>NC_141566.1:10000-10010000 GCF_036417535.1 Chlamydotis macqueenii
TTCCCACATTTTGCCCCCGAATTCCCATATTTTACACCAAAATCCCGTGATTTCCCCCAAATTCCCCTATTTTGCCCCCCAAATCCCACATTTTTGCCCCAAATTCCCACATTTCACACCAAAATCCAACATTTTGCCCCCAAAAATCCCGCAATTTCCCCCAAAATCCCTCATTTTTACCCTAAAACCCCACATTTTTTACCCAAATTCCCACATTTCACACCAATATCCCACATTTAGCCTTCCAAAATCCCACGATTTCCCCCCAAATCCCCCATTTTGCCCCCCAAATCCCACATTTTTGCCCCAAATTCCCACATTTTACACCAAAATCCCATTTTCCCCCCAAAATCCCACAATTTTGCCCCCTAAATCCCGCATTTCTGACACAAATTCCGACATTTTACACCAAAATCCAACATTTTGCCCCCAAAATCCCGCGATTTCCCCCCAAATTCCCCCATTTTCCCCCCAAAACCCTAACCCTAACCCTAACCGTAACCCTAACCCTAACCCCAAAATCCCGCAATTTCCCCCCAAATTCCCACATTTTGCCCTGCAAATCCCACATTTTTGACCTGAATTCCCACATTTTACACCAAAATCTCACATTTTGCCCCCAAAATCCCACATTTTTGGCCCCAAATCCCCCATTTTGCCTTCCAAAATCGCCGATTTTTGCCCCAAATTCCTGCATTTTACACCAAAATCCCATATTTTTGCCCCAAATTCCCACATTTCACACCAAAATCCCATATTTTTGCCCCAAATTCCCACATTTCGCCACCAAAATCCCCCATTTGGCCCCCAAAATCCCCCATTTTTGCCACAAATTCCTGCATTTTGCACTAAAATCCCATATTTGCCCCCAAAATCCCCCCATTTCCTCCCAAATTCCCCCATTTTCCCCCCAAAACCCAAACCCTAACCTAAGCCTAACCCTAACCGCAACCCTAACCTTAACCGTAACCCCTAACCCTAACCCATTTTGCCCCCAAAATCCAGCAATTTCCCCCCAAAATCCCACATTTTTGCCGCAAATTCCCCCATTTTGCCCCCAAATCCCCCATTTTTGCACTGAATTCCTACATTTTACACCAAATTCCCCAATTTCGCCCCCAAAATCCCATTTCCCCCCAAATTCCCCCATTTTTCCCCAAAAACTCTAACCCTAACCCTAACTGTAACCCTAACCCTAACACCTAACCCTAACCATAACCCTAACCCATTTTGACCCAAAATCCCGCGATTTCCCCCCAAATTCCCCCATTTTCCCCCCGAATTCCCACATTTTACACCAAAATCCCGTGATTTCCCCCCAAACTCCCCCATTTTGCCCCCCAAATCCCACATTTTTGCCCCCAAAATCCCACATTTCACACCAAATTCCAACATTTTGCCCCCAAAATCCCGCAATTTTCCCCAAAATCCCCCATTTTTACCCTAAAACCCCATATTTTTACCCCAAATTCCCACATTTCACACCAATATCCCACATTTAGCCTTCCAAAATCCCACGATTTCCCCCCCAAAATCCCCCATTTTGCCCACAAATCCTGCATTTTTGCCCCAAATTCCCACATTTTACATCAAAATCCCATTTTCCCCCCAAAATCCCACATTTTTGCCCCAAATCCCGCATTTTTGCCCCAAATTCCAACATTTTACACCAAAATCCCACATTTTGCCCCCAAATCCCACATTTTTTCCCCAAATTCCCCCATTTTGCACCCAAATCCCGCATTTTTGACCCAAATCCCCGCATTTCGCACCAAGATCCAACATTTTGCCCCCAAAATCCCGCGATTTCCCCCCAAATTCCCCCATTTTCCCCCCAAAACCCTAACCCTAACTGTACCCCTAACCCTAACCTAACCCTAACCGTAACCCTAACCCTAACCCCAAAATCCCGCGATTTCCCCCCAAATTCCCACATTTTGCCCTGCAAATCCCACATTTTTGACCTGAATTCCCACATTTTACACCAAAATCTCATATTTTGCCCCCAAAATCCCACATTTTTGCCCCAAAATCCCCCATTTTGCCCTCAAAAACCCACATTTTTGCCCCAAATTCCTGCATTGTACACCAAAATCCCCCATTTCGCCCCCAAAATCCCAATTTTTGACCCAAATTCCCGCATTTTGCACCAAAATCACACATTTTGGCCCCAAAATCCTGTGATTTCCCCCCAAATTCCCCCGTTTCACCCCCCAAATCCCGCATTTTTGCCCCAAATTCCCACATTTCGCCACCAAAATCCCACGGTTTCCCCAAATCCCACATTTTTGCCCCAAATTCCCACATTTTGCCCCCAAAATCCCACGATTTCCCCCAAATTCCCCCATTTTTGCCCCAAATTACCCCATTTCGCAACAAATTCCCACATTTTTGCCCCAAATTCCCCCATTTTGCCCCCCATATCCAAAATTTTTGACACAAATTCCCACATTTCGCCCCCCCAAATCCCCCATTTTTGCCCCAAAATCCCGCGATTTCCCCTCAAATTCCCCCATTTTGCCCCCCGAATTCCCACATTTTACACCAAAATCCCGCGATTTCCCCCCAAATTCCCTCATTTTGCCCCCCGAATTCCCACATTTTTGCCCCGAATTCCCACATTTCACACCAAATTCCCCCATTTTACCCCCAAATCCCACATTATTGCCCTGAATTCCCACATTTTACACCAAAATCCCACATTTTGCCCCCAAAATCCCACATTTTTCCCCCAAATTCCCACATTTCACACCAATATCCCACCTTTTGCCCCCAAAATCCCGCGACTTCCCCCAAAATCCCCCATTTTTGACACAAATTCCCACATTTCGCCCCCAAAATCCCACATTTTTGAACCAAATCCCCGCATTTCGCACCAAAACCCCCCATTTTGCCCCCAAAATACCGCGATTTCCCCCCAAATTCCCCCATTTTGCCCCCCGAATTCCCACATTTTACACCAAAATCCCGCGATTCCCCCCAAATTCCCCCATTTTGCCCCCCAAATCCCACATTTTTGCCCCAAATCCTGCATTTTTGCCCCAAATTCCCACATTTTACACCAAAATCCCACATTTTGCCCCCAAAATCCCATATTTTTTCCCCAAATTCCCTGTCGTAGTTCAGCCCCAACGGGGACCAGACTACGCAGTCTCTCTCTCACTCCCCCCCCACTCTCCGAGAGAACAGGAGGAGATTTGACAAACAAAAGAAAACCAGGAAAAAAAAAAACCAAACACGCGGGTTGAGATTGAACAAAAAGTAAATTTAACAGTAATGACAGAAGAAAACAAGACAGTGATGGAACACAAATACAGTATAATAGCTCACAACAGATCTCCACATCCAGTCTCTTCCAACTAGGAGGGCCTCCCTTCAGCACCCTCCTCACTTATATACTGAGCATGATGTCAGATGGGATGGAATAGCCCTTTGGCTAATTTGGGTAAATTAACCCCAGCTGTTAGCTAATTAGTTAACTATCCCAGCCATAGGGGCTACCAGCTTCAGTTCTCCACCCAGCTCAGGTAAATATTAACTCTATCCTGGCCAGAACCAGGACATTCCCCCATTTTGCCACCAAATCCCGCATTTTTGACACAAATCCCCGCATTTTACACCAAAATCCCCCATTTTGCCCCCAAAATCCCACATTTTTTCCCCACATTCCTCCATTTTGCCTCCAAATCCCGCATTTTTGACCCAAATTCCCACATTTCGCCACCAAAATCCCACATTTTGCCCCCCAAATCCCACATTTTTGCCCCAAATTCCCACATTTTGCCCCCAAAAATCCCGCGATTTCCCCCAAATTCCCCCATTTTTGCCCCAAATTACCCCATTTCGCAACAAATTCCCGCATTTTTGCCCCAAATTCCCCCATTTTGCCCCCATATCCAAAATTTTTGACACAAATTCCCACATTTCGCCCCCCAAATCCCCCATTTTTGCCCCAAAATCCCGCGATTTCCCCTCAAATTTCCCCATTTTGCCCCCGAATTCCCACATTTTACACCAAAATCCCGCGATTTCCCCCCAAATTCCCCCATTTTCCCCCCGAATTCCCACATTTTACACTAAAATACCGCGATTTCCCCCCAAATTCCCCCATTTTGCCCCCCAAATCCCGCATTTTTGCCCCAAATTCCCACATTTCCCCCCAAATTCCCCCATTTTGCCCCCCAAATCCCATATTATTGCCCTGAATTCCCACATTTTACACCAAAATCCCACATTTTGCCCCCCAAATCCCACATTTTTGCCCCAAATTCCTGCATTTTGCCCCCAAAATCCCACGATTTCCCCCAAATTCCCCCATTTTTGCCCCAAATTACCCCATTTCACAACAAATTCCCGCATTTTTGCCCTAAATTCCCACATTTTGCCCCCATATCCAAAATTTTTGACACAAATTCCCACATTTCGCCCCCCCAAATCCCCCATTTTTGCCCCAAAATCCCACGATTTCCCCTCAAATTCCCCCATTTTGCACCCCGAATTCCCACATTTTACACCAAAATCCCGCGATTTCCCCCCAAATTCCCCCATTTTGCCCCCCGAATTCCCACATTTTTGCCCCAAAATCCCACATTTCACACCAAATTCCCCCATTTTGCCCCCCAAATCCCACATTATTGCCCTGAATTCCCACATTTTACACCAAAATCCCACATTTTGCCCCCAAAATCCCACATTTTGCCCCCAAATTCCCACATTTCACACCAATATCCCACCTTTTGCCCCCAAAATCCCGCGACTTCCCCAAAATCCCCCATTTTTGACACAAATCCCCGCATTTTACACCAAAATCCCCCATTTTGCCCCAAAATCCCACATTTTTTCCCCACATTCCTCCATTTTGCCTCCAAATCCCGCATTTTTGACCCAAATTCCCACATTTCGCCACCAAAATCCCACATTTTGCCCCCAAATCCCACATTTTTGCCCCAAATTCCCACATTTTGCCCCCAAAAATCCCGCGATTTCCCCCAAATTCCCCCATTTTTGCCCCAAATTACCCCATTTCGCAACAAATTCCCGCATTTTTGCCCCAAATTCCCCCATTTTGCCCCCATATCCAAAATTTTTGACACAAATTCCCACATTTCGCCCCCCAAATCCCCCATTTTTGCCCCAAAATCCCGCGATTTCCCCTCAAATTTCCCCATTTTGCCCCCGAATTCCCACATTTTACACCAAAATCCCGCGATTTCCCCCCAAATTCCCCCATTTTCCCCCCGAATTCCCACATTTTACACTAAAATACCGCGATTTCCCCCCAAATTCCCCCATTTTGCCCCCCAAATCCCGCATTTTTGCCCCAAATTCCCACATTTCCCCCAAATTCCCCCATTTTGCCCCCCAAATCCCATATTATTGCCCTGAATTCCCACATTTTACACCAAAATCCCACATTTTGCCCCCCAAATCCCACATTTTTGCCCCAAATTCCTGCATTTTGCCCCCAAAATCCCACGATTTCTCCCAAATTCCCCCATTTTTGCCCCAAATTACCCCATTTCACAACAAATTCCCGCATTTTTGCCCTAAATTCCCACATTTTGCCCCCATATCCAAAATTTTTGACACAAATTCCCACATTTCGCCCCCCCAAATCCCCCATTTTTGCCCCAAAATCCCACGATTTCCCCTCAAATTCCCCCATTTTGCACCCCGAATTCCCACATTTTACACCAAAATCCCGCGATTTCCCCCCAAATTCCCCCATTTTGCCCCCCGAATTCCCACATTTTTGCCCCAAAATCCCACATTTCACACCAAATTCCCCCATTTTGCCCCCCAAATCCCACATTATTGCCCTGAATTCCCACATTTTACACCAAAATCCCACATTTTGCCCCCAAAATCCCACATTTTGCCCCCAAATTCCCACATTTCACACCAATATCCCACCTTTTGCCCCCAAAATCCCGCGACTTCCCCCAAAATCCCCCATTTTTGCCCCAAATTCCTGCATTTTGCACCAAAATCCCACATTTTGACCCCAAAATCCTGCAATTTCACCCCAAAATCCCTCATTTTTCCCCCGAATTCCAACATTTTGTCCCCAAATCCCCCATTTTTGCCCCAAATTCCCACATTTCGCCCCCAAAATCCCACATTTTTGCCCCAAATTCCCACATTTCGCCCCCCAAATCCCGCATTTTTGACCCAAATCCCCGCATTTCGCACCAAGATCCAACATTTTGCCCCCAAAATCCCGCGATTTCCCCCCAAATTCCCCCATTTTTCCACCCAAAACCCTAACTCTAACCCTAACCCTAACCCTAACCTAACCTAACCCTAACCCTAACCTAACCCTAACCCTAATCCTAACCCCAAAATCCCGCGATTTCCCCCCAAATTCCCACATTTTGCCCTGCAAATCCCACATTTTTGACCTGAATTCCCACATTTTACACCAAAATCTCACATTTTGCCCCCAAAATCCCACATTTTTGCCCCCAAATCCCCCATTTTGCCCTCAAAATCCCACATTTTTGACCCAAATTCCTGCATTTTACACCAAAATCCCACATTTTTGCCCCAAATTCCAACATTTTACAACAAAATCCCCCATTTCGCCCCCAAAATCCCACATTTTTGACCCAAATCCTGCATTTTTGACCCAAATCCCCGCATTTCGCACCAAAACCCCCCATTTTGCCCCCAAAATACCACGATTTCCCCCCAAATTCCCCCATTTTGCCCCCAAAATCCCACATTTTTGCCCCAAATCCCGCATTTTTGACACAAATTCCCACATTTTACACCAAAATCCCACATTTTGCCCCCAAAAACCCACATTTTTGACCCAAATTCCTTCATTTTGCACCCAAATCCCGCATTTTTGACCCAAATCCCTGCATTTCGCACCAAGATCCAACATTTTGCCCCCAAAATCCCGCGATTTCCCCCCAAATTCCCCCATTTTCCCCCCAAAACCCTAACCCTAACCCTAACCCCAAAATCCCGCGATTCCCCCCAAATTCCCACACTTTGCAACGCAAATCCCTCATTTTTGACCTGAATTCCCACATTTTACACCAAAATCTCACATTTTGACCTCAAAACCCCACATTTTTGCCCCAAAATCCCCCATTTTGCCCCCAAAATCCCAATTTTTGACCCAAATTCCCGCATTTCGCACCAAAATCACACATTTTGGCCCCAAAATCCTGTGATTTCCCCCCAAATTCCCCCGTTTCACCCCCCAAATCCCGCATTTTTGCCCCAAATTCCCCCGTTTCACCCCCCAAATCCCGCATTTTTGCCCCAAATTCACACATTTCGCCCCCAAAATCCCACATTTTGCCCCCAAAATCCCACGATTTCCCCCAAATTCCCCCATTTTTGCCCCAAATTACCCCATTTCGCAACAAATTCCCACATTTTTGCCCCAAATTCCCCCATTTTGACCCCCATATCCAAAATTTTTGACACAGATTCCCACATTTCGCCCCCCAAATCCCCCATTTTTGCCCCAAAATCCCGCGATTTCCCCTCAAATTCCCACATTTTGCCCCCCGAATTCCCACATTTTACACCAAAATCCCGCGATTTCCCCCCAAATTCCCCCATTTTGCCCCCCAAAGCCCACATTTTTGCCCCAAAATCCCACATTTCACACCAAATTCCCCCATTTTGCCCCCCAAATCCCACATTATTGCCCTGAATTCCCACATTTTACACCAAAATCCCACATTTTGCCCCCAAAATCCCACATTTTGCCCCCAAATTCCCACATTTCACACCAATATCCCACCTTTTGCCCCCAAAATCCCGCGACTTCCCCCAAAATCCCCCATTTTTGCCCCAAATTCCTGCATTTTGCACCAAAATCCCACATTTTGACCCCAAAATCCTGCAATTTCACCCCAAAATCCCTCATTTTTCCCCCAAATTCCCACATTTTGTCCCCAAATCCCCCATTTTTGCCCCAAATTCCCACATTTTGCCCCCAAAATCCCACATTTTTGCCCCAAATTCCCACATTTCGCCCCCCAAATCCCGCATTTTTGACCCAAATCCCCGCATTTCGCAGCAAAATCCCCCATTTTGCCCCAAAATCCCGCGACTTCCCCCAAAATCCAACATTTTTGCCCCCAATTCCCACATTTTGCCCCCAAATCCCCCATTTTTGCCCTGAATTCCTGCATTTTACACCAAATTCCCCCATTTCGCCCCCAAAATCCCACCATTTCCCCCGAAATTCCCCCATTTTTCCCCAAAAACTCTAACCCTAACCCTAACTGTAACCCTAACCCCTAACCCTAACCATAACCCTAACCCATTTTGACCCAAAATCCCACGATTTCCCCCCAAATTCCCCCATTTTGCCCCCAAAATCCCACATTTTTGCCCCAAATTTCCACATTTCACACCAAATTCCAACATTTTGCCCCAAAAATCCCACATTTTTGACCCAAATTCCCCCATTTTGCACCCAAATCCCGCATTTTTGACCCAAATCCCCGCATTTCGCACCAAGATCCAACATTTTGCCCCCAAAATCCCGCGATTTCCCCCCAAATTCCCCCATTTTTTCCCCCCAAAACCCTAACCTAACCCTAACCCTAACCTAACCCTAACCCTAATCCTAACCCCAAAATCCCGCGATTTCCCCCCAAATTCCCACATTTTGCCCTGCAAATCCCACATTTTTGACCTGAATTCCCACATTTTACACCAAAATCTCACATTTTGCCCCCAAAATCCCACATTTTTGCCCCCAAATCCCCCATTTTGCCCTCAAAATCCCACATTTTTGACCCAAATTCCTGCATTTTACACCAAAATCCCACATTTTTGACCCAAATTCCAACATTTTACACCAAAATCCCCCATTTCGCCCCCAAAATCCCACATTTTTGACCCAAATCCCGCATTTTTGACCCAAATCCCCGCATTTCGCACCAAAACCCCCCATTTTGCCCCAAAATCCCGCAACTTCCCCCAAAATCCCACATTTTTGCCCCCAATTCCCACATTTTGCCCCCAAATCCCCCATTTTTGCCCTGAATTCCTGCATTTTACACCAAATTCCCCCATTTCGCCCCCAAAATCCCACCATTTCCCCCGAAATTCCCCCATTTTTTCCCCAAAAACTCTAACCCTAACCCTAACCGTAACCCCAACCCTAACCCTAACCCCTAACCCTAACCCATTTTGACCCAAAATCCCGCGATTTCCCCCCAAATTCCCCCATTTTGCCCCCGAATTCCCACATTTTACACCAAAATCCCACGATTTCCCCCCAAATTCCCACATTTTCCCCCGAATTCCCACATTTTACACTAAAATCCCGCGATTTCCCCCCAAATTCCCCCATTTTGCCCCCCAAATCCCACATTTTTGCCCCAAATTCCCACATTTCACACCAAATTCCCCCATTTTGCCCCCCAAATCCCGCATTTTTGCCCCAAAATCCCACATTTCACACCAAATTCCCCCATTTTGCCCCCCAAATCCCACATTATTGCCCTGAATTCCCACATTTTACACCAAAATCCCACATTTTGCCCCCAAAATCCCACATTTTGCCCCCAAATTCCCACATTTCACACCAATATCCCACCTTTTGCCCCCAAAATCCCGCGACTTCCCCCAAAATCCCCCATTTTTGCCCCAAATTCCTGCATTTTGCACCAAAATCCCACATTTTGACCCCAAAATCCTGCAATTTCACCCCAAATTCCCTCATTTTTCCCCCGAATTCTGACATTTTGTCCCCAAATCACCCATTTTTGCCCCAAATTCCCACATTTCGCCCCCAAAATCCCACATTTTTGCCCCAAATTCCCACATTTCACACCAAATTCCAACATTTTGCCCCCAAAATCCCACAATTTCCCCCAAAATCCCCCATTTTTACCCTAGAACCCCATATTTTTACCCCAAATTCCCACATTTCACACCAACATCCCACATTTAGCCTTCCAAAATCCCACGATTACCCCCCCAAAATCCCCCATTTTGCCCCCCAAATCCCACATTTTTGCACCCAAAATCCCACATTTTTTCCACAAATTCCCCCATTTTGCCCCCAAATCCCACATTTTTGACCCGAATCCCCGCATTTTGCACCAAAATCCCCCATTTTGCCCCAAAATCCCGTGACTTCCCCCAAAATCCCACATTTTTGCCCAAAATTCCTGCATTGTGCACCAAAATCCCATATTTGCCCCCAAAATCCCGCCATTTCCCCCGAAATTCCCCCATTTTTCCCCAAAAACTCCAACCCTAACCCTACCTCTAACCCTAACCCCTAACCCTAACCATAACCCTAACCCATTTTGACCCAAAATCCCACGATTTCCCCCCAAATTCCCCCATTTTGCCCCCCGAATTCCCATATTTTACACCAAAATCCCGTGATTTCCCCCCAAACTCCCCCATTTTGCCCCCCAAATCCCACATTTTTGCCCCAAATTCCCACATTTCACACCAAATTCCAACATTTTGCCCCCAAAATCCTGCAATTTCCCCCCAAATCCCACATTTTTACCCTAAAACCTCACATTTTTACCCCAAATTCCCACATTTCACACCAATATCCCACATTTAGCCTTCCAAAATCCCACGATTTCCCCCCCAAAATCCCCCATTTTGCCCACAAATCCTGCATTTTTGCCCCAAATTCTCACATTTTACACCAAAATCCCATTTTCCCCCCAAAATCCCACATTTTTGCCCCAAATCCCGCATTTTTGCCCCAAATTCCAACATTTTACACCAAAATCCTACATTTTGCCCCCAAAATCACACATTTTTGACCCAAATTCCCCCATTTTGCACCCAAATCCCGCATTTTTGACCCAAATCCCCGCATTTCGCACCAAGATCCAACATTTTGCCCCCAAAATCCCGCGATTTCCCCCCAAATTCCCCCATTTTCCCCCCAAAACCCTAACCCTAACCCTAACCTAACCCTAACCGTAACCCTAACCCTAACCCCAAAATCCCGCGATTTCCCCCCAAATTCCCACATTTTGCCCCGCAAATCCCACATTTTTGACCTGAATTCCCACATTTTACACCAAAATCTCATATTTTGCCCCCAAAATCCCACATTTTTGCCCCCAAATCCCCCATTTTGCCCTCAAAAACCCACATTTTTGCCCCAAATTCCTGCATTGTACACCAAAATCCCCCATTTCGCCCCCAAAATCCCAATTTTTGACCCAAATTCACGCATTTCGCACCAAAATCACACATTTTTGCCCCAAAATCCTGTGATTTCCCCCCAAATTCCCCCGTTTCACCCCCCAAATCCCGCATTTTTGCCCCAAATTCCCACATTTCGCCACCAAAATCCCACGATTTCCCCCAAATTCCCCCATTTTTGCCCCAAATTACCCCATTTCGCAACAAATTCCCGCATTTTTGCCCCAAATTCCCCCATTTTGCCCCCATATCCAAAATTTTTGACACAAATTCCCACATTTCGCCCCCCCAAATCCCCCATTTTTGCCCCAAAATCCCGCGATTTCCCCTCAAATTCCCACATTTTGCCCCCCGAATTCCCACATTTTACACCAAAATCCCGCGATTTCCCCCCAAATTCCCCCATTTTGCCCCCCGAATTCCCACATTTTTGCCCCAAAATCCCACATTTCACACCAAATTCCCCCATTTTGCCCCCCAAATCCCACATTATTGCCCTGAATTCCCACATTTTACACCAAAATCCCACATTTTGCCCCCAAAATCCCACATTTCACACCAATATCCCACCTTTTGCCCCCAAAATCCCGCGACTTCCCCCAAAATCCCCCATTTTTGCCCCAAATTCCTGCATTTTGCACCAAAATCCCACATTTTGACCCCAAAATCCTGCAATTTCACCCCAAAATCCCTCATTTTTCCCCCGAATTCCAACATTTTGTCCCCAAATCCCCCATTTTTGCCCCAAATTCCCACATTTCGCCCCCAAAATCCCACATTTTTGACCCAAATCCCCGCATTTCGCACCAAAACCCCCCATTTTGCCCCCAAAATACCGCGATTTCCCCCCAAATTCCCCCATTTTGCCCCACGAATTCCCACATTTTACACCAAAATCCCGCGATTCCCCCCAAATTCCCCCATTTTGCCCCCCAAATCCCACATTTTTGCCCCAAATCCTGCATTTTTGCCCCAAATTCCCACATTTTACACCAAAATCCCACATTTTGCCCCCAAAATCCCATATTTTTTCCCCAAATTCCCTGTCGTAGTTCAGCCCCAACGGGGACCAGACTACGCAGTCTCTCTCTCACTCCCCCCCCACTCTCCGAGAGAACAGGAGGAGATTTGACAAACAAAAGAAAACCAGGAAAAAAAAAAAACCAAACACGCGGGTTGAGATTGAACAAAAAGTAAATTTAACAGTAATGACAGAAGAAAACAAGACAGTGATGGAACACAAATACAGTATAATAGCTCACAACAGATCTCCACATCCAGTCTCTTCCAACTAGGAGGGCCTCCCTTCAGCACCCTCCTCACTTATATACTGAGCATGATGTCAGATGGGATGGAATAGCCCTTTGGCTAATTTGGGTAAATTAACCCCAGCTGTTAGCTAATTAGTTAACTATCCCAGCCATAGGGGCTACCAGCTTCAGTTCTCCACCCAGCTCAGGTAAATATTAACTCTATCCTGGCCAGAACCAGGACATTCCCCCATTTTGCCACCAAATCCCGCATTTTTGACACAAATCCCCGCATTTTACACCAAAATCCCCCATTTTGCCCCCAAAATCCCACATTTTTTCCCCACATTCCTCCATTTTGCCTCCAAATCCCGCATTTTTGACCCAAATTCCCACATTTCGCCACCAAAATCCCACATTTTGCCCCCCAAATCCCACATTTTTGCCCCAAATTCCCACATTTTGCCCCCAAAAATCCCGCGATTTCCCCCAAATTCCCCCATTTTTGCCCCAAATTACCCCATTTCGCAACAAATTCCCGCATTTTTGCCCCAAATTCCCCCATTTTGCCCCCATATCCAAAATTTTTGACACAAATTCCCACATTTCCCCCCAAATTCCCCCATTTTGCCCCCCAAATCCCATATTATTGCCCTGAATTCCCACATTTTACACCAAAATCCCACATTTTGCCCCCCAAATCCCACATTTTTGCCCCAAATTCCTGCATTTTGCACCAAAATCCCACATTTTGACCCCAAAATCCTGCAATTTCACCCCAAAATCCCTCATTTTTCCCCCAAATTCCCACATTTTGTCCCCAAATCCCCCATTTTTGCCCCAAATTCCCACATTTTGCCCCCAAAATCCCACATTTTTGCCCCAAATTCCCACATTTCGCCCCCCAAATCCCGCATTTTTGACCCAAATCCCCGCATTTCGCAGCAAAATCCCCCATTTTGCCCCAAAATCCCGCGACTTCCCCCAAAATCCAACATTTTTGCCCCCAATTCCCACATTTTGCCCCCAAATCCCCCATTTTTGCCCTGAATTCCTGCATTTTACACCAAATTCCCCCATTTCGCCCCCAAAATCCCACCATTTCCCCCCAAATTCCCCCATTTTTCCCCAAAAACTCTAACCCTAACCCTAACTGTAACCCTAACCCCTAACCCTAACCATAACCCTAACCCATTTTGACCCAAAATCCCACGATTTCCCCCCAAATTCCCTCATTTTGCCCCCAAAATCCCACATTTTTGCCCCAAATTTCCACATTTCACACCAAATTCCAACATTTTGCCCCCAAAATCCCACATTTTTGACCCAAATTCCCCCATTTTGCACCCAAATCCCGCATTTTTGACCCAAATCCCCGCATTTCGCACCAAGATCCAACATTTTGCCCCCAAAATCCCGCGATTTCCCCCCAAATTCCCCCATTTTTTCCCCCCAAAACCCTAACCTAACCCTAACCCTAACCTAACCCTAACCCTAATCCTAACCCCAAAATCCCGCGATTTCCCCCCAAATTCCCACATTTTGCCCTGCAAATCCCACATTTTTGACCTGAATTCCCACATTTTACACCAAAATCTCACATTTTGCCCCCAAAATCCCACATTTTTGCCCCCAAATCCCCCATTTTGCCCTCAAAATCCCACATTTTTGACCCAAATTCCTGCATTTTACACCAAAATCCCACATTTTTGCCCCAAATTCCAACATTTTACACCAAAATCCCCCATTTCGCCCCCAAAATCCCACATTTTTGACCCAAATCCCGCATTTTTGACCCAAATCCCCGCATTTCGCACCAAAACCCCCCATTTTGCCCCAAAATCCCGCAACTTCCCCCAAAATCCCACATTTTTGCCCCCAATTCCCACATTTTGCCCCCAAATCCCCCATTTTTGCCCTGAATTCCTGCATTTTACACCAAATTCCCCCATTTCGCCCCCAAAATCCCACCATTTCCCCCGAAATTCCCCCATTTTTCCCCAAAAACTCTAACCCTAACCCTAACCGTAACCCCAACCCTAACCCTAACCCCTAACCCTAACCCTAACCCATTTTGACCCAAAATCCCGCGATTTCCCCCCAAATTCCCCCATTTTGCCCCCGAATTCCCACATTTTACACCAAAATCCCGCGATTTCCCCCCAAATTCCCACATTTTCCCCCGAATTCCCACATTTTACACCAAAATCCCGCGATTTCCCCCCAAATTCCCCCATTTTGCCCCCCAAAGCCCACATTTTTGCCCCAAAATCCCACATTTCACACCAAATTCCCCCATTTTGCCCCCCAAATCCCACATTATTGCCCTGAATTCCCACATTTTAAACAAAATTCCCACAGTTTGCCCCCAAAATCCCACATTTTTCCCCCAAATTCCCACATTTCACACCAATATCCCACCTTTTGCCCCCAAAATCCCGTGACTTCCCCCAAAATCCCCCATTTTTGCCCCAAATTCCTGCATTTTGCACCAAAATCCCACATTTTGACCCCAAAATCCTGCAATTTCACCCCAAATTCCCTCATTTTTCCCCCGAATTCCGACATTTTGTCCCCAAATCACCCATTTTTGCCCCAAATTCCCACATTTCGCCCCCAAAATCCCACATTTTTGCCCCAAATTCCCACATTTCACACCAAATTCCAACATTTTGCCCCCAAAATCCCACAATTTCCCCCAAAATCCCCCATTTTTACCCTAGAACCCCATATTTTTACCCCAAATTCCCACATTTCACACCAACATCCCACATTTAGCCTTCCAAAATCCCACGATTACCCCCCCAAAATCCCCCATTTTGCCCCCCAAATCCCACATTTTTGCACCCAAAATCCCACATTTTTTCCACAAATTCCCCCATTTTGCCCCCAAATCCCACATTTTTGACCCGAATCCCCGCATTTTGCACCAAAATCCCCCATTTTGCCCCAAAATCCCGTGACTTCCCCCAAAATCCCACATTTTTGCCCAAAATTCCTGCATTGTGCACCAAAATCCCATATTTGCCCCCAAAATCCCGCCATTTCCCCCGAAATTCCCCCATTTTTCCCCAAAAACTCCAACCCTAACCCTACCTCTAACCCTAACCCCTAACCCTAACCATAACCCTAACCCATTTTGACCCAAAATCCCACGATTTCCCCCCAAATTCCCCCATTTTGCCCCCCGAATTCCCATATTTTACACCAAAATCCCGTGATTTCCCCCAAATTCCCCCATTTTGCCCCCCAAATCCCACATTTTTGCCCCAAATTCCCACATTTCACACCAAATTCCAACATTTTGCCCCCAAAATCCTGCAATTTCCCCCCAAATCCCACATTTTTACCCTAAAACCTCACATTTTTACCCCAAATTCCCACATTTCACACCAATATCCCACATTTAGCCTTCCAAAATCCCACGATTTCCCCCCCAAAATCCCCCATTTTGCCCACAAATCCTGCATTTTTGCCCCAAATTCCCACATTTTACACCAAAATCCCATTTTCCCCCCAAAATCCCACATTTTTGCCCCCTAAATCCCGCATTTTTGACACAAATTCCGACATTTTACACCAAAATCCAACATTTTGCCCCCAAAATCCCGCGATTTCCCCCCAAATTCCCCCATTTTCCCCCCAAAACCCTAACCCTAACCGTAACCCTAACCCCAAAATCCCGCGATTTCCCCCCAAATTCCCACATTTTGCCCTGCAAATCCCACATTTTTGACCTGAATTCCCACATTTTACACCAAAATCTCACATTTTGCCCCCAAAATCCCACATTTTTGCCCCCAAATCCCCCATTTTGCCTTCCAAAATCGCCGATTTTTGCCCCAAATTCCTGCATTTTACACCAAAATCCCATATTTTTGGCCCCAAATTCCCACATTTCACACCAAAATCCCATATTTTTGCCCCAAAATCCCACATTTCACACCAAATTCCCCCATTTTGCCCCCCAAATCCCACATTATTGCCCTGAATTCCCACATTTTACACCAAAATCCCACATTTTGCCCCCAAAATCCCACATTTTGCCCCCAAATTCCCACATTTCACACCAAATTCCAACATTTTGCCCCCAAAATCCTGCAATTTCCCCCAAAATCCCCCATTTTTACCCTAAAACCTCACATTTTTACCCCAAATTCCCACATTTCACACCAATATCCCACATTTAGCCTTCCAAAATCCCACGATTTCCCCCCCAAAATCCCCCATTTTGCCCACAAATCCTGCATTTTTGCCCCAAATTCTCACATTTTACACCAAAATCCCATTTTCCCACCAAAATCCCACATTTTTGCCCCAAATCCCGCATTTTTGCCCCAAATTCCAACATTTTACACCAAAATCCTACATTTTGCCCCCAAAATCACACATTTTTGACCCAAATTCCCACATTTTGCACCCAAATCCCGCATTTTTGACCCAAATCCCCGCATTTCGCACCAAGATCCAACATTTTGCCCCCAAAATCCCGCGATTTCCCCCCAAATTCCCACATTTTGCCCCGCAAATCCCACATTTCTGACCTGAATTCCCACATTTTACACCAAAATCTCATATTTTGCCCCCAAAATCCCACATTTTTGCCCCCAAATCCCCCATTTTGCCCTCAAAAACCCACATTTTTGCCCCAAATTCCTGCATTGTACACCAAAATCCCCCATTTCGCCCCCAAAATCCCAATTTTTGACCCAAATTCACGCATTTCGCACCAAAATCACACATTTTTGCCCCAAAATCCTGTGATTTCCCCCCAAATTCCCTCGTTTCACCCCCCAAATCCCGCATTTTTGCCCCAAATTCCCACATTTCGCCACCAAAATCCCACGATTTCCCCCAAATTCTCCCATTTTTGCCCCAAATTACCCCATTTCGCAACAAATTCCCGCATTTTTGCCCCAAATTCCCCCATTTTGCCCCCATATCCAAAATTTTTGACACAAATTCCCACATTTCGCCCCCCCAAATCCCCCATTTTTGCCCCAAAATCCCGCGATTTCCCCTCAAATTCCCACATTTTGCCCCCCGAATTCCCACATTTTACACCAAAATCCCGCGATTTCCCCCCAAATTCCCCCATTTTGCCCCCCGAATTCCCACATTTTTGCCCCAAAATCCCACATTTCACACCAAATTCCCCCATTTTGCCCCCCAAATCCCACATTATTGCCCTGAATTCCCACATTTTACACCAAAATCCCACATTTTGCCCCCAAAATCCCACGATTTCCCCCAAATTCCCCCATTTTTGCCCCAAATTACCCCATTTCGCAACAAATTCCTACATTTTTGCCCCCAATTCCCACATTTTGCCCCCAAATCCCCCATTTTTGCCCTGAATTCCTGCATTTTACACCAAATTTCCCCATTTCGCCCCCAAAATCCCACCATTTCCCCCCAAATTCCCCCATTTTTCCCCAAAAACACTAACCCTAACCCTAACTGTAACCCTAACCCTAACACCTAACCCTAACCATAACCCTAACCCATTTTGACCCAAAATCCCACGATTTCCCCCCAAATTCCCCCATTTTGCCCCCCAAATCCCACATTTTTGCCCCCAATTCCCACATTTCACACCAAATTCCAACATTTTGCCCCCAAAATCCTGCAATTTCCCCCCAAATCCCACATTTTTACCCTAAAACCCCATATTTTTACCCCAAATTCCCCCATTTCACACCAATATCCCACATTTAGCCTTCCAAAATCCCACGATTTCCCCCCCAAAATCCCCCATTTTGCCCCCAAAATCCCACATTTTTGCCCCAAATCCCGCATTTTTGCCCCAAATTCCAACATTTTACACCAAAATCCCACATTTTGCCCACAAAATCCCACATTTTTGACCCAAATTCCCCCATTTTGCACCCAAATCCCGCATTTTTGACCCAAATCCCCGCATTTCGCACCAAGATCCAACATTTTGCCCCCAAAATCCCACGATTTCCCCCCAAATTCCCCTATTTTTTCCCCCCAAAACCCTAACCCTAACCGTAACCTAACCCTAACCCTAACCCTAACCTAACCTAACCCTAACCCTAATCCTAACCCCAAAATCCCGCGATTTCCCCCCAAATTCCCACATTTTGCCCTGCAAATCCCACATTTTTGACCTGAATTCCCACATTTTACACCAAAATCTCACATTTTGCCCCCAAAATCCCACATTTTTGCCCCCAAATCCCCCATTTTGCCCTCAAAATCCCACATTTTTGACCCAAATTCCTGCATTTTACACCAAAATCCCACATTTTTGCCCCAAATTCCAACATTTTACACCAAAATCCCCCATTTCGCACCCAAACTCCCACATTTTTGACCCAAATCCCGCATTTTTGACGCAAATCCCCGCATTTCGCACCAAAACCCCCCATTTTGCCCCCAAAATACCACGATTTCCCCCCAAATTCCCACATTTTGCCCCCGAATTCCCACATTTTACACCAAAATCCCGCGATTTCCCCCAAATTCCCCCATTTTGCCCCCAAAATCCCACATTTTTTCCCCAAACCCCGCATTTTTGCCCCAAATTCCCCCATTTTTGCCCCACATATCCAAAATTTTTGACCCAAATTCCAACATTTCGCCCCCTAAATCCCCCATTTTTGCCCCAAAATCCCACGATTTCCCCCCAAATTCCCCCATTTTGCCCCCCAAATCCCACATTTTTGCCCCAAATTCCCACATTTCACACCAAATTCCCCCATTTTGCCCCCCAAATCCCACATTTTTCCCCAAATTCCCCCATTTTACACCAAATTCCCCCATTTTGCCCCCCAAATCCCACATTTTTTACCCAAATTCCCACATTTTGCACCCAAATCCCGCATTTTTGACCCAAATCCCCGCATTTCGCACCAAGATCCAACATTTTGCCCCCAAAATCCCGCGATTTCCCCCCAAATTCCCCCATTTTCCCCCCAAAACCCTAACCCTAACCCTAACCGTAACCTAACCCTAACCGTAACCTAACCCTAACCGTAACCCTAACTCTAACCCCAAAATCCCGCGATTTCCCCCCAAATTCCCACATTTTGCCCCGCAAATCCCACATTTTTGCCCCAAATTCCCACATTTTGCCCCCAAAATCCCACATTTTTGCCCCAAATTCCCACATTTCGCCCCCCAAATCCCGCATTTTTGACCCAAATCCCTGCATTTCGCAGCAAATTCCCCCATTTTGCCCCCGAATTCCCACATTTTACACCAAAATCCCGCGATTTCCCCCCAAATTCCCACATTTTCCCCCGAATTCCCACATTTTACACTAAAATCCCGCGATTTCCCCCCAAATTCCCCCATTTTGCCCCCCAAAGCCCACATTTTTGCCCCAAATTCCCACATTTCACACCAAATTCCCCCATTTTGCCCCCCAAATCCCACATTATTGCCCTGAATTCCCACATTTTAAACAAAATTCCCACAGTTTGCCCCCAAAATCCCACATTTTGCCCCCAAATTCCCACATTTCACACCAATATCCCACCTTTTGCCCCCAAAATCCCGTGACTTCCCCCAAAATCCCCCATTTTTGCCCCAAATTCCTGCATTTTGCACCAAAATCCCACATTTTGACCCCAAAATCCTGCAATTTCACCCCAAATTCCCTCATTTTTCCCCCGAATTCCGACATTTTGTCCCCAAATCACCCATTTTTGCCCCAAATTCCCACATTTCGCCCCCAAAATCCCACATTTTTGCCCCAAATTCCCACATTTCACACCAAATTCCAACATTTTGCCCCCAAAATCCCACAATTTCCCCCAAAATCCCCCATTTTTACCCTAGAACCCCATATTTTTACCCCAAATTCCCACATTTCACACCAACATCCCACATTTAGCCTTCCAAAATCCCACGATTACCCCCCCAAAATCCCCCATTTTGCCCCCCAAATCCCACATTTTTGCACCCAAAATCCCACATTTTTTCCACAAATTCCCCCATTTTGCCCCCAAATCCCACATTTTTGACCCGAATCCCCGCGTTTTGCACCAAAATCCCCCATTTTGTCCCAAAATCCCGTGACTTCCCCCAAAATCCCACATTTTTGCCCAAAATTCCTGCATTGTGCACCAAAATCCCATATTTGCCCCCAAAATCCCGCCATTTCCCCCCAAATTCCCCCATTTTTCCCCAAAAACTCCAACCCTAACCCTACCTCTAACCCTAACCCCTAACCCTAACCATAACCCTAACCCATTTTGACCCAAAATCCCACGATTTCCCCCCAAATTCCCCCATTTTGCCCCCCGAATTCCCATATTTTACACCAAAATCCCGTGATTTCCCCCAAATTCCCCCATTTTGCCCCCCAAATCCCACATTTTTGCCCCAAATTCCCACATTTCACACCAAATTCCAACATTTTGCCCCCAAAATCCTGCAATTTCCCCCCAAATCCCCCATTTTTACCCTAAAACCTCACATTTTTACCCCAAATTCCCACATTTCACACCAATAACCCACATTTAGCCTTCCAAAATCCCACGATTTCCCCCCCAAAATCCCCCATTTTGCCCACAAATCCTGCATTTTTGCCCCAAATTCTCACATTTTACACCAAAATCCCATTTTCCCCCCAAAATCCCACATTTTTGCCCCAAATCCCGCATTTTTGCCCCAAATTCCAACATTTTACACCAAAATCCTACATTTTGCCCCCAAAATCACACATTTTTGACCCAAATTCCCACATTTTGCACCCAAATCCCGCATTTTTGACCCAAATCCCCGCATTTCGCACCAAGATCCAACATTTTGCCCCCAAAATCCCGTGATTTCCCCCCAAATTCCCCGATTTTCCCCCCAAAACCCTAACCCTAACCTAACCCTAACCGTAACCCTAACCCTAACCCCAAAATCCCGCGATTTCCCCCCAAATTCCCACATTTTGCCCCGCAAATCCCACATTTTTGACCTGAATTCCCACATTTTACACCAAAATCTCATATTTTGCCCCCAAAATCCCACATTTTTGCCCCCAAATCCCCCATTTTGCCCTCAAAAACCCACATTTTTGCCCCAAATTCCTGCATTGTACACCAAAATCCCCCATTTCGCCCCCAAAATCCCAATTTTTGACCCAAATTCACGCATTTCGCACCAAAATCACACATTTTTGCCCCAAAATCCTGTGATTTCCCCCCAAATTCCCCCGTTTCACCCCCCAAATCCCGCATTTTTGCCCCAAATTCCCACATTTCGCCACCAAAATCCCACGATTTCCCCCAAATTCCCCCATTTTTGCCCCAAATTACCCCATTTCGCAACAAATTCCCGCATTTTTGCCCCAAATTCCCCCATTTTGCCCCCATATCCAAAATTTTTGACACAAATTCCCACATTTCGCCCCCCCAAATCCCCCATTTTTGCCCCAAAATCCCGCGATTTCCCCTCAAATTCCCACATTTTGCCCCCCGAATTCCCACATTTTACACCAAAATCCCGCGATTTCCCCCCAAATTCCCCCATTTTGCCCCCCGAATTCCCACATTTTTGCCCCAAAATCCCACATTTCACACCAAATTCCCCCATTTTGCCCCCCAAATCCCACATTATTGCCCTGAATTCCCACATTTTACACCAAAATCCCACATTTTGCCCCCAAAATCCCACATTTCACACCAATATCCCACCTTTTGCCCCCAAAATCCCGCGACTTCCCCCAAAATCCCCCATTTTTGCCCCAAATTCCTGCATTTTGCACCAAAATCCCACATTTTGACCCCAAAATCCTGCAATTTCACCCCAAAATCCCTCATTTTTCCCCCGAATTCCAACATTTTGTCCCCAAATCCCCCATTTTTGCCCCAAATTCCCACATTTCGCCCCCAAAATCCCACATTTTTGACCCAAATCCCCGCATTTCGCACCAAAACCCCCCATTTTGCCCCCAAAATACCGCGATTTCCCCCCAAATTCCCCCATTTTGCCCCCCGAATTCCCACATTTTACACCAAAATCCCGCGATTCCCCCCAAATTCCCCCATTTTGCCCCCCAAATCCCACATTTTTGCCCCAAATCCTGCATTTTTGCCCCAAATTCCCACATTTTACACCAAAATCCCACATTTTGCCCCCAAAATCCCATATTTTTTCCCCAAATTCCCTGTCGTAGTTCAGCCCCAACGGGGACCAGACTACGCAGTCTCTCTCTCACTCCCCCCCCACTCTCCGAGAGAACAGGAGGAGATTTGACAAACAAAAGAAAACCAGGAAAAAAAAAAAACCAAACACGCGGGTTGAGATTGAACAAAAAGTAAATTTAACAGTAATGACAGAAGAAAACAAGACAGTGATGGAACACAAATACAGTATAATAGCTCACAACAGATCTCCACATCCAGTCTCTTCCAACTAGGAGGGCCTCCCTTCAGCACCCTCCTCACTTATATACTGAGCATGATGTCAGATGGGATGGAATAGCCCTTTGGCTAATTTGGGTAAATTAACCCCAGCTGTTAGCTAATTAGTTAACTATCCCAGCCATAGGGGCTACCAGCTTCAGTTCTCCACCCAGCTCAGGTAAATATTAACTCTATCCTGGCCAGAACCAGGACATTCCCCCATTTTGCCACCAAATCCCGCATTTTTGACACAAATCCCCGCATTTTACACCAAAATCCCCCATTTTGCCCCCAAAATCCCACATTTTTTCCCCACATTCCTCCATTTTGCCTCCAAATCCCGCATTTTTGACCCAAATTCCCACATTTCGCCACCAAAATCCCACATTTTGCCCCCCAAATCCCACATTTTTGCCCCAAATTCCCACATTTTGCCCCCAAAAATCCCGCGATTTCCCCCAAATTCCCCCATTTTTGCCCCAAATTACCCCATTTCGCAACAAATTCCCGCATTTTTGCCCCAAATTCCCCCATTTTGCCCCCATATCCAAAATTTTTGACACAAATTCCCACATTTCCCCCCAAATTCCCCCATTTTGCCCCCCAAATCCCA
This sequence comes from Chlamydotis macqueenii, assembly GCF_036417535.1. Lineage (NCBI taxonomy): Eukaryota > Metazoa > Chordata > Aves > Otidiformes > Otididae > Chlamydotis > Chlamydotis macqueenii. The sequence goes on from NC_141566.1 coordinate 33,400, forward strand.
TATTATTGCCCTGAATTCCCACATTTTACACCAAAATCCCACATTTTGCCCCCCAAATCCCACATTTTTGCCCCAAATTCCTGCATTTTGCACCAAAATCCCACATTTTGACCCCAAAATCCTGCAATTTCACCCCAAAATCCCTCATTTTTCCCCCAAATTCCCACATTTTGTCCCCAAATCCCCCATTTTTGCCCCAAATTCCCACATTTTGCCCCCAAAATCCCACATTTTTGCCCCAAATTCCCACATTTCGCCCCCCAAATCCCGCATTTTTGACCCAATTCCCCGCATTTCGCAGCAAAATCCCCCATTTTGCCCCAAAATCCCGCGACTTCCCCCAAAATCCAACATTTTTGCCCCCAATTCCCACATTTCGCCCCCCAAATCCCCCATTTTTGCCCCAAAATCCCGCGATTTCCCCCCAAATTCCCCCATTTTGCCCCCGAATTCCCACATTTTACACCAAAATCCCGCGATTTCCCCCCAAATTCCCCCATTTTCCCCCCGAATTCCCACATTTTACACTAAAATACCGCGATTTCCCCCCAAATTCCCCCATTTTGCCCCCCAAATCCCGCATTTTTGCCCCAAATTCCCACATTTCCCCCCAAATTCCCCCATTTTGCCCCCCAAATCCCATATTATTGCCCTGAATTCCCACATTTTACACCAAAATCCCACATTTTGCCCCCCAAATCCCACATTTTTGCCCCAAATTCCTGCATTTTGCACCAAAATCCCACATTTTGACCCCAAAATCCTGCAATTTCACCCCAAAATCCCTCATTTTTCCCCCAAATTCCCACATTTTGTCCCCAAATCCCCCATTTTTGCCCCAAATTCCCACATTTTGCCCCCAAAATCCCACATTTTTGCCCCAAATTCCCACATTTCGCCCCCCAAATCCCGCATTTTTGACCCAAATCCCCGCATTTCGCAGCAAAATCCCCCATTTTGCCCCAAAATCCCGCGACTTCCCCCAAAATCCAACATTTTTGCCCCCAATTCCCACATTTTGCCCCCAAATCCCCCATTTTTGCCCTGAATTCCTGCATTTTACACCAAATTCCCCCATTTCGCCCCCAAAATCCCACCATTTCCCCCCAAATTCCCCCATTTTTCCCCAAAAACTCTAACCCTAACCCTAACTGTAACCCTAACCCCTAACCCTAACCATAACCCTAACCCATTTTGACCCAAAATCCCACGATTTCCCCCCAAATTCCCTCATTTTGCCCCCAAAATCCCACATTTTTGCCCCAAATTTCCACATTTCACACCAAATTCCAACATTTTGCCCCAAAAATCCCACATTTTTGACCCAAATTCCCCCATTTTGCACCCAAATCCCGCATTTTTGACCCAAATCCCCGCATTTCGCACCAAGATCCAACATTTTGCCCCCAAAATCCCGCGATTTCCCCCCAAATTCCCCCATTTTTTCCCCCCAAAACCCTAACCTAACCCTAACCCTAACCTAACCCTAACCCTAATCCTAACCCCAAAATCCCGCGATTTCCCCCCAAATTCCCACATTTTGCCCTGCAAATCCCACATTTTTGACCTGAATTCCCACATTTTACACCAAAATCTCACATTTTGCCCCCAAAATCCCACATTTTTGCCCCCAAATCCCCCATTTTGCCCTCAAAATCCCACATTTTTGACCCAAATTCCTGCATTTTACACCAAAATCCCACATTTTTGCCCCAAATTCCAACATTTTACACCAAAATCCCCCATTTCGCCCCCAAAATCCCACATTTTGCCCCCAAATTCCCACATTTCACACCAAATTCCAACATTTTGCCCCCAAAATCCTGCAATTTCCCCCAAAATCCCCCATTTTTACCCTAAAACCTCACATTTTTACCCCAAATTCCCACATTTCACACCAATATCCCACATTTAGCCTTCCAAAATCCCACGATTTCCCCCCCAAAATCCCCCATTTTGCCCACAAATCCTGCATTTTTGCCCCAAATTCTCACATTTTACACCAAAATCCCATTTTCCCCCCAAAATCCCACATTTTTGCCCCAAATCCCGCATTTTTGCCCCAAATTCCAACATTTTACACCAAAATCCTACATTTTGCCCCCAAAATCACACATTTTTGACCCAAATTCCCCCATTTTGCACCCAAATCCCGCATTTTTGACCCAAATCCCCGCATTTTGCACCAAGATCCAACATTTTGCCCCCAAAATCCCGCGATTTCCCCCCAAATTCCCACATTTTGCCCCGCAAATCCCACATTTCTGACCTGAATTCCCACATTTTACACCAAAATCTCATATTTTGCCCCCAAAATCCCACATTTTTGCCCCCAAATCCCCCATTTTGCCCTCAAAAACCCACATTTTTGCCCCAAATTCCTGCATTGTACACCAAAATCCCCCATTTCGCCCCCAAAATCCCAATTTTTGACCCAAATTCACGCATTTCGCACCAAAATCACACATTTTTGCCCCAAAATCCTGTGATTTCCCCCCAAATTCCCTCGTTTCACCCCCCAAATCCCGCATTTTTGCCCCAAATTCCCACATTTCGCCACCAAAATCCCACGATTTCCCCCAAATTCTCCCATTTTTGCCCCAAATTACCCCATTTCGCAACAAATTCCCGCATTTTTGCCCCAAATTCCCCCATTTTGCCCCCATATCCAAAATTTTTGACACAAATTCCCACATTTCGCCCCCCCAAATCCCCCATTTTTGCCCCAAAATCCCGCGATTTCCCCTCAAATTCCCACATTTTGCCCCCCGAATTCCCACATTTTACACCAAAATCCCGCGATTTCCCCCCAAATTCCCCCATTTTGCCCCCCGAATTCCCACATTTTTGCCCCAAAATCCCACATTTCACACCAAATTCCCCCATTTTGCCCCCCAAATCCCACATTATTGCCCTGAATTCCCACATTTTACACCAAAATCCCACATTTTGCCCCCAAAATCCCACGATTTCCCCCAAATTCCCCCATTTTTGCCCCAAATTACCCCATTTCGCAACAAATTCCTACATATTTGCCCCCAATTCCCACATTTTGCCCCCAAATCCCCCATTTTTGACCTGAATTCCTGCATTTTACACCAAATTTCCCCATTTCGCCCCCAAAATCCCACCATTTCCCCCCAAATTCCCCCATTTTTCCCCAAAAACACTAACCCTAACCCTAACTGTAACCCTAACCCTAACACCTAACCCTAACCATAACCCTAACCCATTTTGACCCAAAATCCCACGATTTCCCCCCAAATTCCCCCATTTTGCCCCCCAAATCCCACATTTTTGCCCCCAATTCCCACATTTCACACCAAATTCCAACATTTTGCCCCCAAAATCCTGCAATTTCCCCCCAAATCCCACATTTTTACCCTAAAACCCCATATTTTTACCCCAAATTCCCCCATTTCACACCAATATCCCACATTTAGCCTTCCAAAATCCCACGATTTCCCCCCCAAAATCCCCCATTTTGCCCCCAAAATCCCACATTTTTGCCCCAAATCCCGCATTTTTGCCCCAAATTCCAACATTTTACACCAAAATCCCACATTTTGCCCACAAAATCCCACATTTTTGACCCAAATTCCCCCATTTTGCACCCAAATCCCGCATTTTTGACCCAAATCCCCGCATTTCGCACCAAGATCCAACATTTTGCCCCCAAAATCCCACGATTTCCCCCCAAATTCCCCTATTTTTTCCCCCCAAAACCCTAACCCTAACCCTAACCGTAACCTAACCCTAACCCTAACCCTAACCTAACCTAACCCTAACCCTAATCCTAACCCCAAAATCCCGCGATTTCCCCCCAAATTCCCACATTTTGCCCTGCAAATCCCACATTTTTGACCTGAATTCCCACATTTTACACCAAAATCTCACATTTTGCCCCCAAAATCCCACATTTTTGCCCCCAAATCCCCCATTTTGCCCTCAAAATCCCACATTTTTGACCCAAATTCCTGCATTTTACACCAAAATCCCACATTTTTGCCCCAAATTCCAACATTTTACACCAAAATCCCCCATTTCGCACCCAAACTCCCACATTTTTGACCCAAATCCCGCATTTTTGACGCAAATCCCCGCATTTCGCACCAAAACCCCCCATTTTGCCCCCAAAATACCACGATTTCCCCCCAAATTCCCACATTTTGCCCCCGAATTCCCACATTTTACACCAAAATCCCGCGATTTCCCCCAAATTCCCCCATTTTGCCCCCAAAATCCCACATTTTTTCCCCAAACCCCGCATTTTTGCCCCAAATTCCCCCATTTTTGCCCCACATATCCAAAATTTTTGACCCAAATTCCAACATTTCGCCCCCTAAATCCCCCATTTTTGCCCCAAAATCCCACGATTTCCCCCCAAATTCCCCCATTTTGCCCCCCAAATCCCACATTTTTGCCCCAAATTCCCACATTTCACACCAAATTCCCCCATTTTGCCCCCCAAATCCCACATTTTTCCCCAAATTCCCCCATTTTACACCAAATTCCAACATTTTGCCCCCAAAATCACACATTTTTGACCCAAATTCCCACATTTTGCACCCAAATCCCGCATTTTTGACCCAAATCCCCGCATTTCGCACCAAGATCCAACATTTTGCCCCCAAAATCCCGCGATTTCCCCCCAAATTCCCCCATTTTCCCCCCAAAACCCTAACCCTAACCCTAACCGTAACCTAACCCTAACCGTAACCTAACCCTAACCGTAACCCTAACTCTAACCCCAAAATCCCGCGATTTCCCCCCAAATTCCCACATTTTGCCCCGCAAATCCCACATTTTTGCCCCAAATTCCCACATTTTGCCCCCAAAATCCCACATTTTTGCCCCAAATTCCCACATTTCGCCCCCCAAATCCCGCATTTTTGACCCAAATCCCCGCATTTCGCAGCAAATTCCCCCATTTTGCCCCCGAATTCCCACATTTTACACCAAAATCCCGCGATTTCCCCCCAAATTCCCACATTTTCCCCCGAATTCCCACATTTTACACTAAAATCCCGCGATTTCCCCCCAAATTCCCCCATTTTGCCCCCCAAAGCCCACATTTTTGCCCCAAATTCCCACATTTCACACCAAATTCCCCCATTTTGCCCCCCAAATCCCACATTATTGCCCTGAATTCCCACATTTTAAACAAAATTCCCACAGTTTGCCCCCAAAATCCCACATTTTTCCCCCAAATTCCCACATTTCACACCAATATCCCACCTTTTGCCCCCAAAATCCCGTGACTTCCCCCAAAATCCCCCATTTTTGCCCCAAATTCCTGCATTTTGCACCAAAATCCCACATTTTGACCCCAAAATCCTGCAATTTCACCCCAAATTCCCTCATTTTTCCCCCGAATTCCGACATTTTGTCCCCAAATCACCCATTTTTGCCCCAAATTCCCACATTTCGCCCCCAAAATCCCACATTTTTGCCCCAAATTCCCACATTTCACACCAAATTCCAACATTTTGCCCCCAAAATCCCACAATTTCCCCCAAAATCCCCCATTTTTACCCTAGAACCCCATATTTTTACCCCAAATTCCCACATTTCACACCAACATCCCACATTTAGCCTTCCAAAATCCCACGATTACCCCCCCAAAATCCCCCATTTTGCCCCCCAAATCCCACATTTTTGCACCCAAAATCCCACATTTTTGACCCGAATCCCCGCGTTTTGCACCAAAATCCCCCATTTTGTCCCAAAATCCCGTGACTTCCCCCAAAATCCCACATTTTTGCCCAAAATTCCTGCATTGTGCACCAAAATCCCATATTTGCCCCCAAAATCCCGCCATTTCCCCCCAAATCCCCCCATTTTTCCCCAAAAACTCCAACCCTAACCCTACCTCTAACCCTAACCCCTAACCCTAACCATAACCCTAACCCATTTTGACCCAAAATCCCACGATTTCCCCCCAAATTCCCCCATTTTGCCCCCCGAATTCCCATATTTTACACCAAAATCCCGTGATTTCCCCCAAATTCCCCCATTTTGCCCCCCAAATCCCACATTTTTGCCCCAAATTCCCACATTTCACACCAAATTCCAACATTTTGCCCCCAAAATCCTGCAATTTCCCCCCAAATCCCCCATTTTTACCCTAAAACCTCACATTTTTACCCCAAATTCCCACATTTCACACCAATAACCCACATTTAGCCTTCCAAAATCCCACGATTTCCCCCCCAAAATCCCCCATTTTGCCCACAAATCCTGCATTTTTGCCCCAAATTCTCACATTTTACACCAAAATCCCATTTTCCCCCCAAAATCCCACATTTTTGCCCCAAATCCCGCATTTTTGCCCCAAATTCCAACATTTTACACCAAAATCCTACATTTTGCCCCCAAAATCACACATTTTTGACCCAAATTCCCCCATTTTGCACCCAAATCCCGCATTTTTGACCCAAATCCCCGCATTTCGCACCAAGATCCAACATTTTGCCCCCAAAATCCCGTGATTTCCCCCCAAATTCCCCGATTTTCCCCCCAAAACCCTAACCCTAACCTAACCCTAACCGTAACCCTAACCCTAACCCCAAAATCCCGCGATTTCCCCCCAAATTCCCACATTTTGCCCCGCAAATCCCACATTTTTGACCTGAATTCCCACATTTTACACCAAAATCTCATATTTTGCCCCCAAAATCCCACATTTTTGCCCCCAAATCCCCCATTTTGCCCTCAAAAACCCACATTTTTGCCCCAAATTCCTGCATTGTACACCAAAATCCCCCATTTCGCCCCCAAAATCCCAATTTTTGACCCAAATTCACGCATTTCGCACCAAAATCACACATTTTTGCCCCAAAATCCTGTGATTTCCCCCCAAATTCCCCCGTTTCACCCCCCAAATCCCGCATTTTTGCCCCAAATTCCCACATTTCGCCACCAAAATCCCACGATTTCCCCCAAATTCCCCCATTTTTGCCCCAAATTACCCCATTTCGCAACAAATTCCCCCATTTTTGCCCCAAATTCCCCCATTTTGCCCCCATATCCAAAATTTTTGACACAAATTCCCACATTTCGCCCCCCCAAATCCCCCATTTTTGCCCCAAAATCCCGCGATTTCCCCTCAAATTCCCACATTTTGCCCCCCGAATTCCCACATTTTACACCAAAATCCCGCGATTTCCCCCCAAATTCCCCCATTTTGCCCCCCGAATTCCCACATTTTTGCCCCAAAATCCCACATTTCACACCAAATTCCCCCATTTTGCCCCCCAAATCCCACATTATTGCCCTGAATTCCCACATTTTACACCAAAATCCCACATTTTGCCCCCAAAATCCCACATTTCACACCAATATCCCACCTTTTGCCCCCAAAATCCCGCGACTTCCCCCAAAATCCCCCATTTTTGCCCCAAATTCCTGCATTTTGCACCAAAATCCCACATTTTGACCCCAAAATCCTGCAATTTCACCCCAAAATCCCTCATTTTTCCCCCGAATTCCAACATTTTGTCCCCAAATCCCCCATTTTTGCCCCAAATTCCCACATTTCGCCCCCAAAATCCCACATTTTTGAACCAAATCCCCGCATTTCGCACCAAAACCCCCCATTTTGCCCCCAAAATACCGCGATTTCCCCCCAAATTCCCCCATTTTGCCCCCCGAATTCCCACATTTTACACCAAAATCCCGCGATTCCCCCCAAATTCCCCCATTTTGCCCCCCAAATCCCACATTTTTGCCCCAAATCCTGCATTTTTGCCCCAAATTCCCACATTTTACACCAAAATCCCACATTTTGCCCCCAAAATCCCATATTTTTTCCCCAAATTCCCTGTCGTAGTTCAGCCCCAACGGGGACCAGACTACGCAGTCTCTCTCTCACTCCCCCCCCACTCTCCGAGAGAACAGGAGGAGATTTGACAAACAAAAGAAAACCAGGAAAAAAAAAAAACCAAACACGCGGGTTGAGATTGAACAAAAAGTAAATTTAACAGTAATGACAGAAGAAAACAAGACAGTGATGGAACACAAATACAGTATAATAGCTCACAACAGATCTCCACATCCAGTCTCTTCCAACTAGGAGGGCCTCCCTTCAGCACCCTCCTCACTTATATACTGAGCATGATGTCAGATGGGATGGAATAGCCCTTTGGCTAATTTGGGTAAATTAACCCCAGCTGTTAGCTAATTAGTTAACTATCCCAGCCATAGGGGCTACCAGCTTCAGTTCTCCACCCAGCTCAGGTAAATATTAACTCTATCCTGGCCAGAACCAGGACATTCCCCCATTTTGCCACCAAATCCCGCATTTTTGACACAAATCCCCGCATTTTACACCAAAATCCCCCATTTTGCCCCCAAAATCCCACATTTTTTCCCCACATTCCTCCATTTTGCCTCCAAATCCCGCATTTTTGACCCAAATTCCCACATTTCGCCACCAAAATCCCACATTTTGCCCCCCAAATCCCACATTTTTGCCCCAAATTCCCACATTTTGCCCCCAAAAATCCCGCGATTTCCCCCAAATTCCCCCATTTTTGCCCCAAATTACCCCATTTCGCAACAAATTCCCGCATTTTTGCCCCAAATTCCCCCATTTTGCCCCCATATCCAAAATTTTTGACACAAATTCCCACATTTCCCCCCAAATTCCGCCATTTTGCCCCCCAAATCCCATATTATTGCCCTGAATTCCCACATTTTACACCAAAATCCCACATTTTGCCCCCCAAATCCCACATTTTTGCCCCAAATTCCTGCATTTTGCACCAAAATCCCACATTTTGACCCCAAAATCCTGCAATTTCACCCCAAAATCCCTCATTTTTCCCCCAAATTCCCACATTTTGTCCCCAAATCCCCCATTTTTGCCCCAAATTCCCACATTTTGCCCCCAAAATCCCACATTTTTGCCCCAAATTCCCACATTTCGCCCCCCAAATCCCGCATTTTTGACCCAAATCCCCGCATTTCGCAGCAAAATCCCCCATTTTGCCCCAAAATCCCGCGACTTCCCCCAAAATCCAACATTTTTGCCCCCAATTCCCACATTTCGCCCCCCAAATCCCCCATTTTTGCCCCAAAATCCCGCGATTTCCCCCCAAATTCCCCCATTTTGCCCCCGAATTCCCACATTTTACACCAAAATCCCGCGATTTCCCCCCAAATTCCCCCATTTTCCCCCCGAATTCCCACATTTTACACTAAAATACCGCGATTTCCCCCCAAATTCCCCCATTTTGCCCCCCAAATCCCGCATTTTTGCCCCAAATTCCCACATTTCCCCCCAAATTCCCCCATTTTGCCCCCCAAATCCCATATTATTGCCCTGAATTCCCACATTTTACACCAAAATCCCACATTTTGCCCCCCAAATCCCACATTTTTGCCCCAAATTCCTGCATTTTGCACCAAAATCCCACATTTTGACCCCAAAATCCTGCAATTTCACCCCAAAATCCCTCATTTTTCCCCCAAATTCCCACATTTTGTCCCCAAATCCCCCATTTTTGCCCCAAATTCCCACATTTTGCCCCCAAAATCCCACATTTTTGCCCCAAATTCCCACATTTCGCCCCCCAAATCCCGCATTTTTGACCCAAATCCCCGCATTTCGCAGCAAAATCCCCCATTTTGCCCCAAAATCCCGCGACTTCCCCCAAAATCCAACATTTTTGCCCCCAATTCCCACATTTTGCCCCCAAATCCCCCATTTTTGCCCTGAATTCCTGCATTTTACACCAAATTCCCCCATTTCGCCCCCAAAATCCCACCATTTCCCCCCAAATTCCCCCATTTTTCCCCAAAAACTCTAACCCTAACCCTAACTGTAACCCTAACCCCTAACCCTAACCATAACCCTAACCCATTTTGACCCAAAATCCCACGATTTCCCCCCAAATTCCCTCATTTTGCCCCCAAAATCCCACATTTTTGCCCCAAATTTCCACATTTCACACCAAATTCCAACATTTTGCCCCCCAAATCCCACATTTTTGACCCAAATTCCCCCATTTTGCACCCAAATCCCGCATTTTTGACCCAAATCCCCGCATTTCGCACCAAGATCCAACATTTTGCCCCCAAAATCCCGCGATTTCCCCCCAAATTCCCCCATTTTTTCCCCCCAAAACCCTAACCTAACCCTAACCCTAACCTAACCCTAACCCTAATCCTAACCCCAAAATCCCGCGATTTCCCCCCAAATTCCCACATTTTGCCCTGCAAATCCCACATTTTTGACCTGAATTCCCACATTTTACACCAAAATCTCACATTTTGCCCCCAAAATCCCACATTTTTGCCCCCAAATCCCCCATTTTGCCCTCAAAATCCCACATTTTTGACCCAAATTCCTGCATTTTACACCAAAATCCCACATTTTTGCCCCAAATTCCAACATTTTACACCAAAATCCCCCATTTCGCCCCCAAAATCCCACATTTTTTACCCAAATCCCGCATTTTTGACCCAAATCCCCGCATTTCGCACCAAAACCCCCCATTTTGCCCCAAAATCCCGCAACTTCCCCCAAAATCCCACATTTTTGCCCCCAATTCCCACATTTTGCCCCCAAATCCCCCATTTTTGCCCTGAATTCCTGCATTTTACACCAAATTCCCCCATTTCGCCCCCAAAATCCCACCATTTCCCCCGAAATTCCCCCATTTTTCCCCAAAAACTCTAACCCTAACCCTAACCGTAACCCCAACCCTAACCCTAACCCCTAACCCTAACCCTAACCCATTTTGACCCAAAATCCCGCGATTTCCCCCCAAATTCCCCCATTTTGCCCCCGAATTCCCACATTTTACACCAAAATCCCGCGATTTCCCCCCAAATTCCCACATTTTCCCCCGAATTCCCACATTTTACACTAAAATCCCGCGATTTCCCCCCAAATTCCCCCATTTTGCCCCCCAAAGCCCACATTTTTGCCCCAAATTCCCACATTTCACACCAAATTCCCCCATTTTGCCCCCCAAATCCCACATTATTGCCCTGAATTCCCACATTTTAAACAAAATTCCCACAGTTTGCCCCCAAAATCCCACATTTTTCCCCCAAATTCCCACATTTCACACCAATATCCCACCTTTTGCCCCCAAAATCCCGTGACTTCCCCCAAAATCCCCCATTTTTGCCCCAAATTCCTGCATTTTGCACCAAAATCCCACATTTTGACCCCAAAATCCTGCAATTTCACCCCAAATTCCCTCATTTTTCCCCCGAATTCCGACATTTTGTCCCCAAATCACCCATTTTTGCCCCAAATTCCCACATTTCGCCCCCAAAATCCCACATTTTTGCCCCAAATTCCCACATTTCACACCAAATTCCAACATTTTGCCCCCAAAATCCCACAATTTCCCCCAAAATCCCCCATTTTTACCCTAGAACCCCATATTTTTACCCCAAATTCCCACATTTCACACCAACATCCCACATTTAGCCTTCCAAAATCCCACGATTACCCCCCCAAAATCCCCCATTTTGCCCCCCAAATCCCACATTTTTGCACCCAAAATCCCACATTTTTGACCCGAATCCCCGCGTTTTGCACCAAAATCCCCCATTTTGTCCCAAAATCCCGTGACTTCCCCCAAAATCCCACATTTTTGCCCAAAATTCCTGCATTGTGCACCAAAATCCCATATTTGCCCCCAAAATCCCGCCATTTCCCCCCAAATCCCCCCATTTTCCCCAAAAACTCCAACCCTAACCCTACCTCTAACCCTAACCCCTAACCCTAACCATAACCCTAACCCATTTTGACCCAAAATCCCACGATTTCCCCCCAAATTCCCCCATTTTGCCCCCCGAATTCCCATATTTTACATCAAAATCCCGTGATTTCCCCCAAATTCCCCCATTTTGCCCCCCAAATCCCACATTTTTGCCCCAAATTCCCACATTTCACACCAAATTCCAACATTTTGCCCCCAAAATCCTGCAATTTCCCCCCAAATCCCCCATTTTTACCCTAAAACCTCACATTTTTACCCCAAATTCCCACATTTCACACCAATAACCCACATTTAGCCTTCCAAAATCCCACGATTTCCCCCCCAAAATCCCCCATTTTGCCCACAAATCCTGCATTTTTGCCCCAAATTCTCACATTTTACACCAAAATCCCATTTTCCCACCAAAATCCCACATTTTTGCCCCAAATCCCGCATTTTTGCCCCAAATTCCAACATTTTACACCAAAATCCTACATTTTGCCCCCAAAATCACACATTTTTGACCCAAATTCCCCCATTTTGCACCCAAATCCCGCATTTTTGACCCAAATCCCCGCATTTCGCACCAAGATCCAACATTTTGCCCCCAAAATCCCGTGATTTCCCCCCAAATTCCCCGATTTTCCCCCCAAAACCCTAACCCTAACCTAACCCTAACCGTAACCCTAACCCTAACCCCAAAATCCCGCGATTTCCCCCCAAATTCCCACATTTTGCCCCGCAAATCCCACATTTTTGACCTGAATTCCCACATTTTACACCAAAATCTCATATTTTGCCCCCAAAATCCCACATTTTTGCCCCCAAATCCCCCATTTTGCCCTCAAAAACCCACATTTTTGCCCCAAATTCCTGCATTGTACACCAAAATCCCCCATTTCGCCCCCAAAATCCCAATTTTTGACCCAAATTCACGCATTTCGCACCAAAATCACACATTTTTGCCCCAAAATCCTGTGATTTCCCCCCAAATTCCCCCGTTTCACCCCCCAAATCCCGCATTTTTGCCCCAAATTCCCACATTTCGCCACCAAAATCCCACGATTTCCCCCAAATTCCCCCATTTTTGCCCCAAATTACCCCATTTCGCAACAAATTCCCCCATTTTTGCCCCAAATTCCCCCATTTTGCCCCCATATCCAAAATTTTTGACACAAATTCCCACATTTCGCCCCCCCAAATCCCCCATTTTTGCCCCAAAATCCCGCGATTTCCCCTCAAATTCCCACATTTTGCCCCCCGAATTCCCACATTTTACACCAAAATCCCGCGATTTCCCCCCAAATTCCCCCATTTTGCCCCCCGAATTCCCACATTTTTGCCCCAAAATCCCACATTTCACACCAAATTCCCCCATTTTGCCCCCCAAATCCCACATTATTGCCCTGAATTCCCACATTTTACACCAAAATCCCACATTTTGCCCCCAAAATCCCACATTTCACACCAATATCCCACCTTTTGCCCCCAAAATCCCGCGACTTCCCCCAAAATCCCCCATTTTTGCCCCAAATTCCTGCATTTTGCACCAAAATCCCACATTTTGACCCCAAAATCCTGCAATTTCACCCCAAAATCCCTCATTTTTCCCCCGAATTCCAACATTTTGTCCCCAAATCCCCCATTTTTGCCCCAAATTCCCACATTTCGCCCCCAAAATCCCACATTTTTGACCCAAATCCCCGCATTTCGCACCAAAACCCCCCATTTTGCCCCCAAAATACCGCGATTTCCCCCCAAATTCCCCCATTTTGCCCCCCGAATTCCCACATTTTACACCAAAATCCCGCGATTCCCCCCAAATTCCCCCATTTTGCCCCCCAAATCCCACATTTTTGCCCCAAATCCTGCATTTTTGCCCCAAATTCCCACATTTTACACCAAAATCCCACATTTTGCCCCCAAAATCCCATATTTTTTCCCCAAATTCCCTGTCGTAGTTCAGCCCCAACGGGGACCAGACTACGCAGTCTCTCTCTCACTCCCCCCCCACTCTCCGAGAGAACAGGAGGAGATTTGACAAACAAAAGAAAACCAGGAAAAAAAAAAAACCAAACACGCGGGTTGAGATTGAACAAAAAGTAAATTTAACAGTAATGACAGAAGAAAACAAGACAGTGATGGAACACAAATACAGTATAATAGCTCACAACAGATCTCCACATCCAGTCTCTTCCAACTAGGAGGGCCTCCCTTCAGCACCCTCCTCACTTATATACTGAGCATGATGTCAGATGGGATGGAATAGCCCTTTGGCTAATTTGGGTAAATTAACCCCAGCTGTTAGCTAATTAGTTAACTATCCCAGCCATAGGGGCTACCAGCTTCAGTTCTCCACCCAGCTCAGGTAAATATTAACTCTATCCTGGCCAGAACCAGGACATTCCCCCATTTTGCCACCAAATCCCGCATTTTTGACACAAATCCCCGCATTTTACACCAAAATCCCCCATTTTGCCCCCAAAATCCCACATTTTTTCCCCACATTCCTCCATTTTGCCTCCAAATCCCGCATTTTTGACCCAAATTCCCACATTTCGCCACCAAAATCCCACATTTTGCCCCCCAAATCCCACATTTTTGCCCCAAATTCCCACATTTTGCCCCCAAAAATCCCGCGATTTCCCCCAAATTCCCCCATTTTTGCCCCAAATTACCCCATTTCGCAACAAATTCCCGCATTTTTGCCCCAAATTCCCCCATTTTGCCCCCATATCCAAAATTTTTGACACAAATTCCCACATTTCCCCCCAAATTCCCCCATTTTGCCCCCCAAATCCCATATTATTGCCCTGAATTCCCACATTTTACACCAAAATCCCACATTTTGCCCCCCAAATCCCACATTTTTGCCCCAAATTCCTGCATTTTGCACCAAAATCCCACATTTTGACCCCAAAATCCTGCAATTTCACCCCAAAATCCCTCATTTTTCCCCCAAATTCCCACATTTTGTCCCCAAATCCCCCATTTTTGCCCCAAATTCCCACATTTTGCCCCCAAAATCCCACATTTTTGCCCCAAATTCCCACATTTCGCCCCCCAAATCCCGCATTTTTGACCCAAATCCCCGCATTTCGCAGCAAAATCCCCCATTTTGCCCCAAAATCCCGCGACTTCCCCCAAAATCCAACATTTTTGCCCCCAATTCCCACATTTCGCCCCCCAAATCCCCCATTTTTGCCCCAAAATCCCGCGATTTCCCCCCAAATTCCCCCATTTTGCCCCCGAATTCCCACATTTTACACCAAAATCCCGCGATTTCCCCCCAAATTCCCCCATTTTCCCCCCGAATTCCCACATTTTACACTAAAATACCGCGATTTCCCCCCAAATTCCCCCATTTTGCCCCCCAAATCCCGCATTTTTGCCCCAAATTCCCACATTTCCCCCCAAATTCCCCCATTTTGCCCCCAAAATCCCATATTATTGCCCTGAATTCCCACATTTTACACCAAAATCCCACATTTTGCCCCCCAAATCCCACATTTTTGCCCCAAATTCCTGCATTTTGCACCAAAATCCCACATTTTGACCCCAAAATCCTGCAATTTCACCCCAAAATCCCTCATTTTTCCCCCAAATTCCCACATTTTGTCCCCAAATCCCCCATTTTTGCCCCAAATTCCAACATTTTGCCCCCAAAATCCCACATTTTTGCCCCAAATTCCCACATTTCGCCCCCCAAATCCCGCATTTTTGACCCAAATCCCCGCATTTCGCAGCAAAATCCCCCATTTTGCCCCAAAATCCCGCGACTTCCCCCAAAATCCAACATTTTTGCCCCCAATTCCCACATTTTGCCCCCAAATCCCCCATTTTTGCCCTGAATTCCTGCATTTTACACCAAATTCCCCCATTTCGCCCCCAAAATCCCACCATTTCCCCCCAAATTCCCCCATTTTTCCCCAAAAACTCTAACCCTAACCCTAACTGTAACCCTAACCCCTAACCCTAACCATAACCCTAACCCATTTTGACCCAAAATCCCACGATTTCCCCCCAAATTCCCTCATTTTGCCCCCAAAATCCCACATTTTTGCCCCAAATTTCCACATTTCACACCAAATTCCAACATTTTGCCCCCCAAATCCCACATTTTTGACCCAAATTCCCCCATTTTGCACCCAAATCCCGCATTTTTGACCCAAATCCCCGCATTTCGCACCAAGATCCAACATTTTGCCCCCAAAATCCCGCGATTTCCCCCCAAATTCCCCCATTTTTTCCCCCCAAAACCCTAACCTAACCCTAACCCTAACCTAACCCTAACCCTAATCCTAACCCCAAAATCCCGCGATTTCCCCCCAAATTCCCACATTTTGCCCTGCAAATCCCACATTTTTGACCTGAATTCCCACATTTTACACCAAAATCTCACATTTTGCCCCCAAAATCCCACATTTTTGCCCCCAAATCCCCCATTTTGCCCTCAAAATCCCACATTTTTGACCCAAATTCCTGCATTTTACACCAAAATCCCACATTTTTGCCCCAAATTCCAACATTTTACACCAAAATCCCCCATTTCGCCCCCAAAATCCCACATTTTTTACCCAAATCCCGCATTTTTGACCCAAATCCCCGCATTTCGCACCAAAACCCCCCATTTTGCCCCAAAATCCCGCAACTTCCCCCAAAATCCCACATTTTTGCCCCCAATTCCCACATTTTGCCCCCAAACCCCCCATTTTTGCCCTGAATTCCTGCATTTTACACCAAATTCCCCCATTTCGCCCCCAAAATCCCACCATTTCCCCCGAAATTCCCCCATTTTTCCCCAAAAACTCTAACCCTAACCCTAACCGTAACCCCAACCCTAACCCTAACCCCTAACCCTAACCCTAACCCATTTTGACCCAAAATCCCGCGATTTCCCCCCAAATTCCCCCATTTTGCCCCCGAATTCCCACATTTTACACCAAAATCCCGCGATTTCCCCCCAAATTCCCACATTTTCCCCCGAATTCCCACATTTTACACTAAAATCCCGCGATTTCCCCCCAAATTCCCCCATTTTGCCCCCCAAAGCCCACATTTTTGCCCCAAATTCCCACATTTCACACCAAATTCCCCCATTTTGCCCCCCAAATCCCACATTATTGCCCTGAATTCCCACATTTTAAACAAAATTCCCACAGTTTGCCCCCAAAATCCCACATTTTTCCCCCAAATTCCCACATTTCACACCAATATCCCACCTTTTGCCCCCAAAATCCCGTGACTTCCCCCAAAATCCCCCATTTTTGCCCCAAATTCCTGCATTTTGCACCAAAATCCCACATTTTGACCCCAAAATCCTGCAATTTCACCCCAAATTCCCTCATTTTTCCCCCGAATTCCGACATTTTGTCCCCAAATCACCCATTTTTGCCCCAAATTCCCACATTTCGCCCCCAAAATCCCACATTTTTGCCCCAAATTCCCACATTTCACACCAAATTCCAACATTTTGCCCCCAAAATCCCACAATTTCCCCCAAAATCCCCCATTTTTACCCTAGAACCCCATATTTTTACCCCAAATTCCCACATTTCACACCAACATCCCACATTTAGCCTTCCAAAATCCCACGATTACCCCCCCAAAATCCCCCATTTTGCCCCCCAAATCCCACATTTTTGCACCCAAAATCCCACATTTTTTCCACAAATTCCCCCATTTTGCCCCCAAATCCCACATTTTTGACCCGAATCCCCGCATTTTGCACCAAAATCCCCCATTTTGCCCCAAAATCCCGTGACTTCCCCCAAAATCCCACATTTTTGCCCAAAATTCCTGCATTGTGCACCAAAATCCCATATTTGCCCCCAAAATCCCGCCATTTCCCCCGAAATTCCCCCATTTTTCCCCAAAAACTCCAACCCTAACCCTACCTCTAACCCTAACCCCTAACCCTAACCATAACCCTAACCCATTTTGACCCAAAATCCCACGATTTCCCCCCAAATTCCCCCATTTTGCCCCCCGAATTCCCACATTTTACACCAAAATCCCGCGATTTCCCCCCAAATTCCCACATTTTGCCCCGCAAATCCCACATTTTTGACCTGAATTCCCACATTTTACACCAAAATCTCATATTTTGCCCCCAAAATCCCACATTTTTGCCCCCAAATCCCCCATTTTGCCCTCAAAAACCCACATTTTTGCCCCAAATTCCTGCATTGTACACCAAAATCCCCCATTTCGCCCCCAAAATCCCAATTTTTGACCCAAATTCACGCATTTCGCACCAAAATCACACATTTTTGCCCCAAAATCCTGTGATTTCCCCCCAAATTCCCCCGTTTCACCCCCCAAATCCCGCATTTTTGCCCCAAATTCCCACATTTCGCCACCAAAATCCCACGATTTCCCCCAAATTCCCCCATTTTTGCCCCAAATTACCCCATTTCGCAACAAATTCCCCCATTTTTGCCCCAAATTCCCCCATTTTGCCCCCATATCCAAAATTTTTGACACAAATTCCCACATTTCGCCCCCCCAAATCCCCCATTTTTGCCCCAAAATCCCGCGATTTCCCCTCAAATTCCCACATTTTGCCCCCCGAATTCCCACATTTTACACCAAAATCCCGCGATTTCCCCCCAAATTCCCCCATTTTGCCCCCCGAATTCCCACATTTTTGCCCCAAAATCCCACATTTCACACCAAATTCCCCCATTTTGCCCCCCAAATCCCACATTATTGCCCTGAATTCCCACATTTTACACCAAAATCCCACATTTTGCCCCCAAAATCCCACATTTCACACCAATATCCCACCTTTTGCCCCCAAAATCCCGCGACTTCCCCCAAAATCCCCCATTTTTGCCCCAAATTCCTGCATTTTGCACCAAAATCCCACATTTTGACCCCAAAATCCTGCAATTTCACCCCAAAATCCCTCATTTTTCCCCCGAATTCCAACATTTTGTCCCCAAATCCCCCATTTTTGCCCCAAATTCCCACATTTCGCCCCCAAAATCCCACATTTTTGACCCAAAATCCCGCGATTTCCCCTCAAATTCCCACATTTTGCCCCCCGAATTCCCACATTTTACACCAAAATCCCGCGATTTCCCCCCAAATTCCCCCATTTTGCCCCCCGAATTCCCACATTTTTGCCCCAAAATCCCACATTTCACACCAAATTCCCCCATTTTGCCCCCCAAATCCCACATTATTGCCCTGAATTCCCACATTTTACACCAAAATCCCCCATTTTGCCCCCAAAATCCCACATTTTTTCCCCACATTCCTCCATTTTGCCTCCAAATCCCGCATTTTTGACCCAAATTCCCACATTTCGCCACCAAAATCCCACATTTTGCCCCCCAAATCCCACATTTTTGCCCCAAATTCCCACATTTTGCCCCCAAAATCCCACGATTTCCCCCAAATTCCCCCATTTTTGCCCCAAATTACCCCATTTTGCAACAAATTCCCACATTTTTGCCCCAAATTCCCCCATTTTGCCCCCATATCCAAAATTTTTGACACAAATTCCCACATTTCGCCCCCCAAATCCCCCATTTTTGCCCCAAAATCCCACATTTCGCCCCCAAAATCCCACATTTTTGCCCCAAATTCCCACATTTCGCCCCCCAAATCCCGCATTTTTGACCCGAATCCCCGCATTTCGCAGCAAAATCCCCCATTTTGCCCCAAAATCCCGCGACTTCCCCCAAAATCCAACATTTTTGCCCCCAATTCCCACATTTTGCCCCCAAATCCCCCATTTTTGCCCTGAATTCCTGCATTTTACACTAAATTTCCCCATTTCGCCCCCAAAATCCCACCATTTCCCCCCAAATTCCCCCATTTTTCCCAAAAAACACTAACCCTAACCCTAACTGTAACCCTAACCCTAACACCTAACCCTAACCATAACCCTAACCCATTTTGACCCAAAATCCCACGATTTCCCCCCAAATTCCCCCATTTTGCCCCCCAAATCCCACATTTTTGCCCCCAATTCCCACATTTCACACCAAATTCCAACATTTTGCCCCCAAAATCCTGCAATTTCCCCCCAAATCCCACATTTTTACCCTAAAACCCCATATTTTTACCCCAAATTCCCCCATTTCACACCAATATCCCACATTTAGCCTTCCAAAATCCCACGATTTCCCCCCCAAAATCCCCCATTTTGCCCCCAAAATCCCACATTTTTGCCCCAAATCCCGCATTTTTGCCCCAAATTCCAACATTTTACACCAAAATCCCACATTTTGCCCACAAAATCCCACATTTTTGACCCAAATTCCCCCATTTTGCACCCAAATCCCGCATTTTTGACCCAAATCCCCGCATTTCGCACCAAGATCCAACATTTTGCCCCCAAAATCCCACGATTTCCCCCCAAATTCCCCTATTTTTTCCCCCCAAAACCCTAACCCTAACCCTAACCGTAACCTAACCCTAACCCTAACCCTAACCTAACCTAACCCTAACCCTAATCCTAACCCCAAAATCCCGCGATTTCCCCCCAAATTCCCACATTTTGCCCTGCAAATCCCACATTTTTGACCTGAATTCCCACATTTTACACCAAAATCTCACATTTTGCCCCCAAAATCCCACATTTTTGCCCCCAAATCCCCCATTTTGCCCTCAAAATCCCACATTTTTGACCCAAATTCCTGCATTTTACACCAAAATCCCACATTTTTGCCCCAAATTCCAACATTTTACACCAAAATCCCCCATTTCGCACCCAAACTCCCACATTTTTGACCCAAATCCCGCATTTTTGACGCAAATCCCCGCATTTCGCACCAAAACCCCCCATTTTGCCCCCAAAATACCACGATTTCCCCCCAAATTCCCCCATTTTGCCCCCAAAATCCCACATTTTTTCCCCAAACCCCGCATTTTTGCCCCAAATTCCCCCATTTTTGCCCCACATATCCAAAATTTTTGACCCAAATTCCAACATTTCGCCCCCTAAATCCCCCATTTTTGCCCCAAAATCCCACGATTTCCCCCCAAATTCCCCCATTTTGCCCCCCAAATCCCACATTTTTGCCCCAAATTCCCACATTTCACACCAAATTCCCCCATTTTGCCCCCCAAATCCCACATTTTTCCCCAAATTCCCCCATTTTACACCAAATTCCCACATTTTGCCCACAAAATCCCACATTTTTGACCCAAATTCCCACATTTTGCACCCAAATCCCGCATTTTTGACCCAAATCCCCGCATTTCGCACCAAGATCCAACATTTTGCCCCCAAAATCCCGCGATTTCCCCCCAAATTCCCCCATTTTTTCCCCCCAAAACCCTAACCTAACCCTAACCCTAACCTAACCCTAACCCTAATCCTAACCCCAAAATCCCGCGATTTCCCCCCAAATTCCCACATTTTGCCCTGCAAATCCCACATTTTTGACCTGAATTCCCACATTTTACACCAAAATCTCACATTTTGCCCCCAAAATCCCACATTTTTGCCCCCAAATCCCCCATTTTGCCCTCAAAATCCCACATTTTTGACCCAAATTCCTGCATTTTACACCAAAATCCCACATTTTTGCCCCAAATCCCGCATTTTTGCCCCAAATTCCCACATTTCGCCACCAAAATCCCACGATTTCCCCCAAATTCCCCCATTTTTGCCCCAAATTACCCCATTTCGCAACAAATTCCCCCATTTTTGCCCCAAATTCCCCCATTTTGCCCCCATATCCAAAATTTTTGACACAAATTCCCACATTTCGCCCCCCCAAATCCCCCATTTTTGCCCCAAAATCCCGCGATTTCCCCTCAAATTCCCACATTTTGCCCCCCGAATTCCCACATTTTACACCAAAATCCCGCGATTTCCCCCCAAATTCCCCCATTTTGCCCCCCGAATTCCCACATTTTTGCCCCAAAATCCCACATTTCACACCAAATTCCCCCATTTTGCCCCCCAAATCCCACATTATTGCCCTGAATTCCCACATTTTACACCAAAATCCCACATTTTGCCCCCAAAATCCCACATTTCACACCAATATCCCACCTTTTGCCCCCAAAATCCCGCGACTTCCCCCAAAATCCCCCATTTTTGCCCCAAATTCCTGCATTTTGCACCAAAATCCCACATTTTGACCCCAAAATCCTGCAATTTCACCCCAAAATCCCTCATTTTTCCCCCGAATTCCAACATTTTGTCCCCAAATCCCCCATTTTTGCCCCAAATTCCCACATTTCGCCCCCAAAATCCCACATTTTTGACCCAAAATCCCGCGATTTCCCCTCAAATTCCCACATTTTGCCCCCCGAATTCCCACATTTTACACCAAAATCCCGCGATTTCCCCCCAAATTCCCCCATTTTGCCCCCCGAATTCCCACATTTTTGCCCCAAAATCCCACATTTCACACCAAATTCCCCCATTTTGCCCCCCAAATCCCACATTATTGCCCTGAATTCCCACATTTTACACCAAAATCCCCCATTTTGCCCCCAAAATCCCACATTTTTTCCCCACATTCCTCCATTTTGCCTCCAAATCCCGCATTTTTGACCCAAATTCCCACATTTCGCCACCAAAATCCCACATTTTGCCCCCCAAATCCCACATTTTTGCCCCAAATTCCCACATTTTGCCCCCAAAATCCCACGATTTCCCCCAAATTCCCCCATTTTTGCCCCAAATTACCCCATTTTGCAACAAATTCCCACATTTTTGCCCCAAATTCCCCCATTTTGCCCCCATATCCAAAATTTTTGACACAAATTCCCACATTTCGCCCCCCAAATCCCCCATTTTTGCCCCAAAATCCCACATTTCGCCCCCAAAATCCCACATTTTTGCCCCAAATTCCCACATTTCGCCCCCCAAATCCCGCATTTTTGACCCGAATCCCCGCATTTCGCAGCAAAATCCCCCATTTTGCCCCAAAATCCCGCGACTTCCCCCAAAATCCAACATTTTTGCCCCCAATTCCCACATTTTGCCCCCAAATCCCCCATTTTTGCCCTGAATTCCTGCATTTTACACCAAATTTCCCCATTTCGCCCCCAAAATCCCACCATTTCCCCCCAAATTCCCCCATTTTTCCCCAAAAACACTAACCCTAACCCTAACTGTAACCCTAACCCTAACACCTAACCCTAACCATAACCCTAACCCATTTTGACCCAAAATCCCACGATTTCCCCCCAAATTCCCCCATTTTGCCCCCCAAATCCCACATTTTTGCCCCCAATTCCCACATTTCACACCAAATTCCAACATTTTGCCCCCAAAATCCTGCAATTTCCCCCCAAATCCCACATTTTTACCCTAAAACCCCATATTTTTACCCCAAATTCCCCCATTTCACACCAATATCCCACATTTAGCCTTCCAAAATCCCACGATTTCCCCCCCAAAATCCCCCATTTTGCCCCCAAAATCCCACATTTTTGCCCCAAATCCCGCATTTTTGCCCCAAATTCCAACATTTTACACCAAAATCCCACATTTTGCCCACAAAATCCCACATTTTTGACCCAAATTCCCCCATTTTGCACCCAAATCCCGCATTTTTGACCCAAATCCCCGCATTTCGCACCAAGATCCAACATTTTGCCCCCAAAATCCCACGATTTCCCCCCAAATTCCCCTATTTTTTCCCCCCAAAACCCTAACCCTAACCCTAACCGTAACCTAACCCTAACCCTAACCCTAACCTAACCTAACCCTAACCCTAATCCTAACCCCAAAATCCCGCGATTTCCCCCCAAATTCCCACATTTTGCCCTGCAAATCCCACATTTTTGACCTGAATTCCCACATTTTACACCAAAATCTCACATTTTGCCCCCAAAATCCCACATTTTTGCCCCCAAATCCCCCATTTTGCCCTCAAAATCCCACATTTTTGACCCAAATTCCTGCATTTTACACCAAAATCCCACATTTTTGCCCCAAATTCCAACATTTTACACCAAAATCCCCCATTTCGCACCCAAACTCCCACATTTTTGACCCAAATCCCGCATTTTTGACGCAAATCCCCGCATTTCGCACCAAAACCCCCCATTTTGCCCCCAAAATACCACGATTTCCCCCCAAATTCCCCCATTTTGCCCCCAAAATCCCACATTTTTTCCCCAAACCCCGCATTTTTGCCCCAAATTCCCCCATTTTTGCCCCACATATCCAAAATTTTTGACCCAAATTCCAACATTTCGCCCCCTAAATCCCCCATTTTTGCCCCAAAATCCCACGATTTCCCCCCAAATTCCCCCATTTTGCCCCCCAAATCCCACATTTTTGCCCCAAATTCCCACATTTCACACCAAATTCCCCCATTTTGCCCCCCAAATCCCACATTTTTCCCCAAATTCCCCCATTTTACACCAAATTCCCCCATTTTGCCCCCCAAATCCCACATTTTTGACCCAAATTCCCACATTTTGCACCCAAATCCCGCATTTTTGACCCAAATCCCCGCATTTCGCACCAAGATCCAACATTTTGCCCCCAAAATCCCGCGATTTCCCCCCAAATTCCCCCATTTTTTCCCCCCAAAACCCTAACCTAACCCTAACCCTAACCTAACCCTAACCCTAATCCTAACCCCAAAATCCCGCGATTTCACACCAAATTCCCACATTTTGCCCTGCAAATCCCACATTTTTGACCTGAATTCCCACATTTTACACCAAAATCTCACATTTTGCCCCCAAAATCCCACATTTTTGCCCCCAAATCCCCCATTTTGCCCTCAAAATCCCACATTTTTGACCCAAATTCCTGCATTTTACACCAAAATCCCACATTTTTGCCCCAAATCCCGCATTTTTGCCCCAAATTCCCACATTTCGCCACCAAAATCCCACGATTTCCCCCAAATTCCCCCATTTTTGCCCCAAATTACCCCATTTCGCAACAAATTCCCCCATTTTTGCCCCAAATTCCCCCATTTTGCCCCCATATCCAAAATTTTTGACACAAATTCCCACATTTCGCCCCCCCAAATCCCCCATTTTTGCCCCAAAATCCCGCGATTTCCCCTCAAATTCCCACATTTTGCCCCCCGAATTCCCACATTTTACACCAAAATCCCGCGATTTCCCCCCAAATTCCCCCATTTTGCCCCCCGAATTCCCACATTTTTGCCCCAAAATCCCACATTTCACACCAAATTCCCCCATTTTGCCCCCCAAATCCCACATTATTGCCCTGAATTCCCACATTTTACACCAAAATCCCACATTTTGCCCCCAAAATCCCACATTTCACACCAATATCCCACCTTTTGCCCCCAAAATCCCGCGACTTCCCCCAAAATCCCCCATTTTTGCCCCAAATTCCTGCATTTTGCACCAAAATCCCACATTTTGACCCCAAAATCCTGCAATTTCACCCCAAAATCCCTCATTTTTCCCCCGAATTCCAACATTTTGTCCCCAAATCCCCCATTTTTGCCCCAAATTCCCACATTTCGCCCCCAAAATCCCACATTTTTGACCCAAAATCCCGCGATTTCCCCTCAAATTCCCACATTTTGCCCCCCGAATTCCCACATTTTACACCAAAATCCCGCGATTTCCCCCCAAATTCCCCCATTTTGCCCCCCGAATTCCCACATTTTTGCCCCAAAATCCCACATTTCACACCAAATTCCCCCATTTTGCCCCCCAAATCCCACATTATTGCCCTGAATTCCCACATTTTACACCAAAATCCCCCATTTTGCCCCCAAAATCCCACATTTTTTCCCCACATTCCTCCATTTTGCCTCCAAATCCCGCATTTTTGACCCAAATTCCCACATTTCGCCACCAAAATCCCACATTTTGCCCCCCAAATCCCACATTTTTGCCCCAAATTCCCACATTTTGCCCCCAAAATCCCACGATTTCCCCCAAATTCCCCCATTTTTGCCCCAAATTACCCCATTTTGCAACAAATTCCCACATTTTTGCCCCAAATTCCCCCATTTTGCCCCCATATCCAAAATTTTTGACACAAATTCCCACATTTCGCCCCCCAAATCCCCCATTTTTGCCCCAAAATCCCACATTTCGCCCCCAAAATCCCACATTTTTGCCCCAAATTCCCACATTTCGCCCCCCAAATCCCGCATTTTTGACCCGAATCCCCGCATTTCGCAGCAAAATCCCCCATTTTGCCCCAAAATCCCGCGACTTCCCCCAAAATCCAACATTTTTGCCCCCAATTCCCACATTTTGCCCCCAAATCCCCCATTTTTGCCCTGAATTCCTGCATTTTACACCAAATTTCCCCATTTCGCCCCCAAAATCCCACCATTTCCCCCCAAATTCCCCCATTTTTCCCCAAAAACACTAACCCTAACCCTAACTGTAACCCTAACCCTAACACCTAACCCTAACCATAACCCTAACCCATTTTGACCCAAAATCCCACGATTTCCCCCCAAATTCCCCCATTTTGCCCCCCAAATCCCACATTTTTGCCCCCAATTCCCACATTTCACACCAAATTCCAACATTTTGCCCCCAAAATCCTGCAATTTCCCCCCAAATCCCACATTTTTACCCTAAAACCCCATATTTTTACCCCAAATTCCCCCATTTCACACCAATATCCCACATTTAGCCTTCCAAAATCCCACGATTTCCCCCCCAAAATCCCCCATTTTGCCCCCAAAATCCCACATTTTTGCCCCAAATCCCGCATTTTTGCCCCAAATTCCAACATTTTACACCAAAATCCCACATTTTGCCCACAAAATCCCACATTTTTGACCCAAATTCCCCCATTTTGCACCCAAATCCCGCATTTTTGACCCAAATCCCCGCATTTCGCACCAAGATCCAACATTTTGCCCCCAAAATCCCACGATTTCCCCCCAAATTCCCCTATTTTTCCCCCCAAAACCCTAACCCTAACCCTAACCGTAACCTAACCCTAACCCTAACCCTAACCTAACCTAACCCTAACCCTAATCCTAACCCCAAAATCCCGCGATTTCCCCCCAAATTCCCACATTTTGCCCTGCAAATCCCACATTTTTGACCTGAATTCCCACATTTTACACCAAAATCTCACATTTTGCCCCCAAAATCCCACATTTTTGCCCCCAAATCCCCCATTTTGCCCTCAAAATCCCACATTTTTGACCCAAATTCCTGCATTTTACACCAAAATCCCACATTTTTGCCCCAAATTCCAACATTTTACACCAAAATCCCCCATTTCGCACCCAAACTCCCACATTTTTGACCCAAATCCCGCATTTTTGACGCAAATCCCCGCATTTCGCACCAAAACCCCCCATTTTGCCCCCAAAATACCACGATTTCCCCCCAAATTCCCCCATTTTGCCCCCAAAATCCCACATTTTTTCCCCAAACCCCGCATTTTTGCCCCAAATTCCCCCATTTTTGCCCCACATATCCAAAATTTTTGACCCAAATTCCAACATTTCGCCCCCTAAATCCCCCATTTTTGCCCCAAAATCCCACGATTTCCCCCCAAATTCCCCCATTTTGCCCACCAAATCCCACATTTTTGCCCCAAATTCCCACATTTCACACCAAATTCCCCCATTTTGCCCCCCAAATCCCACATTTTTCCCCAAATTCCCCCATTTTACACCAAATTCCCCCATTTTGCCCCCCAAATCCCACATTTTTGACCCAAATTCCCACATTTTGCACCCAAATCCCGCATTTTTGACCCAAATCCCCGCATTTCGCACCAAGATCCAACATTTTGCCCCCAAAATCCCGCGATTTCCCCCCAAATTCCCCCATTTTTTCCCCCCAAAACCCTAACCTAACCCTAACCCTAACCTAACCCTAACCCTAATCCTAACCCCAAAATCCCGCGATTTCCCCCCAAATTCCCACATTTTGCCCTGCAAATCCCACATTTTTGACCTGAATTCCCACATTTTACACCAAAATCTCACATTTTGCCCCCAAAATCCCACATTTTTGCCCCCAAATCCCCCATTTTGCCCTCAAAATCCCACATTTTTGACCCAAATTCCTGCATTTTACACCAAAATCCCACATTTTTGCCCCAAATTCCAACATTTTACACCAAAATCCCCCATTTCGCCCCCAAAATCCCACATTTTTGACCCAAATCCCGCATTTTTGACCCAAATCCCCGCATTTCGCACCAAAACCCCCCATTTTGCCCCAAAATCCCGCAACTTCCCCCAAAATCCAACATTTTTGCCCCCAATTCCCACATTTTGCCCCCAAATCCCCCATTTTTGCCCTGAATTCCTGCATTTTACACCAAATTCCCCCATTTCGCCCCCAAAATCCCACCATTTCCCCCGAAATTCCCCCATTTTTCCCCAAAAACTCTAACCCTAACCCCTAACCCTAACCCTAACCCATTTTGACCCAAAATCCCGCGATTTCCCCCCAAATTCCCCCATTTTGCCCCCGAATTCCCACATTTTACACCAAAATCCCGCGATTTCCCCCCAAATTCCCACATTTTCCCCCGAATTCCCACATTTTACACTAAAATCCCGCGATTTCCCCCCAAATTCCCCCATTTTGCCCCCCAAAGCCCACATTTTTGCCCCAAATTCCCACATTTCACACCAAATTCCCCCATTTTGCCCCCCAAATCCCACATTATTGCCCTGAATTCCCACATTTTAAACAAAATTCCCACAGTTTGCCCCCAAAATCCCACATTTTTCCCCCAAATTCCCACATTTCACACCAATATCCCACCTTTTGCCCCCAAAATCCCGTGACTTCCCCCAAAATCCCCCATTTTTGCCCCAAATTCCTGCATTTTGCACCAAAATCCCACATTTTGACCCCAAAATCCTGCAATTTCACCCCAAAATCCCTCATTTTTCCCCCGAATTCCGACATTTTGTCCCCAAATCACCCATTTTTGCCCCAAATTCCCACATTTCGCCCCCAAAATCCCACATTTTTGCCCCAAATTCCCACATTTCACACCAAATTCCAACATTTTGCCCCCAAAATCCCACAATTTCCCCCAAAATCCCCCATTTTTACCCTAGAACCCCATATTTTTACCCCAAATTCCCACATTTCACACCAATATCCCACATTTAGCCTTCCAAAATCCCACGATTACCCCCCCAAAATCCCCCATTTTGCCCCCCAAATCCCACATTTTTGCACCCAAAATCCCACATTTTTTCCACAAATTCCCCCATTTTGCCCCCAAATCCCACATTTTTGACCCGAATCCCCGCGTTTTGCACCAAAATCCCCCATTTTGTCCCAAAATCCCGTGACTTCCCCCAAAATCCCACATTTTTGCCCAAAATTCCTGCATTGTGCACCAAAATCCCATATTTGCCCCCAAAATCCCGCCATTTCCCCCGAAATTCCCCCATTTTTCCCCAAAAACTCCAACCCTAACCCTACCTCTAACCCTAACCCCTAACCCTAACCATAACCCTAACCCATTTTGACCCAAAATCCCACGATTTCCCCCCAAATTCCCCCATTTTGCCCCCCGAATTCCCATATTTTACACCAAAATCCCGTGATTTCCCCCAAATTCCCCCATTTTGCCCCCCAAATCCCACATTTTTGCCCCAAATTCCCACATTTCACACCAAATTCCAACATTTTGCCCCCAAAATCCTGCAATTTCCCCCAAAATCCCCCATTTTTACCCTAAAACCTCACATTTTTACCCCAAATTCCCACATTTCACACCAATATCCCACATTTAGCCTTCCAAAATCCCACGATTTCCCCCCCAAAATCCCCCATTTTGCCCACAAATCCTGCATTTTTGCCCCAAATTCTCACATTTTACACCAAAATCCCATTTTCCCACCAAAATCCCACATTTTTGCCCCAAATCCCGCATTTTTGCCCCAAATTCCAACATTTTACACCAAAATCCTACATTTTGCCCCCAAAATCACACATTTTTGACCCAAATTCCCCCATTTTGCACCCAAATCCCGCATTTTTGACCCAAATCCCCGCATTTCGCACCAAGATCCAACATTTTGCCCCCAAAATCCCGTGATTTCCCCCCAAATTCCCCGATTTTCCCCCCAAAACCCTAACCCTAACCTAACCCTAACCGTAACCCTAACCCTAACCCCAAAATCCCGCGATTTCCCCCCAAATTCCCACATTTTGCCCCGCAAATCCCACATTTTTGACCTGAATTCCCACATTTTACACCAAAATCTCATATTTTGCCCCCAAAATCCCACATTTTTGCCCCCAAATCCCCCATTTTGCCCTCAAAAACCCACATTTTTGCCCCAAATTCCTGCATTGTACACCAAAATCCCCCATTTCGCCCCCAAAATCCCAATTTTTGACCCAAATTCACGCATTTCGCACCAAAATCACACATTTTTGCCCCAAAATCCTGTGATTTCCCCCCAAATTCCCCCGTTTCACCCCCCAAATCCCGCATTTTTGCCCCAAATTCCCACATTTCGCCACCAAAATCCCACGATTTCCCCCAAATTCCCCCATTTTTGCCCCAAATTACCCCATTTCGCAACAAATTCCCGCATTTTTGCCCCAAATTCCCCCATTTTGCCCCCATATCCAAAATTTTTGACACAAATTCCCACATTTCGCCCCCCCAAATCCCCCATTTTTGCCCCAAAATCCCGCGATTTCCCCTCAAATTCCCACATTTTGCCCCCCGAATTCCCACATTTTACACCAAAATCCCGCGATTTCCCCCCAAATTCCCCCATTTTGCCCCCCGAATTCCCACATTTTTGCCCCAAAATCCCACATTTCACACCAAATTCCCCCATTTTGCCCCCCAAATCCCACATTATTGCCCTGAATTCCCACATTTTACACCAAAATCCCACATTTTGCCCCCAAAATCCCACATTTCACACCAATATCCCACCTTTTGCCCCCAAAATCCCGCGACTTCCCCCAAAATCCCCCATTTTTGCCCCAAATTCCTGCATTTTGCACCAAAATCCCACATTTTGACCCCAAAATCCTGCAATTTCACCCCAAAATCCCTCATTTTTCCCCCGAATTCCAACATTTTGTCCCCAAATCCCCCATTTTTGCCCCAAATTCCCACATTTCGCCCCCAAAATCCCACA
The DNA here is from genome assembly GCF_036417535.1 of Chlamydotis macqueenii. Taxonomy (NCBI): domain Eukaryota; kingdom Metazoa; phylum Chordata; class Aves; order Otidiformes; family Otididae; genus Chlamydotis; species Chlamydotis macqueenii. The sequence goes on from NC_141566.1 coordinate 64,166, forward strand.
TTTTTGACCCAAAATCCCGCGATTTCCCCTCAAATTCCCACATTTTGCCCCCCGAATTCCCACATTTTACACCAAAATCCCGCGATTTCCCCCCAAATTCCCCCATTTTGCCCCCCGAATTCCCACATTTTTGCCCCAAAATCCCACATTTCACACCAAATTCCCCCATTTTGCCCCCCAAATCCCACATTATTGCCCTGAATTCCCACATTTTACACCAAAATCCCCCATTTTGCCCCCAAAATCCCACATTTTTTCCCCACATTCCTCCATTTTGCCTCCAAATCCCGCATTTTTGACCCAAATTCCCACATTTCGCCACCAAAATCCCACATTTTGCCCCCCAAATCCCACATTTTTGCCCCAAATTCCCACATTTTGCCCCCAAAATCCCACGATTTCCCCCAAATTCCCCCATTTTTGCCCCAAATTACCCCATTTTGCAACAAATTCCCACATTTTTGCCCCAAATTCCCCCATTTTGCCCCCATATCCAAAATTTTTGACACAAATTCCCACATTTCGCCCCCCAAATCCCCCATTTTTGCCCCAAAATCCCACATTTCGCCCCCAAAATCCCACATTTTTGCCCCAAATTCCCACATTTCGCCCCCCAAATCCCGCATTTTTGACCCGAATCCCCGCATTTCGCAGCAAAATCCCCCATTTTGCCCCAAAATCCCGCGACTTCCCCCAAAATCCAACATTTTTGCCCCCAATTCCCACATTTTGCCCCCAAATCCCCCATTTTTGCCCTGAATTCCTGCATTTTACACCAAATTTCCCCATTTCGCCCCCAAAATCCCACCATTTCCCCCCAAATTCCCCCATTTTTCCCCAAAAACACTAACCCTAACCCTAACTGTAACCCTAACCCTAACACCTAACCCTAACCATAACCCTAACCCATTTTGACCCAAAATCCCACGATTTCCCCCCAAATTCCCCCATTTTGCCCCCCAAATCCCACATTTTTGCCCCCAATTCCCACATTTCACACCAAATTCCAACATTTTGCCCCCAAAATCCTGCAATTTCCCCCCAAATCCCACATTTTTACCCTAAAACCCCATATTTTTACCCCAAATTCCCCCATTTCACACCAATATCCCACATTTAGCCTTCCAAAATCCCACGATTTCCCCCCCAAAATCCCCCATTTTGCCCCCAAAATCCCACATTTTTGCCCCAAATCCCGCATTTTTGCCCCAAATTCCAACATTTTACACCAAAATCCCACATTTTGCCCACAAAATCCCACATTTTTGACCCAAATTCCCCCATTTTGCACCCAAATCCCGCATTTTTGACCCAAATCCCCGCATTTCGCACCAAGATCCAACATTTTGCCCCCAAAATCCCACGATTTCCCCCCAAATTCCCCTATTTTTTCCCCCCAAAACCCTAACCCTAACCCTAACCGTAACCTAACCCTAACCCTAACCCTAACCTAACCCTAACCCTAATCCTAACCCCAAAATCCCGCGATTTCCCCCCAAATTTCCACATTTTGCCCTGCAAATCCCACATTTTTGACCTGAATTCCCACATTTTACACCAAAATCTCACATTTTGCCCCCAAAATCCCACATTTTTGCCCCCAAATCCCCCATTTTGCCCTCAAAATCCCACATTTTTGACCCAAATTCCTGCATTTTACACCAAAATCCCACATTTTTGCCCCAAATTCCAACATTTTACACCAAAATCCCCCATTTCGCACCCAAACTCCCACATTTTTGACCCAAATCCCGCATTTTTGACGCAAATCCCCGCATTTCGCACCAAAACCCCCCATTTTGCCCCCAAAATACCACGATTTCCCCCCAAATTCCCACATTTTGCCCCCGAATTCCCACATTTTACACCAAAATCCCGCGATTTCCCCCAAATTCCCCCATTTTGCCCCCAAAATCCCACATTTTTTCCCCAAACCCCGCATTTTTGCCCCAAATTCCCCCATTTTTGCCCCACATATCCAAAATTTTTGACCCAAATTCCAACATTTCGCCCCCTAAATCCCCCATTTTTGCCCCAAAATCCCACGATTTCCCCCCAAATTCCCCCATTTTGCCCCCCAAATCCCACATTTTTGCCCCAAATTCCCACATTTCACACCAAATTCCCCCATTTTGCCCCCCAAATCCCACATTTTTCCCCAAATTCCCCCATTTTACACCAAATTCCAACATTTTGCCCCCCAAATCCCACATTTTTGACCCAAATTCCCACATTTTGCACCCAAATCCCGCATTTTTGACCCAAATCCCCGCATTTCGCACCAAGATCCAACATTTTGCCCCCAAAATCCCGCGATTTCCCCCCAAATTCCCCCATTTTCCCCCCAAAACCCTAACCCTAACCCTAACCGTAACCTAACCCTAACCGTAACCTAACCCTAACCGTAACCCTAACTCTAACCCCAAAATCCCGCGATTTCCCCCCAAATTCCCACATTTTGCCCCGCAAATCCCACATTTTTGCCCCAAATTCCCACATTTTGCCCCCAAAATCCCACATTTTTGCCCCAAATTCCCACATTTCGCCCCCCAAATCCCGCATTTTTGACCCAAATCCCCGCATTTCGCAGCAAAATCCCCCATTTTGCCCCCCAAATCCCACATTTTTGACCCAAATTCCCACATTTTGCACCCAAATCCCGCATTTTTGACCCAAATCCCCGCATTTCGCACCAAGATCCAACATTTTGCCCCCAAAATCCCGCGATTTCCCCCCAAATTCCCCCATTTTCCCCCCAAAACCCTAACCCTAACCCTAACCGTAACCTAACCCTAACCGTAACCTAACCCTAACCGTAACCCTAACTCTAACCCCAAAATCCCGCGATTTCCCCCCAAATTCCCACATTTTGCCCCGCAAATCCCACATTTTTGCCCCAAATTCCCACATTTTGCCCCCAAAATCCCACATTTTTGCCCCAAATTCCCACATTTCGCCCCCCAAATCCCGCATTTTTGACCCAAATCCCCGCATTTCGCAGCAAAATCCCCCATTTTGCCCCAAAATCCCGCGACTTCCCCCAAAATCCAACATTTTTGCCCCCAATTCCCACATTTTGCCCCCAAATCCCCCATTTTTGCCCTGAATTCCTGCATTTTACACCAAATTCCCCCATTTCGCCCCCAAAATCCCACCATTTCCCCCCAAATTCCCCCATTTTTCCCCAAAAACTCTAACCCTAACCCTAACTGCAACCCTAACCCCTAACCCTAACCATAACCCTAACCCATTTTGACCCAAAATCCCACGATTTCCCCCCAAATTCCCCCATTTTGCCCCCAAAATCCCACATTTTTGCCCCAAATTTCCACATTTCACACCAAATTCCAACATTTTGCCCCCAAAATCCCACATTTTTGACCCAAATTCCCACATTTTGCACCCAAATCCCGCATTTTTGACCCAAATCCCCGCATTTCGCACCAAGATCCAACATTTTGCCCCCAAAATCCCGCGATTTCCCCCCAAATTCCCCCATTTTTTCCCCCCAAAACCCTAACCTAACCCTAACCCTAACCTAACCCTAACCCTAATCCTAACCCCAAAATCCCGCGATTTCCCCCCAAATTCCCACATTTTGCCCTGCAAATCCCACATTTTTGACCTGAATTCCCACATTTTACACCAAAATCTCACATTTTGCCCCCAAAATCCCACATTTTTGCCCCCAAATCCCCCATTTTGCCCTCAAAATCTCACATTTTTGACCCAAATTCCTGCATTTTACACCAAAATCCCACATTTTTGCCCCAAATTCCAACATTTTACACCAAAATCCCCCATTTCGCCCCCAAAATCCCACATTTTTGACCCAAATCCCGCATTTTTGACCCAAATCCCCGCATTTCGCACCAAAACCCCCCATTTTGCCCCAAAATCCCGCAACTTCCCCCAAAATCCAACATTTTTGCCCCCAATTCCCACATTTTGCCCCCAAATCCCCCATTTTTGCCCTGAATTCCTGCATTTTACACCAAATTCCCCCATTTCGCCCCCAAAATCCCACCATTTCCCCCGAAATTCCCCCATTTTTCCCCAAAAACTCTAACCCTAACCCTAACCGTAACCCCAACCCTAACCCTAACCCCTAACCCTAACCCTAACCCATTTTGACCCAAAATCCCGCGATTTCCCCCCAAATTCCCCCATTTTGCCCCCGAATTCCCACATTTTACACCAAAATCCCGCGATTTCCCCTCAAATTCCCACATTTTCCCCCGAATTCCCACATTTTACACTAAAATCCCGCGATTTCCCCCCAAATTCCCCCATTTTGCCCCCCAAATCCCACATTTTTGCCCCAAATTCCCACATTTCACACCAAATTCCCCCATTTTGCCCCCCAAATCCCACATTATTGCCCTGAATTCCCACATTTTAAACAAAATTCCCACAGTTTGCCCCCAAAATCCCACATTTTTCCCCCAAATTCCCACATTTCACACCAATATCCCACCTTTTGCCCCCAAAATCCCGTGACTTCCCCCAAAATCCCCCATTTTTGCCCCAAATTCCTGCATTTTGCACCAAAATCCCACATTTTGACCCCAAAATCCTGCAATTTCACCCCAAATTCCCTCATTTTTCCCCCGAATTCCGACATTTTGTCCCCAAATCACCCATTTTTGCCCCAAATTCCCACATTTCGCCCCCAAAATCCCACATTTTTGCCCCAAATTCCCACATTTCACACCAAATTCCAACATTTTGCCCCCAAAATCCCACAATTTCCCCCAAAATCCCCCATTTTTACCCTAGAACCCCATATTTTTACCCCAAATTCCCACATTTCACACCAATATCCCACATTTAGCCTTCCAAAATCCCACGATTACCCCCCCCAAAATCCCCCATTTTGCCCCCCAAATCCCACATTTTTGCACCCAAAATCCCACATTTTTTCCACAAATTCCCCCATTTTGCCCCCAAATCCCACATTTTTGACCCGAATCCCCGCGTTTTGCACCAAAATCCCCCATTTTGTCCCAAAATCCCGTGACTTCCCCCAAAATCCCACATTTTTGCCCAAAATTCCTGCATTGTGCACCAAAATCCCATATTTGCCCCCAAAATCCCGCCATTTCCCCCCAAATTCCCCCATTTTTCCCCAAAAACTCCAACCCTAACCCTACCTCTAACCCTAACCCCTAACCCTAACCATAACCCTAACCCATTTTGACCCAAAATCCCACGATTTCCCCCCAAATTCCCCCATTTTGCCCCCCGAATTCCCATATTTTACACCAAAATCCCGTGATTTCCCCCAAATTCCCCCATTTTGCCCCCCAAATCCCACATTTTTGCCCCAAATTCCCACATTTCACACCAAATTCCAACATTTTGCCCCCAAAATCCTGCAATTTCCCCCAAAATCCCCCATTTTTACCCTAAAACCTCACATTTTTACCCCAAATTCCCACATTTCACACCAATATCCCACATTTAGCCTTCCAAAATCCCACGATTTCCCCCCCAAAATCCCCCATTTTGCCCACAAATCCTGCATTTTTGCCCCAAATTCTCACATTTTACACCAAAATCCCATTTTCCCACCAAAATCCCACATTTTTGCCCCAAATCCCGCATTTTTGCCCCAAATTCCAACATTTTACACCAAAATCCTACATTTTGCCCCCAAAATCACACATTTTTGACCCAAATTCCCACATTTTGCACCCAAATCCCGCATTTTTGACCCAAATCCCCGCATTTCGCACCAAGATCCAACATTTTGCCCCCAAAATCCCGTGATTTCCCCCCAAATTCCCCGATTTTCCCCCCAAAACCCTAACCCTAACCTAACCCTAACCATAACCCTAACCCTAACCCCAAAATCCCGCGATTTCCCCCCAAATTCCCACATTTTGCCCCGCAAATCCCACATTTTTGACCTGAATTCCCACATTTTACACCAAAATCTCATATTTTGCCCCCAAAATCCCACATTTTTGCCCCCAAATCCCCCATTTTGCCCTCAAAAACCCACATTTTTGCCCCAAATTCCTGCATTGTACACCAAAATCCCCCATTTCGCCCCCAAAATCCCAATTTTTGACCCAAATTCACGCATTTCGCACCAAAATCACACATTTTTGCCCCAAAATCCTGTGATTTCCCCCCAAATTCCCCCGTTTCACCCCCCAAATCCCGCATTTTTGCCCCAAATTCCCACATTTCGCCACCAAAATCCCACGATTTCCCCCAAATTCCCCCATTTTTGCCCCAAATTACCCCATTTCGCAACAAATTCCCGCATTTTTGCCCCAAATTCCCCCATTTTGCCCCCATATCCAAAATTTTTGACACAAATTCCCACATTTCGCCCCCCCAAATCCCCCATTTTTGCCCCAAAATCCCGCGATTTCCCCTCAAATTCCCACATTTTGCCCCCCGAATTCCCACATTTTACACCAAAATCCCGCGATTTCCCCCCAAATTCCCCCATTTTGCCCCCCGAATTCCCACATTTTTGCCCCAAAATCCCACATTTCACACCAAATTCCCCCATTTTGCCCCCCAAATCCCACATTATTGCCCTGAATTCCCACATTTTACACCAAAATCCCACATTTTGCCCCCAAAATCCCACATTTCACACCAATATCCCACCTTTTGCCCCCAAAATCCCGCGACTTCCCCCAAAATCCCCCATTTTTGCCCCAAATTCCTGCATTTTGCACCAAAATCCCACATTTTGACCCCAAAATCCTGCAATTTCACCCCAAAATCCCTCATTTTTCCCCCGAATTCCAACATTTTGTCCCCAAATCCCCCATTTTTGCCCCAAATTCCCACATTTCGCCCCCAAAATCCCACATTTTTGACCCAAATCCCCGCATTTCGCACCAAAACCCCCCATTTTGCCCCCAAAATACCGCGATTTCCCCCCAAATTCCCCCATTTTGCCCCCCGAATTCCCACATTTTACACCAAAATCCCGCGATTCCCCCCAAATTCCCCCATTTTGCCCCCCAAATCCCACATTTTTGCCCCAAATCCTGCATTTTTGCCCCAAATTCCCACATTTTACACCAAAATCCCACATTTTGCCCCCAAAATCCCATATTTTTTCCCCAAATTCCCTGTCGTAGTTCAGCCCCAACGGGGACCAGACTACGCAGTCTCTCTCTCACTCCCCCCCCACTCTCCGAGAGAACAGGAGGAGATTTGACAAACAAAAGAAAACCAGGAAAAAAAAAAAACCAAACACGCGGGTTGAGATTGAACAAAAAGTAAATTTAACAGTAATGACAGAAGAAAACAAGACAGTGATGGAACACAAATACAGTATAATAGCTCACAACAGATCTCCACATCCAGTCTCTTCCAACTAGGAGGGCCTCCCTTCAGCACCCTCCTCACTTATATACTGAGCATGATGTCAGATGGGATGGAATAGCCCTTTGGCTAATTTGGGTAAATTAACCCCAGCTGTTAGCTAATTAGTTAACTATCCCAGCCATAGGGGCTACCAGCTTCAGTTCTCCACCCAGCTCAGGTAAATATTAACTCTATCCTGGCCAGAACCAGGACATTCCCCCATTTTGCCACCAAATCCCGCATTTTTGACACAAATCCCCGCATTTTACACCAAAATCCCCCATTTTGCCCCCAAAATCCCACATTTTTTCCCCACATTCCTCCATTTTGCCTCCAAATCCCGCATTTTTGACCCAAATTCCCACATTTCGCCACCAAAATCCCACATTTTGCCCCCCAAATCCCACATTTTTGCCCCAAATTCCCACATTTTGCCCCCAAAATCCCACGATTTCCCCCAAATTCCCCCATTTTTGCCCCAAATTACCCCATTTCGCAACAAATTCCCGCATTTTTGCCCCAAATTCCCCCATTTTGCCCCCATATCCAAAATTTTTGACACAAATTCCCACATTTCGCCCCCCAAATCCCCCATTTTTGCCCCAAAATCCCACATTTCGCCCCCAAAATCCCACATTTTTGCCCCAAATTCCCACATTTCGCCCCCCAAATCCCGCATTTTTGACCCAAATCCCCGCATTTCGCAGCAAAATCCCCCATTTTGCCCCCAAATCCCGCGACTTCCCCCAAAATCCAACATTTTTGCCCCCAATTCCCACATTTTGCCCCCAAATCCCCCATTTTTGCCCTGAATTCCTGCATTTTACACCAAATTTCCCCATTTCGCCCCCAAAATCCCACCATTTCCCCCCAAATTCCCCCATTTTTCCCCAAAAACACTAACCCTAACCCTAACTGTAACCCTAACCCTAACACCTAACCCTAACCATAACCCTAACCCATTTTGACCCAAAATCCCACGATTTCCCCCCAAATTCCCCCATTTTGCCCCCCAAATCCCACATTTTTGCCCCCAATTCCCACATTTCACACCAAATTCCAACATTTTGCCCCCAAAATCCTGCAATTTCCCCCCAAATCCCACATTTTTACCCTAAAACCCCATATTTTTACCCCAAATTCCCCCATTTCACACCAATATCCCACATTTAGCCTTCCAAAATCCCACGATTTCCCCCCCAAAATCCCCCATTTTGCCCCCAAAATCCCACATTTTTGCCCCAAATCCCGCATTTTTGCCCCAAATTCCAACATTTTACACCAAAATCCCACATTTTGCCCACAAAATCCCACATTTTTGACCCAAATTCCCCCATTTTGCACCCAAATCCCGCATTTTTGACCCAAATCCCCGCATTTCGCACCAAGATCCAACATTTTGCCCCCAAAATCCCACGATTTCCCCCCAAATTCCCCTATTTTTTCCCCCCAAAACCCTAACCCTAACCCTAACCGTAACCTAACCCTAACCCTAACCCTAACCTAACCCTAATCCTAACCCCAAAATCCCGCGATTTCCCCCCAAATTCCCACATTTTGCCCTGCAAATCCCACATTTTTGACCTGAATTCCCACATTTTACACCAAAATCTCACATTTTGCCCCCAAAATCCCACATTTTTGCCCCCAAATCCCCCATTTTGCCCTCAAAATCCCACATTTTTGCCCCAAATTCCCACATTTCGCCCCCCAAATCCCGCATTTTTGACCCAAATCCCCGCATTTCGCAGCAAAATCCCCCATTTTGCCCCAAAATCCCGCGACTTCCCCCAAAATCCAACATTTTTGCCCCCAATTCCCACATTTTGCCCCCAAATCCCCCATTTTTGCCCTGAATTCCTGCATTTTACACCAAATTCCCCCATTTCGCCCCCAAAATCCCACCATTTCCCCCCAAATTCCCCCATTTTTCCCCAAAAACTCTAACCCTAACCCTAACTGCAACCCTAACCCCTAACCCTAACCATAACCCTAACCCATTTTGACCCAAAATCCCACGATTTCCCCCCAAATTCCCCCATTTTGCCCCCAAAATCCCACATTTTTGCCCCAAATTTCCACATTTCACACCAAATTCCAACATTTTGCCCCCAAAATCCCACATTTTTGACCCAAATTCCCACATTTTGCACCCAAATCCCGCATTTTTGACCCAAATCCCCGCATTTCGCACCAAGATCCAACATTTTGCCCCCAAAATCCCGCGATTTCCCCCCAAATTCCCCCATTTTTTCCCCCCAAAACCCTAACCTAACCCTAACCCTAACCTAACCCTAACCCTAATCCTAACCCCAAAATCCCGCGATTTCCCCCCAAATTCCCACATTTTGCCCTGCAAATCCCACATTTTTGACCTGAATTCCCACATTTTACACCAAAATCTCACATTTTGCCCCCAAAATCCCACATTTTTGCCCCCAAAATCCCCCATTTTGCCCTCAAAATCCCACATTTTTGACCCAAATTCCTGCATTTTACACCAAAATCCCACATTTTTGCCCCAAATTCCAACATTTTACACCAAAATCCCCCATTTCGCCCCCAAAATCCCACATTTTTGACCCAAATCCCGCATTTTTGACCCAAATCCCCGCATTTCGCACCAAAACCCCCATTTTGCCCCAAAATCCCGCAACTTCCCCCAAAATCCCACATTTTTGCCCCCAATTCCCACATTTTGCCCCCAAATCTCCCATTTTTGCCCTGAATTCCTGCATTTTACACCAAATTCCCCCATTTCGCCCCCAAAATCCCACCATTTCCCCCGAAATTCCCCCATTTTTCCCCAAAAACTCTAACCCTAACCCTAACCGTAACCCCAACCCTAACCCTAACCCCTAACCCTAACCCTAACCCATTTTGACCCAAAATCCCGCGATTTCCCCCCAAATTCCCCCATTTTGCCCCCGAATTCCCACATTTTACACCAAAATCCCGCGATTTCCCCTCAAATTCCCACATTTTCCCCCGAATTCCCACATTTTACACTAAAATCCCGCGATTTCCCCCCAAATTCCCCCATTTTGCCCCCCAAATCCCACATTTTTGCCCCAAATTCCCACATTTCACACCAAATTCCCCCATTTTGCCCCCCAAATCCCACATTATTGCCCTGAATTCCCACATTTTAAACAAAATTCCCACAGTTTGCCCCCAAAATCCCACATTTTTCCCCCAAATTCCCACATTTCACACCAATATCCCACCTTTTGCCCCCAAAATCCCGTGACTTCCCCCAAAATCCCCCATTTTTGCCCCAAATTCCTGCATTTTGCACCAAAATCCCACATTTTGACCCCAAAATCCTGCAATTTCACCCCAAATTCCCTCATTTTTCCCCCGAATTCCGACATTTTGTCCCCAAATCACCCATTTTTGCCCCAAATTCCCACATTTCGCCCCCAAAATCCCACATTTTTGCCCCAAATTCCCACATTTCACACCAAATTCCAACATTTTGCCCCCAAAATCCCACAATTTCCCCCAAAATCCCCCATTTTTACCCTAGAACCCCATATTTTTACCCCAAATTCCCACATTTCACACCAATATCCCACATTTAGCCTTCCAAAATCCCACGATTACCCCCCCCAAAATCCCCCATTTTGCCCCCCAAATCCCACATTTTTGCACCCAAAATCTCACATTTTTTCCACAAATTCCCCCATTTTGCCCCCAAATCCCACATTTTTGACCCGAATCCCCGCGTTTTGCACCAAAATCCCCCATTTTGTCCCAAAATCCCGTGACTTCCCCCAAAATCCCACATTTTTGCCCAAAATTCCTGCATTGTGCACCAAAATCCCATATTTGCCCCCAAAATCCCGCCATTTCCCCCCAAATTCCCCCATTTTTCCCCAAAAACTCCAACCCTAACCCTACCTCTAACCCTAACCCCTAACCCTAACCATAACCCTAACCCATTTTGACCCAAAATCCCACGATTTCCCCCCAAATTCCCCCATTTTGCCCCCCGAATTCCCATATTTTACACCAAAATCCCGTGATTTCCCCCAAATTCCCCCATTTTGCCCCCCAAATCCCACATTTTTGCCCCAAATTCCCACATTTCACACCAAATTCCAACATTTTGCCCCCAAAATCCTGCAATTTCCCCCAAAATCCCCCATTTTTACCCTAAAACCTCACATTTTTACCCCAAATTCCCACATTTCACACCAATATCCCACATTTAGCCTTCCAAAATCCCACGATTTCCCCCCCAAAATCCCCCATTTTGCCCACAAATCCTGCATTTTTGCCCCAAATTCTCACATTTTACACCAAAATCCCATTTTCCCACCAAAATCCCACATTTTTGCCCCAAATCCCACATTTTTGCCCCAAATTCCAACATTTTACACCAAAATCCTACATTTTGCCCCCAAAATCACACATTTTTGACCCAAATTCCCCCATTTTGCACCCAAATCCCGCATTTTTGACCCAAATCCCCGCATTTCGCACCAAGATCCAACATTTTGCCCCCAAAATCCCGTGATTTCCCCCCAAATTCCCCGATTTTCCCCCCAAAACCCTAACCCTAACCTAACCCTAACCGTAACCCTAACCCTAACCCCAAAATCCCGCGATTTCCCCCCAAATTCCCACATTTTGCCCCGCAAATCCCACATTTTTGACCTGAATTCCCACATTTTACACCAAAATCTCATATTTTGCCCCCAAAATCCCACATTTTTGCCCCCAAATCCCCCATTTTGCCCTCAAAAACCCACATTTTTGCCCCAAATTCCTGCATTGTACACCAAAATCCCCCATTTCGCCCCCAAAATCCCAATTTTTGACCCAAATTCACGCATTTCGCACCAAAATCACACATTTTTGCCCCAAAATTCTGTGATTTCCCCCCAAATTCCCCCGTTTCACCCCCCAAATCCCGCATTTTTGCCCCAAATTCCCACATTTCGCCACCAAAATCCCACGATTTCCCCCAAATTCCCCCATTTTTGCCCCAAATTACCCCATTTCGCAACAAATTCCCCCATTTTTGCCCCAAATTCCCCCATTTTGCCCCCATATCCAAAATTTTTGACACAAATTCCCACATTTCGCCCCCCCAAATCCCCCATTTTTGCCCCAAAATCCCGCGATTTCCCCTCAAATTCCCACATTTTGCCCCCCGAATTCCCACATTTTACACCAAAATCCCGCGATTTCCCCCCAAATTCCCCCATTTTGCCCCCCGAATTCCCACATTTTTGCCCCAAAATCCCACATTTCACACCAAATTCCCCCATTTTGCCCCCCAAATCCCACATTATTGCCCTGAATTCCCACATTTTACACCAAAATCCCACATTTTGCCCCCAAAATCCCACATTTCACACCAATATCCCACCTTTTGCCCCCAAAATCCCGCGACTTCCCCCAAAATCCCCCATTTTTGCCCCAAATTCCTGCATTTTGCACCAAAATCCCACATTTTGACCCCAAAATCCTGCAATTTCACCCCAAAATCCCTCATTTTTCCCCCGAATTCCAACATTTTGTCCCCAAATCCCCCATTTTTGCCCCAAATTCCCACATTTCGCCCCCAAAATCCCACATTTTTGACCCAAATCCCCGCATTTCGCACCAAAACCCCCCATTTTGCCCCCAAAATACCGCGATTTCCCCCCAAATTCCCCCATTTTGCCCCCCGAATTCCCACATTTTACACCAAAATCCCGCGATTCCCCCCAAATTCCCCCATTTTGCCCCCCAAATCCCACATTTTTGCCCCAAATCCTGCATTTTTGCCCCAAATTCCCACATTTTACACCAAAATCCCACATTTTGCCCCCAAAATCCCATATTTTTTCCCCAAATTCCCTGTCGTAGTTCAGCCCCAACGGGGACCAGACTACGCAGTCTCTCTCTCACTCCCCCCCCACTCTCCGAGAGAACAGGAGGAGATTTGACAAACAAAAGAAAACCAGGAAAAAAAAAAAACCAAACACGCGGGTTGAGATTGAACAAAAAGTAAATTTAACAGTAATGACAGAAGAAAACAAGACAGTGATGGAACACAAATACAGTATAATAGCTCACAACAGATCTCCACATCCAGTCTCTTCCAACTAGGAGGGCCTCCCTTCAGCACCCTCCTCACTTATATACTGAGCATGATGTCAGATGGGATGGAATAGCCCTTTGGCTAATTTGGGTAAATTAACCCCAGCTGTTAGCTAATTAGTTAACTATCCCAGCCATAGGGGCTACCAGCTTCAGTTCTCCACCCAGCTCAGGTAAATATTAACTCTATCCTGGCCAGAACCAGGACATTCCCCCATTTTGCCACCAAATCCCGCATTTTTGACACAAATCCCCGCATTTTACACCAAAATCCCCCATTTTGCCCCCAAAATCCCACATTTTTTCCCCACATTCCTCCATTTTGCCTCCAAATCCCGCATTTTTGACCCAAATTCCCACATTTCGCCACCAAAATCCCACATTTTGCCCCCCAAATCCCACATTTTTGCCCCAAATTCCCACATTTTGCCCCCAAAAATCCCGCGATTTCCCCCAAATTCCCCCATTTTTGCCCCAAATTACCCCATTTCGCAACAAATTCCCGCATTTTTGCCCCAAATTCCCCCATTTTGCCCCCATATCCAAAATTTTTGACACAAATTCCCACATTTCCCCCCAAATTCCCCCATTTTGCCCCCCAAATCCCATATTATTGCCCTGAATTCCCACATTTTACACCAAAATCCCACATTTTGCCCCCCAAATCCCACATTTTTGCCCCAAATTCCTGCATTTTGCACCAAAATCCCACATTTTGACCCCAAAATCCTGCAATTTCACCCCAAAATCCCTCATTTTTCCCCCAAATTCCCACATTTTGTCCCCAAATCCCCCATTTTTGCCCCAAATTCCCACATTTTGCCCCCAAAATCCCACATTTTTGCCCCAAATTCCCACATTTCGCCCCCCAAATCCCGCATTTTTGACCCAAATCCCCGCATTTCGCAGCAAAATCCCCCATTTTGCCCCAAAATCCCGCGACTTCCCCCAAAATCCAACATTTTTGCCCCCAATTCCCACATTTCGCCCCCCAAATCCCCCATTTTTGCCCCAAAATCCCGCGATTTCCCCCCAAATTCCCCCATTTTGCCCCCGAATTCCCACATTTTACACCAAAATCCCGCGATTTCCCCCCAAATTCCCCCATTTTCCCCCCGAATTCCCACATTTTACACTAAAATACCGCGATTTCCCCCCAAATTCCCCCATTTTGCCCCCCAAATCCCGCATTTTTGCCCCAAATTCCCACATTTCCCCCCAAATTCCCCCATTTTGCCCCCAAAATCCCATATTATTGCCCTGAATTCCCACATTTTACACCAAAATCCCACATTTTGCCCCCCAAATCCCACATTTTTGCCCCAAATTCCTGCATTTTGCACCAAAATCCCACATTTTGACCCCAAAATCCTGCAATTTCACCCCAAAATCCCTCATTTTTCCCCCAAATTCCCACATTTTGTCCCCAAATCCCCCATTTTTGCCCCAAATTCCAACATTTTGCCCCCAAAATCCCACATTTTTGCCCCAAATTCCCACATTTCGCCCCCCAAATCCCGCATTTTTGACCCAAATCCCCGCATTTCGCAGCAAAATCCCCCATTTTGCCCCAAAATCCCGCGACTTCCCCCAAAATCCAACATTTTTGCCCCCAATTCCCACATTTTGCCCCCAAATCCCCCATTTTTGCCCTGAATTCCTGCATTTTACACCAAATTCCCCCATTTCGCCCCCAAAATCCCACCATTTCCCCCCAAATTCCCCCATTTTTCCCCAAAAACTCTAACCCTAACCCTAACTGTAACCCTAACCCCTAACCCTAACCATAACCCTAACCCATTTTGACCCAAAATCCCACGATTTCCCCCCAAATTCCCTCATTTTGCCCCCAAAATCCCACATTTTTGCCCCAAATTTCCACATTTCACACCAAATTCCAACATTTTGCCCCCCAAATCCCACATTTTTGACCCAAATTCCCCCATTTTGCACCCAAATCCCGCATTTTTGACCCAAATCCCCGCATTTCGCACCAAGATCCAACATTTTGCCCCCAAAATCCCGCGATTTCCCCCCAAATTCCCCCATTTTTTCCCCCCAAAACCCTAACCTAACCCTAACCCTAACCTAACCCTAACCCTAATCCTAACCCCAAAATCCCGCGATTTCCCCCCAAATTCCCACATTTTGCCCTGCAAATCCCACATTTTTGACCTGAATTCCCACATTTTACACCAAAATCTCACATTTTGCCCCCAAAATCCCACATTTTTGCCCCCAAATCCCCCATTTTGCCCTCAAAATCCCACATTTTTGACCCAAATTCCTGCATTTTACACCAAAATCCCACATTTTTGCCCCAAATTCCAACATTTTACACCAAAATCCCCCATTTCGCCCCCAAAATCCCACATTTTTTACCCAAATCCCGCATTTTTGACCCAAATCCCCGCATTTCGCACCAAAACCCCCCATTTTGCCCCAAAATCCCGCAACTTCCCCCAAAATCCCACATTTTTGCCCCCAATTCCCACATTTTGCCCCCAAACCCCCCATTTTTGCCCTGAATTCCTGCATTTTACACCAAATTCCCCCATTTCGCCCCCAAAATCCCACCATTTCCCCCGAAATTCCCCCATTTTTCCCCAAAAACTCTAACCCTAACCCTAACCGTAACCCCAACCCTAACCCTAACCCCTAACCCTAACCCTAACCCATTTTGACCCAAAATCCCGCGATTTCCCCCCAAATTCCCCCATTTTGCCCCCGAATTCCCACATTTTACACCAAAATCCCGCGATTTCCCCCCAAATTCCCACATTTTCCCCCGAATTCCCACATTTTACACTAAAATCCCGCGATTTCCCCCCAAATTCCCCCATTTTGCCCCCCAAAGCCCACATTTTTGCCCCAAATTCCCACATTTCACACCAAATTCCCCCATTTTGCCCCCCAAATCCCACATTATTGCCCTGAATTCCCACATTTTAAACAAAATTCCCACAGTTTGCCCCCAAAATCCCACATTTTTCCCCCAAATTCCCACATTTCACACCAATATCCCACCTTTTGCCCCCAAAATCCCGTGACTTCCCCCAAAATCCCCCATTTTTGCCCCAAATTCCTGCATTTTGCACCAAAATCCCACATTTTGACCCCAAAATCCTGCAATTTCACCCCAAATTCCCTCATTTTTCCCCCGAATTCCGACATTTTGTCCCCAAATCACCCATTTTTGCCCCAAATTCCCACATTTCGCCCCCAAAATCCCACATTTTTGCCCCAAATTCCCACATTTCACACCAAATTCCAACATTTTGCCCCCAAAATCCCACAATTTCCCCCAAAATCCCCCATTTTTACCCTAGAACCCCATATTTTTACCCCAAATTCCCACATTTCACACCAACATCCCACATTTAGCCTTCCAAAATCCCACGATTACCCCCCCAAAATCCCCCATTTTGCCCCCCAAATCCCACATTTTTGCACCCAAAATCCCACATTTTTTCCACAAATTCCCCCATTTTGCCCCCAAATCCCACATTTTTGACCCGAATCCCCGCATTTTGCACCAAAATCCCCCATTTTGCCCCAAAATCCCGTGACTTCCCCCAAAATCCCACATTTTTGCCCAAAATTCCTGCATTGTGCACCAAAATCCCATATTTGCCCCCAAAATCCCGCCATTTCCCCCGAAATTCCCCCATTTTTCCCCAAAAACTCCAACCCTAACCCTACCTCTAACCCTAACCCCTAACCCTAACCATAACCCTAACCCATTTTGACCCAAAATCCCACGATTTCCCCCCAAATTCCCCCATTTTGCCCCCCGAATTCCCACATTTTACACCAAAATCCCGCGATTTCCCCCCAAATTCCCACATTTTGCCCCGCAAATCCCACATTTTTGACCTGAATTCCCACATTTTACACCAAAATCTCATATTTTGCCCCCAAAATCCCACATTTTTGCCCCCAAATCCCCCATTTTGCCCTCAAAAACCCACATTTTTGCCCCAAATTCCTGCATTGTACACCAAAATCCCCCATTTCGCCCCCAAAATCCCAATTTTTGACCCAAATTCACGCATTTCGCACCAAAATCACACATTTTTGCCCCAAAATCCTGTGATTTCCCCCCAAATTCCCCCGTTTCACCCCCCAAATCCCGCATTTTTGCCCCAAATTCCCACATTTCGCCACCAAAATCCCACGATTTCCCCCAAATTCCCCCATTTTTGCCCCAAATTACCCCATTTCGCAACAAATTCCCCCATTTTTGCCCCAAATTCCCCCATTTTGCCCCCATATCCAAAATTTTTGACACAAATTCCCACATTTCGCCCCCCCAAATCCCCCATTTTTGCCCCAAAATCCCGCGATTTCCCCTCAAATTCCCACATTTTGCCCCCCGAATTCCCACATTTTACACCAAAATCCCGCGATTTCCCCCCAAATTCCCCCATTTTGCCCCCCGAATTCCCACATTTTTGCCCCAAAATCCCACATTTCACACCAAATTCCCCCATTTTGCCCCCCAAATCCCACATTATTGCCCTGAATTCCCACATTTTACACCAAAATCCCACATTTTGCCCCCAAAATCCCACATTTCACACCAATATCCCACCTTTTGCCCCCAAAATCCCGCGACTTCCCCCAAAATCCCCCATTTTTGCCCCAAATTCCTGCATTTTGCACCAAAATCCCACATTTTGACCCCAAAATCCTGCAATTTCACCCCAAAATCCCTCATTTTTCCCCCGAATTCCAACATTTTGTCCCCAAATCCCCCATTTTTGCCCCAAATTCCCACATTTCGCCCCCAAAATCCCACATTTTTGACCCAAAATCCCGCGATTTCCCCTCAAATTCCCACATTTTGCCCCCCGAATTCCCACATTTTACACCAAAATCCCGCGATTTCCCCCCAAATTCCCCCATTTTGCCCCCCGAATTCCCACATTTTTGCCCCACATTCCTCCATTTTGCCTCCAAATCCCGCATTTTTGACCCAAATTCCCACATTTCGCCACCAAAATCCCACATTTTGCCCCCCAAATCCCACATTTTTGCCCCAAATTCCCACATTTTGCCCCCAAAATCCCACGATTTCCCCCAAATTCCCCCATTTTTGCCCCAAATTACCCCATTTTGCAACAAATTCCCACATTTTTGCCCCAAATTCCCCCATTTTGCCCCCATATCCAAAATTTTTGACACAAATTCCCACATTTCGCCCCCCAAATCCCCCATTTTTGCCCCAAAATCCCACATTTCGCCCCCAAAATCCCACATTTTTGCCCCAAATTCCCACATTTCGCCCCCCAAATCCCGCATTTTTGACCCGAATCCCCGCATTTCGCAGCAAAATCCCCCATTTTGCCCCAAAATCCCGCGACTTCCCCCAAAATCCAACATTTTTGCCCCCAATTCCCACATTTTGCCCCCAAATCCCCCATTTTTGCCCTGAATTCCTGCATTTTACACTAAATTTCCCCATTTCGCCCCCAAAATCCCACCATTTCCCCCCAAATTCCCCCATTTTTCCCCAAAAACACTAACCCTAACCCTAACTGTAACCCTAACCCTAACACCTAACCCTAACCATAACCCTAACCCATTTTGACCCAAAATCCCACGATTTCCCCCCAAATTCCCCCATTTTGCCCCCCAAATCCCACATTTTTGCCCCCAATTCCCACATTTCACACCAAATTCCAACATTTTGCCCCCAAAATCCTGCAATTTCCCCCCAAATCCCACATTTTTACCCTAAAACCCCATATTTTTACCCCAAATTCCCCCATTTCACACCAATATCCCACATTTAGCCTTCCAAAATCCCACGATTTCCCCCCCAAAATCCCCCATTTTGCCCCCAAAATCCCACATTTTTGCCCCAAATCCCGCATTTTTGCCCCAAATTCCAACATTTTACACCAAAATCCCACATTTTGCCCACAAAATCCCACATTTTTGACCCAAATTCCCCCATTTTGCACCCAAATCCCGCATTTTTGACCCAAATCCCCGCATTTCGCACCAAGATCCAACATTTTGCCCCCAAAATCCCACGATTTCCCCCCAAATTCCCCTATTTTTTCCCCCCAAAACCCTAACCCTAACCCTAACCGTAACCTAACCCTAACCCTAACCCTAACCTAACCTAACCCTAACCCTAATCCTAACCCCAAAATCCCGCGATTTCCCCCCAAATTCCCACATTTTGCCCTGCAAATCCCACATTTTTGACCTGAATTCCCACATTTTACACCAAAATCTCACATTTTGCCCCCAAAATCCCACATTTTTGCCCCCAAATCCCCCATTTTGCCCTCAAAATCCCACATTTTTGACCCAAATTCCTGCATTTTACACCAAAATCCCACATTTTTGCCCCAAATTCCAACATTTTACACCAAAATCCCCCATTTCGCACCCAAACTCCCACATTTTTGACCCAAATCCCGCATTTTTGACGCAAATCCCCGCATTTCGCACCAAAACCCCCCATTTTGCCCCCAAAATACCACGATTTCCCCCCAAATTCCCCCATTTTGCCCCCAAAATCCCACATTTTTTCCCCAAACCCCGCATTTTTGCCCCAAATTCCCCCATTTTTGCCCCACATATCCAAAATTTTTGACCCAAATTCCAACATTTCGCCCCCTAAATCCCCCATTTTTGCCCCAAAATCCCACGATTTCCCCCCAAATTCCCCCATTTTGCCCCCCAAATCCCACATTTTTGCCCCAAATTCCCACATTTCACACCAAATTCCCCCATTTTGCCCCCCAAATCCCACATTTTTCCCCAAATTCCCCCATTTTACACCAAATTCCCACATTTTGCCCACAAAATCCCACATTTTTGACCCAAATTCCCACATTTTGCACCCAAATCCCGCATTTTTGACCCAAATCCCCGCATTTCGCACCAAGATCCAACATTTTGCCCCCAAAATCCCGCGATTTCCCCCCAAATTCCCCCATTTTTTCCCCCCAAAACCCTAACCTAACCCTAACCCTAACCTAACCCTAACCCTAATCCTAACCCCAAAATCCCGCGATTTCCCCCCAAATTCCCACATTTTGCCCTGCAAATCCCACATTTTTGACCTGAATTCCCACATTTTACACCAAAATCTCACATTTTGCCCCCAAAATCCCACATTTTTGCCCCCAAATCCCCCATTTTGCCCTCAAAATCCCACATTTTTGACCCAAATTCCTGCATTTTACACCAAAATCCCACATTTTTGCCCCAAATCCCGCATTTTTGCCCCAAATTCCCACATTTCGCCACCAAAATCCCACGATTTCCCCCAAATTCCCCCATTTTTGCCCCAAATTACCCCATTTCGCAACAAATTCCCCCATTTTTGCCCCAAATTCCCCCATTTTGCCCCCATATCCAAAATTTTTGACACAAATTCCCACATTTCGCCCCCCCAAATCCCCCATTTTTGCCCCAAAATCCCGCGATTTCCCCTCAAATTCCCACATTTTGCCCCCCGAATTCCCACATTTTACACCAAAATCCCGCGATTTCCCCCCAAATTCCCCCATTTTGCCCCCCGAATTCCCACATTTTTGCCCCAAAATCCCACATTTCACACCAAATTCCCCCATTTTGCCCCCCAAATCCCACATTATTGCCCTGAATTCCCACATTTTACACCAAAATCCCACATTTTGCCCCCAAAATCCCACATTTCACACCAATATCCCACCTTTTGCCCCCAAAATCCCGCGACTTCCCCCAAAATCCCCCATTTTTGCCCCAAATTCCTGCATTTTGCACCAAAATCCCACATTTTGACCCCAAAATCCTGCAATTTCACCCCAAAATCCCTCATTTTTCCCCCGAATTCCAACATTTTGTCCCCAAATCCCCCATTTTTGCCCCAAATTCCCACATTTCGCCCCCAAAATCCCACATTTTTGACCCAAAATCCCGCGATTTCCCCTCAAATTCCCACATTTTGCCCCCCGAATTCCCACATTTTACACCAAAATCCCGCGATTTCCCCCCAAATTCCCCCATTTTGCCCCCCGAATTCCCACATTTTTGCCCCAAAATCCCACATTTCACACCAAATTCCCCCATTTTGCCCCCCAAATCCCACATTATTGCCCTGAATTCCCACATTTTACACCAAAATCCCCCATTTTGCCCCCAAAATCCCACATTTTTTCCCCACATTCCTCCATTTTGCCTCCAAATCCCGCATTTTTGACCCAAATTCCCACATTTCGCCACCAAAATCCCACATTTTGCCCCCCAAATCCCACATTTTTGCCCCAAATTCCCACATTTTGCCCCCAAAATCCCACGATTTCCCCCAAATTCCCCCATTTTTGCCCCAAATTACCCCATTTTGCAACAAATTCCCACATTTTTGCCCCAAATTCCCCCATTTTGCCCCCATATCCAAAATTTTTGACACAAATTCCCACATTTCGCCCCCCAAATCCCCCATTTTTGCCCCAAAATCCCACATTTCGCCCCCAAAATCCCACATTTTTGCCCCAAATTCCCACATTTCGCCCCCCAAATCCCGCATTTTTGACCCGAATCCCCGCATTTCGCAGCAAAATCCCCCATTTTGCCCCAAAATCCCGCGACTTCCCCCAAAATCCAACATTTTTGCCCCCAATTCCCACATTTTGCCCCCAAATCCCCCATTTTTGCCCTGAATTCCTGCATTTTACACCAAATTTCCCCATTTCGCCCCCAAAATCCCACCATTTCCCCCCAAATTCCCCCATTTTTCCCCAAAAACACTAACCCTAACCCTAACTGTAACCCTAACCCTAACACCTAACCCTAACCATAACCCTAACCCATTTTGACCCAAAATCCCACGATTTCCCCCCAAATTCCCCCATTTTGCCCCCCAAATCCCACATTTTTGCCCCCAATTCCCACATTTCACACCAAATTCCAACATTTTGCCCCCAAAATCCTGCAATTTCCCCCCAAATCCCACATTTTTACCCTAAAACCCCATATTTTTACCCCAAATTCCCCCATTTCACACCAATATCCCACATTTAGCCTTCCAAAATCCCACGATTTCCCCCCCAAAATCCCCCATTTTGCCCCCAAAATCCCACATTTTTGCCCCAAATCCCGCATTTTTGCCCCAAATTCCAACATTTTACACCAAAATCCCACATTTTGCCCACAAAATCCCACATTTTTGACCCAAATTCCCCCATTTTGCACCCAAATCCCGCATTTTTGACCCAAATCCCCGCATTTCGCACCAAGATCCAACATTTTGCCCCCAAAATCCCACGATTTCCCCCCAAATTCCCCTATTTTTTCCCCCCAAAACCCTAACCCTAACCCTAACCGTAACCTAACCCTAACCCTAACCCTAACCTAACCTAACCCTAACCCTAATCCTAACCCCAAAATCCCGCGATTTCCCCCCAAATTCCCACATTTTGCCCTGCAAATCCCACATTTTTGACCTGAATTCCCACATTTTACACCAAAATCTCACATTTTGCCCCCAAAATCCCACATTTTTGCCCCCAAATCCCCCATTTTGCCCTCAAAATCCCACATTTTTGACCCAAATTCCTGCATTTTACACCAAAATCCCACATTTTTGCCCCAAATTCCAACATTTTACACCAAAATCCCCCATTTCGCACCCAAACTCCCACATTTTTGACCCAAATCCCGCATTTTTGACGCAAATCCCCGCATTTCGCACCAAAACCCCCCATTTTGCCCCCAAAATACCACGATTTCCCCCCAAATTCCCCCATTTTGCCCCCAAAATCCCACATTTTTTCCCCAAACCCCGCATTTTTGCCCCAAATTCCCCCATTTTTGCCCCACATATCCAAAATTTTTGACCCAAATTCCAACATTTCGCCCCCTAAATCCCCCATTTTTGCCCCAAAATCCCACGATTTCCCCCCAAATTCCCCCATTTTGCCCCCCAAATCCCACATTTTTGCCCCAAATTCCCACATTTCACACCAAATTCCCCCATTTTGCCCCCCAAATCCCACATTTTTCCCCAAATTCCCCCATTTTACACCAAATTCCCCCATTTTGCCCCCCAAATCCCACATTTTTGACCCAAATTCCCACATTTTGCACCCAAATCCCGCATTTTTGACCCAAATCCCCGCATTTCGCACCAAGATCCAACATTTTGCCCCCAAAATCCCGCGATTTCCCCCCAAATTCCCCCATTTTTTCCCCCCAAAACCCTAACCTAACCCTAACCCTAACCTAACCCTAACCCTAATCCTAACCCCAAAATCCCGCGATTTCACACCAAATTCCCACATTTTGCCCTGCAAATCCCACATTTTTGACCTGAATTCCCACATTTTACACCAAAATCTCACATTTTGCCCCCAAAATCCCACATTTTTGCCCCCAAATCCCCCATTTTGCCCTCAAAATCCCACATTTTTGACCCAAATTCCTGCATTTTACACCAAAATCCCACATTTTTGCCCCAAATCCCGCATTTTTGCCCCAAATTCCCACATTTCGCCACCAAAATCCCACGATTTCCCCCAAATTCCCCCATTTTTGCCCCAAATTACCCCATTTCGCAACAAATTCCCCCATTTTTGCCCCAAATTCCCCCATTTTGCCCCCATATCCAAAATTTTTGACACAAATTCCCACATTTCGCCCCCCCAAATCCCCCATTTTTGCCCCAAAATCCCGCGATTTCCCCTCAAATTCCCACATTTTGCCCCCCGAATTCCCACATTTTACACCAAAATCCCGCGATTTCCCCCCAAATTCCCCCATTTTGCCCCCCGAATTCCCACATTTTTGCCCCAAAATCCCACATTTCACACCAAATTCCCCCATTTTGCCCCCCAAATCCCACATTATTGCCCTGAATTCCCACATTTTACACCAAAATCCCACATTTTGCCCCCAAAATCCCACATTTCACACCAATATCCCACCTTTTGCCCCCAAAATCCCGCGACTTCCCCCAAAATCCCCCATTTTTGCCCCAAATTCCTGCATTTTGCACCAAAATCCCACATTTTGACCCCAAAATCCTGCAATTTCACCCCAAAATCCCTCATTTTTCCCCCGAATTCCAACATTTTGTCCCCAAATCCCCCATTTTTGCCCCAAATTCCCACATTTCGCCCCCAAAATCCCACATTTTTGACCCAAAATCCCGCGATTTCCCCTCAAATTCCCACATTTTGCCCCCCGAATTCCCACATTTTACACCAAAATCCCGCGATTTCCCCCCAAATTCCCCCATTTTGCCCCCCGAATTCCCACATTTTTGCCCCAAAATCCCACATTTCACACCAAATTCCCCCATTTTGCCCCCCAAATCCCACATTATTGCCCTGAATTCCCACATTTTACACCAAAATCCCCCATTTTGCCCCCAAAATCCCACATTTTTTCCCCACATTCCTCCATTTTGCCTCCAAATCCCGCATTTTTGACCCAAATTCCCACATTTCGCCACCAAAATCCCACATTTTGCCCCCCAAATCCCACATTTTTGCCCCAAATTCCCACATTTTGCCCCCAAAATCCCACGATTTCCCCCAAATTCCCCCATTTTTGCCCCAAATTACCCCATTTTGCAACAAATTCCCACATTTTTGCCCCAAATTCCCCCATTTTGCCCCCATATCCAAAATTTTTGACACAAATTCCCACATTTCGCCCCCCAAATCCCCCATTTTTGCCCCAAAATCCCACATTTCGCCCCCAAAATCCCACATTTTTGCCCCAAATTCCCACATTTCGCCCCCCAAATCCCGCATTTTTGACCCGAATCCCCGCATTTCGCAGCAAAATCCCCCATTTTGCCCCAAAATCCCGCGACTTCCCCCAAAATCCAACATTTTTGCCCCCAATTCCCACATTTTGCCCCCAAATCCCCCATTTTTGCCCTGAATTCCTGCATTTTACACTAAATTTCCCCATTTCGCCCCCAAAATCCCACCATTTCCCCCCAAATTCCCCCATTTTTCCCCAAAAACACTAACCCTAACCCTAACTGTAACCCTAACCCTAACACCTAACCCTAACCATAACCCTAACCCATTTTGACCCAAAATCCCACGATTTCCCCCCAAATTCCCCCATTTTGCCCCCCAAATCCCACATTTTTGCCCCCAATTCCCACATTTCACACCAAATTCCAACATTTTGCCCCCAAAATCCTGCAATTTCCCCCCAAATCCCACATTTTTACCCTAAAACCCCATATTTTTACCCCAAATTCCCCCATTTCACACCAATATCCCACATTTAGCCTTCCAAAATCCCACGATTTCCCCCCCAAAATCCCCCATTTTGCCCCCAAAATCCCACATTTTTGCCCCAAATCCCGCATTTTTGCCCCAAATTCCAACATTTTACACCAAAATCCCACATTTTGCCCACAAAATCCCACATTTTTGACCCAAATTCCCCCATTTTGCACCCAAATCCCGCATTTTTGACCCAAATCCCCGCATTTCGCACCAAGATCCAACATTTTGCCCCCAAAATCCCACGATTTCCCCCCAAATTCCCCTATTTTTTCCCCCCAAAACCCTAACCCTAACCCTAACCGTAACCTAACCCTAACCCTAACCCTAACCTAACCTAACCCTAACCCTAATCCTAACCCCAAAATCCCGCGATTTCCCCCCAAATTCCCACATTTTGCCCTGCAAATCCCACATTTTTGACCTGAATTCCCACATTTTACACCAAAATCTCACATTTTGCCCCCAAAATCCCACATTTTTGCCCCCAAATCCCCCATTTTGCCCTCAAAATCCCACATTTTTGACCCAAATTCCTGCATTTTACACCAAAATCCCACATTTTTGCCCCAAATTCCAACATTTTACACCAAAATCCCCCATTTCGCACCCAAACTCCCACATTTTTGACCCAAATCCCGCATTTTTGACGCAAATCCCCGCATTTCGCACCAAAACCCCCCATTTTGCCCCCAAAATACCACGATTTCCCCCCAAATTCCCCCATTTTGCCCCCAAAATCCCACATTTTTTCCCCAAACCCCGCATTTTTGCCCCAAATTCCCCCATTTTTGCCCCACATATCCAAAATTTTTGACCCAAATTCCAACATTTCGCCCCCTAAATCCCCCATTTTTGCCCCAAAATCCCACGATTTCCCCCCAAATTCCCCCATTTTGCCCCCCAAATCCCACATTTTTGCCCCAAATTCCCACATTTCACACCAAATTCCCCCATTTTGCCCCCCAAATCCCACATTTTTCCCCAAATTCCCCCATTTTACACCAAATTCCCACATTTTGCCCACAAAATCCCACATTTTTGACCCAAATTCCCACATTTTGCACCCAAATCCCGCATTTTTGACCCAAATCCCCGCATTTCGCACCAAGATCCAACATTTTGCCCCCAAAATCCCGCGATTTCCCCCCAAATTCCCCCATTTTTTCCCCCCAAAACCCTAACCTAACCCTAACCCTAACCTAACCCTAACCCTAATCCTAACCCCAAAATCCCGCGATTTCCCCCCAAATTCCCACATTTTGCCCTGCAAATCCCACATTTTTGACCTGAATTCCCACATTTTACACCAAAATCTCACATTTTGCCCCCAAAATCCCACATTTTTGCCCCCAAATCCCCCATTTTGCCCTCAAAATCCCACATTTTTGACCCAAATTCCTGCATTTTACACCAAAATCCCACATTTTTGCCCCAAATCCCGCATTTTTGCCCCAAATTCCCACATTTCGCCACCAAAATCCCACGATTTCCCCCAAATTCCCCCATTTTTGCCCCAAATTACCCCATTTCGCAACAAATTCCCCCATTTTTGCCCCAAATTCCCCCATTTTGCCCCCATATCCAAAATTTTTGACACAAATTCCCACATTTCGCCCCCCCAAATCCCCCATTTTTGCCCCAAAATCCCGCGATTTCCCCTCAAATTCCCACATTTTGCCCCCCGAATTCCCACATTTTACACCAAAATCCCGCGATTTCCCCCCAAATTCCCCCATTTTGCCCCCCGAATTCCCACATTTTTGCCCCAAAATCCCACATTTCACACCAAATTCCCCCATTTTGCCCCCCAAATCCCACATTATTGCCCTGAATTCCCACATTTTACACCAAAATCCCACATTTTGCCCCCAAAATCCCACATTTCACACCAATATCCCACCTTTTGCCCCCAAAATCCCGCGACTTCCCCCAAAATCCCCCATTTTTGCCCCAAATTCCTGCATTTTGCACCAAAATCCCACATTTTGACCCCAAAATCCTGCAATTTCACCCCAAAATCCCTCATTTTTCCCCCGAATTCCAACATTTTGTCCCCAAATCCCCCATTTTTGCCCCAAATTCCCACATTTCGCCCCCAAAATCCCACATTTTTGACCCAAAATCCCGCGATTTCCCCTCAAATTCCCACATTTTGCCCCCCGAATTCCCACATTTTACACCAAAATCCCGCGATTTCCCCCCAAATTCCCCCATTTTGCCCCCCGAATTCCCACATTTTTGCCCCAAAATCCCACATTTCACACCAAATTCCCCCATTTTGCCCCCCAAATCCCACATTATTGCCCTGAATTCCCACATTTTACACCAAAATCCCCCATTTTGCCCCCAAAATCCCACATTTTTTCCCCACATTCCTCCATTTTGCCTCCAAATCCCGCATTTTTGACCCAAATTCCCACATTTCGCCACCAAAATCCCACATTTTGCCCCCCAAATCCCACATTTTTGCCCCAAATTCCCACATTTTGCCCCCAAAATCCCACGATTTCCCCCAAATTCCCCCATTTTTGCCCCAAATTACCCCATTTTGCAACAAATTCCCACATTTTTGCCCCAAATTCCCCCATTTTGCCCCCATATCCAAAATTTTTGACACAAATTCCCACATTTCGCCCCCCAAATCCCCCATTTTTGCCCCAAAATCCCACATTTCGCCCCCAAAATCCCACATTTTTGCCCCAAATTCCCACATTTCGCCCCCCAAATCCCGCATTTTTGACCCGAATCCCCGCATTTCGCAGCAAAATCCCCCATTTTGCCCCAAAATCCCGCGACTTCCCCCAAAATCCAACATTTTTGCCCCCAATTCCCACATTTTGCCCCCAAATCCCCCATTTTTGCCCTGAATTCCTGCATTTTACACCAAATTTCCCCATTTCGCCCCCAAAATCCCACCATTTCCCCCCAAATTCCCCCATTTTTCCCCAAAAACACTAACCCTAACCCTAACTGTAACCCTAACCCTAACACCTAACCCTAACCATAACCCTAACCCATTTTGACCCAAAATCCCACGATTTCCCCCCAAATTCCCCCATTTTGCCCCCCAAATCCCACATTTTTGCCCCCAATTCCCACATTTCACACCAAATTCCAACATTTTGCCCCCAAAATCCTGCAATTTCCCCCCAAATCCCACATTTTTACCCTAAAACCCCATATTTTTACCCCAAATTCCCCCATTTCACACCAATATCCCACATTTAGCCTTCCAAAATCCCACGATTTCCCCCCCAAAATCCCCCATTTTGCCCCCAAAATCCCACATTTTTGCCCCAAATCCCGCATTTTTGCCCCAAATTCCAACATTTTACACCAAAATCCCACATTTTGCCCACAAAATCCCACATTTTTGACCCAAATTCCCCCATTTTGCACCCAAATCCCGCATTTTTGACCCAAATCCCCGCATTTCGCACCAAGATCCAACATTTTGCCCCCAAAATCCCACGATTTCCCCCCAAATTCCCCTATTTTTTCCCCCCAAAACCCTAACCCTAACCCTAACCGTAACCTAACCCTAACCCTAACCCTAACCTAACCTAACCCTAACCCTAATCCTAACCCCAAAATCCCGCGATTTCCCCCCAAATTCCCACATTTTGCCCTGCAAATCCCACATTTTTGACCTGAATTCCCACATTTTACACCAAAATCTCACATTTTGCCCCCAAAATCCCACATTTTTGCCCCCAAATCCCCCATTTTGCCCTCAAAATCCCACATTTTTGACCCAAATTCCTGCATTTTACACCAAAATCCCACATTTTTGCCCCAAATTCCAACATTTTACACCAAAATCCCCCATTTCGCACCCAAACTCCCACATTTTTGACCCAAATCCCGCATTTTTGACGCAAATCCCCGCATTTCGCACCAAAACCCCCCATTTTGCCCCCAAAATACCACGATTTCCCCCCAAATTCCCCCATTTTGCCCCCAAAATCCCACATTTTTTCCCCAAACCCCGCATTTTTGCCCCAAATTCCCCCATTTTTGCCCCACATATCCAAAATTTTTGACCCAAATTCCAACATTTCGCCCCCTAAATCCCCCATTTTTGCCCCAAAATCCCACGATTTCCCCCCAAATTCCCCCATTTTGCCCCCCAAATCCCACATTTTTGCCCCAAATTCCCACATTTCACACCAAATTCCCCCATTTTGCCCCCCAAATCCCACATTTTTCCCCAAATTCCCCCATTTTACACCAAATTCCCCCATTTTGCCCCCCAAATCCCACATTTTTGACCCAAATTCCCACATTTTGCACCCAAATCCCGCATTTTTGACCCAAATCCCCGCATTTCGCACCAAGATCCAACATTTTGCCCCCAAAATCCCGCGATTTCCCCCCAAATTCCCCCATTTTTTCCCCCCAAAACCCTAACCTAACCCTAACCCTAACCTAACCCTAACCCTAATCCTAACCCCAAAATCCCGCGATTTCACACCAAATTCCCACATTTTGCCCTGCAAATCCCACATTTTTGACCTGAATTCCCACATTTTACACCAAAATCTCACATTTTGCCCCCAAAATCCCACATTTTTGCCCCCAAATCCCCCATTTTGCCCTCAAAATCCCACATTTTTGACCCAAATTCCTGCATTTTACACCAAAATCCCACATTTTTGCCCCAAATCCCGCATTTTTGCCCCAAATTCCCACATTTCGCCACCAAAATCCCACGATTTCCCCCAAATTCCCCCATTTTTGCCCCAAATTACCCCATTTCGCAACAAATTCCCCCATTTTTGCCCCAAATTCCCCCATTTTGCCCCCATATCCAAAATTTTTGACACAAATTCCCACATTTCGCCCCCCCAAATCCCCCATTTTTGCCCCAAAATCCCGCGATTTCCCCTCAAATTCCCACATTTTGCCCCCCGAATTCCCACATTTTACACCAAAATCCCGCGATTTCCCCCCAAATTCCCCCATTTTGCCCCCCGAATTCCCACATTTTTGCCCCAAAATCCCACATTTCACACCAAATTCCCCCATTTTGCCCCCCAAATCCCACATTATTGCCCTGAATTCCCACATTTTACACCAAAATCCCACATTTTGCCCCCAAAATCCCACATTTCACACCAATATCCCACCTTTTGCCCCCAAAATCCCGCGACTTCCCCCAAAATCCCCCATTTTTGCCCCAAATTCCTGCATTTTGCACCAAAATCCCACATTTTGACCCCAAAATCCTGCAATTTCACCCCAAAATCCCTCATTTTTCCCCCGAATTCCAACATTTTGTCCCCAAATCCCCCATTTTTGCCCCAAATTCCCACATTTCGCCCCCAAAATCCCACATTTTTGACCCAAAATCCCGCGATTTCCCCTCAAATTCCCACATTTTGCCCCCCGAATTCCCACATTTTACACCAAAATCCCGCGATTTCCCCCCAAATTCCCCCATTTTGCCCCCCGAATTCCCACATTTTTGCCCCAAAATCCCACATTTCACACCAAATTCCCCCATTTTGCCCCCCAAATCCCACATTATTGCCCTGAATTCCCACATTTTACACCAAAATCCCCCATTTTGCCCCCAAAATCCCACATTTTTTCCCCACATTCCTCCATTTTGCCTCCAAATCCCGCATTTTTGACCCAAATTCCCACATTTCGCCACCAAAATCCCACATTTTGCCCCCCAAATCCCACATTTTTGCCCCAAATTCCCACATTTTGCCCCCAAAATCCCACGATTTCCCCCAAATTCCCCCATTTTTGCCCCAAATTACCCCATTTTGCAACAAATTCCCACATTTTTGCCCCAAATTCCCCCATTTTGCCCCCATATCCAAAATTTTTGACACAAATTCCCACATTTCGCCCCCCAAATCCCCCATTTTTGCCCCAAAATCCCACATTTCGCCCCCAAAATCCCACATTTTTGCCCCAAATTCCCACATTTCGCCCCCCAAATCCCGCATTTTTGACCCGAATCCCCGCATTTCGCAGCAAAATCCCCCATTTTGCCCCAAAATCCCGCGACTTCCCCCAAAATCCAACATTTTTGCCCCCAATTCCCACATTTTGCCCCCAAATCCCCCATTTTTGCCCTGAATTCCTGCATTTTACACCAAATTTCCCCATTTCGCCCCCAAAATCCCACCATTTCCCCCCAAATTCCCCCATTTTTCCCCAAAAACACTAACCCTAACCCTAACTGTAACCCTAACCCTAACACCTAACCCTAACCATAACCCTAACCCATTTTGACCCAAAATCCCACGATTTCCCCCCAAATTCCCCCATTTTGCCCCCCAAATCCCACATTTTTGCCCCCAATTCCCACATTTCACACCAAATTCCAACATTTTGCCCCCAAAATCCTGCAATTTCCCCCCAAATCCCACATTTTTACCCTAAAACCCCATATTTTTACCCCAAATTCCCCCATTTCACACCAATATCCCACATTTAGCCTTCCAAAATCCCACGATTTCCCCCCCAAAATCCCCCATTTTGCCCCCAAAATCCCACATTTTTGCCCCAAATCCCGCATTTTTGCCCCAAATTCCAACATTTTACACCAAAATCCCACATTTTGCCCACAAAATCCCACATTTTTGACCCAAATTCCCCCATTTTGCACCCAAATCCCGCATTTTTGACCCAAATCCCCGCATTTCGCACCAAGATCCAACATTTTGCCCCCAAAATCCCACGATTTCCCCCCAAATTCCCCTATTTTTCCCCCCAAAACCCTAACCCTAACCCTAACCGTAACCTAACCCTAACCCTAACCCTAACCTAACCTAACCCTAACCCTAATCCTAACCCCAAAATCCCGCGATTTCCCCCCAAATTCCCACATTTTGCCCTGCAAATCCCACATTTTTGACCTGAATTCCCACATTTTACACCAAAATCTCACATTTTGCCCCCAAAATCCCACATTTTTGCCCCCAAATCCCCCATTTTGCCCTCAAAATCCCACATTTTTGACCCAAATTCCTGCATTTTACACCAAAATCCCACATTTTTGCCCCAAATTCCAACATTTTACACCAAAATCCCCCATTTCGCACCCAAACTCCCACATTTTTGACCCAAATCCCGCATTTTTGACGCAAATCCCCGCATTTCGCACCAAAACCCCCCATTTTGCCCCCAAAATACCACGATTTCCCCCCAAATTCCCCCATTTTGCCCCCAAAATCCCACATTTTTTCCCCAAACCCCGCATTTTTGCCCCAAATTCCCCCATTTTTGCCCCACATATCCAAAATTTTTGACCCAAATTCCAACATTTCGCCCCCTAAATCCCCCATTTTTGCCCCAAAATCCCACGATTTCCCCCCAAATTCCCCCATTTTGCCCACCAAATCCCACATTTTTGCCCCAAATTCCCACATTTCACACCAAATTCCCCCATTTTGCCCCCCAAATCCCACATTTTTCCCCAAATTCCCCCATTTTACACCAAATTCCCCCATTTTGCCCCCCAAATCCCACATTTTTGACCCAAATTCCCACATTTTGCACCCAAATCCCGCATTTTTGACCCAAATCCCCGCATTTCGCACCAAGATCCAACATTTTGCCCCCAAAATCCCGCGATTTCCCCCCAAATTCCCCCATTTTTTCCCCCCAAAACCCTAACCTAACCCTAACCCTAACCTAACCCTAACCCTAATCCTAACCCCAAAATCCCGCGATTTCCCCCCAAATTCCCACATTTTGCCCTGCAAATCCCACATTTTTGACCTGAATTCCCACATTTTACACCAAAATCTCACATTTTGCCCCCAAAATCCCACATTTTTGCCCCCAAATCCCCCATTTTGCCCTCAAAATCCCACATTTTTGACCCAAATTCCTGCATTTTACACCAAAATCCCACATTTTTGCCCCAAATTCCAACATTTTACACCAAAATCCCCCATTTCGCCCCCAAAATCCCACATTTTTGACCCAAATCCCGCATTTTTGACCCAAATCCCCGCATTTCGCACCAAAACCCCCCATTTTGCCCCAAAATCCCGCAACTTCCCCCAAAATCCAACATTTTTGCCCCCAATTCCCACATTTTGCCCCCAAATCCCCCATTTTTGCCCTGAATTCCTGCATTTTACACCAAATTCCCCCATTTCGCCCCCAAAATCCCACCATTTCCCCCGAAATTCCCCCATTTTTCCCCAAAAACTCTAACCCTAACCCCTAACCCTAACCCTAACCCATTTTGACCCAAAATCCCGCGATTTCCCCCCAAATTCCCCCATTTTGCCCCCGAATTCCCACATTTTACACCAAAATCCCGCGATTTCCCCCCAAATTCCCACATTTTCCCCCGAATTCCCACATTTTACACTAAAATCCCGCGATTTCCCCCCAAATTCCCCCATTTTGCCCCCCAAAGCCCACATTTTTGCCCCAAATTCCCACATTTCACACCAAATTCCCCCATTTTGCCCCCCAAATCCCACATTATTGCCCTGAATTCCCACATTTTAAACAAAATTCCCACAGTTTGCCCCCAAAATCCCACATTTTTCCCCCAAATTCCCACATTTCACACCAATATCCCACCTTTTGCCCCCAAAATCCCGTGACTTCCCCCAAAATCCCCCATTTTTGCCCCAAATTCCTGCATTTTGCACCAAAATCCCACATTTTGACCCCAAAATCCTGCAATTTCACCCCAAAATCCCTCATTTTTCCCCCGAATTCCGACATTTTGTCCCCAAATCACCCATTTTTGCCCCAAATTCCCACATTTCGCCCCCAAAATCCCACATTTTTGCCCCAAATTCCCACATTTCACACCAAATTCCAACATTTTGCCCCCAAAATCCCACAATTTCCCCCAAAATCCCCCATTTTTACCCTAGAACCCCATATTTTTACCCCAAATTCCCACATTTCACACCAATATCCCACATTTAGCCTTCCAAAATCCCACGATTACCCCCCCAAAATCCCCCATTTTGCCCCCCAAATCCCACATTTTTGCACCCAAAATCCCACATTTTTTCCACAAATTCCCCCATTTTGCCCCCAAATCCCACATTTTTGACCCGAATCCCCGCGTTTTGCACCAAAATCCCCCATTTTGTCCCAAAATCCCGTGACTTCCCCCAAAATCCCACATTTTTGCCCAAAATTCCTGCATTGTGCACCAAAATCCCATATTTGCCCCCAAAATCCCGCCATTTCCCCCGAAATTCCCCCATTTTTCCCCAAAAACTCCAACCCTAACCCTACCTCTAACCCTAACCCCTAACCCTAACCATAACCCTAACCCATTTTGACCCAAAATCCCACGATTTCCCCCCAAATTCCCCCATTTTGCCCCCCGAATTCCCATATTTTACACCAAAATCCCGTGATTTCCCCCAAATTCCCCCATTTTGCCCCCCAAATCCCACATTTTTGCCCCAAATTCCCACATTTCACACCAAATTCCAACATTTTGCCCCCAAAATCCTGCAATTTCCCCCAAAATCCCCCATTTTTACCCTAAAACCTCACATTTTTACCCCAAATTCCCACATTTCACACCAATATCCCACATTTAGCCTTCCAAAATCCCACGATTTCCCCCCCAAAATCCCCCATTTTGCCCACAAATCCTGCATTTTTGCCCCAAATTCTCACATTTTACACCAAAATCCCATTTTCCCACCAAAATCCCACATTTTTGCCCCAAATCCCGCATTTTTGCCCCAAATTCCAACATTTTACACCAAAATCCTACATTTTGCCCCCAAAATCACACATTTTTGACCCAAATTCCCCCATTTTGCACCCAAATCCCGCATTTTTGACCCAAATCCCCGCATTTCGCACCAAGATCCAACATTTTGCCCCCAAAATCCCGTGATTTCCCCCCAAATTCCCCGATTTTCCCCCCAAAACCCTAACCCTAACCTAACCCTAACCGTAACCCTAACCCTAACCCCAAAATCCCGCGATTTCCCCCCAAATTCCCACATTTTGCCCCGCAAATCCCACATTTTTGACCTGAATTCCCACATTTTACACCAAAATCTCATATTTTGCCCCCAAAATCCCACATTTTTGCCCCCAAATCCCCCATTTTGCCCTCAAAAACCCACATTTTTGCCCCAAATTCCTGCATTGTACACCAAAATCCCCCATTTCGCCCCCAAAATCCCAATTTTTGACCCAAATTCACGCATTTCGCACCAAAATCACACATTTTTGCCCCAAAATCCTGTGATTTCCCCCCAAATTCCCCCGTTTCACCCCCCAAATCCCGCATTTTTGCCCCAAATTCCCACATTTCGCCACCAAAATCCCACGATTTCCCCCAAATTCCCCCATTTTTGCCCCAAATTACCCCATTTCGCAACAAATTCCCGCATTTTTGCCCCAAATTCCCCCATTTTGCCCCCATATCCAAAATTTTTGACACAAATTCCCACATTTCGCCCCCCCAAATCCCCCATTTTTGCCCCAAAATCCCGCGATTTCCCCTCAAATTCCCACATTTTGCCCCCCGAATTCCCACATTTTACACCAAAATCCCGCGATTTCCCCCCAAATTCCCCCATTTTGCCCCCCGAATTCCCACATTTTTGCCCCAAAATCCCACATTTCACACCAAATTCCCCCATTTTGCCCCCCAAATCCCACATTATTGCCCTGAATTCCCACATTTTACACCAAAATCCCACATTTTGCCCCCAAAATCCCACATTTCACACCAATATCCCACCTTTTGCCCCCAAAATCCCGCGACTTCCCCCAAAATCCCCCATTTTTGCCCCAAATTCCTGCATTTTGCACCAAAATCCCACATTTTGACCCCAAAATCCTGCAATTTCACCCCAAAATCCCTCATTTTTCCCCCGAATTCCAACATTTTGTCCCCAAATCCCCCATTTTTGCCCCAAATTCCCACATTTCGCCCCCAAAATCCCACATTTTTGACCCAAAATCCCGCGATTTCCCCTCAAATTCCCACATTTTGCCCCCCGAATTCCCACATTTTACACCAAAATCCCGCGATTTCCCCCCAAATTCCCCCATTTTGCCCCCCGAATTCCCACATTTTTGCCCCAAAATCCCACATTTCACACCAAATTCCCCCATTTTGCCCCCCAAATCCCACATTATTGCCCTGAATTCCCACATTTTACACCAAAATCCCCCATTTTGCCCCCAAAATCCCACATTTTTTCCCCACATTCCTCCATTTTGCCTCCAAATCCCGCATTTTTGACCCAAATTCCCACATTTCGCCACCAAAATCCCACATTTTGCCCCCCAAATCCCACATTTTTGCCCCAAATTCCCACATTTTGCCCCCAAAATCCCACGATTTCCCCCAAATTCCCCCATTTTTGCCCCAAATTACCCCATTTTGCAACAAATTCCCACATTTTTGCCCCAAATTCCCCCATTTTGCCCCCATATCCAAAATTTTTGACACAAATTCCCACATTTCGCCCCCCAAATCCCCCATTTTTGCCCCAAAATCCCACATTTCGCCCCCAAAATCCCACATTTTTGCCCCAAATTCCCACATTTCGCCCCCCAAATCCCGCATTTTTGACCCAAATCCCCGCATTTCGCAGCAAAATCCCCCATTTTGCCCCCAAATCCCGCGACTTCCCCCAAAATCCAACATTTTTGCCCCCAATTCCCACATTTTGCCCCCAAATCCCCCATTTTTGCCCTGAATTCCTGCATTTTACACCAAATTTCCCCATTTCGCCCCCAAAATCCCACCATTTCCCCCCAAATTCCCCCATTTTTCCCCAAAAACACTAACCCTAACCCTAACTGTAACCCTAACCCTAACACCTAACCCTAACCATAACCCTAACCCATTTTGACCCAAAATCCCACGATTTCCCCCCAAATTCCCCCATTTTGCCCCCCAAATCCCACATTTTTGCCCCCAATTCCCACATTTCACACCAAATTCCAACATTTTGCCCCCAAAATCCTGCAATTTCCCCCCAAATCCCACATTTTTACCCTAAAACCCCATATTTTTACCCCAAATTCCCCCATTTCACACCAATATCCCACATTTAGCCTTCCAAAATCCCACGATTTCCCCCCCAAAATCCCCCATTTTGCCCCCAAAATCCCACATTTTTGCCCCAAATCCCGCATTTTTGCCCCAAATTCCAACATTTTACACCAAAATCCCACATTTTGCCCACAAAATCCCACATTTTTGACCCAAATTCCCCCATTTTGCACCCAAATCCCGCATTTTTGACCCAAATCCCCGCATTTCGCACCAAGATCCAACATTTTGCCCCCAAAATCCCACGATTTCCCCCCAAATTCCCCTATTTTTTCCCCCCAAAACCCTAACCCTAACCCTAACCGTAACCTAACCCTAACCCTAACCCTAACCTAACCCTAACCCTAATCCTAACCCCAAAATCCCGCGATTTCCCCCCAAATTTCCACATTTTGCCCTGCAAATCCCACATTTTTGACCTGAATTCCCACATTTTACACCAAAATCTCACATTTTGCCCCCAAAATCCCACATTTTTGCCCCCAAATCCCCCATTTTGCCCTCAAAATCCCACATTTTTGACCCAAATTCCTGCATTTTACACCAAAATCCCACATTTTTGCCCCAAATTCCAACATTTTACACCAAAATCCCCCATTTCGCACCCAAACTCCCACATTTTTGACCCAAATCCCGCATTTTTGACGCAAATCCCCGCATTTCGCACCAAAACCCCCCATTTTGCCCCCAAAATACCACGATTTCCCCCCAAATTCCCACATTTTGCCCCCGAATTCCCACATTTTACACCAAAATCCCGCGATTTCCCCCAAATTCCCCCATTTTGCCCCCAAAATCCCACATTTTTTCCCCAAACCCCGCATTTTTGCCCCAAATTCCCCCATTTTTGCCCCACATATCCAAAATTTTTGACCCAAATTCCAACATTTCGCCCCCTAAATCCCCCATTTTTGCCCCAAAATCCCACGATTTCCCCCCAAATTCCCCCATTTTGCCCCCCAAATCCCACATTTTTGCCCCAAATTCCCACATTTCACACCAAATTCCCCCATTTTGCCCCCCAAATCCCACATTTTTCCCCAAATTCCCCCATTTTACACCAAATTCCAACATTTTGCCCCCCAAATCCCACATTTTTGACCCAAATTCCCACATTTTGCACCCAAATCCCGCATTTTTGACCCAAATCCCCGCATTTCGCACCAAGATCCAACATTTTGCCCCCAAAATCCCGCGATTTCCCCCCAAATTCCCCCATTTTCCCCCCAAAACCCTAACCCTAACCCTAACCGTAACCTAACCCTAACCGTAACCTAACCCTAACCGTAACCCTAACTCTAACCCCAAAATCCCGCGATTTCCCCCCAAATTCCCACATTTTGCCCCGCAAATCCCACATTTTTGCCCCAAATTCCCACATTTTGCCCCCAAAATCCCACATTTTTGCCCCAAATTCCCACATTTCGCCCCCCAAATCCCGCATTTTTGACCCAAATCCCCGCATTTCGCAGCAAAATCCCCCATTTTGCCCCCCAAATCCCACATTTTTGACCCAAATTCCCACATTTTGCACCCAAATCCCGCATTTTTGACCCAAATCCCCGCATTTCGCACCAAGATCCAACATTTTGCCCCCAAAATCCCGCGATTTCCCCCCAAATTCCCCCATTTTCCCCCCAAAACCCTAACCCTAACCCTAACCGTAACCTAACCCTAACCGTAACCTAACCCTAACCGTAACCCTAACTCTAACCCCAAAATCCCGCGATTTCCCCCCAAATTCCCACATTTTGCCCCGCAAATCCCACATTTTTGCCCCAAATTCCCACATTTTGCCCCCAAAATCCCACATTTTTGCCCCAAATTCCCACATTTCGCCCCCCAAATCCCGCATTTTTGACCCAAATCCCCGCATTTCGCAGCAAAATCCCCCATTTTGCCCCAAAATCCCGCGACTTCCCCCAAAATCCAACATTTTTGCCCCCAATTCCCACATTTTGCCCCCAAATCCCCCATTTTTGCCCTGAATTCCTGCATTTTACACCAAATTCCCCCATTTCGCCCCCAAAATCCCACCATTTCCCCCCAAATTCCCCCATTTTTCCCCAAAAACTCTAACCCTAACCCTAACTGCAACCCTAACCCCTAACCCTAACCATAACCCTAACCCATTTTGACCCAAAATCCCACGATTTCCCCCCAAATTCCCCCATTTTGCCCCCAAAATCCCACATTTTTGCCCCAAATTTCCACATTTCACACCAAATTCCAACATTTTGCCCCCAAAATCCCACATTTTTGACCCAAATTCCCACATTTTGCACCCAAATCCCGCATTTTTGACCCAAATCCCCGCATTTCGCACCAAGATCCAACATTTTGCCCCCAAAATCCCGCGATTTCCCCCCAAATTCCCCCATTTTTTCCCCCCAAAACCCTAACCTAACCCTAACCCTAACCTAACCCTAACCCTAATCCTAACCCCAAAATCCCGCGATTTCCCCCCAAATTCCCACATTTTGCCCTGCAAATCCCACATTTTTGACCTGAATTCCCACATTTTACACCAAAATCTCACATTTTGCCCCCAAAATCCCACATTTTTGCCCCCAAATCCCCCATTTTGCCCTCAAAATCTCACATTTTTGACCCAAATTCCTGCATTTTACACCAAAATCCCACATTTTTGCCCCAAATTCCAACATTTTACACCAAAATCCCCCATTTCGCCCCCAAAATCCCACATTTT
Source organism: Chlamydotis macqueenii (assembly GCF_036417535.1). NCBI lineage: Eukaryota > Metazoa > Chordata > Aves > Otidiformes > Otididae > Chlamydotis > Chlamydotis macqueenii. The sequence continues at coordinate 104,613 of NC_141566.1, forward strand.
TGACCCAAATCCCGCATTTTTGACCCAAATCCCCGCATTTCGCACCAAAACCCCCCATTTTGCCCCAAAATCCCGCAACTTCCCCCAAAATCCAACATTTTTGCCCCCAATTCCCACATTTTGCCCCCAAATCCCCCATTTTTGCCCTGAATTCCTGCATTTTACACCAAATTCCCCCATTTCGCCCCCAAAATCCCACCATTTCCCCCGAAATTCCCCCATTTTTCCCCAAAAACTCTAACCCTAACCCTAACCGTAACCCCAACCCTAACCCTAACCCCTAACCCTAACCCTAACCCATTTTGACCCAAAATCCCGCGATTTCCCCCCAAATTCCCCCATTTTGCCCCCGAATTCCCACATTTTACACCAAAATCCCGCGATTTCCCCTCAAATTCCCACATTTTCCCCCGAATTCCCACATTTTACACTAAAATCCCGCGATTTCCCCCCAAATTCCCCCATTTTGCCCCCCAAATCCCACATTTTTGCCCCAAATTCCCACATTTCACACCAAATTCCCCCATTTTGCCCCCCAAATCCCACATTATTGCCCTGAATTCCCACATTTTAAACAAAATTCCCACAGTTTGCCCCCAAAATCCCACATTTTTCCCCCAAATTCCCACATTTCACACCAATATCCCACCTTTTGCCCCCAAAATCCCGTGACTTCCCCCAAAATCCCCCATTTTTGCCCCAAATTCCTGCATTTTGCACCAAAATCCCACATTTTGACCCCAAAATCCTGCAATTTCACCCCAAATTCCCTCATTTTTCCCCCGAATTCCGACATTTTGTCCCCAAATCACCCATTTTTGCCCCAAATTCCCACATTTCGCCCCCAAAATCCCACATTTTTGCCCCAAATTCCCACATTTCACACCAAATTCCAACATTTTGCCCCCAAAATCCCACAATTTCCCCCAAAATCCCCCATTTTTACCCTAGAACCCCATATTTTTACCCCAAATTCCCACATTTCACACCAATATCCCACATTTAGCCTTCCAAAATCCCACGATTACCCCCCCCAAAATCCCCCATTTTGCCCCCCAAATCCCACATTTTTGCACCCAAAATCCCACATTTTTTCCACAAATTCCCCCATTTTGCCCCCAAATCCCACATTTTTGACCCGAATCCCCGCGTTTTGCACCAAAATCCCCCATTTTGTCCCAAAATCCCGTGACTTCCCCCAAAATCCCACATTTTTGCCCAAAATTCCTGCATTGTGCACCAAAATCCCATATTTGCCCCCAAAATCCCGCCATTTCCCCCCAAATTCCCCCATTTTTCCCCAAAAACTCCAACCCTAACCCTACCTCTAACCCTAACCCCTAACCCTAACCATAACCCTAACCCATTTTGACCCAAAATCCCACGATTTCCCCCCAAATTCCCCCATTTTGCCCCCCGAATTCCCATATTTTACACCAAAATCCCGTGATTTCCCCCAAATTCCCCCATTTTGCCCCCCAAATCCCACATTTTTGCCCCAAATTCCCACATTTCACACCAAATTCCAACATTTTGCCCCCAAAATCCTGCAATTTCCCCCAAAATCCCCCATTTTTACCCTAAAACCTCACATTTTTACCCCAAATTCCCACATTTCACACCAATATCCCACATTTAGCCTTCCAAAATCCCACGATTTCCCCCCCAAAATCCCCCATTTTGCCCACAAATCCTGCATTTTTGCCCCAAATTCTCACATTTTACACCAAAATCCCATTTTCCCACCAAAATCCCACATTTTTGCCCCAAATCCCGCATTTTTGCCCCAAATTCCAACATTTTACACCAAAATCCTACATTTTGCCCCCAAAATCACACATTTTTGACCCAAATTCCCACATTTTGCACCCAAATCCCGCATTTTTGACCCAAATCCCCGCATTTCGCACCAAGATCCAACATTTTGCCCCCAAAATCCCGTGATTTCCCCCCAAATTCCCCGATTTTCCCCCCAAAACCCTAACCCTAACCTAACCCTAACCATAACCCTAACCCTAACCCCAAAATCCCGCGATTTCCCCCCAAATTCCCACATTTTGCCCCGCAAATCCCACATTTTTGACCTGAATTCCCACATTTTACACCAAAATCTCATATTTTGCCCCCAAAATCCCACATTTTTGCCCCCAAATCCCCCATTTTGCCCTCAAAAACCCACATTTTTGCCCCAAATTCCTGCATTGTACACCAAAATCCCCCATTTCGCCCCCAAAATCCCAATTTTTGACCCAAATTCACGCATTTCGCACCAAAATCACACATTTTTGCCCCAAAATCCTGTGATTTCCCCCCAAATTCCCCCGTTTCACCCCCCAAATCCCGCATTTTTGCCCCAAATTCCCACATTTCGCCACCAAAATCCCACGATTTCCCCCAAATTCCCCCATTTTTGCCCCAAATTACCCCATTTCGCAACAAATTCCCGCATTTTTGCCCCAAATTCCCCCATTTTGCCCCCATATCCAAAATTTTTGACACAAATTCCCACATTTCGCCCCCCCAAATCCCCCATTTTTGCCCCAAAATCCCGCGATTTCCCCTCAAATTCCCACATTTTGCCCCCCGAATTCCCACATTTTACACCAAAATCCCGCGATTTCCCCCCAAATTCCCCCATTTTGCCCCCCGAATTCCCACATTTTTGCCCCAAAATCCCACATTTCACACCAAATTCCCCCATTTTGCCCCCCAAATCCCACATTATTGCCCTGAATTCCCACATTTTACACCAAAATCCCACATTTTGCCCCCAAAATCCCACATTTCACACCAATATCCCACCTTTTGCCCCCAAAATCCCGCGACTTCCCCCAAAATCCCCCATTTTTGCCCCAAATTCCTGCATTTTGCACCAAAATCCCACATTTTGACCCCAAAATCCTGCAATTTCACCCCAAAATCCCTCATTTTTCCCCCGAATTCCAACATTTTGTCCCCAAATCCCCCATTTTTGCCCCAAATTCCCACATTTCGCCCCCAAAATCCCACATTTTTGACCCAAATCCCCGCATTTCGCACCAAAACCCCCCATTTTGCCCCCAAAATACCGCGATTTCCCCCCAAATTCCCCCATTTTGCCCCCCGAATTCCCACATTTTACACCAAAATCCCGCGATTCCCCCCAAATTCCCCCATTTTGCCCCCCAAATCCCACATTTTTGCCCCAAATCCTGCATTTTTGCCCCAAATTCCCACATTTTACACCAAAATCCCACATTTTGCCCCCAAAATCCCATATTTTTTCCCCAAATTCCCTGTCGTAGTTCAGCCCCAACGGGGACCAGACTACGCAGTCTCTCTCTCACTCCCCCCCCACTCTCCGAGAGAACAGGAGGAGATTTGACAAACAAAAGAAAACCAGGAAAAAAAAAAAACCAAACACGCGGGTTGAGATTGAACAAAAAGTAAATTTAACAGTAATGACAGAAGAAAACAAGACAGTGATGGAACACAAATACAGTATAATAGCTCACAACAGATCTCCACATCCAGTCTCTTCCAACTAGGAGGGCCTCCCTTCAGCACCCTCCTCACTTATATACTGAGCATGATGTCAGATGGGATGGAATAGCCCTTTGGCTAATTTGGGTAAATTAACCCCAGCTGTTAGCTAATTAGTTAACTATCCCAGCCATAGGGGCTACCAGCTTCAGTTCTCCACCCAGCTCAGGTAAATATTAACTCTATCCTGGCCAGAACCAGGACATTCCCCCATTTTGCCACCAAATCCCGCATTTTTGACACAAATCCCCGCATTTTACACCAAAATCCCCCATTTTGCCCCCAAAATCCCACATTTTTTCCCCACATTCCTCCATTTTGCCTCCAAATCCCGCATTTTTGACCCAAATTCCCACATTTCGCCACCAAAATCCCACATTTTGCCCCCCAAATCCCACATTTTTGCCCCAAATTCCCACATTTTGCCCCCAAAATCCCACGATTTCCCCCAAATTCCCCCATTTTTGCCCCAAATTACCCCATTTCGCAACAAATTCCCGCATTTTTGCCCCAAATTCCCCCATTTTGCCCCCATATCCAAAATTTTTGACACAAATTCCCACATTTCGCCCCCCAAATCCCCCATTTTTGCCCCAAAATCCCACATTTCGCCCCCAAAATCCCACATTTTTGCCCCAAATTCCCACATTTCGCCCCCCAAATCCCGCATTTTTGACCCAAATCCCCGCATTTCGCAGCAAAATCCCCCATTTTGCCCCCAAATCCCGCGACTTCCCCCAAAATCCAACATTTTTGCCCCCAATTCCCACATTTTGCCCCCAAATCCCCCATTTTTGCCCTGAATTCCTGCATTTTACACCAAATTTCCCCATTTCGCCCCCAAAATCCCACCATTTCCCCCCAAATTCCCCCATTTTTCCCCAAAAACACTAACCCTAACCCTAACTGTAACCCTAACCCTAACACCTAACCCTAACCATAACCCTAACCCATTTTGACCCAAAATCCCACGATTTCCCCCCAAATTCCCCCATTTTGCCCCCCAAATCCCACATTTTTGCCCCCAATTCCCACATTTCACACCAAATTCCAACATTTTGCCCCCAAAATCCTGCAATTTCCCCCCAAATCCCACATTTTTACCCTAAAACCCCATATTTTTACCCCAAATTCCCCCATTTCACACCAATATCCCACATTTAGCCTTCCAAAATCCCACGATTTCCCCCCCAAAATCCCCCATTTTGCCCCCAAAATCCCACATTTTTGCCCCAAATCCCGCATTTTTGCCCCAAATTCCAACATTTTACACCAAAATCCCACATTTTGCCCACAAAATCCCACATTTTTGACCCAAATTCCCCCATTTTGCACCCAAATCCCGCATTTTTGACCCAAATCCCCGCATTTCGCACCAAGATCCAACATTTTGCCCCCAAAATCCCACGATTTCCCCCCAAATTCCCCTATTTTTTCCCCCCAAAACCCTAACCCTAACCCTAACCGTAACCTAACCCTAACCCTAACCCTAACCTAACCCTAATCCTAACCCCAAAATCCCGCGATTTCCCCCCAAATTCCCACATTTTGCCCTGCAAATCCCACATTTTTGACCTGAATTCCCACATTTTACACCAAAATCTCACATTTTGCCCCCAAAATCCCACATTTTTGCCCCCAAATCCCCCATTTTGCCCTCAAAATCCCACATTTTTGCCCCAAATTCCCACATTTCGCCCCCCAAATCCCGCATTTTTGACCCAAATCCCCGCATTTCGCAGCAAAATCCCCCATTTTGCCCCAAAATCCCGCGACTTCCCCCAAAATCCAACATTTTTGCCCCCAATTCCCACATTTTGCCCCCAAATCCCCCATTTTTGCCCTGAATTCCTGCATTTTACACCAAATTCCCCCATTTCGCCCCCAAAATCCCACCATTTCCCCCCAAATTCCCCCATTTTTCCCCAAAAACTCTAACCCTAACCCTAACTGCAACCCTAACCCCTAACCCTAACCATAACCCTAACCCATTTTGACCCAAAATCCCACGATTTCCCCCCAAATTCCCCCATTTTGCCCCCAAAATCCCACATTTTTGCCCCAAATTTCCACATTTCACACCAAATTCCAACATTTTGCCCCCAAAATCCCACATTTTTGACCCAAATTCCCACATTTTGCACCCAAATCCCGCATTTTTGACCCAAATCCCCGCATTTCGCACCAAGATCCAACATTTTGCCCCCAAAATCCCGCGATTTCCCCCCAAATTCCCCCATTTTTTCCCCCCAAAACCCTAACCTAACCCTAACCCTAACCTAACCCTAACCCTAATCCTAACCCCAAAATCCCGCGATTTCCCCCCAAATTCCCACATTTTGCCCTGCAAATCCCACATTTTTGACCTGAATTCCCACATTTTACACCAAAATCTCACATTTTGCCCCCAAAATCCCACATTTTTGCCCCCAAAATCCCCCATTTTGCCCTCAAAATCCCACATTTTTGACCCAAATTCCTGCATTTTACACCAAAATCCCACATTTTTGCCCCAAATTCCAACATTTTACACCAAAATCCCCCATTTCGCCCCCAAAATCCCACATTTTTGACCCAAATCCCGCATTTTTGACCCAAATCCCCGCATTTCGCACCAAAACCCCCATTTTGCCCCAAAATCCCGCAACTTCCCCCAAAATCCCACATTTTTGCCCCCAATTCCCACATTTTGCCCCCAAATCTCCCATTTTTGCCCTGAATTCCTGCATTTTACACCAAATTCCCCCATTTCGCCCCCAAAATCCCACCATTTCCCCCGAAATTCCCCCATTTTTCCCCAAAAACTCTAACCCTAACCCTAACCGTAACCCCAACCCTAACCCTAACCCCTAACCCTAACCCTAACCCATTTTGACCCAAAATCCCGCGATTTCCCCCCAAATTCCCCCATTTTGCCCCCGAATTCCCACATTTTACACCAAAATCCCGCGATTTCCCCTCAAATTCCCACATTTTCCCCCGAATTCCCACATTTTACACTAAAATCCCGCGATTTCCCCCCAAATTCCCCCATTTTGCCCCCCAAATCCCACATTTTTGCCCCAAATTCCCACATTTCACACCAAATTCCCCCATTTTGCCCCCCAAATCCCACATTATTGCCCTGAATTCCCACATTTTAAACAAAATTCCCACAGTTTGCCCCCAAAATCCCACATTTTTCCCCCAAATTCCCACATTTCACACCAATATCCCACCTTTTGCCCCCAAAATCCCGTGACTTCCCCCAAAATCCCCCATTTTTGCCCCAAATTCCTGCATTTTGCACCAAAATCCCACATTTTGACCCCAAAATCCTGCAATTTCACCCCAAATTCCCTCATTTTTCCCCCGAATTCCGACATTTTGTCCCCAAATCACCCATTTTTGCCCCAAATTCCCACATTTCGCCCCCAAAATCCCACATTTTTGCCCCAAATTCCCACATTTCACACCAAATTCCAACATTTTGCCCCCAAAATCCCACAATTTCCCCCAAAATCCCCCATTTTTACCCTAGAACCCCATATTTTTACCCCAAATTCCCACATTTCACACCAATATCCCACATTTAGCCTTCCAAAATCCCACGATTACCCCCCCAAAATCCCCCATTTTGCCCCCCAAATCCCACATTTTTGCACCCAAAATCTCACATTTTTTCCACAAATTCCCCCATTTTGCCCCCAAATCCCACATTTTTGACCCGAATCCCCGCGTTTTGCACCAAAATCCCCCATTTTGTCCCAAAATCCCGTGACTTCCCCCAAAATCCCACATTTTTGCCCAAAATTCCTGCATTGTGCACCAAAATCCCATATTTGCCCCCAAAATCCCGCCATTTCCCCCCAAATTCCCCCATTTTTCCCCAAAAACTCCAACCCTAACCCTACCTCTAACCCTAACCCCTAACCCTAACCATAACCCTAACCCATTTTGACCCAAAATCCCACGATTTCCCCCCAAATTCCCCCATTTTGCCCCCCGAATTCCCATATTTTACACCAAAATCCCGTGATTTCCCCCAAATTCCCCCATTTTGCCCCCCAAATCCCACATTTTTGCCCCAAATTCCCACATTTCACACCAAATTCCAACATTTTGCCCCCAAAATCCTGCAATTTCCCCCAAAATCCCCCATTTTTACCCTAAAACCTCACATTTTTACCCCAAATTCCCACATTTCACACCAATATCCCACATTTAGCCTTCCAAAATCCCACGATTTCCCCCCCAAAATCCCCCATTTTGCCCACAAATCCTGCATTTTTGCCCCAAATTCTCACATTTTACACCAAAATCCCATTTTCCCACCAAAATCCCACATTTTTGCCCCAAATCCCGCATTTTTGCCCCAAATTCCAACATTTTACACCAAAATCCTACATTTTGCCCCCAAAATCACACATTTTTGACCCAAATTCCCCCATTTTGCACCCAAATCCCGCATTTTTGACCCAAATCCCCGCATTTCGCACCAAGATCCAACATTTTGCCCCCAAAATCCCGTGATTTCCCCCCAAATTCCCCGATTTTCCCCCCAAAACCCTAACCCTAACCTAACCCTAACCGTAACCCTAACCCTAACCCCAAAATCCCGCGATTTCCCCCCAAATTCCCACATTTTGCCCCGCAAATCCCACATTTTTGACCTGAATTCCCACATTTTACACCAAAATCTCATATTTTGCCCCCAAAATCCCACATTTTTGCCCCCAAATCCCCCATTTTGCCCTCAAAAACCCACATTTTTGCCCCAAATTCCTGCATTGTACACCAAAATCCCCCATTTCGCCCCCAAAATCCCAATTTTTGACCCAAATTCACGCATTTCGCACCAAAATCACACATTTTTGCCCCAAAATTCTGTGATTTCCCCCCAAATTCCCCCGTTTCACCCCCCAAATCCCGCATTTTTGCCCCAAATTCCCACATTTCGCCACCAAAATCCCACGATTTCCCCCAAATTCCCCCATTTTTGCCCCAAATTACCCCATTTCGCAACAAATTCCCCCATTTTTGCCCCAAATTCCCCCATTTTGCCCCCATATCCAAAATTTTTGACACAAATTCCCACATTTCGCCCCCCCAAATCCCCCATTTTTGCCCCAAAATCCCGCGATTTCCCCTCAAATTCCCACATTTTGCCCCCCGAATTCCCACATTTTACACCAAAATCCCGCGATTTCCCCCCAAATTCCCCCATTTTGCCCCCCGAATTCCCACATTTTTGCCCCAAAATCCCACATTTCACACCAAATTCCCCCATTTTGCCCCCCAAATCCCACATTATTGCCCTGAATTCCCACATTTTACACCAAAATCCCACATTTTGCCCCCAAAATCCCACATTTCACACCAATATCCCACCTTTTGCCCCCAAAATCCCGCGACTTCCCCCAAAATCCCCCATTTTTGCCCCAAATTCCTGCATTTTGCACCAAAATCCCACATTTTGACCCCAAAATCCTGCAATTTCACCCCAAAATCCCTCATTTTTCCCCCGAATTCCAACATTTTGTCCCCAAATCCCCCATTTTTGCCCCAAATTCCCACATTTCGCCCCCAAAATCCCACATTTTTGACCCAAATCCCCGCATTTCGCACCAAAACCCCCCATTTTGCCCCCAAAATACCGCGATTTCCCCCCAAATTCCCCCATTTTGCCCCCCGAATTCCCACATTTTACACCAAAATCCCGCGATTCCCCCCAAATTCCCCCATTTTGCCCCCCAAATCCCACATTTTTGCCCCAAATCCTGCATTTTTGCCCCAAATTCCCACATTTTACACCAAAATCCCACATTTTGCCCCCAAAATCCCATATTTTTTCCCCAAATTCCCTGTCGTAGTTCAGCCCCAACGGGGACCAGACTACGCAGTCTCTCTCTCACTCCCCCCCCACTCTCCGAGAGAACAGGAGGAGATTTGACAAACAAAAGAAAACCAGGAAAAAAAAAAACCAAACACGCGGGTTGAGATTGAACAAAAAGTAAATTTAACAGTAATGACAGAAGAAAACAAGACAGTGATGGAACACAAATACAGTATAATAGCTCACAACAGATCTCCACATCCAGTCTCTTCCAACTAGGAGGGCCTCCCTTCAGCACCCTCCTCACTTATATACTGAGCATGATGTCAGATGGGATGGAATAGCCCTTTGGCTAATTTGGGTAAATTAACCCCAGCTGTTAGCTAATTAGTTAACTATCCCAGCCATAGGGGCTACCAGCTTCAGTTCTCCACCCAGCTCAGGTAAATATTAACTCTATCCTGGCCAGAACCAGGACATTCCCCCATTTTGCCACCAAATCCCGCATTTTTGACACAAATCCCCGCATTTTACACCAAAATCCCCCATTTTGCCCCCAAAATCCCACATTTTTTCCCCACATTCCTCCATTTTGCCTCCAAATCCCGCATTTTTGACCCAAATTCCCACATTTCGCCACCAAAATCCCACATTTTGCCCCCCAAATCCCACATTTTTGCCCCAAATTCCCACATTTTGCCCCCAAAATCCCACGATTTCCCCCAAATTCCCCCATTTTTGCCCCAAATTACCCCATTTCGCAACAAATTCCCGCATTTTTGCCCCAAATTCCCCCATTTTGCCCCCATATCCAAAATTTTTGACACAAATTCCCACATTTCGCCCCCCAAATCCCCCATTTTTGCCCCAAAATCCCGCGATTTCCCCTCAAATTTCCCCATTTTGCCCCCCGAATTCCCACATTTTACACCAAAATCCCGCGATTTCCCCCCAAATTCCCCCATTTTGCCCCCCGAATTCCCACATTTTACACCAAAATCCCGCGATTTCCCCCCAAATTCCCCCATTTTGCCCCCCAAAATCCCACATTTTTGCCCCAAAATCCCATATTTCACACCAAATTCCCCCATTTTGCCCCCCAAATCCCACATTATTGCCCTGAATTCCCACATTTTACACCAAAATCCCACATTTTGCCCCCAAAATCCCACATTTTTCCCCCAAATTCCCACGACTTCCCCCAAAATCCCCCATTTTTGCCACAAATTCCTGCATTTTGCACCAAAATCCCACATTTTGACCCCAAAACCCTGCAATATCACCCCAAAATCCCTCATTTTTCCCCCGAATTCCGACATTTTGTCCCCAAATCCCACATTTTTGCCCCAAATTCCCACATTTCGCCCCCCAAATCCCACATTTTTGACCCAAATTCCCACATTTCGCCCCCCAAATCCCACATTTTTGCCCCAAAATCCCGTGATTTCCCCCCAAATTCCCACATTTCGCGCCCCAAATCCCGCATTTTTGCCCCAAATTCCACATTTCGCACCAAAATCCCACATTTCGCCCCCTGAAGCCCACATTTTTGCCCCAACATCCCGAAATTTCCCCCAAATTCCCACATTTCGCCCCGCAAATCCCACATTTTTGACCCAAATTCCCACATTTCGCCCCCCAAATCCCACATTTTTCTTCCAAAGTCTCGCGATTTCCCCCCAAATTCCCCCATTTCGCCCCCCAAAGCCCACAATTTTGACCCAAATTCGCACATTTCACACCAAATTCCCACATTTTGCCCCCAAAATCCCGCGATTTCCCCCCAAATCCCACATTTTTACCCTAAAACCGCACATTTTGCCCCCAAAATCCTGCAATTTCCCCCAAAATCCCCCATTTTGCTTCCCAAATCCCACAGTTTTGCCCTGCATTCCCACATTTTACACCAAAATCCTGCAATTTACCCCCAAATCCCACATTTTTCCCCCAAATTTCCGCATTTCACACCAATATCCCACATTTTGCCCCCCAAATCCCACATTTTTGCCCCAAATTCTCCAATTTTGCCCCCCAAATCCCCCATTTTTGCCCCAAATTCCCACATTTTACACCAAATTCCCACATTTTGCCCCCCGAATCCCACATTTTTGACCCAAATTCCTGCATTTTGCACCAAAATCCCACAATTTACACCCAAAATCCCACATTTTGCCCCCAAATCCTGCATTTTTGACCTGAATTCCCACATTTTACACCAAATTCCCCCATTTTGCCCCCAAAATCCCGTATTTTTGCCCCAAATTCCCACATTTCACACCAAATACCCACATTTTGCCACCCAAAACCCCACGATTTCCCCCAAAATCCCACATTTTTGACCGAAATCCTGCATTTTGGACCCAAATCCCCGCATTTCGCACCAAAACCCCCCATTTTGCCCCCAAAATACCGCGATTTCCCCCCAAATTCCCCCATTTTATCCCCCGAATTCCCACATTTTACACCAAAATCCCACGATTCCCCCTAAATTCCCACATTTTGCCCCCCAAATCCCACATTTTTGCCCCAAATCCTGCATTTTTGCCCCAAATTCCCACATTTCGCCCCCAAAATCCCACATTTTTGACCCAAATCCCACATTTTTTCCCCAAATTCCCCCATTTTGCCCCCAAATCCCGCATTTTTGACCCAAATCCCTGCATTTCGCACCAAGATCCAAAATTTTGCCCCCAAAATCCCGCGATTTCCCCCCAAATTCCCCCATTTTGCCCCGCAAATCCCACATTTTTGACCTGAATTCCCACATTTTACACCAAAATCTCACATTTTTGCCCCAAAATCCTGTGATTTCCCCCCAAATTCCCCCGTTTCACCCCCCAAATCCCGCATTTTTGCCCCAAAATCCCACATTTTGCAACAAATTCCTGCATTTTTGCCCCAAATTCCCACATTTTGCCCCCAAAATCCCACGATTTCCCCCAAATTCCCCCATTTTTGCCCCAAATTACCCCATTTCGCAACAAATTCCTGCATTTTTGCCCCAAATTCCCACATTTTGCCCCCCATATCCAAAATTTTTGACACAAATTCCCACATTTCGCCCCCCAAATCCCCCATTTTACACCAAAATCCCACGATTTCCCCCCAAATTCCCCCATTTTCCCACCAAATCCCACATTTTTGCCCCAAATTCCCACATTTCACACCAAATTCCCCCATTTTGCCCCCCAAATCCCACATTTTTCCCCCAAATTCCCACATTTAACACCAATATCCCACATTTTGCCCCCAAAATCCCGCGACTTCCCCCAAAATCCCCCGTTTTTGCCCCAAATTCCTGCATTTTGCACCAAAATCCCACATTTTGACCCCAAAATCCCACATTTTTGCACCAAATTCCTGCATTTTGCACCAAAATCCCACATTTTGCCCCCCAAATCCCACGATTTTCCCCCAAATTCCCACATTTTGCCCCCCAAATCCTGCAGTTTTGACACAAATCCCCACATTTTACACCAAAATCCCACATTTCGCCCCCAAAATCTCACGATTTCCCCCAAAACCCCCCATTTTTGACCTAAAACCCCACATTTTGCACCCAAAATCCTGCATTTTCCCCCTCAAAATCCCACATTTTTCCCCAAAATCCCACATCTTTGCACCAAATTCCCGCAATTTGCACCAAAATCCCACATTTTGCCCCAAATTCCCGCATTTCGCACCAAAATCCCACATTTTTGCCCCAAATCCCGTGATTTCCCCCCAAATTCCCCCGTTTTGCCTTCCAAATCCCGCATTTTTGACACAAATCCCCACATTTTACACCCAAATCCCACATTTCGCCCCCAAAATCCCACGATTTCCCCCAAAACCCCCCATTTTTGACCTAAAACCCCACATTTTGCCCCCAAAATCCTGCAATTTTCCCCAAAAATCCCCCATTTTGCTTCCCAAATCCCACAGTTTTGCCCTGCATTCCCACATTTTACACCCAAAATCCTGCAATTTCCCCCTCAAAATCCCGTATTTTTCACCCAAATTCCCACATTTCACACCAATATCTCACATTTTGCCCCAAAATCCCATGATTTCACCCCAAATTCCCCCATCTCGCCCCCCAAATCCCGCATTTTTGCCCCAAGTTCCAACATTTTACACCAAATTCCCACATTTTGCCCCCCAAATCCCACATTTTGCCACCAAAATCCCGCAATTTCCCCCCATTTTTGCCCCAAATTCCTGCATTTTGCACCAAAATCCCACATTTTGCCCGCCAAATTCCACGATTTCCCCCCAAATTCCCCCGTTTTGCCCCCCAAATCCCGCATTTTTGACACAAATATCCTCATTTTACACCCAAATCCCACATTTCGCCCCCAAAATCCCGCGATTTCCCCCAAAACCCCCCATTTTTGACCTAAAACCCTACATTTTGCCCCCAAAATCCTGCAATTTCCCCCAAAAATCCCCCATTTTGCTTCCCAAATCCCACAGTTTTGCCCTGCATTCCCACATTTTACACCAAAATCCTGCAATTTCCCCCCAAATCCCACATTTTTCCCCCAAATTTCCGCATTTCACACCAATATCCCACATTTTGCCCCCAAAATCCCCCATTTTTGCCCCAAATTCTGCAATTTCGCCCCCCAAATCCCGCATTTTTGCCACAAATTCCCACATTTTACACCAAAATCCCCCATTTCACCCCCAAAATCCCACATTTTTGACCCAAATCCCGCATTTTGGACCCAAATCCCCGCATTTCGCACCAAAACCCCCCATTTTGCCCCCAAAATACCGCGATTTCCCCTCAAATTCCCCCATTTTACCCCCCGAATTCCCACATTTTACACCAAAATCCCGCGATTCCCCCTAAATTCCCACATTTTGCCCCCCAAATCCCACATTTTTGCCCCAAATCCTGCATTTTTGCCCCAAATTCCCACATTTCGCCCCCAAAATCCCACATTTTTGACCCAAATCCCACATTTTTTCCCCAAATTCCCCCATTTTGCCCCCAAATCCCGCATTTTTGACCAAAATCCCTGCATTTCGCACCAAGATCCAAAATTTTGCCCCCAAAATCCCGCGATTTCCCCCTAAATTCCCCCATTTTGCCCCGCAAATCCCACATTTTTGACCTGAATTCCCACATTTTACACCAAAATCCTGCAATTTCCCCCCAAATCCCACATTTTCCCCCCAAATTTCCGCATTTCACACCAATATCCCACATTTTGCCCCCAAAATCCCCCATTTTTGCCCCAAATTCTGCAATTTCACAACAAAATCCCGCATTTTTGCCCTGAATTCCCACATTTAACACCAAATTCCCACATTTTGCCCCCAAAATCCTGTATTTTTGCCCCAAATTCCCACATTTCACACCAAATACCCACATTTTGCCACCCAAAACCCCACGATTTCCCCCAAAATCCCCCATTTTTGACCTAAAACCCCACATTTTGCACCCAAAATCCTGCAATTTCCCCCTCAAAATCCCGCAATTTTTCCCCAAAATCCCACATCTTTGCACCAAATTCCCGCATTTCGCAACAAAATCCCACATTTTGCCCCAAATTCCGGCATTTCACACCAAATTCCCACATTTTTGCCCCCAAATCCCGTGATTTCCCCCCAAATTCCCCCGTTTTGCCCCCCAAATCCCGCATTTTTGACACAAATCCCCACATTTTACACCAAAATCCCACATTTCGCCCCCAAAAATCCTGCAATTTCCCCCCAAATCCCCCAATTTTGACCTAAAACCCTACATTTTGCCCCCAATATCCTGCAATTTCCCCCTCAAAATCCCGCATTTTTCACCCAAATTCCCACATTCCACACCAATATCTCACATTTTGCCCCAAAATCCCGTGATTTCACCCCAAATTCCCCCATCTCGCCCCCCAAATCCCGCATTTTTGCGCCAAATCCCCACATTTTACACCAAATTCCCACATTTTGCCCCCAAAATCCCACATTTTTGACCCAAATTCCTCCATTTTGCCCCCAAATCCCGCATTTTAACCCAAATTCCTGCATTTCGCACCAAAATCCCACATTTTGCCCCCCAAATTCCACGATTTCCCGCCAAATTCCCACATTTTGCCCGTCAAATCCCACATTTTGCCCCTCAAAATCCCGCAATTTTTCCCCCAAATCCCACATCTTTGCACCAAATTCCTGCATTTTGCACCAAAATCCCACATTTTTGCCCCAAAATCCCGAGATTTCCCCCCAAATTCCCCCGTTTTGCCCCCCAAATCCCGCATTTTTGACACAAATCCCCTCATTTTACACCCAAATCTCACATTTCGTCCCCAAAATCCTGCAATTTCCCCCAAAACCCCCCATTTTTGACCTAAAACCCTACATTTTGCCCCCAAAATCCTGCAATTTTCCCCAAAAATCCCCCATTTTGCTTCCCAAATCCCACAGTTTTGCCCTGCATTCCCACATTTTACACCCAAAATCCTGCAATTTCCCCCTCAAAATCCCGTATTTTTCACCCAAATTCCCACATTTCACACCAATATCTCACATTTTGCCCCAAAATCCCATGATTTCACCCCAAATTCCCCCATCTCGCCCCCCAAATCCCGCATTTTTGCCCCAAGTTCCAACATTTTACATCAAATTCCCACATTTTGCCCCCCAAATCCCACATTTTGCCACCAAAATCCCGCAATTTCCCCCCATTTTTGCCCCAAATTCCTGCATTTTGCACCAAAATCCCACATTTTGCCCCCCAAATTCCACGATTTCCCCCCAAATTCCCCCGTTTTGCCCCCCAAATCCCGCATTTTTGACACAAATCCCCTCATTTTACACCCAAATCCCACATTTCGCCCCCAAAATCCCGCGATTTCCCCCAAAACCCCCCATTTTTGACCTAAAACCCTACATTTTGCCCCCAAAATCCTGCAATTTCCCCCAAAAATCCCCCATTTTGCTTCCCAAATCCCACAGTTTTGCCCTGCATTCCCACATTTTACACCAAAATCCTGCAATTTCCCCCCAAATCCCACATTTTTCCCCCAAATTTCCGCATTTCACACCAATATCCCACATTTTGCCCCCAAAATCCCCCATTTTTGCCCCAAATTCTGCAATTTCGCCCCCCAAATCCCGCATTTTTGCCACAAATTCCCACATTTTACACCAAAATCCCCCATTTCACCCCCAAAATCCCACATTTTTGACCCAAATCCCGCATTTTGGACCCAAATCCCCGCATTTCGCACCAAAACCCCCCATTTTGCCCCCAAAATACCGCGATTTACCCCCAAATTCCACCATTTTACCCCCCGAATTCCCACATTTTACACCAAAATCCCGCGATTCCCCCTAAATTCCCACATTTTGCCCCCCAAATCCCACATTTTTGCCCCAAATCCTGCATTTTTGCCCCAAATTCCCACATTTCGCCCCCAAAATCCCACATTTTTGACCCAAATCCCACATTTTTTCCCCAAATTCCCCCATTTTGCCCCCAAATCCCGCATTTTTGACCAAAATCCCTGCATTTCGCACCAAGATCCAAAATTTTGCCCCCAAAATCCCGCGATTTCCCCCCAAATTCCCCCATTTTGCCCCGCAAATACCACATTTTTGACCTGAATTCCCACATTTTACACCAAAATCCTGCAATTTCCCCCCAAATCCCACATTTTCCCCCCAAATTTCCGCATTTCACACCAATATCCCACATTTTGCCCCCAAAATCCCCCATTTTTGCCCCAAATTCTGCAATTTCACAACAAAATCCCGCATTTTTGCCCTGAATTCCCACATTTAACACCAAATTCCCACATTTTGCCCCCAAAATCCTGTATTTTTGCCCCAAATTCCCACATTTCACACCAAATACCCACATTTTGCCACCCAAAACCCCACGATTTCCCCCAAAATCCCCCATTTTTGACCTAAAACCCCACATTTTGCACCCAAAATCCTGCAATTTCCCCCTCAAAATCCCGCAATTTTTCCCCAAAATCCCACATCTTTGCACCAAATTCCCGCATTTCGCAACAAAATCCCACATTTTGCCCCAAATTCCGGCATTTCACACCAAATTCCCACATTTTTGCCCCCAAATCCCGTGATTTCCCCCCAAATTCCCCCGTTTTGCCCCCCAAATCCCGCATTTTTGACACAAATCCCCACATTTTACACCAAAATCCCACATTTCGCCCCCAAAAATCCTGCAATTTCCCCCCAAATCCCCCAATTTTGACCTAAAACCCTACATTTTGCCCCCAATATCCTGCAATTTCCCCCTCAAAATCCCGCATTTTTCACCCAAATTCCCACATTCCACACCAATATCTCACATTTTGCCCCAAAATCCCGTGATTTCACCCCAAATTCCCCCATCTCGCCCCCCAAATCCCGCATTTTTGCGCCAAATCCCCACATTTTACACCAAATTCCTCCATTTTGCCCCCAAATCCCGCATTTTAACCCAAATTCCTGCATTTCGCACCAAAATCCCACATTTTGCCCCCCAAATTCCACGATTTCCCGCCAAATTCCCACATTTTGCCCGTCAAATCCCACATTTTGCCCCTCAAAATCCCGCAATTTTTCCCCCAAATCCCACATCTTTGCACCAAATTCCTGCATTTTGCACCAAAATCCCACATTTTTGCCCCAAAATCCCGAGATTTCCCCCCAAATTCCCCCGTTTTGCCCCCCAAATCCCGCATTTTTGACACAAATCCCCTCATTTTACACCCAAATCTCACATTTCGTCCCCAAAATCCTGCAATTTCCCCCAAAACCCCCCATTTTTGACCTAAAACCCTACATTTTGCCCCCAAAATCCTGCAATTTCCCCCAAAAATCCCCCATTTTGCTTCCCAAATCCCACAGTTTTGCCCTGCATTCCCACATTTTACACCAAAATCCTGCAATTTCCCCCCAAATCCCACATTTTCCCCCCAAATTTCCGCATTTCACACCAATATCCCACATTTTGCCCCCAAAATCCCCACATTTTTGCCCCAAATTCTGCAATTTCACAACAAAATCCCGCCTTTTTGCCCCAAATTCCCCCATTTCGACCCCCAAATCCCGCATTTTTGACCCAAATCCCCGCATTTCCCCCCAAAATCCCCAATTTTGCCCCCCAAATCCCGCATTTTTGCCCCCAATTCCCACATTTCACACCAATATCCCACATTTCGCCCCCAAAATTCCACGATTTCCCCCAAAATCCCCCATTTTTACCCTAAAACCCCACATTTTGCACCCAAAATCCTGCAATTTCTCCACAAATTCCCACATTTCACACCAATATCTCACATTTTGCCCCCAAATCCAGCGAGTTCCGCCCAAATTCCCCCATCTCGCCCCCAAAATCCCACATTTTTGCCCTGAATTCCCACATTTTACACCAAATTCCCACATTTTGCCCCCCAAATCCCACATTTTTGACCCAAATTCCCCCATTTTGCCCCCAAATCCCACATTTTTGACCCAAATCCCCGCATTTCGCACCAAAATCCAACATTTTGCCCCCAAAATCCCACGATTTCCCCACAAATCCCCCATTTTTGCCCCAAATTCCTGCATTTTGCACCAAAATCCCACAATTTACCCCCAAAATCCCACATTTTGCCCCCAAATCCCGCATTTTTGCCCTGAATTCCCACATTTCACACCAAATTCCCACATTTTGCCACCCAAAATTCCACCATTTCCCCCAAAATCCCCCATTTTTACCCTAAAACCCCACATTTTGCCCCCAAATCCTGCAATTTCGCCCCATATTCCCACATTTCGCCCCCCAAATCCCACATTTTTGACCCAAATTCCCACATTTCGCCACCCAAATCCCGCATTTTTCTTCCAAAGTCCCACGATTTCCCCCCAAATTCCCCCATTTTGCCCCCAAAATCCCACATTTTTGCCCTGAATTCCCAACTTTAACACCAAATTCCCCCATTTCGCCCCCCAAATCCCACATTTTTGCCCCAAATTCCCCAATTTCGCCCCCCAAAGCCCACAATTTTGACCCAAATTCCCACATTTCGCCCCCCAAATCCCGCATTTTTGACCCAAATTCCCACATTTTGCCCCCCAAATCCCACATTTTTGACCCAAATTCCCACATTTCGCCACCCAAATCCCGCATTTTTCTTCCAAAGTCCCGCGATTTCCCCCCAAATTCCCCCATTTTGCCCCCCAAATCCCACATTTTTGCCCTGAATTCCCAACTTTAACACCAAATTCCCCCATTTCGCCCCCCAAATCCCACATTTTTGCCCCAAATTCCCCAATTTCGCCCTCCAAAGCCCACAATTTTGACCCAAATTCCCACATTTCGCCCCCCAAATCCCACATTTTTGACCCAAATTCCCACATTTCGCCCCCCAAATCCCGCATTTTTCTTCCAAAGTCCCGCGATTTCCCCCCAAATTCACCCATTTCGCCCCCCAAAGCCCACAATTTTGACCCAAATTCGCACATTTCACACCAAATTCCCACATTTTGCCCCCAAAATCCCACGATTTCCCCCCAAATCCCCCATTTTTACCCTAAAACCGCACATTTTGCCCCCAAAATCCTGCAATTTCCCCCCAAAATCCCCCATTTTGCTTCCCAAATCCCACATTTTTGCCCTGCATTCCCACATTTTACACCAAAATCCCGCAATTTCCCCCCAAATCCCACATTTTCCCCCCAAATTTCCGCATTTCACACCAATATCCCACATTTTGCCCCCCAAATCCCACATTTTTGCCCCAAATTCCCCAATTTCGCCCCCCAAATCCCACATTTTTAACCCAAATTCCCCCATTTTGCCCCCAAATCCCACATTTTTGACCCAAATCCCCGCATTTCGCACCAAAATCCAACATTTTGCCCCCAAAATCCCACGATTTCCCCACAAATCCCCCATTTTTGCCCCAAATTCCTGCATTTTGCACCAAAATCCCACAATTTACCCCCAAAATCCCACATTTTGCCCCCAAATCCCACATTTTTGCCCTGAATTCCCAACTTTAACACCAAATTCCCCCATTTCGCCCCCCAAATCCCACATTTTTGCCCCAAATTCCCCAATTTCGCCCTCCAAAGCCCACAATTTTGACCCAAATTCCCACATTTCGCCCCCCAAATCCCACATTTTTGACCCAAATTCCCACATTTCGCCCCCCAAATCCCGCATTTTTCTTCCAAAGTCCCGCGATTTCCCCCCAAATTCACCCATTTCGCCCCCCAAAGCCCACAATTTTGACCCAAATTCGCACATTTCACACCAAATTCCCACATTTTGCCCCCAAAATCCCACGATTTCCCCCCAAATCCCCCATTTTTACCCTAAAACCGCACATTTTGCCCCCAAAATCCTGCAATTTCCCCCCAAAATCCCCCATTTTGCTTCCCAAATCCCACATTTTTGCCCTGCATTCCCACATTTTACACCAAAATCCCGCAATTTCCCCCCAAATCCCACATTTTCCCCCCAAATTTCCGCATTTCACACCAATATCCCACATTTTGCCCCCCAAATCCCACATTTTTGCCCCAAATTCCCCAATTTCGCCCCCCAAATCCCACATTTTTAACCCAAATTCCCCCATTTTGCCCCCAAATCCCACATTTTTGACCCAAATCCCCGCATTTCGCACCAAAATCCAACATTTTGCCCCCAAAATCCCACGATTTCACCACAAATCCCCCATTTTTGCCCCAAATTCCTGCATTTTGCACCAAAATCCCACAATTTACCCCCAAAATCCCACATTTTGCCCCCAAATCCCACATTTTTGCCCTGAATTCCCAACTTTAACACCAAATTCCCCCATTTCGCCCCCCAAATCCCACATTTTTGCCCCAAATTCCCCAATTTCGCCCCCCAAAGCCCACAATTTTGACCCAAATTCCCACATTTCGCCCCCCAAATCCCACATTTTTGCCCCAAATTCCCACGTTTCGCCCATCAATATCCCGCAATTTTTGACCCAAATTCCCACATTTCGCCCCCCAAATCCCGCATTTTTCTTCCAAAGTCCCGCGATTTCCCCCCAAATCCCACATTTCGCCGCCCAAAGCCCACAATTTTGACCCAAATTCGCACATTTCACACCAAATTCCCATATTTTGCCCCCAAAATCCCGCGATTTCCCCCCAAATCCCACATTTTTACCCTAAAACCGCACATTTTGCCCCCAAAATCCTGCAATTTCCCCCAAAATCCCCCATTTTGCTTCCCAAATCCCACAGTTTTGCCCTGCATTCCCACATTTTACACCAAAATCCTGCAATTTCCCCCCAGATCCCACATTTTCCCCCCAAATTTCCGCATTTCACACCAATATCCCACATTTTGCCCCCCAAATCCCACATTTTTGCCCCAAATTCCCCAATTTCGCCCCCCAAAGCCCACAATTTTGCCCCAAATTTCCACATTTTACACCAAATTCCCACATTTTGCCCCGCAAATCCCACATTTTTGACCCAAATTCCCCCAATTTTGCCCCCAAAATCCCACATTTTTGCCCCCAAATCCCCCATTTTGCCCCCAAAATCCTCCATTTTTGCCCCAAAATCCTGTGATTTCCCCCCAAATTCCCCCGTTTCACCCCCCAAATCCCGCATTTTTGCCCCAAATTCCCACATTTCGCCACCAAAATCCCACATTTTGCCCCCCAAATCCCACATTTTTGCCCCAAATTCCCACATTTTGCCCCCAAAATCCCACGATTTCCCCCAAATTCCCCCATTTTTGCCCCAAATTACCCCATTTCGCAACAAATTCCCACATTTTTGCCCCAAATTCCCCCATTTTGCCCCCCATATCCAAAATTTTTGACACAAATTCCCACATTTCGCCCCCCAAATCCCCCATTTTACACCAAAATCCCGCGATTTCCCCCCAAATTCCCCCATTTTCCCACCAAATCCCACATTTTTTCCCCAAATTCCCACATTTCACACCAAATTCCCCCATTTTGCCCCCCAAATCCCACATTTTTCCCCCAAATTCCCACATTTAACACCAATATCCCACATTTTGCCCCCAAAATCCCGCGACTTCCCCCAAAATCCCCCGTTTTTGCCCCAAATTCCTGCATTTTGCACCAAAATCCCACATTTTGACCCCAAAATCCCACATTTTTGCACCAAATTCCTGCATTTTGCACCAAAATCCCACATTTTGCCCCCCAAATCCCACGATTTTCCCCCAAATTCCCACATTTTGCCCCCCAAATCCTGCAGTTTTGACACAAATCCCCACATTTTACACCAAAATCCCACATTTCGCCCCCAAAATCTCACGATTTCCCCCAAAACCCCCCATTTTTGACCTAAAACCCCACATTTTGCACCCAAAATCCTGCATTTTCCCCCTCAAAATCCCGCAATTTTTCTCCAAAATCCCACATCTTTGCACCAAATTCCCGCAATTTGCACCAAAATCCCACGTTTTGCCCCAAATTCCCGCATTTCGCACCAAAATCCCACATTTTTGCCCCAAATCCCGTGATTTCCCCCCAAATTCCCCCGTTTTGCCTTCCAAATCCCGCATTTTTGACACAAATCCCCACATTTTACACCCAAATCCCACATTTCGCCCCCAAAATCCCACGATTTCCCCCAAAACCCCCCATTTTTGACCTAAAACCCCACATTTTGCCCCCAAAATCCTGCAATTTTCCCCAAAAATCCCCCATTTTGCTTCCCAAATCCCACAGTTTTGCCCTGCATTCCCACATTTTACACCCAAAATCCTGCAATTTCCCCCTCAAAATCCCGTATTTTTCACCCAAATTCCCACATTTCACACCAATATCTCACATTTTGCCCGAAAATCCCGTGATTTCACCCCAAATTCCCCCATCTCGCCCCCCAAATCCCGCATTTTTGCCCCAAGTTCCAACATTTTACACCAAATTCCCACATTTTGCCCCCCAAATCCCACATTTTGCCACCAAAATCCCGCAATTTCCCCCCATTTTTGCCCCAAATTCCTGCATTTTGCACCAAATTCCCACATTTTGCCCCCCAAATCCCACATTTTGCCCCTCAAAATCCCGCAATTTTTCCCCAAAATCCCACATCTTTGCACCAAATTCCCGCATTTTGCACCAAAATCCCACATTTTTGCCCCAAAATCCCGTGATTTCCCCCCAAATTCCCCCGTTTTGCCCCCCAAATCCCGCATTTTTGACACAAATCCCCTCATTTTACACCCAAATCCCACATTTCGCCCCCAAAATCCCACGATTTCCCCCAAAACCCCCCATTTTTGACCTAAAACCCTACATTTTGCCCCCAAAATCCTGCAATTTCCCCCAAAAATCCCCCATTTTGCTTCCCAAATCCCACAGTTTTGCCCTGCATTCCCACATTTTACACCAAAATCCTGCAATTTCCCCCCAAATCCCACATTTTCCCCCCAAATTTCCGCATTTCACACCAATATCCCACATTTTGCCCCCAAAATCCCCCAATTTTGCCCCAAATTCTGCAATTTCACAACAAAATCCCGCCTTTTTGCCCCAAATTCCCCCATTTCGACCCCCAAATCCCGCATTTTTGACCCAAATCCCCGCATTTCCCCCCAAAATCCCCAATTTTGCCCCCCAAATCCCGCATTTTTGCCCCCAATTCCCACATTTCACACCAATATCCCACATTTCGCCCCCAAAATTCCACGATTTCCCCCAAAATCCCCCATTTTTACCCTAAAACCCCACATTTTGCACCCAAAATCCTGCAATTTCTCCACAAATTCCCACATTTCACACCAATATCTCACATTTTGCCCCAAAATCCAGCGATTTCACCCCAAATTCCCCCATCTCGCCCCCAAAATCCCACATTTTTGCCCCAAATTCCCACATTTTACACCAAATTCCCACATTTTGCCCCCCAAATCCCACATTTTTGACCCAAATTCCCCCATTTTGCCCCCAAATCCCACATTTTTGACCCAAATCCCCGCATTTCGCACCAAAATCCCACAATTTACCCCCAAAATCCCACATTTTGCCCCCAAATCCCGCATTTTTGCCCTGAATTCCCACATTTCACACCAAATTCCCACATTTTGCCACCCAAAATTCCACGATTTCCCCCAAAATCCCCCATTTTTACCCTAAAACCCCACATTTTGCCCCCAAATCCTGCAATTTCGCCCCATATTCCCACATTTCGCCCCCCAAATCCCACATTTTTGACCCAAATTCCCACATTTCGCCACCCAAATCCCGCATTTTTCTTCCAAAGTCCCGCGATTTCCCCCCAAATTCCCCCATTTTGCCCCCCAAATCCCACATTTTTGCCCTCAATTCCCAACTTTAACACCAAATTCCCCCATTTCGCCCCCCAAATCCCACATTTTTGCCCCAAATTCCCCAATTTCGCCCCCCAAAGCCCACAATTTTGACCCAAATTCCCACATTTCGCCCCCCAAATCCCGCATTTTTGACCCAAATTCCCACATTTTGCCCCCCAAATCCCACATTTTTGACCCAAATTCCCACATTTCGCCCCCCAAATCCCGCATTTTTCTTCCAAAGTCCCGCGATTTCCCCCGAAATTCACCCATTTCGCCCCCCAAAGCCCACAATTTTGACCCAAATTCGCACATTTCACACCAAATTCCCACATTTTGCCCCCAAAATCCCACGATTTCCCCCCAAATCCCCCATTTTTACCCTAAAACCGCACATTTTGCCCCCCAAATCCTGCAATTTCCCCCCAAAATCCCCCATGTTGCTTCCCAAATCCCACATTTTTGCCCTGCATTCCTACATTTTACACCAAAATCCTGCAATTTCCCCCCAAATCCCACATTTTCCTCCCAAATTTCCGCATTTCACACCAAAATCCCACATTTTGCCCCCCAAATCCCACATTTTTACCCCAAATTCCCCAATTTCGCCCCCCAAATCCCACATTTTTAACCCAAATTCCCCCATTTTGCCCCCAAATCCCACATTTTTGACCCAAATCCCCGCATTTCGCACCAAAATCCAACATTTTGCCCCCAAAATCCCACGATTTCCCCACAAATCCCCCATTTTTGCCCCAAATTCCTGCATTTTGCACCAAAATCCCACAATTTACCCCAAAATCCCACATTTTTGCCCCCAAATCCCGCATTTTTGCCCTGAATTCCCACATTTAACACCAAATTCCCACATTTTGCCCCCAAAATCCTGTATTTTTGCCCCAAATTCCCACATTTCACACCAAATACCCACATTTTGCCACCCAAAACCCCACGATTTCCCCCAAAATCCCCCATTTTTGACCTAAAACCCCACATTTTGCACCCAAAATCCTGCAATTTCCCCCTCAAAATCCCGCAATTTTTCCCCAAAATCCCACATCTTTGCACCAAATTCCCGCATTTCGCAACAGAATCCCACATTTTGCCCCAAATTCCGGCATTTCACACCAAATTCCCACATTTTTTGCCCCCAAATCCCGTGATTTCCCCCCAAATTCCCCCGTTTTGCCCCCCAAATCCCACATTTTTGACACAAATCCCCACATTTTACACCAAAATCCCACATTTCGCCCCCAAAAATCCTGCAATTTCCCCCCAAATCCCCCAATTTTGACCTAAAACCCCACATTTTGCCCCCAATATCCTGCAATTTCCCCCTCAAAATCCCGCATTTTTCACCCAAATTCCCACATTCCACACCAATATCTCACATTTTGCCCCAAAATCCCGTGATTTCACCCCAAATTCCCCCATCTCGCCCCCCAAATCCCGCATTTTTGCCCCAAATTCCCACATTTTACACCAAATTCCCACATTTTGCCCCCAAAATCCCACATTTTTGACCCAAATTCCTCCATTTTGCCCCCAAATCCCGCATTTTAACCCAAATTCCTGCATTTCGCACCAAAATCCCACATTTTGCCCCCCAAATTCCACGATTTCCCGCCAAATTCCCACATTTTGCCCCCCAAATCCCACATTTTGCCCCTCAAAATCCCGCAATTTTTCCCCCAAATCCCACATCTTTGCACCAAATTCCCGCATTTTGCACCAAAATCCCACATTTTTGCCCCAAAATCCCGTGATTTCCCCCAAATTCCCCCGTTTTGCCCCCCAAATCCCGCATTTTTGACACAAATCCCCTCATTTTACACCCAAATCCCACATTTCGCCCCCAAAATCCTGCAATTTCCCCCAAAACCCCCCATTTTTGACCTAAAACCCTACATTTTGCCCCCAAAATCCTGCAATTTCCCCCAAAAATCCCCCATTTTGCTTCCCAAATCCCACAGTTTTGCCCTGCATTCCCACATTTTACACCAAAATCCTGCAATTTCCCCCCAAATCCCACATTTTCCCCCCAAATTTCCATATTTCACACCAATATCCCACATTTTGCCCCCAAAATCCCCCATTTTTGCCCCAAATTCTGCAATTTCACAACAAAATCCCGCCTTTTTGCCCCAAATTCCCCCATTTCGCCCCCCAAATCCCGCATTTTTGACCCAAATCCCCGCATTTCCCCCCAAAATCCCCAATTTTGCCCCCCAAATCCCGCATTTTTGCCCCCAATTCCCACATTTCACACCAATATCCCACATTTCGCCCCCAAAATCCCACATTTTTGACCCAAATTCCCACATTTCGCCACCCAAATCCCGCATTTTTGCCCTGAATTCCCAACTTTAACACCAAATTCCCCCATTTCGCCCCCCAAATCCCACAATTTTGACCCAAATTCCCCAATTTCGCCCCCCAAATCCCACATTTTTGACCCAAATTCCCACATTTCGCCCCCCAAATCCCGCATTTTTCTTCCAAAGTCCCGCGATTTCCCCCCAAATTCCCCCATTTCGCCCCCCAAAGCCCACATTTTTGCCCTGAATTCCCAACTTTAACACCAAATTCCCCCATTCCGCCCCCCAAATCCCACAATTTTGACCCAAATTCCCCAATTTCGCCCCCCAAAGCCCACAATTTTGACCCAAATTCCCACATTTCGCCCCCCAAATCCCACATTTTTGCCCCAAATTCCCACATTTCGCCCCCCAAATCCCACATTTTTGACCCAAATTCCCACATTTCGCCCCCCAAATCCCGCATTTTTCTTCCAAAGTCCCGCGATTTCCCCCCAAATTCCCCCATTTCGGCCCCCAAAGCCCACAATTTTGACCCAAATTCGCACATTTCACACCAAATTCCCACATTTTGCCCCCAAAATCCCACGATTTCCCCCCAAATCCCCCATTTTTACCCTAAAACCGCACATTTTGCCCCCAAAATCCTGCAATTTCCCCCCAAAATCCCCCATTTTGCTTCCCAAATCCCACAGTTTTGCCCTGCATTCCCACATTTTACACCAAAATCCTGCAATTTCCCCCCAAATCCCACATTTTCCCCCCAAATTTCCGCATTTCACACCAATATCCCACATTTTGCCCCCCAAATCCCACATTTTTGCCCCAAATTCCCTAATTTCGCCCCCCAAAGCCCACAATTTTGCCCCAAATTCCCACATTTTACACCAAATTCCCACATTTTGCACCCAAAATCCCACATTTTTGACCCAAATTCCCCCATTTTGCCCCCAAATCCCACATTTTTGACCCAAATCCCCGCATTTCGCACCAAAATCCAACATTTTGCCCCCAAAATCCCACGATTTCCCCACAAATCCCCCATTTTTGCCCCAAATTCCTGCATTTTGCACCAAAATCCCACAATTTACCCCCAAAATCCCACATTTTTGCCCCCAAATCCCGCATTTTTGCCCTGAATTCCCACATTTAACACCAAATTCCCACATTTTGCCCCCAAAATCCTGTATTCTTGCCCCAAATTCCCACCTTTCGCCCCCCAAATCCCACATTTTTGCCCCAAATTCCCACATTTCACACCAAATTCCCACATTTTGCCACCCCAAACCCCACGATTTCCCCCAAAATCCCCCATTTTTACCCTAAAACCCCACATTTTGCCCCCAAATCCTGCAATTTCGCCCCAAATTCCCACATTTCGCCCCCAAAATCCCACATTTTTGACTCAAATTCCCACATTTCGCCACCCAAATCCCGCATTTTTCTTCCAAAGTCCCGCAATTTCCCCCAAATTCCCCCATTTTGCCCCCCAAATCCCACATTTTTGCCCTGAATTCCCAACTTTAACACCAAATTCGCCCATTTCGCCCCCCAAATCCCACATTTTTGCCCCAAATTCCCACATTTCGCTCCCCAAAGCCCACAATTTTGACCCAAATTCCCACATTTCGTCCCCCAAATCCCGCATTTTTGCCCCAAATTCCCACATTTTGCTCCCCAAAGCCCACAATTTTGACCCAAATTCCCACATTTCGTCCCCCAAATCCCGCGATTTCCCCCCAAATTCCCCCATTTTGCCCCCAAAATCCCACATTTTTGCCCTGAATTCCCAACTTTAACACCAAATTCCCCCATTTCGCCCCCCAAATCCCACATTTTTGCCCCAAATTCCCCAATTTCGCCCCCCAAAGCCCACAATTTTGACCCAAATTCCCACATTTCGCCCCCCAAATCCCACATTTTTGCCCCAAATTCCCACATTTCGCCCCCCAAATCCCACATTTTTGACCCAAATTCCCACATTTCGCCCCCCAAATCCCGCATTTTTCTTCCAAAGTCCCGCGATTTCCCCCCAAATTCACCCATTTTGCCCCCCAAAGCCCACAATTTTGACCCAAATTCGCACATTTCACACCAAATTCCCACATTTTGCCCCCAAAATCCCACGATTTCCCCCCAAATCCCCCATTTTTATCCTAAAACCGCACATTTTGCCCCCAAAATCCTGCAATTTCCCCCAAAATCCCCCATTTTGCTTCCCAAATCCCACAGTTTTGCCCTGCATTCCCACATTTTACACCAAAATCCTGCAATTTCCCCCCAAATCCCACATTTTCCCCCCAAATTTCCGCATTTCACACCAATATCCCACATTTTGCCCCCCATATCCACATTTTTGCCCCAAATTCCCCAATTTCGACCCCCAAAGCCCACAATTTTGCCCCAAATTCCTACATTTTACACCAAATTCCCACATTTTGCCCCCAAAATCCCACATTTTTGACCCAAATTCCCCCATTTTGCCCCCAAAATCCCCCGTTTTTGCCCCAAATTCCTGCATTTTGCACCAAAATCCCACATTTTGCCCCCAAAATCCCACGATTTCCCCACAAATCCCCCATTTTTGCCCCAAATTCCTGCATTTTGCACCAAAATCCCACAATTTACCCCCAAAATCCCACATTTTTGCCCCCAAATCCCGCATTTTTGCCCTGAATTCCCACATTTAACACCAAATTCCCACATTTTGCCCCCAAAATCCTGTATTCTTGCCCCAAATTCCCACCTTTCGCCCCCCAAATCCCGCATTTTTGCCCCAAATTCCCACATTTCGCCCCCCAAATCCCACATTTTTGACTCAAATTCCCACATTTCGCCACCCAAATCCCGCATTTTTCTTCCAAAGTCCCGCGATTTCCCCCCAAATTCCCCCATTTTGCCCCCCAAATCCCACATTTTTGCCCTGAATTCCCAACTTTAACACCAAATTCCCCCATTTCGCCCCCCAAATCCCACATTTTTGCCCCAAATTCCCCAATTTCGCCCCCCAAAGCCCACAATTTTGACCCAAATTCGCACATTTCACCCCCAAAATCCCGCTATTTCCCCCGAAATCCCACATTTTTGCCCCAAATTCCCACGTTTTACACCAAAATCCCACATTTTGCCCCCAAATCCCGCATTTTTGACCCAAATTCCCACATTTCACACCAATATCCCACATTTTGCCCCCAAAATCCCGCGATTTCCCCCCATATCCCCCATTTTTACCCTAAAACCGCACATTTTGCCCCCAAAATCCCGCGATTTCCCCCCAAAATCCCACATTTTTGACCCAAATCCCCACATTTTACACCAAAATCCCACATTTTGCCCCCAAAATCCCACATTTTTTCCCCAAATTCCTCAATTTTGCCCCCAAATCACGCATTTTTGACCCCAAACCCCGCATTTCGCACCAAATTCCCCCATTTTGCCCCCAAAATCCCGCGATTTCCCCCAAATTCCCCCGTTTCGTGCCCCAAATCCGGCATTTTTGCCCCAAATTCCACATTTCGCACCAAAATCCCACATTTCGCCCCCCAAATCCCACATTTTTGCCCCAACATCTTGCAATTTCCCCCAAATTCCCACATTTCGCCTTCCAAATCCCACATTTTTGACCCAATTTCCCACATTTCGCCCCCCAAATCCCACATTTTTCTTCCAAACTCCCGCGATTTCCCCCCAAATTCCCCCATTTCGTCCCCAAAGCCCACAATTTTGACCCAAATTCCCACATTTCGCCCCCAAAATCCTGCTGTTTCCCCCCAAAATCCCACATTTTTGCCCCAGATTCCCACATTTTACACCAAAATCCCACATTTTGCCCCAAAATCCCACGATTTCCCCCCCAAATCCCCCATTTTGCCCCCCAAATCCCACATTTTTGCCCCAAATTCCCACATTTTGCCCCCAAATCACGCATTTTTGACCGCAATCCCCGCATTTAGCACCAAATTTCCCCATTTTGCCCCCAAAATCCCGTGATTCCCCCCCTAAATCCCCCATTTTTGCCCCAAATCCCACATTTTGCACCAAAATCCCACATTTTGCCCCAAAATCCCACGATTTCCCCCAAATTCCCCCATTTTGCACCAAAATCCCCCCTTTTTGCCCCAAATTCCCACATATTACACCAAAATCCCCCATTTTGCCCCCCAAATCCCATGATTTCCCCCAAAATCCCCCATTTTTACCCTAAAACCCCAAATTTTTAAGTTGTGCAGCAAATGCAGAGAGCCTCCTCGTCCGGATCCCCGGAGCTCTGCAGGAAAGAGCGAGAGAAGAGCTGCGAAAGCTCCGAGTGCGGCCAGCTCGCGTGTGGTGGCGATCATCCACTGTTCGTCGGTTGGAGGGCGACTTCCTTCTGCGCGGCTGCTTCCAAGTTGACGGTAACTGCCAGCGTGCTAGCTGTGTAGGACAGTGAAGAGGCTCGACGTGTGTGTGTGTCCGTAGATCTGCTAGAAAGCGCACGTGAAGAGCAGTAAGGGCTTTCAGAGCAGCCGGTTCTCGTCTTGGACAGTGGCCAGACATCCGCACTTTTAGTGCCTCAGCACCCCGGACAGCTTGCAAAACACGGCTGTAACTGTCCCAGCGCAAGCTGTTCAGGAAAGCACAGAGATGCGATGTTCGTGTGCCTTTTGCGCTGCTAGCAAGAAGCCTCCGGAGCAGGCACTTCTCGTGCGGCAACAACCGTGCCTTCTACGATCTTTCCTAGCCTCTTTTCCTCCGGGCAGCCGGCTTTAGCTGATGTGAAGTGTTGGTGGGCAAATCATCCAGAGAAGCCAAGAGTCGCAATGCTTCTGGGCCGTTACCAAGAGCGAGTGAAGAGCAGCAAGAGCTTTCCTTGCTGACCCTTTTCACGTGGGAGAGACCAGAAGAAAATACTAGCTGTGGGAAGAGAAAAATGAAAATCGGAAATTTAAAGTTAAACCAATGCGTGGGCTGACATCTCTGGGTAGGAATCAATGTGCGCTATATAAAAAGACCGGAGACTGGAAGAACAAGTGCCCTGAGCGCCAAAGAAACGCTAGATGGCGCAACAATCAAGGGAAAACGGTAGCTCAGGTGGATGAAGAAAATTGACTAGCCGCCCTCTTAGAAAAATAAAGTTAGGGGAAGAACAAAAAGAAATCAAATTTTTAGTCGACACGGGAGCGACTTATTCTGTTCTGAATCAAGCTTTGATGCCTCTGGAAAAGGATTATATTACAGTGAAAGGTGCGACAGGCCAGACTGAAGAGGCTTACTTTTGCAGACCCTTAAAATACAAATTGGGGAAGCAAGTGGGGGATCCATACATTTCTGTATATGCCAAATTCTCCAAAGGCCCTTCTTGGTAGGGATTTATTAGAACAACTAGAAGCAACAATCAAATTTAAGCAAGGGGAAGTTACTCTGGAAGTAAATGATCACCAATACGTTCAAATTATGAGTCTATCCTTGGTCAGTACCCCTGCAACAGGAGAAATTGGTGCAAGAATTGTTGACCAAGTATATCCCGCAGTCTGGGCAACCGATACACCGGGATGAGCAAAAAACGCACCACCAATAATAGTAAAACTAAAGGAGGGACAGAGTGCCGTAAGGATCAAACAATACCCACTGAAAAGGGAAGATAGGGAAGGAATTTGTCCTGTCATAGAGCGGTTCATAGAACTAAGACTACTAAAAGAATGTGAGTCAGAATTCAATACACCTATACTTCCAGTTAAGAAACCTGATGGGTCCTATAGGATAGTTCAAGACTTAAGAGCCATCAACAAAATAACAGAGGACCTGTGGTAGCTAACCCCTATACCCTATTAACCATGCTAAAACCTGGTTTAGCTTGGTTTACGGTCCTAGATTTAAAAGATGCTTTCTTTTGCCTCCCTCTCCATGAAGCCAGCCAGAAAATTTTTGCTTTCGAATGGGAAAATCCCAAAAGTGGTCGAAAGACCCGGCTCACATGGACGGTGTTGCCGCAGGGGTTTAAAAATAGCCCCACAATTTTGGGGAATCAGCTAGCAAAGGACTTGGAATCATGGGAACCACCATCAGAAGAAGGGAAGGTGTTACAATATGTAGACGACCTTCTTATTGCAACCAGAACCAAAGAATCCTGTGTCATTTGGACCGTGAGTCTGTTAAATTTCCTGGGACTACAGGGATATCGGGTTTCTAAGAAAAAGGCACAGGTGTTGTTACAACCCCAGGTCACGTACCTGGGGTACGAGATCAGTGCCGGACAACGGATCCTAGGACAAGCCCGGAAAGAGGCCATATGGCAAACCCCCCGACCACAAACAATAAAGGAACTGCGGACATTCTTAGGAATGACGGGGTGGTGCCAACTTTGGATATGTGATTATGGTCTGCTTGTTAAGCCACTCTATTCCCTGATAGCAGCTAACCAAAAGGATCTCCAGTGGGATGCTGAGTCAGATCGAGCCTTCCATCAGCTGAAGAAAGCCCTGATGTCAGCATCAGCATTGGGACTTCCTGATGTGAGTAAGCCATTTTTTCTATTTTCCCACGAAAAACAAGGAATGGCACTAGGAATATTGGCACAAGATTTGGGACCATACAGACGGGCGGTAGCATACTTCTCCAAACAGCTGGATGCCGCTGCGAAAGGGTGGCTGTTCTGGTTTTGTTAGTGGGGGGGGGGCTAAGGTGGTAGCTTCTGTAGGAAACTGCTAGAAGTTGCTCCCCTTTGTTCAGTGGACTTGGCTGGGCCTAGGGCGGACCCACTGCTGGCCAAGGCCGAGCTAATTGGTAGCAGAATGTTCTGTGATAATGCCTCTGCGATAACATATTTAAGAAGGGGGAAACAGAAAAAAAAAAGGGACAGATGTGAAGCAGCTGAGCGGGGGGCAGAGAGGGGGAAGCGTGAGCCTTGTGGGCCTTGCAGGCCTCACCCTCTGGCCTCCCGCCGGGCAGCCGACTGGGCCCAACTCGGCCCGGCCCGGCTGCAAGAAGTGGAGAGGAGTTGAGCAGTTGAAGTGAATAAGATGTAAAAAGGATCCTGAGAGGCGTCTGCCAGCCTGTTGTGACGAACGGCTGCAGACGCCAAGGTCAGTGAAGGAGGAGGGGGAGGAGTAATGCAGCTCCTGGCCAAGATTCCTCTGCAACTCGTGGTGACGACCATGGTGGAGCAGGTTGTCCCCCTGCAGCCCATGGAGGTCCACGGAGGGGCAGAGATCCACCTGCAGCCTGTGGAGGACCCCACACCGGAACAGGTAGAGGCCTGAAGGAGACTGTGGCCCATGGAGGGCCCGCTGGGACAGCTGTTCTAGAGGGACTGCACCCCATGGAAGAGATGACCCACGCCAGAGCAGTTTCACGGAGGACTGTGGCCTGTGGGAGGGACCCCACGCTGGAGCAGAGGAGGAATGCAAGGAGTTCTTCCTCCGACGATGACACAGAGGCGTAAAACAACGCGTGATGAACTGACTGCGACCCCCATTCCCCCACCCCGCCCTCGACCCCCCCCTCCATGCCACTCGGGAGGGGAAGGTAGTAGAGATAATGTTAAGCCCGGGAAGAGGGAGGGGTGGGGGGAGGTTATCTTGTTCCCTGTCTCATTCTCCTGCTAGTTTTAGAAATAAATGAGTGTTTTTCCCCAAGTCGAGTCTGTTTTGCCTGTAACGGTAACTTTAAAAATTTCTCCCCATCCTTATCTCAAACCTCGAGCCGTTTTTCTTATATCATCTCCCCCTATTCTCTCGGAGGGTGGGGGGAGCGAGAGAGAGACTGTGTAGTCTGGTCCCGATCGGGGCTGAACTACGACAGTGGCCCAGCTGTCTGAGAGCAGTAGCAGCTGTCATTCTAAACATTCAAGAAGCCTGAAAGTTCACTCTAGGCCAGAAAATGACTGTCCTAGTTTCCCAGACTGTATCTGCGGTCCTTGAAGCAAAAGGAGGGCATTGGCTTTCCCCACAAACGTTCCTGAAATATCAAGCTATAATGGTTGAACAGGATGATGTTGAAATCGTGACCACAAACATCATCAATCTGGCCTCATTCCTTGATGGGAACATCGGGGAGCCGACTGCTTGGAAACAATTGAAACCATGTATTCTAGTCGAACGGATCTTAAAGATGTCCCTGTCGATGGAGCCGAACATTGGTTCACCGATGGAAGCAGCTATATGTTAAATGGAAGGCGACATTCCGGATATGCTGTTACCACTTTTGAAAAGGTGATAGAGTCCAGGCCACTATCAGCCGACGTCTCAACCCAAAAGGCCGAGATCATAGCCCTTACCTGAGCCCTGGAGAGAGCCCAGGGAAGGACTGTAAACATTTGGACTGACCCTAAATATGCCTTTGGGGTGGTACATGCCCATGGAGCAATATGGAAGGCAAGAGGACTGTTAAATTCTCATGGAAAAACCATCAAACACGCAGAAGGGATTTTGAAAATCCTGAATGCAGTCCAACTTCCCAAAAAGGTGGCAATTATGCATATTAAAGCACACCAGAAAGTGAGCACAGAATTGGAAAGAGGAAATGAGCTGGCAGATAGGGAAGCAAAACAAGCAGCTAGAGAAACAATCAAGGTAGAGGGTGCGCTAATACCTGATGGACAGGTATTTCTAGAAGGTAAACCAGAATACACAAAGGAAGTCAGCAAACTTATTAATGATCTAAAGGGATCATATAATGAGGAAGGGTGGGCCAATTACTACCCCTCACACGGGAGGGTAGTAATTCCCTCCTACATGATATGGTCAGTAGTCCGAGAAGAACATAGAAAAAGACACTGGGGGGAGGGGGGGGCAGAAGCCCTATATAAAGATCTCATCAGGAACATAATAGCGTGAAACTTAGACACTACCGTTAGACAAGTAACTCAACAATGTGATCTTTGTCTCCAGACTAATCCTAAAGTTGTAAAAGGGCCGAAACTTGAAAAACTCGGAAAGGGGAATGGTCCGGGACAACGTTGGCAGATTGATTTCTCAGAACTCCCTAGAAAAGGGGGTATCGATACTTATTAGTACTTACGGATACCTTTTCAGGCTGGCCAGAAGCTTTCCCGTGCGGAACTGCTAAAGCCTGGGAAGTAACCAAAATACTGCTCCAGGAAATAGTACCTAGGTTTGGAGTTGCAGCAGTAATGTCCTCGGATAGAGGACCACATTTTGTGTCCAGAATAGTACAAGCAATTAGCCACCATCTAGGGATAGAGTGGCAATTACATACCTCTTACCGACCACAATCAAGTGGCCAGGTGGAGAAAATGAATCACCTAATCAAACAACAGATTGTCAAGTTGGGTCAGGAAACTAATCTAACTTTACCATTAGCTCTTATACGAATACGAACCAGACCAAGAGCAAGAGAAGGGCTTAGTCCATTCGAAATTCTATATGGACGACCCTATGGGGTACAAAAGGGAAAGTCTTCACAAATTGGTGAAGAAATAATGACCTCCTATATGGTGGCACTAAACAAACAATTAAAAAGAATTGAAAAACATGCAATGGGAACACGTAGTAGGGGTCTGGATGGGCCTGTTCACGATATACAACCAGGGGACTATGTATATGTTAAGTCTCTTACAGAAAAAACTCTGGAACCACAGTGGGCCGGACCTTTTCAAGTCCTCCTCACCACCTACACGGCAATTAAGGTAAAGGGACAGAACTCCTGGATACACCATACTCAGATCAAGAGAGCCTCTGCAACCTTGTGGAAAGTAACTCCAGACAACAATGAAGACTTGAGACTTAAACTCATTCGAACGGATAAGGGCGGGAACAGTGCAGTAGTGAACCGGAGGGACACCACAGCAAACGATACCGGACAAAGAAACCGGGACCGGCCAGTAACTAATCTCGCCCAAATCTGTCATCGGTGCAGTTTATATCTTATTTGTCATTTTATTATAGGAAATATAAAACCCATTTTAGCAGGTCACCGAAGGCAGTACATTATCTACAGAAGTAGCTGTACTAATCCACTAGACCAACTAAATCCTAAAATGACCAATTGTTTAATTGGAATTGTGATTGGGCTTACAATATTTTCCTGCATCTTACCACCAACTTGTAATCAAAAGGACACCAAATGGTCGTGGTCTCACGCCTCCCTTGGGTTTACAGGAAGCATGGGACCACCTTTTAAATGGTCGGGCTTAAACTTGGCCACTGTGGTTATGCACAAAATGGAAATGTACTCAGGGCATGAGTGGGGCTGGGACAGAAGCAACAGGGATCCTTAATACTATGGTGCACCCCGTTGTGATCTTATTGATTAGCTTAGGAATTTTATTAATATTAACTATTGTGCTGTACCTATGGGTTTGGAGAATGTTTAAGAAAGCAACACTGTCGTAGTTCAGCCCCGATCAGGACCAGACTACGCAGTCTCTCTCTCACTCCTCCCACCCTCCAAGAGAACAGGGGGAGATAATATAAGGAAAAACGGCTCGAGGTTTGAGATAAGGACAGGGAGAAATCCTTAAAGTTACCATCACGGGCAAAACAGACTCCTCTTGGGGAAAAATATTCATTTATTACTACAAACAGCAAGATAATGAGACAGAGAACAAGATAACCTCCATCCACCCCTCCCTCTTCCCAAGCTTAACATTATCTCTACTACCTTCCCCCCCCGAGTGGCACAGGAGGGGGAAGAGGGAATGGGGATTGCGGTCAGTTCATCACGCGTTGTTTTACACCGCTGCTTCATGGTTGGGGGAAGAACTCCTCACATTCCTCCCCTGCTCTGTTGTGGGGTCCCACCCGTACGCCACAGTCCTTCCTGAAACTGCTCCGGCATGGGTCATCTCTTCCACGGGGTACAGTCTCTCAAGAACGGATGCCCCAGTGGGGCCATCACGGGCCACAGCTGCCTTCAGGCATCCACCTCCCCCAGTACGGGATCCTTCATGGGCTCCAAGTGGATCTCTGCTCCTCCGTGGACATCCATGGTCTGCAGGGGGACAACAGCAAAGATTGCTCCCACACCGAAAGTGCCAGCCTGTCAACCTCTTGCTGCTCTTCACCAGCCATTCCCAGCGCATCTACAGCACCACAGACATCGGGGCTCCGGGCTTTCCCTGACCAACAGGGCTTCGACGTTTACCATCAGCTGCACCTCGGCTCCCACTGAAAAAAGCCCCCAAAAAATCACGAACATCGGACGATTACGCCCACACGGAAAGTGCCAGCAACACAAGTTCTTGCTCCTCCTCACGGGCCATTGGCAGCACATCTACAGCACCACAGACATCGGGGCTCCGGGCTTTCCCTGACCAACAGGCCTTCGACGTTTACAACCAGCTCCAAATAGGCGCCCAGTTAAAGTAAAATCCCAAAAATCACGAACATCGGACAATTGCTCCCACACCAAAAGTGCCAGCCTGTCAAGCTCTTGCTGCTCCTCATGAGCCATTTGCAGGGCATCTACAGCACCACAGACATCGGGGCTCGGGGCTTTCCCTGACAAACAGGGCTTCGACGTTTACCACCAGCTCCAAATGGGCGCCCAGGGAAAGTAAAACCCCAAAAAAATCACGAACGTCGGACGATTGCTCCCACACTGAAAGTGCCAGCCAGCCAAGCTCTGGCTGCTCGTCCTGGGCCATTAGCAGCGCATCTAGAGCACCACAGACATCGGGGCTCTGGGCTTTCCCTGACCAACAGGGCTTCGACATTTACCACCAGTTGCACCTGGGCGCCCACGGAAAAAAAAACCCCGAAAAATCACGAACGTCGGACGATTGCTCCCACACCGAACGTGCCAGCCAGTCAAGCCCTTGCTGCTCCTCACCGGCCATTGGCAGCGCAACTACAGCACCACAAACATCACGGCTCCGGGCTTTCCCTGAAGAACAGGGCTTCGACGATTACCACCAGCTGCATCTGGGCGCCCACTGAAAAAAAAAGCCCAAAAAAACACGAACATCAGACGATTGCTCCCACACCAAAAGATCCAGCCTGTCAAACTCTTGCTGCTCCTCCCTGGCCATTGGCAGCGCATCTACAGCACCACAGACATCGGGGCTCTGGGCTTTCCCTGATGAACAGGGCTTCGACGATTATCACCAGCTGCACCCGGGAACCCACTGAAAAAAAACCCCGAAAAATCACGAACATCGGACGATTACGCCCACACTGAAAGTGCCAGCCTGTTAAGCTCTTGCTGCTCCTCCCCGGCCATTGGAGGCGCTTCTACAGCACCACAGACATTGTGGCTCCGGGCTTTCCCTCACCAATAGGGCTTCGACGTTTACCACCAGCTGCACCTGGGCGCCCACTGAAAAAAAACCCCCGAAAAATCACGAACGTCGGACGATTGCTCCCACACCGAAAGTGCCAGCCTGTCAACCTCTTGCTGCTCCTCACCGGCCATTGGCAGCGCATCTACAGCACCACAGACATCGGGGCTCCGGGCTTTCCCTGACGAACAGGGCTTCGACGTTTACCACCAGCTGTACCTGGGCTCCCACTGAAAAAAAACCCCGAAAAATCACGAACATCGGACGATTACGCCCACACTGAAAGTGCCAGCCTGTTAAGCTCTTGCTGCTCCTCCCCGGCCATTGGAGGCGCTTTTACAGCACCACAGACATTGTGGCTCCGGGCCTTCCCTGACGCACAGGCCTTCGATGTTTAGCACCAGCTGCACCTGGGCGCCCCCTGAAATAAAACCTAGAAAAACCACGAACGTCGGACGATTGCTCCCACACCGAAAGTGCCACCCAGTCAAGCTCTTGCTGCTCGTCCTGGGCCATTGGCAGTGCATCTACAGCACCACAGACATCGGGGCTCCGGGCTTTCCCTGACCAACAGGGCTTCGACATTTACCACTAGCTGCACCTGGGCGGCCACTGAAAAAAAACCCAAAAAATCACGAACATCGAACTATTACTCCCACACCGAAAGTGCCAGCAACTCAAGCTCTTGCTGCTCCTCACCGCCCATTCCCAGCGCATCTACAGCGCCACAGACAACGGGGCTCTGGGCTTTCCCTGACCAACAGGGCTTCAACATTTACCACTCGCTGCACCGGGGCTCCAACTGAAAATAGCCCCCGAAAAAACACAAACATCGGATGATTACGCCCACACCGAACGTGCCAGCAACACAAGCTCTTGCTGCTCCTCACGGGTCATTTGCAGCACATCTACAGCACCACAGACATCGGGGCTCCGGGCTTTCCTTGACTAACAGGGCTTCGACATTTACCACGAGCTGCACCTGGGCGCCCACTGGAAAAAAACCCCCGAAAAATCACAAACGTCGGACGATTGCTCCCACACCGAAAGTGCCACCCAGTCAAGCTCTTGCTGCTCCTCACCGGCCATGGGCAGCGCATCTACAGCACCACAGACATCGGGGCTGCAGGCTTTCCCTGACCAACAGGGCTTCGACGTTTACCACCAGCTGCACCTGGGCGCCCACTGAAAAAAAACCCCAAAAATTCACGAAGGTCGGACGATTGCTCCCACACCGAAAGTGCCAGCCAGTCAAGCACTTGCTGCTCCTCACCAGACATTCCCAGTGCATCTACAGCACCACAGACATCGGGGCTCCGGGCTTTCCCTGACCAACAGGGCTTTGACATTTACCACCCGCTGAACATGGGCACCCACTGAAAAAAAACCCTGAAAAATCACGAACATTGGACGATTGCTCCCACACCTTAAGTGACAGCCAGTCTAGCTCTTGCTGCTCCTCACCGGCCATTGGCAGGGCAACTACAGCACCACAGACATCACGGCTCCGGGCTTTCCCTGACCAACAGGGCTTCGACGTTTACCACCATCTCCACCTGGGCGCCCAGTGAAATAAAACCCCGAAAAATCACGAACGTCGGATGATTGCTCCCACACCGAAAGTGACAGCCAGTCTAGCTCTTGCTGCCCCTCACCGGCTATTGGCAGCGTAACTACAGCACCACAGACATCACGGCTCCGGGCTTTCCCTGACGAACAGGGCTTCGAGGATTACCACCACCTGCACCTGGGCGCCCACTGAAAATAAACCCCGAAAAATCACGAACATCGGACGATTGCTCCCACACCGAAAGTGCCAGCAACACAAGCTCTTGCTGCTCCTCATGCCCATTCCCAGCGCCCCTACAGCACCACAGACATTGGGGATCCGGGGTTTCCCTGACGAACAGGGCTTCGACGTTTACCACCAGCTGAACCTGGGCGCCCACTGAAATAAAACCCCGAAAAATCACGAATATAGGACGATTGCTCCCACACCAAAAGTGCCAGCCTGTCAAGCTCTTGCTACTCCTCACAGGCCATTGGCAGCGCATCTACAGCACCACAGATATCGGGGCTCTGGGCTTTCCCTGACCAACAGGCCTTCGACGTTTACCACCAGCTGCACCTGTGTGCCCCCTGAAATAAAACCCCGAAAAATCACGAACGTCGGACGA
Organism: Chlamydotis macqueenii; assembly: GCF_036417535.1. Taxonomy (NCBI): domain Eukaryota; kingdom Metazoa; phylum Chordata; class Aves; order Otidiformes; family Otididae; genus Chlamydotis; species Chlamydotis macqueenii. Next base: position 145,918 of record NC_141566.1, read on the forward strand.
TTGCTCCCACACTGAAAGTGCCAGCCAGTCAAGCCCTTGCTGCTCCTCACCGGCCATTGGCAGCGCAACTACAGCACCACAGACATCACGGCTCCGGGCTTTCCCTGACAAACAGGGCTTCGACGTTTACCACCAGCTCCAAATGGGCGCCCAGGGATAGTAAAACCCCAAAAAAATCACGAACGTCGGACGATTGCTCCCACACTGAAAGTGCCAGCCAGCCAAGCTCTGGCTGCTCGTCCTGGGCCATTAGCAGCGCATCTACAGCACCACAGACATCGGGGCTCTGGGCTTTCCCTGACCAACAGGGCTTCGACGTTTACCACCAGCTGCACCTGGGCGCCCACTGAAAAAAAAACCCCAAAAATTCACGAAGGTCGGACGATTGCTCCCACACCGAAAGTGCCAGCCAGTCAAGCACTTGCTGCTCCTCACCAGACATTCCCAGTGCATCTACAGCACCACAGACATCGGGGCTCCGGGCTTTCCTTGACCAACAGGGCTTTGACATTTACCACCCGCTGAACATGGGCACCCACTGAAAAAAAACCCTGAAAAATCACGAACATTGGACGATTGCTCCCACACCTTAAGTGACAGCCAGTCTAGCTCTTGCTGCTCCTCACCGGCCATTGGCAGGGCAACTACAGCACTACAGACATCACGGCTCCGGGCTTTCCCTGACGAACAGGGCTTCGACGATTACCAGCACCTGCACCTGGGCGCCCACTGAAAATAAAGCCCGAAAAATCACGAACATCGGACGATTGCTCCCACACCGTAAGTGCCAGCAACACAAGCTCTTGCTGCTCCTCATGCCCATTCCCAGCGCCCCTACAGCACCACAGACATTGGGGATCCGGGGTTTCCCTGACGAACAGGGCTTCGACGTTTACCACCAGCTGAACCTGGGCGCCCACTGAAATAAAACCCCGAAAAATCACGAATACAGGACGATTGCTCCCACACCAAAAGTGCCAGCCAGTCAAGCCCTTGCTGCTCCTCACCGGCCATTGGCAGCGCAACTACAGCACCACAAACATCACGGCTCCGGGCTTTCCCTGAAGAACAGGGCTTCGACGATTACCACCAGCTGCATCTGGGCGCCCACTGAAAAAAAAAACCCCAAAAAACACGAACATCGGACGATTGCTCCCACACCAAAAGATCCAGCCTGTCAACCTCTTGCTACTCCTCCCTGGCCATTGGCAGCGCATCTACAGCACCACAGACATCGGGGCTCTGGGCTTTCCCTGATGAACAGGGCTTCGACGATTATCACCAGCTGCACCCGGGAACCCACTGAAAAAAAACACCGAAAAATCACGAACATCGGACGATTACGCCCACACTGAAAGTGCCAGCCTGTTAAGCTCTTGCTGCTCCTCCCCGGCCATTGGAGGCGCTTCTACAGCACCACAGACATTGTGGCTCCGGGCCTTCCCTGACGAACAGGCCTCCGATGTTTAGCACCAGCTGAACCTGGGCGCCCCCTGAAATAAAACCTAGAAAAACCACGAACGTCGGACGATTGCTCCCACACCAAAAGTGCCAGCCAGTCAAGCTCTTGCTGCTCCTCACCGCCCATTCCCAGCGCATCTACAGCACCACAGACATCGGGGCTCTGGGCTTTCCCTGACCTACAGGGCTTCAACATATACAACCAGCTGTACCTGGGCGCCCACTGAAAAATAATCCCCAAAAATCACAAACGTCGGACGATTGCTCCCACACCGAATGTGCCAGCATGTCAAGCTTTGCTGCTCCTCCCCGGCCATTGGCAGCACATCTACAGCACCACAGATATCGGGGCTCTGGGCTTTCCCTGACGAATAGGGCTTCAATGATAATCACCAGCTGCACCTGCGAACCCACTGAAAAAAACACCGAAAAATCACGAATATAGGACGATTGCTCCCACACCGAAAGTGCCAGCAACTCAAGCTCTTGCTGCTGCTCAGCGGCCATTGGCAGCGCATCTACAGCACCACAGACATCGGGGCTCCGGGCTTTCCCTGACGAACAGGGCTTCGACGTTTACCACCAGCTGTACCTGGGCTCCCACTGAAAAAAAACCCCGAAAAATCACGAACATCGGACGATTACGCCCACACTGAAAGTGCCAGCCTGTTAAGCTCTTGCTGCTCCTCCCCGGCCATTGGAGGCGCTTTTACAGCACCACAGACATTGTGGCTTTGGGCCTTCCCTGATGCACAGGCCTTCGATGTTTAGCACCAGCTGCACCTGGGCGCCCCCTGAAATAAAACCTAGAAAAACCACGAACGTCGGACGATTGCTCCCACACCGAAAGTGCCAGCCAGTCAAGCTCTTGCTGCTCGTCCTGGGCCATTGGCAGTGCATCTACAGCACCACAGACATCGGGGCTCCGGGCTTTCCCTGACCAACAGGGCTTCGACATTTACCACTAGCTGCACCTGGGCGGCCACTGAAAAAAAACCCAAAAAATCACGAACATCGAACTATTACTCCCACACCGAAAGTGCCAGCAACTCAAGCTCTTGCTGCTCCTCACCGCCCATTCCCAGCGCATCTACAGCACCACAGACATCGGGGCTCTGGCCTTTCCCTGACCAACAGGGCTTCAACATTTACCACTCGCTGCACCGGGGCTCCAACTGAAAATAGCCCCCGAAAAAACACAAACATCGGATGATTACGCCCACACCGAACGTGCCAGCAACACAAGCTCTTGCTGCTCCTCACGGGTCATTTGCAGCACATCTACAGCACCACAGACATCGGGGCTCCGGGCTTTCCTTGACTAACAGGGCTTCGACATTTACCACGAGCTGCACCTGGGCGCCCACTGGAAAAAAACCCCCGAAAAATCACAAACGTCGGACGATTGCTCCCACACCGAAAGTGCCACCCAGTCAAGCTCTTGCTGCTCCTCACCGGCCATGGGCAGCGCATCTACAGCACCACAGACATCGGGGCTGCAGGCTTTCCCTGACCAACAGGGCTTCGACGTTTACCACCAGCTGCACCTGGGCGCCCACTGAAAAAAAACCCCAAAAATTCACGAAGGTCGCACGATTGCTCCCACACCGAAAGTGCCAGCCAGTCAAGCACTTGCTGCTCCTCACCAGACATTCCCAGTGCATCTACAGCACCACAGACATCGGGGCTCTGGGCTTTCCCTGACCAACAGGGCTTCGACATTTACCACCAGTTGCACCTGGGCGCCCACTGAAAATAAACCCCGAAAAATCACGAACATCGGACGATTGCTCCCACACCGAAAGTGCCAGCAACACAAGCTCTTGCTGCTCCTCATGCCCATTCCCAGCGCCCCTACAGCACCACAGACATTGGGGATCCAGGGTTTCCCTGACGAACAGGGCTTCGACGTTTACCACCAGCTGAACCTGGGCGCCCACTGAAATAAAACCCCGAAAAATCACGAATATAGGACGATTGCTCCCACACCAAAAGTGCCAGCCTGTCAAGCTCTTGCTACTCCTCACAGGCCATTGGCAGCGCATCTACAGCACCACAGATATCGGGGCTCTGGGCTTTCCCTGACCAACAGGGCGTCGACATTTACCACCAGTTGCACCTGGGCGCCCACGGAAAAAAAAACCCCGAAAAATCACGAACGTCGGACGATTGCTCCCACACCGAACGTGCCAGCCAGTCAAGCCCTTGCTGCTCCTCACCGGCCATTGGCAGCGCAACTACAGCACCACAAACATCACGGCTCCGGGCTTTCCCTGAAGAACAGGGCTTCGACGATTACCACCAGCTGCATCTGGGCGCCCACTGAAAAAAAAAACCCCAAAAAACACGAACATCGGACGATTGCTCCCACACCAAAAGATCCAGCCTGTCAACCTCTTGCTACTCCTCCCTGGCCATTGGCAGCGCATCTACAGCACCACAGACATCGGGGCTCTGGGCTTTCCCTGATGAACAGGGCTTCGACGATTATCACCAGCTGCACCCGGGAACCCACTGAAAAAAAACACCGAAAAATCACGAACATCAGACGATTACGCCCACACTGAAAGTGCCAGCCTGTTAAGCTCTTGCTGCTCCTCCCCGGCCATTGGAGGCGCTTCTACAGCACCACAGACATTGTGGCTCCGGGCCTTCCCTGACGAACAGGCCTCCGATGTTTAGCACCAGCTGCACCTGGGCGCCCCCTGAAATAAAACCTAGAAAAACCACGAACGTCGGACGATTGCTCCCACACCAAAAGTGCCAGCCAGTCAAGCTCTTGCTGCTCCTCACCGCCCATTCCCAGCGCATCTACAGCACCACAGACATCGGGGCTCTGGGCTTTCCCTGACCTACAGGGCTTCAACATATACAACCAGCTGTACCTGGGCGCCCACTGAAAAATAATCCCCAAAAATCACAAACGTCGGACGATTGCTCCCACACCGAATGTGCCAGCATGTCAAGCTTTGCTGCTCCTCCCCGGCCATTGGCAGCACATCTACAGCACCACAGATATCGGGGCTCTGGGCTTTCCCTGACGAATAGGGCTTCAATGATAATCACCAGCTGCACCTGCGAACCCACTGAAAAAAACACCGAAAAATCACGAATATAGGACGATTGCTCCCACACCGAAAGTGCCAGCAACTCAAGCTCTTGCTGCTGCTCAGCGGCCATTGGCAGCGCATCTACAGCACCACAGACATCGGGGCTCCGGGCTTTCCCTCACCAATAGGGCTTCGACGTTTACCACCAGCTGCACCTGGGCGCCCACTGAAAAAAAACCCCCGAAAAATCACGAACGTCGGACGATTGCTCCCACACCGAAAGTGCCAGCCTGTCAACCTCTTGCTGCTCCTCACCGGCCATTGGCAGCGCATCTACAGCACCACAGACATCGGGGCTCCGGGCTTTCCCTGACGAACAGGGCTTCGACGTTTACCACCAGCTGTACCTGGGCTCCCACTGAAAAAAAACTCCGAAAAATCACGAACATCGGACGATTACGCCCACACTGAAAGTGCCAGCCTGTTAAGCTCTTGCTCCTCCTCCCCGGCCATTGGAGGCGCTTTTACAGCACCACAGACATTGTGGCTCCGGGCCTTCCCTGACGCACAGGCCTTCGATGTTTAGCACCAGCTGCACCTGGGCGCCCCCTGAAATAAAACCTAGAAAAACCACGAACGTCGGACGATTGCTCCCACACCGAAAGTGCCAGCCAGTCAAGCTCTTGCTGCTCGTCCTGGGCCATTGGCAGTGCATCTACAGCACCACAGACATCGGGGCTCCGGGCTTTCCCTGACCAACAGGGCTTCGACATTTACCACTAGCTGCACCTGGGCGGCCACTGAAAATAAACCCAAAAAATCACGAACATCGAACTATTACTCCCACACCGAAAGTGCCAGCAACTCAAGCTCTTGCTGCTCCTCACCGCCCATTCCCAGCGCATCTACAGCACCACAGACATCGGGGCTCTGGGCTTTCCCTGACCAACATGGCTTCAACATTTACCACTCGCTGCACCGGGGCTCCAACTGAAAATAGCCCCCGAAAAAACACAAACATCGGATGATTACGCCCACACCGAACGTGCCAGCAACACAAGCTCTTGCTGCTCCTCACGGGTCATTTGCAGCACATCTACAGCACCACGGACATCGGGGCTCCGGGCTTTCCTTGACTAACAGGGCTTCGACATTTACCACGAGCTGCACCTGGGCGCCCACTGGAAAAAAACCCCCGAAAAATCACAAACGTCGGACGATTGCTCCCACACCGAAAGTGCCACCCAGTCAAGCTCTTGCTGCTCCTCACCGGCCATGGGCAGCGCATCTACAGCACCACAGACATCGGGGCTGCAGGCTTTCCCTGACCAACAGGGCTTCGACGTTTACCACCAGCTGCACCTGGGCGCCCACTGAAAAAAAACCCCAAAAATTCACGAAGGTCGGACGATTGCTCCCACACTGAAAGTGCCAGCCAGTCAAGCACTTGCTGCTCCTCACCAGACATTCCCAGTGCATCTACAGCACCACAGACATCGGGGCTCCGGGCTTTCCCTGACCAACAGGGCTTTGACATTTACCACCCGCTGAACATGGGCACCCACTGAAAAAAAACCCTGAAAAATCACGAACATTGGACGATTGCTCCCACACCTTAAGTGACAGCCAGTCTAGCTCTTGCTGCTCTTCACCGGCCATTGGCAGGGCAACTACAGCACCACAGACATCACGGCTCCAGGCTTTCCCTGACCAACAGTGCTTCGACGTTTACCACTATCTCCACCTGGGCGCCCAGTGAAATAAAACCCAGAAAAATCACGAACGTCGGACGATTGCTCCCACACCGAAAGTGACAGCCAGTCTAGCTCTTGCTGCCCCTCACCGGCTATTGGCAGCGTAACTACAGCACCACAGACATCACGGCTCCGGGCTTTCCCTGACGAACAGGGCTTCGACGATTACCACCACCTGCACCTGGGCGCCCACTGAAAATAAACCCCGAAAAATCACGAACATCGGACGATTGCTCCCACACCGAAAGTGCCAGCAACACAAGCTCTTGCTGCTCTTCATGCCCATTCCCAGCGCCCCTACAGCACCACAGACATTGGGGATCCGGGGTTTCCCTGACGAACAGGGCTTCGACGTTTACCACCAGCTGAACCTGGGCGCCCACTGAAATAAAACCCCGAAAAATCACGAATATAGGACGATTGCTCCCACACCAAAAGTGCCAGCCTGTCAAGCTCTTGCTACTCCTCACAGGCCATTGGCAGCGCATCTACAGCACCACAGATATCGGGGCTCTGGGCTTTCCCTGACCAACAGGCCTTCGACGTTTACCACCAGCTGCACCTGCGTGCCCCCTGAAATAAAACCCCGAAAAATCACGAACGTCGGACGATTGCTCCCACAATGAAAGTCCCAGCCAGTCAAGCCCTTGCTGCTCCTCACCGGCCATTGGCAGCGCAACTACAGCACCACAGACATCGGGGCTCTGGGCTTTCCCTGAAGAACAGGGCTTCGACGATTACCACCAGCTGCACCTGGGCGCCCACTGAAAAAAAAAAACCCAAAAAACACGAACATCGGACGATTGCTCCCACACCAAAAGATCCAGCCTGTCAACCTCTTGCTGCTCCTCCCTGGCCATTGGCAGCGCATCTACAGCACCACAGACATCGGGGCTGCAGGCTTTCCCTGACCAACAGGGCTTCGACGTTTACCACCAGCTGCACCTGGGCGCCCACTGAAAAAAAACCCCAAAAATTCACGAAGGTCGCACGATTGCTCCCACGCCGAAAGTGCCAGCCAGTCAAGCACTTGCTGCTCCTCACCAGACATTCCCAGTGCATCTACAGCACCACAGACATCGGGGCTCCGGGCTTTCCCTGACCAACAGGGCTTTGACATTTACCACCCGCTGAACATGGGCACCCACTGAAAAAAAACCCTGAAAAATCACGAACATTGGACGATTGCTCCCACACCTTAAGTGACAGCCAGTCTAGCTCTTGCTGCTCTTCACCGGCCATTGGCAGGGCAACTACAGCACCACAGACATCACGGCTCCGGGCTTTCCCTGAAGAACAGGGCTTCGACGATTACCACCAGCTGCACCTGGGCGCCCACTGAAAAAAAAAAAACCCAAAAAACACGAACATCGGACGATTGCTCCCACACCGAAAGATCCAGCCAGTCTAGCTCTTGCTGCTCCTCCCTGGCCATTGGCAGCGCATCTACAGCACCACAGACATCGGGGCTCTGGGCTTTCCCTGACCTACAGGGCTTCAACATATACAACCAGCTGTACCTGGGCGCCCACTGAAAAATAATCCCCAAAAATCACAAACGTCGGACGATTGCTCCCACACCGAATGTGCCAGCATGTCAAGCTTTGCTGCTCCTCCCCGGCCATTGGCAGCACATCTACAGCACCACAGATATCGGGGCTCTGGGCTTTCCCTGACGAATAGGGCTTCAATGATAATCACCAGCTGCACCTGCGAACCCACTGAAAAAAACACCGAAAAATCACGAATATAGGACGATTGCTCCCACACCGAAAGTGCCAGCAACTCAAGCTCTTGCTGCTGCTCAGCGGCCATTGGCAGCGCATCTACAGCACCACAGACATCGGGGCTCCGGGCTTTCCCTCACCAATAGGGCTTCGACGTTTACCACCAGCTGCACCTGGGCGCCCACTGAAAAAAAACCCCCGAAAAATCACGAACGTCGGACGATTGCTCCCACACCGAAAGTGCCAGCCTGTCAACCTCTTGCTGCTCCTCACCGGCCATTGGCAGCGCATCTACAGCACCACAGACATCGGGGCTCCGGGCTTTCCCTGACGAACAGGGCTTCGACGTTTACCACCAGCTGTACCTGGGCTCCCACTGAAAAAAAACCCCGAAAAATCACGAACATCGGACGATTACGCCCACACTGAAAGTGCCAGCCTGTTAAGCTCTTGCTCCTCCTCCCCGGCCATTGGAGGCGCTTTTACAGCACCACAGACATTGTGGCTCCGGGCCTTCCCTGACGCACAGGCCTTCGATGTTTAGCACCAGCTGCACCTGGGCGCCCCCTGAAATAAAACCTAGAAAAACCACGAACGTCGGACGATTGCTCCCACACCGAAAGTGCCAGCCAGTCAAGCTCTTGCTGCTCGTCCTGGGCCATTGGCAGTGCATCTACAGCACCACAGACATCGGGGCTCCGGGCTTTCCCTGACCAACAGGGCTTCGACATTTACCACTAGCTGCACCTGGGCGGCCACTGAAAATAAACCCAAAAAATCACGAACATCGAACTATTACTCCCACACCGAAAGTGCCAGCAACTCAAGCTCTTGCTGCTCCTCACCGCCCATTCCCAGCGCATCTACAGCACCACAGACATCGGGGCTCTGGGCTTTCCCTGACCAACAGGGCTCCAACATTTACCAATCGCTGCACCGGGGCTCCAACTGAAAATAGCCCCCGAAAAAACACAAACATCGGATGATTACGCCCACACCGAACGTGCCAGCAACACAAGCTCTTGCTGCTCCTCACGGGTCATTTGCAGCACATCTACAGCACCACAGACATCGGGGCTCCGGGCTTTCCTTGACTAACAGGGCTTCGACATTTACCACGAGCTGCACCTGGGCGCCCACTGGAAAAAAACCCCCGAAAAATCACAAACGTCGGACGATTGCTCCCACACCGAAAGTGCCACCCAGTCAAGCTCTTGCTGCTCCTCACCGGCCATGGGCAGCGCATCTACAGCACCACAGACATCGGGGCTGCAGGCTTTCCCTGACCAACAGGGCTTCGACGTTTACCACCAGCTGCACCTGGGCGCCCACTGAAAAAAAACCCCAAAAATTCACGAAGGTCGGACGATTGCTCCCACACCGAAAGTGCCAGCCAGTCAAGCACTTGCTGCTCCTCACCAGACATTCCCAGTGCATCTACAGCACCACAGACATCGGGGCTCCGGGCTTTCCCTGACCAACAGGGCTTTGACATTTACCACCCGCTGAACATGGGCACCCACTGAAAAAAAACCCTGAAAAATCACGAACATTGGACGATTGCTCCCACACCTTAAGTGACAGCCAGTCTAGCTCTTGCTGCTCTTCACCGGCCATTGGCAGGGCAACTACAGCACCACAGACATCACGGCTCCGGGCTTTCCCTGACCAACAGTGCTTCGACGTTTACCACTATCTCCACCTGGGCGCCCAGTGAAATAAAACCCCGAAAAATCACGAACGTCGGACGATTGCTCCCACACCGAAAGTGACAGCCAGTCTAGCTCTTGCTGCCCCTCACCGGCTATTGGCAGCGTAACTACAGCACCACAGACATCACGGCTCCGGGCTTTCCCTGACGAACAGGGCTTCGACGATTACCACCACCTGCACCTGGGCGCCCACTGAAAATAAACCCCGAAAAATCACGAACATCGGACGATTGCTCCCACACCGAAAGTGCCAGCAACACAAGCTCTTGCTGCTCTTCATGCCCATTCCCAGCGCCCCTACAGCACCACAGACATTGGGGATCCGGGGTTTCCCTGACGAACAGGGCTTCGACGTTTACCACCAGCTGAACCTGGGCGCCCACTGAAATAAAACCCCGAAAAATCACGAATATAGGACGATTGCTCCCACACCAAAAGTGCCAGCCTGTCAAGCTCTTGCTACTCCTCACAGGCCATTGGCAGCGCATCTACAGCACCACAGATATCGGGGCTCTGGGCTTTCCCTGACCAACAGGCCTTCGACGTTTACCACCAGCTGCACCTGCGTGCCCCCTGAAATAAAACCCCGAAAAATCACGAACGTCGGACGATTGCTCCCACAATGAAAGTGCCAGCCAGTCAAGCCCTTGCTGCTCCTCACCGGCCATTGGCAGCGCAACTACAGCACCACAGACATCACGGCTCCGGGCTTTCCCTGAAGAACAGGGCTTCGACGATTACCACCAGCTGCACCTGGGCGCCCACTGAAAAAAAAAAACCCAAAAAACACGAACATCGGACGATTGCTCCCACACCAAAAGATCCAGCCTGTCAACCTCTTGCTGCTCCTCCCTGGCCATTGGCAGCGCATCTACAGCACCACAGACATCGGGGCTGCAGGCTTTCCCTGACCAACAGGGCTTCGACGTTTACCACCAGCTGCACCTGGGCGCCCACTGAAAAAAAACCCCAAAAATTCACGAAGGTCGCACGATTGCTCCCACACCGAAAGTGCCAGCCAGTCAAGCACTTGCTGCTCCTCACCAGACATTCCCAGTGCATCTACAGCACCACAGACATCGGGGCTCCGGGCTTTCCCTGACCAACAGGGCTTTGACATTTACCACCCGCTGAACATGGGCACCCACTGAAAAAAAACCCTGAAAAATCACGAACATTGGACGATTGCTCCCACACCTTAAGTGACAGCCAGTCTAGCTCTTGCTGCTCTTCACCGGCCATTGGCAGGGCAACTACAGCACCACAGACATCACGGCTCCGGGCTTTCCCTGAAGAACAGGGCTTCGACGATTACCACCAGCTGCACCTGGGCGCCCACTGAAAAAAAAAAAACCCAAAAAACACGAACATCGGACGATTGCTCCCACACCAAAAGATCCAGCCAGTCTAGCTCTTGCTGCTCCTCCCTGGCCATTGGCAGCGCATCTACAGCACCACAGACATCGGGGCTCTGGGCTTTCCCTGACCTACAGGGCTTCAACATATACAACCAGCTGTACCTGGGCGCCCACTGAAAAATAATCCCCAAAAATCACAAACGTCGGACGATTGCTCCCACACCGAATGTGCCAGCATGTCAAGCTTTGCTGCTCCTCCCCGGCCATTGGCAGCACATCTACAGCACCACAGATATCGGGGCTCTGGGCTTTCCCTGACGAATAGGGCTTCAATGATAATCACCAGCTGCACCTGCGAACCCACTGAAAAAAACACCGAAAAATCACGAATATAGGACGATTGCTCCCACACCGAAAGTGCCAGCAACTCAAGCTCTTGCTGCTGCTCAGCGGCCATTGGCAGCGCATCTACAGCACCACAGACATCGGGGCTCCGGGCTTTCCCTCACCAATAGGGCTTCGACGTTTACCACCAGCTGCACCTGGGCGCCCACTGAAAAAAAACCCCCGAAAAATCACGAACGTCGGACGATTGCTCCCACACCGAAAGTGCCAGCCTGTCAACCTCTTGCTGCTCCTCACCGGCCATTGGCAGCGCATCTACAGCACCACAGACATCGGGGCTCCGGGCTTTCCCTGACGAACAGGGCTTCGACGTTTACCACCAGCTGTACCTGGGCTCCCACTGAAAAAAAACTCCGAAAAATCACGAACATCGGACGATTACGCCCACACTGAAAGTGCCAGCCTGTTAAGCTCTTGCTGCTCCTCCCCGGCCATTGGAGGCGCTTTTACAGCACCACAGACATTGTGGCTCCGGGCCTTCCCTGACGCACAGGCCTTCGATGTTTAGCACCAGCTGCACCTGGGCGCCCCCTGAAATAAAACCTAGAAAAACCACGAACGTCGGACGATTGCTCCCACACCGAAAGTGCCACCCAGTCAAGCTCTTGCTGCTCGTCCTGGGCCATTGGCAGTGCATCTACAGCACCACAGACATCGGGGCTCCGGGCTTTCCCTGACCAACAGGGCTTCGACATTTACCACTAGCTGCACCTGGGCGGCCACTGAAAATAAACCCAAAAAATCACGAACATCGAACTATTACTCCCACACCGAAAGTGCCAGCAACTCAAGCTCTTGCTGCTCCTCACCGCCCATTCCCAGCGCATCTACAGCACCACAGACATCGGGGCTCTGGGCTTTCCCTGACCAACATGGCTTCAACATTTACCACTCGCTGCACCGGGGCTCCAACTGAAAATAGCCCCCGAAAAAACACAAACATCGGATGATTACGCCCACACCGAACGTGCCAGCAACACAAGCTCTTGCTGCTCCTCACGGGTCATTTGCAGCACATCTACAGCACCACGGACATCGGGGCTCCGGGCTTTCCTTGACTAACAGGGCTTCGACATTTACCACGAGCTGCACCTGGGCGCCCACTGGAAAAAAACCCCCGAAAAATCACAAACGTCGGACGATTGCTCCCACACCGAAAGTGCCACCCAGTCAAGCTCTTGCTGCTCCTCACCGGCCATGGGCAGCGCATCTACAGCACCACAGACATCGGGGCTGCAGGCTTTCCCTGACCAACAGGGCTTCGACGTTTACCACCAGCTGCACCTGGGCGCCCAGTGAAATAAAACCCCGAAAAATCACCAACGTCGGACGATTGCTCCCACACTGAAAGTGCCAGCCAGTCTAGCTCTTGCTGCCCCTCACCGGCTATTGGCAGCGTAACTACAGCACCACAGACATCACGGCTCCGGGCTTTCCCTGACGAACAGGGCTTCGACGATTACCACCACCTGCACCTGGGCGCCCACTGAAAATAAACCCCGAAAAATCACGAACGTCGGACGATTGCTCCCACACCGAAAGATCCAGCCAGTCTAGCTCTTGCTGCTCCTCACCGGCCATTGGCAGCGCATCTACAGCACCACAGACATCGGGGCTCCGGGCTTTCCCTGACGAACAGGGCTTCGACGTTTACCACCAGCTGTACCTGGGCTCCCACTGAAAAAAAACCCCGAAAAATCACGAACATCGGACGATTACGCCCACACTGAAAGTGCCAGCCTGTTAAGCTCTTGCTCCTCCTCCCCGGCCATTGGAGGCGCTTTTACAGCACCACAGACATTGTGGCTCCGGGCCTTCCCTGACGCACAGGCCTTCGATGTTTAGCACCAGCTGCACCTGGGCGCCCCCTGAAATAAAACCTAGAAAAACCACGAACGTCGGACGATTGCTCCCACACCGAAAGTGCCAGCCAGTCAAGCTCTTGCTGCTCGTCCTGGGCCATTGGCAGTGCATCTACAGCACCACAGACATCGGGGCTCCGGGCTTTCCCTGACCAACAGGGCTTCGACATTTACCACTAGCTGCACCTGGGCGGCCACTGAAAAAAAACCCAAAAAATCACGAACATCGAACTATTACTCCCACACCGAAAGTGCCAGCAACTCAAGCTCTTGCTGCCCCTCACCGCCCATTCCCAGCGCATCTACAGCACCACAGACATCGGGGCTCTGGGCTTTCCCTGACCAACAGGGCTTCAACATTTACCAATCGCTGCACCGGGGCTCCAACTGAAAATAGCCCCCGAAAAAACACAAACATCGGATGATTACGCCCACACCGAACGTACCAGCAACACAAGCTCTTGCTGCTCCTCACGGGTCATTTGCAGCACATCTACAGCACCACAGACATCGGGGCTCCGGGCTTTCCTTGACTAACAGGGCTTCGACATTTACCACGAGCTGCACCTGGGCGCCCACTGGAAAAAAACCCCCGAAAAATCACAAACGTCGGACGATTGCTCCCACACCGAAAGTGCCACCCAGTCAAGCTCTTGCTGCTCCTCACCGGCCATGGGCAGCGCATCTACAGCACCACAGACATCGGGGCTGCAGGCTTTCCCTGACCAACAGGGCTTCGACGTTTACCACCAGCTGCACCTGGGCGCCCACTGAAAAAAAACCCCAAAAATTCACGAAGGTCGGACGATTGCTCCCACACTGAAAGTGCCAGCCAGTCAAGCACTTGCTGCTCCTCACCAGACATTCCCAGTGCATCTACAGCACCACAGACATCGGGGCTCCGGGCTTTCCCTGACCAACAGGGCTTTGACATTTACCACCCGCTGAACATGGGCACCCACTGAAAAAAAACCCTGAAAAATCACGAACATTGGACGATTGCTCCCACACCTTAAGTGACAGCCAGTCTAGCTCTTGCTGCTCTTCACCGGCCATTGGCAGGGCAACTACAGCACCACAGACATCACGGCTCCGGGCTTTCCCTGACCAACAGTGCTTCGACGTTTACCACTATCTCCACCTGGGCGCCCAGTGAAATAAAACCCCGAAAAATCACGAACGTCGGACGATTGCTCCCACACCGAAAGTGACAGCCAGTCTAGCTCTTGCTGCCCCTCACCGGCTATTGGCAGCGTAACTACAGCACCACAGACATCACGGCTCCGGGCTTTCCCTGACGAACAGGGCTTCGACGATTACCACCACCTGCACCTGGGCGCCCACTGAAAATAAACCCCGAAAAATCACGAACATTGGACGATTGCTCCCACACCGAAAGTGCCAGCAACACAAGCTCTTGCTGCTCTTCATGCCCATTCCCAGCGCCCCTACAGCACCACAGACATTGGGGATCCGGGGTTTCCCTGACGAACAGGGCTTCGACGTTTACCACCAGCTGAACCTGGGCGCCCACTGAAATAAAACCCCGAAAAATCACGAATATAGGACGATTGCTCCCACACCAAAAGTGCCAGCCTGTCAAGCTCTTGCTACTCCTCACAGGCCATTGGCAGCGCATCTACAGCACCACAGATATCGGGGCTCTGGGCTTTCCCTGACCAACAGGCCTTCGACGTTTACCACCAGCTGCACCTGCGTGCCCCCTGAAATAAAACCCCGAAAAATCACGAACGTCGGACGATTGCTCCCACACCGAACGTGCCAGCCAGTCAAGCCCTTGCTGCTCCTCACCGGCCATTGGCAGCGCAACTACAGCACCACAGACATCACGGCTCCGGGCTTTCCCTGAAGAACAGGGCTTCGACGATTACCACCAGCTGCACCTGGGCGCCCACTGAAAAAAAAAAACCCAAAAAACACGAACATCGGACGATTGCTCCCACACCAAAAGATCCAGCCTGTCAACCTCTTGCTGCTCCTCCCTGGCCATTGGCAGCGCATCTACAGCACCACAGACATCGGGGCTGCAGGCTTTCCCTGACCAACAGGGCTTCGACGTTTACCACCAGCTGCACCTGGGCGCCCACTGAAAAAAAACCCCAAAAATTCACGAAGGTCGCACGATTGCTCCCACACCGAAAGTGCCAGCCAGTCAAGCACTTGCTGCTCCTCACCAGACATTCCCAGTGCATCTACAGCACCACAGACATCGGGGCTCCGGGCTTTCCCTGACCAACAGGGCTTTGACATTTACCACCCGCTGAACATGGGCACCCACTGAAAAAAAACCCTGAAAAATCACGAACATTGGACGATTGCTCCCACACCTTAAGTGACAGCCAGTCTAGCTCTTGCTGCTCTTCACCGGCCATTGGCAGGGCAACTACAGCACCACAGACATCACGGCTCCGGGCTTTCCCTGAAGAACAGGGCTTCGACGATTACCACCAGCTGCACCTGGGCGCCCACTGAAAAAAAAAAAACCCAAAAAACACGAACATCGGACGATTGCTCCCACACCAAAAGATCCAGCCAGTCTAGCTCTTGCTGCTCCTCCCTGGCCATTGGCAGCGCATCTACAGCACCACAGACATCGGGGCTCTGGGCTTTCCCTGACCTACAGGGCTTCAACATATACAACCAGCTGTACCTGGGCGCCCACTGAAAAATAATCCCCAAAAATCACAAACGTCGGACGATTGCTCCCACACCGAATGTGCCAGCATGTCAAGCTTTGCTGCTCCTCCCCGGCCATTGGCAGCACATCTACAGCACCACAGATATCGGGGCTCTGGGCTTTCCCTGACGAATAGGGCTTCAATGATAATCACCAGCTGCACCTGCGAACCCACTGAAAAAAACACCGAAAAATCACGAATATAGGACGATTGCTCCCACACCGAAAGTGCCAGCAACTCAAGCTCTTGCTGCTGCTCAGCGGCCATTGGCAGCGCATCTACAGCACCACAGACATCGGGGCTCCGGGCTTTCCCTCACCAATAGGGCTTCGACGTTTACCACCAGCTGCACCTGGGCGCCCACTGAAAAAAAACCCCCGAAAAATCACGAACGTCGGACGATTGCTCCCACACCGAAAGTGCCAGCCTGTCAACCTCTTGCTGCTCCTCACCGGCCATTGGCAGCGCATCTACAGCACCACAGACATCGGGGCTCCGGGCTTTCCCTGACGAACAGGGCTTCGACGTTTACCACCAGCTGTACCTGGGCTCCCACTGAAAAAAAACCCCGAAAAATCACGAACATCGGACGATTACGCCCACACTGAAAGTGCCAGCCTGTTAAGCTCTTGCTCCTCCTCCCCGGCCATTGGAGGCGCTTTTACAGCACCACAGACATTGTGGCTCCGGGCCTTCCCTGACGCACAGGCCTTCGATGTTTAGCACCAGCTGCACCTGGGCGCCCCCTGAAATAAAACCTAGAAAAACCACGAACGTCGGACGATTGCTCCCACACCGAAAGTGCCAGCCAGTCAAGCTCTTGCTGCTCGTCCTGGGCCATTGGCAGTGCATCTACAGCACCACAGACATCGGGGCTCCGGGCTTTCCCTGACCAACAGGGCTTCGACATTTACCACTAGCTGCACCTGGGCGGCCACTGAAAATAAACCCAAAAAATCACGAACATCGAACTATTACTCCCACACCGAAAGTGCCAGCAACTCAAGCTCTTGCTGCTCCTCACCGCCCATTCCCAGCGCATCTACAGCACCACAGACATCGGGGCTCTGGGCTTTCCCTGACCAACAGGGCTCCAACATTTACCAATCGCTGCACCGGGGCTCCAACTGAAAATAGCCCCCGAAAAAACACAAACATCGGATGATTACGCCCACACCGAACGTGCCAGCAACACAAGCTCTTGCTGCTCCTCACGGGTCATTTGCAGCACATCTACAGCACCACAGACATCGGGGCTCCGGGCTTTCCTTGACTAACAGGGCTTCGACATTTACCACGAGCTGCACCTGGGCGCCCACTGGAAAAAAACCCCCGAAAAATCACAAACGTCGGACGATTGCTCCCACACCGAAAGTGCCACCCAGTCAAGCTCTTGCTGCTCCTCACCGGCCATGGGCAGCGCATCTACAGCACCACAGACATCGGGGCTGCAGGCTTTCCCTGACCAACAGGGCTTCGACGTTTACCACCAGCTGCACCTGGGCGCCCACTGAAAAAAAACCCCAAAAATTCACGAAGGTCGGACGATTGCTCCCACACCGAAAGTGCCAGCCAGTCAAGCACTTGCTGCTCCTCACCAGACATTCCCAGTGCATCTACAGCACCACAGACATCGGGGCTCCGGGCTTTCCCTGACCAACAGGGCTTTGACATTTACCACCCGCTGAACATGGGCACCCACTGAAAAAAAACCCTGAAAAATCACGAACATTGGACGATTGCTCCCACACCTTAAGTGACAGCCAGTCTAGCTCTTGCTGCTCTTCACCGGCCATTGGCAGGGCAACTACAGCACCACAGACATCACGGCTCCGGGCTTTCCCTGACCAACAGTGCTTCGACGTTTACCACTATCTCCACCTGGGCGCCCAGTGAAATAAAACCCCGAAAAATCACGAACGTCGGACGATTGCTCCCACACCGAAAGTGACAGCCAGTCTAGCTCTTGCTGCCCCTCACCGGCTATTGGCAGCGTAACTACAGCACCACAGACATCACGGCTCCGGGCTTTCCCTGACGAACAGGGCTTCGACGATTACCACCACCTGCACCTGGGCGCCCACTGAAAATAAACCCCGAAAAATCACGAACATCGGACGATTGCTCCCACACCGAAAGTGCCAGCAACACAAGCTCTTGCTGCTCTTCATGCCCATTCCCAGCGCCCCTACAGCACCACAGACATTGGGGATCCGGGGTTTCCCTGACGAACAGGGCTTCGACGTTTACCACCAGCTGAACCTGGGCGCCCACTGAAATAAAACCCCGAAAAATCACGAATATAGGACGATTGCTCCCACACCAAAAGTGCCAGCCTGTCAAGCTCTTGCTACTCCTCACAGGCCATTGGCAGCGCATCTACAGCACCACAGATATCGGGGCTCTGGGCTTTCCCTGACCAACAGGCCTTCGACGTTTACCACCAGCTGCACCTGCGTGCCCCCTGAAATAAAACCCCGAAAAATCACGAACGTCGGACGATTGCTCCCACAATGAAAGTGCCAGCCAGTCAAGCCCTTGCTGCTCCTCACCGGCCATTGGCAGCGCAACTACAGCACCACAGACATCACGGCTCCGGGCTTTCCCTGAAGAACAGGGCTTCGACGATTACCACCAGCTGCACCTGGGCGCCCACTGAAAAAAAAAAACCCAAAAAACACGAACATCGGACGATTGCTCCCACACCAAAAGATCCAGCCTGTCAACCTCTTGCTGCTCCTCCCTGGCCATTGGCAGCGCATCTACAGCACCACAGACATCGGGGCTGCAGGCTTTCCCTGACCAACAGGGCTTCGACGTTTACCACCAGCTGCACCTGGGCGCCCACTGAAAAAAAACCCCAAAAATTCACGAAGGTCGCACGATTGCTCCCACACCGAAAGTGCCAGCCAGTCAAGCACTTGCTGCTCCTCACCAGACATTCCCAGTGCATCTACAGCACCACAGACATCGGGGCTCCGGGCTTTCCCTGACCAACAGGGCTTTGACATTTACCACCCGCTGAACATGGGCACCCACTGAAAAAAAACCCTGAAAAATCACGAACATTGGACGATTGCTCCCACACCTTAAGTGACAGCCAGTCTAGCTCTTGCTGCTCTTCACCGGCCATTGGCAGGGCAACTACAGCACCACAGACATCACGGCTCCGGGCTTTCCCTGAAGAACAGGGCTTCGACGATTACCACCAGCTGCACCTGGGCGCCCACTGAAAAAAAAAAAACCCAAAAAACACGAACATCGGACGATTGCTCCCACACCAAAAGATCCAGCCAGTCTAGCTCTTGCTGCTCCTCCCTGGCCATTGGCAGCGAATCTACAGCACCACAGACATCGGGGCTCTGGGCTTTCCCTGACCTACAGGGCTTCAACATATACAACCAGCTGTACCTGGGCGCCCACTGAAAAATAATCCCCAAAAATCACAAACGTCGGACGATTGCTCCCACACCGAATGTGCCAGCATGTCAAGCTTTGCTGCTCCTCCCCGGCCATTGGCAGCACATCTACAGCACCACAGACATCGGGGCTCCGGGCTTTCCCTGACCAACAGGGCTTCGACATTTACCACTAGCTGCACCTGGGCGGCCACTGAAAATAAACCCAAAAAATCACGAACATCGAACTATTACTCCCACACCGAAAGTGCCAGCAACTCAAGCTCTTGCTGCTCCTCACCGCCCATTCCCAGCGCATCTACAGCACCACAGACATCGGGGCTCTGGGCTTTCCCTGACCAACAGGGCTCCAACATTTACCAATCGCTGCACCGGGGCTCCAACTGAAAATAGCCCCCGAAAAAACACAAACATCGGATGATTACGCCCACACCGAACGTGCCAGCAACACAAGCTCTTGCTGCTCCTCACGGGTCATTTGCAGCACATCTACAGCACCACAGACATCGGGGCTCCGGGCTTTCCTTGACTAACAGGGCTTCGACATTTACCACGAGCTGCACCTGGGCGCCCACTGGAAAAAAACCCCCGAAAAATCACAAACGTCGGACGATTGCTCCCACACCGAAAGTGCCACCCAGTCAAGCTCTTGCTGCTCCTCACCGGCCATGGGCAGCGCATCTACAGCACCACAGACATCGGGGCTGCAGGCTTTCCCTGACCAACAGGGCTTCGACGTTTACCACCAGCTGCACCTGGGCGCCCACTGAAAAAAAACCCCAAAAATTCACGAAGGTCGGACGATTGCTCCCACACCGAAAGTGCCAGCCAGTCAAGCACTTGCTGCTCCTCACCAGACATTCCCAGTGCATCTACAGCACCACAGACATCGGGGCTCCGGGCTTTCCCTGACCAACAGGGCTTTGACATTTACCACCCGCTGAACATGGGCACCCACTGAAAAAAAACCCTGAAAAATCACGAACATTGGACGATTGCTCCCACACCTTAAGTGACAGCCAGTCTAGCTCTTGCTGCTCTTCACCGGCCATTGGCAGGGCAACTACAGCACCACAGACATCACGGCTCCGGGCTTTCCCTGACCAACAGTGCTTCGACGTTTACCACTATCTCCACCTGGGCGCCCAGTGAAATAAAACCCCGAAAAATCACGAACGTCGGACGATTGCTCCCACACCGAAAGTGACAGCCAGTCTAGCTCTTGCTGCCCCTCACCGGCTATTGGCAGCGTAACTACAGCACCACAGACATCACGGCTCCGGGCTTTCCCTGACGAACAGGGCTTCGACGATTACCACCACCTGCACCTGGGCGCCCACTGAAAATAAACCCCGAAAAATCACGAACATCGGACGATTGCTCCCACACCGAAAGTGCCAGCAACACAAGCTCTTGCTGCTCTTCATGCCCATTCCCAGCGCCCCTACAGCACCACAGACATTGGGGATCCGGGGTTTCCCTGACGAACAGGGCTTCGACGTTTACCACCAGCTGAACCTGGGCGCCCACTGAAATAAAACCCCGAAAAATCACGAATATAGGACGATTGCTCCCACACCAAAAGTGCCAGCCTGTCAAGCTCTTGCTACTCCTCACAGGCCATTGGCAGCGCATCTACAGCACCACAGATATCGGGGCTCTGGGCTTTCCCTGACCAACAGGCCTTCGACGTTTACCACCAGCTGCACCTGCGTGCCCCCTGAAATAAAACCCCGAAAAATCACGAACGTCGGACGATTGCTCCCACAATGAAAGTGCCAGCCAGTCAAGCCCTTGCTGCTCCTCACCGGCCATTGGCAGCGCAACTACAGCACCACAGACATCACGGCTCCGGGCTTTCCCTGAAGAACAGGGCTTCGACGATTACCACCAGCTGCACCTGGGCGCCCACTGAAAAAAAAAAACCCAAAAAACACGAACATCGGACGATTGCTCCCACACCAAAAGATCCAGCCTGTCAACCTCTTGCTGCTCCTCCCTGGCCATTGGCAGCGCATCTACAGCACCACAGACATCGGGGCTGCAGGCTTTCCCTGACCAACAGGGCTTCGACGTTTACCACCAGCTGCACCTGGGCGCCCACTGAAAAAAAACCCCAAAAATTCACGAAGGTCGCACGATTGCTCCCACGCCGAAAGTGCCAGCCAGTCAAGCACTTGCTGCTCCTCACCAGACATTCCCAGTGCATCTACAGCACCACAGACATCGGGGCTCCGGGCTTTCCCTGACCAACAGGGCTTTGACATTTACCACCCGCTGAACATGGGCACCCACTGAAAAAAAACCCTGAAAAATCACGAACATTGGACGATTGCTCCCACACCTTAAGTGACAGCCAGTCTAGCTCTTGCTGCTCTTCACCGGCCATTGGCAGGGCAACTACAGCACCACAGACATCACGGCTCCGGGCTTTCCCTGAAGAACAGGGCTTCGACGATTACCACCAGCTGCACCTGGGCGCCCACTGAAAAAAAAAAAACCCAAAAAACACGAACATCGGACGATTGCTCCCACACCAAAAGATCCAGCCAGTCTAGCTCTTGCTGCTCCTCCCTGGCCATTGGCAGCGCATCTACAGCACCACAGACATCGGGGCTCTGGGCTTTCCCTGACCTACAGGGCTTCAACATATACAACCAGCTGTACCTGGGCGCCCACTGAAAAATAATCCCCAAAAATCAGAAACGTCGGACGATTGCTCCCACACCGAATGTGCCAGCATGTCAAGCTTTGCTGCTCCTCCCCGGCCATTGGCAGCACATCTACAGCACCACAGATATCGGGGCTCTGGGCTTTCCCTGACGAATAGGGCTTCAATGATAATCACCAGCTGCACCTGCGAACCCACTGAAAAAAACACCGAAAAATCACGAATATAGGACGATTGCTCCCACACCGAAAGTGCCAGCAACTCAAGCTCTTGCTGCTGCTCAGCGGCCATTGGCAGCGCATCTACAGCACCACAGACATCGGGGCTCCGGGCTTTCCCTCACCAATAGGGCTTCGACGTTTACCACCAGCTGCACCTGGGCGCCCACTGAAAAAAAACCCCCGAAAAATCACGAACGTCGGACGATTGCTCCCACACCGAAAGTGCCAGCCTGTCAACCTCTTGCTGCTCCTCACCGGCCATTGGCAGCGCATCTACAGCACCACAGACATCGGGGCTCCGGGCTTTCCCTGACGAACAGGGCTTCGACGTTTACCACCAGCTGTACCTGGGCTCCCACTGAAAAAAAACCCCGAAAAATCACGAACATCGGACGATTACGCCCACACTGACAGTGCCAGCCTGTTAAGCTCTTGCTCCTCCTCCCCGGCCATTGGAGGCGCTTTTACAGCACCACAGACATTGTGGCTCCGGGCCTTCCCTGACGCACAGGCCTTCGATGTTTAGCACCAGCTGCACCTGGGCGCCCCCTGAAATAAAACCTAGAAAAACCACGAACGTCGGACGATTGCTCCCACACCGAAAGTGCCAGCCAGTCAAGCTCTTGCTGCTCGTCCTGGGCCATTGGCAGTGCATCTACAGCACCACAGACATCGGGGCTCCGGGCTTTCCCTGACCAACAGGGCTTCGACATTTACCACTAGCTGCACCTGGGCGGCCACTGAAAATAAACCCAAAAAATCACGAACATCGAACTATTACTCCCACACCGAAAGTGCCAGCAACTCAAGCTCTTGCTGCTCCTCACCGCCCATTCCCAGCGCATCTACAGCACCACAGACATCGGGGCTCTGGGCTTTCCCTGACCAACAGGGCTCCAACATTTACCAATCGCTGCACCGGGGCTCCAACTGAAAATAGCCCCCGAAAAAACACAAACATCGGATGATTACGCCCACACCGAACGTGCCAGCAACACAAGCTCTTGCTGCTCCTCACGGGTCATTTGCAGCACATCTACAGCACCACAGACATCGGGGCTCCGGGCTTTCCTTGACTAACAGGGCTTCGACATTTACCACGAGCTGCACCTGGGCGCCCACTGGAAAAAAACCCCCGAAAAATCACAAACGTCGGACGATTGCTCCCACACCGAAAGTGCCACCCAGTCAAGCTCTTGCTGCTCCTCACCGGCCATGGGCAGCGCATCTACAGCACCACAGACATCGGGGCTGCAGGCTTTCCCTGACCAACAGGGCTTCGACGTTTACCACCAGCTGCACCTGGGCGCCCACTGAAAAAAAACCCCAAAAATTCACGAAGGTCGGACGATTGCTCCCACACCGAAAGTGCCAGCCAGTCAAGCACTTGCTGCTCCTCACCAGACATTCCCAGTGCATCTACAGCACCACAGACATCGGGGCTCCGGGCTTTCCCTGACCAACAGGGCTTTGACATTTACCACCCGCTGAACATGGGCACCCACTGAAAAAAAACCCTGAAAAATCACGAACATTGGACGATTGCTCCCACACCTTAAGTGACAGCCAGTCTAGCTCTTGCTGCTCTTCACCGGCCATTGGCAGGGCAACTACAGCACCACAGACATCACGGCTCCGGGCTTTCCCTGACCAACAGTGCTTCGACGTTTACCACTATCTCCACCTGGGCGCCCAGTGAAATAAAACCCCGAAAAATCACGAACGTCGGACGATTGCTCCCACACCGAAAGTGACAGCCAGTCTAGCTCTTGCTGCCCCTCACCGGCTATTGGCAGCGTAACTACAGCACCACAGACATCACGGCTCCGGGCTTTCCCTGACGAACAGGGCTTCGACGATTACCACCACCTGCACCTGGGCGCCCACTGAAAATAAACCCCGAAAAATCACGAACATCGGACGATTGCTCCCACACCGAAAGTGCCAGCAACACAAGCTCTTGCTGCTCTTCATGCCCATTCCCAGCGCCCCTACAGCACCACAGACATTGGGGATCCGGGGTTTCCCTGACGAACAGGGCTTCGACGTTTACCACCAGCTGAACCTGGGCGCCCACTGAAATAAAACCCCGAAAAATCACGAATATAGGAAGATTGCTCCCACACCAAAAGTGCCAGCCTGTCAAGCTCTTGCTACTCCTCACAGGCCATTGGCAGCGCATCTACAGCACCACAGATATCGGGGCTCTGGGCTTTCCCTGACCAACAGGCCTTCGACGTTTACCACCAGCTGCACCTGCGTGCCCCCTGAAATAAAACCCCGAAAAATCACGAACGTCGGACGATTGCTCCCACAATGAAAGTGCCAGCCAGTCAAGCCCTTGCTGCTCCTCACCGGCCATTGGCAGCGCAACTACAGCACCACAGATATCACGGCTCCGGGCTTTCCCTGAAGAACAGGGCTTCGACGATTACCACCAGCTGCACCTGGGCGCCCACTGAAAAAAAAAAACCCAAAAAACACGAACATCGGACGATTGCTCCCACACCAAAAGATCCAGCCTGTCAACCTCTTGCTGCTCCTCCCTGGCCATTGGCAGCGCATCTACAGCACCACAGACATCGGGGCTCTGTGCTTTCCCTGATGAACAGGGCTTCGACGATTATCACCAGCTGCACCCGGGAACCCACTGAAAAAAAACACCGAAAAATCACGAACATCGGACGATTACGCCCACACTGAAAGTGCCAGCATGTTAAGCTCTTGCTACTCCTCCCCGGCCATTGGAGGCGCTTCTACAGCACCACAGACATTGTGGCTCCGGGCCTTCCCTGACGAACAGGCCTCCGATGTTTAGCACCAGCTGAACCTGGGCGCCCCCTGAAATAAAACCTAGAAAAACCACGAACGTCGGACGATTGCTCCCACACCAAAAGTGCCAGCCAGTCAAGCTCTTGCTGCTCCTCACCGCCCATTCCCAGCGCATCTACAGCACCACAGACATCGGGGCTCCGGGCTTTCCCTGACCTACAGGGCTTCAACATATACAACCAGCTGTACCTGGGCGCCCACTGAAAAATAATCCCCAAAAATCACAAGCGTCGGACGATTGCTCCCACACCGAATGTGCCAGCATGTCAAGCTTTGCTGCTCCTCCCCGGCCATTGGCAGCACATCTACAGCACCACAGATATCGGGGCTCTGGGCTTTCCCTGACGAATAGGGCTTCAATGATAATCACCAGCTGCACCTGCGAACCCACTGAAAAAAACACCGAAAAATCACGAATATAGGACGATTGCTCCCACACCGAAAGTGCCAGCAACTCAAGCTCTTGCTGCTGCTCAGCGGCCATTGGCAGCGCATCTACAGCACCACAGACATCGGGGCTCCGGGCTTTCCCTCACCAATAGGGCTTCGACGTTTACCACCAGCTGCACCTGGGCGCCCACTGAAAAAAAACCCCCGAAAAATCACGAACGTCGGACGATTGCTCCCACACCGAAAGTGCCAGCCTGTCAACCTCTTGCTGCTCCTCACCGGCCATTGGCAGCGCATCTACAGCACCACAGACATCGGGGCTCCGGGCTTTCCCTGACGAACAGGGCTTCGACGTTTAGCACCAGCTGTACCTGGGCTCCCACTGAAAAAAAACCCCGAAAAATCACGAACATCGGACGATTACGCCCACACTGAAAGTGCCAGCCTGTTAAGCTCTTGCTGCTCCTCCCCGGCCATTGGAGGCGCTTTTACAGCACCACAGACATTGTGGCTCCGGGCCTTCCCTGACGCACAGGCCTTTGATGTTTAGCACCAGCTGCACCTGGGCGCCCCCTGAAATAAAACCTAGAAAAACCACGAACGTCGGACGATTGTTCCCACACCGAAAGTGCCAGCCAGTCAGGCTCTTGCTGCTCGTCCTGGGCCATTGGCAGTGCATCTACAGCACCACAGACATCGGGGCTCCGGGCTTTCCCTGACCAACAGGGCTTCGACATTTACCACTAGCTGCACCTGGGCGGCCACTGAAAATAAACCCAAAAAATCACGAACATCGAACTATTACTCCCACACCGAAAGTGCCAGCAACTCAAGCTCTTGCTGCTCCTCACCGCCCATTCCCAGCGCATCTACAGCACCACAGACATCGGGGCTCTGGGCTTTCCCTGATGCACAGGGCTTCAACATTTACCACTCGCTGCACCGGGGCTCCAACTGAAAATAGCCCCCGAAAAAACACAAACATCGGATGATTACGCCCACACCGAACGTGCCAGCAACACAAGCTCTTGCTGCTCCTCACCGGCCATGGGCAGCGCATCTACAGCACCACAGACATCGGGGCTGCAGGCTTTCCCTGACCAACAGGGCTTCGACGTTTACCACCAGCTGCACCTGGGCGCCCACTGAAAAAAAACCCCAAAAATTCACGAAGGTCGGACGATTGCTCCCACACCGAAAGTGCCAGCCAGTCAAGCACTTGCTGCTCCTCACCAGACATTCCCAGTGCATCTACAGCACCACAGACATCGGGGCTCCGGGCTTTCCCTGACCAACAGGGCTTTGACATTTACCACCCGCTGAACATGGGCACCCACTGAAAAAAAACCCTGAAAAATCACGAACATTGGACGATTGCTCCCACACCTTAAGTGACAGCCAGTCTAGCTCTTGCTGCTCCTCACCGGCCATTGGCAGGGCAACTACAGCACTACAGACATCACGGCTCCGGGCTTTCCCTGACGAACAGGGCTTCGACGATTACCAGCACCTGCACCTGGGCGCCCACTGAAAATAAACCCCGAAAAATCACGAACATCGGACGATTGCTCCCACACCGAAAGTGCCAGCAACACAAGCTCTTGCTGCTCCTCATGCCCATTCCCAGCGCCCCTACAGCACCACAGACATTGGGGATCCGGGGTTTCCCTGACAAACAGGGCTTCGACGTTTACCACCAGCTGAACCTGGGCGCCCACTGAAATAAAACCCCGAAAAATCACGAATACAGGACGATTGCTCCAACACCAAAAGTGCCAGCCTGTCAAGCTCTTGCTGCTCCTCACAGGCCATTGGCAGCGCATCTACAGCACCAAAGATATCGGGGCTCTGGGCTTTCCCTGACCAACAGGCCTTCGACGTTTTCCACCAGCTGCACCTGCGTGCCCCCTGAAATAAAACCCCGAAAAATCACGAACGTCGGACGATTGCTCCCACACTGAAAGATCCAGCCTGTCAAGCTCTTGCTGCTCCTCATGGGCCATTGGCAGCGCATCTACAGCACCACAGACATCAGGGCTCCGGGCTTTCCCTGACCAACAGGACTTCGACGATTACCACCAGCTGCACCTGGGCGCCCACTGTAAAAAACTCAAAAAATCACGAACGTCGGACGATTGTTCCCACACCGAAAGTGCCAGCAACACGATCTCTTGCTGCTCCTCACCACACATTCCCAGTGCATCTACAGCACCACAGACATCGGGGCTCTGGGCTTTCCCTGACCAACAGGGCTTCGACATATACCACAAGCTGCACCTGGGCGCCCACTGAAAAAAAACCCCAAAAAATCACGAACATCGGACGATTGCTCCCACACCGCAAGTGCCAGCAACTCAATCTCTTGCTGCTCCTCAGCGGCCATTGGCAGCCCATCTACAGAACCACAGATATCGGGGCTCCGAGCTTTCCCTGACCAACAGGGCTTCGACGTTTACCACGCGCTGCACTTAGGCTCCAACTGAAAAAAGCCCCCGAAAAAACACAAACATCGGACGATTACGCCCACACCGAACGTGCCAGCAACACAAGCTCTTGCTGCTCGTCACGGGTCATTGGCAGCATATCTACAGCACCAAAGACATCGGGGCTCCGGGCTTTCCCTGACTAACAGGGCTTCGACATTTACCACCCGCTGAACCTGGGCGCCCACTGAAAAAAAACCCCAAAAAAATCACGAACGTCGGACGATTGCTCTCACAGCAAAAGTGCCAGCCAGTCAAGCTCTGGCTGCTCCTCTGCGGCCATTGGCAGCGCATCTACAGTACCACAGACATCGGGGCTCCGGGCTTTCCCTGACCAACAGGGCTTCGACGTTTACCACCCGCTGAACCTGGGCGCTCAATGAAAAAAAACCCCGAAAAATTACGAACATCGGACAATTGCTCCCACACTGAAAGTGCCAGCAACAAAAGGTCTTGCTACTCCTCACCGGCCATTCCCAGTGCATCTACAGCACCACAGACATCGGTGCTCTGGGCTTTCCCTGACCAACAGGGCTTCGACGTATACCACCAGTTGCACCTGGGCACCCACTGAAAATAAACACGAAAAATCACTAACGTCAGACGATTGCTCCCACACCAAAAGTGCCAGCCAGTCAAGCTCTTGCTGCTCCTCACCGCCCATTCCCACCCCATCTACAGCACCACAGACATCGGGGCTCCGGGCTTTCCCTGACTAACAGGGCTTCGACGTTTACCACCAGCTGCACCTGGGCGCCCACTGAAAAAAAACCCCGAAACATCACGAACATCGGACGATTGCTCCCACACCCAAAGTGCCAGCAACACAAGCTTTTGCTGCTCTTCCCCGGCCACTGGCAGTGTATCTACAGCACCACAGACATCGGGGCTCTGGGCTTTCCCTGACCAACAGTGCTTCGACATTTACCACCAGCTGCACCTGGGTGCCCACTGAAAAAAACCCCGAAAAATCACGAATATCGGACGATTGCTCTCACAGCAAAAGTGACAGCCAGTCAAGCTCTGGCTGCTCCTCTGCGGCCATTGGCAGCGCATCTACAGTACCACAGACATCGGGGCTCCGGGCTTTCCCTGACCAACAGGGCTTCGACATATACCACCAGTTGCACCATGGCGCCCACTGAAAAAAATTCCCCAGAAATCACAAACGTCGGACGATTGCTCCCACACCTTAAGTGCCAGCCTGTCAAACTCTTGCTGCTCCTCACCGGCCATTGGCAGCGCATCTACAGCACCACAGACATCGGGGCTCCAGGCTTTCCCTGACCAACAGGGCTTCGACGTTTACCACGAGCTGAACATGGGCACCCACTTAATAAAACCCCGAAAAATCACAAACATCGGACGACTGCTCCAACACCTTAAGTGCCAGCATGTCAAGCTCTTGCTGCTCCTCATGGGCCATTGGCAGCGCATCTACAGCACCACAGACATCGGGTCTCTGGGCTTTCCCTGACCAACAGGGCTTCGACATTTACCACACGCTGCACCTGGGCGCCCACTGAAAAAAACCCCAAAAAATCACTAACATCGGACGATTGCTCCCACACCGAAAGTGCCAGCAACACAATATCTTGCTGCTCCTCACCGCACATTCCCAGCGCATGTACAGCACCACAGACATCGGGGCTCCGGGCTTTCCCTGACCAATAGGGCTTCAACATATACCACCAGCTGCACCTGAGCTCCCATGGAAAAACCCCCCAAAAAATAATGAACATCGGACGATTACGCCCACACCGAAAGTGCCAGCCTGTCAAGCTCTTGCTGCTCCTCCCTGGCCATTGGCAGCGCATCTACAGCACCACAGACATCGGGGCTCTGGCCTTTCCCTGACCAACAGGGCTTCGACGATTATCACCAGCTGCACCTGTGCAGCCTATGAAAAAAAACCCCGAAAAATCACGAACATCGGACGATTGCTCCTACACCGAAAGTGCCAGCCAGTCAAGCTCTTGCTGCTCCTCACCGCCCATTCCCAGTGCATCTACAGCACCACAGACATCGGGGCTCTGGGCTTTCCCTGACCAACAGGGCTTCGACATATACCAACAGTTGCACCTGGGCGCCCAATGAAAAAAAAACCCAAAAAATCACGAACATCAGACGATTGCTCCCACACCGAAAGTGCCAGCCTGTTAAGCTCTTGCTGCTCCTCACGGGCCATTGGCAGCGCATCTACAGCACCACAGACATCGGGGCTCTGGGCTTTCCCTGACCAAAAGGGATTCGACATATACCACCAGCTGCCCCTTGGCGCCCACTTAAAAAAAATCCCCGAAAAATCACGAAGATCGGACGATTGCTCCCACAACGAAAGTGCCAGCAACACAAGCTCTTACTGCTCCACACCGCCCATTAGCAGCGCATCTACAGCACCACAGACAACGGGACTCTGGGCTTTCCCTCACCAACAGGGCTTCGACATATACCACCAGGTGCACCGGGGCGCACATTGAAATAAAACCTTGAAAAATCACGAAGATCGGACGATTGCTCCCACACCGAAAGATCCAGCCTGTCAAGCTCTTGCTGCTCCTCCCCGGCCATTGGCAGCGCATCTACAGCACCAGAGACATCGGGGCTCTGGGCTTTCCCTGACCAACAGGGCTTCGACATTTACCACCCGCTGCACCTGGGCGCCCACTGAAAAAAAACCCAAAAAATCACGAACGTCGGACGATTGCTCCCACACCGAAAGTGCCAGCAACACAATATCTTGCTGCTCCACACTGCCCATTCCCAGCACATCTACAGCACCACAGACATCGGTGCTCTGGGCTTTCCCTGACCAACAGGGCTTCGACGTTTACCACCAACTGCACCTGGGTGCCCACTGAAAAAAAATCCCCAAAAAACACAAACGTCGGACGATTGCTCCCACACATTAATTGCCATCTGGTCAAGCTCTTGCTGCTCCTCAGCGGCCATTGGCAGCGCATCTACAGCACCACAGACATCGGAGCTCCGGGCTTTCACTCACGAACAGGGCTTTGACATTTACCACCAGTTGCACCTGGGTGCCCTCTGAAAGTAAATCCCCAAAAATTCACGAACGTCGGACGATTGCTCCCACACCGAAAGTGCCAGCCAGTCACGCTCTTCCTGCTCCTCACCAGACATTCCCAGCGCATCTACAGAACCACAGACATCGGGGCTCTGGGCTTTTCCTGACCAACAGGGCTTCAACGTTTATGACCCGCTGCACCTGGGCATACACTGAAAAAAACCTTCGAAATATCACGAACATCAGACGATTGCTCCCACACCGAAAGTGCCATCAACACAAGCTCCTGTTGCTCCTCAGCGCCCATTCCAAGCGCATCTACAGCACCACAGACATCAGGGCTCTGGGCTTTCCCTGACGAACAGGGCTTCGACATATACCACCACCTGCTGCACCTCAGCGCCCACTGAAAAAAACCCCCGAAAAATCACCAACGTCGGACGATTGCTCCCACACCGAAAGTGCCAGCCATTCAAGCTCTTGCTGCTCATCACCGCCCATTGGCAGCGCATCTACAGCACCACAGACATTGGGGCTCCAGGCTTTCCCTGACCAACAGGGCTTCGACATTTACAACCAGCTGTACCTGTGTGCCCACTGAAAAAAACCCCCGAAAAGTCACGAACATCGGACGATTGCTCCCACACCGAAAGTGCCAGCCAGTCAAGCTCTTACTGCTCATCACCAGCCATTCCCAGTGCATCTACAGCACCACAGACATCGGGGCTCCGGGCTTTCCCTGACGAACAGGGCTTCGACGTTTAACACCAGCTGCACCTGGGCGCCCAGTGAAAAAAAACCCCGAAAAATCACGAACGTCGGACGATTGCTCCCACACCAAAAGTGCCAGCCAGTCAAGCTCTTGCTGCTCCTCACCAGCCATTGGCAGCGCATCTACAGCACCACAGACATCGGGGCTCTGGGCTTTCCCTGACCAACAGGGCTTTGACATTTACCACCAGCTGCACCTGGGCGCCCACTGAAAAAAAACCCCAAAAAATCACAAACGTCGGACGATTGCTCCCACACCGGAAGTGCCAGCCTGTCAAGCTCTTGCTGCTCGTCCCCGGCCATTGGCAGCGCATCTACAGCACCACAGACATCGGGGCTACGGGCTTTCCCTGACCAACAGGGCTTCGATGTTTACCACCAGCTGAACATGGGCGCCCACTGAAAAAAAAACCCAAAAAAACACAAACGTCGGACGATTGCTCCCACAACACAAGTGCCAGCCTGTCAAGCTCTTGCTGCACCTCCCCAGCCATTGGCAACGCATCTACAGCACCACAGACATCGGGGCTCCGGGCTTTCCCTCACGAACAGAGCTTTGACATTTACCACCAGTTGCACCTGGGTGCCCACTGAAAAATAATACCCAAAACTCACGAACCTCTGACGATTACTCCCACACCGAAAGTGCCAGCCAGTCAAGCTCTTCCTACTCCACACCGGCCATTGGCAGCGCATCTACAACACCACAGACATCGGGGCTACGGGCTTTCCCTCACCAACAGGGCTTCGATGTTTGCCACCAGCTGCACGTGGGCACCCACTGAAAAAAATCCCCAGAAATCACGAACTTTGGACGATTGCTCCCACACCAAAAGTGCCAGCAACACAAGCTCTTGCTGCTCCTCACCGCCCATTCCCAGCGCATCTACAGCACCACAGACATCGGGGCTCTGGGCTTTTCCTCACAAAAAGGGCTTCGACATATGAACACCAGCTGCACCTGGGCGCCAACTGAAATAAAACCGCGAAAAATCACGAACATCGGGCTATTGCTCCCACACCGAAACTG
This sequence comes from Chlamydotis macqueenii, assembly GCF_036417535.1. Taxonomy (NCBI): domain Eukaryota; kingdom Metazoa; phylum Chordata; class Aves; order Otidiformes; family Otididae; genus Chlamydotis; species Chlamydotis macqueenii. Next base: position 178,791 of record NC_141566.1, read on the forward strand.
CCAGCCAGTCAAGCTCTTGCTGCCCCTTCACCAGCAATTAGAGGCACATCTACAGCACCACAGACATCGTGGCTCCGGGCTTTCCCTGACCAACAGGGCTTCGACATATACCACCCGCTGCACCTGGGCGCCCACTGAAAAAAAAACCCGGAGAAATCACAAACATCGGGCGATTGCTCCCACACAGAAAGTGCCAGCAACGCAAGCTCTTGCTGCTCCTCACCGCCCTTTCCCAGCGCATCTACAGCACCACAGACATTGGCGCTCCGGGCTTTCCCTGACCAACAGGGCTTCGACATTTACCACCAGCTGCACCTGGGTGCTCCCTGAAAAAAAAACGCCGAAATATAAAGGACGTCTGACGATTGCTCCCACACCGAAAGTGCTAGCAACTCAAGCTCTTGCTGCTCCTCACTGCCCATTCCCAGCGCATCTACAGCACCACAGACATCGGGGCTACGGGTTTTCCCTGACCAACAGGGCTTAGACAATTACCACCAGCTGAACCTGGGCGCACACTGAAAAAAAACACGAAAAATCACGAACGTCGGACGATTGCTCCCACACCTAACGTGCCAGCAACGCAAGCTCTTGCTGCTCCTCACCAGCCATTGGCTGCGCATCTACAGCACCACAGACATCGGGCCTCTGGGCTGTCCTTGAAGAACAGGGCTTCGACATATTCCACCAGCTTCACCTGGGCGCACACTGAGAACATACCCTGAAAAATCACTAACGTCGGATGATTGCTCCCACACCGAATGTGCCAGCAACACAAGCTCTTGTTAGTACTCACCGCCCATTCCCCGCACATCTACAGCACCACAGACATCGGGGCTATGTGCTTTCCCTGACCAACAGGGCTTTGACATTTACCACCAGCTGCACCTGGGCGCCCACTAAAAAAAAACACCGAAAAATCACGAACATCGGACGATTACTCCCACACCGAAAGTGCCAGCAACACAAGCTCTTGCTGCTCCTCACTGGCCATTGGATGCGCATCTACAGCACCACAGACATCGGGGCTCCGGGCTTTCCCTGACAAATAGGGCTTCGACATTTACCACCAGCTGAACCTGGGTGCTCCCTGAAAAAAAAACCCCGAAAAATAAAGGACGTCTGACGATTGCTCCCACACCGAAAGTGCTAGCAACTCAAGCTCTTGCTGCTCCTCACTGCCCATTCCCAGCGCATCTACAGCACCACAGACATCGGGGCTCCGGGCTTTCCCTGACCAACAGGGCTTCGATATTTACCAGCAGCTGAACCTGGGCGCACACTGAAAAAAAACCCTGAAAAATCACGAACATCGGATGATTGCTCCCACACCGAAAGTGCCAGCCAGTCAAGCTCTTGCTGCTCCTCATGGGCCATTGGCAGCGCATCTACAGCACCACAGACATCGGGGCTCTGGGCTTTCCCTGACCAACAGGGCTTCGACGTTTATCGCCAGCTGCACATGGGCGCCCACTGAAAAAAAACCCCAAAAAATCACGAACGTCGGACAATTGCTCCCATATCGAAAGTGCCAGCCTTTCAAGCTCTTGCTGCTCCTCACGGGCCATTGGCAGTGCATCTACAGCACCACAGACATCGAGGCTCTGTGATTTCCCTGACCAACAGGGCTTCGACATATACCACCAGCTGCACCTGGGCACCCACTGAAAAAAATTCCCAGAAATCACGAACATCAGATGATTGCTTTCACACCAAAAGTGCCATCAATACAAGCTCTTGTTGCTCCTCACCGCCCATTCCCAGCGCATCTACAGCACCACAGACATCGGGGCTCCGGGCTTTCCCTGACCAACAGGGCTTCGACGTTTACCACCCGATGCACCTGGGCTCCCACTGAAAAAAACCCCCAAAAAATCACGAACGTCGGACGATTGCTCCCACACCGAAAGTACCAGCCAGTCAAGCTCTTGCTGCTCCTCACGGGCCATTGGCAGCGCATCTACAGCACAACATACATCGTGGCTCTGAGCTTTCCCTGACCCATATGGCTTCGATGTTTACCAGCAGCTGCACCTGCGTACCCACTGGAAACAAATCCCCAAAAATCACGAACGTTGGACCATTGCTCCCCTTCGTGGTTCAGCCCCAACGGGGACCAGACTACGCAGTCTCTCTCTCAGTCCCCCCACTCTCCGAGAGAATAGAATGAGATTTGACAAACAAAAGAAACCAGAAAAAAAACCAAACACGCGGGTTGAGATTGAACAAAAAGTAAATTTAACAGTAATGACAGAAGAAAACAAGACCGGGATGGAACACAAATACAGTACAATAATTCACAACAGATCTCCACAACCAGTCTCTTCCAAGTAGCAGGGGGCCTCCCTTCAGCACCCTCCTCACTTATATACTGAGCATGATGTCAGAAGGGATGGAATAGCCCTTTGCCTAATTTGGGTAAATTAACGCCAGCTGTTAGCTAATTAGTTAACTATCCCAACCATAGGGGCTACCAGCTTCAGTTCTCCACCCAGCTCAGGTAAATATTAACTCTATCCTGGCCAGAACCAGGACACTCCGACACCGAAAGTACCAGCCAGTGAAGCTCTTGCTGCACCTCACCGGCCATTGGCAGCGCATCTACAGCACCACAGATATCGGGGCTCCGGGCTTTCCCTGACCAACAGGGCTTCGACATTTACCACCCGCTGCACCTCAGCGCCCACTGGAAAAAAAACCCGAAAAAATCACGAATATCGGACAATTGATCCCACAACGAAAGTGCCAGCCATCAAGCTCTTGCTGCTCGTCCCCGGCCATTGGTAGCACATCTACAGCACCACAGACATGGGGGCTCCGGGCTTTCCCTGACCAACAGGGCTTCGACGTTTACCAGCCGCTGCACCTGGGCGCCCACTGAAATAAAACCCCGAAAAATCACGAACATCGGACGATTGCTCCAACACCGAAAGTGCCAGCCTGTCAAGCTGTTGCTGCTCCACCCCGGCCATTTGCTGCGCATCTACAGCACCACAGACATCGGGCCTCCGGGCTGTCCCTGAAGAACAGGGCTTCGACATATACCACCAGCTTCACCTGGCCGCAAACTGAGGAAAAACCCCGAAAAATCACGAACGTCGGATGATTGCTCCCACACCGAATGTGCCAGCAACACAAGCTCTTGTTGCTACTCACCGCCCATTCCCAGCACATCTACAGCACCACAGACATCGGGGCTCTGGGCTTTCCCTGACGAACAGGGCTTTGACATTTACCACCAGCTGCACTTGGGCGCCCACTGAAAAAAAACCCCGAAAAATCACGAACATCGGACGATTGCTCCCACACCAAAAGTGCCAGCCAGTCAAGCTCTTGCTGCTCCTCACCGCCCATTCCCAGCGCATCTACAGCACCACAGACATCGGGGCTCTGGGCTTTCCCTGACCAACAGGGCTTCGACATTTACCACCCGCTGAACATGGGCGCCCACTGAAAAATAACCTCCAAAAATCACTAACGTCCGACGATTGCACCCACACCTTAAGTGACAGCCTGTCAAGCTCTTGCTGCTCATCTTCAGCCATTGGCAGCGCATCTACAGCACCACAGACATCGGGGCTCTGGGCTTTCCCTGATGGACAGGGCTTCGACATTTAACACCAGCTGAACCTGGGCGCCCACTGAATAAAAAACCCCAAAAAACACGAACGTCGGACGATTGCTCCCACACCGAAAGTGCCAGCCAGTCAAGCTCTTGTTGCTCCTCCCCGCCCATTCCCAGCGCATCTAAAGCACCACAGATATCGGGGCTCTGGGCTTTCCCTGACGAATAGGGCTTCGATGATTATCACCAGCTGCACCTCGGAACCCACTGAAAAAAACACCGAAAAATCGCGAATATCGGACGATTGCTCCCACACCGCAAGTGCCAGCAACTCAATCTCTTGCTGCTCCTCATCGGCCATTGGCAGCCCATCTACAGAACCACAGATATCGGGGCTCCGAGCTTTCCCTGATCAACAGGGCTTCGACGTTTACCACTCGCTGCACTTAGGCTCCAACTGAAAAAAGCCCCCGAAAAAACACAAACATCGGACGATTACGCCCACACCGAACTTGCCAGCAACACAAGCTCTTGCTGCTCGTCACGGGTCATTGGCAGCACATCTACAGCACCAAAGACATCGGGGCTCCGGGCTTTCCCTGACTAACAGGGCTTCGACATTTACCACCCGCTGAACCTGGGCGCCCACTGAAAAAAAACCCCGAAAAAATCACGAACGTCGGACGATTGCTCTCACAGCAAAAGTGCCAGCCAGTCAAGCTCTGGCTGCTCCTCTGCGGCCATTGGCAGCGCATCTACAGTACCACAGACATCGGGGCTCCGGGCTTTCCCTGACCAACAGGGCTTCGACGTTTACCACCCGCTGAACCTGTGCGCCCAATGAAAAAAAACCCCGAAAAATTACGAACATCGGACAACTGCTCCCACACTGAAAGCGCCAGCAACAAAAGGTCTTGCTACTCCTCACCAGCCATTCCCAGTGCATCTACAGCACCACAGACATCGGGGCTCTGGGCTTTCCCTGACCAACAGGGCTTCGACGTATACCACCAGTTGCACCTGGGCACCCACTGAAAATAAACACGAAAAATCACTAACGTCAGACGATTGCTCCCACACCAAAAGTGCCAGCCTGTCAAGCTCTTGCTGCTCCTCACCGCCCATTCCCAGCCCATCTACAGCACCACAGACATCGGGGCTCTGGGCTTTCCCTGACCAACAGGGCTTCGACATTTACCACCAGCTGCACCTGGGTGACTGGAAAAAAACCCCGAAAAATCACGAACGTCGGACGATTGCTCCCTGTCATAGTTCAGCCCCAACGGGGACCAGAGTACGCAGTCTCTCTCTCAGTCCCCCCACTCTCCGAGAGAATAGGAGGAGATTTGACAAACAAAAGAAAACCAGAAAAAAAAACAAACACGCGGGTTGAGATTGAACAAAAAATAAATTTAACAGTAATGACAGAAGAAAACAACACAGTGATGGAACACATATACAGTACAATAGCTCACAACAGATCTCCACATCCAGTCTCTTCCAAGTAGCAGGGGGCCTCCCTTCAGCACCCTCCTCGCTTATATACTGAGCATGATGTCAGATGGGATGGAATAGCCCTTTGGCTAATTTGGGTAAATTAACGCCAGCTGTTAGCTAATTAGTTAACTATCCCAGCCATAGGAGCTACCAGCTTCAGCTCTCCACACAGCTGAGGTAAATATTGACTCTATCCTGGCCAGAACCAGGACACTCCCACACCAAAAATGCCAGCAACAGAAGCTCTTGCTGCTCTTCAGGGGCCATTGGCAGCGCATCTACAGCACCACAGACATCGGGGCTCCAGGCATTCCCTGACCAACAGGGCTTCGATGTTTACCACCCGCTGCACCTGGGCGCCCACTGAAAAAACACCCGAAAAATCACGAACGTCGGACGATTGCTCCCACACCGAAACTCCCAGCAACACAAGCTCTTACTGCTACTCACCGCCCATTCCCAGCGCATCTACAGCACCACAGACAACGGGGCTCTGGGCTTTCCCTCACCAACAGGGCTTCAACGTTTATGACCCGCTGCACCTGGGCATACACTGAAAAAAACCTTCGAAATATCACGAACATCAGACGATTGCTCCCACACCGAAAGTGCCATCAACACAAGCTCCTGTTGCTCCTCAGCGCCCATTCCAAGCGCATCTACAGCACCACAGACATCAGGGCTCTGGGCTTTCCCTGACGAACAGGGCTTCGACATATACCACCACCTGCTGCACCTCAGCGCCCACTGAAAAAAACCGCCGAAAAATCACCAACGTCGGACGATTGCTCCCACACCGAAAGTGCCATCAACACAAGCTCCTGTTGCTCCTCAGCGCCCATTCCAAGCGCATCTACAGCACCACAGACATCAGGGCTCTGGGCTTTCCCTGACGAACAGGGCTTCGACATATACCACCACCTGCTGCACCTCAGCGCCCACTGAAAAAAACCGCCGAAAAATCACCAACATCGGACGATTGCTCCCACACCGAAAGTGCCAGCCAGTCAAGCTCTTACTGCTCATCACCAGCCATTCCCAGTGCATCTACAGCACCACAGACATCGGGGCTCCGGGCTTTCCCTGACCAACAGGGGTTCGACGATTACCACCAGCTGCACATGGGCGCCCACTGAGAAAAAACCCCGAAAAATCACAAACCTCGGACGATTGCTCCCACACCAAAAGTGCCAGCCTGTCAAGCTCTTGCTACTCCTCAGCGGCCATTAGCAGCGCATCTACAGCACCACAGACATCGGGGCTCCGGGCTTTCCCTGACCAACAGGGCTTCGACATTTAGCACCAGCTGCACATGGGCGCTCACGGAAAAAAAACCCCGAAAAATCACAAACCTCGGACGATTGCTCCCACACCAAAAGTGCCAGCAACACAAGCTCTTGCTGCTCCTTACCGCCCATTCCCAGCGCATCTGCAGCACCACAGACATCGGGGCTGTGGGCTTTCCCTGACCAACAGGGCTTCGACATATACCACCAGCTGCACCTGGGCGCCCACTGAAAAAAAACCCTGAAAAATCACGAACATCGGACGATTGCTCCCACACCGAAAGTGCCAGAAGCTCAAGCTCTTGCTGCTCCCCACCGCCCATTCCCAGCGCATCTACAGCACCACAGACATCGCGGCTGCGGGCTTTCCCTGACCAACAGGGCTTCGACATTTACCACCAGCTGCACCTGGACGCCCACTGAAAAAAAACCCCGAAAAATCACGAACATCAGACGATTGCTCCCACACCATAAGTGCCATCCAGTCAAGCTCTTACTGATCCTCACCAGCCATTCCCAGTGCATCTACAGCACCACAGACATCGGGGCTCCGGGTTTTCCCACACCAACAGGGCTTCGATGTTTACCACCCTCTGCACCTGGGCGCCCACTGAAAAAAAACCCCAAAAAATCACGAACATCGTACGATTGCTCCAACACTGAAAGTGCCAGCCAGTCAAGCTCTTGCTGCTCCTCACCGCCCATTCCCAGTGCATCTACAGCACCACAGACATCGGGGCTCTGGGCTTTCCCTGACCAACAGGGCTTCGACATTTACCACCAGGTGCACCTGGGCGCCCACTGAAAAAAAACCCTTAAAATCACAAACATCAGACGATTGTTCCCACACATTAAATGCCAGCCTTTCAAGATCTTGCTGCACCTCACCAGCCATTGGAGGAGCATCTACAGCACCACAGACATCGGGGCTCTGGGCTTTCCCTGACCAACAGGGCTTTGACATTTACCACCAGCTGCACCTGGGCGCCCACTGAAAAAAAACCCCAAAAAATCACAAACGTCGGACGATTGCTCCCACACCGGAAGTGCCAGCCTGTCAAGCTCTTGCTGCTCGTCCCCGGCCATTGGCAGCGCATCTACAGCACCACAGACATCGGGGCTACGGGCTTTCCCTGACCAACAGGGCTTCGATGTTTACCACCAGCTGAACCTGGGCGCCCACTGAAAAAAAAACCCAAAAAAACACAAACGTCGGACGATTGCTCCCACAACACAAGTGCCAGCCTGTCAAGATCTTGCTGCACCTCCCCAGCCATTGGCAACGCATCTACAGCACCACAGACATCGGGGCTCCGGGCTTTCCCTCACGAACAGAGCTTTGACATTTACCACCAGTTGCACCTGGGTGCCCACTGAAAAATAATACCCAAAACTCACGAACCTCTGACGATTACTCCCACACCGAAAGTGCCAGCCAGTCAAGCTCTTCCTACTCCACACCGGCCATTGGCAGCGCATCTACAGCACCACAGACATCGGGGCTACGGGCTTTCCCTCACCAACAGGGCTTCGATGTTTGCCACCAGCTGCACGTGGGCACCCACTGAAAAAAATCCCCAGAAATCACGAACTTTGCACGATTGCTCCCACACCAAAAGTGCCAGCAACACAAGCTCTTGCTGCTCCTCACCGCCCATTCCCAGCGCATCTACAGCACCACAGACATCGGGGCTCTGGGCTTTCCCTCACAAAAAGGGCTTCGACATATGAACACCAGCTGCACCTGGGCGCCAACTGAAATAAAACCGCGAAAAATCACGAACATCGGGCTATTGCTCCCACACCGAAACTGCCAGCCAGTCAAGCTCTTGCTGCCCCTTCACCAGCCATTCCCAGTGCATCTACAGCACCACAGACATCGTGGCTCCGGGCTTTCCCTGACCAACAGGGCTTCGACATATACCACCCGCTGCACCTGGGCGCCCACTGAAAAAAAAACCCCGAGAAATCACAAACATCGGGCGATTGCTCCCACACAGAAAGTGCCAGCAACGCAAGCTCTTGCTGCTCCTCACCGCCCTTTCCCAGCGCATCTACAGCACCACAGACATTGGCGCTCCGGGCTTTCCCTGACCAACAGGGCTTCGACATTTACCACCAGCTGCACCTGGGTGCTCCCTGAAAAAAAAACGCCGAAATATAAAGGACGTCTGACAATTGCTCCCACACCAAAAGTGCTAGCAACTCAAGCTCTTGCTGCTCCTCACTGCCCATTCCCAGCGCATCTACAGCACCACAGACATCGGGGCTACGGGTTTTCCCTGACCAACAGGGCTTAGACAATTACCACCAGCTGAACCTGGGCGCACACTGAAAAAAAACACGAAAAATCACGAACGTCGGACGATTGCTCCCACACCTAACGTGCCAGCAACGCAAGCTCTTGCTGCTCCTCACCAGCCATTGGCTGCGCATCTACAGCACCACAGACATCGGGCCTCCGGGCTGTCCTTGAAGAACAGGGCTTCGACATATTCCACCAGCTTCACCTGGGCGCACACTGAGAACATACCCTGAAAAATCACTAACGTCGGATGATTGCTCCCACACCGAATGTGCCAGCAACACAAGCTCTTGTTAGTACTCACCGCCCATTCCCCGCACATCTACAGCACCACAGACATCGGGGCTATGTGCTTTCCCTGACCAACAGGGCTTTGACATTTACCACCAGCTGCACCTGGGCGCCCACTGAAAAAAAACACCGAAAAATCACAAACGTCGGACGATTGCTCCCACACCGAAAGTGCCAGCCAGTCAAGCTCTTGCTGCTCCTCACCGCCCATTCCCAGCGCATCTACAGCACCACAGACATCGGGGCTCTGGGATTTCCCTGACCAACAGGGCTTCGACATTTACCACCAGCTGCACCTGGGTGTCCATTGAAAAAAATCTCAAAAAATCACGAACATCGGACGATTACTCCCACACCGAAAGTGCCAGCAACACAAGCTCTTGCTGCTCCTCACTGGCCATTGGATGCGCATCTACAGCACCACAGACATGGGGGCTCCGGGCTTTCCCTGACAAATAGGGCTTCGACATTTACCACCAGCTGAACCTGGGTGCTCCCTGAAAAAAAAACCCCGAAAAATAAAGGACGTCTGACGATTGCTCCCACACCGAAAGTGCTAGCAACTCAAGCTCTTGCTGCTCCTCACTGCCCATTCCCAGCGCATCTACAGCACCACAGACATCGGGGCTCCGGGCTTTCCCTGACCAACAGGGCTTCGATATTTACCACCAGCTGAACCTGGGCGCACACTGAAAAAAAACCCTGAAAAATCACGAACATCGGATGATTGCTCCCACACCGAAAGTGACAGCCAGTCAAGCTCTTGCTGCTCCTCATGGGCCATTGGCAGCGCATCTACAGCACCACAGACATCAAGGCTCTGGGCTTTCCCTGACCAACAGGGCTTCGACGTTTATCGCCAGCTGCACATGGGCGCCCACTGAAAAAAAACCCCAAAAAATCACGAACGTCGGACAATTGCTCCCATATCGAAAGTGCCAGCCTTTCAAGCTCTTGCTGCTCCTCACGGGCCATTGGCAGTGCATCTACAGCACCACAGACATCGAGGCTCTGTGATTTCCCTGACCAACAGGGCTTCGACATATACCACCAGCTGCACCTGGGCACCCACTGAAAAAAATTCCCAGAAATCACGAACATCAGATGATTGCTTTCACACCAAAAGTGCCATCAATACAAGCTCTTGTTGCTCCTCACCGCCCATTCCCAGCGCATCTACAGCACCACAGACATCGGGGCTCCGGGCTTTCCCTGACCAACAGGGCTTCGACATATACCACCAGCTGCACCTGGGCGCCCACTGAAAAATAAACGCTGAAAAATCACGAACATCGGACGATTGCTCCCACACCAAAAGTGCCAGGCAGTCAAACTCTTGCTGCTCCTCACCGGCCATTGGCAGCGCATCTACAGCACCACAGACATCGGGGCTCCGGGCTTTCCCTGACCAACAGGGCTTCGACGTTTACCACCCGATGCACCTGGGCTCCCACTGAAAAAAACCCCCAAAAAATCACGAACGTCGGACGATTGCTCCCACACCGAAAGTACCAGCCAGTCAAGCTCTTGCTGCTCCTCACGGGGCATTGGCAGCGCATCTACAGCACAACATACATCGGGGCTCTGAGCTTTCCCTGACCCATATGGCTTCGATGTTTACCAGCAGCTGCACCTGCGTACCCACTGGAAACAAATCCCCAAAAATCACGAACGTTGGACCATTGCTCCCCTTCGTGGTTCAGCCCCAACGGGGACCAGACTACGCAGTCTCTCTCTCAGTCCCCCCACTCTCCGAGAGAATAGAATGAGATTTGACAAACAAAAAAAACCAGAAAAAAAACCAAACACGCGGGTTGAGATTGAACAAAAAGTAAATTTAACAGTAATGACAGAAGAAAACAAGACCGGGATGGAACACAAATACAGTACAATAATTCACAACAGATCTCCACAACCAGTCTCTTCCAAGTAGCAGGGGGCCTCCCTTCAGCACCCTCCTCACTTATATACTGAGCATGATGTCAGAAGGGATGGAATAGCCCTTTGCCTAATTTGGGTAAATTAACACCAGCTGTTAGCTAATTAGTTAACTATCCCAACCATAGGGGCTACCAGCTTCAGTTCTCCACCCAGCTCAGGTAAATATTAACTCTATCCTGGCCAGAACCAGGACACTCCGACACCGAAAGTACCAGCCAGTGAAGCTCTTGCTGCACCTCACCGGCCATTGGCAGCGCATCTACAGCACCACAGATATCGGGGCTCCGGGCTTTCCCTGACCAACAGGGCTTCGACATTTACCACCCGCTGCACCTCAGCGCCCACTGGAAAAAAAACCCGAAAAAATCACGAATATCGGACAATTGATCCCACAACGAAAGTGCCAGCCAGTCAAGCTCTTGCTGCTCGTCCCCGGCCATTGGTAGCACATCTACAGCACCACAGACATGGGGGCTCCGGGCTTTCCCTGACCAACAGGGCTTCGACGTTTACCAGCCGCTGCACCTGGGCGCCCACTGAAATAAAACCCCGAAAAATCACGAACATCGGACGATTGCTCCAACACCGAAAGTGCCAGCCTGTCAAGCTGTTGCTGCTCCACCCCGGCCATTTGCTGCGCATCTACAGCACCACAGACATCGGGCCTCCGGGCTGTCCCTGAAGAACAGGGCTTCGACATATACCACCAGCTTCACCTGGGCGCAAACTGAGGAAAAACCCCGAAAAATCACGAACGTCGGATGATTGCTCCCACACCGAATGTGCCAGCAACACAAGCTCTTGTTGCTACTCACCGCCCATTCCCAGCACATCTACAGCACCACAGACATCGGGGCTCTGGGCTTTCCCTGACGAACAGGGCTTTGACATTTACCACCAGCTGCACTTGGGCGCCCACTGAAAAAAAACCCCGAAAAATCACGAACATCGGACGATTGCTCCCACACCAAAAGTGCCAGCCAGTCAAGCTCTTGCTGCTCCTCACCGCCCATTCCCAGCGCATCTACAGCACCACAGACATCGGGGCTCTGGGCTTTCCCTGACCAACAGGGCTTCGACATTTACCACCCGCTGAACATGGGCGCCCACTGAAAAATAACCTCGAAAAATCACTAACGTCCCACGATTGCACCCACACCTTAAGTGACAGCCTGTCAAGCTCTTGCTGCTCATCTTCAGCCATTGGCAGCGCATCTACAGCACCACAGACATCGGGGCTCTGGGCTTTCCCTGATGAACAGGGCTTCGACATTTAACACCAGCTGAACCTGGGCGCCCACTGAATAAAAAACCCCAAAAAACACGAACGTCGGACGATTGCTCCCACACCGAAAGTGCCAGCCAGTCAAGCTCTTGTTGCTCCTCCCCGCCCATTCCCAGCGCATCTAAAGCACCACAGATATCGGGGCTCTGGGCTTTCCCTGACGAATAGGGCTTCGATGATTATCACCAGCTGCACCTCGGAACCCACTGAAAAAAACACCGAAAAATCGCGAATATCGGACGATTGCTCCCACACCGCAAGTGCCAGCAACTCAATCTCTTGCTGCTCCTCATCGGCCATTGGCAGCCCATCTACAGAACCACAGATATCGGGGGTCCGAGCTTTCCCTGACCAACAGGGCTTCGACGTTTACCACTCGCTGCACTTAGGCTCCAACTGAAAAAAGCCCCCGAAAAAACACAAACATCGGACGATTACGCCCACACCGAACTTGCCAGCAACACAAGCTCTTGCTGCTCCTCACCGCCCATTCCCAGCGCATCTACAGCACCACAGACATCGGGGCTCTGGGCTTTCCCTGACCAACAGGGCTTCGACATTTACCACCCGCTGAACCTGGGCGCCCACTGAAAAAAAACCCCGAAAAAATCACGAACGTCGGACGATTGCTCTCACAGCAAAAGTGCCAGCCAGTCAAGCTCTGGCTGCTCCTCTGCGGCCATTGGCAGCGCATCTACAGTACCACAGACATCGGGGCTCCGGGCTTTCCCTGACCAACAGGGCTTCGACGTTTACCACCCGCTGAACCTGTGCGCCCAATGAAAAAAAACCCCGAAAAATTACGAACATCGGACAACTGCTCCCACACTGAAAGCGCCAGCAACAAAAGGTCTTGCTACTCCTCACCGCCCATTCCCAGCGCATCTACAGTACCACAGACATCGGGGCTCTGGGCTTTCCCTGACCAACAGGGCTTCGACGTATACCACCAGTTGCACCTGGGCACCCACTGAAAATAAACACGAAAAATCACTAACGTCAGACGATTGCTCCCACACCAAAAGTGCCAGCCTGTCAAGCTCTTGCTGCTCCTCACCGCCCATTCCCAGCCTATCTACAGCACCACAGACATCGGGGCTCTGGGCTTTCCCTGACCAACAGGGCTTCGACATTTACCACCAGCTGCACCTGGGTGACTGGAAAAAAACCCCGAAAAATCACGAACGTCGGACGATTGCTCCCTGTCATAGTTCAGCCCCAACGGGGACCAGAGTACGCAGTCTCTCTCTCATTCCCCCGACTCTCCGAGAGAATAGGAGGAGATTTGACAAACAAAAGAAAACCAGAAAAAAAAACAAACACGCGGGTTGAGATTGAACAAAAAATAAATTTAACAGTAATGACAGAAGAAAACAACACAGTGATGGAACACATATACAGTACAATAGCTCACAACAGATCTCCACATCCAGTCTCTTCCAAGTAGCAGGGGGCCTCCCTTCAGCACCCTCCTCGCTTATATACTGAGCATGATGTCAGATGGGATGGAATAGCCCTTTGGCTAATTTGGGTAAATTAACGCCAGCTGTTAGCTAATTAGTTAACTATCCCAGCCATAGGAGCTACCAGCTTCAGCTCTCCACACAGCTGAGGTAAATATTGACTCTATCCTGGCCAGAACCAGGACACTCCCACACCAAAAATGCCAGCAACAGAAGCTCTTGCTGCTCTTCAGGGGCCATTGGCAGCGCATCTACAGCACCACAGACATCGGGGCTCCGGGCTTTCCCTGACCAACAGGGCTTCGATGTTTACCACCCGCTGCACCTGGGCGCCCACTGAAAAAACACCCGAAAAATCACGAACGTCGGACGATTGCTCCCACACCGAAACTCCCAGCAACACAAGCTCTTACTGCTACTCACCGCCCATTCCCAGCGCATCTACAGCACCACAGACAACGGGGCTCTGGGCTTTTCCTGACCAACAGGGCTTCAACGTTTATGACCCGCTGCACCTGGGCATACACTGAAAAAAACCTTCGAAATATCACGAACATCAGACGATTGCTCCCACACCGAAAGTGCCATCAACACAAGCTCCTGTTGCTCCTCAGCGCCCATTCCAAGCGCATCTACAGCACCACAGACATCAGGGCTCTGGGCTTTCCCTGACGAACAGGGCTTCGACATATACCACCACCTGCTGCACCTCAGCGCCCACTGAAAAAAACCCCCGAAAAATCACCAACGTCGGACGATTGCTCCCACACCGAAAGTGCCAGCCATTCAAGCTCTTGCTGCTCATCACCGCCCATTGGCAGCGCATCTACAGCACCACAGACATTGGGGCTCCAGGCTTTCCCTGACCAACAGGGCTTCGACATTTACAACCCGCTGTACCTGTGTGCCCACTGAAAAAAACCCCCGAAAAGTCACGAACATCGGACGATTGCTCCCACACCGAAAGTGCCAGCCAGTCAAGCTCTTACTGCTCATCACCAGCCATTCCCAGTGCATCTACAGCACCACAGACATCGGGGCTCCGGGCTTTCCCTGACGAACAGGGCTTCGACGTTTAACACCAGCTGCACCTGGGCGCCCACTGAAAAAAACCCCCGAAAAATCACGAACGTCGGACGATTGCTCCCACACCAAAAGTGCCAGCCTGTCAAGCTCTTGCTGCTCGTCCCCGGCCATTGGCAGCGCATCTACAGCACCACAGACATCGGGGCTACGGGCTTTCCCTGACCAACAGGGCTTCGATGTTTACCACCAGCTGAACCTGGGCGCCCACTGAAAAAAAAACCCAAAAAAACACAAACGTCGGACGATTGCTCCCACAACACAAGTGCCAGCCTGTCAAGCTCTTGCTGCACCTCCCCAGCCATTGGCAACGCATCTACAGCACCACAGACATCGGGGCTCCGGGCTTTCCCTCACGAACAGAGCTTTGACATTTACCACCAGTTGCACCTGGGTGCCCACTGAAAAATAATACCCAAAACTCACGAACCTCTGACGATTACTCCCACACCGAAAGTGCCAGCCAGTCAAGCTCTTCCTACTCCACACCGGCCATTGGCAGCGCATCTACAGCACCACAGACATCGGGGCTACGGGCTTTCCCTCACCAACAGGGCTTCGATGTTTGCCACCAGCTGCACGTGGGCACCCACTGAAAAAAATCCCCAGAAATCACGAACTTTGCACGATTGCTCCCACACCAAAAGTGCCAGCAACACAAGCTCTTGCTGCTCCTCACCGCCCATTCCCAGCGCATCTACAGCACCACAGACATCGGGGCTCTGGGCTTTCCCTCACAAAAAGGGCTTCGACATATGAACACCAGCTGCACCTGGGCGCCAACTGAAATAAAACCGCGAAAAATCACGAACATCGGGCTATTGCTCCCACACCGAAACTGCCAGCCAGTCAAGCTCTTGCTGCCCCTTCACCAGCAATTGGAGGCACATCTACAGCACCACAGACATCGTGGCTCCGGGCTTTCCCTGACCAACAGGGCTTCGACATATACCACCCGCTGCACCTGGGCGCCCACTGAAAAAAAAACCCCGAGAAATCACGAATCACGGGCGATTGCTCCCACACAGAAAGTGCCAGCAACGCAAGCTCTTGCTGCTCCTCACCGCCCTTTCCCAGCGCATCTACAGCACCACAGACATTGGCGCTCCGGGCTTTCCCTGACCAACAGGGCTTCGACATTTACCACCAGCTGCACCTGGGTGCTCCCTGAAAAAAAAACGCCGAAATATAAAGGACGTCTGACAATTGCTCCCACACCAAAAGTGCTAGCAACTCAAGCTCTTGCTGCTCCTCACTGCCCATTCCAAGCGCATCTACAGCACCACAGACATCGGGGCTACGGGTTTTCCCTGACCAACAGGGCTTAGACAATTACCACCAGCTGAACCTGGGCGCACACTGAAAAAAAACACGAAAAATCACGAACGTCGGACGATTGCTCCCACACCTAACGTGCCAGCAACGCAAGCTCTTGCTGCTCCTCACCAGCCATTGGCTGCGCATCTACAGCACCACAGACATCGGGCCTCCGGGCTGTCCTTGAAGAACAGGGCTTCGACATATTCCACCAGCTTCACCTGGGCGCACACTGAGAACATACCCTGAAAAATCACTAACGTCGGATGATTGCTCCCACACCGAATGTGCCAGCAACACAAGCTCTTGTTAGTACTCACCGCCCATTCCCCGCACATCTACAGCACCACAGACATCGGGGCTATGTGCTTTCCCTGACCAACAGGGCTTTGACATTTACCACCAGCTGCACCTGGGCGCCCACTAAAAAAAAACACCGAAAAATCACAAACGTCGGACGATTGCTCCCACACCGAAAGTGCCAGCCAGTCAAGCTCTTGCTGCTCCTCACCGCCCATTCCCAGCGCATCTACAGCACCACAGACATCGGGGCTCTGGGATTTCCCTGACCAACAGGGCTTCGACATTTACCACCAGCTGCACCTGGGTGTCCATTGAAAAAAATCTCAAAAAATCACGAACATCGGACGATTACTCCCACACCGAAAGTGCCAGCAACACAAGCTCTTGCTGCTCCTCACTGGCCATTGGATGCGCATCTACAGCACCACAGACATCGGGGCTCCGGGCTTTCCCTGACAAATAGGGCTTCGACATTTACCACCAGCTGAACCTGGGTGCTCCCTGAAAAAAAAACCCCGAAAAATAAAGGACGTCTGACGATTGCTCCCACACCGAAAGTGCTAGCAACTCAAGCTCTTGCTGCTCCTCACTGCCCATTCCCAGCGCATCTACAGCACCACAGACAACTGGGCTCTGGGCTTTCCCTCACCAACAGGGCTTCGACATATACCACAGGCTGCACCTGGGCGCCCACTGAAAAAAAATCCGCGAAAAATCACGAACATCGGACGATTGCTCCCACACCGAAAGTGCCAGCCAGTCACGCTCTTCCTGCTCCTCACCAGACATTCCCAGCGCATCTACAGAACCACAGACATCGGGGCTCTGGGCTTTTCCTGACCAACAGGGCTTCAACGTTTATGACCCGCTGCACCTGGGCATACACTGAAAAAAACCTTCGAAATATCACGAACATCAGACGATTGCTCCCACACCGAAAGTGCCATCAACACAAGCTCCTGTTGCTCCTCAGCGCCCATTCCAAGCGCATCTACAGCACCACAGACATCAGGGCTCCAGGCTTTCCCTGACGAACAGGGCTTCGACGTTTAACACCAGCTGCACCTGGGCGCCCACTGAAAAAAAACCCCGAAAAATCACGAACGTCGGACAATTGCTCCCACACCGAAAGTGCCAGCCAGTCAAGCTCTTGCTGCTCCTCACCGGCCATTGGCAGCGCATCTACAGCACCACAGACATCGGGGCTCCGGGCTTTCCCTGACCAACAGGGCTTCGATGTTTACCACCAGCTGCACCTGGGCGCCCACTGAAAAAAAACCCCAAAAAATCACAAACGTCGGACGATTGCTCCCACACCGGAAGTGCCAGCCTGTCAAGCTCTTGCTGCTCGTCCCCGGCCATTGGCAGCGCATCTACAGCACCACAGACATCGGGGCTACGGGCTTTCCCTGACCAACAGGGCTTCGATGTTTACCACCAGCTGCACCTGGGCGCCCACTGAAAAAAAGCCCCAAAAAATCACAAACGTCGGACGATTGCTCCCACAACACAAGTGCCAGCCTGTCAAGATCTTGCTGCACCTCCCCAGCCATTGGCAACGCATCTACAGCACCACAGACATCGGGGCTCCGGGCTTTCCCTCACGAACAGAGCTTTGACATTTACCACCAGTTGCACCTGGGTGCCCACTGAAAAATAATACCCAAAACTCACGAACCTCTGACGATTACTCCCACACCGAAAGTGCCAGCCAGTCAAGCTCTTGCTACTCCACACCGGCCATTGGCAGCGCATCTACAGCACCACAGACATCGGGGCTCCGGGCTTTCCCTCACCAACAGGGCTTCGATGTTTGCCACCAGCTGCACGTGGGCACCCACTGAAAAAAATCCCCAGAAATCACGAACTTTGGACGATTGCTCCCACACCAAAAGTGCCAGCAACACAAGCTCTTGCTGCTCCTCACCGCCCATTCCCAGCGCATCTACAGCACCACAGACATCGGGGCTCTGGGCTTTCCCTCACAAAAAGGGCTTCGACATATGAACACCAGCTGCACCTGGGCGCCAACTGAAATAAAACCGCGAAAAATCACGAACATCGGGCTATTGCTCCCACACCGAAACTGCCAGCCAGTCAAGCTCTTGCTGCCCCTTCACCAGCAATTGGAGGCACATCTACAGCACCACAGACATCGTGGCTCCGGGCTTTCCCTGACCAACAGGGCTTCGACATATACCACCCGCTGCACCTGGGCGCCCACTGAAAAAAAAACCCCGAGAAATCACGAACATCGGGCGATTGCTCCCACACAGAAAGTGCCAGCAACGCAAGCTCTTGCTGCTCCTCACCGCCCTTTCCCAGCGCATCTACAGCACCACAGACATCGGGGCTACGGGTTTCCCCTGACCAACAGGGCTTACACAATTACCACCAGCTGAACCTGGGCGCACACTGAAAAAAAACACGAAAAATCACGAACGTCGGACGATTGCTCCCACACCTAACGTGCCAGCAACGCAAGCTCTTGCTGCTCCTCACCAGCCATTGGCTGCGCATCTACAGCACCACAGACATCGGGGCTCCGGGCTGTCCTTGAAGAACAGGGCTTCGACATATTCCACCAGCTTCACCTGGGCGCACACTGAGAACATACCCTGAAAAATCACTAACGTCGGATGATTGCTCCCACACCGAATGTGCCAGCAACACAAGCTCTTGTTAGTACTCACCGCCCATTCCCCGCACATCTACAGCACCACAGACATCGGGGCTATGTGCTTTCCCTGACCAACAGGGCTTTGACATTTACCACCAGCTGCACCTGGGCGGCAACTAAAAAAAAACACCGAAAAATCACAAACGTCGGACGATTGCTCCCACACCGAAAGTGCCAGCCAGTCAAGCTCTTGCTGCTCATCACCGCCCATTCCCAGCGCATCTACAGCACCACAGACATCGGGGCTCTGGGATTTCCCTGACCAACAGGGCTTCGACATTTACCACCAGCTGCACCTGGGTGTCCATTGAAAAAAATCTCAAAAAATCACGAACATCGGACGATTACTCCCACACCAGAAGTGCCAGCAACACAAGCTCTTGCTGCTCCTCACTGGCCATTGGATGCGCATCTACAGCACCACAGACATCGGGGCTCCGGGCTTTCCCTGACAAATAGGGCTTCGACATTTACCACCAGCTGAACCTGGGTGCTCCCTGAAAAACAAACCCCGAAAAATAAAGGACGTCTGACGATTGCTCCCACACCGAAAGTGCTAGCAACTCAAGCTCTTGCTGCTCCT
Source organism: Chlamydotis macqueenii (assembly GCF_036417535.1). Lineage (NCBI taxonomy): Eukaryota > Metazoa > Chordata > Aves > Otidiformes > Otididae > Chlamydotis > Chlamydotis macqueenii. The sequence goes on from NC_141566.1 coordinate 198,390, forward strand.
CACTGCCCATTCCCAGCGCATTTACAGCACCACAGACATGGGGGCTCCGGGCTTTCCCTGACCAACAGGGCTTCGACGTTTACCAGCCGCTGCACCTCAGCGCCCACTGAAATAAAACCCCGAAAAATCACGAACATCGGACGATTGCTCCAACACCGAAAGTGCCAGCCTGTCAAGCTGTTGCTGCTCCACCCCGGCCATTTGCTGCGCATCTACAGCACCACAGACATCGGGCCTCCGGGCTGTCCCTGAAGAACAGGGCTTCGACATATACCACCAGCTTCACCTGGCCGCAAACTGAGGAAAAACCCCGAAAAATCACGAACGTCGGATGATTGCTCCCACACCGAATGTGCCAGCAACACAAGCTCTTGTTGCTACTCACCGCCCATTCCCAGCACATCTACAGCACCACAGACATCGGGGCTCTGGGCTTTCCCTGACCAACAGGGCTTCGACATTTACCACCCGCTGAACATGGGCGCCCACTGAAAAATAACCTCCAAAAATCACTAACGTCCGACGATTGCACCCACACCTTAAGTGACAGCCTGTCAAGCTCTTGCTGCTCATCTTCAGCCATTGGCAGCGCATCTACAGCACCACAGACATCGGGGCTCTGGGCTTTCCCTGATGAACAGGGCTTCGACATTTAACACCAGCTGAACCTGGGCGCCCACTGAATAAAAAACCCCAAAAAACACGAACGTCGGACGATTGCTCCCACACCGAAAGTGCCAGCCAGTCAAGCTCTTGTTGCTCCTCCCCGCCCATTCCCAGCGCATCTACAGCACCACAGATATCGGGGCTCTGGGCTTTCCCTGACGAATAGGGCTTCGATGATTATCACCAGCTGCACCTCGGAACCCACTGAAAAAAACACCGAAAAATCGCGAATATCGGACGATTGCTCCCACACCGCAAGTGCCAGCAACTCAATCTCTTGCTGCTCCTCATCGGCCATTGGCAGCCCATCTACAGAACCACAGATATCGGGGGTCCGAGCTTTCCCTGACCAACAGGGCTTCGACGTTTACCACTCGCTGCACTTAGGCTCCAACTGAAAAAAGCCCCCGAAAAAACACAAACATCGGACGATTACGCCCACACCGAACTTGCCAGCAACACAAGCTCTTGCTGCTCGTCACGGGTCATTGGCAGCACATCTACAGCACCAAAGACATCGGGGCTCCGGGCTTTCCCTGACTAACAGGGCTTCGACATTTACCACCCGCTGAACCTGGGCGCCCACTGAAAAAAAACCCCGAAAAAATCACGAACGTCGGACGATTGCTCTCACAGCAAAAGTGCCAGCCAGTCAAGCTCTGGCTGCTCCTCTGCGGCCATTGGCAGCGCATCTACAGTACCACAGACATCGGGGCTCCGGGCTTTCCCTGACCAACAGGGCTTCGACGTTTACCACCCGCTGAACCTGTGCGCCCAATGAAAAAAAACCCCGAAAAATTACGAACATCGGACAACTGCTCCCACACTGAAAGCGCCAGCAACAAAAGGTCTTGCTACTCCTCACCGGCCATTCCCAGTGCATCTACAGCACCACAGACATCGGGGCTCTGGGCTTTCCCTGACCAACAGGGCTTCGACGTATACCACCAGTTGCACCTGGGCACCCACTGAAAATAAACACGAAAAATCACTAACGTCAGACGATTGCTCCCACACCAAAAGTGCCAGCCTGTCAAGCTCTTGCTGCTCCTCACCGCCCATTCCCAGCCCATCTACAGCACCACAGACATCGGGGCTCTGGGCTTTCCCTGACCAACAGGGCTTCGACATTTACCACCAGCTGCACCTGGGTGACTGGAAAAAAACCCCGAAAAATCACGAACGTCGGACGATTGCTCCCTGTCATAGTTCAGCCCCAACGGGGACCAGAGTACGCAGTCTCTCTCTCATTCCCCCCACTCTCCGAGAGAATAGGAGGAGATTTGACAAACAAAAGAAAACCAGAAAAAAAAACAAACACGCGGGTTGAGATTGAACAAAAAATAAATTTAACAGTAATGACAGAAGAAAACAACACAGTGATGGAACACATATACAGTACAATAGCTCACAACAGATCTCCACATCCAGTCTCTTCCAAGTAGCAGGGGGCCTCCCTTCAGCACCCTCCTCACTTATATACTGAGCATGATGTCAGATGGGATGGAATAGCCCTTTGGCTAATTTGGGTAAATTAACGCCAGCTGTTAGCTAATTAGTTAACTATCTCAGCCATAGGAGCTACCAGCTTCAGCTCTCCACACAGCTGAGGTAAATATTGACTCTATCCTGGCCAGAACCAGGACACTCCCACACCAAAAATGCCAGCAACAGAAGCTCTTGCTGCTCTTCAGGGGCCATTGGCAGCGCATCTACAGCACCACAGACATCGGGGCTCCGGGCTTTCCCTGACCAACAGGGCTTCGATGTTTACCACCCGCTGCACCTGGGCGCCCACTGAAAAAACCCCCGAAAAATCACGAACGTCGGACGATTGCTCCCACACCGAAACTCCCAGCAACACAAGCTCTTACTGCTACTCACCGCCCATTCCCAGCGCATCTACAGCACCACAGACAACGGGGCTCTGGGCTTTCCCTCACCAACAGGGCTTCGACATATACCACAGGCTGCACCTGGGCGCCCACTGAAAAAAAATCCGCGAAAAATCACGAACATCGGACGATTGCTCCCACACCGAAAGTGCCAGCCAGTCACGCTCTTCCTGCTCCTCACCAGACATTCCCAGCGCATCTACAGAACCACAGACATCGGGGCTCTGGGCTTTTCCTGACCAACAGGGCTTCAACGTTTATGACCCGCTGCACCTGGGCATACACTGAAAAAAACCTTCGAAATATCACGAACATCAGACGATTGCTCCCACACCGAAAGTGCCATCAACACAAGCTCCTGTTGCTCCTCAGCGCCCATTCCAAGCGCCTCTACAGCACCACAGACATCAGGGCTCTGGGCTTTCCCTGACGAACAGGACTTCGACATATACCACCACCTGCTGCACCTCAGCGCCCACTGAAAAAAACCCCCGAAAAATCACCAACGTCGGACGATTGCTCCCACACCGAAAGTGCCAGCCATTCAAGCTCTTGCTGCTCATCACCGCCCATTGGCAGCGCATCTACAGCACCACAGACATTGGGGCTCCAGGCTTTCCCTGACCAACAGGGCTTCGACATTTACCACCAGCTGAACCTGGGCGCCCACTGAAAAAAAAACCCAAAAAAACACAAACGTCGGACGATTGCTCCCACAACACAAGTGCCAGCCTGTCAAGATCTTGCTGCACCTCCCCAGCCATTGGCAACGCATCTACAGCACCACAGACATCGGGGCTCCGGGCTTTCCCTCACGAACAGAGCTTTGACATTTACCACCAGTTGCACCTGGGTGCCCACTGAAAAATAATACCCAAAACTCACGAACCTCTGACGATTACTCCCACACCGAAAGTGCCAGCCAGTCAAGCTCTTGCTACTCCACACCGGCCATTGGCAGCGCATCTACAGCACCACAGACATCGGGGCTCCGGGCTTTCCCTCACCAACAGGGCTTCGATGTTTGCCACCAGCTGCACGTGGGCACCCACTGAAAAAAATCCCCAGAAATCACGAACTTTGGACGATTGCTCCCACACCAAAAGTGCCAGCAACACAAGCTCTTGCTGCTCCTCACCGCCCATTCCCAGCGCATCTACAGCACCACAGACATCGGGGCTCTGGGCTTTCCCTCACAAAAAGGGCTTCGACATATGAACACCAGCTGCACCTGGGCGCCAACTGAAATAAAACCGCGAAAAATCACGAACATCGGGCTATTGCTCCCACACCGAAACTGCCAGCCAGTCAAGCTCTTGCTGCCCCTTCACCAGCAATTGGAGGCACATCTACAGCACCACAGACATCGTGGCTCCGGGCTTTCCCTGACCAACAGGGCTTCGACATATACCACCCGCTGCACCTGGGCGCCCACTGAAAAAAAAACCCCGAGAAATCACGAACATCGGGCGATTGCTCCCACACAGAAAGTGCCAGCAACGCAAGCTCTTGCTGCTCCTCACCGCCCTTTCCCAGCGCATCTACAGCACCACAGACATCGGGGCTCCGGGTTTCCCCTGACCAACAGGGCTTAGACAATTACCACCAGCTGAACCTGGGCGCACACTGAAAAAAAACACGAAAAATCACGAACGTCGGACGATTGCTCCCACACCTAACGTGCCAGCAACGCAAGCTCTTGCTGCTCCTCACCAGCCATTGGCTGCGCATCTACAGCACCACAGACATCGGGGCTCCGGGCTGTCCTTGAAGAACAGGGCTTCGACATATTCCACCAGCTTCACCTGGGCGCACACTGAGAACATACCCTGAAAAATCACTAACGTCGGATGATTGCTCCCACACCGAATGTGCCAGCAACACAAGCTCTTGTTAGTACTCACCGCCCATTCCCCGCACATCTACAGCACCACAGACATCGGGGCTATGTGCTTTCCCTGACCAACAGGGCTTTGACATTTACCACCAGCTGCACCTGGGCGCCCACTAAAAAAAAACACCGAAAAATCACAAACGTCGGACGATTGCTCCCACACCGAAAGTGCCAGCCAGTCAAGCTCTTGCTGCTCATCACCGCCCATTCCCAGCGCATCTACAGCACCACAGACATCGGGGCTCTGGGATTTCCCTGACCAACAGGGCTTCGACATTTACCACCAGCTGCACCTGGGTGTCCATTGAAAAAAATCTCAAAAAATCACGAACATCGGACGATTACTCCCACACCAAAAGTGCCAGCAACACAAGCTCTTGCTGCTCCTCACTGGCCATTGGATGCGCATCTACAGCACCACAGACATCGGGGCTCCGGGCTTTCCCTGACAAATAGGGCTTCGACATTTACCACCAGCTGAACCTGGGTGCTCCCTGAAAAAAAAACCCCGAAAAATAAAGGACGTCTGACGATTGCTCCTACACCGAAAGTGCTAGAAACTCAAGCTCTTGCTGCTCCTCACTGCCCATTCCCAGCGCATTTACAGCACCACAGACATGGGGGCTCCGGGCTTTCCCTGACCAACAGGGCTTCGACGTTTACCAGCCGCTGCACCTCAGCGCCCACTGAAATAAAACCCCGAAAAATCACGAACATCGGACGATTGCTCCAACACCGAAAGTGCCAGCCTGTCAAGCTGTTGCTGCTCCACCCCGGCCATTTGCTGCGCATCTACAGCACCACAGACATCGGGCCTCCGGGCTGTCCCTGAAGAACAGGGCTTCGACATATACCACCAGTTTCACCTGGCCGCAAACTGAGGAAAAACCCCGAAAAATCACGAACGTCGGATGATTGCTCCCACACCGAATGTGCCAGCAACACAAGCTCTTGTTGCTACTCACCGCCCATTCCCAGCACATCTACAGCACCACAGACATCGGGGCTCTGGGCTTTCCCTGACGAACAGGGCTTTGACATTTACCACCAGCTGCACTTGGGCGCCCACTGAAAAAAAACCCCGAAAAATCACGAACATCGGACGATTGCTCCCACACCAAAAGTGCCAGCCAGTCAAGCTCTTGCTGCTCCTCACCGCCCATTCCCAGCGCATCTACAGCACCACAGACATCGGGGCTCTGGGCTTTCCCTGACCAACAGGGCTTCGACATTTACCACCCGCTGAACATGGGCGCCCACTGAAAAATAACCTCCAAAAATCACTAACGTCCGACGATTGCACCCACACCTTAAGTGACAGCCTGTCAAGCTCTTGCTGCTCATCTTCAGCCATTGGCAGCGCATCTACAGCACCACATATATCGGGGCTCTGGGCTTTCCCTGATGAACAGGGCTTCGACATTTAACACCAGCTGAACCTGGGCGCCCACTGAATAAAAAACCCCAAAAAACACGAACGTCGGACGATTGCTCCCACACCGAAAGTGCCAGCCAGTCAAGCTCTTGTTGCTCCTCCCCGCCCATTCCCAGCGCATCTACAGCACCACAGATATCGGGGCTCTGGGCTTTCCCTGACGAATAGGGCTTCGATGATTATCACCAGCTGCACCTCGGAACCCACTGAAAAAAACACCGAAAAATCGCGAATATCGGACGATTGCTCCCACACCGCAAGTGCCAGCAACTCAATCTCTTGCTGCTCCTCATCAGCCATTGGCAGCCCATCTACAGAACCACAGATATCGGGGGTCCGAGCTTTCCCTGACCAACAGGGCTTCGACGTTTACCACTCGCTGCACTTAGGCTCCAACTGAAAAAAGCCCCCGAAAAAACACAAACATCGGACGATTACGCCCACACCGAACTTGCCAGCAACACAAGCTCTTGCTGCTCGTCACGGGTCATTGGCAGCACATCTACAGCACCAAAGACATCGGGGCTCCGGGCTTTCCCTGACTAACAGGGCTTCGACATTTACCACCCGCTGAACCTGGGCGCCCACTGAAAAAAAACCCCGAAAAAATCACGAACGTCGGACGATTGCTCTCACAGCAAAAGTGCCAGCCAGTCAAGCTCTGGCTGCTCCTCTGCGGCCATTGGCAGCGCATCTACAGTACCACAGACATCGGGGCTCCGGGCTTTCCCTGACCAACAGGGCTTCGACGTTTACCACCCGCTGAACCTGTGCGCCCAATGAAAAAAAACCCCGAAAAATTACGAACATCGGACAACTGCTCCCACACTGAAAGCGCCAGCAACAAAAGGTCTTGCTACTCCTCACCGGCCATTCCCAGTGCATCTACAGCACCACAGACATCGGGGCTCTGGGCTTTCCCTGACCAACAGGGCTTCGACGTATACCACCAGTTGCACCTGGGCACCCACTGAAAATAAACACGAAAAATCACTAACGTCAGACGATTGCTCCCACACCAAAAGTGCCAGCCTGTCAAGCTCTTGCTGCTCCTCACCGCCCATTCCCAGCCCATCTACAGCACCACAGACATCGGGGCTCTGGGCTTTCCCTGACCAACAGGGCTTCGACATTTACCACCAGCTGCACCTGGGTGACTGGAAAAAAACCCCGAAAAATCACGAACGTCGGACGATTGCTCCCTGTCATAGTTCAGCCCCAACGGGGACCAGAGTACGCAGTCTCTCTCTCATTCCCCCGACTCTCCGAGAGAATAGGAGGAGATTTGACAAACAAAAGAAAACCAGAAAAAAAAACAAACACGCGGGTTGAGATTGAACAAAAAATAAATTTAACAGTAATGACAGAAGAAAACAACACAGTGATGGAACACATATACAGTACAATAGCTCACAACAGATCTCCACATCCAGTCTCTTCCAAGTAGCAGGGGGCCTCCCTTCAGCACCCTCCTCACTTATATACTGAGCATGATGTCAGATGGGATGGAATAGCCCTTTGGCTAATTTGGGTAAATTAACGCCAGCTGTTAGCTAATTAGTTAACTATCCCAGCCATAGGAGCTACCAGCTTCAGCTCTCCACACAGCTGAGGTAAATATTGACTCTATCCTGGCCAGAACCAGGACACTCCCACACCAAAAATGCCAGCAACAGAAGCTCTTGCTGCTCTTCAGGGGCCATTGGCAGCGCATCTACAGCACCACAGACATCGGGGCTCCGGGCTTTCCCTGACCAACAGGGCTTCGATGTTTACCACCCGCTGCACCTGGGCGCCCACTGAAAAAACCCCCGAAAAATCACGAACGTCGGACGATTGCTCCCACACCGAAACTCCCAGCAACACAAGCTCTTACTGCTACTCACCGCCCATTCCCAGCGCATCTACAGCACCACAGACAACGGGGCTCTGGGCTTTCCCTCACCAACAGGGCTTCGACATATACCACAGGCTGCACCTGGGCGCCCACTGAAAAAAAATCCGCGAAAAATCACGAACATCGGACGATTGCTCCCACACCGAAAGTGCCAGCCAGTCACGCTCTTCCTGCTCCTCACCAGACATTCCCAGCGCATCTACAGAACCACAGACATCGGGGCTCTGGGCTTTTCCTGACCAACAGGGCTTCAACGTTTATGACCCGCTGCACCTGGGCATACACTGAAAAAAACCTTCGAAATATCACGAACATCAGACGATTGCTCCCACACCGAAAGTGCCATCAACACAAGCTCCTGTTGCTCCTCAGCGCCCATTCCAAGCGCCTCTACAGCACCACAGACATCAGGGCTCTGGGCTTTCCCTGACGAACAGGACTTCGACATATACCACCACCTGCTGCACCTCAGCGCCCACTGAAAAAAACCCCCGAAAAATCACCAACGTCGGACGATTGCTCCCACACCGAAAGTGCCAGCCATTCAAGCTCTTGCTGCTCATCACCGCCCATTGGCAGCGCATCTACAGCACCACAGACATTGGGGCTCCAGGCTTTCCCTGACCAACAGGGCTTCGACATTTACCACCAGCTGTACCTGTGTGCCCACTGAAAAAAACCCCCGAAAAGTCACGAACATCGGACGATTGCTCCCACACCGAAAGTGCCAGGCAGTCAAACTCTTGCTGCTCCTCACCGGCCATTGGCAGCGCATCTACAGCACCACAGACATCGGGGCTCTGGGCTTTCCCTGACCAACAGGGCTTTGACATTTACCACCAGCTGCACCTGGGCGCCCACTGAAAAAAAACCCCAAAAAATCACAAACGTCGGACGATTGCTCCCACACCGGAAGTGCCAGCCTGTCAAGCTCTTGCTGCTCGTCCCCGGCCATTGGCCGCGCATCTACAGCACCACAGACATCGGGGCTACGGGCTTTCCCTGACCAACAGGGCTTCGATGTTTACCACCAGCTGAACATGGGCGCCCACTGAAAAAAAAACCCAAAAAAACACAAACGTCGGACGATTGCTCCCACAACACAAGTGCCAGCCTGTCAAGCTCTTGCTGCACCTCCCCAGCCATTGGCAACGCATCTACAGCACCACAGACATCGGGGCTCCGGGCTTTCCCTCACGAACAGAGCTTTGACATTTACCACCAGTTGCACCTGGGTGCCCACTGAAAAATAATACCCAAAACTCACGAACCTCTGACGATTACTCCCACACCGAAAGTGCCAGCCAGTCAAGCTCTTGCTACTCCACACCGGCCATTGGCAGCGCATCTACAGCACCACAGACATCGGGGCTCCGGGCTTTCCCTCACCAACAGGGCTTCGATGTTTGCCACCAGCTGCACGTGGGCACCCACTGAAAAAAATCCCCAGAAATCACGAACTTTGCACGATTGCTCCCACACCAAAAGTGCCAGCAACACAAGCTCTTGCTGCTCCTCACCGCCCATTCCCAGCGCATCTACAGCACCACAGACATCGGGGCTCTGGGCTTTCCCTCACAAAAAGGGCTTCGACATATGAACACCAGCTGCACCTTGGCGCACACTGAAAAAAAACCCTGAAAAATCACGAACATCGGATGATTGCTCCCACACCGAAAGTGCCAGCCAGTCAAGCTCTTGCTGCTCCTCATGGGCCATTGGCAGCGCATCTACAGCACCACAGACATCAAAACTCTGGGCTTTCCCTGACCAACAGGGCTTCGACGTTTATTGCCAGCTGCACATGGGCGCCCACTGAAAAAAAACCCCGAGAAATCACGAACGTCGGACAATTGCTCCCATATCGAAAGTGCCAGCCTTTCAAGCTCTTGCTGCTCCTCACAGGCCATTGGCAGTGCATCTACAGCACCACAGACATCGAGGCTCTGTGATTTCCCTGACCAACAGGGCTTCGACATATACCACCAGCTGCACCTGGGCACCCACTGAAAAAAATTCCCAGAAATCACGAACATCAGATGATTGCTTTCACACCAAAAGTGCCATCAATACAAGCTCTTGTTGCTCCTCACCGCCCATTCCCAGCGCATCTACAGCACCACAGACATCGGGGCTCCGGGCTTTACCTGACCAACAGGGCTTCGACATATACCACCAGCTGCACCTGGGCGCCCACTGAAAAATAAACGCCGAAAAATCACGAACATCGGACGATTGCTCCCACACCGAAAGTGCCAGGCAGTCAAACTCTTGCTGCTCCTCACCGGCCATTGGCAGCGCATCTACAGCACCACAGACATCGGGGCTCCGGGCTTTCCCTGACCAACAGGGCTTCGACGTTTACCACCCGATGCACCTGGGCTCCCACTGAAAAAAACCCCCAAAAAATCACGAACGTCGGACGATTGCTCCCACACCGAAAGTACCAGCCAGTCAAGCTCTTGCTGCTCCTCACGGGCCATTGGCAGCGCATCAACAGCACAACATACATCGGGGCTCTGAGCTTTCCCTGACCCATATGGCTTCGATGTTTACCAGCAGCTGCACCTGCGTACCCACTGAAAACAAATCCCCAAAAATCACGAACGTTGGACCATTGCTCCCCTTCGTGGTTCAGCCCCAACGGGGACCAGACTACGCAGTCTCTCTCTCAGTCCCCCCACTCTCCGAGAGAATAGAATGAGATTTGACAAACAAAAAAAACCAGAAAAAAAACCAAACACGCGGGTTGAGATTGAACAAAAAGTAAATTTAACAGTAATGACAGAAGAAAACAAGACCGGGATGGAACACAAATACAGTACAATAATTCACAACAGATCTCCACATCCAGTCTCTTCCAAGTAGCAGGGGGCCTCCCTTCAGCACCCTCCTCACTTATATACTGAGCATGATGTCAGAAGGGATGGAATAGCCCTTTGCCTAATTTGGGTAAATTAACGCCAGCTGTTAGCTAATTAGTTAACTATCCCAACCATAGGGGCTACCAGCTTCAGTTCTCCACCCAGCTCAGGTAAATATTAACTCTATCCTGGCCAGAACCAGGACACTCCGACACCGAAAGTACCAGCCAGTGAAGCTCTTGCTGCACCTCACCGGCCATTGGCAGCGCATCTACAGCACCACAGATATCGGGGCTCCGGGCTTTCCCTGACCAACAGGGCTTCGACATTTACCACCCGCTGCACCTCAGCGCCCACTGGAAAAAAAACCCGAAAAAATCACGAACATCGGACAATTGATCCCACAACGAAAGTGCCAGCCAGTCAAGCTCTTGCTGCTCGTCCCCGGCCATTGGTAGCACATCTACAGCACCACAGACATGGGGGCTCCGGGCTTTCCCTGACCAACAGGGCTTCGACGTTTACCAGCCGCTGCACCTGGGCGCCCACTGAAATAAAACCCCGAAAAATCACGAACATCGGACGATTGCTCCAACACCGAAAGTGCCAGCCTGTCAAGCTGTTGCTGCTCCACCCCGGCCATTTGCTGCGCATCTACAGCACCACAGACATCGGGCCTCCGGGCTGTCCCTGAAGAACAGGGCTTCGACATATACCACCAGCTTCACCTGGCCGCAAACTGAGGAAAAACCCCGAAAAATCACGAACGTCGGATGATTGCTCCCACACCGAATGTGCCAGCAACACAAGCTCTTGTTGCTACTCACCGCCCATTCCCAGCACATCTACAGCACCACAGACATCGGGGCTCTGGGCTTTCCCTCACCAACAGGGCTTCGACATATACCACAGGCTGCACCTGGGCGCCCACTGAAAAAAAATCCGCGAAAAATCACGAACATCGGACGATTGCTCCCACACCGAAAGTGCCAGCCAGTCACGCTCTTCCTGCTCCTCACCAGACATTCCCAGCGCATCTACAGAACCACAGACATCGGGGCTCTGGGCTTTTCCTGACCAACAGGGCTTCAACGTTTATGACCCGCTGCACCTGGGCATACACTGAAAAAAACCTTCGAAATATCACGAACATCAGACGATTGCTCCCACACCGAAAGTGCCATCAACACAAGCTCCTGTTGCTCCTCAGCGCCCATTCCAAGCGCCTCTACAGCACCACAGACATCAGGGCTCTGGGCTTTCCCTGACGAACAGGACTTCGACATATACCACCACCTGCTGCACCTCAGCGCCCACTGAAAAAAACCCCCGAAAAATCACCAACGTCGGACGATTGCTCCCACACCGAAAGTGCCAGCCATTCAAGCTCTTGCTGCTCATCACCGCCCATTGGCAGCGCATCTACAGCACCACAGACATTGGGGCTCCAGGCTTTCCCTGACCAACAGGGCTTCGACATTTACCACCAGCTGTACCTGTGTGCCCACTGAAAAAAACCCCCGAAAAGTCACGAACATCGGACGATTGCTCCCACACCGAAAGTGCCAGGCAGTCAAACTCTTGCTGCTCCTCACCGGCCATTGGCAGCGCATCTACAGCACCACAGACATCGGGGCTCTGGGCTTTCCCTGACCAACAGGGCTTTGACATTTACCACCAGCTGCACCTGGGCGCCCACTGAAAAAAAACCCCAAAAAATCACAAACGTCGGACGATTGCTCCCACACCGGAAGTGCCAGCCTGTCAAGCTCTTGCTGCTCGTCCCCGGCCATTGGCAGCGCATCTACAGCACCACAGACATCGGGGCTACGGGCTTTCCCTGACCAACAGGGCTTCGATGTTTACCACCAGCTGAACATGGGCGCCCACTGAAAAAAAAACCCAAAAAAACACAAACGTCGGACGATTGCTCCCACAACACAAGTGCCAGCCTGTCAAGCTCTTGCTGCACCTCCCCAGCCATTGGCAACGCATCTACAGCACCACAGACATCGGGGCTCCGGGCTTTCCCTCACGAACAGAGCTTTGACATTTACCACCAGTTGCACCTGGGTGCCCACTGAAAAATAATACCCAAAACTCACGAACCTCTGACGATTACTCCCACACCGAAAGTGCCAGCCAGTCAAGCTCTTGCTACTCCACACCGGCCATTGGCAGCGCATCTACAGCACCACAGACATCGGGGCTCCGGGCTTTCCCTCACCAACAGGGCTTCGATGTTTGCCACCAGCTGCACGTGGGCACCCACTGAAAAAAATCCCCAGAAATCACGAACTTTGCACGATTGCTCCCACACCAAAAGTGCCAGCAACACAAGCTCTTGCTGCTCCTCACCGCCCATTCCCAGCGCATCTACAGCACCACAGACATCGGGGCTCTGGGCTTTCCCTCACAAAAAGGGCTTCGACATATGAACACCAGCTGCACCTTGGCGCACACTGAAAAAAAACCCTGAAAAATCACGAACATCGGATGATTGCTCCCACACCGAAAGTGCCAGCCAGTCAAGCTCTTGCTGCTCCTCATGGGCCATTGGCAGCGCATCTACAGCACCACAGACATCAAGGCTCTGGGCTTTCCCTGACCAACAGGGCTTCGACGTTTATTGCCAGCTGCACATGGGCGCCCACTGAAAAAAAACCCCGAGAAATCACGAACGTCGGACAATTGCTCCCATATCGAAAGTGCCAGCCTTTCAAGCTCTTGCTGCTCCTCACAGGCCATTGGCAGTGCATCTACAGCACCACAGACATCGAGGCTCTGTGATTTCCCTGACCAACAGGGCTTCGACATATACCACCAGCTGCACCTGGGCACCCACTGAAAAAAATTCCCAGAAATCACGAACATCAGATGATTGCTTTCACACCAAAAGTGCCATCAATACAAGCTCTTGTTGCTCCTCACCGCCCATTCCCAGCGCATCTACAGCACCACAGACATCGGGGCTCCGGGCTTTACCTGACCAACAGGGCTTCGACATATACCACCAGCTGCACCTGGGCGCCCACTGAAAAATAAACGCCGAAAAATCACGAACATCGGACGATTGCTCCCACACCGAAAGTGCCAGGCAGTCAAACTCTTGCTGCTCCTCACCGGCCATTGGCAGCGCATCTACAGCACCACAGACATCGGGGCTCCGGGCTTTCCCTGACCAACAGGGCTTCGACGTTTACCACCCGATGCACCTGGGCTCCCACTGAAAAAAACCCCCAAAAAATCACGAACGTCGGACGATTTCTCCCACACCGAAAGTACCAGCCAGTCAAGCTCTTGCTGCTCCTCACGGGCCATTGGCAGCGCATCAACAGCACAACATACATCGGGGCTCTGAGCTTTCCCTGACCCATATGGCTTCGATGTTTACCAGCAGCTGCACCTGCGTACCCACTGAAAACAAATCCCCAAAAATCACGAACGTTGGACCATTGCTCCCCTTCGTGGTTCAGCCCCAACGGGGACCAGACTACGCAGTCTCTCTCTCAGTCCCCCCACTCTCCGAGAGAATAGAATGAGATTTGACAAACAAAAAAAACCAGAAAAAAAACCAAACACGCGGGTTGAGATTGAACAAAAAGTAAATTTAACAGTAATGACAGAAGAAAACAAGACCGGGATGGAACACAAATACAGTACAATAATTCACAACAGATCTCCACAACCAGTCTCTTCCAAGTAGCAGGGGGCCTCCCTTCAGCACCCTCCTCACTTATATACTGAGCATGATGTCAGAAGGGATGGAATAGCCCTTTGCCTAATTTGGGTAAATTAACACCAGCTGTTAGCTAATTAGTTAACTATCCCAACCATAGGGGCTACCAGCTTCAGTTCTCCACCCAGCTCAGGTAAATATTAACTCTATCCTGGCCAGAACCAGGACACTCCGACACCGAAAGTACCAGCCAGTGAAGCTCTTGCTGCACCTCACCGGCCATTGGCAGCGCATCTACAGCACCACAGATATCGGGGCTCCGGGCTTTCCCTGACCAACAGGGCTTCGACATTTACCACCCGCTGCACCTCAGCGCCCACTGGAAAAAAAACCCGAAAAAATCACGAACATCGGACAATTGATCCCACAACGAAAGTGCCAGCCAGTCAAGCTCTTGCTGCTCGTCCCCGGCCATTGGTAGCACATCTACAGCACCACAGACATGGGGGCTCCGGGCTTTCCCTGACCAACAGGGCTTCGACGTTTACCAGCCGCTGCACCTGGGCGCCCACTGAAATAAAACCCCGAAAAATCACGAACATCGGACGATTGCTCCAACACCGAAAGTGCCAGCCTGTCAAGCTGTTGCTGCTCCACCCCGGCCATTTGCTGCGCATCTACAGCACCACAGACATCGGGCCTCCGGGCTGTCCCTGAAGAACAGGGCTTCGACATATACCACCAGCTTCACCTGGCCGCAAACTGAGGAAAAACCCCGAAAAATCACGAACGTCGGATGATTGCTCCCACACCGAATGTGCCAGCAACACAAGCTCTTGTTGCTACTCACCGCCCATTCCCAGCACATCTACAGCACCACAGACATCGGGGCTCTGGGCTTTCCCTCACCAACAGGGCTTCGACATATACCACAGGCTGCACCTGGGCGCCCACTGAAAAAAAATCCGCGAAAAATCACGAACATCGGACGATTGCTCCCACACCGAAAGTGCCAGCCAGTCACGCTCTTCCTGCTCCTCACCAGACATTCCCAGCGCATCTACAGAACCACAGACATCGGGGCTCTGGGCTTTTCCTGACCAACAGGGCTTCAACGTTTATGACCCGCTGCACCTGGGCATACACTGAAAAAAACCTTCGAAATATCACGAACATCAGACGATTGCTCCCACACCGAAAGTGCCATCAACACAAGCTCCTGTTGCTCCTCAGCGCCCATTCCAAGCGCCTCTACAGCACCACAGACATCAGGGCTCTGGGCTTTCCCTGACGAACAGGACTTCGACATATACCACCACCTGCTGCACCTCAGCGCCCACTGAAAAAAACCCCCGAAAAATCACCAACGTCGGACGATTGCTCCCACACCGAAAGTGCCAGCCATTCAAGCTCTTGCTGCTCATCACCGCCCATTGGCAGCGCATCTACAGCACCACAGACATTGGGGCTCCAGGCTTTCCCTGACCAACAGGGCTTCGACATTTACCACCAGCTGTACCTGTGTGCCCACTGAAAAAAACCCCCGAAAAGTCACGAACATCGGACGATTGCTCCCACACCGAAAGTGCCAGGCAGTCAAACTCTTGCTGCTCCTCACCGGCCATTGGCAGCGCATCTACAGCACCACAGACATCGGGGCTCTGGGCTTTCCCTGACCAACAGGGCTTTGACATTTACCACCAGCTGCACCTGGGCGCCCACTGAAAAAAAACCCCAAAAAATCACAAACGTCGGACGATTGCTCCCACACCGGAAGTGCCAGCCTGTCAAGCTCTTGCTGCTCGTCCCCGGCCATTGGCAGCGCATCTACAGCACCACAGACATCGGGGCTACGGGCTTTCCCTGACCAACAGGGCTTCGATGTTTACCACCAGCTGAACATGGGCGCCCACTGAAAAAAAAACCCAAAAAAACACAAACGTCGGACGATTGCTCCCACAACACAAGTGCCAGCCTGTCAAGCTCTTGCTGCACCTCCCCAGCCATTGGCAACGCATCTACAGCACCACAGACATCGGGGCTCCGGGCTTTCCCTCACGAACAGAGCTTTGACATTTACCACCAGTTGCACCTGGGTGCCCACTGAAAAATAATACCCAAAACTCACGAACCTCTGACGATTACTCCCACACCGAAAGTGCCAGCCAGTCAAGCTCTTGCTACTCCACACCGGCCATTGGCAGCGCATCTACAGCACCACAGACATCGGGGCTCCGGGCTTTCCCTCACCAACAGGGCTTCGATGTTTGCCACCAGCTGCACGTGGGCACCCACTGAAAAAAATCCCCAGAAATCACGAACTTTGCACGATTGCTCCCACACCAAAAGTGCCAGCAACACAAGCTCTTGCTGCTCCTCACCGCCCATTCCCAGCGCATCTACAGCACCACAGACATCGGGGCTCTGGGCTTTCCCTCACAAAAAGGGCTTCGACATATGAACACCAGCTGCACCTTGGCGCACACTGAAAAAAAACCCTGAAAAATCACGAACATCGGATGATTGCTCCCACACCGAAAGTGCCAGCCAGTCAAGCTCTTGCTGCTCCTCATGGGCCATTGGCAGCGCATCTACAGCACCACAGACATCAAGGCTCTGGGCTTTCCCTGACCAACAGGGCTTCGACGTTTATTGCCAGCTGCACATGGGCGCCCACTGAAAAAAAACCCCGAGAAATCACGAACGTCGGACAATTGCTCCCATATCGAAAGTGCCAGCCTTTCAAGCTCTTGCTGCTCCTCACAGGCCATTGGCAGTGCATCTACAGCACCACAGACATCGAGGCTCTGTGATTTCCCTGACCAACAGGGCTTCGACATATACCACCAGCTGCACCTGGGCACCCACTGAAAAAAATTCCCAGAAATCACGAACATCAGATGATTGCTTTCACACCAAAAGTGCCATCAATACAAGCTCTTGTTGCTCCTCACCGCCCATTCCCAGCGCATCTACAGCACCACAGACATCGGGGCTCCGGGCTTTACCTGACCAACAGGGCTTCGACATATACCACCAGCTGCACCTGGGCGCCCACTGAAAAATAAACGCCGAAAAATCACGAACATCGGACGATTGCTCCCACACCGAAAGTGCCAGGCAGTCAAACTCTTGCTGCTCCTCACCGGCCATTGGCAGCGCATCTACAGCACCACAGACATCGGGGCTCCGGGCTTTCCCTGACCAACAGGGCTTCGACGTTTACCACCCGATGCACCTGGGCTCCCACTGAAAAAAACCCCCAAAAAATCACGAACGTCGGACGATTTCTCCCACACCGAAAGTACCAGCCAGTCAAGCTCTTGCTGCTCCTCACGGGCCATTGGCAGCGCATCAACAGCACAACATACATCGGGGCTCTGAGCTTTCCCTGACCCATATGGCTTCGATGTTTACCAGCAGCTGCACCTGCGTACCCACTGAAAACAAATCCCCAAAAATCACGAACGTTGGACCATTGCTCCCCTTCGTGGTTCAGCCCCAACGGGGACCAGACTACGCAGTCTCTCTCTCAGTCCCCCCACTCTCCGAGAGAATAGAATGAGATTTGACAAACAAAAAAAAACAGAAAAAAAACCAAACACGCGGGTTGAGATTGAACAAAAAGTAAATTTAACAGTAATGACAGAAGAAAACAAGACCGGGATGGAACACAAATACAGTACAATAATTCACAACAGATCTCCACATCCAGTCTCTTCCAAGTAGCAGGGGGCCTCCCTTCAGCACCCTCCTCACTTATATACTGAGCATGATGTCAGAAGGGATGGAATAGCCCTTTGCCTAATTTGGGTAAATTAACACCAGCTGTTAGCTAATTAGTTAACTATCCCAACCATAGGGGCTACCAGCTTCAGTTCTCCACCCAGCTCAGGTAAATATTAACTCTATCCTGGCCAGAACCAGGACACTCCGACACCGAAAGTACCAGCCAGTGAAGCTCTTGCTGCACCTCACCGGCCATTGGCAGCGCATCTACAGCACCACAGATATCGGGGCTCCGGGCTTTCCCTGACCAACAGGGCTTCGACATTTACCACCCGCTGCACCTCAGCGCCCACTGGAAAAAAAACCCGAAAAAATCACGAACATCGGACAATTGATCCCACAACGAAAGTGCCAGCCAGTCAAGCTCTTGCTGCTCGTCCCCGGCCATTGGTAGCACATCTACAGCACCACAGACATGGGGGCTCCGGGCTTTCCCTGACCAACAGGGCTTCGACGTTTACCAGCCGCTGCACCTGGGCGCCCACTGAAATAAAACCCCGAAAAATCACGAACATCGGACGATTGCTCCAACACCGAAAGTGCCAGCCTGTCAAGCTGTTGCTGCTCCACCCCGGCCATTTGCTGCGCATCTACAGCACCACAGACATCGGGCCTCCGGGCTGTCCCTGAAGAACAGGGCTTCGACATATACCACCAGCTTCACCTGGCCGCAAACTGAGGAAAAACCCCGAAAAATCACGAACGTCGGATGATTGCTCCCACACCGAATGTGCCAGCAACACAAGCTCTTGTTGCTACTCACCGCCCATTCCCAGCACATCTACAGCACCACAGACATCGGGGCTCTGGGCTTTCCCTCACCAACAGGGCTTCGACATATACCACAGGCTGCACCTGGGCGCCCACTGAAAAAAAATCCGCGAAAAATCACGAACATCGGACGATTGCTCCCACACCGAAAGTGCCAGCCAGTCACGCTCTTCCTGCTCCTCACCAGACATTCCCAGCGCATCTACAGAACCACAGACATCGGGGCTCTGGGCTTTTCCTGACCAACAGGGCTTCAACGTTTATGACCCGCTGCACCTGGGCATACACTGAAAAAAACCTTCGAAATATCACGAACATCAGACGATTGCTCCCACACCGAAAGTGCCATCAACACAAGCTCCTGTTGCTCCTCAGCGCCCATTCCAAGCGCCTCTACAGCACCACAGACATCAGGGCTCTGGGCTTTCCCTGACGAACAGGACTTCGACATATACCACCACCTGCTGCACCTCAGCGCCCACTGAAAAAAACCCCCGAAAAATCACCAACGTCGGACGATTGCTCCCACACCGAAAGTGCCAGCCATTCAAGCTCTTGCTGCTCATCACCGCCCATTGGCAGCGCATCTACAGCACCACAGACATTGGGGCTCCAGGCTTTCCCTGACCAACAGGGCTTCGACATTTACCACCAGCTGTACCTGTGTGCCCACTGAAAAAAACCCCCGAAAAGTCACGAACATCGGACGATTGCTCCCACACCGAAAGTGCCAGGCAGTCAAACTCTTGCTGCTCCTCACCGGCCATTGGCAGCGCATCTACAGCACCACAGACATCGGGGCTCTGGGCTTTCCCTGACCAACAGGGCTTTGACATTTACCACCAGCTGCACCTGGGCGCCCACTGAAAAAAAACCCCAAAAAATCACAAACGTCGGACGATTGCTCCCACACCGGAAGTGCCAGCCTGTCAAGCTCTTGCTGCTCGTCCCCGGCCATTGGCAGCGCATCTACAGCACCACAGACATCGGGGCTACGGGCTTTCCCTGACCAACAGGGCTTCGATGTTTACCACCAGCTGAACATGGGCGCCCACTGAAAAAAAAACCCAAAAAAACACAAACGTCGGACGATTGCTCCCACAACACAAGTGCCAGCCTGTCAAGCTCTTGCTGCACCTCCCCAGCCATTGGCAACGCATCTACAGCACCACAGACATCGGGGCTCCGGGCTTTCCCTCACGAACAGAGCTTTGACATTTACCACCAGTTGCACCTGGGTGCCCACTGAAAAATAATACCCAAAACTCACGAACCTCTGACGATTACTCCCACACCGAAAGTGCCAGCCAGTCAAGCTCTTGCTACTCCACACCGGCCATTGGCAGCGCATCTACAGCACCACAGACATCGGGGCTCCGGGCTTTCCCTCACCAACAGGGCTTCGATGTTTGCCACCAGCTGCACGTGGGCACCCACTGAAAAAAATCCCCAGAAATCACGAACTTTGCACGATTGCTCCCACACCAAAAGTGCCAGCAACACAAGCTCTTGCTGCTCCTCACCGCCCATTCCCAGCGCATCTACAGCACCACAGACATCGGGGCTCTGGGCTTTCCCTCACAAAAAGGGCTTCGACATATGAACACCAGCTGCACCTTGGCGCACACTGAAAAAAAACCCTGAAAAATCACGAACATCGGATGATTGCTCCCACACCGAAAGTGCCAGCCAGTCAAGCTCTTGCTGCTCCTCATGGGCCATTGGCAGCGCATCTACAGCACCACAGACATCAAGGCTCTGGGCTTTCCCTGACCAACAGGGCTTCGACGTTTATTGCCAGCTGCACATGGGCGCCCACTGAAAAAAAACCCCGAGAAATCACGAACGTCGGACAATTGCTCCCATATCGAAAGTGCCAGCCTTTCAAGCTCTTGCTGCTCCTCACAGGCCATTGGCAGTGCATCTACAGCACCACAGACATCGAGGCTCTGTGATTTCCCTGACCAACAGGGCTTCGACATATACCACCAGCTGCACCTGGGCACCCACTGAAAAAAATTCCCAGAAATCACGAACATCAGATGATTGCTTTCACACCAAAAGTGCCATCAATACAAGCTCTTGTTGCTCCTCACCGCCCATTCCCAGCGCATCTACAGCACCACAGACATCGGGGCTCCGGGCTTTACCTGACCAACAGGGCTTCGACATATACCACCAGCTGCACCTGGGCGCCCACTGAAAAATAAACGCCGAAAAATCACGAACATCGGACGATTGCTCCCACACCGAAAGTGCCAGGCAGTCAAACTCTTGCTGCTCCTCACCGGCCATTGGCAGCGCATCTACAGCACCACAGACATCGGGGCTCCGGGCTTTCCCTGACCAACAGGGCTTCGACGTTTACCACCCGATGCACCTGGGCTCCCACTGAAAAAAACCCCCAAAAAATCACGAACGTCGGACGATTTCTCCCACACCGAAAGTACCAGCCAGTCAAGCTCTTGCTGCTCCTCACGGGCCATTGGCAGCGCATCAACAGCACAACATACATCGGGGCTCTGAGCTTTCCCTGACCCATATGGCTTCGATGTTTACCAGCAGCTGCACCTGCGTACCCACTGAAAACAAATCCCCAAAAATCACGAACGTTGGACCATTGCTCCCCTTCGTGGTTCAGCCCCAACGGGGACCAGACTACGCAGTCTCTCTCTCAGTCCCCCCACTCTCCGAGAGAATAGAATGAGATTTGACAAACAAAAAAAAACAGAAAAAAAACCAAACACGCGGGTTGAGATTGAACAAAAAGTAAATTTAACAGTAATGACAGAAGAAAACAAGACCGGGATGGAACACAAATACAGTACAATAATTCACAACAGATCTCCACATCCAGTCTCTTCCAAGTAGCAGGGGGCCTCCCTTCAGCACCCTCCTCACTTATATACTGAGCATGATGTCAGAAGGGATGGAATAGCCCTTTGCCTAATTTGGGTAAATTAACACCAGCTGTTAGCTAATTAGTTAACTATCCCAACCATAGGGGCTACCAGCTTCAGTTCTCCACCCAGCTCAGGTAAATATTAACTCTATCCTGGCCAGAACCAGGACACTCCGACACCGAAAGTACCAGCCAGTGAAGCTCTTGCTGCACCTCACCGGCCATTGGCAGCGCATCTACAGCACCACAGATATCGGGGCTCCGGGCTTTCCCTGACCAACAGGGCTTCGACATTTACCACCCGCTGCACCTCAGCGCCCACTGGAAAAAAAACCCGAAAAAATCACGAACATCGGACAATTGATCCCACAACGAAAGTGCCAGCCAGTCAAGCTCTTGCTGCTCGTCCCCGGCCATTGGTAGCACATCTACAGCACCACAGACATGGGGGCTCCGGGCTTTCCCTGACCAACAGGGCTTCGACGTTTACCAGCCGCTGCACCTGGGCGCCCACTGAAATAAAACCCCGAAAAATCACGAACATCGGACGATTGCTCCAACACCGAAAGTGCCAGCCTGTCAAGCTGTTGCTGCTCCACCCCGGCCATTTGCTGCGCATCTACAGCACCACAGACATCGGGCCTCCGGGCTGTCCCTGAAGAACAGGGCTTCGACATATACCACCAGCTTCACCTGGCCGCAAACTGAGGAAAAACCCCGAAAAATCACGAACGTCGGATGATTGCTCCCACACCGAATGTGCCAGCAACACAAGCTCTTGTTGCTACTCACCGCCCATTCCCAGCACATCTACAGCACCACAGACATCGGGGCTCTGGGCTTTCCCTCACCAACAGGGCTTCGACATATACCACAGGCTGCACCTGGGCGCCCACTGAAAAAAAATCCGCGAAAAATCACGAACATCGGACGATTGCTCCCACACCGAAAGTGCCAGCCAGTCACGCTCTTCCTGCTCCTCACCAGACATTCCCAGCGCATCTACAGAACCACAGACATCGGGGCTCTGGGCTTTTCCTGACCAACAGGGCTTCAACGTTTATGACCCGCTGCACCTGGGCATACACTGAAAAAAACCTTCGAAATATCACGAACATCAGACGATTGCTCCCACACCGAAAGTGCCATCAACACAAGCTCCTGTTGCTCCTCAGCGCCCATTCCAAGCGCATCTACAGCACCACAGACATCAGGGCTCTGGGCTTTCCCTGACGAACAGGGCTTCGACATATACCACCACCTGCTGCACCTCAGCGCCCACTGAAAAAAACCCCCGAAAAATCACCAACGTCGGACGATTGCTCCCACACCGAAAGTGCCAGGCAGTCAAACTCTTGCTGCTCCTCACCGGCCATTGGCAGCGCATCTACAGCACCACAGACATTGGGGCTCAGGGCTTTCCCTCACCAACAGGGCTTCGATGTTTGCCACCAGCTGCACGTGGGCACCCACTGAAAAAAATCCCCAGAAATCACGAACTTTGCACGATTGCTCCCACACCAAAAGTGCCAGCAACACAAGCTCTTGCTGCTCCTCACCGCCCATTCCCAGCGCATCTACAGCACCACAGACATCGGGGCTCTGGGCTTTCCCTCACAAAAAGGGCTTCGACATATGAACACCAGCTGCACCTTGGCGCACACTGAAAAAAAACCCTGAAAAATCACGAACATCGGATGATTGCTCCCACACCGAAAGTGCCAGCCAGTCAAGCTCTTGCTGCTCCTCATGGGCCATTGGCAGCGCATCTACAGCACCACAGACATCAAGGCTCTGGGCTTTCCCTGACCAACAGGGCTTCGACGTTTATTGCCAGCTGCACATGGGCGCCCACTGAAAAAAAACCCCGAGAAATCACGAACGTCGGACAATTGCTCCCATATCGAAAGTGCCAGCCTTTCAAGCTCTTGCTGCTCCTCACAGGCCATTGGCAGTGCATCTACAGCACCACAGACATCGAGGCTCTGTGATTTCCCTGACCAACAGGGCTTCGACATATACCACCAGCTGCACCTGGGCACCCACTGAAAAAAATTCCCAGAAATCACGAACATCAGATGATTGCTTTCACACCAAAAGTGCCATCAATACAAGCTCTTGTTGCTCCTCACCGCCCATTCCCAGCGCATCTACAGCACCACAGACATCGGGGCTCCAGGCTTTCCCTGACCAACAGGGCTTCGACATATACCACCAGCTGCACCTGGGCGCCCACTGAAAAATAAACGCCGAAAAATCACGAACATCGGACGATTGCTCCCACACCGAAAGTGCCAGGCAGTCAAACTCTTGCTGCTCCTCACCGGCCATTGGCAGCGCATCTACAGCACCACAGACATCGGGGCTCCGGGCTTTCCCTGACCAACAGGGCTTCGACGTTTACCACCCGATGCACCTGGGCTCCCACTGAAAAAAACCCCCAAAAAATCACGAACGTCGGACGATTTCTCCCACACCGAAAGTACCAGCCAGTCAAGCTCTTGCTGCTCCTCACGGGCCATTGGCAGCGCATCAACAGCACAACATACATCGGGGCTCTGAGCTTTCCCTGACCCATATGGCTTCGATGTTTACCAGCAGCTGCACCTGCGTACCCACTGAAAACAAATCCCCAAAAATCACGAACGTTGGACCATTGCTCCCCTTCGTGGTTCAGCCCCAACGGGGACCAGACTACGCAGTCTCTCTCTCAGTCCCCCCACTCTCCGAGAGAATAGAATGAGATTTGACAAACAAAAAAAACCAGAAAAAAAACCAAACACGCGGGTTGAGATTGAACAAAAAGTAAAATTAACAGTAATGACAGAAGAAAACAAGACCGGGATGGAACACAAATACAGTACAATAATTCACAACAGATCTCCACATCCAGTCTCTTCCAAGTAGCAGGGGGCCTCCCTTCAGCACCCTCCTCACTTATATACTGAGCATGATGTCAGAAGGGATGGAATAGCCCTTTGCCTAATTTGGGTAAATTAACGCCAGCTGTTAGCTAATTAGTTAACTATCCCAACCATAGGGGCTACCAGCTTCAGTTCTCCACCCAGCTCAGGTAAATATTAACTCTATCCTGGCCAGAACCAGGACACTCCGACACCGAAAGTACCAGCCAGTGAAGCTCTTGCTGCACCTCACCGGCCATTGGCAGCGCATCTACAGCACCACAGATATCGGGGCTCCGGGCTTTCCCTGACCAACAGGGCTTCGACATTTACCACCCGCTGCACCTCAGCGCCCACTGGAAAAAAAACCCGAAAAAATCACGAACATCGGACAATTGATCCCACAACGAAAGTGCCAGCCAGTCAAGCTCTTGCTGCTCGTCCCCGGCCATTGGTAGCACATCTACAGCACCACAGACATGGGGGCTCCGGGCTTTCCCTGACCAACAGGGCTTCGACGTTTACCAGCCGCTGCACCTGGGCGCCCACTGAAATAAAACCCCGAAAAATCACGAACATCGGACGATTGCTCCAACACCGAAAGTGCCAGCCTGTCAAGCTGTTGCTGCTCCACCCCGGCCATTTGCTGCGCATCTACAGCACCACAGACATCGGGCCTCCGGGCTGTCCCTGAAGAACAGGGCTTCGACATATACCACCAGCTTCACCTGGCCGCAAACTGAGGAAAAACCCCGAAAAATCACGAACGTCGGATGATTGCTCCCACACCGAATGTGCCAGCAACACAAGCTCTTGTTGCTACTCACCGCCCATTCCCAGCACATCTACAGCACCACAGACATCGGGGCTCTGGGCTTTCCCTGACGAACAGGGCTTTGACATTTACCACTAGCTGCACCTGGGCGCCCACTGAAAAAAAACCCCGAAAAATCACAAACGTCGGACGATTGCTCCCACACCGAAAGTGCCAGCCTGTCAAGCTCTTGCTGCTCGTCCCCGGCCATTGGCAGCGCATCTACAGCACCACAGACATCAGGGCTCCGGGCTTTCCCTGACCAACAGGGCTTCGACATATACCACCAGCTGCACCTGGGTGCTTCCTGGAAAAAAAAACCCGAAAAATCACAAACGTCGGACGATTGCTCCCACACAGAAAGTGCCCGCAAAACAAGCTCTTGCTGCTCCTCATGGCCCATTGGCAGCGCATCTACAGCACCACAGACATCGGTCCTCCGGGCTTTCCCTCATGAACAGGGCTTTGACATTTACCACGAGTTGCACCTGGACGCCCACTGAAAAATAATCCCTAAAAATCACACACGTCGGACAATTGCTCCCACACCTACACTGCCAGCCAGTCAAGCTCTCGCTGCTCCTCACGGGCCATTGGCAGCGCATCTACAGCACCACAGACATCGGGGCTCCGGGCTTTCCCTGACCAACAGGGCTTCGACATATACCATCAGCTTCACATGGGCGCCCACTGAAAAAAAACCCGAAAAATCAAAAACGTCGGACGATTGCTCCCACACCGAAAGTGCCAGCCTGTCAAGCTCTTGCTGCTCCTCACGGGCCATTGGCAGTGCATCTACAGCATCACAGACATCGGGGCTCTGGGATTTCCCTGACGAACAGGGCTTCGACGTTTACCACCAGCTGCACCTGGGCGCCCACTGAAAGTAAAACTCCGAAAAATCACAAAGGTCAGACGATTGCTCCCACACCGAAAGTGCCAGTCAGTCAAGCTCTTTCTGCTCCTCACGGGCCATTGGCAGCATATCTACAGCACCACAGACATCAGGGCTCCGGGCTTTCCCTGACCAACAGGGCTTCGACATTTACCACCCGCTGCACCTGGGCTCCCACTGAAAAAGAAACCCCAAAAATCACGAACGTCGGACGATTAGTCCCACACCGAAAGTGCCAGCCAGTCAAGCTCTTGCTGCTCCTCACCGGCCATTGGCAGCGCATCTACAGCACCACAGACATCGGGGCCCCGGGCTTTCCCTGACCAACAGAACTTCGTTGTTTAGAAACAGCTGCACCTGGGCGCCCACTAAAAATAACCCCGAAAATTCAAAAAGCTCGGACGATTGCTCCCACACCGAAAGTGCCAGACTGTTAAGCTCTTGCTGCTCCTCACGGGCCATTAGCAGCGCATCTACAGCACCACAGACTTCGGGGCTCTGGGATTTCCCTGATAAGCAGGGCTTTAACATTTACCAGCAGCTGCACCTGAGCGCCCACTGAAAAAAAACCCCGAAAAATCACGAACATCGGACGATTGCTCCCACACCGAAAGCGCCAGCAACACAAGCTCTTGCTGCTCCTCACGGGCCATTGGAATCGCATCTACAGCAGCACATACATCAGGGCTCTAGGCTTTCCCTGACTAACAGGACTTCGACGTTTACCACCAGCTGAACATGGGCGCCCACTGAAAAAAACCCCCGAAAAATCACAAACGTCGGACGATTGCTCCAACACCGAATATGACAGCATGTCAAGCTTTGCTGCTCGTCCCCAGCCATTGGCAGCGCATCTACAGCACCACAGACATCGGGGCTACGGGCTTTCCCCGACGAACAGGGCTTCGAAGTTTACCACCAGCTGAACCTGGGCGCCCACTGAAAAATAAACCCCAGAAATCACGAACATCGGACGATTGCTCCCACACCGAAAGTGCCAGCCAGTCAAGCTCTTGTTACTCCTCACCCCCCATTCCCAGTGCATCTACAGTACCACAGACATCGGGCCTCTGGGCTTTCCCTGACCAACAGGGCTTCGACATATACCACCAGCTGAACCTGGGCGCCCACTGAAAGTAAAACCCCGAAAATTCACGAACGTCGGACGATTACTACTAGAACACAAGTGTCAGCCTGTCAAGCTCTTGCTGCTCCTCACCGGACATTGCAGGCGGAACTACAGCACCACAGACTTTGGGGCTCCGGGCTTTCCCTGACCAACAGGGCTTCGACGTATACCATCAGCTGCACCTGGGCGCCCACTGAAATAAACCCCAAAAAATGATAAACTTCGGACGATTGCTCCCACACCGAAAGTGCCAGCCAGTCAAGCTCTTGCTGCTCCTCACCGCCCATTCCCAGCGCATCTACAGCACCACAGACATCGGGGCTCCGGGCTTTCCCTGACCAATAGGGCTTCGACGTTTACCAGCCGCTGCACCTTGTCAGCCACTGAAAAAAATCCCCAGAAATCACGAACATCAGATGATTGCTCCCACACCAAAAGTGCCATCAATACAAGCTCTTGTTGCTCCTCACCGGCCATTGGCAGCGCATCTACAGAACCACAGACGACATCGGGGCTCTGGGCTTTCCCTGACAAACAGGGCTTCGACGTTTACCACCAGCTGCACCTGGGCGCCCACTGAAAAAAACCCCGAAAAATAATGAACGTCGGATGATTGCTCCCACACCGAAAGTGCCAGCCTGTCAAGCTCTTCCTGCTCCTCACCGCCCATTCCCAGCGCATCTACAGCACCACAGACATCGGGGCTCCGGGCTTTCCCTGACCAACATGGCTTTGACATTTAGCACCAGCTGCACCTCGGCGCCCACTGAAAAAAAACCCCAAAAAATCAAAAAGGTCAGACGATTGCTCCCACACCTAAAGTGCCAGCCAGTCAAGCTCTTGCTGCTCCTCACAGCCCATTGGCAGCGCATCTACAGCACCACAGACATCAGGGCTCCGGGCTTTCCCTGACCAACAGGGCTTCGACGTTTACCACCAGCTGTACCTGGGCACCCACTTAAAAAAAAATGCCCAAAAAGCACAAACGTCGGACGATTGCTCCCACACTGAAAGTGCCAGACTGTTAAGCTCTTGCTGCTCCTCACGGGCCATTGGCAGCGCATCTACAGCACCACAGACATCGGGGCTCCGGGCTTTCCCTGACCAACAGGGCTTCGACATATACCACCAGCTGCACGTGGGCGCCCACTGAAAGTAAAACCCCGAAAATTAACGAACGTCGGACGATTGCTGCAACACCTTAAGTGTCAGGCTGTCAAGCTCTTGCTGCTCCTCACGGGCCATTGCAAGCGGAACTACAGCACCACAGACTTCGGGGCTCCGGGCTTTACCTGACCAACAGGACTTCGATGTTTACCACCCGCTGCACTTGGGCGCCCACTGAAATAAAACCGCGGAAAATCACGAATGTCGGTCGATTGCTCCCACACCGAAAGTGCCAGCAGCACAAGCTCTTGCTTCTCCTCACCGCTCATTCCCAGTGCATCTACAGCACCACAGACATCGGGGCTCCGGGCTTTCCCTGACGAAGAGGGCTTAGACAATTACCACCAGCTGCACCTGGGCACTCACTGAAATAAAACCCCGAAAAATCACGAACCTGAGACGATTGCTCCCACACCTTCAGTGCCAGCCAGTCAAGCTCTTGCTGCTCCTAATGGGCCATTGGCAGCGCATCTACAGCACCACAGACACCGGGGCTCCGGGCTTTCCCTGACGAACAAGGCTTTGACATTTACCAGCAGTTGCACCTGGGTGCTCACTGAAAAATAATCCCCAAAAATCACGAACGTCGGAGAATTGCTCCGACACCGAAAGTGCCAGCCACTCAAGCTCTCGCTGCTCCTCACGGGCCATTGGCAGCGCATCTACAGCACCACAGACATCGGGGCTCCGGGCTTTCCCTCACGAACAAGGCTTTGACATTTACCAGCAGTTGCACCTGGGCGCCCACTGAAACTAAAACCCCGAAAAATCACGAAGGTCAGACGATTGCTCCCACACCGAAAGTGCCAGCCAGTCAAACTCTTGCTGCTCCTCACCGGCCATTGGCAGCGCATCTACAGCACCACAGACATCGGGGCTCCGGGCTTTCCCGGACCAACAGGGCTTCGACATTTACCACCAGCTGCACCTCGGTGCCCACTGAAAAAAACCCCGAAAAATCACGAACGTCGGACGATTGCTCCCACATCGAAAGTGCCAGCAACACAAGCTCTTGCTACTCCTCACGGGCCATTAGCAGCGCATCTACAGCACCACAGACATCGGGGCTCTGGGCTTTCCCTGACCAACAGGGCTTCGACATTTATCACCAGCTGCACCTGGGCACCCACTGAAAAAAAACCCCGAAATATAACGAACGTCGGACGATTGCTCCCACATCGAAAGTGCCAGCCAGTCAAGCTCTTGCTGCTCCTCACCGCCCATTCCCAGCGCATCTACAGCACCACAGACATCGGGGCTCCGGGCTTTCCCTGACCAACAGGGCTTCGACATTTACCACCCGCTGCACCTGGTCGCCCACTGAAAACAAATCCCCAAAAATCACGAACGTTAAACGACTACTCCCCGTCGTAGTTCAGCCCCAACGGGGACCAGACTACGCAGTCTCTCTCTCACTCCCCACACTCTCCGAGAGAATAGGAGGAGATTTGATAAAGAAAATAAAACCAGAAAAAAATCAAACACGCAGGTTGAGATTGAACAAAAAGTAATTTTAACAGTAATGACAGAAGAAAACAAGACAGTGATGGAACACAAATACAGTACAATAGCTCACAACAGATCTCCACATCCAGTCTCTTCCAAGTAGCAGGGGGCCTCCTTTCAGCACCCTCCTCACTTATATACTGAGCACGATATCAGAGGGGATGGAATAGCCCTTTGGCTAATTTGGGTAAATTAACGCCAGCTGTTAGCTAATTAGTTAACTATCCCAGCCATAGGGGCTACCAGCTTCAGTTCTCCACCCAGCTCAGGTAAATATTAACTCTATCCTGGTCAGAACCAGGACTCTCGGACACGGAAAGTACCAGCCAGTCAAGCTCTTGCTGCTCCTCACCGGCCATTGGCAGCGCATCTACAGCACCACAGACATTGGGGCTCTGGGCTTTCCCTGACCAACAGGGCTTCGATGTTTACCACCCGCTGCACCTCAGCGCCCACTGAAAAAAAACCCAGAAAAATCACGAACGTCGGTCGATTGCTCCCACACCGAAAGTGCCAGCAACACAAGCTCTTGCTTCTCCTCACCGCCCATTCCCAGTGCATCTACAGCACCACAGACATCGGGGCTCTGGGCTTTCCCTGACGAAGAGGGCTTAGACAATTACCACCAGCTACACCTGGGCACTCACTGAAATAAAACTCCGAAAAATCACGAACCTGAGACGATTGCTCCCACACCTTAAGTGCCAGCCAGTCAAGCTCTTGCTGCTCCTAATGGGCCATTGGCAGCGCATCTACAGCACCACAGACATCGGGGCTCTGGGCTTTCCCTCACAAACAAGGCTTTGACATTTACCAGTAGTTGCACCTGGGTGCCCACTGAAAAATAATCCCCAAAAATCACGAACGTCGGAGAATTGCTCCGACACCGAAAGTGCCAGCCAGTCAAGCTCTTGCTGCTCCTCACCGTCCATTCCCAGCGCATCTACAGCACCACAGACATCGGGGCTCCGGGCTTTCCCTGACCAACAGGGCTTCGACATTTACCACCAGCTGCACCTGGGCGCCCATTGAGAAAAAATCCCCAGAAATCACAAACGTCGGACGATTGCTCCCACACCGAAAGTGCCAGCCTGTCAAGCTCTTGCTGCTCCTTATGGGCCATTGGCAGCGCCTCTACAGCACCACAGACATCGGGGCTCGGGGCTTTCCATGACGAACACGGCTTCGTCATATAGCACCTGCTGCACCTGGGCGCCCACTGAAAAAAAACCCCGAAAAATCACGAACGTCGGACGATTGCTCCCACACCTTAAGTGCAAGCCAGTCAAGCTCTTGATGCCCCTCACCGGCCATTGGCAGCGCATCTACAGCACCACAGACATCGGGGCTCCGGGCTTTCCCGGACCAACAGGGCTTCGACATTTACCACCAGCTGCACCTCGGTGCCCACTGAAAAAAACCCCGAAAAATCACGAACGTCGGACGATTGCTCCCACATCGAAAGTGCCAGCAACACAAGCTCTTGCTACTCCTCACGGGCCATTAGCAGCGCATCTACAGCACCACAGACATCGGGGCTCTGGGCTTTCCCTGACCAACAGGGCTTCGACATTTATCACCAGCTGCACCTGGGCACCCACTGAAAAAAAACCCCGAAATATAACGAACGTCGGACGATTGCTCCCACATCGAAAGTGCCAGCCAGTCAAGCTCTTGCTGCTCCTCACCGCCCATTCCCAGCGCATCTACAGCACCACAGACATCGGGGCTCCGGGCTTTCCCTGACCAACAGGGCTTCGACATTTACCACCCGCTGCACCTGGTCGCCCACTGAAAACAAATCCCCAAAAATCACGAACGTTAAACGACTACTCCCCGTCGTAGTTCAGCCCCAACGGGGACCAGACTACGCAGTCTCTCTCTCACTCCCCACACTCTCCGAGAGAATAGGAGGAGATTTGATAAAGAAAATAAAACCAGAAAAAAATCAAACACGCAGGTTGAGATTGAACAAAAAGTAATTTTAACAGTAATGACAGAAGAAAACAAGACAGTGATGGAACACAAATACAGTACAATAGCTCACAACAGATCTCCACATCCAGTCTCTTCCAAGTAGCAGGGGGCCTCCTTTCAGCACCCTCCTCACTTATATACTGAGCACGATATCAGAGGGGATGGAATAGCCCTTTGGCTAATTTGGGTAAATTAACGCCAGCTGTTAGCTAATTAGTTAACTATCCCAGCCATAGGGGCTACCAGCTTCAGTTCTCCACCCAGCTCAGGTAAATATTAACTCTATCCTGGTCAGAACCAGGACTCTCGGACACGGAAAGTACCAGCCAGTCAAGCTCTTGCTGCTCCTCACCGGCCATTGGCAGCGCATCTACAGCACCACAGACATTGGGGCTCTGGGCTTTCCCTGACCAACAGGGCTTCGATGTTTACCACCCGCTGCACCTCAGCGCCCACTGAAAAAAAACCCAGAAAAATCACGAACGTCGGTCGATTGCTCCCACACCGAAAGTGCCAGCAACACAAGCTCTTGCTTCTCCTCACCGCCCATTCCCAGTGCATCTACAGCACCACAGACATCGGGGCTCTGGGCTTTCCCTGACGAAGAGGGCTTAGACAATTACCACCAGCTACACCTGGGCACTCACTGAAATAAAACTCCGAAAAATCACGAACCTGAGACGATTGCTCCCACACCTTAAGTGCCAGCCAGTCAAGCTCTTGCTGCTCCTAATGGGCCATTGGCAGCGCATCTACAGCACCACAGACATCGGGGCTCTGGGCTTTCCCTCACAAACAAGGCTTTGACATTTACCAGTAGTTGCACCTGGGTGCCCACTGAAAAATAATCCCCAAAAATCACGAACGTCGGAGAATTGCTCCGACACCGAAAGTGCCAGCCAGTCAAGCTCTTGCTGCTCCTCACCGTCCATTCCCAGCGCATCTACAGCACCACAGACATCGGGGCTCCGGGCTTTCCCTGACCAACAGGGCTTCGACATTTACCACCAGCTGCACCTGGGCGCCCATTGAGAAAAAATCCCCAGAAATCACAAACGTCGGACGATTGCTCCCACACCGAAAGTGCCAGCCTGTCAAGCTCTTGCTGCTCCTTATGGGCCATTGGCAGCGCCTCTACAGCACCACAGACATCGGGGCTCGGGGCTTTCCATGACGAACACGGCTTCGTCATATAGCACCTGCTGCACCTGGGCGCCCACTGAAAAAAAACCCCGAAAAATCACGAACGTCGGACGATTGCTCCCACACCTTAAGTGCAAGCCAGTCAAGCTCTTGATGCCCCTCACCGGCCATTCCCAGCGCATCTACAGCACCACAGACATCGGGGCTCCGGGCTTTCCCTGACCAACAGGACTTCGATGTTTACCACCAGGTCCACCTGGGCGCCCACTGAAAAAAAAACCCGAAAAATCACAAACGTCGGACGATTGCTCCCACACCGAAAGAACCAGCAACACAAGCTCTTGATGCCCCTCACTGGCCATTGGCAGCGCATATACAGCACCACAGACATCGGGGCTCCGGGCTTTCCCTGACCAACAGGGCTTAGACAATTACCACCAGCTGCACCTGGGCGCCCACTGAAATAGAACCCCGAAAAATCACGAACCTGGGACGATTGCTCCCACACCTTAAGTGCCAGCCAGTCAAGCTCTTGCTGCTCCTCACGGGCCATTGGCAGTGCATCTGCAGCACCACAGACATCGGGGCTCCGGGCTTTCCCTGACCAACAGGGCTTCGACATTTACCACCAGCTCCACCTGGGCGCCCAGTCGAAAAATTCCCCAAAAAATCACTAACGTCGGACGATTGCTCCCACACCGAAATTGCCAGCCAGTCAAGCTCTTGCTGCTCCTCACCGGCCATTGGCAGCGCATCTACAGCACCACAGACATCGGGGCTCCGGGCTTTCTCTGACAAACAGGGCTTCGACAATTACCACCAGCTGCACCTATGCGCTCACTGAAATAAAACCCCGAAAAATCACGAACCTGGGACGATTGCTCACACACCTTAAGTGCCAGCCAGTCAAGATCTTGCTGCTCCTCACCGGCCATTGGCAGCGCAGCTACAGCACCACAGACATCGGGGCTCCGGGCTTTCCCTGACCAACAGGGCTTCGACGTTTACCACCAGCTATACCTCGGCGCACAGTCAAAAAAACCCCGAAAAATAACGAACATTGGACGATTGCTCCCACATAGAAAGTGCCAGCCAGTCAAGCTCTTGCTGCTCCTCACGGGCCATTGGCAGCACATCTACAGCACCACAGACATCGGGGCTCTGGGCTTTCCCTGACCCACAGGGCTTCGATGTTTACCAGCAGCTGCACCTGGGTGCCCACTGAAAACAAATCCCCAAAAATCACGAACCTTAAATGACTGCTCCCCGTCGTAGTTCAGCCCCAACGGGGACCAGATTACGCAGTCTCTCTCTCACTCCCCCCACTCTCCGAGAGAATAGGAGGAGATTTGATAAAGAAAAGAAAACCAGAAAAAAATCAAACACGCAGTTTGAGATTGAACAAAAAGTAAATTTAACAGTAATGACAGAAGAAAACAAGACAGTGATGGAACACAAATACAGTACAATAGCTCACAACAGATCTCCACATCCAGTCTCTTCCAAGTAGCAGGCGGCCTCCCTTCAGCACCCTCCTCACTTATATACTGAGCACGATATCAGAGGAGATGGAATAGCCCTTTGGCTAATTTGGGTAAATTAATGCCAGCTGTTAGCTAATTAGTTAACTATCCCAGCCATTGGGGCTACCAGCTTCAGTTCTCCACCCAGCTCAGGTAAATATTAACTCTATCCTGGTCAGAACCAGGACTCTCGGACACCGAAAGTACCAGCCAGTCAACCTCTTGCTGCTCCTCACCGGCCATTGGCAGCGCCTCTACAGCACCAGAGACATTGGGGCTCTGGGCTTTCCCTGACCAACAGGGCTTCGACATTTACCACCCGCTGCACCTGGGCGCCCACTGGAAAAAAAACCCCAAAAAATCACGACCGTCGGACAATTGATCCCACAATGAAAGTGCCAGCCAGTCAAGCTCTTGCTGCTCGTACCCGGCCATTGGTAGCGCATCTACAGCACCACAGACATGGGGGTTCCGGGCTTTCCCTGACCAACAGGGCTTGGACATTTACCACCAGCTGCACCTGGGCGTCCACTGAAAAAACCCCGAAAAATCACGAACGTCGGACGATTGATCCCACACCGAAAGTGCCAGCAACTCAAGCTCTTGCTGCTCCACCCCGGCCATTGGCAGCGCATCTACAGCACCACAGACATCGGGGCTCCGGGCTTTCCCTGACCAACAGGGCTTCGAAGTTTACCACCAGCTGCACCTGGGTGCCCACTGAAAAAAACCCCGAAAAATCACGAACATCGGACGATTGCTCCCACACCGAAAGTGCCAGCCAGTCAAGCTCTTGCTGCTCCTCCCCGGCCATTGGCAGCGCATCTACAGCACCACAGACATCGGGGCTCTGGGCTTTCCCTCACCAACAGGGCTTCGATGTTTACCACCCGCTGCACCTGGGCGCCCACTGAAATAAAACGCCGGAAAATCACGAATGTCGGACGATTGCTCCCACACCGAAAGTGCCAGCAACACAAGCTCTTGCTTCTCCTCACCGCCCATTCCCAGTGCATCTACAGCACCACAGACATCGGGGCTCTGGGCTTTCCCTGACGAAGAGGGCTTAGACAATTACCACCAGCTGCACCTGGGCGCACACTGAAAAAAAATCCCGAAAAATCACGAACATCGGAAGATTGCTCCAACACCGAAAGTGCCAGCCAGTCAAACTCTTGCTGCTCCTCACGGGCCATTGGCAGCGCATCTACAGCACCACAGACATCGGGCCTCCGAGCTGTCCCTTAAGAACAGGGCTTCGACGTTTAACACGAGCTGCACTTGAGCGCCCAGTAAAAGTAAAATCCCAAAAAATCACGAACGTCGGACGATTGCTCCCACACCGAAAATGCCAGCCAGTCAAGCTCTTACTGCTCCTCACCGGCCATTGGCAGCGCATCTACAGCACCACAGACATCGGGGCTCCGGGCTTTCCCTGACCAACAGGGCTTCGACATTTACCACCAGCTGCACCTGGGTGCCCACTGAAAAAAACCCCGAAACATCACGAACGTCGGACGATTGCTCCCACATCGAAAGTGCCAGCCTGTCAAGCTCTTGCTACTCCTCATGGGCCATTGGCAGCGCATCTACAGCACCACAGACATCGGGGCTCCGGGCTTTCCC
This sequence comes from Chlamydotis macqueenii, assembly GCF_036417535.1. Classification (NCBI taxonomy): domain Eukaryota; kingdom Metazoa; phylum Chordata; class Aves; order Otidiformes; family Otididae; genus Chlamydotis; species Chlamydotis macqueenii. The sequence goes on from NC_141566.1 coordinate 234,865, forward strand.
TGACAAACAGGGCTTCGACATTTACCACCCGCTGCACCTGGGCGCCCACTGAAAAAAATCTCAAAAAATCACGAACATCGGACGATTGCTCCCACACCGAAAGTGCCAGCAACACAAGCTCTTGCTGCTCCACACTGCCCATTCCCAGGGCATCTACAGCACCACAGACATCGGGGCTCTGGGCTTTCCCTGACCAACAGGGCTTCGACGTTTACCACCAGCTGCACCTGGGCACCCACTGAAAAAAAACCCCGAAATATAACGAACGTCTGACGATTGCTCCCACACCGAAAATGCCAGTAGCTCAAGCTCTTGCTGCTCCTCACCGCCCATTCCCAGCGCATCTACAGCACCACAGACATTGGGGCTCTGGGCTTTCCCTGATGAACAGGGCTTTGACAATTACCACCAGCTGAACCTGTGTGCCCACTTAAAAAGAACCCTGATAAATCACAAACATCGGACGATTGCTCCCACACCGAAAGTGCCAGCCAGTCAAGCTCTTACTGATCCTCACCGCCCATTCCCAGCGCATCTACAGCACCACAGACATCGGGGCTCCGGGCTTTCCCTGACAAACAGGGCTTCGACATTTACCACCCGCTGCATCTGTGCGCCCACTGAAAAAAAAAGCCCGAAAAATAACGAACATCGGACGATTGCTCCCACACCGAAAGTGCCAGCCAGTCAAGCTCTTGCTGCTCCTCAGCGGCCATTGGCAGCGCATCTAAAGCACCACAGACATCGGGGCTCTGGGCTTTCCCTGACCAACAGGGCTTCGACATATACGACCAGTTGCACCTGGGCGCCCACTGAAAAAAAAAAACCCAAAAGATCATGGACATCGGACGATTGCTCCCACAGCAAAAGTGCCAGCCAGTCAAGCTCTTGTTGCTCCACAGCGGCCATTGGCAGCGCATCTACAGCACCACAGAGATCGCGGCACTGGGCTGTCCCTGACGAACAGGGCTTCGACATATACCACCAGCTGAACCTGAATGCCCACTAAAAAAAAATCCCAAGAAATCACAAACGTCGGACGATTGCTCCCACACCTTACGTGCCAGCAACACAAGCTCTTTCTGCTCCTCACCGGCCATTGGCAGCGCATCTACAGCACCACAGATATCGGGGCTCTAGGCTTTCCCTGACCAAGGGGGCTTCGATATTTACCTCCCGCTGCACCTGGGCGCCCACTGAAAAAAAACCTCGAAAAAACACGAACATCGGACGATTGCTCCCACACCGGAAGTGCCAGCAACTTAAGCTCTTGCTGCTCCTCACCGCCCATTCCGAACGCATCTACAGCACCACAGACATCCGGGCTCCGGGCTTTCCCTGACGAACAGGGCTTGTACCTTTACCACCAGCTGCACCTGGGAGCCCATTCAAAATAAATCCCCAGAAATCAGAAACGTCGGACAATTGCTCCCACACCAAAAGTGCCAGCCAGTCAAGATCTTGCTGCTCCTCACAGGCCATTGGCAGCGCATCTACAGCATCACAGACATCGGGGCTCCGTGCTTTCCCTGTCCAATGGGGCTTCGACGTTTACCACCCGCTGCACCTGGGCGCCCACTGAAAAAAACCCCGAAAAATCACGAACATCGGACGATTGCTCCCACACCGAAAGTGCCAGCCAGTCAAGCTCTTGCTGCTCCTCACCGGCCATTGGCAGCGCATCTATAGTACCACAGACATCGGGGCTCCAGGCTTTCACTGACAAACAGGGCTTCGACATTTACCACCAGCTGCACCTGGGTGCCCACTGAAAGTAAAACTCCGAAAAATCACGAACGTCGGACGATTGCTCCCACACCGAATGTGGCAGCCAGTCAAGATCTTGCTGCTCCTCACGGGCCACTGGCAGCGCATCTACAGCACCACAGACACTGGGGCTCTGGGCTTTCCCTGACCAACAGGGCGTCGATGTTCACCACCAGCTGCACCTGGGCGCCCACTGAAATAAAACCCCGAAAAATCACGAACATCGGACGATTGCTCCCACACCGAAAGTGCCAGCAACACAAGCTCTTGCTGCTCCTCACCGCCCATTCACGGCGCATCTACAGCACCACAGACATCGGGGCTCCGGGCTTTCCCTGACCAACAGGGCTTCGACGTTTACCACCAGCTGAACATGGGTGCCAACTGAAAAATAACCCAAAAAAACACAAACGTCGGATGATTGCTCCCACACCATAAGTGCCAGCAACACAAGCTCTTGCTGCTCCTCACCGGCCATTGGCAGCGCATCTGCAGCACCACAGACATCGGGACTCCAGGCTTTCCCTGACCAACAGGGCTTCAACGTTTACCACCAGCTGCACCTGGGCGCCCACTGAAAAAAACCCCCGAAAAATCACGAACATAGGACGATTGCTCCCTCATTGAAAGTGCCAGCAACACAAGCTCTTGCTGCTCCTCACGGGCCACTGGCAGCGCATCTACAGCACCACAGACATTGAGGCTCTGGGCTTTCCCTGACCAACAGGGCGTCGATGTTCACCACCAGCTGCACCTGGGCGCCCACTGAAATAAAACCCCGAAAAATCACGAACATCGGACGATTGCTCCCACACCGAAAGTGCCAGCAACACAAGCTCTTGCTGCTCCTCACCGCCCATTCACGGCGCATCTACAGCACCACAGACATCGGGGCTCCGGGCTTTCCCTGACCAACAGGGCTTCTACGTTTACCACCAGCTGCACCTGGGCACCCATTGAGAAAAAATCCTTAGAAGTCACAAACGTCAGAATATCGCTCCCACACCTTAAGTGCCAGCCTGTCAAGCTCTTGCTGCTCGTACCAGGCCACTGGGAGCGCATCTACAGCACCACAGACATCGGGGCTCCGGGCTTTCCCTGACAAACAGGGCTTCGACATTTACCACCCGCTGCACTTGGGCGCCCACTGAAAAATAAATCCGAAAAATAACGAACGTCTGACGAGTGCTCCCACACCAAAAGTGACACCAACTCAAGGTCTTGCTGCTCCTCACCGCCCATTCCCAGCTCATCTACAGCACCACAGACATCGGGGCTCCGGGCTTTGACTGACCAACAGGGCTTCAACATTTACCACCAGCTGCACCTGGGCGCCCACTGAAAAAAAACCCCGAAAAATAACGAACATCGGACGGTTGCTCCCACACCGAAAGTGCCAGCAACACAAGCTCTTGCTGCTCCTCACCGGCCATTGGCAGCGCATCTACAGCACCAAAGACATCGCGGCTCCGGGCTTTCCCTGACCAACAGGGCTTCGACATATACGACCAGCTGCACCTGGGCGCCCACTGAAAAAAAAACCCCAAAAAATTAAGAAGGTCGGACGATTGCTCCCACACCTTAAGTGCCAGCCAGTCAAGCTCTTGCAGCTCCTCTCCGCCCATTCCGAGCACATCTACAGCAGCACAGACATCGGGGCTCCGGGCTTTCCCTGACCAACAGGGCTTCGACGTTTACCACCCGATGCACCTGGGCGCCCACTGAAATTAAAACCCCAAGAAATCACGAACGTCGGACGATTGCTCCCACACCGAAAGTGCCAGCAACACAAGCTCTTGCTCCTCCTCGCCACCCATTCGTAGCGCATCTACAGCATCACAAACATCAGGGCTCCGGGCTTTCCCTGACCAACAGGTCTTCGATGTTTACCACCCGCTGCACCTGGGCGCCCACTGAAAAAACCCCTGAAAAATCACGAACATCGGACGATTGCTCCCACACCGATACTGCCAGCAACACAAGCTCTTACTGCTCCTCACCTCCCATTCCCAGCGCATCTACAGCACCACAGACATCGGGGCTCTGGGCTTTCCCTGACCTACAGGGCTTCAACATATACCACCAGCTGCACCTGGGCGCCCATTGAAAAAAAATCCGCGAAAAATCACGAACTTAGGACGATTGCTCCCACACCGAAAGTGCCAGCAACACAAGCTCTTGCTCCTCCTCGCCGCCCATTCGTAGCGCATCTACAGCATCACAAACATCAGGGCTCCGGGCTTTCCCTGACCAACAGGTCTTCGATGTTTACCACCCGCTGCACCTGGGCGCCCACTGAAAAAACCCCTGAAAAATCAAGAACATCGGACGATTGCTCCCACACCGAAACTGCCAGCAACACAAGCTCTTACTGCTCGTCACCTCCCATTCCCAGCGCATCTACAGCACCACAGACATCGGGGCTCTGGGCTTTCCCTGACCTACAGGGCTTCAACATATACCACCAGCTGCACCTGTGCGCCCACTGAAAATAAAACCCCGAAAAATCACAAACGTCGGACGATTGCTCCCACACCAAAAGTGCCAGCCTGTCAAGCTCTGGCTGCTCCTCACGGGCCACTGGGAGCGCATCTACAGCACCACAGACATCGGGACTCCGGGCTTTCCCTGACAAACAGGGCTTCGACGTTTACCACCAGCTGCACTCGGGCGCCCACTGAAAAAAAGCCCCGAAACATCACGAACATCGGACGATTGCTCCCACACTTAAAGTGCCAGCCAGTCAAGCTCTTGCTGCTCTTCCACGGCCACTGGCAGCACATCTACAGCACCACAGATATCAGGGCTCCGGTCTTTCCCTGACCAACAGGGCTTCGACATATACCACCAGTTGCACCATGGCGCCCACTGAAAAAAAATCCCCAGAAATCACAAACGTCGGACGATTGCTCCCACACCGAAAGTGCCAGCCTGTCAAACTCTTGCTGCTCCTCATGGGCCATTGGCAGCGCATCTACAGCACCACAGACATCGGGGCTCCAGGCTTTCCCTGACCAACAGGGCTTCGACGTTTACCACGAGCTGAACATGGGCACCCACTTAATAAAACCCCCGAAAAATCACTAACATGGGACGACTGCTCCCACACCTTAAGTGCCAGCATGTCAAGCTCTTGCTGCTCCTCATGGGCCATTGGCAGCGCATCTACAGCACCACAGACATCGGGTCTCTGGGCTTTCCCTGACTAACAGGGTTTCGACATTTACCACCAGATGATCTTGGGCGCCCAGTGAAAAAAGCCCCCGAAAAATCACGAACGTCGGACGATTGCTGCCACACCGAAATTTCCAGCCAGTCAAGCTCTTGCTGCTCCTCACGGGCCATTGGAATCGCATCTACAGCACCACAGACATCGGGGCTCCGGGCTTTCCCTGACGAACAGGGCTTCGACGTTTACCACCAGCTCAAAATGTGCGCCCACTGAAAGTAAAACCCCAAAAAATGACAAACGTCGGACGACTGCTCCCACACCGAAAGTGCCAGCCTGTCAAGATCTTGTTGCTCCTCTCCGGCCATTGGCAGAGCATCTACAGCACCACAGACATCGGGGCTCCGGGCTTTCCCTGACCAACAGGCCTTCAACGTTTACCACCAGGTGCACCTGGGCTCCCACTGAAAAAAAACCCCGAAAAATCACGAACGTCGGACGATTGCTCCCACACCGAAACTGCCAGCAACACAAGCTCTTACTGCTCCTCACCGCCCATTCCCAGCGTATCTACAGCACCACAGACAACGGGGCTCTGGGCTTTCCCTGACCAACAGGGCTTCGACATATACCACCAGGTGCACCTGGGCGCCCACTGAAAAAAAAATCCGCGAAAAATCACGAACATAGGACGATTGCTCCCACACCAAAAGTGCCAGCAACACAAGCTCTTGCTCCTTTTCGCCGCCCATTCGTAGCGCAACTACAGCATCACAAACATCAGGGCTCCAGGCTTTCCCTGACCAACAGGGCTTCGACATATACCACCAGGTGCACCTGTGCGCCCACTGAAAATAAAACCCCGAAAAATCACACACGTCGGACGATTGCTCACACACCAAAAGTGCCAGCCTGTCAAGCTCTGGCTGCTCCTAACGGGCCATTGGCAGTGCATCTACAGCACCACAGACATCGGGGCTCCAGGCTTTCCATGACGAACAGGGGCTCGACGTTTACCACCAGCTGTACCTGGGCGCCCACTGAAAAAAAGCCCCGAAACATCACGAACATCGGACGATTGCTCCCACACCCAAAGTGCCAGCAACACAAGCTCTTGCTGCTCTTCCCCGGCCACTGGCAGCGCATCTACAGCACCACAGACATCGGGGCTCTGGGCTTTCCCTGACCAACAGGGCTTCGACATTTACCACCAGCTGCACCTGGGTGCCCACTGAAAAAAAACCCCGAAAAATCACGAAGATCGGACGATTGCTCTCACAGCAAAAGTGCCAGCCAGTCAAGCTCTGGCTGCTCCTCTCTGGCCATTGGCAGCGCATCTACAGTACCACAGACATCAGGGCTCCGTGTTTTCCCTGACCAACAGGGCTTCAACATACACCACCAGCTGCACTTCGGCGCCCACTGAAAAAAACCCCGAAAAATCACGAATATCGGATGATTGCTCCCACACCTAAAGTGCCAGCCAGTCAAGCTCTTGCTGCACCTCAACGGCCATTGGCAGCGCATCTACAGAACCACAGATATCAGGGCTCCGAGCTTTCCCTGACCAACAGGGCTTCGACCAGTTGCACCATGGCGCCCACTGAAAAAAAATCCCCAGAAATCACAAACGTCGGACGATTGCTCGCACACCTTAAGTGCCAGCCTGTCAAACTCTTGCTGCTCCTCATGGGCCATTGGCAGCGCATCTACAGCACCACAGACATCGGGGCTCCAGGATTTCCCTGACCAACAGGGCTTCGACATTTACCACCCGATGCACCTGAGCACACACTTAAAAAAAACCTGAAAAATCACGAAGATCAGACAATTGCTCCCACATCAAAAGTGCCATCAACACAAGCCCTTGCTGCTCCTTACCGCCCATTCCCAGCGCATCTACAGCACCACAGACATCGGGGCTCTGGGCTTTCCCTGACCAACAGGGCTTCGTCATATACAACCAGCTGCACCTGGGCGCCCACTGAAAAAAAACCCTGAAAAATCACGACCGTCCAAAGATCGCTCCCACACCGAAAGTGCCAGCCTGTCAAGCTCTTGCTGCTCCTCACCGGCCATTCCCAGCGCATCTACAGCACCACAGACATCAAGGCTCCGGGCTTTCCCTGACCAACAGGGCTTCGACATATACCACCAGCTGCACCTGGGCGCCCACTGAAAACAAGCCTTGAAAAATCACAAAGATCGGACGATTGCGACCACACCGAAAGTGCCAGCCAGTCAACCGCTTGCTGCTCCTTGCCGACCATTGGCAGCGCATCTACAGCACCACAGACATCGGGGCTACGGGCTTTCCCTGACGAACAGGGCTTCGACATTTACCACCAGCTGCACTTGGGTGACTGGAAAAAAACCCTGAAAAATCACAAATGTCGGACGATTGCTCCCTGTCGTAGTTCAGCCCCAATGGGGACCAGAGTACGCAGTCTCTCTCTCACTCCCCCCACTCTCCGAGAGAATAGGAGGAGATTTGACAAACAAAAGAAAACCAGGAAAAAAACCAAACACGCGGGTTTAGATTGAACAAAAATAAATTTAACAGTAATGACAGAAGAAAACAAGACAGTGATAAAACACAAATACAGTACAATAACTCACAACAGATCTCCACATCCAGTCTCTTTCAAGTAGCAGGGGTCCTCCCTTCAGCACCCTCCTCACTTAAATACTGAGCATGATGTCAGATGGGATGGAATAGCCCTTTGCCTAATTTGGGTAAATTAACACCAGCTGTTAGCTAATTAGTTAACTATGCCAGCCATAGGGGCTACCAGCTTCAGTTCTCCACACAGCTCAGGTAAATATTAACTCTATCCTGGCCAGAACCAGGACACTCCGACACCGAAAGTACCAGCCAGTCAAGATCTTGCTGCTCCTCACCGGTCATTGGCAGCGCATCTACAGCACCACAGACATCGGGTCTCCAGTCTGTCCCTGATGAACAGAGCTTCGACGTTTACCACCAGTTCCAAATGGGCGCCCACTAAAAAAAAACCCCCAAAAATCACGAACGTCGGACGATTGCTCCCACACCGAAAGTGCGAACCTGTCAAGCTATTGCTGCTCCTCACCTGCCATTGGCAGCGCATCTACAGCACCACAGACATCGGGGCTCCAGGCATTCCCTGACAAACAGGGCTTCGACGTTTACCACCAGCTGCACCTGGGCGCCCACTGAAAAAAAACCCCGAAAAATCACGAACATCGGACGATTGCTCCCACACCGAAAGTGCCAGCCTGTCAAGCTCTTGCTGCTCATCACCGGCAATTGGCAGCGCATCTACAGCACCACAGATATCAGGGCTCCGGGCTTTCCCTGACCAACAGGGCTTCGACATATACCACCAGTTGCACGTGGGCGCCCACTGTAAAAAAATCCCCAGAAATCACAAACGTCGGACGATTGCTCCCACACCTTAAGTGCCAGCCTGTCAAGCTCTTGCTCCTCCTTACCGGCCATTGGCAGCGCATCTACAGCACCACAGACATCGTGGCTCCGGGCTTTCCCTGACCAACAGGGCTTCGACGTTTACCACCCGATGCACCTGGGCACCCACTGAAAAAATCCCCCGAAATATCACGAACACCGGACGATTGCTCCCACACCAAAAGTGCCATCAACACAAGCTCTTGTTGCTCCTCACCGCCCATTCCCAGCGCATCTACAGCACCACAGACATCGGGGCTCCGGGCTTTCCCTGACCAACAGGGCTTCGACATTTACCACCAGCTGAACATGTGCGCCCACTGAAAAAAAACCCCGAAAAATCACGAAGATCAGACGATTGCTCCCACACCAAAAGTGCCAGCCAGTCAAGCTCTTGCTGCTCCACACTGACCATTCCCAATCCATCTGCAGCACCACAGACATCGGGGCTCCGGGCTTTCCCTGACTAACAGGGCTTCGACATTTAGCACCAGCTGCACCTGGGCGCCCACTGAAAAAAAACCCCGAAAAATCACGAAGATCAGACGATTGCTCCCACACCAAAAGTGCCAGCCAGTCAAGCTCTTGCTGCTCCTCGCCGGACATTGGCAGCGCATCTACAGCACCACAGACATCAGGGCTCAGGGCTTTCCCTGAGGAACAGGGCTTCGACGTTTACCACCCGATGCACCTGAGCACACACTTAAAAAAACCCCGAAAAATCACGAAGATCAGACGATTGCTCCCACATCAAAAGTGCCATCAACACAAGCCCTTGCTGCTCCTCACCGCCCATTCCCAGCACATCCAAAGCACCACAGACATCGGGGCTCCGGGCTTTCCCTGACCAACAGGGCTTCGATACTTACCACCAGCTGCACCTGGGGGCCCATTGAAAAAAACCCCGAAAAATCACGAAGATCGGATAATTGCTTCAACACCAAAACTGCCAGCCAGTCAACCGCTTGCTGCTCCTTACCGCCCATTCCCAGCGCATCTGCAGCACCACAGACATCGGGGCTCTGGGCTTTCCCTGACCAACAGGGCTTCGACATATACCACCAGCTGCACCTGGGCGCCCACTGAAAAAAAACCCTGAAAAATCACGAACGTCGGACGATTGCTCCCACACCGAAAGTGCCAGCCAGTCAAGCTCTTACTGCTCATCACCGGCCATTGGCAGCGCATCTACGGCACCACAGATATCAGGGCTCCGGGCTTTCCCTGACTAACAGGGCTTCGACATATACCACCAGTTGCACGTGGGCGCCCACTGTAAAAAAATCCCCAGAAACCACAAACGTCGGACGATTGCTCCCACACCTTAAGTGCCAGCCTGTCAAACTCTTGCTGCTCCTCATGGGCCATTGGTAGCGCATCTACAGCACTATAGACATCGGGGCTCTGGGGTTTCCCTGATGAACAGGGCTTCGACATATACCACCAGCTGCATCGGGGCGCCCATTGAAATAAAACCTTGAAAAATCACGACGATCGGACGATTGCTCCCACACCGAAAGTGCCAGCCAGTCAAATTCTTGCTGCTCCTCACCGGCCATTGGCAGCGCATCTACAGCACCACAGACATTGGGGATCCGGGCTTTCCCTGTCCAACACGGCTTCGACTTTTACCACCCGCTGCACCTGGGCACTCACTGAAAAAAAACCCGGAAAATTCACGAATATCGGACGATTGCTCCCACAACTCAAGTGCCATCCTGTCAAGCTCTTGCTGCTCCTTGCTGAACATTGGCAGCGCATCTACAGCACCACAGACATCGGGGCTCCGCGCTTTCCTTGACGAACAGGGCTTCGACGTTTACCACCAGCTGCACCTGGGCGCCCACTGAAAAAAAATCCCGAGAAATCACAAACGTCGGACGATTGCTCCCACACCAAAAGTGCCATCAACACAAGCTCTTGTTGCTCCTCACCGCCCATTCCCAGCGCACCTACAGCACCACAGACATCGGGGCTCTGGGCTTTCCCTGACCAACAAGGCTTCGACATATACCACCAGCTGCACCTGGGTGCCCACTGAAAAAAAACCTTGAAAAATCACGAACATCGGACAATTGCTTCCACACCGAAAGTGCCAGCCTGTCAAGCTCTTGCTGCTCCTCACGGGCCATTGGCAGCGCATCTACAGCACCACAGACATCGGGTCTCAGGGCTTTCCCTGACCAACAGGGCTTCGACGTTTACCACCCGATGCACCTGAGCACACACTTAAAAAAACCCCGTAAAATCACGAAGATCAGACGATTGCTCCCACATCAAAAGTGCCATCAACACAAGCCCTTGCTGCTCCTCACCGCCCATTCCCAGCACATCTACAGCAGCACAGACATCGGGGCTCTGGGCTTTCCCTGACCAACAGGGCTTCGACATATACCACCAGCTGCACCTGGGCGCCCACTGAAAAAAAACCCCTAAAAATCACAAACGTCGGACAATTGCTCCCACACCGAAAGTGTCAGCCTGTCAAGCTCTTGCTGCTCCTCACGGGCCATTGGCAGCGCATCCACAGCACCACAGATATCAAGGCTCAAGGCTTTCCCTGACAAACAGGGCTTTAACTATTACCACCAGCTGCACTTGGGCGCCCACTGAAAAAAAACCCCGAAACATCACAAACGTCGGACGATTGCTCCCACACCGAAAGTGCCAGCCTGTCAAGCTCTTGCTGCTCGTACCAGGCCACTGGGAGCGCATCTACAGCACCACAGACATCGGGGCTCCGGGCTTTCCCTGACCAACAGGGCTTCGATATTTACCACCAGCTGCACCTGGGTGCCCATTGAAAAAAACCCAGAAAAATCACGAAGATCTGATAATTGCTTCCACACCGAAAGTGCCAGCCAGTCAACCGCTTGCTGCTCCCCACCGCCCATTCCCAGCGCATCTACAGCACCACAGACATCGGGGCTCCAGGCTTTCCCTGACCAACAGGGCTTCGATATTTACCACCAGCTGCACCTGGGCGCCCACTGAAAAAAAACCCCGAAAAATCACGAACGTCGGACGATTGCTCCCACACCGAAAGTGCCAGCCAGTCAAGCTATTGCTGCTAGTCTCCGGCCATTGGCAGCGCATCTACAGCACCACAGACATCGGGGCTCCGGGCTTTCCCTGACGAACAGGGCTTCGACGTTTACCACCAGCTGAACCTGGGTGCACACTGAAAAAAAACCCGAAAAATCACAAACGTCGGACGATTGCTCCCACAGCGAAAGTGCCAGCCTGTCAAGCTCTTGCTGCTCCTCCCCAGCCATTGGCAGCGCATCTACAGCACCACAGACATCGGGGCTCCGGGCTTTCCCTGACCAACAGGGCTTTGACATTTACCACCAGCTGAACCATGGCGCCCACTGTGATGGTTTAGCCCAAATCACCACACAGCTTCTCGCTCACTCTCCCCCTCCCCAGGGGGATGGGGGAGAGAATTGGGAAGGAAGGAGAACTCGTGGGTTGAGATGAAGACAATTTACTAAAATAAAAGGGAAAACTACAATAATAACAGAATATAAGGATATTAAAAAAATATACAAAGTGAACAATATGTGTTTTCTCACCACCCGATGTCCCAATGACCGATACAGCCCGTCCCGAGCAGCGATCACGGAAACAAACCCGAGCAGCAAGCAAAGGAGCAAAAGGGAGCCAGCAAGGTAGGGGGAACGATGCCAGCCAAAACAAGCAGGAAGGATGGATGCCAGGAAGGCAGATACCCACCCTCGCCTGCCCCCACTTATATACTGAGCATGACGTTTATGGCATGGAATACTCTCTTTGGCCAGTTTGGGTCAATTATTCTGTCTGTCTTTCTCCCAGCTTCCTGCATCTGCAAATTAGCGAGACTCGGAAAGCAGGACGGTGTCCTTGGTCTCATTCACAACAACTGGTATCATCAGGGTGTTTATGAACATTCTTCACACACAAAATCCAAAACATACCAGCTACTGAGAGGAAAAATTAACTCTATCCCTGCCAAAACCAGGACAGTATCCACCCCTTATTCCATACCATCTACGTCATGCGTATACATATACACACACACAGATGTAACTCCTTCAATCTATGGGCTATCCCTCCAAAGTCTGTTGAGTTCATTTAGTCCATGACTTTGGGTTCCATATGTCATACAGTCTTTCAGGACAAGAGAGATCGTATGTAGCATGGGACTGTTGCCTGCTGCATCTGGAACTCGCAGTTGGTACATCTGGCATGGCTGGTGTATCATGTCCATGGTCTGCAAATTGAAGATGTTGATCTTGAGGGAATTGTTGGGCGCCAGTTCCTGTTCCATCATCGTTGCATGTCTCCTGTTTTTATTGAAACTCATTCTTCACTGATCAGGGTGTTCTTGCTGCAATACCTTTGATATGACATATAAGAACTATGGAAATGATTATATACAGTTCACATTATTGGCTGTTCTCACCTAAAATCAGATCTCCTTGAGGTACACATCGGACTTCCCCATCCTCCCGCATCACCCACCAAGTACATCCAGGTCCCTGAGCAAAAGCAATCCCTCGGGTGGGTTTGCCTTTGCCCAGGGGAGGAATAACCCAGACCGTCTTTCCTAACATATTCCTTAGATGCACTACAGGGACTTTATCACCCTCTACAATATGTAACAGTTCTGACTGGGCAGGGCCAGCTCGATTGGTGGATCCCCGAGTGTTAACTAACCAGGTAGCTTTTGCTAAATGTTTATCCCAATTTTTGAAGGTCCCACCACCCATTGCTTTCAGTGTAGTTTTCAGCAGTCCATTGTACCGTTCAATCTTTCCAGAGGCTGGTGCGTGATAGGGGATGTGATATACCCACTCAATGCCGTGCTCTTTGGCCCAGGTATCTATGAGATTGTTTCGGAAATGAGTCCCGTTGTCTGACTCAATTCTTTCTGGAGTACCATGTCGCCAGAGAACTTGCTTCTCAAGGCCCAAGATGGTGTTTCGGGCAGTGGCATGGGGTACAGGATAGGTCTCTAGCCACCCAGTGGTGGCTTCCACCATTGTAAGCACATGGCGCTTACCTTGACGGGTTTGTGGGAGTGTGATGTAATCAATTTGCCAGGCCTCTCCATACTTATACTTCAGCCATCGTTCCCCATACCAAAGAGGCTTTAATCGCTTGGCCTGCTTAATTGCAGCGCATGTTTCACATTCATGGATAACCTGTGCAATGGTATCCATGGTCAAGTCCACCCCTCGATCACGAGCCCATTTGTATGTTGCATCTCTACCTTGATGGCCCGAGGTGTCATGAGCCCACCGAGCTAAAAATAGTTCACTTCTGCGTTGCCAGTCTAGGTCCACTTGGGAAACTTTAATCTTAGCAGCCTGATCCACCCTGTGGTTATTTTGGTGTTCTTCTGTGGCTCGACTCTTGGGTATGTGGGCATCTATGTGACGTACTTTTACAACGAGATTCTCTAACCGGGCAGCAATATCTTGCCACAGTGCAGCAGCCCAGATGGGCTTGCCTCTGCGCTGCCAGTTGCTCTGCTTCCACTGCTTTAACCACCCCCACAGAGCATTTGCCACCATCCATGAGTCAGTGTAGAGATAGAGTTTTGGCCATTTTTCCCGTTCAGCGATGTCCAAAGCCAACTGGATGGCCTTCACCTCTGCAAACTGACTCGATTCACCTTGGCCATCAGTAGCTTCTGCAACTCGTCGTGTAGGACTCCACACAGCAGCTTTCCACTTCCGATGTTTTCCTACAATACGACAGGACCCATCAGTGAACAGGGCGTATCTCTTCTCATCTTCTGGTAAATTATTATATGGTGGGGCTTCTTCAGCACGTGTCACCTCTTCCTCCGGTGGCATTCCAAAATCTTTGCCTTCTGGCCAATCTGTGATTACTTCCAAGATTCCTGGGCGATTGGGGTTTCCTATTCGGGCTCGCTGTGTGATCAGTGCGACCCATTTACTCCATGTGGCATCAGTTGCATGATGTGTAGAGGGGACCTTCCCTTTGAACATCCAGCCCAGCACTGGCAGTCGGGGTGCCAGGAGGAGCTGTGATTCAGTACCAATCACTTCTGAAGCAGCTCGAACTCCTTCGTATGCTGCCAGTATCTCTTTTTCAGTTGGAGTATAGCAGGCCTCAGATCCTCTATATCCCCGGCTCCAAAAGCCTAGGGGTCGACCTCGAGTCTCCCCTGGTGTTCTCTGCCAAAGACTCCAGGTAGGGCCATTCTCCCCGGCTGCGGTGTAGAGGATGTTTTTAACATCTTGCCCTGTCCGGACTGGCCCAAGGGCTACTGCATGAACAATCTCCTGTTTAATTTGTTCAAAGGCTTGTCGTTGTTCAGGGCCCCATTTAAAATCATTCCTCTTTCGAGTCACTTCATAGAGAGGGCTTACAATCATACTGTAATTTGGAATATGCATTCTCCAGAAACCCACAACGCCCAAGAAAGCCTGTGTTTCCTTTTTGTTAGCTGGTGGAGCCATAGCTGTTATTTTGTTGACCACATCCATTGGAATGTGACGACGTCCATCTTGCCATTTTACTCCTAAAAACTGGATCTCTTGTGCAGGCCCCTTGACTTTGCTTTGTTTTATGGCAAAACCGGCTTTCAGAAGGATTTGGATTATTTTCTCTCCTTTTTGAAAAACTTCTGCTGCTGTGTTGCCCCATACGATGATGTCATCAATGTATTGCAGGTGCTCTGGAGCTCCACCCTTTTCTAGTACAGTCTGGATCAGTCCATGGCAAATGGTGGGGCTGTGTTTCCACCCCTGGGGCAGTCGATTCCAGGTGTACTGGACACCCCTCCAAGTGAAAGCAAACTGTGGCCTGCATTCTGGTGCCAAAGGGATGGAGAAGAACGCATTGGCAATATCGATGGTGGCATACCACTTGGCTGCTTTTGACTCCAGTTCATACTGAAGTTCTAGCATGTCCGGCACGGCAGCACTCAGTGGTGGTGTTACCTCATTCAGGCCACGATAGTCCACTGTTAGTCTCCATTCTCCGTTAGATTTTCTCACTGGCCATATGGGACTGTTAAAGGGTGAACGGGACTTGCTGATCACTCCCTGGCTCTCCAGTCGACGAATCAGCTTGAGGATGGGGATTGTGGAGTCTCGGTTGGTGCGGTATTGCCGCCGGTGCACTGTGGTGGTAGCAATTGGTACCTGTTGTTCCTCAACCTTCAGTAATCCCACAACAGAAGGGTCCTTTGAGAGCTTGGGCAAGGTGGCCAGCTGTTTATTTTCCTCCGTCTCCACAGTGGCTATACCAAAAGCCCACCGGTACCCTCTTGGGTCTTTGAAATACCCACTCCTGAGGTAATCTATACCAAGAATGCATGGAGCATCTGGGCCAGTCACTATGGGGTGCTTTTGCCACTCATTCCCAGTCAAACTTACTTCAGCCTCCAATACAGTCAGTTCTTGGGATCCTCCTGTCACTCCAGAAATACAAATGGGTTGTGCCCCTTTATAGCTTGATGGTATTAGGGTACACTGTGCACCAGTGTCTACTAGAGCCTTATACTCTCGTGGGTCTGATGTGCCAGGCCATTTAATCCATACAGTCCAATAAACTCTGTTGTCCCTCTCCTCCGCCTGGCTGGAGGCAGGGCCCCTCTAATCCTGTTCATAATATTCATCGCTCACTTCCTGTGAATATGAATCAGAATTCCCTTCCATAGGATCATAGGTAAGATCAGCCCTTCTATTCCGTCTGGGGAACTGTCCACTGGAGACCGGAGCAGCAGTTTTCCGGGGAGAACCTCTATTTGCAAATGTCTTTCCCCGCAGCTCACGTACCCGTGCCTCTAGGTCTGAGGTAGGTTTCCCATCCCACTTTCTCATGTCCTCTCCTTGGTCACGCAAGGTAAACCACAGGATACCTCGCCGTGTGTACCGTCTCTCTTGAGCAGGGAAACGTTTACTCCTAATAGCTGAAATACTGCTCTGTATGGGCGGGGAGTAGGACCTATCCTCTTTTAACTGCTGGACCTCCCGAGACAGTTTCTCCACAGCTGAGACGAGGGAAGAAGAGAGAGTGTCTTCATATTGCCGGAGCTGAGTAGCCAATTCATCTATTGTTGGTCCCTCTCCCTCTTTCCAGAGCATAATTGCCAATGAATTGGCATACGATGATGGTACACTCCGTAGAAACTTCCGCCACATGAGCCGTGTGCACCGGACTTCATCTGGATCTTGGGGTGACTCCTCGCTGTCTAGGTCACTATAAATGGCTTCCAGCACAGCTAATTCCCTTAGGTACTGGATACCTCTCTCTATAGTGGTCCACTTGCCTGGATGATAAGTAATATCTTCCTTGAAGGGATATCTTTCCTTCATACTTGACAGGAGCCGCCTCCAGAGGCTGAGAGCTTGTGCACCTCTTCCAATCACTTTGTCAATGCCTGCTTCCCTAGAAAGGGATCCCAGCTGTTTAGCTTCCTTATCTTCTAATTCCAGGCTACTGGCCCCATTATCCCAGCATCGAAGCAACCAGGTGAGAAAGTGCTCGCCTGGACGGCGGCCAAAATCTTTTCGTATGTCTCGCAACTCATTCAGGGATAAGGATCGGGTGGTTTCAGTCTCATTTATGAGTTCCTCTCTCATGAGTTCCTCTCTCATGAGTTCCTCTTCTTCTTCCTCTGTTCGTGATGGTCCTGGTTTTCCCTCATCCCTTACTAAACGAGCTGACTTTCGCTTCCAAGATTTCTTCTTCTGTACAGGGGCAACTGATACTGACACAGGTTGGTTCTCTGATTCGGCTGCAGTGCCAGTAGCTAGAGTTGGAGTAGCCGCAGTGCCTGTCATTGGGGCTGGAGTAGCCACAGGGCCGGTAGCCAGGGCTGGAGCAGCCACAGGGCCGGTAGCCAGGGCTGGAGCAGCTGCAGTGCCGGTAGCCGGGGCTGGTGTAGCCACAGTGCCGGTAGCCGGGGCTGGAGCAGCTGCAGGGCCGGTAGCCGGGGCTGGAGTAGCCGCAGGGCCGGTAGCTGGGGCTGGAGCAGCCGCAGGGCCGGTAGCCAGGGCTGGAGTAGCTGCAGGGCCGGTAGCCGGGGCTGGAGTAGCCAGGGTATCGGTCGGTTGATTTTTTCTCCCTTCTTCCTGAGGGTGCTGCACGTTAAGCAGTGTTTGGTAGATACTAGCCAGTGCCCAGCACAAAGCGGTAAGCTTTGCCTCTTTAGAATAGCTATGGCATTTTTCTTTCAAATATTCGATCACTTCATCTGGATTCTGTAGTTGTTCGGGAGTGAAGTTCCAGACCATTGGAGGCGAGAAGTTTTCTAGGTACCTGCCTGTCTTCTCCCACATACCGTGCCACCCCTGCCCCTCCAACCTCAAGGTAGATCTCCGGGTGAATTTTGTAAATAATTGTTTAATCCTAAACAACATCTGAAACCCATTTAGGATACAGAGCAATAGGAGTATGCTGGCTTGCACATCCCAAGGATATTCAAAATTCTCGAGAGCTGATGTGACTCGCTCAAAAGAAAAAGGGAAGGTAAAGGAGTATGGGAAGGTACCCTCCTCTGACTTCCCCATAGATTGGTTCTCCGGGGAGAAAAAGAAAAATGTGTGATTATTAATAATTCTTACCAAATGGCATCCAAAGTACGGAGTTGCCAGCAATGCCGAAAACAAGGACCAGATTAGTTTAATGACCAGTGATGATACCATATCATAAGCCAGTAGTGCCCAGTAAATCAAAATGAGAATTCTCATCCATTTCCGAGAAATGATAAACAGCACCAAAGGAAATACGTGATGCAACTTAGGACAGACATAACACAACCATGTGAACACGTAGTACAACATTGTGACCAGGGATTCAAATAAAATAATGAGCACTTGTAACAACTTTAACACACTCTAGTCAGATCTGTCCTTACCTCAACCCTTCGAGCCCCACGTTGGGCGCCAAAATGACTGTGATGGTTTAGCCCAAATCACCACACAGCTTCTCGCTCACTCTCCCCCTCCCCAGGGGGATGGGGGAGAGAATTGGGAAGGAAGGAGAACTCGTGGGTTGAGATGAAGACAATTTACTAAAATAAAAGGGAAAACTACAATAATAACAGAATATAAGGATATTAAAAAAATATACAAAGTGAACAATATGTGTTTTCTCACCACCCGATGTCCCAATGACCGATACAGCCCGTCCCGAGCAGCGATCACGGAAACAAACCCGAGCAGCAAGCAAAGGAGCAAAAGGGAGCCAGCAAGGTAGGGGGAACGATGCCAGCCAAAACAAGCAGGAAGGATGGATGCCAGGAAGGCAGATACCCACCCTCGCCTGCCCCCACTTATATACTGAGCATGACGTTTATGGCATGGAATACTCTCTTTGGCCAGTTTGGGTCAATTATTCTGTCTGTCTTTCTCCCAGCTTCCTGCATCTGCAAATTAGCGAGACTCGGAAAGCAGGACGGTGTCCTTGGTCTCATTCACAACAACTGGTATCATCAGGGTGTTTATGAACATTCTTCACACACAAAATCCAAAACATACCAGCTACTGAGAGGAAAAATTAACTCTATCCCTGCCAAAACCAGGACACCCACTGAAAAAAATCCCCGAAAAATAACGAACATCGGACGATTGCTCCCACAATTATAGTGCCAGCCAGTCAAGCTCTTGCTGCTTCTCACCGGCCATTGCAGGCGGAACTACATCACCACAGACATCGGGGCTCCGGGCTTTCCCTGACCAACACGGCTTTGACGTTTACCACCAGCTGCACCTGGGCGACCACTGAAAAGAAACCCCGAAAAATCAAGAACATCGGACGATTGCTCCCACACCGAAAGTGCCAGCCTGTCAAGCTCTTGCTGCTCCTCATGGGCCATTGGTAGCGCATCTGGAGCACCACAGACATCGGGGCTCTGGGCTTTCCCTCACGAACAGGGCTTCGACATATACCACCAGCTGCACCTGGGCGCCCACTGAAAAAAAACCTTGAAAAATCACGAAGATCGGACGATTGCTCCCACACAAAAACTGCCAGCCCGTCAACCACTTGCTGCTCCTAACCGGCCATTGGCACCGCACCTACAGCACCGCAGACATCGGGGCTCCGAGCTTTCCCTGACCAACAGGACTTCGACCTTTACCCCCAGCTGCACCTGGCACACATTGAAAAATATCCCCAGAAATCACGAACGTCGGACGATTACTCCCACACCTTAAGTGCCAGCCTGTCAAGCTCTGGCTGCTACTCACCGGCCATTGGCAGCGCATCTACAGCACCACAGACATCGGGCCTCCGGGCTTTCCCTGACCAACAGGGCTTCGACAATTACCACCAGCTGCACCTGGGCGCCCATTGAGAAAAAACTCCGAAAAATCACGAACGTCGGACAATTGCTCCCACACCTTAAGTGCCAGCCAGTCAACCTCTTGCTGCTCCTCACTGGCCATTCTCAGCGCATCTACAGCAGTACAGACATCGGGGCTCTTGGCTTTCCCTGACAAACAGGGCTTCGACATATACCACCAGCTGCACCTGGGCGCCCACTGAAAAAAAACCCCGTAAAAGCACAAACGTCGGACGATTGCTCCCACAGCGAAAGTGTCAGCCTGTTAAGCTCTTGCTGCTCCTCATGGGCTATTGGCAGTGCATCTACAGCACCACAGACATTGGGGCTACAGGCTTTCCCTGACCAACAGGGCTTCGACGTTTACCACCAGCTGCACCTGGGTGCCCACTGAAAAAAAAGCCCCAAAAAACACAAACGTCGGACGATTGCTCCCACACATTAATTGCCATCTGGTCAAGCTCTTGCTGCTACTCAGCGGCCATTGGCAGCGCATCTACAGCACCACAGACATTGGGGCTCCGGGCTTTCACTCACGAACAGGGCTTTGACATTTACCACCAGTTGCACCTGGGTGCACTCTGAAAGTAAATCCCCGAAAATTCAAGAACGTCGGACGATTCCTCCCACACCGAAAGTGCCAGCCAGTCACGCTCTTGCTGCTCCTCACCGGCCATTCCCAGCGCATCTACAAAACCACAGACATCGGGGCTCTGGGCTTTTCCTGACCAACAGGGCTTCGGCGTTTACCACCAGCTGTACCTGGGTGAGACTGAAAAAATACCCCGAAAAATAACTAAAATCGGACGATTGCTCCCACACCGAAAGTGCCAGCCAGTCAAGCTCTTGCTGCTCCTCCCCGGCCATTGGAGGCGCATCTACAGCACCACACACATCGGGACTCTGGGCTTTCCCTGACCAACATGGCTTCGACATATACCACCAGATGCACCTGGGCGCCCAGTGAAAAAAAACCCAAAAAATCACTAACGTCGGACGATTGCTCCCACACCGAAAGTGCCAGCCTGTTAAGCTCTTGCTGCTCCTCACTGGCCATTGGCAGCGCATCTACAGCACCACAGATATCGGGGCTCCGGGCTTTCCCTGACCAACAGGGCTTTAATATTTACCACCAGCTGCACCTGGGCTCCCACTGTAAAAAAACCCCGAAAAATCACGAACGTCGGACCATTGCTCCCACACCGAAAGTGCCAGCCAGTCAGCCTCTTGCTGCTCCTCACCGGCCATTGGCAGCGCATCTACAGCACCACAGATATCAGGGCTGCGGGCTTTCCCTGACCAACAGGGCTTCAAAGTTTACGACCCGCTGCACCTGGGCACACACTGAAAAAAAACCCCGAAATATCACGAACATCAGACGATTGCTCCCACACCAAAAGTGCCATCAACACAAGCTCTTGTTGCTCCTCACCGCCCGTTCCCAGCGCATCTACAGCACCACAGACATCAGGGCTCTGGGCTTTCCCTGACCAACAGGGCTTCGACATATACCACCACCTGCACCTGGGCGCCCACTGAAAAAAAACCCCGAAAAATCACGAACATCAGACGATTACTCCCACACCATAAGTGCCATCCAGTCAATCTCTTGCTGCTCCTCACCGACCATTGGCAGCGCATCTATAGCACCACAGACATCGGGGCTCTTCACTTTCCCTGACGAACAGGGCTTCGATGTTTACCCCCGCTGCACCTGGGCGCCCACTGAAAAAAAACCCCGAAAAATCACGAACATCAGACGATTACTCCCACACCATAAGTGCCATCCAGTCAATCTCTTGCTGCTCCTCACCGACCATTGGCAGCGCATCTATAGCACCACAGACATCGGGGCTCTTCACTTTCCCTGACGAACAGGGCTTCGATGTTTACCCCCGCTGCACCTGGGCGCCCACTGAAAAATACCCCGAAAAATCACGAACATCGGACGATTGCTCCCACACATTAATTGCCATCTGGTCAAGCTCTTACTGATCCTCAGCAGCCATTCCCAGTGCATCTACAGCACCACAGACATCGGGGCTCCGGGATTTCCCTGACAAAAAGGGCTTGGATGTTTACCACCCGCTGCACCTGGGCGCCCACTGAAGAAAAACCCCAAAAAATCACGAATGTCGGACGATTGCTCCCACACCGAAAGCGCCAGCAACTCAACATCTTGCTGCTCCTAACCGGCCATTGGCAGCGCCTCTACAGCACCACAGACATCGGGGCTCCGGGCTTTCCCTGACCAACAGGGCTTCAACGTTTACCACCACCTGCACCTAGGCACCCACTGAAAAAATCCCCAGAAATCACAAACATCGGACGATTGCTCCCACACCGAAAGTGCCAGCAACTCAAGCTCTTGCTGCTCCTCACCGCCCATTCCCAGCACATCTACAGCACCACAGACATGGGGCTCCGGGCTTTCCCTGACCAGCAGGGCTTCGACGTTTACCACCAGCTGAACCTGGGCGCCCACTGAAAAAAAACCCCGAAAAATCAAGAACATCGGACGATTGCTCCCACACCGAAAGTGCAAGCCTGTCAAGCTGTTGCTGCTCCTCACGGGCCATTGCCAGCGCATCTACAGCACCACAGACATCGGGGCTCTGGGCTTTCCCTGACTAACAGGGCTTCGACATATACCACCAGCTGCACCTGGGCGCCCACTGAAAAAAAACCTTGAAAAATTACGAAGATCGGACGATCGCTCCCACACCAAAAGTGCCAGCCAGTCAACCACTTGCTGCTCCTAACCGGCCATTGGCAGCGCATCTACAGCACCACAGACATCGGGGCTCTGGGCTTTCACTGACGACCAGGGCTTCGACGTTTACCACCCGCTGCACCTGGGCGCCCACTGAAAAAAAACCCCGTAAAGGCACAAACGTCGGACGATTGCTCCCACACCGAAAGTGTCAGCCTGTTAAGCTCTTGCTGCTCCTCACGGGCCACTGGCAGCTCATCTACAGCACCACAGACATAGGGGCTCCGGGCTTTCCCTCACAAACAGGGCTTTAACAAGTACCACCAGCTGCACCTGGGCGCCCACTGAAAAAAAACCCCGAAACATCACCAACGTCGGACGATTGCTCCCACACCGAAAGTGCCAGCCTTTCAAGCTCTTGCTGCTCGTCCCCGGCCATTGGCAGCGCATCTACAGCACCACAGACATCGGGGCTCTGGGCTTTCCCTGACCAACAGGGCTTCGACGTTTACCAACCACTGCACCTGGGCGCCCACTGAAAAAAACCCCGAGAAATCACGAACATCGGGCGATTGCTCCCACACAGAAAGTGCCAGCAACGCAAGCTCTTGCTGCTCCTCACCGCGCATTCCCAGCGCATCTACAGCACCACAGACATCGGGGCTCTGGGCTTTCCCTGACTAACAGGGCTTCGACATTTACCACCAGCTGAACATGGGCGCCCACTGAAAAAAAAAACCCAAAAAAACACAAACGTCGGACGATTGCTCCCACAACACAAGTGCCAGCCTGTCAAGCTCTTGCTGCTCCTCCCCAGCCATTGGCAACGCATCTACAGCACCACAGACATCGGGGCTCCGGGTTTTCCCTGACGAACAGGGCTTCGACATTTACCACCAGTTGCACCTGGGTGCCCACTGAAAAATAATACCCAAAAGTCACGAACGTTGGACAATTGCTCCCACACCGAAAGTGCCAGCAACACAACCTCTTGCTGCTCCTCACCGCCCATTCCCAGCGCATCTACAGCACCACAGACATCGGGGCTCTGGGCTTTCCCTCACGAAAAGGGCTTCGACATATGAACACCAGCTGCACCTGGGCGCCAACTGAAATAAAACCGCGAAAAATCACGAACATTGGGCTATTGCTCCCACACCGAAAGTGCCAGCCAGTCAAGCTCTTGCTGCTCCTCACCAGCAATTGGAGGCACATCTACAGCACCAGAGACATCGGGGCTCCGGGCTTTCCCTGACCAACAGGGCTTCGACTTTTACCACCCGCTGCACCTGGGCGCCCACTGAAATAAAAACCCCGAGAAATCACGAACATCGGGCGATTGCTCCCACACCGAAAGCGCCAGCAACGCAAGCTCTTGCTGCTCCTCACCGCCCATTCCCAGCGCATCTACAGCACCACAGACATCGGCGCTCCGGGCTTTCCCTGACCAACAGGGCTTCGACATTTACCACCAGCTGCACCTGGGTGTCCATTAAAAAAAATCTCAAAAAATCACGAACATCGGACGATTGCTCCCACACCGAAAGTGCCAGCAACACAAGCTCTTGCTACTCCTCACCGGCCATTGGATGCGCATCTACAGCACCACAGACATCGGGGCTCCGGGCTTTCCCTGACCAATAGGGCTTCGACATTTACCACCAGCTGCACCTGCGTGGTCCCTGAAAAAAAAACCCCGAAAAATAAAGGACGTCTGACGATTGCTCCCACACCGAAAGTACTAGCAACTCAAGCTCTTGCTGATCCTCACTGCCCATTCCCAGCGCATCTACAGCACCACAGACATCGGGGCTACGGGTTTTCCCTGACCAACAGGGCTTAGACAATTACCACCAGCTGAACCTGGGCGCACACTGAAAAAAAACACGAAAAATCACGAACGTCGGACCATTGCTCCCACACCGAAAGTGCCAGCCAGTCAAGCTCTTGCTGCTCCTCACCGTCCATTCCCAGAGCATCTACAGCACCACAGACATCGGGGCTCCGGGCTTTCCCTGACCAACAGGGCTTCGACGTTTACCAGTAGCTGCACCTGGGCGCCCACTGAAAAAAACCCCCGAAAAATCACGAACATCGGACGATTGCTCCCACACCGAAAGTGCCAGCCAGTCAAGCTCTTGCTGATCCTCACCAACCATTGGCAGCGCATCCACAGCACCACAGACATCGGGGCTCCGAGCTTTCCCTGACCAACAGGACTTCGACCTTTACCCCCAGCTGCACCTGGCACACATTGAAAAATATCCCCATAAATCACGAACGTCGGACGATTACTCCCACACCTTAAGTGCCAGCCTGTCAAGCTCTGGCTGCTACTCACCGGCCATTGGCAGCGCATCTACAGCACCACAGACATCGGGCCTCCGGGCTGTCCCTGAAGAACAGGGCTTCGACATATACCACCAGCTGCACCTGGGCGCACACTGAGAAAATACCCTGAAAAATCACGAACGTCGGATTATTGCTCCCACACCGAAACTGCCAGCAACACAAGCTCTTGTTGGTACTCACCGCCCAGTCCCCGCACATCTACAGCACCACAGACATCGGGGCTATGTGCTTTCCCTGACCAACAGGGCTTTGACATTTACCATCAGCTGCACCTGGGAGCCCACTGAAAAAAAACCCCGAAAAATCACAAACGTCGGACGATTGCTCCCACACCGAAAGTGCCAGCCTGTCAAGCTCTTGCTGCTCGTCCCCAGCCATTGGCAGCGCATCTACAGCACCACAGACATCGGGGCTCCGGGCTTTCCCTGACCAACAGGGCTTCGACGTTTACCACCCGCTGCACCTGGGCGCCCACTGAAAAAAAACCCCGAGAAATCACGAATATCAGGCGATTGCTGCCACACAGAAAGTGCCAGCAACGCAAGCTCTTGCTGCTCCTCACCGTCCATTCCCAGCGCATCTACAGCACCACAGACATCGGGGCTCTGAGATTTCCCTGACCAACAGGGCTTCGACATATACCACCAGCTGCACCTGGGCGCCCACAGAAAAAAATTCCCAGAAATCACGAACACCAGATGATTGCTTCCACACCAAAAGTGCCATCAATACAAGCTCTTGTTGCTCCTCACCGCCCATTCCCAGTGCATCTACAGCACCACAGACATCGGGGCTCCGGGCTTTCCCTGACCAACAGGGCTTCGACATATACCACCAGCTGCACCTGGGCGCTCACTGAAAAATAAACGCCGAAAAATCACGAACATCGGACGATTGCTCCCACACCGAAAGTGCCAGCAACACAAGCTCTTGCTGCTCCTTACCGCACATTCCCAGCGCATCTACAGCACCACAGACATCGGGGCTCCGGGCTTTCCCTGACCAACATGGCTTCGACATTTACCACCAGCTGCACCTGGGCGCCCACTGAAATAAAACCCCAAAAAATCACGAACATCGGACGATTGCTCCCACAATGAAAGTACCAGCCAGTCAAGCTCTTGCTGCTCCTCACGGGCCATTGGCAGCGCATCTACAGCACCACAGACATCGGGGCTCTGAGCTTTCCCTGACCCATATGGCTTCGATGTTTACCAGCAGCTGCACCTGCGTACCCACTGAAAACAAATCCCCAAAAATCACGAACGTTGGACGATTGCTCCCCGTCGTAGTTCAGCCCCAACGGGGACCAGACTACGCAGTCTCTCTCTCACTCCCCCCACTCTCCGAGAGAATAGGAGGAGATTTGAGAAACAAAAAAAATCAGAAAAAAAACCAAACACGCGGGTTGAGATTGAACAAAAAGTAAATTTAACAGTAATGACAGAAGAAAACAAGACAGTGATGGAACACAAATACAGTACAATAGCTCACAACAGATCTCCACATCCAGTCTCTTCCAAGTAGCAGGGGGCCTCCCTTCAGCACCCTCCTCACTTATATACTGAGCATGATTTCAGAAGGGATGGAATAGCCCTTTGGCTAATTTGGGTAAATTAACACCAGCTGTTAGCTAATTAGTTAACTATCCCAGCCATAGGGGCTACCAGCTTCAGTTCTCCACCCAGCTCAGGTAAATATTAACTCTATCCTGGCCAGAACCAGGACACTCCGACACCGAAAGTACCAGTCAGTCAAGCTCTTGCTGCTCCTCCCCGGCCATTGGCAGCGCATCTACAGCACCACAGACATCGGGGCTCCAGGCTTTCCCTGACCAACAGGGCTTTGACATTTACCACCAGCTGTACCTGGGCACCCACTGAAAAAAAATCCCCAAAAATCACAAACGTCGGACGATTGCTCCCACACCGAAAGTGCCAGCCTGTCAAACTCTTGCTGCTCCTCACCGGCCATTGGAGGCGCGTCTACAGCACCAGAGACATCGGGGCTCTGGGCTTTCCCTGACGAACACGACTTAGACGTTTACCACCAGCTGAACATGGGCGCCCACTGAAAAAAAACCCCGAAAAATCACAAACGTCGGACGATTGCTCCCACACCGAAAGTGCCAGACAGTTAAGCTCTTGCTGCTCCTCACGGGCCATTGGCAGCGCATCTACAGCACCACAGACTTCGGGGCTCCGGGCTTTCCCTGACAAGCAGGGCTTTAACATTTACCATCAGCTGCACCTTAGCGCCCACTGAAAAAAAACCCCGAAAAATCACAAACGTCGGACGATTGCTCCAACACCAAAAAGTGCCAGCCAGTCAAGCTCTTGCTGCTCCTCACCGGCCATTGGCAGCGCATCTACAGCACCACAGACATCAAGGCTCCGGGCTTTCCCTGACCAACAGGGCTTCGACATATGCCAACAGTTGCACGTGGGCGCCCACTGAAAAAAAAACCCGAAAAGTCAAGAACATCTGACGATTGCTCCCACAACTACAGTGCCAGGCAGTCAAGCTCTTGCTGCTCCTCACCGGCCATTGGCAGCGCATCTACAGCACCACAGACATCGGGGCTCTGGGCTTTCCCTGACCAACAGGGCTTCGACATTTACCACCAGCTGCACCTGGGTGCCCACTGAAAGTAAAACCCCGAAAATTAACGAACGTCGGACGATTGCTCCCAGAACTCAAGTGTCAGCCTGTCAAGCTCCTGCTGCTCCTCACCGGCCATTGCAGACGGAACTACAGCACCACAGACGTCGGGGCTCTGGGCTTTCCCTGACCAACAGGGCTTCGACGTTTACCACCAGCTGCACCTGGGCGCCCACTGTAATAAACCCCAAAAAATGACAAACGTCGTACGATTGCTCCCACAACGGAAGTCCCAGCCAGTCAAGCTCTTGCTGCTCCTCACCGGCCATTGGCAGCGCATCTACAGCACCACAGACATCGGGGCTCCGGGCTTTCCCTGACCAACAGGGCTTAGACGTTTACCACCTTCGGAACCTGGGCGCCCACTGAAAAAAATCCCGAGAAATCACGAACATCAGATGATTACTCCCACACCAAAAGTGCCATCAATACAAGCTCTTGTTGCTCCTCACCGCCCATTCCCAGCGCATCTACAGCACCACAGACATCGGGGCTCTGCGCTTTCCCTGACGAACAAGGCTTCGACATGTACCACCAGCTGCACCTGGGCGCCCACTGAAAAAAAACCCCGAAACATCACCAACGTCGGACGATTGCTCCCACACCGAACGTGCCAGCAACACAAGCTCTTGCTGCTCGTCCCCGGCCACTGGCAGCGCATCTACAGCACCACAGACATCGGGGCTCCGGGCTTTCCCTGACGAACAGGGCTTCGACATTTAGCACCCGCTGCACCTGGTTGCCCACTGAAAAAAAACCCCGAAAAATCACGAACATCGGACGACTGCTCCCACACCTTAAGTGCCAGCCAGTCAAGCTCTTGCTGCTCCTCACCGGCCATTGCAGCGCATCTACAGTACCACAGATATCGGGGCTCCTGGCTTTCCCTGACCAACAAGGCTTCGACATTTACCACCAGCTGCACCTGGGCGCCCACTGAAAAAAAACCCCGAAAAATCACGAACATCGGACGATTGCTCCCACACCGAAAGTGCCAGCCTGTCAAGCTCTTGCTGCTCATCACCGGCAATTGGCAGCGCATCTACAGCACCACAGATATCAGGGCTCCGGGCTTTCCCTGACCAACAGGGCTTCGACATATACCACCAGTTGCACGTGGGCGCCCATTGTAAAAAAATCCCCAGAAATCACAAACGTCGGACGATTGCTCCCACACCTTAAGTGCCAGCCTGTCAAACTCTTGCTGCTCCTCATGGTCCATTGGTAGCGCATCTACAGCACTATAGACATCGGGGCTCTGGGCTTTCCCTGATGAACAGGGCTTCGACATATACCACCAGCTGCACCGGGGCGCACATTGAAATAAAACCTTGAAAAATCACGAAGATCGGACGATTGCTCCCACACCGAAAGTGCCAGCCAGTCAACATCTTGCTGCTCCTCACCGGCCATTGGCAGCGCATCTACAGCACCACAGACATCGGGGCTCAGGGCTTTCCCTGTCCAACACGGCTTCGAAGTTTACCACCCGCTGCACCTGGGCACCCACTAAAAAAAAACCCCGAAAATTCACGAATATCGGACGATTGCTCCCACAACTCAAGTGCCATCCTGTCAAGCTCTTGCTGCTCCTTGCTGGACATTGGCAGCGCATCTACAGCACCACAGACATCGGGGCTCCGGGCTTTCCCTGACGAACAGGGCTTCGACATGTACCACCCGCTGCACCTGGGCGCCCACTGAAAATATCCCAGAAATCACAAACTTCAGACGATTTCTCCAACACCGAACGTGCCAGCCTGTCAGGCTCTTGCTGCTCATCATGGGCTATTGCCAGCGCATCTACAGCACCACAGACATCGGGGCTCCGGGCTTTCCCTGACCAACAGGGCTTCGACGTTTACCACCAGCTGCACCTGGGCGCCCGTTGAGAAAAAACTCCGAAAAATCACGAACGTCGGACAATTGCTCCCACACCAAAAGTGCCAGCCAGTCAAGCTCTTGCTGTTCCTCACCGGCCATTCCCAGCGCATCTACAGGACCACAGACATCGGGGCTCTGGGCTTTCCCTGACCAACAGGGCTTCGACATAAACCACCAGCTGCACCTCGGCGCGCACTGAAAATAAACCCCGTAAAAGCACAAACGTCGGACGATTGCTCCCACACCGAAAGTGTCAGCCTGTTAAGCTCTTGCTGCTCCTCACGGGCCATTGGAAGCGCCTCTACAGCACCACAGATATCGGGGCTCCAGGCTTTCCCTGACAAACAGGGCTTTATAAAATTACCACCAGCTGCACCTGGGCGCCCACTGAAAAAAAACCCCGAAACATCACCAACATCGGACGATTCCTCCCACACCTTAAGTGACAGCCTGTCAAGCTCTTGCTGCTCCTCATGGGCCATTGGCAGTGCATCTACAGCACCACAGACATCGGGGCTCTGGGCTTTCCCTGACCAACAGGGCTTCGACATATACCACCAGCTGCACCTGGGCGCCCACTGAAAACAAGCCTTGAAAAATCACAAAGATCGGACGATTGCTACCACACCGAAAGTGCCAGCCAGTCAACCGCTTGCTGCTCCTTGCCGACCATTGGCATCGCATCTACAGCACCACAGACATCGGGGCTACGGGCTTTCCCTGACGAACAGGGCTTCGACATTTACCACCAGCTGCACTTGGGTGACTGGAAAAAAACCCAGAAAAATCACAAATGTCGGACGATTGCTCCCTGTCGTAGTTCAGCCCCAATGGGGACCAGAGTACGCAGTCTCTCTCTCACTCCCCCCACTCTCCGAGAAAATAGGAGGAGATTTGACAAACAAAAGAAAACCAGAAAAAAAACCAAACACGCGGGTTGAGATTGAACAAAAATAAATTTAACAGTAATGACAGAAGAAAACAAGACAGTGATAAAACACAAATACAGTACAATAACTGACAACAGATCTCCACATCCAGTCTCTTTCAAGTAGCAGGGGTCCTCCCTTCAGCACCCTCCTCACTTAAATACTGAGCATGATGTCAGATGGGATGGAATAGCCCTTTGCCTAATTTGGGTAAATTAACCCCAGCTGTTAGCTAATTAGTTAACTATCCCAGCCATAGGGGCTACCAGCTTCAGTTCTCCACCCAGCTCAGGTAAATATTAACTCTATCCTGGCCAGAACCAGGACACTCCGACACCGAAAGTACCAGCCAGTCAAGATCTTGCTGCTCCTCACCGGTCATTGGCAGCGCATCTACAGCACCACAGACATCGGGGCTCCAGTCTGTCCCTGATGAACAGAGCTTCGACGTTTACCACCAGTTCCAAATGGGCGCCCACTAAAAAAAAAACCCCAAAAATCACGAACGTCGGACGATTACTCGCACACCGAAAGTGCGAACCTGTCAAGCTATTGCTGCTCCTCACCTGCCATTGGCAGCGCATCTACAGCACCACAGATATCGGGGCTCCGGGCTTTCCCTGACCAACAAGGCTTCGACATTTACCACCAGCTGCACCTGGGCGCCCACTGAAAAAAAACCCCGAAAAATCACGAACATGGGACGATTGCTCCCACACCGAAAGTGCCAGCCTGTCAAGCTCTTGCTGCTCATCACCGGCAATTGGCAGCGCATCTACAGCACCACAGATATCAGGGCTCCGGGCTTTCCCTGACCAACAGGGCTTCGACATATACCACCAGTTGCACGTGGGCGCCCACTGTAAAAAAATCCCCAGAAATCACAAACGTCGGACGATTGCTCCCACACCTTAAGTGCCAGCCTGTCAAGCTCTTGCTGCTCCTCATGGTCCATTGGCAGCGCATCTACAGCACCACAGACATCGGGGCTCTGGGCTTTCCCTGACCAACAGGGCTTCGACGTTTACCACCCGATGCACCTGGGCACCCACTGAAAAAAACCCCCGAAATATCACGAACATCGGACAATTGCTTCCACACCGAAAGTGCCAGCTAGTCAACCGCTTGCTCCTCCTTACCGGCCATTGGCAGCGCATCTACAGCACCACAGACATCGGGGCTCCGGGCTTTCCCTGTCCAACACGGCTTCGACGTTTACCACCCGCTGCACCTGGGCACTCACTGAAAAAAAACCCCGAAAATTCACGAATATCGGACGATTGCTCCCACAACTCAAGTGCCATCCTGTCAAGCTCTTGCTGCTGCTTGCTGAACATTGGCAGCGCATCTACAGCACCACAGACATCGGGGCTCCGGGCTTTCCCTGACTAACAGGGCTTCGACGTTTACCACCAGCTGCACCTGGGCGCCCACTGAAAAAAAATCCCGAGAAATCACAAACATCGGACAATTGCTTCCACACCGAAAGTGCCAGCCTGTTAAGCTCTTGCTGCTCCTCACGGGCCATTGGCAGCGCATCTACAGCACCACAGACATCAGGTCTCAGGGCTTTCCCTGAGGAACAGGGCTTGGACGTTTACCACCCGATGCACCTGAGCACACACTTAAAAAAACCCCGAAAAATCACGAAGATCATACGATTGCTCCCACATCAAAAGTGCCATCAACACAAGCCCTTGCTGCTCCTCACCGCCCATTCCCAGCACATCTACAGCAGCACAGACATCGGGGCTCTGGGCTTTCCCTGACCAACAGGGCTTCGACATATACCACCAGCTGCACCTGGGCGCCCACTGAAAAAAAACCCCTAAAAATCACAAACGTCGGACGATTGCTCCCACACCGAAAGTGTCAGCCTGTTAAGCTCTTGCTGCTCCTCACGGGCCATTGGCAGCGCATCCACAGCACCACAGATATCAAGGCTCAAGGCTTTCCCTGACAAACAGGGCTTTAACTATTACCACCAGCTGCACTTGGGCGCCCACTGAAAAAAAACCCAGAAACATCACAAACGTCGGACGATTGCTCCCACACCGAAAGTGCCAGCCTGTCAAGCTCTTGCTGCTCGTACCAGGCCACTGGGAGCGCATCTACAGCACCACAGACATCGGGGCTCCGGGCTTTCCCTGACCAACAGGGCTTCGAAGTTTACCACCAGCTGCACCTGGGTGCCCATTGAAAAAAACCCAGAAAAATCACGAAGATCTGATAATTGCTTCCACACCGAAAGTGCCAGCCAGTCAACCGCTTGCTGCTCCCCACGGCCCATTCCCAGCGCATCTACAGCACCACAGACATCGGGGCTCCAGGCTTTCCCTGACCAACAGGGCTTCGATATTTACCACCAGCTGCACCTGGGCGCCCACTGAAAAAAAACCCCGAAAAATCACGAACGTCGGACGATTGCTCCCACACCGAAAGTGCCAGCCAGTCAAGCTCTTGCTGCTAGTCCCCGGCCATTGGCAGCGCATCTACAGCACCACAGACATCGGGGCTCCGGGCTTTCCCTGACCAACAGGGCTTCGACGTTTACCACCAGCTGCACCTGGGCGCCCACTGAAAAAAATACCCCGAAAAATCACAAACGTCGGACGATTGCTCCCACACCGAAAGTGCCAATTTGTCAAGCTATTGCTGCTCCTCATCTGCCATTGGCAGCGCATCTACAGCACCACAGACATCGGGGCTCCAGGCTTTCCCTGACAAACAGGGCTTCTACATTTACCACCAGCTGCACCTGGACGCCCACTGAAAAAAAACCCCGAAACATCACAAACGTCGGACGATTGCTCCCACACCGCAAGTGTCAGCCTGTTAAACTCTTGCTGCTCCTCACGGGCCATTGGCAGCGCATCTACAGCACCACAGATATCAAGGCTCCAGGCTTTCCCTAACAAACAGGGCTTTAACTATTACCACCAGCTGCACTTGGGCGCCCACTGAAAAAAAACCCCGAAACATCACAAACGTCGGACGATTGCTCCCACACCGAAAGTTCCAGCCTGTCAAGCTCCTGCTGCTCGTACCAGGCCACTGGGAGCGCATCTACAGCACCACAGACATCGGGGCTCCGGGCTTTCCCTGACCAACAGGGCTTCGACGTTTACCACCAGCTGAACCTGGGTGCACACTGAAAAAAAACCCGAAAAATCACAAACGTCGGACGATTGCTCCCACACCGAAAGTGCCAGCCTGTCAAGCTCTTGCTGCTCCTGCCCAGCCATTGGCAGCGCATCTACAGCACCACAGACATCGGGGCTCCGGGCTTTCCCTGACCAACAGGGCTTTGACATTTACCACCAGCTGAACCATGGCGCCCACTGAAAAAAAACCCCGAAAAATAACGAACATCGGACGATTGCTCCCACAATTATAGTGCCAGCCAGTCAAGCTCTTGCTGCTTCTCACCGGCCATTGCAGGCGGAACTACAGCACCACAGACATCGGGGCTCCGGGCTTTCCCTGACCAACACGGCTTTGACGTTTACCACCAGCTGCACCTGGGCGCCCACTGAAAAAAAACCTTGAAAAATCACGAAGATCGGACGATTGCTCCCACACAAAAACTGCCAGCCCGTCAACCACTTGCTGCTCCTAACCGGCCATTGGCACCGCACCTACAGCACCGCAGACATCGGGGCTCCGGGCTTTCCCTGACCAACAGGGCTTCGACAATTACCACCAGCTGCACCTGGGCGCCCATTGAGAAAAAACTCCGAAAAATCACGAACGTCGGACGATTGCTCCCACACCGAAAGTGCCAGCCTGTCAAGATCATGCTGCTCATCACCAGCCATTCCCAGCGCATCTACAGCAGCACAGACATCGGGGCTCTGGGCTTTCCCTGACAAACAGGGCTTCGACATATACCACCAGTTGCACGTGGGCGCCCACTGAAAAAAAACCCCGTAAAAGCACAAACGTCGGACGATTGCTCCCACAGCGAAAGTGTCAGCCTGTTAAGCTCTTGCTGCTCCTCACGGGCCATTGGCAGCGCATCTACAGCGCCACAGACATCGGGGCTCTGGGCTTTCCCTGACCAACAGGGCTTCGACATATACCACCAGCTGCACCTGGGCGCCCACTGAAAACAAGCCTTGAAAAATCACAAAGATCGGACGATTGCTCCCACAGCGAATGTGCCAGCCAGTCAACCGCTTGCTGCTCCTCACGGGCCATTGGCAGCGCATCTACAGCACCACAGACATTGGGGCTACGGGCTTTCCCTGACGAACAGGGGTTCGACGTTTACCACCAGCTGCACTTGGGTGACTGGAAAAAAACCCCGAAAAATCACAAATGTCGGACGATTGCTCCCTGTCGTAGTTCAGCCCCAATGGGGACCAGAGTACGCAGTCTCTCTCTCACTCCCCCCACTCTCCGAGAGAATAGGAGGAGATTTGACAAACAAAAGAAAACCAGAAAAAAAACCAAACACGTGGGTTGAGATTGAACACAAATAAATTTAACAGTAATGACAGAAGAAAACAAGGCAGTGATAAAACACAAATAGAGTACAATAGCTCACAACAGATCTCCACATCCAGTCTCTTCCAAGTAGCAGGGGTCCTCCCTTCAGCACCCTCCTTACTTAAATACTGAGCATGATGTCAGATGGGATGGAATACCCTTTGGCTAATTTGGGTAAATTAACCCCAGCTGTTAGCTAATAAGTTAACTATCCCAGCCATAGTTGCGACCAACTTCAGTTCTCCACACAGCTCAGGTAAATATTAACTCTATCCTGGCCAGAACCAGGACACTCCCACACCGAAAGTACCAGCCAGTCAAGCTCTTGCTGCTCCTCACCGGTCACTGGCAGAGCATCTACAGCACCACAGACATCGGGTCTCCAGGCTGTCCCTGATGAACAGGGCTTCGACGTTTACCAACAGTTCCAAATGGGCGCCCACTGAAAAAAAACCCTGAAAAATCACGAAAGTCGCACGATTGCTCCCACACCGAAAGTGCCAGCCAGTCAAGCTCTTGCTGCTCCTCACCGGTCACTGGCAGAGCATCTACCACACCACAGACATCGGGTCTCCAGGCTGTCCCTGATGAACAGGGCTTCGATGTTTACCACAGGCTGCACCTGGGCGCCCACTGAAAAAAACCCCCGAAAAATCACGAACGTCGGACGATTGCTCCCACACCCAAAGTGCCAGCCAGTTAAGCTCTTGCTGCTCCTCAGCGGCCATTGGCAGTGCATCTACAGCACCACAGACATCGGGGCTCCAGGCTTTCCCTGACCAACAGGGCTTCGACGTTTACCACCAGCTGCACCTGGGTGCCCACTGAAAAAAAAGCCCCAAAAAACACAAACGTCGGACGATTGCTCCCACACATTAATTGCCATCTGGTCAAGCTCTTGCTGCTCCTCACCGGCCACTGGCAGTGCATCTACAGCACCACAGACATTGGGGCTCCGGGCTTTCACTCACGAACAGGGCTTTGACATTTACCACCAGTTGCACCTGGGTGCACTCTGAAAGTAAATCCCCGAAAATTCAAGAACGTCGGACGATTGCTCCCACACCGAAAGTGCCAGCCAGTCACGCTCTTGCTGCTCCTCACCGGCCATTCCCAGCGCATCTACAAAACCACAGACATCGGGGCTCTGGGCTTTTCCTGACCAACAGGGCTTCGACGTTTACCACCAGCTGTACCTGGGTGAGACTGAAAAAATACCCCGAAAAATAACTAAAATCGGACGATTGCTCCCACACCGAAAGTGCCAGCCAGTCAAGCTCTTGCTGCTCCTCCCCGGCCATTGGAGGCGCATCTACAGCACCACACACATCGGGACTCTGGGCTTTCCCTGACCAACATGGCTTCGACATATACCACCAGATGCACCTGGGCGCCCAGTGAAAAAAAACCCAAAAAATCACTAACGTCGGACGATTGCTCCCACACCGAAAGTGCCAGCCTGTTAAGCTCTTGCTGCTCCTCACTGGCCATTGGCAGCGCATCTACAGCACCACAGATATCGGGGCTCCGGGCTTTCCCTGACCAACAGGCCTTCGACATTTACCACCAGCTGCACCTGGTTACCCACTGAAATAAAACCCCGAAAAATCACCAACGTCGGACGATTGCTCCCACAACGAAAGTGCCAGCCATTCAAGCTCTTGCTGCTCATCACCGCCCATTGGCAGCGCATCTACAGCACCACAGACATTGGGGCTCCAGGCTTTCCCTGACCAACAGGGCTTTAATATTTACCACCAGCTACACCTGGGCTCCCACTGTAAAAAAAACCCGAAAAATCACAAACGTCGGACCATTGCTCCCACACCAAAAGTGCCAGCCAGTCAGCCTCTTGCTGCTCCTCACCGGCCATTGGCAGCGCATCTACAGCACCACAGATATCAGGGCTGCGGGCTTTCCCTGACCAACAGGGCTTCAAAGTTTACGACCCGCTGCACCTGGGCACACACTGAAAAAAACCCCCGAAATATCACGAACATCAGACGATTGCTCCCACACCAAAAGTGCCATCAACACAAGCTCTTGTTGCTCCTCACCGCCCGTTTCCAGCGCATCTACAGCACCACAGACATCAGGGCTCTGGGCTTTCCCTGACCAACAGGGCTTCGACATATACCACCACCTGCACCTGGGCGCCCACTGAAAAAAACCCCCGAAAAATCACCAACGTCGGACGATTGCTCCCACACCGAAAGTGCCAGCCATTCAAGCTCTTGCTGCTCATCACCGCCCATTGGCAGTGCATCTACAGCACCACAGACATTGGGGCTCCAGGCTTTCCCTAACCAACAGGGCTTTGACATTTACCACCAGCTGTACCTGTGTGCCCACTGAAAAAAACCCCCGAAAAGTCATCAACATCGGACGATTGCTCCCACACCGAAACTGCCAGCCAGTCAAGCTCTTGCTGCTCCTCACCAGCCATTCCCAGTGCATCTACAGCACCACAGACATCGGGGCTCCGGGCTTTCCCTGACGAACAGGGCTTCGTAGTTTACCACCCGCTGCACCTGGGCGCCCACTGAAAAAAAACCCTGAAAAATCACGAACATCGGACGATTGCTCCCACACCGAAAGTGCCAGCAACACAAGCTCTTACTGCTCCACACCGCCCATTCCCAGTGCATCTACAGCACCACAGACAACGGGGCTCTGGGCTTTCCCTGACGAACAGGGCTTCGACATTTACCACCAGCTGCACCTGGGCGCCCACTGAAAAAAGCCCCGGAGAAATCACGAACATTGGACGATTGCTCCCACACCGAAAGTGGAAGCCAGTCAAGCTCTTCCTGCTCCTCACCGGACATTGGCAGCGCATCTACAGCGCCACAGACATCGGGGCTCCGGGCTTTCCCTGACAAACAGGGCTTCGATGTTTACCACCTGCTGCACCTGGGCGCCCACTGAAAAAATACCCCGAAAAATCACGACCATCGGACGATTGCTCCCACACCGAAAGTGCCAGCCAGTCAAGCTCCTGCTGCTCCTCATGGGCCATTGGCACCCCATCTACAGCACCACAGACATTGGGGCTCCGGGCTTTCCCTGACCAACAGGGCTTCGACGTGTAACACCAGCTGCACCTGGGCACCCACTGAAAAAATACCCCGAAAAATAACGAAAGTCTGACGATTGCTCCGACACCGAAAGTGCCAGAAACAAGCTCTTGCTCCTCCTCGCCGCCCATTCGTAGCGCATCTACAGCATCACAAACATCAGGGCTCCGGGCTTTCCCTGACCAACAGGGATTCGACGTATACCACCCGCTGCACCTGGTTGCCCACTGAAAAAAAACCCCGAAAAATCACGAACATCAGACGATTACTCCCACACTATAAGTGCCATCCAGTCAATCTCTTGCTGCTCCTCACCGCCCATTGGCAGCGCATCTACAGCACCACAGACATCGGGGCTCTTCACTTTCCCTGACAAACAGGGCTTCGATGTTTACCACCCGCTGCACCTGGGCGCCCACTGAAGAAAAACCCCAAAAAATCACGAATGTCGGACGATTGCTCCCACACCGAAAGTACCAGCAACTCAACCTCTTGCTGCTCCTCAGCGGCCATTGGCAGCGCCTCTACAGCACCACAGACATCGGGGCTCCGGGCTTACCCTGACCAACAGGGCTTCAACATTTACCACCAGCTGCACCTAGGCACCCACTGAAAAAAATCCCCAGAAATCACAAACATCGGACGATTGCTCCCACACCGAAAGTGCCAGCAACTCAAGCTCTTGCTGCTCCTCACCGCCCATTCCCAGCGCATCTACAGCACCACAGACATGGGGCTCCGGGCTTTCCCTGACCAGCAGGGCTTCGACGTTTACCACCAGCTGAACCTGGGCGCCCACTGAAAAAAAACCCCGAAAAATCAAGAACATCGGACGATTGCTCCCACACCGAAAGTGCAAGCCTGTCAAGCTGTTGCTGCTCCTCACGGGCCATTGCCAGCGCATCTACAGCACCACAGACATCGGGGCTCCGGGCTTTCCGTGACCAACAGGGCTTTGACATTTACCACCAGTTGCACCTGGGCGCCCACTGAAAAAAAATCCCCAGAAATCACAAATGTCGGACGATTGCTCCCACACTGAAAGTGCTAACCTGTCAAACTCTTGCTACTCCTCATGGGCCATTGGTAGCGCATCTACAGCACCACAGACATCGGGGCTCTGGGCTTTCCCTGACTAACAGGGCTTCGACATATACCACCAGCTGCACCTGGGCGCCCACTGAAAAAAAACCTTGAAAAATTACGAAGATCGGACGATCGCTCCCACACCAAAAGTGCCAGCCAGTCAACCACTTGCTGCTCCTAACTGGCCATTGGCAGCGCATCTACAGCACCACAGACATCGGGGTTCTGGGCTTTCCCTGACAAACAGGGCTTCGACATATACCACCAGCTGCACGTGGGTGCCCACTGAAAAAAAACCCCGTAAAAGCACAAACGTCGGACGATTGCTCCCACAGCGAAAGTGTCAGCCTGTTAAGCTCTTGCTGCTCCTCATGGGCCATTGGCAGCGCATCTACAGCGCCACAGACATCGGGGCTCTGGGCTTTCCCTGACCAACAGGGCTTCGACATATACCACCAGCTGCACCTGGGCGCCCACTGAAAACAAGCCTTGAAAAATCACAAAGATCGGACGATTGCTCCCACAGCGAATGTGCCAGCCAGTCAACCGCTTGCTGCTCCTCACGGGCCATTGGCAGCGCATCTACAGCACCACAGACATTGGGGCTACGGGCTTTCCCTGACCAACAGGGCTTCGACGTTTACCACCAGCTGCACTTGGGTGACTGGAAAAAAACCCCGAAAAATCACAAATGTCGGACGATTGCTCCCTGTCGTAGTTCAGCCCCAATGGGGACCAGAGTACGCAGTCTCTCTCTCACTCCCCCCACTCTCCGAGAGAATAGGAGGAGATTTGACAAACAAAAGAAAACCAGAAAAAAAACCAAACACGTGGGTTGAGATTGAACACAAATAAATTTAACAGTAATGACAGAAGAAAACAAGGCAGTGATAAAACACAAATAGAGTACAATAGCTCACAACAGATCTCCACATCCAGTCTCTTCCAAGTAGCAGGGGTCCTCCCTTCAGCACCCTCCTTACTTAAATACTGAGCATGATGTCAGATGGGATGGAATACCCTTTGGCTAATTTGGGTAAATTAACCCCAGCTGTTAGCTAATAAGTTAACTATCCCAGCCATAGTTGCGACCAACTTCAGTTCTCCACACAACTCAGGTAAATATTAACTCTATCCTGGCCAGAACCAGGACACTCCCACACCGAAAGTACCAGCCAGTCAAGCTCTTGCTGCTCCTCACCGGTCACTGGCAGAGCATCTACAGCACCACAGACATCGGGTCTCCAGGCTGTCCCTGATGAACAGGGCTTCGACGTTTACCAACAGTTCCAAATGGGCGCCCACTGAAAAAAAACCCTGAAAAATCACGAAAGTCGCACGATTGCTCCCACACCGAAAGTGCCAGCCAGTCAAGCTCTTGCTGCTCCTCACCGGTCACTGGCAGAGCATCTACCACACCACAGACATCGGGTCTCCAGGCTGTCCCTGATGAACAGGGCTTCGATGTTTACCACACGCTGCACCTGGGCGCCCACTGAAAAAAACCCCCGAAAAATCACGAACGTCGGACGATTGCTCCCACACCCAAAGTGCCAGCCAGTTAAGCTCTTGCTGCTCCTCAGCGGCCATTGGCAGTGCATCTACAGCACCACAGACATCGAGGCTCCAGGCTTTCCCTGACCAACAGGGCTTCGATGTTTACCACCAGCTGCACCTGGGTGCCCACTGAAAAAAAAGCCCCAAAAAACACAAACGTCGGACGATTGCTCCCACACATTAATTGCCATCTGGTCAAGCTCTTGCTGCTCCTCACCGGCCACTGGCAGTGCATCTACAGCACCACAGACATTGGGGCTCCGGGCTTTCACTCACGAACAGGGCTTTGACATTTACCACCAGTTGCACCTGGGTGCACTCTGAAAGTAAATCCCCGAAAATTCAAGAACGTCGGACGATTGCTCCCACACCGAAAGTGCCAGCCAGTCACGCTCTTGCTGCTCCTCACCGGCCATTCCCAGCGCATCTACAAAACCACAGACATCGGGGCTCTGGGCTTTTCCTGACCAACAGGGCTTCGGCGTTTACCACCAGCTGTACCTGGGTGAGACTGAAAAAATACCCCGAAAAATAACTAAAATCGGACGATTGCTCCCACACCGAAAGTGCCAGCCAGTCAAGCTCTTGCTGCTCCTCCCCGGCCATTGGAGGCGCATCTACAGCACCACACACATCGGGACTCTGGGCTTTCCCTGACCAACATGGCTTCGACATATACCACCAGATGCACCTGGGCGCCCAGTGAAAAAAAACCCAAAAAATCACTAACGTCGAACGATTGCTCCCACACCGAAAGTGCCAGCCTGTTAAGCTCTTGCTGCTCCTCACTGGCCATTGGAAGCGCATCTACAGCACCACAGATATCGGGGCTCCGGGCTTTCCCTGACCAACAGGCCTTCGACATTTACCACCAGCTGCACCTGGTTACCCACTGAAATAAAACCCCGAAAAATCACCAACGTCGGACGATTGCTCCCACAACGAAAGTGCCAGCCATTCAAGCTCTTGCTGCTCATCACCGCCCATTGGCAGCGCATCTACAGCACCACAGACATTGGGGCTCCGGGCTTTCCCTGACCAACAGGGCTTTAATATTTACCACCAGCTACACCTGGGCTCCCACTGTAAATAAACCCCGAAAAATCACAAACGTCGGACCATTGCTCCCACACCAAAAGTGCCAGCCAGTCAGCCTCTTGCTGCTCCTCACCGGCCATTGGCAGCGCATCTACAGCACCACAGATATCAGGGCTGCGGGCTTTCCCTGACCAACAGGGCTTCAAAGTTTACGACCCGCTGCACCTGGGCACACACTGAAAAAAACCCCCGAAATATCACGAACATCAGACGATTGCTCTCACAGCAAAAGTGCCATCAACACAAGCTCTTGTTGCTCCTCACCGCCCGTTCCCAGCGCATCTACAGCACCACAGACATCAGGGCTCTGGGCTTTCCCTGACCAACAGGGCTTCGACATATACCACCACCTGCACCTGGGCGCCCACTGAAAAAAACCCCCGAAAAATCACCAACGTCGGACGATTGCTCCCACACCGAAAGTGCCAGCCATTCAAGCTCTTGCTGCTCATCACCGCCCATTGGCAGCGCATCTACAGCACCACAGACATTGGGGCTCCAGGCTTTCCCTAACCAACAGGGCTTCGACATTTACCACCAGCTGTACCTGTGTGCCCACTGAAAAAAACCCCCGAAAAGTCATCAACATCGGACGATTGCTCCCACACCGAAACTGCCAGCCAGTCAAGCTCTTGCTGCTCCTCACCAGCCATTCCCAGTGCATCTACAGCACCACAGACATCGGGGCTCCGGGCTTTCCCTGACGAACAGGGCTTCGTAGTTTACCACCCGCTGCACCTGGGCGCCCACTGAAAAAAAACCCTGAAAAATCACGAACATCGGACGATTGCTCCCACACCGAAAGTGCTAGCAACACAAGCTCTTACTGCTCCACACCGCCCATTCCCAGTGCATCTACAGCACCACAGACAACGGGGCTCTGGGCTTTCCCTGACGAACAGGGCTTCGACATTTACCACCAGCTGCACCTGGGCGCCCACTGAAAAAAGCCCCGGAGAAATCACGAACATTGGACGATTGCTCCCACACCGAAAGTGCCAGCAACACAAGCTCTTGCTGCTCCTCACCGCCAATTCCCAGCGCATCTACAGCACCACAGACAACGGGGCTCTGGGCTTTGCCTGACGAACAGGGCTTTGACATTTACCACCTGCTGCACCTGGGCGCCGCCCACTGAAAAAAATCCCCGAAAAATCACGACCATCAGACAATTGCTCCCACACCGAAAGTGGAAGCCAGTCAAGCTCTTCCTGCTCCTCACCGGACATTGGCAGCGCATCTACAGCACCACAGACATCGGGGCTCCGGGCTTTCCCTGACAAACAGGGCTTCGATGTTTACCACCTGCTGCACCTGGGCGCCCACTGAAAAAATACCCCGAAAAATCACGACCATCGGACGATTGCTCCCACACCGAAAGTGCCAGCCAGTCAAGCTCCTGCTGCTCCTCATGGGCCATTGGCACCCCATCTACAGCACCACAGACATTGGGGCTCCGGGCTTTCCCTGACCAACAGGGCTTCGACGTGTAATACCAGCTGCACCTGGGCACCCACTGAAAAAATACCCCGAAAAATAACGAAAGTCTGACGATTGCTCCGACACCGAAAGTGCCAGAAACAAGCTCTTGCTCCTCCTCTCCGCCCATTCGTAGCGCATCTACAGCATCACAAACATCAGGGCTCCGGG
The DNA here is from genome assembly GCF_036417535.1 of Chlamydotis macqueenii. NCBI lineage: Eukaryota > Metazoa > Chordata > Aves > Otidiformes > Otididae > Chlamydotis > Chlamydotis macqueenii. The sequence goes on from NC_141566.1 coordinate 278,055, forward strand.
CTTTCCCTGACCAACAGGGATTCGACGTATACCACCCGCTGCACCTGGTTGCCCACTGAAAAAAAACCCCGAAAAATCACGAACATCAGACGATTACTCCCACACCATAAGTGCCATCCAGTCAATCTCTTGCTGCTCCTCACCGCCCATTGGCAGCGCATCTACAGCACCACAGACATCGGGGCTCTTCACTTTCCCTGACGAACAGGGCTTCGATGTTTACCACTCGCTGCACCTGGGCGCCCACTGAAAAAAAACCCCAAAAAATCACGAATGTCGGACGATTGCTCCCACACCGAAAGTGCCAGCAACTCAACCTCTTGCTGCTCCTCACCGTCCATTGGCAGCGCCTCTACAGCACCACAGACATCGGGGCTCCGGGCTTTCCCTGACCAACAGGGCTTCAACATTTACCACCAGCTGCACATAGGCACCCACTGAAAAAAATCCCCAGAAATCACAAACATCGGACAATTGCTCCCACACCGAAAGTGCCAGCAACTCAAGCTCTTGCTGCTCCTCACCGCCCATTCCCAGCGCATCTACAGCACCACAGACATGGGGCTCCGGGCTTTCCCTGACCAGCAGGGCTTCGACGTTTACCACCAGCTGAACCTGGGCGCCCACTGAAAAAAAACCCCGAAAAATCAAGAACATCGGACGATTGCTCCCACACCGAAAGTGCAAGCCTGTCAAGCTGTTGCTGCTCCTCACGGGCCATTGCCAGCGCATCTACAGCACCACAGACATCGGGGCTCCGGGCTTTCCGTGACCAACAGGGCTTTGACATATACCACGAGTTGCACCTGGGCGCCCACTGAAAAAAAACCTTGAAAAATTACGAAGATCGGACGATCACTCCCACACCAAAAGTGCCAGCCAGTCAACCACTTGCTGCTCCTAACTGGCCATTGGCAGCGCATCTACAGCACCACAGACATCGGGGCTCTGGGCTTTCACTGACGACCAGGGCTTCGACGTTTACCACTCGCTGCACCTGGGCACCCACTGAAAAAAATCCCCAGAAATCACAAACTTCGAACAATTGCTCCCACACCGAAAGTGCCAGCCAGTCAAGCTCTTCCTGCTCCTCATGGGCCATTGGCAGCACATCTATAGCACCACAGACATCGGGGCTCTGGGCTTTCCCTGATGAACAGGGCTTCGACATATACCACCCGCTGCACCTGGGCGCCCACTGAAAAAAAACCCCGTAAAAGCACAAACGTCGGACGATTGCTCCCACACCTAAAGTGTCAGCCTGTTAAGCTCTTGCTGCTCCTCACGGGCCACTGGCAGCGCATCTACAGCACCACAGACATAGGGGGTCCGGGCTTTCCCTCACAAACAGGGCTTTAACAATTACCACCAGCTGCACCTGGGCGCCCACTGAAAAAAAACCCCGAAACATCACCAACGTCGGACGATTGCTCCCACACCGAAAGTGCCAGACTGTCAAGCACTTGCTGCTCGTCCCCGGCCACTGGCAGCGCATCTACAGCACCACAGACATCGGGGCTCTGGGCTTTCCCTGACCAAAAGGGCTTCGACATATACCACCAGCTGCACTTGGGTGACTGGAAAAAAACCCCGAAAAATCACAAACGTCGGACGATTGCTCCCCGTCGTAGTTCAGCCCCAACGGGGACCAGACTACGCAGTCTCTCTCTAACTCCCCCCACTCTCCGAGAAAATAGAATGAGATTTGAGAAACAAAAAAAATCAGAAAAAAAACCAAACACGCGGGTTGAGATTGAACAAAAAGTAAATTTAACAGTAATGACAGAAGAAAACAAGACAGTGATGGAACACAAATACAGTACAATAGCTCACAACAGATCTCCACATCCAGTCTCTTCCAAGTAGCAGGGGGGCTCCCTTCAGCACCCTCCTCACTTATATACTGAGCATGATGTCAGAAGGGATGGAATAGCCCTTTGGCTAATTTGGGTAAATTAACACCAGCTGTTAGCTAATTAGTTAACTATCCCAGCCATAGGGGCTACCAGCTTCAGTTCTCCACCCAGCTCAGGTAAATATTAACTCTATCCTGGCCAGAACCAGGACACTCCGACACCGAAAGTACCAGCCAGTGAAGCTCTTGCTGCACCTCACCGGCCACTGGCAGCGCATCTACAGCACCACAGACATCGGGGCTCCGGGCTTTCCATGACCAACAGGGCTTCGACGTTTACCACCCGCTGCACCTTGTCAGCCACTGAAAAAAATCCCCAGAAATCACGAACATCAGATGATTGCTCCCACACCAAATGTGCCATCAATACAAGCTCTTGTTGCTCGTCACCGGCCATTCCCAGCGCATCTACAGCACCACAGACATCGGGGCTCCGGGCTTTCCCTGACCAACAGGGCTTCGACGTTAACCACCAGCTGCACCTGTGCGCCCCCTGAAAATAAACCTGAAAAATAACGAACATCGGACAATTGCTCCCACACCGAAAGTGCCAGCAACACAAGCTCTTGCTGCTCCTCCCCGGCCATTGGCAGCGCATCTACAGCACCACAGACTTCGGGGCTCCGGGCTTTCCCTGACCAACAGGGCTTCGACGTTTACCACCAGCTGCACGTGGGCGCCCACAGAAAAAATCCCTTCAAACATCACGAACATCGGACGATTGCTCCCTCATTAAAAGTGCCAGCCAGTCAAGCTCTTGCTGCTCCTTACCGGCCATTGGCAGCGCATCTACAGCACCACAGACATCGGGGCTCCAGGCTTTCCCTGACCAACAGGGCTTTGACATTTACCACCAGCTGTACCTGGGCACCCACTGAAAAAAAATCCCCAAAAATCACAAAGATCGGACGATTGCTCCCACACCGAAAGTGCCAGCAACACAAGCTCTTGCTGCTCCTTACCGGCCATTGGCAGCGCATCTACAGCACCACAGACATCGGGGCTCCGGGCTTTCCCTGACCAACAGGGCTTCGACGTTTACCACCAGTTTCACGTGGGCACCCACTGAAAAAAAAACCCGGAAAAATTACGAACGTCGGACGATTGCTCCAACACCGAAAGTGCCAGCCTGTCAAACTCTTGCTGCTCCTCACCGGCCATTGGAGGCGCATCTACAGCACCAGAGACATCGGGGCTCTGGGCTTCCCCTGACGAACACGACTTAGACGTTTACCACCAGCTGAACATGGGCGCCCCCTGAAAAAAAACCCCGAAAAATCACAAACGTCGGACGATTGCTCCCACATCGAAAGTGCCAGCCAGTCAACCTCTTGCTGCTGCTCACCGCCCATTCCCAGCGCATCTACAGCACCACAGACATCGGGGCTCCGGGCTTTCCCTCACGAACAGGGCTTAGGCAATTACCACCAGCTGCACCTGGGCACCCAATTTAAAAAAAAACCCAAAAAATCACGAATATCAGTCGATTGCTCCCACACCGAAAGTGCCAGCAACTCAAGCTCTTGCTGCTCCTCACCGCCCATTCTCAGCGCATCTACAGCACCACAGACATCGGGGCTCCGGGATTTCCCGGACCAACAGGGCTTCGACACGTACCACCCGCTGCACCAGGGCGGCCACTGAAAAAAAATTCCCCCAAAATGAGGAACATCGGACGATTGCTCCCACACCGAAAGAGCCAGCCAGTAAAGCTCTCGCTGCTCCTCACCGCCCATTCACAGTGCATCTACAGCACCACAGACAGCAGGGCTCTGGGCTTTCCCTGACCAACACAGCTTCGACATTTACCAACAGCTGCACCTGGGCACCCACTTAAAAAAAACCCCGAAAAATCGCGAACGTTGGACGATTGCTCCCCGTCGTAGTTCAGCCCCAACGGGGACCAGACTACGCAGTCTCTCTCTCACTCCCCCCACCCTCCAAGAGAACAGTAGGAGATTGGACAAACAAAAGAAAACCAGAAAAAAAAACAAACACGCGGGTTGAGATTGAACAAAAAGTAAATTTAACAGCAATGACAGAAGAAAACAAGACAGTGATGGAACACAAATACAGTACAATAGCTCACAACAGATCTCCACATCCAGTCTCTTCCAAGTAGCAGGGGGGCTCCCTTCAGCACCCTCCTCACTTATATACTGAGCATGATGTCAGATGGGATGGAATAGCCCTTTGGCTAATTTGGGTAAATTAATTCCAGCTGTTAGCTAATTACTTAACTATCCCAGCCATAGGGGCTACCAGCTTCAGTTCTCCACCCAGCTCAGGTAAATATTAACTCTATCCTGGCCAGAACCAGGACACAGCCGCACAAAAAGTGCGAGCCAGTCAAGCTCTTGCTGCTCCCCACCGGCCATTGGCAGCGCATCTACAGCACCACAGACATCGGGCCTCCAGACATTCCCTGACGAACAGGGCTTCGACATTTACCACCAGCTCCACCTGGACGCCCCTGAAAAAAAATCCCCAGAAATCACAAACGTCGGACGATTGCTCCCACACCGAAAGTGCCAGCATGCCAACATCTTGCTGCTCCTCTCCAGCCATTGGCAGCGCATGTGCAGCACCACAGACATTGGGGCTCCGGGCTTTCCCTGATGATCAGGGCTCCTACCTTTACCACAAGCTGCACCTGTGCGCCCATTGAAAAAAAATCCCAAGAAATCACAAACGTCTGACGATTGCTCCCACACCTTAAGTGCCAGCCTGTCAAGCTCTTGCTGCTCCTCACGGGCCATTGGCAGCGCATCTGGAGCACCACAGACATCGGGGCTCTGGGCTTTCCCTGACCAACAGGGCTTCGATGTTTACCACCCGCTGCACCTGGGCGCCCACTGAAAAAAACCCCCGATAAATCACGAACATCGTACGATTGCTCCCTCATTGAAAGTGCCAGCCAGTAAAACTCTTGCTGCTCCTCACCGGCCATTCCCAGAGCATCTACAGCACCACAGACATCGGGGCTCCTGGCTTTCCCTCACCAACAGGCCTTTTACGTTCACCACCAGCTGCACCTGGGCGCCCACTGAAAAAAACCCCGAAAAATAACAAACGTCGGACGATTGCTCCCACACCGAAAATGCCAGCAACTCAAGCTGTTGCTGCTCCTCACCGCCCATTCCCAGCGCATCTACAGCAGCACAGAAATCTAGGTTCCAAGCTTTCCCTGACTAAGAGGACTTAGACGTTTACCACCAGCTGAACATGGGCGCCCACTTAAAAAAAAACCTCAGAAAATCACAAACGTCTAACGATTGCTCCCACACCTTAAGTGCCAGCCTGTCAAGCTCTTGCTGCTCCTCACGGGTCATTGGCAGCGCATCTACAGCACCACAGACATCGGGGCTCCAGGCTTTCCCTGACAAACAGGGCTTCGACGTTTACCACCCGCTGCACCTGGGCGCCCACTGAAATAAAACCCCGAAAAATCACGAATGTCGGTCGATTGCTCCCACACCGAAAGTGCCAGCAACACAAGCTCTTGCTGCTCCTCACCGGCCATTGCCAGCGCATCTACAGCACCACAGACATCGGGGCTCCAGGCTTTCCCTGACCAACAGGGCTTCGACATTTACCACCCACTGCACGTGGGCGCCCACTGAAAAAAATCCCAAAAAACCACGAACATCGGACGATTGCTCCCACACCGAAAGTGCCAGGAACGCAAGCTTTTGCTGCTCCTCCCCAGCCACTGGCAGCGCATCTACAGAACCACAGACATCGGGGCTCCGGGCTTTCCCTGACCAACAGGGCTTCGATGTTTACCACCCGCTGCACCTGGGCGCCCACTGAAAATAAACCCCGAAAAATCACGAACATCAGACGATTGTTCCATCATTGAAAGGGCCAGCCAGTCAAGCTCTTGCTGCTCCTCATTGGCCATTGGCAGCGCATCTACAGCACCACAGACATCGGGGCTCCGGGTTTTCCCTGACCAACAGGGCTTCGACATTTACCACACGCTGCACCTGGGCACCCACTGAAAAAAAATCCCCAGAAATCACAAACGTCGGGTGATTGATCCCACACCTTAAGTGCCAGGTAGTCACGCTCTTGATGCACCTCAGCGGCCATTGGCAGTACATCTGCAGCACCACAGACATCGGGGCTCCGCGCTTTCCCTGACCAACATGGCTTCGACATTTACCAGCCGCTGCACCTCAGCGCCCATTGAAAAAAACCCCGAAAAATCAAGAACATCGGACGATTGCTTCCACACCGAAAATGCCAGCCAGTCAAGCTCTTGCTGCTCCTCACCAGCCATTGGCAGCGCATCTACAGCACCACAGACATCAGGACTCCAGGCTTTCCCTGACCAACAGGGCTTCGACATTTACCACCAGCTGCACCTGGGCGCACACTGAAAAAAACACCGAAAAATCACGAACCTCGGACGATTGCTCCCACACCTTAAGTGCCAGCCAGTCAAGCTCTTGCTGCTCCTCACCTCCCATTCCCAGGGCATCTACAGCACCACAGACATCGGGGCTCCGGGCTTTCCCTGACTAACAGGACTTCGACGTTTACCACCAGCTGCACCTGGGCGCCCACTGAAAAAAACCCCTAAAAATGACGAACATCGGACGATTGCTCCCACACCAAAAGTGCCAGCCAGTCAAGCTCTTGCTGCTCATCACCGCCCATTCCCAGCGCATCTACAGCACCACAGACATCGGGGCTCCGGGCTTTCCCTGACCAACAGGGCTTCGACATTTACCACACGCTGCACTTGGGCACCCACTGAAAAAAAATCCCCAGAAATCACAAATGTCGGGTGATTGATCCCACACCTTAAGTGCCAGGTAGTCACGCTCTTGATGTACCTCAGCGGCCATTGGCAGTGCATCTGCAGCACCACAGACATCGGGGCTCCGCGCTTTCCCTGACCAACATGGCTTCGACATTTACCACCAGCTGCACCTGGGCGCCCACTGAAAAAAGCCCCGAAAAATCAAGAACATCGGACGATTGCTTCCACACCGAAAGTTGCAGTCTGTCAAGCTCTTGCTGCTCCTCACCAGCCATTGGCAGCGCATCTACAGCACCACAAACATCGGGGCTCCAGGCTTTCCCTGACCAACAGGGCTTCGACATTTACCACCCACTGCACCTGGGCGCCCACTGAAAAAAATACCAAAAAACCACGAACATCGGACGATTGCTCCCACACCGAAAGTGCCAGCCAGTCAAGCTCTTGCTGCTCCTCACCAGCCATTAGCAGCGCATCTACAGCACCACAGACATCGGCGCTCCGGGCTTTCCCTGACAAACAGGGCTTAGACAATTACCACCAGCTGAACCTGGGCGCCCACTGAAAAAAAACACCCACAATCAGAAACGTCGGACGATTGCTCCCACACCGAAAGTGCCAGTCAGTCAAGCTCTTGCTGCTCCTAACCGGCCATTGGCAGAGCATCTACAGCACCATAGATATAGGGGCTCGGGGCTTTCCCAGACCAACAGGGCTTCGATGTTTAGCACCCGATGCACCTGGGCTCCCACTGAAAAAACCCCCGAAAAATCACGAACATCGGACGATTGCTCCCACACCAAAAGGGCCAGCAATACAAGCACTTGTTGCTCCTCATCGCCCATTCCCAGCGCATCTACAGCACCACAGACATCGGCACTCTGGGCTTTCCCAGAAAAACAGGGCTTCGACGTTTACCACCAGCTGCACATGGGCGCCCACTTAAAGTAAAACCCCGAAAAATCACGAACATCGGACGATTGCTCCCACTCTGAAAATGCCAGCCAGCGAAGCTCTTGCTGCTCCTAACCACCCGTTTGCCGCGCATATACAGCACCACAGACATCGCGGCTCTGGGCTTTCCCTGACCAACAGCGTTTCTACATACACCACCAGCTGCACCTGGGCGCCCACTGAAAAATAACCCCGAAAAATCACAAACGTTGGACGATTGCTCCCACACCGAAAGTGCCAGCAAGTCAAGCTCTTGCTGCTCTTCACCGCCCATTCCCAGCGCATCTACAGCACCACAGACATCGGGGCTCCGGGCGTTCCCTGACTAACAGAACTTCGACGTTTAGCACGAGCTGAACATGGGCGCCCACTGAAAAAAAAACCGAAAAATCACGAACATCTGACGATTGCTCCCACTCCGAAAGTGCCAGCCAGTCAAGCTCTTGCTGCTCCTCACCGGCCATTGGCAGCGCATCTACAGCACCACAGACATCGGGGCTCTGGCTTTCCCTGACCAACAGGGCTTCGACGTTTAGCACCAGCTGCACCTGGGCGCCCACTGAAAAAAAATTCCCCCAAAATGAGGAACATCGGACGATTGCTCCCACTCCGAAAGTGCCAGCCTGTCAAGCTCTAGCTGCTCCTCACCAGCCATTCCCAGCGCATCTACAGCACCACAGACATCGGGGCCCTGGGCTTTCCCTGACCCATAGGGCTTCGATGTTTACCAGCAGCTGCACCTGGGTGCCCACTGAAAACAAATCCCCAAAAATCACGAACCTTGGACGACTGCTCCCCGTCGTAGTTCAGCCCCAACAGGGACCAGACTACGCAGTCTCTCTCTCACTCCCCCCACTCTCCGAGAGAATAGGAGGAGATTTGATAAAGAAAAGAAAACCAGAAAAAAATCAAACACGCAGGTTGAGATTGCACAAAAAGTAAATTGAACAGTAATGACAGAAGAAAACAAGACAGTGATGGAACACAAATAGAGTACAATACTCACAACAGATCTCCACATCCAGTCTCGTCCAAGTAGCAGGGGGCCTCCCTTCAGCACCCTCCTCACTTATATACTGAGCACGATATCAGAGGGCATGGAATAGCCCTTTGGCTAATTTGGGTAAATTAACGCCAGCTGTTAGCTAATAAGTTAACTATCCCAGCCATAGGGGCTACCAGCTTCAGTTCTCCACCCAGCTCAGGTAAATATTAACTCTATCCTAGCCAGAACCAGGACACTCCGACACCGAAAGTACCAGCCAGTCAAACTCTTGCTGCTCCTCACGGGCCATTGGCAGCGCATCTACAGCACCACAGACATCGGTGCTCCGGGCTTTCCCTGACCAACAGGGCTTCGACGTTTACCACCCGATACACCTGGGCTCCCACCAAAAAAAAACCCCGAAAAATCACGAACATCAGATGATTGCTCCCACACCGAAAGTGCCAGCCAGTCAAGCTCTTGTTGCTCCTCACCACCCATTCCCAGCGCATCTACAGCACCACAGACATCGGGGCTCCGGGCTTTCCCTGACCAACAGGGCTTTGACGTTTACCACCAGCTGCACCTGGGCGCCCAGTCGAGAAAATCCCCGAAAAATCACTAACGTCGGACGATTGCTCCCACACCGAAAGTGCCAGCCAGTCAAGCTCTTGCTGCTCCTCACCGGCCATTGCCAGCGCATCTACAGCACCACAGACATCGGGGCTCTGGGCTTTTTCTGACCAACAGAGCTTCGACGTTTACCACCCGCTGCACCTGCGCAACCACTGAAAAAAATCCCCAGAAATCACAAACGTCGGACGATTGCTCCCACACCTTAAGTGCCAGCCTGTCAAGCTCTTGCTGCTCCTCATGGGCCATTGGCAGCGCATCTACAGCACCACACTCATCAAGGCTCTGGGCTTTTCCTGACCAACAGGGCTTCGATATTTACCACCAGCGGTACCTGGGCGCACACTGAAATAAACCCCGAAAAATAACGAACATCGGACGATTGCTCCCACACCGGAAGTGCCAGCACGTCAAGCTCTTGCTGCTCCTCACCAGTCATTGGCAGCGCATCTACAGCACCACAGACATCGGGGCTCCGGGCTTTCCCTGACCAACAGGGCTTCGACATTTACCACCAGCTACACCTGGGCACCCACTGAAAAAAAACCTTGAAAAATCACGAACATCGGACGATTCCTCCCACACCGAAAGTGCCAGCAACTCAAGCTCTTGCTGCTCCTCACTGCCCATTCCCAGCGCATCTACAGCACCACAGACATCGGGGCTCCGGGCTTTCCCTGACCAACAGGGCTTAGACAATTACCACCAGCTGAACCTGGGCGCCCACTGAAAAAAAACCCCGAATAATCACGAACATCAGACGATTGCTCCCACATTGAAAGTGCCAGCAACACAAGCTCTTCCTGCTCCTCACTGCCCATTCCCAGCGCATCTACAGCACCACAGACATTGGGGCTCTGGGCTTTCCCTGATGAACAGGGCTTCGACGTTTACCACCAGCTGAACCTGGGCACCCACTGAAAAAAAACCTTGAAAAATCACGAAGATCGGACGATTGCTCCCACACCGAAAGTGCCAGCAACTCAAGCTCTTGCTGCTCCTCACTGCCCATTCCCAGCGCATCTACAGCACCACAGACATCGGGGCTCCGGGCTTTCCCTGACCAACAGGGCTTACACAATTACCACCAGCTGAACCTGGGCGCACACTGAAAAAAACCCCGAAAAATCACGAACGTCGGACGATTGCTCCCACACCGAAAGTGCCAGCACGTCAAGCTCTTGCTGCTCATCACCGCCCATTCCCAGCGCATCTACAGCACCACAGACATCGGGGCTCTGGGTTTTCCCTGAAGAACAGGGCTTCGACGTTTACCACCAGCTGCACCTGGGCGCCCACTGAAAAAAATAAACGAAAAATCACAAACGTCGGACGATTGCTCCAACACCGAAAGTGCCAGCCTGTAAATCTCTTGCTGCTCCTCACAGGCCATTTGCTGCGAATCTACAGCACCAAAGACATCGGGATTCCGGGCTGTCCCTGAAGAACAGGGCTTCGACGTTTAACACCAGTTCCACATGGGCGCCCAGTAAAAGTAAAATCCCAAAAAATCACGAACGTCGGACGATTGCTACCACACCAAAATTGCCAGCCAGTCAAGCTCTTGCTGCTCGTCCCCGGCCATTGGCAGCGCATCTACAGCACCACAGACATCGGGGCTCCGGGCTTGACCTGACGAACAGGGCTTCGACATTTACCACCAGCTGCACCTGGGCGCCCACTGAAAAAAAGCCCCGAAAAATAACGAATGTCAGACGATTGCTACCACACCTTAATTGTCAGCCTGTCAAGCTCTTGCTGCTCCTCACGGGCCATTCCCAGCACATCTACAGCACCACAGACATCGGGGCTCTGGACTTTACCTGACCAACAGGGCTTCGACATTTACCACCAGCTGCACCTGGGCGCCCACTGAAAAAAAACCCCGAAAAATCACAAACGTCGGACGATTGCTCCCACACCGAAAATGCCAGCAAGTCAAGCTCTTGCTGCTCATCACCGCCCATTCCCAGCACATCTACAGCACCACAGACATCGGGGCTCCGGGCTTTCCCTGACCAACAGAACTTCGTTGCTTACCACCCGCTGCACCTGGGCGCCCACTGAAAAATAATCCGAAAAATAACGAACGTCTGACGATTGCTCCCACACCGAAAGTGCCACCAACTCAAGGTCTTGCTGCTCATCACCGCCCATTCCCAGCGCATCTACAGCACCACAGACATCGGGGCTCCGGGCTTTCCCTGACCAACAGGGCTTCGACATTTACCACCAGCTGCACCTGGGTGCTCCCTGAAAAATAATCCCCAAAAATCACGAACGTCGGACGATTGCTCCCACACCGAAAGTGCCAGCAACACAAGCTGTTGCTGATCCTCATGGGCCATTGGCAGCGCATCTACAGCACCACAGACATCGGGGCTCCGGGCTTTCCCTGACCAACAGGGCTTTGACATTTACCACCAGTTGCACCTGGGTGCCCACTGAAAAATATTCCCCAAAATCACAAACGTCAGACAATTGCTCCCACACTGAAAGTGCCACCAACTCAAGCTCTTGCTGCTCCTCACCGCCCATTCCCAGCGCATCTACAGCACCACAGATATCGGGGCTCTGGGCTTTCCCTGACGAACAGGGCTTCGACATTTACCACCAGCTGCACCTGGGCACCCACTGAAAGTAAAGTCCCAAAAAATGACAAACGTTGGATGATTGCTCCCACAACTAAAGTGCCAGCCAGTTAAGCTCTTGCTGCTCCCTCACCAGCCATTGGCAGCGCATCTACAGCACCACAGACATCGGGGCTCTGGGCTTTCCCTGACCTACAGGGCGTCGATGTTTACCACCAGCTGCACCTGGGCGCCCACTGAAAAGAAAACCCTGAAAAATCACGAACATCGGATGATTGCTCCCACACCGAAAGTGCCAGCCAGTCAAGCTCTTGCTGCTTCTCACTAGCCATTCCCAGCGCATCTACAGCACCACAGACATCTGGGCTCTGGGCTTTCGCTGACCAACAGGGCTTCGACATATACCACCCGCTGCACCTGGGCGCCCACTGAAAGTAAAATCCCAAAAAATTACGAACGTCGGATAATTGCTCCAACACAGAAAGTGCCAGGCAGTCAATCTCGTGCTGCTCCACACCGGCAATTGGCAGCGCATCTACAGCACCACACACATCGGGGCTCCGGGCTTTCCCCGACGAACAGGGCTTCAACGTTTACCACCCGCTGAACCTGGGCGTCCACTGAAAAAAACCCCCGAAAAATCACGAACATCGGACGATTGCTCCCACACCGAAAGTGCAAGCCAGTCAAGCTCTTGTTGCTCCTCACCACCCATTCCCAGTGCATCTACAGCACCACAGACATCAGGGCTCCCTGCTTTCCCTGACCAACTGGACTTCGACGTTTACCACCAGCTGCACCTGGGCGCCCACTGAAAAAAACACCCTGAAAAATCACAAACGTCGGACGATTGCTCCAACACCGAAAGTGCCAGCCAGTCAAGCTCTTGCTGCTCTTCACCGCCCATTCCCAGCGCATCTACAGCACCACAGACATTGGGGCTCCGGACTTTCCCTGACAAACAGGGCTTCGACATTTACCACCAGCTGCACCTGGGCGACCACTGAAAAAAACCCCCGAAAAATAACGAACTTTGGACGATTGTTCCCACACCGAAAGTGCTAGCAACTCAAGCTCTTGCTGCTCCTCACTGACCATTCCCAGCGCATCTACAGCACCACAGACATCGGAGCTACGGGTTTTCCCTGACCAACACGGCTTAGACAATTACCACCAGCTGAACCTGGGCGCACACTGAAAAAAACCCCGAAAAATGACGAACGTCGGACGATTACTCCCACACCGAAAGTGCCAGCCAGTCAAGCTCTTGCTGCTCCTCCCCAGCCATTGGCAGCGCATCTACAGCACCACAGACATCGGGGCTCTGGGCTTTCCCTTACAAACAGGGCTTCGACATTTACCACCAGCTGCACCTGGGCGCCCACTGAAAAAAAACCCCGAAAAATAACCAACGTCGGACGATTACTCCCACACCGAAAGTGCCAGCCTGTCAAGCTCTTGCTGCTCCTCACCGGCCATTGGCAGCGCATCTACAGCACCACAGACATCGGGGCTCTGGGCTTTCCCTGACCAACAGGGCTTCGACATTTACCACCAGCTGCACCTGGGCGCCCACTGAAAAAAACACCCTGAAAAATCACAAACGTCGGACGATTGCTCCAACACCGAAAGTGCCAGCCAGTCAAGCTCTTGCTGCTCTTCACCGCCCATTCCCAGCGCATCTACAGCACCACAGACATCGGGGCTCCGGGCTTTCCCTGACAAACAGGGCTTCGACGTTTACCACCAGCTGAACCTGGGCGCCCACTGAAAAAAACCCCCGAAAAATAAGGAACGTCGGACGACTGCTCCCACACCGGAAGTGCTAGCAACTCAAGCTCTTGCTGCTCCTCACTGACCATTCCCAGCGCATCTACAGCACCACAGACATCGGAGCTACGGGTTTTCCCTGACCAACACGGCTTAGACAATTACCACCAGCTGAACCTGGGCGCACACTGAAAAAAACCCCGAAAAATGACGAACGTCGGACGATTACTCCCACACCGAAAGTGCCAGCCAGGCAAGCTCTTGCTGCTCCTCCGCAGCCATTGGCAGCGCATCTACAGCACCACAGACATCGGGGCTCTGGGCTTTCCCTTACAAACAGGGCTTCGACATTTACCACCAGCTGCACCTGGGCGCCCACTGAAAAAAAACCCCGAAAAATAACCAACGTCGGACGATTGCTCCCACACCGAAAGTGCCAGCCTGTCAAGCTCTTGCTGCTCCTCACCGGCCATTGGCAGCGCATCTACAGCACCACAGACATCGGGGCTCTGGGCTTTCCCTGACCAACAGGGCTTCGACATTTACCACCCGCTGCATCTGGGCGCCCACTGAAAAAAACCCCCGAAAAATCACGAACATCGGACGATTGCTCCCTCATTGAAAGTGCCACCCAGTCAAGCTCTTGCTGCACCTCAAAGGCCATTGGCAGCGCATCTACAGCACCACAGACATCAGGGTTCCGGGCTTTCCCTGACCAACAGGGCTTCAACATATACCACCAGCTGCACCTGGGCGCCCACTGAAAAAAACCCTGAAAAATCACGATCATCGGCGATTGCTCCCACACCGAAAGTGCCAGCCTGTCAAGCTCTTGCTGCTCCTCACCGGCCATTGGCAGCGCATCTACAGCACCACAGACATCGGGGCTCTGGGCTTTCCCTGACCAACAGGGCTTCGATGTTTACCACCCGCTGCACCTGGGCACCCACTGAAAAAAAACCCCAAAAATCAAGAAGGTCGGACGATTGCTCCCACAACTCAAGTGCCAGCCTGGTAAGTTCTTGCTGCTCCTCACCGGCCATTCCCAGCACATCTACAGCACCACAGACATCGGGGCTCTGGGCTTTCCCTGACCAACAGGGCTTCGACATATACCACCAGCTGCACTTGGGCGCCCACTGAAAAATAAACGCCGAAAAATCACAAACATCGGACGATTGCTCCCACACCGAAAGTGCCAGCCAGTCAAGCTCTTGATGCCCCTCACCGGACATTCCCAGCACATCTACAGCACGACAGACAACGGGGCTCCAGGCTTTCCCTGACCAACAGGGCTTCGACGTTTACCACACGCTGCACCTGGGCACCCACTGAAAAAAAACCCCAAAAAATCAAGAAGGTCGGATGATTGCTCCAACACCGAAAGTGCCAGCCAGTCAAGCTCTTGCTGCTCCTCACCAGCCATTGGCAGCGTATCTACAGCACCACAGACATCGGGGCTCCGGGCTTTCCCTGACCAACAGGGCGTCGATGTTTACCACCAGCTGCCCTGGGCGCCCACTTAAATATAATCGCGAAAAATCACAAACGTTAGATGATTGCTCCCACACCTAAAGTGCCAGCCAGTCAAGCTCTTGCTGCTCCTCACCGCCATTGGCGGCGCAGCTACAGCACCACAGACATCGGGGCTCTGGCTTTCCCTGACCCATAGGGCTTCGATGTTTACCAGCAGCTGCACCTGGGTGCCCACTGAAAACAAATCCCCAAAAATCACGAACGTTGGACGACTGCTCCCTGTCGTAGTTCAGCCCCAACGGGGACCAGACTACGCAGTCTCTCTCTCACTCCCCCCACTCTCCGAGAGAATCGGAGGAGATTTGATAAAGAAAAGAAAACCAGAAAAAAATCAAACACGCAGGTTGAGATTGAACAAAAAGTAAATTTAACAGTAATGACAGAAGAAAACAAGACAGTGATGGAACACAAATACAGTACAATAGCTCACAACAGATCTCCACATCCAGTCTCTTCCAAGTAGCAGGCGGCCTCCCTTCAGCACCCTCCTCACTTATATACTGAGCACGATATCAGAGGGGATGGAATAGCCCTTTGCCTAATTTGGGTAAATTAACACCAGCTGTTAGCTAATTAGTTAACTATCCCAGCCATAGGGGCTACCAGCTTCAGTTCTCCACCCAGCTCAGGTAAATATTAACTCTATCCTGGCCGGAAGCAGGACACTCCGACACCGAAAGTACCAGCCAGTCAAGGTCTTGCTGCTCCTCACGGGACATTGGCAGCGCATCTACAGCACCACAGACATCGGGGCTCCGGGCTGTCCCTGAAGAACAGGGCTTCGACGTTTAACACCAGCTCCACATTGGCGCCCAGTAAAAGTAAAATCCCCAAAAATCAGGAACGACGGACGATTGCTCCCACACCGAAAGTGCCAGCCTGTCAAACTCTTGCTGCTCCTCCCCAGCCACTGGCAGCGCATCTACAGCATCACAGACATCGGGGCTCTGGGCTTTCGCTGACCAACAGGGCTTCGACATTTACCACCAGCTGAACCTGGGCGCACACTGAAAAAATCCCTGAAAAATCACGAAAATCGGACGATTTCTCCCACACCTTAAATTCCAGCCTGTCAAGCTATTGCTGCTCCTCACCGCCCATTCCCAGCACATCTACAGCACCACAGACATCGGGGCTCCAGGCTTTCCCCGACGAACAGGGCTTCAACGTTTACCACCCGCTGAACCTGGGCGTCCACTGAAAAAAACCCCCGAAAAATCACGAACATCGGACGATTGCTCCCACACCGAAAGTGCAAGCCAGTCAAGCTCTT
The DNA here is from genome assembly GCF_036417535.1 of Chlamydotis macqueenii. Taxonomy (NCBI): domain Eukaryota; kingdom Metazoa; phylum Chordata; class Aves; order Otidiformes; family Otididae; genus Chlamydotis; species Chlamydotis macqueenii. The sequence goes on from NC_141566.1 coordinate 294,483, forward strand.
GTTGCTCCTCACCACCCATTCCCAGTGCATCTACAGCACCACAGACATCAGGGCTCCCTGCTTTCCCTGACCAACTGGACTTCGACGTTTACCACCAGCTGCACCTGGGCGCCCACTGAAAAAAACACCCTGAAAAATCACAAACGTCGGACGATTGCTCCAACACCGAAAGTGCCAGCCAGTCAAGCTCTTGCTGCTCTTCACCGCCCATTCCCAGCGCATCTACAGCACCACAGACATTGGGGCTCCGGACTTTCCCTGACAAACAGGGCTTCGACATTTACCACCAGCTGCACCTGGGCGACCACTGAAAAAAACCCCCGAAAAATAACGAACTTTGGACGATTGCTCCCACACCGAAAGTGCTAGCAACTCAAGCTCTTGCTGCTCCTCACTGACCATTCCCAGCGCATCTACAGCACCACAGACATCGGAGCTACGGGTTTTCCCTGACCAACACGGCTTAGACAATTACCACCAGCTGAACCTGGGCGCACACTGAAAAAAACCCCGAAAAATGACGAACGTCGGACGATTACTCCCACACCGAAAGTGCCAGCCAGTCAAGCTCTTGCTGCTCCTCCCCAGCCATTGGCAGCGCATCTACAGCACCACAGACATCGGGGCTCTGGGCTTTCCCTTACAAACAGGGCTTCGACATTTACCACCAGCTGCACCTGGGCGCCCACTGAAAAAAAACCCCGAAAAATAACCAACGTCGGACGATTACTCCCACACCGAAAGTGCCAGCCTGTCAAGCTCTTGCTGCTCCTCACCGGCCATTGGCAGCGCATCTACAGCACCACAGACATCGGGGCTCTGGGCTTTCCCTGACCAACAGGGCTTCGACATTTACCACCAGCTGCACCTGGGCGCCCACTGAAAAAAACACCCTGAAAAATCACAAACGTCGGACGATTGCTCCAACACCGAAAGTGCCAGCCAGTCAAGCTCTTGCTGCTCTTCACCGCCCATTCCCAGCGCATCTACAGCACCACAGACATCGGGGCTCCGGGCTTTCCCTGACAAACAGGGCTTCGACGTTTACCACCAGCTGAACCTGGGCGCCCACTGAAAAAAACCCCCGAAAAATAAGGAACGTCGGACGACTGCTCCCACACCGGAAGTGCTAGCAACTCAAGCTCTTGCTGCTCCTCACTGACCATTCCCAGCGCATCTACAGCACCACAGACATCGGAGCTACGGGTTTTCCCTGACCAACACGGCTTAGACAATTACCACCAGCTGAACCTGGGCGCACACTGAAAAAAACCCCGAAAAATGACGAACGTCGGACGATTACTCCCACACCGAAAGTGCCAGCCAGGCAAGCTCTTGCTGCTCCTCCGCAGCCATTGGCAGCGCATCTACAGCACCACAGACATCGGGGCTCTGGGCTTTCCCTTACAAACAGGGCTTCGACATTTACCACCAGCTGCACCTGGGCGCCCACTGAAAAAAAACCCCGAAAAATAACCAACGTCGGACGATTGCTCCCACACCGAAAGTGCCAGCCTGTCAAGCTCTTGCTGCTCCTCACCGGCCATTGGCAGCGCATCTACAGCACCACAGACATCGGGGCTCTGGGCTTTCCCTGACCAACAGGGCTTCGACATTTACCACCCGCTGCATCTGGGCGCCCACTGAAAAAAACCCCCGAAAAATCACGAACATCGGACGATTGCTCCCTCATTGAAAGTGCCACCCAGTCAAGCTCTTGCTGCACCTCAAAGGCCATTGGCAGCGCATCTACAGCACCACAGACATCAGGGTTCCGGGCTTTCCCTGACCAACAGGGCTTCAACATATACCACCAGCTGCACCTGGGCGCCCACTGAAAAAAACCCTGAAAAATCACGATCATCGGCGATTGCTCCCACACCGAAAGTGCCAGCCTGTCAAGCTCTTGCTGCTCCTCACCGGCCATTGGCAGCGCATCTACAGCACCACAGACATCGGGGCTCTGGGCTTTCCCTGACCAACAGGGCTTCGATGTTTACCACCCGCTGCACCTGGGCACCCACTGAAAAAAAACCCCAAAAATCAAGAAGGTCGGACGATTGCTCCCACAACTCAAGTGCCAGCCTGGTAAGTTCTTGCTGCTCCTCACCGGCCATTCCCAGCACATCTACAGCACCACAGACATCGGGGCTCTGGGCTTTCCCTGACCAACAGGGCTTCGACATATACCACCAGCTGCACTTGGGCGCCCACTGAAAAATAAACGCCGAAAAATCACAAACATCGGACGATTGCTCCCACACCGAAAGTGCCAGCCAGTCAAGCTCTTGATGCCCCTCACCGGACATTTCCAGCACATCTACAGCACGACAGACAACGGGGCTCCAGGCTTTCCCTGACCAACAGGGCTTCGACGTTTACCACACGCTGCACCTCGGCACCCACTGAAAAAAAACCCCAAAAAATCAAGAAGGTCGGACGATTGCTCCAACACCGAAAGTGCCAGCCAGTCAAGCTCTTGCTGCTCCTCACCAGCCATTGGCAGCGTATCTACAGCACCACAGACATCGGGGCTCCGGGCTTTCCCTGACCAACAGGGCGTCGATGTTTACCACCAGCTGCCCTGGGCGCCCACTTAAATATAATCGCGAAAAATCACAAACGTTAGATGATTGCTCCCACACCTAAAGTGCCAGCCAGTCAAGCTCTTGCTGCTCCTCACCGCCATTGGCAGCGCAGCTACAGCACCACAGACATCGGGGCTCTGGCTTTCCCTGACCCATAGGGCTTCGATGTTTACCAGCAGCTGCACCTGGGTGCCCACTGAAAACAAATCCCCAAAAATCACGAACGTTGGACGACTGCTCCCCGTCGTAGTTCAGCCCCAACGGGGACCAGACTACGCAGTCTCTCTCTCACTCCCCCCACTCTCCGAGAGAATAGGAGGAGATTTGATAAAGAAAAGAAAACCAGAAAAAAATCAAACACGCAGGTTGAGATTGAACAAAAAGTAAATTTAACAGTAATGACAGAAGAAAACAAGACAGTGATGGAACACAAATACAGTACAATAGCTCACAACAGATCTCCACATCCAGTCTCTTCCAAGTAGCAGGCGGCCTCCCTTCAGCACCCTCCTCACTTATATACTGAGCACGATATCAGAGGGGATGGAATAGCCCTTTGCCTAATTTGGGTAAATTAACACCAGCTGTTAGCTAATTAGTTAACTATCCCAGCCATAGGGGCTACCAGCTTCAGTTCTCCACCCAGCTCAGGTAAATATTAACTCTATCCTGGCCGGAAGCAGGACACTCCGACACCGAAAGTACCAGCCAGTCAAGGTCTTGCTGCTCCTCACGGGACATTGGCAGCGCATCTACAGCACCACAGACATCGGGGCTCCGGGCTGTCCCTGAAGAACAGGGCTTCGACGTTTAACACCAGCTCCACATTGGCGCCCAGTAAAAGTAAAATCCCCAAAAATCAGGAACAACGGACGATTGCTCCCACACCGAAAGTGCCAGCCTGTCAAACTCTTGCTGCTCCTCCCCAGCCACTGGCAGCGCATCTACAGCATCACAGACATCGGGGCTCTGGGCTTTCGCTGACCAACAGGGCTTCGACATTTACCACCAGCTGAACCTGGGCGCACACTGAAAAAATCCCTGAAAAATCACGAAAATCGGACGATTTCTCCCACACCTTAAATTCCAGCCTGTCAAGCTATTGCTGCTCCTCACCGCCCATTCCCAGCACATCTACAGCACCACAGACATCGGGGCTCCAGGCTTCACCTGACCAACTGGGCTTCGACATATACCACCAGTTGCACCTGGGCGCACACTGAAAAAAAACCCCGAAAAGTCACGAATATCGGACGATTGCTCCCACACCGAAAGTGCCAGCAACACAAGCTCTTGCTGCTCCTCCCCGGCCATTGGCAGCGCATCTACAGCACCACAGACATCGGTGCTCCAGGCTTTCCCTGACCAACAGGGCTTCGACGATTACCACCCGCTGCACCTGGGCGCCCACTGAAAAAAAAATCCCCAAAAATCACGATCGTCGGATGATTGCTCCACACCAAAAGTGCCAGCCAGTCAAGCTCTTGCTGCTCCTCATGGGCCATTGGCAGCGCATCTATAGCACCACAGACATCGGGGCTCTGGGCTTTCCCTGACGAACAGGGCTTCGACATTTACCACCAGCTGCACCTGGGCGCCCACTGGAAAAAAACCCCAAAAAAATCACGAACGTCGGACAATTGCTCCCACACCGAAAGTGCCAGCAACTCAAGCTCTTGCTGCTCCTCACCGCCCATTCCCAGCGCATCTACAGCACGACAGACATCGGGGATCCGGGCTTTCCCTGACCAACAGGGCTTCGACATTTACCACAAGCTGCACCTGGGCGCCCACTGAAAAAAAACGCGAAAAATCACAAACATCGGACGATTGCTCGCACACCTTAAGTGCCAGCCAGTCAAGCTCTTGCTGCTCCTCACCGCCCATTCCCAGCGCATCTACACCACCACAGGCATCGGTGCTCCGGGCTTTCCCTGACTGACAGGACTTAGACGTTTACCACCAGCTGAACATGGGCGCCCACTGAAAAAAAAACCCAATAAAACACAAACGTCAGACGATTGCTCCCACACCGAAAGCGCCAGCCTGTCAAGCTCTTGCTGCTCCTCCCCAGCCACTGGCAGCGCATCTACAGCATCACAGACATCGGGGCTCTGGGCTTTCCCTGACTAACAGGACTTAGACGTTTACCACCAGCTCAACATGGGCGCCCACTGAAAAAAACCCCCGATAAATCACGAACATCGGACGATTGCTCCCACACCGAAATTGCCAGCCTGTCAACCTCTTGCTGCTCCTCACCGGCAGTTCCCAGCGCATCTACAGCACCACAGACATCGGGGCTCCGGGCTTTCCCTGACGAACAGGGCTTCGACGTTTGCCACCAGCTGCACTTGGGCACCCACTGAAATAAAACCCCGAAAAATCACAAATGTCGGACGATTGCTCCCACACCAGAAGTGCCAGCCTGTCAAGCTCTTGCTGCTCCTCAGTAGCCATTGGCAGAGCATCTACAGCACCACAGACACCGGGATCCAGGCTTTCCCTGACCAACAGGGCTTCGACGATTACCACCAGCTGCACCTGGGCGCCCACTGAAAAAAAATCCCCAAAAATAACAAACGTCGGACGATTTCTCCCACACCTTAATTGTCATGCGGTCAAGCTCTTGATACTCCTCATGGGCCATTGGCAGCGCATCTACAGCACCACAGACAACGGGACTCCGGGCTTTCCCTGACCAACAGGGCTTCGACGTTTACCACCAGCTGCACTTGGGCGCCCACGGAAAAAAATCCCAAAAAATCACGAACATCGGACAATTGCTCCCACACCGAAAGTGCCAGCAACACAAGCTCTTCCTGCTCATCACCGCCCATTCCCAGCGCATCTACAGCACCACAGACATCAAGGCTCCGGGCTTTCCCTGACCAACAGGGCTTCGACATATGAACACCAGCTGCATTTGGGCGCCAACTGAAATAAAACCCCGAAAAATCACGGACATCGGACGATTGCTCCCACACCGAAAATGCCAGCCAGTCAAGCTCTTGCTGCTCGTCACCGGCCATCGGAGGTGCATCTACAGCAACACAGACATCGGGGCTCCGGGCTTTCCCTCCCGAAAAGGCCTTCGACATTTACCACCAGCTGCACCTGGGCGCCCACTGGAAAAAACCCCCGAAAAATCACGAACATCTAACGATTGCTCCCACACCGAAAGTGCCAGCCAGTCAAGCTCTTGCTGCTCCTCACCGCCCATTCCCAGCGCATCTACAGCACCACAGACATCGGGGCTCCGGGCTTTACCTGACTAACAGGACTTCGACATTTACCACCAGCTGAACATGGGCGCCCACTGAAAATAAAACCCAAAAAAACACAAACGTCGGACGATTGCTCCCACACCTTAAATGCCAGCCTGTCAAGCTCCTGCTGATCCTCACCGGCCATTGGCAGCGCATCTAGAGCACCACAGACATCGGGGCTCCGGGCTTTCCCTGACCAACAGGGCTTCGACATTTACCACCAGCTGCACCTGGGCGCCCAGCGGAAAAAACCCCTAAAAATGACAAACATCGGACGATTGCTCCCACACCGAAAGTGCCAGCCAGTCAAGCTCTTGCTGCTCCTCACCGGCCATTGGCAGCGCATCTACAGCACCAGAGACATCGGGGCTCCAGGCTTTCCCTGACCAACAGGGCTTCGACATTTACCACCAGCTGCACCTGGGCGCCCACTGAAAAAAATACCAAAAAATCACGAAAATCGGACGATTGCTCCCACATCTTAAATTCCAGCCTGTCAAGCTATTGCTGCTCCTCACCGCCCATTCCCAGCGCATCTACAGCACCACAGACATCAGGGCTCCAGGCTTCACCTGACCAACTGGGCTTCGACATATACCACCAGTTGCACCTGGGCGCCAACTGAAATAAAACCCCGAAAAATCACGAACATCGGACAATTGCTCCCACACCGAAAGTGCCAGCAACACAAGGTCTTGCTGCCCCTCACCGGCCATTCCCAGCGCATCTACAGCACCACAGACATCGGGGCTCTGGGCTTTCGCTGACCAACAGGGCTTCGACATTTACCACCAGCTGCACCTGGGCACCCACTGAAAAAAAATCCCCAAAAATCACAAACGTCTGACGATTGCTCCCACACCGAAAGTGCCGGCAACACAAGCTGTTGCTGCCCCTCACCGGCCATTCCCAGCGCATCTACAGCACCACAGACATCGGGGCTCTGGGCTTTCCCTGACCAACAGGACTTCGACATATACCACCAGCTGCACCTGGGCACCCACTGAAAAAAAACCCCGAAAAATCACGAACATCGGACTACTGCTCCCACACCGAAAGTGCCAGCCTGTCAAGCTCTTTGTGCTCCTCACCGGCCATTGCCAGCCCATCTACAGCACCACAGACATCGGGGCTCCGGGCTTTCCCTGACCAACAGGGCTTCGACATTTACCAGCCGCTGCACATGGGCGCCCACTGAAAAAAAATCCCAAAAAATCACGAACATCGGACAATTGCTCCCACACCGAAAGTGCCAGCAACACAAGCTCTTGCTGCTCCACACCGGCCATTCCCAGCGCATCTACAGGACCACAGACATCGGGGCTCTGGGCTTTCCCTGACCAACAGGGCTTCGACATATACCACCAGCTGCACTTGGGCGCCCACTGTAAAATAAGCGCCGAAAAATCACAAACATCGGACGATTGCTCCCACACTGAAAGTCCCCGTCAGTCAAGCTCTTGCTGCTCCTCACGGGCCATTGGCAGTGCATCTACATCACCACAGACATCGGGGCTCCGGGCTTTCCCTGACCAACAGGGCTTCGACGTTTACCACCAGCTGAACCTGGGAGCCCACTGAAAAAAAACCCCGAAAAATCACGAACGTCGGACGATTGCTCCCACACCGAAAGTGCCAGCCAGTCAAGCTCTTGATGCCCCTCACCGGACATTCCCAGCGCATCTACAGCATGACAGACAACGGGGCTCCAGGCTTTCCCTGACCAACAGGGCTTCGACGTTTACCACACGCTGCACCTGGGCACCCACTGAAAAAAAACCCCAAAAAATCAAGGTCGGACGATTGCTCCAACACCGAAAGTGCCAGCCAGTCAAGCTCTTGCTGCTCCTCACCAGCCATTGGCAGCGTATCTACAGCACCACAGACATCGGGGCTCCGGGCTTTCCCTGACCAACAGGGCATCGATGTTTACCACCAGCTGCCCTGGGCGCCCACTTAAATATAATCGCGAAAAATCACAAACGTTAGATGATTGCTCCCACACCTAAAGTGCCAGCCAGTCAAGCTCTTGCTGCTCCTCACCGCCATTGGCAGCGCAGCTACAGCACCACAGACATCGGGGCTCTGGCTTTCCCTGACCCATAGGGCTTCCATGTTTACCAGCAGCTGCACCTGGGTGCCCACTGAAAACAAATCCCCAAAAATCACGAACGTTGGACGACTGCTCCCCGTCGTAGTTCAGCCCCAACGGGGACCAGACTACGCAGTCTCTCTCTCACTCCCCCCACTCTCCGAGAGAATAGGAGGAGATTTGATAAAGAAAAGAAAACCAGAAAAAAATCAAACACGCAGGTTGAGATTGAACAAAAAGTAAATTTAACAGTAATGACAGAAGAAAACAAGACAGTGATGGAACACAAATACAGTACAATAGCTCACAACAGATCTCCACATCCAGTCTCTTCCAAGTAGCAGGCAGCCTCCCTTCAGCACCCTCCTCACTTATATACTGAGCACGATATCAGAGGGGATGGAATAGCCCTTTGCCTAATTTGGGTAAATTAACACCAGCTGTTAGCTAATTAGTTAACTATCCCAGCCATAGGGGCTACCAGCTTCAGTTCTCCACCCAGCTCAGGTAAATATTAACTCTATCCTGGCCGGAAGCAGGACACTCCGACACCGAAAGTACCAGCCAGTCAAGGTCTTGCTGCTCCTCACGGGCCATTGGCAGCGCATCTACAGCACCACAGACATCGGGGCTCCGGGCTGTCCCTGAAGAACAGGGCTTCGACGTTTAACACCAGCTCCACATTGGCGCCCAGTAAAAGTAAAATCCCCAAAAATCACGAACGTCGGACGATTGCTCCCACACAGAAAGTGCCAGACAGTCAACCTCTTGCTGCTCCTCCCCGGCCATGGGCCGCGCATCTATAGCACCACAGACATCGGGTCTCCGGGCTTTCCCTGATGAACAGGGCTTCGACGTTTACCACTCGCTGAACCTGGGCGCCCACTGAAAATAAAACCCAAAAAAACACAAACGTCGGACGATTGCTCCCACACCGAAAGTGCCAGCCTGTCAAACTCTTGCTGCTCCTCCCCAGCCACTGGCAGCGCATCTACAGCACCACAGACATCGGGGCTCTGGGCTTTCCCTGACCAACAGGGCTTCGACATTTACCACCAGCTGAACCTGGGCGCACACTGAAAAAAACCCTGAAAAATCACGAAAATCGGACGATTTCTCCCACACCTTAAATTCCAGCCTGTCAAGCTATTGCTGCTCCTCACCGCCCATTCCCAGCACATCTACAGCACCACAGACATCGGGGCTCCAGGCTTCACCTGACCAACTGGGCTTCGACATATACCACCAGTTGCACCTGGGCGCACACTGAAAAAAAACCCCGAAAAGTCACGAATATCGGACGATTGCTCCCACACCGAAAGTGCCAGCAACACAACCTCTTGCTGCTCCTCCCCGGCCATTGGCAGCGCATCTACAGCACCACAGACATCGGTGCTCCAGGCTTTCCCTGACCAACAGGGCTTCGACATTTACCACCAGCTGCACCTGGGCGCCCACTGAAAAAAATATCCCCAAAAAAATCACGATCGTCGGATGATTGCTCCACACCGAAAGTGCCAGCCAGTCAAGCTCTTGCTGCTCCTCACCGCTCATTCCCAGCGCATCTACAGCACGACAGACATCGGGGCTCCGGGCTTTCCCTGACTGACAGGACTTAGACGTTTACCACCAGCTGAACATGGGCGCCCACTGAAAAAAAAACCCAATAAAACACAAACGTCAGACGATTGCTCCCACACCGAAAGCGCCAGCCTGTCAAGCTCTTGCTGCTCCTCCCCGGCCATTGGCAGTGCATCTACAGCACCACAGACATCGGGGCTCCGGGCTTTCCCTGACCAACAGGGCTTCGACATTTAGCAGCAGCTGCAATTGGGCGCCCACTGAAAAAAAACCCCGAAAAATCACAAACGTCGGACGATTGCTCCCACACCGAAAGTGCCAGCCAGTCAAGCTCTTGCTGCTCCTCAGCGGCCATTGGCAGCGCATCTACAGCACCACAGACATCGGGGCTCCGGGCTTTCCCTGACCAACAGGGCTTCGACATTTAGCAGCAGCTGCAATTGGGCGCCCACTGAAAAAAAACCCCGAAAAATCACGAACATCGGACAATTGCTCCCACACCGAAAGTGCCAGCCAGTCAAGCTCTTGCTGCTCCTCAGCGGCCATTGGCAGCGCATCTACAGCACCACAGACATTGGGGCTCTGGGCTTTCCCTGACCAACTGGACTTCGACGTTTACCACCAGCTGCACCTGGGTGCCCACTGAAATAAAACCCCGAAAAATCACAAACATCGGACGATTGCTCCAACACTGAAAGTGCCAGCCTGTCAATCTCTTGCTGCTCCACCCCGGCCATTTGCTGCGCATCTACAGCACCACAGACATCGGGACTCCAAGCTGTCCCTGAAGAACAGGGCTTCGACGTTTAACACCAGCTCCACATGGGCGCCGAGTAAAATTAAATCCCAAAAAATCACGAACGTCGGACGATTGCTCCCACACCGAAAGTGCCAGCCAGTCAAGCTCTTGCTGCTCCTCACCGGCCATTCCCAGCGCATCTACAGCACCGCAGACATCGAGCCTCCGGACTTTCCCTGACCAACAGGGCTTCGACATTTACCACCAGCTGCACCTGGGCGCCCACTGAAAAAAACCCCCGAAAAATAACGAACGTCGGACCATTGCTCCCACACCGAAAGTGCTAGCAACTCCAGCTCTTGCTGCTCCTCACTGCCCATTCCCAGCGCATCTACAGCACCACAGATATCAGAGCTACGGGTTTTCCCTGACCAACAGGGCTTAGATAATTACCACCAGCTGAACCTAGGCGCACACTAAAAAAAACCCTGAAAAATCACGAACGTCGGACGATTGCTCCCACACCGAAAGTGGCAGCCTGTCAAGCTCTTGCTGCTCCTCCCCAGCCATTGGCAGCGCATCTACAGCACCACAGACATCGGGGCTCCGGGCTTTCCCTGACCAACAGGGCTTCGACATTTACCACCAGCTGCACCTGGGCGCCCACTGAAAAAAACCCCGAAATATGACGAACATCTGACTATTGCTCCCACACCGAAAGTGCCAGCAACGCAAGCTCTTGCTGCTCCTCACCAGCCATTGGCAGCGCATCTACAGCACCACAGACATCAAGGCTCTGGGATTTCCCTGACAAAAAGGGCTTCGACATTTAACACCAGCTGCACCTGGGCGCCCACTGAAAAAAAACCACGAAAAATCACCAAGATCGGACGATTGCTCCCACACCGAAAGTGCCAGCCAGTCAAGCTCTTGCTGCTCCTCACCGGCCATTCCCAGCGCATGTACAGCACCAGAGACATCGGGGCTCTGGGCTTTCCCTGACCAACAGGGTTTCGACGTTTACCACCAGCTGCACCTGGGCGCCCACTGATAAAAAAATCCCGAAAAAACACAAACGTCGGACGATTGCTTCAATACATTAAGTGCCAGCAACGCAAGCTCTTGCTGCTCCTCATGGGCCATTGGCAGCGCATCTACAGCACCACAGACATCGGGGCTCTGGGCTTTCCCTGACCAACAGGGCTTCGACGTTTACCGCCCGCTGCACCTGGGCGCCCACTGAAAATAAAACCCCGAAAAATCACTAACGTCGGACGATTGCTCCCACACCGAAAGTGCCAGCCAGTCAAGCTCTTGCTGCTCCTCACCGCCCATTGCCAGCCCATCTACAGCACCACAGACATCGGGGCTCCGGGCTTTCCCTGACCAACAGGCCTTCGACATTTACCACCAGCTGCACCTGGCCGCCCACTGGAAAAAATAAAACTAAAAATCACGAACTTCGGACGATTGCTCCCACACCGAAAGTGCCAGCCTGTCAAGCTCTTGCTGCTCCTCAACGGCTATTGGCAGCGCATCTACAGCACCACAGACATCGGGGCTCCGAGTTTTCCCTGACCAACAGGGCTTTGACATTTACCACCAGCTGCAACTGGGCGCCCACTGGAAAAAAATCCCCGAAAAATCACGAACGTCAGACGATTGCTCCCACACCAAAAGTGCCAGCCTGTCAAGCTCTTGCTGCTCCTCACCGGCCATTGGCAGCGCATCTACAGCACCACAGACATCGGGGCTCCAGGCTTTCCCTGACCAACAGGGCTTCGACATATACCACCAGCTGCACCTGGGCGCTTACTGAAAGTAAAACCACCGGAAAATCACAAATGTCGGACGATTGCTCCCACATAGAAAGTGCCAGCCAGTCAAGCTCTTGCTGCTCCTCACCGCCCATTCCCAGCGCATCTACAGCACCACAGACATCGGGGCTCTTGGCTTTCCCTGACCAACAGGGCTTCAACGTTTACCACCAGTTGCACCTGGGCGCCCACTGAAAAAAACTCCAAAAAATCACGAACATCGGACGATTGCTCCCACAACGAAAGTGCCAGCCTGTCAAGCTCTTGCTGCTCCTCACCGGCCATTGGCAGCGCATCTACAGCACCACAGACATCGGGGCTCCGGGCTTTCCCTGACCAACAGGGCTTCGACATTTACCACCCGCTGCACCTGGGCGCCCACTGAAAAAAAACCCCGAAAAATCACGCTCATCCGACGATTGCTCCCACAACGAAAGTGCCAGCAACACAAGCTCTTGCTGCTCCTCCCCAGCCATTGGCAGCGCATCTACAGCACCACAGACATCGGGGCTCCGGGCTTTCCCTGACCAACAGGGCTTCGACGTTTACCACCATTTGCACCTGGGTGCCGACTGAAAAAAAAATCCCCAAAAATCACAAACGTCGGACAATTGCTCCCACACCTTAAATGCCAGCCTGTCAAGCTCTTGCTGCTCCTCACCGGCCATTCCCAGCGCATCTACAGCACCACAGACATCGGGGCTCTGGGCTTTCCCTGACTAACACACAGCTCTCTCCCTCTCTCTCTCGCCCACACGCTCGCTCTCTCTCTCTCTCGCGCGCTCTCTCTTCATCCACCTACTCCCATTTTGGTAAACATCTATTGGTTACTTCCCAAATCCAACAGGGAAGATTATAAAGGATTTTGTAGTTTAGTCACCCCGGTAGTTGTGGTAGCCAATTTGTTCGTCACATGTTACTAAGGTAGCTAAATTTGGGTGACCGTCTCTGGAAGAACGTCCTATAATGCTGTCGCATCAAACGAGACCTTGCCGTTATGTATTCTTTCAGTTACACATTACTGCTAAGATGCAGAAAAATATTACAAGGCCGATCATAAATCCAGTTAAACGATTGATCACCTTTAAAATTTAGGCTTCCAAATTAATTATCAGGCCTGTGCAGCTCACTCAGAATTCCTGTGAAAGACAAAAGAAAAAAAAAATATGCTCGGTTGAGGATGCAACAAGCAGTTAAAAGGAGGGTATTATCCACTGGGTACTGATGGGGTGTATTTTTCCTGCTTCCATGAAAAAAAGCCCACTGTTTGTGTTGCCCATCTCCCACAAAGGCGGGGCTGTCAGCAGATGCGTGACATTTCTTTTCCTTCAAGTGAATATCATTTCCGGTTAGACCACGTTGATACCACCTTGCTCAGCTCCTTGAGGGATAAACTGTAAAGACAGCATTGCTGACAGGTGCCTCGCAGTCCTCCTTCTGCGGTTTTCAAACAAGGACTGGATTGACTGACTGGCTAGGCCGGGGGGTGAAGCACAAGTCCCTACTTCCTGGATAGCATCTATGCGGTTATCTTAGCAGGCCAGCTGCTTCCCTGGTAACGGAGAACAGACAGTCTGCTGTCCCCGCTGCAGGACCTTTACGCCTCTGGCTTCCACAGAAACTGCACTCCACCCGTGGGAATAGCAACCGAGGCTTACTGTGAAACCTGCATTCGGCTCATGAAAGCAGCAACTGCAGACGAAATCAAAACGGAACAAACATTGCATCTTAGGGCCAGGAAACAAATACAGACATGGCTAGAGGGAAGACAGAACCAAACTGCTAGCCTGCATCAGAGATGCAGACTCCACAACTCTGCTGAGGAAATGACAGAGAGCTCTGGTGGGGGCGAGAGGAGTGTGGAATTAGAGGCAAATGAAGGACCGCTGACACAACGAGGTACTAGGGATGAGATCCAAACAGAGTACAGATATCCTTGGGGAACTGATGATGAAACACAGACACTGGATGGGGCGGAAGAACAGTATGAACGCTCTGACACAAATTGAAAGCCCGAGGAAGACTTGTCTCCTCAATTAACAAAGACAAAAAACTTGCCGCATACCTGAAGGATGGCCAGAGAACACAAGGACGCTTACAGGAAGCGACGTGCGAGAAACAGAGGGGAGCCGAAATACGCGGAGAAATAGAAAGCGGCTTGAAGGCGCAAAGGTATTGGGAAGAAATTGGAACAGACGGCACAGGATGCGTGAGGAAGATTAACAAAATGGAAGGTGGGACTAAATTACATCTCTGAGCATAAGGAATGACCCGATGAGATGTTCTGACAAACAAATATACAAATTACGTTCCAGAGGTAAAAGCCAGCCGAGGAGACCCTCTGAAGCCTCACAAAGAAATGGAGACAAGAGAAAAACCGTCTGAGACAAAAATAAAATTTTTAAAAGCTCAACGTGAGTGACAGACATAAAAAAATAAAAATACGCAGCTCAGTAACAGTAGACGTAGAAATAAAATCCTAAAGTCAACGTGGTATAAGGCAAAAAGGAAAAAAGAATGCAAGTAGGGACAGAATGCTAGATAAAACTGGGCATAGAACAAAACAAATAGAAAACAGCACCATAAGAAGATCAAAAAATGAATAGACAAGCACAAGATGCAAAGTAAACAGGGAAGCGGAAATACAATTGAAAAATTGAGAGAGTAGGTGGGACATGAGAAAAAATTAAATAGACATGGGACCTGAATAAAAGCAAACATAAAAAAAAAATTTTTTAAACTGCAAGAAAAAAAGAAATTAAAATAGGAAAAAGGATAACAGACATATCAAAGTAAACAAACACATAGATAAAAAAATAAACAAAACAACAAGGTACACTACAGACTAGAATGGAAAAAAAAAATTACAATGACCCAGATAAAAAGACACAGAAAAAAAAAAAAACGACACAAGGACCCACAAAGACATGAAAAAATAAGGAACCAATAAAAAATCATGAACCTGAATAAAAGTAGACAGAAAGAAAATGTTAAAGGTGACAGTGTACAGGACTCATAGAAAAAAAAAAACCCAAAAATAAAGACCAAAAAATCCATAAAAGGGAATGTATGAACAAAAATTTAATAGCAAGGGCATAAAGATAAAGAAAAAAATTAAAAACAGCCAAAAAAATTAAACAGAGAAAGACACAGAAATAAAATGTAAAAAGCGACTGGGTACAGGACAAACTACAACATTAAAAAGTAAATATGAAAAATCAAATAAAAATAAAGAGGAGAAAGGTAAATTTACAAGGTGACAGCATACAAGACATACGGCAGAACATGAAAAACCAGAGAGAGACATCCTGATAAAAGTAGACGTAAAACAAAAATTTTTAGAGTGACAGCACACAGTAAACATAAAAAAAATTTGAAAGTTGACATAGAAAATGAAATAAACAAACACCAATGGTAAGAAGTTTGAAAATAAAAAAAAACACAGTGTCGTGGTTTTGTTAGTAAGGGGGGGCCTAAGGTGGTAGCTTCTGTAGGAAACTGCTAGAAGTCGCTCCCCTTTGTTCAGGGGACTCGGCCGGGCCTAGGGCGGACCTGCTGCTGGCCAAGGCCGAGCCGAGTGGTAGCAGAATGTCTCGTGATAACGCCTCTGCGATAACGTATTTAAGAAGGGGAAAACAGAAAAAAAGATAGAGGAGAGAAGATGTGAAGAAGCTGAGCGGGGGCAGAGGCGCAGAGGGGGAGGCGCAGGCCTCATGGGCCTTGCAGGCCTCACCCTCTGGCCTCTCGCCAGGCAGCCGATTGGGCCCAACTCGGTCCAGCCCAGCTGCAAGAAGTGGAGAGGAGATGAGAAGTGAATGAGATGTAAAAAGGATCCTGAGAGACATCTACCAGCCTGTTGTGAGGAACGGCTGCAGACACCAAGGTCAGTTCAGAAGGAGGGGGAGGAGTAATGCGGCTCCTGGCCAAGATTCCCCTGCAGCCTGTGGTGACGACCATGGTGGAGCAGGTTGTCCCCCTGCAGCCCATGGAGGTCCACGGAGGAGCAGAGATCCACTTGGAGCCCGTGAAGGACCCCATACCAGGGGAGGTGGATGCCTGAAGGCAGCCGCTGGGACAGCTGTTCTGGAGAGACTGCACCCGTGGAAGAGATGACCCACGCCGGAGCAGTTCCACAAAGGACTGTGGCCCGTGGGAGGGACCCCACAACAGAGCAGGGGAGGAATGTGAGGAGTTCTTCCCCCGACCATGAAGCAGCGGCGTAAAACAACATATGATGAACTGACTGCAACCCCCATTCCCTCTTCCCCCCTGTGCCGCTCGGGGGGGGAAGGTAGTAGAGATAATGTTAAGCTTGGGAAGAGGGAGGGGTGGATGGAGGTTATCTTGTTCCCTGTCTCATTATCCTGCTGTTTGTAGTAATAAATGAATAGTTTTCCCCAAGTCGAGTCTGTTTTGCCCGTGACGGTAACTTTAAGGATTTCTCCCTGTCCTTATCTCAAACCTCGAGCCGTTTTTCCTTATATTTTCTCTCCCTGTTCTCTCAGAAGGTGGGGGGAGTGAGAGAGAGACTGCGTAGTCTGGTCCGATCAGGGCTGAACTACAACACACAGACAGACAAAAATGGAACGATAGGAACAGTTACCTAGAGAAAATTACACATAACAAGAAGAAAATTTGAAAACCGACTTGGTGACAAACAGGTAATAAAAAACACAACTAGGACTGAAATAAGATTAAACATACAAAAAAAAACAATTTAAAATCAAGAGGAATAAAAAAAATAAAGGCACAAAAAAAAAAAAAGGACACCTAACAACAACAGAACAATATTGACAAACACACTGATATTATTACTTCTTCGGATACAAACCAAGCCCACTATCTTAACACTTTCTATACATAGAAAAAATTCCAAAAATCACCATGACTAAAGAAAATTAAGAAACGATTTGGTTAAAAAAAAAAAACCAGTGACTGCTATAAAAGTAAACAAAGGCAGTGGATCTTACAAAGAAAAGATTAGGAAAATAGAAAAAAAATCGAAATGTAAAAACAATGTGTTAAAACATGAACAACGGGGTAAAAAAATCACAAATAAGTGGTGTATAGCACAAACCAGAAAAACACTACAATAAATATTAAGCTGATTAAAATGAGACAGAAAATACGAAAACCTACGGAGTTTAGAGAGATTGTTCTAGTTTCATCTAAGATGGACTTACATTTCCTCTCAATACCTAATGTGTTTTTTTTAATTTCCTATCAGAACAATATTGACAAACACACTGATGTTGTTACTTGTTCTGATACAGACCAAGACCACTATCTTGTCTTCCAGGGTCCGCTAATGTGCGGGTGCAGGAAACTGAGACGGATATACCTGGAACAGCTGACCCCGTCTAGCCAGAAAATACAATCCCCCAACCCAAACCTACACAAATGAATAACGACATAAAGAAAAAATTTTAAAAAGACAAAAATGGCAAACCAAAACACATCTGTGCAAAAAAATTTACAAGCTAACGGCAGCACCAAAGGATTAGAAATAATTGTGTAAAAACAGGGAACAGAAATAAAGTATGCATAGAAAGAGTATTTAAAAAACATGTGGTAACAAAGAAATAAGGGAAAAAATGAAAGATAGGGACAGCTAACCAAAATAAATGTAACAATAAATGGAAAAATCAATACCTCTAAGGAAACACTGAGACTAAGTAAAATATGAAAGAGCAATTTAAAAACGGGAAATGGGATAAAGGTAGAAAACATAAACAACTGAGATAATGGAAATAAATGAAAAAAAATTTGAAATCAACACAGGGAGCTAAACACATGTACAAATAAAATCTAAAAAGCGAGGAGGCTAACAAAATTCAAGGTATAAAAATAGATACTGCAAAATGAATACAAAAAAACCAATAAAACTAGACAAACTTTTTAAAGCAACAGAGATGGGGGAAATAACAAAAAATTAAAAAACATTGAGGGCAAACTAAAATGTAGATGTAGAAAAAAAATTAAAAAGCAGCAACACTAAGGAAGGTTGATAAATAATGAAAACTAACCAATGCAATAAACATTAAAAAACCTGAAAAAAGCACAGGGCATTCCCAAAATAGACAAAAAAAAACCCAAAAAATAGGAACAGCACACTAAAACCAAGATAGAACAAAAACTACAAAAATCACAGGACTGGATAAACACTATACTGTTTTGGTTTTTTTTAATAAAAGTAGAGTACACATAGAATAAGCAAGGAAAAAGCAAGATCATTCAAGTAAATAAATAGAAAAATTAAACCGTAAAGATGACAAACTCAGTCATGTAGAGATACTTGAAAAAGCAAGGTTGCAAATGAAAGGCAAAAAACATTGGCAAAAAAGCAACAACATAAAGACAGCAAACAAGATAAATGCAGAACATTCAAAAAGCAAAATGATTTATAGAAACAAGCATAAAAAAAAAAACTGATGAAAACCTAAACCAGAAATGCAAAAAAAAATGTGAAAAGCAAATGCTCCAATAAATACAAGAAATGCTTCAAAAATAAATACAGCAAGGAGATTAAAAATCATAATATGTTAGAATACAGTAAGATTACAGAAATAATGAAAAAAATAACAAGTAGCAATATCAAAATAAAATAGAAATAATGAAATTGGGTGAAAAATTCCCAAATAACAGAGTCCACCTAAGAGACGTACAAAATTTAAAAATCAAGGACACTAGACATTGTTGGAATGTAATTAAAAAAAAAAATAAAGATAGCAAAATAAAGACATAAACCAGATAGAAGTAAAGACAACATATCAACATCAATTGAAGATTAAAGAAATGACAAAAAAAAAAAAAGAAATAAAACACTCAATGTCAACCAACAAAAATAAAAAAAGGAGAAAGAGAATTTTGAAAGTCAGGATTCTGTGGAACAACAAGAAATTATTATTTTAAAACTGCAAAGAGCATAAAATTAGCCACTGAAATGCTGAAAAAGGAACGGGGAATAGCTGATAAAAGGAGATCTAAAAAAATAGGTACAGCACGGCAAAAAAAGAATTAGGAAGAAACTATCAAAATCAAGAATGCTAAGGAAATAAATAGTTTTTAAAAGACAGCACACAAAAGAAAAGTAGGTACGAAAAAGTGGTGAGTGTTAGAGAAAATAAGACAAAAAGTAAAAAAAAAAAAAAAAAAAAAAAAGGCAGACAGCTACCTAAAACAGATGTATTAAAAAAAAATGAAGAATTCAGACGCTAAGGAAACGTGACAAAAAATTTAAAAACCAATAAATAAAGACAGCAAGCAATATAAATATACAAAGTTTTTTAAATTACAGGCACTACGGAGAATAATAAAAAAAATATTTACATCAAAATAAAACGAAGACAAAAAAAAATCTAATGGGGAACAACATTAACAAAACACTAGACATACCAAAAAAAAAAAAAAAAAAGACGTGGAAGGAAAAATACAGCCACAGAATAAACATTGCAAAAGCGACAAGAACACAGAAATAAAAGGGAAAAAAAAAAAACCTGACCCCAAACTTAACCAGGTGTGTACAAAAATGTAAAAAGCAAGGATGCTAATAAAAAACAAGAAATAATTAGCATAAACACATCAGGACGGGGAAAAAAGATGATGAATGAATACACCTTTTAAAGTGAGGCAGATCACGGAAAGACATGTTAAAATTTCAAACTAAAAACGATAAACTAACATAAGCATATAAAAAATTTGAAATGTAGAGACGCAAACACAACATAATATCTAATTAAGGGACAACAAAATACAGAAAAGACATAAAAATAGAAAATTTAAACAGTAAAACATAACACCAATAAATAGAAAAATTTGAAAAAACACACCTACCTAAAACAATAGTAGAAGGAAAATTTATAAAATAAATGCACTTATAACAAAAAAAAAAAAAAAATTTAAAGACAAAAAATAAAATAAAAATAAAATATCACAAGCTACAGGGATAAAGAAAATGAAAAAAAACCAACAAAAAATAATGGTAAACTGAAACAAAAAAAGTAGAAAGAAAATTAACCATGCAAAGGGATGAGGAACAGAGGAAGAACCAAATAGGGGTTGTAAACTAAATAGATGAAATCACCGAAACTTAATTTAAAAGGTAGAAGACAGGCACAAAGAGATAAAAAACACAGGCAGAGAACACGAGATGAGTGGAGCTGTAAAGGCAAAACTTAGAAAACAACAGAGTACAATTCCCAGAAGGAACAATGAAAAAATAAGACCAAGGGGCTTTATGAAAAAAAAAACAAAAAAAAACTTAGCAACATCAAACTAAAACGTAGATAGAGAAGGAAAATCTAAAAAGCAACAGCTCTAGGGAAAACTCAGGGGGGGTGTGGGAAAGGTTAAAAACTAATAATGCTGAAAGACATAAAAGTAGAAAATTTTTAAAGCCCGAGGTTTAAGACAAGAAGGAACACACAATACAGTCAGAGAACTCAAACGCAAACAGAGGCAGATATTTGTAAAAGTGGTGGCACTAAAAACAAACAAGAAAAAAAATGCAGAAAAAAAATAAGAGACCAATGTAAAGGTAGACATAGAGGGGAAAAAAAAAAAAAAGAATTAATGAAATAAAATACAAGAAGCATGAGGGAAATAGAGACAGCAGACCACAACAGAGATGTAAAAAGAATCTCTAAAAAGCCAGGATGCTAAGGAAAGACAAGAAACAATGAACAAAAAAAGCAAAAAGTAATAACTAAATCATGAAAAAAAACCCTTAAAAACGCAGAAAACAAGGACCTAACCAGAGGTAAAAATAAACTTCAAAAAGCCACCACACTAACGACAGACAAAAAATAACTAAAGAAGGGAAAAATCAAGACAATCACCAGCACGAAGGTAGACAGATGCTTTTTAAAGCAGTGACATTTAAGGAAAAAGAAGACAAAATGGTCTCGTGAAACCGAGACAGACACATAGAAAGAAAATTTTTAAGGCGAGGACACTAATGAAAGATGAGATAGAATTTAAAAACGAATACAGCAAATTAAAGGCTGGGAGGGAACTGAAATCAGACAAATATTTGCTGGACTGCAGGGATGAAGACCATAAGGGAAAAATTCTTAAAGGGGGACAGCAACCCGATACCGTAGCCTCGGCCAAAAGAAACTCTCCAAGATTCGATTCTGGAGTTTTAAAAAGCTGGCATTCTTTCATGACGCTGCTAGGTACACGGGGGATAGGTTCCACCTAGCGTACGTGTTGCAAATCGTAACGGACAAACCTTATCTTGCCCAACTCTATCTGGATGCAATACATTTCTCAGAATGCGTATACAAATTCATTCTCTTGCCTGGAACTAACTGTAGTACTCGCGTCTTACTTACACGTGTGCTTCAAGTCCTTTACGGTCTTCTGCACGGGTCTTTGGTGGTCTTCAGGACCCTCTGGGGACTGCTTTCTTGGAGTGCTTTAGTTGAACCTAGCTTTGAAGCATACGCAGCGTGGACCGACTCGTACGGCTCGCTGCTGCTGCTCGAATCGCGAGGCTGGCGACTTCCTCGAGTCCCTTGTCTGTCTGCACAAACCTAAAAGTTTTAAAAGTGTTTCAGTTGAGCACAAATCAAGCACAACGTGTCCACCGCAAAAGGCACAGCGCAATCTTCTCCCTTTCACCTTTTGCTCAAGGTAACCACCAAAGACAGAGACTTAGACATAAAAATGAAAAAGCAAGGGCGGTAAGAAAGGAGAAGACACGATTAAAAGAAAAGAGAGGAAAGGGAATAAAAGAGAGACAGAAACGGAATGTTTTAAAACAAAATAGGACTATAGAAATAAGTGGGGGAAAATGAAAAAGAAGCACCAGTGAGCTAAAAGGGACGTATAAAATAGAACAAAGCAAGGGCGCTGAGGAAAGGCACCAAATAAATAAAGGAGAAAACAGGCAAATAGATTCAGGGAAGCGGATAAAAACAGAAGACTTGGTGATGGGTATCAGAGAAATCGAGAAAAAATTAAAAACCACAAATGAAAAACTGTAACAAGGATCTAGAAAGTTTTACAATAAGAGGCATGAATACAGACAAGAAATATATATTTTTTTTTAAAGATAGCAAACAGAATAAAAGTACAAAGAAAAACGTAGATGCAACAAGGGCACTAGAGATAGTCAGGACATAATTAAAAAAAAAAATACAGATTGCAAAATAAAGGCCGACACCAGACAGAAGTAAAGAGAACATTTCAAAGGCAATTGAAGATTGAGGAAATAAGGAAAAAATGAAAACACAGTGCCGTCAAACAAAAACAAAAAAAAAAAAAGAAAAAGAAAGTGTAGGAAAAGAATGTTCAAAGTGAGGGTTCTGTGGAACAAGAAGAAATTCTTCTGTTAAAAACTGCAAAGGGCATAAAAGTAGACATTGAAGGAATGCTGAAAAAGCAATGGGGAATAGGGAAATAAAAGGAAAGCTAAAATTATAGGGACAGCCAGCTAAAAGAGACTTAGCAAGAAAGTTTAAAAACTGAGAATGCTAAGGAAATAAATAGATTTTTAAAAGACAGCAGACGGAAGAAAAGTGGGCACAGAAAAGTGGTGCGTGTTAGAGAAAATAAGACAAAAACTAGAAAAAAAAAAAAATTACAAACAGCTACCTAAAACAGATATATTAAGAAAAATGAAGAAGTTGGGGCACTAAGGAACGGTGAGAAATGATTTAAAGCCAAAACATAAAGACAGCAAGCAAGACAGATAAAGGTATAATTTTTTTTAAATTACAGGGAGTAGGGAAATAAACATGAAAAAAATAAACAGAGTTACATCAAACTAAAACGGAGACGTAGAAAGAAAATCTAAAGGGCGACAACAGTAACGAAAGAGGAGAAATACCAAAAAACAAAGACGTGGAAGGAAAAATGCAGCCACAGAATAAACATTTCAAAAGCGAGGGGAGGAGGGAAATAAATGGAAAGAAAACGAAAACACATGACCACAAACTAAGCCAGAGATGTAGAAAAATGTAAAAAGCAAGGATGCTAAGACAAGGGAAGAAATAATTAGCGTAAACACATCGAGTGGGGAAAAAAAAGACGACGTATAAAGAAGCTTTTAAAAGTGAGGCAGATCAGGGAAATACATGTTAAAATTTCAAACTAGGGACCATAAACTAATAGAGACATAGCAAAAAATCAAAAGCAGTGACGCAAATAAAATACAAGAGCTAATTAAGAGATGACAAAATAAGGACAGAGACAAAAGTAGAAAATTGAAATGGTCAGAGATTAGAGCGATATAGAGAAAACTTTTAAAAAACACAACTACCTAAAACAGTCGTAGAAGGAAAATTTAGAAAGTAAAGGCACTAATTACAACAGGAAAAAATGAAAAATGTAAAGACAGCAAATAAAAATAAAAGTAAAAAGAAACTGTCAAAAGCGACAGGGATGAAGAAAATGAAATAAAATCGATAAACACTAATGGCAAACTGAAACGGAAAAGTAGAAATAAAATTTACCATGCAAAGGGATGAGGAACAGAGGAAGAACCAAATAGGGGTTGTAAACTAAATAGATGAAATTACCAAAACGTAATTTAAAAGGTAGAAGACAGGCACAAAGAGATAAAAAAACACAGGCAGAGAACACGAGATGAGTGGAGCTGTAAAGGCAAAATTTAGAAAACAACAGAGTACAATTCCCAGAAGGAACAATGAAAAAATAAGACCAAGGGGCTTGTCAGAGGTACACATATATATAAATAAAAATTGAAAACTAAGGGGATAAATCAAGGAGCAAGAATATATAAAAAATATGAAAAGAGAGGGAAATGGAAGGAGATGGAGATATTAAGTTTGTGAAATTTATGTACTGAAGAGCAGGGGAATGTACTAAGAAACGGCGTCCAGAAGGGAGATACATAGAAATATATTTTTTAAATTATTGCGGTACAATGAAATGTGGGAAGACTAAACTAGGGACAGAGCTCCAGTTAGAGAGAAACATAAGAAAAAAAATTAAAGACTAGACAGTATGGGGCAGAGTGGGCAAAATAACAACATGTTTTTGGGAGCCATACAGATATGTGGATGGAGAGAGGAGGAGACAGGGGAAAAGAGGATGGGAGGCAATTGCAGAAGGGATGCAAACCTGAACCCGAATGCAGAGAACAGGACAAGCAACTGACCGCAGCTCCTGGTGCTGGCAGGAGACCCTCACCGCCATGACTCCTCTCCCCTTCTCTGATGCTTGGTCCTGTACTGTGCCACCTGCCCGACCCTCAGCTGTTCGGCAAGCACACAGTGGACACCTCGATGCTCCTCATCTGTGAGGCTTCCCTGATACGTGTTGGCTCATGCGCGTGGTGGACAGAGCTACTGAGCTCCCAACACAGCGTGGTGGTGTGTGCTCTGAAAAGGACAGCTGGGAGGCACCTGCCTCTGGAACCCTCTTGGACTCACTCCTCAGCTGGTTCCCCTTCATCAGCTCCCTCAAGCACTCCTGCCCTCTCTATCCCCTTTATAGCTGGAGCCCCTTCACACTGCAGGACCAGCCTCACTGGCCCCACCTGGGGCTGCCCCACCTCCAGCCCCAGCTGGAGCCCATCAGGAGCAGGGGCCCTTGCCAAAGCCCCACAGCACATCACCCCCTCCCCTGCAACTGTCTTCAGCCATCAGCTCTGCACCCAGGGGCTGCAAACACATCCAGGGGCACAGAGGAGGCAGGAAAAGTCTATTCATGAATGCACATTGAAAAAATCCCAGCAGTGAGTTAGCTACAAGGCTCCATCCAAAAAATGCAGCAGGACACAGGGAGAAAGAGGAAAGAGAAAAGCAGGAGGAAGGACATAGAGAAAAGGTGGGGGATGGGGAATTGGAAAACGGGATGCTGCAAACGAGAGATGTGGAGCCAGAGAAGTGTGTATAGAGAGGAGAGCCAAGACATTGTGTGAATACACAGAAAGACGGGGATAGGGCAGTGAATAAGAGACAGAGGGCAGGAGAGAAATGCAGAAGGAACCACCAGAACACCAAGATGAAGACAAGACAAGGAACGGTGAAAATTATAAAGGGGGGGCGGGAACATTGGCAAAAATCAAAACTAGAAACAGAGAGATAGATAGAGGTGGATGTAGAAAGGAAATTTTGAGAAGCAGCAACCTACAACAAACATAAGCAACCAGGAACTAACAAATTAGTGACAAAGAAACAGAAAGTCTTAAAAGTATCAGGGCACAAAACAGAGGGAAGAATTAAGAATTACAGACAGGGAGATGGAGAGTGGCAGACATACCAAGAAAATTTTGAAATTGCCAGGATACAGGTAGCATACTCAAGACTTAAAAAGTAGAGGAGCTGATCAGAGGGAGACATAGGAAGAAAATCTGAAAAGGGACAGGGTACGAGAAACACTATCAAAGAATTAGAATTAGGTCAGAGAAACAGGATAAGGTGGCAAAAAAAAATGTACATACCTACTGAGTTGGAGCGACTTAGGCAAGAATTAAAAAGATAGGGTTGGAGAGATAGAAAGAAAATTACAGAAGTGGTCGGGTGCAAGAAACATAGCCAACGATTACAAGAAGACAGACAGGGAGCCCGATGGGAGGAAACTGCAGTGACTTAATATTGGATGGCTGCCGTGTGCCCTCAGAGCTGCTCTATAGCTCCCGCTCCTCAGCAAGACAGGATGACAAAATACAACAAAAACCTTGTAGGCGGACATACAGAGAGATCGCTCACCAATGACCATCACAGGCGTAAACAGACTCAACTTGGGGAAATCCATTAAATTTATTGTCGCTCAAAGTCAGAGTAGAATCAACAGAAATAAGACCAAATCTAAAAAGAACAGCTTTCCCCCACCCCCTCTCCCTTTTCCTGGTCTCACCTTCACTGCTTACTGCTGTACATCGTAGCCCTGAGCAACGCAGGGTGACACGGGGTGAGAGGTGCAGTCAGTTCATCGCATGTAGTCTCGGTCGCTACTTTGTCCTCAAACTTTTTTTATTGCTGCAGCCTAGGCTCTTCTCCACGGAGTCGCGGATTCTGCCAGGAGATGCCTCCGGCGCAATCTCTCTGCACAGTCACGCCTTCCTTCAGGCACATCCTCCTGCTCTGCTGTGGGGTGCTCCACGCGCTGCCGGACGACAGCCTGCCTGAGCGTGGTCATCACCACAGGCTGCAGGGAAACCTCTGCTCTGGCATCTGGAGTGCCCCCCCCAGCCCCCTTTTTCACTGACCTTGGCATCGGCAGGGCTGGTTCGCATTTTCTCTATCACAGCTTGCGCGCAGCATTTTTTACCTGCTCTAAAACGTTCATCGCAGAGGTGCTACCGGTGTTGCTGACGGTCTCGGCTTTGACCGGCAGCAAAGGGGTCTTGGAACTAGAAGTGGCTGTGTCCAGCGCGGAGGCAGCTCCCAGTGTCTTCTCACAGAACCCATCCCTGCAGCCCCTGCCCGGCCCTGCCGCCACAGCTAACATAACCTTGCCACGTAACCCCAATACGACAGCAATCAGCCCCAGGACAGAGACGTGGGCTTGAGAAATAGGGCAAGGGAGCCACAGGGAGGGGCCCAGATGGAAAAACAATATCAATGGACTTCAGGCCATACAGGAGGGAGCACATGCTCCACATAAGCCCGAGAGCAATGCGGCGGCGTGGCAGCAAAAACTAAACCTACCTGCACGCACTGGCAAACACAGGATGGGTGCTCGGCCCTGGGTGCGGAAAGACTACACCTCCCAGGATGCTCCGCGGAGACATCATGGCGGAGCAGACGCCTCGTGCCTCAGGACTTCAGCTCCCGGCATGCTCTGCGAAGCCATAACGGCCAACCGCAAGCCCTGTACCCCAGGACTACAGTTCCCAGCATGCCGCACAAAGCAGCCGTTCCTGTGGGGCACACCGTTACCCCTGCGCCGAGCGCCACTGCAGAGCCTCGCAACCCCCAGCGCGGACGCTGGCAGCCCCCACCGCTGACTGCAGCACGCCGCAGCACGGCCGCGCCCCCGCCACTTCCTGTACCCGCACACAGACCGCGCCAGCCCGGCCGCTGCGCTCCTCGGGGCTTTTTCCGAGACCCGCCGGTCCATCGCCCGGCCCCGCTCACCTTCTCCATCGCTGCAGGCGCAGCCGCAGCCCGGCGGCGCTCGGGACCGCTCCACGCCCCCCGTGGCTCGCACTGGCCCCTCCACGGCCACCCGGGGCGGGGCAGGGCAGCACCAGCCCCTCCAGCAGCACCCACCCCTTTACAGGGAGGGGCCGCCTCCATCACCCTCACTGCCCGCACCTGGGGCTCCTCCAGCCCCAGCCCACAGCTGGAGCCCGGCAGGAACTGGGGGCCATCGCCTGACCCCCACACTGCATCACCTCCTCCCCTGGGCTCCTCACCTCCCATGGCCCCGGGCAAAGGGAGCAGAAACGCAGCCATGAAGTCAAAGGAGACAGCGAGTGTTTATTCAGTCATGCACATAAGTCCGAGCAGCGAGTCTGCTCTGGAGCTTGCAGCCTCCAATCCCCTCTCCGTGTCACTGGAACGACTGCCAAGTCATTCCAGGAGCCACGCTCGTTGGTTCGGCAGGGAACGTACGGTGGGTCGGCTGCGTCCTGGAGCGCCGGGCTGCTGGGCAGACTTGGAGGCTGCTAAAAACAAAGAGCAGGGCACGGAACACTACAAGAGAAGAGAAGAGAGGCAGCTTGCAAGACAGAGGGGCGTAGCGAGAAAGCACGAGGCAGGAAACAGGATAGCGAGAGAAGGATGGGGACAGAGAAGGACAGGGAGCCTGACAGAGGTGGGCAAAGAAGCAGTGGAGAGAGGAAGAGAGGCAGCAGAAAGAGGGAGAGGGAGCGGGACAGAGACCAGCAAAGAAGGATGGGGAGCAGGATGGAGATGCAGGAAAAACCTGAGCTGGGCAATACGACAGGGAGGTAAAGACAACTAGGTGCAGGAAGCGAGACCGAGAGAGATGGAGAAAGCTAAAGCCATAACAAGAACGGGGCAGAGAGGGAGGAATGAAACAACAGTGAAACAACAGGGACAGGACGCCAGGACATCAAAGGTTGGACAGAAGAGGTGACAGCAAGGGGACAACACAAAACAAATCATACAGCTGCATGCTTAGAGGGCAGAGAGGGAAGAATTAAGAAATAGGGTCAAGGAGCCTGAAAAAAAGAGAGAGCTGGGAAAAAAAAACAAACAGTGTAGCAATGCATACAGAAAGAACAGGGGCAGAATGGAAAATCAGGTGCATCAGGGAGCCAGAGACGGCAAGCTGGATAAAGGAGAAAAGCGACAGGCTAGAGGGCAGAGAGGGAGGAAATGGAAAGCCAGAGACTGGGAGCTGGACAGAGAGAGAGGCAGAAATTAAATGGGCAAGTGCGACAGGCCACAGGGCAGAGAGGGAGCAATGGATAAATACGGACAGAGGACCAGGCAGAACACAATGTGAAATAATAGGAACACGACTGGCATACAGGGAAGAGGGAAGAATTAAAAAACGGGGACTGAGAAGCTAGACAGAATGACATGGAGAAACAAAAAAATAACAGTGACGGCTTACCAGACAGATAGGGAGCCGCAGGCAGAGAGAGATGGAGGGGAAACAATCAAATAGCGTGCAGCTGCAAGACAGAGAATGTAGAATTTAAACTGAGCATTACAAGCAGGTGGGCTAGCTTTGTGGGTTTAGCCCCTAGCACCCATCGCTGTGCAGAAATTACAGAAATAAATACCTCTGCTCCGTGCGTAAGCCTGGCGTACTGCGCACTGGGTAAACAAACCCAGATTTGGGACAGCAAGAGGGATAGGGAGCAGGACAGAATGGGAAAGGAAAAAATGCTGGGAGGCTGAACAAAGGCAAAGAGAAACAAAGACAGAAAGCAGGGCACGGGAACGGAAGCAAAACAAAATAGCGATGGCCTGCAGGACCGAGACGGAGAAATTAAAAAACAACCACGGGGAGCAGCACAGAATGACAGAGAGAGAATAAAGGAACAGAGAGCAGGACAGCTCTGGAGGAAAAATCAACTGTGATAGGCAGTGGGAGAGAGATACCAGAAAAGGAAAAAAACAGTGAGGGAAAGAGAAAGGAAAGAAGAGACACCCAGCTGAACAGGGGAATACAGTTAGAAAAGACAGGAGAGCAAACGGGACACAGAGAGAAAAACAGAAAATAAAGTAGGAGGAAGCAGGGCAACAGGACAAAACCAGGAAAAAATAGGAGTGAGATCTGGACAAAAAAGGGAAAAAAAAAAAACTGACCAAGGAAAAGAGACAGAAAGAGGGACAGGGAGATGGCAGAGAAAAGAAACAGCAGCAGCAGGATGGAGATGGGAAAAAACCATCAACCTTAGATTGTCAGGAGGACAGAGAAGAACATGAATACAAGCAATGGCCTGCAGGACCAAGACGGAGAAATTAGAAAACAACCATGGGGAGCAGCACAGAATGACAGAGAGAGAATAAAAGGACAGAGAGCAGGACAGCTCTGGAGGAAAAATCAACTGTGATAGGCAGTGGGAGAGAGATACCAGAAAAGGAAAAAAACAGTGAGGGAAAGAGAAAGGAAAGAAGAGACACCCAGCTGTACAGGGGAGCACAGTTAGAAAAGACAGGAGAGCAAACGGGACAGAGAAAGAAACAAACAGACAATAAAGTGGAAGGAAGCAGAGGAAAAGGACAAAAAGAGGAAAATAAATAGGAATAGGAGTGAGATTGGGACAAAATGGCGGGGGGGGAAACACTGACCAAGGAAAAGAGACAGAAAGAGGGACAAGGGAGAAGGCAGAGAAAAAAAATGGCAGCAGCCAGACGGAGATGCGGGTGGGAAAAAAACCTTGGATAGACAGCCGGACAGAGAAGAACATGAATATGAGCAAGGATCGGGACCTCATTGCACTCTATAGCTTCCTGAAGGCAGGTTGTGATGAACAGGGGTTTGGCCTCTTCTTCCAGGCAACAAGCAGGACCCGAGGAAATGGCCACAAGTTGTACCAGAGGAGGTTTAGATTGGACTTGAGGAAAAACTTTTTCTCTCAAAGAGTGGTAAGGCACTGGAACGGCCTGCCCAGGGAGGTGGTGGAGTCTCCGTCCCTGGCAGTGTTCAAGAGGTGGCTTGATGAGAAGCTACAGGATATGGTTTAGTAGCTGTGGCAGCAATGGTAGTGAGAAGACGGTTGGACTAGATGATCTTATAGGTCCCATCCAACCATGTGATTCTATGATTCTATGATTCTATGAAAGGGATATAGCAAGAAACGACAAGACAGGGAGCAAGACAGACAGAACAAAAAAGCATTGAAAGAGAGAGAGCATGCACTTGTGAGAGCCACAGGGGTTGGAGAGATAAAGATAGATCTCAAAAGAGCTACAAAGGCACATCAACTTAATAAAAAGGGCCAGGGAACAGCATGAAGGCCCAGAGACAGCAAGAGATGAACAGGACGGAGTGAGAGGCAGAATGGAAGAAAAACAGCAACACCAAGCAAGACAAAGGGATAAAGCAAGAAAGGGAAGGGAGGAGAGAGACAGGAAGGCAGGGACTCAGAGCAGCACGTACAGGCACAGGGAGGAAACAAATGCCAGAAACCAGACCAGAGAAACTGCAAAGAAAAAAAGAGAAGGATGCAGAACGGCACAAAGGGAAATAAAAGGAAAAAACAGCGATGGGCTGCAGGACAGAGCCAGAGGGTGGAAAAAAGGAAGAGGAGAGGGGAGAACAAGAGCCCAGATAGAAAAAGAAAGGGTGCTGTACAAGAAGAGAGAGAAGGGGAAAGAGAAAGACTGAGAAAACAAAAAAAAAATAGAACAAGAAGAGAGATACAGGGAAGCCAAGAAAATCACAGCAGCGTGAGAAAGAAAAAGGGAAAGAGAGGCAGCTGGGGGAGGGCCAAGGAGGCCCTGGGATGGAGAGGAGGGGAGAAGGGGCCCCGAGGGCCCGGGACTCACCGCAGCTCTCGGCGCTCCAGGGAGAGTTTGCCAGTTCAGACCCTTCTTTCTCTGCTCTTCCCTTCCTCTTCTGTCACTCCAGTTGCTTGACTGTCCCCAACCTAAGAAAAGAGGGGGATGCGTTACAGCTCTTATGAGACAAAGCTTCCTAGAAACGTAGCCTCGCTCACCCAGTACTTGACCGTGCCCCCTTTTTAAATTATGTGTACAGACCCTGCGGCGCTCTTTGGCGATCTAGCCTGCTGCGGCCTTCAAAACGGGATCTTCCTCACCCAGAGAGGCAGGCTGTCTCTTGCACGCAGCACAGGCAGCTGCCGGTCAGACGGCCTTCAGTTACGTCTTCCGGAATACCGATCCACAGTGACAGGTGGCTGCCTTCGTCCGACCGGACTGCGCACCAGCTTGCGGCTTTGCCACCCCCTTGCCCTTGAGAGAGTGGCTACCTGGAGCGGCTCCACAACCACTGCTGCCCAAAACAGCAGAGGAAAAGGCACTAAAAAGCAACGACAAAGAACAAAGACAAACTGTCAAGACACTAGGAATGACATCGACAGCCTAAAGCATCAGCCAGGCAGAGCTTGCAGCTGACCTTGTGCCGCGGTTTAACCCCAGCCAGCAACTGTGCTCGCTCACTGCCCCCGACCCTGTGGGATGGGGAGAGACTCAGAAAGGTCAACGTGACAACTCTTGGGTCTTGAGATAAAAACAGTTTAATATTAAGGAAAAAAACAACCACCACTGGTAAGGAAAAGCGGAACAAAAAAAAAAAATACAGCAAAAGAAAACCCAAGACATGCAACTGATACAAATGAACACACTTGTAAGTTTCTAATGAAAACATTTAGAGTGTTTTCATTTTAGAATGGAAACAATCTCCATAAAAGTTGGGGGTGGGGGCACTGGGTAAGTTGGGGAACACAGGCAGCACCCCAAGGATACCGAGACAGAGGGGTCATGGGGAGGCAGCGCCAAAAAGGGGGGCGTCGAACAGGGACACAAAACAAGAGTGCAGGGCACGCAACGGGCAAAACACAGGGGAAAAAAAACTCACAAGGGAGGAAAACCTCACACGGTGGGGGGGTGTTTTAGTGAAAAGCATTTGCAAGTGATACAGGGAATTAACGGTCTGCTAAATATTGCTTGATTTAGAAGACTGACTGACTGCATACTGCTTGATTTAGGAGACTAACTGTCTGCTAGACAATGCCTAACAATCCTCTTTGCCTTGAAACTCACTTAAGCTTATCAGGGACTGGTACTTGTCAAGAAACTGGTATTCAGTCAAGGACTAATATGTCAAGCAAAGGACATGATAACAGGAGTCGTTCAGAAACTGCTGAAATCCCCAAGTGAAAGGAGAGCATGGGTGAATGACTGAAGTTCATCTAGAGGAAGATCAGACCCCTGAAGAAGTAAACGACCACCAGAGACAGATCTGAAATGCTAACGCAAGTGGTTTTTTAATAACCCCGCCTCGCTTATGCACATGTATGTCTGTATTGTGCAATCCTAGGAATGTGTGTACCTGCACCGGATACATTTTTGGTAAAATGTGCTGTCAGTGTGCGTGCTTTTGGAGAAGCAATCCCCCACGCACCCGGTGCCAAATAAACATGCCTGCTTTATAACTCTCTCCGAGTTGTAGAGTTTGATCCACGCGTCAGGAGGGCTGAGAAACACAGAGCGGGACAGTGGGGACGGATACGAGGGAGAGACGGACACGCAAGGACAAGGGGTACGTGCGGGAAGAAAGGTGCGTAAGGATGACCTATAGCAGGGAGTCCACGCAGGACAATCCACAGCACGTAACTCACCCGGCATAACCTGCACGAGATGACCCACACCGGCCAATGGACCCACACTGCGTAATCCCCAGCGAGAACCCCTCCGTCTCCCACTGGGTCACACCAACTATCCCCAAATTGAGTGGCTTTTTTTTTTTTCCTTGTCCAGAATATTTTTTTTCCCATGGCCAGACTATGCTCCAGACCACACCTCATTTGATTTTTCCTGTGTCTGAATATTTAGTTAAAAGACTACAGAAGGAAAATCACCACATTCTTAACATTCACTCTAAAATCCATGCGGCAAGTCCCTTAGGAAAAATGCAGTCACGCATCGCAGACGTACCTTGTATTTGCAGACCGCTGCGGCTCCTTTCCATCCATCTCGTACTTTCACGGCCAAGGAAAGGGCGACCACGGTGAAACGCTGGCAGCAGACATTCAGCAGAGAGAGGGAAAAACCCCTTAGTTTGAAGCTAGGCAGGAATCTAACTCTTCCTTTTGGGGCGAGGTTTCTCAGGACTAAAACCACGTGAAGGACAGAGTATCTTGCAGCACCTTTGGTACAGCTGCTGATACTGGCCTTTAAAGCTTTTGCATTTTTCAGACACCCAGGCCTTTTTTTGACTCATTGGCAGCTTTAGTTTCACTCGAACCGCTGTCCTACATACAGGCAGGGGACAGACACAGATGCCTACATACATTTTCTCAACCCTAAGTACAGCCGAGATCTCCTCACCCTCTATGTGCCAAGTTGAATATTTGTTTGTTAAGGAGCACAGCAACACTTCTGTCCTCGTGAACTGCCTCCGAGCAGAGGAGGGCTCTGGGACTTCCTGGACGCCAGTGCTCCCGCTTTCACTGTCAACTCCGCAGGGCCACCCACCGGAAAAAAGGCCTCAAAATAACGAACGTCAGACGATTGCTGCCACACCAAAAGTGCCAGCACTGAAAGCTCGTGCTGCTCCTCGCCGGCCCTTGCCAGCGCCTCTACAGGCCCACAAACGTTATCCAGCCTAGAGACTGCATAAAAGGCAGACCGCCCCAGGCTGCAACACTCTTGCCCAGCGTACACTGACCAGTAACGTCTCCCCCTTCACCTTCCCGAGAGAGACTGTTCCCAGGGAGCCCTCTTCCTCCCATCAATTTACTACACCCTCCCTGCAGTTTTCAACCTTGTTCCCTCCTCGGCTGTGGTCCCTCAACTTAGCTCTCAAATGGCCAGAAATCAGATTCCATCCTCAAAAGAACAACCCCATGCTAACTAAGATGGCGCTTCCTCGCCCAGCTCCTCATCACCATCTGCAAAAAAAAAAACCCAAAAATAAAACCTACCAAACAGCACCGCCCTTCAACATCACACCACTTACCACCAATCTCTTCTATGGCACTCTCCTCCTCAAAAGCGCCGCAGTGCTCTGCTCACCGGCTCCACTCATTGCCAAGAAGTCCGACGCCGCAACTGCCGCTCGTGGTGCTTCAGATGCTGAGAGACGCAAAGCTCAACTTACTTTTTCTGGGGTGTAGGTAGAAAAAAAATAGGTGTCATACCAAGCTAACTAGAAAAGTATGTCATTACATGCAATGACAACATTATCAAAAACCACCTGCTTTAGCTTCCTACAAGAAAACAAATGCTCCAGGCTTCATTTCTAGCAAGACCATGCATGCTATCTAACTTCTACCACAGCTACGTTCTGGACAGGGCTGAATGACAAATGTAGCAGAACGTGGTGGCTCGCACACGTGGCCGACAGAGGCACGGAGCTCCTGGCACTGCGTCCTGGTGTCTGCTCTGTCAGGGAGGGCTCAGATGGACCAGCCACTCCTTGCTGGAGGCACCTGCCTGTGATTCACTCCTCAGTCCCCTCCAGCAGCCATGCCCAGGCGGCCCCCTTTACAGCTGGAGGCCCCTCATACAGCAGGGCCAGGGCCACCCTCAGCCTCACTGGACCCATCTGGGGCTGCCCCACCTCCAGCCCCAGCTGGAGCCCATCAGGAGCAGGGGCCCTTGCCAAAGCCCCACAGCACATCACCCCCTTCCCTGTGCCTGTCCTCAGCCATCAGCTCTGCACCCAGGGGCTGCAAACACATCCAGGGGCACAGAGGACGTCACAGACAGTGAGATACAGAACAGAAAAAAAAAAACAGTGACAGTACGCAAGACAAAGAGATAGAGAAAGAAAGATAAGAAAAGAAAGAGAGAGATAGAAAGGCAGAGGCACAGGGCAGGCATGCAGAGGCGCAAAGAAAAGCAGGCCAGAAAACAGGCTGGAGAAATTAGTCGGGGGGAGAAGACGGATGCAGGTCAGGACAAAGAGATGGAAAAGGCAAAAACAGCAATGGGCCGCAGGACAGAGACAGAGGACAAACAAAGGAAGGAAAGGGAGCAGAACAAAAGTGCAGGGATACAAAACAAAAGGAAGCGGTAGAACAAGAGATTTAAAGGGAGAGAGAAAGGGGGAAGAGCATACAAGAACAGACAGAAGAGGAGAGGTAGAAGGAAACAATAACAACAACAACAAATCACAGCAGCTTGGGAAAGGTAGGGGTCACGGGAGCGGCAGGGAAGGACAGGGACGCACAAGAGAGGAGGCAGAGCCCCAGGGGCCGGGGACTCACCACAGCTCTCACTCCCGGCACTGCTGGGAGAATCTGACAGGTCAGATGCTGCTTTCTGCTTCTCTCCTCTTCTGTAACTCCGACCACTTGGCTGTCCTCCACCTAAGAGAATACGTGGGTGTCTTACAGCTCTTAGACAAAAAGCTTCCTAGACACGTAGCCACCCACCCACCCACGCTCGCTCGCGCGCTATGTGGCCGTACCGTGCTTCAGGTTCCACGTACAGACTGTGCAGTGCGCACTGGCGGTCTGGCCTGCTGAAGAGTACAAAGAGGGATCC
This sequence comes from Chlamydotis macqueenii, assembly GCF_036417535.1. Classification (NCBI taxonomy): domain Eukaryota; kingdom Metazoa; phylum Chordata; class Aves; order Otidiformes; family Otididae; genus Chlamydotis; species Chlamydotis macqueenii. The sequence continues at coordinate 330,145 of NC_141566.1, forward strand.
TTCCTCACCCGGAGAGGCAGGCTAGGCTCTCTCTGGCCTGCAGCGGGAGGCAGCTGCTGGCTGGCTGGCCTTTGGTTTCTTCTTCTTCTTTACCTTTCTGTGGCCTCTCCAGCTTCAGCTGCAGCAGCTCCTCTCCACAGGCAGTAAGCGCTCCATCCGTTCATTTTCGCTCCCGCACCGCCAGGAGAGCGCGGCCGGGCAGAGACAGCCCACACAAGCCTGAGGCGAGTGCAGTCAACAGCGTTCCCAAGGGAGGAACGGACAGCCACGGCCTCTGGGAGAGGGAAAGAAGAAGCAGCGACCGTTATTACCGCACGCGGCCCCTGGCCGGAGCGCCTGCTGCCGCAGGGGATTCTCCAGATACACTGAGGTCCCCCCTCGCAGCCTTCAGGGCAGGGCGTGGCCCGGTGCTACGGGACAGGCTTCAGGGGACGCGCCGGAGCGGCGGGCAGCTGCACGGGGCCGGGGGAGGCTCGGGGGGAGCTCTGGCGAGCTGGGGAGGTGCCCGGCGTCTCCGCCCGGGAGGGGGGGCCCCCTCCTGCCCCTCTTCCCTTCTCTCTGCTCTCGGGTCACTCCCCGGGGCTGCCCTCGCCCGGCTCGGCTCCGAGCGGGCGGCTTGAGGCTCCCCGGGCGGGCAGGAGACAGCGCTGCAGCCACGAAAGGGGCTCGCTCACCTCACGGGTGCCCTCGGTACTCACCCGTCACCGCCGCCGGGACCCGCCGGCCGCACACCGCCATGCTGCTCCCGGCCGCATGCGCAGTCCGAAGGCCGAACACAGTGCCTGCCGGGAGAAGGGCAGAGCACTGCGCATGCGCGACTCCCGAGCTGCAGTTCCCGCTTTCCGTCACCAGGTGGCAGCAGCCCCCCACCGCTCCGGGCCTGGGTGTTCAGCCGGACGAGCCACGGCCGGTTCCTCCCTCCCGTTCGCGCCGTCCGCAGCCGGTCACCCCTTCCCGGGGCACGGCTGCCCCTTCCCCCCGCGCAGCCTGGGCAGTGACATTTGTGGCCTCTGTACCAAAAAGCGTCCCCGTGGGAGGGGGAGAGAATGAGAAGGGTGAAAGTGAGGAAACTCGCGGGTTGAGATGAAAACAGTTTAACAATTAAGAAGAAACAAACCACCACCAATACCCCTTGTGAGCAAAGGAGAGAACAATAAATGCCCAGAAAGAGAAGTGATAAAACTGAAAACAATTGCAAATTATCAATTAAAACAACTGAGATGCAGTGAGGTGCAGGGAAGCAGGTGGGAGGTTTCAGTTTGGGGGTGGTGGGGGGCAGGCATCACCCCAGGGTCTGCAGGCAGAGGGGTTACGGGGGGCAGGGTCAAATACGGGGAGGCAGAGCAGGGGTGGAGGGGGGAGTGAGGGCATGAGACAGGAGGGCAGGGGTTGCGAGGGTGCCGGGGGGGGGGGTGCGGAGAAATACCAAAAAATCTTAAAGAGCTAAGGGGAGGGACCAAGGGAGCCAGACACAGAGAGAATGATACAGACAAAAGCGGGCTATGGCACAGAAAGGGAAGAAATTAAAACAAAGGGACAGGGACCTGGAGTAACTTAATCTAATATAAGAAAGAAAAGGTGTATGTAGGACACAGGGCAGAGAGAGAGGAACTGAAAAATCAGGGACATGGACCTGGACATAGAGAGATAGGGGGCTGGGAACTGTGAAAGGCTAAAAGGCAGATGAGGAGAAATTTTGAAAGTTGTGATAGGAAGACAGACAGATAAATGGAAAAAAAATGGGCAGCAGAGAGAAAAAGAAAGCAAAGAGGTAGAAGGAGAGAGGGAGAGGTATAGGGAAGTAAAAAAAACCTACAGCAGTGAGAGAAAGAGAGGGAGAGGCAGGGGGTGTTACCGAAATCCGGAATAAAACTCCTTAACAGCAACGAGAAGTTAAGAAGCAGGCACTTCTTTATTGCAGCGCTGGGCGCACGGGGGATCACTCCACCTAGCGTGCGCACCCATTTGATCAACAGCACGGGTTAAATACACATTAATTATACATATTCATTAAATTCCAAGAAATAATATGCATAAACATAAATTTTCTGAGAAACCATTACATCATTTCCCTACCCACTCGCGCATGCCCAGTCTTTTGAGTCGAGGGTCTTTTGGTGGTCTTGGTGGTCGTCAAAACGCCCCCTCCTCAGATTCGCTGGTCAAACTCCTCCTTGAAATCTCCATATCTGGTCTTGAGAACAGGTCGCGGTGCTGCTTGATTTTCCTGGCTCCAAAGTGATGGCTCAGGGCCTATTTCTGCAGGTGGTGTTTGGGGGTGTTTGGGACTTACCATTGTATTAAAGATATGCTAGGCTAGCTTCTAACAAATGCGTATTATAAGATCTCTAGGGTCCCACTCCCTTTAGGAACAAACAAATTTTATGAAGATTTAACCTATGTGACTACAGTTCTATAGTTAGCAAGAATCACCTCATATTGATATTTAATTTTCAATGTTTATGTCATGTAACATTTCCCCCCTTTGAGACTTATTTAATTTTTTTTCAATAAGTCTCATTTACTTATAACTAATCTCCATAATCAGTAAACCAAAAAGTATTATTAGCATTACTACTAAAATTCCTTTGATAGATTTCATTATTTTGATATGATTTTGTCTAATTCATTAAAAATGAGAGACTGTTAACTTTAAATGACATATTTCTTTAGAAATCCATTGTTTCTGTTTTGGAGGCTGTGCTTCTTGACTCTCAAATAATGAATCCAAGAATCAATATCTTCAAATTTAGGGGCTGTATATATTGCTAGAAGCACCTGATATGGTTCTTTCCATTCTTATTGAAGAGTTTCTGATTCCCAAATTTTCAGGTACACATAATCTCCTGGTTAAAAATGATGAACCGGGGAATCTAAAGAAAGAGGCTCTGTGGCAGTTCCATATCCATATCAGAGTTCTTCCAAGGGATATCAAATACAATTCCATTTCATTATCCCCAGTAGCAGTCACATTTTGAATAAGGGTTAGCGTCTGATAAGATTTTCCATACATTAACATATGGACTAATTTTAGTCCTAGATCTGGATTGAATCTTGATTCTCGGAAGTGCTTAAGGAAGAGCATGAGGCCATTTTAAAGATATTTTCTGACAAATTTTACTTGTCTATTAGATTGTGGCCTTCAAGGAGTGTGTAAATTCAATTTGATTCCCAGAATTTTCCTCAATATTTGAATAATTTCAGACACAAAATGAGGACCTCTATTTGATTATATTCTTTTGGGGATTCCAAACCATGATATTATCTCTTTTAACATATTTTTAGCCACTTCTCTTGCCTATTGGTGCGACAGGAAAAGAAAATCTTTTGGCCATATTTACTAATACCAATAGATATCTATATCCATTTTGTTGTGGCAATTCTGAAAAATCAATCTGCCAATAATTTTCAGGCAAGTTTCCCATATATATGGTTCCTGGGGGTGGTTATTTAATATTTCTCGGGTTATTCTTTAAACAAGTTTCACACTTTTTGTTACTGATTTTATTAGCTTTATCATCCTAACACTAATCACCTGTCTTCTTAAATCACTGATCATTGCCTCTGTTTCCCAATGAATTTTTCTATGCTTTTAGCTTTGATTGTGGTGAGACCACAACTTGATTTTTAGGACTAATGATCATTTTTCATATTTATTTGAATTGATTTAGCTAATTCCAAATCAACCTTACTGTAATTTGGGGTTTGTTGCTCAAATTTCACTTCTTTAACTAGTATTATTGTCATGATGCCTTTTTCTGCTCTCTTCTTTGCCTTTTTATTGACTAATTTATTTCCAATATTCACTGGGAAATTCCCAAATTGGTGGGCTTTGCAGTGCATTATTGCAACTTCTTTGGGTTTCTGCACCACTTGGAGCAATTGCAGAATTTCTTCTTGGTGTTTAATGGATGTTCCTTGTGCTGTCAGCATTCCTCTTTCTTTCCATGTGGCTCCATGGGCATGTACTACTCCAAAAGCATACTTTAAATCAGTCCATATATTCACTTTTTATGTTCTGTCCATTTTAGGGCTTTTATGAGGGCTAGTTATCAATTCCGCCTTTTGTGCTGAGGTGTTCACTGAGAGCGGCTTTGCATCAATAACAGAGTTTGTTATTGTTATTGTATATCCAGCCAATCTTCTTCCATTTCTCACGAGGCTGCTTCCATCAGTACATATCTCGAATTCTGGGTCAGGTATGTTCACTCTTCTGTTACTTCTGCTGGAATAAACTTGTTTGATGGTCTGTAGGCAGTCATGACTTAGAACTTCTTCTTCTATTGAACTTAAAAAGATGGCAGGATTTATTGTTGTAGTTGTTTTTGATTTGACATCATCTTGTTCCAACAGGACAATTTGATGTTTGAGCATCCTGCTTGGGGATAACCAGTGTCCTCCTTTCTGTTCCAGAACAGAAAGTACCATATGCGGTACATAAGCTGTTCTTGGGTGTCCCGTTGTCAGCTTACAAGCTTCTTAAGTCAGGAGGACAGTTGCTGCTACAGCCCATAGACAACCTGGTCATCCTTAGCTAACATTGTCCAATTGTTTGGAGAAATAACCAACCGGTCTTCTTCATTCTCCATTTTTCTGAGAAAGCATTCTTCTGAGGGCCGAATGTTGTCTTTCATGAACAAACAGTTCAAAGGGTTTGGTTAAATCGGGCAACCCTAGAGCAGGAGTGAACATCAGAGCTACCTTTACATTCTGGAATGCCTTTCGAGCTTCAGGTTCTCACACAAGGGGTCCCTCCTTCAATTCCTTTAATCCACAGGTGACACCAGCCAGCCATTCCCAGAAACGTTTGCAGCTCCTTAGCTCCTTTTGGCTCCGGCATTTGGCAAATTGCCTCTTTTCTCTCATTTCCCAGTTGTCTTTGTCCCTGTGTGATTTCAAATCCCAAATACATGACAGTCTCTTTTCCAATCTGTGCTTTCTTCTTGGAAAATCTGTTATCACTTTGGCCCAAGAAATTTAGCAGGTTAGTAGTCAAGTTGAAATATTCTTCTCTGGTTTCTGTGGCTATTAAAATATCATCTACATATTGCAACACCAGTCTTTCAGGATAAATTATTTTGCATGTTTCTAATTCCTTAGCCAATTGATTTCCAAAGATCATTGGGCTATTTTTAAATCCTTGAGGTAGCACTGCCCAGGTGAGCTGAGTCTTCTGCCTAGTTGTGGGATTTTGCAGTTCAAAGGCAAAATATGCCTGACTATTTTTGTCAAGAAGAATACAGAAAAAGGCATCCTATAAGTTCAATACAGTGAACCACTTGTGATTTTCTTTTAAAGCTGTCAACGAGGATACAGGTTTGCCACTAAGGGGTGAATATCTTGAACTATTAAATTTATTGCTATTAAAATCTTGTACTAACCTATATTCCTCACTTTCTGGCTTTTTCACAGGTAAAATGGGAGTATTGAATTCTGATTCACATTCGACTAATAGTCGATATTTTTTTAAGAAATTTTCAATCATTTTCTCAAGGCCTCTTCTAGCTTCTAATTTTGAAGGGTACTGGTTTTGTCTTACCAGTTTGGTGCTCTCCTTTAGAAAAATCTTTACCGGTTCTGCTGCTTTTGAATGTCCGGGAACTTCGCCAGCCCACACCAAAGGGTTACTGCATTGTCCACTTCTTGAGGGATTTCATATGGCTCTGAAGTTGTCTGCAACATAAAAATTCTTGCCTCTCTGGCTTTTGATTAGGGTATATTTAATTGAATGTCACAGTTTTAAAAATTAATTTGTGCTTTCAATTTGCTCAATAAATCTCTCCCCACTAAGGCAACAGGACACTCTGGCATGTATAAAAATTAGCCAGTTCCCCATTTTTACCCACCTTAAAGTTAAGGATTGAATGAAAAAATTATTTTCAGCTTTCCCTGTGGCACCAATTTTGTCTACATGCTTTTTACTCAATTTTCTTCTACCAGTACTTAAAATGAATAGCTCCAGTATCAAAATAGAAAATCCGTGGTTTGGGTCCCCAGCTGGATTGTAACCAGGGGTTCTGCTGGGGAATTCTCCCCCAGTCCTCTTTGCACCTCTGACACAGGCATCTGCTGTGCTGCCAGTTTTTTGTTTCTTTTTCAGAATAAGGACACGCATTTTTCCAGTGCCACCATGCTTCACACTTTGCACACTGATATTCCCAATCTCTCTCCTATTGCAGTTATTTTATCCATTCCTCTACCACACCCCGATCTCATCCCCGGTTTGTTCCCCTACTGCTTGTCAAAGTGGTAGGGGGGGCAAGGCTTGAGCCGCTCCTTGTTCTATCTGGTCTTGTCAGCTTCCAGTTCTCCCTGCAATAGGACTGAAACCCTCATAATTCAACTGTCCCACTCTACAGCTCCCACCGGGGGTTCGGTGTTCTGGCCCCTTTTTCTACTGTTTCATTTGTTAAACCTGCATCAACACTTCCAGACCGCACATAAAGATAATACAGAAATTTAACACATGAATTCTATGCTTTCCTCTTCAGTTCCACATTTTAAACATCACTTTCTATACTACAAGCCAGGATCTTTTCAACCTTTTTCCTTTTTTTTTTTTTTTTTTTTTATGCCAAAACCATCAGATCCTTGGGGACGTATCTGCAATCTTTCTGCCACTTGGGATGATTTCCCAAAGTAAAGAACAAATCAACATCGGGGACCACATCTCACTTTCCTTCCCTTCTACAAGATAACATCAACTGTAAAATATTGGATCCATTTTTTTTTTTTCTAGTTACTGGGTCTCCCCTTATATCCTCCCAATGTTTAAGAACACATCCCAGTGGAGACTTCATTAATATTTCCCCTACCATTGAGGTAGACATAGAAGATATGTGTTTTCCCATATTTTACAAAGGAGTTTTTGGTACCAAAAAGACAATAACACTGTTCTACAAACAAAGTCAATCCCATCACCAAGAAAAGTTTAAAACCCCAAATGCAATACTGTATATCATTCAAGTCCCTACACTGCAACACATGCATACAGACTTAAAAACAAAACAAAACAAAACAAAACGCACTGAAGCAACAATTAGCAGCTTGTAAATCACTTCTAAAACACCCTGGGGCCCTTTCCAAGCTATGTACAAATCTTACCAATACTCCCCATACTCTTACTCTTAAACAATTTAGACTAAATGCCAAATACCAGATAAATGCAAATGACAATTGTCCCAAATACAAAAACCAAACAAATGCAAATGACAATTGTCCCAAATACACAAATGTCCAACCCAGCAATAGCTTTCGCTTATGACTTACGGGCAGACGCCTAGGCTTCCAAACCAAACGGGTACCCTCTAAGCCCCAACCCTGCGAAGCTTTCGCCGCGCCTTACGGGCAGGCTATCCAGAGCAGACAGATTTCAAAGAAGAAGTGCCTTACCCTTTTCTCCAGGGAACGTTGCGAGGAGCTTTGTGAGTCGAGAGCGATGGGTCTCCCCGAGAATACCTCGGTGCCGGCTGGAGTTCGATCAACACTCGATCTCGTTCAGTCTCACTCGCAAGGTCCCATCTGGGTCGCCAAAACTGTTACCGAAATCCGGAATAAAACTCCTTAACAGCAATGAGAAGTTAAGAAGCAGGCACTTCTTTATTGCAGCGCTGGGCGCACGGGGGATCGCTCCACCTAGCGTGCGCACCCATTTGATCAACAGCACGGGTTAAATACACATTAATTATACATATTCATTAAATTCCAAGAAATAATATGCATAAACATAAATTTTCTGAGAAACCATTACATCATTTCCCTACCCACTCACGCATGCCCAGTCTTTTGAGTCGAGGGTCTTTTGGTGGTCTTGGTGGTCGTCAAAACGCCCCCTCCTCAGATTCGCTGGTCAAACTCCTCCTTGAAATCTCCATATCTGGTCTTGAGAACAGGTCGCGGTGCTGCTTGATTTTCCTGGCTCCAAAGTGATGGCTCAGGGCCTATTTCTGCAGGTGGTGTTTGGGGGTGTTTGGGACTTACCATTGTATTAAAGATATGCTAGGCTAGCTTCTAACAAATGCGTATTATAAGATCTCTAGGGTCCCACTCCCTTTAGGAACAAACAAATTTTATGAAGATTTAACCTATGTGACTACAGTTCTATAGTTAGCAAGAATCACCTCATATTGATATTTAATTTTCAATGTTTATGTCATGTAACATTTCCCCCCTTTGAGACTTATTTAATTTTTTTTCAATAAGTCTCATTTACTTATAACTAATCTCCATAATCAGTAAACCAAAAAGTATTATTAGCATTACTACTAAAATTCCTTTGATAGATTTCATTATTTTGATATGATTTTGTCTAATTCATTAAAAATGAGAGACTGTTAACTTTAAATGACATATTTCTTTAGAAATCCATTGTTTCTGTTTTGGAGGCTGTGCTTCTTGACTCTCAAATAATGAATCCAAGAATCAATATCTTCAAATTTAGGGGCTGTATATATTGCTAGAAGCACCTGATATGGTTCTTTCCATTCTTATTGAAGAGTTTCTGATTCCCAAATTTTCAGGTACACATAATCTCCTGGTTAAAAATGATGAACCGGGGAATCTAAAGAAAGAGGCTCTGTGGCAGTTCCATATCCATATCAGAGTTCTTCCAAGGGATATCAAATACAATTCCATTTCATTATCCCCAGTAGCAGTCACATTTTGAATAAGGGTTAGCGTCTGATAAGATTTTCCATACATTAACATATGGACTAATTTTAGTCCTAGATCTGGATTGAATCTTGATTCTCGGAAGTGCTTAAGGAAGAGCATGAGGCCATTTTAAAGATATTTTCTGACAAATTTTACTTGTCTATTAGATTGTGGCCTTCAAGGAGTGTGTAAATTCAATTTGATTCCCAGAATTTTCCTCAATATTTGAATAATTTCAGACACAAAATGAGGACCTCTATTTGATTATATTCTTTTGGGGATTCCAAACCATGATATTATCTCTTTTAACATATTTTTAGCCACTTCTCTTGCCTATTGGTGCGACAGGAAAAGAAAATCTTTTGGCCATATTTACTAATACCAATAGATATCTATATCCATTTTGTTGTGGCAATTCTGAAAAATCAATCTGCCAATAATTTTCAGGCAAGTTTCCCATATATATGGTTCCTGGGGGTGGTTATTTAATATTTCTCGGGTTATTCTTTAAACAAGTTTCACACTTTTTGTTACTGATTTTATTAGCTTTATCATCCTAACACTAATCACCTGTCTTCTTAAATCACTGATCATTGCCTCTGTTTCCCAATGAATTTTTCTATGCTTTTAGCTTTGATTGTGGTGAGACCACAACTTGATTTTTAGGACTAATGATCATTTTTCATATTTATTTGAATTGATTTAGCTAATTCCAAATCAACCTTACTGTAATTTGGGGTTTGTTGCTCAAATTTCACTTCTTTAACTAGTATTATTGTCATGATGCCTTTTTCTGCTCTCTTCTTTGCCTTTTTATTGACTAATTTATTTCCAATATTCACTGGGAAATTCCCAAATTGGTGGGCTTTGCAGTGCATTATTGCAACTTCTTTGGGTTTCTGCACCACTTGGAGCAATTGCAGAATTTCTTCTTGGTGTTTAATGGATGTTCCTTGTGCTGTCAGCATTCCTCTTTCTTTCCATGTGGCTCCATGGGCATGTACTACTCCAAAAGCATACTTTAAATCAGTCCATATATTCACTTTTTATGTTCTGTCCATTTTAGGGCTTTTATGAGGGCTAGTTATCAATTCCGCCTTTTGTGCTGAGGTGTTCACTGAGAGCGGCTTTGCATCAATAACAGAGTTTGTTATTGTTATTGCATATCCAGCCAATCTTCTTCCATTTCTCACGAGGCTGCTTCCATCAGTACATATCTCGAATTCTGGGTCAGGTATGTTCACTCTTCTGTTACTTCTGCTGGAATAAACTTGTTTGATGGTCTGTAGGCAGTCATGACTTAGAACTTCTTCTTCTATTGAACTTAAAAAGATGGCAGGATTTATTGTTGTAGTTGTTTTTGATTTGACATCATCTTGTTCCAACAGGACAATGTGATGTTTGAGCATCCTGCTTGGGGATAACCAGTGTCCTCCTTTCTGTTCCAGAACAGAAAGTACCATATGCGGTACATAAGCTGTTCTTGGGTGTCCCGTTGTCAGCTTACAAGCTTCTTAAGTCAGGAGGACAGTTGCTGCTACAGCCCATAGACAACCTGGTCATCCTTAGCTAACATTGTCCAATTGTTTGGAGAAATAACCAACCGGTCTTCTTCATTCTCCATTTTTCTGAGAAAGCATTCTTCTGAGGGCCGAATGTTGTCTTTCATGAACAAACAGTTCAAAGGGTTTGGTTAAATCGGGCAACCCTAGAGCAGGAGTGAACATCAGAGCTACCTTTACATTCTGGAATGCCTTTCGAGCTTCAGGTTCTCACACAAGGGGTCCCTCCTTCAATTCCTTTAATCCACAGGTGACACCAGCCAGCCATTCCCAGAAACGTTTGCAGCTCCTTAGCTCCTTTTGGCTCCGGCATTTGGCAAATTGCCTCTTTTCTCTCATTTCCCAGTTGTCTTTGTCCCTGTGTGATTTCAAATCCCAAATACATGACAGTCTCTTTTCCAATCTGTGCTTTCTTCTTGGAAAATCTGTTATCACTTTGGCCCAAGAAATTTAGCAGGTTAGTAGTCAAGTTGAAATATTCTTCTCTGGTTTCTGTGGCTATTAAAATATCATCTACATATTGCAACACCAGTCTTTCAGGATAAATTATTTTGCATGTTTCTAATTCCTTAGCCAATTGATTTCCAAAGATCATTGGGCTATTTTTAAATCCTTGAGGTAGCACTGCCCAGGTGAGCTGAGTCTTCTGCCTAGTTGTGGGATTTTGCAGTTCAAAGGCAAAATATGCCTGACTATTTTTGTCAAGAAGAATACAGAAAAAGGCATCCTATAAGTTCAATACAGTGAACCACTTGTGATTTTCTTTTAAAGCTGTCAACAAGGATACAGGTTTGCCACTAAGGGGTGAATATCTTGAACTATTAAATTTATTGCTATTAAAATCTTGTACTAACCTATATTCCTCACTTTCTGGCTTTTTCACAGGTAAAATGGGAGTATTGAATTCTGATTCACATTCGACTAATAGTCGATATTTTTTTAAGAAATTTTCAATCATTTTCTCAAGGCCTCTTCTAGCTTCTAATTTTGAAGGGTACTGGTTTTGTCTTACCAGTTTGGTGCTCTCCTTTAGAAAAATCTTTACCGGTTCTGCTGCTTTTGAATGTCCGGGAACTTCGCCAGCCCACACCAAAGGGTTACTGCATTGTCCACTTCTTGAGGGATTTCATATGGCTCTGAAGTTGTCTGCAACATAAAAATTCTTGCCTCTCTGGCTTTTGATTAGGGTATATTTAATTGAATGTCACAGTTTTAAAAATTAATTTGTGCTTTCAATTTGCTCAATAAATCTCTCCCCACTAAGGCAACAGGACACTCTGGCATGTATAAAAATTAGCCAGTTCCCCATTTTTACCCACCTTAAAGTTAAGGATTGAATGAAAAAATTATTTTCAGCTTTCCCTGTGGCACCAATTTTGTCTACATGCTTTTTACTCAATTTTCTTCTACCAGTACTTAAAATGAATAGCTCCAGTATCAAAATAGAAAATCCGTGGTTTGGGTCCCCAGCTGGATTGTAACCAGGGGTTCTGCTGGGGAATTCTCCCCCAGTCCTCTTTGCACCTCTGACACAGGCATCTGCTGTGCTGCCAGTTTTTTGTTTCTTTTTCAGAATAAGGACACGCATTTTTCCAGTGCCACCATGCTTCACACTTTGCACACTGATATTCCCAATCTCTCTCCTACTGCAGTTATTTTATCCATTCCTCTACCACACCCCGACCTCATCCCCGGTTTGTTCCCCTACTGCTTGTCAAAGTGGTAGGGGGGGCAAGGCTTGAGCCGCTCCTTGTTCTATCTGGTCTTGTCAGCTTCCAGTTCTCCCTGCAATAGGACTGAAACCCTCATAATTCAACTGTCCCACTCTACAGCTCCCACCGGGGGTTCGGTGTTCTGGCCCCTTTTTCTACTGTTTCATTTGTTAAACCTGCATCAACACTTCCAGACCGCACATAAAGATAATACAGAAATTTAACACATGAATTCTATGCTTTCCTCTTCAGTTCCACATTTTAAACATCACTTTCTATACTACAAGCCAGGATCTTTTCAACCTTTTTCCTTTTTTTTTTTTTTTTTTTTTTGTTTTTTTTTTTTTATGCCAAAACCATCGGATCCTTGGGGACGTATCTGCAATCTTTCTGCCACTTGGGATGATTTCCCAAAGTAAAGAACAAATCAACATCGGGGACCACATCTCACTTTCCTTCCCTTCTACAAGATAACATCAACTGTAAAATATTGGATCCATTTTTTTTTTTTTCTAGTTACTGGGTCTCCCCTTATATCCTCCCAATGTTTAAGAACACATCCCAGTGGAGACTTCATTAATATTTCCCCTACCATTGAGGTAGACATAGAAGATATGTGTTTTCCCATATTTTACAAAGGAGTTTTTGGTACCAAAAAGACAATAACACTGTTCTACAAACAAAGTCAATCCCGTCACCAAGAAAAGTTTAAAACCCCAAATGCAATACTGTATATCATTCAAGTCCCTACACTGCAACACATGCATACAGACTTAAAAACAAAACAAAACAAAACAAAACGCACTGAAGCAACAATTAGCAGCTTGTAAATCACTTCTAAAACACCCTGGGGCCCTTTCCAAGCTATGTACAAATCTTACCAATACTCCCCATACTCTTACTCTTAAACAATTTAGACTAAATGCCAAATACCAGATAAATGCAAATGACAATTGTCCCAAATACAAAAACCAAACAAATGCAAATGACAATTGTCCCAAATACACAAATGTCCAACCCAGCAATAGCTTTCGCTTATGACTTACGGGCAGACGCCTAGGCTTCCAAACCAAACGGGTACCCTCTAAGCCCCAACCCTGCGAAGCTTTCGCCGCGCCTTACGGGCAGGCTATCCAGAGCAGACAGATTTCAAAGAAGAAGTGCCTTACCCTTTTCTCCAGGGAACGTTGCGAGGAGCTTTGTGAGTCGAGAGCGATGGGTCTCCACGAGAATACCTCGGTGCCGGCTGGAGTTCGATCAACACTCGATCTCGTTCAGTCTCACTCGCAAGGTCCCATCTGGGTCGCCAAAACTGTTACCGAAATCCGGAATAAAACTCCTTAACAGCAATGAGAAGTTAAGAAGCAGGCACTTCTTTATTGCAGCGCTGGGCGCACGGGGGATCGCTCCACCTAGCGTGCGCACCCATTTGATCAACAGCACGGGTTAAATACACATTAATTATACATATTCATTAAATTCCAAGAAATAATATGCATAAACATAAATTTTCTGAGAAACCATTACATCATTTCCCTACCCACTCGCGCATGCCCAGTCTTTTGAGTCGAGGGTCTTTTGGTGGTCTTGGTGGTCGTCAAAACGCCCCCTCCTCAGATTCGCTGGTCAAACTCCTCCTTGAAATCTCCATATCTGGTCTTGAGAACAGGTCGCGGTGCTGCTTGATTTTCCTGGCTCCAAAGTGATGGCTCAGGGCCTATTTCTGCAGGTGGTGTTTGGGGGTGTTTGGGACTTACCATTGTATTAAAGATATGCTAGGCTAGCTTCTAACAAATGCGTATTATAAGATCTCTAGGGTCCCACTCCCTTTAGGAACAAACAAATTTTATGAAGATTTAACCTATGTGACTACAGTTCTATAGTTAGCAAGAATCACCTCATATTGATATTTAATTTTCAATGTTTATGTCATGTAACATTTCCCCCCTTTGAGACTTATTTAATTTTTTTTCAATAAGTCTCATTTACTTATAACTAATCTCCATAATCAGTAAACCAAAAAGTATTATTAGCATTACTACTAAAATTCCTTTGATAGATTTCATTATTTTGATATGATTTTGTCTAATTCATTAAAAATGAGAGACTGTTAACTTTAAATGACATATTTCTTTAGAAATCCATTGTTTCTGTTTTGGAGGCTGTGCTTCTTGACTCTCAAATAATGAATCCAAGAATCAATATCTTCAAATTTAGGGGCTGTATATATTGCTAGAAGCACCTGATATGGTTCTTTCCATTCTTATTGAAGAGTTTCTGATTCCCAAATTTTCAGGTACACATAATCTCCTGGTTAAAAATGATGAACTGGGGAATCTAAAGAAAGAGGCTCTGTGGCAGTTCCATATCCATATCAGAGTTCTTCCAAGGGATATCAAATACAATTCCATTTCATTATCCCCAGTAGCAGTCACATTTTGAATAAGGGTTAGAGTCTGATAAGATTTTCCATACATTAACATATGGACTAATTTTAGTCCTAGATCTGGATTGAATCTTGATTCTCGGAAGTGCTTAAGGAAGAGCATGAGGCCATTTTAAAGATATTTTCTGACAAATTTTACTTGTCTATTAGATTGTGGCCTTCAAGGAGTGTGTAAATTCAATTTGATTCCCAGAATTTTCCTCAATATTTGAATAATTTCAGACACAAAATGAGGACCTCTATTTGATTATATTCTTTTGGGGATTCCAAACCATGATATTATCTCTTTTAACATATTTTTAGCCACTTCTCTTGCCTATTGGTGCGACAGGAAAAGAAAATCTTTTGGCCATATTTACTAATACCAATAGATATCTATATCCATTTTGTTGTGGCAATTCTGAAAAATCAATCTGCCAATAATTTTCAGGCAAGTTTCCCATATATATGGTTCCTGGGGGTGGTTATTTAATATTTCTCGGGTTATTCTTTAAACAAGTTTCACACTTTTTGTTACTGATTTTATTAGCTTTATCATCCTAACACTAATCACCTGTCTTCTTAAATCACTGATCATTGCCTCTGTTTCCCAATGAATTTTTCTATGCTTTTAGCTTTGATTGTGGTGAGACCACAACTTGATTTTTAGGACTAATGATCATTTTTCATATTTATTTGAATTGATTTAGCTAATTCCAAATCAACCTTACTGTAATTTGGGGTTTGTTGCTCAAATTTCACTTCTTTAACTAGTATTATTGTCATGATGCCTTTTTCTGCTCTCTTCTTTGCCTTTTTATTGACTAATTTATTTCCAATATTCACTGGGAAATTCCCAAATTGGTGGGCTTTGCAGTGCATTATTGCAACTTCTTTGGGTTTCTGCACCACTTGGAGCAATTGCAGAATTTCTTCTTGGTGTTTAATGGATGTTCCTTGTGCTGTCAGCATTCCTCTTTCTTTCCATGTGGCTCCATGGGCATGTACTACTCCAAAAGCATACTTTAAATCAGTCCATATATTCACTTTTTATGTTCTGTCCATTTTAGGGCTTTTATGAGGGCTAGTTATCAATTCCGCCTTTTGTGCTGAGGTGTTCACTGAGAGCGGCTTTGCATCAATAACAGAGTTTGTTATTGTTATTGTATATCCAGCCAATCTTCTTCCATTTCTCACGAGGCTGCTTCCATCAGTACATATCTCGAATTCTGGGTCAGGTATGTTCACTCTTCTGTTACTTCTGCTGGAATAAACTTGTTTGATGGTCTGTAGACAGTCATGACTTAGAACTTCTTCTTCTATTGAACTTAAAAAGATGGCAGGATTTATTGTTGTAGTTGTTTTTGATTTGACATCATCTTGTTCCAACAGGACAATTTGATGTTTGAGCATCCTGCTTGGGGATAACCAGTGTCCTCCTTTCTGTTCCAGAACAGAAAGTACCATATGCGGTACATAAGCTGTTCTTGGGTGTCCTGTTGTCAGCTTACAAGCTTCTTAAGTCAGGAGGACAGTTGCTGCTACAGCCCATAGACAACCTGGTCATCCTTAGCTAACATTGTCCAATTGTTTGGAGAAATAACCAACCGGTCTTCTTCATTCTCCATTTTTCTGAGAAAGCATTCTTCTGAGGGCCGAATGTTGTCTTTCATGAACAAACAGTTCAAAGGGTTTGGTTAAATCGGGCAACCCTAGAGCAGGAGTGAACATCAGAGCTACCTTTACATTCTGGAATGCCTTTCGAGCTTCAGGTTCTCACACAAGGGGTCCCTCCTTCAATTCCTTTAATCCACAGGTGACACCAGCCAGCCATTCCCAGAAACGTTTGCAGCTCCTTAGCTCCTTTTGGCTCCGGCATTTGGCAAATTGCCTCTTTTCTCTCATTTCCCAGTTGTCTTTGTCCCTGTGTGATTTCAAATCCCAAATACATGACAGTCTCTTTTCCAATCTGTGCTTTCTTCTTGGAAAATCTGTTATCACTTTGGCCCAAGAAATTTAGCAGGTTAGTAGTCAAGTTGAAATATTCTTCTCTGGTTTCTGTGGCTATTAAAATATCATCTACATATTGCAACACCAGTCTTTCAGGATAAATTATTTTGCATGTTTCTAATTCCTTAGCCAATTGATTTCCAAAGATCATTGGGCTATTTTTAAATCCTTGAGGTAGCACTGCCCAGGTGAGCTGAGTCTTCTGCCTAGTTGTGGGATTTTGCAGTTCAAAGGCAAAATATGCCTGACTATTTTTGTCAAGAAGAATACAGAAAAAGGCATCCTATAAGTTCAATACAGTGAACCACTTGTGATTTTCTTTTAAAGCTGTCAACGAGGATACAGGTTTGCCACTAAGGGGTGAATATCTTGAACTATTAAATTTATTGCTATTAAAATCTTGTACTAACCTATATTCCTCACTTTCTGGCTTTTTCACAGGTAAAATGGGAGTATTGAATTCTGATTCGCATTCGACTAATAGTCGATATTTTTTTAAAAAATTTTCAATCATTTTCTCAAGGCCTCTTCTAGCTTCTAATTTTAAAGGGTACTGTTTTTGTCTTACCAGTTTGGTGCTCTCCTTTAGAAAAATCTTTACCGGTTCTGCTGCTTTTGAATGTCCGGGAACTTCGCCAGCCCACACCAAAGGGTTACTGCATTGTCCACTTCTTGAGGGATTTCATATGGCTCTGAAGTTGTCTGCAACATAAAAATTCTTGCCTCTCTGGCTTTTGATTAGGGTATATTTAATTGAATGTCACAGTTTTAAAAATTAATTTGTGCTTTCAATTTGCTCAATAAATCTCTCCCCACTAAGGCAACAGGACACTCTGGCATGTATAAAAATTAGCCAGTTCCCCATTTTTACCCACCTTAAAGTTAAGGATTGAATGAAAAAATTATTTTCAGCTTTCCCTGTGGCACCAATTTTGTCTACATGCTTTTTACTCAATTTTCTTCTACCAGTACTTAAAATGAATAGCTCCAGTATCAAAACAGAAAATCCGTGGTTTGGGTCCCCAGCTGGATTGTAACCAGGGGTTCTGCTGGGGAATTCTCCCCCAGTCCTCTTTGCACCTCTGACAAAGGCATCTGCTGTGCTGCCAGTTTTTTGTTTCTTTTTCAGAATAAGGACACGCATTTTTCCAGTGCCACCATGCTTCACACTTTGCACACTGATATTCCCAATCTCTCTCCTATTGCAGTTATTTTATCCATTCCTCTACCACACCCCGATCTCATCCCCGGTTTGTTCCCCTACTGCTTGTCAAAGTGGTAGGGGGGGCAAGGCTTGAGCCGCTCCTTGTTCTATCTGGTCTTGTCAGCTTCCAGTTCTCCCTGCAATAGGACTGAAACCCTCATAATTCAACTGTCCCACTCTACAGCTCCCACCGGGGGTTCGGTGTTCTGGCCCCTTTTTCTACTGTTTCATTTGTTAAACCTGCATCAACACTTCCAGACCGCACATAAAGATAATACAGAAATTTAACACATGAATTCTATGCTTTCCTCTTCAGTTCCACATTTTAAACATCACTTTCTATACTACAAGCCAGGATCTTTTCAACCTTTTTCCTTTTTTTTTTTTTTTTTTTTATGCCAAAACCATCAGATCCTTGGGGACGTATCTGCAATCTTTCTGCCACTTGGGATGATTTCCCAAAGTAAAGAACAAATCAACATCGGGGACCACATCTCACTTTCCTTCCCTTCTACAAGATAACATCAACTGTAAAATATTGGATCCATTTTTTTTTTTTCTAGTTACTGGGTCTCCCCTTATATCCTCCCAATGTTTAAGAACACATCCCAGTGGAGACTTCATTAATATTTCCCCTACCATTGAGGTAGACATAGAAGATATGTGTTTTCCCATATTTTACAAAGGAGTTTTTGGTACCAAAAAGACAATAACACTGTTCTACAAACAAAGTCAATCCCGTCACCAAGAAAAGTTTAAAACCCCAAATGCAATACTGTATATCATTCAAGTCCCTACACTGCAACACATGCATACAGACTTAAAAACAAAACAAAACAAAACAAAACAAAACGCACTGAAGCAACAATTAGCAGCTTGTAAATCACTTCTAAAACACCCTGGGGCCCTTTCCAAGCTATGTACAAATCTTACCAATACTCCCCATACTCTTACTCTTAAACAATTTAGACTAAATGCCAAATACCAGATAAATGCAAATGACAATTGTCCCAAATACAAAAACCAAACAAATGCAAATTACAATTGTCCCAAATACACAAATATCCAACCCAGCAATAGCTTTCGCTTATGACTTACGGGCAGACGCCTAGGCTTCCAAACCAAACGGGTACCCTCTAAGCCCCAACCCTGCGAAGCTTTCGCCGCGCCTTACGGGCAGGCTATCCAGAGCAGACAGATTTCAAAGAAGAAGTGCCTTACCCTTTTCTCCAGGGAACGTTGCGAGGAGCTTTGTGAGTCGAGAGCGATGGGTCTCCCCGAGAATACCTCGGTGCCGGCTGGAGTTCGATCAACACTCGATCTCGTTCAGTCTCACTCGCAAGGTCCCATCTGGGTCGCCAAAACTGTTACCGAAATCCGGAATAAAACTCCTTAACAGCAACGAGAAGTTAAGAAGCAGGCACTTCTTTATTGCAGCGCTGGGCGCACGGGGGATCGCTCCACCTAGCGTGCGCACCCATTTGATCAGCAGCACGGGTTAAATACACATTAATTATACATATTCATTAAATTCCAAGAAATAATATGCATAAACATAAATTTTCTGAGAAACCATTACATCATTTCCCTACCCACTCGCGCATGCCCAGTCTTTTGAGTCGAGGGTCTTTTGGTGGTCTTGGTGGTCGTCAAAACGCCCCCTCCTCGAATTCGCTGGTCAAACTCCTCCTTGAAATCTCCATATCTGGTCTTGAGAACAGGTCGCGGTGCTGCTTGATTTTCCTGGCTCCAAAGTGATGGCTCAGGGCCTATTTCTGCAGGTGGTGTTTGGGGGTGTTTGGGACTTACCATTGTATTAAAGATATGCTAGGCTAGCTTCTAACAAATGCGTATTGTAAGATCTCTAGGGTCCCACTCCCTTTAGGAACAAACGAATTTTATGAAGATTTAACCTATGTGACTACAGTTCTATAGTTAGCAAGAATCACCTCATATTGATATTTAATTTTCAATGTTTATGTCATGTAACAGGGGGATGAGGATGCAGAAGAGGGATGAAACAACGCTGCTGGTCCAGGACCCATTGCTTCTCCTGCTCTCAGATCTGCTGCGAGAAGTTGACGGTTTGGATGAGTTTTTCTCTCTCTCTCTCTCACCCCACCCTCCCTTCCTCCGCTGTACCTCTGGTCACTTCACTGTCATCCACTTAAGAGAACAGATTGGCGTCTTACACTCTTACAGTAGGAGGCTTTGAGGACACACAGCCTCACGCGCACACACGTGCCTGTCCTGCGCTTTCGGTTGCATACAGACCCTGCGGTGCATGTTGCCAGTCTGGCCTGCCGCCGGCTACGAAGAGGAATTCTTCCTCACCTGGAGAGGGAGGCTCCCTCTGGGCTGCAGCAGGAGGCCGATACCAGTCAGACAGCATTTGTTTTTTTCTTCCTTACCTTTCACCAGCCTCTCCAGCTTCCCGCTGCAGCAGCTCCTGTCCACAGCCAGTAAGTCCTCCCATGGCTCGCACTGGCCCCTCCACGGCCACCCGGGGCGGGGCAGGGCAGCACCAGCCCCTCCAGCAGCACCCACCCCTTTACAGGGAGGGGCCGCCTCCATCACCCTCACTGCCCGCACCTGGGGCTCCTCCAGCCCCAGCCCACAGCTGGAGCCCGGCAGGAACTGGGGGCCATCGCCTGACCCCCACACTGCATCACCTCCTCCCCTGGGCTCCTCACCTCCCATGGCCCCGGGCAAAGGGAGCAGAAACGCAGCCATGAAGTCAAAGGAGACAGCGAGTGTTTATTCAGTCATGCACATAAGTCCGAGCAGCGAGTCTGCTCTGGAGCTTGCAGCCTCCAATCCCCTCTCCGTGTCACTGGAACGACTGCCAAGTCATTCCAGGAGCCACGCTCGTTGGTTCGGCAGGGAACGTACGGTGGGTCGGCTGCGTCCTGGAGCGCCGGGCTGCTGGGCAGACTTGGAGGCTGCTAAAAACAAAGAGCAGGGCACGGAACACTACAAGAGAAGAGAAGAGAGGCAGCTTGCAAGACAGAGGGGCGTAGCGAGAAAGCACGAGGCAGGAAACAGGATAGCGAGAGAAGGATGGGGACAGAGAAGGACAGGGAGCCTGACAGAGGTGGGCAAAGAAGCAGTGGAGAGAGGAAGAGAGGCAGCAGAAAGAGGGAGAGGGAGCGGGACAGAGACCAGCAAAGAAGGATGGGGAGCAGGATGGAGATGCAGGAAAAACCTGAGCTGGTGTCCTGGTTTTGGCAGGGATGGAGTTAATTTTTCCTCTCAGTAGCTGGTATGTTTTGGATTTTGTGTGTGAAGAATGTTCATAAACACCCTGATGATACCAGTTGTTGTGAATGAGACCAAGGACACCGTCCTGCTTTCCAAGTCTCGCTAATTTGCAGATGCAGGAAGCTGGGAGAAAGACAGACAGCATAATTGATCCAAACTAGCCAAAGAGAGTATTCCATGCCATAAACGTCATGCTCAGTATATAAGTGGGGGCAGGCGAGGGTGGGTATCTGCCTTCCTGGCATCCATCCTTCCTGCTTGTTTTTGCTGGCATCGTTCCCCCTACCTTGCTGGCTCCCTTTTGCTCCTTTGCTTGCTGCTCGGTTTTGTTTCCGTGATCGCTGCTCGGGACGGGCTGTATCGGTCATTGGGACATCGGGTGGTGAGAAAACACATATTGTTCACTTTGTATATTTTTGATATCCTTATATTCTGTTATTATTGTAGTTTTCCCTTTTATTTTAGTAAATTGTCTTCATCTCAACCCACGAGTTCTCCTTCCTTCCCAATTCTCTCCCCCATCCCCCTGGGGAGGGGGAGAGTGAGCGAGAAGCTGTGTGGTGATTTGGGCTAAACCATCACAGTCATTTTGGCGCCCAACGTGGGGCTCGAAGGGTTGAGGTAAGGACAGATCTGACTAGAGTGTGTTAAAGTTGTTACAAGTGCTCATTATTTTATTTGAATCCCTGGTCACAATGTTGTACTACGTGTTCACATGGTTGTGTTATGTCTTTCCTAAGTTGCATCACGTATTTCCTTTGGTGCTGTTTATCATTTCTCGGAAATGGATGAGAATTCTCATGTTGATTTACTGGGCACTACTGGCTTATGATATGGTATCATCACTGGTCATTAAATTAATCTGGTCCTTGTTTTCGGCATTGCTGGCAACTCCGTACTTTGGATGCCATTTGGTAAGAATTATTAATAATCACACATTTTTCTTTTTCTCCCCGGAGAACCAATCTATGGGGAAGTCAGAGGAGGGTACCTTCCCATACTCCTTTACCTTCCCTTTTTCTTTTGAGCGAGTCACATCAGCTCTCGAGAATTTTGAATATCCTTGGGATGTGCAAGCCAGCATACTCCTATTGCTCTGTGTCCTAAATGGGTTTCAGATGTTGTTTAGGATTAAACAATTATTTACAAAATTCACCCGGAGATCTACCTTGAGGTTGGAGGGGCAGGGGTGGCATGGTATGTGGGAGAAGACAGGCAGGTACCTAGAAAACTTCTCGCCTCCAATGGTCTGGAACTTCACTCCCGAACAACTACAGAATCCAGATGAAGTGATTGAATATTTGAAAGAAAAATGCCATAGCTATTCTAAAGAGGCAAAGCTTACCGCTTTGTGCTGGGCACTGGCTAGTATCTACCAAACACTGCTTAACGTGCAGCACCCTCAGGAAGAAGGGAGAAAAAATCAACCGACCGATACCCTGGCTACTCCAGCCCCGGCTACCGGCCCTGCGGCTACTCCAGCCCCGGCTACCGGCCCTGCGGCTGCTCCAGCCCCGGCTACCGGCCCTGCGGCTGCTCCAGCCCCGGCTACCGGCCCTGCGGCTGCTCCAGCCCCGGCTACCGGCCCTGCGGCTGCTCCAGCCCCGGCTACCGGCACTGCGGCTGCTCCAGCCCCGGCTACCGGCACTGCGGCTACTCCAGCCCCGGCTACTGGCACTGCGGCTACTCCAGCCCCGGCTACCGGCCCTGCGGCTGCTCCAGCCCCGGCTACCGGCCCTGCGGCTGCTCCAGCCCCGGCTACCGGCCCTGCGGCTACTCCAGCCCCAATGACAGGCACTGCGGCTGCTCCAGCCCCGGCTACCGGCCCTGCGGCTACTCCAGCCCCAATGACAGGCACTGCGGCTGCTCCAGCCCCAGCTACCGGCCCTGTGGCTACTCCAGCCCCAATGACAGGCACTGCGGCTACTCCAACTCTAGCTACTGGCACTGCACCGAATCAGAGAACCAACCTGTGTCAGTATCAGTCGCCCCTGTACAGAAGAAGAAATCTTGGAAGCGAAAGTCAGCTCGTTTAGTAAGGGATGAGGGAAAACCAGGGACCTGGATGTACTTGGTGGGTGATGCAGGAGGATGGGGAAGTCCGATGTGTACCTCAAGGAGATCTGATTTTAGGTGAGAACAGCCAATAATTTGAACTGTATATAATCATTTCCATAGTTCTTATATGTCATATCAAAGGTATTGCAGCAAGAACACCCTGATCAGTGAAGAATGAGTTTCAATAAAACCAAGAGAGATGCAACGATGATGGAACAGGAACTGGCGCCCAACAATTTCCTCAAGATCAACATCTTCAATTTGCAGACCATGGACATGATACACCAGCCACGCCAGATGTACCAACTGCGAGTTCCAGATGCAGCATGCAACAGTCCCATACTACATACCATCTCTCTTGTCCTGAAAGACTGTATGACATATGGAACCCAAAGTCATGGACTAAATGAACTCAACAGACTTTGGAGGGATAGACCATAGATTGAAGGAGTTACATCTATGTGTGTGTATATGTATACGCATGACGTAGGTGGTATGGAATAAGGGGTGGATACTGTCCTGGTTTTGGCAGGGATGCGGCAAGTCCCTTAGGAAAAATGCAGTCACGCATCGCAGACGTACCTTGTACTTGCAGACCGCTGCGGCTCCTTTCCATCCATCTCGTACTTTCACGGCCAAGGAAAGGGCGACCACGGTGAAACGCTGGCAGCAGACATTCAGCAGAGAGAGGGAAAAACCCCTTAGTTTGAAGCTAGGCAGGAATCTAACTCTTCCTTTTGGGGCGAGGTTTCTCAGGACTAAAACCACGTGAAGGACAGAGTATCTTGCAGCACCTTTGGTACAGCTGTTGATACTGGCCTTTAAAGCTTTTGCATTTTTCAGACACCCGGGCCTTTTTTTGACTCATTGGCAGCTTTAGTTTCACTCGAACCGCTGTCCTACATACAGGCAGGGGACAGACACAGATGCCTACATACATTTTCTCAACCCTAAGTACAGCCGAGATCTCCTCACCCTCTATGTGCCAAGTTGAATATTTGTTTGTTAAGGAGCACAGCAACACTTCTGTCCTCGTGAACTGCCTCCGAGCAGAGGAGGGCTCTGGGATTTCCTGGACGCCAGTGCTCCCGCTTTCACTGTCAGCTCCGCACGGCCACCCACCGGAAAAAAGGCCTCAAAATAACGAACGTCAGACGATTGCTGCCACACCAAAAGTGCCAGCACTGAAAGCTCGTGCTGCTCCTCGCCGGCCCTTGCCAGCGCCTCTACAGGCCCACAAACGTTATCCAGCCTAGAGACTGCATAAAAGGCAGACCGCCCCAGGCTGCAACACTCTTGCCCAGCGTACACTGACCAGTAACGTCTCCCCCTTCACCTTCCCGAGAGAGACTGTTCCCAGGGAGCCCTCTTCCTCCCATCAATTTACTACACCCTCCCTGCAGTTTTCAACCTTGTTCCCTCCTCGGCTGTGGTCCCTCAACTTAGCTCTCAAATGGCCAGAAATCAGATTCCATCCTCAAAAGAACAACCCCATGCTAACTAAGGTGGCGCTTCCTCGCCCAGCTCCTCATCACCATCTGCAAAAAAAAAAACCCCAAAAATAAAACCTACCAAACAGCACCGCCCTTCAACATCACACCACTTACCACCAATCTCTTCTATGGCACTCTCCTCCTCAAAAGCGCCGCAGTGCTCTGCTCACCGGCTCCACTCATTGCCAAGAAGTCCGACGCCGCAACTGCCGCTCGTGGTGCTTCAGATGCTGAGAGACGCAAAGCTCAACTTACTTTTTCTGGGGTGTAGGTACAAAAAAATAGGTGTCATACCAAGCTAACTAGAAAAGTATGTCATTACATGCAATGACAACATTATCAAAAACCACCTGCTTTAGCTTCCTACAAGAAAACAAATGCTCCAGGCTTCATTTCTAGCAAGACCATGCATGCTATCTAACTTCTACCACAGCTACGTTCTGGACAGGGCTGAATGACAAATGTAGCAGAACGTGGTGGCTCGCACACGTGGCCGACAGAGGCACGGAGCTCCTGGCACTGCGTCCTGGTGTCTGCTCTGTCAGGGAGGGCTCAGATGGACCAGCCACTCCTTGCTGGAGGCACCTGCCTGTGATTCACTCCTCAGTCCCCTCCAGCAGCCATGCCCAGGCGGCCCCCTTTACAGCTGGAGGCCCCTCATACAGCAGGGCCAGGGCCAGGGCCAGGGCCACCCTCAGCCTCACTGGACCCATCTGGGGCTGCCCCACCTCCAGCCCCAGCTGGAGCCCATCAGGAGCAGGGGCCCTTGCCAAAGCCCCACAGCACATCACCCCCTTCCCTGTGCCTGTCCTCAGCCATCAGCTCTGCACCCAGGGGCTGCAAACACATCCAGGGGCACAGAGGACGTCACAGACAGTGAGATACAGAACAGAAAAAAAAAACCAGTGACAGTACGCAAGACAAAGAGATAGAGAAAGAAAGATAAGAAAAGAAAGAGAGAGATAGAAAGGCAGAGGCACAGGGCAGGCATGCAGAGGCGCAAAGAAAAGCAGGCCAGAAAACAGGCTGGAGAAATTAGTTGGGGGGAGAAGACGGATGCAGATCAGGACAAAGAGATGGAAAAGGCAAAAACAGCAATGGGCCGCAGGACAGAGACAGAGGACAAACAAAGGAAGGAAAGGGAGCAGAACAAAAGTGCAGGGATACAAAACAAAAGGAAGCGGTAGAACAAGAGATTTAAAGGGAGAGAGAAAGGGGGAAGAGCATACAAGAACAGACAGAAGAGGAGAGGTAGAAGGAAACAATAACAACAACAACAAATCACAGCAGCTTGGGAAAGGTAGGGGTCACGGGAGCGGCAGGGAAGGACAGGGACGCACAAGAGAGGAGGCAGAGCCCCAGGGGCCGGGGACTCACCACAGCTCTCACTCCCGGCACTGCTGGGAGAATCTGACAGGTCAGATGCTGCTTTCTGCTTCTCTCCTCTTCTGTAACTCCGACCACTTGGCTGTCCTCCACCTAAGAGAATACGTGGGTGTCCTACAGCTCTTAGACAAAAAGCTTCCTAGACACGTAGCCACCCACCCACGCTCGCTCGCTCGCGCGCTATGTGGCCGTACCGTGCTTCAGGTTCCACGTACAGACTGTGCAGTGCGCACTGGCGGTCTGGCCTGCTGAAGAGTACAAAGAGGGATCCTTCCTCACCCGGAGAGGCAGGCTAGGCTCTCTCTGGCCTGCAGCGGGAGGCAGCTGCTGGCTGGCTGGCCTTTGGTTTCTTCTTCTTCTTTACCTTTCTGTGGCCTCTCCAGCTTCAGCTGCAGCAGCTCCTCTCCACAGGCAGTAAGCGCTCTGTTACATGACATAAATGTTGAAAATTAAATATCAGTATGAGGTGATTCTTGCTAACTGTAGAACTGTAGTCACATAGGTTAAGTTTTATACGAAATCTATTTGTCCTTAGAGGGAGTGGGACCCTAGAGATCTTATAATACGCATTTGTTAGAAGCTAGCCTAGCATATCTTTAATACAATGGTAAGTCCCAAACACCCCCAAACACCACCTGCAGAAATAGGCCCTGAGCCATCACTTTGGAGCCAGGAAAATCAAGCAGCACCGCGACCTGTTCTCAAGACCAGATATGGAGATTTCAAGGAGGAGTTTGACCAGCGAATTTGAGGAGGGGGCGTTTTGACGACCACCAAGACCACCAAAAGACCCTCGACTCAAAAGACTGGGCATGCGCGAGTGGGTAGGGAAATGATGTAATGGTTTCTCAGAAAATTTATGTTTATGCATATTATTTCTTGGAATTTAATGAATATGTATAATTAATGTGTATTTAACCCGTGCTGTTGATCAAATGGGTGCGCACGCTAGGTGGAGCGATCCCCCGTGCGCCCAGCGCTGCAATAAAGAAGTGCCTGCTTCTTAACTTCTCATTGCTGTTAAGGAGTTTTATTCCGGATTTCGGTAACAGTTTTGGCGACCCAGATGGGACCTTGCGAGTGAGACTGAACGAGATCGAGTGTTGATCGAACTCCAGCCGGCACCGAGGTATTCTCGGGGAGACCCATCGCTCTCGACTCACAAAGCTCCTCGCAACGTTCCCTGGAGAAAAGGGTAAGGCACTTCTTCTTTGAAATCTGTCTGGTCTGGATAGCCTGCCCGTAAGGCGCGGCGAAAGCTTCGCAGGGTTGGGGCTTAGAGGGTACCCGTTTGGTTTGGAAGCCTAGGCGTCTGCCCGTAAGTCATAAGCGAAAGCTATTGCTGGGTTGGACATTTGTGTATTTGGGACAATTGTCATTTGCATTTGTTTGGTTTTTGTATTTGGGACAATTGTCATTTGCATTTATCTGGTATTTGGCATTTAATCTAAATTGTTTAAGAGTAAGAGTATGGGGAGTATTGGTAAGATTTGTACATAGCTTGGAAAGGGGCCCCAGGGTGTTTTAGAAGTGATTTACAAGCTGCTAATTGTTGCTTCAGTGCGTTTTGTTTTGTTTTGTTTTGTTTTGTTTTTAAGGCTGTATGCATGTCTTGCAGTGTACGGGACTTGAATGATATACAGTATTGCATTTGGGGTTTTAAACTTTTCTTGGTGACGGGATTGACTCTGTTTGTAGAACAGTGTTATTGTCTTTTTGGTACCAAAAACTCCTTTGTAAAATATGGGAAAACACATATCTTCTATGTCTACCTCAATGGTAGGGGAAATATTAATGAAGTCTCCACTGGGATGTGTTCTTAAACATTGGGAGGATATAAGGGGAGACCCAGTAACTAGAAAAAAAATTGATCCAATATTTTACAGTTGATGTTATCTTGTAGAAGGGAAGGAAAGTGAGATGTGGTCCCCGATGTTGATTTGTTCTTTACTTTGGGAAATCATCCCAAGTGGCAGAAAGATTGCAGATACGTCCCCAAGGATCCGATGGTTTTGGCATTAAAAAAAAAAAAAACAAAAAAAAAAAAAAAAAGGAAAAAGGTTGAAAAGATCCTGGCTTGTAGTATAGAAAGTGATGTTTAAAATGTGGAACTGAAGAGGAAAGCATAGAATTCATGTGTTAAATTTCTGTATTATCTTTATGTGCGGTCTGGAAGTGTTGATGCAGGTTTAACAAATGAAACAGTAGAAAAAGGGGCCAGAACACCGAACCCCCGGTGGGAGCTGTAGAGTGGGACAGTTGAATTATGAGGGTTTCAGTCCTATTGCAGGGAGAACTGGAAGCTGACAAGACCAGATAGAACAAGGAGCGGCTCAAGCCTTGCCCCCCCTACCACTTTGACAAGCAGTAGGGGAACAAACCGGGGATGAGATCGGGGTGTGGTAGAGGAATGGATAAAATAACTGCAATAGGAGAGAGATTGGGAATATCAGTGTGCAAAGTGTGAAGCATGGTGGCACTGGAAAAATGCGTGTCCTTATTCTGAAAAAGAAACAAAAAACTGGCAGCACAGCAGATGCCTTTGTCAGAGGTGCAAAGAGGACTGGGGGAGAATTCCCCAGCAGAACCCCTGGTTACAATCCAGCTGGGGACCCAAACCACGGATTTTCTATTTTGATACTGGAGCTATTCATTTTAAGTACTGGTAGAAGAAAATTGAGTAAAAAGCATGTAGACAAAATTGGTGCCACAGGGAAAGCTGAAAGTAATTTTTTCATTCAATCCTTAACTTTAAGGTGGGTAAAAATGGGGAACTGGCCAATTTTTATATATACCAGAGTGTCCTGTTGCCTTATTGGGGAGAGATTTATTGAGCAAATTGAAAGCACAAATTAATTTTTAAAACTGTGACATTCAATTAAATATACCCTAATCAAAAGCCAGAGAGGCAAGAATTTTTATGTTGCAGACAACTTCAGAGCCATATGAAATCCCTCAAGAAGTGGACAATGCAGTAACCCTTTGGTGTGGGCTGGCGAAGTTCCCGGACATTCAAAAGCAGCAGAACCGGTAAAGATTTTTCTAAAGGAGAGCACCAAACTGGTAAGACAAAACCAGTACCCTTTAAAATTAGAAGCTAGAAGAGGCCTTGAGAAAATGATTGAAAATTTTTTAAAAAAATATCGACTATTAGTCGAATGTGAATCAGAATTCAATACTCCCATTTTACCTGTGAAAAAGCCAGAAAGTGAGGAATATAGGTTAGTACAAGATTTTAATAGCAATAAATTTAATAGTTCAAGATATTCACCCCTTAGTGGCAAACCTGTATCCTTGTTGACAGCTTTAAAAGAAAATCACAAGTGGTTCACTGTATTGAACTTATAGGATGCCTTTTTCTGTATTCTTCTTGACAAAAATAGTCAGGCATATTTTGCCTTTGAACTGCAAAATCCCACAACTGGGCAGAAGACTCAGCTCACCTGGGCAGTGCTACCTCAAGGATTTAAAAATAGCCCAATGATCTTTGGAAATCAATTGGCTAAGGAATTAGAAACATGCAAAATAATTTATCCTGAAAGACTGGTGTTGCAATATGTAGATGATATTTTAATAGCCACAGAAACCAGAGAAGAATATTTCAACTTGACTACTAACCTGCTAAATTTCTTGGGCCAAAGTGATAACAGATTTTCCAAGAAGAAAGCACAGATTGGAAAAGAGACTGTCATGTATTTGGGATTTGAAATCACACAGGGACAAAGACAACTGGGAAATGAGAGAAAAGAGGCAATTTGCCAAATGCCGGAGCCAAAAGGAGCTAAGGAGCTGCAAACGTTTCTGGGAATGGCTGGCTGGTGTCACCTGTGGATTAAAGGAATTGAAGGAGGGACCCCTTGTGTGAGAACCTGAAGCTCGAAAGGCATTCCAGAATGTAAAGGTAGCTCTGATGTTCACTCCTGCTCTAGGGTTGCCCGATTTAACCAAACCCTTTGAACTGTTTGTTCATGAAAGACAACATTCGGCCCTCAGAAGAATCCTTTCTCAGAAAAATGGAGAATGAAGAAGACCGGTTGGTTATTTCTCCAAACAATTGGACAATGTTAGCTAAGGATGACCAGGTTGTCTATGGGCTGTAGCAGCAACTGTCCTCCTGACTTAAGAAGCTTGTAAGCTGACAACGGGACACCCAAGAACAGCTTATGTACCGCATATGGTACTTTCTGTTCTGGAACAGAAAGGAGGACACTGGTTATCCCCAAGCAGGATGCTCAAACATCAAATTGTCCTGTTGGAACAAGATGATGTCAAATCAAAAACAACTACAACAATAAATCCTGCCATCTTTTTAAGTTCAATAGAAGAAGAAGTTCTAAGTCATGACTGTCTACAGACCATCAAACAAGTTTATTCCAGCAGAAGTAACAGAAGAGTGAACATACCTGACCCAGAATTCGAGATATGTACTGATGGAAGCAGCCTCGTGAGAAATGGAAGAAGATTGGCTGGATATACAATAACAATAACAAACTCTGTTATTGATGCAAAGCCGCTCTCAGTGAACACCTCAGCACAAAAGGCGGAATTGATAACTAGCCCTCATAAAAGCCCTAAAATGGACAGAACATAAAAAGTGAATATATGGACTGATTTAAAGTATGCTTTTGGAGTAGTACATGCCCATGGAGCCACATGGAAAGAAAGAGGAATGCTGACAGCACAAGGAACATCCATTAAACACCAAGAAGAAATTCTGCAATTGCTCCAAGTGGTGCAGAAACCCAAAGAAGTTGCAATAATGCACTGCAAAGCCCACCAATTTGGGAATTTCCCAGTGAATATTGGAAATAAATTAGTCAATAAAAAGGCAAAGAGGAGAGCAGAAAAAGGCATCATGACAATAATACTAGTTAAAGAAGTGAAATTTGAGCAACAAACCCCAAATTACAGTAAGGTTGATTTGGAATTAGCTAAATCAATTCAAATAAATATGAAAAATGATCATTAGTCCTAAAAATCAAGTTGTGGTCTCACCACAATCAAAGCTAAAAGCATAGAAAAATTCATTGGGAAACAGAGGCAATGATCAGTGATTTAAGAAGACAGGTGATTAGTGTTAGGATGATAAAGCTAATAAAATCAGTAACAAAAAGTGTGAAACTTGTTTAAAGAATAACCCGAGAAATATTAAATAACCACCCCCAGGAACCATATATATGGGAAACTTGCCTGAAAATTATTGGCAGATTGATTTTTCAGAATTGCCACAACAAAATGGATATAGATATCTATTGGTATTAGTAAATATGGCCAAAAGATTTTCTTTTCCTGTCGCACCAATAGGCAAGAGAAGTGGCTAAAAATATGTTAAAAGAAATAATATCATGGTTTGGAATCCCCAAAAGAATATAATCAAATAGAGGTCCTCATTTTGTGTCTGAAATTATTCAAATATTGAGGAAAATTCTGGGAATCAAATTGAATTTACACACTCCTTGAAGGCCACAATCTAATAGACAAGTAAAATTTGTCAGAAAATATCTTTAAAATGGCCTCGTGCTCTTCCTTAAGCACTTCCGAGAATCAAGATTCAATCCAGATCTAGGACTAAAATTAGTCCATATGTTAATGTATGGAAAATCTTATCAGACTCTAACCCTTATTCAAAATGTGACTGCTACTGGGGATAATGAAATGGAATTGTATTTGATATCCCTTGGAAGAACTCTGATATGGATATGGAACTGCCACAGAGCCTCTTTCTTTAGATTCCCCAGTTCATCATTTTTAACCAGGAGATTATGTGTACCTGAAAATTTGGGAATCAGAAACTCTTCAATAAGAATGGAAAGAACCATATCAGGTGCTTCTAGCAATATATACAGCCCCTAAATTTGAAGATATTGATTCTTGGATTCATTATTTGAGAGTCAAGAAGCACAGCCTCCAAAACAGAAACAATGGATTTCTAAAGAAATATGTCATTTAAAGTTAACAGTCTCTCATTTTTAATGAATTAGACAAAATCATATCAAAATAATGAAATCTATCAAAGGAATTTTAGTAGTAATGCTAATAATACTTTTTGGTTTACTGATTATGGAGATTAGTTATAAGTAAATGAGACTTATTGAAAAAAATTAAATAAGTCTCAAAGGGGGGAAATGTTACATGACATAAATGTTGAAAATTAAATATCAGTATGAGGTGATTCTTGCTAACTGTAGAACTGTAGTCACATAGGTTAAGTTTTATACGAAATCTATTTGTCCTTAGAGGGAGTGGGACCCTAGAGATCTTATAATACGCATTTGTTAGAAGCTAGCCTAGCATATCTTTAATACAATGGTAAGTCCCAAACACCCCCAAACCCCACCTGCAGAAATAGGCCCTGAGCCATCACTTTGGAGCCAGGAAAATCAAGCAGCACCGCGACCTGTTCTCAAGACCAGATATGGAGATTTCAAGGAGGAGTTTGACCAGCGAATTCGAGGAGGGGGCGTTTTGATGACCACCAAGACCACCAAAAGACCCTCGACTCAAAAGACTGGGCATGCGCGAGTGGGTAGGGAAATGATGTAATGGTTTCTCAGAAAATTTATGTTTATGCATATTATTTCTTGGAATTTAATGAATATGTATAATTAATGTGTATTTAACCCGTGCTGTTGATCAAATGGGTGCGCACGCTAGGTGGAGCGATCCCCCGTGCGCCCAGCGCTGCAATAAAGAAGTGCCTGCTTCTTAACTTCTCGTTGCTGTTAAGGAGTTTTATTCCGGATTTCGGTAACAGCTCCATCCGTTCATTTTCGCTCCCGCACCGCCAGGAGAGCGCGGCCGGGCAGAGACAGCCCACACAAGCCTGAGGCGAGTGCAGTCAACAGCGTTCCCAAGGGAGGAACGGACAGCCACGGCCTCTGGGAGAGGGAAAGAAGAAGCAGCGACCGTTATTACCGCACGCGGCCCCTGGCCGGAGCGCCTGCTGCCGCAGGGGATTCTCCAGATACACTGAGGTCCCCCCTCGCAGCCTTCAGGGCAGGCCGTGGCCCGGTGCTACGGGACAGGCTTCAGGGGACGCGCCGGAGCGGCGGGCAGCTGCACGGGGCCGGGGGAGGCTCGGGGGGAGCTCTGGCGAGCTGGGGAGGTGCCCGGCGTCTCCGCCCGGGAGGGGGGGCCCCCTCCTGCCCCTCTTCCCTTCTCTCTGCTCTCGGGTCACTCCCCGGGGCTGCCCTCGCCCGGCTCGGCTCCGAGCGGGCGGCTTGAGGCTCCCCGGGCGGGCAGGAGACAGCGCTGCAGCCACGAAAGGGGCTCGCTCACCTCACGGGTGCCCTCGGTACTCACCCGTCACCGCCGCCGGGACCCGCCGGCCGCACACCGCCATGCTGCTCCCGGCCGCATGCGCAGTCCGAAGGCCGAACACAGTGCCTGCCGGGAGAAGGGCAGAGCACTGCGCACGCGCGACTCCCGAGCTGCAGTTCCCGCTTTCCGTCACCAGGTGGCAGCAGCCCCCCACCGCTCCGCTCCTGGGTGTTCAGCCGGACGAGCCACGGCCGGTTCCTCCTGACGTGCGGAAAACGGACTCCACAATCCGTAAGATTGTAAAGTAGGTATGCTTATTCAGCGCTGGGCAGCACAGGGGGGTAGTCCCACCAAAACCGTGCGCGCCTTACGTGGCAACTCACTTTAAATTTACACAACCAAATGTTACATATACATCAAGTTTCACAATACGCCTAGACATATGCATGACCTATCCCCGCTTCCTATTAAAATTAGTCCCAAGGGGTCATTTTCATAAACTCCTCCTGTCTGGGCTTGCGCAGTGCCTCCTGATGGTGGTCGTCGGGGGTCGTGGGGATGAAGGCAGGTGACTCCTCTTCGTCACCGCTAGTAACCTTTTGTTCCTGCGCAAACTCAGTTATCCCTTGGCTTTCATTCAAGCTGCAGGGTCGGTTTTAGCTGGTTCTTGAAGCGACCCCCCTAGTCCTTACCGGGAACTGTCTTTCGTGAAGAACTGCAAGACTTTCTGCTTCAAATAGTTTGCACAATGGTTAGCAAATTATTAAGCAAGTAGTTAACAAAACATTAAGCACTATTTATCAACTTGATTCCTTAGGA
Organism: Chlamydotis macqueenii; assembly: GCF_036417535.1. Lineage (NCBI taxonomy): Eukaryota > Metazoa > Chordata > Aves > Otidiformes > Otididae > Chlamydotis > Chlamydotis macqueenii. The sequence goes on from NC_141566.1 coordinate 363,987, forward strand.
TGCACAGCAATAATTAATCAATGCCATATCTATTAAGATTTCTTTAACTCCTTCTCTCAGTCCCCCCTTTTCTAGAAAATTAGTAAATTCTTTTACTGCCAGCTATGTTCATCGTTTGTAGATTTACCAGGATTACACAAACCTTAATCCACATTCTACCTTCTCAGTTTAAGCTTTAGGGGTCCCTGAACTTCAGAAGTCCAGAGTTTTTGTGGTGCCTTTTTTACCCTAGTGTGGTGTATCCAGGCATTCTGCTCTCTGATCTTGATTGCTGTAAAGGAGGTGAGGAGTACCTGGTATGGTCCTTCCCACTGTGGTTCCAAGGTTTTTTCTGCAAGAGACTTTACATATACATCATCTCCAGGTTGTATATCATGCACAGGTTCATCTAGACCTCTTCCCCGGGTCCCAATTACATGCTTTCCAATTTTATTGAGCTGTTTGCCCAATGCCACCGTGTAGGAAGTCATAATTTCATCCCCAGCTTGCGTAGACATTCCCCTCTGTATTCCATAGGGTCGTCCATACAAAATTTCAAAGGGACTCAGTCCTTCCTTTGCCCTTGGTCTCGTTCGTATACGCAGAAGGGCTAAAGGGAGTGACTGAGGCCACGTTAAGTTTGCTTCTGGTCCCAATTTCACAATTTGCTGTTTGATTAAGTGATTCATTTTCTCTACTTGGCCACTCGACTGAGGGCGATACGGGGTATGAAGTTGCCAATCTATACCTAAATGGTGGCTGATTTGTTGCACTATTTTTGAGACAAAATGTGGTCCTCTGTCTGAGGATATGGTTGCTGGAACCCCAAAACGTGGTATTCTCTCTTGTACCAACACTTTAGTTACCTCCCGAGCCTTGGCTGTCCTAGTTGGGAACGCTTCTGGCCAACCTGAAAAGGTATCAGTTAATACCAGCAAATAGCGATACCCCCCTTTTCTTGGAAGTTCTGTAAAATCAACCTGCCATTGTTGTCCAGGCCCATTGCCCTTCCCAATCTGGCCCATTTCTGGTTTGGGAGTATTTTTTGGATTAGTCTGGAGGCAAAGGTCACACTGTTGAGTCACCTGTCTCACTGTGGTATATAAGTTTCTAGCCACGATTTCCCTTATCAAATGTTCATACAGAGCCTCTGTTCCCCAATGCCTTTTTCTATGTTCCTCCCGTATCAAGTGCCACAGTAAACAAGAGGGAATAATTAGTCTTCCCTGTGGGGTATAAGCCCACCCCTCTTCATTATATGACCCTTCCAAGTCTGTGATAAGTTTCTGATCTTCCTTGGTATATTCTGGCTTACCTTCTAGAGAGATTTGCCTATCAGGAATTAGAGCCCCTTCTATTCTCACCTTCATTTTGGCCGCTTGTTTTGCCTCTCTGTCCGCCAGTTCATTCCCTTTCTCCAAATCGGAGCTCACTCTCTGCTGTGCCTTAATATGCATAATTGCCACTTTCTCAGGGAGCTGGACAGCTTCTAGTAGCTTCAAAATTTCTTCTGCATGTTTGATATTTTTTCCCTGGGAGTTCAATAGTCCTCTTTCTTTCCAGATTGCTCCATGTGCGTGCACAACTCCGAAGGCATATTTTGAGTCCGTGTAAATGTTCACAGTTTTGCCCTGGGCCAACTCCAGGGCTCGGGTTAGGGCAATTATTTCTGCCTTCTGTGCGGAGGTGTTCATGGGCAAAGGCCCTGACTCTATTACCTGCTGGCTGGTAGTGATGGCATATCCCGCGTGTCGATTGCCATTTAAGACATAACTGCTCCCGTCTGTGAACCAGTTTTCCCCATTTTCCATGGGGCTATCCTTCAGGTCTGGGCGGCTTGCATATGTTGCTTCGATGGTTTCCAAACAGTCATGGTGCACTGGTTCTCCTGTGTTCCCACCGAGAAAAGAAGCTGGGTTGACAATGTTAGTGACCACGATTTCCACATCGTCCTGTTCTACTAATACAGCTTGATATCTCAGGAACCTTTGTGGAGAGAGCCAGTGCCCACCCTTTGCTTCCAGTACTGCTGATACTGTATGAGACACCAAAACAGTCATTTTCTGGCCCAGGGTAAACTTTCGGGCTTCCTGTATGTTCAGTATCACAGCTGCAACCGCCCGTAGGCATCCAGGCCAACCCTTTGCAGTGGCGTCTCACTGCTTAGAGAGATAGGCAACTGCCCGTCGATATGGACCCAGATCTTGTGCTAATATTCCCAGGGCAATACCCTGTTTCTCATGGGAGAAAAGAAGAAACGGCTTACTCACATCTGGGAGTCCTAAGGCCGGGGCCGACATCAACGCCTTTTTCAGTAGCTCAAAGGCTCGTTCGGTCTCTTTGTTCCACTCAAGGTGCTTCTGCTCAGTAGCTGTCAGAGCATACAGTGGTTTAACAAGCAGTCCATAATTATAGATCCACAATCGGCACCACCCGGTCATTCCCAGAAAAGTCCGTAACTCCTTTACTGTCTGAGGTCTCTGAGTCTGGCATATTGCCTCTTTGCGGGCCTGTCCCAAAGTTCTCTGCCCCACACTAATTTCATAGCCCAAATAATTCACTTTACGTTGCATTACCTGGGCTTTCTTCCTGGAGACACGGTATCCCTGGAGTCCCAAGAAATTCAACAGACTCACCGTCCATGCCATACAGTCTTCCTCTGTTTTCGTGGCAATCAGGATATCATCTACATACTGCAACAATTTTCCTTCCCCAGATGGGGTTTCCCAGGATTCTAAGTCTTTTGCAAGCTGATTCCCAAAAATGGTAGGACTATTTTTAAATCCTTGTGGCAACACCGTCCAAGTGAGCTGGGTCTTCCGACCACTTTTAGGGTTTTCCCATTCGAACGCAAACAATTTTTGACTGGCTTCATGGAGAGGGAGGCAAAAGAAAGCATCCTTCAAATCTAAAACAGTAAACCAAATTAGTTCAGGTGTCAACACAGTCAGCAGGGTATATGGATTGGCCACTACTGGGTAGAGGTCCTCAGTTATCTTATTCACCGCCCGTAAGTCTTGGACCACCCTATATGACCCATCGGGTTTCCGAACAGGTAATATAGGGGTATTGAATTCTGACACTCACTCCTTTAATAGTCCTAACTGTAGAAATTTTTCTATCACCGGCTGGATTCCTTCTCTGTCTTCCTTCTTTAGGGGATATTGTTTAATTCTTACCGGTCGTCGGCCTTCCTTAACCTTAACTTCAACAGGTGGAGCACTTTTCGCCCTTCCAGGTACATCAGTAGCCCATACCCCCGGGTACACTTGGTTTAGGATTGCCTCATTAATTTTTCCTTCTGAGGGGAGACTGGTTAAGGTGAGACTCAATATCTGAATATATTGCTGATCTTTTACCTCCAGAGTAATTTCTCCTTTTTCAAATATAATTTTTGCTCCCAATTGTTCCAATAGATCTCTCCCCAAAAGTGCTTTCGGGGAGTTGGGCATATATAAAAATTTGTGGATACCCCATTGTTTTCCCAATTTGTATTTTAGAGGCTTACAAAAATATGCCTTTTCACTTTGGCCAGTCGCTCCTTTTACCATGACATAATCATTTCCCAGGGGCATCAAAGCTTGATTCAGAACCGAATATGTTGCCCCTGTATCTACTAAGAATTCTACTTGTTGTTGTTTTTCCCCTAGCTTAATTATAACCAGTGGATCCGCTAGGGTAGACTCCCCAGGTTCCCGTCAGTCTTCTATCACATGAGCTATCCTCACATTCGCCGGGATCCTCCGGCCTTCTTTCTTGTTCCTTGGGCATTCCTTTTTCCAGTGGCCAAAGCCCTTGCACATTGCACACTGATCCTTTTCCAACCCCAACCGAGGCTGATTTCGCCTACCTCTCCACTCCCCATCTCCCCGAACGACAGCCACCAACCTTCTTTGTCCCTGCCGATACCCTTCTTCTCTATTACTGAACACTCTCCAAGCCTCATCCAGCAAGATCTCTAAATTCCTGCTTTCCGCAGGACGCAACTTTTGAAGCTTTCGTCTTATGTCCCCCGTAGACTGACCCAGGAACAGAGCAGAGAAACTAGTTGCTGTATCCCTACCTCAGACCCCGGGTCCAGCGGCGTGCTACGACGCATCACATCCCTCAGTCGATCCAGGAATTCAGATGGAGACTCGGAAGGACCTTGTTTAATTGCATATAAGGCTGACCAATTTATAGTCTTAGGGATTGCCCGTTCCATCCCCTTCGAAATCCACTCCTGATATTCCTGCAATCTTTCCATATGTACTGACCTGTTTACCTCCCATTTCGGGTCCTGGAGGGGGAAGTGTTCCTTAACATCTCCCCCGGTAACTTTATAATAATCCTCGGCTAGATTTCCTGCCGTTTTTAAAATCAACTGCTTCTCCGTTTCAGTCATGTATTCTAATAGCAGCTGTATGTCTTTCCAGTCCGGATTATGTTGTTTTACAATGAACTGGAAATGTTTAGCCACACTTACCGGATCGCTTCTGTAATCTTTAGCAATTTTTCTCCACTCTCCCAAGTCAGCGGTGGAGAAGGGTACTTTAATTAACATTGTTCCGCCATCCGGCCCCACCGCCTCCCGGAGGGGTGCCTGTAAGATTGTCGGAGCAGATTTCTGTCTAGTACGGGAAGATACAGGGCTATCAGGGGGATTCGATGTCCCTTCCGAGTCTGCGTCCTGGTCCTGTGATCGGGGGGGGAGGTTTAAACAAATCACTTAAATCTTGTTCTGGAACCTGGCGTACTTTATCTGCTTTCGTACACCTCTGCCCAATGCTGCATGATGAACAGCACCTTTTTAACCTGCCCCCACCCGCCTTGTTCTCCCGTTCGAGTGCGAGTACCATAGGGTCCTGCGGGGATATCATCCCACAGTCCCTTTGCCACTCTGGGTGATTTCGTAGGGTAAAAAACATATCTGCATACGACACCTCGTCCCATTTCCCTTCTCTTCTAAGAAACAACATAAGCTGCAACAAAGTATTGTAATCCAACGTTCCATTGAACGGCCACTTGACTTCACCCTCTAACTTATACAATGGCCACCACTGATTGCAATATTTAATAAGAGTCTTTTTACTTTCCGTACCTCCACCCCCGGCAATATCTTTCCAGTGGGCGAGTATGCAGCCCAGGGGGCTTTTCCTTAATATTCCCCCTTGAGTGTTGCCCATTTTATATTTCCTCTGTGAGAGGGTCTCAAGGAATGATTCAAATTTAGACTAACTATTTCACTCCTCCACACCACACTTACAATCAATCACTCAACCACACTCTCTTAACCATACAGCACAGGGATCCCTCATTCATACCAGCCTTTTAAAGCAGCTGCAAAACGGTTGCAAGAACAAACTCACCTACTGATGTTAAACTATCTCCAAATCCGGGTTAAAGAGGCCCGCTTACCCTTCTCCTGCTTCTCATGTACCGATCATCAGCAGGTCCATCCTGGCTCCCAGCAATGGGATGCAGCGGTTACCTCGGACTCGCTCGATCTACCCCCAAGATCGCTAGCGGCCGCTCTATCGGTCAGCGAGTCCCCTTTGATGCTCCAAACTAACCTGGGTACCCAACCAACGGGGACTATGCTGCACGCCAGACGTCTCTGCGCGATTTACCAGCTGCCCCAGCCACGCGTACGACTTACAGGCCCCTACCATTAAACATACCGTTTGGTCCGCGGCTTCAGGAGGTCGTTGTCTGCTCCTGCGGTGAGCGGCTGGCAGCGGAGGCTCCTCCGAGGAAAGTGCTCGGGGCGCGCCTAGGGGCGTCCGCTCCGCAGTCGATCCCGCAGCCAAGCAGAGATCCTCCTGGCTGGCTCGCCAAACTGACGTGCGGAAAACGGACTCCACAATCTGTAAGATTGTAAAGTAGGTATGTTTATTCAGCGCTGGGCAGCACAGGGGGGTAGTCCCACCAAAACCGTGCGCGCCTTACGTGGCAACTCACGTTGAGGGTGGGGGGCACTGGGCAAGTTGGGGAACACAGGCAGCGCCCCCAGGATCCCAAGACAGAGGGGTCATGGGGAGGCAGCGCCAAAAAGGGGGGCGTCGAACAGGGACACAAAACAAGAGTGCAGGGCACGCAACGGGCAAAACACAGGGGAAAAAAAACTCACAAGGGAGGAAAACCTCACACGGTGGGGGGGTGTTTTAGTGAAAAGCATTTGCAAGTGATACAGGGAATTAACGGTCTGCTAAATATTGCTTGATTTAGAAGACTGACTGTCTGCATACTGCTTGATTTAGGAGACTAACTGTCTGCTAGACAATGCCTAACAATCCTCTTTGCCTTGAAACTCACTTAAGCTTATCAGGGACTGGTACTTGTCAAGAAACTGGTATTCAGTCAAGGACTAATATGTCAAGCAAAGGACATGATAACAGGAGTCGTTCAGAAACTGCTGAAATCCCCAAGTGAAAGGAGAGCATGGGTGAATGACTGAAGTTCATCTAGAGGAAGATCAGACCCCTGAAGAAGTAAACGACCACCAGAGACAGATCTGAAATGCTAACGCAAGTGGTTTTTTAATAACCCCGCCTCGCTTATGCACATGTATGTCTGTATTGTGCAATCCTAGGAATGTGTGTACCTGCACCGGATACATTTTTGGTAAAATGTGCTGTCAGTGTGCGTGCTTTTGGAGAAGCAATCCCCCACGCACCCGGTGCCAAATAAACATGCCTGCTTTATAACTCTCTCCGAGTTGTAGAGTTTGATCCACGCGTCAGGAGGGCTGAGAAACACAGAGCGGGACAGTGGGGACGGATACGAGGGAGAGACGGACACGCAAGGACAAGGGGTACGTGCGGGAAGAAAGGTGCGTAAGGATGACCTATAGCAGGGAGTCCACGCAGGACAATCCACAGCACGTAACTCACCCGGCATAACCTGCACGAGATGACCCACACCGGACAATGGACCCACACTGCGTAATCCCCAGCGAGAACCCCTCCGTCTCCCACTGGGTCACACCAACTATCCCCAAATTGAGTGGCTTTTTTTTTTTTCCTTGTCCAGAATATTTTTTTTCCCATGGCCAGACTATGCTCCAGACCACACCTCATTTGATTTTTCCTGTGCCTGAATATTTAGTTAAAAGACTACGGAAGGAAAATCACCACATTCTTAACATTCACTCTAAAATCCATGCGGCAAGTCCCTTAGGAAAAATGCAGTCACGCATCGCAGACGTACCTTGTACTTGCAGACCGCTGCGGCTCCTTTCCATCCATCTCGTACTTTCACGGCCAAGGAAAGGGCGACCACGGTGAAACGCTGGCAGCAGACATTCAGCAGAGAGAGGGAAAAACCCCTTAGTTTGAAGCTAGGCAGGAATCTTCCTTTTGGGGCGAGGTTTCTCAGGACTAAAACCACGTGAAGGACAGAGTATCTTGCAGCACCTTTGGTACAGCTGCTGATACCGGCCTTTAAAGCTTTTGCATTTTTCAGACACCCAGGCCTTTTTTTGACTCATTGGCAGCTTTAGTTTCACTCGAACCGCTGTCCTACATACAGGCAGGGGACAGACACAGATGCCTACATACATTTTCTCAACCCTAAGTACAGCCGAGATCTCCTCACCCTCTATGTGCCAAGTTGAATATTTGTTTGTTAAGGAGCACAGCAACACTTCTGTCCTCGTGAACTGCCTCCGAGCAGAGGAGGGCTCTGGGATTTCCTGGACGCCAGTGCTCCCGCTTTCACTGTCAACTCCGCACGGCCACCCACCGGAAAAAAGGCCTCAAAATAACGGACGTCAGACGATTGCTGCCACACCAAAAGTGCCAGCACTGAAAGCTCGTGCTGCTCCTCGCCGGCCCTTGCCAGCGCCTCTACAGGCCCACAAACATTATCCAGCCTAGAGACTGCATAAAAGGCAGACCGCCCCAGGCTGCAACACTCTTGCCCAGCGTACACTGACCAGTAACGTCTCCCCCTTCACCTTCCCGAGAGAGACTGTTCCCAGGGAGCCCTCTTCCTCCCATCAATTTACTACACCCTCCCTGCAGTTTTCAACCTTGTTCCCTCCTCGGCTGTGGTCCCTCAACTTAGCTCTCAAATGGCCAGAAATCAGATTCCATCCTCAAAAGAACAACCCCATGCTAACTAAGATGGCGCTTCCTCGCCCAGCTCCTCATCACCATCTGCAAAAAAAAAAAACCCAAAAATAAAACCTACCAAACAGCACCGCCCTTCAACATCACACCACTTACCACCAATCTCTTCTATGGCACTCTCCTCCTCAAAAGCGCCGCAGTGCTCTGCTCACCGGCTCCACTCATTGCCAAGAAGTCCGACGCTGCAACTGCCGCTCGTGGTGCTTCAGATGCTGAGAGACGCAAAGCTCAACTTACTTTTTCTGGGGTGTAGGTAGAAAAAAAATAGGTCTCATACCAAGCTAACTAGAAAAGTATGTCATTACATGCAATGACAACATTATCAAAAACCACCTGCTTTAGCTTCCTACAAGAAAACAAATGCTCCAGGCTTCATTTCTAGCAAGACCATGCATGCTATCTAACTTCTACCACAGCTACGTTCTGGACAGGGCTGAATGACAAATGTAGCAGAACGTGGTGGCTCGCACACGTGGCCGACAGAGGCACGGAGCTCCTGGCACTGCGTCCTGGTGTCTGCTCTGTCAGGGAGGGCTCAGATGGACCAGCCACTCCTTGCTGGAGGCACCTGCCTGTGATTCACTCCTCAGTCCCCTCCAGCAGCCATGCCCAGGCGGCCCCCTTTACAGCTGGAGGCCCCTCATACAGCAGGGCCAGGGCCAGGGCCAGGCCCACCCTCAGCCTCACTGGACCCATCTGGGGCTGCCCCACCTCCAGCCCCAGCTGGAGCCCATCAGGAGCAGGGGCCCTTGCCAAAGCCCCACAGCACATCACCCCCTTCCCTGTGCCTGTCCTCAGCCATCAGCTCTGCACCCAGGGGCTGCAAACACATCCAGGGGCACAGAGGACGTCACAGACAGTGAGATACAGAACAGAAAAAAAAAAACAGTGACAGTACGCAAGACAAAGAGATAGAGAAAGAAAGAGAGAGATAGAAAGGCAGAGGCACAGGGCAGGCATGCAGAGGCGCAAAGAAAAGCAGGCCAGAAAACAGGCTGGAGAAATTAGTTGGGGGGAGAAGACGGATGCAGGTCAGGACAAAGAGATGGAAAAGGCAAAAACAGCAATGGGCCGCAGGACAGAGACAGAGGACAAACAAAGGAAGGAAAGGGAGCAGAACAAAAGTGCAGGGATACAAAACAAAAGGAAGCGGTAGAACAAGAGATTTAAAGGGAGAGAGAAAGGGGGAAGAGCATACAAGAACAGACAGAAGAGGAGAGGTAGAAGGAAACAATAACAACAACAACAAATCACAGCAGCTTGGGAAAGGTAGGGGTCACGGGAGCGGCAGGGAAGGACAGGGACGCACAAGAGAGGAGGCAGAGCCCCAGGGGCCGGGGACTCACCACAGCTCTCACTCCCGGCACTGCTGGGAGAATCTGACAGGTCAGATGCTGCTTTCTGCTTCTCTCCTCTTCTGTAACTCCGACCACTTGGCTGTCCTCCACCTAAGAGAATACGTGGGTGTCTTACAGCTCTTAGACAAAAAGCTTCCTAGACACGTAGCCACCCACCCACGCTCGCTCGCGCGCTATGTGGCCGTACCGTGCTTCAGGTTCCACGTACAGACTGTGCAGTGCGCACTGGCGGTCTGGCCTGCTGAAGAGTACAAAGAGGGATCCTTCCTCACCCGGAGAGGCAGGCTAGGCTCTCTCTGGCCTGCAGCGGGAGGCAGCTGCTGGCTGGCTGGCCTTTGGTTTCTTCTTCTTCTTTACCTTTCTGTGGCCTCTCCAGCTTCAGCTGCAGCAGCTCCTCTCCACAGGCAGTAAGCACTCTGTTACATGACATAAATGTTGAAAATTAAATATCAGTATGAGGTGATTCTTGCTAACTGTAGAACTGTAGTCACATAGGTTAAGTTTTATACGAAATCTATTTGTCCTTAGAGGGAGTGGGACCCTAGAGATATTATAATACGCATTTGTTAGAAGCTAGCCTAGCATATCTTTAATACAATGGTAAGTCCCAAACACCCCCAAACACCACCTGCAGAAATAGGCCCTGAGCCATCACTTTGGAGCCAGGAAAATCAAGCAGCACCGCGACCTGTTCTCAAGACCAGATATGGAGATTTCAAGGAGGAGTTTGACCAGCGAATTTGAGGAGGGGGCGTTTTGACGACCACCAAGACCACCAAAAGACCCTCGACTCAAAAGACTGGGCATGCGCGAGTGGGTAGGGAAATGATGTAATGGTTTCTCAGAAAATTTATGTTTATGCATATTATTTCTTGGAATTTAATGAATATGTATAATTAATGTGTATTTAACCCGTGCTGTTGATCAAATGGGTGCGCACGCTAGGTGGAGCGATCCCCCGTGCGCCCAGCGCTGCAATAAAGAAAGTGCCTGCTTCTTAACTTCTCATTGCTGTTAAGGAGTTTTATTCCGGATTTCGGTAACAGCTCCATCCGTTCATTTTCGCTCCCGCACCGCCAGGAGAGCGCGGCCGGGCAGAGACAGCCCACACAAGCCTGAGGCGAGTGCAGTCAACAGCGTTCCCAAGGGAGGAACGGACAGCCACGGCCTCTGGGAGAGGGAAAGAAGAAGCAGCGACCGTTATTACCGCACGCGGCCCCTGGCCGGAGCGCCTGCTGCCGCAGGGGATTCTCCAGATACACTGAGGTCCCCCCTCGCAGCCTTCAGGGCAGGCCGTGGCCCGGTGCTACGGGACAGGCTTCAGGGGACGCGCCGGAGCGGCGGGCAGCTGCACGGGGCCGGGGGAGGCTCGGGGGGAGCTCTGGCGAGCTGGGGAGGTGCCCGGCGTCTCCGCCCGGGAGGGGGGGCCCCCTCCTGCCCCTCTTCCCTTCTCTCTGCTCTCGGGTCACTCCCCGGGGCTGCCCTCGCCCGGCTCGGCTCCGAGCGGGCGGCTTGAGGCTCCCCGGGCGGGCAGGAGACAGCGCTGCAGCCACGAAAGGGGCTCGCTCACCTCACGGGTGCCCTCGGTACTCACCCGTCACCGCCGCCGGGACCCGCCGGCCGCACACCGCCATGCTGCTCCCGGCCGCATGCGCAGTCCGAAGGCCGAACACAGTGCCTGCCGGGAGAAGGGCAGAGCACTGCGCATGCGCGACTCCCGAGCTGCAGTTCCCGCTTTCCATCACCAGGTGGCAGCAGCCCCCCACCGCTCCGCTCCTGGGTGTTCAGCCGGACGAGCCACGGCCGGTTCCTCCTGACGTGCGGAAAACGGACTCCACAATCCGTAAGATTGTAAAGTAGGTATGCTTATTCAGCGCTGGGCAGCACAGGGGGGTAGTCCCACCAAAACCGTGCGCGCCTTACGTGGCAACTCACTTTAAATTTACACAACCAAATGTTACATATACATCAAGTTTCACAATACGCCTAGACATATGCATGACCTATCCCCGCTTCCTATTAAAATTAGTCCCAAGGGGTCATTTTCATAAACTCCTCCTGTCTGGGCTTGCGCAGTGCCTCCTGATGGTGGTCGTCGGGGGTCGTGGGGATGAAGGCAGGTGACTCCTCTTCGTCACCGCTAGTAACCTTTTGTTCCTGCGCAAACTCAGTTATCCCTTGGCTTTCATTCAAGCTGCAGGGTCGGTTTTAGCTGGTTCTTGAAGCGACCCCCCTAGTCCTTACCGGGAACTGTCTTTCGTGAAGAACTGCAAGACTTTCTGCTTCAAATAGTTTGCACAATGGTTAGCAAATTATTAAGCAAGTAGTTAACAAAACATTAAGCACTATTTATCAACTTGATTCCTTAGGATGCACAGCAATAATTAATCAATGCCATATCTATTAAGATTTCTTTAACTCCTTCTCTCAGTCCCCCCTTTTCTAGAAAATTAGTAAATTCTTTTACTGCCAGCTATGTTCATCGTTTGTAGATTTACCAGGATTACACAAACCTTAATCCACATTCTACCTTCTCAGTTTAAGCTTTAGGGGTCCCTGAACTTCAGAAGTCCAGAGTTTTTGTGGTGCCTTTTTTACCCTAGTGTGGTGTATCCAGGCATTCTGCTCTCTGATCTTGATTGCTGTAAAGGAGGTGAGGAGTACCTGGTATGGTCCTTCCCACTGTGGTTCCAAGGTTTTTTCTGCAAGAGACTTTACATATACATCATCTCCAGGTTGTATATCATGCACAGGTTCATCTAGACCTCTTCCCCGGGTCCCAATTACATGCTTTCCAATTTTATTGAGCTGTTTGCCCAATGCCACCGTGTAGGAAGTCATAATTTCATCCCCAGCTTGCGTAGACATTCCCCTCTGTATTCCATAGGGTCGTCCATACAAAATTTCAAAGGGACTCAGTCCTTCCTTTGCCCTTGGTCTCGTTCGTATACGCAGAAGGGCTAAAGGGAGTGACTGAGGCCACGTTAAGTTTGCTTCTGGTCCCAATTTCACAATTTGCTGTTTGATTAAGTGATTCATTTTCTCTACTTGGCCACTCGACTGAGGGCGATACGGGGTATGAAGTTGCCAATCTATACCTAAATGGTGGCTGATTTGTTGCACTATTTTTGAGACAAAATGTGGTCCTCTGTCTGAGGATATGGTTGCTGGAACCCCAAAACGTGGTATTCTCTCTTGTACCAACACTTTAGTTACCTCCCGAGCCTTGGCTGTCCTAGTTGGGAACGCTTCTGGCCAACCTGAAAAGGTATCAGTTAATACCAGCAAATAGCGATACCCCCCTTTTCTTGGAAGTTCTGTAAAATCAACCTGCCATTGTTGTCCAGGCCCATTGCCCTTCCCAATCTGGCCCATTTCTGGTTTGGGAGTATTTTTTGGATTAGTCTGGAGGCAAAGGTCACACTGTTGAGTCACCTGTCTCACTGTGGTATATAAGTTTCTAGCCACGATTTCCCTTATCAAATGTTCATACAGAGCCTCTGTTCCCCAATGCCTTTTTCTATGTTCCTCCCGTATCAAGTGCCACAGTAAACAAGAGGGAATAATTAGTCTTCCCTGTGGGGTATAAGCCCACCCCTCTTCATTATATGACCCTTCCAAGTCTGTGATAAGTTTCTGATCTTCCTTGGTATATTCTGGCTTACCTTCTAGAGAGATTTGCCTATCAGGAATTAGAGCCCCTTCTATTCTCACCTTCATTTTGGCCGCTTGTTTTGCCTCTCTGTCCGCCAGTTCATTCCCTTTCTCCAAATCGGAGCTCACTCTCTGCTGTGCCTTAATATGCATAATTGCCACTTTCTCAGGGAGCTGGACAGCTTCTAGTAGCTTCAAAATTTCTTCTGCATGTTTGATATTTTTTCCCTGGGAGTTCAATAGTCCTCTTTCTTTCCAGATTGCTCCATGTGCGTGCACAACTCCGAAGGCATATTTTGAGTCCGTGTAAATGTTCACAGTTTTGCCCTGGGCCAACTCCAGGGCTCGGGTTAGGGCAATTATTTCTGCCTTCTGTGCGGAGGTGTTCATGGGCAAAGGCCCTGACTCTATTACCTGCTGGCTGGTAGTGATGGCATATCCCGCGTGTCGATTGCCATTTAAGACATAACTGCTCCCGTCTGTGAACCAGTTTTCCCCATTTTCCATGGGGCTATCCTTCAGGTCTGGGCGGCTTGCATATGTTGCTTCGATGGTTTCCAAACAGTCATGGTGCACTGGTTCTCCTGTGTTCCCACCGAGAAAAGAAGCTGGGTTGACAATGTTAGTGACCACGATTTCCACATCGTCCTGTTCTACTAATACAGCTTGATATCTCAGGAACCTTTGTGGAGAGAGCCAGTGCCCACCCTTTGCTTCCAGTACTGCTGATACTGTATGAGACACCAAAACAGTCATTTTCTGGCCCAGGGTAAACTTTCGGGCTTCCTGTATGTTCAGTATCACAGCTGCAACCGCCCGTAGGCATCCAGGCCAACCCTTTGCAGTGGCGTCTCACTGCTTAGAGAGATAGGCAACTGCCCGTCGATATGGACCCAGATCTTGTGCTAATATTCCCAGGGCAATACCCTGTTTCTCATGGGAGAAAAGAAGAAACGGCTTACTCACATCTGGGAGTCCTAAGGCCGGGGCCGACATCAACGCCTTTTTCAGTAGCTCAAAGGCTCGTTCGGTCTCTTTGTTCCACTCAAGGTGCTTCTGCTCAGTAGCTGTCAGAGCATACAGTGGTTTAACAAGCAGTCCATAATTATAGATCCACAATCGGCACCACCCGGTCATTCCCAGAAAAGTCCGTAACTCCTTTACTGTCTGAGGTCTCTGAGTCTGGCATATTGCCTCTTTGCGGGCCTGTCCCAAAGTTCTCTGCCCCACACTAATTTCATAGCCCAAATAATTCACTTTACGTTGCATTACCTGGGCTTTCTTCCTGGAGACACGGTATCCCTGGAGTCCCAAGAAATTCAACAGACTCACCGTCCATGCCATACAGTCTTCCTCTGTTTTCGTGGCAATCAGGATATCATCTACATACTGCAACAATTTTCCTTCCCCAGATGGGGTTTCCCAGGATTCTAAGTCTTTTGCAAGCTGATTCCCAAAAATGGTAGGACTATTTTTAAATCCTTGTGGCAACACCGTCCAAGTGAGCTGGGTCTTCCGACCACTTTTAGGGTTTTCCCATTCGAACGCAAACAATTTTTGACTGGCTTCATGGAGAGGGAGGCAAAAGAAAGCATCCTTCAAATCTAAAACAGTAAACCAAATTAGTTCAGGTGTCAACACAGTCAGCAGGGTATATGGATTGGCCACTACTGGGTAGAGGTCCTCAGTTATCTTATTCACCGCCCGTAAGTCTTGGACCACCCTATATGACCCATCGGGTTTCCGAACAGGTAATATAGGGGTATTGAATTCTGACACTCACTCCTTTAATAGTCCTAACTGTAGAAATTTTTCTATCACCGGCCGGATTCCTTCTCTGTCTTCCTTCTTTAGGGGACATTGTTTAATTCTTACCGGTCGTCGGCCTTCCTTAACCTTAACTTCAACAGGTGGAGCACTTTTCGCCCTTCCAGGTACATCAGTAGCCCATACCCCCGGGTACACTTGGTTTAGGATTTCCTCATTAATTTTTCCTTCTGAGGGGAGACTGGTTAAGGTTAGACTCAATATCTGAATATATTGCTGATCTTTTACCTCCAGAGTAATTTCTCCTTTTTCAAATATAATTTTTGCTCCCAATTGTTCCAATAGATCTCTCCCCAAAAGTGCTTTCGGGGAGTTGGGCATATATAAAAATTTGTGGATACCCCATTGTTTTCCCAATTTGTATTTTAGAGGCTTACAAAAATATGCCTTTTCACTTTGGCCAGTCGCTCCTTTTACCATGACATAATCATTTCCCAGGGGCATCAAAGCTTGATTCAGAACCGAATATGTTGCCCCTGTATCTACTAAGAATTCTACTTGTTGTTGTTTTTCCCCTAGCTTAATTATAACCAGTGGATCCGCTAGGGTAGACTCCCCAGGTTCCCGTCAGTCTTCTATCACATGAGCTATCCTCACATTCGCCGGGATCCTCCGGCCTTCTTTCTTGTTCCTTGGGCATTCCTTTTTCCAGTGGCCAAAGCCCTTGCACATTGCACACTGATCCTTTTCCAACCCCAACCGAGGCTGATTTCGCCTACCTCTCCACTCCCCATCTCCCCGAACGACAGCCACCAACCTTCTTTGTCCCTGCCGATACCCTTCTTCTCTATTACTGAACACTCTCCAAGCCTCATCCAGCAAGATCTCTAAATTCCTGCTTTCCGCAGGACGCAACTTTTGAAGCTTTCGTCTTATGTCCCCCGTAGACTGACCCAGGAACAGAGCAGAGAAACTAGTTGCTGTATCCCTACCTCAGACCCCGGGTCCAGCGGCGTGCTACGACGCATCACATCCCTCAGTCGATCCGGGAATTCAGATGGAGACTCGGAAGGACCTTGTTTAATTGCATATAAGGCTGACCAATTTATAGTCTTAGGGATTGCCCGTTCCATCCCCTTCGAAATCCACTCCTGATATTCCTGCAATCTTTCCATATGTACTGACCTGTTTACCTCCCATTTCGGGTCCTGGAGGGGGAAGTGTTCCTTAACATCTCCCCCGGTAACTTTATAATAATCCTCGGCTAGATTTCCTGCCGTTTTTAAAATCAACTGCTTCTCCGTTTCAGTCATGTATTCTAATAGCAGCTGTATGTCTTTCCAGTCCGGATTATGTTGTTTTACAATGAACTGGAAATGTTTAGCCACACTTACCGGATCGCTTCTGTAATCTTTAGCAATTTTTCTCCACTCTCCCAAGTCAGCGGTGGAGAAGGGTACTTTAATTAACATTGTTCCGCCATCCGGCCCCACCGCCTCCCGGAGGGGTGCTTGTAAGATTGTCGGAGCAGATTTCTGTCTAGTACGGGAAGATACAGGGCTATCAGGGGGATTCGATGTCCCTTCCGAGTCTGCGTCCTGGTCCTGTGATCGGGGGGGAGGTTTAAACAAATCACTTAAATCTTGTTCTGGAACCTGGCGTACTTTATCTGCTTTCGTACACCTCTGCCCAATGCTGCATGATGAACAGCACCTTTTTAACCTGCCCCCACCCCCCTTGTTCTCCCGTTCGAGTGCGAGTACCATAGGGTCCTGCGGGGATATCATCCCACAGTCCCTTTGCCACTCTGGGTGATTTCGTAGGGTAAAAAACATATCTGCATACGACACCTCGTCCCATTTCCCTTCTCTTCTAAGAAACAACATAAGCTGCAACAAAGTATTGTAATCCAACGTTCCATTGAACGGCCACTTGACTTCACCCTCTAACTTATACAATGGCCACCACTGATTGCAATATTTAATAAGAGTCTTTTTACTTTCCGTACCTCCACCCCCGGCAATATCTTTCCAGTGGGCGAGTATGCAGCCCAGGGGGCTTCTCCTTAATATTCCCCCTTGAGTGTTGCCCATTTTATATTTCCTCTGTGAGAGGGTCTCAATGAATGATTCAAATTTAGACTAACTATTTCACTCCTCCACACCACACTTACAATCAATCACTCAACCACACTCTCTTAACCATACAGCACAGGGATCCCTCATTCATACCAGCCTTTTAAAGCAGCTGCAAAACGGTTGCAAGAACAAACTCACCTACTGATGTTAAACTATCTCCAAATCCGGGTTAAAGAGGCCCGCTTACCCTTCTCCTGCTTCTCATGTACCGATCATCAGCAGGTCCATCCTGGCTCCCAGCAATGGGATGCAGCGGTTACCTCGGACTCGCTCGATCTACCCCCAAGATCGCTAGCGGCCGCTCTATCGGTCAGCGAGTCCCCTTTGATGCTCCAAACTAACCTGGGTACCCAACCAACGGGGACTATGCTGCACGCCAGACGTCTCTGCGCGATTTACCAGCTGCCCCAGCCACGCGTACGACTTACAGGCCCCTACCATTAAACATACCGTTTGGTCCGCGGCTTCAGGAGGTCGTTGTCTGCTCCTGCGGTGAGCGGCTGGCAGCGGAGGCTCCTCCGAGGAAAGTGCTCGGGGCGCGCCTAGGGGCGTCCGCTCCGCAGTCGATCCCGCAGCCAAGCAGAGATCCTCCTGGCTGGCTCGCCAAACTGACGTGCGGAAAACGGACTCCACAATCTGTAAGATTGTAAAGTAGGTATGTTTATTCAGCGCTGGGCAGCACAGGGGGGTAGTCCCACCAAAACCGTGCGCGCCTTACGTGGCAACTCACGTTGGGGGTGGGGGGCACTGGGCAAGTTGGGGAACACAGGCAGCGCCCCCAGGATCCCAAGACAGAGGGGTCATGGGGAGGCAGCGCCAAAAAGGGGGGCGTCGAACAGGGACACAAAACAAGAGTGCAGGGCACGCAACGGGCAAAACACAGGGGAAAAAAAACTCACAAGGGAGGAAAACCTCACACGGTGGGGGGGTGTTTTAGTGAAAAGCATTTGCAAGTGATACAGGGAATTAACGGTCTGCTAAATATTGCTTGATTTAGAAGACTGACTGTCTGCATACTGCTTGATTTAGGAGACTAACTGTCTGCTAGACAATGCCTAACAATCCTCTTTGCCTTGAAACTCACTTAAGCTTATCAGGGACTGGTACTTGTCAAGAAACTGGTATTCAGTCAAGGACTAATATGTCAAGCAAAGGACATGATAACAGGAGTCGTTCAGAAACTGCTGAAATCCCCAAGTGAAAGGAGAGCATGGGTGAATGACTGAAGTTCATCTAGAGGAAGATCAGACCCCTGAAGAAGTAAACGACCACCAGAGACAGATCTGAAATGCTAACGCAAGTGGTTTTTTAATAACCCCGCCTCGCTTATGCACATGTATGTCTGTATTGTGCAATCCTAGGAATGTGTGTACCTGCACCGGATACATTTTTGGTAAAATGTGCTGTCAGTGTGCGTGCTTTTGGAGAAGCAATCCCCCACGCACCCGGTGCCAACTAAACATGCCTGCTTTATAACTCTCTCCGAGTTGTAGAGTTTGATCCATGCGTCAGGAGGGCTGAGAAACACAGAGCGGGACAGTGGGGACGGATACGAGGGAGAGACGGACACGCAAGGACAAGGGGTACGTGCGGGAAGAAAGGTGCGTAAGGATGACCTATAGCAGGGAGTCCACGCAGGACAATCCACAGCACGTAACTCACCCGGCATAACCTGCACGAGATGACCCACACCGGACAATGGACCCACACTGCGTAATCCCCAGCGAGAACCCCTCCGTCTCCCACTGGGTCACACCAACTATCCCCAAATTGAGTGGCTTTTTTTTTTTTTTCCTTGTCCAGAATATTTTTTTTCCCATGGCCAGACTATGCTCCAGACCACACCTCATTTGATTTTTCCTGTGCCTGAATATTTAGTTAAAAGACTACGGAAGGAAAATCACCACATTCTTAACATTCACTCTAAAATCCATGCGGCAAGTCCCTTAGGAAAAATGCAGTCACGCATCGCAGACGTACCTTGTACTTGCAGACCGCTGCGGCTCCTTTCCATCCATCTCGTACTTTCACGGCCAAGGAAAGGGCGACCACGGTGAAACGCTGGCAGCAGACATTCAGCAGAGAGAGGGAAAAACCCCTTAGTTTGAAGCTAGGCAGGAATCTTCCTTTTGGGGCGAGGTTTCTCAGGACTAAAACCACGTGAAGGACAGAGTATCTTGCAGCACCTTTGGTACAGCTGCTGATACCGGCCTTTAAAGCTTTTGCATTTTTCAGACACCCAGGCCTTTTTTTGACTCATTGGCAGCTTTAGTTTCACTCGAACCGCTGTCCTACATACAGGCAGGGGACAGACACAGATGCCTACATACATTTTCTCAACCCTAAGTACAGCCGAGATCTCCTCACCCTCTATGTGCCAAGTTGAATATTTGTTTGTTAAGGAGCACAGCAACACTTCTGTCCTCGTGAACTGCCTCCGAGCAGAGGAGGGCTCTGGGATTTCCTGGACGCCAGTGCTCCCGCTTTCACTGTCAACTCCGCACGGCCACCCACCGGAAAAAAGGCCTCAAAATAACGGACGTCAGACGATTGCTGCCACACCAAAAGTGCCAGCACTGAAAGCTCGTGCTGCTCCTCGCCGGCCCTTGCCAGCGCCTCTACAGGCCCACAAACATTATCCAGCCTAGAGACTGCATAAAAGGCAGACCGCCCCAGGCTGCAACACTCTTGCCCAGCGTACACTGACCAGTAACGTCTCCCCCTTCACCTTCCCGAGAGAGACTGTTCCCAGGGAGCCCTCTTCCTCCCATCAATTTACTACACCCTCCCTGCAGTTTTCAACCTTGTTCCCTCCTCGGCTGTGGTCCCTCAACTTAGCTCTCAAATGGCCAGAAATCAGATTCCATCCTCAAAAGAACAACCCCATGCTAACTAAGATGGCGCTTCCTCGCCCAGCTCCTCATCACCATCTGCAAAAAAAAAAAACCCAAAAATAAAACCTACCAAACAGCACCGCCCTTCAACATCACACCACTTACCACCAATCTCTTCTATGGCACTCTCCTCCTCAAAAGCGCCGCAGTGCTCTGCTCACCGGCTCCACTCATTGCCAAGAAGTCCGACGCTGCAACTGCCGCTCGTGGTGCTTCAGATGCTGAGAGACGCAAAGCTCAACTTACTTTTTCTGGGGTGTAGGTAGAAAAAAAATAGGTCTCATACCAAGCTAACTAGAAAAGTATGTCATTACATGCAATGACAACATTATCAAAAACCACCTGCTTTAGCTTCCTACAAGAAAACAAATGCTCCAGGCTTCATTTCTAGCAAGACCATGCATGCTATCTAACTTCTACCACAGCTACGTTCTGGACAGGGCTGAATGACAAATGTAGCAGAACGTGGTGGCTCGCACACGTGGCCGACAGAGGCACGGAGCTCCTGGCACTGCGTCCTGGTGTCTGCTCTGTCAGGGAGGGCTCAGATGGACCAGCCACTCCTTGCTGGAGGCACCTGCCTGTGATTCACTCCTCAGTCCCCTCCAGCAGCCATGCCCAGGCGGCCCCCTTTACAGCTGGAGGCCCCTCATACAGCAGGGCCAGGGCCAGGGCCAGGCCCACCCTCAGCCTCACTGGACCCATCTGGGGCTGCCCCACCTCCAGCCCCAGCTGGAGCCCATCAGGAGCAGGGGCCCTTGCCAAAGCCCCACAGCACATCACCCCCTTCCCTGTGCCTGTCCTCAGCCATCAGCTCTGCACCCAGGGGCTGCAAACACATCCAGGGGCACAGAGGACGTCACAGACAGTGAGATACAGAACAGAAAAAAAAAACAGTGACAGTACGCAAGACAAAGAGATAGAGAAAGAAAGATAAGAAAAGAAAGAGAGAGATAGAAAGGCAGAGGCACAGGGCAGGCATGCAGAGGCGCAAAGAAAAGCAGGCCAGAAAACAGGCTGGAGAAATTAGTTGGGGGGAGAAGACGGATGCAGGTCAGGACAAAGAGATGGAAAAGGCAAAAACAGCAATGGGCCGCAGGACAGAGACAGAGGACAAACAAAGGAAGGAAAGGGAGCAGAACAAAAGTGCAGGGATACAAAACAAAAGGAAGCGGTAGAACAAGAGATTTAAAGGGAGAGAGAAAGGGGGAAGAGCATACAAGAACAGACAGAAGAGGAGAGGTAGAAGGAAACAATAACAACAACAACAAATCACAGCAGCTTGGGAAAGGTAGGGGTCACGGGAGCGGCAGGGAAGGACAGGGACGCACAAGAGAGGAGGCAGAGCCCCAGGGGCCGGGGACTCACCACAGCTCTCACTCCCGGCACTGCTGGGAGAATCTGACAGGTCAGATGCTGCTTTCTGCTTCTCTCCTCTTCTGTAACTCCGACCACTTGGCTGTCCTCCACCTAAGAGAATACGTGGGTGTCTTACAGCTCTTAGACAAAAAGCTTCCTAGACACGTAGCCACCCACCCACGCTCGCTCGCGCGCTATGTGGCCGTACCGTGCTTCAGGTTCCACATACAGACTGTGCAGTGCGCACTGGCGGTCTGGCCTGCTGAAGAGTACAAAGAGGGATCCTTCCTCACCCGGAGAGGCAGGCTAGGCTCTCTCTGGCCTGCAGCGGGAGGCAGCTGCTGGCTGGCTGGCCTTTGGTTTCTTCTTCTTCTTTACCTTTCTGTGGCCTCTCCAGCTTCAGCTGCAGCAGCTCCTCTCCACAGGCAGTAAGCACTCTGTTACATGACATAAATGTTGAAAATTAAATATCAGTATGAGGTGATTCTTGCTAACTGTAGAACTGTAGTCACATAGGTTAAGTTTTATACGAAATCTATTTGTCCTTAGAGGGAGTGGGACCCTAGAGATATTATAATACGCATTTGTTAGAAGCTAGCCTAGCATATCTTTAATACAATGGTAAGTCCCAAACACCCCCAAACCCCACCTGCAGAAATAGGCCCTGAGCCATCACTTTGGAGCCAGGAAAATCAAGCAGCACCGCGACCTGTTCTCAAGACCAGATATGGAGATTTCAAGGAGGAGTTTGACCAGCGAATTTGAGGAGGGGGCGTTTTGACGACCACCAAGACCACCAAAAGACCCTCGACTCAAAAGACTGGGCATGCGCGAGTGGGTAGGGAAATGATGTAATGGTTTCTCAGAAAATTTATGTTTATGCATATTATTTCTTGGAATTTAATGAATATGTATAATTAATGTGTATTTAACCCGTGCTGCTGATCAAATGGGTGCGCACGCTAGGTGGAGCGATCCCCCGTGCGCCCAGCGCTGCAATAAAGAAGTGCCTGCTTCTTAACTTCTCGTTGCTGTTAAGGAGTTTTATTCCGGATTTCGGTAACAGCTCCATCCGTTCATTTTCGCTCCCGCACCGCCAGGAGAGCGCGGCCGGGCAGAGACAGCCCACACAAGCCTGAGGCGAGTGCAGTCAACAGCGTTCCCAAGGGAGGAACGGACAGCCACGGCCTCTGGGAGAGGGAAAGAAGAAGCAGCGACCGTTATTACCGCACGCGGCCCCTGGCCGGAGCGCCTGCTGCCGCAGGGGATTCTCCAGATACACTGAGGTCCCCCCTCGCAGCCTTCAGGGCAGGGCGTGGCCCGGTGCTACGGGACAGGCTTCAGGGGACGCGCCGGAGCGGCGGGCAGCTGCACGGGGCCGGGGGAGGCTCGGGGGGAGCTCTGGCGAGCTGGGGAGGTGCCCGGCGTCTCCGCCCGGGAGGGGGGGCCCCCTCCTGCCCCTCTTCCCTTCTCTCTGCTCTCGGGTCACTCCCCGGGGCTGCCCTCGCCCGGCTCGGCTCCGAGCGGGCGGCTTGAGGCTCCCCGGGCGGGCAGGAGACAGCGCTGCAGCCACGAAAGGGGCTCGCTCACCTCACGGGTGCCCTCGGTACTCACCCGTCACCGCCGCCGGGACCCGCCGGCCGCACACCGCCATGCTGCTCCCGGCCGCATGCGCAGTCCGAAGGCCGAACACAGTGCCTGCCGGGAGAAGGGCAGAGCACTGCGCATGCGCGACTCCCGAGCTGCAGTTCCCGCTTTCCGTCACCAGGTGGCAGCAGCCCCCCACCGCTCCGCTCCTGGGTGTTCAGCCGGACGAGCCACGGCCGGTTCCTCCTGACGTGCGGAAAACGGACTCCACAATCTGTAAGATTGTAAAGTAGGTATGCTTATTCAGCGCTGGGCAGCACAGGGGGGTAGTCCCACCAAAACCGTGCGCGCCTTACGTGGCAACTCACTTTAAATTTACACAACCAAATGTTACATATACATCAAGTTTCACAATACGCCTAGACATATGCATGACCTATCCCCGCTTCCTATTAAAATTAGTCCCAAGGGGTCATTTTCATAAACTCCTCCTGTCTGGGCTTGCGCAGTGCCTCCTGATGGTGGTCGTCGGGGGTCGTGGGGATGAAGGCAGGTGACTCCTCTTCGTCACCGCTAGTAACCTTTTGTTCCTGCGCAAACTCAGTTATCCCTTGGCTTTCATTCAAGCTGCAGGGTCGGTTTTAGCTGGTTCTTGAAGCGACCCCCCTAGTCCTTACCGGGAACTGTCTTTCGTGAAGAATTGCAAGACTTTCTGCTTCAAATAGTTTGCACAATGGTTAGCAAATTATTAAGCAAGTAGTTAACAAAACATTAAGCACTATTTATCAACTTGATTCCTTAGGATGCACAGCAATAATTAATCAATGCCATATCTATTAAGATTTCTTTAACTCCTTCTCTCAGTCCCCCCTTTTCTAGAAAATTAGTAAATTCTTTTACTGCCAGCTATGTTCATCATTTGTAGATTTACCAGGATTACACAAACCTTAATCCACATTCTACCTTCTCAGTTTAAGCTTTAGGGGTCCCTGAACTTCAGAAGTCCAGAGTTTTTGTGGTGCCTTTTTTACCCTAGTGTGGTGTATCCAGGCATTCTGCTCTCTGATCTTGATTGCTGTAAAGGAGGTGAGGAGTACCTGGTATGGTCCTTCCCACTGTGGTTCCAAGGTTTTTTCTGCAAGAGACTTTACATATACATCATCTCCAGGTTGTATATCATGCACAGGTTCATCTAGACCTCTTCCCCGGGTCCCAATTACATGCTTTCCAATTTTATTGAGCTGTTTGCCCAATGCCACCGTGTAGGAAGTCATAATTTCATCCCCAGCTTGCGTAGACATTCCCCTCTGTATTCCATAGGGTCGTCCATACAAAATTTCAAAGGGACTCAGTCCTTCCTTTGCCCTTGGTCTCGTTCGTATACGCAGAAGGGCTAAAGGGAGTGACTGAGGCCACGTTAAGTTTGCTTCTGGTCCCAATTTCACAATTTGCTGTTTGATTAAGTGATTCATTTTCTCTACTTGGCCACTCGACTGAGGGCGATACGGGGTATGAAGTTGCCAATCTATACCTAAATGGTGGCTGATTTGTTGCACTATTTTTGAGACAAAATGTGGTCCTCTGTCTGAGGATATGGTTGCTGGAACCCCAAAACGTGGTATTCTCTCTTGTACCAACACTTTAGTTACCTCCCGAGCCTTGGCTGTCCTAGTTGGGAACGCTTCTGGCCAACCTGAAAAGGTATCAGTTAATACCAGCAAATAGCGATACCCCCCTTTCCTTGGAAGCTCTGTAAAATCAACCTGCCATTGTTGTCCAGGCCCATTGCCCTTCCCAATCTGGCCCATTTCTGGTTTGGGAGTATTTTTTGGATTAGTCTGGAGGCAAAGGTCACACTGTTGAGTCACCTGTCTCACTGTGGTATATAAGTTTCTAGCCACGATTTCCCTTATCAAATGTTCATACAGAGCCTCTGTTCCCCAATGCCTTTTTCTATGTTCCTCCCGTATCAAGTGCCACAGTAAACAAGAGGGAATAATTAGTCTTCCCTGTGGGGTATAAGCCCACCCCTCTTCATTATATGACCCTTCCAAGTCTGTGATAAGTTTCTGATCTTCCTTGGTATATTCTGGCTTACCTTCTAGAGAGATTTGCCTATCAGGAATTAGAGCCCCTTCTATTCTCACCTTCATTTTGGCCGCTTGTTTTGCCTCTCTGTCCGCCAGTTCATTCCCTTTCTCCAAATCGGAGCTCACTCTCTGCTGTGCCTTAATATGCATAATTGCCACTTTCTCAGGGAGCTGGACAGCTTCTAGTAGCTTCAAAATTTCTTCTGCATGTTTGATATTTTTTCCCTGGGAGTTCAATAGTCCTCTTTCTTTCCAGATTGCTCCATGTGCGTGCACAACTCCGAAGGCATATTTTGAGTCCGTGTAAATGTTCACAGTTTTGCCCTGGGCCAACTCCAGGGCTCGGGTTAGGGCAATTATTTCTGCCTTCTGTGCGGAGGTGTTCATGGGCAAAGGCCCTGACTCTATTACCTGCTGGCTGGTAGTGATGGCATATCCCGCGTGTCGATTGCCATTTAAGACATAACTGCTCCCGTCTGTGAACCAGTTTTCCCCATTTTCCATGGGGCTATCCTTCAGGTCTGGGCGGCTTGCATATGTTGCTTCGATGGTTTCCAAACAGTCATGGTGCACTGGTTCTCCTGTGTTCCCACCGAGAAAAGAAGCTGGGTTGACAATGTTAGTGACCACGATTTCCACATCGTCCTGTTCTACTAATACAGCTTGATATCTCAGGAACCTTTGTGGAGAGAGCCAGTGCCCACCCTTTGCTTCCAGTACTGCTGATACTGTATGAGACACCAAAACAGTCATTTTCTGGCCCAGGGTAAACTTTCGGGCTTCCTGTATGTTCAGTATCACAGCTGCAACCGCCCGTAGGCATCCAGGCCAACCCTTTGCAGTGGCGTCTCACTGCTTAGAGAGATAGGCAACTGCCCGTCGATATGGACCCAGATCTTGTGCTAATATTCCCAGGGCAATACCCTGTTTCTCATGGGAGAAAAGAAGAAACGGCTTACTCACATCTGGGAGTCCTAAGGCCGGGGCCGACATCAACGCCTTTTTCAGTAGCTCAAAGGCTCGTTCGGTCTCTTTGTTCCACTCAAGGTGCTTCTGCTCAGTAGCTGTCAGAGCATACAGTGGTTTAACAAGCAGTCCATAATTATAGATCCACAATCGGCACCACCCGGTCATTCCCAGAAAAGTCCGTAACTCCTTTACTGTCTGAGGTCTCTGAGTCTGGCATATTGCCTCTTTGCGGGCCTGTCCCAAAGTTCTCTGCCCCGCACTAATTTCATAGCCCAAATAATTCACTTTACGTTGCATTACCTGGGCTTTCTTCCTGGAGACACGGTATCCCTGGAGTCCCAAGAAATTCAACAGACTCACCGTCCATGCCATACAGTCTTCCTCTGTTTTCGTGGCAATCAGGATATCATCTACATACTGCAACAATTTTCCTTCCCCAGATGGGGTTTCCCAGGATTCTAAGTCTTTTGCAAGCTGATTCCCAAAAATGGTAGGACTATTTTTAAATCCTTGTGGCAACACCGTCCAAGTGAGCTGGGTCTTCCGACCACTTTTAGGGTTTTCCCATTCGAACGCAAACAATTTTTGACTGGCTTCATGGAGAGGGAGGCAAAAGAAAGCATCCTTCAAATCTAAAACAGTAAACCAAATTAGTTCAGGTGTCAACACAGTCAGCAGGGTATATGGATTGGCCACTACTGGGTAGAGGTCCTCAGTTATCTTATTCACCGCCCGTAAGTCTTGGACCACCCTATATGACCCATCGGGTTTCCGAACAGGTAATATAGGGGTATTGAATTCTGACACTCACTCCTTTAATAGTCCTAACTGTAGAAATTTTTCTATCACCGGCCGGATTCCTTCTCTGTCTTCCTTCTTTAGGGGACATTGTTTAATTCTTACCGGTCGTCGGCCTTCCTTAACCTTAACTTCAACAGGTGGAGCACTTTTCGCCCTTCCAGGTACATCAGTAGCCCATACCCCCGGGTACACTTGGTTTAGGATTTCCTCATTAATTTTTCCTTCTGAGGGGAGACTGGTTAAGGTGAGACTCAATATCTGAATATATTGCTGATCTTTTACCTCCAGAGTAATTTCTCCTTTTTCAAATATAATTTTTGCTCCCAATTGTTCCAATAGATCTCTCCCCAAAAGTGCTTTCGGGGAGTTGGGCATATATAAAAATTTGTGGATACCCCATTGTTTTCCCAATTTGTATTTTAGAGGCTTACAAAAATATGCCTTTTCACTTTGGCCAGTCGCTCCTTTTACCATGACATAATCATTTCCCAGGGGCATCAAAGCTTGATTCAGAACCGAATATGTTGCCCCTGTATCTACTAAGAATTCTACTTGTTGTTGTTTTTCCCCTAGCTTAATTATAACCAGTGGATCCGCTAGGGTAGACTCCCCAGGTTCCCGTCAGTCTTCTATCACATGAGCTATCCTCACATTCGCCGGGATCCTCCGGCCTTCTTTCTTGTTCCTTGGGCATTCCTTTTTCCAGTGGCCAAAGCCCTTGCACATTGCACACTGATCCTTTTCCAACCCCAACCGAGGCTGATTTCGCCTACCTCTCCACTCCCCATCTCCCCGAACGACAGCCACCAACCTTCTTTGTCCCTGCCGATACCCTTCTTCTCTATTACTGAACACTCTCCAAGCCTCATCCAGCAAGATCTCTAAATTCCTGCTTTCCGCAGGAAAAAGCAACTTTTGAAGCTTTCGTCTTATGTCCCCCGTAGACTGACCCAGGAACAGAGCAGAGAAACTAGTTGCTGTATCCCTACCTCAGACCCCGGGTCCAGCGGCGTGCTACGACGCATCACATCCCTCAGTCGATCCGGGAATTCAGATGGAGACTCGGAAGGACCTTGTTTAATTGCATATAAGGCTGACCAATTTATAGTCTTAGGGATTGCCCGTTCCATCCCCTTCGAAATCCACTCCTGATATTCCTGCAATCTTTCCATATGTACTGACCTGTTTACCTCCCATTTCGGGTCCTGGAGGGGGAAGTGTTCCTTAACATCTCCCCCGGTAACTTTATAATAATCCTCGGCTAGATTTCCTGCCGTTTTTAAAATCAACTGCTTCTCCGTTTCAGTCATGTATTCTAATAGCAGCTGTATGTCTTTCCAGTCCGGATTATGTTGTTTTACAATGAACTGGAAATGTTTAGCCACACTTACCGGATCGCTTCTGTAATCTTTAGCAATTTTTCTCCACTCTCCCAAGTCAGCGGTGGAGAAGGGTACTTTAATTAACATTGTTCCGCCATCCGGCCCCACCGCCTCCCGGAGGGGTGCTTGTAAGATTGTCGGAGCAGATTTCTGTCTAGTACGGGAAGATACAGGGCTATCAGGGGGATTCGATGTCCCTTCCGAGTCTGCGTCCTGGTCCTGTGATCGGGGGGGAGGTTTAAACAAATCACTTAAATCTTGTTCTGGAACCTGGCGTACTTTATCTGCTTTCGTACACCTCTGCCCAATGCTGCATGATGAACAGCACCTTTTTAACCTGCCCCCACCCCCCTTGTTCTCCCGTTCGAGTGCGAGTACCATAGGGTCCTGCGGGGATATCATCCCACAGTCCCTTTGCCACTCTGGGTGATTTCGTAGGGTAAAAAACATATCTGCATACGACACCTCGTCCCATTTCCCTTCTCTTCTAAGAAACAACATAAGCTGCAACAAAGTATTGTAATCCAACGTTCCATTGAACGGCCACTTGACTTCACCCTCTAACTTATACAATGGCCACCACTGATTGCAATATTTAATAAGAGTCTTTTTACTTTCCGTACCTCCACCCCCGGCAATATCTTTCCAGTGGGCGAGTATGCAGCCCAGGGGGCTTCTCCTTAATATTCCCCCTTGAGTGTTGCCCATTTTATATTTCCTCTGTGAGAGGGTCTCAATGAATGATTCAAATTTAGACTAACTATTTCACTCCTCCACACCACACTTACAATCAATCACTCAACCACACTCTCTTAACCATACAGCACAGGGATCCCTCATTCATACCAGCCTTTTAAAGCAGCTGCAAAACGGTTGCAAGAACAAACTCACCTACTGATGTTAAACTATCTCCAAATCCGGGTTAAAGAGGCCCGCTTACCCTTCTCCTGCTTCTCATGTACCGATCATCAGCAGGTCCATCCTGGCTCCCAGCAATGGGATGCAGCGGTTACCTCGGACTCGCTCGATCTACCCCCAAGATCGCTAGCGGCCGCTCTATCGGTCAGCGAGTCCCCTTTGATGCTCCAAACTAACCTGGGTACCCAACCAACGGGGACTATGCTGCACGCCAGACGTCTCTGCGCGATTTACCAGCTGCCCCAGCCACGCGTACGACTTACAGGCCCCTACCATTAAACATACCGTTTGGTCCGCGGCTTCAGGAGGTCGTTGTCTGCTCCTGCGGTGAGCGGCTGGCAGCGGAGGCTCCTCCGAGGAAAGTGCTCGGGGCGCGCCTAGGGGCGTCCGCTCCGCAGTCGATCCCGCAGCCAAGCAGAGATCCTCCTGGCTGGCTCGCCAAACTGACGTGCGGAAAACGGACTCCACAATCTGTAAGATTGTAAAGTAGGTATGTTTATTCAGCGCTGGGCAGCACAGGGGGGTAGTCCCACCAAAACCGTGCGCGCCTTACGTGGCAACTCACGTTGGGGGTGGGGGGCACTGGGCAAGTTGGGGAACACAGGCAGCGCCCCCAGGATCCCAAGACAGAGGGGTCATGGGGAGGCAGCGCCAAAAAGGGGGGCGTCGAACAGGGACACAAAACAAGAGTGCAGGGCACGCAACGGGCAAAACACAGGGGAAAAAAAACTCACAAGGGAGGAAAACCTCACACGGTGGGGGGGTGTTTTAGTGAAAAGCATTTGCAAGTGATACAGGGAATTAACGGTCTGCTAAATATTGCTTGATTTAGAAGACTGACTGTCTGCATACTGCTTGATTTAGGAGACTAACTGTCTGCTAGACAATGCCTAACAATCCTCTTTGCCTTGAAACTCACTTAAGCTTATCAGGGACTGGTACTTGTCAAGAAACTGGTATTCAGTCAAGGACTAATATGTCAAGCAAAGGACATGATAACAGGAGTCGTTCAGAAACTGCTGAAATCCCCAAGTGAAAGGAGAGCATGGGTGAATGACTGAAGTTCATCTAGAGGAAGATCAGACCCCTGAAGAAGTAAACGACCACCAGAGACAGATCTGAAATGCTAACGCAAGTGGTTTTTTAATAACCCCGCCTCGCTTATGCACATGTATGTCTGTATTGTGCAATCCTAGGAATGTGTGTACCTGCACCGGATACATTTTTGGTAAAATGTGCTGTCAGTGTGCGTGCTTTTGGAGAAGCAATCCCCCACGCACCCGGTGCCAAATAAACATGCCTGCTTTATAACTCTCTCCGAGTTGTAGAGTTTGATCCACGCGTCAGGAGGGCTGAGAAACACAGAGCGGGACAGTGGGGACGGATACGAGGGAGAGACGGACACGCAAGGACAAGGGGTACGTGCGGGAAGAAAGGTGCGTAAGGATGACCTATAGCAGGGAGTCCACGCAGGACAATCCACAGCACGTAACTCACCCGGCATAACCTGCACGAGATGACCCACACCCGACAATGGACCCACACTGCGTAATCCCCAGCGAGAACCCCTCCGTCTCCCACTGGGTCACACCAACTATCCCCAAATTGAGTGGCTTTTTTTTTTTTCCTTGTCCAGAATATTTTTTTTCCCATGGCCAGACTATGCTCCAGACCACACCTCATTTGATTTTTCCTGTGTCTGAATATTTAGTTAAAAGACTACGGAAGGAAAATCACCACATTCTTAACATTCACTCTAAAATCCATGCGGCAAGTCCCTTAGGAAAAATGCAGTCACGCATCGCAGACGTACCTTGTACTTGCAGACCGCTGCGGCTCCTTTCCATCCATCTCGTACTTTCACGGCCAAGGAAAGGGCGACCACGGTGAAACGCTGGCAGCAGACATTCAGCAGAGAGAGGGAAAAACCCCTTAGTTTGAAGCTAGGCAGGAATCTTCCTTTTGGGGCGAGGTTTCTCAGGACTAAAACCACGTGAAGGACAGAGTATCTTGCAGCACCTTTGGTACAGCTGCTGATACCGGCCTTTAAAGCTTTTGCATTTTTCAGACACCCAGGCCTTTTTTTGACTCATTGGCAGCTTTAGTTTCACTCGAACCGCTGTCCTACATACAGGCAGGGGACAGACACAGATGCCTACATACATTTTCTCAACCCTAAGTACAGCCGAGATCTCCTCACCCTCTATGTGCCAAGTTGAATATTTGTTTGTTAAGGAGCACAGCAACACTTCTGTCCTCGTGAACTGCCTCCGAGCAGAGGAGGGCTCTGGGATTTCCTGGACGCCAGTGCTCCCGCTTTCACTGTCAACTCCGCACGGCCACCCACCGGAAAAAAGGCCTCAAAATAACGGACGTCAGACGATTGCTGCCACACCAAAAGTGCCAGCACTGAAAGCTCGTGCTGCTCCTCGCCGGCCCTTGCCAGCGCCTCTACAGGCCCACAAACATTATCCAGCCTAGAGACTGCATAAAAGGCAGACCGCCCCAGGCTGCAACACTCTTGCCCAGCGTACACTGACCAGTAACGTCTCCCCCTTCACCTTCCCGAGAGAGACTGTTCCCAGGGAGCCCTCTTCCTCCCATCAATTTACTACACCCTCCCTGCAGTTTTCAACCTTGTTCCCTCCTCGGCTGTGGTCCCTCAACTTAGCTCTCAAATGGCCAGAAATCAGATTCCATCCTCAAAAGAACAACCCCATGCTAACTAAGATGGCGCTTCCTCGCCCAGCTCCTCATCACCATCTGCAAAAAAAAAAAACCCAAAAATAAAACCTACCAAACAGCACCGCCCTTCAACATCACACCACTTACCACCAATCTCTTCTATGGCACTCTCCTCCTCAAAAGCGCCGCAGTGCTCTGCTCACCGGCTCCACTCATTGCCAACAAGTCCGACGCCGCAACTGCCGCTCGTGGTGCTTCAGATGCTGAGAGACGCAAAGCTCAACTTACTTTTTCTGGGGTGTAGGTAGAAAAAAAATAGGTGTCATACCAAGCTAACTAGAAAAGTATGTCATTACATGCAATGACAACATTATCAAAAACCACCTGCTTTAGCTTCCTACAAGAAAACAAATGCTCCAGGCTTCATTTCTAGCAAGACCATGCATGCTATCTAACTTCTACCACAGCTACGTTCTGGACAGGGCTGAATGACAAATGTAGCAGAACGTGGTGGCTCGCACACGTGGCCGACAGAGGCACGGAGCTCCTGGCACTGCGTCCTGGTGTCTGCTCTGTCAGGGAGGGCTCAGATGGACCAGCCACTCCTTGCTGGAGGCACCTGCCTGTGATTCACTCCTCAGTCCCCTCCAGCAGCCATGCCCAGGCGGCCCCCTTTACAGCTGGAGGCCCCTCATACAGCAGGGCCAGGGCCAGGGCCAGGCCCACCCTCAGCCTCACTGGACCCATCTGGGGCTGCCCCACCTCCAGCCCCAGCTGGAGCCCATCAGGAGCAGGGGCCCTTGCCAAAGCCCCACAGCACATCACCCCCTTCCCTGTGCCTGTCCTCAGCCATCAGCTCTGCACCCAGGGGCTGCAAACACATCCAGGGGCACAGAGGACGTCACAGACAGTGAGATACAGAACAGAAAAAAAAAAACAGTGACAGTACGCAAGACAAAGAGATAGAGAAAGAAAGATAAGAAAAGAAAGAGTGAGATAGGAAGGCAGAGGCACAGGGCAGGCATGCAGAGGCGCAAAGAAAAGCAGGCCAGAAAACAGGCTGGAGAAATTAGTTGGGGGGAGAAGACGGATGCAGATCAGGACAAAGAGATGGAAAAGGCAAAAACAGCAATGGGCCGCAGGACAGAGACAGAGGACAAACAAAGGAAGGAAAGGGAGCAGAACAAAAGTGCAGGGATACAAAACAAAAGGAAGCGGTAGAACAAGAGATTTAAAGGGAGAGAGAAAGGGGGAAGAGCATACAAGAACAGACAGAAGAGGAGAGGTAGAAGGAAACAATAACAACAACAACAAATCACAGCAGCTTGGGAAAGGTAGGGGTCACGGGAGCGGCAGGGAAGGACAGGGACGCACAAGAGAGGAGGCAGAGCCCCAGGGGCCGGGGACTCACCACAGCTCTCACTCCCGGCACTGCTGGGAGAATCTGACAGGTCAGATGCTGCTTTCTGCTTCTCTCCTCTTCTGTAACTCCGACCACTTGGCTGTCCTCCACCTAAGAGAATACGTGGGTGTCTTACAGCTCTTAGACAAAAAGCTTCCTAGACACGTAGCCACCCACGCTCGCTCGCTCGCGCGCTATGTGGCCGTACCGTGCTTCAGGTTCCACGTACAGACTGTGCAGTGCGCACTGGCGGTCTGGCCTGCTGAAGAGTACAAAGAGGGATCCTTCCTCACCCGGAGAGGCAGGCTAGGCTCTCTCTGGCCTGCAGCGGGAGGCAGCTGCTGGCTGGCTGGCCTTTGGTTTCTTCTTCTCTACCTTTCTGTGGCCTCTCCAGCTTCAGCTGCAGCAGCTCCTCTCCACAGGCAGTAAGCGCTCCATCCGTTCATTTTCGCTCCCGCACCGCCAGGAGAGCGCGGCCGGGCAGAGACAGCCCACACAAGCCTGAGGCGAGTGCAGTCAACAGCGTTCCCAAGGGAGGAACGGACAGCCACGGCCTCTGGGAGAGGGAAAGAAGAAGCAGCGACCGTTATTACCGCACGCGGCCCCTGGCCGGAGCGCCTGCTGCCGCAGGGGATTCTCCAGATACACTGAGGTCCCCCCTCGCAGCCTTCAGGGCAGGGCGTGGCCCGGTGCTACGGGACAGGCTTCAGGGGACGCGCCGGAGCGGCGGGCAGCTGCACGGGGCCGGGGGAGGCTCGGGGGGAGCTCTGGCGAGCTGGGGAGGTGCCCTGTGTCTCCGCCCGGGAGCGGGGGCCCCCTTGTTACAGGACATAAACATTGAAAATTAAATATCAATATGAGGTGATTCTTGCTAACTATAGAACTGTAGTCACATAGGTTAAATTTTATACGAAATCTATTTGTCCTTAGAGGGAGTGGGACCCTAGAGATCTTATAATACGCATTTGTTAGAAGCTAGCCTAGCATATCTTTAATACAATGGTAAGTCCCAAACACCCCCAAACACCACCTGCAGAAATAGGCCCTGAGCCATCACTTTGGAGCCAGGAAAATCAAGCAGCACCGCGACCTGTTCTCAAGACCAGATATGGAGATTTCAAGGAGGAGTTTGACCAGCGAATTCGAGGAGGGGGCGTTTTGACGACCACCAAGACCACCAAAAGACCCTCGACTCAAAAGACTGGGCATGCGCGAGTGGGTAGGGAAATGATGTAATGGTTTCTCAGAAAATTTATGTTTATGCATATTATTTCTTGGAATTTAATGAATATGTATAATTAATGTGTATTTAACCCGTGCTGCTGATCAAATGGGTGCGCACGCTAGGTGGAGCGATCCCCCGTGCACCCAGCGCTGCAATAAAGAAGTGCCTGCTTCTTAACTTCTCATTGCTGTTAAGGAGTTTTATTCCGGATTTCGGTAACAGTTTTGGCGACCCAGATGGGACCTTGCGAGTGAGACTGAACGAGATCGAGTGTTGATCGAACTCCAGCCGGCACCGAGGTATTCTCGGGGAGACCCATCGCTCTCGACTCACAAAGCTCCTCGCAACGTTCCCTGGAGAAAAGGGTAAGGCACTTCTTCTTTGAAATCTGTCTGGTCTGGATAGCCTGCCCTTAAGGCGCGGCGAAAGCTTCGCAGGGTTGGGGCTTAGAGGGTACCCGTTTGGTTTGGAAGCCTAGGCGTCTGCCCGTAAGTCATAAGCGAAAGCTATTGCTGGGTTGGACATTTGTGTATTTGGGACAATTGTCATTTGCATTTGTTTGGTTTTTGTATTTGGGACAACTGTCATTTGCATTTGTTTGGTTTTTGTATTTGGGACAATTGTCATTTGCATTTGTTTGGTTTTTGTATTTGGGACAATTGTCATTTGCATTTATCTGGTATTTGGCATTTAGTCTAAATTGTTTAAGAGTAAGAGTATGGGGAGTATTGGTAAGATTTGTACATAGCTTGGAAAGGGGCCCCAGGGTGTTTTAGAAGTGATTTACAAGCTGCTAATTGTTGCTTCAGTGCGTTTTGTTTTGTTTTGTTTTGGTTTGGTTTTTTTAAGTCTGTATGCATGTGTTGCAGTGTACGGGACTTGAATGATATACAGTATTGCATTTGGGGTTTTAAACTTTTTTTTGGTGACGGGATTGACTCTGTTTGTAGAACAGTGTTATTGTCTTTTTGGTACCAAAAACTCCTTTGTAAAATATGGGAAAACACATATCTTCTATGTCTACCTCAATGGTAGGGGAAATATTAATGAAGTCTCCACTGGGATGTGTTCTTAAACATTGGGAGGATATAAGGGGAGACCCAGTAACTAGAAAAAAAATTGATCCAATATTTTACAGTTGATGTTATCTTGTAGAAGGGAAGGAAAGTGAGATGTGGTCCCCGATGTTGATTTGTTCTTTACTTTGGGAAATCATCCCAAGTGGCAGAAAGATTGCAGATACGTCCCCAAGGATCCGATGGTTTTGGCATTAAAAAAAAAAAAAAAAAAAAAAAGGAAAAAGGTTGAAAAGATCCTGGCTTGTAGTATAGAAAGTGATGTTTAAAATGTAGAACTGAAGAGGAAAGCATAGAATTCATGTGTTAAATTTCTGTGTTAAATTTCTGTATTATCTTTATGTGTGGTCTGGAAGTGTTGATGCAGGTTTAACAAATGAAACAGTAGAAAAAGGGGCCAGAACACCGAACCCCCGGTGGGAGCTGTAGAGTGGGACAGTTGAATTATGAGGGTTTCAGTCCTATTGCAGGGAGAACTGGAAGCTGACAAGACCAGATAGAACAAGGAGCGGCTCAAGCCTTGCCCCCCCTACCACTTCGACAAGCAGTAGGGGAACAAACCGGGGATGAGGTCGGGGTGTGGTAGAGGAATGGATAAAATAACTGCAATAGGAGAGAGATTGGGAATATCAGTGTGCAAAGTGTGAAGCATGGTGGCACTGGAAAAATGCGTGTCCTTATTCTGAAAAAGAAACAAAAAACTGGCAGCACAGCAGATGCCTGTGTCAGAGGTGCAAAGAGGACTGGGGGAGAATTCCCCAGCAGAACCCCTGGTTACAATCCAGCTGGGGACCCAAACCATGGATTTTCTATTTTGATACTGGAGCTATTCATTTTAAGTACTGGTAGAAGAAAATTGAGTAAAAAGCATGTAGACAAAATTGGTGCCACAGGGAAAGCTGAAAATAATTTTTTCATTCAATCCTTAACTTTAAGGTGGGTAAAAATGGGGAACTGGCCAATTTTTATATATACCAGAGTGTCCTGTTGCCTTATTGGGGAGAGATTTATTGAGCAAATTGAAAGCACAAATTAATTTTTAAAACTGTGACATTCAATTAAATATACCCTAATCAAAAGCCAGAGAGGCAAGAATTTTTATGTTGCAGACAACTTCAGAGCCATATGAAATCCCTCAAGAAGTGGACAATGCAGTAACCCTTTGGTGTGGGCTGGCGAAGTTCCCGGACATTCAAAAGCAGCAGAACCGGTAAAGATTTTTCTAAAGGAGAGCACCAAACTGGTAAGACAAAAACAGTACCCTTTAAAATTAGAAGCTAGAAGAGGCCTTGAGAAAATGATTGAAAATTTTTTAAAAAAATATCGACTATTAGTCGAATGTGAATCAGAATTCAATACTCCCATTTTACCTGTGAAAAAGCCAGAAAGTGAGGAATATAGGTTAGTACAAGATTTTAATAGCAATAAATTTAATAGTTCAAGATATTCACCCCTTAGTGGCAAACCTGTATCCTTGTTGACAGCTTTAAAAGAAAATCACAAGTGGTTCACTGTATTGAACTTATAGGATGCCTTTTTCTGTATTCTTCTTGACAAAAATAGTCAGGCATATTTTGCCTTTGAACTGCAAAATCCCACAACTGGTCAGAAGACTCAGCTCACCTGGGCAGTGCTACCTCAGGGATTTAAAAATAGCCCAATGATCTTTGGAAATCAATTGGCTAAGGAATTAGAAACATGCAAAATAATTTATCCTGAAAGACTGGTGTTGCAATATGTAGATGATATTTTAATAGCCACAGAAACCAGAGAAGAATATTTCAACTTGACTACTAACCTGCTAAATTTCTTGGGCCAAAGTGATAACAGATTTTCCAAGAAGAAAGCACAGATTGGAAAAGAGACTGTCATGTATTTGGGATTTGAAATCACACAGGGACAAAGACAACTGGGAAATGAGAGAAAAGAGGCAATTTGCCAAATGCCGGAGCCAAAAGGAGCTAAGGAGCTGCAAACGTTTCTGGGAATGGCTGGCTGGTGTCACCTGTGGATTAAAGGAATTGAAGGAGGGACCCCTTGTGTGAGAACCTGAAGCTCGAAAGGCATTCCAGAATGTAAAGGTAGCTCTGATGTTCACTCCTGCTCTAGGGTTGCCCGATTTAACCAAACCCTTTGAACTGTTTGTTCATGAAAGACAACATTCGGCCCTCAGAAGAATGCTTTCTCAGAAAAATGGAGAATGAAGAAGACCGGTTGGTTATTTCTCCAAACAATTGGACAATGTTAGCTAAGGATGACCAGGTTGTCTATGGGCTGTAGCAGCAACTGTCCTCCTGACTTAAGAAGCTTGTAAGCTGACAACGGGACACCCAAGAACAGCTTATGTACCGCATATGGTACTTTCTGTTCTGGAACAGAAAGGAGGACACTGGTTATCCCCAAGCAGGATGCTCAAACATCACATTGTCCTGTTGAAACAAGATTATGTCAAATCAAAAACAACTACAACAATAAATCCTGCCATCTTTTTAAGGTCAATAGAAGAAGAAGTTCTAAGTCATGACTGTCTACAGACCATCAAACAAGTTTATTCCAGCAGAAGTAACAGAAGAGTGAACATACCTGACCCAGAATTCGAGATATGTACTGATGGAAGCAGCCTCGTGAGAAATGGAAGAAGATTGGCTGGATATACAATAACAATAACAAACTCTGTTATTGATGCAAAGCCGCTCTCAGTGAACACCTCAGCACAAAAGGCGGAATTGATAACTAGCCCTCATAAAAGCCCTAAAATGGACAGAACATAAAAAGTGAATATATGGACTGATTTAAAGTATGCTTTTGGAGTAGTACATGCCCATGGAGCCACATGGAAAGAAAGAGGAATGCTGACAGCACAAGGAACATCCATTAAACACCAAGAAGAAATTCTGCAATTGCTCCAAGTGGTGCAGAAACCCAAAGAAGCTGCAATAATGCACTGCAAAGCCCACCAATTTGGGAATTTCCCAGTGAATATTGGAAATAAATTAGTCAATAAAAAGGCAAAGGAGAGAGCAGAAAAAGGCATCATGACAATAATACCAGTTAAAGAAGTGAAATTTGAACAACAAATCCCAAACTACAGTAAGGTTGATTTGGAATTAGCTAAATCAATTCAAATAAATATGAAAAATGATCATTAGTCCTAAAAATCAAGTTGTGGTCTCACCACAATCAAAGCTAAAAGCATAGAAAAATTCATTGGGAAACAGAGGCAATGATCAGTGATTTAAGAAGACAGGTGATTAGTGTTAGGATGATAAAGCTAATAAAATCAGTAACAAAAAGTGTGAAACTTGTTTAAAGAATAACCCGAGAAATATTAAATAACCACCCCCAAGAACCATATATATGGGAAACTTGCCTGAAAATTATTGGCAGATTGATTTTTTCAGAATTGCCACAACAAAATGGATATAGATATCTATTGGTATTAGTAAATATGGCCAAAAGATTTTTTTTCTGTTGCACCAATAGGCAAGAGAAGTGGCTAAAAATATGTTAAAAGAAATAATATCATGGTTTGGAATCCCCAAAAGAATATAATCAAATAGAGGTCCTCATTTTGTGTCTGAAATTATTCAAATATTGAGGAAAATTCTGGGAATCAAATTGAATTTACACACTCCTTGAAGGCCACAATCTAATAGACAAGTAAAATTTGTCAGAAAATATCTTTAAAATGGCCTCATGCTCTTCCTTAAGCACTTCCGAGAATCAAGATTCAATCCAGATCTAGGACTAAAATTAGTCCATATGTTAATGTATGGAAAATCTTATCAGACTCTAACCCTTGTTCAAAATGTGACTGCTACTGGGGATAATGAAACGGAATTGTATTTGATATCCCTTGGAAGAACTCTGATATGGATATGGAACTGCCACAGAGCCTCTTTCTTTAGATTCCCCAGTTCATCATTTTAACCAGGAGATTACGTGTACCTGAAAATTTGGGAATCAGAAACTCTTCAATAAGAATGGAAAGAACCATATCAGGTGCTTCTAGCAATATATACAGCCCCTAAATTTGAAGATATTGATTCTTGGATTCATTATTTGAGAGTCAAGAAGCACAGCCTCCAAAACAGAAACAATGGATTTCTAAAGAAACATGTCATTTAAAGTTAACAGTCTCTCATTTTTAATGAATTAGACAAAATCATATCAAAATAATGAAATCTATCAAAGGAATTTTATTAGTAATGTTAATAATACTTTTTGGTTTACTGATTATGGAGATTAGTTATAAGTAAATGAGACTTATTGAAAAAAATTAAATAAGTCTCAAAGGGGGGAAATGTTACATGACATAAACATTGAAAATTAAATATCAATATGAGGTGATTCTTGCTAACTATGGAACTGTAGTCACATAGGTTAAATCTTCATAAAATTCGTTTGTTCCTAAAGGGAGTGGGACCCTAGAGATCTTATAATACGCATTTGTTAGAAGCTAGCCTAGCATATCTTTAATACAATGGTAAGTCCCAAACACCCCCAAACACCACCTGCAGAAATAGGCCCTGAGCCATCACTTTGGAGCCAGGAAAATCAAGCAGCACCGCGACCTGTTCTCAAGACCAGATATGGAGATTTCAAGGAGGAGTTTGACCAGCGAATTCGAGGAGGGGGCGTTTTGACGACCACCAAGACCACCAAAAGACCCTCGACTCAAAAGACTGGGCATGCGCGAGTGGGTAGGGAAATGATGTAATGGTTTCTCAGAAAATTTATGTTTATGCATATTATTTCTTGGAATTTAATGAATATGTATAATTAATGTGTATTTAACCCGTGCTGTTGATCAAATGGGTGCGCACGCTAGGTGGAGCAATCCCCCGTGCGCCCAGCGCTGCAATAAAGAAGTGCCTGCTTCTTAA
Source organism: Chlamydotis macqueenii (assembly GCF_036417535.1). Lineage (NCBI taxonomy): Eukaryota > Metazoa > Chordata > Aves > Otidiformes > Otididae > Chlamydotis > Chlamydotis macqueenii. The sequence goes on from NC_141566.1 coordinate 404,268, forward strand.
CTTCTCGTTGCTGTTAAGGAGTTTTATTCCGGATTTCGGTAACAGCTCCATCCGTTCATTTTCGCTCCCGCACCGCCAGGAGAGCGCGGCCGGGCAGAGACAGCCCACACAAGCCTGAGGCGAGTGCAGTCAACAGCGTTCCCAAGGGAGGAACGGACAGCCACGGCCTCTGGGAGAGGGAAAGAAGAAGCAGCGACCGTTATTACCGCACGCGGCCCCTGGCCGGAGCGCCTGCTGCCGCAGGGGATTCTCCAGATACACTGAGGTCCCCCCTCGCAGCCTTCAGGGCAGGGCGTGGCCCGGTGCTACGGGACAGGCTTCAGGGGACGCGCCGGAGCGGCGGGCAGCTGCACGGGGCCGGGGGAGGCTCGGGGGGAGCTCTGGCGAGCTGGGGAGGTGCCCGGCGTCTCCGCCCGGGAGGGGGGGCCCCCTCCTGCCCCTCTTCCCTTCTCTCTGCTCTCGGGTCACTCCCCGGGGCTGCCCTCGCCCGGCTCGGCTCCGAGCGGGCGGCTTGAGGCTCCCCGGGCGGGCAGGAGACAGCGCTGCAGCCACGAAAGGGGCTCGCGCACCTCACGGGTGCCCTCGGTACTCACCCGTCACCGCCGCCGGGACCCGCCGGCCGCACACCGCCATGCTGCTCCCGGCCGCATGCGCAGTCCGAAGGCCGAACACAGTGCCTGCCGGGAGAAGGGCAGAGCACTGCGCATGCGCGACTCCCGAGCTGCAGTTCCCGCTTTCCGTCACCAGGTGGCAGCAGCCCCCCACCGCTCCGGGCCTGGGTGTTCAGCCGGACGAGCCACGGCCGGTTCCTCCCTCCCGTTCGCGCCGTCCGCAGCCGGTCACCCCTTCCCGGGGCACGGCTGCCCCTTCCCCCCGCGCAGCCTGGGCAGTGACATTTGTGGCCTCTGTACCAAAAAGCGTCCCCGTGGGAGGGGGAGAGAATGAGAAGGGTGAAAGTGAGGAAACTCGCGGGTTGAGATGAAAACAGTTTAACAATTAAGAAGAAACAAACCACCACCAATACCCCTTGTGAGCAAAGGAGAGAACAATCAATGCCCAGAAAGAGAAGTGATAAAACTGAAAACAATTGCAAATTATCAATTAAAACAACTGAGATGGAGTGAGGTGCAGGGAAGCAGGTGGGAGGTTTCAGTTTGGGGGTGGTGGGGGGCAGGCATCACCCCAGGGTCTGCAGGCAGAGGGGTTACGGGGGGCAGGGTCAAATACGGGGAGGCAGAGCAGGGGGGGAGGGGGGAGTGAGGGCATGAGACAGGAGGGCAGGGGTTGCGAGGGTGCCCGGAGAAATACCAAAAAACCTCAAAGAGCTAAGGGGAGGTGTTACCGAAATCCGGAATAAAACTCCTTAACAGCAACGAGAAGTTAAGAAGCAGGCACTTCTTTATTGCAGCGCTGGGCGCACGGGGGATCGCTCCACCTAGCGTGCGCACCCATTTGATCAGCAGCACGGGTTAAATACACATTAATTATACATATTCATTAAATTCCAAGAAATAATATGCATAAACATAAATTTTCTGAGAAACCATTACATCATTTCCCTACCCACTCGCGCATGCCCAGTCTTTTGAGTCGAGGGTCTTTTGGTGGTCTTGGTGGTCATCAAAACGCCCCCTCCTCAAATTCGCTGGTCAAACTCCTCCTTGAAATCTCCATATCTGGTCTTGAGAACAGGTCGCGGTGCTGCTTGATTTTCCTGGCTCCAAAGTGATGGCTCAGGGCCTATTTCTGCAGGTGGGGTTTGGGGGTGTTTGGGACTTACCATTGTATTAAAGATATGCTAGGCTAGCTTCTAACAAATGCGTATTATAATATCTCTAGGGTCCCACTCCCTCTAAGGACAAATAGATTTCGTATAAAACTTAACCTATGTGACTACAGTTCTACAGTTAGCAAGAATCACCTCATACTGATATTTAATTTTCAACATTTATGTCATGTAACAGAGTGCTTACTGCCTGTGGAGAGGAGCTGCTGCAGCTGAAGCTGGAGAGGCCACAGAAAGGTAAAGAAGAAGAAGAAACCAAAGGCCAGCCAGCCAGCAGCTGCCTCCCGCTGCAGGCCAGAGAGAGCCTAGCCTGCCTCTCCGGGTGAGGAAGGATCCCTCTTTGTACTCTTCAGCAGGCCAGACCGCCACTGCGCACTGCACAGTCTGTACGTGGAACCTGAAGCACGGTACGGCCACATAGCGCGCGAGCGAGCGTGGGTGGGTGGCTACGTGTCTAGGAAGCTTTTTGTCTAAGAGCTGTAAGACACCCACGTATTCTCTTAGGTGGAGGACAGCCAAGTGGTCGGAGTTACAGAAGAGGAGAGAAGCAGAAAGCAGCATCTGACCTGTCAGATTCTCCCAGCAGTGCCGGGAGTGAGAGCTGTGGTGAGTCCCCGGCCCCTGGGGCTCTGCCTCCTCTCTTGTGCGTCCCTGTCCTTCCCTGCCGCTCCCGTGACCCCTACCTTTCCCAAGCTGCTGTGATTTGTTGTTGTTGTTATTGTTTCCTTCTACCTCTCCTCTTCTGTCTGTTCTTGTATGCTCTTCCCCCTTTCTCTCTCCCTTTAAATCTCTTGTTCTACCGCTTCCTTTTGTTTTGTATCCCTGCACTTTTGTTCTGCTCCCTTTCCTTCCTTTGTTTGTCCTCTGTCTCTGTCCTGCGGCCCATTGCTGTTTTTGCCTTTTCCATCTCTTTGTCCTGATCTGCATCCGTCTTCTCCCCCCAACTAATTTCTCCAGCCTGTTTTCTGGCCTGCTTTTCTTTGCGCCTCTGCATGCCTGCCCTGTGCCTCTGCCTTTCTATCTCTCTCTTTCTTTTCTTATCTTTCTTTCTCTATCTCTTTGTCTTGCGTACTGTCACTGTTTTTTTTTTTCTGTTCTGTATCTCACTGTCTGTGACGTCCTCTGTGCCCCTGGATGTGTTTGCAGCCCCTGGGTGCAGAGCTGATGGCTGAGGACAGGCACAGGGAAGGGGGTGATGTGCTGTGGGGCTTTGGCAAGGGCCCCTGCTCCTGATGGGCTCCAGCTGGGGCTGGAGGTGGGGCAGCCCCAGATGGGTCCAGTGAGGCTGAGGGTGGGCCTGGCCCTGGCCCTGGCCCTGCTGTATGAGGGGCCTCCAGCTGTAAAGGGGGCCGCCTGGGCATGGCTGCTGGAGGGGACTGAGGAGTGAATCACAGGCAGGTGCCTCCAGCAAGGAGTGGCTGGTCCATCTGAGCCCTCCCTGACAGAGCAGACACCAGGACGCAGTGCCAGGAGCTCCGTGCCTCTGTCGGCCACGTGTGCGAGCCACCACGTTCTGCTACATTTGTCATTCAGCCCTGTCCAGAACGTAGCTGTGGTAGAAGTTAGATAGCATGCATGGTCTTGCTAGAAATGAAGCCTGGAGCATTTGTTTTCTTGTAGGAAGCTAAAGCAGGTGGTTTTTGATAATGTTGTCATTGCATGTAATGACATACTTTTCTAGTTAGCTTGGTATGACACCTATTTTTTTTCTACCTACACCCCAGAAAAAGTAAGTTGAGCTTTGCGTCTCTCAGCATCTGAAGCACCACGAGCGGCAGTTGCGGCGTCGGACTTCTTGGCAATGAGTGGAGCCGGTGAGCAGAGCACTGCGGCGCTTTTGAGGAGGAGAGTGCCATAGAAGAGATTGGTGGTAAGTGGTGTGATGTTGAAGGGCGGTGCTGTTTGGTAGGTTTTATTTTTGGGTTTTTTTTTTTTTGCAGATGGTGATGAGGAGCTGGGCGAGGAAGCGCCATCTTAGTTAGCATGGGGTTGTTCTTTTGAGGATGGAATCTGATTTCTGGCCATTTGAGAGCTAAGTTGAGGGACCACAGCCGAGGAGGGAACAAGGTTGAAAACTGCAGGGAGGGTGTAGTAAATTGATGGGAGGAAGAGGGCTCCCTGGGAACAGTCTCTCTCGGGAAGGTGAAGGGGGAGACGTTACTGGTCAGTGTACGCTGGGCAAGAGTGTTGCAGCCTGGGGCGGTCTGCCTTTTATGCAGTCTCTAGGCTGGATAATGTTTGTGGGCCTGTAGAGGCGCTGGCAAGGGCCGGCGAGGAGCAGCACGAGCTTTCAGTGCTGGCACTTTTGGTGTGGCAGCAATCGTCTGACGTCCGTTATTTTGAGGCCTTTTTTCCGGTGGGTGGCCGTGCGGAGTTGACAGTGAAAGCGGGAGCACTGGCGTCCAGGAAATCCCAGAGCCCTCCTCTGCTCGGAGGCAGTTCACGAGGACAGAAGTGTTGCTGTGCTCCTTAACAAACAAATATTCAACTTGGCACATAGAGGGTGAGGAGATCTCGGCTGTACTTAGGGTTGAGAAAATGTATGTAGGCATCTGTGTCTGTCCCCTGCCTGTATGTAGGACAGCGGTTCGAGTGAAACTAAAGCTGCCAATGAGTCAAAAAAAGGCCTGGGTGTCTGAAAAATGCAAAAGCTTTAAAGGCCGGTATCAGCAGCTGTACCAAAGGTGCTGCAAGATACTCTGTCCTTCACGTGGTTTTAGTCCTGAGAAACCTCGCCCCAAAAGGAAGATTCCTGCCTAGCTTCAAACTAAGGGGTTTTTCCCTCTCTCTGCTGAATGTCTGCTGCCAGCGTTTCACCGTGGTCGCCCTTTCCTTGGCCGTGAAAGTACGAGATGGATGGAAAGGAGCCGCAGCGGTCTGCAAGTACAAGGTACGTCTGCGATGCGTGACTGCATTTTTCCTAAGGGACTTGCCGCATGGATTTTAGAGTGAATGTTAAGAATGTGGTGATTTTCCTTCTGTAGTCTTTTAACTAAATATTCAGACACAGGAAAAATCAAATGAGGTGTGGTCTGGAGCATAGTCTGGCCATGGGAAAAAAAATATTCTGGACAAGGAAAAAAAAAAAAGCCACTCAATTTGGGGATAGTTGGTGTGACCCAGTGGGAGACGGAGGGGTTCTCGCTGGGGATTACGCAGTGTGGGTCCATTGTCCGGTGTGGGTCATCTCGTGCAGGTTATGCCGGGTGAGTTACGTGCTGTGGATTGTCCTGCGTGGACTCCCTGCTATAGGTCATCCTTACGCACCTTTCTTCCCGCACGTACCCCTTGTCCTTGCGTGTCCGTCTCTCCCTCGTATCCGTCCCCACTGTCCCGCTCTGTGTTTCTCAGCCCTCCTGACGCGTGGATCAAACTCTACAACTCGGAGAGAGTTATAAAGCAGGCATGTTTAGTTGGCACCGGGTGCGTGGGGGATTGCTTCTCCAAAAGCACGCACACTGACAGCACATTTTACCAAAAATGTATCCGGTGCAGGTACACACATTCCTAGGATTGCACAATACAGACATACATGTGCATAAGCGAGGCGGGGTTATTAAAAAACCACTTGCGTTAGCATTTCAGATCTGTCTCTGGTGGTCATTTACTTCTTCAGGGGTCTGATCTTCCTCTAGATGAACTTCAGTCATTCACCCATGCTCTCCTTTCACTTGGGGATTTCAGCAGTTTCTGAACGACTCCTGTTATCATGTCCTTTGCTTGACATATTAGTCCTTGACTGAATACCAGTTTCTTGACAAGTACCAGTCCCTGATAAGCTTAAGTGAGTTTCAAGGCAAAGAGGATTGTTAGGCATTGTCTAGCAGACAGTTAGTCTCCTAAATCAAGCAGTATGCAGACAGTCAGTCTTCTAAATCAAGCAATATTTAGCAGACCGTTAATTCCCTGTATCACTTGCAAATGCTTTTCACTAAAACACCCCCCCACCGTGTGAGGTTTTCCTCCCTTGTGAGTTTTTTTTCCCCTGTGTTTTGCCCGTTGCGTGCCCTGCACTCTTGTTTTGTGTCCCTGTTCGACGCCCCCCTTTTTGGCGCTGCCTCCCCATGACCCCTCTGTCTTGGGATCCTGGGGGCGCTGCCTGTGTTCCCCAACTTGCCCAGTGCCCCCCACCCCCAACGTGAGTTGCCACGTAAGGCGCGCACGGTTTTGGTGGGACTACCCCCCTGTGCTGCCCAGCGCTGAATAAACATACCTACTTTACAGTCTTACAGATTGTGGAGTCCGTTTTCCGCACGTCAGTTTGGCGAGCCAGCCAGGAGGATCTCTGCTTGGCTGCGGGATCGACTGCGGAGCGGACGCCCCTAGGCGCGCCCCGAGCACTTTCCTCGGAGGAGCCTCCGCTGCCAGCCGCTCACCGCAGGAGCAGACAACGACCTCCTGAAGCCGCGGACCAAACGGTATGTTTAATGGTAGGGGCCTGTAAGTCGTACGCGTGGCTGGGGCAGCTGGTAAATCGCGCAGAGACGTCTGGCGTGCAGCATAGTCCCCGTTGGTTGGGTACCCAGGTTAGTTTGGAGCATCAAAGGGGACTCGCTGACCGATAGAGCGGCCGCTAGCGATCTTGGGGGTAGATCGAGCGAGTCCGAGGTAACCGCTGCATCCCATTGCTGGGAGCCAGGATGGACCTGCTGATGATCGGTACATGAGAAGCAGGAGAAGGGTAAGCGGGCCTCTTTAACCCGGATTTGGAGATAGTTTAACATCAGTAGGTGAGTTTGTTCTTGCAACCGTTTTGCAGCTGCTTTAAAAGGCTGGTATGAATGAGGGATCCCTGTGCTGTATGGTTAAGAGAGTGTGGTTGAGTGATTGATTGTAAGTGTGGTGTGGAGGAGTGAAATGGTTAGTCTAAATTTGAATCATTCCTTGAGACCCTCTCACAGAGGAAATATAAAATGGGCAACACTCAAGGGGGAATATTAAGGAAAAGCCCCCTGGGCTGCATACTCGCCCACTGGAAAGATATTGCCGGGGGTGGAGGTACGGAAAGTAAAAAGACTCTTATTAAATATTGCAATCAGTGGTGGCCATTGTATAAGTTAGAGGGTGAAGTCAAGTGGCCGTTCAATGGAACGTTGGATTACAATACTGTGTTGCAGCTTATGTTGTTTCTTAGAAGAGAAGGGAAATGGGACGAGGTGTCGTATGCAGATATGTTTTTTACCCTACGAAATCACCCAGAGTGGCAAAGGGACTGTGGGATGATATCCCCGCAGGACCCTATGGTACTCGCACTCGAACGGGAGAACAAGGGGGGTGGGGGCAGGTTAAAAAGGTGCTGTTCATCATGCAGCATTGGGCAGAGGTGTACGAAAGCAGATAAAGTACGCCAGGTTCCAGAACAAGATTTAAGTGATTTGTTTAAACCTCCCCCCCGATCACAGGACCAGGACGCAGACTCGGAAGGGACATCGAATCCCCCTGATAGCCCTGTATCTTCCCGTACTAGACAGAAATCTGCTCCGACAATCTTACAAGCACCCCTCCGGGAGGCGGTGGGGCCGGATGGCGGAACAATGTTAATTAAAGTACCCTTCTCCACCGCTGACTTGGGAGAGTGGAGAAAAATTGCTAAAGATTACAGAAGCGATCCGGTAAGTGTGGCTAAACATTTCCAGTTCATTGTAAAACAACATAATCCGGACTGGAAAGACATACAGCTGCTATTAGAATACATGACTGAAACGGAGAAGCAGTTGATTTTAAAAACGGCAGGAAATCTAGCCGAGGATTATTATAAAGTTACCGGGGGAGATGTTAAGGAACACTTCCCCCTCCAGGACCCGAAATGGGAGGTAAACAGGTCAGTACATATGGAAAGATTGCAGGAATATCAGGAGTGGATTTCGAAGGGGATGGAACGGGCAATCCCTAAGACTATAAATTGGTCAGCCTTATATGCAATTAAACAAGGTCCTTCCGAGTCTCCATCTGAATTCCCGGATCGACTGAGGGATGTGATGCGTCGTAGCACGCCGCTGGACCCGGGGTCTGAGGTAGGGATACAGCAACTAGTTTCTCTGCTCTGTTCCTGGGTCAGTCTACGGGGGACATAAGACGAAAGCTTCAAAAGTTGCGTCCTGCGGAAAGCAGGAATTTAGAGATCTTGCTGGATGAGGCTTGGAGAGTGTTCAGTAATAGAGAAGAAGGGTATCGGCAGGGACAAAGAAGGTTGGTGGCTGTCGTTCGGGGAGATGGGGAGTGGAGAGGTAGGCGAAATCAGCCTCGGTTGGGGTTGGAAAAGGATCAGTGTGCAATGTGCAAGGGCTTTGGCCACTGGAAAAAGGAATGCCCAAGGAACAAGAAAGAAGGCCGGAGGATCCCGGCGAATGTGAGGATAGCTCATGTGATAGAAGACTGACGGGAACCTGGGGAGTCTACCCTAGCGGATCCACTGGTTATAATTAAGCTAGGGGAAAAACAACAACAAGTAGAATTCTTAGTAGATACAGGGGCAACATATTCGGTTCTGAATCAAGCTTTGATGCCCCTGGGAAATGATTATGTCATGGTAAAAGGAGCGACTGGCCAAAGTGAAAAGGCATATTTTTGTAAGCCTCTAAAATACAAATTGGGAAAACAATGGGGTATCCACAAATTTTTATATATGCCCAACTCCCCGAAAGCACTTTTGGGGAGAGATCTATTGGAACGATTGGGAGCAAAAATTATATTTGAAAAAGGAGAAATTACTCTGGAGGTAAAAGATCAGCAATATATTCAGATATTGAGTCTAACCTTAACCAGTCTCCCCTCAGAAGGAAAAATTAATGAGGAAATCCTAAACCAAGTGTACCCGGGGGTATGGGCTACTGATGTACCTGGAAGGGCGAAAAGTGCTCCACCTGTTGAAGTTAAGGTTAAGGAAGGCCGACGACCGGTAAGAATTAAACAATATCCCCTAAAGAAGGAAGACAGAGAAGGAATCCGGCCGGTGATAGAAAAATTTCTACAGTTAGGACTATTAAAGGAGTGAGTGTCAGAATTCAATACCCCTATATTACCTGTTCGGAAACCCGATGGGTCATATAGGGTGGTCCAAGACTTACGGGCGGTGAATAAGATAACTGAGGACCTCTACCCAGTAGTGGCCAATCCATATACCCTGCTGACTGTGTTGACACCTGAACTAATTTGGTTTACTGTTTTAGATTTGAAGGATGCTTTCTTTTGCCTCCCTCTCCATGAAGCCAGTCAAAAATTGTTTGCGTTCGAATGGGAAAACCCTAAAAGTGGTCGGAAGACCCAGCTCACTTGGACGGTGTTGCCACAAGGATTTAAAAATAGTCCTACCATTTTTGGGAATCAGCTTGCAAAAGACTTAGAATCCTGGGAAACCCCATCTGGGGAAGGAAAATTGTTGCAGTATGTAGATGATATCCTGATTGCCACGAAAACAGAGGAAGACTGTATGGCATGGACGGTGAGTCTGTTGAATTTCTTGGGACTCCAGGGATACCGTGTCTCCAGGAAGAAAGCCCAGGTAATGCAACGTAAAGTGAATTATTTGGGCTATGAAATTAGTGCGGGGCAGAGAACTTTGGGACAGGCCCGCAAAGAGGCAATATGCCAGACTCAGAGACCTCAGACAGTAAAGGAGTTACGGACTTTTCTGGGAATGACCGGGTGGTGCCGATTGTGGATCTATAATTATGGACTGCTTGTTAAACCACTGTATGCTCTGACAGCTACTGAGCAGAAGCACCTTGAGTGGAACAAAGAGACCGAACGAGCCTTTGAGCTACTGAAAAAGGCGTTGATGTCGGCCCCGGCCTTAGGACTCCCAGATGTGAGTAAGCCGTTTCTTCTTTTCTCCCATGAGAAACAGGGTATTGCCCTGGGAATATTAGCACAAGATCTGGGTCCATATCGACGGGCAGTTGCCTATCTCTCTAAGCAGTGAGACGCCACTGCAAAGGGTTGGCCTGGATGCCTACGGGCGGTTGCAGCTGTGATACTGAACATACAGGAAGCCCGAAAGTTTACCCTGGGCCAGAAAATGACTGTTTTGGTGTCTCATACAGTATCAGCAGTACTGGAAGCAAAGGGTGGGCACTGGCTCTCTCCACAAAGGTTCCTGAGATATCAAGCTGTATTAGTAGAACAGGACGATGTGGAAATCGTGGTCACTAACATTGTCAACCCAGCTTCTTTTCTCGGTGGGAACACAGGAGAACCAGTGCACCATGACTGTTTGGAAACCATCGAAGCAACATATGCAAGCCGCCCAGACCTGAAGGATAGCCCCATGGAAAATGGGGAAAACTGGTTCACAGACGGGAGCAGTTATGTCTTAAATGGCAATCGACACGCGGGATATGCCATCACTACCAGCCAGCAGGTAATAGAGTCAGGGCCTTTGCCCATGAACACCTCCGCACAGAAGGCAGAAATAATTGCCCTAACCCGAGCCCTGGAGTTGGCCCAGGGCAAAACTGTGAACATTTACACGGACTCAAAATATGCCTTCGGAGTTGTGCACGCACATGGAGCAATCTGGAAAGAAAGAGGACTATTGAACTCCCAGGGAAAAAATATCAAACATGCAGAAGAAATTTTGAAGCTACTAGAAGCTGTCCAGCTCCCTGAGAAAGTGGCAATTATGCATATTAAGGCACAGCAGAGAGTGAGCTCCGATTTGGAGAAAGGGAATGAACTGGCGGACAGAGAGGCAAAACAAGTGGCCAAAATGAAGGTGAGAATAGAAGGGGCTCTAATTCCTGATAGGCAAATCTCTCTAGAAGGTAAGCCAGAATATACCAAGGAAGATCAGAAACTTATCACAGACTTGGAAGGGTCATATAATGAAGAGGGGTGGGCTTATACCCCACAGGGAAGACTAATTATTCCCTCTTGTTTACTGTGGCACTTGATACGGGAGGAACATAGAAAAAGGCATTGGGGAACAGAGGCTCTGTATGAACATTTGATAAGGGAAATCGTGGCTAGAAACTTATATACCACAGTGAGACAGGTGACTCAACAGTGTGACCTTTGCCTCCAGACTAATCCAAAAAATACTCCCAAACCAGAAATGGGCCAGATTGGGAAGGGCAATGGGCCTGGACAACAATGGCAGGTTGATTTTACAGAACTTCCAAGAAAAGGGGGGTATCGCTATTTGCTGGTATTAACTGATACCTTTTCAGGTTGGCCAGAAGCGTTCCCAACTAGGACAGCCAAGGCTCGGGAGGTAACTAAAGTGTTGGTACAAGAGAGAATACCACGTTTTGGGGTTCCAGCAACCATATCCTCAGACAGAGGACCACATTTTGTCTCAAAAATAGTGCAACAAATCAGCCACCATTTAGGTATAGATTGGCAACTTCATACCCCGTATCGCCCTCAGTCGAGTGGCCAAGTAGAGAAAATGAATCACTTAATCAAACAGCAAATTGTGAAATTGGGACCAGAAGCAAACTTAACGTGGCCTCAGTCACTCCCTTTAGCCCTTCTGCGTATACGAACGAGACCAAGGGCAAAGGAAGGACTGAGTCCCTTTGAAATTTTGTATGGACGACCCTATGGAATACAGAGGGGAATGTCTACGCAAGCTGGGGATGAAATTATGACTTCCTACACGGTGGCATTGGGCAAACAGCTCAATAAAATTGGAAAGCATGTAATTGGGACCCGGGGAAGAGGTCTAGATGAACCTGTGCATGATATACAACCTGGAGATGATGTATATGTAAAGTCTCTTGCAGAAAAAACCTTGGAACCACAGTGGGAAGGACCATACCAGGTACTCCTCACCTCCTTTACAGCAATCAAGATCAGAGAGCAGAATGCCTGGATACACCACACTAGGGTAAAAAAGGCACCACAAAAACTCTGGACTTCTGAAGTTCAGGGACCCCTAAAGCTTAAACTGAGAAGGTAGAATGTGGATTAAGGTTTGTGTAATCCTGGTAAATCTACAAACGATGAACATAGCTGGCAGTAAAAGAATTTACTAATTTTCTAGAAAAGGGGGGACTGAGAGAAGGAGTTAAAGAAATCTTAATAGATATGGCATTGATTAATTATTGCTGTGCATCCTAAGGAATCAAGTTGATAAATAGTGCTTAATGTTTTGTTAACTACTTGCTTAATAATTTGCTAACCATTGTGCAAACTATTTGAAGCAGAAAGTCTTGCAGTTCTTCACGAAAGACAGTTCCCGGTAAGGACTAGGGGGGTCGCTTCAAGAACCAGCTAAAACCGACCCTGCAGCTTGAATGAAAGCCAAGGGATAACTGAGTTTGCGCAGGAACAAAAGGTTACTAGCGGTGACGAAGAGGAGTCACCTGCCTTCATCCCCACGACCCCCGACGACCACCATCAGGAGGCACTGCGCAAGCCCAGACAGGAGGAGTTTATGAAAATGACCCCTTGGGACTAATTTTAATAGGAAGCGGGGATAGGTCATGCATATGTCTAGGCGTATTGTGAAACTTGATGTATATGTAACATTTGGTTGTGTAAATTTAAAGTGAGTTGCCACGTAAGGCGCGCACGGTTTTGGTGGGACTACCCCCCTGTGCTGCCCAGCGCTGAATAAGCATACCTACTTTACAATCTTACAGATTGTGGAGTCCGTTTTCCGCACGTCAGGAGGAACCGGCCGTGGCTCGTCCGGCTGAACACCCAGGAGCGGAGCGGTGGGGGGCTGCTGCCACCTGGTGACGGAAAGCGGGAACTGCAGCTCGGGAGTCGCGCATGCGCAGTGCTCTGCCCTTCTCCCGGCAGGCACTGTGTTCGGCCTTCGGACTGCGCATGCGGCCGGGAGCAGCATGGCGGTGTGCGGCCGGCGGGTCCCGGCGGCGGTGACGGGTGAGTACCGAGGGCACCCGTGAGGTGAGCGAGCCCCTTTCGTGGCTGCAGCGCTGTCTCCTGCCCGCCCGGGGAGCCTCAAGCCGCCCGCTCGGAGCCGAGCCGGGCGAGGGCAGCCCCGGGGAGTGACCCGAGAGCAGAGAGAAGGGAAGAGGGGCAGGAGGGGGCCCCCCCTCCCGGGCGGAGACGCCGGGCACCTCCCCAGCTCGCCAGAGCTCCCCCCGAGCCTCCCCCGGCCCCGTGCAGCTGCCCGCCGCTCCGGCGCGTCCCCTGAAGCCTGTCCCGTAGCACCGGGCCACGCCCTGCCCTGAAGGCTGCGAGGGGGGACCTCAGTGTATCTGGAGAATCCCCTGCGGCAGCAGGCGCTCCGGCCAGGGGCCGCGTGCGGTAATAACGGTCGCTGCTTCTTCTTTCCCTCTCCCAGAGGCCGTGGCTGTCCGTTCCTCCCTTGGGAACGCTGTTGACTGCACTCGCCTCAGGCTTGTGTGGGCTGTCTCTGCCCGGCCGCGCTCTCCTGGCGGTGCGGGAGCGAAAATGAACGGATGGAGCTGTTACCGAAATCCGGAATAAAACTCCTTAACAGCAACGAGAAGTTAAGAAGCAGGCACTTCTTTATTGCAGCGCTGGGCGCACGGGGGATCGCTCCACCTAGCGTGCGCACCCATTTGATCAACAGCACGGGTTAAATACACATTAATTATACATATTCATTAAATTCCAAGAAATAATATGCATAAACATAAATTTTCTGAGAAACCATTACATCATTTCCCTACCCACTCGCGCATGCCCAGTCTTTTGAGTCGAGGGTCTTTTGGTGGTCTTGGTGGTCGTCAAAACGCCCCCTCCTCAAATTCGCTGGTCAAACTCCTCCTTGAAATCTCCATATCTGGTCTTGAGAACAGGTCGCGGTGCTGCTTGATTTTCCTGGCTCCAAAGTGATGGCTCAGGGCCTATTTCTGCAGGTGGGGTTTGGGGGTGTTTGGGACTTACCATTGTATTAAAGATATGCTAGGCTAGCTTCTAACAAATGCGTATTATAATATCTCTAGGGTCCCACTCCCTCTAAGGACAAATAGATTTCGTATAAAACTTAACCTATGTGACTACAGTTCTACAGTTAGCAAGAATCACCTCATACTGATATTTAATTTTCAACATTTATGTCATGTAACAGAGTGCTTACTGCCTGTGGAGAGGAGCTGCTGCAGCTGAAGCTGGAGAGGCCACAGAAAGGTAAAGAAGAAGAAGAAACCAAAGGCCAGCCAGCCAGCAGCTGCCTCCCGCTGCAGGCCAGAGAGAGCCTAGCCTGCCTCTCCGGGTGAGGAAGGATCCCTCTTTGTACTCTTCAGCAGGCCAGACCGCCACTGCGCACTGCACAGTCTGTACGTGGAACCTGAAGCACGGTACGGCCACATAGCGCGCGAGCGAGCGTGGGTGGGTGGCTACGTGTCTAGGAAGCTTTTTGTCTAAGAGCTGTAAGACACCCACGTATTCTCTTAGGTGGAGGACAGCCAAGTGGTCGGAGTTACAGAAGAGGAGAGAAGCAGAAAGCAGCATCTGACCTGTCAGATTCTCCCAGCAGTGCCGGGAGTGAGAGCTGTGGTGAGTCCCCGGCCCCTGGGGCTCTGCCTCCTCTCTTGTGCGTCCCTGTCCTTCCCTGCCGCTCCCGTGACCCCTACCTTTCCCAAGCTGCTGTGATTTGTTGTTGTTGTTATTGTTTCCTTCTACCTCTCCTCTTCTGTCTGTTCTTGTATGCTCTTCCCCCTTTCTCTCTCCCTTTAAATCTCTTGTTCTACCGCTTCCTTTTGTTTTGTATCCCTGCACTTTTGTTCTGCTCCCTTTCCTTCCTTTGTTTGTCCTCTGTCTCTGTCCTGCGGCCCATTGCTGTTTTTGCCTTTTCCATCTCTTTGTCCTGACCTGCATCCGTCTTCTCCCCCCAACTAATTTCTCCAGCCTGTTTTCTGGCCTGCTTTTCTTTGCGCCTCTGCATGCCTGCCCTGTGCCTCTGCCTTTCTATCTCTCTCTTTCTTTTCTTATCTTTCTTTCTCTATCTCTTTGTCTTGCGTACTGTCACTGTTTTTTTTTTCTGTTCTGTATCTCACTGTCTGTGACGTCCTCTGTGCCCCTGGATGTGTTTGCAGCCCCTGGGTGCAGAGCTGATGGCTGAGGACAGGCACAGGGAAGGGGGTGATGTGCTGTGGGGCTTTGGCAAGGGCCCCTGCTCCTGATGGGCTCCAGCTGGGGCTGGAGGTGGGGCAGCCCCAGATGGGTCCAGTGAGGCTGAGGGTGGCCCTGGCCCTGGCCCTGGCCCTGCTGTATGAGGGGCCTCCAGCTGTAAAGGGGGCCGCCTGGGCATGGCTGCTGGAGGGGACTGAGGAGTGAATCACAGGCAGGTGCCTCCAGCAAGGAGTGGCTGGTCCATCTGAGCCCTCCCTGACAGAGCAGACACCAGGACGCAGTGCCAGGAGCTCCGTGCCTCTGTCGGCCACGTGTGCGAGCCACCACGTTCTGCTACATTTGTCATTCAGCCCTGTCCAGAACGTAGCTGTGGTAGAAGTTAGATAGCATGCATGGTCTTGCTAGAAATGAAGCCTGGAGCATTTGTTTTCTTGTAGGAAGCTAAAGCAGGTGGTTTTTGATAATGTTGTCATTGCATGTAATGACATACTTTTCTAGTTAGCTTGGTATGACACCTATTTTTTTTCTACCTACACCCCAGAAAAAGTAAGTTGAGCTTTGCGTCTCTCAGCATCTGAAGCACCACGAGCGGCAGTTGCAGCGTCGGACTTCTTGGCAATGAGTGGAGCCGGTGAGCAGAGCACTGCGGCGCTTTTGAGGAGGAGAGTGCCATAGAAGAGATTGGTGGTAAGTGGTGTGATGTTGAAGGGCGGTGCTGTTTGGTAGGTTTTATTTTTGGGTTTTTTTTTTTTGCAGATGGTGATGAGGAGCTGGGCGAGGAAGCGCCATCTTAGTTAGCATGGGGTTGTTCTTTTGAGGATGTAATCTGATTTCTGGCCATTTGAGAGCTAAGTTGAGGGACCACAGCCGAGGAGGGAACAAGGTTGAAAACTGCAGGGAGGGTGTAGTAAATTGATGGGAGGAAGAGGGCTCCCTGGGAACAGTCTCTCTCGGGAAGGTGAAGGGGGAGACGTTACTGGTCAGTGTACGCTGGGCAAGAGTGTTGCAGCCTGGGGCGGTCTGCCTTTTATGCAGTCTCTAGGCTGGATAACGTTTGTGGGCCTGTAGAGGCGCTGGCAAGGGCCGGCGAGGAGCAGCACGAGCTTTCAGTGCTGGCACTTTTGGTGTGGCAGCAATCGTCTGACGTTCGTTATTTTGAGGCCTTTTTTCCGGTGGGTGGCCGTGCGGAGTTGACAGTGAAAGCGGGAGCACTGGCGTCCAGGAAATCCCAGAGCCCTCCTCTGCTCGGAGGCAGTTCACGAGGACAGAAGTGTTGCTGTGCTCCTTAACAAACAAATATTCAACTTGGCACATAGAGGGTGAGGAGATCTCGGCTGTACTTAGGGTTGAGAAAATGTATGTAGGCATCTGTGTCTGTCCCCTGCCTGTATGTAGGACAGCGGTTCGAGTGAAACTAAAGCTGCCAATGAGTCAAAAAAAGGCCTGGGTGTCTGAAAAATGCAAAAGCTTTAAAGGCCGGTATCAGCAGCTGTACCAAAGGTGCTGCAAGATACTCTGTCCTTCACGTGGTTTTAGTCCTGAGAAACCTCGCCCCAAAAGGAAGATTCCTGCCTAGCTTCAAACTAAGGGGTTTTTCCCTCTCTCTGCTGAATGTCTGCTGCCAGCGTTTCACCGTGGTCGCCCTTTCCTTGGCCGTGAAAGTACGAGATGGATGGAAAGGAGCCGCAGCGGTCTGCAAGTACAAGGTACGTCTGCGATGCGTGACTGCATTTTTCCTAAGGGACTTGCCGCATGGATTTTAGAGTGAATGTTAAGAATGTGGTGATTTTCCTTCCGTAGTCTTTTAACTAAATATTCAGGCACAGGAAAAATCAAATGAGGTGTGGTCTGGAGCATAGTCTGGCCATGGGAAAAAAAATATTCTGGACAAGGAAAAAAAAAAAAAAGCCACTCAATTTGGGGATAGTTGGTGTGACCCAGTGGGAGACGGAGGGGTTCTCGCTGGGGATTACGCAGTGTGGGTCCATTGTCCGGTGTGGGTCATCTCGTGCAGGTTATGCCGGGTGAGTTACGTGCTGTGGATTGTCCTGCGTGGACTCCCTGCTATAGGTCATCCTTACGCACCTTTCTTCCCGCACGTACCCCTTGTCCTTGCGTGTCCGTCTCTCCCTCGTATCCGTCCCCACTGTCCCGCTCTGTGTTTCTCAGCCCTCCTGACGCGTGGATCAAACTCTACAACTCGGAGAGAGTTATAAAGCAGGCATGTTTATTTGGCACCGGGTGCGTGGGGGATTGCTTCTCCAAAAGCACGCACACTGACAGCACATTTTACCAAAAATGTATCCGGTGCAGGTACACACATTCCTAGGATTGCACAATACAGACATACATGTGCATAAGCGAGGCGGGGTTATTAAAAAACCACTTGCGTTAGCATTTCAGATCTGTCTCTGGTGGTCGTTTACTTCTTCAGGGGTCTGATCTTCCTCTAGATGAACTTCAGTCATTCACCCATGCTCTCCTTTCACTTGGGGATTTCAGCAGTTTCTGAACGACTCCTGTTATCATGTCCTTTGCTTGACATATTAGTCCTTGACTGAATACCAGTTTCTTGACAAGTACCAGTCCCTGATAAGCTTAAGTGAGTTTCAAGGCAAAGAGGATTGTTAGGCATTGTCTAGCAGACAGTTAGTCTCCTAAATCAAGCAGTATGCAGACAGTCAGTCTTCTAAATCAAGCAATATTTAGCAGACCGTTAATTCCCTGTATCACTTGCAAATGCTTTTCACTAAAACACCCCCCCACCGTGTGAGGTTTTCCTCCCTTGTGAGTTTTTTTTCCCCTGTGTTTTGCCCGTTGCGTGCCCTGCACTCTTGTTTTGTGTCCCTGTTCGACGCCCCCCTTTTTGGCGCTGCCTCCCCATGACCCCTCTGTCTTGGGATCCTGGGGGCGCTGCCTGTGTTCCCCAACTTGCCCAGTGCCCCCCACCCCCAACGTGAGTTGCCACGTAAGGCGCGCACGGTTTTGGTGGGACTACCCCCCTGTGCTGCCCAGCGCTGAATAAACATACCTACTTTACAGTCTTACAGATTGTGGAGTCCGTTTTCCGCACGTCAGTTTGGCGAGCCAGCCAGGAGGATCTCTGCTTGGCTGCGGGATCGACTGCGGAGCGGACGCCCCTAGGCGCGCCCCGAGCACTTTCCTCGGAGGAGCCTCCGCTGCCAGCCGCTCACCGCAGGAGCAGACAACGACCTCCTGAAGCCGCGGACCAAACGGTATGTTTAATGGTAGGGGCCTGTAAGTCGTACGCGTGGCTGGGGCAGCTGGTAAATCGCGCAGAGACGTCTGGCGTGCAGCATAGTCCCCGTTGGTTGGGTACCCAGGTTAGTTTGGAGCATCAAAGGGGACTCGCTGACCGATAGAGCGGCCGCTAGCGATCTTGGGGGTAGATCGAGCGAGTCCGAGGTAACCGCTGCATCCCATTGCTGGGAGCCAGGATGGACCTGCTGATGATCGGTACATGAGAAGCAGGAGAAGGGTAAGCGGGCCTCTTTAACCCGGATTTGGAGATAGTTTAACATCAGTAGGTGAGTTTGTTCTTGCAACCGTTTTGCAGCTGCTTTAAAAGGCTGGTATGAATGAGGGATCCCTGTGCTGTATGGTTAAGAGAGTGTGGTTGAGTGATTGATTGTAAGTGTGGTGTGGAGGAGTGAAATAGTTAGTCTAAATTTGAATCATTCATTGAGACCCTCTCACAGAGGAAATATAAAATGGGCAACACTCAAGGGGGAATATTAAGGAGAAGCCCCCTGGGCTGCATACTCGCCCACTGGAAAGATATTGCCGGGGGTGGAGGTACGGAAAGTAAAAAGACTCTTATTAAATATTGCAATCAGTGGTGGCCATTGTATAAGTTAGAGGGTGAAGTCAAGTGGCCGTTCAATGGAACGTTGGATTACAATACTTTGTTGCAGCTTATGTTGTTTCTTAGAAGAGAAGGGAAATGGGACGAGGTGTCGTATGCAGATATGTTTTTTACCCTACGAAATCACCCAGAGTGGCAAAGGGACTGTGGGATGATATCCCCGCAGGACCCTATGGTACTCGCACTCGAACGGGAGAACAAGGGGGGTGGGGGCAGGTTAAAAAGGTGCTGTTCATCATGCAGCATTGGGCAGAGGTGTACGAAAGCAGATAAAGTACGCCAGGTTCCAGAACAAGATTTAAGTGATTTGTTTAAACCTCCCCCCCGATCACAGGACCAGGACGCAGACTCGGAAGGGACATCGAATCCCCCTGATAGCCCTGTATCTTCCCGTACTAGACAGAAATCTGCTCCGACAATCTTACAAGCACCCCTCCGGGAGGCGGTGGGGCCGGATGGCGGAACAATGTTAATTAAAGTACCCTTCTCCACCGCTGACTTGGGAGAGTGGAGAAAAATTGCTAAAGATTACAGAAGCGATCCGGTAAGTGTGGCTAAACATTTCCAGTTCATTGTAAAACAACATAATCCGGACTGGAAAGACATACAGCTGCTATTAGAATACATGACTGAAACGGAGAAGCAGTTGATTTTAAAAACGGCAGGAAATCTAGCCGAGGATTATTATAAAGTTACCGGGGGAGATGTTAAGGAACACTTCCCCCTCCAGGACCCGAAATGGGAGGTAAACAGGTCAGTACATATGGAAAGATTGCAGGAATATCAGGAGTGGATTTCGAAGGGGATGGAACGGGCAATCCCTAAGACTATAAATTGGTCAGCCTTATATGCAATTAAACAAGGTCCTTCCGAGTCTCCATCTGAATTCCCGGATCGACTGAGGGATGTGATGCGTCGTAGCACGCCGCTGGACCCGGGGTCTGAGGTAGGGATACAGCAACTAGTTTCTCTGCTCTGTTCCTGGGTCAGTCTACGGGGGACATAAGACGAAAGCTTCAAAAGTTGCGTCCTGCGGAAAGCAGGAATTTAGAGATCTTGCTGGATGAGGCTTGGAGAGTGTTCAGTAATAGAGAAGAAGGGTATCGGCAGGGACAAAGAAGGTTGGTGGCTGTCGTTCGGGGAGATGGGGAGTGGAGAGGTAGGCGAAATCAGCCTCGGTTGGGGTTGGAAAAGGATCAGTGTGCAATGTGCAAGGGCTTTGGCCACTGGAAAAAGGAATGCCCAAGGAACAAGAAAGAAGGCCGGAGGATCCCGGCGAATGTGAGGATAGCTCATGTGATAGAAGACTGACGGGAACCTGGGGAGTCTACCCTAGCGGATCCACTGGTTATAATTAAGCTAGGGGAAAAACAACAACAAGTAGAATTCTTAGTAGATACAGGGGCAACATATTCGGTTCTGAATCAAGCTTTGATGCCCCTGGGAAATGATTATGTCATGGTAAAAGGAGCGACTGGCCAAAGTGAAAAGGCATATTTTTGTAAGCCTCTAAAATACAAATTGGGAAAACAATGGGGTATCCACAAATTTTTATATATGCCCAACTCCCCGAAAGCACTTTTGGGGAGAGATCTATTGGAACAATTGGGAGCAAAAATTATATTTGAAAAAGGAGAAATTACTCTGGAGGTAAAAGATCAGCAATATATTCAGATATTGAGTCTAACCTTAACCAGTCTCCCCTCAGAAGGAAAAATTAATGAGGAAATCCTAAACCAAGTGTACCCGGGGGTATGGGCTACTGATGTACCTGGAAGGGCGAAAAGTGCTCCACCTGTTGAAGTTAAGGTTAAGGAAGGCCGACGACCGGTAAGAATTAAACAATGTCCCCTAAAGAAGGAAGACAGAGAAGGAATCCGGCCGGTGATAGAAAAATTTCTACAGTTAGGACTATTAAAGGAGTGAGTGTCAGAATTCAATACCCCTATATTACCTGTTCGGAAACCCGATGGGTCATATAGGGTGGTCCAAGACTTACGGGCGGTGAATAAGATAACTGAGGACCTCTACCCAGTAGTGGCCAATCCATATACCCTGCTGACTGTGTTGACACCTGAACTAATTTGGTTTACTGTTTTAGATTTGAAGGATGCTTTCTTTTGCCTCCCTCTCCATGAAGCCAGTCAAAAATTGTTTGCGTTCGAATGGGAAAACCCTAAAAGTGGTCGGAAGACCCAGCTCACTTGGACGGTGTTGCCACAAGGATTTAAAAATAGTCCTACTATTTTTGGGAATCAGCTTGCAAAAGACTTAGAATCCTGGGAAACCCCATCTGGGGAAGGAAAATTGTTGCAGTATGTAGATGATATCCTGATTGCCACGAAAACAGAGGAAGACTGTATGGCATGGACGGTGAGTCTGTTGAATTTCTTGGGACTCCAGGGATACCGTGTCTCCAGGAAGAAAGCCCAGGTAATGCAACGTAAAGTGAATTATTTGGGCTATGAAATTAGTGCGGGGCAGAGAACTTTGGGACAGGCCCGCAAAGAGGCAATATGCCAGACTCAGAGACCTCAGACAGTAAAGGAGTTACGGACTTTTCTGGGAATGACCGGGTGGTGCCGATTGTGGATCTATAATTATGGACTGCTTGTTAAACCACTGTATGCTCTGACAGCTACTGAGCAGAAGCACCTTGAGTGGAACAAAGAGACCGAACGAGCCTTTGAGCTACTGAAAAAGGCGTTGATGTCGGCCCCGGCCTTAGGACTCCCAGATGTGAGTAAGCCGTTTCTTCTTTTCTCCCATGAGAAACAGGGTATTGCCCTGGGAATATTAGCACAAGATCTGGGTCCATATCGACGGGCAGTTGCCTATCTCTCTAAGCAGTGAGACGCCACTGCAAAGGGTTGGCCTGGATGCCTACGGGCGGTTGCAGCTGTGATACTGAACATACAGGAAGCCCGAAAGTTTACCCTGGGCCAGAAAATGACTGTTTTGGTGTCTCATACAGTATCAGCAGTACTGGAAGCAAAGGGTGGGCACTGGCTCTCTCCACAAAGGTTCCTGAGATATCAAGCTGTATTAGTAGAACAGGACGATGTGGAAATCGTGGTCACTAACATTGTCAACCCAGCTTCTTTTCTCGGTGGGAACACAGGAGAACCAGTGCACCATGACTGTTTGGAAACCATCGAAGCAACATATGCAAGCCGCCCAGACCTGAAGGATAGCCCCATGGAAAATGGGGAAAACTGGTTCACAGACGGGAGCAGTTATGTCTTAAATGGCAATCGACACGCGGGATATGCCATCACTACCAGCCAGCAGGTAATAGAGTCAGGGCCTTTGCCCATGAACACCTCCGCACAGAAGGCAGAAATAATTGCCCTAACCCGAGCCCTGGAGTTGGCCCAGGGCAAAACTGTGAACATTTACACGGACTCAAAATATGCCTTCGGAGTTGTGCACGCACATGGAGCAATCTGGAAAGAAAGAGGACTATTGAACTCCCAGGGAAAAAATATCAAACATGCAGAAGAAATTTTGAAGCTACTAGAAGCTGTCCAGCTCCCTGAGAAAGTGGCAATTATGCATATTAAGGCACAGCAGAGAGTGAGCTCCGATTTGGAGAAAGGGAATGAACTGGCGGACAGAGAGGCAAAACAAGCGGCCAAAATGAAGGTGAGAATAGAAGGGGCTCTAATTCCTGATAGGCAAATCTCTCTAGAAGGTAAGCCAGAATATACCAAGGAAGATCAGAAACTTATCACAGACTTGGAAGGGTCATATAATGAAGAGGGGTGGGCTTATACCCCACAGGGAAGACTAATTATTCCCTCTTGTTTACTGTGGCACTTGATACGGGAGGAACATAGAAAAAGGCATTGGGGAACAGAGGCTCTGTATGAACATTTGATAAGGGAAATCGTGGCTAGAAACTTATATACCACAGTGAGACAGGTGACTCAACAGTGTGACCTTTGCCTCCAGACTAATCCAAAAAATACTCCCAAACCAGAAATGGGCCAGATTGGGAAGGGCAATGGGCCTGGACAACAATGGCAGGTTGATTTTACAGAGCTTCCAAGGAAAGGGGGGTATCGCTATTTGCTGGTATTAACTGATACCTTTTCAGGTTGGCCAGAAGCGTTCCCAACTAGGACAGCCAAGGCTCGGGAGGTAACTAAAGTGTTGGTACAAGAGAGAATACCACGTTTTGGGGTTCCAGCAACCATATCCTCAGACAGAGGACCACATTTTGTCTCAAAAATAGTGCAACAAATCAGCCACCATTTAGGTATAGATTGGCAACTTCATACCCCGTATCGCCCTCAGTCGAGTGGCCAAGTAGAGAAAATGAATCACTTAATCAAACAGCAAATTGTGAAATTGGGACCAGAAGCAAACTTAACGTGGCCTCAGTCACTCCCTTTAGCCCTTCTGCGTATACGAACGAGACCAAGGGCAAAGGAAGGACTGAGTCCCTTTGAAATTTTGTATGGACGACCCTATGGAATACAGAGGGGAATGTCTACGCAAGCTGGGGATGAAATTATGACTTCCTACACGGTGGCATTGGGCAAACAGCTCAATAAAATTGGAAAGCATGTAATTGGGACCCGGGGAAGAGGTCTAGATGAACCTGTGCATGATATACAACCTGGAGATGATGTATATGTAAAGTCTCTTGCAGAAAAAACCTTGGAACCACAGTGGGAAGGACCATACCAGGTACTCCTCACCTCCTTTACAGCAATCAAGATCAGAGAGCAGAATGCCTGGATACACCACACTAGGGTAAAAAAGGCACCACAAAAACTCTGGACTTCTGAAGTTCAGGGACCCCTAAAGCTTAAACTGAGAAGGTAGAATGTGGATTAAGGTTTGTGTAATCCTGGTAAATCTACAAATGATGAACATAGCTGGCAGTAAAAGAATTTACTAATTTTCTAGAAAAGGGGGGACTGAGAGAAGGAGTTAAAGAAATCTTAATAGATATGGCATTGATTAATTATTGCTGTGCATCCTAAGGAATCAAGTTGATAAATAGTGCTTAATGTTTTGTTAACTACTTGCTTAATAATTTGCTAACCATTGTGCAAACTATTTGAAGCAGAAAGTCTTGCAATTCTTCACGAAAGACAGTTCCCGGTAAGGACTAGGGGGGTCGCTTCAAGAACCAGCTAAAACCGACCCTGCAGCTTGAATGAAAGCCAAGGGATAACTGAGTTTGCGCAGGAACAAAAGGTTACTAGCGGTGACGAAGAGGAGTCACCTGCCTTCATCCCCACGACCCCCGACGACCACCATCAGGAGGCACTGCGCAAGCCCAGACAGGAGGAGTTTATGAAAATGACCCCTTGGGACTAATTTTAATAGGAAGCGGGGATAGGTCATGCATATGTCTAGGCGTATTGTGAAACTTGATGTATATGTAACATTTGGTTGTATAAATTTAAAGTGAGTTGCCACGTAAGGCGCGCACGGTTTTGGTGGGACTACCCCCCTGTGCTGCCCAGCGCTGAATAAGCATACCTACTTTACAATCTTACAGATTGTGGAGTCCGTTTTCCGCACGTCAGGAGGAACCGGCCGTGGCTCGTCCGGCTGAACACCCAGGAGCGGAGCGGTGGGGGGCTGCTGCCACCTGGTGACGGAAAGCGGGAACTGCAGCTCGGGAGTCGCGCATGCGCAGTGCTCTGCCCTTCTCCCGGCAGGCACTGTGTTCGGCCTTCGGACTGCGCATGCGGCCGGGAGCAGCATGGCGGTGTGCGGCCGGCGGGTCCCGGCGGCGGTGACGGGTGAGTACCGAGGGCACCCGTGAGGTGAGCGAGCCCCTTTCGTGGCTGCAGCGCTGTCTCCTGCCCGCCCGGGGAGCCTCAAGCCGCCCGCTCGGAGCCGAGCCGGGCGAGGGCAGCCCCGGGGAGTGACCCGAGAGCAGAGAGAAGGGAAGAGGGGCAGGAGGGGCCCCCCCCTCCCGGGCGGAGACGCCGGGCACCTCCCCAGCTCGCCAGAGCTCCCCCCGAGCCTCCCCCGGCCCCGTGCAGCTGCCCGCCGCTCCGGCGCGTCCCCTGAAGCCTGTCCCGTAGCACCGGGCCACGCCCTGCCCTGAAGGCTGCGAGGGGGGACCTCAGTGTATCTGGAGAATCCCCTGCGGCAGCAGGCGCTCCGGCCAGGGGCCGCGTGCGGTAATAACGGTCGCTGCTTCTTCTTTCCCTCTCCCAGAGGCCGTGGCTGTCCGTTCCTCCCTTGGGAACGCTGTTGACTGCACTCGCCTCAGGCTTGTGTGGGCTGTCTCTGCCCGGCCGCGCTCTCCTGGCGGTGCGGGAGCGAAAATGAACGGATGGAGCTGTTACCGAAATCCGGAATAAAACTCCTTAACAGCAACGAGAAGTTAAGAAGCAGGCACTTCTTTATTGCAGCGCTGGGCGCACGGGGGATCGCTCCACCTAGCGTGCGCACCCATTTGATCAACAGCACGGGTTAAATACACATTAATTATACATATTCATTAAATTCCAAGAAATAATATGCATAAACATAAATTTTCTGAGAAACCATTACATCATTTCCCTACCCACTCGCGCATGCCCAGTCTTTTGAGTCGAGGGTCTTTTGGTGGTCTTGGTGGTCGTCAAAACGCCCCCTCCTCGAATTCGCTGGTCAAACTCCTCCTTGAAATCTCCATATCTGGTCTTGAGAACAGGTCGCGGTGCTGCTTGATTTTCCTGGCTCCAAAGTGATGGCTCAGGGCCTATTTCTGCAGGTGGGGTTTGGGGGTGTTTGGGACTTACCATTGTATTAAAGATATGCTAGGCTAGCTTCTAACAAATGCGTATTATAAGATCTCTAGGGTCCCACTCCCTTTAGGAACAAACGAATTTTATGAAGATTTAACCTATGTGACTACAGTTCCATAGTTAGCAAGAATCACCTCATATTGATATTTAATTTTCAATGTTTATGTCATGTAACATTTCCCCCCTTTGAGACTTATTTAATTTTTTTCAATAAGTCTCATTTACTTATAACTAATCTCCATAATCAGTAAACCAAAAAGTATTATTAACATTACTAATAAAATTCCTTTGATAGATTTCATTATTTTTGATATGATTTTGTCTAATTCATTAAAAATGAGAGACTGTTAACTTTAAATGACATGTTTCTTTAGAAATCCATTGTTTCTGTTTTGGAGGCTGTGCTTCTTGACTCTCAAATAATGAATCCAAGAATCAATATCTTCAAATTTAGGGGCTGTATATATTGCTAGAAGCACCTGATATGGTTCTTTCCATTCTTATTGAAGAGTTTCTGATTCCCAAATTTTCAGGTACACGTAATCTCCTGGTTAAAATGATGAACTGGGGAATCTAAAGAAAGAGGCTCTGTGGCAGTTCCATATCCATATCAGAGTTCTTCCAAGGGATATCAAATACAATTCCGTTTCATTATCCCCAGTAGCAGTCACATTTTGAACAAGGGTTAGAGTCTGATAAGATTTTCCATACATTAACATATGGACTAATTTTAGTCCTAGATCTGGATTGAATCTTGATTCTCGGAAGTGCTTAAGGAAGAGCATGAGGCCATTTTAAAGATATTTTCTGACAAATTTTACTTGTCTATTAGATTGTGGCCTTCAAGGAGTGTGTAAATTCAATTTGATTCCCAGAATTTTCCTCAATATTTGAATAATTTCAGACACAAAATGAGGACCTCTATTTGATTATATTCTTTTGGGGATTCCAAACCATGATATTATTTCTTTTAACATATTTTTAGCCACTTCTCTTGCCTATTGGTGCGACAGGAAAAGAAAATCTTTTGGCCATATTTACTAATACCAATAGATATCTATATCCATTTTGTTGTGGCAATTCTGAAAAAATCAATCTGCCAATAATTTTCAGGCAAGTTTCCCATATATATGGTTCTTGGGGGTGGTTATTTAATATTTCTCGGGTTATTCTTTAAACAAGTTTCACACTTTTTGTTACTGATTTTATTAGCTTTATCATCCTAACACTAATCACCTGTCTTCTTAAATCACTGATCATTGCCTCTGTTTCCCAATGAATTTTTCTATGCTTTTAGCTTTGATTGTGGTGAGACCACAACTTGATTTTTAGGACTAATGATCATTTTTCATATTTATTTGAATTGATTTAGCTAATTCCAAATCAACCTTACTGTAGTTTGGGATTTGTTGTTCAAATTTCACTTCTTTAACTGGTATTATTGTCATGATGCCTTTTTCTGCTCTCTCCTTTGCCTTTTTATTGACTAATTTATTTCCAATATTCACTGGGAAATTCCCAAATTGGTGGGCTTTGCAGTGCATTACTGCAGCTTCTTTGTGTTTCTGCACCACTTGGAGCAATTGCAGAATTTCTTCTTGGTGTTTAATGGATGTTCCTTGTGCTGTCAGCATTCCTCTTTCTTTCCATGTGGCTCCATGGGCATGTACTACTCCAAAAGCATACTTTAAATCAGTCCATATATTCACTTTTTATGTTCTGTCCATTTTAGGGCTTTTATGAGGGCTAGTTATCAATTCCGCCTTTTGTGCTGAGGTGTTCACTGAGAGCGGCTTTGCATCAATAACAGAGTTTGTTATTGTTATTGTATATCCAGCCAATCTTCTTCCATTTCTCACGAGGCTGCTTCCATCAGTACATATCTCGAATTCTGGGTCAGGTATGTTCACTCTTCTGTTACTTCTGCTGGAATAAACTTGTTTGATGGTCTGTAGACAGTCATGACTTAAAACTTCTTCTTCTATTGAACTTAAAAAGATGGCAGGATTTATTGTTGTAGTTGTTTTTGATTTGACATCATCTTGTTCCAACAGGACAATTTGATGTTTGAGCATCCTGCTTGGGGATAACCAGTGTCCTCCTTTCTGTTCCAGAACAGAAAGTACCATATGCGGTACATAAGCTGTTCTTGGGTGTCCCGTTGTCAGCTTACAAGCTTCTTAAGTCAGGAGGACAGTTGCTGCTACAGCCCATAGACAACCTGGTCATCCTTAGCTAACATTGTCCAATTGTTTGGAGAAATAACCAACCGGTCTTCTTCATTCTCCATTTTTCTGAGAAAGCATTCTTCTGAGGGCCGAATGTTGTCTTTCATGAACAAACAGTTCAAAGGGTTTGGTTAAATCGGGCAACCCTAGAGCAGGAGTGAACATCAGAGCTACCTTTACATTCTGGAATGCCTTTCGAGCTTCAGGTTCTCACACAAGGGGTCCCTCCTTCAATTCCTTTAATCCACAGGTGACACCAGCCAGCCATTCCCAGAAACGTTTGCAGCTCCTTAGCTCCTTTTGGCTCCGGCATTTGGCAAATTGCCTCTTTTCTCTCATTTCCCAGTTGTCTTTGTCCCTGTGTGATTTCAAATCCCAAATACATGACAGTCTCTTTTCCAATCTGTGCTTTCTTCTTGGAAAATCTGTTATCACTTTGGCCCAAGAAATTTAGCAGGTTAGTAGTCAAGTTGAAATATTCTTCTCTGGTTTCTGTGGCTATTAAAATATCATCTACATATTGCAACACCAGTCTTTCAGGATAAATTATTTTGCATGTTTCTAATTCCTTAGCCAATTGATTTCCAAAGATCATTGGGCTATTTTTAAATCCCTGAGGTAGCACTGCCCAGCTGAGCTGAGTCTTCTGCCCAGTTGTGGGATTTTGCAGTTCAAAGGCAAAATATGCCTGACTATTTTTGTCAAGAAGAATACAGAAAAAGGCATCCTATAAGTTCAATACAGTGAACCACTTGTGATTTTCTTTTAAAGCTGTCAACAAGGATACAGGTTTGCCACTAAGGGGTGAATATCTTGAACTATTAAATTTATTGCTATTAAAATCTTGTACTAACCTATATTCCTCACTTTCTGGCTTTTTCACAGGTAAAATGGGAGTATTGAATTCTGATTCACATTCGACTAATAGTCGATATTTTTTTAAAAAATTTTCAATCATTTTCTCAAGGCCTCTTCTAGCTTCTAATTTTAAAGGGTACTGGTTTTGTCTTACCAGTTTGGTGCTCTCCTTTAGAAAAATCTTTACCGGTTCTGCTGCTTTTGAATGTCCGGGAACTTCGCCAGCCCACACCAAAGGGTTACTGCATTGTCCACTTCTTGAGGGATTTCATATGGCTCTGAAGTTGTCTGCAACATAGAAATTCTTGCCTCTCTGGCTTTTGATTAGGGTATATTTAATTGAATGTCACAGTTTTAAAAATTAATTTGTGCTTTCAATTTGCTCAATAAATCTCTCCCCAATAAGGCAACAGGACACTCTGGTATATATAAAAATTGGCCAGTTCCCCATTTTTACCCACCTTAAAGTTAAGGATTGAATGAAAAAATTATTTTCAGCTTTCCCTGTGGCACCAATTTTGTCTACATGCTTTTTACTCAATTTTCTTCTACCAGTACTTAAAATGAATAGCTCCAGTATCAAAATAGAAAATCCATGGTTTGGGTCCCCAGCTGGATTGTAACCAGGGGTTCTGCTGGGGAATTCTCCCCCAGTCCTCTTTGCACCTCTGACAAAGGCATCTGCTGTGCTGCCAGTTTTTTGTTTCTTTTTCAGAATAAGGACACGCATTTTTCCAGTGCCACCATGCTTCACACTTTGCACACTGATATTCCCAATCTCTCTCCTATTGCAGTTATTTTATCCATTCCTCTACCACACCCCGATCTCATCCCCGGTTTGTTCCCCTACTGCTTGTCGAAGTGGTAGGGGGGGCAAGGCTTGAGCCGCTCCTTGTTCTATCTGGTCTTGTCAGCTTCCAGTTCTC
Organism: Chlamydotis macqueenii; assembly: GCF_036417535.1. Lineage (NCBI taxonomy): Eukaryota > Metazoa > Chordata > Aves > Otidiformes > Otididae > Chlamydotis > Chlamydotis macqueenii. The sequence goes on from NC_141566.1 coordinate 433,730, forward strand.
CCTGCAATAGGAGTGAAACCCTCATAATTCAACTGTCCCACTCTACAGCTCCCACCAGGGGTTCGGTGTTCTGGCCCCTTTTTCTACTGTTTCATTTGTTAAACCTGCATCAACACTTCCAGACCACACATAAAGATAATACAGAAATTTAACACATGAATTCTATGTTTTCCTCTTCAGTTCCACATTTTAAACATCACTTTCTATACTACAAGCCAGGATCTTTTCAACCTTTTTCCTTTTTTTTTTTTTTTTTTAATTTTTTTTTTTTATGCCAAAACCATCGGATCCTTGGGGACGTATCTGCAATCTTTCTGCCACTTGGGATGATTTCCCAAAGTAAAGAACAAATCAACATCGGGGACCACATCTCACTTTCCTTCCCTTCTACAAGATAACATCAACTGTAAAATATTGTATCAATTTTTTTTTCTAGTTACTGGGTCTCCCCTTATATCCTCCCAATGTTTAAGAACACATCCCAGTGGAGACTTCATTAATATTTCCCCTACCATTGAGGTAGACATAGAAGATATGTGTTTTCCCATATTTTACAAAGGAGTTTTTGGTACCAAAAAGACAATAACACTGTTCTACAAACAAAGTCAATCCCGTCACCAAGAAAAGTTTAAAACCCCAAATGCAATACTGTATATCATTCAAGTCCCTACACTGCAACACATGCATACAGACTTAAAAAAACCAAAACAAAACAAAACAAAACAAAACGCACTGAAGCAACAATTACCAGCTTGTAAATCACTTCTAAAACACCCTGGGGCCCTTTCCAAGCTATGTACAAATCTTACCAATACTCCCCATACTCTTACTCTTAAACAATTTAGATTAAATGCCAAATACCAGATAAATGCAAATGACAATTGTCCCAAATACAAAAACCAAACAAATGCAAATGACAATTGTCCCAAATACAAAAACCAAACAAATGCAAATGACAATTGTCCCAAATACAAAAACCAAACAAATGCAAATGACAATTGTCCCAAATACACAAATGTCCAACCCTGCAATAGCTTTCGCTTATGACTTACGGGCAGACGCCTAGGCTTCCAAACCAAACGGGTACCCTCTAAGCCCCAACCCTGCGAAGCTTTCGCCGCGCCTTAAGGGCAGGCTATCCAGAGCAGACAGATTTCAAAGAAGAAGTGCCTTACCCTTTTCTCCAGGGAACGTTGCGAGGAGCTTTGTGAGTCGAGAGCGATGGGTCTCCCCGAGAATACCTCGGTGCCGGCTGGAGTTCGATCAACACTCGATCTCGTTCAGTCTCACTCGCAAGGTCCCATCTGGGTCGCCAAAACTGTTACCGAAATCCGGAATAAAACTCCTTAACAGCAATGAGAAGTTAAGAAGCAGGCACTTCTTTATTGCAGCGCTGGGCGCACGGGGGATCGCTCCACCTAGCGTGCGCACCCATTTGATCAGCAGCACGGGTTAAATACACATTAATTATACATATTCATTAAATTCCAAGAAATAATATGCATAAACATAAATTTTCTGAGAAACCATTACATCATTTCCCTACCCACTCGCGCATGCCCAGTCTTTTGAGTCGAGGGTCTTTTGGAGGTCTTGGTGATCGTCAAAACGCCCCCTCCTCAAATTCGCTGGTCAAACTCCTCCTTGAAATCTCCATATCTGGTCTTGAGAACAGGTCGCGGTGCTGCTTGATTTTCCTGGCTCCAAAGTGATGGCTCAGGGCCTGTTTCTGCAGGTGGTGTTTGGGACTTACCGTTGTATTAACGATATGCTAGGCTAGCTTCTAACAAATGCGTATTATAATATATCTAGGGTCCCACTCCCTCTAAGGACAAATAGATTTCGTATAAAACTTAACCTATGTGACTACAGTTCTACAGTTAGCAAGAATCACCTCATACTGATATTTAATTTTCAACATTTATGTCATGTAACAGAGCGCTTACTGCCTGTGGAAAGGAGCTGCTGCAGCTGAAGCTGGAGAGGCCACAGAAAGGTAAAGAAGAAGAAGAAACCAAAGGCCAGCCAGCCAGCAGCTGCCTCCCGCTGCAGGCCAGAGAGAGCCTAGCCTGCCTCTCCGGGTGAGGAAGGATCCCTCTTTGTACTCTTCAGCAGGCCAGACCGCCAGTGCGCACTGCACAGTCTGTACGTGGAACCTGAAGCACGGTACGGCCACATAGCGCGCGAGCGAGCGAGCGTGGGTGGGTGGCTACATGTCTAGGAAGCTTTTTGTCTAAGAGCTGTAGGACACCCACGTATTCTCTTAGGTGGAGGACAGCCAAGTGGTCGGAGTTACAGAAGAGGAGAGAAGCAGAAAGCAGCATCTGACCTGTCAGATTCTCCCAGCAGTGCCGGGAGTGAGAGCTGTGGTGAGTCCCCGGCCCCTGGGGCTCTGCCTCCTCTCTTGTGCGTCCCTGTCCTTCCCTGCCTCTCCCGTGACCCCTACCTTTCCCAAGCTGCTGTGATTTGTTGTTGTTGTTATTGTTTCCTTCTACCTCTCCTCTTCTGTCTGTTCTTGTATGCTCTTCCCCCTTTCTCTCTCCCTTTAAATCTCTTGTTCTACCGCTTCCTTTTGTTTTGTATCCCTGCACTTTTGTTCTGCTCCCTTTCCTTCCTTTGTTTGTCCTCTGTCTCTGTCCTGCGGCCCATTGCTGTTTTTGCCTTTTCCATCTCTTTGTCCTGATCTGCATCCGTCTTCTCCCCCCAACTAATTTCTCCAGCCTGTTTTCTGGCCTGCTTTTCTTTGCGCCTCTGCATGCCTGCCCTGTGCCTCTGCCTTTCTATCTCTCTCTTTCTTTTCTTATCTTTCTTTCTCTATCTCTTTGTCTTGCGTACTGTCACTGTTTTTTTTTTTCTGTTCTGTATCTCACTGTCTGTGACCTCCTCTGTGCCCCTGGATGTGTTTGCAGCCCCTGGGTGCAGAGCTGATGGCTGAGGACAGGCACAGGGAAGGGGGTGATGTGCTGTGGGGCTTTGGCAAGGGCCCCTGCTCCTGATGGGCTCCAGCTGGGGCTGGAGGTGGGGCAGCCCCAGATGGGTCCAGTGAGGCTGAGGGTGGCCCTGGCCCTGGCCCTGGCCCTGCTGTATGAGGGGCCTCCAGCTGTAAAGGGGGCCGCCTGGGCATGGCTGCTGGAGGGGACTGAGGAGTGAATCACAGGCAGGTGCCTCCAGCAAGGAGAGGCTGGTCCATCTGAGCCCTCCCTGACAGAGCAGACACCAGGACGCAGTGCCAGGAGCTCCGTGCCTCTGTCGGCCACGTGTGCGAGCCACCACGTTCTGCTACATTTGTCATTCAGCCCTGTCCAGAACGTAGCTGTGGTAGAAGTTAGATAGCATGCATGGTCTTGCTAGAAATGAAGCCTGGAGCATTTGTTTTCTTGTAGGAAGCTAAGGCAGGTGGTTTTTGATAATGTTGTCATTGCATGTAATGACATACTTTTCTAGTTAGCTTGGTATGACACCTATTTTTTCTACCTACACCCCAGAAAAAGTAAGTTGAGCTTTGCGTCTCTCAGCATCTGAAGCACCACGAGCGGCAGTTGCGGCGTCGGACTTGTTGGCAATGAGTGGAGCCGGTGAGCAGAGCACTGCGGCGCTTTTGAGGAGGAGAGTGCCATAGAAGAGATTGGTGGTAAGTGGTGTGATGTTGAAGGGCGGTGCTGTTTGGTAGGTTTTATTTTTGGGGTTTTTTTTTTTGCAGATGGTGATGAGGAGCTGGGCGAGGAAGCGCCATCTTAGTTAGCATGGGGTTGTTCTTTTGAGGATGTAATCTGATTTCTGGCCATTTGAGAGCTAAGTTGAGGGACCACAGCCGAGGAGGGAACAAGGCTGAAAACTGCAGGGAGGGTGTAGTAAATTGATGGGAGGAAGAGGGCTCCCTGGGAACAGTCTCTCTCGGGAAGGTGAAGGGGGAGACGTTACTGGTCAGTGTACGCTGGGCAAGAGTGTTGCAGCCTGGGGCGGTCTGCCTTTTATGCAGTCTCTAGGCTGGATAACGTTTGTGGGCCTGTAGAGGCGCTGGCAAGGGCCGGCGAGGAGCAGCACGAGCTTTCAGTGCTGGCACTTTTGGTGTGGCAGCAATCGTCTGACGTTCGTTATTTTGAGGCCTTTTTTCCGGTGGGTGGCCGTGCGGAGCTGACAGTGAAAGCGGGAGCACTGGCGTCCAGGAAATCCCAGAGCCCTCCTCTGCTTGGAGGCAGTTCACGAGGACAGAAGTGTTGCTGTGCTCCTTAACAAACAAATATTCAACTTGGCACATAGAGGGTGAGGAGATCTCGGCTGTACTTAGGGTTGAGAAAATGTATGTAGGCATCTGTGTCTGTCCCCTGCCTGTATGTAGGACAGCGGTTCGAGTGAAACTAAAGCTGCCAATGAGTCAAAAAAAGGCCCGGGTGTCTGAAAAATGCAAAAGCTTTAAAGGCCGGTATCAGCAGCTGTACCAAAGGTGCTGCAAGATACTCTGTCCTTCACGTGGTTTTAGTCCTGAGAAACCTCGCCCCAAAAGGAAGAGTTAGATTCCTGCCTAGCTTCAAACTAAGGGGTTTTTCCCTCTCTCTGCTGAATGTCTGCTGCCAGCGTTTCACCGTGGTCGCCCTTTCCTTGGCCGTGAAAGTACGAGATGGATGGAAAGGAGCCGCAGCGGTCTGCAAGTACAAGGTACGTCTGCGATGCGTGACTGCATTTTTCCTAAGGGACTTGCCGCATGGATTTTAGAGTGAATGTTAAGAATGTGGTGATTTTCCTTCTGTAGTCTTTTAACTAAATATTCAGACACAGGAAAAATCAAATGAGGTGTGGTCTGGAGCATAGTCTGGCCATGGGAAAAAAAATATTCTGGACAAGGAAAAAAAAAAAAGCCACTCAATTTGGGGATAGTTGGTGTGACCCAGTGGGAGACGGAGGGGTTCTCGCTGGGGATTACGCAGTGTGGGTCCATTGTCCGGTGTGGGTCATCTCGTGCAGGTTATGCCGGGTGAGTTACGTGCTGTGGATTGTCCTGCGTGGACTCCCTGCTATAGGTCATCCTTACGCACCTTTCTTCCCGCACGTACCCCTTGTCCTTGCGTGTCCGTCTCTCCCTCGTATCCGTCCCCACTGTCCCGCTCTGTGTTTCTCAGCCCTCCTGACGCGTGGATCAAACTCTACAACTCGGAGAGAGTTATAAAGCAGGCATGTTTAGTTGGCACCGGGTGCGTGGGGGATTGCTTCTCCAAAAGCACGCACACTGACAGCACATTTTACCAAAAATGTATCCGGTGCAGGTACACACATTCCTAGGATTGCACAATACAGACATACATGTGCATAAGCGAGGCGGGGTTATTAAAAAACCACTTGCGTCAGCATTTCAGATCTGTCTCTGGTGGTCGTTTACTTCTTCAGGGGTCTGATCTTCCTCTAGATGAACTTCAGTCATTCACCCATGCTCTCCTTTCACTTGGGGATTTCAGCAGTTTCTGAACGACTCCTGTTATCATGTCCTTTGCTTGACATATTAGTCCTTGACTGAATACCAGTTTCTTGACAAGTACCAGTCCCTGATAAGCTTAAGTGAGTTTCAAGGCAAAGAGGATTGTTAGGCATTGTCTAGCAGACAGTTAGTCTCCTAAATCAAGCAGTATGCAGACAGTCAGTCTTCTAAATCAAGCAATATTTAGCAGACCGTTAATTCCCTGTATCACTTGCAAATGCTTTTCACTAAAACACCCCCCCACCGTGTGAGGTTTTCCTCCCTTGTGAGTTTTTTTTCCCCTGTGTTTTGCCCGTTGCGTGCCCTGCACTCTTGTTTTGTGTCCCTGTTCGACGCCCCCCTTTTTGGCGCTGCCTCCCCATGACCCCTCTGTCTCGGGATCCTGGGGGCGCTGCCTGTGTTCCCCAACTTGCCCAGTGCCCGCCACCCCCAACGTGAGTTGCCACGTAAGGCGCGCACGGTTTTGGTGGGACTACCCCCCTGTGCTGCCCAGCGCTGAATAAACATACCTACTTTACAATCTTACAGATTGTGGAGTCCGTTTTCCGCACGTCAGTTTGGCGAGCCAGCCAGGAGGATCTCTGCTTGGCTGCGGGATCGACTGCGGAGCGGACGCCCCTAGGCGCGCCCCGAGCACTTTCCTCGGAGGAGCCTCCGCTGCCAGCCGCTCACCGCAGGAGCAGACAACGACCTCCTGAAGCCGCGGACCAAACGGTATGTTTAATGGTAGGGGCCTGTAAGTCGTACGCGTGGCTGGGGCAGCTGGTAAATCGCGCAGAGACGTCTGGCGTGCAGCATAGTCCCCGTTGGTTGGGTACCCAGGTTAGTTTGGAGCATCAAAGGGGACTCGCTGACCGATAGAGCGGCCGCTAGCGATCTTGGGGGTAGATCGAGCGAGTCCGAGGTAACCGCTGCATCCCATTGCTGGGAGCCAGGATGGACCTGCTGATGATCGGTACATGAGAAGCAGGAGAAGGGTAAGCGGGCCTCTTTAACCCGGATTTGGAGATAGTTTAACATCAGTAGGTGAGTTTGTTCTTGCAACCGTTTTGCAGCTGCTTTAAAAGGCTGGTATGAATGAGGGATCCCTGTGCTGTATGGTTAAGAGAGTGTGGTTGAGTGATTGATTGTAAGTGTGGTGTGGAGGAGTGAAATAGTTAGTCTAAATTTGAATCATTCCTTGAGACCCTCTCACAGAGGAAATATAAAATGGGCAACACTCAAGGGGGAATATTAAGGAGAAGCCCCCTGGGCTGCATACTCGCCCACTGGAAAGATATTGCCGGGGGTGGAGGTACGGAAAGTAAAAAGACTCTTATTAAATATTGCAATCAGTGGTGGCCATTGTATAAGTTAGAGGGTGAAGTCAAGTGGCCGTTCAATGGAACGTTGGATTACAATACTGTGTTGCAGCTTATGTTGTTTCTTAGAAGAGAAGGGAAATGGGACGAGGTGTCGTATGCAGATATGTTTTTTACCCTACGAAATCACCCAGAGTGGCAAAGGGACTGTGGGATGATATCCCCGCAGGACCCTATGGTACTCGCACTCGAACGGGAGAACAAGGGGGGTGGGGGCAGGTTAAAAAGGTGCTGTTCATCATGCAGCATTGGGCAGAGGTGTACGAAAGCAGATAAAGTACGCCAGGTTCCAGAACAAGATTTGAGTGATTTGTTTAAACCTCCCCCCCCGATCACAGGACCAGGACGCAGACTCGGAAGGGACATCGAATCCCCCTGATAGCCCTGTATCTTCCCGTACTAGACAGAAATCTGCTCCGACAATCTTACAAGCACCCCTCCGGGAGGCGGTGGGGCCGGATGGCGGAACAATGTTAATTAAAGTACCCTTCTCCACCGCTGACTTGGGAGAGTGGAGAAAAATTGCTAAAGATTACAGAAGCGATCCGGTAAGTGTGGCTAAACATTTCCAGTTCATTGTAAAACAACATAATCCGGACTGGAAAGACATACAGCTGCTATTAGAATACATGACTGAAACGGAGAAGCAGTTGATTTTAAAAACGGCAGGAAATCTAGCCGAGGATTATTATAAAGTTACCGGGGGAGATGTTAAGGAACACTTCCCCCTCCAGGACCCGAAATGGGAGGTAAACAGGTCAGTACATATGGAAAGATTGCAGGAATATCAGGAGTGGATTTCGAAGGGGATGGAACGGGCAATCCCTAAGACTATAAATTGGTCAGCCTTATATGCAATTAAACAAGGTCCTTCCGAGTCTCCATCTGAATTCCCGGATCGACTGAGGGATGTGATGCGTCGTAGCACGCCGCTGGACCCGGGGTCTGAGGTAGGGATACAGCAACTAGTTTCTCTGCTCTGTTCCTGGGTCAGTCTACGGGGGACATAAGACGAAAGCTTCAAAAGTTGCTTTTTCCTGCGGAAAGCAGGAATTTAGAGATCTTGCTGGATGAGGCTTGGAGAGTGTTCAGTAATAGAGAAGAAGGGTATCGGCAGGGACAAAGAAGGTTGGTGGCTGTCGTTCGGGGAGATGGGGAGTGGAGAGGTAGGCGAAATCAGCCTCGGTTGGGGTTGGAAAAGGATCAGTGTGCAATGTGCAAGGGCTTTGGCCACTGGAAAAAGGAATGCCCAAGGAACAAGAAAGAAGGCCGGAGGATCCCGGCGAATGTGAGGATAGCTCATGTGATAGAAGACTGACGGGAACCTGGGGAGTCTACCCTAGCGGATCCACTGGTTATAATTAAGCTAGGGGAAAAACAACAACAAGTAGAATTCTTAGTAGATACAGGGGCAACATATTCGGTTCTGAATCAAGCTTTGATGCCCCTGGGAAATGATTATGTCATGGTAAAAGGAGCGACTGGCCAAAGTGAAAAGGCATATTTTTGTAAGCCTCTAAAATACAAATTGGGAAAACAATGGGGTATCCACAAATTTTTATATATGCCCAACTCCCCGAAAGCACTTTTGGGGAGAGATCTATTGGAACAATTGGGAGCAAAAATTATATTTGAAAAAGGAGAAATTACTCTGGAGGTAAAAGATCAGCAATATATTCAGATATTGAGTCTCACCTTAACCAGTCTCCCCTCAGAAGGAAAAATTAATGAGGAAATCCTAAACCAAGTGTACCCGGGGGTATGGGCTACTGATGTACCTGGAAGGGCGAAAAGTGCTCCACCTGTTGAAGTTAAGGTTAAGGAAGGCCGACGACCGGTAAGAATTAAACAATGTCCCCTAAAGAAGGAAGACAGAGAAGGAATCCGGCCGGTGATAGAAAAATTTCTACAGTTAGGACTATTAAAGGAGTGAGTGTCAGAATTCAATACCCCTATATTACCTGTTCGGAAACCCGATGGGTCATATAGGGTGGTCCAAGACTTACGGGCGGTGAATAAGATAACTGAGGACCTCTACCCAGTAGTGGCCAATCCATATACCCTGCTGACTGTGTTGACACCTGAACTAATTTGGTTTACTGTTTTAGATTTGAAGGATGCTTTCTTTTGCCTCCCTCTCCATGAAGCCAGTCAAAAATTGTTTGCGTTCGAATGGGAAAACCCTAAAAGTGGTCGGAAGACCCAGCTCACTTGGACGGTGTTGCCACAAGGATTTAAAAATAGTCCTACCATTTTTGGGAATCAGCTTGCAAAAGACTTAGAATCCTGGGAAACCCCATCTGGGGAAGGAAAATTGTTGCAGTATGTAGATGATATCCTGATTGCCACGAAAACAGAGGAAGACTGTATGGCATGGACGGTGAGTCTGTTGAATTTCTTGGGACTCCAGGGATACCGTGTCTCCAAGAAGAAAGCCCAGGTAATGCAACGTAAAGTGAATTATTTGGGCTATGAAATTAGTGCGGGGCAGAGAACTTTGGGACAGGCCCGCAAAGAGGCAATATGCCAGACTCAGAGACCTCAGACAGTAAAGGAGTTACGGACTTTTCTGGGAATGACCGGGTGGTGCCGATTGTGGATCTATAATTATGGACTGCTTGTTAAACCACTGTATGCTCTGACAGCTACTGAGCAGAAGCACCTTGAGTGGAACAAAGAGACCGAACGAGCCTTTGAGCTACTGAAAAAGGCGTTGATGTCGGCCCCGGCCTTAGGACTCCCAGATGTGAGTAAGCCGTTTCTTCTTTTCTCCCATGAGAAACAGGGTATTGCCCTGGGAATATTAGCACAAGATCTGGGTCCATATCGACGGGCAGTTGCCTATCTCTCTAAGCAGTGAGACGCCACTGCAAAGGGTTGGCCTGGATGCCTACGGGCGGTTGCAGCTGTGATACTGAACATACAGGAAGCCCGAAAGTTTACCCTGGGCCAGAAAATGACTGTTTTGGTGTCTCATACAGTATCAGCAGTACTGGAAGCAAAGGGTGGGCACTGGCTCTCTCCACAAAGGTTCCTGAGATATCAAGCTGTATTAGTAGAACAGGACGATGTGGAAATCGTGGTCACTAACATTGTCAACCCAGCTTCTTTTCTCGGTGGGAACACAGGAGAACCAGTGCACCATGACTGTTTGGAAACCATCGAAGCAACATATGCAAGCCGCCCAGACCTGAAGGATAGCCCCATGGAAAATGGGGAAAACTGGTTCACAGACGGGAGCAGTTATGTCTTAAATGGCAATCGACACGCGGGATATGCCATCACTACCAGCCAGCAGGTAATAGAGTCAGGGCCTTTGCCCATGAACACCTCCGCACAGAAGGCAGAAATAATTGCCCTAACCCGAGCCCTGGAGTTGGCCCAGGGCAAAACTGTGAACATTGACACGGACTCAAAATATGCCTTCGGAGTTGTGCACGCACATGGAGCAATCTGGAAAGAAAGAGGACTATTGAACTCCCAGGGAAAAAATATCAAACATGCAGAAGAAATTTTGAAGCTACTAGAAGCTGTCCAGCTCCCTGAGAAAGTGGCAATTATGCATATTAAGGCACAGCAGAGAGTGAGCTCCGATTTGGAGAAAGGGAATGAACTGGCGGACAGAGAGGCAAAACAAGCGGCCAAAATGAAGGTGAGAATAGAAGGGGCTCTAATTCCTGATAGGCAAATCTCTCTAGAAGGTAAGCCAGAATATACCAAGGAAGATCAGAAACTTATCACAGACTTGGAAGGGTCATATAATGAAGAGGGGTGGGCTTATACCCCACAGGGAAGACTAATTATTCCCTCTTGTTTACTGTGGCACTTGATAACGGGAGGAACATAGAAAAAGGCATTGGGGAACAGAGGCTCTGTATAAACATTTGATAAGGGAAATCGTGGCTAGAAACTTATATACCACAGTGAGACAGGTGACTGAACAGTGTGACCTTTGCCTCCAGACTAATCCAAAAAATACTCCCAAACCAGAAATGGGCCAGATTGGGAAGGGCAATGGGCCTGGACAACAATGGCAGGTTGATTTTACAGAACTTCCAAGAAAAGGGGGGTATCGCTATTTGCTGGTATTAACTGATACCTTTTCAGGTTGGCCAGAAGCGTTCCCAACTAGGACAGCCAAGGCTCGGGAGGTAACTAAAGTGTTGGTACAAGAGAGAATACCACGTTTTGGGGTTCCAGCAACCATATCCTCAGACAGAGGACCACATTTTGTCTCAAAAATAGTGCAACAAATCAGCCACCATTTAGGTATAGATTGGCAACTTCATACCCCGTATCGCCCTCAGTCGAGTGGCCAAGTAGAGAAAATGAATCACTTAATCAAGCAGCAAATTGTGAAATTGGGACAAGAAGCAAACTTAACGTGGCCTCAGTCACTCCCTTTAGCCCTTCTGCGTATACGAACGAGACCAAGGGCAAAGGAAGGACTGAGTCCCTTTGAAATTTTGTATGGACGACCCTATGGAATACAGAGGGGAATGTCTACGCAAGCTGGGGATGAAATTATGACTTCCTACATGGTGGCATTGGGCAAACAGCTCAATAAAATTGGAAAGCATGTAATTGGGACCCGGGGAAGAGGTCTAGATGAACCTGTGCATGATATACAACCTGGAGATGATGTATATGTAAAGTCTCTTGCAGAAAAAACCTTGGAACCACAGTGGGAAGGACCATACCAGGTACTCCTCACCTCCTTTACAGCAATCAAGATCAGAGAGCAGAATGCCTGGATACACCACACTAGGGTAAAAAAGGCACCACAAAAACTCTGGACTTCTGAAGTTCAGGGACCCCTAAAGCTTAAACTGAGAAGGTAGAATGTGGATTAAGGTTTGTGTAATCCTGGTAAATCTACAAACGATGAACATAGCTGGCGGTAAAAGAATTTACTAATTTTCTAGAAAAGGGGGGACTGAGAGAAGGAGTTAAAGAAATCTTAATAGATATGGCATTGATTAATTATTGCTGTGCATCCTAAGGAATCAAGTTGATAAATAGTGCTTAATGTTTTGTTAACTACTTGCTTAATAATTTGCTAACCATTGTGCAAACTATTTGAAGCAGAAAGTCTTGCAATTCTTCACGAAAGACAGTTCCCGGTAAGGACTAGGGGGGTCGCTTCAAGAACCAGCTAAAACCGACCCTGCAGCTTGAATGAAAGCCAAGGGATAACTGAGTTTGCGCAGGAACAAAAGGTTACTAGCGGTGACGAAGAGGAGTCACCTGCCTTCATCCCCCCGACCCCCGACGACCACCAGCAGGAGGCACTGCGCAAGCCCAGACAGGAGGAGTTTATGAAAATGACCCCTTGGGACTAATTTTAATACGAAGCGGGGATAGGTCATGCATATGTCTAGGCGTATTGTGAAACTTGATGTATATGTAACATTTGGTTGTGTAAATTTAAAGTGAGTTGCCACGTAAGGCGCGCACGGTTTTGGTGGGACTACCCCCCTGTGCTGCCCAGCGCTGAATAAGCATACCTACTTTACAATCTTACAGATTGTGGAGTCCGTTTTCCGCACGTCAGGAGGAACCGGCCGTGGCTCGTCCGGCTGAACACCCAGGAGCGGAGCGGTGGGGGGCTGCTGCCACCTGGTGACGGAAAGCGGGAACTGCAGCTCGGGAGTCGCGCATGCGCAGTGCTCTGCCCTTCTCCCGGCAGGCACTGTGTTCGGCCTTCGGACTGCGCATGCGGCCGGGAGCAGCATGGCGGTGTGCGGCCGGCGGGTCCCGGCGGCGGTGACGGGTGAGTACCGAGGGCACCCGTGAGGTGAGCGAGCCCCTTTCGTGGCTGCAGCGCTGTCTCCTGCCCGCCCGGGGAGCCTCAAGCCGCCCGCTCGGAGCCGAGCCGGGCGAGGGCAGCCCCGGGGAGTGACCCGAGAGCAGAGAGAAGGGAAGAGGGGCAGGAGGGGGCCCCCCCTCCCGGGCGGAGACGCCGGGCACCTCCCCAGCTCGCCAGAGCTCCCCCCGAGCCTCCCCCGGCCCCGTGCAGCTGCCCGCCGCTCCGGCGCGTCCCCTGAAGCCTGTCCCGTAGCACCGGGCCACGCCCTGCCCTGAAGGCTGCGAGGGGGGACCTCAGTGTATCTGGAGAATCCCCTGCGGCAGCAGGCGCTCCGGCCAGGGGCCGCGTGCGGTAATAACGGTCGCTGCTTCTTCTTTCCCTCTCCCAGAGGCCGTGGCTGTCCGTTCCTCCCTTGGGAACGCTGTTGACTGCACTCGCCTCAGGCTTGTGTGGGCTGTCTCTGCCCGGCCGCGCTCTCCTGGCGGTGCGGGAGCGAAAATGAACGGATGGAGCTGTTACCGAAATCCGGAATAAAACTCCTTAACAGCAACGAGAAGTTAAGAAGCAGGCACTTCTTTATTGCAGCGCTGGGCGCACGGGGGATCGCTCCACCTAGCGTGCGCACCCATTTGATCAACAGCACGGGTTAAATACACATTAATTATACATATTCATTAAATTCCAAGAAATAATATGCATAAACATAAATTTTCTGAGAAACCATTACATCATTTCCCTACCCACTCGCGCATGCCCAGTCTTTTGAGTCGAGGGTCTTTTGGTGGTCTTGGTGGTCGTCAAAACGCCCCCTCCTCAAATTCGCTGGTCAAACTCCTCCTTGAAATCTCCATATCTGGTCTTGAGAACAGGTCGCGGTGCTGCTTGATTTTCCTGGCTCCAAAGTGATGGCTCAGGGCCTATTTCTGCAGGTGGGGTTTGGGGGTGTTTGGGACTTACCATTGTATTAAAGATATGCTAGGCTAGCTTCTAACAAATGCGTATTATAAGATCTCTAGGGTCCCACTCCCTCTAAGGACAAATAGATTTCGTATAAAACTTAACCTATGTGACTACAGTTCTACAGTTAGCAAGAATCACCTCATACTGATATTTAATTTTCAACATTTATGTCATGTAACATTTCCCCCCTTTGAGACTTATTTAATTTTTTTCAATAAGTCTCATTTACTTATAACTAATCTCCATAATCAGTAAACCAAAAAGTATTATTAGCATTACTACTAAAATTCCTTTGATAGATTTCATTATTTTGATATGATTTTGTCTAATTCATTAAAAATGAGAGACTGTTAACTTTAAATGACATATTTCTTTAGAAATCCATTGTTTCTGTTTTGGAGGCTGTGCTTCTTGACTCTCAAATAATGAATCCAAGAATCAATATCTTCAAATTTAGGGGCTGTATATATTGCTAGAAGCACCTGATATGGTTCTTTCCATTCTTATTGAAGAGTTTCTGATTCCCAAATTTTCAGGTACACGTAATCTCCTGGTTAAAAATGATGAACCGGGGAATCTAAAGAAAGAGGCTCTGTGGCAGTTCCATATCCATATCAGAGTTCTTCCAAGGGATATCAAATACAATTCCATTTCATTATCCCCAGTAGCAGTCACATTTTGAATAAGGGTTAGAGTCTGATAAGATTTTCCATACATTAACATATGGACTAATTTTAGTCCTAGATCTGGATTGAATCTTGATTCTCGGAAGTGCTTAAGGAAGAGCATGAGGCCATTTTAAAGATATTTTCTGACAAATTTTACTTGTCTATTAGATTGTGGCCTTCAAGGAGTGTGTAAATTCAATTTGATTCCCAGAATTTTCCTCAATATTTGAATAATTTCAGACACAAAATGAGGACCTCTATTTGATTATATTCTTTTGGGGATTCCAAACCATGATATTATTTCTTTTAACATATTTTTAGCCACTTCTCTTGCCTATTGGTGCGACAGGAAAAGAAAATCTTTTGGCCATATTTACTAATACCAATAGATATCTATATCCATTTTGTTGTGGCAATTCTGAAAAATCAATCTGCCAATAATTTTCAGGCAAGTTTCCCATATATATGGTTCCTGGGGGTGGTTATTTAATATTTCTCGGGTTATTCTTTAAACAAGTTTCACACTTTTTGTTACTGATTTTATTAGCTTTATCATCCTAACACTAATCACCTGTCTTCTTAAATCACTGATCATTGCCTCTGTTTCCCAATGAATTTCTCTATGCTTTTAGCTTTGATTGTGGTGAGACCACAACTTGATTTTTAGGACTAATGATCATTTTTCATATTTATTTGAATTGATTTAGCTAATTCCAAATCAACCTTACTGTAATTTGGGGTTTGTTGCTCAAATTTCACTTCTTTAACTAGTATTATTGTCATGATGCCTTTTTCTGCTCTCTTCTTTGCCTTTTTATTGACTAATTTATTTCCAATATTCACTGGGAAATTCCCAAATTGGTGGGCTTTGCAGTGCATTATTACAACTTCTTTGGGTTTCTGCACCACTTGGAGCAATTGCAGAATTTCTTCTTGGTGTTTCATGGATATTCCTTGTGCTGTCAGCATTCCTCTTTCTTTCCATGTGGCTCCATGGGCATGTACTACTCCAAAAGCATACTTTAAATCAGTCCATATATTCACTTTTTATGTTCTGTCCATTTTAGGGCTTTTATGAGGGCTAGTTATCAATTCCGCCTTTTGTGCTGAGGTGTTCACTGAGAGCGGCTTTGCATCAATAACAGAGTTTGTTATTGTTATTGTATATCCAGCCAATCTTCTTCCATTTCTCACGAGGCTGCTTCCATCAGTACATATCTCGAATTCTGGGTCAGGTATGTTCACTCTTCTGTTACTTCTGCTGGAATAAACTTGTTTGATGGTCTGTAGGCAGTCATGACTTAGAACTTCTTCTTCTATTGAACTTAAAAAGATGGCAGGATTTATTGTTGTAGTTGTTTTTGATTTGACATCATCTTGTTCCAACAGGACAATGTGATGTTTGAGCATCCTGCTTGGGGATAACCAGTGTCCTCCTTTCTGTTCCAGAACAGAAAGTACCATATGCGGTACATAAGCTGTTCTTGGGTGTCCCGTTGTCAGCTTACAAGCTTCTTAAGTCAGGAGGACAGTTGCTGCTACAGCCCATAGACAACCTGGTCATCCTTAGCTAACATTGTCCAATTGTTTGGAGAAATAACCAACCGGTCTTCTTCATTCTCCATTTTTCTGAGAAAGGATTCTTCTGAGGGCCAAATGTTGTCTTTCATGAACAAACAGTTCAAAGGGTTTGGTTAAATCGGGCAACCCTAGAGCAGGAGTGAACATCAGAGCTACCTTTACATTCTGGAATGCCTTTCGAGCTTCAGGTTCTCACACAAGGGGTCCCTCCTTCAATTCCTTTAATCCACAGGTGACACCAGCCAGCCATTCCCAGAAACGTTTGCAGCTCCTTAGCTCCTTTTGGCTCCGGCATTTGGCAAATTGCCTCTTTTCTCTCATTTCCCAGTTGTCTTTGTCCCTGTGTGATTTCAAATCCCAAATACATGACAGTCTCTTTTCCAATCTGTGCTTTCTTCTTGGAAAATCTGTTATCACTTTGGCCCAAGAAATTTAGCAGGTTAGTAGTCAAGTTGAAATATTCTTCTCTGGTTTCTGTGGCTATTAAAATATCATCTACATATTGCAACACCAGTCTTTCAGGATAAATTATTTTGCATGTTTCTAATTCCTTAGCCAATTGATTTCCAAAGATCATTGGGCTATTTTTAAATCCTTGAGGTAGCACTGCCCAGGTGAGCTGAGTCTTCTGCCTAGTTGTGGGATTTTGCAGTTCAAAGGCAAAATATGCCTGACTATTTTTGTCAAGAAGAATACAGAAAAAGGCATCCTATAAGTTCAATACAGTGAACCACTTGTGATTTTCTTTTAAAGCTGTCAACAAGGATACAGGTTTGCCACTAAGGGGTGAATATCTTGAACTATTAAATTTATTGCTATTAAAATCTTGTACTAACCTATATTCCTCACTTTCTGGCTTTTTCACAGGTAAAATGGGAGTATTGAATTCTGATTCACATTCGACTAATAGTCGATATTTTTTTAAAAAATTTTCAATCATTTTCTCAAGGCCTCTTCTAGCTTCTAATTTTAAAGGGTACTGGTTTTGTCTTACCAGTTTGGTGCTCTCCTTTAGAAAAATCTTTACCGGTTCTGCTGCTTTTGAATGTCCGGGAACTTCGCCAGCCCACACCAAAGGGTTACTGCATTGTCCACTTCTTGAGGGATTTCATATGGCTCTGAAGTTGTCTGCAACATAAAAATTCTTGCCTCTCTGGCTTTTGATTAGGGTATATTTAATTGAATGTCACAGTTTTAAAAATTAATTTGTGCTTTCAATTTGCTCAATAAATCTCTCCCCAATAAGGCAACAGGACACTCTGGTATATATAAAAATTGGCCAGTTCCCCATTTTTACCCACCTTAAAGTTAAGGATTGAATGAAAAAATTATTTTCAGCTTTCCCTGTGGCACCAATTTTGTCTACATGCTTTTTACTCAATTTTCTTCTACCAGTACTTAAAATGAATAGCTCCAGTATCAAAATAGAAAATCCATGGTTTGGGTCCCCAGCTGGATTGTAACCAGGGGTTCTGCTGGGGAATTCTCCCCCAGTCCTCTTTGCACCTCTGACACAGGCATCTGCTGTGCTGCCAGTTTTTTGTTTCTTTTTCAGAATAAGGACACGCATTTTTCCAGTGCCACCATGCTTCACACTTTGCACACTGATATTCCCAATCTCTCTCCTATTGCAGTTATTTTATCCATTCCTCTACCACACCCCGACCTCATCCCCGGTTTGTTCCCCTACTGCTTGTCGAAGTGGTAGGGGGGGCAAGGCTTGAGCCGCTCCTTGTTCTATCTGGTCTTGTCAGCTTCCAGTTCTCCCTGCAATAGGACTGAAACCCTCATAATTCAACTGTCCCACTCTACAGCTCCCACCAGGGGTTCGGTGTTCTGGCCCCTTTTTCTACTGTTTCATTTGTTAAACCTGCATCAACACTTCCAGACCACACATAAAGATAATACAGAAATTTAACACATGAATTCTATGTTTTCCTCTTCAGTTCCACATTTTAAACATCACTTTCTATACTACAAGCCAGGATCTTTTCAACCTTTTTCCTTTTTTTTTTTTTTTTTTTGTTTTTTTTTTTTATGCCAAAACCATCGGATCCTTGGGGACGTATCTGCAATCTTTCTGCCACTTGGGATGATTTCCCAAAGTAAAGAACAAATCAACATCGGGGACCACATCTCACTTTCCTTCCCTTCTACAAGATAACATCAACTGTAAAATATTGGATCAATTTTTTTTTCTAGTTACTGGGTCTCCCCTTATATCCTCCCAATGTTTAAGAACACATCCCAGTGGAGACTTCATTAATATTTCCCCTACCATTGAGGTAGACATAGAAGATATGTGTTTTCCCATATTTTACAAAGGAGTTTTTGGTACCAAAAAGACAATAACACTGTTCTACAAACAAAGTCAATCCCGTCACCAAGAAAAGTTTAAAACCCCAAATGCAATACTGTATATCATTCAAGTCCCTACACTGCAACACATGCATACAGACTTAAAAAAACCAAAACAAAACAAAACAAAACGCACTGAAGCAACAATTACCAGCTTGTAAATCACTTCTAAAACACCCTGGGGCCCTTTCCAAGCTATGTACAAATCTTACCAATACTCCCCATACTCTTACTCTTAAACAATTTAGATTAAATGCCAAATACCAGATAAATGCAAATGACAATTGTCCCAAATACAAAAACCAAACAAATGCAAATGACAATTGTCCCAAATACACAAATATCCAACCCAGCAATAGCTTTCGCTTATGACTTACGGGCAGACGCCTAGGCTTCCAAACCAAACGGGTACCCTCTAAGCCCCAACCCTGCGAAGCTTTCGCCGCGCCTTACGGGCAGGCTATCCAGACCAGACAGATTTCAAAGAAGAAGTGCCTTACCCTTTTCTCCAGGGAACGTTGCGAGGAGCTTTGTGAGTCGAGAGCGATGGGTCTCCACGAGAATACCTCGGTGCCGGCTGGAGTTCGATCAACACTCGATCTCGTTCAGTCTCACTCGCAAGGTCCCATCTGGGTCGCCAAAACTGTTACCGAAATCCGGAATAAAACTCCTTAACAGCAATGAGAAGTTAAGAAGCAGGCACTTCTTTATTGCAGCGCTGGGCGCGCGGGGGATCGCTCCACCTAGCGTGCGCACCCATTTGATCAACAGCACGGGTTAAATACACATTAATTATACATATTCATTAAATTCCAAGAAATAATATGCATAAACATAAATTTTCTGAGAAACCATTACATCATTTCCCTACCCACTCACGCATGCCCAGTCTTTTGAGTCGAGGGTCTTTTGGTGGTCTTGGTGGTCGTCAAAACGCCCCCGCCTCAAATTCGCTGGTCAAACTCCTCCTTGAAATCTCCATATCTGGTCTTGAGAACAGGTCGCGATGCTGCTTGATTTTCCTGGCTCCAAAGTGATGGCTCAGGGCCTATTTCTGCAGGTGGTGTTTGGGGGTGTTTGGGACTTACCGTTGTATTAAAGATATGCTAGGCTAGCTTCTAACAAATGCGTATTATAATATATCTAGGGTCCCACTCCCTCTAAGGACAAATAGATTTCGTATAAAACTTAACCTATGTGACTACAGTTCTACAGTTAGCAAGAATCACCTCATACTGATATTTAATTTTCAACATTTATGTCATGTAACAGAGCGCTTACTGCCTGTGGAGAGGAGCTGCTGCAGCTGAAGCTGGAGAGGCCACAGAAAGGTAAAGAAGAAGAAGAAACCAAAGGCCAGCCAGCCAGCAGCTGCCTCCCGCTGCAGGCCAGAGAGAGCCTAGCCTGCCTCTCCGGGTGAGGAAGGATCCCTCTTTGTACTCTTCAGCAGGCCAGACCGCCAGTGCGCACTGCACAGTCTGTACGTGGAACCTGAAGCACGGTACGGCCACATAGCGCGCGAGCGAGCGAGCGTGGGTGGGTGGCTACGTGTCTAGGAAGCTTTTTGTCTAAGAGCTGTAGGACACCCACGTATTCTCTTAGGTGGAGGACAGCCAAGTGGTCGGAGTTACAGAAGAGGAGAGAAGCAGAAAGCAGCATCTGACCTGTCAGATTCTCCCAGCAGTGCCGGGAGTGAGAGCTGTGGTGAGTCCCCGGCCCCTGGGGCTCTGCCTCCTCTCTTGTGCGTCCCTGTCCTTCCCTGCCGCTCCCGTGACCCCTACCTTTCCCAAGCTGCTGTGATTTGTTGTTGTTGTTATTGTTTCCTTCTACCTCTCCTCTTCTGTCTGTTCTTGTATGCTCTTCCCCCTTTCTCTCTCCCTTTAAATCTCTTGTTCTACCGCTTCCTTTTGTTTTGTATCCCTGCACTTTTGTTCTGCTCCCTTTCCTTCCTTTGTTTGTCCTCTGTCTCTGTCCTGCGGCCCATTGCTGTTTTTGCCTTTTCCATCTCTTTGTCCTGATCTGCATCCGTCTTCTCCCCCCAACTAATTTCTCCAGCCTGTTTTCTGGCCTGCTTTTCTTTGCGCCTCTGCATGCCTGCCCTGTGCCTCTGCCTTTCTATCTCTCTCTTTCTTTTCTTATCTTTCTTTCTCTATCTCTTTGTCTTGCGTACTGTCACTGTTTTTTTTTTTCTGTTCTGTATCTCACTGTCTGTGACCTCCTCTGTGCCCCTGGATGTGTTTGCAGCCCCTGGGTGCAGAGCTGATGGCTGAGGACAGGCACAGGGAAGGGGGTGATGTGCTGTGGGGCTTTGGCAAGGGCCCCTGCTCCTGATGGGCTCCAGCTGGGGCTGGAGGTGGGGCAGCCCCAGATGGGTCCAGTGAGGCTGAGGGTGGCCCTGGCCCTGGCCCTGGCCCTGCTGTATGAGGGGCCTCCAGCTGTAAAGGGGGCCGCCTGGGCATGGCTGCTGGAGGGGACTGAGGAGTGAATCACAGGCAGGTGCCTCCAGCAAGGAGTGGCTGGTCCATCTGAGCCCTCCCTGACAGAGCAGACACCAGGACGCAGTGCCAGGAGCTCCGTGCCTCTGTCGGCCACGTGTGCGAGCCACCACGTTCTGCTACATTTGTCATTCAGCCCTGTCCAGAACGTAGCTGTGGTAGAAGTTAGATAGCATGCATGGTCTTGCTAGAAATGAAGCCTGGAGCATTTGTTTTCTTGTAGGAAGCTAAAGCAGGTGGTTTTTGATAATGTTGTCATTGCATGTAATGACATACTTTTCTAGTTAGCTTGGTATGACACCTATTTTTTCTACCTACACCCCAGAAAAAGTAAGTTGAGCTTTGCGTCTCTCAGCATCTGAAGCACCACGAGCGGCAGTTGCAGCGTCGGACTTCTTGGCAATGAGTGGAGCCGGTGAGCAGAGCACTGCGGCGCTTTTGAGGAGGAGAGTGCCATAGAAGAGATTGGTGGTAAGTGGTGTGATGTTGAAGGGCGGTGCTGTTTGGTAGGTTTTATTTTTGGGTTTTTTTTTTTTGCAGATGGTGATGAGGAGCTGGGTGAGGAAGCGCCATCTTAGTTAGCATGGGGTTGTTCTTTTGAGGATGTAATCTGATTTCTGGCCATTTGAGAGCTAAGTTGAGGGACCACAGCCGAGGAGGGAACAAGGTTGAAAACTGCAGGGAGGGTGTAGTAAATTGATGGGAGGAAGAGGGCTCCCTGGGAACAGTCTCTCTCGGGAAGGTGAAGGGGGAGACGTTACTGGTCAGTGTACGCTGGGCAAGAGTGTTGCAGCCTGGGGCGGTCTGCCTTTTATGCAGTCTCTAGGCTGGATAACGTTTGTGGGCCTGTAGAGGCGCTGGCAAGGGCCGGCGAGGAGCAGCACGAGCTTTCAGTGCTGGCACTTTTGGTGTGGCAGCAATCGTCTGACGTTCGTTATTTTGAGGCCTTTTTTCCGGTGGGTGGCCGTGCGGAGTTGACAGTGAAAGCGGGAGCACTGGCGTCCAGGAAATCCCAGAGCCCTCCTCTGCTCGGAGGCAGTTCACGAGGACAGAAGTGTTGCTGTGCTCCTTAACAAACAAATATTCAACTTGGCACATAGAGGGTGAGGAGATCTCGGCTGTACTTAGGGTTGAGAAAATGTATGTAGGCATCTGTGTCTGTCCCCTGCCTGTATGTAGGACAGCGGTTCGAGTGAAACTAAAGCTGCCAATGAGTCAAAAAAAGGCCCGGGTGTCTGAAAAATGCAAAAGCTTTAAAGGCCGGTATCAGCAGCTGTACCAAAGGTGCTGCAAGATACTCTGTCCTTCACGTGGTTTTAGTCCTGAGAAACCTCGCCCCAAAAGGAAGAGTTAGATTCCTGCCTAGCTTCAAACTAAGGGGTTTTTCCCTCTCTCTGCTGAATGTCTGCTGCCAGCGTTTCACCGTGGTCGCCCTTTCCTTGGCCGTGAAAGTACGAGATGGATGGAAAGGAGCCGCAGCGGTCTGCAAGTACAAGGTACGTCTGCGATGCGTGACTGCATTTTTCCTAAGGGACTTGCCGCATGGATTTTAGAGTGAATGTTAAGAATGTGGTGATTTTCCTTCTGTAGTCTTTTAACTAAATATTCAGACACAGGAAAAATCAAATGAGGTGTGGTCTGGAGCATAGTCTGGCCATGGGAAAAAAAATATTCTGGACAAGGAAAAAAAAAAAAGCCACTCAATTTGGGGATAGTTGGTGTGACCCAGTGGGAGACGGAGGGGTTCTCACTGGGGATTACGCAGTGTGGGTCCATTGTCGGGTGTGGGTCATCTCGTGCAGGTTATGCCGGGTGAGTTACGTGCTGTGGATTGTCCTGCGTGGACTCCCTGCTATAGGTCATCCTTACGCACCTTTCTTCCCGCACGTACCCCTTGTCCTTGCGTGTCCGTCTCTCCCTCGTATCCGTCCCCACTGTCCCGCTCTGTGTTTCTCAGCCCTCCTGACGCGTGGATCAAACTCTACAACTCGGAGAGAGTTATAAAGCAGGCATGTTTAGTTGGCACCGGGTGCGTGGGGGATTGCTTCTCCAAAAGCACGCACACTGACAGCACATTTTACCAAAAATGTATCCGGTGCAGGTACACACATTCCTAGGATTGCACAATACAGACATACATGTGCATAAGCGAGGCGGGGTTATTAAAAAACCACTTGCGTTAGCATTTCAGATCTGTCTCTGGTGGTCGTTTACTTCTTCAGGGGTCTGATCTTCCTCTAGATGAACTTCAGTCATTCACCCATGCTCTCCTTTCACTTGGGGATTTCAGCAGTTTCTGAACGACTCCTGTTATCATGTCCTTTGCTTGACATATTAGTCCTTGACTGAATACCAGTTTCTTGACAAGTACCAGTCCCTGATAAGCTTAAGTGAGTTTCAAGGCAAAGAGG
This sequence comes from Chlamydotis macqueenii, assembly GCF_036417535.1. NCBI lineage: Eukaryota > Metazoa > Chordata > Aves > Otidiformes > Otididae > Chlamydotis > Chlamydotis macqueenii. The sequence continues at coordinate 456,843 of NC_141566.1, forward strand.
ATTGTTAGGCATTGTCTAGCAGACAGTCTCCTAAATCAAGCAGTATGCAGACAGTCAGTCTTCTAAATCAAGCAATATTTAGCAGACCGTTAATTCCCTGTATCACTTGCAAATGCTTTTCACTAAAACACCCCCCCACCGTGTGAGGTTTTCCTCCCTTGTGAGTTTTTTTTCCCCTGTGTTTTGCCCGTTGCGTGCCCTGCACTCTTGTTTTGTGTCCCTGTTCGACGCCCCCCTTTTTGGCGCTGCCTCCCCATGACCCCTCTGTCTCGGGATCCTGGGGGCGCTGCCTGTGTTCCCCAACTTGCCCAGTGCCCCCCACCCCCAACGTGAGTTGCCACGTAAGGCGCGCACGGTTTTGGTGGGACTACCCCCCTGTGCTGCCCAGCGCTGAATAAACATACCTACTTTACAATCTTACAGATTGTGGAGTCCGTTTTCCGCACGTCAGTTTGGCGAGCCAGCCAGGAGGATCTCTGCTTGGCTGCGGGATCGACTGCGGAGCGGACGCCCCTAGGCGCGCCCCGAGCACTTTCCTCGGAGGAGCCTCCGCTGCCAGCCGCTCACCGCAGGAGCAGACAACGACCTCCTGAAGCCGCGGACCAAACGGTATGTTTAATGGTAGGGGCCTGTAAGTCGTACGCGTGGCTGGGGCAGCTGGTAAATCGCGCAGAGACGTCTGGCGTGCAGCATAGTCCCCGTTGGTTGGGTACCCAGGTTAGTTTGGAGCATCAAAGGGGACTCGCTGACCGATAGAGCGGCCGCTAGCGATCTTGGGGGTAGATCGAGCGAGTCCGAGGTAACCGCTGCATCCCATTGCTGGGAGCCAGGATGGACCTGCTGATGATCGGTACATGAGAAGCAGGAGAAGGGTAAGCGGGCCTCTTTAACCCGGATTTGGAGATAGTTTAACATCAGTAGGTGAGTTTGTTCTTGCAACCATTTTGCAGCTGCTTTAAAAGGCTGGTATGAATGAGGGATCCCTGTGCTGTATGGTTAAGAGAGTGTGGTTGAGTGATTGATTGTAAGTGTGGTGTGGAGGAGTGAAATAGTTAGTCTAAATTTGAATCATTCCTTGAGACCCTCTCACAGAGGAAATATAAAATGGGCAACACTCAAGGGGGAATATTAAGGAAAAGCCCCCTGGGCTGCATACTCGCCCACTGGAAAGATATTGCCGGGGGTGGAGGTACGGAAAGTAAAAAGACTCTTATTAAATATTGCAATCAGTGGTGGCCATTGTATAAGTTAGAGGGTGAAGTCAAGTGGCCGTTCAATGGAACGTTGGATTACAATACTGTGTTGCAGCTTATGTTGTTTCTTAGAAGAGAAGGGAAATGGGACGAGGTGTCGTATGCAGATATGTTTTTTACCCTACGAAATCACCCAGAGTGGCAAAGGGACTGTGGGATGATATCCCCGCAGGACCCTATGGTACTCGCACTCGAACGGGAGAACAAGGGGGGTGGGGGCAGGTTAAAAAGGTGCTGTTCATCATGCAGCATTGGGCAGAGGTGTACGAAAGCAGATAAAGTACGCCAGGTTCCAGAACAAGATTTAAGTGATTTGTTTAAACCTCCCCCCCGATCACAGGACCAGGACGCAGACTCGGAAGGGACATCGAATCCCCCTGATAGCCCTGTATCTTCCCGTACTAGACAGAAATCTGCTCCGACAATCTTACAAGCACCCCTCCGGGAGGCGGTGGGGCCGGATGGCGGAACAATGTTAATTAAAGTACCCTTCTCCACCGCTGACTTGGGAGAGTGGAGAAAAATTGCTAAAGATTACAGAAGCGATCCGGTAAGTGTGGCTAAACATTTCCAGTTCATTGTAAAACAACATAATCCGGACTGGAAAGACATACAGCTGCTATTAGAATACATGACTGAAACGGAGAAGCAGTTGATTTTAAAAACGGCAGGAAATCTAGCCGAGGATTATTATAAAGTTACCGGGGGAGATGTTAAGGAACACTTCCCCCTCCAGGACCCGAAATGGGAGGTAAACAGGTCAGTACATATGGAAAGATTGCAGGAATATCAGGAGTGGATTTCGAAGGGGATGGAACGGGCAATCCCTAAGACTATAAATTGGTCAGCCTTATATGCAATTAAACAAGGTCCTTCCGAGTCTCCATCTGAATTCCCGGATCGACTGAGGGATGTGATGCGTCGTAGCACGCCGCTGGACCCGGGGTCTGAGGTAGGGATACAGCAACTAGTTTCTCTGCTCTGTTCCTGGGTCAGTCTACGGGGGACATAAGACGAAAGCTTCAAAAGTTGCTTTTTCCTGCGGAAAGCAGGAATTTAGAGATCTTGCTGGATGAGGCTTGGAGAGTGTTCAGTAATAGAGAAGAAGGGTATCGGCAGGGACAAAGAAGGTTGGTGGCTGTCGTTCGGGGAGATGGGGAGTGGAGAGGTAGGCGAAATCAGCCTCGGTTGGGGTTGGAAAAGGATCAGTGTGCAATGTGCAAGGGCTTTGGCCACTGGAAAAAGGAATGCCCAAGGAACAAGAAAGAAGGCCGGAGGATCCCGGCGAATGTGAGGATAGCTCATGTGATAGAAGACTGACGGGAACCTGGGGAGTCTACCCTAGCGGATCCACTGGTTATAATTAAGCTAGGGGAAAAACAACAACAAGTAGAATTCTTAGTAGATACAGGGGCAACATATTCGGTTCTGAATCAAGCTTTGATGCCCCTGGGAAATGATTATGTCATGGTAAAAGGAGCGACTGGCCAAAGTGAAAAGGCATATTTTTGTAAGCCTCTAAAATACAAATTGGGAAAACAATGGGGTATCCACAAATTTTTATATATGCCCAACTCCCCGAAAGCACTTTTGGGGAGAGATCTATTGGAACAATTGGGAGCAAAAATTATATTTGAAAAAGGAGAAATTACTCTGGAGGTAAAAGATCAGCAATATATTCAGATATTGAGTCTCACCTTAACCAGTCTCCCCTCAGAAGGAAAAATTAATGAGGAAATCCTAAACCAAGTGTACCCGGGGGTATGGGCTACTGATGTACCTGGAAGGGCGAAAAGTGCTCCACCTGTTGAAGTTAAGGTTAAGGAAGGCCGACGACCGGTAAGAATTAAACAATATCCCCTAAAGAAGGAAGACAGAGAAGGAATCCGGCCGGTGATAGAAAAATTTCTACAGTTAGGACTATTAAAGGAGTGTGAGTCAGAATTCAATACCCCTATATTACCTGTTCGGAAACCCGATGGGTCATATAGGGTGGTCCAAGACTTACGGGCGGTGAATAAGATAACTGAGGACCTCTACCCAGTAGTGGCTAATCCATATACCCTGCTGACTGTGTTGACACCTGAACTAATTTGGTTTACTGTTTTAGATTTGAAGGATGCTTTCTTTTGCCTCCCTCTCCATGAAGCCAGTCAAAAATTGTTTGCGTTCGAATGGGAAAACCCTAAAAGTGGTCGGAAGACCCAGCTCACTTGGACGGCGTTGCCACAAGGATTTAAAAATAGTCCTACCATTTTTGGGAATCAGCTTGCAAAAGACTTAGAATCCTGGGAAACCCCATCTGGGGAAGGAAAATTGTTGCAGTATGTAGATGATATCCTGATTGCCACGAAAACAGAGGAAGACTGTATGGCATGGACGGTGAGTCTGTTGAATTTCTTGGGACTCCAGGGATACCGTGTCTCCAAGAAGAAAGCCCAGGTAATGCAACGTAAAGTGAATTATTTGGGCTATGAAATTAGTGCGGGGCAGAGAACTTTGGGACAGGCCCGCAAAGAGGCAATATGCCAGACTCAGAGACCTCAGACAGTAAAGGAGTTACGGACTTTTCTGGGAATGACCGGGTGGTGCCGATTGTGGATCTATAATTATGGACTGCTTGTTAAACCACTGTATGCTCTGACAGCTACTGAGCAGAAGCACCTTGAGTGGAACAAAGAGACCGAACGAGCCTTTGAGCTACTGAAAAAGGCGTTGATGTCGGCCCCGGCCTTAGGACTCCCAGATGTGAGTAAGCCGTTTCTTCTTTTCTCCCATGAGAAACAGGGTATTGCCCTGGGAATATTAGCACAAGATCTGGGTCCATATCGACGGGCAGTTGCCTATCTCTCTAAGCAGTGAGACGCCACTGCAAAGGGTTGGCCTGGATGCCTACGGGCGGTTGCAGCTGTGATACTGAACATACAGGAAGCCCGAAAGTTTACCCTGGGCCAGAAAATGACTGTTTTGGTGTCTCATACAGTATCAGCAGTACTGGAAGCAAAGGGTGGGCACTGGCTCTCTCCACAAAGGTTCCTGAGATATCAAGCTGTATTAGTAGAACAGGACGATGTGGAAATCGTGGTCACTAACATTGTCAACCCAGCTTCTTTTCTCGGTGGGAACACAGGAGAACCAGTGCACCATGACTGTTTGGAAACCATCGAAGCAACATATGCAAGCCGCCCAGACCTGAAGGATAGCCCCATGGAAAATGGGGAAAACTGGTTCACAGACGGGAGCAGTTATGTCTTAAATGGCAATCGACACGCGGGATATGCCATCACTACCAGCCAGCAGGTAATAGAGTCAGGGCCTTTGCCCATGAACACCTCCGCACAGAAGGCAGAAATAATTGCCCTAACCCGAGCCCTGGAGTTGGCCCAGGGCAAAACTGTGAACATTGACACGGACTCAAAATATGCCTTCGGAGTTGTGCACGCACATGGAGCAATCTGGAAAGAAAGAGGACTATTGAACTCCCAGGGAAAAAATATCAAACATGCAGAAGAAATTTTGAAGCTACTAGAAGCTGTCCAGCTCCCTGAGAAAGTGGCAATTATGCATATTAAGGCACAGCAGAGAGTGAGCTCCGATTTGGAGAAAGGGAATGAACTGGCGGACAGAGAGGCAAAACAAGCGGCCAAAATGAAGGTGAGAATAGAAGGGGCTCTAATTCCTGATAGGCAAATCTCTCTAGAAGGTAAGCCAGAATATACCAAGGAAGATCAGAAACTTATCACAGACTTGGAAGGGTCATATAATGAAGAGGGGTGGGCTTATACCCCACAGGGAAGACTAATTATTCCCTCTTGTTTACTGTGGCACTTGATAACGGGAGGAACATAGAAAAAGGCATTGGGGAACAGAGGCTCTGTATAAACATTTGATAAGGGAAATCGTGGCTAGAAACTTATATACCACAGTGAGACAGGTGACTCAACAGTGTGACCTTTGCCTCCAGACTAATCCAAAAAATACTCCCAAACTAGAAATGGGCCAGATTGGGAAGGGCAATGGGCCTGGACAACAATGGCAGGTTGATTTTACAGAGCTTCCAAGGAAAGGGGGGTATCGCTATTTGCTGGTATTAACTGATACCTTTTCAGGTTGGCCAGAAGCGTTCCCAACTAGGACAGCCAAGGCTCGGGAGGTAACTAAAGTGTTGGTACAAGAGAGAATACCACGTTTTGGGGTTCCAGCAACCATATCCTCAGACAGAGGACCACATTTTGTCTCAAAAATAGTGCAACAAATCAGCCACCATTTAGGTATAGATTGGCAACTTCATACCCCGTATCGCCCTCAGTCGAGTGGCCAAGTAGAGAAAATGAATCACTTAATCAAGCAGCAAATTGTGAAATTGGGACAAGAAGCAAACTTAACGTGGCCTCAGTCACTCCCTTTAGCCCTTCTGCGTATACGAACGAGACCAAGGGCAAAGGAAGGACTGAGTCCCTTTGAAATTTTGTATGGACGACCCTATGGAATACAGAGGGGAATGTCTACGCAAGCTGGGGATGAAATTATGACTTCCTACACGGTGGCATTGGGCAAACAGCTCAATAAAATTGGAAAGCATGTAATTGGGACCCGGGGAAGAGGTCTAGATGAACCTGTGCATGATATACAACCTGGAGATGATGTATATGTAAAGTCTCTTGCAGAAAAAACCTTGGAACCACAGTGGGAAGGACCATACCAGGTACTCCTCACCTCCTTTACAGCAATCAAGATCAGAGAGCAGAATGCCTGGATACACCACACTAGGGTAAAAAAGGCACCACAAAAACTCTGGACTTCTGAAGTTCAGGGACCCCTAAAGCTTAAACTGAGAAGGTAGAATGTGGATTAAGGTTTGTGTAATCCTGGTAAATCTACAAACGATGAACATAGCTGGCAGTAAAAGAATTTACTAATTTTCTAGAAAAGGGGGGACTGAGAGAAGGAGTTAAAGAAATCTTAATAGATATGGCATTGATTAATTATTGCTGTGCATCCTAAGGAATCAAGTTGATAAATAGTGCTTAATGTTTTGTTAACTACTTGCTTAATAATTTGCTAACCATTGTGCAAACTATTTGAAGCAGAAAGTCTTGCAATTCTTCACGAAAGACAGTTCCCGGTAAGGACTAGGGGGGTCGCTTCAAGAACCAGCTAAAACCGACCCTGCAGCTTGAATGAAAGCCAAGGGATAACTGAGTTTGCGCAGGAACAAAAGGTTACTAGCGGTGACGAAGAGGAGTCACCTGCCTTCATCCCCACGACCCCCGACGACCACCAGCAGGAGGCACTGCGCAAGCCCAGACAGGAGGAGTTTATGAAAATGACCCCTTGGGACTAATTTTAATACGAAGCGGGGATAGGTCATGCATATGTCTAGGCGTATTGTGAAACTTGATGTATATGTAACATTTGGTTGTGTAAATTTAAAGTGAGTTGCCACGTAAGGCGCGCACGGTTTTGGTGGGACTACCCCCCTGTGCTGCCCAGCGCTGAATAAGCATACCTACTTTACAATCTTACAGATTGTGGAGTCCGTTTTCCGCACGTCAGGAGGAACCGGCCGTGGCTCGTCCGGCTGAACACCCAGGAGCGGAGCGGTGGGGGGCTGCTGCCACCTGGTGACGGAAAGCGGGAACTGCAGCTCGGGAGTCGCGCATGCGCAGTGCTCTGCCCTTCTCCCGGCAGGCACTGTGTTCGGCCTTCGGACTGCGCATGCGGCCGGGAGCAGCATGGCGGTGTGCGGCCGGCGGGTCCCGGCGACGGTGACGGGTGAGTACCGAGGGCACCCGTGAGGTGAGCGAGCCCCTTTCGTGGCTGCAGCGCTGTCTCCTGCCCGCCCGGGGAGCCTCAAGCCGCCCGCTCGGAGCCGAGCCGGGCGAGGGCAGCCCCGGGGAGTGACCCGAGAGCAGAGAGAAGGGAAGAGGGGCAGGAGGGGGCCCCCCCTCCCGGGCGGAGACGCCGGGCACCTCCCCAGCTCGCCAGAGCTCCCCCCGAGCCTCCCCCGGCCCCGTGCAGCTGCCCGCCGCTCCGGCGCGTCCCCTGAAGCCTGTCCCGTAGCACCGGGCCACGGCCTGCCCTGAAGGCTGCGAGGGGGGACCTCAGTGTATCTGGAGAATCCCCTGCGGCAGCAGGCGCTCCGGCCAGGGGCCGCGTGCGGTAATAACGGTCGCTGCTTCTTCTTTCCCTCTCCCAGAGGCCGTGGCTGTCCGTTCCTCCCTTGGGAACGCTGTTGACTGCACTCGCCTCAGGCTTGTGTGGGCTGTCTCTGCCCGGCCGCGCTCTCCTGGCGGTGCGGGAGCGAAAATGAACGGATGGAGCTGTTACCGAAATCCGGAATAAAACTCCTTAACAGCAACGAGAAGTTAAGAAGCAGGCACTTCTTTATTGCAGCGCTGGGCGCACGGGGGATCGCTCCACCTAGCGTGCGCACCCATTTGATCAACAGCACGGGTTAAATACACATTAATTATACATATTCATTAAATTCCAAGAAATAATATGCATAAACATAAATTTTCTGAGAAACCATTACATCATTTCCCTACCCACTCGCGCATGCCCAGTCTTTTGAGTCGAGGGTCTTTTGGTGGTCTTGGTGGTCGTCAAAACGCCCCCTCCTCGAATTCGCTGGTCAAACTCCTCCTTGAAATCTCCATATCTGGTCTTGAGAACAGGTCGCGGTGCTGCTTGATTTTCCTGGCTCCAAAGTGATGGCTCAGGGCCTATTTCTGCAGGTGGGGTTTGGGGGTGTTTGGGACTTACCATTGTATTAAAGATATGCTAGGCTAGCTTCTAACAAATGCGTATTATAAGATCTCTAGGGTCCCACTCCCTCTAAGGACAAATAGATTTCGTATAAAACTTAACCTATGTGACTACAGTTCTACAGTTAGCAAGAATCACCTCATACTGATATTTAATTTTCAACATTTATGTCATGTAACATTTCCCCCCTTTGAGACTTATTTAATTTTTTTCAATAAGTCTCATTTACTTATAACTAATCTCCATAATCAGTAAACCAAAAAGTATTATTAGCATTACTACTAAAATTCCTTTGATAGATTTCATTATTTTTGATATGATTTTGTCTAATTCATTAAAAATGAGAGACTGTTAACTTTAAATGACATATTTCTTTAGAAATCCATTGTTTCTGTTTTGGAGGCTGTGCTTCTTGACTCTCAAATAATGAATCCAAGAATCAATATCTTCAAATTTAGGGGCTGTATATATTGCTAGAAGCACCTGATATGGTTCTTTCCATTCTTATTGAAGAGTTTCTGATTCCCAAATTTTCAGGTACACGTAATCTCCTGGTTAAAATGATGAACCGGGGAATCTAAAGAAAGAGGCTCTGTGGCAGTTCCATATCCATATCAGAGTTCTTCCAAGGGATATCAAATACAATTCCGTTTCATTATCCCCAGTAGCAGTCACATTTTGAACAAGGGTTAGAGTCTGATAAGATTTTCCATACATTAACATATGGACTAATTTTAGTCCTAGATCTGGATTGAATCTTGATTCTCGGAAGTGCTTAAGGAAGAGCATGAGGCCATTTTAAAGATATTTTCTGACAAATTTTACTTGTCTATTAGATTGTGGCCTTCAAGGAGTGTGTAAATTCAATTTGATTCCCAGAATTTTCCTCAATATTTGAATAATTTCAGACACAAAATGAGGACCTCTATTTGATTATATTCTTTTGGGGATTCCAAACCATGATATTATTTCTTTTAACATATTTTTAGCCACTTCTCTTGCCTATTGGTGCGACAGGAAAAGAAAATCTTTTGGCCATATTTACTAATACCAATAGATATCTATATCCATTTTGTTGTGGCAATTCTGAAAAAATCAATCTGCCAATAATTTTCAGGCAAGTTTCCCATATATATGGTTCCTGGGGGTGGTTATTTAATATTTCTCGGGTTATTCTTTAAACAAGTTTCACACTTTTTGTTACTGATTTTATTAGCTTTATCATCCTAACACTAATCACCTGTCTTCTTAAATCACTGATCATTGCCTCTGTTTCCCAATGAATTTTTCTATGCTTTTAGCTTTGATTGTGGTGAGACCACAACTTGATTTTTAGGACTAATGATCATTTTTCATATTTATTTGAATTGATTTAGCTAATTCCAAATCAACCTTACTGTAATTTGGGGTTTGTTGTTCAAATTTCACTTCTTTAACTAGTATTATTGTCATGATGCCTTTTTCTGCTCTCTTCTTTGCCTTTTTATTGACTAATTTATTTCCAATATTCACTGGGAAATTCCCAAATTGGTGGGCTTTGCAGTGCATTATTGCAACTTCTTTGGGTTTCTGCACCACTTGGAGCAATTGCAGAATTTCTTCTTGGTGTTTCATGGATGTTCCTTGTGCTGTCAGCATTCCTCTTTCTTTCCATGTGGCTCCATGGGCATGTACTACTCCAAAAGCATACTTTAAATCAGTCCATATATTCACTTTTTATGTTCTGTCCATTTTAGGGCTTTTATGAGGGCTAGTTATCAATTCCGCCTTTTGTGCTGAGGTGTTCACTGAGAGCGGCTTTGCATCAATAACAGAGTTTGTTATTGTTATTGTATATCCAGCCAATCTTCTTCCATTTCTCACGAGGCTGCTTCCATCAGTACATATCTCGAATTCTGGGTCAGGTATGTTCACTCTTCTGTTACTTCTGCTGGAATAAACTTGTTTGATGGTCTGTAGACAGTCATGACTTAGAACTTCTTCTTCTATTGAACTTAAAAAGATGGCAGGATTTATTGTTGTAGTTGTTTTTGATTTGACATCATCTTGTTCCAACAGGACAATTTGATGTTTGAGCATCCTGCTTGGGGATAACCAGTGTCCTCCTTTCTGTTCCAGAACAGAAAGTACCATATGCGGTACATAAGCTGTTCTTGGGTGTCCCGTTGTCAGCTTACAAGCTTCTTAAGTCAGGAGGACAGTTGCTGCTACAGCCCATAGACAACCTGGTCATCCTTAGCTAACATTGTCCAATTGTTTGGAGAAATAACCAACCGGTCTTCTTCATTCTCCATTTTTCTGAGAAAGCATTCTTCTGAGGGCCGAATGTTGTCTTTCATGAACAAACAGTTCAAAGGGTTTGGTTAAATCGGGCAACCCTAGAGCAGGAGTGAACATCAGAGCTACCTTTACATTCTGGAATGCCTTTCGAGCTTCAGGTTCTCACACAAGGGGTCCCTCCTTCAATTCCTTTAATCCACAGGTGACACCAGCCAGCCATTCCCAGAAACGTTTGCAGCTCCTTAGCTCCTTTTGGCTCCGGCATTTGGCAAATTGCCTCTTTTCTCTCATTTCCCAGTTGTCTTTGTCCCTGTGTGATTTCAAATCCCAAATACATGACAGTCTCTTTTCCAATCTGTGCTTTCTTCTTGGAAAATCTGTTATCACTTTGGCCCAAGAAATTTAGCAGGTTAGTAGTCAAGTTGAAATATTCTTCTCTGGTTTCTGTGGCTATTAAAATATCATCTACATATTGCAACACCAGTCTTTCAGGATAAATTATTTTGCATGTTTCTAATTCCTTAGCCAATTGATTTCCAAAGATCATTGGGCTATTTTTAAATCCTTGAGGTAGCACTGCCCAGGTGAGCTGAGTCTTCTGCCCAGTTGTGGGATTTTGCAGTTCAAAGGCAAAATATGCCTGACTATTTTTGTCAAGAAGAATACAGAAAAAGGCATCCTATAAGTTCAATACAGTGAACCACTTGTGATTTTCTTTTAAAGCTGTCAACAAGGATACAGGTTTGCCACTAAGGGGTGAATATCTTGAACTATTAAATTTATTGCTATTAAAATCTTGTACTAACCTATATTCCTCACTTTCTGGCTTTTTCACAGGTAAAATGGGAGTATTGAATTCTGATTCACATTCGACTAATAGTCGATATTTTTTTAAAAAATTTTCAATCATTTTCTCAAGGCCTCTTCTAGCTTCTAATTTTAAAGGGTACTGTTTTTGTCTTACCAGTTTGGTGCTCTCCTTTAGAAAAATCTTTACCGGTTCTGCTGCTTTTGAATGTCCGGGAACTTCGCCAGCCCACACCAAAGGGTTACTGCATTGTCCACTTCTTGAGGGATTTCATATGGCTCTGAAGTTGTCTGCAACATAAAAATTCTTGCCTCTCTGGCTTTTGATTAGGGTATATTTAATTGAATGTCACAGTTTTAAAAATTAATTTGTGCTTTCAATTTGCTCAATAAATCTCTCCCCAATAAGGCAACAGGACACTCTGGTATATATAAAAATTGGCCAGTTCCCCATTTTTACCCACCTTAAAGTTAAGGATTGAATGAAAAATTTATTTTCAGCTTTCCCTGTGGCACCAATTTTGTCTACATGCTTTTTACTCAATTTTCTTCTACCAGTACTTAAAATGAATAGCTCCAGTATCAAAATAGAAAATCCATGGTTTGGGTCCCCAGCTGGATTGTAACCAGGGGTTCTGCTGGGGAATTCTCCCCCAGTCCTCTTTGCACCTCTGACACAGGCATCTGCTGTGCTGCCAGTTTTTTGTTTCTTTTTCAGAATAAGGACACGCATTTTTCCAGTGCCACCATGCTTCACACTTTGCACACTGATATTCCCAATCTCTCTCCTATTGCAGTTATTTTATCCATTCCTCTACCACACCCCGACCTCATCCCCGGTTTGTTCCCCTACTGCTTGTCGAAGTGGTAGGGGGGGCAAGGCTTGAGCCGCTCCTTGTTCTATCTGGTCTTGTCAGCTTCCAGTTCTCCCTGCAATAGGACTGAAACCCTCATAATTCAACTGTCCCACTCTACAGCTCCCACCGGGGGTTCGGTGTTCTGGCCCCTTTTTCTACTGTTTCATTTGTTAAACCTGCATCAACACTTCAGACCACACATAAAGATAATACAGAAATTTAACACATGAATTCTATGTTTTCCTCTTCAGTTCCACATTTTAAACATCACTTTCTATACTACAAGCCAGGATCTTTTCAACCTTTTTCCTTTTTTTTTTTTTTTTTTTTTTTTTTTATGCCAAAACCATCGGATCCTTGGGGACGTATCTGCAATCTTTCTGCCACTTGGGATGATTTCCCAAAGTAAAGAACAAATCAACATCGGGGACCACATCTCACTTTCCTTCCCTTCTACAAGATAACATCAACTGTAAAATATTGGATCAATTTTTTTTCTAGTTACTGGGTCTCCCCTTATATCCTCCCAATGTTTAAGAACACATCCCAGTGGAGACTTCATTAATATTTCCCCTACCATTGAGGTAGACATAGAAGATATGTGTTTTCCCATATTTTACAAAGGAGTTTTTGGTACCAAAAAGACAATAACACTGTTCTACAAACAAAGTCAATCCCGTCACCAAGAAAAGTTTAAAACCCCAAATGCAATACTGTATATCATTCAAGTCCCTACACTGCAACACATGCATACAGACTTAAAAACAAAACAAAACAAAACAAAACAAAACGCACTGAAGCAACAATTAGCAGCTTGTAAATCACTTCTAAAACACCCTGGGCCCCTTTCCAAGCTATGTACAAATCTTACCAATACTCCCCATACTCTTACTCTTAAACAATTTAGACTAAATGGCAAATACCAGATAAATGCAAATGACAGTTGTCCCAAATACAAAAACCAAACAAATGCAAATGACAGTTGTCCCAAATACAAAAACCAAACAAATGCAAATGACAATTGTCCCAAATACAAAAACCAAACAAATGCAAATGACAAAATGGCGCCGTGCCCCCCAAAATGCGCTCTCACCCCAAAGTGGTCTCCTGCCCCCCAACTTGCGGGGGGGGGGGTCGCCGAGCTCCCGCGCATGCGCGCACAGCTGGACCGTGAGGGGCGGGAGACCGGCGCGGAGCCGGTTGGGGGGGGGCGTGGGCGCATGCGCGCTGAGGGGCGGCGGGCGCGCCGGTGGCGGAGAGAAGGCAGGAAGCAGGAAGCAGGAAGCGGCAGCGCCGCGGCGTTTTTATTGGCGGGGAGAGCGGCGGGGGCGAGGCCCGGCTCCGGTACCGGCACCGCGGGGCGGGGGGCTCCCGGGGGGTTTGGGGTCCGGGGTGGGGGGGGACGGGGGATTTTGGGGGGGGGTCCCAAACCGTTCTAGGGGGATCCGGGGGGGGGGGGGTTGGGGGTCCGGGATGGGGGGGTCGGGGGTATGGGGGGGGGGGGCTTGGGGGGGCGGAGTCCCAAAGGGTTTGGGGGGGGTCAGAGGGGTTCTTGGGGGGAGGGTGGGGGGTTTGGGGTCCGGGGTGGGGGGGCTTTGAGAGGGTGTGGGGGGGTCCCAAACCGTTCTAGGGGGATCGGGGGGGGGGGTTGGGGGTCCCGGGATGGGGGGGGGGGGGTTGGGGGTCCCGGGATGGGGGGGTCGGGGGTATGGGGGGGGGGGGCTTGGGGGGCGGAGTCCCAAAGGGTTTGGGGGGGGGTCAGAGGGGTTCTTGGGGGGAGGGTGGGGGGTTTGGGGTCCGGGGTGGGGGATTTTGGGGGGGTGGGGTGGCTTTGAGAGGGTGGGGGGGGGTCCCAAACCGTTCTAGGGTGATCCCGGGGGGCAGTTGGGGGTCCCGGGGGGGGGGAATTTGGGGAGGGGGCCTCAAACCATTTCGGGGCATGCCGGGGGGGGTGCTTAGGGGGTCTAGGGGTCCTGGGTGCGGGATTTTAGGGGGGGTCCCGGATGGGGGGTGGGGGGGGATTTGGGGGGATGGAGCGCGGTCCCGGGGGGGGTCCCTCAGGGGGCGGGGGGCGCCCCGCCCCCCCCCAGGCTGCCGCGGGACAGGCTGCGGCCCCGCCCCCCGTCCCCCGAGGCCGCGCTGGAGAGCGAGGCGGTGCGGGAGCGCGACAGCCGCGTCATGGCCGCCGCCGCCACTGCGGGGAGGGGGGGGCCCAGGGCCGCGCCCCGCCCCTCCCCTCCCCGGCCACGCCCACCCCCCTCCCTCCCACCCCGGGCCACGCCTCCCCCGGGCGCCAGGTGGTGCCCCGGGCCACGCCCCCTCCTCCCCCGGGCCACGCCCCCTCCTCCCCCCCGGCCCACGCCCCCTCCTCCCCCCGGCCCACGCCCCCTCCTCCCCCCGGCCCACGCCCCCTCCTCCCCCCGGGCCACGCCCCCTCCTCCCGGGCCACGCCCCCTCCTCCCCCGGGCCACGCCCCCTCCTCCCCCGGGCCACGCCCCCTCCACCCCCCCGGGCCACGCCCCCTCCTCCACCCCCGGGCCACGCCCCCCTCCTCCCCCCGGGCCACGCCCCCTCCTCCCCCCCGGGCCACGCCCCCTCCTCCCCCCGGGCCACGCCCCCTCCTCCCCCGGGCCACGCCCCCTCCCCAGGCCACGCCCCCGCCTCCCGGAACTGCATTTAATTGCCCTGGGTGGAGGGGGGAGGTGATGTTAATTAGAACTGAGGAGCGTTAATTAAGCCTCAGGTCAATTAATTCCTGCCTCGCAGCAGCTAATTACTCCCCCAGGTCCAGGTTAATTAATAGCACCGCTAATTACCCCCCCCCGGTGTAATTAACTCCCCCGCCTCAGCTGAGTTTTCCCCTTCCAGCACGCAAACGAGCCCCCCACCCCGGCGGTAATTAATTATGCAGAGCGGCTTAATTACCCGCCCCGAGCGCTAATTACCCCCCCAGGAGTGTTAATTAGCGGTGGCTCGTTAGACGGTACTCACGGTAGCCCATGCCCTGCAGGAAGTACTTGAAGGCCTCGGTGAGCTTGGCCGGCTGCGCGGGTGGGGCCGTGACCTCCGACCCCTCCCCGGTGACCTCTGACCCCCGGCTGACCTCTGACCTCGCGACCCCGGTAAGGCCCGGTCCCCCTCCCCCCTCAGCAGTCCTCTGACCCCCCGTGACCTCTGACCCTCTGTGACCCCATGACCTCTGACCCCATGACCTCTGACCCTGTGTGACCCCATGGGGGGGTGTCATGTGACCTCAGAGGAGGCCCGGTGACGTCACAGGAGGCCCAGTGACATCACCAGTGACGTCACTCACAATGGCGTCCTTGTGGGGGGAGTTGTCGCCCACCACCAGCAGCACCGGGCAGCTGGGAGGGCAAAGGTCAGGGGTCGCGGGGGGGTCACGTGGGGTCACGTGGGGTCACGGGGGTCACGTGGGGTCAGGGGTCAGGGGTCACTCACCGCAGGCTGTTGGCCCCCGCTGCGCTGCAGGCCCAGGTCCCCGCGGCTGCAAGGGGGGTGTCCCAGTTCATCCTAGTGCCTCCCAGTTTGATCCCAGTTCCCCCCTATTTTCTCCCCAGTTCCCTCCCAGTTCTCTCCCAGTCCCTCCCAGTTCCCTTCCAGTTCCCCTCAGCTCAATCCCAGTTGCTCCCAGTCCCTCCCAGCCCCCGGTACCCCCCCCAGCTCCATCCCAGTTCAATCCCAATTCCTCCCAGTTTGATCCCAGTTTCCCCAGTACCCTCCCACTCCATCCCAGTCTGATCCCAGTGCCCCCAAATCCCATCCCAGACCCCCCCCAGTCCCCTCCCAGTCCCTCCCAGCGCCCCCAGTTCCATCCCAGTCCCCCCCGGTTCAATCCCAGTTCAATCCCAGTGCTCCTAGCCCAATTGCAGTCCCTCCCAGCCCCCCAGTTCCATCCCAGTCCCCCCCGGTTCAATCCCAGTTCAGTCCCAGTCCTCCTAGCCCAGTCCCAGTCCCTCCCAGTTCCCTCCCAATCCCCCCCGGTTCAATCCCAGTTCAATCCCAGTCCTCCTAGCCCAATCCCAGTCCCCCCCCAGTCCCCCCCCAGTCCCCCCCAGTCCCCCCCCAGTCCCACCAGTCCCCCCAGTTCCATCCCAGTCCCCCCCCGGTTCAATCCCAGTGCTCCTAGCCCAGTCCCAGTCCCCCCCCAGTTCCCTCCCAGTCCCCCCCGGTTCAATCCCAGTTCAATCCCAGTTCGATCCCAGTCCTCCTAGCCCAATCCCAGCCCCTCCCAGCCCCCCCAGTTCCCTCCCAGTCCGCCCCGGTTCAATCCCAGTTCAGTCCCAGTCCCCCCCCAGTCCCTCCCAGTCCCTCCCAGTCCCTCCCAGTCCTCCAAGTCCCCTCCCAGTCCCTCCCAGTCCCCCGCAGTCCCCTCCCAATCCCCACCAGTCCCCCCAGTTCCATTCCAGCCCCTCCCAGTTCCCTCCCAGTTCAATCCCAGCTCGATCCCAGTGCTCCGAGGGCAGTCCCAGTGCCCCGCAGCCCCGCCGCAGCGCCCCCAGTTTGCCCAGTACCTCTTGTACATGGCCCAGAGCAGGGGGGCGTTGGGCGCCGCCCCCAGCCGCCGCCGGGCCTGCTGCACCGGGGGAGGGGCGGCCGCCAGCTCCTCCTGCGGCCTGCGCGTCACAGCCCCGCCCCCACCCCGCCCCTGCCCCGCCCCTGTGTCTCAGCCCCGCCCCCACCCCGCCCCCGTGTCTCAGCCCCGCCCCCACCCCGCCCCTGCCCCGCCCCCACCCCGCCTCCGTGTCTCAGCCCCGCCCCTGTCCCGCCCCCGTGTCACAGCCCCGCCCCCGCCCCGCCCCCACCCTGTGACCCACAAGTGACCCTCCCCCAACCCTTAACTGAGCTCCCTGACCCATAAGTGCCCCCCCCGACCCACAAGTGGCCCTTGGGGCCTCCAGGTGGACTCTGGGCCCCCCAAGTGCCCCCCACAGGCCCCCCGAGTTGCCCCCAGGCCCCCCAAGTGCCCCTTGAGGGCCCCCAAAACTGACCCCCAGGACCCACAAGTGGCCCTCCCCAGACCCCCAAGCGCCCCCCGGACCCACAAGTGGCCCCCCACGGGACCCCCAAGTGCCCCCCCGCCCGACCTGCGTGAAGAGGTGCGCCAGGATGAGCTTGCTGCTGGAGGACGTCAGGCCCGACAGCTGGGGGGGCACCCGTGGGACCCACGGCGACCCACGGCGACCCACCGCGACCCACCGGCACCCACAGACACCGTAGGGACCCACCGCGACCCACAGCGACCCACAGCGACCCACAGACACCGTAGCGACCCACAGCGACCCACAGCGACCCACAGACACTGTAGGGACCCACAGCGACCCACGGCGACCCACGGCGACCCACAGACACCGTAGCGACCCACAGTGACCCACAGTGACCCACAGCGACCCACAGCGACCCACAGACACCACAGCGACCCACAGCGACCCACAGACACCGTAGGGACCCACCGTGACCCACAGCGACCCACGGCGACCCACAGACACCGTAGGGACCCACAGCGACCCACAGCGACCGTAGGGACCCACCGCGACCCACAGCGACCCACAGACACCGTAGGGACCCACAGCGACCCACAGCGACCCACAGACACCGTAGGGACCCACAGCGACCCACAGCTACCATAGGGACCCACAGCGACCCACAGCCGCCCACCAACACCGTAGGGACCCGCAGCGACCCACAGCCACCCACAGACACCGTAGGGACCCACAGTGACCCATGGCCGCCCACCGCCACCCACAGCGACCCATAGGGACCCACAGTGAGCCACACGCGACCCCAAGCGACCCACAGCACCACGTGGTGTGAGCAGCAGGGAACCCCCCCAAACCCCGCCCCCTTCTGCCCCACCCCTCTCCCCATTGGCCCTCCCCACCCGCTGGCCCCGCCCACCTTGTGCGCCACCCAATCCACCCAGCCCTTGGCGCGGGGGTTGATGTTGATCAGCACCAGCCCCTCCACCGCCTCGGGGTGCAGCAGCTGTGGGGCGGGGCCAGACCCATAGCGCCCCACGGCCACACCCTCCCACCCCATAGCGACCCCCCAGCCCCATAGCGACCCCCAGCCCCACAGCCACGCCCCCCGAGAGCCCCCAGCGACCCACAAGTGCCAAACCAAGAGACCCCACTAACCTCCTCCAGCCCCATAGCGCCCCACGGCCACGCCCCCCCCAGCCCCATAGCGACCCCCCAGCCCCATAGCGACTCCCCAGCCCCATAGCGACGCCCCCCTGCCCCATAGTGACCCCCCAGCCCCACAGCCGAGCCCCCAACCCCCCAGCGACCCACAAGTGCCCAGAGACCCCACTAACCTTCTCCAGCCCCATAGCGCCCCACGGCCACGCCCCCCCGCCCCATAGCGACCCCCCAGCCCCATAGCGAACCCCCTGCCCCATAGCGATGCCCCCCGACAGCCCACAACCCCCTAGCGACCCACAAGTGCCCAACCAAGAGACCCCACTAACTTCCTCCAGCCCCATAGCGCCCCATGGCCATGCCCCCCTGCCCCATAGCGACCCCCCCTGCCCCATAGCGACCCCCCAGCCCCACAGCCACGCCCCCCGAGAGCCCCCAGCGACCCTCAAGTACCCAACCAAGAGACCCCACTAACCTCCTCCAGCCCCATAGCGCCCCACGGGCCATGCCCCCCCAGCCCCATAGCGACCCCCCCAGCCCCATAGCGACCCCCCAGCCCCATAGCCGAGCCCCCAACCCCCCAGCGACCCACAAGTGCCCAGAGACCCCACTAACCTCCTCCAGCCCCATAGCGCCCCACGGCCATGCCCCCCAGCCCCATAGCGACCCCCCAGCCCCATAGCGAGCCCCCAGCCCCACAGCCACGCCCCCCTGCCCCATAGCGACCCCCCGCCCCATAGCGAGCCCCCCAGCCCCACAGCCACGCCCCCCAGCCCCATAGCGACCCCCCCAGCCCCATAGCGACCCCCCCCAGCCCCACAGAACCTCCCCCGAGATTCCCGCAGCCCTGCATTCCCCCCAAATCTGCCCCCCGCCCTGCCCCACGCCCCGCCCCACGCCCCGCCCCACATCTCACCCCAAATTTAGCCAGGACGAAGGCGCCGGCGCCCACCCCGATGCCCACGACGCTGGCGATGCTGGGGGGGTGGGCGGGGTCAGGCCGGTGCTGACCCTGCCCCCCCCGTCCCGTCCCGCTACGGGTCAGGGGCCCCCTCCCCGCCCCACAGCGCCGTGGGGCGCCCCCCCGCCCACTCACTTGAGGTGCCGGAGGACGCAGGGGACAATTTCGGCCAGTTGCTCCAGGGAGGGGTACTGGTACCTGCAGGGGAGGGGCGGGGGGCGGGGGGGGAGAGGGGCGACAGGGGGAGGGGCAAGGGGTCAATCGGGGGTCGAGGTGGGGGGAGGGCGGGGCGAGGGGACCAATGAGGTGAAGCGATGGCGGTTGGCGGGGGGGGAGGGGTGTGTAGGGTGACGCTGCGATGTGATGGCGGTCGAGGTGGGGGGACTGGGGGGCGGGGGGTCAACTGGGGGCGGGGAGGGGTGGGGGGTCAACAGAGAGACGACAGGGTCAATTGGGGGTTAATGGGGGCAACTGGGGGTTAGTGGGGGGCAACTGGGGGTTAATGGGGGTCAGTGGGGTCAACTGGGGGTTAATGGGGGCAACTGGGGGTTAGTGGGGGGCAACTGGGGGTTAATGGGGGTCAGTGGGGTCAACTGGGGGTTAATGGAGGCAACTGGGGGTTAATGGGGGTCAACTGGGGGTTAGTGGGGGGCAACTGGGGGTTAATGGGGGTCAGTGGGGTCAACGGGGGGTTAATGGGGGTCAACTGGGGGTTAATGGGGGTCAACGGGGGGCTTATGGGGGCAACTGGGGGTTAATGGGGGTCAACTGGGGGTCAATGGGGGCAACTGGGGGTTGATGGGGGTCAACAGGGGATCACCTGGGGGTTAATGGGGGCAACTGGGGGTTAATGGGGGTCAGTGGGGTCAACTGGGGGTTAATGGGGGTCAACTGGGGGTTAATGGGGGTCAACAGGGGGTCAACTGGGGTTTAATGGGGGTCAACTGGGGGTTAGTGGGGGTCAACGGGGGGTCAACTGGGGTTTAATGGGGGTCAACTGGGGGTTAATGGGGGCAACTGGGGGTTAATGGGGGTCAGTGGGGTCAACGGGGGGTCAATGGGGGTCAACAAGGGGTTAATGGGGGCAACTGGGGGTTAATGGGGGCAACTGGGGGTTAATGGGGGTCAGTGGGGTCAACGGGGGGTTAATGGGGGTCAACTGGGTGTTAATGGGGGTCAACGGGGGTTAATGGGGGCAACTGGGGGTTAATGGGGTCAACGGGGGGTTAATGGGGGCAACTGGGGGTTAATGGGGGTCAGTGGGGTCAACGGGGGGTTAATGGGGGTCAATGGGGGTCAACTGGGGGTTAATGGGGGCAACTGGGGGTTAATGGGGGTCAGTGGGGTCAAGTGGGGGTTAATGGGGGCAACTGGGGGGTTAATGGGGGTCACTGGGATCAACTGGGGGGGTCCGTGGGGTCAACTGGGGGGGCAGTGGGGTCAACCGGGTCGTCAGAGGGGTCAACGCAGTCAACTGGGAGTCACTGGGGTCAACTGGGGGGGCAGTGGGGTCAACAGGGGGGTCAGTGGGGTCAACCTGGGGGTCACTGGGGTCAACTGGGGGGGCAGTGGGGTCAACTGGGGGGGCAGTGGGGTCAACGCAGTCAACTGGGAGTCACTGGGGTCAACTGGGGGGAGCGGAAGAGGGGAGTGCAGACGCACCCCGGGGGGTAGGGCGGGGCGCCCACCTCCATGCCGGGGGGGTCGAGGTGGACGAGCAGGGAGTGGCTGGCGACCTCCCGCATCTCGGGGTGGGCGAAGAGCGGGGCGAAGCACGAGGCGTCTGCGGGGGAGGGGCGCGGCGGGAGAGGGGGAAGGGGGCGGGACTCACGCGTGTGGCCCACGTCCGGCAGCATCAGCAGGGCGGGGCGACCAGGGCGGGGCGCGCCCTCCAGCGCCACGTGAACAGGCCCCAACGGCGTCTCCAACACCGCCCCCTGCTGGCCGGGAGGACCGGACACCGGAACGGGGAGTGGTCGCCGCCACACCCCCCACAGGTTCGCCCCCAAAATCTCACGATTTCCCCCAAGATTCCCACCTTTTGCCTGCCAAATCCCGCATTTTTGCCCCAAATTACCCCATTTCGCACCAAAATCCCCCATTTTGCCCCAAAATCTAACGATTCCCCCCAAATTCCCCCATTTTGCCCCCCAAATCCCGCATTTTTGCCCCAAATTCCCGCATTTCACACCAAAATCCCACATTTTGCCCCCAAAATCCCGGGATTTCACCCCAAATTCCCACATTTTGCCCCCAAAATCCCCCATTCTTGCCCAAAATTCCCGCATTTCGCACCAAAATCCCACATTTTGCCCCCAAAATCCCGTGATTTCCCTCAAATTCCCACAATTTGCCCCCCAAATCCCGCATTTTTGCCCAAATTCCCGCATTTCACACCAAAAGCCCACATTGTTGCCCCAAAATCCTGGAATTTCCCCCCAAATTCCCACATTTTGCCCCACAAATCCCCCATTTTTCCCCCAAATTCCCGCATTCCGCACCAAAATCCCACATTTTGCTCCCAAAATCCTGTGATTTCCCCAAATTCCCCCATTTTGCCCCCCAAATCCCGCATTTTTGCCCCAAATTCCCGCATTTTTGCACCAAATTCCCACATTTTGCCCCAAATTCCCACATTTCACCCCAAAATCCCACATTTTGCCCCCCAAATCCTGCGATTTCCCCCAAATTCCCCCATTTTCCCCAAAAATCCCGCATTTTTGCCCCAAATCCCCCATTTTTGCCCCAAATTCCCCCATTTCGCACCAAAATCCCACATTTTGCCCCAAATTCCCCCATTTCGCACCAAAATCCCACATTTTGCCCCCAAAATCCAGCATTTTACACCAAAATCCCACATTTTGCCCCCAAAATCCCCCATTTTTCCCCCAAATTCCCCCATTTTGCCCCCCAAATCCCGCATTTTTGCCCCAAATTCCCGCATTTTTGCCCCAAATTCCCAAATTTTACACCAAAATTCCCACATTTTGCCCCAAATTCCCACATTTCACACCAAAAGCCCACATTTTGCCCCCAAAATCCCACAATTTCCCCCCAAATTCCCGCATTTTGCCCCCAAAATCTCACATTTTTGCCCCAAATTCCCGCATTTTACACCAAAATCGCACATTTTGCCCCCAAATTCCCGCATTTTTGCCCCAAATTCCCCCATTTCGCACCAAAATTCCCACATTTTGCCCCCAAAATCCAGCATTTTACACCAAAATCCCACATTTTGCCCCCAAAATCCCCCATTTTTGCCCCAAATTCCCCCATTTCGCACCAAAATCCCACATTTTGCCCCCCAAGTCCCACATTTTTGCCCCAAATTCCCACATTTCACACCAAAATCCCACATTTTGCCCCCAAATCCCCCATTTTTTCCCCAAATTCCCGCATTTCGCACCAAAATCCCACATTTTGCTCCCAAAATGCTGTGATTTCCCCAAATTCCCCCATTTTGCCCCCCAAATCCTGCATTTTTGCCCCAAAATCCCGCATTTTTGCCCAAAATTCCCCCATTTCACACCAAAATCGCACATTTTGCCCCCGAATCCCGGGATTTCACCCCAAATTCCCACATTTTGCCCCCAGAATCCCCCATTTTTGCCCCAAATTCCCCCATTTCGCACCAAAATCCCACATTGTTGCCCCAAAATCCCGTGATTTCCCCCCAAATTCCCCCGTTTTGCCCGCAAATGCCGCATTTTTGCCCGAAATTCCCACATTTCACACCAAAATCCCACATTTTGCCCCCAAAATCCCGGGATTTCACCCCAAATTCCCACAGTTTGCCCCCAAAATCCCGCATTTTTGCCCCCAAAATCCCACAATTTCCCCCCAAATTCCCGCATTTTGCCCCCAAATTCCCGCATTTTTGCCCCAAATTCCCCCATTTCGCACCAAAATTCCCACATTTTGCCCCCAAAATCCAGCATTTTACACCAAATTCCCCCATTTTGCCCCAAATTCCCCCATTTCGCACCAAAATCCCACATTTTGCCCCCAAAAGCCCGTGATTTCCCCCAAATTCCCCCGTTTCGCCCCCCAAATCCCGCATTTTTGCCCCAAATTCCCGCATTTCACACCAAAAGCCCACATTTTGCCCCAAAATCCAGGAATTTCCCCCCAAATTCCCCCATTTTGCCCCCCAAATCCCCCATTCTTGCCCCAAATTCCCGCATTTCGCACCAAAATTCCCACATTTTGCCCCAGATTCCCCCATTTCGCACCAAAATCCCACATTGTTGCCCCAAAATCCCGCGATTTCCCCCCAAATTCCCCCGTTTCGCCCCCAAATGCCGCATTTTTGCCCAAAATTCCCACATTTCGCATCAAAATCCCACATTTTGCTCCCAAAATCCTGTGATTTCCCCATATTCCCCCATTTTGCCCCCCAAATCCTGCATTTTTGCCCCAAATTCCCCCATTTTCCATCATAATTCCCACATTTTGCCCCAAATTCCCCCATTTCGCACCAAAATCCCACATTGTTGCCCCAAAATCCCGTGATTTCCCCCCAAATTCCCCCGTTTCGCCCCCAAATGCTGCATTTTTGCCCAAAATTCCCACATTTTACACCAAAATCGCACATTTTGCCCCCAAAATCCCCCATTTTTGCCCCAAATTCCCGCATTTTAGCCCAAAATCCCGCTTTTTTGCCCCAAATTCCCCCATTTCGCACCAAAATTCCCACATTTTGCCCCAAATCCCCCCATTTCACACCAAAATCCCACATTTTGCCCCCAAAATCCCGCAATTTCCCCCCAAATTCCCCCATTTTGCCCCCAAAATCCCACATTTTTGCCCCAAATTCCCGCATTTCGCACCAAAATCCCACATTTTGCTCCCAAAATGCTGTGATTTCCCCAAATTCCCCCATTTTGCCCCAAATTCCCGCATTTTTGCCCCAAATTCCCGCATTTTTGCCCCAAATTCCCCCATTTCACACCAAAATCCCACATTTTGCCCCCAAAATCCCGCAATTTCCCCCCAAATTCCCCCATTTTGCCCCCAAAATCCCACATTTTGCCCCAAATTCCCCCATTTCGCACCAAAATCCCACATTGTTGCCCCAAAATCCCGTGATTTCCCCCCAAATTCCCCCGTTTCGCCCCCAAATGCCGCATTTTTGCCCAAAACTCCCACATTTCACACCAAAATCCCACATTTTGCCACCAAAATCCCCCATTTTTCGCCCAAATTTCTGCATTTTTGCCCCAAATCCCGCTTTTTTGCCCCAAATTCCCCCATTTTTCACCAAAATCCCACATTTTGCCCCAAATTCCCCCATTTCACACCAAAATCCCCCATTCTTGCCCCAAATTCCCCCATTTCACACCAAAATTCCCACATTTTGCCCCAAATCCCCCCATTTCACACCAAAATCCCACATTTTGCCCACTGAAAAGGGAAGATAGGGAAGGAATTTGTCCTGTCATAGAGCGGTTCATAGAACTAAGACTACTAAAAGAATGTGAGTCAGAATTCAATACACCTATACTTCCAGTTAAGAAACCTGATGGGTCCTATAGGATAGTTCAAGACTTAAGAGCCATCAACAAAATAACAGAGGACCTGTGGTAGCTAACCCCTATACCCTATTAACCATGCTAAAACCTGATTTAGCTTGGTTTACGGTCCTAGATTTAAAAGATGCTTTCTTTTGCCTCCCTCTCCATGAAGCCAGCCAGAAAATTTTTGCTTTTGAATGGGAAAATCCCAAAAGTGGTCGAAAGACCCGGCTCACATGGACGGTGTTGCCGCAGGGTTTTAAAAATAGCCCCACAATTTTTGGGAATCAGCTAGCAAAGGACTTGGAATCATGGGAACCACCATCAGAAGAAGGGAAGGTGTTACAATATGTAGACGACCTTCTTATTGCAACCAGAACCAAAGAATCCTGTGTCATTTGGACCGTGAGTCTGTTAAATTTCCTGGGACTACAGGGATATCGGGTTTCTAAGAAAAAGGCACAGGCGTTGTTACAACCCCAGGTCACGTACCTGGGGTACGAGATCAGTGCCGGACAACGGATCCTAGGACAAGCCCGGAAAGAGGCCATATGCCAAAGCCCCCGACCACAAACTATAAAGGAACTACGGACATTCTTAGGAATGACAGGGTGGTGCCAACTTTGGATATGTGATTATGGTCTGCCTGTTAAGCCACTCTATTCCCTGATAGCAGCTAACCAAAAGGATCTCCAGTGGGATGCTGAGTCAGATCGAGCCTTCCATCAGCTGAAGAAAGCCCTGATGTCGGCATCAGCATTGGGACTTCCTGATGTGAGTAAGCCATTTTTTCTATTTTCCCACGAAAAACAAGGAATGGCACTAGGAATATTGGCACAAGATTTGGGACCATACAGACGGGCGGTAGCATACTTCTCCAAACAGCTGGATGCCGCTGCGAAAGGGTGGCTGTTCTGGTTTTGTTAGTGGGGGGGGCTAAGGTGGCAGCTTCTGTAGGAAACTGCTAGAAGTCGCTCCCCTTTGTTCAGTGGACTCGGCCGGGCCTAGAGCGGACCCACTGCTGGCCAAGGCCAAGCCAATTGGTAGCAGAATGTCCCGTGATAACACCTCTGCGATAACGTATTTAAATAGGGGAAAACAGAAAAAAAAAAAAAAAGGGAGAGATGTGAAGCAGCTGAGCGAGGAGCAGAGAGGGGGAAGCGCGAGCCTTGTGGGCCTTGCAGGCCTCACCCTCTGGCCTCCCGCCGGGCAGCCGACTGGGCCCAACTCGGCCCGGCCTGGCTGCAAGAAGTGGAGAGGAGAGGAGAAGTGAATAAGATGTAAAAAGGATCCTGAGAGGCGTCTGCCAGCCTGTTGTGAGGAACGGCTGCAGACGCCAAGGTCAGTGAAGGAGGAGGGGGAGGAGTAATGCGGCTTCTGGCCAAGATTCCTCTGCAACTCGTGGTGACGACCATGGTGGAGCAGGTTGTCCCCCTGCAGCCCATGGAGGTCCACGGAGGGGCAGAGATCCACCTGCAGCCCGCGGAGGACCCCACGCCGGAGCAGGTGGAGGCCTGAAGGAGGCTGTGCCCCGTGGAGGGCCCGCTGGGACAGCTGTTCTAGAGGGACTGTGTTGGATACCTGGAGTATCAGGGACACTTAGTGAACAATCCAGACCGAATGGAATTGTTATGTTTGTGAGCAGCAGGCCTCAAGGACATCACTGAAGCCGCTTGTGAGAAAGTAATGAAGCCGCCTGTAAGAAAGTACTGAAGCCACCTGTGAGAAAATAATGAGGCCGCCTGTGAGAAAGTAATGAAGCTTCCTGTGAGAAAGTAAACGAAGCAACCTTGAAGAAGATCGTAAACAACTCTGAGAAAGTGAAAACATGAAAAGTACGGGACTTTCAGGTTAATGGGACTTTCCAGATTAGCTAACTGCAAGTAGGAAGGATATGCAAATGTAACTATTAGAGCTTAAGCCAATCACGCAATGACTAGTAGGCATATTTTATCTTAGCAATATAAATATGTGCACCCAGGACTAATAAATCGAACTACGCTTATTACTCATATTGAGTCTTTTGTCGTACGTTCCTCCGTCGCTCGCAAATGGCGCCCGAACAGGGACTACTAGAAGACACTGCTATCGGAGTGGCGGAGGCAGAGAAGCACCGGGAGCAGCGACCGGGGGGCAAGATCAACTACGCATTTGTCCTTCAGATGCGACGATCCGGAGCCTGAACCGTTGAAACAGGGGTTCGCCGTCTGCCAGGGCTACAGGACAAGCTGCAAAAAAGGGGTGCCTTAATCAGGGAGCACCAATAGTGAGTACTTAATCAGGGAGTAAAAGGGGTGCCTTAATCAGGGAGCACCAATTGTGAAACTGCCGGCAATAATGGAAAAGGAGGTAGCCCTAGAATTATTATGCTCTCTATGAGAGGACTGAGTTATGACTCGGCCGTCCTAGAAGCTTTGCTGCAGTGGGCAAAGAAAAGGGAATTAATCCCCACAGTTGATGATCCTTTTGAACTCCCGACACAGGAAAAGATAGGAAAAAAGCTGTGGGATGAAATAAGTAAGGGATCTCCACCGTGTGGAAGCTAATTAACGAAACATTGATAAGCATGAAAGCCGAGCGTTCAGTTGCTGCATCTGCTTTTGCGGCCTTAACTCCAGCCGACGGGTCCACCTCCACTACCAGCATGCTGTTCTCGGGTTTAACGAGCCCTGCCGCCGCCCCGGCTCGTGCTGAGGGTGGGGGGGTTCGAGCCCCAGCAAGGACTCCAGGAACTGCAGCCACAGCCCCTATAACTATAGATATGCGGGCACCAGAGGGAAAAACTGCCAAAGGCTTTTCACCACCATCAGACGTACCACCGCCAGGCACCCCGCCACGCTGCGCCAGTGCAGACTCAGAGTCACGAGCCTTTTCGCCGGCACCAACAGCTCTGGTTTATCCCCCGTTACCACCTTCTTCCCTGCCACCACGGCGTGAGGAGGAGGGGGATGAACATTCATCTGGCTCCAAGGACGCACAGCTGGAAGAGACGCTAAAAAGACTGGAAGCCCTAGAGATTCGCCTAGAAGTGTCACTGGGAAACTTGTCAACTCCTTCGCCTGTGCCGCATCAAGACCTGTCAGCATCCAACCTATTCATTCCGAACGGAGCATCGGGTGAGATCAGTCTTTTTGCACCTTTGCAAGGGACGCCGGCGGGAGGGGCCGGGGTTTTGAATCCGATAGTGCAGTGGAAAGAGGTGATTCGAGATGCTTTGATAGAAGGAGAGCCTTTTCCTAT
Source organism: Chlamydotis macqueenii (assembly GCF_036417535.1). Lineage (NCBI taxonomy): Eukaryota > Metazoa > Chordata > Aves > Otidiformes > Otididae > Chlamydotis > Chlamydotis macqueenii. The sequence goes on from NC_141566.1 coordinate 484,683, forward strand.
GGCATTTCCAGTTGTGACTGATAATACTGGGAAAAGTGTGTGGAAAGCATTAGACTGGAAAATATTGAAGGAAGCTAAAAGTGCAGTTACTCAGTATGGGCTAAAATCATCATATGCTCAATCTGTGTTGCAGCATATTTTTTCATCACAGTTGTTAGCTCCTTATGATATTAGAATGATTGTCCAGGTCGCAGCAGCTGCAGTTCTTTCAGTACTGGCAGGCTGCTTGTGATAGGGCAGCTGCAACGCCTCGACAACAGGGTGATCCATTATTCGGGGTGCAAACTCAAATGCTGATGGGAGCGGGACACTACACACGATCTGATTGGCAAGCGCAATTTGCTACCGAAGTGTTACAACTGGGCCAAGATTTGGCTTATAGAGCGCTTGCTAGGGTGCACGATGAAAAGTCTGGACCTGCCTTTACATCAAGAAGACAAGGTCCCACAGAACCATATGGGAAATTTATTGATCGGTTGCACACTGCAATTATGGCTCACCCTGATCTGGATGATGACATGAAAGCAAAGTTCTTAGATATGCTTGCCTTTAATAATGCTAATAAAAAAAAAAACCAAAACAAAAAACAAACCCAAAAAACTAAGAGAGCCCTCAGTGTGCTGCCAAAAGGATCTAGTACAGGGCAACTGCTGGAAGCTGCTGAGCGAATGTTAGAACAAGAAAAGGCTACAGTCATGGCAGCTGCTGTAGGTGCAGCCGTTAAACCGTTGATATCAATAAAGCGGCGCGTGATTAACTGTCTGTAACCCCCATTCCCTCTTTCCCCCCCCCCGCCCCCCATCCCTGTCCCGCTAAGGGGGCAGGGGAGGGAGGTGGAGATGGTGTTAAGCCTGGGAAGAGGGAGGGGTGGGGGGAGATTGTCTTGCTCCCTTTTTCCTTATCCTGCTTTGGTTTTAGTGATGGTCTGTTTCGCTTGTAGCGGTGGCTTTAAGGATCCCTCCCTATTCTTGTCTTAAACCTCAGGTTTTAGTTTTCTTTCCTCTTATATGTCTGGGCCACAGCCGCCGCCAGGCGCCCCCACCCCCCCGCCCCTGACATGGTTAACAGATACTCCTGTCTGAGTTGAGCTTTGTATAAGTGGAAGGACCGTTCCCTCTTATAACATGGGGGAAGGGATACGCTTATGTCTTTACAGGAGCAGTAAACAAGTGGATCCTTGTCTGTATCATCTGCGGGTATTTCAGAACATGTTTGGTTGACCTGCCAGATACCGGTAGGACGGCAACTCTGTGTAAAACAGCAGCAACCACAAGTGCTGAGTGCTAAAACTACAAAAGATGGAACTTTTTGGGATCAGTAAAGATGGACTTCTATTTTTTTTTAACTATTCAAGAGCTAATGTTTCTAGAGGGGTAATGATTGTAAATGCTTTAAGATCTATACATTGCAACGACACAGCATGACGTAATCATGCGAGCACATATCAAAATCCAGACAGCATAAAAGACCTAAACGAAGCATACATAGCATTGAATCTGGTTGCCAAGATAATACAGAGTTTTGGAAACTAAGTAAAATTATTGCTGCTTCAGTCTTTACACCTGGTGTGGCAAGTGCCTAGGCATTAACTATGCTAAATAAATTGGACTGTTGGCTTGCTAAGCAAATAAATACAACTGTATCGGCACTATCAACGCTGTTAACTGATGTAGATTCTATATACTATGCTACTTTACAAAACAGAACCGCTGTTAGCCTGCAGAGCACATATTTGACGGGCCTTGTTGCATGCGCTGGCCACGCATGCAGCAACGTCTAGTCAGGCCTTGTTGTATGCGCTGGCCACGCATGCAGCAACACCTAGTCAGGACTCTTTCACTGAATCTGCTGAGGGTATAAACAGAGGTGGCTCGGAGCGAAGGGGAGAGGACAGACCCAGAGCACACTTTATTTACAACAGGGGACGCCCTGAAGGTGCTGCGCCTGCCTCCCTTCTCTGCTCTGACCCGGCTGATAAACATCCTCTTGCTCAGCGGTGTCTTTGGCATAGTTGGGTTAGTAACAGAATAGATCAGCAATAGATTTTTTTTATTATTAGCACAAAATCATGGTTGTCAGGATTTTGATGGGCTTTGCTGCATGAATCTGTCTGATCATTCGGAATCTATTCACAAAAGTATTCAAAACTTGCAAAAAGGAGTACAAAAACAGCAACAAAGTGATGGTTTTGATATATTCAGACATCTTTTGGTGACTTGATATAAGCTTGTTACTAATAGCTGTAGGATGCTTATTCATTCCTTTTATATATGTATTTTGATCTATAATTCTGTGTCTTAAAATGTGTGCAAACTTTAATAGATAAAGCGTTGAAACAAGCCTCTTCTCCTAAACAAAGAAGGGGGAGATGTGGTATTTCGCTGAGCCAGTATGGTATCAGTGAAAGCACACCGACCTTGGGGGAGGAATGCAATCATGCTCTCAGGAAGAAAGCCATGGAATGAGAAGGGAAGCTTTAAGATACAAAACATTGTTAGCAGAATTTATGGCTTGTTTCAACAGAGGCCTGCAGAAAACTAGTCATTGCTCTTGTAGATAAGAAAGTTACTGGAGTTGTTATATCCACAATAGTAGAAAAATGTTATAGTAGAAAATTACTAGAAGGTACTGAAACTTAGCTTTGCTTTGTAATCATGAATATGCATAAACATGTGATCAGTAATTTTATTAACTAAGCTTGTGTGTGGCATAACTGGGTGGTTGCTGTCCTTGGTTAAAATCGGAATTATGATACTAGGCATCATACTAGGCATAACATACCATGCTTGCAAAAAATGATTAACAACTCAATACAGACAATCTGGCTCATAAAAAAAAAAAAAAAAAAAAAAAAAAGAAGAAAAGGGAGATTCAGTAGAGGCCTACATGAACCTAGTTGATATTGTAGTAAAATAAGGTCAGGAGTACCAAAAAGAGCCATAGGAGGACCATGTTATTTTGGAAAATTGATAATGTTTGCTCCACCTATGAGAACATTACGGAATCACACTCGAGCAAGAAGATCGCTAAAAGTATTGACTCCCCATTGTGACGGCAATTTAACCCTGTTGGGTACAGCTGAGCGGATAGCATTATCTTTATTTGTTCCTTGGGCAGCAACTGCAAAAGCTTTAGCTAACTTAAATAAATTAGCTTGTTGGGCACAAAAGCAAATGAATTTAACCTCTAGCATGTTATCAGGATTATTAGAAGACATGGATAGTATGCGTCATGATATTTTTGCAGAATCTAGCAGCCATTGATTTTTTGTTATTAGCGCATAAGTGGGTCTGGATTGTTCAAAACAAAAAGGGGGATTTGTTGGATACCTGGAGTATCAGGGACACTTAGTGAACAATCCAGACCGAATGGAATTGTTATGTTTGTGAGCAGCAGGCCTCAAGGACATCACTGAAGCCGCTTGTGAGAAAGTAATGAAGCCGCCTGTAAGAAAGTACTGAAGCCACCTGTGAGAAAATAATGAGGCCGCCTGTGAGAAAGTAATGAAGCTTCCTGTGAGAAAGTAAACGAAGCAACCTTGAAGAAGATCGTAAACAACTCTGAGAAAGTGAAAACATGAAAAGTACGGGACTTTCAGGTTAACGGGACTTTCCAGATTAGCTAACTGCAAGTAGGAAGGATATGCAAATGTAACTATTAGAGCTTAAGCCAATCACGCAATGACTAGTAGGCATATTTTATCTTAGCAATATAAATATGTGCACCCGGGACTAATAAATCGAACTACGCTTATTACTCATATTGAGTCTTTTGTCGTACGTTCCTCCGTCGCTCGCAGGACTGCACCCCGTGGAAGAGATGACCCACGCCGGAGCAGTTTCACGGAGGACTGTGGACGTGGGAGGGACCCCACGCTGGAGCAGAGGAGGAATGCAAGGAGTTCTTCCCCCGACGATGACACAGAGGCGTAAAACAACGCGTGATGAACTGACTGCGACCCCCATTCCCCCCCCCCCCGCCCCCGACCCCCCGCTCCATGCCGCTCGGGAGGGGAAGGTAGTAGAGATAATGTTAAGCCCGGGAAGAGGGAGGGGTGGGGGGAGGTTATCTTGTTCCCTCTCATTCTCCTGCTAGTTTTAGAAATAAATGAGTGTTTTTCCCCAAGTCGAGTCTGTTTTGCCTGTAACGGTAACTTTACAAATTTCTTCCCGTCCTTATCTCAAACCTCGAGCCGTTTTTCTTATATCATCTCCTCCTATTCTCTCGGAGGGTGGGGGGAGCGAGAGAGAGACTGTGTAGTCTGGTCCCGATCGGGGCTGAACTATGACAGTGGCCCAGCTGTCTGAGAGCAGTAGCAGCTGTCATTCTAAACATTCAAGAAGCCTGAAAGTTCACTCTAGGCCAGAAAATGACTGTCCTAGTTTCCCAGACTGTATCTGCGGTCCTTGAAGCAAAAGGAGGGCATTGGCTTTCCCCACAAAGGTTCCTGAAATATCAAGCTATAATGGTTGAACAGGATGATGTTGAAATCGTGACCACAAACATCATCAATCCGGCCTCATTCCTTGATGGGAACATCGGGGAGCCGGTGAGTCATGACTGCTTGGAAACAATTGAAACCATGTATTCTAGTCGAACGGATCTTAAAGATGTCCCTGTCGATGGAGCCGAACATTGGTTCACCGATGGAAGCAGCTATATGTTAAATGGAAGGCGACATTCCGGATATGCTGTTACCACTTTTGAAAAGGTGATAGAGTCCAGGCCACTATCAGCCGACGTCTCAGCCCAAAAGGCCGAGATCATAGCCCTTACCTGAGCCCTGGAGAGAGCCCAGGGAAGGACTGTAAACATTTGGACTGACCCTAAATATGCCTTTGGGGTGGTACATGCCCATGGAGCAATATGGAAGGCAAGAGGACTGTTAAATTCTCATGGAAAAACCATCAAACACGCAGAAGGGATTTTGAAAATCCTGAATGCAGTCCAGCTTCCCAAAAAGGTGGCAATTATGCATATTAAAGCACACCAGAAAGTGAGCACAGAATTGGAAAGAGGAAATGAGCTGGCAGATAGGGAAGCAAAACAAGCAGCTAGAGAAACAATCAAGGTAGAGGGTGCGCTAATACCTGATGGACAGGTATTTCTAGAAGGTAAACCAGAATACACAAAGGAAGTCGGCAAACTTATTAATGATCTAAAGGGGTCATATAATGAGGAAGGGTGGGCCAATTACTACCCCTCACACGGGAGGGTAGTAATTCCCTCCTACATGATATGGTCAGTAGTCCGAGAAGAACATAGAAAAAGACACTGGGGGGAGGGGGGGGCAGAAGCCCTATATAAAGATCTCATCAGGAACATAATAGTGCGAAACTTAGCCACTACCGTTAGACAAGTAACTCAACAATGTGATCTTTGTCTCCAGACTAATCCTGAAGTTGTAAAAGGGCCGAAACTTGAAAAAATCGGAAAGGGGAATGGTCCGGGACAACGTTGGCAGATTGATTTCTCAGAACTCCCTAGAAAAGGGGGGTATCGATACTTATTAGTACTTACGGATACCTTTTCAGGCTGGCCAGAAGCTTTCCCGTGCGGAACTGCTAAAGCCTGGGAAGTAACCAAAACACTGCTCCAGGAAATAGTACCTAGGTTTGGAGTCGCAGCAGTAATGTCCTCGGATAGAGGACCACATTTTGTGTCCAGAATAGTACAAGCAATTAGCCACCATCTAGGGATAGAGTGGCAATTACATACCTCTTACCGACCACAATCAAGTGGCCAGGTGGAGAAAATGAATCACCCAATCAAACAACAGATTGTCAAGTTGGGTCAGGAAACTAATCTAACTTTACCATTAGCTCTTATACGAATACGAACCAGACCAAGAGCAAGAGAAGGGCTTAGTCCATTCGAAATTCTATATGGACGACCCTATGGGGTACAAAAGGGAACGTCTTCACAAATTGGTGAAGAAATAATGACCTCCTATATGGTGGCACTAAACAAACAATTAAAAAGAATTGAAAAACATGCAATGGGAACACGTCGTAGGGGTCTGGATGGGCCTGTTCACGATATACAACCAGGGGACTATGTATATGTTAAATCTCTTACAGAAAAAACTCTGGAACCACAGTGGGCCGGACCTTTTCAAGTCCTCCTCTCCACCTACACGGCAATTAAGGTAAAGGGACAGAACTCCTGGATACACCATACTCGGATCAAGAGAGCCTCTGCAACCTTGTGGAAAGTAACTCCAGACAACAACGAAGACTTGAGACTTAAACTCGTTCGAACGGATAAGAGCGGGAACAGTGCAGTAGTGAACCGGAGGGACACCACAGCAAACGATACCGGACAAAGAAACCGGGACCGGCCAGTAACTAATCTCGCCCAAATCTGTCATCGGTGCAGTTTATATCTTATTTGTCATTTTATTATAGGAAATATAAAACCCATTTTAGCAGGTCACCAAAGGCAGTACATTATCTACAGAAGTAGCTGTACTAATCCACTAGACCAACTAAATCCTAAAATGACCAATTGTTTAATTGGAATTGTGACTGGGCTTACAATATTTTCCTGCATCTTACCACTAACTTGTAATCAAAAGGACACCAAATGGCCGTGGTCTCACGCCTCCCTTGGGTTTACAGGAAGCATGGGACCACCTTTTAAACGGTCGGGCTTAAACTTGGCCACTGTGGTTATGCACAAAATGGAAATGTACTCAGGGCATGAGTGGGGCTGGGACAGAGGCAACAGGGATCCTTAATACTATGGTGCACCCCGTTGTGATCTTATTGATTAGCTTAGGAGTTTTATTAATATTAACTATTGTGCTGTACCTATGGGTTTGGAGAATGTTTAAGAAAGTAACACTGTCGTAGTTCAGCCCCGATCAGGACCAGACTACGCAGTCTCTCTCTCACTCCTCCCACCCTCCGAGAGAACAGGGGGAGATAACGTAAGGAAAAACGGCTCGAGGTTTGAGATAAGGACAGGGAGAAATCCTTAAATTTACCGTCACGGGCAAAACAGACTCGACTTGGGGAAAAACACTCATTTATTACTACAAACAGCAAGATAATGAGACAGAGAACAAGATAACCTCCCTCCACCCCTCCCTCTTCCCAAGCTTAACATTATCTCTACTACCTTCCCCCCCCGAGTGGCACAGGAGGGGGAAGAGGGAATGGGGATTGCGGTCAGTTCATCACGCGTTGTTTTACGCTGCTGCTTCATGGTTGGGGGAAGAACTCCTCACATTCCTCCCCTGCTCTGTTGTGGGGTCCCACCCGTACGCCACAGTCCTTCCTGAAACTGCTCCGGCATGGGTCATCTCTTCCACGGGGTGCAGTCTCTCCAGAACAGCTGTCCCAGCGGGCCCTCCATGGGCCACAGCTGCCTTCAGGCATCCACCTCCCCCAGTACGGGATCCTTCACGGGCTCCAAGTGGATCTCTGCTCCTCCGTGGACCTCCATGGGCTGCAGGGGGACAACCTGCTCCACCATGGTCGTCACCACAGGCTGCAGGGGAATCTTGGCCAGGAGCCACATTACTCCTCCCACTCCTTCTGAACTGACCTGGGCATCTGCAGCCGTTCCTCACAACAGGCTGGTAGATGTCTCTCAGGATCCTTTTTACATCTTATTCACTTCTCCTCTCCTCTCCACTTCCTGCAGCCGGGCCGGACCAATTCGGGCCCAGTCAGCCGCTTGGCGAGAGGCCAGAGGGTGAGGCCTGCAAGGCCCATAAGGCCTGCGCCTCCCTCTTTGTGCCTCTGCCCCCCGCTCAGCTGCTTCACATCTCTCCCTTTTTTTTTTTTTTCTGTTTTCCCCTAATTGAATACGTTATCACAGAGGCATTATCATGGGACATTCTGCTACCAATTGGCTTGGCCTTGGCCAGCAGCGGGTCCGCTCTAGGCCCGGCCGAGTCCACTGAACAAAGGGGAGCGACTTCTAGCAGTTTCCTACAGAAGCTACCACCTTAGGCCCCCCCGTCACTAAACAAAACCATGTATGATGCTTCATATCATTCAGGGAAACTGTTTAAGTAAAAGAATTTACTTAGTGTGATTAAAAGGGGGGATTGATATAGGGGACAATAAGTTAATCACAACTATATATGTATGCTCTTAAAGAATTGTTGTAGTTCAGCCCCGATCGGGACCAGACTACGCAGTCTCTCTCTCACTCCCCCCCCACCCTCCAAGAGAACAGGGGGAGATTTGGTAAACAAAAGAAAACCAGGAAAAAAACCAAACCCGTGGGTTGAGATTGAACAAGAAGTAAATTTAACAGTAATGACAGAAGAAAACAAAACAGTGATGCAATACAAATATAGTATAATGGCTTACAACAAATCTCCACACCTAGTTTCTTCCACGTAGCAGGAGGCTCCTTTCACCACGCTCCTCACTTACATACTGAGCCCCAGCAGTTAGCTAATTAGTTAACTATCCCAGCCATAGGGGCTACCAGCTTCAGTACTCCACCCAGCTCAGGTAAATATTAACTCTATCCTAGCCAGAACCAGACAAGAATACAGTTATAAAACATAGTCACGTACCCATATAGCTTAGAGAAACAATTAATGGAAGAGGAAGTCTGTTTTTTTTTTCTTTTCCTGACGAAGGACTCATTTGTAAGGAGTGAGAAACAGTCCCTACTGCTCAGTGGGAAAAAATCTTAAAAATCCTGAACCTTTTGTTACATGGTGACCAGCTCTGAATACCCTTGCTGCTCCTCACCGGCTCTTGCTACCACACATACAGGCTCCAAACTCTGGGGCTCCGGGCTTTCCTAGACCACCAGGACAGGGTGGTAAAGATCTACAGGCGTAAAAAAAATCTACAGGCCAGGAAACATTGGGGCTCCGGGATTTCCTAGACCACCAGGACTCCGACGTTTAACACCAGCTCGAGCTGTCCGCCTAGTGTTAAACCACAGCTTAAAAATGGTGAATGTCAGACAGCTGCTCCCACACCAGAAGTGTCAGCTCTGGAATGTCTTGCTGCTTCTCACCAGCTCTAGGCACCACATCTACAGGCTCACAAACATTGGGGATCCGGCATTTCCTGGGACACCAGGACTCCGACGTCTACCATCACCTCAACTCAGCAGTCCCTTTTGAAAAAAATCTTAAAAATCACAAACGTCAGAAGACTGCTCCCACACCAGAAGTGACATTTCTGAAAGCTCTTGCTTCTCCCGCCCGGCTCTTGCCACCGCATCTACAGGCTCACAAATATTGGGACTGCGAGATTTCCTAGAACACCAGCACTCCAATGTTTACCACGGTGTACTTATGGCCGCCCAGTGAAAACACTCTTATATATCATGAACGTTGGATGATAGATCCCACACCAGAAGTGCCAGCTCTGAAAACCCCTCAGTGGCTCTTGCCACCGCATCTACAAGCCCAGCAACACTGGGGCTCCGTTCTTTCCTAGACAATCAGGACTCTGACTTTTGCCACCATGTACACCAGTAAACTTTCAGAGGTGGCACTTTTGGTGTTAAAGCAATCGTCTGAGTTCGTGATTTTTAAGATTTATTTCTCACTGTGCAGCAGCTCTAGGTGATGGTAAGTGTCAGAGTCCTGCTGGTGGAGGAAAGCCCAGAGACTCAATGTTTCTGAGCCTGTAGATGTGGTGGGAAGAGTCGGTGAGGAGCAGCAAGAACTTTTAGAGCAGGCACTTCAGGTGTTGGAGTAATTGTCTGACTTCCTTCTCCGCGGCTGCTTCCAAGTTGACGGTAAGTGCCAGCGTGCTAGCTGTGTAGGACAGTGAAGAGGCTGACGTGTGTGTGTCCGTAGAGCTGCTAGAAAGCGTACGTGAAGAGCAGGAAGGGCTTTCAGAGCAGCCGGTTCTCGTCTTGGACAGTCGCCACACATCCGCACTTTTAGTGCCTCAGAACCCCGGACAGCTTGCAAAACACGGCTGTAACTGTCACAGCGCAAGCTGTTCAGGAAAGCACAGAAATGCGATGTTCGCGTGATTTTAGCGCTGCTCGCAAGAAGCCTCCGGAGCAGGCACTTCTCGTGCGGCAACAACCGTGCCTGCTACGATCTTTCCTAGCCTCTTTTCCTCCGGGCAGCCGGATTTAGCTGATGTGAAGTGTTGGTGGGCAAATCATCCAGAGAAGAGTCGCAATGCTTCTGGGCTGTTAGCAAGAGCAACTGAAGAGCAGCAAGAGCTTTCCTTGCTGACCGTTTTCATGTGGGAGATTAGCTGGACATTTGCCGGTTTAGTGCCTTGTTTCTTCTGCGCAGCTTGCACAAAGCTCATTGCGGCTTTCGCGGTTCGAGTTGTGCATCGCCGGAGCTCTGCGAGAAAGAGCGAGAGAAGAGCCGCGAAAGCTCCGAGTGCGGCCAGCTCGCGTGTAGCCGCGATGATGCGCTGTTCGCCGGTTGCAGGGCGAGTGCCTTCTGCGCGGCTGCTTCCAAGTTGACGGTAACTGCCAGCGTGCTAGCTGTGTAGGACAGTGAAGAGGCTGACGCGTGTGTGTCCGTAGAGCTGCTAGAAAGCGTACGTGAAGAGCAGGAAGGGCTTTCAGAGCAGCCGGTTCTCGTCTTGGACAGTCGCCACACATCCGCACTTTTAGTGCCTCAGAACCCCGGACAGCTTGCAAAACACGGCTGTAACTGTCCCAGTGCAAGCTGTTCAGGAAAGCACAGAAACGCGATGTTCGCGTGCTTTTAGCGCTGCTCGCAAGAAGCCTCCGGAGCAGGCACTTCTCGTGCAGCAACAACCGTGCCTGCTACGATCTTTCCTAGCCTCTTTTCCTCCGGGCAGCCGGCTTGAGCTGATGTGAAGTGTTGGTGGGCAAATCATCCAGAGAAGAGTCGCAATGCTTCTGGGCTGTTAGCAAGAGCTAACACGCCGGAACAGGTAGAGGCCTGAAGGAGACTGTGCCCCGTGGAGGGCCCGCTGGGACAGCTGTTCTAGAGGGACTGCACCCCGTGGAAGAGATGACCCACGCCGGAGCAGTTTCACGGAGGACTGTGGCCCGTGGGAGGGACCCCACGCTGGAGCAGAGGAGGAATGCAAGGAGTTCTTCCCCCGACGATGACACAGAGGCGTAAAACAACGCGTTATGAACTGACTGCGACCCCCATTCTCCCCCCCCCGCCACCGACCCCCCCTCCATGCTGCTCGGGAGGGGAAGGTAGTAGAGATAATGTTAAGCCCGGGAAGAGGGAGGGGTGGGGGGAGGTTATCTTGTTCCCTGTCTCATTCTCCTGCTAGTTTTAGAAATAAATGAGTGTTTTTCCCCAAGTCGAGTCTGTTTTGCCTGTAACGGTAACTTTACAAATTTCTTCCCGTCCTTATCTCAAACCTCGAGCCGTTTTTCTTACATCATCTCCCCCTATTCTCTCGGAGGGTGGGGGGAGCGAGAGAGAGACTGTGTAGTCTGGTCCCGATCGGGGCTGAACTACGACAGTGGCCCAGCTGTCTGAGAGCAGTAGCAGCTGTCATTCTAAACATTCAAGAAGCCTGAAAGTTCACTCTAGGCCAGAAAATGACTGTCCTAGTTTCCCAGACTGTATCTGCGGTCCTTGAAGCAAAAGGAGGGCATTGGCTTTCCCCACAAAGGTTCCTGAAATATCAAGCTATAATGGTTGAACAGGATGATGTTGAAATCGTGACCACAAACATCATCAATCCGGCCTCATTCCTTGATGGGAACATCGGGGAGCCGGTGAGTCATGACTGCTTGGAAACAATTGAAACCATGTATTCTAGTCGAACGGATCTTAAAGATGTCCCTGTCGATGGAGCCGAACATTGGTTCACCGATGGAAGCAGCTATATGTTAAATGGAAGGCGACATTCCGGATATGCTGTTACCACTTTTGAAAAGGTGATAGAGTCCAGGCCACTATCAGCCGACGTCTCAGCCCAAAAGGCCGAGATCATAGCCCTTACCTGAGCCCTGGAGAGAGCCCAGGGAAGGACTGTAAACATTTGGACTGACCCTAAATATGCCTTTGGGGTGGTACATGCCCATGGAGCAATATGGAAGGCAAGAGGACTGTTAAATTCTCATGGAAAAACCATCAAACACGCAGAAGGGATTTTGAAAATCCTGAATGCAGTCCAGCTTCCCAAAAAGGTGGCAATTATGCATATTAAAGCACACCAGAAAGTGAGCACAGAATTGGAAAGAGGAAATGAGCTGGCAGATAGGGAAGCAAAACAAGCAGCTAGAGAAACAATCAAGGTAGAGGGTGCGCTAATACCTGATGGACAGGTATTTCTAGAAGGTAAACCAGAATACACAAAGGAAGTCGGCAAACTTATTAATGATCTAAAGGGGTCATATAATGAGGAAGGGTGGGCCAATTACTACCCCTCACACGGGAGGGTAGTAATTCCCTCCTACATGATATGGTCAGTAGTCCGAGAAGAACATAGAAAAAGACACTGGGGGGAGGGGGGGGCAGAAGCCCTATATAAAGATCTCATCAGGAACATAATAGCGCGAAACTTAGACACTACCGTTAGACAAGTAACTCAACAATGTGATCTTTGTCTCCAGACTAATCCTGAAGTTGTAAAAGGGCCGAAACTTGAAAAAATCGGAAAGGGGAATGGTCCGGGACAACGTTGGCAGATTGATTTCTCAGAACTCCCTAGAAAAGGGGGGTATCGATACTTATTAGTACTTACGGATACCTTTTCAGGCTGGCCAGAAGCTTTCCCGTGCGGAACTGCTAAAGCCTGGGAAGTAACCAAAATACTGCTCCAGGAAATAGTACCTAGGTTTGGAGTCCCAGCAGTAATGTCCTCGGATAGAGGACCACATTTTGTGTCCAGAATAGTACAAGCAATTAGCCACCATCGAGGGATAGAGTGGCAATTACATACCTCTTACCGACCACAATCAAGTGGCCAGGTGGAGAAAATGAATCACCCAATCAAACAACAGATTGTCAAGTTGGGTCAGGAAACTAATCTAACTTTACCATTAGCTCTTATACGAATACGAACCAGACCAAGAGCAAGAGAAGGGCTTAGTCCATTCGAAATTCTATATGGACGACCCTATGGGGTACAAAAGGGAACGTCTTCACAAATTGGTGAAGAAATAATGACCTCCTATATGGTGGCACTAAACAAACAATTAAAAAGAATTGAAAAACATGCAATGGGAACACGTCGTAGGGGTCTGGATGGGCCTGTTCACGATATACAACCAGGGGACTATGTATATGTTAAATCTCTTACAGAAAAAACTCTGGAACCACAGTGGGCCGGACCTTTTCAAGTCCTCCTCTCCACCTACACGGCAATTAAGGTAAAGGGACAGAACTCCTGGATACACCATACTCGGATCAAGAGAGCCTCTGCAACCTTGTGGAAAGTAACTCCAGACAACAACGAAGACTTGAGACTTAAACTCGTTCGAACGGATAAGGGCGGGAACAGTGCAGTAGTGAACCGGAGGGACACCACAGCAAACGATACCGGACAAAGAAACCGGGACCGGCCAGTAACTAATCTCGCCCAAATCTGTCATCGGTACAGTTTATATCTTATTTGTCATTTTATTATAGGAAATATAAAACCCATTTTAGCAGGTCACCAAAGGCAGTACATTATCTACAGAAGTAGCTGTACTAATCCACTAGACCAACTAAATCCTAAAATGACCAATTGTTTAATTGGAATTGTGATTGGGCTTACAATATTTTCCTGCATCTTACCACTAACTTGTAATCAAAAGGACACCAAATGGCCGTGGTCTCACGCCTCCCTTGGGTTTACAGGAAGCATGGGACCACCTTTTAAATGGTCGGGCTTAAACTTGGCCACTGTGGTTATGCACAAAATGGAAATGTACTCAGGGCATGAGTGGGGCTGGGACAGAGGCAACAGGGATCCTTAATACTATGGTGCGCCCCGTTGTGATCTTATTGATTAGCTTAGGAGTTTTATTAATATTAACTATTGTGCTGTACCTATGGGTTTGGAGAATGTTTAAGAAAGTAACACTGTCGTAGTTCAGCCCCGATCAGGACCAGACTACGCAGTCTCTCTCTCACTCCTCCCACCCTCCGAGAGAACAGGGGGAGATAATGTAAGGAAAAACGGCTCGAGGTTTGAGATAAGGACAGGGAGAAATCCTTAAATTTACCGTCACGGGCAAAACAGACTCCTCTTGGGGAAAACTATTCATTTATTACTACAAACAGCAAGATAATGAGACAGAGAACAAGATAACCTCCCTCCACCCCTCCCTCTTCCCAAGCTTAACATCGAGCGATATAAAACCGGGAAGGGGGCGGGGCCACCCGGTTTTTCACTGAGGGGGCGGGGCCATCGCGGCTGCACCCCCCGCCTAGGCCCCGCCCCCCTCCCCCGGCCAGGCGGCGTTCACTGGAAGGGGCTGCACGACAAGGACGACGCCGGCGCCTACGCCATGGCCAGCGTCTCCGGCAGCGACGAGGGCTGAGCCCCCGCGGACGGCCCCGTGCCGGGAGGAAGCCCCGCCCACCCCCTTCCTCCGAGGAAGAGGAGGGGACGGCGATGCTTTGCCAGCGCGGCATGGGCCACGAGGAAAAACTCCCCTGGGCCCCTTCCCGCCTCTCATCTCTGCCCAGCGTTCTGTCCCAAGATGGCCGCCATGGGCGGGGCCATCGCGGGTCTTGAGAGCTCAACCAGGTTGGCCAACCCAACGTGGCCCCGCCCATAAGCTGGGGGGGTGGGGGGCGGAGCTCACTGCGGGTCTCACCTTGCCGCCATTGGACACCGGAGGTCTTCCCTCGCCGCCATTGGGTGTCTCGGGTCCTCCCTCGCCGTGGGTGGGGCGACCCCCAAAATGGCCTCCTTGCCCCATAAAATGGCCTCCCGCCCCCCAGCTAGGCCTTCTGCCCCCCCAAAATGGCGTCCTGCCCCCCAAAATGCGCTCTCGCCCCCGAAAGTGGTCTCCTGCCCCATAACTGGGCCTTCTACCCCCCAAAATGGCGTCCTGCCCCCCAAAATGCTCTCTTGCCCCCGAAAGTGGCCCCCTGCCCCACAACTGGGCCTTCTACCCCCCCAAAATGGCGTCCTGCCCCCATAAAATGGCGTCCTGCTGTTATAGTTTATCTGCCCTCTTTGTCCAATTAACTGACAGAGATTGGCCAATTAAAAATTTGGTTTATTAAAGCAAGCGACCAGTAAGCAAAACAGCGCTGGGCGGCCGGGGAGTCTCCTGCTCCGCCAACGGCGCGCGCCGAGATAGCAAACCGCCCCATTCTTATACAGTAAAAACAATAAATATTCCGTTGATGCTTATACATATTCATTACCTAAACCCACCTACTCTCGCTTCGTATGCTAATTAGCTTATCAGTCCTTCGCGCTTGTGCAAATTCTCCCAGGAATTGTGGGCAAGGGTCTTCGGGGGTCTTTTGGGAGGAAGGCCGTAGGTCTTCTTCACGGTGTACTTTTCACCTTTGCCTGGAATGTGCTGTTCCCACAAGTTGGCAGTGTCCTTATCAGTCTGAGCCGATTCGTGTCCTTCTTGAACAAGGAGATTTATGTGATGGGTGCCATCCTGTTCTCGAATCCTTGCTCCTTTTAATCACTCCCTCCCTCCCTCGAGATAATGTGAGACTGTTTCTTGCTCCAAACCAGACTTCCCCCTCCCACTAATTGCTTCTTCAAACTATATGGTTAGAAAGTTACTGGTTTTATACCCTTCATCTTTATGAGCCCCCCCCCGCTCCCTCCTTTCGCAGTCCTGCATGCCGTTTTTACATAGCCAGGTGCCTGTGGCTGACCTTGTGTATTTAATGTAACTTTCTTGTGGCCGACTTTGTGTATTTCATATAACTCTCCATTGTTCTGACAAGGTTTGATGAACAAACAGCTCACAGTTTATTACAATCCCCCCTTTTTCTTTTCACTATTTTGTTCATCAAATCGCTTAAGCACCTGCTGGCTCAAAATGAGGGTCTCCTCCACCTCCGGTATTCCTCCCAGAGGTTCATGCTTGGCTCTCATAAGCATCAAATGAGCTGCTTCCAATCTGTTTTTTACAATTGTAACTACTCTATTGAATATACAGGGTCCAAAAGTTAATACCAGTATTAATATAATCAAGGGTCCTGCAATGGTAGATAGTAATGCGGTAAGCCAAGGAGAGTGGTTAAACCAGGACTCATACCAGCTTTGTTGCGTTTCTTGTTCTCGTTTTCGTTTTTCTAGGCCTTCCCGAAGTTTTGTCATAGTATCCCTTACAATCCCTGTGTGATCAGCATATACACAACATTGTTCTCCCAAGGCAGCACATAGCCCACCTTGTTGTAGAAACATTAAATCTAACCCCCTTCGGTTTTGTAGCACCACCTCTGATAATGATCTAACAGATTTTTCCAAGGCAGTTATTGATTGTTCAATTCTTACCAAGTCTTCGTCTACTGCTATTCTAAGTGATTGAAATTTCTGATTTTGTTGGACCAATGACGTTATTCCTGTGCCCGCGCCTGTTGCTCCTACAGCTATCAAAGTGGCTATTGTCAAAGCCGTAAAGGTAAATGGTTCTCGTTTCTGTAAGTGGTGACTCTGGGTATTCTGGTTATTATGCACAAATTCCTCAGGGTGGTATATGATCCGGGGGATTATCATCACTTGGATGCAATATTCCTCATATTCGTTGAACAATTTAAGAGATAAACAGGGAGTGATTCCAGTTTTGGAGCAGATCCATTTGGTGTTACGGGCTGGTATTAGCCAATCAGCAGGGGGCTTCCCTTTCAGGGAAGCTCTTATCTTGCATAATTTATTTTTCTCTGGGGGTACATTCCCAATACATCTCCCTTGTCCCGATACATGTTGCATCGTCAGGCCTGGTTTTCGACCTTCAGAATCCCATAAACATTGTGTTGGGTTTGAACCATTTACCCTTTTCGCCTTTGAGTGGATGCCTATTGCCTCATAGAAGGGAGGTCTAGTATCGCAACACAACCAGCAATGTTGGGTCATATTTGGGTTTGTGTGGTTTAATACCAGGTAACTGGCTTGCATCAGTTTCCAAAGAGGGTTATCCCCAGAGTTTTCGTCAGGGGTTTGGATGGCTTGGGTACTATTCATTACAATAACTTTCGTTACATCACCCTCTGTTTCCTTGACCAAACTATCAGTCAATGTCTGGTCGGGGTCTGTTTTCTTAGCCAAATCATCAGTCAGGACCTGCTTGGGGCCTACTGGCAGTGGATCATTCGAGGCTGGTTTCTTTTTAATGTGTATTAGCCCACCTCTATCTTGCCCTAGTTCCTTATTATAACGAACTCCCCAAGTTCTTCCTACTAGCCAGCTAGGGTCCTGAGGTCGGGTCACATTCAAGTGCCAGTAGTTGCAACTCCACTTTGCGATACTGACAGACCCACTTCTATCCAGTGTACGTACCACTTGCGGCTTACATCCATAAGGGGCCCAAGATACCTTCAAGAAGGGATCTTTTCCAGGCTCTGGAATCCACCGGTTAGCAATTGTTTCACAACCCCAGTATGCGCAAAAATGTTGTCCTGGTTGGTTACAATACGATTTCCCAGGGTTAGAGCTCGGGCATAGATAAAATGGTGTACCTTCATTTTTACACGCTCCATCTACTGGCGCTAACTGACACAGAGTGGTCTTAAAGGCAGGGGCCCCTGGAGTTATTATAGTTTGTATGACTTTATCATCATCAATGCCCACTTGATGCAGTGTCCATTCGAATGGCTGATGAGCT
This sequence comes from Chlamydotis macqueenii, assembly GCF_036417535.1. Lineage (NCBI taxonomy): Eukaryota > Metazoa > Chordata > Aves > Otidiformes > Otididae > Chlamydotis > Chlamydotis macqueenii. The sequence continues at coordinate 502,377 of NC_141566.1, forward strand.
TGGTGGCTCCGTTTCCCCCATGTTTGTGGTAACATTAAAAACAGAATAGTCAGGACGTACCGAAAAGGGTGAAGCCTCCAATTTTGTTTTAAGCCAATTTGACTAGTGCCTTTTTCCCATTTGGAACCTCGGGGCCTTTTCACTTGGAGGGCCTTTAAATCATCTGCAGTGACAGGGGTCAGTTCTCCACAGCACCTTGTCCCTCCACCTCGCTCGTCAACTCGGTTGCTTCGAGCTACGAGGAATGTCATCTTCTTGGTGGCAAGGACAATCTTCAGGAGAAATGTGACAGTGAATCGGCCCTCACTTATTTATTTTCTGTTCGGCTCCCGATTCTCCTGGGAGTAGCACTTTGGTATTTTATTTTTAAATTGTTTAAACGAGGCTACTCCTGTTTTCGGCACTTCCAAAGATATGTAAGTTCCTTCCCTGCTACTACCAAACTTATTGCTACAATTAATATGAACTATGTGACACATCACTTTTCTTAAAGGCTCATATATATAATGATAATTACAATTACAACCACAATTCTGATTTCAATATAGTCCTTACGTATCCATGTATTTTCCAGGTCTCCAAGTGTGGTTCTTCTGTAAAAAAAAGGTTAACAAGCGAAGCGTCTCCGCCTTACCGATACATGTTCATTGCTCAGTTCAATTTATTAGTCTGTCTTTTTCTTCGCAGTTTTAATTTCAAGGTATTCGGGTCTCCAGAGCTCTCCCGCTGCTCCTCGGAGATGGGTCCTTTTACCCGGCTGGCATGGGTCCACCCCCGTTCAGCAGTCCGGATGGCGGTTTCTGTAGTGAGTAAAACAAGATAAGGCCCTTCCCAGCGGGGAGTTAGTGAGGACTCCTTCCATGACCTAATTAAAACGTTATCTCCAGGTTGTATATTGTGTATTGCAATGTCCAACGGAGGCCTTTGTACTGCTAAGCCTTTATCTCGCAATTGTTTCCTCATAGACATGAGTTGGATTATGTACTGTTTCAGTTGTAAATTTTCAGCCTGGGGATGATCTCGGGGAACCTCCAAATCATAAGGCATTCCATATAACATTTCGAAAGGGGAGATTCCCACATCCGTGTGAGGTTGGATTCTAATATTTAATAAGGCTAAGGGAAGGCATTTTACCCAAGATAATTTGGTCTCCATCATTAATTTGGTCAGTTGTTTCTTTATCTCACCGTTTACCCGCTCTATTTTTCCCGAACTCTGTGGGTGCCAGGGTGTATGATATTCCCACTTGGTCCCCAAAGCAGTAAAAACTTCTTTTATGATTTTTGAAGCAAAATGTGGTCCCCTATCAGAGTCAATAGTTTCAATAGAGCCATACCTAGGTATCACATTTTCAAGCAATAGTTTTGTCACCGTTTGGGCAGTGGCCCTGACTGTTGGAAATGCTTCTACAAAGTGTGTTAAATGATCTATTATTACCAACAAATATCTATACCTGCCTACTTTCGGTAGTTCGGTGAAGTCTATCTGAATTTTGGCGAAGGGTCGGTGAGCCAAATCTCTTCCCCCTAATGGTCTTTCTCTTAATTGGTGCTTGTTCACTTTTTGGCAAATTAGGCAATCTCCAATTATTCTTTTTGCTATATTATATACCCCAATGCAAGCATATTTTATGGCAAATTGATCTACTAGTGCTTGAACCCCCCAGTGGGTGTTTTCATGGTACTTGCGCATGATTCTTATAGCCATAGTTTTTGAAATGACCTCTCGTCCATCAGGAAGTTCCCATTCTCCAGATTTGACTTCCCTTGCCCCCATTCGGACTAACTTGTCTTTCTCCTGCACAGTGAAGCTGTACAGGTGGTACTCTTCCCCATGCGCACAACAAAACTGATAATTAGGATTCGCACAGCTACAATGAAGTGTGCTCTTCCAACAATCCTTGCAAGGAAACTTTCTATCTTTCTTTTCCTTGAAGATCATTAAAGCCGCTCGTTTTGCTTCTTGATCTGCTAGATTGTTTCCCCTTGTCAGTGGAGTTAATCCCCGCTGATGCCCTTTTAAATGGACCACTGCTATTCCTACCGGCCTCCGTAAAGCCTGCAAAATTTCAATTATTAACTCCTGATGAACCAATCCCTTTCCCTGGGAATTTATTAAGCCTCTTTCTTCCCAAATTTTCCCAAATGTATGCACTATTCCAAAGGCATATTTGGAATCCGTATAGATGGTGCCGATTTTTCCTTCTAATAATTGTAAAGCTCTTAAAACTGCGTATAACTCGCATGCTTGAGCCGACCAACTGGGACTCAGGGGCCCTGATTCTATTACCTTAAATGTTTTTCCATTAATTATCGCATATCCTGATTTTCTTTTCCCCTCTATTACCCGGGAAGATCCATCTACAAAAAGTTTTTCCCCATCCTCTAGCTCTTCTTCCTCCAAATCTGGTCTAATTTTGGCTTGTTCTTCAATAGTGTGCAGGCAATCATGAGTTATCTCCTCTGACGGTTCCCCGTACAGAAATTGTGCTGGATTCTGTAAACCAGTAACTTCAAGTTCTAGTTTAGGTGAAGATATCAGGATACCCTCGTACTTCAGGAGCCTGGCATCAGTAATCCACTTTTCAGCTTTCTGTTGTAAAATTCCTCTAATATTGTGGGGTGATAATACTTTCAGTTCTCCCCCAAAGGTAACTTTGTGAGCCTCTTCCACTAGCAGAGCCGCAGCCACTATAGCTTGTAGGCAGATAGGCCATCCTCTGCTTACAGGGTCTAACAATTTAGAAAGGTATCCTACAGGCTTTTTCTTCCCTGCCCATTCTTGCACTAACACCCCATATGCTGTTCCTTCATCAACATTAATAAATAAATAAAATGGTTTCTTGACATCCGGTAAACTCAAAACAGGAGTGTTTACCAAATCCATTTTTAAAACTTCCAATTGTTCATCATCATCCTTAGACCATTTTAATAGGCCATCCTTAGATATCTTAGCATATAAAAATTTTACTTTCCTACTATAGCCTTCAATCCATTGTCTACAATATCCCAAAAGGCCCAGCAATTGTCTGATCTGTCTCTTAGTTTTTGGAGCCGGCAATGATAATATGCCCTGAACTCTTTCTGGGTCTAACTTCTTAGTTCCTTTACTCAATCTGTGCCCTAAATATTTCACTTCCTTTTCGACAAATTGCAGTTTTGATTTCGACACCTTTAATCCCTGTAAACTTAAAAAATTTAACAACCTAATACTCTCCTCCCTAACTGCCTCCTCATCGCTGCCGGCCAACAGTAAATCGTCCACATACTGGACAAGGGTCACCCCCCCACCTAATTCGTACCCCCTCAATATTTGTTCTAATGCCTGTCCAAACAAATTTGGAGACTCGGTGAACCCTTGAGGTAAAACGGTCCACCGTAATTGTTGTTTTCTGTAAGTGTCCGGGTCTTCCCATTCAAAAGCAAAATAATCCCTGCAATCTTTCTTTAAGGGGCATGCCCAGAAGGCATCCTTTAAATCAATTACACTATACCACTGATCATTGGGGCCCAGCTGGCTTAAAAGTGTATGAGGGTTTGCCACTACAGGGAAACTGGTAACCGTTCGTTTGTTAATTTCTCGTAAATCATGCACTAATCTGTATGTCCCATCAGGTTTCTTTACAGGTAAGATGGGGGTGTTAAAAGGGGACATGCAAGGTTCTAATATTCCTTTTTCAATTAACCTTTGAATCTCAGGTTTCAATCCCTGTCTCCCCTCCATCGGTAGGGGGTATTGTTTTATTCTCACTGGTATTTCTGGGTTTCTTATTGTCACTGAAAAAGGTTCAATATCCAATTTTCCAATGGTCTCCGGAGTGTACCATACCTCAGGGTTTATTTTCCCCTCATCAACAGTCCGTAAAGGACACAACTTAATTCTTAGTTCATTTTTTATGACTTCTAAGCCAATCCCTAATTCTATCATTAAATCTCTGCCCAATAAGTTATAGTCCGCCTCAGGCACTAACAGCAAGGACCCCACCCCAAATTTAGAATCACTTTCCAAAACCACATTTTTTATTACGGGAACCCCAAAAGGCTCTCCTTTTGCTCCAATAACTTCTACTTTCTCCGAGGATGTCTCACACCCCCGGGGCAATTTTTGAACAGTAGATCTTTCTGCTCCAGAGTCCACTAGGAACTCTATTTCTTGTCGCTGGGGACCCACTTTTAATGCCAGCAACTCAAGTGCCAGCAACTCAAGCTCCTGCTGCTCCTCACCGCCCATTCCCAGCGCATCTACAGCACCACAGACATCGGGGATCCGGGCTTTCCCTGATGAACAGGGCTTCGACCTTTACCACCAGCTGAACCTGGGCGCCCACTGAAAGTAAAACCCCGAAAAATCACGAACATCGGACGATTCCTCCCACACCGAAAGTGCCAGCAACTCAAGCTCTTGCTGCTACTCACCGGACTTTGGCAGTGCATCTACAGCACCACAGACATCGCGGCTCCGGGCTTTCCCTGACCAACAGGGCTTCGACGTTTACCACCAGCTGCACCTGGGCGCCCACTGAAAAAAATAAACGAAAAATCATGAACATCGGACGATTGCTCCCACACCAAAAGTGCCAGCCAGTCAAGCTCTTGCTGCTCCTCACCGCACATTCCCAGCGCATCGACAGCACCACAGACATCGGGGCTCTGGGCTTTCCCTGACCAACAGGGCTTCGACGTTTACCACCAGCTGAACCTGGGCGCCCACTGAAAGTAAAACCCCGAAAAATCACGAACGTCATACGATTGCTCTCACACCAAAAGTGCCAGACAGTCAAGCTCTTGCTGCTCCTCACCGGCCAATGCCAGCCCATCTACAGCACCACAGACATCGGGGCTCCGGGCTTTCCCTGACCAACAGGGCTTCGACGTTTACCACCAGCTGCACCTGGGTGCCCACTGAAATAAAACCCCGAAAAATCACGAACGTCGGACGATTGCTCCCACACCCAAAGTGCCAGCCAGTCAAGCTCTTCCTGCTCCTCACCGGACAGTGGCAGTGCATCTACAACACCACAGACATCGGTGCTCCGGGCTTTCCCGGACCAACAGGGCTTCGAAGTTTACCACCAGCTGCACCTGGGCTCCCACTGAAATAAAACCCCGAAAAATCACGAACGTCGGACGATTGCTCCCACACCCAAAGTGCCAGACAGTCAACCTCTAGCTTCTCCTCACCGGCCATTGGCAGCGCATCTACAGCACCACAGACATTGGGGCTCCGGGCTTTCCCTGACCAACAGGGCTTCGACGTTTCCCACCAGCTGCACATGGGCGCCCACTGAAAAAAACCCCCAAAAATCACGAACGTCGGACGATTCCTCCCACACCGAAAGTGCCAGCAACTCAAGCTCTTGCTGCTCCTCACCGGACTTTGGCAGTGCATCTACAGCACCACAGACATCGGGGTTCTGCGCTTTCCCTGAACAACAGGGCTTCGACGTTTACCACCAGCTGCACCTGGGCGCCCACTGAAAAAAATAAACGAAAAATCACGAACATCGGACGATTGCTCCCACACCGAAAGTGCCAGCCAGTCAAGCTCTTGCGGCTACTCACCGGACTTTGGCAGTGCATCTACAGCACCACAGACATCGGGGTTCTGCGCTTTCTTTGACCAACAGGGCTTCGACGTTTACCACCAGCTGCACCTGATTGCCCAGTGAAAAAAAACCCTGAAAAATCAAAAACATCGGACGATTGCTCCCACACCGAAAGTGCCAGCAACTCAAGCTCTTGCTGCTCCTCACCGGCCACTGGCAGCGCATCTACAGCACCACAGACATCGGGGCTCCGGGCTTTCCCTGACCAACAGGGCTTCAACGTTTACCACCAGCTGCACCTGGGCGCCCACTGAAAAGAACCCCCAAAAATCACAAACATCGGACGATTGCTCCCACACCGAAAGTGCCAGCAACTCAAGCTCTTGCTGCTCCTCACCGGCCACTGGCAGCGCATCTACAGCACCACAGACATCGGGGCTCCGGGCTTTCCCTGACGAACCGGGCTTCGACATTTACCACCAGCTGCACCTGGGTGCCCCCTGAAAAAAAAACCCCAAAAATCACAAATGTCGGACGATTCCTGCCACACCTTAAATGCCAGCCAGTCAAGCTCTTGCTGCTCCTCACCGGACATTGGCAGCTCATCTACAGCACCACAAACATCGGGGCTCCGGGCTTTCCCTGATCAACAGGGCTTCGACGTTTACCACCAGCTCCAAATGGGCGCCCACTGAAAGTAAAACACCGAAAAATGACGAAGGTCGGACGATTGCTCCCACACCCAAAGTGCCAGACAGTCAAGCTCTTGCTGCTCCTCACCAGCCAATGGCAGCTCATCTACAGCACCACAGACATCGGGGCTCCGGGCTTTCCCTGACCAACAGGGCTTCGAAGTTTCCCACCAGCTGCACCTGGGCGCCCACTGAAAAAAAAAACGAAAAATCACAAACGTCAGACGATTGCTCCCACACCGAAAGTGCCAGCAACTCAAACTCTTGCTGCTCCTCACCGGCCATTGGCAGCGCATCTACTGCACCACAGACATTGGGGCTACGGGCTTTCCCTGACCAACAGGGCTTCGACGTTTACCACCAGTTGCAACTGGGCGCCCACTGAAATAAAAAACCCCGAAAATCACAAACGTCGGATGATTACTCCCACACCTTAAGTGCCAGCAACTCAAACTCTTGCTGCTCCTCACCGCCACTGGCGGCGAATCTACAGCACCACAGACATCGGGGCTCCGGGCTTTCCCTGACCAACAGGGCTTCGACATTTACCACCAGCTGCACCTGGTTGCCCACTGAAAAAAAACCCCCAAAAATCACGAACGTCGGACGATTGCTCCCACACCGAAAGTGCCAGCAACTCAAGCTCTTTCTGCTTCTCAGTGGCTAGTGGCAGCGAATCTACAGCACCACAAACATCGGGGATCCGGGCTTTCCCTGACGAGCAGTGCTTCAACGTTTACCGTCAACTGGACATGGGCGACCAGTGAAAAAAAACCCTGAATAATCACGAACGTCGGACGATTGCTCCCACAGTAAAAATGCCAGCAACTCAAGCTCTTGCTGCTCCTCTACCGGCCATTGGCAGAGCATCTACAGCACCACAGACATCTGGGCTCTAGGCCTTCCCTAACCAACAGGGCTTCGACGTTTACCACCAGATGCACCTGGGCGCCCACTGGAAATAAACCCCGAAAAATCACGAATGTCAAACAATTGCTCCCACACCAAAAGTGCCAGGAACTCAAGCTCTTGCTGCTCCTCAGTGGCCAGTGGTAGCGAATCTACAGCACCACAGACATCGGGGATCCGGGCTTTCCCTGACCAACAGGGCTTCGACGTTTACCACCAGCTGCCCCTCAGCGCCCACTTAAAAAAAAACCCGGAAAAAACACGAACATCGGACGATAGCTCCCACACCCAAAGTGCCAGCCAGTCAAGCTCTTGCTGCTCCTCACCGCCCATTCCCAACACATCTACAGCACCACAGACATCAGGGCTCCTGGCTTTCCCTGACCAGCAGTGCTTCAACGTTTACTGTGAACTACACATGGGAGCCCGCTGAAAAAAAACCAGAAAACTCACGAACGTCGGATGATTCCTCCCACAAGGAAAGTACCAGCAGGTCAAGCTCTTCCTGCTCCTCACCGGCCATTGGCAGCGCATCTACAGCACCACAGACATCGGGGCTCCGGGCTTTCCTGACGAACAGGGCTTCGACGTTTACCACCAGCTGCACCTGGGCGCCCACTGAAATAAAAAACCCCGAAAATCACAAACGTCGGACGATTGCTTCCACACCGGAAGTGCCAGCCAGTCAAGCTCTTGCTGCTCCTCACCTGCCATTCCCAACACATCTATAGCACCACAAATATCGGGGCTCCAGGCTTTCCCTGATGAGCAGTGCTTCAACGTTTACCGTCAACTGGACATGGGCCACCACTGAAAAAAAACCCCGAAAAATCACGAACGTCGGACGATTGCTCCCACACCAAAAGTGCCAGAAACTCAAGCTCTGGCTGCTCCTCAGTGGCCAGTGGCAGTGCATCTACAGCACCACAGACATCGGGGCTCCGTGTTTTCCCTGACCAACAGGGCTTCGACGTTTACCACCAGCTGCACCTGGCCGCCCACTGAAAAAAAAAACCCCGAAAATCACAAACATGCGACGATTGCTCCCACACCGAAAGTGCCAGCAACTCAAGCTCTGGCTGCTCCTCACTGGCCATTCCCAACACATCTACAGCACGACAGACATAAGGGCTCCAGGCTTTCCCTGACGAGCAGTGCTTCAACGTTTACCGTCAACTGGACATGGGCGCCCACTGAAAAAAAACCCCGAAAATCACAAACGTCGGACGATTGCTCCCACACCAAAAGTGCCAGACAGTCAAGCTCTGGGTGCTCCTCACCGGCCATGGACAGCGCATCTCCAGCACCACAGACATCGGGGCTCCGGGCTTTCCCTGACCAACAGGGCTTCGACGTTTACCACCAGCTGCACCTGGTTTACCACTGAAAAAAGACCCGAAAAATCACAAACGTCGGACGATTGCTCCCACACCGAAAGTGCCAGCCAGTCAAGCACTTGCTGCTCCTCACCGGACATTGGCTGTGCATCTACAGCACCACAGACATCGGGGCTACGGGCTTTCCCTGACAAACAGGGCTTCGACATTTACCACAATCTGCACCTGGGCTCCCGCTGAAAAAAACCCCGAAAAATCACGAACATCGGAAGATTGCTCCCAGACCGAAAGTGGCAGCCAGTCAAGCTCTTGATGCTCCTCACCGGCCATGGACAGCACATCTACAGCACGACAGACATCGGGGCTCCAGGTTTTCCCTGACGAGCAGTGCTTCAACGTTTACCGTCAACTGGACATGGGCGCCCACTGAAAAAAAACCCCGAAAATCACAAACGTCGGACGATTGCTCCCACACCAAAAGTGCCAGCAACTCGAAATCTTGCTGCTCCTCACCGGACATTGGCAGTGCATCTACAGCACCACAGACATCGGGGCTCCAGGCTTTCCCTGACGAGCAGTGCTTCAACGTTTACCGTCACCTGGACATGGGCGACCACTGGAAAAAAACCCCAAAAAATCACGAATGTCAAACAATTGCTCCCACACCAAAAGTGCCAGCAACTCAAGCTCTTGATGCTCCTCCCCGGCCATTGGCAGCGCATCTACAGCACCACAGACATCGGGGCTCCAGGCTTTCCCTGACGAGCAGTGCTTCAACGTTTACCGTCACCTGGACATGGGCGACCACTGAAAAAAAACCCGAAAAATCAGGAACGTTGGACGATTGCTCCCACACCGAAAGTGCTAGCCAGTCAAGCTCTTGCTGCTCCTCAGCAGCCATTGGCAGCGCATCTACAGCACCACAGACATCGGGGCTACGGGCTTTCCTGACGAACAGGGCTTCGACGTTTACCACCAGCTGCACCTGGGCGCCCACTGAAATAAAAAACCCCGAAAATCACAAACGTCGGACGATTGCTCCCACACCTTAAGTGCCAGCAACTCAAGCTCTGGCTGCTCCTCAGTGGGCAGTGGCAGCGCATCTACGGCACCACAGACATTGGGGCTCCGAGCTTTCCCTGACCAACAGGGCTTCGACGTTTACCACCAGCTGCACCTGGTTGCCCACTGGAAAAAAACCCCGAAAAATCACGAATGTCAAACAATTGCTCCCACACCAAAAGTGCCAGCAACTCAAGCTCTTGATGCTCCTCACCGGACATTGGCAGCGCATCTACAGCACCACAGACATCGGGGCTCCAGGCTTTCCCGGACGAGCAGTGCTTCAACGTTTACCGTCAACTGGACATGGGCGACCACTGAAAAAAAACCCGAAAAATCACGAACGTTGGACGATTGCTCCCACACCGAAAGTGCCAGCCAGTCAAGCTCTTGCTGCTCCTCAGCAGCCATTGGCAGCGCATCTACAGCACCACAGACATCGGGGCTACGGGCTTTCCCTGACCAACAGGGCTTCGACCTTTACCAGCAGCTGCACCTGGCCGCCCACTGAAAAAAAAAAACGAAAAATCACAAACCTCGGACGATTGCTCCCACACTGAAAGTGCCAGCAACTCAAACTCTTGCTGCTCCTCACCGCCACGGGTGGCGCATCTACAGCACCACAGACATCGGGGCTCTGGGCTTTCCCTGAAGAACAGGGCTTCGACGTTTACCACCAGCTGCACCTGGGCGCCCACTGGAAAAAAACCCCGAAAAATCACGAATGTCAAACAATTGCTCCCACACCAAAAGTGCCAGCAACTCAAGCTCTTGCTGCTCCTCAGTGGCCAGTGGTAGCGAATCTACAGCACCACAGACATCGGGGCTACGTGCTTTCCCTGACCAACAGGGCTTCGACATTCACCACAAGCTGCACCTGGGCTCCCGCTGAAAAAAACCCCGAAAAACCACGAACGTCGGACGATTGCTCCCACACCGAAAGTGCCAGCAACTCAAGCTCTGGCTGCTACTCACCAGCCATTCCCAACACATCTACATCACCACAGACATCAGGGCTCCGGGCTTTCCGTGACGAGCAGTGCTTCAATGTTCACCGTCAACTGGACATGGGCGCCCACTGAAAAAAAAACCCCGAAAATCACAAACGTCGGACGACTGCTCCCACACCGAAAGTGCCAGCAACTCAAACTCTTGCTGCTACTTACCGCCACTGGCGGCGCATCTACAGCACCACAGACATCGGGGCTCCAGGCTTTCCCTGACAAACAGGGCTTCGACGCTTAACCACCAGCTGCACCTGCTTGCCCACTGAAAAAAAAACCCGAAAAATCACGAACGTCGGATGATTGCTCCCACACCGAAAGTGCCAGCAACTCAAGCTCTTTCTGCTTTTCAGTGGCCAGTGGCAGCGAATCTACAGCACCACAGACATCGGGGCTCCGGGCTTTCCCTGACAAACAGGGCTTCGACGCTTAACCACCAGCTGCACCTGCTTGCCCACTGAAAAAAAAAACCGAAAAATCACGAACGTCAGACGATTGCTCCCACACCGAAAGTGCCAGCCAGTCAAGCACTTGCTGCTCCTGACCGGACATTGGCTGTGCATCTACAGCACCACAGACATCGGGGCTACGGGCTTTCCCTGACAAACAGGGCTTCGACATTTACCACAAGCTGCACCTGGGCTCCCGCTGAAAAAAACCCCGAAAAATCACGAACATCTGAAGATTTCTCCCAGACTGAAAGTGGCAGCCAGTCAAGCTCTTGATGCTCCTCACCGGCCATGGACAACACATGTACAGCACGAGAGACATCGGGGCTCCAGGCTTTCCCTGACGAGCAGTGCTTCAACGTTTACCGTCAACTGGACATGGGCGCCCACTGAAAAAAAATCCCGAAAATCACAAACGTCGGACGATTGCTCCCACACCAAAAGTGCCAGCAACTCGAAATCTTGCTGCTCCTCACCGCCACTGGCGGCGCATCTACAGCACCACAGACATAGGGGCTCCGGGCTTTCCCTGACCAACAGGGCTTCGACGTTTACCACAAGCTGCACCTGGGCGCCCACTGAAAAAAAAACCCCGAAAAATCACAAACGTCTGACGATAGTTCCCACACCGAAAGTGCCAGCAACTCAAGCTCTTGCTGCTCCTCAGCAGCCATTCCCAGTGCATGTAAAGCACCACAGACATTGGGGCTACGGGCCTTCCCTGACCGACAGGGCTTCGACGTTTACCACCAGCTGCACCTGGGCGCCCACTGGAAAAAAACCCCAAAAAATCACGAATGTCAAACAATTGCTCCCACAGCAAAAGTGCCAGCAACTCAAGCTCTTGATGCTCCTCACCGGACATTGGCAGCGCATCTACAGCACCACAGACATCGTGGCTCCAGGCTTTCCCTGACGAGCAGTGCTTCAACGTTTACCGTCAACTGGACATGGGCGACCACTGAAAAATAACCCGAAAAATCAGGAACGTTGGACGATTGCTCCCACACCGAAAGTGCCAGCAACTCAAGCTCTGGCTGCTCCTCAGTGGGCAGTGGCAGCGCATCTACGGCACCACAGACATTGGGGCTCCGAGCTTTCCCTGACCAACAGGGCTTCGACGTTTACCACCAGCTCCACCTGGTTGACCACTGAAAAAAAACCCTGAAAAATCACGAACGTCAGACGATTGCTCCCAAACCGAAAGTGCCAGCCAGTCAAGCACTTGCTGCTCCTCAGCGGACATTGGCAGCGCATCTACAGCACCACAGACAACGGGGCTACGGGCTTTCCCTGACCAACAGGGCTTAAACGTTTACGACCAGCTGCACCTGGGCGCCCACTGAAAAAAAAAACCCCGAAAATCACAAACGTCGGACGATTGCTCCCACAGTGAAAGTGCCAGCAACTCAAGCTCTTGCTGCTCTTCACCGGCCATTGCCAGCGCATCTACAGCACCACAGATATCGGGGCTCCGGGCTTTCCCTGACCAACAGGGCTTCGACGTTTACCACCTGCTGCACCTGGGCGCCCACTGGAAAAAAACCCCGAAAAATCACGAATGTCAAACAATTGCTCCCACACCAAAAGTGCCAGCAACTCAAGCTCTAGCTGCTCCTCAGTGGCCAGTGGTAGCGAATCTACAGCACCACAGACATCGGGGCTACGTGCTTTCCCTGACCAACAGGGCTTCGACATTTACCACAAGCTGCACCTGGGCTCCCGCTGAAAAAAACCCCGAAAAACCACGAACATCGGACGATTGCTCCCACACCAAAAGTGCCAGCCAGTCAAGCTCTTGCTGCTTCTCACCGGCCATTCCCAACACATCTACAGCACCACAGACATCAGGGCTCCTGGCTTTCCCTGACGAGCACTGCTTCTAATGTTTAACGTCAACCGGACATGGGCGCCCACTGAAAAAAAAACCCCGAAAAATCACGAACATCAAACGATTGCTCCCACACTGAAAGTAGCAGCCAGTCAAGCACTTGCTGCTCCTCACTGGCCATTCCCAACACATTTACAGCACCACAGACATCGGGGCTCCAGTCTTTCCCTGACGAGCAGTGCTTCAACCTTTACCGTCAACTGGACATTGGGCGACCACTGAAAAAACCCCGAAAAATCACGAATGTCAAACAATTGCTCCCACACCGAAAGTGCCAGCAACTCAAGCTCTTGCTGCTCCTCACCGGACATTGGCAGTGCATCTACAGCACCACAGACATTGGGGCTACGGGCTGTCCCTGACCAACAGGGCTTCGACGTTTACCACCAGCTGCACCTGGGCGCCCATTGAAAAAAAAAAACCCCGAAAAATCAGAAACGTTGGACGATTGCTCCCACACCGAAAGTGCCAGCAACTCAAGCTCTTGCTGCTCCTCAGCAGCCATTCCCAGTGCATGTAAAGCACCACAGACATCGGGGCTCCGGGCTTTCCCTGACCAACAGGGCTTCGACGTTTACCACCAGCTCCACCTGGTTGACCACTGAAAAAAAAACCCTGAAAAATCACAAACGTCAGACGATTGCTCCCACACCAAAAGTGCCAGCCAGTCAAGCACTTGCTGCTCCTCAGCGGACATTGGCAGCGCATCTACAGCACCACAGACATCGGGGCTCCAGGCTTTCCCTGACGAGCAGTGCTTCAACGTTTACCGTCAACTGGACATGGGCGACCACTGAAAAATAACCCGAAAAGTCACGAACGTCGGACGATTGCTCCCACAGTGAAAGTGCCAGCAACTCAAGCTCTTGCTGCTCCTCTACCGGCCATTGGCAGAGCATCTACAGCACCACAGACATCGGGGCTCCGGGTTTTCCCTGACCAACAGGGCTTCGACGTTTACCACCAGCTGCACCTGGTTGCCCACTGAAAAAAAAACCCCAAAAATCACGAACGTCGGACGATTGCTCCCACACCTTAAGTGCCAGCAACTCAAGCTCTTTCTGCTTCTCAGTGGCCAGTGGCAGCGAATCTACAGCACCACAGACATCGGGGCTACATGCTTTCCCTGACCAACAGGGCTTCGACGTTTACCACCAGCTGCACCTGGGCGCCCACTGGAAAAAACCCCCAAAAATCACGAATATCGGACGATTGCTCCCACACCAAAAGTGGCAGCCAGTCAAGCTCTTACTGCTCCTCACCGGCCATTCCCAACACATCTACAGCACGACAGACATAAGGGCTCCAGGCTTTCCCTGACGAGCAGTGCTTCAACGTTTACCGTCAACTGGACATGGGCGCCCACTGAAAAAAAACCCCGAAAATCACAAACGTCGGACGATTGCTCCCACACCAAAAGTGCCAGCCAGTCAAGCTCTGGCTGCTCCTCACCGGCCATGGACAGCGCATCTCCAGCACCACAGACATCAGGGCTCCGGGCCTTCCCTGACCAACAGGGCTTCGACGTTTACCACCAGCTGCACCTGGTTGACCACTGAAAAAAAACCCGAAAAATCACGAACGTCGGACGATTGCTCCCACACCGAAAGTGCCAGCAACTCAAACTCTTGCTGCTCCTCACTGCCATTGGCGGCGCATCTACAGCACCACAGACATCGGGGCTCTGGGCTTTCCCTGACCAACAGGGCTTCGACGTTTACCACCAGCTGCACCTGGGCGCCCACTGAAAAAAAACACGAAAAATCACGAACGTCGGACGATTGCTCCCACACCGAAAGTGCCAGCAACTCAAGCTCTTGCTGCTCCTCAGCAGCCGTTCCCAGTGCATGTAAAGCACCACAGACATTGGGGCTACGGGCTGTCCCTGACGAACAGGGCTTCGACCTTTACCACCTGCTGCACCTGGGCGCCCACTGAAAAAAAAACACCGAAAAATCACAAACGTCTGACGATTGCTCCCACACCAAAAGTGCCAGCAACTCAAGCTCTTGATGCTCCTCACCGGATATTGGCAGCGCATCTACAGCACCACAGACATCGTGGCTCCAGGCTTTCCCTGACGAGCAGTGCTTCAACGTTTACCGTCAACTGGACATGGGCGACCACTGAAAAGAAACCCGAAAAATCACGAACGTTGGACGACTGCTCCCACACCGAAAGTGCCAGCCAGTCAAGCTCTTGCTGCTCCTCAGCAGCCATTGGCAGCGCATCTACAGCACCACAGACATCGGGGCTACGGGCTTTCCCTGACGAACAGGGCTTCGACGTTTACCACCAGCTGCACCTCGGCGCCCACTGGAAAAAAAACCCTGAAAAATCACAAACGTCGCACGATTGCTCCCACACCGAAAATGCCAGCAACTCAAGCTCTGACTGCTCCTCAGTGGCCAGTGGCAGCGCATCTACGGCACCACAGACATTGGGGCTCCGGGCTTTCCCTGACCAACAGGGCTTCGACGTTTACCACCAGCTGCACCTGGGCGCCCACTGAAATAAAAAACCCCGAAAATCACAAACGTCGGACGATTGCTCCCACACCTTAAGTGCCAGCAACTCAAACTCTTGCTGCTCCTCGCCGCCACTGGCGGCAAATCTACAGCACCACAGACATCGGGGCTCCGGGCTTTCCCTGACCAACAGGGCTTCGACGTTTACCACCAGCTGCACCTGGTTGCCCACTGAAAAAAAACCCCCCAAAATCACGAACGTCGGATGATTGCTCACACACCGAAAGTGCCAGCAACTCAAGCTCTTTATACTTCTCAGTGGCCAGTGGCAGCGAATCTACAGCACCACAGACATCGGGGCTCCGGGCTTTCCCTGACCAACAGGGCTTCGACATTTACCACCAGCTGCACCTCTGCTCCCGCTGAAAAAAAACCTCGAAAAATCACGAACGTCGAACCATTGCTCCCACACCCAATGTGGAAGCCAGTCAAGCTCTGGCTGCTCCTCACCGGCCATTGGCAGCGCATCTACAGCACCACGGACATCAGGGCTCCTGGCTTTCCCTGACCAGCAGTGCTTCAACGTTTACCGTCAACTGGACATGGGCACCCACTGAAAAAAAAACCCCGAAAATCACAAACGTCGGACGATTGCTCCCACACCGAAAGTGCCAGCAACTCAAGCTCTTGCTGCTCCTCACCGGCCATGGACAGCGCATCTACAGCACCACAGACATCGGGGCTCCGGGCTTTCCCTGACCAACAGGGCTTCGACATTTACCACCTGCTGCACCTGGGCGCCCACTGAAAAAAAAACCCGAAAAATCACGAACGTCGGACGATTGCTCCCACACCGAAAGTGCCAGCAACTCAAGTTCTTGATGCTCCTCACCGGCCATTGGCAGCGCATCTACAGCACCACAGACATCGGGGCTCCAGGCTTTCCCTGACCAACAGGGCTTCGATGTTTACCAACAGCTGCACCACGGCGCCCACTGAAAAATAAAAAAACGAAAAATCACGAACATCGGACGATTGCTCCCACACCGAATGTGCCAGCAACTCAATCTCCTGCTGCTCCTCACCGGCCATTCCCAACACATCTACAGAGCCACAGACATCGGGGCTCCAGGCTTTCCTTGACGAGCAGTGCTTCAACGTTTACCGTCAACTGGACATGGGCGCCCACTGGAAAAATACCCCGAAAATCACAAACGTCGGACGATTGCTCCCACACCGAAAGTGCCAGCAACTCAAACTCTTGCTGCTCCTCACCGGCTATGGACAGCACATCTACAGCACCACAGACATCGGGGCTCCGGGCTTTCCCTGACCAACAGGGCTTCGACGTTTACCACCTGCTGCACCTGGGCGCCCACTGAAAAAAAACCCCGAAAAATCACAAACGTCGGACGATTGCTCCCACACCAAAAGTGCCAGAAACTCAAGCTCTTGCTGCTCCTCACCGGACATTAGCAGTGCATCTACAGCACCACAGACATCGGGGCTCCGGGCTTTCCCTGACCAACAGGGCTTCGACATTTACCACAAGCTGCACCTGGGCTCCCGCTGAAAAAAACCCCGAAAAATCACGAACGTCGAACGATTGCTCCCACACCCAATGGGCGAGCCAGTCAAGCTCTGGCTGCTCCTCACCGGCCACTGGCAGCGCATCTACAGCACCACAGACATCGGGGCTCCTGGCTTTCCCTGACGAGCAGTGCTTCAACGTTTACCGTCAGCCGGACATGGGCGACCACTGAAAAAAAACCCGAAAAATCACAAACCTCGGACGATTGCTCCCACACCACAAGTGCCAGCAACTCAAGCTCTTGCTGCTCCTCACCGGAAATTGGCAGCGCATCTACAGCACCACAGACATCTGGGCTCCGGGCTTTCCCTGACGAACAGGGCTTCGACGTTTACCACCAGCTGCACCTGGGCGCCCACTGAAAAAAAACCCTCAAAAATCACGAACGTCGGACGATTGCTCCCACACCGAAAGTGCCAGCAACTCAAGCTCTTGCTGCTCCTCACCGGCCATGGACAGCGCATCTACAGCACCACAGACATCGGGGCTCTGGGCTTTCCCTGACGAACAGGGCTTCGACGTTTACCACCAGCTGATCCTGGGCGCCCACTGAAAAAAAACCCCGAAAAGTCACGAACGTCGGACGATTGCTCCCACACCTTAAGTGCCAGCCAGTCAAGCTCTTGCTGCTTCTCACCGGCCATTGGCAGCGCATCTACAGCACAATAGACATCGGGGCTCCAGGCTGTCCCTGACCACGAGGGCCTCGACGTTTACCACCAGCTCCAAATGGGCGCCCACTGAAAGTAAAACCCCGAAAAATGACGAACATCGGACGATTGCTCCCACACCGAAAGTGCCAGCAACACAAGCTCTTGCTGCTCCTCCCCGGCCATTGCCAGCGCATCTACAGCACCACAGACATCGGGGCTCCGGGCTTTCCCTGACCAACAGGGCTTCGACGTTTACCACCACCTGCACCTGGGTGCCCACTGAAAAAAAGTCGCCACAAATCACAAACGTCGGACGAATGGTCCCACAGTGAAATTGCCAGCCTGTCAAGCTCTTGATACTCCTCATGGGCCATTGGCAGCCCATCTACAGCACCACAGACATCGGGGCTCCAGGCTTTCCCTGACAAACAGGGCTTCAACGTTTACCACCCCCTGCACGTGGGCTCCCACTGAAAAAAGCCCCCGAAAAATCATGAATATCGGACGATTGCTCCCACACCGAAAGTGCCAGCAACAAAAGCTCTTGCTGCTCCTCACGGGCCATTCCCAGCACATCTACAGCACCACAGACATCGGGGCTCTGGGCTTTGCCTGACTAACAGGGCTCCGACATTCACCACCAGCTGCACCTGGGCGCCCACTGAAAAAAAACCCCGAAAAATCACGAACGTCGGACGATTGCTCCCTGTCATAGTTCAGCCCCAACGGGGACCAGACTACGCAGTCTCTCTCTCACTCCCCCCACTCTCCGAGAGAATAGGAGGAGATTTGACAAACAAAAGAAAACGAGAAAAAAAACCAAACACGCAGGTTGAGATTTAACAAAAAGTAAATTTAACAGCGATGACAGAAGAAAACAAGACAGTGATGGAACACAAATACAGTACAATAGCTCACAACAGATCTCCACATCCAGTCTCTTCCAAGTAGCAGGGAGCCTCCCTTCAGCACCCTCCTCACTTATATACTGAGCACGATGTCACATGGGATGGAATAGCCTTTGGCTAATTTGGGTAAATTAACCCCAGCTGTTAGCTAATTAGTTAACTATCCCAGCCATAGGGGCTACCAGCTTCAGTTCTCCACCCAGCTCAGGTAAATATTAACTCTATCCTAGCCAGAACCAGGACACTCCCACACCAAAAGTGCCAGCCAGTCAAGCTCTTGCTGCTCCTCACCGGCCACTGGCATCCCATCTACAGCACCACAGACATCGGGGCTCCGGGCTTTCCCTGACCAACAGGGCTTCGACGTTTACCACCAGCTGAACATGGGCGCCCACTGAAAAAAAAACCCCCAAAATTACGAACGTCAGACGATTGCTCCCACACCCAAAGTGCCAGCCAGTCAAGATCTTACTGCTCCTCAGCAGCCATTCCCAGTGCATCTACAGCACCACAGACATCGGGGCTCCGGGCTTTCCCTGACCAACAGGGCTTCGATGTTTACCACCACCTGAACCTCTGCGCCCACTGAAAAAAAAACCCCAGAAATCACAAACGTCGGACGATTGCTCCCACACCGAAAGTGCCAGCCAGTCAAGCTCTTGCCGCTCCTCACCGGCCGTTGGCAGCGCATCTACAGTGCCACAGACATCGGGGCTCTGGGCTTTCCCTGACCAACACGGCTTCGAAGTTTACCACCAGCTGCACCTGGGCGCCCACTGAAAAAAAACCCAGAAAAATCACGAACTTCAGACGATTGCTCCCACACCGAAATTGCCAGCAACAAAAACTCTTGCTGCTCCTCACCGGCCATTGGAGGCGCATCTACAGCACCACAGACATCGGGGCTACGGGCTTTCCCTGACCAACACGGCTTCGACATATACCACCAGCTGCACCTGGGCGCCCACCGAAAAAAACACCCTGAAAAATCACGAGCATCGGACGATTGCTCCCACACCGAAAGTGCCAGCCAGTCAAGCTCTTACTGCTCCTCACCAGCCATTGTTAGCGCATCTACAGCACCACAGACATCTGGGCTCTGGGCTTTCCCTGACCAACAGGGCTTTGACGTTTACCACCAGGTGCACCTGGGCGCCCTCTGAAAAAAAATCCCCAGAAATCACAAACGTCGGACGATTGCTCCCACACCTTAAGTGCCAGCCAGTCAAGCTCTTGCTCCTCCTCACCAGCCATTGTTAGTGCATCTACAGCACCACAGACATCTGGGCTCCTGGCTTTCCCTGACAAACAGGGCTTTGACGTTTACCACCAGCTGCACCTGCTTGCCCACTGAAAAAAATCCCCGAAAAATCACAAACGTCGGACGATTGCTCCCACATCGAAAATGCCAGCAACTCAAGCTCTTCCTGCTCCTCCCCGGACATTCCCAATGCATCTACAGCACCACAGACATCGGGTCTCCGGGCTTTCCCTGACCAACAGCGCTTCGACATCTACACCCAGCTGCACCTGGGCGCCCACTGAAAAAAAACCCCGAAAAATCACGAATGTCAGACGATTGCTCTGACACCGAAAGTCCCAGCCAGTCAAGCTCTTGCTGCTCCTCACCGGACATTGCCAGTGCATCTACAGCACCACAGACATCGGGGCTACGGGCTTTCCCTGGCGAACAGGGCTTCGACGTTTACCACCCGCAACACCTGGGCGCCCACTGAAAAAAAACACCCTGAAAAATCACGAACGTTGGACGATTGCTCCCACACCGAAAGTGCCAGCCAGTCAAGCTCTTGCTGCTCCTCACCGCCCATTCCCAGCGCATCTACAGCACCACAGACATCGGGTCTCTGGTCTTTCCCTGACCAACAGCACTTCAACATTTACCATCAACTGGACATGGGCGCCCACTGAAAAAAAACCCCGAAAAATCACGAACATCGGACGACTGCTCTCACTCCGAAAGTGCCAGCCAGTCAAGCAATTGCTGCTCCTCACCGGCCATTAGCAGTGCATCTACAGCACCACAGACATCGGGGCTCCGGGCTTTACCTGACCAACAGGGCTTCGACGTTTTCCACCCGCTGCAGCTGGGCGCCCACTGAAAAAAAACCCTCAAAAATCACTAACGTCGGACGATTACGCCCACACCGAAAGTGCCATCAACTCAAGCTCTTGCTGCTCCTCATGGGCCATTGGCAGCGCATCTACAGCACCACAGACATCGGGGCTCCGGGCTTTCCCTGACGAACAGGGCTTCGACGTTTACCACTCGGTGAACCTGGGCGCCCACTGAAAAAAAACCCCGAAAAATCACGAACTTCAGACGATTGCTCCCACACCGAATGTGCCAGCAACTCAAGCTCTTGCTGCTCCTCACCGGCCATTGGAGGCGCATCTACAGCACCACAGACATCGGGGCTCCGGGCTTTCCCTGACCAACAGGGCTTCGACATATACCACCATCTGCACCTGGGCGCCCACTGAAAAAAAACCCCGAAAAATCACGAACGTCGGACGATTGCTCCCACACCGAAAGTGCCAGTCAGTCAAGCTCTGGCTCCTCCTCACCAGCCATTCCCAGCGCATCTACAGCACCACAGACATCGGGGTTCCGGGCTTTCCCTGACCAACACGGCTTCGACGTTTACCACCAGCTGCACCTGGGCGCCCACTGGAAAAAACCCTCGAAAAATCACGAACATCGGACGATTGCTCCCACACCTTAAGTGCCAGCAACACAAGCTCTTTCTGCTCCTCACGGGCCATTGGCAGCGCATCTACAGCACCACAGACATCGGGGCTCCGGGCTTTCCCTGACCAACAGGGCTTCGACATTTATCACCAGCTGCACCTGCGCGCCCACTGAAAAAAAACCCCGAAAAATCACGAACGTCGGACGATTGCTCCCACACCGAAAGTGCCAACCAGTCAAGCTCTTGCTGCTCCTCACCGGCCATTGGCAGCGCATCTACAGCACCACAAACATCGGTGCTCCTGGCTTTCCCTGGCGAACAGGGCTTTGACGTTTACTACATAACACCTCTCCGATAACGTATTTAAGAAGGGGAAAACAGGAAAAAAAAAAAAAAAAAAAAGAGAGAGAGAAGAAGACGTGAAGCAGCTGAGTAGGGGCATAGAGGCGGAGGCGCAAGCCTTGTGGGCCTTGCACCCCTCACCCTCTGGCCTCCCGCCGGGCAGCCGACTGGGCCCCGACTTGGCCCGGCCTGGCTGCAAGAAGTAGAGAGGAGATGAGAAGTGAGTAAGATGTAAAAAGGATCCTGAGAGGCGTCTGACAGCCTGTTGTGAGGAACGGCTGCAGATGCCAAGGTCAGTGAAGGAGGAGGGGGAGGAGTAATGCGGCTCCTGGCCAAGATTCCCCTGCAGCCTGTGGTGACGACCATGGTGGAGCAGGTTGTCCCCTGCAGCCCATGGAGGTCCACGGAGGGGCAGAGATCCACCTGCAGCCCGTGGAGGACCCCACGCCGGAACAGGTAGAGGCCTGAAGGAGGCTGTGGCCCGTGGAGGGCCCGCTGGGACAGCTGTTCTGGAGGGACTGCACCCCGTGGAAGAGATGACCCACGCTGGAGCAGTTTCATGAAGGACTGTGCCCCGTGGGAGGGACCCCACGCTGGAGCAGAGGAGGAATGCGAGGAGTTCTTCCCCTGACGATGACACAGCAGCGTAAAACAACGCCTGATGAACTGACTGCAGCCCCCATTCCCTCTTCCCTCCTGTGCCGCTCGGGAGGGGAAGGTAGTAGAGATAATGTTAAGCCCGGGAAGAGGGAGGGGTGGGGGGAAGTTACCTTGTTCCCTGTCTCATTCTCCTGCTAGTTTTAGAAATAAATGAATACTTTTCCCCAAGTCGAGTCTGTTTTGCCCGTGACAGTAACTTTAAGGATTTCTCCCTGTCCTTATCTCAAACCTCGAGCCGTTTTCCTTATATCATCTCCTCCTATTCTCACGGAGGGTGGGGGGAGCAAGAGAGAGAGACTGTGTAGTCTGGTCCCGATCGGGGCTGAACTACGACAACATGTCAACAACTAATGCTCAGACCTGCAAAATGGGTGTCGCCTATGTGGTTTTAATCATCGCAACTCAATTATATTGACCAATGTCTGTTGGGGGGGGTAACCAAAAAAAAAAACCAACAACCACAGAGAAGAGGTGTTAGAGACTCAAAAAAAAAAAAAAAAAAAAAAAAAAAAAAAAAAAAAAAATCACAGCTCCCAGAGCTGTGGCAAAATTAATGACAGCAAAGACCAACAGCAACAACATTTAGTAGTGAAATTTGGCTTTATGTCCATTTATGAACTTAAGAAACTCTGCAAATCTACACCTCAATCCTATGAATGACTGTTCCTTTTTCCAAAGGACAAACTTTCTTACCCAAAAGTTCTAGATTGAAAGCTCCACAAAACAGAAGGTGGATTGAGCCACAGGACAACCCATCATCACCACTCTAATAAAAAAAAAAAAATAAAGAAAAAAGAAAAAGAATAAAATATAAACATCAGTTTCCATCCTGTTTCATTCATTACATTGCTACTGGCACCTAGGTCTGAAAACATTACCTATACTAACACCACATATTGCCAAAAATTGAGATATGCATATAAAAATAAAAGGCTGTTTCCAACTTGCCCATAACACTAGTATGAAGCAACAGGAGAGAGGCACTTGACCCTAAAGAAGGTAACGGGCAGCTCTTAATTTATAGGACATGAAAGTTCATTCTTTTACCTGAAAGGAAAACATTCGTAACTATCAATGGACCAACTTGGGAATGAGGGATGCTCTCTTAACTGCAATTTTCACCAGCTTTTCCACACTGGCAGCAAATGGAATCAACCATGCAGAATTTTCTGCATGGGACACAGAAAGTGACGATGGAGAAAGAGAAGGCAAACACCTAACCTGCTTGTCACACGCAGCCAGCGGGGAAAAGACAATGGAGGATTGTGCCAGCGGGGCCATCCTGGCCTTGTATCCCAGGAGCTCTGACCGGCCGGTTTCTCTCCCCTTTACCACCTACCAGGGGAACACTGACATGCTGTGCTGCTGCCTCGCCCGTGTCCCCTCGAAGTGGGGCTGCCCCATGAGACCCAGGGGACCCCCACCTCACTTTCTGCCCTTGGCAACAGGAATGGGAGACGCCCTCCACACACAGACAGAAGGATGGCTCACCTCCCTGCTGCTCGTAGGTGTTCGTTGGGGACAGCCCTGTCTGCGCCTGGCCTCTGGGAGCATGGTCCGGCCAACAGACACTCCAGCTAATTGCAGCTCCTGCTCATTAAGACTGCTGGTAATTTTGGCTGTGGCTCATGCATGCTTCAAGCAGCAGACCACCTGTCTGGGTCCAGCTCCCGCTTGCCACAGTTCTGGCTAACGGAAGCCCCGGCTCTGCACTGAAGCTCCGGTTGATTTCAGCTCCTGCTCCTGCTCCTTACCAGCTCCAGCTATTTGCAACAGCCTGGGCTTTTGACAAGGTCATAAGGGAATCGCTGTCATAACTTCAGTACTACTATTAAAGGTCATAGCTGTACATTGCATAAGTATTAAATAGTTTGTATGATTAATTACCTAATAACTATTCTAGGCAGCATAGAAGAAAAAGCTGGACTCAAAGGAGGACATGGGGGACCTGAAAAGCACCCTTCCACCCAGAAACCACCTCAGACATCAAGCTCGGTCTGGCATGTGCCGGCCTCCTGACCTGCGAGGTCCGATACGACCAGGCTCCCACCTCCAGAGAGGGGCTGCAGACCCTGCCCACTCCCTGCTGTCCCCTGCAGCCCCCAGTGTTCTCCCACTTCCCTGCGCAAACAGCACCCTGGCTGCTGCTTTTGGACCCCATGCCAGCTCACTTAGTGCCTGTTTCTGAGCCCAAAAACCCAGCTTCTGAGCCTGTTCTCAAGCACCAAAAGTGCAGGAATGGACCTTGTGTTTCTAAGCCCAAAGCCAAACAACCCAATCTCTTTCTGAGCCCCAAGATGCACCACACAAACTAGTTTTCAAGCCTCAGGAACAGAAGTCTCAGTCTCCACTTTCAGGCCCCAAACCAGCTCGCCCTTGTTGCCGCGCGACAATGAACCGACCCCCTCTACCGGGATCCCATCCCGGGGAGAGAGACACAGACACGGATGCCGTGGAGTCAGCTCTCAATTTACTGCTGCATCGCATCGCAATATATACCCGTACGCCTGCTATGCAAGCCCGTACACCCGCTATGCACACAAACACACCCGCCCCCTACGCCCACGTACCTATCCGTGCCTAGAACGAGGCATTGCGTCAGCAAGCGCACAAATCATTGCGGTCCATTTTTCCTGTGCACATGCAGCCCCGCTCGTAGCCTTGTTGCTGCCTTGCAGGGCCCCACACGCCCTGGCTGTCTTCTGACTCCCTCTGCAGTCCCCATCTGCGATGCTGAGGAGCGGGGAAGGGTGCAGCCATCGCAGAGCCCTGACCCCCAGGGCCTGACACGCAGCTGTGGGAGTGCTTGGGAACCAGAAAAAAAAAAAAAACTGAAGAAAGGGCCCAATGGGCGCTATGACAAGGTGCTATCTCACATCACTCATAGGTTCAGCCCTTCAAATTAAAACAAAACAAACAAAAAAAAAACCTCACAAAACCAAAACCACACACCACCATAATTTAG
Source organism: Chlamydotis macqueenii (assembly GCF_036417535.1). Taxonomy (NCBI): domain Eukaryota; kingdom Metazoa; phylum Chordata; class Aves; order Otidiformes; family Otididae; genus Chlamydotis; species Chlamydotis macqueenii. Next base: position 527,564 of record NC_141566.1, read on the forward strand.
TCATATAGCCACAAGGCACAACTTCCCTCTAATAACACACATGAGCCTAGCTTCTTACCTCCCTCTGCTTACCTTTCCTCCATCGCCCTGCACGGCTCATCCCTCTGCATCTGTAGAAACATTAATATGAAAAAACAGATTAAAAATTCCAGATGCCTTGTTTCAATTTAGGAATATCATCTACAGCCTAACGACAGACTGCCATTAAACACCATAGAGAAGCCAGATATTAAGCCCTACACATACAAACTTGAAAAACTCTGAGATTCCATCCTCTCAGTTAGCACTCTAGCTGCCTCTCCCAGAAGGCTCCTATCATCCCCTCGGCTCCTGCAAAATGCTAAAGAAACCACTCTCCTCACCTGCTGACGACACTCGCTTCATCCGACGTGACCATACCATCTTTGCCTCAACCGTCTAGGCATATCACCATATTAACCACAGACTCTTATCGCTCTTCCACCTCACGCTGACTCTATACCTCCGGGCAGGGCGGCTCCAAGCCAAACACACACATGGACAGAGCGACGCTACACGGAACACTGTGAATTAGGGGCCTCAAAGATTAGAGAAAACTCTGGGCCCGAAAGATGACGCCCAGACAGAAGATGCCGTTAGAGAATAAGACCTGCGGGACTGGGACAGCGATAAGAGAGGAGGCTGTCTTGCAGCGCTAGAGAAAGAACAGAATGTTGTGGCCTGGTACAAGACATTACTCTCAAACCTGAGAGTGCGCATGCATGCGCAAGAAGCCTGGCTTCAAGACCTAAAAACATCAGAATGCAGGGAAGAATTCCCAGTCCATAAAAACGGATGGCTAGAGAGCAGAGTTGCTCGCACAGTTAAGAAGGACGCCAGAAAAGAGGATTGTCCCTAAACTTCCAAGACGCAAGAATGATCCACGTATTACGCTTTGTGTTACAAGAGAAGAAGGGCCCGATCGGGACCGCACTGATGAGTACTGCCATTTGAGGTGCCAATGATGGTGCCTGAGGCGCCTGCCGTGCTCCTTGAGCAAAAGGAGGACATTGAGACTCAAGGAAGGTCTAAAAGACAGAAGAATAACCACACGAAAGACACAGACACAAACACAGGCTGGAACTGCCCTGCCCGGTACATAGTAGCATCACGCATCAGTAACCCGTCTCCTTTACCTGCTGAAAGGGACTGTTCCTGGACAGGCCTTCCGCTCCACACCAGCTATAAAACCCCTTCCTGCAATTCCTAACCTCGCCATCTCCCTCCCCTGACGCCTTTCCAGCACCCTGCCTCAACTTAACTTTCAGAGGGCTGGGAGCCTAATTCAATCCTCGACAAAACCAACTCCGGTCAATCCACTGGATTATTCCTGCAGTCGCCAGGTCCCACTTCATCATCTGTAAAACAGAACAAAAAAAAAAACCCCTCACACCAGTCAGCATCATAACACAGACATTGCCCAAAACCAGCCTCACCTCAGACACGTCACAACGTTCCAAGTGCCTGCTCTGCATCAATTCCAGAGTCAGATGCGGCGCCTGTCCTTGCTCGTGGTACCTAAGAACACAAGACACGCAAAATTACCATTACTCCTCTCTGCTACCCGACACGCTTCAGCGGTTCACGGACTTCTACAGGCATCCCGCAAAATGAAAAAGAAACAAACATTACAGAGTTGCCATGTAACACTTGGCTCTTAAACACCAACCTGGCTTGCAACTGCCTCACCTTCTGGGACTGCTCATCCGCGCACTTTATCGCCCCTCCGAGCCTGAGAGTGGCACCTATGAAAACCCAAGCAAAACGAGACATGCTGAGATACCACCCAAAACCTCAGTCTGTCAGCATCTATGCCCACTCTCCAGCTCCTTTACCTTGACAACTCGCCCACCTAGGATCCATCATTTCGAGTTGTCACATTGAGGCTGGCACACCTGCAAATCCCAAACAACACGGGTTGATTAAAACTTCACCAACCACTGAAAAATAACCGCTATTTCAGCCCACCAGTCACCGCTCACCTTGCCCAACTCAACTCCGGTGCCCATCTCTCACGGTGCTCATCGTTTCACACTGTCATATTTTAAAATAATAGAAGTACTATAATTTAGTCCTATAACCACCCATCACTCATTCCCTCTAATACCACACACCAACCCACCTCTTTACTACGCTCTGCTCACCTCTCCCCCGTCACCCTTTAGCACACGACTCGTCCCTCTGCATCTGTAGAAACATTAATATCAAACAAGTCAACCTCATGCAACGCAATAACCTAAGAATTCCAGAGGGCTCCTTGTGGTTCAGCAGTACTAAATGGAGCCCAACTACAGCCTGCCGTTAAAAGAAATACAGAATTCAAACATTAAGCTCTACATGTACAAACCTTCACCCTTTTGAAATGCCATCCCCTCGACTGGCACTCTGGTGGCCTCTCCCAGATGGCTACCATCATGGCCTCAGCACCCCCAAAATATTGCAGAAATGACTCTCCTCACCTAGTGACAACAGTTGCTTGATCCCAGATGACCGTACAACCTTTGCGTCTACAGTCTAGACATATAACCATATTAACTGCAGACTCTTATCGCTCTTCCACCTAACCCTGGCTCTACACCTGTGGGCAGGGCAGCTCCAAGTCAAACACACGCATGCATAGACCATCACTACACAGAACACTACAAACTACAGACCTCTAAGATCAGAGAAAACTCTTGGCCAGAAAGACAAAGCCTGGATGGAAAAATCCCACTGAGAAAGAAGACCTACGGGACCAGGACAGTGATAACAGAAGGCTCTGTGGCAGCGCCAGAGAAAGAACAGAACATCGTGGCCTGGGACAAGACATTAGTTTAGAAACTGAGATGATGTATGCGCAAGAAGCCTGGCTTCAAGACCTAGAGAACGTCAGGATGCAGGGAAGAATTCCCAGTCCATGAAAATGGACGGCTAGAGAGTAGAGCTGTTCACGCAGCCGAGAATGATGCCAGAAAAGAGGACCGTCCCTAAACTTCCAAGACGATAGAACGATCCGTGCCTGAAGCCTGTAACTCCATAAAAGAAGGGCCCGATCGGGACCGTGATGATGAGCACCGGCGTTCCAGACCTCAGAGCTGGCACCCGAGGCATCTGCCGTGCTCCTTGAGCAAAAGGAGGACACCGAGACCTGAGGAAGGTCTAGGACACAGAAGACAGACCACACAAACAAAACAACAACAGACGCAGGCTGGAACTGCCCTGCCCGGCACACGCCAGCATCATGCTGAACAGTAACTCACCCCCTTTTACCTGCTGAAAGAGGACAGGCCTTCCGCTCAACACTATCTTTTTAAGTCTTCCCTACAGTTCCTAACCTCATCCCCTCCCTCCCCCGACCCCTCGCCAGCACCTGTGCCTCAACTTAGCTTTCAGTGGGCCGCGAGTCTCAATCCATCCTTGACAAGAAAAAACACAGGCACCCCACTCCTGCAGTTGCCAGGTCCCTCTTCCTCATCTGCAAAACAGAAAAAAAACCAAAACAAAACAAAACAAAAAAAACCCCAAAACCTCACACAACAGTGCCATCACTTAGCATCACACCACAGATACTGCCCAAAACATGCCCCACCTCAGAGACATCCTAGCGTTCCAGTCCCTGTTCCACACCAATTCCAGAGTCGGACAGTGTGGCTGTCCTTGCTTGGGGCACCTAAGAATGCAAAAGACAGAAAATTACCGTTGTACTTGCAAGAAATCACCAGTCCCACTCTTCTCTCCGCTGACCAGCGCACTTCAGTGGCTCACAGAGTTCCACAGGCAGCCCACACAGAACCTGCAAAACAAAAAAAACTCGCTACGCCAAGTTGCCCTGTAATGCTTGGCTCTTAAATGCCAGCCTGGCCCACAACTGCCTCACCTTCTCCAACTGCTCATCAGCGCACGTCACCGTCCCTGAGTGGCACCTACCAAAACCCAAGCAAAAGGGTACGTGGTGAGATACTGCCTGAAACCTCAGCCTCCGCGCACCTATGCCCGTTCTCCGTCTCCTTTACCTTGACAGCTCACCCACCTAGGTATGTCAGTTCCAGTTGTCATATTGAGGCTGGCGGAGCACCTGCAAACACCAAACAATATGAGTTGATTAAAACTTCACCAGCCATGCAAGACCTGAAAAGTAACTGCAACTTCAGCCCACCAAGCACCATTCACCTTGCCTGAGTCCGCCCCACTGCCCAACTCTCATGGCACTTGTCGCTTCTCACTGTCAAATTTTACAATAATAGAAATACTATAATTGAGTCCTGTAGCCACCCATCACTTGTTCCCTCCAATGCCACACACTCACCCACCTCTTTACTGCGCTCCACTCGCCTCTCCCCCATTGCCCTTCGGTGCACAGCTCAGGCCTCTGCATCTGTACAAACATTAATGTCACGCAAGTCAACCGCTAGCAGAGCGAGAGCTGAACAATTCCAGGGATCTCCTTTTGATTTAGGAGTACCAACTGGAGCCTGCCATTAAAAGAAATACAGAATTCAAACATTAAGCCCTACACACGCAAGCCTTCACACTTTCTAAAATAAATCCTCAAAACTGGCACGCTAGCGGTCTCTCCCACACGGCTCCGGTCATTCCCTCATTGCTCACAAAATACTGCAGAAATTACTCTCCTCACTCACCTGCTGACAACAGCTGCTCGATCCCCAGATGACCAGACAACCTTTGCCTCAACAGTCTAGGCATATTCACCGTATTAACCACAGACACTTACCATTATTCTACCTAACTCTGGTTCTACAACCCTGGCAGGGCAGCTCAAAGCCAAACAGACACGCATACAGACACTACACAGAACACTACAAACTACAGGCCTCTAAGATCAAAAAACACTCTCAGCCAGAAAGATGAAGCCCAGACGGAAAACATCATCAGAGAACATGGACCTGTTGGACCGTGACAGCGATAAGAAGAGGCTCTCTGCCAACGCCTGAGAAAGAGTAGAACATCATGTCCTGGGACAAGACCTTATTCTCCAAACTGAGAAGTATGAGCAAGAAGCCTGGCTTCAACACCTAAAGAACATCAGGATGCAGGGAAGAATTCCCAGTCCGTGAACATGGACGGTTAGAGAGCAGAGCTGCTCACACAGCCAAGAACGATGCCAGAAAAGAGGACTGTCCCTAAACTTCCAATATGAGAGAACAATCCAAGCATTAAGCTTGTAACTCCATAAAAGAAGGGCCCGATCGGGACCGTGATGATGAGCACCAGCGTTCTGGACCTCAGAGATGGTGCCTGCCGTGCTCCTTGAGCAAAAGGAGGACGCCGAGACCCAAGGAAGGTCTAAGACACAGAACCAACAAAACAACAAGAGACGCAGGCTGGAACTGCCCTGCCCAGCACATGCCAGCATCATGCTGAACAGTAACCCACCCCCTTTTCCCTGCTGAAAGGGGATTGTTCCTGTACAGGCCTTCCACTCTACACGATCTTTAGAAGTCTTCCCTACAATTCTTAACCTCATCCCCTCCCTCCCCCGACCCCTCGCCAGCACCCGTGCCTCACCTTAGCTTTCGGAGGACAGGAGTCCGATTCCATGCATGACAAGAAAACACCACAGTCACCCCACTGGATTATTCCTGCAGTCACGAGGTCTCTTTTCATTGTCTGCAAAAAAAAAAAAAAAAAAAAAAAAGCCAACACCAACCCTCTCACAACAGCACCATTATTCAGCATCACCTTAATCAAAACAGACATTTCCAGCAATCTGCCCCACCTTGGACAAACCGCTGTATTCCGCTCCCCTGGTCTGTGACAGTTCCAGAGTTGGACTCTGTAGCTGTCCTTCCTTGTGGCGCCTAAGATAGCAAAAGGCACAAAATTACCATTACGCTTACAAGACATCAGCAACCCCACGCTCCTCCTCTCTGCTACCTGGCTCACCTCGAACACTCACACAGTTACAAAGTCAGCCTGTGCAAAACCTGCAAAACAAACAAACAAACAAAAAAAAAAACCAACAAAAAACCCGCCCACCACACTACACTGAGTTGTCATGTAAAACATTGCTCTTAAATGCCAGCCTGGCTTCCAACCGCCTCACCTTCTCGGATCACTCTTCAGTGCATTTCACTGCCGCTCCAAGTGGCACCTACAAAAACCCAAGCAAAACAAGACATGCTGAGATACTGCCCCCAACCTCAGCCTGCCCGCACCGGTGTCCATCTCCTGCTCCTTTATCTCGACAGGTCACCCATCCAGGATCCCTCAGTTTGAGTTAACACACAGAGGCTGGTGCGCCTCCTGCAAACCCCAAACAACATGGGTTGCTTAAACCATTCACCAACAATACAACACCCGAAAAAGAACTGCCACTTCAGCTTGCCGATCACCGCTCGCCTTGCCCGAGTCCGTTACGGTGCCTGTCTCTCGTCGATGCAGACCTTCAAATTAAAAGGAAAAATAGCAATGTATCAGTGTAGCCCTACAGCCACACATCACGTATTCCCTCTAATACCACGTGCCCACGCACCATCTTAACTGCTCACCTCTCTTCCATCGTCCTTTGGTGCACGGCTCAGGCCTCTGCATCTGTAGAAACATTAATGTCACACAAGTCAACCGCTAGCAGAGTGAGAGCTTAAAAATTCCAGGTGTCTCGTTCGGACAGCCCGCTGTTAAAAGAAATACAGAATTCAAACATTAAGCTCTACACATACAAGCCTTCACACCTTCGATATCCCATCCTTTGAACTGGTATGCTAGCTGCCTCTCCCATGTGACTCCAGTCATCCCCTCGGCACCCGCAAAATACCCCTGAAATGACTCTCCTCACTAACGTACTGATGACAACTGCTCTGTCCCAGATGACTGTATGACCTTCGCCTCAACGAAGGCATATCACCATAATAACTACAGACTCGTGTCACCAATCCACCTAACCCTAACTCTACACCTCCAGGCAGGGCAACTCCAAGCCAAACACACACATGCACACAGACACGACACAGAACACTGCAAACTATGGGCCTCTAAGATCAGAAAAAACTCTTGGCCAGAAAGATGAAGCCTGGACAGAAAACGTCATCGGAGAAGACAATCTGCGGGACCATGACAGCGATAAGAGAGGGCATTCTGGCAGCGCCGAAGGAAGAACAGAACATCGTGGCCCGGGACAGGACCTTAGTCTCCAAACTGAGAAGACGTATGTGCAAGAAGCCTGGCTTCAAGACCTAGAGAATGTCAGGATGCAGGGAAGAATTCCCAGTCCATGAAAATGGACGGCTAGAGAGCAGAGCTGTTCACGCAGCCGAGAATGATGCCAGAAAAGAGGACCGTCCCTAAACTTCCAAGACAATAGAACGATCCGTGCCTGAAGCCTGTAACTCCATAAAAGAAGGGCCCAATCGGGACCGTGATGATGAGCACCGGCGTTCCAGACCTCAGAGCTGGCACCCGAGGCATCTGCCGTGCTCCTTGAGCAAAAGGAGGACACCGAGACCTGAGGAAGGTCTAGGACACAGAAGACAGACCACACAAACAAAACAACAACAGACGCAGGCTGGAACTGCCCTGCCCGGCAAACGCCAGCATTACGCTGAACGGTAACCCACCTGCTTTTACCTGCTGAAAAGAGACTGCTCTTAGACAGGCCTTCCAAGCTACACTACGTTTAAAACCCCTTCCTGAAATTGCCAACCTTATCCCCTCCTTTCCCTGATCCCTCACCAGCACCCGTGCCTCAACTTAGCTTTCACAGGTCCGGGAGTCTGATTCCATTGCTGAACAAGAAAAAACACAGTCACTCCACTGGATTACTCTTGCAGTCGCCAGGTCTTTCTTCATCATCTGCAAAAAAGAAAGTCAGCACCAGTCTTCACACAACAGAGTTGTTAGTCTGCATCACCTCCATCAACATGGACATTTCCAGCAACATGCCCCACCTCAATCCACCGTATTCCGCTCGCCTACTCTATGTCAATTCCAGAATCGGGCACTGCAGCTGTCCTTCCTTGTGGCCCCTAAGAATGCAAGAGACACAAAACTACCATTGCACTTGCAAGACGTCGGCAACCCCACACTACTCCTCTCCGCTCCCCAGCTCACTTCAATCGCTCGCACAGCAGGCAGTCCGCACAGAACCTGCAACACCAAAGAGAAACGCTACACTGACCTGCCACGTAAAACTTCGATCTGAAATGCCAACCTGGCCCACAACCGCCTCACCTTCTCAAACCGCTTGTCACTGTGCGTCACTGTCCCTCTAAGCCTGCGTGCGGCACTTACGCAAAGCCAAGCAAAAGACACATGCGGAGATACTGCTTGAAACCTCAGCCTGCCAGCACCTATGCCCATCTCCTGCTCCTTTACTGTGACGGCTCACCCACCCAGCACTCGTCAGTTCCAGTTGCTGTGTTGAGGCTCCCACACAAAACTCGTATCTTTGACACACACAAAAAACAGAACAACATTACACCAAACAGCACAAAAACCTTACCCTCTGACACACTCTGAAAGGCATCGGTACACACCCACAAAATATATACTCACGCTATCGACCCACGTCCTGGTCTTCCTCTGGGTCAGCCCTGCAAAGATATGTGTCATACTAACCTACCTAGGAATCTCGATCATTAAATGCAATAACAATATTATGATTAAAAATTACATGCTCTGATTTCCTCCAAGAACAAACATGCTATGGGATTACACTTCATTTCTAGCAACACCACAGATGCTACCTAACCTCTGCCAGAATTACGTTCTGCATAGGACCGATTGACAAAGCAGAATTAGATCCCCTAAGAATTCCTGCTCAAAAATATCTCTGGCTGAGAAAAAAAAAAAAAAAAAATCATTTACTGTAAATCACCGACGATTCAGAGTCACCTCGACCATCTCTCCAACTGACTCCCTTAACAGAACTCTATAAGTTCCAAAGGACAGTAAACACACAAAACCCGATGGAAATAGAAGAAATGGATCAAAAGCTGTATAAAGCAGCCTAATTAACATCTACATAGCTAGAACAAAAATTGCAAAGCACAACAAAAAACACCACGGGAGATGTGTCAATAAAAGGAGATGAAGGCTATCACCTTCTCTGGAAAACTCAGGAGGAGATCTGAGCTGACCATGGACATCTTTGGGGTACCAGATACCAAACAGAAACACACTATAAGCCAGGAAACAGACCACTGCGGAGCCCTAAGATGGAAAAGCTTCTGATGGAACGAGAGCCATCATCACACAGATCAGAGAGGTCCTGAAGGGCAGCCGGAGAGACCAAAGAAGTCTTGGGAATGCAATGAGCTCAAAAGCAAACCCAACAAAGGACAGACGTCCGCAGCGGACCCAGCGGAGGCGCATCGAACAAGTAAGAGGACACAATGACCGACCTGGCTAACAGATGCGGATGCAGGAAGGGTTCTGAGGGGAAAAGAGTGATGCTCAGAACCCTCCTGAGCTAGAACATGGCTCTGGGGTACAGAGGATGTCTCGACAGAGCTGGGCAAAGGGAGCAGCAAAGGATGCCAGAGGGGGCCCGAGAGACCAAAGAAGCCTCAGAGTTAACAATGAGGAACTCTGAAGGGGACTTCAACAAAGTACCCTACAGAGGAAGGAAGGCAGGCAAACATCTGGAAAACGGTGGCAGAGATGGGCCCAGATGCAGAGAAGAGTACGAGGGACTCACCGCAGCTCCAGATGCTGGCAGGAGACCTTCACCACCCCAAAGCTTGTCCGAAGCTTCTCTCTGTCTCTGCCCCTTCATCCTCTGCAGTGTCGCCTGCCCAGTCCTCACTCGTTCAGCAGCACACAATAGATGCCTCGATGCTCCTCATCCACAAGGCTTCCCGGACACCCGCTGGCTCATGCACATGTCCTAGGGAGACACTGAGCTCCTGGCACTGCGTGCTGGTGTCTGCTCTGTCAGGGAGGGCTCAGACAGATCCTTTCTCGCCACAGGGACCACTTGCTGGAGGCAACTGCCTCTGGGACTCCCCAGGATTCACTCCTCAGCCCCCTCAGGCAGCCATGCCCAGGCAGCCCCCTTTACAGCTGGAGCCCCCTCATACAAGCAGGGCCAGCCCCACCCTCAGCCTCACTGGCTGCGCCTGGGGCTGCCCCACCTCCAGCCCCAGCTGGAGCCCATCGGGAGCAGGGGCCCTTGCCAAGACTCCACAGCACATCACACCCCCCACTCCCCCGTGCCTCTCCTCAGCCACAAGCTCTGCACCCAGGGGCTGCAAACACGTCCAGGGGCACAGAGGAGGCAGGAAAAGTCTATTCATGAATGCATATTAAAAAAAAAAAAACAGCAGTGAGTTAGCTATAAGGTTCCCTGACCAAACACTGCAGGACAGACGGAGAAAACGGGAACAGAAAAACAGGAGCGACATAGAGAAGAGGCAGGGGACAGGGAGCTGGAAAACGGGATGCTGTGATCAAGCGAGGGATGCTGAGCTGGACAGGCATGTATAGAGAAGAGAGCCGAGAGATGGCATAAAAAATCAGGGACACAGGGATGGAGGAGTAAATAAAGGAGAGGGAGTAAGAGAGAGAGGCAGAAGGAACCAGGAACACACCCAAACCAACCTAGTGATGGCCAACAGGTCAGAGAAGAGGAAGTGAGAGGGAACCAGACCAAGAGATACAAAGAAAGCTCTTAAAATACGAGGCTTCGAAGATACCTAGCCTCACACGTGCAGACGCTACGTGGCTGTACTGCGCTTTCGGTCACACACAGGCCCTGCTGTGCATGTCAGCCATCGCATCTGCTAAGAACTACGCTAAGATCCCTCCTCACCCAGAGAGGTGGGCTCTCTCGTCTGCAGCTGGACAGACCTGCTGTCTGCATGGTGCTTATTTTATTCCTCAGCTGCTTTACCTGTCTCTGTCCTCTCCAGATTCAGCCGCAGCAGCTCCTGTCCACAGCCAGTAAGCATCTGGGTGGCCCTTTTCGCCCGTGCTGCTAGGAGAATGAGGCCAAAGGCAACTCCCGCAAACCTGAGCCTGATGCAGTCAACATCATCCTCAGAGAGGAACCAACAACTGACTCCTCAGTGCCGTCTCTGGGAGAAGGAAAGAACAAGCAACTGTGAGCCACAGTGGTGACCATAGCTCTCCTCAGGCAGGAATCCCTCCTTCTGCAGGAGCTGCCAGAAACGCCCCTCTTTCCCCAAACCGATGCAAACAGCACCAGCGTTTCTGGAGAACAAAACACATTCAAGGGCCAGCTTGCAGCCTGCACGACAGGGCTTGGGGGCAGCCCGGGGCTACAGGACAGGCTTCAGGGGAGGCGCTGGAGCTGGGGGCAGCTGCACAGGACCAGCGGCGCTCAGGGCACCTCAGGTGGAGCTGCGCTGTGTTGGGGGAAGCACCTGGCACCTGTGCCTGCAGCGGGGTCCGCCTCATTCCCCTCTTCCCTTCTCTCAGCTCTCGGGTAACTCCCCGGGGCTGCCTTCACCCGGCTCGCCTCCAGCAGACCGGGACTCTGCTGCACCGGGCGGTTTGAAGCTCCCTATCCCGCCAGCCCCAGGCGGCCGGCGGGCAGGAGACAGCCCCGCACTGGCCAAAGGGGCTCCCTCACCTCACTGCTGCTCCTGGCCCCCACCCGCCCCCGGGCAGCGCCCCCCGCACACCGCCCTGCTCTGTCCGTGTGCGGGGCCGGCGCTGCAGTTCCGCGCTTTGCGCGCCGAGCGCCTGCCGGCACCGCGCATGTGGGGCGGCAGCGGCGTTTCGTTACCGGGAGGCAGCAACGAGCGCGGCGGCACCGCACCGCAGCACCGCATCGCCGCTACGGGCGGGCAGAGGCGAGCAGCACGGCGGCGCCTGCGCGGCTCACCTGCAGTACCGGGTTTGCTTCGCCAGGCGGCAGCACTGAGCACGGCGGAGCGCCACGCTCCGCATGCGCAGCGTCCGAGCTGGTTTATCGTTATTCGGGCGCCTGAAAGCCCGCAGAAAACCACACGAAACGGGGAACAAAAATACACCGGGGGCGCGGGAGTAGCAAGGACCACGCCGAGAGCGATGCAGTGGCTTGGCAGCAAAAACTACACTGGCAAACACAGCATGTGCGCCCAGCAGCCGAGTACGGAAAGACTACGCCTCCCGGCATGCTCCGCGGAGCCGTCACGGCCGAGCGCAAGCCCTGTACCCCGGGACTACACCTCCCAGCATGCCGCGGAAGGCAGCCTTCCTTGCGGGGACACCGTTCCCCCTCCGCCCAGCGCAGCCTCAGGCTCCCCAGAGCAGCTGCAGGCAGCCCCCGCCGCTGACTCCAGCGCGCCGCAGCACCCCGACTCCCCCGCCACTTGCTGCACCCGACACAGACCCCGCCGGCTGGGTCGGCGCCCCCCCTACCCCCGCAGGCACGGCCGCACTCCTCCCGGCTTTTCCCGGGACCCGCCATTCCAGCTCCCGCTCACCTTCTCCATCGCTGCAGGCGCAGCCGCAGCCCGGCGGCGCTCGGCGACCGCTCCACTCCCCCCATGTCTCATACTGGCCCCTCCACGGCCACCCGGGGCAGGGCAGCACCAGCCCCTCCAGCAGCACCCACCCCTTTACAGGGAGGGGCCGTCTCCATCACCCTCACTGCCCGCACCTGGGGCTCCTCCAGCCCCGGCCCACAGCTGGAGCCCGGCAGGAACTGGGGGCCATCGCCTGACCCCCACACTGCATCACCTCCTCCCCTGGGCTCCTCACCTCCCATGGCCCCGGGCAAAGGGAGCAGAAACGCAGCCATGAAGTCAAAGGAGACAGCGAGTGTTTATTCAGTCACGCACATGTCCGAGCAGCGAGTCTGCTCTGGAGCTTGCAGCCTCCGATCCCCTCTCCGTGTCCCTGGAACGACTGCCAAGTCATTCCAGGAGCCACGCTCGTTGGTTCAGCAGGGAACATATGGTCGGTCGGCTGTGTCCTGGAGCGCTGGGCTGCCAGGCAGACTTGGAGGCTGCTAAAAACAAAGAGCAGGGTGCGGAACACTACAAGAGAAGAGAAGAGAGGCAGCTTGCAAGACAGAGGGGCGTAGCGAGAAAGCACGAGGCAGGAAACAGGATAGCGAGAGAAGGATGGGGACAGAGAAGGACAGGGAGCCTGACAGAGGTGGGCAAAGAAGCAGCGGGGAGAGAGGAAAAGAGGCAGCAGAAAGAGGGAGAGGGAGCGGGACAGAGACCAGCAAAGAAGGATGGGGAGCAGGATGGAGATGCAGGAAAAACCTGAGCCGGGCAGCATGACAGAGAGGGAGGTTAAGACAACTAGATGCAGGAAGCCAGACCAAGAGAGATGGAGAAAGCTAAAACCATAACAAGAACAGGGCAGAGAGGGAGGAATGAAACAACAGTAAAACAACAGTGAAAGGGAGCTGGCACATCAAAAGTTGGACAGAAGAGGTGACAGCAAGGGGACAACACAAAACAAACCATACAGCTACATGCTTAGAGTGCAGAGAGGGAAGAATTAAGAAATAGGGACAAGGAGCCTGAAAAAAGAGAGAGCTGGAGAACAAAGAGTATAGCAATGCATACAGAAAGAACAGGGGCAGAATTGTAAATCAGGTGCATCAGGGAGCCAGAGACAGCAGGCTGGATAAAGGAGAAAAAAACAACAGGCTAGAGGGCACAGAGGGAGGAAATGAAAAACCAGAGACTGGGAGCTGGACAGGGAGAGAGGCAGAAATAAAAAGGGCCAGAGCAACAGCTCACAGGGCAGAGAGGGAGCAATGGATAAATAGGGACAGAGGACCACACAGAACACAATGTAAAATAATAGAAACAGGACTGGCCTACAAGTAAGAGGGAAGAATTAAAAAACAGGGACTGGGAAGCTAGACAGAGTGACACAGAGAAACAAAAAAATAACAGTGACGGCTTACAAGACAGATAGCGAACCACAGGCAAGAGATAGACAGAGGCGAAACAAACAAATAGCATGGAGCTACAAGACAGAGAATGTAGAATTAAAACCAAGCATTACAACCAGATGGGCTAGCTTTGTAGATTTAGCCCATAGTACCTATCTCTGTGCAGAAATTACAGAAATAAATACCTCTGCTCTGTGCGTAAGCCTGGTGTACTGCGCACTGGGTAAACAAACCCAGATTTGGTACAGCAAGAGGGATAGGGAGCTGGACAGAGAGATGGAATGGGAAAGGAAAAAATGTTGGGAGGCTGAACAAAGGCAAAGACAGAAAGCAGGGCACGAGAATGGAAGCAAAATAAAAAAGCAATGGCCTGCAGGACAAAGACGGAGAAATGAGAAAACAACCACAGGGAGCAGCACAGAATGACAGAGAGAAAATAAAGGGACAGAGAGCAGGACAGCTCTGGAGGAAAAATCAACTGTGATGAGCAGTGGGAGAGATACCGAAAAAGAAGAAAGTGAGGGGGAGAGAAAGGAAAGAAGAGACACCCAGCTGTACAGGGGAGTACAGTTAGAAAAGACAGGAGAGCAAACGGGACAGAGAAAGAAACAAACAGACAATAAAGTGGAAGGAAGCAGAGGAAAAGGACAAAAAGATGAAAAAATAGAAGTGAGATCTGGAGAAAATAGGGGGAAAAAAACACTGACCGAGGAAAAGAAACAGAAAGAGGGACAAAGGAGAAGGCAGAGAAAAAAAACGGCAGCAGCTGGATGGAGATGGGGGCGGGGGGGGAACCTTGGACAGTCAGCAGGACAGAGAAGAAGATGAACATGAGCAAGGATCGGGACAAAGGGATATAGGCAAGAAACAACAAGACAGGGAGCAAGACAGACTGACAGAACAAAAAAACATAGAGACAGCACGCACTTATGAGAGGCAAAGGGGTTGGAGAGATAAAGATAGATCTGGAAAGGGCTACAAAGGCACATCAACTTAATAAAAAGGGCCAGGGAACAGCATGAAGGCCCAGAGACAGCAAGAGATGAACAGGATGGAGTGAGAGGCAGAATGGAAGAAAAACAGCAACACCAAGCAAGACAAAGGGATAAAGCAAGAAAGGGAAGGGAGGAGAGAGACAGAAAGGCAGGGACTCAGAAAGGCACGTACAGGCACAGAGAGGAAACAAACACCAGAAAAAAGACCAGAGAAACTGCAAAGAAAAAAAGAGAAGGATGCAGACCGGCACAAAGGGAAATAAAAGGAAAAAAAAAGTGATGGCCTCCAGGACAGAGCCAGAGGGTGGGAAAAAGGAAGGAGAGAGGGGAGAACAAGAGCCCAGATAGAAAAAGAAAAGACACAGTACAGGAAGAGAGAGAAGGGGAAAGAGAAAGACAGAGAAAACCAGAAAAATGGAAAAAGAAGAGAGATACAGGAAAGCCAAGAAAATCACAGCAGCATGAGAAAGAAAAAGGGAAAGAGAGGCAGCTGGGGAAGGGCCAAGGAGGCCCTGAGATGGAGAGGAGGGGAGAAGGGGCCCCAAGGGCCCGGGACTCACTGCAGCTCTTGGCGCTCCAGGGAGGGTTTGCCAGTTCAGACCCTTCTTTCTCTGCTCTTCCCTTCCTCTTCTGTAACTGCAGTTGCTTGACTGTCCCCAACCTAAGAAAAGAGAGGCATGCATTCAAGCTCTTATGAGACAAAGCTTTCTCAAAACATAGCCTCACTCACCCACTACTTAACTGTACCCCATTTTAAATTATGCGTACAGCCTGCGGCACTCTTCGGCAATCTAGACTGTGGCGGCCTTCAAAATAGGATCTTCCTCACCCAGAGAGGCAGGCTGTCTCTTGCACGCAGCGGGAGGCAGCTGCCGGTCAGACGGCCTTCAGTTACATCTTCTGGAATACCGATCCCCAGTGATAGGTGGCTGCCTTCATCCAACCAGACTGCGCACCAGCTTGCGGCTTTGCGACCCCCTTGCCCTTGAGAGAGTGGCTACCTGGAGCGGCTCCACAACCGCTGCTGCCGAAGAGTTAAAAAACACTATAAAGCAACGGCAAAGAACAAAGGCAAACTGTCAAGACACTAGGAATGACATTGAGAGCCTAAAGCATCAGCCAGGCAGGGCTTGCAACTGACCTTGTGCCGCGGTTTAACACTGGCCAGCAACTGTGCTCGCTCACTGCCCCCGACCCTGTGGGATGGGGAGACACTCAGAAAGGTCAACGTGACAACTCTTGTGACTTGAGATAAAAACAGTTTAATATTAAGGAAAAAAACAACCACCACTGGTAAGGAAAAGAGGAACAAAAAAAATACAGAAAAAGAAAAACCAAGACATGCAACTGATACAAATGAAAACACTTGTAAGTTTCAAATGAAAACATTTAGAATGTTTTCAGTTTAGAATGAAAACAATCTCCATGAAAGTTGGGGGTGGGGGCCACTGGGTAAGTTGGGGAACACAGACAGCACCTGGAGGATCCTGAGACAGAGGGGTTATGGGGAGGCAGTGCCAAAAAGAGGGTGTGAAGCAGAGGTGGAGCAGTGGGAATGGGGGACACAAAACCAGAGTGCAGGGCATGCAATGGGCAAAACACAGAGAAAAAAAAAAAACAGGTGAGGACAATTTCGCACAGGGGGATGTTTTAGTGAAAAGCATTTGGGAGGGCAGAGAAACACACAGAGCGGGACGGCGGGGACAGATACGAGGGAGAGATCGACATGCAAGGGCGAAGGGTACGTGTGGGTAGAAAGGTGCATAGGAGAGACGTGCATAGGGATGCCCTACAGCAGGGAGTCCACGCAGGATAATCCACAGCAGATAACTCACCCGGCATAACCTGCACGAGACGACCCACAATGGACAATGGACCCACAATGCATAATCCCCAGTGCTAACCCCTCTGTCTCCCACTGGGTCACACCAACTTTCCCCAAATTGAGTGGCTTTTTTTTTTTCCCTTGTCCATAATATACAAATTACTTTTCCATGGGCAGAACATGCTCCAGAACACACCTTATTTGCTTTTTCTTATTTGTGTCTCAATATTTAGTTAGAAGACTACAGAAGGAAAATCACCCCGTTCTTAACATTCACTTTAAAATCCATGCAGCAAGTCCCTTAGGAAAAATGCAGTCACGCATCATAGACATGCGTCGTACCTGCAGACCGCTACAGCTCCTTTCCATCTGTCTCGTACTTTCATGGCCGAAGAAAGAGTGACCACAGTGAAATGCTGGCACCAGACATTCAGCAGAGAGAGGGAAAAACCCCTTAGTTTAAAGCTAGGTAGGAATCTAAATCTTCCTTTTTGGGCGAGGTTTGTCAGGACTAAAACTGTGTGAAGGAAAGAGTATTTTGCAGCACCTCAGGTACACCTGTTGATAACAGCCTTTAGAGCTTTTGCATTTTTCAGACAACCGTGCGTTTTTTTTGACTCATTGGTAGCTGTAGTTTCACTAGAACCGCTGTCCTAGGGGACAGACGCAGATGCCTACCTACATTTTCTCAACCCTAAGTACAGCCGAGATCTCCTCACCCTCTATGTGCCAAATTGAATATTTGTGTTAAGGAGTACAGCAACACTTCTGTCCTCGTGAACTGCCTCCGTGCAGAGGACGGCTCCGGGATTTCCTGGACGACCAGCGCTTCGACTTTTACCATCAACTCCGCACGGCCACCCACCAGAAAAAAGGCCTCAAAATAACCAACATCGGACGATTGCTCCCACACCAAAAGCGCCAGCACTGAAAGCTTGCACTGCTCCTCACCGGCCCTTGCCAGCACATCTACAGGCCCACAAACATTATCCAGCATAGAGACTGCGTAAAACACAGACCACCACAGGCTGCAACACTCTTGCCCAGCGTACACTGACCAGTAACGCCTCCCCGTTCACCTTCCTGAGAGAGACTGTTCCCAGGGAGGCCTCTTCCTCACATCAATTTCCTACACCCTCCCTGCGGTTTTCAACCTTGTTCCTCCTCGGCTCTCGTCCCTCAGCTTAGCTCTCAAAGGGCCAGAAATCAGATTCCATCCTCAAAAGAACAATCCCACACTAAGATGGCGCTGTGCTTGCCCAGCTCCTCATCAGCATCTGAAAAAAAAAAACACCCCAAAAATAAAACCTACCAAACAGCACTGCCCTTCAACATCACACCACCAATTCACCATCAGTTACCACCAATCTCTTCTGTGGCACTCTCCCCCTCAAAAGCGCCACAGTGCTCTGCTCACCTGCTCCACTCGTTCCCAAGAAGTTCAATGCTGCACCTGCCACTTGTGGTGCTTCAGATGCTGAGAGACGCAAAGTTCAACTTACTTTTTCTGGGGTGTAAGTAGAAAAAAACAGGTGTCATACCAAGCTAACTAGGAAAGTAGGTCATTACGTGCAATAACATTATCAAAAACTACCTGCTTTAGCTTCCTACAAGAAAACAGAATGCTACAGGGTTATGCTTCATTTCTAACAAGACCATGCATCCTATCTAACTTCTATCAGAGCTATGTTCTCTATAGGGCTGAATGACAAATGTAGTGGAACCTGTATAAAGCAGCCTAATTAACACTTAACTAGCTAGAACAAAACCAAATGGCAAAACACAACAGAAAATCACCACAGGAGATGTGCCAATAAAACTAGATGAAGGCTACTGCTTTCTCTAGAAAATGCAAAAGGAGATCTGAGCTGACGATAGACATCTTTGGGGTACCAGATATCAAAGAGAAACAGACCATCAGCTGGAAAACAGACCGCTGTGGAGCACAAAGATGGCTTCAGAAAAGGTTCTGACAGAACAAGAGGCACAGTCGCAGGGATTAGAGAGGTCCCAGAGGGGCAAGAGGGACCAAAGAAGTCTCAGGGATGCAAGGAACACAAAAGGGAATTGAACAAAGTACAGACGTCCTCAGGGGACCGAACGGAGGCACATTGAACGGGTGAAATGACAGAAAGACTGACCCGGCTAACAGATGCAGATGCAGAAAGGGTTCTGAGGGAAAAAGCAGGGTGCAAAGTGCCCTCCTGAGCTAGAGCTGGGCTCTGGGGCACAGGGGATGTCTCACAAGAGCTTAGCAAAGGGCGCACAGGGATCCAGAAGGGGTCCGAGAGATGCAAGAAGCCTCAGAGATAACAACGAGGAACTCTGAAGGGGATTTCAACAAAGTACCCTACAGAGAAAGAGAGGCAGGCAAACATCTAGAGAAGGCTGGCAGAGATGGGCCCAGATGCAGAGAAGAGGACAAGTGACTCACCACAGCTCCTGGTTGCAGGCAGGAGACCTTCACCACCCCGAAGCTTCTCTCTCTGCCTCTGCCCCTTCCTCCTCTGCAGCACTGCCTGTGCGACCCTCACCCATTCAGCAGCACGCAGCAGACACCTCGATGCTCCTCATCCTCAAAGTTTCCCCGATACGTGGTGACTCACACACGTGGCTGACAGAGGCACGGAGCTCCCAGCACTGCGTGCTGGTGTCTGCTCTGTAAAGGACAGCTCAGATGGACTGGCCACTCCTTGCTGGAGGCACCTGCCTGTGATTCACTCTTCAGACAGCCATGCCCAGGCAGCCCCCTTTACAGCTGGAGGCCCCTCATACAGCAGGGCCAGGGCCAGCCCCACTCTCAGCCTCACTGGACCCATCTGGGGCTGCCCCACCTCCAGCCCCAGCTGGAGCCCATCAGGAGCAGGGGCCCTTGACAAAGCCCCACAGCACATCACCCCCTTCCCTGCACCTGTCCTCAGCCACGAGCTCTGCACCCAGGGGCCACAAACACATCCAGGGGCACAGAGGAGGTCACGGACAGTGAGATACAGAACAGGAAAAAAAAAAAACAGTGACAGTGCGCAAGACAAAGGGATAGAGGAAGAAAGGTAAGAAAGGAAGGAGAGAGATAGGAAGGCAGAGGCACAGGGCAGGCATGCAGAGGCACAAAGAAAAGGCAGCCAGAGAACAGGCCAGAGAAATTAGTCGGGGGGAGAAGACGGATG
Organism: Chlamydotis macqueenii; assembly: GCF_036417535.1. NCBI lineage: Eukaryota > Metazoa > Chordata > Aves > Otidiformes > Otididae > Chlamydotis > Chlamydotis macqueenii. The sequence continues at coordinate 547,370 of NC_141566.1, forward strand.
CAGATCAGGACAATGAGATGGAAAAGGCAAAAACAGCAATGGGCTGCAGGACAGAGACAGAGGACAAAAAAAGAAAGACAGGGAGCAGAACAAAAGCGCAGGGATAAAAACAAAAGGAAGCGGTAGAACAAGAGATTTAAAGGGAGAGAGGAAAGGGGAGCAGGACAGAAGAATAGAGAGGAGAGGTAGAGGGAAACAATAACAACAACCAAAAAAAATCACAGCAGCATGGGAAAGGTAGGGGGCCAGGGGAGGGGCAGAGAAGGACCATGACACACAAGAGAGGAAGCAAAGCCCCAGGGGCCGGGGACTCACCACAGCTCTCACTCTCAGCACTGCTGGCAGAATCTGACAGGTCAGATGCGACTTTCTCCTTCTCTTCTCTCCTGTAACTCCGACCACTCAGCTGTCCTCCACCTAAGAGGATACATGAGCGTCTTACAGCTCTTAGACAAAAAGCTTCCTAGACACATATCCTCGCTCGCTCACGCACTACATGGCCGTACCATGCTTCAGGTTCCACAGACCCTGCAGTGCACATTGGCGGTCTGGCCTGCTGAAGAGTACAAAGAGGGATCCTTCCTCACCCGGAGAGGCAGGCTAGGCTCTCTCTGGCCTGCAGCGGGAGGCAGCTGCTGGCTGGCTGGCCTTTGGTTTCTTCTTCTTTACCTTTCTCTGGCCTCTCCAGCTGCAGCAGCTCCTCTCCACAGGCAGTAAGCGCTCCATCCGTTCATTTTCGCTCCCGCACCGCCAGGAGAGCGCGGCCGGGCAGAGACAGCCCACACAAGCCTGAGGCGAGTGCAGTCAACAGCGTTCCCAGGGGAGGAACGGACAGCCACGGCCTCTGGGAGAGGGAAAGAAGAAGCAGCGACCGTTATTACCGCACGCGGCCCCTGGCCGGAGCGCCTGCTGCCGCAGGGGATTCTCCAGATACACTGAGGTCCCCCCTCGCAGCCTTCAGGGCAGGGCGTGGCCCGGTGCTACGGGACAGGCTTCAGGGGACGCGCCGGAGCGGCGGGCAGCTGCACGGGGCCGGGGGAGGCTCGGGGGGAGCTCTGGCGAGCTGGGGAGGTGCCCGGCGTCTCCGCCCGGGAGGGGGGGCCCCCTCCTGCCCCTCTTCCCTTCTCTCTGCTCTCGGGTCACTCCCCGGGGCTGCCCTCGCCCGGCTCGGCTCCGAGCGGGCGGCTTGAGGCTCCCCGGGCGGGCAGGAGACAGCTCTGCAGCCGCCAAAGGGGCTCCGCTCACCTCACGGGTGCCCTCGGTACTCACCCGCCGCCGCTGCTGGAACACGAGCACTGCACACCTCCATGCAGTTCCTGGGCAGAGCGCATGCGCGAAAGGGATGGGCGGGGGGCAGGGGAAGCACGGTATCAGCGCATGCGCGCTCGGGTGTCTGTGCCTGCCAGGAGAAGGGCAGAGCAACGCGCGCCGACCGTGCGGCTTCGCAGCTGCAGTACTCACTTTTGGTCACGGGGTGGCAGCAGCGCAGCAGTAGAAGGGCAATGCGCATGTGCGCCATTTTTCTGCAGTATCAATTATTGTTCGTTAGGCCGCCGCAGCGAGCTGACCAACCAAGTGGCCATGCCACACATGTGCAGTTTGCTGCAGTACCGAATTTAGTCGGACAGCCACTGCGCATGTGCGCTGTGCAAGCTGCAGTACCGACACATGACTGGCATCTCAGTCCCGTTCACACCACTCATCCAAAGATGGCCACTGCTTCCTGGGGCTTCTGTGCCCTTTCACCACTCACAGCCCAGCAGTACCATTCATTGTTTCTGTACCAAGAAGCGTCCGCGTTACTCCAGCACTTTGGTCCTTTGCCCTTGACATCTTTAAAAGCCTGGGAATTGTTTCTGTGCATGCCCCCCCCCCCCACCCTCCACCATTACCTAAGGAGGAAAAGCAACACGGGGAATCATGAGAGGGTTCTGTTACACACACACCCCCCCCCCCCCAGAGTAAACCCCAGGAATTGCTGTACTGGTCTGCATGTGGCCTTAGTGGTGTGAGTGACAGCAACACACCAACACATTGAGCTTGAACCCCTGACTGTTTCAGCATCAAGGCTGCAAGGCAAGAAATACACTTCTTGAGCAAGCAGGACTCCTACCAAATAGTTGTGCACAGTGATAGATACAAATTATGTACGGTGACGCAAAATTATTTTATGGCCATTATTTTTATAATGGCCAATAAAAGCTCACAATTTTCCCCTAGTGCTCATCTGTGCCTCATCCGAGGAGAACAATGGGTGCAGGCAAGGTCCATGCCAGCAGGCAGAGCTGGAGAGCCCCTGTGCTCCCTCTTCTCCAGGCCAAGCAGATCCCATGCTCTCAGCTCTGCCCATGCCTCCAGTTCCTGACCAGCCGCAGCCTCCACTGGCCTAATTCCAAGGTATCTGTGTCTGCCAGGACCCGGGCAGCCCCAACCCACACCCCCAGTGCCCAGGCACAGTCTCCTCTGCACCCAGCCACACAGATGAACCTCTTCCCCATGGTGCCACCCCTGCCCTTGCTAGCACAGCCAGGCTGTGCGACTGCCCTTGCTGCCCAGGCACACTGCCCACCCCACCTACTTCATCTTCAGAGCCTTTCCCATAGCTACAGCTGCTCTCCAGCCACCAGGCCCCAGCCCCACCTCCTGCAGGGCATCAGCCCACTCCCAGTCTGGTGCTTGGTGCTGGCCTTTGCTGGAATTCCTCGGATCCTCAGCAGTCCATTCCTCTGACCCGGCCAGGTCCTTTCCAAGAGCTACTCAGCCTCCAGCACTGCCACCCCTAGTGCAGGGGCTTCTCTTGTCCTGGCTGTCAGCATGATCCCTTGCACGCTCCACCTCCAGACGAAAGGTACTGAAGAGCCGACCATGAGGGACCTTCCCAGTCAGCAGCCCCCATCAGGCTTGGGATGCCAAGTGCCACCACTTGCCAGCAACCAACTGGCCAACGCTCCAGCCAGTCAAGTGCAATCCCAGAGGGCCTCAGGCCTGCCTGGCACCATTAGCCCCAGGGAGAGTCCAGATTGCTCTTCCCAGTTCCCTGCTCCTACAGCATGTCCCTGGGAACAACGGTCAAGAGCCCTTCCCAGGGACAAAGCAGCCTGGAGGTTCTCCCACCGCTCCCCCTTGCCTTACCAGAAGATGGCTCTGGAAGTTGCTCAAATCACCAGGAGTCTCCCCAGATGAGCAAACCCTTCTGGAGAGCAGAGCATGGCTTTGCATTGACATGGCGCGGCTCCCCCCAGCCCTGGGATGCTCCCCCAGCCAGTCACACAGCCATTTGGTAAACGGTTTAATTAATACACTGAAAGGACCACTGCTGGCCTGAGCTGGAGTTCAGCCACTGCTCTGCTTTGCAGCAAGTCTCTTGTCTCTCTCTTCAGCAATAGTCAGGCGGATGCCCTTTCCACGGGGCAGGGAGATCCACGGCTTGTTGCCCTGCAGCAAGGAGAAGAAGCCACCTCACATTAGAAAATCCTGACAGGGGCAGAGCCCTCCCTCTTAGGTGGGAAAAGCAACAGAAACCAGCCCCTGCCCATGTCGAGCCACATACGTATGGCTATAGCACTTGTCCCAGCAGAAGCCCCTTAGGAAGGTGCCAAAAGTGTACAGGCCTACATCTGCCTCTTTTGGTCACATCCACAAAGAACGCACTTCAGCCAAAACTGAAACATCAACCCTTTCCAACCTGGACAAAAGAGTCCATCAGGGATGGCGTGACAGCAGAGGCATTGCAGAGGCAGGGCACCCTCAGTCAGAGCAGCTGCCCAGGTCACATCAAGAGCTGAGCACTGAGCACTGCTCAGCTCCCAGCTCTCAGGTGGTTTAAAAAAAACCACAGGACTGCTTCTTGAAAGTGTCCCCATTCCTAAATTTATGCATGCTTCCCCTTCCCAGAGCAGTCAGCCCAGAGCAGGCAGAACCACAGGAAGCAGAGCCAGAACTGATGCCAGCACTGGAGCTTCACTCTGTGGGAAGGTAGGCAGCTGCCTACAGAAGACATCAATGCCTCTTCACTTCAGCCAGCAGCCCCCAAAAACAGGAGAGAACCCACCCGCCTTGTGTCCGCGCAGGCTTACTTTGCCAATAACGAAGATGTTGGAGAGCCTAGTAGCAAAGCTGTTGCCATTGGCGTCCTTCACGTGAACCACGTCAAATGACCCAGGGTGTCTCTCCCGGTTGGTGATCACCCCAATACGACCCAAGTTGGCACCGCCGGTCACCATGCACAGGTTACCTGGGGTGAAGGAAGATGGATGTGACAAGAGCTGGCACCAGGTGTCGTGGTGAAGCCCTTCTGCTTGGGCTCTTTGAGAAGCATCGCTGGAGAAGGGCAGGGACAGAGCTGCGCTGGCCCACAGAGTGGCCACTGGAGCACCTGGTGACACCTATATCCCACAGGAACCCTGGCACACCCTGAGAAGCCAAACAGCTCTCTGGCTCCAAGGCCCATACCAAACATTCCTCACTACCTTCTCAGTTGTGTCAGCACCAAGGAGGCGTTCCCGTACCATCTGTCCTGACACTGCTCATGGCTCTGCAACCAAAGCCTTCTTCCACAGCAAAGAGCCAGAAATCTCCCTACAGCTGCCCAGACCTTTCCACTCACGGGCCCACAAGAGCTGGGCTCAAGCAACCTCTCCACCAGCTTGCTGCTTCTACCTGGTGCCTGCTTGCTCTCGGAACTGCTCCAAGTCACTATCCCAAAGGCGTCCCCCCTTCCAGCGCATGCAAGGAATCCCTGCTCCAGCTCTAGGGGGAATTGCCCCAGGGAAATAACTCCTTTTTCTAAGCTGCCACCTCTGCCTCTCTACTTTAGAGCAGAGACGTCTGGCATTTGTATTTAATTTCCACACTGCTCTCCACAGTGGGGAAAAGTACGGTGTTCTACATGGGACGCAAGACCTACCTGTGTCAAACTTGATGAAATCTGTGATCTTGCCTGTCTCCAGGTCAATCTGGACTGTATCATTCACCTTGATGAGGGGGTCTGGATAGCGGATGGTGCGGGCATCGTGGGTGACCAGATGAGGGATTCCTTTGGTGCCCACAAAGATCTTCCTCACCTTGCACAGTTTGTACTGCAAACAAAACCCAACACTGCTCAGTTGAGGCAACTGGCACCATGGACCAGGGGATTTTTTGTCCCCCAGACAGCCGCCAGCCACAGCAGGCCTCAGACCCCAAACAGAACGCCCAGACACTCCAGGGCTCACAACAGGAGCCCAGGCAGCGACTTGCCCACCTCATTGCCCCACCAATGCTTCTCACAGGGCTGCCATGCAGCTATGCTACAGCCTGATCGGAAAACACTTGCACTTTGAGAATAGCTGCCCACTCTGGGCTTCAGCCTCCCCAGAAAAACTGGCTGAATTTTCCCAGGAAAGCCTACGCCGCGTTTTGCTCTGAAGCCAACGGTCACACAGCGGAGGCAGAGGCCGCCTTTCTTCAGGAGCCAAGAGTGACCTGTATCCCTCCTCCAAGGCACACCCTGGTTTCCCTACTGCTTTTCACCCCCGACTCCTTCACAGACACTTTGGGACTCAGAGGTCAACACAGAGTGGTAGCCAGAGGTAAAAGCATGTAACGGGGGCGCAGAGAGGCCGCAAAGGCACACCACGGATGGCTACAGCACAGTTAGCTCTCCCCTCAGCATCACTATGCGCCTGCACAGCCTGCCCTTAAGAAGGACAGGCAGAGGAGAGCGCAGATTTGCAGCTCAGGCACACCAACATGCTTGGGTTAAGGAAACACGTGCGGGAGTCACTCCCTGACACCCAGGGCCAGAGGGCAGCTTTGTAAACACATCCATAACAGACCCGGGAAGGAGTTCAAGGCTTCTGCACCACAGACAGCACCATGCATCTGATCACTGTTAGCTTGCGGAACCCTACGCTAAGGCTCGCCACACCACCGCAGAGACATGCCCACCCTAAAGCTCCCTGTTAGGGTAACCCAGTCCGTGCCAACAGCAGTCATTTCAAGCACCTGCAGTCATCTGCGAGTTGCTCTCACATCACCGGAAGATTTCACCCCACCAAAGGCTTTGTACCACAACCCCAAAGGCCGTGAAGGCCCTGATCTTCTCAGAGGTGACATGGACTCAGCTCTCAGGGAAGAGAGCCAACAGCTCCCGTTCAGGAGATGCCAAAGAGGAAACACCACCCTGACCAAATCCAACTGGGCCCACGCTTATGCCAAGCTGAAGCCCCTCACCTTGGCTTCTTCAGCTGTGATGCGGTGAACAGCAAATCGGCCCTTGGTATCATACACCAAGCGGAAATGCTCGCCTGTCTTCTCAATGCTGATGACATCTGATTTCACATAAAGAAATAAAACGGCACCTGTAATCAGCCACATTACTCAACACTGTAACTCAGCATAAAGCTCATGTTTAAAAGGGGACTGCTGAACAAGGCTTCAGGCGCGAATGCCAAGGTCGGTATCTCCTCTTGACCACAGGCTCTTTTTTTTTTAACAGTGATACAGTGCAAATTAGCAAAAACTGCCAAAGACTGAAGTCTGAACAGCAATTCATGCATATGCAAACAGGCAGTTAAAGCCTACAGATATCTGGCTTTGGTATTCACTGCACTGCACAACTCCAAACTAAACATCAACTGCTTATACTTATCTTTTCTTCAACTCCAATGGGAAAGGATCTTTCCCCCCAGATTATGCCAACCTCAGAAAACGTTCCCATCTGCGCCGCAGCAGAGCTGCCTGAGGCACCTACCCCAGCCCTCCCCACTCACCCATGAAGCCTGCAGGGTAGGTGATATCTGTGCGGACTTTGCCATCTATCTTGATGAACCTCTGCATGCAGATCTTCTTGACCTCGTCTCCTGTCAGGGCATACTTCAGCCTGTTCCGCAGGAAGATGATGAGTGGAAGGCACTCCCTCAGCTTGTGAGGGCCTGTAGATGGACGGGGTGCCTGCAAACAGAAGCTTTCTGCTAGGTGCTCAAGCCCAACAGCAGCATCGACCATCTCCATGGGAAGAATGCTACAGCCCCAACAGCTCTCACAGCAGCACCCAAGGACAACTGCACAGAGACTGACTGCTAAGCACACAGTGACAGGCTGCAAATATCTTTTCTTGGTATTTCACAGTGCCCTTCTCCCAAGTCTTCCCAGCCTCACAAAACACTGCCCCAAACACAGTACCACCATCTACTGACCCATCCCAGTGAAGGAAAAATACAGCAAGAAGCAGGGTAAAAGAGAGCTGCCAACTACCCCCACTGTCGTATCCCTTGCAAACGGGGGAAACATGAAAGCCGTTTGTAACGCCCGTAACAGCAAGCACCCTCTTCTCCCTTGTACTGCCCAGGTGCCTCAGCTCACCGCGACCCCCCGAGCAGCGCGCCTGAGGACCCCTTGCTGAGACCGCGAAGCCGCCTGGGTCCACACAGAGATGGAAAGGCTGCTACCGCGGGCAGCCCAGCCCCAGCCCCAGCCCCGTCCCGCACTCACGAAGACGCCCGTCAGCTTGTCCAGCATCCAGTGCTTGGGCGCAGCCACGCGCTTCAGGTGCTTCTTGGGGCCGCGGGCCTAAAGAACGGGATGTGTTACGGACGGCCGCCAGGCCCGGGCCCCCGGTCGACCCTCCCCAGCCCCCCCGAGCTCCCGCCCCCCCCCGGCCCCAGTAGCGGGCTCCCTCCCACGCCCCTCGATGGGATGGTGGCCGTGGCAGCCCGCGGCGGGCGGTGGATGGCAGCGGATGGCGGCGCGAAGCGGCCCCTCCGCATCCTCACCATGGCTGTGCTCCGCCGGGAAAGGGCCGCCGTTTCCGGTCTGCTGCTGATATCCGCAGGCGCGGCAGACGCGGCAGCCGCGCTGCGGGGCGCCCCCTGTCGGCTCGGAGGTCCAGCACCAGGGCAGCGTGGGTGCGAGTGTCCCCGACGAGGGACAGGCTCGGCGCTCCCCGCGGTGCCCTGCTGACGTGCTGCCCACAGGGGGTGAGGGGTAAAGTCTAGGCAGCGCCCATCAGCGACGTGGGGTGCCCCGTCCCCTCTCCGCTGCAAGCGGCCTCCACGGGAGCACCCCGCTCCCGGCAGCGGGCGGCTGTGTCCGTGCTGGGGGGCACGGGGGAAGGGTAACCAGATCCCTCCTGGCCCTTACCAGTGCCCGTGAAACAGGCCCCCACGTTGTCCTCTGCAGTCTGGGAGAGGGTGTGATGGTGTCGGGGTTAGCACACACACACCCCGCCGCTCCGCACTGAGGGGCGGGGCTCGGAGACTGCGGGTACCACAGCTGTGCCGGGAACCGGGCCGGGGGGGACACGCATGCCGGGCCACTGCCCTTCCCTCGCCCTCGGCCCCTCCTGCGGTGGAGCTGGGACCCCAGGCAGCCCCCTCGAACTCGACTCTGGGCCTCAGCGCCCCCTCCCGAAGGTAGCTCGGGGAACAGAGGTTCCCAGCTGGGCTCCCCAGGGATTCTGGCGTGTCTTCCTGGGGTACTGCCCCCCGCGCCCCGCCAGGCAGCCGAGTGGAGCCGCCCCGCACCGGTGGCACCCCCAAGCGCCACCGTAAAGCCAGGAGGAGGTATAGGTGCTGCGGAGGGCAGACCCGCCTACCACCCCGGGCCGCTTCCCACGGGGTCTCCCCCGAGCCCCAGCGCTGAGCTGGACAGGGAAACGGGCACGGGTGAAGGGACAAGGGTCCTTCCAGATTTTGTTAGACAGCAGCTTGAGACCTCCGCCTACCTGGCGCAGCCAGGCTCCTCCGCGCAGGCGGCGGGGAACGCAGCCCCTTCCCAGCCTCGGCCGCGCTTTGAACCCTCCCTGCGCCCCCGCCCCGCCCGCAGCGTCGGCCGTCACCGCCCTGCGGGGCAGCCGGGACGGCGTGTGTAAAGCACTTCTGAACTTGAATTCAGTGCGACCCCTCGATTGCTGCAGACTCCGTCCCCGTCGCTCGGCAGGCAGGAGGGAGGGACCGGACAGCGGGTCCTCGGTGGGATGGCACGGGAGCCCCCCACCCCAGCCGGCCTCGAGCCTCAGCTGCCGGCCAGCAAGTCCGCGAGAAAGTCGAACTCGTGGTGGCCGAGCCAGAGCTCCGGCAGCTCGTCCGCCCCGTCGAGGCCAAGCTCCAGCATCAATGCCCTGAGCACCTCGTCCACCGGGTCCGAGTCGATGACCCCGGGGCCGGCGGCCGGGGAGCGGCGGCTCCCTGCGCCCCGCGGCTGCGTCCCCAAGCCCCAGCCAGGCGACGGGCCGGGCTCCGGGGGGCGCCGGCCTCCCCCGGCGGTGCTGGCTGTTGAGCTTCTGAAGGTGCGTGCTGGCCAGAATCACAGAATTATTATCAAGATTGGAAAAGACCTAAAAGATCATCCAGTCCAACCATCACCAATACTTCTCAGCTAAATCATATCCCTCAACACAACATCCAAACGTTTCTTGAACACCCCCATGGTCGGTGACTCCATCACCTCCCTGGGCAGTGCATTCCAGTGCCTGACCACCCTTTCCGAGAAGTAATATTTCCTAATGTCCAGCCTGAATCTCCCCTGGCGCAGCTTGAAACCATTGCCTCTAGTTCTATCACTGTCTACACGAGAGAAAAGGCCGGCCCCTAGCTCACTGCAACCTCCCTTCAGGAAGTTATAGGCCAGGCGGTGGGGACCCGCCTGCAGGGCCGCGGGGGTGGCGGGGGCCAGCGGAGCCGCGGTGACGGAGGGGTAGCGCAGATTCGCCGCCGCTTCGCAGCCCTTCGTGCCCCGCGGCGGGGACCGCAGCGAACTCCTCTCCTCCGGGGCCTGAGGGGACACGGCGGAGCTCAGCGGGACGCAGGCTGCCCGCCTCGCCCCGGGTGGAGAGGGTCTGGCGCAGTCCTCAGACCGGGAGGAGGCTGGGGCGGGGCGCCCCGCGCTAACCTGGGCGGCTCCGCACCCCGCACGGCCCAGGGCAGCCGCCGCCGGATTTACACAGACCCCGGTGCAGCTGGGCCGCGGGGAAAGGCGAAGCGGAGCGCGGACGGGGCGGGATGGGGCGGTCCGCGGCAGGGCGGCCCCTTGGGGCGGTGCCGGCACTGCCTGCGCCTCCGGCCCCCGGCCAGACCGCCGTGACCCCGCCTTCCAGGCTGGGACCTTCCATGTCCTCGTTCACGCTGGGACGCACCGTGTCACCCCATCCAGCCAGGGACCCCTCATGCCTCTGCCATCCAGGCTGGGACATACTCCTAACGCCTATCCAGGGTGAAGGCAAGATGGGAATTCAGTTGGTGCCAGGGCTGGCAAGGGTGAGGTGGGCTGGTGCCCTCAGCTGGCTAGAGGGGGATTTGGTGTGAGGGGGGTCTGTTGAGGGGGCCCCAGAGGTACCCCCAGAGCCTTTGTCCCACCTTTTGCATTTTTCTTGCTTTGCACCGAGCTGAGCTACAATTGTCTCTTTGCATTCAGGGACGTGGACGGAGATGGCGGAGCAGGTGCTTTACCCCATGCCTGTCTCCCTAGCTGTCTGTGGGTGGGCAATCTGCCTGGTTTAGGTGTCATATCCCTACCTTCCCATCCCCAGGTGCAGTTCTCCCTGCACCTCACCTAAACCACATGTACTGCCACAATGTTTGACGCTTCAGGCGTTTCCTACTGTTTTCCCAGTTGCAGCTCCCGCAGCCTGTAGGGCTGTCTGTGCCCAGTATAGGGACAGAGTGTGGGGGGCCAAGGGGGCAGCTGGCCAGCTTCTCTACTGTCTCATACCCAACTCTTTTCCTGGCTGAATGATCTCCAGGGCTGACATCTCCCCTGGGCACTGAGAGCCTTTGTGATGCCAGTGGCAGCACCAGCCTCCTGCGAGCAGTGACTGCACAAGCCCAGTCTCCCCACACCACAGCAGGCACCAGCAGGACATAGAGGGAAGCAGGGAGGTCAGGAGTCACTCTGTGGGGGCATGGGAGCCATGTCCAGCTGACCTCCCTGCATGCTAGATTTTCTGTTGTTTGGACTGAAAGTGAAAAACAAGAGATGAAAACAAAGCCAAGCAAGGCTGGGAGTCCCTTCATCTTGCTATTTATTCCAGCATAATCTAATTAAATCAACAGGAAATATGCTTTCCCATCTTTAAAAAAGAAACAGCACAAATAAAAGCTCTGCAAAGCCAGGTGAAGCAGGGCACAAGGGCAGCAGAGGCCAGGCTCCACAGCCCCAGGTACGGGGAGGAATCTGCCCGATATCTGTGTACCTGTCCCCTTGCTGAGATGCTGAATGGCGGGTGCTTGGGGCATCTGGAGGTTCACTTGAAATCTTCCGGGACAGGAACTGCCACCCTACTCTGCATCTCCCTTCACACTCTGTAAAGCATCCCCAGGGTCTGGCCTCTCAGCACAGGATTTCCAGGAGCCCAACCATCACCCTGGGCAGGGGGATCTGTGCTGCCTTACGCGATGCGGCTGGAAGGGATGGTCACAAAATGTAACTGCAGATCTTTGCTCTCCAGTGCTGCCTGGACCTCCGCTGAACACATTGAAGTGCTGTGGAAAAGAGTACTGCCAAGGAAAGGTCTGGAGGAGTCTTTCAAATGCTTTATTTAAAAAAAAAAAAAAAAATTCCCAGTTAAAAACACAGCAGCCATGCCTGTCTGTGGGTAACAGGCACAGCCTGTGCCCTGGGCCCTAGCTGGTCCGCAGCACCATTCCTTGGGTGGGCAGCTCAGAGGCCATGCTCCTGCCAGGAAGGCAATATGGCACTGGGCTCCAGCTGGGAAGGATCACATCTCTGAGCAGCCCCTCTCTTAAAAAATATTTAAAACCAGTTGTGAGAATAAACTCTGTGGTGTTAAAAAAGGAAAGAAAAAGGAGCAAGGGAGGCTCTGCTGGCTCTGGAAGGCTGTGTCTGGAGGGCCTACTGTGGCCTGGGGAGAGCCACAGTGCTTGTGGTGCATAGCAGCTTTTCTTCTTTAAAGAGAAAAAATATCAACCAACTAACAGTAATTTCTTCCAAATTTCCCCTGCAGCCATTAATTTCACCAGCTGCTCACATAAACACGCTGTCTTCTCCATGGGAAATACTCTTGCGAAAACTTGAGCCTTCCTTGAGCTAAACAACATGCTTCAGATTCCCTGCAAATAAAAGGAGGCAGAAAAGGGTATTTCCACTGACATTTCAGCCTGACAGAGTGGCCTGGCCAGGGGTGCCACTCCTACGCCTGACAGATCGGTAAGTGATACAGGAATCCCAGCCTCAGCGCAGACCCCGGTCCCCGCTGCCCCCTCACAGAGGCTGCTGCCTTCCTCTGAGACAGACTTGGTGAACTACCAAAGGGAGACCCTGCCACTGCTTCTGCTACAAGTTCCCAGCAGGCTGATTGCTGGTTTGGGACTCATGGGCCAGCACAGGAGGGGGCACATGCTCACTCCCCACTGCCTTGTCCTTCCTCCAGGCTGCATGCACTGCCAGGAGTGCGCAGCACAGATCTCCCTTCCAGCTCTGGAGCAATGCTGGACAGCTCAGGGAGGGATGTTCTCTCCCTAGGAATGGCCTGTTCTTGGGAATGGACACCCCAGGGCATTCACAGCCATTGCATCTCCCACCCACCTCCTCTGACTCTCCTTCTAACACCAACACATCACAACATGCACAGAGCGTGAAAAGGGCTGCTGAGCCCTGTCTTGCTGCACCCAGCTCCTCCTGGAGACAGGGACAAGAGAGATGGGCAAGGGCATCAAAGAGGTGTTTGCCAGGCACTGCTGCCGTGCCAGCCTGCTCCCTCACCTCTTGTGATTTCTGTGTGAGATGCTGAAAATCAGTCCCCTATAAAGATCCAGCTGACTTTAACTGATTTTTTTTTTTAATCCTTTGCTCTTTGCTTCCTTTTTCCAACAATGAATGTGAAAGTCTTAGTAGCACACGGGCTTGATACATTTCCAACTTGGCCTAAGGAGTCTCAGTTCTTGGTGTAGTGCTGTTATAAGCTAGGTACTCTGACACCCAAAAAATAATGGAATAGAAATGCCTATTTTTCTCCTAAAAGGCGCTGGGACATCTTTCTTATTTCAAATTTGGGGACTGTAGCAAGTTTTGAGGTTTTATAAAACTGCTGGTGGGTCCAGTCAATCTCAGATGAAGATGTGTTGCTTGTAGAGATAGACTCTTCAGCTTGGAAAAGAGATGGTGATGGAAGTGCGACATGGGTCTGTGAGATCACAGACCGGCATTGGGAAGGTGAATAGGAACTAGTTACTTGCCGTTTCTCATTTACAAGAACAAGATGGCACTCAGTGAAGTTACCCAACACCAAGTTTTACACAAAATAAAGTATTTTCCACATGCCAACCATGATACTCACTGCTCTAGACACCCAAAGTCAAAGTAAGTCTGCAAAAGGAATAGAGGAATTAATAGGGGACAGATTTCTTGGTGGATCTCTAATGTGCATCCAGCAACAACGCCTAGCTTGGGAAGCCCCTAAAGTGTACCAAATCCAAGAAGCTGGGCAAGATACCAGGAAAAGTATATATAAACCCAATTGCCATGCTTCTCTTAGAAATGCAGATTTACAGACACTTTTACAGATATCCCTACTGAGCGTACCTTCCCGTAGTGAGCTACATACCCTCCTGGCTTTAGTAACCACCCTTGCATTCAGTGACATTTTTGTTAAACATCAAGAAGTTAACACAAGAAGAATGGGTTCATCAGATACATGAGCAGTAAGAAGACAACACAGGCCCATCACTAACAAGGGCAGGGAAACTAATTACTTATACTACTGACAAGATGGAGGTTCTCAATACCTTCTCTACCTCTGTCTTTACCAGCCTAGCTGGACCCAGATCACAGGGTACCTATGACATACTATGTGTCCAGGCACCAGCAGGGATGGGTGGTCTGTGACCTCTTGCAAAGGTTCAACCCACATAAATCTATGTTAAGGGAAGTGGCTTACATTATTGCAAGGCCACTGTCCATAATATTTGAAAAGTTGTGGAGATCAGGGGATATCCCTGATAACTAGAAGAGAACAACCGTCACACCCATCTAAAAGGAGGGCCCAAAAGAGGACCGAGGAAACTACAGGCAGATTAGTCTTACTTCAATCCTTGAGAAAGTCATGGAACAAGTCCTCCTAGAAAGTATTACAAACCAAATGAAGCACGCGACTGAGAAAAGCCAGCATGGATTTACCAAAGGCAAATCATGCCAGGCTGATCTGGTCATCTTCTACAACGAAATAAGATCTGTTGACATGTGGATGTTGTTTACCCGGATTTCAGCAAAGTGTTTGACACTTCCCCACAGCCTCCTCCTGGACAAACTGGCAAGATACAGATTGGATGGGTAGTCTGCAAAGTGAGTAGGGAGGGAATTGGCTCACAGGCAGCACACAGAGGGTGGTGATCAATGGTTTTTATACACGCTGGCAGCTTATCACAAGTGGGGTCCTCCAGGGATCGATACTGGGCCCCACACTGTTCAACCTCTTAATAAACAAATCTTGATGATGGAATTGAAAGCTACCTCAACAAGTTTGCTGACGACACCAAACTGGGTGCTGCGATGGACACACCAGAACAGAGAGCCATCTTACAGAGACCCGGACAAGCCGGAAGAGTGGGCTAACAAGAACAGCATGAAGTTTAACAAAGACTAGGGCAAGGTCCTGCACTTGGGACAGAACAACCAAAGAGCCTAGCTCAGGCTAGGATCTGTGAGGCTGAGAAACAGCCTTGCTGAAAGGGACCTGGGGGTCCTGGTGAACAGCAAGGTGAACATGATCCAGCAGTGCAGTGCTGCAGCAACGAGGGCAAATTGGATCCTGGGCAGCACCTGCAGGGGCATTACTAGCAGAGACAGACACAGGACCATCCCACTCTACTCAGCGCTTGTCAGCCGCACCTGGAGTATTGTGTCCAGTTCTCATTCCCACAAATCAAACCAGACATGGGCAGACTGAAGAGGGTCCAAACGAGAGCCATGAAGCGATCAAGGAGCTGGAGAACCTGCCCTATGAGGAAAGGTAGATGGAGTCTGGTCTTTTCTCCCTGGAGAAGAGAAGGCTCAAGGGGGCCTCATCACAGTGTTCCAGTACTTGAAGGGTAGCTACAGAGAGGACAGAGATTCTTTTTTCACAAGGAGCCAGATGGAGAGGACAAGGGGCAATACGTGTGAGTTGCACCAGTAGAGGTCTCACCTCATTATAAGAAAGACATTTTTTACAGTGAGAACAATCAATCACTGGAACAACCTCCCCAAGGACATGGAAGAGTGCCCATTGCTAGAGATTTTCCAGATTTGACTGGACAGAGTGCTAGATAATCTCATCTAGGCTCCCTTTGCAATGAAAGGTTCGACCAGATGAAGTCCCTTATAACCTGGGCTGTTCTATGATTCTAATAAGGACAAGGCCCTGTGCTCCTCTGCCCAGATAGAAGAAAGGCAATAGCTACTTTTGCTAACAGGTACCCACAGCCCTGAGCTGATGTGCTACTAACACTGAGAATCCCAAGTGAAGCAGGAGACAGATGACATTGTACACGATAAACAGTCAAGTGGCTGTGGTTCATCTTCCTAGTCAGCAAGAAAGACTCCAACAAGCTTTCCTGAAGTCCTCTCTAAAAAGACCTGTAAGCCTGAAGCAGGCGTGTTAGCTTGGACAACTCACCTTTGATAGAGTTAAGAATTTCCTGAATTCGCTGTGGCTCATTGCGGTCTGGTCTGCAGCTTGGTGTGATCTCCAGCACGTAATCGGGACCATACTCTGTGAAGAACTGCAAGCAAGAAGAGAGGAAAGTCAGCAGGGAAGTCTCTGGCTGGTTGAGACTGGAGGGAAGGCTCCCCATGGGTACCTGTTTGTAAAAAGATAAAAATATTTTCTCCATCTGAGGGGCACATGTAGCTTAACTATGTCAAAGAGGTGCTTCTGCAACATCTGTGCCCACTTGAAGTTTGCAACTGCTACCAATTCAAGGCCTTGGGAAGCAGAGCTCAGTGGTGCAGCCAAAAGTAGTCTCGTGTCTATCCCAATGCTTTATTTTGGAAAGCTGTTGACACTCATTTTACACATGGTTACCCGCAAACATGATTTTTTAATGAACAAAATTCAAGTGCTGCCTATAATAGGAGGAGGAGAGGAAGGATATTCTTTCAGCTCTTCACTCCACCTTGCAGAGTACTGCATTGACATGACTGTAAAACACCTGTAAGGAGAAAAATCAGTGTGCTTTGATGTTAATAATGTGTCTTTCCTGGCTAAGTGCTCCAATAGTGTGCAGCTGAGCCTGAATAAGAAAATCTGCAGTACGTGGGCTCAACATGATAATGCAGAATCACAAATTATTGACAGCAGTTTTTTTTCACAAGCACACAGCACTGAGCAAAGAAGCAGAGACACCGGGATTAAAAATTCAGCAGTGAAGTTGCAATCAGTCCTCTTGCTACCCCTGGAGAGCTTCACCCCATGGAGAGCTAGTCCAGACTTAAAGCTGTTGTACCAAAGATAGGGAAATTCACAGCATTATAGTCTCCCAAGTGATTAATGATGCACCGGACTGGGGTTTTCTTCAAGGTCAAGATTGCAGGTGGCAGATCTGGCAACCCAAGACTGACATCCCCTGTCCTAGTAGGGACAATGAGGGCTTCTCCAAGCAGACCTCAACACGCCAGTACTGATGAGGAAAATGAAGTGGCTCCTGAATGCTGCAGGTTACAATCCAGCATTTGAAAGCAAACCTGAAATCACGCTGGGTTTACCAGCATGTGAATCAGTGTTAAGGAGCTGCCCAGTCTGTAAGTACATCAACTATTCACCTAGAACGGGCAAGGCAAGGTGCTATCCCAGACCCCAGCTGCTTACTTTAAGTCTTATGGATGCCTATGGTTTAGGTAGAATGACTCAGCTCTAGCACAAGGAGAAGGGAGGGTTTGTCCAAGTTTTACCTCGTGATCGGGGATTTCAGAGGACAGCGTTCTTCCAAGGATGACCCCAGTCAAGTATGTCCAGCAGCGAGCTGTGTTGGCAAGGTTGTAGCCCCCTGTCTCCAGCAAAAATTGTGATTTTGGAGGGGGAAAAGTGGAGAGAGGGAAGAGAGAGGGAGAGATTTTAGTGGAAGGAACAAATCACAGAGGTGATGTGCAGTTTACATGAATTCAGCTTATTTCATCCACTCAAGCTGTGCCCAAAAACTGCATTTTGCACCTGCTAGTTACACAAGGACAGGTCCAAATGACACTGTATGTAAGGGCAGACCTCCCAAACTGAACCCCAGTTACACTCAGTGGCACAGGCCAGGCTCCATCTCTAGCTACCATCTCAGACCCCACCCGAGTCCCCAGCCCCATGTGCTGGGCTCTCTCCTGGCAACAAGGAGGGATGTCCAAAGGTAACAGGGAGAGAAGTGCAAGGACAGCAGTGGAGATAGGGAATTCCTGCTTTTGAATGCCAGCCTTCAACTCATAAAGCATAACACACATGCCCAGCCATTTGCCGGTGAGCTCTTCAGCTCCTCCAACTTCCACTTCAAATGCTTCCACAAGCTGCAGTGGTGGGACACTCCTTTGGTATTTTCACAAGTGACAAATAGTTGTCCCCCATTTTTGACAAAAGCTTTACGTGTTCTTTTTGCCTCAAAGGTACCATCCTCAGCAGACATGCCACAGCAGTATTGAGCGCTCATACCTTTCCAAAATAAACCCCATTAGGCACATCAAATTTTAGGCTTAACATGCTATACATGATCTCCCTTATCTCAAAAAAGACAACAGTTAGAGCTGATACGGCTGCAGGCACAGAGCTGGGGGGCTCTCTCTGGCACACAGTGGCTTTTGTTGTTCTGAAATGCTCTGTTGCGTAAAGCCTGTCCTGTGCGCTCCCCACCAGACAAGCAGCTGGTTATGCAGCAAGGCAGAGCTAAGTCAACCTTAGATTTTTTTGCTGGGTATCAAAGCCATACTGTACTAAGCAGGCAGCCAGCCCTTTCCCCAAGCCCCTGCTTGAATCCAAATGAAGTCACTCATTGCCAGATACCTGTGGGAGGTTTGGGAATATAGCGCTTACTTTTAAAGAGAAGTGCTGAAGGGCTGATCAGCAGAGATGGGAGTCACAGGTGCCACTGAGAAGCCAGGGTCAGCTCATCAGGGTTAACAGCCTCTGCTCTTTTCTGGAGGAGTCAAGCAGCCTTTAACTGAAGATCTTAGGGTCAGCACTGAAAGGTGCACCTATCAGTATCAAGGATTTCAGGTCTGTGTGAAAACAGTACTGCACCACAGAGTGCCCTCCTGATGCTGCCCAGCAGTCACCCTGCTAAACTCCAGTCAGTGCTGAGCCCAAAGGCACACGCTCAAGGAAGGCTCACAGAAGGACAAACCCATTTCCTTGCGAACAGTAGGACGCATGCTCACTCACCTCCTCCCAGGATGAGGGTTGCTAGCTGCCACTGCAGGACATACTTCAGACACTTGCCCACTCCCTCAGGTGTCATGTTGAAAGAGCACATAGGATCTCCAGCAATGGTGTCTGCCCCCAGCTGCAGCACAACCGCGTCTGGGTTGAACGCAGTGTACACCTCCTTCAGCACGCTGTGGAGAGGAGAAGTGGTGGGGGTTATCACAAACGCGGCTCAGGGATGCTGGTGCAATGGCCTTGGTCCCTCAGATCCACCGATGTCTCTCAAGGTTTCTGCATTCTCTGCTCCCACCCCACTCATACCTCTGCTCTCAGTTATCTTTCTGCCTCTGCTACTCTCTTGCAGTAAGCTTAGCTCTCAAAGCACTCACTGCAAAGCTGATGAAGGCAAAAGCATCACTGAAAACATGGAGGAGGGGAATACAGTCTTGATCAGCTTAGTGGTAGCATCAAACCACACGTTTACATCAGCTGCCCTGAGCAGAAGGGCTGCAAGCCAAATCTAGGGGCTTTTCTCCCCTATAAAAGTCAGGGTGAAGAGCAAGGTCTGGCAAAACAAAAATCCTAAACTCTCAGACACCGCTCACCCTCCTCTCTCCCATATGGTTCTTGAGGCAGAAATACATTTCCCCCAGCTCTAGTGGATGCTGGGGTGAAGCAGGGCAAGTGTCCTGGAGATAGTTTATTAGATGTATTCTCTCTTGCAGAAGGCAACTGGGCAAGTCAGACACTTGGCTTTGCTCCAGGAGATTTTTAGTACAATGAATACCACAAAGGGAATAATCCTGTTCCCAGCACTGTGCTCCAAAGCCCAAAATACAAGGCAAAAAAAAAAAAAAAAGGAGAAAAACATGTTCCTTTCACAACAGTGTTTTTATTTTGCTAAAGCAGAAACAGATGTGATCTCTGGTATAAATGCTTTTGCCTCCATTAAGAGAACCTAAGCATCACCAGTTCTTATTTGGTATGCAATTAGAAACCACTGCGGTGAAACACAGGCACCACTGAGAAAAAACTCGACCACTGATGAGGAAAAACTTTAGGGAAAAAAACAACACTCCTCCCCACACACACCCCGAGACCAAATATGCGAGCCTGGGAGAAAACAGGATTTCCATTCAGTATGCATATTCACCTTGTGAATGGCAGCCTGAACATGCTGAGAGCCTGGCCCCAGCACCTCAGGTACCCAGCATGGCCAGGTATCCGACAGCTACTTGCACCACTCATGTTTCCACAGCTACCGGGCCATGTTGTCCACACAGTCCCACCAAGGTATGCAAACTGAGGCAGGTGGTGAAAATCAGAGTGCCAACAAAAGAGCAGTCAAATTGGTGCAAGCTTTGTTCTTGAAGCAGACCCAAAGTCAGCCTCTCTTCGGTAGATGTCAAGGATGGGATGGTTGGCTGCTGGGATGAAACACATCCACCACAGTCATCCTGTTTTCCTTTACCAAGACACCACAAATAGAGAAACAGTATCAAGCCTTTGGTGCCATTAAGGTCCCGCACGCTTTCCTTGTAAGTCACCCATGTTACTAACCAGTTTCTCCACCATCATAATGGACATGTCACAACTTCCACCTGAGCACATCTTTGACACACAGTCCAGCTAAAGCAGAATTTTGCCAGATCCATGCCTACACACCACTAACACAGCTCTCCTGCATCACATATAACAGGCCAAACAGCATTCAGATTTTGGGGTGGGTTTGTTTGGGTTTTTTCGTTGGTTTTTTTTTTTGTTTTTTCTTTTTTTGTTTTTTTTGTTTTTTTTTTCTCTTTTGTACATTCTAGATAATGCTAGAGGACAAATAACTTATCAGTTATCTCCTTCAATTATAATTAATTGCAAGTTTATCAAGCCGGCAATGCGCGCTTGCAGCCCAGAAAGCCAACCGCATCCTGGGCTGCATCAAAAGCAGCGTGGCCAGCAGGCCCAGGGACAGGATTCTGCCCCTCTGCTCTGCTCTCATGAGACCCCACCTGCAGCACTGCATCCAGGCTCTGGAGCCCCCAGGTCAGAAGGACATGGACCAGTTGGAGTGAGTCCAGAGGAGGCCATGAAGATGATCAGAGGGTTGAAGCACCTCTCCTGTGAGGCCAGGCTGAGAGAGCTGGGGCTGCACAGCCTGGAGAAGAAGAGGCTCCGGGGAGACCTTATAGAGGCCTTCCAGTGCCTAAAAGGGGCCTACAGGAAAGATGGGGAGAAACTCTTCAGCAGGGCCTGTTGTGACAGGATGAGGGGTGATGGTTTTAAAACAGATGGAAGTAGATTCAGATTAAGACATTAGGAAAATAAATTTAAAATGAGGATGGTGTAACACCGGCCCAGGTTGCCCAGACAGGTGGTGGATGCCTCATCCCTGGAAACATTCCAGGCCAGGTTGGACGGGGCTCTGAGCAACCTGATCTGGTTGGAGATGTCCCTGATCCTTGCAGAGAGGTTGGACTGGGTGGCCTTTAAAGGGCCCTTCCATGGGGGACTATTCTATGACTCTAAGAAACTACTACAGCCATTTAAAATAACTCAGATTTCTCTTTGGAGCAAGGATAATACTTTTGAATGTCTCTAGATTATTTCTGTTTACTTTTCTGCACTTGCAATGTTTCTCACATATTGCATTTTTTTAGTCTTCAAAAGGCTAATATTTAAACTCCAGGTAAAGTTACTGACATCTTTTCAGAACCAATTTTATTCATTAATTTGGGCAGTTTTGGAAGGCGATCAAGTAAATCAGCTATTCTGGATGCTTACAGTTAGCCAGACCCATCATAACTTTCTGTTTTGATAGAGAGACTAGATGAGCAGGTAGGGTCCGAGAGGAACATGCAGGACACATCACTGCAGAAGCAGAGCATACCACTGAAACTCAGCATCCCTGGTGCCATCACTCTCATGGCAGCTCTGAAACTTTTCATTCCTGGCTGCCTTCGTCTTCAAAATTTTAAAGACATCAGGACTTTCCAGAAGATAAATAATGCCACACCTTGTCCCCTCTTCAATGCAGCAGCTATTAGTAACAATGTACTTTAATTGGAGCCCATGTCATTCAACTTCCAGAAACAATAGGCAATTATCTGTGTGCCACACCACCTCAGAAGCAGGATAGGAGTTTATCTACTAGAACAAAAGTGATCAAACACAAGCACTGTAATTTACAGAGAGGCAAGTTCAAAGTGCACATGCTCCAAGATGCCAAGAGCAACTTCCTCCCCGTTTATTTATATCATCGTGCTGCAGCAGATCAGCCTTCGCCAAGATTGGTGAGGCAGTCGTCCCCAGCACAGAGGGAAGTGAGACTGTTTTGCACAGCATCTCCCTGGCTTTTTGCTCTGACAATGTCAGATTTGGCAGTGTCTCAGCAAGGAGCAGATGGTTGCCAAGGAGTAGGTCTCCTCTCACCAGCAGGAGAAGAATATGAGGAAATGCTCTGCGCAAGGTGTAGTCAGCCTGCAGAAACCCGTGTTGGAGGGAGTCACATGCTCCAGTCCCGCCACAGGTTTGGGAGGCACAGGCCATCATCCTCGCACATCAGCTGGATAAGACACAATCATGCACATGACTGTCTCCCATCCAGGACAGAACTCTTCATCTTTGAGTATGAGATCTCAAAATTTCTTTGTAGACGCTTTGGCTACATGCAGCTTGGAACCTATGGGTAGGTTTTTATGTCCTTCAACAGGGAACGCATGCAACGGGCTACTCCTGACTGGGCTCCTAACCCCTACTCAGCCCCTAAAGCTGCCCTGCCTTTTGGAAACATGTCCACTGGCAGGAAGAAGGCTGCCCTACCACCAGAAGTGACAAATACCAACAATCTAGCAGCAGGCATGGCCACAGTATGGCCACCCTAATGGGCTACAAGTCTGGAGAGGTTTCAGCCCTCAAGTGTTAAGCTGAGAGGTGGATGTGCTACCATGTCCCACAGCCTTGTGCTGAGGCTCCTATCCCCTTGAAAAGAACAAGCCCCACAGCCCAGTTTTGACATGGACTCATGAGGTCCATCACCAACTGAGTGACAGAGGGGCCTGCCCACAGGCAGCTCAGTCACGGGCAGACATTCAGCCTTCAGCCTTTCATTCTTCCAGCATAGACAAAAGGTGCTCGGAAAACACTTTTTGCTCAGCCCTAAGCATATATCCCAGAGATGGTCATGGTTCAAAGCATTTATTTGAAGAAAAGCATCTAGCCCTCAGTCCACGACAAAAAAGTACTTGTCCCTTCTCAATCTCTCCTTAAACACACAAGGCTGACCCGTGGCAAAGAGATCCTCCAGACACCCTCAAATGCCTCCATATATTCAGTTTGCCTAAGGATTTGGAGAAGACCTCTGAGATCTCCTAAGATCCATGTTCATTGTAATCAAAAACTGTAACAGGGCTGTAATTAAAAATAGTAAATAAACAAAATCTGTGCAGTCCCTGTTTTCTAAAATCCAAGTAAACTGTATCAGAGCAAGAGGGCTCACGTTTCACAGATCTGGAAATATTTCTCATCTTGAATGCCATCTTGAATAGGTACATTCACACTGTAATAGCGACCTTTCCCCAGGCCAACATCTGTTACATCACCGGTGCCTGAAAAACAGAAACACCTCATCGTTAATTATGAGGGAAAGGGGATCAGCAGTAAGAGAAATGTGTGGGATGTCTCAGATGACAGCAAAGAGCCAGGACCTTTGGGATGCCAATAAGGAATAATAACAATAATAAGGAATAATAATATTAACAACAACAACAATAATAAGGAAGAAATTTTTTTATGATGAACGTGGTGAAGCACTGGCATGGGTTGCCCATCGAGCTGGTGGAATCCCCATCCCTGGAAACATTCAAGGTCAGGCTGGACGGGGCTCTGAGCAACCTGATCTGGTTGGAGATGTCCCTGCTCCTGGCAGGGGGGTTGGACTAGATGACCTTTAAAGGTCCCTTCCAACCCTAACCATTCTATGATTCTGTGAATAAAGGAGGGGTTGGATGGACCTGGTTCTTGTCCTCTGCCCAATTCTGTCATGCAGCTTTCAAGGGCTGCAGGTGGCTGCCCAGCAGTGGCTCTGCTCAGAGCTTAGCCACAGTCAGAAAGGGGGAAATTGCAAACATGTAGTTCCCTGCTCTTTGCTTCTCCTAGGTCAACAGGAGAGGCAGCAAGACACCTCTGCTGGACAGAAGGGATGGCTGGCACTTGCTTTTGCTCAGGCCTCATCTGTGATACATGAGTCGAATTAGCACAAGTTCAACTTGCCTGGGAAAAATCCCGGTGAAAACTTGTGCAGAGAAACAGTCATGACTTTCGAGGTGAAACTAAAGGCATCTTCAACTCCTATCAGAAAAGGGAAGAGAAAAAAAGCTTTCATGCATTGTTCACATAAATGACAGAGTCTAAACACACAAACGAGCTACTCAATAAACACAGGGCAGCAAGCAGAGCAGGAATAGAATGAACAAAGCAGAAAACCAGATGTGGTTCAATAAGTCCATCTTTAATCAATGGAGATCCAAATTCAACTGCAGCAAATGTCACAACTGAAATAAATTTGGCAGGTGCATGCTAATCAGTACTGAATAGATCTCAGTACCACAGGTCAGCGCTCACGTTAGCAACACTCGCCTGTACTGCTTGGCTTGCAAGGCTGGGGGAGGGAGCTGAGCAGGGACACCTTGGCCAGAGCTTAGCTCTGATTAGAACCAGAGCTAGTGGGCTCTCACTTTTTCTCAGTGCTGCTGCAGTTCAACACGCCTTTTCTTTTCCTTAAAGATATATTAAAATAGGAGGGATGGAGAGGGAAAAGGAAGTAAGAGTAAACTTAACAGAAACTAAATGCGGGGGGAAATGGAGCAAATGAAAAACACCATAAAATTTAGGAGAGCAGGAAATGTTAAATGGTGTTGAAATAACGTCCCTGAAGGAGACAGTAGTTTCAGCAAGGCCAGCTCTGCCTGTAGTTTTATAGTGTCAAGCCGTCTTTGAAAAGCACCATTTAATACTGACTGTTTCCCTCTTGCATTGGTGGCATTAAACAATTAAACGCTGTCAGCAGCTGTTCTGCTGGGATGGGAGACAAGGGACTGGTGAAAGTCCTTGCTGGAGAGCCACTGGCAGAGGGGATTACTGGAATGGGAATACGCTGTTTGTTGCTTTAGGTACAAGACTGTTGCCCAGACCCTCAAGACAGGTCTGATGAGCAGCACAGGGCAAATCCATAAAGCAGTACTAGGCAGAAATGGATTGAGGGAACTTGACTGTACTGAAGAGGCAAAGCCATGGTTGTTGTAGCAGGTAAAGCCCTACTGCCCCAACAGGCCTTGGGGCCTCCCAATCCTCTCCCTGAGTCTGTGTGGCTGTGCTGCCTGCAGCCTGCACTGGTCCTTACCATCCCCGTGATGCAAATCCAAATCGATATAAAGGACACGGTCAAATTTCTGGCGCAGCCGCAGGATCCCCAACACAGCGTCATTCAGGTAACAGAAGCCAGAAGCTTCATCTCTGTGAAAATAACATCTGTGAGGTTGAACACCGCCAACGCAATCACCACTGATCTTGGTGTTGTCACTTTTACCTTGCAAGTCTCCACCTCACAGGGGCACAGAGCAGGATGAAGAGCCCAGACAAGGCCCAGCAGCAATCATGGAATGAGTCAGGAGCAGTCAAAGCATGGCTGGGAAGTACAAAGTACATGACTGCTTGTGCCAGTTGCTTCTCAACCCTGGGCCTGCTGGTAGCTGGTAAAGCATCAGCTGGCTCTGCTGCAGAGAGGCCTTGACCCACAGGGGGCCTGGCAGGGTACTTCTGACCATTTCACTGTTGCACAAATAAAACGTTAGCTTTCTGCACCTGATATATTTTAAAGAAGTTCAGAGCCACTTGACTCAAATCCACTCTCTGCTGTACCTCCTCTCCCTCTGTGGCAAGAGAATAGGCCTCTGGACAGTCTTGTTTGGCCATTTTCCAGCGAGTGCCGGACAGGCACAGGCAGACAGCCACTCCATCCCTGCCATCTAGGTCACGGCTCCCAGAAAGGTCCTGGCAGTGAAAGGCAGGTCCAAAGCAGTCACAACACTCTTCTGCTCTGTTCCAAAGTCTTGAGCTTCCCCCTCAAAGCAACACTCTCCCTTCCTCCCCAGGAAAATCCCATACACAGTCACAACAGAGCTCCCAGGCTCAGCCAGAAGAGAGCCCCAGCAGCTAAACAGAGGACAAATGTTGCAAAGAAAGATTTATCCCTAACATACATCAGGAAGTAGCTTCCATATTGCTGGCATCAAAGGAACAAAAAAAGTTTCTTAATCCCTACTCCAGATTCACTTCAAAGTCAAGTTCCCGTCACCACTTGGCAGTAGCCCACATGCACTCTTAGGTCAGCCTTGGAGAGCTGATTTAAACTAAAGCTTTAGACTTTGCAACAGGACTGTCCAAACCCCTCTTCCCGAGGCTCAAACTACTCCAGGATCTAAGATGTGCCTCTTGGAAAGGCTTATTGACTTGCAGCCACAGCACTCAGCTCATTTCCCCCAATGCTCCCCTGCTTGGCAAACAGCTGGAAACGGTGAGGAGCAAGCACGGGGCGGCAGAACTGCACTTGCTTTCACTCCCTGCAAATGTCAGGGAGCACAGATGCTTCCCAGTGACACTGTTCATTTATAGTGATGCTGAGAACTGGGATGTTAGCAGGTATCCTGGGAATCTTCCTTAACTGTGATTACAGACTGTACTCCTCCCTGCCTTCCCAGCCCAAAAGGAAGCAAAGTGAACTATGCCATGTCCTGGGCACTCTTTCCATGCTGTAACACACAACTTCTTTCAAACTCGAGCCGAAGCAGAGCAGGACCCCAACTCAGACACAGGCTGACCAAAGTCAGAGCTGCAGCTTAGGGCTAGTACTTGGGATTTCCCCTCCCACAGACTGACATAGCAGAGCTCAGACTGTCACTGCCAGAAGGAACGGCAGAGCTGGGTCAAGAAAAGGCACTGACTCAGCATCTCACCATCTGCCCCAAAGGCATGCCAGTGAACTGTGAGCTTCAAAAGCCCCAAGTGACAGTGGTTACCATTCCTGCCTTTACAACCCTGGAAAGTAACTAAGCCAACAGACAGCAGGTCTTTTTTGACAAAAGAACATATATTGTGCTAGGACACAGGTCCTGGCACCAGGCATCTGCAGTTGGGTGTCAGTCTGGTTGGACCTTCACATTGGAATGGCACCTACTACAGCTGCTACCTACCCTGCAGCATCCCACGTCACCCCACTGGAGCAAATGGCAACGGTCCTTTGGGATCAGTAAGTATTAAATACCTTTTTTAAACAGACTTTTTTTCCTTCCCAGAACAGTGCTAATTGCACAGCTCTGTAGCAACAACACTGTTAAGATTTCTTCTGTTACAGACATTTTAAAAACTAGGTAATCAATATAAAAAAGAACAGAAGATTTTTTAAAAAGCCATCCCTCCTATGAAGAGCAAGAGGGCTCAGCTCAGCCAAGCTAAACTCTCTCCTTTCTCAGCAAGCCATAGCTGAACCCACATTCAGCAAAGTGCTGACCAGGAAAAGGGTCCTGATGAGACATTGCCATAGCTGGAGTTTGCACACCACTGTTAGACCTCCAGAGTTTCTCTGCCAGGTCAGAAAAGTCACCAGAGCAAGAAGAGAAACCTGCACACTCAGGTACAAGTTGCTGGGGTTAGATATGTGGTTCATGCTAATTTCTAGGCTCCCCAGTGAAACAGAATGGCACTGCAAAGGTGAGTTACCTGAGGACAGGGAAGGGTGCTGTCTTGTCTGCATTTGCAGATAGGCCTCATGTTTTGGGAGATGGGGGACACAAGTTAAAATAAAACATGGAAACAAATTATTTTACCACTACAGAATCACAGGATTCGGGGACGAAATTTTAATTCCTCTCCTGTTGTTCTGGAAGATTGTTATTGACATTACAGCTCAGAGCAAACAGCCACCCACAAAGCATGGGGAAAATCAGAGGTCAGTCCTGCACAGTTTCAAATATTTTACTATGAAAAAAAAAAAAAAAGCCACATAAAACAATTTGGAAAACATATTGTCACGGTCCCATTCTCTTTCAAGGAGAGTGACACCAATTGTTTGCTTCTCCACAGCCCTTCTCTATGAACTTTGCAAAATCAATTCTCTCAAACTCCCAGAGATAACCAAGTATTGATGGATGGCGGGACACCCCTGAATATATCTGCCCCAGACCCACACTGCAGTCCATGACAGCACCAGGACTGGGCACTAACCAGCCTACTCTCAGGCCTTTGCCCTACACTCTGCTTCTTTCTTATCTACCTCCTGCCTTCCCTCATCCCTCTCACATCTTGCTCTCTCTTTCAGCTAGATCATCGCGCTCTGAGGGTTTGCAGGGAAGCTGGGAGCTAGGAGGCGGGGTTCAGACATCAGGTGAGAAAACACAAGGGAAGAGATTGTTTTCTTACTTCTTTGCATGATGCCACCCTCCAGGCCAGTTAATTGCTACCTTGCACTTGCCGTCCAGCAGGCACTGGGCTGCAGTGATGGTGGCTCCTCCCACGGCTGCCGCATACTCAAAGATCCCTTCAGTAGCCGGACAGTCGTAACCTGCCAGCAAGAGTTCGTGTGTCAGACACAACAGGCCTTTTCCTCTGGGGGAAGTGCATTCTCTTCGTTTTGAGCTATCTCTCTTTAATTGCTGCTCTAACTTTCTGTTCCAGGCGCAGTGAAAAAGCCACAGCACACAGTGGTATCAGACTTGAACTCACAGAGCAGATTTAGGGGGCTTAAGTAGGAAAAAAAAAATGCACTGGGTTTGTGTGGCAAGGTTTTTGTAGTGG
Organism: Chlamydotis macqueenii; assembly: GCF_036417535.1. Taxonomy (NCBI): domain Eukaryota; kingdom Metazoa; phylum Chordata; class Aves; order Otidiformes; family Otididae; genus Chlamydotis; species Chlamydotis macqueenii. The sequence goes on from NC_141566.1 coordinate 575,520, forward strand.
GGGAGGCTGCAGGGGTGGCTTCTGTGAGAAGACACCAGGAGCTGCACCCAGGTCAGACAGAGACAGCTTCAAGACAAACCCACCACTGGCCAAGGCTAAGCCCATCAGCAATGCTAGTAGCGCCTCTGTCATAATATATTGAAGAAAGGGAAAAAACCATTGCACAGCTAGGAGAGACAAGTGAGAATGAGAGCAACAGCTCTGCAGACATCAAGGTCAGTGAAGAAGCAGGGGGAGGAGGTGCTCCAGGAGCTGGAACAGAGATTTCCCCACAGCCCATGGTGAAGACCACGGTAAGGCAGGCTGTCCCACTGCAGCCCACAGAGGCCCACGGTGGAGCAGAGATCCACCTGCAGCCCATGGAGCACTCCATGCCAGAGCAGGTGGATGTGCCCAAAGGAGGCTGTGACCCTGTGGGAAGCCCATGCTGGAGCAGGTTTGCTGGCAGGACTTGGGACCCCACGGGAAACCCACGCTGGAGCAATTCTTGAAGAACTGCAGCCTCTGGGAAAGACCCACACTGGAGAAGTTTGTGAAGGACTGCCTCCCATGGGAGTGACTCCAGGCTGGTGCAGGAGAAGAGTGTGAGCAGGAAAGAGCAGCAGAGACAACATGTGATGAACTGACCGCAATCCCTGCTCCCCACCGCTCAAGGGGGAGGGAGGTAGAAAAGCTGGGAGTGGAGTTGAGTCTGGGAAGAAGGGTGGATGAGGGGGAATGCGATTTCAGTTTTGTTTTTAATCCTCACTATCCTACTCTGTTATTAATTGGCAATAAACTGAATTAATTTCCCTAAGCTGAGTCTGTTTTGCTCATGACAGTAACTGGTGAGTGATCTCCCTGTCCTTATTTCGACCCATTATTTTTTCCATTGTATTTTGTCCCCTACCCTATTGAGAAGGGGCAGAGAGCGAGCATATTGGTGGGCACTTGGCAGCCAGCCAACATTAACTCACTACAAAAATTAACAATCAAGATGTTTCCTTGCACTCAGTTCATTCACAGACACGTCGTGAACCAACTTCTGATCTGTGTGCCTGGCTAGCCTGACCCACTGGCCCCTGATACCAACCCTGCAAAAACACTCTCAGTTCTCTGGCTACGCTACCAGGAAAACCCTAACACGGTCAGTGACATATCTCCCCTACAAAAACAGACATCCACAAAGGAGACAGGCCTAGGTACACTCCAGGTCTATAGCTAGAATACAGTCTTCACCCATTCCTACAGTAGCTTCCCTGAAGCCGTTCCCCAGCAAGGCACGACCCCAGGGCTGCTCCTCTGCCTGCAGACAGATCAGCTTCAGGAACGTAAAGGGTAGACCTAGGGGAGACTCATGAGATCAGTGCAGACTCTGCACCGCTGCCTCAGTGCTGCATCACTGCTTCTGTTTCTGAGACTAAGACAGTACCCACAGCCACCTCACCTGCTTTAACTACTGCATTGCTCAGGCTGTCTTAACTCCAGGCAGGCAAGAGCCCCCTGCTAAAGACATAAGCAAAGTCATCAGGTAAACAGCAGCCACTCTGGTCCCTGGCTGTAGCTTCAGGCCCATGTTCATGTGTGCCCTCCACCACAGCAGGATTGTGGCAGCCAATCTTAGCTCTGTTCCAAGGGCAGCATGTCAGGGCCTTCTGTCCTGCCCGAGATCCTCAAAGCAGCAGAAAAAGGCACTGGCTCCCAGCATGCAAGGGCCAGACTGAGCTGCAGGAAGTAGCTGCAGGAAGCTGACAGTACCCTCTGCTGGCAACAGGGAAAATGCCTGCCTGACAGGGTGACAGGGTTCAGCTGCACCCCATCAAAGAGCATTTCGCTCTGCAAACAGCCCAGCAGCCCACCTGGGCTCACCCCTCTGGCTAACCTCAGCTCCAGTAAAAAGTCCAATCCTGGACTTGATACTCAGTTAACCTCCCACTGAAGACACGCGTCCTTACCCAGGCCATACTCCACGGACTCCGGATGGTCATCATCCCCCTCCTCACTGACCTTCTGCAGGTGCTGCAGGTAGGCGTCCGTGTGGAAGCTTGCCATCTCCTCCATGGAGGCCACTTTTGGCTTGACTATCCTAGGCAGAGAGGAGAAAGGCAGCGTGTCAGGACAAAAGGCTCCAGGGTTCAGTTGGAATGCCAAGCTTTAACCTTCTCAGGCTAGGAGCCTTCTTTTGGCAGTTACTGTTGAAAAAGAAAACAAAACCCTCTCCTCTTGCACTGGACCGTTGCTTTGAGTGAAAAAGCTGCTCAGCTGAGCTGGAGCAGGCCTTTCCCCCACCTTGCCATTGTCTGCTGTGCCCACTCCAACATGGAACACCTGCAGGTGCTGCCTGCATTAACCTTTCCACTTTGCTTCAAGTTGTTTTCCCTTTTCTACATGTTCTCCCAGTTTGAACAACCCCAGCTACTCCAACATTCTGATTACAGACAGAAAAAATAACAGAATGTAAACATCCAGGCCCAGCCCAGTGCTGTGGCAGGACACCAGCCTGCTGGGTCAAGAACTGAGCAGCACCACCCACATGCTCCTAACTCCGCTGCATGCAAAGCGGAGAATGTCTCTGTCCTCAGTGACTTGCACATCACCTTTCCCAGGTCTGGGTGCTTTGCAACTTGCCTACTTAAGTCTCACAACATGTTGGAGTCCTCTCCAAATCTCAGGTTCTAGGGGCACATGCAGGCAACGCAGTACAGCTCCATTGCTACTGGAAGAGTACAAGAAGCTCCCAACTCTAGGCTAGTCCAGGTGCTGGGCACTTCTCACACCAAGCCAGGGCAAACAGCCCTTTGAGTCTGTGTCTGTAGTGCCACCTGTAGCCATTTCCCAAGCACCCTCTACCAAAATGACCAGAAAGAAAAAGAAAATCTTCTAACACCAAGTCCCAACAGGACTTTCTGACCCTGATGAACTGGAGCATGGGATTTTTTTTAAGATTTTACAATATGCTACATAACAGAGGGTGAGCTAAGCCTTTTTTTCCCCCCTTTCATATCCCCTAGTGTCAAGAGCTTAATGGGGCAGGAGGGTTCTCACTCTTCTGCCTCAAACCTCATCTTGAACAGGACCAAGACCTCACAAAAAGTCTCCCAAATCAATCACAACACTGCAAAACAACATGGTCTCTCTCAGCACCAGCACTGACCAGTCGATTTGGAGCAGCACCAACAAGGATGGTTTCTATGCCGTCACTTCTGCTCAGAGCCACGAGAGCAGCGGGTGATAGTGCGCTCTATGGAGAGAGCACAAGGCAATCTGTACTCCATCAGACCAGAAAGGTCTGATAAATTACCATAAATTACACCTGCCGTAATTACCATAATCTTGTCCATTTAACAAAATAAGCAGATGTTCCTTAGATCCTAAAAATACACACTGCATGAAATCCTATAATCATATTGCCAGCAGACACAGTGTAAGACCTACAGTTACTCAGTATCTTCCAAACCTTAGCAGAGAAGAAAAATATTCTCTTCACAGAAAATGGGAGCACTTACTTCATCTGGTCAAGTAAGGAATACGCTTCAATCAACGAATGCACCATGCTGGCCTGAAAAAAAGAATAAGACCGTGAGAGCAGCTCTAATGCAGGAGACAGAAGCACTGCAACCGGGGGCTAAATGACTTGCAACGGAAGTGCAACTGTGACTTCTCCCAGCGGCACAGCTAAACTGGCACCAGCCTGAGCTGGGTCCCTAGACAGTCTCCCCCACGGAGGGTGTGCAGAACAACAGAGCGTGCGTGTGGGGACTTCCCTGAGACTCCGGAAAAGACACAGCAGCGCACAGCTTCTCGGTGGGGGGCGCGGCGCCGGGAAGTGCCACCTCCGTGTCCCAGGCACCCGCTGCCGCCCTGCCAGAGGCGGTGCGGGGTAAGGGATGGGCTCCCCCTCTGACCTCACACTCCCCCTACCCAGGGCCGGGCCTGCCCTCCCACCGCTGCCCCTTCCCCCTGGCTCCCCGCGCCCTGCCGCTGTCCTACGTGTCGGCAGCCTCCCCAAAGCCCCCGGATTTCACAGCAGCCTCCCTGGGGTCCCCTCCGACCCCAGGCCTCACCACTGCGTTCCCAACGCCCCCGCGCCGGGGTCCCACAGGGCCCGTTAACCCCGCCCCGCCGGCCCCGCCAGCCCACCGGCGCGGCGCTGACCCGCTTGGGCACTTTGCAGAGGGAGTCGCAGAGGGCCACGTACTCCGGGCTGTACACGTAGACCGCCGCCGCCATCAGGACCGCCACGCCGGGACTCCCAGCGCTGCTGGCCGCCCCCGGGACCGGCAGTTCCGGCCGCGGGGTACGCCGGGAGGAGGCCGCTCCGCCCCGAGGCATGCCGGGAGTTGTAGGCCCTCTCCTCAGCGGCAGGAGCCCGCCCGCCACACATCCCCTCCCTCCCTGCCCAGCCCGGCCGGGTGAGAACAGGCCGCACACTCGCGTTAGAGACATTTTATTAGAGGCCCGCACCCGACGCAGCTCGAGGTGGTGTTTTTTCTTTAAAAACATAATTATTGTCGTTAAAAAAGGCCTGAGGCCTACATGCACCCACCCACCCCCTGACAGGAGTCCTCCTGTGCAGCCCTGTGCCCTGCTCCCCAAAGGACCCCCATAACGTGACCAACGCTTTCCGCTGGGGCTCCCTGTGCTCAGCCTGAGCCCCACTGATTCCCAAAGGCAGCTTCCTCCTGGTTTTCTCAGGCAGAGTAGAAGTTGAGCTGGGGCTTATAACCTCTTCAAGCCTCCTCTGCCTGGGGCAGGGTTTACCACGTGTGGAAGGATCAGTGTGCAACCATTATAGAATAGCTGCTACCATCAGGAAGCGGCCCTGAGAGACAACTCTCAAGCCCAGTTTTAAGGCCAAACAAACCCAGAGGTGAGAAAACACACAGGAAAATATAATTCAGGTAATATGGGAGGCAAGACAATGGATGGTACACATGATGGTCCATCTACACCAGAGGTGTTGCCAAGTTCAGAAAGCCCTACCCCCTGTATCTCAACCACCTCCATGAGGAATAAAAGACAGGTTCACGGGACACAGGGTCCTCCTCTTACAGAAGTGTGCTGCCTCCCTTGGGGCCCAGGTTAAAGACAGCACTAGGAAACTTCCTAGCCTGGTACGGCCCTCAGATTATTACCCATTACTGCCCTTCCATGTAAGTGGCAATTAAGTGTAGTCCAAGGGCAATCAAAAGAGACTTCAGGGCCTTAGGACAGTTGGTAAGGGAATCTGGAGCACAGGTTTTTTTCCTCTCTCCTTCCCGTTGCAGGTAGCAACTGTGGAAGAAACAGATGGGCCCAGTCTAATGGCTCCGTGACTGGTGTCAGTGCCACAATTTTGGGGTTTTCAATAATGGGATGGTCTACAGGGCACCAGGCCTGCTGGCATCAGACAGGATTCACCTTTCTCAAACCGGGAAGAGTCTTTGCTCATGAGCTAGCAGGGTCATTGACAGAGCTTTAAACTAGCCTTGAAGAGGGACGGAGATAGTATCAAGCTTGCCTGTGACAAGCTGTGGCATGACATGGTAAGGTTAGAATGTTAGCGAGGATCCTCAGCCTGTTGCTCTGAGACGTGCTGGACACGTTGCAGCACACGTGGAAGTCTTACATAAATGAGCCAGGTGCTTCTGAGATAAGAGAAGCCAAGAGGGAAACACCAGTGAAATACATCAAAGGAACTAGGGATGTTCCTCTAAGAAGGTGACACAGCTGACAGCCCAGCTGAAGTGCAATGCCTCCTGTAGCTGGAGTAAGAAGGCAATTCCATTGCACAGGCTCTTGTCCTTTGGGGGTCTTCAACCACCCCAAAGTCTGCTGGAAAAGTAGCACAACGAGCTGTAGGCAATCCAGGAGACTCCTGGAATGCATTAGATAACTTCTTAAGCCAGGTAATAGAGAGCCCTACCAGGGAGGATGCCATACTGGACCTGATGATCACCAATGCAAGTGAGCTAATCGGTGACATCAAGACTGGAAGCAGCCTGGGCTGCAGGGATCATGTGATGGTGGAATTCACAGCTCAGAGAGATATGGGTCAGGCAAAGAGTAAAGTCAGCACTCTGAATTTTAAGAAAGTAAACTGGCAGTTGTTCAACGAGTTAAGTCAATAGGACCCCCTGGGAAACTGCCCTCAGGGACAAGGAAGCAGAACAGAGCTGGCAGATGCTTTCCACAGAGTGCAAGAGCTCTCAGTCTCCAGGTGTAAGAAATCAGGAAAAGAAGACAAGAGACTGGTATGGCTGAGTCAAGACCAGCTGATTAAACTAAAGGGTAAGAAGAAAATGCACAGGCAGTGGAAGCAGGGACAGGTATCCTGGGAAGAGTACAGAGACACTGCGTGGTTGTGTAGGGATTGGGTCAGGAAGGCCAAGGCATGTCTGGAGCTGAACATGGCAAAGGGATGCTACGAATAAGAAGGTATTCTACAGGTATGTCATCCAGAAAAGGAAGGTCAAAGAAAGCATACCTGCTCTGATGAGCGAGACTGGCAAGTTGGTAACAATGGATGAGGAGAAGGCCGAGATACTGAACAACTTTTTTTCCTCAGTCTTCACTGGCAACCTCTCTTCCCACACGTCTTGTGTAGATGGGTCGCAAGACGGGGACTGGGGGAGCAAAGTCCCTCCCACTGTAAGAGATCAGGTTCATGACCACTGAGGAACCTGAACATTCCTAAGTCTATGGGACCTGACAAGATGCATCCCACAGTCCTGAGGGAAATGGCTGATGTAGTTGCCAAACCACTCTTCATATTTGAAAAGTCATGGCAGTCAGGTGAAGTCCATGGTGACTGGAAAAAGGAAAACATTACACTCATTTTCTGAAAGGGTTGAAAGGAGGACCCTGGGAACTACCAACCTGTCAGCCTCCCCTCTGTGCCTCAGATGATCATGGAACAGATCCTCCTAGAAGCTATGCTAAGGCACATGGAGGACAGGGAGGTGATTCAAGATAGCGAGCATGGCTTCTCTGAGAAGTCTTGCCTGACCAGCCTAGTGGCTTTCTGTGATGGAGGGGACAAGGAAGAGCTACAGATGTCATCTGTCTGGACTTCTGTAAGGCCTTTGACATGGTCACCCACAACATCCTTCTCTCTAAATTGGACAGATGTGGGCTGGACTGTTCAGTGGATGAGGAATTGGTTGGATGGTCACATCCAGAGGGTAGTGGTCAGCAGCTCAGTGTCCTGATGGAGGTCGGTGGCAAGTGGTGTCCCTCAGGGGTCCATATTGAAACCAGTACTCAAATCTTCATCAATTATGTGGACAGTGAGATTGAGTGCACCCTCAGCAAGTTTGCAGATTACACCAAGCTGAGTGGTGTGGTCAACAGGCCTGAGGGACAGGACATCCAGAGGGACTTGGACAAGCTCAAGAAGTGAGCCCATGAGAACCTCATGAGGTTCAACAAGGCCAAGGGCATGGTCCTGCCCCCGGGTCAGGGCAACCCCCAGTATCAAGGTGGGAGGGTAAAGTGATTGAGAGCAGCTGTGCAGAGAAGGACTTAGAGGTACTGGTGGATGAAAAATTGGACATGAGCCAGCAATGTGTGCTCACAGCCGAGAAAGCCAACCATGTCCTGGGTGCATCACCACCAGTGTGGTCTGCAGGTTGAGGGAGGGGATTTCTGCTCTTCTGCTCCGCTCTGGTGAGACTGCCCCCAGAGCACTGCATCCAGCTTTGGGGTCTCCAGCTCAAGAAGGGCATGGACCTGTTGGAGCGAGTCCAGAGGCGGCCACAGAAATGGTCCAAGAGCTGGAACCCATCTGCCAGGAAGAAAGGCTGAGAGAGCTGGGGTTGTTCAGCCTGGAGAAGAGAAAGCTCCAGAGAGACCTTACTGCAGCCTTTCAGTACTTAAAAGCAACTTATGAGAAAGATGGTGACAAGCTTTTTAGCAGGGCCTGTTGCAATACGACAAGGGGTAATGGTTTTAAACTAAAAGAGGGTAGATTTAGACTAGATGTAAGAAATTTTTAACAGTGAGGGTAGTGAAACACTGGAACAGGTTGCCCAGAGAGGTGGCAGATGCCCCATCCCTGGAAACATCGAAGGTCAGGCTGGATGGGGCTCTGAGCAACCTGATCTGGTTGGAGATGTTCCTGCTCAATGCAGGGGTCTGGACTAGATGACCCTTAAAGATCCCTTCCAACCCAAATTATTCTATAACTCCACTCTCCCCACTGCTTTGTGGTGTATATGCCTGATCTCCATCAGTCCAAGCACACTATCCTGTGTGGGCTTTGACCTGCAGGATAGAGTGGAGCTGAGACTCACCCTAAAGTCACCACCCCTCCCCTGTGCAAGGCTGTGGGAGCTGGAGCAGAGGCCAGAGCTGAGCACTAAGAGCACATCTGTGATGGCATGCCTAATGCCGAGCCAAGCAACCAGCTCAGAGCTGCTTCACAGGGCATGTACGAACTCGGGAACCTGTGACTTGGCTGCCATTAGCAACACTGAGAAGGACAGAGCGGACGGCACAGAGGGGCTGCCACCGGCATCCCCCAGCCAGTCAGAAGCCCTGTCCTCACAGCCTGGTAGTAACAGGGATCTGTTACCACCTTGGGATGCTCCTGGCTTCCACAGCCTTCCTAGCTCCACACACAGGAGGGGGGCACAATGGACTGCCTACTTCCAAGCAGCACAGCTGTGGCTGGGTTGGACCACCTTGATTTTGGGTGTGCTGGGAGAGAGGCTGAGGCGGCATCCCCTATTCCTCTAACAAAGCTTTTCCATCAGCAGCAGGAAGAGCAAGAGCTCCAGTCTACACTAGTATAAACCCTGAAGGTTTGGAATAAAAAGCAGCACAGAACAGATTAAAAACCTCAAATCTACTGGAGGCAGAGAGAGCATGAGCTGGACTGGGAGCGCTGCAGTGCCGAGCACACACACCTGGTGAGGGGGGCCCTTTCCATCCCCCTCAAACACAGGCCCCTCTAGGGGTGATGGGCCTGGATGAGCCATGCAGGCAGACACTTTAACACAAGCAGGCTTCAAAGCTAACCTTTTCCCTGACAGCCCTAGCTCCACAGGCTGCACGCAGGCACAGGTCAGCTCAGCACGCGTACCTCCTGTGGAGGTCCGCAGGAGAGCTGCTCACCCACTGAGAGGTCAGGACTGGGAGGAGAGACGGCCACACAGGTTGCCTGCAAAGTAGCCTAATGCCCACCTTTAAAAGCTGTATGAAACAACTCTCCCATGGCATCTGCAACCCAGGGAGAGGAGCTGCAAGAGCTACTGCATGGAGCAGCCGTCGGTGGGCAGGAAGTCATACACATACATGGCCACCGACTTGGACAGGTAGGTCATCGTGCCAAACCGACCACTCGGTGCGCTGTCGTACAGCAGGCTGCAGATGCCCGTTGTAGGATCCCTCTCCAGCATGTGATCATCAGCGCCCAGGGCTTTCTGGATTTTGGACAGGGAAGGAGAAAGGCAGCATTAGGAATAAGGACAGCCCCCTCACCAGCTTCCACCCCAAGCATCTTCTGTTGCACTCGCAGTGTGACACATCAATGGTGACCAGTGAGAGGAGGACACTACAGCTTTGCTGTGCCTCATGAACACAATGCGGACAAAAGGCAGAACACTCCAGGTGGGTGAACCCTGCGTAGCTGTGGGGAATGCAGCCAGCAGCTCTGGGTGCAGGCCATGGCCCCTGCGTGAAGCCTGGCCCCTACCTGCTCCTCATAGAAGAGGTCGTTGGCCGTGTGCAAGATCTTTTCCACAGCTATGATGCTACCAATGGTGTGCACCTCCATGTCCACCAGCATTGTGAGCACTAAGATAGCCTCCACCAGCAGCTGCCTGTACTCTGGCTGGGGCACACGATTGAGGACTGACTCCACATGCACAGCAAACTTAATTTCCCCTGGGGTCATCTGTGAGGAGGGAGAAAGAAATACACCTAGAGTACTGTATCGCCAGCACAAGTTCTGAGCTATGCTGGGCACTCGCCCAGGGCAACCCAGCACCCAACACCAAGCCACCTGCCCCGTTTCCCCTTCACATAAACCTCCTACCTCTCTGGTTGTTGAAGAGGGGAGAACAAAGCCCTCCACAGAGAGGCCATGGCACTGCAGAACAAGGAGAGACCTTGGTTATGGCCTGGAAAAAGCACTGTGCTAAGACATGTAGGTCCAGCTCACTAACTCCCTCCCACTTGAACACTGGTGCATGCTGCGCACACACCCCAGCTCTACCTCCTGACTCTCTGCAGAGCACCACTCCTCTCCCATCAGTTCGGGATCAGCTGGAGCCCTCCTACACACAGCAGGAGGCTCTGTTCCCTGTCTTGCCATGCCGAGGATGAGCTCTGCTTGGAGCTGCTTCAGCTGTGGCTTCAGCCCTGCCTGGCTAATATATAAAGCACCCGAGCAGACCTATCCCCCATCTGCAAGGGTCAGCACAGTATGCGGTAGGTCTTGTGTGCCTACAAGACAGCTCTAGGTCTTCCCCAGCTTTCCAGGGCCAGCTGCAGGCCTTGTCCATAAAGCATGTAACTACATAATACTGGGGACCAGCCCCAGGTGCCTATGTCCCCTGGGAAGGCTAGTGCCTGGGACCGTAGGCTCACATGCATGGAGAGAAGCCAGCTAGACATCCAGCTCACCTTCTGCAGGATCTTCCAGACTTTCTGGTAGAAGCCCACAGGGACACGGTTGAGGGCCCCATCCAGCCGCCGTCTCCGCTGCCACTGGCCCTGGCGGCTGTCCTTACTGCCCTGGTCTTCCAGCATGCTTGAAAAGGAGCCCTTGCCCAGCAGCTCTGAGTGCCCAGCAGACTGGGCAGACAAAACAAGGACCACAGAGATGCTGCAAAGTTAAACACCCCACAAGAATGCAGCCCGCTGCTGCCCAGAGTTTGTGCTCATGCAGCCTGGTTCCCAGGGCAGAGCTGCCACCCCCTGCCCCCAGCAAAGCCCACTCTGCAGCCCCATCTCCCTGTAGCACCCCCCAGAGCACAGCTCCTTTCTGCAGCCACAAACAGGACAGATACCATGCATGCAGCCAACAAACACAGGTTACCAGAGAAGACTTCAGGTCAGCGTCCCCAGACTGCAAACTGAGGGGCTGAAGGAGGAAGGGAGAGACAAAAATCAGACTGTGCTGGAGCAGGACAGCCATCACAGCAAGCAGAGCAGCAGCAGCACAGACCAAGCTCAGGTCATGGGGCAGTTATCCCAGGAGCTGTGGTTAGCTGGAGATTGACAAGTAATTTCAAAAGGCAAGCTGTGGAAGGTCTCACGTTAGCATCAGAGGGGAAGGACTGTGCCAGGGCATGGAGCAGCTGCTGCAGCAGCAGCAGGCTCATGGCAGCCAGAACACAGGAGCAGGGCTGCTACTGCTCTGTTGGCTGCTGGCATGGACAGGGATTTAGTCTCAGGCAGACTGGAGAGCCAGCAACAAGGTCTCTGCCCATGGATGACCCTCCTCACCACATACGTGGTCCCTCTGTGATGCCAGGTTTCACACTGCAGCAGTTTGGCCATAAACCTGCTGCATCAGCCTGGTCCCTGCAGGCCTCATCTCTTTGAGGACAGGACCCTTCCTAGAACTCAGGACTCCTCCTGGACACATGCCAGGCACCAGAGGAGGTCCTTGTCATTTGTAACTGGGCAGGAGCCTTTTCCTCTAGAGAAGAAATAGCTGAGGAGGCTACAGGCAGGAACCAGCGATCACCAGTGGACTGTCCAGCAAGGCCACTGCTGGTCATGACACTGGAAACATCATGCCACCTTGCTCAGCAAGATTTTGTGGGTATAATGGAATCTATTTGCCCATAGCAACTACAGAGCACAGCTCCCAGCTGGTTGTAATGTCAATACACTCACGGGTTAGAGAAACCTTCCTCCCTGCCAGTCCCAACATGTCAGGTCCCACTCAAAGGGGATCTCCCTGAAGGTTGTGGGGCAGGACCAGCCCTGGGTCCCCACAGCATCTTAAGCCATGCTGACCTCTTCCCAGGGAGCCAGTCTCCTTCTCCTGTCCTGAACAGAGCAACCCTGAGCCTGCCGAGGGGAAGCCAGCTCATTGCTGCAGCAGCTGCCTCAGCAGGTTTGTTTAGGAAAGCTCATTAACTCATGCAAGCTTGGAAGCTGCCCTGCTGTGTGGCATAAGGGACAAAAGCTGAGGCTGCAGGAGAACCAAGATGGTTTCACCTTACTCCCAGTCAGAGACTGCCTACGTTTATCCAATTGCTGCAAGAGAAGAAGGAAATTGGGTTTTCTGTTGCTGGAAGAGGCCCACCAGCCACACCTAGGACACTGCATGGTCCTCCCCTCCCCTGCACCTTCTCTGCACCCCCGTGTTCCCCACCTACTGCGCTGCCAGAGCAACCCCCACCAATAGACTTACCCCAGTTCTTCCCCCCAGGGCAGGACTGGAGGCAAAAGGAGCTCCAGGAAGCAGTTGTAAGCTCTCTGAAGCTCAGGAGCAAGCTCCCTGCTGCTCTCCCATCAATCCTGTCTGTCCCGTAGCTGCTTGTCACCCACAAAACCTGGTAGAGGCAGCCTGCACCATCTACCCTCACCTGTTTGATCTCACTTTTCAGCCTGATGATGCCAGCACGCTCAGGTTTGGTGGCCCCAACAGCCCCCACTTCACAGATGGAGATAGCAGTGGTGAGCGATGAGTCAACCGATCGCACTGGAGGGGAACAGAGGTCTAGAGTGGATACCATGCCTCAGTGCATGAACATCTGTTACTGCTTGGGCACTAGTACCTCTGCACACCCTTGCCCTCTATCCCAACCAGCACCAGAGATCCATGAGCACAGCACAGAACTGCTTCAATTCAAGCCTGACCAGGCCAAGTGCCAAACTAAGCAAAGCTCCAACAGCCACAGGACTCCAGCTCGATCCCTGGAAGTCGGCTCAGCACCACCCTCCTGAAGAGCATGGCTTCCTGCTGGACCACTGCAGTGCAGAAGCAGCTGTGCTGAACGTGCAGGAGGACAGGGACATCCCCCACAGGTGGGAAGAGCTGGAGCTGGCCACACTCTGTGTTGGGACCCAGCTTTGCCCAGAGATACTCTCACAACCCTGCTGAGAGACTCACCACTCCTTTCCACCCCAAACTCCTTGCCAGACAGGATGTGGTAGAGAAGGCTCTTCATGTCTGATGGGCTGAGATTCATCAGGTTCTCAGTGGCTTCTCCAGCTGGAGAGAACAGAGTTGGGATGCGGTACTCTGCTTCACAGCCCTCCTGGGACATTCCTACCCTGTACCTGATTCTGTCTGCAGGAGAAGCGCTAGGTACAGCGGCTCATCCTCCAAGGACATACACTAACTCCAGGTGTTGCCTACAACAGGGACTCTTCCTCATGCCAGCCCAACACATACTTGAACAGACACCTCAATGAAATCACTCACCGGTGCTGCCTGAGAACAGTCTCAGCTGCAGACCTTGGCACTTTCATGCAGGATCTCATCCTGGTGCTGAGCTGCCCATTTTTAACAGCACTTCTCCTTCCTAGCTGACAGGGCCCCAAAGCACCACAGCACCCACCCCAGCTGGAGTGCCGTCCCCACTGCATGTACCTGAGCAGCGCAGGGAGTGCGCCAGCTCCGTTGCCATCACCTGGATGATGAGCCCAATGCGGATGCGGAACATCTCAGCGAAGAGCGCGGGCTCTGTGCGCATATACATGGCCAAGTACACCATGATCTCCTGGAGGGGAAGAGGCAAATCACCCCACTGCTGCTCACCAGGGCAGACATCCAGCTGTGGGGTCCCCTGCCACCCTAGTCCCTCACCTGGGTGAGTATGGACACACTGAGGTTCTTCTCACTGGCTTCATCAATGAGGCGAACAAGCTCCTCATAGGGGATCGGGCTGGGGAGGGAACAAATGGCAGAATAGGTGAGAGGCAGCAGAGCAAGCCCTGGATCCCTCCTGGTCTGTACAGCCCAGAGAGGAGAGATACAGGATAGGGACAGCCACCCAGAGCCACTCCTGCCCACAGACTCCAGAGCAGCAGGCTCACATCCAGCCCCAGACTAGCATGTGAGGAAAGGGAGAGGTGCGACACTCACGCAGAGATCGTCTTCTCACGTGGCTCCGGGGGTAGCCCCACTGTCAAGTGCTTCTGGTGAGACAGGAGGTCAGTGCAAGCCTGGGGACAGAGAGTGTCATCCCAACAGCTCAGGGTTTGGAGCCTCAGCACAAGGCAGAGGGAAACAGAGCCGATGCAGCCACAGCTCGCCTGCCCACTCTGCTGCCTCCTCCCTGACAGACTCCAGCCCACTAGAGGCCAGCTGCATAGTTGTTACCTCGTCCAGCGCTTCCACCTTCTTCTTGAGGATGCCAGAAATGTAGCGGATCAAGGCCCACTGGCGTGTGTCCCCCACCCGCACATACAGCTCAGTGAGGAGCTCCTTGACAGTGGGGCCAGGCTCGCTATCAAGTCCCGTGTGCCACTCGGGCCCCCTGCAGTAAAGGAAACGCCAGGTTATAGCCAGCAATTTGCCCTGCAGCAGCTCCCTGGCAGCCCCCAGGCTTTGCAGGTTGGGATGCATGCACGGCTGCACCAGTGCTCTCTCTGCTCAGTGAGCCAGCAGGACTTGCAGCTCATCGTACTTGAGGATGTGGAGCATGTAGAGGATGTCAGCTTGCTCCTGCAGTGTAGGGCAGATGCGCAGCTGGTCCACCAGTGCCCTGCAGTCCATGTTGCCATCCTCATCACGGGGCAGGTTCATCTCTGCATAGAATGCATGGCTCTGTGTGGAAGGGAAACCCACCCGCCTGGTTAGCATTGCCAGCACCCCACATGAAGTGCAGTCTGGGTATGGAGCCAAGGCCAGTCAACCATGGATATTCCCCCTCACCAACCACCAAGCCTTCCCCATGGAGCCCCACAAAGAACCCCTGGCTTCAAGCTGAAGAGATGGCACTGCTTGGCCAGTCCAGGAGGGACAAGACTCACCTTGCCATCCACGTCATGCTGATGCGGTGAACTCAGCAGCTTGACCGACTGCTGGGACGCTTGGAATATCTTGCTGGGTACATACATCCCAACATCTAAAAGAAAGCTGAGGTTGGTGTAGGCACTTCTCAACCCCAGCCACCACTGCTGTGCCCCAAATCACCTCACACCTGACACTCTGCTCCCCCAGCAGCCCCTGCAGAGAAGTCCAGCCCCTACCCACTGGGTTCAAGGAATGCCACGGGGAGCTGCCATCCCTTATCATTCAGCAGTTTCCATGAGGACTGCACAGGCACCAACTCCAAGATACTTCATGACCAGGACTAACACGATGGACATAATGTACCTTTGCCCAGGCAAAGGCTGGGTTGCTCCATGGTCTGAGGCCCCCAGCATCGCACAGCTGGGAAAGCTCCTAAAGTACCTCAGCCTCATCCCTGGGCTTGAATGAAGGTGCTGAGCATGCTGAAGTTACTCACTCTGAACATGAAGGTCCTTGGCCTTAGATGCCAGGGACATGAGGTCACGGGTGGTGTGGACAGCAGCCCTGAAGCGGCTCAGCCCTCCTCGCTGGGCGGTGGGAGGGAGGTTTGACTGGGGAATCGTGCGCTGCAGTAAGTGGTCCAAGTACTGAGCAACCTCGTCATATGTGTCTGCTGGAAAGGCAAGCAGAAGAGGAGGGGTTCAGCCACTTTGTGCTGGTGTACCTCTAGACCCTAGAATGCTCCCCAGCTGTGCCTTGGCAAGAGTAAAGCTTTGCTCGCTGCACAAAGAGACAATGTGAGAGTGGTGCTGGAAGCCAGATGGACAGTGCCAGCAGCCAGGCTCACAAAGCACAGCAACCGCAGCATCCCTATTCTTGCACTACTCCGCTGCCTGGGACACTGGCTGCCAGCTGGGGCCAAACTGGGGCTCCCTTCAAGTCCCATCTGGATAAAGGAAGTGATAGAGCTGCAGCATGTTTGGTCCAAGCCTGCGCAAGGACAGCGGGGTCTACTCAAACTCTGCGGTGAAACCCTCACGCTCTGTCTCTCTGGCACAACCGGGGCAGCCTGCCCAGAGACCACTAAGGAGCACCCCGGCGCAGCAAAGGACTCATCCAAGCAGGACTCCAGCACAGGAGCAAGGCAGGGTGGGTTTTGCAACAGTTATTTCTAATTACAAATTACCAGTTACGTCTAATGAGGAGTTAGGGCTCCTACCTTGCTCTTTGCCCAGCCTCCAGCAGCTGCCATTGCTCCCAAGCCACACTGAGAGTGCCAGAGCCACCACTTGCTAACTCTGGCATGGAGGAGGGTGCTCAGAAGCCACATCTCTGCTCAGCTGGGAGATAACAGTGCTCCACAGCAGTGAGGGGGATGCCCTGGAGGTGAGATGCCCCATGCCAAGGCAATGCAATACAACACACAACTGTTGATGCACTTCCTGCCAGTGGGCCAGGGTAAAGCCTTGTTGCTCTCCAGCTGGCAGACAAGATCCGTGGTGTGTCTGCCCCAGGAGGTGAGCTGCAGACTGAATCTGCACAGCATCCCCTTTCCACACCTGGGGAGGATGCCTCATGCCAGTGCCTGAAGGCACAGCTGGAGGAGTCCCTCAGACATCAGGCTTGAGAACATCATCTCCCTGGCTGCAGCATCTGATCACAGGAAAAACTTTTAAACTGGACATCTTCTAGGTGCTGTAGAGAGGTCAGGCAGGCCCTGTCTCCCATTGGGGCTCGAGGGAAGCAGATACCTTGGAGAAGCTTGGGTGCAGCCTGCAAGGAGACTGCAGGCAAAGCAAAAGGACAGCAAGAGAACTAAGTATTCAATCACAGCAGTGCAAACATTGGCTACAGGAACACCAGAGGCAGACTGATGGGAAGGCTGGGAAGACAACAAGCACTAGGTGACACCAGAGGAGGATGTACCCAGGCCTGCTTGCAAGGGCTACAGCAAAACTTGCACCCCGTCATGGTCTCAGGACAAGGTGGGTCCATCATGCTACCATGGGCCAAGGCCCTCTCAGGCACCCTATGCACAGCAGCAAGGCCTCGGCTTGGCACCCACTGGAGCAGCTCTGCCCAGGGAGGGTCAAAGGCTTTGGGAAAACAACACTCAGAGATCGTTTGGGGACACAGTGGCTCTTCCCCACCATCCTGGGCACTGCACCATCACTTTCTGCACCCTCACTTGTGCACCAAAGATCCTCAGCCAAATCTCCTGAGCAGAGGCAGGTTGCTGAGCCTTTGTCTCTTCCTCACGCAATAGCCTACAAAGGTCAGAGTGGCTTGTTCCAGAGCCTCCTCCATGCTCTCCACATCCACCAGCCTCAGCCTCATCTGGCTGGGAAACCCCTTGGGTGAGGGTGCTACAACAGCTGCATCAATTCACCCAGTCCCACCCCACTGGTGTCACCATGAACATCACCCAGACAAAGTTAATTGATGGAGGGTCAGATGTGAACAGAAACATGGTGAAAACCCAAGCATATGAAGAATACTGTGGTGGACACTGGCAGGGAGGTTGGGTGTTACGGGTTTCCAGGTGAGTTTGGCATTTGCCATGCCACAGCAGCAACTGGCCTGTTTCCCCCTTACCATCCTCTGCTATCTGCAAGCCATGCAGCCACTCCTCGGCGTCTAGCTCCTCAAAGCTGTCAATGCTGAGCTTGTAACTCTTGGCAAAGACCTTACCCTCTGGCCCAGGGTCCATAAAGCTGAGGTGCGTTCGGCACGACGTTGTCAGGAACTCCGACAACTTACCCGTCTGGATCCTGGGCGAGAGGAGGGGAGGTCACACAGAGATGAAGGGGGAGGCAATACCCTTGGCTTTGCCTTGTGGACCCAGAGCAAGCCCTTCATCAGGAAGAGATGCATTTGCCCAGGAGCATACACACGCCCCAGTGCCTGCTTTAGCTGCCTGCGATTCCTCCAGCCACAGCAGGGCATGGAAGGGCTGCCCAAAAGCTGTTAGAGGGATCCGGCAGCCATGGGTTTAATGACATGAAGAGGTACGTCCTCTTTTGCATCTCCTCTGCTGGATTGTAGCCCTGGGGTGCACTTACAGCCTAGCACACCCCAGCCAGCCTAGCACACTCCAATGTATCCTCCACAGCTTGTTCCCCAACAGCCAATGCTCAGGCCCAGCAGGTACCCTCATAACCAGGCTCTCGGAGGCCACCAGCCCGCTCCCGTTCTGCACCCCTGGAAGCTGCGCTCACCTTGCGCCACCGAAATACCCGTCCTGCAGCTTCCGCAGTGTTGCTAGCACCGTGGGATGCACGCTGCTGCCAGTTTCATCTGTTGGGGACAGAGACACAGGCAGTCAAGTCTCCTGCTCAAAAAGGCTCCCCGAAGTTAACACAGAGCCAGGTGGGCATTCAGACATGCAAAGCACCATGGCATCAGCCAGGCTTTTGCTTTAGGGTGCACAGCCAGGCTGTGGCACCAAAAGCACAACCCAAAAAGGGAAATTCAGGACTGTACAGGCTGGGTTTCAGGAAAGCCAGGCCAAGACGCACTTCAGGCTCCTGAGATTTCACCTTGGGCTGAAGCCAACAGTACCACACAGCAGCACCCCAACAACTCCCAGCTTTGTCTTTGGATTTCACATGAGGCAGTGGAGGGGGTACTGCTGCCTGGGGCAGAAGACACCACAGCAAAGGGCACGCTCAAGACACTAAGGGGATTTCAAGAACACAAGGAGAGCCAAAAAGGCCTGAAAGCAGAACAGAGTCCCTTCCTTGGACCAGGCTCATGGGAAAGCTGTGAGCTGCTCCAGAGAAGCCAGTTTTGCTCTGCACAATTACACAGCTCTTTGCTCCTTCTGATTTGCCCTTTTCTTCTCCCTGTTGTCTAGGAAACCCTTTAGCAGATGGTTAGTCTTACTGAAGAGTCAAGGTGCAGGAAGAGCCCCAAGAACACTTTTACAGGGGGATTATTTTGTTGGTCTTGCTCCCAAAAGGCTTCCCAACAAGCCTAGCTCCCCGGAAACTGAATACCTCTGTGCCAGCAAACATCACTTGAAATGCAGGCACTTGCGTAGTGCTTGGCAGGCAGTCCCGCTAGCTGCCAGGACAGCTGCCAACTCAGTGTGGCTCCTTTGAGCAGTAAACTCTTTATAGGACGCTACTAGCTGTTCCAGCTCCATCATGTCCCCATTACCGAGATGGTCCCACATTTTCCACCCCCTACATCTTCCGCTCCCTCCCGCAGAGGCTGCCTCCCAGTGCTGCTCTAGCCAAACCCCTTGTGAGGTCAGAGGATCTATACCAAGCATGGTGTGTGAGATAGGGAAGGTGATGGTCGGCCGCCCAGTCATCCTCCAGCGGCTGCAGAGGTACGAGAGGTCCGTCCTCAGCATCTCCACAATCATCTTGTTGTCAAGAGCCAGGTAGAACTGTTGCTGGTCTATGAACTGCAAGGACAGCAGGAGACATGAGCAGCCCTTCCCACAGCAACTAGGTCCCGTTGGTGCCACCCACGTTTTCCCACAGGTGCTCAGCCAGGCCAGCCACACCGTACACCCAGGGCAGATGCTCCTTTGCACTAACAGCTCATCCCACCTTACCTGGTAGGTGCCAGTACAGTCTAGCAAGGGACCCTCAACCCCCAAAGCAGCTACTGGCCACTAGCAATGACGAGGAGGTAATACCACAGCTCAGCAGCAGCATCATCCAGGTCCCCCACAGCCGGTCTGTGCTGTGCCTATCCCAAGCAAATATGCACTTCCCACTGTGCCAGGTTTTCAACCTCGCTCGTCCCACCATGCTGGACACAGGGGACAGAGGGATCCCTGTCCTGCCATCAGCCTCCTCCTGATGTCCTTGTCGGGGTGAGCAAAGGGATTTTCACCCAACACTAATCATCAGAAGGCTGAAACCATCTCCTCCCAGCACACACATAACCAGGACTCTGCTGCTTCACACCATGCAGCTGGGGCTGCTCCACCCTCCCAGGCTGTTCAGAGGGTGGTGGGTCACCCCTGAATAAAACTCGAGCCCTCAGCCAGTTGAGAAGCCTCCTGCCCAGTTCCAGATCGTATGTCAGCTGGGAATGAGCCTGAGCCACGCGACCCACCTGCGGGGTAAAGGTAAAGATGTTCTTCCTGATGTTGTAGAGCTTGGAGGTCCCAAGGACGCCCATGTGCCGGTAGGGCCGTCCTGTCAGGCACATCTGCTTGTTGCGACCTAGGGGGGCAGGAGGAGTTTTTAGTGCAAACCTCCTCACAGAAGTGAATGCAGCAGCAAACAGAGACAGGCCCCTGCTACCAGCTAGCAGGAAAAGGCTGGTTTATGGTTGGGGTACCCAGGACACTGTGTTGAGCTGGCACAGCTTTAAGGGACAGTGATACTCTGTCCCTCAGCCCTGCCCAGTGGGCTAGAGATACCCAGGCCCTCCCCAGAGACTCCTGTTGAAATAGGGACATACAGCCTCTCCTGACCTCTGCAACATGCCACACCTCCAGGTCTTTGGGGATGTCAGAAGCTGGAACAAGGCCAGGGCTTCCCCCTTGCACAGGCCTGGCCCCCCAAAACTGACAGCTCTATCAGCATTCCCATTGCTCCTGGATGACTCCCAGAGCCCAGGATGGTGCAGCAGCAGCACTGCCCCTTCATCAGCTGCCAGGCTGCTTCTCTACCCCCTTTGCCCATGTCATATATGGCCTTTTGGTGGCTTAAATTAGCCAGCGCATGCAGCCTACAGTTGGATCAGGTTTCTCCTTTGGCCCAGGGTGGGTCTCCAGCACCTGCACAACAAGCCTCATGTCCAAGGGGTGGGGTTGCAGCATCAGGGAATTAGTATGCAGAGCTCTGAGCGTACCCTGCCCTCACACTCAGCCCTGCCAACCCTCCAACAACAGCCATCTGGCCTGAGCTACAGGCTCTCTCAGCCAGGGACTGTCAGGGGACCCTTCTCTGCAGTCTGGCTTGCCTTCCCTGTTGAGATCTGTGTACAGGAACAAAAGCTGGCTCCTGCCCACACCAGCTCCATCCTGTATGGATCACAGCCTCTGACTGTCCCTGGGGCAACTATGAAACTGCAATGCCAAAGCTTTATCCCTTTCAGAATCACCCTGAATAGCAGTGCCCACAACTCCAGTTCCCCTTGGGCAGGAGTAGCTTCATCAGGCCCAGGAATGGGTGGCAGAGCTCTCATCAGCCAGACAGAGAGCAGCATGGTAGGACATCAGCACCTATGAGCAGGAGTGCCGGGGGATGGGACGGACCCTCCTGCACTCCCTTTGTTACAGAAGCAGGGAGCCCAGCTCACCCAGCCGGGCATAGATGTGGCTGAGGATGCGAGCAGGCTGCACTCTGATGGGATAGACGTCTGCCACAGTCTCCACATCAATCTCCTCCTTCCTCAGGACAGCCTTGATCCCCTCCGTCTCTGCCAGGATGCACACTGTGGAGGGAGGAGGAGAAGCTCAGTGAGGCAGGGGCACAAGAGTATGACAGCACCGCCCCTGGCCTCTGGGGACACATACAAGGTGCCACACCCCATAGAGGCAGCTGTCTGGGGTCCTTTTGGGAACCAATGCCCATTGCAGAGGTCTGCCTTGCTCCTAACATTCTCTACACCCAAGCCTTCCCCACTGAGCAGCAGGAGGACAGGACAGTTCTCAGCCTCTCTGGAGAGGAGGCTGTAGCAGGTGATATTTCCCTGGGGCAACGCAGGGTAGAGTGGAAGGACTTGCACCCCATCTTATACCTACCTTGCCAGGGCTAAGATCTAAACCAGCCACCCAGGAGGCAAGAGCAAACCAAGAGCCACTCCTGTGAATTCTGCACAGGCAGAGTCCCCACACCTGCCAGGCACAGGGTTTTGGGACTGGTCCCTTTCCCTCACCTTGGACCACGACATCAGGCTTGGGGACAGTTGCAAACCGGCGGTTGAGGGGATCTATTTCTCCAGGAGCTAGAAAACCCTGAGGAAGGAGAGGTATGAGGAGATTAACATTTCATGGGCAGGGTAGAATGGCTAATGCCTAGGGACAACCCACCTTTAAGAGGTCCTGGGGAATAGAGGTGACAACTTCCCCACTGTAGGTGGCTCAGGATGGCAGCATTTGCCCTTTCAGAGCTCAGAGCCTGGCCCCCCGCACTCACAGCCCTCCCCAGCACCAGAGATGACCATACCTCAGCCATCAGGCAACCCAGGATGTAGAGCGACTGCCCCCACATGAGCGGCAGCTTGCCCATGGGTATCCTGTCCACAGTGTGGGGGTTCCTGTACTCCTCATCCACCTGGAAGACAAGCCAGGAGGTCAGGGAGGGATCCACAAACACAGGATGCTGAAGGAAGCAGCATCATTGCATTTTGAAGTCCAGCAGTTTAAGGTTTTAAACCAGAGCCTACGAAAGCTCTGAGCGTCCAAAACCTCCTGGCTACATTCCTCCCCTCTTCTTGTGATTGCCCCAGGCACCCACGTCATACAATAGGTCAGCTGCTCAGATGTATTTGGGCTCCCAACAAAGGCCATCCCACTGGAATGACTGACACGCCCCAGGAGTACCAGGGTGATGCTCTCAGATACTGGCAAGGAGAGCATCTCTCCTGTACCACCTGGGCACCAGGAGGCCGTTGCTCTCAGCTCAGGCCCACACAAACATTCTCATCACTGATCATGAGCTCAGGTTCTCAGCCCAGGTCTGTGTATCCTGAGCTCTCAGAGGACTCTGACTCCAGGTCAGCAGACTGTCAGCAAAGCACCCTTGCATATGGGGACAAGAAATGCTTTGGGAAAAAAAAAAACAAAACAGTTTATTTATCCAACATGGTTTTATAACACCTCCAAGTCACTTTTTTACATGTGGTTTCCACGCACTACAAGTGCTGCTTTACTGGGCTAATAAGCAGTTAAAACCTACCTATCTGGTAACTATTTTTGCTCCTACTGTAGCTCAGGACTGCTCACCTTATCCGGCGGGACACTGTACAGCTCTGGCACCAGGCACACCCCATTCTTCCCCTTGATGAGAACCCCTTCAAGGGCTTCTCGGTACTCCTGCACCTAAGGAGAGGGGAGAGCTGATCTACCCCTGGTCATGGCTCCCTGCATCCTTCCCCCACATGCCCCCCTTGCCAGGGACTTTTCTCCACCAGGACAGCAGGTCCTGCTTCCCTTACCTGCTCCATGTTTCCGCTGAAAATCCCATCAATGATCAAGTATGCCCAGAAGAGAGGCCACTCACACTCAATGTTCTCAAACAGCTTCAGCTCAGCAGGTTCGTAGTAGGGGCGGTTGGGGTCCTCCAGGGAGGGCGTGGTGGCAAAACAGATGGTGGGTTGCAGGATCCCCTCAAACTGACAGGGCTCCTACTCCTCCCAAGACCCCAGCCTCAAATGCCCTCCCAGTCCTCTTCTGCAGATGATGGAGATGAGAGAGCTGAAAAGCAGTTTCACCTCCAGGCTGCACCCTTTCCACCAGAGATCCCCTCCCAAGCTCCCTGCACTGACGCCAAAGGGACTCACTCTTCCTGGGCAAAGGGATCCTACCCAGTCCCCAGGAGAGCACCCCAGAGCCTCAAACAACAGCACAACATCCCGCTCACTGCACTGGGGACACCTGCATCCCCTTCGCCTTGCCTCCTCTGTCCCAGCCCCTCAGCACCTGCCTCCTCCAGCACCTTCAGGCTGGCCCAGCTGGCTATGAGGGCTTGGGCTGGTCAGAGAGCAGGGTCCCTCCTGCCATTTGATGCGACTGTGAGCCTGACACGAGGGAAACGGTTGGGACAGATTCACTGAATCCTCCCACCCCAAGTGTAGTGTCCCAAGGGACCTTATGCTCGACTCTCCCAGCTAACTGCTTTAACTATTTGCTACAAGGGAAAGAGCTGGCCTTAGCAGACTGTCATGCAAGAACGGACAGCAGGGACAGAAGCGGCAGATGTGTTCTATAGTGCCTGCACACCGGCCACAAGGTCCCAGACTCCCATGTGACTCCAGCCAGCAGCAGTGCCTCTGCAGGCAATGCTGCCCTTCCCATGCCTTGCAGCTCCTCAGAAGTAATCCACAGCTTTGCACGCTGGCAAAGCTTGTGAGCACCAGGAAAGTCAGACTGGAGATGCTGCTGCTGGTCTCTGGCTCTGGAGAGACACAGCCTCACATGCTGCCTGTTATGGTCAGGTCTCAAGAGGTGCAGCAGAGGAGAAGCATTTAGAAGCATTCGTGTTCAAAGGAGCCCCACCAAGTTATGGGCCGAACAGCTGGTGATGATTTAAGAGCCTCCAAGTACCATTTCCTGCCTTTGTGGTTATCAAGTGTAACTGTTGCTTATAAAATTTTCCTGTTTTCCCACCCTAAAGCAGCAGAACAAAGTCTCCGCTCACTCCACTGAGAGCGAAGTGTGGCAGTACACAGGCTGCCTGCTGTCCTGAGAAAGGTAGAAGCAGCTTTGTGACCTCCAGTGCTGCTGCAGGGCCGAGGCCGTCAGGGAGGAGCCCTGCATGGTCACCTCCACAGGCCTCCAGCCCTCACTTAGGGCTTGTGCAGCCCTGGTAGAGGCAGGGAAAGAGCCCACCTTGGCAGGACTCCCACATGGGGCAGTAATCTCATCTTCCCCCAGCCCAGGAGATACACAATACCACTAGGTCCCAATAAGTGGGTAAAGCCAGCCTCTGCCCACTTCCTATAAGTGTGGGTGGGATGTAGCACCTCTGCAATGGGCTCTAACATTTTGGGAAGCCTTACCCAGGCCCATGACACTACCTGGAGCTACTAAAGAGCCTCATCTTCCCACCACAGTCTCTGAGCTGCACCCAGGGTGGGCTGCAAATGCAACCCAGGGCAGCTACTGCTTGGCACTCAAGTTCTGGCAGGTGGCAGGGCTGGGGACACTTACTTCTTTGGGGGTCCTGTATCCATCCCGGAGGAAGCGACAGCAGCCGTAGCGCCCCTGGAAGGGAGGGGAAGAGGTGCTAAGCACAGCATGGTCAGCACAGAAGGAGGCAAAGCGTGAGATACCTTGTACCTTGAATGCAGAAGCATAAAGGAGTCTCCTTCAGCCAAATATCCCCCTCACTTGTTCCCCTAGTGCTCAGGCACCATGATCACAGCCTAGGGCCACAGCACATAGGACTGTTTCTTTGCACATCTCTGCCACAGGTCATGGGGACTGGGAGAGGACATCACCCAGCACACCCTCCCCAGGCATGTTTTTGGGGAGTAAAGGGCTACAACAGTCTGGACTGCAGCTGTCTCCTGGGAAGGGCAAGACAAGGGCAAAGCCACTCACCTGCAGCTTTGTGATGATCTCTTGCTTGGTGATTTCCACCAGCTCGCTGTCCTCCACAGCGAACGCTGGGTAGGAAATGACAGAGAGCACGCTGGCATCCACCTCCTTGGACGTGGAGGCCCGGGGCAGCATTGAGTGGAGAATGGACTGGGCGAAGGGGAAGGAGGGATGGTTAGGTTGCTAGGCCAGGCATCGTTCACATCACAATCCCAGCAAATCACAGTACATCCTGCAACGGTGTAAAGCCCGTGCGTGTAAAGCCCCTGCGGGTCTCACCTGGCAGTGCTGCACCTCATCTGACAGCACCCGTATCACTGACTGTGGGCCTCCCTTTGCTCCAAAGAGATCCAGCTCATCCAGTGCCTCCAGGGCAGCCTGCAAGCAGGGCGAGACCCAAAGCAGCAAGTCCTCCACTGTGCTGCGCATCTGTAAGAGCTCTCATCCCGTGCCAGCCCCTGTGTAATGCACTGCTCAAATTTCAACAAATGTAAACCCTGTTGCAGCTGCAGAGGGTCAGAATGTGGCCACATCTCCAAAGCCACAGGTAGCCAGACATCAACAGGGCCCTGGACATTTCTGTCACACACCCCAATTAATTCCTCACTCCCAGTTCAGGCAAAGCTCAGGCAAGCGGGGCACAGTTTTATCCCAGCATACAAGGCGAAAGGTCTTCCTTCCCCAGGAAGCCATTACTGCATGGGGCATTGAGCCTCAACAGTTCCACATGCCCAGCCTTCCCTGTAAAAAGTGCTCCCCAGCACCTGCCCAGCACCTCTCCCCGGCTTACCTTGGCCATACCAACGGAGCTAGCATTCAACTCGGTGATGCCCTGGTTCGTCTTGTCCCCACGCTCCCATATCCCAAAGTCCTGTGCAGAGGCAGCAGCATGTTGGAGCAAGCAGCAGTTCACAGCACACCCAGAAAGCCTTCGAATCCCAGCCATTGGTGGTGCTCCCAGCAGGCGCTGTGGGAGTCTGCCTGCTGGGGCTCAGGAGGGACCCACAGCTGCCCCTAGACACCAGCCCATCACCTATACCCCCAGGGCATGCTCCCCTTCCCCAACACAGGCTACCCACCGCAGTTTTGTAGGCTGCTTCAATGTAAAACACAAGGTTCTGAATAAAGTTGACTTCATCCAAGCTGTGAATTATGTGGAGGCCTAAAGCAGGGGGAGGAATTTACATCAGTCACTTCAAGTCCACAGGCATCCCTACGAAGAGGCTGCAGTAACCCACGTCAGACCCCTTTTCCTCACTGCACAACTGCCCTGCAGGAGCCACGTCCTGGCTGGCTCCTGTCCCCCACTCCCACTCCACTATGGCAGCTCCGGGGCTTAAGGCAAATGAGGACTCTTAGAGAGATGGACATCAAGGGCCCCAAATCTATCTTGGGTGCTGTGAGCGTAAGAAAATAGTGAGGTTGGGGAGGCCATCACAGCAACTTGGCACCCAGGACACTGCACCCAAACTGGGAAGCTGGAGAGCCCTGGAGATGAGCACACTCAAAACTGAAAGGGCATCCCCCAATAGCATCACCTGAGGCTGTCATTTGCGCCAGCATGAGCAGGTAGAGAGAGGTGGCGTCCATCTGTAGGTGACCCCACTCGTGGTCCCCCACCACAGTAGCACAGGTGTGAGTGTTGTACTTGGCATGCAGGCAGTCCTTGGTGCTCTGGCTGTACTTGAATGCCTCCACCTTGTCCACCTTGAGAAGGGCAAGGATATGCAGGGGTTCTTCAAACCCTGTCTCCACAGAGATGTGGCAGCGCCAAAGCCAAGGGCTGCCCTGTGCCGTCAACCCAGCACATGGAGCCATGTCAGTCTCTGGGCTAAGCCCCTCCATGCACCAAGACAGTGAGTGCAGGCTCACGTGCCACCCTAGTGCAGGGCTGCAGCCACGGAGGGCCCACAGCCACAGCTGCACCACGTGGAGAGAAAAGCATCACCCCGAATGCCCTCAGAGAGAAGAGCTGCGAGTG
The DNA here is from genome assembly GCF_036417535.1 of Chlamydotis macqueenii. NCBI lineage: Eukaryota > Metazoa > Chordata > Aves > Otidiformes > Otididae > Chlamydotis > Chlamydotis macqueenii. Next base: position 602,619 of record NC_141566.1, read on the forward strand.
CCAGCACCAGCCAGGCCACAAGACAGGGAGCAGCTGGTAAAGGCTCTACTGGCCACCAGCCCGCAGCACTGGGACTTCCATCACACAGATGCCAAGTCAGAACTTATTTCAAGACTTGCTGGAAGGGGGGCTTCCCTCCACTCCTCAAGGAAGGCTGGGGAGAGCCAGCACAGCCGGCTGTGGAGGGACAGTCTTTGTGGCAGAGCTGGCCTTTGAGGAGACCACTCAACTCTCGGAGGCACTCCCCAGCCCATACCTGTCTCATCATGCACTGGAGCAGCCCCCGCATCAGCTTCACCACACTCTGCAGGAACAAGGAAAACAGTCTCTTTAATCCCCATGCAGCCAGGAGAAGCCCTGACTCAGGATCAGCTGGCCGCTGACCTTTGCAGGACTCTGGCATCTGTAACCAGAGCCCCTGCTCACATTTCCATGGCCCCTGCTCCCTAGGTGATAGCAGAGGGAAGCAAGAATTCTTGGCCTGCCAGCAAGGCTGAGCTGCTGTGCTGTGCTGAAGGAGGGCATGGCTGCAGGATGCAGATCACCAGCCCTTGGGAGAAGGGCTGCATCCCCAAATCACCCCAGAGCCACAAGGCTGGATCCTCCAGCTGGGCTCCAGCACACTCCAGGAAGAACAGCTTCTGACATCCCTTCCTACTGCTCTCCCGTGCCTGGGGACAGCCCTGTTCCCATCCGCACTGCATAGCCACCTGTGGGCTTTCAGCCCCAGAGCTCAGCCATGTCAAAAGCAAACCAGCTGGCAGCTGACAGCCGGCTCCCCGGTACCACCAGCCAGGCTGGGACGGCCGGCATGAGCCCTCCCTCCTACCTGCTCCAGTTCGTAGGCCTTGGCCTTGTCCTCATCACGGTCGGCATTCTTGCGGTAGGCCAGGCCCAGCCCCCAGACGGCCAGGATGCTGTAGACGTTGTCCCGGACCCAGGCATCCCGGTGATCGGCGCTGGCAGGGAGCAGGCCTGTCACCGCGTCCTGCGGAGGGGGGACACACCGAGGGGCCGCGGCCCCCGTTTCCAGTTAACTCCGCCTGACCCGGCCGCAGGGTCAGGAGGTGGCTCCCCAGGAGAGGCGGGTTCCGGCCTCCCCCCGCTCCCCGGGCAGGCCCCGCACCTGATGTCGGAGGATGGTCTGCTGCACGAGGCGCCCGTAGCCGTCCAGCCGCACGCCCGAGTTGCTCCGGCTGCGCATGGGGGCGGCGGACACGGGAGCAGAGGGACAGCGGAGCACAGGGACGCAGCGAGTGCCGAGGGGATCTGCCCGGCCCGCCCCGCCCCGGGTCCTGTCAGCGCCCCCGCCCCGCCCCGCCCCGCCTCGCCTTGCCTTGGCCCGCCCCGCGGCGCCGCCTGCTCGCTAATGCTCGCAACGCTGCCCCGACCACCGCGGCACCTCCGGAGCGTACTCTCCGCCCGCGCTGCCCCGCGCTCTCCGCCGGCGACGGCGGTCCCTCCTCGTGTGGCTCTCACTACCGAGCTGGCAGGACCCGCCGCGATGGCGGCAGCGGCCGGGGGGCGGGGAGAGGGCGGCGGGCGGCGCCCCCTGCCGGGCGGACACACGTAGCGGTGTGGGCGTGTACAGACAGGCGCGCAGAGCCGCGTGCCAGTGTGTGCGCACGGGTGGGCACACGGACACGCGTGCCAGTGTGTGCATACGGATGGGGACACGGACCCGTGTGCCAGTGTGGGTGCATGGACAGGCACAGAGATATGCATATGTACGGAGACATGGACATGTGCATAGATATGGACATACACACACAGGGGCACAAACACAGGTACACACACACACACACCCCTCACCTGCATGGGCATGTGTGCACAGACAGACCCATATGTGCACGCACACATCCATGCACACGTGTATGTACAAACACCTGTGCATACATACTCTTGCACTTCCACATGCACACAGCACACAAATACACGTGGCACATACAGGCACATGCACATGTACACACATAGAGGCAGGAATACGTGCACATGCATGCATATGTACATCCACATGTGTACACACGTATATGTACTCACATATACATGCACACGCACGTCTATACGTGCATAGACTTACACACAGACAAGCACACACGTATACTTCCCATGCACATACATAATCGTATGCATGTATGCACACACACAGGCAAACATACACCCTTGCACAAATAGGCACAGGCAGACGTGTGTGCATACACCCTGGGGCGTGTGCAGCCCTGGCACCCCTGCACAGGCAAGTGGGGCATGAAGCTGCTGGAAGCGGGCAGGGGGGCAGTGGGTTTATTGGCTGCACAGAGCAACTGGAGCGGCTGAGCTGCAGCATTGCCCCGGGGGCTCGGGGCCACAGTCCTTCCCCGGCCCAGCTGAGGAGTCCTCTCTGTGCGGTGAGCACAGAGCGCACCCCAGTCTCCGACGGTCCCGGTGCAGAGTGGGCTTTCCTGGGGCTGCTGGTGGCTGTCAGCACTCGTACTGTGGTGGGGCACAGCGCCCGGCCCTGTGGGGCAGAGCAGCCACGAGCACTGTGCCGGGGTCCCTGGAGGAGGGGCATCCCCAGGCTGGAGGCACCCGAGGTGAAAGGCAAAGCAGGGCTCTGCTGGGGCTCTGCCACGGTGCGTGCCTATGCTGGGAGCATTGGGACTGGGGGACACTGGGGCTGGGGTGCAAGGGAGGTCCCTGGGCTGAGGGCAGTGGGGAGTGGCACAGGGGTAGGGGATCCCAGGGTGGATAACTCCCAAAGCTGAGGAGGCTGGTGGGGTTGGGGTATTTGTAGGGCCCCATGGCCAGGGATATTGGGGTACCTGGTGGGGTCCCAGGGCTGGAGACACTTTGAGGTCCCAGGGAGATACATGCAGGGTCCCAGAGACACAGGCTAGGCTGGGCAGAGGATGATGTTGGGGATGGGCAGGGATCCTCGCTCACCTGCAGGACTTGGTGACGCACTCAAAGCCGTGTCGGCAGTGGGCACCCAGGGGTCTGCTGCCCACCATCCTCCAGAAGGGTGTCATGCGGGGCAGGCGGGGGGCCATGTGCCCCCCCACCTCCCAGGGCTCCTGCAGCATCCAGAGGGGCAGACGGGGCAGGGAGTGGGATGCCAAGCCCCCCAGCCCCCAGTGCCCACCCCCCCTGCCCAGACCCACCTGGAGGGAGCTGGGGAGAAGCAAGAGAAGGGAGAGGAGCAGTGCCAGGCTGGTGGTGGTGCCCGGGGCAGCAGGGGGGGCCCCATTGGCCCTGCCACCTCGGCCAGTGCCTGATGCGACAGGGGCTGAGGCTGCCATGGTGCTGCTGACTCCAGCTCCGCCAGTACCTCTGCTGGGCACTGCTCCTCCCGGGTCATGGCTTTGCACAAATATTTGAGTGGCCCTGGGTGGTGGGGCAGCCTGTTGTCAGCCCCCACCGCCCTCCTTGGCTAGGTGCTGCCAGTGCTTCTGCAGGGCATCCACAGGGCATGCGTGAGGCACCCAGGGCCTAGGCATTACCATCTGCCCCCAGCCTCAGCCACCGGCTGGGTGCCTGGGGGCAGCGGTGCTGCACAGCTGGGTGAGCTCCACACCTGGTGCCCCAGTACTGAGTCCTGCCTCAGATTTGCCCCAACACTGCTAGGGCATGTGGCATAGGTCATCCCCTCCCTGCCCAGTGTCACCCCAGAGGATGAGGCATGCAAGGTGGCAGTGCCCACTTGGGATGGGCAGCAGGAGGGGTAGTGAATGGGGACCTGGTGGAGACAGAGCAAAGCCCCGTTGTGGGGTTTGAGGCAGGAGGCTGGGTGTAGGGCAGGATAGGGCAGGGATATGCCGGCTGGCCTGGGGCAGAGGGGCTGGCTGGTGCAGCCCCCAGCATGGGCAGTAGCCCCACAGGCAAAACTCCTGCCAGAGCACAGGGTGGGGGCACGTCCCCAAAGCTAGGGCTCCTGGTGCTCCCCACAGGGCTGGTGCCAATGGGGTGCCAGGCTGTGCCCAAAGGATTCACATGGCTGTGGGATATGCAGAAAGAGCCACCCCAGCCACCCCCCCCCGCCCCCCCGAGGTGCAGCAGGGTTCTGAGGCAGGAGCCCTGCACCCTCCACCCGGCTCTACCCTGGCAGCCCCAGCGCTGACGCAGGCACAGTGCTGGGGTCAGCCAGGGACAGTGGCTCTTTCCCCGAACTACTGCTCTTCTGTCCTTTTGGCAGTGTCTGCCCCACCACGAGTGCAGACGAGATCATGCTGCTGGGGCAGACCTTTAGCACCAGGGTACCCCAGCAAGGGGTCCAGCCCAACAGGCACAAGAGCCCACCAGCATGGCACAAAAAAGGACAGAGGGCTGGGACAGACAAACCCCAGCGCCCATTCATTTCTGAGGCTTCCCCACCATGGGAAACACCAGGCACTGGCATCCAGTGGTGCCTAGGGCTGGGCACATGCCCAGCTCCCATATCTTTCATCATCACTTGCCAGGATGAGTCAATACTACATGCTTAATGATCAACAAGGGAAAAAATCTTTCCCCTAGGGTCAGGTCCACAAGCTTCCAAGAAAGCAGAAGACGTTTTCCTCCCCACAGCCTCCTGGCTGGAGTTGGCCAGGATACAGTCAACAGAGGACAAGTGGCAGGACAGGAGCCTGGAGCTCTACAGCTTCTCACTCTGCCAGGATGAGGGAGAAACTTTTTGGGGCTGGTAGGTAGGGAAGGTATGGGGGCTGGCAGCACCCTGCCCCACAGCAAATGCCCACAGCAGGGAGGAAGTGCTGAAAGATCCCCATGGAGCTTGGACCAGCAATAACAGATTGGGCTGGAGGCCAAGTGAGAAGAGATCCTGGCAAAAGCCGTAAGTTGAGGATGCAGTGGCAGTACCCAGCTGGCAGTGCCAGTGAGCACTGGGGGCAAGGTTTATGGCTGCCACCCATGCCTCGCTGCTCAAAGAAGGGGAACTTTGCCCCAGCTTTGCAAACACAAGGCATTGCACCAAGGAAGAGGCACGTTTGCCTGCAGACACCTTCCCAAAATAACCCTGGCAGCTAAATGCCTTGGCCACAGCGACAGACAGCACAGAGAGACCCAGCTCATTGCCCTCCCATAGTCCCCCAGGAGCTGCCCCATATAGAAGGATGTGGAGCGTCTCTTGGCTCCAGCCCCACCGAGGCAGCTGCCTGCAGCCACATCTGGTCCCCACTGCCCCAGAGCAAGTTTATGCTCCAGGGAAGCCTCTTCTGCCAGCTCCTGCTTGAACCAGCTGGAGTTTACCCCCTGCACGCAGCAGGGAACAGCACCTACCCCCTCCAGTGCAAGCTGCACGGTGACACAGTCTATGCTAGCCTGTCCCAGGGGGCACCTGTTGCACCCCAGGGACAGAGCAAGAATAGACAAAGATGGTCTTTAGCAAAATCCATCCATTTATTTATTTACACAGTCAGCAATAAATAGAGGAAAGCCAGGTAGCAGGGGTGCTGGGAGCATGGGACTGACCCCTCTGGGAACGAACAGCAACAGGCCGGGAGCCCAGCAGAGCCCAAGCCCTGTGGGACAGCAAGGGTGCAAGAAGGCAGAGGGACACCACAACAGGGGTCCGAACCTTGGGACAGGGTGAGACCCGAGCCCTGCTAGAGGGCAACCAAGGAGGTGAAGGACAGGGGTGGCAGAGGAAGCAGTGGGCAGAGCCCACTGCAGACAGCTGCCTGGCCCTGGCACTAGGATAAGAACTGGCAGCTTGGGTCCCTCCAGTTTTCACAGCCACCCAGAGCAGAGCTGCGGGGGAGGAGAGCAGCTTCCCCACCATCCCCCCCCAGCCCAATTCCCAGCCTGGTGAGATGCTGCCGCAGCTGGGACTAGATGGGATGGGGTGCATGTGAGCTGGGAAGGAATCCCACAGGTAGGGTTGCACCAGATACTGACAGCACCAGCTTGGTGCCAAGCATGGAGACACCTGGACCACTTGCCCTCCCTGCCCTGGCTCCACCAGGAGACCCACAATCACTTCCTAGGAGCTTTGTGCTCCAGTCCAAGAACTCAGCTCATCTCTGGGAGCATCAGTCCAAGCCCCCATGCCCCCCAAAAACACACAGTGGCTGTGGGGCTGCAGGAAGGACAGATGCCACAGGACAACCGCCCCAGTACAGGCTCCTGCCTTTAAAAACTTACAATTTACATAAAACTGCCATTGTAAAACCTTCCATCAGAGCAGTGCCGTGCAGGGAGAGGGGACAAACCTGTCCCAGGCAGAGAAAGACAAACCCTAAAGTCCGGATCCAGCAGGGACAGGCAGAGCCTGGGGGTGATGCGCCAGGGCAGCAGGCATTACCGGCAGGTGCAGGACTCTGCAATCATGTTCTCATACTCCTTGTAGAGGATGCCACCGTCACGCTCAATCATGAGGACGCTGATGGGGCTGTAGCGGTATGGGACGCAGGAGGGCTGGGGCACATTGGCATCCACCAGCTGATGGACAAAGCTCTGCACCACGGCGTGGTTGGGTGCATGGTAGTCATAGCGGAGCAGGCGGGGACAGGCACCCTTGCAGTAGCGCGGGTTGTAGCGGTGGGGAGCAATGATCCAGTGGTCCCAGCCCAGCTGGGCAAAGCTGACGGGGAAGGGGCGCAGGGAACAGTCACTCTTCTCCCCTCCCTGCTCTCGCAGGTAGCCAGGCAGGTCGTGGGCCAGCACCCCTGTATCACGCCGGTGCCGGCGAGGCTCTGCTGCCGGAGGTGGCAGCCCAGCCTGGGTGTCATTGAGGTAGAGGAGGAGGAAGGGGTGGCTGGGGGCCACTGGAGCATCTCGGCTCCCCGCCCGACCGGCATGCACACAGATATGCCGCAGCGCCAGGGTCCCTGCACTGCTGTTCCCCAGCATTAGATAAGGGGTGACATCCACTTCAGCCCAGCCATGACGGGGGCGGGCAGCAGGGCTGAGCAGCGCCCCGGGTGCCTCGCCGGCGGCCACCAGCTCCAGGGCGCAGAGGAGGCGTCCATGGGCCAGAGGCAGGATAGGCAGGTAGACCATGGTGGCTCGGAGGAGGTGCTCAGCCTCGGGTTGGCCCTCCAGGTGGTAGGTGAGGGGCTGCACATACCAGCGACCTGCAGGGAAGCAGCAGTCAGTGCCCCCCGGTATGGCACAGCAGGCACCGCACTAGCACAGCCTTCTCCCAGGGTGCTGCCACAGCCCCACACAGCACAGCTGAGCCTGTGGCATCACCACCCCCAAGGCCCATAACAGCCAGGCGCCCCAGCACAAGGCAGGAGCCTCAGCAAACAGCAGCCGTGTGCCGTAGCTCGCTGGCAGGATGAAGGACAAAGAGCAGCAGGACAGGAGCAATTCCCATCCTCTGCACCAACAGCACTGGCCTGGCACAGCATCAGGCAGGACTGGAAAGGGAGGGGCACATGGGGCCAGTGATGTCCTTGCCCATCTCATCCCTGGGACAAAGAGTGCCTCGGCCCCCTGCTAAGGGGGACTCCACAGCCAAGGATAGCCCCACTGGGCACAGGACATGCCAGCCCTGGCCAGGACACTGTAAAGGAGGGGAAGGAGGCAGGCAGAGACCTCCCCAAAGCCCACTCCACCAGCTCCACTAAGCCGCCACACTGCCCTTAGTGCCCACCTGCTCCTTACCTGCCCAGGGCTGACCCCCGTGGGAACTGGCCCGGACTAGGCGGACAGTGTTGGTGCCTAGGCTGCGGCCGTGGCGGGGTCGGCCTTCACGGTCAGCAGCACGCTGGTACAGGTTCAGCATGTAGCGCAGGGGCTGCCCGCTTGCTGGCCCTGCTCGCCAGCCCCGGCTGCCTGGTGCCCGCACTTGCAGGGCCTGCAGGAGGGGCAGGGGGGGGACGGCAGGCAGGGAGCCAGGAGACAGCGGAGACTGGTTTGCGGCCCAGGAAAGGGGCAGAGCGAGGAAGAGGAGGAGGCTGGCGAAGGAATGGAGCAAAGCCATGATGGGAGGGGTGGGGGTGTGTGTCAGTGAACAGGGCAAGGTGGGGCTGGCTGGCAGCAGGATTAGGGGGAGCCTGCAGTCATGCTTCTCCCCCCCAAGAAAGGCAAAGCTAGTCACAGGCACCAGCAAAAGGAGAACCCAGAGTGCTGCCAGCTGCTGTCAAGCCAGGACAACCATGCCAGCTGAGCTTAGCACAGGAACAGAAAGGTGGAGGGGGCTCTGTATGCAAAAAGGGGTGCAAATTCCAGACTAAAACCCAGACCGGGGCAAAAGCAGCCAGCCAAGACCTACAGGGGCTGTAGAAGTGCTGGGGCTAGGGGTGGGGGCGTGAAGTGAGGTGGGTGGGGAGTACCAGCTCGCTCAGCCCACCTGCTCCTGGCTAGCCTCCTCCTGCAGGGTAAGAGATCCCAGGCTCCCGGGGCCCATTTTAAAGGCACGGCCCCAATCAGGGTTTAAAGGGCCAGGAGCTCCCTGGGTCCCAGGGGAGGGGGGCTGGATCCTGGCGAGGTGCTCTGCTGCAGTGAGAGCCTTTCCAGGTCTCCTCTGCCTCATGCCAACTCTCCGGCAGTAGGCTCAGCATCTTAGTGCCCATTGCCGCAAGCTGGTATTCACTGCCCAGAGTAGGCACAGAGCCCGGGGGTTTGCTCCTAGACCAGCCCTATGGCACAGCCAGGCTGCCCAGTGCCTCACTTTTCCCCGCTGAGAGATAGGCATCAACCTCATGATCGTGGCACTAAGCACACAGCTGAGCAGAGCGACCCAGAGCCGAGCGGCATGGAGTGTGTCGTGTGTGTCGTGCCCACAGCTTCGCCAAGCTAGGCCGTCCCAGCTCCGAGGTCTTTCTGCCAACACCTGCCCAAGGCTGAGGGGCTGTGAGTGTGATGCCCACCCTCTCGCTGGCATGGGTCATTTGAGGCATTGCCCTTACAGGGGACATTACTCCCCAGCCCTGTGGCCCTGCAGTGCTTGCCCAACGCAGGCTCTGTGCGTGCACCACAGAGGAGGGTGTGGGCAGCCGCGGTCTGTGCTCCTCGGCAGAGCACCTGGTGCAGTGCCTAGACCCATAGGACACTGCTGCTATCCTGCTCGGCCAGAGGGGGTTGGAGGGTGTGGGCACTCTGTTTGGGAATCACTGGTGCAGGCATAGGGACATGGGGGGAGGTGGGGGGTATGTTGGTGTCTGCCTTGCCTCAGGTGCTGCCCACCCTTCCCAGTGCCAGCTGGGCACAGCGATAAGGCCTGGGAGGGCCATGTGGGGCAGGGGGGTGCTGGGGCAGGGGGTGGGATGTGGTGCTTAATGGGGTGTGTGGCCACGTGACGAGCCAGGGCGCAGAGCCCTCACGCCTGGCCGGGCAGCCCTGGTTACTCATTTGGGAAAGGGCACGGGGGCAGTTCAGCCCGGTGGAGGCTAGGGAAAGTACGGGCATGGCAGGGGCTGGCCGTGAGTGGGGAGCACAGTAAGGGGGGTGGCAAGGCCATGGGGGAGAGAGCACAAGAGTCTGGCCAGGGGTGAACACATCAAGGCCGTGTGAGGGGGGCTGTGCATCGCTGCTAGGTGGGCTTCAATGCCACAAACAGCCTGGGGACCACCTCATCCCTGTGCCCTGGGACCCCCCAGTGCAAGGACAGGGCACATGTACTGGGCTGCCTGCAGCAGGGCTGGGCAGAGTGCAGGCAGAGTTTAAGGCAGGCACTGGTGGACGAGGACTGCCAAGAAAAAACAGAGGGACCCTTTCTGCACTGGGGCTCAGCAACCCCAGGGGTAGCTTGCCAGCCCAGCACAGCAAGCCCACCCTCCTGGGCTGCGGTGCTGTGGCTGCCCAGCCCGCAGGCAGCCGGGGGGGGCGCAGGCGTCCCTGGCAGGGCAGAGCTTTCTGGGCCGTCTGTGCTGTCTGGCAGGGAGATGAGTAAGAGCCGGGGCCCCAGGCGGGAAGAGGAGGAGCGGGGCTCTCAGCTCCCCAGGGAACCAGCCCTGATCCACTCCCACCACCCCCACTGCCGCCCGCCACCTCTTTGCCCTGCCTCAGTTTCCCCAGAGGGGTACAGCAGCCCATCCTGGAGGTGGTGGGGGAAAGGCAGAGGTGAAGCACAGGCATACTGCCACACAAGCCCTGGGGTGCCTGGCAGGACAGGGTGGGGGCCGGAATGGGCAGGCCAGACAGAAGCCAGCAGCGCATGCTCACCTGCAGGCAGCAGGGCTCAAGGCGCTAGAGTGATCGCCAGGGCTGGGTGCTGCCAGGGAGCCTTCTGCTCCCGGAGCTGGGGCGGATGCTGCATCACCCCACTGCCACCCAAACAGGCACCCCCTTGTGCCTGTGTGAGCGCTACCAAACTGCTCACCACACTGCACTGCACTGCTGGGTTGAGCTGTGCCAAGCCAAGCTGTGCTATGCCAGGCTAAGCTGTGCTGAGCTGGCCCTAATGGTGCTGGTCCCTGGCAGCACCATAATGTGCTGGCCCAGACTGGGTCGTGCTGTGTTGAACCGTGCCAGGCCAAGCCATACTGTGCCAAGCCAAACTGTGTCAGCCCTGCTTGTCCATTTCCACCCAAGCTGAACTGCACTGAGTGAAACCAGCCCAGGCCAAGTGGAGCCAAACTAGGTCAGGGCCCTGGCCATGCCATGCTGTACCAAAATGAATTGTGCCAGCCCCATGTCACGCCATGCTGAGCTGAGCCAAGCTAGAATGTGCCAACCCAGCTGAGCTGCATTGAACCATGCTAGGCTGAGTCATGCTGGGCCAGCCATCCCATGCTGAGCTGATCCAAGTTGTCCCAGGCTGAACTGTGCTGTGCCATGCTGAACTGAACAGTGCCAGCCCTCCATGTCATGTCATGCAGCGCTAAGCCAGACTGAGTTGAACCATGCTGGGTGGGCCATGCCAAGCTGAGCTGAGCTGAGTAGCACAGTGCTGTACTGTGCCACTGTGTGCTGAGCCATGCCATGATCTGAGCCATGCCAGGCTGTGCCAAGAGCTGTGCTGAGCTGTGCCATGCTATGCTGAGCTAAGTCATGCCGAGCTGTGCTGGGCCATGCCGAGCCATCCCTTGGCGTTCCGAGCAAAACTGAGCTCTGCCGTGCCGTGCCGTGCCGAGCCGATCGCCGCCGTCCCCCCGCGCCTCATTGGCGGCGGCGGAGCAGCCCTGGTGCCGGCTCGGCTCCGCCCCGCCGCTCGGCTCCGCGCCGCTCAGCCCGGACGGGCGGGGGTGCAATTTCCTCCGCGGTGCGGGGCCGGCCCGGGATGTGGCGGTAGCGGCCATGGAGCGGGCCGGGGGACGGCCCGGCGCCCCTCAGTACGTGCATGTGCAGCTGCAGGGGGGCGCGCCCTGGGGCTTCACGCTGCGCGGCGGGCTGGAGCACGGCGAGCCCCTCATCGTCTCCAAGGTAGGCGCCGCCAGACGTGGTCCTGCGTGGGCTCCGCGGCTCCTCCCCGCGAGGGGCCGCTGACCCGTGGCGGGGCGCGGGAGGCGGGGGGACAACCGGTGTGTGGCGGTGCTGGGGGCGCGGGGAGCCCCGGCCGTAGGGTCGCGCGTCCTGGCACGGCGGGGCGGGGCGGGGCCGTGGCGGTGACTCGCACCCACGTACCCCCACGGCCCACCACCCCGAGCCGCAGGGAAGAGTGGGAGCCGGAGCTGAGGAGGTGGAGGGACAGCTCAGGCCCGGCGGCAGGAAGAAATTCCTCCGGCACATCCGTTGGGCTGGCGGCGGGGGCGGCCCCCCCGTCCCGGCCGGTCTCATCCCGCGCGGCGCAGCCGGGCTGGGGGGGGGCGCAGCCCCGCTTCGTGTGCTCACCCGTGGGTTCCGCGCCCACGGGCATCCCCGAGACAGGGCTCTGCGGGGACGTTGGGGGCCACGTTGAGGGGGACTGGAGTACGCCCTGTCCCATCCGGCACCCCCGAAACGCTTGGGCAGGGCCGTGCCCGGGATAGGGGGCTGGTGTCGGAGTGCGGTGCCGAGCGGGGGAGGCGCAGGGCCCGGTCGCCTGGGACCTTTCTGCAGCGGGGAACGGGGAACGGGGAACGGGGAACGGGGAACGGGGAGGGTGGGGCCCCACGGCCGCGACGTCCCGCCGTGCAGGGGGTCATCGAGTCCCGTGGCCTCGTCGGGGCACCGCCCTCCTGGGAAACCCCCCGGGAGCCTGGCAGCCGCCGGGGGTGCCCCAGCACCCCGCCCCCCTGCGGTGCCCGACCGAGTCTCTGTTACCGGGCGGTTTGGCTGCCTGCCCGCCCGGTGCTCCCGTCCTGCCGGGGCCGGGGTGCTGGCGGGCCGGGCTGTGCCGCGGCCCCGGGGCCACCTCCCTGCCCCGAGCCGGGCTGGCTGCCCCCCTGGGGCCCTCCACGCCCTGCGCCGAGACGCGGGCAGCGTGGTCTGGCTGGGGGAGCTGGAAAAGTGGCTCCGGTCCCTGCCCCGCGCCCCGGGGCGGCACCGCCGGCGGGCGGGAGCCGGGGCCCTGTCGGGGGTCGCGGGGCTGCTGCGCGCCCCCCGACTCGCTGCCGGGCCGCTGGGCCCTGAGGCGGTGGGTTCCGGTGGGTCCGCCGGCTGCTTGAGCAGTGGATGGGGGGGCCGGGGGACGTTCCCCGCCGCTGCTGAGAATGGAGGGGCGTCCTTGCGGGCCAGGGGGTGCCGGCCCCCGCGCTCCCTCGGCCGGGCCGCCACGCGTGCTCTGCAGACAAAGGGGGCTTGTTCCAGTGCTCTGTGCATTCAGGGGAGGGTCCCCCGGGGCGCCCGCTCCGCCACTGCGGCCGGCTGAGGTGTGTGCGTGCCGGCCCGTGTGGGGGCGGGCAGCCCCTGCCTGCGGCCGCGGCGGGCCCTGGGCCCCGCGCCGGAAAGGGGAAGGGGATCCTGGCGCTCGGTGAGACAGTTTGGCTTCTGAGCTCACTCCGGGTGCCTTCCTGTGGCAGAGTCCCATGGTGGGACTGGCCTGTGCTCCATGGGGCTGCTGAGTGCCCTCCAGCACACGCCCCCCCGGGCGTGTCAGGGCCAAGGAGGGAGCTCTGTGTAGGGCAGGGTGGACACAGCTCAGGCACTGCAGTGGCTGTGACTCCTAAGACATGTCTCTCCTGGGGCAGGCAGATATTTCTGTGAACCAGCTGGTGCCCAACATTAGGGTCCAGAGTGAACACCAAGGGTGGTGGTTGGGAAAGTGCCTGGGGCTGTCCTGGCCAGGCAGGGCAGCAGACGGCAGGGTTTGGCTGCCAGCGCTGAGTTCACTGGTGGCGAAGGCAGAACAAGGGGCTGTTTGTGCCAGATTTAGCTCCTGATGAGTGATGCCAGGGCTGAGCCATGTCTGTCATGGTGGCCCAGATGCGTGTGCAACCCCAGCAGTGTCCTGCATGGGCAGGGGGGAACCTGTCACCACTGACTCAGCCCCATGGCCGCAGGAGGCAGGATGAGATAGGCATGTGGCCGGGCGGAAGACAGGGGTGAAGGTGCAGGCTGCCCTCCCTACCTGCTCTACCGGAGCTTCCTGGTGGTGGGCAGCAGCATGGCAGGGGTTAAACACAGGTGCTCCAGCTAGTGCCTGGTGGGACAGGGAGCCCTTGCAGTCAGCTGAGGCCCGGTGCTTGGAAGGCAGCCCCAGCTGGCTCCTGGGTGGGAGAGCAGCCTGCTCTCCGTGCCCAGCTTGGACATGGTGTTGCAACCCCCAGGTCTCTGAAAACATGGGAGAGCTGTGGGGTGCAGGGCACAGCTGTGCCAGGCAGAGCCATGGAGCAGTGTTGGGCTGAGCAGGAGGCCTGACTGCCCCTGCCTGGCTCCTCAGGTGCCAAGTTGCCCGCAGGCCTGGGGATGCCCCCTGAGCCCTGCCCGGTACCAGGGCTGGGAAGGGGTGCCCGGAAACACTTGTGTGGTGACCAGCCTGCTGGAGAGCCGCAGATGCCCCCTGGCACCAGGGCCTGGCGGGCACTATGGGTAGACCTTGTTTCTCTGCTGGGCCAGGAGCTGCAGAGCAGGGTGAGGAGCCTGTGGACAGGGTGGGCATAGGAGCCCTGGCATGGGGTGAGGCCAGCTCTGCCCACCACTCTGCAGGTGACTGTAGGGTCTGGCCAGGTCAGGCTCCACATCCATGCCGGGCCTGGGGTCACGGGGGACTCCAGATCCAGTACCACATGCCTGCATGCCCCATGCCACTGCCACCGTGCAGCCCAGCAGCTAGGTTCACTTGCAAGCCCTGTGGCGTGAGGGACTAGGTATGGTGATCCCCATGCCATTGGGAGCGTCAGGATGTACAGAAAAGAGTGCCAGCATTGGGCGCTTTGCCTGCCCAGGTTGGGCACTGTCCATCTCAGGGCTGCCTGCGCTGCACCTACATGCTGGGGCAGAGGGGATGGGCTGAGTCCCTTCCGTGCCAGCAGCACCATGGCCTTGTGTCCTGCAGCCGTGGCAGCATGGCACAAACAGGCTCATTGCAGCCATGTGTGCCATGATGGGGTAGGCACGTGCCAGGGCTGGGCACAGCTTGACACTTCCCCTGCTGTTGGCTCCCCTGGGTGCACACAGCGTGATGGCATCCTTTGGGCATCGAAATAACCGCGGGTGCCTGGGCAGGGTCAATGCAAGGCTGAGAGCAGCAGTGAGGGGCTGGCATCCGTGCAGGACAAAGGGCCCTTGTGCTGCCCGCGCCTGCAAGAGAATCTGCTGGGATGGGACATTTTTCTCTCCCCCCCCGCCCCCCCCCCCCCGCCCTTTTCTTGCTCAGAAATTCATGTGACTGGGGCAGGGGGGGAGCCCAGCACCGCAGATCCCTCCACAGTGCCTGGGGTGCAGGCACCCCCTTTCCGAAGGCTCTTTCTCCCTTGGTATCTGGTGGAAGAGCACCAGGGTGTTCCTGGGGGCCGTGCCCTCCCTGACACCCCTTTCTGTGGCCCAGGTGGAGGACGGGGGCAAGGCTGCGCTGTCCCGCCGGCTGCAGCCAGGCGACGAGCTGGTGAACATCAGTGGGACGCCGCTGTACGGGTCCCGCCAGGAGGCCCTGATCCTCATCAAGGGCTCCTATCGCACCCTGAAGATGATCGTCCGCAGGTTGGCAGTGCTGCGGGTGGGGGGGTGGGTGTAGCGATGGGGGCATCACCTGCCCAGGGGACTGGCGGGATCCTGGCAGTGCCCCTGCCTCCAGCCTGGAGGTGCCCCATGCTGGGACGGAGTGGGGGGCAGCCCCACCATGGCTGCCAGCACCCCATGGTGGGTGGGGGCTCCCCAGACTGGTCTGCTGCTAGCAGAGCTGGGGCAGTGCAGTGGGCTCAGCCCTGGCTTGCTGGGCGGTATCCTTGAGCGGGGCCGCTCCTCTCCCTTCCTGCCTGCCTGCTGCCTGGGAAAGGAAGGAGAGGCAGGGCCGGGCCCTGCAGTTGGTCCCCCTCCCCACCCCTTTGCCCTGCATCCAGTCCCTGGCTGCATCCCGACCAGGCTCCAGCTCCGGCGGCATCCAGGGGCTGGGGCGGTGCAGGGCACTGCCTACAGGGCAGGGGGTGCCATGGGGCTGTGCTGGGGCTCAGCGTCATCCGTGGTGAGTTTGGGGGCTCTGGAGAGGGAGGGACCCCTGTGCTGACCTTGCAGCTTGTCCCTGCCACCCTCCCTGCCCACCTGGTGTATGCTGGGGCAGCACCGGGCTCTTGTGGGGTACAGGAGGTGGTGTCTGCCCACGTCTGTGTGGTGACACTGGACTGCGTGCGCTGGGGGGACTGGAGACCCCCATTGCTGCCTGGCACAGGGGGTGGGATGGGGCCTGGGACAGGACCTCTCCCTGGGGACACGATGTGGCTGGTGCTTGCTGCAGATGCTGAGGGACCGAGGAACAAGGGAGGAAGATCAGGCTTGTGGTGGGGACACAAATGTGGCCCCAGGGTCCTTTGGCATGCCCACGGAGCCAGTCCAGTCCTGGCAGGGACCCTTGCCCTGCTGGGGCACTGCCTGTGAGCTGTGCTGAGGCCACGTCCTCAGTCCCTTGTTGAGGCTGGCAGCAGGAATGCTGCAGGCAGGGGAGCCCCAGCAGCGGGGGGGAACCATTGGGATCCCCCTGTCCAGCGCCGGGTGCTGGCAGGGCTGGACCCTCCTTGCTGCTGTCCCCCTCGGGCGGGTGCTGGCCTGAGGGGACAGGAAGACCCGTAGGAAGTGACTTCAGCCCCGGTTCCTCCTGCCGGCTTCCTCCCCATTCTTGTCCTCTCCCGCTGTTGCTCTTGGCAGGAGGAGCGTGCCCATCCTCCGGCCCCATTCCTGGCACGTGGCCAAGCTTGCCGAAAGCCGCCCCGACGCCCCCGCCATGCACTGCCCTGCTGACGCCTTCAGCCTCTCCTGGCCCTCGGGGTGTGATGTCAGGTGAGACCCCTGACCCACCCCCACGGGCACCCTAGGGCCGTGCAAGGGAAGGGGGCGGACAGGGCGCCTGTTTGGGTTGGAGCGGGGGGTGACTGCTTGCTTGCCCCACACCACTGTCGGGCATCCCCCTGCGTCCGGCTGCCGTGCTGCTCTTTCCCCTGCCTGTTTACTCACCGGCTCCCGGCAGGAAGGGGCGGTGGCTCTGCCGGAGTGGACCAGAAGCTGCCGATTCCCAGTGCCCCCCGCCCCCCAAAGCAACAGGCGGCCCGAGCCACGCATACCCTGTGTCCCGTGCCCGCTCCCCTGCCAGTGCTGGGGCAGTCTTGGTGCTGCCCCCAAACCCAGGGGTGAATGGCAAGTTGGGGCTGCGCCAGCCTGTGCCTCCTTATCCTGCTTGGGGGGTTGTGTATGGTGGGGGGTGTTGGCTCCTTGGGGTCTCATGCCCATCGGAGGGGGTGGTGGGGAGCTGGGCATGGGCAGCGGGCACCCCTAACACTGGCGTGGGGCCGGGCGGCAGCGAGCTGTCTCTGCAGTGGAACCCGCTGTCCCGGCACTGCAGCACCGACCGGAGCAGCTCTATTGGGAGCATGGAGAGCCTCGACCAACCCAGCCAGGCCTACTATGAAGGGGACCCCTCACCCATTGACCAGGGCATGTACCACGGCAAGCGGGACTCGGCCTACAGCTCCTTCTCCGCCAGCTCCATCGCCTCTGACTGCACCCTCTCCCTCCGCCCCGAGGATGCCACCTCTGTCGACTCCAGCCTCCAAGGCCCCTGCAAGCTCCCCGACAGGCGCTACCCAACCACGGGGGCTGAGCCACCTGCCAGCCGGCACCCCGAGGCCTGGCGGGTGCCCGTACCTCCCCAGCCCCCTGTCAGGAGGGACAGCCTGCGGGCAGCCCAGGCCGGCGGAGGGGACAGGCGCCAGGCGTTGGGGCTGGCAGACATGCAGCATGCCAAGGGCCGGTGGATCTCTGAAACCTTCCTCTGCCAGCAGGACCGGGAGGCGGAGGCAGCAGGTGGGAGGACGCCAGCACCATACCCCATGAAGGACCGTCTCTCTGCTGATGAGTATTACATGCTGAGCTCCCACCCAGACCGGTGCCCGGCCGAGCCACTCCTCGGGGAGAGTGTGGAGCCTGGTGACCGGCTGTACCCGGATGACGGTGTACACCAAGTGCCAGATGCCATGGCGGCAGGTGACAACCTGCTGCTCTCCCCGCTCACGGGCCATGCACCACACGGGCACAGTGCTCCTGAGCAGCTGCTGGCCTCTCAGCTCCGCTCCCTCCAGGTGGACACTGGCAGTGAGCGAGCCTCGCCAGCCCTTGATGGGCACCGCTGGACACTTTCCCTGCTGCACCCCGAGGGCAGCCGGCCGAGGGCCACGGGAGCTGCCCAGGACCCCTCACTCTGCCCGGAGCCGTGCCACCACCTGCCACCCTGCCGCTGCTGCCCCGAGCCGCAGCAAGCCTGCGGGCAGGATGGGCAGGGGGCCAGCCCGACGCATAGCACTGAGGGGCCAGTGGAGGAGAGCCGGACAGGGGGACGGCGAGCTGGGGGTCCTCCCCACCGTTCCACTCAGATGCGCCGTCGCAGCGACCGCTTTGCCACCAGCCTGCGCAACGAGATCCAGCGGCGCAAGGCCCAGCTGCAGAAGAGCCGGGGTCCCGGCGCACCACTGCCTGGTGAGGAGCCGGTGGAGGAGACGGAGGAGCCTCCCGAGGGCAGCGTGCCGGTGGAAGGACCCCGTGCCCTGGCCAAGCGTCTCAGCCCTGCACCAAGCGAGGACGGCAGGAACGCTGACCGCTCAGGGGACCGAGGCGTCCCCACCCCTGACCCGCTGCTGGTCCCCAAAGGGCCCCCGTCCCCTGAGCAGGCAGTGCCGATGGGCCAGGGCCACTGGCGCTGGTCCCCAGAGCGCAAACTACAGCAGCGGTGTTCACCCAGCCCTGATGAGCTGGAGGGCTATGGCCAGAGCCCGGCGGCCCCCATCTCCTCGCCGCGAGGCAGTGACGAGGCCATCCTCCTGCCCTTCGCTGACCGTCGCCGGTTCTTCGAGGAGAGCAGCCGGCCGGCGCCGCCCCGGCACAGCAAGCCTCCAGCCGGAGATACCAGTGTCTTCCAGCTCCCTGGCCCCAAGCGCCGGGATGCCCGCCGTCACTCCGTGGACCAGCCCTACGGTTCCCCTTCGCCCAGCCGCCCCAGCTCCACCAACCCCTATGCCGCTGAGTGCTGCCGGGATCAGCTGCCCTGCTACAAGCCACTGGGGAGGCCGGGGGAACTGGAGTACCTGCGGGGCTTCTCCTACCCCTATGGGGGTCCCTTGCGTCCTGAGCCCTGCCGCTGCTGTGGGGGGGACCTCTGCCCTCCGCCGCTGCCCCGTGGCCATGCTTGCTGCTGCCACCCCCAGCCCTGGGCGCACTGCCCTGACTGCTGCTGCCCGGCCCCTCGCCCCGGGCGGGAGGAAAATGATGCCTGGACCACCTGGAGAGCTTTCACCCCGGTGAGTGAGCACCCCTGGGACTACAGGGGGGCAGCACTGACACCATCCTGCACCCTTGGAGCATGACCCTGGGTTGAGGTGGGGGGTACTGTGCCCATGGGAGGCCCTGCAGACCCCTTGTATGCCTGCTGTGCCTGGAGGGGGATGGGTCAGGGGGTGCTAGGGAGCCTGGGTGCTGGGAAGGGGGATGCTGACCCCACTTTCACATTCCCTCTCCTTCCCCCATGTAGGAATTTCCTCTGGATGAGTGGGAACCACCAGCGATAACCAGGAAAGCTAGCCAGTCCATCAGGTGAGCCTGCGCCGGGTGCCAGCGTGCCGAAATGCGCATGCCACTTGGTGGGGATCTCTGCCGGTGAGATGTGAGGTCCACTGCGATTTTGGTTGATGTACAAAGCACCTCCCTTAATGCCCTGGCCACAGACGCACTGTGCCCTGCGAAGTAGGGACATGTGCCACCTTGGGCAAGTAGGGCTCAGGGGTGTGGGGAGGTGCCCATTGCAGGGTGGGTCCCTGCTTACCCATCCCCAGGGAGCTGAGGGCATCTCTGGGGGGCTGTGCCCAGTGCAGGGGTGTCAGGAGAGCCTGGCCTTCCCCCGCTGGCAGGGCTGGGTGACTCCAGCTGGGAAAACTGAGGCAGGGTGGGCATGAGCTGCCGGGGGCATGACTGTCTGGTGGGGATGGGTGCCCTCTTCTCTCCCCAGTGAGCTCTCCCACTATCAACTGGGGTTCTCGAGGCTCGGCCCCTTCCGCCCCTGCTTTGAGAGCACTGAGCCGGAGTGGCCGCCCTGCTACCGGGCCACGTCCACGCATGACCTCTCGTGGGATGGTGACCACCTAGCCCGCTCCCCTGAGAGCCCCCCGGACCCCCTGCACCGCCCACTGCGAGGCAGAGCCTTCTCCGAGAGCCACCTCAACCTGGAGCCCACCAGCCCCCGGGTCCGTGACTGGAGGGACCTTCTCCGTGCCAAGCTGGACTCCCCCAGCGTCTCCAAAAAGAAGGGGCCCCCACCTCCCCGCCCGCCTCCCCCCAATTGGGAGAAGTACAGACAGCGCCGGACATCCCAGCGCCTGCCAGATGTTTCTGGGCACGGCTCTGCCTTCACCGCTGCCCCAGTGCCAACCCGCAGCATTGCTGAGGCTGTGCGTGAGCGGTCGCAGAGCCTCACTGGGGAGCAAGGCAGCCAATCCTGGGGGCACACCGCTCGCCCCCCTGCCCCACCAGGCGCCTGGCCCCGACCCAAGCCCCCTGGATCGCTCCGCAGGATGCCCGAGCCTGATGTTGCCAGCGCTGAGATTTGCAGGCAAGTGCTGCTGCAGCATGGGGATAGGAGTGAGGCTACAGGCCCAGCCTGGTCGTGGGGTGGCTTTTGGCGCCATGTGGCCCTTTTGAACCCTACGTCAGAGCATCCTAATCCACTCCTTGGGGGTGGGCCATGGGGTTTTCTCGGGGTGGAGGGTGTGCCTGACTTCTTTCCCTGGGGTAGGCACAGCCCTGCGTGTCCCCGTCCCCCACGGGCAGGCAGAGGAGCTGACATGGGTGTCCCCTGGGTGGGTGTCGGCAGGGCGGCAGGGGCTAGGGAGGAGTGGCCAAAGGTGAAGCACCCCTGGGAGATGGAGGAACAGCCCCAAAGGCTCAGCCGGAACCGGGAGTGGGGCTGGGACAGCCCTCGCGGGGTGAGTGAGAGCTCCGTGCCCCTGCACGATGGCCCCGGCCCCGCCACCCCAGAGGCACCCAAGCCCAGCCCTGGAGCAGCAGAGGAGGCGAGCTGCCAGGGAGGCCGGCCCCAGCCCCACCGCATGGACTCAGAGGAGCTGCTGTGGGATGTGGCGGGAAGGGATCGCTCCCTGGCTGGCATCCTGGCCCCCGTGGCCCCGCTCAGCACTGCCACTGAGGTGGTGGGCAAGCTGCTGGTGGCAGGGGAGTGGCAGGTCTGGTGGGAGCGTTACCAGCAGGACTGGCGCCTGGAGGCCCTGGCGCAGGACAGGTAGGGCTGGCGCAGCATCGGCAGGCACTGTGCTGAGGACAGGCTGCACCCTGCTGCCCCCGGTGCTGAGTCCCTGTCCCCTCAGGCAGGGCTTCGAGCCCATTTCACCGCCCCCCGAGAGCACTGCCAGCTCCATCTCCTACCCAGCCTATTACAGCGCAGCGGCAGGCAAAGCCGAGCCGCTCGGTAAGGTGAAGCAGCTGCCGGAGGTGGTGGAGGGGAGCTCGGAGGATGAGGAGGAGGTGGACCGCGATCTGGTGGAGAAGAAGGTAAAGCGCGCACTGCTGGGGACGGTGCCCTTGGGGTTCCCCACTGCCGTCGCCAGGGGCTCGCAGGGACCAGGGGCATTGCCGTAGCATTATCAGTTGCTCATGGGAGCTGGGGCATCACTGCGTGCTTGTGGGGACCAGGGACATCACTGGGTGCTTGCAGGGAGTGGAGGCTCGCGGGAACCAGGGGCATTGCCATATGCTCATGGGGTCTGAGACATTACCAGATGCTCACAGGGACTGGGGGTGTTGCTGTTGGCTCATGGGAACCAGGGGCATTGCCAGTGCTCGCAGTTTGTGGGGCCCAGTGCAGCGTCGCACACCTGCACCCATGTGCCCGTTCTCCAGTGCCAATGGGGGTGGCCCCAGTCTCCCCTAACCCCTTTCCTCTGGCAGCTGCAGCTGATCGAGAGCCTGAGCCGTAAGCTGGCAGTGCTGCAAGAGGCGCAGCGGGGGCTGCAGGAGGACATCAGCGCCAATGGGGCACTGGGCGAGGATGTGGCTGCTCGCCTGCAAGCCCTCTGCACCCCGGGGGAGTTCGACAAGTACCGCCTCTTCGTGGGTGACCTGGACAAGGTGGTCAACCTCCTGCTCTCCCTCTCAGGGCGCTTGGCCCGGGTGGAGACTGCCCTGGGCAGCCTGGGGCCGCACGCCCCTGCGGAGGACAAGGTGGGCATGGGGCAGGGGGGCACCTGTGGGGCGTCAGGGTGCAGCACCCCCTGCCAACGCTGCCTGTCTCGCCCACAGATGGCCCTGCGGGAAAAGCAGCGGCTGCTGGTGGCGCAGCTGGAGGACGCCAAGGAGCTGAAGGAACACGTGGGGCGGCGGGAGGAGGCGGTGGGTGCCATGGTGGCGCGGTACCTGCCTGCCGAGCACCTCCAGGACTACCAGCACTTCGTCAAGATGAAGTCAGCCCTTATCGCTGAGCAGCGGGAGCTGGAGGAGAAGATCAAGCTGGGCCAGGAGCAGCTCCGCTGCCTGCGCGAGAGTCTCGGCCAGGCCCCCAAGGGCTGCTAGCCCCCTGCCCAGCCTCCCCCCGGGACCCTGGCCGTGGCTACAGCTTGTTGCCAAAGTGGATCCGGCCCCTCGGGGGCTCTCCCTGCATCCCTCTGTATGTCCAGCCCTTGCCTTTTATTTATTGTTCCGGTTGACTGAGCAGGGGAGGGGGTGCCAGTCCAGCTGCTGGTAGGGGAGGGTCTCTGGCCACCCAGGACCCTGTGGCCCAGCAGGACGAGGCGGACGGATCCTGCCACCCCACCTGGGTCTTTCTGTGCCCATGAAGGTCCCTCCACCTTGTCCTGAACACCAGTGCCTATCTGGCAGCTGGTACTGCACCATGTGCCTTAAACACCTCCCCAGCTGCCCCGGGGCATCCCCATGCAGTGCCTGGAAGGGTTAAACCATCCTTGCCCTCCATCATGTCTGTTTGTCCAGCTCTGTCCATCTGTCCGGTGGGAGCTGGAGGAATTTCAGCCCCCGGCATCCTCTTCCTCTCCATTGTATCCAAAACAATGGCCTTGGCCAGCGGGTCTTTAACTCATTCCTCGCTGCTCATTGACACCGTGGGGGTGGAGGTAGGTGCTGGTGGGTGCTGTGCACCCCTATCCCACGGGACACTGTGATGGGTGCCCCTGGAATGGTGTCCTGCCAAGGCATGGGGTGCTGGGAGCCGTAAACAGGGGGCTGCGGGTACGCACTGCCACCAGTGCTGTGGGCATGGGGACCACTGGACCTCATCCAGCACTCGCTTCCAGCCTCTCCCCCTGCACCAGAAGGGATTAATAGAGGAAAAACCATGTGAAGGATGAAATGGCACCTGTGCCCCTCCTCTGTGCTGCTGCAGCCCCAGATAGCACTTAGACCTCCCCCTGGGTCACTGCACCGCTGTCCATCTGTCCCCACAATGCTTAATTCATACAGGGGTTTCATGAAACTTGGGGCGGAGGGGGTGAAGCATTTTGGGGAAGCAAGGTGAGCTGCAGCCCCTTTTGTGGTGGCTACAGCCGGGCAGCCCAGTCCCAGGGTGCCTGCCTGCTTGGCACCACAGCAGCCCCACTGCATGGCTGCTCCCCACTGTGGCCTCCCCCCAGCCCGTTGAACACTACATCCCACACCTACCTGGTCCTACCCTGGGAGACAGTGCCTGGCAGGAGTGGGGTGACCTGCATGCCCCCCACCCCCCCCATCGCAGCTGTGCCTTGTGCCTGCCTGGGGACAATTCTAGGACCAAAAACTGCACCCATTGGAAGCTGGGGGACATGCTGCTCTCAGGGGGGGACTGACAGCCCTCAGCAGATCACTGTGCTGGGGGAGTGTGCTGGTGCCTGTGCCCATGCCTTGCTGCGTGCCATTGTGCCTTTCTTACACTAAAGGGGCAGTAGCAGCTGCACAACTGTCCGAGTCGTGAGTCGTGTGGTTTGTCCTTGCATCCCCAGCCAGTGGCATGAGGGCTGGTGGGTGCCCACCATGGGGGGTGGGATGTTCCAGCTGGGGTGAGCCAAGCCCTGGTGAGTGCTTCGGACCCAAATGCCCCCGTGGCACTGCAGGCAGCTAGGGTGCAGCTGTGGGCAGGGGAGTCCTCTGTGCCTGGTGCCATCAAGCTGGGCCTGGGCAGGGGGCAGTGTCTGGACCCCTCCCCAGGGGCACAGCGCTTGGGTGATGGTTGTAGCACTGTACTTGGCACTCACAGCTGCAACACCGCTGCCGGAACCTTTGGGGTGGCCCCGGCGAGGGGGTGGCCCAGCGGGGGCGGCAGTGCCCAGGGGGCTGGCATGGTGCTGCTGCTGCTGAGCTGGCGCCGGGGTGTCCTGGTCCATCCCAGCGCGGCAGGGCGGTGCGAGTGGGCACGGCACGGCCGCCGTCCCTTTGCCGACCAAATGCCTTCCCCAGGGCCCCTGCGTGCCAGCCGGGCCCCACAGAGCAGGGCCTGGCAGCCCCTGCCCACTCTTGGCAGCCCCACGACCGCGGGGAGGGCTGGGGGAGCCGCGGTGCGAGGGCAGCGCCGGCCGCTGGATGGCACCAGCACACGCATGTGAGCCCACGCACTCGGGGGTGGAGGCGTGTGCACGCACACACACGTAGGTGCATGAGTGCAGGTGCGTGTGAGCACACGGACAGTGGGCACGGATGCGCGTCGGTGAGTTTATCCGCGTTGGTGCGGAAACAGAGAGAATGCTTGCGTGTGAGCCCATGCATGTATGAGTGAACACGTGCACAGGGGTGAGTGCGTGAATGCATGTGCGCGCACACTGGGGTAAATGCACGCATGCACATGGGAGCATGTAGATTGGCTGAAAGCTCACTGAGTATAAGCACTTGGCTACATGGGGAATGCACACGCATATCAATGCACACAGGTGAACACATGCACACACGGATGAATGCATGCACACACTTGTGAGCACATATGCACATACAGGTGAGTACACACCGTGTGTGTGAGCACACATGCACAGGGAGCACAACCCCATGCCAGGGAGCAGAAGCACCTGTGGTGAGAAACTGCACGTGCAAGTGAACACACATGGGTGAATCTGCCCACGTGTGTGTGATGTGCACACGTGAATGCATGCACACGTGTGTATGCACACACAGGTCAGCAAATGCACAGGCAGGTAAGTGCACATGGGTGAATGTGTGCACGTGTGGGTGACGGTGTGTATGTGTGCATGACTTGGGTAAGTTCATGCATACTGATAACTGCATGCACATGGGGAGGGGGACGCATGCATGCCTGTTTGAGACCCACTTGCCCCTCTATGCAGCTCCCACTGCTGCCAGACAGGACTGTGGATCCAGGGCACAGGGGGCACAGCCGGGCTGCCTGGGTACTGGGGCCTTCAGTGCCTGTGCTGGATGTGGCCATGGGGTGGGGAGTCCCAGGGATCCCTGTGTGGGACCCCAGGGGAGCTACCAGCCAGCAGACTCCTTGTAGTATGCAGGACTCCTGGATCTCCCAGAGGTGCAGACAGAATCCAGACACGCTGGGGCAGCCCCTGGCCCTGCTGTCTGTCTCCCCATCATGGTAATCTCTCAGTTTTACAGATTCCCAGTCTGTTGCTCTGCATCCTGCACTCCTGGTCCTGAAGGACAAGGAGCTGGAGGAGGATGAGGATGTGGTGGGTAGTGATGCTTCAATAACAGCCAAGCCCAACCCCCCTGGCCCCCTGCCCCACATGGGAAACGGGGAGTCCCAAAATGTGGAGGTCCAAACCCCGCAGCAGCCTCCCTGTCCTCCTGCTTATTAAAGCCCAAAGGGCAAAGCCATGCACAAAGTGTGGGACAAGGGAGCCCCAGGCCCCCTGCCCCTGGGGATGGCCCATTGTGGGGGTGGGCTGGGGTTTAGGGTGGGACACTTGGCTGCCAGCATGGGGGTCCCAGAGCAGCAGTGGGTGAGGGCTGGGCACCAGGGGCCACGGCACCCCACGCTGCAGGGCTAGCGCCCTGGGCACGCCCTGGGGTGGAAAGCACAGCCAGACTCTCTCTCACTCCCAGTGGTGTGTTTGAGGGCACGCCTCCATGTGTGCACACATGTGTGTGAGCTCTGTATGCACACTCTGCAGTATGTTTTTATATAAATACACCTTTTGGGGTGTTTGCATGCATGCGCACCATAGAAATACAGAATGATTTGGGTTGGGAGGGACATTCAGAGACCATCTAGTTGAACCCTCCTGCCATGGGCAGGGACATCTTTCACTAGGTGAAGTTGCTCAAAGCCCCATCCAACCTGACTTTGAACACTTCCAGGGATGGAGCATCCACAACTTCTCTGAGCAACATGCTCCAGTGCCTCACGACCCTCATCGTACAACATTTCTTCCTTACATCCAACCCAAACCTACCATCTTTCAGTTTAAAACTGTTGCCTCTTGTCCTGTCACTGCAGGTCCTGGTAAACAGTCTCTCCCCATAGTTCTTAGGAGTCCCCTTCATATATTGAAAAGCGCTGTAAGGTCTCCACAGAGCCTTCCCTTCTCCAGGCTGAACAACTCCAACTCTCAGTGTTTCTTCCTAGCAGAGGGGTTCCAGCTCTCAGACCATTTCTGTGGCCGCCTCTGGAGCCACTCCAACAGGTCCATGCCCTTCTTGAGCTGGGGACCCCAGAGCTGGACACAGTGCTCCAAGGAGGGGTCTCGTGAGAGCAGAGCAGAAGGGCAGAATCCTCTCCCTTGACCTGCTGGCCACACTCCTGGTGATGGACCCAGGACACAGCTGGCTTTCTGGGCTGTGAGCGCATGTTGCCAACTCACATAGTTTGCATGCACGTTGAGTGTGTGTACAAATAACAGTGTGGAGATGTCAATACGTGTATTCACCTACGCCTGTGCAGGTCCGTGTGTGTGTGGCCATATGCACATATAATTGCATGGAGGTGGTGCATGTGCTCGCCCATGCTTGAGCCGTGCATGCTGATGCACGTGTGGGTGTTTGCATGCATATATGTGTGGCCACAGCCTGCATGCTCACCCATACCATCCGTGTGCGTGCCCTTGCCTGTGTGGGTAGTGTGCACGTATGTGCACGGCAGTGGTGCGTGTGCTCTCCCACACATGTGCCCACCTGTGCTTGTGTCAGTGGAGCACCTGTATGTGCACGGCAGCAGCGCATGTGCTCGCCCATGCCTAGGCTGTGCACGTCTGTACGTGCGCCGGAGTGTGCACGCTTGTCTGTACGTGCGCCAGAGTGTGCACGCTTATGTGCACGGCAGCAATGCATGTGCGCGCCCATGCCGGGGGCGTGCCCGCCCGTCCCCGCGTGGGCGGTGCACACGTATGTGCACGGCAGCGGTGCATGTGCTCTCCCGTGCCCCTGCATGTGCCCGCTCGTGCCCGCGCGGGCGCTGCACACGTATGTGCACGGCAGCGGCGCGGGTGCTCGCCTGTGCCCGCGCGGGTGCCCGCCGTGCCCGCGTGCTCGGGGCCGTGCGTGGGCCGCCCGTGCCGCCGCGCGCAGCAGCGCCCGCCGCGCCGAGCAGGCCAGGGCTTGCGGCGCAGGGGCAGGGCTGGGGCCGCCCGCAGAGGCACATCCCGGCGGGGCCGCGCTGCGGGCCGGGGGGGGCTGCGGGCGGGGGCCGGAGGAAGAGCGACCTTGCACAGGCGGCGGCGGCGGCTCCGGGTGTGCCAGGTGTGTGCGCGGGGGGGGTGCCCCGCCTTCCACCACCACCCCCCCCCCCCCCGCCCCGGGTGTGCTGCGGGATGCTCGGCGGAGACCCGGCACCGGCAGCCCCGAGGCTGGAGGTGGGGGTGCGAGGTCCGCAGCAAGGGGAGGAGGGGGCTGCGCCTGGGAGTGGGGAGGGGGACGAGAGCAGCGGTGCGGTGCCCTCGCTTCCCCCCCCCCGCCCCACCCGAAACGCTTGTTGCTGCGCGGGGAGACGGCATCACATTTGCCGGCAGCTGCGGAGGGGGCGGGGGGCGGGAGGCGGCGGAGCCGGCCCGCGGGAGCCGCGTGGGGCCGGGCACGGCGCCGTGGGGTACCCCCCAGCCGGCCCGGTGCGCTCGCCCAGGTAGGTGCCCTCCCAGCCCGGCCGCAGCCCCCGGGGCGGGCGGGGCTGCCGTGGGGAGATGGCTTCCCTCGCATGCGGGGAGCCCCGCGCCCCCTTCTCCATCCCACTCCATCCGCCGCAGCCACCTGCTTGGGATTGGCGACCCACGGGCGCGGGCCGGGATTCTCCCAGCCCTTCCCGGCTGCCGGAGCAAGGCGGATGGTGGGAGGCAGCTGCTGCTTTTCATGGAGACGACCCCCTCCTCCCCCGGCCCCTGAGGCCAGCCCAGCACCCTGGGGATAGGCGCCGGAGGGGGGGCTGGCACAGGCTGCGGCAAGGGAGGTGCACCCCCATGCCAGTCTCCCACGGCAAGCGCGAGGGATGGTGTTGGGATGCCAGGCAGGGTGAGGAGGAGTTGAGACTCCAAAAAAAGGCGAGGAAGGAAAACTTTGCCTGCAAGGAAGCTACCCTGAGCTGCATTCCTGGGCAAGGAAACGCTGTCTCGCCTGGTTTCCAGGATTGCACTGTCTGTCTGGCCGAGGCATAAAGAGTGAGGGGCCATGCACCCCCTTTCAGGGCTCTTCCTCCTCTCCTGTGTGTCCTTGTCCTCCCAGGGCTGTCACAGGAGGCAGCGGAGCCCTGAGCCAAGCTGGGTGGGAAGATGGCCGAGAAGTTAGTGCCCGGGGACCTGTTCCTGCGGAAGACCCGGGAATCGGTATCATCCCTGGACTCGGACAAGCTGGCACCCATCTCGCCCGAGGTGGGTGGCGAGGAGTCATCTGACAGCGAGGGCGAGCAGGAGGACAGTTCCCACAAGCTCATCCGGAAGGTGTCCACCTCGGGGCAGATGAGGAGCAAGGTCAGGGGCGCGGGAGCCTGCGGTGAGGGGCTGACCAACGCACGGGGTCCCTGCCGAGAACAGGGTGGGGATTTTGCCTGCTCTGGGGTGTAAATCGGTGCCAGGCCCTTGCCCCTTGCAGACGCAACCCAGCCAGTGCCCGGCGCAGTGCCAGGAGGGGTCTGGCCCCCTGTGCCCTGTAGAAGGACGCGGGCAATGGTGCACACCCCACGGTGGCAGGGTCAGCATTAGTCCCATGGGGCTGTGGAGTGTAGATTTTACCCCATGATTCGGGCACAGGGGCTCTCCCATACCTGGACCGTCCCCCTCCAATTGCCTACATCCCATGTTTGTATCTCCTGAGTTCCCCCCGCCTGCCTCTAGGGAAAGGGGGCTCTTTCGGGAAGCGTCTGCCCCATGGATGCTCTAGGGGTGAGATTTAGGGTCATCAGAGTGCCATAAGCTCCTGGGATCACACACCCTGCTGCAGGCAGTGCGTGTGTGGGGCCTGGTGGGTGGCAAAATAGAGCTGGCATCTTTCCCAGCGCCCCAGATTAATTTGACTGTGCCAGCTCCCCTGCGGGCCCTCCTCCCACAGCCTTCCCTATATCCAGTTCCTCGTGGTGGTTTGCTGGGTGGATGGGGACATCTTTGAGGTCAGATTTGACACTCTTTTACCTCCTTGCTGTTGGCATGAGGGCAGCTTATGAGTCTGTGTGGAGCTTGCTTGGAGGAAGCTGTTTTGGTAGGACCTACAAAAATACAGTCTGCAGTGCCTTCTGGCCAAACAGGAGTGGGTAGCTGTAGGTGTCCTAGGTGGGGATGGCGGAACGGCCAGGCACCTCCTGCCTGAAGTGCAGGGAGGAATAACCTGGGCTGAACAGCCAGGTGGGAGGTGGGGAGAGGAGGAGGTTTTCCGGGGGGGAGGATCTGTTTTGGAGAGGGAGGATCTGGGCAGGACGAAGAGAGGATGCTCTGGGCAACGTGTAGGGTGAGGTGAGCGGTCCCTTTGCATCCCCTCCTGGCTGCGGGAAGGAGGCGGTGGTGTGAGTCAAGGCTGTTCCTGCAGTGCCGGCAGGCACGCGGGGGCTGCCACACTGCAGGGGGGACCGTCGTCCTGTGGCTGTGCCAGAAATACCCCCGCAGCCGGCTTCTGGCCACCCCTCACTGGGGATTTGGTGGCCATGCTGCCCTGGGGAGGGGAGACAGCTGGGAAAACACCACGGGGGGATGCAGTTGTGGAGTAGAGGGGTGCCCCTGGCCTCCGTGTTGTGTGCTGCGAGCATGGAGGGAGGCAGCGGGGATGGGGCGGTGTGCTGAGTCTGGTGGCAGCTCAGGGCTGCTCAGGGCTACGGCGAGCTCCCCTCCTGCTGGCCCAGGCCTGGCTGTTGTGCCGAGCCTGGCACACTGGCACAAGGGGGACAAAGCCCATTTGCCCAGGGGTGCAGAAGTTGCATGCTCCCAACCTGGCACTGTGGAGTTTTCCCCCTTGGCGGGAGACATTTCTGGGGCACTCGGTGCTGGGGGGGCTCTTGCCAAATCCCTCTGGCTGCTCAAGGAACGTACCTCAGTTTCCTCTTCTTTGGAGCAGGCTCGCACCTCTTCTGTGTGCTCCGACCTGGCTGCTGTGTGGGTGCTGTGGGCTGTGCCAGGGTGCAGGGTGCTGCGCAGGGGGCACAGTGGGAAGCCAGGCTGGTGGGCAGAGTCCTAGGGATGCTTAGCACCGTGCATGAGCCCTCAGCACCCTCCCGGAGGGGAGGCAGCAGCCGCTGGAGTTTGCTGCTGTTTGCCATACCGGAGGGGTTTGCTGTGCTGTGGAGCACAGGGGATATCGCAGGGAGTCCTCAATGCCAGGAGACTCAAGGGAAAAGGGCAGATGGCCTGGCTGTGCCCAAGTCCTGCAGCAGCAGCACAGGGGCATGAGCATGCACTGAGCCCCCAGCCCGGCAGTTAAAGCCCCTCTGTGGGGCTCAGGAGGTTCTGGCCTCGCTGGCTGGCAGGCTATGTGTGGGGAAATGCGGAGCTGCTGGCTCCCTGCTGGCCGCGGCCGCTGCCCGCATCCTGCCTGGCATCGGCAATTAGCCATGCAGGAGGTGATGCCGCGCAGCGTGCCTGGGGAGGCAGGTGGTGCGATGGATGGGCAAGCGGAAAGGATGTGGCTGGATTAATGGCCCGCGGAGCTGAGGAGAAAGGGGTGAGAGCTGGGTCGGGCTGGTGTTGGACGGGGCTGAGAGCAAGCCATGAGTGCATCCTGATCCCCAAATCTAAGTGTTTTCACTGTCCAGGTTCAAGGTTTTCCATGAGGATTTCTTTGCCTTGGTCCAGATAGGCAGGACCACACTTGCCAGCCTGGCTCCTCACCGGATGAGCCAGTGATGGGCTCACCGGATGGGCTCCTTTTTTCCCTATGGAGACAAGGATTTTGGGATGCGATTGCTGCTGCCACCTGGGTCGGGCTATCCCTGGCTCGTAGCCGTGCCATGGCACACGTGCCGCCTGTCCCTCTGGCTGTGGCCGCAGCTGCAGCAGGCACCTTTCTGAGCTGCTTCAACACCCCTGTGCACCCATGTGGGTTTGGGATGGAGGGTCACCGTTGTCTGCACCCCAGAGACTGGGGCAGTTACCTAATTAGCACACAGTTAATGAGTGAGGGAGAGCCTAGCTACAGGGCTGCAGCTTCTGAGAGATAACTGGGTTAGTGGAGGGGGCAGGCTGGCCTATTTTTTGGCTGTCGGTGGTGGCTGGGGTGCTGGAGGAGTTTTATAGGAGCCTTGCAATGTTGGGGAGCTGCGAAGGGTTGGGACTCCTGCCTCACTGTGTGGGGGCACCATGGTCCCTGGTGAAGGGAGTGAGCAGTTTCCCCCATGCCAGGATTTTGTCCAGCCCCATGGTGACAGGAGCACGTGAGGATCATTTTGGGATCTGCTGAATCCTTCCTGATCGCTGCTCCCCATTCCCTGCCCAAAATGCCCGTTCCTGCATCCCTTCCTCAAGCCTCCCCATCAATCATGTCTCCCCACTCCACACCCCCAGCTTGGCTTTCTCCAGGCTGTAATTGCTGGGGCGCCCCGCGAAGCGCTTTGTGCCGGCTTCAGCACGGAGGCGGCAAGCTATTGTGCTTGGTGACAATGACAGCTGCCAGGCGCAGGTGCCCCTACCGAGCTGAATGGCCCCAGGACGGATGGGGTCTTGCTGCCGCCCCCTTCTCCTCCTCACTGCAGCTGGCAGCTACCGGTTGCCTGCACTAGGTTTTGGGAGTGCAAGGGCAGAGCGGGAGGGGGATGCTGTGCTGCACCCTGGCACTGGTCCCCTTTGGGCTGAACATGGAGGGAAGGGGCAATGAAGAAGGAGGAAGTGCTGGCTCCAGGGTCCATCCAGACATTCGAGGTGCTGGCAACTGGTGGGGAGGGGGGGGGGGCGCACATCCTGCCCGCGTGGGCACGGGCTCTCCTGGCAGCTGAGCGGAGGCGGTGAGTGATCTGGCAGCTCTGCACAGTTTGGCTCCGGCTGCAAGGAGCTGCAGCGAGTGACTGGTTCTGGGATGCTTGCACCAGAGCCGAAGGGCTGCAGGCACCAAGGGGGGCATGGGAAGGTGCATGCCAGGGATAGGAGTGTTGCCCATGGGCTGGGCACAATGTGTGTAGCGATGGCGAGTAGGCGCATGGCTTGTCTGCCATTTAGAAAGGAAGATCATGTTCCTGCATCCCTGATGCTGGAGTACATCACAGCCGCTCAGTGGAGCTGGGGGACCGGCCAGCATCCTCCGAGGGGCTGGGGAAGGTCAGTGGGGTCATTGGTATGCTGAGGGATGAGTGCTCCTGGTCCTTGCTGGAGGCACTGGGCACCCCATAGGCTCAGGGTGCCCCAGGGATGGGACAAGCGGTGCCTGTGGATGTAGGGGTGCTGGGGCAGCTGCGGGTGTCCTGGTAGGGCGGTGCTGCAGAGCCAGGCTGTGAGGAGGGCTGCCTGCTGAGGGCCAGATCTGGCCAAAAGACAGGGAAAAGAAGGTAGGGTCCCTGGGGCCAGGCCTAGAAATCGTCTTCCTGCAGTGGGAGGGTGGCACGTGGCTCCCAGGCAGTGCATCCTCCTGGCTTGATGCTGGTGAGGGACTGGAGTATCTCTCATACGGGAAAGGCTGGGAGAGCTGAGGCTGTTCAGTGTGGAGGGGGGCTGGGGCCAGGGGCTCCTCAGTGACACGGATAGATATTTGAAGTGGAGGGTGCAGCAAAGGGGGAACCAGGCTCTTTTCAGTGGTGTCTGCCGATGGGACAATGGGCACAGATGCAAGAATAGGAAATTGCATCTGAACACAAGAAAGCACTTTTTCTACTGTGAGATTGGTCAAAAGCTGGCAGAGGCTGCCCACAGAGGCTGTGGAGTCTCCATTCATGGAGGTATTCAGAACTCATGAGCTGAGAATCTCCATGATCCTGGGCTCCATCTCAGAGCTCCCCACCAGCCACAGGCACACCGCAGCCAGTCGACACCAAAGCACATCTCCACCACAGCCGTGCCCCACACTGCTCCCAATCCAGCAGCATATGGCCTGCCAGGGGCTGGTGAGAAGACATCTGCGGTCATCCCCCGCAGTGGGACCGTACTGCAGGGCACAGTGATGCTGCCTGGGACCGTCCCTGCTGAGGAGGCTGCAACAGGGCAGGCTCAGCTCAGCTTGCTCTTGTTAATCGGGGCTTGCCGAGCTCGTGCTTTGGGTGTAAAGATAGCCCCAGTGTCGCCAACCGGATGTTTGTGAGGTTTCTCAGATGCGCTGCCCTCTCCCCGCTCACATTTTCCATTATGCAAGCGCTGCTCTTGCCCGTCAGCAGCTGGGCAGGGAGGGAGAGCTGCGGCGGTGCCTGCCAGTACCTGGGCACAAGGGGCAGAGGGGAAACTTCTATAAGCTTCTTGAAGAAGCTGCCACTGTAGCCTTTCCCACTACCAAACCTAACAGAATGGGATGCCTGCCAGCGTGATGCTCAGGGACTGGTGTGGCTGTAGATGGGGAAGCACAGGATCATTTCTAAAAAGCAGCTGAGGGTTGTGACTACTGGAGGATGAGATGTAGGGGGGTTTGTCTTTCTTCTGGGGGCTGCTTCCCTCATTCCTCTCCTTCACGATAATCCTCCATCCCCTTTCAAGCCTGAGCGGTGCCTCATGGCACCACGTAGTGGCATGTCAGGGCCAGTGCCGGAGTCTCCTTTCAAGGATTCTCCCCAGCACTGGGAAGGGGGATTTGGGGTGCTGCAATGACAGCAGGCTACATCCTCGGGGAGCGCGGATGCAGTTGAGCCTGTGGGGCTGTGGCACTCCCTGGGCACCGAGCCCCCTGGCTGCCCGGTCTCGGAAGAGCTCCACCGTATTGCAAAGCCTGATAAGGGTTCCAACTGTCTCCAGCCCACAGCGTGCCCAGCAGATGCTGGTGGCCCTACAGCCCCGCTGTTTGCAGGGCTGCTGGCTCTCCACTGTTGTCCCAGCATCCGTCAGCTCTGGAGGGGCATGAGCTCTGACCTGACTGGACCCTGGCACGTGCCTGGTGGGCTGCTGCTTTTGGAGGAGGGTGGCTGCCCGGGATGGTGCTGGTGCAGTGCAGGTTGGTACATTGGCGAGTATTCAGTCCCCTCTCCTCCTCCCTGTGCAAGGCATTGTGTCGCCACAGGGCCAAGCAGATCCCATCAGGAGCGGTGTAGGGCTGCAAACCGAGTGGCCAGCAAGTGTGGTGCCCACCAGCCATATATATGCCAGCATTCCTGAGTAACTCAGCCTTCCTGGCTCTTCTCCAGCAGCTCCTTCGCTGTCCAAGCTGATCCCAGGAGGAAAACCCTCCTGCCCCAGCTGTAGTCAAACCTGGCTGCACTGTGGGCTCTTCCCAGGGATGGTGGTGGCAGAGCTGGGAGAGTGGGGTGGGGGCTCAAAGCAGCATCCCAGGGCTCTGCCTTAAGGCCAAGGGAAGAGCCAGTGTTTTGGGGTGTGCCCTGGCCTGGAAGAAGCCCTGCTGGGGTGCAGTCCTGGAGTGAGACAAGCTCCTCCGAGCTATGCTTCAAGCCCCCTTGCCTGTGCTGAGCACACAGCCAGCCCGTGGCATGATTGCCCCTGGGGACCAGCCCGGTCCTGGCAGGGCTCATTGCCAGTGGCTGGCCATCCTTCCAGGGCTATTTTTAGCTGTGACTGCTCCAAGGCCCCAGTGCCACTTGCCCTCCACCTGCTGTGGCTGAGCCGGAGGTGACAGTTTCTCTGCAGACCTCGCGTGGTTTTGTTCTTGCCTCCACCTCCCCACCCTGCATCTCCAGGGCTCCGCCGTGCCAGGCACATCCCAGGCAGTGCTGAACCTCCTGGGCTGGAGAGAGCAGGGAGAATCCCGAGATGGGGCAGGGGAGGGCTAGGGCAGAGCCCTGCAGAGAGCTGGCCTCGGACTGGTGGCCGCGCACGTTGCGCATCGCTCTGGGCATCAACATGCTGTGTTGCTGCCTCTGTTGCTGGGACAGAGCCAGTGTGGCTCCCTGCAGTGCTGGCTGAGGCTTGCCAGCCAGAAAAGCTGTGATGGGGTGAGTGGAGGGCTAGGGCTCTGTTTGGGGTATGCACCAAACTGGCACCCCATGCTCAGTCAGGGCTGTGTAGCAGCCAATGCAGAGCTCCCACCCCCGTGGCCAGGGGCTGTCAGTGCCCCGGAAAGCTCTCTGGGAGAAAGAGGCAGCCCCTATCCTGTGCTGCAGGTGCATGGCTCCTGCTCCTGGGAGCTACAGGGTACTTAATAGCTACTTGCTGTAGGGAGTTGTATTATTGTGGTGACCCTGGAGCCCTGGTTGGGGCAGCAGAAGAGCCAGCACAGCAGGGGTGATGCCACCCCGGCACATCCTGCCCACCACTTGCCCCAAGTGCCGGCCTTTGCCTTCCCCACCCCTTTCCTGTTTGCAAAGGGGAAATGGGCTCGCTTGACACTGCCCACTGAGGTGCAGCTTCTCACCGCGTGGCTGGGTCTGCTGGTGGTCTTGGCAATCAGATGCCTCCCAGGTCTCCTGTCCTTGGTGCCAAAATCAGGGGTCCGAAACCTCTGAGCCACTGGGGAGCTGCTCCCAGCACAAGGCAGCACCGGGTGCTCCTGACTGAGACCCACAGACAAAAAACCGGGAGTGTGGGGATGGTTCACTCCAGTGAGACCCCGAAACAGCCCTCCAGCACCTCAGGCAGAGTGACTCGTGTGCCTGCCCAAGCACAACACCGCTACCAACTGGATCTGTGCCTCGCGATGTCAGCGCTGGAGGTGATGGAGCCTAGACGGGCAGCCACAGGCGTAAGGAGTTGTGTGTGCTGTGCATGGTGGGGCAGTGGGCATGGGATTGTGCTTTGCTGCCATGCCTTGAGCACCCTGGGGCTGTTTTGGGAAGCACCCAAGGGTAGGTGCGGGGAAAGGTGTCACCAAAGCTTCTCTGCACCAGCTTTGTCACCCCATGCTGGGATGCTGGTGATCAGTTAATCTGTATTGGGGGAAATGGAGGCATGCCCCCCATAGCCGCAGCACTGCCAGTGTCATTAAACTCTTATGGGTGTCATGGTGGAGGTGGTGAGGGCTCTGCTTTTTGGGCTCTGCGCTAGCCCGGGGCTGGCACAGTGCTGGCAGCAATGTTGCTGTTCCCGGCATGGCCAGGACTGTGACATCCTGGGGCTGGCAATGCCTTGTTGCTGCTGGCTGCCGGGAGAAATTGCTGCAGCAGCCACAGAGGTGCGGCTTGGGGCATTTCGGATCCGGCCCCCTTGCAGGAGGGGATGCTATCACCCCGGTAACCTTCCTGGCCGTATCCTGCCACCCGCGTGGTACTGGAGCCAGGCAGAGCTGAGCGCCTGCGCCCCTGCTGTGATAGCCTGAGCCACCGACCTGCCTCTTCTTCCTTCTCCTTTTCATCATGTTCTCCTGCTCCTCACCATCACGGGCTCCCCTGCGCTGCTCCTCGCTGTCACATGCTGCCTGTCCTTTGCAGCAAAAGCAATAATTGCAGCAAACCCAGAGCCTGTGCCTGCATCCGCCGCATGCAGACAGGTGTAGTGGAAGTGGTGTTTCTGGCTGGATCTCACCTGGCCATGGCAGGACCCTGCCCTGTCCCCCCCTGATGTGGAGCGGGAACTGCTAGGGTGCATGGTTTGTGTGTGGATTTGGAGGCCACAGCTGGACCCCCTTGAAAGGCTGTGCTCCCCTTGCTGGCTGTATTGCAGCCTGGGCTTAGGCAGCTCCGGGCTTGCCGTCTTCTCTGTGTTCTCACGGCTGAGAGGCTGGGGAGGGGGTGCGCTGGGTCCCTGGGTGCTGGCACTGGGGACGCCAGGGCTGTTTGAACCTGCATCAACACTTGCAGGCAGCGTGGGGACCAGCCACAGCCACGCTCTGCGCCAGGCCCGGGGTGCAAAGCGTTGATGGGGAGTGAAAAAGGCTTAAAACGTCTCTGAACTGGAGGCTGCAAGCTGGAGGTGAGCTGGGGGTGTCCTGATACGTGCCCTGGGATGACTCTCAGAGAGGTCAGGCGTCTGGGGGAGCTGAGGCTCAGGGAGCACCCCCGGTGGAGTTTTGGCTTCTTTGTGACCTTGGAGGCTCCTGCTACTCCCGGTGCTCTGGCCGTCTCGTTCGGAGATGGGGCAGTGGGTTAACACCAAGGCCAGGGGCTGGTCCATTTGCAGGCTGGTGGGCGCCTGGGTGCTGCCTCTTGCAGCACACGGGCTGGGCACAGGAGAACGGAGCCCTGGGGCCGTGGTGGTAATTCGCCGTTAAATGTGCCTTGTCGTCGTGTGCTGGGATCAGATACAACCGCTGTTGCGGATAATTGCAGAGGAGTATCTGAATGGGGCTGCCGGCGATGTTTAAAGAAGATACAATCAAAGATTAGGCAGTGCCAGAGCATCTCTGCCACCCGACTCGGCACAGGCTCATAGCCACATTGCAAACACTAATTAATTGAGCCTTGTAAACACCACTATGAGGAGGGTAAATATTGGCAGGTGCTGTGGATCGGGGAGGGCAGAGGATGGGTGGCCAGGCTGCAGGGATGTGCTGTGCTGGAAGGGGATGCTCTGCCTGCGGCGGGCTGCACTCAGCCCCCAGTTGTCCGCTCGGGGGCTGTGGGTGCCTGGCAGGGCTGGCTGCATCCTGACTGTCTGCTTCCCAACCTAGCAAAAAGACTGGGGCCGCAGTGCACAGGTAATGCCGCTTCCAAGCCGTAGTCCTGGTGGCTCTGGGGCACCAGCATCCCCTCCAAGGGAGCTCTCCCAGCCCCAGCTCTCCCGTGGTTTCCGGGGAGCTGCAGCAGGTCGAGGCTCTCCTGGGGTCTGCTCTGGGAATGGGGCGGAGGTGACTGACAGCTGTGGCTCTGTGCTGCTGGAGACCTCCAGCTGCTGTTACTGCCATGCCCGTCAGCATCCCCCTGAATCACATAAAGTGCCTGATGCCCAGGGTATAGTGTGTGGTGGACATCATGTGTCCTGCTACGTGCAGCACAGTGTGAACCCCAGAATGTCCCATCTGTGCTCTGGGTACTACTTAGCTCCTGGAGACCCAGGGATCGACATCACCGGAGGAGGGGGGGATGGCTTTGGGAGTCCTGGGGGCTATGGGAGCTCATGACCCTGTGATCTCTGCAGAAGAGTGTGAAGGAGGGGCTGTTGCTGAAGCAGACGAGCTCCTTCCAGAGGTGGAAGAGGCGATACTTCAAGCTGCGGGGCAGGACGCTCTATTATGCCAAGGATGCCAAGGTAGGCTGGAGGGGTGCTTCCAGCATGCTCATCTGGGGGACCTAGAGCCTGCGAGCTTGAGGAGTCCGAAATCCCTCCCTGGAGGACTGGGGCTCTGGTTTCTCCCCCACAGTCCCTGATCTTCGACGAGGTGGACCTGTCTGACGCCAGCGTGGCTGAGACCAGCACCAAGAACATCAACAACAGTTTCACGGTGAGGGAGGTGGTGGGGCTACCCGCCATGCCCCTCCACCTCAGCACCTTGAGGGGAGGGTCCTCAGACCCTCTGCTCTCCACAGAGCCGTGCGGCCCCCCGCAGCATGTCCTCGTGCTGCTGGAGGTGGCACCAGTGGTGGTGTGCCAGGGTTTGTGGGGGCTGCTCTCCTGGGGGCTGGCCAGCTGCGGGGTGGCCTTGCAAGGGGACACAGGGATGGTGGCTGTTGCAGGTGATCACACCATTCCGGAAGCTCATCCTATGTGCCGAGAACCGGAAGGAGATGGAAGACTGGATCAGTGCCCTGAAATCTGTCCAGAAGTGGGAGATTCACGAGGTGACGTGGGCAGGGGGCTGCATGGGTGCTTGTCTGTGAGTGGGTACCTTCAGGAGCCGGGGATGCCTGTGGCTGCCGGACAGGAGCTGTTGCCTTCGGCGCAGCCCCATGGGGAGGGCAGCAGCTGGGAGTGGGACTAGGGGGACTCAGAGGGGCTAGGAGGGAGGGAGCGCCAGCTGGGGGTCCCAGGGGACTGACGGGGCAGGGCTGTGCCTTCCAGCAGGCCACGCAGTTCAACATGGAGCACTTCTCTGGCATGCACAACTGGTACGCCTGTTCCCACGCCCGCCCCACCTTCTGCAATGTGTGCCGTGAAGCCCTGCCGGGGGTCACCTCCCACGGCCTCTCCTGTGAAGGTCAGCACGGGAGTCCTGCTGGGGGTGGGCTGGGCCTGGGACTGGGGCGAGGGACCCTCTCCAAGGCTGGCCTGGAGCAGGAGGAATGCGAGGTGGTGCCCACCGGCTGCCAAGACAGCACCGTCACCGGCCGGGGGGGGCGTTGAGGACCAGGGCTGTGCCTTCCACGGGGACCATCCCTGCTCCTCACCTGCTCCCCCCTGTGCAGTCTGCAAGTTCAAGGCACACAAGCGCTGTGCCGTCAGAGCCACCAACAACTGCAAGTGGACAACCCTGGCTTCCATCGGCACTGAAATCATCGAGGATGAGGACGGGGTAAGCAGGGGTCTCCTCATGGGGGACCCTGGCAGGACAGAGCCACTGGCAGCGCTGGAGTTGCTGTGCCCGAATCAGGAGCAAAGGGGACCCTGGCACCCAGCTATCCCCTGCGCTGTGTGGCCTCTGGGCTTGTCTCTGGGAGGACGTGGCCTGGGGACAGGTCCTCCACCACTTGGCATCAGAATCCCTTATTGCTCTCCAAGTAAGGCCCAGATATTTGCTGGGGACACCCCTGCCTTGCCCCACACGCTGGCTGCTGCAAGGGGCCGGGCAGGGTGAGAGGGCATGGGAGGGGTCCCAGGGATGCCTTGCCCTGCTGTGGGGCATCGTCCCCTGCCCACCTCTTCCATGGTGCCTGGGGAAGGAGATGGCTCATGTCACTGTCCCTCAAGCGTGCGGGGGTGGCAAGGGTGATGTGCCATTGGCAACTGCCCCTCTCTGCAGGTGGCCATGCCCCACCAGTGGCTGGAGGGGAACCTGCCCGTCAGTGCGCGCTGTGCCGTCTGCGACCGGACCTGTGGCAGTGTCCGGAGGCTACAGGACTGGCGATGTCTCTGGTGCAAGGCCATCGTAAGGATGTGTCCATCTCTATTCCCCCCACCATGGCACAGACAGCACTGCCTCTCCTGGGTGCATCACTGGGGAAACTGAGGCTGGGGGCTTTGGTTCTGCGTCCCCTAGCTTTGCTTATGCACACGTCCCTGTGTCCCCAGGTTCACAGCGCCTGCAAGGAGCTGTTTGGCAAGAGGTGCCCCCTAGGCCAGTACAAAGTGTCCATCATCCCGCCGACCACCTTGAACAGCATTGATTCGGATGGTGAGTCATGGAGGAGACAGAGCTGGGCTGTGGTCAGCAAGGATGGGCTATTTGGGACAGGGCTCTGAGCTCCTCTGCAAGCTTTGGCTTGTGGCACTGTGCCCGCTTTCCTGTGGGGCACCAGGAACACCACCATCAGTAGGCTCCAGAGTCAGTGCTCTGC
Organism: Chlamydotis macqueenii; assembly: GCF_036417535.1. NCBI lineage: Eukaryota > Metazoa > Chordata > Aves > Otidiformes > Otididae > Chlamydotis > Chlamydotis macqueenii. The sequence continues at coordinate 642,829 of NC_141566.1, forward strand.
TGCACCCTTGGTCGAAGGCTGCTGTTGCCCTGTGCTCTGCCCCAGGGCTCTGGCAGTGCCATGCTTTGGGTTGGTTCTTCCCCACGTGTGGCTTCAGCTTCTCCTGCCGGGCTGCCTCTCACGGTGCCCTGGTCGTGGCCGCTCCGTTCCGGGGTCATTGGTGCCAGCCCTGAGCTCCTGATGGGGGGAGCCCCCCATTGCACCCCGATGGTTCAGCACCTTGCAGGGCAGGATGAGGCCCTTGCTTGGGTTACTTCTAAGTGTCTGAACCTGAGCTGTTTTTCTGGTAGTGCAGAGCACAGCTTTCCCCCAGAACGAGCGGCTGCAGGGTGCTGGGGGTAGAAGCAATGAGTGGCCCGGGGGACCCTCCCCCCGCCGCCGTCTCCCTCGCCCTCTCCGGAGGGGCCCAGCTGGCCTCCGCTGAGCAAAATCTGTTCTTCCCCTCCGGATATTTCCTTCCTTGTTCTTTAATGATTTTCACCACTCAGCTCAGCCGGTGGCTCATCTGCTTCTCGTTACTCATCGGCATGCTGTCAGGGTAACAATCACGCAGCTTCTCCTGTGGCTTCACAGCCGGAGCTGCTCATGGCTGGGCCCGTGGTAGCCTCTCTGCCCTGTCCCTCTTGTGGTGGCCTGGTCAACCGAGGCTGGCATGGCCGTGGGGCTGGCAGCTGTGACTGCTGACGAGCCCAACTGGGCTCTGCTACCGTGGGAAGCAGCCCAATGAGGCCTCAGCCCCCTTCTCCTGCTGTCCTATCCACCCCCATCCCCGCTGTACGGGTGTCACTGGCAGCAGGCTCTTCTGCGGCAGCCCACGCTCTGACTCAGCAGCCCCCAGTGTCTTGCTTTGCCGATCCACTCTGTTTGGCTGGGTCGGGAGCAGAGACCGAGCGATGCCCGGGCTGGGCAGCAGTGGGCTGCGGGGATGCCGCTCCCTGTGTGGTGGAGACACTGGGGCTCCCAGTCGCACCCTGCGGCTGTGGGGCTGATGGTGATAGCAGAGCGGGCTGATGCTTTCCCCGCCGCAGCATCGCCAGGTCTGCCAAGGGAAGGAGCCAGTGGGCACCAGCCCATGGCCCTGGGTGGTCAAGATGTGCCTGAGGCGGGTGCAGGTTGCAGACCAGCTATCGATCCTCCTCTGCCTTGGGCACATTTCATTCCCCATCTCATTTCTTTAAAAGCACGGTGCTGGCTGCCAAGCCTCCCAAGGCTTCTGTGTCATTTGCACCCACCCTGCCAGAGCCGCGACAGGAGCCGACAGCAGAGCTGGGGGTGACAGCACAGCCTCCCCCAGGCTGCAGCTGGTCCCCTGTGGTAACTCCAGCTGCCAGTGCCACCCCTGAGACCACCCCCAGGTGGGAGTGTGCCCCACTCCTGTGTGGTTTTGTGGGGTCGGTCCCAGCTGGGCTTTTGGCACAGCGAGGAATTGAGCCTCCTGTGCACTCTTTTGGAGTGAGAGGCCAGGAACACAAGTCAGCTTGGTGACACACTTTGTGCCTGCAGGGACAGTGATGGAGCAGGAACCTGGCTTGGATCTGCCCTAGTGCCAGCCTTGCCCATCTCTGTCCCCATCCCACTCCCCCCATCCCCATTCCCATCTCTTACTCTTTGTTCCACCCCTCACCATTGCCTGGGCACCCTGATCACTGTCCCTCATGCCTGGGCCCAGCACCCTGCAGGTCAGGCACAGCATGGTCAGGGTGTCCATGTGGCCTCTGCTCTCCTAAGGTGACTTCATCACTGTCCTTGGGTAGGTGGGGGCTGGGGCTGGGGGCTCACGCGCCTGGGCTCACCGCAGGTTTCTGGAAGGCCACCTGCCCCTCAACCTGCTCCAGCCCTCTCCTGGCCTTTGTCAACTCCAAGAGTGGGGACAACCAGGGCGTCAAGTTTCTGCGCAAGTTCAAGCAGTTCCTCAACCCGGCCCAAGTCTTTGACCTCATGAACGGGGGCCCACACCTGGGGTAAGTGCTGGCCTGGGCACCGCGGGGTGGCCCCAGTGGGTCCCAGCGTAGCTCCCAGCCCATCTCTCCTGTCCCGTCCCCAGGCTGCGCCTCTTCCAGAAGTTCTCCACCTTCCGGATCCTGGTGTGCGGGGGGGACGGCAGCGTGGGCTGGGTGCTCTCTGAGATAGACGCCCTTGGCCTCCACAAGCAAGTGAGTGGGAGTGCCTGACATTGCCAGTGCGCTCGTGCTGCGCCCAGAGCCGGCACCAGCCATGGCTGGGAGCCCCGCTCTGTGCCCCAGGCTGCTGCGAGCAACAGGCACAGCGGGACTGGGGGGGGTCCTGGGCACCCTCGGGGGTTGCTCTGAGCCCCCCTGGCCCCGTGCCTCCCCTGCAGTGCCAGCTGGGTGTCCTGCCTCTGGGGACTGGCAACGATCTGGCGCGGGTGCTGGGCTGGGGCAGCCTGTGTGACGATGACACCCAGCTGCTGCAGATCCTGGAGAAGCTGGAAAGGGCCACCACCAAGATGCTGGACCGGTGAGCATGGCACGGGGCATGTGCCTCTCTGCTCTGCCTCGGCGCCTCTCGGGCAGCCTGTCTTCATCCCCTGCCCGTGTATCCCTGTGCTGGGGTGCTGGGAGGTGGCAGGCAGCTGTGGTCTCTGCTTGGCAGGTGGAGTGTGCTGACCTACGAGGCCCCCAAGCAGTCCCCCCCGGCCCTGAAGGAGGAGGAGAATGGGGACTCCAACATCCAGGTGGGCACAGCTGGGGACTGAGGGCTTGAGATGGGAGAGGGCAGGCTGGGGGGCAGGTCCCTGTTCACCCTGTCAGCTGATTTGGGGGCACACAGGGTGTGATTGCACAGGGAGAGGTCATGCAGGGGGTTCTTGGGTCTGGGGCTGTGAGGGGGTTGGCAGCCAGCTGTGTGTGATGAAGCGAGTCTAGCAGGCCTCAGCCCAGCACACCCACTTGATAGCAGGCAGCAGGGTAAGGTGGACCTGGTGGACCTGGCCGGCTACCGGCAGGCTATTTTGGACTCTTCTGTGTGCCCCCCTCAACTCCTTGCTTCAGTTTGCCTTCTGCTATGGCTGAGCATCCTCTCTGCCCGGTGGTGTGGGCACAGCTGCCCTCAGGGCTGGGGAGTGGGTCGAAGAGGGCTGTTCATCCTCGGTCCAGGGCTGGCCAGGCAAGGCTCCATCCTGGAGCAGGGCACCTGGCCAGCTGTCACGGCTCCAGCTGAGCTCCCCGTCTCCCCCCAGGCCCAGATCTCCCACTATGCCGACTCTGTTGCCCTCCACCTGGCCAAGATCCTGGAGTCAGACAAGCACTCGGTGGTGATCTCTTCTGCAAAGTAAGGAGGGGGCTGGTGATGGGGATGCTGGAGCCCCCCTGCCAGGGTGAGCCGTGTCCCCAGGGGTGCTGAGGCCCCCCCAGGCCGGGCTGTCCCCTGTCTGACCGCCAGCCGCAGCCGACTGTGCTGGTGCCTGGCAGATAAGCCTGGCACTGCCCCTCCGGTGCAGGGGAGCGTTATCCTGGCAGCCCTCTCGCCTGACATCTGTGCCCAGCTGTCTGCGCCATGTCCCTCTCCACCGACCTGCTGCCTCTCTTGGCAGGTTCCTCTGCGGCACTGTCAATGACTTTGTAGCTGAAGTTGGCCGGGCTTACAAGAGGGCAACGGAGAACAAGCAGGAGGCCGAGCTGATGGCGCGGAAGGTGGGTTGCAGCGGGGCTGGAGGGCTAGGGCGTGCTGGGTGGCACAGTGCCGGCGTGGAGGGGTGTCTGCTCGGGTGGCTCATACCCTTGCTGTGCTTGTATCAGGGTGTGCTGTGCTTGGGGTGCCTGGGCACTCAGGGTGCCCAGAGAAGCACAAGGTGCCCAGGCACTCGGGGTCCCCAGGCAATCATGGAGTCCCTAGGCAAAGATGGGGTGCCCTTGCGCTTGGGATGTCCAGGCTCTACGGGTGCCAAGGCAAGCACCCAGCACTGGCTCTGGCCAGTGGCTTGTGCCAGGCTGCTGAGTGTGGCGGGCGTCCTCCAGTGCGCCATGCTGAATGAGAAGCTGGACTCACTGGTGCGGGAGCTGAACGAGGAGGCTCAGGCCATTGTGGTCCCTGAGGGAACAGCACAGGTCATCCCTGCCGACACCAAGGACCAGGAGAAAGTTGGCAGCTTCAACCCCAGCCCTGTGCCTCGCATCTTCAAATCCAAGGAACAGCTCATGCTGCGGGCAAACAGCCTGAAGAAAGCTCTGCGGCAAATCATTGAGCAGGCAGAGAAAGGTGAGGGGGTGACAGGGGCTGGCAGCTAGTGTGGCACTGCAGCAGCCTGGCATGGGCTGCGGAGCCACCGTGGGTTGGTGCTGAACCCGTGCCTTGGTTTCACTGTCTGAATCCTTGGACTGGCGGCAGTGCTGTGCTGTCCAAGGGCATCAGTCCTCCTCTGATGCTTGCTGTGGCTGAGGGAGGTCTCCAGTGTGGGGCAGAGGAGCCACCCTGGGCCCTGCCTGCTGTGAGCCCATAAGGCTGACCTGGGGAGGGGGCACAGGGCTGTGGGATTGCCCAGGGCTCACTGTTATGGCCCTCTTTGCATCCAGCTGTGGATGAGCAGAACAAGCAGACGCAATCCTACCAAGGCAGTGCGGGCCCCAGCAAGAAGGACAGCTCGGAGGAGCTTAACAAGGAGGAGGAAAGGCTCAGTAAGATGCCAGTGGGGCACTTGGCTTTTTGGGGTGGCATGACGGTGAGCCATGGGGAGGGCTCAGGGTAAGAGCAGTTCAGCAGCTGCTTCCGCTGTCCCCTGGCCAGAGTCCCGGCGGGAGACGGTGACCTCTGCATCTTCCTCCATCATCCTGGACCGGCCAGACACCTTTGGCAGCTTGCAGTTCCCTGAAGACCCCAGTGCCCTGTGAGTCTGGGGTCCTGCCCACCCCGGAGCCCCTGGCCTACCCTTGCTGCTCATCACAGAGTGGGAGGAGAGCTGGGACCACCCTGCCTCGTGGAGATGGCCACTGGGGCATCCTCTGCCCACCAGCGCGGCACCCTTGGTGCGCAGCCCTCGCTCGCCCGGCGGTGCCTGTGCTGGGGCAGCCTGTGTGTGCCCAGTGTGGGATCTCTTGCTGCCAGCCCCTCGGCCAGCACTGTCCTCATGCCGGGAGCTCAGGGCTCTCCCTGGCCCTGTGCAGGCAGGCCCTGAGTGCACCGCGAGTGTCCCACCATGGGGACCGAGAGGGCTCCAGCCATGCCTGCTGGCTTGGGTTGGGCTTCCCAGTGCCAGCCTCTCTGGGAGCTTGCACTGCAGCTCCGGTGGGCTTCATACCCTGTCCCAAAGCGCCAGCCCAACGGCTGCCCGTGTGCAGCTGCGTTCCAACTCACCTGCCCTGTCTGCCGCTTTCAGCCACTTCTCAGAGAAATGTGTCATGAATAACTACTTTGGCATTGGCCTGGATGCGAAGATCTCCTTGGAGTTCAACAACAAACGGGATGAGCACCCCAAGAAGTGCAGGTTGCCTGAAACCCTCCAGATTGCCCTGGGAAAAACAGGGAGCCCTCCCCTGCTCTGCTGCCTGCACAAGGAGGGGCTGTCGGGATACTGGAAGCCGTGAGGTTGGCTCAGGGCTGCCGTGCCTGGTTGGGGACCCCTTCCTGCAACAGATTTTCCACCTGCACCCAGTGCCATGGTGTTGGGGTGAACGCCTCTGGGTGGGCAGCAGATTGCAAACACCCCAGGGAAGGGGGAGGGCTGCTGTGAGAGGCCAGCTGCTGATGGCCCCGGGTACATCAACAGGCACAGGAGGGCTTGGTGGGATTTACCCACTCTGCCCTGGATAGAGGGGACATTGCCATGCCGGCGTGAAAGGGTGCAAGGCCAGGTGCCACATGCTGCAGCTTGCGTCTCCAGGGAGGCAGCGCGCAGGCCGTCTGTTCAGCCCAGTGCCCTGGGGAGGGTGCAGAGCCAGCAGCAGGTGGGGAGGAGGCTGCAGCCCCTCTCAGCTGTCTCGCTTCACTCTGCAGCAGCCGCACGAAGAACATGATGTGGTATGGGGTGCTAGGCACGAAGGAGCTTCTGCAGCGTACGTACAAGAACCTGGAGCAGCGGGTGCAGCTGGAGGTACAGGGCAGGTGGAACAGGGATGGGGGGGGGGGGCGGCAGCGGCACAGGGGACCCCCAGGCTCAGTCCTCTCTTGCAGTGTGACGGGGTGCCCATCTCGCTGCCGAGTCTTCAGGGCATTGCTGTCCTCAACATCCCCAGCTACGCTGGAGGCATTAACTTCTGGGGAGGCACCAAGGAGGACAGTGTGAGTGCCAGCACTCTGGGGTGGGGGGGGCACGATGCTACTCCCATGGTTCCAGGGAACCTGAGAGCCCTTGGACAGGGGGCTGGGGTGTCCTTACTTTGGGCACATATGGGGTAAAAAGCTCAGTTCCCAAAATGAGCCCAGTTTGGGGGGGTGTCTCACTTGTCCTCTACAGAACTTTGGAGCTCCATCCTTTGATGACAAGAAGCTGGAGGTGGTGGCTGTCTTCGGCAGCATCCAGATGGCTGTGTCGCGGGTCATCAACCTCCAGCACCATCGCATTGCGCAGGTGGGGCAAGGGACCCTGTGTGGTGCTGGACTGCTTTTGAGGCACCAGCAGAGCTTGAGGCAGCTCAGCCGGGCTCCTGGCTGGCACTGGCATGGCACGGGGAGGCATTCAGCCCCGGCACAGTGGCAGAAGCCAGTGGCGCAGTGCCAGCAGCGATGCCAACCCCAGGATGTCCGCCCCACAGTGCCGCGTGGTGAAGATCACCATCCGGGGGGATGAGGGCGTCCCTGTGCAGGTGGACGGAGAAGCCTGGATCCAGCCACCTGGCATCATCAAGATTCAGCACAAGAACCGAGCCCAGATGCTGACAAGAGACCGGGTGAGCTTGGGGTTGCACAGCTGATGCAGTGGGGCTGTGCTGGGGCCTGAGGAGGTGACAGGCTGAGGAGGGGCCATCCACATCCTGTGCAGGCGTTTGAAAGCACCCTTAAGTCCTGGGAGGACAAGCAGAAGGGGGAGAGCTACCGCGCGGCCGTCCGGCCACGGCTCAGCTCCCAGCAGTCCATGGAGTACCTGACCGAGGAGGAGAGCAGCCTCTTGCAGCAGGTCTCACGGGTCGCCGAGACCCTCATCGCCAGGTCAGGCTGCAGGATGGGGGATGTGGTGGGCATGGGGCCGGGGAGCGGGGGGTGGGGAGCTTCACTGTGGCCATCCAGAGCTACAGGGGTCTCCTTGTCCTGTGCTGCCTGTCCAGCTCGGGGGAGCCCCAGCAGCTCCAGCCCCTCTTGTCCGCAGGATCCACAAGGCCGCGAAGGCTCACAAAGCTGTGGAGCAGGAGCTGGCACACGCTGTCAACAACAGCTCCCTGGCGCTGAGTGACGCCCTCTCCAACAAAGCTGTTGGCACCTCGGAGGTGAGCTAGGGCTGGAAGAGGGCGAGACAACCTTCACCCAGCTGTCCTGGGGCCCTGCTGCTCAAGGAGTCACCCCTTCATGCCCCCCCTCCCCCAGTTTCTCAGCAGGAATGCAGCTGTGGAGGTGGTACTGAGCATCAAGGAGCTGTATGCTGAGACCAGGGCATTCCTGGAAGGGAAGGTGGTGAGTGGGGGGGGGGGCAGAGAACACCCCAAGCCCCCCAGCAGAGGTGCCTGTGCCTTTGGCTGGCACCTCTGGGGGTGGCAGCAGAACTGGGAATGGTCCCTGTCCCCTACAGCTGGACTTGCTGCAGGAGGAGGAGGAGGCTCTGCACGGCCCCCTGAGCGTGCTGGGCCAGGAGCTGCAGAGGCTGCTGGACATCCACTGGCTGGGGCCCATTGCCCACCCGGCTGAGGAGGTGGGGGCACATAGACGGAGGCGCGGGGTGTAGCCCAGCGGGTGGCCCCAGGGAGGCTGTAGCACCTTACTCAGCCTGGCTTCCCGCAGGAAAGCACCAGCAGCACCAACAAGGGCAGCTTCAAGCTTCGCCTCAACATCCCCAAGCCCAGGAGGGACAAGGACAAAGAGAAGGTGCAAAGGCAGAAGACCAACAGTGCGCTCCCAGGTAAAGCGGGCGGCGCACCAGGGAGGGAGCAGGCACAGCCCACACTGGTAGGGACCCCCCACATGCTGACCTACCCCTTGGCCTCCTGTCCTGGGCATGCTATGGAGGGACTCTCTGGGATGGGGACAGGGTGCATCCTGGCTCTGCGGGGATCTCACCTTTGTCACCAACGGCCCCTTAGAGCTTAATTTTTCTGCTAATGGACATGCAAAGTCCCCCCAGCCCTGTAACTCAACCACCACTGCAAGGGGGAGAAGGGGGCTGTGGTACAGCTCAGCCGTTTGGGTAGGTCCCTGCCCCAGGGCTGGGGTTCTTGTTGAGAAAAAGCTCAGATGCTCTATAAGTAAGCTAAGGAGCGGAGAAACCTCTCCAGACTGAGCCTGCTCTGGCCCTGCCAGAGCTGGGGGTGGGAGGGGGAATGCTGGCTGCAGCCTGCCACCACTGCTGCCTGCTCTGCCGCGTCCGGCTGCCTGCGCTGGGGCCCAGGCCACCTCTGTGGTTTTCCTCCCTGCTAGCGGACAAGTGGGGCGCCGAGGAGGTGGCAGCTTGGCTGGAAGCGCTTGGTTTAGGGGAGTACAGAGACATTTTTGTCCGGCATGACATCCAGGGCTCTGAGTTGATCCTGCTGGAGAGGAGAGACCTAAAGGTACAACCCCCTTGTGCCCACTGAGGGACCCCCAGCCCTGGGGAGCACAGTGTCCTCCATCCCTCCTCTCCCCATCCCTTGTGGTGGGGCAAAGGCAGGTGCTGACGCTGCACTGGGCTCCAGCACCACAGAGCTGAACTTGCACCGCTTGCTTGTGCCAAGGGGCTGGAAGCGTGGGAGAGGGTTTGCCCTGGCCCTGCAGCTTGCAATGCCCTGTATGCCTGCCCAAATTGGGATCAACAGCACCTTGCCTCTCCCACACTCATGCATGGGGACATGGCTGCAAGAGGACAAAGGGTCCCTAGCAAGCACCACGCTCTGGCAGGGAAAGCACAGGGAGCTGGGCTTTGCAGCCTTGTCCTCCGCCCCACAGTTTCCCTGCCAGTAGTGGCCAAGGGCTGGCCTGGGAGCACATCAGCTCCTCTCCTCTTCCTGCAGGACCTGGGGATCACCAAAGTTGGCCACATGAAGAGAATCCTCCAGGCCATTAAGGAGCTCAGCAACCCACCCTAGGCTGGCAGCGGGGCAGCAGCCAAGCCCAGGCCCTGGGTCCTGCCCCTAGGGACCAAGGGCCAGGCAGGGGGGCACCAGGTCCCCCCCCATGCCCCGTTTGTGTGGAGCCCTCTGCTTGCCTTGCTTTGTTCGTCTGTTCCTTGGTGTCTCTGGAGCCGCTGCTTCTCCCTGAGCCTGGGGGTTTGGAAACACTACAGCAGAGGTCTAGCCCTGTAGACAACACAGCATGACTGCTAGTCCAGCCCCCGGCAGGATCACTACAGGAGCTTGGGCTGCCCTCTGTGTGCCCAAGGCTGGGGCCAAAGCCAAAACACCCCTTCACCACATGGGTATTTAGTTGTGTAAATATTTGAAGAAAGGATACTCATTGCTGCTGCTTGTGTAGTGTCATTACTTAGGGGAGGGCGAGGGGTGGGAGGAGGGTGATGGGGACATAACCCTTTCCAGCCTTCACCCCTCAGCTGCCTACTCTCACCCCTTCCTGTTCCCCTTCATGCAAGGGAAACCTCCCCCCCCATCCCCTACCCCCGGCCCAGCAGCTACCACCAGTATGTAAGACAAACATAATAATATTTTATTGACAGCTACACATCACTTTTTTTTTCCTCCCCTCCCTCCCCTTCAGTTAAAATTGCTGTTATTTATGTACACGATGCTCCCGTGCCAGAGAGCACCCAGCTATTTACAGGCTATTTACAGAGACAGGGCTAGCAGCTTTTCAGTGTCTCCTCCAGCTTGAGCATGTCCATGGGGGTGACTTTGGCAACCTCAAAGAAGACCCTGGAAGGAAGGACATTGGCTTAGGGCTCAGCCCCAGCTCTGACACCCATCCACCAGGGCCTCCCAGCTCTCCGTAGCACCCGAGAGTGCATGCTGGTGGTGCCACCCTCCATGGAGGCGGGAGACACGAGGTAGAGCCCTGTGCTGCTCACCTGTGTGAGTACTTGGTGCGCACAGCCTTCAGCTTGTCACGAGGCTGGTATATGAGCAAGAAATTCAGCCTCTTCACCAGAGGATGCAGGTCCTGGGAGCGGTACCCACTGTAGTACTCCAGTGTGGGGGTCTGCAAAGGGGCAATGGGGCTGAGTTGGGTCCTCTCACTGACAGTACAGCCATCACCTTCCTTCTCCAGCCCCTCAAATTTGAGTATAGGCCCACAGCATCACCACTGCACAGCAGTCCCTCCACTCCTGTACCCCCATGGTGCCCACCAGGGTGCCTCAGGGGGAAAAAGCGGGTTGGGCAAGCACTTACCCAGCCACCAAGGTTCTTCATGGTGAGCGCCAGCAGCAGGCAGCTGGCAGCCAGCTTGGAGGGGCTCTCCCGTGCGTAGTCATACTCCTGCAGGGTCATCTCACAGAGGAAGCGGGCCAGTGTCAGCGTCTCCATGGTGGCACGGGCACACTACAGCCAGGCAAGCAGGGAAAGGCTCAGCTTTTTTAGCAACGCTGCTCCCTCCACAGCCTTTTTGGGATCTAGAGTGCTGCCCCTGGGGCACAGGACACAGATCCCACGCCCTCAGCCTGCCACATACCAGCATTCTTACCCTTCAACCTTGTTGGGGAGGGGGCTGGCCAAACCCTCCTTGCTGCCAGCTGGGAGCCCAGGGCCCCAGGGGTGCACATCGCCACTCCAGGGAGCCAACACAAGGGGTGCCTGGAGGCACCTTGGTGCCAGCCGGCTCTCCTGCTGCACCCACCTTGGCAAAGCGTCGCAGGAACCGGTAGGGGATGGGGATGTTGATGTCGAAATTGAGGGTGCTGAGGATGCTTGTCTCCATAGCAATGAGCTCTTCCCGCTTGTAGGCATCATCGCAGATGTAGAGGAAGTCATCCACGCATGGTGGGCACCGCTCCTGCCGGGGCACAACTGCTCAGCACCCTAATGGGGGCTCATCCTGGCAATACTCAAGAAATCCTACTAGTCGGCAGACCCTGTAAGGCCTCATGCTCTGCCAGACCCTGAAAGGACTGTTACGACATCCAAGGGGGCTTATGTGTTGCCTATACTGCCCCAGCCCTTGACTAACTCCAACCTTGCTTGCATGAGGTGAACTCAGATGTTCTGGTGGTCTCTGCAGAGCAGAGAGGAGCCAGGTCTCCAGTGACACCAGGAGATAGGATCCAGCCCACTGGGACTGCATTCACAGCCCGTGGGATAGAAATGGGTGACAAAAGGACAGATATGCTGCCCCTGCTGCTCTCAGGGCAGTGGCCTGGTCTTCTCCAATAACGCATGGGGACCAGAAAGGCACAGCCCCCTTTGTCCCAGCACCCCAAGGCAGCAGATGAGAATTCACCTCAAATTTGGAGGCAATTAGGATGGCAGTGGAGCCGATGAGCTGCAGCTTGTCCCTCATGCTCACCACCTCCACCAGGTAGTGGTCCACCAGCTTCACAGCCAGGTACAATGTCTCGTGGTTCAGCTCAAAATTCTCCTGCAAGGATGAGGGCAGGGGGGGCAGGCAGGGGTGTCAGGCAGAAGCTAGGCCCACCTGGCCCTGCCCAGATTCCCTCACAGGGGTCAGAGGTGCCCATGGGGCCAGGCTCATCCCCAACCTGTGCAGGGGGAAGATCAGCTCTGCCCTGAGGACACTCGCAGGAGCTTCTGCCGGCATACTGAGGTCCCACATGCCAAAGGCAGAGTGGGGACTGCCCTGCAGAAGGCCATGCCCCTCCTCACGTCCATGTACCTGCACCTCCACCATCCAGTCCACCAGGATGGCACGCATGTCCCTGCTGATGTCTGGCTGCTTCTCCATGTAGTCAGGGAGTATGAATTTCTCCTGCCAAGGTATCAGCTGTCAGGGACTCACTGGACACCACCACTCTCAAACGAGCCCCTTCCTGTAGGCCCCTGACAGGTGCTCAGAGCCTCTAGGCACCAGGTGGCCCTGCCCAGACAGTCACCCCTTCCCCAGGCAGAGCTGCCACCCCCTGGCCAGGCACCACCCACCTCTCTTTCACGCATGTATTCGAAGATCTCCTTGGCGTACTCCGCATTGGCATAGGGGTCACCCAGCTGCTCCTTGTCTATATCCTCCACTGCTGGTACCTGGTAGGATGAAGGAGGCAGCAGTAAGGGGGAGACTCCAAGTTCTGCAGCTGCTGCTCACCCCTTCAGGGCAAGGCTGCTGCACCTCTGCACCCTCTTCCCCATCTGCCCCCATCACCCCACAGCCCCCTCCCCACTCTTTTCCCCATGGGAGATCTTTTGAAGGAAGAAGGTGGTCTCCAAGGTCCAAAGCACTGCCTAGTGCCCTGGTATCACCTGTAGCAGGCATAGACCAGCACCATCAGGATGAGACAGGGGGCCAGGCTGCAGCCCAAGGTCCCTGCCCTCTGCTCAGAGGGCTTTGGTACCTGCGCAGACACTGGCTCCTCTGGTACAGGATCCTCCTTGGGCTCTGCAGGAGCCTCTGTTGGGGGGGGTTTCTTCATTGACCTGGACAGGACAAGAGCATAAATCATTGCTGGGAGGAGGTCACTTTTCCTCCTGAAAGGGGTTCTCCAGAGGCCCTTGCTGCTTTATGAAGGGGCTAAGCCACCCCTAAAATATCCCCATAGAGACTCTTAGAATAATTTAGGTTGGAGAAGACCTTTAAGATCGTTGAGTCCAACCATAAACCAAACACTGCCAAGTCCATCACTAAACCATGTCCCTAAGCACCACATCTACATGCCTTTTAAATACCTCCAAGGACAGTGACTCAATCACTTCCCTGCACAGCACGTTCCAATGCTTGAAAATCCTTTTGGTGAAGAAATTTTTCCTAAAACCCAATCCCCTCCTGGTACAACCTGAGGCCATTTTATCTACTGCCTGCCCCCACCCCCCCCCCCCATCTGGCTGACAGTTTCCACCACACAAAGGAAGCTCCCACTACTGCTTGCTCTTCCCCATGCGACAGGTTCGCAGCTGCCAGGCCTGCAGCATCCCCCCTGTCCCAGTCCTTGTCCCTATCCCCATCTTCCCTGGCTACTCACTTTTTTAGGTTGATCTCATTGTTCTTGGCCACTCCCAGGGCAGCATGGGCCCTCTGTGCCTTGTGTGCTGCCACTTTCACTGCCTCCTTCTTCCCTGTCACCATCTGGTTCTTGTGAGCCTGTTTGGGTGAGAGTGGAGATATACAGAGGGCTGCACAGAGCAGGTGAGGCGTGCCCTGCAGGGAGATCCTTCCTTCTGCTGATAGGGCATGGGACACCTCCCACTCAGTGTGCCAGAGGAGCCCCACTCCCATGGAGGTACCAAAGCCCCCACTCCTACAGAAGCACTCACATTGGTGATGTCCCCAAATGCTGACCTCTTCTTGGGCCCGCCCTGGGGTGAGGATGGAGACCTCTTGGCTTGACAGCTCTCCTCCTGCAATAAAGGCTGTTAGAAGATGGGGCGCCAGCTGTACCACAGAAGCCCCCCACACCCCTAGCCTGACTGTGGACTCACCTTCTCAGGGTTGGCATTCTCCACAGCAGGGCCCACCTTGCCTGCTCGCGGCTGCTTGGTGCTCAGCATCTTCGCGTTGCGTGGCAACGGCATCCTCTCCCTTGGCCTCTAGGAGCAAGCCTGGAGCTGAGCAGGGCTTGATGCAGGCAGCTGTCCCCCAGGGACGCCCTCAAGGGCTAAGGGCAGCACCACAGGACACTTGTTCCTGCTGGGGGATGTAGGGCAGCAGGGACAGACCCCAACGCCCTCCCTGAGCATGGCAGGCAGATGGTGCCCTGAGGCAATCCCACAACCCCAGGGAGGGTGCAGGTCCGGCTAGAGGCACAGTGAAGGGCTGACGTGCTCTTCCCAGAGGAGTGGGGAACATGAAGCCCCTCGACCTCCACCAAAAGCTCCCCACTGGGAACAGAGAGGGGAGGCGCAGTTCCCAGCCCCCTGCATCCCGAAGAATGCAGGGGCTCCCGCTCCCTTACTCCCCCAGCACCACGTGGAGAAGTGGCCTCAGGGGGACCTCCGCACCCCAGGAACAGGGGCCTCCAGGGTAGGGGCCTCCACCCCTGCCGTCCCCCGGGGCACTGGGGAGCGGGCCTGCAGATGGGGGGAAGGGGCCTGCGGGGGGCCGACACCCTCTGGGGAAGGGAAGAGCCGAACTCTCAGGGGCGCCCCCGGAGCAGCCGCCCCAGGTACAGGCAGCACCCCGTAGGCACAGACCCCGCTCCCCTACGCTCCCCCCAGCGCCCGGAGGCCCCCGAGGAGACCACGGCCCCCGCAGCCCCACTCACCTGCGCCGCCACCCGCGGCCGGCTCCGGCTCCGGCTCCGGCTCTTTTGAAAGTAGCAGTTCGGCAGCGGCCGGACAGCACTGGCCGAGCGCGGCCCAATCAGAGCGCCAGGCAATGCCAGGCGGCGGCCAATCGGCGAGCGGATAGGGAAGAGGTTGCTAAGGGGCGGGGCGCAGAGTTTAAAATTCAGCCCCGGCGGCCAATGGAAGGGCAGTCTTGCGGCGGAGGCGGGGCGAGCCGGGCGGAGGAGGCGGGTGGTGATTGGTGGGACGGGGTGCCGTTTAAATCCGTTCCGGGGGGCCCGTGGGGAGGGTGTCATGGCGGTTGTGAGGGTGAGCTTGGTGCTGGTGGAGGCGCCGCGGCCACCCCATGACCCCCGTACCACGCCCTGGGGGGACCCGAAGCTCCAGGGGACCAGCCGCCGTTCTCCCGCCCTCCATGGCGGGGATGGAACAGCCTCCACAGGCCTCTGGGCCTAGCGCCCCCGCGGAGGCCTGGGCCTCGGCCCGCTTCCGCCGGCCGCGGACGGCAGAGCTGCGCTTTCTCACCGGGTTGGGGGTCTCTGGTCTGGAGGGCTGGGTGTACCCCGGGCTGGTCGTGCAGGTCCTGTGACCCGGTGTTGCAAATGGCTGATTTAGGTTGCTTAAAGAGCACTGCCAGAGGTATCAGGAAAAGTGATTTTAATGTGATGCCATAAAAGTGTGATTTAACAAAGCTTGGTGGCAAGGTTCACTCTGTTACTGTACTGCGCAGTCAGTTAACAATGATTCAAAACTGCCAAGGCAGAGTCAGAGTTGGCAAGGTAAAATCAGAGTTGCCAAGGCACAAATCAGTTATCGTACTACGGGGTTATGTGTGACAGTAGTCGCTTACCAAAAAGCTACTGCTGGTAAAAGGTCTCTGTGCCTCAAGGAGCAGCTTTGAGAAGCATCCCAGCCCAAGGGGAGATCACTGCCATGCAGGCACGCTGCCTAGCAGGGCGAGCTGAAAGAAGGCTCACTCAGGCTGTCATATTTATGGAATAAAGTGGTTGGTTGTAGTCAAATTACATGTGATGGGAAAGGTATGCGTGAGCCTCCTCGTACCCACAACTCTCTTTGTTCCTGGATAAATAAGTCTTGGAAAAGCCACCCACTTTTCATGTGTTAATCACATGACTAGTGCCCAAGCCCACATGCATCGAGGCTCACTGTGCCGCTCTGCTGCTTTTTGAGTTTTTGGAGAACAGATCTGAACTAGAGGAGTTCTTGGCCTGGCTACAGCTCAGGCCTTTACCTCCTCCAGAGCCCGCACCAAACTACCATGAGTTTGGCTAAGGAGTCAAGCGCATCTGTGACACCCGGCCAGGCAGGGATGGCACCAGCAGCCAGCAGTTCATCCCTGTTGGTTGGGCTCTGAGGGCTACAAGCCGCTACTGCAGACACAGCCTCGAACGGGGTGTGAGCGTGTGCTGTTTAATATGCTGGCAGAGAGAAAGCCCCTTTCCCCAGAAAACCCTTGCAGCATGGCTGGGGGAAAAGGTCTGTCTCTCTTGCCTCCTCTCTTGCCCTCTGCTCCTGCCTGCTGGGCTCAGGGGACCCAGGAGGGTCCATCTTGGGTTTTTCCATCAGCTCAGTTGCTCTCAGAGGGTCTGTTCACTTCTCATCCCCTGCCAAGATCAGAGGAGGAGGGGGTTGACCTCCCCAGTGAGGAGCCCCTGGCCAGTCACAGTCCGCCCCACCCCAGCGTCTTGTTTTCTGGAAGGAGGATGGAGGCGTTGAGTAACACCCGTGCCACAGCTGGCCATGACAAGTACCTGGGGGAGCAGGGCTGGCAGCGGCTGCTGGGGGTAGAGGTAATTCCTGCCTGCAGCCCTGGGCTGAGAGGCACCTGCCCCATCACCTGAGCTCAGCTGGGGGATGCTGAGCTGGGCTGGTGGGAACAGAAAGTGGATCTGAGGAGAGGAGCTGCCCTGCTTGTACAGGGCGGTTCTCGCTGGGCAGCCCCTGACCTGCCCACACGCCGACTGAGCTCCTGCTGTGGTCCCAGCGGCTTTGGGGATGCTCTGACCTGATCCCTGTTCCTTTGGGGACTAGGATGGCGGGTGGCACATGTGCCACCCATGGTGCAGAGGTCCCTTCCCCTCTCCAGCTCTTGGGGGGTTTTAGTACTGCACTAAGCGTCAGATTTGAAGGAACCACCCCTAGTCGAGGTAAGCTCAGCAGAGCTCAGTGCTGCAGTAGAGGAAAGCTTCCCCTAGCTAGCAGATTCCTAGCAAAACCTTTCAGATTCCTAAATTTAACCCAAGGAAATCCTTTGGGATAATCCCACATGCACATGCCACTGTTGCTGGTGGAGATGATTAACCCCTTGCTAGGGAAACATCCTGGTGCCAGCTTCTGAAGAGACTTAAACCGGCTGCCCAGGGGCCATGCGGGCAGGATCAGTCCTTCCTCTGTGCTGAAGGGCAGGGCGGCTCTGCCGCGTCTCTAGCAGAAACACCTGAGGGCACTGACAGCCAGGAGCAGCAGAACACCTTTGGGGTGTGGCGTGCCGAGGGCCAGTGGGGGCTTAAAACTGGGTCCCGCAGATCTTGGGTACCTTCAGTCCCCAAAAGCAGTCAGGACTGCTGTGGCTCCAGCCCATCTTGTTTCCTCCCCGGCCACTTGTCCTCTCTAGCCCCAGCTCCCCTGCTGCTGCCGCTGCTGTCCCTGGCCTGGGAGCTCCTTGAGGTTTGCTTGCTGTCAGTCTGGGATCCTTGTCAGATCCAGGTGTCTGCCCCTCCTTGCACATGTTGGGGCAGCGCACACTTCAGCCACAAGTATGAGCTGGGTGCATACTTGCCAGGCAGAGGCAGCACGCATCCCACCACTGATGGAAACACGGTGCATCGGCCTGTGGGATAAGATCCTCAGCCAAAACCCCCCATCCAAGTCTGTCTGTGTCTCTGTGTGGGCTTGGGCAAGCTGCCTGCTTTGGGATATGTCTGTGTCTGCCCATCCTGCCCAGGCTTGGTAGGAGGAAGCCGGCTTTTCCAGTCCTCACAGCACTGCCGTGCTCCTTGGGAGGCTCTCAGGAAGCCCAGCCCCACTGGCTGCAGCTTACACCTCACGGGCCGAAATCCCACCTGGCTGTTAGGAAGTACTGGAGGAAAGATGAGAGGAGCAAGAAGTGGACCCTGCAAGGTGAACGCCGTTGACCTGCAGCAGGAGCTGTGCCAGCTGTCCAAGTCTGGAGGCAAGCCTGTGGTCTCAGTCCTGCCCATCATGTAAGGATGCTGGGGGCCGGTTTGAGGGGAGAGCCCTCCGAACTCTCCTTGGGCTCTGCCATCCCTCAGCAAACACCTAAACCAGGCAGGATGCCAGTACTTGCCCCTCAACGGAGCAGCAGTGCAAAGCTGCTGCATTGCCATGGCACTGGGCTCCGAGCCCGGAGAGCACCCACTGCCGAGCACAGCACGGCTCGGGCTGCAGGGATGGGGCTAGTGCCTCCCCGGCCCCCAGCACACCGCCAATGCCAGCAGCTAGGAAAGGGGTGCACTGACATCCCCCATGGCCCTGGTGCTGCACCCAGCCCAGGCACTTCATGTGCGGTGGGGGATGGAAAAGTAGACCCCACTATGCTCACGAGCATCCGTGCCCGTTGTGTCCCAGTTGTGGGAATGGCTGTGTCACTGCTTCCATCCAGCCCCTTCCCACAGCACTACAGAGCCTGTGCTGCCTTTCAGAGCTGGAGCAGCCCCCAGACCCAGCCCAGCTCCCTGGCACCGTGGGGCTGCCAAGAAGTCCGTCTCTCTGCATGGCATCTGGGGACATTCACTCCAGGATTGCTTACCAGATAGAGAGCCTCAGGCTCAAGAGAAGAAGCAAGGGCAGGGAAGCATTGTTCATGGGATCCACACAGACTGCTTTTCCCACCTTTCCCTTCCCCAGGCTTAAACCTTATCCTTTTCCATGCTAAAACAGGCTCAACTTGTTGCTCCCCATGGCCCAGCGCCAGAAACACCTTTGGGAGGCAAGGAGCTGATCCGCACAGGGAGGGCTGAGCTTTGCTGCTTCCTTTTTCCTCCCATTTCACTGTCAATGGCAGAGGTCAGGGAGGGACGTTTTATCTATGAGCTGCTGCATTTATTTACTGGAAAAAGCCCCAGCAAGTTAACCTGGGGCTCTCCTGCCAGTGGTGGAAGCATGAAAGAAAGCACAGAGCAACGCAGGGTGACAGAGCTCCCGAATGCCTGCAGGGAGGCGAGAGCCAGAGCAGTGCCAAGCTGCCCCAGCCCCAGAGTGCAGCTGCCCGGGGGTACCAGGGCTGCAAGGCACGTGGTGTGGTAGGGCTGTGCTGGGGGATGCTCGTGGTGCACTCCTACCCGCTCTGCCTGCGTCCTCCCTGTATCCTGGCCATTTCTGCCTGTCTGCTGCCAGCATGCTGCCCAAGTGCTGGGGGATGTTTGCAGCATCAGGGGTGAAAGCCAACAGCCAAGAAGAAACAGGAGCAAACAGCCTGGAAAGGCTCAGGGTGGACTCTGTGTGGCTGAGCAGGGTTAAGTACTAGAGCCAGCCAATGCGAGAAAATGGGGAGGTTAGCTTAGGGTTAGCCGCGTGTTTGCAGCAAAGGAGCCAGTGGTCCCACAAGCCATCTCACAGCCCCTCATCACAGCCAGGGACTGCATCTTACCCCCAGGTTAGAGGTTTCCAGGCCGGTGGAGCAGTGGGTTGATGGCCACATGGGGACTACTGTGGCCCTGTTGCCACTTGGGATGCCCACTCACCCTGAGGAGCCCAAACTCTTGTGTAACTATGATGTCGGATCCCACTTAGCCTCCGCCCCCTCGCTGCTCTCTGGCCATTTTCTTCCAGTTCTTATTTGGTGGCTGATTTGATCTTGTGGATGGCATAGGGACTCGACTCCTTGGGCATCCAGATCTCCTCCCCGCTGCGGTCCTGGTGCTCCATCGCTCCCTCCATGGCTGCTGTCAGCTCCGGGCTGAAGATGCTGTCAGTGGCTCGGTAGGTGCGGGTGAGGCGGCGGAAGGAGGAGTCCGAGGAGCTGTCATCTGGAAGGTCTTCGTCCTGCTCATCCCGCAGCTTGGTCCTGCTCAGCTCCGAGCTGCTCCCCAGCTCTGGGTCTTTGAGAGCCTCCCCGACCTCCTGGAGGAAGGTCGTTTTGGGGCTGATGATGCACAGCAGGAGCATGAGGCCTGCCGAGACTCCACAAAGAAAGTAGAGGCCAACTTTCTCTGGAACGCCTGAGGGGTGAAGAGCAAAGAGAGACACCAGGGTACAAACCACCTCCACAACCTATGGGGTACCAGTAAAACCCCCTCTGCTGGGAACACGGAAGGAAAAGGAGAGGAGCAGGGATGCCCTCAGCACGCAGGCTGCAGCGGCAGGACAGACTCCGCCCAGTGATTGTGGAAGCATCACCTAAAGCCTCATCAGCACCCACCAGTGTCCTGAAATGCCCCTTTCCCCATAGGAACCCTCTCTGGGATGTGGGGTGAGCAGTGCAGGGGGAGGAATCATCTCATAGGGGATTTAAATTAGTAATTTCCCCTGGCAAGGGACATTTTTGCCGGTGGAGAGGTGCTCTCCATTAGTGCCCCTGCAGACAGAGCAGGAAGGAAGGAGACCCAGCGAGTAATTCAGCCCATCAGAGAAGGAAGATCTGTGGGCGGGACCGCAGCAGCACCACAACTGCCAATGCTGTGGGACCTCGGGGCTCATTCAACCTCTGAGCTCCCACCCTATGTGGCCCTCCACAACCCCAGAATGGGCGCTTGGTGCCCTCCTCCCTTGAGTGCCTGCCAACCCTGCCACAGGGGTCTGGGGGCTGGCTGCCTCTGAGCTGAGCGGGCCATCACGAGACCTGAGCCACCCTCCCAAGCCCATCTCGCTCCCTTGGGTGCTGTGTGAGAGCCAGGGAGGGCACGTACCCCAAAGGTGGGCAAAAGCTGCCAGAGAGCTAGTGAAAATCATCCGGTCTTCCCGGAGCCTGGAGAACCTGGGCCCTTTGTACCAGCCACCTGCAGTGAACAAGGGGACGTGGGCTGAGACATGAGGTGCTCCCCAGCACCCCACTGCCCAGCTGCCTGCCCCTGTCTGCCTCCTTCCCTATGCCACACTCCTTCCTTCCTGCATGAGCACTCTTCTGCCCCTAGGGATGCTCCCCTGTGTGTCCTGCTCTCCCCTGCTCCCAACAGACCACATCTCTCAGCCGCTCAGACATGGGGACCGACTGATGCGTGGCTTCACCCATGGGACAGTGATGCTGGGATGCAGCTGCAGGGCTCGTGCCAGTAGTGGGTACCATGGATGCAGACAGGCCATGGAAGGGGTGGTTCACCTAGGCACGGACATGATGCTGCACTGCTTTTGGTGCACCTCCCCCCCATGTTACCATGCATGTAGTCCGAGAGCAGGAAGGGGTCTGAGGTGTCAGGGCCCACCTCCTCCAGCAGCTGCTTGGGCACTGCAAGGAGAGCACACACCAAGCATCACCACCCTGCTCGTCCCCAGCAGCCCCCTGCCTCCCCAGGGAGCCCTGCGCCCCTGCCTGCATGGCACAAGGTGGACACCACGAGGCTCAGCCAGTGGCCCCCATGCCCCGAGCCCTGTGGGTGGCTCTCACCGCACGTGTAGGAGACTCGCAGCTGTTTCTTCATGCCGGGGAGGCATGGGTCCCCGAAGGTGGCCCGGTCAGCAGCCACGGTGCAGTTCTCCTTGCGGTGGCACTTCTTGGAGACCCTCCGCAGGGCGTCTGGAGCCAAGCACTCTGCAAAGACATGGGGCATGGACCCACAGGCAGACTTGCCTGCCCCTGCCCGCTGGGGCTGAGGGGCACAGGTATAGCCCAATGGCATACTTGTGCCACATTCTCTGCATGGATCCTGGCCCCATTTCTGGCTCAAACCATTCTGGCATACCTATATGGGGTCCCACAGTGTTCAGAGCATCGCACTCTGGTTTGCCCCGCAGGAATCTTCCAAAATTCGCAGAATAAATGGCCAGGATAGATTTTGGTCGGCACTGCAGCCTCAGCTTGTCGTTCTCGCACACAGTCTTGACCCGATGGTTCCCTGGGGAGCAGCACCGCAGTGTATCCCATCGCATCCTGAACCACGTGCAGCCCCCTTGTCCCTTAGCCCAGCCAAGGGGCTGCCAAGGGCAGGGCTGGAGGAGGACTGTGAGATACAGGAGCAGCTAGCTCCTGTCTCTGCCATTTTCAGAATAGCCAAGGCCAGGGAAGAGCCCACGTAGCATTGTCCAGACCCTGCTCCACCTCACCTGGCCGGCACTTGTAGGAAGTGATGAGGTACTTGTGTGTCCCAGGGCACGGGTCCAGCCCAAAGACTTGGCTGTGCACTGAGAACTGGCACCACTGCTGGTCCTGGCACTCCGCCAGCAGCTTCTGGAGAGCAAAGCGGGATGGAGGGGAAGATGGGTGAGGGGTCCCAGGGCCGTTCTCGCCTCCTCTCCCTCGGTGCCACCAGCAGGCTCAGGGAGATGGCCTCTCACCCTGCAGAGCTCTCCTATGGCTGCTCGCCCCCCTCTCCGTGCCGCCGTCGGCACGGAGAGGGGGACGAGCAGCCATAGGAGAGCTCTGCAGGGGGTTCCTCCGGTTCCTCCCCTGCACCCACACAGAGCTGTGTGCCGGCGCAGGATGCCAGTACCGCGCCGGCACCGCACCGTGCGTGTGCAACACCCGTGCTGGCGTGCACGCTAACGCAGCCCCGTGCAACACCCACACAAGCGTGGATACCGACACGGCCCCGCGCAACGCCCGCGCAGGCACGCACATTCACATGGCCTCGTGCAGCTCCCGTGCAGGCGTGCACACGGACACGGCCCCGCGAAACACCCGCGCAGGCGCTCACACTGGCGCGCCCCCGCGCAGCTCCCGCGCGCTCACGGCCAGGCCCCAGGCCAGCGGGGCTTCATGCAATGCCCAGGCGCGGCCACAAGATGGGGCCGGGGGCTCACGGCACCGCGCTGATCCCCCCGGCACGGACGCCGCTGCCTCTGGCTGGGGGGAGCCTAGCGCTGTGCGGACGTCGGGGGACGCACCCACGGGGCCCTGCGCATCAGCCCGCGTGGGGCCCTGTCCCGCTTCCCGAGCTAGCACCCCGCCGCTGCCCCCCGCCCCGGGACCCAGCCCCAGCTGCCAGGGCTTCTTCCCCGCCTGCTGCGTCCTGCGGGATTCCGCCAGCAGCCGGCACGGGATGCAGCAGTGCCTCCTGCCAGGCTCCTCTGGCAGGGCCGCCCCACCCTGGGACCCAGTGCAGAAGATCTCGTCCACCCTTGTCTCCCAGAAACGCTCCGAGAAAAGGATCCCACGGGTGAATCCCGATGGCAGCAGCCCAGCCCAGCGACCTGGGGAAGGAGGGGTGTGCAGCCCAGCCCCCCGGGACGCTCGGCCCTTACCAGGTGGGCGGTGGTGGATGTGCACTCGGTGCTCTCCTGCGAAGCATTGCCAGGGCTGGGGCAGAGGTTGGGGCTGGGTACGCGACGCCCATAGAAGGCGCCAAGAATGCTGATAGTGGTCTTGCGAGGGCAGACGATGAGGAGCTGCTCCCCGTCGCAGGTGTGGGTGGTGTGGTTCCTCAGCACCTTGCGCAGGTACCCTGAAAGGGAGAGCATGGGCGGCATTGGATGGAGGAGACATCAAGACCACAGCGGTGGCAGTGCTCGGGCTCCCAACAGCGGGTGGTGGTGACCTTGGCTGCAGCACTTATGGAGCAAACAGGACCAGAGTGGGGCTGCCTGGGCTGTGGGTGAGCCACAGACCCCAGTCCCCAGCTGTGGGGTCCTTGAAGGGGCTTGCACCCCAGCCCCAGTGCAGTGCTGGGGGCCAGGGCAGGACATGCACCCTGTCCCATAGCCCCCAGCATGTCAAACTCCCCGAAGTCCACGCGAGAAAGTGGAAGCACTGGCTCCCAGCCCTGCGCTTCTCCTTCTGTCCCTCCACAAACCAGTGCCAGGCTCAGCTGCACAAAGGGTCCCTTTGACCTTCCGTGCTGCCGCTAACCCTTGGGCATCCACGGCCAGCATCCCTCCCAGGAGATGTCAGCAGACGCAGCTGGGAGCTGCCCCGGCTTGGAGTTAATCTTTTCCTTGGACACAGGCAGCTGCTGGCTCCTTTCTCCTTGCAGGCACAGGATGAGTGAATGGGAGGGCCACAGCCTTGGGCAAGTGAGCCCTTTCTCGCTCCTCTGTGCACTGGAGGAGAGAGGAAAGGAGAAGCAGAGGAGGGTGGATGGGAGCAGACAAGCTGTTTTAGCCTGGTCAAAGCTCCAGTGAGATGTAAAGATGTTCCTTGGAGAACACAGAGCTGGATCAGTCCCTTGGGATGCAGTGCCCTCAAAGAGCGGGGCAGGAGAAGCCCTGTCCTGCCCCTCTCCTCCCATTGCCCCATATCAATGGATACTGGGGGCCACGAGGGGCTGCTGGCTCCCATCTCCTTCCTCTGTATCCCCTGCAGCACCTCTGCATCTGCGGCACGAGCCAGGCTCTTGTGCAGGCTCCTGAGCTACCCAGGGCTCGACCTCTGCCTGGCATCAACTCCAAACCCGCCTGCCCATCCCCGAGACAGCTGGCAGTGGAGCTGCCCAAACCCCCTGCTGCCAGGCCAGCCCTGGGCACAGAGGTCTGAGCCAAATCCTGGGGATGGTGGGGGCCACAAGGGACTAATAGGGGGAGAAATGGGATTCCCCAAATCCAGCCTGCCTTGCAGCAGGCACCCTCCTCTGCTGCTGTGCTGGCTGGCAGCACCGACAGTTTGTATTTAAAACCCGAGACTTAAACAGCGCCACAGGGACAGAGTGTTCTCCATCACACAGTTTTGGAGCAGTGAGCATTTGCGAAGATGGCAGGTTTTTTGGGTGGCAAGGGGGCTGCAGGCAGATTTTGTGAGTAATTCTGGTCACTTGCTAGTGCTGCTGACTCAGTCCCTGATGGTGCGGTTGTGCAGATAGCTCTGCCCAGATGAAATCACACCTTCTCTGCTGCAGCCCACCCTGCCATGCTCGGTGGCATCATGCCGGGTCCCTGCACTGCCTGGGCCTGGCAGGGCAGAGCGTGCATGGTTTTTTTTAGAGGGTCCCTCAGAGGAACAGCAGCCCCCAGATGCCCAGCCTGCCTGCACCCATCCTGACTGTCCCAAGCACTGGGGCACAAGGGATCCCAAATTTCTGCCTCAGCTGCATCTATAAGGCTCCCTGGCGCTGTCCCCAGGGAGAGGATCTGGGGAGAGGATCTGTCCCTTGCTGTGCCTTGTGGCAGTCCACCCTGCGGCCCCCCACTCACGTGTGGCTCTGGCCGGAGACCGCAGCTACTGGTTCTGGCCGGGGACTGGGTAGAGCTGCAGCCCATCCTCTTCCCTTGCCTTCTCAGAGCAGCAAAGGGTCGCAGGGGAGCCCTGGGTGCTGCAGGAATCTTCAGCTCCACACACTGCTCAGATCCGAGGGCATGAGCATCATGGCCGAGGGGGTCTCAGAAAACCTCAGGGACTGTCTTAAGATTTGGTTTTTTGCATTACTGCCTCCAAACTGCTCCAAAGAGGGAGCAGAAGCAGCAGGGTGAGCCACTCCCCCCACTCACACTGGGGCTGCAGGACATGCACGGGGTGTTTTCAGATCCAAGCCCTGCTCTGAGGATTAAAAAAAATAAAACCCAATTTTTTTTTTTTTTTGCAAACTCCCTCTGGCCTGCAGTTTTTTGTGCCTTGCTTATCCCTGCCCCAACAATTCGGCTGTTGCTTCGCCCTCCCCTCACACCAGTGCAGTCCCCAGCATCCCTCGTCACCCTGCCTGCCCCCCAACTCACCAGAGAGCTCCGGGCTGGCCTCCAGCCCCATGGCCAGGCAGAGGAGGACCAGGGCTGCTGCTGGTCCCACAAGCCCGGCCATGGTGCAACCGCTGCCGGCTCTGCTGCGTCCCGCCACGCAGCCTCCGCTGGTGTGGTCCTCGGAAGTGGCTGGCACCGAGGCTGGCAGCGTGCAGGGACAATGGCTCACTTCTCTACCCTGCCAAAGCAGCTGGGGCCGAGCGGGAGCCTGCGTACCCGCTTTTTGTCTGCTGCCCAAGGCAAGGGGCTGCTTTGGACAGCTGTGACACTCTCAGCACAGGGGCACCTCCCACGGGGAAGGAGGGACATGCTTTCAAAGGCGCTCTGTGGCGGGTGAGCCAGTGCTGTGCCTTGGCATCACTGTTGCAGGTGGAGAAACCAGCAGCCCTTTCCCGCCTGCCTCCGTTCCTCCTGAGCAGAGGGATGGGGCTTTGCGAGGTTTCCAACATGTCCCCTGCTTTCTCATGGACACGGTGAGGCAGAAATCCGGATACACGTGTGCCGTAATCTCTATCTCGGCAAATGTCCGGCCATTCACTGCTGGAGGAGGAAGGGAAGGGCTGCCTGCGCTGCCTCCCAAGGCGGCTGTTCCTGCAGAAAAGGCAAACACCCTCCCTGCATCAAACACCGCAGGCAGGGATGTCTTTGCTGTCACCCTTCTGTCCCCATAGCATATGCAGGGCTGGATATCAGGCACTCCAACATCTCTCGAGGAGGATGCTGTGCCACCCCTGTGCCCCCCACCCCCAAGAGGAGTTAAGCTCCTGCCTGCTGCTCCAGCTGGCAGCTCGGAGGGAAACGCGAGGGGCAGGGGCTGCTTGCTTAGCCCCTGGGCTGAGGGCAGCAGAGAAGGCAGGAGCCGGCAGTGCCAGGAACGGGCACAGCATCACTTCGGGAGGGGTAGCATGGGGGGGCCGGGGCAGCAGCAGGTGCTGGCATGCATCACTGGTGGGTCCGTGGTGGCAGATGGATAGGGGAGTGAGATGGGTGCTGAGGGTGCTGCTGCGGCCTTGCTTGGCAGGCACAATGCCACTAATTCTTCCCTCTTGCTTATGAGAATGCTGGGCAGAGTTTCCTGTCCCATTGGGTGGAGTTTCAAGTTCTCCAAAAGTTTTGGTGGGGCAGAAAGAAAAATGCCCTCCCCCACAGCGAACAGTATAAACACCAGTCTGGGCTGTGCAGCAGTACCCAGGAGAAATATATCCCTTGGGGAGACTCCTCTGGAGCCTGCAAAATCATTTCCCAGCCTAATTGCCTTGGGGCAGATGCTTTGTTATCAGGAAAGTCTGAGCTTACCCAAGCTAAGGGGAGCGGGGGCTGAGTCAAGCAATCAGGATCTCCACTTTGTGCAGAGCTTGGTACCAGATATGGGGTCCCGAGCTGTGAGACAGCTCTCGCCCAAAAGAGGAGTTAAGCCTGTGGATGCTGGGAAGTAGTCTGCTGGGATGGCAGCCAGGATGATCTGACGGCGAATGTTTCCCTCCCATCCTGGGGAGGAAAGCAAGCCGGTCATCCTTCCTGTGAAACAGCACAAATTCCAGGAATGGGGCCCTGCCGGGGGTCAGCCGTGGAGACATCCCTTCCCGTCACCCTGCCACGCAGCACCCCGGCTGGGCTGCTGCCAGCGGCGCTCTGGGATTCCCCGCTGCACCCTGACACGCTCCAGCCTCTTTGCTTTCCCTCCTTGGCGGTTTTGCAATCCTTCCTACCCAAGGTCTGTGCCCTGGCAGCGCTTGGCTGGCTGCAGAGAAGCCGCAGCAAGCAGCCAGGCTGCCCTGCTCAGCTTCCCTGAGCCCTTCGCTCGTTCGCCCCAAAGGGATAAAGTAGCGGTGAGCCCTGGGGCACCGGTCTCCGGGCACGAGGCTGAGAGGATGGCAATGGTGCAAGACCAGACTGGGGCAGCATGAGGAGTGGCCTGCGAGATGCTTCCTCTGCAAAACCCCCCCACTTGCAGCCAGTGATGGCAGTAATGCCAGGGCCGCCAGCGCGCTGCTCGGAGGCACCGAAGCAGCGCCTGGGCGGGTGCGATAGACCAGAACACAACCAGATAGACCCGTGCTGAGTCACAGCTGGGAGGCCCCACAGCTTCCCCTTCCCCGCCATCAGGTCCCAGCGCACACCCCATCGCTCCTCCCCGCTTAAAAAGGAAGGAAAGGGCAAGCCCCAGCCCTCCACAGGGCGCGAGCACAGCCGAGGTGCTTGAGCTGCCAGCCCTCTGAAAACCTCCCCTGTCAGAGCTCTGCAAAGGACGGACCAACTCATCACAGCAGTGAGCAGCCAGTGGTCCCTCCACACGCTGCCAGGATGGCGCAGCACAACGCCACCAAGGAGCCCGAGATTGAGCTGTTTGTGAAGGTGGGTCTCGGGAAGGACGATCGCTTTTTGGCAGTTCCCTGTAGGCTCATCCTTGCCAGGTTCCAGCTGGGTGCAGGCAGTGCATCCATGGGTGCCTTCACATTTTGGGAGGCTGGAGATGAGTACCAAGTTTGGGATTGCTCACCGTGAAGGCTGGCTAAGCGGGTGCCCAGAGGAGAGGACCAGGCGCATGGTGGCGTGGGGGTTGGTGGGGTGTCACACCCAGCATCCTAGAAGATGTCCTGGTCTCACTGTTGTTGCGTATCCCAGGGGAATGGCACTGCTGGCAGCTGGGGTAACGGAGGAACGGGCACACGCGCCTCTCAAAACCCAGATAGGACAAGCCCCAGCCTGGGAACAGCAAGCAGGAGGGCTGAGAGCAGCCACTTCAGCTTCTCCTGAGAGCCAGGGTTGTGAAACAGAGCGCAGCGAGCCGGCACTGGTGCCCACGTGTGGGCGGGATGGGGCGGCTTCGCAGAGCAGCCAGGGGGATTATTAGCTGGAAATGTTTTTGGATTTTTCTTTCCCCCTGTTAAGCAGTGTTCTGAACACTGCCCTGGAACGTTTTAACACTCAAGCTCAAATATCTGCAGTGGATGTACCGGGTGTAGAAAGAGAGGAGCTGAAGCCGGTGGCTGGTAACTGCCAGCAGCAATGCTGGGGGGCCCCCGGGATGCGCTGTCAAGTGACAACGGCCAGGGGAACGATGCCTCCCCGTGCCACCACGCAGAGGTTTTAAGGGCGGTTTCCCCGCAGCTGCTCAGCTTCGCTTCTCTCGCCCTAGGACAGCTCAGTACCTGAAAGGACCGCGGTGCCTGGCCAGAGGTATCGGCTTCCCTGGTGTGGGCAGCCGGCAGTGCTGGGCTCCATGTGCGCATTGCTTGGTCGTAGCTGGAAACACATATTGGTCAGGATTATCTGAGCAGTCATGGGAGGGCTCTCCCCATCCCCTCACCAAAACTGCGGTCATGGCGGTGCTTGCCAGGCACCGAACTGGCTGAGCTGAATCCATACAAGTGTGTTTTCTTAGCGCAAGGAATTTGGGTCTTGAATTCCCCTCTTAGCACTGCTTTTTACCCAGGATGGCTGGGGAGAAGAGGAAAATGGCACCTGAGGTCACTACAATGGCGGCAGCATGTTCAAGGGGGTTTTCAAAGGGAAACAAAACAGAAAACAAAGCAGTAGCATTGTCAGGACTTCCCCTGCCCCTTAATTTAGCACAAAAAAACCCTTCTGGCTTGTCTGTTAACAGAGAAATTGATGGTGTGCCTCCTCCTGCCATTCAGGACCTGGTTTTACTGAAGCTCCCAGCTGCAGACAGGCGCCCTTCTGTGACATGGGCACCTCGCACTGCTTCTGGGCCACGGTCCGCTCTGCCACGCAGCTGCTGGCGTGACCTGCAGTGGCTGTGAATGGCGGGGAGAGCAGTGCTCCCGCTAGCGCCTACCGGCGGGCCACCCCTGCCCAGCTTTCACTTCGTGAATGCCAAAGTTAACTTGGTGAGGACATGGAGGGTGAGAAGCAGCTCCCGCATCGCTTTTGGGTTGGGGCAGGCGGTCCCCAAAACGGTGGCTATTTCCCACCCTGCCATGGTCCCGGATGAGAGCATCGTCCCACCTGCCCGGGCGGAGGCTCTGCCCCTCAGCCCCACGAGGGATTTAGCCACCTCCAAGGCTGCTTCCCAGCTTTTGGGGTGGCTGTAGGAGCTATGGACAGGTTGCGGTGAGTGTTGAGCACTTAGCAGTTCCCCAAGCACGCAGAGCTGCACCGCTCCTCCCACCCCGTTTCATGCCGTTTCACCAAGGGGGAAACCACAGGAACTGCTAAGGAACTTGGGGTTTTAATGCCTCATGCAGCCTCGTGAGACCTCAGAGTTGGGGCTAAAAACCTGCACCTCCCTGGAGACGCTGTGCTAGCCCACGCTGGGTTTATCCATCATCCAGAGGGGCAAAGGGTGAGGAAAGTTAGTCTGGGGGGGCGGGGGGGCGCTGCAGGCTCTGCAACCCACACCCCGGTCCCTCCTGCAGCTCAGTGAGAGCAGTGGAAGAGGCTCTCTTCAGAGAGGGAAGTGAAGAGCAGCAACTTCCCCGCCGTGCTGCTCGGCTTTTGCTGGGGAGGGAGGGCGTGTGGCTGTGAGCCTCCCCAAGCCCCTTTCCCCAGAGCATCCCCGGCTCCTGGAGAGCTCTCCCTGCAGCTGCGCGGGTGCCAGAGCCCAGTGCCCCCCCAGCAGCGCCCGAGTGCTGGTGGAGCTGCCTTCCGCTTGCTCCAGACAAAGATTTGGCTCTGAGCATCCTGGGATAGGCCTGGCTTAATTTTTTTCCCCTGTAGAAGCCATCCTGATTTTCCTTTCACTCTGGTCCAGAATTTCTCACCTCTGTTTTTAAAAGACAAGGGGGAAAGCCAGCGTGAGCTGCTTACAGGCTGGAGCTACCAGACAAGCTCAGAGAAGCCTGAAGCAGGCAAACACAGCCCAAGACCAGAGCAGCCCCGGTGAGGGGTGTCTCGCCCACCCGACCGTACCCTCCAGCACCACTGTTGCCTCTCGTGCGACTCCCCCGGAGCCACTCGCTGCCTTGGCTCCGCACAGCAGCTCCCACAGAGCCAACAAAACAAATTGCAATTAAGCTCCCTCACTCCAACCTTGTGCTGGGCGAGGAAAACAAAGGGGAGCTCAGCAGCTGGCTGCCATCTCCTCTGCCTCCAGCACAGGCCATCTCAGGAGAGCAGGGAGGAAAACGTCGGTCCTTGTGCGGGGCAGCCACAGACACACCTTCTGAGCTACCGGTGTTGGAGGTGCTCCAAAGGATGGCATTAGTTTTGGCTTGTGCCAGCGATGATGGAGAGCAGAAGGGGGCAGAGATGCGCTGCTCTCATGCCGAGGCAGCCCTCGTGGCTGTTTTCTGACTCTACCCTTCAGCTCCCTCACAGGACATCCAGATACACAATTTTACCCATTATCAAAGAAGCCTTATTTGCTGTAAGCTGACACAGGATGGTCCTGAGCGGCATCTATGCAGGAGCATTTCTTATTAATAGCCAGCAAAAAGCCTCGTGCGTGAACTCAGCTTCACTTCTGGGTATATTCTAGAGAATCAATACATTTCTCAGGTCCCGTTTCCTTTCTCAGGAGCATCATTTCATGGCAGCTGAGCATAGGAAGTACTGGTTAAAAGTAATTTCTATTCCTCTGGAAGGACTAAAAGGTGTTGGCACAGTGGAAAAGCAGACCGTCACCTCCAGTTGGCCACTCAGAGTGCTGGGTTTTTTTTTTTGATGGGTTTACTGACTCCCTTCGGGTAAGAGAAGGTGGTGTTTCTCTCCTGGAGAGGCTGAGCACTCCAGTGTCCGCAAGTTTCTGGGCACCCGTAGATACAGACATGTAACTCATGGCACTTACCCCCAGCCCAGGAGAGCCAAGCACGGGCCTCTGCATCTTCTGCTAATGAAGTATCCTCAGCCGTCCTGTCTTCAGGGCCCCAGGGTGGTGCAAGCTCTGGAGCCACCTCCAGCTGCCCACCCTGGATGTTATTGCTGCTACTTGTCTTCTGCACCACCAGATCCTCCCAAATCTCATCACCTTTCTTCTTAGCCTCTGGGCTTCAGCTCACCAGCAGATATCAAGGCTTAGCACATAGCCGCAGGGCATGAGCCGCCTCAGTGGGGCTCTGTGGGAGCAGCATCCCTCTGTGAAGGAGCCGGCATGAGCTGTGCTGCTCTTTGCTGCAGTGGCAGGGCTGCCACACGCGCCGGAGGACCATGGTTCACATGCAGCTGCAGAACCAGTTAACTTTCTGAAAGAAGCTGTTTCCTGTGAACCATTTTACTTCTCATACCTCAGCACAACTTCCCTCTCTGAGCAGCATCTGCACCAGTTTTTATGCAGTGAGGGGAACCTGCCCCATTCTTCTTAGCCAAACTCCTCATAAGGAGTTTCAGGAAGGAAATGGGCTTCCTTCCACCTGCTGCTGCTTTCCCTTAGGATTGCTGAATGGGCATCACCTGTGTGAGACCCTGATGAGGGAGCCCTGGGGGGACTTGGGAAGATTGTCCATGCTTTCTGGTGTCCCCAGTGCTCCTTGACCCTGTCCTGGTCACAGAGCAGCCCCCTGAGTGCTGAGACACCACGGCTGTGTCCATGTAGAGGGGCTGAAAGGGACTGTCTGCACGTGATCGAAGTTTTAGGAGCTGACACGCAGTTCCATTCCCCACCGATGCTCTGTGGAATGCCAGTGCAAATTGACCTCTGCAAGCCCTGCCACCCCCAGCCCCTTCTCCTCCACGAGGCTGAAGAGGCTGCTTTGGGTGGTTCTTGGCCATCATCGGCCCAGGGAAGCCATGCCTGGGTTTGTTAAATGCACATAAAACCCGAGGCAGACACTAACAGTACACAAAAACAAACCACTCTTCCTGGCAAACATGAGCACATTTCCCTTCTTGTCGCCCTCTCCAGCCTGGCCTCCCAGCCAAGCAGACCCTCCCTTCCTCCCCATCCATCAGCAATCACCCTCCGCCTCCTTCCCCTGCCTCCTTCTCCTCTTCCTCCTAGCTTCATCTCACATTTCTGGGAAGGATCCAACCCCAGGCATCCTGAGGATGCTCTCCGATGCTTTCCAGTGGCAGCAGGACCGCGGCTGAGGGAGGGGATCCTACAGCTGAGCCCCCAGTGCTGGGAGGGGCTCCCTGCGGCATGCAATGCCAAGGTGCCAGGCCAGGCCCTCTGTGTGCCTTCCTCCCGAGACTGGCTCTGGTGGCTCATCACCTCCAGGCATCCCATCTGGGCTGGGTGAGCCCAGCTGATGGGTTGAATCCTCCTTTCTCTGCTTTCCTGGCAGGCTGGTCTGGATGGAGAAAACATTGGAAATTGCCCCTTCTGCCAGCGCCTCTTCATGGTGCTGTGGCTCAAAGGGGTTAAGTTCAACGTCACCACGGTGGACATGACCAGGTGAGATGGCACCACAACCCAGCTCTGTACCAGCAGTGGGGAGACACCCCCCGGCTCATCTCTCCCCAGCAGCACTTTCCTCCCTCCTGCCTGCACCCACCCTGCGAGGGACAGGGGTGACAGTCCTTGCCTACACACTGCCCTCACGCCCTGGGTGCAGGCAGTGGGCCAGCACGGAGCTCCAGCCACCTGCCAGTGCGCGCATGGCACTGGGACCCCCTGTCCTGCTGGGTGTGGGTACGAGTCTGAGGCACCGCAGGGCAGACTGAGAGGCTGGGGGGCACTTCTCTGCCCCCCAAACCCAGCAGAGCATGGGGAAGCTCTGGCTCTGGTCCTGTCCCCGCCGAGCCTTGTCTGTTCGCCCCGGGGAAGCTGGTGGGTGCAGGCGGGCTGCGGGCGCTGAGGCCACTTATTTTCTCTGCTCCAGGAAACCTGAAGAGCTGAAAGATTTGGCGCCGGGCACCAACCCACCCTTCTTACTGTTCAACAAGGAGCTGAAAACAGACTTCATGAAGATCGAAGAGTTCCTGGAGCAGACCCTGGGCCCACCCACGTAATTGCAAACTCGCTCGTTCCCCCTTTTGGGGCCTGGTGGGCACACTGCGGCATTGCGTAGTGCTCAGTGGATTGGGAAACTGAGGCAGGGTGCTAGGAGCTGCCTGAGAGCAGCTTGAGGAGGGGGCTGCTCCCCACCCAGCACCCCAAGCTGTGCTCTGCAGGGCCGGGGTTGCGATGTTGAGGGGCCGCGTCCCCTGGGGAAGGCAGTGAGTCAGGCTGCGAGGGGACAGGGTCAGGCTACCATGGAAAACAATGGGAGGAAACGCATGGTCCCTTGGCGCAGGCGGGGCTGCGGGGGAGAGGGAGAGTGCAAGGGGGTCCCTGCAGGCTCGGGACCCCCAGAGCTGGCGGTATTGCAGCTGGCTATGGCAGCTGGTGTCAAGGCAGAGGGGGAACATGAGACCCCCTTTGCTCACTCGTATCTGGTACGCTTGGCTGAGCAGAACCAAACGCCCTTGCTTGAATGCAGCAGTGCAGCTCGCCCAAAGGGCTGCGGGGGCGGCCGGTCCCCCTGAGCTCACGTAGAGCGCTGCCCGCCGCCCGCGCACCCGGGCCCTGCGCGGCTGCAAACCCTCTGGCTGCGTGCAAAAGAGGAAGCTTCAAATGCGCTCCTCATTCGCGTCCTCGGACACGTCTGCCCTTGCAGTGCGCCCTGGGATGCGTCGGCAAACGAGAGGCTGTTCCTGAGGAAGTCATGGGAGCCCGCCTGTGCCAACACATGTCCTCTGCGCCGGGCCAGAGCTGCCTGCAGACAGAGCTCTGCTGCCACCAGCGTCCCGTCCCCAAACTGCGGAGTTTCTGTCCTCTGATTTTCCCCTAGCAAACACCCAAGAGAATACAGCTCCCAGCGTGGCAGCTGCAGTAATTTAAAGCATCACTGTTCTCCCACAACCAGCTGAACATCACCAGCATCCTCCAGTACCAGCCATGGGCACCGTGGCCTGGGAGATAGCGCAGCTGAGGACCAGGCAGCTGAACCTCTGCCTCCATCCTTGCCGGCGCTGACACGAGTGTCTCTTTAAAGGTATCCGCACCTGAGCCCCAAGTACAAGGAGTCCTTTGATGTGGGGAGTGACATCTTTGCCAAGTTCTCGGCGTACATCAAGAACCCACGCAAGGAAGCAAATATCAGTAAGAAATGCGAGTGGGGGCTGCGGGGCTGTGATCTGCCACGCTGCGCAGTGGGGGAAAGAGGCTTTTGCTGTGGGCCAGTCCTGCTGCCAGCTGGTTCCTGCTGCCTTCCCCACCACAGCCTCCTTGGGAAGCGGAGGAGTGGGCAGTTCTGCGCTCTGCAGGGCTAATGGCCACGTGTGCAGGCGCTGGGGAGAGCAGGTCCCGCAGGGGAGCGTGGGGTGATGCTACTGGGATCCCCTGGGAGCAGAGACTCTGGCCAGGGTCCGGTGCTGTGCACCACCAGTGCGGCCCTCAGGGCTTTGTCCCTGTGTGCAAAGCCTGGAAGAGGCTCAGCCACCCCAGCACAACCCTGGGTACCAGGCTAAGTGCACGTTTCCTTGCTCACACAGACTTCGAGAAGGCCCTGCTGCGGGAGTTTCATCGGCTGGATGTCTACCTAAACACTCCTCTCCCTGAGGAGATCGACCAAGACAGTGTGGAGGACATCACCATCTCCAAGAGGAAATTCCTGGATGGGGACCACCTGACGTTGGCTGATTGCAACCTTCTGCCCAAACTGCATATCATCAAGGTAACAGCACTGGCTCCCAGGGCCAAGGTGGGGGGGGGTGACAGGGCGGGGTGATGCAAACAGGGGGCTGGGGGTGCTGTATTTGTCCCCTCACCAAGCCAGAGAGTGAATCTTCCCCAGGTCTGAGTGGTCTCAGCCTCCTCCTCCTCTACTTTATAGATTGCAGCCAAAAAGTACCGCGACTTCGAGATCCCAGCGGACATGACGGGTGTCTGGCGCTATCTCAACAACGCCTACGCTTGCGATGAGTTCAGCCACACGTGTCCTGCGGATGAGGAGATAGAGCATACCTACGCCAGCGTCGCAAGGAAGATGACCTAATTCCTCTGCGGGATGCGCCGGCAGCACTGCCGCTGTCCGAGCCCTCCACCTCCCCAGTCCTGACACAACCAAACCCCAGCTGAGGGAGGGACTGCAGGGGGTTTACAGCACCGCTAGCTCCTGCCTTTCAGAAATAGCGCCTTGCTTCACAGCACCCCGCCACTCCCTTCTCCTCCTCTGCCGGCCAGCTGCAGCCGACAGCGCTGACCTTGTGTATGGACCGGTCCCTGCGTGGCTGCAGCGGCGACTGCATCCCTACTCCCCCAAGATGGATCTCATGGCCTACAGTCACGCATCATGTGAAAAGCTGAGCGCTAGCTTTCTGTAGTGGCATTTTGGTGGAAGAGATGAGACCTCCCCAAATGGCTCTGCCAGCCCTGCCGCCCCATCTGCGGCCCCGTGCAGTCCCGGCCATCCTGTATGCCCAGGAAGAGGCATTCTGGGATCTCAGCACAACACCTGGGTGGGAGCCTTTTGAATTTGCTGGCTTGCCCCTTGCACAGCACCCTGCGTTTGGGCAAGCTCTCTCTTCCACCTGGGCATTTGGGCTCCATCTGAAGACAGGGAAAGCCTCTGCCCCCGGTAGCTCATTGCAGTGACAAATTATTCTCACTGCTAGAGAGCTGTAATGCGTGTCTAACTCCCCATTAGGACACGGGGGCAGGAAGATGCTGGGAATGATGCCTGGTGCGAAAGTGCCAGGACCTGCTGTGCGCAGGGAAGGAGGGGCGCGGGGACTCGCGAAGGGCTGAGGATGGAGGGATGAGCATCGGGGCATCCCTCCCGTGTGTGCCAGCACCAGCTTCACCACCCCCTCTCCAGTCCCCACCAACACTTCAGGCACCTGACTGGGAGACAAAGGCGTTGGGTAGGGCATCTGTCTGGTTTCCACAGTCCAGTACTGGAGGGCCTGAGAGAGCAGGCAGAAGCTGCTTTGCAAAGCGCTGTGTCTGCAGGAGATACGTGGGCAGGTTTGGTGCTCCCTGGCTCAGTGGAGTGCCTTCCCATCCAGTGCTGCTGATGCAAGAGGAACCAAAGCCACTCTGCACAGCCATGACATCCTGTCCTTCCCCCTCGGATACCTCCAGCTCCCCCAAGGGCTCCTACCGGTGCCCGTGAATTCAGCCAGCCCTCTCCAGCCAGCCCCGCAGGCACAAAAATACTGTACAGTGAGTGTGGTGGGTCCCGCGGGGACACGGAGACAGCAGACACCCCCCCCCGCCCTCACTGCCACGCCCCTCTTTGCACTAAAAGGTCTGTCCTTGCAAGCCTGCCTCTGATAGCCCAGGGTTTGGGGACTGGTTTTGTTATTAAAAGATTTTGGGTTGGGTTTTTTTAAACTAAGAACAGCAATAAACTATATTTTAATATGCCTCGCTTGTGTACTGTCGGCGCACAGGCCAAGGGCACCGGGTGTGGAGGGGGCTGTAGGGGGAGGAGGAGGGGCTGCCGCATGGTGGACACCCTTTTGAGATTGAGCACAAGCGAAGCTGGAGCCCAGGGTCTCTGCTGCCCTGGCTCACTGGCGTGTGGGCAGCAGGAAGGACGTCCCCTCCGCGGAGCCCTGGCGCTGCGGTCTGCCCGCGCCGTGCATGCGGTGGCGGGAGGACGGAGCACCCTGCGGTGTGAGGCTGCAGTGACCACAGGACGCTGCTCTGGTGCGAGGGGTTTATTCAGCTGCTGCTGGCAGCCAGCGCAGCCCTGCCAGGCCACACTGGCAGCCCTGCCTTGCTGCGGGTCCTGGAGGTCCACTGGTATGGGAGAAACACTGTCCTGCGGCCCGGACCCGCATGGGACTCTCCCTCTACCCCCTGACACCCCTGCTCTGCTGCAGACCCTCTCCCCTTTTCCCCACAAAGGACTGGAGACCTTCAAAGCTCTGTGCAAACCCGCCGGCAGCGGGGTGTGGGGTCGCGGGTGGGTGGCCTCGCCGGAAGGCATTGGGGCAGCAGCGGCAGGCGGGCGGCAGGCAGAGCTCCTCCCGTACTCCTCATTTGGTAACACAGTACTTCCAGAAGCAAGCTGGGAGGAAGAGGAAAAGACACCCATGCGAGGGGCTGCAGCGGTGCTTGGCTACAGTCAAAAACTTTAAATGAAGGGAGATGTCTGTCTCTTCTGCCAGGCTCTCCTTTGGCTTTGAAGTCAGTTCTAGGAGCAGAGCCTGGGCGCTGAATGCCTTAGTCCACACCATGGGCACGCTCTACCCCAGACCATGGGCACCCTCTACCCCAAACCACGAGCATCCTTCACCGCACCTCATGGGCATCCTCCACCCCAAGCCCAGCCCCTGCTTGCTGTGGCCCCTTTGCAGATCGGTGGTGGGTTGGGTCCCAGGACCCGCTGGGAGCTGGACACTCACCTCTCTTGCTGGGTTGCTGAGGGGTCGGTCTGGTTTGTCTGGGTAAACCCCTGGCTCTGGAGCTCACTTGCTGCCACCATCTTCCAGAGGACTGCATCAAGGTCTTCTACTGGCGGTGGCACAACACCACAGCACCATCGCACGTGGGTGGTGCCCATCTGGCAAAACCAGTCCCCAAATCCCTTCCCTTCACTGCTGGGCCATGGAGGGAAGCAGTGTCAGCACCCGAGCGGGAGTCCCTCAGTCCCTGTTTACTGGACAACAGGGATGGGGTTTGCTGGGACTGCGTGGGGAGCTGGCCCATCAAACTCCCTGCCCCGCAGCGTCTCCCTGGGCCACCCTCCCCTGAGCTGGAGAGGCAGCCCCCACTCACCAAGCGGTCAGGGCCATCCTCCTGAAGAGTGCTTTTGTTTCCTTAAAAAAAAAAAAAAAAAAAAAAAGAAATGCCACGAGCACTCAGGGGCTATGGGCCCAGCATAGGGGACAAGAGCCAAGGGAAGATATGTCAGAAGGAGAGGGGACATAGCACCATTGCCTGCTTCTCCATGCTTCCCTGGGAGCACCTAACAAGCAGGACTCCTTCGTCCTGGATGCAACCTTTCACCTCTTCAAGAGCATCCCAGTGCCTGCCTCCCTCCACGTGTGCCCCCACACCAGCCCCATCCTTGGGTGCCGTTCACCTTGAGCTCTGGGACTCACCCTTGCTACGAGCTGCTTTCTCGTCGTGGCTTGCTCCCTCCTCCGGCGCAGACAGAGCCTGGTTCAGGTTCCTGGACGGCTGGAGTCCTGCTAGAGGCTTGCTGTCAGCCACGAAGCCAACTACACCACCAGCCAGGTTAAAATCTGTCAGTATAAGGTCTGGGTTGAATTGGGAGACACTGACAGGGATAAAGTGGCTCATCTGAGCTGTGCCTGTTCCTCGGGCAGCGGGACGGAGAGCCTTGGCGTGGTCTACAGATCCCGAGAATGGCAGGCTAGTTGAGGGGGTCTAGGGTTCGTCTCCCTGTCCGGCCACGTGTGCCAGCCCAGGTGAGGAACCATGCTGGCCGTGGCGCTGCAGGTCCCCCTCAGAGGGGAAGGATCATCTCCTCGGCCGGCAGTTGTGCTCCTCCTAATGCAGCTCAGGACACCACTGGCTGCCTTTGCTGCAAGGGCACGGTGCTGGCTTGTGGTCACCTTGGTGCTGACCAGTACAGCCCTGGCAGGTCCTGGTGCCTGGGGTTGCTCCTCCCTAGGAGCAGGACTCGGCACTTCTCCCTGCTGAACTGCACGGGTCCCTCTCAGCCCATCTCTCTGGCCTGTCCAGGTCCCTCAGGATGGCAGCACGACCCTGTGGTTATCACCCAACCCGCCCAGCTTTGCATCAACCGCCAGCTTGCTGAGGGTGCGCTCTGTCCCATCGTCCAGCTCATTAATGAAGGTGTTGAACAGAACTGTCCCCAGCACCAGCCCTCAGGGTGCACCACCGGTGACTGGCCTTCAGCTGGACTTTGTGCCGCAGATCACAGCCCTCCATCCAGCCACTTTTCAACCCGCCTCACTGCCCACTTACCTAACCGGAACTTGGGCATCTCGCCTATGAGGATGTTATGGGAGACAGTGCTGAAAGCCGAGGCAAAAAGTGCGCACTGCCTGGTGTTGCCATCAGCACGACTGCCCGGGGAGGTGGAGAACACCCCCATCAGCTGCCCGGGTCCCCCTGCCACAGAAAACCCTTCTGAGGGCAGCTCTGCAGCACCCCATCTTAGCCCGGCTGCAGCAGTGGGAGCTGCGAAGGGTCAAGGCCAGACCCCCGATATCCCAGGTAACGCCTCAGGAGAGTGCAAGCAGAATTCTTGCCCCTGTGAGTCTGTCCCACAGCCTGTCTGCACTGCTCCAAGGAAAGCGATAGTCTACGATCACCACAAAGTAAGCATTAGGGACATAGCTACGACTAAGGTTACAAGTCCCTTGCTGTCTGACTGCGCTTAACTGGAAACCAGCTGGTGAGCCGGGGGCTTTCCAGCGTCTCACCCTCCGACCCATCCCTCCTCCAGTGCCTGCCCGTTCGCAGGCCCCAGCAAGCTTCCACCAAGCTCTGGGAGCTGAGCAGTCCCAAGTACTTGGCTTTGTGTTTCCTTCGCCTCAGACATGTGGTCAAGCTACAAAAGCTCTGGAAGTCCCCAGGAGTTAGCCAAACGATGAGAGCAGCCCCTCTGCCTGAAGCACCAGGCAGCACGCAGCGCTGGGGCCGCTGCCAGGGGCTGCGCAAGCGGATTGCAGGCTGTGGCCATGCTCTCCTTCAGGACTCAAGCTCTGCCCCGGTGACTTCTTTCCAGCATCAGGAAGCCCAGAGTGTCCAAACCAGTGCTGACCCTGCTGGTAGGTCCTAGCACGTATGGACGAGGTCCACAGGGTGGATGCGAGCGGGTGCCACCCACCGTGAGCCCAGCAGACACTGCCTCTGCCGCCCCGGTCCCCTGGGGCACTGGCGCGCATGCAGTGATGCACGGCAGGGCACTGTGTGGCTGTGAAGCCCCCGGCACACGGTGCACTTGGCTGGCGTCGCAGTGCTGTATCTCGTGGCTGTTGAGGAGGCTCCTACCTGCCCTGTGACTACGAGCAGAGCTCACCCCATCGCAGACTGTCCCAGGCCACCCCGTGTGTGCTGCTCGCTCTGCACGTGAGCTGCAATTCCCTCATCTCCACATAGGGTGTCAGAAGAATATCACGTCTAGAGGGATGCTTTGTTTGTATGCCCCAGGCTGGCTGTTTGGTTGCCCCAGGGCAACCCAGAGCGCCTGGACACGTCACCCAAGCTCTGCTGCCTGCAGAGTTCAACAGCCAAAGCAGTCCCTTGCGTACGGGATGGTCTTCTCTTGTCCAGCCAGATCACACTAGGAATGGGTTTAACCTTGGTGGACAGACACTACTCCTAACAATGCTGGGGAGAACCCTCCCCAGGCCAGCAGGTCTTTCTGCCCAAAGAGCAATGAAGGGAACTCTACTGCTGTGCATGCCTGCAGCAGCCAGGCCCCCATGAAACACCAGATACAAGCCATGTGGTTTGCGCTGGCATTCGCTGCCAGCCACAAAGTGATGCACAGGGACAAACCCCACTGGGCTTTTGGGCACAGCCGCCCAAGTCAGCTGTCCTTACCTTCGGCACTGTTGCTTCCAGGGTAGACAGGATAAGCGCTGATGCAGCAAGCCCCTAACAGTAGTGCCAAGGTGACAACTATCCTCTGGAAAGGCATCTTTGCTCCTTCTCCAAGCCTTGACCAATTTCCTAGGAGCCTGTGAGTGAGGGAGTGTGAAGCAGTTCTCTTTTACGTCCTCCAGCTCTCTGTGATCAATATGCTCTTATCAGGTGGGTTGTCTTTTCTGCTGGGTTGGCCATCCATCCTGATGACAGGAGACGACTGGCCCTGCACTCCCCCGAGTTCGATCTCTGTCACTCTGAATAAGGATGCTTGATAAATGCTTGGCCAGGTTTTCAGAAGCTCTGCTGGTTACCCTGGCTGTGCTGTGCCTGGGGAGGAAGCACTACGGAAGGCTGGACAGGTTAACTGTGCCACCGATGGGGTCTGGGGGAGGATCAGAAGACAACATGGGCCAACATTTGGACAAAACACATAGGTGCATGCTTCCTGTTTGCATTATCTTCCTCCCAAGGGTACCAGATGTCTCCTGCTCCTTTCACCTCTCATGGGAACACGAGGGCAGTGGTAAAAGTGTTCAGCCACCTGGGCTTCCCAAGCTGGTTCTCAGTGGGTGCCCCGGTCCCCAGTGACAGGGCTCAGCAAGTGACAAAGCTCATCCCCTGCCCATGGCAGCAGCTGCAGCTTCCTTGCTGGAACAGTATTTGACCTTGCTGGTGTTCAGAGGAGCCTCTTTTTCCAGAGGAAAAAAGCAGACAGCGACTGGACAGGATGCCTGTGGGCCTGAACATCTGCTTTTTTAACCAAGAGGCTGACCACGACCCTGCTGACCAGAAAACAGGGAGACGACAGTGTCTGCATGCCCAGGCACAGGCTCTCATTCTTCACAAAGTGGTAAAGGTGCATTAACAAGAGATCATTACTTCTGCCTGCAAATCCCTGTCTGTCAGGGACAGATCAGGCTGGGAGACAGACGAGGCAAAACGCTCATCCATCTGGAGCAGGCACGCCGCTCAGCCAGGACATTTCTCCTGACAAAAATCCATATCTAGCCTGTTTTCTAGCTGCTCCCATCCCCTGGATGCCAGGTTTCATGCCATATAATTAAAAATCGTGGAGGCAGGCTCATCACTCCTGCTGTCATGACACGGGCAGGAAGCACAGCCCTGAGAGGGCCCCCATGGAGGGGAAGCGTGGAAACCCCCTCCAAACTCATGTGTGCGTCACGGGAGACGCTGTGCACCCAGCTCAGAGGGCAGCTCTGCCTGCGCCGCGTGCCACCGCCAGCACGGCCGTCTGTGGGCAGAGAGCTGTAGATGACGGTGCCGGAGCACTGCCAGGGGAGCGGGAAGGCACCAAGCTGAGCCACCGAGTCCGTTCCTTGTCCACAGACCTGAAACCCCCTGACACGTGCATCAGGAGGACGGGGAGCACAAGGACTGACCGTACCTCACAGACC
The DNA here is from genome assembly GCF_036417535.1 of Chlamydotis macqueenii. Classification (NCBI taxonomy): domain Eukaryota; kingdom Metazoa; phylum Chordata; class Aves; order Otidiformes; family Otididae; genus Chlamydotis; species Chlamydotis macqueenii. The sequence goes on from NC_141566.1 coordinate 684,873, forward strand.
CTGCCTGAGCCTGCTGCTGGGAAGAGCAGGGGTGAGCTCTCAGGCACCTGTGTCTAGCACAGGGGAGTTCATCCTGTGGAGCGACGGGACCTGGTGACAGAGCTGGGTGACATGTGGCTCTGTCAGCTCGGCCTCAGCAGAATGCCTGTGGCACCACCTGAACGCAGATGCTTGCCAGGCATCCCCAGACGAGGGTACTCCCAGACCAGCGCATGGGGTGGGAATGTTTCCCTGTGCAGCCTCCCAGCCCCAGAGCTTGACCCTGGGGTGACCCGGGCACCCCCATCACCTACTGGCGCTCAGCGCTTGGGTCCCGACCTGCTGAGCCACAGGAGAGCTCCTGTCTGGGGAGAAACCACACCGTTCTGAGCCAACAAGTTCACATCTCGGCAGCCTGCCAGCCCTGCAGCCCTCCATGCACACGCTCCAAACGCACGATGCTTGCTCTCCAGCCCTTGGGGCTTCCACAGTCCCCACCCAGGTCCCAGTGGGCTCCCCAGCCAAGCCAAGCTGCTAAGACCACCCATCTCCTGACCTGCTGGCCCAGCACTGCGGGGAGAGACAGCTCAGCTCAGACTGCCAAACCGCGAAGCTTTTTTGGGCTGAAGGATGGGGTCCAGCAGCTCTGACGCTGCTGCCCCGTGCTGCTCCGGGAACCCGCCTGGAGCTGCAGAGCCATCGCAAAGGCACCTTGCACAGGGGTGGTGAGCCTGGGGCCCCACAGTCCCCGGCCCCTTGTCTTGACAGTACGTGGGACGGCTGCCAGGATTTGGGGTGGCCCTGGGCTGTCCCCGAGTGCTGGCAGGGCAGCTGCAGTGACAGGCTGGACAGAGAGCGGGCAGAGCAGGGTGGGCACAGGGCCACGGCAGATCCTGGGGCTGGGCTGCAGCCTGAGATGCCTCTCTCTGCCTCTCTGCCTCCCATGGCTTTCAAAGGCAAATAGGGATCTTCATTCTGGCAGCCTACAAAATATTAGAGATTAATTTTCCCCCGTCATTTCAGGAGCTGCCATCTCCCTCGTGTTTGTTAGGTGCTATGTTTCCTACGTGGCGGTTGCAAAAGTCCCATTAGCCCCTGCATAGCAATTTTCTACTCTCCAATACTTTTGTAAGCTGGCAGCTCAGCTCTCTGAGAATTAGTAATAAGAAATACCCTCTTGCATAGTCCTAAAACTGCTTTTTCTAATAAAGAGCTGCGTTCCTCTCATTGCTTTGATCTAGTACTGGCAGAAGCTGAAAACACCGCCAACAGCACGGAGAACAGCCAGGAACGAGCTTATCGATCACGGTGAGTCAGAGGTTCCACAAACCTCCACACCAAATACCTCCAGGCACAGCATTGTGGCCCTGGGCCTGAGGCAAGCGTGAGAAACAGCGGCCGAGCTCTGAGACAATGGACACTTGGGGCCGGGCTGGGTGTCTCAGGAGTCCTCGCTGGCTCATCCGGCGCCAGGCTGCAGCACGAGGTGGGAGCCAGGCGTGTGCGCATGCCTGGGCGCTGCAGCAGGGATGGAGGCACCCAGCCGGGCATCCTGTTGCAGGGGCTTGGCTGGGGCTGGGGGCTGCTCCTTCCTCCAGCACAACCCCACCCTGCTCGATGTGCAACGCCCGGCCAGGCAGAGCAGAGGAGGGTGTCATCCAGACACGCTCCACCCAGACCCTGAGCTGTTCACAGCGGTGGCAGCTCTGCGTTGGGGTGTGCCTGGACCTCACCCCCGCAGCGATCATCGCCCCTTCTTGCTGTGGCTCTGCAGAGCCCCACGCACCGCTCACACCTCCAAGGAGAAGAAAAAAACCTCTCTCTCACATCCACTCAGAAACTTCAGCTGCTAAATGCCATCTTGAAATGTCACGAGCCTTTTGCCTTTTTCCGTTCCACACGAACATCTCTGTTTCATACAGAGCGAGGACATCTCAGCTGCTCCAGCCCCTCCCCGGGCCGGGGTGAGTCCCACTGCCGGTGAGTAACTCGCCTGAATCACCTGCGGGGATACCAGTGTGGTCGCCCTGTCAAAAATCCAGAAAAGAGCTGCTTTCTTTTGATCTGTAGAGACATGGCAGGCTGTTACAAAAGCTCCAGCTGTGCCCCAGCACGAGCCCAGCATCCAGCACCACGGTGGCCGTGGGAGCCAGGTTGGCGCCCGTGCCAGGCCAGTGCCTCCCAGCAAATGGCCCGGAGGAGCTCGGGCTGCGGCGCCTTCCCAGAGCCCAAGAGCGCGCGCAACGGGGCAGCTCTGACCCGCGCTCCTGCTGAGCGGCTCCTTGCAAACGCCCTGCTGCTGTGCAACCGCCTTTGGGAGCGGTGCTGGGGCTTCAGGCCCTGCCGGGGACAAGGTGGTCGGTTGGAGGGGACAGATCCAGGGTACAAACAGCCCCCAGGGCTGACAGCGCGCTTCTGACCTGGCAATCTCCACCAGAAGAAAAACCCCCCAAATTCCACCCAAGCCAGCCGCTCTTGCTCGGCTGTTTGCTTCCTAGCGGAGCGCGCAGGGAATTTGCAGGAGCTCCTGCTTTCCCGCTGCCAGCAAGTGCCACCGGCCCCCGGGGTTTCCTCTTCTGGCAGGGGCAACGCGGAGCAGAAGGGGCCTGGCAGCGTGGGAAGGCAGGGGCTGCCCCACGGCCCTGCTCAGCTACCAGGAAGCCGCAGCTGCTGCTGCTGCAGGTTTCTGGCTGAGTCAGCCGCGGCAGCAGAGAAAAAGGGAGGCTGGCAGCCCGGCAGAGCCGCCGGGCCAGGGCGTCGGGGGTGGCTCACGGGATGATGGAAAGTGGCTCCGTGCAGCCGTGCTTTACCCAAAAGGCTCCCCAAGGCTGGCAGCTCTGTCCCCTCCACCAGACTCCTGGATGCCAGTTGGTGTTTTTCTCAGCTGTTCCGAAATCTCTCGAGTGCAGGAGCTGGGATCCACCAATCCCAGCTGCAAAGTACAAGGCACTGCCTGACACCGGGGGAGAGGGTTTCCCCTCTGCAGATGCATCCTGGGGAGCCAGACACAGGGCAGTGAGTTGCTCCAGTGGCAGAAGGAATAATAAAACTACCCAGCGGCTGCTGGAGAACCAGCCTTTTCCCACATGACAGGAACATGCCAACCAACCGCGGGTGCAATTTTCTCCCGGGGAAATCCCAAGTTTTCCTGGTGCCTTTCGCAGTTGCTTCTCAGGCAGGGCAGCACTAGTTCTGTAACACAGAAAGAATAAGCACAGAGGCCAGATTTCTATAATAAATTAGTGTTATTTAAAAAACAGCTCCAATGCACAATCAGTATTTCCAGACAAGTAAAAAAAAAAACCAAAACAAAACCCTCTTCTTGCATTAAAGGGGTTTACATCTATACATGAGTATATACATAACTTTGCATTAGTATATATACTGTACAGACACATACACACATATAGACGGACAAATGGAAAACAGTTTCGGGGCTTCAACATTGGTACGTGTTCCTTTTGTTTTGGTTCCGGAGCACCAAAACCACAGAGGGAAGCTCTGAAATACTGACCTCACCCGTCCATGCCCAGAGTGAGCCTGTGCCTGCCTGCACCGGAGCCTGCCCCAGCCCCGTCCCCAGCCAGGACGGGGAGCAGGCAGTCACGGTGGCCGGGGCAGCTCCGGGCAGCACCTCCAGCCCTGCTTGATGCTGTGATCCGGTCCCGGGAGCTCCTGGCGTGCCTCTGCCTGCCTGCTACAGCTCTTGGTCAACTGGGGGACGCAGCTCATAGCCAGAGAAGGCAGCTGCCCGCAGTTCATCGGGGGGCAACTGGGGCAGCTGGCAGGGGCTGGGGAGGGGGATGCCCAGGGCTGCCGGCTCGCAGTCGCCCGGGTGCATGGGGCTATCACCTGGCTGTGGCTCAGTCCCACAACCATGCAGGGGCTGGAGAGCACGGATGAGCTGTCCTCCATCCTCCTCCTTGCTGGCCAGGAGCTTCACGGAGCTGAGCAGTACCCAGGGCCCTGCCACGCCAAGGCTCGCCCGCAGGTCCTCCTGGCTGAAGCTCCTGCCCACCGTGGGCAGCGGAAGGCAGCTGCCTGCTCCTAAGGCTTGGCACCGGCATTTAGAATAAAGCTGGAGGTGCAGGGAGAGCCACGTCTCGGGTATCCGGTAGTCCCTGTCACCTGTGTAGCTGTCTCTGTTCGGTCCCACCGGCACCGTCTGCTCCAGAGCATCATCCCCATCGCTCGCCTCCCCATCCTCCTCCAACCGTGATGAGACCCCGGAGCTCAAGGCACGCTCCAGCTGGCTGCGGGTGCAGGACGGGTCCCTTCCCTCACGGCAGTCTGGCCCAAACCCGTTGGCACAGTAGCCGCTCATGTCCCTGGAAAGGCTTTCTCCGAGGAGCAGCTGGACTGAGGGTGTTTGCTCCGCCGCAGGTGGCCCGCGGGAGGGGAGCACGGTCGGCAGGAGCAGGGCAAGCGAGTCCTCCTCCAGCTCGAGGGTGGGCACCCGGATGGTCACACTCAGCTCCCCGTTCACGAGCGCCTGCAGGAAACAAGCAGGGAAGCAGTCAGCCTCAGCCTGCCGAAACCTCCGCCAGCCTCAGGGTGCCGGACTGCACACCCCGGGGAAGGGAACGGTCCTGACGAGCCCGTCTGCCACGCTCGCACCTGCAGGAAACGCAGGCAGGGCTCTGCTCACTGCAGCACCGGGGCCCCGGTGCCCGGGGACAGCCGCAGGAGCCGTCACGCTGCTGCCTTTCAGGCTAGGCTGCAGCTCTCAGGCGGAGGGAAGGGCTCTCGGCTGCTCAGGCGCAAGCAATCCCCGCGCAGAAGCCAAGAACAGGAAAGCAAAGGGCGTGGGCACTGAGCTGGGCCAGGGCACACGGAACAGCCTGCCAGCTCCTCTCTGTGCTGGCACAGGGGACTTCTTTAGCGCAGCAAGTTGGTTTTGTCCCCAGAGTGGTCAAAGGGCTGCTCAGCCCAGGCTGCTGCCGCCTCCAGCACTGGGAAACTGGGATGCAGTGGGGAGCTGGGACTTGGGAAGAAAGGCTGTCCTGCTGACAGGGGACGTGTTTCGGATTAGCTAAACAGGGCTGCAGCCCTGGGAGCCTCTCTGAGCCTCAGGGATGTACGTATCCCAGGGCAGAGCGCTGAGGGGCTGCATCCCACCCAGGCCAGACCTCCCAGGGTAGCAGCCCCACTGTTTGCTTGTCATCCCCTCTTTCTCTCCTTCAAGCTGCTGTAGATGGACGTGCAGCCAAGCAAAAGACAACCGCTTAAAGCGGGAGGCTCCTAACACCAAGGACGGTGCTTGCAGGCTACGTGCTGCCCGAGACACCCTCCGCCAGTGTGACGCATGGCTGATTGATGCGTCCCACCAGTATCTGCTCCCACGCAGCAAGGCCTGGGGGTATGATGGGTTGGACAGTAGGGGACGTACCTGGGCACTGAGATGGGTTTGGTGGTGCAAGGGGTAGAAGGAAGGAGATGCTGAGCCCCTGCAAACCCAGGGGACCCTGACTCGGCCACAGCGCATGTGGGGCAGAGGCTGGAGGAGGATTGTTCACTCACAAGTGTTTTTGGGAGGTAGATCTCCGAGGGGCTGGGGAAGATGTACAGCTGGACGAAGCAAAACCCGGCCATGCTCAGCAGCAGGAAGATGCCACTCAACACAGTGAAGAGGACCCAGGGAAAGCCTACCAGGAGGACACAACAGGCTGAGGGGTGGAAGGACCCCCGCTGGTGTACCCCCCAGCCCGCCCTATGCCAGTGCTTCCCCAGAGCTCCTGTGGCAGGTTGGGAGGGTCAAGGAGGAGACGCAGGGCAAGCCCAAGGCGGATGGTGAGAGAGCATCTCCCCAAGAAAGGTCCCCACGGGGTGCTACTGTGGGGGGGTGTGTGAGTGACCCACACCTCCACACGTGTCCATGCCACAAGCAGCAGCTGAGCCAGCAAGAGAGCTCCCACCTGTGGGGCCTGTCGGTGTCAGCATGCACTGCTCAGCCTCCCGGCTCTGCTCCCTGGCCATGCCTGCAGCCACCGTCCGGATGCAGTACTGTGTGCTGGGCTTCAGGTACCTGAAGGTGCATGGCTCTTCCTCCCTGCTCCGTTTGCAGGGCACCTGGAAGCAGAGGGCATGCATGGCCAAGGCGGCAGGCTGTGGGGTCTGTGCTCTGCTCCACTCCCCAGCGCAGCCTTGACACCCCACTTGCCCCAGATGTGGAGCACAGACCCTCCCTCTCTGCTTCCCAGCACCTCCAGCACTTGTTTCTTCACCCCAGGAGGTGTTCAAGTCCCAGAGCATCTCATTAAACACCTACTTCCATGATTTCATCTGAACAGAAATTGTTACAGATTTTTCTTGTTCATGCAATCTACAAGAGGAAAGCGACGTCCTGCCACCTCCAGGTTGCGAGCCCCAAATCAGGAGTGCAATGCATCTCACGCCTGCTAGTGCTGGGGGGCAGGGCTGGGCAACTCTACGGGCACAGGCACTACTACACCAATGCAACCAGACACCGGCATCTTTGCTCCACCAGGAAGGCTTTTGCAAGTCCCACACCCTCCGAGCCTCACCCACCCCACCACGTACTTGCTGGATGAGTACGTCGCCTTCGTACAGACTCAGCCAGTACCACAGCTTCAGCAGCACCTGGTCAACTGACTTGTAAGAGCCGTTCTTCCTTCGGTAGGGAGTGAGCGGCATGATGATGCTTACACTGAGGTTGTGACCCTGAAGCAGCCAGGACAACTTAGGGGGGCCCACAATTGCTGTAGGGAGAGAAAGGAAGGGGGAAAAAAAAAAGGAGGAGGAAAATGAAGCCCTTCAAAACAGACAGTAGGCATCTCATTTCACTAGAAATGATGTTTTTCTGTTGGACATCCCACTCCCAGCAGAGTGTGGCAACTCCTGGCACTTTTCCCACCAGTATCTTCATATGATTTCCCACAGTACCCCACCAGACCTCTCCAAGGACCCTTCTCCCCACTGGTCCCCGGGAAGAGCAGAAACCCAGCTGACGGATCTCCCCGGTCCTTACTGTCTCTGTACGGCTGCAGCTCGCTGGAATAGGCCCACTTGGACAGCTTGTCTCTGGCCACTGCTCTCACCCTTGCCCAGTAGATATCGTGGATCTTGTCAAAATACAACTCACACGCCCAGGAAGAGCCGGTGCTTTTCCCCCGGCAGGCATCTGCCTTGGTCCAGCGAGAGGTTCTGCCGAGGAGAAAATGTGGGGATTTCTCCTTTTTGGCATCTTCCTAGCCAAAAAGGAAGGCTGCCTAGCCATTGCCATCCTGTCCAAGTGGAAAGTCAGGGAGAACACAGATATTGGCCAACAGCATCCTGGGATACATTAGGAAGAGCACTGCCAGCAAGTCAAGTCCCCTCTCATCGGCACTGGTGGGACAGCACTTGGAGTCCTGTGCTCTGCCTGACCCGTGCTCTCCACTGCAAGAAAAAACACGTCCGTGCCGGAGAGCACGCACTGAAGGGCCAAAAAGATGACCAAGGGTTTGAGGCATCTGTGGTATGAGGGAGTCTGAGCAAGAGGGGACTGCTTAGCCTGAAAAATAAGGTGGCTTACAGTAAGGGGTCTTATCGACGTGATGGAGTAAAGAATATGGAGACTTCTCAGTGGTGCCCAATGAAAAAACAAGGGGCAGTGGGGACGGGTTGAAATACAGGAAATTCCATTTAAATGTAAGTGGCAAAAAAAGCCCCCAAACCCAAACCAAAACTCTTGTTGTTTTTCACTGGGAGGGTGGCCAGGAAGGGGAACAGGCTGCTTAGGCAGGTTGTGGAGGCTCCTTCCTTGAAGGTGGTCAAAACCCAAGAGGACGCAGTCCTGAGCTGACCCTGCCTGAGCAGAGGTTGGACGAGCTGGTCTCCTGAGTCCCCTGCCAGCTCTGCTATTCTGTTACTCCATGGTATTCACTGCCAGAGAATGATCCTCTGGCTACCGGGGGTCCCCCACAGCCCTCTGTCAGGGTGCAGCGGGGACGAGCCACCTCTGCCCTCTCCCCGCCACCCCACCTACCGACTCCTCCACTCCACCTGGTACGCAGCACCGTCGGGTGAGCCAGGGTCTGGCTCCCACTGCAAGCGGACGTGGAAGTTTTGTGCCTCCAGCCTCACATCCCGCGGAGGCAATGGCGTGCCTGGGGATGGGGGGAAGCAGAGGGGGTCAGGCAGCATCGCTTTGCTCTGCAGGGGCCCACTCCTTGGCTGCTCACCATTTGGCCATGCTGCACGGGTCTCCCCACTGTGCAGAGGCATCACGGGGCCTCCCCCCACCCTACAACCCCCAGCTTCAGCCCCGCAGAGGCAAGCACCAGCTCCCTGTCAGGCTCAGGTGAGCGCCAGCTGCCAGTGCGGTGCTCAGCATCCGTGGCTCACGAATCTCTTGCACACCCTGGAGCATCCTATCTGTGGCCCTGCAAAAGGCACCGACACCCTGACATGGTTGCTGGTGACCCTGGGGTTTTCTTTCCCGTCACACCTTGGTCTGAGAGCTGTCCCCGTGCTTTGTCCCCCGCGCAGCCAGGGCCACCCTGCAGTGCGCCGCGGCAGCTCCAGACTCACCCTGGAGCAGGGTGCAGCTGGTCAGGGACAGGAGCAGGCTCAGGGCAGGGCTTGTCCCGCTGTGCCCCGTCCGTCTGCCCCCAGCTCTGCGCTGCCGGGCTGGGTGCAGTGGTGAGAGGACGGGCATGCTGGAGCGTCCTGCTGCTGCAAACACGATGGGCAGTCGGAACCTGGGATTAGAGAAAATATTTACCTTTCTGAAGCTGTGGTCAGCAACACTTGCTGCAGGCACGCCTTGCACACAGTTTGGGTGCCCTGCTGTGTCACAGAGGTGCCTGCTGCGGAGCGGCGGGGGCCCCCCTGCTGCCCCCCAGGATGGGGTGAAGTAGCACCAGAGCAGCTGCCCTCAGCGCCGTGGTGGCAAGCGGGCCCGCGGGACAGCGGGCAGCTGCCGTCACACCATGCACGTGCTGCAGGGACCTGCACAACCTCTGCCTGGTTCCCGGTGGCATCTGGTCCCTCCCCAAAGGCAGTGAGGAGTCACGCTGCCGGTGTCACCGCGGTGTGGGTCTGAGAAAGCTTCCGGCCTGATGCTCACACGGCTCTGGGGTGACTCACCCCGCTCCACGCATGACGCACACCGCACAGCCAGCACACAGCCAGCGACGCCCAGCCTGCCGCAGCCTCCGTAGGACAGGGAGAGTGCCACGCATACCAGCACCTGGCCAGGTGAAACGGGGCACCCCAAAGCTCCCCCTTGGGGTGCCATGCCCCGAGTAGAGACCTCAGCCTGCGTGAGCCACAGCAGAGGCTGGTCCCGACGTGTCGGAGCCCTGCACAGCCCCAGGGGAACACCGGGGCAGTGCTGCCACAGCCGTGGGGCTGGCCTACTCCCACCCTCTGCCTCTTGCTTTTCCCATTTTATGCTGACTGTGCATTGATGTTACGAGCACTCCTGCCTTGGCAGAGTGCATAAAATGCTTTCCCAATGTTTTTGGTCCTGTGCAAGCATCCAGAGCTGGAAACAAGGAGGAGAAGCCAGCAAGTGGTGATGGCAGCTGCAACCATGGGCAAGGGCTCCTAGCCCTGAGGTGAGACCTCCGAAATGCCAGAATCAAAGTGTGCGCAGTGGGTTTACAGCTTTCCCCCGTCCCAACACTAGCTTGAGCCCCTCAGCTTTGCAGCAGGCCCCTGGTGAAGGCGGCAGGCATTCCTCCACAGAGGGAGGAGCGGCCCCCAGGACCATTCCTGGGACTCACGGAGATGCAGAGCTGCACGTCAGCTCCCCAGGGAGACGCAGGGACCCAGCCGCCTGCGCGGGCAGGGACGGGCCCGCTCCTGCTGCGGGAGAAGGCAGCGCGCTGGGCACCAGGGCTTTCGCAGCAGCGAGGGTGGCTGCAGGACTGTCCCTGCCAGCCCCGCACTGACCCCAGCACACCCGGTCCCTGTCCAACTTGGCCAGAGGGAAAAACCCAGCAACTCTCCCCATGCCACAGTTTCTGTGAAAATATGGTTTAGTGGCTACCCCGCTGGCTGAGACTGAACCCCCTCTCCTCCGTGCATCCCTCCCTTCACCCGCGTCCCCTACGGCCATGCCGTGCCGAAGCGTCAGCAGTCTCCCTTACCTCGGGTCACGCAGTTGCTCATCTGGTCTCGGCCGTACCAGCAGCGCGCCAGAGCAAACGCGGCGGCACCATCCGCGCCCACCACGCTCTGTAAGTGTGACCAGCTCCAGCTCAGCAATCCCTCGCTAGGCTCCCAGCGCACTGGCCGGCGGCGTCCTCAGGGTCTGCCCAGCTCCCGGGTTCTGTCCAGCTGGGGGACAGGCCATCTCCTCTGTGCCACTGTGCTGGGAGGCTGCGAGAGACGCATGGCACGGCACGTAACTTGGCTTTGGAGGCTCATACTCTTTTTCCTGGGTCAGGGCTTTTTTTCTTCCTTCCTTCCTTGTTGATGTGCCTCATCTGGCTGCAGGCTCCCAGGCTGGCAGCACTCGGCCGGCTCAGCAGTGCCCTCTGTGAGCGAGTGGCAAGCCGCAGCCACCCCCAGCACCCTGGCTGCACCCCACCTCAGCACCCGGCGCCCGTGTCCCCCCTTGCAGGGACCATCAGTGGCTGGGGACAGAAGCCAGCAGTGCGGGGATTGGGCCAGGACCAGGGTTACACATAGCAGGACAGACACAAGCCCAAATGTCCCTGGAAAAGGTTTTCTCTTCGCCAACTCCAGCGCTGCAGGCTGGGTGTGCAGACCTGGGACCCCACGCCCTGCTCTGCCCTAGAGACCCCAAGGAGCCCGCGCATGGCTCAGCATTGCCCAGGGAGCCCCGAGCCTTTAGCAGCCCATCGAGGGAAGAAAGCCACAGGGCTTACGCTTTCTGAGAGCGTAATGCTGTGCAACTGCAACCAGATGGACAGAGCCATCGCCCGCAGCACCACAGCTCGCGGCACCCTTCAGCTCTGCCGGGAGCTGAGCGGCGGCTGTGCCAGCCTTGGGGCAGACGCCAGCACCTTTGCTGCTGTCCCTGCACGGTGCCTGCAGCCAGCAGCGTTCGGCAGCCCTGGCACAGCCCACGGCGCGAGGGGAGACGGGGCTGGGGCCCGGAGGGGACGGCAGTCCCGCAGCCGGCAGGGCAACAGCGCCCGCAGCAAGGACAAGCAGCCAGCAGCAAACTGGACAGACTCTTTAATACCGCCCTCACCGAGAACACCTTTCGCTTGTTGCCCACCCAAGAACAGCCCGCTGCCCACGCTTCTGCCTGCGTCTGCTCGTGGGGGCAGCTTGGAAGGGCGAGTGGCTGGGGACACCAGTCAGGCTGGGCGATCCCCCGTTGGGGCAGAAGGGAAGACTACACAGGCAGGAGATGCTTCAGCTGTCTCAGCACACAGAGGAACACTTACAGAGCTCTTCTAGCGCTGTCCAAAGCTCATGAGTAAAAGACCCTCCTCCCCTGACCGCCAGCTCCACAGCGGGCAGAGCCCAGCACCACCCACCCCACAAAGCGCTGTGTGAGACAAGCGTATGGCTGCCTCCAGCACCCTCAGCCCCTCTCCCTTTTCGGTCAGAGCATGGGGGAAATCCCGTGGCAGCTGGGGGAGGCTGCAGGGGCCGGTGAGCCGGCCGGTGAGTGCCTCACCAGGTGCAGCCCCAGCCCGGTGGGCAGGGTAAGGCCGTGGAGGACGGATGCACCCAGGGAGCCCCAGGGGCGGTGCTGGCCGATCGTCCCCCAGCTCTCTGCCAGCACCTCCTCTCCCCAGCCTTCACTCAGCATCTTCAAAGCAGCAAGCGCAGAGAGCGACGGCCATCTCCGCACCCAGAAGACAGGTGTCCAGCGCAGGGAGGATGTGGGCAGCCCGCTGCCAGCCGGCAGCACCGGGGTCCCGAGGGGCCACGGGGAAGGAAGGCCTCTCCCCTGGCAGGGGGTGCTGCAGGGAGGAGACGACTCCAGCAGCAACAGCCGGGATTCCCAGGGGCTGGAGGCATCGTCGGCTGCTCCCGGGAGCAGAGCTTGCAAGGTGGGGTGCGGAGGGAGCAGGAGATGCCATGACGGGATCAGGCATCAGCACCCACCGCTGCCTTGCTGGGCACCACTGACTTCATCCCTGCCTCCCCGCAGTGCCAGGAGCCCAGGTTAAACTTTCCCAGGTAAAACCCATCCACCGAAAGCCTTCTCCAGATACCGGGCTACCGCCAGCGTCAGATGGTCGTTGTAGGAGGCTGCTACCAGCTGGATGCCCAGCGGCAGGCCCTCGCTGCTCAGGCCCAGCGGGCACTGTGTCACCGGCAAGCCCAGGACGTTGAAGATAGCTGCAAGTGAGAAGGTTGCATCACAGCAAGCACAGCAATCAGGTGAATCACTGCCTGAACATCCCACAGGCAGGCAGCTGCTGCCACACACAGCAACGGGCTGCTGGGAGCAGGGCAGCCTGCGACCCCCGCCTGCGCCCCAGCAAGGGGGTCAGAGCTGCTCACCTGTGTAGGCAAAGTTGAAGGGCATGCATATGGGGGAGTTGTGTCTGGGAGCTGTGGTGGGGTGGGAGGGGTAGAGCAGCACCCCGTCCGGCCCCAGCAGGGCCTCCATCTCCTCCTGCAGGCTCCTCCCCATGCTCACCAGCTTGGCGTTCCCACCAGGGTTGAGCTTCATCACCTTCTCGGTCAGCCCCAGGGCTGCAGGGCAAGGGCACGAACGGGAACAGAGAGCGAGCGAGAAGACCATGGGTTAAGCAGGCTAGAAAGCACATTTCCCAGCCACATGCAGCATCTCCCAGCTCCTAGTGGGGCTCTTCCAAGTCCCATTCCCTGCTGGAACACTGGCTCCCAGAGCGGACTGCGCCCTGCATGCAGCGCAGCTCTGCAGGCAGCGGTCCCCCAGCTTTGCCAAGGGAAAGGCTTTCAGCCTGCCCATCATTTTGTTTTTCCAGCCACTGGGACTGAGCAGAGCCGTGGAGGGACCTCAGCACTCACTCAGACAGCAGCAGAACAGCACTAATTAGGGTTCTCTGGTATCTGCTGCCAAGAAACAGGATCGGTGCAGACCCCCGACTGGCTCCCTCTGAGCCCAGCAGCTCTGGCAGGGCTCACAACAGGAGCAAACCCTGACTGCAGCTCCCTCGTCCTCACGTCTCCTCCCAGCCATCAAAGATCCATCCAGCTCCCCCTCCAGCACGTGTTTGACTTGAAGACACTGAGCGTGTCTTTTCGTTACAAAAAAACAGCCTGAAGCTGCTCAGTGCAAACTCTGTTGTCCCTTCGCGGGGCGCTGGAAGGGCACTATTTCCATGTAACAGCTCGCCCACCGCACCGCCGCCTCCGCACGCCCCGGAGCTCCTCCTGGCCTCACCGATAGCTGGGAGCGTGTGGGAAGACATCCCCACGAGCCACTTCATCAGCTCCCAGAGCGGCCACACTGGCTTCCCGTGATCCCCCAGCAGGTCCGTGAACAGCTGTGCCTCCTGTAACACACACACACACACGGTTCCCCCATCAGTGCTGTCAGCTGGTGCGCGATGGGGAGGAACGGGCTGACACACGGCAGTGAAGCCTCCGGCTGTCCATCATCCTCATGCCAGCCGTTCCGATCTTTGGACAAGAGATGCCTGCCAGGTGTTACACAGCTCCAGCACGAAGCCAGAGTGGCAGCAGGAGCTGTTATACGGCTGTGGGATCAGGAAAAGCAGGCAGAGGGGGCCAGGCATGCCCTCCTTACCAAGGTGGGGGTGGTTCATTTTTCACCGCTGCCTGCGTGGCAGGAATAGATAAGGTGTAATACTCCTGAGAGTTTATTTTTGCTACAAAATACTTCCACGCATGCAAAGAGCATGGCGCAGTGGCTACAATTCAAGGAAAAAATAACACGCAGGTCTGCTGCTGAGAAGCTGCTAATCCTCCGCCTCAGTCCTGGCATCCTGACGGGCACTGCTCCCAGCCGACAATGTCGGGAGACGCAGCACGGAGGCAGAGCGAGGCAGACGCTACTGCTCGGCTGACTTACTAACTGGCACAGAAAAGGTCAGCACGCTAAAATGACCTCTCCCTCCCTAAAGCAGTTTGCTTCTCTGCTGGGAGCCACATCGTCATCTCATGGGAAAGCAAGACAGAAAGCGCTGTGCAGTTTTGGAAAGAGATTAAAGGAGGATTGGGGGAACAAACAGCAAAGAAAGCCCCCAGGCACGTCTGGGAAGGCTACAGCTCTCCATGGTTTGCCCCAAACAGCTAATTCTTCCCTGCTGCCACCGAATTTGTGCTTTTGCCAGCTCAGTCTGACGCACCTGCCCATCACTGTCCTTGGACGACATCATGGCTGACCAGATCTGGAAAGAATACTTCATCTTGTGGATTGCCACACGCTGAACTTGGACCCCTAGCTTGCTTTCAAGGTGCTCCACCACCTAAGGGGAAGAGCAGGAAGGGTTTTTTTCTACAAGGATGTGATGCGCTCCCGCCAGGCCATGGAAGCTATGGACAGGAGAGCCCAGGAACAGCTTCTCTTTGCTGTCACGCAGGGGATTCTGCGGCTCCTGCCTGCTCCCCTCCGCCCAGAGCAGCGGCATCTCCTCCATCTGGTAACAATCTTGGAGGTCCCCAAACAGCCCTCCATGGCATCCCCAGAGATGCCCCAGAAGAACACCATAAGCAGCACAGAAGATTTCATTAAAAAACAAAAAAACATTCCTTTGCATGACTAAATGTCAGGCAGCAACCCTGGGAAGACTGCAAACACACAGCCATCCCTTTGCCGTGCGATGCGCTCCCAGGTGTCCGTAACACTGGACAGCAGACGTTAAGAAAGCAGAATACAGCTATTGCAATAGAAATTGCGCCAAAAACTTTGGAGACCCCAGCGGTCTCCAACACACGGTTGCTGCTGGCAAGGGCATCTGCAGCTGCTTGCAAGATTTACCCCTTCTTTCTTCTTTAACATAGAAAAAGATCTTTCCACTTTTTTTCCACTGGAAGCACTGGACCAGGACTCAAGGCTGCCGCTGCGGCGCTGCAGCCTGCAGCCCTCCATCCTGCCAGCCCCCGCAGGAGCCACGCACAGAGCAGCTCCCCTCGCCACCAAGGGACTCCTCAGCCTGGTCTCCCCGGGTTTTATCTCCAGCCTCACCCCAGTGAGAGCCAACATCCACTCCCTCCTACCTTCTTTTGGGCCTGCAAGATCTCCTTGTCCACAGGTGACACAAAAATGGACCCGCCGTCATGATCCATGAAGTGAAATTTTATTTTCTCCAGCGACACCTTTTCATCCAGCTTCAGCCTGGGAAAGGAATGGTGCTTTGCTTACAAATCCAGCCCTGGCTCCTCCCCAGCTGCCAGAGCTGCTCTCATGCTTGGTAATGAATCCTCAGGACACCTGATGCATCCTCAGGACATCCTGCTCTACCCATCAGGGTGGGAAGCAGAGTACCTGAAGACACACTGGCACCTGCTGCGTACAACCCATCCAGCTGCTCGCCCCCCCTGCCAGTCCCAGCTAGTTCTGCGTATCTGCTGCTGTTACATCTCTCAAGATGCACCTTGTAATTACAGCCACCACGGCTGCCGGTTCCCCAGAGCACGTGGATGGTGGGAAGGACAACCCCAGCTGCAAGGGTCCTGCTGAAGCCAGGGGCGGAGGAAGGAAACTAGTTACAAGCAATCTGGCTGGTGTAAACCTGTCTTGTACGCCAAATAGGACTCGCTGCGCTGCCAGAAAGCAGCCAAGACCAACTCAGTGGCTTGAAGCAGCAGGAGCAACTTACTTGTCAACTCCAGGGCCGGCCATGACCCTCAGCATGGGCTCCAGGTCCTCCGCATAGCGGCACATGGGCCCCGTGCACAGGAAGCTGGTCCGCACCCCACGAGCATTTGGGAACTGGCCGTCGTTGGGGACCACCCCTGCGAGCGCAGAGGCAGAGGCTGGACACCACCCTGGAGCAGCCGCAAGCAGTGCCTCCAGCTGGGGCACGTGGAACAGGAGAGCGGCTTCGGGGTGCAGGGGGAGGCTGTCGCCCAGAGACTGCACACATCAGTGCTCACAAGCTGACGGCAAGGGGCACAGGGTGGGGAAAGGAGGAAAAGCCCCAAGCTGGGACACCAGCTGCCAGGGGAACACCCCAGCTGCAGATCCTGACCCTGGGAAAACATCCCACGCTGAGGATGCAATACCAGGGGTAAAACACCTCCCACCTCCCATGTGCTTGGCGTTCTGCCACCAAACGGCTTCCTACTGCCAAAGCCAGGCTGTGCTCAGGCAGCGGGCTTGTCCCGTGCAAGAAGCTGCCTGTCCCCTTACAGCAATCGCACCAGAGGCAAGCCCAGGAGTGTCCTGAGCAGGTTCCTCCCACACCCCGCATTCCATCTCCCAGCGTTTCTGCTGGGGAGGAGACAAGATCCCCACGCTCACTTTACCTGTCGTGGGTTTATGGCCGAAGACTCCATTGAAGAAGGCAGGCATCCGGATGCTGCCACCAACATCAGAGCCCACACCCATGACGGAGCAGGCAGCTGCCAGGACGCCACCCTCCCCACCTGCATGGGAGAAAATACAGCAAGGAAACCACAGGCCTATAGCGCAAATCACCCAGCGAAACAGGAGCATCTCATGGTGGCCGCTTCCCTTTGTGTGCAGAGGGCGCGGGAGTCGCCCTGGCTCTAGCCATGTCTGGGGGACAGCTGTGAAACATGGGCCAAAGGGATTTTCCTGCCGAAGTGCCACTCCAGCACTGCTGTTTGCATGTAGGGTAAGACAGAGTGAGCCAAAGCGATGCGGGGTGTAACATCCAGGAGGTGCAGAGCAGTTGGACCTCCAAACGGCCTACTGCACTGCCCGGGAAAGAGGCCCGTGAGCTCTGCAGGGTCCCAGCAACGAGTTAAAGTAGCGTGCAGAGGTCTTGGGAACTCTTTCCTTGAGGCATTTTAACCTGCTGCTGTGCAGGAGCATGCCGAGGTGCTGGGGCTCACCTGAGCTGCCGCCCACGATCCTCTGCAGGTCATAGGGGTTGTTGGTCCGGCCATAGACCCTGTTGCTGGACTCGTACCACATGCACAGCTCGCTGCAGTTCGTCACGCCCAGCGGGATGGCACCCGCCTGCTTCAGCCGGGACACCACCGTAGCATCCAAGGTGGCAATCAAGTTGCGGCGGCTGACCAAGCCAGACGTGTTGGGCATCCCTGCAGTGTGTTGACAGATGGAGGGAGGCGTCAGGGCCAGCTCCCCCAACACCACCCTGGGGGCAGCAGGCTGCAAAAAGCAGGTCCTCAGAGAGGGGCCTGCATCTGGGCGTTAAAAGCGAACACGGACACAGGAGCACAGACGGAGGGGGATGCAGAGGAGGGAAAGGGAAGCTGCTTCCCTCCAAGCGCCCTGCCACAGCCACCCATCACCGTGGCGAGCATGCAGCCAAGAGGGAGTGAGTCACGACCTGCGAAGCTGGAGAGAAGCGAGGGCAAACCCACCGTGCAGAGAAAAGGCCTCCTTGACGGTGAAGGGAACCCCTAAGAAGGGGAACTTTTCCTCCAGGTAGTCATCGCCAGGGCCCTCTGAAAGCAGCTTATCTACCTGCTGGGCTTCCTGCAGGGCCTCCTCGAACCTGCAAAGACACAGCCGGTGGGGCTGCTCTGGTGCGTCTCTCCAGCCTCGAGGGACTGGCAAGGAGCGGGCATCCCCGCAGGCCGGGCAGATACTGAGCGCGCGGTAGGAGCTGCTAACGGAAGATGAGACCCCCCCCCAGCTCTTCTTCACGGTCTCTGCAGGATCTGCTGGCTCCTGCACCCGGCTGAACCACCGCCCGCAGCACCAGCCCGGTGCGGCGGCAGGGGCGGTGCGGGGGCCGGCTGAGCCCCCCAGTGCGAGGCGGCACTCGGGCCCGCGGAGGCGGTGGGGCCCGGCGGAGCCAGCCGCCCCCTCTCCTGCCGGCCTACCTGTCCTTCACGACGGCGTTGATGAGGGGATTGACCTCCCTGATCCGCTCCACGTATGCCTCCACCACCTCGACGCACGTCACCTGGAACGCCGAGCAAAGGGGAAGTCGCGGGGGGCCGGGAGCGCGGGGAGGGACGCGGGGCACCCCCGGCACCGCGCCCCCCGCTGCTGCCACCGCCACCTCCCGCCCCGCCCCAGCCCGGGACGCCGCAGCCCCCCGCTCGCCCCCCGCCCCGCCCGGTACCGGCGCGGGCCCCACCTGCCGCGCGCGGAGCCGCGCCGCCAGCCGCCGGGCGGGCAGCAGCAGGAGCGGGTGGCGCGGCGGCGGGACGGCGCGCGGCGGCGCGGGCCCGGCGCGCGGCGGCGCGGCGGCCGCGAGCCCCAGCAGCGCCAGGCAGGCGCGCGACAGCAGCCGCAGCAGCAGCGCCAGGAACCGCTCCGCCCGCGACAGCGACATTGCCGCGCACTGCGCCGCGCCGCCGCGGCCCCACCCCCGGGCGCGTGACGGACGCTGTCGGGGGAAGTGACGACCGCGCGCCGTGCCGCCCGCGTTGCCGTAGCAACCGCCGCGCCGCGCTCCGAGCCCCGCGGGCCACTCGGGGCCTCCGCCCGCGCCCGGTGCTGCCTCCCTCCGTGCGGGCTGCGAGCGCAGCGCTGGCGGCGGCGCGGGCGGCCTCGGCACGCTGCCTCCGGAACGCAGGGCGACTCCCTGCCCGCCGTGGGCTGAACAGCGGGTGCGCTGCGGTCTGGAGCCCGCGGGACTCCGCGGGACTGCCGCTGTGGCAGCCGGTTACAGCAGCGGGCCGGGGAAAGGCTGCGCCTCTCCCAACGCGCGCCCCCGGCGGCCCAGGGCCGCTCTATGCAAAGGCCTTCACCGGCGAGCTGCCTCGGGCACGGGGGCGGGATGAAGCGCGGCGTCGCTGAGCGCGCCCGCGGTGCCGCTGGGCTGCCTGCGGGAGCGTCCGGTGCGCGGGCGAGGAGAGGCTTCCCGTTCCTTCGAGGCTGCCCGGCCGCGTCCCGCAGCCTGTCCCCAGGGTCCGCACACGGCACCGCGGGGCTCACCAGCCCGAGGACATTAAGGCCGGCCAGCTTAAAGCTGCCCTCAGCAACATCATTCCTTTCCGTTTTAAACACCGAGCTTCCTTCGGAGGCTTTCCCCTCTAAAACACAGCCATTAACATACTGATTTTCAAACAAGCGCTGAGATTTTTCAGCCGTTCTTCCAGGAACTGGAAGAGCTCTGGGTAATCCTCAGCTCTCAAGACAAAAGTTAAAAGAATTGGTAATGCTGGGAAAAAAAAAAATCGTGTTTTAAAGCAGGTGTTTAAGCAGTATCTGACCTGGCCTTACTACATATCTTTCAGTCCACATTAGTTGGCAATTAAATTATCAGTGAAAAGCAAGGGAGATGAGGGCATACATTTCTTGTGAAAATCTTTTATGGCCACGAAGTCAACAAGTCAGTGTTTATAAAAATAATCTGCTGCGTACACACCCTTGGAAGGGCATTGGCCTGACCTCTGGCCCATAAAAATCTAAGCTGAACATAAAAGGAAAGTCATCTTGATAATGTTTCTTTTTTTACAAACTCCTATCAAAATGACTTTTTTTTTTTTTTTTTCCCCTGCCTAACACAGACTGAGGAGAGGAGAGAAGGAAAGGGAAAGCTGCTTTCCCAGCTTGGAGTTAGCTTCCTTTGCCCTCGGACAGGACAGAAAGCTGCTCCATCCACCGCTCTGGTTTAGTCTCCAGATATCTCCGGGGGACTCAGAAATGCCCGTCCAGCCATAAAAGGTAGGGGAGTCCCATACTTCCACAGGGGTGAGGGAATCCCCTGCTGATTTTGATAATCCGGTTTCTCCTTTTTCCTTGGCAGGTCTGCCCTGACCGCACACACCAGCCAGCTCGGGGATGGGTGACAAGAAGTGCTGGGCTTGGTGCTTCTTCGGGCAGGCCAGCGTGCGTGTGGCTGGCAGAGCCAAGACAGGTTAAAAGCTGCTTTTTCCATTTCCCTGACATTGCTGGAACACCTATGGCCTTATCAGGATCCTTATGTAGCCTTTGCCTTTTACCCCCCCCACCCCCTCCCGATATCTGAGCACCTGCACCCTGAGATTACAACAGGTACAGCCAGGAAAGGTTTGTGCGCATGCCCTAACCCTTCCTCGCATCTGCATCTCTGTGCAATTGCAGCTTAACAGAGCCCCTGCTTAGAAGAAACTGTAAGTCAGGACTTGTTAAAACCTGGCTTGTGAAATCTTCTGGCAGCGTTGGCAGTTGCATCTTCAGTTTGGCAGATCTGGAACCAGGGATGACAAGGCTTCCTCAGAGCTCAGGAGTGGCCTGGGTAAGTCAGCTGTCCCACAGCTTTCTTCCAGGGCTAAAACAGTAAAATGCATCCTCTGAAAGGAGGCAGGGAGAGAATGTCCCTCCTGAATTTAACCCCAGCATTGCTTTTGTCATGTTTTTTTTCTCAGTCTTTTGGTGCATTTGCCATTCTTTCTCCCCTCAAGTCCTGCACAAAGGGTATGAGCAAAACCACTTCTGTCCTGGGTCTCTGCTTACTTTGCTGCTCAGGAGCTTTAGCACGGATCTTCCCTAAGCAGCCCAGCTCTGGCATCTTGATTGCGGTGGAAAGTGTCTTCCTTAATCTTTGTCTTTCGACTTTTGAGAATAGAGCTTTGAAATTCATACCAGATCAGCTGCCACGTACTTGGCATGATCTGCCCACATCCCCGCTAATCACGCTGTATACCAGCGCTGCCCCAGATAGCAGCTTGTGCTGTTCCTCATTAGGTCACGCTGGTGAGTTTTCTGGGAGTCAAGCCAAAAGAATAGCTACAATAGTTCACAGTAGCCCAGTGAAGCTTCATTTCCATGAAAAATGGAAAGAAAAACATGGGATAGAAGGTGCTCTAGAAATAAAGCACTAAGATCGGGAAGCCTAAGGTCAAAATGATTAGGACGGCTTTTCAGTTACCAGAACCAACCAACCAAGCAAGCAGCACCCCATACACACACTAAGAAGCCAGTAAATTCCAGTCTGATTAAAGAGCAAGCAGCCAAGAGCAAGGAGGTTGGAAACACGCAATGAAGCTCACACATCCAAACCTGTCCCACTGCTTTATCCTAAGGTACAGCAGCTGGTCAGAGGAAAAAAAAAACATGATTCAGGGTCTTGCGCTCCTGGAATTTTTGCCTGTCATTATCCCCAGTCGTTTCATTATTACCGAAGGCTTAAAAAACCACAAGAGATTAGGAAAAATGTACGGGAAGTTGGAGCAGTTCTGCTCGCTGTGTGTATACCTGTTGTGCCCGCTAATTGGCCAGGAAACCATGAAACAGGCTCAGCGGCAGAGCTCGCGGCTGGTGCGCAGCAAAGAGGTGTACGCTGTTCAACAGTGCCCTGTCCTGGGTGCCTTCACCGGCTCGCCAGAGCTGGTCTGGATCTTTTCCCAGAGCAGAAAAAATACCTTTTGGGAAATTAAAAGAAGAAAAAGAGCTTACAGCACAATTTCTTCCTTTGTAAAACGAGTAATTTAAAACTTACCCTTAAAATAAAGCTTCAGAAGGAAACTGGGTTTTGGTTAGAACAGAGCTCGTGTAGGGGAGGAGGGAAGGGACGTTTAAAGGTTCAGATTTAAACACATCACCTCAGGTGCTTAACTCCCAGCTGATCCCAGATAAAACCCCGGGTTTAAAGGAGGCTCCTCCGAGCCTGTTCTTAACCAGATCCGCCACTGAGGGATGCTGTGCCCTGCGTTTCCATTTGCTGTCTCGTCGCAGCTTGCCAGGAGCCGAGCCAGCGTGGCTTTGGGGGCCTGAGCACCACACTCCTAGAAGGGCAGGAGGGCCCGGAGGGGATCCCATGCTGCCTGCAGTTCCTGCAGGAAAACCCCATAATGACCCACCAGGCAGAGCAGTGGGGTCCCAGCCGCCAGGCACGGCTGGTTCCTCGTCCTCACAATTGGGTTGATGCTCAGGATGGGTGCAGGTGTGGTTACGGGGCAGGCTGTTGCTGTGGGGTAAGGTGGTGGCGACTGGCATTCTCCGGCTGTTGTGGAGATGCGCCCCGGGACGAAGCTGCTCCCCGGGCTTCCCTCGGGAGCAGAGCTGTGGGCCAGGGAAGTAGTGTGGTTTTGGGCTCCCTGCACCCGCTGTCATCGCGGCAATGGCGCTGAGCTCCCCGAGGCCGGGGCAGGGACACGGGATGTCGCTCTGCCACCGCTGTTCAGCGTCCCCGGGCCCTGCCCTGCAGGGCTGCAGCTGTTCCCGCTGCACGGAGCCAGAGTACACTGTGTTCGCCCAGAGTCCTTGATTAAACAAAATGTTTATGCATGCCTCTGCTCCGACGAACATCTTGGCTGGCTTGCACTAAGCCTGCTCTCTGCCACAGCTCTAGCTGCATAGGGGCGCATGGCCCAGCTGCCAGGAGGTTTGGGGAAGGGTCTGTGTGACACTAACTTTGGGAGTGTCCACCTTCTCTAGCTGGTCCCCACTCCAGGAACCCCCATCCTCTGTCCCTGTGCCCCTAGCTTTGCTGTGAGCAGCTTTGGCTGCTGTGGTGTGGCTGCTCTGCAACCCCTCGGTGCCAAGGGCAGCTGCTGGCCCCTTTGAGGGGCTGCAGGGGGGGGCATGCTTTGCTCCTTCACCCCAGGGGTCTAACACCCACCTCATGAACCCGCTACCCCTTTCCTACTTGAGCAGGACTTCGGAGCACACCTTGACGTTCCCTGGGCCAGGGTGTCTCTGGCAACACAGAGCGCTGTTCCTGACACTGCGCCTTCTCAACACCCTCGTGGTGACCACCCGCTCACCACGACCGTGCACGAGACCATGGGGTAGGGTGGGCCACCTCCAGCACTAGGCAGGGCAATGGCAGGGCTAACAGCAGCTTCCAGGGCTGGCCTCTTTGCTGCTCTGTGTCCCATGTCCTGCCCAGCCAGCGTCGTCCAGGATGTGCCTGCTTCCTTCCCTGCTCAAGGGTACTGTTTGTGCCAGTTCTGCACATCTGAAGTTAACTGGGGACAGGCTGGCCCCGGTGGCGTGTGCCATTCCTCAAGCAGCATGCAGCCACATGGTCTATGCCTGCATGGCAGCCCTCAGCCAGATGTGCCATCGTCATATTCATGGGTTTGCTCCTGCTGATATCTCCGGGAGCATACCTCCCAGGGTGTGCTGATGAGATGGAGCATCCCAGCACACGGAGTTAACAGCCTAGTAACACAGCTAGGGACGGGCAGGCAGGGAGGCTGGAAGAAACTGGTGGGGTCAGTGATAAACTCTCAGCCTTTGTCTGGCCGCTGGGTGACCCATACCTACCAAGAGAGACCAGCCCTGTGTGTCAGCCAGCCCCATGAGAAGCAGGGAGAAGGGGTCTGCGGGACTGAGACAGGGCCAACAGGAAAGATCAGAGCTCCGTGCCTTGAATTCAGGAGGCCAAAAAGGAGGAGAAAATGGTGATGGCCATCAGGTGCTGCTGGCCACTTCAGCGATGATGGCCCCACACTGGACGCCCAGCCGTGATTCACTGCCCGAGGCTGGCTGCGGGACTGTTTTTCAAGAGCACCAGCTTTCAGCAGAGCCGGTTGCCCAAGAGGCTTGCATGCCCCTGCCAAGCCATGGCCCTTGCGAAACGGTGTTGATAAACACTCTGGGACATGCCAAGTCCTGCGAGACGACAGCTGATGTGTTCAGGCTGCAGGGAGTGCCCGCACAACGAGAGGAATTTTCCACTCCTCCCCAGGAAGCATGTCTGACCCCGCTGGGTGACTGTCCCCAGCGAGGCAAAGACCTATTTGCTGGTGTCCCAGCTGCCCCTGTCTGGCCCCATAGACCCTGCTGTACAAGGGCTGTCCTAGGCACAAGTCAAGCCCAGGGGCGATCAGTGGCACCCTGCAAGGCTGGGCTGGGGTCCCAGCATCCCCAAAGCCACCCAACTGCCCCCCTCTCACCTTGTGTCCCGGTGATGAACCACTTTCCCTTTCCAAGCACATGGGCCAAGCTGGGGTGAGCCCTGCACTGGTCGGTCCCTGTCCCAGGGACCTGCTTTTCAGTGATGCTGGTCCTGTTTGCGTGTGTCCTGGGGGGCACTGGGTGATCCTTGCCAGGCCCCTCCAGGTCAGCTCTGCCCCACTGTGTCTTCCAGCACATTGGAAATCTCTCAAAGCCCAGCAGGTTTGTAGCATGAAAAGGGCGTGCTCCGTCACATGCTGGCTGATGTACGGTAATTAGTGTGCTAAAACCCAGTTTAATTTGACCAGCTAATGTCCTGGAGCTGCAGCTTGCTCCACCCACCTCACGGTCCCACTGCGCTCACAACAGACGCAAATAAAGCTCTCAGTGAACGAAGGCTGAGCTTTCTCCGGGGGCTGGTCTGGTACCGGGGTGGGTCATGCCAGGGATGCGGACCTGGCCGGTGCACAGTACCACGCGTGTACCTGGGCGGCTCCTCTTCCCCTTCACAGCCTGGCATGTGCTGCATCCCACAGCCCCAGCACCTGCAGGGGATGGATGCTTCAAACCCTGCCATCACACGTGGCTTTCCACAAAGTGTCCCCAAGGGGCCAGGACCGTGCTGCTGAAGGAGTGGAACGGGCATTTGAAAGCCTGTGGGTCCCTGATGACAGCCACGAGCCGAGCACGGCATCCACATCT
This sequence comes from Chlamydotis macqueenii, assembly GCF_036417535.1. Lineage (NCBI taxonomy): Eukaryota > Metazoa > Chordata > Aves > Otidiformes > Otididae > Chlamydotis > Chlamydotis macqueenii. The sequence continues at coordinate 709,381 of NC_141566.1, forward strand.
GCCTAGAAGCAGGCCTTTCTTCTTCCTTCCCCTCCCTCCTTCCCTCCTTACGCTCTCCCTCTGGCTTTCACTCTCACCTTCTCTTTTGCTTCCTCTTTCTCTTCCAGTTTCTTTGTCTCTTTCCTCCCTTTCTTCCTCTCTTTTGCTGCCTCCTGGACATGCCCCTACTGCCACTCTGGAGCTCCTGCATCCATCCCTCTGGCATCTGGGCTGGCAGCGGCAGACCTGCGGAGACAGCGTGACACCCCTGCCTGCGGGGACCCCTCCAGCAAAGCCCAGCGCAGGAAAGGGACCTGTGCCCAGGGCAAACACCGCCACCCCATCAGTTGGGGGGCCATTCTCTCTGTGTCCCCGTCATCGGGGCTGAGGACAAGGTGGGCAGGGGGCAGACGTGCATGGCTGGGAAGCCACCACTGATGTGTCAGCTATTTATAACTGCACCTGCCAGGCGCTGCGGCTGTGCTGACCTGAGGACACAGGTGGATCATGGTTTCAATGTAGAGTAATTGCCATTATTACCCAGCTGGTATCATGGGGGAACAAGTCAGCCTCTGGGCACACCACCTCCTCTCCTGTGTGTGCACACAGGGAGTCCTGTGGCCCATGTGCAGTGGAGCTGGGACAGCATGGCCAGTTCCTGCTGGCAGAGGCAGGTGCAGAGGCAGACCTGGCTTCCATCAAGAGCATCTGGTGGGGCAGAAGGAGCCCCTTCCGCTCCCTTTCTTGTCTTGGACCACACGCTCCCCCAGGGCTGCTCCCCTCTGCGTTACCCATGACAGCGTTGGCAGAGCTGGGATGGTATCTTTGCTGAGGTGGTGGAGGAGGAAAGTTGATTTCCTTGGCTTCTGTGCAAAAAAGACTGGCGGTCCCCCAGAGCCAGATTTTCCCACCAGGTAGGAACAATTTCCAGTTCACAGGTTTCCCCCAGGGCTCCCTTGTGCTCAGGTACCATCACCTAGAACTGCTTTAGCAGGGCACCCGCATATTTCCTGCTCTGTGTCTCACCTGCAGGATGAATAAACATGATTAACTGGAGTTTTACTGCACAGTCAAGTGACTGCTGTCATTCCAGGATCCAGCCAGCGTCACAGCTGCTTGCAGCCCAGGGTTGCTTGTACCATTTTGCACCCAGCTATTCCCCTGTCACCATGTGCTATGGCTGTGCCAGCCCAGCAGGCGCTGCTGCGGTGGAGCAGCACTGACGCTTGCTATGGCACTGGTGACAGATCAGGCTCCCCACCCCTTCTCAAGCCCCCACAGACTCAGGGCTGGTGGGTGCTGGATCTGGGCACGGTGGGAGGGTGACGGGATGCACTCACTGCAGGTCCTGCTGGGAACGCACCCTGGGAAAGGGCACATGCTGGGGCCTGAGGCTGTGCGGGGAACCTGGTCTTTGGATGGAGACAGGGCAAGAGAAAGGGGGAATGTGGTTTGCTCACAGCAGCAGATGTCTGGGAACAGAGGAGAGGCTACTTTTTCCTCTCGCCCCAGCTCCCGGCATCGTGGCTTGCACGCGCAGGCAGCAGCAAGGGCAGGCAGCGGGGCACTTGGTGCCTGCACAATCTCCACGGCGCAGGGACAGAGCTTGGGCAAAAGGCGTCAGGAGAGGCGGAGTCCTGCCCTGGATACCTGGGACATGGTGTTCTCTCTGAGAATGATAAGGACAATCAATAACAAAAACAGGCAGCTGGGATGCGAGCCCAGCCTCCAGCCAGCGACCTTCGGGAGCTGGGTTACTGGAGCAAGCGCAGGCATTCTTGGCAGTGGCGAGAGCAGTGCCATGCCGGGAGCAAGCGGAGGGTAAACACTGCTGCTGGGCGTGCGGCGAGCGCTGCCCGAGCACATGGCTGGCAGCCCTGCAGCACACCCCCGGGTACGCAGCCCTTCACACCTTGGGTGGCTCCGCCACACGGACGCTGCAGCGGTGCACGCCCATGCACACGCACACCATGTGCCTCCGTAAAGCGCTGGGACGGTACCAAAGCTCCCGCGGACACACAGGGATGCGCGTGCTGCTTACCCTGCTAACGGCAGGCAGCGCGCTGTGCGCGTGCACGCAGGAGGCACGGCCAGCAGAGCCACTGGAGCGACGCGGAGCGCTTACATAACGATTCGTGTTTACAAACCGCTGCACAAACACCGCCCGTTCGCCAAGAACGCCGCCGACCGCTGCAAGATCCTGACAAAGCAAAAAAGCCAAACCACCCACCCCATGTCCTGGACCCAGCGAGTCAAGACTGCTCGCGTCCTGTGACGGGGGAAGGTTTGCAATGCCCTCAGCGAGCGGCGGTGGTGGGGCTCCAGCTCTGCATAACAGCCTGCAAGGTTCAAGCTGGCTCTTTCTGAGCTTCTTGGAGCTGCAATGAAGCTCAGGGTTTTGCAGTTTTCCAGGGTAAAAAGGGCTGCAGGGCCACACATGGTACCACCGCTTCTTCCTCTCCCAGGAGGAGAGCCCTACCCCAGCCCCACCAGAAGAAATTACCTTTTTTGAGGGGCTGCAAGCAGAAGACCCTGGCCTCAGGCTGGGCTCTTGCTGCCTGATGGAGACACAGGCTGTTTCTTTGCTGCCCAAAGAGCGCTTCCTTCTCCTGAACATGGTCACAGCAAGGGGTCTGGGAATGTGCTATTTCATGTCATGTCCTCCGTTTTGGGCACAGGGCAGCATCACCCCCATCAGTACTCCAGAGGAGAGGCTCCGGCCACGGCAGTGGTACACCACAGCGCTGGTGGGCATCATGTCCCTCACACTCTTCTTTCCCATTTGGGGTCCCATGGGGGCTGGTCCTTAATCTAAGCCTGAATGTGACACCTACTGACCCCAGCTCTGCTGGCCCCATCCAGCGCTGCCACAGCCATGTTTGACTTTCTCTGGGCATCCCAAGCCCTCCACATCTCCCCAGGTCCTATCCCATCAGCTTCCCTTGAGCAGGCGTCCCTCCCTGTGCCTCCGCACCCCCACCTCACTCCAGGCTGCAACAGGACCAGTGCAGGACCCCCAGTCCTGCTGGCACTGCATGGAGGGTCTGCCCTGGCTGGGCTTTGGGGAGGTGAAGGCTGTTGCTGGCACACTTGGGAAGATGTGGGCATCATAGCTCCTCCGGAGGAAGTCAGTCTCTTGCACGCCACGGCTGCATGTGAGAAGATAAGCTCACTCCTGTGTGCAGCACAGGGCAGCTGGTGATCCAAGGCACGTGCTTTCCCCATATGGTTCGGGAAGCCCTTCTCTCTCCTGGCACCTCCTGCCCTGCACATCTCTCCTCTTCCTCTGGGCACACGAAGCCAGCTACCCGCTCCAGCCCTTTGAAAGAGTCTGCAGCAAAGAGCCACCGAGAAAAGCCTAAGGACAGCCTAGAAATAGTGTGGAGTGGGGGTAAAGCACTCCTTATCCATCAGCAAACAGAACCAGTCACCGCCCGGCAAAAACGAGAGAGGAACTGGGAGTTAAAAATAACATCCGCTCACAGGGAGCCAGCCTGGGCCACCGAGTTCCCAGCTCTTCTGCAGGCAACCTGCCTATGCGGGCAGATCATGCTGGTGAGAACCGTGCTCCTGTGCCGCATCCGAGCACCGCGTCCTGCTGGGCTCCCATCTGGAGGAGCACGGGGACCAGTCCCAGTGTCAGCTGGACACTCCGTTGCTGCGAGGACAGCTGCCTGTGTGCCTGGGGAGCCCTTCCCCTGAGGGGAGCAGTGGGAGGGGGTCCCCGATGCACCAGTTACACTCGGTACTGCTGAACACAGGCTGGGGCTGCTGGGTTTCTAGCAGCTGCTGGCATGGAGAGCAGGGATGTAGATGGGGAAGCCTGGGAGAAGCCGGAGTGAGGGGAGCCAGGCTGCACGTCCCCTTCCCGGGCCAGTCCCAGCCGCTGGACGGCTTGTGGGCTCCTTGTGCAGCAATAATGCAAACAGCCCGCTCACTGCCGATGCACCCCGGGCAGAGTCGAGCGGACCTGGTGTGCCCTCCAAGGTTTGCCTGCGGAAACAGGCAGCTCCTCACAGCGACCGGGTGAACCAGCCCCTTGCAGGACATTCCTAGCCAGCAGCCGTGCAGGCGTTTGGATGCCTGTGGTTCTTCCTTGGAAAGCACTGGGGGCAATCAGAAAGAAGGGTTATATAAGAGCTGAGTGTGGTCAAGTGGATTTGGCAAATGCCCAGCACACCCCAACCCTCCTGTGGCACACAAAGGCCAGTTCCTGGGGCAGGGAGCCGCCTGCTGAGGGTGGCCAAGAGCTTTGCTCCCTGTGACAGAGAGCAGCAAAGCCAAGGGCTCTCCAGGTGCCAGGAGTCTCTGCTTGACCTCAAACACACCCGCAGGCCTGGAGCGGGGAGGAGGCTCCCAGCGAGCCCAGCTGCAGCAGAGATGCCTCACCTCGCCCTCGCTGTGCTCCTTGCAGGGAGCAGCCCATCACCAGCAGAGATTCCTCACCTCGCCCTTGCGCCATCGCTGTGCTCCTCGCAGGGAGCAGCGGTATGCAAAGTGGTGAATAAACGCCCTGGGCTCTGCTGCCCATTCCAGCACCCGCATCCCTCAGCGGGACCGCTATTTCTGGTGTCCACACTGGGGATGTCCCTCCTATGGGAAGCTCTTTCTGATCCCGTAGGCAGCAGGACAACCCAGAGCACAGCGCATCTTGGCTTCCTCTCCAAACGTGCCTCACAGCTGGGAGCAGGGGTACTTGGGGCTGGAGAAATGGACTCTGCAGGAGACTGACCTCACCGCTTCTAAATCCTGTGGGCTGGGTTTTCATCCCTGCCTTACGCCAGTCCAGCATCTGGCCCATTCCTCTGGGCCAGGGGCTCTGCAAGAGCTGGGGGAAGTCACGAGTGAGCAGACAGCATCATGCTGTTTGTGCCGCGCTGGGCCGGGAGCACGTGGGAATGGATGGAGGGTGCACCGCTGGCATGGGGAATGCAAAGGCTCCTTGGAGCTGGAGCCTGAACCCACCCTTGTCTCAGGCAGGTTGAAAACAAGTCTGCCCTGAGACCACATGAAAGCACACGAGCCTGTAGCTTTCTTGCTGTCGCTGATCTTGCCTGTTCCCCAGTGTGCCTGGTACGGAGCAGTTGAGGTTGTGCAGTTCCCAGAACACCCTGTCCTAGGTGAAGGTAACCCACAGCGCCCACCACAGAGCCTGCCCTCACCTTTAAAACCCTCCCGGGACACGTCCACGCTGTTCCCTCCATCGCCTGAGCAGCCCCTTGGCCAGCCCCCCAGGGTTGTCCCCAGCCCCTGCCCGTGGAGAGGCTGGTGGGCAGCAGGAGCAATGCGTTGCTGGAATGTGGTGGCTCCCAAGCCGGATGTGGGTGTTGTTCCAGCTCTAGTGCACTTTTTAGGACCGCAGTTTCACAGGTCAGCAGGCAGCAGAGGGAGGACGAGGACTTGCAAAACCACATCATTTTCCCAGGAGCTGAAGGGCTGCCCCTGGCCAGGGCACAAGCTCCTGCATGGCTGGCCAAGTGCGCTGGGCGAGCACCCTGCGTGCCTCCTGCCCGGGCCACCATCCCTCACGTCCTCATCTCCTGGTGGCTGGGAAACTAAGGCACAGCACCGTGCCATGCTGGGGAGCGACACCCTCTTCGGGCTCAGGTGCTGTGTGGACCCTCCTGGTCCCGGAGCACCGCAGCCCCGCAGCCTTCCCCACCTGGGGAAATGGGGCTGCCTGTCTCCGGGAGAGCCGGTGGCCACCCAAAGGTAACCCGGACCCACTTCCCATTGCTGCCCTTTGGCAAAGCCGTGCTGGCACACTTCCTGGTGCACGGCGCAGCTCGCTGTGACCTTGCTGCCCTCCGTTGCCCTTTGCCCCCATTAGGTGTGGGGCAGATAAGGGCTGTGCAGGGGCAGGCAGGATGCACAGCAGCGTTTAACCCTTGCTCCTTCCCCTGCACCGCCCGCAATGGGCGGGGTGCAGGGCACAGTCCAGAGGCAGCCCTGCCACCCTGCACACCCCTGAGCCCGCCACAGGGCCGGGAGCGTGGCCAAGGGATGGCAGCAGCCCCTCACCGTGGTGCCAGGCCTGGCATGCAGGGCTGAGACCCCTGCAAAGCAGCATTCCCCTGCTCTGGTCCCTTCTCTGGCAGCAAGAAGGGCACAGGGAAGGCAGAGTTCCGCACAGGGCTGCAGGGGATGACATGCTGGAGGGGGCTTTGGTGGCACGCTGCAGGATGAAGACCAGGGACGCAGTGGCTCGGTGCGCAGCATTTCTCTGAGCGGGCACAGCTGCACTGTGGTTTAAACATCTCGCTGCCAGGCCCTGCGAGGTGTTGTGGTTTGAGGCAGCAGCACGTGGAAGTCGGAAAGAACAAACTGTTCAGCCACCAGCCCTTCCAGCTTCTGCTTTCGAAGTTATCTAACAGTCCAAACAAACAGCAAGCACTGGCTCAGCACAGCTGGCTGGCCCAGCCCAGCAGCACAGGGCAGGCACAGCCCAGCCCGTTCCCGTAGCCAAGCAAGCCGTGCCGGGTCATCGGTTGCTGCCGCTCTCCGCTATGACCCCCTCCAGCACCACCACAAACGCATCCGGCACAGGGCAGCGCCCAGGCACCGCTCTCCCGTGACGGCTGGCAGTCACTTGGCCCTCAGAGATGGAGAACCTCTGGGGTTTGGGAGGGGTTCCCTCGCACTCTGCTCTGCTGTTGTGGTTTAGCTCCACTCAGCAGCTGAAATACCACACAGTTGCTCACTCACTGTGCCTTCACTGCACCCCTCCCAGTGTGATGGGGAGGAGAATTGGGAAAGAAAAGGAGGCAAAACACCTGGGCTGAGATAAAACCAGTTTAAGAGAACAACAGAGGAAAAGAAAACAGAGACAGAAAACAAACCCAGTAACTGAACACATTGCGCTTACCCAGAGCAGTAACTCACTGAGGATCCTGGTGCCCAGCTCCTCCCCAGCAGCCAAACCTGCCCCCCAGCCCCAGCCCCACTTTATTCCCTGAGCAGGGGGGCAGGTGGCACGGAGCAGCCCTGGGCTTGTTTGGGTGAACGGTCCCAGCTGTGTGCCCAGCCCCGGGGCCACCAGCCCCAGCTGCTCCCCAGCCCGGTCACAGTTAACCCTGTCCTCGCCAGAGCCAGGACATCTGTCCTACTTGGCCACTGGCAAACAGCATGGGATTGCCATGCTGATGCCGTGTGTTGGGGGTGCAAGGGCAGGGTGGAAGGACTGGCACAGAGATACTGTGGGCAGCCAGCGTGAAGAAGGAGAGTGCTGACCCATCACCCTCGGTGCTTCAGTGCCACCCACAGCTCCAGAGATGGGTGCAGGCTGCTGGAGCCCACAGCCCGGGGAGCACCCACGTGGTTCAGCCATGCATGGGGACAGGGACAAGCCTCCGTGTCCCCAGGCAAGCTGTGGGACCAAGAAGCTGTCAGCTTGAGGGATGCAGGAGGTGACCGCAAATGGTGGAGAGTGGGAAGCCGTACCGAGCTGGGCAGCAGTGGAGATACTGGAGCAGGGTCCCACGGGTGGCCCTTCCAGCCTCGGCCCGTGGCAGAAAGGGGAAACTGTGGTCTGTAACCGGCTCTGAAGAGCACGGCTGTGTTGTGGTGTCTTGTCACAAGTTCCAAATTCACACACACACAGGGTGCAGGTGGGAGGGGGAAGTGGGAAAGGGGTGGGGAGCCCGGTTACGCAGAGCGAGTCCTGCAGCCTTCCTTCCTGTGGCGGACTGAGGGTATATAAACAGCTGAGCTATAATTATCTGGGGCTGCTGAGCAGCGAGCCCGAGCTGCCGCGGGCACAGCTGCGGGGCCAGCGGGCTCAGAGCTTCCCCGGGCTGGCACCTGCGCCCAGGCGGGCTGCGCTGCACTGTGCTGCACTGCGCTGCTGGGGAGGAAGGCATGGCCCCCGCTTGCGGCCTCCGCAGCAGGAGTGGCGGGTCTGTGGTGACCCCAGAGGGGACACAGACACTGCACGGAAGGAAAAGTCCCCGTGGAGGGCCCGCAGGCTGCTGGATGGTTCTCCAATGGGCAGCAGGACCCATCACTTCACACCAGCCTGCTCTGTGACTGGTCCTCACTGCTGTGTTTCCCGTCCAGATTTGCCACCGTCTGTGAAAGGCTGGTGCAGGGAGAAGGCACCTCTCTCAGCAGTCCTTTCTGTTTGCATTGTGATCGTTCCGATCTGTTTGAGAATCCTGCCCTGCTTCCCAGGGAAGCCCCTTGCTCCTGATGCTCCCAGCAGGTGCCTGCTGGGGAAATGGGGGAAGCACCACAGATGCCATCCCTGTCCTCGTCCCCGTCCCCAGTGAGGAGAGAAGTGGTCTTCTCCAGAGCGCGGGTGCAACGTCAAGAACTGCTAGGACTAGGAAGGGCGAGAGGATATTTTGGCTGGTCCTTGTGTTGGAGAAGTGCCAGTATGGCGGTAAGACAGAGCAGGGAGGGAAGGACCAGAATGAGTTTGGAGGTCGTCCCCTGGAGCACACAGAGGAGCATGGTCTGGGGGGGACGGGGGTTGCAGTTCTCTGGGGGCACCCCTTGGCGTCCTGCTCCCACGGGAGTCACGTCAGGCCAGGCCAGGCTGATAGCTCTGGTTTGGGCTGGGGTTTCTGCAGCTTAGGGGAAGCAGCGAGCTGGGAATGAGGAAATACAGCACGGCGGGAAGACACCGGTCATTGCAAAAGGTTCGGCCAAGGGCTGGCTGTAAGATGTGGAAAGAGCTTGGGGTTTGTTTGTGCTTAAACTTTCCAGGTCCTCCAGCCCCCTCGCGTTCAGCTGAGCACAGTGTTTGCTTTCGCTTCCCCACCTGGTCTCCAAGGCAGACAAAGGCAGGGAACTTTCCACATCCAGAACAACAAAAACAACAGACACGCAAGAGAAAACAACATTCAGGTTTGGAAGTAAAGAAGGAATCCATCATTTCCTACCCAAACCCAATCCACACTGGCTGGGGAGCTGGGTAGGAAATGGAAACAGCCACCTGAGAAAGCTGAACTGGTCACAAACGGGTCCCGGAGACCCCGCCGGGCTGCCCGGCGTAGGGCAGGTGATGTCTCTGGTCACCCTGTGAAGGCTGCGCTGGGATGCCGACCCCAGGAGATGTTTTGGGGTATTTTAAGGCACTGTGGAGAGGCTGTTAGCTCTTGAAGAGGGACAAACCACTGTGCGCAGGCTGGGCTCTGGACAGACGCAGGCGCGGGCACGGTCCTTGCGGAGGATCGCAGTGGGCAGAGCGAGCGGGAACTCCCGCCCTGGCACGGTGGCTGGTGCTGCTGCCCGGGAGGCTCAGTGGTTCGGAAGCCAGCCAGCACCTGCAGCCCCGTCTCACCTGCCCTGCTCCTCCTCTCCTGCCGGGAAGGGCAAACCCAGGATTAGCTGTTCCGAGCACATTCCAGGTGTTTACCTCGTGGGACTCCTGCTCTCAAGACCTTTGCTGATGAAAGACACAGACCTGGAACAGGCATTTGGCTGACGAAAGGCGCAGTGGAAGTTGCCAGCAGAGCAAGTTCCTTGTGCGCTTGCATCAGGCTCCCGGGTCTCGCTGGGGTGAGCAGCACGGCCAGCGCCCTGAGCCCTGCAAAGCTCTTGTTTGTCCCATGGACCTCCTGCCCAAAAAGAGCTGAGGGAGCTGCCGCTGCGGTCTGGTCCTGCTGGGGAGACCCGCAGGGGAGCTGCAGAGCCGTGTCGCCGGGGTACCCTAGGAACAGGCTGTTTCCTTTGGTCCGCTTCCCCACCCAGCTGCCGTGGGGACAGCCGCAGCAGGGACGGGTTTTGGCCCAGGTCTGGTGCAGGACCTGCAACTGGAGGGTAAGGGGTGAGCAAGAGGGGAGGATGCTGAAGCCGCTACAGGAGCCGGCGTGGCCCCCTGGGTCTGAGGGGTACCCTGCTGCTGGCAGAGGCAACGCCCTGCAGCACCGACCCCAGTTCACGTGTGCAGGTGAATGCATACCCACATGGGTCGACCAATGACTTCTCTTCCACGGGCGCAAGCAGAGGGTGAAACTGTCCCACTGCAGTGGTATAATCCTGAAATCACCCCTGAAGATGCTCCTCCAGACTCCACTTTGCAAGCTGACTCACGGTTCGGGGGATAAAATCACGTTAATTCTGGACCACGCCATGCCCACAGGGTGTTTTTCTCAAGCAGCTCAGGTGGCGAGCCTTCCCTGTCAACATCCCCGAAAGTGCAGCCGAGCCTGCTGGGTGTCTGCTGCGTGGCCAGGAGCGCATCAGGCTGCAGGCAATCGCACTGGGCTCTTCGCGTGCCTGCAACCCCACGGCCCCGCTGTACCCTCCCACCAGCCTGCTCTCAGCACGACGAGCTGACCTCAGCCTCACAGAAATCTCCTTGTGGGACAACAGGGAAAAAGGAAAAATAGCAAAAACTGTGGCCACTGGGCAAGTGTTTTTGTAGCAGCTCCATCCATCTTGGACCACGCAAGGAGGGATCGTTGCTTTGCTGGGTGCCAGGCTGAGCGGCAAGGCTGGTCCTGAGCCAGGACCATGAGTGGTGGGGTGTTTAACGTAATCTGGAGCTGCAATGAAGCCTTTGTCCCCTCCCCTGTCCTGCGGAGAGGACGGGTTCTCAGGGCAGAGGTGTTCTTCTGTGCAGGCAGCGCTGGCTCTGGAGCACGGCACTGGGGCTGGTGGCAGCGGTCTTGGCGGGGGGAATCCCAGCGGGTGTTTTATGGTCATTGTGCCTTGGCCCTGGCCCGAGGGTGGGTTGTCTCCAACCTGCTGAGAAGAGCTTTCCTGGTAGGACACCATCTCCTGCAGAGCCTCCCTGTCCTGGTGTGGCAGGACCTGCCCGTTTTGCCCTCAATCAAAGCTGTCGCAGAGAGGCTGTGTGTGTGGTGAGCTGCCCCCAAAACCCAGCCTACTTGGGGGTGAATCCCAGCTCCATGCCTTTCCTTTGCTCACGGGTTATTTTCTCCCAGCACAAACACCTCTGGACTGGATCATGGGCTTTGTTTTCTTCTTTGGGCAGAGAGATGTGCCAAGAAAGCAAAGCTTCTTCCTTATCCCTCGCCTTTCTAATTGTTTCTGTATGGATCTAATTTCACCACGTCCCAGAGCAGGGTTGGGTTCCCTGCTTACATAAAATTGGAAACAAGGGGTGAGGCACTGGCTGCTGGCAGGAGAGCACGTCCACCCTGCAATGCCCTGGAGCATAGGTCAGCTTCCAGGCTTGGCTTTTCCAGGTGCCTGAGACCTGTGGTCCTTCCTCAGGGAACAAAAGACCAGGGAACGCTGCTGCTGGTGCAGCAGGGACCCAGGCAGGGCTAGGAAGCCATGGCTGGGCTGTGCGCTTTGCCAGCCTCTGGCTCAGGCTGAGCCCTGGGCTGGCCGACTGTGGATACCTCACCCTCCAGATGGAAGAAGCCGGCTGAGACCCATGGTGCTGGTGAGGACGCTCTGCCAGCTCCGTACTGGGGGGCAGTGCCAGTACCCCTGGAGATGGCACTGGGGACTTGGCAGCCCAATCCCTCCACCTCTTTCCTTGGGTTGCAACTCCCGCGCCATGGTTCGCACATGAGCTGCCTTGCTTGGCCGGGCACCAGCCTGCCCAGAGGGACGGGGCCTCGGCCTCGTGCGCGACAGGACTGGCACCGCCGCGTGTGGCCGAGTGCGCGACAGGGCTGGCCCCAGGCGCGCGCTGGGCTGGTGCACACAGGAGCTCTGCTGACACACCGACCGCGGCTTCCGCCCGCTGCACCGTCCTGGCCGGGGAAGAGCAAGGCAGGGCTGCCTGCCTGCCGCCTGCCGTAGAGGGCCTGGGCTTGGGGAAAGGGTGGCTCTGGGAGCTGGAAGATGGGTTGTGTTTTGAGCAAACCTCGGTCCTCCTGCTGCTCTGCAGGGGATGGGGATGGAGCTGCTGGGAGGCGAAGCAGCCGTGGCAGGAGTTGAGCAGACCGCACACCATGGATGGAGTCTCCAGTGATGCAGGAGGTTGGAAACCTGTGACCCGCGGCAGCCCCTCCTACAGAGTAAGAGGGTGGGGTGACAGAGCAGGACCCCCGTACAGGGCTCCCCCCCAGAGCCTGCGCGGTCTACGTGGTGCCGCTGCTCCTAAGCTCATGCGTGCTGGAGCTGGCAGGGCTGCAGAGCCCCCCAGGTCTCCCCATCCCCTTTGGCCCTTCAGCAGACATCACTGCTGCCAGCCAGCTGGGAGCCAGTTTGGGTGGGCCATGTGGTAACGACCACAGTGGCAAATCTGCCTGGAGAAATGCCACCGCGCTGGCCCTCCTGCACCACGGGTCCGGGTCAACGGCGTGTGCAAGTTCACTCTGTGCGCTGCTTGCTCAGCTGCAATCATGGCTGACCGTGGAGGGGTGATGTCCCATGGAGGAGCCCCATGCACCACCTCCTGCTGGCAACCGAGCCTGCAGCAGTGCTCCTAGCCCGGGGTGCGCGCTGTGGGGAGCCGAGCAGGTCTGAGTCTGCCTGCCGGGGCGGGGACGCGGGCACTGCTGGCTGCCGCCATAACTCAGTGGGTGCTGCGTCTCCCTGCTATCACGCAGCGCTTGCAGGCATCGGGCTGGCTGTGTGGCGGCGAGGCCTTCCCGTGTGCAACTCGTGTGGCCACGAGGCATGAGTCATGCCAATGGGGAGACAGGGTGGAGCGGAGCTTTTGGGATGGAGCAGGGTTTTGATGATCAAAGCAGCGGGAAACAGCCAGCTCCTGACACCTCAGCCCCCGGGGTGCCATCCAGCTTCGCCGGAGGTGCGGCAGTGCTCCCAGCATGTCCCAAGCACAGACCCACCACACAGAGCTTGTCTGGGGTCGGTCTGGGGTGACCCAGCTCCGGGGGAGTTCAGCCCCATGGCCCAAGCCGTGCCTGGGAGCCCACGGTGTTTGCGGGGCTGGAGATGGTCGGTGGCTCACAAAGAGCTTTCTGTCTGCGGAGGGCTCGCACCGCTATTGTCCCCCGTCCTAGTTTCTGTGCCGACTGCATGCACTGCTCATCTTTCTAGGTCAGTGAAAAGGGCCTTTGTGTGCCAACAAAATGGTTCTTTCCCTACACAAGGTCCTTCCCTCACTCCTCAGATCAAGCTGCTTTGTTTGTGCTGGTTTTGACCGGAGCATGAATTCTCACGTGCACCCATCCTTGCGCCAGAGCTGCCAGGCCTGGCGGTGCCAGGCAGGGAGAGATGCTCTCTGGCTGTGCCGCCCTGCCTGCGTCTCCGCAGCGGTGGGGCAGTGCGCGCTGGCTGTACTGCGCAGGGATGCAGCCCTCAGGAGTGGTGATGCTCTGGGCAGCTCAGGTGTCCCCTGAGGACAGTGGCATGGTGGGAAGGACAGGGGCAGGGCAGTGTGAATTTTGCCTTTGCCACTTGGCCTTCCTGGGCACGGAGAGGGGCTGGCGGGACGCTGCTGTCCAGCACGCCAGGATAGGGCTGTGGGGGTGAGGAAAGCTCCATCAACCTGGAGCTGAGACGGAGCAGAGGCCGTGGGTGGTGGCCATCTCAGACCCTTGGCTGCCCGGAGACCACCTACGGGGCTTTCCTGGGGAATCCGAGGGTGCCAGCTCTGGGTGTCTGAACTCAGACCTCGACCAGGAGATGCAGAGTTACCCACCGCTCCGGCAGCATCTCAGGGGCTGGGATTATCCCTGGTGTGTCAGTGGGATGTGTGGAGAAGCAGAAAGCAGGACCAGATGCAGTTGGGGATGATGGCAAGGGAGGGCAGGGGCATAAGGCAAAGACAGAAGGGCAGGCTTGGTAGGCGGCCAAGAGACAGATTTTTGCTAGCAGCAGGCTGAGGGCTGTGAGCAAGGAAATCCACTCTTTTACCACCTGGTTCGTTCTTGCTGGGCTCAGGGGCAAGGATCCGAGGACTGCCCCGGAGCAGGGGACCCGGCTCCGCTACGTGCTGCACTCCTGGGAGCAGAGCCCTGCGGGGCTGGGGGCAGAGCGGGACCCGCGGCGGGCGTGGGCTGGATCTGGGGACCCTGCACCCGCGCGTGTGTCTGTTCACATACACATGCTGCCCATTGCTGGATCCCAGGGGATCCACGCGCCCGTGTGACAGTGCACCTGTGCATGTGTGCGCACACGTGCCCTGTGTACATAGCTGGATCCCACAGGATCTGCATTCCCGCATGAGAGCGGGTGTGGGGGTGTGCAGGCATGCTCCCGGTACGTGGCATAGCCGGCAGCGATTGCTGTCAGACTGCTCTCTCCTATTGTTTCTTTACCTTTTTTTTCTCCCCTCAAAACCCAGTGTTTAATCATCTCACATCCCAGGAACGTCACTGCTTTCTCTCATGAGCTAAACTGACACCCTGTGTGGGATGGAGGGATGCGAGGAGCTGTGGTCCCTCCCCTGTCAGCCCTTTCCCCTCACTCTGTGCTTCCTGTTGCTGTGGCGACATGACACGATGTGTTGGATGCATTTGGAAATGCCCGTCTCATGAAGATGCACGCCAAGAGCTGTGAGCGTTGGTGGGCTGTGCACAGCCCAGCATCTCCCATTTTCCTTTGGCTGGGCGCAAGGGACACCATGCTGACGGGCACCGTGGCTTTGTTGTAGCCAGAGATGGAGCACTGCACCCTGAACATCCCTGCTTATCCTTGGCCCTGGTCACGTCTCAGGGAGGGAGCCAATGTGCCTGCCCCACCCTGGACGGTTGCACCAGGGGCGAGAAGAGGCTCTTTCCCAACCTTGGCCGCGTGCTGTTGTTTTTCAACGCAGCCTTCGGGGGAGAAATCCCCTGTGCTGCATACGTGTGCGCAGACACACACCTGCGGTCCAGCTCGCCCCATGCTGCAGGATCCTCCCACGTCCCTGGGCTGCAGCAGCACCCTGTGCATCCTCCCAGATCACCGCAGCTGCCGGAACACATCCAGCTGCAGGTCTGGGGGCACAAACACCCACCCTGCTCATCCCCACGCGCCCCTCTCTGGGGGCACCCTGCCACCCCCGCAGCACCCATCTTCTCCCACCTGTTTCTTAGGGTTTTGCCCTTATTTCAGCTGGCAAACAGAACCACCTTCCTCGCACCTCCCCTCCCTCTCTGGATCCCAGCTGTTCTTCCTCTTGTTTTCAGCCAGCTACTATCCTGGAGCTAAAAATAGCGAGGAATTTACGGCCCTCGACCTTGAACTCAGCCGAGCACAGCGTTCCAGCTTTGTGCTGTGTCAGCAAATCACTGGATGGCTCAGCCTGGGCTTTCCCTGCAACTCCGCAAGCCCTTTCCCCTGAGGCACACGCCGGGATGCTGGCCAGACCGGCATTGGCTGTAGAGACGCTGGTTGTGTAAGAGGGGCAAGACGTACCATGTGGGCACGGGGCAGCGGGGTGGTGTGCGATCCCAGCAGCCTGAGACCCCATGATGTCACAGGATTTTGATTTTTTGTCCTTTCAAGTCACATATTTTCACCATGTCTCTAGTGACATTTCCTTTGCGGATGTTTTTAGCATATATTTAGAAGAGTTTCCAAGTTTTTCCCACCATAATTGGGAAAGCAGGAAACTCACTGTTTCTGTGTAATTGTCTTCAAAAGGGAAATTGACATTGTCAGGTAATCACGGGAGTCCTGCAGCCAAAGCCTTCGAGAAAGACATCCCATCCACCCAGCTCCATCCATAGTGCTCATTGCTAGCTCAGTGATATCAAGTCTCCGCTGTCAAACAGGATTTTGGAGCCCGCCCCTCCCCGCAGGAAGGAGTGAGGCCAGGCCGTTCCCAGCAGTGGCTCAGTGGGGCTCTGACGGTTGCCCCGGTGACCCTCAGCGATGGGAGCAGCTCTGGCTTTGGGCATGTGGCCAACCACCCGAGATAAGCAGCTCCCGGCCATGCCAGCCACTCCACCGGCACGGATGTCACCCCCAGAGAAGGGACGGTCCCCGGGGGGCAGGGCAGGGCTGCACCTTGCTCTATGCCTCCAGGACCGGGGTGGTACCCAGCCAGGACGCTCTGGGGAGCTGGGACAGGGGCTGGCCAGGGGAGGAGGGCTAGGACATGAAGGCAGGGTGGTGTCCCTGTTCATCAGCCTCATGGCCTTCATCTGGCTTTCTACTCAGCTGTTGGCATCGGCCTCTGCTCCTGAGAGCCATCTCATGCAGGGGTGTCCTCACACCCTGCCCGGGCTGTCCGGAGATGGGGGATGCAAAGCTGTTCAAACCAAGCAGCCTTGGCCCATCTCGCCCAGCCCAAATGCTTCTCTCTAGCTCTGAAGACCTTGTTCCAGATTTTGACTGTGTCCAAAAACCCCAGGCAGCCTCAGAAGTGCATAGCGAGCATCCTGTTCCCGCTGACAGGCAGAAGTTGTCTCTGCGTTTTTCAGTCGTGGCTGCTTCCAGTGCCTGCTGTCCTCTTCCCTCTTGGCCCCGGGAGGCTGGGAGAGGGGAGTCGGAGGCCGTCTGGCTGCCGTGGTTGTGAAACGCGTGAGTCAGGGAGCCTGAGGACCCGGCACCGAAACACCAAGCAGCTCCCCGTCCCTCTGCGGGGCGGCCGGGTGCAGGGAAGGGAGCGAGGGCGCAGGGCAGGGTGCAGGCAGACGATGCTGCCGCTGTTGGTCAAGGGATGCCGCTCAGTTATTATTTTTTGTCTATGTTTTTTTTTTACCAGAGCAGGGGCAGTGAGGCTCAGCTCGCAGGAAGGGAGCCCGCGGAGAGCGGGAATGATTCATTAGCCATATTAAGCAGATTTATGAGGTTATTTCTCAAATGAAGGCTGAGCGTGTGTGTCATGCCATCCTGGGCCAGGCTACATCACAGCACTGCTGCCAGCAGAGAGCCTGCCAAACCTCAGCCCTTCCACAAAAACAGCTCCAGCGGGCAGTAAAAGCAGGATAAACACAGCGGCAGCGGCTTTGGAGCAGGGCTGCGTGTGAGGCCATGCGTGCGTGCTTCCCAGTGCCAGGCGCTTCGTTATTTGCAGGCATTTGTGGTGCCCTGGGTAGAGAGGGAGATGGTGAAGACTCACCCGGGGTCTGAGGATTTTGAGCTGCGGTTGGGGATTTCAAGCTGGGGAGCAATTATCTGGGGAGAAGGTGCAATTTCTCCTCTCTTGTCTTGAAGCATCTGAGTTGCCCCACTGGGAGCTGGCAGCACGCTTGCCCGGAGCTGGGAGCTGCCCCACAGAATGGATGTCCTGTTGGACACATCACTGGGGCCATGAATGGTCCGTGAAAGATGCTCTGCCAGGAGCTGTGGTGGCCGTGCAGAGCTGGAGAGCAACCTGTGGGATCGTGCCAGTCCACGGGCACCTGCAGGGAGAGCGGGACATGCCCGCGAGGTGCAATGCCTCTTCCAGGCCAGGGAACGGCCCTCGGGTGCAGCAGGGGTCTGGTGGCTGGGGAGCCGGTGGTTGGGTAGTCCCAAGGAGTGTCTGCCAGAGCGAGGGACACCGTTTGGGGATGGGCCAAAGGGAATCCTCCAAGCAGCTGGGGAACATTTCTGAGCTCATTTCTCCACCAGCACCACCTCTTAGGGGGTTAAACGCGGGTCTCTGTTTAGCATGTCCCCAGAGGTGCTGAGACTTTCCCATCCCCAACGAGGTCTCCCTGAAAACATCACCTATCCACTTGGATTGGCGTCCCCCGGCTGCTCCTGTGTGGTGCCCACAGCACCCCTGGGCCCACGGAGGCCAGCCTGCCAGCACCGCCTGGCCGGGGACAAGCCTGTCAGTTGTTTGGCTAAACCAGCAGAAAACGGGTCCTGGGACATTCCTGCCTGGGATTCATTTTAGAGCTGCAGGAGAGGTTACAACCTTCCAAGAAATGTGTCTCTGGGAAGCTGCCCAGTGGGAAAGAGGATGGACCCAGAACATCACAGCGATGAGGGAGGATTGAAAACAAGCTAGGAATAAAAAATGACT
Source organism: Chlamydotis macqueenii (assembly GCF_036417535.1). Classification (NCBI taxonomy): domain Eukaryota; kingdom Metazoa; phylum Chordata; class Aves; order Otidiformes; family Otididae; genus Chlamydotis; species Chlamydotis macqueenii. The sequence continues at coordinate 727,139 of NC_141566.1, forward strand.
ATATATATATAAACACGCTGGGCAGAAGAGCCAGTACTTCAGCCTGTGTTCTTAATTTGTTGTTGTTTTTAATCTTTGATTTGGAAACTGGCTGCTATTTATAGCCCTCCCCTTTCCCCGCAGCAGTTAGCGGCGCTGATCCCTTCCAGATGTCCGTTCCTCGCACGCCTGCAGCCTGGGCTGCTGGGGCTGGAGGGGGCGCGGGGCTGGCCAGCACTGGGGAGTGGGCTGGGACTGAGGGAGGAGGTCCAGCTTTGGCGGGGGCTGCCTGGCAGAGCTGGTCGCTGCTTGGGGAGGCGGGGGGCCAGATGTGGGGCGAGGGATGCCCACCGGCTCTGCCCCGCAGCTGCTGACCTGAGCCAGCCCCTTCGGTCTGAGCGCAGGCAGAACAGGGGGCTGAGGCTGTCGGGTTGCCTGTCCCTGTCTGCTGATGGACCAGCTGGGGGGAGACGGGACACCCCCGGATGAGGATCCCTCTGGACCCACGGCAGAGCAGGGCACCGCAGATACGCCCGAGTTTGCCCTCGGTGCCCACAGGCAGCATCTCCGCTCTCCATCCCCGCCCCGGGGCTGCCCCGCAGGCAGGGGCAGGCAGGAAGGGTGAGCCTCGCGGGTGCGGAGGCTGCTCACCGCGGGGCTGCTGGCTGGCTGTCCGTCTGTCTGGCAGCCAGGAAGGACTGGAGGTGACGCGGTGCCTGCAGGAAGTCATCTTGCCCCACCACCTGCCCGGCAGCGGCGAACCCGCGCACCTCTCGCACAGCATCGGGGCTCTGGTGCAAGCTGGATCCTGACCGCGCCCCGTCCTGCTCCCGGTGACAAGCTCCCACCGTGGCTGGTGCACTACGCTGCTGCTGGGTCCACGCTTCCCCGGCTGCAGCCCATTCCTCATCCTGGCACACATCCTGCCCTCTCCTCTTTCCAAACAAGCGGGAGAGTTGCAGATGAGCTGAATGCGGGAGGTGGTGATGGGGCCTGGGAGGCAGAAGGGATGGGTGGGCAGGTGGGACCAAGCAGCATCCCCCAAAGGATGGAGGAATCCCCTTCCCCTGCGGCCACTACCCTGGGTGTGGGAACACTGCAGCAGGGACATGGGCTTGGGTCCTCGCTGGACGGGGTGGTCATCCCAAAGGGGCTTGCACGGTGGCTCTGGCACCAATCAGCCCTGGGACGGTTGGGACCCGTCAGTGCCACGTGGCAGAACCGCTGAGCCAAGCCCTGAGCTCGCACCGCGACGCTGCGGGGCCGCTTGACAGATGATGTCTCCACCGTTCCCAGAAACAGTCGGCGTACGGCTGCAGCCCTGAAGTGACGAGCACTGCTCGTCACACCATGCCTCTCCGCCAGCCACTGTTGCCCAAGCTTTGCCTCTTCTTGCTGGCGAATGAGCTCACTTCCCCCAGCCCCTGCTCTGCAGCCAGAGCAGGTCTGCCTGGAAACCCCATGGCTCTGGGGCTGGCAGGCTCCCCGCGCGTGGGGCTGGGGGGCACAAGTGCAGGGCGGCATGGGCAAGGACTTGAGGATGAAAAGGCAGCTGAACGGGCAATGGGGCAAACCATCCCGCAGCCGCGTTTGTGAGAGCAGCTGAGCAGCCCACGGCCGCACTGCTCCAGAGGGACCCCGGTGTCCCTGCGGGGCTTGGATGTGTCCCGGGCGGCTCCCTGCGCAGGCAGTCCCGCTCCCGGGGATGTCCCGACACCGTATCACGCCCTGTCAACATCTCTCCCCACCTCGAAAGGTTGGAGGAGTTGCAGGGTTCCCACGGAAAATATGACTCTGGGCTTTCCTGCCGGCGCAGGGAGGTTCGTGGTGACTCAGGGGCTGGTAACCGGGCAGCGGCACACAAACAGGCCTGCTGAGCACCGGGCGTCCTGGCCGGCCCGCGTCCAGCAAGGAGGGGCTGTGGGGACCTGGGGGAGCCGGTGGCGGCTCCCGGCCCCTTTGCAGGGGGGACAGGGAGAGGCTCGGGGTGTCAGAGTGCCCAGCCTTGGGCTCTGCTCTGCTCTGCTCTGATGAGTGGGGGTCCAGAGCCTGTTTGTGACACCCCGAGGAGAAGATATCCCGCGGCTCAAGGGAGCGAGTGGGGGGCTTTCAGGAGCCTGCTGCTGCTGTGTCCTGGCGCGGGCACAGGGGAGCTTCCCTAGGACAGCCCCGGGCTTTCCCAGAGGAGATGCTGCAGCCCTGGGCAGAGGCTGGGGTTCCAGGGGCAGTTTCTCTGCTGTTCCTTGGGTCGGGGCCTTTCAGGGGGTAGTAATGAGCAGCCGTAGCACAGCTGTGACTTTTGGTCCTTTCCCTGCCTTCTCAGGAATGCTGCTGCTGAAAACATCATGGCACAGCCCTGGCCCTGCCTCCTCCAAGAGCCCTCTGCGCAAACAGAGCCGCTTGTAAAACGTCTGCAGCGAGTTCCCACAGTGGGGACTGTGTGGAGAGGGGTCCCGGGCACCCTCCTGCTGCTGCCACCGGGCAGGGGGCAGGGAACATGCCAGAGGACCGAAAGACGAGAGGGTAGAAAAGGCTTTAGTGGCCAGGTGGCGATTGCTTATAGGGGAGATGACAGTCCTGTCACGCAGGGGCTGGCTGTGCACCAGAGAGCATCCCCCTGCCCCGTGCCGTAACCACCCCACCCAGCTTCCCGGGCCCGTTGTGCCACAGCTCTGCTGCTGCTCTGGGTTGCAGGACAAGGCTGCTCGTTAAATTTTGTGCATGTGTTTGAGACAAAAAATGGAGCGGGGGGGGCAGTTAAGTGCCACCAAGCAGAACTGGTGGTGCACGGGGCGCATGGCCCTTCTCGGCTTGTCCTGGCCCACATGGCTCTGGAGCGGCTGCAGTGTCGAAGACGGGGAAGGTGGGAAGAGGGGTCCTCCGGTGGCGAGGAGCAGGAAGGGAGAGAGAGAACCAGAAAAAGACTTGTGTAATCTGAGGGGGACTAGCATTCCCCGGGAGATGCCATAAGCATGCCAGGATTGCTGATCCCTGGGAGGCAGAGAGCAATTTGCTCTATACCCAGCTGACCCCTGGCTGGTTCCGGCGAGGACAGGGTTAACTGTGACCGGGCTGGGGGAGCAGCTGGGGCTGGTGGCCCCGGGGCTGGGCACACAGCTGGGACAGTTCACCCAAAGGAGCCCAGGGTTGCTCCACCTGCCCCCCTGCTTACGGGATAAAGTGGGGCTGGGGCTGGGGGGCAGGATCCATGGTGAGTTACTGCACTGGGGAATTACATGCCCAACTGTGCTCTATTACTGTTTTTTTGTTGTTGTTTCTGTCTCTGTTTTCTTTTCCTCTGTTGTTTTGCCTCCTTTTCTTTCCTGATTCCCCTCCTCATCCTACTGTGGAGGGTGGTGAGAAGGGTAGTGAGTGAGCAACTGTGTGGTGTTTCAGCTGCTGAGCAGGGCTAAGCCACAACACCCTACCCCTGCTCCTCTGGCTCACGAACCCCTGACAGCCTCTGGCATGGTGTCTCCCCTGGGCACTTCAACAGCGGAGTGGGATTAACCTGAGGGCACTGGGAAGCATTCACTTGCAGAGAGGATGCTTTGGGAAGCAGGGTCCCTGCCAGCTACCCCAGTTTGCCCAGGATGGAAAGGGAAGGCAGGCAGAGGGAGCCTGGGCAGAGATGGTGCCTGAGGCACCGTCACTTGCTGGTGGTGATTTATGGCATTGGCTAAGCCAAAACAGGGCTGCAGGGATGGGAATGCCCCATTCCAAGACTGGACATGCTGAGCGTGACCCAAGCTCCACATCCAGCTACCTGACAGGTGCTTTGGGAAAGCTGGAGATGCCCAGGCATGGCGAGAGGGTGACCAGGGAAGTCACGTCCTTGTCCTGGCCGGGGACCAGACAGGACCAGGCTGGTGGCCAGCACTGAGTCATGGTTGGGAGAGGCTGGAGCTGTGGACGGACAGCGGGCTGCTGACGTCTCCTCACCCCACTTTGCAGGAGGAAGCAGAAAGCGCTGAGCCGTTGCCACAGCAACAGCTGTTTTCCTGCGCAGCCCAGGGGAAATCATGCTCCCATGAGATGTACTTCTTTGAGTTGATCCTTCCACTTGCCCATCCCTACCCTCGCACGCACTCCTACGTCTTCCTCAGGGTACCGAATAGCTGAGTGGGCAGTGGCGGGTTATTTTAGGGCTTTTTGAGCTATTTTGGGCAGTGGCTGTGAGACACCGTGGGCGGGCGGGAAGGGCCAGGCTTTGGTTTCTGCTCTGAGTGACGCTCGGGTTGGGGATGGGGATGACTGGGGCAGGGCAGGCTGGAGGAAAGCCCTGGGATGTCCGCAGACAGCAGCTGAAGGAAACCCCGGGAGCTGTCGTGGTCAGGAGGGCTGGGAAGATGCCCGTGGCTGTGCGGCGTGGTAAGGAGATGGAGAGGCTCCCAGAGCCCCGGGAACGCTGCTCTGGAGGCAAGGGCTGCAGGATCAGCTGCAGCAGGCCAGCACTACTGGCTGCTCCCTGGCCGGATCCAACGGCCGTGCTGCCGACAAGCCACTGCGGTACTGTGGAGAGAGTCCTTGCAGCCCAGGGTTTTGGGGTCAGCTCCAGCCAAGGATTAAAATCGCTGTGAAGGAAGGAGAGGTGACATCGCCCCGGTGCCCCCAGTGCCCGCAGGGACGGAGCAGACAGGCCATGTGGCGCGGTTCTCTCCTCTCTTGCCACATGCTGCCTTGGCACCGGGCAGGAGCAAGCGAGTCAGCTGGTCCCAAAGCATCCCCCCTGTGCGAGGCCGCGGGGTTTCACCCCAGCCGGAGCCCCCAGAGCTCAGCTCCCCGCGTGGGTCAGCCCGTCCAGGCGGGCTGGGCCAGGTCCGTGCCAGCGTGGGCTGGGCACAGCTTCCCAGCAGAGCTTTGCTGAGGATGAGCCCGTTGCTCAGGGCATACAGAGAAGGAAAAACAGAGGCGGAGGAGCCTGCTTTCGACTAATTTTCCTCTGTCCCTCTCATTTTATTTGTCAAGCCAGATGTTTTCATGGCTGAGAACCAAGTAATCCAAAAAAAGTTTATCTTTTCGGCACAATGTCAGCACTGTAACAGCAAACAAGCCTGCTATGATGAAGATTGTGGCGCAAGAAATATCCCTGGGGTCTGCAAGCACCAGCCCCGGTGCAGGGGCTGTGAACAAGCCCCCGGGGCCCCGTTCCAGCATCACGGAGCTGAAGGCTGGGGGAGCCCCATGCCCGCAACAGCCCTCCCCTCTCTGCCTCTGCGGCTCTGCCTGCCCCGACACAGGCTGCTTGGTGCGTCTGGGGTGGGCAGCCACCCATAGAAGCCCAGTGACACCCACGTCCCGTCGCCGCTGGGGACGGTGCCGGAGGCTGCAGGCACGGCCAGATGCCGGAGGTGAGGCAGGAGAGCAGTGGCTCGTTGCTCAGCCCTGGGCATTTTTGCACTGCGCTGCCAGCCCTGCTTGCGCATGCTCCTCCTGCTCCTGCCCCTGCCCCGGCTGTGTAAACAAGTCCTGGGAACCAGGACCTGAGTCATCTGCTGGCTGAAAAACACCCAGACATGGTAACAGGCCGAGCGGCAGCTCCTCCGCAAGGAGCCGGGTGTGGAAGTGGCTGCAGCAGGGGTGTGGTGCCCGCGCAGAAGCAGGGTTTTGCAGGATCCTGCGGTGGGGATGCAGCATCCCTTCCCGTGATGGCACTCCTGCATCACACCTCTGTGATGTAGCCGGTGGGCACAAACCAGGGTGGCCTGATCCTGCCAGAGCCGCTGCGCGCAGCCCCGGGCACGCGGCTTGCATCACCCCCTGCGATGTGAGCAGCAGCTTCAGAATATGCTCCCTCTGCAGGGAGGGGTACGTCAGATGTGATGAATATTATTTACATAATCCATACACAATAACCTAAAAAGACCAGCTTTAAACAAAAACCAAGCCCTACCCTGCATGATGTTCTTCAGCAGCACAGTGCTGGTGGGGGCGGAAGCTTGCTGGGTGCCTGGAGGCATCTTTATCTGGAGATCCAGAGTTTAGAGGGTCAGAGCAAGGTAGGGGAGGGTCCAGAGTGGGATTCAGCTGGCTAGCTCCAGCTTTTAAAAATACAAGGCACAGCAGGTCTCAGCGTTCAGCCTGGAGCTCCTGCTCACCGGGCTTCCTTTGTGCTAGCCAAGCATCATCTGCGGGATCTTCTAGACCTGAAAACTGGGGGATTCCCAGAAGAGACAAAGTTAGCAGAAGCACAGTGTCTGTCGCCAGGTTTATGACTTCAGCTAAAAATAATCAGTCCTGATGGAAAAATTAAGCTTGAAACAGGAAGAAATTATTCTGGTTTTGATGTGCCTGGGAGCTGATCCCTCTTCGTAGTGGTTTGGGCTGGAAAGTACCTTCTGCTCCTTCAGCCCACCCAGGCACCAGTGCCTCAGTCAGTACACGTGGGTGCGTGTGTTCCCCGCTTCCAAAAACCCCCAGCCAAGACACTGGGATGGGAAGAGCAGGGGTTCAGGGTGCCTGGATGCTTTTAAGGGCTGGCTCCCGCCCCAGTGCTGAGGGCCTGTCTCCGGAAGCTGCCCCAGAGGAGATGGTCCTGTGCTGCCCTGCCAGCTCTCAGGCGCGTGGAGGATGGCAGGAGTGTGAGAGCCGGCTGAGGGAGGTTGCTCCAAAGCCGCTTGCAGGCTGATGGGAACCAGAGGAGGAGGCTGAAGGCAGGGCTGCGGAGCTGGCTGAGCCCCAGCAGCAGATAACCCCTCAGTGACGGGACCTATCCCAGTGACGGGACCTATCCCAGTGACGGGACCTATCCCAGAGACGACATGAAGTGGGAGAGGCTGGGAGCGGGGGGACCAGCTCAGCTTTGGGGTTCAGTTTCTCTCTCCAGGCTTCTCCATGAGCTTTCCAGCTCCATCAGTCCTGCTGCCCCGGGGAGGTGGGAAGGGAGAGGCATTTTTGGCCTGGCTCCCACTTGCCACTGTGATGGGAGCAGCAGGCAGAGCGCAAATGTGCTGGACTTATATAGAGCTGCGCCTGGCTCCTGGCACCCAGCTGCCCAGATGCCGCAGGGATGAGTGCAGCGGGCGGCTGGCCCGTGGTGGGGGGGATCAGACAGCCCGGGAGCTCAAAGCACCCTCAGGGCCACGCAGCAATCCCATCATGTTCCCGCTCCCGGCTCCTCTTGGCGGCCGCGGTCAGAGCTGAAGTGACCCCATGGTGATGAAGGGGATGGTTCTGCCAGCCCTGGGCAGCAGCGAGTCACCCTGAGCGCGGGGCAGGGACGCAGCCCAGGGACGGGCACGCTGGCTGCCAGACCTGTGTGCTGGTTAGACACTCACACAGCGCAGGGGCATTTTCTCTTCTTGCCCAAATCCCTGCCAGCCCTGGAAGATCTAACCCGGCCCCAGGCTGGTGCCTGGATTAATTAGTATTACAGCCTTCCCATGGTGCGGCCGTGCTATTTTCAGCAGCCTCTGGCTGCTTGATCACATCCAGCATGTGTGCAGGCTGGGCCCCCCTCACAGCCTGCCCCGTGGCTCCGCAGCAAGCAGAGCTTTTGTGCCAGGGGGATGGAGGGGAGGGGAGCTAGCAGGGGCGACTGGGGAGGACTGGGAGCTGCTGGGATTCAGGGCCAGGGAGGTTAGAATGTGGCTGGATAAGAAACGCTCCGACAGAGCTTGTCTTTTGAGAGCAAGTGCATTTTGTGCAGGGCTGGGATGTATCAGGAGAGCGTTGGCGCTGCTGACGTTTTTATTCTGGGGACACAGCAGCAGCGTGTCACATTAACAGCTCTGACGCTGCTCTGCTGCTCTGTGTCCCCCATACAAAATGCCCAGAGATCACAGCCTCAGTGATGTGGGTACCAGTGGGATGCCCACCCCAAGACCCTGGTACAGGGTCTCCGTGCATGCTCACACGTCTCTGCACACGTGCTCCTTCCCTGCCTCGGCACGGTGCTAGGAGGGCTCCCGGGCAGACCTGCTGCTGCAGCAATCCCCTTAGCGTAATCCCAGCCCGGCTCAGAGGAGGGATTTGCTCTCTGGGCCGGGAAGAGCCTTCCTCCCCTCTGCGCAGTGATGCAGTGGTGTTCAGCAGACGACGTGTGAGCACCGTCACGGCTGCCTTGCATGCAGCAGGGCAGAGCTGGCCCTGCCCAGAAATGCTCCAGGGTGCTCCTGGGGCTCAGCCCTGCAAGGGACAGCAGTGGCCTGGCCCTGGGCTTTGGCTGCTTTGCTCCCCCGCAGCATCCCGAAGGGAGCAGGCAGCCTGGGACAAAGGCAGCGAGGGCAGAGCAGGGAGGACGGGTGGCCTTTACTGAATGCGGGCTGCCCGGACTGAGTGCTTCTTCTCGTAAGTGTGAAATCAGGGAAGAGCAAGCAGTTGTGGGAAGCTGGGGATTGTTTCCCTTTGCCCAGGGCAGCTGGTAAGCTTTTGGGCAACACTGGTTCCCAGGCAGTACTCCACCGCACCAGGAGATTTGGCACCCCCACCTCGGTCTCTGGCAGAGCTGGGAGCCATGCAGCAGGACCCCTCCGGGACCTGGAGGTCAAGGACAGGCAGGTGACACGGAAGGAGAGAGGCTGCAGCATCCCTGCTCTGGCTTCCTGAAGGGAGCCGAGCCCGGGCACTGCCAGCCCGGCTGGGCGCCAGCACTCGTAGGGCTCAGCTCGACGGCGGCAGCGGCTCCGGCTGCAGAGGTGCTGGCACTAAGCCGCTGTCCCAGGGTAATCCCTGTCCCTCAGCAGCCCACAGAGCAGACCTGCTTACCGCACAAACCCCTAATTCCCTGATAATCCGTCCATTAATGGCAGCGTTTGCTGGAGTGGGAGGAAGGCTGGAAAGCCGAGCGGTCCCTTCCCATCAGCAGGGCATCCATCCTGCCTGGCAGAGGCAGAGCTCCGGACTGTGACACCCGCCCTGGCTGTCCTCCAGGTGACACCATGCCAGGGACCGGGCGAGCTCCTGGCAGGGCGCTCGGGAGCGACCGGGGACGAGGCACAGCCCCTGGACCAGCAGGATGCTTTGCAGCTGCCAGTGTGTCTCCAGCCTCGTCTGTCTGCTCCTCCAGACACGAAGGGACCTGCGGGCAGCAAAGCCGAGTCCGGGTTGTCAGTCCCTGGAGGGAGGGGACAGACCGCAGGACAAGAGCCTGCACGCAGGATGGGTTCCCCTTCCCCGTGCACTTCCTGCCCTTGGGGCAGCAGTTTCTGAGGGAAATGATAATGGCGATGATGCCAGCAATGATGCAACTGTAGCAAGCAGTAGCTGTTATTATTATTGTTAGTGTAATAACAATAACAACAATAATTACCCTGTCTCCAGAGCCTGCAGGCAGCAGTTGTTCAGTGCTTTGCCTCTCAGGCTCTTTGCAGCACTGCTGCCTGGGTCCTGGCCCTGTTGCCTTCAGTCCCAGAGCCCAGGGGCTGCGTGGGGGCCCAGGGCTCTGGACGATATCAGCACCTGCGATTTCCACCCCAGATCTGCTGCTGGACCTGAATTCCCAAAACGCCGTGACGGGCAGCTGGGCTGCTCACACTCTGCTCCCTTGCAGCAGGGACCTACTTGCATCTCTGGAGCCGTTAGCCATCCCAGAGGCTGCCCAGGGGGACGATGTGGCTTTGGTCCCTCCGAGCATGGAGCCACGCGTGTGCCTGGAGGCGCATGTGCCTGCGTGCTGGTGCGGGTGGGTGCCGGGCTGTGTGCGTGTCCCTTTGTGGGCGCAGTTTCCCATGGTGCCCGTGACACCAAGGCCAGCAGCAGCACAGCCACCAACAAGGGGGCTCTGTCTGCTGGCCAGCCCCAGCCCACGTCCCTCCTGCCCCAGCACTGCCCCGCACCATGGGCTGGCACCGGGACCCAGGCGCGTGTCCGTGCACCATCCCACCTGCCGTGGGGTGCCCGTGGGTCTGTCTCCCTGGAGCCACAGCTGCAGAAGTTTGCTGCGCCGGGGCCTCAGAGTGTACTGCTGTCGGACAGCGCCGGTCCCTGCACCATGCTGTCTGTCTGTCTGTCCTGGGCTCCTGTGCGCTGGGAGGACAGCTCAGCCCGTCTGGCTGTCGTCCCTTCTGCCCCTGCCGTCAGCACAGGCTGTGCCTGCAGCCCCTGCTGTCACCTGCTGCGATCCCACAGGAATGCTCCCATCCCTACTCCACGCCAACCTCTCTGAGTGTTTGTTGTACGCTGGGGCTGCGCTCCAGCAAGTGGAGGGGGGTGCCTGGGGCAGGAGGATGCCCATTTCCCCGGCACAGCCAGGGCTGGCATGTCCCAGAACCCCAGCCTTCGGGGCCCTGCCCCTGCCTCCCCATCTCCCCTGCCACTCCCCAGCCAAATCCTCCCTTTGTGCCTGGCTGGGGCTGGGGGGGGAGCTGAGGGCTTTGATGCACCGCTTTGCTCGGCGCCACGGCTGCTGGGCACAGCGGGCTGGCACCAGCGAGACCCGGGCTGGGCGGCAGCTTCAGAGGCGCCTCCGGCTCACATCCCAGCACGACGCTGCCTTGTTTTCACCCTGCGAGGCCGGGACAGTCCCCAGAGCTCGGCCCCTGCTGGGATATGTTCCCACTATGGCTGGCGGAGAGCAGCGGGGCGGCTGGCAGCACTGGGCTGGGGATCGGGGCCTCGTGTTGTACCAGGGAGCAGGTGCTGCCCTGGGGATGGGGAGGGCGCCGGGGGGACAGGGAGACCCCGGGGGTGGCCTGAGGGGCCACACAACTACAAAGCTTCCGACTCCTGCATCGCTGGAGCCATCCAACAAATTGGTTTAATTGGGAGCCTCCATGGCAGGAAGCGGGTCTCGGCTGGGAGCCGAGGCGGCCGGCAAGCAGCTGCGGTGCCCGACGGTGTCTGCCTGCTGCCAAGCACAGGGCAGGGGCTGCTGTTGTGGCGGCCTGAGCCAGCCCGGGGCGCAGGAGGCGGCCCGTGGCACTGGTCTGGGGTCGACGCTGGGATGGGGACCACCTGGAGAGACCCAGCTGCTCTCCTGCCCGGGACGAGCTCTGCAGCAGTCCCCAAGCTGCTGGCTGTGCTCCAGGGAGCCCCTTCGCACCAAGGGAGGACGGCACTGCAGTTCAGACCTTCCCGAGGCAGAGACAGGGCTCTGCGCACCCTGTGCTCACACCCACTCATCCTGCACAGGGGCTGCGGGGGTCTGACCCCCACGCTCGGCTTAGCCCAGGCTGAGGGGGACGTGAGTGAACGAAGGAGCTCCGGTTTTGCTGCCGGAGGCGATGCACCAGCCCCTCCGTAATGCGTTCCCCCAGCCCTGAAACGGGTGCCAGTGGTCACCCCAGCCAAGGGAGGCTGGACAGCCGGATCCCAGCCTGGACTCTGCCTTTGCCCCTGCCCTCCCGAGGCCTTGAACTCCGTGCAGTCCAAAGGTCTCCCTCCTGGAGAATGAGTAACAGCTGTCAAGGCAGCTCCCACCCCTCAGCGCCTCCTGTCCCGCCCGTGGGAGCATCTTCCTGTGGCACCAACCCAGCCACAGTGCCTCCTGCCTGTGTCACCGCACAGCCTGTGTCACCCACTGTCAGCCTGTGCAGGGCAGTGTTTTGGGGGGCTGCAGGGGGGGGGGGGGCAGGGGCAGATGAGGGGTTCCAGCACACGCAGAGTGTCCTGCCTGCATCACCCAGGCTTGAGCATCCTCGTGGGGCTTCCCCCAAAGGTGTGGGGCAGCAGTGGCTGCTCAGGTGGCAGAAGCAGCGTGGCTATGGGCAGGTGGTGACACTTGTGCTGGAGTTTGCTGACTAAAAATGGGACCATGCTGATATTTCTTACTCCAGAGCACCAGGATGCTTCTGGCGGGTCAGGAGCCCCGTTTCATGCCTCTGGGATCTCTCAGGCAGGAGGTCTGACTGTGCTTGGCTCAAAGGTGGCCGGGGACTATCTTTGACCTTACCAGTGTGTCTTCTGCTGCAGACATGAAAGAATTATCAAAATGATGGAGCAGAGAGTATAAACACGGTCCAGGAGATCTCCTGCTTGGGAGTCAACCCTTAACCCCGCTGAGGCTGCAGCGGCGGCTTCAGGAGGCAGAGCGCGGGCAGCAGCTGATGTGCAGTTGCACGGGTGGAGGAAGGCTCAGACAAAACAAACACGAGCGCTGCGCTGCATCACCAGCCAGCTCCAGCGTCCTCACCTCTGCCTGCGCAGCAGCAGCCCGTGACCCCGCCAGCTCAGGGGAGGCCACTCACTGGGAAAAGGGAGATCGGGAGCCCCAGCTGGTCCTCGCTCAGCAGAGACGGGGTTGGAAGCAGGTTTCCGAGGCAGCCGCTCAAGTGCTGGGGGGTTCCAGGAGTCCCTTCCCCTTGGCAAGGGCCATCCTGGCCAGACCGGGCCCTGGAGATCTGGCGTACGTGAGCTGGACAGCTCTTTCCCCGTGATGAGGGCTGGTGACAGGAAATGCAGCTCACAGGGGGTGATCAGCTACCTGACCCTGCTGGGGTTTATCGGCGCCTTCGCCACCACCTCTGGGTCCCAGAACAGGACGGGGGTCATGGAGCAGCTGCGGCACAAAGCTGCCCGCCACACCAGGAGCCAGCCCCAAGCACGGGCTGAGCCGCAGCCATTCCCCAGAGCCAGGGGACACTGGGGAAGGGGTAGAAGCAGACGTGAGTTTGCCAGGGTGATGCCAGGGCAGTGGGCAGGGAGCAGGCTGTGCCCTGTGCCCGCATTCCTCTCCTTGTACGGTAGCTGAGCGGCGGGCAGGTGCCCTCCTCCCCACCACACCTGCCTCGACAAACACACATGGCACGCCAGAGGCGATACGCAGCCGTGGGGCAGGACCTCTGTGCCACCGGCTCTGTGGGACGAGCATCTCCTCCAGGAGCAGCAGGGGCATCAGGGCTGATCCACCCTCGTGATGGAATGTTGACTTTGCAGCGGCAGGGAGCAGGGCCAGGCTCCTCCAGGGTGTCGTCCCACTGCAGATCACCCCTGGGTGACGAGCTGGGAGCGTCAGCAGAGGGCCGTTGCAGGAGCGGGAGCTGGCACCCTGCCCTGGCCAGGGCTGTTTGTGTTTGCTCGGGGATGTCGTCCCTGATCCGCTCCTGTCCCAGTGGCTCTTGGGCAACCTCTCTCCTGGGTAATCATTGACAGGGCTGGGAAGGCTGGCAGGACATCGGCCAGAGAAACCTACTGCTGAGCTCAGGGGAAATTTCCATGGAGTGTTTGGGCTGGTGCAAGCCTGGCACAGAGCGGCCCCAGTATCGCCTGCACCGAGGTCAGCAGCTGGCTGGCTGCCCCTTCCCCGGACACGGCCTGTAGGCAGTCCGGGCTTCGGGGCTTTTGGAGGGACAGGATGGAGACATCAGCCTTCCCCAGATACAAACCAGCCCCTGTCCCTCCGCTCTCCCTCAAGCTGCTTTCTAAGGGTGGGCAGCTTGCCTGTGCAGGCAGGGCACCAGGCTGCAGGCAGCCCCCCAGCATGGTTCAGGGGACCAGCCGAGCCCCGTGTCCCCTTCTGAGATGGAGACAACCCCGCTGTGACTTGTGCCCTCTTGTAAGCCCCAGCAAAGTCCTCCTGGAGCCTGAGTGCCCAGATTTCCCACACTGATTTTCCTGGGGATTATGCTGTTTCTAATGATCAATTAAAGCAAATTGGCCAGGTCCCCCAGGCCCCTAAATCCTGGCTAATCTCTGGCACCTTCTTTAACTCCCATTGCTCACTCATTATGTGGCAGTCCCCTGGGTGGAAGTGTTTGCTCCAAGCACGGCTTTTCCTACATGAGAGCCTTCCGAGTCCCCGGGGTGTTTGTCAGGGTTCGAGAACTTGCTGTTTCTAATTGATTTATTTGCTCTGGTGCTGTTTGCTCTGAATGAATCTCCCTTTCTTGGCAGGAATGAGGAAGTTCACTTTCTCAGGAACGTTTTACTGCTTAGCAGCTTCCTTATCGCCTCTAATAGATCCCATTAACCTTGTGGAGCAGCCACGCTGGCTCTGGCACAGACGGGCAGGAGGAATCTCAGGTTGTTTTTGTGTCTTGTGCACTCCTTTCACCCTGCCGCGTGACCCGGCTGGTTTCGACCTTCCTCAGTTCCTCTTGTAATCGATGCTGCTGTTCCACACCATCTCCCACTTGTCCTTAATGCAATCCTCAAACACCACCTTCTTTTCTCTCCTTCTTGCTGTTCCTTTAAGCTCAGCTGCTTGGGGCTGTTCAGCTTTGTTTCCATCTGGGAAGCCGAAATCCTTTTGTGGCTGTGCCACAGCAGCTCCCGCCACTGTCCCAGCCCTGGGTGGCATTTGTCTGGAGGACTGTCCCAGCACGCAAAGCCCCCTCACCAAGGGGACACAGCTGTGGCGCTCCACTTGCTGGCCCATAGCAGACTGCGGGCAGGTGGCTCCTCTCCTAGCCCCCCTTCCTCCAGCCAGTGAGGGATGGAAAGACAGCCAGTGCTGCTGGCTCCCCAAGGCATGACATCCCTATACCATGAGCAGTGACCTTTAGGGACAACCAGACCCAGCGTCTCGCCAAACCACAGAATTTGACCAAGCTGAGGATGTGGCTGCAGCAGCCCAGGGGCCACAAATCGTGTAGGTATCCAGGGCATTTTTTTTTTTCCCCAATGGGAAGACTCATCCTGTGATCCTCAGGATCCTGTGATCTGCTGGTGCAGAGCCCAGGCAGCCCTCGTTACCTGTGTGCAGGCTCCGGCCGCTCTTGCTCCTGCGGTGCACAGGTCTCCACCACACCCAGCCACCGCTTGCTCAGGCCTGGCAGCCACGTTTGGTAACGGGGCTTTCCCTTCCCAAGGTGTCCGAGGCGGGCTAACCCCAGCCAGGCCGGAGACGCCAGCTGATCTGGATCCACAGGGGGAACTGGGCTCCGAGGACCATGAAAAACCGCAGCCACGCATTTATCTGCAAGACTCCCGCGGGGCTGAGCCGGGCTGGGACACGGCGTCCGAGGAGCAGAGAAGGACCTCCAAACCCTTCTGCTCTCCCCACGCCGCTCCAGACATCCTCCCAGGCAGCTGCTCGCCCCCACGCACGCTGCATTGCGCATCAGCCACGCGTGCCCTGCCCCTCTCTGCAGCAAAACGCCCCCCAAGCCCTTTTCTCCATCACGCCCCCAAGCTGAGCCAGGTCCTGGCTGGAGGGACCCCCGGAAGCCCAGCCTGCCCCGCTGGGCCTATGGGAGAAGGGGGGCGCATCCCCATCCCAGCCCCCTTTCTCTTCCCCTTCCATCTCCATCCCACCTCTGCCCTCACACTTATCCTCACCCTCAGCTCCACCCCCAGCCCCATCCTCAGCTCACCCCCTTGCCCACCCCAGACACGCCCCGGACCAAGGACAGGGGAGAAGGAGTGGGTGCAGTCCCTCCCCCTCCCAGTGCCACATTTGGGGGTGCAGGGGTGCGAGGATGCGGGATGCCGGGCGAGGGCCGGGGCCGGGCAGCATCACGCCCGGGCAGGAAAGCACCGCTCTGCGCTGCAGCTGCTTCTGTTTTTTTTTAACAAATCAGCCGTTTCTTAGAAACTTCCTGCTGCGGCGCATTAACCCTTGGGGCGCCGCTGAGCAGCAGGAAGCCAGGGTAGCCCGTGATGGCCGCGGTGCAGCCTTAACCCTTCCCTGCCCGGAGCGGTGCAGTCACCCCAGCGCACAGGGGCTTGGGTCGTCCCGGGGCCGGGATACGGCCAGTTGGGGGGACCCTAGCTCAGCCCCCGCAGTGTCCCGGGGCAGGGCTCAGCCCTGCCTTCGGGCCTGGCTCCGCTCCCGCTCCTGCTGCCCGTGGTTTGCGGGGCGTCCTGGGTGGGAGAGGGCTGGGTGCCACCCAACCCCCGCCCCGCTCGCTGCATCGGGGGATCGGGCTCCCGAGCCCGGGGACTGGCGGGGGCAGGGAGCCAGCCGGAAGGGAGGGGCCCCTGTCCCGTTTAGGGTGCTGCACAAAGTGTACAGCCTTCGGCACAGCGCGAGGGGACATCGCGTCCAGAAGGAAGGGGAGGCTGGGAAGGGCGTTTCCAGGCCTTTTCCATAACCGGTGGGCCTGGGGAGGGCATAGTGTCTTGGGGTGATGCAGGGGTGTTTGTGGACCTCTCCCAGCCCCCCGATGCAGCAGGAGGCGGGGAGCAGGCCCGGTGTACGCCGGGGAGGGGGTGGCAGCCCCGTGCACCCCGGGGAGTGGGGTGACAGCCCCTCTCCCTTGGCCGCCGCGCCCACAGGCTTGCTGTGCGCTCAGCCCGAGGGTGCAGCTCCGCTCCCGCTGCCCCCAGGGGACCCCGGGGGCAGGGCCGGGGTCCGCCATGCCCGGCTCTGCGGTGGCTGTGCCAGCGGCCGGGAGGGGTTCCTGGTGGGGCTGCCCCGTGCCATTGGCTGGCATCGTGTCACACCACGCTGCGGGGACGGGGGAAGGCTCTGCCCACCCGTGGGAGGAAGGCTGTTCTGGAGCAAGCGGTTTGGGGCGGGTGGGTTTTGCGCAGCGGTGGCGATGAGCAGGCTCTGCCCGGGTGCCTGCTGCGCAAAGGCCGTGGGGATTCCCAGGGCCGTGGGGAGGGGACAGAGGGCGGTAGGGGTGGCAAACAGGGCTCCACACGCCAAACGCCATCACTGCATCCCTCGAATGCGGCCGGGGTGTGGGGCACAGCAAGGCCTGACAGGGTACAGAGTGCAGCACTGCAGCCCGAACCTTCCCCAGCTGGAGAGGTGCAGAAGGATGGCAGAGCCCTGGGAGCCCAGCAGCACCCCAACACCCACTGCAGCCAAATGGCCAGCACAAGCACAGCTGGCATCCCATTGCCCTGGGGAGCAGCCCTTCCTGAGCAGCAGCAGCACCCAAGAGACTGGCAGCACGGGGTGGGCTGTGTGCGTGCCCCCAGCTTGCTGCAGCACCTGTTTGCGCGAGGGATGTATATACACATGGTATGGGGGTGCCCAAACCTGTGTGTACTGCATGCACCCAGCGGGGAAAGCAATCGCACACGGTACTTGCACGCTCAAGGCACACGCGTGTGTGTGCTGAGCCCTTGCACTACAGCATCTGCAGGGCTGCCGGCGTGAGGCTGCGGTGGGGTTGCAGCCCTGGGACTGACAGGACAGGGAGGGGACAGGCACCCCGTAACGGTTGCGAGCCCCCGCAGCCTGTGTTTTGCTGTTTACCCGGCGTTTCCAGGGAGCCAACCGTCCTCAGTTCCCCAGCCCTGCCGTGACTCACACGGGGCTGGGGCCGCGTCACCCTTACTACCGCAGAGACCTGAAGCAGTGCAAAGCAGCACTGCCAGCAATGCAGGGTATGGGCCCAGGGCGCTGCCGGCCCCCTTCACCGGGCTGGGGACATCTCCAGCTGGCCCAGTCATGTCCAGGGTGTGAAATGCCAGGGGAGGACACTGCACCAGCTCCAAACATCCCCCCAGTCTGGGGTCTGCTCACAGACTGCCTGGTACCCACCAATCTTTAAATCTCACCCAAATGACATTAGCCACCCAGCCCCTACAGAGATGGAGGGTTTGTTTCCCTGCCCCTCCCCCCCATGAGGTTGAAGCTAAGGCTGGCTGTACCCTAGGGTAGGGCTGGGGCACCCTCAGCCCCCATCCAGCTCTGTTCAAACCAGCTGACCCCTCCTCTGACCCTCACACTGTGCTTCAAAGAAAAAATAAAATAAAATAAAATCAGTGAGATGTGTGAGAAGGAACAGAATAAAAATAGCAGAGGAAGAGCGGAGCTCGACTGGAGATGCATACGGCTCTGCACAGCCTGAGGAGAGCCCCCCTGCTCCCCCTGCACACACCCCTGGTCACAGGCATGACACAGGGGACAAAGACCTAAGGTTCAAGGCACCTCTCCCTACTGCACACCCAGCACCCTGGGAAAGCGGTGCCTGCTCACATCTCCAAAATCCAATCTTGGCTCAACCAGGGCAGTTTAGGGGGGACTGAACCTCCCCCCCTCCAAAGGTGGGGAGCTGCCAGGTTTTCCCAACTGGGGAGCAGCACCAGTCCCATCCCAGCAAGCACCAGCCCCTTTCCTAGCAACCCCAGCTGCCCTCCCCACCTCAGACCACCACCCTGCCAGCCATGGACACACAGCCTGGGGTGCACGTTTATATAAAAAGTAGAGTTTATTGCCATTTCTACCTAGATTTACACAACTGTGTCACCACTTCCGACGTCAAAAGGGACGTCCCGTCACTTCCCAGAAAGCTGGCCAGGGAAGGCGCGGAGCCCAGGAGCACGGGCCGGCTCCCCCAGCCCAGCAGGCTGGAGCACAGCCCCTGTCGTGGCTCTGCCAGCAGTCAGTCCAGATCCTCCCAGCACTGCTGCACGGCTCTGTCACAGTGGATGCCAGACAGGAGTGAATCCATCCCCTCCTTCATGCTGCTCACAGTGCTGGCCACCCAGTTACAGCCGCTCGCCATTCCAGTCTTGCCTTGAATCCCCCAGCTGTACAGAGATGGGCATGGCTGGCCGAGAGCAGGGCACCCAGAGCCTCACGGGCATCGCTCACATGTGTGTTTATACATAGATACTGCTACAGAAGATGCCCAAACTAATAAAACAAGCTTTTTTTTCCTTGTAATCCCCACACTGATGTGCGTACAGCCATGCACTACACCGCAACTGCCACCACTGGTGCTGCTCAGTCAGGTTTGGGTTCCAGCATGCTCCTGGGCGGCGAGCGGGACAAATCTGCATTGCTCACTAAACAACGGTCTTCCTCCAACGTCAGGCTTTGCCAGAAAGACATCCCCCCCTGCACAGTGCAGCAAAGGCACGGGACTCGTCGTGCACTCCTTCCAACCGTGGATTCCCATTAAAGTGCCAAAGGCCACCTGGCACTGCTGGGGTGTTGCGGATGCCCAGGTTTCAGCAGAGCCCGGGATGGATAGGTTACAGATTTACTCCTGGCACACGGCGGGTGGTTGGATGGGGAGGGGTCCGCTGCCCTCGTCTCCCTCGTAGAAGAGCATCCTTGTGCAGGAGACGGCCGCTGGCTCTGCTGGCTGGCCGGGGTTGCCCGGGGGGGCACGGCTCAGTGCCGGAGTCTGGCAGTCCTTCGTGTGAGATGAAGGCGGAAACAATTTTGCAGGAGATTAAGTAGAAAGAGTTCTGTGGCTCTGCCCACCCCAAGGACAGAGCCACCTTACACCGCAGAGCCCCCCAAGTGCTGGGCTGGGGCAGCCGCCCCAGGGCTCTGCTCCTCTGGGCACAGGACCTCCGCAGGGAGCCGGGACTGGAACTTCTCCAGCTGCTCAGGGCTGGCGAGAGTCTTCAGGAGGCTGTTTTCACGCTCCAGCTGAGAGTTTTTCTCCAACAGTTCTTTGATTTGCTCTTTCAGCACCTCCACCTCCTCCCGCACAGCGTACATCAGGTGATTTTTCACAAGATCCTGCAAAAGACAGCCAAAGAAACCGATCACTTGATGGCTATGCCCCAGGGGTTGTTCCCTGCAGAGCTCTGCCACCAGCCACTTGCCAAGTGCCACACAGGCTTTTTCCAAAGATTGTGCCTCCCCACCCCACACTGGCCAGGGCTCAGTGCTCACCCAGTGTAGCCCCTTCCCCCCAGCCTGCACCCACGGCATCCCTCAGGCCCCCACCTCCAGGTCTCGCTGCCTTCGGAGGCAGTCTCCAGCTTCCCTCCAGGCCCCCTCGGGGGTCTGGCCGGCTGCACGTCCCCATCACCCTTGGGACCCGGCTTGGTCACCCCCCGCCCCGAAGGTCCCTCCCAGGTGCCCCCTGGCCGGGTCCCTGTGCAGTGCGGCGATGGCCCAGTCAGCTGCGCAGGGAGACAAAGGGGCTGCGCGGCCAGCGACAGCCGGGGCAGTGGGGACCTCCCCCCCGGGTAGAACACCCACTCGAGGAGCGGAAACCCCCAGGCAAGAGCACCCGGGGCGGGGGGCGGCAGGGCGCCTCACCATGGCCTGCTCGATCTTGTTGTCGATGGCCACCACGCTGGCTCCGGAGGCGCTGGAAGAGAGCGGAGAGGCAGGGCGTCAGCAGCGGCTCCCCAGCACCCCCTGCCCCGAGGACCCCGCCCGCAGCGCGCCGGGGAGCGCGGGGGGCTCTCCGCAGCAGGACGCCCCCTCCCCCGGGCCACGGTGACAACGGGCGGGGCGGAGCGCGGCCGGTACCAGGGCTGCCCCTACCTGTTGTCCAGCTTCACGGAGACCACGTCCCCCCCGAGCAGGGAGGAGAAAAAGGAGATGGAGAAGTTGTGGAGCTGGTAAACAGCCACCTCCATGGGGGACTGGAACACACCGGTGCTCATGGCTGGGCTGCAGCGAGCGACTCGAACAAACACAACGGAGCCAGGAACACTGCAGCCCCCCCCGCCGCCTCCGCTTATATCTGCGGGGTCCGCCCCGTCGGGCGGTGCCAGCAGGGTCCGGCCCGCCCCCCGCCCCACAGCGCTGCGCCCGGTGCTGCCCTGGTACTGCACCCCTGCACCCCAGTACTACAACCCCGCACCCCGGTACTGCACCCTGCACGGCACCCCCGCACCCACTGCCACACCTCTGGCCTCTCACTCGCACCCCAGCGCGGCACGTCCCCTTCTCAGTGCAGGACCCCTGCCCCCTAATCTGTACACCCACTCCTACAGCCGGAGAGCTAGCGCCCCAATCGCCCCCCGCCCCACATTGCCCCGCGCCCCAGCACCCCCTTTCTGTGCGCCCCACACAGAACCGGGACGGGGGGGTCAGCTAGGGGGGACCCGCCTGGGGGAGCCGGGAAAAGCAGGAAACCCGCTTTGCATTTGGGGTGTACGGGCCTGCAGGACCCCGCCGCTGTGCAAGGTGGGGGGGGGGAAGGACCAGAGTCCGCACGGGCGTGCGGAGCGCAGCGCCGAACCGCAACGCGGGTGGAGCAGCCCGGGCGCAGGGCGAGCACAGAACAGAGCCGGGTGGCAAAAACACAAACGGCAGCGAAAAACAAAACCAGCGTGCAAAACATCCGCGCCGCGCAAACAAAACCTCCCCCCCCCGCGCAAAACGACCGCGCCCCGCCCTTGCGTAACCCGCGGGCCCGCTGCGGGCGGGGGCGCCCCCTCGCGGCCAGGCCGGGGATCTGGCGGGGCCCGATCCGGGTCCGGCCCGGGGCTGCCCCCCCGTTCGCGCGGTGCTGGAGGTGCTGGGGGGTGCACACGCGTGTGCAAGCGCCGGGGTCACGCCAGCTCTGCCAGCGCACCCGCTGAGCACATGGAGCGGGCACGTCTCCTCCGTGGGGCACGGGCAAGGCCCCCCCAAAACGCCCCTAGCAACACTCTGGGGCTGGGGATGCTCCCCCTGTGCTCGGCCGCCCTCCTGGGCCGCCCCTCCCGCGCCAGGGCTCAGCTGGGCCCTCGGGACCTGGTGGGACACGGCTCAGCACCTGCGTGGCCACCCTGCTGCCACCGACCCCACGGGGCTTGTCCTTCCCTGCGAGAGAGCCCGCAGCACGGCGCGGCGCCCGAGAAAGCGTGAGCATGGGCAGGGGCACACGCACCCCAGCCGCACTGCAGATCCCTTCATTTGGGGGGGCTGAGGATGCTCAGCACCCGCGAGTGGGTGCCAGCATGGGGAGCAGCCCAAGCAGCTCCAAACGACGGGTGTGCTGCCGTGCTGCTTTCTCACGGAGCGGGCTGAGGGCGCGCAGAGGGGTATTTCCCCATCAGAAAGAGAAACTGAGGCACGGTGCAGCATGGCTGCTGCTTAGAGCAAGGCCCTGCCTGCTTGCTGCCCAGAAAATCACCCCCCACCTCCCAGGGCAGGATGAGGATGCAGCGTCCCAAGCAACCAAGGACACGAGCACCCTGCATGGGACACTGTGCTGCCCGTGAACCAACAGCCGAGACACACGGGTTTGGTGTGGGGATGCGAGAAAGCATCTTCTCCTCCCTGGTGGGAGGATTGCATGTGGGAGGGGTGCTTCTCCCTGGGGGGCACGCGTGGGACGTGTTCGTCCCTCCGTCCTTGGGGGGGAGGATGCACGTCCCCCTGTGCCAGCACCAGCCTGGCCTGTGCCAAGCCGCTGGCTTGTCCCCTGTGGCCCCGGGGCTGGCACGCGTCCCCCCGCCCTGCCCGCAGCCAGGCCCTACTCACCAGTCCCTCCGCCTGAAGAGGCTCGGGGAGTACGGCGGCTGGAAGGCCATGCCAGCACCCACGACCCCACTGCAGCCCCTCTGCTCCCCGGCTGCAGCCCAGCACCCCGGCAGCGATGCCCAGTCTGTCTGCAGCTGCGTTCCCCCAGCCTGCTGGGTGGCAGGGACAGCCTGGGTGCCGGCCGCATCCCGGGGCCGTGGGCATGGGGTAAACACGCTGGGCAGATGACCTCAGCCATGCTCAATCGGCCCTTTCAGGGGCCAGTGGGCCAGCGTGCCACCCCGAGCCACCCGGGTGCTGAGTGGGGAGCGGGTGGTTGCCCCCCTTCACGGGCTGATGAAAGGCGCTCTGTCTGTGCTTGTCCCCAGGATGGCTGGTGGTGGGCAGCGTGGCAGCGCCCGGGACACGGGGTACAGCACTGTCCCCTTGGCTGAGACAAGCCCAGGCCACCCACCCCGGGGGTCCTGTGACTCAGTTTCCCATCGCAGCTCAGGGAAGGTGCCAGTCTCACGGTGGAGCAGGCAGGGGAGAAGGGCAGAGGCGTTTCCCCTCCCATGGTTGGGCACATCTCTGGTTGTGCCACCTTCTCTCTCCTGCAGAGAGGCGGGCAGCGGCAGGGAGAGACGGTGGGCAGGTCCCAACCTGCCCCCAGCCCTGGCAGCCGCGCCTCGGGTTCCCCACCACCCCATCTCCCGTGGCTGCGGCACCCCAGGCCTGGCCCAGACCCCTGCCCTTCGCGGAAAGCCCTAAATTCTGGGTGCCTGGGAGCAAGGGCTCCAGGCTGGAGCCTGGCTCGTGGCTCTCGCCCTGCGGCCCCGGGGTCTCGGGGCCCTGCCCAGCCCCGTCCCAACACAGCGCTCGAGTACCGGCGGCTGGGGTAAAGCTGCTGGAGCGATGCAGGGAAGCGCAGCAGCGCGGCACTTTGGGAGGAAATCGCTTCAGCTCTGCCCCCTCCGATGTTTTTCCCGTGGAGCCGGGACTGTTGCAGAAGCAAACACAAGTCGGCCGCCGACTTCCCTGCCGCCCCTCCTGGAGTCTTTCCCAGCCCCGCGCAGCCCTGACCGCGGCCGTTGCTGCTGGGCGCGGGCTCCCGGCTGCGAGGATCCCGCCCTCCTCCGTGAGCCCCCGGGGAGGACGCTTTTTAGGGATGGAGCGCAGAAGGCTCTGCTTTCTCCTTCCTCCCAGGCACTCAACTAAGGAGCATCCCGAGGCGGCCCGCTCGGGCCGGGGCGGGCGGTGCTGGGCACGGGGGCTGCCTTCTCCCCCGGCACAGCCTCAGTGGGGGTGCAGCCCCCTCCCCGCAGCACCTCGCCGGCACTCGGGGGACGCGGGTTCTGCTGCAGACACCTCGCAGCCCGCGCACTCCCGCGCACACGTGCAAGCGCTGCTGCAGACGCACAGTCCCGCCCCGAACACGCGGGCACACCCACGCAGACACGCCCACGCCCTTTGCATGCACGTGTGCATTCTCCAGCCCACGTGGGCGCGCACCCTGCACACAGGCGCGCACCCTGCATGCACACGCACGCTCGTGCATCCCGCACGCACACGCGTGCACACACACGCACGCCCCTCTTGCACGCCTGGCAAGGCATCCCGCACGTGCACTGCGCGCACGGGCCCCTGCACACGCGCACGCGGCCCTGACTCACAGCTGACGAAGACGCGCACACGTGCATGCACACACGTGTGGGCAGCGTGCAGCAGGAGCACCCCAGCTGTCCCCCTGTGCGGGGTGGGGGCACCCCCAGTCCCCGGGGCAGCCCCAGTGCAGCCCAGCTGGCAGCTCAGCGGTGGGAGCTCACTGCCGGACCCCCGGTTTGTGCTTGCTCCGTACCGGAGCGCCTGCGGGCTGTCCAAACGCCTCCCACAGCAGTGCAGTCCTGTGTGGGGCTCCAGCTGTGCCCCGAGCGGTGGGGGGCCTTTCCCAGCCCCCCGTGGCCCCGGTAGACAGCGTGGCTGGCCCCACTCCAGCAGTGCTGCTGGGATCCGCTTCCTCTCCCACCGCCCCGCTCCTGCTCCCCCCAGGCCTGGCAGCAGCAGAGCAGGGTGGGCCACGTCCCCGCTGTGCTCTTCCTAGAGAGCAGGGGACCACGGGCTCGCTGCTGCCCTTCAGCACCGGAGGCCACAGTGATGGGCGCCTCAGAGTGGGCTGGGTGAGCTGGGCCAGGGGTGCGAGCTACACCCCCAGGGCAGCAGCGCGGCAGCTCTTGCCTCATTTACGCGGCTACGGGAGGTTCATCGGGCAGGGCCCCAGCTGGTGCCTGTGGTTATTTTGGGAACAATAACAGCAGCCGGCATACAGTCTAATTGTGACACTAATTGTTGTGCTCTCTAGAGGGTGGGGGGGGGGGGGGGGACCAAAACGGTGGCTGCCATGGAGCAGCGAGGAGAGGTGGTGAACGCACCCCCTGCGATGGCCCCGCAGTTTGCCGCAGAGCTGCCAGCAGCCCCTCAGCCAGCCCACACGCAGCCCCTGCCCCATCCCACAGATGCCAGCCCCAATCCCGGTGACATTTAGTGACCACTCCTTCCTCTGCAGCAGGACGGGAGGTGTGCACGCAGCTGGGCTGCAGCCCCCGCAGGGCTACACCTGGCCGGAGCAAGGGACAACAGGGAGCAGGACGGTGGGATCGTGTCTCGCCTCCTGGCACCCCACACCCGCACTGCGTGGTGGGTCAGGAGACACGGCCCCGTCCAGCAGCCGCTGGGACGAGATGTGCTGTTGTGCTGAGCGTCACACACCCAGCTCGTGCTGGGCACTGCAGAGCCACGTGCCCAAGGATGCCCCTGCCTTGTCAGCTGCTGGTGGGAGCGGAGGAATGGCCCATGCCGCAGGAGCAGTCCTGGCTCCTCAGCCCCTGCTCTCCCCTGGCTCCCGGCCGCTCTCGCTGCTCCGTGTCAGCGTTCCTGGCCTGCTCTCTCCCAAGGCCTCAGTTCAATGGGAGGAAGGCCCTTCAGAGGGTCCGAGGCGTGGGAAATGTTTATTGCCTGGCCTCAGTGACACTACAGAGCAAGACGGGAAAGGCACAGAGCCAGAGCTGCCCAGGCTGCTCGCAGAGCCGATCTCCAGCTCAAAGAGTCAGAGCAGAGGGGGAGAGGAAAAGCCACTGCTTGCACAAACGCAGCTAGGAAAGCTCTGCCTTTCACAGCCCGAAATCCTGCAGCCGTGGCTGTGCCGGCCAAGGGGAGCAGGGATGCCAGCGCCAGGGCAGCCGTGTCCTGCAGGAGCTGAAGGAGGGGTGGCTGGGGACATTGGTGATGGATGGGGCTTGTGGGAGCCCATGGCGGGACGGGCTGGGTGCTGGGAGCCTACGGCGGGTCGGGCTGGGTGCGGGACAGGGCCGTGGAGCCCCCAATCTCGCCCTGTAGCCCTATCCTGGTGCTGGGGAGGGAGAGGCGATGCCAGGGGGCTGCCCATGGGCCAGTGGGCAGCCGTGCTGTCTGCTGTCCCGCTCAGCCATCGCACACCCAGTGTCCCCAGCCACACCTGCTGCCCCACAGCGCTGGTGTGGGGCTGCAGTCCCAGTCCGGAGGGCTGTGGAGCCGGAGCTGCCGGAGCACACCAGTTGCCCAGCTCTTGCTTTCCTCACCCTGAAGATGTCCTGGCCAAGCTGTTTACTGAGGACTGGGCACTACCCCCGACTCAGCCGGTGCCTTCCTGTGCAAGCAGGAACCCTGTGCCGTGGGAACCTAGGTCATGCCCAGCAGAGCCTTGGAGGGCTCGCAAATCCCTCAGCCCAGGACATGTGCGGCTCCAGAGCAGACGCAGCCTCTCCTGGGTACACCTGTAAGCGCCCAGGCCGTGCCTGCAGAGCCAGCACTGCTGGTCTTGCTAGACTCAGTCCCAGTCCCAGGGCTTGGGGACATTGGAGTGATGGGGAGAGCTACGCAGGGCGGTCACAGCTGTTGCAATGCCAGGGAAGCCTAGGGAGGGTTTGCGACCGGGGAAGGGCGATGGGGAACCTACCCTCTCCTCCCTTCCCCATCGATGGAGGCAGAGCGAGCTCCCGCCGGCAGCGGGAACCTGCAGAGTGCCAGGAGCTGCGGGCAGGGGACACGGCGAGCCCCTCGGCGGGCAGCGGGGCACAGGCAGGAATTGTGGTGCAGGGACTTCACCAACCTGTCAGGCTGGAGGCAGCGTGGGGCGGGAGGAGGGAGCCCTGGCAGGCTCCCACGTCCAGCTGTTGGGCTGCCTGCTTCCTCCGATAAAGGTACTTGGCTGTACTCCCAGTTCTGTGTTCTCTGGCGTGCGAGTGCACACCCCAGAGCCGGCCTGCTGAGAGCAGCAATTTTTCTTTCTCTAACTTTGTCGCCGGCCCCCCGTCCTCCTCCTGTGCCCCCCACCTAGGGCGCCCTGCTAGCAGCTGCTCCTGGCAGTGGTGCGAGGAGGGGGGGTCAGAGAGGACCCGGCGCAGGCGCCACGCTCCCTGCGATGCTGTACATGGGAAGCTTCCGAAGCCAGGGCTTCCCCAGGTGCGCTGGGGCAGGAGGGGAAGAGGAAAAAGGGGCTGATCTGATTATTGCCAGCCCTGGCCGTGCAGCCCAGCCTCCTGCCTGCTCTGCGTCGTCGACGCCAGCCCCGCGCCGCTGCCTGCAGAGCTCGGGCCACCCCAGTGGGCGCCCTGCCAGGGGCCACACAGCAAACCCGGCCTGCACAGGGTCCCGCCACCACAGCAGGCTGGGGGGAAAGGTGTCAGGTAGGCACAGCCCGGCCAAAGACCCCGCGGTGTTCCCGTGAGCATCGTGCCTGGCTGCTGGCAGGGGGGAGCGCAGCCAGCCCCAGCCCCGCTCCCTGCCTCTGTGGGTCGGGGTGCCCAGCCCCAGGGCGGATGGGCAGGCTGAACTCTCAGCAGAGTTTTCATCCACAAATCTGTCTGCACAACAAGCGTTTCACACCCACGGGCCCGTGGGGTGGAGTCCCTGAACTGCGTGTTGTCACCTCCCTTGGTTAGCCGTGCCCTACCCTGCAGGTCTCCTGCCAGCCCAGGCTGTGAACCCTGTGCCGTAGCCCACTGCCCCATCTTGGATGGACCCAAGCTGGATTATCCCCAGAGCCTGGCTGCCCTTCTCCGGTCTGGTTTCGGGGAACTGGGGACAGGGCAGAGGTGGCCGTGATGCCAGAGGGACCCCCCGCAGCACCAGGGCCACATGGTGCCCTGAACCCCAGAGCGGGTGGTGGGCAGCGGGCTGCCAGCCTGGCTCTGCCCTCCCCTCGCCTCTCGCTGGTGCAGGGCCAGCTCTTCTGGAGATCCCCAGCCCAAAAGAGGAGCCCCAAGGCAGGGCCTCCGGCATCTGCCGAAAGAAACCGCCGGCCACTTTGCAGGCGGGAGCGGGCGCTCCGCAGCCACGCTCAGTGCTGGCAGCTGCTGCCCTGCGGCGTGCGGGAGTGCCCGGCTCGCTAATTGGAAGGCAGCTTGTTGTATAATGAGAAGACAGAGGCTGGGAAGCTGCGAGAGAGCAGCGTGTCAGCACCCCAAGCTGCTCTTCCCAGCCCCGCCTAACCCACGTCCAGGGGAACCCTTGCATCCTTCACCTGCCCCTTCCCAAGCCGCCTCAGCTTCGCGCTGTCCTGCCTGGCCCGGTCGGGATGCTCGGGGGGAGCCCCAGCAGCCTCTCAACGCCCCTTTCCCAGGGCCGGTGGCTGGACCCGATGGAGGGGTGCAAAGTCTGGCCAGACACGAGCCGGTGGGGCTCAGGAGGGGGAGAGGAGCTGAGCTGTGCCGGTGCACGAGCAAGCCACCCGCGGGAGGTCAGGCAAGGACGCGCGCTGGGGCTGCAGAGCTTCAGCAGAGCCGGTTATTAATACCCCGCCTGGCCTTTGCGAAGAATCCCGGGCATTTCGAACTGGTGATGCTTCGTTAAAACCCGTCCCTCGCTGACATTTCAGAACAATAACAACATGAAAGACAACAAGCTGCCAGCGGGACGCATACCTGCAGCGCTGCCGTGGCTCCCTGTGCCCGCTGCCAGCCCTCACCTGGCTCCTGCCAGCCCCTGGGGACAACTCGAGACCGTCCCCTGCCTCCAGACCACCTGGAGTGGTTCTGCTCCATGCCACGGGGGGATCACCAGGATGGTTTCACGTGGGGCCACCAGGATGTCTTGTCCTGCCCGGTGGCATCGGCCACCCTGCTGCCCACCTGGGCAGGGCTGCCATCCCCAGGGAAGCCGCAGGCAGCGGGTGGAGAGGACTGGATCATGTCCTAACCCCAGGGCCAGGGTGTCCACAGGGCAGGGAGGGGCCCAGGGCTTCTGCTCTTCCACCCGAGTCATTCTGCAGCAAAAGCCCCTCAAATATATCTGTCCCTCTCTCTAAGCACACAGACAGAGGATGACGGTCTCCTGTCCCAAAGCCAGCAATGTGCGGCACCTGGATAAATATAACTCGGAGCTCATCGGCAAAGCGTGGCTTTGGGACAGGTTGCAGCCTTTAACGCCTCCCCAGCCCTCCCCCCCCGCCACACACCCAGGGTATCCTCTGCCCTCTGCAAATGGGGTCTCAGTCGCTTCCCAAGGGCAGGATCTGCCCGGACCCTCTCTCCCCTTGGCAGCCACCTTACTGTGCACGTACACACGCCACGGCCGTGTCCCCTGTGCGCGCACGCAGCTGCCAGGCTCTGCCGACACGTGCCCTGCACCCCTTCGTCCTTCGCAGATCATGGAGCTATGGGGTCGGCATCAACTGCCTCCGGTTGATGCCGACCCTCATGGCCGCATGTGCCGCCACCAGCCGTGCAGAGCACAGTGCCATGGCCAAGTCCGGTGCTGCTGGGCTTCCCCGGCCAGGAGCCCCTGCAAGCCTGGCCTGCGGGGACGTTGCCCCAAAGCCAGCTGGGCCACGGGGTGCGGGTCCCAGGGTGGCAGGATGCCCGCGATGGAAGCCAAGGCGGGCACGGCAGACTGGCTGCCTGGCACCTTCCCGGCGGTGGGAGGATTTGGGCACGCCAAGGTCAGCTACTCCCCAGAGCCAAGGCTCTTGCTGCTAAAGCGAAAGCTCCCCAGCGTCTCGGCGCTCTGCAAACCACGCTACAGGACACAGGTCAGGCCACGTGCAGCTCTGTCCCACGAGAGCAAAGCAAACAAATCCCCGACGCACCAGTCCCAAGCGGGCAGGGTGCCTCTCACAGCCCCCTCCCCGGGCAGACCTGCCCCGCAGGGCCCGGGAGGGCAGAGCGGCCAGCGGGACGGCTCTCCGGTCTCACACCCACACCTCTCTCACGCTCACACGTGCTCCCGCGCGCGGCCCGTCTCCCGTCAATGCCGCCTTGTTGCTCCAGCCCACTTGGCCAGCAGGAATGCGCTCCCCGGCGCTGCTGCCCTGGGATGCCCTTTGAGCCCCGGCTCCATCTCCTCCTCCTGCATTGCTGCTGCAAAGTGACACCCGACGGACGGGAACAAATGGTGCCGTGCCACAAATGCCACCCTGGCACCACTGTCTGGGCAGCTCTCGCTCGCCAGCCTGACCTTATGGTGGGAAAGGCGGTGCTGCTCAGCTTCTCCTGCCCCGATTCATCCTTCCCCCAGCCTCTCAGTGCTCTGCTGCCCTCCTGCAATTCCCTTGTCTTCCCTGGCCCTGGGAGAAGGTGGCCCCCAGCCCCTTTCATGGCTCAGCCCAAAGGCTGGGTCATTGCCCACCCTGTCCAGGAGAGCAGCAGGTCCCGCAGTGGCTGGAGGGGGTCTGGCTGGGCAGAGATGTCCCCTGGCTGCCGGGAGCGGGATGGGGCACAGGCTGGCCAGGCTGCCAGATCTTATCCAGGAGAGGCTGGGCAAGGAGAGCTGGCACAAGCTGGTAGATGTGGGCGAGCAGGTTGGCACACATCTGCTCTCCCCACCCCAGAGCCAGGCGGGGCCCGGCTTGAATCACACGCCAGCAGGCACCCGGGAGGGTGCTGTTCTCCCCCTGCAGCGCTGACCCCGTCCCATGCCACCAGCTCCCCCTGGGCCCCCCCCCGACCCTGGGAAAGGTGCCACGTGGTCACAGGGCTGCTCTCCCTGGCCCACACTTGGTTGGGCGCGCGCCTGGGTCTTGGATGAGCAATCTCGGAGCAACATTGGCATTGTGGGGGGATGGCGGAGACCTTTCTGCCCACAGTGCCAACATCTGCGGGAAGCAGAAGCGTTCCCAGCCAGCACGGCAGTAGCTGGCCTCCCTCTACTTGGTGTTTCCATGCGAGCTTGGCCCCTTGGCCTTGCAAGCTCTCCTTGGAGAGCAGTTCATGCCCCATGCAAGGGCATGGAGGGGAGAAGCTCTTTTTGAACAGGATCCCATGCACTCCCGGAGCAGGAGGGTTTCCTGCAGGAGTGTCAGCCCTGTAGGCGATTGGTCCGGAGCATCCCTACCTTGCGCATCCCTCACAGCATCCCTGCAGCAAGCAGAGAGCATGGAGAGTCTGGCAGGGACCACCTAGCTGGGGAGAAACTCCCAGAGACAGGCTGGAAATGCTGAATGTAGGCTATCTGAGACCCCCAGCACTGATCTGACCCTGACTTGCGGAGCCCAGGGTCGAACTGAACTGTCTCTGGCAGCCCCAGAGCCAGACTCGCACTCCAGATGCAGCTGCTTGGTCCTCCTGTGCTGTGCTGGACTTTGGCCACGCAAGAGCGTGTGCACCCACGCGACCTCCCCCTCCTCCCATGCCAGCATAGGAGCACAACAGCTAAAACAAGGGGCACAAACCTGCTCGGGTCGCCCGGTGCCAGCAGCAAGGGTGCACTTATCAGGCCTGTTATCGGGGTGTTCCTCTGGCGCCCACAATCCCCTGCTTTGTACACTATCAACTCTTGGGTATCTTGGCTCCTTCCCCAGGAGGAGAAAGTTCAGGCTGGAGCAAAACACCAGCAAACACAGGTGTGGGCACACCTGCCGCCAGCGCCGTGCCCCCCAGCTCCCATGCGCCGTGCCACCCAGGGGCGAAGGGATCACCCAAGCAGTCTCCAAGCAGGCTGGCAGGGGGGTGTGACAGAGGGACACCACGGCTTCGCACCACGGCTAGGGCACAGCCTGTCACAACCGGGAATGCCTGGAGCCTCTCGGGACACAACACACACCAAGGTGGGGCGGGGGGGCAGGCTGGGCACAGCAGAGTGGACCGATGTGTGGCGGGAGCACCGTGGGTCCTGCCCCAGCAGGGACTAGTTTGAAAGCAGCAAGCTGTGCCCACACGGACTCTTGCCCATGGGCACTGTCACCGCTTTCCCCAGGCGAGCAGCCCGGATGCTTTGCTCCCACACCCAGCCCCAGCAGCCCACGCTGGGACGGGGTCTCTCTGCCCATGATGCCAACCGGCTGCAGCCTCGCAGAGCGAAGGGAAATCTCTCGCTGCCCTTTCCCTCCTGGTTGGGTGGGTTCGCAGCTCGTCGTGCAGCCGGGAGCCCGGGCCAGGTGCCTTGGCAGGCGTCCCAGCTCCTCCTTTCCCACCTGAGCAGCAGCTCGGCGTTATGTAAGGGCAGGAGGAGCGCTTCTGCCGAGGATGGCTCGAAGGAGCAGCCTGTGCAGCATGAGACGCTGGCTGGGGTGAGGCAGCGTGCGTGCTCGGCCTGGGCAGTTGGCACACGTGGGGCGACCACACATGAGCCCACCCGCAAGCCCACCTGCCTGCCCGTGCCGGGCGAGGGGAGCGAAAGGCTGGCTCGCACATTCACACACGGCCCAGCAGCTCGCCTATGGGTGTGCATGCAGGGAGGGGAGGGGACAGCAGAGTGTCTGCAAACGCATGAGTGCTGCCATGCACCCCACCTGCACGCTACCCCACCCACGGTAGAGGAACCAGCCCCAGAGCCGCTGCCTGCCCTGCCAGTCACACATCCACACACGCCCCGATGGGCCGCATATCCCCTCAGCCCTGGGAGGAGGCATGTGTCCCACCTGCCGAAGCCACAGGCAGCTCTGGGTGCTACCACCCCACATCTCCCTGCAGCATCCCCTGGACCAGCTCTGCTTTCCCAAGGCCTGCCAGCCTGCTCCCCATGTCTCGCCATCCCTCCAGGACGACTGGGCACCAGAGCCAGCCCAGACACAGAGCCAGGGGCACCAGTGCCTATCCTGAGACAGCTCTGTTGCCCCCCCTCACTCCTGGGGTCCCCCTCATCAGGCTGGAGACCCTGCGGGGTGACAGTTCCAGGGACCCCCGCCCAGTCTCCTCTGCCTGCAATGCCGGAGCAGGGAGGGACCCGCGCTCCCACCTTCCCCAGCCTCGGCAGGGTGAAGCCCAGTTCAGTCCTCTGGCAGGTGGCTGGGACCAGCCCCGAGCACGTCCTGTGGCTGGGGCACTGGCAGCCCCATCCCGGAGAGGCATCCCAGAGCCGAGAGGGAGCAGCTTGCTCAGAGTCACTTTCCAGGGCTGGGAAATAGCACCCAGGCCAAATCTGTCTCCATTCAATTTACTCCAGGCAGAGACCGGGAAGCTACTGAAAGTGCAGGACCTGGCAGCAGGGCTCTCGGGCTCTCTACCCAGTTTCTCACTAACTCCGAAGGTGGCTTTCCAGGCAGCACAGCTGTTTCCCGAGTTCCAGGCTGTCCCTTTCCACACAGGGCTGAGAGGACGATGCCTGTTTGATGCCAGACACTGTCCATGCCCCTGCAGGCAACTTCTGCGAGGGTACAACGCAGCCAGGGAGGTGAACGCAGAGCCCACCGTCCAAGATGCACAGCTGGGGGCTGCTGTCACAGCCCGGAGAGCCCCCGGGCACCAACAGAGGGGCACCGCCGGCCACCACGGGGCAGAGCCACCCAGACCTGCTCCCAGGGACCGGGCTGCCCCCACCACGCACGGCCGCTCAGGCTTCCCCCCACCCAGAGACCCCCAGCGCTGCCACCCTGCTCAGCCCCAGAGTCCTGCCGGTCCCCCTGCCCCAGGGTCCCATGGGTCCCCCTGCCCCTGCCGGCCGGGGGGGCTGCAGGCCCCACGTCTCGCCCCCGCCCCGCCAGCCCGGGTCCGGCCGCGGGGGCATCCCGCCCGCGGGCAGCCCGTGGGCCCCCCACCTGTGGAAGAGCAGGAGGATGGAGAGCAGGGTCTGGTCGATGTTCCTGTTGCAGATGCCCTGGTTGAAGAGGTAGCAGGGGTCCCGCACGACGGGCTCCAGCGAGTCCTGGCGCATGATGGAGCTCAGCTTGTCGGTATTGAGGTTCTTGCGGACCAGCTGCTCCCGCAGCTGCCGGAAGCTGCTGACGGTGGGGCTGCCCAGGTTGTTGTTCTCGCCCCCGGCCCCCTCCTCCAGCCCGCTCCGGTTGGCCAGGTCCAGGCAGCAGCTGCAGCAGTCCAGCCCCACGGGCGACCGGCACTCCTCGGCGGGCGACGAGGACATCCCGGGACCCCCCCGCGCCCTGCCACGGCGGCGCCGCCGGGGCCGCTCCCGGGGCCGCTCCCGGGGCCGCGGAGGGCGAGCGGCGGCAGCAGGCTCCCGGCTGCCCCGGCCCCGCCGCCCGCCCCGCCCCGGCCCCGCCCCGCCCGCTGCCCCCGCCCCGGGCACCCGCCCCCCGCCCGCTCCTGCCCCCACGCGCGGGTCCCCGCCGTCCCCCGCCGCCCCCCCGCCGCCCGGCAGCCCCCATCCCGCACCGGCCCCTCGGGGGGGGGGGGGCGCAGCCCCTGCCGACTCGGCGGCCCGGGGGGCGGCGGGACCCCCGGCCCCGCTCCGTGAGCAGCGGGGCCGCAGCACCAGCCTCCGAGGCCTCGGCAAAGCCGGTCAGGCTCCGGACTAGAGGGAGAAAAGGGGAAGAGAAGCCCCCGGGGTGGTGGAGAAACCCGGCACCAGTGGTTGGGAGCCGCCCAGCCCAGAGCCCCAGAAAAGAGCGGATGGGACGCGGGGAGCCAGAGCTGGGGCGGCCAGGGACGTGGGGAGAAGCCGTGGTTTGCCTGGGGGCGCTGGGGGCTCTGGGGGCGCTGGGGGCAAGCGGGCATTTCTGCGGAGAGGGGAAAGGTGGCTTCCCCGGCACTCCCGCACCCCGCCGGCAGCACCTCTCCCGCCAGCCAGCCGCACTCCTCTCCACGGCTGGCTGAGGGCGGCCGGGGCACATCGTGCTGGGACACGGGACACAACCGGCAGAGATGTGGGATGGCTGGGCTGGCACAGGGAACGGGAGCGCCCAGGGCCCAGCTAAGGAGCGCATGCAGAAACAGGGTGAGAGGGCTGGTGGCGTGCGGGGTGGAAGCTGTGCTGGGCCGCCATCGCTGCCGGCCGATGAACCCTTTGGGCCGGCTGCGAGATCCCTCACCCCTTCCTTCAGAGAGGAAAACATCTGGAGAACGTGACCCGCAGCTGCTGAAGAAGGGCTGGCCAAAGATCTGAGAGGCAGCTGAGCTGACCGAGGGAAGGAGTGGGCAGGATTTTTTAAAAGCCCACCACGGGCAGGAGGGGAGGTGAAGGCAGCGGGAGGAAGTCTGCACCAAGGGATTGCAAATGGGTTGATAGAAGGAGCTGCAGAAAGCAGCAATCAGAGGACAACAGCAGGTCTGAAGTGCACAGAATTGATAAGAAGAGATAAACCAGGTCAAAATCCGGCAAGGCAAAACCACGAAAAGCACCAGGACAACAGGGATCCTGGCGGCAGAGCGGCGCTCGCATGAGATGTTAATAGGGCAGCTAATGCTGCTGAAAAAAAAAGGCAGAAGTGTTCAATAAACATTTCTGTTCCCTATTTGGCAAGAAGGAGGAAGATGCACTCGCATCACATGAGGATGAAGTACTTTCCAGTCCATTAGTAACCAAGGCAGGCACAAGACAATGTCTGCCACAGATAAACAGCTGTAAAAGTGGCCAAGGAGGCCTCTGGGCAGCGCTTTTCGTGTTTCACCCCAGCAGCCCCACAGACGGGCCAGGATCGGGCCATGCCAGCCGACGTGGCACTAGCAGAGGGTCCCGGCGTGGGGTGGGGGTGACTGGTGGCCCTGGGCTAATGCTGGGACCAGGGGAATTCCTGAAGGAGAGTTGGCCCACAGGCTGCTGCGGGGCATCCCCTCTCTGCGGCACTGGTGGGTGCTGAGGACAGTTTTCAAGGTGTTTTCAAGGTGCTTCCTCACCCCCTTCCAGGGGTTGCTGAGGGGTTGAGCCCCATGGCGGGGACAGAAACTGAGCCTCGGTGATCTGCCCCGCACGGGGTGTGTCAGCAGCTCCGGCACAGCCTGGCAGTGGGGCTGGCACGGGGGTCCCTGGGTGACCCCACCGCTGGCAGTGTGTTCCTGGGTGACCCCCCCGCTGCCAGGGCCCACGGGAGCCGGAGGGCGCCGCGGTTTCTTCCCTCCCGCCCCTCGCAGGCTGGGGGCAGCGGCCCCGGGCAGAGCTGTGCCCCACAGCGGGCTCTGTGGGGCGGGCGCCCCCAGGCGCCGCGGGAGGCTGCTGCCATCCCGTGGGCACAGGGGGGAAGGACAGGTCGGACCCCCGCCCGCGCCCGGGGCCGGGCCCCTCTTTTCTGCCCCGCAGCAGCCCCGCTGCAGCCCCGCTGCCTCCGGCCGTCAGCTCCTCATCCTCCTCCGGCGCGTGCCACGGGCCGCCACAAGCCTGGCAAGCCGCGACGGGCTCCTAAAGCCCCAGGTCCTGGAGCCACGTGATGGGAGCGGGCTATCTGCCGGGAGCAGACATCCGGCCCCGCCGTCGGCGGCGGCAGCTGAAAAGTAGGTTTCCTATGTTTAGCTCGGGCCTTTCTGGGTCCTGCTGTTCTGGGGACTGGGACAGTGCTGGTTTCCGCCTGCAGCTCCGCACACCCGGCCTCAAGGGCACCCGGCCGCCCCGCGCCCCAGACGCTGCCGGCTCCGAGTCAGGGCCGCGCGGGCCGATAAGGCGGAGGGGTGAGGAATCGCTCAGGGCCGTACAGATTTGGAGAGCGGGGGACGGCCGAGGCCAGAGCGTGGCACACGCGGACTCCACATCGGCTCTGAACGGGATTCCCTACTCCTGTCCGAAATGTGGAGTGCTCTGCTCTGCTCCCAGCCCAGTGCAGGGAGCCCAGCCCTGCCCCTGCTTCTCCTGCAGCCCCCCGGGCTGGAGGGGGAGATGGGCTGGGAAGGGGAGCAGAGCGCAGGGGGAAACGTGCGGGGCGGTGGAGGGTCCCGGACTCAGCCAGCTCTGTGCCAGCCGTGGGCTGGGCGGCTCCTCCTCTTTGCAGGGAGACCCAAGCCCTGTGCCGTCTGTCCAGCCCATCTTCCCAATGTGCATTTTGGGGCGACCCTCCCCGAGTGGCTTTGGGGGAGGAGATTGCACGATTGCACCCCATCCTGGTCTCAGGGTGCTCCAGAGCCGCCCCCTCTCCTTGCAGCTCCCTCTGCAGCCGGGTGGGCACAGTCAGGGCTCCGGGCGCGTTCTGGCCGTGCCGCGTTCCCCATCCCTGCCCCGTCGGTGCCTGGGAGGCAGCCGGTCTCTGTAGCCGGGCCATCTGCTCCAGGGGAGCCCGCCGGCTGCCGGCCCCGCTGCCAGGTTGGACCCCCCTGCGCCTCCGCGGGGTGCTAAGAATAACCAGCGCCGTCAGCAACCCTGGTATTTGCAGGCCCCCGCCGGTGCCACCCCCTCTCCAGGCTGCTGGGCACAGGATGCATCTGCTGCCTGACGTCAGCTGCCAGCCAGGCGGGGGGGACGGCTGGGCAGCCCGGGGGGGCCACGCGTGGCTGGGGGGGCAGCTCATCCCCCCTCTACTGCCTGAGCGGGAACATGAACGCTACGGTGGGACGGGGATGTTGCTGCCTGCATCCTCGTACCCGGCGCGGGGGCTGCTGGCCCACCTTGTCCTGCTTTTGCCAGCGTCCCACAAACAGCTGCCGCATCCCGAGCGTGGCAGGGCCCCTGGGATACGAGGGCAGCGTCCAGGGCTGGATGACAGCAGCTCTGCCTTCCTGCCGGGGCCCTGCTCCACAGCTCCAGGCGCGGAGGGACGGGAACCCAGCTGGGCTTTGCTGCCTGGCAAGGGGTCTCCGCCGTCCAGGGGGACAGGACATCCTGCGGCTGCTTGTCGTGGTGTGGAGTGGAGTGCACGGGGCCATGGGGATGGATGCAGCTCTGCTCTGGGCTTCATGTCTGCCTGAGCTCCAGCTCTGCAGCCGGCAGAGGAGGGGGGCTGTGGGTGTCCCCGGCTGCTGCCACCCTGTTTCGGGGGTCTCGTCAAGCCCGTGCTCTCCTGGAACCCAGCTGCCCTGGTGAGGATGGGGTCAGGCAGGGATGGGGTGAATGGAGAGAGGGGACCCTGCCCCACTGACTGCAAATGTGGGTGTGATGCCCCCCAGCCCCTTGCCCTGCCCCTCCTCGTGCGGGGGGCCACAGACTATTCCCCAGAGCTCTGCCTGGCTCTGCCCTGCCCACTCGCCAGCTCCTTCTCTCCCAGCTCCATCCAGTGAGACGGTGTAACCTTGGCGTGGCCGGCCTCGTGCCCGCTCTCCTGAAGGCAGCAATCCAGATGGTGGGAAACCAGGGCTTTGCAGGGGGAAATAAAAAAAAAAACCAACCCACAAACCAAAAATCCCCTTGCCAAGCTTTCCTGGAGCTTTTCACACAGCCAGCCTTTCCTAGCCCAGGTCTCATCCTCTGCCCCCACCCTGCGAATCCCCTGTTCAGACACCTCCTCCTGCCCTGGGTCCAGTGAGGGGAGCACCTTCCCCCTGAACTGCTTTGGGGGCCCACGGCACGGGGGCCGTGGCACAGCCCTGCTGTCCCCAAGGCTGGGCCAGCAGAACCCAGAGCTCTGCAGAAACCTGCGAGCCGCGTTGTCCCCAGCACCCGCATCGTGCCCTGAAGCGGGTGGGCTTTGCTGGGGCGCGGCGCTCCCACCAAGGGCTCGGGCAGCCCCAGCAGCTGCTGGTGCTTGCATAAGCGGCGAGGGAGCCCTTCCTCCCTGGGCGACGGTGAGTCACGCAGCCCGCCGCGAGCCTCGGATGTTTTCCTCTTTGTGTAACGCTCCAGCAAATCATCTAAAATGCCCTGACAGGCCCCGGCCGAGGAGCTGCTCGCACGTGGGTTTCCACGCGCTGCCCTTGCTCTGGCACGGGGACTCGGGCAGCCCTGGGGAGCGACCCCCGGGCTCGCTGCCGGCACTCCAAGGGCTCTTCCAGCTAGGCCGGAGGACGACCCATTATTTCCATGCAAGGCTTTTCAGCTCATTTGGAAGGGGTTAAAGTCAAATTGGCTTTCCCACGGGGTCGGCGCAAGCCTGGGAATGAAGCCTCACAGCGAGGGGGTGAAACGACAGCACAGCATCTCGGTGCTGCGTCCGCTGGCATCGTTAAACAGCCCCCGGCTCTGTGAGGTGCACGGCACAAGGGTGGCAGGGGCTTCAGGGGGGCACTGAGGAGGGTGTCATGAAATAATCACGGCCACCCAGGGGCGTGGGCTTGCCGCTGGCTGGTCCGGCAGAGCTCGGAACAAGCCGGGGGCAGGCAGCGGGGCACAGCTCTGTTTGGAAATTGGGTTTTGGAGTTGGCTGACTTCTGCCCATGGCCTGAAACTGGGGGAAGCCTCTGGAAAGACCCAGTGAGGCTTTGCCTAGAGGCCGAGCAGGGACGAAGCCACGCCGGTGGTTTGGGCAGTTCTCAGCGGTTTTTTGGAAATGTAAAATAGGCTGTGTTTTCCTCTGGTGAGAAAGAATTCCTTGTGCTGGGGGTATGAAGTCCGTGGCTGCAATTAGACACAGCATACTGCAGTGAAGAACGCATCCCGGGGTGCCTGCGGTGACAAGCCACCCTGCGGGGCCACGCTGCGGACGGGTGCCCCCCTCTCCTCTGCCCAGAGCTTCTCACATTTTCCCTCCTCCGCCTTAATTTCCAGCCTGTGACTCTCACCTTGTTCCCGTGCACTGGAGGAGGTTATTCCCCTGCTCTCGCCTGCTGGCATTCCCATGCCATAGGAACGTCACCCCATTCCGCCTTGCTGTGCTCCAGGTGAAACGAACCCAGTGCAGCGTGCAGGAGGTGGTGACCCTGGCCCAGCTGGCCGGTGGAACGAAGAGGACACGGGGCGTCACTGGGGTTTGGGAGCCGGTGGGCATGGCGGGACACAGGATACAGGTGATTCTAAGACCATGGCAGGGTTGTCCCGGGTCAGGAGGGGTCATGGGGCAGCTGAGGGGTTGTGGGGGATGCGGGAGCCAGTGAGAGCCATCCCATCTCCCCTCATCCCCATGGCAGCAGCAGGCAGCGGTCTGGGGGGGAACGTGAGTGGCGCAAGTCCTGAGCTTCCCTCAGGCACGTGTGTGCCTGCACACATGCACGCGCTCGTGGGCGCTTCCCCTCCTCATCCTCTCCACTCTGCAGGGCTTCTCTGCCCTCCAGTCGGCTTTGGCAGTCACAGCAAGTACCAGGAATGTCTTATTTTTGGTGGCATTTGAAAGAATGTACAAATATTCCACAAGACATTTATGTCTTTCCCCGGGGACTTGCTAGCTGTTTCCCCAAGGCAATAAACTCTGGTTTTGAGCATTTTGAATTATGAGCAATGCTTTTGGCTGTGAACCCATCTTTCCAGCGCTTTCGGAGGGAAAGCCCTCGTCTAGAGAGAAAGGACCAAGCAGGAAGGGGTATGCAGGCACCGAGGGGCAGCTTTGCAGTGGCCTGTGCGACAGCCCCGTGATGCTGTTGTTTCTCCTCGTGTCTGCTGGTGGAGGGTGAGCCAGGCCCACGGGGCCCATCCCGACTTCGTAGTTCAACGCAACGTGTTGATGCAAGGTGGGAGACAGCCGAAGTCTCTTCATTACATACCCTGGACTTGAAAGGCACGTCTGAGGGAAGCAGACGAGTGCCCTGACCGTGGCTCCTAAGGGGAAATCATCTCAGAAAAGCCTCCGGGGCTGGAGGAAGGCCATCACACCTGCTGCTCCTTGGGAAGGGGGAGCAGGGCATGCAGGCACTGCCAGCACACCCACCCTGCCAGCTCCGAGCAGCCGCAGCAGCAGCAGCCTGCAATGCTATTGCTTAGCAACTGCTGGCGTACAGATAAATCCCCTCCCGGTGCCACCGCAGACCTGATGCTGACGCTCCAGTCCTCTGGCAGGGCCCTCTGGGGCTGCTGGCGCCCCAGGAGATCTGTCCCCCCCAGGGGGTGGAACGGTCGCATGGTGGGAGCAGGGGGGACTGCGGGTCTGTTAAGGCTGGAGTGGCCCAGGAGCACATTGGGGCTCTCCTGCCCCATCCTGGCCAGATACCAAGCAGGTCCTCATTCTCTGAGCCTTGTCCCAAGAGGTTTTTTGGCACCCCACTCAGGCACCTTCCCCAGCACATTTCCTCTGCTCAGCCTCCTGCACCTGCCTTTCAATCCCTGCCGGGGGATGCAGCAGGCAGGCAGCCTTGAAGACCTCATTGCCCCCTGTACCTGTTGCTGTCCTGGGGAGCGGTGCCCGGATTTGGCCTCACCCGTGGGGTCGGGCAGCTGGCAGAGGGCGAGGGCCCGCTGGGCAGGTCCAGCCAGATGCACACACCAGCTCTGCAGGAGAGGAGCCACATGCTTGCGCAGGTCCCTGTGCCGCAGCACGTGCGAAGGGGGAAGACTTGGCACAGGGTACCTGGGGGAAGACAGAGGAGCTGTTTTGGGAGCCTGTTTTGGGAGCACTGCCTGCAGTGTGTCGTCTGTCTCCAGAGCGTGACGAGGGTTTGTCCCACCCTGGAGCCCAGACTTCAGAAGTAGGAGGTGATCCAGCTTCTCTGTTCCTTTCAGGCAGTGGAAGGAGCTACTCGTCCTTACTGGGCTTGCACAGCAGAAAAGGGCTCTGCATGCCGGTGCACGCAAGGGAGGTGATCCTGCGGCATGAGGACCTGCCCAGCCCGGGGCACGGCCACCTTGTGCAGTGAACCGAGGAGCAGGCAGCCGGCAGCAGCAGCATCCCCGGTTCTGGTGGAGAGGGTGACCATGGCTTGGGGCCACCGTCTCTGCAGGGACAGCGGAAGAGCCACAGCCAGCACGCTGAGCCCAGGACCCTGCTGGGATCCCAGGGACTCACAGCCTCCTCACGGTGCCAGCCCCGCACCCCATCCGGGTGCCTCAGGACAGGCACTGCGGGAGCCCTGGGCAGCACCGGGGGCCAGGAAGGAGGATTCACCTCATCCCTTGCCGCCTGTCCCCCCCCAGGGGATGTGTAAGCACAGGCTTGCTGGCTCTATTCCCCTGCAGCCACAAAACAAGAGGAAGGAGGGCGAGCTATGGCCAGGTCCTGTGAGGAGGACCATCCCCATGGATCCCCACCACCCGGGGACATTCAAGGGGGCATCTGGCGCCACAGGTCCCTGTCTGATCCCCTGCCTCGTCCCTCGCTGGTTTCTCCCGCGAAAGTGAAAGAGCTGCCGTTGTTCACAGTTGCTGGTGGAGGAGGCGTGACACAGCAACGGTGCTTCCGAAAACACGCAATTCGAGCTACGAGGAAAAGATCATCGCTGCAAAGCAATTCACCGTCCTGGAAAGCCCCTGCAGCTCTGGGATCATTTCTTCCCTACCCCTGTCAATTTATGGGAGATATTATAACTTATCAAAATAGCAGAAGCAGCACAGCTACGGTTGTAATTTCCAATTCTGCCTTTAATTAACACTGGTGATGGGTTGCCCAGCTGTGGCACTGCCAGAAGCTGCCACACCGTAAATCCCCACCTAAGACACTCATTTGAGTGACCATGGAGATTAGGGCTTTATTAATATGAATGAAGTTGCATTATGTTCAA
The DNA here is from genome assembly GCF_036417535.1 of Chlamydotis macqueenii. Lineage (NCBI taxonomy): Eukaryota > Metazoa > Chordata > Aves > Otidiformes > Otididae > Chlamydotis > Chlamydotis macqueenii. The sequence continues at coordinate 768,683 of NC_141566.1, forward strand.
TTGAGTGCAGAAACTAATTTAATCGTGCTCAGTGCTTGTCCAATCAGTGCCAAAATTGATGGACAAAGTCTCATTCTCGCCAAGTTTTCCCGTGGCCAGAGAATGAAGATGGAGGCTGCCCAACTTGTGGGCATTCCTGAGAGGAGCTCAGCCTTTTCTGGGCACAGGGGACCAAACAGGGACCTGTGGCTCCAGCTGCCCCCCTGAATGTCCCGGGTGGTGGGGGTCCCCCAGTGAAGGCTCTTCCGCTTTGCGCTGGCTGCCGGGGGGGCAGGACGTGCTGGGTGACGGAGGCCGCCTGGGGCACTGGCAGCTGACAGGCACAGTGAGGGTGAGCTGCTCGGTGCAGAGCACCTCGGAGTGCCTCTGTGCCCAAGGAGGAGCAAGGAGCAGGGGAGACCTCCAGCTCCCGTATCTCACGTGTGCGCAGCTGGGTGGCAGATGAGTATTGCCAAACAGCAGAGGCTTCCGTTAAACACAGTTCAGCTCTGCCATCAATTACACAATGCCTTGAGAGGCAGCGAAGATTTACCAGCACCGGCAGAGCCGTATGCTGGGGAGCAGGTGCACGGTTCGGCAGCAGCTGGAGCAGGGCTGGCTCTCCCATATTTCTTGTGATGTGCTGGGCCAGGCAGCACACGTCCCCACGTTCTGCTGCTTCTAGCTCTGCAGCGCTTGCGAGAGCAGCCCTGAGATGCCCCAGGAAACAGCCAAACCCAAAGGATGAAGCTGCCGGGAGGATGCTGCCGCACGCCCAGCCCAGCAGAGCTGGGAGCAGACACCCGTGAATGCGGACACGCGTGAACACACCCATCTGTGTGCATCTGCAGACACCCATCTGTGTGCACTGACACGCGTGTGCGCACGCACCTCCTGTGCCTGTGCTTTCCACAGCCCCGGCAGCAGGGCTGACAGCCAGACGCACACCCCGGCCGCAGCAGCCACTGGATGGCAGCAAGTGCCCAGGGCTGAGCTCCCAGTGCCGCCAGTGCCGCCGGAGCTGGGCGGGCTGGAGCCAGGGGGAGGGGCAGAGGGGTGGGGTCCCCGTGGGGAGCAGGGCAGGGGCCGTGCTCCCCTCGTGCACGGGGTGTCCGGAGCCAGGCTGACACCAAGGCCGAGTCCCTGGGGACCCCGCGGGCGGCAGGGGTGGGGGCAGCCCCCAGCCCCACGGGCAGGTCAGCGGGGACGGGGCAGGCGTGCTGCTCACAGCCCGGCACTGCCGAAAGCTCCCTGATGCGGTGGGCGCAGCGCCGGCCCGCACAAATGCGAGGGCAAAGACACCGTGGGGTGAATGACCACAGAGTCACAGAAGGGTTTGGGTGGGAAGGGACCGTTAAAGCCCACCCAGTCCCACCCCCCTGCCAGGAGCAGGGACATCTCCAACCGGATCAGGTTGCTCAGAGCCCCGTCCTTGAACGTTTCCAGGGATGGGGCATCCACCGCCTCTCTGGGCAGCCTGGGGCTTCATTGTAAAAAATATCCAGTCTAATCTACGTCCCCCTGTTTTAAAGCCATTACCCCTCGTCCTATCATTATAGGCCCTGCTGAAGAGTCTCTCCTCATCTTTCCTATCAGCCCCCTTTAGGTATCCTTTTTTTTAGGTATGCCCTCACTTTTTGAGGTCACGAAGCCAGCTTCCTGGGAGATGGGAGGGGAAAATCCAGGAGGAAGGAGCTGTTTGAGCCTGATACCAGTACAGCTTTGCCAAGAGCCTCGCGCTCCCACCAGGATTTCCGATCCTGCCTGGGCTCGGGTAGATGCTTTGGCAGCATTCCTCTGGGGACATCGCCAAGCCTCAGGCACAAATAAACGGGCTCTCAGGAAATGAACACAAGTCTGAGGGGATTAGAGAAAGCTGGGGAGAGCGTCACCCCTAACGGCTTGGTGTGAACCGGACGCAGCAGTGGCCGAGGGTGGGCGGGCGGGCGCGTGGGAGAACCGGCGCGGTCCAACCTGGCGACTGCTGCGCAGAATTCACAAACACCTCCAAAATGCTGATGAAGTAACCAGAGCAGGGGCAGTATCGGCCCATCAGTAGCAGCGTGGGGATGAAAACGTTCGGTGCAAAATAAGCCAGGCAGCAGCAGGCTGTGCTGCGAGCGGACGCTGTTTAGACAGCTGGGAATGGCTCATCAGAAAGCTGGGGCAGAGTGAAAACATCACCAGCATAAATAGTTTAGGAATGAGATAAAATAAGTTTGTTATAAATTTAAGGTAATTAAGGTAAATTAGCCATTACATAATGGTGAGGCACGCAGGTTTAACAACGCCCTTTGGCTCTGCCTTACGTGTGTGGCCTCTGAGAGCAAGAGATGCTGGGCTCATGTCTGCGGCTGTGGGGAGGTGGGGAGCGGGGGGGGTCACTTGCACTGTGACCTGTTGGGCTCATGATCCTGAGTGCCAGCTCCCTCGGCCGCCTTCCCCCACCTCCAGCAGCCGGGCTGGTCCTGCCTGCTCCTCCGGGGAAGGAACAGTCTTCGGCACAAAGCAAGAAGGCGAGGCAGGATGCTTTCTTGTCAAAGCCTCTTTACTCAAATTCCAGCTCCTCTTCGCTCTCCAGAAAACAGTATGTCAAGAAAAAGCAAGACTTCACCATTGGCGCTCTCCTGGGAGAAATGTTAAAAGCCTTATCTTAAGCATCAAGTTTATGTAATGTAGGAAAGCCTCGCGGTCGTTTGTGCTTTGACTGGAGTTCCCAGGCAGACTTCAAAGGGGCTGCTCCCCCCAGCCCAAATCTCTGCACCCAACATGGGATTTCCTCTGAGGAGCCCAACCCCGGGTGGCAGAGAGAGCCCCTGGGAAGTCAGGGGAGCTGGGAGGCCTTGGAGGGGCGGTTTGGGTGTCAGCAGCATATGGGAATGCTGGTGATCAGCGGCGGACTGCCAGGCTGCAGCAAAGGTGGCAGAGCCGGTGAGGTTCAGAGCTGTTGGGTTTTAAGACCTGCCCATCATCCAGCAGAAGGAAATTCTTTGGCACCCCAGTCCTTAGCACGTCTGTGAGTATTTGGCGGGGTACCTGGGGAGAAGCATGCCTGGCTTGGAAATGAAGATTTTTTTTCTGCAGCATGATCCTGCTGCAGTGTGCTCCTGGCATCCTGTCCGAGGACTCGAGGCAGCAGTGGTGGAGAAGGGCAGAAGTCAACTCCATCGTCAGAAAGTGGTGTTGCTTGGATACAGTGCTAAGCAACCTCAAGGCTCTTCAGGGATGGAAATAACCTTCTTTTCCTTCTCTAGTTCTTCCCTTTTATTAGCATCAGGCTGGAGCAGTGTGCTGGGGCCGGGAGCATCAGCCTGCTGCCGCCTGGGACGCTGCTACGGCCACGTGGAGCCCTGCCGCGGCTCGGCTGGAGGGGACCTGCTGCAGCCCGCAAGGAGAGGGCCGATGTGTGACAGCACCCATCCCGCTGCGGTGAGGGCTGCCCGTGGCCAGTGCTTGTCCAGCACGGAGAGTTTTGCCCATTAATTGCCCATGCATAACCAAGGCACACCCAGCATCAGATGTCCCAGCCAGAGGGACCTCAGATGATGCCCGATGCACCTAACACGTCTCACGCTGACCTGACCCCAGCCTGATCCCTCTCAACCTTGGTGACATCAGTGCTTGCTTTGGGCACACCCTGTCCCTGTCTGGGACACCTGCCCTGATCCTCCGGTGCTGAGGGAGGGTCACCAGGGGGTGACAGACCCCCAACCCCCTCTGCCCCTGAGGAGGCCCTCCCACACCTCAGCTCTCCCTCCCGCGTACCCGCGTGCCCCAGTTGTGTGCCCATGCTGGCGCAGATGTCCCTGCAAGGACAGGCTTCGGAAGAGAGGGGACAGTGGCACCAGGAGGGAGACACCGACTTGCCCACACCCAGCAGCCACTGCTGTGTGCTGCCTGTGTGACCGCTCGGCACGGCCGGGACGTGGTGCCAGCTTCCAGCCCTGCGCCTACGCCCCAGCCTCTCCGCCTCAGCTCCAGCCATCACTTACAGTATAACTTTCAGGCTTTTAATTAAATCTCCATGAAACACCCATTTGAGATGCTTAATTTAAAGTGAGAGCTAATTAATTTTATGGGCCTTTGCCTCGTCTGTTTTATTTCTGAATTGATGCCTGGGATGTGATGGTAGGGGCACAGTGAGCAGGCAGCCAGTGACTCTTGAAAACTGTCTAGACAGTCGTGGCTCATAAACGCGGCTGGTAGCCCTGTGTGTGGCTCGCTTGACTTCCTCACCGGGCTTGCTCTGGCTCCTCCAGCGAGACGCCCAGTTGAGTGGGGGGAAAGAGGAGGACACTGGGCTGGGCCACTATCCTGGCCGGGTTGCGCCCTGGTCCTGCACTGGCTGAGCCCACGTCCAAGCACCATGTGCCAGGAACGTGGTCTGCTCCACAGCGGCATCCCTGTTTCTCAGGGACCAGCTCAGCACGACATTGACCCATCATGACTTTGCCCTCCTTGTGAGGGCCCTTTTCCCCCACTTTGGTGCAGAATTAGGGCCAGAGCTTTGCTTTCCAGTGATGGCCTCCACGAGACACCCAGTTCCCAGAGATCCTCACAGCCAGGGAAGCTTGGTGGAGCTTTTCCAGCAGCATCTGCTCAGCCCGGGGATGCTCAGGCCAGTCTGCCCTGGCCTTCCCGTCCCCGGGCTGTTGCTAATGCTGGTCCCGGTTGGGAAAGCACCAGCATGGGAGCCAGCCTCCACCCACTCCCGCAGCCTCTGAGCCCAGGGAGAAGGCTGCTGTGGGAGAGCCCAGCCCCTGGCCGCTTGCTGCAGGGATGCTGGCGACCAAAGCACGGGGCATGGAGAGCAAAGCTCTTGCCCGGAGCAGCCCAGGACTGAAGAGTGTCAGCTGGACTGGGAAAGAGGGAGCTTTCCGTGCCAGAGCTGAACTGTCCCTGGGGCACGGGGGTCCGTCTCTCCTTTTCTGCTGGGGGAGGGTCACAGGCAGCTCTGGTGAAGGTCTGCAAGGGCTGGGGTCCAGCACAGCCCCGCAGCACTGGGAGCCCGTCCCTGCGGAGCAGCCTGTGCTACCGACGGTGCCTCTGCCGCAGGAACCCACCATGGGCTTGTTTTCAGGAGACTGGCAGACCTGCAGGCTCCTGCTCTACTGCTGACTGTAAAGGGCCTGGTATGGAAAACATGAATCATCTCTCTAATTAAACAAAGCTGCTCTGTCCCAGGAAATCTCTCTCTTTGTCAGGATCTTTGTTTTTAAAGGGGCATAAATCCAGATTGGCTCCTGGAACCTTTATCACGGGGCGGCAGTGATTTATCCTGTGCACCCTTGCACCAGAGAGGGAACAAAATAAATAATAAATATTTATTTGTAAGGCACAGAAATCCTGAAAGTGTCTAAACACCCACAAGAGCAGCTTATCATTCTGTAAACTGAGCTTGCTTTGGCTCTGGTAAAATCTTCCCATGGCCAGCCTTGTCTGGCAGGATGTAGGGGAGCAGGTCGCTTTGGGGGCCAGCGGGCAGCACACGGGGGGATTGCACTGGCCTTGCCATGGCAGCTGGGTGGGATGGACAAGGGGCAAACACTGAAACAGCAGAGCACTGGCTTGCACCTCAGGCCTTGTACAGCAAAACATCAACAGAGGCGACGTGCTGCTCTGCGTGCACTGGTTCCTGCTGGGACCAGTGTGGGCAAGGGGCAGGTGAACGCCTCTGTCCCCTCTGAAGTACCAGCCCAGTCCCTAACCGAGGTGGGCTGGGGTCCTCCAGGTAGCACAGGCTCTGGGAGCAGGATGCAGGCACCTCGAGCCCCCATCCCGACTGGACCTGAGTTTGCTGTGGCCGTGAGCCATCTCTCCTCTTCCCCACACCCCTGGGTAATTCGGGAGGGTCGGCATCGTGCTGTCCTCATCAGGGCTGTGGTGGAAACGCGCTGCTGGGGCAAATGCAAATGCTGCTTGTGAATTTCCTTCCAGAGCACTGGGAGAGATGGAGAGCCGTGCCGGGACACTAATGTCACCATGGCTATGATGTGGCTGCTGTTCCTTGCCACATCAGCAGCAAGACCTCCTCTGGGCAGAGCTGCCCAGGGTGTGCTCCTCCTGCCCCGGCACCAAGGCTTCACCCCGCTCTGGGGAGCAACCTCAGCCCTGTATTTGTGCCATTTACTCCTAACACCTCGGTGGTATTTGCAGAGGGTTCCCAGAAAATTACCTTGCATCCACTGGCCCCTGGGTCAACATTGACAGAGCCGAGAAGAAATAGTGCAACATATTCACCCAGGAGATAATCTGAGCTGGCATTAGCACCTGAGCAATGCAAGGAGGAAACGCAGAGCAGATCAGAGCAGCAGATGCTGCAGCTGGAGCCAGATGTTAATTTTCCTACAAAGAGGAGGAAGAAAACCCAGCCCTGACTCTCCTGCTCTCAGCCTCCTCTCAGAGCAGATTTATTTGCATTCACATCTTCAAGAGAGCGCAGCAGAGCAGTGCCTCAGCAGTGCACGCAGCAATCGTGCTCGTGAAACACATGCAGTAATGCCTTACGGATGGTTTGTCCCCCCGGACGCCGGATGAAGCTGCCTGCAGCCCAGACTGTGGGGAAGGTGGGTGCTGCTGCACAGCCATGGTGGGACACGTCCCCCAGCTTGGCACCCGCCCCCATCCCCCCACGGAGGAGTAAGCTGTGTTGTCACCTGCTGTGCCCAGGGTTGGGGCACAAGCACGTGCCGCTGGGCAGCGGGACGAGCTTGTCGACCGCGGAGCGTGGCTCCCCGGCAGCTCTGCAACCAGCCCGGCCATTCCCAGCACCCCGGATTTGTGTCACCCAGTAGCAGCAAGCGTTGATGGGATAAGTAGAGCTAAAACACGAACTGCAGCCAAAGGCCGGTACCCTCCGCTGCTCCATCTGTGAGCTGCGATGTGTCCAGAAGCCTTTCTTCCCACAACTCTTGGAAGGTCTCCTGCGCAGGTGCTGGTACAAAACCTTCCAGCTCCCTGGGTGCTTTTAAGCGAGTGACAGGAAGGAAACAACTTTATTGCCTTAAAAAACCACCAGCCCTCCACACTTCTGTGGCAGAGAGGAGCCATCACCTGCCAGCGCGGGGAGTGGAGCGGCGCCGGAGCTGTGCCTGGGCATTCAGAAAATGAGAATGCTCTTCCGCACAGAGCATTCCGAAACACCTTGCTCCCTTTCAGCCAAGCTTCCTTAGACTTCAATCCGCAGACAAGGCTGCCAGGCTGACAAACTGCAGCCCTGCCGGATATTTTCTCCTTCAAACAGGGGTTTTCAAAGAAGATGGGCTTCCAAACCCACTTGAGAAGTGAAGCATGACAGACAGGGATATCACAGTGCGGAAAGGCTGGGGGCGGGTGAGGATGTTGCTGGAAGGTTTTTTCAGCAAGCAAGCCCTCCGGATTGCTCTGACGGTGTTTTCAAGGCAGCTGCTGTGTCTCTGGGGGGATGCTCTGGGTCGGCTGTCTCAGCCCTGAGCAACTCAGTTTCTTCCCGCGCTCCCCAGACAAACTGGAGGAGTTACTAGAGAGGGGTTTCACAAACACTTTGGATGGCTTTAACAAATGTTTGCTGTCTGGGATACCCAGCACAGCCGGTACAGCACACCACGTCCTGGCCAGAGCAAACAGGCTCAAACAGCACGACCCACATTTTTTGCTGTCTGCTAGCGATAAAACAGCCAGCCAGCCAGCTCAGGGTGCCGTATTCGCACGGGAGCCCTTGCCCCGGTCTGACCCGGGGCTGTGGTGGGAAGGGAGGTCTGGAGCGGCGCGCGGGCACCCCCGGGAGCCGGTGCGGGGCTGGACGTGGCCGGATGGGCGCTGTGCCCGGCTGGGGGGATGCGGGCGGCAGGACCAGCCAGGCTGCGTGGTCCCGGGGTGCTGGCAGGGCAGCCCTACCCTGCGCGTTCGGGGAGCCCTGCGCCCGCTTTCCCCGCCGCCCCGTCCCGTCCCCGCTCTGATTCTGTCAGACCGGGCGCTGTTTGAAGCCGCTTTTCCAGGGTGGGCTGCCAGCCCAGGTGAGGTTTGACGCAGGAGCTACTGACACGCCATTAGACGAGAGGAGAGCAGGAGCGCGGGGGCTGCAGAGCCAGGCGAGGAGCGGCTTCCCGCAGGCAGCTCGGGAGCAGGGAGAGGGCTCCATGCGAGGGGTCCAGCCCCTCCAGCCCCCTCAGGGACCCCCAGCCCGGCGCTGGGGGTGCAGAGAGCCTGCGCGGGGGCCCGCGGAGCAGCCACGGCACTCAGCAAACCCCCAGCGCCGGCCCCTCCCCAGGGCAGCTCCCGGCTGGTGGGGGGGGGGGGCACCCCCGGCCCCGCGCCCGCCGTGCCCCCCGTGTGGGGCTGTTGGCGGATGGGGGCAGCGTTGCCGGAGGATCGGCCCCACCCCAAAGCAAAGCTTCCACGCCCCGCGGCGCTGAGAATTTTGGCTGCCGTGTTCACGCGCTCCCCTCGTGCACCACAGCCTCCCCCGGATGGGAAGGGTCGCCAGCAATTCTCATCGCGCTCCTCCTGCAAAACAGCGTGGAGCTGGGAGAAGTGGGTCAGCGAGGGGGTGTGCGTGTGCCCGTACCCCTCTTCCCGGGGCGCGGCCCACAGCGCCCGCCGAGCCCAGCATCCTCTGGCAGCCAGAGCCAGATCACGACGCTCGAGTGGGGGGATAGGAGTGCCAGATTAATTGCAAGTTCAATGACTGTGTGCATGAATATTTAATTAGCTGCATCTTTCATTAATATGCATGATATGCCGATGTGAGAGGGAGCAAGCAGCGACGGGGCGCAGGCACAAGCAAGAACAAGAGGAGCTGTGAGGCTGCAGGAGATAACCTGGAGCTGGCAACGGGCGCGTTTGGGGTCCTGCGTGTGCGTGTTGGAGTGATCTGAGGCACACGCCTCTGTGCTGCACAAGATGGGCTATTCCTCCGGGCAAGGAGAAGCAAGGAAACATTTAGGGCTTTCCTCTTGTCCCGGGATATATTTCCAGTACCCCCTCTAGGGCGTGGTCTCTCAAAGAGCTCCAGAGATGCCCCAGTCGCCAGTGGCCGGTGGAGGCCATCTGTCCTAAGAGCCCAGCTCCCCAACACCTTCCAGTTCAAGGCCTTGCTGCGCAACGCCATCTCAGATGCCATGGCATCCCCGACCTGCAGCTTAAGGAACTCTGTCAAACTGACCAAAAGCTCCAGGCACCAACCCAGTTCACACAGCTCACACTGGCAAAGGGGGTCACTGTCCGCTTTGGTCAAACCACCCCCTGCCAGCCCTCAAGACCCCACACACTTTGGGTGGTCCCTGCCTCTTCAGGGCTGCCAAGACATCTGATGGCAATTCGGAGGTCAGCGGTTGTAGGAGTTAAAGGAGCAGTGCAGGGTGAGCAAGATGCAGGCACAGCAGCTTTTGCTCCAAACAGCCTCTGCATTGACCGTAAGTCATCAGATCTGGGCTTCTGCGTCTCCTAAGCGAGGAGACCAGGAGGGTCCTTGTAGGACTGCGCCTGCGCCTGAGCTGGGGTGGACAGACCACCTGCCCGGCTGGCCGGGCTCCCTGCCCCCCCGGCCCCAGCATGGCATGGCTCCTCCACCAACCATGGCTGCTGCAGGGACGGATGTGGAGTGGGGCTCGCAGGGAGAGGCTTATCTCCAGTTATTGCTGGGACTGTTACCGTGATTAGTGTTAGCGAGGCCTGGCTGCCAGAGGCAGTTACTGGGGTGTTATATGTCTGTCAGCACAGCTCTTTTTATGGCTTGTAATTACAGCATGAAATAGCTTTTTTTTTTTAAATTTTGGCATTAGGAAAAGCTATTATGATGACTGCTACTTTACTTAGTTTTCCCATGAAGAACACTGTCAGTGGCAGTCGGTGACTCCTGGGGCATGAGGTCCATGGGGGCCAAGGGAGCCATGTGTCAGTGGGACCCCCCCACCACCACCGAGCCCCCATTGTGGGGCCGTGGCTGGTGTGCAGCGCTGCTGGCGAGGTGGCCCCGTGCAGGCTGGGTCTCCATCTCTGTACCATGGGTGTCGCTGCCTTCCTAAGCTTTCGTGAGAGCAGCTCAAGATGAACAGAATATCCTGCCTCAAATTTTCTGGAAGGATTATTTTGGTCCAAACCAGCATTTTGCATCAAAATACATGAAATATGCACTCTGGATTCCTCCCAAGGAAGAAGCAAATGTCTCACTGCGGGCTCTGCCCTGGCAGAAGACACCAGCCTAGGCTTTGGCGTCAGTGTGGTGGCAGAGAGCCAGTCTCACCCCCAGGGTCTCCTGCAAGCCTTGATCTGGTTGTCCATCAGCCTTCTCTAACGGAGGGAGCCCTGGCCTTCCCCTTGCGACCTTCACCACCCCCCTCCAGAGACGGGTGTCCGGACCTGTGCGAGCTCCCAGGTACCAGGCCAAGTGACACCTCTGTCTTGCTGCCATCATCCCCTCAGGTGACAGCAGAGCCTGAGCTGTTTTTTTTTTTTTTTCTGGCTGCTGCTGAATGCTGATTTTAGAGATGTCAGACACGGTTCCAGGGTCCCCCTGATCAGGCACTACCAGCTCTGAGTTCAGTGCCATACAGACCAGCTGAGATTGTTTTTCTCTGGGTAGATTTAGGGATGCCAGCCAGGGCATCTGGTCTAACATGTCCCACACAGTTACGTCAGCTTGATCCACCTCCTCTAATCGATCTGCTACAGAAAACCACGAGGCTCCCCAGCACCTTTGACAGTAACGACCAGCACAAAGACATCACTGACCTCTCTGCTGTGGCCTCAGCGTCCCCAAGCACCTCTCACCCCTTAGCCATCAGTCAATTTCAACTCCTCTTGCTTTGGTGGATTTCCTCACTTTGATGCCCTTTCAACTTGTCTCATTTTTACATAGTTTCCTTTCCTAAAATTAGTATAGGCACACTGCATTTCTTTGGCCTGCACCCTCCCTCTGTGGCAGCAGACCTGAGCGCGCTGCAGTCCAAGTTACAGAGGGGATCACACACTGGCAGCTTGAGCCAGGTCCTGTGCAGCACTCCACACTAAGTCCAGAACAGCATCTTTTCTTGGGGCTTCTAGAAAATTTTGTTCAGAGATCACCATTTGTGTCCAAGAGTATTACCGCTGTGTCTGTCCCTACCCGTCTATCCTGACAAGGCAGCAGTCAGATCCATCCAGGGCAGCTGATGTCTCCGGCTGTCATCTTCCACTTGAAATTTGCAGTTTCTCTAATCCTAGTTAACTTTTCCACAGCAGCCCTGTCATTATTACAGTCTGGGCTTTTCCCCCGCAGGCAGCCTGATTTGCCTTGCTTATTTGTTGTGATGGTGTGTCTCCCTCCAGCCTTTCCAGCGGCACGCTGAGCTCCGGCCGCATCCGCCCCTGAATCAGAGCAGTCTGGACAAGTGCCCCTCTTGCTGCCTTCCCATGACCTCCAGTTTAAATCCCCCGGCTTTCTCTGGTACCAGCTAAGCTCTCCTGTCTCTCCCACCAAAAGACTCCCCAGGATCTAAGTTCCTAAATCCCTTCTCTTGGGCCTGGGCTCCCGTGCACAGGGGTGCGTGGCAGAAGGGGGCCACCATCTGGGGGTGCCTGGAGACGGGTCCCCTCCCCTGCCTGTGCCTGCTGGGCGGTGGAAGCCCTGAGCCAGCAATTTTATCTCCCTTTTCCCTTTTTGCCACCTGTACCACGCGGGCTGCAGTGCCTGCAGCAGCCGTGTGATGTTTTATTGAGGCCTTGGTACAGAGGTGGGCTGATGCGAGGCAGCCCCCCGGCCCACTGCTCCCTGGCAGCTGTGGGCACGTCGAGCTGGAGCTGCTGCTGGAGTGTTAAAAAATGCAAGCTCTGGAGTGAAGCGGGGCAGAAAGGCGAGCCGGCTCGATGCAATTACTGCTGACAGCTCATCTGAGCCCAAGCATGAGAGTCGACAGACTTTGAAGTCCTGGACAATTTGTGATGGAAACATCCTGGGCTCTGGAGCTTCCAGGTGTGTTTAGCTTTAGGTATTACAGTGCTGGGCTTGTGGGCTCGGAAACCCACGTCCACTCTGAACAGCCCGTCCAGGGAAAGGTCTCCCTTCTCCAAAGGGAAGGGTTGCCTCCCATTAATCTGTCCGGATGTAGTCAGCCTCTCATTTGACTCTGCCACTCTCCCAAGCCACGTGGCCATGGGTGACACACAGCGCCTGTGACACGGATGTGCTCAAAATGCGTGGCTCCAACACGTGCAGGCATCTGCACATCTGGTACCCACAGCTCCCCAGCAGAACTGGTCACACGTCTGCACGTGAGCGGTGGTCAGAGGCTCCTCCTGTGTCTGCCTCTCAAGACCTACCTGCAGCTGGCAGGGTTACATGCAGCAACACATGTGCCCAGCAAACGCAGGCCCCGGGAGGGCACAGCCTCCCTGAAGATCGAATGGGTGAACGCTGAAATGTCCTGCTGCGCTGCTGCCAGCGAGGTTGCAGCGGTGTGTGCTGCAGTGGAGGCTGAACGAGCATCCCTCGGGGCAGAAGACAAGCCTCCTGCTCGTTATTAGCTAATTGCACAAGAACCACAGCATGGCTGGAGTTTATAAACTTGCAAAGCACCAATTATATACTGGAGCTGAGCTCTGGGAAATGACTTGTCAATATACTGTCAGAATGGATGAAAACCATCAGCACGATCTGAACAGCATGAATAAGGACAGGCCCTTTTATAGGGACTGGAGAGTGTGAATTATTAATTTTAAGTCTGTCCTACTTTCTTTGCATAAGATGGAGAGATTTACCCAGCCAGTGGGAGAACTCAGTGCCTCCAGCATCGCTGGTTTTACGGGAGCTGCTCTCGGCAGCCTGGGAGCGGGCAGCGCAGGCTGTGGGTTATCCTGGGCACAGGGCAGCTGGGTGCCACCGGCTGGGACCGGCAGCACGACTGCCTGAAGGGTCCCGACCCTCCTGCCTCACCTGGGCGGGGGTCTGGCACCCAGGGCCGTTCGGGGCCGTGCTCTGCAGGGACCGTATGGGGTCCCAGGGAACCAGCTTTGCCACGGGCACCTGTGAGATGAGACCAGCTCTGCCCGGTGGGATCTGAGGGGTGGGTAGCAGCGAGCGGGGACCCCCGTCCTTGGGCACCCCAGCCCACCCTGGCGGACCGCAAGTGACGGGACCCTGCACAGGGCACGGCCGTCAGAGGCTGGGGGGCACGTGCCTCGCTGGGCCCGCCAGCGCTGTGGAAGGACGGGACGGGACGGGACGGGACGGAACGGGACGGCTGCCTCGTGCCGTCATTTAAAAGCCATCGGGTGTCAGTTGCCGTCTGTCCCGTCCGGAGTCACCCTGGGGGCGGGGAAGGGGCTGGTCCGCAGGCGCTCCAGGCTGTGTCCCTTTCCCCTCGCCCGTCCGTTTGAACGGGACCGGTTTAACACACCAGCGGCAGCCGCTGCGGGTGAGAGGCCGGTGCTGCGCGGGCCAGCTCTGAGGAGGACCCGCGCCTGTCAGCCCCCCGCAGTCCGCGCCCCCCGCCCCGCCATCCGCGGGCCAGCGTGTTCGCTCGGCGGGACGGGTGTCGGCTTCGCCTGTTCGGGGCGGACAGAGGGATGTGGGGGCTGCAGGGAACCCCCCGGCTCTCGGCGGGCTGCTGGCACTGCGGGGCAGGGGGCCTGGCCGCGCATCAGCGCGGGGGCTGACACGGGTGCAGCTGCGCTGGTTCCTGCAGACCCCGCCGTGGGCGTTCGCGGATCCCCAGCGCTGTCCCGGGTCAGGCTTCTGGGGTTCCGTACGGATCGCGGTGAAAGGGCCTCCTGCAGCAGGACGCATTGGCTCTGCTGCTGCAACGCTCCCTGAGCCTCCCACCCTTCTCGGCCTCCCGCCCCTCTCAGCCTCCACCCCTCTCAGCCTCCCACCTCCTTTTGGCCTCAAGCCTTCCTCGGCCTCCAACCCCCTCTCGGCCTCCCACCCACTTTTGGCCACAACCCTTCCTTGGCCTCCCACGCCCTTTCGGCCTCCCACCCCCTTTCGGCCACCCACCCTCTTTAGGCCTCCCAACCCCTTTTGGCCTCAACCCTTCCTCGGCCTCCCACCCCCTTTCGGCCTCAACCCTTCCTTGGCCTCCCGCCCCCTTTCAGCCTCCCAACCCCCTTCAGCCTCCCACCCCCTTTCAGCCTCACACCCCCTTTTGGCTTCCCACACCATTTTGGCCTGCAACCCCCTTTCGGCCTCCCACCCCCTTTTGGCCTCAACTCTTCCTCAGCCTCCCACCCCCTTTCAGCCTCCCACCCCCTTTTGGCCTCCCACCCCCTTTCGGCCTCAACCCTTCCTCAGCCTCCCACCCCCTTTCGCCCTCCCACACCCTTTCGGCCTCCCACCCCCTTTCGGCCTCCCACCCCCTTTTGGCCTCAACCCTTCCTCAGCCTCCCACCTCCTTTCAGCCTCCCACCCCCTTTCGGCCTCACACCCCATCTCAGCCTCCCACGTCGTTTTGGCCTCCCACCTCCTTTCAGCCTCACACCCACTTTAGGCCTCCCACCCCCTTTCGGTCTCCAACCGCCTTTTGGCCTCAACACTTCCTCTGCCTCCCACCTCCTTTCAGCCTCCCACACACTTCCAGCCTCCCACCCCGTTTCAGCATCCCACCCCCTTTCGTCCTGCCACCCCCTTTCAGCCTCCCGCCCCCTTTCGGCCTCCCACCTCCTCTCGGCCTCCACCCCCTTTCGGCCTCCCACCCCCTTTCGGCCTCCAACCCCCTTTTGGCTTCAACCCTTCCTCGGCCTCCCACATCCTCTTGGCCTCCCACCCCCTTACGGCCTCCCACACCCTTTCGGCCTCCCACCCCCTCTCAGCCTCCCACGCCGTTTTGGCCTCCCACCTCCTTTCAGCCTCACACCCACTTTAGGCCTCCCACACCCTTTTGGCCTCCAACCCCCTTTTGGCCTCAACCATTCCTCAGCCTTCCACCCTCTTTCGGCCTGCCACCCCCTCTCGGCATCCCACCCCCTTTCGGCCTCCCACTCCCTTTCAGCCTCCGACCCCCTTTTGGCCTCAACCCTTCCTCAGGCTCCCACCTCCTTTTGGCCTCCCAACCCCTTTCGGCCTCCCACCCCCTTTTGGCCTCCCACCCTTTTTCGGCCTCCCACCTCCTCTCGGCCTCCCACCCCCTTTCGGCCTCCAACT
This sequence comes from Chlamydotis macqueenii, assembly GCF_036417535.1. Taxonomy (NCBI): domain Eukaryota; kingdom Metazoa; phylum Chordata; class Aves; order Otidiformes; family Otididae; genus Chlamydotis; species Chlamydotis macqueenii. The sequence goes on from NC_141566.1 coordinate 783,756, forward strand.
CCCTTTTCGCCTCAACCCTTACTCAGCCTCCCACCCCCTTTCAGCCCCAAACAACCTTTTGGCCTCAATCTTTCCTCAGCCTCCCACCCCCTTCCGGCAACCCACACCCTTCCGGCCTCCCAGCCCATTTCGGCCTCTACCCTTCCTTGGCCTCCCACCCCCTTTCGGCCTCCCACCCCCTTTCGGCCTCAACCCTTCCTCGGCCTCCCACCCGCTCTCAGCCTCCCACACGCTTTCGTCCTCCCACCCCCTTTCGGCCTCTACCCTTCCTTGGCCTCCCACCCCCTTTCGGCCTCCCACCCCCTTTCAGCCTCCCACCCCCTTTTGGCCTCAACCCTTCCTCGGCCTCCCACCCGCTCTCGGCCTCCCACACGATTTCGTCCTCCCACCCCCTTTTGGCCTCAACCCTTCCTCGGCCTCCCACCCCCTCTCGGCCTCCCACCCCCTCTTGGCCTCTGACCCCCTTACGGCCTCAACCCTTCGTCAGCCTCCCACCTCCTTTCAGCCTCCCACACCGTTTCGGCCTCCCACCCCCTTTCAGCCTTCGACACCCTTTTGGCCTCAACCCTTCCTCGGCCTCCCACCCCCTTTCGCCCTCCCACCCCCTTTCAGCCTCCCACACCCTTTCGGCCTCCAACCCACTTTCGGCTTCAACCCTTCCAGAGCCTCCCACCCTCTTTCGGCCTCCCACCCCCTTTCAGCCTCCCACCTCCTTTTGGCCTGAGCCGTTCCTCAGCCTCTCACCCCCTTACGGCCTCCCACCGCCTTTCAGCCTCCCACCCCCTTTCAACTTCCCACCCACTCTCGGCCTCCCACACCCTTTTGGTCTCCCACCCCCTTTTGGCCTCAACCCTACCTCGGCCTCCCACACCCTCTTGGCCTCCCACCCCCTTTTTACCTCAAGACTTCCTTGGCCTCCCACCCCCTTTAGGCCTCCCACCCCCTTTCAGCCTTCGACCCCCTTTTGGCCTAACCCCTTCCTCGGACTCCCACCCCCTCTCGGCCTCCAACCCACTTTCCGCCTCCCACCCCCTTTAGCCTCAACCCTTCATCGGCCTCTCACCCCCTTTTGGCCTCCCACCCCCTTTCAGCCTCCCACCCCCTTTTGGCCTCAACCCTTCCTCAGCCTTCAACACTCTTTCGGCCTCCCACCCCCTTTCGGCCTCAACCCTTCCTCAGCCTCCCACACCCTTTCGGCCTCCCACCCCCTTTCAGCCTCAACCCTTCCTTGGCCTCCCACCCCCTTTCAGCCTCCCACCCCCTTTCGGCCTCCCACCCCCTTTCGGCCTCCCACCCCCTTTTGGCCTCAACCCTTCCTCAGCCTCCCACCCCCTTTCGGCCTCCCAACCCCTTTTGGCCTCCCACCCCCTTTCGGCCTCCCACTCCATTTTGGCCTCACCCTTTCTCAGCCTCTCCCCCTTTCGGCCTCCCACACCCTTTTGGCTTCAACCCTTCCTTGGCCTCCCACCCCCTTTCAGCCTCCCAACCCCTTTTGGCCTCCCAACCCCTTTCAGCCTCCCACCCCCTTTCGGCCTCCCACCCCCTTTTGGCCTAATCCCTTCCTCGGCCTCCCACACCCTTTTGGCATCCCACCCCCTTTCAGCCTCCCACCGCATTTTGGCCTCAACTTTTCCTCAGCCTGCCACCTCCTTTCAGCCTCCCACCCCCTTTCAGCCTCCCACTCCCTTTCGGCCTCAACCCTTTCTTGGCCTCCCACCCCCCTTTCGGCTTCCCACCACCTTTTGCCCCCCCCTACCCCACTGTTTTGGCCGCCACTCTCTAGTACGCAGTAGGCAAGTCCAGTATTAAATGTATTTCTTGGATTCTTCTAAATATTTTGTTCTTCTGCAGTACACAGACGTCAGCAGTAATCTGCCTTTCTGAAAAATGCATTTCATGTTTCTCAGCTTGCTGTTCCTTGACTATTCGGCCTCTGGGATCCCTTTTCCTCACGATACCACCTCACCCACATCATTTCTAGGGAACTAGAGGCTTTGAGAAGGAATTAAACGATATCCTCACAGTTCCTCATACAACAGGAGTTGCTCCATATGTTATGGGATTACATCTACGCCTTCGACGTTTAAAACCAACGCTGAGATGCTGTCCCTGAGGGACAGCCGTACAAGGGAGAAGCCATTTACCCGTGTCCTGGTCCGGCGAGGACAGGGTTAAAGGTGACCGGGCTGGGGAGCAGCTGGGGCTGGTGGCCCCGGGGCTGGGCACACAGCTGGGACTTTCACCCAAACTAGCCCAGGGCTGCTCCGTGCCACCTGCCCCTCTGCTCAGGGAATAAAGTGGGGCTGGGGCTGGGGGGCAGGTTTGGCTGCTGGGGAGGGAGCTGGGCACCAGGATCCCCGGTGAGTTACTGCACTGGGAATTATGTGCCCAAGTGTGTTCTGTTACAGGTTTTGTTTTCCATCTCTGTTTTCTCTTCCCCTGCTGTTCCCTTATCTCAACCTGGGAGTTTTTCCTTCTTTTCTTTCCCTCTTCTACCGCGGGGGGTGGTCCTGAGGTGAGTGAGTGCCTGTGTGGTGTTTTGGCTGCTGAGTGGCACTAAGCTGTGCCACCCCAGCGCCTGGCTCTCGTGTTGAAGCAGTCGTTCCCACGGCGGCTGAGGCTGCAGGCTGGGTTCTGTCCTGGTTCTGGCTAGGATCCAGTTAACATTCCCCTGAACTGGGAGGAGAACTGGAGCTGGTGGCCCCTGTGGCTGGGGACACAGCTGGGATGGGTTACTAATTAGCCCACTGGTGGATAGTTTACTCAAATTAGCCCAAGGGCTGTTCCATCCCCTGGGACATCCTGCTCAGTGTATAAGCGAGGAGGGTGCTGAGAGGGGGCTCTTCTGCTCCTACTTGGGAGAAACTGGGTGTCAGGATTTGCTGTGAGCTATGATGCTATATTTGTTTTCCATCTCTGTTTTGTTTTTTTTCTGTTTTTTCTCTGAAGTTTATTTTTTGTTTAATCTCAGCCCATGAGTTTTGCCACCTTTTTCTTTCCCTGTTCTGCTCCCTGCCTCACTGGAGGGTGGGGGCAGTGAGCGAGAGACTGCGTACCTTGGCCCTGAGCGGGGCTGAACTACGACATGTTCACACCTGATTCAGAAGTTGTGGCTCTGTAAAGTCGCAGAGTGAATGCACGAGATCTTCCCTGGCTGACAGAGCTCACCTGTGAGCGGGAGATCGTTGTGCGGTGGGGATGCTGCGGGTCCCCTCCTTGACTCAGTGCTACGCGAAGGCTCCGTCGGTGAGCTGGAAGAGAAAAAGAGGTACTTTCTGGGGTGGTTTCAGAGGGGCAGAGTTTTAACATTGGCAGAAACAAACCAGATTTACAGCTCGGCTGGGAGCCGGCAGTACACTGGGCTGGTGCGGCTGTGGGCTGTCGGCAAGGGGCTCCCACCCTGGCTCGGGAGCTGGGATGTGCGGGCAGGAAGCCGATGTGGTGGAAGAGGGTTAAGAGCTGATCGCGGGGAGGGTGGGCCTTGTCAGAAAGGCCGCCTTCAGTCTGCAAAAGCACAGCAGCACAGGGCACGGCTGCAGCTCACTGCTGCGCGGCTTGGCTGCATCATCATTTCCATTTTGCATCTGTTGTCATTTTGCCGTCACTTGTACCCACACTACCAGACTCACCTCCCTAATCACCTTTCCTGGCTGAAGCACCGTGGGCAGGGGCCCCGCGGGGCTTATCGGGGCCGCAGGAGCATGCGGCCGGTGCCGGGGGCTGCAGGGCGCCCTTGGAGCCCATCCTCTGGAGCACCAGAGCTGCGGGTGGGGCAGGATGGCTCGCTGCGCCCAGAAACCATGCCCCGGAGGAAGGAGCAGCACCCAGGCAACCTCAGCACGGGGAGAAAGGTCCTGCCATGTCTGCGAAGGGGCTGACGCGTGAAAAGGGCACCCCCGGCCCCGGGCAATGCCGCCACCTCCCAGAAAGGTCTTCGAGACCTTTTATCGAGCGACGCGCCCTGCCGTCTGGGGAGGCACCCGGGGGCCTTGGCAGGGCTGGGAGAGAAGGCAGCGTTGCCCCTTCCTCCCCAGAACGGCTTTGCCTCGAATCAGTCCAGCGGGTTAAGCCCAGGGTTGCATGACTGTTGCCCTCAAAGTCGAATGAGAAAAAGTCATTTTGTTGGTGGAACAAAGCGTTCTGTTCAACTGGATATCAAGCGGTTGGGTTTGTCAGCCGGGCAAGGGGGCGTCACCGCCTGAGGAGGAACCGAGCCGGGTGGCCTTGACCCAGCGCTGCTGATCGTGCGGCTCGGAGAGGGCGGCCGGACCAGGGACCCTGGAAACCCCGGAAACCCCCTTCCCGCCAACGAAGCTGTGTGGTTTCTGGTGTGTTTACAATGTTTTATTTTTGTAGAGAATTCGAGGAGGGGGCTAGGTGTGAAAAATGCGTCTGCCTTGGAAAAGGGAAGGGTTACTGGAATGGTGATTTAAAAGGAGTCGGCAGAAATGTAATATAAACAAGACACCAGAATGAAACCCAAACTTTTTTTTTTAACCCCAGGGATTGGCACTGTGTTGCAGAGCAGCTGCTGTGCCCGAGGGAAATAGGGAGTCAGCTCTCCCACATCTGGATGGAGGGGGAGCACCACCAGGACAACCCTGCTGAGGAAGCAGTCTGGTTTTCAGCCTTTCCTGCTTCGCTGACACCAAGTGTTCCTGCTAAATGGGGGACATGCAGGCACACACAGTTTTGGGATGGAGGCAGCGTTCCCGGTGGGTGCTGTGTGTGTGGGAGAGCCGTTCCCCGGGGTTCTCCCAGCAAGACGCTGCTCCAGCTCCGGCTGCTCGGCCGGGCGTTTCCGTAGCAGAGAGCACAGGATTTTTGGTCTGACGCAGCAGCTTTCTATCTGATGGCTGCTCGGCGTCTCACCATCTGGGCACGCCAGGCACCAGTTTACAGAAAAACAAAGGCAGCACGGGTAAACAACACAGATGAAGTCAGGATTCCTGATCTTAAGCTTTGATGTCTGTTTATTTCCAAATAATCTGTATTCAAACAAACCTGGGCAGACGAGACAATGTAACTGCAGTGAGTCTGCTCTTTTCTGGGGTTGCTGGCACTGGGAAGGATTTGGTATTTTCATGCAGGTTTCCTTTTAGATTCAAATTCTTTGCATCTCTCAAGCCCAGTAAATTTACGGGCTCTGGGCCAGCGTCACCGGAGGTGATGAGGGGAGGAGGCGCAGCGCACAGAATGCCCCTCAGCCATCCCCTGCTCCTGCTTCTACACAGACTGCAGCACCACTTTCTTTTTTTTTCTTCTTTTTTTGCTTTTCAAACAAACTCTGGGAGCCAGATAGGCGCTTTCAGTTGCAAATTGAGCAAAAGCAGGCTGTTTTGACAAACGGTTACCTGACTGTAGCTGTCTGCTGAAGTCAAGAAACGTTTTTCAGCTGAGTTTTCCTGCCCATCGTGTCAGAAGCAGGAGGGTCAGGCCGCTGTCTCTTTTTGCTTCTCTTCCACTGCCTTTCACCGTCGCAGCGCTGGGCTGTTGGGCGCGGCTGCATGCCCCCGTGCTGGGCAATGCCCACCCAACTGCGGGACCCGCTGCCCATCGAGGCTGCACTGTGCTCCACGCTGGTTCTGCAGTGGCCCAGGCGGAGGCTGAGCCGATGTGGCATCTCTCAGCCCTCCTTTCAGAAATGAGCGGGGAATAAAGCGATGTGCCAGCTGCGGGGATGCCGTCCTCCCTGCAGTGCCCTACAGCTGGGATGCGAGGGTCTCCCGCAGAACGGGCGGCTTCGAGCGGTGCCGTGCCAGCGCTGTCCCTGCATCGGGGTAACAGCCATCGGGATTTCCTCCATCTCCCTCTGCTGCCTTGTTTCCCGTACTTCGCTAACCCTTCGTGGGCTCAGGGTGTCTGTCAGTGCAGTGTTCATTTTTGATCAGATGCCATCGCTCCCCTCTGGTCCCCGTGGGATGACAGCAGAAAGCAAACCCACGGGGAGCGGGAGGAAACCCGGCGCTCCCGTGGGGTGTCGACCCTGTGGAGACGTGTGCCGGGAGCCGGTGGAGATGGACACCTCCCTGCAGAGCCTCCCCGTGGGAAATGTTCTCCTCCTGTATCCTTCCCCACCGTGAGCATCCCGCTCGGCTGGGTCCCGCTCTGGCTCCCAGAACAACGCGCCTGCCCGGCTCCATGTTTAGGTGGCAATGGGAGCTCCTCCGGCACACGTGGCTGAGATCTCTCTGCTCTGGTTGGCGTTATGTCCCCCTTCCTCCTCCTTGCAAATGTTCTCTTTTTTTTTTTTCTTTTTTTTTTCCCCTCCCCAGTCCATTTAGCAATGGGCATAAATTCATATATTACATCAATTAAAAATCCACTTCATTTTATTTTTTTAGCTTGTAGAGGAAAAACAACAGTGCCAGGAAGGTATTTAATTAGACCTCATGACTGCAAATTTTACATCCCCAAATTGCAGTGTACTGTGTTTAATTCAATTAGACGTTATAAAACTCCCGTTATCTCCTTCAGATGTTAATAAACTCAAGAACTTACAACTCACTTTATTTGTAGCTCTTGCAACAACCAAACTGCTGTTATTTGTATGTTTCTAAACAGAACAGATTTTTATTACTTTCTGGCCGTATGCCCAGAATGGCTGAAGTTTGGGGGAAAAAAAAAGAAAAAAATGGGAGCTCCTCTTTCTGCTTTTTCTCTCCTCTGCCCCTTTCACTGAGTGACTACATAAGCTGTGGAAAAAAAAGTGGGGGGTTAACAGCTGAAGAGGTTGTACCCAACCCGGTCAGAGGCTCCTCTCCTGCCCCGGCTCAGTGCGGGGCTGCGGTGTCCTGCGGAAATGCGGCGTCAGATGCTCCCCTCGCCCCCAGCTCTCCTGGCAGGGTCTGTGCTTTTGGAGGCGGCAGTGGGGTTTCTCTGCCCTGTCTGGGAGCTGCGTGTGGGGTTGGGGAACAGCCAGCGCCCTGAACTGGTTAACTGGGAGGCCATCTCTCTCGGGAAAGTACAGCCCAAAGGTCGCTTGGTCCCGATTTAGGGTGCCGCACCAGGAGAGCTGGAAAGCAGCCGGTTGTCCATGGGCCGCTTAGCACTGGAGCTGCAGGGGGCTCAGCCACTGCTGGCACTGAAGGCATCGGTGCCTCAAGCGCGCGTCGCAGGGACGCAGAGATGTTGCTGCCTCCAGTGCACGTCGCAGGGACATGGAGATGTCGCTGCCTCCAGCACGCGTCGCAGGGACATGGAGATGTCGCTGCCTCCAGCGCGCGTCGCAGGGACGCGGAGATGTCGCTGCCTCCAGTGCACGTCGCAGGGACGCGGAGATGCCGCTGCCTCCAGTGTGCGTTGCAGGGATGTGGAGATGCTGCCGAACAGCTGCCCGCTGGAGATGACTCCTCTCGTTAGCAGCGCTGCGGTGGAGAGCCACGCATCGTCACCTGCCGCCACGAACATCGTCGCCTGCTGCCGCGTGCCCCAGCCCACATCCGCCGTGTCCCCTCTGCCCTGGGTTTCCCTCCCGCTGACCGGGGCACAGACAGGTTGGGGAAGGCGTGGGAACTGCACGGCTCTAGGGCCCGTGTCCGCACAGTTACCCCAGGACAAACCCCAGAGCAGGTCTGGAGCTGGTGCTGAGTGCCTGCGTGGCTCCTGCAGCGCCTGGGCACGGCGCGGGGCATCTCGCAGAGGCTCCTCCACCCCGCTCCAGAGCCAGGCTCCCTCCTGGCACAGCCCGGGCCGCCACGCGTCCCTCGCAGCTCCAGCACCGCCAGCGCCTCGGGGAGGGCTGTCGTGACTGAAATAAAAAAAAACCTTTCCATTTATCTGTATGAAAATCTCAGGGAAATGTGATTGCAGCCCGTACCGCACGAGCAGACGCTGCGTTTTAACGCCTGGGAGCTCCCAGCTCTGTCTGCCTGCCCCGGGGCCCCCGGCACCGGGGGTAACAGGGAGCCTGGCACGAGTCGGCGCTGCAGGCAAAGCTGCAAGAGCGACAGAAATGACCCAGCCCTGCCAGCGCGTGAGCTGGAGCGCGATTGCAAAGTTCAGCAAAGATTGCCAAAGCGAGTGTTTTGTTCACGCTGTCTGGAGATGCTGGCTCCCTGGCCAGATCCCACAGGGATTTTTTTCCCAGAGCTGGGTTGAGATCCTAGCTGACCCGAGGGTGATCTCGGGGTGACTCAGAGCGGGCTTGGCCCCGTCCGGACGACCATGCCCGGTTAGGCTGCTGCTTTCACAGGACGCAGTCCCTGAGGTCTAGTCAGGCTTCTGACTTTTCCTTGTGGGAAATGGGGTGAGCAGGGGAGTTTGGGCTGGGAAAGGCTTTGGAAGGCTCCCTGCCGCTTGGCCCCGACACCAGCTGGGTGCCATCCTGGTGTGAACAGACACAGGCAGACGCCCCGGGCGCAGCCATGTGCCGCAGAACTTTTGTGGTTGGTCCCTTCTGTCCCTCCTGAGGAACGCGGAGGGCTTGGTCCCCTCGAGGTCGGGGAAGGCGAGGACTCTTGGAGATCATGTGCCTAGCAGAGATGTTTGGGGCCGGTTCTGCCTCATCCCCAGACCCACGAGCCGCGCCCGCCATGCGGGATTACGCAGCAGCATCCGGCTTGGTCCGTGCTTTCCAGCGAAGCCAGGCTGAGGCAGGCAGCCTGGGACAGCAATGGCTGAGCAGGTGTCTGGGCTGATAACGCCACGGGGATCTGCTGCGGATCAGCGCGGAGCCCCCATGGGCAGCAACAGCCTGCGAGGCCCAGCTCCTCCCAGCCTTGCAGCTGGAGTCCGGCGGAGCCGGCAACTGGAACAGAAAGTGTTCTGGAACCGAACACAGAGGAGGAGACGAGCTGGTCACACGTTATGATTTCAGATATGTTTTTGATGATGCTTTGACTCCAAACTGTTCCAGCTTTAGGATAAAGATGTCAAGCTATTAGTTCATGGTGCAGAACAGAGCTGCTGGGAGACTTTGGAGACAGAGGGAGATGATGTGAGGGAATTATTTTGTATGCATGTTCTTTTTTTTTTTCTTTTCCCAGTTCTCCTGAGGCTTTACAACTTACAAATCTGTGCACTTGTGAGGCAGCTACATTGACTGGCTCTGTTGTGTCAATAACTCATGTCATGCAGCATCCCGGAGAGCTTGCTGATGCTGGGGAACACAACAGCTCATCCCAGTCCCAGGCCCGCTTGGCATCCACTTTCGGGTATGTTGTCTGAATAAAAGCTGACCCGGGTACAGAGGACGGGACCAGTGGGACTGCTGAAGAGTGGAAAGAAGGTTCAGACAAGCTGGAGATCCAGGACAGGAATAGCAGCGTCTGCTGTAGACTGAGATACTTTGGCAGCACTCAGTGAGGTGCGTTGGACAAATGAAGCAGAAGTCAGCAAACAGGAACCGAGACAAACCTGATCTGGTTGGAGATGTCCCTGCTCACTGCAGAGGGGTTGGACTGGGTGGGCTTTAGCGGTCCCTTCCCACCCAAACGCTGCTGTGGTTCTGTGAACAGCAGGGCTGACCTGCAGCCAGGACCTGGACAGCCACACCTGGTACCGGCTCAGGCTGAGGGAAGTAGAAAGAGGACTGCAGGAGTGATGGGCACCGTGCGGCAGGGAAAGCTCAGCACAGCTGCTGAAAAGAAAATGTTGTTCTTCCCTTCCCTGTGGGAACCCTGTCTGCAGTTCAGCGAGCGCACCGAGACAGACAATCCAGGCAGCCATACCCGGCTGGGCTCTCCCAGGCTTTCAACAGCTGCCCTCAGCTGAAAGTGCTCATGGAGCCCAAGCAATCCCAAAGGGACGGATGGAGAAGCAGCTAAGCACCAAGCCAAAGGCTGACCTTTCCATTGCTACGGGGTTCCACAACTGGGAGACTCCCAAACACCCATCCGTGAGCCTCTCGGCTGCGCCCATGGCAGAGCCCAGCGTCCCGTGGTGAGCGCAACAGGCTGCTGGCCATGCTGAGACTCCCATCTGCTCCCTCTGTCCCCTTTCTCAGCGCTGGGGCAGGTCCTCTCCCATCCAAGGGTCCGTGTCTGTGACACGTGCGTGTTCCTGATGTCCCTTTGACCTGCTCCTGGGTGTGGTGGGCTCTGCCACTGGTCCCAAGCACACAAACGCTGATGGATCTCCTCCGCACCCAAGCAGATTCTCAGCTGAGACGCTCCAGAGACCTCTCCTATTCGTGACACCCTCTGCTAGCAAACCAGAGGATGGGGGCGGGGAGTGAGTGAGCGACTGTGTGGTATTTTTTTGCTGCTGAGTGGGGCTAAATTGTGACAGGTCTCAGGTCATTGTGTGACATGGTCTCTGCCATGATTTCTGCCTAAAACCTCAGCAGCAGCGACAGGCAGATCAAGAGGGTTTCATACTGGCCACAGAGCTTTCCTTTGGGGGTTTCTCACGCGAAGAAGGTGTGACCAAGGGGGCACCGTGTGTGACAAATGGCTGAGGAGCTGAGTGCCTGCAAGTGCCCCAACTGACAAGCAATGATGGCTTTCTGAAGTGGGAAAACTTGCTTTAACAAATATTTTCACACCTTGTGAAGGAGATTAGCTAGCAAGCTGGGAAAGCAGAGTGGGTCTACCTGGGAGGGTTTTTCCCCCAGCTCCACTGGTTGGTCCGATAAAAGCTGCTAGCTGCAGACTTAGCATGCGTGGATTAAAGGATTTGTAAGAAAACAGAAGGAAATATGCAATGTGATCATCACCATTCCCAAGGCACGTGTCGGTTGCGTGACTTTGAATCACAACCATCTGTGCCGTTCTCTGTTGCGAGATTGACCTGGGACCCACGGCACCCAGCACCGCCTCCCTCCCAGGCACCCATCCCTGCAGCGCAGGGGGTCCTGGCATCATTTTGACCTTGCTTTGCAGAGATTTCACTGAGAAACACCCTGCAGCCAGGCATTGCTGACGGTGCTGGGGAGAGCGGGTCAGGGGCGCTCATTTCCACACGGCCCGGCTGAGCCGCCTGCCCCGCACGCCTTCCCTGACGGTCCACACCTTCTTTTGAAGGCCAATCATTATTTATAGTTTCTGACACAGACACAAGAACATTTGGAAATGCTTTTTAATGAAAGTAAAACCCAACATTTTATCTTAATTTCTCTCTGCAAAACGAAAGCCGGCTCACTGCTCTATTTTTAGCCTCCCCGTAACGAGCCGCGTGAGCGGGCGAGAGCAGCAGCATGCTGATGAGGAAGGTTATCGCACTCCGAACCTCCCGTCATTCCCGCAAACGCACGGTGCCTGCAGAGGTTTGCCAGCAGCCCGTGCTGGGCTCTCCCACGGGAGCGGTGCGGTGCCCCAAACGCAGCAGCGAGCGGCGGGGCTAGGAAGGCTGTGGGTCTCTTTGCTGTGACGAGAAGTTAAAGGCTGGGGGTGGACTGAGGTCTGCTGGCTCCTCGACAGCACTGTCCCGCTGGGACACAGCAGCCCGGCTGCGGCAGAGCCCGCTGTGCCGGGGGCGGGTGGGTGGTTTGGTCTCTGCTGACTCGCTTTTGCCCCTGAGCAGAGATTTGACCTCGGGTGTGCAGGCGAAATTCCCTGTGAGTGGGAAGGGGAGCCCAGGCTGGGCAGGAAGCGCTCCATGGGCAGTTTTGGCCCGACGAACGGCCCTGGAAGGAGCCTGAGGCATGGCGAGATGGCAGGGAGGGGAAGCACTTCGAGCTCCCTGAAATACGCTACGAAAGGAGGAGTGAGCCTGACCTAGATCCATGAAATAACGTGGTCCCTGGCAAAGTACTGCAGCGAGAGCGAGAGTTTCACATTCGTTAAAAACCCAGCTCACTCGCTGTCCGCAGATACAAGCAGCCCGGAATTAGACACGCGCAGGGATGAAGCGGCCTGAGTGTGAGCCGAATCCGGATCGGGGCGTGCTGGGTCTGTGGGGCAGCCCCCACGGGCGCCGCGTGCTCCGCGCCGGGGCGCCTGGCCGTACCGGCAACCGCTGGGGTTTTCCTCCGGTACGCTGCAGCAGCAGCGTGAGCTGAACAAGCCTGCTCGGGTGTTTTCCGCGTGCCCTGGAGCAGGTAACGTGGACCTGATCCTCATGCCACGCGCAGAACGTGCCGGGACTGGCGGGGTCCGTCGGGCAGGCGCTCGTTAGCAGTGACAGCACCCGCTTTGGTACGCCAGGGTCTCGTTAGAGCTTGGGCACTGCCTCACCTCCCCACCCAGGAGCGTGGGAAACATAATGGGCAGCCTGAGCCAGGGAAGGGGCGTGGAGCCCAGGCCAGCGTTAATTTGGGAAGTGCAAGGAATTTGTGAAAGACTCCCCATCCCCACCCACGGGCATGTTGCAACAGTGCTGGCCCAGGATCCCTTCTACTGCCGGGAATGACGGCACAGGATGGCCCAGCAGCCTGACACCAACCGTATGGAGCAGCCACAGGGGGACCTGCTGTCCCCCCGCAGCCCGCGCACCCTCGCAAGGGGATCTGCTAACTGGGGAACAGGGCGCGGCGACAGCCTCATGTGCATCGGGGATCGTCACCCCGTGTCCCCGAACCCTCCTCACCTCCGTGAGGGGCTGCTCTCTGCCCCGTTCCCGGTGTGGGAGGGGAAGGGCTCAAGAAGGCAGGTTTTGTCTGGGCTCAGTGTCCCTCAGAGCTGCGCACCGTTGGAGAGGTGCATCCCGCAAGGGCACCATCACACTAACACGGAGTGAAAAGGTTGAGGGCTTGGCGTGTCTGGCATCCGCGCATCCCACCTGGAGCGAGTGCCTGGCTGTGCCGGTGAGCGCGGGAGCCTGCTCTGCAAACCCAGGGAGCTTCCCCCGCGCACCCCCCGCTGCCGCACCGGCAGGACCAGGGCGGTGGGAGCATCAGCTCCTGTTGCCTCTCGCAGCAGGGCCTCGTCCAACGTGCTGAGAAAGCACGTGTCCCTGTGCTGACCACAGGGAGCAAGCACATCGCCGGGCCAAGCACACCGAATGAGACCGGATGAAAACTGGTGTCTGGTTCAGCTCATCCTAACGCCAAGGTGCTTTTTGCAAACGGCAGCACCACTCGCTCCAGATGCTGAGAGCCCTGGTCACTCCCGTACCATGAAAAGAGAAGTAAACAGGGGAGTCAATGCTGTAAGGTGTCACCTGGGAACCCGAGCAGAGAGAGGGGGAGCTAACTGAGTCGTAAAGGAGAAATATCTCCAGCCACGAACAAGGGCTGGAGAAATGCTGCTGCCTCGCACTTTCATCCCCGTGGATGAGGAGTTTTACAAGGTACGTAAACATCATTATCGCTGTTTTACAGCAGGGGAATTGAAGTGTTTGGAAGAGACATGATTTGCTAAAAGTCCCCAAGTAGCATCCAAGCCTCTTGCCACCAGATAAACGAGCTGTCTGCAGAGCGTGCCCTGCCGCCATCAGCCCCCGCCTGCGGCATCGGCCCTGGTGCGCGGCTGCCCCACGTGCCTTCGCGCGGGACCAGCACCTCCAGCTCCACCGTGCTTTATCCATCAGCCAGGGCCAGGCTGGTGGCTAAGGCACACGGGCGGGAGATGTAAGATGCCCACGTCCTGGTCCCACTTCTGCTTCAGGCGCCTCACGCTCCCTTTTTCCACTGGGACATGGGGCAGCGGGAACGCAGCCACTTCCCTGCACGGGGGAGAGCAGCAGGACAGAAAAGCAGTGATAGGGTGCCAGGCTGAGTCGCTCGGCTCCCTTTGCACAGGATTTTGTATTTGGTGAAAAATACAGGGAATATATTCTGCGTGCATCTGCAGCCAGAGAAACTGAGATACTTCGGGTGGGAACTGGTGTCTTTATGCGCTCATTCGCCCCTGAGCCCCTGCATCTACTGCGATGCTGAGGGTGAAGAGCACAATGCCTCAAATCGGTTATTTTAGAAATCAAAATCAGTGGGCACAGAACCTGCTTGTCTGGGCTCCTGGGGGCCTGTAGTTCCCCCGTCTCTCAGATCTGCCAGGACGCAGCCCGTGACTGTCCCCTCGCGCCAGATGCTCGTCCCCCGCCGCATGGGCAGCGCTTCTGCCCGCGCCCCAGCACAGCTTCCACGCGTCCCTTCAGAGAACGTGCTGTACCACACCTTGCGGGCTTCACAGCAGAGACAAAACCTGCCTGCCTTTGAGTTTGTCCCGTTTCTGGCGAGGACAGGGTTAACTGTGACCGGGCTGGGGGGCAGCTGGGGCTGGTGGCCCCGGGGCTGGGCACACAGCTGGGACCGTTCACCCAAACGAGCCCAGGGCTGCTCCGTGCCACCTGCCCCCCTGCTCAGGGAATAAAGTGGGGCTGGGGCTGGGGGGCAGGTTTGGCTGCTGGGGAGGGAGCTGGGCACCAGGATCCCCGGTGAGTTACTGCACTGGGAATTATGTGCCCAAGTGTGTTCTGTGACTGGTTTTGTTTTCTATCTGTTTTCTTTTTCTCTGCTGTTTTGTTAAACTGTTTTTGTTCCAACTGTCGAGTTTTGCCTTTCTTTCTTTCCTGATTCTCCTCCCCATCCCCCTGGGGGGGGCAGTGAGGGGGAACTGGGTGGTATTTTAGCTGCTGAGTGGGGCTAAACCACGACAGAGCTGTTGCTCCGCAGCCGATCCCAGCCATGGAACGCCAATCCGGCAGACCCCAGACCCAAAAGTGGCCTGAGAGCGCTGGCCCCAGAGAGTAACAGCACCCTGGGTGCTTTTCCCATGGTCTGGCCAGTGGCCACCTCAAAGAGAAGAGCCGATTGTTCCCCGGAGTGATGTGACCAAAGGGACCGGTGGCCAGCTGGCCCCGCGGCACACGGACAGGTCGGTGGGTCTCCCACAGAAGGTGGAGCAGCGGTGGCTTTGAGCATTGCCAGCTTGCTGAGCGTCACAGGGATTTAGCACGGTTTTACTCCTGGCATTGCAGCTTTTTTTCCTTAAAACCCAGCCTGGGCAGGCAGTGTGAGAGGTGCTCGGCGTTTCTCTGTGCGCAGGCACCTGACGGCAGGGTCGGTACCAGCTGGGACACGGCCCGTGTGCCAGGGCTGCAGACAGAACGCCTCTCCAGGTAACTTTGCAAAGCGAGAATCCTGCCCTTTGCAGAGCAGATGCCTGCCTGGTGTGGGGGGGGCTCCCCCGAGTCCCACGCGAAGGGTTTCTGAGAGCGAAGGGTTTCTGAGAGCGTTTCACTCTGGGCATTCCAGTCTGATGAATTCACCCGCCGCGCACCCCCAGGACAACAACTTTCCCCGATCTGGATCTGTTTGTTCTTCTCTGCAACGACTCTTCCCCTAATTAGGAAACCATAAATACGATGCTAAAAAAATCAGGTTAGGCGCTAGGAATTTGTACAGACAGATAAGCTGTAACGCTGAGGAGCAGGAAGGGGATCTTTGCAGGAATGTCAGCCCAGGAAGGCTTCAGCTCTTTCCAAGAGAGAAGTGTGAAGCAGAGAGACCGGGAGGAACAAACGACACGCGTCTTTTAAAGCCACTAATGGGAGATTCCCGGAGGCACCCCGGCGGGCTGACAATCCTCCTGTTTCTTTTCTTGGCAGGTTCCTATTTTTGACGGGGCTGTCAGCGCAGACGTCTCCGTGCATTGTCCCTCGAGGGCTGACGGCGGGACCGCGGGACGCAGCCAGGACACCGCCGCCGGACCCCGCAGCCCAGGCTCGCAGACCACGCGTGCCTCCCAGCTCCCCCAGCCTCCCTCCTCCCCAGCTGCTCGCCGAGACAGGTAAACGTTTTCTCTTTTTAATGGTGTTAACTCTGACTTACGTAATTGTTTGTGGTTAGTGACGGCCTCAACCAGACTGGGATTTGCCGACTGTAGCGCCCCATGTAGAGCAGCTGCCGCAGGCCGGCAGCGGCTGTGATCCTGTTCTGTGTGCGACGCTGGACTGGCGGGATCTCTGCCATCCTGGCACGCCGGAGTTAGTGTGAAGGCAGCAGCTGTGTTCCTCCCTTCCAAGGGCTCTTCAGGCACAGCCAGCGTGGGGACGCACGGCGATAGCTCTCCGAGCTGTGAGTGGGCTCGTTTTACGCCCCTTTCGCATTCCCTTGGAGGATGGTGTTGGCCTAAAATTGTGGTTTGATCAAAGGGCAACTGAAAACCTGTCTGCAAAACTTGCAGAAAATCAGTCTGGAGCCTTTTGCCTCTTGGGACACTGATGCAGGGACAGACCTGCGAGTCCCAGCAGAGCAGCGTTCGGCGCTCTGGACACAGGCGTGCGGGTCCTGCAGCGCTCGCTGCGCACACCGGCAAATCCAGCCGTGCTCCTGGTCTGGTGCGGAGCAGCCTGCGTGGTGGCTTTGCCCTCTAGCACCTGGCTGTTGGCAGGAGCTTCGCATTGCTCCCAGCACCCGCTGCTCCCCATCGTTGTTTTTAAGCACTGGAAGTAAGGAGTTAAACACTTGTGGTTGCTCGCTTTGGGCACTGCCATCCAGGCAGACACATGTGTGCATGCGTGCGGGTGCTGTTCTCTCTGGCTTGTTGGTTCATGTCTAAAACCAGAAATTGGGATGAAAAGCTGAAAGCAGAATGCCCCAACCCTGTGAAATGTGTCCAGAAGAGTGTTTCCCCCTGCAAGGCAGCAGCCACTTGGAAACGGGGATGCTGAATTGGGGGGGGGAGGGGGTGGAAATCCATCACGTCTCCCCGCGAGCCCTTCCAGGCTCTGCCGGAGGAGCGCTGGGGATGCGGTGGCATGCCAGGTGGCAAGCGCCCCGCTGCAGGCGGGTGCCCACGAAGGAGCCGGGCTGGGCTGTGCCGTGGGAATGCCCGCAGTCTGCCAGGAACCCAGGGGCTGCGCGTGGTTGGCACGGGAACAGCAGATGGTTGCTGGCTGCTCTGAGCTGTTGTGCGCACAGCCGGTCTTGTGGCATCGCTCCTGGTTTCTGTACGGGCTGGGTCCCCTCAGGGGATCTCATTGCTGCCCTCTGGGACTCCGAGGTGTGGAGGATTTTGGACAAAGCACTTTGACTGCTCAAGGCACGTCATCCAAAATGGGGCACGGCTCCTTGCTGTGCCATGGGCAAGAGGAGACCATGACGCAGCAGAGCAACTGATGCGGTCACGTGTGGTGCCTTCTGGACACGCGGCTGCAGAGCATCCTCTGCACAGAGGGGAGGAGGAGGAGGAGGATGCCGCTGTGCAGGCAGGGTGATGAGCCCTGGCGAGGCACAGGCACTGAAGTCGGCTTCTACACCGGGACGTGTGGTTTGCTCTTAATT
Source organism: Chlamydotis macqueenii (assembly GCF_036417535.1). Lineage (NCBI taxonomy): Eukaryota > Metazoa > Chordata > Aves > Otidiformes > Otididae > Chlamydotis > Chlamydotis macqueenii. Next base: position 800,863 of record NC_141566.1, read on the forward strand.
TCCCATCACAGGGGGTGATGCGCCCTTCAGGAGGCCACATCCAGCACGGCTGGAGGCAAAGTGGGGCCAGGGTTGTTTACGGCGTGGGGCTACTCGGGGCCCTCTGAACCCCACATCCCGCCCCCGGCACAACCAGAGCAAAGTGTTGGGAGGGAAATGGGCGCGCAGGGCTCACCGCAGCGGGAGCAGGCTGCATGGGGGATCGGAGGTGCCGCAGTGGCTGTGGCCAGCTGTGGGGATGGCTTCCAGGGAGTGAAACTCCGCGTGGGCTGCAGGGTGAGGCAGTTTCTGGGCCCAGGAGCTGCTGGAGCTCAGGCTGGCTCGCCCCACGCAGAGCCAGCCTGTCCACCCCTGTAAGCTCCCCCCTTGCTTCCCCTCACACAGCCTCTGGTCTGGGATACGTGGGACGCCCAGCTCCCCCACGGGGTGCAGAAAAGGGAGATAAGCCCGAGCTTCAAAGCCAGCCCACAGCCTGCTTTGGTTCTGCAGATACAGGCTGTGAGAGAGTCCCTCTTCCGCTCCGGTCCTGGGAGAGACCAGGAGCAGAGGCCGGCTGGCTCAGCCGTCAGCTTCCTCCCTGGAGTGCAGGGCAGATGGCATTGCCCACCCCCAGGATAAGGAGGGGGTCCCATTCAGCTCCCACCGGCAGCGTCCTGCATCCGCTGGCACTGCAGCAGCCAACGCCCGGGGGACATGCCACGGCACGAGGCTCCCGCCACGGACACCGGCCGGGGAAGGGGAGGCTGAGGTTTAACTGCCATACACAGAGTCCTGTCAGCTCTCGGTTTTCCCTGGGTGAGCGGCATGGTGTGTCACCGCAGCAAAACACGCTCCCCGTGGCAATCACGGTGTTGAAACAGAGCCATAAGGAGAACTGTTCCTCTTGCAACCGCTGCCAAAAGGACCTGCTCCCTGTGTCCTGGACATGGTGACTTTACAGGAGAAAAGCCTTCCCTAAGTGCCTTTGCGCTGCCGTTTACGTGCTGGGTCCAGCCACTACAGAGCAAAACGCCCTGGAGAAGGCACCGGCTGGAGGCAGGAGAGTCCTCACACTGACGCACAGGGACTCCGTCGCATCACACCTGGGACACGCAGAACAGAGTCCTGGCACCTGCGCTGCTGCGGCTAGCACTGGGCAAAACAGGAGCACAATTATCTATAAAGCTTCTCCACACTTCTGCTCAAATTCAACTGGCCTGCCCCTGCTTTCCCAGTAACGCACTGTTGACAACACGGCAGAGCTTAAGGATGCATTGCAGGCTTCCCGGGAAAACGCGCTTTGAAATCCTAATTGTGAGCCTTGTACTCATCTGACCTACTCACCACCACATGATCTGTGCAGCAAATCATCTGGATGCCAATAATTACAGCCTAGTGCTAATAAATGAGCAACAAACTCATAATTATCTGCAGAAGTTATTTGATGAAGGATTTGGGAGAAAAAAAAAAAACAAACCACCACAAATCTAGCTAAATTTGGAGGGACTCGGGAGCCGTCCGCAGCCGGGGGAGTGAGTCAGTGGGAACGCTGAGCTCTGGCCCTCTCATCACAACGTGGCAGCAGTGTGACGTTATTGCCGACTTCCACGCCGCCGGGGTGGAAGGGGCTTTTGTGCCCCATCAGGCCTCCAGAAAGTTTCAGTTCCTGGTTCCTGCAGAGCCGCGCCAGCCGCTGTGTCCCGGGTGTGGATGCTGACAGCAGATCTGGTTGCCCAGAGGAGCTTTGCTTTCCACTGTAGGGAGGCAAAAAAAAAAGGGAAAAAAAAAAAAATCTGGGCTGTTTCTGCTCCTCTTTAGATTCCCAGATTGACTGGGCATTGTTCGGGCTTTGGACAAGTCTGTGGGGCTGACTTGAACACGGGGAATGGTGTCTGGGTCCCACTTCAGACACCCTCACGGCGATGCGCAGCGGTGCAGGAGAGCTGCCCCTCTCCCAGGAAAGGGCCTGGCATCGCCCGATCCCACCCTGGCTGGCAGGAACCAAAGAGGGGCTGGTCTCAGCGGGATCCTGCCTGGGAAACAGACCCCAGAGAGCCTCTTCTGACAGGTCCTGCCTGGGGAAACAGCGTCCCGCACCGTAAGCAAACTCCCCCTTCCTCCTGAGTTCCTGGAAACGGTATCTCAAGCCTGTAAACCTTCACGCGTGGATGTAAAGTTGAAAAAGCCCACCCGAGCTACTGCACCATCTGCCAGGGCTGCATCCAGGCGCCTTCGCGGCAGCTGCCTGCCGTGGGAAGCTGTTACACCGTGCAGTTAGGGACCATCCTTCCCAGGGAGAAAATACCTTGGAAATACCGATTTCCTTTTCCCTCCCTGTCAAGCCACGTGCTCCCCAAAGGGTAACTCTTGGCTGGCTGATAGTTCTTTAGAAGTGCTCTTTCACTGACAAAGGGAAAAAAATACCTGAACCAGAAGAGTTCTGTAATGGTCCTTGTAGGCTGTGATTTGTGATTGCTCGTTCTCGCAGCGAAGCTGAACCCATCGAAATGGATGTGCCTGGTAAGGAGCACACCTCCCTTCTCCCTGTGAGGTGCAATTACAAAAATCAGCTGCATGAGAGCGAGAGCAACTTCTCAAACAGCAGGTCCCGTGACCCGCAAAGCGTCTCCCCAAATCCCGGGCTACGACCGGCACCAGCGCGCCTGTGGAAACGCCGCTTTCCTCAAATCAGCACCGGCTTCCTTCCTCCACCGTCTTGCCGTCAGCAGGGCTCTGCGGGCAGCGTCACCGCGCTGTCCGGCCGTCCTCCCCTTCACGCACGCCTGGCAGTGCCACTCTGGACCATGCCTGGACGAGCTGAAGGCTGCCGGTGCCGGCTCGCGCCTCCAGCCAGCGGAGCTCGGCCGCGGTGCCGTTGCTGCCCGCCGACGCTCAGGGCGGCCGGCGGCTGCCTGGATTTGGGTCATTTTTCTCTTTAACAACTCATCTCCACGTTCTCTTTGTGATTGTCTGTGAGCTACTGGGAAGGCTGGATACTGGCCTGACTTAGTAGAAGGCGAGGTATGAAAATACTCCCCTGGCTTCAGGAACTGGGGCTTGAAAAAAAACCCAAGAGAGTGAGACAGCCCCCCGCTCTGCAGGAATTTGGGCTGGCTGGAGACTGAGATCCTTGGATAGCCACACACTGGTTTCGTCTAGCAGGAGCCTCTCACAAAACCAGGGAGATAAACCACCTCAATAGCAATACTTCAGAGCTCTTAGATGTGAAGTTTTAACCTTTTATCTCTGTCCAAGTTAAAAATATTTTTGTTTTGCCCTGTCAGCTGAACAGAGCACCAACCGTTCCCAGGGTCCGAAGGCAGCGGGGATGACCCGGGCGCTCCATCGCACAGACCGGCCCTGCTTTGGCTCCCATTTAACTGGGAGAGGAGCGCGATCTGGCTGGCTTTCAAACCTCTGGTAATGGAGGTTCCACCACATCCCTCAGTAAATTGTTTGAATAGCTAATCGCCCTCGTAACAAGCAGTGTGCGTTGTATTGCTCATCTGAATTTCTGGGTGAAACTCGCAGCTCTGCTCTCCTGTTAGACCTGTATTAGATGAAAGAATCTGTTCCCATCCAGCATCAGCTCCCCACGCAGGTTTCCGTGGGCTGGACTGAAGTCACCCATAACCTCAGCTTTGGGGAGCGGCTGAGATTTTGGAGTCTCATGCCTTCTCGTAAGCCCCTCTGCGTTGTTTCAGCTCTTGTCCGGGTGCTGCTTGGCTGTCCCAGCCTCCCTGCGCACAGGGAGGATGCACACGTGCACAGTGCCGTACCACCCAGGAGGGATTTCAGCAGCGTGGCATCCTCCATGCGCCCTCCTCCTCCGCACCCCCCACCTCTGGTCCTAACGGCCCCTCCACCAAAGCCGACAGAGAAACCGCGGGTACGGGAGCTGCACGCATCTGGCAATTGGGTGAAAACCAGAACTCTGGAACAAGGTGGGAACTATCGAAGCTGTTTAGCTACAAGATAAGTGCTATGAGAACGGGAGTGGGACAAAACCCTGGAAGGGAGGCGGAAATGGCAAGGGAAGACAGACCCTAGAAGACACCCCAGCGAACCTAGACTCAGCCCAAGCTGGTTTTGATCCCGCTCAGCGCCGTGCTGACTGTGCACCCGGGAATATTACTGACCAGGCTTGAACCAGCGCTTGAGAAGAGAGGTGGCAAAACCCATTTCATTAGCATGGTGGCTGCCATTAATTATTTCAGTTCTCTTTATCAGCTTACTCATTACCTTATATCACCCCATTTGCCTTTAGACAAGACCTCTCTAGAGTGTCCTGGCAAAGCCTTGTCCCCACCATCTGAAGGGTCTCTGGTGTTGCAGGGTGTCTGGGAAAGCAGCCACCGGTGACTAGCGAGCTCCTCCAAACTCTTGCACTCAGCTACGGAGGGAGGAGGGTGAGGAGCTCAGCGCAGGACGGTTGCACGGCTCTGCCAGTGCCGAATCACTGGCACTTGGAGGGTTTGCAGACAAGTCCTCCGGCACCGTTCAGAGGAATGGCACGGATTAACTCTGGTTAAAGCATTCCCTCTGGAGCCATGCCTGTGTCTCCCGCGCTCCTGCTTTGCTCATCCTTCGCCTCCTTCCAGCCTTGTTACCTTCCCTGCTGCAATTCCGTGCAGGCAGGGTCCCCCCAGTCCCCTCATGGCCACGGTGGAGGGACCATCGCCTCCGCACGCGCTCTTGCGCTGCCGGGTGAGCACCGTCCTGGCAGCACCCATCATTTTCCGTGTCACCCTGTGCTGCAGACTCCGCTATTGTGCTTCTGCTTCTTTCAGCATCACTGCCTCTCCCATTTGCCTCTTGCTGAACAGCAGCATATCACATTATTTCTGAGATGAACTTTTCTCGCTCTGATTTGCATTTTGTTATTTTCTGCCGTGTGTCAGCCCAAATCTCATCCGCCTAGCTCGCCGCGGTGGGATCAGAGTGCCAGTTTCACTCTCTCTGGGCTCTCCAAAGGCTGTTGGCCGCTCTCCCGGCTGGAGAAGGACCAGCCTCCCGTTCCAGGTCTGTGTCCAGCTTTCCCCCGGTTTTCAGCCACATGAGAGGCTCTGTCTGTTGCAAGGACTGGCCGCCTCCCCGGCAGGCCTGCCTGCTCGCAGCGCCTTCCCGCTCCCCAGATAGAGATCTGAGCTTCACCACGGGCTCCGCTCCTCCCCGCGCCGGCCGGCCTCGGACAACCTCTTGGGAAGAAACCCTGGGACGCCAGCCCACGGCAATCCCCCGCAGCGACCTCCGCGTCCACACTGCCTTTTGCAATGGCCTCTGATTTCACATCCTAACATAGTAAATGACCTCAGCGAGCCTTCTGCTCCCTCCTCTACCTTGCTAACGAAGTCGGTTAGCTCTGTTAGCTCATATTCCTGTTCAGGAATATGGCTTATTTTCTGCTGGCGGGCAGCAGGCGCAGGACAGCCCTGTCTGCGCCACGCACAGATACGGGCTCCTGCCCAAAGGCATTCCTTTGAGCTCCAGGAGATCTGCTGGGATTCCTTTCTCCTGAAGTTCCCTTCAGCTTAGCGCTGTTCGCTCTGCTCGCCATCCAGCTGACCAGGCGTGAGCACGGGGGAGAAATTGCTGGCTGAGGGTGCTGGGCAGACCCAGGGGGATTTACAGCTGTGTTGCGGCGGGTCTGTGCGTGGAATATCAGCTGGCGGAGCATCGAGTGCTCTGGAACAACCTGCCACTTTTATTCTGGCTATAAGCCTGACCCAGGTCTTACTAAACGCGTATTTGCTTTCCTTAATTCCTAAGTGAGTTTAACGCTGGGGTGTAAAGCCAGCAGTGGGAAACGTGTTACCTGTTGACACGTGAGGAAAGGAAAGTGAGAGGTGGGAGCTGATTCTACAGGGCTGCTCCTAACGTGTGCGATCCCTGAACTGGGATGTGTGGGAACGTTTCCCACAGCGTGGCAGGGCCAGGGTCTTGTGCTGATGGGACGGGAAGGCTGTTCCGGCTGCTGCAGGAGAGTTTCTCGTTTGCAGGGTGTGGAGGTTACGCTGCAGCATCCCAGGAGCCGGCGTGACATGCTGCGGGAGCCGGGCGCCGGCAGCCTGAGCTGTGCTTGGCGCAGAGCTGGGAACGCAGGCGCAGCACGTGGCCTGGCTTTCCCTGCGTGCCTGCGCTAGGGCTCATGAGTCGGGGGGCTGCCTCGCACGCAGCTTTGGATGTCCAGCAGCTGCAGAGCCCGCTCCAGCTGCCTGAGGAGATGTCCCTTTGCTGGGCCCTTCCGCAGCGCCCGCTGTGCACCCCAGCACGCTCCTGTACCTGTTTCCTTGGTGCCAGTGCTAGATGGGGGCTGTTCTACCCGTCTCCAAAGCACGTTCCCAAGAATCAGCTTGTGCACACTGGGAAGCAAAGCAAAGCGTTCCACCTACACCGGTTCCCCTCATGCATATGCGTGCCGGGGTACTCTTTAACTACACGATGCTTGGCAGTTTTCTCGCTGTACCCTGCGGTTGGGGTTTTCATGCAGCAGCCCTATTTGCTCTCCAAAACGCGGCCCTAACCGGGTTTTTCTCGAGCTCCAGTGAAATGCTGTGCTGAATGCAAAATTACAGATGTCTTCATGTGTGCTTCCCCCGGAGCTTGCAGCTTACCTAAGCGTAATGAATGTTTTTCCAACATGAATATCTGAAAGTTGGGACCCACGGCCCGCAGAGACCGGGGAGGAGCAGGGACAGCGCGTGATCCCCCTGCAAACCCCACCAGAGGAACTCAGGGTCCGTTTTCTGCTGCTGCCATGCTTGGCGAGACAGGACATCATGTGAGCGGAGCTGCTGACAGCCCCGGTCACGCTGCGCAACGCGGGCACTCGGAGAACGAGCAGTAGGGGAGCGGCCCCTTCCAAATTGGAGTTCTGCCGTGGCTGGGGAGACAAACCCCCTTCTCCAGGGCGGCACTCTGTCCAGCCCCTCTCGCTTTGTTGTTTCCCTCCACCTGTAGCCATCAGGCATTTTTCCATTTCAGCAGCGGACGCTCGGCGCATCCATCCTGCGGATGCACCGCATCCACACCCACCAGCCCCCTGCCCAACAGCTTCAAAAGCTCTTCGAGGAGCAGCTCTTGCAGATGTTGTGGGGAGTTTCCTGCTTCCCTCCAGCTCCCAGTTCCACGTCTCCCCTCTCCCGTGCCAGCTCCCAGGTAAGGGGTGTCTCATCTCAGCACCTTGTCCCACCCCACTGCCGCTCCCCAGCAGCACAGAGCCAAACCGAGGGGCTGCTCCCGCTCCCTTGCTATGGGAACGCCCTAGGCTCTGCCCTGCGGTGCCTCGTCTTCCTCCTGGAGGCCTCCTCTTCCTCGGGAGAGGAGAGGGAAGGGCTCTCCCAAGAGAGTTCCTCATCGGTGAGGGCTGGATTTGCTAATGCTCGCGTTTGCCTTGAGGAAAGCTGCTTTACCAGCAACTAACTGGGATGGCTGAACTGCGGTGTAAGGGGAGCGCGAGCAAGCAGCTGAAGTACGGAGGCGGCCAGACGATGGCTTGAAACCTGGCCAGCGCTCCTCGCCTGTTGAACCCCGGCTCCTTACCCAGGCGAGAATTCCCCTACCCGGAGTCCCAGGGGAGGCGGAAGGAGGGGATTGCTCACAGACAAGGGGGTGCAGAATCCTGCCCTTCGGCGCTCCTCAGAGCTGGGCTGGATCGAGGAGGCACCGAGGGCTGCTCTGTGCGCGGAGGAGAGATGCGCCAGGCGCTTGAGAGCGCAGTGAAATCAGGAAACTGGAAATCGGCGCTCGGATGCTGCGGGGGGGCTCAGCTTCTGCAGGAGGGCATCGAAGGAGGAAGCTGGCCAAGGCGCATGATGCCGCAACTGTGCCTCGGCGCTGGGTGAGCGGGTGCTGAGCCAGAAGAGCTCGTTTTGGGGCAGGTGAGGCCCCTGAGAGCTCACCGTGGGAGAGAGCTGGAGATGGGATCAGGCTCTGAAATTCCAGGCCTCAACATGAGGTGGTGCAAAGCATCCACTTCCCATCAGCGGACCGGGAGCGGCAGCGAGGAGAAGCAGGCACTGAATGCCTTTGGGGAAGAGCTGGAGATAAAGGAGGTGCTAATGAAAGCTGGAAAAATGAAGTCATCGAAATATAAAAAGAAAACGAGAAGCAATTCTTCTCGGGAATTAATCCATCCCTGCTCGCCTCTACCGCTGCCCGCCTGCTCTTTGGAAGAAGCAGGAAGAGAGATTCAGAAGGATTTTTTTGCTTTCCACTGGGAGAACAAATTTTCGAGGGGGAATCCTGCTTCAGAACCCGGTGTTATTTATTCAACAGGCATCCCAGGCACGCGGTACAACTCGAGCGCCTCCATTCCCCGTTTGTGAAACACGGATGCTAACGCCTTGGGCAGGATAATCGCCATCCCCTCAGTCCCTGCAACATGCTCGTAGCTGCACCTTCCAAAACCCAGGGCAGTCCCTGCTCCAAACGCTCGGCTCCTCCTGGGAGGGCTGTGGAGCGTTGCCCCTCCAGGCCTCCTCCGTGGGCAGACGGAGATCTCCCCACCCCGGTGAGCGTGACTCACTCCGGAGTGGTTAGCACATTAACTAAAGGGCTCTACCCTCCCGCTGCCCTGCTTGCTCTATTACAGCGCCGTTTGAACCTGATCCCTCCTGTGTTTTGAACACATGCACACACACAACACCCCTGTGATGGTAAATATTTGCCCAAGGTCACCTCCGGCACCTCCAGCGTCTAAGGCAGAGGCCCAGCTAATCTCAGCGCTCATCAAGCTGCGAGTGCGCTCATCAAGCTGCGATGTCTGCTGGCCATCTCTTAGGAAAACTGTTTGGGGGACTTAAAAAAAAATAGACTTAAGTCACTAAGCTGTGGTCTGGTGGGTCCCAGCACCGGATCTGTTCTACAGACGGAGCCGCAGCCGTGTGTGCCCGTCACTGCTCCTCGGCCGGCGAGCCAGAGCACCGGCGGCAGCCGATTCCTGGTGGGCAGAGAATGGCACTGGGGCCGACCCCCGCAGCTGCTCCAGCCCCCTGTGCCCCAGCCCTGCCAGCCTGCTGATGCTCTGCGGTGAGGCTGTCACCAGAGCTGGCGTGACATCCTGACATGCTGGCTGGCCACCGCTGTGCGATGCCTGCTGTCCAGGCTTCGTTCCTCCCGGGCGTGCCGTGGGAGCAGCCTGCAAGTCTCTGAGCTAGCGTCCAAGCGTAGTGACCAGCCTCCCGGGCAGCCCCAGTCGCTGCGCAGAGCCCCGTGCAGCCAGGTCGTCACCCACGTTCCTCGGGAAGGGTGCTTCGCCGCACCTCCAACCATCTGTCCCTTGTTAGCGGCCTCGTTCCTCCCGCAGCCTGATGTGCCTTGTCTGGGGGCTGCGGGTCCCTCGCTGCCACGCCCCAGGCGCCTGTGCAGGGTGCGCTGCACAGCCTAAATCCGCCCTGGCTGCGGCCCGCTAGCAGCACGGGAGGGTGGCTCCGGCGCCCTGCCTGCCTAGCCGCAGGAGGATCGGCCGTACTGGGCTGTTTGCGCTCTTCTCACCCTGTCTGCACGGACACGAACGACAGGACAGCCATGAAAGACGTGGCTTGGCCACCGCTGTGCCGGCTGGTTTTGCTGCCAGAAGAGCGGAGATGGGGTTTAATGCGGAGTAAATGGCGCGTATTAACTATCCCGCTGTCAGATTTGTAACTGCTCCGCGCGCCGAGCTAGGGGAGAACCAGGCTGGCGGTGGCTGTGGTGTCGACCTCCGCTGCTCCGGCCATCTCTTTCCACTGGGAACGCACAGCGTGACGGCTGCGGTGTGCGCCACGTCTGACCGTAGAAACACAGCGTGTGCACGTGCAGGGGCAATGGCATCACAGCAGAAAAAGGGATGGCCACGGGTCCTTGCACACCAAACCCTCCCCCAGCTCCTGCAGAAACCTCTCTGGTCTCACCCAAGGAGCACCGGGAGCCCGGGTGTGTGTTGCTCATGTTTATTTTAAAGAGGGCTCGTTTAACGCTCCGGGCAGTCTTCAGACATAACTAACCTGCACAGCACGTTTCCACGTTACCGAGGAATAAATGACACCCGTGGGTTCCCCTCCCCTGCTTCCCTTTGATGTCACTGCCGTGACACGCACACGCGTGCACACGCACTTTACACGTAAGGGCGTCTCCTCGCCCCGCGGCCCTGCGGGGACCCCGGGACGTGGCCCGGCGGGGCTGATCCGCGCGGCGAAGCCCCCTCCTCCGCTCCCCGCCGTGCGGGCCGTGTCCGCCCGTGGAGAAGCGAGCAGGACGCGCGGCGCGCAGCCCCGGCCCGGGCACAGGAGCGGGTCCCGGCCCGTGACCGCCGGCTCTTCCCCCACGCGGGGCGAGACGCTGCCGGCGGGTGCGGGGGTCGCGGCGCGCTCCCGTGCCCGTGCCCGCGCCCGCTCCCGTCCCCGAGGGCCCTCACCTGCGGCGGGGGGTGGGGTGGGGCGGGGCGGGCGGGGCGGGAGCACGCGCGGCACCGCCCCCCCCGCCCCGCGCTCCGCCGCCGCCCGCCGCCGCCGCCGTCTCCCCCGCGCCGCCGCCGCCGCCTCCAAGATGAGCGGGCAGCGGTGGGGAGGCTGCCGCAGCCCGCTGGTAGGTACCGGCCCCGGGGGAGCGCGGCGGGTCCCGGCATCGCGGGAGGGGTCACCGAGGCCGGCGGCGGGGCGCCGGTGCGGCCCTTCCCGGCGGGCGGGGGGGCTCCCGCCGCTCACGGGAACCGGCGCCCGGTGCCGGCCCCCCCCCACCCCGCTGCGCGGCGCGTTCGCCGGGCGCACCGGCACCGTCTGAGGGTGGGGGGCCCGGCCTCGGCCCCCGCCGCCGCCCGCCGCCGTCCCGCCCGGGAGCCGCGGCCGTGGCCCGGCGGGCGGGGGGGGGGACGCCGAGCCGGCCCTCCCGGCAGCCGCGGCGGTGGCCCCGGGCGGAGCGCGGCGGCGGCCGCGGAGGTCCCGGCGTTTTTCCGTTCCTGGCTCCGCTGCGGAGCCGCTGCCTTCCGGCTGCCCCCGTTTCCCTTCCCAGCAGCGTGGCACGGCGTCGGTCCCGGTAAAGTTTGGCGAGAAGGGAGCGGGGTCCCCCGGGACCGGGCTCCTGGGGCGTCGCGCGGGGGGATGCGGGGTGCACGGTGGGGCTCTGCGTGCGAGGCCCCGCTGCGCCCCGAGGCCGGGCCGTGTCTCTTGGTGTTGTGCTGGCGTTTTGTCGCCGTGTTCTCACAGATGTTGTTTAGTCTTGACGCACAGCGTGTTTTTGCTGCCGCTGAGAATCTGTTGAGCTGGTAGAAAACGCGCCTGAGCGACAGGCGAGAGCTGAATTTCCTCATCCTCGCGCTTTATTTATGTGTCTCGCCTCCAAAAACATCAGCCACGTATTTTATTGCTCTGATGTGCGCAGCTGAAGATGGTTGTAACGCAGCCCGGGCGGCAAAGGGCCGCTCCGCTGAGCGGGTTGTGGAGTTTCTGGAGCGGGCAAATGGCTCTTGTTGCTCCATCATTTCCTCAAGTCTTGACACGCCAGGGTGCTGATGGCTCCGGCTCTGCCTGCCCTGCCTGGCTTTCGCCCAGGCCTCCTTGCGCTCTCGAGCGAGCCCTGAAACCTCGGCTGAGCCTTTGTTGTTGGAAGGCAGCTTCAAGGAGACTGACTCCGCTTGAGGAGCTGCAGCAGCCAGACCGAAGCCGGCAGCTGGCACAGCTGGAGTGTTGCGCATCGCGCCGGGGCATTGCGGGCTTGTGGCTGGCATCGCCGCGGCGGCCAGGTCACTGCCGGGCAGCGTCCGGCAAAGCCAGGCAGCGCCGCCAGCCCATCGCGCTGCGTGCACGGGGTGGACTGGGGGCTTCAGCTGCTCCTTGACCCTTGTAATGAGATCAGCGGTGCCCTTCCTTCCTCATCGGCCCCCGCTCCAGCGAGGCGGCGGTGTGCGGCGGCACTCGGGTTGTGCCGGGTGGCTGGCTGCGGGCAGAGCCCTCCGGCCTCTGCAGGTGCCGCGGGCTCTGCGCTGTGGCTGTCGCTGCTGCGTTTCGCCTGCTAGGAGCACGCTCGCAACTCCTCGCCTGGCCCTTGCCCCTAACGAAGGGCTGACAGAGCCCTGACGCAGGAGGAAGGGAGGCTGGTGGTGGTGTTCCTTGAGGATGCTCCCGGGAAAAGACAGCGAGTGGGATAGGAATACAGGGAGGAAGCAGGAATGTCAGCGACAGCAGCCGTCGCATCGGTTCAGGCAGGTGGTGTTGTTGCTACAGAGCCCTGGGTGTGCTGGCTGCTTCCCGAGCGATTAGAGACCGGTCTGTGCCCTGCGGAGGCTTTTGCGGCATCGGCTGAAAGGAGTGCGTGCATAGAGCCGGAGTCCTGGGAGTTGCGCTGCCTGTTTTGTAAACGTTGCTTTAGAAAATGAAATGAAGCTGCGGCGGGTGATAAATTCCCTCCCTTGAAGTGCGTGCTTGCAGGTGGGCTGCGTTCCAGTGGCCTCGCTGGCACAGGTGCAGCTTGGGGGGCGATGTGATAACAGTCTGTGTTGTATGTATATAAATGTGTGTGTGTGTGTTTGTAGGTGGGATGGGATTATCCTTGAGACTGATAAGTGACTTACTTTTAAAATCAGGATTGTTTTGTCCCTTGATTGTCTGCTCTTGGGAATGGGGAGGCATGTTCCCAATCCTGCGCTTGGGTTTCCCATCCAGAATCCCCTGGATTTTGGCTCTGGGTGGTTTCTGTGCGGTCAGTGGCTGGGGCCACTGGACTCTCTGAAGCGCAGGGTGGGAGGGTTGAGACAGTTGTGTCTTAGGTCAGCTCCTGACCTCTGGGAGTCGTCCCGTCCCGGAGGCTGGTCGCTGGAGAGACCGTGGCTCTCAGCTGTCCTGTCGGAGACGCGGGAGCCAGGACTCTCTGCAGGCTGCACAGCCGGTTCTTTAAACAGAGCTGATGAGCAGTGTGATTATTTTGTACCTCTGGAGGGAGTTACTGCTTCCGATAATGAACCCACCTTCGCTGGCTTGGAATCTCTCTGAGGCTGCTGCTCCCCTTTCTGGGGCGAGCTGGGGGAGTATTTTGGGAGGGTGTGTGGCTGCAGAGGCATGCTCCTCTGGGCGTCATCCGTGGGAGGGACGAGGAGGCTTGGGGTCAGGGTCTGGTCTCCTTGCCAGGGCCTGAACCTGCGCTCCTTCTTGTGCTTGTTTTTAATGCTCTTCCCCTGGCAAACGAGCGCACGTTGCAGCTTAATAAGTGCCTGGCTTTGCCATCATCTTTTGCAAGTGAGCAACTCCATCAGCCTCTCCGATTAACGCGAGGATGCGGCAGGGAAGCTGATGACTGGTCTCCCTTGGCTGCCTCTTCCAGCGTGATCGCTTGCCGGTGTGGAGCCCGGGGTCCCAAAAATGCCGGGGCAGGGAGGTCACCAGCAGGGAGAATGGGCCGTCTGTGGGCGGCTGAAAGCTGCCTTGTGCGGTGCGAGGGCAGCTGCCGGCCAGGCTCTGGCAGCCCGTGCGGTGCTGGGGAGCGAGGGTCTCGCCCCTCGGATCCCATGCCGCCTTCCTGTTTTCCTGCGCATGGCTGCTAGAAAACACCACATTCGCTCTTTTTGCCAACGGGTCTGCTGGGTGCGGAGAGGGGGACAATGCTGCGCCCTGAGCCCGCGGCTTGCCTCGTCCTTGGGGGTGACCGCGGCAGAGCCGGGTGCGCTGCAGCCCCTGCTTTCGGGGTGGAGGTGGTGGGGCCCTGCCAGCCTCGGCAAGACGTGCCGCGCTCGGTGGCGTCGGCATCTGCCCCCCCCCCCCCCATCCCTCCTACAGCCCGAGTGGGCTGGGGAGCGCGGCCGGCAGCAGAATGGCTCCTTTTGTGCCTCTGGACACGCTGGCCTTTCTCAGGAAGCAGCTTATTGTATTTGCTGGCAGCGCCAGGCCCTGCCGCTGCCGCGCTCTGTCCCTGCGCCGCCCTCGGCCCAGCCCGCTCTGGCAGTGCCGGGCCCTGGGCTGAGCGGGTCCCGCGTGGGGGGCAGCGGCGAGGACGGGACATCCTTGCCCTGGCTCAGCTGAGGCTCAGCTGACCACCCCGGTGTGGGGAGGGGGCTTGGTGATGAAAAGCTCGGTGTGCCCAGCTGCCCCTCGCCTGTGGGCTGGAGCTCTTTGCACTGGCCGTGCTGCGCCCCGTCGCCCTGTGCTGGGTACCAGCCTGGTCCGCGGGACCGGGGTGCGCCCGGGCCTGGGGCGGGGGTGAGGCACGCCTGCGTGCGAGCTGGGACCACTTTTTGTCTGCTCTCTTTCAGCTCCGTGGTGTCGGTCTGCCTGCATGCGGCTCTCTTGTCCCCATGTCACTGACTGGGCCTGGCTTCCTCCCTGAGCAGACAGACCTGTCGTGTCTCCGTCGGAAGGGCTGGGGACATCCCTCTGCCGCCCTGCTCCTCTCTTGCCCTGGAGGGCTTATCGCAGCCAGGCCCAAGCTGTCCTTCTCCTGCCAGCCCCAGCCCTGGCCATATGCCCCCATCCCTCCTGCCGTGATGTCTCCTTCTTCTGCGCAGGGGTGTTTGCAGGGGACGTGGGCTGTCCCAGTGTGCCCCGGCGTCCCGCCGGGAGCGGGGAGGGGACGCTGCCCCGCCGCAGGTGCCATCGTTCCCCCATCGCCCAGGTGCGTGGGAAGAGCCTGGCCCGCTCGGCGGCTGCAGGGCTGCCCTGGGGTGGCCCAGGCATGTTTTGGGCTGTGCTGAACAGGGGGAGTCTTTTAAATTGAAGTGGAAATGGCATCTGGGATTCAGAGGGTGTTTCCTGGTGAAAAGCGTGTTTATAATTTAAAACTGCGCCAACTGGGATGCGTCCAAGCGGAGGAGCGTGCTCGGTAGCCTGCTGCAACCTGGCCTGAGAGCCGGACGCCTGCCCTTCCCGCCTGGGTGTTGGCAGCCGATGTTGTTTCCTTTTGGGCATTTCCCGTGGAATTTCCGCTCTCCGAAAGGAAGAGGGTGCGGATGGAATCTGGTTCGAATGCGATCTTCAGCCAGAGTGCCCTGTGGATGCATGGGAACGCTTTCTCTCACCTGTGTGGATTAAAAATTATCCCGGATTTTTTTTCTCTCAAAATTTAAGAGTAGAGGAACTAAATAGAAAGGAGACTTGCTGTGTGGGGTTGTTTTCTTGTTTGGTTTTTTTGTTTGTTTCTTTTTTTGCAGCTGTTGCAGAGTGGGGTGCTGCAAGCTCTCAGATCTCAAAACTGTATTTTATATCTGTCTGGACTCGCTACTTGGCAGGGAAAAGGAAAACCCAGTAGCTTGTGGAGAGCCAACAGGAGAAATATTAGGAAGCCTGGTACATCAGTGAGAAACTGAGGGAAAATCCAAGAGATGCTTTTTGCAGGCCATGCAAGAGAACACGCGGCAGGTCTGCGCGCCGGCTCTGCGTGTGAGCGGCTCGGCATGCGTTGGGAGTCCCAGGGCTTCCCTGCTCTCCGTGACGTGACGTGGGGTCTCGAAATGAAAGCGGCTCTGTGCCTCTGCAGAATGTTATTACTCTTGTTTGTAACTGGAATCCATGTCTGAGAGGGAAAATAATTGCTCGGTCTGTCTGTTTACTCCTCGTTTTGCAGACACAGGAGCTAGACCGCAGTGGGGTAATGGCCTAGAAATTAAATTTCATTTTAATACGCAAACCCAATTTTGAGTTGGTTGACCGAAGGGGAAAAAATTAACTTCAGACAGCAGGCAGAGATCTTCCTGAAGCAGGATTCGAGCACAGCATAATAAATATAAGCTGGCTGAAGATCTGTATGGGAATAAAGAGAAGATGCGTACACGCGCGCCCCTCTGAAATGCCGCCGTGCAGCATCCTTCAGCAGCAAGTCAGAGATGACGTGGAATAAATTAGCTCTTGCTTTTTCAGAGAGGTGCAGAGCGAGCTGCGTGTGTTTCATGGACAGTCATCAGAAGAACCCCACTAAATCTGGCTGTATAACTGGGCTGATTAAAATTAGGCAGGGGTGGGTCTCCATCCCAGAGGTCCCTGTGGATCTCGGCGTTTCCGTGACTTCCTGGTCCTCACGCGAGAGCCCTTGGGAGTGTGGTGCACCCGGTGGGATAGCGCCGTGCCCCGTGGTCCCCGGGGAGGAGGGATGCGGTGGATTCGGTGCTCACCTTGCAACACGGAAGCTGGGAGAGCGGAGGGCCGTGCGCTGCCATCCTGTAGGATTCAGTGGCAAGAGGCCGGCGTCAGTCGGTTAGTCTGCCCGGCTGTTACCAGAGGTGATGTCTGTCCCTCCAGCGGTTTGCTTGGACCCAGTGGAGCCCGGACAGGAATGGAAGGACCTGTGGCCGAGCTGTTTAAAGGGAAATTAATCGTGGGGACTGCTGTCTGGAGGGGTGCGTGTCGGAGCGGGAGCGAGGCGCCGGCGGGTGTGCTCCCGGCGAAGGAGGGACAGTCGATTACTCTCCGTTTTAGGGCAGCGTTGCTGGGTCCCCCCTCCTCCGGGGTGAGGAAGGAGGGGCCGAGCCATCCCTGTGAGCCCAGCACGTGTGTGGGGGGCTGTTGGTCAGCAGTGTGGTTGGAAGAACAATTGTTGAAAAACAGGGAGAAAAGGCGAGGTGATGCTCTAGGTCCAGAGGTCATCCAGACCACTGGGGTTGTGGCTGGGGAGGGAAGGGATCGAGGGAAACAATAAACCACCTCAGGGCTGGGGTGTTGCTGAGAGAAGGGGCTCTGGGGGTGTGCGTGGTCCTGTGGGTGCTGGGTGCCAGCGCGGGGCGGATGTCAGACGTTCCTGCTTCGCAGCCTGCTTTCCAGGCTGGAGGAGGGAAAATCCTCTTCCCAGCAGTTACGGGTGAGCTGAGCATGGACAGCCTCCTGCATTTAGGAATTATTTTAATCTTTCAGCCCATCTTTCGTATGGTGGGATGCTCCAGACACAGGGGTGGGGCGCACCAGGTGCAGAAGAAATCCAGATACTCGGAACTGTTGCAGCAATATATTGGCTCAGGCCACGTAAAGGCATTCTGTTTATCTTAAAGCGTCTGATCTGTTCTTAAAGCAGGCGCTCGGGAGCTGCTGAGTTCTCCGGCAGCATGTCCCGGGAGCAGCCTGCACGCGCGGCGGCTGTCTGCAAACATGGCGAGCTCGTTTGGCAGCGCTCGTGTTGCCAAGGCCTTCTCCGTTGGTCGCTTTGCTTCCGTGCTCGCGTTGTCTCCTCGTGGCTGCAAACAGCTCCCCCGGGAGCTGAACGGGTCGTTCAGGGGCTGGAGCGTGGAGCGGGGATCCCAGCCGGCTCCGAAACTCTGCTCGCAGGACCCTGAGCCGCGGCGGAGTGCCAGAGAATGAGCCAAACCCGATTGCGTTTGTTTAGCAAATTCGCCCTGATTTCTTCTGGCTCGCGCGTTGCATCCTGGTATATTTGGGGCATGCCGGGGCCTGGCCTCCGCTCTCCGCCGGTGCCTCTGTCTGCCTGCGTTGCTTTTTCCCCTCCCAGA
The DNA here is from genome assembly GCF_036417535.1 of Chlamydotis macqueenii. NCBI lineage: Eukaryota > Metazoa > Chordata > Aves > Otidiformes > Otididae > Chlamydotis > Chlamydotis macqueenii. The sequence continues at coordinate 818,237 of NC_141566.1, forward strand.
AATATGCTCTGCTTTTTTGTTGGTTTTTGTTTGGGTTTTTTTTTTTTTCTTGGAGGTTTCCCTGGCTGCGGGTGCCTCCATCTCCCGCTCCCTGTGCTGGAAGTGTTTGCATGCCTGCAGGAAGGAGGAGCGGCTGGGCTCTGTCTCGCAGGCGGGTGGTGGATGCCGAGCTGCGCGACTGGGGGCCTCTTCTATGACGAGCAGTCCTGGCCGTAGTCATCTTCTTGCTGGGCATGTTCCTCCTTCGCGGCTGGTGGGTGGGAGATGTCCTCCGGGCTCTGCGCTGGCCCCGTGACCAGGTTCTCCTGAGCCCCTGCTTTTCTGTGCTTCGCCTCTCAGGCTTGCTTTTCTCTTGAGAAATCTTTTCTTTCCTCATAGACTGAGGGCTGACTCCATCTGGGGACAGGCTCCTCTTCTTTATCCTCTCTGGGATTCTTCTTCTCAGCCCCCGAATCCAGACCTGATGCTTCCTGGCTTCCCTGTTCTCCCTTGAAGTCGTCGTCCTTCCCTCCGCTTCCTGAGCCGCCTGCCTCACCGCCCCAGCTCCGTGCTCCCCATCCCGTCTCCCTGCCCTCCGCTGCTCTCCCCCGCTCCCTGGCACCCACCGCTGCCTCGGATAAATGCTCTGCGGCCATTTCGTGGTCGGACCAGGAGGATTTCTTCTGTTGCACTGGTCTTTGACTTCACTGTGCTTTGTAAGGCAGGAGCCCAGCTTCTGGACACTTTTTTGGCTGCTGTCGCCTTCCTGCCCCCGTCTCCATGTGTGACACATTTTCACTTTTCTGGCATGAAATATTTCAGCCTTTTTTCATCCCTTTTATCTGATTCCTGAAGTCCTTTAGCAGTGCTTCCTCTAATGAATAATCATCAAGCAACTTTGCTGCCCTGCTTGTCCGGAGGTGACTGGGGCTGGTCCGCGGGGTCGCCAGTGGCAGGGTGACGTGTGTCACTGCCATCGAGATGCCGCGGCGCTGGCGTCTCCCCTGAGCGCGGGGTGGCCGTGTCCTCTGCCACGCCGGGGCTGCCACGGGAGAGGACCCGGCTCCCACGCTGCTGGTGGGGGGTACAGCGGGCAGGAGAGGGGGCTCGGGCTCTTCCCCACTGCCTGAAAGCCTGCTCAGCACCCCAGCCCTTGGCTGCCAAAGACCATGGTTGGGGCCTTCCAGCCTGAATTGATTTAGATGTGCTTTTTTTTTTTTTTTTAAGCTCTCTCACTCCTGCCAATACTTTCTTAAGCCTCTGGCCGCTGGTGTGGTCCCTGTGGGACCTGCAAAGAGCTTTACTCCCTTTAGCATCCTCGGGATTTGCGTGCATTTGTTATTCTTCCCCAGCGATGAGCTTTGCCGTCCGGCTGCGGAGATGCAGGCGCTTCCCACAGAGAATCAAGGCAGTCGGATGCTCTCGGAGGCAAAGGCGCCTCTGTGTGTAAAACCCCATCTCCAGTGAGCCTCTTGCAGTGCCTGTGATTATTACAAATGTGAAATACGAAGCGTTTTCTTTTTCTTTCAGATCATTAAAAGATCACTTCGGTGTTGTATAGCAGGTATTGTCTGTGCTGTGCCTCTTGCCGCTAAAATCCATCCTCTGCCTCCCTCCGGCAGCCCGCAGGCAGGGAGGGAGCGGGGATGGCAGGAGGAAATTACCTTTGTAGTTACCTGCTTCATCCCATGAACTGCATCTAGGGAGAGCTGAAGGGGATGGCAGGGAGATCCGTGGCTCCGGCGTGCTGGCAGCGTTATCCTCATCGCCCCTTGGAGCCGGGAGGAGCGCTCCGGATGATGCCGCGTGGCAGAGCTGCGCTGGCCGGTGAGCGTGGGCTGCTGTGCCAGGACCGGGGCGATGGGGGCAACCGGTGCAGTCATGATGCTCTGGGCAATAGGGTGGGATTGCAGAATTATTCAGCGTGCTCTGGGACGCAGCCCGCACTGGGCTGTGGAGCAGCGGGTTCAAGGGTTATGCCCTGGTCTTTCTCCGCAATCTGATCTGTTAGGTGACTCGGTGAGCTGCTGGTTTCTAACCCGGCTGTGTGCGCTCAGGACCTGCCTTGCTTGCTCGGTGTTTAATCCCCATCCTGGCACGAGCCGTGAGACGTGGCGGATGGTGTCCCGCAGCAGCGAGGCCTTGCTGGTGTCCTGCTGATAGCCTGACTTTGATCGGAAAACTTCTCCTTGGTGGCAGGGGGGTGAGCCTGGGGCTGCTCCCGGGGACGCTGAGCGAGGCGTTGCTGGTGGAGCATTCCGCCTGTGCACGCCTGTCCGGTGATGCTGAGCCATCCCCGCTGCCTGGGCCAGACCCCGCTGGACGCGGGGTGCAGGTCTTTCCAGGCCAGTGCCGCAGGCCGCGCGATGAAACCCGGCCCAGCTGGCATTGCAGAAAACAGAGCTTAGCGCTGGCAGGTGGGTGGGCGTCAGACAGCCGCAACAGCAGCACCGAGCCGAAAACATCCAGCTCAGCTCGCTCTCCGGTGGTCAGCGGTTTGGCAGGTGCCAGCAGATCTGTGCCGCTGCGGCCGGGCGCGTGCCATGCCCGCTGCCGTGCCTCTGCAGATCCGGTAGCAGGGTGCTTGGGGCTGGTGCTGGGCTCCCTGGGCGCCTGGCTGGGCGAGGGCTCCGAGCCGGCAGCGAAGCTGTGCAAATACAATGGCAAAATAATCTCAATGTTAGGTGGAGTACAGCTGGGGGAAAGCCAAGCCCGTTTAATTGGTGCTGCTTTTTTTAATTTTTTTTTTTTTTTTTTTTTGAGATGAAGGGTAGAAATGCTTATGTGCAGAAGTGACTGAGGGCTGGAGAGCCCTCTCCAAAGGGATGCTAATGGCTGTGAGTCACCTCAAAGAGGAGCGTTTCCTCTTGACAGGCTTCAGATGACCCGTTTAAGGCGCTGGCAAAACGTCCAGGGAGCAGATGTCCCTCTGCCATCCTCAGCGCTGGGAGGACTGGAGATCTGGCTCACATACAGAGCACTCCCACGGGGCCGGTGCAGGAGCGCGGTTTAAAAATGGCCGTGATCTGAAAACAGGCCGTGACTTGTCCCCTCTGAAACGAAGTGGGTGTATCTGTAGCAGCAGAGGATGCCCCAGGCCCTCTGGCCTGGCCGCAGAGCGAGGAGCGGGGTCCGCAGCGGGGCTGCAGCAGCGTGGGAGCTTCCCTCCGAGTGTGCTCCGGGCTGGTCCGGTACAGCGTTGATGGCTGTGCCGCACTGGAAGCAAAGCAGGGCTGGGGCACGGGCTCATGCTCCGTCCCCAAACCTGCTGGGACCCCTGTCACCTGCATGTCCACAGCCCCCAGCGCGAGCCAGGTGATGCCTGGAGCCGCTTGTGCTGGGAAAATGTCTCCAAAACACGTGCCTCGTGATCCAGCCTGCTCTTGCACAGGAAGCCCGGAGCAGCAAAGCCCTGGGCCAGTCCCTCGCTCCGGTGACGTATTGCTTCCCTGCTTTTGAACAGTTTGTGTCTCAGCCGGGGCCTGTGGGCCAAGTTACGCCGGTCTGGGCGCCTCTTCCTGAACGTGGCAGGGGGAGGGTGTGAAAGTCCAAAATATCTGCTACCTGCATTGTTTCTGCGCTGGGGATCGATGCTAATTATTCCCCCATTGTCCTTGGTTCCTGCAGGAAGCCTTGTTTATCTTGCCCGCTTCTCCAGGAATGCAGCTCTGAGAAGCCTGCGAGTTATATTTAAACTCGCACAAAGCAGCACAATGGCCTTTGAATTTCCCGACTCCGTGGCATCCGTCGCAAGCGCAGCCGTCGTGTTTAGTGGTTTGGGGTTTGGAGGCTGGAGCGGCGAGGCTGCGGCAGCAGCGGCTCTGGGCTGGCTTGCACAGCGCGCGGCTGGGGTCTCTGCGGGGAGGCTGGGATAGCCGCCTTCGCGCTGGCAGTGCCGGGCGACGAAACGGGACTGGGGCGGCATCTCCTGCAGCTTGCTGTTCCGTGGGCTTGCGGGGCCGACGCAGTGCCGCGCACGCGCGCTCTTCTGAGCGCTGTCTGGAGACACGCCGTAGCCCTCAGCGGGCTGGGGCGTTGGTGGAAGCCTTGGTCCAGGACGTGGCTCCCGGCCCTTTTGGAGCCATGCCTGGCTCCCGTGGCCCCGGTCCAGTTCTCTCCCCTCCCCTGCGGGGCTGCGCGGTGCCGCTCTGCAGTGCGGGTCAGGGGGCGTGGAGGGGGGGTGCCGAGCACCGGGCTGGTGCGCTCGGGCTCCGCGCCTCCGCTGGGATGGGTCTGTGCAGGAGGAACTCCTTTTGTTGAGGATCTGTCTTCATTCTGTCCCCTGATAAGTGTCCCTTCAGCACGAGGGTCCCAGGGAGCACTGGTGACGGGCCGGCTCCTCGCTGTGCCACGCTGGCGATGCAGCAGCACCACTGCCATCCCAGGTTTGGGTCTGTGTCTCCTCCTCGCTCTTTCCTGTGGTGGGCTGTGCCGTGAGCCCGGCCTCGCCGTCACTGCCTCTCCTCGTTTCTTAGCACCTCTAAACCCTGCTCTCCCGTGGGTGAGCAGCGCCGCTGCTCTGTGCTGAGACTTGGTGGCCCAGTAGCAAACACTGGAGTGGGGATAATCGTGGTGTGGCACATGAGGCATGATCCCCAAAGGATGCTCATACCCCAGTCTGGCACCGGGGCTGCGAACGCTGGAGCGGCCTGCTGCTTCTCCAGCCTCCGGAGAGACCAAGGAGTCCCTCAAGATATGCTTCTCCTCGGCCGCGCGGCTGCTCCGAGGTCAGCAGGGATTTACGCGCAGCCGCCTGTGCCACCTCGCCTTGCGTCTGGTCCGGTGAAGGAGCCGAGTTGCGATGGTTGGTGTGATGCTGGGTGGTGGTGTGGGGGGGCTCCGCTCGCCCCGCGGCCGATGGCTGGGGCCTGGCAGTGCCGGACGCGGTGCAGCATCGGTCGGGGCTTTGCTCGCAGCAGCGCTTTGCAGGGCTGGATGCTCTGTGCAGCATCTGTCCGGGGGATAACGGCCGTGACTGGCTCTCGAGCCCCAGAGGTGATTACACAGCACTAGCTGCTGCACCGCGCTCGCAGCTGTGCCCTCCCTGCGTCCTTGCAGGACCAGGGCTGCTGGCTGCATGCGGGGACGTGGCTGGGCTGGAGCTGCATTGCAGGTGGCGGCGGAGGAAGAGGGGAAGGACGTGGAACTGCGGGGTGCGCTCGGAGAAAGGCTTGGATCAAAAAGCTGCTGCGACATGTGTTCTGGCAGCAGCTGCCCGGGCGCAGCTCTTTTTTCGGGAGCTGCCGGTGCCGACACGTGTGCTGCGTTTTGCTCGCCTGCTGTACAGCAGCGGCTGGGCATGCTGGGCGGCGGAGGAGAAGCCGTTAGACCAGGGTGGCGGGAGAGCAGATGACTGCAGGAGAGGTGAAGGAGGGCGGTGGTGAGACTGGGGCAGAGGAGGGGTTTGAGGGGCAGGGGAGGGAGGGTTGGCAGGGATGGCAGGGCTGCCAGGGCCATGGGAGCGGTGGACGTGCCAGTTCGGTGGTGTGCCAAGTCCCCAGCTGCTTTTTCTCAATGACCGGGCTGGAAGTGGCTCCCTTGCATCTGCGCCACTCTGGGGAAGGGGGGCTCCTCCCGCAGATGCCCCCGGCTTCGGCACCGCGGGTTGGGGCTGCCCGGCGTCGCCATCACCCTGGGCTGCGGGGCTTTGGCCCCCGAGCTGTGGTAGCAGCTGCTGGCAGAGGGGTAGTGGCTGCTGGGTTTTGGCAGTGCCAGGCAGAAACGCGAGGCTGGGACGGACGGACGGACGCGGCACAGTGCACGGAGCGGAGGTCTGCGATAGGCCGTTGCCTGCGGAAGGGTGAGCCTGGCTGCTGCGGTGCCTGGCGTTACTGATTGCGGGAGCGCAGAGCGCCCTGGGGAGCTGTGGTGTCCGATGGGAATCAAAACCAGCGGCGCTGCGCTCCAGACTCTTCCGAGTTGGAGGGGACCGGGGAGATCCCCTGCACCTTTCTGTGTCCTGCCAGCCCCAGGCCGCTGAAGGAGGTGGCAGGGGAAGGTTTCCGTGCCACGTCTGTGGGAATTGCCTCTTGAGGCTCCTGCAGTGTGATGTGCACCGTTGCTGCGTGGGATTTCTTTGAACCCCTCCAGCGGCTGAGGAATCTGTACGGCGCAATTCTCGCATGCGCGTCTGCAAGAGCTGGTGAGCAAATGTCAGGAATTCTCTCCCCGCTCTGCCCTGCACTTCGTAAGCTCCAAACGCTGGATTCCCCAGAGCCTTTGGTAGGCACGTGCTGTGCTAAGGTCCACGGGAGCGCTCGGGGAGCCGTCACCTCGCCGAGCAGGGCAGAGCGTGGTGCCTCGTGCACGCTGCGGAGCCGGGCGCCGTTTGTGGGAAAGAAGTAAAACCTTCACTTTGGCCAGGATGCAACTGGAGACAAAACAGACGAGCTTTGTGCGGTCCATGTCTCTCTGTCATCTTGGAGGCTGGAGGTGAATGAGATCTCTTCGTGGTGGAGACCTCGTGGGCTTTGGCCAGAGCGTCCTCGCCCCACGCAGGAACCCTAAGACGAGCTCCCCGGAGCTGCTTCTGCTCCCTGGTGAGTTCACCCGAAATGTGAGTGGTGCTGGGCTCACGCTGAAGGCTTTGCCTCTACGGGTGGAGCATTCGGCTCTGTCTGCGGAGGGCTGTCGTGGATGCTGGTGGGTTTGGGGTGCTTTCAAGATCCCCATGAAACCCAGACGATGTGCTGCAAGGCCGGCACCTGGTACCGGTGAGTGGGGAGCACGGCTTGGTGCTGGCTTGTGTTCTTGTGCAGCCATGACCAACTTAAAACAACAACGCAGCCTTTGTGCTTCGTCCTGCACTGCGATCCTGTCGGGCTGGACAAATCCGACACCAGCAGCTGATGGTTTAGCACTGGGCCAAAACCCCCGCGGCTGTCGCGAGCCCTCCCCACATCGTCCTTCCTGGCCCGCGGGAGCGGGGCTCTGCATTGCACCCCGGGCGGGCCGGAGGCGGCTGTGGGTGGGAAGGTTGCATGGCATTACCAGAACAAATAGCGTAATCAATTGATTTCTGTACAGCTGTAGGAGCGTTATCAGCCGTTGAAACCAGTGGGAAAGGTTCAGCTGCGGCGCTGGCAGGAGGGGAAGCACGGCGGGGCGTGCTGGGCATGGAGTGTGCTGAGGTAGGGCCAGTGTATTTGGGGGAGCACTGGGGAGAGCCTGCTGGGGCTGAGGCTCCGTGGTGTGTATAGAAACTGCCAAAATCCTGGGAGCGGTGCCAGCGGGACGTGCGGGACAGAGGTGCTGGCGAGGAGCTGGAGTGCCCAGGCTCAGGGCACGGCCAGCGTGTGGTTACTAGGGCTTGTGCAGTGTGCGCGGTGGAAACAGTCCCCTTTTTGGGATGGGGACACGCACCCTACCTAAACGAGTTGTGCTGGCTGCAAGGGCAGCGGTGTTTGGGGGGCACCTCCAAGGGAGCTGGGCGCCAGAGCCCTTCCCAGCCCTGTGAGCTCTGCTCCGGCACCGAGCCCTGCGGTGGGTGGAGAGTGGATGTTGCGATGAAGCGAAACGGTTTCATCCCGTCAGTCAGGACAATTCGGGCAGCCATGAAGGTGGAATTCCCCAGGGAATAAGGTACTGTGCAAGTGGAGAAAGAGCAACAGGTCGCCAGCGCACGGTGGGCTCTGGCTGGCTCCTCCGAAGGAATTTAACGATGAGGCGGCTGAACGGCCAGCAAAGTCATCTCTTGTTAAAAGCAACTGCTACATGGGAGCGCAGCCGCTTCTGCTCTGTCCTCAATGGAGGGAGGTGCGAGAGGAACTGTGGGAATTACAGAGCAACCAGCTTTATTCTAGCACCGAGCAAATTGGCTGAGAAAAATAATTAAAGCTCATGTGGAAATGCCTGCGCCTCAGTGTGATAGATTAAGGACACCGACACGTGGCTTTTATACAGGAACTCCAGTTTGTTCAGGGTTTTTTTTCTTCCCTTCTTTTTTTGGGTATTGCAATGTGGTGATTGGGGGAGCAGTTGGGCGGTGAATTATTTGGATTTTCGGAAAGCCTCGGACAAATTCCCCCAGTGACTAAGGAAACTGTTAAGGCAGAGCTGTGGGAGGAGAGGCCAAGTGCTGTTTGATGTTTTCAGATTCACAGGGAGGAAAGAGCAAGCGCGGCAGCGACGGCCTGGCTGGAGGATGCTCTTCACCGTCTGGGACTTTAAGCTTGAAATTTGGTGTTAAATATGCGTAGCAGCTCCATGGGCACCAGCTTATCAAGGCTGCAAGTCAAGCACAGAAGAACTGGGTAACACTAGGTCTGAAATGGCTGGAGGAGCCTGGTTGCCTCCCTTCTCTTCTCTCGAGTATCTTCGTGGGGTTGGAGGCTGTTGGGAACTACATGGGGACCATTTTTCCTTGTGGGACCCCCGATTCTCTTGGGACAGGCCTGTCCCCGGGGCAAATTCGGGGTGGTTCGTTGGAAAGGCTATGGCTGCAGGAACGCGGTGTTGTTAGCAGGGCCAGGGGGCGCGGGGTGGGAGCCCCTCACCGCCGTTACATTGGGGAGGGGGTCCCTGCTGCTGCGGGGGTCCTTAGCAGCCTGGGCTCTGTGGGGACGGGACGTGCCTGCTGGATGGGGCGTTTTATTTTTCCCTGAACAGCGATCCAATTTCGAGCTCATTTTCCTGAGAACAACAAAAAGCACACAGACAACTGCTGCCCAGATTTTATATCCTGCTGTCGTGGAGCCAATTAAGGAAAGGGTTGCCATATTTTATTTATTTTTTAAATGTACGGGTGGAGCAACATAGCTTTTTTTAAGCCTCATTCTTGGAAGTGGCTGAGCAGTTTGGGCTGAAGCTGGGGATGGAGGGTGGAAAAGAAAAAAGAGGAGGAAAAAAAAAGGGGAAAAAATTAAAAATCACACCTGGTGTGGAAAATACCAGCCTGAGGAGTTAGTGTTTGCCTAAGCAGGACCGGAGAGGAGAGGTGGTTTGCGATGGGGGGCTCTGAAAGGCTGGCGAAGCCCTGCCCGTTTTTGGTGCTGGGGGAGACCAGGGGGAGTTCCAGGTGGACGTGGCGAATGTGGGTAGAAGCGAGGGCTGGGAGAGCTCAGGAAGGTGTGCGGAGGGGAAAACCTGGCCTGCAGTGTACGTTGTGGGGTTTTGAATTCTCCGTAGCCCTTTGGGAAAGCGGGTGCTGCTGTGACTGCCTCAGCCTGCGTGCGGCGTGATTTCCTGTCACCACCAAACGGGAGCGAAGCCAAGCGCTGGCTGGAACTGGGTTTTTCAGCCTGATGTGTGATAATTACACAGTGATACCTGGAGAGCACCGGGAAGTACATCCTAAATAAATCAAACCCGTAACTCGCGGGGCTTGCGAGGAGCTGCGGGGCTCCTTGTGCCGCGTGCCTGGGCAGGGGCAAGGGGACCGGTTTCCAGGTGTAGCTGTGGCCAAGCCTAAAGCCGCTCCTCGCTGCCGTCGCGCCGAGCAGAGGCACGCGCGTGCGCTGGAAGGACACTGCGTGCCTCCCTGTGTTACGCAATGGGAGAAATCCCACCCAGGTGGCTCCACGGCAAAAATGTTTGGTTTTGTGTTGCTGCTCTATTAAACTGCTGCCGCTTGTAGCTGCGGCCCTGCCCAGCCGCCGGCAGTTTCCCCATGGCCGGCGCGAGCGTGGCCGGGTCGGCTGACCCTTGGGCATGGGTGACACGGAGCTGTTCGTAAACCATGTTAGTACTTTATAACTTTATATTTAGGGAGTTAATTACTCTAAACAAGGCAGGTTTTAGTCTAATCGGCTATTCCTTGTGCCACGTCAATCCTGGCCATCAAAGCCAACATCAAAGCGAGAGGTACGAAAGGCGTCGGAGGCTGTGCTGGCTGCTGCACCCAGGTGCCTCTCAGGCGAGCTCCGGCCCGGGCCCCCGCCTGCCTTCTGGGGCTCCTCTGCATCGTCCCAGCACGGAAAGCAAGACTAACGCACGAACGGCCCTCAGCAACAAAGCCAAAGGCTGTTTAAACTTTTTGCATCTTTTTGCCTCAGAAGGCACCGAAGCCAGCAGCGGCCGCTCTGTGGCGACTGGCCTGGTGATGAGTGGCTCGCTCCGCTCGGCACCGGCCGGCGGGAGCTTCTCGCACCAGTCCTCATTTCTGTTTTCCCTGAGTTGGTCAGACCCTGAAACAAACCCTGTTCTCATCCTTCGTCTTTCTTCCCTTGTGTTCTGCTGGCTGGAGAGGATCCATGGGCGAGTCGGGGCGCTGCGAGGTGCTGGGGGTGTGCCGGGAGCTTCAGGCTCTGACGGCGCGGCGGCCGCTCTGCCTGGAGCGTCCTGGCCAGGCAAGGGAGCAGCCCTGACTCTGAGGCAGGCTGTGAGGTTTTCCAGCGGGAGTGCCCAAAGGAAGTGCCGGGGAGCTGCTGTGGTGGCAGAGGTGGTGATGGGGGTGCTGCGGCTGTGCCCCCTCGTCCCGCCGGGCCTGGGGCGCTGGGAGCCTGCGGATCTGCCTGGCAGTGGCTGGCTGCTCCGGCTGTGCTAGAGCTCCCGGGCAGGCGGCCAGGAACGCTTCCTCCTCGCCGCGTTCCCGAGGCTGAGATGGGCTCCCAGGCTGGAGAAAAGCTCCGGGGGCTGCAGGGAGGAAGCTGCTGGGAGCCTCTGTGCTCCTCGGCTTTTTTGGACACAGCTGCTCTTCGACTGTCGCTCTTGAGGGGAAGAAAAAAAAATGTGTGTACTTACATATTTATACGTGCAAGGCTGTATTTGGGCAGGCCTTGATAAGGTTGCTGCAGCGTTAACACGTCTAAATATCAAATTGCTTAGTTTTCTAAGCCCCTTGAGCTGGTGCAGGGAAGAGCTCAAGATCTCCGGGCACTCACAAATCCGATTTCAGGCATCAAGGAAGAGGTGGTGGGACAGGCGGGTCCGGGCAGGGCACCCGTCTGGTTTGCCGTTTGCAGGTGCTGGAAGCAGCCATCGGCCCGGGGCGGGCAGAGCCCCTGCCGCGCTCCCAGCACCGCTTACGGGTGAGGCCGGACCCGGCCCCAGCACATGGCCGTGAGCACCGGGATCGCTCGAGGCCCTGGAGCCACTCGGAGGATCCGGAGCGCGGGTGAGAAGGGAGAGGTGAATCGCCAGCTCTGGAGGTGGGCTCAGAGCCCGGGCCCACTGTGGGCTTTTGGGAAGGTGGGGCTGTCGGTGTGCCATTTACTTGTCCTCCAGCCTGGACGGAGAATTGTCCTGCAGCCGGGTGGAGGGGGGGCTCGGTGGCTGCCGCACGCAAGGAGGGGATGGCGTTTGGGAGAATGCTAGGACGCCGGCGCTCGTGGTGCGACTTGGTGCTCTGCAAAAACGGGGCTTGGAAAGGGTGCGACAGCGGCCACGGTGGCTTGCAGGGAGCCTGTTTCCAGCCTCGTGCAGAGGAGGTATTCAAAAAATACGAGCTTGTCTGCCTCCAACTGGAGCTGATTTGGGCATCCCGGGTTGTTGGGGGAGTGCAGCGGAGGACAGCTGAGAGGTGGAGGTTTGCAGACTGTAATTGTGCTGCTCTTCCTTCCCCACCTCGCCGCTAAAGGCAGCGGCTGGGACAAAACCAGTGCGGGAGCACGGTACGTTAGAGCTCCTGACGTGCTTTGCTCAGAGTTTCCAGGACGTGATTCACCTTTTCCCCATCACCAAAAGGAGATGGGGCTGTGTAGCTGGCAGAGGGGGTGTTTAGAGGTTTGTCTTTGTGCAGCAGAGCCTTTAACCGTGGGACACCACCATGGCCTCCTGTTCCTGTCTGGGGAAGCGCTCGCTAAAAGCAGCATGAAATCATGTGGTTTCTCCTGGTTTTGTCCTCAGCCTTGCTGTCCAGGTCCTCTTGCCTGGCTGGGTGATGGAGAGGAGCTCGCTCCTTGCACCCTTCTCTCCGTCCCACGGCCTCTCTGGGCACTGGTCTGAGCGGGTGGCTTGGCTCAGGTGGACGGTATGGTGAGACGCTGCGGCCGCGCTGGCGTGATCCTGGCTGGGCTGTAGGAGCAGCGCCGGGGTGCTGAGTGTCGGGGTGTTGCAGCAGAGGTGATGGGCCGGCTCCCCAGCTCCTGTTTCTGGTGGAGAGAAGCTATCTGGAGAGCCGCTGTCTCATATCTCTGCTCTTCTCTCTCCCAGGTACCAGAGCACCTTCCATGGTTTTTGATGCTGAATCAGGATCGTTTTAACTAAAGATGGAAACACTGGAGTCAGAATTGACCTGCCCAATCTGCCTGGAGTTGTTCGAAGACCCTCTCTTGCTGCCCTGTGCCCACAGCCTCTGCTTCAGCTGCGCCCACCGCGTCCTGGTGTCCAGCTGCTCCTCCAGTGAGTCCATCGAGCCCATCACCGCCTTCCAGTGCCCCACGTGCCGCTATGTCATCTCCCTCAATCACCGGGGCCTGGAGGGCCTCAAGAGGAATGTGACCCTGCAAAACATCATCGACCGCTTCCAGAAAGCATCCCTGAGCGGCCCCAACTCCCCCAGCGAGAGCCGCCGCGAGAGGACGTACCGCAACAGCCCTACCATGTCCGTGGCCAGCGAGAGGATCGCCTGCCAGTTCTGTGAGCAGGATCCCCCACGGGACGCCGTGAAGACGTGCATCACCTGTGAGGTGTCCTACTGTGACCGCTGCCTGCGGGCCACCCACCCCAACAAGAAGCCCTTCACCAGCCACCGTCTGGTGGAGCCGGTGCCCGACGCGCACTTCCGAGGACTCACGTGCTTGGAGCACGAGAACGAGAAGGTGAACATGTACTGTGTTGCTGACGACCAGCTCATCTGTGCCTTATGTAAACTGGTGGGCCGCCACCGGGACCACCAAGTGGCATCGCTCAGCGATCGCTTTGAAAAGCTGAAGGTAAGCACCCGGCGAGCCCATGGGCCAGGTCGTCTGCGGGGGCCGATGCCTGCTGAGGGACGGCTGTCGGAGCAGAAGCTGGCTCCGGATGCCCCAGGCAGCACCTCTTGTTGAAGCCAAACAGCTCCTGGGAGAGATGTAGGCGGCGGGATGCAGCCTGTGGGCTCCTCCGGGACCTCGCAGCCAGGAGGCTGAGCTGGGTCTCGCTTGCACAGTTAGAGCAAAGCCTAGGCCCAGCCGTCAGACCTTCTCCCCAGACGGCTGGACAGCGGAACATCACTGTGCACTGAGGTGCCCCGGGGTTTGTCCTGTCTGTGAGAGAGCTGGGGTGGCAGAGTGGCCTGGGGGACCCGTGAGGATCATCCCCCGAGGCTGCTGTGCTCTCGGCTGTGCCTGTTTCTCTGAGAGGACGGCAGCAGGGTGGTTCGGGCTGTGGCATTTCCTTTTGGAAGGCCGCTCAGCGCGTGGCTCTTGGCAGATGCCATCCCCGGGGGCTGGCTGAGCCGTCCCTGTGTCTCCCAGAGGGACGGAGCCAAGGGCGGCTGCCGTCCTGCGGAGAAGGTGGCTGGAGCCTTACCAGGGTTTGGAGGCTTCTGAAGATCCCTCCCCACGGTCCTGTTGTCCAGGGTCTCCTTCCACCTGCTTCCTGCTGAGACCGGCGTTTCCCGTGGCGGGGAGCCTCTTCTCCAGGACAGCCCACGTTTTCTGTCCCAGTTTTCCCTGAGCTGAAGCAGCAGAACTGGGCAGTTGCTCTCCAGCCCCCTTCGCTGGTAGCGCGTATTGATCCGAACTGAGTTCAAAGTTAAAAAAAGTTTAAAAAAAAAAAAAAATTATACCTGGAAAGAAATCTTTCCAGATGTCCAGTTTCCCAGGCTGGTTTCCCACCTGCCCTTCTCCAGAATCTCCCAAACCCGATGTGATGAGAGGTGAACATCTGCGGCGTCAGGACGAATGTGCTGCAGGACGTCCTGTGCTTTGTCCCTGTTGCCCCCCGCGTCCCAGTCTTTCGCGTGGTGCTGCCAAACGGTGTCAGTGCCGGTGCGTGCCCGTGGAATGTCAAGGGTCCGTGGCGGCTGATGTTTGCGCTCAGACCCTGATGTCCCCGTCTCATCCGCGCTGTGCCTCACCTAGGCTTCCCCCGGTGCACAGAGCAGCGCCAGCAGCCCGGTCCGTAGTCCAGGACATTCTTTCTCCATGAGGAAATGTCTAAATTAGAAAATTGGAAACCTTAGAAAGAAATGACCACGTATGTTTGCATACAATAAAACCTGGGGATAGGAATTAAAACCCTTTTAATATTTTCTCCCTAATCTGTCCCGTGTCAGCTGGCCAGGCACGTTCGTCTGAAGACACAAAGCCTTGACAACATAAATTGCTGCTTCAGCCAGCCCAGTTTTGCAGGTTGCCAGAACATATTTTTGTTTTTTTTTTTTTCTTTTAACTAGCAGTCTTAAGTGATTTTGGACGAGGAGGGATGCTCTACTCTGCTAGAAACATTCTTCCTGTGCTGTTCACCCCGCGCAGCTCCCCGTGGAGCTGCAGGAGCTGCGGCTGGGTCGGGGAGCGGGGCCGCGGTGCCCGTGCCGCCAGTGGGGCTTCGCTCCAGGGCACGGCTGCTGCGTGGGGGTCCCCGGGCATCTGCAGCCCCCACCTCTGGCTGGGCACCGGTTGGGCTTTTGTTGGATGGCGTTCTTCCTGATGCTCTGCCTCTGCTGCAAGAACTGCACAGGATCGAAGCTGAGCTTACCAGCAGAGTCAATATTTGCGTTAGCATTTTGTGTCGTCTTCCTCGTACGGCCTCGGTCTTAGTTCTGACCATAGCGTGCTCTGGCAACACTTGAAATCCTTGCAGTATCTGAAATACCTGAAATCATTAAAATGTGCTGGGGTTGGGCTGGGAGCGCTGGCAGGACGCTGCGGCCCGGGAGCCTGCGGCCGGGGGAGCTGGCAGCTGCCCGGCGCGGCCGCCTTGCCCCAGAACTGCGCGTCCCCCCGTGCCCCACGCAGGGCTCACCCCCTCCTGCCCCCCTTTTGGTCGTTAATCAGTGAGCTTCATCAGCGGCTCGGGAAGGTCTGTGGTACACTTGGGTTGAGCCGTGAGCAGTTGCTCTACATCCCCAGCTTTGATCCCGTAGCTGGAACGAGCTGGAAACGCCTTTCAAGTTGGCTTTTGTGATGGAAAATTGGGGTTTGAATCGAGGAACTTCGTTTTGTCAAAAGGGCTGTGCTTTCCACAAAAATCTTTGGCAGGGGATTTTTTTTTTTCCTTCCTCCTTAGAAAGGCTGAATGCCTGCCATACTGCTGTGTCTGAACCTAACCCGTCTCCCAGTGCTCCCTTCCCCTCCGAGCTTGTTTTACATCAGAAATCTCCAGCGCGAGCCTGCGGCCTGGCTTTCCCGAGGGGCTCTGGAGCGATCTGTCCGTACTGTGTTATATACTGAGGTGGTTTAGGAACCGTCTTTAGTCCCTGTGACGTGCATTATGGCTTTTATTTTGTGCATCTTCAACTTCACTTGTTTGTGTTATACAGAAGCTGGTAAACGTGAGTGGTTTTCCTGAACTGCGGTAAATCCGCGCTGTGAACGGCGTCAGGCTGAGGTTTTGGACGTGCCCGTGGTTGCTCACGTAACGCCCGTTGCTCTGGGACACAGGAGTTCCGCTGTTCTTCCAAGCCCGCGAGCTGGCTCGTCCGTAAGAGCGGCTCCATGTGCTGTGTGCCGCAACTCGGACGTCGCCCGTCGGCTCAAACAGCTGCCGGCAGAACCGCTGCAAACGCAGGGGTGCTGACAGTGCAGGGTGTACCGCAGCGATCTCCTACCACGGTCGCCCGCCGCCAGGTTTTCTGCAGCGACAGCATCCACCTGTTTTTCAGATGGACGGAGAGAGTTTTCCCAGTTCCGCTCCCCTTTGCTGGGATTTGCAGCCCGGCCCTTGTTGGGAGAGGGGAGCTTGGGCCGGGGAGCGTCTGAATTTCAGGGGGGACCACGCGGGACGCCAGGCGGGACGGGGTGACGGTCAAAGCGCTGGGGTCACTCACGTGGTGCGAGAGCATGTCCGGGAGCGTTCCAAAGCTGGGATGGATGCCGCAGCATCCTGTTTCCCTGGGTGTGTTCAGGAAGGGTCAGGATGTTTGGCGCAATCAGTGGCAAAGGGATCCGTTGGCTTGGCTCGCCGGCTGCACGTCGACATCAAAGATCAAATTAAAAGTGTGTGTAGGTTACGAGCAAAACTAATGGCGTGACCTAGATAAACCGAGCATAGGACAGCGGTGCGTTATCTGCCGAGTGAGATCTCGGCCAGTTATAAATCCAGATTGCTGGAACCCTGTAATTGCGGTCCTCCCTGCATAGCGGTGCCCTGCCTGTGCCAGCGGTGGCTGCTGAGCCGAGCGCGGGGTTACTCTGCGCAGCGACTCCCTGCGACGGGGAGATTGCGGCAGGAAAGGCCTTGGCTGAGGGGCTGCGGCCGGCTCCTCCAGCCGTGGGCTGTGGTGGAAGGAGTGCGCAGAGAAGGGGTTCTGCTGCAGTTATTTACTGCTGTCCTTTGCTTCTCCGCTTTCTCGGCTCCCTTGGCAGGAGCCAGATAAGGGCCAGCTCAGAGGAGGCTTTTCCTCTGCTGTTGCTGAGGCTTCTGCTGATTGATAGCCTGGAAATACCAAAAAAAAGAGCTGTGTTTTGTAACACGCATCTCTGCTCGCTGCTGAAGGAAAAGCAGTAAGCCAGGTGGAAAGCCCATCGTCTGTTACGCTGCAGAGAGGCGCGCTGCCTCCAGTGCGTTTGTGTGAGTGGGACTCAAGATTAAAAAACAAAATGTCCTTGTGCTAGACAAACTGCATGTGGAAAGCTGATAGGTATTCCGAGGCTCTTAAGAGAGTGGTGGGGTAGAAAAATGAGGGGAAAAAAACCTCCTCCTCACTGTGATGTAGCACTGCTTCGCCTTGGGACTTGTCAACGTGTTCTCGCTTGCACTGTGTGAGTCACGGAGATCGCTGCCTAATTTATAATGCACTGTACCGCCATGGGGCTGAGCTGAGTTTCGTACAGTATGTGTTTCCCGCACAGAAAGCAGAGTTAGCTGAGAACAAGGGCTAAACTGTGCCTGCTGTGCCTCCTACACAGGAGGTGAGGGCTGTTTCCGCAGCAATCCGGGCAGCTCCGGGTGCGCTGTCGCTCTGGGCTCCGTTGCTCCCAGCCCGCGGCAGATCTGCTTTTGCCGCTTCTTCCCAACCCACCTGGAGCAGCGGCATCTCCGCTGCTCAGCAGGCTCCTCAGGCCCTCGGCGTCGACTGCTTTGCCTCGGGTGGGTGGATGGTGCGGGGGAAGCACGGCCTGGTTCACTGTTATCCCGGGCTGGGGCTGTGCTCCGGTGACTGGTTGGAGCAGGTCTCTGGGCAGGGGAGAGCTGTGGCCCAGAGTTCCCAGCCAGGGGTATCGCTCCCATCGCTTTGTTTGCTGCGGCAGCCATGGGCCTTGCAAAGCCGCAGGCACGGAGCTGGTGCCGAACAGGCACGGGAGGGCGCCTCGCCGTGTCCCTGGTGTGGACAAAGGCCCATGGTCCTCTGCCGGTTCCTGTCCCAAGGGATGGCCCTGGCTGCTGTCTGGCAGCCCAGCCTGCCCTGGGGATGCCGCGCGACGGGAGCAGCCGCTGCTGCGGCTCGGAACGTGGGTCACATGGAAATACGGCATTTTCCTGGCTGCTTTGTCCCGTGATAGGAGAGAGATCGAGTGGCCGTGCCCAGATCAGAGGAGCAAGGGAAGGGCGGGTGAGGGATGTCCGGGCATCCAGGCAGCAGCCCTGGACCTTCAGCTCCTTGCTTTGGGAGATGTCTCAGTTGGGAGACTGATGGCTTTTGATGGGAGAGGGGCCGCCAAGAGCGCCAGACAGCGGCTTCTTCCGTGTGCTGGCTTTCGGGACGGTTCTCAAGGGATGCAGCTGATTTGAACACCGCATCTCCGCAGCGCTGTAACCAGCTGGTGCCGTACCTGCCACAGCCTCGCCCGCCGCCTCCCAGCTTCTCCCAGCCCGAGGGCTCCTCCAGGCCTTCGGTGCTGCAGCGGCAGAGCATCGGGTATGCTTGCAAAAGCAAAAGGAAGAGGAGTAAAATAGAAGTCCCAAACCTTTTGCCATCATGATTGGCACGATGCTTGTGATGAGCCCGTGTGGGCCACACCTCTGCTTCTGCCCGAGGGTGAGGCCAGAGGACGCTCGGACCGCATTATCGCTTGCGAGGACACAGCTCGCGTCCCCGTGCCATCCCTTGCTCTCCTTGTCGGTAGCATTTGCGAGAGCCGTTTGCTTTAATTTTAATTAGTGCTGCCCTGTGGGCTGCTGGCAAGCCGCCGGCGTGGGCGGTGGTCAGACGAGGTTCGGAAAGCAGTGACGCGCAGCGCCGGGGCCGTTCAGCTGCTCCAGGGCGGCCGTGCCCGTGGCGCTGCTTTCCTGGCGGACGAGGGCGTGTTCTGCACCGGTGGGGTCTGCGCTCTCCTGCAGCGCTGCTGGGTACCCAGCTCGAGGATGCGCTTTTGAGGGTGTAATTTTTTTCACTACCCTGTAAATAGGGCTCGAAACGCGACATTTCCGCTCTGAGCGGCCCTGTGGCGCTTTCGTTGGGGGCTAACCAGAAACGAAAACACATCCAAATTATTGAGGGGGGACTGGGAATTTTTTTGGCAGAAGCTGTTGCATCGGTAAATTAGAAATGAAAAATTAATGAGCGCATCAAATTGTACGACTGCAGCAGCTCCAGATCGTTAGACATTAAATTCTTGCTGAACTTGATACCCTACGATGATTGACTCTTACACGGTGATCAGCCGGGGGAGAATAATTTGTGTGAGGGTGCTGCGCGTGCCTGCTGCCTGCACTGGGCAGGGTGCGGAGGGAGGTGGGTCTGGGGTTCCCGACCTCTGGTTCGGGAGATGCTGTCCTGTGGCTTGGTGGGTTTGGAATAACGTGTCACCTGAGTAACGCGTTCAAACCCTGCGGAAAGCGAGGCCTTGAACATCTGCAGAGCCCAGCTGTGGCTTTTTTTTTTTCTTCCCCTCTGTCAACAGATTTGCACAATACAGACACTTTTCTGTTACGGTTTGCTTTATGGCATCTCTCTGGATGCCTCAGATCTGTGTAACCTTCTGCAGTTTCTAAATTTCCAGTTAATTCTGATTTTTCTCTCCGTGTACTCCCGCTGTTTCTCTGCAGTAGGGACTCTCAGGGAAGGCTTACCCGCTTCCTTCCTGGAACAGGCACTTCTGTTTCCTGAAGCAACTGCCAACCGTTATCTTTCAAGGCTTCTGTTTCATGATGTTTCTAAGGGTCTGAGCTGAACTTCAGCTCTTTCGGTTCTGCATGAATAGGTTTTTTAAAATAAGAAGATACAATACAAAAATGCGTGCAGCTGCAGATCCTGTAGAAAGTCGTTCTTTTTGGACATGTAGGTGCGTTTCCCTTGCGACACTCGTGTCCCAGAGTGTTTTCTGCACGGTGTCCCTCTGTTCCTTCCGCAGGCTCTGAGGAGCTGCTGTTTAATATTCAGGATGTATTGCATGATGGGTGTGATGAATATTCAGGCGCGTGGATTAGCATAGCTCAGTTAATTATGCTCCCCGCAATCGGGGAGCGCTGGCTCTCGTTAGGCCCGTGCTCAGCTATTCGCGGCGCGTACTCTCGTGTGGAAGATGTGTCCCAGCATCGCTCGGTGTCTTCAAGTGATCTGGAGAGTCGGCTGCGCGCAGAGGCAAGCGTTGTATGAATTTCTGAGCAGGCTGGAAGTCGTGCTCCGCGGTACGGAGCGTTGCTGCTGTTATCACATTAGACCCTTAAATAGGCTCACAGGTGTTATTAAGTGATTTCACCGTGACGGCTGACATGCTGTTCTAAAAACCCTGCTGTGGATATCCCATCAGTTCTGTTTGCTGTGCTCTTCTGTAGAAATCAACGTGTAGTAGCAGTGCCTCTGCTGATGGGAATCCTCCTCTGGTGGGAGCGGAAATGGATCTCAAGACCCGGAGCTGCGGGATGCGTGGGTTCCTGCTGTTTTTCCAGCGGCTGTGGGCCGGCCCCCGGAGCGTCCTGGCCCTAGCTTTGGGCTTTTGCACGGGCTGCAGGGTGACCATCCCGTTGCTGGAAGGCGCGCGTCACCCACTGCAGAGCTGAGCGCGGCCCGCGGAGCTGGAGGCTCCGGCTCGCCGTGGGCGCTGTGACCGTGCGCTCCAGCTTAAAGGTCTCTGCGACCTCGGCGAATCTATGAACGGCTGGCAGATCAGCCCGCGTTGTTTGGATCTTTATCTGTAAACAGGTACGTCTGTGAGGAGGAGCGCAGAGGTGTGGCCCCAAAATCCAGATGAACGAGTTCTTGCACCTCTGACGTTTTCAGAGCTCCTGGCCGGCTGGGCTGTAGGAGGCCGCGGCTGTCGCAGCCGGAGAGCCCTGTCCCTGCGCGGTGTCCCGGCTGTACAATGCTCTGGGACGCACGCTGTAAGTGTACAGCTTCTGTGCCACGGGTGCGTAACGTATGGCGTCTATGGCGGAAGATGGAAGCACCGCCACAGGCCGTGCAGCCGGGCTCGACAATAGTGCTGGGCTGTCCCTGAGAGTCCATTCGTGCTTACTAGTTAAACTAATGAGGCGGTCAGTCCTCCTGCGCTGCCTTTCCCTCGTGAGGGTGCTCTGGCTGTAAGCAGCAGGATGAGGGCTGCCTTCAGATGCCGGCAGCGTCAGCGTGAGCCGTGTGACTTCGGGAGCTGGGCAGCCGACGTGCCGGTTTTGGGGCATAGATCCACGTCCTTGTTTTTGCAGCGTGGAGCAAAAGGAGTCTCGGACATGAAGAGCAGAGAGGTTTCTGACCCACCCCTCTCTCGAAGGCGCAGGTTAGGCATCTCTTCTGCTCCTGCCCGTTGTTTTCCTTTATTTGTGGTTGGTCTGGGAGTGTATTTCGCTCTGGTGGGAGCCTGCCCTCTTGGGAGGGATCTCCAGCACCTTTCCCCGCGTGCTGCTCAGCACAGCTCCCATCAGCGGGCCGCAGCGCAAGCCGTGCTGCGCGACTCATGCCTGGAGACAGATGCCGGCGGCTGAGGGTGGGACGCGCTCCTGCACAGTGGCTGGAGGTGTGGGTGGCCGTGGTGGCTGGGGAGCAGGCTGGGCTGCTCCTGGTGCCACGTGCCTCTCCACCTGAGAGAGCTCTCGGATTAATCAGCTGCATCCTGCTGTCCCCTGCGAGCATGGCCCTATTAGAGCCCGCGCCGAGCGGCAGGAAGGAGCCCGTGCGGAGCGGCTTTGGCCGGCCGTGCTCACTGGAGGGAGGCTCTGGAGCCTCGCCTGTGCTGCGCTCTGAAACGCGCCGGCCCGGCTTCCCGCTCGTCCTCGCGTGCCAGCACCCCTCCCGCCGGGGCCGGAAAACGCGTGGCTTGGAGGAAGCAGGCTCCTCCCGCGCGGCTGGTTTGTGCCTTTGGCCAGCTGGCCGTGGGACAGGGAGGGAGGTTTTGCAGTGTCCCCCGGCTGAGCACCCGGCTACGACTCTCAAGGCACATCTGGCTGTGAGGGACCGGGATTTGGGCATTTCCCTTTTCAAAGCCAGCGTGATACGCAGCCGAATCCTCGCAAGCCTGCCGAACCCCTTTCTGCTCTCACAGCCATCTCTGATTTATGGGATGAGCTCAGGAAATAACATGCAGAAGGGCGTGTGTTGCGCAGGATGTGCCAAAGCAATACATCCAGATTCTTCTCTTGTTTCTGTGGAGGGCTTTTGGGAACCAAACATCCGGCATCCAAGAGAAAACGTGCACGGGTTGTCCTTCGGCTTTATTTATTTATTTATTTTTGCGATGCCGATGATTGGAAAATAAAGGTCACGAGGCGAAAGCCTGCTGGGTCCACCCACTGCAGCTCTGCGTCCTGGCAGTCATCTGACATTTGTGGTGGAGTGACCCATAAAAATCCAGCCTGTAATGTAAAACATCAAAAAAAAAAAAAAACAAGCCAACTCTCTTTGGCCTCCCGAGGAAGAAATTATGCCCTGCCTGCAGCTCTCCCGGTACTTTGAAGAAGGAGACATTTCCAAGAGCAGTGGTTCAGGCGTGATGGGGTCTGCAGCGTGGCGTCTAACGGGATTGAAAACTCCGGAAGCGTATTTGTAAAGGTTCCTCTCAAAATAACCTACCCTGAGTACTTCCATACCGCTTCAGATGGTGTTCTCCCCACAAAACTGCTGTGGGGAACCACTTCTCATTAACACTGGATGGAGGTTTGTGTGTCTATTGGGTGCAGAAGTTTAAAGCTGAGCGTTGGCTGATGACATCTGCAGGTGCAAAACTGGGCCAGGGGCTCGGGAAGCCGTACGCCCCGCAGCCGCGTCCAGGAACGCTGGCGTCTTGTGAGACTAATCGCTGGGCTAGAGCCGTGAGAGTTTAAGTCCAAATTTATTTTCAGCCACACCTAGCGTCTAACAGCAATGACTCTTACCAGAAACTCCTGACGCTTGGATCCTCGGCAGGGAGCCCAGCAGGCTGGAAAACTGGAAGACGCTTGGAGATGGTGTCGTGGAGAAAGGAGCTGGGGCCGAGGGGTGCCTGTTTTGGGAACGCTGATTGCGACGTGGACGTACTGGCTTTGTTTTGAATGTGCGAGGCGAGGACGGATGCGGAAGGTTATTTATGCATGTGAGGGGTAGAGATGGGAGGCAGGGAACGCGTGGTGGCTTCCGTTGCGTTCTGCTCCCGGATACTCTCGGCGCTGGCACGGGGGCCGAGGTGGGCGTTGTCCCCCGGAGGCAGGGCTGGTGAAGGAGATGCAGCTGCAGCTGCTGGCAGTTGCTGGGCCGCGGGCTGGGACCTGCACCCGCTCCGTTCCAGATAAGTGATTTGTCTTTCCTGGCTCCTCAAGCGCAGCTGGCTGACTGCTGGAACTTGCACCTTGGCAGTGACCTCTTCCCATGCTTTGCTGATCCTGCTGGCCCATCCATCAGGGAGATCAAGACCTGCTGAAAAAGTTGCAAGAAATTAGGTTTTTCCTGGGACGCCTGTGTCTGTCAGCTCTGGAGGCCATCAGATCGTCCCAGCGCCGTCCATCCCTTTCCATACGAAGCTCACAAGTCTCGGCTGAAGCTCCATCGTGGAAAAAACCATGAATGCTACTTGTCCGATCTGCTGAGCGTATGACTTGCGTTGGCAGAGGACTTGGTGGGTTTGCAGAGGTGCTGGTGCTGCTGGGCGAGGGGGAATCTCTCCTGGGCCGTGCTGGTCGGGGTTTGCAGAGGTGTTGGTGCTGCTGGGCGCGGGGGAATCTCTCGTGGGCCGTGCCGGTTGGTCCCTGCAGTCCCCCTGAAGAGTGGCCGTGCAGAGATGTCAGCGAGAGCCATTCAGGCAGCTTAAACTGGTTATTGCAAAGGAGCGGCTGGCTCAGCTTTTCACTCGTGCTGCGCTTTGATCTGACAGGCGTTCACTAAGGAAATTGGCTGTAAGGTCTGCGTTTGTGAAACCCAGGCGGTTTAGAGCATGAAGTGTAAGGTGCCGCTCTCCGCGGGATGCTGCACCGCCTCCCAGCGCGGCTTCTCGCGCGCTGGCCTGGGTCTGCTTATCCTCTGGGATTTTGATTCCCCCCTTAGTAAGCAGAGCTGCTGCTGGGAGCTGGGACGGGTGCTGGGGGTCCTGCCTGAGTGAGGACCAGGGGACTGTCCTCTGCCTGCTGCGCTTTGGGCTGGCACCCTCCAAACCCAGCCGCTGGCAATTCAGCCTCCTGCACCTCGCTTGCCTCTCGCAGGTTCCTAACTGCTCTGCCTCTGTTTCCCCTCTTCAAAGCAGCGCTGCATGAGACTGGCACCTGACAGGCAGGAGATGGCTGAGAGGAGCTCGCGCCGAAGGGCAACGCCGTCTCGTGAGCTCGGGGCTGAGCCGGTGAAGGGAAGAGCTGTTGATTTTTCTGTACCTTGTTTTTGAATGAGTTGTCAGTTTCCTGACTAGAAGTTATGTGCCGTTAATGCTTTGCTGTCTCAACTTTTGTTTTAAGGTCTTGCTGTTCATCTTTCTGGAGGTGAAGCATGTTGGAGCCGGCACCCGGGAGGCGTGCTGGAGAGCAGGATGCTGTCCCCCTCCTTGGGTCATTTGTTGTCAGCTCAAAAAAAAATAAGAGTGCTATTATGCAGGAGGGCCAAGAGGGGCTTTGTTCGCTGGTTGGGCGTGGAGAGCTTTGGGGTGGCTTTTTGTCTGGCTGTCTCTGGAGAGCGCCAGCTGTGCTGGAGACACTCCTGCGCACCGAAGCATGGGTATAGATGTGTCCCCACCCTTGGTGTGCTCCATCTCCTCTTCCTGGATTGAGAAAAGTTCAGTTAGTTCATCATTCTCTAGGCAGAAGGAGTCTTGTCTTCTCCTTCCCCTGAAGCATCTTTTACTCCATCTCCTGCGTCTCGCGTCCAGCCTATAACTCCTGAATCAGGCCTGCCTGGAAGCAGTGAGCGGGTGGGTTGGGTTGGACGGGGCGGGCACACAGCCGCGCTCGAGCTGATCCCAGCAGCCTGGTCTGGGAGAGTCTCTGCCGTTTGCTCTCGGGCTGCTCCTGCCAGCCCTTAGCATCGCTTCTGCAGAGCGAGCAGAGAGGAACTCGAGACGCCCAGCGCTTGCCTGGCAGACCGCTGAAGAGCCTCTCTGCTCCTTCTGTGGGCTTTTGCACACCTGAAGAAGCAATGACTTTGCCTCCGCTGTCTCCAGAGGAGGGGAGGAGAGGAGAGGAGCGGGCCGTGTCCTCTCTTGTGTGGGTGAGGATGCTGCCAGCATCGGCTTGGACTTTGCTTCTGCCGGGATTTGCCCTCCTGCATCGCCGGGTTCTTTCCCCAGCCCCCGTGTTCATGCTGTGGCTCGGGAAGCATTGATCCATCGATGAAAGCCAAGAGGTGACAATATCTGCTGTCCTCAGCCACCCCTCCATATTTGGAGGCTCTGAAAGCCATGGGACATGGATGAGCTGGAAGCCTGGGGTCTCGGCCACCTCTCCAGTCTGCAGAGCAGCACGTCCGCTTCTTCCGACCCGAGATGCCCATGTCCGCTCACGAGGTGAGGCTGGGCTCTGCCCGCTCCTGCTGCCGTAGCGTGTGTTTATCCACAGCGGCCGCTCCTACGCAGGCTTCACACTGGTGCGACGCTTGGCAAGCCACCGCTTTGATGCGGTCCCGGTGACAAATTGCTCCTCGGATGCTCGCAGGCTTCCCACGCGGTCTAAATGTCAGCTCTTTACAGTGCATGAGGAGCAAAGAGAAGGATAATGGATGTGAATCTTCTTTGCTTTGCCACTCGGTCTGGGGGGGCTGGTGCTATTCCCTCAGTGCCAGAGCTCTGGAAGAGTGGTGGGATGTTTGCTTTAATGTTCAAAGTCATAAGAAGAGAGGGTGGATGCTGGGATTTTCACAGCAGAGCCCGGCTGCAGGTGGTGTGTGCCAGGCTGAAGGGACTGGGTGCGCGGAGGTTTTCTTGACCCAAGCCTCAGGCATGAGCTGCAACGTGCCGACTCTTCCACCGAAGAGGTCAGAGCTTCTCCCATGGGAAATATCCGCATCCTTCCCATCGGGGTGGGCGTTGCTGGGGACCCGTGTGGGAGCTGTGCTGATGCAAACAAGCCTCAGTTGCTTGGGACTGGAGGGGTGCTCTGGGAGGAATCCTGTTGTCTGCCTGTCGGGTGATGCTTCCGCGGGAGCCGAAGGGCTGGTGATTTGTGTCTTGGTCCCCACCCCCTGTTTTGGCTTTTCCTAGGCAGGTCTGCCACGCTGCGCTCAGGGGATCTGCTCCGCTTGGGGGAGCCTGGCCACGGGGCAGCTCACATCGCACGGCTCTGCGGGGGCGCGCGGGCTGTTTGCGGGTGGCCAGCGCTCCCGGGACCCGCGGTTGGGTTGTCCGGGTTCCTCTCGCACCGCCTCCTCACCAGCTCTCTGAGCCCTGAGCCCTGACTCGCCTTTAGCACAGCGTTACCTCCTCGGAGAAGAGAAACAAATTATTTTTGTGAGCTGGTTTGTTTGTGTGATCTTCCCAATGAAAGGTGAGGTGAGGCGAGCGCAGCAGGCTTTCCTCGCTGCTGGCTCGTGGTGCTGTGGCTGCTCACGCACTTGAAGGGGAGTAAATCGGGATCTTGATTGTGCGTTGCTTCCAAGCTCGGCCAAGATGCTGTCATCTTCAGTGGCAGGGATGGCGTTGGTGTTGCGCGGAGCCCCTGCGCCTTTGGTTGCACCTTACTGCAGCTATGGGTCCGCGTGGCCGTGCTGCCTTCGCGCCTTGCGCTCCGCGAGCTGGCACGGCAGGGACGCGGGGCGGCACCGGCCGGCTGCTGTCCCCGTGGTGCTGCTCCGGCGGCTGCAAGCTGCGGTCCGGCGGGATGCGGTCCCTGTGGCGCTGGGGTAGCCGTGTCCCATTGACGCTCCCAGCCAGAAACAGCGAGAGGGGATGCACGGGGGTTGTGTGGCTGCTTGGAAAAAATTCCTGTGAAGGTTTAGGACTGGGAGGAGGGTGGAGGAGGGTGGCGGGTCCCCAGGGAGGTGGAGGGTCCCTTGGCTGAGACCCCCTTCGCGCCCGCGCTGCCCCTGCGCTGGGAAGTCCGTGCATCCGGCCAGGGCGGGATTTGCTCAGACCCTTCCACATCATCATCCCTGGCTTGGAAAGTAGCCTTTCCCTTTAATCTCATGCCACTTGGTTCTTAAAGCTGTGATTTCTAACTTGACAGCGTTCCTTGTCAGTCCCAGCAGGAAATATGTTTGGGACCAGTTGGGAAACAGAGGGGAAAAAAAATTACCAGAAGCTTTTTTCACTTCTTTGATCTATCTTTCTTTATTTTTTATTTTTTTAAGCAGAAAGCACAGCGAGGCAGTGAGTAGTCTCCTGCAATCTGTTTGCTGCTCTCTGGGTGTTGGAGGATGACACCAGCTGGGCTGGTAAAAAAAATCTTAAAAAGGAACAATCCCAAACCCACATTAGCAATTAAACACGTCGCTCACTGAACTCCGGAGTTTAATCAATTTTCACCCTTTTCTCTTTCCTTTTTTTGTTTCATTTTGTTTCTGGGTTCTGGTCTGAGGCCATGCCAGCTGGGGGCTGCGCATCAGACAGATGCTGAGTTACTTTATGTTCCGCTCAGGCTTAATTAGCGCGATACACGCGTGTCGGTGCCGCTGTGGCCGCGAGCGTGCTGTGACGGGAGGGAGGAGGCCAAACCCAGCGGATCAAACCCCTGTTTGGGAAGGAGGCGGGTGAGGCTCGCGCAGCGCCTGGCTGTGGAGCTGGTGGTGGGCCGCGTGCCGCGGCCGCGCTGCGCCGGACGGAGGGAAGCGCTGACCTGCGCCGTTCGGCGTCGGCTCAGAGCTAGCGCTTGCAAAGAGGGCAGAGGGGGCCGGGAGCAGAGCGGCTCTCGCCGCCGGCCCGCTCGCTGTTTGCGCTGCCCGGGAGGGGTTTTCAGGGTGGGTTCTCATTCGGGTTATTGCCAGGCGCCCAGCTCTGCCTCCCCGTCACCGCAGCGCGTACGGACTGCCGCAGAGCCACTGCTGGTCGAGCCACAGCCAAAAGCCGGGAGCCACACGTGCGTTGCTGTGTGGGCTGTTTTGGGCCCAGGCTCTCCCTCTTTTTTTGGCCTTCAGAGAGGCAGCAGAAGGTATCCCCTGACAGATGGAAATAAAAATAGTTATTTCTGCTCACAGAGGCGCTAGATCAGCTCTCCCTCGGGTCATGACTTCTGGGGTGATGGCAAATGTTGGCTTGATGACACCGCTCTGATGGAGCATGAGGTGGACGATGCCCTTGGGTCGAGACTGAGCAGGGGGTTTCGATGTGCTGAATTCATGCCGCTTGCTGAGAGAGATTTCAGTTACAGCATCACTGTGCATCCCAGGGGGATTTGCTGGAGGACACGTGTGCTTGGGGATCGACGGCCTCCCTGCGGGGGAACCCAAACCTTACCCCCTGAAAGTCAGTGTGGGCCAGGCTTTCCAGTGAGCTGCTGAAATGTCTCGTTTCGGCATGTTGAAGCCTACCCCTGCTGCCTTCCTCTCATCTCCCTTCTGCTTTGCAGTCCTTATTTCCATGTTTTATCCGTTGCTGCAGGTTTGAATGAGTCCTGGAGCTTCTTCAGGCTGCTGGTGATGGGCAGCCCCCAGTGAGGCGTTGTGCTCAAGCACATCGTTGAAATGAATTGTCTCGTGAATTATCAGCGGAACCAGCTCCTCCGCTCTCACGTTGCTCGGCGCTGTCCCAACCAAGGGAGCTGTGCGGTTTTAATACAGCGGCATGGGCAAAGCCCCTCTTGTGTTGGAGCAGGGACTTGGGAAAGGAAGACGGGGAGCTGATGTGGGAACCACCCATCTTCCCCCCACCCGCTCTGGAGGGAGCTTGGCAGCGTGAAGGTAGGAGCGAGCCTTCTCCAGCCGCGCCTGACCCCAGCTCGGGTGGCACGGGCCGGCTGGGGGTTCCCTCGGCCCGCCTGAGCGGCAGGGCAGCGTGGGCTTCTCACGTGAATATGCAGTTATTTTCTGAAACACAGCAAAATATCCCACCCAAAGCAGCGCAGTTATGATCCAGGTCTAGAACCACATGGGGGTTTTTTTGGTTTTGTTTTTGTTTTTTTTTTAATTATTGTTTTTACCAACGGGCTTTGGCAGGAAGTTTGTTGGAGCAGCACATGCTTTTGCTGGGAAGAGCTGAACATCTCTTGCGTGGAGGATGCGTCCCATGGAGAGCTGCTGCTTGGCCACGCAGCAGTTTCTGGGGGTTTATGAATGAATTGGTGTCCTTAGCCTGAGTGCGCTTGCGTTTGCAGTGGACCCTTTGAAAATAACAGGGGCATCCTTTCCGTATCTGAGAGAGTCTTCCTTAGTACGTAATTAAGGGCTGAGGGCGTCTGGGAGCAGCGAGGGTGGGGGGACGCAGGGTGCGGTCTGGGGCTGGGGAAGCGTTGTGGCGGGGGGGTGGCTGTGGAAGCTGTGAGGATTTTAATTGTATATTGCCAAGGAGAAGGGAAGACTTATCGGGATATAGCTTTCTCCTCCCCCAGGGATGCTGTGGCTCTTCAGCTTTGTTTCTGTTCTGCGTGGACAACCCAGGTTCTTCGGTGTCGAAGCGAGCAGACTAAACCCGCTGCTCAGTGGCCGCGCGCGGGCATGGTTTGGCTGCAGCCCGCGCTTTCGCCGCAGTGACAGAC
The DNA here is from genome assembly GCF_036417535.1 of Chlamydotis macqueenii. Taxonomy (NCBI): domain Eukaryota; kingdom Metazoa; phylum Chordata; class Aves; order Otidiformes; family Otididae; genus Chlamydotis; species Chlamydotis macqueenii. The sequence continues at coordinate 847,184 of NC_141566.1, forward strand.
CGAGCTCTCCGGGAGGGAGAGGAGGGAGCTTTCCCGTGGGGTGCAAGGCTTGGACCCTTTCAGAAGCTTTATTTAGTGAAGTGTGAGAAACCTCTCCCTGCTTTCCGTTCCGCTCCTGGCTGGAGCAGCGGGCAGGGCGCAGCACCCGCGAGCAGGACGGCTGGGAAGGGTGACTGGGCTCGGCAAAGCTCCGGGTTTGGGGAAGGCTTTGGTGGTTTTAGCAGGGTTGAAGGGTGGTTCCTTCCCAGCGTCGCTGCAGTGGTGGCACATCCATGGCTGGGGTCAAGTGGAGAGGCCATGCCATCTAAAATCGCTGTGATTGCTGTCTGTGGGTGTCATGGGCTGCCTCGGGGCCGATGTGGCAATGGCAGACAGGCCCTACGCTCCAGGTCTTTCCCGGCCGATGGGCGCTGGCTGGCGATCCCGCCGGAGGGCTCGGCCTCGGCTCCTGGCCCCGGTCGCTGCTGGGCTGAGGCACAGGGAAAGCGGGGAAAAGCGAGGAGAATAGAGAGTAATGGAAGTGACGGCTTTGGAAATAATTCACATCCGAGTCACGCCCAACCGATGAGTTATCCACAGCTGAGCTTTGCTTAACCTCGGATAATTCTTCTTGGGTAAACGAAAGGATCCCTTAAACTGTAATGTTATCTGTTGGTGAGAGTTACGTAGTGCTCAGTAACCGCTTTTTAAACCGTTGTAAAACATTGCGATTGAAAAATGAAAATAAAATGCTAATTGGCCTGGTTTCAAAGCCCGTGACAGGGCCTCTCACAGAAGATGTGTGCTCGCAGCCATGCTTGCCAACGCGTATATTAGCAGTGGCAGGGGGAACAAAAAGTTCCCTTAGCAAAGATTAGCTTCTAAAGAGAGATGGGGGGACTGGGGAACAAACGTAAAGGAAAGAAAAGAAAGCTAGATAAAGGTTTTCTGAGTAGCCCTCTTTGTGGAGGGCTCTGCCAGGAAGATCAATGTGGCCGTTTTGTTTTTGTGCCGTGACACTGCTGAATTTTGAAAGGCTCTTTTGACCCGTCGGGGAGCGTGCGGGAGAGATGCTGCCGGGAGGGACGGGGCTGGGGCGTGGGCAGGGCGCATTTGCTGTGCCGGCCTTTCCGGGCAATAACCCACAGGTCTGCTGCGGAAGGAGTCTCGGGTGCCCAGGCTGATGGCAGACGGGCTCCTGTGCCCCTGATGCTGCTGCAGAGGCTGCGGTCCCGCTGGCTGCGGGGACTCTCCATGTTCCCTCCGTGTGCCGAGTGCCCCCAGCCATCGCGCCGCTGCTGGCCTTCCCTGGGGAGCTGCTGCCGGAGTTTTCGGGTTTGCCCTCTCCGTGCCCGCTGTGCTTTGGGAGCAGGCCTGCGGAGCCGGGGCACTCTGCGGCGGTTCCCTGCCTTGTGCCGGTTGCTCCCTGCCAAAGCCGTGGGACCGCGGCTGGGGCGGGCGGTGCGAGCACTTGTCCCGGTTATCGGGGGCTGGAGAGCCCACCCCGGGAGGAGAGGGGACACGAGAGCCCCAGCTTCCACGTCGCGTAAAGCGTGCGGGGCTGGTCGTTGCGTTGTTCCGAGGCTTTAGAGGGAAACTCAGACGTGATTCGAATCCACTCCAAACGCTTGCAAAAGAAGGACCGGGAGGCAAATAAAGAGTAGCCACGAGGTGTTTATGTATTTTCCGAGACTCTTGGGGTTTTCCAGCCGCTCTCGTGACTCACTCGGGCTCTGACTCACCAAGGCCTGGGCTTGGCAGCCTGTGACTTTCTGCTGCTGTCCCGGAGCTGCTGGGGCAGGGGATGCGGTGCACCCCTCCGAAAGCTTTCGCCTCCCTGCCACACCCAAGTGATGCTCAGCCCTGTAGCAGGTTCCTGGCCCCAGGATGTTCCAGCTTTGGCTCTCAGAAGGTGAAAAGCTGCCTGCCCGAGGCTCGAAGCATCACTTGGCGCACGCTGGAAAACCTTGTGCGCGGGGAGAGGGTTTGAGCGTGCGAGGAGGGGGGATGCTGGCGCTGCGCCCCTCGGCAGCCCACCCCGAGGGTCGGTGGGTGGCCCTGGGGCCCCTGCCCGCTGTGCTGCAGGCTCCCCTTCACCAGCTCTGCCAGAAAGCAGCTGTTTCGGCTTCAAAGTGTCTCTGAGAAATAATCAGCTCGGCTTTGGGATTTACATTGCAGAGGGAAATGATAAGCACAGCAAGGACTGGGGTGCAAAGGTGCTTTGGTGTCGCGCCCGCCCCAGCCGTATGTGGCTGGCTGTTGGGTTTGCAAGTGAGTGCTTTTCTGATGGCAGCTCTCTGCGGTTTGCTCCAGCTCTCAGAGACTGTTTTAAAGAAGATGACCTTGGCAAGGTAAGCCTGGACTGCAGGGAAGCCCCCAGGAGCGAGTGCCGGAGGGCAGCGCGGCTGTCCCGGAGGAAAAGCAAGGTGAAGAGGTAACGACGTGGTTGGACCAGGGGTGTAGGTGAGAGGAACAGCAGAGCTCTTGGCCATGCAGGCCTTTTTCTGGAGGCATTTCCCATCGATGGAAATGCAGATGGGCTGCTCTTGGGGGACTCTTCCCCTGACCTGGGCAGAGCCCCATCGCTGGGGGCAGCTGGAAGCCACGGCCACTGCTGGAGAACGCGGTGGGAGATGGCGGCAGCCTGGATCTGCGGTACCGCAGGCAGGGCTTGCGGCCGGGCCCTTGTCTTGGTGCCAAAACTTGAAAGCAAAAAATAATGAACCCTTTTTTCTGCTTGTGAGGGTCAGCTGGAGTTCCCTTCCCGGCACGCTGCCCACCGACGCTGGGATCTTTTCGTGTTCCCCATCCTCACCCCCCGGTCGGAAGTGCCGCTGTTCTGCGGGGCTGCTCGCAGCGACTTCTGAGCTGCTGATAAACTCCGAATCCAAACAGAGCGGGGAGGTAAGGGCGTGCTCCCCTCCAGCCCCTGCGCGCTCACTGAGCTGTGATGCGAATGCCGTGAGCGCAGCGACCAAAGGAAGGTGCTGCTGCCGTCTTTCCTGTTGTATCGGTTTCCACCGAGGCTTGTTTTTCATTTAAATGACAGGAGCCAGCCTGCCTTGGAAAAACATTGCTCTCCAAGCCAGTGACTAGGGCAATAAAAATGGTGTACTATGGAGTTGCTGTGTCCCGCAGAACGAGCAGGATTTACGTGTTTGTTGTGCTCCTTGCAGCCGAGGAGCCGTGTGGCTGGCGTGTGCTGGGCGGGAGGATGCTGCGGCGGTCGGGACTGGGATGGAGGGTCCTGTGGTGGCTTGGCCTGGATCGGAAACCTCCTGCGGGTGTCTGCTGCCCCCCGGGCAGGTTTGGGGTGCGACCTGCTGCAGGCCCTTGGGGCTCTCTGGGTGCTGCGGGGAGAAGTTGCTCCCGAAACGCTGCCGCTCGTTGCAGTCGGTGAGGAGTTTTCAGCACGGAGCAGAGCAGGTCAGCAGCGGCCGTCCAGGCACAGCCGTGCTTTTTGGTGGGCACATTGTCCGTAGTGCCCAGAAATGCGGTTGCAAGGCGTTGTGAAACCCAGCTTTGACAGCTGAAACAGCGCAACGGGGAATAATTCGGCAGGTGGGGGGCTCTCCCTACAGGCAGGACGTCTGCTGGGCCGTGCTCTGCTCCCTGCATCTCTGGGCATCGGTGTTACTCTTCAGTCTGCGGCCGTGGGAATCCCAGGGCTGTAGGAAAAGCTCCGCTTGCGTTTCCAATATGCGATTTTGTGACCTTTGAAGACTCGAAGGGCGGAAGCAGGTGGGAAGAGCAGCGGGTTTCTGTGACCCTTCTGGCTGGGGACACTTTGCTGGTGGAGGGGAGAGTGGAGGAGTGTGACTCTTAATCCCATTTCAGTGCAGAGCGCTGCTTGGGGGGTTTACATCAGCTGCATGTTCCTTCAGAGCTGCCTCAGCTGCACGTGAAATCCGGCAGGATTTTCCATTCTGACCTTGCCGAGGGTTTGTGCTTCCAAAGCCGGCGCTGCACGTAGCAGCGAGATGCTTTCCGTGGGGCTTTCACTGTGGGTTTAAGATCCATTTGTTGCATTGGTGTGTTGTGTCAGCCTAGCTGCAGGGCCGAGCCCAGGGATTCAGTTTGGTTTTTTTCTGGATGCTCACCTGCTACTCAGCAAATGCTGCTCCGCGTTGCACGGCGGCAGCGGCTTTGCCGGGAGCCTCCGTTGCAGCACCGCGGCTGTTACAGCCGTGAGCAGGGGCAGGCGGGAGCTGAGCTGGGAAGGAGGAGAAGGGAGAGGCGAGGACGGTGGTGGCACTGGGATGGCAATGCCTGGACGGAGAGCTGGGGACGCTGGAGCAGCTCCCAGAAATCCCTGGGGATGCTCCAAAGCCTCGCAGCAGCTCAGCACTTTGGTACATCTGGGATTTCTCCAGGAGAACTGCTAGCCCTGCCCTCCAGACATCAACCTGGATGAGAGCACCCATTCTTTGAGTTTGTCAGGGAAATAACTGAAATTTACGGCTTTCCCTCCTAGTGTGGAGGAGGAAAGAGAGTTTTTCCTTTCCTTGTTATCAGAAATGGAGGGTTTTTTCCTTGAGGAGGGAACAAGGACTGGCGGGAGCTCTACGCTTCGCTGGGTGAAGATTTAGCCAAGTTTAAAGCAGCTGCAGCAGGTTTTGGCATGAGCAGTTATCCTTGCTTGGCTGGAAGGCTCCAGCGGTCCCTCCCCGCTGCATTTTCCAGATGTTGTAACTTTCTGAAGGTCTGTCTTTGGTTTTTGGCCTTTATTGGGGCGCCCTTCAGAGAAGCTTTACCAGAGCCCGCTCGCCGCGCACCCCGGGGAGCTCCCGGGGCGCGTGGTGCTGCCCGGCTATGCCGGCTGCTGTGGGCTCTTGGTTTTGGGGAGGTCAGCAGGGCTGCAGGGGCTGGCTGCAGGCGGGGCTGGGCATGCGGTGCCTTTATCCGGACGGCCCAAATACGCTGTCCTCAGACTCTTCGGGGCATCTGCCAGTGCTGCGCCGTGTCCCTGGCCCCCGAGCAGCGGGCAGCTTGCAGCAGGCAGGGCTCTTTTCTCCGGGAAGGAAAACCTGTTCAGACGTTTTCTCTTGTGCCCGTTGCTGTAAGGCGTCGGCGCTTGTGTAATCCACAGGGCTGGTGCCGAGATCTGCTGGATAAGCTGGAAAAAACAGCGGCCCGGCTGGCATTCGGCCGGGGCCGCCCAGGGCAGCGTGGATGCACAAGCTTCCTAAGTGCGACATCCCCTACACGTCTCTAACCAAGTCCGCTATAGCATTCCCCTCATTGCCGGGGAAAAGGCGGTCCCCAAGCAGTGCCAAGGCTCTGGCCACAGCAGGAACTCCAAAAGTGCTGTCTGTCCCACTGCTTAGTGATGTTTGTAGTCACTTTTTGGTGGTTTTGGCCATTTTGTTTCCTTTTCCAGCAGCAAAACAGCAGCAAAGGGGAAAAGCACGCAGAAGGAGTGGGACTCTGGTGCTCGCATCTGCGCAAGGAGTTAAAGTCTTCTCACAGCGTAACCCTGCTGAATTCACTGCGTTTGCCCTGAGGCTGTGTTTGTACTGGTGTGCGTCTATCTCAGCATCTCCAGCTCTGGTTTAACAGTCTCACAGTGACTTAACATAAGCAACGAATCAGCCAAAATAAGCCCCATCCCGGGCTGTTGGTTGGCGCGTTGTATCTGCTTCCAAGAGAAACCGGAGGGTTTGCCTCCTCCTTTGCGCGCTGGCAGCGCTCGCCATGCGCCCTGCCAGCAAAAGCTTTGCGGGGCCGGCTGGCGCGGGTGGGAGCGGTGGAGCAGGGCCGGCGCTCGGCTTTTGCATGGCCCTGGCGCCTGCCCCCGCAGCCAGGTGCTGGGCTGGGGCAGCCCCACGCGTCCCTGCACCCAGCGCGGCTGAGCCGCTCCTTCTCCCGCGGCACGGCTCGGAGCGAGATGGGGAGAAAGCTCAGGGCAGGTTCCCTGGGAATGGGGAATGGCCCGACTGTGATTGTCCTGAACCTGCCCCCGGAGGCCTCGTGCTGGTGCCAGGAGGGTGGAAAAGTTTGTTCAGCGCAGGCAAGCCCAATGCGAAGCAGGAGTTTGGGCGGAAGTTATTTATACAGCAGCCTCCATGGGCTTTACCTTTGTGCCTGTTCTGCCCAGCTCGTCTGAGTTTTTCCGTCCAAATTTGTTCTTCCCAAAGTGAGGGGAGGAGGAGCAGCCCCATGCTGCGGCGGTCGCCCTGCAGCCCGTCCGTTGCTGGAAGCCGTGCCGTGCTCCCTGCCAGCCCTGCCACTGAGGGAAACAGCCTGATGGCGGGAGGCAGCTACAGAGGAGAGGCCACGTCTCGCAGAGGGCATGTTGTGCTGGATCCTTCCCGTTTGTCACCGGCCTGCCTGCGTGCCCCACAGGAATCTGGGTTTCTGGAGCAGCCTCGGGGTCTCTTTCTGCTCCTGTGAACAGGGATGTAGCAGGTGCCCAATGTGAAAACCTTACGGCTCTTACGGCGCCTGTCTTGGGGTTATTAGGAGGGAAAGTCGCTGGGTTATTTCCTTCAGACCAGCCGGTCTGTGGAGCGATGTAGATTTGAGGCAAACAAGACGGCAAGGGCTGGACGGGGACAGCGGCTCGAGGAGCACCCCGGCCGTCCTCGGCTGTTCACAATGGTGGGACACTTCGCATCGCTCTGCGCTGCGCTTTGCCCTCCCGCCGCCGTGGCTGACCAGGGCCAGGTGCTGGTGGGTGCGGGGCTGGGGACGTGTCCCTGCCTCGCCCGCCGAACGCCGGCTCTGTGCCCGGCGGGGCGGCGGCCCCGGCCCTTGGAGCGCGTGCCGAAGGGTGCCGAGGCGGCTGGTGCCGCGGCATGTGGGAAGGAGCCTGGCTGGGGATGGATCCAGACCTCAGGAGCGTTTTACTGCTGTCTCCTACAGCCCCGGTGCCCACGTGCTGACAAACAGTGGCCGGGTTTGGGGATGCCTTTCAAAGCCTGATACTGATGTTTTGTGACAATTAATCTTGCTATTTATATCAGTATAATTAGCCACGTTATTAATATTATCAAGACACCACGGTGCTAATTATATGTCTGCTTAACATGTGCTATCAGTGCTGTTTAAAATCCGATGTAATTCCGCTTGACATTATCCCTACCATTAGCGTTATTTGTTGTGTGCCGCGGAAGATAATTTGATGCTCCTAATCGCTGCAGTACCCATTAGGCAAACTGTCCCCACTCGCCCAAGCTTTTGAGAGTGATGCCACCAAGTGGTGCCGCTTTCTCGGGGACGTTCCCCTGGAAATCTTCCCTGTTTTTGGGGTCCCCTGTCTGTCAGGCATTCCCTCGGATGGAAGAGAATCCTTGGAAGATCCTGCCCCCAAGATAAAGTAGGTAGGTGTCTGCTGTGGGTTCTGTAGGAGCTTCTCTGGGATGACGGGCACCCGAGAGCCAGGCCGCACGAGCGTCTCTGTCCAGTGCCCGGGGCCAGCCGCTCCCTGCTGCCCACCCGTCCAGCTCCAGGAGGAGGCTTTAAACAGAGGTAAATCCTTCAGGACAGGGGCAGGTAAAGATACACATTGGATTTCTGACTTCCTCGTGCCTGCTGTTGATGCCTCAGCCTGCTCTCCTCCCACGGCTGCAAACTCCCGTTACTTCTGCTGCAGAGATTGGGGAAGGAAAAAAAAAACAAACCAGCTCTTGAGCATGTACAGGAGTTGCAGCAATGGGGAATTACAAACCAGCTGCTGGAGCGTTTGATCATCTCGTTTGATCTTCAGAGCTGGGAGCTGAGTTTTTTAGGGCACGCAGGGAGAGGGAAGGCAGCGGATCGCAGGCTCTGCATTTCGCCATCCTTCACTTGCAGCCGTCCCGGTGCTCCCTCTCCAGCGTGAGACCCTGGAGCAGGCGTGAGGTGGAAGGGTGTGAGAAAGGGGGGCAGGAGCAGCTCGGGGCTGGAGGAGTAAATATTTCAACCGCTTTGGCGATGTCTCTCCTGCCCTGCGCTGGGTCAGGCTCTGACCGCTCGCGCGCAGACGCCGGGAGGGTGCTGCTCTGGGTGCTCCGATGCTCCCGACCGCCCAGCTCGGCAGCGCTGAGCCCAGTCCCCGTTGGTGGGACATGCCCCAGAGGAGGGGCGGGTGTTGCCGCTCCTGCCCCGCCGTAGCTGCGTGACAGCCCGTCGCTAGCTCCTGGCCGGAGGAGCTGGCAGAAGAGTCGAATGCCCGTGCCGTGGCGATGGAGACCCCGGTGCAAGGAGGGTGAGAGGCCACGTAACCGCACAAGGCGGAAATAGCAGGCAGCCCGGAGGACCAGCCATTTGCAGATGTAATTTATGCATTTTATTGCCAATTAGTATTTTAGATGAAACCCATGTTCTGCGGTGTTCTGGCTTAGTAATGCTGACTCTGGGTCGTGGTCGTAACACCAGTCAAGCTCCCCTTGAATTGATTTCTCCCCTGTCATTTGTCATCGACCTCTAATGCTGTGCCTTTCTGGTCTCTGCAGAATTCAATACATTTTCCGCAATAATTTGAAATGCAGGAGCTTTAGCTTCGCTTTCAAGCTAATTTTGTATTTGTAATTCAAAACGTATCTCCCCGGTGTTTCAGTGTGGATTCTGCTTCTAATTCATGTTATGCGTTTCGTGTTCAGCTTTGGAGCAGCTGAATCTGAATGTTGCTGTGCAGAGCAGGCAGCGAGGAGAGGGGGTACAACAGGTACCTTCCTGGCCATGTTTTGTTGCTTTTTGCTTGAATTTTGCTAATTTGGTTTGGGAGCTGTGATAGAAATGGAATGAAGTAATTAGCGAATCTTTGATAAAACCATTATTTGTTGGGTGAAAATCACAAAACGTCTTTTTTATTGCTGAGCGGAAGCCAGATGTTCCTCGGAAATGTGTGAGTCTTCCGTGGATTTCTCTCTAGCACTTCCCTAAACTTTCTGTTAAATGGGTTCTCATTGAATTCCATCTCTCCGTTTCTGCAACAGAAGCTGGATTGTTTATTAAGTGCAAATACGAATTTGCATAAATTAGGAGCCAGATCCCAAATTTCGTTTTCCAGCCTCAGCCTGGGTGTTTGGGCTCTTCAGCTGCTGTCGTTGGTTTGGAAGGGCCGGCAGACCTTTCGGAGCTCGGGCCGTGCGCCCAGCCCTGTGCTGCGCGTGGCCACCGGGTGATTCCGTAGCTGCCTGGGATGCGTCCGGAGCTGCTCCGGCTGTCGGAGCATGTTTGAAATGCTGAGAGGAGCTGACCCAGGCGCTGTGGTTTTATGTGTACTTACTTATTGCAGCTGTTGCTGGGGAAGGAGTCGCAGGCACCGTGCTGTTTGTCATTCAGTCAGGAAGATGAAACAGGTCTGCCAAAAGCGCTTCTTCCCGTATAATGGTGTTCTCCGCTTCCGAGAGAGGGAATGCAGGTGAGCTTTTGACTCGTGGAGCTGTCTTGGTTGTGAATCCCATGGAGAAGAGTGAGGGGTGTCCTCAGTCAGTGCCACTCAGAGAGCAACCAGCGAAGCATTTCAGCCTTTGGTTCGGTGACACCGAAACATTCCTGGCAGAGCTTCCAGCGGGAGGGCCGAGCCCGGGGCAGGGAGGAAGGGAAACCTCGCGAGAGCGAGTAGCCGAGAGGTGGAACTGGGTCTCTGTCTGATTTGGAGCTTCAGTTCTCCAAGTGTCTTTAAAAGTTCTTTAATTTATCACAGTATGCTCTAACAATCCATACCACTTCTTTCTTTCTTTTTCTTTTCCTTTTTTTTTTTTTTTTGTCAAGGGCACGTTTTTCCTATTGCTCATCATTCATGTTAGGACTTCCGATGTCTTCTTCCGTTAAACCTTCCATGCCTTCCATGATGGTTTTGCCTTTCATTATGGTTGTGTTTTCTGTCTGGCCTCTCACAAGTTTGGACGTTGCAGGAACAGGCTCCGGAGGGATGCTCAGCCCAGGTCTTTGGCGTTGTCCTGCCCACGCTGCTGGCCCACTGAAGCCACTGGGATCCTGCTTCCCTGCCTGCGTTTGTCCCTTTGTAGACTTCCCACAGTTCCTCCTTAAGTCTTCTCCAAGTGTTCTTCCTCATAGCCCAAATTCACGTTAGTGTTTCATGGTCAAGAATGTTTATGGTCTTTATTTTTTTTCCTTGGGAAACCTCAATGGCAAAAATGTTTATTGATGCTCTTCTAGTTAGCTTCTCCTCTTCTCCCTGTAATAATTGATCCCAAACATTGCCAGCGACACTTGGTCTCCTGCTGTTCCCACGCTCCCGTGTGCCTCAGATCAGCATTTGTCAGGCTGTTTTTCCTGGAAACCCCATCTGTGCAGGAGACTCTCGCGTATCCTTAGCAGTATTCCTAAGGGCTCTTGGTAGGGAACATCGTCTGCAGCAAGAGCAGTTAACGTAATTGCAGTGTCGTTAGTGAACCTGGGAACACTCATCTTCGCTGGAGTTGGCCTCCACCCACCTTCGCTTTTCTTCAGGACAGCTTCTACAGGAACTCCTATGCTGTTCTTTGCCTTTGCCTGCCATGTACTCGTAGGAACCCTTCAAAGGATGTGTCTTCCGTTCAGGTTTTCCACCAGGATATACATATGTATGGGAGTGAAGCTGGGTTGCCTGTCTTTGAAAGGAGTTTTGTTCACTTTTGGCTTCAAAGCCAGCAGTAACACGGTGCTGCTAGCTGCAGTCCCACTCCTCTCTCGTGTCAGCCGGTCCCTGGCCGCGGCGCAGAGTGGCTCCTTTCTCGTGGGCTGGTCTCTTGTTGAGCTGCAGACCCTGGCAGGTCTAGCAAAGTGGGATTTGGTCACCTCAGCTCTTCAGGACACCGAGTATCTTGGGAAGGAATCCACATCGCTGCCGGCACACGCGTCCTCTGTCTGCCCCACGGGACCTGCCACAGTACCTGCGAGAGGTGAGAGGAGTTGTTCCCGTGCAGCCTCCGGAGAGGGACCAAGAAAAGCCAGCGGGCTGTTGCATGGCTGGTTAAACGAAGCCGGTTTTCTAGCACGCTGTCGGATTTGTCATCCCCTGCGTGAGCGAGCAGGGGAGGGGACAGACGCTGCTGGGACGCTGTGACCACGTGCTTCAGTGCCCAGCGGGCAGGGAGAGCTGGAACGGAGAGGGCCCGTGGTAAATAATTCCATTTTGAAGGTTCCCACCTTTTTCCCAGTGAAGCATTTTGCGAGGGTATTCTCCTAACTGTGACTTTCCTGACTGTGTTGCGGGGAGGGCTTTCAGCGTTATTGCCAAGGCAGGTTGTGCTTTCTGCTGCGGTGACCCACAGCGATGATAAGCTATGCTAACCCTGGTGAAAACAGGGAGCTGCAGGGAGCTTCAGAAAGGTTTCAAGGTCCCTGGTGCTCTTCCAGGTCTGGTAATATCTCCCTGAACTACAACGGGCGCTTGGCCGGAGCTCAGGGCTGCTCTTCTGAAGGGGGGACAAGGTGGCCAGCGGGAGCTGGACCTGCGTCCGCACTGCATCTGGACAGTGTCCCTGGCAGGATGCTCGGGGCCGGAGTCACTTTTCCAGCGTGGGACAGACAGAAACCTGAAAGGACTGGGGGCTGAAGAACTGGAGCTGAAGAAGCAGGGGGACATCTGCGGTGTCTTCTTTCTTTTTTTTTTTTTTTTTTTTTTTTTTTCCTCTCTTCTCAATTTTAGTGGTTTCCTAACTGTGGCAGAGTGAAACAGAATGGTTATTAATGGCTTATTTTAATGACAGATGGGATTTCTCCATGAAGGAGGGATGCAGGCAGCACTCGGTTCCTGTGAGGACAGCAGAGCTGCTGCCAGAGCTTCTCCTCTCGGGAGAGAATCCCTGGGGATTTCTGGGGCTGGCGTGGGTGGCCGTGGCTGGGCAGGGACTGCTGGGGCTGCTGCCGGCTCCGGCTCCTTTAGCACACCGTAACCCATCCCTGTGCCTGGGCTCAGGGATGGGGATGGTGGGGGTTTGTTCCCCAGCTGCCCCTCCACCACCTGGGAGATGCAGAGAGCACAACAGAGCATCGCGGAACGACCTCTCCAGACCTCCTGGTACTGGCTTGGGTACCAGGTACCCAAATTCCTCACTGGAGGAAGATTCCTGGGAAAAGGCATTGCTGGGAGCAGTGGCAATCTTTTCCTTCTGCTCTGTCTTTTAAAAGGAATAAATAACAGTAGTGGGAGATAAACAAATAAGCTCAGGACTCACCGTAGCTTGGGAATTTTTACATCAAATGTAGCAAATTTAATAAGATGTCTGAAAATCACATTCTTTTAAGCTGAGAAGCACGGAGCCTGAACCGGGGAGTAAAGTCTCAGAGTGTTTAAATAGGACAGCTCAAACAAGCAGATAATGGTTAGATGGCTTCAGGAATAAAAACTGGCTTGTCACAGTTGGGATGGATTTAATAAAATATTTAAACAATTTTCAGCGCTACTGCGATGCTACAGAACACCGTGATAATATCCAGTAGCAGCAGAATTGCTTTGAAAAGATTAAAGGATGTAAACTCTGAAGGGCCTGAATAAGCCATGTGCGTTTCAGCCGTGTTTCTGTAGACGTGTTCGTTAAGCGAGCTCTGTAGTGCCTCGTTAGCTCCGTGCTGTAGCTGGATGGATTTAGGCTGGGAGGCGAGGGAAGCAGCTGGCCACGGTGCACCGCCATGCGCTTGTGCGGACGAGCCCCAGGCAGACGCTATCCGTCAGCGGTGCGCCATGCCTCCTGTGCCGTGAGGAGCACCCCTGTGCCAAGGGCCTGCCGGCGTTAGGGCTCTTACGGGATCTCTGCCTGAAGGAACGTTTTCGGAGGCAAAGCCCCTGTTTCTCTGAAGTAGCGCAGGACAGAGAACAAACAGGGGTGGTGTAAGTCCTCGAGATGCAGGCTAAGCGGGAAAACTTGCCAAAGCCATGCTTCAGACCCAGTCTGCAGCTCATCAGCAGCTTTGCAGAAATGACATGAAACTATTTCACGTGATTTTTTTTTTTTTCCCCCCTTGGAATGGCGCAGGACAGCTTTGATTTACAGGAGAATTAACGTGCTGTCCCCATCCCGTTCCTCACACTGCCTTTCTGTACGAGCAGAAATGTTTTGTGGTTTTCCTGGGGAAAGGGGGGCAAAGAACGAGTTTCTGGGAGGAGGCGAGCATGCCCCTGGGTCGCTCCCACTGACTGGCTGCGGTGCTTTGGGGTCACTGCAGGGAGACACCGGGTGAGTCCTGGAGATCGCTCCTCTCCTGCAGGCTGGGGGCTCCTTGCAGCCGTGCGCTGGCGCGGAGCGGATGGTTTTGTCAGTCACGACGGTGTTGGCCAGCAGGTCGAGGGAGGTGATTCTGCCCCTCTACTCTGCCCTGGTGAGACCCCACCTGGAGTACTGCGTCCAGTTCTGGAGTCCCCAACACAAGAAGAACATGGACCAGTTGGACAGGGTCCAGAGGAGGGCCACAAAGATGATCAGAGGGCTGGAGCACCTCTCCTATGAGGACAGGCTGAGAGAGTTGGGGCTGCTCAGCCTGGAGAAGAGGAGGCTCCGGGGAGACCTGATAGCGGTCTTCCAATACCTGAAGGGGGCCTACAAGAAAGATGGGGAGAAGCTGTTCAGTAGGGCCTGTTGTGATAGAACAAGGGGTAATGGGTTTAAATTAGAAGGAGGTAGGTTTAGATTAGATATGAGAAAAAAATTTTTTACAATGAGAGTTGTAGAGCACTGGAACAGGTTGCCCAGAGAGGTGGTGGATGCCCCATCCCTGGAATCGTTCAAGGCCAGGCTGGATGGGGCTCTGAGCAACCTGATCTAGTCAGGGATGTCCCTGCTTCTTGCAGGGGGGTTGGACTAGATGACCGTTGAAGGTCCCTTCCAACTCTAACTATTCTATGATTCTATGTTTTTCCCGTATCCTTTCTGATAGGGATGGACGACGTGTTGGCAATGCGCTGCTGTTTGGGTAAGCACGACTGTGGGCAGAAAACCCCCCTCCCTTCCCACCCCGCTCGCTGCCGGCATCGGGCAGGTCGCAGGAGCTGCGGGACTCCGAATCAGCCGGCCCTTTGCTGCTGCTCCCCAGCTCCGTCAGGTGCGCGGTTGTGTGCCTGCCTGCACGTGCTGGGCAGGGAGCGGTTCCCCCTCAGCAGCAGGGTGAGGGAATTCGGGCTCTGATGAAGGCTTCAGCCTTGATGTGCAGCCAGGCCCTCGGAGCGCCGCTGAGAAATCACCCGCAGCACCGGTGTCCCGGGCAGTGAAACCGCAGCAGTGATGTGACCGGTAAAAAACCCCGCTGCCCCCTGAGGGGATGGGCTGGGGAGCCTGGCTGCCTCCCCTCGCAGGAATTGCATGTCTGGTTTAGGGGGAACCTGGCAAGCCCCTGGCTGCCCTCCTCGGGGAAAGGAGGGCTGCAGATGGGGCCAGGAGCGTCCCGGGGAGGTCGTGCCAGCGCAGGCTCCTGCCCCAGCGCGCGCCGGGCCGTCCCCGTGCCATGGGGATCCCAAAGGCCCCCCGGGACGTGAGGGGAAAAGCCACGGGCGAGCCCTTGGGCAGAGCTGCTGTGGAAAGGAGGGGTAGATAACGCGTTGCTGCTCCGGTGGCTGAACAGACCTCGGCACGGGTTCAGCTGCTCTGGTTGGGCTGGTTTTGGGAACATCCAGTAGTGCCGGAGCTGCTGGGATGCTGCCGTGCCCGGAGTGGTGTCCCGCAGGTGGGTGCGGGGGGCCGGCTGGCGCGGAGAGGGGTTGCGTGGTTTTGTTATCTCTCGTGAGGCGAGAGAAGAGGGGCTGGCTCCCCGTGGTGGGGTGAGCTCCAGCAGTGCCGGTCAACGCGGGACGAGAGGATGCTCTAGCAGAGGCAGTGAGACGCAAATCAAACGTGTGCTAATTAGGCAGAGGCACAACAAACAGCTGCCACTTCTACATCCGGTTAGCTCTGTTTACTTGGGATTTTTTCTTTTATTTTTCTCTCCTAAATTTACATTCCCAGGGAGACAGTAGATGCGGCATGTGCCAACGCGGTGCGTGCTGCGGGGCTGTGTGGAGCAGGCCTGGCTCTGGTCCGGCCTGGGCTCCCTCTGCACCCCGCCGAGAGCAGGGCCCGGCCCTGGGCTGAACGGCACCCAGGGGGCCCCCGCTCCGCGTCCCCCCCGCTCCCTGTCCCGTTCCATGGAGGTGACGGCTGGCAGGACGACAACCGACGCTTCTGTGCAGGGCTCCTGCTCCGGCCTCCCCTCAGCGCAATTACAAACACCGTCAGAACCTCGCCGTAGCAAACTGCTTCATTTTCTAGGTCAGCTCTGCCGGTGAGGGCAATACCAGGCGCTGAAAGCTGACAGTTTATTTCGGATTTTACTTAGTATGTTTTGCTCCAAAGCGACTTAAAATGCATTAGTGTCACAAGGCAGGAGCCGCGCACAGCTCAGGCCTGTCTCTCCGTCACTTGTCCTATTGTCTGGGGAAATTCTTTCAGCAACGGCACGCAGCTGACTTGCTTATTGTATTTTCCCCCTGATTTTTTTTTTTCCTGGGGGCTGGGAATCAGTTATAAATGTGCCTTTCCCCTGCGCCGTTCTGGTGAACGGTGGCAGCGCCCAGGGACCGATGGCCTGCGGCTTCGCAGCCCCGGAGGTCAGGGCGGCCGTCGGGTGCGCGTCGCAGCTGGTTTGACTTCCGTGCGCGTGTGTTTGTGGTTGCACATGTGGTTTGTGTTTGCGGGACGTGGAGGGAGCAGGGCAGGGGCCTGCGTCCGTTATTGAAAGCAATTATAAATGAACAAGGGCAGTGAAAGAGCCCTAAATAAATCACTGAAAGTAAACACTCTCCAGCTTTGGCTGCCTTCGCACAAGTTCAAGTGTGGAAAGCCGGTCCCGTAATAAGGCAGAGCCGAGCACTGGCCTTTGCGCTCCGTGTCATGGGGCTTTCCCAGCCACGGGGCGCTCCGGATGCTCCCGTCCCGCACCCAGGGGTTCCCGCTGGCGGAGAAGAGCTGGGGCTCGCATGGCTCAAATGCCATGGGAATCAGACCCCCCATCACCCAACAGCTCCGGCGAGACCAGGTCTGTACGACGGTCCCGCGCGGGGACCCCTTCCCCTGCCAGCCCGCTGGGGCTCGAGGGCCGCGCTGCTCCTGTCGCACAGCTGGGTAAAGCCTGGGGCCGGCTGCGCATCCCAGTGCCGATCAGCTTCCAGACTGGTGGTGGGGACCTGCTCTGGGTGTTTGACGAAGCACAGCAGGCCAGGAGAAAGCCTAATATTTATAATTCCTAGATTTGTCTTGGACCCCAACCCTGGTGCTGTCTTCAAACAGAATAGAGAAATCCGTATTTAGTTCAACTGCTTGTTTGATGTTTGGAGGAAAAGGAAAATGAAGAAGTTGTTGCTCGTCGCGTGCATAATAAAATAGGAACATCAGTGCTTGCACATCGGTGCCATCGGCTCCTTCGGTTGGGTGCCCAACACGTTTATTTGGCGTCTGCTCACCCGCAGGTGAACAGGGTGCAGCCCCTGTGCTGCTCTGCGAAGCTGCCGGACAGGCTGGATCCCGGGTGTTTTCCGAGCTGCGCGGCCGCAGCCGGCTCAGGCTGGGAAGGGCTTGCCTGCCTTCTCATGGTCACAGCCTCCGTGCTTCTGCCGTCCCCGGGCGAGCAGGTTTCCATCGGCGGGGCAACCCGGCCCCTTCGTCTCGCTGGGTGCCAGTGACTTTTGCTCAAGGGCACGACCGTGTTTCCTTTTCATCTCTTTTTCTCGCTTCTCTTCCCAATCGTAGAGAAATCAGCTATTCCGGATTTCAGGCCAGAAGGTGAATGTTTGGGGGAATTATGAGCAAGTTATAATGCAATTAAAAACAGCCCCTATAATTGCTGTAATTTATATGTATTTGTGAAATAACCAGCTGGTGTAATCAAAGCTTCTAGCGTATTTTATTTGTTCCAGCAAATCAAACAGAAGGAAACGGTTCCCCCTGCGTTTTCCTGAGCTGCAGAAGGGTGGGCAGCAGTCAGAGGTGCGTCGCCAGGCAGCCCTGGAAAACAGGGAGCAGCAGGAGCTGTTGAGCCGTCGGAACGGTAAAAGGCTGCTGACGGCCTCGGCATCACGCTCGGCAAAAGGAGGAGCGCTCAGGGCAGGCCTTGTGCCTGTTTCTGGCAGGGAGGGGTGATGCTGACCCCTGGGTGACTGAGGGTGCTGCGTCTGCGTTTTGGGCTCCTCCAAAGAGCACCCCCCCACCCTCCGTCCGCAGCCCTGCAGCGTTAAAGCCGAGCGGCTGCGATTCAAAGCTGCGGCTTCAGTGCAGCCGAGCTAATTAGCAAGTTAGATGTTCAATGCTTCAGTCAAATTATGTTTAATAATATTGAGCTGTGAGGAAGGAGGGCGGCGGGAGCTGGCTGTTTCGTTATCGGTGCAGCCCTGTTGTGCAAAGCACTCCTGCTTAATGAAGGCACCCCGCGTTTCGTTTCATTTTCCAAGCCTGCTTCTGCGTTCTGCTTCGCCCGCGCCCTTGGCTAGCAATTTGCAGGATGGCAAACGAGCTCGGAGTATTTTGGGAGTCAGTGGTTTTTCCAGAATGAATGCTTTGCCTCTGCTTCATGACTGATTCCAGCTCTCTTGGCGAACGAGCCCCCGAATTATCCATGTGTGCGGAGAAGGGCCGTGTTTATGGGTCTGCTGGAGTCTCCATGAAAGCCTTGGACCGCAGTTTCTAGTCGAGGATGAATAAAACACCGCAGGGATCTTCTTCCAGCCCTGAAGTTTAAAATTTGAATAGGATATCATTTTCCTGACAAATGTTGCAACAGGTAGTGAGCACTTTGTTATAAAACATTTCCTCTTAGCGGAGCCACGTGTTTTAATAGAAAGGCGGTGTCACTTAAATTATTGATATAAAAAAAAATGCGAGTCCACTGTGTGTCCGCAGATACTGAAATCGTTTCGAACGGGCTCTTTCTCCGTGCTCCGCTGGATTGCGTTCTGCTCCACGGATATTGGAGCCTGCGGCTGCCAAAACAGACAGTGCTCCCTGTGCATCCCTGCGCCGCTGGGGTTGCGATCGCCGGCCATGGTCACTCCCAGGAGCAAAGGCAGCGTGGCTGGGGAGCTGGGATGGGAACGCAGGCAGCTTGTGGTGGGGACCACAGCCTTCTCCCGGGGGCCTTTCGTCTCCGGCACCCACAGAGGACGAGGAGGGGAGAGCAGGGGTGGAAAACGGCAGTGATTCCCTCAGAGCGGGCAGGCTTGCTGGCCGGCCTCGAAGCAGGAGGGCTCCTTCTGCTCTTACAGAAAAGTGGGACGTGGCGGGAGGGAACGGCCGCGCTCGGCCGGGTTTTGGCGGCAGGGCAGCCTGGCAGGGGCTGGGGGGTTTCGCCCCCGCCGCTGGCCGAGGCTGCCGATGGGTGCGATCTGTGCCTGCTGTGCGCGTTGCGCTCCGCACCTGTGCCTGCCTTGCCCCGGCAGAGAGGGTTCGCAGAGGAGAGAAACCCCTCTCCGGTGGCTCAGCGGGCTCTTGCTTGGCTTCCCCACCATGTGCAAAACAAAGCTGGTGACGAGAATAGCCATGCTGGCTCTTTTCCTGGCAGAACCGCAGGGCGCGGCACGTTTAGTCTCTCCCACCTTGTCAGAGTTCAGCAGCAGTGAGCGGGTTGAAAACATTTGTGAGAAACTTTACTCCTGAAGTTTTTCCGGCTGCCCGTAAAGTTTTCCGGGGAGCGCGGGAGAAACCCAGCTTTGCTGCAGGAACTGAACCCACCCCAGCTCCCCAAACCATCTCCAGAAAGAGTAGCAAAGGGCAGACGCCCACGCTGTCCCCTCCAGCTGCGATGTCCTGGGGGCCACCGCAGTGCCGAGCTCGGTGGCTCCCCCGTCCCGGGCCCAGCGCTCGCACAGCCCACCAGCGTGGGCAGCAGCTGCCGAGAAACCCGAGAGCCTCTGCCCGGTTATCGAGTCGCTGGTCCCTCCGGCAGCGTGCTGGGTAGCAAATGGTCTCATTGCTAGTGAGGTCTGGGGACAGTCCTCCCTCCGGTGTTGCTGATCCTCTTGTTTTTTTTCTCTTTCTCCTCTCCCATCTCTGGACTTGCAGCAAACCCTGGAGACCAATCTCACCAACCTGGTTAAACGCAACAGTGAACTGGAGAACCAGATGGCCAAGCTGATACAGATCTGCCAGCAAGTGGAGGTTGGTGAGCAGTGGGGGCCCGGGGGTGATGGGGAAGGGGCGCTGGGAAGCTCCCGGCTCGAGTGACGGGAAGCATGGGATTGCTCCCGTGTCCTTCCCCTGGGAGCAGGGATGGGGGTGTGGTGGGAAGCATCGCTGATGCCAAGAGGCTGGTGGGAGGCTGAATTGCTTCAGAGAGTTTGGTCCCAGCTGGTGGAGGACGTGGGGACGGTTCCCAGGGATCCGCGGGGTCTGAAGGAGAGGGTGGTGTGACTGGGAGCCACTGGGAAGAGACCCAGGCTGCTGGGCTGGCTCAGGAAGGACGGGCCTGCTGGCTGCTCTGGGCTCGGGGGCGGCAGGTGCTTTGGGTTGCAGCCCGGAGGACACCGAGCCTGCAAACACAGCTCAGCTCTCGGAGAGTGGGGAAGCAGCGTTGCCCCTCTCGTAGCTGCCGTCTGCAATCAGGTGCGGTTTTGCTGGCAGCTCCTGTTTCCTTCAGGACGCAGATGGGATCTGCTGGGGCTGAGTGCTGGAAAACCTCCTCTGCAGCTGCAAGGCGTTAGTGAGGGTTTGTGCTGGGTGCTCAGCGTGCTGCAGCCTGCACCCCACCTTCAAAGGCTGCGGCATCTCCAGCTGCGCTCCCAGAAACGACAAATCCTTGGACCACGATGCCTCCGTGCTTCAGATTCCCTGTGAAACTCTGGGCTCCTTGCACCTCCTCTGTCTTGTCTGGGGTGCTGTTAGTGCAAACCAGTTCATATTTGCAAAGCACTTGGGTATCAAAGCGACAAGCACTCCGGGAAGGCCCGGAAGGAAGCTGCTGGTGGTACCTGCAGAGCGGCGTTGGCGCAGGCTCGTGTGGCAGAGCAGGGCCAGCCGTGCTCACGGCCAGCCCGAGCCGGCAGTCATGGTCCTGTAACTGCAGCTTGTGTCAAACCAGGCGGTGTGGGAGCTGTCACAGGGTCCTCTCAGCCCCGGGGTGCTCATACTGTGTTAGATCTGCTGTAGTTCTGTTTAACCCTTTCCTCTTGGGAGGGAGAGGGTGGGACCCCACGCGCTGGGCTGGGCTGAGCAGAAGTGCTCTCCGCAGCCGGATGGAGCGGAGGGAAGCGACATGAACCCCTGCAGCCGCCCCCACACGGCGCGGTGCCCTGTGCTGCTCCTCGCTGGGCTCGCCCTGCACTGTACCCCTGCTTTCCTCATCCCTCTGGTTCGCTCTGGGTTCAGGGCCGGCCTCACCCGTGGCCGTGGAGGCAGAGGGCTTGTCCCCAGCCCCTCGGTGCCAGCGGGGATGTTGTCTCCCTGCCGCCGCAGCAGCTTCCCCTTGCAGGCAAGGCAGCTTCCAGCCTTTTTCCCAGTTTGCAGTGGCCGGTCGTCTTCCTCGCTTGCCTTCCTCATCCCAAACACATGCGCTTTGCCTCCCTGCGTCCTTCCTGCCATCAGAGACGGCAATTGCCATCTCTCCTGCCTGAGCCCCGAATTCTCTCGCAGAACGGCAACGTTCAGGCATGAGCCAGCAGCGAGTGGGAATGGCTTTGTGTAGGGGATTACAGAGTGCGTCGGAGGAAGAGATCACCCGTAATCCCACTGGAGAAAGGGGCCCGGCTGACCTTGCTGCTTTAACCACTTGATCTATAAAACTCTCTGTGTTCCCAGTGTGCAATCAGGCATCGTTTGTTTGCACCGCCAAGGGAAGCGTTTGTGCGAGCTGCGCGCCGCAGAGCCCGTGCCAGCAGACTGACGCTGCCCTTGGCTGCGGCTCCGGAGTCAGGAGTTCACGAGCAATGCGCTGCTGTGGAAAACATTCGAGAGGAAGAAGGCGGTTACTCACTTGCTTGTTGTTTCAGAGTGCACATACCAATTAATAGCAAATTAATTTGCAGCTTTGTTTACATGGAGAGAGGCTGTCGCAATTAGTTTCTTCTTAACAGGCTATTGATTTTTTTTTTTTTTTTTGGTTGCTAAATTAAGCGGTGGTTCCTTGAACCAGCACCTTTCCAGAGAATCAAAACCCCAGGCTGCTGCGGGGACGGCTGACGGGGACTCGGGGGGAGCCGGCCGGCACCTGAGCAAAGCCGGCGGCTGCTGGCTGTATCCGTGGTCACCGCAGCCCTTGCTGGGGCACGCAGGCCCTGCGGCCTCCCCGAGCTGCCCCGTGGGCCACGCGCGCCGGCCGGGATGGAGGGATGCTGCCTGGAGTCGTTTGCCCATAGCGAAGCACAGGGGACGCGTCTGCACGGAGACCTGCAGCCTGGTCTTCTCCGTCGGCGCTCAGAGCGACGAGGGCTTCCCGACCCCCGCGTCCCCCGCAGGCAGCAGCGCTCCTGTTTGGTCACTAAATAAGGCCCTTGCTGCTGTCCTGATCATCTGGAGAGAGGAAAGAGTGCAAAACCCTTTCTGAGAGCCGGCGGTTCCGCCAGCCTCGCGAGCCGCCGTGGGATGCAGCTCAGGGCACAGGGAGGAAGGAGCTGAGCCACACTCTGAGTTTCCACGCCGAAATAAAGAGCAGACAGATCCCACTGCCGTGCTCCGCTGGGACGGCGGGGCTGCGGCCCGGCCGGGAAACCCTCCTTTCTGGGTCAAAGGCAGCTGGGGAAAGGGACAGCAGTGGCCCCTGCGGCTTTGTCTGCCGCCCGTCTCCCAGAGCGTGGGCACTGGCTGGCTGCTTCTTGCCCCGGGTAGGTGTTCAGATTTGGGATTAATTTAACCAGGACCCAGGAATTCTGCTTGGTGTGCCAGGCCAGAGGGGAGCCTGGCACTTGCTAACCTCCCCCCCTTCTCCTGCTGCTGCTGTTTTTGCAGTCCTGGTGCCCAGGGCTCCCTCCTGCCAGCGACAGCCAGCACCAGGGCTGCAAGCCCTTGCAAAGAGCCCCGATTTTGTACTCCTGGGAAACTGGAGTGCTGGCCGTCTCTGCTCCCGTGCCTCGGGGGCGAGCACGCTGCCAGCACCCCCTGCGACAGCCTGGGCTGCGGGGCCGCGCTGCCGCCAGCACAGATTGCCGCAGGCTCCAAACCCTGGCCATGATTTCCCCCCCTCTACTACCTTGCAGCAGATTTGGAAGATTATCCCGTTTTTCTCGGTGGAGTTATCTTTGCAGACCATCAGCTGTCTCCCACTTCAGCATTGCATAATCTGCTGGCTCGGTTTAAAAAAAGATTGTGTATGAAATGTGTTTAACTCTGAGTTGCCTTCAGAGTTCTCCACTGTTTCACGTGGCTTTCGGGGTGCAGAATGAAGAGGACCTGTTTATGTCCTCTGGGACACTGCTTAATTTGAGTGCTAGGGCTCAGTTCCCTCTGTAAAGCGCATCCGCTTTCCTCTCCGTCCCCCCGGGGATGCTGGCCTTTCCTGGAGACAGAGACTGAAACCTCTGCCTGTGCTCTCACTGCCCTCTGCGTGCCTTCCTTTCAGCTTTAAAATTAAAAAAATTAAGCTGTGTATTTGAAGCCTGAAAAGGGGGTCCAGCGGGGATTAATTAGCCTAAATTAAGCGGGATGCATGCAGCTTTCTCGTAGAAACAAGCCCCTGTTCCCTTCTGCTCTCTGGGGCTGGCGCTGTGCTCACCTCCGCTGGTTGGAGGAGCGCTGCCCCCCACCCCGTCTGGGCCCAGGAGCTTGGCTCCGTAGCCGGGGGTGATGAGGTTCACGGGTCCCTTCTCCAAAGAGGAGAAGGCTGTCTTCAGTAGCATCTTCCAGCACAAAGCTTCAGAGGTGGTCGCTCAGGAGTCCCAGCCGAAGGGAGGAGCTGCGCGTGCTGGTCTCCTCGTTTGCAGCATCCATCCCTTCCTGGCTGAGGAGCTGGAGCAGCTCCTTGCTGCTTTTCCCCAAGAGCACGGAGAGAGCCAGGCAGCTGGCAGCAAAATTATCATCTCGGCCAAGCGTCTGCATGGCCGAGGTCACGAGGAGAGCAGCCTTGATCTGGAGGAGGCCGGATGGTGTCCAGGGTGGTTTGCCGTAGCTGAGCAGACATGAAGATGACTTTTGGGAAGCGCTGTCCAGTCTGATTGTGTCGTCCGTGCTGGGACTGGCTCGGGTGCCCAGGCCTACACAAGGTCTCCTCATCTCCTGGCTCAAGTCCCTCCCTCTGGTGCAGCGATTCTGGAGGGCAGGGTGGGAGGAAGAACAGGTTGTGCTGCCTGATGGGTTGTGTTTCTTTGCCACTGAACCATAAACGCCAGGAATGAAGTTAGGGAGGGAGGGAGGGAGGAATTTCAGCAGCAGGCTGGAAGAGACTGCCAGGCTGTGCGGCAGTGGACGAGCGTGTCCCTCCTGACGGCCCTGCTTCTGCTGTCCCTGGGCAGGTGAACACCGCCATGCACGAGGCCAAGCTGATGGAGGAGTGTGATGAGCTCATGGAGATCATCCGCCAGCGCAAGCAGGTCATCGCCGTCAAGATCAAGGAGACTAAGGTAAGGAGGGCTGGCTCGCGCGCTGGGGTTCGGGGGTCCCCTCTGCGCCCACAGCGTGGCTGCTGCAGGGTCTGTCCTTCCCGCCTGGGGACAGCCCTGCAGTTCGGCAGCCCGCGACACTGGGGTGTCCCAGCCGCACGCAGAGGGGCTGCCAGCAGCGTGCCTGGCCTCGCCCGTGAAGGGATTGCTTTGGGCAGCCATGGGTGCACACAGCTTCGTCTCCTTGCCCCCCCTGAACGGTGCGCGAGCCCGGGGGCCCCTCGCTGCTGCTGTCCCCAGGGCTCTTCCGCCGAGGACAAGGCGTGTGCTGGACGTGGCCGGAGGAGGGAAGGCGTGTTGACAGCCTGACAAATCGGTGCAGTTGCTTGGATCAGTCCAGACAGCTTCCTCAGGGCTTTTCTAACACCGTGGTGATGATATAATAACGTGGAATTAATATGGAAAGGCCATCCAAGGCCTGTGCCGCAGATAGAGGGCAGGATGCATGCTCTGCACGGTGGCATAGCCGTAGGTGAGCTGGTTTCTCACCTTTTCTTTGGGGGGTTGTTCAGACCCTTCCTCCAGCGGTTCCAGGTGTTCTGGCTTTTCCTGGTGGTTTCCATGCAACAGGGAGCGGCTGGAGAGATTGGCTGCAGCTCTGAGCGGTGCCCGCAGGAGTTTACAGCGTGCGTGCAGAAGCCCTTCACCCTTCTCACCGAGCTTGAACGTGCGTTAGGGTGCAGCTCTGCATCCCTCGCAGCGCCCATAGCTGAGCCGAGGAGCAGCATCGCCCCCGTTTTACTTGCAGGCAGAGGTTTGGGAGCGGGTTGTGCTGCGTGTGCACACAAGAGAGCCAGCCAGCACAGCTCTCGGACAGCCTCGCGGGAGTGGAGGCTTTGAAATGCCTGCTTTTATCCCCGCCGCTTCAGGGAACATATTTTATGTAACAGTGCCTTCTGCTGGTCCATCTGTCTGTCTGCCTCTCACTTCCCACCCTCTCCCCTAACATCTTCTGGCCACGTTGTCCAGTTTCAGCCATGCTTGGCAGAGCTGGGAGGCTCAGGGATGTTACTCTCCTGCAAACTGGCAGCTGGGTAGAGGAGAGAGGCCCCGACCGGCACCCAAAACCATCAGCAGAAGAAACGCTGGGCTGCTTATTAACTGCCAGGGCAGGAGCGGCACAGCTGTGCCCATGCAGCTGCAAACCCAGCACTGTGGCGGTGGGAGAGGGATGTGGGGACGGCGGTACTGGCAGTGTCAGAGGGGGGGCTGGGCTTGGCTACCAAAGGTACCTGGAAACTGCAGCAAGCCTCTTTGCTGGTGGAATCGGCCGGAGATGGCAACGCCGTCTGCAGCCCTGCAGTGCCCCTCTGCACCCCCCTTGCTGCTGGCTGCGGGGGGCGCTGGGCAGGTTTCCTCCATGGCTTTCAGCGCCTCTGAGCAACAATTCCCAAGTGTGACTTGAGAGCAACCTTTCCGAGGAGCCCCAAACGCAAACAGTGCAGAGTTTCAAAAGCTCCAAACACAAAAGGAAGGCGGAAGCGCTGGAGACTGTGGCTGGTTCGAAGCGCTCCGACTGTGGAGCGAGAAACACTGCTTTCCTGCTGAATCGCCGCTTGGTTTTTCATTTATCCTGGGCTGCTTTTCCTGACACGTGGCCTGGCGGATGTGTGGAGCATCCTGATCGCATGGCATTGGAAAGAATGGCAGCCCCGGGCCCGAGAGGGAAAGCATACGGAGGCAAAAATGCTGAGGCAGCGGTTTGTCTCCAGCCGGAGCGTGGTCCTGGGCTGCTCCATGCCAGGTCTGCTCCGTGCCAGGGCTACTGTGGCGGCTGTCAGCTCCTCCACCTCCGCGAGGCAGTGGGAGCGATGTGAGGAGCAGAACAGCAGCCCCAAGATTGCGCTCGGTCCTGGGCGGCACCGAGGGATGCCAGGTGAGGGTGCCCAGAGGGTGACGCCGGCCATGTTCCCAGACAACGCACCTTGGGCAGTGAGGAAACCAGGCCCAGCTGCTCGGTGTCTTATTCCAGTAATCCCGAAAAAGAGCTCTTCCTGAATGCGTCATGCAGGTGTCTTTGGAAACCCACTGGAGATTAGACCCAAGGAGCCCACGTGCCGCTCCAGGCTGGGCTTGCACCTCGCAAGGCTCGGGTTCGTGGTGTCCAGGGCTCGGATACCGCCGCCCACGAGGCCGGGCAGCACCCCGTCGGAACGTGGCACCGAGGCGGTGGGGGGACGTGGGCAGGGGAGGACGTGAGCGGCGCGGTAGGAGGGAAGCAGGTAGCTGGGCTGCCCTGAAGAGCTCTCGGCTGCGGCAGGGATCCGGCCGGCGGGTGCCAGCACCCCCGTTGCCCGCTCGCGGCCCCGCAGGTGCTGCTGCCACAGCCTGGCTGGCCTCTGGCCAGGGCACCTGCGCCTTCTTCACCCCCGGCCACCGCTGAGGCTGGGCCTGGGACCAGTGCTGCAGGCGTTGCGGGGACGTGGCCAAGGAGAGCTGGGTCTGGGCATAAAAGTTGACTTATTTCTCTTCCTCGTTGTCCTTTTGATCATTTATTTCTGGCAAGTCTGATGATGAAACGAACTATCCATCAGCCCATTGAGCCCCAGCAGCAGAACTGCTTCCTTGTGCAAACAGCCGTTCCGAGCTGTGCCCGCCGCTGCCGGCGAAGACGGGCCCGCGCTCCTCCCCGCTCCTGCCGTCGGGGCACAGCTCCCTGCGGCCTGCGGATCCCTGGGCCTTTCCCAAAAACCGACATGCCCTGCGCTCCTGCCCTGTGGGCTCACCGGCGCTCTGACGGGGCAGTCCAGCCGCAGCGGCTGCAAACCCTCGGGGGAGGACGGTGGCTGGGCCGGGTCTGAGCTCCCACGGGACGCGGCAGAGCCCCGAGCCCGGGCTCTGCGGGACGCGCATGTGATGGTTTAGGACGCGCCTGTGCGGGCAGAGCAGAGCCTGGTTGGGCCATGTGCCCTGTGTTCAGTGCTGGCTGGTGCCGGGGCTGGTTTTCCAGCTCCTGCTTCCCTGGGTTGTGGGCAGCTCTCCTGTCCTGCCTTACTGCAGCACCTCACCTTTAATTGCAGAATGATTTGCGGCTGCAGATGTGATGTTTTCCAGCAGCTCTGCTGGGGCTGAGCCAGCGCGAAGTTTCCTAGCCCTGTGCTGAATTGCATTGCTGCTGTCCCTCCCCAGAGCCTTCGGGGACGTTTCCGTGCTTTCACCTCTCCTTGCTTCCCCTGCGCAGCCCCTGGCTCCGGACGAGGTCTCCTCAGGGCTTTTCAAGCTGCGTGCTGGCTTCTGAGCGCCTTTGCTTCCTCCACTCCCCTTGCAGGTGATGAAGCTGCGGAAGCTGGCCCAGCAGGTCGCCAACTGCCGGCAGTGTCTCGAGCGCTCCACGGTCCTCATCAACCAGGCGGAGCACATCCTGAAGGAGAACGACCACGCGCGCTTCCTGCAGACGGCCAGGAACGTGGCCGAGAGGTGGGCAGGCGCGCGTGGCTGGGGAGGCCGTGGGATGTGGCTGGAGCCGTCCCCTGGCCGAAGGTCCCTGCTCCGGGGCGGAAGGTGGTGGGAATGCCACTCTGAAAGGAGGCTGGGGACAGCGGGGCTGGAACCCCTTGGGGATGGAGCCCCCTCGCCTCTCTGGGGACCTGTCCCCGGGCTGGGCCGCCCCCCTCGGGCAGGAGCGGTGGTTGGTGGGCGCAGGCCGGTGTCCCCGCGAGGCTGCTCGCACCCCTTTAATCCCCCACCTCGCGGCTGCGGGGCGTGGGGAGCCGCATGCACCCTGATGCGTATTGATGGCCTCTTCTTTTCTTCCAGGGTTGCCATGGCAACTGCATCCTCGCAAGTTCTGATACCAGATATCAATTTTAATGATGCCTTTGAAAACTTTGCGTTAGATTTTTCCAGAGAGAAGAAGCTGCTGGAGGGGCTGGATTATCTAACCGGTGAGTGCTCAGGCGCGCTCCCCACTGCCTGCGCCCCATGTCTTCCCCGCAGCCCCCTCCCCTGCGCCCCGCTGAGGGCTGGCAGGCCTATTTTAAAGCAAGCTAGGTTGCTGCTCTGTCTCACCGGTTAAAAGTGCCTGGTCAGCTGCAGCAGAGCAGGGACTGTGCTGTCACCAGGGCAGTGACATGTCCCTGTCCTCCTGTTCCAGTCTGCCTCTCCTGGAGGGCAGGTGGAAAAGTTCAAAAAGCCGGTCAGAAATGATGGTCAGGACCCGGGGAGGAGGCTGATGCCCGCAAGGATCTGAGAGGGTGGGTTACGGAGAAAGAACAGTGAATTAACCAATTATTTTACTTCTGATGCACTGCATGAAAAGCCCTCGTTCTGGCACGCCCGAGAACACCCTGGCCCCTGGATGTTTTGTTATCACACTAAAGAGTTCAGTTACGTGGGAAACACAGTGACAGCTGAAATGAGACAGTTGTTCGTGTCAAGAGACCCTGCTCCCCACACGAGCCCGTCTCTGCCCTTAAGGGAGCCAAAAGGCCCTGGGTATGTTAAGAAAAAAAAGCACAAACGTACCAAAATATGTTCTCTGTGATCCCCCACAGCGCCAAACCCGCCGTCCGTCCGAGAGGAGCTCTGCACGGCCTCCCACGACACAATCACCGTCCACTGGATCTCGGAGGACGAGTTCAGCGTCAGCTCCTATGAGCTGCAGTACACCATCTTCACCGGCCAAGCCAACTTCATCAGTAAGGCACCGCGCTGACAGGGCTGGGGACGTGGGCTGGGGCGGGGGAAAATGTTCTCGGGGACAATCAGCAAGTTTAAAGGGTGGCAGTTAGGGAAGGGGGCTGCAACAGGGGATCCTCCGAGGACACCGCTCAGGGCTGTAATCACAGCGATGGAGGGCTGGAATCTGTGCCCCCACGCACACCCCCGCTGCATCCCATCTGCCAGAGCCAGGCAGTCTTCCCCGTTGTTCGTTGTCAGGAAGGTTTATCTGATAAAAAGAAAAAGCTGGCTGGGTTGTCCTCTCAGGAAAGGGCCGTTTGCCAGTCTGAGCCGCAGTGGTTTGTTCCTCTGGGTGCCCAGTGAGTCCTCGAGGTGTCAGAAACGTGTGCCTGTTACAATTTCTTGTGACACTGCCTTGTTCCTGACATTGGAGGGGGGTTGCGTTCTGGAGGAAAGTTAATTTGTGGACTGTGTTATTGGAAAGGGCCCAGGAAAACTGCTGGTTTCATATGAGAAAAACTAGGGATGTTGTAATGGGAGAGTGGAAATACAGCTTCCAGTGTGTGTCCCCCTGAGGTAGTGCTTTGGAAGAGCACAGCATCCCACGGCACGGCTCGTGCAAGAAAGTTTTATTCCTGATTTTCCTTACTGGCACTCACTGTTGTAGGAAGTGCTGACAAATGCCTCGGAGTGAGCTTTCTGGGCCGCTGTCAGTTTGTCTCACAGCTCAGGAAGCCGTCGGTGCTGGAAGCGCGGTGTGGCAGCACAGGAAGGCTGTTAAGTGCACTTTAAAATATGCAGGAAGCTGCCAGAGAAAGTTACTGCTTGCGACTTTCCAATCGGATTAAACTTGCATCCCCAGCCTTTGCCCTCGTTTGGGAAAACAGGGCAATTTGCTTCCCCTCGGTGGGAGGTTTGTCGTGGGCACTGGGTGCTGCAGCAGCTGGGTTTCCCCTGCTCGGTTCTCCTCTCCTCCAGCTGCAGCACGTTGTCTCCAGCATTTTGTTCTCTGAAAGCCCCTGTGGCTCCATCTGGCTCCCACCTCTCCCCGAACGCTGCTTTGGGCGCGGACTCCAGCCCATGGAGGGGCTTGGGCGTTAGTCACCAGCCCGCCTTTGGGGGCTGCGCGGGTTCAGCAGAGGCTACGGAACCCGCAGGGGCGATGAACGGCAAGGGCAGCTCTGGAGGGAAGCCCGGGGGGCGCGCGTCAGGAGTGCCTTCCTCGGCCGCTTTGGTAGCTCTTCACAGGAGGAGGAAAGAAGTCATCAGTTACCATCTCGGAGGAGAAAATGAATAATATATTGTCCCTTGAAATAACACAGTCAGGGCTGGGAGACGAGCGCATTTGAGTCCTGGCTGAACTCGTGCATGAAGAGATGCTGGACGTGGCGTGCTAGGGGCGTGAGGAGGCTCTCGTGGAAGGAAATACCTTTTCAAGGAGCGCACAGTTGGCCGGTGGAAACCATCCCCTTCACGCTCTCTTTAACACCAAGAGCTCGGCGGGAGTCGGACATTTTTATGGATGATGAAAGCTGCAATAAAAAGGATTTTTTTTGAGCTTTGGCAGGGATAGAAGCCCTCAGCCTTCAAGGCCAGCCCTTTCTTGGTTGTTCTGGGAAAGAGACCTGCTTGGGAGGCGGAATCGTTCTCAGACTGCTGCCTCTCAGCCACCTTGTCCTTTCAGATGAGGGATCCAAAGCTGTTCCTTGTCTGCAGGGAGGTGACACTTACCGGTGCTTGGCTGAAAGCTCTGCTCCGATGGAAGCAGCTCTGCGTGGAGGCTGCAATTGGCATCACATCTGTTTTCTACTTCAAATAACATTGCTCTGCTCCCCTAGGCCGTTTCCACCTGTATTTTAACCCAAATCCGGGCTGACAGTGACTGCAGCCTGCCCTTGTCCTCTGCCTGAGCGAGCCACTGGAGATAAACACCCCGCTGTAAGCCTGGGAAGAGGAGCTGTGGAGCATTTTCCAGGCTCCTGCCTTCCAGGCGCGCACACTTATGCTGGTGATGGGAGGCTGAAACCCCTCCTGCAGCCCCCCTTAATTCACAGCCCGCTCCTCGCAAATCCTCCTGCTTTCACCTCCGGACCCGCTGGATCCAAGAACCCTCCAGCTACTGCTTCTGAGCTTCCTCCTTATTCTTTTTTCCATGCAAAGCAGCAGTCCCGTCTTGTGATAGCTGCCCCAAAGCCAGTAACAGCATCTGTGGCACCACGTAGGGCTTTTCTCCTTCCCCGGAGCGCTGTTCTCCCATCTCAGGTACAGCACTGCATTTCCAGTATGCGCTGGGCTCCGCAGTTCTGGCAGCACAAACCCCGGCAGCATTAGAGCTTAGTGCCTCCAAGGGCTTTGGGCTCTAAATTCCTTTCTGTTTCCAGCAAGAGTTTAGGCTCCTGGATGTGTTCCAAGCATCTGGATCCCGCTCCCTTCGCTGGGAGCTGTAGTTTTCTTTGAACTGCTTTGCAGACCAGTGTAGGCAGGGAGCCGAAGCATCGCATCCCTTGGATGTGGGGTGTTCCTTCCCACCCCGCAGCACTGAGTGCGGGGTGCATGCACAGCCCTCCCTGCAGCCGGCATTGCGTACTGCAGCCCCCAGGGCAGCAGGGAGGTTGTCCCGCAGGAGCAAAGAAACGAGAGGGGATGGTGGTGGGCATCACCTTCTCCCGGGCACTGGTGGCTGCCTGTGCATCCACCCTGGCTGGAAGGTGCTGCCGGCTGGATTCCTCGTTCTCTGCCCACTTTTCCCATCACTTCCCACAGCCGCATCCTGGGATGCCAGTGCCCCACCTCTGGCTTTGCCTCACCCAGCATTGCCTTCGTGTCGTGGTGAACACGGCTCTTTGGGTTGCCGGGGTTTGTCATCTGTGGAAGTTTTCCTGCAGGTGCCCTTGACTCTGAGGCAGGCGGTAAATCATCCTGAGCGATGCGTGGCCAGTGAGCTTTGCGTTAGCAGCACAAGGTCTTTGTATTCTGTCCTTTCCTGTGAATAAATCTTCCCCTCCCTCTCCCGTTCCACAGGTCTCTACAACTCCATGGACAGCTGGATGATCGTCCCCAACATCAAGCAGAACCACTACACCGTCCACGGGCTCCAGAGCGGCACCCGCTACATCTTCCTGGTCAAGGCCATCAACCAGGCGGGCAGCCGGAACAGCGAACCCGCCAGGCTCAAGACGAACAGTAGGTGCTGGGCGCGCGCCCTGCCCTGGGGGTGGTGGGAGAGCCGCTCCCTCTGTGCTCCCGTCCGAAGGGCTGCGGCTGAGCCCTCCCCGAGCCCGCAGTTGCTGCCAGCCTGCTGGAGACCCCCAGGTTATTTCAGTTGTTTAACACGCCCCCTCACTCCGTGTCTCAGCTCCTTCTCTGCCTCGAGGGAGGGTCTCGAGGTGCCTGGGGCCCCCGTCAGCTCTCTGCTCCCGTCAGCACCCGTCCTGACAGGTCCCCGGGACAGCTGGGATTTTGGGACATTACTGAGGTCCATCTTTCTGGTTGCTTTACATCATTGGACTTCTTGGGGCTGATGCGTGGAGTCCCAGGACAGTTGTGTGCTTGTGCGTGGCTTTGCACACAAAGGGTTGCAATTTTGGGGAGTCATAAGGGGATGGAAAAGTGTCTGTGGGGTAGTGAGTGGGCAGAGAAGAAGTTGCGCTTCACATTGCCCTGGGCACGGCCAGGAAGGGTTAAGTGTGTTTAGGGAAATCAGAGCAGGATTTGATCGAAAATCAGAGGGCAGCAGAGTCGGCCCTGTCCCAGCAAGGAGGGGGCTTCTGGGGTTGCGGTGGGAGGAGGGAAGCCTTTTCCCATCAAGGGCAGCAAACACCAGAGCGTCAGCACCCGCTGCCTGGGGGGGCGTTACAACAGGGATAGCGCGGAGGGAGAAAAATAAGTCGGCTCTCTGGGCTTCTGCCTGCAGCTGCCGCGTCTCTGAGGTGCTCACCGGCGTGTCCCTGCCCAGCCCGCAAGCGCAGCCCTCTCCTGTGGTTCTTTTCCCAGTGTTGCCATCGCTGCTGCCTTGGCGAGGCTTTTGAGATGATTTATCGCCTCCGCCTCCTCATTTTCTTTGCGTGACTTTAAGCGGAATGAAATGAAGTAAGAGCGGTGTAGTGGTGGGGCTGGAGGGAAGCTGCCGAGGAGCTCCAATCCGATTCTGCCTTGTTTATTAAAAATGCATCCCTCCTGCGGTGGCTGTTTTTAAGCGCGTGCTTCGAGAGGCGCTCGCTCTGGAGATGAGAGCTGGGCGCTTGACGAGCCGAGCGCGGTGACGTGACACAGCACACAGAGGGGAGCGAGCGCGGTTTGCTTCCATAGTGGCTCCCGGGGGACAGGGCTGGCTCGTTTGTTGTTTTTTTAACAGAGTGTCAGTCATCAGAGAGGCTGGCACACTGCCGGGGGCTCCTCTTTGGAGACGAGCTCGATTTAGGAGATTAAAGATGGGCCCACTCGGGTTTTGAACTCCCCTTGTTGCAGGGCTGTGTCTGCAGCAGCTCCCTGCGTGTTTGAGATCTCGGGCGAGCCTCACGTGAGGCACTGCATGAGTTACTGCGTGTGGCTGCAGTTTGTGTGCCAGGAGCTCCTTCCACACGGCCAAACCGCCGGGGAACCCATCCCGGCGCCTCCTGCTCGGGCGATGTGAGGGAGGGGCATGGCGTTAACGGGCACGCAGCCCTCTCCGCCGCTGGCTCGGCGCTTATCTGCAGCCCACAAACAGTCCTTAGGGGAATTTCTGTGTTTCTGAGTGTTTGATTTAGCAGTATATATGTGCGTAATACATACTGATGTATTCTCTTTCTTGGCGTACAAGGGCTCCTTTGGGTGTTCACTGCTCATTGTCGGGGTGGTGCCGCCGCTCTGCGCTGCGCCGCAGCACGTCCTCGCTGGCCGGTTGTGCCTGCGTTTGCCATTATGTGGCCACAGGGTTTTCTCCTTTTCGAGTGGGCGATTGGAAGATAGTGCACACTTCTCAATTGCCGTGACCTTGGTGGAAATGTCAGCAGCTCAACGAGGAGATGGGCCAATTAGCATGTTTCACAGCCTGCTTTCTGCTCCTGGAGTGGTGGTTGGAGAGGTTCCTTCATCGCCAGAAGGCCGGTGTCAGGACACGTACTGATTTCCGCAGCATCAGTGCTGTCAGCGCTGGCACTAAATCCGTGTTCCCAGACTGCCCAGGCAGAAGAGCTTGGGAAAACAGCTTTGGTTTAGTGACAGAGGGAAACCTTCCTTTGTTGAGCCTGGGCCTGAGGAGATCTTATTTATTAGTGTTCCAAAGCGGATGGAAGTGCCAGAACACAGGGATGGTCCCAGCTCTGGTAGTGAATAAAGTGCAGGAAGGAGGTTTTTACGGTCCTTACCTTGACCGTTGCGTTCTGGTCTTGTGCTCCCTTACATTTCTGTCTCTTCCTGATTTAGGCAGCTCTTGGTGAGATCTCCTGTGCTGCACGGGGCGGCTCACATCCACCTCCCGTCCGAAACGGCCGTGGGATCTCATCCAGAGGGGTGGGTTTGCTGCCTGGGCGATGGGCTCTGAGGTCCCTGTTGGTGATGGATTTATTGCTTTCCTGCAACTTGACAGCTCAGCGTTACAGGCCTGCGGCATTGCTTCCTCGAGGTGATGTCTGATGGAGGATGATAATTGCTGCTGTCGGGCTCGCTCTGCAAGGTGTCCTGTGGCCCGCGGCCTTCTTCAGCGTGTCTGCTTCTGGCCACGGGCAGAAAGGGAAAGGGGTCAGATGGGAGCGGGCACCCGGCTGTGTCCTCCAAAACGCCCTGTGTCCCGAGCAAGACATTGCAGCCCTGCCTGTGCACATTTAAAGTCCCCTCTGGCCTGTCACGGCGGCTGTCTGCAGATTTCACGCAAGCCCTTGGGCCAGGATGTGCCAGCGCAAACCAGCGACAAGGGCTGGACTCCAGTTGCTGGCACTGACCTTAAAATGGGGTCGTCTTCGTGAGAAGGGCTGTGGCTGCCTCTCGTCTGATGGAGATGAGTATTTTTATACCTCGCTTCCTCAGAGCTTGTCTCTTTGAATTACTGCCAGAAAGAGATAGCTACAGAAATATTAAAATAGCTGCAGGAAAGGGGGGCGGGTCACTCCCAATTTGCAGCTTCACTTTCAAGCCTCTCAACTCAATTATCTCGCAAATTGGGCTCCGAGGAACATCAACGCGAGCTAGCGTCAGGTGTCAGAGCGCAGCACGGCTCAGCTGCGTTACGGGGTCACGCTCCACAGCTCTCCAGCCTCGCTGCAGCGGATGCTGCTGGCTGTTTGCTGCGCTCTGAGTCCTGCCTCGGAAACCCCTCGCCGCGCAGCCCTGGCACGGGCCTTTCTCCTTGCCGAGCCGCGGCATCCGTAGCCAAAAACCGGAGCGTTCAGCTTGGTGTGCATCACGGGGGCTGTTGGCAGCTCCTTCCCCCAGCCGGGTCAGGGACCGCTCAGTACCACAGCCTGGTGTTTCAGTTGTCTGCAGTTATGGAAGGTGTTTTGCTTCAGCTGCCCTGTTCAGTTTGCTTTGTGCTACAGTAGGTGAACCCCTACAGAAATCCTCTCCCAGAGTGATGCGGGCTGGGGCAGAGCACGGAGGAATTTCTCCTGTCCCATGGAAAGGGCTTCGTTTTGGGCTACTCGAAAGGCAACCTGCTGGCTGCTCCCTTCCATTTCTGGTCTTAAAATGAACTAAATTAATAAAGGAGAAATTAAAAAACACCACATTGAAGCAGAAGGGATTGTGAATCCCCCCGTCCCCCCAGAATGCTGGACTGGCGCAGAGGAGCCGCTGCCCACCGGCCGCCCTGCAGCAGACACGCCCCGGCCCCTCACCCTCGGGGCTGCGGCTGCGTTCGCAGGTATCATCTGACCTCGTCCCCTCGTGCTGCCTGCACAGGGCCTGAACGTGGGAGCTGGGAGAGGCTGGTTTTGTGGCAGGGCTGCGTGGCACCGAAAACGGGAGCCTTCCAGCAAAATGCTTCGCCCTCGCTGCTGAATGTGTTGTACAAGAGAGACGGCGTTGTTGGCGCCGGGGAGGGCAGCTGCTCCCCTGTCCCGCAGACCCTCAGGAGGGTTTGCCAAAGCCAGCAGGACAGCCCGCGCCTGTCAGTGAGGAAACAGCTGCGCTCTCTGTGTGCTGGTGACGTTACAGAGGAACTGCAGGTGGGTTTCACGCCAGCATGAAAGATCTGCAAAGTCCATCAAACGCCATGCTGTTAATTGCGGAGGAAGCCCCAGGGCGTGCACTCGCTGGCTGGCCCGGTGCTCACGCCTCCCTTCCAGGAACACGGCCTGGACCCGAGGCCTTTGGTTTGCTTCCAACGCTGCCTGCGCAGCTCAGACTGTCTTCTCCAGGCGGTGAGACCTTGTTTGGCACGGAGAAGCGATGGAAAACCTCGGGCGTGTGTACGAGAAACACATGTAATGGCAGCCTGTGCACTACAGGGAGCAAGCAGCCTGTGTTGGCTGCTGCTGGGGTCCAGGGACGGGCTCGCTGCTGCGGTCCTGCTTCGGTGGTCCGGTGGTGTGGTAGCGGCACTCGCGGGTCTGTGCTCTCGTCCTTGCGGTGCCCAGGGTGGTTTGCTCTCAGCAGTGGGCAGTGGTGACTTGATTTCTCCTTCCAGCCGGGCCGGGGAAGCCGCTGCAGGCACCGGGGCCGTGGGAGCAGCCCAGGGACTGATGGCTTGCGGATCAGCCCGTGGCAGTGGACGCACAAGGCACACGGATGTGCCTCAGCATCTGGCTGGGCATCTGTAATCCAGAGTCCTTGGCTGGTGGGGAGCCTTTGGCTCACAGAGGATGTCCAGAGAGCCTCGGGCAGGCGTTTCGTGCCACATTCTGCCTGCATGATGAGGGTAACAAACATAAATCCTAATCCATGTCTCCTGTTCTAACAGGTCAGCCTTTCAAGCTAGACCCCAAGATGGCTCACAAGAAGTTGAAGATCTCCAACGACGGGCTGCAGATGGAGAAGGACGAGAGCTCCCTAAAGAAGAGCCACACGCCCGAGAGGTTCAGTGGGACGGGATGCTATGGCGCGGCAGGCAATGTCTTCATTGACAGCGGCTGCCACTACTGGGAGGTGGTGGTGGGATCCTCGACCTGGTAGGCAGCAGCATCGCACTCCCTCCCTCTCCTAGGAGCCCTCAGATTTCCCCAGCGGCGCTGTGGGACACGTTAGGGTTAAAGGCCAGGGTTCTGGCAGAGCTGCTCGTGGGCAGGGAGTAAACCTGGGTGGCTGTGGCTTTCAAGAGGTTTATGTGTTTCTCCTCTCTGCCAGAAGCTTTTGGGTCTGAGCCAGTCAGGTTGTGAGGTGAAGCTTGTATCTTCGTTCCCCTCACGTGCTGAACCTGGTAACGCCTGCCAGGGCTCAGATCTCCCCCCGACGTGGGCAGAGGTGCCACGGAGCTTTAAATCTTCTCCCTGGTGCCCTTGTCAGAGATGCTTGTGCAGAAGCACGGCCCCAGGTACAGCTTCTCGCTCTCAGTGGTGGCAGGGAGCCCCCTGCACCCCTCCGCACCTCCCCACCGCCTCTCAGCAGGTCCCCAGCCCAGGCCTGCCCGCCAGCCCAAGCCCTGCCTGCAGAACGCGCACAGGCAGCAGCAGCAAGGCCGAGTCAGGGATGGGAGGTAATGCCCCTTCGTTAAAAAGCAGTTTCTGACTTCAGCAACTTGATTTGTCGGTTTTTCTCAAGCAATAATTATATCTGGAGCTGTTTCTTGGAAATGAAGCTGTTCCAGCCATTGTTTTGCTGATGACTAAATACTGCAAGGCCTTCGGAGGAGGAGACAGCTTTCAAACACGCAGCAGCTCCTTGGGCTGTGCGCAGGGGCGCGTTCAGGTGCAGAGGGGCACGGCTGCGCGCTGGAAGGCGGCTAACTGAGTGGGCTGCGGCTGTGACCCCCAGCGAGCCCGGAGCCCGGTGTCCTGCTGAGGCTCGTAGCAGGGATGCTCTGATCCAAGGCACAAGGCACCCTCAGAAGCAAAATAACGAGGGTCTGTGAGAGCCCCTACGAGGCAGAGCCACAGAAGGGCTGTGTGGCCGAGCTGGGAGACAGCACAGCCGCGTTACCGAGCTGCGGTGTTGTCACAGCCGCTCCTGCAGCACAGTGCGCTAAGCTGGACGGTTCTGCTGAGAGCATCCCCCCTGCGTCTTGCCCGCCTGGCAGCAGGGGGTTGTGTGGGGAGGGAATGATGCTTTTCCCCAGCCGAGCCTCCGCAAGCGGCTGTTCAGTCACGTGAAGCTGTGGCTGTGCTGCTTCCGCGGGCAGGCAGGCTTGGAAAGCGCGGGGTGCCAGCAGCCGTCAGGGCTGGGCTTTGTCCTGCACCGCCGCTGAAGGTCGCTGAGCAAAGCTTCTCCTCTCCTCCAGGTACGCCATCGGCGTGGCTTACAAGTCGGCCCCCAAGAACGAGTGGATCGGGAAGAACTCCTCGTCCTGGGTCTTCTCTCGCTGCAACAACAACTTCGTGGTGCGGCACAACAACAAGGAGATGCTGGTGGAGGTCCACCCGCAGATGAAGCGCCTCGGCGTCCTCCTGGATTACGACAACAACGCACTCTCCTTCTACGACCCGGCCAACTCCCTCCACCTCCACACATTCGAAGTCTCCTTCATCCTGCCGGTGTGTCCGACCTTCACCATCTGGAACAAATGCCTGATGATCCTCTCGGGTCTGCCCGCCCCGGACTTCATCGATTACCCTGAGCAGCAGGAGTGTAACTGCAGGCCCCAGGAGTCCCCGTACGTATCAGGGATGAAAGCCTGTCACTAGCCTGCCCCAGCCCTGCCCATGCCCCGCGGTGGCACCAGCGATGCTGGCGGTGCCGGCGGTCAGGGTCGGCCGCTGGGAGCCACACCGGAGAGCCGCCGTGCAGCCATAACGCTCCAGCAAGCGAGCACCTTCCCACATGCAGCTCAGTTTTTTTAAGGGGAAAGAGGAAGAACCTCTAACCGCAGCTGAAAACGAACTCCTGTTGGCGCGCGCCGCTTGTGTGTGAGAGTGGCTTGTGCAATTCCTGTGGCGCGCTCCGATCTCTCCTGAGCGGATTGTCACCAGGATGGTTTTGTCTTCCCTTGGGGGCTGGAAGGCTGGGGTGGGTTTTTGAGTGACCTTCCGAGGCGCTGCTGCGGTCGGGGATGTCCGGTGCGTCCCCGCAAGGCGCAGGTCGGAGCAGGAGGGGTTGGCTTTCTGGAGCCCGCTTGTCCCGAGAGCCAGGTGGGATCTGAGCATCGATTTCTGGAAAGGACTGGCTGGAGTTCGGCAGCTTCTCTGGCGGGGCGGATAACTGCATGGACCCCTCGCGCTGGGTGAGCACTGGCGGTGGCGTGGTGGCTGGTGGCTGCGTGGTGGGTGCTCTGCAAGGGCGAAGGCAGTGCTGAGGACGCGCTCGCTGCCTCTCTAGCCCTGCATGCTGCCGGCCGGTGTGCAGTCCCACAGTGGAGGGCAGTCGGCCGCGGACCCCCGCTCCCCTGTGTCTCCCCCTTCGGGAGCTCACCAGGAGCTGGGGAGGCCCCACCCCAAAGAAACCAGCCAAGGCACGGCTCGCCCCGGCGCAGAGATTTGGCAGATGCTCCTTCCCAACGCAGGGCTCGGCTGGCTGCGCCCCGCCAGTGTGGCTGCGTGCAGACATCCACTGGTTTCACTGGTGTCCCTGCAGAAAAACGCATCTCCTCGTGCTCAGCAGAGGGCCGAGTCCTGCCCAACGACCGTCTCTGTGCTCTGTGACCCAAAAAATCTCGATTTATGACCCCAGACCTTGGCTCTTGGTTTGTTCTCCACCGTGGTGGTGTGGAGCCGTCCCATTTGTGGCAAGGACTGAATCCGTCCCCGGGGCTCCAGCCCCACTTAGGGTGGCTATCCGGCTGAGACCTCCGGCTCTGCCAGCCTTCTCCTCCTTTTTCTGGACCTTGCTGACAGGGAACTACCTCAAAGCCTCGGCGGGGTGGGTGGCAGCACATCGGTGTCCCACCAGGGCTGTGGGAGAGGCTGGTTGAACTCGGCTGGAGCCTGTTGGCCCTGTCCGAAAGTGGGTGCTCCCCGCCAGCGGCCCAGCCTGGGGGACGCATGCCGTTACGTCTGGTGGTGGCAGCTGCGGGCGATAGCGTTGTCCGGGGACAGTGAGTGTAGAAAGAGCCCGTTTCCCAGCACAGCACCACTCCGCTTTCCCCAGTGACACCCTGGCTGCGGCGCTGCGGGAAGCGAGGCGGGTGCCACGCGCGGGAAGGGATCTGCCGCCTGCCCTGCTGAGCGGAGGAGATTTTGCCGCTGATCCGAGCTGCTCTCCCGGGCTTGGCGCTGGCACCGCGGGCAGCACGTCCCTGCGGAGTGGTTTTAGTGGCTTCTCCTGACCCCAGCCTGCGAGAACGCGGGTGGGGACACAGTGGGGACGCAGCGGGTTCGCGCCTGCCCTTCCCCAGGGCTGAGCACGCAGACGGGTCACTGTATAAGGATAAGCTGCCGATTTCCCTCGGATGGTTTTTCGAAGCCACACGGGGCTGTCAGTGAAGTCCTTTCCCCGTGTGCCGGTCCCGTCCGGGGCTGCTCGTGGTGTGCCATCCTCCACTGCCCAGGCACAGGCATGGCTTTCAGTGTTTGCAGTCCAGGTGCCAAGCTTTCTGCCAGCACCCCTTCCACTGCCTTCGTTGCCAGAGGACTGGGCGCACCCGTTAACTCAGAGCACACGAGCCATTAACGTGACGTTTGCACCTGACGAAATTGCACTAATCACGGCGCGGTTCCCCCTGCCCTGCGTCTCGTACCCAGGCCAGGCAGGAAGAAGAGCAGGGAGCTCACATGGGCGCGCGCCCAGGGGACCCCTGCGCCCTAAGCAGGCGCTTCTGGGGATGGGAGCCCGTTCCGAGCCACCCAGAGTTTCCTCTCTCGTTTTTGGAAAACCAAAACCCACCCC
The DNA here is from genome assembly GCF_036417535.1 of Chlamydotis macqueenii. NCBI lineage: Eukaryota > Metazoa > Chordata > Aves > Otidiformes > Otididae > Chlamydotis > Chlamydotis macqueenii. The sequence goes on from NC_141566.1 coordinate 887,145, forward strand.
GGGCGCTCCTGAGAGGGTGGGCGGTGCAGCCCGGCCCTGCTCTGTGCATGATGCCCCCCAGCTGCTCTGCTGCCCCCGAGTTAAAACGGCCGGGTGTGTGATGGCACAGCAGCGTCGCAGCCCCTCTGAGCCCCCACCGGCGCCGCAGCCCCGGGTTATGAACAAACGCGTTTCCCACAGCCCCACGGCGGGGGGAGGACGTGGGTGGGGGGCCGGGGCTGCCCGCGGGGCCAGGGCTGCTGCTGGTGACCCCGAGGCATAGGCTTGGGCTGTGGTGGGCTCCCATCGGACTCCCCTCTTCCACATGTATCATACTTGGTTCAGTTTTATTTTGGGGGAGGGTTGTTCTTCCTGTTCTGTTTCTTCCCTTTTTTTGTTGGTTTTTTTTTTTTTTTTTTGCAAGTTCTTTGTTAATGTCTGTATATATATATATATATATATATATAAAAATATAATATAATATATATACGTTACCGGATGTGTCTGTGTGGCAGAGACTGTGCGGTGTGCCGGCCTTGGCCCTGGGCTGCTCTGGCAATCACAGCCGGTGTTCTCCAAACCTCGGACAGAACGCAGAGCGTGAGCCTCGGGGTCACCGCGCCACGGGCGCAGCAGCGATTCGGCAACACCAGGGCAAGGCCCCTTCGTGTCACCCAGGGTGGGGATGAGGAGCTGGCCCAGCTGGGTCCCAGCTGGTGGAGCCCCTGAGAGCGCAGCGGGGCCACGGGCAGCGCCAGCCGGACGCGGGGGGGTTTGCTCACCCGGGGATGGTGCTCAGGGGACCTGCCGGACATATGGCCGTGCGTCCACGGGGGCGGGGGGCTGCGCCGGGCCAACCAGGGCAGCATTCCTCCCCCAGGGCTGAGAGCCTGCGGCGGTGGCAGCTCACAGGGATGCTGAAGCCCCATCCCTACACGTGAGTGTCCTGCACCCCGCTGTCAGCCCCCAGACACCGTCATGCGAGGGCAGCGCGTTGTCCAGGTCGCCGGGGGCTGCTGGAGATCCCCCAGTGGCAGGCAGATACGGCTGGAGCTGGGCTGAGATGGGGGCTGCTGGGCAGAAATCCCCCCACTCCGCGGCGAGGGGGCAGCGGCGGGGAGCCCAGGACCTCCCTCGCCAAGCAAAGCGAAGACACACCAGCCCCGGGAAGGCAGAGCCCAGCTTCGTTGAGCAGAAGTGCCTAAAATATTTATTAAGTGAAAAACATGTGGTGCAGACCAACACTGCAGAATTAAATATTTCTTACTTTATTCCTTTGCTCTAGGTTTTCTCCCATTAAACATTAACCACCAGCGCACGGAAACTGGCCTCAGGACTGAGTAGCTGCTTTCATTATGGGACAAATCCGTGGTGTTTGCGTTATGTCAGGCCACTGCTCTCGCCGGAACTGTTGCTGACAAACACAACTGTAACGAGCCGCTCGCTGGGGCCTGACGTTAACGCTCCTGCTTCTTCCCCGCAGCACCCTCAGCCTGACGGCCCTGCTAAATCCAGGCCTCACACCAGGCTGGGGAGCGAATACCCCAGCGCCTGCCCACGCGATGCTGAGTGAGGCGGGAGGCTGCTAATGGCAGCTCTTCGTTTGGGTGGTGGTGGCTGTTCCGGGCAGAAGCTGAGGGCGGGAGGCTCAGCTGACGTCAAGGATGCAGCGCAGCATGAGGATGGTGCTTCTGCCTGGGGACCCCCTGGAGACCCTGCTCTCCAGCCCCGATACCGGGCACCTCCATCTCCTCGGCCTTCCCCCCGGCACTGAGTCAAACGCTGCGGGGAGCCGCTCTGCCCCGGCCTGGGGAGCAGAGCAGCTCTGCAGCCATGGCTCAGCTCCTGCAGTCGGCGTGGGCCCTGCACGCGCATGCTGCACGGGCCCCGGCCTGGAGGGGACGCTTAGCCTTGCCTAAAGCTGCCCTGCCTCTCCCGGCTCCCTTCCAGAGGGGTCCCGGGGTGCTGGGAGTCGCCCTGGGTGCAGGTAGCAGCTCCAGCCCCGCTGCTGGCTCGCTAGGTGTAGGTGTAGGAGATCCCCAGCACCGGGAGGAGCTGCTTTGAACCACTTTGAGAACCGTAGTAGCACGGCAAAGCCAAAATGAATGCCTGCCCGAGCGACCCGGCTGTCCCCTCGTGTGCAGAGGCTGATGCCACCCGGATCGCTGGCTCGCTCCTTTTCAGCAGAGGCTCCTCTTCCTCGGGAGAGATGCTGCTCACTGCGACAAAGGGGTCTGTCCCTTCCACAGGAGCCTTTCCGTGGTGCTGGGCACGGCGCTAGCAGCGCAGATCACAAACCCTCATTTATTTGCCGAGCGCCTGCGCTGCAGCAGCGTTATCTGCGCTGTGCAGAGGGCTGGCGCCGGGCCGCGGGGACGCCGGTGCCGCTGTTGTCAGAGCTGCGGAGTGGGCTGCGGCGTCTCTGGGAGCTGTATGCGCTTTCAGAGGAGGATGTTTTATGCTCACCCCAGCGACTGCTGGCATTGACTGAGCACGGAAACCTTTTTTCTTTTTTAAATTGAAAAATAAAACCTTCCAGAGCAGAAACGTTACCCGAGTGGCTACAAACCGGCACTCAGACAGCAGAAAGCAGAGCGTTAGCGTGGGAAATGGCAGGCACCGCGCTCTGCTCTGCCTGTGATCCCAGCCAGTGAAACCCCAAACTGCAGTGAGCCCCCCCGGCCCTCCAGGCGGTCATTCTGCCGGCGCTGCCCCAGCTCTCACCGCAGCCCCACGGCACGGACCAGCCGCCCGTCGCAGCCCGCCCGTGGCTTTACGCTGCCGCAGCAGCAGCGGGGACAGGGGAGGCTGAGCCGCCATCGGCTCAGGCTGCCGTCAGCATTTGTCCTTTTGTGAGCTCCAGCGGCCCTGTCGCGCTGACCTGGGCCGCCATCCCGGCAGAAAGCAGCTCCCGGGTGGACGAGCCAGCCGTGCGTGCTCAGGCCGGTGACATTGGCTCCCAGCCCGGCTAACGTGGGCAACCTGGATCTGTCCTGCGCCGGGGCGAGGATTGACCCGTCCCCTCTGGAGCGGGGGTCCGCATGGCGCCGTGGACAGACGTACTCACGGGCCCGTCCTCTGCGCAGAGGAGGAAGAGGACCGCTGTGACGCGCAGCCGGTGTGCGGCAGGCGGCTGGCCCACGCTGCGTCTGCCGCAGTCTGCCAGGAGCGGAGCGGCCATCTGCCTGCGCTCCAGCCAGCCTTTCCCGGACGGCTCCTGCCGCACACGGCGGGGTTCGGATCCGTGTACCGAGGGTGTCCTCCTGGCTCCGGCAGCTCGGACAGTTTCTGAGCTGGACGCCACATTTGCATTGCTATAGGATAACGCTACTTTACACCGGGATTTTTCACACCCCCACCCCCCCCCCCCACCCCGTCCTCTTCCTGCAGCAGTGCCGCCCGTGAACTGTGATGCAACATCAGAAGAAAATAATTCTTCATACTTGTTTCAAAAACCTGCCTCTCCATAATTTCAGGGTTTGAGCAAAGACCTCCTGGTTCACCTCCTTTGCCAGGCACAATACCAATTTAAGTGTTGGAAAGGAGGACAGCTGCTAACCCAGGCGTCTGACGAGCTGGCAGGGCTGGGAGCCGCTGGGTGCTGTGCATCGCACCCGCCCATCCTTCCACCGAGGGACACGCCACACTGCACTCCGGAGATTGCTTCATTGTCCGAGTAATTACTGAGTTAATCAGGGAAATGAGCGTGTGTGTGAGGTGGGAGGGAGGCGCACGCTGTCCCTTGGGGTCACCGGAATGGCTGGGGGGGACTCAGGGCAGCGCGGGTGGGATGTGCTGGGGTGGCTGCCCCAGACAGCAGCGTGCCGTGTCCCCTTGCGTGTCCCTCTGGGGAGCATTTGGCATTGCAGGCCCCTCCGTCCCCCCGTGTGTCCTTCTGGAGCGCAGTCAGCATTGTGGGACCCTCCTTCCCCACTGCATCCCTCTGGGGAGCTGTCGGCTTTGTGGGACCCTCCGTCCCCCCGCGACCCTCCAGCAGCAGCCGGGTGGGAGCAGCCGGCCCCGGAACGGGGATGCTCCCACCGGCCCCTCGGGAAGTGGGGGGGGCCCAGGGCCCCCCGAGCCACGTTTCCTGCAAGCCAAAGGAGATTTCACCCCCGTGAAAGGGGGGTCATTGCTGGTCGCCTCTGTTTTTACAACGCGGCTGGTGCTAGGCGAGCGCAGGAGGGAGCTTTTTCCTCTTTCTCCTTGCTTTGTTTGGCACCTGTCTCCACTAACCTCTGGTTTCTAGGAAACAACCTCGCCTGCTGATGGGCACCGGTGAAAGTCAATTTAAAACCATTACTGACAGGGCGGGCTGCTTCATAGACAGGAAAAGACTCTGCTGAGAAGATGAGATGAGCCTTGTCACTGCTTTCCAGGAATGCACTGTTGAACACAGGAGGCTTCAATGTCACAAGCGCCACAAATTAAACCAGAGATTGCTTCCTCGTGTCAGCTGGGAGAGGACAATCGGTCTGCAAGCTGCCAGCACAGCGATGGTAGCGGTGCTCCTGGCTTTGCGGGACGCTGCCCGGCCAAGGCGTGCGCACGGCGCGGGGGTCTGAGCCGCCGGGACCCTGGGAGCCAAGGACGGCTCCGGTGATCCGCTTCTCTCGCAGGGCCGGGGCCCGGGACAGATCCCCCGCACTGCACGCATGTGAGACAAGGATGGTTTCTCAGCTGCTGCATGGGAGGGCTAGTGACACATCCTGGGGAGGGCCGAGGGGAAGGTTGCTGTTGGCTTTTTATTTTTTATTTCCTCTGCAGTGCATGAAACAGGAAATTCAAAACAACGCCCTTGCCAAAGCTCAAAATCCCACCGAATTCATGGGAGCCCTGGGGCTTCACCCCTTCTCTAGGAAGCTGCAAAGCAGAGAGACAGGACAAGTTACTGTTTTTATAAAGCAAGTGACATCAAGAGCCCGCCTCGTCTGTTCCCGTCTGCTGGCGACGATGGCTTGCACTGAGATGTGATAATCCCAGCCAGGAACACAACGCTGCCGTAGCTCCATCCGTGAATGAAAATTCCTTTAACTGGTGAATTCATTCCATGTTGAAAAAAAAAAAAAAAAAACCAACATCAGTTTAATAGATGGCCAGAACCGAAGATCACACCCCTGAGCCGTTCATAGGCTGCACGGGGTAAACGATTTACAGCGTCTGTGCTCCCTCAGCCGCACAGGGTCAGCGGTACCTGCAGGGCGGGATGTGCTGGGAGCGGGGACCGACGTGCCAGAGCTGCAGAAGCACCACTGTCCCGCCTGGAGAAAGGCAGCCAGGAGCCAGCCGCTCGGCCGTATCCGCAAAGCCAACCCGGCCCCGCTCCTGGGCCCAGCGGCCGCTCCGCTGTGGAGCCAGTCCGCGGTCAAGGAGCAGCGCAAAGGCTGCAAGATGGAGAGGAGTCCGGTTCTCCATGGCAACGAGCAAGAACTGGGTCAGCTGCAGGATGCGAGGTGGCAAGCACTCCCAGGAGCTTCAGAAGTAAAATCCCAGCGGGAAAGGGACATAGAGCCACGGGGACGGGGCAGGGAACAAGGGCACCTGGGTACCCAGGACCCCCAGAGACAAATCATGGCTCCCACCACGCGCCGCAGGGCGTAGCGGGGTCCCCAGCCCAGCCCAAGCCCCGGGGGACGGCAGTGCCCCAGGATAGGGAGAGGAGCCGTGGGAAAGCTGGGAGACACTTCCATGCCGGCTGCGCTGGGTGCATCTGCGTGCAGGAGCCCATGGCTGTGCTGAGTGGGGCTCGGGCGGTCCCGAGGCACAGCCGTGAGCACGGACATCGCTCTGCAGCCGCCATCTTCTGCCTGACTGCCCCGGACCCGTGCCCCCATCCTTCCCCCTGTTTCTCAACCACGCTGGGCCAAGCGCTGTCTCTTCGCGTGGCCCCTGCTTCCCTGTTGCTCCCTGCTCCAGTCTGGCTGCTTTATTTACAAAGGTAAGCCGGCTGATGGGCGCTGCCAGGGATGCTCTGCAGAGGCCATCACGTGAAGACCCTCATTACGGCTCCGTCGCTGACAGGGCCCGTGCCGCCTCAGCTCGCAGCCTTTGATCAGCTGGGCGCAGCGGCGTCACACCGGATCCAAGCGATGCCGCCCCCGCCTTTGCCGTGCACTGCGGAGCCCTGTGGCGGGGGCTTCATCATTACCCTGCTTCTAACACGTGGGTGCCTCCGCTGTGACAATCCCTCGTTAATTACCCGCACCTACCGGGCAGCGGCGGGGTGACGTGCCGGGACGGAGCCCTGGGACGCTGGGACCGGCAGAGCAGAGCATCAGGTCACCCCGCACTGCGAGCACCGGCTGTGCCTGTGTTCACCAGCGGTTACGAGGAAGCACCCCAGCTTTTGGCCGATGCAATGTTTTGGGTGACTCTTGGGATTTGATATTTTATGTACCAAAAATGTGGCAGATGTGGCAGATCTTTGCCTGTCACTTGCTGTTAAGAGCCCTCGGTTCTGTTCCCGGCTGTCTCGGTGTGTGACCCTGGTGTGAATAACTTCTCTGGAGTCGCATCTCCATTTGCAAATGGGCTGCTTAATCCTGCTCTAGCCGTTAGCGAGTTAAACACGCTCTTAACATTCACACAGCACCTTGAGAACGGAGGGGAAGTGCTGCTGACAAAATTGCAGCGTTAGTTCAGCTCGGCAGCGCGCAGCAACTGCACAAGTACACAGCAGCATCCTTCATCCTCACGCCGTGACGGAGCCTGAGCCCCTGCCCCTCCGCACCCGCCGAAAACACGGCTGCCCTCGCGGGAACACACTCCCAGAGGAACGTCCAGCTCTACGTCTGCTCCTCTGCAGACTTGGCCATGTTTCACAGCCCTGACCAGCTCTGCCCCTGCTCGCAGCCACGTTTTTGGGGTCGGTCAGTGGGATGGAAGCCTTTGTGCCAGGCGTCCCCGATGACAGGGGCACAGGAGGTGCCTCGGGTACCATCACAGGCAATACCTGTACCCCAAGGGCTCCTTCGCCAGCTGGGACGCTTGCCCGGGGCTGCAGCTCAGGGAAGACAGGGTGAGCAAATCCTCCTGTGCACGCAGTCCTGCGGGAAGACAAAGCCCATCCCGTGGCTGTGCCGGCCACGGCAGGCAGGGCTGGCGCTCCAGAGTAAAGCCCAGGAGAGTAAAGGGCGCTCAGGAGCTGAAAACGGGGTCACGGGGAAAAGGCCACGTTTGATCCGCGGCGTGAATCCTGGGAGGCTGCGACCCGCGCACAGTGGGAGGGACTGGCGAGCTCCAGCTCGGGTTCCAGTACCGTGCTAAAGAGACCGGATGACTCCTTGGAATGAAGAAGAAACGAAGAGAGCCTTTCCCAAAATAAAAAGCTTTTAGGGCTGGATGTCACGCCTGCTTATGACGTCCCCACAAGCAGGTCCCTTGCTGCTCCTCTGAAAGGCCTCCAGCGCGACGTTTCTCAGCATCGGGTTTTTACCCGGGGTAAATCTGCATCATTTCAGGGGGCAGGGGGGTTGCCCTCCGCTCCAGCCCAGCCCTCGCCTCGCTCGCTGCCGTGCCAGCCAGGACCTCCTCCAAAAGCAGTTCCCACTTTTGTCTTTTTCATCTCAGCCCTTCGAGAAGCAGGGTTGTGATGAGGCTCTGCCCTCCGACCACGCTCCTGGGAGGATCAGGGTCCTGGCCTTCCTTTCCGGAAACCCCTGTCCCTAACCGGGGCTTCTCCGTCCGCAGCTCCAGCCCCACCGCGCTCGGGGGCACCGCGCTTGGACCGCAGAGCTGCCCGGTCTGGGAATGGGCTTGGGCGATCGAAACCAAAGGCAGTGAAGGAATTTCTCAGTAAATTGCCATTAGATGGGTAACAGATTGCCTGGCAGCTGACAGTGAGTGAAAACGCTCTATTCTGTCATGTTTTATCAGCGGGAAAACCACTTGCAAGTGCTCTAATTACATTCCTAATTGCCAATGTGATTAGGGACCTGCAGCTGTTCATTAAACGTGTGTCACCCTCAGCCGGCAATCTGCAGGAGAGAATATTTAATTAATTGAGCAGCGCGCTGGATGAGAAGAGGAGATGGACAAACCTGGGAGCTGAGTGAGGAGCGGAGGAGCCAGGCGCTGACAGGAGCCGGTGGGTGGGAGCCCTCTTCCTCCGGCTCTGGGCACGGTCGTACCACCTCTTCCAAAACTTGACGAGCGCTGTCACAAAACAATCGGGTTTCTGTCCCTGTCACTCCCACAGGAGCTCTGCTGCCCTGAGGGGCAAGAACTTCCCATCTCCAGCCAAATCCTTGTCTTCTAGCAGGTTGTGCTCCTCGTCGATGGGACAGTGCTCTTGGTTCCGGTTCTTTGCTCCCTTGGCTCGTCCCCCAGCGCGTCAGCCGTGCCCAGAGCTCCCCAGCTCGCGCCTGGAGAGGGCTCCATACAAACCCCCGCAATCCCACCCGGAGCGGTCAGTCCTGCGGGAATGGCTGGGCACCGGGTGCTTTTCCAAACCTGTTTGGACGCGCTGGCAGAGGCACGAGCCCCTCCGCAGCCGCCCGGCCCGCGCAGACGGAGTCCTTCCTGCAGGCTCCTCTGAGCGGGGAGCTCCCGGAGAACATTGCGCCGGCTGTCGCTTCGCCGGCAGCTGAAACGCATGTGGCTAAACTACGACACCCTCCCATGGCAGGCGGTGCTTGCAAACACCCTGGGCCCGGACCCCAGGGCTTGCACGGGGCACACAATTCGGGAGCATCTCTGTTTAGCACCCCAGTCCTTCCCCCTCCCTCTGCTTGGCCGTGAGAGAGGGAAAAACATAAGAGTGCACCCGGATCAGCTCATTTCTTCAGATTTAATGTAGTCTGGTGCCTTAAAATATTCTTGATCACGACACAGAGAGTCTTAGGAGGCTTCACCCTAATCCCTGTTTAATTTCCACTTAGGAAAGTGTCACAGTGGATGTTTAATAAGAATTAATTCTGGGTTCTGTACGGTTCCTTTCCATTAAATAATCCCAGTGTTTCCCGACTCTTCAAACAGACACTGAAGCACGTTGAATCCCGCTTCCCATTCATCAGCTCCAGCCTCCGCTTAGCGTCAGAGCCTGCGTCGCTGCAGCCCAGACTCACCAGCGTCGCGCGGCGGCTCGCGAACGCGGGGCTGTGGCCGCACAGGACGGCTCGGCCCGCGATGAGCGAGCCCTGGGCGAGGCTCGCTGCCGCCAGACGTGCCCCAAGGCGCCCAGGCCCTCCCCAGCCAGCCCCGCGGCGCTGCTGCACAGCCGGTTATTCCTCCGTTCATCTTGTTCCACTGGTTGGTTTGGGATTTTTCCCTGCGCAAGCACAGCGCTTTGCACTTGTTATTGAATTCTCTGCCATCGATTCTGGACTGTTTTTTTTCAGCAGGCAGGGATTATCCTGGATGCCAAACCTGCTTCCCGACCCATGAATCTGCGGCGCAGCCCCGGGCAGCGTCCGCTCCCCTCCACGGCCAAAGGGCTGCCTGGCCAAACCCTCTCGCTCCAAGCGGCGTTCCGGGGTGAGGGTGCTGAAGGGGATTGCTGGTCCCTGCCCAAGCCGTTCCCTTCAGCACCGCAGCCCCACATCCCAGCAAACCGCGCGTCGGCGCACATCCACCTCTACCAACAGTACCCACGGGAATTCGGAAAGTGAGGCCTGACCCCGAACCAGAGCAGGAGCACATTAGAGCCACTGAAGAGATGCTGAGCAGCAATTATTTCTCTAATTAGTGGCCAGACTTAAGCATTACAAGATATTACCCAGTCATTTGAAAATGAGAGGCTCCATAACCACGCCTGGCACACGAGAGGGCCGTTCCCCCATAAAGAGCTTCAAAGGAAGATCTCTGAGCTACTGGTTACACAGGAGGCGATGATTTACATGCTGTGTTTAAGGCAGACGCGTTATTTGTTGAATCCCGAGAACCACGCCTTCCTCGCCTGCTGGAGATGGACCCAGGCAGCCCGATGCAGAAGCCAGGCGCTACCGGCAGCTCTTCGCGTGGCACACAGCAAGCCCTGCCACTGCCCGGGTGATTCACAGCTCCTTGTTGCTAGGCTGTAATACATTATTAATCAGCCATATTTTAGGAGATCCAAATTTATATCGGCTTTAATTAGATCGGCCTCTTTCTAATCTCCAGGGCGCACAGGGCTAACGGGAAGGCAGCACTGAGGGGAGCATCCTGGGACACCATCCTCTCCTCCTTCCTCACATCCCTCCGAAGGCTTTCGGGTTGCCGTTAGGTTTCCCACCCATGACAACGCTGCCGTGCACCGCCCCTCACGCCTCCCGAGCCATGGGTAAGACCTCTTCGGAACAGCACGTTTGGTATGTGGGAGGGAGCGAGGCATTGGGAATGCGACCAGCCATCATCTCCATTGCGGGGCCAGAGGAGGGCCAGGCTGCTCCCTGTCCCGCAGGTCACCCAGGGCTGGGACGGTCTCACAGAGAGCCCCGTCGGGAGAGCAGGAGGCGCCTGCAGCCCCAAGAGACCTTTGGATGTTTGGAGCGCGTTTAACGCGCCTACAGCACTCGCTGGCTGGGGATGTGAATGAAATTGCACGGAAGAAAACAGACGATGGTAAAATAGTTCAGCACGGCATTAGGAGGGCAAATAGAGCAGGGCTGCACAGACAGAGGCAGCCGGGAACCGGCCGTGTCACACCATTGTCTCTTTCCCCATTTAAAACCCAATGTGAGGTTTTAACAGCACCCCACGCTGGCTTCCGAGGAAGAGATGTGTTTTAAATAGATACAACCCATCACAGCGGTGTTTGTTAAAAAAAGGCATATTCCCCCTTTTCACAAAACGTGGGACTTGGATCCCTCCCACCACCAAAAGTGCCCAGCCAATGTAAGCGACGGCGCGGTTCGGGAGCGGGGGGTCGCGGGGCAGGGGAGGCACAGGCAAGCGCTGCACAGCACGGGGAAAGGAACCCCCACGTCAGTGCTGCGGCAAGGACGGGCGTGCGCAGCTGCCCCTTTCCGCACACCAAATCCCAGCTGAGCCCCTCCGGTCCCAGGCCAGCGATCGCTACAGGGAAGCTGCCTGGGACTTCAGGAGATGCTCTCAGAGAGACGAAGCCCTGAAAATGAAGCAGAAAGGGCTATCTGGCCAAAAATTAATCCCCCGCTCCAGTCCCCAAAATGCAGTCTCGTTAAGGATTTTCTGCCCCGCGAGGCCCCGTCAGACAGCACAGATCGGGGCCGGCGGGCGCTCGCGGCGAGCGGCAGGAAGAGCCCGAGCCGAGCCCAGGAAGGAACGCGGGGCGGTAAATAACAGCAAGGGCAGAGTGTGCCCGTGGGTGACTGATCACGCGCCTCGCACGGGGTCAGGCCAGGTGATGATAGGAGTCTGGTAAGATTGATGACTTGAGGAATTAGCCAGGAAGGAAATCACGCGGTAGCCAGAATTCCTCAGCGCTGTGCTGTACACCACCGCACGCCAGCCGCATCCTCGCGCCACCCTTGCACAACCCTTCATTTGGACACGCTTGCGCTGCACAAAGCTTCTCTTCTCCCTAACACACAAGATTGGCACAGGTACTTCTGTCACGGCCAGCCTTGGGGCACTTCCACATTCTGGGCTGCTCTCCCTCCCCACACCCCGGGCTGCTGAGAAGCAGACAAAGCCGTATCCTGATCCCAGAAACACCTTAAAAAAAAAAAATTAAAAAATAAAGGCCTTATTACAAAAGCAGATGAAAAGCTGAAATAAAATTAATGTACCTAAGGCAAAAAAAAAAAAAAAACCCCACAAATCTGACTTCTCTCTCCCTTTTCCCCTCTTTCTGTATGTGTGTATATACAGATTTAGAGAACTTCAAACAATTTCACTTCAGTTTCAGCCGGTCTTTTAACTCATTTTCAAGCACTTTTTAAAATGAAAAGACATTGGAACTCCTCCTTCTGAAAACGCCAAGACCCAGTTTTTGTAGCAACCATTTCAAACCGTTTATCCACTCAGCAGCTTTTCGGGCAGAGGACTCGCTGAAGCTGCACATGATCTGTATTTTTAAATCAAAGGAAAGAGGGAAGCTTAACCCAGGGCTTCCCGGGACAACGGGCTCTGTCAGCCCAGCTCCCGCTTCCTGATTTGATCCCGTTGGACAGAGACAGAAATCGCCTCTTCGGCCCCAGCCCCGCGGATTCTCTGCACGATGCTGCGTCTCACAGCACGGCACCACGACCCCCAGTATGGCGCTCGCTCCGCGCGGCTCTGAAACATTTCCAGATTCACCGTTTGCCAGCGATTCCGGCTGGGGCACCATATTCAAACCAAAAAAGCACAGATCAGGAAGGGCTGCTTCTGCCCAGATACAATTAGGAGACGTTTTTTCTGTATGCACCGTAGCAGTAACTCTCCTCGGTAAAACATGCAGATATTCGCAGCGTTCTGGGAACGTTCCGTTAATATTTTATAGCTAGGGTTTGTGCTTCAGAAAAGTTTTCTTTCTTTTATTCCCAGGCTTGTGACAGCCTCGGCGCAGACACATCCGTGGAGTTGCAGACCCGGTCGGCACGCGGGGTCCCTCCTGCCCCCCGAGACAGACTGTGCCCACGCGCTGATGTCTGGACGAAACGGGGACAAGGGTTTGACCCTGGTCGGGATGCTGGGACCTGAGCACGTCCGCCCTGAGCCCCGCTGGTCTGCAGGATCCCAGCCGGGAGCCTGGCTGAAGCAGGGATGGAGCAGCGGCGGGCCAGGGTCCCTCTGTAGGGAGCCAGTGATGCCCCTTTCAGTCAGCGGTAGCATCAAATACAGTCCCACACACATCCTTATTTTGTCCGGGAAGCAGAGTTGTTCCTCTCTTTAGGAAACAGAAAATACACAGAACTGGGAAAAGGGAGAGCCGGTCTCACAGCTCAGCAGGAACCCAGCAGCAGCGTTCCCTTGTCTCCACACATCACCAGCAAATTTCTTTTTCAGGCCACTTGCCGGATGCCGGCAGGCTTGAGGAAGGTGGACGAACCCTGATTTTTCACCAGGGGTGTTTTCTGGGGGTCACAGCGGTGCAGCATGGCTGGAAAAGCGGTGCACGTCCCGGGGAAGGGGTGGGTGGCTGGGGAGCACAGGAAACGTGAGAGAAGGGGACAGCTCTCACACAGCTGCAGCAGATCTCATGTCTAATGAAAGGAGATAGAGCCGATGGTCCACCTGCCCAGGGAAGCACCCTGCGACCCAGAGCAGAGCAGCAGGACGGGACCCCACTCCCCCAAAAGACCCCTCAAGTAGTTCACAGAGAGAGGAGCACGTGGGGCCGCGGTGCCATTGACACAGCACACACAGAAATAAGACATATTCAATACACAAAGGAAGGAAAAAGTTGCTAATTATCCACAAATAACAAGCTGTAACCACGTAACTCACTTAATTAGAAGAGAAATTAATCACAACATGGAAGGCAAGCTTTAATTACTGCCAGGCACTGCGCTGTGCAGTAACAAGCATCGCCAGAGCAGGCAAGCGCTGGCTGGCATTGGCAGCCTCATTAAGACTGGTCTCTCACCACACTCCTTCGAGCGTTCACACACACCCTGTGCAGCTGGTCGCTCTGCTTAAAACAACGGCTGCTCCGCAGGGATCTTCTGTCCTGGGTTGACACGAGGCTCCTGGCTCTGGGAAGTGAGGCTGCAACACACGCAGACCTTGGGAGGTGCTCAGGGGGTCTCTGCTCCTGGCAGGGAGTATCACCTCCTGAGGAGGAGTTTATCCACGCGGGCTTTAACGCTTCGACAGGCTAGAGCAGCAGAAAGGGCTTTTTGGCTGGGAACGGCCCTGGTAGGAGCCCTCCTGCCGCTGTGGCAGGGCAAGGGTGCTTCACCCCCTCGGCGCCAGGGTCTGAAAGCCCCTGCAGCCCCCCCCCACCCCCCCGCACATCAGCATCACTGCCGCAGGGCTGTGAGGGGACAAGACCTCAGGCCCTGTCCATGTGAGGGGTCCACGCGCTGGCTTCAGAACAGGTTTTCCCCAACCCCACCTCACTTGTGCATCTGCAAAACGAACGCAGGGTCTGCGGGTGACACTGCCAAACTGGCTTCCTTTCCCAGCCCAAACCAAAGGCCGGTCTGGCCACAGACCACGGGCTCCTGTGGTGCAGCAGAGCTGGCGGAGGTCCTCGGGCCCCTGGTGTCACCGGCTGCTCCAGCACAGTGCCGGGCTCCACACATCTGCTGCTCCACCCCGGCACGGGCTGGGTGCACACCTACTCTGTGGTGCAGGTTTGCCTCAGCCCCAGCAGACCCCAACGCGTCACAGAGGAACTGGAAAGCGATGGAGAATCTCGGGTCTGGGAGAAAAGGGGGTGAGGCACTGGGCATACAGGCTAAGCACAAGGTTAGCCAGTCATCGCTGGGCTCGAGACCCCCAGGGACCTCTTCCCACCCAGGGCTTCCTGTGCTGCTACAAACAGCTGGCTTCAACCCGATTTTTTCCGTAATTCTGCTAGAACACCACTGTCTGGTTTCATCTTTATGCCCAAAAGGCTTTTCCCTTCTGCTTCCCATGTCTAACATTTCTGCCCAGAGATAAAAAAAGGGAAGGACAAAAAACCCTCTTCCACTTCAGAGAGAAAAAGAAAGCAAAGGAAAATCCCAAACCTTCTGTAGAAGTGTTTTTTTATCTGTGTGTGTTTAAACTAAAGACTTCTTTAGACATCACAATGAAAAATGTCATCCAGTATTTGTCCCAAACCAGCTCTTACTTCTCTCACCCTGGCCACCAGCACCCCCCAGTCTCCGTGCTCCCCCCACCCCTCACGCAGCTGCCATCTCCCCACGCTCCCCTCTGGTCCTCACACCCCTCAGAGCCCCGAACAGCAGCACCCAGCCAGCACTGCTGGCCCTTCGCATCCTCTGCGTCCGGTGGCGGGGTGCTCCTCTTCCCTGCTGAAACCCACCAGGAAGCAGAGCTAAGCTGAATAAAGCAGGAGGGACCCGTCACTTCCTCCACACTGCCTCTGCCAGGGGAGGTTAATTAGGTAATTACTCACATGTGGCAGTCTGTCAGGCACAAACAACACAGCGGCTGCCAACGAGGAAAGCCGTGCTTCCCTGATAACTCCATGCCAGCCGCGCTGTCGGCAGCGTTCCACCGGCGCTCACGCCGGCGCCTCTGCCCTGCAAGCCCGCGCACAGACAGTGCCCTTCCGCAGCCCACAGTTATGACATTTCGAGTTTGGGTTTTTTCCTTACTTTTTGCAACTTTTTGCAGCTTAGTTGTACAACTCCCTTAGAGCCGTACCCACGCCCTTGCAACGGCGCTCGCCCGTTACAGCGTGCGGACAGGACCATCGCTCTGCTGAGATCTGCGGAATCTCTCCCTGAGCGCACAGCCAGCTCCGGTCAGTGCGGTAACGCCGTCTGCTTCAGAGCATGCTGCGCGCTGTTTTTACCAGCACTACCATCATCTCCTATGTAAATAGGAGTATCACCACACATTTTCTCACACAAACACAATGTATTTTCCAAACCATCAGATCCTGAAGATTTACGCTGCGACTCACGGCCTCCACATCCAGAACGCATAGCAGGGCAGCGCCTTGTGAAATCTCCCAGAATATCACACCCAGCGCTGCGCCGCGATGGCCCGTCTCACAGCCTGACAGGGCAAGGCACGATGTTCAGCCAGCGCTGGCATTGCGATTGCCAAGTGGAAAACTGCACGGCAAGTCAGAGACAGCCCTGGGAAGTTCATCTCTGTTGCTGTCCGTTATTTCGAAGTTTAGATGTTTACTTCTCGAGTGTGTAACCACTGGCAGTGAACACCGGTCTCACACCGTCCCCTGAAGGACGGGTCTGCGGAGGACGGAGCCTGCACAGTGAGAGCATCCTCTCAGTGCAAGGCCGTGCCTGCTTTTTATCGCCAGCAACAGCTTTCAAAACGTCACATCCGAGATGTTTGTGGTGCACAAAGATCACAGTGGAACAGGAGAACCGTCCCCTGAGACCACGTAACATCTGCAATTTTTTTAATTTTGAGAAAGGGCAATAAGTGGGGAGATGCACAATCATCTGAAATTAAACGTGAGGAAAGCTGCACGCATTGCCATGCGGGTACAGACAGCAGCAAACCCAGAGTCCATCGCTGTCGAGCGGTACTGCTCACCGCGGTGTCAGGGCAGGGCTGGGGGAAGCACGGGCAAGAACAAAGGTCTGAAAAGCAGAGGGAAGCGGCGATTACTGACTTGCCATTTCTAGCAGCGTGCCACCCAGCTCCTCTCACAAGAGGAGAATGCAGTCTTTGCTACGCCCCCCTCCCACAGTTCCTGCCCTTACAAGATTAGACAAAACCAATTACAACTGCAGCCAGTCCAGTCTTCCCTTTGCTTTATTTTCTGTCTGACAGGGTAAAAATCCTATTCATGCAGAATTTTGCAATAACTTTTTCTCTGAAAACGATTTCCCCCTGACACAGAGATACCCGATTTCCAGATCCATTTTCCTCCCACCAGCTTTTCCCATTTTATTTCTTTCTTCCCACTTTTTTTGCTTCCATGCAGTTTTTACTCCTTCAAGCCACACTCAGCGCCTCGCTCAGCCCCAGCGATATCCACAGGCACCACGCAGAGCGAGTCTGGTTCCTTTGTTTGCTCCGCGAAGAGCTCCCATCGCCCTTCACCCTTTCCATTAACACCCGCCAGCTTCTCCAGCCCGCTCGGCCGTCCCCGGGAGGGCACGAGCCCCCATCCTTTGCGCTCCCGCTCCTCCCACCACCCGTGCAGCTTCGGGGTAATGAGAGGGCAGCCCTAGCGCGAGGACATCCATCAAACCCAGCCTTAAAACATAGCACGAGCCTCAACAGAAACGTCCCAAACGTGCCCAGCGACTCCCCGTGCTCCCCATCCCAGCCACCTCCCCCCACCCCGCCCTCGCACCCCCCCGCCCCGGGCCGGGCACAGCTTCCCCACTGCGCACGGAGCGGGGACCCAGCAGACAGGGACCCTGCGCATGGCATGGCTGGGAGCACACGCGGTCCCACCCCAAACCCTTCCCAGGTCACCGACGTTAACGACAGCGCCCTTACTTCCAGCACTCACTAGCCTGTGTGCTAGGCGCAGGCACCCCCTTCTCTCCAGCCCTTTTTAAGGTGGCTAATGAGCAGAGGAGCCCTGGCTGTTTTGTCTTTTTCACTATCATATATAAAAAATGCAGATTTGATTAAATTTTCACACGTTGCTTAACGCATAAACAGGAATACGCCGTTCCGCTGGCAGTGCAACGCAAACCCCTCCTCAGAAGTGTTCCTTTCCCAAACCGTTTCCGAAGCAAGTCTCGCTTCCACATTAAGAAACGACGCTGGTGACAGTTTCCTGGGGACACGAAGACAACAGCTGCTGCGAGGTTTTCAATCAACATGCCTCGATTTTCACAGCTCCAGTGCAAACATATTTATGGTAAATAACTCGTCTCAGATGGAGTGAAACCAGGTAACCTTTCCGTCTGTGCTAACACACATTTGTTCCTGGCCGCAGCGCGGAACCCTCCTCATCCTTAGCCCCGCGTGACCGAGTAAGATCTGCCCGCACCAGCTTCACCCAAAGCCAGCCCTTGGCAAAGCGCGTCTCAGCCGTGCCCAGGAGGCTGTGCTTTGGGGCACACGGCTGTTTTTCCAAAAGGCCACGCACGTTCAGTATTGCCCCCACGGCGTACTTACAGCTTTTGGGATGAGGAGAGAGGGACCGCTCTGCGCTGACACCACGTCCTGCTGCCGGGCATCGCATCCCAGGCGAACGCGGCCGATGTCCCATGGCATCGGAGGTCCTGCGCTGCTGCCCTGGCTCCGGGCTCACCAGCTCTCAGCCGGCCTCGCTGGGCTCCTGCTCAGCCGTTGGGCTGCTGTTCACCACCGGGCTCCCGAGGAGGGGAGGACACTGGGGAAGGGGGTAAGTCCCAGCAGGCTCCTGTTATCGGCAGACATCAGGGGAGGAATCACCTCGAGCCCCCGAGGCTGCAGGACGCTTTTGCCGGGGAGCCTACAGCAGCTCAGCCCAACCCGGAGGGTGGGAGCCCAGCGCCACACCCCACCTGCTGCTCTCCTCCCCAGCCAAACAGTGAGCCCTCTGCCACCCAGCCAGCACCCCAGCCCCCCCGCAAACCACTCACACAGGTGCGTGTGTGCCCGAGCAGGGCGATTAAAGGGGAGCGAGGGCAGGATCAGGTGCGGAGCATCAGTAAGAAATGCAATCTTTACCTAAAGGGCATCAGCTGCTTCCCGGGGACCCAGACCGCTCTCTCAGGGTTTTCTCCTCCCCGCAGCACAGAAGCCCTCTGGTTTTGGCTGGCTGTGAGGGGCTTCTTAACTGCTGGAAATGGCTCGTGAGCGCAGGAGCCAAGTCCAGGGGTTTTCCAGGAACGGCTCACAGGTCCCCGGCCGGCCGCCCAAGTGGGCCAGGCTCCTGTGCATCCCCCAGGCATGGAGTTTCCCAATACACGGCTTGAATTTGCTCCTTGTCTCAGGCAACACGTGAACCCCGCATCAGGGGACGCGTCCCGAGGGGAAGCCCGGCTAGCCGCAGGCCGCTCCCCAGCTGCCGACAGCCCGCGTGGGTCCGTGCCCCTTTGCTGCGCCGCACAGCACGCTGCGAGCGTGGGTGGTGTGACGCGGGCACAGCTCCTTTGGGGAAAAACGCGGTGTTCTGGAGCACGGCAGTGGGGCTGGCAGGCACAGAGGCGCGAGGAAGGCACCGTTCGCTACCCTGTACAGACACGTGTGAGCTTTTCAACCTGCAACCACCCAGAAAGCATTAATCGGTCACTGAGGAAACACCCGGCAGCTGGGAAATAAATGTTTGAAGCGCCTCATCAAAAAGCACATCTCTTTGATGAAGAACGCCCACCTTCTCATGCTACAGAAGAGATTGAAAAGAGATTGAAAGCTTCATTGCAAAGCTTGGGTTCCGCAATTAGCGTGGTAGGGGACAGGCACAGCCCTGCAGACGCTGGGAGCAAGCCCCACGTGGCCAGGACACAGCCACCTCTCGCCAGCCGTGGGCTCCCGCAAGAGCCCCGGCTTGGGACGTTCACGGGCCCGACAACGCGGGACAGCCCGAGGTGGCAGCTCTCGCCTCCCCCGCGCCGCACGGGCCGACCAGCCCCTGTCCCGCTTCGCCTGGGCAGCGCTGACCCTGAAGGGTTCATCGCCGTTTCCCTGGCACGAACGATCCTGTTCCCAGCTCTCCCAACCCGCGAGCTATCCCTGAGCCGTAACGGTGTTTTATGGATTAAAGTCAGGGAGCTGAAAGGAACAACGCCGCGGAGACTGCAGCAAGCGCTTTCGCTGGGAACAGGGGAGGGATTTCCATCAGTGAGTCACTGGACCGTCTTTTATTGCATTTAGGATTTTATTACCAAACTTTGTAGTAGCCGTTGTGATTAATCTGGGTGATTCCCGCTGGCAATAAACACCCGGGCAGCGAACCGCACACCGGCAGCTCGCCGTTGCCCACCAGCGCAGCGCAGGGGCAGGCTCTGGAGCCCAGTGAGTCACTGGGGATGAACCAGGCTGGCTTGGTCCATCGTGCTGTCAGAAAGGGGACACACGGTGGGAAAAGGGGCACGCGGCATCCGAAAGCCAGAAGCGGTGTTCCTGCGCCGCAGGCTCTCCTGCTGCCTGGACAAACCGCCGAGTCCCCTTAGAGAAGCACCCAGCTCTGTGAATGCCTCGAGTTTTGCCCTTTGTGCCCCAAAGCTGGCTCGGTTTACCCCACACCAGGTACCTTGGTGGTGTGGGTTTGGGGACGGGTGCTTTGCTCGGAGCATCAGCAGCCTGTGTCAGGCTAAGGCGACCCTGGTGAGTTTGTCACCATCTCACATGCAGGAGAGCGGTGGTTTGGAGATGCCGAAGCGGCCACTGGCAGCCCTCGGGTTTCCCTAACCTGGAACATCCCCATCGAACCTGCGTGTGAGGGCAGGCCCTTTGGAGAGGGCAGCCTGGGAAAAGAGTGGGAAGGAAAAACGAGCCCACGGAGCGGCCCTGGCATTGAACCCAAAGGCCCCGTCCCGCCCAGCCTCACCTCACTGTCTGGAGCCGGTCCCTGGCTCTCAGCCTTTCCCAACTCTTACCCCCTCGCTCCCGCTGATACCGTTTTGTACAGCACAGAAGATTTCCCTGCTACCTTTCGCCCATCGCTGCCCAAGCTGTGCTTAGGAAATACTGATCCCAAAGTCCCTGGGCTTGGCTGGGGAGGCTGGGCTTCTCCAGGAGAGACAGGCGCCTGCAGCAGTGGCAGCACGGGTGCCTTCAAAGCGAGGAGGACGCGTCCCTCACCACCCCATCCCCGCGTCCCGTGACGTACCGTCCGGCTGCCTTTGGAGCTCGGTGTGCCTGCACTTGGCCTTGGATGGAACCATCGCCACATGGAAAGCTTTGCATGTGTCTGACTTGGCAGATGCTGCTTCTCCTGCCTGCCAGCGTTGGAGTTCTGCCAACAGACAGACTTCTCCATCTGGAAGGAACGACCGGTCTGAAGGCAGCATGACAGAGAGCGGCTCTTGCTGCGCAGCTCCGGTTTGTGCATCGCGGGGCAGACCCTGTGACACGGAGGGAGGGGGCGCACGGGAGCAGGGTCAGTGCAGGGCTCAGGGAGCCCGCGGTGCTGCTGCCATGGGGATCGCGGGCAGGACGCTCGCACCCTAGGAGAGGACAATGTCTGCCGAGCGACGGCTGAGGACATCGAGGTGGTCGGCTCTGATGGAGACGCTGCCCACGCTGGGAACGATGGGGAGGTGAAACCCTGCCCTGCGCCCCAGCCCTGCCTGTGCCGCTGGCCCCGGGCCCCCACCCTTCACCGTGGGCGGGCAGCGGGGCAGGCAGCAGGGACTAGGATGACTCGGGGACAGCCCCGTGGGGCTCTGCGCCTCCTCCCTGCCACGGGCAGGTCAGAGCCAGAGGAGAACCAGAGTCCCGCTTGGCCTTTGAGTTGTGCTGAACTTCTGAAGGTCTGCGGTTTGGGTCTGCGTGACGAGCATCGCGGGGCATGCGGGGTCTGGCGGCCGGTGCTGCGGCAGAGCCGTGAGACGCGGCCGCGGAGCTGCGCGGTGGGGAGCCGCAGGCTGCAAGTGCTGGCTGGAGACCCCAACACCCTGCCTGCCCCTGCTCGTCCTGACGCCCCCCAAACCCCTGCGCTCTGCCAGGGGCTTTCTCCCAGCCGCTCGTCTCTGGAAAGCCCAGCGGTCTCTGGCGCTGGAGGGGAAGCAGTCTGATCCAAGTCACTTTCTGAAACAGCTTTTATTTCCCCAGAGAGGCTGCAGCAGTAGTTCTGAAGGGAGAACCGTTAATGCTCAATTTAGCTCCACATGACCTAATTTGCCACCACTTATTCAACAAGGGAGAAGCAAGCAAAGAGAAATCCGTGCGCGTGGACCTTGAGAGCCGCTGAGCTCCCGGGGGCGCGAAGGGAAGGGGCACTCCTGCAGCGGCGCGGGAGGGCAGGTCGCTGGGAAGGGGTGAAAAGAAGGTTTCCTTGGAGGGCTCCGGAGAGCTGAACCTGCACTCAGTTTGCACGGCAAGTGTCCTTCCTTCAGCAGCCGGCGCGAGGACACGCGGAGCGGGGTCACAAAAGGAGCCGGCAGCTGGGGAAGCGCGGGCACTGGGTGGGGATCTCAGGGCGGGCGAGTCCGGGTCCCCATCAGAGTGAATGGACGCTGGCTCTGACAGATTTCAGGAGTCAAACGCTTATTGGGGGGGATTTTCTGTCTCAGGACCTTGCTTGCAGAATCTCAGGTGCTCAGGTGACGTTGCTGCCTGTTGTGTTTTGTTCTCTGCTCTGGGCGCCTTCATGCACCCCCTGCGCTCCCGCTGAGGCCGTGGAGGAGAAATGCACCCGAGAGCCGTGCAGTGCTCCTGGCTCGGCCGGCAGCCTTGTCGGGGTTGTCAGGACGGCTCCCCACCCCGATCCCGTCTCTGGGGCTGCTCCCGGTGCCGTCACACACCTGCACTTCCGTTTCCATTCCACACCGCTCGTGACGGCTCTGCCGCAAATCTCCCCCGCACTTCCTCCCCCTCTTCCCAGCTCACCTTTCCTCCCAGCTACTGCTGTCCTTTCCTTTAAAGGTGGAGGAGTGCACGTCTGCGGCAGGAGAGCACGCTGTCGCGTTTGCCTTCCCAAGGACCCATTTCCAACACGCTTTTGCTCTAACACATAATACGCAATTTTTATATTTAAGAAAACAAGGATGAATGTTTGCTGGTAAACATTCCAGGGAAGCGTGCCAATGAGCATATCCTCCTATTCCTTACAGAAATGTAAAACATCAGCGTGCTGCCAGCCACCAGGATTGTAATGTTTTTCCTTTCATACATAAAAATGTCTTACTAATTAACCATCCTCCCGCAGTAGCCAAAACCCAGGCAGCTCTGCCATATGCTAACGCGCGCCGGGACTTTGTCAGCTGTGAAATATTTAACGCTAATCAGACGCAGAGAATATTGTTCCCCCTCCGCACAAGTGACTGTACAGCACGGCCTCACGACGAGGGGTCATACGCGGCGCTCCGCGGCTCGGCTCCCGCTCCTCCGTCCGCCCAGCCAGGCTGCGGACCGAGGCGGGACCCTCACCACCCCGCTGCCCCAACCCGGCCGGGACGCCGGG
This sequence comes from Chlamydotis macqueenii, assembly GCF_036417535.1. Lineage (NCBI taxonomy): Eukaryota > Metazoa > Chordata > Aves > Otidiformes > Otididae > Chlamydotis > Chlamydotis macqueenii. Next base: position 909,673 of record NC_141566.1, read on the forward strand.
CGCTGCCTTACGCAGACGAGGCACAACCGCCGCTGCCCCCTGCAGAAACGCCCCGGGGAACCGACCCGAGCGGCGGAAATATGCGCCGTGAAGGCAGCGCCTGACGAGTGCTGCTCCTCCCAGGTTTCCAGGGCGGGGAGGGGGCGCGAGGGCACGGGTTACATCTTCATGGGGAGCTAGAGATGGGCGAGACTTTCTGACAGGTTTTAGCATCGCAAACACAAGCTTGTCTCCAAAATAAATGACAGATTCCTGCTGATCCTGCCAAATGGCTTATGTCAGAGCCTCTCCCGAAGTAATTCCCCAGAGTAAGTTCAAAAAAGGCCTTGAAATATATTTAGAACATTAGGAAGTGGTTAAAACAGAGTCAGAAACTTTAGTTCTACGAGAAGCCGTTTCTTTTCTCAGTCTCAATCTGCTGAGAAGCAGCTTTTCTGAAGCCTGTTCTGATCTTCTCTTTCCTTCAAGATGGAGAAAACCCTGCTCTCCCCTCTGCGGCTGACACATCCTCTGCCTCCCCAGAGGCAGGAAAGGAGCAGCTCCAGCGCTGGGGGTACAGAGCAACCCCGTCCCGTCTGCAGCGGGTCCCCCCACGCCGCGTCGCCAGCCGTGCCTCTGGCCTCACCTGGGGCCGGGTCAGCTCAGGTCAGCAGGACTGGGGCGGGCGCGCTCCGTACCCGCATTTCCAGGGATCCCAAACTAGCGAAACTGGGATGCAGCCCTGCACGCTCCTCGGTCACAACAGCCACCCTCTGATGGGAACTGGGCTGCGTCACCTCTGGTCTGCAAGAAACCTCCCCTCCACACCTCGGCTGCAGGAGGCTGTGAACACATCAGTCGTTACCACAGTCCCTTTGGACAAAAGAAATGAAGAGATTACAAGAAAAAAACCCACAGATTTATCGGAAGCCACTGTGGGCCACGCGCAAGGAGAGCAGAAGAGTAAGGGGCGGATGGAGCCGGACCCCACGGACACACAGTGCTCGGCGGTGCTGCCCTCGCAGGCTCCGGCTGGGAGCGCCGCTTGCCCACCTCCACGGGTATCCCGCGCGGACGGGGTGAAAACGCGGCCCAGCTGGGACGGCAAACAGAGAACAACGCGGGATGTGCTGCCAGAGAGCCGGCACCAGCCAGACGACAGCCCAGCAGCGCCCTGCGCTTACCCGGAGCTCGAAGGCTGCCTGTGCAGCGGGAACCAGCCCCAGCGCAAAACCAGCAGCCCATAAAGAGCGAGCAGTAAAATCAGCAGTGACGTCTCAGATCGCCACGGAGAAGAGGTCAGGCGGCTGGAGGAGAAGCCAGGAGGAAGAGGCTTAACCATGCCGATACTATGCAGAGAGCTCATTGGAACCCGCTCCGTGTTTTTCTCTCCCACGCAGCAGCGGGGAGAGCAGCGAGCCTCCGCGGTGGATGCTCCCCGAGCTGCGGCGCAGTGAGGACCCAGCATTTGGTCAGAGGACACTCACGTCCAGGAGCTCCTGAGCATCTTCCTGGCCAGGAGGCCCAGAGCGAGGGGGGCGAGATGCCGCGCTGCTCGCCCACAGCGCACCCGGCCGCGGCGCCGCGCGGCTCCCGCTGCAGCCCCCACTTGTTGCTCGCCCAGCACTGTGCCTAGAGATCACATCCCACTCTGGCAACCCCATGTAAATCCCGTGGGAGCCCGTCACTGTGAATCTGACGTGTAACAAACAGCGTGGATCACACGCGCCGCTGAGGTTCCGGTCCTGGTGGGTGTGATTTGTGAATAAATGCGTTAATGCTTTCTTTTTAATTGCATTCACAAAGAACAGGGGTGTATCAGTCACTGGCCTTCCACTACAGCTACAAAGAGCATCACAACCAAATCCTTAGCACACATTAAAATGGCAGGTAATTAATATTAGCATAAATACTATCGCATGACTTTATTACCAGCCTGCCCTTCAGGAGGGGACATCAGCAGTGTTAATTCAGTAACATCTTCCAAATCAGCTACTACCAGTACGGAGGAGGTGTTCCAGAGCTCAGGGCCAAACTGGGAGACCATTAGGGCTGTCAAGACGGCTGCTAGACAGCGGCGCAGGGATTCGGGTGGCATTGGCCTGCGGAACCGCTGCCGCTCCATTTGCCAGAGGCACCTCAGTGCCCAGCGCTGCGGGGCCGAGCAGCCGGAGACCCCGGTCTCCAGCCGCATGTCCTGCTCCGCGCCGGTGGCCGGCCAGCATGGCGAGCACGAGCCGCCCGCTCGGGGCCCCGCAGAGCCGGGAGAGGGGAGCCTGCCGCAGCGCGCTCCACCTGGGGAATGATCCCTTCCCCAAGGCAAAATTGCCCCTATCTGGTTAATTGAGCGGGCACCAGAGGAGAAAAAAAAAAGAAAGAAAAAACCCCCACAACACAGAGCCCTTTCAGAGAATGGGGATGGCAAGAGGAAATCCGTTGTGCGCGCCAATTAACTCTGCAGACAAGGTGCCTGGGCATGCACCGAGGGAAGAGGAGGCTCCACACCAGCGTGAAGAAACGGGTAATTACTTCCCCCGCGCTGGGGAGGCACACAGAGTAATGAGCAGGAGCACAAAGGGCCTTTTATTTGCTTTTTGGCTTCCTGCTAGCCATGGCGAGGGCTTTCTCTGTGCCTCTTTGCGGCTCGCCGAGCCACAGCGGGCTCGTTGCGGGGCCGTGTCCATCCCCGCGCGCCCCGGCCGGAGCTGGGACGCGCTGCAGCCGGCAGGTGCCCAGCCTCGGGCAGGCAGAGCGGCTTCAAGCAAGGGGCTGGGGCTGGGGCGGGAGCCTTCCCTCGCGGAGCAGCGTGCTGCCATCCCCATCCCTGCGGCAGAGCCGGGGAACGGCTTACACCACCCCGCCCTGCCCAGCAGACAGCCCCTCATGGCAGCCCGAAACGAGTCAGCAAGAGAGCTCTTCTGCCAGCGCCACGGCCCACAGGCACGGCCAGAGCCCCGGGCTGGCCGGGACAGCGTCCTGCAGGCACCCCACAGCTCCCGTCCCCAGGGCCGGATGGGGCACGGTCCCTGCACACCTCTCTCCTGTCCGGCTCCGTGCTGTCCGTCATCCGTCGTCCCACCGACCTTCCCGTTCCCGCAGACGGGTGCTTCCCTGTCACAGGGGGCTGACCACGTCCCTGGGATCCCAGCCGTGTCCCCAGGGTCCCAGGGGTGCGCAGGCTGTGTGGCATGATGCTGTTCTCTGTTTTGCAGACAGAGCATTTGCCTTGGGGCAGGGAGCTGAAGAGTTCTGGCTGCGGAGGTCTCACTCCCGCCGGTGAAAGCCCCTGCGCTGCGGTGGCCGAGCCCTGTGCGGGGCAGCATCAGCTTTCGCAGCGTGACAGACCCATGCGGCTAAACCTCGCTGCTCGTCACGGCTCTGGCTCCTAACGAGCACCCACGTGCCTGAGGTGGCTTCTGCTGCCCCAGGGATGCTGTGGGGTTCGCTCTCCTCCAGCCGCTGCAGCCGCCCCGCAGAGCCCTGGAGAAACAGGGACTCGTCTCCTGCCTGCGGTCCTCGGGTCCTCCTCCAGCAGCCTGGCAGACACCTCTGTGCCATCGTCATCGTGGGCAAGGGAGGCTCGATTAAAGAACAACGAGCCCACTTGTGTGTGCACGCGCTGGGGATGTGGGCTCCGTCTTCTGCTCCGGCTCCCGGCGTGCACGCGCGCGTGCCTCGTGTTTGTGTTCATCTCCTGGGTGAGTGTTGTGTTCACCCAGCCCTAAGCCAACACAGACAAATGACAGAAGACGAGCATCAATTTGTGAGCTGGAGTAAGAGGCAAAGAGAATCAAATAAAAGCAGTTCACAGACAGGGAAACAGAAAACCGCGCTTGCAGAGCCCTGAGCTTGCATAAATCATCCCGCGACCGAGCGAACTGTCGGGAGGCTGACAGCAGCTCCATCCAGAGGTAGTCACCCCGAGCTCAGCTGTCAATTAGCATTGCTAATTCCAAAACGGAAACCGGCTAATGCTAACTGGGGACCACAAATTAACTGTCAGGAGTTACACCATCAAACGCATTTTCTGGTTGGTTTCACCAGGAATTTGGAGCTTGAAATGGCCAGAAGTGCTGGGCCATAAAAGACACACAAGTGCTGCGAGATAGAAAATCGCGAACAGCTTTCCTCTCCAGCAGATCTGCTTGTGAAAGGAAGCGGAAGGCGTTTCCACCGTACCCCTGCCACCTGTGACGGAACCACGCTGGTGCAGCCGCTGCCTGACGCCACGGAGAAGGAGCTGCTGCCTCACCCTGTCCCTGGGCCAGAGCCGGGAAGCAACAGCGAGAGGAAAACACAAGACACCGTTGGGGTCTCCAGCCTGAGATCCCACACGTCAGGGAGCAGTGGCCCTGGCTCAGGCTCACGATCCCACTGGGGAGGAGCAGAGCTGCGGCTGGAGTCCAGACCGGTCTCCTCCGCACTGCTGGGGAGAAGGATGACTAATGGGGTCAGCGAAGGCCGCCCACTTGCTATTTTTAAGTGTCTTCTGACTTCAGCAAGATGAGCCGTGTCAGTGTCTCGCTGCAGAGCCACCAGCTCCCTGCGCTGCCCGCCTCCCGGCTGGACTTCTAAGTGGGGTGAGATGCCAAAAGGAGCGCGAGACGCACTGATTTATCGATTTCCTGACAAAAGGAATCACAGCTCCATCTGTCCCTGCCGTCGCTCTCCTTCCTTTCTAGCCTCCCCTGTTCCCTTCTCCCAGGAACGCCGCCGACAGCCCTGGGCGCATCCTCTGCCTGCCCTCGCCCCACTGCGGAGCGGGGGCTCTGCAGGGTCTGCGGCCCCTCCGGAGTGGCTGCACAGAGCAGCACGGCTCCCTCCTTCCCCGCAGGGTCTGTCAGCGCAGAAAGCCAGGGCTGGTGCGGGCTGTGCCCGGTTTCTGCAGCCCCAGGCACGCTCCAGACCCTGCTGGGGGTCTCGGAGCTCGGTTGGGAGTGCTGAAGGTGGGAGCGCTGTGCTCGACGCCCCGTCCTGCCGTCAGCGGCCAGTCATGACGAATTCCCCACCTGAGCTCGTTAACCTGGATGAACCCATTTGATTGCAGTGCGGCAGACACAGTAACGCCAAACTGCCCTGCAGCCCCGGTAATTAAATGTCCGTGCTCGCTGTGAGGCACTGCGCTGACCTCATGGCTCAGCCGTTCAGAAAAGTTTCTTGAGAGTTTTCTACCACCGCAGCACATCCTGGCCCTTCCTCTCCCCAGCATCCAATGAGACCCAAGCAGAGCCACGAGAAAAACGCCAGAAAAACCTCACCAGGGCAACTCGGAGAGAGGCTGATGTTTCCTGTACAATGCGCTCCTCCAAAAAGAGCTTTTAAACTCAAAAGTGAAGTTTTTCCTGAAGAGAAACTGGAACAAGTTGCTTTTGAAGGTATGGGAACCTCAGCAGCAGCCAAGTGCGTCAGAAAGAAAATGAAAGGTGGTCATAAATAAACCTGCCCCTGCCCCACGCCCTCCCAGCACGTCCTTTCCTCTAGGTTTGATTTCCACCCCAGCTCTGCAACCGTCAGCAGTTACGGCAGCTCTCCAAAGCCCCTCCAAGGCCTGTCCTCACACCCTCGCTGCTCTTTGGGGTGTCCCCAGCAGCGCTGCCTTGCCAGGCCCCCCTCTGTGGCCCTTTCCCCTCCCATTGGCAGTGGATTAAAGCAGAAGGGCTTGACCACACAGAGCCCCTGGGCCATTCTCTGGGCTGGAAACGGGGTTTCCTCCTCTGGGCTGGAAATGGGGTTTCCTCCTCTGGGCTGGAAACGGGGTTTCCTCCTCCCCACGCTCCCCTGCATTTTGTGGCTGAGCTCCCCAGGTACACAACCCGGGCTGCCCAGCATCACCCACCTCTCACGCCACGGCTGCGTCCCCAGCATCCTTCCTCGCTGGGAACTCTCCACACGGGTTTTGCTGCTGACGCCCAGCCCGCGCAGCAGGCACCATGAAAACGGGCATCTCCACCTGCCACGGCTGTGAGCAGACCTCTCCATCCCGCGAGCCCCCTCCTCCCCCCCCAGGACACCCTGACCAGACCCGAGGGCTGCCAGCGGGCAGGCATCTGCGAGCCGGGGCAGCGACAGCCCTCGAACCCCGCGTGGGAGCTGCTGCGCCTCCAGACCCCGCTCCCGGCCATCCCGCGGGGGTGCGGAGGTCTCGGTCCCTCTGACGCGGCGGGGGCTCGGCACCCCCTGTGCGGGAGCTGCCGGGCGCGGGTGCGCAGTGACCCCCAGAGGGCGGACCCGCCGCCGCCCCCGGCCGCACCCGGGACAGGGACCCCGGCCTGGGGCACGGCCCCGCCAGCCGGGACAGGGACCCCGGCCTGGGGCACGGCCCCGCCACCCGGGACAGGGACCCCGGCCCGCGCCCGCCTCCGCGTACTTTTGGGACGGGAGGTTCAGGCAAACCGCCGGCTTCGCGCAGCCGGAGCTGGCCACAGCTGAATCCCGAAAACCGGGGCGAGCTGTATCCCGCAGCGATCTCCTGCCCTCTGCCTGGGAGAGGCAGCACTGCAGCCGCACACGCGGCGGGAGCAGCCCCGGGAGGGGGGCGGCAGCAGCCCCGCGGACCCCCAGGCACCCGAGCCGCCCTGTGCCGGGTGTGCGGGTGTGCGGGATTGCTGCGCGCAGCGGCCGGGGTGGTGGTCTCGGGTGTCTCCAGCCGTGGCTCTGTGTTCTCTTGTTCTGTTGAGGCTCGAGCCCTGCCAGGCGAGACCCTCGCTGGCCCGGGGGTTGAAGGAACGCTGCCCGCAGCCCAGCAGCGTTGGATGGAACACGCAGCCCCCTCTCAATCCCTTGCTCCCTCTGCCCCTCTGCGGGGAACAGTGAACTGCAGCCTGTATTGGTGAATGGCTGAGTTGGCTGTTCCAGCCAGTGAGGTGCACCCCTAAAAAAAAAAAAAAATCTCATTTTCAAACCCACCGAGTAGTACGGAACAATCAGCAACCTTGATCAATAGACAGTTTTTGAAACACCCATCTTCCCAAGCAAGGCATCGGTTGAACTGCCAGCACACCCCTTCCCCTGCTCCCCGGCGGCCGTTGGCACCACGTAAGTCGTGCACGCCGCGTGCTGCACCACGACAGCGCAGCCGCCGGGCCCGACCCGTGCTGCTGGCTTCCTGCTGGGGCACCGAGAGCCTCTACCAAAAAGAGCCTTGGCACCCCGTGTGCCTCAGCTTCCCGCCTGTGCATCTCTCCAGGGGGATGCAGCGGGACCACCACCGCTAGTGGTCCCGAGAGAGAGCGGGCTCCAGGTCTGGCGCATTGCCGCTTGCAGCCAGGTCCCCCGCGCGCCAGCCGTTTGCTTTGGCCGCTGGTTCCTTTTTGCTCCATTTCTAAGGGTTTTCTCTTGCCTCGCTGTCCCAGGCAGTGTTCCGGAGACCCCTCTGCCCCGGGTCCCTGGCAAGCCCCACGCGCTCACGCTGATTCTGGAGGTGTCCAGCTTCCACCTGGGAATCAAATTATTTTTCTAACTGCCCCTGCGCCGGCCCCTGTTCCGGTTCTCGGGCAGCGAGTGCTGCACTGGGCTCAGCAGGCACATCGCTCTCAGGTGCCAAGCGATGCGGCGGGACACCGCCGTGCTCTCCCCAGTCACGGGTACGGACCGCTCCGGTTCTCCTGGCACCCGTGGGTGCACGTCCTCCCACGCCGCTGCTGAGCCACCCCAGGGCTACGTTAGCCCCTGGCTTTTAAACCGGTAGAAGTCTTACAAAATCTATTGGCTCAGGAAAAATACCTCGCTTCATTTGCGAGAGTAAATTACCTTAAGGATGAAATAGAGATCAAACGGAGATGCCGCTGTGGAGAGTGCCGTGTCTTGCCAGCGTGCCTGCAGCCCTCTGTTTCAGCGAGAGGAAAGAATAAGGAATTCCGAGGACGCGGCATGACACAGCTACAACGGCTCTGCCCGGGTGACCCCTGTGTCGGAGCCATTCAGGAACCACAGGTATTCGCGCAGCGTCAGTGCCGTTTCCGTACAGACACAAACACCTACGGTGATCCTATTAGGAGAGCCGTGTTCCTTTGCCCCATAGATTGAATTTTGCCTGTGGGTTTTGTCAGATAATTATTATTTTGCACGGGTTTATTTAAGCACTCACTCATCATTGCCAGCACATCAAACGGTGAGCTCCGCGTCCCCAGAGATTAAACAGCAACGTGCTGCAAAATACCGGGGAGGAAATGCAGCGGAGCTCCGCAAAGTTTTTAATTAACACTTTGGTACTGAGAGAGACCGCCCGAATGGTGGGACACGGCCCAGGACAGCTGGGCGTTGCACAGGACGATTCTCAAAACCACGCAACCCTCGACGCATCCCGCTCCGCCGGCAGCAAGCTGCGCGCCTGGACCGAAGGCATCACGAGGGGCTGGAGGAGTTGCAGGTCAGTAAGCTTTGTGTCTGTTCCTGGAAAATGTTCTCACATTGTGAGTAAAAATAGCCTGACAGAGCACAGACGGGATGACATGGATTCCGTGACAGAAAACGTCTCCGTCTCTCCAAAACACCCCGATGCTGCTGCTGCTCCCAACGGGAGGTACGGCTCCGCTGGGCAAGCCGGGGTCGAGCGAGGTGCGGTGAGGGGCCAGGAGGGGAACACCGCTCTGGGGAAAAGCAGCTCAGACAGAACACTAAGGGGACGTAATCTTTAATTTTTTTGGCGAAGGTTACCACTACGGGTCTCATTGCTGTGTGTGTTAATGTTTTCTGCAGCGATCGGGAAAGGAGACAGAGCTGGAAAGCGGAGCCCAGCTCGGCGGTGACACAGGGGGAAGTTAACTGAATCCAGAAAACCCCCAAAGCACCTCAGGGAAACCTCAGCCAGGGAGCCAGTGGTGAGTTTGTAGCTGAATGTCCCCTTCAACGAGCACACAGGGTTCAGGGAGCGCACGACCCGGCTCCAAGGCGTGCGGCAGCCCGTTCCGGGGTGGAGGTGAGCTGGTTCCAGGAGAAAGAGCTACCACGGACGGGACCACGTGTGAGCGAAGAGCAGGGGATGCTGTGCCCGGTTTCGGTAGTGAGTGGCACGAGTGAGAGGATCTGGTTGCAGGAGGCTCTCGGAGGGTCTGCTCTGCCAACCGATTCTCAGAGGGCGGATGGGGACAGGGAGGGGGCGGCAGCTGCGGTCCGTGTGCCTGGGTGGGGACATTCCACGCTACCCGGATGAAATTCTGGAGACCTTGCATGTAACTCAGCAAAGAAAGAGGATTGCGTGGAAGAACAGTCTGACCCGGGGTGCTGTTCCCTGTCCGGGGCTGCGGGACTCTGTCCGACCAGGGCTGCAGGACCGTGACCGACCAGACCTGCGGCCCCTGTGCCCATGCTGGGAGCTGCTCCACGAAATCGCACGGGCTGGTTGGAGAGCCCCGGGAGGATGCGCGGGGCGAGCACGGAGGCTGCAGAAACTGCTGGGTTTCGGAGCAGGAGCAGGGAAGGGACTTTCCAGAGACCATAAGAGACGGCTTGGGCACCACAGCCCCACAGGCTCCAGGGGAGCATGCCTCAAGGCCACGGTGAGGGGCATGGGCATACGTGTTCCCGGGGGCCCAGTGCTGCCTCCTCACTGAGGAAGAGGCTTCACCTGCAGATCCCAGGAAAACCGCTCCAACCTCCACTATTTTTCCCACCAGCTGCTGCACCCGGGGCTGCTTGGGAGCATCCTGGGTGCAAACCTCAGTAGAGAGCATCCTCCAGTGGCTGCTGCTGGCCTGCTGCTGGCTGCTCGCTGGGCACAGGACGGTCCCGGGCTCTGGGCAGCACGGCAGGGACCCGGGCAGGGTCCTGGGAGCAGAGCGGCTCTGGCCCACAGCCTGCACCCATCGCATCCTGCTTCCGTCAGATGCTGTCCGAGCCGGCGCGCTTTGGCAAGCGTTCCACAGATCCAAAGCTGCTGCCTGGTGCTTTCTGCAGCGGGAGGCCCCGGGATGAGCAGGGGAGAAGGAGAAAGGGCAGGTTCCCTGCTACCCCCCTCCAGGATCCTGGCATCCCCACCCCCTGCCCCTCACCAGCAAGCGAGACCCATCCAAAGCCCTGGCACCCAAAAAAGCCCACCTGAGGCGTTACCCGCAGGGCCGCCTGTGTCCCCTTCCTCCGAGGAGACGCTCCACCGTGGGGCAGAGCAGAGCCGGAGCAGGAAAAGCCTCCCCTGCCGCATCTGGTTGCAATCAGTGTTTGCAGAACTGGCTGAGCTCCTCAGCGGCCGGTAGCCAAGTGAGCCGTTTCCCACGGGATCCCGAGGCCATCGCTCCCTGTGCCAGGGTTTTGCACGTCCGTGGCAGCGAGTCGCATCCCTGGCTCCCGCCTCTGCCCACGCCGGGAGGTCCAGCCCCGGCACAGAATCGCGACCCCGCACCTGAGAGGCAATAACCTGGCACAGGGCCGTGCTGCTTCCCCACGGGATTTCTCCCCCGGCCTTGGCCGGCAGCTCCGGAGCTGTTGCAGGGCTGTGGCAGCTCAATTCCAGCCCTCCCGCCCCGGCCAGCCCCGCTCCTCATCATCGTCATCATGTGGTGACTTCATCGCGCAGCTCCCTTCACATTCAAGGGGTCGGTTTTGTTTTCTCACACTAAGTACTTGACAGAAGTTTTAAGGCAGACGTACTCCATGTAGAAAAAAAAAGCCAGTTTAAGTTGCCAGGCAACCAGATTTTGTGATTTTATTAAGGCTCTTGCACTGTGTGATGGTTTTATGAATCCCCCAACTCCCGGAGGTGGGTGGTTACCCAAGGATCTCCCGTTGCACTCAACGGCGAGGTGCTCAGTCCCCTCCAGTTGCAGAGAAAGGCTTGAAACTGGGATCAAAAGCACACAGAGAGCAAAAGGAAAAGCCCTCACCCCTTCCGGGCTTAAAATCCTGCTGCCTGCTAAGCCAGCCTCGAGCCCTGGGAACGAGCCGGAGAAAACACTGCACAGCTTGACGCTACTGCGCTGATCAAACCTGCATCACGAGGCAGAGCAGGGGGAAACCGCCTCGAAACCGGAAGAAAATTGGATAAATTCGTGTTTCAGCCGGGTTCCTGCCTCCACCCTTGACCGCCGGCAGGATGGCGTCTGGGTGCGCATCGCAGCTCTTGGGAAGGACAGTTTAGACCTGGCTCTTGGGTTTTGCTCTGTACAGGAGTCTTGACTTGAGCAGATCTCTGCTGGAAAAGCCACAAAACAGGCACGTTGTCCATCTGTGTTCTTCCTCGTTTGGCAGCAGAAGAGGTCGGTGCCGGGAAGGGCGGGCGGGCTGGGGATGGGAGGCAAGCGGAGCAGAGCGGAGTGAGCTCCCCACACTCGGCACAGCCAGTTCCTCCCCGCTACACCGGTGATCTGATGGGCTCCAGATGCTCTCCTTACCCGGACGATGACTCACGACTGGGGACTGACCAGGCCAAGAGAACCGGGCTGACTTCACCCTCTGCACCGCCCAGTGAGATGCGACCCCGTGCCTCAGTTTCCCCACCTGCAACACGCAGAGACCTGCACGGTGCTGGCAGGGGAGGCGTCTCAACAAAGCTACTGCGTGGTTTCACGGGCAGTACGCAAAAGCTGGCCGCTCCCCGACGTGGGAGACGGGAATCTCCGGGGTAAATGGGCTTGAACCTGTGACTGAGATCACAAGGACGGGAGAGGAGGGGATGAGACGGGATGGGATGGGATGGGGAAGGGGAAGGGAGCGGGGTGTTCTTCACGTGGTGGTAGCAGCCCTGTGGAGCTGGGTTTGGATGCACAGACATTTACACGAGCCCAGGCGGAGCACGAACAGCTCAGGAGCCCAGCAAGGTTCACTGTGCAGGGAGAAACAGCATCCAGCTCGGGAAATTCCATTCCCACTCTGCCCCGGGCAACTGGGGCTGCTGGGGACAGGGTGCCGGGCGAGCTGGGTCTGGGGGTGCACCACCGCGGCCGCTCTGCCCTCAGCTCTTGCTGCTGCACGCTGCCAGCACGCGCGCCAGCGCAGGGCCAGGTGCGGGCGAGGAGCGAGCAAACGCACCCTCAGTCAAACCTGGCCTCTGCGAGGCTCTTCGGAGCCGGAGAAGGGTTCCTCCAGCCCCGGCACGGCGCTTCAGGCCTGCGTCCCCTCCGAGGGACGCCCGAGCAGCCCCAGGAAAATACTGCCAATGCACGCTGTTTCTTGCTGAAGAGGGAAAAAATACTGGCGTGAAGAACAGACCCAACAAGAACGCGTTAACGCGGGCGGGCCGGGGAAGGGCAAACGCTCCTCGGGCGCCGGCCGCGGCCTGCGCCTCCCGGGGCGCCCAGCTCATCTGGACAGCGCGGGGACCCCAGGTTTCGGAGCCCGCAACGAAGTCTCGTTCCAGGCGCCCACCGCCCCCGGGAGAAGGCAGCCCCACGCCGCGGCCCGGCCCGGCGCAGAGGGCAGCGGCAGGCGGACACCCCGGGGGACGGCGGGGTGCGGAGCGCGTTACACGGGGCAGGTTTCGCTGCTGGGCCAGCACCAATATTTGTTCTGGTCGCGCTGGGGAGAGGGGGGCGGGCGGGGGAGAGCGGCTGCCAGGGGCCAAGAACGCCCGCGGGAGCGGGACGCCAGAACACACGCCGAGAACGCGCTTGGCGTGGAGCGTCCGTCCTCGCGGGTGGGCACCGGGGGTGGCCGTGCCCCCAGCCCCAGCAGCGCCGGGGGTCCTGCCGGGACCGGTCTGTCCCCCCCCTCGGCTGCCGGGATGCGGCCCCAGGCCCCGCCGCCGGCCCGAGCATCCCCGACGGGGCCGCCCCTCCCTCCTCTTCCTCCTCCTCCTTCTCCTCCCAACGACCGGCACGGAGCCCTCGCAGCCGCGGGGCTGGCCAGGGGCAGCGGGGCCGGGCCGGGCGGAGCCGAGCCCGGCCGAACCCAGCCGAACCGAGCCGAGCGGAGCCGAGTCCAGCCGAATTCAGCCGGATCGAGCCGAACTCAGCGGATCGAGCCGAATTCAGCCGAACCTAACCGAATTCAGCCGGATCGAGCCGAACTCAGCCGAACCGAGCCGAACTCAGCCGAACCCAGCCGAACTCAGCCTAACCGAGCCGAATTCAGCCGGATCGAGCCGCACTTAGCCGAATCCAGCCGAACCGAGCCGAACCCAGCCGAACTCAGACGAACCTAGCTGAACCGAGCCGAGCCCAGCAAAACTTAGCCGAACTCAGCCGAAGCGGCCATGCCGCTGTGCAAGTGGGGCGCGGTGTGTCGGACGGGGCGGCCTGCGGTGCCGCTGCCCGAGCTGCGGGACGTTTGCAGCCCGGCAGCTCTCGCCCTGCTCCGGCAGCTCGCCGACCTCTGCAGCCACTCGCTCGCCCTCCTGGGAGACATCGAGGGTCGCGTCCTGGCCTTGGGCCGCCGCGCCGGCCGCCTGCGCCGCCGAGCCGCCCGCCTGCAGGCGCTGCTGCGGGGCCGCCCAGGTAAGGGCCCGGCCCGCGTCCCCCGGCCACCCCTCAGGGCCGCGCCCCGCTCCCGCAGGGCTCTGGTGCCCCCTCCCCAGCACCCAGGGGGTCTCCGCCGCCGTTCCCCCGACGTGGGCCCCGCTGGAAGCCCCGCGTCTTGGGTGACCGCGCCGGGCCCTGCCGTCGAGGGCCCCTTTAGGCCCCGGCGTGCGGGGTGAGGCGGGGACAGCCCGGCCGCAGGCCGTTCCCGCACGCCGTGGGCACTCTCCCCTTTTCCAGGCTGGCGGCCAAGCGCGCATTTCGCGCTGCGGCCCTGGTTACCGGGAGCCACTTCATCCCGGGAAAGCAGGGCCGCGGGGCGTCGAGAGCTGCTCCTCGCCTCCGCGCCGCTGTCCGGCCGTGCATACTTCACCCCGGGGCGGCCGTCGCTCGCTGTGCTCCCAGCCGGTTTTGCGTGGCCGGGGACGATGACAAGTTGGAGGCCGGCGCCCTATCCGTCCCTCCTGGCAGCCAGCGGGGTTTGTTTCTGCCTGGGCTGCTTTCATTTCCCATTTCAAGCCTTTTGGTTTGGCACAGGCTTCCGTGCCGGGTCAGAAGCGGGCAGCCTGCTCGGAGGAGCTTAAAATAAGCTCGGTTTGGAATTGTTTATAAAAGTTTGTTTTAAAAGGCTTGCAGGGCGGGGAGGGGGAGCGTTGTTCGAGCATGTTTTCCCCAGAAGCGCAGCGTGTTTCTCAGGCCCTTGGCAAAACGCGTGCCTCTCGTGCTTTCTGCAAAACCCCTTGCAAGCGCTCTTTTGCCGTTCCATCTGTTTGGAGCTGTGGGAAATGACTGCCAGACCCTCGCCGCCCGCTCCTCGGATGCTTGGAGCAAGCAGAGCGCTCAGCCTCAGCCCCGGAGCTGCACGGCTCTCACAAATGCCGATGGAGTAAATCGGTAATCAGGGTAAGAAGCAGCTCCTGCTGTCCCGTGCGTCGGCTGGTAGAGAAATGGGGGGACAGGGAGGTACCACAGCCGCCTGCGCCGACCTGTACGCAGCTCCAGTGCAGCGCCAAACCCTGTAGCGTCATCACCCTGTGTGCTGGAACAGTGTCTCCTGGAGGAGGAGCTGGCCGTGGGGGTGACCAGATGGTCCCTCGCCACCCGCGTCTCGCTGGCAGTTTGGGAACGCTCTCCATGGCCGCGGGAGCCTTGCGTGCTGCCGTGGCTGCGGGTGGGACGGCTGCAGCGCGGGGAGGGCGGGGAGGCAGCCGCTGCTGCGGGCACGTTGGGTTTGTAGCCCGCGGGTTGTGTTTCCAGCGTCAGTGCCGTGCGTCTGGAGTTTCTCGTGGAGTGGCATCCTGGGTAGCTGCAGGCGGTGTGCGTAAGGCAGCAGGTGGAGAGTCCTCCCGCGCGGCATCTCCTCGTTGGAGCCCCGTGAATGTGCAGGGATGGCTGTCCGGGCCGGCTGCCTAGCTGGGGGGGGCAGGTGCGTGGTGGTAAAAATGCTTTCATTTTCTTTTGTGGGAGTAGCTGGAGCGGTGCGAAGTGAACAGAGCCGTGCCCCCCGCACCTCCCCTTCACCCCAGCAACGCAGAGACTCGGGGGGGGGGGGGTTGCATTTCCCCCCACACCCCAAGGGGAGCGCACACCCCCCCCCCCCGCCTGCTCCTCATCCATCCACCACTGCTGGTCCTGCAGCCGGCGGGATGCGCGCCTCCGGCTTTACCGAGCCCTTTACTTAGGGCAAGAACAGAATTCCAGTCGCTGTTTGGATTGCTGTTTGTTTTTCTAAGAGCTCCAGCATCAGCCTGTCGCGGGGGAACGGTTCGTGTCTCCGGAGGACAGGAGCTCCTTGCAAGCCCCCAGCGCAGCTGGGAGAGCGGAGATGGCCCGAGGCTGCACGAGAGCGCTTTGCATCGAGCTGCGGCACCGTGCAGGGTCCCCCGAGCTGCAAATGCTTAACAACACCCCACTCAGGGTTTGGGTGGTTTTTTTCTCCTCGTTGCCATTTTTTGAAGAGGATCCAATGGCAAAAATAACTTCGCCTCTTAAACTGGCATAAAACCCCAACATCTTGTGCCTTGGAGATGCGGGGGAAAGTCACCCAGGACCAAACGCGCCCCGGCGTAGCCTCCGTGCAGCCGAGGGGCCCTGGGCAACGCGTCGCAGCCGGTCGGGCGAGCGGCTGCCGTCCCTCCCGGGCAGAGCCGGAGCCAAGCCCGGCCCCGTGCGGCACCGGCTGCAGCACCTGCTCGCCGCCATCTCCGCTGGGCCAGGTTAATCCCGTCCTCTGGCTCCTCGCTGACACCGTATGGTGGGGATCAGAGACTTCTCGGGGCTTTTGTGGGGAGTGGGAGCACGCCGGGCGTTGCCGAACCCCACCTAGGGAACCGCAGCCGCGCTGCCTGGCGTGGGGGCGGCTGTGCAGCCCTGGGCCACCAAGCTTGCCGGCCAGCTCAGGTCGGCGCGAGGTGGTGTGCCCTTCCCAAGGATGGTCCTCGCGCCACTTCCGCTGCCGGGTTTGGGCATCCTCAGTTGGGTCAGGAGCCCGTGCCCAGCGCCGGCTCCTCCCAGGCGGGTGAAAGGAGTCCGAAAGCTGTGCGTCTCCTGGCTGGCAGGGGAAGCCCCGCGGCTGGGAGCTCCGGTCGCCATTGCGCTGCAGGATGTGTCCGTGCATCTGTCCGAGGGCTGTGAGCCGGCGGGAGCTGCCTTGTCTCCCTCTCACGGCTGGGTGACGCGAGCCAGCGCTGCTGGCTCAGCCCGCTCCCCTGGGGACCCAGAGCTCTAGAAATAAATCCCAGCAAAGCAGAGGCTGGGGGCCTGGCGCCGAGCGCTGTTTAAACCGCCGTCCCTGAAGAGCCGTGGGGACGGATCTCTGGAAAAAGCACTGGGCCGTGCTGGCAGGACGAGCTGTTTACTGCTCTTGCCGAAACGCGCAGCGTTCGCCGTCCCCTGAGCTCCCAGCCTTCCTCTTGAAACATGCTGTCGAGATTGGCAGCCGCCAGCCGCCCCGGGGGCTGCTGCCCCTGCGCCCTCTGCCCAGCTCTCTCCTCGCTGGGTGGGCAAGGGCTGGCTCAGGTGTTTTCCCCCAGATCTTGTCACCGGTTTAAATAAGCAGAAAGAAGGGGTGCTGGAGTGTCACGCTGGGCTGGAGCGGCCGGGCTGTCGGTCGGCCCCAGCAGAGCCGCTGCCAGGACGGAGGCTGCAGCGGATGTCCCTGCCCGGGGACGCCAGCCCTGCTCAGCCTGGCCACAGCCCGCCGCAGCCGCCTCTGCCGGGAGCAGCTCCCAGAAACCTCCCAGAGCTCCGAGACATTTTGTCCGCCTGCTTTTTCTAAACCAGCGGTGATTTCAGCATCGGACGGGAGAGCACAGCTCTGCCAAAGGCCGCCTCGGCGCAGGCGGGAGGCG
This sequence comes from Chlamydotis macqueenii, assembly GCF_036417535.1. Classification (NCBI taxonomy): domain Eukaryota; kingdom Metazoa; phylum Chordata; class Aves; order Otidiformes; family Otididae; genus Chlamydotis; species Chlamydotis macqueenii. The sequence continues at coordinate 926,387 of NC_141566.1, forward strand.
GGAAGCCGACCAAGGCTGGGGTGGGATGGACGGGTTCGGCTGCCAGGGGAGGGGGAGCGGAGGCCGCACCCTCCCTGCTAACAGGAACCGTCTGCGGGAGCGGCTGGGTGGAACGGGGGTTAAACCAGTAACGCACGGCTCCCACCCCGACACGCTTTGGCCAGTAGCCGTCCTCAGCGGTGGCCGATAGCCACTCTCTGAAAACACATGCCGCAGGCAGCGGGGTGGTTGGGAGGGGACACCGTCCCTGCCTTTCGGCAGCTCCCTGCACCACTGCGGTCGCTGCCCAGGAAGAGTACCAGCAGCAGCGGGGTTCCTCTGAGGAAGCGCTTCCAGCATCACGTCGGTGTGAATATGGCAGCGGTTACGGCGCGCAGGAACGTGGAGCCGCTTCAGCTGTGTGTCTCCAAGGAGGCTCGCGTCATCTCAAAGCGGTGTGAAGGACGCGTCCAGCTCCACATGGGAGCAGGGGTTGGAGCTCGCTCTGGCAGCCGGTTCTGCAGCTGCAGACATCTCCCCGATGCTCAGAGGGGGTGAGGTGTGAGCCCGCGGGCGGGACTGCTCCCTGGGTGTGTGTGTGGGTTCTCCGGGCAGCGAGGAGCGGCAGGGGGGTTGTTTTGCAGGCTGGGTTTCCGATGGCGCCCAAGGGAGCGTTCTGACTCGCACAAGGGCCTCCCACTCTCTCCTTCGGCCGGTTGCTTTGTCAAGCGCCGATAGCTGGAGGGGCTGTGTTTTGGAACGCAGGTGACCTCCTGTGCCGCCCGGTGCCCCGTGCGTCACCCCAAGGCACGTCCTGTGGCCTGGCTGCCACCGCGGGGGGCTGTGGCTGTGCCTGGCCCCGCTCAGTGCAGCCCAAATGCCTTCTGGGGCTCTCAAAGGCCAGCCCTGTGCGCGCTGGGCACCCACTCCTGATGCCATGGGGGGACACGGGGACACACCAGGGACCTCTGCTGCTGCTTGGGGACCCATCGGTCCCTTGGGGACTCGTATCCAGCCCCAAATTGGTCTGTGCTCCCTGAGTACCTGGTGCCCAGCACCGTGCCCAGCACCGCACAGCTGCTGGCAGGGACTGGGCAGCACGCTGGCCGCTGCGCGCGCACGGGGGCCGTTTGCTGGCAGCACAAAGCCTGGATTGAGCAAGAGCTGGCGCGGCACTGAACGGGCTGCGTATGCTGGCGGAGAGAATCGGCTCTTCTTCTCGCTCGTGCCAGTGGGCTCTGCCACCCTCCTCCTGCGCTCGTGCCTGGCAGCGAGGACAGCCGCCCGCACCGGGATGCCGCTGGCAGGGGAGCAGGCTGGCGCTTTGGGCAGCGGTGTGTGCGTGGCTCTGGGTGAGTACCCGCCGGCACGCCGGGGTGACGGACCCCCTTCCGCCGGGCTCTGAGCCCCACAGCGATGCCAGCCTGACACGCTGCGATGGCTGGCAGCCCGTCACAGCCCCAGGAGATGTCCGGTGGCAGGCAGGCTGAGCCCGGCGGTCAGTACGGAGAGCAGGAGCGGGTCGTTAGCCCCTGGAGTTGATCTAATGACGGCAGATCGAAGCAGCCGCCTGGGGAGCAAGCGCATTCCCCCAGCTAACCAGGCAGTGGCTGTTGGTGGCAATTTTCTTCCCTTCCTGGCACCTCGTGTCAGCGGCCGCGTTCTGTACCGAGCAGTGCAGCACCAGCGTGAGCTTGGGTGCTCCCTCAGCGTCCCCATGGCCGGGGAGGAGGATGGGGGCAGCAGGGCACCCATCGCCGTCCCAGCTTGCCCATCGCCGTCCCGGGGGCTCTCGCGCAGCCGCATCCTGCCGAGCCGAGAGAGCAGATCTCTCTGCAGACCCAGCTTGTGGGCGCACCCTCACGTGTTGCACGGAGAGGCTCCCCAGCCCCGGCTGCTCCCCTCCCCGCGGTTCTGGCCGGCAGCCGGCAGGCTCCCGGGTGGTCCCGGCTGTCAGGCGGTGCGTGGGCTGCCGGCCACCTGCGAGGGGCTGCCTGTGTGGGACAAGCTCCCTTCCTGCCTGCGCCGGGAGCCCGGCCAAGGCGGGGGCCTGGGTGGCTGCCTCCCCGATGGCCACGGGCCGCGTCCAGCCTCAGGGGGCTGTGGGGCCATCTTTGGGTTTCCTCAGGCTGCTCCCAGCAGGCACCGGGGCTGATGGCTTTGGCGAAGGGCTGCCGGCACGCTGAGATGCTCCAGCTCATCCCCTTGCAGCCCGCGCCGGGAGAGGAACCCGCCAGCTGCGGGCAGGTTTGGGCAGCGGCTGGACGAGGCGGAAGGCCCTGGTGACGGGCGGGCACGCGGGCGAGCCGGCGCAGAGGGAGGGTCTCTGAGCAGCCGGGGTGCTGCTGATGGGAAGGGGGTGATAGTGCGTGTTCGTGCGGGGAGCTGCTTGGCAGGCTCTGCCCCCAGCCCTGGGGTGAGAGGTGACGGCTGGCTGTAGGGAAACACGCATGGCGGTGGAAGGAGCTGCGTCTGCCCCTTAAAATCCCCCAGACCTGCCTGCACCGGCAGATCCATCCCGTACCGCATACGTGACCCGCGCGCGGGCGGTTCTGGGCGCGTGGCAGCTTGTGCTCTGTGCACGCCAGCGTCGCCCGCACCGGGGCGGCTCATCCATGCACAGGACGCGTTTCGGCTGCGCCCTCGCCCTCCGCTGTCTCACAAGGCAGCGTCTCGGACACAGCAGATCTGCTCGCACACCGCGCCGTGGGCGTGCACGGCCTTTCCGAACGTGCCCAAATCACTGCCTGAGCCACAGGGCCGCACGCCCAGTTGTTTGCTGGAGCTGGCAGACAGCAGAAGCTGCCAGATCGTTTCCTGAAGTGGCAGAGAAAGGCTGACAGGGATTTTCTGCTGCAGCGCGCGGCACGGGCAGTAGCAGCGTGAAGTGAGGCTAACACACACCTGAATGGGTGGCGGGCGCCTCGGGACGAGAGCTGTTGGAGGGTCGCCGCCGGCACCGGCGCCTTTCCTGCTGCAGCCCACGCTGGCTCTGCGTGGCCGGGCAGCCCTGTGGATGCGCAATCCCTCTTTTCCGGGTGCGGCTGAGCCTGGGACAGGCGGCAGGTGCCTACGCTGCATGGGGATGGCTCGTTTCAGGCTTGCGTGGAAAGCCCGGGGGCTCCTGGCACAGGGGGCTCGGCTGGTGGAAGTCGGGCAAAGGGCTGGGGGGATTGGGCTTGGCAAAAGCTGCCTGCTGGCCCCCGGTTTCTGCTCGCTGGCAGCACAGGCGTGGCAGGCGGTGAGGGCAGAGGGCAGGATGCCTGCCCCACGCGTTGTCCTGCTCCTCTCTGGGACTCCTCCAGCCCCGGGGAAGCCCCCGGGCAGACCCAGGAGCTGAGCCCGGTGCTCTCGCTGCGGCTGTGGGGCCGTCCCCTCCCCAGAGAAGGCAGGGGCGGCTGCTCGAGCCACGCCAGGCTGGGGTCCGGAGCCAAGCCCTTCGCCCAGCTTCGTTACAGGAGAGGGGAGGCTGGCGCTGCCACGGCACAGCCCGGCAGCGTGGGCGGTGGGGTGGCATCTCCTCTCCAGGGGTCCCAGCAATGTCGCTCCTGGTTGTGGCTCCCGGGAGCTGCCGGAGGGATGCCAGCTGGCCGCCGTGCCGTGCGGGGCAGGCTGGCAGGACACTCCAGCCCCGCTCCGTCTCCATGGCTCCGGCACCCGCCGCGGGAACGTGTAGCTATATCTTTAAGAAGGGCCTGGGCTGGGGTGGGAGAAGCGTTTCCATCCAGCCTTTCTCCCAGCAAACCTGGATCGAGTTAGCGGAGCGAGCGGCGGAGTTGGCGCCGGGGCTGTTCCCCTGCTCCCGGCCGGGGTAGCCCCCGGCTCACCCCATGAGCGGCCACGGGGGTTCACAGCAGCCGGTGGGGCATGGGGCAGCTTTCGTCCCCCGTGGCCGTGGTCGTTCCAAAGGGAGGAAGAGGAGGAGGCAGAGCTGGGTACGTAGAAGTTTTGTCCTCCTCCCTGCTCCGGGGAGGGGGCTGGCAGCACCGCAGGACGAGGGCAGGGAGCACGGTGGGTGCGCGGCACGGGATGGGCGGCCGTCTCCAAAGGTGGGTGCTGGCAGCGGGCAGCCCCAGGGCTGGCAAGCACGGCCGGGGCTGGCAGAGCCGCCTGCTTGGCTCCTTCGGGCTCCTGCCCATGTGCCCTGCGCGATGGGATGGCGGGATGGGGCACGCGAGGGCTCGCAGCGCCGGGACGCGCCCGTGGCGACAGCAGGCAGAGCCCCATGGGGGGATGCGGTGCCCCCCGCTCCCCGGGGCTGGATGTGTTCCTCCTCTTCCTCCCCGCCAGCTCGGGCTGGGGCAGTGAGCATCTGCAGGGATGCCGTCCGGTGGAAGGTGCCCACCGTGCCCCTGCGCCGCTGCGGGCAGAGGGGCTGGGGGAGCCGGTGGCTGTGCGGGGGGAGATGCCAGTGCCGCGCCTTGCACCCCTTGTCCCCTGTCATGGGCTCATAAATGTCACAAACTAGTGGTGGCATCGCGGCACGTGGGGGTCGCGACCAGTCCGGGTCTGCACTGGTCCTGTCGTGCAGCGGTTTTGGGGTACGTTCAGTTTTCCTGAGCCAGAGGAAGCTCTGGGTGACTGGGGGTGCAGGTTGTTGGGGTGATCGGGGCCGGGGTCCCTGTGTCCCCCCAGCCTGACAGCTTGTCCCGTGCTGGTGGCACGGTGGCCATCAGAGGACCCCGGCACCGAGCCCTGCCTGTGTTTTCCCTGTGTTTGCGGGGAGGGGCAGAGCGGCGGTCCTGAGCCCGGCGAAGGGCTGATGGCTGTGTCACGGGCTGCACAGGAGCGAGGAAATGTGTTGCTGCGCGGGAGGAATCCCAGGAATGCAGAACCCGGAGGGGACACGAGGTGGCACGGCAGTTTCAGCCCAGCTCTTCAGTCGCTGCGGGCGGATTCCCAGGCCTGGCAGGCAGCGGGCGTGCAGGAAGGCGGCAGGTCACCTTCCAGGGGCGAGCGGGGGGCTGTCAGGCGCGGGGTCCCTGCCTTCCAGCTCAGCCAGGACCCCGCCAGCACCCGCTCCGCTGGGACGTGGGACCCCCCCCCGGGTCCGACGCAGCCCTGGGCGCGACGCGCGGCGCTGCCCGCTCTCCGCAGCCCTGGCCCCGCTCCCCCAGCCTTGGCCTGGCCCTGAGCCGTTGTTCTCCAATGAGCTCATCTGCCTTGCTGGTTTTTATTTTTTAACGTCGTCTCTGGGCCAGAAAATCATCAGCTCGTCCACTTAGCGAGTGTTTATGGCTGCTTCAAAGAAGCTGCTTTCTCTGCCAAGAGAGGGGCTGCTTTAGAAGCGGAGAGCCGAGCTGCTCCCCACACTCAGGGCCAGACGGAGCTTTTCGGCCGCTTGCGCCCTCCCGCCCTCGGTGCCCCTGTGCTGCAGGTGGGGTGGGCAGGGCCGTCCGGGAGCTGCGTCGCAGCGTGCGGGGAGCTCTGCAAGAAGCACGCAGGTGGGAAAGCGCAGGGGCTCGGAGGAGGGCACGGGATCTGGGGCTTCACCGCCGGAGCTGACGAGGAGCTCGGAGGGACGAGCGGCTTGCTCGGCTCCCCGGGACGGGGCGCGGAAGGGCAGCTGTGCGGTCACATCGTGGGCCCCGCACCCCTCAGTGGGGCTGTTTGCAGCCGTGCTGCTGCAGCCTGGCTCGGCACCACGTGCCCTGGCTTGGCCGGGGGCTTGGGGGAATGGGATCCCGCATTTTCTCTGCGGGATTTCTGCAAACCACCCCGGCTCCTCTCTGTTCTTCATCTTCCCGGAGAGCACGCGGAGGCCAGGGCGAGGTGGGAGGACGCCTGCGCTGCCCGCAGCCCCGCAGCGGGCTGTCCCCGTGAGCTGAGGCGCTGCCGCAGCCCTGCCCCAGCGCAGGGGCACGGTGCAGGGCTGGGGGTGCCGCCGCGGGGCCCCCGCACCGCTGCGGCTGTCACACCCACCTGCTCCCACATCAGTCACACAAACGGCTCCGTGCGCCAAGTACTGATCCAATTTGTGGCTGTTTCCATAACAACCTCCCAGCGCTTTCTGGTCCTTTCTGTTGCTGCGCGGATGTGAGCTTTGCCGCGTAAGGGATGCTCCGGCCTGGGACGGAGGGGCTGGGCCGAGCCCTCGCCCCGTGCAAAGGAAGCCAGGGGGCTCTGAGCAAGTTCCCACCAACTTGGGAGTGTTTTTTTCCCCGTCAGAGGGATGTGGTGAGGTTTGGGCTGGGGGCAATAGTTGCTCCACGCGTGCAGCCCTCTCGGGGTGGGGGTCCTCGAGCGCAGCCCAGCCTTATGCAGCCGTGGCGCTGCCCGGGATGCTCAGTGCCAGGGATGGCAGCCGGAGACCCCCCCTCATTTCTCCTGCCTGAGACCCCCGTCACCCGCAGGTGTCCTGTGGCTGTCACACAGGCTTCCCCGCGGGGTGCCAGCCCCAGGAGCCCACCCTGCGCCCTCCCGTCTCCCACTGCTCCAGCACTGGCTCAGGCTGTGCTCGGAGCCGCCGTGCTCCCTGCCCTCCTGCCTCCATCCGTCCCCTGCGCAGCCTCCCGCCCTGCGGGGCCAGCCTTGGGCCTGCTGCCCCCCACGCACCCCCAGCCCCATCACCCGGGGGGCTCTCCAGCCCCAGGACCCCCCACTCATCCCCAGCCCCATCACCCCCCGGTGGGCTCCCCAGGACCCCCACCCAGCCCCATCACCCTGTGGTGGGCTCCCCAGCCCCAGGCACCCCACACCCCCCCAGCCCCATCACCCGGGGGGCTGCCCAGCCCCAGGACCCCCGCCCAGCCCCATCACCCCGTGGTGGGCTCCACAGCCGCAGGACCCCCACCCCCCCAGCCCCCGCCGCCCCCAGCCCTCCCGCCCGGCCCCGCGGCCCCCGCCCGCCCCCCGCAGCAGCCGCCATTGGGCGCCCGCCCGGCTCGGCGGCCCCGGCGCGGCGGCGGGCGGGCTCCGAGGGGGCGGTCGGGCCGATGCGGCGGAGCGGGGCGGGGGGGCCCGGCGCGGAGCGGGGCGATGCGATGCGGCCCGGCGGGGCCCGGCCCGGCCCGGCCAGGCGGCTCCTCCCCGGCGGGCCCGGCGGCGGGGGAGGCCGGGAGCCGGCGGGGAGCGGCCCGGGGGCGGCGGGGCCGTGAGCGGCGGGGCCGGGCGAGCCGCGGCGGAGGATGGGCAACGCGCAGCGGAAGGCGCCGCGCAGCCAGCGGCGGGGCAGGATGCGCTCAGCAACAGGTACGGGGGGGGACGGGGCGGGACCGGCCCCGCGGCCCCCGCCGGACCCCGGCCCCCGGCCGGGACGGAGCCGGCTGCGGCGGCGGCACGGGAGGGGGCGGCTCGGCCTCGATCCCCCCTCCCCCGGGCTCGCCGGCCCCTGCGGGTCGCTTGGAGGACGCGGGGAGAGGTCACCTCCGGCTGAGGGCTGGCCTCGCTGGCGGGGACGGGGAGGGCTGGGGCTGGCGGCGGGGCCCCACACGGTCCTGGGGCACGCGGAACAGGTGCTGGCCCGCACCACGGGCAGCGGGGAGCCAGCCCCGGGCAGCGGGGAGCCACCCCCAGCCGTGGGGAGCCAGCCCCCGGCAGCGGGCAACCAGGCTTGGGCAGCGGGGAGCCAGCCCTGGGCTGTGGGGAGCCAGCTGCAAAGATGGGGAACCGTCCCCAGGCAGCGGGGAGCCAGCCCGGGGTGCGGAGAGGCCCTGCGCCCGCTGGCCCTGGAGGGAGCCCGTGCCTGCGTAGCCCCCCGCATCCCCAGCCCCCTCCTCGCACTGATCGCAAAGGCAGTGGGTGTCTCTGGGGGAGCTGGTACCGCAAATTCTCCAAAGGAGGCAGAAAGCCTTGCAAATCTGCAGGGAGCGTTTTTGGGGAGCAGGGCAAGTGGAGAGGTCCCCTTGAATGGGGAGCAGGCAGCCGAGCGCAGGTGCCCTCTAAAAAGCTGGTTTGAACAAGCAGGGCCTGTCCGGTCACTGCCCCGGCTGGCCCAGGCGGTTCCGCAGCCCTTTCCAGGCACTCTGGGCTCCAGCTCCCCTTCCCGACCCAGCCCAGCTCCTGGAAGTGCCAGAAGCCCCGGGAGGCTGGGGGTCCACCACGGCTCCTGGCGCAGGGGCCCGGCTGAGGTCTGTTTCCCCGTGTCCTGGAGCGCAGCGCGTCCCCGGCTCCCGCGCCCGCTGCCCTTTGCTGGGCCACTGGCTGGAGAGCTGGGACACAGCACTGCAGGCAGCCGCAGGGATCTGCCAGCCCTGCGAGACACCTCAGGAAAATCGCTTAGAAACTGCAAGAAAATGGGGAGTGATTGTCACAGCCCAAGTGACTGTCACAGCTTAATAATTAGCGGGCAGAAGGGGTGGAAGTACAGCCTGTCTCTGTCTAATTTTGAAGGCGCCGTCATAGCGATTGTTGCGAAGGACTGGAACGGGGCAAAAGAGCTGCTGGTTACATGGGGGATCAGGAGGGACGCACATCTGGTGGGTCCTGCAGGATGGAGGACGCAGTGCATTTTGGTACCCAGCCCATCGCTCTCGGTGCCCGTCTCATGGGGCACAGGAGGTGGGCAGCGGCCGGACTGCTGGTCTCAGTGTGGGCCACGGGGTGCTGGTCTGCTCCCTGCCTGCCTCTCCCACCCTAGCAACTGTCCAGTGCAGCTCGGGGTGGGACGGAGCTAATCGCACTTCTTCATCATCAAAGGGATTCTTAGGAGCTGCAGTCGCCTTCCCGGCGCTGCCGGGAAGGGCCCAGGGCGGGACGTGAGGCCAGCCTTCGCGCCAGCGCTGGTTCATCTCTGTCCTTGGGCGCAGGGCGCGTCTCCCCGCCAGCCCGGAGATCTCCAGCAGATCTTCCTCCCGGTGTCTGGCCTCCCCCAGAGTGATGGCAGAGCCGTGCCTGGCTGCTGGGATCAGGGAGAAACGGGATTTGGCGCTGGACAGCTCAAAACTCATCTTGGGCGTGAAGGTGGGGCAAGCACTTGGGTGCTCCCAGGCCGTTTCAGCCTGGGGCTGCTGGGCCCTCAGTGGCTTGGGCATTCCTGAGCAACTGCATGCAGGCTTCCCGCGGAGAGGCGGCGGCGGCTCCAGGCTGGAGCTTATCTGCCGAGGGGAGCGAGCTGAAGGTTGATAAGAAGCAGCGCTGCGGTGGGTCTGGGTCGCTGGCAGGGTGGGATGAGCGCTGGCTGGGAGAGGAGGACAGGGACCCGCGGTGCTGGGGACGCACGATGCGATGAGTTCACAGGTCTCTGTGCCCCGAGGTCTGGTGGGGCTGGGAGTCTGGCGTCTGTCCTCGGCTGGCACGATAACCGCGGGACAGGGTCCCAGGAGAAGCACCAGCCGTTGGGACGGACCTCCTGTCCCCCCGCCTGTCACAGCCACGTGCGAGTGCCGCCTGGGTTGCCAGGGGGAATGAGCTCCGCTGGTATCTGCCGTCCTTTGCCTGTCCCATCGCTGGGTCTGCGGCGTCGCGGGGCGCCTGGCGCGGGGGGGATGGTGCCAGCCCCTGGCAAGGTGTACGCTGCCCGCGCTGCCCCGGCAGCCCCAAAGCCAATTCCCGAAGCCAGCCAGGGCTCGAGGCTGCGTTCCCGTCTCTGCCGTGGTCCTGGCTCCCAGCTCTGTCCTCCGGGAAAAGCAGCCGCAGCTTTACAAAGCCCTGGGGTGCAGGAAAGTGGTCCCCGAGGAGCCTTTGCTCGCGGCTTTTGGAAGGAGCCAAAGCGAGAGGAAGCTCTGGGGGCTCTTGCAGCTCGCAGGGCAAAGTCAGGTGAATTCGGAAAGGCCCCCCACTTTTTTTAGCTAGTAGGTGTTGGGAGGTCGGGGGGAAACGGCAGCTCAGCCCAGCCGGAGGCAGCGGCAGGCTGTGGGGCGCTGATTTCCAGGTGAGGATGCTGACGGCTGCTCCAGCTGCGACGTGCAGGAACAGCCATGCTCTGCTGGGGGACGAGCCGGCCCGCGCTGGTGTCCCTCCAATTCTCCCGGGGCTTTCGGATGGTGCAGGTCACTGCTCTGGATGTGGCTGGGGGATGTTTCAGCTCCGTGACTCTGGTCAGCTGGGGGGAGCCCAGCCCGACCTTGCCGTGGCCCCCAGGACCCCGTCCCCTCTCCGGGCACTGTGGTAGGGATGTACGGAGAGGGGTGAGCCCCTCTGCCCCGACCCCTCGCCTTTGCACCCCGGGCGAACCGCCGCGGGCAGGGGCTGGGCTGTGCGAGCCCCGGCCCCTCGGCTGTCCCTCCCCGGGCCAGCGGCGGGGAAGGAAGGGGGCCAGAGCCCGGACAATGGGCTGCGGCGCTGACTCAAACAGCCAGTTCCTGGTCGCTTCCTCTCCCCCCGGGCTGGGGAGGCGGAGGAAGCTCGCTCCTCTCGGCCTGTTTGTGAGGAAAGGCTCGCGGGCTGCAGGAGCGAGCACCCTCGCGCCCGCACCACAGCCATGGCCAAGGCAGAGTGGCTCCTGGCACCCTGGCACCGGGGAGGTAAGGCTGGTAGCGCGGCAGGAACGGGCAGCCAGGGTGGTGGGGTTTGCAGGTGCCCTCGCTCCGCAGGGCGAGACCCCGGGCTGGCGTGACCGGGCTCTCGTCTCCGGAGGCCGTGCCATAGCTGTGGGGTCGGTGCTGCCCGGCAGCGAGGGTCTCGTCCCGCCTTTCCCAGCGCGGTCTCGACTGCGGTGTGTCCCCTTTCCTTTTAAATCCGCGCTGCTGTTCCCCAGCCTGCTGGGCTGTCCTTGTTCTCTGACAAAGCAAGAGAAGCACAGAGACCTCCCCACCCCTGCGTCCCACCGACCACTTCTCAGAGGGGGCTGAGCCCTGCTGGGACGGATCCTGCCCGGCCCCGTGGTGCTGTACCCTCCTGGCAGCTCTCGCTCGCTGGTGACGGCAGGAGTGGGGACCACAGGAGCGCGGGTCAGCCCGCGTCGGCCTCAGCTGGGGCCCTCGCTGCTCTCGCTGCCCTCGCTGCTCCTGCTGTGGCTGATTTCACGTCGCGGGCCCCTTTGTCCCGGGGCCTGGCCGCGTTCCCCTCTCAGGCGACTTCCTCGCATTGTCCCAGCTCCGCAGAGTGTAAAACCAGCCAGGCACGGGGGAAATGGCGCTTTCCTGGAAGCACCCCTGCCCGGCAAGGGGCTGCAGCCTCTCTGGCACAGGCAGCCCACGCGCCGGGGAGAGCTGCGAGCGCTGCCCCGGGCACCCGCGTGCCATCGAACCGTCCCGGCCAGGCTGGGGACATCGCCGGGGGAACTTAGCAGGCAGTGCCCTTGGCCGCCCCGTGCCTGGGGGTGCCCTTGGCCGCGGTGTGCGGCAATGCTGTGCCGGGGTGCTCAGGACAGGCCGGGGCTGGGGCTGGCAGGTTGCTGTGCCGGGACTCCTCAGGCTCCTGGGAAAGGCTCGCGCCTGTTTTTTTGGCTGGGAAGCACGTGAGAGCGAGGGTTGCGATACAGCGAGGAAGCCAGACTGCTAGGGAGCTGCGGCAGCGCTGGGAGAGCGGCTGCGAGTGGTCTGATCCTGCCGCCGTGGCTGGCGGCTTGGTGCAGGGACCTGGGTCCTGCTGGGCTGCGGGATGGCAAAGGCGGGGTGGTGAGACCACGCGTGGCCAAGCCCAGAGCAGCCCCCGCCGGTACTGGGGCTGCCGCTCCGTCCTCGGCCCCTTGGCATGGAATGGCATGAGTTCACCTTGGCCGGCTGCGGTACCAGGCTAAGCCCCGCTGCGAGCGCGGCCGCGGGTGGTTCCTGTCCCCGCAGCACGGGCGGATGGCACGCCGGGCTCCTCTTGTGCCGGGCTTGCCGGCCAAGTCCTCCCCGCAGCACGTGCATCTCCCTGCCTGCCAAAACTCCCTGATGGGGTCCCAGCTCGCGTTGCTGCAGCCAAACATACCTGGTGTGGCTTTTCACCGGTGGCCCCCGCCCGCCGCCCAGCCGTCACACCTGCTGGGCTCGATGGCGGTCGCCAAGCCAGCGGTGCCGCAGCTCGTGGGGACTGTGGCTGGCGCCAGAAAGAGGGCTCTGTCTGATTTACCGGATCTCATTGCAGAGCCAGGCAGAGTGCCGGAGCACACTGTTAGCTCTGAGCCCTACTGATGGACAGTGACGTTATTGACTTTTTGCTGCTGCTGCTTTTGATAGAAACCTCTCTGTCAAACATGTTCTGTAGAAACCTCGTAATCCAGCCGTCTCCCCACAAGCTGACTGACCCTCACAGCTGCCAGATCCACCACCCCTGCCAGCAGCTTCCGTGGTGGCATTATTTCCTGTCAGTACGAAAATCAACCGATTGCGTGTTAAATGGGGAGAGTGAGAGGAGGCGAGAGCCTCCCGCGGATCCGTGCAGCAGGGTGGTGTTATTCCTCAACGCCCCGCGGTCCTGCGGGCACAGGGCAGGGCGACACCAGAGTCCTGGCATGGGCACCCCCCAAAAAGCTCGCAGCCCCTCCAGCCTCAACTCCCAGCAGGTCAGACGGCTGGAAGGATGGCCCTGCCTCGCTGAGGGCCCGCAGGACGCGTGACGGAGGGAAGATGTCCCAGGGAGGGTCCAGATTTGGACAGGGCACAGTATGTCGGCCATCCCGACAGAGGGTCACCTCGGGCACGCTCCAGCCTGCGAGTGGCGAGTGCTTGCGGCACGCTGGGCAGATCTGCCCAGCCAGCGACGCTCCCTCATGGCACCGGGCCTGTGGCTGTTCAGCGGGGTGTCGTTTCGGGACGTCGTTCGGACCCGGGTGGGCATCCGGCCCCAGAGCTGCCGCACGCGCGGATGCGGCTCCGCGTCCCGGCGGGGCAGCTGGACCAGCGGGTCTGAGTTCTGCGGGGGGTGAGCTTGGGACAGGAGGCATTTGCTGCGGCCGCTGCCAGCTCCCGCTGTTTGCTCTTTTCTCTTCCTCTCCGCTCGTCGCAGAGCAGCGTGCGCTTTGGCTCCGTACCACAGGGAATGTCATCACGCCGCACGTGCCAGGAGCGAGCAGTCGCGGTGCCGGCAGCGGGCCGGGGCGCTTGCTCGAAGCCGGCGGCATATGTTGCCGGCACTGCGGCGCATCGGCTCCTGCCGGTCGGGTTTGGGTCGCTGTCGGGATTGATCTCAGCCTCCAGGTTCGCAGTCCTCGTCCTCCGGTGTGCTAGGGCTGGCGGTGGCGGCTGGCTTGCCGCTGTGCCGATACCGGTTGCCATGGCTGCTCTGCTAATGGTGCATCGCCTGCTGCCGCCGTTACATCACTGCTCTGGTACCTCTGCATCGGCAGCGAGGAGCCGAGCCGCACCGGCGGCATTGCTGGTGCTTCCCGCGAGCTTGGAGCGAGCTTGAGAAGGAAAAGTTTAGCGGGGAGCTCGAGCAAGAGGCGGCATCTCACAGGAGCTTCGGCCCGAATCGAACCAATTCGCGATGGCTCTGTCGAATCTCTCCCTGTGGATTCGGGATGCCTGGGCAATAGGTAAAGAGGGGTGCGGGGCGGGGGTGACTCGCAGAGATGCTCGCGGAGGGCGTGTGTTCTGTGCTCTGCGGCTGGGGGTCCTGCAGGGACACTCTTGCCCCAGGAGAGAGTGGAGCTCGGCTCCCCTTGGCGTCAGGCAGCGTCCCTAGCCTCCCACGGTGGCCGCGGCGTCCCAAGCCTGAGCGCTCGCTCACGCTCCGTGAGACTCTGTGAGCTGTCACAGCGGCAGCAGCACCCGCTGTGGCTGATGGTGCTGGCTTGCACCCCTGCCCGGGGCAGCCGGCGGGGACCGTCCCAGCTGGGTGCTGCCCCTGCTTCCAGCCCCAGGGCGAGGGGCAGAGCGTGTTGCTGCCAGCCTGCAGCCCCGAGAGGGGACAGCCCCCCCGGGAGCCGCGGGGACACGCGGGGAGCAGCCTGCGGCAGGCCTGGCGTTCGGCTGCCTGCCGTGAGCACCCCTGCCCGTGCCCACGCCTGTCTGCGGGCAGAGCCGGGGCCGCCGCCTGCCCCTCTCCTCGAGCGCCGGGGCAGGGAGCAGGGACTGACGCGGGCAGGGAGCTGGGCCCAGCTGTGTGTGGGGTGAGCCCCACCTCGCCGGCTGTGCCTCAGTTTCCCCGTAGCAGCGAGGCTGGCCAGGTTCAGGTTGGGCACTGGGGGTGCGTGGGATGGAGCCAGCCCTCCCGCTCTGTTTTCCCGGGACACCCTTCGCCTCCTGCCGGCATTTGCCGCGGGCTGGGGCCCCTTGAGGCGTTCCGTATTTGGAGCCTGTCCCTGATAAGCGAGGCAGGAGGGTTACCGCCAAGGGCAGCTGGCTCTGCTCTGGCCGCACCGTTCCCATCAGCGGCTGCGTGCTCCCGCCGGGCGCTCCCACTCGCTTGGGGCGTCCCAAGCCCTGCGGATGCAGGTGGCAGCCGCAGCTTGCACAGACATCCCAAACCTGCGCTTGCACCAAGCCCGCACCGGGCCACTTCCGAATACCGCTCGGCCCTTGCGCGCGCTGGCAGCAGTGCCGCCTTATCAGCCCCCACCACGGGCCGGGCTGCTGGCTCCTCACACCGCATCACGGAGCCGCCGCGTGATGCCAGGCTGTGAGCGGCTGCCAGCGCTGTGCCCAAAAAAGCCCTCTGAGTGACTGCTGCCGAGGAGCAGAAGCCGAAACACCAGGGCGTTACGCTCGCTCCTGCACTAGGGGGGTGCAAGCAGGGTGCAGCCCCTCGGTGCGCGTTCGGGGCGCCTGGGCTGCTGGAGGGATGCTGGCTCGTCCACCCGTCCTCAGCCCTTCTCCCCCTCGGCTGCCGCTTCTGCTGGGACTTGAAACCAGCCCTGCCAGCGCCTCGGCGATGCCCACTCCTCGGCAATGCCCGCGCCACTGCCTGCGCAGCACAGGATAGCGCTGGCTCGCTCGCCTTCCCCAGTGAGCGCGTGTCCGCAGAGGGTGGAGAGCCCCGCAGGGCAGGGACCCCCGACCGTCCCGCGCTGCCCTGTCCTGTGCCCAGCACGGCGGCCGTGCCACCCTCCCCTCCCTGCCTGCCGCCAGCGTGGGCAGGGCAGGGTGCTGGGCCCCGCTCCCCGCCATCACAGCCACGCTTCCGCTTCGCCCCGGGGCGGCCCCGCTTTGGAGCTGCGGTTTGCCCACGTGGTTGGAGCCCGTGGGGTGGGTGCCGGGGTGCCCCGGCACAGGGCCCAGGCTGCGGAGGTGAGCACCCCAGCTGCGGCTCGGGGAGGGTGGCGGGGCGCTGCGCTTTGGGGTGTCCCTGAGTCGTGGGGGGACAACGCATAGCTGCTGCGGGGCATGAGGAGCTGGCCGCCACGGGACGTGTGGGAGAAGGTGAGGTGCATTGGCACCCGGCGAGGCCGAAGGCCGGGTCCGTGCGAGCCAGGCAGAGGTACGGTGAGCTGGGGTGCAGGGTCCACCCTTGAGGCGCGCTCAGAAATGGAGGGGGCAGCAGCGGAGCCCTCACTTCGCCAAAGAGAGCAGGTTGGGGTCTGCAGAGGTGAGCGTGTGGTCGCTGGTCCCCCCGTCTCCCTGCAGCCCTGCACGTTGGGTTTTCAGGGACGTGCCCCGACCCTGCCACCCTACCGGCTCCCATCCCCGGGGTGCAACTGGGTGCACGGGGCAGGGGGCCAGGGCACGGGGCTCCTTCTGCCGTCACTTCTGCCCAGACCCCGGGCCCCTCCGGGCTTGGCCAGCTGGCAAGCGCCAAACTGGGAGGCGAGAGGAGGAAAAGGCGCGTCCCTGTGTGAGAAAAGGGGCTGCGTGCAGGGAAACCCCATCCCGGCTGCGCGGCGCTGGCCTCCAGGACGGGGCTCTGCAGCTGGGCGAAGCCTGCGCGTGGTTCACACACGCGCGCGCCCGGACACCTCTTGGTTGGTATGGAAACGAGTCAAATTATTTAAAGGAGGGGAAAAAAAAAAGGGAAAAAAAGGCTGGTGTTAAGGCACGTCGTTATGGTAACACAAATTATAAAAGTAACTAGGCTAGGGACGTGGCACCTTGCTTTGGGTGCTGGGCGTCGTACAGGCTGTGCCGCTCCATCCGCCGGAGCAGGGGGAAGGGCGGGCAGGGTGGCACCGGGCAGGACAGTGCAGGGGTGCTGTGCCACGTGAGCCGGGGCACGGCTGCCCCAACGGCGCGGGGAAAGGGGACATGGATGGCTCGTGCAGGGTGTGCTGGGGAGCCCGACCCCGTTTTGGGGCCTTGAGCCTTCTTTGAGGCGAGCAGGATTGCTGTCGCTGCCTGCGCTGGGCTGTGGCGCAAAGCAGGGTGCTGCGGCGAGAGGCGGCTGCGTTTTGGCAGCCGGGGCAGTGCCGTGCTCGCTGGGGACAGGCGCCCCGTGGCCCCGCGCGCTGCGGCTGCGGAGGGGAAGTGTTTGTCATGCTGGTAATAGGAGTGCCTCGACCGATGGGGACAGGGCCGGGCACACTGGCAGGGCGTGCCTGCTCCGCCAGCGCCACCAGAAAGCCCTCAGCCCCTGGCACCCCACTGCTGCTCTTCCTGGCAAAACGCGAGTCACGCTGGGGACGGGCATGGCCCTTCGCTCCCTCCTTTTCGGTTGCAACTTCTCTGCAGCCAGGAGGTTGCTTCACCGGAGTGTGCAGCGTTTCCTGCGCCCAGGAGCAGCCGGGCAGTCACCCGCGGCAACAGGCCTTGCTTCCTTCCCCAATCTCACCCCGCTCCCTTCCTGGCTTATTCTGGCAGCCTGCGGGGACAGCGTCCAGCCCCCGGCACAGCAGTGGCGGGGATGGGGTCTGGTCCCACTCGGCAGCAGACTGCCTGTGTTGCTGTGTCGGACTGGGACACAGCCACATCCCAGTCCCCACGTTCCTGGAGGGACCTGGGACGGGACAAGCGCGCTGTGCCGGCGCGGCGTCGGCCATGGCAGCACCACAGGGAAGGTGCCCATCCGCCTCCCTCTCACTCCGCTCCCTCCTGCTTGCAGCCACCTCTAACCTGGACCTCGAGAGCAAGAAAGCCGCCCACGCCAAGCTGTCATGGCAGCAGCCGGTGAACGTCTTCCTGGCCGCCGGGCGCCCGCCGGGCATGGAGCAGCTGCACCAGGAGGCCCAGCTCAACCTCCAGAGCTTGCTGCAAGGTAGCAGGGCGAGAGGGGCTGGCGGTGGGCTGGGCGAGGGTGGCAGGGACAGGTGCCGCCCTGGGCACGCAGCCCCCACGCAGACAGCGACGTTGTTTCCCCTGCGCCTGCGTCCGGGCCGCTCCTCGCGCCTCGCCAGGCTGAACAGGTTGGGTGCCCGGCGTCCCAGCCTCCAGCAGCCCCTCTCTGGTCTCTGCTCCCGCATCACTGCTGCGAGCGGCAAAGCGACTGCGGCCCAGACTGGTGCCAGGGCACCCGCCAGACCCTCTGCAGCACGGTTCTGCCCCCGAGGGCCTCGGAGAGCTGGCCGCCGATCTGTCTAACCGGATCAGCCTGGATGTTGATTTTGTTTCCTTCCAATTTCTTAACCAAGCCATCACGCGGCCGCAGCCGCCCAGCCTTCCCCCGGCTTGTAATCTCATCAAGTCAGCCTGAGCAGACCTGGTTTCCGCCAGGCCATAACGACTAGCATTAATTAGCTCAACAATTACAGGATGGGGAGACACTGAGTTCCCTCCTGGCTGTCCCCAGCGGGGCTCTGCACCCAGCACGTTCCCAGGCAGCCCCCTGAGAGGAGCGGGGCGGGCTGCCGGGGTCCCAGCGCTGCCTCGGCTGCCCCCCAGCCCTGGCCTTCCTCCCTGGGGTCTGCCTTCCCCACCTTCTGTCCGTGCTGGGCGGGGACGGGAAGGCAGCCCAGGGACAGACAGCGGGGGACAGGCACACATCCCTTCGCGTTCCTCCCGCCCGGGGAGCAAAGCGTTCAGCCCCAGCCAGCGGCTGGAGCGGGGTCCCAGGCGCCGTTTCTGTTGCAGAGGAGTATGAGGAGCAGTACGCCGAGAGCAGGGTCACCGGGCAGACCTTCCGCGCCGCCGGTCACCTGCCCCCCGACACCCCCTCCGAGCCGTCACCCCGACCCCCGCCTGCCAAGCGCCTCGAGTTCGTGCTTATGGTGAGTGCCAGGGCGTGGGGCAGGGCGTGGGGCAGGGCGACACAGCCCCCACAGGAGAGGGGGTGGTGTGGCCGGTCAGGCAGCAGGGCCAAGGAGGGGCCGTTTGTGTCCCACCCTTGTCCCTTTGGTGGTCACGTGCCTTTCCCCCCACAGCCCTCAAGCCGGCAAGCAACCGAAGAGGAGACCAGTGGCACAACCGCGCTCGGTACACAGCAACCCGACGCCTCCCTGAGCCTCCCCACCAGCCCGGACAAGCAGCCAGCCTGGACCAGGGCCTTCCCCCTGCCCACCGTGGAGGAGAAGCAGTGGCACCAGTCCTGCTCCATCCAAACCAACATCGTCCCCATCAATGTCTCGGGTAGGGCAGCGTCTCCGTGCCACCGCAGGGTGCACGGCGCTGGGAGGGGGGCTGGTGCTGCGAGCCTGTGTCCCTGCGGGCCAGGTGGGCACCAGGGGCAGAGCAGGGGACAGCAGGGCCATGCTGGCATCTGTCATTCCCAGCCATCTCTCCTGCCATCCACAACTTTGTGCGTCTGATCCACTGGCCACGCCACCGTCCGGTCTCTTGTTTGTGCCACGCCTCCGAGCCAGCCGGTTCTGTTGTCGCCTTGGTGCTCGCCGTGCTCCATGCGGCCAGCCTGTCTCACCTGTCTGTCTGTCCATCCGTCCATCCATCCACCCTCACGGCGCTGCCACTCCCAGCCGCAGGGTCCTGCCCAGACCTTGCAGACACGTGCCATGCTCTGCCCCCAGGTGGGAGCTTGGGCCCAGGGCTGGGCAGGGTGCACCTCCTGAAGGCCAAGGATGTCTTTCCACCCTTTCCCTCCGCGATGGAGAGACGTTCCAGGACCACTCTGGTCCTTCTGCCCGCCCTGCTGTTCCTCATGTCCATGTCCCCACTGTGGCCCCATTAATGACACAGCCCAGCAGTGTGGGGCTGGCATCACCAGCGCAGACCAGAGCCTGTCACATGGAGCGGGGCCGGTCTCCGCAGCTCTCTGTGCATCCCACCTCCACCTGGCAGCATCTCCATTTTCCCACCCTCCGGCAGCGCCTGCCGTGCCTCCGTCTCCCGCGCGGCTCACCCTGCATGGCTCACCCCTGCCATCCCACGCTCCTGCCTGCCATCGCCATCCCAGGCCAGGGGACCACGGGGGACACACGGCAATAGGGGGGTCCAAGCCCTCGCCCCGGCAGCCCCTCCTGGCACCGCCGCGTACAGCCTGTTTGTTTTGGCTACAGGGCAGCACTTTGCTAGGCACGCGAGTGCTCGTCACTCCCTGTTTAACACAGAGACCGCGATGAACCCCAAGTCCACCCTGCGGCGTAGACGGACCATTATTGGATTCCCTAACCTGTCCCCGCGAGACCAAGGTGACGGCAAGAACCGCGCAGCCGCTTTCGTGCCCCGGCAGCACCTGGGCAGGGCTGGCACTTGCCAGAGCTGCCCCGAGGGTGGGCAGAGCCGCTCCGGGGGCTGGCAGCCAGCCCGGGCACAGACAGGCTCCCCGGGACGCTCCGGCCTTGGGGAGGAAAGGCCACCGCACCGGCTCTGCTCCCTCCTGGGCACCGAGGTGCTGGTGACGCCAGGCTGGCGCTGGGGCTGGCATAGCACTGGGGACAGCCTCTTCCTTGGGGTCCTGCACGTTTACAAGGCGGGAAGGTCACCAAAACTTCTCCTACTGACAGGAGTCGCCCAGCCCAGCCTCAGCTCCGGCAGCTCCTGCCCCGTGCCCACCCTCCCCGGCTGTGAGCAGACCTCGCACGCAGGGTGCGTGGGGTTTGAGGCACACAACCTGTCTGGGTCTTTGCTGGGGCTGGCGAGCCGGCCCGTGCTGGCGTGCCGAGGGCACTCGAGTGGCTGAGGGCGCCTGCAGCGCTCCCGGAGCGGCCACGGACCAGTGTTTCCTGGGTGTGTTTCATGCCTGGGTAGAGATGCTGCCCCACAGATCATCCGCAGGGTGGGACCAGTCCTGACCCCACGACATGTGGGGCAGGACCGTGCCAGCGACCCGCCGTCAGAGAGCGAAGCAGGACGATGCTCACCGGGCTGTGTCTCTCCTCGCAGGCGGCGCCAACGGCCCCACGTTCAACACGCGAGCACCCATCGCCGAGTCCCTCTCCTGCAGCTTCGTGCCCGAGGCCGCGAGTGGGGAGAAGGCGCCCCAGGAGACCAGCCCCCGCCCGCCCCTCTCTGCCCCGCTGAGGAAGACCTTCAGCGACCTTGGGGCCCGCTGCTGCCAGCCACTCGCTGCCATGGACAGCCCGGCCACTCCCTGCGCCGGCACGTGCAACGGGCCACAGGGCACCCCCTTCCCCCTGCCCTGGAGCGCCCGGGGCTACACGAGCCCCCCCAGCCCCGCCGCCAGCCAGGGCAAGGGGCCCATCTGCGCCTCGACAGGTGTCTCCAGCCCATCGCCCAGCCCGGGCTCGCCCGCCGCCACCGCCTCCTTCTTCATCGCCACGGAGGAGCACATGGGCAGCAACGGGCCTGGCTCCTTCTCCAGCACAGTGCCCGAGTCCCCCCGCTCCTCCGAAGGTGGCCAGAGGTGCGAGGGCCAAGAAGCCAAGGTGAACTTCTTGCCGAGAAGCCAAGAGGAGCCGGAGCCGGCGGCGGAGCCGGCGCGGCTGGAGGTGGAGCGGCCAGGGTGCCGGTTCCGTGAGCGGTCGCTGTCAGTGCCCACCGACTCAGGCTCCCTCTGCTCCGTGGACATCGCGTACGCCGAGACCCGACGGGGCAGCGCCAACTACGCCCTGGGCTATCCCAGCGCCAGTTCCGAGGGCAGCACCAGCACCGACAACGTCTCCCTGGGGCCCGAGCAGGAGGGCCAGCGGCGGCGACGCTCCAAGAGCATCTCCCTCAAGAAGGCGAAGAAGAAACCCTCACCGCCCACGCGCAGCGTCTCTCTGATTAAAGAGGGGCAGGACGCCACCACGGCACCCGGCTGGGCGCTGCCCAAGGACCAGCGACCCAAGAGCCTGTGCCTCCCGCAGGAGCCGCCAGGCCACCGGCTGGTGCACGCCGACCCCCAGGGCAGCGTGGGGAGGGAGCCCGACGGCACGGCTGCGCCCCACCAGTGGCATCTCACGGACTGGAAGGCCGGCGATCCCTACCAGTCCCTCTCCAGCTCGAGCACGGCCACAGGGACCACGGCCATTGAGTGCAGCAAGGCACGGGGCAGCTCTGAGTCCCTCGCGTCCCCCTCCGTCTCCAGGGCCACCACACCCTCCCAGCTCTCTGCCGAGGCAGACCCCAAGGCCTCCTCCCCCAGCAGGCCCACAGGGCTGATGTCCCCGTCCAGCGGGTACTCCAGCCAGTCGGAGACTGCGACCCCCACCGTCACCACCTCAGCTGTCCTCGGGCACTCTCCGCACCAGGTGCGGGTGAGGCCACTGGTCCCCGAGAGGAAATCCTCGCTGCCCCCCACATCCCCCATGGAGAGGAGCCCCAAGTCCAGGCTGTCCTTTGACCTGCCGCTCACGCCACCCGCCCACCTTGACCTCCTGGGGCTGAAAATCTCCCTGAAGGGGAAGACAAAGGTGAGCCGGCACCACTCCGACTCCACTTTCGGCACCAAGCTGGCCCAGAAGAGCAGCCCCATCGCACCCATCATGCCAGTGGTGACACAGTCCGACCTGCGCTCTGTCCGCCTCCGCTCCGTCAGCCGCTCGGAGCCGGAGGACAACGCCGATGGCCCAGAGCACGCCGACGAGCCAGCGCGCGGTCCCTGCCTGGGGCCGGAGAGGAAGGTGAAGCCTCCCGTGGCAGAGAAGCCACCGCTGGCCAAGCGGCCGCCAAGCATCCTGCCCAAGCCCCCAGCTCTGCGGGAGGAGGGTCCCCTGTCCCCCACGTCCCCGCCAGGCACCGCCAGCAAGGAGAAGGGGCTGCCGCAGGATGGCTTCCTGGTGCTGCGGAAAGGAGAGCTGAGGCGGGGTCCGGGGGAGCCCCCCACACCCCTGGCCCCAGCAAGACCCCAGCGGCTCTCACAGGGCAGCCTGGAGGACGAGCCACGGCTGGAGCAGAGCAGTGCTGGCGAGAGGGAGCGGAGGAAGGCCAAGGTGCCCCCGCCGGTGCCCAAAAAACCCAGCGTGCTCTACCTGCCACTCAGCCCGGCCCCAGCACTGCTGGGAGCTGGCCTGGGGGACCAAGTGCCCACCCCCAGCCCCATCATCACGCTGGACGCTGACCCCACCTGCTGCAACCCCGACGCCGAGGACCCGCCGTCCCCAAAGGCCCTGGACACAGCACAGGCTGGCGACCCTGCCTCAGAGCAAGGTGAGGGTCTCCGCACTCCTCTGGTGGGTTTCATCCCGGGGACGGGGGGATCACCCCGTGCCAGCACAGGGCGGTTCACGGCTGCCTTCTCCTCATCCACAGGCAGCTCAGCAGAGGCCAGCGTGGAGGAGAAGAGCTTTGCCAGTGACAAGACGGCTGACTCCATCGTGGAGGAGGATGACGATGTGTTCGTGACATCCCGCACCACAGAGGATCTCTTCACCGTGATCCACAGGTAGGGCTGCTGCGTGGGCACAGACCCCGCACCTCCTGCGTCCTGCCACGGCCACAGCGCTGGGCGCAGCGTCCTCCTCACCTCAACACCTTAAATTTCCCGCACCGGGGCTGATGCTCGGTCCTGGGGACAACCCGGCTGTTGCTGGGTCAGCAGCGTGGGGGGGGGGGGGGGGGCCACTGCTCCGTCAGCCTTGGGGCAGGTGGGACCCGGCTGCCAGGAGAGCGTTTGCCACCAGCTAGGTCCATCACCTGCCGCACGCGGAGCAGGCACAGCCGCAGCCAGGCAGGCGCTGTGCCCCTTGCTGTAGGACCTCGCCCCGTGCAGAACGGCAGCAGCTCCTGCCTGGGGCTGCTCCCACCGCACGTCTCTTTGGTGCCCAGGTCGAAGAGGAAGGTCTTGGGGCGGAAGGAGCCTGGTGACAGCTTTGGCAGCCGGCCCAACTCCCACTCGCCTGTAAAGACTTCGGGCTCCCCCACCGGCGAGTCCCCAGCAGCAGCGGGCAGCACCGGGAAGTCGTCCAGCAGGAATGAAGACTTTAAAGCCCTGCTCCAGAAGAAGAGCAGCAAAACCAGCCCCGGCACCCGGCCATCTGCTGCCGAACTGCTCAAGACCACAAACCCACTGGCTCGGAGGGTGATGATGGAGTTTGCCCCCGAGCTGGACAGTGCAAACAGCCCCAAAAGCCACCCCTGACCTTGCCTGGTCCCTTCTGGCCATGGAGGGCTGGAGATGGCTGCAGAGGGAGTGTTGCTGCGGAAGGGGCCTCCTGACTGTCCGCGTGAGTCCATGTGTCCCGCCGGGGGTTTTCTTCTGCTTCTGTTTCTTCCTTGGAGAGCCGCCGGCTGAGAGGCAGCGTTTGGAGCCCAAGCCCCCGTCTGGTGGAGCTGGGCCTTTTCCAGGAGGGAAGAGGCAGCACCGCGGCTGGGACCGTCCTGGCTGAGCCAGCTCCCGGGACCGAAGGCGCCCGCTTGGGAAGCAGAGCGGGACTGCAGCCCCCGGCGTGCCTCGGCGCCTGCAGCGAAGCTAGCTTGAAACTGTTTGGTCACTTCGGCATGTGGTACTTTAAATGGCTTTTCTAATGCACGGTGGTGATGCTGTTTTATTCTCTTTCCTTTGACGTTGTACCTTGAGTTTCCCAGGCAAAGATCCCGGGGTTGAGTTCGGCTGGATACACAGAGATGTACTTTGGGAAGACGCAAGAGGGCTGGCTGGAGTTGAGGTTGCTTTGGAAGAGCCACAAGCGGTTCCCCCTCGTTGTCCTGAGCGTCCTCCCCGCCGCACGGGGAGCAGGCGCCCGGTGTCCGCGGCCAGCGCCACGACCTCAAGCCAAAACCCAGCCCCTCAAAAGCCCCCAAAATGCTGCATTTCAGAGCTCCTCAGCTCTTGGTCCAAAAGCAAACCCCAGGGTCGCCTCTGCCGCCAGCCCCAGGGAGCCTCGCGCTGCCGGCCGCAGCACGCCCAGGAGTCCGCCAGCCCCCCCGCGCCCCGCCAGCCCCCCCGCGCCCCGCCAGCCTCCGGCACGAGTGGGCCCTGCTCCAGGCTGTCGACATGGGTGACGCGGGGCGCGGCGGCTGTGTCTCTGCCGGAAGGCAGGGCTGCGGCAGGCCAGCGCTGCCTGGGAAGCCCTTCTGCAGCTCTTGCATCCCACCAAAGTACCCCGCCACAGCATCTGCAAACATCTGCCGCGGCAGCTGCTGGGGGCCGTGGGTGGCCGCCGAGCCGTTGGCCAAACCCAGCCAGACGTCACCAGGTGACTCCAGGGGTCCCCTCTCCCTCCGTGGTTTCCCACCGCTCCGCCGTGCCCCCGGCCGCAGGGGAGCTGAGCAAGGCCGAGCAGGATGTGCGCCTGTAGCGAGAGAGAGAGGGACGGACTCTGGCTGGTGAAGAAACGGGGTGTTCAGGAAAATCGCTGCTTTATTTCTTTATACATTTCTGCAAGCGCTGGAGCACCCCGGCCCTCCTGTGCGCAAGGCAGGGCGATGCGGCTGGGTCGGGGCGGCGGTGGGGCAAGGCAGGCACCACGGCAGCGCTGCAGCTGCCCCTCCGCGGGGCCGGGGCTGGTCTGGGGGGTTCTCTGCCCCCCCGGGAGCACAGCCCTCCACAAGCCCGTGCTGGGTTTGACCCCAAATGGGGCTCTGCTCTCCTTGCGGCTGGTTCCCCCTCCCCTCCCGTTATTGCGCATCGCTCCCTTCCCTCTCCTGGGGTTGCAGATTTAAGCCTGTAATTAAGATCCAGGCTGAGAAACTCAGGAAAAAAAAAAAAAAAAGAAAAGAAAAGAAAAAAAAAGCTCTTAACAAATTTCCATGCTTCACCTCCACCGCAGGCACCCGGCTGCCCCCGGGCCCGGCGCAGGGTGCTGGTGCGGGATGGGGCCCTGGGCCGGGCGGGCAGCTCTGGGACGGGTGCGTTTTGCACATGACTGCTCAGGAAGCCGGGGGTGGCAGCGGGCAAAGCGGGCTGGGGACGAGCGCGAAGGGGGGACACCCCCGCAAAAACCCAGCGCCCGGTGTTGGGGAAGACGCGTCCGGGAGGCTTCGGGCGGGGCGGGGCTGCCGGCCGCCGGCGGGCCGCGGGGCGGGGGCGTTCGTGCCCCTGCCCGGAGCAGCGGGCTCCCCCCGCGGGGCCAGGGGTCCCCGGCCGGCCGGCCCGGGGTGCAGCCCCGAGTCTGCGCCGCTTCGCTGCGGGCAGAGCGGGCCCGGGGAGCGCCCCGCGGGCGGGGGTGTCCCGCCGCGGACCGCACTTTGGGCGTTGTACTTTTAATCCCGGCTTGGTAAACTGCTCCCTGCTGAGGCTGCCTCTGCGTGCTGGTTCTTGCGGCGGCCCGGGGCCCCGGGGAGGGGTGCTGCGGGGACGGGGACGGGGACGGGACGGGCACCCCCTGACACCCCCGCCTGGCTCCGGGGGACGCGGGCCCCACGCAGCCTCTGGCACGATCTCGCGTGTCCCCGGCGGCTCTGGGTGGGCGCAGGGACACTGCGGGGGGCTGGGGATGGCGGGGGGGCTAGGGGCGGATTTGGGGTGCTGGGGATGGCGGGAGGCTAGGGGCGGATTTGGGGTGCTGGGGATGGCGGGGGGCCAGGGACGGATTTGGGGTGCTGGGGGCAGCCCTGCGTGTGGGGGACAGCCCCAGGTGGGTGCCGGGGTCAGGCCTGGGTGCTGGGTGGGTGCCGGGGACAGCCCGGGGTGGGTGTTGGGGCTGGCGGGGGGGGGCTAGGGACGGACCTGGGCTCCCGGGGCAGGTGGGACGGGTGCTGGGGACAGCCCCGGCTGGGTGCTGGGTCAGCCCGCGGCGCCGAGCACGGGGTGCTGGGGGCGGCCGGGCGCGGACGGGAACAGCCCCAGCCCCGTCCCGGCGCGCCGCGGGCAGCCCGGGGGCCTCGGCGGGGCCTGAGGGCGGCAAGATGGCGCCGAAAGGGAAAGGCGGTGGCAAGGCGGGCAAGGGTGAGCGGGGCCGGGGGCCGGCGGGGCCGGGGGGCGGCGGGGCCGGGGGCCGGCGGGGCCGGGGGGCGGCGGGGGCCGGGCCGGGCTCGGCTCAGGGCGCTGCGTTCACAGGCGGCGACAGCGGCGGCGGCAGCAGCGAGGGCAAAGCCCAGGGCCCGAAGGGAGGCGGCAGCGCCGTGAAGGTGAGCGCGGGGCGCGGCGGGGCCGGGCGGCGGGGTCTCCCCGCTCCCCCCCCGGCCCGGCCCGGCTGCCACGGCCCCGCTTCGCTCCCCCCCCCGGCAGGTTCGGCACATCCTGTGCGAGAAGCACGGCAGAGCCATGGAGGCCATGGAGAAGCTGAAGTCCGGCGTGCGGTTCAGCGAAGTGGCCTCGCAGTACAGCGAGGACAAGGCCAGGCAGGGGGTGCGTGCGGGGCCCGGGGAGCGCGGCCGGTGCGGGGTCCGGGGGAGCGCGGCCGGCGCGGGGCCTGGCGTCCTGCGGCCACCCTGCTGCTGCGGCGCCGGAGGAGGCCGCTCGCCATCGGGCAGCCCTTCCCGGGGCCCTCGGGAAAGCTCTGAGCACGGCAGCCGCGGCGTTCCCGGTGGGGCGGGCGAGCACGGGCCGGCGCAGCCGCAGCGGCTGGGCAGAGGCGCAGGTAGGTGCCGGTGGCCCAGCCATAAACGCTGCTTCGGAGCAAAGCTGAGGCCCGTGAGCCCCGCGCGGGGCCCGGAGCTCGGGGAGGGCAGAGCCCAGCCTGCACGGCGTTAGCCGGGCAGCACTTGCCGAGGGCAGCCCCCCGTGAGCAGCTCTGCCCTCCCTCGCAGCCGTGCTCACCGCACGCACATCACCCACCCACCCTCCCTCCCTGCTGCCAAAGCCCTCGTTGCAGGGAGATTCTCCGAGCTCAACCCTGCTGTTCCTTCTTCCAGGGAGACTTGGGCTGGATGACCAGAGGCTCCATGGTGGGACCTTTCCAGGAGGCGGCGTTCGCCTTGCCCGTGAGCAGCATGGACAAGCCAGTGTACACAGATCCTCCTGTCAAAACAAAGTTTGGGTACCACATTATCATGGTGGAAGGCAGAAAATAAAATCTGAATGGCTGTTGCCTTGGTGACTGCTTGAATCCCGAGAGCTTCCCAGGCACCTCGACCTTGGAGCAAGCCGGTCATAGCCAGCGGCATGCCTGGAGGCAGCCGGCCGTCGCTGCCGTTGTGGCAGGACACACAGGTTACAGCCGGCAGAGAGCCGGACCCTGCCTGGAGAGGTAAAGCGCGCCTTGGAAAAGGCGAAATGGGAGCTTTTCACCGTTGCTGAAATCTGCTCGGGCTGGCAGGCCAGCCTCTTGCTTTTCCCCTGCGCAGACAACGATCCATCCACCCGCACAAGGAGCTCAGGCTTTTATCTGCCAGTGTAAGTGATGCAGCAAGGGAAAGAGGGGTTCCCCGGGGCCTTGGTCGTTCTCCCCCTCCGCGGCAGCGAGGGTGCAGGCAGCTCCTGTGCTGCAGTTTCTGCCCAGAGCCCAGACTCGGGTCCCTTCGGCGGAGGGTGGGCGACGCCACGGCTGCAGCTGGCGGTCACGGCGCCGGGCAGGCGGCTGGTCCCCGCAGTTGCCCTGAGCGGCGCGGGGAAGGAGTCCTCCCGAGTACAGAGGTGCCCACGCCTAAAGCTACGTCTTACCCGCTCAAAGCTGGGGGAAGATTCTGAAACGTTGGCGTTTCTCTCATTCAAGCCTCTCAATGCTTACTGCTGCTTCCCGCGTGCCCCCGATGCGAGGTGTGCGGTACCCGTCCCGAGCCTGGCAGGCTGCGTCCTGGTAAAGCTGCCTGAATGGCAGCGTGAGCGACCGAGGTCAGAGCCCGGTACCTCTCCTGCTTCTTGGGTCTTGGCAACAGATATCCCAGCGCGGCGATCCCCGACCTGCTGCCAGGCAGCACTCAGTGTACACAGAATCCATCTCTAGCAAGAGACACCGGCTTTGTGTGCCGGCGAGCGTCGGGTGGCATCAGAGGGCTCTGACGGGGAGAAAACGCGGAGAACGCAAGGCCCTTCCCAAGGTGACACACAAGGAAGAGGCGAGACTGAAGCCCAGGCAGGTCTTTCTCCTCCCTCCCTTTTTGGGGTGTTTGTTTTGTGAAGAGAAGGGAAAGCTCAGAGGCCAACAAATGAGTGCAAAGCTCTGGCTCATTAATATTTTGTTGTGAAAGGCAGAAAGGCCTTTCTGCAGCGCGAGAGCAGATGTGACCTCATTAAGGGAGGCTCTATTAATAAACCACTCGTTTCCCAGCTACCTGAGCGTTGTTCTACCTACCAGCAAAAGCACATTGGCACATCTCCCGGACCAACAGATCGTTGTTTGTCGTGTCTGCTAGTACAAAGCATCCGAATGCAGCAGACCAGTTCCTTCTTCACAACCTGCAGAGCTGGGCGAGGTGTGGGTGTCCCCCTGGCTGTTGCACTGTGGTGCACAAGGCAGACTTGCTAGGCACTAAACACGCACGCGGCGCGAGGCAGCACCAGAGCTCCCTGCCGAGTCGTCACGGGGAGTTCCATACAGAAGGTGGTCACGGTGGTGGGCGCGCCCCGGCCAGGTTTGTCTCAGCGCGCTGGCAGAGGGGCAAGCATTGCTAAAAGCCAGAACAGGGTTCTGCTGAGTTTACGCTTGCTTGGTTCTGAACCACAAACCCGCTCCATTGTGCCTACAGCAGTGGGAAATATTTCATCTACTGCAGCCAAAGCGCGTGTGGGAAGAGGTCAGAGGACTTCCTTACCTGTGGGAACACAGCTCAAAACTTCAAAATCAGTGTTTCCCCTCCCACTGTCTTTGTGCGGGAACAGACTGACAGTACTGCGCAGAGGGGAGGAAAGATGGGGGCACGGGGGGCCGAACACGGTCAGGCTGGAGCCTCCTTTGGATCCTTGACTCCTCCAGCAGCAGCAGAGGGTCTGAGGTGTTCAGCACCTTGCAGCAGCTGAGGCCCCATTGCTACTGCAGGCCTTCTGCAGCGCCCCCCCCAGCCCCCTTTACAGCAGCCGTGCGGCAGGGATGCGGGCAGAGCGGGTTCTGCGGCACCGCCGTGAGCGTGAGGCCTGGCACCGGGCGGTGCGTGCTGCCCTCCGCGGCTCGGGGCAGCTACAGCAGCAACCAGGCCCCCAGGATTCGTTCTCCGGCCAGGGTAGAACCAGGTAACGGGAGTTCTGCTCTCTGCCCCAGCACCCAGCTCACGCCGCAGGCGGGTGACGCTCGTTCGGGTCGGGGAGGGAGGAGCTGGAGCAGCTGGAGTCTGGACTGCTCGAAGCTGCCGTGGAACCTCCCCCGCGGCATCCTCGCAGGAGAGAGGCAGGGAAGGGCAGACAGATGGAGCCAGGGCTGCAAGCTCGGAGAGGGGTTCAGACAGAGACAACGTTTTTATTGAATAATCAGACCGGAGCAGGAACTGTTTTCATCTTTGTGAACCGAGTCCACAGTGGTCCCCTCCCCAGCACCCACCACCCAACAACCAGATTCCTAGACTTTCCTCTCGCAGGAGGAGGTGCTGAACGTGTTCAGTCACCATGAAAGAAGTGCATGTTGCAGCCATCGGTCTTAACCGATGGAGAAAAAAAAAAAAAGTCAGTGCTGTAGTTCAGACAAACATTTAACGAGAAGAAGGAAGACTGTGCTTAACGGGCGTGTGCACATTTCACTTTTCGGCTAGCTGTCTGTACAAGTTCAGAGTCATGAGCATAACTTCAGGGTCGCCGCTCCTTATGTCAAGGGCCTGCAGGAAGCAGTTCAGCGCCTCCTGTAGCTTCCCATCATCCTGAAGTTTCTTCCCCCTGTCTACCAAGGCGGTGTAGTCACCTGGGGCAGGAGAGGAACTCTGACCAGCCTCTTTTTCGGAGGCGCTTTCCCGGGTGAAGTAGTCTATCTGCTCACCCGACTGAAGCTCGGCATCACCGGTGGATTCCTCCCGAGACGACTCTGTCTCGCCTGCCTCAGACTGCTCGGAGGACATGCTGTCCAGGTGGAAGGATTCTTCAGCCGTACCGAGCGTTTCTCCAGCGGGTTCTTCTTCAGGCTCGGCAGATTCCCCGCTACACTCTTCAGCTTCTTCCAGAAACTCGTCCCGCTCCTCGTCGCTGTCATCGTGGTCTTCATCAGTGGTTCCCATGATTTCTCCAATATCCTCAACCTCATCCAGCACCTGGCTGGTGAGAGATCGCCTGGAGGCAGTAGACCTGTTGCCACTGCTGGTTAGCTGGGGAGAAAGGATCACTCTCGCTGTGCTTCTGTCACGTTTAGGAGTGGACGCACTGATTCCTTCCTGAAACTGATGCAGAGGGCTGTTCAAGGGAGAAGGCCTTTTTTCAGACTGGTTTTCCTCCAAGATCATAACAGAGTGGTCTTCATCCTCACTGTCCGAAACAATTCTTTGCAAGCATTTCTTTCTACCGAAAGTGAAGGCACAGCTGCTTTCCTCTGATGCTTCGCTCCCCTGCAGGGAGCTGTTTGGCTCTTCTCCAGCTGGGCAGCAGGGTTTTCCACAGCCACTGTTCTCATTCAGCCGGGTTTTTGTGGGAGACTTTTTTGTTGGCGATTCACAAAAGCTTTCTGCTTTTAGTTGGAAGCCCTTCTCTTCTGAGTGCTCCAGTGATCTTTCCCTATTTGAGGCATCTTGGCATCCGTCTTCAGACTCCTCCAACACCAGATTGAAGTCAACTTGATCCTGGAGAGAAGGCACAGACGTCTCCTCCAAGCTGGCTTCCAACACGCGAGGCTTCTGGAGCCCAGCATGGATTTCTGGCGTAATGTTTGATAAACCTGGCACTGCAGCAGCCAAAGCTGGCTCGGGAACGTTGTTCTTGTCTGCGCCCAAGGCAGCATGCGGGTCGAGTACCTGACCTGACATTTCTGCATCTCGTAACCTTCTGGGATGGTCCTCCAACGAGTCTGGTGCGGCTGAGTGCTGACAGGGCCCAGGCAGGCCATCCCCTGCCTCAGCCAAGCCGTCGGAATTTATGTGGGAGCACTGTTTCTGTTCCAGGCTCTGACTCTCTTTATCGAGTAGGTGAAGGCCAGGTGATGATGGTATAGTGCTCGAGTCAAGGTTTTGCTCAGATTCCTGAATCTTGGATTGTTTCGCTGTCCTGCTGGTATGAAGCAGCTCTGTATCCATGCTGGACACATCCTGTGCTAGTTTCTCTTCATCCAAGTCATCAAGAGTCAGACTTGTCATTTTGGAGCTGACATTAAGAACCTGGACCTCCTCGCGCTCTGTAAGATCAATAACTTCATCATTTTCACGTTTATCGGCTGCTGGTGGTGAAACAGAGTTATTTGTGTTGTTAAACCCTGGAGACGGCTTCTTCTGCTGGGAAACCGATGCTGCTGGTCTCTGCCACGTCTCTTCACAAGCGTTTCTGATCTCCTCCATCCTCTGGTCTCTCAGCTGGGACTCCAACTGAACTAGCTCGTGGGCTTTCTGTACCCTCCGTTGAATGTACTGGTGGGCTTCTTCACTCTCAGCTTGCTCCTCGTGAGCCATTTCCCTCGTGTAGATCAAGTCGTGATCAGAAATGCCAAACATTTCCAGAGAGTGCAAGTAAGCGATGTGCTCGTCCAGCTGCAGGTCAGTCTTTCTCTGAGTGGCGTGCAAAGACTGCAGCTGGATCTGAGTTGCAGATGTTCGAGTATCTTCTAACGTGAAAAGCTCCCTTAGTTCCTGTTTGGAGAAATATCTGAAGGGGTTCTTTTTGTCACCGGTAGTCTGTCTTATTAATGAGTCCTTAAATACTTGCCGCCTGTATATTTTCTCTTCCACCGTGCCGCAGGTAATCAGTCTGTAAATAACTACGTTCTCTTTCTGCCCGATCCTGTAAGCTCGGTCTACGGCCTGGGCATCTGTCGCGGGATTCCAGCTGGGATCAAAGATCACCACTCGGCTGGCTGCGGTTAAGGTTATACCGACGCCGCCAACCTGCGTGGTGAGCAGGAAGACGGAGTGGTCCTTGTTACTCTGGAAGGCATTAATGCGCTTCTCCCGTTCCAGCAGGTGGGTTACCGTTCCGTCAATACGCATGATCCTGAACCGTCTGCGAGACAGGACGTGCTCTATGATATCCAGCATCTTCCTCGACTGCGAGAACACCAGGGTTCTGTGTCCCTCTTCTCGCAGTCTTTCTAGGAGTCCTACGAGGAACAGCATTTTCCCAGACTCCTGAATCAAGGTCTCGTCAGAGAGGTGATCTATTTTGTTAGCGCCTGAAAGCACGCCTGCTTCGCTCCCGGGGTCCTGCTCAGAGCATCCCTGGTCTTCCAGGCCCAGCTGGATACACGCTCTCGCAGGCAGAAGCCTGGGGTGGTCACACAGCTTCTTCAGGACCGTCAGCTCAGCCAAAGGTGACCGGGTTGTCATCAGCACTTCTTTCACGTGATCCAGAGAGAGAAAGTTCCTGTAGATCTCTTCCTGCACGGGTGCCAAGTACACCCACACCACAAAGTCGTTTTTCCTAGTGAGAGACGGCATGACGGGAGCACTGTTCTCGCTTGGATCCTCAGGAAGGGGAGCATCTGGTTTGTCAGCGCGGTTGTTTTTGATGTCTTCTTTGGTTCTTCTGAGGAAATACGGCTTGATGATT
This sequence comes from Chlamydotis macqueenii, assembly GCF_036417535.1. Classification (NCBI taxonomy): domain Eukaryota; kingdom Metazoa; phylum Chordata; class Aves; order Otidiformes; family Otididae; genus Chlamydotis; species Chlamydotis macqueenii. The sequence goes on from NC_141566.1 coordinate 958,799, forward strand.
GTCATTAGATTCTCAGATATCTTTAGCCCCAGTGCTTTCTCACCTAGAGTTGCGTCCTTCTCCCTCGCCCTCGTAATAGGATTCTCATACTCCATTTTAAAAGTTTTGGCTGTTCCCAAGAGAGAGCCTTGGCACGCAAAGTCAAATAAGGACCACATTTCCCGCAGGTTGTTTTGCACCGGCGTGCCCGTGAGGAGGAGGCGGTGCTTTGCAGGAATCGCATATACGCACCTGGTTGTTTTGTTAGACGGGCACTTGATTTTGTGTGCCTCGTCGAGAATGACGTAGTCCCAGACAAACTCCTGCTCGTGGCTGCTGGCAAGCTGCCTCCAGTTGTTGATGAGCATCGGGTAGGTCGTGACGACGATGCCGTTCTTCCTCTGGACCCTCTCCAGGTTCCTGGTGCGCTCCATCTTGCTGGTGCCGTGGAACTCCTTGACGCGCAGGCCGGGGGTCCAGCGAGCAAACTCCGCCAGCCAGCTGCTGACCAGGGTGGTGGGCATGATGAGCAGGACGTGCCGGACAAGCTCGGCATCAAACATGCCCGAGAGGAAGGCGATGACCTGGATGGTCTTGCCCAGGCCCATGTCATCCGCCAGGATGCCGCCGGGCCTGCCCTCCCGGTGCAGGCGGTACAGGAAGGCGACGCCTTCCCGCTGGTGCTGGAAGAGCTTCCCGTGCATCTCCCCGAAGATCAGCAGGCCGCTGCCACACACGTCCACGAAACCGTCCTCGTCCTCCTGCTGCTGCTGCTCCGCCGCGGCCAGCACCTCCTCCACGCGCTGGATGCGGCCCCGCAGCTTCTCACTGGGGCGGATGGCGGCCGCCAGCCGGAACAGTCGCAGGGCCTCCTCCAGCTCCCCGTCGCCCGCCGCCACCTTCGCGCCGCTCACCAGCCTGCAAGAGCCACCGGGGCACCGATCGCACCGCCGCGGGCCCGGCCTGCACCGCGCACCGACCGCACCGGGCCCCCCCCGCCCCGCCCCGGCAGCCCGCCAACCCCCCAGCCCGCTCCCCGCAACCCCCCGGTCCCCCAACGCCCCCCGCCCGGGGCTCACCTGCGGTACCGCTCCTCCTGCTCCTCCCGCCCCGGGGCCGCCATGGCGCCGCTCCTCCCGCCCCGTGCTTCAAACGCCACCGCTTCCCGTCCTGCCCCGCGCCGCCTGGCGGACATGCAAATAAGCAGGGCCCGCAGCCAATCAGCGCAGGGGGCGGGGCCAGGCCGTCGCTGGTGGCCGCCCCGTGCCGTTTCCCAGGACGGGCGGGGCGGAGCGGGAGGCGGGCGGGGCGGGAGGCGGGCGGGCGGGGCGGGGCGGGGCGGGAGGCGGGCGGGGCGGGGCGGGGCGGGAGGCGGGCGGGCGGGGCGGGGCGGAGCGGGAGGCGGGCGGGGCGGGGCGGGGCGGGAGGCGGGCGGGCGGGGCGGGGCGGGAGGCGGGCGGGCGGGGCGGGGCGGGAGGCGGGCGGGCGGGGCGGGGCGGGGCGGGGCGGGAGGCGGGCGGGGCGGGGCGGGGCGGGAGGCGGGCGGGCGGGGCGGGGCGGGAGGCGGGCGGGCGGGGCGGGGCGGGAGGCGGGCGGGCGGGGCGGGGCGGGGCGGGGCGGGAGGCGGGCGGGGCGGGGCGGGAGGCGGGCGGGGCGGGGCGGGAGGCGGGCGGGGCGGGGCGGGAGGCGGGCGGGGCGGACCCGCAGCCGGGCTCGCGGACCGCCGAGTCCACGCGAGGACCCCCGCCCCAGAGCCCCGCCCCTTTCCCAGCGCGGGCCCGCCTCCGGCCGCGGTCCGCCTGCCGGCAGGGGGCAGCGCGGGGGCCGCGGGCGCCTCTCTGCCCCGCGCCGGGGATCAGCGCGGAGTCGCCGGGAGACGGAGGCGCCGCCATGGAGCCGCCGGCCGCGGCCTGGGGCCTCCTCGTATCCGCCGGGAGCTGCCGGGGGGCGAGAGGGGCCGGGCGGGCGGGGGGCTGGCGCGGGGAGGGCAGCGGGCGGCAGCGTCCGTTTCCTTAGCTGCGGGTGCAGAGCGTTGCCGGCGCGGAGGTGCGGGCCGGGCGGCGGGAGCCGTGCGTGCTCAGCCTGGGCCGGCGGAGCGGCCGCTACGGGTGAGTGCCGGGCCGCGGCTGGGGGCGGGGGGCCGCGGTGGCCCCGTCCCGTGCGGGCCCGTCCCGGCTCCGGTCGTTTGCCCGGCGGAGCCGCCGCCGCCGCCCAGGCCGGTCCGACCGCTTGTGCGGGTGCTGCGGCTGCGGGGGCCGAGGGGTCGCGGGCGCCGTGTCCCGTTTCTCTTCCGCCACCCCCGAGCCCCCCGGGTCGCCGAGCTGGCCGCGGAGGGAACCGGCGGAGCTGCCGGGGGCCGAACCCGGCGCGGCGCGGTGAGAAGCTGCCTTCCCGGCCGCGCGTCCCGCTCGGCCCCCCGCGCCTCTGGGCCTCTCCGGGAGCCGGGGCCGCCGCCCCCGGCTGGGCCTGCCCCACCGCGGGGAGAGCCGCGCCGCGCTGCCTTTCTGGCCGCACGCTCCCGTGTTTGCGCTCGCATCCCGCGTGGCTCCCAGCTTTGTTCCCTTTCTCCTCTCCCGTCCCTGTCGTGCAGCAATGAAAATCAAACACTGCGTTTCTCTGCAAACACAGCTCTCGTGTTAACCTTGGTCTGTAAACGAGGAGGGAGGTGTCTTTACAAGGCTTTTTTTCTGTCTCTAGGATAGTTATCCAGTCACAGGAGAAGGAAAACTCTGATCCGGATTACATTCCCATCAACAGCCGCTTTAAATGCGTGCAAGGTACTGACTCCTGGAGCGGGCTCTCTTGCGCTGGCAGGAATGCACTGCTGTTGGTCGGCAAAACCCGGATTTTGTGGCATTTCTCGACCTGCCTCCTGAGCACCCGTGTAGATTGTGTGCTTCCCCGTGAAACTAAAACCCACGGTTTCTGGAATCCTGGTTCCTCCTCATCCGAGTGGGAAGTCTTTCCATGTCAGCACGCGGCTGGGAGGAACTTGGCTGCTCAGACGGGTGGCAGGCTTGGCGTCGTACAGAGCCAGCATGTTCAGCACTTGTCTGCAGCGGCTGACGTTTGGTGTCTGCTGATGTCTGTCTGTCTGTCTGCGCCATAATGGCAAGAGCTGGGAGCTTTAGTCTGATTCCTGCGTGTTTAGATCAAAACTTCTGTGAGGTCCGGCAAGCTCTCGGGTCCGGAGAGCCACTCGTGGAATGGGAAGGAGCTTTAGGCCTTGTCTTGGAAGAGCGTGACTAGCAGTGTATGTCCCTGGGGCACGTGCTTGTTCAGGAATAAAAGCACCTGTTCCTGGACTGGCTTAGGGACTTCTGTGTGATTCAGTGTGGTTCTGCCCGTCCTTTTTGCTGGGTAGACAAGCTCTGAGGTTCATTGTCAGGCTGCCCTTTCCCAGAGGAGCTACACTGATGTGGGGCAAACCATGCAGGGGCGCGAGAGCTCTGAATGTTGGGAGTCTCCCCTGTGACACCTTGACTGTGGGAAATGGCTGACCAGAGTGACCCTTTTTTCTCCTAGAACTGTTATCAATAGTACAGATGTCAATTAAAACACTTTGTTCCTTTGTTAGGACTCTTTTGTGGCTGGCAGCAGGCAGGGTGCTTTTTTGAGCACTCGGTTACTGCAGCATTCAGTGAGAACTCTCTTGACCCTGTTTTTCTCTTTTCCAGAGGCAGAAGAAACTCTGCTGATCGATATAGCTACAAACAGTAAGTTTCACACCTGCAGTCGTGCAGCGAAAGCTCCTTTCAGGAAACAGGCTGCCACTGGGCGCTAACGCGTGCATGTTTTACCTACCACTTCATAACCTTCCTCCGTACTTCGTGTTTTTCTTTTGATCAAGCAGGGGTTGTATTTCCTCCAGTGTTGTTGTCTGGCTCTTTTAGACAGTCAGTTGTCCTGACAGGCATGGTCTTAAATGCCCGGAGTGAAGTATTGGCAATTGGTCAGACTTTAACTTCTTAAACCTTTTCTCAAGGCCCTGCGTCACACTGAGCTGTTCTCACCTCCCTTCCGTTTGACCTGTACTTAGCCCAGGTTACTGTCTGCCTTTTTCAGTGTTCTCAGCGCTCTGTCTAGTCACTGGTTTTGCTTTCCCTTTCAAGGAATTTTTTTTTACTGCTTTTAGAGCTCTTCTCTGCAAGATCGCAGTAGGGAGAAGTATTCCTAAAACCGGGAAGACATGACTGATGGTACCCCGAGGGAGGCGGGGGGGCGGGTCTCAGAAGTGCGGGGAGATGAGCTTAGGTGCAGATTTCCATTGGAAACAGTAGCTGGAAGTTGGCTTTCATTGGGGAGCTCAAGGGATAGCTAGAAAGCCTGGTCACTCTCCGGGTATAATGTCTGAGAACCAGCCTTGAGTGACCCTGCGAGTCTTTGTTTGTGCCTGAAGCAGGCTGTAAGGTCCGGATACAAGGTGACGAGACTGCAGAGCGGCTCTTTGAAATCCCTGATGAGGAGCGTTGCTTAGGATTCCTTTCAGAAGTGCAGAGCATACAGGAAGGTAAGCAGAGCTATTGCTGTGTTTGTGAAATCCTCTGACTGACAGCAGTTTCTAACAGGGCTGATTTTTTTTTTTTTTCTTCCAGCCCACCTGAAAGCTTCTCTTCGTGAACCAAAGGACTCAGCCAGCTGGCATCAGGTGGAGAAGAACCTTCCAGGTCTATCGCAGGCCTCTTCCTCGGGTATTGAACTGGCTGCTACCTTTGTATGCTCTGTGGTCCACAGGGTGATGGGGACCGTGGGGGCAGGGAGCTGGGTCGTACCCTGCACTCAGTAGTCTGGCCTCTGCCCCGTTTCCTCACTTCACATTGCCCTGCACAATATAAAACATCTTGGTCCTTGGATTCTGTTGCTGTGGACCATTCATTCCTTCTTGACTGCTGCCTTCTGCCTAGTGCCTTGGTTTGTGCATTTTCAGCTCCCTCCTGCCTTGACTTGTGGTTAGTGCTCCTCTCTCTCATTCCCGCACTCATCAGAGTTGATATATTGCTTTTTCACTTTCTATGGAGTTATATTTTTTTTCCTTCTTGATCTGAGCTGTTTTAAATTGTTTCTCAGGGCACTGTGCTTGTTTTTCTACTATAGGACCTCTGGAGTTTGAGGATGACTTCAACACTCTAAGCCTAGAAGAGAAAAGAAATGTGCAAAACCACCAGACAGGATCTCGCCGGGAACCCCCACCTCCTCCTGTGCCTCAGAATAGGCAGTAAGTAGCACGGTGAATCTGTTCCCTTTTTCCCTTCTCTTCCTAGACAGCAGAACCAGTTTTAATTCTGCTCTTGCTTCCTTCCTAGATTTCACCGGGAGAGAGAAGGTACATCCAGAGACCAGCCAAAGGTGACCAACACTATGCGCAAAATGTTTTTGCCCAGCACGCAGTCAGGACAGAGAGAAGGCCTCATCAAACATGTGCTTGCTAAGAGAGAGAAGGCATATGTCAACCTGCACAACTTCAGGTCAGAGCTGCGGCTGAGGAGTGGTGTGCCTGGAGGTGAAGCTCTTTAATCTCTTCTGTGAGCTCAGATCTAGCCCAGGTTTGAAATCTGGTGGCTTGGGTGGCTGATGAGGATCAGTGCAAACTCAGAGTCAATAAGAGCCCGCAGTGCAGCTTCTCCCTTTGCATCTTTTCCCCTGTGTGTGCAGATCTCTTGGCCCTCAAGTGAGACTGATCAGCTGGGCAGAAGGGGGATAATGAAGCTGTCCCAGCACACTGTCCTGCTGTTGCCCCACGTGACACGATGTTAAAAGGGCCATGTGTTCGCTGGCCCCGGTGAAGTGTCTTTAGTTTTGTAGCATTCTGTAGAATCCCCGAGATGAGTGCCACTGAAGATGAGCCAAGCCTGGAAGAGTTTTCAGTTACCCCGCAGCTGGCATGGCCCCGCGCGTGGACAGTTGGCGTGTCTGCTCCCAGCCTGTGTGCTGCTGTGCCTGCGCTGGAGAGACTGGGCTGATGCGGTCCTTACTGCGTTTTCTAACAGTTCAGCTGCTTTTGTGTTGTAGATTTTTTGTGGGAACGTGGAATGTAAACGGGCAGTCTCCAGACAGCAGCTTGGAACCCTGGCTGGTGTGTGACACAGAGCCTCCGGACTTCTACTGCATCGGGTGAGCAGCAGTGACCGCCTATTTATTTACAGTTTCTTGTTGCTCTTGCTCGGATACTGGTGGGCTGGATTTGTTTTAAGGTCCTGTCGTGTTCTCAGAGGTTGCACAAAGCTGAGCTGTGTCTCAGAAGAGCTGTCTGAGGGGAAAGCCATTTGGATGAGGCAGGCTATCAGGTTAAATGAAGCTGGCATGACGTAACAAAATAGATTTTCCTAGATGCGTCCACGGAGCGCTCTGTTTGTCCTCTGCCTAAAGAAATACTTCTCAGAGAGCTGGCTGCTGGACCACATTGCAGCAGGGTCTCAGGGGCACTGTGGTGAAATTCTGCTGCTTTATTTAGCAAGTGGGAATGAGGGGCGCCTCTTCCCAGAAGAGCTGTTGCTAGAGGTTTCCCGTTGAACCTTCCCATAGAAAGAGGGTGATCTGTAGGAGAGGTGGGATGTGCTAAGCTGGCTTGGTTTTTTAGGTTCCAGGAGCTGGACCTTAGCACAGAGGCCTTTTTCTACTTTGACTCTGCAAAGGAGCAGGAATGGCTGGCTGCTGTGGAGAAGTCCCTGCACCCTCAGGCTAAGTATAAGAAAGTGAGTTCTGTTCAGCGTTGCGGAGTCTTGTCACGGAGTCAGACGGAAAAGAGAAACGGGGCTCCCCATTCCTCACCTGACCCAAGGAGCGGTGACTGGAGAAACAAAGGCTGTGTACTTGGCACATGTGTATCTCTGCAAGTATGCGAATTAAATCTGGAGAGTCTATTTCTACCCCAGAGCTGCAGGGGGATATTATACTTTGAGGTATAAATTTATGACGACGTGGATCAAAATAACTATAAAATACAAGGTAGGTGTCGGGGAAGTAGCATGCTCAGTAGAATCATAGCAGCGGGTTCAAATTCTGTATCTGTGTTACCCTCTCACCCTTGTGCTAGAAAAACAAGGTGTGTCTTGAGCTGGCAAATTAAATGAATAGCTTTTTCTTGAAGGAATTGGAGAGTCTTTGAGGAGAAATCTTCCAGAGGCCACTGCTCTGGGACAGAATCGCTTCACTTGTGGCGGCAGGACTTTATTCTGGCTGGTTCAGAGCAGGCTGTTGTGTTTTATCTCTGCCGTAGGTACCAGCCTTAAATACAGTAACTAGTTTCCCCTTCCTCCTTAATCCATGTGTTGACTGTCACACCCCTGCCCTGCTTGCTTTGAGTTCAGCTTGGTGACACGTGTTACAGGTGACCGCGGCAGGAAAACGGAGCACCTTACTGAGCTGAGATTCACCGAGAGGGAGCCAGGGTCATGACTTTTGCGGCAGAGAGGCTCGTGTTCCTGTCCCTTTGCTTTACTTGAATTTTAGGTGAATTTCTCCTATGCTTGTGAAAGGGAGAGAACAGGATATGGCTGCAGGCAGGGGGAAGTGACTGAAACCGTAGATAAGGCTTGTGGTTGCGTGCAAATTCCACTCCTGCAGGATGGACTGAGTGCTTGGGCTCTTCCAGTTGAATTCTCTGATCTCAGCTTCTTCCCTCACTACGCAGGCTTAATCCCAGCGCATCTTAACGTTTTTATGCTCTAAAGTGAGCGCGTAGACTGTGCTCAAGAAGATTAGGCCTTGTTGCTGGCTTTCGAAGTTGTGACCCCGCTGTTCTGAAGGCGCAGGGAGGTCATGGACTGGGAAGTGCGTTGGCTTAGCGTGTGCAGAAGAATCAGCGGCAGACCTGAGATGCCTGCTGGGACAGTGCACATCAGCGCTGTGTTAACACCGCTGGGCTGAGCTCTGCAGTGGAGGAGAACCTCTTCCCTCCAGAAGGAGACTTTGCATTGGAGAACAAGTGTGTTCTGAAACACAGACAGTCCATATAGCTTGGAGACGGCTGCCTTTTGATATCTCACGTGCCAGGCACGTTTGTCTCGGGAAATGAGAACTTTTCTGTCCGTTCCCCTCTGGCACGTGTTGCTGGCTCCGCTGTGGTTCTGTGTAAGCAAAGGTGAGCGCCGACTCCCAGCTGAACCTGCAGCCCTCGGCAGCAGCCGTAGCCAGCAGCTCTCTGCGACGTGCCTAACTAGAGCGCTCAGCATCTTCCTTGGGTGTTTTGCTGATGAGGGCACAACTCAGTGTAAAAGGCTGAGACTTCACAAACAGATCTGCTACGTGTTTATTGAGTTTCTGTTACCTCGCAAGGCAGCCCTGTTTGTAGGGAAGCGCCAGAGTGGGGAATGTAGTGAGCTCAGCACAGCTGATGGCTCCTGGGGAACCTTGCTTTGGGCCAGGAGGTCCTTTGGGCGGTGCTGCCAACGGGGATTGAGCACAAAGAGCCGGAGCTCAGGTGGAGCAGGCAAATCCCTGCCTTTCTGGGAACTCAGGATCCCTTTTATTTTTGCAGGTGCAAATGGTCCGTCTGGTTGGGATGATGCTGCTCATATTTGCTAGGAAGGATCAGCTGAGCAATATCAGAGAGATCATGACGGAATCTGTGGGCACGGGAATCATGGGAAAGATGGTGAGTCACCGAGGCCGGTTTGTAACTTCGTCTGTCCATGCAAGGAATGGCACAGTCTGGTTTTGGTCACCTGTCTGTGCCTCCCTGTCTCCTCCCTGGCGCCTCACCTGCCGCCTTCCCTAATGACCACTGATACCTGCTCTTCCCAGGGCAACAAGGGCGGTGTGGCGGTGCGGTTCGTGTTCCACAACACCACCTTCTGCGTTGTCAATTCCCACCTGGCCGCGCATGTGGAGGACTTCGAGCGGCGCAATCAGGATTACAAGGATATCTGTGCTCGGATGAGTTTTGTAACCCCCGATGATAGTCTACCTCAGCTCAACATCACGAAACACGAGTAAGCTTATTTTGCTGGTTTCCGTTTTGAAGTGGTGTTGAATCATCCAAATCAAGTCAGAGCCACAGCAAAGGAGATTTTGCAGATGCGTTTTCTGACTTAGGAAACGCCAAGGCTTCTGCTGTGCTAGAGCTCCTGCAGTCAGACGACGTGGTCACCTTCTCGCTGCGGTGACTCGTGCAGCCTGTCTGTAACGGCCCTTTCCTTGCGTGTCCTTTAGGATAGTTCCGCTTCTGCAGGCACCGGCCCTCAGTCAGTGGCTGAGCATTCCAGGGCCTGAAGAAACTGAGGGAGCTTTTGTGATAGCAAATGGAGTGTGAGAGGGGAAGGAAAGGGACAGCAGGATGGGCAGACGCTATGCTATGTAGGCTTTTTGAGTTACAAGTGACTACGATTGCTGTTTCAGCTTCTTTTTAAATGACTTGGATGATACACAGGCAATACTTTTTTCTTTTTTTTTTTTTTTTTTTTAATGAGGTGACAGTGGTGCTGAATAATCCAAGTCAAACCCAAACGTGTGTACAACAAAGCATATAAATTAAATTTTCTTAAACCTGATACAAATGATTAATACTCTTGTAGTTAACATTTAGAACATTTAAAAACTGAAAATAAAATGTAGAGTGGATTAGTACAGAAAAAACTTCAAATATTAGATTATCCTTGATAATCCACTAATGGAAATTGTGAGGTTTGACTATAAACAGGAAGAGCTTTGATATTAGAGAGGGCTTTAGGTTTTAATCTTTAAATGAAACCTTTATGGAGTAAAGAGTGAATTCCGCAACTGTTTCTTTAGCTGCTGGTCATGAGAGGGCTGTAGGTCTGTTTGAAAGCCCAGAGGCGAGCAAAGAGCAGGTGCTGATGAGGTATGCCTGGTGCATGAGACAGGACAGTAACGTTCTGGAGGTGATAAACTCGACAGGAACCTAACTCTGCTTTTGCCAGTTCTGCAGCAGCCAGTCTTTGCTAGGTAGATGATACCGTAGTGGCCTGATGTGGTTGAAAGGCAGGCGGTGGAAAACAAACTGGTAAAACGATGGTATCACACGAGGTATGAGCACGCAGATACCTGCGCGTCAGGCTGCCTGACTGGTTGACAAGCAGGCTCTGCTTAACGAGCTCTGTCACTGCCCTCTTCTGTACACGAGAGCCTGAACAGTGGATGGGTTTTGTGTAGCTTGAGGGGTTATGAAGCTTGGTGAGATACGCTGGTTTCACCTCATTAGAGAGTCAGTGATGTTCTCGGGCTTTTTTCAGACTGAGGCAAACTCAAGCACCTCCTATTAAACTAAGTCTTCGCTCCATGTGGGATTCCAACGGAGATGGACTTAGTCCTGGAGTATCAGCCGCCACTAGGAACTTCTGCTGCCAGACTCATCTTTCATGTCTCCTTTTGTCTTCCACGTGTCTCAACCTTAAACACCAGCAGCCAACCCCCTGTTCTCCTGTGCCCCTTCTTCCCCGTATGGCCTGCCATACTAACTGTTCACTCTTCTTTTCCACGTTTGTTTTCAGTGTTGTCATCTGGCTAGGAGACTTGAACTACAGGCTTTGTCTCCCTGATGCCAGTGAAGTGAAGAGTCTTATCAGTAAGAACGAGCTTCAGAAGCTGCTGACATACGACCAGGTCAGTGAACTCCGCTCTTGTTTGCTCTGTGCTTGTGAGGGCTTCTTGGTGTAAGATGTGCTGTGCTCAGAAGAAGCTGGCAGATGCTCTGCGATAAGTGTCTATAGAAATAGATGCTAGACCCTAGACAGAGCTCCGGGTGTCCTGGTAACATCAGCCCCCTAAACAAAAATGGGTCGTACGTTATACTGGGGTTAACTGGACGACCTGGGCAATTACCATAGAAGCGTCTTTGCATCTCACTGGAAGAGTTCTCGCTGACATACAAACTACAAGCTAGAACACAGGGATTTGCAGGAGCAACAAAAGCTGCTGTAATGGGTGTTCTGGAAGAGGTATTGATCTGGAGAGCAGCGCTCGTAGCCGAGGCTCTCTGCTCAGCCAGTCTGACCCAAATTGTGTGCTCTGGTCTCCTCCACTCAGCATTTCTTTGCAGCACATTGGAAACCGAGACAGCACCAGGTGCCTTTACAATGAAGGATTGTGCCTGTGAAACATGAACAGAAATAGTTTAATATCCTCCCTGACACACAATTTAACAGTAAATCTGATTGATTTTCTTTTGCAGCTCGTTTCTGCTCTACTGCAGAGCTTCATGCAGAAAACCACTGTAGCTTAGATTTTGTGAGGAAAACAACTAGGAAATTTTTCAGAAGAGTAAATAAGAAAGGAAAGTAGCATCAGGTTGTCAGCCAAGCGCACTCCTGGAGACTTTTGCTAAAATGATTGGCAGTGAGATGTTAATGATGGTGATGCTTAAGCCTGAAAACTAAAGAAGGCATTTAGCACAAGTGGAGCAATTAATATTTCCCTTAACTATTGTTTTGTGCTGTCTACACGGTCTGGTAAGCAGCGCTGTGCCAGTTTGTATTCAGTCTGTTTTGAAAATGTTCCACTGGTGTGTTGAATTTGTACCTTTGTTAAGGGTGTAAGGTCTGCGAGGCAGCCTGGGGAATGGCTGGTGAACCCCGCGGCCAAAGGCTGCCGTCCTCTGCCCGTAGATCTGCTCTCTGACACTGCTGCGTGTGCGGCGGGGGGGCTGGCGGGGTTGTTGGTTTGGGGTGTTTGTTTTTTTTCAAAGTGTTCTTTTTCTGCTTTAGCTGAATATTCAGCGTGCTCAGAAGAAAGCATTTGCAGATTTCACTGAGGGAGAGATAAAATTCATCCCCACATATAAATATGACTCTAAAACAGATCGCTGGGACTCCAGGTAAATTGCCTGCCAATGGACATGTTTATGACATAAAAAGCACTTTCTCACAGAACTTGATTTCCTGCTTCCTCAAGCTGGAAATACCTCTCAGTGTTACGGTGATGGCTGGAGTGCACAGACAAGTTTGTGCTCCTTTGTTTCCTCTACTTTCTGAAACAAGCAGACCGTGTATACTTTGACCTTAAACCTCAGTCGCTCCTGATTCCAGTAGGTGAAGGCAGGTAAAGCGTGAACTCGCAGGTGACCGTGCACTGGAGGGTTTTTCTGCTGCCAGGGACAGACAAGCAGTATAAAAGCAGTTGAAGAGATAAGGAAATGTTTTCTCTGAGTCATCCTGTCCCCTGACCCGCACACCCGCAGGGGTGGCTGTGCTGCGGCAGCAGCAGTGGTTCCTGCTTGCTCCTCTCTGCCTGGTGTCTCCCGCAGACATTTGTGCATCTGCTGCAGAAGCATGCTCAAAATGGAGAAACTCCCAGGAAGGAGTTTCAAACCATAGAGCAATTGGATTTTACTCTGCCCGTGTTTATGAATCAGCACAGTAGTTAATCTGGAGAAGGATAACCCAGGATCCAGACTTCACAACACAATAGTAATAGCTGAGTAGACTTTCCGTAGCGGAAACAATAAGCGATGGATCAGACTGTAGCGGGCAGAAAGATCTGTCAGCAAAAGAAACTAGTGGAGCTTGGGTCACAGCGCACATGGCTTCAGGCTGTGGAAACAGTCTTGTTTGGGGTTATTTTGTTTCCTGGTGCTGGGAAGGATGGGAATTTTAGCTGCTGTATAGGGAAAGGGGAAGAGAGCAGAAGAAATAACATAGCGTTCAAGTTGAGGGAAGTGATAGGAGTTCATCCCATCACTGCTGATGCAGTCATTGATGGTGGGGGCGGAGAGCTGCCGGGCTGGGAAGAGGAACAGCTTGGATGGTTTATTAGGATTGTTGGATTTCCCTGGTAACCTGTTTTTCTTTGTAGTGGGAAGTGTCGTGTGCCAGCATGGTGTGATCGGATCCTTTGGAGAGGAGGGAACATAAATCAGCTCCGGTATTGCAGTCATATGGACCTGAAGACCAGTGACCACAAGCCAGTCAGCGCGCTTTTCCGCATCGGGGTAACTATTTTTATACGCTGGGGTAGGATCATGTTATTGTCACGCATTCCTTCGGGAGCTGGCTATGCAGTCAGGGCACCTCTGCTCATGCTGTTGCAACAGGACAGAGTAAATAAAAATAAGGTGTGTCCGCTGTGTAATCGTGCTGCTGTTTGACAGCCATGCCAGCCTCTGCTCAGCAGGCAACTCGGCAGCCGTGGCCTTCGTGTGCAGTGCAGCTTACCTCCGTAGCACAGGGACGGCGCTAGGCCACAGCAACGCAAGCGATCGCTGGGGTTTACCTGAGCAGGGGTGGTCATGCAGTAAATGGAAAGGCGTTCCCGTGGACTGCTTCAGCGGTGCTGCTGCTTGCCTTCTGGGTATAACCCACAGTACCTGCTGCTGGAGTGGGAGAGCTGCGGTTTTCTCTCCTCCGCAAGGAGACAGCACAAACCTGTAAGTAGAATCATAGAATCATAGAATGGTTAGGGTTGGAAGGGACCTTCAAAGGTCATCTAGTCCAACACCCCTGCAAGGAGCAGGGACATCCCTGCTGTTGTAGCTGCTGTTGCAGTGTTGCCTCTGATGTGCTAAGAGAGTGTGTCACTGGTTCCCATCTGGATTTCTTTCGTGGTGAATGGCTGGCAGCAGATTTGGTTTTCCTAGAGCCAGTCCGTGTCCATTTTTGCTACCTGCTGCTCCCTAGGTAGCTCAGGTCTCCTTAAAGGAGAGCCTTTCTCCTCTTTCTCTGAAGCATCATGAGTAATGCTGCGGGATGGCAATGCTGTCCCACAGAGATGCCCCCAGTAACCTCCCAGTAGTGTGATCAGCAGCCAGAAAGACCCTGGGAGCATCTGCAGGGGTAAAATATGCGTAAAGTTTCACGTGCAGCTTGGAGGTGTACCCATGCGTGCAAATTCTCTTAGCCTTTCAGCTGCGCGTAGCAAGTGCTTAGAGAAATACTTCACTTCTGTAATTTACTCATGACTTCCTGTGAGGCTAGTCAGAAACTTTGCTGAATGTTTTCTGATCTTCTGCAGGTAAAGGTTGTGGATGAGCAGAAGTATCGGAAGTTGTTTGAAGACATCGTTCGTATAATGGACAGAATGGAGAATGACTTCCTTCCTTCGCTGGAGCTCAGCAGGAGAGAGGTGAGGACAAAACCTGAATCACTGTCCACTTCCCAAGCGCAGCAGCCTTAGAAGTGCTAGAACTACTTTTAAAGACTTTGATTCAGTAAGCTGGATTATAGGAAACTGAACTTCATCCATTATCTTATGATCAGGAATTGGATTAGAAGAGATGTCTTGCCTTCTCGGCAGGCCTTCTGTCAGGAGTTCTGCGTTGTGTGGGCATTCCTCAGGCATGGGTTGCCGCTGCAGAGCCTGGGTGCCTCGCTGTGTGTACCATTGTGGCCACTAACGTGATCTGTGTTTTCTCTTTGCTCTGCAGTTTGAGTTTGAGAATGTGAAGTTCCGTCAGCTGCAGAAGCAGAAGTTCCAGATCACCAATAACGGGCAGGTCACCTGTCACTTCTCCTTCATCCCAAAGCTCAACGATAGCCACTACTGTAAGCCATGGCTTCGAGCCGAGCCATGTGAAGGTTACCTGGAGCCAGGTGAGTTTTTCCACGGTTTCTACAGTGTCTACTGTTGTAGACCGCCACCCCATCTCCGTTCAGTCCTTCCCATCTTGCCTGTGTCTCACCTTTCTTGCTATCATCCTTGTCTGTTTGTCATCTCAGTTTTGTGGCCGTTGTCCCTGCCACTGTATGTTTGTCCTTGTCATCCCTTTTGGAGAGTGTCTGCGTGTTCTTGAGAGCTCCTGTCTGTTGCAGATGAGAGCACGGACATCTCCCTGGATGTGTACGTCAGTAAGGACTCAGTAACCCTTCTGAACTCTGGCGAGGATAAAATTGAAGATATTCTTGTCCTCCACTTGGACCGAGGGAAGGACTATTTCCTTACCATCAGTGGGACCTACCTGCCCAGCTGCTTTGGCACCTCCCTGGAGGCCTTATGCCGAATGAGACGGCCGATCCGAGAAGTTCCAGTCACCAAACTCATTGACCTGGTGAGTGGCAGCATTCTGGAGCAGCTCTCTTAACAGGGAGAGAGCATATCCCTTCTGTTTACTTCTAAAAACGGGAGTGATGCCTTCAGCTTGGCTCAGCTGTTGTGGCTCTGAGCTGATGTACTTTTCCAGAGCTTGAGGTGCTCTTTTATTATTTCCCTCTTCCACAACCAATGGTTTTTAACAGCCTGTACTTTATCCCCTATTTCTGAGTAGGTTCTAAAGATTGTTTGGTGGGACAAAAAGATCCCATGACAGTTTTGTTACTGTCGTGCTGGTGCTGGCGGGCTCAGCTGGGTGGCACTGGTGTGTCGTAAGAGGCATGACTGAAATGCTCTCCTCCGAGGTGACGAGGGCTCCAGGATCCTTTTCCTTCTGGACGTTTGTGGCATTCGCACTGCTCAGGGGAAGGAGCAACCGAAGCAGGAGGACCGAAGAAAGGACTGATGCTGCTGGGTGTACTGATGAGTACCGCTCAGCAGTCTCGCAGCCTCTCTGGCCGGTTCCTCTCACGCCGCCTGCAGTGACCAAGCTGTTCTGCGGTGCAGAGATAACTGTTCCTCTCCCCAGGCTTCACCGGCCCCTCGCATCAGTATTGATCCTGCGGAAGGCACTTGTGTGTGCATGAGGGGATGCAATTGTGCCCCAGTCGCCTTTCATCTTTTTGCTGTCTCAAGGCTGTTTCAGAGGTCAGGCCTCATTTTGGGGAGCTTCGTTCCTGTTTTCAGCCTGCGTTCATTCCTCTCTTCCGATGGCCTTTCCTGGCCTTGCTTTGGTGAGGTTTGGCAGTTCCTGAGTTTTAGTTTGTTTACCCACGCTTGTACCCAGGAAAGGCATTCCTTTTCTGTTCACTTGGCAGATTAGCCCAATTCTTTTAGTCTCTCTGACGTGATACCCTTTCTCTCTTCTCACACCTTGCAGTCTCAGCCTTACATGCATTTTTGTCCAGTGAGCTTCTGCTTTTTCACATCTGCAGATTTGACAGCTTCCACTCCCATCTGCTTACATCTTGCTCTTCCCTTGAGCAGTTGCCCCATGCCTCTTGCTGACCCTTCCAGTTCCCACCTTTTGTTGTGGCTGTCTGCCTTTCTCACAGGCTCTGAACGTACAGCAAGACCGTTTCTGTGCAAGGATTTTGACTTTGTAATCACAAGGTCAGGCTAAGCAGAATCCCGGTGGCGAGGTACGGCATTTGGCTCCTCGATTCAAGCAGCTCATCCAGGCCTCAGGCTCCTCATGCTTTTCAGGATTCAACCGGAAGTCAGTCTTGTTCTAGAAATGTGTTGAACTTTGTCTGCAGCGTGTCATCAGTCTTGGTGGCTTTTCCACCCGCTTTTTCCTGCTGCGTGCTCAGCACTGCTTCTTGCTTGATAGACAGGAACTTGGGCCTGGACTCAGCTTCTGCCCCCAGAGACACACACTGTTACTTCTCTAAGAGTACTTTGAGGCTGCTTCTGCTTCCTTTACCTATAGGTTTCCTCCTTCTGTTATTCAGTGAAACATACAGAAGTACAGGAAGCAAAACAGTCAGAGAAGAGCACCCTGTCCCGGTATCTGCAGCGAAGGAGTGGTCTCTTGTGTGAGTGAGGTCGGTGTGACTGCAGTACTTCCACTGGAACACGCTGAGCAAACTCAAGGAGTACGATGTATAATGGCCCGAAGCAAAATTTAGTCACTTAGATGATAAAGCTGCTGTCACGTTAGAGCTATTTTAAGTGCTTTGGGTTTGACCGTGCCAGTGAGTTGAGAAATTCCTGGAGACAGGACAAGCTGAGCACTTTCTGTAAGGGAGAGTGGTGCGCGTGCTAACCGCTCTGCAGCCCCGAAGCATTTTGGTCTGGTTACGCGTGTTTAGCTGAGGATTAGACTGCGTGCGAGGGAGGCAGTGTGTTTGTGTATTAAGAATCGCTTTCCCTCCTGCACTTCTGTAGTGTTAGGGCTTGTCATTCGCTGCATCGGGAGTGAGAATGCAGGTCAGCAAGGGTCTGGGCGGCAGTTTGATGCAGAACAGCAAAGTGTAGGTGGGAGCTTCCTTGAAAATGGCTCTCCTAGTTCTCCTTGAGAATCTCACCTTTGGGATTTTAGTATTAGTGTCTTATCCTACTTTTTCTTGGGATCCTACTGTAGGCTTTCAGAAGCCTCTTGAAGAATCTTTGTCAGGAGCAGGTTGGTCTCACGGAGCTGATTGTGCTGAACAGTACAGGAAGAGAGGTGACAGCAGGGCAGGCAGTCAGGTAGGTGGTGGTGAGACCATAGAGATGACTCACCCAGTTATGAAACGAGCCCCTCTCCTGCACAGCGGGGCTATCTGGCTTCCCAAACCTGTGACTGCGTCCCTCCCCCTGTGCCTCGGAAGAAGAACCTGCGCCAGCTCGTGTTCAGAGCAAGCTGTTCTCTGCGAGAGGCCAGTCTGTTGTGGCTGCGTTAAAACTCAGTGAGCCCCCAAAGGAAGCAGGCGCTGCAGAAATCACGGGGGAGCCCGACATGCTGCTCCCTCCCAGGCATGCCCTGCGCCGTGGTGGCTGCGGCTCTGTTTCCAACTCAGCCCTGGAATGCGTTTCGGTTATTCCCACCTTGAAAGGTCGATCTGCCAAAACTCAGCCTGGGCAACCTGCTTCTCTTTCCTCCTGCAGTCTCCACTAAACAGTGTCTTACGCCGGCAGCCTGCACCGCGCTGGTAAGCGGACGCCGTGTTTGAGGATCGCCGGGGGGATTGGACGTGCAGCCCGGAGGGGCTTTGGCGTGCTCCTCCGTGCAGTGTTAATGCTATTAGGTCGAGACAGACAGCAGCCTGGGCTTTTGAGCACAAACGCTCATTTCCCTGACTGTACGCAAAGCTGCTTAGGGGGCCTGTTAGCTCCACAGCTGCCACACGCTCAGAAATACAGATTTAGCCTGGTGAACATTTTCTCTCTGGCCTGCTCACGAGGCAAGATGGCTGAAATAATACAGGGATATTTATTCCTGACCAGGAAGATGCAGGAAGGGGAACTTCTTCCTGGCGGACACCTCTCCCCTGCCTGTGGCCTGGCCATTTGCTGGACAGCGAGCAGTGATGCTGCAAGGCCCCTTTGAGGAGTTTGTAGAAATCCTGACGAGGCTGTGCATCATGTGAGCAGGATTTTTGCTAATTGGCAGGCAAATCTCTCGCCACACGTTTAACTTCTGCCATGTCAGCAAAATATGTGAAGGACCTGGCATTTAGTGGTTCTTGTAATGCAAAGTAGGTTTCTGCTTAATCTGAGAGTTTGTTCTCTCTCTTAACGATACTTTTTCCTCTTCTCTCTTTCCCACTGCTCTCAGGGAGAAGACAGCTTCTTAGAAAAGGTAACTGCAAGCAATTGCTGGGGAAGTCTGCTTCTCAATGTCTTGTTTGTAAAGAACAAGAGTTTTCCCCTTGTTTTCTGCCAAAGAGGGAAGGGGAGGTGGGTGCAGAGGGAGCGCTTGTTCCAGCAAAGCCTCTTAGCGCAGCTGTGGACGGGATGAGAACGTGCTGGAGCACAAAGTGACCCCGTAGCCAAGACGGACCAGCCCAACTGAGCTGCTTAAAGCTCACCAAATTTGCTTTGGGGAAAAAAAACAAAATTCTCCTGATCCTAGCAGCAATGATAGATATTTCCTGAAGGATTTGGCAACTGTTGACATACCTGAATTAGCTCTAACTGTGCACATAAGGTGGGACTCACCACAGCACCCTCTTCAGATGTGTGGGGCGAGTGCTGAATTAGAAAACAGAAGGCTTTGGCTCTTCCCATCGTGGGGTGTCCCTACGGAGGCCGAGGGAGGGCCTCGCGGAGGAGGCAGATGTTTCTGTGCCTCCTCCAGCGGCAGGGCTCGGGCTGCCGGCCCCCGCAGCCCCCGGTGAGCAGGATTGCTGCTGTTCTCTTCACTTCTGCTCTGCCCTGGGGGCCAGGCGAGTGAAATGTGTCACTCGGAGGGCTGGGGGGTGTGTGTGGCAGCGTTGTTCCTGTGCTCGCTGTGCCACTTCAGATGGCTGGTCACTTGTTTGGGCTGGCTCTGCGCAGGCGTCCCGGGCTGGGTGACCTGTCCCTCTCCGGGCCGTCAGCGCAGGGACGGGGCCAAACAGGAGAGGCGGTGGGTGTCCCCGCTCCGAGAGGGACTGAGCTGGGGGGGTGAACCAGGTGGAGCTCCCGGGCTCCTTTCTGGCCCCGGGAAGGCAGGAGCGGTGCCTGCCTTGCGGAAGCATCCCTTGGCAGAGCATCTTCCCGCGGAGGGCGCGGTGTGCGGTCCCTTCCCCGCACGCGGCGGAAGAGGGCGCTCGGCGCCCGCCGCTGCTCCGGGGAACCCGAAGGGCCAGCCCACATCCTCCTCCTCCTCCTCCTCCTCCTCCTCCTGCGCCCTGCGCAGGACCGGCCCTTCTCTGCTCTGAGGGGCTGGGCCCGGCGGGGGTCCGCAGCTCTCACCCTTGCCCCCGCAGAGGAAAGCCGCAACGCGCTCGCCCGACACGCTGCAGCCCAGCCTTCCCCGGGTGCTCGGCCGGGCGAGGCAGAGGTGGGTCTGGCTGGGTACAGTCCTGCGGTGTGCGGGGCAAAGCAGAGCCGTCCCTTGCTGCCCGGCAAGCGTGGCTGTTGCTCGTGCCAGCCCGCGGTGCCCCTGGGTGCACCCCGGGAAGCCGAACTGAGCCCCCGCTGGCTGCGAGCGTGTGTGCCGCAGGGGACAGCGGTCACAGTCGGCACCTCAGCGGACGGGCGAAATGAAGCGCTTTGCCCTTGGCTTGCGGCCCTCCTCTCTGCTTGTGTGCTTGGGTTGTGGTCCTGCTTGTGCCGGTCTCCGGGTGCTTTGCTGGATGTGCTTCAGGAGAGCTGTGCAGGCTTCCTCCTGAGCGCACGGGAACGTGAGCGATCGCAAAGTGAGAGTGACATCAAGCAAAAAAGAATCATAGAATCATAGAATTGATCCCGCTAAAGGTTGGTGTGGTGGAGATTTCTGAGCAGTTGAGCTCGTCAGCTGCTTTGCCTGAGTAAGCGGGGAAACGTGGCAGTGTTGTCGGTAGTCTGTGTTCAGCACCTCTCCTTCGGAAAACGGGGAAAAAAACTTTACAAAACCGGGCTTGTTTGGAGCCCGGAGGGCAGACATGGCTTTCCTGACCAAGGCCCTTCCAGAGGTTTGCCTGAAACCTTGTGTGCTCTTTGCCACCAGGAGAAGTCCGTGCTGCAGATGGGCTCCCTGGACAGCGAGGATGGCAGTGAGACGCCGCTGCAGGTGCCGAAGGAGATCTGGCTCTTGGTGGACCATTTGTTCAAGCACGGCTGCCACCAGGTGAGGGAGAGGGCCTCTGCCAGGCTGGGAGGCTCTGGAGGGCTTGGCGACCTGATTCATGGCCAGCAGCTGGAGATCGACTCCAGTTTGGTGTTTGTAGGGCGGGGCTCTTCCCCTGTGCTTGAGGCACTGGCTGGGGGTGCCGCTTTCACGTCGCTGTCACTGCGTGTCCCAGCCTTTCTGAGGAAGGTGTCTTTGTCCATCTCTGTGCTGTTTTTGGCAGGAGGACCTGTTCCAGACACCCGGCATGCAGGAAGAGTTGGAGCAGATCATTGACTGCCTGGACACCAGCATCCCCGAGACAATCCGTATCCTTGCTGCGCCTGACTTTCCCCGGAGCCTGCTGGACCTGGGCTCTGCTGGGAGAGCCCCCTCTCAGGAGAGCTGCTCTGCAACCTGTCGCTGGCAGTGTCCCTCCTGGGGGCTGGCTCCCTGCTCTCCCCCCAAAGATAACCTCTGGAAGCTGAGCGCGTGCTGGGTAAAGGAGCCACAGGGCCAGGGCTCTGGAAGCTCCTTAAGGCTGTGCCAAGCGCGAGGGCTGGTGAGGGTGGACCCTGGGGAGCACGATCTGGAGAAGGGGCTAACGGAGCACGGACTTCTGTGGGGTAGAGGTGGGGCAGCCTCGGGAGGGAGGTGGTCCACTTGCTCCACGTGCCTGCCCCTTGATTCCCCCGGTCCAGCGGGCAGTAACCACTCTGTGGCTGAAGCACTCCTCATCTTCCTGGAGGCGCTGCCAGAGCCGGTGATCTGCTACGAGCTGTATCAGCGGTGCCTCGACTGGTCGCACAGCAGCCGGCTGTGCCGACAGGTACGGTGCTGCTTCTGTCTCCGTCTGCTTGCTGCGGGCTCAGGGCTGCTCTCCCCGCTGCTGCGAGCTGGGGGCTGGGGCTTGCTGGGTCCTGCTCCCTTCCTGTGAGCTGGCGAGGGGCTTTGGGAGCAGGCGCTTGGAAATTCTTCGCAGTGAGGTGCCCCGAGGAGTGGAAGAGCCTCCGCTGGTCTCGAGGGCTTAAGCGCTTGCTCAGAGCTTCGGTTCCTGTGCTTTCCTTAAGGACTATGGCTTGAGTGGCTCTTAAAAATAGCTGGTGGGGCAACAGGCAAGGCCAAACGTGTCCTTGGGCAGAGGAAGAAGTTTTGGGGCACGTTTTTGGTACTGTTGTCAGGAATCCCCTTGTCCTGGTCCTCGTGCTGCTGCCGTGCAGCCCACCTGGAGTCCAGCGTGCCTCGGCAGCCCAGGCTGCGGCCGTGCGAGCTGGGAGAGCTTCCTGGCTGTTTGCTTTGCAGGTGATTTTTCAGCTGCCTCGCTGCCATCGCAGCGTGTTTCGGTACCTGATGTCGTTCCTCCGAGAGCTGCTCAAATACTCAGAAGAAAACAACGTCACTGTCGCCATGATCGGTAAGTGTGGCGTTTCTCCGCTCGGCTCCTGCTGCCCTCGCCAAAACATAACCCCCTCCCGGCGCCCTGCAAGGCCTCCGTTCCTGGCCGGTAACCGATTCTGCTACCTCCGCAGCCGCCTTGTTCTCCAGCCTGCTCCTGCGCCCTCCACCCAACCTGATGGCAAAGCAGACCCAGCAGGACCGCCAGCGTGCCATCAACTTCCTCTACAGCTTCCTGCTTGCCGGGGATGAGGAGTGACTCCCGCCCGCGTGCCAAAGCTGCGGCCCGTGCCGCCAGCCTTGCGCGGAGGCCGGGCCTCTGGCAGCTCCAGAAGGGTAAAAGGCTCTAAGCTACGGCAGGGGCCGTGTTTACAGTAGGAAGGGACGTGTTCCCCTCTCCTTCCCACCGCTCTGCCCTGCGCTGCAGAGGACCTGCGCACTCATTGCACTGCCATCCGACACAGGAACCTCCTGCTTTCTCCCTGGGAGCTGGGTGCATCTGCCGATACCCGAGCACTGTGCCAGCGGCCCGCCCATCCCGCAGCAGCGTCGCCGGTTCCCCGAGTCACGCTTCTCTCAGTTTCAGCCCCGTCTCCCTGGCGCTGTTGCAGGGAAGGGTGGAGGCTGCCGGTGCTCTCGGAAGGCCGCGGCGCGGTTGGCTGGCGCTGTGTGGCTGCGCGTACGTGCTGGCATGTGCTGACGGGACTGGTGAGAGCCCAGCTCTGCCCCGGACTGGCTCGGGCGCATGTCACGCTCTGCCGCGCAGCAGACCCCGCCAGCCCTCGTGCCCCGTCGCTGTGCTGTCCCTGTGGCTGTCCCCGGAGGCGTACCTGGACATTTGGCCTCTTTCAGCGGGGTGTTCTCCTCTCCCCTCCCTGCTGGAGTGTGCAGCTCTGGCACACGGTCCTGTCCCCGCACTCCTGGCCTCTGCCACTGTCCCTGGGCCTTGCTCCGCTCTCCCTTCACCTGTGCCCCAGCGTCCTGGGACACGTCTGTGGCACGGCGCAGGACGCAGCTCCTCTCCCTCCCAGCCCTGCGCGGGGGTAGGACCGGGGCTGGGTGGCCAGGGTGGCGTTGGGTGCTGTCCTTCCCTTCCTCCCTGCTGTGCTCCCAGCAGGTACGGGCTGGGCGGAGGTTTGGGGCAGTGGGAATGAGCCAGAAATGCGCCGCAAGGTCCGGAGGAGTGGTTGGAGGGTGTGTGGGGGTGTCGTGCTGAGGGAGGGGCCCATAGTGCAAAGGTCACACAGCTGTGGGGAGGGGGCACCGCGAGGGGCGGCAGGAGGGAGGCCTGTCCCCCAAAACACTAAGCAGAGTCCTGCCTGCATGGGCCGGGGGCTGCATGGCCTCAGCTGAGAGACGCGGGGTGGGGGGCTGCAGTCCCAGAGCCCCCGCCAGTGCCTGTGCTCAGCCCCTGGGGTCCGTGGAGCTCCGTGGTCCCCGTGCGCCGGCTGGGCTGCCGGGGGTCCCCTACCTTGTGGCTCTTATTTTTTTCCTTTTCTTTAAAATTTTTAAATTACATAATTTATTGGGAAATTGTTCGTTCCAAATAAACCTCCGTTGTGCAAGGTTTTGCGGGGCTGCACCAGGCGCTCGCACCGAGCCTGCCTTCCCTCACGTAGCTGCCGGGCCGCAGCATCCTGTGATGCAGAGCTGCGGCTTGGCTCCGCCGTCCTCCCTGCCCGGGGCTCTGCACGCTGGCTCGGCAGCTGGAGCCTTCCAGAGGCAGCTGAGCCCTTCCTGGGGCTCGCCCGCCACCAACAGCGTGCCGGGCAGGGCCAGGGGACAACGGCGGCGGGTCTGGCACCGGTTGCCCATTCCGCGGAGTGGCCTGGCACGCGCCACGCTGCAGCCGGGGGAACTGGCCCGGCGAGCGGGCGCAGTGGGCTGCCAGCGCCGGCGTGTGGCACGGGGCTTGTGTGGGCCCGAGCAGTGACACCCGTGGACCCCGGGTCCCTCCAGCCCCGCTGGCTCGGCTCCTGGAGCAGCAGCGGAGAAAGCCTGCGCGTCCTGCTGCAGGAAACGGCCACCGGTGTCATCTCCATCTGCTTCCTGCCGGCTCCTTGAGAGCAGGGCCGTGCCCGGCAGCTGCTCCCAGCCCCGTCAGCGAGGGGACCGGTGCAAGGTGCCGGCATTGTTCCTGCGGCCGCCACATTCCTGCCACTGTTGGCGGAAATGCCGGAGTGAGCATGAAGCACTGCTGCTCCCCGGGGAAGAGGCTGAAGGCTGGGCCTGCCCATCCTCCTTGCTCGGCCAGGGGCTCGGGGGTGCCTGGGGGACCCTGGAGGCTGTTGGTGCGCTGTTCTGCTCCCCGCACAGAGGCAGGGGGCTTACGCGTGCCTGTCTGCCCGCCACGGACATCGGGGGCACTGGCGGGTGCTGGTGACGGCAGGGTGGTGGGACTGGTGTGGCTGGTAGCACCCCAGCAGCGTGCGCCTGCCGGGAGCAGGTGGGCTCAGCCCGTGGTTTTGGCAGAGCCAGTGTCCCACGTCCACCGCTGTCCCCAGGTGGGGCGCTGGGCCCTGCCCGTCCCCTGGGTGCAGCCAGAGGTCCCTGAGGACCGGAGGGCTCCAGCGGTTGCTCAGCCCATTCCCAGCCCCTCTCCCAGCACACCCAGCATCCTTGCTTCCCCACTCAGCGAGCCGGGACCCAGCAGAGCGCCCGTCCTCGCTGTGCCGGGGCCTGCGCACCCACCCAGGGACCGCAGCCAGGCAGCTGCCCGGGGTGGGGGCCGCCTGTACGCGCTCACCGCCTGCCCCGGCTCTGGAGACCTCGCAGCCCTCAGCCTCGACCTCCGGCAGCCGTGGCCACCGCGCTGCTCCCTGCCCGCTCTGGGTGCCCCTGTCCCGGCACTGCCCTTGCACCCGCGCTGCCCCGGCTCCCCACCGCCATGCAGGGGCTCCGGCACCGCAGGGACCACGCAAGGGAGCTGCCGTGGTGTGCGGTGTGCGGGGAACGTGGCCGAGCCCGGCAGCCTCCCACCTGCCCGCGGGCAGTCCGCCAGGCCAGGAAAAGCCAGAGATTCCTTAGGTCTCCCGGCCCAGGAGCCTTTTCCTCCGGCATCGGCTGGCCACAGCCCAACCGGGGGGGTCCTCCCTGGCCTCCTCCTTCCAGGCTGGCACGGGAAGGCTGGGGTCAGGGCTCAGCTGTGCAGCCCCTGGCTGCTGCCCAAGCCCCCATGCTCAGGGCTGGGCGATGCCCAGCGAGGCTGTGGGGCATTGCCGCCTCGCCTGGCGTGGGCTGCAGCAGCCTGCTCCAGGGGAGGCTGCGGGGCCAGTCCCGGCCCCTGTCCTGCCCCAGTCCCCTGTCCTGCCCTGGCCCCTGTCCTGCCCAGTCCCTTGTCCTGCCCCAGTCCCTGTCCTGCCCCAGCCACCCGTATTGCCCCAGTCCCCTGTCCTGCCGCAGTCCCCTGTCCTGCCCCGGCCCCTGTCCTGCCCCAGCTGCCCGTCCTGCCCCAGTCCTATCCTGCCCCAGTCCCCTGTCCTGCCCCAGTCCCGTCCTGCCCCAATCCCCTGTCCTGCCCCAGCTCCATCCTACCTGTGCCCGGGCAGGGGGGGTCCGGCTGCAGGAGCTCACAGGCAGGGTGGGAGGGTGACCCATTAGTGCTGAGGGCTGGTTTGGGGTGCGGGGGGAGCCCTCCCAGTTCAAACCAGTAGCAGCAACACCATAGGGTGGCAATGGAGGAGTGGTACCCAACACGACCACCCCGCACCGGCCGGAGCGGGAGTTGGGGGTCAGCCGCGGTGGGGGGCTGCGGCTGGGGCACCACGTCCTGCCCCGGGGGGTGCTGCTGGGGCTGGAAGCCGCGCGCAAGGGCCGGGGCGGGGCTGGCAGCCCTCGCCCACCCACCCCAGGCGACGGCGGAGCGGGGCCGGCCGTGGGTCGCCCAAGGCACGCGGGGCGGGTGGCGGGTCACGGCGGGCGTGGGCAGGCGGCACGGCGGGAGCGCGCTGGCGCGTGGCCGGGCCGCACATCCCGCCCCAGTCCCGCAGGATGAGCTAATGGAGGCCAGCTGGGCCCAGCCCTGCTTCCCCAGGCTCTGCTCCCAGCCCCGCAGCTGCAGCCTTTCCGCTGCTCGGCGGCCCCGTTAACCCCCTCCCCGCCGGCGCTGCCAGCCCCCCGCCCGCGCCCCCGCGGCGGCCGCACTCCCCTGCCCGGTGCCGGGGCTGAGCCGCCCCCCCCCGCGCGGAGATGTCCCTCGTGGGAGGCCTCCCACACACAACAGGGGGTTGGGGGCCCCGTACGGGCACTGCCTCGCTCGGGGGTCCCGGCTGCAGGATGGCACGTTCCGGGGGGGCTCCCATCCCTTTGAAGGGCTCAGCCCCCACCCCCCTGCGAGGATCTACAGGGCCCCTCAGTCTGCGGCCCCCCGTATGGGTCCTGCCGCACACAGCCCTGTGGGGATGGGGACACCGGGATGCCAGGTACCAGGCACCCACAGCTGCTGGGGCTGGGGGGAAAGGGGGCTCTGGCAGCTGCTGGGGCTGCCTGCAGGTAGCAGAGTCAAACAGGACCAGTGAGAGAGCCGTGCCCGGGACTGGGCTGCCATCCTGCAGCACGGGCATGGCTGCCTGCCATCCATCGGGGCTGGAGCATCGCTGCTGGACACAGGCGCTGCACCCAGCACCCGCGGGTGCTGGTAACAACGGCAACAACAGCATCCCAGGAGCACCCATACCTCCCTCCAAAAGCTGTTAACCCAGCGGTGTCTGGGCTCAGTGAGCAGCTGCATCCCCTATGCGGGGCATAAAGCATCCCCGCATGGCCCTCGGCAGCAGAGCCCGTCCTGCCACCCCGCTCTTAGCCCTGCACTGCACAGCTGATGCCTGCCACAGAGGGGAAGCCAGGGGAACCCCGGAGGGGATAAAGACGGGGTCTCGGAGCAGCCAAGGTCTCTGCTCCACAGCCCCAGGGCCCCTTCAGCCACTCTCCCCATGCTGCCCAAGTTGGGACCAGCACCCCCTCCTCCAGCAGCCAGCCCCTCTGCCGGCCTGGGGGGACACAGACCTCCTGTGCTCTCCCACCCTCCTCCCTGATTTTACAGCTAGGCAGTCCTGCAGCTCTTTCTCCCTTCGCTGGGCAGCTTTGGGCTGGGGAGGGGGCTGCCTCAGCCACCATCCACCCCGGGCCCTGACAGGAGGGAGCAAAGGGGCCCTGGGAGCACTCTCCCTCAGCGAGCAACCCCTGCCCACACCTCCAAAAACAAGGTCTTACTGTCATTGTAACTCTTTTATAACAAAGATATATTCACACAAAATAAATCTTTACAGACAGGAGAGACGCTCACCAACAGGACCCGGCAGTGCCCAGAGCAAGGGCCCCCACTTCGGCACATGTCAGTGTCTGTCACTGAAACCCCTGCGCCCCCCAGCACCCCCCTTCTCCCGCTGTCCCACAGTGGGTCTGCCAGCAGGAAGGGGACCCCACGCTCGCCAGGGAGGGGAGGGCAGCTCCCCTAGGGCACAGGATCAGCACCACGGGAATAAATAGGACCACCCCCCCACACCCCCCCAGGACAAGCTGTGCTCACCCCAGCATGTGGGCAACTGGCAGGGCTGGGGCAGGAGCCCCGAGGAGCTCACAGACCCCTGTGGAGCAGCTCCTCCGCCCGACAAAGTGCTTTGTGCCAAGGCCACGGGTCCTGGCGGTGCCCAGGGCAGCCCCGTGCCCATCGGGCCAGGGCCGGCACCCGGCCCCACCACAAGCTATGCGGGCGACTGGCTCCCAGTCAGCCCCAGGAAGCGGTGAGGGGACGCGGGAGGCACCCACAGGCACCGTGGGGAGGAGGCGACACCAGCTGAGGGCTCCCGGGTGGGACCTCCGCGCTCTCCTCGCGGGAGACAAGCGGCACAGGCTGGGATACAGAGCAGGCGACAGGAGCCGCATCCCTGGAGCGCTGGTGGTGACCCTGCAAGAAGAACAAACACAGGCATGCATGAGTCCCCTCCTGACAGCGTCCCCGTGCCCCCCTCCACACCCTGCTGCTCCTCACCTGCCTCAGAAGGGCATGGGACCCTTGTGGGACAGCCGGGGCCGCGGCCGCCGGGATCTCCGCCAGCTGCCCAGCCGGTGGCCAGCCCCACGCCGTGCACCCCGCGGCTGCACCAGGGTTCGGACGAGGCCGTCCTCTGTATCCGTCCCATCCAGCGGCTGGCACAGCGGCCCTGGGGACGGCAGGAAGAGCATTAGCCGGGTCCCCTCCACCCCACACGTGGGCCGGGGATGCCGTGGGGCCCAGGGCCACCCGTTTCCTGAATTGCCCCGAGCAGGAGCCATTCGCCGGCCGAGTGCTTCCTGCGCCGAGGCAGCCAGGCCACCTGCCCCGAGCGTAGCCACCTCGTGCCACCGCTGCCATCAGCATGGCGAGGGCCATGGAGCCGCCCAGCCCCGGGCTTTGCCCCCCAGCCAGCCACGGGCAGGGTCCCCCGAGCCCCCAGCCTCCTCTCCTCGCAGCCTGGCAGAGATGCTCAGCTCCCAGCACGGCTCCCCGCTCCCAGTACCGGTCTGGCAGCATCCCAGCGTCCCCGCTGGGCAGGGGCTGGGGGTGCGGACCAGGGGAAGGGGCCCTACCCCCTCGGCCCCACCGCCGGCACCCCGCGCTGTCACCCGCGGCGCCCGGTGGCAGTGACGCTGGGGCCGCCCGGCTGGACGGGGCGGGGGGGGCGGTTCGTGGCACTTTGTCCCCCCCGGCCCAACGGCAGCAGCTCCGGTCGGCACGGAGGTGGGAGGCAGGGGGTGCCGGACCCCCCCAGCCCCGCTCGGCCCCCGCGCACAGCCCCCCCTCCCTCCCCGAAGCCGGGGCGGGGGTCCCAGCTCGGTGCCCGCCTGGGGGTCCCGCACTCACCCAGGGCGCTCAGGCAGAGGAGCAGCAGCAGCGCCAGCAGCCAGCGCGGCGCGGCCATGGCGGGGCCGGGGGCCGGGGGCTGAGGGTTGGGGGCAGCAGCGGCCCCGCTCCGGGGGAGCCGCATTTGTAGGCGATGAGGGCCCGGCCCGGCCCCGCCGCCCGCCCGGTCATGTGGCCCCCGGGGGGGGTCCGCCCCCCGCCCCGCCCCGCCCCGCCCCTCCCCGCCCCAGAGCCCCCACCCCTCCCGGGACCCCCCCAGCCTCATCCTGCCACCGGCATCAGTCGCTCCCGGGGGTCTCCTACCCACATCCCCCAGCCCCAGGACTCTGGGACCACCCCCCCGGCTTGGTTCTGGGATCCTGGGGTCCCCCACCCAGCCTGGACCTGGGACACACTACCAGCCTGCCTCCACCATCCCCCTCCCATCCTGGCCCAGGACCCCCCACCCAGGCTGGCTCCGGTACCCCAGCACCCAGCCTGGCCCCCAGACCCCAGCACTGCTGCCAGCCTGGCCCCGGGACCCCCCCTCCCACTCCTAGCCCAGGACCCCCCCGGCCCTGGGACCCTGGGACCCTCCACCCAGCCTGAATCTGGGACCCGCTCCCATCCTGGCCCAGGCCTCCTTCCAGCCCACCCCCATCCCCAGGCCCCCAAGGGGGCAGGAGGCTGTCCTGGCACCCCCATGCCCACTGCCCCACAGTCCCTGCCTCTCCGCCCCCCCCAAGCCGGGCATTGCCCTCAGAGGGGTCCTGCAGCTCCCCCTCCCGCTGCCCCCAGGTCATCCAGCTGCTGCCCGGGGGGACACGAAGCCCCCTTGGCCGGGAGCACAGCGAGGGTGCCGCGGCCCGTGTGGGGAGGGGGACAGACCACCGCCGCAGCCTGGGTGCAGACAGAGCCCCTCCTCGCCCCCCATGTGCAGGCGCAGCCCCCCGCACGGTGTGGTGGCAGCTGACAAAGGCAGAGCTGGGGTCTCCCACAGCCCAGGGACCCCCTTGCCCGCAGCCAGGGAGGCCACGGGACCCATGCACCGTGCCTGAACGTCACCCTTCAGCCCCCGCAGCCCCCTGCAGACCCCTGCAGACCCCAGCAGAGCCCCACAGACCCCCACGGGCCCCTGCAGACAAGATGCGATGAACCAACAGCAGCCCCCGCTCCCCATCTCCCTGCGCGGGAGCAAAGCTGAGGGGTGGGGGGGGGTGGTTTAAGATTCGGGTTTATTCTCTCATTTTCCTGCTCCGATTTGATTGGCAAGAAATTAAACTGCTTTCCCCGAGTCGTGCCTGGTTTGCCCGTGACGGTAACGGAGCGATCGCCCTGCCCCAATCTCGACCCACAAGCTCTTCGTTACCTGTTCCCTCCCGTGCCCAGCTGCGGGGGGGTATGGAGCGGCTGAGTGGGCACCCAGCAGCCCCCCACAAGGTGCAAGGCATCGCCCCTGCAAAACGTGGGTGGTGGGTACAGCAGGACCCTGGGACGGCACCTCCGGGGGGGCAAGCAGGGGGTGGCTGTGCTGGGGGGCTGTACGGGGGGGGCTGTGCTGGAAGGGGGCTGTGCTGGGGGGCTGGACAGGGTGATTGTGTGGGGCTGTGAGGGCAGGCTGGGGGGCTGCAGGAGGGGCTACGGGGGGAGGGGGGGGCGTGTGGGGACCATGGTGCAGCCCTGCGGGCACCGCGGAGGGAGGCCATCCTGCTGGTTGTGTCCCCCTCAGCCTGGCCAAGGGCTCTGGGCAGGGTCCCCTGCAGCCCCCCCGCTGCAGGGTCACCCCAGAACGGGGTGCTCCCTTGGAGCACAGTGGGGAGCCTGCGGGCCAGCTGCCAGGCTCTGGGGCACAGCAGGGACCCCCGGGCCCACGTCACCCACTGGGCTTCGGGACAGGCAGCACCCCCGTGCCAACGCTCGCTTCCGCATTCCTGCAGCCTCGCACACCCTCCCTGCCTGCCCGACCCGCGTCCTGTTCGCCGGGCACGTCACCCCGGCCTGAGTCACCCCGCGGCCCGCGCAGGTGACGGAAGGCCAACAATAGCCCACAAAGGGAGGATGTCCCCCTCAAAGCCTTCCTCCAGCTCGTCTTCGAGGAAACCTCCCGCGGGAGGGAAGGGCCCCACCGGACGCGCTTCGTCCTGTTGACGCTGGCGTGTTCGGCGCGGCACGCGGCCCCGGGGGTCCCTGGGGATGGCCGGTGCCGCCCCCCTGTGCTGAGCCCTTGGACGTGGGGGGGGGGGGGGGGGTGGCATCGGGGATGGCATTGCCGTGCTGGGCTCAGGGGTGGGGGACGCTCTCGTCTCTCTGCGGACCCCAGGGGCCTGGTGTGCGGCTGTGCGGCGAGGGGCAGCTGGTAGGCAGGGCGGTGGGGGACGGGGGTCCGGGCACCACGGTGGGTGCAGTCCCCACCCTGGCACTGGGCAGGGACCAGGCAGGGAGGATGGAAGCCTCATTAGCATGTTTCACTAACTAGCAGGATGGCAGCAAACCGCTGCCTGACTGTCACCACGGCAACCGCATCACACATCCTTGAGAAACTTTTGTTGCCCTAACAACTACAGGCAGCTCTGGTGTCACCCTGCGTCCCCCCTCTCCCGTCCCGGTCCTGCCCGTGCTGGGCCAGGGGATCCCCCACTGCCCCTCCCCGGGTCCTCTGAGCTGGGGGCTGAGGGTGGTACCAGGCACGGGCAGCCTGAGAGCACTGGTGACACGAGTGTGCCAGGCCTCAGCCCGCCCGCGGGCAGCGGCAGGGGGGCGGCGGGACCGCCAGGCTTTGCTGCAGCGGGGCTGCGGCAGCGCCGGGCGGGTGGGCGAGGGACAGGGGACAGGACAGGGGGACACGGGGACACGGGAACAGGGGTCTGCGCGGCTGCACAGCGCGGTTCTGGTGCCACCTCGTGGTGAGCGGGATCCCAGTGGCACAGCTGGACAGATGCCGCGGTGACACCGCTGGACAGATGCCGCGGTGGCACAGCCGGACAGACAGAAGGCACGGCCCGGCAGTGGCCATGGGGGCACGCAGCCACCCAGCCCCCCAGCCCCAGGGCCAAGGCTGCTCCCCAGCCCGGGGCAGGAGGGTGCTGGCCTCACACCGCAGCAGGGCTGGTCACCGGCCCCACGGGGTGTGCTGGGAGTGCAAGGCCCCAAACGCGGCATCCCTGCCGGCATCCCTGCCTGCATCCCTGCCTGCATCCTTACCTGCATCCCTGCCCGCATTCTTGCCAGCACACCTGCCTGCATCCTTGCCTGCATCCCTGCCTGCATCCCTGCCCGCATCCCTCCCTGGCATCCCTCCCTGCATCCCTGCCTGCACCCCTGCCCGGGCACGGCTCCCTCCCGGCCTCCGCGCCAGGGTCACAGGGATTTGCTGCCCAGGTTTCCTGCAAGACCTCTTCCCTTTTCAGGGAGGTACCCCTGTCCTGGGTGGGGACACACGGCCTCCCCTGACAGTCCCTGTCTGGCCCGGGATGGACACCCCTGCGCCTGCCGACAGGGTTTGTCCCTCAGCCAGCCCCCCTCCTCCATAACCACGGAGAAGCCATTGTAGCAGTGGAGGAAATACACGTGCAATAAAAGCGCCAGGCCTCAGGGTCAAGGCTCGTTATGACGAACGCAGTGAGGTTTTTAGTGAGGCAGATGCCGCTGCGGTCTGGAGCTCACGGGCTTGGCAGGACGAAGGGCGCATCCCAGAGAGCATCTGGGTGCATCTCACGGAGAGCAGGCCCCAGCGCTGTTTTTTTTTTTTTTCCTGCTCCCCAGAAACCTGTACCCACAGGCGGGGGGGGGTGGGTCAGGCGTGCAGCCCCGTCTCTCCGAGCCCGGTACCTTTTCCGTGGAACCGCACCGGCTAAAAGCCGGGATGCCAGCCCCCCACGCGCTGCGGCCCCGTCGCTCTGCGGTCCCGCGTCCTGCGGGTCCCCGCGCTCCTCCACGACCCCTCTCCAGCTCTGCCCCTACCCCATCCGCCTCCGCTCCGTCGGCAGTGGCGGGATTTCGGGTGCCCTCCAGCCAGCCTCGCCCGGGGACACCCCGCGAGAGCTGTCCCCTCGCCAGCACACCCCGGGATTTCCTGCACCACCGCCCCTCACGCAGCCCGGAGCACCCGCAGGCTCCTGGGACCCCTCGCCCCGCGGGGCCCCCATACCAGCCCCCCGCAGCCCAGGGGACAGAGGTTTCGCGGGGGGCACGGGGCAGAGGAGCACCCGCAGCCCCTTCTTGCCGGCTTTTGACCGCGGGGAGCCGGGCCGTGCCAGGCTGAGCTGGCGCTGCCTCACCTCTGCTCCCGGCGGATCTTTGGACTTTGTGCTGATTTCGCTGTTTGCTTTTATTTAGGGGCAGGATTCGCTCTCCGCGCACGGGACAACAACCCCCCGGTATCTGCTGCGGGCCTTGGCCGTCCGCTCCGGCACCCCCCCGCCCCTGGGCGAAGGCGCGGGAGGAGGGACGCGCGTCCCCGCCGCTCCCCGTCCCGCCGGGCTCCCCGGGGCAGCCATGCACCCCTGGCAGTGCGCGGCAGCCTGGGTGCTCCTGCTCCACGGTACGTCGGAGGGGCTGCGGGGAGCTGGGTGGGCCCAGCGCGGGGTGCCGGGCAGCGGCCCGAAGTGGCTTTCACTCGCTATTCCCGGGGCTCGCTGGTTTTTGGGAAAAAAAAAAAAGCCCCGTCGCCGGGCTGGCTCGGTATTTGGGGCTGGGGAGGGGGGACGCAGCCCTGGGCTGGGGGCTGGAGCGAGGGGTCAGCGGGACGGCGGGCTGCACCCTGAGGTGCCCCCACGCCCCAGGCTGTGCCGCGGGCCGGCCGCCGCGGGCCGCCTCCCCCAGGACCGACGTGCGTGACTGCTCCGCGGAGCCGCCGGTGAGCCCCGCAGCGCCCAGCCCCCCCTGCTGCCGGGGCGCCCTGCGCGGGGCCAGCCCCCCCGGCGCAGCCGGTGCCCCCCGCCAGCACGCGTGCCTTTGTGCCGCCAGTACCTGCCCCCGACGGCCACCGACACGACGGCACGGCTCGCCGCGCTGCGGGGCGCCATGCGGGCCCACGGCGCCCAGGCTTACATCGTGCCCTCCACGGACGCCCACATGGTAAGGCAGCCGCCTGCCCGCGGGCCCGGGGACCGGCCGGCCGATGCCCGCGCCCGCCTCTCACGGCTCCGTCCCCGGCTCCAGAGCGAGTACATCGCCGAGCGGGATGCCCGGCTGGGCTGGCTGACCGGCTTCACCGGCTCCGCAGGTGAGGGAGCCTCACCGCGTCCTCACCGCGTCCTCACTGCATCCTCACCGCGTCCTCACTGCATCCGCTCTGCCCTGGGGTCCCTGCACCCAGCTGCCTGCTGGTCCCCATCGCTGGGGATCCCCGGGGCAGGACACTGTCCCGCTCCACACGGGAACCTGGAGCAGGGGGGAGAGGTGACGCCTGAGTCCCCACTCCTGTCCCAGGCACTGGCGTGGTGACGCAGGACAAGGCTGCCCTGTGGACTGACAGCCGCTACTGGACCCAGGCTGAGCGGCAGCTGGACTGCAACTGGGAGCTGCAGAGGACAAGTCAGTGGGGAGCAGGCTGGGGGGCTGCTGCGTCCCCCCTGCCCTGGGACGCCCCCGGCCCCAGCCACGTCCTTGTTGGGGCTCGGCGCGGGCCGGGATGTGGCCGGTCCCCGCGGTGCCACCCAGCTGTCCCCCGCAGCCCTGATCGAGTCCATCGCGCTGTGGATCCTGGAAGCCGTTCCTGAGGGCGGGAACGTCAGCCTGGACCCCTTCCTGTTCTCCGTCGGTAGGGCCGGCCACCCCACGGGGTGACCCTGTCCGGCGGGAGGGCAGCTCCTGGGTGAGGGTTTACCGGGTGCCCCCCGCCACGGGCTGCTCCCCCTCCCCAGAGACCTGGAACAGCTACAGCTGGGCTCTGGCCGGCTCGGGCAGGACCCTGCTCCCCATCGAGCCCAATCTGGTGGACCAGGCGTGGGGCGACCAGAGACCTCCTCCAGCCTCTGGCGAGATCTACAGCCTCCCGGCCGCCTTCACGGGTACGACCGCCGGCCTCCCCGGGGCTGCTGGGCTGGCGCTGGGCAGGCCGTGGGGGTCCCTGAGCCCAGCTGGCGCCCACTCCCCTCCCAGGGAGCGGCTGGCAGGAGAAGGTGGCCGGGATTCGGCAGCAGATGGAGCGGCACATTCGACGCCCCACGGCCGTGCTGCTGTCGGGGCTGGAGGAGACGGCCTGTGAGTAGCTGGGTGCCACGGCGCGTGCCGTGCTGGGTGCTGCAGTGGGTGCTGCGGTGGGTGCTGCGGCGCGTGCCGTGCTGGGTGCCATGGCGGGTGCTGCAGTGGGTGCTGCGGCGGGTGCTGCGGCGCGTGCTGTGCTGGGTGCCGTGGCGGGTGCTGCAGTGGGTGCTGCGGTGGGTGCCGTGGGCTCCGAGCCCCGGGGTGGGAGGGCAGCCGGCAGCGCAGGCGTGGAGGTCTGGTTCCCGCAGGGCTCTTCAACCTGCGTGGCGATGACATCCCCTACAACCCCGTCTTCTACGCCTACACCCTGCTGACCAACACCAGCATAACGTAAGGAGCGTCGCCCCGCGGGCAGGGGGCACGGGCAGGGCTCAGCACCCACCCTCCCCTTCCAGGTCCAGCACGCGCGGGACCCTCCCCTCAGCCCAGCTGCCCCCTTCCCTAGAGCCCACCCCCTCCTGCGGTGCCCAGCTCCACGGACTGTCCCGTCCAAGCCCCCCAGGTGCAGCCCCGTCCTGCCCAGCCCACCCTGGGGTGCAGCCCCCTCCCCTCCAGCACAGCCCAAGGCCAACCCTTTCTCCCAACCCAGTGTCCCCTCAGAGCCCCCCAGCAGCCCCCAGCCCCCTCCTCTCGGCCGACATGCCCCCAAGGCCACCCCACGGCCGTGCTGGCCCCATCCCGTGTCCCTCCCCAGCCTGTTCGTGGACGAGGCGCGGCTGGCGGCGGCGGCGCGGCAGTCCCTGCAGGAAGCCTGTCCCGGGCCGCTGTGCGTGGAGCTGCAGGGGTACGAGCAGGCGGGCGCCCACCTCCGCCGCTACACCCAGGGCAACGTCACCGTCTGGCTGGGCAGCGAGTACACCACCTACGGCCTCTACGGCGCCATCCCCCAGGTGGGGCCCCGCCGTATGCCGGCCTCGACGCCCGCGCCGCTGACAGCCGTGGTGCCATGGCGGGCACAGGATGCGCTGCAGCCGCCCCCGGGCCACGGGAGGGGCGAGCAGCCGTGCCACCCCCAGCCCATCCCCGCAGGAGAAGCTGCTGGAGGACAGCTACTCCCCTGTCATGCTGGCCAAGGCTGTGAAAAACGCCAAGGAGCAGGAGATGCTGCAAGCTGCCCACGTAAGATCTGTCCCCGTCCCCACAGCCCCGAGCAGAAGCGGGGAGCAGTGGGGGAAGCAGGGTGCTGACACCCCCCTCCCCGATGCTGCTGGGCCGCCCCCAGGTTCGGGACGCAGTGGCTGTCATCCAGTACCTGCTGTGGCTGGAGAAGATGGTCCCACGGGGGCAGGTGGACGAGTTTTCGGGAGCACAGCAGATCGACGCGCTCCGCCGGTCAGTGCCGCCGCTGCAGCCCCTGCCCCTGCCCAGTGCAGGGCAGCCAGGGACCCCCGGCATCGCCGTCCCTGCTGCCTTCCAGCGCCCAGGAGCACAGCCGCGGGCCCAGCTTCCAGTCCATCTCCGCCAGCGGGCTCAATGCCGCGCTGGCCCACTACAGGTACGGCTCGGCCCCAGTCGGGGCCGGGCGTGTCAAGTCTGACAGCGCCGGTGGGGAGTGGGCAGCAGGAGGCTGGGAGCGTGCTCTGACCCCCGTCCCCTCGCAGCCCCTCCAACGGGAGCAGCCGGAAGCTGTCCGTGGATGAGATGTACCTGTCGGACACCGGAGGGCAATACCTGTGCGTAGCCCTCAACGTGGATCCCCCGGCACCGCACAGCCCCCCAGCGCATGGTGGTGGCAGGGGCCCCCAAAGCCAGTGCTGGGGCTGCATCACCCCCCTGCCCCGTTCATGTCCCCCTGTTGCAGGGACGGCACGACGGACATCACACGGACGGTGCACTGGGGCGTGCCGACCCCGCTCCAGAAGGTACCAGCCCCTCCCACGCCAGCCAGCACCCCCCTGTGGCACCCAGCACCGAGGTGGGGGGGTGTCCTGGCACCGCCACGCTCAGCCCCCCCCCACGCCCCTCGCAGGAAGCTTACACGCGTGTGCTGATGGGCAACATTGACCTGTCCCGCCTCGTCTTCCCGCCCAACACAGCCGGTGGGTGCTGAGCCGGGCGTTGGGCAGCCCCCCGGCCCAGCCCAGGACCCCCATGCACGGACAGGAGGATGGTGGGGGCTCTCGCCAGCTCGCTGGCCCCCATCCCACCCGGTCATTCCCCAGGGAGAACGGTGGAGTCCTTTGCGCGCCGGGCACTCTGGGACGTGGGACTCAACTACGGCCACGGCACCGGCCACGGCATCGGCAACTTCCTCTCGGTCCACGAGTGTAGGTGCTGCGGCACCGGCCCCAGCGCTGGGGACGTGGGCTGAGCTGCAGGGGACGGGGACAGGGGCTCAGCTGGGGCTGCGGGGGGGTGTCCCCAACCTCCAGGGTGCTGAGGTCCTTGCCGGGGTGGCCCCATGGTCCTTGCTGGGGTGGCCACGTGATCCTTGACGAGGTGGCTCTGTGGTCCTCGCTGTGGTGGCCACATGGCTCTTGCCGATGTGACGCCTCGGTCCTCGGCAGGTCCTCATCCCCACAGCACACGCCATCCCCCTGAGCTGTAACCCGTCCCCTGTCCCCTGCAGGGCCCGTGGGCTTCCAGTCCAACAACGTGCCACTGACGGCTGGCATGTTCACCTCCATCGGTACGCGCCCAGCGCCCCGGCAGCGCCTCGGGCTCTCTGGGGCCAGATCCGGCCCCTCCAGGGTGAGACGGGCTGCGGGGGTTGCTTGGGCTCGGGACTCAGCAGGCGCCCTCCTGCCCCCCAGAGCCCGGGTACTACCGGGATGGCGAGTTCGGGATCCGCATCGAGGACATTGCCCTTGTGGTGGAGGCGCAGACCGAGGTAGCGCGGCGGGGCTGGACTGGGCAGGGTGGCACAGCACCGGGGGCTGCGCCCAGCCAGGGGTGAGGGCACCCAACGCCCCCTCTCCGCGGCAGCACCAGAGCACGGAGAAGCCCTTCCTGACCTTCGAGGTGGTGTCCCTGGTGCCCTACGACCGCAACCTCATCGATCTCAGCCTCCTGTCACCGGAGCAGGTACGCAGATGCTCGAGGCGGGGAGGCAGAGCCGGGGTGCGGGGCCGGGGTGTGGGGCTGGGGGGGTGCAAACCGGGGAAATCACGGCCGTGGCATGCGGTCAGGGTGGGTAAACGGGGCCGGGGGGGGGAGGGATGCACGAATGGAGAGGGGCAGTGGGGTCTGCAGGGGGGGCCAGTGATCGTGGTGCGGGGTAGCTGGATGGGGTGGGCAAGGGGGGCAGGCGGCCAGGGCAGCCCCCCAGCAGCCCCCCGCGGTGCCTGGCTGCAGATCCGGTACCTGAACGCCTACTACGAGACCATCCGGGCGCGCGTGGGGCCGGAGCTGCAGCGGCAGCGGCTGGAGGAGGAGTACGGCTGGCTGCAGCGGAGCACCGAGCCCTTCCCGCTGCGCGGCCATGCCGCCATCGCCGCCGCCACGCTGGGCACGCTGGCCCTTGCCTCCCTCCTCTCCGCGCTGCTCCCCGGGCTGCAGGCCTGACCCCGCGCCGGCCAGCCCCAGCCGTTTCTTCTCCCTGCCGCTCACTTCCTTTTTTTTTTTTCTGTTTTCCCTTTGCTCGTCTGTAATTAAACATGAGCAACGTTGGCGGTTCCTGCATGCCGCTGTGCCCTGCCGCGGCAGCCTGGTGCGCTGCCAGCCTGCGCGCCGCCTCGCTGGGGCCTGGCCCCACACGGCCCCCAGCCCCACGTGCGTGCCCATGCCCGTGCCCTGCCCTGGGGCAGCCCAGTCATCACCAGGGGTGAGGAGGTGGATTCAGGGCAAATTTTAATTCTTGGGACGAGAGATGGAGGAACTGGAGCAAGAAGAGGGTGCAGGGCAGCCAGCCCGACTGGGGCCACCCCCATGGCGGCCGGTGCACACGTCCCACGCGGGCTCGACACCCAGCCCGGGGGACCCACGGATGCAGTGGGCATGGGGATGTCCCAGCCCAAGCGTTGCACGGAGGCCTTGGCCACCGTGTGCTGGCGGGGAGGACGAGCAGGCGCGGGGAGCGGGCGCGGCGGAGGGGCTGGGCACCCCCATCCTTCACCTGGGGGACGCATCGCCGAGGGGTGGCGGGGCGCAGGCCGGCATCCCCGCCCCGGGGGCCCAGGCGGGGCAGCAGCTTCGTGGCGGGTTTCCTTCCTCCTGCCCCAGCCTGCGCGCCCGCCAGCCGCCCCGCGCTGCGAGCATCTCTCATGTGACCGCCGGCTTCCTGTGCGCTTCCCGGCCCCGGTGCCGGTGCTTCGGTACGTGCCGTGCCAGGCGCTGCGCCCTCGGCCCCGGGCCCCGGCACCATGCTGCGCCGCAAGCCCTCCAACGCCGGCGAGAAGGAGTCGGGACACAGGAAGGTGAGCGCCGGCGGCGCCCGGCTGCCCGCGGGCATCCCCGAGCCCGCGCTGCCAACGGGACGCCGGGCAGGGAGCACCGGTGCCGGGGGGCCGGGGCAGCCGTGGAGTAGAGCCCCGCGGGGCCCGGGGGCAGCAGGGCCGGCAGTCAGCCCCCGCCCGCCGCCGCCTCGCCGGTGCGGGGTCCCGGCCTCGTCCCGCGCCCTGCTCCCGCCCCGGCTCGCAGCCCGGTGGGATGCGCAGCCGGGCCGCACGGAGCCCCGGTCAGGGGAGCCGCGGTGCCGGGGGGACGCGCGGGGCTCTGCCGGTGGGCAGCGGCTCCCCCTCGGCGCAGCGCGCGCCGCCGCCGCCCGCCGTTTCCTGCCCGCGCGGGAGCGGGTGCGCGCGGGAGCCCGCGCGCGCAAAGGTGTCTGCGGTCGAGGCAGCGCGAGGCGGCGGCTCCGTCACGTGCCAGCCGCTTCCGCCGGCGGCACCGCACCGAGCGCCGGGAGCCCCCGGCGGCTCCGCCCGCACCGGCACCGCGGCCCCGGCCCAGCGGGGCCCTGTGCCGCCCCGTGCCCCGCGTCTGGAGGGCTGGAGCCGGCAGTGCGGCCACGGCCGGGCCCCCGCCGCGTCCGGCACCGTCGGGCGCTGCGGCTCTCGCCAGGCCCCGGTGGGCTTTGGCCACCGCGGGCCACCGAGGCGAGCGGGGGGGTCAGCCCCCGGTGCCGTGGTCCTGCCCGCAGCGGGCAGCCAGCCCGGGAGAGCCAGGCGCCGCGGCAGCTCCGCGACGGGAAGCTCCCGGGGGAACCCTGGGTGAAGCCCCCCCCTCCCTGTGCGGGGGGCGGCCCGGCGAGCCCGGCGGGTCCCGGCGGGCATCCCCTGCCCCGGCCCTGCCACCGCTGCCGCTCTCACTTCCCTCTCGCTGCCGCGTTCGGGGGCGGGACGGTGCCCCAGCCCCACGGCCGCCCTCCCGCCCCGGCTGGTGCTGCAGCTTTCCCGGCTGCACGAAGTTGTTTGGTATTACCGGTGCAAGGGGGCACCCGAGGGGTTCCAGCCGCCCGGCTCTGGTGGGCTCGGGGGTGCCGGGGCCGGAGCGGGGCAAACAGCCGGCACCTCCTCCGCGGGCACGCACCAGCCGAGCGGGACCCGCCGAGCAAAGCCACAGCGGGGGCGGAGCCGGGTGTCCCTCATCCCAGCCGGGTGTCCCGCATCCCAGCCAGCCCCCGCAGGCAAAGGGCAAACGCAAGCCGTAAAGCATGCTCGGGCGGGAGGATGAAGAGGAGGGGGAGGCGCGGGGCCGAGCGTGAGCGCGCACGGGCTGGGAAGGGCCTCGGCGGCCTCCGCCCCAGCAGCAGCCGCGGCGGCTCGGCAGAGGAAATCGCTGAGGTGCGGTCGGGGCAAGAGCTCGCCCGGCCGAGCTCGCCCAGCCCCGCCGGCTCCCACGGCGGCACCGCTGCCGGGCACCCAGGGACCGCGTGGCTGTGCCGGGACCCCGGCCGGCACCGAGGGTGCTGCTGGCATGGGGAACCCCGTCCCCCGTGGGACAGGCACCCCAGGGCGGGGAGAGGAGCGCCCAGCCCCTGCGGCGCGGGCTGCTCCCGGCTGGAAGCCCTCACCCCCCTCCGTCCCCCCCAGCTCTCCCTCCAGCGCTCCAGCAGCTTCAAGGACTTTGCCAAGGCCAAAGTCAGCTCCCCGG
The DNA here is from genome assembly GCF_036417535.1 of Chlamydotis macqueenii. Taxonomy (NCBI): domain Eukaryota; kingdom Metazoa; phylum Chordata; class Aves; order Otidiformes; family Otididae; genus Chlamydotis; species Chlamydotis macqueenii. Next base: position 999,424 of record NC_141566.1, read on the forward strand.
CGCCGAGCGAGAAGGAGTTCAACCTGGAGGAGAACGTGAGTGCCCGGCCCCCCGCCACGTCCCGGTCCCCCGGGACCCCCTTCCCGCCAGGCACAGCCCCTCTCAGAGCCTGCTTCCCCAAACTCCTGGTCCCACTGGTGGCCCACGGGCCGCGGGGAGCCCCGGAGGCTCAGCCCCGGTAGAATTTGGGGTCTTGCAGCCCTGCGTGACCCAGCTGAGGTTTGCCGGGGGGGCAGGGCTGTCCCTTCACTCTCCATCCCTCTGCCAGATCCCCGAGGATGAGTCCAGCAGCGCTGGCCCCAGCGACGCCGCGCGGAGCAGCGGGATGAAGCTGGGGAAAAAGTGGCGGGCTGTCATCTCCCGCACCATGAACCGCAAGATGGGCAGGATGGCCGTCAAAGCCCTGGCCGAGGGCAAGGTGCGCGGGGGTCCGGGCGGGCGGGGGCGGCTCCCCTCCCTTGGCCTGAGCCCGGTCCCCCCAGCAGGGAGACGTGGAGGAGGAGGAGGGGTCTCTGTGCCCCCTGTCCCCAGCCAGCAGCACGGAGGAGCCGAGCCACGAAAAGGTGCCCCTGTCCTACCTGGAGATGGAGGAAGATGGGCACCCATCCCTCAGCCGCCAGCTGTCCAGTGGTGAGCCCAGCCGCGGAGGGACGCCGGACCCCCGCCCCGCAGCCGGCCACGTCCTGACCCCCCTCCCCTCCGCAGGCAGCGAGGTTTCCAGCCCCGGGTGCAGCAACCGGGAGAGCCTGCGGCTGGAGGAGAGCGGCCCAGCCTACACCGGCCCCTTCTGCGGCCGGGCCCGCGTCCACACCGACTTCACACCCAGCCCCTACGACAGGGACTCGCTGAAGCTGCAGGTGAGCCGCCCCACGGCCAGCCCGGCGCTGGGGAGAGCTGGGGCGAGGGGCAGGACCGCGGCGCAGGCCCTGGGGAGAGAGGGCAGCTGGAGACCCCCCTGAGTGGGTGGGGGGCTCCTCAGCCTTCCCCGAGCCTGCGCCCACCCCCATCTCCCTCGACCCAGAAAGGGGACATCATCAGCATCATCGAGAAGCCGCCCATGGGCACCTGGACTGGGCTGCTCAACAACAGGGTGGGCTCCTTCAAGTTCATCTACGTGGACATCATCCCCGAGGAGACGGCCCCTGCCCGCAAGAGCCGGGGCTCCAGCAAGAGCAAGCGGCCCAAGCCCAAGACCCTTCACGAGCTGCTGGAGCGCATCAGCCTGCAGGTACGGGACAGGGCCGTGGGGGACGGCAGCACCCGGCACCAGCCCAGGGTGCCAGCAGCGGGACCACCCTCCCCTCGGCTCCCGGCGGCCCTTCGCTATCCCCCGTCCCCGTGGGTCCCTCCACCGCGCGCCCGAGCATGGCTGGGCTTTTCTGGATGATGCTGTGGCAAGTTCCCCGGCGCGGAGCTGCGCCAAGGCGGGAATTGCATGGCTAGCAGCGAGGGCCGGAGGGGAGAGCCTCGGGGAGCCGCGCCGCACCCCGCTCAGCCCTCCGCCGCCCTCCCACCCCAGGAGCACACCTCCACCCTGCTGCTGAACGGCTACCAGACACTGGAGGACTTCAAGGAGCTGCGGGAGACCCACCTCAACGAGCTGAACATCACGGACCCCCAGCACCGCGCCAAGCTGCTCACCGCCGCCGAGCTCCTCCTGGATTATGACAGTAAGAACCGGGGGGGAGCCGGGGGGCACCCCACGCTGCCCAGGGCCCCACGCCGGGCAGCCCCAGCAGCAGCCCCGCTGCCCGCGAACGCCCCGTCCCGTCTCTCCCAGCAGCCAGCGAGCCGGAGGAAGGCGACAGCTCCGAAGCCCAGCCTGCACCCTTGGAGTCCAAGGAGGACATTCCCCGGGACTCGGGCTGCTTCGAGGGATCGGAGACCCTAGACAGCAGCCGGGACGAGGCCGAGCCAGGAGGTCCTGAGGGGCCGCTGCAGGCGCTCTCCCTGGCAGAGTCCCCCTGAGCCCACCCATGGGTGCAGCTCACAGCCGCTTCCCACTGCGGCCCTGCCAGCGGCTCCGGACTGGAGGGGCCAGCAGCTCGCGGGGGAAGCTGGTGAGCCACAGCAGCGGGACCCCACGGCCGCGCACGGGACCCCAGGACACTCTGCACAGCCCTGCCTCACACCGCTCCCCGACGCGGGTGCTCTGGGCACCCTGGGGCGCCGCGCTCCCTGCAGAGATGCCGCGGGCCCGGACTGCCTCTGCTGGGCTTGCCCCACCTTCAACTGCAGCTTTAGGAGCAGCTCCTGGATCCTTCGCCGGCCGGGCTGAGCACACAGGAGCCCCCAAGGACGGGGAGGCCCACGGCGGGCAGGGACTGGCAAAGCCAGAGCTGAGCAGCTGGGTGTGAGAGCGTGGAGCTCCCACCGAGCGCGCTGGGGTGGGCATCCATGCTGCCTCCCTCCAGCATCTTCCTCACACGGGCCGGGAAAGGTTTGCCGGAAGGTTTGGGTTGTGTGGGGAAAGGTTCGAGCCAGGTGAGACCCGCGCTGCGTGGGCAGGAGCCAGCGAGGGACGGCAGCCACGCGGGAGCGTGGGGCAGCCCCTAGTAAATATCCAGGCTGCTCCCCAGCGGGGGGTATCCTGCCCCAGCCCCTTCACCCGGCTCTTGCTGCTGCATGCGACCACCTCCAGCTCCCGGCCACCTCCAGCTCCTTTGCGCTCCATCCCAATAAAAGCGTGCAAGTCCGCTTCGCTCCGGCCTTCAGCCCATTTCCTACCTGCCAGGAGGGCGCAGGGAGGGAGCCGGGGAATGGAGCAGTGTCTGCCGGCAGCCGAAAGCTTCCCAGGACGCTTCCTGGCCGCACCCGCCGGGATGTGTCACGGCTCAGCCTGCGCCGCAGCATCAGTGCACCGGGACCCCCCTTCACTTGCCGTGGGGGCACAGCAGGACGCAAGGACAACCACCCGGACATGGGAGGTGTGGCGGCTGGAGAGCCACGGGGAAGGAGAGAGGCAGCCGCTCGGGGAGGCACAGACAGAGGCAGAGGCTACAGCTCAGCCATTTTTCAAACCAATTACGTTTCCTTCATTGTTTGAGAATTTAAAAAAAAAAAAAAAGCCCCAACCCTCGCCCTACCCCCACTCCCTTCACGGAGAACCTGACCTGCGCAGACAGGAACCACAGGTGCCCGCAGCACCGCAATGGCCCCGGCCGGCAGCACGCCACACCGCCTCGGGGAAAAATAACAGCAGAACCAAAAATCACACTTTTTCACCACGAGTTTGAGATTGGGTCGGTAGCGCTGGGGCGGGTGGAGAGGAGGGGCGGGCAGCAGCCTGGGACCCCTGTGCCCCGGAACGGGCCTGGCTGCGGGGTGGCAGCAGCTGCGAGCCGGCAGCTCTGGCTGCGCTGGGGCAGCTGCAGGGCAGCTGTGACGGTGCCGCCGCAGCCCGGGGGACAGCTCTGCCCTCTCGCCCAGGACAGGAGACCCTGGCCCTGCGGGAGAGGGGGCAGCGCCGGCCGCCATGTTAATACCAGTTCACCCATTGCCAGGCACGGCCCAGGCCAATGCCGCGAGGGGCCAGGAAAGAGGAGCAAGCCGGGAGGCACGTGCCAGGCTCCGGAGAGACGAGGCTCCCCGCTTCGCTCTGCTCCGAGCAGGACGGCGTGCGAGGCCAGGGGAGGAGCAGCAAGGTCAGGCTGCCAGGTAGGAGCATATCGCGGAGAAACAGGCAGGGCATCCTCCCCCCACCACCCGCTCACCGCGCGTCTGCCGTGGGGCACAGCACCCAGCGCTTGCGGCGTGGACGGAGCTGCCAGTGCCCAAAACGGCCTTCCCTCCACCGCTGGCCTTCGCCGGGACCCCACAGACACGAGGCTCTTCCCAGCCCAGCTGCCGGGCGCATGGCCGCCACCACACAGCCAGCCCCAGGGTAGCCGGCACAGCCCAGGGCAGAGCCCCGGCTCTGCAAGCTGGTGGAGGACGGCTGAGAAACGCAGAGCCAGGCAGGGGGGACACAGGGACACGAGAGTCAGGGCCAAGGTTCCACAGAGCAACAGCCAAGCGGCGTGCCACAGCCTGGGGGGCACGGGGACGGCTCGCTGTGCACAGCTTGGTGCACCCCTTGCACAACTGCTCTGCGGCCGGCGCAGCGCGGAAGCGAGCGGCAGGAAGACGGGGCTGCCCCACTCCCTCCCCCGAGCCCCCAGCGAGGTGTGAGCCCCGGAACAGGACGGGAAGGAGGGCCCCCCCGCCGCGGCTGCGCTCACGCCGGGTAAGTCACACGCAAAGAAGGAGCACGGGAAGGAAGCTACTTTAAAAACCGTTGCCAGCAGTACACCTTCCCAGCTGTTTTGGCCCTTTTGGCACCAAAATGTCTCCTGACAACCCCTGCCACGTTAACCAATAAAACAATGCCACAGATTAGAGGAAGGAGGAAGGAGGGGAGAGAGGACATGGCTGCCATAAATTGCTTTCCCCTTCCCATCAGGATTCCTCAGCAGTAGGGAGCAGGCCGACCCTAACGCCACTTCCGAGCCGCTCGACCACAAGTCGTCTCATCAGAGTCTGGGCCAGCGGAGGGACAGCCCCGGCCACCGGGCCGGTGTTCAGCATCCAGGACAACCTGCAGAGCAAGAGGTCCTGCCTCGGCCTGCAGAGAGACCAGCCCCAGTGGTGGTGAGGGCCCTGGGCGACCACGCTGGGCCGCTCACCCTTGTTATCCTTTGACACCGTGCAAGGCCGGCGCCAGCCCGCACCGCCTGCGCATCGAGGTGAATAACGACTAAAGCAAAATGGCCATGAGGAATCGTTTGCCTGCCATCCAGCCCATCTCCTCCTCTCCTCAATCACTTCCAGCTTTGATTAGACAAAACAAGAAAGTTCTCCCTTTCAAGCAGAGGCTAGTGCTCTGCTTGCCCAGCGTCCTGGGATGGGACGGGGAGCTCCCCAGATGTCAGCTGCTTCTCCTCTGGCATCTCAGCATTGCTCAGGGATGGCACAGGAACCTGGAGAGAGAAGACAACAGTGACTTGCATGAATGCACCCCAACACCAAGCGTCTGTTTGAGCACACAGACCCCTGGCCCCGCTGCCCTGCCCCTGCCTCCAGCTCCGCCAGGCAGAGGTCCCAACTGTGCTTGCAAGAAGCAGAAACCAGGGGCCACCAAACATGCGAAACAGCAGCTTCATGAAGATGTGAAGCACTGGCCTGCTCCAGCAGAAGTGGTCTGGACTGTTTCCACCACAGAAACAGGCAGCTCAGCAGGAGTAGGCTCAGCCATTTCCCACCACGTTCACATAATTTCAGTGGGAAGAGCACTCTGGAGGTCTCCTGTCCAACGATACCCCAAAGAGGGGCTGATTTCAAAGGGAGAGCAGGCTGCTCAGGGCAGTATCCAGCGGGGCAATGGCTTTCCCCAAGGATGGAGATCCCACACCTGCCAGGGCCCTCCCCAGGGACAGCCCTTCAGCCTGCACCCAGTGCCAAAACAGGGTGTCTGCAATCTCCCACCCCTCCTAGGTCCACAGGTGCCAGCTCCTGGGTGTTCCCATGGCAGAACTGGCATCTCCACAACAGCAGCCAGCTGTGATTTCCTTTGAGGTTTATCCAGGAGCCAGAGAGGCCCAGCACCCTCCCAGCCAGCTCCAGAGGTTTCCAGGGCCAGAGCACAACATCGGCAGCCTCCCAGCAAGGCCCCGAGCGTCACTTTGCTAAGTCACACGACCAGCTTTCTCTCTGCTGGCCCAAGGACCAGGAGCTCCAAGCAGGCGCAGCCCACTCACGCCCCGCGCAGAGGGAATCACTCACGGCGCTGGGGTGAGGAAGGCTGCCATCCTTCTGCTGAGCACCACCCTCCTCCGCCTGCCCACCGGGGCCCTGAGCTGCGGCAGGCTCTTGAGCGCTGGGCCCCCGCGGGCACGACTCCTCCTGAGCTGTGCTCTCCTCCTGCTGCAAGATGCCTCGTCTGTCCAAGACGCTGCAAGAACAGAGCACGTCAGAGCCCCACGCCTCCTCGGAAGCTGACTTCTTTTCCCGGTAGGAAAAGTGCTGGTGGAAGACAAACACCAGGGGAAGGGGCTCCTCTCCCAGAGAGGCTGTGCACAGCCCAAACCCGGTTTACAGTGTCTACGTTCCTCCTGCGAAAACCAAGCCCCCTGGGGAGCAGCCCAGTTCAGAGCGTGGGAGCCCACAGAAACAGGCGCCCTAGAAAGGGCCTCTGCTCCACACGCTGCCCCGGGGAGCACAGCCACTGCTCCACTGGCTTCCCCCGCACGTGGTGAAGGGGAGCACACCGCAGCCCTGAATCACTGACAATGTGTAAGGAAGGCAACACAAGGCCTTCCTCCCCAAAGCGTCCAGCTGTGCCCCAAGTGACCTCCAGAAGCCCTCAGCACACGCAGTGCCAGAAGAGCAGCCAGGTTTGTACCCAAGCAAGGGGAGCTCCTCAGGGACAAAGACCAGCAGGGCTGCCCCTCGAGAGCTTACCTGGGGGGCAGCGGCCCACACAGCACCTCACAGCAGTTCTTCACTATGTTGCCATGGCTGTAGGGATTCTGCACGCGGTTCTTTCCAGTCCAGGACCCCTTGATCTGCAACAGGCAGGGCACAAGCTCAGGTCTGCTGCACCCACACCTGCCCCCAGCCCACGGAGCCCCGCCTCAGCCTGCAGGGCACGCCAGCACGGTGGACGCAGCTGCCACACACCGAGGAACGACGAGAAACAGAGAAGGCTCCGAGGAACAGAAAGACACTACTTACGTCTTCGTTGGTTGTCTGATTCAGTGCCACCAGGAAGGTGTGGAACCCAGTTAACCCCACCACCGACCACAGGGTGAAGAAACAGATGAGCACCTCCAGTACAGTGAGAACAGTTAAGGACTGGGAACAGCCTGGGAACCATCCCAGCCCAGCTGTGTGCCCCCAGGCACACTACCCTAACTTCTCTACCTCTCCTAGACATGGTTTTCTGTTTTACCCTCCTCCCCAAAGCCACAAAATTGCTCCTCGCCTTGTAATCATGGGGGAAAACGCCCTGCAAGGCTCCTTAGAAGAAGCCCGGCCACCAAGACTCCAGTCCCTCCATAAAGCAGCTCACACTAACCCCTGGCTTTGCAGAAGCCAACCACTGCGTGCTGTGGAAGGATATGTCCCTGGGGTTTCCTTCAACGTGTTCAGAAACCCAATCTTCAGAGATTCTGGCAATAGAAAGAGAGATATTTTTTTTCTCTGAAACTTCACACCACGTCCAGTTCCCTTTCCCACTCCATCACTTCTGGGTTCACAACACTGTCTGTATCCCCCCCACCCTCAGCCAGCCCGGCCACCCCCCTCTCCGCAGCCAGACTCACTCAGTGCTACGTAGACGATGTTGAAGGTGAAGATGTAGATGGTGAGGAGTGAGAGCGAGAGGATGAAGAGGTAGAAATAGCGGTAGTTCCTCTTCCCCACGCAGTTGCCCACCCAGGGACAGTGATGGTCGAAGCGCTCTGTGAAAGCGAAGACGGAGATCAGTGCTGCCCTAGCGTGGTCCTGCCTGCCTCCAGACACTCACACCCATGCCCTGAGCCCAGAAACTTCCACGGCTGACACGGACTCCCTGGGCCACCAAGTCCAGCTCCCGGCTAACTCGGGGCCCCATATCACAGACCCCTTCCAGAAGGGGAGGCCAGGTAAGAAAGTGCAAAATTGTTTTACTAATGAGTCGTTCTGCACATTACGATAGAGTTTAAGGGCTCGGCCCCACGCGTGTCTTCTGCCCCACAGACCTGAGGGACAGCAGCTTTTACCAAGGCAGCACGCAGGCTGGATGAAGGCCTGGGGTTCAGAAGTTCTGAGCTAACCCATGTGCCACTTTACTCCTACCGGAATAATCAGAAGAGGGTTGAAGGGACTGCATAAACACTCAAACGGCTGGGAGCCTGCGGAGGAGGAGGCTCTGAAAGAACGGGATTTCTTCCTTGAGAAGGGATGCTGAACGCCAGCCAGTGACGATACGCAAAAGGGCTAGGAGACCGTCTGCTATGCAGCACAGGGAACAACAACCAGGGGCACTCAGCGTAACGGCAGAATCTCCGTGCTGATGCAAGGAGCTGCTTTCACGCAAGACGCAGCTCTCCACTGGAACCCTCTGGCCCGGCAAGGCCAGCAGTTCAGTGAAACTCAGGAAGGGACCGTACGTTTACATGGACAAGTTAGACACGTTAGACTAGTTACTGCCAAAGTGCTGGCAGAGATGAACCATCTGCCTTCAGGTTCGGAGCAAATCTCAAGCTCCTTGAGCTCCAGATGAGGCCGACTGTCCCCGTCTGTTCGCACACCACCATGCTGGACTCGCTCAGCAGGCGCAGTGCGAGACCTGACACGGAGCAGATCTTCACCCGTTCTCTTCCAACGGCGCTCAGCCAACACCCAGGTGAGGAGCAGGCACGGCCTCCGCCACTCACCCACACAGTTATCGCAGATGCTGCAGTGAGAGGCACGGGGCGGACGGAAGATCTTACACGTGTAGCAATACTTCAGCTTCACTATCTGGTTGTTGATCTGGAAGTTTTTAATCCGCGGGGGTGGGCGCTGACCCTGCGGCACGGTCCCGTTGGTGGCCTCTGGCAGAGGGAACCAAGCAGAGATCAGAGCTGCTGCTACGACGTGACCAGCCTAGACTGACAACTCGCCTCCCTGCCTTTCCTGCCAGTGGGACCAGAGCCCTCCGGGTCCAGAGCCAGCGGCTGCAGCTCTGCCCGCACGGTTCTGAGCCAATCTGGCAGCTCGGTGGCAAGAAAAGGGACGCGAGAGCTTTCACGGGCACAGCGAGAGGGGCTGGGGGGGCACTGTACAGACCCGCATCCACCAAACTTCCTCTCTGCCTGAAGGATCAAGGGGCCCACACCAAGCTTCCCGCACCCCCTTCCCAAAAGCAAACGGGAACACAGCTACAAGAGAGAAAACAGCCCGTGAAAAGGTTCCCAGGAAGGGCAGCAGGTACATCGCACCATCTTTCTGAGACTCGGCCACGCAGAATTATCCTGCAGGCGGGGAGAGGGCCCCTTTGGGCAACCCTCCCTTTTGGAAGGCCAGTGGGGAAGGAAGGCTCTGCAGAGAACGCAGCCTACAGCTACGCCAGAGGCTTCTCCAGCCGTCACCCGCCCAGCTGGCCCCACACTCACCGATCTCCATCTCGATGAAGGCTGCCTCGTCAGGCAGGGCTCTCGGGATCACCCCAGGATCGCTGAAGCTCGTCCGCAGGAGCGTGGCCATGGCGAACAGGAAGAGAACGGCCGCAAAGACAGGGATGGCTGGGGACAGCTGGACAGCCAGGTACCGACACCTGCGGAGAAACGGCAGGAGCTGAAAAAGCCGGAAAGCTGGCAAGGCATCAGAGGGCAGAGCTCTCCGAACACTGGTTACGTCTGGAGAAGAGACGCTGTTCAGCACTTCCTTCTGATCCCACCACCACCACAGGGCTCCCGCCCTGAGACAACCCCAGCTCAAGAGGGGAAACAGTGTAAGGTTTGTTTGCTTCAGAAATACGGGAAGGTCCAGTGAGGAATTTACATTGCTAACCCCGCTGACTGAGGCAGTGCACAGGGAGCAAGGCGATTAATCTCTCTGTGGCCCGTGTCACCTCTGGACACCCCCAAACTCTGTGGGCACTGCAGCACAGGCTGTGCAGAGGGCCTGTCAGAAGCCATGGTTCAGAGCCGTACTGGGCTGACAGAAAACAGGTCTTTAGCCCCATTCCTGCAGGAAACCCCGTTTATGTTGGGGTGAAGCTCCTAGGGAGCTTTCCCACAGTTTAAGGGAAACCCCACCCAAACCCCAACGCTTGTGCAGAACGCCACCTCTCCTTGCACGCCGCGCTTCCCCAGGTTCCTCCCAACGAACCGGGCACCCCGGCTTTCCGGTAAGCCCTGACTCCTGCTCCATCCACAGCTGCTCCCAAGCAAGGCTGCTGCGGGGAAAGGCACGGGATTATCCTCCCCAGTGGATCTATCGTCCTGAGCAAGGTGATTTCTGTGACGTCCTGGCATTAACCATCTCATTCCGGGCAGCCTGCCCACCCACACCGTCTCCAAACGCAGTGAAGTTTCCAGCTCCAGCTGGCTCCTTTGCAGCAGTGAGTTCTGCAAGCCCGTCGCCCGCTGCTGGAAGGCTCACAGGGCTTTAATTTGCCATCGCTTGACTCCAGCGACCGTCCCTCGAGCGCAACGTGGTACAGCAAGCACCGAAGCTACGGTATCCTCCGCCACAGCAAGAGCCCACAGAGCCGCACGGGCCTGTTCCCCGCACCGACACCATTGACTTCAGGCACCACCGGCTGCAGTGACTGCCACAGCACAACCCTCGGAACCGCCCACGCGCAGCGCCCCGCCTGCGCTGGAAGGGCCACGCCGAGCCGGCGGGCCCAGCTCACGGCCCTCAGGCAGCCCGAGATAACTCTGCTTTCCCTCTGCAAGGGCAAAGTCTAGACAGAGCCGCAGGCCAGCCAGCAGCCAAACAAACCTTGGATCCCACTTTGGGAAGGATATGGGTTTACTCGCCTAAAAGCTGGACACAGCCTGTCTCAAGGGGCTGCAGCCTGACCCTTGTCCGGCTGATGCGACAGCTTTGGTGACCGTTGTGACAACAGGAACACACCACGGGCTGACATACGGACTGGTGAACGGTGCCAAAGCTGCGCCGAGCCCGCGCCAGAGCTTCCAGCCTCAGCTGCGCACCAACACCTTACAAGTTTCTCTGGTGTGCTGCCAGCGAGGAGATGCGTTACCTGCAGCGCACGATCCGTGCCACGCGTTCTCTCCCAGGCACGGGCCTGAAAGCTTTTCACAGCGGCACTCCGGAATAAACGGGATCTGTCCCCGCAGCCGCCAGCGCGGCCCCTGCTCCATCTGCGCGCGGGCAGGAGCGCGGGATGCGACTCGCTCCCTGCTGACCAGTTCCTGTGCGTTTCCGTAAGGAAACCTGCCCTTGGGGGACGCCGGTCCTGCCGCCCCAAGGCGCAGCAAGCGTGGCCTCAGGACTGATGTGACCACATCGCAGAGTGCGGCAATGAAAGAGATGAGCGCGCGACTGTCCTCCTTGCTGCAGGAAGGGAAGCGGCACCATCCAGCCAGCATCCAGCCCTCCCACCCAGCTCCCAGCTGGCACAGGTGCAGGGCGGGCTGGGTCCCCAGTTCTCCTGGGGATGACACCCCGGGAGAGAAGCCATCCCAGACAGACTGCCCACCCACCCAGAGGAGGGCAGGGGAGGAGGACAGGGGCAAAGCCCCAGGAACACCAGGCGCCTGCTCCCCTGTCTGATGGGGCAGAGCTGCCCAGACGCTCACAGGACGAGTACTAACGCTAGCTCCTTCGGCCGCCGTTCGTTGCCTCCAGCAGGAAGCAAAGGCCCAGGCACCGTGCTGACGCTCAGCCCCGTCACTCAGACGTGCCCTGGCACAGCAGAGGCCGAGCAGGGTCCCAGGCTGCCCCAGACAGGAGGGCTGGCACTGCTGCTGCGTCCCCTCCGCAGGGCTGGTCAGCGACGTGCGAGCTAGACAAACCCCCGCCGCGCTGAAGTGCGCCCCGAGACCCAGCCCCGAGCCCACCGCGCGCCTCCCGTCCCTCCCTGCGCCGTCAGAGCCTCGCTTTTCGGCAGGTGCCTCCCAGGGAACGTGCCCGGTGCATCTGCCACAGCAGAGAAAGCTGAGGGCCGCCCGGAGTGGCGGAGCAACAGGCAGGGCCACCACGAGAGGTTCTGGCTGCCCAGCGCCAGTGAGTACCATGTCTCCAGTCTGCGCAGGACTGCGCTCAGCCATTCACCCACAGCACTCCGTAACAGACGCTTTAAAGACCTTTTGTTGGGGAAAGCCGGGAGCCAACAGAGACACACTGTTGGCATCTAAGGACACTGCTCTTCCTCCGCTCCCAGGGCGATATCTGTGCTCCTGAGCATTCTGTCATCTAATCGCAGACAATAACAGCACTATCGCAGCCCTCGTCACGAGGGGGGCGGCTGGGGGTGAGAACGGCTGAAACAAAGAGCGTTAGAATGGGGGGGCAGCAAGAAGCAGCAGCTGGGAGGTGCCACCAGGTCGCGGCGCAAGGACTGCTTGACCCATTATTTGGGGATTATTTGGGAAGGTCTGTTGTGAGCAGCATGTTAGGCAGAGCTCTGGAGGAAGGGGAAACACGCCAGCCCTGATGGAGGTGGGCTTCAGCCACGGGCATCGGGCAGCACGTGGCAGGGCCGGGCCCCTCCCGGGCTCAGCGCAAGCTCTGCTGTACAACTCGTTCACACCTCACTGCCAATCACTCATTTTAACTTCCCTAACCCAAGGCGCAACCACCCCGTGTCCTTGTCCCCAACGCCAGCGAGGCAAAGCAGTGTCTTCACCAAACGTCTGACCCTCACCAGAGCCGTTACAGCCATCTGCCCCTCCCAGAGCGGGACGATCTCAGAGCCCGATGTCCTCGCGGCGAGCGTGGAAACCGTAGCTCCGAAAGCCCGGGGAACCGCCGCCCTGCAACGCCACGGGTTTGGGGCGCTTCCCCAGCAGCGCTCCGGCAGAACCGGACCTGCCAACAGAAACGCTCCCCGTCCGTCAACAGCGACGCCAAAAACGCTCGCTGGAGACCCACGTCAAGCACGGTTCCCTGCGAGCGCGCGTCTCACGCTTCCAACCGCGGCAACCGGCTGTAGGCAGCGGACAGAGATGGTACGCCAGCGGCATTTTGCTCTTTTCCCAAATCTCCACGCAGGCAGGAAGGCACCCCAAGACCTGGGCGGGGAACGGCGGTGCTATGGAGGACGCGCACGCTGCAGGGAGGGCGAAGCTGTCTGCTGGCAAGGAGCCCACGTTCAAGAAAAACATCCAGAAACCCGGGAGTAGCCGCTCCACGCAGAAACACGCCTCCACGAGCAAAACGGGCGGAACTCCGCACGCCAACAAGCCTGCCTCTACCGAGAGAGACCGCAACTACTAGAAAGCGCTGATCAAGTTGCGTGTAAGTTTTGACAATGCTCGACACCGCACTAACCAGAGGTAAAAGCCGTCTCAGAAGGACTTCTGTATCTGTGCAAAATCTTGGATCTTTGGAGCGTGGGGAGAAAAAAAACAAAATTAAGTCACACGAAAGGTCAGCATAGGTTTTTTCAACCCATCAGAAAACAAATACTTCTAATCTCTACAAGCAAAGAAAGTAGGAAAAAAAAGAAGTGATAAATATGCTCAGTTATTGGAAAAGCAAACAGCAGCCCCCTTCCGCGCTCAGGAGCCTGGCATCGCCGGCGCTATCTTGCCCGTAACATTTACAGATGTCAAGCACTCCCGCTGAAAAGCTGGAGACAAAAGCAATTCCGTTCTCATGCAGCTGCCTCGGGGAGCTGAATGGGGAACGCCGGCTTCAGGAGGGCCGCTACAGACACGCTGGCAAACTGCAGCGAGGAAACTCCCGGCAGCCAGGGAGAGGACGCTACATCCCATCGTCTGTTCCCGCTGGGATTTCACGAGTGCCTCTCCTCGGCACAAGCACAGTCAGACAGCTCAGCGCCCTCTCACAACGGCTGGCGTACCCAGTGAGTGTGGGAAATAATGCTAGCAGGACATAAACAGGATTTTAGGTGACACACGGCCACAGACCCAGTTACCCAGAGGTCTGGGACCCCGCGGGGACCTGCCTCACCGCTCCAGCGGCAGGAGCCGCCTCTGCCAAGGTGGTGGAGAGAGGTGTCCTTGGGCAGAGGACTCCGGCCCTGCAGAGCACTTCCCCAGGAGCCAGCGCAGCTCCCCGGCCCTCTGCGTTAGCTGGGAGGGAGGAGCCGGGTCTCCAGGTACAGCGCCCGCAGCTCAGCCAGCTCCGGGTCCCGCTCGCTGCCCGACGGAGAGACCTGTCCGCTTCCCGACCACGGCTCTGCGGCCCAGGGGATACATCCTCACACGCGGGGCTGGGCTGCCCTCACACCGCTCAGCAGACGAGCGATGGCACCGCAGCTGCTTGGAGGAAAAAAAAAATAGAAAACACCAGCAGCAGCAGCCCAAACAGAGCGGCTGTCATTTCACGGCCGGGAGGACGGTCGGCGAGGAACGCGGCGCCTTATCTCATGACGCACGCTGCCAGTCGCCACCGGCTCGCCAGCAACCGCGCTTGTCATCAGAGCCCGGTCGAAGCAGCCCGGAGGGTGAGGACCCGGCGCGCTGGCTCGGATGCAGCGGGAGACGCTTTCTGGCCACAGGCGTTCCCGAGCCCGGTCCAGACAAGGTGTGACTGCGCAAGTGATTCAGCTGAATGAAAGCCGCGCTCGCAGCACAGGCTCCCCTGCAGCGAGCGTACGGGAACCGAAAGGGCTCCTCCACCCACCGCAGCCCGCCTCGCTCCAAAACCGACCCTCGCAACCCCAGTTGCTCCTCCACAGCACCAGCTTTAAGGGGAAACCGCAAAATTCCATGCAAATGTCAAAGAATCTGGCAAAAGCTGAAGTGAATGGATAACAGAGCGCAAAGGTCAGGGCCGAGACCCTCCTGCAAAGCACGCTCACGCACGCAGCAGGCGTACCGGGCGTGCAGGGCTCTCCAGCCGCCGAGCTGCTCATCTTCTCAGCTTGGGCGGTGAGACAGAGACCCTGTGGAGCGTTTCAGGCGGGAAGGCAGCATTTCAGCCCTACCCCCAATTCAAAAACGCCCAGACAGTTTCAGAACAAACCCATCCTTTGCGAACAGAAAACACTGCTGTGCACTGAGAGAATCACACGGACATTTTGGATTTTCCCAGACTTTTGCTCATCTCCCCAGTCAAAACCACTCAGCTGACTAAAATTCAGAGACAATCCTGCTGCCAGTACCAGTTCCCCTGGCCAGCAGCCCTCGCAGAGCCCACCCTCCTGCGCGGAGGAGGCACGTCCTGGGTGTCTCGGTGCGAGCGAGGACGCGAGCAACCCCTCCACAGGAAGGGGCTTCCCGAGGAATTCCCAGTCACTCGCTGCACGCCCGGCCAAACTAACCATCGCGCCGCCGGCTCTGCGACGCGGCCCAGGGGCGGAGAGGCAGCCTTGGCTCGCTCTGCCCCGCGGCGGGCAGCTGGCGAGGGCAAACGTGGCAGAGCGGGATGTGGCTTCGCCGCTCTGCGAGGGACGAGCTCCGCAGGGAGAGAGAGCAATCGTCCCTCGCAATAAGTGTTTCTGGAGCAGCGTTCGCTCCTCCTGCAAGGCAGGAAGCCTTAGCCCCGTTTTTCAGACAGGAAAAAACCCAAAGAACAAAACAAGCATTGGTGTCATTCCATACCTTTGAATCCAGCCTGCGCCAGCGACAGTTTTGGCTTTGCCCACTCAGGAACCCCAGCACCTCACACGACGTTGTACAGCTCCTGCTTCCGAAGCTACACGATGCCTAAGCAGTAGAACCAGCCTCACGCCTGAGCGGGGTCCCCCGCCAGCCGCCCCCTGCCACCGCGGGGATGTGGCGAGCCTCGGCAGACTGTTCCAGAAAGCCCGCTCCACAGCTGCCAGCGACAGCCGCCAAGGAGAGCAGCAGGGAGAGCAGGGGGAGAGCCAGGCCAGGGGAGGCCGAGACGAGCTCCCTGCCCTGGGGAAGACGTCCGGGAGCGCGGCGTCCCGGCCAGGTGCTTCATGGGCCTGGAGGAACAGCCAGGGCTGAACCAGCGAGCAGCTCCTGCTTGCTTTCCTGGCTTACGGGGCTTTTGCGTTACCCAGCGCTGCTCAGGCCCTTCGCTTCCCAACGCACAACCTAAACATGCCGATGGAGACAGAGGACGGGAAGTCTCCCGGTTGTTTGGCTGATCCGGGCTCATCCTCAAACCCGGCAGAAGGGGCAGTCCTGCCCCCTCCTCACAACAGCTCTAGGCAAACACGGGCTTTTCTGTTTGGTTTGCTTTGGGTTTTTGGTCAGATTGGTCTGAGGCCGGAGCAGCTCCCCCCCCAGCTCCCACAGGAGAGCCGTGGGGAGGGGGCAGGTCCTGCTCTTTTGGCAGCGCCCCAGACTTCGGCTGCAGGATCCAGGCCGGCTCCTCTCCCGGTGCAGGGACGCACAACCGGCAGGGACGGAGCGCCGGCGCCACGCCGCAGGCCGAGCCGGGGCAAAGCTCCGGGCAGGCCCGGCCTCCCCTAGGCCTCGGGGGTCGATCTGCCGAGGGCAGAGCCCCCCAGCCAGAGCCGCGCCACGCCAGGCTGCTCTCCGCCGCGCTCCCCTCCCTTCTCCCGCGCCCACCGGGCAACAGCCCCGGCCGCGGGGCCAGCGGGAACTCACTCAAAGGCGAAGAAGAGCGCGCAGGTGCCGAGGATGAGGAAGAGCGTCAGGTAGAAGATGCCCTTCTGGCGGGCCATCATGATGCGGCCGTCGCAGCAGAACGTGTTCCTGCCCGGCAGCTTCTCCCATTTCCGAACCACCTTCTTCCTCGCCACCATCACCGACATGGCGGGGCCGTCACTGGGGCGGCGGCGGCCGCCACGCGTCCGGGCGCTGCTCCTCCGCCGCCCGCGCCCCCGGCATCATCGGGGGCCCCGCGGGGCTCCGGGGCTGCGGGGAAAACGGAGGGCGCTCAGCGGCGGGGGGGCGGCGGCCGTCGCCGTGGAAACCGCCGCGCCCCGGGAGGGGTGTCGCCATGGAAACCCACCGGGAAAGGGAGGGAGGGGGCGGGGGGGGGGGAGCAGGGCGCGGCCGGGGACGGCCCCGGCGCTGAGGGGAGCGGGGAGGGGGGCGGCCCCGCGCAGCCCGCACCGGGAGGGGAACCGGACAGGGCAGGGCGGTTCCCGCGCCGCGACCCGGGACCCGGGGCCGAGGGGAGAGGAGGGAAGGGCGGGGAGGGGAAGGGGCCGGGGCCCGCGCCGCCGCCGCTCACCCTGTACCGGTGCGGGCAGCGCCGGGCGGGCCGGGCCGCTCGCTCCCTCAGCGCCGCGGGAGGGGCCGCCACGCCCCACGCCGCCGCGGGGGCGGGGCCTCGCCAGCCATTGGCCCCTGCGCGCCAGGCGCCCCGCCCCGCCGCTCCTCGCTTTCTCATTGGGCGTCTGAGACTTCACTCTGCCGCGGCTCCCCTCCCCGCCCACGGCGAGGACAAGGGGAGGCGGGGCAGGGGGCGGGGCCGCCCCGGGGCTCGGCACGTGGCCGGGGGCGGGGCGGAGGGCGCCGGGGCGGTGGCCCGGTGCGGCGGGGCCGGGAAGGGGGGGGCGGGCCGTGCCCCGGCCTGGCCTGGCCGCGGGGGAGCCCCCCTGGGCGGCGGCCCGAGCCTCTCCTACGCCGGCCAGGCCCCGCTGCCACGGCAACCGTGACGTCAGGCGAGGCGGGCGGAAGCGCGGCGGGCGGCGGCGACGGCAGCAGCAGCAGCTCGAGCGGAAGCGACGCGCTTTGCGGCAGGTCGCGCGGGAGCGGCGGCGCGGCGCGGCGCTTTGCGGCTCGGCCGGCGTGCGGCGGGATGGCGGAGGAATGGCTGGGCGAGGCGGCGGCCGCGAGCGCCAGCGAGGGCGAGGAGGAGGTGAGCGGAGCGGAGCGGGGCCGGGCTCCCCGGGCACCCCCGGCACCCCCCGCCGCTCCCCCGCAGCGCAGGGCGGCCTGGCCGCGCCGGGGGGGCCGGGGCCGGGGCGGGCGCAGGCCGGGGCCCCGCGGCGAGGCCGGGCGGTGGCGGCGGGGCAGCGGGCCGCAGGCGCTGCCGCCGGTAGCGCTGGCCGGGGCCGCGCCGTGTAACGGCGCCTGCCGCGTTGCAGGGGCAGGAGGATGGCGGGCGGCGGCACCGGCGGCTCCTGGAGGCGGTCAGCTCCCTGTCCGGCCGGAAGCGGTGAGTGCGCGGCGGCGGGGGGGCTCCCGCCGCTCGGCCCGGGGCTCTCGCCGCAGCCGCGCTGCGTTTTCTCCCCGTCGCCCCTGTGAGGCCGCCCCGGAGCGCTTTGAACGGGGGCGGGGGGGTCGCTCGGTTCCCTTCCCCGCTGGCAGCGGCTCCCCTGCCGCCGCCCCCGCAGCAGAGAGGAGGAGAGGCGCGCAGGAGCACGTGAGGAGCTCCTGGTTTGTTCTCTTTTCCGTTCCGCAGGCGGAAGCTGGCAGAGCGTACGGAGGCGAGCGTGCAGGTGTCCGAGTTCAACGTCAGCTGCAAAGGTGAAGTCCCCGGGCTCCTGCTGTCTGCCCGGGGCAGCGCTGCCCGCTGCCGGCCCGCGATCTGCCCTGGCTGCCCGCGATCTTTGGGCTGAAGGCAACCGCAGCCCCTGGTTCGGTGCTGCCGTTCCCGCGGTGACGCACGGGACCTCGCGCAGGTGCCGGGGAGAAGCTGGTTCTGTCCGAGCTCCTGCAGCCCATCCGCCCCAAATCTGCCCTGAGCGCCGTGAAGAAAGAGCTGACCAGAGTGAAGCAGAAAAAGGCGGTGGAGCTGCCGCTCAGCAAAGAGGAGGCAGAGCGGGTGAGCGGGCCTGCGCGGGCAGCAGAGCGGAGTTCTGGCCGTAGGGGTAGCGGGGTTGAGCCCCTGAGCGCCCCCCTGCTCCCCTCTGCTGCCGACAGGCTTTCTTGTTCTTTGCTTCGGCCTTTCTCTGCTCATCCTGTTCCCTTCTCGCCCCTGCCCGCAGGTCGTGAGGGAGGCTGCCTACGTCAGGACCTCCAAAGACGTGAGCAAGTGGCAGCCCGTGGTTCTGCAGAACCGGCGTGCGGAGCAGCTGGTGTTCCCGTTGAAGCAAGAGATTCCCACGGTCGTCCCCCTGGAGCAAGCGGTTTCGGCGTGGAAGGTGGGCGCTGCCGCGTGTCGGGCAGCTCCCGGGGGTCTGCTGGGGCAGCGCGGCGTCTGGCCGCGCTGGGGGGAGCGAGGGAGGCGCGAGGAAGGCCCAGCCCGTAGCCGAGCTCTGGGCAGGTGCGCGCTGGAGGTCAAAAGGGAGGTTTTCTGCATTCTTCAAGCACAGCAGGTGTGTAGATGCTCTGGGAGAGGCCAGGTAAGGCGTGAGCCGGTTCGGAGCCTGCTCTGTCCCCTCTCCTCTTTTTAGCCCCTCAGCCTCAGACACGCGGGCCCAGTTTGCCGTTCCCCAGTCTCTGGGCCAGCAGCCCTGGGCCGCTTGTGCTGAGGAGAGGAGGGGTTTGGTTTGCCAAAGCCTGTGCGCCCGTGAACCTTCATTGTGAGGAAGGGCGCTTTTGGTTTTGCGTGCGCGTTCCCGTGGGCGCGGTGCCGCTGGTAGGAGAGTCGCTGTCGTCCCCGAGAGCTCTCTCCGCTGTGCGGGTGCTCGGGCGCAGGGCGGCCCCCGCCGAGCTCCCGCCATACCCGGCCCTCGCTCTGCCCAGGGCCCCTTTCCGTCTGGCGGGATGGGGCTCGCAGCCGCCCTCGAGCTGTTGTGTGGGACCCAGCCCCCTGGGGGGGGGGCGCTGCTCTGGGCCCTCCCGTGGGCCCGCTCAGGGGCAGCAGGGAGGACGGGGAGGTCTGGGGGGCGCCGGCTCTTGTGGTTCTTCTCATCGTGGTCTTGCTGTGCCTGTTCTGTCCCAGCAGGCCCGGACGCCCCTGGAGCAGGAGATCTTTGCGCTGCTGCACAAGACGCAGCAGCCCATCACGGACCCGCTGCTGACGCCGCAGGAGGCGGCCTCGCTGCAGGCGATGAGCCTGGAGGAGGTGAGCGCTTCCCCCCGCCCCGCCCTGCCTCCGCAGGCCCCCGCCTCGGCGCCTGCCCTCACTCTGCGCTCGCGGGCAGGCCCGGCGGCGGCGGGCAGAGCTGCAGAAGGCCCGGGCCCTGCAGTCCTACTACGAAGCCAAGGCTCGGCGAGAGAAGAGGATCAAGAGCAAGAAGTAAGGCTCTGCCCGTGCTGGGCTCGGTGCGGTGGGAGAGGGCTGGGCCCTGGCTTTGGCGCTGGGGCCGACTGCCCGGCGCGTGAGCGTGGCCAAAACGCGGAGGAGCGGCCGCCCCCTGCCTCCCCGGGATCTGCCACGAACGGGGCAGCCCCCTGCCCAAAACAGCGCTGTGATCCCAGAGGTCTCAGTGCCCGCCTCTCCGCCCTGGCGCTGCAGGTACCACCGCGTGCTGAAGAGAAGCAAGAGGCGCAAGGCTCTGAAGGACTTCGAGCTGCTGCACAGGTCGGACCCCGCGGCGGCCCTGGCGCGGCTGGAGGAGCTGGAGCAGCTCAGGATGCAGGTGTGCTTTCGCGCATCTCCCCGCCGCTGGGAGGCCAGCGCTCGCGGGGGCGCTCCTTGGGATGCTTCTCTCTTCCTCTTCCCCCCAGGAGCGGATGAGCCTTAAGCACCAGAACAAGGGAAAGTGGGCCCGCTCGCGGGCCATCATGGCCAAGTACGACCTGGAGGTGAGAGCAGGGCGCCGCGGGAGGGTTTGGGTCGGGAGGGACCTTCAGGGACCACCCAGTCCAAGCCAACCTTGAACGCTTCCGGGGACGGGGGCGTCCACGGCTTCTCCGGGCAGCCCGCTCCAGCGCCTCACCGTAAAACCTTTCCTCTTTGTGTCTAACCTAAACCCGCCCTCTCGTAGCTTCAAGCAGTTGCCCCTTGTCGATCGCTGCGGGCCTCGGCACGCAGTCTCTCTCTGTCTGTCTCGTGTATTGGAAGGTCTCCAGCGCAGGCTGGGGAAGGGGGAGGCAGCTGAGGGGGGGCGAGGAGGTGGGGCTGCGTGTTTGCCCTGCGCTAGAAACCCTGCTGTCCCCTGCCAGGCGCGCAAGGCCATGCAGGAGCAGCTGGCCAGGAGCAAGGAGCTGATGCAGAAGGTGCGCGTGGAGCCACCTGAGGAGGAGCCGGGCGACGCGTCTGAGGAGGACCCGGCGTCGGTGGCCGTCCCCGCCGCCCCCGCAGGTGCCGGCGGAGCCAACCCCTGGATGCTGGGCCAGCCCAGCGGCCCAGCCGGGGAGCCTGAGGGGCAGGAGCATCTTGGAGACGTTGCAGCGCCTGGTGCTGTGGAGAGCAAGGAGGAGGAGGAGGAGGAGGAGGAGATGTCGGAGGAGATGTCGGAGGAGGAGGCTCTGCTGCAAGACTTTGCGCAGAAGCGGCACACGCGGCGGCAGCGCGCAGGGGGCCCTGCGGGACAAGGTGAGGGCGGGCAGCGCGGGCCTGCTGTGGCGCAGGGGCGGGCAAAGGAGGGCGCCCCGGGGGTGTTTGCTGCCCGCTTCACACCGCTGTCCCGACTGTTTCTCACCCGCTGCCTCACCACACAGGTGCTGGTGAGAGGGAGGCAGTTTCTGAGCTGCCGGTCAGCCCCGCGCCCCCCGTCTGTGCTGAGGAGCCGGCGAGCGCGGGCCTTGAGCGGCCTCCCCGGGCCCAGGATGAGATCCTGCTGTCCGAGCAGCCGCGCCGGGCACGGACGATGGAGGACATGGAGGCGTTGGCCTCAGAGCAGCGCGTGGCAGAGCCGGAGCAGCGCGTGGCAGAGCCGGAGCAGCGTGTGGCAGAGCCGGAGGAGCCGGCGGCCCCGAGAGCGGAGAAGCAAGCACGGCGGCAGGAGCAAGGCCAAGGTGGGGACGAGCGTCCCAGGAAACCGCCGGCCAAGAAGAAGCTGATCAGCCTGCAGGCCGTGCTGGCGGGGAAGGCGCAGGAGGTCCAGTGCCCCAGCCTGCCCGTGGTGGTGGAGGAGGAGGTGAGCAGGGCGGCGGGCGCAGGGCGGCGGGCGCAGGGCGGGCCCGTCCCGTGGCCCCGGGGCGGGGCTGGCTGCAGGGGACTGACTCCTCGCTCCGCAGGACGGGGGCGTCGACCAAAGAGGGATCATCACCGAGGCCTTTGCCGGGGACGACGTGGTCGCCGACTTCCGCCGGGAGAAGCGCAAGGCGGAGCAGGCCGCGAAGCCGCAGCCGCTGAACCTGGTGCTGCCGGGCTGGGGCGAGTGGGGAGGCACGGGCCTGAAGCCCAGCGCCAAGAAAGTCAAACGGTGAGCGCGGAAGGGCTGCAGCCGCGCGCCTCGGCCCGACTCCGGGGTCTGACGTCTCTCTTGCCCGGCAGGTTCCTGCTCAAGCCGCCCCCGGCGCCTCCCAGGAAGGACCAGCACCTGCCCCATGTCATCATCAGCGAGCAGCGCAACATCCACGCGGCAGCGCACCAGGTGGGTGACGCCCGGCCCCCGCGGGTGGCGGCAGCAAGCGCTCCAGCGCCCACGCGGGCCCAAAATGAGACCCGTTCCCAAAATGTCCCTGATCCCTGCCTGGCCGCTTCGTTTCCAGCAGGGTGATGGAGGGAGCGAGGCGCTCAGCCGGGCGGGGGCGGGAAGGGCAGTGCGTGCAGGCGCTGGCCAAGCGCGACGGAAGCAGCCCCCCGGTCGCGGGGGGAGTTTCCCCACTGCGCCATCTCCCCGCAGGTCAGCGAGCTGCCCTTCCCCTTTGAGAGGCACCAGCAGTTCGAGCAGAGCATCCGGGCGCCCGTGGGCGCCACGTGGAACACGCAGCGTGCCTTCCAGAAGCTGACCGCCCCCCGCGTCGTCACCCGGGCGGGCCACATCATCCAGCCCATCTCTGCTGAGGATGTCCCCAACGTGGCCACCGTGGCCGGCGGCGGAGCCGAGCCAGCGCTAGAAATCGTCCCCGAGCGGCAGGAGCAGCCCTTTCGCCACCCGCGCCGGAGAGCGCGATAGCTCTGTGCCTCCGCCGCTCGGACTGGGGCGGGCGCAGGAGCACGGGGAGGCTCCTGGTCCTGGCCAGCGCCTTCTACCACGTCCCCCCAATAAACGGGGCCGCGCTGTCCCCGCGGCCGGCGTGGCTGCCCACGCCGCGCCCGGGGCCGGGACAGCTGGTGCCCTCCTGCCTGTGCCTGGGTGGCTCCCGCCTGTCCTTGGGGCCCCGCGCGGGGCAGGGTGCTCGGCCTGCTGTAACGTGAACGGCTCGGCGCGCTGCGCGCAGCCCAGCCGGGGAGGGACGCGTGGGGCTGCGAGTGTGGCGAGGGGGTGGAGCAGCCGCCGGCGCTGCGCTGGGCTGGGCTTCCCCTGCCCTCTGCCTTTGCCTTTCAAACCCCTTTTTTATAAATACACTGTAACTTTTATATATTTTCTTTTTTTTTTATCTTGGCCCTGCTGCGCTGAGCCTGCCCTGGAGGCACCGCTCCGCAGCTCTGCCCGCGGCTCCCCGGTAACGTTTTCCCAGCCCTAACGAACCCTGTTAGGTGTAAAAGGGGTCCATGCGCTGCGGCTGCTGTTGTGTGCAGGCTGGGAGCCGGCTCTGCTCCGCCACAGCCCCCCTGCGCAGCCTCCCTGCGCTCTCTCTGTGGCTGAGCCCAGCCCACCCCTCGGAGGGTGACAGCGGGGTGCTGGCTGCGCCCCGTGCCGGCGCAGGGATGTGCCGGAGCCTCGGGGGGGAACAGGAGCGGGCAGGGACCTCCCGGGCCTCTACCCCTGTGCTGCGCCGGTGCCAGCCCCAGCCAAGGCGCCGGAGCTGCTGCTGGTCCCGGGAAACACGTCCCTGGCCCCGGGGCCGCCTCCCACGCTGGCACCGCAGCCGGTGTAGGGAAGCAGCCGGGAGGGTCCCCAGGGCTGGGGCAGAGCTGCCGCCGTCGCCCTTCTCCCCGCCAGTCGGGTCACGCTGGGCGAGGGGGGCGTCCCGTGGGGCTGGGGCGCAGGCACCCACGGGATTGCGAGCGGGAGCCCTGCGACTCCCCAGTTCCCACCCCAAACCCGTGCAGGGCTCTCCTGCTCCGGGTGCTGGCACCCGTCGGGCTGGGGGCTGCCGTGACCTTGCCAAGGGCCTGGCCCGGGTGTCGCTGGCCCCGCGCAGCTGCCCCGGGGAGGAGGCCAGCGCCACGGTTGCGTTGCATTAATTTACCCCAGGCAAAAAAAAAAAAAGAAAAAAAGGAAAGGAAGCAGAGAGCAGAGAGAGTTTCCGTGCCGTGACGCCGGAGAGCCCCTCACTGTGCTGTGGCCCCAGCTCGGAGCCCAGCTTCCCCCTGCCCTGAGCTGGGCTGGGACCCCCTCAGCCGCCCCAGAGCAGGAGCAACACTCCCCGCCGGGGCGAGGGTGGTACCAGGGCAGCCCCCTCCCGGGGCGCAGATCCTGCGGAGGATGGAGGCCACTGGTTCTGAACCCGGCTCAGGCCGTGGCGGAGAAGGTGGGTTCACGGCTGTCGTGAGCTGGGACCACCCGGAGCAGCAAGCAGGACCTCAGGCCGGGGGCTGCCTGACGCGGAGCTGTGGCTGGTGGCTCCCGCGGCGTGAGCGGGACGGCTTCAAGCCGCAGAGCTGATGTGCCTCATCTTGGGGGAAGTGCAGCGCTGGGCTGGGCTGGTGCTTCCAGCGCCCAGAGAGGCTCCAAAAACACAGAGCCAGCCCCCGCGGGAGCTGCTGGGGTGGGTGAGAGGGGGCACCTAGAGGCAGCCAGGCCAGCTCGCCCGCTCCAGCGCAGGCTCCTCCGGAGCCGCTGCGCTCCCGCGGCAAGGACGACGGTTGCACCTCTGACTTCCCTGCAGAAATAAAATTGCTGGGCACAGGGATGTCAGCGCTTGTTTTTTTTTTTTTTTTAATTAAAAACCAGTTGCAGGTCTGCAAACTGCTGCAGGAAAGGGGGGATGCTGGGGATGGAGCTGCGGCGGGGGGAGCCCCTTGCCCGGGGGCTGTTGTGCACCGGCGGGGCGGAAACGGGCCGGGGAGCCTCGCGGGGCCCTGGCGCGGAGCAGGCGCTGCTGCGGGCGGCTGGCTGCCGCACGGGGTGCGAGTGGGGGTACCGGGAGCTCCGGCACAGGGAAAAACCCCCCCGCTCCCCACCAGCTGCCCCCGCGGCCGCGCGGTAATCCCCAGGGAGCCATGGGGCGAGCGCGCACGCTTTCCCCCGGCCGCGCAAGCAACGCGTCCCTCGAGAGAGCTGCGGGCGGCTGCAGTTTGCTCTTACTGGCCTACTTTCCGGGCGACGTCAAAGCCGGGCTTACAGAGCCGGCAGCCTCGGCGAGGGCGGCCGAGCTGCTCCCGGTGCCAGCGGGGAGCGGTGGCTAATCCCAGCCTGGGCGGCCAGTGCGGCGCTCGGCCCAGGGCAGCACTGCGATGGGGCTGCATCTCTCCCGGCGTGGCGTGGCCGGACTGGGTGCCGTGCCGGGGACGTGGCACAGCCGCCGCCGGTGTCGCCCCCGCCGCCCCACGGAGCCGGTGCCCGAGCCCAGGGGCTCCGCCAGCCGCCAGCGCAGCCGGGCTCCAGCACCCGCCGTCCCAGGAGACCGGCGGGAGCGGAACAAAAGCAAAAGGCAGATTTAAAATCAACAAATAAAGGAACTTTTGGTGGCGTTTTTATTATTATTGACACAGGCTATAAATAACCTGTAAGAGAGTTTTCTGCGCTGTTTCCGAGGGTGAAATCTCGGCCCTCCAGCTTCCTGTGCCGTGGGACGTGAGCGCCAGCACCACGGCCACCACGGGGCCCCTGCCATCGCGGGGGGGTCCTGCACCCTCGCTCTCTGGGATCTGAGGATTTCTGTGTCTCCGACGCGTCCGGACCCTGTAGCGTAGGAAATGGCCCCGGGGTGGGAGAGGGGGTGAGCCCCCCAAAACCCAACGGAGTGGGGAGGCTCTGCTTGGCACAGTGCGGAGAGGTTGGGGTGGGGGGGGCAGATTTTGTGTTGGTATTTTCAGCACGAGAGCGCTCCCCCCCAGTTTCCCCATTCCACCTGCCCCCGTGCCGGGGATGGGGGTGGCCTGCGCTCCCTCCCCTGCTCCCCAGGACCCTGCTCAGCCTCCGGGGTGGGTCCGGGTCTCCTCCATCGCCCCACAGCCAGGGGTGCCCCGGGCCCCCAAAACCCTCCCGCCGTGGGCACCCGGTGCCCGGCCGCGCATCCCGGCCTGCACAGCCACCGCAGCCCCGTTTCCGTGGAGATGGCATCTCCCGAGCCCGCACAGCCTGAGCGGGAGGGTTTCCATGGAGATGCCGTATCCAGCACGGCACAACCTGAGCGAGAGATTTCCCCAAGATGCTGTAGCCGGGACCCTCGCACCCGCAGCGGGGCCGTTCCCGCAGAGGCGGGTGACCGGCACCCACGCGGCTCCCAGGATGGCGTGCGGTGGCACCCAGCCGCTCCTCACCCCGAGTTGGGTGACGGGCGCTGGGATGCGGGCAGCTGCTGGCTTTGTCAGTCGCTGGCGCTCGAGCAGCCTCGTCACCCATCCGGGGTGGGGACGCCGTCACGCAGCTCGCGCTGTAGTGTCACATCCCGGCTGTCCCGGCGCTGACGGGTCCCTGTGGCTCCAGCTGCCCGGGCAGGAGAGGGGGAAAGTCCTCGAGTTCCCCTGATGACTTTGTCCCAGCTGCCACCCTGCAACTCCCACAGCGACGTGCTGGGCACACCGGGGCCGGGGGGGATGCGAGGGCCGCCAGGCACGGGGCTGGACCCCCGTCCCTGGGGATG
This sequence comes from Chlamydotis macqueenii, assembly GCF_036417535.1. Taxonomy (NCBI): domain Eukaryota; kingdom Metazoa; phylum Chordata; class Aves; order Otidiformes; family Otididae; genus Chlamydotis; species Chlamydotis macqueenii. The sequence continues at coordinate 1,025,613 of NC_141566.1, forward strand.
TCAGGCAGCCGAGCCCCCAGCCAGCAGCATCCCGGAGCCGGGGGCTGCCTGTCTGGGCCCCGGCAGAGCCGCAGCACCGAACACCTCCTGGGGAGAAAAGGAGGGTCCTGACGGGGCAGGTGTGGGGCACAGTGCGGGGGGAGCGGAGGCTGCACAGCCAGATGTCCTCATGGCGGGTGGCTGTGTGGTGCGGCTGCCCTGGCCGTGCTACAAAAGCAGCCTTCGCTGAAACGCAGCTACCGCAGAGGTCGCAGTCACGCGTTCCGCACGCAGCCAAATCCTCACGAAAAGCGAGCCCGAGCCGCGCAGGCGAGGAGCAAGGAGCTGGGATACACTCGTGCCTGCTTCGTGCCTGCGGGAGACGTGGGGCTGGCTCGCCCCGCGGACCCCTCCCTGCCGCGGCCCCCGCTGCGCTCCCCGCTCCCTGCCCGACCTTCTCCGGCTGCCACGTCCCGGCCCGAGCGAAGGCCGGCCCTGAGCCTCCGCGGGGGCTTCCCCGCTCACGAGTGGCGGCAGCCGGGTCCTCGCCGCATCCCTGCGGAGCGTGGCTGCGGCTCAGCCGTGGGGAGCCGCAGCCGGGAGCTGGGGGCAATGCCTGCGGCTGGGCACCGGCGGCCACGGCAGCCCTCAGCTCCTGGGGGGCCGCAGGGCCCCATGCAGCCTGGCCGTCCCCGGGGCTTCAGCGTCTCCGGGCACGGGCTGTCAGACGCAGCGTGCGTTGTGGCCGAAGACCAGCTCTCTTTGTCTCCGGTTACAGTTAGGAGCCCTCAGCTGCTCCCGAAGCCGGACCCGGGGGGCTCAGGGCTGGAGGACGGACAACGAAGGAGCCGGGGATCCGGCGCGGCAGCCTCCTGCCGCAGTCCTGGGAAAGAGGCTGGAGCGGAGCCGGGGTCCCTGCAGGTACCCCTCTCCCACCCCTGCGCACCCCACAGGGCTCCTGGCCTGTTTCCTGGGGCTCCCCTTGCACCCCAAGCTCTGCTCACCCACTGCACCCCTTTCCCCTCTGTCGCTCTCGCCCAAGCTGCCGTGTCTCCCCTCGGCTCCCGGGCACAGCACGGTGCCTCCCTGCCTCATTTCTCCGCGCGCCTCCAGCCAGTGCGGAGGCCAGTCCCCAAAAAGCCCTCTGGGGCTCGTGGGGAGGAGGGGGCCAGCTCCCAGCTCCCCGCGACACCGGCGGGAGGCCAGAAGTGAAGCAACCCAAAGCCTCAAGCGATGAAACCGCCCACCCAAGGCAGAAGCCGCGTGGTTTTGGCCCCCTTGGCTGGGTTCGGAACGTCAGCCTCCGAGCTCCTAACCGAGAGGTTCAGTTCCTCGCGCGGGAGGTGGGACTCCATCGCACGTCCCTCCTCGGTCCCAGCCGCAGGCCCCTTTGGGGGGAAGAGGGGCCGTGCGGCACAAGGGCGGGCAGCAGCCTGGCCCACCGCGTCGCCGGCGACGCTCGTGACCTTCCTGAGGAGATGGCAGCCGATCCAACAGAGTTGTCCCCTTTCAGCTGCGCCGTCAGATGCGCCGCAGAAGTGTTTGTCACCGGAGCAGGGCCGGCCCGTGGGAAGCCGAGGTCTGCAGCTGGAACTGGCGCCTCTCGCCAGGAACACCCGGGCGAGCGGCCTGCGCCGCAGACGGAGCGGCACGGGGGAGAAGGAAAAGCCCCAAGGACAAGAGAAGACCCCATGGCGACGGACGCGTGTCTGTCCTAACAGGAAGCCCCCTCCCCGGCCTCAGGGCGGGTTCCAGGGCGCAGCCCATGCTCCCAGCGATGCCCCGGCTCTGAAGCCAGACGTCCAACGCAGGGGATGAGGCGGTGGGACGCGGTGTCACCGCGAGCACGAGGTGTCACCCCCACTGCCCTTCTCCTGGCACCAGGGGCTCAGAGGCACCCGCACCGCTGAGCCCCGCCAGAGAGGGGATGGGCAGGGAGACCGACGCGGTCCCGAGAGGGGTTTGGGGTCTTGCCCCCCGCGGCCTGGCAGCGCGCGGAGCGTGCCGCGCCGTGTTAGCCAATGCGTTTCTGTTCCTGGCCTGGGGAGGGGCAAGCAATGCCCAAAAAACAGAGGGAAGGGGTGAAATGAATAAAAGGAAGAAAGAAAACAAAGCGGTAACAACAGCAGCACAGCGGCAACATCGGGTGCAGGCCAGGTCAGAGCCGAGCGCCAGAGCCCCGGTGGCGCAGGGGACAGAGGACAGCCGGATGCGGGGTCCCGGGCGCTCGGAGAGCGTTCCAGCGCTGTCGAAGCTGCGGGGGTTGGCGGGAGTCCCTCTGCCCAGGCAGGCAGCGCGGCGGAAGCGGCCCAGCGAGGCGGGGCAGTGGCCCAGGGCTGCCCGGCGCTGCCCACGGCCGGGTGGGCTCCCGGGACAGGTGGCCCTGGGATGCAGGCGAGGAGCGACGAGCCCCCAGCTCCACCCGCCGCGGGCAGCCTGGCTGCTTTCTGTCGAGAAATGACTGGTGAGCGTTCCCAGTCGTATTTTCGCAGCGCGGATCGCCAGGTAATTCATGCTGGCCTTTCTGCGAGCCAGCCTGCGACCGGCAGCCGACTAACCGCGCTCCCGAGGAGGGATGCTCCTTGTTCCCCAGGCTTTCCCGTTCCCTGGCACACCAACGCGAGCCGCGGGCTCTTTCAGCACCACCTTCTAGAGCCCCTGCGTGCCCGCTGTCCCATCCCGAAGACGCTGAGGCGTTGGCGGGTTCTAGTCCAAGCAGGAAGGAGCGGGGCGGTGTGAAAGGACGCGGCGGTGGGAACAGGGCGTCCCATCGCGCGTCCCCCGGTGCAATTCCTGCGGGGACCGGGCGAGGCCAGCCGCAGGGCCAGGCCGTTACCCAAACTGTCCGGTTCTCGTGGCACCGGGACGCAGACAAGGTTGGTCCTTATAAACCCGGGGCCGGCTGCGCGCCTACTGCGGGCTGTGCCAGCCCGGCTCCCTAACCGCCCTCCAGCCTCCGAAACGCTTCTCTGAGCACCCTCTCTGCCCGCAGCCCGGCGGGAGGCAGCAGGCAGGGGAGGGCAGGGATATAACGGAGGAGAAACGCGGAATTCCCCTCTGCGGGCAGAGATTTCCCGCTCCTGCCCTCCCTCACCTCAGCCCCTCGCGATTCCCCCGCCAGCCCTGGCAGCACTGCCGTCACCAAACCTCGCCCGACCCGCACCCCTGCGTGCTCAGCACCGTCCTGCCCGCGGACCCGCGCCCCGAGTCGCCGCCGCAGCGCGCCCGCAGCCCCCAAGGGCCAACGCGCCGCCCCGCCCCGGGCTGCTGTGGCCTCTCCGGCCAAAAACGAGCTCGACCCCTTTGCAAGCTGTTCCCCCTCTCAGGCAGGGGAAAGGGGGGTGTGGAGGGTGCTCGCAGCAGCGGTGGGAGGCACCAGGTGGCACCCCAGATGTGCCGGCCGGGGGGACACCGCGGCTGCCGGGGGGACAAGCCCAGCTCTTGGACGGCCTGGGACTGGCCGAGCTGGGACGAGACCTCGCCGTCGGACGGGCCGAACGCGGGGCAGAGGACGGGCACCGGGGCGGAGCGGGGGTCCTGTGCGCGCTCCCCGGAGCAGCAGGGAGGGGGCCCGGCCGGCCCCTCCCGCAGTCGCCACGGGCGCGGGGGGCCGCGGTGCGGGAGCAGCACCGCCCCGGCCCGGCCCGCCCCCCGCAGCCCCCGGGGCCGCTCCCCAAAGGTCGGCTCGGCCCCGGGGCCGCTCCCCGCCGGAGCGCGGTGCTGCCGCTGCCTCCCCCGCGTCCCTGCGCGGTGACATCGCCACCCCCCCGGGGGGGGGACGGGACCCGGCCCTTCCCGCTCGCAGGCGGCCGGGGAGGGAGCCGCCAGGCCGGAGGCGTCGGCGGGGCCGGGGGCCGGGCCGGGGGGAGGCCGGGGCGAGGGGCCGGGGGAGCGGAGAGGGCAGCGGGGCGGTGCCTGCGCAGGGCCCGGGCGGCCGGAGCGCGGCCCAGGGCGGCGTGGCAGGGCCGGGACCGGGAGCGGGAACCGGAGCGGGAACGGGAGCGGGCGGGGCCGGGACGCGCGGCGGGGCCGCCGGTGCCCGAGGCCCGTGCGGGGGCCGGGGGCGAGGCTGTCAGTGGCGGGGCGGTGCGGGGCGAGGCGGCCGGGCCGGAGCAGGCCGGGGGGGGGTTGCGGCGGCCTGCGGGCCCCGGTGCCGCGGGCGGGGGCCGGTGAGAAACTTCCAGCCGCCGCGCCGCGCCGCGCCGTGCCGTGCCCCGCATGGCGCGGGGGAGGCGCCTCGACCCCCGCCCCGCAGCGCACCGGGCCCGCGGAGGGACGAGGACGGGGACGGGCACGCAGCGCCATGGCCGGGGCGGGGACCCCGCGCCCACCTCGGGCGGGCGGGCAGCTCCGCGCCACGCTGCGCCGTCCTGGCCCGGGGGACACCCCCCTCCCGCCCCGCACCGGGGTGCGGGTGCCGCGCTGGCTGCCGGCGCTGCCCGTCCGAGCGCTGCCGTGCGCCCAGCCGCTGCCCGGGCGTGGAGGGAGCGAGCGAGCGCCCGCCCCCCCCGCCGCCTCCTCCTCCTCCTCCTCCTCCTCCTCCATCCTTCTCCTCCTCCCCCCGGTGCGGGCGCCGGTGCCCCGCCGCGGGGTCGGCTCTGTGTGCGTGGGGCTCCCCCCGTGCCGTGAGGAGCGGGGAGCGGTGCGGCCCCTCCCCGAGCGGGCGCGGCCCCCGCCCCCCCCCCCCCCCGCGCCCCCTCCCTCCTCCCCTCCCTCCCCGCCCGTTCGCTCGCTCGTTCCCTCTCCCTCCCCGGATCGGCCGGCTCCGCGCAGCCCCCCCGCGCGGGCAGGGCTGGCCGCACGGCACGCTGGGAGCCGCAGTCCCCGGGGCGGCGGGGCGGCCGGCCGGCCGGCGGGTACCGGACTACAGCTCCCGTCAGCCCCCGCGGCGGCGGCTCGCTCTCGCCCTCACACTCCGGCTGCCGCTGCCAGTGTCTCCGCCGCCGCCGCCGCCGAACCGCCGCTCGCAGCGCCCACCGTCCGACCCGCCCGCCTCGGGCAGGGGCCCGCCTCGCCCCGCCGCCCCCCCTCCCCGCCCGCCCGCCCCGGGAAGCAGGTGCGTGACCGCGGGTGCGTGCTGGGCGCGCGTTCCCCCTCCTCTCCGCCCCGCCGACCCGCACCGGACGGCCCGGCCCCCGCTTGCTCGGGCACCCCGGGCCCGCGCGGCCCCGCACCCGCCGCCGGCGGTGGACGCGGGGGGAGGCGGACGGGAGCGGGCGGCCCGACCCCCCCCGCCCTCCGCCGCCCCGTGCCCGCCCGGCCTGGGGTCTCCATGGAAACGGTCCCGGGACACCCCCGGGGGTGGCGGGGGGGGGGCAGCGTCCTGCGGCGGGACAGCGGCGGGGACGGCGGGCACTGACAGCGGCGGGCTCCGCTCCTGCCCCGCGACGGCGCGGCGTGCCCCTGCCCGGCCCCGGCCCCGGCCCCGGCGGCACCTGCCGCTCCCGGGGCGGCGCGGGGGGTCCCGGGGCGGCGGGGCGGGGCGGGGCGGCGACCGGAGCGCGGAGCTCCCGGGGCGGCGGCCGCAGCCGGCGACGGGACGGCGGCACCGGGCGCTCGCGGAGTTTGGCGGCGCGGCCCCAGCCCTGCCCCGGCGGCCGCCCTGCCCGGGGCCGGCCGCAGCTCCCGGGTACCGGGCGATGGCGGAAGAGCCGTTCCCGGGGGCCGCCCGGCCGCCACCTCCATGTTCGGGGCTGCCCCGCCGCGGCCGCGGCTACCGGGGGCTGCGGGGCTCCCTCGGGGGCGGCCCCGGGGGCAACTGTTGAGCTGGGGCCGGGGGGCTGCGGGAGCCGGCGCGGGGCCTGGCCCCGGGTGGATTGGGGGGGCCCCGCGGCGTGGAGCCGCGGGCCGTGCCGCGCCCCCGCGGGGAGGGGGCTGGGGCGGGGGGATCCCCCCGGTGGTCGCAGCCCCGGGCCGTCAGGGTGGGCTCGGGCAGGGGCCGGGGCCGCTCCAGCGCCGCACGCCCCCCCCCAGCCCAGCGCCGGTGCGGCGGGGGCCCGGCCGTGCCCGGGGTGAGGGTCGGGCAGCGGCGGGGAGCGGGCAGGAGGAGGAGGAGGAGGCGCTTCCTGCCGCCCTCACCGGGGAGGAAACCAAAACTCCCTCGGTGGAGCGTCGGTGCTCGGGAGGTTCGCTGCGGGCTCCCCGGCGCCGGTACCGTCAGCCGAGCGGGGGTGCAGCCGGTTGGGAAGAGCACCGGGAAGAGGTCTGGCCGGCCCGGGTGCGGAGGGAGCGAGTTTCTTCTCCTCCCAGAGCATCCCCTCTCCAGCACCCTGTCCTCGCCGATCTGCGCCAGGGAAGGAAGGGCCGGTGCATCCCGCGCCCTTCGCAGCTCGCCTGCATCTCTTTTTTTTTTTTCCTTTTTTTTTTTTTTTTTTTTTTTGCCATGCCTGCATCAGCCTTCCCTTCCCCGCCCTGCCTTTCTCAGCGCTCTTGCCAGCCTTGGGGTTCCCCCGGTCCGGAGGCCGCCCGGTGCCTGTCGAGGGCAGCGGCTGCGTCGCTTTGTCGCCTGGGTCTGGAGCAGCGTTTCGGGAGGGTTGCAGAGACCAGGCTCTGGTGCGGTTTGGCCTTCGGAAGGAAGCTGCCCTTGGGATCCCCGGGCTCTGGCGTGCCAGCTCGTCTCCCGGGGACGGCGAGCTGCGCTCCCATTGCGGCATTTCGGACGATGCGCGCCTTCTTGGACGCAAAATTGCTTAACGCTGTCCGCTCTTCGTGGCTCTTCTTCTCGGTCCTTAAAAATACGCGACGGCTGGCTTTCATGGGGACAGCCTGGCTGTCTCACGTGAGCGAGGGTTTAGCGACACCGGTCACCCAGCAGCTGGGGCTCACCGTTGAAGGGCTACCCAATGTGCGGCAAACTTTTTTTTTTTTTTTTTTAAAACAGGGATGGATTTTCTCTTTTTCATTCCCCATTCATCGCACCGTGTATCTATAATTACTTGCGGTGTTACTGTGTCTTTAAATCAGCTTAAGCAAATGCGTGTAGGCAAAGCCTGGCTCAGCTCGGCGGCGGTCGGGGCTGCTGTGCCGCCAGCGGCAAACCCAAACCCAGCTCGGGGCCGCCGCAGGCCGGGGCCGGACCCTGCGCCTGGCACCGGCTCCCGCCCGGACGGGCAGCGGAGCTGGCCTGGCCTGGCCCTGCTGGGTTTTGTTCCACACTGCTTGTTCCTGGTCAATTCTGCTACAGTTTCTGACCTCTGCGCCGGTGGTAACGTAATATAAGATAAACTGTTTCCCTTTTTTCATTTTTCTTGTTTAAATTTTTCCCTTGCTGTCTGTCCGGCCCCTTGTGAGTCCTGTGAGAGGACCGTCATGATTTTTAAAATTAATTTTTCCATTTAATTTTTAATTTTTTGCAAGCAGTTTGCTTTAAAGGGGTTTTCTGAAGCGGTGCTCAGAGCCGAGTCCCCGCTAAGGCGTCTCGGGCAGCCCTCGGGATCGGCACGCGCTCTGGACCTCTGCACCTCCAGTGGACGCCCGGCAATCATAAAAACCAATCTAATTTCTTGCCTGTGTTACTAATGGCAACGAAGATTGCCAAAGTGAGCAAACTATCGCAAGTGAAGGAGACCGTTCCTCTCGATGCAGACCCCCTTTCCTGCTGGCCCATCTGAACCCCGCTGAGGGGCCGCAGGGCGCACGCCGCCTCGTTCTGCCGCCCTGGCTCCCGTCGAAGTGGCCGGGATGCAGGCAATGCGCTCCAAGTCCCGCTTGAGTTTCCAGCAGCCGACGTAGTTTTATGTTTTGAAGCCCTCTGGGGGGAGAAAGCCCTTGCCTTCGAGGTTTGGCTGCTCTCTGGGAGCGAATGTCACAAAGGTACCTCCTGCGGGTGTGTTTCCAGGGTCAAAGTGCATCCCTCCCGGCTTTCCGCAGTGCCCCTGGCCAAGGGAGCCACACGGCTCCTTCCGAAGGCGAGTGCCCGCGTCCCGCTCCAGGGGGATGCATTGGGCTTGCTCCTTTTCGACACCGTCCGGCTGGGAGGTCTCCCTTTCCTCCTTCTGTGCCGCTGGCCCGCTTAACGCAGCGGCCGAGAGCGCCACTGGCGCGAGAGGCGGCACCGCCGGCGGGCAGCGTTTTACCGTGTCCGTAAAGGCCCCGGCGCCCAGCCCGGCTTTGTCTGCCGAGCTGCAGCGAGTGCCCCCCGGCGCGACCCACAGTGGGACCTCCCGAGCCGGCCTTTGGCCTCACGGGGCTTGTGCCGCGGCTGCCGCTCGTGCAGCGGGGAAAGGCGAAGCCGCTGTTCGCCCCGGGGAGCTTGTGCCGTCGTCTGAACCCTGGCTGCCGGCAACAGTGCGTGTCGCCGCCCGTCGGGCCTTTGCTCGCCGCCGCCGCACGGTGCTCTCCTGGCTGCGTCGGGGGACGATGTGCCAGCCCGCGGCCCAGGCGGAGGGAAGCCCTGCGCTGGGGGATTTTAGGGGGCTGGGTGCTGACGTTTCCCTCCCCGTCATCTCGTGCCTGCCTAGGCAGGGCGCAGCTGAGGCAGTGGCGATCTGATGGCACGTAGTTCACGCGTTGGCGCTGCGATGGGGGAGAGGAAAGGTAAGTGTCCTGAAATCCAAGCTGGTTTGGTACTCGGAAATGTACTGAGCAGGAAAATACATGAAAAGCTTCTTGGGGGGTCAAGGCAGCACGGTCCCAAAGCGGGATGCGTTGGCCCCACGTTGGTGGTGGCACAAGTTGTCCGTGTGAGGAACAGGGAAGAGCTCCTTTCCGTACCCGTGGGTCTGGGAGCACCCCAGCTGCTGCAGAGGTGGGCGGCTGGAGATCGTGGCTCTGGCTGACCTGGCCAAAGCCGTACCCAAGTGGGTCAGACCAGGCGGCAACGTAGCCCTGACATCTGTTAGGCAAACACCGACGGTACCAGACTCCCCGTGAAAAACAAACTCTTTGCTGCCTGTGGCTGGAAGGGAGGTGGCCGCCTGGAGAAGCTGCCTTACGTGTTTGCCAACGCAAGCGCTGGAGAAGCTGAGCCTTGAGTCGGGTCAGGGGACTGATCCGGCGAGGAAGGGAGCCGTGGGGGGCGAGGATAGCTTGCAAATCTACTTTGCGACTCCTGTACCCCTCTGCCGCATTGGTGCGGGGGTGGGAGGTGCGAGGGGCAGCATTGCAGCGGAAAACTTAATGAGGAAGCCTCACCTTGAGCAACTCAAGTTAGGGTCCTGAGCAGCAGGCGGGATTTTAATGGGGTCAGCGTGGAGATTACGTGGGCTGAATTCTGTTCAGCTGTGTGGGAGCTGGTGGGTGAGGGTGAGGGCGGCGGCAGCCTGTCCTGCCATCCTCCGCTCGGCCTGTGTTCAAACTACAGTTGTCTTGGCGCTGGCAGGATTTTAGTGCAAGGAGGATTTGTCTAGAGACAATTATTAGAAAATATCCATTCCTGAAGAACTCCATCTCGGGAAACATGGTTCCATTGGCTGTGTTTCAGAAGAGGTAGTCATTTCTTGATTTAATCCAAGGGAGCTTCCACGTGTAGCTAAGTCATCGCTAACCTGAGCAAAAGTGTGCTTTTACTACAAGGAAAAGGCTTTGCTTTATCTGGAGCCTGGCAGAGAGTGGTGTGCAGGGCAGCGTCTCCTCCTTTTGCAGAGCGAGGAGAGGTTTTGCCATAATGAACAAAATCCCTCCTTGCTTTTACTTCACCACGTTACTTTCACTGAGAGTCCCTCCAAGGGCTCGTTGGAGGTGAACGCTTTCGGCACCCTTCTTGTTCGTGGTTCTTAGAATGCGTTTTGTTCTGAGAGGCGAAGGAGCTTTAACATCGCACGGCAAGCTCCTCCACGTGAGATGCTGTGTTGATGTTCTTATTTTGTTCTAAGCTAGTTTTCTTTGGAGTTAATTAGAATTGGCTGGGCACCTATTTAGCTAAATCAAAATAAGACTGTGGTTTCACGTACACTTCCTTTGGCAGACGTAGTGGATTAGGCAGATTCTGTGCCAGGCTGTGCCCTCTCTCCCTCTTGGTGAACCTCATCTAGGAGCTAGTATGGGTTAAAACCAGTCCAGCCAGGGAAAAGGAAAAAAAAAAAAAAGGGTTTTAAACAGAGATCACCTCCCTGGTCAAGTTTGCAGGGTCAGTTTCAGTGACACGATTGAAGGCGTGAGGGGAGAGAAGGGCTTCAACAGTTTCTTCAACAGCTTCTTCTACTCGAAGCTGCGCACATGAAGCCATGCCCTAGTTGCGTTCTCCAAGGGCTCCTACTACTTTAATTACATCCGCTCAAAGTCGCTTGAAGCTGTACCTGCGTAGATGAGAGATCTGCTCGGTTTCCTTGCGTTGACTCGACCGAAAGCGTGTTTTGACCCGGGGAGGCTGCAGTCGCTCTCTCTGGGTCGGTGTTGCATCGGGAGGCTGCTCATCCCTGCGTTTCTCGATAAACTTCCTGGTCCGCCGCCTTAAGGATGCTGTTCTTTCGCCGTTCGCACTGGTTTGTGCTTGAGACCGCGTCTGTCGTTTTTTCCTCCTGTTTTATTCCTTCTCTTAGTTGAAGTCTTGATGCTTTTTCTCTTCTGTTCTTCTTCATTCCCTGTGAAATGCCTGTCTTTGGCACATGTCCCACGTCGTCCGTGGAGGATAGAGGCCAAGAATTCATGAAACAGTGTCTGTCTATGTTGCTGTGTCCTCCCGGCTCTCTTCTCGTGGCCGCCGTGCCTCCTCTGTTGACCAGCTCTTTCTCCCAGCTCCTCGCGCCACCCTGTTACCACCTTTCCCTTGCCAGACCTATTCTGGGGTCACGCCTGATCTCTGCGTGTTTGAGGCTTCAGCTCCTCTCCAGCTCCCGTCCCACGTCGCGCAGCCGTACGCGTCCCTGTCCCCCGTTGCACAGAAGGTCCCTTTTGATTTCTCCCAAAACATCTGTCCTGCCGCAGTGCTCAGGGACAGAACCTTTCCCCTCCCCTTCTTTCAGTTTAGCCTAAGATGGTGAAATCCCCGCAGATTGTTTGTTCCCCTATTTCCTTTATGTTGCATTTCTCTCCAAGCACCAAAAGACTCCTCCCCTTCCTGCTCCAAGCCACCTCTCATTCTCTTTGGGTATGACCCTGCTCTGTTTTAGCGGCTGCCCGCTCCCCCTTCGTTACACAGTATTTCTTCCATCTCGCAACCTGCGTCTTTCAGCAGGTTTCCCCCTCTTCTCCTGACCTCTGATTTCTGTAGTCTGTTTGCTCACTTGTGCCCTCGTACGTGCAGACGCCTTTGTCGCTTCTTTTTTTGCAAACAAGCTGCCTTGCCCCGATTTCTCCTACGTGCCTGGCCCTCCTTTTCTGTCCGGAGGATCCCCAGTGACGCGTGTGGGCCGAGGCGAGGATACCCAGCAGCAGCTGCCTTAAGAGGAGTCACTCGATTCCACGGCTCGATCCCCTGGGCTGCTGGCGGGTCGATCCCGGCGCAGCTTGTTTCAGCGTAAGGGGATGGCGCAAGCTGCTTCTTGTCCCGTTCAGAGCTTGTGTCACCAGGAGTTTGTCAGGGAAAAGAAAACCAAAGGAGAATTTGGGATCACATGTCACTTCCAGCTTCTTCCCACTCTCACCCGCTGCATCGAGAGCATGGCCGCGGCTCTGTGCCTGTTTTACCTTCGGGTGCTTGGTATTTCTCTGAACCAAGAGCCTCTGTGACAGCCTCTCTCTGCCTTTTCTAGTCAGTCCTGCTTGGTTCGACCGAGTCCATTCGTTAGCACCGTAGATCCTCTCTTCCTTCGTTGCTTTTCCCTGGTACGACTTGAGCAGCAAAGCTGCCTTAATGCTTGAACACTCAGTGCTGCACGATTGGCTGCAACGCTCTCCCTCAAAAGCTCCACCCAGCCGACGGTGCGTCTTGGATGCTCACGGATCTCTGGATTTCCTCATGTTTTCTGCCCGTAACTCCACTGAATAGCAGCACCTTCCCGACAGAGAGAGGGGACAGTCGCTCGACGGCACCGTTGGCAAACCTCTGCTCCCCTCCGGAGTCCCCCGGCTGCCTCCTTGTGTCAGGCTCTCCCCTGTGAACGCGCCGTGGGGTGGTTTGTGGAAGTCCAGTGAGCCTTGGGGATGTCAGCGTTTTCACGAGCCATCGTCCTGGGTAAAGCTCTGTCTTGCAGCTCGCTGCCCGCTGCTGGAGGTCCCTCTGGAGGGAGGAGAAGAGGAGAGGAGTCTTTCAAGGGGTGCGAATGTGTGTGAAGACACCTGTGTGAAACAGCCTGTGTCAGGGTAGCCAGGGGCTTTTTGGCAATGAAGTTGTTTAATACGAGGGTGAGCGGACCGTGATTTCTGTCCCAAGGCGCTGCTGATTTCTTCCAGATGGACGTGGAGCATCTCGGGCGCTGTACCCAGTCTGCCTGGCAGCAAAGCTGGGGTGACTCTCTCTGAAGCACGGTTGATTTGTGAGGATCCCAGGGAGAGTTTACCAATCCTCTGTTTTTCTTTTTGTCGGCAGAGCGGCCCCTGGAGCCCCAGCAGGTCCCAGTCGGTGACGAGCAGCTGTCATGATCTCTACAGCACCTCTCTACAGTGGCGTGCACAACTGGACCAGCACAGAGCGGATTCGCATGTGTGGCCTCAACGAGGAGAGGTGAGGTGCGTGGGCGGTGTGGCGGGGGAAGGAGAAAGAGAGCGGAGAAAGTGAGTGAGGGATCTGGAGAAGCTACGGGAAGGGAGCTGGTGCTGGCTCAGCCCGTTCTTGCCAGGCTGTAAACCAGCCTGAGGTGCAAAAGAGCCGCAGGGAGTGGGGCGACGCGTGGTCAAATGGTGGTGTTCTGTGATGGTCCCCACATGCCGTGCTCCAGCGAGGAGGGCCCACAAGCTGAGCGCGCTGGAGGTCTCTGCAGAGGAGCCATTGGCTGTGCGCAGCTGCATCGCCTCCACAGCGTTGGTGGGTGATGAGGCCGAGCGGTCCGCGTGTGCCGTTGGCTTCGCCAGACCTGTGCTCTTAGCTGCCAGAGGGAGGAAAGAGTTTGACCCGCTGCGAGCCAAGCCGCTAAGAGGAGCTTTCGGTGACCCAGGAGGGTTAGTGCTGACCAAATGATTAGATGGGAGAGTTGTGAGATGCCACCAAATAAGAGATTAGGGAGGATTAGTGGCTGCGAGGCAGAATCGATCAGGACGAGTTCCTGGCCTGCCCCACGGCTTTGCGTTGCCTTTTTGTTCCTGCAGCTCTGCGGAGGAAACTGATCAGTTCTCGAAACTGATCAGTGCGTGGCTTCCTCCAGGCTAGTAAGCCTGTGCAGCGCGTCTGCCGTGGCTGGCGCCAGGAGAGGTTTAAGGGCTCAAAGGCAGCGCGTGCCTGCCGTCCCTTGGCGCGGGCGTTGAGGCTTTTGGCGGCGAGTGCTGGAGGGCCGGCCAGGAGAGCGGCGGGACAGGGAAGGGTTCAGGCTCTTGCCCGGGGCTGAGATCATCTTCAGCCCTCAGCAGCCGCCTGGCCCGCCGTGCGTCCCGCAGATAAGAGCTGGGGACGGCGTTGCCCTCCGCCTCTCCTAAATCACCCGGAGCTACTCCTTGTTGACAATAAACGTTAAAGTTTGGGGCGTCTGAGCAAGGCGGGCGAGCCGGGCTGGCTGCGGCCGAGCTCTCCCTTGGCCGCTGGCCCCGTTTAGGGCCGGTGGGGAGGCGGCAGGCGCGGGGCGACCGTGCGGGCCCCGTCCCCCGCGGCGGCCGGAGGTCGCGGGCTCCGCTCCCCAGGCCGCGGGCCGGGCTGGCCTCCGGGGGAGGCGGCGGCCAGGCCGCACCACCGCGGCCGGCGCTGCCCCCGGGGCCGTCCCGGCAGCTGGCAGGGGCCTGGGCCCGCCGCCCCTCCGGTAGCCGAGGCGGGGAGGAGCCGGCCGGGGCAGGGCCGGGCCGGGCCGCGCTGTCCAGCTCCCGGTCGCGGTGCCGCGCGCCGCCGGTTGCGCTCGGGCGCCCCCTGGCGTCCCGCCGCCGCGCCGCCCGCCGTGCGGTGCCGGCCCCGCTCCGCCCGCCGCACGGCTCCCGCGGGACCGGGCCGCGACGGCGGGCCGGCCCCGGCACCCCGCGCCCCCCGGGGCCCGCTCGCCCCTCTCCGCCCCGCTGCGGCCGGGCCGGCTCGGGTGGGCCCTGTCCCAGTGCAGCCGAGGGGGCGGGAGCCCCTCGAGGGGAGCGGGCCGGCAGCGGGGGCTGCGCTGGGGCAGCCCGAGGGGACGGGAGGCCGAGGAGGAAGCTTCCTCGCGTAGCTCGTGTCTGTTAGGTGGCTGTGAAAGCAGATCCCGAAGGAGTCGCGTCATCGGCAGAAGCGGAGCGCGGGCTGGTTCTCCTGGCGCCAGCAGCGTCGAAACGGGCCCTGACGAGCGGAGAGCCCTCGCTGGGCAAACACCGCGGGCTCGGAGGTCGCGAGGACCACCGCCTCCTCGGTGCTCCCCATTTCCCTGCAGTTCCCGATCCTTGTCCTGAGTTCCTGCTTTCCGCTCGGGAGCTGTCTTCCGAAGAGAGAGGGTCAGACGTGCGGGGCAGCGGGACGCTGCACGGCGGGGCGGCTGCAGGCACCTGCCGCTCCCCTCGCGGACGGCTTGGGCCGGGAGAGCGCTGGCGCTGGAGGGAGATCTCCGTCTGCGGCTGGAGCAGAGCGCGGGGCTGGGCTGGGACGTCCCGGGGCTGGGAGACGGAGGAACGGGAATGAGGAGGTGCCTGTGGAAGAAGGGACAAGCAGGATGGGACTGGAAACGCGGTGGGGCAGAACGGGAAGAGGAGGGGACACGAGTGGTGTGTGCAGCCGTGCCAGGCTGGCCCGTGACCTGGGGGTCGAAATGGGCTGCTGGGCCCTGGCGGCAGTCTCGTCAGGCCCGCAGGAGCCGTGGGGTGAGCATTTTCGTGTGAGGAGGCTGTGCTCCGGGAGGAGCAGCGCTCCTCGCTCCCTTGGCCTGTGGTGGTCGATACCCGCCGTGTAACGTGGTGCTGAGGAGCTGGCTCCCGGGGGCAGGCACGCTTCTTTGGGCTGCCAGCCACTCCGCTGTCCCGCGCGGGGACAGGGAGGGGTAGGATGCCGGGAGGGTGTCTCAGGGGTTCCTAATGTTATGTCTTGTTCCTAGGAGAGCCCCCCTTTCTGATGAGGAGTCTAAAACCAGCAGCTCCCAGCACTTGGGGTCTCAGGAGTTTTGCGTCAGCAGCAGCCTTTCCGAGGTGAGCGCGTTGCGTGCGTGTCTGGGTCCAAGAGCGAGCCTCTGCCCGATGGGTGCCGTGGCTCCTTCTCGAGAGGGGTGCGCCTAGCCGCGCCTGCGACGCTCTGGTTCGGCAAGAGCTGTTTGCCCCTCTGCCCCTGTGTCCTGGGGGGGCTAGAGAGAAGGTCCGTCCTGCTTCGCCAGGACCCGCTTGCGCAGCTCTCAGGAGTGCCTTCTCCCTTCCCGTTGCAGGTGGAGCTCACAGCAGTCAGCGGTGGTGGCAGCAGTGCCCAGGGGCCGGATGCTGATGGCAAGGTGGAGGAGAAGGTTGGGCCCAAACTGGAAGAGCAGCCACCTGATCCCAACCCGAGCCCGGAGTGTGTGGGAAAGACTGTGAAAGATGATGCTCCGGGCCCGCTGGCGAACCAGGGGGATGGCAGAGGGCAGGAGCCCGCCACCCCCAGAGCTGCCGAGCAGGAGGGCGGCGGTGCTGATGCCGCCTGGGCACCTGCAGATCCTCACAGTGACAAGCAGGCTGATGCTCCTGCAGCCTGCTCCGTGGCTCCGGAGAGCGAGCCTGCCGGGAAGGAAAAAGCCACCCCGAGCGCCGGAGCCCAAGGGCCAGGCGTGCTGGCAGAAGGGACACTGTCTGTGGTTGTCTCCAGCTGCAACACCTCTGCCTCCACTCCCGCTACTTTTACTTTGAACAGAGTGTGCTTTCCCGCATCTCAGGCGCCTGCTATGCAAAAAATGCCCCTGTCCTTTCAGCCCGGGGCAGTTCTGAGCCCGAGCCAGTCGCTGGTGTACATCCCGCCGCCCAACTGCGGGCAGCCGCTCAGCGTGGCCACGCTTCCAGCCACCTTAGGGGTTTCCTCCACGATCACCCTCCCCGTCCTGCCTTCCTACCTACACGAGCGTTGCCTGCCGGGCATTATTGCTTCCCCGGAGTTGCGCTCCTACCCCTACACCTTCTCCGTCACCAGGCCCTTGGCTTCAGACGCCAAGGTGGTGTCTGTGGAGGTGAATCAGCTGAGCTGCCCTTCGCCCTCAGGCGGGAGCGGTGCCCAGGCTGCTCCCGAGGGTGCTGCCCCGTCCACCGCTGGCCCTTCCCTCCCATCCAGCCAGGCTCTGCTGGCAGCGTCGTGCGGGAGCGCGACTCCTTCTTCTGGCACCGGTCCTCACACCAGAGCCCCGGCAGCGCCCGAGCCACACGCGCCGGGGGCTGCCACTTCGCTCTCTCCTCTGAAGTCCCCCCCGCAGCTAGAGCGCGAGATGATCTCCTCTCCTGAGTGCAGCGAGATGCCTCTCGATCTCTCCTCCAAGTCCAATCGTCAGAAACTGCCTCCACCCAGCCAACGCAAAACACCTCCCATGCCCATCCTCACGCCTGTGCACACCAGCAGCAAAGCGCTTCTCACCACCGTCCTCTCCAAGTCCCAGCGCGCGGCGCAGACCGCGGGCAGCAGCGTCACCTCGTGTCTCGGCACCACCCCTCCCTTAGTCATCTTCCCCGAGTTCCTGCGCAACGGCGAGCAGAGCTCCTGGGTGAAGAACACCACGCTCATCAGCACCATTCCGGGCACCTACGTCGGCGTCGCCAACCCGGTGCCTGCCTCGCTGCTGCTCAGCAAGGACCCCGGCGTGAGCTTCAGCAGGGACCCGCGCCACCTTCCCAAGCAGGAGCCCATTTCCATCATCGACCAAGGAGAGCCTCGCAGCGCTGGCGTTCCCTGTGGGAAGAAAGGCAGCCAGGTCAGCACGGAAGGACAGAAGGATCCTGCCAGGAGACTTCTTCATGGCAGAGTGGCTCCAGGAGCTCCTTTGTGTCAGTCCAAGGACATGTCCACCTGGAATCCTGGCCAGGGAAGCGTGTACCCGCGGTGCCCCGTGAATGGAAAACCTTCCAATCCTCAGCTTCTGCCGCTCGGCTGGTCTCCTTACCATCAAACCCCCCTGCTTTCCATTGGCATCTCCACGACAGGGCAGCTGCCCCCCAGCCAGAGCAGCTCGTGCAAGCCAGCCGGTGCAGGAGAGCTCCCGACATTCCCGAGCGTGCAGCCCACGGAGTCCAGCGCGGCCGCCCAGAGCCTGCCGGAGGGGCTGCCCAGGCTCCCTGCTCAGGAACGGGAGGCTGCGGCCAAGAGCAAGAGCTGCCGGGCCTTGCCCAAGCTCTACGAGGAGCCGGCCAATCCAGTCCCGTTGGATGCGAGTCCGTCTCTTCAGACCGGTGCTTTGGATGTGAAAGGGGGGAAGGGGGAGCTGGACAACCCTCAGAAGAGCCAAGAGGGCGATCAGCCGGAGGCGGACTCTGGTAAGGAGGGCAACGGACAGACTGAGACTTCCCAGGGAAGCTGTAGCCTCAAGCAGTCGGACGCAAAGCCTAAAAACCAAGTGCTGGCGGCGTATTTGTCGCACGATCTGCCCGCGGCTGGGCAGCAGAGCCTGCGAACGATTTCAGAGGTGCCCGCCGTGCCCATGGAGAGCCAACGCAAGGAGCCGGGCTGCGAAGGCTCCCAGGAGCCGCCGGCTGCTGAGTGCGTGCGGCAGGTGGATCTGTGCAGGGTGAAGAAGGAGCGGGTGGAGTGCGACGTGTCGTTTACCTCTGTGGCTTGCCTGCGCGCCGGGGCTGCTCCCCCGGCCTTTGCTGAGCTCAAGCTCAAAGGAGCAGGCCAAATCAAGCAGGAGGGCGGCGTGCGCTGCAAGTCCAAGCGGCAGCATGACGGGGACGCCAGGCAGGCCCACAAGAGACTGAAGTGCCAAGCCCAGGACGGCGAGGAGTCCCCGAGCAAATCGGGAAGCCGGATTGCGCACGGCCGGAAGGTGGGTGGGACGGGCTAGGGCTGTGGGGTTGTGGCAGAGGTTGGTGGGTGAGCTTGGGGGCGAGGAGGGAGCCCTCCCCGGGGCGGGCAGCTGAGCACGAGGGGCTTTCCGCCCGTGCTCTTTGACGTTACCTGGCAGTGGGTTAACGGGCCCGTGTCTGCAGGTTCTCTAGAGATGCATTTTTTCATCTGGGGTGTCAAAAACACTGGAGGGCACCAGCACGATGAGCAGGGGACAGTGTTTTGCCCCTTCTCCTTTGCTTCTCCGGCTCGGTCAGTCAGCAGCTCACGCTCTGGTCTCTGTCCTCCGTTCACAGTGGCGAAAACACCACGACAATCCGCACGAGCTCGGCAAGCGAGAAGGCCGAGCCGGCCTGGGATTGGGGAAGGATCACAACAGCCTCAGGGTAAAGCGCAAGCGCAGGAGGCCAGCGAAGATGGAGTTGTCCCCAGCGCACCGCGGGGACGGCCACGAGGAAGGTACTCTTGAGAGCTGTGAGGTGTTCTTGCGGGGTCAGGCTGCTGCGGTTCCTGGTGCCCGTGGGGCCAAACCACCACTCTCCTGAAGCTGCGCAGCCTCTGGAGCCGCTGGCTGCCCGCAGCCGATGGGGATCCGGAACAGGGCTGCAGCGTGGAAGGGCAGCCCAGCCCTTCCCAGGCCGGCAGACGTGCATGCGCACGTGGATCTGTGGCACGTTCCCTCAAGGCTCGGTTTTCCCCGCAGGTTACCTGGAGAAGAAGCCCAAGAACAACTTCCGGGATTTCATTCCGGTGGTGCTGAGCAGCCGGACGCGCAGTCAGTCAGGTGAGGTGGTGCCGGGAACCCCGCTGGGAGTGCTGGGTGGACTGTGAGCGTTTCCCTGTTTGCGTGGCCTTGTCCCTGTCTTCTGTCCTGCCTCGCACGGTTCTTCTTGTAGATACTGTTTTTTTGGTCAGCTAGAAATCCCGCTTTCTTGCAGGAAGCATCGCTGGCTCCTCTGCTGGTGTGACGGGAGAGTGTGACGTGACTGGTCAGGAGATTTTACCGTTGCTGGAGGACGATCAGGAAGAAGAAGAGGAGGAGGAAGAGGAAGAAGAGACATCCTTGAAACGTCGCAAGCTGCGAAAATCCCACAGGACATCACGCTACCACAGTCGCAGGGCCAGGGACAGGTCTCTGTCCGAGAGGAGCAGCTGTTACGCGAGGAGGACCCGGGAGCTGCCCTGGCGAGTGGAATCGCCCAGGCAGCTGTGGGAGCCCAACGAGGAGGAGGAAGATGACAGCCACATCAAAAGGAAGAAAAGGAGACGACAAAAAAGTCGGAAATACCAGACAGGGGAATACTTGACTGAGCGGGAAGAGGAGCGAGTGGGCTACCCCCACAGGAGGCGAAAATCCAAAGCAGGTACGGTCTGGGAATGGAAAACCGAGCTGGGGACCAACGTGGGTTGGTTTTGGTTGGTTACTTTTTTTGTTGTGTGTGGGATTTTTGGGGAGTTTTTGTTTTTGGGATTTTTTTTTGTAACGATGAAACTCCCTAATTATTAATGGCTTGTTGGCAACAGGATGGGCCGCTTCAATTGATCAGCTGGTCTTTCAGAAATATTTACAGTAGATTTCGGAGTAGGAAACAGCAGCTTGCGTGGCTAATTAGATACTGATCGTACCCTCGGATTAAGACAGGGGGCGTGGGAAAATGAGACCCGGCTGAGGTAGCGCAGCGCAATATTTCGGGACAGGCTTGGGCCCCTGGGAGTAGTGTTCAGCATTCCTGGCTAGAGTAGAGGGAGATGCAGCCATCACAATTCAACTGGGCTGCTTTACGCTTCGCCTTGCGTTATTGAGGCAACTTGCAAGCTTGCACCGGGCACGAGGGTTTAACAAAGCCAGAGTGTCTGCAGCGACGGAGAAATCCCCCTCTGTGGCTGGCATTTGCAGCTCTGCTGGGAGGAGAGCGCTGTGCTGCCCGCCTGCGTCCTGCCCGGTGCACTGCCTCTGCTCTTGCGTTTGCTCCCGTAACTGCCTGGACTGTGTGGTCCAGACTAGATCAGCGATCTGCGCTTCCCTGAGGTTCAGCGGCCTCCGCGGTCCCTTCACCCTGTCCGTGCAGGGGCCGTTTGAGGCTGTTGGAGGTAAGGCTGCACCGATGTCTCGGTGTGTCTGCTGACAGCTGGCTGGTCGCTCGTTGCCGTGTCCCAGTGTCCCGCAGGTAACTTCTACCGGGGGGCAGAAGAGGGGCCGCGGTGTTGGGGGAAGCCCCTCTGTAGCCTTGGGCTGTTCTCCTGGAGGTGATGCAGTGGGTACGGACCTGTTGCCTTCTGCCGCGCCAGTGCTCGGATCGACAGTCCTCGGGAGAGGCACCCGTTTTGCTGTGCGAGACCCGCGGCCCCTGCTTCCCGGCAGTAGCAAGACAGGAGTGGAAGTTGTGTGGTGCCTGACGTGGAGAAAATGCTGCTCTGCTGGAGGCAGCAGTGTCCCTAGCAGACGTAGTTTGCTCATGAAGTTTATTCTCTTGATCCCTTGAGCTAACCCACCGGGGCATCTCCGAGCTCTTCACCTGGAAATGAAGCGAAGTCTGTTCCCAGGCAGATCACAAAGCTGTGGAGAGAGCCAGGCTCGAGAGGCTGGGACTCTGCGAAGCTGTGTACAGACACCTGCTCTTGTCCTTCGGCCTGCACAGGGCTCTTCCTCTGTAACCTGTTTTGTTCCGGCACCGGTTGTCTGCACAGAGGGAGCGTATGGCATCACACAAGCCCAGGCAGTTGTTTGTTCACGGGGATTTACTTTCCTGTTCCGTACTTTGTTTTCCCGCGGCTGTTGTGCCCTTGCTACGGGATGTTGCTGTTTCATGGAAGCAGAGCGCCTGTCCTTGCACGATGTGCAGGGCTCTCTAACGAGCAGCCCTGCAGCTCGGTGTGATCCAAGGAGGCCTTCTCTGCTGTGCCTGCAGAAGCTCCTCATTCCCGTTTCTCCTTCAGATTTTAGGTACCGGAAGCAGAAGGAGTCTGTGAAGGGTAAGAGCACAGAGCTACGACTGAGGAGCAGGCTTTCCCCGTCCTCCCGAAAATCTCAAGGGCGCCCAGACTTTCGGAATGGCTTCTTCCTGGAGCACTCTGACAGCTCTCCTGTCCAAGAAGAGCTGGAGAAACCGTCAGGAAAACGCAAATGTAAAACAAAACACCTGGCAGGGATCTGTGACGAGGGGAAGGTATGGCCTGGGCTGAGAAGGGGAACACGCGTGGGGTGGGGAGGAGAGAGAAGGGGACTCCTGTTAGTAAGCCATGGCCACATGTGCCAAGGGGTTGTATTCCTTTCTTTCCCAGGGGAAAGGCTGCTGGAACCAGCCCAAAACGCATTCTCTGAAGAAGCCCCAGGACTTGTGGGCACTTTGTAAGTCCCGTCGGGCCAGCCCGGGGAGTTCCCCCGAAGTGCCCGTGGCCCAGGATGTTCCTCCTGGAGCTCGGCGGCTGATCGTGAACAAAAACGCAGGGGAGACCCTTCTGCAGCGCGCGGCCCGCCTGGGCTATAAGGTGAGTGTTGGTGCCCTGTTGTGCTCTGCGTCCTGTGCTGCCGTGTCTGGGTCTGTGCATAACCAGGCCTTCAATGCTCTCGTTCCCGCAGGACGTAGTGCTTTACTGCCTGCAGAAGAAGAGCAGCGACGTGAACCACCGTGACAACGCGGGCTACACAGCTCTGCACGAAGCCTGTGCGCGAGGCTGGATCGACATCCTCCACATTCTGCTGGAGCACGGCGCCAACGTGAATTGCAGCGCGCAGGATGGCACAAGGCAAGCCAGTGAGGGGAGCAGCTGGGAAGCACTGGGAGGTGTGGGGGCATGGGGCAGGGTGTGCTCTCCAGGATGAGCTGTTGGTCATCACTAGACTTGTCTTAGCCCAAACCAGAGCGTTTGCTTTGCAAACTCTTCCGGTCTCTTCTCTTTCTGCTAATGCTTCTGTCCTTGCAGGCCTGTCCACGATGCTGTAGCGAATGACAACCTGGAAACCATGTGGCTTCTACTCTCCTATGGTGCTGATCCCACTCTGGCCACTTACTCTGGGCAGACGGCCGTGAAGCTCGCCACCAGCGAAGTGATGAAGAGCTTCCTCTGCGGTAGGTGCTGAGCCTGGGGTGGCAGTGCTTCCATCCTTCCTGTGTGACAGCACACAGGCTGTCAGAGGGTCTAGAAGTGCTCGAGCAGCAGGTGACTGAATGATTTTGGCTCTGTCCTGTCACGCGTGTGTGCTCAGCTCTTGCCGTCGTGCCTAACTGTGAAGTGGGGCAGAGCAGCGGAGGTGACGTGGCTCACCGGGGTCGATGGATGTGCATGCCGGGATCGTGCTTTGACCAGCAGATGAGCGTTAACCTTCTGATATTTTTATCTCTAGATTACCTGTCGGATCTCCAGGGCCGTGCCGATGGAGACCCTCGAACAGCGTGGGACTTCTACAGCAGCTCTGTGCTCGGTGAGTTCAGTCCGTGCCGTTTCGCTTGCAGCGGCAGGGCGGAGAGCAGCAGTGCCGGGCGGTGACCTGTCGTTCGCTCAGGCCCGTCCGTGTCCCAGCTCCCGGCTCAGACAGATCTTGCCGTAGGGTTACGTGCTGAGAGTTGCTCCTGAAAGGGACTTTTTCTTTGGGAAGCTTCATGTGTGGATCCCTCTGAGTAGGCCGAACACAGCATGCAAGACTGGGCTCCAGGTGCTGCCGGCGGTTCCGGAGGGTCTTTGGGTATCGGTCCCGGAGCATGTTGTTCTTGTAGCAGTTCTTGTTGTGCCCCTGCTAACCCGTCATCAGGATAAAACCAGAGGGCAGAGGAAACACTTATTCCTTCGGGGTGTTTTCCGTAGTAGAAATCTTGAACTTCCAGGTTCCCAGAGCTGCCCATCTCTCTCCTCTGCTTTGGAGGGGCGGTGTTCATCCGGGGCAGGCCCTCTTCTTACAAGGCCAGGTGTTTCCCAGGGAAGGCACGACTTCTGCCTTTTGCTGTCACTTCCTGAAAGTTGTGGTTACCAGCTTAGAAGTTTTCTTGAAGTGGTACAGACACAATGTCCACGAATTGTCCAGCGTGTTGCTCCAGTTCCCCCAGGATCCGGGAACGAAGATATTCTGGATCTAGCCGTGGGCCCTGGCAGGCTGCAGAGGCCCTGCCAACCACTGCTGCGGCAGCAGATGAGCGCTCTCAAGCCCTTCGTGAAGACCTGGGTCATTTGCGCTGGCAAACCTAGAGGCTGTTGATTTTAGCTGCTCACCTCTGTCATTTCCAACGTCCTTCTAGAAATGAAAACACTGAGATATGTGTGGAAGGGTGCTCTTGGTAGAGAGCTTATCCCTGCAGGACCCTGACGTCTCCTCATTTCCAAACAGAGGAAGCTCTGTGCTCCTCAGAACGCTTTGTTTGGAGGCTTTTGCACCTCGGGCGTGCCAAGGAAACTTCAAACCACAGCCCCCTTCCCTGGGATTCCTCGCTCTTGAAGCTATCGCAGTCCCTTAAGCAGCAGCCTCTTCACCACAAGAAGAATAGCTATTATTTGATTGTAATATTTTTAAAGTAAAAAAACCTGCTCCTTTTGATTCGTCACTGATTCCCACTTGGATTTCTCTGGTAAACAAACAGGGTGTGGTTTTGTGGGTGGGAGAGTTTGGCTCTCGTCGGTTGCTGCGGCGTTCTTGCTTACCAGAGAGCTCACCTGCTTGAGTTCCAGTCTCTGCTCGTGTCCCGTTCATCGCCGTCCTTTCCTCTTCAGGACCTGCCGTGGGCTGTAGGCTGCCGTTCTCGTAGCCTCTGGGAGCCCCGCTCCCACATGCCGGTCGTTTAGAGATGTGCCCTCGTGTTTTTCCGGTGCCCTCATGCCCGAAGTGAATCAGGTGGATCTTGGAACGGCAAGCCAGTTGTGTTTCGCTCAGATTAGCTGCTTGTTTCTATTCTTTCATTTCCAGATCCCTCGGCTTGTCTGGAAAAGTCTTGTCTTGCATCATGCCTTCCCACATGGCTGTCCTCCACCCCTGCAGGCAAAAAGAAAGGGATTTTTTTTCAGTAAGCAAGCCACGAGCAACTCTTGTGGTGTTTCTTGGGGGGATGGAGTATTGGGATGCCACCAGTGATGGCGGTTTGCTGCTCAGAAGGGCCTTGCTTAGACACTTGGCCAATACCTGGACAATCTCCACAGGGAGTGCTGGGGACGGCGCTTCCTTTCCTCCCCCTGGGCTCTGGTTGAGCTTTTTTGGAGTATTTCTTCATCTGAGGGTGGGGAAAGACTGCCTTCTGTGTTAAACACGTCCTGCCTCTTCCAGTGGGACGTCACACTAACTCCTGGCCCTGTGGATGTGTCGCTCCTGGGTTCCTGTCATCCGTGGGGTGCCAGCTGTCAGGTTTTGTCTTCCCTCTCTCGTGTGCTACCTGAAGTTGGTGAACAGCCAGACAAACCCCGCATTGATCCGTCTGCACCCTGCCTTTTCATCTTTGCGGCAGTGGAGAGAGCCTTCCAGTGCTGGTTGGGCTGATGCTTGCGTCTCCGGCGCTTCAGACGTTAACAGGCACAGCACGTGGGAGAGCACAGGTTCCTCCTGGACCTGAGTGACAATCCCTGGAGAAACGTCGGCCACAATGTTCTGGAACCCCACGGCTGTCTACCAGGTCTACCAGCTAAAGCGCAAAACGCTGCGTGGCCCTCAGCGTGGAGGAGAAACCCCAGGCCCCTGCTCGAGCTGTTTCTGTTCTCTGAGGTGGGAATGTTGTCCGCGTTTTCCTTTAGGTCCGCGAGTCTCTGGGGGCCACAAGATAACGAGAGAAGCCAGGGTGTGGGATCTCCGAGGCTGAAGCGTGGTAAAGTCATCAGCGCCTTGCGCTTCGTGCTGCTGCAGTTCCCGGCGCAAAGTCCCGCTGCGGGGCTTGGTTCCACGCCTGGGACCAGCATTGTCCTGCCTGATTGTCCGCCCGCTGCTGGGGCGGTGCAGGATGTTCCTGTTCTGTCGCAGCCTTTGCTGGCTCGGGACAGGACTGAGCGGGAGGCTTTCGGATAAACGCTGGACCGTGCTGCTGCCACATTAAATGCGTTTCATCCTTTTGTCCTGGGTTGCTCAGGAAATGTGAGTGGTTTTGGTGATGGCATCCCAGCTTTGCCGAGCAGTGGTACTGATATTCGTGTTCCTTAGTTTTGTCCTGCTCTGCAGGAAGTTCTGAAGATTTAAGCATTGTATTTTTCTGTTTCTTAGGGAGTTTTTTTTCCTTGGCAAGACTAAGAAACAATTTCTTTTTTTTTTTTTCCGGAGCCCTTGTTTGAGCCTGTGTTTCCTGTCATCTGCTGTTGTTTCTCTATTGAAATCGCCTTCTGCTGGGTGCTGCGGTGGTTCGGGGAGCAGTATGGTGCGTGGAGCTTTCTCATGCAGTACACCAGAAGATTTTTTTTCACAACCTTTTCTCTCGTGCGTGGTGTTGAACTTTTGCGTGATTGGTTTGTTTGCTCACCAGCACGGTTGGTCTGACTTCTCTCCGTAGAACCTGAACTCTATTTTCTGGGAGTTTTTGGAGTCACCCTGTATTTTGTCAGCAGGACAAAAACACCCTGCAAACCCAGGACTGTTCACACCTCTTAGCAATAAAATCCAGGCAGCAAGCTATTTCTCAGCAGATGCTTTTCAGTTTGGTGAACAGTAAATTTCACTGTCTTCAGTGGAGTAAGGATCAAGCATGCTATTTCCCGTCTGCCATGGAAGCAGATGCTGCTGGAGCTCAGCTCCCTCCTGGAGCAGCCAGCTCCGTGCCAGGAGCCTGCGGGGCCCGTTCTGAGGTCGCGCTCGCCGTTGTTTGGTTGTGTTAGCCTCCAGACCTGCTGCAGTTGGGTGGCACAGCCCTGCACTCCTTATTTTAGACACAGTCGCTGGCACGCGCCTCTCCGACCTGCTGGCGGTTGTCAGGAGCAGGGTCTGGGTGGAGGAGCCGAGCGCGGTGCCTTCCTTTGCAGGGTCTGTGCAAAGCATCTCGTACGTCCACCTCCTTCCTACTGGCGCAGGCCCTTCCCGGCTGAGGCAAAAAACAGAGGGCTGAGGCCATTTCGGGGAGAGTCGGGGGGCGAGCGTGTGGTTGAGCCAAAAGACCGCCAGTGGCGGGGGCTCGTTTGGAAGCAGGCAGTGCCTCCTCTTGCGTGCAGGAGCGGTGTAAACCTGAAGGCTGCTGCTCTGGCACAAGATGTTCTTTCCACCTCACCCAGTCCCTGCGTGGAGCCTCACTGTGCAGAGCAGCCAGCGCTCGCTTGGAGCTTCTCCGAGATGAGGGGCTGGAGGGAGAGCGGGAGGAGCCGCTGGGACTCGGCTCTCCCGGTTGCTGTGGCGTTGTGGGAAGGTGCACGCAGGATTGCGGTGGTCGCCGGTCCTGCTGGGCAGAGCTGTTCCCCGGGGAGCGATGAGCACTGGCTGCTGTGAAACTGAGCGGTGCTGTCTGTTTTGCTCGTTGCAGAGGGGAAGGACAACTTTGGATGCGATCTTCTGCTCAACCCTCCTGGAAGCTCAGACCAGGAGGAAGAGGAGCAAGAAGCAGACAACTTCATGTTTGAGTTCTCAGACAAGCCTCTGCTGCCCAGCTATAACCTCCAAGTGTCGGTCTCTCGGGCGTGAGTATCTTCCCGGAGCAGGGAGCGTTTGGGTGGCGTTATGCTGGGGAGGGGGAGCTCCCGGAACAGAGCCCTGGAGCTCGTGAGCACAGCAGCAGCACGAGAAAGCCTTAGGCTGCCCTCCAGGCGAGGGATAACATAGGAAATGTGGAAAATTCATGCATGCCTTTGATGGTGTGCTGAGGAGACAGGCCGTATGGAGTTGCAGGTGTGTCCTGTAGATCTCAAAGCACTCTTCCAGCCGAGGAGCTGTCATCATCCCTGCTCTGCACGTAGAGGGCAGGGCAGCGCGCTGGCGACTGGCAGGCAGGGAGAGGAGGGACACGCGCTCACGGACCCTCCGCCCCTCACCCGCCACCCTCTTGCCGTCCTCGCAGGCCCTGCAACTGGTTCCTCTTCTCCGACGTGCTCAAGCGGCTGAAGCTGTCCTCCCGCATCTTCCAGGCCCGCTTCCCGCACCTGGAGATCGCCGCGCTGCCTGTGGCTGAGTTCCAGCGCCAGGTCTCTCTCAGCCAGGTGCTGGCACAGGAGGAGCTGCCGGAGAGCCCCGAGCCGGCGCAGGGCTCTGCAGAGACAGTGGAGCTGGTGCACTACGAGCCAGAGCTGCTGCAGCTGCTGGGCTCGGCGGTGGAGTACGAGGCCTGGAGCAGCTGACGGGGACGGACCGCTCCCTGCATCACGAGGCAATAATAAGGACCAAGGGGAAGCAGCCCTCTCAGCGC
Source organism: Chlamydotis macqueenii (assembly GCF_036417535.1). Taxonomy (NCBI): domain Eukaryota; kingdom Metazoa; phylum Chordata; class Aves; order Otidiformes; family Otididae; genus Chlamydotis; species Chlamydotis macqueenii. The sequence goes on from NC_141566.1 coordinate 1,052,790, forward strand.
CAGCAGCGAGGACCCCAGTCTTTGGCCAGCCGGTCCTCCTCTCAGGGTCTCCTCCAGCTGGGGAGAGAAGACCCTTGCCTCCAAGGACTTCCCAGGGTCCCTTCACACCAAGCCGCGGCAGTGGCGGCCGTCGGCCCCATCCAGCTCCGGCGGGCGGTGAAGCCCCCCTCCCCGGGGCTGCGTGAGCCGGAGCTCGGGGGCAGCGATGGCTCTGGCTCCGCCGAAGTGAGGGGTGGTGGGTGCCGCTGCCCCTCCCCACCTGACCCCACGGAACTGCGCCTCTCTGTTTGCCCTCCCCCTCCCGACGTCTTCCATAGTATTTATTTAATTAGTATTTAATTTGTAACGTTTCCTTTGTTTTTGCTGAGTCTGTATCACTGTGATGGTGAGCTCCGGGCTAGGGGATGCGGGCTTCCTCCGGCCGCTCTCCAACAGCGCCCGAGGCCAGCGCTCCCCGGGGAACCGGCAGCCCCTGAGCTGGGGGCTCGCGGCCCCCGAGGGCCGGGCTCTCGCCCCTCGGCTGAGAGCCTGGGGACAGTCGCTTCCCTCAGCTTCGGAGCCGGCTTCTGCTGAAGGCCCTGGCCCGCCAGCCCCGCTGCTCCATCCTCCCGCCGGGCTCCTGCCTCCGTCTCATTCGTGCTGCTGCTCCCGCTCCCCGGCCGCCGTCGCTCGGGCAGGTGCGGCCCGCGGTCCCCAGGCTCACCCCACGCTTGTCCCCCCGCCCCGGGGTCTCTTGCCACTGCAGAAGCCCCCTCCTCGCGTCTGCTCGGCCTCGCCCCGCTCCCCGCGCCCCTCCTGCGTCACCAGGAGCAGTTCTGTGGGGGGGAGCGGGCCCGGGGCGGGCCGCTGCGCCCCCGGGAGATGGTACAGTTTTATTGTACAGGTGCTAACAGGACTGAGAACGGGACAATCTGGGTTTTTCTGGCTCTCCCCTGCTCCGCAGCGGGAGCGTTGGGTGGGGTTTTTTTGTTGATTTGGTTTTTTTTTTCTTTGTGTTGTGTTTTCTCCCAGCCAGGGCAGGTGTAACCCCTTCCCCGTGGACTCCCCGCCGCCAGCCTCCCCCCGCGGGGGCCGGGCAGCGCCTTGTTTAAGCCGAGGGTTTTTTGCCTTTGGGTGTGTATTCTGGTTGCTCTTTCTGATTTCTGTTTTATTATAAGCAGCAACAGGCTGTGTTGTCAAAAACACTGATGTACAGAAAAAAAACCTGCATCAGGCCCCCTGGCTCCCGCCTCTTCCTTGCGCGGTGTCTGATGCCCTGCGTGACGGCGGGAGCGCGGGGCTCGGCGAGGGGAGACAGCGGCGCTGCGGCGGGCGCGGGCGGCAGGAAGCCATCTCTTTTTGCACCATGGAGCAGGGGAACATCGCCGCGCCGGAGGAGCTGTTGGGAGACGCCGCCGTTCCCGCACACGGACACCCGCTGCTGGACTCACGCCGGTAACGGCAGCGCTGCGGCTGGGCCCAGCTGTGCCCAAACGCCACCGCCGACGGCCGCTGAGCTGGGTCCAGCCCCAGGGCCCGGCAGCGCTGGGTGGCTTCACCCCTGCAGGAGCAGAGGGGGCTGGTGGGGCACCGCTGGGATTTTATTCATTGTAGGGTTTTTTGGTTTTTTTTTTCCTGTGAAGCTTGCCGTGGGAAGGGCCATTTTAACCCGTTTTCCCCAGCCCAGGTGCCCGCCAAGGGCGCAGGGATGGCGCAGCCCCTGTGCGCGCCCGGGCTCTCCCTGGACCCCAGAACGGCTCCCGGAGCGCCAGTCCGTGGGCAGGAGGCAGCGGAAGGTGTGTGGGGCTGGGGGCACGCCGGGGGGGTGCGGGTTGGGGGGTGTCTGTGTGCACACACACGTGTGCTGTTGTGTGCAGAGCCGGCCACCGCAGCACCATGTGTGCCTGTGTCCCCAGGCTCTGCAGCCCAGGTTCACCTGAGCCCTTTGGGGGGGTCCCTGCTGTGCCAGGCCCCTGGGCGCCACAGGGGCCCCGCTCGCACCCCCACTCCCTTTTCAGCACCCCTCCCCCCCCAGGCAGGCTCTGGCAGCTCTGCTGCCCAGCCGCACTGCTCTGTGCCAAACCAGCGACCCCAGGAGACGCGGCTGCAGCCCGGGAACCAGCCCAGCCCACAGCCGCAGCGCCGCTCGCTCTGCCCTGGGCCAGCCCACCCGAAGGCACCACGGGCCCATGCTGCCGCTGGGCCTCGGGCTCTCCCGGCCGGTGGCGCTGGCGCTGGAGCGGGCAGCGATGCCCTCAGGTCTCGCCACGGCTGCGCCCCACTCGGCGCTGGTGCCTGCGGGGGCCCAGGGAGGCTGTGGGATCAAGGTGTTTGCGTTTACGGTGCTGGGCCATGGCCCCGGTGCAGTCGGAGGGTTTGTTAAACCCGCAGCTGCCGAACGACGCGCTTTTCCTGCGTGGGCAGCGCCTGCTGCCAGGAGCACAGCCCTCCACGCGACGGCCAGCAGCACTGCAAGCTCACCGGAAGGAGCCCCCTCTGCAGGCTTCCCCGTTGCTGCTGCAAGGGGAGAACTGACAGCAGCCAGCAGCAAACTCCCCTTTCCAAACCAGAGCGCAGAGGTGCAGGCAGAAGACGTTTCACTGAGAACAATCTGCCTTTATTGGTGCAAACGTCAGAACTCTTGGTGCCGGGGAATATTCACAAGTGCTCGGAGGATGCCGTCCACGCAGGCAGCGGCTCCCGCTGCCCCACTCCCTCCGGCTGCGCTGTTCCCAGTCCGGAGTTCAGTCCTCGTGGATGTTGAAAAGCTTTGCTACTTCGTTGAGATCGTCGTGCTCCTCCCCGTCTTTGAGGATCTGAAGGAAGACAGAACGCGTTAAAACCCGCACAACTGCGAACAGCCAGTGCTGCAGGACTGCGCGTGGCCAGTGGCCAGGGTGACGGGCTTCCCGGATCCTCTCTGAAGCTCTGCTGCTGACAGCTCCCCAAGGCAGGCTCTCCACAACGCCTCAGCGCTTGCTGCAGCCCCGTTCCCACGGCAGCCCTCAGCGCGGCGTTCTCCGCCTGCTGTTAAGCCCCTCCCCGTTCCTGCGGGATCTGCGCTGCTTGGGTTTCCCCGCACCGCTGGGCGAACACGTGTCTTCAAAAAGCTATGCCCCTCACCTCTGGGATGACGAGCAGCCGCTTTGTGCTGACTCAGAGGAGCTGCTATAAGCGGCGTAAACATGCAGAACCGTCTTTTGGACTACGAGGTTAAGAGGGCAAGGAGCCGGCGCAGGCCTGGCGCGCTGATCGGGAGGAAAGGATCCCGTTCCTGGGGCCAGGAGGCTGCCCCTCACCCTGTCTGTGGCTCTGTACCCGGGACGACAGCTGTTTGAGACCGTTTTACACACGTGTGCGTCAGACAACGTAGCACAAAACGAGGGCGTTTCACTCTAATACGTGGTCGCGTGACTCCTGCCTGTGCTTGCGGCAGACCTGGAACGTCAGCCGTGCAACGGCACGGCCCGAAGCGCAAACGCGACGGAAGCTGTTTCTGAAGGAATTTGGAACAAACACGCAGAAAAGCACAAGGCCGCGTCCCACGGTTCACCGAGACAGGGCTGCTGCTGGGTACTGCACAGCTCTGCTCCAGACAGACCGCCTGCATCTACTTATCCTCATTTCAAACTGGTGGATTGATTTTCCCACAGGAAAATCCCGGATCTAAGCGAGCCGCGTGGCTCAGCAGCCCCGTCCCGTACTGACCTTTCGCGCAATAGGCATCCTGTTGAAGATGTTCCACAGCACGATTCCTACCACAACCTTATCCCTGAGGTAGAAAATGACACCTTTGCCGTAGTCTTCTCCTTGCTTTGGAACTTGAGGCGTCGGTGAAGAGCTTGGGGAAACGCGAATTTCGGCGGCTTCTGCTTCCGTTTCGCTCTCTGATCGAATGCCCGTCCCTAACGCAGAGACAAGGGCCATGAGCCACCGGAGCAGAAGAAAGCAGCAATCTGCCTGCGATGGTGCAAGCAGCCTGAGGAGCAGGGCTCCGTAAGGCACTGAGGGGTTTTTCTCTGAGCTGCGTCCAGCAAAAGTTAAGTTTCAGTAACGCGAGAACGAAGCAACCCTAACGTGAAGCACCCGACAATTCCCAGCTTCCATCACCAAATGCCCGAGACAGAACAGCCTACTTCCTCCAGGCAGGACATAACATACAGAGAAAGATGCTCAGATCCACGCGATCTCGTCTGTGCAAAAACCGATCGTTTCACTGCTACGGAGGAAATCGCTTCACTGGGGAAAAAAAATTAATTTTTTAAATGTAAATTTTGGTAAATGAGTTACGTGATGTCCTCCTGGAGGAATGCTACGTTTTAATCACACTTTGATACCGAACCCAGCCTGTAACGCTTGGGCTAGAAAAGCGGCACACAGATTGACGTCTCCTGGCACTCCCCAGCGAGCTCAGACCGACTCTGTGGCCGCTGCCCAGCGCGGGGCGCAGCAGCCTCCCCGCTGCCAGGCACCGCCGCGGCCCTACCTGACTGCTCCGTCGCACTCTTCGGCGTGTCTTTTGCTGTTGCCTTGGCAAAGACTCCTACTGTTGGCAAACTACTGTCCACAAGGCCAATGGCTTCGTAGCCTACGTTAGGGCCCAGATCACTCCTGGAAATGAAGCAGAACAGAAACCATCGATAGGTAAGTGAGACAAGGACGAGGCAATTCCATCCGGCCCCACATCCCGAACGGCGGCATGGCGCGAGAGAGCTGACGGGGCGCCGGCCGACTGCCGCACACCCGTCTCCTCTGCATGTGTTAGGGTGGAGCAAGGAACACGGCCAGTCTACGGCCATCACGTTCAGAGGAAACCAGTTCGATGAACAAAAGCTTGGAACAGTTAGGGCCTGCCCCTCGAACGGGCGGGCTGGCATCCCGGAGCTGTGTGTATCCTGGCCCTTCAGAAAGTCACACAGCTGGAACACAGTCACCTGCCAGCTAACCCGGCCAGGCAGCCAGCAGCGGGTGCATCAGAGCTCAGGAGGGATCCTGACATCCCAAAAAACGCGGGAGGGGTTCCTGCCGTCTGCCAGCTTTCCAGCACAGAAGGAGGAAGCCTCGCTCGGCGAGGGCTGGCAAACCCCAGAGCCAACACCTCTCAACAGAACACAAGGCGGCAGCTCGCAGTCCCCCAGTCCACCTGTGCCGCGACCAGAGCGTCCCGAGGGAAAACGCAGAGGAAACGGATCCGGCCGTGTCCCTGTTTAAAAGGGGAGTGAGGAACCCGTCTGGGGCCAGAGTCCATGCAGTACAGACCAAGTAAGCGTTCAGGTAAACAACAGCAGTCAGCAATAACTGCTTTCGAGGGGATTGATCCAGGAAAAGTAAAACTCTCTTCCCCATGTTTACACTCCTGCTAACTTTAAGTTTCTGATCTTGAGCTAACAGGCTCTGGCAAATTTTTTCACGGGTTTTGTTTGTTTTGTTTTAAAAAGAACTCCAAAAAGACACAGCAGGCCTGCCCATTTTTTAGTACCTCTTTCTGGAAAACAACAAACTTCCACGTACGCTCCTGGACGCAGCGATGCATTGCTACCAAAGCATCGGTTCAGCTCGCCAGCAAAGGCGCAACACAACTGAACCCAACGGGCTGTGCTGGGGAGCTTCAGGTGATCGTAAGAGAAAAGCTGCTACCGAGTTCAGCCCGTCAATCAGCCTGCTCTGAGGAAAGGGGCTGCTCTGTACTGCCACTTGCTTTGCTGAATGGGACTCATTCAGGGAGAAACTGGGATCTGCAGGAAGGAAAAGCATTTCAGAGAGGTCAGGGCAGAGCAGCAAATGCTCAAATGCCTTCCCTGAGCTCCTGGGAACAAGAATCTGTAGGAGGTATTTGCTGAAGCAGTCTCCCCGTGCTCAGGAAACAAAGCCTTACGAGGTGTATCTCTTCACAGCTCCTGCCACGTGGCTGAGTAAGAGACGCCACAGGAAGGAATCAACATTACCAGAACATGGACTGATGCCAGTAGGGCTTCGCGGCTCCTGTCATGTTTTCTCCAGCTAGTCTTCCACTCACAACAGCGTGATCGTGGTGCTCTACGCGTCTCCTCCCTAGTTTGATATCGTAGAAGCAGGCAGCATCCCCTGCCTTAAAAAGAATCACTCAGTGAGGACTGAACATTGACATCAAAAGCTTAAATTCATGCACAAACAACAAAGGCACCAAGTGGAACTGTGAATGGCGTTTTTCTGACAGACCCCAGCCACCACCACTACCGTATCCCGCTCCCCAGGCTACGCAAGTCCCAGTTTCTCAGCATTTTTCACTGATCTTCGGAAAAATACAACAGCATCAGGTACGTTTTTCTGGAGGAATCAAAGTCTCGACTCCCACCAACAGGACTCTTATGCAACACAGCAATCCGTACTATCTTTAGGTTACCCCAGCTCCTCTTACACAGCATAAATATTCAAAGCCTCGCACCGCCGTTACCACAGCAACAAAGCGTGCCGCGGTGCGTGAACAGGCTCCTGCCTGCCGGCAGATCGGCGCTACGGTTGCTCTCAGCACTTGCTATTTTTGCCCCCGTTCACCTAACGGAGGCACGCAGCCCCGTTCTCTGGGTGTTCACACGCGACTCCTCTGCGCACGCTCACCACCCAGATGTTGGAGCGCGCCTGCAGCTCCGCGTTCACCCGGAACCCGCCGAAGTCGGAGTCCACCTCCAGCCCCGCGGACTTGGCTAACTCCACGTTAGGCTCCAGCCCTACCGCAGCCACGATGTGATCAGTCTCCACCTGTTTGGGAATTCGTAATTATTACCTTAATCCTCTCGGCACCCCGGCAAACCTCGCCCTCTCCCTGCTTTTATACTTACCTTTCGGCCGTCTTTCAGTTTAATCACCAGCCGATTGCCTGAGACAGAGACGGACTTGACCACAGCGTTAGGCATGACGTTAACGCCCTCTGGAAACAAACACGGGAAGCGTAACTGCTTGTGCCAGGGACACTCGGGTACCTACGGCGCCGTCACAGCCAGGCGCACAGGTCTGACGAGGCGCTTCCGTAGATAAAAAGGTAACTCAGACCTGGGGGTTGTCAGGCCCTGGATGTGCAGCCCCAACCGTACCCCTCCTCCCTCTACCCCCCCTCCGCTTCCCAACGTGCGGAACGTGCCCCGCCCTGAACACAGCACATGCAAGGAGGTGTCTCGGGTCTCGCCGGCTATCGGCTGAACTCCACAGCAGCTGGCCTCACGAAAGGGGGTGCGTGAAGGCTACGCACCCCTTCTCAAGGGACTCTGGGACACTGCGCCGGGCTGTCAGAGGTACAGCTACCTCAGGCTGGAGCAGCTCAGAGGAGGAGAACAGGCAGTTACCACAGGACCACTCCGGTTCCAGATTATGGAGGCCGTTAAAGTAACTCGTGAGTACGGCAGCAGGGATTATTCACTCAGAGAAAATCTCACTGGCAGCAGCATGAACATTTGCTTGGCTTTCCCAGAGGAGCCGCTAAGGAGCCAGAGACGCACGGCAGCTCTGTGCTGCTCGAGCTGCCTGAACTGCAGCTTGTCCTGCTCCGCCCCGGTGCCACCCTGCAAGGGACCCAGGGTCCTGAGCCCCCGCTGACGCGCCGAGCGGAGGGCTGTACCTCCCAGGGAACAGCTGCAGAGAGCCGCCACCCTGACCACCGCGCTCTGCGCTCGCGCATTCACCTCTTCTGACTTTCTCTGTGGTCCAGTTGCTCAGGTATTCCGGCAAGACTTTGCCCATATTGCCATTCTCTGGAAACAGCTGGATCACCTCCAGGCCTCTGGATCGTGCTGAAAGGAAAGCGGGGAGCAGGCTGCTTACAACCCATGGATGAAGAGCAGCAGCACAACCTTCAGGACACAGGCACGTGCTTTACTTTACACGAGGAGCTTGACAGAAATTCCCAAAACTGGGAGTTCTCGCTCCCAGATTGTCCACAGGAATCACAAAGTGATCGACCATTGTTTCACGTGCACCTGCCAACTCCAGGATAACAGACAGCAGGCGTCTACATATAATGGTTGGTATTCCGGGGAAAACTTCCCTTTTCAGGAAAATGACCACACAGACACTACTCAAAAAGCTGCACGCGCTTGATGGGAAGCACCCTGTTGTTCACCACCTCTCTGAAAGAATGCTGTTAGGGTGGCTGTTAGCACTGAGAGAGCAAATGTAACTTTTTACAGGGTGGGATGACTGTGACATGCACTGGCCTGCAGAGCTTCCAGGGAGCCCAACTTAGAAAAACTTTAGCGGCCAGGGGCTGCTTGACAGCTGATGAGAGAGAAAATGGGAAACCAGTCAGGCCAGCCAGCCAACAAAACACAGGGCACTAAGGTTATTTCGGGTAAACCACAAGTCCGTGCAAAAACTCAGCACTGGGGGGATGAAAAAGGTTTATAATGCCAGGCTGGTTCCATCCAATGTCTGTCACTTCTGTCCAGGTGCCAGCTGAAGACAAGCTGCCTGCAGAAGCACGCTCACCTCTTCTTCCCAGAGCACAGGCCAGCTCACTGCCGAGGAAACCACCACCGATAATTGTGATGGACTTGACTTCTCTCGAAATCTTCTCCAGACTTTTGAAGTCCTCGATCTGAAAGAAGATTTATTCCCATTTTAAATATTCTCAAACAGGAATGGCAGCAGAAGATATTTTTCTCCGATTTCTCCCTTTGAAATAAGAGCAAATCTCTCCCCAGCTGAGAAAGGGAAATATGTCTCTCCTTCCTCCTGTTTGTCTACTGCACAGAAAAAAACTGGCTCAGAAGAAACTTCAGCCTCAGCCCAGGACTAGCAGCAGCTGGAGGTTACCTTTCGGAACAGCGTCAGCTTCTGTTGTACATCCTTTCCTGCTCTCTCAAGGGCGGGTAAGTTCCTTGGGGAACCACCTGGGGACAAGGGGAGGGGGAGAGAGAGAGACACTAATGACACTATGGCCATGCCACTGGCTGTCCAGACAATGAAAGCTGCCTTTAACTGGGACTGTGCTCTCCGAACGGTTACAATATGCTCTGTTCCCTGTTGCCGTCTGGGTTTCTAACATGAAAGACATTCTGTGTGAGCAGGGGATGCAACAGTCACCAGGGGAAAAGATCTAACGCTGTAGACCTTGCTGCACTGACCGGAGCCAGCCAGTTCCGTTTAACCGCAGAGGGCTGTAGAACCGCTCGGGTTAGACGCTGGAGCAGTGCTCTGCCCGAGCACGAGCTGGCTGTTCTGCTCGCTACTGACGCAGGCAGGATTTGAAGAGGCTGGCCTGTACAGGAGGTCCTCTACCGAGCTGCATGGGAAGTCACGTTCTCCTCCTTCCCTGTTGATTTTCACAGCGCAAAACTTTGAACATCCCAGAGAAGCCGGCTGACGCGAGGCAGGTGAAAATCCCAACAGCGTGGCTGTCTGTACGACTGTCCTACCAAGTGTTTGGCACACGCGGCAGAAACTTCCTTGTCAGGTAAATGCCACTGAACTAAAAAGCCTGGTACAAGACAAAGGACCCAGAGAAAATCCCTGACAACTCACCAGTGGCAATCAGACACTTGTCATAGGCTATCTGGGTACCATCGTTGAGTTTCACTATGTTGCCTCTAACGTCCATGTGTACAACCTGCAGAAGGAAACGCAGGAGAGCTCAGGCTCCCACGCACTGCAGGCTGTGTGAGTTACGCTGCACAGACCACTGATTGAAGCAAACTTGGAAGTGACGTTCTCCCACCTTTCAGTTTAGGGGGATGTGAGAGGGAAAGGAGAAAACTGGAAGTAGGAATTGTGACAACTTCTTTGGCAGTTATACTAGATCAGGCTGATCTAAGTCTAAGAGATAGACTCAAGACACCCAGACACCCAGTGCAGCTCAGCAGTAAGGGGAGTCACTGAAAACTTATTTTAGCAACATATAAAAAACTGAGGAAGCAAATACCTTGCCATAAAAGCCTCGCCATAAATTCTTCCACCTTCCTGCTGCCTCTGCACAATGCTCTCTCACCCACTGCTCGGATCACTCTGCTCCCCTTACCTCACGCTGCTATACAGCCTAGTTCCCATTTTGTCACATCCCGCATGTGACAAGCTCTTGTCCCATGCCCAGACTCAAAACTTACCCTTCCCTCAGCTCTCCACTATTCCGTATAGCTTCTCCCGTTTTCACACTTCACTCATGCTGTCCTTCAGATAGCACACTCCCTGCTTCACCATTCACACTCTTCCCAAACCGGTACACATCCTCCTCCTCCTCCGCCAGCCCTCCACCCCACATCTGCAGTGGTTTTGTTTCAGCCTGGACCACAGGCTCTGCTTGGGAAGAACCGTGTGATGCTAGAACAGCTAGCACTGTACTCACCTTCTTGCCACAGAGAACTGCTACTCCACCGTTTTCTACGGAGGGCAGATCGCGAACAGGCACGTAGAACGACGGCGGCTGGAAATATATACTGAAAAAAGCTCCGTTATCAACGGGTTCCACTTTCTCTGTGACACCAGCGATTGCCAAAGACAGAGACACAACTCTACGCATCCGTAACAAGCTCCAGCATTCTTAGTTATCTACTTTTAAGAATGAGGGTCTTCACACTGTTGAAGTTCAAGGCTTTAGATCAGTAAGGCTTTATGACAAAAGTCACAAGAATCAAAGGCGAGCCAGGGTCCCGGAACTCTGCTCTAAACCGTGAAGCTGTACCCTCACCTTTAGCATTAACTCATTTCACAGGATTTCTGCCGGTGGTGGTGTATGCTCTGAGCACACAATGCTGTGTCCCTTCTTCGATCAGCCTAGCCACAGTGCGCACAGACACACGCATGCCCCAGGCTCTCTTCAGAGCCGGCACGAAAACAGAAATCTACCCAGCGATCTGTCCACACAGCGCTCTGGGGTCTGTCAGAGCTCTGCAGCGGCTCTCACAACAACAGTTTGCTCATCCTCAACCTTTCACTGAGCGCTCTGAACGCTCTCCTCCGTCCTTGCTCCCCGTAAGTGACACGTACCTTCTCTCCTTGCCGTTCCACTGTTTGAATCGCAGACTCTCTGTCACGTTTGGATCATCTGAAAACCAGAGTTCTTTGGAAAGCGGTGGACGCATATAGGGCAGGGCAGGATCTTCAGACACAATCAGCACCTTTAATTAGTCATTAAACATATCGGCTATTTCAATGCCAGAACACACTACAGAGGCTCTGAAGCAAGCACAGTACTCGGTCACCCACACTCTGCTCTAGAACGGCATCTCTTACCCGCGCACCAGGGTCACGAGCCCGAATGGATCTGGCAGCAGCAAAAGCAGCAGTTCCTCCACCGATCAGCAGGAAAGGAACGTGAGATGGGACCTCAGGGTGAGCTCCCGGGGCTGCAGGTGACAGACAGGACAGCTTACTGCAAATACAGCGGGGAGCACGGCCCAGCCCCGAAGAACAGAGTACGTCACCAGATGCCTCTCCCATACAGACGTCCTTTGGCAAACGGCCCTTCAGGTAAATACCTTACCCTCCCCTTCCCTTCCACCCCAACGTCATTCCCAAGAGCCATGCTACTGCTTCACTCAAAGCTGGCTCCCTACAGAAATCAAGCTGTCAGGTTTCAGAAAGTTGCTTTTTCTAAGCTAGATCTGCACAGCTGAGCTCAGTGGCAGTTGCAGAGCTCTGGAACGGGTCAGTAGCACAGCCTATCTCCGTGTGGCTCCAGCTCCTCTATTACAGATCTGCTTTTCTTCAGCTAAGGATGATAATAATAAGAATGATCTGCCTAACGGGCTTGAAATACCGCTACTCGGACAGCCTGTTAACAGGTATCAGGCCTTACTCTGAAGCTTCATATGAGGTCAGGACATCTCTGCACAGCAGAGTGAGGATAGCAAGAAGATGCTTGGCCTCCACTCTGGCCAAACAACGCACTGGAGATCCAGCATTCAGGTTTCACAGCAAGGGACAGTTTGCTGAGCTGGCAAGAGGGACACAGCCAAAAGATTATTCAAAACACCAGGAGAAGAAATATGGCCTGGGTGTCATTCAAACCAGAGAGCAATTTTCAAAGTTCTTTGGAAAATATGAACTGCAAAGTGTTTGACCTAGCTGTATGTCTTCTTTAAGGATACAAATCAACCTGTGAGCAGGACCAAGACTCTGCACTGGCCACTCCATGAACAGTTTGTAACAAAGTAAACTTCCCTAGAATGCCCAAGCATGTTTTTCTGTAATCGTATTCTGAAAGGAGACCAACTTCTGAGTTCCTACCAGAATGCATCTCCTCCCACACGCAGGTCCTGTTTCCAAGCAACATGCAGTTAAAGCGTACGTAGGAATAAAGCAGTCAGTTAAATATTACCATCAGGACTCACCTGCTGTGCCCTGAGACGCAGCATCTGTATCTGAAAGAGAAGACACTGCCTTAATTCAGCGAAGCACGGGCTCCCAAGGGTACCGTAGTGCGGCAGCTGCAGTTCTGGGCTGGCTCGGGGGAACCGTGGGATTAACGGGCTCCGCTACAAAGGGACAGCCTCTCCAGAAACGCAGACTTGGCAACACCTCAGCTTCAGCACTCGGGCCCTGGCTCTCTGTCCTCCGGCCTCAGCCCTGACAAATACGTTTTAGCCTCTCCCTCAGACCACAGCCATCAGTTTTCTGTCCTGCCTGCAGGATTTCTTTCTGTTGGTTCCCCCACAAAGTGACAGAACACCCTATCTTCGGTCACCTGCTGCTAAGAAACAGATCATCCTCTGGCCCAGCAGTCCAGACACTGCAGCGTGAGATCTCGTCAATTAAGAGACCTGCGGTCCACACGCTGACTGAGCTCAACCTGGCAAGGGAGGCAAAGAACAGTGGGGAGGTCTTCTGACGTCAGCCAGAAAAGGAAGGTCAAAGAAAGCGTCCTCCCCTGATGAGCCAGACTGGCAAACTGGTAACAACGGACGAGGAGACCCTTGTTCTGGGTCATGGAAAGCCAGTGCCACCATCTCTGCTGGGAAGACACGGGAGTTCACAAACAACAGCGCGTGGAGAAGGAACAACGCGGCGAAGGCCCAACTTATGCTAATCTGTGTTCTCAGGAGGGCTCTGTTCCATTCGTTTCACAGGTCTCAAGTCAGCAGCTTACAAAAACCAGACCCAAACCTAGAACCAGCAGGCTAGTACCCACCAGAAGGAGACGATTCACTTTCTTGAGATCGCTTAGTTATTGTTGCGACGCGGCTGGTGAACCGCTCTTTCTTTTCTCTCAGTGTTTTGTATACCTGGAGATAGAGAAGGAGACATTTACCTTGCGTACCGTACAGCATCAAGGCACCGTTCTGCTTCTACCCCCCAACAGGCTTTTGTCTCTCCTGCTTGCTCAGAACGGCCATCTGCTTTCAGTTACAGCACAAGAACCAAAACACGCCTCACTGAAAAAACCTCCAGCGTGCATTGTTTATAACAGAGAAAAAGGCAGCCGGAAACACAGCCGTCTGTCCCGCTACTGTATTTTGAACTGTGAAAGAACAGTAAGACCAGAACTCTTCCAGCAAGAAAGAAAAGCCTCCCAAATGCAAAAGCACGACAGGTAACGCTGCAGCTGATGCCGAACCACTCACTGTTAGCTAACCAACTGTTATGACACCCGAACGATGTTTGAACAAAAGTTAATTCCTCTGGGGAACGGAAGTATCTTTCACTCCTTAGACGTTCTGCATTTTACCAGTCCCCACAATTAGTGTTTTATAACACAGCAAACAGTCTCAAACAGGAACGGAGGAATTTAACGTCAGGCACGAAAAAGAGCACAGGCAGATAAAAGCCTATCCAGGGAACTGAAGCAATGTCAAAAATATCATAAACCAAGAACTCATCGGTGTTGGAAAGAATTAGGATAAAGATATTTTAAAAGCCTTTTGCTTAAACATGTAAAAGTCAAGGTTAACAAAACTACCTCTGCTTTTGCAAGCAGAACCATGAAGTTTTTAAGTGAGTCCAAAGAGCAACATACAGCAAACTAAATCTGATCCCTTGGAAAAAAAATGGCCATTATATACAGGTGAGATATCAAACCAGGTCTTCAGGGGAAATTTGTCCAAAGGGACAATGCCAAGTTCCTTCTTGTCAGAAACACAGCGGCGTACTTTGCTGGATAACAGAGCCATGTTTCAGTGTCCTTCTCTGAAGAAACCACAAAGTTAGACACGGTTTCTTTTCTTTCCCCTAGCACACTCGTACCCAGGTGATTATTTCCCTTTTCTGTACGCCAGCACTGCAGACAGCAGAATACACGCGTTAGGTAATTTGTGCCTTTCTGATGGTTACAAATCGAAGATGGCCAGTTTTGCTTTTAGTTTTGCATTTTACTGAATGCAGAAATCTTAATTCTAAGGCAATTTTTCCCACTAAGAGCTACACCGTTTGAGAATACCAAATTTGTAAACTTAAATTATTTGACAGTGTCCCTTGAAATCAAATATCTGAGGCCAGGGAGCACAAAGACGGCTCAGTAAATGGCTAACTTGGTATGGCATACAGAAAGGCGCCCCCCCCCCCCCCCCCCCCCCCCCCCATATAAACACATTCATTTAAGCATCTTACATAAGCTCCTGTCCCAGTGACTGTTCCTCCTACAATTAAGTATAACAATAGGTTGCTGCCAGCTTTGCCAGGAACACCTGAAGACGTCAGTGATCTAGAAGGGCATCTTAGATGATGGCATTGCAAGACTGTAGGTGAAGACAGGCAATGAGAGAGAAGAGAGGGAAAGAGCTGAGTATTAAGAAGGACTCTTGATTAAACAGATCTCGGGAAAAGCAGAACATGTTTTGCAATTTCAGTTACCTTGTTTGTCAAAAAAAGTACAGCAGGGCACAGCAAAGATTATTTAAAGGGAATAGGAAAGGACTTTTCCTCCTGCCTTCTGCATGTGAACAGTTTCACGAGGAGAAAATCAGGAATCAATATGATCCTCTAAGAGAAAGAATTCTGAAACCAGGGTTTGTATGATGTAAGCTTAGGACTCATCCACTGCTAGGTAACGCTGCCACTCTTCTGCTGTCTGGGAGTGTGAGTTACTCTCCGACTCGGGCTGAAAAGCTTTATCCTTTTGCATCTTTTGAGTAGGACATCAATGTACGCTCACCAATTTTAGGTTGATTTGGGATACTTACACGAGGTCAACGCTGACGTTCGGAATTGAGATTTGGCTAAGAATGGTTGCTTTGGCATGAAAAGCATGTGCCACCCAGCTCTCCCTGAACTGAATGCTACTATTGCACACCAGACACCAGGCAGAGCTGCGGGTGGTCATAGTGTGGGGGGAAAAAAAAAGTGCCTTTATAGTAAAAAAACCTAAAGGTAACTGAAATCACAGTAAAAAATAAATTATCATAAGAAGTTAAGTTCCAGCCAGGTCAGTTAGCTCCCCTTGAAGTTTTCTGAAGGAGGAAACAGCTACAGAGACAAAAGCTAAGTGAAGTCAGCTGAAGTACAGCAAGTGCTGGACAGGAGAGATGTATTGCAGCTTCTTGCCAAGCGCTACCTTTCTACTTACATAGGCACCCGCTCCTAAGGTTGATAAGCCCACAATAAGGACAAAAACAGAACTATCGCCTTTGCCCCCGGGCGCACCAGAGCTAGCCACTTGTCTGCTCGTCTGCAGTTTTATGGGAACGCTCCAGCGCTGCAACAAGTTGCCTAAGGAACACAATTTATTAGAGAAAAAAAAACACAAAAAGACTGTCAATACCGAGTTATACTTTGAAATTTAGAGACCAAGTAATTTCTGAAACCAAGTAAACAGGCTCCTTGTTTGAAACGCCCAGTACCACATCTGAGTGACTCCCGTGAATTACTCTTTGCCACAACAAATGGCTCCGGGCAGTTGTGGATACCAAAAACATCTGTAAGATCAAAGCGGAACTGCACAAATTAATAGCAGAACACCTACTGGGAAGCTAGAGAGACTACCTCCAGTGGAAGGAGCCTTCAAGGCACGTATCGTGGGGCGAGCACAGCAGAGACGCGTGGACTGCGCGTTGGCTGTTCCCACGCCCCTCTCCAGGCCTCGTCTGTGGGAGGCAGGTGCTGCCCTAAAGATGCACTTTGCTCCTGCGCGTGCGAGCAGAGGCTCGCGTACCCTCGCTGGGACGAGCAGTCGGTGTGGTTATACCGGCAAAAAACCCCTTCGCTAACACAGCTTGTTCTGCCGAGGTGAACCACCCGCAGAACGGGGCTTCTGCTGACAGCACGGGCGTCCCAAATGAAGAGGAGCAAGGTCTGCCAGTCCGGGTGAAGGCAGCTGCCAGCACGCGAGACGAGGAGCGCGCCTGGCCGAACGGCTGTACCGCACTTTATTTTACCCCAGTCTAACGCCAGGCTCCTGCGCGTCCCGACGAGGCCGCGGCGGCCGCTCCGAGCGCTGCGTTACAGCACAGCCGGCTGCAGGCGGGGGAAGCGGCGGGGCCTTTCCGCAGGAGGCACTCCCGCAGGAACACCTTCCGCCCGCTGCGACGGGCCAACGCTCTGCCCCCCGCCTCAGCGCCCGGATTCGGGACGGACCCGCAGCAGCCCCAGGCGCACCCGGACGGATACAGGTGCCGAGCGGCTCCGCGGCCCTGGCGCCTCCCAAACCGCAGACGCTCTTCCCCCCGCTCCCGCCAGCCCAGCGCCCGTCCCGCCGGTGGCCCAAGGGCAGCGCCCGCGCCCGCCTCCCCGCCGCAGCGGGGCTTTGCGGGACATCGCTGCCTCAGCCCGCAGCGCCCAGCGCCGCGGGAACCGCGCTGCGGGTGCCTCCGCCTGGCTAACGGGGACCGGCAGCCCCCGAGCGACACCGGCTCCGCACACCCGCGGATCCCGGCCGGCACCCGCCTCCCCGGACAGCGGCCGGCTGGGCCGCGCCGCCGCTGCGCCCCGACACAGGCCCGGCGCGGCGGGAAGGGGCTCCCCGACCCGCGATGTGCGGGGAAACCGGGGGCACGGATCCCGCCCGCCGCCCTCACGGAGCCCGCACCGGATCGGCCGCTCCCCGCGATCCCCCCCGGGCCTGCCGCATCGGCAGGGCCCCGCCGGCCGGGCCGCCGCCGCCGCCGCGGCCGGGGCAGATCGGCGCCGGTACCGGTCCCGGCTCACCTGCGGCGGCGCGGGCCCGCGGCGCGGGGCTGAGGGGGCGCAGGGCGCGCGCCAGCCCCCCCGCCGCGGCGGCGGCGGCCCCGCGGCAGCGGAACATGTCTGCGCCGGCCTCGCGCCGCTCCCCGCCCCGCACGGCGCATGCGCCGCCGCCCGCTCCGCCGAGCCTTCCGGGCGGCCGCTCTGTCCCTCCGTCTCGGTGGTGGCGCCGCCGCCATGTTGCGGCCGCCGCGCCGCTTCCCGCCTCCGCTCCGCCGCGCCGCCGCCACCGGGCCCGGCCGCCGCCGCCGCGTCCTGCTCTCCACGCCCATCTTCTACGCTAACGGGCCGCCGCACATCGGGCACCTCTACTCCGCCTTGCTGGCCGACGCGCTGCACCGCCACCGCGGCCTCCGGGACGCCGGCCCGGGCCGCCTCTCCACGGGTGAGCGTGGGCCCGCGCCTGGCCCGCACCCTCTGGTTCGGCCCCGGGGCTCACCCGCCTGCCCCGGGGCGGGTTGGTCGCGTTCCCCGTGTCTCCAGGCGCGTCCCGAGGTCCCACGGCCCCCGCTCCCTCCGTGCCCCCCGTCCCCCCGGCGCCCCCCGGCGCCCCCCGTCCCCACGGCCCCCGCTCCCCCCGTCCCCACGGCCCCCGCTCCCCCCGTCCCCACAGCCCCTGTGCCCCCCTCCCCACAGCCCCTGTGCCCCCCTCCCCACAGCCCCTGTGCCCCCCTCCCCACAGCCCCCGTCCCCGTGGCCCCCGCGGGACCCCCGGCCTCTCTGCCGTTCCAGGGACCGACGAGCACGGGCTGAAGATCCAGCAGGCAGCTGCCGCGGCAGGGACGTTGCCCGCGGAGCTCTGCGAGCGGATTTCGGGCCTCTTCCGCCAGGCCTTGACCCAGGCCGCCGTCTCCTTCACGGACTTCACCCGCACCAGCGAGCCCCGCCACCAGCGAGCTGTGCGTCACTTTTGGGGTGCGCTCCGGGATGGCGGAGCGCTCTACAAGGGGTCTTACGAGGGCTGGTACTGCACTCCCGAGGAGTGCTTCCTGCCTGAGAGCCAGCTCGCCGAGCGCAGGGACGCCCAGGGACGCCCCTGCAAGGTGTCGCTGGAGACCGGCCACCAGGTAACAGCCCCGGCACCGGGGGTCGAGGGCGGCCACTGCGGCGGAAGCACTGCACGCTCCTCTGCTGCTGTGGTCTGGCCAAATTTGGGGTGTTTAATGCTTCCCGTAGCACGTCAGCCGAGACTCGCCCCTGTTTCATAGAGTGTCTCGTGTTTACAGTGGCGTGGGCAGTGCAGGGGAGAGCTGCCAAAACCCCTGCCGGCAGATGCAGATTTCGGCCGTGTGCCTCGGGAAGGATTCTGCTGCTGGGTTCCACAGGCCGTTGGCCTGGAAGCAGCGTTTTAAAGCGGTGATGAAAGAAGTGAGCTCTCGTGCTTCAGAGCCAAGCAGAGGTGATGCTTTTGTGGTGTTTGTGTGAGGCTGGGGCATAGGAGTGTTTGTTGGCTCACACAGAGGGGTAGGTTGGCAAATAATAGCTCTGAAAAGCACCTAATGTAGTTGGGGAAAAGGTGGAGTTTCCAGGCAAAGAAATAACTCTCTAGCTCTAAAACAGGCAGTAGGCTTCGCAGTCACGTACACCCTGAGAACGGTTACTTGCCGTCGCTGCACATCAAACCCCAGGAGAAACGGCAGTGTGCGTGGTGCAGAGACCTTGCAAGGTGGCGGTGGAAAGAGATGGCAGGTGTTTATCTCCGGCCAGAAAGGGAGTTGGGTAGCTCATTGCTTGAGGGTTTTGTGAAGGGAAGGGAGTTTACAACATGCCATAAAACCTGTACTTCTCGTGAGCGTCTGACTTTTTTGTATCCCGTAGAGCCTGGGGGTGAAAATGTATAGCTCATCTTTGAACGATCTTCAGGTCTTCCTCAAACACTGAGAGGGCTGCGTGAGCAGGAGCAGTGCCTGTTCGAGGGACGTGATTATCCCCCTCTGCTCAGCACTCTGACTACATCTCGGCACTGCATCCAGTTTTTCATCCCCAGTACAGGAAATGTGATTTACAGACTGGAAGACGTTCAGTGGAGGGCCTCCGAGATGGTTAGGATGCGGGAGCACTTGCCATTTGAGGAGAGGCTGAGGGAGCTGGCTGCTTCAACCTCGGAGGAGACGGGATTTTGGGAGGGCCTTGTGGGAAAAGCTCCCCAATAGCTACGACGAGGAGGTCGTCAGGAAGATGGAGCCAGGTTCTTCTAATGGTACGTGGCAGGAGGATGAAAGAGTCGGTGCAAGCTGAAACAAGAGAGGTCCAGGCTGGATTTCCAGAGCAACTGTTTCCCCACGAGGACAGCCAAGCGGCAGAGAAGGCTGGGGAAGTTCTGCGGTCTCCCTGCTTTGGAGTTTTCAAGACGCGCCTGGCTAAAGCCCGGAGTAACCGGTTCTACCCCCACAGGTGGCTGCTGTGAGCAGGAGGCTGGACTGGAGGCTCCCGGAGTTACCCTGTGCTCCTGAGGCCATTTGGAGGTCAGGAGAGGCGGCACGCAGGTTTCTCTGGAGGGCACGTATTCCAGGAACTGTTCACGGGCAAGCTGGAATGCTGGTTTTGCGGGCTGTTATAATTGCTCTGCCCTTGATCAACCTCGCTGTGCGCTCCGGGCTGCAGCTTGGCAGTTCTAAGGAGACAGCCTATTCCTAATCCCTTTCCTCTTCCCGGAGCGGCTGGCTGCTCGCCTGCCAAGCACCTTCTGCGGGTGGCTGGCGGTGGGTAGCTCAGCTCTTCACGCGTGGCAGATGACGTGAGGTGGCTGTTCAGAGCCAAAGACCGGACTTGGTCACCGTTTCGGAAGAGATGATTGCAGGTCCCGCTTTGAGGCGGCTTTTGGGTCCCGAGTCGTTCCCGAAAGGATCAGTGGGTTGTGTAAAAGGGAATACTGGCTGGAGGACACGGCGCTGGATCTGTGTGAAGCGTCACTCCGGGGCAGAGTGCTCAGAGCTGGCACTCAGACTGTGGAAAAACATAAAGAATTTGGGCGGTAGGGGGGAAGCAGAACATTTTTGTGTAACGTGTTTGTGATTTGTGTGGGGAAGAATATTCATTTTGGGATGAACTTGTAATCAAGTAAGCCAAAGACAGTATTTGCTACTGGCTGCTACTGGCAATAGATACGTTCAGCTACGTCACAAAGCAGTTTCGTACCACCAGGACTAATTACTCCTTAGGGCACGTCAGCTGGGGGCGTGGCGGGCTCTCTGCCGCTTGTACTGAGCGGGGCACTCCCTGGCTCAGGCAGGAGCTGCTGGGTTCAGTGCTGGAAACGAACTCCCCTGTGTGATGCCAAAGCCTGCGCTTTCTCCTCCTAGAGCCTTATTTAGCTTTAAAAGGTAAGAAGTCTTGACGTAGATCTCTCGAGCGCCTTTACGCCACTCGCTCGTACTGTGTCTACCCACCAGTTTTCATGGATTTAGCTGAATGTGTTACGCAGTGAATGTAAACGAGTGGGAGAAGTGCCGTCGGGGCTTGGACGCGATTATAGGCTAACAAAGTCAGCAGCTAAGGTGCACAAATGCTTCAGCTCTGGAAAAAGAGGAGCATAGCCCCTAGGAGAAAGCCAGAGGCACCCACCAGGATTGTTAGTAAGGCAGTAATTAACAATGTCGTTTTGTCTTTTCATTATTTTCTACTAGGTTTTTAAGAAAGTGTACTCGCGTCTCGCTGTTTCTTGCCTGCTGACACATTAATCTGGCAGGCAGAAAGGTATTCCTTCCCCGGGGCACGAGCGTCGTTAACAGCAGAGCGCGGAGCCCGGGGAGGCGCTGCCTTAGGAGAGGGCGTTCCCACCAGTCATAGAAGGATACTGGGAGCTTCACACGCGGCGGGGAGCACCCCCAAACGCAGGAGGAGTGCTTGACGGACTCCACGCTGAGAACGCTGCGTGCAAATGGTAAAACTGCAGAGCCTTTGGGCCGTAATTCTTTTCTCTCCTGCCTTCTCAGGTGCACTGGACCAAAGAGGAGAACTACATGTTCAGGCTGTCAGCGTTCCGGGATCCGTTGCGGAAGTGGCTCCGGGACAAACCGCAGGCCATTTCCCCTGACCCTTTCTACCAGCGCGTGCTCCAGTGGCTGGAGGAGGACTTGCCAGACTTGTCTGTCTCTCGTGAGAGAAGCCGGCTGCAGTGGGGTATCCCTGTGCCCAGCGACTCCACGCAAACCATTTATGTGTGGGTAGATGCCCTGGTGAACTACCTGAGCGTGGCGGGCTACCCCGAGACACACGGCGAGTGGTGGCCTGCCGCGCACCACGTCGTGGGCAAGGACATCCTCAAGTTTCACGCCGTCTACTGGCCGGCGCTGCTGATGGCCGCCGGGCTGGCTCCCCCCGAGCGGATCTTTGTGCACTCGCACTGGACTGTCCGCGGGCAGAAGATGTCCAAAAGCCTGGGCAACGTGGTTGACCCCTTGGCTTGCATGGGCCGGTACACGGTAGACGGATTTCGGTACTTCCTGCTGAGGCAGGGTGTCCCTGAGCGGGACTGCGACTATTACGATGAGAAGGTTGTTAAGCTGGTGAACTCGGAACTGGCAGATGCACTTGGGGGGCTTCTGAACCGGTCGACAGCCCTCAGCATTAACCCCAGCAACACTTACCCGTGTTTCTCCGAGTCTTGTTTCCCAAAGCTCTCGGATTGCGGGGAGACAAAAGGCACAGGTAGGGCTTCTGCTGAAGACTATGCGTTCGTGGCCTCTGTGGCTTCTCTCCCTCTGCAGGTGGCCAGTTATTTTGAAGGTTTCCAGATCTACAAGGCTTTAGAATGCATTGCCCTGTGCGTGAGGCAGACCAACGGCTTCTTCCAGAGACACAGGCCTTGGAAACTCGACCGAAAAGACCCCGCAGAGCAGCTCTGGCTCGACACCGTCATCCACGTTACGCTGGAGTGCCTGCGTGTCTACGGGACGCTCCTGCAGCCCGTCATCCCGCACACAGCAGACAAGTTGCTCTCCAGGCTGGCTGTGGAGCCAGAGGAGAGAGGTCTCTCTGCTTTGACGTTTCTGCCACGCTACAACGGGAAGCCATGTCCCTTCGAAGGGAGACGGCTTGGACCTGACACCGGCGTCTTATTTCACAGGCTGGAGAAGTCCAGATGGCATGAGAGGGAAACCAAGAAGCTCTAGTCTCTGAAAAACGGCTTCTGTAAATAAAAGCCCGCGGGAGCCCACGGCAGGCGTTGTCGTTGTCAAAAGCGCGTCCCTCCCATCTCCTGGTGGTGGTGTGGAGTGGGTGAGGGGAGGAGGCTGAGCAGGGCTGTGCTGTCCTGCCTCGGGGACCGGCACAGGTCTCTCCCTGACGTGGGAAGCAGGCACGCTCGGGCAGATCTGTGGCGTGAGCGGGGCTAAGAGCTAGGGGAGCTTCTTGGGTGGTGGCCTTGAACGAGCACCTCATTAGCTGAGCTGGTACAGAACGAACTGAAGACGCAGCCTGGGTTTGAACACTGCTGCTTTTTTCCCCTGGTGCGTTTTATGGGACGTAAAAAGCATCTGAGGCAAATTCTTATCCCCCTAAAATAGGGAACTCTTCCTGTACCGTCCTGGGGCTCCACGTGAGAGCCCTCTTGCCTGTGTCTCATCTCGTACTTGTTTTCTGCTGGGAGGAGTGGGTTGGGGCTCTGCCCAGGACACTTTAAACAGGAATGTGGCAGCCAGTCTGCTCCCGAGACAGCGACTGCCCAGCTCCCTCGCTCCGGGAATCCCTCCTCAGGCTAGCACGTCAGCTGGGCTCCAGGAGGATCAGACTGCCCCTGAGGAAAGGAGGAGTCTTTGCTGGGACCTTCTCAGGGGTGCCTCTGCTCGTGCAGGGACTCGGCTGATGTCCTCGTCTTCACTTTGCCCCGCAGGTTTTTGGCCAGGCCAGGAGGAGCTGGGGGCAGTCAGAAATGCTTTCCTGGGAACATCTCTGGGACGCAGTCCGCAGGGATCTGTTGGGTCCATCAGCTGAGCTTCCTTCATGGGACAGAACGTGCTGATGCCGGCGTGAGCCTGGATGGGGAGGATCCCCCCGCGTGCCTGCCCTGTGCCGGCGGCACTCCAGTTCAGCGGTCGAGCGCTGGTCTCGCTCAGCTGCGCAGGCCTGCAGACACCACCAAAGCTGGGAAGGAGGGGTGTGTTTCACACCCGGATTCGACTTTATGAGGCTTTTCCGGCTGCTGCGGGGTCTATTGCAGCCTCTTCGTTTCCTTTCAGTGCCGCTGGAAGTGGGCAGCCGAGCACCGACGCGCTGGGGCGGTGGTAAATCCTTCCCGGCCTCGGGCTCCCTGCTTCCGTCGAGCGCCTGCGCTGCCGGCCTCGTCTTGTGGCAGGGGCCGTGCAGCCCCCTCGGAGCACCGGGGGTCTGTGCGGGCGCGGCGGAGGGGAGCGCAGGCCGTGCTGCCCGGCCTATTCCGGGTTACCCGGGACAGGACAGCCGGGTCCCCTCGGCCCCCCCCGCGGGGGTACTCCTCGTCCCCCGGGCGGTTTTACCCCCTGCCCCTGCTGTCCCCGTGTGCTGCTTTGGGCTGCGGACCGTGGCTCCGGCGCAGGCCCCCTGCTGCCCCGTCACGGGGGGGACAAGAAGACCCCATCCCGTTCCGCACCGGTGGCAGCGCCAGCCCTGGGTGCCCGGCGGCGGGAGGGCGCCCGGCTGGGCTCCGGGCCCGGTGCCGCCCTCACCCGGGAAGGGCTGAGGCCGGGTCCCCGTGCCCGGCGAGTGCGGGGGTGCGTGGGGCCGTGCGGGGCTGTGACCGGTGCTCGGGGCGGGGCCGGGGGCGGGGCGGGGCCGTAACCGGTGCGTGGGGCCGTGCGGTGCCGTAGCCGGTGCGCAGGGCGGGGCCGGGGGCGGGGCGGTGCCGTAACGGGTGCATGGGGCGGTGCCGTAGCCGGTGCGCGGGGCGGGGCCGTGGCCGTGGCCGTACCGGTGCGTGGCGCCGTGCGGTGCCGTAGGCGGGGCGGGGCCGCCACAGCGGCGGTGCCGTAGCCGGTGCGCGGGGCGGGGCCGTGCCGATGCCGTAGCCGGTGCGCGGGGCGGGGCCGTGCCGGTGCCGTAGCCGGTGCGGAGGGGCGGGGCCGTGCCGGTGCCGTAGCCGGTGCGCGGGGCGGGGCCGTGCCGGTGCCGTAGCCGGTGCGCGGGGCGGCGCGGCCCCATGAGGCGGTGAGGCGGCGGCGGCGCGGGATGGCGGCGGGCGGCGGGCGGCCGCCGGGCCCCGACTCCTCGCTGGAGCCCTACGTGCAGACCCGCATCTTTAAGATCATCGTGATCGGAGACTCCAACGTGGGCAAGACGTGCCTGACCTTCCGCTTCTGCGGGGGCACCTTCCCCGACAAGACCGAGGCCACCATCGGCGTGGACTTCCGCGAGAAGACGGTGGAGATCGAGGGGGAGCGCATCAAGGTGGGCCGCGGCAGCACCCCGGCATGGCCGGGGGCTTTTCTCTCGTCGGCCCGGCCCAAGGGAGGGGAGCGGGGGAAGGTTTCTCGTCCCCGCGTTGCAGAGACGCTTTCCAAACCCGTCACGGCCGCGCTGTCGCTATTTATGGGGTTTGCTCGAGGCTGCGCGCAGTCCGGAGCGACGGCTCGGGGTGAAACGCTGCTGTCCCCCTGCTCTCCCGCCACCCCGCCTAACCGGGTCCCCAACGCGCCAGAGCAGCTGGGCCGAAAGAGAGGCAACGCTGCAGGGAGCCGGGGGAAGGGGCTGTGGGCGGAAATCAGTGTGCTTTTGGGGGAGCAGATGGTGGTAGGCTGGCGGTGCCGGTGCTGGAAGGCCGGGAGCTTGCACGAGCTGGTTGCAGTGGGCTTGGCAGCTGTGGTATGAGCGCTGAAGAGTGCTGTCAGCACGCGCGGGGGGGTGCAGGTTCAGCAGAACTGGAACAGGACAAATTTGCTGTACGAAGGCCAGTGTGACACCTGTAAGAAACACGTCAGCCCAGACCTGAAGAGGCCTGGCTGGTGTGCCGGAGCGGATCTGCGGATCGACAGCAGCTGGTAGGGAGCAGCGTTTGCAGCCGAGCTCGGCCCGTCTGTTAGGTGGTCAGGGCCGACAGCCGTCTGGGTGCAGGACCGACTGCCGAAGAAGCAAACATTGCTGTTTCGCCGTCAGACGGGCGATCAAAAGTTGAGGAACCGATCACAATGAAATTAGAGCTAGTGTTGGTGGGTAAGAACTTCAGTTGCGCTTGTAAGCTGCCCATGAACATTTCTCTCTCTCTCCCTTAAGAGGAGAGGTGCTAATTTCCCCCGCCTTCCCCACCTCTACCCAACACTGCGTAGCCGTGGTGGTGTCGCTGTAGTGCAGGCTGGCGCGCAGCCCGCCTTGCTGCCGCTCGCTGGAAAGCGTTGCCAGGCTTTCTGCCTTCGGCTATTTTTCGTGCCCCAGCCAGCGGGAGCGGGAGGCGGTGCAGCAAACTGGCCTTTTCCTGGGACCACGCGTCCAGGAGGGGAGGTGAGGGGTGGGAGAGGTGCCCTCCCTCTCCTGCTCTGCCAGATGGACCGGCCTGGGAGAGGCCGGCAGGGAAGCGAAGGAGCAGCAGCTCTTTTCCAGCGTTTTCCACTCGGAAAGACTCGGGGGCAGGCACTGTCTCAGTGGGGCGCAGGGCGATCTGGATTAACCCGGCGCTCGTTTGGAAATTGCTCGTTCCAGGCCTCAAGACGTTACCCCCAAGGGCCAGGAGAACTCGGGCAGTCACAGGCTAACAGCAAAGCCCGGGCTGGAAGGGACCTCTGGAGGTCATCTGCTCCAGCCCCCGCTGACGCAGGGCAGCCCAGGGCCGGCTGCGCAGGACCCCGGCCAGGTGGCGTTTGGCTACCCCTAAGGATGGGGGCTGCACAGCCCCCCGGGGCAGCCTGTGCCCGTGCCCCCTCCCCTGCGCAGCGAGAGGTGTTTCCTGACCTTCAGAGGGAACCCCCAGCGCTTCAGTGTGCGCACGGCCTCTGCTCCTGGCGCCGGGCGCTGCTGAACGGAGCCGGGCTCTATCCTTGGGGTCTCTGTACACACTGGTAAGATTCCCCCCGAGCCTGCTCTTCTCCAGGCTAAACAGTCCCCGCTCTCTCAGTCTTTCCCCGCAGGAGAGACGCTCCAGTCCTGTCATCATCTCCGTGGCCCTTCGCGGGACTCTCCTGTCCGTGCCTCTCGCGTACTGGGGAGCCCAGAACCGAGCGCAGCGCTGCAGGAGTGGCCCCGCCAGCACTGAGCAAAGGGGACGCATCACCTCCTTGGGTCTGCTGGCAACCCTTTGTTCCACGCAGCCCAGGGTATCGTTCACCGCCTGTGCTGCAAGGGCACACTGCTGGCTCCTGTTCAACCTGGCGTCTGTCGGGACCGCCACGTCCTTTTCTGCAAAGCTGCTTTCCAGCTGGGTGGTCCCCAGCATGTACTGGTGTCTGGAGTTGTTCTTCCCCAGGGGCAGGACTTGGCACTTCTCTTGGTGGAACCTCATGAGGTTCCCGTTAGTGCGTTTCTCCAGCCTGCTGAGGTTCCTCTGGATGGCAGCACAACCATCTCGCATCCTAGCCACGCTCCTCCCAGTCTGGGGTCATCTGGGTGCTTGCTGAGGGTGCAGTCTGCCCCACCATCGAGACCATTAATGAAGATGTTGAACAGGACTGGGCCCAGTATTCACCTCTGGGGTACACGGCCAGTTACCAGTGTTCACCTAGACTTTGTGTCACTGGTCACCACCTCCTAGGCCCGGACGTTCAGACAGCTTCCAGTCCACCTCACTGCTCATCCAGCCCAGGAGCTGGTTAGCTCCCGTGTCACTTGGGTTGGGAAGCCGTCATCAGTGCTCTCCAGGAACGTCCTGGATTGCTGCTCGTGCCCTGCTGCGTTGTCCTTCCAGCAGCCATCGGGGTGGCTGAAGGACCAGGGCCATGGAGGACCAGGCCAGCAAACACGAGGCTGCTCCTGTCTGCAGAGCACCTCATCCGCTTGTTCTTCCTGGGCAGGGGCCTACAGCAGAGCCCCGCGCCAGCACCAGCCATGCTGGTGTGCTCTTCGATCCTCACCTGCAAGCGCGCAGTTGGCTCCTCACCCGTCCCGAGAGCTCCACGCCCTCCCGCTGCTCTCTCACGCAAAGGGCGGCTCCTCCTCCTCATCTTCTCTTTGCCCTGACACTTCTATACATACCGCAGAGGAATTGCTGGGGTTCTCTTTTATGGTGCAGGATTAGGTGGACGAACGTCCTGATCTGGCGCAAGAACGTGTGTGAAATGAGAAGTGCTTTGTGCGGGAAGCCCTCATGCATCTTCGCGCAGGGAATTCAACAGGCCAGCCCGCTCCCCGGGCAGTGGGCCCTGCCCGGCTGGACGCGTGGCACTCCTGTAGCCTTTTCTTCTCTGCTTTGCTTCCTAGGTGCAAGTGTGGGACACGGCTGGCCAGGAGCGTTTTCGGAAGAGCATGGTAGAGCATTACTACCGCAACGTGCATGCCGTCGTCTTTGTTTACGACGTCACAAAGATGACCTCCTTCACCAACCTCAAGATGTGGATCGAGGAGTGCAACGGGCACGCCGTGCCCCAACTCGTCCCCAGGGTGCTCGTGGGGAACAAGTGTGACTTGAAGGACCTGATCCAGGTGCCATCCAGCATGGCCCTGAAGTTCGCCGACGCTCACAACATGCTGTTGTTTGAGACTTCGGCCAAGGACCCTAAGGAGAGCCAGAACGTGGACGCCATTTTCATGTGCCTGGCCTGCCGGCTGAAGGCCCAGCGCTCGCTGCTCTGCCGGGACCTGGAGG
Organism: Chlamydotis macqueenii; assembly: GCF_036417535.1. NCBI lineage: Eukaryota > Metazoa > Chordata > Aves > Otidiformes > Otididae > Chlamydotis > Chlamydotis macqueenii. The sequence continues at coordinate 1,080,547 of NC_141566.1, forward strand.
GGCGGCCGGGCCCGGCCCGCAGGCTGGAGCCCACACACGACGCCAGCGGTAAAAGCTCCTGCCCGTGCTGAGGCAGGGGGCCCCGGTGAAAGCTCCTGCCCGTGCTGAGGCAGGGGGCCCCGGTGAAAGGTCCTGCCCGTGCTGCGCGGGCGGCCCCGGAGGCGCCGCGGCTCCCGCCGCCCCTGTCGCGGTCACCCCAATAAAGTGTCTGCAGCTCCGCTCAGCTCTGCGTGGTGCTTTGCGCGGCTCGGCCACGTTCGGCTCCGCTCGGCCCGGCTCGGCCACGTTCGGCTGTATTCGGCTCCACTCGGCCACGTTCGGCTCAGCTCGGCCACATTCGGCCCGGCTCGGGCGGAGGGAGGGGTGGGGCGCAGTGACGCATGCGCGGCCGCAGTGACGCATGCGCAGTGTGCGCCGCCGCCGCCATGAAGTAGGTGTGAGGGGCGCGGCGCGGGAGGGCAGGGCCGGGCGGTCCCGGTGCTGACGGTGCCCTCGCCCCCTCGCAGCCCCTTGACGAAGGTGAAGCTGATCAACGAGCTGAACGCGCGGGAGGCGGAGCTGGGCGTGCAGGAGGCGGTCTCGTGGCACGCAGAATACAAGGACAGCGCTTGGATCTTCGTGGGTACGGGCCGGGCCGGGCCGGGGGTGCTGGGGCCGGGCCGGGCCGGGCCGGGCCTGCGCGGGGCCAGTGCCCCTTCCCTCCTCTCCCTGTCCCCGCAGGCGGGCTGCCCTACCAGCTGACGGAGGGGGATGTCATCTGCGTGTTCTCGCAGTAAGTGTCGCAGCCCCCCCGGGCCTGCCGTGCCCCCGCCGCTGCCTCAGGTGCTAAGAGTTGCGTTGCAGGTACGGGGAGGTCGTCAACATTAACCTGGTGCGGGACAAGAAGACCGGGAAGTCCAAAGGCTTTTGCTTTCTGTGCTACGAGGACCAGAGGAGCACCATCCTTGCTGTTGACAACTTCAATGGGATCAAGGTGAGTGGCGCAGGCTGGGGCGGCGGCCGGCCTGCCCGCCGTGGCTCCCGCCGTGCCGCTTCACGTCAAAAAGGAGCCGCGGCGCCACGGGTCTTGTGGGGAGCTGGCGTGTGCCTTCGCTAACCCCGCGGCTCCTCTCGCAGATCAAAGGAAGGACGATCCGAGTGGACCACGTGGCCAACTATCGGCCCCCCAAAGATTCCGATGACTTAGATGACATCACAAAGGCCCTCCATGCAAAGGGTTGTGGAGTTAAAACGCCGCCTCATACGTCATCCGATTCCCTGTCGGAAGATGATGATGTGCCCGCAAAAAGACAAAAAGGTGAGGTGTGTTCCTGCCGGCCTGGACCCCGGGTGGGAGGGTGGGGGGACACCAGGGACGGGTGTGCGCTTGGAAGAGCTGCAGCCCTACTGCCCGGGCTGTGCGCTGAGCGGGGGAGCGTCCCTGGAGTGGGCGTTGCTGTGGGAAGAGGATTGCAGGAGGGTGCTGGAGACGCCAGCTGCGCTGAAGTGCCTGGGGACAGCGTGACGTGTGAGCGTTGAAGAAGGGAGTGGGGCGGCTCAGGCTAGAGGAGAGATGTGTCGGGGACGGGAGCGTGGGGGAAACCGGCTGTGGAGCTCGGGTGGAGCGGGGAGGACTTAAAATGGGGAGCTGGAAAGGTGCCGCGGTGCCTGGGGAGCTGAGGCGGCGCTTGCCCCTGGAGACGGACCTTGCATTTCAGATAAGGAGAAGAGGAGAGCGGAGCGGCAAAAGCAGAGCTCGCGGGCTGCGAAGAGGAGGGCGTCCGCAGACGAGGCGCCCCCCAGGGTCAAGATTAAGAAGGAGAAGGAGGACCCGGCCTATGAGCGCTGCGCCGGCAGGAGCCAGCAGCCCTGCGGGGGCTCCGAGGGGAAGCCCGCGAGCGGGACGCAGCGCGAGGAGGAGGAGTGGAGGCACCGGAGGAGAGCGGAGAGGGGCTGCCAGGAGCAGCGGGGACACAGCGGCTTGCGGGAGGAGAGGGAGAGGAGAGAGGAGGCTGGCAGGAAGGGCGAGGGGCACGGCGGCCGGCGAGAGGAGTGCCCTGAGGGAGGCCGATCCCGGGAGCGTGGCGCCAGGGAGCCCCATCCCAGGCACCGGGAGCGCGGCTCCGCGAGAGGCTCCAGCCGCTGCTGAGCCCTGGGGCGGGCGTCGCCCCGAGCCCGCCCAAAATCCTGCTCGGAGCCTCCCCACGCCCCTCAGCAGGCACCGCGGCTGGGCCGTCCGCCTCCAGCAGCTCCCACTGGGTTCCATTCCGCCCTGGGACAGGGCTCCCCTCCCTGCCTGCGTGGGACGCGGGGGTTTTGGCCTCCCTCAGCCCTTCGCGCAGGTGCGCGGCGTGGAGACGGTCGCTGGGAGCGGTGAGACCTCTCCTTCCCCAAAACCGCCCCGTCCTGGGGGGGGTGTCGCACCAGCTGGGCGCCCGCGCGGGGTGCGGGATGCCGTGGGCAGTTCGGTTTGTTCTGTGATGTTTGTCAATAAAGGTTCCCCGCTGTCCCGCCGGCGGCCCTGCCAGCGCCCTTTCTCTCTCGCGCTCGCTGGACCTTTTCCTCGCGCCGCGTTCGGGCCGGGCCGGCCCGGAGCCGAGGGGGGACGGGGACGGGTTGGGGGTAGGTTTGCTGTGAGGGACATTCGCTCCCGGGGGGGCTCCGTTAGGGTTTGGGAGGGGGGGGCCGTCCCGCTGCGGTTTGCCCCCCGTGGGGCTGACAGGGAGGTGCCGGTTCAGCTGTTTGTACCGCCGGCCCGGCAGGGGGCGCCCTCACGCCCCGCGCCAACCCGCGTTTCCGGTTCCGGGCGGGCGCGCGGCAGGTGCGCGGCCCCGCCATGCCATGTCCGCGCTGAACTGGAAACCCTTCGTCTACGGCGGGCTGGCCTCCATCGTGGCCGAGTTCGGTCAGCCGGGGCGGGGGGCCGGCGGGGGGCCGGCGGGGAGCGGGCCGGGGCCGGGCGGGCGGTGCGGGGCGCTGACGGCCGCTCTCCCCTCCCCGCAGGCACCTTCCCCGTGGACCTGACCAAGACCCGCCTGCAGGTGCAGGGCCAGAGCGCCGATGCGCGCTTCCGCGAGGTCCGGTACCGCGGCATGTTCCACGCGCTCTTCCGCATCTGCCGGGAGGAGGGCGGCCGCGCACTCTACTCGGGGTAAGCCGCGGCTGCACCCCCTCCGCCCCGGGACCCCCCCCCTCCGCCCCGGGACCCTCCGCTCAGGGACCTCTCCCTGCCGCCCCGGGACGCCCCCCTCCGTCTCGGGACCCCCCCCCCCCCGCCCACCCCGGGACCCCCTCCTTCCCTGCCCACCCCGGGACCCCCTCCTTCCCTGCCCACCCCGGGACCCCCCCTCCGCCCGCCCCGGGACCCCCTCCCTCCCTGCCCGCCCCGGGACCCCCCCTCCGCCCGCCCCGGGACCCCCCCTCCGCCCGCCCCAGGATCCCTCCCTGCCCACCCCAGGCCCCTCTCCCAGCCCCCAGAACCCCCCCGCTGCCCGCTCGCCGCTGCGAGCCCCCCGGGATCCCGGCTGGCCCGGGGCAGGGACGCTGCTGCGCAGCCCCGGGGGTCTGGGCTTCCCCGAGGTGGGAAGGCCGAGGGCTGTGGGGCGCGTGGGGGCGAGGCGAGGCGCTTCCCGGCACGCGGGGTTGTTATCCCGGGCGCCCGGCAGAGCCGCGCTTCTTGGGAGCAGCAGAGCCGCAGCACGGGCACGCCTGGCCCGGGCTGTGCCCCTGGCAGTTCGGGGGCTGCTGGGGAGCGCGCGGTGCTGGGAGGGCCGCGATGCTGCCGGGGTTCAGCGGTTTCCTTTGTTCCCTGCTCAGGATTGCCCCCGCCTTGCTGAGACAGGCGTCTTACGGCACCATAAAGATCGGCATTTACCAGAGCCTGAAGCGGCTGTTTGTTGATCGCTTGGAAGGTCAGTGTCAGCGGAGGCGGCACCAAGCCTCCTGCTCTCTCCGCTGGGCGCTTTCGCTCGCTCCCTTCTCTGCCCTTCGCAGCCAGAGATTCCCACCGGAACGGAGCCGTTGTCGCTCCGCGCTGTGGCTGTGTTAGTGCAGTAAGAGCAAGGACAGGTTTCAGTGCAGACGTGGATGTCGCTGTGCGTGGCGCTGCCCGCGGTCCCTGGCCAGGCGCCTCCCCCAGCCAGGCCTGTCCTTTCCCCAGCCTGTGTCTCTGTTTTGGTCAGAGCCCAAAAAATGGCACCTCTGACCCCGGCTCGCCTCTCCCCTCTGGTGAGTCTCCGGGAGCGCATCAGGTCCCATCCGTACGTCAGCTGAGTTGCACGGACTGAAGGTTTCAGTGGCGAGCCGCTCCTGTCTGCCCGGGGAGCCTTTGAGTCCTTGTGCCTGGCGGCAGCGCGTCCGGACAGGAACCGTACCGTCCCACGCGCTAGCTGCGGTTCTGGCCGCAGAGAGGGGACACCCCAATGCTTGAGCTGCACGCCTCTGGTAACCAGGGGCTCTGCGGCTCCTGCCTCGGGAGTGGAGCCGCACTCTGGTCCGTGCTCGCTGAAGGAGCACCGCACGCCCTGGCGTGCCGGGAACGAGCGTAACGCTGTTCCGACCCGGGGAAGGGAGGCGGGCGGCCCGGGCCGGTCAGCGGGCCGGCGAGAGGACTGGGAAGCGCAGCGCGCTAGAGCTGCATTCCGGGGGCTGCTCCGTTCCCCAGTAACGCCCCTCCCTGCGCGTGGTCCTGCGCCTGCACACCGAGCCGCGGGTCCCTCCTCGCTTGCTGCCGCAGCGTTTCCATCGCGGGTGCCGCTCTCTGAATGTTTGTCTCCCTACAGGCCTGGGGCAGCCAGTGGCCTGGTCTCCTCTGGGAAGTGCAGTGGTCAGTACCAGCAAAGGGCCGTGCCTTTTCCAACGTAACCTTCACCCTAATACCGGGCCTGGCAGCCTTGGGTCGTTCTGCCCGTCCCCCGGAACTAATTGCCTCTAACTTTCTCTGCCTGGGCCAGCTGCTCTCTGTTTTCTCGAGGTGGCCGCACGCTCTGAGCGTGGCGGCTGGGGCTGCAGATCAAAACAAATGCGTGTCTGGTTGCCTTGAGAAGCCTTGGGTTGTCCTTCTCTGTCTCCCTCTGTCTCCATCATGAGAAATGGTTCACTGGACACTGAAACCTCAGATAATTGTTCAAAATTGTCATCTGTCACAGTCTTTTCCTTGCCTGATCAGCTAGACCCATCAGCAAGACCCTTCTCTGTGAGGGTGTGCTGCCAAGTGTTTCAGCCGCTGCTTTCTCTCGCTGGCAGCTGCGGGGACTGGTCTGCCGCGAGCTGGTGGTAGCTGGCCAGCCTCTGCTCGTGCAGCTTCGCCGTGTGATTTGCAAACTGAGCTTCTCTGCTCTCCCCGGAGCCTCTCGCTTGTTCCGTACAATCTGCGCACCTTCCCTGTAGCTCTCTGGGGTCTGACCTTCTTTTCTCGGTTGCAGATGAAACGTTGCTGATCAATGTCATCTGCGGGGTGGTCTCGGGGGTGATCTCCTCCGCAATTGCCAACCCGACAGATGTGCTGAAGGTAAGAAACTGCGTGGCCGGAGACCGCTCCTGCCTGGCTGCGGTTTGGCAGGGCCGAGCTGCTGCTGTCCAGTGAAGACGCGTCTCTCCCAGCTGCAGTGAGGTGCTCTCTGAGCCACTGCTGGCGTCCGTTCTGCTAATTTGGTGGGGGTTTTTGAGTGGGAGCAGAAGCCCAGAGCAACAAACAGATTTTTGAAAATGCAGCTCTTAAAATTCATGAGACGCGTTGAGGCGGGGGTGGAGGCCGCGGTATCTTAGCGGGGTACGGCGGGTGGGGCGGCAGCCAGCTGTTCGGCAGGCCTTCCCGGCTCCGTTCCCCTCGGACGCCGTGCTGTGCCTGTTACGTGGAGCGACCAGAGTCCAGCAGGGACGGCCTGGTCCCCTCCGTTCCCTGCTGGGGGTTACTGGGGCCGGGTAGCTCTGCTCTGAGCGGAGAGCTTGGAGAATGTTCCCGCCCTTCTCCCCGCGCTGATCCGCCTTCTCAGAGCGGGAGGGCGTTGCCCGGCGCTGCTCTGTCTTGTCTGCGTTTTGCACTGCGCTTCCGCCCTGTTGCTGTCCCTGTACCTGCCTGCCGCCATCGTCTGCCGCGTGGTTTGCCCGTCCAGGGCACGTGGGCGGCGGTGTCGGCTCTGAGCCGCTCTGTCCTGTCTGCCAGCAGCTCTGCGCAGCTGCTACCGCTGCCGTCCCGGGCAGGCGCGGCCGTCGTCCCGCCGACTCTCACCTCTCTTGCAGATTCGCATGCAGGCTCAAGGCAGTTTGTTCCAGGGCGGCATGATCGGCAGCTTCATCGACATCTACCAGCAGGAGGGCACCCGAGGCCTCTGGAGGGTGAGCACCAGCCGCTGGAAACCCCCAGCAGTAGCAGAACTAACAGCTCCCTCCACCCGGGCGCAGCTCTTGGAGGGAACTGTGAACCGCGGGTAGTAGCAAGGTTCTGCTCTGGTTACCAGACAAACAGAGTGTCAGCGGTGGGGATCGGGTCTGTGCTGGGCCGGTTTGACATACACGAGTGTCCCTTGAGGGGACCGGCGTTTGGGACTGGATCCTCTCACTGGCCGGCCGCAGGAAGGGTGCTCGGCCTGGTGTATCTTGGAGGGGACCCCGCGCGCAGTGAGCGGGGCCAGTTCCCTGCCTCGGGATGGGAGCGGCTGAGCACCTCCTTGTGTGGAGGAAGAGAAAGAGGAGCTCTTCCAAGTAACCCGAGAGACAGTAGTGACGTACAGAAACTTTCTGAAGTTCCAAAGGGACAAATTTGCCCGCTGTCCCCGCCTGGACCCCTTGGAACTTGCCCTTTCAGCCCAAAAGAGTAGGACAGCGGTGGCCTTTGGGGCAGCTGGTGCGGTGACTGTTTGGATTTTAGCAGTGGCTCTTCACTTTTGTTAGAGAACCTCACTGTCCTTCCATTGCACATCTTCCAGACACTCAGTTGTCCGGCAGCCTGCCACGCTGCAAGGCCAGGTGCGGGAGCTGCGGAATCCCAGTGCGTTTTTTCCAGGGAACAGTCAGATTTCTCCCTCTCCTGGTCGCTGACGACCGTTACAGAAGGAGCTGCGGTGGTGTTCTGAGTGGGAAGGGGAGGAGCTGTCAGTCAGCTGCCGGTGTTGACACAGTACTGCGAGACCCTCTCTGCTCTCTAGGCAGACACGCAAGAGGGGCAGAGCGACTGGAAAAGCACTGAGCCCCGCTGCGTTGCTGAGGTGTGCTGCAGCCGGGACACGGGCAGGCGCATCGGGCTCCGGTGATGAGCTGGTCTGGCCGCTCTCTGGTGTGGGACCAGCGCTGTCCGCGCCCTCCCGCCTGCCCTCGCAGGGAGGCGAAGGCGTTTGTGCTCGCCAGTTCTGGGGTTTGTCCTGTGGGGAGGTGCGAGCTGGCCGTGCTGGGACGGGGTTAGCCAGGAACGCGGGGAGGCTGCGGGCGCCGCGCTGGCTCGGCGCGATGGGGGCAGCAGGGCCGTAAACCTGAACAGCACTTGTACTTCTCAGCAGTGGCTTTGGTTTTGTGTGGTGAGCAAGCTGGCGGTCTGATGGGCTGGCTAGTAATTCGGCCACGCGAAGGGTCGCTCCCAGTCCCAGGGAGCTCTCTGGTGGCACCGTGGGTCTCCCTGAATTACTTGGCTGGTGTTACAGTTCCTGTAAAACGGCCCAGTTCTGCCTTGCTGCCCTGGTCTCCTCGTTCCGCAAGCCGATAAAAACGTGCAGGTATTTTCATCTGGTTCCTGAGGAGGGGTTTGCTGGCACATTTCTCAGACAGAGGGCAGCTGGTTCCTCTTAGCTGAGCTCATAGCTGTTCCAGTAATTGCCTTGCCGCTGGCAGGACATTGATCTGGGAACAGGCAACTCTTCGAAAACATCGAAATCTGCTAAATGGAGTCCCTTATCAAAGCAGACTCTGCTGTTATGTAGCAAGGAGGCCCTGGAGCCCCACCTGGCTCCCCGACAGCTGCTGCTCTTGTGGCGCAGAACCTTTTTTCTGGTATTGAGCCTGTGGGAACTGTTCAGCGGGGGAAGACGAGTGGATTGTAGCCCGATGCCTGTGCGCTGGCGGCCGGGAGGAGAGCAGCAGCATGCAGTTAATCTCGCTGGAGTGACGCTGCCAGGGTGGAGGAATCCTTAGCTGTGGAGGAAAGCTGGGAGGCAGCGAGCTGCTCTGCCTGGAGAGCTACAGCTGCAGGGCAGGGCGAGGAGGGTGCGGGGTGGGCTGTCAGGAAAAGGCCCCTGAGAGGAAGCTGGGGGAGCTGTCCCACCAGCTGCAGTCCCCAGGCAGCAGCGCGCGCTTGTGACGGGTGCTTGTGCTCCACAGGGGGTGGTCCCAACAGCTCAGAGGGCCGCCATCGTGGTCGGGGTGGAGCTGCCGGTCTACGACATCACAAAGAAGCACTTAATTCTGTCAGGCCTGATGGGTGACACCATCTTTGCCCACTTCGTGTGAGTATTTGCTGCAGCCGCTGCGTTCTCCGGGCTTGGCGGGCTGTGTGAAGCAGAGGAGCGAGGTGGCATGGGGGGCGAGCCCGGCTCGTGGAGCAGGTGCTCTGGAGCTGCAGGGAACGGGCGTGCTGCTCCTGAGGGACCTGCTGTGTGGACTGGAGCGGCTCGGAATGACCAGCAGGTATCCCAGGGAGGCCCTGGAGGAACCCCTTGGTGACGTGACGTGTCAGCCTGATTTCAGCTCGCTGGTGACCAGGAAGGCTGCTGCTCTGTGTCTGTGCCGCACGGCAGGAGCTCGGGTGTGTCGCTGTTGTGAGGGCTTTGTGAGACGGGCAGAGACTGGCAGAGACTGGCAGAGCTGGCGGGACCCTCGGCAATTTGACCGAGTCTTGAGGTCGGCCTGCTTGGAGCACGGGGTGGGTTAGAGACCTCCCAAAGTCCTTTTTCACCTACGTTTTCCTGTTCTTCTGGCAGACACTTTAGCTGGAGGCGCTGCCGTGCTTCTCTTGGGTTTGCCTGCTGTGGGCTGAAGGTGACGAGCACTAGACCGTGCGTGGAGGGAGGAGACTGGCAGCTGCATGCTCCCTCTTGCTGCCTTGGGTCTTCCCGCCCCCTTCCCCGCCCCGAAGAAATGTTTGCTCTGGTGAGGAGGATGTGCGCTTCCGAGAGGCTGCCCTCAGGTCTGTGTCACCTTGACAGCGCCCGAGACGCTGGCCATGCCGCAGGCTGTCCTTGCAGAGAGCCGGCAGCGGGCTCTTGGTCATGCAGAGCCCAGCGTCTTCCTTTGCCGAGCTCCCCGGGGCCTGAGCTGCTGCGGCTCTGCCTCTGCCCGTTAGCTGGGTGGGAACAGGTAGTGCAGGTTTATTGCTGAATGCCTTTCTTAAAATCCAGTGAAAGGTGCTCTCGTGCTTACGTCGAGGCCCGGCTGAGCCGGAAAGGCCGTGCTCAGCGTTCCTCTCTCCCCTCCCTGTGTGTGTACAGTTCCAGTTTCACGTGTGGGCTGGCTGGGGCCATTGCCTCCAACCCCGTGGACGTGGTGCGGACGCGGATGATGAACCAGCGGGCGATAGTGGGCAGCACGGAGCTCTACAGGGGCACCCTGGACGGGCTGGTGAAGGTAAGGGGGAGAGCGGGGCGGGCAAGGCCCCGCTTCAGGGGCCGGCCAGGTTCCAGCACCGCACGCCGCTGGGAGCAGTTAGGTTCCGCAGCCACAGAGCGTGCTCGTCGGGGAGAGTTTTGGACAAAGCAGAGAAGGGCCTAGATCACTTCCCTGAGGTCACTCCGGCCTGAGCGTCCTCCCAGCCGTACGGGGCAAAACTTTGCCCGTGCACACAACTGAACTGGCCTGTCCGCCCGCTGCAGCAGCCGTGGAGGTCGTGATAGCACACGTGGCACTGGAGAGGGGGCAGAGCGAGGACCTGGTGCGACTCATAACGGATCTGTCTCTTCTCTCCTCCCAGACATGGAAGAGCGAGGGCTTTTTCGCACTCTATAAAGGTTTCTGGCCCAACTGGCTTCGGCTCGGTCCCTGGAACATCATTGTATCCTTCACCGTGCTGCTGGGAGGTCGCGGGTGCGGACGGGAAAGCCGAGCTGGAAAGGGAAGTGCGGGGCCGGCACCTGGGTGGTGCAGCCGTTTGTCTTCCCTGTCCTGCGGGACAGACGTCAGCTGTGGTGCCACTGATTGTGCCCCCTGCTCCTGACAGCTCCGCAGCTGGCCAGCGCGGGGACTCGCAGTGCAGCGGCGCGGGCGGCTCCCTGCAGCGAGCGCTCTCGGGCGCCTGGCGTGGGGCTTTCCCCTGGGGGGGCTGCGCTCTGGATCGGCTCCTGTGTCCTGCGGGAAGCCTGGGGAGCGTTGTGCTGCTCCCAGACGGGTGCTGGCCTGCTCTGCAGAACAGCGCCGCTGTGCCAGGTCCCTCTTGCCCTCAGAAATGGTGTGCACAGCTTATTTTAGGGAAGCCCCGGTTCGGGGTTAGGGCTGCCTCCCTTTCTCAGTGGTCTAGGCGAGCCTGGGCCGGTTTCTTTCTGGGTCAGTCCCTTCCCTGTCCTGGCAGCCCTTCTCCCACCGCGCTGTCCCACCGGTGCAGTCAGTTCTTGCTGCTGGAGAGGGGCTCCCCGCGCTGCTCTGCCTGGCCCTGCCAGGCCTGGCCTGCTGCAGCTGCCTCGCGTCCTCGGCCCGATTCCTTGACGTTCCCCTCAGTTTTTTATCACCTATGAGCAGTTGAAGCGACTTCCCTTCTGACAGCTGGCTTCTCTTCATCACAGTCGTCTTCACGAGCTGCAGCGGAGAGCTTCGCTGCAGCCTCCCTCTCCCTGTCGCCATCCCCCTGTTTCGGTGTTTTGGTCCACGTGGGTCCGGGCTCTCCCTTCCCCCGGGTGCACGGTCCCCGGAGCGCGGTCTGGTGTCACCGGGAGGCTGCTGGCGGGCGCTGCCTGGTTTTCCACAGGGAGGCAGGCGTTAGCGGTGTCCGAGGTCTGGCCTGAAGCCGTATCTTCTGTGAAGATCCGTGCGTTCCAGCGGCCGTTGGCGCAGTGGCGGTTGTTGTTTGGCTGGTGTGCGTTTTTGTGCCGTGCCTGCGGGGCGAGGCTGGAGGCTGGAGAGGGGCGCGCTCGTGTTTCCCTGCAGAGCTGTAACCTCATTAAATTATTTATTGACCGGATGGCTCGGGTTTGTGTTTGTGCAGATGCACTGCAGGCGTGGTACAGAGCGGAGGGCGTGTCTGCTCTGGAGAGAACAGAAGCCGTTTTTCAGCGCAGTGTCTCTTTTCCCCGAACGTGTACGCACAAGTGATCTTTAGGATTCATTACAGCAGAAATGTTTCTAAAACAAGGTTTACTTGTAAGTGTCAGAAAACGACGGTGTTGCACTCTGAGCTCAGTTTTGCGAAACCTCACTCTCCTCCCCTCATTGCTGGTGTTATTCCTGCTTATGTCGTTTTTAGAGCCAGGTGATGTGATTTAAAGCTGAACTCGGTGCCCCGCTGCTCTAAAACAGTGGCTGTAACATAGCCAGGGTGAAGCAGAACATCAAGCAAGAAACCTTGGTCATCCTTTTCTGTTTGATTTTTTTTTTTTTCTATGAGTACGGCTACGAAAGCAAACAGCCGTTACGTTCCTACTCCTTTTCCTGTCCGTGAGGTGGCTTTAGTTTGGATGAAGGTCCCTTGTGACCTAGCTGCCTCGTGCCAGCTGCGTGCGTAAGGAAGGTGACACCGACAAGCTCTTCACTTACACCCTGCCTTGAGCAGGGCCGTTACTGCAGGGCCGCAGCTCGGTAGGCTGGCAGGGTCGTCTGCAGGGTTCCTCGCACTGGACCAGCTCCCCTGGGTGGCTCTGGGGATGGCCTTCCGCTGGCCTGGGCAGTCCCCAGCCCCGGAGACGTCCCTTATCCGAGCTCTGGCTGCACTGGCCGCCATAAACGTTGCCACGTGTCCCTGCCTCCCGTTGTCAGTAGTAACCGCAGGTGAGCGCATGTCGGTGGCGAGCGGTGACGATCTCTGCGGACGTGGCGGCGAGCTGAGGCTGGCCGTGAGCATGCCTCGGCTCCATGCCTGGCGTTTCCCGAAGGCGGTCGTAAACCCTTCCTCCCGGAGCCATCTTGCCTTGCAGCAGAGAGGAGGACAAGCTGAGTCACGCTGGGCTTCTCTCTCCCGGCCCAGTAACGTGTGAGAGCGTAGCCGAGCCGTCTGTCCCTAGTTACGTCAGGCACGCCTTGACGCGGATCCTGCTGCCGCCCCGGGCGGCGGCGCTGGTACCTGAGCGTGTCCATAGTGCTGCCGTCAGGGGCTGAGAAGTGATTGCAGACACCGCAAAGAGAGCGTGGGTGTGAGTGTTAGAGCCTGCCGCGTGCCCGGTAAGTACGCGTCCCATCAGAGGTGGGCGCTGGAGGAGACCTTCCCCGTGCACCCACAGAAGGGTCCAGCTGCTTTCACTCTGATGTGGAGCTGGTGTTCGAGGCGCCCTGGCAAGCAAAGTCCTGCCCCAGCGTGGAAAGGACCAATCTGCGTGGTCCCTGATGCGTCTGATATAAAAATGGCAGTGAGCCAGGTCAGAACCAGAAGAGGGGCCAGAGGGATCCACTTACCAAGCTAAATCCCCAAATCTGAGGGTGAGCCCTCTTTCAGAGAGAAGGGAGAAGCCTTGCAGGGGGGCCCTGGGGCTGGCGGGCGCTCGAGGAATGAAAGGACTGCTCAGAAAAGTGAAGACTGTGATGTGCTGGAAGGGCCAACGGCTGATGGATGAGGAAGAGGAGGAATCCAGACTTCAAATCTGCTGGGAGGTTTCTGGAGGGGTCGGCGAGCGTGGGGACCGGGAAGCTGGAGTTGATCTGGTCTGCCCGGGTTTCCCCAAGGCTTTTGTTTGAGCCCTCCATGAAAGCCATCGCCGCGGCCAGACGGGGCAGAGAGAAGGGAGATGCCTGCTGGGCTCTCACAAAGGTCCTGCTTTGAAGCATTTGGGGTGGTAAGGGGAAGCGGGCGGTGCTGAGCTGCAGAGGGGCACGCCGACGCAGAAATACGAAGCGGCACGGCGGGAAGGGGGAATCGCTGCCGGTGCTGAACCGGCTGTGGTCTCGCAGCTTGGACATGTGCTGCATCCTTCCTCCCCACGGCCGTGCCCGCGTCCCGCCCGCGCTCCCAGCCTCCCCCGGCCGCTCGCCCCTCGGGTTACTGTTTGACAGAGGAGCTCGGAGCTGCCGCGTTTCCTGGCAGCTGGGATTTTTCCGGCTCAGAAGGCAGGAGAGGTGGCTTGTGGCTCCTCGTTTAAAGGGATGGAGCTGTGACTCCCTGCGGGAGTGCGAGGGACGTGGCAGCGTGTTTGCAGGACTCTGTAGCGCACAGGTCTTTGTGTCCGAGAGTTCCTTTGTTACAAGTCACTGTTAGCAGGTAAACACGCTTCTGGTCAAGACAGCGAGTGTGTGTGTGATTGTGTTTGGTGTTAGCAGCACCTACATCTGTCTCATTCCAAGTCCACGGTGCAGATCATTCCGCTGCTCCAGGAGCCACGTCAGTCGATGGCGGGTGGATCTCTGGAGATGATCCGCGTCCCGGAGCCCGGAGCCAGCCAGGCGTCCCCGGCGGGCCCGAAGGGGCAGGGGAGCTCTCGGAGGGGCTGGTTTTGGTCGGTAGCCGGTTACGGTTACACTGACCCGTACACGGGCAGAGGACACCGGCTCCTGGAACAGCTGCTGCTGACTCCTTGCTGAGGAGGCCCCTGCGTGGGTCGCGGCCGTTTCCCTGTCCCACGGGCTGTGGGGGTTTCCTTGGTCTGGGTTTATCCAGGATGCCCTGGCTCCCGGCTGCGCGTACCAAGGGCGCTGCAGGCTCCCACCTGCGCCCGCCAAGGATGCGCCGCGGTCCCAGGCTGGCAGGCGGTTTCTCCACCTCTGTTCTAGCAGATGTCCCTTGTCCACGCTTCTCCCCGTTATGACCAGGTCACCCTTCTGGCCGCTGCTCCGACAAGGGATCGGTGTCGTTCCCGCGGTCCCTGCAGGCAGGGGCAGCCCTGGCTCTGCCAGTGACCCCGCAGGAGCCCCTCGCGTGGGGCTGGGCGCTGGGAGCTCTGCCTGCTCCCTGTTACCAGCACGGTGTCAGCCCCGGGCACTGGCCCTGCTGGGCTCCTTGGCGCTGGGCTGGGGGGCGTCCACCACCCCGTGTGCCATCGCGGCAGCTTCCTGCCCAGGCGCTCGCTGCTCGCCCCGCTGCTCCAGGGTTGTCTGGAAACGTGGCTGGAGGGGAGGGACCTCCGTGGGCACAGCAGGTGCTGCCGGAGCACCGGTCCCTTCCGGCAGGCAGCTGCTCAGCAGAGCCCAGCTCCCAGCCTGAGAGACGCCGCCGAACCCCGGGCTTCCGCTGCGCCGCCCGGAGAGCGAGGGGCCGCCCGCTGCCCGGCTGCGGAGCCAAACGTGCCAAGAAGCCCCAGGTGAGGGATGCCCTAGAATCGTGTTGGGGACGCGCCGTCCTGGGGCCGTGCCCCACAGGGGACAGCCATGGCTAACCTAGCCCTGGGAGCCATCCTCGCTGTGCTGGCCTCGCTCATCATCGCTGCCAACGCGCTGGTGGCCGTCACGCTCCTTCACCTCATCCAGAAGAGCGGCTGCAAGGGGCTCTATTTCGTCCTTAATCTCGCCGTGGCGGATGCCATGGTTGGCTTCACGGTCATGGGGCTGGTTGTGGATGAGTTTTCCCAGCCCTTCCATCCGTCCCAGATCTTCTGCGTCCTGAGAATGGCTTTTGTGACCTCCTCTTCTGCGGCCTCTATCCTGTCCCTGATCCTGGTTGCGTGCGACAGGCACCTGGCGATCAGGAAGCCTTTCCACTATTTCCAGATAGTGACGGGCCTGCGGGTCGGGGTGCGCTTGCTGGGGCTGTGGCTGGTTGCTGCCCTCATCGGCTTCCTCCCAGTCCTCTCCCCGGGCTTTCAGAACATCTCCCACCACAAGAAGTGCTCCTTCTTCGGAATCTTCCAGCCCGCCTACATGCTCGCCGTCTTCTGCTTCGGCTTCTTCCCGGCGCTCTTCCTCTTCATTTACCTCTACTGCGACATGCTGAAGATCGCCTCGGTGCACGTGCAGCACATCCGGGAAGTGGAGCAGGCGGGGCTGGCGGGGGGCTGCCCCCCGTCCCGCGCCACCAGCGACATGAAGGCCATGCGCACCGTCGCTGTGCTCATCGGCTGCTTCACGCTGTCCTGGCTGCCGTTCTTCATCGCCAGCGTCGCGCAAACCATCTGCGTGAAGTGCTTCCCCTACGAAGTCATCGAGAACTACCTCTGGCTGCTGGGGCTCGGCAACTCCCTCCTCAACCCCCTGCTCTACTCCTACTGCCAGAAGGACGTGCGGCTGCGGCTCTCCCAGCTGGCCGCGGGTGTGAAGAGGAGAATCCTCCTGCGCCTGAGGAACGGCCGCCGGCTCCCTGGCAGAGGCGCCAAGCCGCTCCCCACCGTGTCCTGCCCGCGGCTCCAGGACTGACGCGGTGCGGAGCGGCTCTCGCCAGCCGCCCGGCTCATCTCCCGCATCGTGACCGTGAGCTCGGCGCCTGCCAGCTGTGGAGGACAGCACAGACAGGGTGAGATCAGTCTGGATGCTGATTCCCGGACGTCAGCGTGGCCAGATTCCAGCCTGCTCACCGCACGGCCCGTTTTGCGCCAGCCCCGAGCACCCCAAATTGCGGCTGCGTGGTGCACACTCGATGTTGCCTGCAGAGCCTCAGCAAGGGCAGCCTCCTGTCTCCTGGGACCAAGCCCCCGGCGCTCGCTCCGTGGGCTAAGACCCTTCAGCCACGGCTGCCCCTTCGCGCTGGGCGCAGGCTGGGAGGCGTGTGCGTGTCCTAAATCTGTCCTGGACCGCAAGCGCTCCCGGTCGCTGCCCTTCCTAAGCCCAACTGACGATCCTGGGCCATCCCCAGACCTGTCCCCTGCCGCCACCAAACCCCAGGCAGAGGCGAGGGTCTGGGTCTGGGCTCTCGGCCGTGGCAGCGGGGATGAAGGGAGGGCTCCCGCGTTCCCGGGCAGCAGCCGTCCCGCACCGGAGCCGGCAGGAAGAGCGCGGAGCCGCACGCCCGGGAGGGTGCAGGGCAGCAGGCGCTGCGCTGTTGCTGTTTGGCTGGGGCTGTAAAGCGAGTTAATGCCTAACCGCTGACAGCTGAGCTGCGGCGAGGGCGCGGGAGGAACGGCTGCCCTGGAGCCAGGGAAACCCCGCGCGGGAGGGCTGCGGTGTCCCACCAGGGCTGCAGGGCCGGATTTGGGGCTGCGAGGGTCCCCACGCCCTGACTCGGCCCGTGGGGGCACACAGCACTCCTGCGTGCCCTGCCACGCTCCAGCACTGGCCGGATTGCTGACGCGGCCGCAGGCTATGATGGTATTTAATTTCTTCTCCTTAAATCTCGTCCATTTAATCCATGTGGCAAGAAACCTTAAAAGAGGTTTCTTAGCTAAGCGTGTACCCTAACCGGAAAATGAGGGTGCTGCGCGTAAATAGCAGTTGTTCCCAGCTCTGTCGTTTGCCCCGTGGCGAGACAGGAAGGCTCAAGGCCACATCCAGTCTGCGTCCAGAGCCTGCCCTGGTCCCGAGGCCTTCCCGTCCTAGAGGAAAAGGCGAAAGTGAAAGTGCCTTTTGAAAAACAAAGCCATCCACCTCTGCCCGGGAAGGGCCTGAGACGGAATCTCACGCGGCGGACGCTCTTCCCGCCCGCGCGGCGCAGCGCCGGCCCCAGAGAAGGCCCCTGCGGAGCAGCGCTGGCTCTGCGGTGCGCCGGTGCCTCGAGCGGGGACGGCGGCGTGGCGGGACGGGCGGCGTGCGCGAGGAGGGGGTGTGAGGGCGCGGGCCCCTGCCCCGCTTCCACGGGCCACCGGGCGCTGCGGTGCGTAAATACCCGTCGGAGATTTCGCGTGTGGAATGTTTATTGACGTTTATTGATGTTTAATACAAATTTCACTTGTGTCAGCGGCCCGGGAGCTCCCCGCGACACAGCAGCGCGCAGCAACGGCGGCGCGGGGGCGAAGCGCGATGCCAAGGCGAAGCCCCTCGCCGCGCTCGAGGGGTGATGGCTCTAAACGGGAACGGGGCGGCTCAGAGGAGACAAACGGAGCAAAGGCTGCACTGGGAGGGTGGAAGAGGCCGCCCAGAGAAGCTGTGGGTGCCCCACCCCTGCAATCGTTCCAGGCCAGGTTGGCCGGGGCCCTGAGCGACCCGTCCCGCCTGGCGATGGCGCTGCCCGGGGCAGGGGGGCCGGGCTGGGTGGGCCGCGACGCGCGGCCATTGCGGCCGGGCCCGGCCCCTGCTCCGCGGGCGCACGGCGCATGCGCGGCCCGCCGCCGCGCTGAGAAGCTTGAGCCTCGGCCGCCACCGTCCCGGCGTGCTGTGCGCGCATCGCCCCGCCCCCTGGCGAGGCGGCAGCCAATGGGCGGCGGCGGTGGGGCCGGTGGGCGGAGCGGCCGGTGGCGGAGGGCGGCGGGCGCGGAGCGGGCGGTGAGCGCGGGGCTGGGACCGGGCCCGGCCGGGGGAGGGGGCGGCTCCGCGCCCCGCGGCGTCCGGAGAGCCGGGGGGCGGCGGCGGTCCGCGGCCGAGGGGGCGGCCGTGGGGAGCGGGGCGGCGGCTCCGGTGGAGGCCGGCAGCGCTTCCGGGGCGGCGGGGCCGGCGTGCGCCGCGCTCCTGCGGGTCTGCGCCCGCCCGGTTTCTTAGGCCGCAGCGCCCACCGGGCCCCCCCAGCTTTTCCTGCCCGGCCCCGGGCGCGGCTGCGGGGCCTCCTGGCCGCCCCGGCCCCGGCCCCGGTCCCGGTCCCGGCCCTCCCCGCCGGGCCGTCTCTGAGCGGCCGAGCGCGGAGGGGGCGCGCTGCAGGCCCCGGTGGCCGTTCGGCGGGCGGGGAGGCGGTTTGGAGAGGTTCGTTGCGTGCGGGAGGGCGCCAGGCTCCCTCGGGGCTCGGTGGCGGTGAGCGCGGCGCGGGGGGGAGGCGGAGGTGGGGCGCGGTTACAGAGACCGTTCGGCTGGCGGTGCCCCGGGCGCGGCTGGCTTGCAGAGCGGGGGATGAAGGGGGCTGGGGCGCCGCGGGCCGGGGGTCCCTGGCTGTGTTCTCTCTCTGTGTTCTCTCGGCCCTGCCCAGCCCTGCTCCCGTCCTGCTGCCGCCAGCCGTCCGTGGGAAGCCCCGGAGCGCTCACAGCCGGTAGCCGCAGCTGCCGGTGGGCTGTCGCTGCCCTGCGGCCCCGGTCTGTGGAGTTCCTCAGGCGTTCTGCTCGAGCTTCTTGGCATCGAGGTGTTTCTTACGGCCTGAGTTTTGCTCGTGTTTTGCAGCGCGGGTCCAGGCCGTGCTGCGCGGAGGTGCTTTCGTGCTGCAGTGCCCGGAGCGCGTTACCCATTAGCTCCCGTGCTCCGCTCCCCCGTGCCTCGCTTGCGCAGCCACGCCGAGCTTTTCCGGCCTGGAGAGCACGGGTGGGGGTGAAATGCCAGGCGGGCTGGGCTGGGGGGCTGGGCTGGGGGCTGTCCAGCACGCCAGCCCTCCTTCGTACTGCAGCCTCGCAGCTCTTCCCGCTCTGGGCGCCGGCTGGCTGGTTTTCCTGTTCCTTTAGGTTTTGTTTGTGGGGTTTTGTAACGCCTGATTTAAAAGCCCTGCGTTAAGTTGTTGAAAGCTCCGCCTGAGCCGCTGTGAGGTCAGGTTTCCTACTTTAAGGTCATGTTTTTGGTGTGGGTGACTCGAGCTTGTGGAAGGGGTGAAGCTCAATCTCCCAGTAATGTCCGGGATAAGGTGTTGCTAGAGAGGCATTCTGCGCACCTTCCAACGATGGTGTGAGATTTCTCCCCTAATCCCGACTTTTCTGCTGACATTCCCCCGGTGCCGACGCGTCCGTCCCGGAGTGACGCCTTCCCCCTGCGCCCAGCTGCTCCGCTCTTGGCCGGGACCAGGACGAAGCCGTTTGGGCCCTCGCTGGCGCTGCCCCTCCACAAGGCTCGTGGCGGGGGAGCAACGCTTGCCGCTCCATCCGGGTTTTGCACTAGGACGTCCCGTGATCCCGATTGCTGACTCTGCCGGGTTTTCTTTGAGACTGCCCTCTTTTTTTTTTTTTTTTTCCCCTCTTTTTTTCCTGGTGGTGCGGCGTGGTGGCTGGAGTGGCTGCTGGAGACTGCCCATGGAGGCGGCGGCGGCGAGTGCCTGGGTCTGTGCCGGTGCACACGCGTGCGTTTACCCCGGTGAAGAGCTTTTTCCCTTTGTTCTGGGCTGTGAGAGTAAGCAAACGGTGCGGCTCGTGCACAGCTTGGTCGAGTCCCTGTGGTTTTGCTGCTGTGGATGTGTGTTTGTGAAAATACAGTCTGGTGAAAGCCCTGCAGATGGCCCGTTGGCATTGCTGAACGCCGAGTCGAAGAAGGGACTCTTTGTGTCTCTTTTTTTTTTTTTCTTTTTCTCTCTTTAGGTGCGCTACTAGAATAGCTTGTCTGAAGTCAATATTTCTTCAGAGTACAAGCTTCCAGGATCAGGGAAAGTGAGCGGTGCGCCTCTTACCGCCAAGGATTACCAGAACTTAATCTTCCTGCGCTGAGGTCGCTAATCTCCGGCATGCAAACAGGATTTGTCTAGCCGCGCGCCAGCGCTTCAGAGCACTGATGTATGAAATCCCTCGCAAGCTCAAACGCGCCCGTTGCTAATTGCTCGCCCGCCTGTGTCCCCCGTGTCCCAGAGCCTGCCCGCCGGTGTCACTCACTGCAGACTGACGGGGACACGTGCGGTGCCCTTTGCCAGCTCCAGCCCGGGCTGCCGCTGCCCGCCCGCGGGGCGGCGCGGGGGGCGTTTTACCCTCGTTAGCGCCCAAATTTCCTCTTGCGCTGAGAGGCTTGCATGGAGCCGCACCGAGTGCGGGAGCTCGACCCTGGACTGCGTCCTTTAAACAGACAGACAGGCTGGGGGAGGCCGGAGAGCTGGCTGAGGTGCTGGAGTACGGCCACCGTCTCGCCATGTTTCTTGTGCAGTACGCAGGTAGAGTGTGTGTTCCATGTGCGTTTCTCCGGGAACGTCTTGTTAGCGTGTAGGGTTCTGTGGAGCCGGCAGAGGTAACGCTTGAAAGTCCGCCTCTCTCGTCGGTGCGCCTGGGCGGCTTCTGGATCAAACAGAGGGTTGTGAAGCTCCAAGCCTGACGCTTAAGCCAGGGGCACGGCAGAAAGGAGCGTGCAAGCCCAACAGCAGGTGTTGAACCTGGGATCCAGGCTGGAAAGCAAATAGTTGGCGTCGAAATGTAACCTGGAACCTCGGTGTCTCCTGTCCTTTCCCCTCCCGCTGTTTGCTCTGTGCTCCCTAATTGATTGCTTTCTTCTGAAGTGTGTTTCTTTAGAGCTGAAAACCAGCAGGATGTGATCAGATGGCAAGTTGTGTCCTGGAAGCAGTTTGTTTCTAACCAAGCAGAAGAGAAAAGGAACCTCTGTCCAGGCCGAGCAATATTTATTGCAGATATTGCCAGTGTTGGCAAAAGGGAAATCCGTATTTATAGCAAAGCCTGTGTCAGCCCATTTCTGAAGTTCCTCGTGATGGCGGGTAAGAGAGACGGCTGGTGAGCGGGCGTGATCTGTGTAGGCTTCTGAAGTGTGTGGTTAAAACGCTTTCAGGTGTCGGCATACCTGTCACTAGTTTTTTCTCTGAGCTCTGAGTACCTGCTCTGTCGCCTAGCTGGGCCTCAAGGGAGCCCTTCGAGCGTCTGACCGGCTGCAGCGCGCGGTCGCCATCACTGCGTGCGCTTCCCCCGTCTGGCCCCGGGTGAACTGGTTTACGTGCCTCTAAAGCAGCGCTAGGCTGGTGGGCAGAGCTCCTGCGGGCGCTGGGCTGGACACGCAAGCGCAGCGGGGCGGATGGCAAGTCGTGGAGCGGAAGCCCTCGGGGTGCTGTTTTCCCGTGCAGGCCTTGGAGCCTTGCGCAGCGAGCTGCGCGCGCCCACGCGCTGGGCAGAGGCGTTGTCGGCGCGTTCAGCTCTCGGTAGCGGGAACGGTGTGTAACACGCTGCTGTTCAGCTCACGTTGGTGACCGTTTGATTTCTTTATTTTTCACTGCTCGTTAAGGCAAGCGGCCAAGCTCCGTTAGCAGAAACGAGTGGTTGGAAAACGAAGTCCCGTGCAGGATCTGGCGTGGGACCCAGGGAGGGTGGATTTATGCCTGGAACATTGAGATCTCTTCTATCCAGCCCCTTCTGAACGCGTGCTGTGGAAGCTGCAGCTGTATATAGCACCCGCACGCACCCGGAGCAGCCCCTCCCGAAGGGCCGGGCGGGGCTGTGCGCTGCCGGCGCCGTTTGGGGCGGTGGGAGGCTGCCGTGCGCCCTCCCGTGAGGTGCACCTGGGCGTGCGTTTCCAGAGGCGAAGGCCGCCTGCAGCCACCTGCTGCTGCGTGAGAGGACTTGCTCACAGTCATTTCTTGCTCATCCTTAAGCATCCTCACTGGTTTTTCCCATCTGTTCCTCTAGTGAGGAATCTTCTAGCTCAGTGGTGCCTGTTCTGTCAGTCGGATGATGAGAGGTGAATCTTACAATTGCTCCTTCTCTGGTCTGCGCACGGCCTCTCTCTATTTTTAACCTGCTTCTGAGGTTTGTTTTCCTGAGCCTGCAGGACCTCGGTGACATTTTGACTTTGGGGTATTTAAGAAACAGCACAGGAGGCGTCCGGTGTGGCCGGGCGTGACTATTGTTGTTGCCAGCCGAGTGGTACGTGCTTCTTGGCGGCTTCTTGTGTTCTCACCTTTCAGGAGGGAAGAGAAGAGCCCTGCAGGCTCTCTGTGCCCGCTTTCTTGGCTATTTACAGCCCTGCACTGCAACCATGTCTATTAACAAGTTCTTGGAAGTGAAACCCTCTAGAATAGAAATCACGACGCTGCAGAGTGTCTAGAGAAAGGTTTGGTAGAAATGCCTTGACCCGTCAGTGCGTTGAGACGGCGTAATTGTCACCTTTGGTGCTCCCGTGCCTTGGAGGCGCGGCCAGCATCTCCTGCGGGCGCCATCAGCCCGCGCCCAGCGCGTGGGGCGGGTGGTGATGGTGCGGCTGAGGACTGACGGAGTGGGAATCGCTGACGAGTCGGTGCCCACAAAGGGGACCTGCGCCTGTGCTGTGGGGTGGGGAGAGCACGCGAGCCCTGGGGCTGAAGAAGTTTGGGCTCCGACAGCGGCTCCATCGCTTGCCTGAGGAGGAGTTTGGTCCAGCTGGCAGGGGCTGTGCACTCCCCTCTTTGGGGGTGCGTGGGCAGAGCACCCTTCCTTGGCTGCGAAGGCGAGCCGCTCCTTCCTAGGCTCCCTGAAAGGCTCCTGGTCCCTGGGACTGAGCATTTCTCCTACTGCTGTGGTCCTGAAGCATCGCAAACCCAATTAAAGAAGGTCTCTAAGTGTCTTTTTTCTCTTTTAGGCTTAAACCATCTGTCCTTCGATCCTGCCAGCAGCAGCGAGTCTCTGCAGCTCGGCAGTGCTGCTGGCCCGCAGGTGTTGGAAAGCCTGGCCGAGAATGGAAGTGATCCGGGCAAGAAGAGGAAGAGAGCAAGCCTTCCCCCGGGTGAGCGGGTGGCAGCTCGGGCTGGCGGCAGAGGGGGCAGCCGCACAAACATTGACGGGATTTTCCGCTCCCTCCCACTCTGTTGTTGAAGCCGTGTTTTTTGGGGTTTTGTTTTTTTTTTTCAAACAAGCATTCATTTTGTGGCAGCTTCATCAGGAAGACAGCGTGTGAGACAGCTCTGACTGCACATGGCCAGGTTTGATGTCCCTGCTCTGTTTTGGGCAGCTCTCTCTTCTCCTCAGCAGAAGATTGCTCTGGGTGCAGACTGTTGGCTTTTTTTGAACTGGATGAGTCTTTCTGTGTTTTTCCACAAGAAAAAAAGTTTGTGTGGGGGTTGGTTTTTTTTCTATGCAGAGTTAACCTTGTGCTAAGTGTGTTTTTCCTCTTTGAAATGAAGTATTTTTGCATTGGGGCACCTCCCATTAAAACCCGTGCAAACAAAACCAGCAAGCGTGTGTCTTGGTGGTACGTGGAAGTAACCAGCTGAAGGCCTGGTTGGCCCAGCTGGATCACTGAGGAAGATCCGGATGCTTAATTAAGCCACATGTTTGTATAATGTTAATGATTCCATCCGGATTGCCGGGTAACTCTGCTCGACCTTGAGTAAATAACCCTGGTACTGCCGCTGCCGGCAGCGTGCCGCTGTTGTTTGCTTCACCTCCCCTTTTAGCATGGAGGAGAAATGTCTTCTAATGGCAGGGGAAGTGCTCTCTGCCGGAACAGGCTGGCCATCTCTGCAAATGCGGTGCCGTTATGACAATTTATACCTGCTGAATGTTTGTCCTTTGTTCGTAGATCTCTTTGGAGGAGTCAAACCTACCCCTTATCTTTAATCAGTGTCCTTTAAGGCCCCTTAGAGCTTTTGATTGTGGTGCAGAAACCGTCATTTAGCTGCTCTTGGCAGGCAGTGTTTCCATAGACCTTGCTTCCATAAAATGTCTGCTCTAGAGGGAGGGAACTGGTTTGGTTTTGGTTTTTTTCTTTTCGTTTGGCCCTTTTGTATAGGGTAGGTTCAGATCTATTTTTGGGCGCTGACACTGCGGAGCCCTGCTGGGCCACGTTTGCCCTGCAGAAGAGAGGAGGCACGCACTAAGCTCTTAATCACGTTTTTCCTGTCAGCAGATGGTGGTGGAAATCTAAGCCTCGACTCCATTCCGATGGGCTTGCCAATGTCGGACCCAACTGCCTGGGCCACTGCGATGAACAACCTGGGGATGGCTCCCATGGGGATGACGGGACAGCCGCTCCTGCCCGGTACGTCAGCTTGCCCAGACTGGTCCCCTGTTCCTTTCAAACGTCTTTGGGAAGAACCTGTTTGGGTGGAGTTGGCTAAATGCCTACCGTGTACAAAAACATGAATAAGCTGTGTTTGAAATGCACGTGTGTCTGGAAGTGATTTACCGCATTAAGCGTGTGAGAAGCATGGTGTCCCCTGCCTGAATAACTGCCTGCTCAGCCGGGGAGGGAGCGTCTGCGTGGGCAGCGCTCTGCAGTCCTGCTCCGCTCCTGTGGCGTGGAGCAGGTGGTTAGCTGTGCGGCTGATGCTGTGTTTAACAGCATCGCTTAAACTGCCGTGTTGGCCTGCAGTCTGTACTCTTCTGTCCCCTAGGCCTTGTTTCACATTTGTCTTCACTGCACGAGTGTTGTTTTCATGTCATCCTTCTGCTCACGTGCTTCAGTCACGTAAACACCAACAGAAGCCTGTCCTAGGAGAGCAGACGAGTTTGAAGGCAGTTCCCCGTTCCCCGGTGCAGGGGAAGGCTTCTGCGTGATGTTTGGTTTGGTCCCTTTGAGACTGCGAGGTCTGCACCCAACACAAACAACGCAGAATGTCTTCGAAGGAGCGAGATACTTTTTTGTGATCTGGCTGCGGGAGGACAGGATGCTCTGGTGAACGTGGAGCAGTTCCCAAACGCAGTGATGGTTTGAAGTTTAGACCAGCCGTATCTATAGCATCTGTTAAAGGTGAGGGACAAGGGCAGCTTGGTGTGCTTTGGGCCATCTTTGAAAGCTAGGTGGGACTAAATTTTCAGGTCACAGTAAAAAAAAAAAAAAAAAAAGTCTAGAGATGCGTAAGAATTTACCGGCCAGTTTCTGTTCCTACAGATGAAGTAAAGCGTGTAGTTGTGAGATGCTGTGGGAGGACCTCAGTGTCTAAAAGGAGTGCACGGCACCTCTCACGCCATCCAGCTACTGCCAGCTCTGCGTAGAAAAGGGTATCACCGCTTTCACCAACAAGTGCCTGCCAGGCCTGGTGTTTTGGAACTCTTCAGAGTCCTTGAGGACTTTTTTCTTCTTTTTTTTTAGTTCTTAAAATTGGAGACTGGCTCTTCTGAATCGGCTTCTTAAGCCTCTTGGATGCTGGCCTGTAGCCATGGGCTCAGCTTCTTAACGGAAGCAGCAGATCTCCACGCGAGCTGGCAAGTTGTCTTGCGCTTTGCTGGCTGAGCAATAAGCAGTGGGGCTCACCACAGATCCAGAGACCACAGGCTCTGTTTGCCTTCGCGTACTCGCTTTCTGCCTTTCATCATAACGTGATAGTTCATTACCCTGCTAGTTCTTTTGCTTCTGATAATTGCGTCCACTCATGCTTGTAGAAAGCTGTAAGTCTTGCTTGATCAGAAAACCACCCATCTTGGCTTTCACCTCCCTCGGATTCCCCGAGCTGCTCTGTTCCTGCAGTGAGGGTTTTCTCTGGCATCCGTACCCGTTTCTGTCAGCTAACCTTGAAGCAGTAACAAATTACCAGGACAAGGTGAGGCTGCTCTCATTGGCATGAAGAGTTTAAAATGTGAAGGGGCTGAATTTAGAGGCTTGCAGAAGCTGCAGTGGTGGGTTCGTGTGCCTGCCTGGGTGATGCCCTCAGCCCTGTGTCACAAGCTATCTGCACTACTGAATGAAACCGAACTGGGTGAGGTGTTACGCTGCTTATGTGTGCCACAGGCTCAGTTATGTGGATAAACCTTGCTGGGGAAGGTTTCGGCACTAGGTGGGAGTTGGTGTCTACAGAGTGCAAAAAGAAGTGGTTTATTTGAACAGAGAAAATTTGGCTGAGGCAATCAACAGTGAAGTAGTTGTCAAAAAGTTGTTTTAAGGGCACACATCTGAAGCTCTGGTGAGTTGTATTGTGATGTTCCCTCTCTACTCCGTTTGCTGTCTGAATAAAGAGTTCCTGTCCGAGTCCGAACCCCTACCTGACTCCCTTCTTCTCTTCCCTGTTTAGATTTTGATCCTGCTCTTGGGATGATGACGGGGATCCCTCCGATCAACCCGATGATGCCAGGCTTGGGAATAGTCCCGCCTCCCATCCCTCCCGACATGCCTGCTGCGAAGGAGATCATTCACTGCAAAAGCTGCACTCTGTTCCCACCTAACCCACGTAACTGGCTTTGTATTTTTTCCTCTTTCTGTCTGTCTATATAGGAGTGTGTGTGTGTACAAACATGTCTATGAGAGAAGAGCCGTTGCGTTGCTCTGGGGTGAGTCGCTCTGAGTCCGTGCTGGCAAGCAGGTGACAGAGCAATAGGAAAAGGCTCTTCTTGTCCCTGTGTGTTTGCCGTTTCAGTAAGCAGCCTTTTCGGTTGTTAGGTTGGTAAGGGCTGGGAAAGAAAGCGTTCCAGTCCTTGAATATTTGAACTCTAATCTTCATGGCGTGATTCCTGCGTGTGCCCTCTAAGGCTTCAAAGACAGCAAGCCCTTGGAGCTAAGGGGACTGGGTCAGCCAGCGTGGTCCGTGCAAGTCTGTGCCCTGGGTTTTGCGGAGTGTGATGGAAGGAGTGTAGAGGCAGTTGGAAATAAGACAGAAAACTTTAAGAAACGGTCAGTAATTGCGTTTGACTTGGAAAACCAAAGGGCCTGTGACCCAGCATGTTGGGCTGTGGCCCTGTAGTGCTCTGTTTCTACTCTGAGCAGGCCACGGCAGTGGGAGGCTGTCAGAGGTTAAGCAAAGGCAGAATTCTTGGCAAGATCCAGCTTTAGTAATGCACAGGCTTGCAGGAGCCTGTACGTGCTGTTGGCAGAGCTCACGTCTGCAAAGCTGGTGCCCTCTCGCTGCAGGGACTGGTTTCGTAGCCAGCTTAGAGGGGATAGAAGCCGTAGCTCTGCAGTGCTGTCAGTGTGATGCGGGCTCTTGCTTCGTTCATCGCTCCGCTACACGGACTGATGTGAGCAGAGGGAGGTGCAGGTACCGGGGGAGAGGGTAAGTCTCTGTTTGCTCTATGAAGAAAATAGGAAAGACACTTCACCAACACATCTGCCTCCCTGTGCTTGTCATGACTGGAGTTATCAACACAAGATGCGCAGAGTCGTGGTCCCCTCTTCTGCCCTCTGTGCTGCGTACCCGCGTGCGGCAGAGCCTGGCAGCAGCAGGTCAGTGCATGCAGCTCGGCAGTAAGCACTGCCCTGGCCTTGGTGTTTCTGCAGCTGCTGTGCACTGCTCTCCCTGCAAGCTTTGTTTGCCTTGTTGCCTTCAGAGAAGAAGAGTAAGTCAGATCCCGTGGGCTGTGCTTGCTGCCAGACAAGCAGAGAGTCAGAAGCGCTCCACCCTGCAAAGCATTAATGTTAAATTTTCAAGTATGAAATTAACAGAAGTTACAAACTGGGGAAGGTAGGAGCATAAGTCTCAGGCATGGTTCTCCACACAGCACCTGCGCAGCCTGGCCACAGTGTCGGAGCCCCGCAGGAGTCTCTGGGACCGTGTCAGCACAGGAGAGTCTTGAAGTTACCTATGGAAAACCAGAGACCTAACTAATCTTTTCAGAAGCAGTGCTGTTCACTGGAAACAGGATGCTTTCATCATGCAGAGAGGTTGCGGGAGATGGTTGTAGCTGTGTCTCTGTATGATTCATAAGAAGGTGCCAGCAGATGGCACTCGAGGCTGGTGGATCCCAGTGTGCTTCTGAAGGAAGCTGGGAAGGCATGGTCGTCTCTTAGGTAAATGAAAGGAATGTGTGCTGACAAACCACAAACTAACCCGGTTTGCTTTCTCTCTTGCTTTCTTCAGATCTTCCCCCTCCAGCAACAAGAGAGAGGCCCCCAGGATGCAAGACGGTGTTTGTTGGAGGACTGCCAGAAAACGCAACTGAGCAGATCATCATGGAAGTGTTTGAGCAGTGTGGGGAAGTCATAGCTATTCGAAAGAGTAAGAAGAATTTCTGTCATATCCGCTTCGCCGAGGAGTTCATGGTGGACAAGGCACTTTATCTTTCTGGTAGGTGTATTTCTGTCTCACATGGCAGCTTAATGTTCTGGAACAGCAGTGTAATGACTCAATTATAGTTATCATGATAGTTCCCACGCAGTGGACGTACACATTTGCTGACCTTACTCCCACTTGCACCGGATGATGGGGGCTGTTCCAGAGATTACTGCCATCCGTCTCTTTGCCATGTCTCGCCTCTCATTCCCTCCTTCCCATCCCCAACTTCTGGAGTCTGTGAAAGTGTGGAGGAATCTCCTAGCTATCAGATCTTCCTTCCCCACGTGAAGAGCTGGGCTTAGTCCTGCAGCCTGAGAGGTCACGTGCAGTTCAACAGTTGCTGTTGGACACCCAGGACCTGGTAGCACTTAGAGGAGGAGCAGCCCCGTAAGGTCTTGGCTAGCGTGTACAAAACACAGGCAGGTAGCAGCAAACCCTCTAACCGCTGTTTCCTTTCCCAGCATCGCTTTCTGTGCACTGAACTCTTCGGTAAGTTCTCCTGTTCGGGGGCTTTCTGGCTCTGTAGGAGTGAGAGACAGGTGTGGGGGTGGCTGGAGCCTGAGGTCAGTCACCTGTCCTGTCTGAGCACTGCTGTCGTCGCTGCCAGGCTACCGCATCAGGCTGGGCTCCAGCACTGACAAGAAGGATACTGGGCGTCTGCACGTGGATTTCGCTCAGGCTCGGGATGATCTGTACGAGTGGGAGTGTAAGCAGCGGATGCTGGCGCGAGAGGAGCGCCATCGCAGGAGGCTGGAAGAGGAGCGCTTCCGCCCACCCTCCCCACCTCCCGTCGTCCATTACTCTGACCACGAGTGCAGCGTTGTCGCTGAGAAATTGAAAGGTAAGTGGTTCTGCGGGGCATGGCCACCCTTCTGTGCAGACTCTGGGACAGAGATCTGTGTTCTCCAGTGGTCATTGTGCTGAACTGAAGTGCTGGTGCCATCTAGACCCTGCAGAGTCCTCAGCCTGCACGCAGCAGCTCTCCTAGCTAGCTGTTTTTCAGAATTTTGTCTTCTTGTAAAAACAAACCCATACTTGAGCACAACAGTTTCTTTGAAAGCATTTTTGTTCATGTTAAAAGCACTAGTGTAAGTCCCAAGACCTTTGAAGCCTGAGACCCGTGTGTGGCCTGATTAATTTGGAGCTGGAGGATATTTTCTTTCGTGGAAAAGTACATCTGGATAGGCATAGGAAGTTTTCCAGTAGGTTTCTAGCAGTTGGTCCTCCTTGTTGCACCTCAACAGATGGTTTGCTCCGTCAGCCTGCTGTTAGACTTGCCTTCCTTTGTGTAGCCTTGTGCTCGGGTAATACCGTGCTTTCACGAGTTGTGGTTAGCTGCCCAGAGTAAGCTGACTTTTAAAAGAGAGCAGTCAGCAGTGCAGGGAAAGGGTCAGAACGCTGCGCAGGTGACCCTGTGCTGTAAAGGTGTCCTTTCTTGCTGCAGATGACACAAAGTTCTTGGAAGCCATTCAGACCTTGCTGACCTGGATAGAGCGCGGAGAAGTGAACAGGAGGACTGCCAACAACTTCTACTCCATGATCCAGTCGGCCAACAGCCACGTTCGCAGACTAGTGAACGAGAAAGCGGCTCACGAGAAAGAGATGGAGGAAGCTAAAGAGAAATTCAAACTTGCTCTCTCAGGGATTCTGGTTCAGTGTGAGTAGTGTGTCCGCACTGAATGTTGGTTGTTGGTGGTAGGGAAGGTGCTTAATTTCTAGAGTCTGGAGAGGCCACACTAGAAGGGCCCCAGGAAAAGAAGCAGCAGTCGCTTCTGTGCGGCTCCAGTTAACTTACAAGCATTGATCATTAACTTGGCAAACGCTTCTTGTGGTTCTCTTTGCTGGAGTAAGAGTCCACCTCCTGGAAGGAGGAGAGAATGAATTCTTCATTTTTTTACCTCTTCCAATTATAGTCTAGTAGTAGTTCTGTCATCTTTTCAACTCCACTTCTGTGCACAGCCAAGGTAAGTTCCTGGGGATGTGGTGCCTCAGCGGAGTGTGCAGGATTTTCTCACCAAAGGTAGGATGCAGCAGCGTGCTCCCAACACCCCGTGCTCAGTCACAGCTGAAAACTGCTTGCAGAGCAGCGTTTCGAGCCTGGGTCTTTCAAATCCCAGTACTTGATTAAACCACAAAATTAAGGAAGAGGCATGGACTGTATTGGTTCCAAGACGTGATTTGTAACAGTTCCTTGAACAGTTCATTGTCTCTTACACATCCTTTCTTTACTAAGTCTGAATATGTTTTTGTTTCACTTTTTTTAAGAGTACCTTTCAGAGTTCCTTCTCCACAATCGTACTAAGTCTCCTTGAGCCCCTTGTGAACATTCTTAACTTTTAGTTTTATATTCAATAATTTTGGCTGTTACTTGTTTGATAATTGATTTTTTTTTATAAATTATTTTTTGTTTTTTAATTCTATTCGTGGTAAAACATACAGGCACGCAGTCCAGAAGGAAATACAGTAAGCACTGCAGAGTAAGTAGCAATAGACAGTGGCATGCAAGTGCACTCTATAACACCCACTGATACCTCAGCCACTCTTAGGTTGATCTAAGTAGCAGAGAGCTGATCTTATTTTATAAGAATTATGCCTGCTACAACATCACAAGTGTAAAAAAAAGTATCTATAATCAGGTAGATGTGCTTTCTGCTGCTGGGTGAGCTCTCATCCCAGGAGAGGCACTTTGTATTTCCAGAAACCTCTGCAAATTTTCTAAAGAAACAGAAGGAATAAATCTCAGGAACAAAAAAAAATGTGCAGGCTGATGCCAGAATCCCTTTTCCGCAGTACTCCTGGGCGGGGATGCGGTCGTGCTCAGGCTGGGGCCCTGTTCTTTGGGATCGCACCTGCTGGGCAGACGAGGACCCGCAGCGCCCGCTTTCGCAGCTGTACTGACTCATCCCGTTGCAGACAGCGTGTGCTGCCCGGGTGTGCTTGTTACACTCCTAGGCCGCGTTGCACAGCGTATTTGAATATTTTTGAGCGCAACGTGTGCCTTCCTTTTGTCCAGTTGAGAGCAGATGCTGCTTTCCCAGCTGGTTGTTACTGTGTGAGCATTTGGCACTGGCCTGGTGAAGCCTGCGCTTTCCTGTCCAGGCTCAGAGCCCCTCTCCTGAGCGTAGCTTCAGCGCAGTGCAGTGTTGTGAGAAAAGGTCAGCCAAACCACCTGCCTGATTCCGCTCTTTTACTCCTTTACTCCTCTTGTTCGCCCTCTCTGGATGATATTCTGCCCTGATTTGACTGCTGATTTGCTGCTTCAGTCGAGCAGATAGTGGCCGTGTACCATTCTGCCTCCAAACAAAAGGCTTGGGACCATTTCACGAAAGCTCAGCGTAAGAACATCAGCGTGTGGTGCAAGCAAGCAGAGGTTGGTAACTTTTTTTTATTGCGTTAGATCGTCCGGCGCAGTCTCTTTCTTGTCAGGATATTGATTTTAAGTTTGCGCGATGCTCGCGTGGGTAACACACCTTAATTCACAGTGTAAGGTGGGAATTGCTCAGTCGTCTCTTGTGTCACAGGTAATAAATTTTCTCTTGGTATTTGTGTTTCTAGCAGCAATACCTCGAGATCTGTATGCTGATTGAAGTTTTGTGCAACAATAATAATTATTGATCTGTTTCCTGCTGCTTTTAATGTTAAAGCAAGAGGGATTTCTAGAGAGATGTTAAAAAACCAAACTGAACAACCCTAAGCGTCACCAGAGATTTGCTTTATCACCTTTTTATTGAGAGGTGGAAATAATTGCAGCTGGACAGTCTGGACAACTTGAGGGAGAGTGCTCTCATATTTGTGTGTTTATCCCGTGCAGCGACGCTGCTGGGGAAGTACAGGATTTAAGATTATTTAACATCAAAATTACATCTGGGTGAAGCTGACAGGCTGGTGATGGGTGATCCACACTAGGCTGGGGATACGCTGGCCGCCTTCCCGTGCAGCTGGGACCTGAGAAAAGCCCGTGGCGTTGGGTAATACCCAGCCAGTGGGTAGAGAGCGGATGATCGATCCTCCACAGTGTTGGAAAACTCTGACTGTGTTTTCCTGGGAAGTTTCCAGCTGTGATCTCCCCGTGAGACTGCACTTCTGAGACTTTCTTTCCAAATCCCACTGAGTGAAGCCTTTCGGAGTAGGTAAAGGAGGAGCTAAGGTTTTGGTTTATGCCTGATGAGCCAGGTGGAGAGCCTGATCCGGATTAGACTTCTACTTTGAGCCCTAGTGCTCCTCTTTCCTGCTTACTGAGATTGCTTTCTGTGGCTAGGGTGGGGGCTCTCTCTCCGTTTGGAGCTGTCTTTTGTTCCAAGGTAAGTTCTCCTGCTGGGAGGAGGCTGTGAGACCGCTGGTGAGGCCTCTTCCAGGAGTTCTTGCTGCTGGGCTCAGCCTGCTGGTCTCCCCCCGCTTAGGGTCTTCCCTTAAAGGAAGGTGGACCCACAAGACGCACGTTCTTGGTACAGCTTTTGGCAGAATTTAATCCTGCGGGTCACTGCATCAGAGGAAAGCCTGGCGGGCAGCTCAGGGAATGGGTGTGTGTTGGGGAGCTGTTAGGCTAGGCCAGGGTTTTATGTTATCAGTGGTGACTTAAGGCAGGGCGGCAGCTCCTGTAGCTGCAAGCGGCTCATATGAAGCCGTGGAAGGCTGGGACCTGGTGAACCACCGTGCTACGGTAGCTACCAGCTACCAGGCCTTAGGAAGGGCCTTGCTCAAGTGTTTGGCTTCTCTGGTGCTTTTTCCTCTCCTCACCTTTATTGATGATTAAACAAGGATCAAATGATAATTAAACGGTAATCAAATGGTGATTGAGCAATAATTGAGTGGCACTTTGACAGCGGTCAAACACTAACGCTTACTACGCTTTTAGTCATTAAGCTGTAGCTGGAGATATGTGCATATGTATTAAAATGTTGCTAGCACACAATATACTTTCAGACGTAATTTAGAATGTCACTTACCTCACTGTAGAGATCAGATGCTGAGTAAAGGGGGTCTCGGCTGTGAGAGGTAACCCTGAGAGGCGTCGCTGCTCAAGGGAGACCGCCGCCACCCAGCCTGCTGCCGCACAGGAAAGCTCGAGGGGGCCGCAGATAGTTATAGCGTCAGGTGACGGACGCACGCTCACCCGCTCTGGTGTTTGTGCCGGTGTGCAGCTGTAGTGGTTCCAGTCTGGAATTGTCCCAGCTCAGGCCGGTGCTGTCGGCTCCGGAGGAGGTGCAGCCTGGCAGGATTTCTCAGGGTTTGCACAGCGCGGCTGACTTCAGTGCGTGCGTCTGTCACGGGCGCTGGGCAGGAGGGCGTGGGGTCGGAGCCCAGCAGGGAGGAGGCAGGGCAGAGCCACATCGGGGTAGGGGAAGAGTGGCCCAGCCCTCGGGGGTGCGGGGCAGGGGAGAGCACGGGTGCTGCTGGTGGTGGCAGGGCGTTCCTGATGTAGGTGTGTACTGTGAGCAAGAAGACAGGAGGCAGTGACCTGCCAGTGGTCGGAAGGTTGGGCAGCGCTGAACGTAGGAGAGGCGCGTGGGCCGCTGCGGGACGGTTCACCGAGAAACCGCGCTGGGCAAGGCTCAGCGCCCGCCCTGGGGCAAAGAGAAGGGAGATGGAAGAGCTAGCGACACCAGTAGGACTGACAGACTGCCTTGTGCTAGATACTGCCCTTGATCTCCTAGTCTGGGCCACTTCTTTATCATTTCCCCTTTCTATGTCATGGAGTTGAATTTTGCAGACTTAGATTTCAGCATCTTTTTATCCAACCAGTCTGTTCCTTGGAATGTGTATTTAAAAACCCCTCTACTTTCTGAACCTTAGGAAATTCGTAACATTCACAATGATGAACTAATGGGTATTCGAAGAGAGGAGGAAATGGAAATGTCTGATGAGGAAATAGAAGATCCGTCCGAGATGAAGGAAACAGAAGAATCAGGTAAAAATAACTTTTTACAGCTCGTAAACCAAGTGCCTGTCTCTTCAGTGGTTTCTTTCAGGAGCTCTGTTCTGGCTGGTCTGTACCCCAAATTGTCCCAGGCAGAGCAAGACCACCTGCAGCTGTCTGGAGCTGTTTTCCTCTTGGCGTCTGGCTCTGTAGCCTGTGTTTGGCACTCCTCCCTGTGACGGTCACAGCCTGACGCTGTGTCCGAACTGCAGACCCTGGTGAGACGTGTGGGGTCTGTTTTACCAGGCTCTAAATGCTCTGACGTGCTCACCGTGCTTTGCTCAGAACATCTGACAAGAAGTAGCCGGGTCCTTACGTTTGTCCTAAGCAATGTAGTTTGTCCCTAGGCTGTGGTCTGCCTCAGAAAACTGTGAAAGGCCCATCTCTCCAAACATTTCCGCTAAAAACATCTAGTCTATCTTCCTTCTGAATTTCCTTTCCTGGAATACGCAGCAGGACACCTGCTTGTTCAGCCCCCTCCGCTGTCTCCAGAAGTGCCTTGCTGAGACACCTGCGCTGTCTCAGAAACGCTGCAGCTTTTTCCTGCTGTCACTGAGTGTTTCACTGGCAAACAGGCGCAGATCTCGTTGACCACACAAGTGTTTCGGTGATGTTCGGGTGCGTTTCCCACTGCCGTGTGCTAGGAGGCTATTGATATCTAGGCTGTCGTTGGAGGGCTTTTCTTGCCCAGCAGTGGTCCCGCCTGCCCCTCGCTGTTCCTGAACTTGCCGGTGCAGTGTGTGAGCGTGTTTGCACGTGTATCTCCTTCAGCTGTAGTAGAAGCTTGGAGAACCTTCTTGCCTGGCTCTGCTCTGTGCGGCCAGGTGGTGAGTGGGAGCAAAGAGCAGACCCGTGAGCCAAATGACGTGGCAAAAATCTGCAGGCTATTTGTGTTGCTAAAGAGCGGGGGATGACCCTGGAAACTGCCGTTGTCCAGGGCCACTGTGCGCTGGGGAGAGCACCCAGGGACTTCTTGCCCCCAATTCTTTGACTTTTGATCCCTGCCTTGTTCTCCAGCACTGGTGTCACAGGTGGAAGCCCTGAAAGAGGAGAATGACAGCCTGCGCTGGCAGCTGGACGCCTACCGCAATGAAGTGGAGCTGCTGAAGCAGGAGCAAGGCAAGGCCAGCAGGGATGAGGACACGACCAAGGAGCAGCAGATGAAGCTTCTCCAGCAGGCTCTGCAGGGGATGCAGAAGGTGGGCCTGGACTTTTCTGTGGCTATGGCCTTGCTACAGAGGCAGAGGGGCTGGGACGTGGAGCAGAAACACAAGCAAAGGTGGTTTGGTTTTCAGTGGGATCAAAACTGGCAAATGGGGGCAACTTTGTCATTTCCAGTGTGGGGAAAAAAAAAAAACCCAGACAACCAAACATTCAAAATGGTGATTGTGTATGAGCTGATAAGTCGCGTGGAAACAATCCATGTTTATGGACTTGTGTGCAATTTGCTCGACCACGCTGTGACTTCTCAAGTACCGAGTCTGTGCTTACCCGCTCCCTACCCATGTGAGATCCAGCTTACCAGCGTAACCAAGAAGTTGGAAATCCCACCCTTGCTTTGACACCTTTTCTGAGCTTTACTGGGCTTCTGTTCTCATGTAGGAGTGTGTAGGGCATGTCTTGTTCTTTGGAATTTCCCTGGGGGGAGTATCAGTGCTTTGGGTCCTGCCACCTTTAGCAGCAGCCCTGAGGCTGTTGAGCCAGACTGATAACCACCGTCCGGAGCGTGAGGTGGCTCAGGGGAGCGCTTCGTTAAAGGAAGGACCCGCAGCGGTGTGGTGAAGGCTGTGGTCGTTCTCTGGATCAACCTGACACACAAACTGACAGTACTGGTGTCTGTGATGTTGGAGCTGGCGGGAGAAGCCTTCTGTGGTCACCACAAGCCTTCAGTGTGGGAGGAGATGGCAGGAATTGCAGGACGTAACAGATTTCCCTTTTCACAGGTGTCAGGCAGGTCAGGTTTGTCTTTACGCCACTACCGGGATGAGTGGTGCTGGGACAATATTCTGGAGGAACTGCCTTGATGCCTTTTTCTTTTTTCTTTTCTTTTCTTTTCTTCTAGTTGAGGGAGAAAAAGTAAGCAACTGATTCGGGTTTTTTAAGCATGGAAGAAAGCATTCACTAAAATATATATTTACACACATTTGTGTGTACTGGTTTGAGTTAGGAGAGCTGCTAGGCTGGTGCCCTTGCCATACTAGCGTTCAAGCTGTTCTCCTCCAGATCGCTCGTCTCTGCTGCACTGTCCCGTGTTGGCTGTCTGGATGGCCACAGCGTGAGCCAGACTCGGGGAGAGGAAGCGTTAGCTTTAACAGGCAGGCCCGCAGTCTGGAGCACAGCACCTGCTTCGTTTCGGGGACGGTGAAGGTTTGTTGATGATGGAATTACTGCCCCGTGTTTACGGAGTCAGGCTTTTTTGGTATGCTAATAGGCAAAGACGTTTCTACAGTACATTGTGGAACAGATTTCTTCTTGTTATGTACTTAACCTTTTAATTGTTCTGAGTATGATCTGTCTGGTCTTCATGGAAAAGCCCTTTCTCACTTCCTATTCTTTAAATAATAGGAGGTGAAAGGCAGGTTAAGAATTTCGTTTCTTTTCTCTTCCAGCATCTTTTGAAAGTACAAGAGGAATACAAAAAGAGAGAAGTTGAGTTAGAAAAAGTGAAAGAAGACAAACTGAAAATAGAGACATTATTAGAAAACCTGAAGGAGCAGGTATGTGCTGTCCAGGGCTTCCTTATTCTCAGCAGTAAATGCAGACCTTGGATTTCATGGTCCATCGTGAGCACGGTGACGGCCTCTGTCCTCCTGCGCTCTAGAAGATGCCTGGCCCTGGCTTAGGAGCAGTTGTCTTTGGAAAGCTGGAAAAAATGACCTGCCAGACTGGAGGATGTGTATCAGTAATGAACGTGCTGATGGCTTTGTGTACCAGTGAGGCAATCTACTTAGCAACTGAGTAAATAAAATATTAACTTCCATTTTGTGGTATACAGCGGCATTGCAGCTGAAATGTGTTTTTCTGCAGCCTCGGCCTTAAAAGATAAGAAAAGAGCGTCTCAATTATCAAACACTGATTTTTAGATTTGCATTTTAGGGATGGGTTTTGATCTGACCTCCATAAACACTATTTAATGGAAAGGCTTTGTCAGTGTTATAATATTGTGATGCTGGCTGGATTTATTCTAGACATAAATACTGCTTCTTCCCAGGTGTGATCCACTCTGTCTTTTGATTGTGGGCCCACGCGTGAATCTAACCTCGCTTGGTCCTCGATAGCACAGGCGCAATGATACAGGAGAGACAAGAACGTTACGCAGCACTTCTCCCTGGGGACTGTAGAGCTAGGTCGTGTCTTGGATTTTCAGTCTTTAGCCCCAGCTTCTTGTGCCATGAGCTAGGGAAGATAGTAAATGGCTTTGTATCCCAGTAACCTTCAGTGCCTGATATCGCAGAACAGAAATAAGACTACTGTCAGTAATCTCTCCTTTTCTTTCCCCGTGTACAGCAAAGCATAGCAGATGAGGAGGACAAGGAGAGAGATGCAATTGACTGTCAAGGCAGTGTAAGTCCAAGTTTATTTTCCGCTGCTTCGGTTCAGAATATCTTACTGAGGGAGGTGGCGACACCTCGCTGTGGGATGAGCAGTTTCCAAAGCACGGTTTGTTGCGAAGTGTGTCGGTGTGGTACGCGCAGACTGCCTTATCTGCAAATTCAGATCCTCGTTAGCCACTGCTAGCAGCTCCTGGCTGGAGGAGCAGTGGGTGCTCACAACACTGCTGTAGACATGGGTTTTGGTGTGCAAGGTAACTTGTTGCACTGTTATTTTTCACAAGCCTTCAAAGCGATCTGCTGGATCTCCGGGAGGAAGCAGACAGTGCCTTTCCAGGATAACGCTGCTGTCTCCTGGGGAGGCACGTTATTGCCTGCTTGGGCCAGGACTGTGCAGTTTCAGTCCTGCGTGGCTGAGAACTGCACTGGCGTAAGGAGCTAAACCAACCCAGGGGACCATTGCGTTCTATCTTTGTTACTGGCCTAAGTCCAGTCTGTTTCACTAGTGACTGGGGGCTGTTTCCAGTTATGGCTGGCTGTAGCTCTCAGACCACTGGAATTCCACATAAAACTTAAGAATAAAAGAAAGTCCTGCTTTTAGTGCACCCACCAAGTCTTTGCATCGCTGGCAGCCCTCTGTTTATTTTGGGGATAATAAATGATGCAAAATTCCGGTTAAATTCAGTACCACAAACACAAGTCAAGGACAGTCTGATCCTAAACCCTTCCAGCAGCCATTGGGCACTTGGTTAATGACGTTGCCTCGGTCGGGACATCTGAAAAATAAACATCTACATCTGAATTAGTCACTGCAAGGCTTTCCTTCTAGTCTGTTTTTTCCTTTGTTATTTAAAATAAGGCCCTCTTAGAGCAGACATGTACCAGTGAACGGGGCGGATAAAGTGTGCGTTCTGGCATCTTGCTCAGCGTCACGGGCTCAGACACAGCAGCATGAACATAGCTGTGCTTTGCTGGGAGCATTCCACAAAACAAACAGCGGACACAGCAATGCAATGAAAGCAGTGACTCACAGAAGCAGGAAAACAAAAACACAGACTCTGTCAGGCCTGACCTCGCTGTTGCTTGATGCCTGAGAGCGCCTGCTGTGCTGCCGGAGTGCGGAACAGGCCCTGTGGGTTTTTTTGCAGGAGAGCAGCACACCCAGAGTTTGTGCGTGCAGCCAGGAGAAGGAGTGTCCGGCTGAGAGGGCGTTGAGCAACAGCCCTGTGAAATCCGAACGAGAAGTTCTGCTAGTTGGTAAGATCTCTCGATGGGCTTGGTGGTGACGCTGGAGACCTGAGCTGAGTGGGACTTGCTTCAAGGCGGCCTCGCGGCTCCCTCTGGCCCCTCTTCCTCCTTTGGTTGTGCCAGTAGGGGTGGGAGTGCTGGCACCAGGGGAGGCCTCGAGCCTTGGTGGGGTCAGGGTTTTGCCTGTGCAAAGAGGAGGGTCTGGCTTCGTTTGGTTAGAGCCTACCCAGCCTTACAGCAGCCTCAGCAGTGTCACAGGCTCTGAGACTTTAGTCAGCTTGGGCGCTGCAGCGCCTCACAGCGTGGATGACGCTTGTGGATGCGCAGAGCAGCGAGGCACGCCGTTAGGTCAGGCACGGACCCACGCAGGTACGCTCCTCTAGCTTTAGAAGCTGTAGCCAGAGAGGGTGGAGAAGGGTGGCAGAGAGAGGGCCAGGTGTGATGGGATGAGAAGTATTGCCAGCGTTGTGGCATGGTGCTCGTGAAGGGACTGGTGACCTCTGACTTACAGCGCAGGTGTACCCGCTACCCTTTTGAATTCCTTTCCCCTGCCTGTTCCCAGTAACATTGAACAGTAACCTAGCGTGGCATGCTGCGACTCTTCAGCCCAGGGCACTGGGTGGTTGGGGATTTTGTGGAGCATTGCAGAGGAGAGACAGAAATCCCTGTCTTGCTGGGAGAAGGCATTGTCTTTACTT
Source organism: Chlamydotis macqueenii (assembly GCF_036417535.1). Taxonomy (NCBI): domain Eukaryota; kingdom Metazoa; phylum Chordata; class Aves; order Otidiformes; family Otididae; genus Chlamydotis; species Chlamydotis macqueenii. The sequence continues at coordinate 1,119,571 of NC_141566.1, forward strand.
CATGGTCACTCAGCCACACTCTCCTTGTTCCTTTCTCCAGGAATAATTTCAACGTTTCTTCACGTGCACCCGTTTGGAGCAAGCATAGAGTACATCTGTTCCTACCTGCAGCGTCTGGACAGCAAAGTAGGTGTGCCAGTGTGTCCAGTGCCCCGAGCCAGCCTGGGCGGAGCGTGCGTACCCCGCCTGTGCTCGGTCTGTGCGGCTGGGAGAGGTTCACCCCTCCCTGGGAGCGGTGGGGGCTGGGCAGTAAGAACTGGCGTGTGTTAACGGGAATAACTTGCCGGAGGAAGGCAAGGGAAGGGGTGAGCGTGGAGTCCCAGGATGGTTTGGGCTGGGAGTGACCTCTGAAGATCACCATGTCCACCCCGCTGCCGCGGGCAGGGCCGCCTTCCACTGGGTCACAGTGCTCAGAGCACCCCGGCTCCTGCCCTAGCCCTTCACCGCTGAGCGCTGGCCTGTGCACGGAGCGGAGGCTGCTGTTCCACTGCAGGCGTTCGGCTGTGGTCCTGCCTGTAATCGCAGGAAACCCCTTGACCCTAGCTGTATTTTGCAGCAGTGAGTCCCATCTTTAAAATCTCAACCAAAAATGTATTTCTGTTTATTCTGTTAGAGTTTGCTGCCTTTGTTTCCCTTGTCCTTGTGACCTCTAAGGAAAAGAGCGAACAGCCCTCCTCTTGCATGCTGTTTATTATCTTGGAACAGCTGCCATGCCGCTGTTTGTGTATGTTCTCTCTAAACTCAACACTCATATTGTTTTAATGTCTCTGAGCAAAGTTTTTGCATACTTCTGATCTCGTAGCCCTTCACTGAGCCTCTTCTGTCGCTGTTTTGATACTGCCAGTGCAGTCATTTTTAGGAGGGTGCTGTGCAGAGGCCTTACACTACAAAAGCATAAGCAGTGAATCGCAGTCCCTGCTTACAGGGGCCTGTGCTGAGTGGAGAGATCGAGTCCTGGGTGCAGGGGCCAAGATCAGCCATAACTAGAGTGGTGCTCGTGCATTTTCCTCAGTACAAGAAGCAGCTGCCGTTTCCTGCAGTATTTCTGTATCCCTGGCTTCAGACTCCATTTCAGAGTAAATGGCGAGGGCCTGTGCAGGGCCTTTTGAAAGAAATTGTGTCTCCCTGTTCTGCCCTACCGTTCTTCGGTTGTCTTCCTGTCGCGATTTAACCCCCGGCAGCAATCGAGTACCACGCAGCTGCTCGCTCACTCCCCCTCCCCAGGGGGACGGGGAGAGCATCAGGAGGAAAGGAAAACTCCTGGGTTGAGATGAAGCCAGTTCACTGGAATAGCGAAGGAAAATGACAAGAATAACAAAATGTAAGGGTACTAAAATATACAAAACAAACGAAGCACAGCTTCTCACCACCTGACGTCCCGATGGCCGATGCAGCCTGGCCCGAGCAGCGAAAGTGAGCGAGCTGCTCCCAGCCAACCCAAGCGTGACGTTTGTGGCATGGAATACTCTCCTTGGCCAGTTTGGGTCAATTATTCCAGCTGTACCCCTCCCAGCTTCCTGCGCCCGCACGTTAGCGGAACCTGGGAAGCCGCACAGCGTCCTTGGTCTGTAGCAACAACTCATGACATCAGTGTTACCAACATTCTTCTCATACCAAATCCCCTAGTAAATCCAAACCGCAGCAGCTACTGAGAGGGAAGTTAGCTCTGGCCCAGCAGCATCCTAACAGCTTTTCTGGTTGCTGAACTGTCATTGTACCTTGTGGCTGCCTGAGCAGTGAGGTTCGCGGGGCTGCCCGCCTGCGTGTGACTGGTATTGATGCAGACCGCGTAGCCGATGTGTGACTGGGTGAAGCTGGCAGGTGTGTGCCCTGCCCCAGCCCTGTGGAAACACCGCGGAGGCTTTGAACTCTGCTCCGCAGGGCGCGGCGTTGAGAAGACATGTAACTTTGGCAGGGGTTTTGGAAGTCAGATTGAGGTGTTTGAGAAAACCCTGTAACACGTTATGCTTCCTGCCACTGCCTGTGTTACAAAACCCTGGAAAGCTACCACAGAGAGTCACCCTGGAAGGGCGGCAGGGTGACGTCCCCGGGGCTGCACTGCGCTCTGCTCTGCCGTGGGTCAGTACCCGGAACCAGAGTCCGGCTTGCCGAGCCCTTGGTCTGCCCTGCTCCAGCAAGTCTGCTAGTCCGCCTGCTGTGCTGAGGTTTCTTCTCTGCAGCGGTGTAAGCTCCGGGTCTCACATCTGAGCTCTGAGCAGCTCCTGCGCTGCTAGGGACGTGGTGGCTGCTCTGTAGATGCATGCCTGTGGCCGTTCGGGGTGTGATATAAATTCCCCGTGTCCCTGGTTTCCGTACCCGGTAACTGGGAGCTCTGGTTTTGCAGCAGTAGTAGACGTACTCCCAGGTGTGCTCTAGCAATTAAACGTGCTTGAGCTTCAATATCGTCGGTCACTACAGGGCTTCCGTAGCCAAAAGCGCCTTCATTTCTGGTGAGGTTTTCCTTCGTTTTCACAGATCTGCACCGCGGAAGTGGAAGTGCTCATGACTCGGCTGCAGAACACCTTCAGGCAGGAGCTGAGTGGCGTTGGGGCCAGCCTGGAGAAAAGGTGGAAGTTTTGTGGCTTTGATGGACTGAAAATGACCTGAGCTTCGACTTAACACTTGAGAACAGCCAAGGATATGTACGCCAAGAAAACCTGGGATGCCTCTTGCCTCTGCCCGTGACCATTACCTTGCACGCAGCACGAACGCGGGTGGGATAATTTGTAAGTGAAACTGTAAGTCCAGAGCAGCGCTGGGAGAAACTTAAGTTCTGTACCTTCTTTGATCAGTTATTTGTTAGCGGGCGAGTGCTGCTCAGCGTATTTTGTGAAAAAAGTTCCTGTCTGACATTTCTAAGCGCGGCGTGTTGACTGTTTGTTTTGCCAATGTTGTGTTTTGTGTGCCCAAATCTCCCACCCTGTACCTCCGTACTGGCAGGAACAGCCGTAGACTGTCCTCTGAAGTGACAACAAAGGGGCGTTTCCTGGCCTGTAGAACCACCAAAAGGAGGAAAAAAAAAAAAAAGGAGTTTTCTAGACATTTCTATGACTGAAAACTGAGATGTTTAAGCAGACGAAGGTTTAGATGGCTCAGAGTTCTGTGAGCCAAGCGATTGGTTCTTTTTCGTGCCGTTTTCCCTGCTAACAGCCAAGCTGAGGTGAAGGCGGTGTCGCTGGGAGCTGCGCGCGGTTCTGCTGGCGCCGCGGGTGTCTGTGCGTTGCAGTCAGTCTGTAAATAACTTTTTACCTGGGAAGGGTGTTTGGTGTTCTGTTGGTCGGGGGGGAGCAGAGCGCCTACAGCAGACCTGTTTCGGGAGTGGCTTACCACCAAGTTTCTCCACCCGCTTTGCGTTGGAGGCAAAGCCTCTGGAAGTGCTACGAGCAGCACAGACTTGTCTCCTGAATCTTCCCGAAGGCAGCTCCTCCTGTTCCTCCCGCTCTCGGCAAGCACCGGGCTCCTCCCCTGCCCTCTGCAGAAGGTCGGTAAGGTGGAGGGTGAAATCCGGCCTGTCTGGATTCCCCTGCGGAGCCTTCCTGCCCAGCTTGGCCTTGTCTGCAAACGCACTGAGGGTGCATCCAACCGCTCGTCCGCGTGGTTGGTGAGGATTTATTAAACAGAGCTGACCCCGGTGCCGAGCCCTGGGGAGCCCCACCTGTGACAGCCGCCAGCTGGATCGTCGAGCTCTGGCCAGTGGAAACGCTCCCTGAATCATGGGCTGCCCCAGCGCCTCTCCTCCCTCGCCTGTCCCTTCAGGAGCGTTTCTGGCTGTCCCTTGCAGCGCTCCAGCTGTGGGAGTCAGCACCGGCTTTCCGTGACGGCAGCTCTGTCGCAGTTTCCCTCTGTGCAAGCGAGATGCGGCTGCAGGTACCAGACCCCTCTGTCCCCAGGGAGCTCTGGGAGCGGGCAGCTGGCGAGGGCCCCACGCAGTGGGAGGGAGCGAGAGGAGCCTTTCTGTGGGGACCGGGCCGCCCGCAGGGGCGGCTGCCTGCCGCGCTCCTTGCTCCTCGCGCTGACGGCTTGCTGTGCTGGAAGCAGATGGAAACCCTTCTAACGAAATGTTCTGAACAGTCACGTCGCTGCGGGTTAACGTTGTATTTTTAAGGAATAAACATTTTTTTATGGGCAAATCTTGGCCCAGCTGCTTTCTTTTTCTCACCTAGCTTCCGTTGCCTGCTGCTGGGAGGAGGTGCTCTGTCCCAAGTCCTCTCCCAGCGTGGGGCTTCGCTGTCCTCATAGTAAAGCCAGCACTTCTGGGGGAAGCTGCAAGCCTGGCTGTGGTCTCTAAAAATGCAGCTGCTGCAGGGAAGGAAGTGAGTCAACTGGGGCAACTGGTGCCTGCTGGGTCAGGAGACGCAGGGATCCCTCGGGCAGCAGGCAGAGGGGGCGTCCGGGCAGTAGCAGAGCAGGGTGGGGGGCAGGAGCCAGGAACGGCCTCGCGCTCAGCGGTGAGTGGCTCTGAGCATCCTGGGGTCGAGTCGCTCCGTGGGAGCTGGTGCTGGCAGTCCCGCTGGGGATGGGAGGGCCCCAGCGAGCCCATGTCCCGCTCCGCGCTCTGCCTGCGCCAGGACAGCCGCTCCAGCTGCCGAGGGAGAGCCGGGCGCTCGGGAGGGCTGGGAGCCTGCGCTGAGAGGAAAGCGGGGCCTTGTGCCTGACCGTGCTGGAGACCTGCTCTCGGGAAGGTGCTGCGGTGGAGAGCTCTGCGCGGAGAGCCCGGGTGGAAGCCAGCGCCCAGGCAGCAAACTGCCCTTTCGCGTTCCATCTGCCAGCGCGGCTACCCCTTCGGTGGGAGTCTTGCTGACCGACGGGGGGGAAAGCGCGGGGCCGGAGGAGGCGACTGAGCCCTGCTCCGTCCCCTGCCAAGGCACCAGCGCTGTCAGGCGTGGGAAGTGCGGCTCCTTCCCATCTGACCCTGTCCTCTGTCTCCACACAGTTTTTCTGGCGCTCAGTTCTTTTGGCAGAAAATTCGCATTCTCATCACCCCTCTCCTCCCCTCGGCCGCGTTCGGCCGCAGCAGCCGCTCTCCCTCACTTCTCCGCTTCCCCTCCCGCCGGCAGGCCGGGACGGTTCTCCCTGCCGCTCTACGGGGCCGCGCGGCGCGGTGGAGACGCCGCTCTGAAAACCGTCGTCCTGAGAGAAGAGAAGGGAGCCCGGGCTGCTGCTGGTCCCGCTGCGAGAAGGAAGGGAGGAAGGTAAATGCCAGCCCCTCGTTCCGGCTGGGGAGAGGGAAAGCTGAAAATTTGCTGCTGGAAATGGGGGAGCAACTGCAGCGCGCTGGGAGTGGAAAGGGTGGCTGAGCTGAGCTTCTCCCATGGGATTTCCTTAGTAGCCCTGGACCAAGTAGCCCTGGTCTTAAAAATGAGCGGGGAAAGCCGCTGCAGCGAGGAAGGGCCACGCTGACGCTCCCAGCGAAAGGCTTTTTATTTCTGTTTTCGAGTTGGTAAGGTGCCTTCCACGGCATCCACGCTATGCTGCCGTCGGGGTGTTCGAAGCTGTCGGTGGTGGTCCCCATCGCGCTCGCTCCAGGGTTTTTGGTTTTTTTTGGGGCTGACAGCTGAAGCACGAGTTTATCGGAAAGCTGGCGATGGTGGCATTTCCTGGGGCTTTTCTGGGCGCGTGCAGTAGGGCAGATAAGCAGCAGCTTGCCCCTTCTCCTTCCTCTCTCCTGCTGCCTCTCCCAAGGGCGTTTCCTCCTCCTCGCCCCAAGGCACCGCATCCTCCCTGGCCCCGCTCCCGCCGTCCCTCCTGCGCTGCCCGGCGGTTATTTCAGCTTAACGCTGACCTCTTACGTGCAGCCTCCCTGAGACAAGATGTAGACGCGTTCCTGAAGGGCTGCTGCTTCCTTCCATGGATATTTTTGATTTTTCTGCGGGGTGAAGGTTATGGAAGCCGGGTGTTGGCTGGAGGCTGGTGCCGGGCTCGCCTTGGGAGGGAGCGCGCGGAGGGGTGGCCAGAGCGACCTGCGTGGAGAACAGCTCCTCGTGTTCGTTTCGTAACGAAAAAGCCCCTTTTCCAGCAAGGCGTGGGTGCTTCCGCGGAGCGTGCATCACCTGAGATTTAACCGGGGGTTGGGGCTCCCCGGCCCCTTTGCTGCTGGCAGGATGGGCTGGGTTTGTCCCAGCGTACGTGGTGCTCGTGGGCGCCTGGGCAGCCCGGTTTGAATTGTCCCGGAGCGCTGGGCTGTGCCAGGCAGCGTGGCTGGGCCGCCCCTCGCGTTCCTCACCGCGTCCGCGCTCAGGCACGTCGCTTTTGTAATAAACATCGACGTCTCAAGAATATCTGTGTCTTTAGCTGAGTTCCCTCCTTGGTGGGCCCTTCTGGGGAGTTCGTAAAACTCTCTTCTCTATGTGTTTAGATAAGTTTCTAAATATCTGCAGATATTGAAAACCCGGCCAAAAGAAGCACGGCCCGGGCCGTGGGGTCGGGCGCAGGGGATGGTGCTGGGACAGAGCCGGTGCCTCCTCATGCCCCTGCCCCTTCTCAGCCTCGTCGCCGGCCCGAGGACATTTCCAGGCATTTATTTTTCGTTGTTGCCTTGAGGTTCCCTTCAGGAAGGCGCCGTTCAGAGCCTGTACTCTGACCGCATCTTTCCCCGCACGTGCCGATAACCCCGCTCCTTTCTTCCGTGTGCGGTGCCTGTTTGCTCTTTGGCCCGCGGCCGCGTTCGCTGGGTGCTGGGGCGGAGGAGCGGCCGCGGCGCAGGGCGAGGGGCCGGGAGCCGGCGCGGGTCCCTGCGCGGCCTCTCCGGGAGGCTGCAGCCGGCGGGGAGCGCTCCCCAAAGATGGGGGACAGGGGATGGGGCGTTGGGCCCTGAGCTGCGCGGCGGGGTGACTTCGGCAGCGCTGGTGCGGGAAGCATCCAGTTTACAGGAGCTGAAGCTCAGCGGTAAGTTAAGAAATAAACCAATTTAAATGGGGGAGAAGGTGGAGAAGAAGAGCTTGTGTGCTCAGCCACCGTCAGCCAGCCCGAGCCTGAGCCGCGCCAGGCTCCCTCCCGGCTCCTCCGTCGCTCCTGTACCCAGCACGCGGTGGGACGCGGGGGAAGGAGAGGAGAGGGGCGCGCGTCCGCCCCGGCTCCGCGTGTGTGGCGTTTGCCGAGCAGCGCCCAGGCGGGAGGCGAAGCGCTGGGAAAGGCGCCGGGCCAAGCGCGGCAGAGCGCTGCGTGCTGCCGTTCCCCTCGCGCGGGGTTCTGTTGCGCTTCGGCATGCAGCGAGCCGTCTGGGCTTGGCGAGGAGAAGGTGGGACTTCCCTCCGTCCTCACGCGGAGCGCGGTCTCCAGGCTGATCCCAGCCGGGAGCCGCGTTCCTGTGGCAAAGAGCGGCTGCGTCCCAGGATCAGGGCCACGGTCCCTCCTCCGCCCAGCCAGGACGTGCCCCGTCCCGCGTACGCGGCGCTGATGGCGTTGGGCTCCGTGGGAAACAGACGGCAGCGGGAATTAGGCTGGGTGCTCTCTGCCGAGCGCCCGGTGTCCTGTGGCACTTCCAGCAGCGTCTCTCCCACGCGCCCCCGCCTCTCTTATTCTCACGCGTGTCTTTTCCACAGGACCATCACCCCGGCTCTTCTGCTGGGACGACGCGCACGAGATGCAGCCTGCGGCGCTGCAGAGCCTCTCGGAGCTGGAGAGAGCCAGGCTGCAGGAGATCGCGCTCTGCCAGCTGCGGGGGACGCTGCCGCTGGGACGGCTGAGCCTGGATTTGGGTGAGGAGGGGATGGGGGGCTGAGGGCTGAGCTGTGGCTGCCACTTGTCCCCGCGCTGCGCGAGGCGGGGTGATGTTTGTGGAAAGACACGTGTGACGTGTTTCGGTCCATTTCCTGCTTTGCTCGGAGGCTCGGAGGCCTAATCGGCGCTTTGAGGGGGGCGCGCGTGTCCGGAGGAGTGTGAGAACGTGACCTTGCGTGTGGTGGGGCTCTCATCCCCCTAATCCAAACCAGATGCCCTGAGACTTGGCGAGGTCCTCCAGCGGGACCGTATGAGTGCCGCTGGGATGGGACAAAATTGCTTTGGATTCACGTCCAGCACGAAGCCCTGGGGCCGGGACGGAGCTGCGCGCGGCTGGGAGACGCGCTGCTGGAATTAACGGGACGATAAATACAGGAGCTCCGCAGGGAGTGGGGCTCCTCTGTCCCGGCCCGGGCGGGCGCGCAGGCGTGGTGGGGGTCCCCGCAGCCGCCCGCGTCCCCTGACGCCCATGCGCCTCAGCGAGCGGGCACAGCGAGCTGGGGATCCCGCCGGCTGCTTCCCAAATTCACCCGGGAGCGGGCAGAGCACCTTAAAACCCAGGCTCCTCTGCCCTGGGCCACGTCGGCGTGGCGGGGATGGAGGGTGGGAGGTGCCGCTCACCGGCCCCATGGCAGCGCGGGCACAAAGGGAGCGGGGGGTCCCCAGCCTCGCCCCCTCCCCGCAGCAGGGCTGTCCCCGGGGCTGGGACCCCCCCGGGTGGAGCCCTCGTGTCCCTGGGGTCCTGTCCCCGGGCAGCCTCGTGCTGGACATCCACGCTGGGCTTCCTGACTTAATTGGCAGCGGGATGATTTTGTGCAGCGATGGGGCCTCGGGAAGAGTGGAAGAGAGAACGCCCCCCCTCCTCCCCAGAGCCCCCAGTCGCCCCAGGGCTGCAGCACCAGTCACCGCAGGCTGCCTTGAAGTCCCCGGGGGCTCTGACCAAAACTATCCTGGTTCCTTTCCTTTTTATTTTATTTTTTTTTCCTATTTTGAGCTATTGCGATCCCGTTTTCAGCGACACCCTGCAGCAGCAGCGTCTCTGGGGAGCAGCGCGGTGCAAAATAAAAAGCGAAGTATTTCCTTCCTCGCTGCAAAGCGCGCTGTGTCCGTCCCACCGCCTCCTCCCGTCTGGCGGGACGGGTGCAAGGCCCCGCTCTCGTCCTCCTGCGTGGTTTGGACGCCGCTCCCGCGCTCCCCTGGTTTCTGAAGGAAGGGCGCGCCGCCCGGTGCATCCCTCTGCCTTTCGTCCGGCTTCCCGCCCTGCGGATTTCTGCCCGCGCACGGCTTTTTCTGGCGGGCGTGCCGCACGCTGACTGGCGTCGGCTGCTCCTTCACGCACACGTTGCTCGTACCCCCGCAGCTTCCCTCTGCGTCTGACGGAGCCACCCGGACAATTGCACAGGCTGTGTCTGGGAAGAGAATTCCTCTGGAATTCCTCGGAATAAGCGTGGGACAGAGCGGGGTGATCTGTCCCGGGCAGTGAACGCGTTTTGAGTTCATCGCTGCGACAAACCGTGACCGCTGTCCCCGGACGCGCAGCGAGGGGAGTGCTGGGAGCGTCCCGTGAGGGGAGATGGGGCCGGGATGGCCCAACAGCGCAGCGCCTCTGCTTTCTGTTCTCCTCGCAGCTGGGCCCAGAGGCAGCAAATCTTTCCGCCAGAAGCTGGAGAGCTTCTCAAAGGAGAAGAAAGGTGAGCGGCCTCCGTTTTACCCGGGTTTCGGTCCCTGCTCCGAATGGAACTGGTGATTTTTGGTGGGGCTGAGCTGGGAGGTGCCCAGGTTTGGCAAGGCGCTTTGTCCCGTGTTGTCCCGCTGTTCCCCGGCGTGGGGTGTAACGAGACACGTGAGAGCAGGAGAGGGTCCGGTGGGGACGCGCGTAACGCGCACGTTGACGGAGACCTCCTGCCGTCTTCCCAGCCCCCCTGCATCCCCTCCTCTTCGCCCGGCACACCATCTCCCACGCCGTCCCCTCCCCACCCCGTGTCCCCCGTCCCAGCGTGCAGCGCCCGGGGCTCTCCAGGGCAGCAGCCGCCCTTTGGGTTTGCCCGGGGGAGGGGGACGCTCTTCCCACCCCCCGGCACTGCGGGGAGCAGCGGGGACGGGGCGGCGGCGCTGATCCTTACGGGACGGCCGCACTGGCTTCGGGCTGCAGGTCTCCCTGTCGCGCGCTGGGTCGGTTTTACGCGTTGTCCCCGTCACTCTCCTGCGGCTGGTCGCCTCGGCCGTATCCCGGTACTCCCTCCGCTGTTAATTATTGTATCCAGGCACGCACACAGCCCTGGCAGTGGGGCTCCCTCTTGTTTTTCCCCGCTAGCGATGCTCTTCCGTTTCTCCCGCGTTTCTCCGCAGATTGCCCTCCTCAGACGTTCGGCATCCCGCTCTCCCAGGTCATCGCCAACGACCGGGCGCGCAGGCGGCTGCGGGAGGCGGTGAGGGACAGCCGCCGGCTCTGCCTGGGCGTGGAGGCGACGGTGACGAGGTTCCGGGCTCAGAGGGAGCAGAGGTCCCCGACGGGCGGCAGCTGCGGCCTGGTGCCCTGCGGGGTCTTCCCGGAGGAGCCGCTTTCCCCGGCTTTCCTGGACAGCAGCTCCTGGAGCCAGCGAAGGGTAGGGTCGCGCTACGCCGTGCCGGTGCTTTTCTTAACGAGTTACTTGTGCTGCGTGCCGGCTCAGTCCCGGTCTGCCCTTGGGGAAGCGGGATGCCCCTCCTGCCCCCAGGAGATGGACTGGGAGGGCTGGGAGGGTGGGACACGCTCTCCTGGCTCAGCTCCTGTGGCGCCGAGGGTCCCGGAAGGCCGCGGTGGGGGTAGGGGGATTCATCACCAGTGGCACTGGGTTTTCCGCTCACGTCTTGGTGAGCAGTGCTGGGAATGTGCAGGGCTTCTCTGTCAAACGGCGTCGCCGTTCGGGCAGCGTCGCGGATGGAGACTGGGCTTCGCGCTTGCGGGGGGAGCAGCACGCGGGGGCGAGAGGGGTCTGCGGACCCCCACCTTGGTTTGGAGGGGCCGCCCCCCTTTCCCGCGGAGCGCTGAGGTTGCAGCGATGCCGGTGGGGGTGGGACCTTGTGGGGTGGGTCCTGCCCCCCTGCGAACCACCTCTGCTCCGTCCCAGGGCGCCATGTCCGTGGACTCCATCGCCGACCTGAGCGACAACGCCTCCAAGCTGCTGGAAGCGCTGCAGCTGTCGCACCCCCATGAGCTGGACCCGCGGAGGAGCCTGGGCAAGAAGAAGATGCTGAGCCTCAACCCCATCACCTGGCAGGTCCCGCGCATCGTGGAGAAGTGCTGCAAACACATCGAAGCGCACGGTGAGCATGCGCGCCGCTCCAGCCTGGCGCCTGTCCCCGTGCTGCGCGGTGGGCTGCGGCGTTCCGGCCCCGCCGTTCCCCAGGACAGGAGGGGGCAGCTGATTCCCGGGGCAGGGCACGCTCCTGAAAAGCCACCCAGGGAGAGTCCTCTGGGCCGAGGAGCAAGTGTCACCGTGCGTACTGGTGACCCGTCTCCCGGTGCGCTCTGGCCTCCGCTCCCCCTGCAAATCCGGCATCCAGCTCGGAGCGCCTGCGTGGGCGAGATCTCCTCCCTGGCCCCAGGCAACCCCGGGAAATCTTGCGGCTCCAAACCTTTCCTTTTCACCCCCTCTGCCGGGAGCGGGGAGGGACACGCGGCCCCCCGCGGGCCGGTGGGGGTGGCCAGGGGCCGCGGGGCTGCGGAGCGCTAACTCACCTGTCTCCCAGGTCTCCAGACGGTGGGCATCTTCCGGGTTGGGAGCTCCAAGAAGAGGGTTCAGCAGGTGAGGGCGAGATGGCCGCTGCACCCTCCGCAGCAGCCCCGCGTCCAGAGCACGGATGTGCGCGCGGGTGGGGAGTGAATAGAGCAGCCGTCGACGTGGAGGGGGCTGAAAGCTCACAGGCGCGTGCGGGATCCCAGACACGCTGTGACCTGGGTCCTCCTGGGTGTGGAGAGCCGGCGGCGTCTCTCCCAGCTGCCTGTAGCCAACGAGCCCCCATCCCCTGGCCGGCGTTCCCGAGCCCCCATCCCCTGGCTGGCATTCCCAAGCCCCCATCCCCTGGCCGGCGCTCCTGAGATCCCTCTCTGCTCCCTTCAGCAGCTGGCACTCCCTGTGGCCCATTCTCCGGGCAGCAGCGGGACGCTGGGCTCTGGCACGCTGTCTTTGGGGTGCCCTGCGGCACGGGGACGCGGGGAGCCGGCAGCCCCCCTCTGCCGCCACCGCGGGGGCAGATCCTGGTAGCGCCGCTCGTATAAAGAGGAAGAACTGACTGTTGCTCTTATCCTTCCCATTTCCTCCATCTCTGAGCTGAGGGAAGAGTTTGACCGAGGGCTGGATGTCTTCCTGGACGAGCAAAGCGTTCACGACGTGGCCGCTCTCCTCAAAGAGTTTCTGCGGGACATGCCGGATTCGCTCATTCCCAGAGAGCTCTACGCAGCCTTCCTCAGCACGGCCCGTGAGTACCGGGGCGCATGGCTCCCCCCCAGCATGGCCCGTGAGTACCGGGGCACGCGGATCCCCCCCAGCACGGCCCGTGAGTACCGGGGCGCATGGCTCCCCCCAGCACGGCCCGTGAGTACCAGGGCGCGCGGCTCCCCCCAGCACGGCCCGTGAGGAGAAAAAAAAGGGAATGTTTTTTGTGCAGTTGCCCACCTGGGTACCAGCTCCCGGCGCAATTCGGCGTGCTGCGCAGGAGCTCGGCCCTTGCAAATGCTCTGCCCTGTCCCCCTGCCCTCCGTGTTTTGTGTGACTGAGTTTTTGGGCAGTCGGCGCGCTCCCAGCGTCACCCTTTCTCGCTCTCCTTCACCACCTCTCTGCCTCCCTTTGGCTGTCCTTCCCTCCGCAGATCTGACTCTCCAAATCCGTGAATTCCGCGTCGGACGCCAGCAGCCGCACACCGACGGGCGTGCGATCCAGCTGGGGGGATGGCAGGGCGTGTTGGGGGTGCAGGGGGACCGCCGCCCTTGGGCTGGCGTATCCAAGCGCGGGGCAGAGCCGTGCCGTGCCGTGCCCGGTTGACGCTGCTCTCTGCCCTAGCCATGGAGGGCCCGGCGCAGCTGGCCGCCCTGCAGCTGCTGCTCTTCCTGCTGCCGCCCTGCCACAGCGACACGCTGCAGCGGCTCCTGCGCTTCCTCGGCGAGGTGGCCCGGCACGCCCAGAGCTCCCGGGGCCCTGATGGCCGGGAGGTAAGGCTGCCCCGCGCCGGCCGGCCGCGCCGCGGAGGGGTCGCTCTCAAACTGCTTGCGAGCCTGGGGGAAACCACCCGGCTGACGAATCCTCGCCCGCAGCCGCGCTGGGCTGCGCTGGGTCCAGCGAGGTGGTGTTCGGGATGCGGACAGGCCTGGCTGCGTGTCCGTGGGGCTTTTTTTCGCGGACTGATCCCGGTTTTCCACCGCCAGCTTTTGTGAAGGACTTAGGATGGTGCGCTGAGGTTGATCTTGGTTTCTCTGGGCCATTTGAGCTCCAAGTCTCTCCGTGGCTCAGAGAGGCTGCTTTTGTCCCGTGCTGAAGGTGACACAGGAATACGGATTGTTGCCTTTTGGTGGGGGCTGTGCAGGTGAGGTAGGTGGGATGGGAGCCCTGATGCCAGGAGGGGACGAGCACGTGCCCCAGCACCACAAAGCCTTCGTGCTGGCCCTGCCACCAGCTCGGAAAGGACCAAACTGGCCCAGATCAGCACCCCAGGCTCCCTCAGCAGCTCATCTTCCTGCCCTGGGGTGGGAGAGGCTGTCCTGGGACACGTCGCGCCACAGGAATCTCACTCTGTAATCTGCAATCTCCTTTTGCGCTTGCCTGCCAGATTCCTGGGAATAAAATGACGGTTTCGAACCTGGCCATGGTCTTCGGTCCTAACGTGCTGCAGAAGGAGAAGCCTGGAGAGAAGGACGCTGTTGCCATGAACTTTGAGGACAGCGCTGCCGTCATACTGGTGCTGCAGCGGCTGATCGAGCACCACCAGACCTTGTTCACGGTAGGTGAGGCTGGCTCAGGGTGGCTCCTCTCGATCCTTCCTTCCCCTCCGAGCTCCTCTCCTGGCAGCAGAAGGAAGGAGGCATCCACGGCCCCGTTTAGCGGCAGGTAAGGGATGGGGAGAAGAGGTAAAAATGGGAGACTCCAGAAGAGGGAAGGAGCTGGGAGGCGATGGCGTGAGGTGGAGATGCCACGGCCTCAGGCAGCCATGGGGAGGCCGTAGCAGTGGGGAGAGCTGGTGAGCGCAGGGAAGGACGGGAGCACGTCGGATCTGCTCTTCAGGGGATGGTTTGGACCACCAGCGTGAGGCAGGGAGCGCCCAGCCTCTCCTAGGGCGTGCATCCGCCCAGGGTTCCTGAAAGCATCCTTTAAAGTCACACAGGCTGGTGTGGGAAGAGGCCCTGGGGCTCCCGAACGTCCCGGGACGGAGAGCTGCGACCCCTCTGGGTCCCGTCCCAGGGCCGTGCTGCCCTCGCGGGAAGAGTTTCCTCCTGGTCGGAAGTGCCCCCGCCGCTGCTCGTCCCCGCTGCGCCACGGGCTGTGCCGCGAGCGCCCGTGTCCCTGTGTCCCTCCCAGGTCTCTCCAGAAATGCAACGCGACGTCCTGCGGAGGCTCTTTCAGACCGACCCGGATGTCATCGACTACCTCTTGCGCAGGAAGTTCAGCGCCGCGCCGTAAGTCCCCGCGCGGCACGGTGCTGCGGGAGGGCAGCTCGCTGCACGGGGCAAAGCCCTCCCGCAGCAGCCTCACCGCGCTGCTTTCACGTAAGGCAGAAATTTTTCCGCTGAGGGTGGTGGAGCACTGGCCCAGGTTGCCCAGAGAGACAGTGGATGCCCCATCCCTGGAAACATTCCAGGCCAGGCTGGCCGGGGCTCTGAGCAACCTGATCCGGTTGGAGATGTCCCTGCTCCTGGCAGGGGGTTGGACTGGGTGGGCTTTAACGGTCCCTGCCCACCCAAACCAGCCTGTGGTTCTGCGATTCTAAATCCTGCTGATCTTCCTGCCCATCGTTCCTGTTCCCTCCACCGCTTTTGGTCAGGAGCTCCCCGGCTGAAATCCTTCACGCTCTGCGCTCACGCCTCCGCGAGCTGAAACGTCCCAGCGCCCCCGTCCCTTGGAGCTCTCTGTTCTCCCTCCCCCCAGCCTGTGCCGTGCTCTCTCCTTTTCCCAAATGGGCCCCACACCAGCACCCCCCCGCTGCACACATCCTCACCCAGACCCCAGCACCGGCACCCCCAGACCCCAGCAATCTTGGGGGTCGCTGCTAGAGGCCGTTTGGGTGTGGAGGTGGCAACGGAAGCCGTTTGCAAATAGGGTCTTATTTTTTATTGTTTCTTTTTTTAACGTTCTTAGGAGCGCAGAGAGCGAGGATTCGGCCACGGAGCACACTCCATCCCCGCCGCCTGGTCGGGCCCCCGCCCTGGAGAGCAGCTCGGTCTCCTCAGAGCTGTTCAGCAACGTCTCGTTCCTCAACCTGCACGTTGACATCTAGCAAGCCCGGCCCGGGCCCTCTGCTCCGTGGACAGCGCTGGGCGACCTTTCCTCGGCAAAAACCAGTCCTCTGTCCCACTTTGGAGGAGTGGAGAAGTGAAAGGAGTGCGAATGGCTGGCCGGGGCTCTGAGCAACCTGATCCGGTTGGAGATGTCCCTGCTCCTGGCAGGCGGTTGGACTGGATGGGCTGTAACGCTCCCTGCCCACCCGAACCCTCCTGTGATTCCTATTTCGTGAAGGTCCCTTCCCTCTGGGCGGGTGCGGTCGGGACGGGTGGGGAGCGGCTCCTGCAGAACGGCGGGCCGAGGGGAGAAGCGCGCGCTGAGCGATAGCCGGGGGAAGCCTGCCGGGAGCCGATATCTCCGAGACGAGCAGCGCTGCCGGGCCTGCAGGAGCCGATAAATTTTGGGCACCGTGGGTCCGCTGAGCCGGCCGGGCGCTCGAGCATCGGCTGGGCAACCCCCACCACGTCCGAGGAGGACAGGCTGTGTGTGGACGGACCTGCTGCCAGAGCGGCTCCGCTGGGGACCATCCCAATTTCCTCCCGGGAGTCCCTGGCACGTCGGCATGGCTCTCCGCTCCTCCGGCAACGTGTGGCGTGGGTCCCGCGTGGTGCGGGTGGCTGGTTATCTCCCGTGAGGCGCAGCGGCCCCAGCCCGTTAACAGCAACGCGCTCGCGAGGACGAGGTGTTCCAGTAACTGTCGGCCGGGACTTGATGGTGGATGGGCGTCCCGGCCGAGGGGGAGCAGGGGGAAGGGGGCAGATTCCCCGGCTGGGAGGAGCTGATACAAACATCCACCGAGAGTTTTTGATCCCAGCAAAAGCCGGCGATCCTTGTATCTTCGGTTGGGCAGAAGGGCGCTCAAATAATTTTGCCAACCTCAAACCTGGAGTGCAGATCGGCTTTTTTTGGTCATCGTGGGGGGAATGCGAAGCGTGGGAGTCCTGGGTGCACGGGGAGTGGGTGGGTGAGGCTCACGAGGTGCCACGGGTGGCGGACCACCCCGGGGAGAACGTCCCTGTGAGGGTGTCGTGCGCTGGATTCCCCGGGGCCAGGGAGGAACACGCTGTAACGGAAGAGGGAGGGGAAAGGCACGGTGGTGCAGGGGTGGCGATACGAAGCCTGGAAACCCATGACTTTGAGGGGGGTGCGCCGCTGCTGGGGCACCGAGGCCGACGGTGAGAAGGCCACGCAGCCTCCATCGCGGGTTTTTGATCAAATTTTTCAGCAGCCAGAAAGAAAAACTGGAGCAGTGAACATTTCCTCATTCCCCGTCACCCCGGCGGAGGGCGGCTGCGCCGTAGGTCGGTGCCACCAGCACCGCGCTGGCTCCTCTCCCTTGGTTCCTCTGAGTTTCCATTTGTTCTGCCGCTGCTTTTGCCACGCGCCTCTCTCTGAGGACGAAGCACAGAGCGATTACAGGGATAACGCGCGAACCCCAACGCACCCACGGCCCGGGGGGGCTGCGGCCACGCGGCCAGCAGGTCTGCACGAGGCTGCGGCGCTGAGCCGCCTGGGTGCGGTCCCCTCGGAGCCCACGCGAGGATTCAGAGGGTGACCAAGGATTTGTGGTCACCGCTGGGCGTTGCGCATACGAGAGCACCAAACCCTGCGCAGGCTTCCCGGCAGACGGGCCGGCTGCCCCCGGGTTTCACGCGCCATGTTTCGCCTCGCAGAATAAACCCGGCTTTACAAGTACCGGTTGCAAATCACCGTCACTCGTGCAGCGTTAGCATCGCTCTGGACCAGCTCCGGAAAAGCTGGGTAGCTTTTGTTACGTTTGAGATTCAGTTATTATTGGGCGCTTTTCCCCTCCTCCCCGAGCTGAATTTGCCCTCTGAAAGCTCCTGTCCTGCTGTTTCTCGAGGGCCGGTGCCGGCACAGGGATGGGTGGCTGCCGGGGTGGTCGCTGGCCTGTTGTTAGCACCGGGACCACTAAAACCAGCCCGGGGCGCCCGGCGCTGGAGCGGCTTTTCCAGCTAGGGCCGAGCTTAGAGCTCTTGAGAAGGGTACAACCGGGAGGAGCTTGCAGGGAGAAAGCAGAGATCCTTTTTCTTCTCTCTCTTTTTTCTTTTTTTTTTTTTAATTTTTAGCCCATGTCTCTCCCGTGCGCCGCTGATCAGCCCGCGCGCGGGGGTAAGCGCAGCGAGCGGCATCGTCCCGAGGGGTGAAATCCCGCGCTGGGAAGCGCCCGGGACGCGGCCGAACGCTGCTGGCGCTGCCCGCTCTCCCCGCAAGGTGAGGAAACCGGGCAGGAGCGGTAACGGTGCTCCCCCGCCGCGGCCGTGCGGTACCGGGACCCTTCCCCGCCGCGATGCCCGCCCTCCCGCACCCGCGGGAGCCCACGCAGGCAGCCAGGCTTTGTGGAAACCGGGGATCGGGGACATTTTCTTCACTGAACGGGTCGCCGCTCGCCGGAACAGGCTGCGGGGGCCGGCGGCGGGGTCCCGGTCCCGCGGGGGTTTAAAAGCCGCGCGGATGCGGTTTGGCTGCGGGCTGACGGCCGGAGCCGCCGGTCCGCAGGGTCCTACCCCCCCACCCCCCCCCCGAGCCGTTCCGTGACTCTGCTCCAGAAACCCCGAGCACCGTGCGTGACGCGGTCCCGCGTGTCCGGCGGGGCGGGGCGCTGCGGCCACGCCCCCCGCCCCCCTCGGCTCGGGGCGGCCCCCGCGGGTAAAACCGTCCCGCGCGGCGGGGCCGCTGCCAGCGCCCGCACCGCGCCGGTGAGTGCGGAACCCGGCGGTGTCCGTGTCCGTGTCCGTGTCCGTGTCCGTGTCCGTGTCCGTGTCCGTGTCCGTGTCCGTGTCCGTCCCCCGGGAGCAGCCTCCTCCGGGCCATCCCGTGCCGGTCCCCCGGGCTCAGAGCGGCCCAGGACCCCCAGCCCCGCTGAAGCCCCCCGAGGGCCGGGACCGGGATCAAGACCCTTGCCTGCTTTGGACCGGCTCTGAAAGCCCGGGGGGACACAGGGAGCCGCTGGGGCTCCCCCAAAGCCCTGTGCTGACCCCTCGCCCCCAGCCATGGCCGAGGAGCTGCATGACCTGCTGCGGGAGCTGGACCAGGTGATGGAGGACTTCGAGAGAGGCCCCTCGTGCCGCTATGAGCAGCATCTGGAGGAGGCGAAGAGGAGAGTGGCACACGGCCCATGCCACAGCGGCCTCGGCGAGCCGCAGAGTGAGTCTGGGGCTGGGGAGCGAGGGGGTCCCGGGACAGCGGTGTCCGTAGGGATGGAGATGCGCTGGGAGCTCTGGGGCTCCTCCGTGGCAAACCCCCGGGCTTCCCGCCCGGCTTCCCGCCGATCTGGCCTCTGCTCTCAGCGGCCGGATGGGTTGCATGGGGCGGTGACTGCGGGATGCTGGCCTAGGGCCCACCAGCCTCTGCTGGGGCTCCTGTTGCGTCGGCTGCGAGAACCCAGAGCTCGGAGGGAACCCGTGGGCTGTAACAGACCCCAGGAGCCCCCGCGGCTGTCCCCACGCTCCTGGTCCGGCCACTTTTTTGTTGCGGTGCCTGCGGCCATGGAGAGCGACCGATGCTTTGCGTCCACAGGTGCCAGCACGTCCCCGGGAAGCAGCCTCAGCTCCAGCGAGGAGGACCTCAACACCCCTGCCGACGCGTACCCCTCCAAAGGTGAGGCTGAAGGCTCTGCCCCGCCGGCTCGGCTCGGCAGCCACGGGCTGTGCCCGGAGCGCGGCTGCGTCCGTGGGGCTCAGCAGGGTTCGGAGGTGGGAATGAGCTGGGGTGCAGGCGTGGGCTGTGACCCCACAGAGCTGCACCGGCCCACGGGAATGCTGTTTTTGGGGGTGCTTGGCTGGGCAGCCCCCTGAACCCCCACCCAGGGCCGGTGCAGAAGCCGCAGGCAATTGCGGTGAGAAGCGAGGGGCAGGGATCTTCCTTCTCCCAGTGGGAGAGCCCTGACGGTGTGCTTCTCCCCGCTAGCGAAGCTCGGAGACACGCAGGAGCTGGAGGAGTTCATTGCGGGTCTGGATAAAGCCTTGGAGGGTACGTACGCGGCTCCGATCCCCGCGCTTCCCAAGGTGCATCCAGGCTGGCGGCACGCCCCTGGGCTCCCGCTGCGGTGGGTTAGAGCCTGCTTTTGGCTGTGGGGGTGCAATCTGTCTTTTCTTCTCTCGGGTGCCTCCGTTTCTCCCAGCTGGTGAACAGGAGGGGATTGGGGGTGCGAAGGCCGGGTCGGTCCCGACAACGAGGGTCTGCAGAGAAGGCGGCCCAGCAGCACAGCCTGCAGAGCTATCGATGTTTTTGGGAAAATCTACCAGTGCGTGCGGCTCTGCGGTCCGTGAGGCTGGCTGCTCCCCAGCAGCTTCCTCCCTGGGGAAACTGAGGCAGGCGCCACACTTCCTCTCCCTGGGTGGCAGGCTGGAGGCAGCGAGAGCTTGATGTAAAAAAAAAACAGACCGTTTCCCCCTAGCAGGCTGCCTCAGTCGCAGTTCTCGGTATCTGTTCCCCTCTCTTCTGAGCGTCCGAAATGAGGTGGCCGGAGGGAAGCTGCTGCTTCTGCTGGTGCTGAGCCAGAGCGGGAGGCGGTGGGGCAGGAAGGGGGCCAGAGCCCCCCCAGCAGATTTCTGCTCGAGCCCCACTGTTGGGGGTGCCTGGGGGGGCCCAGCACACCGTGCAGCCCTCCTCCCCCCAACAGTCATCTCACCGATTTTTTGTTTTTGTTTTTGTTTTCCCCCTTTGATTGTCCTGCAGAGATGTGAGGTGTGGTTTTGGCGGCGAGTTTGGCACGGAGGACCCACAGCAGATGAGCCCCGTGCCCCCCGACGCACCCTCAGCTTCTGCGCCCCTGCCTGGGACGCCAGCGCCAGCCGCAAGCAGGGACTGATCCGGCCGTGGGACGGGTGCCTGCGCCTTGCTGCGCTCCCGCACGCGGGGCAGGGCTCTGCCAGCACGGGACGGGACGAGCTCTCGGTGGGGGCGCCCGGCTTTGCCCTTCAGCGGGGGCTGGCGGCTCCTGGGACTGAGTGGGTTTGGGGGGGTCTGTGCCGCTGTCGAGGCCCAGCGAGGAACCCCGGGTGATTCTGGGGGAGGCCGGCTTGCAGCACACCAGCGAGAGCGCGGTGTCCCCTCCCAGGTCAGGAAAGCCTGCTCCTGCAGCGCGTCCCTCGCAGGCAGCCACCGCTGCTGCTGGCCCTTCGCTTCGCCCGGGCGGCCTCAACTGGGGGCCCCCGCCCGCGCCCCACGCGCCACTGCCCCCGCTGCCGCTGTGAACACTGCGGACAGGGCGCTGCAGGCTGTGCAGGCGGGCTGTGTCTGTATTAAACGGCATCCCAAGTCTCTGAGCCCCCAGCCTTTTCCCTGGGGACCCGTTCCGGGGGCGTGGTGGGACCGGCTGTGCCCCCGTTGATGCTCTTCCTTGGAAAGCCGCCCACTGTACCCCAGAGCTGCCTTTCGGGGGGGTTTTCCCGCTGGCTCCACAGAAAGGAGAGGCAGAGGGCAGCCCTGGCCCAAGCTGGGCTGGCGGCTGTGGGTTTGTTCCCCACGTGCTCGGAGATGTGCCGGTGATGCTCGGAGATGCAGCGGTGATGCTCGGAGATGCGCCGGTGATGCTCGATGCGCCGCGGGGGCCGCAGCACCCTGCTCCGCGGGGAAACAGCCCACATCGAGGGGAGCAGGGCTGCAGGGGCTGCGGGGACGTCCCTGCCGTGCACGCTGGGGGTGGCAGCGACCCCCACGTCACTCGAGATGTTTTTCCTCTCTGAGTCATCGCACACAGGCGTTTCGCCCTCGCCGTCTGGCCCTGGTATTTCTCCCACCTGCGGTCCCTTCTGCCTCCGCACACGGCGGGCGCCGGTCCGCGTGGGAAGGGGTTTTTAGCAGATCACCCCCGGCCCGCCCCGCAGCGCGGTCTCCGGCCAGGTCGTGGCGATGCTGGGTGCTGGGCTGGGGAATCCCGCGCCGTCGCCTTCCGTGGGCACCGCTGGCCGGCTCGTGCCACGTCTGCAGGCGTTGCCAGGCGGCTGCGGATACAAACACGCTCAAAGCCCAGATGTGCTGCGGCTGATACAGCCCTGCGGTGAAAGAACGGCTGCGGCGACGCTCCGGAGAGCTTGTTTGCTGTGGGGGTTGCCAGGAGAGGAGCGTGGGTTTAGCCCCACGTTTCCGCCAGCCCCTCGCATCGCGCAGGCTGGGCGGGTGCCGCAGGCGCCACGAGGCTGAGCTGTCCCGCGTCGCGTGGGGTCCTCTCTGGGGTTTGAGGTGCCCCCCCGGCTCCTGCTGACAGAGCTGGGAGGGCGGTGGGGCTGGCACTGGGCACCCCACAGCGCTGGTTCCACGCGTGGGTGAGCAGTGGTGATGCTCAGCCCAAACCCCCCCAGGATGGATTTGCGCGCGTCACTGCAAGCAAACCCTTTGGGCACAGATTCTCCCTCGGGACAGGGTGTTGGGTTTTATTTTTTTGTCCCTGGGGACCCCGGGCAGGGGTTATGGACACGGCTGGGTGGCACAGGGATGGGCGCTATGGCGTGCCCCAGCCCGCGGTGGGACAGTTGTCCGAGGGCTGCTGGGAGGGTCGCTGCCCCCCGGCCGTGCTCCCGGGGCGGCTGGAAACCCCAGCGCAGGGCGGGCTGAGGCTGAGCGGGACGGTCAGTGCGGAAGGTCGGCCGTCCCCTCTGTGCACATGCGGTGGAGGGGCTGCAGAAATAATCAGCGCCACGAGCACGTCCTGCCATGGGCCGGTTCCTCTCCTGGGCCCCTCTTCCCACGGCAGCCGGGAGGAGGCTGGAGCGGGGCTGGGGAGCACTGCTGTGGGGTTCTGCAGATTTGGGAGAGCCCTTTGGGCCCGCCAAGGTGGGAGCCCACCCTCCGGAGGCACCCGGCGCTGAGGGCGCTGGAGGAGCCGGGGACGGGCAGGCCCTGCGATGCCAGGGGGATGCTGGAGCCCCCAGCATCAGCTGGGTCCAGGCTGGTGGGGCAGGGATCGGGGCTGCAGCCCCCCGTCCCGCCCCGGTCAGCGGGGCAGAAACCCAGACATCGCCAGGCTGCGGCAGGCACCGCCGCCGCCCACTTGACGGAT
The DNA here is from genome assembly GCF_036417535.1 of Chlamydotis macqueenii. NCBI lineage: Eukaryota > Metazoa > Chordata > Aves > Otidiformes > Otididae > Chlamydotis > Chlamydotis macqueenii. The sequence goes on from NC_141566.1 coordinate 1,141,786, forward strand.
TTCTTAGAAGCGGCAGCGGCGTGCGCGGGGCCGCCGAGGGATGGGAAGCGGCTAACCGGAGCGGGGGCAACCGCGCGGCCCGGCTGCCTGCACCTTTTCCTTCACGCTGCAGACTCAGCCTTTCCGGAGCCGGCGGGGGCGAAGCGCCGGCGGAGCGGCCGCCACGCGCTTTTTCCGCAGGGTCTTTAGTGAGCCCCCCCTCCAGGCTGGGGACGCTCGGAGGAGTCACCAGAATTCCCCTAAAGAAATGAGAGCTATTTTGGGAGATAACCTGACCCCGCGGGATGCCGTCTGCTGGCCCCTTTCTTTCCCAACAAGCCCTCTGACGTGTTTTGGGGTGATCTTCCCACATTTAGGGGAAAGGAGAGGTAGGACCCGTTCAGGTCCTGACTTAGGAGCCTATTTTCATAGCGTCACAGAGCGGTTTGGGTTGGAGGGGGCCTTTGGAGGCAGTGAGGGGAGCGCCCATGGGGGTCCCGTCCCGGGGGGAGTGGGAAGGAGCACCGGAGCGCAGAGCTCGGGAGGTTTTTCCTGGGGACACGGATCCCCCACGCCCCCAACACCAGCCGGGCGCAGGCATCTCCTGGATGCTCTTTCCCGCTCAACCCCACCCCGTGCTCCTCCGAACCGAGCCGGGCCCTGACTTCATCCCCCAGGTATCCGGGAGACAATGGCGGCGGCGGCGGCCAGCGCGGCATCCTGTCCCCTTGCCCCCCAGGTCACTTCCCGGGATTGTTCTGCTCTGCTCGGACAGGGGCCGTCCCCGGGGACCGCCAACAAGGAGCCCCAGCGCCGCTGGGCTCGGCGGCGTTCGTCCGGCGGCAGAGCACGCGTGGGGCGCGGGATGATGGCGGGGAAGGGTTATCCCGTCTCCAGGGGCTTTCTCCCCCCGCCTTTCCCCCTGCTCCGTTCCGCGCTGCGTCCTGCGGTCCCCACCAGCAGCGTTGGGCAGGAGCCCGGTTTCCACCCCACCCAAAACCCTTCGGCCGAGGCTGCGAGGCCGGCCCGGGTCGGGGCAAGCTGCGGGGAGAACAGGGGAGCACAGCCGATCCGGGCTGGGGCTCCCTGCTGGCTTAGTGGGCACTCATCTCGCAATTAAGCTAATTAGACTAACACCAGCAGAGTCCGGCCCTGAGTCACCGTTCCTCGGCACCACAGCTGCACTCAAGCAGGGGGCTAAGCCTGCAGATACCCCTCCTCGACATAATCGCCTGCTCTCCGCGCCCGGGGGCTAGCAGTCTGTCCATACAACGATCTTTGGACCCAAAATATTTTTTTTTTCTCTTGTAAGTCTTTGTGGTTTGGTTAGTATGATGCTCAGCTGCACGGTCCTGTCCTCAGTGTCCCATGGGTTTTCCTGTCCTACCGCTGTAGGGCACGTTCGGATTTTAAAGGTCAATTCTTTTCCCAATTTTCTGTAATATTTGCTTTTTTTGGGGGGTGCAGCAGGCCAGGGCTGGGTGGGTATCGCCGGTGGATGAAGAGCACCGTCCTCCCGCAACCTGGGTGGTCCAGAGCACCCCCCCCCGCCCCCGCTCGCCCTCTGCGTGGTCAGCTCGGGCCTGGCTCTCGGTCCTCCCGCCTGCCCCAGCCCGGGACTGGGACCGGGACCGGGACCTCTCCTGGGGTGCTCTCTCCAAGCAGGTCCCAGACCCAAGGTCCCAGAGCAGGGCAGGTCCCGGAGCACCCAGTGCTTTGGACTGGGGTCTGCTGGCACGGGGTGGGTGGGGGGCCGAGGATACCGCAGTGGCGGGAGAGGCAGAGGGCGGCGGGCGAAAATGACGCTGAGGGGCAAAGCAGGGGCCGCGGGGATGCGGTGGTGGGACGCGGGGTGCTCTCAGCTCCGCTCCCATCCCGGCCACGTGTTTCCAGCTTCGGCTATTTCAGGGCTTCCTGTTTCCCCGAACCCAGCGGCTTCCTGGCGCTGGGGACGAGGCCGATGGCGCTGGGCTGTCCCTGCCATCGCGTGGTGGGTCTGACTTTCCCCTTCGGCCAAGGGGATTTTTTTTTTTTTTTCCTTTCTTCTGGTGAAGCTCCTGGGCAAGTGGCGTAGAAAACAATGGGCAGGAAACCGGGGATGGGGTCTGCTTTCCCGATCCCGGCCGCTCTGCCCGTGGAGCATCCACAAGGACCTCCAGGTCCGTGTTTCTCTTCCCAAGCTTCCTGATGGAGCGTCCCAGCCACGTCGGGATGAGCAGGAGGGTGGAGGAGCGGAGCAGAGCCCTCTCCTTCCCTCTCTGCCCCAACCCCAAACACGTTGCCTCACAGAAAATCTCTTCTGCTGAGGTTTCCGAGCGGCACCTCCCTGTCCTGGTTGTTTCTGGTTCTTCCAGGCCTTGAGAAAATAAATGCTGATTTATTTTTTTCTTTCCAAGAAAACCGTAATTTAAAGTTCATTTAGTGGGAAAACTGTGGGTCCCGTGGGAGCTGGACGTGGGGGTGCGCTGGGGAGCGCTGGGGGCAGGAGGAGACCACCGCGGCTCCCCAGTTCGGCACGAGGCTGCAGGGGGATTACGGGGAGCAGCCGGGCAGCAGCCGGTGGGTGCACACACGCCGGGGGGCTCTGGGCTGGGTTTGGCCCACCTAGGGGGGCGTGGGTGGGGGAACTGGGGGGGTGCTGGGTTTTGGAGGGTTTTAGGACTGCTTGTTCTCCTCCAGACGTGCCCGGTTTGGGGTCAGTGACGGAGGCAGCGGCAGGACAGAGGTGCGATTCCCGCTGTGGCCTCGCGGTGGGCTCACGCGGGGACCCTCCGCACGCGCTTTCCCCGCCCTTGACCCCTCCCCTGCAAAACGAGGAGCGTACCCCTTTAAGAGCCCGCCGCCCACACTCAAGATGGCGCCGGCAAGGCGTGCTCCTGCTTCAACGGCAGCGCAACGCGCCTGCGCGCAAGCCCTGCCAGCAGAGAGGAGCGGAGCAGGGCGGGGCGGCGGGGCGTCACGCGAGCGCCGCCGCTGGCCCCGCCCCTTCCTCGCCCCGCCCCGCCGCGCCGCGCGCGGAGCCGGCCGTCGCGCAGGTGCAGCGCGCGCGGGGGCCCGGGCCGGGGCCGGGCTCGGCCTGAGCGGCGGCGGCGGAGGCGGAGGTGGGGGGCGAGGGGCGAGGGGCCTGGGGCGGGGGGCTGAGGTGTTTGGGCGGGGGCGGAGAACTTGTGGGGCCGGGCGCGGGGCCGCCTCTTTGCCCGCTGCGTTTTGCGGTCGGAATGTGGCGGGGTGGGAGGGGGGGCGGCTTTGGGGCCCCCCTGGCAGCGGGGGCGCGGGGGCTTCGGAGCAGGGAGGGCGAAGGGAATCGCGACGCGGGAGGATTCCGGGGTCCCCGCGTCGGGCAGGGACGTTCTCCAGGGAAACCGGAGGCGAGGCCCGCGTCTGGAGAGGGAGCAGCCCCGCTTGCTCCGGGTGAGGGGGTGACCCCCGGTAGCACGGCGGGGCCTGACCCCCGGTAGCACGGCGGGGCCTGGCTGCCTTGTCGTCCCTGAGCGAGTCCCTCTTTTCTCTTCCCGCAGCTCCGAGAGGCGTCGGAGGGCAGGCGGGAGCGGCCGAGCCCGGGGAGGAGGTACGGCCGCGCTCGCTGGATGGGTGAGTGCCCCTCTCCTAATTACTGAGGGTAATTACTGACCCCGCCTGGGACCGGGGAGCCGGGCTCGGGCAGCCTGCGGCGGGGTGACCAGCTGCCGAGTCACGCCACCCGCTTTTCCTTCTGCCCGCCTCGGCCGGGGCGGGGGTTCCTCCGGGTCCGTTCGGGTGCTGGAGGCAAATTCCCAGGCGAAGGAGCCTGCAGGAGCAGACAGGGTGGGAAGCAGGGCAGCCGGAGCTTGGGAATGCTGTAATTCGGTGCGTGCCACCGGCGTCTGGCTGTTGGGAGCGTTTTTTGTCCAAGCGTTAAAGCCTTCGTTAAGCTGGCAGGTTGTACCTCGGTTTTCTTTGCAGGCGGAACCGGAGGAACAGTTTAGCTGTTGATGCTTGTGCAAAGCAGGTATTTGTGAAGGGCACGATTTGTAATTTTCCAGGTGTTGGTGGTTCTGCTCTGGGGGGCCGTGGGGCAGGACTGGGAGCACTGGCAGCTGGGAGGTGGCAGGGATGCGAGGCTCGGCAGACGCAGCTGCGCCTCTGACTCCCTTTGTTCCCAGAAGAAACTGAGAACAGGGCTATTTTTGTTTTTAAAATACTGCTTGAGTGACGGTTGTATAAAATAGCGAATTGTTTGTAATTTTTCGGGAGGCAATGGCCAAATTGTCTTCTTGCCGGCCCGAGCTGGAGCCTTGTGGAGCTCCTCTGCGCGGTGGCAGGTGAAGGTCTGTGGTGTTTGACCTTAGACTTGGTTGCACCAAAACATCTTTTGAGGTTTGGATTTGGTTTGCCCAAGATTTTGTGGCGCTGTAGCCAAGAGCTGTTCCCCAGTAACTCCAGAAGCTGAAATGGTTTGGGAGCAGCACCCAACCAGTGGTGGTTTTTTTTAATGGAGCTCTGTTGTCTCTGCTCCTTCTAACCCCTCTGTACGCTGCGCACACCTGAAAACGTAACAGCAGGTTTCCTTTGGTCTCCCTGTGGACTCGTAGGGCACGATTGTCAGCTACCAGAAAGCTGCAGAAGGCAGTAAATCACCCCTAAAATGGGTGATTTTCTACCCTTGCGCCATAAAATACCGAAGCTCAATTCTCTTCTCTCCTGCCATGTTTTGCAGGAGTTTCTTGGGAATTGTGCCACACAGACGTACTTTTCTTTTCTCTCGTGTCCCTTGCCGTATGACTGTGCTGCTGCTCTCTGTGGCTGGCTGCTCTCGGCAGCCCCATAGCGTTTCGGGAGTGGGTAACGCTGCGAGGCAAGGTTTATTTTCAGCTAGGTACTCGCCTTTGGTTGTTCTCCAGCGTTGCTTTGTCCAGTGTGCATTGATCTGGTTTGTGTTTTTTTTTTTTTTAATTTAAAAACAAACAAAAAAAAGTAAGCTATGAAGCTGGTAATTGAGTAAGAAATGCGGCTGTAACACCAATATTTCAGGAAACGTCTGCTAACAATACCTTATTCTTTCGGCACTGGATGCGATAGCAAGGACAAGCCGGTTGCGCAATTGTGGCGCGGCAGGGTACAATTAGAGGACGGAGTCGCTTGCTTTCTGGATCAGGAGCTGCTCTTCACAAGCTGGTTTCATGGGAGGAATCGTTAAGCAAGCTTTTAGGTGAGCAGCAGTTACTGTCACGCCAGCAGCCGGCGGCAGGGTTCAGCGGGGGGGTTTGTAAAGGTGTCCACCCTCGCCTGCCTCCTCCTCCCCCCACGCCCACGTTATTTCTTTCCCTCTGCATTTTCTTCTTCCATCCTTGGTGTGGCAGGGGGCACCAGCTGTGTCTCCAGCTGGATCTGGTCACTGGTGACAGAAAGACAAGCCTGCCCCCCAAAATTCCTCGCCTTGAGCGTGCTTACTTAGGGGTGGAGTTCGTCCCTGTAGCATCGCCAGTCGTTTGGGTGTTCTGGGGATGGATGAGGTCCGACCGGGCGGCCGGCGTCCCAGCCTGCGCACGCAGCCGGGCGAGGGCTGGCCGTGGCTGACGTTGCCATCGACTGGCCAGACTCATCCAGCGGGTTCGTCCGGGAGTTTGGATTCAGCGCCCGAGTGCACAATTTGACAGCATGTGTTTGAATATTTACCTGCATCTTGCATCATGCTTTTAATTATTCCCCCTGGAATACCAGCTCACTCTTGGTTGTGCCGCAGAGCTCCGCGTGCGGGTGTTTCGGAAGGACCGCCGGCCCCGGCTTTGGAGGATCCCTCTCCAAATGAGCGCGGAGGGCCGCCCGTCTCCTCGGGCAGCGTCTGGAGACAGAGCGGATGAGGGCCCGGGGGAGCCTGCCGCGTGAGACGGAGCCGGCACGCCGCCTCGGCCGAGGTAACGGTGGGCACATCTACATCTGCGGAGCAGGAGGAGCTGCAAAGCCGGGTGACGTGGGCTTCTGTCGTGCTGCGCGCCCGTCGCTGTCCCGCTGCAGGTGTTTGTGTGGTGCCCTCGGTTTGAGGCCGGTGCTTGCGCACTGCGAGGTGGCGCGAAAACACCCTAACTCGTATTTCGGGGCTTGTCCCTGCGTCCTTGGGGTGAAGCCGCCGAGGTGTTCCTCGGGGCTGAGGACGGGGTGAGCCTGGCTCTGGGCGGGCGGCTGTTGCAGCACCCTGTTGTTATCTGGCGAGGAAAGAAGTGGCTGCGCTGCAGGGCAGGGTCAGGTTGTCCCTCCCAGGACAGAGCGGGCTGCCCTGGAAGCTGCTGCTGTCTCTGTGTGACTCTTTTTCAGTCCAGCTTCAGCAGCCAACTGGCTGCACTTTGGTTTTGGCTGTGCCGGGGCTGTGAGTGTGTTTTGTTCAGAAGCGGGGACGCTGCAGGCCTGGGGGAGGTGAGAACACCCAGACGGGCGCTTTGGTTGGATGGAGGCAACCGGTGGCTTTTTGGGGGGTGGGAGATTTTAATCGTGTCTGTCATTTTCATTGTAAAAGTCCTTTTGCCTCTTCATGGATTTTGCTTTCAGCAGAAAATTCTCAGGAAATTTAAGTACTGCAGTGAGAGCTACACAAGGTGTATGAAATTACCTTGATTTTTTTTTTTTTTTTAGTGACTCCTGCTACAATATAACTTCTAAATAAGTCCGTGGGAGTCAGTGGCAGTCCTGGCACTTCTGCCCTTCGAGAGAGCGTAAGGACCACAGTCCGTAAAGGGAAAATCCTTTGTGTGTTTGTATCGTGCCCGTGATCTCTGAAGTGCTGCGTGACAATACGGTGAACAGTTCCTGGTGAAATGTACCTGCAGTTGCGTTTTCCGGAACGCTTTATACAACAGGTGTGGAAGGTGCCCGTTAGCAGAGGGGCTGAAACCTGCCTGCTGCGGCTGAGGTGACCGTGCCACCGCTGAGTTGCTTCCCGGGAACCTGGCTGGAAATCCAGCAGAGGGTCAGGCTGCTTGTTTCGGAGGCTTTAGTTCCTTAGATGTGTTTCGCTTTTCCCCAGGGGGATACGGAAACCTCTTTGTGTTCCGAGGGCGCTGGCGCTGCGGGTAGCTGCGGAACGTTTGGACCCCAAACGCGGCAACTCCCGCTGTTGGAGGGTGGAAGGTGAGCTGTGCAGCGTGTGTCCTGGTTTGCAGGAGGCTGCGCCGTCTGTGGAAATCCAGTGAGTCCCAGAGCTGCTGCAGCATTGCCGTCAGCGTGTTGGCCCTGTTGTTGGGGTGCCAGCTGGTTCCAGTTCAGCGCAGGGGGTTTCAGACCTGCTGGGCATTCAGCACTTCCAAAATGCCATTTTTATCCCTCCTCTTCAGGAACTTCTATTTATTTATTTATTTTTTAAAACATCTAGTGACTGTACGAGGAAAGCGTGTGCACTTTGGATCGAGTAGCCAGCCTGCAAGCAGAACAAAACCCATTGCTTTGACAAAAAAATGTTTGAAATCCCCTGCCTCACGTGCGCTGAGCAGCGCAGGTGGATTTCGTGGAGAGGGAAGGTAACCTGTGTGCGCAGCGCTGGGGGCCTGGCTGCGTCGCAGCATTCGGCACGTGCCACCCGTGGCTCTCCCTGCGATTTGGCAGCGCCGTTTGGGTCAGGAACCTGGCTCCCTGGGCAGGCTTAGCGGCAGTTCTCGCCGCGGCTCCCATTCTCCCCCCGTAACCTCCTTGCTGTTGCGACGGGGAGGCTTTTGGCAGGCTTTTCTCACGGAGGGTTTTGTGCCAGTTGGGTGCTTTATGTTCTCTTTGTGCCTTGGAAAATCCCCCCCTAAGTCCCTTGTAGCCTGTATTTCAGTGATTTGGCTGTTTTCTACCTTGTCAAGCAAGAAGCAGAGCTGCAGTCTCCCCAGAAGAAGTCTTCTCTGATACCACGTTGTGCTCTTTGAATTTCAGGGTGTGCTGTGAAGTGTCTCATAAAAAGAGATCGGATACCCTGCTGGAAGACATACAGTGCTTGGCACTTCACAAAAGCATGGAATGTCAGTTTTCCTGCTGAAACTTGATGCAAGCTTGAACCTAAACTGGGCTGTAAAGTATAACAGGAAATATTTGCTGAAATCTTGCTGTTGTAGCCGTGATGGTCCTTATTTTTTAAAAAAAAGGGAAAAAGTAAAGGAGAAGGGGAAAAAAGTGGTGGTGTTTGAAGTGAGATGATACTTTATCAATGGTTATTTAGCTTTTTTTGTCTGACACAGATAAAGCTTATGCCCAAAACTTTTAGATCTGAAGGACTTCAGCTCTGTAAGGGCAAATCCTTGTCATTTTTGAATTGCAGTGTAAACGTAACAGATAAAGATGGGGTGATTGCCCCTCATGTCATCCCAAAGCGAAGATCGGCTGTGCTGGCGTTGCGTGGCTGGTGGTTGTGGCGCGTGAATGGCGTGTGACTGTGGACTGTGCCCATCGCTATGTCAGGAATCGCTTTTAGGAGACGTTGCCGGGCCTCGCAGCATGTCTGGTTTCGATGAGGCTGGTGCGTATCCGCTGTGCTTCCCTGCCGTAACGAGGAAAAAGAACGCTTTTTAGAAAAACCGCGTTTGGCCGGTACTGTCGGTTTTCATGCTGCCCTGAAGACTTTTCCGTGTTAAGATCTTCTTGTATTGCATCCAAGTCATTTTTCCACGGGATTTTGTGGCGGATGTGCTGTGGCTGGTTTGATATGCCGCCGTGAAGCGCCGCGTGTCGCACCGCGCCGGGCTGAAGCTGCAGGTCGGGGGACTGCTCCCTCCGGACCCCATCACAGGGAGAGGATGGAGGGGGGGTCCTGCAGCCTTCGGTGATCCAGTTTAAGACTAGAGGTTTTGGCAGGAGGTGGCTTTAGAGTCTTCATCCAAGACTTTGATGTTTTCAGGCTGCAAACCATGTCAGGTCTGTTCTTACCGTTGAAGCAGCCTCCGTGGTGAAAGCCGCCTGCATTCACTCTGGCTGTTTCGCTCTGGGTCACGCGTCAACCACGCTCTTCCCACGTGCGCTGGGCGGGCTGGGTGAAGGCAGCGACATCCGGCTGCGCGTTGTTGAAGAGCTGCTAACCCGAGGGTGGCCTGCAGACACTTCAGTGTCACCGCTTACCAGCTGCACAGGTATGTTTTAAAAACAAAGCCCTAGCTCAGCTGAAACGCCTACGCAGAGCCGTGCTGATCAACCGGTGTCACTGCCCTGGATTTCCAGAGAGGCTGGTAATGGCAGAGAAGCTGCCGGCTGTGTTCCAGTATGGAAACTGCTGGAAATAACTGGATTTGGTCTGGAAAATACAGAAAGCTTTAAAAACAGTACCAAAACCCCCTTCGTTGTCTGTTGTGGGGCACAGCCACAGACTGCCTGTGAATTTGGTCTTTTGCATTTTCACATTAGGCTGCTTTTTGTCAAAACGTGAACCTGAAAAGGAGCTGGAAGTGTTTGTCAAGGAGCTCGTGGCTGTTAGGGACTCGTGTGGTGGTTGTGCTTCAGGACCGGGGAAGAGGTGTCTGAGCCAAGACTGTGGCTTAAAATGGAAATCACGCAAAGTTTAGGAGCACAAAACTGAATGCAGTGAAAGCAGGGCAGTCAGACTTGCGCCTCAGCATGTATTGTGTTTCTGTGTGACGAAGCGTCTCACAGAAGTGGGGATTTCTGGAGAACAGCGCTGAAATGTCTGCAGTCCCAGTAAGCGCACCGGTCAGGCTGCTTTGATCTGAACCCGCGCTTCCCCAGCGCCTCCTGTCACCCTCCTGACCAGACGGCTGAGGAGCCCGCAGCGACGCTGGAGGTGCTGTCTCTGGATGATGACACCTGGAAACCTGCTGTCTTTGTCGGAGTCAGGATGAGGAAGGAAGGGAAGCCGCACTGGAGCAGAGCTGCGGTGGGGTAATGTTGTACCAAACCTGCTGGAGAAAGCTGGGTGACTGAGCGGGAGGTGAGCTGGGCCCGAGAGCTGTCTGAGGGCCGTGCTCGGTGTGGCGGGAGGGGTGCCAGTCAATCGCAGCGACGCCGTGGCTCCAAGAGGAGCGATGTGGCTGTTCTGAGGGACGCTGGGGTCGGTCTGGCCGAGTGCGTCTTCCCACACTCATCCTCAGGTCAACTGTAGAAAAACAATGGCAATATCAACAAAAATGTTTGATTGGGAGCCGACAGCTTTGTGGGTGGGATGGGCACTGGGAGCTGTGGTTGCCTGTTGGTGTCGGGAAGGGCTGCTCCTCGGCTTTAGGAAGCAGAGCGAGGTGGTGTGTGTAGCGTACTGAAAAGATGCTATCTGTTGGAAACGTAACCCGCTTTCAGCCTGCAGGCAGTTGTGGGACTGGTTCTGCGTCTGAATTCCCCTTCAAATTCACCTTCAGAGAACAGGGCAAGCCCTGGAGGTGCGGAAGGGTCTGTGGGCTGTGGAGCTAACGCCGCCTTGCTTGGAAACCTGTTTCCCCACAGCGTTTGTAGGAAACACCAGTGCTGCACACAGTTCCCAGCGCTGGAGCGTGCGCTTCCCTGGTCTGTGCCTCACTTCTGTGCGTGGAAACTCGCTGATAGCTCCTCTCTGTGCAAGAGCTTTCCCCGTCGCTGTCTTGCGTCGTTGTAAGAAGTTTTTCATGGGAATTTGCCCCCAGCCGGAACAGGACCTGGTTTGCCAGAGGTGATTCAGCAACCTGACAGTTGGTAAGCCCGGTAACCTCGCAGTCGCTCTCATTTGCTGACTGTTGAATGTGACTTGGCTTGTTTTAATGCAATTCCTTAAAACTGTACCCAGCGCGATCAATACTGCAAGGAACTGGAGCACGCCTGGGAAGAGGGAGGGAGAATGAGGTTTCCGGGAGAGGCCAGCTGATGCAGTGGATAATCGGGAGGAGGTAACTGAGAAAATACGTTTCTAATAATGAGTTATGATCAGTCAGTTGGCAGCTGAGCTGAACTTGTGCTAAACAACGTTTCTTTTGGTTTCCAGAGGACTGGGGCTGGTCTTGAACGGGGACAGGAGTGCCTTTGGCTGCATCCGTGTGCTCGCTCGTCTCGGTTGGCGCTGCTTGCAGTCGTGCCTGGGGTTATGGCTGCGGCGGTGCCAAAACGCCCAGTGTGGTTTTTGGGATGGGGAACACGAACACAGCAGTCTGCTTCTGGAAGTGATTTCACTTCACCTGGAAGTGAAGCGATGCAGTATGAATCACCCCTGCCGCTAGCCCGGACCCGCAGGTGCCTTTCATGCAAATAGCTGAAACCCAGCAGCTTCTGCCATTTCCGCAAGAGGTGAATAAGCTTCCCCCCGTTTCGTGGATGGAGACACTGAGGCAGATAACAAGGTTTGGATAAAATCCACAGGTTGCTTTGTGGGACAGGGATGCAGCCCTACGGCTGTTGGCTCCTGGTCTCAAGTCTGCCCGCGCGATCTTGTCTTGTAATGTCTTTTTGCTCGTTGGTACCGCGGGAAAAAAAGGAGCTCCTGCTTCGTGTCAGAAAGGAAAGCAAGGTGCGGGAGCAGGCGAACGTCAGGGGCTGGCTGGAAGCCCTTTGTTCCTGGGATGACTCTCGGGAGCAGACCTTCCCCAGAACCTTGGCCTCCCTGTGTCCTTTTCCATCTCTTGTCGTCTCTGCAGCACGCGAGGTCTGCGTGTGGCGGGCGGGCGGCTGGGCCGACTCGGCTCTGTAGTGGCACTGCCAAGCCTGGGCGCTTTCTGGATGTCCTTGGCCTTTGTTCTCCGCTCAGAAAGCCAGATGTTTCCAGAGCTCCCATCCCACTCCCGCTTGTTGCTGTTTGTTTCCCCAAGCGCTTGGCAGGCGTGTTCCTACTTGGTTTTTGTTTAAATGTGCACAGGCCCGGGGATTAGGAGCAGCGTGTACAGTGTTTATGCCAAAACTTTCCTCACAAATAGCGGTTTTAGAAAGTCGTACAAAGCCTTTCCCAAGGGCTGTGCCTTCCAGGTACTGACGGGGCAAAATAGTTGCAAATTAGTGTAGAAGCTGGGGTGGAACAGCTCTGCGCTGCCTTGATTGCCATCTGGGTAATGAGGTACACAGCACCGCGTTCCCATGGGATCTGCTGGAACTGCACAGGGCTTTCTTCAGTGACCCGAACAGCTCCGAGCCGTTAAAGCCTCTTGCGTTGTAAGTGTTCAGTGTTTTCGTGCTTACCGTGTGGAAAACGCCAGGAGAGAGGTCTTCAGCTGCTTGTTCTCCTCTCCCGTTCTCCACCAGGAAAACCAACACAAAAAAATCCCCCGCTCTGCCCTCTCTTGCAAACCCAAGGAGCTCTGCTGCCTTACGGCTGTGTTTTGCTTCCCCAAAGTCTTCTGACCGGCTCTGCGTAGCTGACGTGAGCTGTGGAAATTCCTGGTAAAGCAGGAGAAACGGGTTGCTTTTTTCTTCTTTCTAGAAATCCCTTTTACATAAAACATCTGCAGCAGCAAGCCGTGGTGGATGATTGTGGGGGATTTTCAATCTAAGAAGTGAAATACTGGAACATCTCGCTTCTGGAAATACGCTTTTCTGGCGGGTGTATGTGATTCTATCAACAACACTTGAGAAAGAAGGTTTTATTCAGAAGCCAAGGGCAGTTTCTCACGAGCTGAGGATGAAATCAGCTGTGATTGATGTTTGCCTCCGCTTGCGCTTTGCCCTGTACCGGCCTGAGTGCTGTCAGCCACGGGGAGCGATGAATTATTCCAGAAGGGGAGATACGCGGAGTTAAGGACATCGGCTGTCAGCGTCTGTGTGCCTGGCAGTACGTAAGCACCCCGGGATGGCAGTGTGGCACATCCTCTCCCTGGAGCCGCTGTGAGTACGTGCTAAAGGACAGCAGAACAACCCCCAAAGCCCTAAAACAATTCAGGTCTTTGTGTTCGGCTTGTGTTGGTGGATTTCCCAGTTTCTCTGAAATGTCTGTTGTTCCAGAGCAGCCTGGCCGTACGTACGCTCTTGCCCAATGCAAACAGCTCGCCCGCTGTCCGCCGAGGACGAGTCGCTGCGTGGAGCTACGGGGTGGAGCGGCAGGCCCCTGCCGCTCAGGTCAGCCTTGTGCCGGGGCTGGGGTCTCCGCGCTGCCTGCTCCAGCCCTGGAGGGACAGCTTCTCCCGCTCCCGTGGGGCTGGGGCAGCCCCGGAGCCTGCCTCGGGCACCCGGGGATGGGAGCTGCCGTCGCCTGCGGGGAGAGGAGGGGACCGGGAGATGCTGGAGGATGGAGGAGTTGTCTGCTCTTCAGAGGAGCAGCAGGCAGGCGGGCAGCAAGAGGTACATTGATGCTTTTGTGGCCGTACACTTTTTTTTTAACGGCAAGGTGAGCTTCTGGAGTGATCATGTTGCAGCAAAGCCTTGCTCTGCTGGCCCCAAGCCACGTACCTGCAGAATTGACATAGCGGCTAAAGTATTTTATTTTTCTCTCCTTTCCTTTGTTTTTTTTGCAGTTACAGTTGGTATATTTTCTGGGTTTTTTTCCTCATTTGTGTGCCATTGATCTGGTAATTGTGGAAAGGGGTGTGCCTGCCCCTGTGCAGAGAAGCTGTGGGGATGGGGAGGAGGAAGTGCCCTGAACTGGCAAACTCGGCTCAGACTTGCCGGTCTCAGAAAACAGGGCGGTCGCGTGACCCAGGCTTTGGTTTTTCACGTGGAATAGCCGCTGGGTGGTAAGCGCGCTCCTTCCGCCGCAGCGGGAATGACTGACCGAGGCGGCTGGTCAGGATGACTGCCTGCTCCTTTTGAGGTTTAATTCTCCTGGTGCCACGTCTTGGTGGAGCCGGAGCCAAGCATCCCATCCAACGGGGGGAGAAAAATGCTGCGGGAACTTTTACCTCACTCTGGCTCGGGAAACGCTGGACCTGCGTGCTGGAAGGGCTGCTCCGAGCCCGTGTCGCTGGCCGGGGGCTCGGCGGACGCAGCCGTGGTGGTGGCAGTGCCATGGCTCACCGGTGATGCTCGCCCCGGTCCCACTCCCCTGGCTGCTGCCCCCGAGAGGGCAAGGGGTGACTGTGCCGGTGCCGCGGTGGCACTGGGACGCGTGCTGGGGGAGCTGGGTCTGCTGGCGGTGTCGAAGCGTGGAGTGGGGAGAAGAGCCTGCAACGGCTGGTGTTGCCCGCGGAGCGCTGCGAGGGCTGGAGCCGCCGTCGGGCCGGGGCTGGGTGTGCTCCGCAGGATGGCAGCGGGGTGCTCCGGCTTCCTGCTTGTCAGCGCTGTCATCTGAGTCACTTCCAGGCGTCGCGGGGCTGCCTCCGCCGGGTTGGCTTCGTTGCTTCCCTTTGCTCGGCTGCGATGTGAAGAACACAGAGGCACTGAGGAAGGCAGAGGAGGAGGATGGCCGCTGGCTCGTGCAAGCGTTGGGCGCACCGTGCGCCGTTCGGTACGTACGCCTGCTGCGGGCACGGCCCGGAGAGCGCCTCGGCCTGGCGGGAAAGGAGCCGCTGCTACCCGATGGAGTACTGCGGTGAGCTAACAGGGTAGATAAGCGTGAGAACAGTGTTTTTTGGTTTTGTTGGGCGGTGTTTGTTTGTTTTGGGTTTTTTTTGTGCACGTGGTTTAGCCTGGAAAGGCAGTGCTCACCCGTAGAGGGAGCATTCTTGTTAGAAAAGTGTCCTAAACCTGTGCTCCGGCCTCTGCTGTGGCTGGCAGGTGGTGCCTTGTTGGCTTGGTTTTGGTTTTTTAAGGAGTAAATGAGAACAAACTTGGGGCTGGATTGAGGGAGCAGGAGGTGTCATTGCTCTGGTTTTCGAACGGGGACTTCTGGCTGGTGGTGTCGTGCCTTCTGTTGGCTGAGGGAGTCAGCATCTGGCAGGGCTACGAGTTCGTAGTTTTTGTGCAGAGCAAATATGGCAGTGCAGACATTTTTAAACCTCCCCTCCCACGTGGGTGTATAGATACACACACATACACCGAGTCTTACTGAAGGGTACCTGTAAAACCGTGCTATGCTGTGACACGCGAGCACAGAGTTTCTTTAGTTCTCTGCCGGGGTGAAGGGGCCGTCCCTGCCTCCTGGGCTGGGCGCTGGCGTCCGCCGTGCTCCCTGGAAGCAGCTTACCACAGGTGCCCCACAGCACTTTAATGGAACTTCATTATTTGTATTGTTAGCTGGCAAATAATAGCTTTGAATTCCTCGGTGTCCCCTGCTGTCGGTTCTCCGCGCATGCTGATGGAGTACTGCGGTCCGCGCCGGCTCTGCGCTGTCAGAGTGTACTGGAAGCACTGCGGCTGGCAGGGCAGCGCGCGAGGGCTCATCTGCTTCTCAGACACCCAGTTCCCCTCGACCAGTGCTCAGCGTTTTCTCTACTGGTGTATTCTGCACCGGTTTAATGAGTAAACAGGGCTTAAGAATTAAGTAACATTGTGTTCCGCAGAGGGAGGCTCAGCGAAGAGCCCAGTGAGTCACTTTGTAGAATGCCAGGACTCTTTTTTGTGCAGTGGCTTTTTTTTTTTTCTGTAATAGGAAGTGCTTTTTGCAGAGTGTGTAATTCATAGTGTTTGCAAGTGCTGGCTGGCTTTTTCCCTTCCTGAAATAAGGCTGAGCTGCGTATTTGGTTCCTCTATAATTCTCTTGAAAAATACGTGTGTTTGCAAGAGAGAAGTGAGCACGGCCTATCTTCTCCTTAAGATGAAAAGGTTACCACTTTCAGGTTGCATAGAGCTGTTTTTGAGGCTGACACTGGAATTTTTATTTTTTTTTCCAATTTAGTTTATTATTGTGTTTTCAGAGCTTGTGCCTTTGTAGTTTCCATGCCATCTGAGAGAAGAGGAGGAGAGACGACAGATCTGGCGTCACTGTCTGGCGCGGGCAGCTCCTCGGGCTGGCTCGGTCTGGCAGCGGGTCAAGGGTGCTTAATTAAGATTATTTATGAAGTTTAATAGCACACTTCCAGACTGCATTTTGTAGCTTCGTGTGTGGGTGGTTAAGAGTCATCCTTCACTTGGGTTGTTGGATAGTTTGCCTCCATCTCAGAGAAGGGCAGGTAGGTGAGCTTGGCGTGTCTGGAGGGCATCGCGGCTGCGTTTCCCCTGCGAGGATCCTTCCTCCATGATGGGCTTTGCGCAGCGCTCTAGCAGTAAATGCAAGGACACCATGGGAGGTGAAATGGTCAAAAAAAGAAAAAAGGCCATCGCAAACCTGTTAGGAGCAGGTGTGAAGATTGCTTAGGAAATCCGTCAGCGGATGTCGCTCGCCTTGTCTAACGTGGGGCTGACCTGAGTCATTTCTTTACCTTCAGGTGCCGCCCCGGGACTTGCTGTTTGTTTCTGGCATGTGGCAATATGAAACCTGGTGCCAGGGCTTTGCTGGGAATGCTAAACGTCCAGTTTTGTCCTGAGCAGTTGCTTGTTCTAGCCTGAACGTTGCTGCATTTCTTTCTCACGTGGGAAGAGCGGTGCGGCCTCCTGCTCTTCAGAACAAAGCATCAAGGAAGCGTCAGCCCGGTTGGCTTAGAAAGATGGGTCTTCGTGCTGGTGCTCTAAAGCGTTTCCCTTTGCTCCCAGGTTTGGAAGCTCTGGCCATGGACCAGAAAGGCTATCGACGGGGGAGTTTCCAGAGCAGCACTAGCGATGAAGATATGCTGGAAATAGCGGGAGCATCTCTGGACTTCTCCATGGCAGATGACGACCCGCCACTCGACAGGGAGATGGGAGGTAACACCCACGCATCTGTCTGATTTCTGTATTTCATAACGGCTTTCGGTAGGATTTCACGTTAATATTCCCTGTCTGGGCCCACTGGCCTCTGCCGAGGGTGGGGGTCCAGCGTTTCACGGCACCAAGGGGAGTAGTTAGCAGGATTCTGCACCGCACCGCGTCCCTGAGTAGACTTCTGCAGAACAGCTGAACGCCGCTTGCGTGCTGCCTTTGGCTCCCGGCGTTGCTTTGTCACGGAGGCTGGTGGGAGGCACGCTCTGTGCGAAGCAGAAAGCCTCCTTAAAATAAAGGGCAGTTGCAGGAAGCGTGAGTGACTGTTGTGGTGGGGAGGCAGCGTTTGTCTCCAGCCTGATCCCGGGCTGTGCGCATCCAGGAGCCTGTCAAAGAGGAAGCCTGCTCTCTTAGCCGTCTGCGTGGTCACTTTGTGCTTACATGTAGCCTGTCCTCTCCTGCTGCTTGGCTCTTAGGGCTTCTGGCTAGTCCTGTCTGGAGTTTTCCGAAATAGCTGCTGTAGGAAGAGCTGGCCGTGGCGCGAGGCAGGCCGTGTGAGCGCGAGGGGCGGGGCTGACAGCGCAGAGCGGTTCCTGGGGGTCTGCGGTACGAGCAGAGACTCCCCTTCCCTTCTTTACCTGTGGTTTTAAAGGCTGTCCATCGTGGAGAGAATCTCACGAGGCAACGGCGCAGAGGGGTTTGGTGCCGAGCTTGCCCGCAGCTGAGACGCTGGGCTTCCCCCGCTGCCACTGCTCTGCCCGGAGAGGGTCTGTGCTGCCTCTGCTGTCTGAGCCTGAGCTTGTGAAACGAACGGGGACGAGATGAGCCGGCGTGGTTTTGCTGAGCTTGGGCACTAGACGAGCAAGGTCTGCCTGATTTTTCTTCCGTGAATTATCATCAGTTTAAAAGCAAAAATACTTCATTTTGGACAGCAGACTGCAAGTCTCCGTGACTTCCCATAAACCTGCTTGTCCTCTTCCCACACCCCTCTCTACTGTAGGGCAAAAATTAAAAAGAAATCCTTCTGTTTTGCTTCTCATCTGTGTGGTCTGCCTCTGGGGAGTGCAAATGAAGATAGACTTCCTCAAACACCGCCTGTCACTTGCAGAAGCCATCAGCTCTTCTGCTGCCGGAGGTCCCGTAAGGACCATGCGATTGTTCTCTGCTTAGCTTGGCCCCTCGCACTGCTTTCGGGCTCAGGCGGAGGATGGATCGCTGTTTTTGTAGCGGTTGCGTTAACTCTGAGTGATAAGTGCTGGTTTGTGGTTAAAAACCCCGCTGTCCCTGCACCAAGGGGATGCACGCAAGATTGACATCCTGAGCGTGTTGTCTCCTGGGCTCCGTCTGACGCGGTGGCGGGCGGCTGGTGCGTAGGGACTGGCTGCGGCGCGGGCACCAGGCAGTGTGCTCGCTCCAGCCTGGCCGGGAGGTGGAAGGGACCTTTAGACCTGGGCACCTCTGTGAGCCCGCGTCAAAACTCCGCGCGCAGAGCTTGAAATAGCGGCTTGTGACCAACGTGACCCCTGGAGATCTGTTGGTCACTCGTATGTGCAGAATTAGGTACACAGAAGTAATCACGTGTTGGAAATGGAATTGTAAATTCATACTGGTGGGAACAGCTTTTTGTATAGCCATCAGGCTGTCAGCTCTCTGAAGTGAATGTGTGCTCGTGTTTAATATCTAGAGAAGGAGCCGATTTTTTTTAACTTCTTGTAAAGAAATTATTATCCCGTGGAGCTTAGAAGCAGTGGTGCGTGCCTTGAGCTGAGTTTGGTTTTGCTGCTGGCCTGAAGCAGCACTCGGTTGTTTCTCTCTGTGCTTAAATCGGCTTTTCCCGTCTCTGCTCGGGGCGTTTGAGGGCTTGTGGCTGCTTCTGGGAAAAAAGTGGGGTTCCACCTTGCTGGCGCGTGCGGCTTGGAGCGATGCTGGTGAGGGCGCTTCGGGGGTCCGCCCTGCACCCGGCGGCAGAGAGGAGCGGTTCCCTGAGACGGGCTCTGTGTCGGCAGGATGCTCAAGGCTGCGGGGGGGACACGAAGTAAAGGAGGAAATTTGAAAGGGGAAAGAGCTGCTTGCCCAAATACTGCTTTCAGTTCACTTCGCGAATTTCCCCTCCTGACCTCAGGAGATGTCTGCTGGCGGATGTCTGGGTGCCAGGCACGCGGCCTGAAGATGGGGTGGCGCAGGCTGGACTGGAGCTGGGGCGGTGGTGGCTGAGGTTCTGCCGTGGTGGAGGCCTCGGGCTGGGCCCTGCTGCGGTTGCTGGCTGGCGTGTTGGCGGGTGGGGTGAGCCAGTGACAGCTTTGGGAGCCAGAGCCCAGCCCTCTGGTACCACCCTGTCCAAGGCTGTCGGGCTCCTGTGAGAGCCGTGGCATCTCCAGCTGACAAACCAGTGGCCACCGCGGCTTACAGACCCCGTCGAGTGAGCAGAGCGGGCAGCGTCGCCTGCGCCGTGGTAGGTTTGGGAACCTGGAGTGCATCTGCAGCCGGCGCTCGTCTGTGCTTTCTCAGAAGCCCTTGACTAGCGAGCGACAGGAGGTTTGGACTGTGCCGGGTCCCCGGCGGGAGCCGCCAGCCCTGCCTGTGTCTGGGACCCAGGGTGCTTGTGTTGAAAATACCTTCACGTGGGATCTAGACGGACTTCGAGACCTTTTTTCCTAACTGGTATTGGCAGGATGCACCTGCTTCCCGAAGGCTGGAGCTCTGTAAGAGCTTGAGCCAAAACGTGTGTATTCGGAGTGCTTCGGGCTTGTTTCGGTCAGCATGGTTTAAAATGGCCTGCAGTGGCGTGGCGTGCCTGCTGCTGCGCTGTGTGCCCTACTGAGCGCTCACTGAGCAGCACATTCCCTCACTCTTATCTCCTCTTGCTTGGACTTCAGCATTTCATCAGTACAGGGTAACAGATAAGACTTTCCTTGATTTTTTTTTTTTTTTAACTTTTTGATTTTTCCTCCCCTCCATGCTCTTAAGTTGTGCTTGGGAATCAAACTTGGCTTTTTAATAAAATCCCCTGACACTGTTCTAGTTTTCCTTGTAGCCTTGGCGCTGAGGTAGTGGTGATACTTGCCCCAGGCAGCAAGTGAACCTTAGCAACGCGCTCAGAGTTGTTGCCGAAGCACAGATTTTGATCTCAGCCGAAGGGCTGATGGGGGGCACTTTTTAAGGATACAGTCGTGCTTCCCAGAAGTTGTTTCATCTCACTGGCATCGCCTCCTTTCTGTGCCACAGCGAAGGCGACCAGAACTACACGTGGCGTTCAAAGGGCGTTTGTACCGCAGTAAACCTCTCCTGCTTCTTAGTCTTAGGGATTTTTTTTTTAAAGCTATTGCCTTGTTGACTGTTCTGAAGCGTTGAGCAATGACTTGCAGAGCGTTACCCGCAGACACTTGAGTTCTTGAGCCAGACATGCTGACTGAGGGCGTGACACTGCTCACAGCTGTCTCTCCCCTCCCCTGTGCCTGGCTTTGGTGGCCTGGGGTTTCTTCTGCTCTCCTGGCGTCCCGCTGCAGCCCTTCAGAGCCAGCCAGGAAACGCTGGTCGCCCCGCACAGGTTACAGGACACGCAGGCACTGCTGTCCCACACCACTTACAGATCTGTTGGGTAGTCCAGTGCAAGCAGAAGTGAAAGGGATTCCGCTGTTGCCGTCCTTTTGTTTTGAAAACGTAGGAATTTGTGCCGTTAGCATCCCGTGTCTGCAGCCAGATGCTTTTCCGTGAGAAAACCTTCCCTGTTACTCCCGAAGCGCTAAATTTGCGTAAGCCTTCTAGAGGAAATTCTGTCCCAGGCTTCATGGATACCCAGGTACACGGTCAGTTAGATTGTATCTGCAGCCCTGTGGATTTTTCTTTTTTTTTTTTTTTTTAAGAAAGATAAGATTTAAGAGGCTTGATTCCTTTAGCAAAATCAGTTGGCGCAGCTGCCTTACCAAGTAACATGCCCTAGACGAGGGGTTGCGTCTGCCAGGCGGTTTGTTGTGCGGGTAGGCTCTACTGGTTTCTAACTCCTTGGTATCCCTTTCCAAAACCGTTGTAATGGTTTCCTCTGAATAGGTTGAGGTAGCTCTGGCTGGGTGTGTAAACTAGGCAGCGATGCTGGCTGACTTTGTGTGTTTCTTCGGCAGCCCTTTCTCCGCTTACGGCAGCAGCGAGGCAGATGCTGGGCTGGGGAGGAAGAACGTGTAACGGCCGGGCATCGCGGTTGTCTCTGGGTGTAGGGAGCACAGGCAGGACTGTGGGCCCCACGTCTTTCGGAGGAAGACTTAAAAATGTTTCAATGGCTGGCAGGTCTCCTTCTTGCTGTAGGACTTTAAGAATATTGTTTTTCTTTTTGAACTCTGAGGGCAAGCGCTGAGAATTGCAGTAGCGACATATAACACCAAACGTGCAGCAGGGTTCATGAAGCTTGGTTTCACCGGATTTTTGTTTCTATCCCCTAGCCCTGTCCCTGTCGCGCTCCGCGCAGCGGGAGCTGCAGGTGGCGGCGTAGCTAGCTGCAGTATCGGGGGTGGCCGGCTGGCTGCTGCGCTCAGGGGGATTAAACATCTTCCCTGGTTTGCCAGCCAGGGCTGGCCCTGAACAGCTGCAGCGGGCAGGTGGGACTAATCGACCTGTCCGCGAGCAGGGCTGAAGGGCCAGCCTCTGAGCAATCCCTGAGCCGGGAGATCTCTCCTCAGGCCTTTTTCTTCAGCCACCTTCCTCCTTCACCTCCAGACAGAAGCCCAGGGCTGTCGGAGCAGCCTCCGACCAGCGTATCGGGTCAGACAAAGTCAGCGTTTGCCGGGGTATAGCGTTTCAGGCTTGCCAGACAATGTTGAAATGACAAGCTATCGCTGGCCAGTTGCAGCCGGGAGAACTTAATCAGCAGCCCCTTTGAGCTCGTGTGTACATTGAACGGCGAGATAAAGAGCTGGTGGGGCCGGGGGGCTGGGAGGGCACTGAAGTACTACCGGTGCGGAGAGGGAGAGGGAATTCAGTGCCTGCCTCCTGCAAAGGCAGTGAGCAAAGATCCTTGCTGCTGGCTGTTTAGCCAGCAAAACATAGATAGGTGGGAAAGGAAAGGGTTTTTCCGGTACACGCGTGGCTGACACACCAACGTCGGGGAAACTCCATCCACAAGTGTGTGTTTTCCTGTGCTGGAGCTTGACGTGGTCCGGGATAGCCCGCGGGCGCGGAGCAGGGTTTGTCCCGGGCTGGCGCTGGGAGCATCACTGGGCTGAGGTGGTTTTAACTGGGTGCTGGTGTCTGGGGCGTCCCCCCAAACAGAGCGTGGGCGAGGGGGGCGAGCGCCTGCTTTGCCAGACCTTTGGGGCTGGACCGCGGCGCTGAAGGGGATCTGGCGGTGTGAGGGCGCAGCTTTAACCCGCCCGACTGCAGCGCCTGGGAGAGCCAGCAGCCTTAGCGCCGGGCTCTTCCCCATCTCGCAGCCCGTGCGCAGTCGGCGCGGCTGCCTGCAGCGCCCGGTCTGTGCAGCACGGCTCCTGGGGAATGCATTCCGCTGGATAAAGCGTCCCGAGCGCAGCTCCACTCGCGGCTCCGGGCTGCAGCCCCCATTCCGGGCGTGTCGGCGGTCGCGATCCCCTGTCCTTGCTCGCCTGACCCGCGAGCGTCAACCTCTCCCCGCGCCGCTCAAATCCTGCCCCTTCCAGCGAGGTGCAAAGGCCGGCTCATGTGACCAGGACGCTGACGACACGCCGGGCGCGCAGGGAGGGCCCAGCGCTGCGGCGGGCTCCTCTTCGCCCGAGTCCGGAGGAAGAGGATGCAGCAAGTGCCACCCTGAGGCCGAAGAGCGCTCACCATCCCTTGACCCGCGCGGCCATGGGACGGACGGGCTCCCAAAGGCGCTCCTGCGGGACAGGCAGTGCCTGAGCGAGGGTGAGGAGACCCCTTCCACGCAGGAGAGGGGACGCAAGCGGCGGGGGAGCGTCTCTGTCCGCAGGCGCGCGCTGGGGAGGCTGCGTCGGAAGCTGGGATGAGGGGGTGGTGGGGCTGGGCGAGCAGCCGGGGTGGTCTGCTGGATTTCTGCTGTGTAATGGTTGGTTGTTTACCGCTGGTCTCCCTTTTGTCCCCAAAACCCTTTTGTTTTTTTTTCCCCAGATTTGCTAGAGCAAGGGCGGCGGCGCGGAGGCAGACCCTCCCGGGTGCCGTGGCTGTCCCCGTGCTGCGCTGGCAGGACGATTGATAAAGATTGATAAACCCCCGTGGGTTTGCCGTAGGGCGAGGGACAGATGCCTGCCACTTTAACAGGCACTGGCTTTTTTTTTTTTTTTTTATCCCACGCCAGGCAGACTCTCTCTGAAGTAGAGCATTAACCCGTTTTGAGAAGAGGAGGTGATGAAAACGTGAACAAATCCGTGTTTAAAGAATGAGCTGTACTTCTCTAGCAGGGTTGCGTTTAACTTGTCTCTAGGCGTTAAATACCGATTTAGAGATCCCTGCCTTAGTGGCTGCAGCAACCTGTGCGAGCATCTTCGCTGCATTTTGACAAGGCATTGCTGAGCTCGATTTCTTCTTTATTCCTATCTAGTTATCCTAGGATCCTTGATTTGCGACAAGCTGAGGGAGGAAATATGATCTTGATAAATATTTATGGCTGTCAGCCATTTTATAGTTCAGTATTGCTCCTGGAAAAAGTATCAGGACATTTTCTCGTTATCCTCTGTCAAATGGACAGGTTGTCCGCTTACACGGCTGGGAAATTGCTGCGTGTGGCCGGGGGGGCTTGGGGTTCTGATTTGGCAACGCAAACCCTGCTGCGTTGGGGCCGGCAGGCTGGGCTGAGCCGGGTCGGTGGCCCGTTCTGCAGCTGGCTGGTCCCGAGCGCGCGAGCCCCGTCGCACCGTCTGTCCCTTCTGCCCTCGGCCCCGTTGCCAGGTCCCTGCAGGTGGGCTCGGGCGGGCTGGTACCCGGGGGACGTTCAGTGCTGTGTGTCGGCGTGTCGCTGCGGATGCGAGGAGTCGTTCCTCGGGGCGCTCAGCAAACGTGCCAAATCTGCCCCATTTTCTTTACCCTGCAGGCTGGGCAGGTGGCGCTCAGTCTGTGCGCTCACCGCTGGGAAAGAGCTCCGGAGAGCTTCAGTTCCCCTCGTCTTGTCCAGAATGAAGCAAGGAGCCTTTTCGAGTGGGCTGTTTCGTGGTAGCTGTCAGTTTGCTACATGACTCATCTCCTCTTCCTGCGGCTTTTTCTCTGTTAGGAGCCTGCTGTGCCAGTCTGGGAAATGCGCTTGGGAAGGCATCGTAGGTCGTCCTTTCCTCTCTCTTGCTTTTAGGTGGTGGAGTAGGGAGCAGCTGTTTGAATTCCTTATTTCTCCCCGTCCGAAGACGTCTTTGCCCTGGTGGTGTCTACCACATAAATACGCTTAATGAAATATTAAACATTGTCCTTCTGTGTGGGGGTCTTGGCGCTCTCTTCTCCACCACCTTTCAATTGGTGTGTAACGTAGTGCCACTTAGGTTTTCTGAGCTCGCCTTTGTGTAGTGGATAATGGACTGCAGGGCACCTTTCACCTCTGCTGAGACTGAACAGTGTTTCTTGGAGTAACCCGTGGAATTTTTGCCCTGTCAGCATTCGGGGGCTTAGAAAGAAAAATAGATGGAGTCGTTACTGAAGGCTTCTGGTGGAGTTGACTTGTAGCAGGGGCCTCGGTGCTTGCACAAGCAGAGGAATGAAGCTTGGGCTGAACTGCACAGAAAAACTTGTTCTGTTTCAATTAATCTGTCAAGAAAACGGCTTGATTTCCTTGGATAAGGTTTAAAAGACCTTTGTTTTGTTTTTCCCTCTGTGTTTCAACACCTTCTTCAAACGGCTTGCAAGGGGCTTTAGGAAACCGTACAAGGATTTTTTTTTCCTAAAAAGGGGAAAAACTAAGAAATGCTTGATTATTTTTATTTTTATTTTATTTTCTCCTCCCAGGATTTTCCTCATATAATGGAGGAGGGATGAACGGCACAAGCACAATGATGGATTTCCTGGAGGAACCTCTTCCTGGCGTGGGGACCTACGAAGATTTTAACACTATAGACTGGGTGCGAGAGAAGTCCAGGGACCGGGACAGGCACAGAGAGGTAAAATTTCGTACTGCGCCTTGCTGGCACTGAAGGCGGAATAATTGACTTGCTAGAGCTAATCTTAGTTCTGATTGCGGGACCAGGGAGGCACTTACTGGAGACACGCCTAGGACGGAGGGGTTGCCCCCAGGGTGGGCGCTGAGAACCTCTCTGCGGGATCTTCGGTTTGAGGAAAAGGAACGCTAAACTGAACGTGTTGCAGTTCATCAACTGCTAGTTCTCCTCTGAAGGCTTTTATTTCCTTAAAAAGCTGTGGTGGATTTCTGGTAGACATCTTAAGTGCCTTAGTGGCACGTTGTCTTGTGCCGTGTTGAACTTGCTCGACTCGGAGCACAGCAAGCCCTGCGCTCCTGCTCGTGGAAGGTGCCTGGTTGTCTGGAAGAGTTACGTGGCTGTTGCGTGGTTTGCAGCGGAAGAGTCTGAGCAGCCACGGTCCTGGTCATTGATAAAAACCAGACTTTTCTTGCTCCTGCAACTGCACTTGTGAATGATGCTCTTTCTGTTGGAGTTGTTTCATGCTGCATGTTTGAGAAAACTCAGTGCAGTTCCTTCAGAATCCATTCCCAGGACTTCGCTGCTCCCTGCAGTTGAAGGAACCTGCTTAGCAGGCAAGGGGAGCTTTAAATAAAGTACTGGTGTCCCCAGCATGCTGCTGGTTCACGAGAAACCTTTGCTGGCAGGACTCTTGTAGGGTGGTGACTGAACTGAACTTGTCTATTTGTTTGCCAAAACATTTTTTTTTTTTTTTTTTTTTTTTTCCCCTGAGCCTCACAAAACAACTTGTATCTCAGTAACAGTGCCAAACTGGACACCGTCCCTGCTCGGCGTGTGAGCGCGTAGAGCACAGTATAATGCCCAAACCTGAGCAAGCGCTGGCCACATTAAGGGGCTCCATGCCTCCGCTGCCTCCTGCCCAAAAAGCTGTTCCCATCCAAGGGTACAAACCCAAAAGGCTTCTCACACGTACGCCCCCTCGCACAGATGCACGTGCACAAAGACGGTGCCCGTCCGCGTGGAACAGGACGATCTACTCCCTGTCTGCAGAGATGCTGGTATAAAAAGTCCGCTTCTGTCTTTATTGAAAGGAGTTGAAATCAGGTCACGGCAGGAGTTACTGCTGGCCAAAGAGGTGTGGGGGTTGGTCCAGGGAAAAGAAATACAAAGAAAATAGTTTGGCACCCACCCCACCCCAATCAGTAGCAGTTCTT
This sequence comes from Chlamydotis macqueenii, assembly GCF_036417535.1. Taxonomy (NCBI): domain Eukaryota; kingdom Metazoa; phylum Chordata; class Aves; order Otidiformes; family Otididae; genus Chlamydotis; species Chlamydotis macqueenii. The sequence continues at coordinate 1,167,575 of NC_141566.1, forward strand.
AGGATCAGCGTGGCATTTGAAAGACAAAAATCCAGAGAAAAAACCAAACGATGCCCACTCAGGCAGAAAGGGTTCTTGCTCCGTTCCTCGTTCAGTGAGCACGGGTTGTTTACATGAATGTGCTTTTTTGTCTGGGAATAGCAGTGCTGTACTGGAGTGTACTTGGGGGAGGCCGCCGGGGTACCGGGGGCACACAATAGCCGTGCTGTCGCCCTTCTGTCCGCCTGTCAAGAGCAGTGAGACCCATGGGCTTCAGCCGTCCCTGCCAGACGCTGGCAGAGCTGCGCTGCAGCCTCCGAGGAGCTCACCCTCCTGGGACGTCCTGGCTCTGCGTCCCGCTTTCCAGTGCCGCCAGTGCAGCCTGCTTCCCAGCCTGGCCATTCCACTGGGGGTTAAACCCCCGAGCCACCTCGTCTCTGGCTGGCCGGCGCTTGGCAGGGTCTCCTCCGCTCCAAGCAGCATCTAGTTTGTGTTGGAGGTGTGGGGACAGTAGCTGGAGACCACGGAGTGCTGGTGACAGCTTCTCCGCTCTCGCGGCTGCTGGGAGTCAGGACCCACGAGGCGACACTGGCAAAGCACTCGAACGGTTTCTTCAGCGTTCATGTTTGCTTGTGGCGTCAGCGTGTCCGTAACTTGCCGTTACTGACTCGTAACGGCTGTAGAAGGTGGAGGGATGGATTTTGTCCTGTTCTTATGCAGAAGAGGAAAGCATTACTTGAACACTTTGGTTTTTTTCTGGGAAAAATGGATCAATTCTTGCACATCTCCTCACCAGAGCTGCGTTGCTGGACCAGCTGTAAGAGCAGACACTGCCCAATGCTTTTTCTCTCTCCTCTCAAAGCAGGACATGTCGTGCTAGCTGCTGTTTGGAGTGCCAGGGGCTATCTTCCACTAACAGCAGCACCGTGTCGTTTTTAGAGTGTTTACACCAAAGCAGATTAGTGAATTAACAGATTGTTGTTTCTTTTTGAAAAAACTTCTTTAGATCACCAGCAGAAGTAAGGAGTCCACGTGGGCGCTGCTACACAGCGTGAGCGATGCCTTTTCCGGCTGGCTGCTGATGCTTCTCATCGGGTTGCTGGCAGGTGAGAGCAAACCTCAATGAAAGCAGAGTCCTAGTTCTGCCCTGCAGCGTCGGTATCGATTCCTCCGCAAACCCTGGCTGGGGCAGGAGGCTTTCTCTCTGGAGCAACGGCTGCGCGAGGGGCTGCACCGATATGGCTCTGCCGCTGCTTTGCAGTTTACGGGGAATTATTTTTAAAAACTTTGAGGCTGTGCTTGTGTGGACAGCCAGATACAAAACTGAGACAAGGCTGTCCTGGACTCTGCTCTGGATCTGCTGCTGGTACGGAGCTCTGAAATGAAAAGAAATAAATTCATCAAAGCAGAGCTGATCAGAGTGCTGGGTCAGAGGAGAGTGTCACGCCGTACATCCCTGCTGAACGCTCTTTGCTGACACTGGAGAGATTAATGCTAAGGATGCTAGCAAGATTTTCTTTTTCTTTTTTTCCTACTATACTTGGATATAAAAAGTGAGCGGTGTTTCTCGGGAAGTCAGGCTTCTTTCAGAGGCTGACTGGCTGAGACCTTTTCAGTTCCTTCAGAAGCAAACTTTGGACCCAGGGCAGCCGGAGTAAATCAGCTGGATACAGATCTTCCCGATAGAGAGCAGCTAAGTGTTCAGCACGGAATGAAATGAACTCTCCTGTTAATATTTACATAGGAAAGCTGCTAGCCAGTTTTCCATTAACTGGAAGATTTGCTAAATGTGTATTGCTGCCTCTGCAGCTTGTGCCAGCGCTTGCTCACACGGGTCAGGGGTCTCTGCCCCTGCCCTCTCTGTGGATGTAGAGTTTTAGTTGAGAACAGAGCTGGCTGCAGCGTTTATCTTTGGGCGTTGCAGGAGTTATTCTTCACATAAAAATAAGAAATTGCTTGAAGATTCCTCTTGTAAAAGCTGAATTACTTTCTGTACTGGCTCTCTGCTTGCTTTGTTCCACTTGGCAGACTTGTAACTTTCCCCTCTTTTTTTTTTTTTTTTCTTTTCTTTTAGATTGGGATTGGCAATTTTTTCTCCAAATTCAAAGTTGTTCCTGTCACAGTCTGTTAGTGTAATTCCTGGATTCCAGCTCTTGTGCTGGAAGCCAGTGACACATTTTGTCTGCGTCCTCCTGAGGTGTGGTACATTGCTCTCAGACCGCATGCTGCGCTGGATTTAAGGAGTGCTCTGTCAGTGTAATCGAGAAGAGTTAATTTCTAGTGATGTAGGCTGGATTTCAGTGCAGTTTGTGGCGGTCAGCCTTTGCAATATTATTAGGCATGCTTTGTTTCCTGACCTACTCTTTTCAATTTATATATGTAAGCTGTTTAGCTCTCTATAGAATAAAAATGAATTGTAGTCAAAAATATCAGCACTGCTCTATTTGTTGGTAGGTGAGTAAAGAATTAGTAGGGCAGACTGTAACCTTCAGATATTTGAATCTGCACAAGACAATTATTACATTTTTATCTTTTTTTTTTTTTTTTTTTTTTTTTTCCCCCTGTAATCTAGGTTCCTTAGCGGGTCTGATAGACATCTCTGCCCACTGGATGACAGATTTGAAAGAAGGCGTGTGTTTAGCAGGCTTCTGGTTTAACCACGAGCACTGCTGCTGGAAGTCCCACACAACCTTCACGGACAGGGACAAGTGTCCGGAGTGGAAGAGCTGGTCCCAGCTGATCCTTGGCCACGGAGAGGTGATGATGTGTGCCTACAGCTGGTTTTGCTGCCGCGTGTCCGTTTCCCCGGCCTCTGGTGTCACTTGCCGGTGATCTGGAAGCGCAGGCTCTAGGTGGTTCGGTGGTTTACTTCCAGGGGAGTAAACAAACTCAGACAGGTTACTTGTGCTGCCCTTGGCGGGGATGGGAGGAAGCAGAACACTGACGTGTTTGCAGGGGCAGTGTTTCAGCCGAGTGTCTGAGACTTGCTGCTCAGGGGATGTTTTGCCCGTGAATGCTTTAGAGGAATGCCAGGGGAGCTCAAGCCCTGTGTTTCCAGCAGCTCTGTCCAGTGGAGCAGCCCGCTTGCCCGGGACAGCACTGATCCCCCGACCAGGCCACTCGTATACCTCGTTTGTTATTTTATATGACAGGCTTTGGAGGTGCAATTGGTTCCTGTCCCCATAACCCAGCAAACACTTGTCCTTGAAACCTCAGGCGTACTGTAGTTCGCTTTTGGCTGATAACGTGTATGAGATTACCTGCTGTTTGTGTGCTCGCTTCAGCGTGCAGGTTTGGTGTGATCTCAGCGGAAATGATCTGATTTTGGTAACTTTCTCTGCGTTGCAGGGGGCTTTCGCATATATTCTCAACTACTTCATGTACGTTATCTGGGCCTTGTTGTTCTCCCTGCTCGCTGTGTTACTTGTGAAGGGGTTTGCTCCTTACGCCTGTGGCTCAGGAATCCCAGAGGTGAGTGAGAAAGAAAGGGGGCTGGGTTTTTTAAGGTGGGGTGGGGATCCACCACCCAAAGATTACGCATGCCTGCTATGGAATAACGGTTTCTTGCACGTTAGATGGTAGCTTAATATATGCTTTTTACTGAAACATGTCTAGTACTTAAGTCTCTGTGTAATCCCTTTAAAAACTAAAATATTTTGGCATTTACTGCAGGAGGTACAAAGTAAAGCGCACCATTTGTGTAAAGCTATGAGAGCTAGCCTCGGATTTTCCTTCAGCAAGGAGAGCAGCCCTAAAGGAGGGACTCGGAAGGCTGTTTCTGCCTTTGCACGGAGGGATGTTTTTACTGACAGCTGGGGAGGGACGCTGAAAGCTGTGGGGGAAAGTTGAGAGCAGGATTGGGAGCGCCCAGTAAAACAGGAGCTCTGAGCAGGGCTTGAATGAAAGCCTGTAGAGCTTTGTGTGCTTGACTTCCAGATCAAAACTATCTTAAGTGGTTTCATCATTAGAGGCTACCTGGGCAAGTGGACGCTGGTCATCAAAACCATCACCTTAGTGCTGGCCGTGTCCTCTGGGCTGAGCCTGGGAAAAGAGGGGCCCCTGGTGCACGTCGCCTGCTGCTGCGGAAACATCTTGTGTCACCTCTTCACCAAATACAGGAAGAACGAAGCGAAGCGCAGAGAGGTATGGAGAGACGGTGGTGGTGTGAAACGGCTGAGGTGGCGTGGGGAGACGGACGGGTCTGGCGCTTTGCCCTGAGTGTGGATTGTTCTGATCTGTCGCGTTCTCGGTGTGCCTCACCGCAACGCCTAGTTGGGGCAAAAGCCGTCTCGGTTAGGAAGAGACACCGCAGCATCACCCAGCGCAGGTCATCATCTCATTTGTGGTGGGAGCGTTCGCTGGCACTAACCTGCTGCGGCCCCGTTCTGCAACGCTCGTGTGTGTTTGCCGTGGAACTCCATAAACTGTGCTGGGAGTGTCTGAGGGACCTGGCCCTAGCTGTAGGAGTAGGCTGGAGGGCTTTGCTGGCAGGGACACAGCGATGGAGATGGGTAAGAGCCCAGCTACCACCTAGGGTGAGGTTCGTGAGAGTTCTCTCGCAGTGCTGCAAGGCTTTTGTCTGGACGAGTCACTGGAGAGCAGTTGCTGTGGGATGCGTAGTGTCGCACTGGCTCACTCCGTCTTTTCCCTGCTGTCTTCAAACAGTCAGGCCTTGGCTTACTGTGCCTTCACTGCAGATAAAAGTTGTACAAATTTGAGTAAAGACAATGAAAAAGAGGGGAAGGTTTGGAGTGGGAGGGAGCTGAAAACGTCTGACTGTCTCTGCTTTCTCTCTCAGGTTTTGTCAGCAGCTGCAGCTGCTGGTGTGTCTGTAGCTTTTGGTGCCCCGATCGGAGGAGTGCTCTTTAGCCTGGAAGAGGTAACATCAGCATTTTCTATTCACTCTTGGCGAGCTGTTTTATTGCAAGAGCTGACCCTGCTGGTTTAAAAATACAGCCCTCTCCTAACTGCTTGGGTGTGGAAAGGAGACCCTCTTGAATACTGAGTGGTGGTGTATGTACAAGGCCAAGCAACCTGAAAACTTATTGGGGTTTCAGGTAATTCTTCCCAATTCTGGAGCATTTACTGTGGATGATGTGTCTCTGTAGCTTTGCAGTAAAGCCGTTGGTTCCCCCTGGTCTGTCCGTGCTCAGCACCGCTGACCGCTCACAGCCACCGCCTCCAGCATGTTTTCCGTACACGCGCTCACTGCTGACAGCTCTGTCCCAGGGTACCTGAGAACAAACCGGTCTGGCTTACCAAACCCCTTCTCTTCCCACGGAACTTGTCATCCTCGTTCTTTAGATCCAGACGTGGAATGAATCAGCACTACTCGCTGCAGGGCTCAGCTCAGAGGGGGCGTGGGATGGTCTCGCTCAGCTGCACGGTAGTTGTGGCGGCAGCTGCGGCGATCACTGTTGTTTGGCACTTCTGGACCTTGCAGAGCGTGCAAGGCAAATATTTCTCAGGGTTCAGCTCGGAGCTGGTTTGTAACAGCTTTTATTATCCCAGGAAGTCACCTGCGCTTCAAGCATCACAGGGGGCACTTGCGGCACTGGATGTGTGCAGGCCAGGACGCGTCCTGGTCGTTGCAAGCCGCGTTGAACGGGGGCTCAGAATAAAGCCTGGGCTGCTTGGTGGGGGAGAGGGCGTGTGCCCAGTGCATGTCGATCTCGGGCCTCGCTTTTGTTTTATTGTTACTGGGCAGCAATGGGGGTAGTGACAGGTGTTAAAGTGACTGACTCTGCTGGGTTTTTCCTTTTCAGGTCAGTTACTACTTTCCGCTCAAGACGCTGTGGCGCTCCTTCTTTGCTGCTCTGGTCGCCGCCTTCACCCTGCGCTCCATCAACCCTTTTGGGAACAGCCGCCTGGTTCTCTTCTACGTGGAGTTTCACATGCCGTGGCATCTTCTGGAGCTCGTGCCGTTCATCCTTTTGGGAATATTTGGTGGGCTTTGGGGAGCGTTCTTCATTCGCAGCAACATTGCCTGGTGCAGGCGGCGCAAGACGACCAAGCTTGGTAAATACCCGGTGCTGGAGGTGTTTGTGGTGACCGCCATCACGGCTCTTCTGGCCTTCCCCAACGAGTACACCAGGATGAGCACCAGCGAGCTGATTTCTGAGCTCTTCAACGACTGTGGGATTTTGGACTCTTCCAAGCTCTGCGAGTATGTGAACGATTTCAACAGCACCAAAGGGGACGACCTGCCAGACCGGGCTGCTGGCCCGGGAGTTTACACAGCCATGTGGCAGCTGGCCTTGGCCCTGGTAATGAAAGTCTTCATCACGATTTTCACCTTTGGCATGAAGGTGAGAGCTGCCTGTAGAGGAACTTGCGTTCTTCTCGTCCTCTGCAGGTCTTAAAGTTCTGTTTGCTCAATAAACAGACCTGTTTTCCTCCCCGGGCCCTGTTAAGAAGGGGGCGCAGTGACAGACTGCAGTTATTTGTCCGGTTGCTCGTAACTGAGGGCAGTAGAAACTTTTTAGCCTGAGCGTGGGTGCCAGGTGCAGCCACTGAAGCTGTTGTCTCGGGGCTTCGTGTCCCGTTTTCCATACAGGATGCTTCTGAATTGTCCTGCCTTAAGCCTTTTTGATAGATATGCAATGGCTAATTGCAAAGCTTAATTTGTAAACACTTCTCGTGGCTGTTCCTTGGTCAGACGGTTCAGAGCTTGCTCGGTGGCAGCCTCCTGAGCTGTGGATGCAGTGCCTAGGCCTGAGCTTTCCTGCAGTGAGGTTCAGCAGGTGGAGCTGAGCATCTTCCCCGCACCCCAGTCCTCCAGTGGCCTGTCCAGAGAGGTGACCCCACCACAGGGGTTTGGACATGGTGGTTGCTGTGAGGTGGTCCCTGGCATTCCAGGGCAATCATCACATCTGTGAGAAAGCTGTGTGACAGATGTGTAGAACAGCAGGGGGAGATTCTGCCTTCAAGGAACAGGAGCTTTCGAGTCCCGGAGCAGCTGAAGTGCAGAGGTGAAACTCGCTGGCGGTGGCTCTGTGGGTGTCACTGTGCTGCGTGTCTGATTCCAGGAACCCTCACCTTCGCAGCAGAGTCTGAGTTTCCGCCAGGGAAGGAGGATGATTCCACTCCCAGTAAAGCCAGTGGAGTGGGAAAATCCCACCCCCGCAGTGAACACGTACTGGTGTGGCTGGGAAGGCACGGGGGAGTGTAGCAGCGTGCCAGTGGAGCTCTGTTAAGTTCTCTTGGGAAAGAAGCTTTGGAAAAAGGCTCGTTCTGGCCACACTGACCTCCTGTGTGGCTGTTTCTCCTGCTCAGATAGGAGTACATCCAAACTCTGTTGGGGAGACTCCAGAGCGTGAGGGTGCAGGAAGGGCAGAGGCGATAGAGCGAGGCGTCCCTGCCAGTTTTAACTCCTGGCCCTGTTTGAACTCCGTCGCTAGCCTCTGAGCTGTCTGAGAGCCGGCGCCTTACCGCTGCGTGCTTTCGCAGGTCCCCTCGGGTCTGTTCATCCCCAGCATGGCGGTGGGTGCCATCGCGGGCAGATTGCTCGGCGTAGCCGTGGAGCAGCTGGCCTTTTACCACCACGACTGGGCCATCTTCAGCGGCTGGTGCAGCCAAGGAGCCGACTGCATCACCCCCGGCCTCTACGCCATGGTTGGCGCTGCGGCGTGTCTAGGTAAGCGAGGGCGCTTGTGGGGCCCGGGCCGCGGTGTGGGGCTTGGCCGGCTGGGTAAAGAAGCTCGGGAGTGAGGTGCTGCTGCTCTTCTTGCAGTGCCTAGAAGGTGGCTTCATCTCAAGAGCAGGAAAGTTTGGAGTAGAGTGTCCCATGTGTTTCTCATCCCGTTTGTGTTCTTTTCCAAGAACAGGGATTCCAGGGATTTTGGATTTTCCTGTGGGGTTTTAATTCATTTTACTTCCTGTTCTGGCCCTAAATCTTACGATGTGACTCTTCTTTCAAGCTATCTGTTTTTGGGAACTGTTCTTCTGCTTGGCTGAATGTGAGGAGTTGAGTGCCGGCGCCTGAACTTCACGTTCACTGTAATTCCCAGTCATCTCCTCCTCGGAGTAACATGTTTAACTCCTAAGGGACTGCCTTGCTGTATCAGGAGACAGTCTAATTTCAGGAGCAATAAGAGCATGCTACCAAACCCTGTCCTCGGCCTTTTCAAAGGGGAGAAACCTTCTTGTTTGCATGTAATAGATGAAAAATAAATACGGTTCCGCTTTGTTAACTGTTCTGTTTGCCACTGGCCAGTACAAAAGGGCGTGTGCCCCTTGAGGAGGTGGTGATTGGAAAGGAACTGCTCTGAAGTATTTCAGAGTAGCTTTGGGACTTGAATCTCAAAAGCATAGTTAAAACAAGCTTATGTTTGACTTCCCCTGCGATGCTGAACGTGGTGTGGGAGCCCAGCAGCACAACCTCTTGCTGGTGCAGGACCTTCTCGAGATGTGTTGGCAGAGGAGAACTGTAGCAAACCTCAGAACAGCTCTTCTGCCTGGAAACCCCCAAAATTGCCTGTTCATGTCACGTCTTCTGTGTTCTGTCTGCAGGTGGGGTGACCCGAATGACTGTGTCACTGGTGGTCATTATGTTTGAGCTAACTGGTGGACTGGAGTACATCGTTCCTCTGATGGCAGCAGCCATGACCAGCAAGTGGGTGGCCGACGCCATTGGGCGGGAGGGCATCTATGATGCCCACATCCGCCTCAACGGATACCCTTTCTTGGAGGCCAAGGAAGAGTTCTCGCACAAGACACTTGCGATGGACGTAATGAGGCCGCGGAGGAACGATCCGCCTCTGACTGTCATCACTCAGGACAGCATGACCGTAGAAGATGTGGAGACCATCGTCAATGAAACCACGTACAGCGGCTATCCCGTGGTGGTGTCACGGGAGTCCCAAAGGCTCGTTGGGTTTGTCCTCAGGAGAGACCTCATCATTTCAATTGGTAAGGGGCAGGATACCGCGTAGATAAATGATGCTGTTGGAGGCCTTAAGCGGCACCAGCCGTGATTTGCTTGGCGAGTTTAAACACCCAGCGGCGATGGCGGCTATGCGCAGTGGTGCCTGCATCTCCGTCCCCGGGCAGCGTGGGGTCTGCGTGCGTTGAGCGCGAAGCACAGGATGGCTTGCCCGGTGCAGTTCGCATGGCTCTGCTGAATTCATAAACCTTAGGGCACGGTTGTGAAGCTTGAGAGTTCTTGCCAACAAGAACTAAGCCTTCCTGGCTGGGCGCGAAAAGCTTTCTTAACTGTTGGCGTCTCAAACCTTACTTTGTTTAGTCAAGGAAAGAGGTCTGGTTGGTCTGTGACTGTTGGGTCACTGCTGAGGTGGTGCTGGCAAACCTGTAAATGTCGATACTGGGGTTCAAGTCTTTCTTCTCTCTTCACCACGGAAAGCCAGCCTGGTCGTTCACTTGTGCCACTCGTGGTGGTGGTGAGGCAGGTGGTGTGCGGTGCTGTGGGACTGGGTAAACACTGTCCTGACGTCGCTCAGGTGCAGCTTCCATCCGTGGTGTGAGCTGAGCTCCTTTGGAAGCAGCGTTGCCATATTACAGTTTAGGGCACGTTTGGGTTCCTCTTGCTCTCCAGTTTCCTAGAATCCTGCAAGCGCTGTTTCCCAGCGTGAGACCCGAGTGGAATGTATGAAGGCTTGGTCCTGGGCTGGCTTTGTCCCGTGACAGAGCTGCAGTAGTTCTTATCGTTAGGTTGCCTGCAGCTTGGAAACAGCCCCGTGTGTTCCCTCTCTCCTCTCAGGTGAGTGTTTCGGTGTCGGTTTTGGGGTGTGCAGTGCAGTCCTTAGGAGCACGGGAATAGTGCTGCTCTCCTCCTGATAAGCGTCTGGCCAAACCCTTATGCCGATGTGGAATGAAAGACAGAAGAAAGCGCGCTCTCAGTTATAATTATGTGCGTTGCCTTCCTCCTGTCAGGCAGTTTGTGGTCTGACCACCAGTTCTTGCATTTGTTTTGCTTTGGCTCTCCGGGGACTCGTGAGCAGTAATCTTTTCCCCGAGATACGCACAGCAGTGCGCTGCTGCGTGCCGCAGACAGGGAGCTGGCTCTGGACAGCCGGCTCCCAGCACCCGGTCTGGTGTTGGGCTGCCGGGCTGGCCCTCCCCGGGGAGTCTCGGGTGGAAATACCAAACCGAAGCTGCCGTGCGGCGGACGGCCACGTGGCCCGTGTGGCAGGGGTGGGCTGTGATGCACTGGTGTAGATACCTGAGCGGTGGCAAGCACGTCCCTTGTTCCTGTTCTTCACCCTGGTCACGGGCGTGGAGCCTGAGCCAGCAGGTGAAGTGCTTAAAAATACTTTGTTAGCTACTCTGCGTGGGACCCAAATCGGTGGCTGCTGAAAGCGTGAAGCATTTTACCTACCTCCTCTTAAAACTGGGAAGTTAGATATCCCCAACGTGCATTTCCACGGCCAGAGCAAGATGCTGAGATGCGTGGCAGCCTTGCCGTGACGCAAAGCCTGTGCTGATCTCACCTGGGGGGAACCTTGGAGTCCTGAGGGGTTGCGATGTAGTTATTGGATGGGATGGAAACGTCTCGCACCCTCCTTGGGCCATCGGCTGCCCAGAGAAACAGCGCAGGCAAGGGAAGGAGTGGATCTAGTCAGGGATGTCCCTGCTCCTTGCAGGGGGGTTGGACTAGATGACCTTTGAAGGTCCCTTCCAACCCTAACCATTCTATGATTCTATGATTCTATGATCTTTAAGGCCATTCCAGTGTGGGCAGAGAGAGAAGAGTATACTCTCCAGTTTGGAGAAGGACAGGAGGGATGACATTTAATCAAATATTTATTCTTCCAGAAAATGCCCGGAAGAAGCAGGATGGGATTGTGAGCACCTCAATTATTTATTTCACGGACCACTCTCCTCCGCTGCCTCCAAGCTCCCCCTCTATGCTGAAACTCAGGAGCATCCTGGACCTCAGTCCTTTCACGGTGACAGACCAAACGCCCATGGAAATCGTCGTGGATATATTCCGCAAGCTGGGATTGCGCCAGTGCCTGGTTACTCACAATGGGTAAGAGCACTGCCGGCAGAGCCCTGGGCTCCCGGGGTTGCCTGCAGACAGGAGTCAAAGCCGCCTCTCCTTCCAGCTGACAAAGGCCTCTGGTCTCTCCAGCTGGAGCAGTTGTTATCTGGAAAAAAGCTGTTGTGGAACCCCTGAGCTGCTTCCCGTTGAAGCAGTAGCACAAAGCCTGTAAGGCGAAGACATGGCTCCGTAGGGTGATGGGTCTCTCAAATTGGTGGGAAGGCTGATGGCCTCCTCTCACATCTGGCCACGGGTGTCACGTAACTGCCTGAATTGGCTTTGGGGTCGGTCAGAAGCGGTGTGTTTGGTGAGACGGGAAGGAATGAGGGCAGAAACAGAGCGATCTGTTCCCCAAAGTGTGGCACCAGCAGGAATGCTCTCCCCGTTCCCTGCTGCGGTGCGTTTGGACCAGCTCCTGGCTGCTCGGCGTCTCTCCGCAGCAGACCCTGCCCGATTCCCTCCTTCCTGGCGTGCCTTTGGTGCTTTCTGACAGCAGAGCCGCCGAGAGCTCTAGGACTGAAGTGCAGCGCCGGCCGTTCAGGTTGATCTTGTCAGAGGAGGTGGTGTGGGAGCCGGGATGCCTTCTGTGGGTGCTGGTGCACTAAAATGTGGTTTCCTTTTCCAGGAAGCTGCTGGGAATCATTACCAAAAAGGACGTACTGAAGCACATCGCACAGCTGGCTAACCAGGACCCGGACTCCATACTCTTCAATTAGAGGTGTGGTGTGCGCAGCACAAAAGGAACTCTGTGGGAGGTCCTGGATGTACTGTCCGATTTTTACTGAGACCATGGAACTGTTTTCAGCGTTTCCTTCCATGGAGCTGAAGAAGACAATTTTTTTTCTACCAGATAACCAATTGCACTACATAATCTGTGGAAGATAATCTTCTTTTTAGAAGAAAAAAGACTTTATTTACGTTGCTTTTGTGAAGTTGCGTTGGAAAGATTCCATGAAGGAGTAAAAGCAAACGCCTATAGAATTCTATCTCCTCTTCCTATCTTGTCTGAACTCTTGTTACTAACGTAGGGAGAAAAGACAAGGTCTGTACCTTCAGAAGAGTTGAAGAAGGATGATTTTGCACACAGCATTCAGGTGGTGGTAGAAACGTAGCTCAGGGGCGGTGTATTCCCGATTAGCCACTTGGTGAAAATAAGAAAAAAGAGGGGAGGGGAAAAAAAAATGGGCTAGCTGAGGATATTTTGCTGAAAGAAGGAAAAAAAAAAAATCCACAAAACCAAACCCCCCAGAAGACCAGATCTCCTTAAAATGGAGCCCAGTTTCTGACTGGGAAGAAGCGTATTTGATTAATCTCCTGTGAATGTATTTTGTTACTCTGATGCTGCCTTGCCAGGAGAGCAGGAGGCAGGAGGAGTTAACAGTCGTAGTCTCATCTTGGCTCCTTTTTTACATACACGCCTAACGAATCTTCCCCTTGACGTCCCTTCAGCATGTAATTAAAATCGCAAGGGCCGAGTCCTAGGTTATTGCCCCGCCGTTCCCGCACTTCCCGGTGAACTGATCGCGTTGATATTGCACAACTGACCTCTTCCTCGATGTCTTGGGTGGCTGAGGACGTCCCGCTGGAGAGCCCTGCGCCAGGACGTTACATGGCTGCGTGTGCTGCTCCCCGCACCCGGCTCGGGCGCGGATCCCGGCTCCGGGGTCGGCAGCACTGCCACTTGACGGACGTGCACCGCTCGGTGTCTCTCCTTTTGCCAACAACTATGCAATAAAGCCCTTCCTGGCCACGGTCGGCCAAGTAGCTCCTTCCACCTCTGTGCTCCTCAAGCCCCTCTCCCAGATCTTAGCAAATTATTTTCCTGTTAATAAAACTGTGACCGTTGCCTGGAGTTTGGAAGGTACCTGACCGCTTTTGGAGGGCGATGTTGTTCATCGTGGCTCAGTCTGTGGCGGATGTCCTGTTTCTGTCCGTGGCTGGGGCTCATCAGTGGCAGCAGGGCTTCCTCTCACCTCTGCCTTGCCAGCGAGGCTGCAGGAGGGAGCCAAGCCGCTGAGTAACGGCCAAGAATTACGGAGCGAGGGCTCTGACTCTGCTTCCTGACAGCAGACCTCTGGCTGGTGAGCAGGTGTTGTGCTTCGCGCGGGCGGAGGCCGTGGTAGGAACTCCCTGTGTCCCTCGGAGGCACTGGCAGATGCAGGCTGGGGCTCGGTGACGGGAGGTGCTGGGCTGTCTGCGCGAGGCTGCTGCCGCTGCCCGTGATAAACCTGGCCTGTGGGGGCTCCTGGCTGGAGTTTGGTCCATCTTAAACTCTCGCGGATATAAACGAATTCCTCATCTCTCCTTGGAGCAGAAGCCTGCTTGCGTGTTTCCCAGAGCCGTCCGATGGCAGGTGCCTGCCGCCGCTGTCGCCTGGCAGCGAGGTGCTGCTGCCCCGGGCTCTCGTACAGCGTGAAGCTGAATCGAACCAAGACGCTGCCCATGGGTCAGACATCTTCTGTGTAGATGATAAATGCCGTGCCTTTGCCTGGGGCGGTTTTGTACCGCAGGAGGCGGTTGCTGAGTTTGAAACAAAGAGCGCAGCGTGCCCGTAAGTCACTCGGTCTGGAATGCTGTGTGTTCTGCCTTGGCTGGCAGCAGGCTCTGCCTTTGGGTGCGTCGTCATGCCCTTTGCAGAGGGCTGTCCCCTCTCCCCAGATGGGTGCTCTGTGAGTCTGGGTCTGAGCTCGGGGGAGAAGCCGCTGCCTTCCCCTTCCCTGGGGGCTGCCTCCGCTGGAAGAGGCTGCATCGTGTGTGTGCGGGCTCCTGTTCCCTGTGGCACGTCTGGAACACAAGACAGACAAAGCTTTTTCCGCTTTTCTCTTAACCTTAGAGTACTCAGGAGAGCTCTAGCTTGAAAAATACGGTCCCTGCTTCAATGACACCTGCGATACGTGAGCCCATTCCTCTCCCTCTTGTGGGCAGGCTGCTGCGGCTGGCTGCGAAGGTGAGGGCAGAAGGTGCCGAAAGGGAAACCCCTGAGCAGGCGGGAGCGTCGCAGCTGGCTGGGGGTCATCCCGGAGGCTCCCGGGGAAGCGGCAGGGCAGGGAGAGCTCCGTCGGAGCGGGACCGCAGCCGCTGTGCTGTCTGGGCATGGAAGCGCTGGAAATGGGAGCTTGGGGCAGGAAACATCTGCCTGGCAGGCGAGCTCCCAGCTCTGCCGCGGCCGTCGGTCTGCGCATCATGTGGCTTTATTTATTTATTTTTTTTTTGCGTGGGAGAGGCGTCCTTGGGAGGCTGGCCGGAGAAAATCCCACGCAGGAAGGTGAGAGTGTGGGAAAACAGCCCCTGGCTTTGCGGGAAAGCCCGGTAGAGCCGGGCTTTAGAGCGGCTCAGTCCTTGGGGCAGGCAGGGTTTGATGCCAAACCGAACACGGTGACTATGGGCAAGCAGAAGGGAAACGCTGTGATGGTACGAGACCTTCCTTTGCTGCTTGCTGGAGCAGATCTCTCCACCCTTGCTGCTTTTTAACATGGAAACTGGTAGTTTCCCTGCGGACGGGGGTGCACGCTTTGACGGCTGGAGGCCTGGTGCGCGTGGGCAGGGTGGAGATGGGAGCTTGGAGCGAGGCTTTGTGGCTGCTCAGCCTGTGAACACCTCCCGGCCCCAGTAACCCTCACAGAACGTGAGGGAAACACTCCTTTGCGCTCCGACCTGTTTCTAAGCCGTCGTTCTCTGTGCAGGGCGCTTTGAGGCCGAGTGAGCCGATGGTCGTCGCTGCGTTAGCTGCAGCGGTGCCGAGCTGTGCCCGGAACGGGGGGCTCCTGTGGGGTTATCCGGGAGGAGATGTACGGCGCGGTGCTGGGAGTGGTGCCTTCCTTCCCCGGCGAGCTGTGGGCTACAGCGCCGTTCCCCGTCTGCTTTTCCTGAATTCCTTACATTCCTACAAATACAAGTTCAGCTCTTTCCTCAAAAATTCTGTTCAGGGGAGAGACCAAACTCAAGTTTTGTTTAACTGGAGCATTTCTCCATGTGCCCTGCTCGGCGGCGCTGGCTGGAAGGGGCTCCCCTGCCCTGGGCAGCGGAGCTGCTGCGCCGGGTTTTTCCTGGTCCGGCTCTTGGTTTTCTGTTGCCTTACAGCTCAGGGTTTTGCCCGCTCCAGCTGCTGCGTCTCCACTGCCTTACCTTCCGAGCGACTCCAGGAGGAGCCCTGCGGTTTCTCTTCAGCAAAGGGCTGGTTCTGCGAGCGGGAGCTGGAGGCAATCCGTTCGTTGGATGAATACCACGGAGCCTGGGATCTCCTCGGCTGAGCGAGAAACCTCGCTCGCAGCGCCGGGCTGGACAACCACAGATGGACGCGGTTGATGTTCTCGTAAACGCCTTTTCTGTCTCCTGCGAAAAGCTCCCAACCCCGGGGGGAGGCTCCGTGCGAGGAGGTGGCCGTGGGGCACCCTCACCCAGTGTCCTGTCTGTGCAGGACGTGCTGGGGACCGCTCCGGGAGGGGTGCGGGTGCCTGCCCTACCCCTCAGCCTTCTTAACGGCGGGACGCGAGGTGGGGTGGTTGGCTCGGCCCCCCGGCCCGGCGCTGGGGTTGGAACGGGACGCTGGATGCACGAGGGGGTTTGTTACGGGGCTGCGGGGCCAGCGCGGCCTCCTCTTCTCTGCCTGCCCACGGAAAAGCTCCCGTCCTCGGCACGTGGCCTTGGTGAAAGGCGGTGGAGAAGGGAGCCTGATGCTGTGCATCCCTTCCCACCCTGCGTGTTTCCAGCTGGATTAAGTCTGTGGATGTGGGGATGTCTGGGAGGGGTGGGCTCCTGCAGGGTCAGGATGTCTTTAGCAGCTTTGTCCGCGTGCCCAGGGACGGGCTCCCGCCTCCCTGGCAGCAGGTGAGGGGAATTTTTCCTTCCTGGTAGGTCCAGCTTGTCTCACGCGGGGAAATCCGTGTCCTTCGTGCACGAGATCCCTGCGTCCGGATCGCGCTGGCTCAGCTGTTTGGTGCGTACGGCTCATCCCAGGGGCAGCGCCGGGGAGTTGTCGGTGCTGGCAGGGCAGGCAGGCACGCGGGGCTGCGTCCGCGGGCCACGCACGGGGAACGGCCGAGCTGCTGCCGTCAGCCCCGAGGCCCGTTGCTCAGAGTCCAAGGTCTGAGCAGTAAAAGGCAATTCCCTCTGCAAGGGGAGGGAAAAATCGCCCGCAGAGCAGCGTCGCAGCGGGACCCCGGTCCCTGTGGGGGGGTTAGCCCGCGCCTGGGGGTGGCCGGGTGCCACGTCGGGGTCTGGCTGCACGTCGGGCAGAGCCGGGGGTGCCGGCGGGGTCACCGCCCTGGGCTGGCTCGCTTTGAACGCTTTATTTACAATGTCCCAAGAAATGATTTCCTGGGGTGTTGCTGTGTTTTTCGGTGTGGATTTCCTCCTTCCCGCGGCGAGCCCGTTCTGGGCCCGGGACGGGGAAGTCAAACAAGGTCTTGTTTGGAAGGGAACAAAAGGCTTGGGTGTAGCGGTGGGCTGGTTAATAACAACAGAGCGGGGGGAAATAAAAGAGATCCCGGCCCCAGAATTTATTCTGAGACAAAGGAGAGCAGAGTTAGGGCCGTAAACGCCCTGTGCTGGCTGGCGTGCTGCTCGGCGCTGAGCTGAAAGCAGGGCTTCGCGGCGGCGAGGATGCGATGGGCCTTTGGCAGCGATGGCGAGGAAGGGGCGTGTGTCCGGACCGCATCGGCACGACAGAGCCGGGAGAAATAAGGTCAACCTGAAAATGTTTAGAGCTGCACTTGTCCTCCCCGCCCCTCCGGTCTTTTCGGAGCGGGAGGAAAGGGCCGGGGAGGCTTCTGAGCCGTCATCTGGCGAGGACCGGGCTGCGGAGCTGGGCCAGCTTTCTCTTTCAGGTGATTTTTTTTTTTTTTTTTTTTTTTTTAAATATGTAGTTCTTGAGCACCCATCCTCTTCCCCGAAACCACAGGTGCCTCCCAGCAGCCTTCCCTGGCATTGCCCCGCTCCGCCCTCGCAGCTGCAGGCAGAAATCACGGCAGGGCAAAGCCGCCCTGCCCGGGCAGCCGGCCCGCGGAATCGTTTTATACACAGTGAGGGGCCGCGTGCTCTGCGTGTGCTTGTGCCCCGCCAGCCCCCACGTTTTGGTGTGGGAGCAAGGGGCCTTCACCCGCGGGCTGGAGCCGGTTACGAAGCCCCATGTCCACAGGAATCCCCTGCAAGTGGGGAAACTGAGGCACGGAGGCTTCATGAGCCACCAGTTCCTGCCCACCTCAGTCTGCTTCCCCCAACCGCGGCAGCTGTGGGAATCAGAGGGGAGGGCTGGTGGGCTGCGACTCCCCCATCCTCCTCACACCGCCAGGCCTTCCTGAAAAAAACCCAAATCTTTGCGTAATGCGTCCACGAGCCACGGCACGTGTGGCCACGGGGTCGGTCTTTGCCTGGGCCTCAGGGCTTGCCATCAACGGCGACCTCGGAAAAGCCAGCGCCTGCTTCTGCACAGGCACGCGGCCTCGCCGGGCCCCGGGCGCGTTGGCGTGACTGGGAACGAAAGCGGGGCGGGAGAGCTGGGGCGGGATGTGCCGGGGCGGGATGTGCTGGACGGGGAGGCTCCGCTGTCCCGCGGCCCTGGCTGCTTGTGTTCAGTTTCAGACGAGTTTGGGAAACCAAAAGCTGTCTTCCAGTTTGGCGCATGTCAAATGTGCAGTGGGTTCCCAGGATTGTTTTGCTTTTCTCAGCCTCCTAGGTTTTTTTATTTTTTGGCTTCTTGCGGTGGTTTTTTTTTTGGTTTTTTTTTTTTTTTTTTTTTTTTTTCTGCATTAAGGCTCCTCTAGGATCGCGAGGTTGCTCTGGGAGGGGAGATTTCGGGGGGGGGGGGGATGGCGAGATGAAGCGTCGGGGCCCGGTGACCTTCCTGGAGCAGCCCATCGAGTCCCTGTGCCTCTCAAACCCATCTGGGACGCGCACCCAGGGCTGGGGGACGCCTGTGAGGAGCCCCTGGAAAAGCTGCAGAGCCGGGACCTCGGCTCACGCTCCCAGGCCGGGGCTGGCCCACGCCCCACCCTGCCCGCTCTTTCCCCCCGAATCCGTCCCCTTGCCCCACGCTGCTTGGTTCTGGGCGGACTTGGCGAGGCTCCGTCTGGCCTGACGCTCGAGGAGTTTGTCTCCTCTGAAAACATCCGCCCACGAAGTCCTCTCCCTTCCAGGAAAGCGGGGCGGCCCGTCGCGGCGCTGGCGCGGAGCCCGGCTCACGCACGGGGCTGCGTTACCTGCGCCGGCTCCCGCTCGCTGTGCAGCAAACGCCAACCTCCTGCCCACTCCGCCGCTATTTTAAGTTTTTCTTATTTCAAAGGAAAACTTTGAGCCACCTGCTGCGTTTCCCGCAGCCCCAGGTTCAACCCTGAGCCCCGGGGCCAGAAAGGATTTTAAGAGCCCTGGGAGCAGCAGGGCCTGGCGCGTTTGGGGGTCTTTGCTGAGCGGTGTCATGGGGGACCCAGCCGTGCTGTGTGCTTTTGGGTTGTGTTTGTGTTGGTCGGGGCCGAGGATGCAAGGAGAGAGGGCTCCGGGCTGGAAAGCTGTGGGACGGATGGCCGGAGCGAGGAGCAGCCCCTGCCTGGCCGCGGCGTGACGGGGAGCAAGCTCCCCGGGTTTGGGGCTGGGTTTGGTGACCCCAAAGTGGAGAGAGGATGAGCAGCACCGGGATCCCGGTGAGACGGAGCCCCTGAGAGCTGATGGGAGCAGGGGAGATGGCGCTGGAGCTCCAGAGGGGAGGCGCTGGGCTCCGGAGCAGGAGCGCATCTCCCTGGGAACGCCCCGGGCGTCCGTGGGGGAGAGGCGGCGGCGGCGGTGGAGCCCTTCCAGCCGCTACAGCTGCAAGACAAGGCAGGGCCCGGCTGTTGCCCGCAGCCTGCGCTGGGCTCCGTCTGCAGCTCTCGGGGCCAGAGCTCCTGGGAACCGCACCAGCCCGTTTCCCCAGGGCTCGGCACCCGGCAGCTCCGCCATCGCACTGGGCTGCTCTGCCGGCGTCCCAGCACAGAGCTCCGCTCGCTGCCAGCCTCTGCGCCAGGGCAGGGAAAGAGGGGGGGCTGCCTGGGCCCCGGCGTCCCAGCCGAGCGTGGGAACCGGCCCGGACCCCAAAATGTCTGGTGCGCGTGGAGCCCCGGGACGCGTCGCCCGGCTGCTGGACGCCAAGAGGTGCTGGAGCGGTGCTGGAGTACAGGCTTTATTGAAACCCCGTCCTGGGGCGGAGGCTGCTCGCGTCCTTCGTGGGAGCCCGCGCTGCCGGCCTGCCCGTCCGCGCCAGCGCTCTCGCTGTGATACAGAGAGTAAACAGGCACCGAGGGAAGGGGGCTGCGTCCAGCCCAGCATCTGCGCCGAGCCCGCTCTGCCCCGCTCGACCCCACCGTTTGCACCTGCCGCGGCCTTTGGCGGCGAGGGGCTGCACTTGTCAGAATCCTGCAGATTGGCGAGCGCCGGGGCTGGGCACGTGAGTAAACTGGGGGCCGTGCTGGTCCGGGGGGGCAGGGAGGCCCAAAAAGCCCCGTGGAAAGAGGCGCTCGGTCAGAAGCGAAGGGGAGGTGTCGCGGGAAGCTCCTGCTCCTTTGCCGGGGCGAAACGTGCCGCTCCGCCACGTGCCCGGGTGCGGTTGCTTGGGCTGCTGACCGCGCCGGCGTCGTGGTCCTGCTCTTTGACCGCGCCGAAGCCGGCTGCTGGCCTCGCTCCAGGTTTCCAATTGGCCCGAACTGGAACTCCGGCACCTCCGGCTGACGCAGGCCCCTGCGGCTTCACCCCGCACCGCTGCTCTCCGCTCACCCCGGCTTCTGTCCCAGCGCCTCCGGCTTGGGGTCCCCGCGCGCCCGTGGCCTGGCTGGATGGGTCTTCCCCGGTCGGACTTGCTGAGGGCCGTCCCGCCATGGCCCCGCGCCTGGGCCGTTTGGCCGTTGTCCCGTTCGAAGAGCTGCTGCCCCGCGGGACAGGCGATGGGCAGGAGCGGCGGGAAGGGGGGAGGCGGAGGCGGCCGTCACAGGTCGAGCCGAAAGGCTCCGAAGTAGCTGGCTGCTGCGTCGTTGTAGTCGATGGCCAAGGAGGAGACGGAGACGAAGAGCTCGTCGCCGGCCTTCAGCTCGAACAGCCCGCCCTGGTAGAGCGCGTGGAGGCCGTAGTCCGCCTCGGGCGACCAGCACTTGGTGCCCACCCCTTTGAGCAGGAGGATGGGCTGGCTGTAGGAGGTCTTCCAGTTGATGCACTGGACGAGCTGGGGGCCGGAGGCTCGGGCGCTGGCCCTGTCGCTGGGGTAGCGGAAGTAGATCTGGGAGTAGACGTAGTACTTGCCCGCCTGGTTGACGCGCAGCCGACCGTCCCGGTAGGTGATGTTCTGCAGGTGCGAGTGGACGGTGCTGTCTGCCCAGCGGGCGATGGCGTGGCGGCAGGACTGCGAGAGGTTCCCGAAGCGCTTGGAGTTTCCTGGGGAGAAGAGAGAGTCAGTGAGGGGAGCGAGGTGTTCCCATCAGGGTCAGGAGAAGGGTAGGGGTGGCTCTAACGCTCTCTCCCACACTCATCCAGCTTGGAGAGGCGGAGAAGGTGGTCTTGGACCGGACAGGAGAAACATCTCCCCATCTGCCACCGAACACATCCTCTCCTCCCGCCCCCCTTCCCTCTGGATGAGATCTTTCCCCCGTTCCCACCTCAGAAACGCGCCAGCGCCCGGCGAGGCTCCCCGACTCACCGTGCTGGGCCAGGCTCTGCGGGCGGAGGGTGAGATGCGCCGAGGGCTTGCCGGCTGTTTTGGGAGGCACCAGCCCCTCCGAGGCATTGAAGTAGCTCCGCCGGGCCTCTGCCAGAAGAGGGACGTGCGGCTGCGGAGGAGCGAGCGTGGGGACGCCCAGCCCCGTGCTGCTGCGCAAGCCCGGGAACTGCCCCACTGCCCCGGGGAAGAGGGGGGGTTATTTGGTGATGGAGGTGCCTGGTCAATCATTATCTAACCTTTCTGTGGCCCGGGCTCCCAACAGGTGTACGCGGCTGCCCCTCCGACCCGTTCCCCGGGGCCGTACGCCCTTCACCCGCCCGCTGGGACGCCCCTTGCTCGCCCCTCTCCTGCCCCAGCTCGCAGCGCCGAGCCCGGCGGAGTTTGCCCCGTGGGGGACGGATACCCCCAGCCCGCTGGCACCCCCGGCCGCACGCCGAGCTCTGCGCACGTGGCCCGCGGCTCCGTCTGTCCCCCCGGCAAAGAGGCTGCTGATGCTGCACGGGCGGCCCTGCGGCTGGGCCGGAGGGACTCACCCTTCACCGCGCTCCTGCGGATAACGTTCTCCGTCACCTGGGCCGCCAGAGAGGAGAAACAGTCCCACGGTTAAAGGTGCAGCAGGCGTTCCCCGCGCCCCAGCTCCTCTCGTCTCTTCCAGCCCCTCGCCGCGCGCAGCCCCGCTCCCCTCTGAAACCATCCCCTCTGCCCCCGCTCCGGTGAGGCTGACGGGGAAACTGAGGCAGGGAGGCAGAGGGGAGCTCTCCCGGCGGCTGTCCCAATCCCCCCCCCAGTCCCCAAAGCCGGCGGGCGCAGGCTCACCGTGGCCACGTAGGCTTTGATGGTGTTGGCCAGCTTGAGGCAGGAGCGGTTGCTGATCAGCTCCTCCAGGCTGGAGCCCTCCGGCTGCTGGTTGATGGCCTGCAGGCACCGCAGCTCCTCCGCGCTCCCCGGCGCCTGGGCCTTCAGCTGGAACGCAAACACGCAGAACAGCCCCGCGTCAGGGCCGGCTCCCGCAGCGGCACGGCACGGCGCGGGGCGCGGGAACAGCCCCGAGCTGCGCAGAACCAGCAGAGCTGGCGCTGGGACGGGGCGGGATGCGGACACCGCCTGCGCCTCCCGTGCCGGGATGGAGTCGGGGGGCAGGAGGCCGGGTGAATCCCAAGGTCTGTCAAAAAAAAAAAAAAATCTGCTTTTGGGAATGGGACAGGTTAAATCGCATCTCGTCCTCCGATGACCCCTGGCAGAAGCGAGTCTCGCTCATCCCAGCTCTCCGGGAAACGCAACGGCCCGTCAAGTCCCAGCGCCGAGCGCGAGGAGGCGGCCAGGCTCGAGGACTTGCGCAAGCTGCTGAGCACCAGGTAAGGAACCGGCACCCGCGTTTCCCACTCTCCGTCTCCATCACCTCCTCCTTTCCCAGCCCGGGGGACTGGGGCTTCTCAAGCAGCGAAACCCAGCCCGAGCCGTGACCGAGATGTTCCCGGCTGCCCTGCGAGGCTTGGCTCTTTGTGCCTTCCCGCTGCCGGCCTCAGCCAGCCTTGCAAAGCCAGCTGTGCCCCTCCAGCTGCCGAGCCGCGCTGGCCGGAGCCGGGGCTCCGAGCGCTGGCAGCGCCGCGTCAGCCTGGGCAGATCTCAGCCGTGCTTGGCCTGTGCTGGCTTGTGGTTTGGGCTGGGAAGCCTTCCCTCCACGTGACGCCGGCGAGCTCCCTCTTCCCAGGGTTGTCCCGGCTCGGCTCCGGCTGTGGCGTCGCAGCGGGGGGCAGGTGTGGCGGGCTGTAGGGTGCTGCTGCCTAGGGCGTGGGGAAACTGAGGCACGGATGGGACGGCTGCCCCAAAATCGGTGTGCCAGGAGCCGGCACCTTGAGCATCCTCCTGTCGCCACCCGGGCCGTTCCCAGGTCCCAGGACGGAGCCCAGGCGGGGACCGAGCCTCGGGAATCAGCCGCAAGAGGTCGATTTGCGGGGCTTTGTCTTCCCTGTGGCTCCATCCGCCCGCGCTCCCCTCCTCTCCCCCGTGCCTTTCACATGAATCCCTCCCGGCCCAGATGGGATCCAGGGCTGGAAACAAAGCCCGAAGCGAGGGCTGAGGTCGGCTGCAGAGGATGCTCGCCGCGTGCAGGCCGCTCCCCTGCCGCCAGGCGCTGGGCTTTGTCCTTTTTTTTTGTTTTACTGCTCGCCTCGGTTGTGGATTTTGTCACGCTTGACCCATTTCTGGACGCCCTCCGTGGGTGCCGTCGGCGGAGCAGCCTGGCGCCCCGAATTCCCCTCCCCACGGCAAAGGTCTCTCCTGTTTGGTGTTTCCCCCCCCGCCCCTTGCTCGGGGATCGCCCTGGGCCCCAGTGGGCTGAGCTGGGGGGGGGTCTGTTAGCAGGGGTCGCGTCCCAGTTTGGGAAGGGTTTGGCAGGGGCAATGCTGCGGGAGGGGGCTGTTTGGTGTGATTCAGCCACAGCTGCTGGTGTGGGGGGCGAGGGGGGTCCCAGCACCCCACAGAGGGGGTGAGGAGGATTCGGAGGGTCCTAAGGTGGGTGGGACAGGAACGGCGGGGAGGGGGATGAAGTGGGACCCAGGGGCGAATGGGGGCTGGAGCCCAGGGTCCCCACACCCCATCCAGAGCTGCAGGCTCGGGGGGGGGACCCCAGGGCAGCTCCTCACCCCGATCCGGAGCTGCGCGCTCTAGTGGGACCCCAGGACTTCCCCTCTCCACCCCATCCGGAGCTGCGGGCTCTAGGGGGACCCCAGGACCCCCCCCCTCACCCCAACCGGAGCTGCAGGCTCTGGGGGGACCCCAGGACCCCCTCACCCCAACCGGAGCTGCAGGCTCTGGGGGGACCCCAGGACCCCCTCACCCCAACCGGAGCTGCGGGCTCTGGGGGACCCCAGGCACCCCCGGCCCCAGCGCGGACCCTCAGCTCCGGGCGGAGCCGGGACAAAGGCTCCTTCTCGCCACATCTGGATGCGCGGAGGCGGGGGCGGTGTCCGCCGCCCCGCCCCGCCCCACATCTGGCCCCGCGGCTCCCGGGGGTCCCGAGGCAGTGCCCCCCCGCCCCCCCCCCCCAGCTCACCTTGGAGATGGCCATGGTGAAGTAGACGAAGAGGCCGGTGGTGGAGGCGATCTGCAGGGCCAGGATGGCCATCACGGCCACGCTGCCCCACAGCGGCCCGCACCGCCGCCGCGCCCCCCCGCCGCCCCGCTCCCCCCCGGGGCTGCCCCCCAGCATCGGGGCCTCCGAGCCGCCGCTGTCGGAGCGCAGGAACTGCCCGGCGCTGGGCTGGTGCGGGGCCATCGCCCGCCGCCCCGAGCCCGCCGCCCCGCACCCGCCGCGCTGCCAGGGGGACCGGGACGGGCGGGGCGGGGACGAGGGGCGGGGCTTGTGCGATAAGGGGCGGGGCCTTCCCGCACCCACCTCCCGTCCGTGGGGGTCCGGGACACGGGGGGCCGTGGGGGGGGGGATGCCAGGGTTGGGGACAGTGGGTGGGTCCCGGGGCTGGGGGCCGTGGGGGGGTGCCAGGGTTGGGGACGCAGCCTGGCTGCGGGGACACGGTGCAGTGGCAGCAGGTGCCCCGTCAGCAGTGGGAGACGGGCAGTGGGACCACAGGGTCGTGTGGGGACACCCGGAATAGGGGGGGGTCCATGACCTGGCGGGCACAGGACCCGCAGACGCGGCCAGGGCTCAGCTGCCCACCCCAAGAAAAAGGGGGGAAAGGTTTGCAGAAAGGGGGTCAGTTGCTGCTGAGCACCTCCCGGTGCGGGGAACGTGCCTGCTGCCCACCAGTGAGAGCCCATGCGGGGCCGG
The DNA here is from genome assembly GCF_036417535.1 of Chlamydotis macqueenii. NCBI lineage: Eukaryota > Metazoa > Chordata > Aves > Otidiformes > Otididae > Chlamydotis > Chlamydotis macqueenii. Next base: position 1,192,016 of record NC_141566.1, read on the forward strand.
GAGCAGGGCAGGCCGTCCCCCCGCGGCTCGGTCCTGCGGCGGGCAGAGCCCCCCACCCCGCTGGACTGGGAGCGCTGGGTTGTTTGGAGAGCAAACAGCAGGGCTGTGACCTGCTGACCGCGGCAGCCGCGCCGCGCTCAGGTGTGTCTGCGGCTTTTTATCTCCGAAGCGAAAGCGAGATCTTGATAGAACACGCGAGCGCTTCGGCCGCCCCAGCGCCGCTCCCCTTTCCTCCAAGGCCGGGGCGTGGGAGACACAGGCTGGCCCCGGCCCAAACCCGCAGGCAGCTCCGGCGACCCCGAGCCTGGGGCCGCGGGCAGCTTAGGACGGGCGGCAGGAGAATTTGGACCTGGGACAGGAGCTGCGACGGAGGCGGCTGCCCTGCGGCCCGGGACGTCAGGCCACGGGGCGTTCACAGGGCCGTGCCGCAGGAGCGTGGCCACCAAGCCAAAAAGCCCCAGGCGCCTTCCCGGTCCTGCTTATTCTCTTACGGGCGGCGATGCCCGGTTGCAGCCTTCGGCAGCGCCGGCCGGGTGCGTCGGGCCCCTCCAGGCCACAGAGGGGCCGCGTCGCCGGCTACCATCACCCCCCAAACACGGGGAAAGCGGGGCTGGTGGTTTCCTTGGCATCGTCTGGGTGGCAAAACGTTTTTTTTTCCTTCTTTTTTAGCAGAACTGCAGGACGGGGCCGAGCTCCTGCTTGAAGTGTGAAGACGTACGCGCAGCCACCGGCTGCGACCCCGGGCCGAGCGCTGCTGGGTCGGACGGGGCGCGGGCGCACGTGGGCTGTCGAAAGCGTGCACACACAGGAACTTGGTAGCCCGGGGCTGCTCTCCGTGCCTGGGAAACGGGAGGTTTGGAGAGCAAGACCAGAACTGGAACTGCACAAGGAGCGCTGGGCGAGAGCCAGGTAAATAAAATATTTTTAAAAAAATTCCTCCTGATGCTGGCTGAGGAGTTGTTTTTCACTTTGAGTGTTTCCTGGTGTGTGCACAGGAGAGCCGGGTCAGCTGAGCCTGGAAGTTTGTTTCCTCAGCACTCAGTGGTGCAGAGCAAGTGCGGGAGAAGGGTTTATTTTATTTTATTTTTTTTTTTTTCTGGGGTCTTGCCAGTGTGGCCAGCGCAGCGCTGGGGTGGGGGGGACCAGGCGGAGAGCTCCCGCATGGAGACATGAGCTGCATCTCCGGGATCTTCCAGCCGGTCCCTTTTGCTTTCCAGCGTTTGATGGGGCCACGGTGTGTGCGGAACCGCTTGGGTCCCGGGCTGGACCCCTCTCGAGGCTTTTGGGGCAGCAGCAGCGCGACCCTCCCGGTTCGTGCCGTCCGGAGCAGAGCCCCGGCGCTCGCCGGGCTGCTGGTTTCGCAGGAGCCCAGCCTGGCCCCCGGCTCCAGCAGCTGCTGCTTTCTGCCGTGTTGGCTACGCCGCGTCCGGCCGGGAGCCAGCAGCCCCGCGGGAGGTGAGGTCATTGCGTGCGGCTTGGGACGGCCTCTGCTAACCTCCCCGGAGCGCTCACGCCAGCCGCGCTGCCTTTCGGTTTGGGCCAACCGGTTCCTGTGCTGAGATTTTTTTTTGGGGGAAAAACCGCTCTCCGGGGGTTGGCAGGGACCAAGCGCAGGGTTTGGCCCGGCTCCTTGCCTCGGTTTCCCCGCGGCACCGCACCGCGCACGGCGTCCTTTGCTGCCGCAGTCCCAGTGCTCCCGTTAAATGGAGACTTCGCTTGGTTCCTGGGAATTCGGGGAACGGCCCAAGCCGTGCGGAGGCTGGGAAGGGGACTGGTTCCAGCAGAGCGGTGGTTGGAGCTGACTCAGAGCTTCCCCACTGCAGGTTTTCTGCTGGCTCAGGGCTTTTTCCTACCTTCCTCCCTCCGCGAGCCCCTCGGAAAGATGCTGAGACCCTTCCCACCCGCAGAGCTGCGAGAGGCCCCTTCCCCTCCTCCGGCCTCTGCTCGCCGCCTGCTTATATTTCAATCAAAACACTTTTTTTGGGTGAACCTCGCTCATCCCGGCTGGAGGGACGCCCGGCTTTGGCTGAGGGGTAGCTGGTTTTAGCCCCCCCCGCCCCACTGGGTGCCGGCTGTGGGGCTGCGAGGGGCGGGCATCGGCCAGGAGGACCCATCCTTGCCCATCGCCGGGGGCTGGCTGTGGGGCTGCGGGGGGTAAAGAGGAGCTTGGGGTTGTTTTGACTCATCGCCTGGGTTTTGCAAGCTCCTGGCAAAGCAGAGCATCAGAAAAAAAAAAGGAAGGAAAAAAAAAAAAAAAAAAGAAGAAAAAGGACAGCCAGAGCACAGCCCAGCTGGGGTGCGGGCGCGTCAGCCGCCTGTGTAGGCTCAGCCCCACTTCCCTCGTTTTCCGCCCGGGCCGCTGTCGGCTCCTGCTCTCGCAGCGGGAACCGAGGCCCGGGCACAGAAGGTGTCCGGGCACCCGCTCTGTGTCCCACTGCCGCCCCGGCATCCCGCCGCCCAGCACGACATCCCTGTCCCGAGGCTGCGCGTCCGGGGTGTTGGCCAGATGTGGTGGCAGGGGATGGGGTGACCGAAACGCCCTCCTCCGTCCCGTGTCCCATCCCGTTCCTGTGATGCTCGGCGCGCAGCCTGGTTTCCGTGGAGCGGGAAAAGGAGACGGAGACCTCAGCGGCTGCCACCCTCCTGGGCCGGGCCAGACTGCGCCAAACCTTTTCCTCAGGGCCTGGCTCATTTCTACAGCTTTCAAGCGTCCAGACGTCGGCAACCAGCCCTCCCCAATGTCGTGCCCCAAGCAAGGCGCCTGCGTCAGCCCTGCCCCGCTCGTTGCTGGCTCTCTGCTTTGGGGGTTTGTTGGCTTTTCGGGGTTTGTTGAGGGATGGACGGACCGGGGAGGCTGGGGCCAGCCCCGTAAAGCCACAGACCGGCGAGTTTCTCCAAGTTTCTCTGCCGGTGGCCTCTTGGCTGGGTTGGGCTCCTTGGTCCCAACTCTTCCGCTTGCCTCCGCCGAGAGCCGAGCTTCTCGCCCCCTCTAGTGGGACGGCGCACACGCGTCCCTGCGCTGCTCCCTGTGATGCACAGACGATAAAAAACACGGGGAGAGGCTGTTCAGCAGGGCCTGTTGCCATGGGGCGAGGGGTCATGGTCTTAAACTGAAAGAGGGCAGATTTAGATTGGCCACAATGAAAAAATTTATTATGGCGTGGGTGGTGAGGCACTGGCCCAGGTTGCCCGGAGAGGTGGTGGATGCCCCATCCCTGGAAACACTCAGAAGATTTAGGGCTCTGCCTCCAAGCCAGGAGCTCTGAGCCTCATTGCGAGGAAAATAACCCCAGGTACCCCAGCTGCTCCCGACCTCAAGGAGCCAGAACGACTGATGTGCTGCCATCCGGGAATGGGACGCTGGGGCTGCGACCGCCAACCCAGCGATCTTTTGGGCTTTACCTGTGCTGCTTTTTGGTATGTTCGAAACCAAGCCTTTTCTTAAGCCAACAGGGTCATTCCTTGCTTGGTTCCCCCGTGTGTCTCCATCACCTATCGTCCCTCAGGCTTTTTCTTCTTTTCGTTAACTCCTGGGAACTTTGACTTCTCGTTAACTGCTGCGGGACATCAGTCCATCCCTGGGCCAGCACTTGGCCTTGACCCAGGATGCCTGCGCTGTCTGGGTGTACCCCGGCTCCCCACCCCCTGCCAGGACCCACCTGGGACCCGCGTCCTTTTTTTTTTTTTTTTTTTTTTCCCAAAAAAAAAAAAAAATCCATTTGTGCATCACGATGGCGTGCATTTGGTTTGTGCAGCAGCTCTGCCCGGTTCAGGGGAACATACCCAGTTAGAGGAGCATCTGGGGGGACATTGGAAGGACCCCCAGCACCCACCCTCCACCCGCCTCGGGACGGGACCCAGCCGGGGCGGGGTTGAGCTCGTTGCGTTTGAGAAGTTGCTTGGGGCTGGGAACAGCGGCGCGGTGGTGTCCGGACCTGCCTTCAGCAGGAAGCGTGCCCGCACGGGGAGCTCTCAAACCAGTTTGGCTCGGCTTCGGTTTCGCATCTGTCTCTCCGTACGTCCGTGTGTCTGTGTGTCTGCAGGGCTGCTTTTGGCAGGCGCCAGCTCACGCGAAGCGCGGCGTACGGTTCTGTTGTGGCCGAACGGCAGCGTTCACGTGAAGGCCCTCCGCTGCTGAGGTGATGGAACCAGCGTGGGGAAGGGGAAAAAGGGAAAAAAGCTCCCCCGCGCCACGGCCGCTGGCTGGTAACCCGTACGTGGGAGCCCCGCACACGCAGGGCCATCGCTCAGCCACGGTCCCGAACCCTCCAGCTGGAAGGCTGCTCCCACAAATTACTAAAATCCCCGTTCTCGGCTGTTTTCCGGGCTCCTTCGCTCACCCTCACAGCCCTGCAGGAGCCGCGGGTCTGGGGAAGGTGCCGATCCCCCCGCACCCTTCCGAGCTGGCACCTGGGGCTGCGTCGCAGTGTGGGGCGTGGAGTGGGCATGTGAGGGGTGGGCGCAGGCCCTGCCTGTGGGGTTTGACCAGAATGTGGAGGTTTGGTCGCCCTGGGATGGAGAGGAGAGGGGAGGGGAGAGAAGAAGGAGGAGAGGAGGAGGAGAGGAGGAGGAAGAGAGGAAGAGAAAAGGAGAGGAGAGGAGGGGATGAGGAGGAAAAGAGGAAGAGAAGGGGAGGAGAAGAGGAAAGAAGGAAGAGAGGAAGAGGAGAGGAGGAGGAAGAGGAGAAGAGGAGAGAAGGAAGAGAGGAAGAGAGGAGGTGGAGAAGAGGAGAGAAGGAAGAGAGGAAGAGGAGAGGAGGAGGAAGAGAGGAAGAGGAGAGGAGGAGGAAGAGAGGAGGAGGAAGAGAGGAAGAGGAGAGGAGGAGGAAGAGAGGAAGAGAGGAGGAGGAGAAGAGGAGAGAAGGAAGAGAGGAAGAGGAGAGGAGTGGAGGGGAAGAGGAGGAAAAGAGGAAGAGAAGGGGAGGAGAAGAGGAAAGAAGGAAAAGAGGAAGAGGAGAGGAAGAGGAGACGAGGAGGAAGAAAGGAAGAAGAGAGGAGGAGGAGAGGAGAGAAGGAGAAGAAGAAGAGGAGAGGAGGAGAAAAGGAAGAGAAGGAAAGGAGAGGAGGAAGAGGGGAGGAGAGGAAGAGGAGAGGAAGAAAAGAGGTGGAGAAGAGGAGGAAGAGGAGAAGAGGGTGGAGAAGAGGAAGAGAAGAGGAGAAGGAGAGGAAGAAGAGAAGTGGAGAGGAAGCAGCCGGGTGGAGGACAGCGGGAGAGGGGAAGAGGGGAAGCGCGGCCGGGAGCCCGAAGCCCAACCCGCGGCCCCCCCGCCCCGGCCCCTCCCGGGAGGAGGAGGAGGAGCCCCCGGGGCCCCGTGCCCGGTGCCCAGCCCGAAGCCCAACCCACGAGGGACGCGCCCGTTCCCCCCCGCCCCCTCCGCGGCGGGCGCGTCCGGTGCCCCGGCCCCGCGGCCCCCGCCACGGCCGCGCAGATGCTGCCCGGCCGCCGCCCCCTCCTCCTCCTCCTCTTCCTCCTCCTCCTCCTCCTGCCGCCCCCCGCCGCGGCCCTGGGGATCACAGGCAAGTCCCTGTCCCGGGGCGGGGGGGGGGGGGGGGCGCGATTCGGGCCCCCGCTCCGCGCGCCCGGGGCCGCGTCCCGCGTGGGTGGCCGGTCGCGCTGTGCGGGTGCCCGTGGGCCGGGCACGGCGCCTTTCGGGGCCGTTTGCCGGCCCGGGGAGCGTTGTGGCCGGGCTGCGCCTTGCCCGGGTTCAGGGGTGGGTTTTTTTTTTTTTTTAAACCCACGAGTGGTTTCTTTTTTTTCCCGGCTTCTTTTTGAAGTCCCGGGCGTGGGCGCTCCCCGTTCTCTCCCCGGGGAAAAGCTTTTGGGGGAAATTTGGGAAGGGGCTTTCCCGTCTCCTCCTGCGGCTTCTTGGCAGTGATCCCACGGGAAGGGGCCGGTGCGTGGTGCGGGCAGCTTTGGCTTGGTCACCCGTGGGTTTGCGCCCCTGGTAGAGTGGGAGGGAGGAGAAGGGGGTCCGCGGCCGCCATCCCCGGGTACCAGCCGGCCGCCGAGGGGAACAACCGCGGGTTTTGGGCAAGAGACCCAAAGGGAGCTCGTAGGCGCCCGTCGGCACCTTCTGCTTTCCCGCGGCGCCGGTTGCGCCAAAAGCGGAGCCCCTAGCGCTGCGGGACGCGGTTTCTGCAGCCGCCCCCAGCAAACGGAGCTGAATCTCATCCGCGGCATGAAGCCGCAGAGTAACGTCTGGATTTTTCCAGCCCGGACACTTTCTCCGTGCTACTCGGCTGACCTCAGGCCGGCGTCGGAGAGCCTTGTGTCGGCCGTGGGCTGCACCGTGCTTTTGACAGCCCCGCCGCTGCGGGCCAGTGAAGCCGTGTCCTGGGAGCGCAGAAGCGGCCCGCGGGAAGGGGCCGTCGTCAGCTATGCCTTCGACGGAGCCGCCGACACCGCTCGCCCCTACGAGAACCGCACGGCCTTCAACGAGACGGACTTCTCGCTGCGGATCGTGCTGCGGCGCGGGGACGACGGGCTGTACCGCTTCAGGTCCGAGTCGGAGGCCACGGGCTGGCTGCGGCTGCGCGTTGTCGGTGAGCAGGGGGGGTGGCAAACCCTGTGCCGGAAGGTGCCTGGGGCCTGGCACCCAGGGCGCCGCGCGTTTGACCGCTGACGGTCGCTCCGTCTCTCCCAGAACCGCTGTCCGAGCCGGAAATCGTGGGCAACTCGTCCGTGAAGGAAGGAGGCAACGCCAAACTAGTTTGCAACGTTCTGGAGGGGAAGGTGGACCTGTTCCGGTGGAAGAAAAACGGGGAGCTGCTGCCGGAAAGCGACCGCCTGCAGTTTGTTGACAACAGCACCCTGTGCATCGTTAAAGCGTCGATGAACGACAGCGGCTACTACGCGTGCGTGGTCCGCAATGAGGTCAGCCAGAACGAAACCTCCTTCCTGCTGCACGTCCAGAGTAAGTGGGGGTTCTTCCTGACCCCCCGGGGAAGGAAACGGCCCCGAACACCCCATCCCCTCACTCCCGAGCTGCCCGGCGGCGGGTTTCTGCTCGGAGGGCGTGGGCCGGGGGTTAAATTCGGCCTGGCTGCGGGGACTGTGGGGCCTCTCCTCTGCAGACGCTGCGGACGTGGTGCTGCCCGTGATCCTGGCGTGCGTTGCCGTGGGCTCGCTCGCGGGTGAGTGCCAGGGCTGACCCCGTACCCGGGCGGGGAGGGACAGGGCCAGGGGGCTGTGGCGCGTCCTCGCTGGGACCTGGGTTTCCCACCCGGGATAGGGGCTGGGCGTCACTGCCGTCGATTCGAGCGGGGTGTCCCCGGTCCGAGGAGGCAATGGTGTCCGACGTGGGAGGGAGGGCTGCAGTGAAAGCGCCTCCTGCGTCTCCGATCTCTGGCAAAGTGGGGATTTTAATTCCAATTTAATGCCCAAATCTGGACCTGGGAAGAGGATCTGGCGGCTCAAAGCAGGAGAGGGAGGTTCCCCCTCGGTGATTTATGTGTCTGTTTTGCTATTGCACAAAGTTTTCGGGTTTTTCCAGCGAGAAGCCTGCGGGCGCTGGGAGAGCTTGTTGGCATGCTGCTGCTCTCGCCATCGTCCCCGTCATGCTCCCCTCGTCCCTGCTCACGCGTGGCCGGGGCTGGGGCCGGCTCCGCTCCCCGAGCTGGGGTGCTGGGTGCCCGTGGGGTAGCGTGGAGATGGGTGGGGACGGTTTCCTCCAGACCCCAAACACCCTCCCTGCGTCAGGGAGCGCTCCGGGCTCGAGGTTTCCCAGCCTGAGCACCATCTCCAAACCGGGCGTTTAAGGAGATGGTGACTGGTTTGTCCCCAGGTGTCTTTGTCTGGTGCAGGAGGAGGGACCGCCCGTGTCGCAACGGCTGTAGGTAAGATGCCTTCGGCCCCTCTTGGGGCCCCAGATGACTCCTCCTGAGGCAGCTCCTGAAATCTCGGGTGGAGCACAGGTCCAGCCCTTCTCAGCACGGCCACCACCACCACGTGATGCCCCCACGGCCACCCAAGGCCTCGGGGAGAGTCCGAGTGCGTGGCAGACGAGGATCCGCACCCGGGACGTGGCTCAGGAGAGGACCTCTTTTCTCCTTGCAGGTAGAGAGCTTGGGCGGCTGTGCCCGGGTGGTGGTGATGGAGATGGTGGTGGATGCTGCCTGGGGAGCGCTGGACGTCTGACGCCGTCCCAGCCTCTTCTGGGCTCGCCTCCGAATGGCTCAAGCTGCCGGACCCCACAACTGTTTTGACGCGCGCTCTCCCACGTCGCAGTTAAAGCAGTCAAGGAGGCGGAGCGGTCTGGGCGGGGTGAGCTGGATTTCGGCCTCGGCTTTAAGCTGCGGCGCAGGTTGTCAGGTCCCCTGGTGCGCTTGCAGGTGTGGAACGGATGCAGCCACATGTTTTACCAAAAAAATACTTTTCTAGGCTCTTGGGAGAGCTGGCTGTGAGTCGTTTTGGAGACGTTGTGGTTTTTTAATGTCTGTTGCTGGTAATAAAGCGCATGCATGATCTCGGTGGATGCTGTCGTGCTCTTCAGGGCTGGGAACGAGCCCCTCGGTGTTCCCGAAGCCCACGGTGGCGGGGGGACTTGTTCCCTGCTGCCGGACCCCGTGTGGGCCTCGGTGCTGGGCTGCATCCAGCTGGGGGTTCTGGATTTACCCCGATGTCCCGCTCTGCGCTCGGGGAGGTCGCTCGCTGCCGCACTGGGGCTCCTGCGTCCCCGTCCCCCTCCCAGCTCCTCCTGCGGCCGTCGCAGCTGGGGGGGGGCAGCTGAGCTGGGGGGAAACCCAACCCGAGAGCCTGGCTGCGACGCCGGGTGAGGGTTATTTTTAACCCGCGCCGATTCCCTGAGTCACCGGGACCTGGCGAGCAGCCGCCCCCAGCCCCGGGGGAAGGTGCCAGCCGAGCGCGACGGGGTGGGAGACGCCGCGGGGCTGCACCCGCTGGGTGCTTCTCCGGGGAGGGCTGGGCTTCAAGGTTCACGGTGCATCCCTCTCCTTGTGCTCGTGCCTTCGTGTCCTTCCTCCCTCCCGTGCCTCTTCCCCCTCCCTGGGCAGCCTTGACGCGCTGTACGCCTAATTAGCAGAGCTGTTAGCGAAAGGCTCTGGAATTCAACCGTTTTGCTGTAGCAGGGTAAATAAAACCTAACCGAGCACCTGTCCCGGGCAGCAGGAGCGTCTCCCTCCCGATCTGTGTCGGGGACCGGGAGGCGGGCAGGCAGCACCCAGCGGGGTCCCATTCTCACAGAGTGAGGCTCCCTTTTGGGGAGAAAGCAAGGAATTTTTATACCATGGCGATGTGAGGGGGCGTGGGACCCTGCTGTTCGGAGCTGCTTCTCTTTCACCTGGAACAGCCCATCGATAATGTCATTTCCTATTTTTCTCAGCCCAATCTTTGCTTTCCCGCGCCGTTTCTCTCCTCCTCCAGCTGAAGCAGCCGATACCTTTTGCCGATTCCTACTTTCCCAGGTGGTTTTCCACCTTTTTTTTGACTCATTTTCCCCTTCCCATATGGTTTGCTTGTTGCCGGTTCTTGGCTCTGTGTTTGTCGAGGGGTCTCGGGCTGTTGCGGGCTCTGGGGGCTGGGGCAGACGAGCGCTGTTCACGCACAGGCAGCCCCTTTCTCCCAGCCATTCCATAAGAAGTTTTTTCCCCCAGTGCCACGTCCCCCCCTCAAATATCCTGCATCCTCATCTTCCTCCTTCTTGACAAGGCAAACTCCAGGTTTGTCCTCTCCAAGACTGGTGACTGGAGATTTTTTGGGTCTTTGGCATCGTCGCCCCTCGCCCCCGTCTGCCTGGGCTGTGTCTCTGCGCCCGCTTTGCACAGATCCCCGATCCCATAACCTGAAAGGAGCTGGCTCAGCATCCCAGCCGGCTCCCTGCCGAAACAGGGCCTCGCGCCCAGACGATTCCCTGGCCCAGCACCTGCCAGGGCAGGAACCAGTCTGTGAGAGGGGCCGGGAAGGGGATGGAGGCATCTTCTGCTTGAGGGAGCAAGGCAGGGATACCCATGGAAGCATCCGCGTGAAATAAGTTTGTTAGAGCAGCTATAACAAAGTGAAGAAAAAAGCAACATGAGGTATTTTTTCCTTTATTTATGTAACTGATGATCACATTTTAGAGCTGGCATACTGGCCAAGTGGGACCAAAAATAAACGGGACCATAGCAGAGCTTACTCCGGCTTCACCTAAAATGAGACACCCTCAAAGGGAGCTGCTGCCGGCTGGTGCAGGGTCCCGGGGAAGGGAAATCGGCTCAGGCCAAGCTAGTTCAGGGATGCTTTAAAGTACATTTAAAAAAACCCAACAAAAATATATAAAAAAAAAAAAAAATCCCCCCCTGAGGTAGGTACCTAGGGATGCTGCCGGAGCTGCCCTTCCCGCTCACCCTGCCAAGGGCGAGGGACCCTGTCTGAGGGTGGGAGCGGGGAGCCAAAGCTGCGGCCGTCAGCGGGCACAGAGCGGGGACGGGGCAGGGGACGAGGTTTCTGAGGAAGGTCACGCGGTGCGGGGACGTTTGCCTTGCAAAAATTGAGGGAAGGCAAGCTGCGGGGGAAGGTGGGAAATGGTCTGGGAAAGGCGGGCGGAGGACAGGGGTGGCGATGCCGAAATCGTCACCCGGGCTGAAGCTCTGGGAGGAGAGGCGGAGATGGGGCGGCTCTGCAGCAGCAGCGGGCCCGGGTGGTGCCTGGCAGCGCCGCACACTCGTCCTTATCCCGTAACGGATGCTGCCTGGCCAGCGGCTGACGCTGGAGCCGACCTGCCCTGCTGCGGGTGTCTGCGCGAGCACGGCAGCACTACGTTCCAGCTGAGAGAACCGGATCCAGTGCCTCGAAACGCTCAGCAGAAGAGCATCGGCTTTTTCCCCTGATTGACATTTACATGTCCTTTTTGTGGTGTTTTTTTTTTTTTTCCATTTTTTTTGACTCATTAACGTTTCCTGGCTCACGGAAAAGCTGCCCCTGCTTGGCCGACGAGCGGTGTTAGGAAGGCCCGTGTTCCCTCCCAGCCTGGGGTTTATGGACGGAGGGCAGGTACGTGGCGTTTCTCACCTGGAGCTCTCACTCGGAGGCTGGGGTGCCGGGATATTTTGCCGAGAGCTCTGCCTCTCTGATGCTCGGGTAGAGGCGGAGCTGATGGCCGCCCGGCTTCAGCTCCTCGGGGCTCCTCGCGGTGTGCGAGCCCGGCTCCCTGGCCGATGGAGGGACGCCCCCCTGCTCCCCTTCCTCCCTCGGTCCTTGGGTTTCTTCCAGTGCCTGCTGAAAACACAGGGACCGTGTCCTTTGGTGGCGCGGAAGGGACCTGGAGCTCTTCGGCCCCAGTGCAGCATCCCGTGGCAGGGCGAGCCCTGGGACGAGCACGCGGTGCCCTCGCACCCCTCTCAAACACCCCAGTCCCTCCAGTCACCCACAGAGACTGGGGGCAGGCAGTAAATCCCCCCACATCACCTCGAGGTGACAAAGCCCGTGGCATTCTGCAGGGAGCCCGGCAGATGCTCCCGCGTCATTCCGAATTAAATATTCGTACATATTCATTTTCACCGTTAAACCACAGGTTTATCGTTAAATAATAAGGATTTGCGGTAGCAGAGAACCACCTTATGGCAGAGTTACCAAGGTGTGCGTGACTGGTGTGAGCTGTGTGGCATACTGGTTTTTCCTCGTCTTCTTCCGCTTGTTCCTGAGATCTGGAAATAAAGGAAGGGTCAAGTAACTCCTGGGTTTCCCAACAACCCCCGGCCATTCAGGCCGCGCCTCGTGTTTCGTGGGAGGGAGCCTTTCACCAGGGAGAGCCCCTCTGTTTTCAAAACCAGTACAGCCCCGTTTTGAGGGGGGAAGCAAGAAGGCAGCGTGGAGAGCAAGTCTGTAAAAGCACGAGAGCCCCTTTCGATCCTCTCCTCGGTATGCTGGTCACACTCCTTCCTACCAGGTCCCCGAGATGCTACGTGGGATCCCGAAGGCTGAGCCGGCGTTTTCGGGAAGGCTGCTGGGACAGCCAGCTGTCCCCCATGCAGGGGGAGGCCAGATTCACATGGCAAGACCACAGAAGCCAGGAAATTTAAAAGGAGAAGCTGGGAAAACTGCAGTAGACTGTGGAAAGCACCTCCCAGAGCTGGAGGATGGGAAATGAACTACCTGACCTCACTGGGATGACTGGTCAGCTGCTCTCCTGAGTCATAAGATGGTCCCAGACATATTTCTGCCTGTTTATCCCGAGTTTTCTCCTCCCCAAGCTTGCCACAGCTGAGGGTTTTGTGACCAGGGTATGGCTCACTAGAGAAGACTACGGTAGGATGTTCTTGTGATAGGACAATAACTTGTGATAGGACGAGAGGAAACAGCCTCAAGTTGCAGCAGGGGAGGTTTGGGTTGGATATCAGGAAACACTTCTTCACTGACAGAGTGGTCGGGCACTGGGACAGGCTGCCCAGGGCAGTGGTGGAGTCACCGTCCCTGGAGGTGTTCAAAGAATGTGTAGAGGTGGCGCTCCAGGACACGGGTTAGCGGACATGGTGGTGTTGGGTGGACGGTTGGACTTGATGATCTTGGAGGTCTCTTCCAACCTTAAGATTCTATGATTCTGTGATTCCGGAGGAGAAACCACTCTCCTTGCGCAAAGCTGTGCGCAAAGCCAAGGTGCTGGCAAGGACCGCAGGCGGGGACCAGCACCTACTGTGGCTTTCCGAAAAGGACGGAAGCCAGAGTTGGCTCCTCAGCTGATTTGGACAGCCCTGCTCTCTCAAAGAGAAATCTGGCTTTTATGGAACTGAAAGCGTCTCCCCTCGTGCCTGCTGCCAGGGGAGGGTGCGAGAGCGGAGCCGGGGGGGTTTCTTGGTGGCTGGAAGGAAACCGCGGGGCTACGTACAGCAGAGGAGGAGCAGCAGCAGCGCTGCCAGGTCTGCGACGGCCGCCGAGACATAGCTGGTGGTCAGATCAACGGCCTCCGCACAGCCCCGCTCTGCCGAGGAGAAAGGGAGAACTTGCCAGCAGTTGCTCATCTGGATGCCACCCCCACTTTGAACGATTTAATCCTGTGCGACGGAGAGGGGGGCTCCTTGTGTTCCAAAACTGTGGAGCCAGCGGGGAGAATCTCTCTTTGCTACGGAAGAGCTACAACCTCCCCGCTCAGTGTGAAGCTGCCATCGCTACGTCAACAACAAGAAGGTTTCTTGCTGGACCAGGTGTGCAAAGCCACCCAAGGACTCTCTCTGCCCCGTGTGAAGCCAACGCCCCCCCCAGATACCCCAGCGCTTCCCCGAAGAAAGGCGAGCAAGGGCACGAACGGTGCCAGCCCGGGCCAGCCCTCACCGTGGAGCTGCCAGATGTTGTGGATCAGGAGGGTGGTGAACAAGGTGTTGACGGTCAGCGTTGTGGGGCCTATGGAGATCCAGATGACATGGTGGCCTGCGAGAGGGAAGAACCGCTGATGACTGAGAGGAAAACGCCCAAGGGATGCAGGCGGCGGAGCCGGGCATCTCTGGACGTGCACCGCAGCAGCGTGCCGAGCCTCCGCTCCCTCCTGGGCGTGAAAACCTACGGAGCTTACTCCCGGGCTCACAGCTGGCCTTTTCCACCGGAGGTTTAGAGCATAAGCAGCAACTTACGCACTCTGGTTTTGAAGAGCTTGGGAACTGCCGGTCGCCACACCAGTGCCGCTGCCACCTGGGCCGTTCCCAGCGCCGCAGCAAAGAAGAACAGCCCGAGCAGGACGAAGGGAGCAGAAAGACCTGCGGGGGCGGAAGGAAACCTGAAGGTGAGATGGCAACTGGTGGAGGCAGTGGTCTGAGAACAAGGCATATCCTACAGCTGAGGACAGGTTTTACCCTGGAAGGTCTCTCGCGAGGAAGAAGATGGATGAGACGCTGAAGCAATCGGGAACAAATCGGGTTAAATGAATCCTACCTTCTTCCTGCATCCAGATGATGCAGGTGGCAAGCAGGAGGAGAGAGGAGACGCACAGCAGTCCGTGCACGGAGAGGTCGATGTATTTCTGAGCCTCCTCTCCTGGGAAAAAAGGCAAATGCACTCAGTAGCACACGAACGGGCTGAGTGCAACCTGCGAAGGGAAGATGAGGAACAAGCACACGTTTTCTTTGTAAATGATTGAATCCCTGAGGTTTAGAAACCCTGAAAAGAAAACCTGGTGAACATTCAAGGGCTTGCTTTGAATTCCAGGGAAACCAGGAAAAAACAGCCGGATCTGGCGTTCTTCCACATTGAACCAGAGACCAGTTCCACAAAGCCAGGCACCTTACAGCACTCCCACCGAGTTTTTGCCTCCTGTGGTGACCTGACAAGTGCTGGATTTCCTCTGGAGACCCAGTTCGTGGGGGGAAGTCCCCGTGGCAGGAGCTCCTGCCACAAGTGCCAAGCACGGAGAGCTCCTCGGGGGAGATCACTCAAAGGCAAGACTCAATGCTGCATGTGTCCCCAGCGTTCGTGCTGAGAGACAAACACGCGGGAGAGCTCTCCTGCCAGCTGCAGGGCTTCGCCTTGGCTCTCCGGGTGGTCTCCATTACGCTGCGGGTTATTTCTGGTGGGCAGAGGACCACGGCTAGGAGATTACAGACTTTGGTGGGCTTGCTGTTGGCTAGGTCTTTGGGTCTGCTTTCTGTTAATCAATATATACGTCGCTACTGAGGCACCCACCTTAACCTGCACGCTCCTTGGGTACGGATCCAACGCCATGACCCACACACCAGTGTGCTTGGTCACCAGGACCCATGAGACATCACCTTTGGCCCAGCCCAGGCAGGGAGGTGCTTCCACGCGGCCTGCGCGTCCCGCAATTTTATTTCTTCCCCGGGGATGCCCAGGAATGGGCAAGGAATGACTCGTACGCTTGGTACTGTGATATTTGGTTTGGGGAGCTGGGGTCCTGGCACTCACCGAGCCTGTGCTCCGTCGGCTGACAGAGCAGGGTAACGATGCTGATGGCAGGGACGGCAACGAGCATCAGCGCGACGACGGCCAGCCTCTGCGCGTGGTGTAGGGGAGGCGAGAGACCTGCAAGGCAGGGCAGGAGGGAAACCCCGCGCTGGGAACAACCCCGCAACGCAGAGCGGCCATCCCAGGAAACTGCAGAATGCTGGAAAAGCTGAGGGACCAGTCCTGGGTCTTCCTTGCCCGTGAAACCCCAAGGTGTGGGGTGGACCTGCGACAACAGGACAAATCAGCGGACCTGTCACCGTCAGGTTCAGGGCTGCCTCCTTCCAGCTGATGGCGTTGCTGACGTTGCAGGAGTAGGAGCCGCAGTCCGACTTCTCCCCGTTCCGGATCCGCAGCACGGTCGTGTTTTCAGCCAGCAGGTAGTACATTTTGTTTGGAAGGGGATGTCCCTCCTTATTCCAGGAGATGGAAGCCACCGTTCCCTCTGGCACCACGCAGACCAGATCGATGGGTGAACCGGCCAGGTTCGACCTGCACTGGAGCTCGGGCTGGGGCACTGGCTCTGGAACGCGGAGAGCAGCACGGTAGCACCCCCGGGAGCAGGAGCGCTGCCTTGCTTTGGACCTGGAAACCGGCTGGCGGGCAAGAGCACCGGCTCACTTGGGGAGCCAGCGGGGCCTTCCCTTCTGGCTTACACCCCAGGGGGGTTTGGAGGGAGAGAAGATACTGCAGGAGCAGGGCAACGTCCACCAAGTTCAACGCAGAAAGCAGATGTCCCTGTCCCTGCCACCCGCCACCCCTACACGGACACATGGCTATATGTAGGAACTGGGGGACGAGAGGCTGGCGAGCAGCCCCAAGGAAAGAGATCTGGGTGTTTGGGTTGATGGCCAGTTGACTAGGAGTCAACAGCCTGCCCTGGCAGCCAGAAGGGCCGACCGTGTCCCGGGAAGGGCACCAAGCGCAGCATGGCGAGCCGGTCGAGGGAGGCGATCGTCCCACTCCACGCCGCACTGGTGCGGCCCCACCACGAGCACTGTGTGCAGTTTGGGTGCCTCAATAGCAGGACATCAAACTGCTGGAGTGTGTCCAGAGGAAGGCAACCAAGATGACTGACTGGCAAATCTTTGAGGAAACCGTTCTCTTAACGCGTTCGACTTACTGATGACCTCAAGGAGGGTTGTCCTGGCTTTGTGCTGCATCAGGTCAACTGTTGCTTTGTACAGGCCGCTGTCTGCCTCTCGTAGCCTCTGCAGGAGGATCGAGCCGTTCTCCGGGTAGAAGATGACCCTGCCTTGGTAAGCCGAGTAAATGGTTGGGGACGGGTGGTCCGCGTAGGACTGCAGGATGAACTCGGCAGTGGCGTTCCGTGTGTATTCCCACTCAATGACGCTAACGTTGGCGACACTGGGTGCGTGCAGCAGCACGGAGGACCCTTCGGCTGCCACTCTTCTTTCTGTGACCTCCACCGCTGTGGAGGACCCCTGCAAAACCAGCAACGCATCTGGAAAGAGGAGAGGTGCTGGAGCTGGACAGGTTAGTTTTAAAGGAGAAGCCACAGAGTGGCTTAATCTGCTCCTACGCCCCATTTTTGTTTATTTTTGACAGAAGTTACCAACTGACTTCCTGGTACGTTATACCACTCAGCCGATTTCCTTCCTCCCTCGTCAAGATAAAAACCGTAACGTTTTGTTTTGGCCTTGGCCTCACCATCCTCTCAAGAGGGGTTTAAGCCCTGTGAAGGCGATGCTCGCACTTGGCCGGGGTCTCAGTGGCCTCACCCATCGGGAGGAGCTGATCCCCCAGGCATTCACCTCTCCTGGCCCCCCTCAGCACCACGGCGGCACGGGAAGGGACCTAACCAGGCCTTTGCGGAAGAGCCTTTGCCTTCAAAATGTATTTATGGTTTTTATAAAATTGCTTTTATGGTTTCCCCCAGGGAAAATGAAGCCAACGTCGGGGGTCAATCCGCAAGCGTCCCCTTGGCTGTACAGCACCCGGACGCCAGAGCCCCCTTGTAGAACTGCTGGCACTGAAGGTCTTAGTGAGCGGGAAGCCACGTCCGACACCTCCAGCCCCCAAATCTGCCACAACCGTCGTGCCGGAGCCGCTTTCAGCATGGTTAAAAGGTCGTGCTAGTGGCTGGAGAGGGAAGGAGCTCCAGGAACAGGAACCAAAAGCAAAACCCGTCTAAGCAGAGAGGAAGGATGACAGGGAAGGGTACTGGCAGGTACACCACAGTCGGAGAGCGGAGAAGAACCCCAGGGAAGCAGCCCTTAGGCAGGCGGCGAAGGAGGGCTGCTTGGTAAGAGGAGGCGGTGGCACCCAGGTACGGCCATGCCGCGGCACTGGCTCCCCGGTGCACGCCTCTACCAGCGCTGCCGCGGCCCGGAGCAGGGGTGCAGGGAGGGCGCGGCAACGCTGCAAGCACGCGCTCTCTAAGGAGGTGCCCGGCCGAGGCGAGCCCCACGCGAGTCCCCTGTCATACTCACAGCACATGATGACTGCCCGTGGCCACGCTGCCATGGTAAAGCCCCATGGATCCTTTCAAACGAGGGGCAGGCTCCTTCTCCAGCAACGCGCTCTTGGGATGGCCGCTCTAGGCTCTGTGGACAGGGCTGTGAGGAACACCGTCAGAAGCAAAAAAAAAAAATCTTTCAGCTTTGAAAGATTAAACGTCGCAGAGGCAAACACGGAACCCCGCCGAGCTCTGCTTCCTGCTTCGCCTCCGCCGAGGCGCAGCGACAACAGCCCCATCGCTCCGTTCCCATCGCTCCGTCCCCAGCCCCGTGGGGCCGGTATCCAGGCTCACTGCTCCAGTCGCTGTTCCCAGCACTCCAGTCCCTGGTCCTCTCATTCCAGTCCCTGTCCTCATCCCTATGGGTCCTGCCCCCGGCCCCATGGGTCCAGTCCCCAGCACAATCACTCGTCCCCAGCGCCACCGCTCCAGTCCTTGCTCCCTGGCCCCATTCTCAACCCTCCAGCCCCCATCCTCATCCCCCCATCCCCCGCGACGGGACCCCCGGCCCCGCACACACCGCCGCTGCGCACCGGGATGTCCGGGGGGGCGGGAGGGGCCGGGAGGGCGCAGGGCGGGACGGGGCTGCCCCTCCCTCGGCTACCTGCCCCCAGGGCGGGGCATGGGGTGCGGGGAACCCCGCTGTTCCCCGTGGGGACCTCTCTGGGGGTCTCCGTCCCCTCCGCCGTCCATCCTGTCCCTTCTCTGTCCCGTCCCGTCCCGTCCCGTCGCACCCCTCCCATTCCCTCCGCCCCCCATCCCGTCCCGTCCCTCCTCCGTCCCCTCCCATTCCCGCTCTGCACCCCATCCCCGCAAAGCCGCTGGAAGCAGCTGTGGCCTGGCTTCTGCTGAGCCCCTCGCCCACTTCCTAAGCCACGGGGCCCCCACGCAGCGACGAGCTCCCTCTGCCCCCCCTCCACGGCTGTGATGCTGTGCTCCCACCCCGACATGGCCAGCATCCCCGTAACCCTGCTCCAGCGGTACCCACCAGTGACGGGCGCGATGGAAGCATCTGGTCATGATGGAAGTGTCCGGCTTAAAGTGGATTTGGGGGAGGCAATGGCGATGCGCCCACCCAGCCACAGTGCTGGGCGATGCCCGGCTCCAGCCGCGTTTGGCAGAACCCAACATCTGCTGTCGGGGTGCAACCATGGCTGTGAGCCCGTTCTCTTACGCCATAAACAGCGAGCAGCCCCAGAGCCCCTGGGGCTCTCCCGCACGGCAGCGGGCCGCGTGCCGGCGTCTCCCCTGGGCTAGGGAACGCCTCTCAATGTCACGCGTCGAGGCCGAGAGATCCCTCATTGCGCCAGCTACTCAGTAAATGAATTGGGAACAAGAGCGTCAAAACCTCGAAATCTTGGCTGAGTGATGGAACGGATGGGCAGCGCACGTACAACCCTTTAGACGTCAACCGTTGGCCAAGCCTGGGAGGCTTGGTGGGGTCTCCTCAAGGGGGATAAACATCTAACGGGGGTTGTAACGAAGAGGGAACCAGGCTTTTCTGGGGTGCCCACTGACAGGACGAGAGGCGGTGGGCACAGATGAGAAAGGAACGAAATCATAATACAAGAAGACACCGTCTTACCGTGGGGGTGGCTATGTGCTGGCACAGGTTGCCCAGAGAGGCTGGGGACTCTCCATCCTTTAACCTTAACGGTGTTACAGAACAGCCAGCGATGCTGCTGACAAGGGCTACGCAAACAGAAAGTCAATAGATAATTCATGTTCACGGCTCCCAGGGCAACAGGAACATGGGGCGCAGGGCTCGAGCTACACAAACACGACCGTTACCCCGGCGAAACTCCTTTCCATCCGGTATTAACCAGAGAGTCTTGTGATATTGCGCTTGTACGAGGAGAAAATTCCCTTTACAAATGGCAGCGAGGGTTGGTCTGCCTGCGTTTGCTTCCCCTCGTGCTGGCTGCGGGGTTTCCCACACGTGCAGGGCTCAGTTACATTTTTAGGAACACCTGGTGGGGGTGAAACTGAAAAAAGTGACTTTAAGAAGCCCTAGAAACGGGCGAATTCTTCACTCCTGCCTCCAACACAGCTGCCCTCTCTGGTAGAGCAGAGCAGGTGGCTCTCGGGTGCCAGGAAGAAGCCGAGCATCGCGTTGGTGTGGTCATAGAATGTGGGCGTTTCGCCCGAGATCTCCGCTGATTCGCCTCGTGCAACGGGCTCACGACCCCTGCGGCCTCTTGCGGTTTGACGGCCCCGAAACCCCCCAGGCTCCGAACGCTCAACCCGAGACTGAGCTGCACCTCGCGGCTTCCCTGCAGTTACAGCCGGCCGTGAATCATCGCTTCACGGGGCAAACCCACAGCGCGCTGACGCTCACCCCCCACTTCTCGTATTTACGTGGATTTTCCTTATGCCTCTACCTTACCCAGCTCCTGATCCTCGGCTGCATGCTCCTCCTAAATCGGGTTGTTTGGAGAAGGGCCTGTAGAAAGCACGATTCCCGCCGTAGCTAACGGGATTTTTTCCCATTTTCTTGATCCAAGAGGGCCAGGTGTTGCTGAGAAGGGGGAAAGTGGGGGGGGAGCTGAGGTGTGGATGTGACCCTGCCTGTTCAGGCAGGAAAAAACATGGAGGAAGACAAAAAAAAAAAAAAAAAAAAAAAAAAAAAAAAAAAAAAAAAAAAAAAAGTTTATAAGGATCCAGACTCCTGCTGACCACAAGGAGCGAGACCACCCTGCCCTGTGGTGCGGGCAGAACGGCCCCCTCCAAACCCTGGCTCCCCATCGCCAGCCTTCGCCCTGGTTTTAAAGAGCAAGAACGGGAAAAATGTACGTCTGGGCTGGCCTGGCTCTGGGTTAAAGAAAAAAAAGGCAGAAACGAGTCCATGCTGTCGCTGTTTATTACAGACACTGCAGAGAACCAAACCCACCAAAACCAAGAGCCCTGAGCCCATTAAACCCAGGAGAAAGATGGGGTTGACTCATCCGCGCAAGAAACGCCGCTGGGCTTCTACCGGGAGGAGCCAGCATCCTTGCTGCTGGGCTGAGACATTTCCAAGGACCTGGAAGGAAGAGAAGGTGGGACGTGCTGAGCGTCACCAGAGCCAGGGGCTCGGGCGTGCCCGCCTGGACCAGCCCCGCGCGCCGGGCAGAGCAAGGGCCTCTCTCTGCACCCACCCTCGTGTGACCCGAAGAAATGAGAAGACCCTGCGAAGGGTGCTGGGTGTAGGTACTCGTTCCTCTGTGTCTCAGGGTGGTTTTGGCTGGGGCACAGAGGAGCCGGTTGAGGCCCACGAAGTTGCGACGTGTTCCCGCGCAGCACGCCGGTTGGCTAAGCCCCAACGCGCCCACGGCACAGCTGAAATCCACAGCCCTGGGACGAAGCCGGCGGGAATTAAGGCTTAAAGGCTTCGGGCTGAGGCCAGGAGGGAGGGATTTGTGGGGAGATTTGAGCAGATGCCCAAGCACTTTGCTGGACGATGACCTGCCCCACAGGTACCCAGTGAGCCCGGGGTGACACCAGGGGCCGGGAGGGCAGCACTGGCCTGCATCTTTCTCGGGGTCCAGGACTTAAGTCAAGGCTCAGGGCCGTTTCCGTATCCCGCTCTTTTCCCTTCAAGATGGTAGGAATTTACGTGGAAAAAGGCAATGGAGCGTCTACCTCTCCTTGTCCGCCCAACCGGACTCGCGCTCCTTCATCCGCCCCTGAGTGGTGTGATCTGCGACAGGACATGGAGAAAGCGCGTGAGAGGCGCCCAGCGTACTCGCTGCTGGTGCCTGGGGCTCACCGGGGAAGGGAAACGGTCACTGGAGAGGCCTCGGGGTCTTCATGAGAGCCGGACAAATAATTTGCATGGCTGCTTGCTCGCGAGGGGACAGAGGGGAAGCAGCTCGCTAAACACGAGGCGCTCGGGGGGGCAGGGGGACTCACAGCAGAGGAAGATGGCGAGGAGTGGGAGGGCCGAGACGGCCGCCGTGCTGACCATGAGGGCGGTCACGTCCACGAACTTCGTGCATCCTTCTTCTGCGCTCAAACCAACCCAGCGGCAGCACAAACCGCCGCCCGATGCAGAAGGAGAGAAAGAAGGAAGGCAAATTGCCACCGTCAGAACATGCACACGTTAAAAAAAAACCAAAAAAAACCCAAAAAACCCTTCTGCAAAGACTTTGCTTCCCTGAGCAGGTTAACTCTGAATGGCCGAGTTGAAGTGATAGCAGGATTATATATCATGGACAAATTTTAGCCCCCGTGTGACAAATGCTGGGGGCTGTCCCTGGAGCATCTCCTCTCACCGTGGCGATGGTGGATGTTCTTTATGAGTAAGCTGCTCATCAGCACCACCGAGATCACCCCTCCGGGAGCGGCGTAGCCCATCGTGCTCTGCGCTGCCGAGGGAAAGACGATAAAGCGACGTTAATGTGTGTTACGAGACGGGGTTGGAATCCACCAGCCTGAGTTCGCATGGAAGCAGAAATAAAGGTTTTGTTTTACAAAGTTCTGGGCAAAATAAAAACCCCGTGGGGAGGTTTTATCTCCCTCCCTGCCATCCTGGCAAAGCAGCTCACCTGTTTTGCTTTTCAGCTGGATGAGCTTTGTAGGCTGGAAGGTGACGGTGGCAGACACCAGGAAGGTCACCACGATCACGTACGTCAGGGCGATCTCCGGCAGTATGATCGCAATGGAAGGGCCTGGAAGGGAACGGGACCAGGCAGAGCACCAGCTCTTCCACTGTCCACCCCCTTCACCCTGTTGTAACCCGCCATCGCGTCCCTCTCCCCACTCCCAGCCCTTCCAGCCTCTCCATCCTCGATCACTTAACGGCTCTGGGCGAAGCGGGACGACCGCATCCATCGTACGGGTGGGTGCGCAGTCCGGCCAGCGGCCCAGCCCACCGCGACCAGCTGAGATCGCACGCGCGGCAGAGGCGTCGCCCCGGCTGGGTCTATCCCCACGCGTTCGGCAGCCTGACCCTCGCCCATGAGGCTCTACACCTCCCGCGGGGTCTTCACCCCACTTGCACAGCCAGGATTGCACAGGGGACAGGAGCAGGGTCTGCCCAGCACCACCCCCCCCCCACAAAACCACCCCGCAGCCCCCTCCTACCTTCCTCTCGCATCCAGAGGACCCCGGCGGTGCCTGCCAGGACGGAGGCGATGCACACCAGCCCGCAGATGTAGACGCTGAGCCACCTCCAGAGCTCCCCCCCTAGACACCCAGAGCGGCGTGGAGTGACTGCCGGGACCCCCCGGGACGTCCCAGCCAGCCCCCACCCCTCTCTCGGGGGGGATGCGGCCCGTCCCCACCCGGGACGCTGCGGGGCTCGGTGGGTTTGACCCGCTCAGTGTGGGCG
Organism: Chlamydotis macqueenii; assembly: GCF_036417535.1. NCBI lineage: Eukaryota > Metazoa > Chordata > Aves > Otidiformes > Otididae > Chlamydotis > Chlamydotis macqueenii. The sequence goes on from NC_141566.1 coordinate 1,214,689, forward strand.
CTGGAAGGGGCTCTGTGCCCCGGGTACAGTGAATTATTAAACACGTTCTCTTAAAAATGGAGCCTTGGAATTAATTAAAAAAAAGCTGCTGCGAAATGCATTTTTCTATAAAAGCATCAGCCAGTCACCGCAGCTCCCTGGAACAGAAATGTCTGGGAAGTACCAGGATCCAACCCAGCTGGAGAACAGAGTAAAACCAGTTTTCACCATTAAAAACCTGCCAAGGAGGGTTTCTCTGCTCCTACAGAGACCTGCCAGGTGGCACGAGGCGAGATCTTCGGAAAGCTGGAAGGGAATTATCCCATCCCCAGCCCTTCCCACAGCCGCTCCCCCCCACCAGACAAGGGGAACGGGGGTCCGGCTGTCCCCCCTGCAGACTCACTGATCCGTAGCTTTTCAGACTGGCAGACGGGAAAAATTATTCCCCATCCCGAGACGGCAGCGAAGACCACGGCAACCACCGCGATCCTCAGCGCATGCTGCAGCGCAGGGGAGAGACCTGGGGAAGACAAAGCCCCGAGGGGCCAGGCGTCAGGCCACGGGCGGGAGCGGCACGGGCGGCGCTGGTGGGCTGCGGGGTTCAGACCCCGTCACCAGGATGGGTTCAATTTATTCGCTGGCTGGTGGCCAAATCCACGCTTGCTGCTGAAGGCTGTGGTCCATGAAGTGTCCAACCCAAGACGTGTTCTGCCCAGGGACTTCCTGGCCACCACCCCCCGCCCGTGTCCTGCCCGCCATCACCTTGGCCACGGGCCGTCGCTTGGGACCTTCTCCAAAAAGGAGCAGTCAATCTCCCGCTGCCCATCTTGCCAAGGACCACGCCTTGGTGGGATCGGGGACTGGGAATTGCTGTTGGCCACCCTACGGCGGGGAGCTGCTGCCAACAGCACGTGGGCCACAACCTCACGAGAGGGTGGCCAGGCCCTGGGGGACGGAGGCAGAGGGATGGGGTGGGACCACCCAGGGATCCCCAGGGAAGGGTGGAGAGAGGGAAGGGCGCTGGGAGGCGAAACCCCAGCAGCGATCACCTGCAACGGTGACGTTCAGGGAGGCTTCCTGCCAGCTGATGGCGTTGCTGGCGTTGCAGGAGTAGGAGCCGCAGTCCGACTTCTTCGCCGGCCTCAGGTGCAGAACACTGAGGTTCCCGGAGAGGTGGAAACCTCTGTCCGCGGGAAGGGGCTGCCCGTCCTTCTTCCAGGTGAAGGCGTCCACCCTGCCCTCCGCCACCTCACAACGCAGCTCACCGGTGGTCCGGGCCACGAGGACGCTGCTCCGCAGCCGAGGGCGAGACACGGGCTCTGGGAAAGGGGACAGAAACAGCTGGAGCACCCGCCATGGGGACCCGGGCTGCAGCGGTCACCGCGGCATCCTCGCGTCTGCAGCGGTGCCGCCGCAGGTGCCTTCCCCTGGGAAGAGCAGCACTTTCCGGGCTGGGGCGTTCTTTCCTCGCTGAGTCACTGTGCGTACACGAGTGCAGGGAAAACAGGCAATTAAAAATACCTCAGAAAACGAGAAAAAAGGGGAAAAGGATGCGGATCCCAGGCAGAATTGTGTGTGGCGGAAGGGAGAAATGGCTGGTGAGGGGCTGCGGTCGCGCTTTGGCAGCGCTGTGGTAGCAGGGGAAGGACGATGCCAAGGCGAATTAAGGAAATTGCCGAGAGGGACACCGAGGAGGAGCTCCTCTGTCGTTAAAGCCTGCTCTTATCGCGGCGGCGGCTGGCGCCCGCGGCGCAAACAGACTTTCAGCTGGCATGGTCTGAGCGCCGGGGTTTTTTTTTTCCATGACTTCTCCACAGAGCCCACCCCGCTGGGCTCAGCTCCGCCGGCTCTGCCCGCTCTCCCCTGTGAAAGCGCCGGAGATGCTCCCCGCGGGCGGCAGCGGGTACACGGCGTCACGCCGGCCCCTCCGTCCCGGCGCTGCGAGTGGAAAACTCCCAGTGCCACCAGACCTTCTCCACTGGGAGAGGTTGGGAACCGCTTCCCAAAGCCTCCCTGGAGAACGTCTCCATGCGCGGTGGGTTCAAACGGTCCGTACCCAGCCAATGCCACTGCCCTGCTCGCACCCGCCACCCCGCTCCTCCCTCCGCGCCCACCGCTTACTGAGGACTTCCAGCAGCATTTCCAGGCTCTCCCCGTCCCCCGCGTTGGTGGTCACTCTGTAGGTGCCGCTGTCGCTTTCCCTGACGTCCTCCAGCAAGAGGGATCTGTTGGCCGGATGGAAAACGGCTCGTCCCGCGTAGGGCGCGTGGATGGCCGGGCTGCGGGACCCGCTGGGGTAGTCCAGGATGGCGTGGGCGCTGGTGCCGTCGAGGAACTCCCACCGCAAGGAGTGGGCGCGCGTGGTGTTATCCGGCCCAGGAAGCAGCACCCGGGATCCCACGGCGGCCACTTTTCTCTCAAGGGGTCCCGCCGCTTCCGCAGCCCGTCGCAAAGGCGCCAGCAGCCCTGGGTGGCGGGGGACGGGAAGAGATGGAGAAAGTCGGCACGGCCCGGGAGAGGCGCGGGCACCCCCTGCGCCACGGACACGTGGGTGGTACCCGGACCACTACCACAGTCCCAGCTTGTAAAATGGATTTGTTTGGTTTTTTTTTTTTTTAAGAAGAGGTTAAAATGTTTAAAGCACAGAGCCAGCCCTAGGCAGAGGAAACGGAAGAAAGGGGATTTATCGACCCAGGTAGAGGTCCAGTTAGACATCATGGAAACCCGTCTCCATCGCTGGCAGCCCTGAACACCTGGCTGCCGGCAGCGAGCTGAGGGAGCGATGCTGGGGACCAGAAGGGATGCCGGGGACCAGAAGGGATGCCGGGGGCTGGGAGGGATGCTGGGGGCCGGGAGGGATGCCAGGGACTGTGAGGGATGCTGGGAGCTGGGAGGGATGCTGGGGACCAGAAAGGATGCTGGGGACCGGGAGGGATGCTCATGCCGCGGGCGGCTGGCTGCTCCCAGCACAACCGCCGGCTGCCGGCTCTGTGTTTGCTCTTCTCTCCACCGTCTCTGGGCTCCTGCCCCGATAAGCAGATGTTCGCACGCATTTGCCCTGCCGCCCGCCGTCTCTGCAAACAGTCCCGAGAGCTCGCCCTTGCGCCCTGACCCGCTTTGCAATTTTGCAGCACAGGTGGGAAAGAAAATCGGCGTAACCACCCAAGTAGATCCAGCTCAGGTGGCGATTTTTGTTTCTCACTGCCGTAACCCTGACAAACGCCACCGGTTTTTATTTCTGTGCCTTGGTGCCTCCCAAAGCGCAGGGCGTGCAGGGAGAGGAACAATCCTGCCACCGAAACCCCCTCGCTCTGAGGGAACGCTGTTTACACGGAGCGTGCGGCACCGCTAGCGGGAGGTACGAGGAGACATTTCCTTGCAGGCAGCTTTCCCAGCTGCCGTACCCAGAGCCTGACCCATAGACGCTCGGAGCGCCCTGCGACCGTGATGTCTGAAAATCCAGGCGACAGGCAAGGCGTTCCGTGTCTGTTTCAGACGCTCGCCCTGAAAAGCTGTCTATGTTTTGTGCTGCGAGGCAGCTGGTGCATCCGTAAGGAGCACAGCGAGATGGTTCGCGTGACTACAGCTGCGAGAAATGTCGCGTGGTATGCGCAGCAGCCTCGGCACAGCTCTGCCCGCGGCCCCGGCACCGCGCCGAGCTCCCGGGACGCGCCTGCCCCCTCCATCCTGGGGCAGCGAAGCAGAGATGCCTTTCCCTTTCGGGTCAAGCGTTTTGCCGAACCCATACGGACCAGAGACCCCCGCGCACAGCGGCACCAGCCCCTCGCCCGCCGGGGACGCCTTACCTGCAAGGAGCAGCCAGCCGATCCCCAGCAGCTCCGCGGGACGGCACATCCGCATCTGCCGAGGAAAAACAGCTCAAAAGTCGGCACGCTTTTCAAACAGCCCCCTAAAATCCCACACCGTAACGAGAATAGCGGGTCAGTACAGTAACGGCCCCCCTAAAATCCCACACCGTAATGAGAATAGCGGGTCGGTACTGTAACGACCCCCCTAAAATCCCACACCGTAGCAAGAATAGCGGGTCGGTACCGTGCAAGGCGTCGCCGAGGTCTCAGGGACCGGATTTCAGACGCTCGTGAGGGCAGCACCGTGCGTAATCCCAGCCTGGACCAGTTCCAGCCTCGCCGTTTCCCCGCCGCTGGCTCCCCTCCTTCCTTGCAGGACTCTTCCCGGGAGGTTTTCCCAGCTCCCGCTCTCGCCCCCACGCTCTCGGTGCCGGCCGCTCCCCGCGCAGAGGCAGAGGCGCCTGATCCCCGACGGCTGGCGGGGAGCCACGGCGGCCAGCGCTCGGCTCCCGACGGCCGTTCTGCTGGGGCAGGGCAGAGCGGGATCCCGACGGCGCGTGCGGAGCGGGTTTCCTATTTCAGATGTCGCAGAGATGTAAGTGACGGGGGATGTCACGGACCATTCCCACGCCCCGAGGCCAGGAGACCCATCCCTGTTCCTTTCCCACAGCTCAGCCATCCTCACCCTCCAGCCCCTGTCCAGCGGTGGCCGGGGGCTCGGGGGGCTCTGAAGCACTGTCCCACCGCCAGCAGCTTTTCCTCCACCAAGGAACCCACTGGGATCATCCATGTCCCCACGAGCTCTCTGCAAAGGGAATTCCAGCTCAAGGGAGAGACGCCCCTGGGAGCAGAGGACCACCCTGGAGCAGGTTGCAGGCTCTGGACTGGAGAGCGGAGGGATGGAAGGTGTGGGAAGGTTTGGGCTCTGCTCCGGAGTGCTGGAAAAAGCTTTCCCGCTCCGCTGAGCGTGGCTGGTCCTGTCTGACTCCCCGGACCACCAAAACCAGAGACGTGGGTGCTGGGACAGGAGAGGGTGTGTAAGCATCAGGAAGCGGTGGGTGGACGCAGGAGTCATCGGGGCCGGAGCACCAACACGGTCACACCTGTGGGCTCCATGGCTTTTCCCACACTGGTCCTCATGCTGCTCCATCCATCCCCAAATTCCATATTCCCGACACTATTACCAGGCAATCGCGGCTTTCGCTGGTATTCCCAGTTCAGTTTTACCTGGGCAATGCTGGCCTCGCAATTTCCCCTCCAGGTGCCCCCCGTGCTTCCCACGGTTATCCGGGAAGCTCCGTTGTTTCCCACGTCCCCCCCACCAAACCCAGCCGTACGTCAGGCGCCAGCTCCGCGTTGGGTGCTCCTCACGCTGTCGGGCGTCACGTCTGCCTGCGTCAGGGGTTTTTCCAGCCGCCGGCGAGAGCCTGGGCAGCGGGGGGCCGCGTACCTGCAGCCCCCGCGCAGGACAGGCGCTTCCGAGGAGGAAGGGCGATGATCTTTCAGAGGATTTCGGCTCACGCCTTCGCTCCCTCCAAGCTGCGTGCCGAGCAAAGCTTTCTGTTTCGCTTTGCTGCGTGAAAGGGGAAGCTGCTCCCGCTCGGATTCTGCCGGTTTGTGGCCAGACATGCATTTTTGGTTTTAATTTACCTCCTCTTCCTCCCTGCGCCCAGCAGAGCGGGGGTCCTCCGTCCCGTCCTCTCGGCTCCTCAGCGCGGAGGCCGGGTGTGCGTGAGGTCCCGCCACGCCTCCAGCGGCGTTTTGTCCCCGCAGCGAAGGGCTGCGCGTGCCGCCTGCCGTTTGGGTGATCTTGGGATGTCCCGGGGGCTAAAGGGAACTGAAAGGCAAAGGCACGGGCGGGAAAACGCCATTTGTGGAAAGGAAAAGCAGCTCCGTCCGTTCCCCCAGGGACGCTCTGTCCCCGGAGCCGCGCGTTTCGTGGGCCCTTGGCAGCCGCTGCGGACGTGCCAACGTGCACCAGCCACGCTTGGGGCGACCGCTCACCCCAAGGGGTCTTCAGAAAGGCGCCGAAGGACGACGCGCGCATTCTCCGGGCGCATCTCTCATTTGCTTGCAGGAAGGACGAGCTGCCGCAGACGAGCGCTGCCCACCCGCCGCTCCCACCACGTCCCCATCATCCACAGTCCCTGCTCCTGGCGGGGGGGCTGGACTGGGTGGCCTTCCAAGGTCCCTTCCCACCCAAACCATTCTGTGATTCTATAATTCCACTGCTCCCGCAGCACTTGCATCGCACCCTGCACCGCCTGCAGGGCTGCGCGAAAGCGGACAGCAGCCCACACCCGCGGACCCCGCTGCCAGGGAGGGTTTGCGCGCCCGCCGCGCCGGCCAGCGCGGCTTCTTGCGGTTGGAGAGACGGGAGGAGCCGAGAACCGACAGCAGATGTGAAACCGGGGCTGCGGGCTGGCCAAAGGGCAGCCCCAGTCTCGCCCCCCCCGTGCCCCCTCCCACGCGGTTGCAACCCCAAAGGCAGGAAAGGGCGATTGCCCGTCTCTGCTGGAGATCAGAAATGCATGGATGGAAAAAAAAATTTTTAAAAAAAAAAAATTCCAGTGCATTTGCTGGTCAAGCTCAGCATCCCCGTCGCAGACAGCGGCCGGAGACCCCTCGGCCCCCAGCAGCACCCAGCCCAGGACGCTGCAAAGGCGCACGGAGCAGCTGACGGCCGCTCACCCCCCCGCAGCCCCCAGCCCGAGGAGGCGCCCCCGTCCCCACAGCCGAGGGCTTTGCCGTGGCCGGTGCACTCCTGGCCATCACCGGTGTTCGCCTGGGTGCCAATTTTCAACGCACAAAATCAGTTTTGGCCCAAAAACTGATCGCTCGGCGGTGGGCGATGTCCCGGGCTGTGCTCCTCTCCCTCTCGCGCCCGCCACACCCCCGTGGATTTTTGCACGGAGCCGCAGCCGTCGGTCTGTGTCAAACGCTCGGTTCCCCTTCCTCTCTGCATCCCACCCTCACCAAAAAGCAGAAGGAGAGATCCAATTCTGGAAACTCTTGCAAAACCTGAATTTGGGCTGTTTTCAGTCTGTCTCTGGCATAATTGGGGAGGGGTCTGTCTTTCCCCTGGTCGCTGAAGTATAATTTCATTCCAAGAGACCAATTTCATTCCGACTGCTATCACCCAGTTGGCTGCTTGCCCCCAATCCCATTTTTATGCTATCAGCAGCATGCAAAGTGCCATAATTTCCCCTCAGCTCAACTCACCCTTCAGGAGGACCACGGGTTGTAGCTTACCGCCTTGCTGGAGCTCGAGAAAGCCCCCAAACCGAGATTGGCCCTCTTCAGACCCAGCTCCCGGTGTGGGGCCACGGCCCGGGTCCCACGGGGAGGGTTTAACCCCCCGACGAGCAGGTCCGTGCCGCAGACGTCCAGCCCTCCCTGGGAGCTTTGTCCTGGCATCCCGCGCTCGAGCGGGATTCATCATGGGATGAGTCCGCTCCACGGTTCCTTGGCACGCTGGTAAAAATAAGGACAACTTTGCACGTCAAGGGATCTTCAAATATCCTTTTAATACGGCCAGGCTACTGGTAGCGGACATTGTTAAAACCCATTTAATGCTCTCCGTTACCCCTCAAATTACGGCGAGTCTATGGAAGCAAGCTTCCCAGGGACGAACCGTTCCTTTCTCTCAGGCATCTTTCTCTCACATTGAGCATCTTCGGACTCTGGGAAGTCGCAAGGAGAAGCTAAACCCAGCTTGTCCCTCAAATCCACATGGGACTGCAGTTTGAGGCGAATTAATGCATTTCCGTACTCTGCCGCTCCAGACCCTTTGCGGCCTTGGCTCAGCGTGCGGAGCTGCCCGAGGGGGAGCGCGGAGGGTGCGGTGTCAGCGACAAGAGCTGTCCTCCTGGCTCTGAGGCACGGCTACCTTCCGCGGAGCTCCCGCTTGCGGCAGCTCCCGGGGTCAGACCAGGAGTTGGTAGGGGCCGGCGGTCAGTCTTGGGGGGTTGGGACTAGCCATGGACGTGTAAACGACCTCTGCCACCATCCTCGGCCGTGGCTCTCCGAAGCGGTCTCCGACTCTGGAGTAGATGGTTTCCACGTCTGCGCCCCTCACCGCAGCGCTTCCCGCGCGGGACGCCTCCGCATCTGGGACCTAGAGAAGCACCAAGAGAACGTCAAGGGGGAGAGCCTTCTCCAGGGGCTGTGCTGGGATCGGGAGCGGTCCAGAGCTCCTGGCTGCAGGCAGAGGAGCTACGTAAGCCCAGACGGCTTTGCCCACAGCAGCGGTGGGACAACGCTGGTCCCAGCTTCCCCGCCCCACGGATGCAAAACCGGCACAGCCCATCGGGTGCGCTGGAGGGTGACGTCTCCTTTGGCCAAGGACCTCTCAGACAAAACAGCCATGGCCTGGAGAGCCGGTGGGAGAGCTCAATGGACACTGGAAACGGAGCTAAAAAACCTTTGCTGAAGTTTTGTGGTTGTTTCCAGACCAGAGGGTGAAGAACATACCCTCAGTCTTGGCTATTTTCACTGGAAAAAATAATCATAGGACAGTTTGGGTGGGAAGGGAGCGTTAAAGCCCACCCAGTCCAACCCCCTGCCAGGAGCAGGGACATCTCCAACTGGATCAGGTTGCTCAAAAACCCTCCTCACCCTCTTTGTGTGGAAACAACCGTAGCTGCTAGGATCTGCAAGACATGCTCACTGGGGTGCCCTGGTCCTTCTGGGACACCCCCGCGACGCCCCCCTCCCCAGCACTTGAGCCGTCGTGGCCTCGTGTCTCCTTCTTCGGTTTCTTTGCGTCTTTCTCTGTGCTTTATTTATTTCTCACAGGCAAAACTGTGAGGTGAGTCCCTAGATCACCCACACTGACCCCTGAAGGCCCCTGGGGGGCCTTTGAAGGTCCCTTCCAACCCAAACTGCTCCGTGATTCTGGGATTTTCTTCACATTTACCTGCATTTAACCGTTCTCTATTTTCCCTGCTGCTGCCAGCCAAAGCTGCCCCGCGGCTCGCCAGCCGTGGAAGGAGGGCCCTTGGCAGCCTTCCCTTACAATAACGAACCAAATTCCCGAATTTACACCCAGGACCCAGCTCCTGCGGCGCGGTGCGCTGTATCCAAGCCAGCGGTTAGCGGCCGCCTGTGCCCGAGCGCTTTCAGACCGTCCCCCCGTACCTGCCGCTGCTCAGTGCTCCTCCGCCGCTGCCGAGCTGCACGTGGCCGGTGGGGGGGGGGGAAGAAAAAAAAAAAGAAGAGTTTTATTATCTGGCAGACAGACCGATGGCCTGCACCTTCCCTCTCCCAGCACTGCAGGACCGGGATCACCCCGACGGCAGTTTCACCAGTGGGTGATGTGGGAAGAAATGGATTTGCTTCCTGACCAAGGCATCCTCAGCGACGATGGTTTTGGAAAAAAAACCCAAAAATCACTGATGGAAGCTGTGGATGTAGGCACCTTGCTGGCTTGTTTTAAAGCCGAGACCCCCCCGAGGTATCCCCCGGCTGGAGTTTTAATGGTGGTGGCCACACGTGGAGGATGCATCCTCAGAGCCCGCGGAACCGGACCTGCTTTACAGACCGGAGCCCTGCAGTCTCCCGACTCCGGTCTCAGCACCAAAACGGGACGAGCTCTCCAGAAAACCACGGCAGCGGCCCCGCGCTGTGCTCCTGCTTCGTGAATCCGCACGGAGAACCCCAAAATGCGTGCCACCACTCCTACGAGTGGGACGGGCTGGCACGTTTGGGAGCGAATAAATTTGGGAGCGAAGAGCCGAACCCTGGCAACCCCCCCAGCCCTCCGCTACCCCGACAGCCGGGGGTACGCCGGGCGCACCGGAGGGCGACGAGCGGAGGCAGAGCCACTCACCCCGGCGCCGCGCGCAGCCGAGGAGCAGGAGCAGCAGGAGCAGCGCAACGGAACAGCAAATGCCGATTGCCCAGTGATGGATGCGGTTCTGCGCCACCGTGTTCGCTGTTTGAAGGGAAACACGTGGGGTAAGCGTTTGCTAAAGACGACATTGCACATTTTCCAGAGCGTTCCTGGCAGTTTTGGCAATCTTGGGAATAGGGAGCAGCGCGACGGACGCGCGGGCCAGAGGAAAAGCTGCATTGCGACAAAACCCCAGGGCACCTCTGGCCGAGGTGTCAGCCGGTTTCCTTTCGCACGCTGCCTGCGCCCCACCTGCGGTGCGCCCCGCGCCGAGACGTGGCGGTGGCTCTGCCACAGCGGGCCGGTGCCGGACCCGGGAGCGCGGGCGCTCAGCTCGCAGCTTGCAGCTTCACCCCGTGCTGGCCGGGGGCTGGAATTCGTGTGTCAGCCCAGACAATATTCCAGAGGTATTTCCATCCCGGAGAGGGTAGGAGTCACGCGCACATCTCGCGGCACGGCCGGAGGGGATCGGGAAGGAGCTCGCCGGTCCCAGCCCGGATGGCACGGACATTCCAGCACTACACATGGCGACCGGCACGGATCCATGCCGGTACCGCCAACGGAGATGGTTCCACGTACGTTGCACGTAGGGTGGGAGCAGAGCTGTGCAAGAGTCACTGGCACGGAGGAAGCGAGCTCCGTTTCATCCCGGGGAGATTTTGCCGAGCAGGCAAAACACCCAGGGAGGGAACTGGGAATTTACGGGATGCGGAGCTGGGACGTCAAAGCCCCCGTGTTCACTGAGGAGAGCAACAGACCAGGCGGGGAGCAGCAAGGGACAAATGCAGAGAGGGGCAGGGGCGAAGCATGGCGTCAGGACGCCTGGCAGCTCGGGCAGGTGAAGGCAGGAGCCCACCCCGCCGAAGGCTGCCGGCTTAACCGCACCGTGCACAGGCGTACGTGGCAATGCTTTGGGCACGTTTTTCCTGGCCCATGCAGTCGCAGGTTTGTCCCTGAGCACCCTGCTCTCCCCAGCTAACGCTGGATTCGGTCCAGCGCAGGACCCAAACCCTGTGCCTGGGTTTCCCAGCACGTCCCGCTTACCCGCAGCCATGCACGTTGGGTAGGGGGAGGCTGGCAGGGAGCGTTTCTCGTGCAGGGACAGCCGGCCGCACGGGAAGCTCTCGCACTGCGGTAAAGCTGCCGCTGCAGGACAGGATGGGCTTCCTGTCATAAGAAACCTGCAGCCCCGTACAACACATCCCTGGAAATCCCCGCTCCGCCGCGAAAGCCCATCTCTTTGAGAGGAGGGACAAGTGCTCTGCCAGCACCTGCTCCTTCCCGCACGCCTGGCTGGGAGATGCCCACGCACACCACGCTCACGCTCGCTCACCTGGATGCTCTAGGGCGAGACGTGGGTTGTGCACAGTCAGGGTGAAGTGCCAGGTTTGGGACGAGGGCCTGAAGGTGATCCCGTAAACCCCGCTGTCGCCGAGCCGCAGGTCCCACAGCAGCAGGGACCCGTTCTCGGGGAAGAGCTTGGCGCGGTTGTGGTACGTGGGGTGCAGGAAATGTTTTGCAGAGCAGTCGCTGGGAGCCCCCCAGGCCCCCAGGGAGCAGTTGAACACTGTGCAGGTGATGAGCGGGTCCGAGGAGTTAGGGGGCGTCCAGACAATGGACACCGGGAAGTGAGGGGCACCCTCAAATCTGTAGGAGACCGGCAGGAGCACAGGCTGGCCCACGGTGCCGTTGACCGAATCCCGATGGATTTCCACGAGGACAGCCAGGCTTCTCCCTGCAGGGAAGGGGAAGGGGCAGATCAGCCACATGCTTGGCCCTGCTGCCCCTTCCCCTCCCCACGCAGAGCCCCGCCACCCCTCTGCCATCTATGCGCGAAGTGATGCTCAGCAGGCGAAGGCGCAGCCCCCTCCTCTTCAACTGCTGGCAGACGGAGCTGCCCCTGCCACCAGCATCGACGCCAGCGCGGGTCTGTGATGGCACGTGCCATGGGGACAGCCACCCCAGGGGACAGCCACCCACCGCCACCCTGCCAAGGAGCCGCACCGACCTTGCCCCGCGTGGCACCCCTCCCTCGGGCTGCTCCTGGCAGCACCCCCCGTCCCCCCCCGGGACCCCCAGTTCGGCCCAGACTCACCCAGGAGCAGCAGCAGGGAGCCCAGGCTCCAGCGGCGCCGGCCGGAGGACATCTCCTCTGGTTGCCGGGGGCCAGCCCCCACCGCGGCGCAGGAACCGGAGCGGGAGCTCTGGCCGGGTGCTCAGCGCACTGTCCCGGGCTGGGACCCACCACACTCCACGCCCGGGCAGCCGGCGAGCATCTCCGCGAGGAGGAAGTTGGTGAGCTCCTCAGCAGCCTGCGCGCCGCAGGGTTTGTTTATTTCACAGCCCAGGCTTTTCTTCCTGTGCGCGACAATTGCAGCTCGGGGGCTGCTGGCGCGGGCAAACGGGGGGTCCCAGGTGAAGATCGGCCCGGCGGATTCCTGGGGAGCAGCCGCCTCGCTCCCCTGCCCCGCTCGCTGCTGCTCCTCGCCGCGGTGAAGGCTTCGCAGAGCTCCCGGCCGAGGTGCCTGCGCACTTTGGGCCCGCCGAGGAGCTTTGCAAAGTTACCTCTCCTCTTGCGCGGCTGCCGGGACAGCCCAGAGCGATGCTGCTGCGCAGCCCCAGCCTCTGCGGGGATGGAGCTGCCGGGGGAAGGGGCGTCCGCTCGGCTGGAGAGGGGGCACTGGATGGGGAGAGGGTGCAAAATGACCTGTCTGAAGTGGGGGAGGCCTCCACCTCGCACTAAGGTGGGACCATCACCAGCCCCTCGCCATGGGGAACGGCGCATCCACCAGTCGGGAGACACCGGGAAACCAGCGACAGCTCATCGGCCCAGGCAGCCCGTTTCCATGGCAGAGCGCTGTGTGTTCGGCACCACACGCTCACGTAATGCCTGGGAGCCCACAGATGTGACTTTCCCATCCAAAAAAATAAAAAAACTCTTAAACATAAAGAAATTGAAGTCTGATCTAAGGATAGCTAAGAAACACTCGATCTAAAGGAAAAAATTGCTATTCCACCACAACCACTTAATATCTCAATATAAAGAAACCAGCTTCTCACCACCTGTGAGAGCAGAGCTGCCAGGTGACCACCACCCCCGCCACCCCAGGCCACGAGGCGTTATCATCCCTCACCACCCACCTTCCCAACAGTTACACCCACAGAGAATTCACCTCGACGCCCGAGAGCCGTGTGAGCCCACGTGGCAGAGGCGTCTCCCCTGGAGAGGGGGAGTGAAATTGCTTCCTTTCGGTTTTAGCCTGGCAAAGCACACCTGGGACAGGACGGCATGCTTTCCTAGGGAGGATCACCTCATCCTGGGACACAGCGGTCCCCCTCTGGCTTCCTCCTCAAACATGCTCTGGGAAAGGTGGAAAATCCAAAATCCCCACCCCGCTGCCCACCAGAGAGCCCAGCTCGTTCTTGCTGCGCACAGCAAGAGACGCGGCCCCGCCTGCAGTGCTTTCCGTCCATCGTGGGCACAGAAACCCAGCACGAGCCCCTCGGCCTCCGCTCCCCAGGGAAAGCTTCAGGGCTGATTTTGTGCAGCAGAATTCATCAAGGCGCTGACGGGAAGACGGCCCTTTTATCACCCCGCTGTCCCCCAAACCCTCTTCACCTGCAGCCGCAGTGAAAGAAAAGCAATATCCAGGAAGACACACACAACGGCTGCAAACATGTGGAAAGGACACAGAAATAAAACAAAAATCCCGAGGAAATCAAGATTAAATGTGGAAAGTGGAGGAAGAAGCTGACGTGCATCCTTTCTGCAGGTGATCTGCAAACCTGCCGAGGCAGAGCCTTGCCAGGGGCTGTCCCTGCAGAGCTCGTCCCGCTGCACGCGGGCTTTTCCAGACGAGCCGAATGACAGGCTCTGGAGGGCTCGGGTCTATACAATCTCGTCATTCAACATCTACTCGCTTCTTCTTTCCCTAAACTTACGCAGGGAATAGTTCTGCCCCTTCTGAACCACAAAGCTGCTTTTGCCTTTGGTTTTTTTTCAGTAAAATAATAGAATTCCCTGCCTGTAGAACACTCTGAGGCTTGGCTGTTTGGAGAAACCAAACTGCTTTTGAGCAGCAGGTTTTACGGCGAGTCCCAGGGGCTGTTTGTACGCAGACCCCCTTTCTGGTCCCCTTTTTGCCTCTTCGGGCTGGAGGGCAGAGCAGCTGGAGCAGAGGGTGCTCTGCCAGCCCGGGCGCCCCCAGCCCCACCGCTGTGCCCAGCCCTAAACGCCTTAGGGATGCTGTAAGGGATCAATTAACCACCATGTCATTGAAGTTATTGAAGGGGGGCTAGGTGATAATCTGCTTCCCTCCCACATCCAGTATATTTATTATATTATATTTATATCCAGTATATTTTTCCCCATTCCATTCCGACAACAGAGCGTAGGCTACGGCACCAGTTGATGAACTGGAAACGGGCACTGCCCATTAGCAGCACAGCGACATTTGCCAGCGCATACGCAGGTTCTCTGGCTAACGACTACGGGGGTTTTTGAAGTTCAAACAAAAAAAAGCGAGGAGAGAAGAGAGACTGGGTAAAATCAGCAGCTCCCGCTTGTTTGGTGCGCTGGAGAGAAAACCCGCGTCTCCCTGCTCGAAACCGTCAACTCAAAGCAGCGATCTCTGCTGCTGTGGATTATTTGGGAATTTAAGAGCAGCAGAGATAAGGAAGGTTCCAGGAGAGTTTGCTCCTGAGGTTGCTCACCGGGCGGTCTGCGTGCTGCCTTTCATATTTCCCGTGCTACAAAGGGCAGGGGTGGGGCGGGCTCTGCTTCCACTGAAGGACTGAGGAGCAGCAGAAGCTGAACCAGGGGCTGTACCGCACACCCGGGAGGGGCCAGCTCCTGCTGCTTGCCCTCAGATCGTGCTCACCTCAGCTTCCTTCCCACCTCATGAGCCTCCACATCACCTCCACTTTCCTCCATGCGCCCCCAAACCCCCTCCAGATGTCCCCTCACCCCATCTCCCCTCACCACCCACCCTTCTTTGGCAGGGGGGACACAGCCTGCAGCTCCCCAAAAACATTCAGCCACAGGCTTTTGAACAGCAGCGCCCGAGGTTCTCGGCAGAACCGATACAGCCCAGTGAAAGAAACACACCAGCAGCACGGGCGGCCCCACAGCCACACAGGACCTGGCCTGTCAGTCACTTTTAACATCAGCTTCTTGCATCTCCTGCCATCGCGTGGCCACGGAACGAACGGACGATCGCAAGCAAAGGGAAATGCGCTGACTGCTCCTCACGTTTATTCCACCTTCGATGGGTAACACAGACGTACTGTCCAAGTTCACAATTTGCTTGAAATACGTATTTTGTTAAGCTGATCAATTTATCAATCATTTAAAGACTTGATTGCCTAGTTTAAAACTCTTTCCAACACACACACAGGATCACCAGGGCGGTGGGAGGGAGAAGGAAGCAGTGCATCATTTATTGGCTAAAAGAGGTGAAAAAGCTGCGTTACAAGAACTGATGGGGTATGGTTACAGCAAATAGCACCTGTGCCGTCACAAGGCACAACGCCCACGGCAGACAGCCAGCAAAGCCTTGTTCCTCCAAGTAAGGTTTTGAGGCTCACAAGCTGCTGAGGAAGAGCTGAGCCCCCCTGAAGCAGGGTGAGGGGAAGCACAAGGTTTAAACAAGCTCTCTCCACTCCACGTTTGACTGTTGGGGTGGATAAGTCCATTCAAATAATACCCACGAGGAAATGTGTTTCTTCTACAGCCATGGTGAACGATTTTCCCCAAAACACACCACGCAGTCTCCCTGAGGAGTGTGTTGGCTTGGGGTTGGCTCAGAAGAGGAGTTTGGCGTCCGAAGACTACAGCCCTTGGTGGCGGCAGCGGGAGGCAGAGCTCCAGCCACCACGCTCCTTGGCAGAAAGGCACCTGTGTCACAGCGATCTGTCACCACTCCGCTTCGGCCAGCTCTCCCCTGCGCTAGCCAACTCCTGCGCGCTCCAGCTCAGGGGGACAGACTTTGTCTGCAGCCAATGAAGGTGCAGATCCCCCACGCAGGGAAGGGTAAAGCTGATCTCACTGACTAAGGGAAGGTTTCCACATTACCCAAGTGCTTTCCCCCATATCCCGGGGGCACAGGGGGCAAAGAGAGCTCAGGAACCCTCCATACTCTCAAAAGGGCTCCACCACCCAAGGTTTCAAATACTGCTCAGGCTGCTCTGTCCCCTCCTTTGTCAGCTGACAGAGATTGCTTTTCATCACCACCTCTGCCCCCATGCTCCAGGCCACGGCTTCCCCCAGAAGCACCAGGTGAAACCAGCCCCAGAGCGTCTGAGCTGGGCTGCGCGAGGAACAGCGTGTGTAACTGCTGCGGTGTGCTACTTCAGCGTGATTAGCGGAAGATTTGTAAAACTTCATGTCTAAGCTGAGCTGGCCTAAGTGGCACCCAAGAGGAACCTATAAACAAAGTGCCTGACACAGTAACAGAGCACACGCTGCAGGCTGCTCAAGGAAGCCACGTGCTCAGCCTCGGGGAAATTCGAGGTCCTGCCTGCGGCCGAGGCTGCCGTTCACAGCCCCTGGGAGACGTACCTGGCGCATCTGACCGAAGCCAGCCCCCTTCAAGCTCACCTGCCACTGCTGCTCGTGTTTCACTTCCTCACAAATCCTCTGACCAACAGCCCCCGCCAAGCCTTCGCCCAGAAACCCTTCCAACCCCAATGCCTGCAGCAGCACTTCACCGCGGACGGGGAAATACTGCGAGAGACAGCAGCAGGTAGCTCAGCCCACATGAAGAGAAGCCTTCAAGAGACTCTCAACTCCAGGATCTGTTATTTCAGTGTTTAGATTAAACGAGGGCAGCAAGCTTAGCACATAGGCATCTGCGCTGCACGTGCCCCTTGGACACAACAGCACCTTGCTGGCACAGGAAAGCCAGGAGTGAGAGGGACCAGCCCTGTTCTAAGGTCCAGCCAGAGGAGTGAACACCCACAAAGGTAAGAAAGAATGAAAAACAAACAAATCCTAAAATCCCCTCCTGGTTCTAAAATTCCATTGTTTCCAATAATGACAGGATTTGCTTTGCTCCCTACACTGTGGCCCCTCAGCGTGCCAGACCCCAGCTCATCCCCCAGCTACCAGGAGCAGAGAGCCACCTCTGCGTTCTTTCCCTTCACGTGCAGGAGAATCCTGTGAGAAAAATAGTCAGCCTCACGAAGTAGCCAGTGTAAAGATGCCCTAGCACAAATTCCTTCTTCAGAAAAGAAAAAAGAGCAAGCACAGTAGGAAATCTGTCAGCAAATACTGTACCTGCCGAGCCTTCACGCTGGCTACAAGCGCAGTGCAGCAGGCAGACAACACAAGCACTGCGTTACTGGAAGTCAAGGAAACGCGGGAAGTGCATCCCTCATCCAGCACAGTCCTACCTCCTTCCCAACACGCAGAGCCGGCTACTCGTCCCTTTCCCTCTAAACCTTTTCAGAAACACCCTGACTGTACCAGGGTCTCTTTCCAGGCCACCCCTCAAACGCAGGAGTACATTTAGGAAAGCAGGCACTGAAACTCGCCAACAGCCCTCAGTTTGAGTAGGGCATCATCTTCACACAGGGACCGTAGATTTCTCATTTTCTCTAGAAGAGGTGAAGCCCAGCCTGGGGTGGGACAAGAGCCCAAAGATTTCCATTCTGCTCTGCTAATAAAAACCCCAGAATTGCCAGCTGACAAAAAGGCTGAACAACAGGGGAAAAACAAAGACTTCAAATCCTGAAGGCACTTGGCTGGAGGAGCACTTCACATCAACGGGTGCTGGGAGCGCTTCCCGGGGCGCAGTCACGCCTCACTCAGCGCCGAGACAGACCGGCTGGGTGCACGGGCAGCAAGAGCCGGCCATGCTCAGAGGCAGGATGTGGCCCCATAAAGCTCCCATAACCTTTGGCTTCCACCTGCTCCCCCTCCTGAGGGGGCACCAAGAGCTGCCTGGAGAGGGAGGAGGTGTCTGAGGTATGTGCGTCTTCGTCCTGCTGAGACAGCGGCACGCTGGTGCTGGAGGTCTGCCTGCCTCTCCGCAGGGTGGGCTGGGCTACGCTTGCAGTCCCAGTAAGCGCGCGGTGTTCAACACGTCATCTCTCGTCAGGTAGCAGCCGCAGAGCTGGCGGTACCCCGTGAACGCCTCCCGTCCGTGCAGGACGCGCCAGTTATCTACAAACAGTGCCTGCAGGCAAGGAGAAAGGTCGTCAGAAGAAGGGCAACCACGGCAGCCGGGACCAGGACAGGTCCTGGAGATCCCTAGGGACTGTAAGAGCAGGGAAGAGCACGCCGCTCAGTGGGCACGACCCTTCCTGTTCAACATTGCCGCAGACAGCATGCGAGACCACAGCCAGATGTTTAATGAGATCTGGCACAGCTGTTTTACCTGAAGCCAGGTTCTGCTCTGCTGCTAACCACCAGTTAAAACACGACGACTAGCGAAGCACAGAAGTACTCTGGGCTGTTCCTTTGCTTTTCTACTGGAGAGGCCGGGCAACAGCTCACCAGCCACAGAAACTGGCCATCCTCTGCCTCTGTGGTGCCACTTCCCACCAGGCACCCTTGCGAACAGGGGTGTAAGGGCTCTGATGTGCCCATCTTCCCTGCCGGACCCTTCCATTTCTGGGGCCCTGGGCTCAGGCTGAGCCTAGGCCCTGCAGGAACAAAAGCCCTTCAGGCAGACACAGCTGAGGGAAGCAGCCATGCACCGTGATAGCTCAAGTCTACAACCGTGGCTCTGGCTCCTCACGCTCCTCCAAAGCTGCATCCAGAGTCCGAATTAAACATTTCTGCCTCACCTGGAAGCTCTGTTCTTTTAGGACAGTAGGAACACACACAACAGATGCCAGTGCTGTAACACAGGGCACCTTAAAATAGCTGCAAAGAGGAAAACTGCAGCACACGGAGCTTGCCTGAAGCATTTACCTGAGCAGCAAGGAGCCTGCACGGCCAAAGGAGCTCCCTGCCCCCGTCAAAGACACACGAGCCTCCCAACCCCAAGCCCTACCTTGCCTGGCTTCAGTTTGACCCACAGCTCATTTTCTGGTCTCCTGAGCTCCGTGGTGAGTGTGCGGTGAGCAGCGTACCAGCGATGCACAACATCGTAAGGCACAGTGTTGATGACAGCACGATCGTAGTTATTGTATCTAGAAGGAAAGGAGGGATGAGAGAGTAACAGCGCGCAGCTGTGCTGGACGGCCTTCTGCACTAAGCCAAGCCTAGTTTCAGAGAGCAGCCCAGGCTTCCTTTGGAAGGGGACCACCCCACGCTCTCCCCGCTCCCTGTACGCCAGGCTGGTTTCTAGAGGCTTTTCCAGAGAAGGGCTGAATGCTACTGCCTCTCACATGAAGTGAGGTGAGGGCATGGAGCTAAAGGGAGGATGGCAGGAGTGAGAAAAAAAAAAATAATCAAAGCTCAGCACTGACACTCATCATCTGACACTTCCTCTACAGCAGCAACGCACGGTCCAGGAGGAAACGCAGGGTTTTTCTGTGATTTCACCCCTGCCCCTCAAACATATGTTGGTTTTTAGTTTTTGATATCTTCTAGAAAACCACTGCTGTCTGCCACAATCCCCCCTCCTCCCCATAAGCGAGGCCTCGCGCTGACGTTACCTGATCAGATAAAGCTCGTTGTTCCAGGGATAGACATTGAGGACCGGCCCGACTCCGATCATGTGGTTGTGGCAGTCCCCCACGTTCTCGACATACTCGTGCTTCAGTGGCACCTTGCTGAGCAGCTCAAACTGATCGGGGGCTTGCCGGAGAACCTGCTCTGCCGCGTAGAAACCATCCACCAGCAGCGTCCGCCCGCCAGTGCCCTCGTGCTTCAGGCAGTGGAACACTTGGATGCTGCACGGGTGAGAATCCAGAGCAGAAAGACCTTGGCTGCCTGTCCTGTGGAGAGACGGCGCTCCCCGCAGACCCGGACAGACACAGATGGACACACCACCCTTCTGATGGTTGTGACACTTATTTGTAACACAATTCATTTAATCAAGACCTGTCAGGGAATGGAGACAGGCCAGCAGGAAACAGCTGTACCTGCTGTTTCTTCAGACCCTGTCTCACACAATTCTCTTTCCAAGAAGAGGACTGCTGCCTGCACTGCCTCCCAAACCAAGCGAGAAGAGCCTGGGAGACTCCGCGTGGCGTAGGATCAGGCCTGCATCACTCAAAGTGATCCAGGCAATAGGATGCAGAGGTTCAAAAGCATAAACCCAACCTCCCTAGAACATCTCTGAACAAGAGGACAGTTGAAGAAGTGCTGGTTGTACTGTTGAGCTCTCCAGGAACTACAAGGGGAGCCCAGGGCGACCCTCACTCAAAGCCACACCACGGTCTCTACAAGCAGTCCAGAAGAGTCCCTTGAGGCAACGCACTGAGACCCTTGTCTGAAAGTTCACTGTGACCTTCTGGGAAAGCCTTTATCTTCTGATCTCCCTCTGGGGCATCTTACCCCAGTCCCACAGCAGGCGCCGTGGCAGGACCTCCCACTGCACCCTCACCAGCACCTTTTCACGGGGGCGCTCCACACCCTCATACCCTCAAGAGCCTCAGGATAATTTACGAGGGTCGGGGTTAAGTCAGTCCAGAGGCACTGCAGCAAAGGACACTCCGTGCCCCAAAGGAGTACCTCCTCCTCCAGCTCTGGGCACTAGGAAAGGCTCCTCTGAGGGCAGGCTCTTCCGTACGATGAGCGCAGCCTTTCCCATAGCTTAAGCAGTTTCTATTCTCTGCGATAATTTAACTCGAGACTCGTCAGATTCAGCTGATTTTAGCCAAAGCAGCAGGGGAAGGCAGACATTCAAATGAACATATCTTTCCTGAAAAACACCTAATTTCCTTTAGGAGCAGGTCAAAGACTCTTCCAAGCGTTTCGGAAGCAAGTCTGAGACAGTCTGGGAAGAAGGGATTTCTGGCAAAGATGAGGGCCCAGGAAAGCCAGAAATTCACGTTCTGCCTGCACAACTATGGCTCTGCAGAACTGCCAGCACTAACGGCTAGCCTGATTAATGTAGCCCATGCTGTCACTGCCTGATGCACCTCAGTTGGCTGCAGACGAGGGTACACCTACCTGAAGGGAACCCTTCCAAGTGGAAAAGAGGATAAAAATAGCTACTGAACACTATAGTTCTAGCACTGAGCAGTTTAAGCAAAGCTCTTTTATAGGCTGAGGTTCTGATTACCAGTTCCATTTTCTGTCTGGCTTTGGGGAAGGTTTCGTGAGCTCCTAGAACAAGTCAGCCAAGCAGGTATCACTGTAGGTCAGGGAAGCGCACAGGTGCTGCAGTCAGCTGAGGACAGGGAAGCCAAGCAGAACTCACCTGAAGCGCGTGGCAGGACCTATGCTTTACACAAACACTTCTAGCTCCACAGAGCACACTGAAATCCACCTACTCTGCTCCCGACACCAAGCTGCTTTAGAAAAACTACCACCCAAGAGCTTCCTGCCTGGTTGGGCACAAACAACAGTGCTCAGGGTGCCACCGAAGGAGGGCTGCTCCGAAATCCACGTGCAGCCAGCAGATCTCACCCCTTAGTCCTCCTCTGCTTTTCCAGCTCTGCACCACAGACCTTTCCCATTAAGATGTTTAGCAAGTTAACAGCCTCCCCTGGGAAGAGCTAATCCTGCCCTGGGGCAGGAGGCGGGGACTGGGTGACTGCTCTTTGTAGCCCTTGTTCCAGGAGGGATCACAACACTTCCATCTGTTCTCCCCCAGGCCATTTCCCAATGACTCCCCTCTTGACTGAGAAAATTAAGCTAGAAATTAAACCTAAGCCTCCTGCACTTCCCTGCCAACAATAACCAGCGCTGCTGTCTTTCTCTCTCCAGCTGCGTACAAAAATCAGAGCCCAGAGGCTTTATCAGAAGAGCAGTTTGCAAGCTAGGATTTGGGAAACACTGCTGTAGCTACAAACTGCTTTCAGAAGCACAGACAGCTGTGAACTCCAAAGGGCTGGGGAGGCCTGGCTCCTGACTACCTCAGGGCTGCACCGCTGCCAAAGCGCAAACCCCAACCTGTCTGAAGCGAAGCGGAGCGACTGCACAGAGCGTACGTGAGCAGAGCACGTACACCAGTTAGCTCTCTCGCAGCTTGGGAGGGCAGACAGCTACTGCAGGCCGTGCCAAGGTGAGCCGTCCTCCTGCCTTCCCTGAGGCTACTGCCACCAGAGCTCAGCCAGCAAGAGACAGGGCTGATGGGGCTGAGGGGGGCTCGGCCCAGGTCAGCAGGACTGTGTCAACGCACACTTGTGCAGCGACTTTGTACAGCAGCTAATAAGGGGCGCTTGCTGCAGAAGGAGCTGAGCCCTGCCAGATGCACCCCAAAGACAAAGAAACCATCTCATTTCTGGGAGGTCGAGTGCTGTGTGTCACTCTGGAGACCGTGGAGGGTGATTTCAGAAGAGACTGTCAGGCAAGCTTCAGGGTAGCACAGGAATGACTCCAGTGCTGAGCCTTCCTCGTGGCTACAAAGGCTACCCGAACCACAGTGACACCAAGCAGCAGCCAGCTGTCTGACAGCCAAGCCCTTCCCTGCCTGCATTCTGGAACACCTAGGAGTTTCAAGCACAGGAACAAGTGATCTACGGACCACCTCACTCCACAGGGATCAGACAGGACTCAGAACTGCTGTGTGACTAGAAGTACATCCCATCAGCAGCACCGGAGACAACGAAGCCCGTGCTGCTAGGAACGGCATTGCTGGGAATCGCTCCTGCCTTCCGCGCCGTGCATCCGCGAACCAGCCAAAGCACCTACCCGCAGGGCTCCTGGAAGTAGGTCGTGTCGGTGTGACGATCCAGAGCCAGCTTGGTGTAGGCAGTGTCTCCCCGCGAGAAGTCGGAGGTGAAGTACCACATTCTGCCGTAAATGGTCTCCCTGCAAGAGAGGCGAGCAGTTATCAAAGCTCTGCGGGGTTCAGCCTGGTGGGGAAGCAGATCCTCTCTTGTGTTTGAGGTTACTCCCCTCCATCCTACCTGCAGAGCAATTTAAAGCAGAACAACTTAACAAAATTCACATTGTCAAGAGATGGCGCTTCTTATGCCTTCTCTAGAGTTCAGTTTCTCTCTTTCCTCCCGAGAAGGCTGATGGCAACGAGCCTTGCCTCCCCTCCACAGATACGGATCTTTCCACACCAAACATCAGCCCCAGTCCCATCAAGGAGGCCGCTGAGCGACACGAGGAGCTGCCAGAGTGCAGCTAGCCCTCGCCTGTACCCACCACAAGGTTGCCTAACAATCCCCTTCCTGTTCTTAGGATCCAGCCTTTTCACCCACCGGCCCCCTACAACATGCACAAAGGGAACAGACAGAAGGCACAGACAAACAGCACCCGGGGGCTAGGGGGTGAGGGTGCCTGGAGAGAAACACCGGCTGCATGTGCCCTGGAGCCCCCCATTTCTGTTTGGGGTGACTATCCAGTAAAAGAAACCCCTCCTCTTCCAATGGCCCACGGCAAGTTAAACCGTTTCTGCAGCTCGGATAAAACTTGGAACTCAAACCCCAGCTTGCCATGCTGTTGGGGTGTTTTAAACACAAGACAGAAGAAACATTTCTCAATATTTTCCTTTAGCAAGAGCTATGAATTGGTTTTGATCTCCCGGGGCCAGGGCTGCCCTCGTAACCTTTCAAGTCATAACAGGAAATATCTCTCCTTGCAAAGCTCTAGTCTTCCCAGAGAGGCTGCTTCCTCCAGCCACTCTGCGCAGCCCCACTGGCACAAAAGTCATCACACGCTCCCGAGGCAGCTCCATAACCTGGTCACTCTCGGCTCTCCCCAAAAGAGGGCAGATTGCGCAGCGCAATACTCCATCTCCCCTCAAGCGGAGTGGCCGGAGGCTGCAGAAGGCCCAGGCCTTGCATTTGCACACCAGGCTGCACCGCACAATACCCAGGATGAGGCAAGCAGCACCTTCCCAAATGAAAGGAAAGCAACAGTCTGCCCTTCCCAGCTCCTCCACAAAGCTGTCAGAGGCCCTCCCAGGGCAGCCTTGTTACCTGATTAAGCTGATCCTTTCTGCTAGGATTTCCGTGTCCTCTTTGGTGGGAGTGACATTCTCTACGAAAGCAATCCCATACAGCAAGAAGTTCTGCAGGAACTCCTTCAGCCCCTCGTCTGTCTGCAGGAAACTCTGGCAGTCAACGGACGGGACCTGGGCCTGGCGGTAGATTTCTGCGTTCCAGAGAATCCGCGGGTGCATCACCTGCTGCTTCTGCCCCTCGTAGCTGTTCTTCACCAGCCACTCCAGCCCATAGCGCGTCACGTGCCCGTCCGGCCCTTCGACAAGGGAGAGGAGTCACAGTCACCACAACCACACCCAACTGCCCGAGGTCGCGGCCAGCACAGCCACCAGCCTAGGACAGTCCTCACCCTTTAACTTGGTCTGGGGACAGACTCTTTGCACCCCGACGCCCCCCAAAATATTATCTGGGTAAGGCCACAAGGCCCAAAAAGCATTGTCATTGCTGCAGCAACTCCAAATTCAGAGCCAAGTGTTTCAATTTTGGTAGTTTTGCGTTCCGTTGACAGGGCTCCAAGGGGGAATAAAGCACTGAAGACAAGCCCACAAATAAAGGTAAGCTACAAAAGGAAGCAAGCAGCTGGGAAGCTGAGGAGAACGGACAGAAAATGTGAATTCTGACCAGGAATACCAGTGAAATAGGACAAGAGGGAAAGAAAACCAACATTTCTTTACCAATCTCTTCACCACCCGCACGGCTGCTGCGTTCAGACAAAGCCATAAAATACCCAGACACTGCAGATACACACATCTCTACCCAAAAAGGGCTGGGGAAACCAGACAAATTTAAGACCGAGGCACGTGTACAGGATCGGCACTGCTCAGAGAGCGGCGTGTAACATCTGCTTACAGCTAAGCCTCTCCCCGAAACAGCTACCGGTTTAGGGATGAGGCTGCCCTCTCCCAGCAAACCCAAGGGTGGGATCCATCAACAGGGCTCCCTGCAGCGGGTCAGTGCCGTAACACACGCAGGGTACGGTCGCTCTGCCACTTACACGTGAGGAAGAGCGTGGTCTCGTCCACTCGGACGGCCTTGGGTTTGATGCCCAGGTCCACGCTAGCCGTGTCCAAGCTGCGCTGGTTTGTCTTGGCGTTGTAGCAGGAGGCTGAGCGGCAGTGGTCCCGCAGCCAGACAAAATCGAAGCGCATCAGCGTGTTCCCGTACCTGAGCTCTGCAAAGAGGGACAGGTTCAAGAGAGGTGCTGGTGCTGAGAGCCCACAAGTCACGATCCTGCTTAGAGAGGACTGGAGGCTGTTAGACCTAGCACCTCTTCGCAAAAACTAAGCCAGCCTGTCACAGAGGTGCTGCTCTTGCTGTCCAGCCACACAGCCAGGCTGCCCACAAACCCGCTCCAAGAATTGCGTTTCACGCAGGAAAAGCTGCACGGGTTGGGGCAGAGAGCTGGGCACGCACCAGAGCGGCCATCCCCCTGCCAGTCAGGGCCCTGAGCGTGACACGAAACAAGGGACTGAGAGGGCGAGGCCCAGATGCCGTTACTGCTCAGGAATCCCTGGATTTGATTTCCGATTCAGCACTGCCTCATTTATCATAAAAAGCCTGACCACCAGCAGACACACCTGCTCGGTCCTGCCTTTGGGAATTCCCGAAGGGAATGTGAAACACAGACTCCAGGGTGCATCCCATCCATTTCAGAAGAAAAAAAAAAAATAAAAAAAACTAAAAGAAATTAATCACTCCCAGGGAACAGTGTCAGGACAATCTCCCTCCTCTCCCCAGAGAGACTCAAGAGCAGGCACACACGCACCCGACACACCTACCTAGATGGTCACCGTGTAACTGCCAGGCACACTTGAGGGACTCCGGGGCCGTGTGGTGCCGGCGAGCTGCAGCGGCGAGGAGGGTCCTTCTGTCACCGAGCAGCCACGGCGAGCGATGCCCGGTGCTCCCGCTCCGCTGCCACGGCACCTTGAGCAGACAGGCCAGCCAGCGGCACCACATCCTGAGCGGCCAGGGGAGAGAGGGGACAGAAGAGGGTGATTCAGCTGCGCTGCTGCATTGCATCTCGGTCTCGACCTCCGTGCTCGGATGCCAGGCACCGTAAGCGCTTCTGGGGAAGCCGGTACCATCCTCCACTGTAACTCACTGCCAAAGGAGGCGAGTGAGAACTCATCCATTGAGGAGGAAGGAAAAAAGCAGGCACAGTGACTGGCAGCGCGGCCAGAGAGGAGTCACCTCCCTCCCAGGCACCAGGACATGAAAAACGGCCAAACACGGGGTTTGCAGAGCCTCATATTAAACGCCTTCACAGCCAGGTCCGAGTACCAGCCTCACCTTTGCATTCTCCCAGTGACAACGCAATCAGGCACGCTGCTAAGCTGTCCAGTGCCTACAGTCCACGCTTACTGCTAATAACACACCGAGCGCGCAGCAATCTCCACGAGCTTGAGTGCTTCACCCTTCTTCAGGCCAGCTGCAGCAGGTATTTCTGCAGACACCACCAAACCCCGGAGGCAGACCGTGAAGTTGCACGTGAAAACGGGCTGCCCTCAAAAACGGCGCATAATGGAAGCAATGGGGAATCAGCCGTTAGGGGCCAATGAGTTTTTTTTAAACGAGCAAGCTAACCCAATCCACGCACATCAGCTGGGAACAGAGGGAGGACGGACAAGGGTGAGAAGGAACAAACAAGACCCTAGGGTTTGTCTGGGAAAGCAATTCCAGAAGAGACAGCCGTGTGTTGAATGCTCTTGTGCAAAACACTGGCAGAGTCTCACCTCCTGCAGATTTTGTCCCCTCTCTGGGCTTCCCAGTTTGAATTCACCATTCCTGGACAGAACTACAGGGATCCGGGAAGCAGAGAAAAGTGACCTTGGTTAGAACTGCAGGAATCCAGTAATTAGGTCAGTTCTAGAAAAAGTATGCAAAATAACGAGGAGGAGGAGGATCTCTGCTTCTGCTGAAGGACACAGCTGGCACGGAAGAGAAACCAAGTGTGGTTAATTTTAGGCTAGGGACGAGAAGATGATTTCTCAGAGGGAGATTTGTAACAATGCTTTAATACAAAGAGCAAGGGCAA
This sequence comes from Chlamydotis macqueenii, assembly GCF_036417535.1. Taxonomy (NCBI): domain Eukaryota; kingdom Metazoa; phylum Chordata; class Aves; order Otidiformes; family Otididae; genus Chlamydotis; species Chlamydotis macqueenii. The sequence goes on from NC_141566.1 coordinate 1,241,423, forward strand.
AACCCTCACAAGTTTTACAAAACAAAGCCACAGTCTAAACGCTGGTGTTTCACTCCATGTAGCAGGAGGGGAGGCACTGGAGCTCCTCGCTTGCTGCCTGCCACCTGCAGTAACAGAGATCTCTGCTAACACAACCCACCTCGCACTTCAAACCCTGCTGCGAGGCCCCTGAAACTCTCATGGATGCTGACTGAGCTGCGGCATCCTGAAAGACTCCAGCATTCTCGTCACAGAGAGAGAAAATGGGGCACCAGAGAACTTGCACAGCCTGAGCCAGAGCTACTGGGCATCTTGAAGACACACAGGATGATTTCTCTCCCCTTTGGTGGTCTGCAGCCAGCCAGAATATCAGCTTCTGTAGAAGCAGCAATGCTAAGTTTGGGAAGGATGCATCCCCTCCCTGCCAGCTTTGGAAATGTGGCATAGGAAAATGGAAAAGGAATCAGTCGAATTTGGTACACAAACTTAATAACCAAGTGAAGAAAATCCACAGCTACAGAAAACCAGGAGCTGACTATGATGTCTGGTGGCTTTACAAAGCTCCAAGAAATCACGTAACTTCCCGAACCAAGCCTTACAACTCACCAAGCTCAAGACTATTCTGTGAGAAAGAGGAGGGAAGACCGTCCAGTTTGGCTTGTGGATATCCTGGATATCCACTAACCAGCACAGGGGGAAAAAGCAGCAAGCTTGTCTGCGCACACCCGGTATCTCCTCACGCAGGACCCAAAGCCGACAGGAAAAGCTCATCTACAGATCCATTAGAAAGCGGCCTCTGCCGGGGCAGCTCCAGCCACGGTTATCTCTTTCTGCACGCGTTCCTTTTATCTCGTCCTCTTCCAGTATCGAAACTTAGCAGAGAATAAACACAGGTGACGGTAAGTGACCCAGATATTTAATCTAATCATCGAGACCTCTTGCTGCTCTGGCTGGAGGCACACACCACAGACAGCTCACAGAGAAGCCTTAAATTAAATCTTTCCAAGAGATACTACAACTGAGGAGCTGAAAACAAGAAAACCTGTATGATTAGAGAGGATTTACATCTTGCCTCTGTGTTTGTTTAATCAGAGCTAAGAGCTCTCTCCTGGCTGGAATTGGTTATGTGAACAGCTAACTCTGTCCCCCCGTTCCCCTCCTTGCCTCACCTTTACGCTGTCCAGACCACAGGCAGCTCACCTGGGCAGCAGGGAAACGCAGCAGCTGAGAGACTTCAAGACAAAATCTGCCTTGGAATTCAAAAAGAAAGAGCAGGAGGAAGGAGACATTAAGCCGCCCTGCGCATAAACACAAGTGGACTTTGAGGAGGGAGAGACGTTCAGTTACCAAGTCCACCCCTCCACTGAAGCGGGACAAAATCCTACGCAGACACTGACGTGAGCGCCTCCTGCGCGGCTCACCCTACCCCAGGGCCCACCGCGCGGTGCATGGAAAACAGCAGCACGCACAGAACCCACGCCAGGAGCGACGGGGGAACAGGAGGAACAGAGCTGCGGGAAAGGCAGAAAACTCGGGCGTACGGCGATGCGAGCAGTTACCATCAGTCTCTGAGGGACAAGAGAAGAGACGCGCTGTGAAAGGAGGAGGAAGGAAGAGCTGGCCTCACGAGGGGCTCGCCTGTCCAGGAGACTTCCCGCCTGGTCCCCAGCAGTTTGGTTCGCTGCTGCCACAAGAAGTAACCAATACTGGTTTTTTTAAGCTCCTTGATAAAAAGCCGCCATTCCCATTTTGAGCAAAGAAAAATACCGAGCTGGAAAAATTACTGACCAAGTAGTTTCAGCAATGAAAGCACACATGGAAGGAGAAACCACACCAGTCTGTGGCCTTTAGCCCGCTCTTAGCCAAAACCTTCCAGGAGCAGGGCGACACCGGCTGCAAGGGAAGCTGCCCCGATGCCCGCTGCTGGCGCTGAGAACAGACCGGTTCCATCGCCCTCTGCCAGCACGCTCAGCCTGTTTTTCAAGCTTATTTAGCATCTGAAAAAAATGATGTGTTTTTCATTAAGCATTCCCAAACATTCAGTCGCTTACACTCACGCATCCTTTTCCTTGCTAGACGCACCTGGCTAAAGCAAAGGTTTCTGATCCCTCAGAAAGAGGAAAAACTTCAGCAGCACACCAGGCCTGAGGGGGCGGGCAACGCACACAAACACCGCGACAGACCCCCCCCGCCCCGTGGCAGGGTCCCCTGGGACAGCAGCGATGTCGCAGACACCGGCGCCAGGGTGCCAGCGGAGTTAAAGGTTCACCAGCCCCAGCCAACCCAGCTCACCTATTAATCACCAAAAAACCACACAGTCCCCTGCTGAGCAGGGCTCCTGCCTCCCCCCCGCTGCACAGACAGCTATATTAGATCTCGGCTGTCAGGAACCAGATTCCCCTTTCAGCCCTTCCCCACAGGGGATTCCAATTAAATTAAGGAGCTAATAAAGACATCCCAGACAGTCCCAGCTTCACAGCCTCCTCGCTTTCCTAGAAGTAAAGGCAATTATCTGCTCAGCCCGCATTTAACACCAACCACCTGACTGCAGACCCCCTTCCCATAATCTTATTGCCCTCTCCTGTTGGCAGTTTCTTCATCTGTCTCAAGCAAAGCCTTTTCAGGCTGCACAGCTTAGCAGAAACAAGCTCTAAGTCTCTTTCCCCCCCCCCCCAGCAAAGCAGCCAGCCCTCATGGCATATCCCCCACAGGGATACTTGCTGCAGTAAACTCTTATTAAAAATCACTTCATTGACCAGCTCTGGGTGCCGCCCAGGCAGAGAGGGGTTGCTTTTTATCAGAGAAGGAGGGAAAACAGCTCTGCCCACGAGCTGCCCTGCAAGTTTTCACTCGCAGGCAGCCGGCACCCCCGCCCGAACTCCGGGCCGGTGAACGTTACCTGGCACGGTGCGGGCACGGGCGGAGGTGAGGGACAGGACGCAGCGAGGCTTCCCGCGGGCTCGGGGCGCCGAAGGAACGGCGAGAGGTCTCTGCTGGCGGTCACGGCTCTTCCCCGCCTCCTCCTCCTCCCGGTCCCCGCACCCGCCAAACGTTGCTGGAAAGCTTTTTACACAGCAGCTCCAGGAGGCCGGCGCCGCCCGAGGAACCCAGGGCCTTAAATCGGGGTCCCGCTGACCTTTCAGAGAAAAACAAAAACAAAAAAAAAGGAAAAAAGCCACGTTACAAACCGCATTTGGAGCTCCCGGGACCCGCAGCAGGGCAGCCCCTACGCCGCCAGCTCCCGCCCCGCCAGCGGCGGCCTCCGGGAGGGGAGAACGGCGAGACCCGGCGAGCGCCAGGCCCGACGCCAGCAGCCGGTACCGGAACTCCCGCCGCCCCGGGGAGCTAGGACACCCCCCCACCCCCGACCCACCTCGGCAGCTCCCCCCCGAGCTCGGACCCGGCCCGGCTCCTCCCGAGCGGCTTCACCGGAGCCAGGGCCGCGGCGGGGCCGCCTCAGGCCGCCCCGGGGCGGGGCCGCACCGCACCACCGAGCGCGGGCGGGCTGGGCTAGAGCGCCGCCCGCCATAGAGAGCCGCCGGCGGGGCAGAGCGCTCGCACCCACAGAGCCTGTACGGGACGAGGAGCGCGCCGGGGCGGCACCGGGCTCTGCGAGAGGGCGGCGGAGCTCCGTCCGCAGCGGGCGCCGGCGGAAAAGGCCGCAGAACGCGGCCCCGGCGGCTATAAAGGGCCGGGAGGCCGTCGGACGGAGCGCCGCGGGCACCACAGAGACGCGCGGCGGCGGAGGATAGAGCGCCGCACGCACCATAGAGAGCTGGCTGTCCCGCGAGCCTGGCGACGGCAGGAGCGGCTGCTTCTGGGGAGGGTCCCGCCGCGGCGCGACCCCCGCCCGGGACAGCGGGGGGGCCCTTTACCTTTTTAACCGTAGAGCGTCCCGGGGGGGAGACCATAGAGCGACACGCTGCAGCGCAGAGCGTCGCGGGGACGCAACGCATGCGCAGTGTAGGGGTCGGCGGCGGGTCCGCCGTGCTGCCGGTGGCCCCGGTACCGGTCGCCGCTCGGGGGAAGCGGCCCTGGCTTGGAGCCCCGGCTGCTTCCCGGGGCCTGGCTGCGCCCGGGGAGGCCCGAGGCGTGCCGGGGAGCGAGGCCGGGCCGGGCTTTGGGAGGAAGGGTACATTTTGGGTACAAAATGCCGATTTTCCTCTAAAGGCCCCGGAGCGCCCCGCGGCCCTGTCCCAGCCCTGGGCCACCCCCCAGCCAGGCCTGCCCGGGCCGGGGGGACGCGGCGGGGTTCCTGGGGACGGCGGCTCCGGCCCCAGGCGCCTGGGGGTCTCCCGAGCGCGAAGCCTGTCCAGGGCAGGGCCGCGGTGCCGAGCGGCCTCCGGGCCGCGGGGGAGCGGGAGCCGGATCCCAAAGCGGGGTGGCGCGGGCGGGGCGGGGTGGCAGTGCGTGACACACGGTGGCACTGGAGCTCTGAGCGCTGCCTGCGTGTGGCTGGCTGTGACCCGGCTCCTGCGCGGGAGCGCAGAGCCCCCCTGCACCCCTGCCCGTCCCGTCCGTGCCTCACGGGTGCTGAGGGGAGCCCCGCCCCCAGACCCAGTTCCTTGGGCTCGCTCTGGCCTGGAGGGTGACCCGTGCGCGGGGCGCGTCCTGAGCGCCGGCGTCCTCGGAGCGGGGTCAGCGCGGCGGGGTCGCTTTGGGACGGGGCAGCTGCCCCGTCTGCCGTGGGTTGAGGCCTGGGTTGTGCCTACCCGGTACCTGCGCAGGCCGCGCGGCACCCGTGCCGTTCCCCAGGCGCTGTCTGTGCTGTGTCGTGATTTCCACGCCCTGTTTTCCAAAATTCAGGCCTTTCTGAGTCCTTCCATTTTCCCTGCCTGTGCCGGGAAATCACTTGCCGTGATTGCCTTCGCAGCGAGGGGACGCGGTGGCGTGTCGCCGCTGCGCGCCGTTTGCCAAGGGTGTTTTTCAGGAAAGGGGTGGGGGTGGCGCCTGGAACAGGCAGAGGAGCTGGCGGGGATCTGCCGCTTCCCAAAAACTCGTCTGTCTCCCCCGGGAGCCGCACCAAGTTAGTCACTCGCTGAGCTCACGGTGGAGGCATCTCGGCCTCCATGAGAATTTGCCTGCGAGCGCGCCCCGCTGCCGGCTCCCCAGAGGTGGCTGCGGGCGATGGCTGGCCGCGTGCTCCTGGCACTTGGGCAGTGCCCCTCGCCTGCGCCCCGGCCCTTCTCCCACGCCGAGGTCCTGGCAGGAAGCCCCGGCCCCGCTCCCGCCGCGCCCTGTGTGCGGCACCTCTGCGGGAGCCCCTGGGCTGAGTGGGGGCGTCGGGACGCCCCGCGGTTCGTGGCGGATGAGCCGCCCGTTGCGGGCGTGGAGTGCGGTTCTGTGGAGTCACCGGGGTCGGCGGTCGCTCTCGCACCGTGCGGATCTGTGGCCCCCCTCGGGGTGCCGGGTGCTTCCGACGTGCACCTGCCGCTCGGCCCCGGCCTGCTGGGAAAGAAGGCGCCTGGGAGCGTTCTGGGGATTTCCCAGGGAGAGCTGGGATCTGGGAATTCTCTGCCCTCCTCCTCCTCTCCCCTCCTTCCTCCAGCAGCGGCTCTCACTCGCATGCCGGTCCCGGGGTCACAAACAGCTTTAAAAAAAGCACCGGCCCGCACAATGCTCTTCCCTCCTCTGACGGGCGCGGGTGACGAGATCCCGCATCCGGCCCCGAGGATACGGAATGAGCCCCCTGCCTGGGAACGGCCTGCCCGTCCCCACCGGCAGCTCCAGGGCTGCGGGGCTCCGAGGTCAGTGGTGCATCGCTGCGCGCGGAGGCAAGTGACCCCGCACCCTACGGATGCGCCCTCCGTGGGGCTGGCTCGCTCCCCTCGGACGTGCCGCGCGAGAAGTGGGTCCGTCTTCCCCGCGCGCGGGGTTCCCTGGGCGCTGCTGCTGCTGCTGTCGGGCGGGGCTGGCTGTGGCGTACAGGGCACATGCGGGTTTCTCTCGACACGTGGCTCCTGCGCTGGCAGAAATCGGGAGATATTTCCACAGGTCAGGACGGGGAAGCCATGTTTTACAGGAAACGCAGCAGTTTCTGTCGGAGCGGCAGGACCGAGGGCGGCCGAGCGGACAGGGGAGACTCCTGGAAACGGTTCATGGGGCAGAAATGCAGAGAAGTGTCGGGGTGGGTGCAGGAACTGTTTCACCCAGCCCAACCCGAGCGCCAGTGTCCAGCCCAACTCAGCCCAGTGCGTCCCAAACAGCACAACTCAGTACGGCCAACCCAACTGGAACGGCGAGGCCAGCCCACCTCAGCCCAGCGCCACCCAACACAAATGACCTGACCCACCCCAACCCAACACGAGTGACCCAACATAACACGACCCAACGTGAATGACCCAACATGACCTGACCCACCCCAACCCAACACGAGTGACCCACCATAACATGATTCAATGTGAATGACCCAACACGACCCAACATGGCCTGACCCACCCCAACCCAACACGAGTGACCCACCATAACACGACCCAACATGAATGACCCAACACAACCCGACCCAACATGAATGGTGCAGCCCAGCCCAACACAACCCAACCCAACCTTAATGAGACAGCCCAACGTGAAGGATGTAACCTGGCCCAACACAACCCAACGAAACCCATCATGAGTGCCACGGCACAGCCAGACTGGAGGAAAATCCAGAGGACGTTTTAGAAAGGTCAAGGAGGGGAGGGTCCATGGACTGGAGCTCCAGTGCTGGCTGCCCGTGTGGCAAGGCTGTTGGAATGAAACAGAAAGAGCAGAACAACCTCTACCTGCCAGGCCTTCGCCTCTAAATAGGCTGTGAGCTGGTGAAACGTCACGGTGTGTTAGGGACCTGAGAGTCCAGGGGGATTCTCTGGTGTGTAATAAGTTGAGCCTCACTGCTCCTCCTGACTCTCTCCTTTCATAACACTTGCTCAGACTGAAGTAACTTTAAACGTCTGTCTCTTCCGGTGATACTGATCAGTGGTTTCAAGGGAACAGAGCCCAGCAGGAAAAGCTGGAGCTCACAACCGTATGAAGAAACCGTGCTAGAACCTGAGGCAAAGCCCCTGATGTGGCTGTGGTCCTGAGTGCGGTGTACGCTGAGGGACGAACGCTGGGTCCCTCCGGGCACACCAGTGGGCATCCCGTGGGACCACTCACTGGCTTCCCTGCTCCGGCGTTACTTCCCCTGCGGCCAAGCTCCCACTCCCAGGAATGCATCATGTCACCATGGAAACACAAATGCTTGTTTATTTGACTTCTTTCAGTAATTTTTTAAAATTTAATTTAATTCCCTCTCTCTCTCTCTTTTTTTTTTTAGTTATTCGAAGGAAGGAAGCCCAAACTCTGATGTTTGTTTGTTCTGTCCTGGCCGATGTTCCCTTGGTCGCACTCCAGTGGCCGATAAACTGGCAGGGAACCGGAGCGTGGAGCACGGCAGAGCCTGGGAAAGGCCGGGACCCCGCTTCCCCGGCCTGACGTCACCGTTTCTCTGCGATCAGCTTGGCCTGGGGACCGCGTGCTGCCAGCTGCCTTCGCTTCCCCCGCTCCCCTTCGCACCGGCAGCGCCCTTGTCGCCAGCTCGCGGGGCCGTTCCCGGTGGCATGGCTGTGAGGAGAGCGTCTCCCCGTGGTCCGGGCTCCCTCCACCCTGCCCTGCTGTCGTCTTCTGAGCCTCTGCCCCACGCTGTGGCCGGGACCCGCGCTTCACCCCTGGCTGTGGGACCACGGAGGGGGACAACCCACAGGGGACGTGGGCTGTGCTCTTCTCACAGACCTTCACCCCCTTCATCCCGGTGGATCCCGCCCAACCGCGGGCATCCGGTGCTGTCCCAGGCCATTACGGATGCCAGGCAGAGTAGGAGGGGGTGCTCGTGGGTCTGGGACCCTGCCTCTTCCCCCAAGATCCCTGGGGTGGGAGACACGTTTGGGTGGGCGCAGGAGGCGATTCCTGAGACCCTTGCAGGGTAAACGAGGGCCCTGAAGACCCTTTTGGGTGTCCCTTCCTTCGGGGAGGACAACAGGGAATGTGGGTGTCCCTCCCGCACCCAGCTCCTGCTGATGTCCTGAGCTTCTCCTGGAGACCTGAGCTTCTCCCAGCCGAGGCAGCGCGGGCGGCTCCCAAACCTCCTGCCTTGCGCCCCGCGTCCCAGCGGCTCCTCTGCCTCCTGCCCGGCTGCCGCGGGGTGGTTCATTCCCTGGGCTCCCAGCGAATTTCCTCATCCCTTCCATCTGGGAAGGCTGGAGGGGATAGCTCAGACGATGCAGAGCACCAGCGTGGGCGTCTGGGTCCGGTGATGGGAGCCGGAGGGCAGGGGAGGAAGGTCTCCGCCCGTCTTTCGGCACAGCATCACCTGCCCCATCCGCGCTCCCAGCAGCCGCTTGGCAGGCTCCCCGTCGCCGGCTCCCCTCTCCCAACCCCGTGCGTTTGGGAAGCGGCTGCCCCGCACGGTGCAGCCGCTCGCTGGGGAGGAGGGCGTTGGGTTGGGGGTCTTTCTGGGGGTGCTCGGGGGGATCCCCAGGCTCTGTGCGGGGCCAGGTCACCCCAGGCACCGTGCAGCGCGGCAGCCACCGCGCCGGCTTGCTGCCGGCTGGCCCGGACGCTCGTTCCCAGGAAAATCTATCGCTCCGGTGCCGCTAATTGGAGCTCTTTCCCTGCGCTTCCTCCTTTCAGCCTTCCTCCAGCCCCGGCCCTGCGGGTCAGTAAGTGATTCCCATTAAAGCGCAGTCTCTGCCGGTTCCCCTGTGTCTTTGGGGGGCCACGAGGAGGGGGCTGCGTCAGCAGGGTGAGTCCTCCAGACCCTCTGGGGATGGCAGACGGATCCTTGCAGCTCTCCTCCCTCCAAACCTTCTCCTGCCGCGCGGTTCTGCTGCCTTTCCCCGAGCTCCCGGGGTCCCCCTGCTCCGTCTCCGTCCCCCCCACCTTGCCTCAGCCCCTCTCCTCCGTCCGATGCCCCCGCCCTGCTCTGGCCGTCAGACAGCCGCCATCGATTTTCCTGCTTCAGCAAAACCCAGCTGTGAGGGGAGCGCGAGCCGAGGCCTCGCACGCGATGGCAGAGCCGTGGCGTCCACAAGCCGGGCACAAGGGTGACGGAGCTGGCTGGGGCAGCTGTCGCCATCCCCCCCGTCAGCGCTGTGTCCGGTTTTCTGGGAGATCAGGGTGGCTCTTCCTGCCCTGTGCCCTGAGCAGCCCGGGTTCGTGAGCTCCAGGGGTGGGGAAACGCGGCTCCTCTGTGGGACCCTGCTGGGAACCCGTCACGGGGAAGCAGGAGACCCTCAGCCCACCCTGCTTTGCCCTCAGCCCCTTTCCCCATCCGTCCCAGCTTTCCCACTGCCTGCAGCCCTGCCCCAGCCTTTCGGGTCTGGCTTGGAGCGGAGGAATGCGGCTCTGCAGCCCAGGGTCTCCTTGTCCCGAGAAGTGACCCCGAGGGGGTCTTGGTGTCAGGGCGCAAGGGCAGCCGGTGGGGTTGTCCGTGTCCAGGCAAGGACGGCAGGGACCAGCAGCGTCCCTGGGGATGCAAGCAGACCCCGCCGCGTTGCGTGCTCAGCCTCCCGTCCCTCCCAGTCCCACCACACCAAGTGCCGGTGGCCACCATCTGCGGCTGGCCAAGCTCCGGTCGCTGCTGTAAGGTGTTTTTGGGGGGGTGCAGGCAGCTGGGGGGCACCGACTTCACCTCCCTCTTGCCGACGGGGCCCTGAAGCTGTCCTGGAAGCTGCTTTTCCTGGGAAGCACGGCGAGGGACGGGTGGGCTGGCTTTGCGTGAGCGTCAGCTTGCCACAGGTCTCGCCGCCACCCTCCCCGCTGCGCTGGCACCGGTGATTCTGAGGGGCTCGTCCCAGAGCGGGCGCACCCGGGGCGGGGGAAGATGGGCTGTGTGGGGGGGCAGCCGGGGACGGGGTGTCGGGGGGTGGCCCCCTCGCTGGCTGGGCAGGGGAAGGGGAGGAGGTGGGAGAAGGTCAGCAAAGTTTTTGCCTGGCCCCGGAGCGCGTAGGCGGGAGGGTTCGGGCCGCCAGATAACCACCGTTATTTAATTTATTTTTTTCTAAATAAAAAAAAAAGGAAGGAAGTTAATAAATAATGTAAAGTGGATAATGCATTAATGAAAGAGAGCGAGGCGGAGAGAGGAAGAGAGAGGAAGGGACAGGGCAGAGCGAGAGCAGGGGGAGAGGGCGATATTCCTGCCAGCATCGATCGGCGTGATTACATTAGGCCTATCAAATATTCATACCGCGTCCCACACGGGTCACCGCCTGCGCTTTTCCAGTCTCGCCCTGCCCTGGCGCGGGGAGCGGGCTCCGCGTGGGAAAGGGGCTGCGCAAACGCCCGCAGCCCCCGCCGCAGGGCTGTCACCCGCTGGACGGTGACCTGGTGGCTCCGGGCTGGTCCTCCCCCGAGAGCACCTTGATGGGGGATTTTGACTGGGATGTCCCTTCGCCGGCTGGGAAGGGGTGCAGAGCGCACCATCGGGGTGGGCTGAGACCCCCCCTTGCGAAACCCACCCGCAGCGGAGGCGACCGGGGGGGCCACCACCCAATTTTCCTCCCACGCGAGGCGCTTCCCTTGCCCGTGCCTCAGTTTCCCCTTCGGTGGCACCGCCGCCCCCAGCTCCGCCGAGGCCTCGGCCGCCCTCCGCCCCGCTGCAGCCCCGGCCGGCGCGAGCCAGCGCTGCATTCTCTCCTTACATTAATAAAAATTTTACAGCGGGGTGGCAGGAAATGCATTTTCAGTTCATCTGCTGCAGCTATTAGATTACCAGGAAATGGCTGGCTGGCCGGCGGCCAGGGCCTCCGACGGGCCGCCGCGCAGCGCGGGGAGCAGCCAGCAGAGCCCACGGCGGGCAGCGGGCTCCTCGTGGCCCTGGATGTCCCCGTGGTGTGCGGGGCTGTCCCCCGCCAACCCCGCCCGTGCCCGGAGATGCGGAGCAAGGGGATGCTCGGAGGTGGTGGGGATGGGTCCGCGCCCGGCCGGTTTGGGGTCCGTCGATGAACCCCTGCTCCGTCCTCAGAGCCGCAGGGCCCTGACCGGCTGCAGCCTCCGCCGAGGCTCGGGCCGGACAGAGGTGGAAGATGTGGGGCTGGGACTCGGAGATTGCATGCACCAAGCGGGGCAGGTCTCTGCAGAGGTCGGTTATGCCACGCCGTGGGATTTCGGGCTGCCGGGCTGAAGTCAAGAGGCGCATGGGAAGGGATAAATTGGTGTTCTCCCTGTGAAACCGGGGAGGAGGGGGTGCGCGCTGGCTATAAATACCTGCGAGGTGGCGGGGCTAATGAAGGCAGGGAATTGCCAGCAGCCCCTTGGAGACAAGCACCAGTGGCAGTGCTGGCTGCAGGCCCCGGGGAGGGACGCGGTGGTTTTGGGAGAAGCCCCCTTGGAGGTGACTGCGGCCGAGTGGTCTCTGCGGGTGGGACAGCTTCGTGCTGCGACCCCTCCTCGCCCGGCCGCGTGCCCTGGGTTCCCCGTGCCAGCATCAGGCACCGAAGCCGAGCATCCACCCCGGGCCGGCTGCACTCTCGCACCTTGCAGGGGTGCGGCGGGTGGTCCCTCCTTCCAGGGCGCCCCGACAAGCGTGGGGCCGGGCTCCAGAGGGGTGCTCGAGGCTTGGGGGTCTCAAGCCCTTGGTGGTGCCCGCTTGGCCTCCCAGAGCCCCTGGCTCCGCGTGCGGGGTACTGCTTTTGGGTAGGGGGTGACCGCCCCCCCCCAGCCCCGCTGCCGTGACATCTCTGCTCTGGTCCCTCCAAACCGGGAGAGGGAAAGGAGGGATGGCGAGGGGACAGCGAGGGATGGCGGAAGGGCGCGGAGCGAGGAAAGGAGCGAAGCGTGGGGCGAAGGCAAGGGCTGAGCCTCGCCGAGGTTTGCTGAAGTTTAACGGAGAAGAAACCCTGCTTCGCGTGGAGGGGACCGGCTATTTTTAGCCGTGGGTAGGATGTCAGCTCCAAAAATAGCCCGCTACCAGATCCTAATGAAATCCTCTCTCTCTGGCTCTCACCCGGAGCGAGTTTGGAGGGGGAGGATCGCTGTCACACCCGCAGCCGAGGAGCTCCTGACATTCACAATGACTCGCCTCTTTTTTTTTTTTTTTCCCTTCTTCTCCCCCCCCCTTCTCCTTCCCCCTCCGGTTTCTCCTATTCTTCGCCGTACGCCGAGCAGAGGAGTCACCAGCCAAAAAAGTGAATGCGGGGGTGGTGCTGCTTAGCTACGGCCAAATCCCAGGCAGCATGTGACCAGACTGGCAATTTAATACCCAGCCTCTCCCTTGCGCTCGTGCGCTCCAGCTAAAGTGACATTGAAACGGGAACTCAAAGTGCTGAAGGCAAAGAAATTGGGGGGAGCTGCTGCGTCCATCCCTGGGGAGGGAATTTGGCTCGGCGGGGCGCGGGAGGGCTTGGTCTGGGGCGGGAAGGGCGGTACCCGGGCGAGGGAGGATGCTCGGTCCGGTACCTGGGCTCGGAGGGGAACAGGAGGTGGACGATCCGCGGCGTGGTGCGTGGGCCGGCCGGTCTGCGGGGAGCTGAGCACATCGGGGTGGTGGAGGAGGCTTTCCCTCACCAAGGACAGCCTCTTCCCAAGGGGAAGGAGAAGCCTTCAGCCCTGCACCCTCTGGGGCTGCGCCGATACGGTGCGAGGGGTCCGGTGCCAGAGCCTGCGCCGCGAGTGGAACGCCTGCCCCGGCATCTGCCAGTGCTTCCGGGGAGCTGGAGGATGGAGCGAACAATTTCCCAGCATCTCCCCAGCCAAGGCACTGCCTGGCGTTACCCGCCCCGCTCGGGTGCCCGGGGAGCCCCGGGTCGGGGTCCCTGCATCGCGGTTTGGAGCCAGGCTTGCTGCTCAAGTCGCCTCTCTGGTTTCTCTGCTGGGCGGGCGACGTGGATTTGGGCAGGGGACCTCGCGGGGACAGACACGTTTTCTGCAGAAGCAGAGACACCGCAGGCGCACTGGGATGCCCTGAGCTTTGCCCGGCGCTTGGCACTCGCTGTACGCAATGGGACGTGGAGGGGAAAAATAATAATAAAAAACAAATCTGCTTTTCTGTTCCCGGCTTGATGTGCGGCGTACTGTGGTCTCGGCTCGTCGGGGGGACGCTTCCTGAACAATTCTGGGTGTTTGGTGCTGCCGGGCTCCGTGGGCAGAGGAAACCCCACACCGCAGGCGGTGGCTGCACCTCGGCGGGGCTGGGCGAGGAGCTCAGGGTCCGGCTCGCACTGGGGCGGCTCGGCCCCGGTTGCTGTGAGGCTTCACACCGGGGCGGCCAAGAGAGGTCCTGGGGCCAGAATCCCTGCAGGATGTTTTCTTTCTGGGGACGAGGGAAGGTTGAAAAGGAAAGCGTGCATTGGCAGCCCCGTGTCCCTCCACCCTTGCAGAATTGCGGCCTTTTGACAAGTCCCCGGCGCTTGCTGTTGCTCCTGAAAAGCCGGTGGCCCTGTCTGCCTTCAAGTGGTGTTTCCGTAATCCAGGCTGTCAGGCCAGACGGACACCGCGGTCCCTTCTGGCCCTAAAATCTAAAAATTAGAGGGCACCAGCACCTCATTGTTTCTGGCTGATTCAATCAGGGGCATCGCGTGTTCTCTGTATCTTTTCCTTTTCTTCTCCCCGCTCCTGCATCGTCCTTAGCGGAGGGTGACTCTGCCCGCCCGCGCCCGGGCTCGGCTGACGGCGTCAGAGGGGTCAGGCACCTCCAGCCTTTTGGCAGCGTTGCCTGGGGATGCGCAGGGGAGAGGGCAGTGCAAAGCGCGGGGGAATTGCTGAGATTGTTGGGGGTGAGCGTTCACCCTGGGCTGGGGTCAGGAACAGCGGGATGCGCTGCTGCCATGCCCATGCCCGCGTCCAGGCGCTGGTGGCTGTCCCGGGTGGGAGACGCGCCCGGAGCCTCCGCGGTGCGGGTGGAGAGGGGGATTCCTGGGAGCTGCTTCTCCCCCGTCCCATCGGACAGGACCCCAGGGGCATCTGAGGGGTTACGGGGTGGTGGGTTCAAACTGGGAGGAAGAGGGAAATCCATCCAGAAGGGAAGAAGAAGAGCTGGGATCAGCCGCAGGTAGTGGTGAGAAGGGGCAGAGGCCACGCGCAGGGATGTCAAAGCCTCCGTTCGGGGCAGCCAGTCGCGCCGTCAGCGGGACAAATCACCCTAAATCTGACAGAGCCTCGCACCTTCCCCTGCCACGGCTCCTGTGGCGGCTGTGCGCCGTCGGGGAACCGCTTCCCTCCTCCGGTGGCCCAAAACCCCCCAAAACCCACGGGGGGTTCTGCCCCGGGCCCTTCCTCTCGGAACCACTCTGAACTCCTCTGCTTCACAGCTGCGCTGGGTTCCCAGCCCTCCTCTTCGGAGCTGCTCTGGTCAGGGGCTCACCGGGAGCCTGCTGCTCTCCCGCTGCTTCCCACCCTGCCGCCCGTCTCCGCATCTGCGTCCCTGCCTTTTTGGCCCTCCCTCGGCAACGGGTGAGGAATAAAGCAGCGCCGGCGGAGCGCTGGGGATGCCGCGGGAAGCCTGAATCACCGGCACCTCGAGGTGGGAGTGATCGATTCGGGGCTGGGGAGGAAGGGAGGCCGGCACACGTGTTTTGAGGAGTCAGGTGCTCAGCGCCAGCTCCGGCAGTCGCTGGGAACTGGGCGACTCAGATCCTTCCTGCGGCTTTAAAGAGAGGGATGGGGAGGAGAGGAGGGGCTGGTGGGAGCCAGGGGGATCCTACGGAGAGGCAGGAACGCTCAGCCTAGCAATGCCGAAAATCCAGCCTGGGAAGGCTCAGCTGGGTACCGCGCTGGGAGAGCAGGCGCTGGCGACCCAGGACTCCAGTGCTTCTGCTGGCACCAACTGGGAGGGAGCCTCCGAGGTCAGTGGGATCGCCCTGGCTGACACCCGGCTGTCGGCTGAGGGCTCGATGGCTTCAGCTTCACCTCTTGGAGACGGCTCCTCAGCCCTCCCAGAGCCGGTGATGTTGCTCCGCTCCGCTCCTCTGGCGGATGCTGCTGGAAAGGATGGGTGACCCACCTGGAATCACGGAGAGGAGGGCGGCGAGGGTGGGAGCTCTGGTGGGATCCACGGCCAGCGCCCGCTGTCATCACGGAGAGGAGGCCTTGCATCTCCGGGACTGCCGAACCGCGACCGAGGGGGGTCAAGGGGGTCCCCGGCGCCCTTGAGCCGCGGTTGTTGCCTTAGGGAAAGCAGAATTTGGGTACCGATTTGGGATTTTGGGTAGTGGCTCCTGGCGTCGAACAGACCCGAACCCACCCTGCGCTGCCGGCCTCACGCGATGCCCGCCAGCCTGCGGACATCCCAAGGAGGGGACGACGGGCTGGGGAGCGACGGGGTGGGCGCGAGGGTGGGAAGCGAAGGCAGGCGGGGATTTTTGGGGTAGCGCCGGCTGCGTCCCGCAGCGTCCCGCGGCCGCGTTGTGGCCATTAGGCGGGGAGCGGATGCGCGGGGCTCTGCGGGGAGCGTTAATGGGCCGGTTCAATCTCCGCTGGATGACGCCACTTGGGTTGCGCGTTAAGAGCTCCAGCTCCGGGAAGGCGAGCGGCAGAGCGGGGAGATGCTCCCGGGCGGCGGCAGACCCCTCCCTCCCTCCCGGCCTCCTCGCTGCCCCCGTGCACCGGCAGCGCCGGGGACCCGCCCGCCTTCCCCGCCCGCAGCCCCGCGGCGCCCCCCGGGCTCTGCCCCGCCGCCCCCCCCCGCGACCGGTCACCCCGTGCCGGCCCGACCGGTTCCCCCGGGGCTGAGCCCGGCCGGGCTGCGCGTTCCGCGGGCGGATGGAGCGGTGGAAGCGGCGGGGTGAGTCCGCCCGCGGCGGCTGCGGGACGGGGAGGGGGACGCTCGTGGGGTGCGGGACGCGCGTGGGGTGCGGGGACGGGCAGCGGGACGCGCGGCGTGGCGGGCGGTGTGTGTGTGCGGGGGGGGGTGTAGACACGCGTGTCGGCGCGCGTGGGGCGTTCGGCGAGGCGGGGTGGGGGGGGGTCCCTGGTCACGCGCGTGGGCCGTGAGCGTACGATGAAGCTGGGGTCTCCGGGCACGCGCGTGGGTCCTGGACACGCACGGGGTGTAGGCGGTGGGGCTGCGGGGGGGTTAGGTGCGTGCCGGAGTCACGCGTGGGTTGCACGCAGGGCAGGGCTGGGGGGGTCCTGGATGTGAAGGGGCTGCGTGCGCGGCCGGTGCTCGGGGGGTCCCGGAAACATGCTGGGCTGGGGGCTGCGGGCCGGGTCCGGACCCCAGCCACGCGTGGGCTGCGTGGAGAGCGGGGCCGGGGGCTCAGCACCGCCCCCCCCGGCCCGCCCCACGGCACCCGGGCTGGGATGAGGGAAAAAGCTCTTCTCTCCCACCTGGATGCCCCGCGCGCTTGTCCCCGGCTTCCAGCCGTCCCCGGCTTCCATCCACCCCCGGCCTGTAAATCATTGGCTTTTACGATCCCGCTGGCCCATTATCGCACGAACTTTATGTGTTTGGGGCCGCTGGCGGCCATAAAGCCGGCCTGGTTTCCGGGGCTGGCATGCCGGCCTCGCGGGCAGGGTGTGAGGAGGAGGAGGAGGCTGGGGTCGCGCTGCCCTGGTCCCCCCCGAGATGGGCAGGTAGGCAGGGAGGGGTGCACCAGTGCCCAGGGGATGGTCGGACCAGTACGGGCCGGGATATGGACTGGTTGTAGCCCCAGGATCGGGGAGGAGAGGGCTGGGAGTGAGTGGGGGGCATTGGGGCGCGGGGAGCAGGAGTGGGGTCCCAGCTCCGGTCGTTCAGTCCCTGTTCCCCCGCCCCACTGGACTGGAAGACCCATGGATCCCCTGCCTCGTGTCCCCTTGGGTCCCTTTGCCTCCCCGCCTGGGTCCGTGTCCAGCCCCTGCGCCCGGGGACCGTGGGTCCGGCAGCGTTCGGGCCCCCGTTCGGTGCTGGGGGTCCCTCCCAGGACCTGTCCTGCCCGGGACGCCGCGGCCGAGCCCTGGACCCCCATCCTGCGTGTCTGGGTTGCAAGGCCCCATGGCCAGCTCCCCTCTCTGCCCGCTGCCCTCCCTGCAGCGTCCCCTGTGCGTCACGGGCTCGGGTGTCTCCCGTGCCCCAGGTCCTGGCCTGAGGTCGCTGGGTTTGCTCCGTGCCTGCTCCAATCTCCTGGCTCCGCTGCCTCGGTTTCTCCCGTTGAGTCGCGCCCGGGTTCAAGCCCCAGAGGGGAAATCTCCCGGGACCTGCGCTGAGTCCCAGCACCCAGCTCCCAGCACAGGGCTTGGAGGGGATGGATCCCTGGACAAGGGCGAGCGTCTCGCTCGAGAAGACGGCGGAGGGGGCGGCAGGTGGGCTCCACGCGCGGGAAAAACCCGAATCTAAGCAGATCGGTCGCCTTTTCCTTCCGGGGAGGGGGATGGGAGGGAGCAGATCCTGCTTGAGCAGCCAAAGTGAGTTCCCTTTGCTTTTCCTGGCTCTCCAAGGTCAGCCTAGCTAATGAAAATCAATCTTCCCCGGCCTCTCTGCTGCCTGAGCAGATTCTACCTGTGGCCCCTCACCTACGTGGAAGCCTCCGCCGGCCGCCCGGCCGCTGACCATGTGCAACGCCGGTGGGGAGCTTCCCATGGGAGTGGAGTCCTCCCGCGGGCCCAGGCAGCGTGACAACACCGGTGTCACCGAGGGATCCCGCGCTTGGTCTGCCGGAGGAGAAAGGCTTTGTCCCAGGGAAAGCCGGCTGCGCGCGGAAAGCGCGTCTCCGGTACTGAAATCTGGGCTGGAAGTGCCAGGGAAAGCTCTGTGCTAGGGTCTGGCGTGTGACGAATGGCTTCCGTCCTCTGCGCGCTCCTGGGCAGATCCCGGCGGCAAGGTCTGGCAGCCTGACGGTTTGGCCATGGCGCCGATGCCATGAGGTCAACCTTGCCGGAGGGAGGGAGCGCTGGGACACGGGGGTGCTCTCCGCGCCCAGCCCGCGGCCCTCAGACGGCCCTGGCCTTCCCTCCGGATAAAGCGGGCGCTGGTGCCAGCGCCGCAGGCTCGGGAAGCGCCGTTTCCTGAAAACAACGGCACATGGCACAGCAGCCTGGCTGCGAGGAGCGAGACGGGGCTTGCCTGCCGCCGAGGCTGCTTTCCCTGCTTCCCCCCGCGTGCGTGCCAGGGTTAAGGAGAAACCTGCCCTCCCCAGTGCTGGGGACGGGGGCACGTCGGTTGCGGGGCTGTGCGTGGGAAAACGGGATGTGGGAACCCCCACACCAGCCTCTGGCTCCGGAGGAGCTGCCGTTCTCGGCTCTGTCGCTGGCTCCGGATAAGTCACAGCTTGAGGTTCCCCTCCTCTAGAGAGGGCTGGCGCGTTCCCGGGGGAAGGACAGACGGGGTCCGTCAAGGCAGGGGGTGGGAAATCCTCTGGAAGGATGCAAAGAGCTCAAAAGCACGGGGAGACGCCAGACCCACCCATTTCAGGGGGCAGATCTTGCGGCCCTTGCCTTTGGGCATGGCTGGCTGAGGTCTCCAGAAGCACCTGGAGCCTGGTAGCCGGGAAGAACTTCCTCAGGAGTTCTCCAGCTGATCTGTGCTTCCCGGTTTGTGTGGACGGATCCGTTGTAAAATGTAACAGAAATGTTTTCTCTGTTTTCCTGCCCCATCCTTTAGGATTTTTAGATGTGCCCTGATGCCGCAGGGTCTCCTCGCTCCTGGAAATGCAGCTCTCTTCCAGCGTGGCTGAGCTCCGTTGCGACGAGACGATGGACCCCCCCGCCGAGGACTTCCAGCAGGTCCTCTCCATTGACCAAATCCGCTCCATCCGTGCCAGCAACAACTATGTGGAGAGACCGGCCGCCTGCTGCCAGCAAGCCCGCTCCAACCCGTCCCTGTCCCAGCCGCCCCACAAGCAAGAGTGGTCCCAGGACCGCCTGGCGTCTTCCGCCTTGCAGGACCTGCGCCGCAGCCACAGCCAGCAGCACCAGGTGCCACCTCTGCCGCAGCACATGAGCCACTCCAGCACGGCCAGCTCGGTCTCCCAAAGCACCACTGCCTCCGACCAGCGCCTCCTGAGCAGCCTGACGCCCTCCCACTCCGGGCATTCCCTCATCCGGACGCAAGCCCGGGCCGGCGAGCCGAAAGCGGAGGAGTCTCCGCTGAAGGGGGTGCCGGAGAAGCCCACCCTGCACACCGGCCACCTCTTCATCTGCGAGGAGTGCGGGCGGTGCAAGTGCGCCCGCTGCACGGCCGCCCGCAGCCTGCCCTCCTGCTGGCTCTGCAACCAGCGCTGCCTCTGCTCGCCCGAGAGCCTCCTCGACTACGGGACTTGCCTCTGCTGCGTCAAGGGTCTCTTCTACCACTGCTCCACCGACGACGAGGACACCTGCGCCGATGACCCCTGCTCCTGCGGGCCAGGGTCCTGCTGCGCCCGCTGGGCCGCCATGAGCGTCCTCTCTCTCCTCATGCCCTGCCTCTGCTGCTACTTTCCTACCCTGGGGTGCCTCAAACTTTGCCAGCGGGGTTACGACGGCCTGAAACGACCCGGCTGCCGCTGCCAGAGCCACACCAACACCGTCTGCAGAAAGATCTCCTCCTCCAGCGGCACGCCTTTCCCCAAGACGCTGGACAAGCCGGTATGACCCCCCCGGCAAGGAGATGCAGGCTTTACTCCTCTTCCTCCTCCTCCTCTCCCCTCCATCCCCTTCCTCCTTTGGCTCCCCCCGCTCTGCAGCGCTCCCCCCTACCCACCATCACCTCCCGGGAACGAGATGGGTGAACTGGGGGTCCCCCGGCAGCGCGGGGACCAGGGGAGCTGGCACCAAGCCGGTGGGAGACGCTGGTTTTGCACAGGCGGGTGAGGGTCACCAGACCTCCTCCTCCTCCTCCTCCCTTTGTCCCCCTCCAGCACTTTTCGTGGGTGGCCCCTCTCCTCCCACGCGGCCGTAGGTCCGCTTTCCGCAGGGGCCGGGGCGCCGCGGGGTCCGGCTGGTGCCAGTGCCTTCCCTGGGGGCTGGGAAGCGGCTGGGAGAAGCGAGCGAGGCTCCGGATGAGGTGGCACCGTATTTTTCTGTCTGAAAGAGGAAGGGAAGGTGTGGGAAGCTTCAGAAGCCTTCTGGCAGGGGAAGGAGCTGTCGGAGGCAGCCCAGCCCACTCGCTTCTGCCCGGCTGCAGCGAGGGAAAGGTCCCCTCTGGGATTTGGCTAAGAGCGAGGAGTTGCTTGGCAATTGCCATTCACGTCTCCGTGCCGTGAAGGGCTTCTCCGGAGCGCGGACCCCGGCGGGACGGGAGCTGCCGCCCGCTCCGCCCCACCGCCCAGCCGATGCCGCAGCCCCGATGGCCCCGGTCTGGTACCTGCCACCAGCACTGAGTTCACTTTAAAAAAAAAAAAATAAAAATACCCCAAACGCAACGGTGGGGAGCTGCCGCTCGCACCGCTCTCCCTGTGGATTCGCACCCATCCCAGGGGCCGCCCCAGCGAGGGCTCCTGCAGCTCCTGCTTTGGGCTGGAGGGAAATGGGGAGCAGGAGGGGGTGTCGAGAGACGGGAGCCCCACCTCCCCTCCCCGCAGAACCTGTGACCCCGCCGGCGTCGGCCGATGGAGTTTGGAGCTGGGATGAGCTCTGCCCACCCGGCCCCACTCCGCGGTGCGTGAGAGCAGAGGGGAGCGAACGGCTCCCCAGGAGAAATTAATGCCACGTGTCCCTCGGCTTCCTCCGAGATCCCGCCACCCAGGGCTCGCCCGCCGCCTTCCTGCAGCCGCCTCTTTCCGGAGAGTGCCGTGGATCTATTTTTGTGTGGAGAAATATAACGTCGGGATGGCTCGGGCTGTCGCTAACAGTGCCCACGCCACCGCCGTGCGCGGTGCCGGGGCAGGCCTTGGCCTCCTGGTACGCTTGCACGTGCTGGAGGGTGGTTTCCCAAAACCTGGAGCTTCAGTTCCCAGGCAGCCGGGAGGGGGAAGGGAGGTTCGTGGATTGTCCTGGGGGGGTCTGTGTTGCAGAGGGAGGGTAGGGTTTGCTGGCCGGGGAGCGAGGCGGGAGGTAGACTCCCGCGATGGGATTCCTCTTTCCCTGCGTTCGCCATCTAAAACCACGGCCGATCCAGGCTCCCTCTGTCGCAGAGAAAAGCGCTTCCCGGGAGTGATTCATCCCACTTGGAGTCGTTATTCCGTAAATTCTGTTCTGGCGGGGCCCCTCTCCCTTGACCCAAACGGGACCCAAGCACTGAACTGGCTATTCCCCGAGGAAGGGGAGATGGATCCCATCCCTGGTGTGAAGCTTGTGCCTGGGGCGCGGTACGGACGTGGCCAAAATCCTCACCCTGAGTTCACCTGGAGCCTGAGGGGTGGATGGCCAAAGATAGATCCTCTGGCCAAAGATGGAGACCCCACTTCCATAAGCCGTGGGGAGCGCAGGACGATGCTCTGGGGGCATGGCGAGGGTCTCCGGGCATTAAGGAGGGCGCGTCCCACCTCAGTGCAGTTTGCACATCCCCTGAGGCCAGCCCCGGTCCCTGGAATGGGTTGAGCTGGAAGGCAGCGAGCTCCGAGGAGGAGGAGGCCCCATAGGTGTGCGTACCCCCGTCGGGTCAGTCCGTGGCAGCAGCTGTGAAATGCATCCCGAACGCATTTATCCGTAGGGCAGCAAGTGCCTGGCTCCCTGCTTCCAGGCCGTGTTTGGGGGAGAGGCTTCCACCAAGCGGCACCCTTCCTGTTGAGCGCTCGGTTTGTCTCTGTCGGTGCTGATTAAACTCCTGCTTCCTGAAAAATGTAAAGCTTTTTAAGGGAAAAAGGTCCCTTTTCCACGGAGGATCTGAGGAACTCTCTCACTTGAATGGGAATGTGAAGTAGTTCATTGAAACTTCTCAAAGAAAACTAATGAACAAGATTTTCCAACTTGCTCTACTTTGATATTTTTTTTCCTCCTCCTTTTCAAACGGATCCTACTTGTAAATTTAGTTACCACCTCTGTATCCCTGCCATCCGCTGCTTCCTCTCCTGATGGTGGGATGACTCAACATGTGAAGCTTCATCATTTTCCCGGCCTCCGAAGTCATGCAAGCGCGGGGCGACCTCCCCCAGGTGCCGGAGCCGTGGGACGAGGAGATGGCTGTCCCCAGCCCGGCTCCCCGGAGCCGCTTTTCCTCGGCACTGGCACGTCGAGGCGGAGCCCTGCGCTACTATTGCGGCACATTTACCCCCGCTACCCGGTCGGGGGCCGGGACGCCTGCCGGCAGCCTCTGCCCGATGGGATTTTTCTCTGGGTCGGCGCGGAAGTCCCGCTTCTCCCAGGGAGCGGTGCCCCAGCCTGAGCGCCGGGCTGAGGAGCCCGGCCGTGTCTCCTGAATGTCTCACCTCCAAGAAGTGACAAACCTGCCAGATGCGTTTTGTGAAAGACGGGGCACGGAGAAGGGAATTGGGGAGGAGGAGAGCCCCGGATGGGCGTCCAGGGCTGTGGGACCGGCGCAGGGCTTCGGTTTGGCCGTGTTGAGGGCAGCGGCGTCGGCTGGAGAAGTTTAGAGCTGTCGGTCTCTGCCCTGCTCGTAGGGGCAGGTGGCTTCGCATGGGG
This sequence comes from Chlamydotis macqueenii, assembly GCF_036417535.1. Taxonomy (NCBI): domain Eukaryota; kingdom Metazoa; phylum Chordata; class Aves; order Otidiformes; family Otididae; genus Chlamydotis; species Chlamydotis macqueenii. Next base: position 1,263,827 of record NC_141566.1, read on the forward strand.
TTGCTGCTTCCCACTCGCCCTCGGGGGCTTCGGCGCGCTCCCCTTCCTTGCTCTTGGTGGAAAGGACAGGGCAGGGTTTGCCAAAACCTCTCCGAGGAGGCCGGCTCCGGCTCACTGAGCTCAGCTGGTGTCAGGAAGGCTGTGGGCAGCCTCCAAATGTGTTTGTTTTTTCCTTTTTCCCCGAGTTTTTCCTAACATCTTCAAACCAGATCCATCCCCCTCCCTGCCCATCTCTGGCCACCGGATAGCTTGGTTTCCCTGCAGAGCGGGCTCCGGCTTTCTTGGGGTTGTGAGCCCCTTTCCTGCCCCACCCTGCAGTGAGTCAGATACCATCTGCTCCAGATGTTTGTCTGCAGCTGCTCGCCCTGCCAGTCTGGGTTTCTCTCTGTCCCGACGTGTCTTTCTCGGTTTCCTTTCGGGAGCATCGCACGCCGAGCCCTCCGTTTTCCCCGCGCCCCGGTGATTCGATGGGGACGGCTCTGCTGCTGCGGGGAGAGTGTCTCCACGTTGTGCGTCTCTGCTGGTCGTGGGCTCCTTCGCCAGGGAACGTCCAGGGCTGTAGGGCAAATTTAGAGGGGGAAAGAGAGACTTGGGTGCGGAAGGAGCAGGAGGCAGGAGCTCCCGAGCGGGACCTGAGCTCCCCCTGCCCCGCTCCCCATGCAGGACCCTCCCTTTCCCACCCAGAGCCCCAAAGCTCCATCCACACAAGAGCTCCTGCTGGTGCTTGGTTCCTCCAAGGCTCCCCCTTGGTCCCGCTCCCTTACTGGGATCAGCCCAGGCGCTGATGTGAAGGGGTCACTGGGGACTGAGGCCGGGTCTCCCTTCCAGCCCAGCTCCCCCAGACCCCTTGGTGGAAGGGCAGAAGGGGTCCTGGGGCTGCTGTCCACCCACCCCTCAAAAACCTCGGTGCCAGCCAAGAACTTCAAAAGACGGGGGCGAAGCTCTTGGGGACTCTCCTCTCAGATTCCCATAAAATCCCGTTGAGCTGGCTCTTCCCCATCCCCGTGTGCGAACCCAGAGGCTGACGGGGAGGTGTCGCCGAGCGAAAGATGCCGGAGCACAGGATAACCGGTCCGGAGCGGCTGCGCTAGTGCAAGAGGGAGGGGTGAGCGGAGCGCGGAGAGAAGCTGCCGCAAGCTTTGCACGCTGGGGCTGCGCAGGGAAGGAGCACAGCAAGCTGGGAGGGCTTCAGATGTTGAAAGGTTTAACTTTTTGGGATCAGCATGTGAGGAAAACAGAGAAGGGAGGTACCTCCACCCCAAAACCCGTTCTCGGTCTTCAACAGCGTCCAGTGAGCATTGGGATCTCTTGCAAACCCCTTCTCCCCAGGTGGGGGTTGGGAGCTGGTGGACCTCTTGTCTGGCATGGGATGATGCTGCGGAAAGGGCTGGACCAAGCCCACCGGTCCCCGCCTCGCCCGCGCTGCCGCCCCGCGCCCCGTTCCCCCTTCCCCTTCCCTTTCCCCCGGCCCATCCTGTCCCCGCCGTTCCCTCAGCCCTTGGCGATGCTCTGCGGCGCGGCAGTGGCTCGGCGGCCTCCTGCCTCCCCGCGTGTCCTCAGCACAAAGCTCTCCGGAGAAGACGGATCGCCCTCAGCTTCCCGGAGAGTCTCGTACCGGGAGCCAAAGCCTCCGGCCCTCCGTTTCGTTGGTACAAAGGCGTTCTGTGCGGTGTGCGAAGAGACCCCCGCCCTGGCTGCCGCTCCCGGGGTTCCTTTCTGTAAGGTGTAATATCTGTTTATAACCTGGCGGCTGGTTTTTGACAATACTCTTGTACCTTTTAAGGGAAAAAAAAAATTAAAAAAAAAAAAAACAACAAAGTATTTATTTGAAAAGTTTATTTTAAAGATGAGAAAAAAAAAATAACCTATTTATTTTACTGCACCCTCTTCTGTTTGGTTTTTCTTCTCCTGCGAAGCTGATAACTGTTACTGCACCACTGCTGAGATGAAAGAGTGATTCTGTGGGCGGCTTCACAAGCCCACTTAGAGCCATTATTCAATAAAAATATATCTTAATTTTGAACCTGGTCTCCTTCTTGTCTCCGCGGCGGCCAGGCCGTGACTCAGGCTCCTGCTCTGGCAGGGCTCTCGCTGGCTGTGGGGTGCGGGGCGGCTGGCCTTCGCGGGTGTTGGGAGGACCGGTTTTAGCCCCGTGAGATCTCCCCCGGCAGCCCTCTCCTGATGCTTACAGAAAGCTCCGGAGTCCCGGTGTGTGCTTCCCTGCTCCGGCTGTCCTGGGTCCTTGGGAAGGGTGGGCTCCCGCAGCAAAGGGCGGGAGCGAAGAGGGAAGGGCTGAGGTAGGAAATCCCTGAGATTTGGGAGAATTCGGTCGTTCCACAGAGATTCCAGCGTGTTCCCAAAGCCTCTCCTGCTGCCGGAAGAGACGAGGTGATGCCACGGGGCAATGGACGCCTTCTGCGAGAGGAGCTGTCTCTCCCCGCCAGCCGCAGAAGGCACCTCGGCGATGCGTTTAGCCCCAGGAGGATGAAGCTGGGCCGTGGCACCAGCAGCGGCCGGATCAGGCTGGCCCCTGGGATCTCTCCGTACGTGTTACGGGCCAGTGCTTCCTGCACTTTTGCGTGTACAGAGCCCGGTCGCTTCATCCTGGCTCGCAGGTGTCTTCTGTTCGCCTAAAGCTCTTCTCTCACACACACGGTGGATTTTACTCAAGCACTTCCAGAGCATGAAGTCCTCTCACGTAGGTTCGGTGGCTGATGAATCCCATGATTAGTGGCATCTCCCTTATTCCCGTTTGAATTTGTTGGCTTTGGCTGCCAGCCCTTCACTCTGAACCTCTAGCTGCAAGAGTCCCCTTGTAGGACGGTTTTGCTAGGCTAGACCTGTGCTGGAGAGCCCTCTCAACCCTTGTGCTCCACTCACAACCTGCATTCTCCCTGTCTCTCACCATAAAGCCTTTTCCCAGGCTGTTTTACTGGTGTTGGAGTCCCGTTTTGTCCCCTCGCTGGAATCAGAGCATGCTTTCCAAAATACGTTCCAGTGCCTCAGTCACAGCGTTCAGGATCTGCCTCGGGGTTGTGGAGAACAGATGTGAGCCCAGTCCCTCCTGTGACTCACTCTTCCCCTGCTTTTGAAACAGAAGATGACTTTAGGCCGTTTGTCACCCATTGGCTCTTTCCAGTGCCAAAGTCCCTCGTTCTTGGACGCAGACAGCCAGTGTCTTTCCTAGATGCGCAGCCTTCTTTCGGCTGTTAGAGCCCTTTTGGTTTGTGCGGTACCACCTTCCCAAGCCTTTCTTGTCCTCATCAGTTCATGCCACCAAATCTTACCGGCGTCTTTGTCAGCTGTGCTCGGCTCCACCCAACCCTCCCACGGAGGCAGAGAAGGTTTTCCAGAAGTGGATTTCCACCCTCCTGGTGCTGAAGTCTTCCCTGGCCTTCAGAGGGAACAAAGTTAAGCCACGCTCAAATCCCACAGAGGATGTCCAGGTGTGATCCAACCTGGAAACCTGTGAGAAGCCAGCATCCCTCACCGGCCCGGAAAGGGTGCTCGGCGTGCTCCAGGAGAGCAAGGAGAGGTGTTTGCAGCCGAGAGGCTGGCTGTCGAGACAGCGGCGAGAAACCAGCTCTCTTATGGACTCATTCGTCTCCTCCTAACGTGGCTAAATAGGTCAGATGACTCACGCCCTGAAAGCGCCCATTTCTCTGCGCTGACTACAAAGGGGATGGTGCTGTTGACAGCCCTCCACGCCGAAGATGTCTGAAGGTAACGGCTGTGAACCTGCCTGCTGCGGCGGTTTCCGCAGGTCAGGAGGGGAACGCAGCCCAGCCCGCAGATCCAAAGCACTGCTTCGGCAGATGGAGGACAATTAAGTGCCAGCTGGTTTTTAACTCAGGCTGCAGGTGATACGCATGTGGGAACCTGGGCACACACAGTTGGGTAGGACCAGGCAGAAGGTCCAAGCTGGTTCCTGGCTGTCACCACAGGTTGTAGGGACCGTGGAGTTCAGGCTGGAGGGGTTTGCAGAATGGCTGCTCCACAACCGTAAACACCTCCTCGCTTGGCCGTAGTCATCCTCCACGTAGGGCTGAGGGCTCTGACCGCTGCTCTGGCCTGATGAAGGGAATGCTGCGCAGATAGGAGAGCGCAGTCTGATGTTGCCCATCCAGGTCTGCTTTGCCTTCCACTGTTGGGAGCCGCTCAGGGATGTTTGGGAAATGGGGCCCTGGAGGGATCATGGGTTTGGGATTCACCTGGACGGGTGAGGGGGCTGGTGCCAGGGCAGCTGGGAGCCTTTGAAATCACCCAAACCAGAAATGACACCTGCCAAAGGTTCACCCTTGGAAAAGGTTCACCCATGCTGTGAGCCCCGGGGATGTGGGGGGGCCTGGTCCCTCCAGGCAAGAGGGTCTCCATGACCCCAGCGATGGCAGCGTGCCGTGGTCCTTTTCCGAAACAGACAGTTTGCCTGTAAGCGCCCGGAAGCGCCGGCAGTCTGTGGTGCTTCCCTGACATGCCAGAGCCATGCTTTGGCCCTGCACAACATCACGAGATCGGCTTAAAAATCAGGATGCAGCTCACAGCAGATCCTTGTTTTTCGTTGCTGCTTTCGGAGGCTGACTGAGTCATGCTCACAAGCCTCTTTTGCCAGACACCAGGGCCAGCAGCTTCGCTGGAATCGTTAAACAAGCACGGAGATTCTCGTGTGAGCCCGGCAGCCGGCGGTGCGGCCGGTGCCCCAGGCGTGGCGGCCTGAGGATGAGGAGCCAGATCCCGGAGACATCTCAGAGAGCGCAGAAAATGGCAGTGTGTGGAAAGGATCTTAAACTGGGGGTGACACACAAAAAGCAGGAGGGAGAGGAGGTCCGTCGTCCCATTTCAGTCCAGTCACTGGCATGGTCTTTCCTCTGGACACCTTGCTTCTTCCCAAGATTTTGTCCCTGAGAGGTGATGCCCCAAGCTGCAGAGCTGCTGCTCTTCTGGGGTTCCTACCAGACCCCTGCAAGCATGACCAGCAGCGTCTCAGCCCCTGGCTCTGCAGCCAATTCTACTTTGAAGTTCTCCATGGGTGTCTGAAGAAGCAATGCTTTCCCCTGGCTGGAGAGCTCCTCACCCAGGCAGTCCCACGGCATCCTCCCTCTCCGTGCTGCCGGTCCTTGGGAAGCAGCTGAGGTTGAGGACATTCCTTCCGGGCACGTTCAGAGCAAAATTGTTTTCCTGAAAAGAAGCTCAAACTCCAAATCCTCCTGGGGAGCTTCTAAAGGGTGTATTTCCTGTACCCGCTTCCCCCGTGCCTTGCTGTAACTCGGAGGGACGTCTGCATGAACAGGAGGATCTCAGCCCTTTGATGTGCAATTATCATCTGCAGAAATGACTAATCAATTAAGGACAGTCACTGCCAGGCTTTCTATTTATTTCTCTCTCATTGAAACCGGAGCAAATGTGCCCTTTTTCACAGGAAGAATGCCGGGTTTTTTTTCCATCCATCGCCGCTGAAAACTTCCCGACAGATCTGAAAATGACATCATGCCCTTCTTGGCCCCCGCCGTTTTCACTGTTGGTGCTGAGCTGGCCGTCATGCTGACCACGAGCAAGCCCGTGTCGCCAGCCCTGTGCCAGCTTGGCGGCGGAGTGGCTCCGATCTCGCGTGGAGAGCAGCTCAGAGAGGTAGAAAGGTGCCCAGGAGTGTACGCAAGGAAGAAGGTACTCCATCCTAAAGGTGGTCTACCATGCAAGGGTCCAGCTAGAGGAGAGCCTAGACTTAAACCGCAGGTCTGGCCTCCTCCGAGGCATGGGGGAATTTGGGTTTGGAGGGTTCAGCCTGTCTTTAGTCACGACGCACTCCGTGGGATTCTCCGGCTGGATGGCCTCCACATCTGGATGGCCTCCACATCTGGATGGCCTCTTCCAGAGATGACATTGGCGTCTCCTGTTAGGAACGTCCCTGTTTCTCGGCACGGCGCAGGAGCTGCTGGAGGGGCGCAGCACGGCGCTGGCTCCTGTGGGAGGGAGAGGAGCGATAACAGCGGAGCCCGCAGAGGGAACAGGAAGCGGAGCTGTTTTGTAACAGCCTGCCCCTGGGGAGAGATCACACCATGCCGGAGGAGCGACTCCGGAGAGGGGCGGCAGGCTGGGAGGTGACCGGATGAATTGACACCAGGCAATTCTCGCTGGAGCTAAAGAGACAAAGTAATTGAAAATAAATGAAGGAACACGACACCTGGCTGGCGGATCGGTTATCTATAGCGTACCTTTCCTGAAATAACTGCCTCCCGAACATCACACGCCGAGGCAGAGCCAAGGAGATGCACACGTAAAATAGGCCACTCCAGCAGGGACTGCAGGCCCCTTTATTTTTAACCGGAGCGGTCAGAGGGGTTAATTAGATGGTACACAGCCTTGCCCACCGCCGGGGCTACGGGCTCCCCTCCGCCAACGGGTAGCGCACGCCGAGTACGGGATGCCCCGCCGTTCTTGTCCTTGGGCAAACGCTTGGGTGGCAGAGCAATGCGAGGAGGGGCTTTCCTGGCTCTCCAGCCCTGGAGAGAAGTCCAGACGCCCTGGGGAAAGCCAGGATGTGGTGGTGTCACCCCTCGGGGCTTTGGGTAGCGGTGCTTGTGTCGGGGAGCAGCTTTTTCCCAAATACAGCACTGGGCATCACCTCCACCCGAGGGGAACGGTGTGTTGGCGTGTTGGAAATGGGGTGAGAGCACCTCGCTGTGCTGGGACGCGACACCAGACGCCACGGGGATGGGACCCACAGCAGCAAACAGAGAAGATACTGGTAGCTGGCCATTCCCGGCTTAGACTCAGCTGCTGGGTTTTCCTCCCTGGGAAGCAGAGCTGGGTTAAATCTCCCTTTGGAAGCTGCACCATCAAGGCTCTGCTGTCCCAGGGAGACACTGCACACTTCTACCTTTTCATCTGTTCTTCTTGTTCTAAAAATGAAAGCAACCCAGCCAGAAAACAGGCGCCCATACCTTTTGCACAGAGAAGAGGAGAAAAAAAAATTAAAAAATGACCAAGAGGTCTGTGCCTGAAAAAAGCCTGGCTTTCAGATATGGCAGCCCTTGCCTGGCATGCCCCGAGAAGGCAGGGCTCACACGGCCCCTCGGCGGGGCAGCTGCGGGGTCCCCACCGCCCTGCCTGCAACACAGCGACCCCGGCCGTGCGTCTGCAGCGCCTTCCCGGGGATTCTTTCCCAGGATCAGGTGCCCCCCTCGCAAAGCAGCGGCGTTGCTGCCAGGGCTCTTCTGCGCGGACCAAGGGATTTTCAATGGGTCCCTCCATCCCAACGGAGACGGGGACCTTGCGCTCCCAAAGCACCCAGGCTGGCTGAAAGGGACCGGCACGAACAACTCCTTTCTCACGCCGAGATGTGCTGCCCATCCTTCCGTTCCACCTCTTCGGTCATCCCTGGTTTTAGCGCTTCCCTCACTCCCTTTCGTTAATGAGGCAGAGGAGCTGACAGGCTCCAGGAGCTCCGGGTGTCCCGGCTGGGCTGAACTTCGTGAAAAGAAGGCAAGAAAGAAAGGCTGTCCCTCCCCTTCCAACAAACACAGTGACATCTTGTCATGAAAACGCGGCCAAGGCTCCGCTCTGCCCTTTGCGGTGCGGGTTGCGAGGTCGCAGGGACGTGGTCCCCGGCATTGATCGGGACTCCTTTGGGCTGGCGTACGGCACCAGGTTTCAAAGGCGGAGCAGCTGGAAAAAAAAAAGAATGAAGTGGGGGCAAAGAGTGGAACGCAGCAGATTGAACTGCTGACACGCGGGGGTCAGAGATCGCCGGAGAGAAAGCGGGCGCTGGGATGGCCTGTGCAAGGTCAGAAATAAATAAGCAAGCATTAAAAATCCAGAGCCCCCCACAATGCTCGAGCTAAAAGCCCAGCGTGATTTGGGGGGAGAGAAACGGGCTGGATGAGCCCGGCACGCGAGGGAATAACTGAAAATGCCTGATTTTGGTACCCAGGGGTGAGTGCGCGAGTGGGGTGTGCACCCACGGGCTTTACCTCTGGGTGCTTGGTGGGGTTTTGCTGACCTTTTGAACGTCCCTCAGCTCCCCGAGGACAGAAGGACTGACTCCAGAAAGGAAGGGAGAGGGAGAGCCAGAAAGGACACAGAGCATCCCACGCCTCCGGCAGTGCTGGAGCATCGCCGCCTGACTGGGCAGGTGACTGGGGCGGGAGGAGAGCAGCAGCTTGGGCGGTCCATGTTCCAGAGCAGGGAGAGACGAAGAGGTGGAAGAGTCCAAAGAGAACTGGAAATTCAAGCTTATATCACAGGTTTTTCCTTGGTTGTGAGCTACTCTGTCCCACGGGACAAGCCAACGGGAAGAGCATGTGGCAAGGGGCGCGTAAGGAGGTGCTGAGGAGGGAGAACCAGGTCCTGCCTGCTTCCGCCGGCGGGTCCTGGTTGTGTTAGGGGACACCAGGCGCAAAATGCGGTGCAGAAGTGACCCTCGTGGTAAGGGAATCAACAGCTTCAGCTCTGCCAGGAAAGTCCTGTTGTGAGTTTACGCTTGTCTTCCAGACCAGACTCGCCAAAGCCTTCACGGGAACCCTCAGACCCATGCTGGGAGCACTGGGGAGGGATGCGCTCGGAGCACGTTCAGTAAAGCACGGGAACCCAAGCTTGACACCGTCTGGATGGGCTGGGAGCAGGCGGGGCTGGTATGGCGGCAGTCAGCTCAAGTTTTGTCTTCCTGAGTGTGCTGTGGATGCTTTAAGTCCAACCCACAGCAGGTTGAGATCTTAAACCTGGTTCTCAAGCTCCCTGATCATCAAGCGCTCTGCTCCGCTGTTTGATGTGTCTCCTCTGTCGGGTTCCCGACTAAATGAATCTCTTGGTGCGCTACACAGCAGGGCTGGGTCCACCAAAACACTTCCACCACGGGCACCAAAGCACCTGGCCATGAGTGCCCCGCAGGAATTTCCCAAAACATCCACTCCGAGCACCCCTACCTGCGTACGGAGAGCAAGGACCTCCCAGAACGCTGGTCATCCTACAAATATTTTCATTTCCTAGGCTGCCAGGGTTGAAACCCTTCAAAACTCGAGTGGGCTGAGAGGTAGCTGGGCAGCCGAAGGGAACAGCTGAGTGCTTGGAGGAAGGGGACGGTGCTGGCTCTGAAGCCCGGCGACACATCGGGACGGTTCTGCTGCGTCTACCTGCTCCGCTGACCCCTCAGGTGACCCGGCAGTGGGATTTTGTGCTCTCACGTGTTCCTTCCACACCCGCAGAGATGGAATACTCTGACAGCACATCATCCGCTCCCCCCCGCACCCCTGGGTTTGTGCTTCCCGTGAACGCCAGAAAACGTGTTCTGTGCAATGAGCAATGCTTAAAAATGCTGCCTTTTCTTTTTCTTTCCATTTTTTTGGTGAATTTAGTACCAGATGGTACCGTGCAGCCCTGAGAATGGAGCGCTCGGCAACTGACAGCACGCCACGACTCGCAGCGGAGAAACCGTCCTGCCCTCCCCTCCACCGCCGCGGCTCCGGCGGCGCGGGGTGAATAATTCAGCATCCGTCTCATTCAGCAGGCGCTGCTGGGGAGCCGCGCGAGGATGGCTTTTGTCAACCGGACGGCTGGATGCCATTTTCCAGCAAAGCCTGCGTGCAAAACAAACGGTGGCTGCCCGCTGGGTGAGTGCCAGTGCTCACGAGTGGCTGCCGGTAAGGAGAGACGCGGGACGCGGTGCCCGCATCCTCTCTCTCACACCAGCTCTGCTCCCGAGCCGCTTCCCAAGCCCGCGGGTAACTTTGCTGGTGAACCATCATGGTTTCACAGCTGAGGGGCTGTTTTCAGCAAGACACGTGTTCGTGATGGGGTTTTTTTTGTTCCCTGGGAACACTGGAGCAGAAATCCCGCTGCCCAGACCGGTCTGTGAAAGCCATTGCGGATGTTGCTGATTGGGCTCCTGGGATCTGACCAAGGAAAACATGTACGAGCCCTTTTGTTTTCGCGCCGTTTGCCCGTTTCCGCCTCGTTCCGGCATCAGGGTGACCGTGACGTGAGGCAAGAGTGGCATCTGGTCCCACAGGGCCCCTCTGTTGCCATCTGCAGAGACGTCGTGGCCACCTGGGGACCACGCTGGGGCTGCAGCCATCACCGAAGCCGGGCAGATGCCACCAGCCAGAGACGGGCCGCTTTGGCTGCGGGTCAGTTGCCTGCTTTGGCGTTGCCTCTTGCACCCCGGTCGTTGTTTGAGGGTCCCGGCTCAGGATGAAGGGTCCTGCTAGCGCCTGTCCCCGCTGCGGACCAGCATGGCCGTTCTTCTGAGCTCTTCCAAGCCCCGCAGCTCCGCGATGGCGCGTGCGGATGCCTGCGGGGAAGGGTGACGGATGCGGACCCCGCGACGGGCAGGTAAGCAAACGCGGAGTTTGTTGGACAGGAGCCTGGAGCATTAGGCTGTTATGGGAAGCGCAGGGCTTTTATGGTAAGTAATTGTGACGTTACCGGGCGTCTGCCTTAAATATTCCCGTACGTCGGCAGCCGATGCTGAAGGGAGAGGTGTGCACCAGCGCAAATAAAAGGGCGGCGAAGTGTTTTTGTTCAGGTGGGATGTTCAGCTGGGGTGATGAAAGTCCCCCTGGCTCTTTTCCTGAGCCGAGGGGTGCGTGTCCCCACTGCCCTGGACCCCGTCCAGCCCAGACAGCTCTTTTCCAGCTCTCTCCCAGTTCCTGTGCGCTCGCAGATGGACGCGGTATTCTTCTCCTCTTCCGGCCCGCGGTCGGAGCAGGGAAGGGCTTGAAGAGATGCAGGAGATAGCGATCCCTTCGCGGGCGGAGAGCTGGGTTTTGGCAGGGGCGGAAGACACCACGGCCTCAAGCAAGGTGGCACGCGCGGCATGGAGCTGGGTACAGCCATCTGAGGGGCTGGCGGCACCGCACGCTGGGGGTCAGACCAGGCTGGGCTTTGAGACCGGCAGCGATGTGCCAATGTGATGTTTGTCCTCTCCTGGGCACCTGGGGAAGAGGAAGAGCATCCCCAGCCCTGGGACCAGCCTGAGCAGCGACGGCAACCGGGCCACCCTCGCCGGAAACAGCCCACGGGGCAGGAGCAGCATCCTTTCCCCCGAGGAGCATCCCGAGCAGTGAGAGATCTCCCTGGCAAATGTGATATTTTTCTCTTTTCTCAGCCCAAACCCACCCTTTCTGGCTCTCTCTCCTGTACAGGGCTGTACGCGGTACCCCGTTGTCCCTCAGGCTCGGGGCTGGTCCTGCAGTTACTCACCAGCCATGAGCCATTTCCACGCGCACATCCTCGCCGTCCCGCTGTCCGTAAGAGCCGGGCTGCCGACACCTGACAGCTGTAAACAGCCCAGAGCTCGTGGGAGGCAGGAAAACACCTCCGAACTCCCCGGAAACGGGATGGAACGGGAGAGCCGCAAAGGGAGAAATTGTAAATATTTGGCTAAAAATACACGTGGGGGGGCTGGGGAAGGTTCGGTTTGAGACCAAGAGATGCGAGCGGAAGGGACCGCACCATGCTGGACGTGGGATTCAGCCGAGTCAGGCCCACGGGCCGCATCCATGGGTGCCCACCCCACACCCAGCGTGGGCTTGGCTGCGATTCAGGGCTCAGCTCCGGCATCTCCCCTTCCAGCAAGAGAGTGCCTCGAAGAAACCACGGAGCCACTTTTCTGGGGGATCTCTGCTGTCCAAACCTTCCTGCTGCCATCTCTCACCTTCCTCCCCACCGGCCCACCATCCTCCTCCTCCCGTCTCCCTGGAAACCAGAGGCCAGGATGCCTTGGCCCCGGGTGACAGCCCCACAACAAAGACGGCTTTCACAGCCCAGGCGGGACGGGGTCGTCCCCAGCGCCCCTTCCTCCCCGCTCGCCGTGCGCAATGCGGGGCATCGAGTGCTGGGGGTGGCCCGGAGCCCCGGGGGGATGCCCCGCACCGGCCAACCTCGGCGGGTCCTGGCTTCTCCCCCCTCGCTGCCTCCTCCCTTTCATGATTCGCAGGGCGGGGGACAGGGTTCACGGGCTCCTCTGGCGACGGGGCGAAGGTGGATGAGGAGGGGGCACGGGCTCATTCTTGTCACCGTGGCGTGGAGACCAGGTCAGCCACCCTCCAAACCCCTCACACATGCTGGTGGGTCCCCGAGTGTCACTCAGCCTGAAGGAAGTTGTCCATCAAAACTGGGAGGGGGGATGGCTGTGGGAATCCCTGCGGGTAGCTCGCGGGCTGGGAGAGCGGGATCGTGTCCGGGAGCCGAGTGGAGAGACAGCAACGCAAACGCCTGGCCCTGCTGCTCTCCCCTTTTCCCTCTTCTCCCACAACTGAGCCCACCAGCCCTGGGGAGCTCACTGGTGCAAGCCTGGGAACAGTTTCCCTGCAGCGAGGCTTTGCTTGCGTGAAGCATGGGGCTGGAAAGCTGTTTCAGGAAAATATGGGATCTGCAGATAAAGATGGGGCTACCAGGTCTTCTGGCCTAAACCAGGAGTGAATCTGCCCCAAAGTCTCAGAAACATCAGCACGCGTAACTCTGGAGGCAGACAGGCCACTGAGGGACACCGGCTTTCCCAAAAATGTGAGGCAAGGAAGGAGAAATCCTCCCCGAGCTCACACAGACCTATCAGACACGTGCTGCTGGGCGGGTGGGTGCGGAACCCTTCGGGAACGCACGCCGGCAGGTCTGCCCCTGACGACCATGCCTGCTTTATGTGCTCGGAGACCGACCACCGCCGCCGCCCGCGGTTCTGCGAGCGAGGGAGCTGGGGCTCTGCGTGTCCCTTCTCGCTGCGCTCTGCGCGGGGAGCATCCCCTCCTGGGATGAGGCGCATGGGGACGGAGGCGACACGCTGGGATCAGGCTGCCCTGGGTTTGGGGGTTTGCTTAGGATGTGCCAGTCTGAGCTGCTCTTGTCCTCTCTCTTCCTCATCTGCCGTGTTTCCCAGGTGCAGAAGCTCTCTGCCAGCGCCGTACCAGGGCCACCCCAGCACCAGCAGGCCAGAAAGCTCTCAATCCCCAGCTCGGCACGGGGCCCATCCACAGTCCTTGGGGCCCTTCCACCATCCTTGGGACCCCTCCACAGTCCTTGGGACACCTCCACGGTCCTTAGGACCCTTCCACCATCCTTGGGACCCCTCCACCATCCTTGGGACCCCTCCACGGCCCTTGCGTGCGCATCTCCCCGTGGGCAGCCGTTTCTGGGAAGGCAGTGGTGTGTGACAGAGGAAGGAGCCGCGGTGGCTGCAGGCAGGGAGGGCTCCTCATATCCACCCTCAGCTCCTTCCTGCCTCACCGAGCGTCGCTTTCCTGCAGCCAGGTCCAAGCTCTTCTTGGCCCCTGCCTCTCGCCTGTGGTGCCTAAAAATAATTCCCGTGTGCGGGTCTGGGGAAGAGCTTCTGGGCTGGAGTTCAGCCCTGGAGGAAAAACAGGATAAAGATGAGGCGGCCAGTGGTCCCGGGACAAGCTGACCCACAGCGTGGGGTGCCATGTGGGGCCAGAGTTGCCCCACACCGGGGTACCACCCCTCCCTTCCCTCCATCCCTCCCTCCTCCCCGCGCTGTCCCCAGGCACCTCAGGGACAAAGAGGGAGTGTTTCAGACAGTGGGTGAGGTTGGTGGGATGTCTCGGCAGGGTGGGCAGCAATTTGACCTGGACAATATTGCCGAGGCTGCGAGTTGGTGTCGGTGTCCCCTGAGGCTCCCAGGAAGGTGGGAAACTGCAAAGCTGTGTGGCAGAGCCCCTCCAGCCCGCGGGGGCTGCGCTGCTGCCTGCACCACCTCGGCCCCGTCCCTCCCTCTGCTGCAACGCCGGTGCCCGGGCCACCACGTCGCTCTGTGTTCCAGGACACATGGTGGGAGGAACGGCTCCCTGTCCAAATGATGCCCTCGGCCGGGGCCAGCGATGGGTCTGAAGCGGGCTGGTGGTCCAGGGGGATGTCACAGGGCCCCGGCACGTCCCGTCCCCTGCCCCTCTGCCTCCTGACGCAGCCCCGATCTTTCTATAGCCGAGGCTTCCTGTTTGTGGGGTGTGCGGGGAGGCTTCTCGCCCCCCCTCGCTCGCTCTTTTCCCTCTTGGCCAAGGGCAGGAGGGAGTCAGTGTCCTGGGAAAAGCAAAACTTGAAAGCAAAGCTGGGCTCTTCATTGTCAGCAGGCTTTTTTTTTTTTTTTTTGATGCATTTCCTCTGGGTCGTTTCCTTTTCACTCGAATGTGGGTTAAAAATATGTTTCCGCTGACATCACCCCGCTGTCCCTTTTCGGAAGAGATCTGGTGCTGGTCCCCCTGAGCACCCCAGGGCTTTGCATTCCTCTGACGGCCATGAGAAACACGCCTGGAATGAGTGGCCGGGCCAGCCCGGGGCAGCTGGCGGGGATGGGGAAGGGACCGGCCAAGGAGATGGGACTCTTGGACTTCTTCTGTGGGACGTTAGCGGGGCTTGGTGCTGCGCTTTGCACGGGGGGGGCGGCATTCAGCCTCCTTTGCTACCCCACAGGTGAGGGCGGCTTGGGAACGTTCAGCTCTTCTCTCATCCCAGGCGGCAGTTCACATGGAGGAAGAGGATGAGGGATCGCGTGCTGCTCTGCTGTTGCTTGCGATTGTCACTGGTTTCTGCTGGAGTGACCATTGCTGCCCTGGATCTAGTCAATCCTGTGCAGGTGCCACGGGGCAAGCAGATCCTGAGAAGTAATCTGCACATTTTGTCCCCCCTTCTCTGCCCAAGCCCCATTGGCACAGCTCTCGGTGGGCTGGGACCAAGGGGTGCGCCCCACCAGCGCTGGTGGGCTCAAGCCAAGTGGTCCCAGGCTCTCTCTCTTCCAGAGCCGGCAAACCCTGCAGGGCCAGCGCCTTGCTGTTTGACACGGATCCAGCCCAGGGCCTCCCTCCCGTCTCTCCATCCTCACAGGACTCCTCCTGCATATCCACGGCGTCTAAGCTACCTGGCGCCTTCCCCACCCATCTACCCCATGGCCGTGGGACCTCAATCACCGCTCCTCCCAGAAAGGCTGGAGATGTTGGTGGCGGGTCGACGGCTTGGAGATGCGTGGAGGGATGAACGCAAGGGTTGCTTGAAAAATCCAAGACCTTTACTGGACCCCAGCTGCAGCTCCATGGGAGAGAAGCTGGAGCTGCTCCCTCTCTGGAGCCTGCGGGGGCTGGGGGTGAGGCTCAAGCATCTCTCCCTCGTTGCCGCGTGCATGCGGAGAGGTCCCAGGGATCCCGGAGGAAGGGTTACACGGATATTTACACAGCTGCAGCTTCGCGCTGCCGGCTGTGCGCTGGGTGGCCCTGAGCGCCCACGAAATATTTGGTGTGTGGGGCGAAGGGTCTGCAGCCGTGCCTTGTGCCGCTGGCTTGGAGGGGGAACAGGGGCAGTAGCTGGGCTGGTCTCTGATGGCCAGAGTTGCTGAGAAAAGACTTCTCTCCTAGCTCTTGCAGTTTTCCCATCCCGATAAAAGCTTTTGGGAAGTGAAAGGCCAAATTGCTATTTTGGAGCCCCTCGCTCCAAAGAGACCATCTTGTGTCAATCAACTTCAGAGCGAGCTTCAGGAGGGAGAAGCTGTCCTGAGAAAGATGCCTTTGGGGAAAAATGGGAGGTTTCAACCGCTTTCAGACATGAGGAGAGATCTGGAGGAGTGGAATAGCCCCAGTTCAGATCAGCCACCGTTTTCTGACAGAAGCGGTTTGCTTCGCAGGCTCCCGGCTGGCACCCATCCCTTCCCGGCTGTTTTCTCCCTCAATCTTTCCCGGGCTGCCGGGGGGCTCGCAGGCAGTCCATCAGCCGGTCCTGCCGTCCCCTGAGCTTTGGGGCAGCTCTTCCTCTGCCCCTGATGCTCCTGGAGAGTTACAGGGTGCAGCCACATCCCAGAATACCAGGCTGCGTGGTTCCCAAGGGGAGCTCTGCATCCCAGAGGAAGCATGAGGGCACTTGGGTGTGGAGATCTGAACCCGTGCTACGCTGTCAAAGGCGTCTTCACCCCCAGAAGAGACCTGAAATCCGGGGATAGAGACGTTTCTGCCTGGCACCTCCGAGACGCAGGGAGCTGGGTGGGGGGACAGGCCGCGGGGCACGGGTGGGACGCGGGTGCAGGAAGGCAGAGGGTGCGGATGGTCTGAACGGGCCTTTTGCCGGGTACACCGTGCTGCTTGCTTGTGCAGGGAACGTGCTGCCACAGGGGGAATTTGAGGAGCGGGTTTGTCCAGAGTCGGGTATCTGCTGGGGCAGGGACCCGAGCAAAGAACCCCCCTGCTCCAGGCTGCACAGACCCCCCTGCTGCTCCCCAGAGACACCCAGGACAGCCCGCTGGTTCCCAGCCAGGAACGACAAGCAGGGCAATTGCTCCATCTTGTGACCCAAGCTATAAAAGCAGCAAAACTGCCGGGAATGATGACGGGAGATAGCGGAGGCTGCTCCCAGCCGGGGCTCTCCATCGCCAGGTCCAAGAGAGCTCCAGGTCCGGGCAATCCGCTGGTGATGAACCACGGACCAGCAGCAAACTGTGTTTTGGTTGGGTCTGTGCTGGCTACAGCCAGTTCCTGATCTGTCTTACCAGGTCGTGAAAAATCTCTGTGGGACAGGACCTCTGCAAGCCTGGGGGCCCCCTTCTTGCTTTCCCATTTTCTTCACAGCAGCTTCTGGCCGCTGACTGTTTGCAGTGCACTTTTGGGAGCCCAACTCCATCCTCTCGGCGATGTCCCATCAGGTAGCTGAAGGCAGCAGTGAGATTCCCTCCCTGGACTCCTTTTCTCCAGGATAACCCCCCATTTCCTCCACATATACCCTCTGCTCCATCCCTCAGCTTTCTTTATGGTCCTCCAAATGCCAGTGGCCTCAGGAGGAGGAGAAAGGGAAGGATATGTGAACAACCAGGATTTTGGGGAGCACTTTGGGCTTGTGCTGAGACAAGGGGTACGTGGCCACAGCTCAGGAGCCAGGTCAGTAGCCAAGGCATGCCCTGTGCTGAGAGGGGACCCGGGTGCCCTGGTGACAGCCGATGGGTGGGGACACGAGGAGAGAACGTGCAGAGAAATTGGACGGGTGGAGGCTGGCTGCAGACCCCGCGAAAGGACAGGGTTAGGACAAAATGCTTTGCCACTGGTGATGAAAATGGTAAAAATGGCAGCAGTAGTGGTAACGGTCATAGCAATGAGCTGGGACAGCGGGCCAGGAGGAACCAACCTCCTTGGTCAACTCCAAGGGCCTGAAGCTCAACGTGTTGCTGTTAAAAATGAGATCGCTCACTTCTGGCAAGGGATGGGGTGAGCTCTTCCCCCGCGGAAACCTGTACCCGCCCCAGGGTGTTCATCCCGAAGGCCTGGCCTTCTTCAGCAGGGCTGACTCTGGAGATGGCTGAGCTCCAGGGGAGGGCAGGAAGCAGCATGCCAGGCACCGGGACGCTTTTTGTGGCCTCTCTGCTTTTCTACGCACGTAGGCAGTGCCTGTGATGCTTGGGCTGCAGTGGTGCTTTGTGTTAACGACCTCAGCCTTCGTCTCACTGGGGCCCAAAAAGTTTGAGAGCCAGAAAGCTGGTGGCTTGCTCGTAAGGTGCCCTGAAAGGCACCACAGAGGAGAGACCCTCGAAGCAGCGCTGCTCTCAGGCTGCCCGTCGGGTCAGGTCCAGCCTTGCCTTGGCCAGCTCCAGACTCATGCCGACAGGTTGTCCCCGGATCCCCTGGGCTTGGTGCCCACCAGCTAGCGCAACTCTGACCCTTGTCCCCCGCCTGCCCCGTCCTGCGTCCCTGCACGGGATGGTTCTGTCTGTGACAGAAGATTCAGGGTTATTCCCTCTGTTGCTGTCCCACAAGGCTGCCGAAGCCACAGCGCTGGGGCTGGGAGTGCGGTAAACACCATGCTGGAGCAACCCGTGCTCCCGTTCCCCAAAACGCTGTCTCCACGGCTTTCTGTCCTTCCTCTCCCTGCAGACTGGCCGGCCTCTCTTTATCTCAGACGGGTGCAACGCGACCGTCTCTGCTGGAAATCTACCTCCGCCGGGATGCTGTCCCTGCATCCCTGAGCACAAAGCGCCTCAGCGAGGAGGAGACTGAGCCCGGACCCCAGCAGCCCCCAGAAACCGGGGACGCCCCAGCAGACGCAGCAGCATCTCCCTTTAAGGCTCCACTGCCTCCTGTCAGTGAGAAACGAGGAGACGTGGAAGAGGCAATTACTGGGCACCGACCGCATCTGCCCGCCGCCGGCTCGGGCCAGGGAATGGGCTTGACCGACAGCGAGCCTCCTCGGCGTGGCTTTACGGCTGCCCCTTAATGGGAACGCAGTGGGAAAAAAAACGGCTGAGAGAAGCCCGAGAGCTCTGCGGGAGAACCAGCAGCAAGCTGTTGTGCTATAGATCGCACAGCTCCCCCTCCGAACATAAAAACAAAAATTAAAACCGTTTACGAGAAAAGTCACTTCCTGGAGATTTACAGCCCCTGGCTCCAGAGCGGCCGGGCAGAGGGGTTCGGGGCTGCGGCGCGGGGGATGTTGCTCTCTCCACCTTTCCTCCTTCTGGTAGGATCTTAATTTGGGAAAGGTGCCGCCGTTCGGATCGGCACCCGGATTCCCATCGCTCGGGCTGCTCAGAGGAACCCTTCCCGCTGAGACGGTTTGCAAGAGCCATTCAGAAATCGTTCCGATCCGCACAGCGGCAGCTCGCTGCGAGGAGAGCAGAGAAAAACTTGGGTGAAATCCGCTCCGAACGGCTCGCGCGTCTCGCGTCTGGGCGCTGGGTGCTCTGCTGGTGGCTCAGAGGGGCTGTTGCCGATTTACTGGTGGGTCTCCAGTCTGAGACTGGGGACACCTCTAACGGAAAACGGTCTCCCCAGCCAAGACCATTTTGGGGTCTGGGGAGCACTGGTGGCTGCAGAGTTAGTCCAGAGAGCAGCAAACCAGAAAGTCCAAAAGCTGCCTTTGGCACTTCAGACATGTCTGTGGATTTTTTAATTTTTTTTTTTTTTCCAGAGGGAATTGCAAATAATGTGTTTTCTGCTAGGAAGTATCGCTGCCCGCCGGAGCGAGCGTCAAAGCTGTCCCCCCCGGCGGGACAGCGTGGCAGAGAGGCAGCAAAGCGGAAACCCCGGCGCTGTCAGGCCGCGGGGGAAGGTGGCATGCCTCATGCATCACGGTCCGGGATGTCACCGCTCTCATTGAGACAAATGGGGAGGTGGCCCCAGGAGAACTTAAAAGTCACTTCCACTTAGCAGCTTGCAGGAGCCGGCCTGAGACGGGTCAGCAGGAGACAAATCGCTCCACGGTGGCGGCTCGGCTCCTCCAGGAAGGACAAACCTGTCCCACCCCATAACCGGGCCGTGCGGGAGGGGAAGGGGCTCAGGGACAGCATACCAGGGGTCAGCGCCGTGGGTCATGAGGGTGAGGATGGGGATGTGTCACAAGCAGGAGGTCGCACGCGCGGGGGCTGTGACATCTTTGGAGGAGTTTTCGGGTAGAGGACAGCCTGGTTCAGCTCAGCGCCGGGAAGACCCTCTCGACGTGCCCTCTTGGAGACTTCATGGAGCTCTCGGGATAAGATACGGGAAACGTCTGGAGTTTTAGTGCATCAGCAGAAAAATCAAGACAGACCAGGGAAAGATGACGGGCGGGGTGAGAGGGCCGGGTGTGCGGTGCTCTGGATGGATGACAGGTCAGCAGAATGGGGACGCAGGGAGGGAGAGGACATGTCAAGGCATAAAGGGAACTCAACGAAGAAGGATGGGGCTTTTAATTTAAAACGAAACGCCCAGGGAAACCTCTTGACAGAGGGATGCGTCAGGCCGTGGAAGATTACCCAGGGAAGTGCTGGAGGTCCCATGTGGCAGACTCGAAAACAGTTTAGGGAAAAATGCTTTAGAATCCTAGAATTAAAGAACAGTTTGGGTGAGAAGGGACCATTAAAGCCCACCCGGTCCAACCCCACTGCCAGGAGCAGGGACATCTCCAACCGGATCAGGTTGCTCAGAGCCTCATCCAACCTGGCCTGGAATGTTTCCAGGGATGGGGCATCCACCACCTCTCTGGGCAACCTGGGCCAGTGCTCCACCACCCTCAGCGTAAAAACTTTTTTCCTAATGTCCAGTCTGAATCTGCCTCCCTCTATTTGAAGGCCGTTACCCCTTGTCCTGTCACAACTGGCCCTGCTGAAGAGTTTTTAGGGAGGGAGCTTGGCCCCTTCCAGCCTCCGCCTCTACTGGTTGCCTCCACCTGGGAGGGGAGTTTCTGTTTGAGCCGCTTTATCACGGTTTCAGGCTGTGAAAGACCGGTCTCTTTCGTCTTTGGACTGAGCTCAGAGATTCTCCACTTCACAGAGATGCTCATGAACCTAAGAGCTGCCCGTCCCCCGCGGAGCTGGTTTCCTGAGCACCAAGGAGAGAAAGTCCAGGCTGGTGGAGCATCCCCGGGGAAAAGGAGATGTCACTTCCCCGGCTCCCGGGGAACGGATCCGTCTGGATCCTGCCAAGACGTGGACCCGAGCCACGTTTAAGCCCTGCATTTCTATGTGCCTCCTTTGATTCGACTAATTGGCCGGCGAGCTGCAGGGAGACCCAAGTGCCGTGTTAAAAGGACGAGATGAAATAAGAGCGTAGAATAAATCATGAGCCAATTTCCAGCATTTTCTTGGCTGAAATGGAATGGCTAATCATTCTGATGGCAGAATTAACATAATTACTCTGCCCACTGGCCCAGGCCAGGCTGAGCAGTGAGAAAAACAGGCTGCTGTTTCACGGGGACATGTTTATGGAAGTGATTGAGGGAGCCGCGGGACTCGGAGCTGGGAAGAGACTGGCTGGGTCACGGGGGGGCCACGACTGCTGTGCTGGACCTGAGCTCCGTGCAGCTGCTGCTGCTTGGGCAGAGCCACGTCAGCAGGATCTCCCGTTCAACGTTTCCACCCTTCGTGCACAAGGTTTAGCGAGTGATGGCTGAAACCGGAAGGAATTTGAAAAATGGAAGAAAACCAAGGAAGTTGGCGGTGCTGTGTTACACCGGTTGGTGCAGCAGGACCTCCGACCTTTGCTTACACCCTGAACAGCCAAAGGCGTTGGACCCAGAAAGCCTTCTTGAAGGACTGAGTCTGACAAGCCACTTTGCGTCTACACCTGCTTTCAGTAGTGTTTAACTTGATTTTACTGAAAGCAGGTGCTACCTGTGTTTTTCTCTCTTTTCTGATGTCGCTCTCCTATTTTTCTATATTTTTGTGCAAAACCACCATGGACTCTGTCAAGACTATACAGCAATTATCATGACTTTTGGCAAATATGGTATTTGTATGACTTGGGCTTACCTGAATGGGGAAGGTTTGTATTGCATGACGCTTCTGCTTTTAATTGGGCTGCATCTTGAGATCAGCAGCTGAAAATCGATGGCGATAAATGTCACACTCCTCCTTAGCCAGGTGTTTGGGGTTGGGTGCTTCGTCATGAAATCTGAATCTGCATCTTGTGTCTTTCCAGATCTCCCACTTGGGCATGTGTTTCCCGCCAGCGGCCGAACTGGGTGAGAGCTTTACAGAGCTGTAGGCTCCTTGAGCTCAGGCGGTTGACGACCATGCCAACAGATGCAGGGACTCCTGGTTTCATCTCCCTCCCCAACATGAGATGTCAGGACACTTTTCGTGATGGTTTCAAGCCCTCCTGCTGCTTCTTGCCTTGCTGCACTAAGACTGTCTAAGGCAGTGAAGCTGCAGTCAGCTTGGCTTCTTGACCCTAGAGCCTTGGTGCTGAGCCGCAGTCTTAAGGCTGAGAACATCCCTACCCCTTAGGAGCATTTGGGGGTTCTAGGAGAGCTCCTGAGATGCCAGGAACTCGTCCAGTCAAACCAGAAGGTCCTGTTTCTCTGATCATACTGGAACGTTTCAAAGAAATTCTTATACTGCTTGGAGAAAAAAAAAATCTGATCAGAAAAGCCGAAACCTTTTAATGACAACCTGAGTTAACGCGGTAACGGAGCCTCCCGCCACCCGAGTTTCCTACGAGGTTATCGATTGTAGAACAAGACCTGTACATTGCATTAACATCATTCGTAAGCAGGACAATCATTGTTTACTTGTTTTGTTAACATTGGAAGACTCCGGGGCCTTCCCGCACACATTCATTTGCATGTTTCTTCCCATGAAAAGTAATAAAATATTCATATCATTAAAGGAAGGGGGGAAGGAAAGAGGCCTTGGATCTCTCCTCCAGTGCAACGAGTGGGTGAGCTGCATGTTCTCCAGCAGAAGAGAGATGGAGGAAGGCGGATGGAGGGTAGAGGTGCACGCAGATTTTAACCCGGTCACCCAGCCCTCCTGAGGGCGACTGCAGCCAAGACTTGTACGCCGCTGTGCTCCAGCGGACCTGGGTGAAACGGTGATGCTTTGCAGAGGTTCCCCTTCCCCGAGCCACACGTCAAGCCCGTGGCTGTCAGAGCTGGGAGGAGACAACTGAAAGCAGATCTCTGGGGCCTTTTTGGTCCCTGTTGGTTTCTCCTCCTCCTCTCTCGTTCTGTTTCTCACCCAGAATGAATGGGTTGGACCTGTGGGCTCGCAATCTCCCCGTGCCGAGGTGCAGGGCCCTGGCTGGCCATGCCGCTCGCCGTGATGGACCACCTGCTTTTATTTCCTTGGTGAGGAGCAGAAACACCCTGGGCTTCAGGAGCTGAAGTCATGGGCTAATCAGGATGTATAGCCAGCCACGGAGGCCATGTATTTTTAATGAGCCCTGTTAAAGGATTTTTAGAAGTGCTCTCCCCACGGACACGACGATGACTTCTCTGTTTATAATTTTTCCCCCCTTTCCTGTTGCCACTAATCACTAACTCTCTGCTCCTTAATGGCACCTTTGGGGAGCTCTGGGGATGACTTGTGTATTTATTTGTTTGCTTGCTCCAGACGGGAGAAAAGCATCCTCCCTGCCCGCCACCCTCACGGGCGGTTGCGGCTCTTGAGGTCCCAGCAGCCTTCTCCAGGGCAGCCACTCCAGGTTGTGGTGGGATCCATCCCTTCCCTGGCCAACAGCGGAAGTGGCGAGTGGAGAGGAAGAGGAAGGGGCCGCTGCCAGGCCCAGGGGAAGGGGTGTCCCCTGGCCCCACTCTCCAGGGTTTGGGAGCCCTCCTCTAGGATGCCGGCACCTTCCTCCTCCTCCTCCTGCCTCCCACAGCGGAAGGCAGCGAAGCCTGGTCCCCTCTCGCAGGCAGCAGGCTCCATCTCCAGGAAATTCCCTCCCGCTCCGTGCGTCGTGAGGGTTGGACTCTGTGTTTCTTCCCGGGGCCTGCCTCCATCTTCAGGGCTTTGCCAGCAGCTCGGTCCAGGGGGACCCCAGGGAGGAGCGAGCCACTCGTCACGTTAATGTTAAAACACCCGAGCACCCCGTTGCGCTCGGCCGGCCCCTCGTCGATGTGACCTTCTTTGCCAGAGACGATGCGCTCAGCGCCAGCGCCTGCGAGCGCGCCGCCCTGTGCCCTCTTTGACTGCATCCTTCCCTCTTGCCAGGTTCCCTTGCAGCCCAGGGAGCCACGCTCCGTTCGTCGCCTTGGTGCAACCCACCCGCGTTTGGATTTGATGCTCCGAGATTCAGCGTGACGTAAAACCAAGGGTGTGTCACAGGGGACCACCGTCCTCCAGCTCCTGGGAATCTCATGGGAAGCTGTAGGTCCGTGTCCCGGTGCGTGGATCATTGTAAGCTGAGCTGGGACCCCATCAGTGCCACTGCTGGGGGGCTGGAAGACCTCACTGCCGGGCATCCTGAGGCTGCTCCTCTGAGCCCAGAGTCCTGGTGAGAGGCTTCCCTCATCCTGAACTGAAACTTTGGGGAAAAGCTGGGATTCAAGACTTCGACTGAGGTTTTGCTCTAGCCCAAATCAGGCTGGGAGGAGAGACTGGGGCGTGTCCTGCACAGGGTGGAAGAGCCCCTGGAAATCAGATCCAGGAGAAAAAATGCCTTTTTTTTTTTTTTAATTTAGAAATTTTTTTTAAGATAGAAGACAGAAAACTCTGTCTGCTTTCAGAGGAAAGTGTTACATCTTTAATTTTGTGAAGAAGCAAAATTGCCGACAGCCGAAACTTGCTGACACAGGTTCCCAGGCTTCTGCCACTGATGCCGCACCCCAGCGTCACACAAAATCTTCCTTCCTGCAAGGTCACCCGTGCCAATTTGACCTCCGCCGGCCCTCTGCTAACGCCGGCCAGCTGACGGCCATCTCCCCCAGCCCCAGGTGATGCCCAGCAATCAGAGAAAAGCAGAGCCGGTCCAGCCCCCAGCCCTTCCCAGCTGAGGGTGCCTCACGTTGGGGCTCCTCAGGCTGCTGAGCAGCAGAAATGTCTCCTTCTTCTGTGCATCCATCTGTGCTTGGTTCTGCCGCTGGCTCTTTGTCCAAGCCCCCCGGTAGCGCTTGCTAATTGACCGGAGGGAGCCAGCCCAGCTGAGGAAGGGGTCTCCAGAGCCTCCTGCCTCCGCAGCCTTCTCCGCCTCAGGTAGGGAGAGCAGCAGGGAATTGAGATGGGGAGTTGAGCTGGGTCTTCTCTGTGAATGTTCCTGTACTTTTGTGTTTGGACGCTGGTTTCCAGCCTGTATCTTCACCATTGGTTGAACTTGCAGACCCTTTCCCCGCCCTACCCCAGCTTCTGCTTTGGGGACCTGAGGTGGTCCCATTGAGGGACACGAGAGCTCCTTGTGCTGGGGTCAAGACCAATGGCATGGTGGCAGATGCCACGACACCGCCCAAGGAGGCTGGAGAAACGGAGGCACCTGAGCCCACCCGCAAATTCCTGCCCGCCTCCGAGCGTGCCTGCGCGTGGCCATGCGTGTGTGCCGCGCACGGGAAGTTCTGCCGCGATGCTAATGGCACGGAGAAAAGCCATTAAAGGAGGAAGAGTTGAGGTTACAATATTGTGCTGAAAAGTTTATTGCTGCCTGCAGAGACATCAGGTCTGTGCTTCCAGGATTACTCAGTGCTTAATGCCGAGCGCCTGCACATTAGTTTTGCCGGGAAGCCCATTTGGGGTTCTTCCAAAACGGAAAACTTAAAGGGCTTCCCTAATAAATGCACTCTCCAAAAGAAAAAAAAAAAGAGGCTCCAAACCCAGCCCAGGAGCCCAAATCGAAGCAGCCCGGGGCGGCCAGGGAAGGGGGGTGCAGCGCAGCCCTGCTGTCCGATCTGTGGATGGAGCGGTGTTTGCTGTGGGAAGTGGCATTTGTACCCGCTCCCTTCCTCCGTCGGGGTCTCCCGAGACTCGGCTGCATCAGGGTAAAATGCAAGTTTCCGCAAGACTTTGGGTGCACGGTGGAGAGATTTGCTTGGGAAACTTCTCCCAGTTTTACCGACAAAAGGAAACTCTGCTCCGGAGGGGCTTGCTCGCAGCCTTGCTCTCCGTCTGTTCTCTGCCGGGTCCCGCCAGTCCCAGCCGTGTATCCAGGCTGCCGGGCCACTCTTTTCCCAGCCTTTCGCGTGCGCCTGGGAGCACAACGGGTGCCTGAAACAGACGCAGACCGGGTGGTGTGGCAGCAACGGCTTGGGGGAGCGGCGGTACCTCAGCCCGAAGTTGGGCGGTTGGGCTCACCTCGCCTCCTGCTCCTCTTCTGGCACCCAACCCCGGCCGGCAATCAATGAGGGTGAGGTGCCAAGCGCGAGGGAGACTCTGTGTCTCTTTGCGATGAGTAGGCATCATAACTTCACACAGGCGCTGCTGGGAAACCCAGTGGAGCGTGGACCAGCGGTTCTGTGCTGCTCCCAGCAGGTCCTTACACTGCCCGCGTCGACAGAAAAGCGTCGAGGCTCTGCCTTGGGCGGGTGAGGGGTGGTTTGTCTGCTCCTGCCTTCTCCAGCAGTGATGGGGTGGGGGGGCCGGTTCGGTTGGCCGTGCCAATGGGCGCTTTATTCCGTGACACCAGACCTTTCGCCAAGAAATGTCTGCGCAGGGATGTTTTCTCTTCACGGTGCCTTAAGAAGGGACCCAATGGTTTGCCTCCTTCGGTGAGCCCCTGGCTGGGCCACGTGATGGAGCATCTTGTGAGACCTGCCGGGTGGGACCTGTTGGGCGCTGGTATGCGCTGCCTTCAGCTGCAGGGCTGGGCCGACAGCTGTGGCCCAGCTGTGCGCTGTGCTGCAGCTGTTGTTGGCGCTGGTTAAGCCGCGCTGATGCTCGGGCTTAAGAGAAAAAAAGCTCGAGGCTGTTCTCGTTCTGCAGTCAGGTCAGGAGATATGCAGCGAATTCTCTCGCTGGGTTTCCATTCCATCTCAACGTAGGATTTTTGCCTCCAGATGAACCCCACCGCCCCTGTTCTGCTCCAGCCCCGCTGCAGCAAGTCAGCGCCGGGAAGCGGATGTGCACACACTTCATCACCCGCTGCTGCCAGCCTCCCCCTCCGGCGCTCTGGAGAGCTGTCAGAGCGTGGCTGATGTGTCTGTACTTGAGCAAAAGCAACCAGTGTAACCCAGACTTATTGCTCGAGAGTTCTTTGGCCACACGTCTGCAGCGTGGTGGCCCATGGCCTCCGTGAGATGCCTCAGGCTCGCTGCCCTCGTTGGGTTTCTCTTGCAGAAGGTGTTTTACCTCCTGTGGTACTTTCCTCGTGATGTCTCCTCTCCTTGCCCTCCTCTCTCACAAAGCAGCATGTTCCTGGTGGGAATGGCACGGGAGGTGAAGGTCAGGCAGGCGTTACAGCCTCTTCTGGTCTTCAGTAAGCCCCCTGAGAAACTGCTCCTTCTGCAAGATCTGCGTTCTCCCACCTCCCAGCACTGCTTCTCTTCTGCTGGGTTTCAACTGCCGCTCTTCCTCTTCCAAAGGGCTTGGAGGCAGGACCTGCTCGGCCATCCCTTCGGGCTGCTTGTTCCAGACCTCTCTGTCCATCCATCTTCATGAACAGACAGAGGCAGAAATTGTTTTGGTGAGCTGTAGAAGCTGAAAGTGGTCTGTTGGAGGTCGTGCACCCGCTGAGAGACACCCTTCCACCTGCTCTCCTGATCAGTTGGCAGTCTCGTACATCTACTGGAGGTCGCACATACTCCGAAAGGTTTTGTGGTCTCCAGAAACAGATGTGGGACCAAATGTCTGCTCTTCTTTCTCACAGCCATCTGGGCACTCCTGAGGCTAGATCCTTGTCCCGTGGCTTCCCTCTTGTTGACCCCATCTCAATAAACAAGGCACCCTTGAAGGGCTGTCCTGAACCCACTCCAGAGGTTGTCTGAAGGCACCAGCCCCAGCCAAACCTCCTTCAGCATGGGAAGAGCTCCCAGTTGAAGTCAAGCTTGGCAGGGTGGATGCTCACCTGAAGCCAGGTCTGAATCTCTCTGTGAGCTGTATTCAGCGTTCATTGGATGAAATCAGAAGAGAGAGAAGCCTACTGCTCCCGAAGTTAGTAGGAAAGAGGTGGCAGAAGAAGATGGATGGGTGAGATTGCAGGCTGTGGGGGAGCAGTGGAGCCTGGGGAGGGGAAAGTAGAGTGTTTTAGCTGTTTGAACTGCAGGGAGCTGTGAATTTCCTCACAAAGACAGATCATTTTGGAAAGTCAGTATGTCCAAGTTTCACTCTTCCAGAGTCTGGGTGCTCTGCCCACCGAGGGGGCTTGGAGCCCGCCTGTGTCTCCCTCTCCGGTGCCTGGGGGTTCATTATTCCCCATTACAAATCCTGCTGGGAGAGCTGATGCTCCAGCTCCCCCGGGGTGAGGCTTGGCACACAGATCCATCTGCGTGGGGGCAACGCCAGCTCTTTCTCCTCACCGCAAATCCCTCCTCTCCTTTCCCGGGAGAGCGGCTCCGCTCACTCCGAGCCGCTCGGGCGGCAGGTTCATTAGCGCGCATTAGGCAGGTCGGTTCCAGAGCTCACGGCATGAGACGGGGAGCTGCAGACTCTGAGGAATACGTTCCATTTTCTCCACTCTTTCCTTCTCTGTGGCTCCTTCCTCGGCCTCAGTTTCCCAACCTGTTCCAAAGAGAAGCTGCCTGACCTCAGTGCTGCTGGGTGCTCTATAGATCCATGACTTCTCCTGTCCACCAAGCACCGTTCCCTCTCTCCTTGCAGGAGCACCTTGCTTATTTAAGCATATTGCCTCCAGTCTTCTCTCTGGTCTCGTCTTTTTTTTTTTTTGCCACTGCCTTTTTTTTTCCAGGTCTTTTATCTTTATCCCTGGACTTTTCCCAGTTTTTATTTCTTACTAGCGACAATCCCATTTCTGTGTCCTAGCGTGGTGGTTCATCAAGACTGGTGACAGCTACAGCAGAGCTGGACAGCAAGGAGGGAGGAGGGGTCGGTATCTCCACTTATTAGGTTATGTATGGCCCAGGGAGGGGCTCTCGCGGTTGATATCCCTGCAACTGCTGTGAGGAGTTATTGTGATGGAGCTTCTGGGTCAGGAGATGGAGTTAAATTCAGCTTTGAGAAACGGGAGAGAAGAGGGACCTGGAAGGGAAGCAACAGTGGAATTCATGGTGTTGGATGGTGTGGGGTGTAGAGACAGGGTGGATGTCTGGTGGACAGGTGGAGACAGACTTCTCAAAACCAGCTCTTTTTACCTGCGAACCAGGGGCCCGGTGGTAGGGACGTCATCCACAGAGTAGGGCGGGGATAAATACGCGGAACATCCAGTCTGGTGCCACCGCTGTTCTAACCAGAGCTGCACTTTAGAACCAGGCATTTCCTCTCTCCAGCCAAACCCCTGGTTCTGCTCCAAAGCCGCCCACCGCCAGCCTCGCTGACTCGAGAGGCTAGTATTTTATTTAGGGCTGATCCATTTTTCTTTTAATTCAGATCAATGCGGGTTAATTGAGAGCAGCTTATTTTTACTTCTGCTGGTATCTGCCTGCCAGGATCAATACCAGTCATTTCCACTTAAACTGTTGTGCCTTTACTGGAACTACCAAAGCGCCCGGCTCTCTGCGCTGCCGCGCATCGCGGGCCAGCCCCGTCCATGCGGTTCCTCGTGGTGTAACGGAAACCGGCCTCTCGTCAGCCCGGCTGCAGCGGCATCCTCGTCATGTGGGAAGGAAGCGGAGAGGGGCTCGGCCACGGCCGGGGGATCTATATCATAGCGCGCTAAAAATACTCAGCGATGGGCAGCCGTCCATCGATCACTCCTGCGCTGGTGGGCCCGCAGAGATCCCTCTGGTCGCCCTTTGCCACTAGATGGGGTGGTGCGTCAGCGGCTGCCGATGGCCACGGCGGTGGCCTCCCCTTCCCAGTCCCGAAGACACCAAGAGGGTGGCTCTGCCCAGCACGGGGCTGGCTGGGCGTGGAAATCCCCACGGGAAGCGTTGGGCACGGGTGGGCTTCCCGTGAAGGGTTGGAGGCAGCACGGGTGCTGCGTCTCTGTATCTCCGGCAGCAAATCTTCGCGGAGGGAGCGATGGGTTTGGGAGCAGCCTGTTGCGTCCCAGGGTTTGTGCTCGCCCAATGGAACGATGTGACAGCGTTCCCCACATCCAGCTTTCCCAACGACTGAGGGGCTGTATCCGGGATGGGGAATGCCGTGTTGTGTGGTAAGGGAGGGACAGCGTAGGGGGAGTGAAATGTTCTGCACCTGCCACTTCTGCAAGGCTGGACGGGTCAGACGGCAGCGTGGGTGGGGTGGGACGGCAGAGTCTGCCATACGGGGACAGCGGCAGTGGGACGCACGGCCATGTCGGGTGACACAGGGGGGACTCGATCCGTAGTGCAGCTAGGCTTGAGTTTGCTGAGCCTCACAGAGGGTTGCAGGGGATGCAGAGCAAATATTCAGGGAAGAAGGAAAAAAAAAATTCAGACAGGAGCTCTGGAAACTGCATCCAGCCTGAATTCAGGCCAAGCCGCTGACCCCTCTCCCTGTATCACTGCAGTGTCTCCGCTCCCACCCCGGGCGGCTGCACAGGGATGCAGAGCGATGAGTAACCACGGGCTCGCATCCCCTCACCCTGGGGAAGCTGGGTGTGGGGAACGCGACCAGAGGGCTGGGGGACAGGAGTGAACCTTGTCTGCGTGGAGCCCGACCCGGGCGGGCTGCAGGGTTTTGTGGCGTGCATATTCAGGATGAGCTGCATCACTTGGGATTTGCATCAGAGCCTGTGGCCAGCGTGGTGGTCTCCATGTTTTGTGGTTTGTTTTTTGTTTGTTTTTTTTTTGTTTGTCTTTTTGCTGCCATCCCCCCAGTCTGCCCCCTCCCACCTTCCTTCTCACCCTGCCTGCCCACCACCCCACCCTTGCTGTGCTCCCAACCCACTGCTGGCCCTCTGCTCCCGCAGGGAGAGACAGAGCACTCGGTGAGCGCTGGTCATAAATGTCAGCGGAGAACGGCCCTGGCCCTCACCCCCCTTGAGCAGAACTGATTCACGGGGTCATTAAAAACCAGAGATGTCTGTGCGGGTGGGGCACGGGGGCTCCAGCCCAGGTCTTTAATTCCCGCTGGCTGCGTCCGTCGGGGCGAGGGGCTTGGCGCGGCCATATGTCAGCTCAGTGTGCCTCTAATTGATTTGCGGGTCCGCGTGGAGTGTAAACATTTTACCAGTCAGGGAGCAGCTGATGGGGAGGGGAAGGGACGGGAGAAAGTCTGGTGCGAGGCGGTAGGGGAGACCCCGCTTCACCCTGCCCCGCCGCGGGGTTCCCCGGTAATGGAGTCGCTGCCAGGGCAAAAGTGAACTCCAATTAGGGGGCCTGAAGGGAGGGTGGTCAGTCCCACGTCTGCTCCCAGGAGCCGTGTCAGCTCACGTTATGGAGACGGGCCGGGGAGCAGCTGGGAGCGGTGTGCGGACAAGGAGGGGTGTCCTGGGAATCCTCCCTCCTTCCTCCTCTTCCTCCTCTCTCCCAGCCATGGACAACCGCCCGTGGACTCGCTGGTGCTCAGCTCATTGCTTCCCACCTTTGGGGACCCCCGGGGTGTGTGCTGTGTCCGCCCAACCCACGGAAATTGTACCTCCAGCACGGATTTGGTGTTCCCAGCCCAGCAGATGCCCTACAAACCCTGTGCATTTACTCATCTCCCAGTGTCACCAGCACAGCAGGCTGGTCCCCGCGATGCCCCTCTGGTGCGTTTTCTGTCTCGGCTGCTGCCTGCCCCGGGACGGGCTGTTCAGGCGGTGAGCAGAGGTGGAAAACTGGAGATCTTGAATCCCTGAGATTCCCCAGATTCAGCTTCCAAGGCTTTACTCCAGAGCCGCAGCGAGCAGGGAGACTTTTGGGGTTTTCTTTCGGAGCATGAGAAATAAGGTCGGTAAGAAATCTCCTACTTCAACTCAAGAAATAATCAGCTTTAATGAGTCTTTCAGTAACACCCCCAAACCAAACGTATCTGCATCTTTACAGAATATTGCGGAACTCTTTAGTGGAATGAGACACAAAGAATTGTGCTTCAAGCAGCGCTTTTCTTTCTTTTTCCTCTCCAAGCCTTTTTAGTGGAATAAGACACAGAATCGTGCTTCAAACCACGCTTTTCTTTTTCCTCTCCAAGCCTGTTTTATGCGAAGCTCTCGCTTGACTTGGATTTCACGAACATCTTCACTCAAACAGACCTGAAACTGGTTCATGAGACGCAAGTCAAGTTCAAAGAGAAGGAAAAGTGGGGAAGCAATTAGAAAATGTTAAAAAGCCTTGATTTAGAGGGGAGCTTGGTTTATTTTGTTTTAAAATAGTGATCTGGTTCTTAAACAGTCCTTAACTGGGAAACGAAAAGCTGAAAACAGGTTAAAGCTGGAGCGCAGGGAACTGCCGGATGAAAGACGATGTTTTGTGCGGAGGCAGGACGCGGCACCTTTACATAGGAACATCTTTTTTGCCCCAGGTTGGGGGTGGGGAATCCAGCCTTCCCGCATATCCAAGCAGATTCCCCTCCCTTCCATGTGACTCAGTGGGTTTCGCTGTACCTGTTCACACAGGCTGAGGCTGGAGCTGCACGTGAGCCAGGTGCTGCCTCCCTGCTGTGTCACCCCACCCAAAAAAACCCCTGAGCTCCAGCCGCGCTTCCACCCCTCGTGTTCCCCTGGCCCCGTTTCACCCCCGCCATCAGCGTCTGGCCCCTGGGCTGCGAGCAGCCGGGGTGGGTGATGGCGATGGGCGGCTCAGCCTGACAGCTGACTCTGGCTCTGGTGACCCCCAGGCGCTCGCACCGCAGCCGCGGCCCGTGTGCCGCCCTGCGTCTGGCGCTGGACTGCGTTGCCTGCAGCCGGGGCTGGGATGGGGCCATCGCGTGCGTGCTGGGAACGGCACCCGCCACCGCCTCCGGCGAACCTGCCCCACCGAGGCTTTTCAAGCGCGGGCTGAGGCGTGCGAGCCGCCGGCTGTCAGGCCTGGGGATGGGAGAACAGCTCTATGCGCTGATCGCCCCGCGCGGGGAATTGCCAGCAAGGTGGCGAGCGCGGCAGGCGGCGTACTGCCCCCGAGCGAGCCGGCCGATGGAAATCCACACGGCTGGAGTGGGCTGGAGTGCAGCGCCTTCCAGCACGTGGCTGGAGGAGAGGAGGGAGAAGAGCCTGCTCGGGGGTTTGGGGTCTGTTACAAGAGGAAAGCAGCACCGGTGAATTCCCTGCTGCTGAGAGCTGTGCTCGGTGTTATTGAGCAGCACTAAGCCGAAAGAGCAGAGACGGCTTTCTGCAAGCCTTGGATGGGAGCTGGGGTTTTGTCGCAAGCCGCCTGGATGCTCTCTGGGAGGAGCGATGCCAAACAGGGAAAGGCCAGCGCAACCCTTCAGCAGGAGCCGTACGGCATAACAGCTCTGGAGGTGGTCGCAGCCCCACTGTGGAGGTCCGGGTGCCTCATTCCCCCACGGGACGTGCAGCACCGATTCAAGGAAGCCCATCGCCTTCCATCTGGAGAGCACAGGGGTGTTGGCTGGGGGAACTGGAAAGGGCAGGGTGCAAGCGGATGGCTGCCGCAGCATCTGCCCATCGCCTACCGCACTACCAGAGCTGGTGGAGGGAGGGGGGGAAGGCCAGAGTCAGCCGGTCCCTACGAAACCAGGCTCTCATTTCCTCCCCAATGGACGCCTATTGGCCCAGCACCAGATCGTGCTCGAGGGACGCGTATCGGGTGGCGGCAGCTCGCATTATCGGGTGGCTTCCCCGCTCCGTTTCTGTCCATGTGTCCCTGCGACGGAGATCGGGTTACGGGACCTTCACAAAGCACCAGCCATCTATTATTCAACCCTCCGCCTCGGCGCGTGGAGCTGAGCCGACCCGGCCTTGCGCCTGCCTGGGCGAGGTGGGCCTCAGTGCCTGTGCGGGGTGGGCGCTGCTGTAAATCACCCGCCGCCAATTACGGGGATGCGAGCAGAAGGCTGGCGGAAGCCACCCGCGGGTGCCTGGCTCCAGTAATGCTTTATATAGCGCGAGCGAAACCCGTCCCACCCATTCCTGGCAGAGGGGCGAGCGGGTGAGACCAGCGCCTTCCCGCGCGCGCCGCTGACGTGTGGGCAACCTCGCGCCGCATCGGACCGTGGGAGATGGGTCTGACCCTAATGGGTAGACGGGGGAAAAATCCCATCAGTGGGACAAACCCCAGCGCCCGGAGGCGCTGGGTCTGGGAGCAGGGAGCTGCACACACGCTCTTGGCCGCGGCTGTTTGCTCAGGGCGTCGCTCAAGTCGCCCGGCTGTCAGCGCCGAGGGCCCGGGGATGTTTGGTGAATGAGAAACGTTCAGGGCAGAGGGAGAGGAAATACTTCTGCAGTGTTCCCCAGGGAAAAAATTCCCCCTGGGTTGTGTCTTTTGTGGGAAACGTTGTTTTGTCAGCACTGAAACTGAGCTCGGGGCTGGCGGGATGAATCTGTGTGGATGAAATTTCAGTTTGGAAGCAAACAGACAAATGAAAACGAGCAGCGCTGATGGCAATAGAGTTCTGCTTTATCACAGTTAGAATGTAATATTTGTATTTTGTTCCCACATCATCTCTGTTCTAATTCATTACACTTACATTGCCTTTAAATTTTTCTTCCTTTTTTTTAAGCCCAGTAAAAACACACGCGTTGTAGTGCTGTCAAACTGGAATACCCCATTCAACCCGAATGTCAAGCCAGCCTCCCCCGCTCCCTTTGCCCAAACACCGTTTTTCCAGGAACCCCCAATCTTAGCCTTTTCCACCAAGCAGGAATTCAAGTTCCCGCACGGCTCTGCGTTTCTCACCAGCGCACCTGTAGAGTTACCCGTCCCGAGCGGCACAGGCGTCGGAAAGCCTCAGACCTCCGCACCGCGTGGGATGGGGGTCTCCGTTGGTGGAGTAACATCTCATCATTCCCCTGTTATGCCATCCCGGCTTTGGGCCTGGTGCGTCTTTCACTTTTCGTTTTCCTCCATCTCTCTTTCCACGGGAGGCTGGGATGTGGAGCAGGAGAAGGGGATGGAAATGCCAGCGGGATCGCCGGCTTTGCAAGATTTTAAACGCTGCTGGAGATCCAAAACCCTGGGGAGATCAGGAGCCTCTAGATCGTGGGGTCCAGGGAGAAATCCCCGCCTTTAACCCATCTTCCCGCCTGGACCTGTGCCCGTGGAAGGACGGTGTTGTCCGTGCGGCGCCGCTCAGCTTCCCTGCCCGTGCCTCGCTCGCCCTGAGCTTTATTTCTCAATGGACGTGCTTAACAGAGATGTCTTGGGTTTTTAAAAATAGTTAATATTTAAATATTAATTGAGCCATTAATTACATCTGAGCCCCAGAACAAAACAGCTGTGAATAATTAATGAGAGGGCCTATGGTAAATGCCTCTAATAATTCACAAAGCAACAGAACCAGGTATTTTCAGAGCATTCAGTGGGAGGGGAGGCAAGGAAACGCACGGACGTCGAGGGAAGGGGAGCATTCTGGGCTTCCTCAGCGTTACTCACCCCCGTAACATCCAGCCACCGGGGAGGAGATTTCCTCTGTGGTTTGCAGTGGGGAAACTGGGTCACGGGGAGGCTGAGTCTCCCCTGAAAGCAGACTTAGGAGGACACCCAGGACTCCAGGCTCACTCTCCCACGGCTGCATCTCGGGCATTTCGGCCCGTGGCTCCCTGAAAAACGCCTCTGGCAGGGGTCTTGCATGGCACAGAGGATGCTGCTGTCTGAAACCACTCCATCGCAGGAGGGAGGCTTTTATTTGTCCCCTCCCTTTGCCCCCATCCAAGACGTTTCAAACGCTCTGGAGGCTGCAATGAGGAAGACGATGCTCTGTAGATACACGCACGTACTTTGCGGGGCCTGGTAACCAACCAGCACAGGATATTTGTGCTTAATAACTAATTATTAATTACAGGTGGTTTGAGCCTCAAGTAAAGCTGAGGGCTTCGGCACCAAACACAGCCGGCCCGAGGATGGAGATCCCCTCTTTGCCTCCCGGAGCCAGGCGTCTCAATGGTCCCTTTGCCCTTCAGTTGGTTTGTACAGGAGAGTATGGCTGATGCTCCCGCTCGTGGAGCGGCTCCCGGCCACGGCTGGTGACACTTTTGTGGCAGGGCCACCTCGACATCCGTCATCGCCTGCACACCCCGCGCAGCGATGCCTGTGTCTCCCTCCGCGGCTGCTGGAGCGAGGATTCATCACAGTGCCCCGGCTGGGCACGAGTTGTGCTCCGACGGCGCTCTGTGGATAGAGGAAGCCCAGGCAGCGGGTTTGGGCTGACGTTACAAAGGGGGAATCCCACCTGTGGCTGTGCCACAGGCAGCCCAGGACAGCAGTGAGTAATAATTGCGTCACCGGCAGAGAGCAGACCCTCATGTATGTTTTACGACGCCATTTTCCCGTAGCCCTCTCTCTCTGCCGTTGAGTAACGACCCCGTCCCCGCTCGGCGGCGGACTGACAACCGTTAAAGGCGCGTGGGTTGCCGTCCTCCTCGACAGCCGATGCGCACCCCGCTGCTAGCGGAGCAGCGGCTCCTCGCGAGGGGTGAAAGCGATACAGCTCGCCATGTGCTCGAGAAGCGTGACCCTCGCCACCGTATCAACGGGCGTGTAATCAGCCAGCATCAGGGCCTTTCTAACAAGGTGGTGCCGTCCTCCCCGCGCCACGCAAAGTGTGGGCTGAATGTCTCTTTGTTCCCTCTAACAGATGAAAAATTCAGGCTTCCTTGGCTCGTTGACCTCCCGCAGATAGAGGGGAGAAGGAAACGGATCCCCTTCTATCTCCAATAGCGTGATTTTCGCAACTTGGAGTTGTATAGAGAATAACACAACGGATCGGGATAATTATTGTCAGTGTCTACTTCTCTATCCATGTGGATGTAGCATTTATAAATTAACCAAAAACTCTCGCAAATCTGCATAACCGGTTGCCCATGCTCCTAATGCTTTCAATTTATCCTAATAGACGTTTAATGAATACTTTATAAAGCCGTAGATGGCGAATTTTAAAATCAATGGTGCTATTTTATTGCTGTTTGTATTATCTTTAGTTGGATGGTGTCTTAGCGCTCCGACGCCCATCGATTTCAGGCCTTGATCGATGAAACAGGATTTCGGCTTAAACGCATTGAGATGCGCAAGAGAAGCAGGACCTGGGAGTAAAGGTTCTTTGCCGGGTGAGGCACGGCCGAATTTGCGCTCATGGCTCGGATGGAGGGCAGCGCGAGGTAATCCTCAATATCGTCCTTGCGCGGCTCCTCTTGCCTCGTGGCTCCTGCAGCTCCTGGGGTGACAGCAATGAATTGTGCTGACCGCAGCCCTGCCACGGAGGGGGCCATCAGCAGGGCCCTGCCCCTTCTCAAACTGATTCAGTCCCAGGCTGCGAGCGACGCCCGGGTGTTTTATCCACCTTCACACCATGGGTGTTCTCCTAAAACCCTCTGAAAGCCGCGTGCTAGCGCCAGCTCAGCAGCACTCATGCGTTGTGGTGACTGCGCCTGGAACTGATGGGTGGATATGAAGCTTGACAGCTTCTCCCATCAGTACCGGCTCATTCAGTTCCACGTCCATCGATTTCCCTCCAACTGGTTCCCTCCAGCCTGGCTGAGCGGAGGTGAATCCTGTGGTGGATGATGGCCACGGTGATGCTGCTGCTTTTTTTGGGTGGGTTTTGGGGAAGAGCTGTCTGAGCTAGGAGGTGTGGAGGTTTTTCCTTGGGTTTGAAGTAAAAACTGGTTGATGGTTGGACTTGAATTTGAAATCAAAACTGGCTGACTGGTTGACGTTTGGACTTTATGATCTGGGAGGTCTCTTCCAACCTTAAGAGTCTATAATAAGGTTCTGTGAAAACCAAATTGCAAGGCAACCTGGAATTTTTTCCCCCTGTCTGGAGGTGACTGCAAATTTCACTCAGCTTGTCAAACTGGGAAGATGTTGCAGGAAGTATGACTGTTTATTACATGATTCATTATAAATTTCTGTTTAAAGAATAGAAACATGCAGAATTTAAAGCTATTGTGAAAGGTTCGTGCAGCTCTGCTGTTCAGCCCGTTGTACGGTTCATGCAGGAATTGTGAGCCCTTAAAATAATTTCTGAACCCCCCCACATTGCGGGAGGTCGTGGGGATGCACGTTCCTCAGAGATCTGCTTGGTTTCGCATCTGTCGCTTGACAGTTCACAAGAATAAGGACTGAAGTGGCGATGTCTTAGCCACCGGACTCGAGCCGTGAGATTGGACGCACCGCTGTGTGGATGTGGAATTGTTCCTGGCCAAGGGGAAGAGGTCTCACGGGAGTGGAGAGCTCTGACTCCCAGAATAGCCTGAGGTCAGGATTTTGCTCATGGTAGAGCTCCGCCATCCCCGCGCGTCCTTTCCCCTTCCAGGCCTCTGGGCTCGCTCTCCCTCCAGCCCTTTTCTGCCTGTCCTACCCTGACATCCAAGCATTTTGGAATTCGAAGATCAGTCTCTCTCTCCCCTGCCCTTCATCCCCAAAGTGCCTGCGGGGCGCAGACCAGGTTAATCTGCTGGCTGCTAATCTCCCCCGTGGCAGGGGATGAGGAAAGGGACAATATGGGAAGGTCTGTGGGTCAGCCCATGGCCTGGAGGGCTCTTAACCCTTTCCTCCCCTGAGTCCTCCGCGTCCTGCCTGGAAGAATTCTGCCTGTCAGAAAGGACCATGAAGATTTATGCATGAAGGTCAAATAAACCATCCCACTCAGATGTTCCCCCCATCATGTCTCTCCTGTAGGGCTTGTTAGATGCTTCCCTCTCCTGTGGCTGTGGAAGATCTCAGGGGATCCGAAGATGTTCTGACACTCTATCGTTCTTGCTGTTTTGACGGTAAGTCAGAAATCTATGTCTGTCGTGTGGCCAGGCCCAAGCACCTACTGCTGTCATGGAGGTGGCTGTAGACACCTGGCCGAAGCCGGCCTCACCCGCCATGAGGCTTCTGGTTGCCATCACGTGGTTGCTGGACAAGGCAGCTCAGAAGGAACTTGTCCATTCCATCAACAAGGATAGAGCCTGAATCAGATGGTTTTCTGCCAAACCACGCGTTGCTTTTCAGTGAAGCAAGCTGTCCTGGCACAGCATGTGAGGTCCTCCAGGCTCCCGTGCCAGCGTCGTCTGGGTGGGCAGTCACCCCCGGGGTCTTCACACGATCGCTACAAGGATGACCACAGCTGGGGCCAGGGAGTGCACTGGGAGTGCTGGTGCCATCTAGGACCAGAAACATGGGGTTAAAACGGGAAGTGGGTAAGCGCAGTGCGAGTACAGCACCTGAGAGACGGGGCTGCTTTGATCCCGTTCCCCAGGAGATGCCAAAAGGCGCTGTGAAAGCACAGACAGCTTTGTCTCCTCTGAAAGGGGAGAAACCTGCCGACGGGGATAACCTTTCCCCGCTTTAGATGGCTGCTTTCCCCAAGGAGCGCGGACAAACACGTGCCCCTGTCACCGGATAGCCTTGCGAGGGCTGCCGCCTGGCCTCGTCCTCGCCGACGGGCACTCACTGCCTGGAGAGCCCAACCGAGCCGCTGCCCAAGTGCACTTTCGGCTGGACCCTCCCTTTGTCCGCAGAACAAAACCAGCCCATGCCGTACAGCTGCTGCCACGCGCTTGTGGGCCGCGGTCGTCCGCAGAGGGGCTCCGGGCTGAAATCACCTCGTTTCCCACCCGCGGAGGTTGGCGCTGGCCCGACCCCTCCGCAGCGGTCCACTCGGACCACACCATCCTCGCGGTCGCGGAGCGTCGCGCTGGGCTTCTCCTCCTCTTGCTGGTGCGAAAGGAGGGGGAGCAGGGCTCGAGGGGCGCTGGGTGGGGGGCTGGAGGGTGAGGAGGGGTCTCTGGGACAGCAGGGACAGCACCCGAGCAAGTCGCGGAAGTTTCGGCCGCTGACGGACGACAGACTCATTTAATCAGGCAAGCTTTTCTGCCTGCGCATCTCCCAGAAGCGAAGCAGTTTCCTCGAACGCCTTTGACAGTTGGAATTAGTCCTTGATTTGTTTTCACGAATTTCCCATCCCCACTCCGGGAGGGTCGGGGTTCGAGGTGCCTGTGCGGTTCAGCGGGGCTGCCTCAGCTCGGCGCCGGCCCACAGCCCACCGCGTCCCGCTGAACGGGAAATGGCCCAGCCCTTGGGTGGTCTCGGCGACGCCAGGGTGGGTTTGGCGTTGGCTGGTGGCTGCTGGTTACGGCCGCAGGGGCAAGGGAGGAGAGACGCAGCGAGGTGGGGTTGCGGGAAACGGCTGTGCACCCGCGGGGGCTCGGGACGCAGCCTGGCTGCCTCCGCTTGGCACCGCTGGCACCAGACGACCTCTCTCCACACCGAGCTTCCGCCTCGTCAACATCGAGGCACAGCTGGCCTTGTAGAAACTCCCGTTGTGCCCAAACCTTGCCCGGATCCAGGAGCGCGTCCCAGGGCTGGGGACCTGGATGAGCTCTGGAGCGGCGATGGAGGCAGCAACGGTGCAGCCCGACCAGAGCAAGGACAAGCCAAACCCTCCGGATGAGCCTTTCCCAACTCGAACTGCTGCCACGAGCGCTGGTTTGATGCTTTTCTTGGTCACATGTTGACGTGTTTTTCATTTCATAGTGACTGCTCGAAACAAAGCCTGCTTTTCCTGATCACAAAAATATTTCCAGCAGCTGGAAAAAGTTGAAATGAAGGCAATGAGTGTCAAAATTATCTGATAAGCTTCGTGTCAACCCCTGGTGAGTTATGTTCAACCTTTTTTTTTTTTTTTTTTTTTTTCTTTCTTTTTTTTTTCCTGCACACTTGGATTTTCTTTTTTATTCTGTTCAGAAACTGAAGAAAGGAAAATGATTCCAGTTTTCCTAAGGACACAGGGAGCCTGATTCCGGTTCAGAGGAACACGAATTGTGTGTCTGTGTGTGTAGGGCTGGGGTATTTTTGGCAGGAAAAGGACCAGGGTGATCTGTCTAACGAGCGCCAGAGCAATCGGTTCTGCTGGTGTGAAGGTTTTTCCCCGGTCTGGTTGCAAGGCGCAGGGAATAACCCCGTGTTAGAACTACTCGGGAACCCAGACAGTTTTCACTTTCACCCGATAATCGCAAACCGACGTTTCTTCAGTAATTAAAAACTCAAAGGCAAATAATTTCAGAAGAAAGCTAAAAGGAGGTGAGAAAATAAAAAATGTGGGCTGGAGGTCCAAATCTACTAATTTTTAGGTTCTTGGTTTTCCAGTAAATAAAGGAATTTTTAAGGAATCGGAGTGTTTCCCATGAACACCTCTGTTTAATCACAAGAGTAGTTTTATAAAAATGAAAAGAGTAGTGGAAAATTTTTCATTTCCCACATACAGATTTTTTTCAGGGGCTCGGTTTGGAAATAATCAGCTTTCTCAAGGAGGACAGGGCACATTTTGGCTGCCCTTACAGCTGGGGACAGGTCCCTATTGCCAGGAACCAGGGCTTGAGTGCTGGCCGGCCACTGAGCCGGATCCACTCCCAAAGCATGCGGAGGGGCTCCCCACCCCGGGTGCCTCCTGGTCTGTGCGGGGTGCTTGAACCCGGCCCAGGCTGGTGTCAGTGGAAGGCTGACGGGGGAGCTTGGAAATGCCAGGGATGCGCTTGTGTGCTAGGGATGCTCTTGTTTGCGGAGGATGCTCTCGTATGTCGAGATGCCCTGGGGATGCACCAGGAGTGACCCCCATGGCCCCGAGCAAAGCTGCTCCGATGCAAACCCATCATCCCTGCTCCCGTTTTTTGGCATCCGACCCGTCGAGGGGATCTCCCTCCTCCCCTCCTCTTCGCCTCCCTTCCCCCTGGCCCCCTCCTCCCCCCTCCCCGTGCTGTGCGAGCCCCGGCTCCTCCGAGGGGTAATCGAAGCGGCACGAGGAGCATATGGCCAAGCAGGGATCCCTGCTGGTGCACCAGCTGTGAACTGGGTGCCGGCAGAGAGCAGGCGGCGAGGGGCTCCCGTCTCCCTGTCTGGCTGCCTCCCTCTGCCCCAGCAGTTACTCGAAGGACTCCTCCTCAGGAGGTCTGCGGCTGGGGGGCTCGCTGGCTGGCTGGGTGCTGGGGGGAGGGTCTGCAGGGGGATTAGCAATCAAGGTTTCACCCTGAGCATCCGTGCGCCGCTCTCGTCCCCTCGCCCTCGGGTCCCCCTCGATAGCGTCACCACCCAGCCCAGCTGCTCTGCCCCGCTCTGCTGTGTGCCGGCTCTGCAATGGGATTCAGGGCCCCAGCCGTGGGGCAGCTTGTGGGTTTGGTGGGCACCCAGGGGTGGGTCCCCCTGCACCAGGCTGTTTCCCACCAGAAGACCCTGACTTTGTGAGCAAACTGCCTCCAGCTGCCACAGACTGCCCCCTCCTCTGCCCTCATGGCTGGCCTGTGGTCTCCCCAAAGTCGTGTCCTTTGCCCCCCAAGGGATCTCCGAGCCTCTGCGGGGTGTGGTGTCTCAGGGCAGGAGCCGAGGTGGCAGCGCTCTGCGGTGGGAGATGTGTCCCTCTGAGGATGGGCTGGCTGCTGCAGCTCAGGGCACCCCCATGGGCTGAGGTGGTGGTCCTCCATGAAGTGTCTTCTCACAACACGAAAGAAGCAGCTGCGTGAGTTGTCCAAGGTGTCCTTGTGTTTCTTCTGAAGTCGGCTGGGGAACTCTCCTGGAGTTTTCAACCCCTTCGCTGCTGCTGCTCCGCCCCTCAGAGACCAGCTGAAGTGGGGACCCAGTGACCCGCCCGTGCCCCACGTCACCCATCAGGCTGGAAGTGGGAGAACCTTTCAGGACACATCACAACCACCCCACAAGGTCGCTCAGGCTGGCGCTGGGACTGAGACTGAGTCCAGGTCTCTGGGATGAGCCAGGCGACGCCGGGGCGATGTCCTGTCCTGAGGCACAGACTCTGACAGGTACTGACCGGGCAGAGGGGATCCAAGCACTCCTCCATTCTCACCTTGCTCTTCCCCACATGGATTTTTTTTTTTTCCACTTTCTAGCCTGCTGCAGGGCTGGAGCCTTCGTTTCCTATTTCCCAGGTGATGTGTCCCACGAGGCAGCTCCCCTACCATGAGTCACGCGTTGTCGCGTGTCCTCCCGCATGTCTCCTCAAAGGTCCCCTGCAGAAAAGACTGAATGAGAACTCGCTCCCCTCCCAGCCTTCCTCCCCTCCCGGTGCGGCCCCGCAGCCGCGTGTTGGTGATGTGGGCTGGCAGGGAGAGGGAGACCTGAATGGAGGGGACGCGTGGGTATTCCAAGCTCTGCAGGACTCGCTGGGGAACATCACTCAGAAGCATCCCCATGGGGCCACCTCAGACACAGCAAAATCTGCTGTTGCAGAATCAGTTTTGGCAGCACGAGAGATTTGCAGAGACAGTGGGAGCCAAATTTACCGGTTTTGGGACAGCTGGTTAATACGGGTGCTGTCCCTGCACGGAGGGGCTTGAGGGGCGGCCACCCTTCACCATCCTGCCCCATCTTCTGCCCCACTCCCCAACAGCC
The DNA here is from genome assembly GCF_036417535.1 of Chlamydotis macqueenii. Taxonomy (NCBI): domain Eukaryota; kingdom Metazoa; phylum Chordata; class Aves; order Otidiformes; family Otididae; genus Chlamydotis; species Chlamydotis macqueenii. The sequence continues at coordinate 1,306,427 of NC_141566.1, forward strand.
TTTCATCTTCCAGATTCACCCCTGCCTCAGGCGGGGACCCGGGGAAGAAGAACAACCACCAGCGAGTCCTCAGGACCAGGGGGACAGCAGTCATCCCCGTGTGGAGGGGACACACCGGGGGCTCTGTGTCCATGGAGGCTGGAAGGACAGCAGTCCTTGCTCGCTGCAGTGGGGATCAGATGGGGACAGGGGTGGAGAGGAAAGCTGTCCTCCCGCTCCGCACACCTCGACACACCTCACTGGAGAGGACCTCTGGCCACGGAGCGTTTCGGGGGAATCAGTTCTTTCCAGCCCAGAGAGGCAGGTCCTGACCTCACCCATCTTCCCACATGGCTGTGGTGGTACAATGCGGTGGCTGGTCCCACCATGAGACGGGACACATTTGTATCTGCAGTTGTGGAGGGTGGTGGTTCCCTGTGTGGTGGATCTGGCTTTGGAATCTAGGATGCTTGCAGGTGGCTGGGCAGTGTTTGGGCTCCCCGTTGTGGTCGTGGGACCTGCCCCGACGTGCATTCCCATCTCCACCTGCATCCTGCTACTCCCTGCCCACCTCATCTCTTGAGGACCCCATGGTGGGGGGTCTGCTAGGCACTGACACCATCCCTACCTCCCATCTCTGTGCCTGAACAAGCAAATACCTCAAAGCACTGAGTGCTTGTCTGTCCCACTCCTGCGGCAAGGAGTAAAACGTTCACAGGGTTTCCCAGGGTGACACGGTGAGGTCCCTGCTGGCAGTTGCTGTGCCTGTTTTGTGATCTTATAGTTTGGTGTTCCACCACCACCAGCCTGGGCAGCAATGAACCCCGGTACCTGAGCAGACGTGACATACGCTTAAACTCACTGGCTGGTGGTGCCGTGGGCATGCGGACCATGAGATGGAGGGGAGTGGTCCAAGACATCTGGGAACCAACCCTGGACCACCTGGCTTACAGCGTCACTGGGATTCCCTCCAAGGCGGAGACACTTGCGATGGGACATCTCTGTTCTTCAGGATCACATCTCTGTGTCCTATCAAAAGCCGAGGAGGTGAGAAAGGCTCCCGTTCCTCCAGCACCTGCTGGGCTCATCTTCTAGGATGCTTCCCCGTCTGGGTGTCCCAGTCGCCCATGCTGGGCTGCCAGCTGGTTCCCCAAGCAGGGGAGGGGGCAGGGGGAGACTCTTTATTGAGAGGAAAAGGCCTTCATTTGGACCAATTATTCTCAAACTGAGGTGCAGGAAGCCGTCATTTCAGCGTTTCCTTTTTTTTTTTTTTTCCTCCCCTCCTTTTACATTTGTTGTGTGTGTTTTTCTAGCGCTCTGGCAATGGCTGGATATCACACAAGTGCCCTGTCAAGAGATATATTCCATAAACACTTGACACCCAAGCTCAGGAATACATGGCCCGTGGCAAACATGAATTATTCAAATGGAAATCAAGATAATTTTGCTTCTAACTCAGAAAACCAAGACTCTCTCTTTCCTTCCTTATTTTTCCTCTCTTCCTCTCCTCATTTTCTTCCTGTTCTTTCTTTCTTTCTTTTTTTTTTCCTTATAATTTCTTTCTTTCTCTTTCTTTTTCCCTCTCTCTTTTGCTGGAAATCCTAACTGCGTTTATTTCTAGGGAACTCCCTTTGTGGAATAAACCAAAGTGAGGGCCAGAAGGAACCTCCTTTGGATGAGGAGATAGTCTGCATGTTTGTCCCCCACGACTAGGGCTCGTGAGCAGCGGGGACTCGTGGCCAAGTGCCGCAGAGGTCTCATTGCAGGTAGATGTTGGATCACCCAGCCGAGAACTCACCTCTTAGTCAACACGGCTGGTTTGGGAGAAGCAGGATGTTGCAACCGGCCGTTGGGATGTCTTTCCTGCATGGCTGGGCCTTTCCTCTGCGCAAGTAAGTCTTCTGCCAGCTGTGGGAGTTGGCCAGGATGGGGTGGGCTTGTGGCATGAGGGGTCTGGGATGCTGGGGTTGCACGGGCAGAGTTGCCCGGGGGTCCCTGTTCTAGAAGGACCTGGGTTGGACTCATGAAAGCAAGGATTAGCAGGAGGCTGAAGAGCTGAAAGAATGTAGGAGAACAGGGCTACAAAGTAGGGACAGAGTGATGCCCAAAGCCAGAGGAAAGGAAAGGACCTCTTTCCTACCTCTACTCGTAATCTCCTTTCCCCTTGCTGTCTTAGAAATGTGGTCTCGAGCTGATCAGCACCAGGTGGTACCAAAGGCTCATGGCAGCTCTTCCCCACCCCGGGACTAAGTGGGACACCGAAGTTGTTGTTCACTGAGAAGAGCCAGGGATGACTCTCAGGAGGGCTTTAGAGACGGGATGCCTTGGCCAGAATTGTGGGCAGCAGAGGGGACATTGCTCTATTTCCTCCGGCCATCTGGAAAGTCTCTTTCCAGTTGTTCATGGACTTCTCTTCTGTAGACTGGTTGGACTTTGGCCTCTCCGCTGACCAATGGCTTGGTGCACGGGAGTGCTGCCTGCTCAGATGTGAGCTGAGATTCTCCACCAAATCACGGCACAGAAAAGAACCTAAAGAATTCAGCGTCAACTTTCGATATGGCGCTCTGGGTGACAAAGGAATGCGATGTGCTTGAGCCTTTGGGCACACCAGTTCAAAATGGGCTGCGAGATGGGTCAGAGGAGAAGCAACCCCACCAGCAGCCCACGGGGTCTCAGCCACCGTGTCCTCGGCAGACCCTGATGGCAGGTGGGACAGCGAAGATGCTTTCCATAGCTGCTTTCATCCCGTCAAAGCCGTTAGCTATTTTACGGCTCTCCTTCCTCCCTTCCCTGGTAACAACCCCCCTGGGTGGGAGCAGGCTCCGGCCAGCCCCGTCCTTCCTTCCTCTGCCTTTCTCCAACTTCGCTGGCGATGCCGGAGTTTTCCAGCTCCATCCCGATGAATGAATGGCCGTGGTTACTCGTGAGGTTGGGACTGGCTGTCAGCCAATCACAGCCCAGCAGCAGGCATCTAATAGCCCCGGCGCCAGCCATTTAAGAGGAAGGAGAATATAGGTCATCAGTGACATCATCTCTCGGAAAGGTTTTGGAGGGGGGGGAAGGTTGAGAGGAGAGGGGGAAGCAATCGTTTAAATTTGGAGAGGAGCTAACTGGAAATTTGGGCCATCAGGAGAATAATGGGCCGAGAGGAAGAGATGGGGATATTAATAGAGCCGGTTTCTGTAAGAGATGGAGCGAGCGGCGAGGGATGGAGAACCACAGAGAGCCTTCGCGTCGGCAGGCGCGTGTGTGCCAGAGCAGGCTGGGAGCCCCAAGGGGCCCGGGAGCATCAGCCTGGATCCCTGCGTGGCCACGTCCCTCTGCATCCCGGGAGCCCCGCAGGTCGCTCCTCCTGCTCCTCACCCGGTGGTCTTCCATCCCCGCCTCCACCCCATCCTGACCTCCTGGCCCCAGCCACGGCAACCACCACCCTGAGAAACCCTCTGAGAAACGCCAGCGTGGGGACCGGTGTGGAGCTTGGTGAGGGTCCCACTTGGTGCCATCTGAGCCCTGGTCCCTTCGTCCGCAGCCCTGCGGTGTTTGCATGCTGAATCGGACAGATGCAACACCCCCCAGGCAAGTTTGGGTTGCGTTTGTAGGTCGAGATCCTTGATAGCCTCTCCCTGCTCACTCAACGGGAGCCCGGAGAGACTCTGGTGTCCTCGTCCTCGGAGATGTTCCAGCCTGGCTCTGCAAGGCTCTGAGCAGCGTGCTGTAAGGGGCCCTGCCTTGAACAGAGTGTTGGACTGGAGACCTCCGTGCATCCCTTCCCAATCAGGGTCTCTGTGCCCTGTCAGACACTGTCCCTCCCGGGATGTGACTTGGACATCCTTCTCCAGAGGGCAATGCGCCTTGCTCCGTCCCCCTCACCCGGCAGCCATCCGAGGGGTACACGGCAGAGCAGGGCCCTGGCAGTGCCGGGAGGTGGAAGAGCACTGGGAACCAGCCCTCCTGGGTGCCAAAACCCTCTCGGCGGCATCTCACACCATCGGCGTGCTCCCCGGTGTGCTCCAACCCGGACCAGCCGGTACCAGCAAACCAGGGACGTGCTTGGGGCATTGCTCAAGTCCTGGGAAGCAGCCTGGAGAAGTCATTCCTCATCTTCCTGCCTCTGGACCAAACACCCGTTTAACGCTCTTCGCTCCCACCAAGCCTCAATCTGTTTGAATATGTAGGAAGAGGGGAGGGAGAAAGGAAGGGGGTGTTCCCCTTGTTAAATATTTACCATCCCAGGCGGGTGATGTGAGATTTCCTACCCTCTAGGAATTCCTAGGGACTGGCAAATTTGACCGGAGAGGAACGGGGGCTTTCTCCCAGCCTGCTCTGAGTCATAAAACCTTGTCCCGTGCCAGAGGTGTTTGGGGGCAGCACTGTCCCAGGGAAGGTCTGGCCTTTCAGGTGGGGCGCGGATGCAGTTAACCCTCAGCTTGCCAGGCAGCTGGTGGTGCTGGGGTGGGCTTGAACAGGCTCCGGCAGAGCTGGCCAAAGCAGGGACCTGCGATTTCCTCCCAGCTGGGAGGGAAGGAGAGAAGTGCCTTCTTCCTTGTGGAGGAAACTCTATGAATTCACTTTTCCCCTTTCCCTCCTCATTTTCCAACCAAATAGCTACGGCAGCCATTGTGGACTGTCTTCTGGGATCTCCTCCTGCTTTGGCTGAAGGAGGAGGTCAACTGCCTCTTTCCTTTTCTTCATCACATCCTCCCGTGACTACCAAAGCCCATGTACCAACCTCAGCCTTTTGATGCCGGGTAGAGCCGGCGTTACCGCTGGAGCTGCCTGGGCACGTGGTGCGTGGATCACTTTTGGTGTGCGTGCGAGTAAGGTACGACTAGCATTATTTTTTTTCAGGAAAACAATGCTACCTACTTTGTTCTTTGTTTGTCTCAGGACCTGGATCAGTTATTGTGGGTCTCGGTTGCTCTTTGATGACCTCGATGTAGTTGACTGTGCTCACAGTGAGCTCCCAACAAGCAGTGCCGAATTCCCCCAAAACCAGTCACGAGGACAGTCCAGTTGGCAGACTCAGGACATGACTGGGGTCAGAGGCTTGTCTTGGTTGAGGAGCACCACTTCATCTCTGATATCCAGGTCAGACTGGCTGGGAAAAACACTTCCCAAGATGAATAGAAATGCTCGTTTGCTTCTTTGCTGCTAGAGGAGTCTTCCTGGCCACGACCACGGGCTTGTCTCATCTTTGGTAGTCTGTTCCTGACTGCTGCACTTTTTTTCCCAGCTCCTATTATCATGATATTTCATGGTGGTAATGTTTCGAGGTCTTTGCTGCTGTTCCTCAGCAGTATCTTCAGGAAGGGGGCCGGTACTTGGAGGTCCCGGTTGACAGGCCGGGTGGTTGAACTGCTCTCTGGCCAGGGAGGCAGTTCAGGGAGGATGATGGCTTAGAAAACAAGGGAGATGGTAGGAGCCAGGCTCCCTGACCAGCTGCTGCTCCACACGTTTGCAACCCAGCCAGCTCCCTGCTCCCGGAGGGAATGGGACGGGCAAATCTTGTCCATCCCTGGATTTTCCTGGCGATGCAAGTGTACCTGAGACAGCGGCACAGCGCGGAGGAGGAGATGCTCTACACCCCTTCCCAGAGGCTCTGCCAAGCGAATTGTGCTGCAAATACACAGGGAAAGAGGAAAAGAGCGTGAAGATGCCCAGAACCAAAATGGTCCTCAAAGGGGATCACATCAGGTGACTGTGCCTGCTCCTCCAGCATTTCACCAGGCAGCAGTGTTCATCTCCCATGGCAGTGGAGGCCCTTAAAAGAGCGCTCCCCTTACAGCCAAGAAGCCTTGTGCGTGATTCCCCTTTGTTTTCCGACCAAACCCAGCTGCTGAGCTGTGCGAAGGCGGCAGCGTGAGCTGGGACAGATCCCTGTGTCAGGAATCAGGCTTTGCAGGTGGCTGAGCATCTCCCAGCGGCAGATTTCTCATCCACCTTGCTGTTCTCCTCTCTGCCTGGGTAAGGGACGATGGTCTTCTTGCGACCAGAGCTGCTGGAGACCGGGATGTGGGGCAGGGACCTGCCGGGGGGCCAGCACCTCCAAGCCACGGGCACAGCCTTGGTGATAGCAAAAAACCACTTTTCCTGCTGAGCGGCTGGGGAAGAAGCTCCCTCTGAGGCAGCTTGGGCTCCTGAGGTAAAATAAAACTGTCAGAAGCTGGGAGAGCCCCTCTTTTCCGGCGAGAAGCGCGTGCTCCTGCAGAACCCGCGCGCACCCTCAAAGTGGGCTGGACTGTGCCCTTCGCCGTGGGCGCAGGCGTCAGGCGAGTGTGGTGCCCAGCGCCGGTGCCACGACAGGGAGGGCTCGGGTACCCCCCGGCCGCGCACAGCCCCGGTGCGCCGGCCGGGCTGCGGGAGCGTATCAGACCCGGTTCCTCGCTTCGCTCAGGCAGCCTATCAAATATTTAACGGGCTGCCACAGGCAATTACATTAGAGGAGATAGTTAAACACCCCCTACCCTAGGGCACCCCCCTGCAATGTAAATCAAACAAATTGGACTCTTTTCACAATTGACACACACGATTTTACTTACTGTAAATAATTTAGTATTAAAAAGTCGAGCTACACTTTGCCCCATCTGGATTGTCTTTTCTCCTGCTCTCTCCCGCTCCGCGGAGCCGAGCGGCGCGGACGCCGGGCTCCTAATGCGAGAGACGGAGTGGAGGAATTCTGCTGCCTGGGCGAGCTGATAAAAGATTCCCATTTCCTAATGGAAGAAACCACTCTCGGGGAAGCTGTGAAGCTGCCCGTTTAAAACAGTCGCAGCCGTTCCCTGCCAGCCAGCCAGGGATGGGGAAACCCATCTCCGGAAGGAGCCCGGTCCGTTGCCGGTTGGGTCTCCTGGGGTTGTAGCAATCTCCTGGAAAAGCTGGCTGAATGGTTGCACTTTTTAATTAAAAGCTATCTGTGGCGATTAGGCTCGGTGGGGTTTTAACGAGGATTTTTACAAGCCGGCCGGCACGGAGAGCCTTTCTCTTACACCTCAAGCGCTCGACCTGCGCGTTAAAGCACGCTGTGCTCTCGCCGTCAGCAGGAGCCATCCCTGCATCCCTCCCGCAGCCTCGGGAAAAGCGGGCGTTCCGAAAGCATGGTGTTTTGAACCGCAACTGGATGCCCTTTCCTAATGCCAGCACCGACCCGGGGCTCCCGCGAGCCTCCCGCAAGGCCGCTGTTGGCCGCGGAGCCACGCAGGGCACCGCCTCAGTGTGTCGTGAGCGTGTTTTTGACCTCGCGCCGAGTTTAAATGGGGTGAAATGTTCTCCTGCACGCCACGGGCCTCTCTCAGAAGTGAGACAGCCTAGAGAGCTCAGGGCATCCGTTAAAAAGCGCTTGGGGCTTGATTTTCTGTTGATTCAAACTGTCACCCCGTCACTGTGTACGGACCTCAGGCAGGTCGAGCCACTGAGACATTTTCTGACAAAACCAATCTTTGTCAGAAAATGTCAATTCCAATGTGATCGAAGCATTTAATCCCCAAACGTCTTATTTTTGACAGATGGATCCTCCCCGGGGTCTCCACAGCGGCGGTGGGATGTGCCGGAGCTGCGAGTGGCCGAGCAGGGCGGAGGAGATGAGCATCACCGAGATGATGGCGATGTCACCTGGAAAAGGTCTCTGAGCTCGCACGGAGTCAGCCCGGGACAGCGGGGCCGGATCTCCGCCGGTGAGAACGTGGCAGCGGTCACCTGGGGACGTGGCCGTTCCCAGCCAACGCAGCCGGCTGCTCGGGAAGGGCCCCCGCGCTCCACCCTTCTGCAGAAAGTCCCGTCCCTCTTCCACCGGCTCTTCTGCCGGAGATCCAGAAAGCCGTGTCCCCTCTGCTCCAGGCTGGAGCTGCTCTGGGAGCTGCTAATCGCTGCCAGCGGGTTTAATTGGCAGCTGGAACACGCAGAGCCCATTAAAGCCCACGAGGGTGCCACGGGCTCTCGTTCAGGCGCAGGCGACGGAGCAATCAAACCCACTTAGGTAATAAAAACAGCTGGAGTCTGGAGGCGACCGCCTGAGGCACCAAACCACATGGCAGGCGGGACAGCCCTCGAAAAACTCCGCGCCCGGTTGTCCTTTGATGGAAAACGTGAGGATTAGGTGGAGCGTCGTGGGATTGTACTGGTTCGAGATGGGAAGCCAGGCAGAGAAACCTTGGATCATCTTCAAAAAGCAGCAGAGAGAGGGAGTTCCTTGAGCACAGACCTCGCCGGAGAGGCTCCCCAAGGTCCGTTCCCGGTGGGAACGACGAGCGAGAGCACCTGGTGCCCTGGCTGTAGGTGTCACCGTACCCACAATATCCCCAGCCCCTTTTGCTGGCTTTTGGTGCCAGGGCCGGTAACCCCGACCCCTGACCATCGCAGGGAGCCACGCCGCCACAAAGGGCTTTCTGGCTCTCCGTTTCCGCGTAGAGACTTGTCTCAGAAAGGATTCCTGTTGCTCAGGAAGCCAGAGCTGAGCACTGGCCCTCGCCTGAGTCCGGCCCTTTCACTTCATCTGGTTTTGACCCAATTTTCCTGGCTGAGCACCCAAGACCTGAGGCTGGTGGGGTCTTTGGGCCGGCCTGGGAGAGCGGTTCTCCTGCTCCAGCCATGCTTTCGCTGGTTACAAGTGTGCAAAATGAGATCACAAAGGGCTCCGCGCACTGGAAAAGGCGTTTCTGGGCTTCCCACTGAGCGCGCCAGCCTTGCGCTGGGGTCTGGGTGCATTCGGGTCCCCAGCTTCCTGGGGGTGTGGAAAACCAGCGGGCGAGCCCCTCAGAGAGGAGACGCTGCTGATGCCCCCCCACTCCAGCTGACTCCCCCAGCAACGCGCAGAAGAGCAGCGTGCCCAGGTCCTGTCCCAGAGCCCCCAGCACCCCAGGCGCGTTCCCGGGGCAGAGCCTGGAGTCAGCTCCTGGCAGCGAAACGCAGCTGGGCGCAAGGTTTGCTTCCATGGGCAGTGTTAAATCCGGGGCTGGGAGCTGAACGGCTCCCTCCCGCCTTCCTTCTCCGAGATGCTGAAATGCAGAGAGGAGATTGAGAGGAGCCCAGGAAAAAAAAAAATGCCGAAGCGTCCTGACAAAAGCTTCGGGCTGTCGGGAGAGAGTTAAGGAAGCCGGGGGCTGTCGGCTGAAGGGGAGAGAAAGCGCCTGGGCCCGCAGCAGAGATTCCCCGTTGCAATAATTCTGCGGAGCCGCAGCTGCGCAGCCAAGCTCGCCGCGAAGCTCCCCGGCAGCCGCGCTCCTCTGCCCGTCGCCCGGTGCTGCAGCCTCTCCGCAGGCAGTGGGAGGGAGAGGGTGACGGAGAGCGGGGCTGGCGGAGAGCAGAAGGGGAAGGGTCTTCCCCAGATCCCACCAACGGCCAGGGCGCCAGCGCTTTGGCAGGCAGCGCTGGACCGCGGGGCGTCGGGGATGCCTGATGACCCTCTCCCATCCCTCGGACCCCCGGGGACAGGGCTTTCCTGGCAGCGCAGCGATGCAGGCGCAGTTCTTCCCCCAAGCCCAGTCCTCCCGAGTCGGGGTCCAGCCCGGTGGGCTCTCCTCCATCCCTCCACAGGAGCCCTGTGCTGAAGCGTCGCTCCTCGGTGGCCATGCCTGCATCCATGCAGCAACACGCGCAGTGACAGTTGCTTTCCCAGTCTCCTCTTGCCGGACCCAGCCTTCCCCCGTGTGTGTCCGGACCCAAAACACCCATCTTTTGGTGTTCGCCTCAGCCTCTCAGGTGAGGCTGCGGTGAGGTTGGGGTTCTCCTTTCCGGGTGACGCTGTCTGACCCTGTCTGACCCGCGGTGCCCGGCAGCATCCCCACGAGGAGGGACGCGTGCCCAGGCCCTGTTGAGAAGAGGGTGACGGGAGAAGGGCCAGGAAAACTCCCACTGACCCCGACACCCGCAACACCCGCGCCGTGTGAAACCAGCCTCATGCATCGCTGGGGCTGGATCTTCCGGGCTGGATAAACACGCGCTCTTCCCTCCAAAAGGTATTTGCTGGGAGCGCGACCCAGCATCCTCCCACGCCCCACCAATCCCCCGATCATGCTTCGCCCTTTCGGCGGGGCTGGGGGGTGGCCGGAGGGGCTGGGGGGCTGCGAAGCCCCCCCACATCCAGCATGCAGCCACCAAACTTCACTTTTTTTTTCCTTCTGTAGCGACAGGACCCGGGCTCCGTGGCGGGCGAGGAGGGGAAGGCCACGGCGGGGGCTGCGGGGGGTTCCCACGGGTGGGTGGGCGGGGAGGCAGAAGCGGGGTGCGAGGCAGCGAGGGGCTGCAGAGGCGGGCGGGCAGACGCGGGGCCCTGCGCTGGCAGGAGGGTCTGGGGGTGCGAGGCGGGTGGCTGCATCGAAACAGGGGGAAAAAAAGAAAAAAAAAAAGAGAGAGAAAGTTGGTGAAACTGCGAAACTTTTCCTTATTCCGCGGTTTCGGGGTTTTTAACCCGAGGTGCTTTTTCCCTTAGAGAGCGGGGAGGGGGTCGGGCTCCCGTTCGGCCCCGGGCTGGGAGCTGCTCTGCTCCCCGATCCCCCCGGGACCCCGGAGCGCCCCCCCCCACCCCATCCCCACTCCATCCCCTCGACGGGGCGGGCTGGGGGGGGAGCCCCGCTTTGGGGGGGTCCAGCCGGGAGGGGGGGGTGAGCTCACAGGCGGGGGGCGGGCGGTGGGAGGTGCCTCCCCAGCCCCATCCAATGCGAGGGCGGGGGGGCGGGGGGGCCGGGCTATAATGCCCATTGATCCCGGCCGGCGCAGGCAGACAATACCGCGCCCCCGCAGCCGGGCAGCCCGCAGAGCCGCGACCCCCGGCCCCCCAGCACCATGATGTCCATGAACAGCAAGCAGGCGTTCGGCATGCACCCCATCCTGCACGAGCCCAAGTACCCCCACCTGCACGGCAGCTCCGAAGCCCTGCGCAGAGCCTGCCTGCCCGCCCCCCAGGTAACCCCCCCTCGCCCCCCCCGGGCGGGGCGCCGCGCTGCCCCCTCCCCAGCCCGGGCAACCCGCGGGTCCGCGTTTGGGGTTCGTTTCATTAATTTTGTTTTTTCTTTTTTGGGGGGGGGGGGGGTCCCGTCCCTGCTCGGCCCTGCCGTCGGAGTGTGGGGGGGGCAGAGTTGGGGGGTCCGGTCCGAGCTGGGGGACAGCAACCGGCTTGGCCAGCCCAGTAAAGCAGAGACTCGACGGGGCCCCCGCCGGCCCCCTCCCCTCCTCAGCCGCTCGCTTTTTTGGGGGACAGATTGCCCCAAAGGGATGGGTGCGTGCCCGGGGTCCGGCACCCCGCTCCCTTTATTGCGGGGGCGGGGGGGGGACACACACGCACAGGTTGACCTCAGTCCCCGGAGGGGCAGAGCGGGATCTCCGGGGTCTGCTCTCCTTTTAATCCTCTCCCTCGCTTTTTCTGTTTGGTTTTTTTTTTCCTCCCACTTTCCCCCCTGCCGCCCCCTCCCCGCGTCCAGATCCAGGGGAACCTTTTTGCGGGCTTTGACGAGACCCTGCTGCGGGGCGCCGAGGCTCTGGCCGCCGTGGACATCGTGTCGCAGAAAACCCACCCCTTCAAGCCGGATGCCACCTACCACACCATGAGCAGCGTGTCCTGCACTCCCACCTCCTCCTCCGTCCACCTGCACCACCCGTCCGTGCTGACCACCCACCACCCCCACCACCACCACCACCACCAGCCCTCCCAGGGCCTGGACGGTGAGCTGCTGGACCACCTCAACGCTGCCCTGCCGCTCGGAGGGGTGCCAGGTCCGGACGTGGGCTCCACACCTTCGCATCCTCACTCCCACATGTCGGCCATCAACCACATGGCCCATCACGCCCAACCGATGAACGTGTCCCACCCCCACGGCCTCGCTTCCCACGCCGTCGTCTCCGGCCCCGAGACGGAGACGGATCCCCGGGAGCTGGAGTCCTTCGCCGAGCGGTTCAAGCAGCGGAGGATCAAGCTGGGGGTCACCCAGGCGGACGTGGGCTCCGCGTTGGCCAACCTGAAGATCCCGGGGGTGGGCTGCCTCAGCCAAAGCACGATCTGCAGGTTCGAGTCCCTCACCTTGTCCCACAACAACATGGTGGCCCTCAAGCCCATCCTAGAAGCGTGGCTGGAGGAGGCCGAGCGGGCCCAGCGGGAGAAAATGACCAAACCCGAGATCTACACGGGGGGTGACAAGAAACGCAAGCGCACCTCCATCGCTGCCCCCGAAAAGCGCTCGCTGGAGGCCTATTTTGCCGTCCAGCCGCGGCCCTCCTCGGAGAAAATCGCCGCCATCGCCGAGAAGTTAGACTTGAAGAAGAACGTGGTGCGGGTCTGGTTTTGCAATCAGAGACAGAAGCAGAAAAGGATGAAATTTTCTGCCACCTACTGAAGAAGGGGCGGGGAGGGCAGTGGGGAGGGGGTGCCGGCCCCCCGCAACCGGCCCGCCACGCTCCCGGCCCCCGGGCAGGGTTTGGGGTCGTGGGCTTTTTCTTTCCCTGTTTAAAAAAAAAAAAAAAAAAAAATTGGAACAAAAACAAAAAGGAAAAATAAACCGAAAAAAGGGAAAGCCTCCCAAAGCGAAGCGAAGGGTTCGGTGCCTGCTCCTCACCCCCGGGCGAAGTGGCCCCGCTGTTTGTGACTGGTACAGACTGCTTTTGTAGATAAAACTGGAAAAAAGATGGAGAAAAAGGAAAAGACGAAACGGAAGGGGGGAGTTTTAAGGTGCTGGAGTCAGGGCAGCGGCGGGGAGAGCTCGGCGGGTCTTTGTCGCAGCCCCTCGCCCCTTCCCGGCTCGGCGCCGCGCTCCGCTCGGTGCCCGCTCCTTTTCTTTTCAAAAATTGAAAAAAAAAAAAAAAAAAAAAGAAAATTAAAACGAAAAAGAAAGCAAAGGAGCTCCGTATTTACCCGGAGGGCTGTAAATAGGGGGGCGCCGGGCCGTGCCCCCCGCTCGCTGCCAGCGCCCCACGCACACCCGCGCACACACACGCACTTGCATGGTTTTGTTCGCTCTCCCCTGGCCCCCAGCAAACCCATCGCATTTTTGCAATAATGTTTCTGTTTCTACCTCATCGGCTAAATTAAAAAAAAGAAAGGGGGGGAAAAAAAAAAAGGATTGGGAAAAAAAAAAAAAGAAAAGAATAAAAAAAAAAAAAGAAAAAAAAAATTGGCACGTCCCTGGAGTGACGGTTTGTTCGGGGAAAATGGAGATTTATTTTGCTTCAGTTTCGCTCAAATATCCGTATGATTTCGCTGTATAAAAAAAAAAAAAAAAGAAAAAGAAAAAAAATTTCCTACGCTTCGACAATCAAATCATTGGGGCTGAGAGGAGCGGGGCGGCCGGGCGGGACCGGCCCGAGGCCGCGGGGATGGGCGGGCAGCCCGGAACCGCCGCTGCCAGAGCCAACGCTGCACTTTCCAAGGCAAGGATACTTTTTATTTTTTTTTTTCTCTTTGCGTATTTAATCGAGAAATTTGCCTCCTTATCTTTTTTCTTTTCTTTTCTTTTTCTTTTTTTTCTTTTTTCTTTTTTTTTTTTTTTCAATTAAAGGAGGTTTCGTTCCGCTGTGTGTGTGCTGAATGGACCGCGGTGCCTGTGAACGCTGCAGCTTTCCGAATAAACCGTGCACGTTTCCTCTGCCTCCTGCAGTCACTGCGCCCCCCACCCCGGCCTCGGACCCCCCCCCCAAAAAGAAAAAAACAAAACCCAAAGGAAAAGCAAGGACACGCGGGGCAGGGCTACCCTCCCGCACGGGGGACGGGGGGCTCCCCCCGGGCGGACCGGTCGCTGTCCAGCGACTCAAGCCGGGGGGCGGGGGTTTGTTTACTTGTTTATTTGGGTTTTTCCCCCCCCTCCCTCTCCCCACGCGGGACTGCCCCGCGCTCGGGCTGCGTCGGAGCCCCCCGCGCCGCTCCCCGCGTGGGTCCGGTCGCGAAGCCTGGCGACCCCCGAGGCGGGGACACTTCCACCCCCGGCCCCGCTCAGCTCTCGGCTGTCGCCTCCCGCACCGGAACCGCTCCCGAAACGGGCGGGGGTCCGGGCCCTCGGGGTGCCCCCTGTCCCGGGGCCCACGGGGAAAACGGGGAGCCCTGGGTTTATTTCGTTGCATTTTACTGTGTTGTTTTATTTTATTCAATTTTGTTTCGTTTTGTTTTGTTTTATTTTACTTTGTTTTATTTTGTTTTACTTTGTTTTATTTTATTTTGCTTAGTTTTGTTTTGGTTTACTTCATTTATTTTATTTCATTTTACTTTATTTCGTTTTTTATTTTATTATTTTATTTTACTTTATTTTATTTTATTTCATTTTACCTTATTTTACTTTATTTTATTTTGTTTTATTTTATTTTATTTTATTTCATTTCATTATTTTATCGTACTTAATTTTATTTTATTTTATAAGTTATTTAGTGGGGGAAAAGTTATCCAAAGGCGGGGAGCCCGGGGTCCGGGGGGGGGGCGTTGTGCGATGCTGCACCCCAACAGCCGGATCCCCGCAGCGGGACGGAGCGGGTCCCGAATCCACGAATTTTCCAGAGGGAAAAAAAAAAAAAAGAAAAAACGGAGAAGCGGGAGCGGTAGCTGCCGGAGGAGCCGCCGCGCCGGGGGTGCGGAGCAGAGCCCGCGCTGCGGGACGGGAGCCGCACCGGGCTGGGTGACCGGTCCCGAACCCCCGGCCCAGCCCCGCTTTGTTCTTTCGCTCCGTCCCGGTTTTTTCCACGCCGCGAAAAGCGCATTTTCATAAATAGACCTTGGCCAAGTGCTGCCGATGAAATTTTAATGAGCGCTGGATGCTGAGTGCTGCCCGGGGGGGCCTTGGAGAATCAGCGCCGCGCAGCATTAGCGGGGCCCCGGCACCCCCCCCCCCCCCCCCCCCCCCACCCCCCACCCCGTTTCCCTGGCAGACACAACGCTGCGGTCCTGCCCCTCAGGGCCCCCCCCGGCCGCCCCCCTCCCAAAGCCGAGACCCCCAGGGACACAGCGATGGGCGCCGGGGTGGGTGCCCGGTACCGGCTACCGGTTGTTGCAGGTGCCCCTCCACCCCCGACTCTTAAAGAAAAGTTTGCGAAGGCGAGCGATGCAATATTTATCACCCACCACCATAAAAAGGCGCGTGGGTATTTCCCAGGCACAAATGCAAAACGCTCAGGCAAATGCGCGCTCTGCTCCGGAGCGGGAGCAAAAATCCCGGGGCCCCGTGCTGGCCGCCAGGTAAGGGGGTTGGGGGGGGGGGGTTGCTGGGAAGGATGGGAAGCGGCTTTGGGAGCGGTGATGAGGCCCGGAGAACTCATCACACAGGTGGGACTGGGCAAGAGGTGGCCCGGGGGGTTGATCCTGCTCCTGCTCCTGCTTGAGCAGCGGTCAGGTGCGAGGGTCTGTGAGGGAATTTGGGAGGAGAGGGAGAAGGGTCCCTTCTTCCATCCCGCCCCCTGCTCCTCAACAGCCACCTCGCAGGCACAGGTCCCAGAAAAGCTGGGAAGGTCTGGGAGCTAGGAGGGCCCGGGGACAGGTCCCGGCCCTGGTCCCGTGTCTCGGTTTCTGTGTCTGGTTCTCAGTGCTGGGGTTGGGGACGGGTAGGTGGGCAGGGGCAGTGAGGGACCCTGGTGCTCAGGCCCGGGCTGGAAACCTCAGAAGAACCCCAACTCAGGCTGTGCAGCGCGGCTCGCGGGGTGGGGCTGGGGGGAGCTCCAGGGCGAGGAGCGCAGGCTTGGCTGTGGAAGAGGGAGAAGCACACACTGAGGGGGTCACGGGCACGTGCACGCTCCTGGGGTGGGGGGGGAGGACGTCCCCGAACCATGGCCCCAGAGCCAAACCAGCATTAAATGGAAGGAACCTTAATTTGGCAGCAGGTCCGCCTCCAAGGGCAGCGGCTCGCCCACCGCCCAGAGCTCAGGGAGAGGGTGACGGCCACCCCAGGGCACTTGGGTCCCAGCCTTCCTGCGGGCTGGTGGGACAGGTGGGCACGGGTGGGCCAGGCCTCCTCCCTTCCCGACACTCCAGCCGGGAGGTGATTCATCCCGGGAACTCAGAAGCAGCCAATTCACCAGGGATTTGAGATTTGACTGGGATGTCTATGGGGTCTTCAAAGCAGGGGTGCACCGGGGAGCGCAGACCCCAGCTCCAATGGAGACGTATGTAAACGGGGATGTGACAGCTCAGCGGCGACCAGCGCTACCCCGGTGCTGCAGAGCCTTCCCGCCGAGCATCGCCTGCCAGCTCCGGGCTGCCGAAGCTCTCGGACGTGGCGTCTCGGCGAGCCCTGGGAGCTGCTGTGCGACCCTGCAGTGAGGATTTCCCTTGTGATGCGCCGCTTACTTCCAGACTGTTCAGCTCCATGCCATGCTCTTTCATTTATTTATTTATTCCTGCTATAAAATCCAAGAATTTGGGCATCCGAACCCCTTGGGCACACAGATAAATGACCCAGGCCGGTGTGTCCACGCCACCGCCCCGGAAAATGTGCAGGAACGTGCTCAAAGTTACCCCGCTCCGCTGAACGGAGTCCAACAACGCCAGGCGCACGCGGACGCGTTCGAAGCAAGCCCTGTCCCTCCTTTACGAATCAGGATGAAGTGGCTGCGAGGCTGCGCCGAGCCCCCTTCACCCCGCTCCGTTTCGCCGGCGCGGGGCCGAGGGTTCACGTCCCGAGGAGCGGAAACACTCCGTGCGCTGTACAAGAGCCCTGCCTTTGAAGGGCGCCCAGGTAACGGGTGCCCTGCTGCCGGGCGTGCCTCCATTATTCCGTGTGTTTCGGAGCCGCGCCGAGCAGATGCATTTTTAAAGAGGCCAGTGCTTGAAGCAGGCTCTGTTCCACTGCAGGAAAAAGGAGCCAAGCCGTAATTACGGCTGCACGGGCGCCCGGGCAGGGGGGAGGACAGCCGGGCTGGAGGGGGAGCCCGGGAAGAAGCTCCAGAAAAAGCTGGTTGATGCCTGATGCATCTCCCGGTTTGTGTTTCCAAGGACCAAATTCTTGAGTTTCCTCCTCTTGCCACCAAACCCAGAGCCGGCGCAGCACGAGCAGCGTAACGTTTGACTCCAGTACGCAAAAACGGAGCCCGTCCCGGCTACAAGGAATCCTAATAAAGCCACAAGTATTTTTATTTAAAAATCTGTGTTAAAGAAATACTTCCAGAAATTCAGTCCGGTGCTTTTCCCACGCAGACGGAGACCTCGCCGCCCCCCCCGGCTCACCGGCCGTCCTGCCGGAGCCCGCGGGAGCCGTCCCTCGTTTCCAGCCGTACGGGCGGCGGGACTCGGCTTCAGATCGTCGGGTGGATCAGAGAGCAGGGAAGCGCACGGGGGATTTCAGAAACTTTGGGATTCTGGAGATAGAGAGATCAGAGATAAAAATCTATATTTTGTCTGCAGCACCTCGCCGACGTTTCCAGCAGCTATAGGAAAATAAGCGCTCGCTGAGAAATATGAAAATGTCAACTAAGAGCGATATTTTATTGATACTGGGCGAGGAAGGTTTGTGTTTTACACAAGAAAAAAAGCCTGTCTGTTTGTACAAACTCTGCTCGAGTGCTCTGCGACCACTCAAGCGCTGTAAAAGCAAGTGTCCAACGCAAGGAGGAAACGCCCGTTGGCCTCGCGGCACAGTGGGGGCTGTCCACCACACGCGCTTGTCTGCGCGGGATCTGGTGGTCTCTCCAGACTCCAGGCTCATTCCTAACACCGAGATTAACGGCGGAATTTTTTTCCGGTTGTTTGTCAACATTTGTGTGCCACATCTCGGGGTCCAGAGTGAGGTCAGCGCTCGGGACCCTCAGGTGAGGAACGGCGAACTGCTCACCCCGTTTGCAGCCACGCGCCGCCGGCGCTGCGCCACGAGCACGGGTCGGGGTCGGGGATGCGCTGGCGCTAGTGGAAGCTTGGGGCAGGAGCGTCGCTTTCGCGCCGTGGCCAAAATCAGTGCTCAGCTCTCCCCTGGCCCGCAGCAGGATCTTGGCCGGACAAAGCGGGACCAAACCGTGGGCAGAGAGCCACCAAGGGAGTCCCAGGCTCCAGCCTCTCCCATCGGAGACCCCAACCTCCCCGCCGGGAGCCGGCACAGCATCCCGTGCTGGGGCTAACAGTTTCTGACGACTCTTCCCGGAGATGCTCCGGTGGTTTTCTGGGTTTCTGCCTCGCAGGCTCAGCGCTCTCTCATTCAGCGCCGTGCCTCTCCCCCGCAGCCGGGAGGGCCCGCTACCTCCGGGTTCTCGCATGGATTTTTCCTGACCCTAGCTGTGCTGTTTGGTTCAGATCTAAGCGAGCTTTTCAAGCGCGCTGCCTGGATGTCTTTATTAAAAGACACAGCTCAAGGAGGGGGGGGATGCGCTCTGGATGCCCTCCGTAGCCAAAACCATGGGAATCTCCTGCTCTACAACTGTTCGCAGCCCCCAACAGCTGCGCGGTGCAGCCGGCCGGAGCAGCAGGACACGGGGTCAGCTCTCTGGCCGTGACTAATTCGTCGCGAAGCGCAGTCCCCTCTGCTCGCTGCCTCTGTGCTGCCATCTCCCCTGGCGTCGAGGCGGGTGGACGGGCAGGGACGCGGTCCCGAGGGGCGCGGAGCAGCCGGGGCCGAGTCGCGTGCCCCACCGCTCGCGGAGGAGCCTGGCTCTGTGGTGGCTGATTTTTGCCGCGATGGCCGTGCATCCCCCCTGCGAGGGACTGGCTGTTGTAAGAGATTAGCTGAGCCAGCCACATGCTTCGTAACGTCAGTTGCAGTTTGGTGTTAATTATTTATGACAAAACTTCATAATGTGCCGTTAAATGGGCTGCAGGATATTTTGGTTAAATTAAGGAAACCTTAAAGCTCCCTCTGTAGGGCCTTGCCGAGAGCAAAGGTTCAATTAAAGCTCAGGCGCTCTGGCCTCTGCCGACGGCCTCCGATTCTTGAAATGATGGGAGCGTGGAGATCAATGCAACGGCTCGGCTCCGTTGCTTCCAGCAGCTGACTTCTCGGTGAAGCCTTTACCAAGGAGACTTCGAAGCTGGGTCTGCCGAGAGCCTGAAATGCCCTGTGACCACACAATCATGCTCCAGCATGCGTGAGGACGCAACTGGGGGGACAGCACTCTCCCAGACCCTGCGGTGCCTTTTCTTGGTCAGCTCTGGGCAAGCAGGTTGGCCTTGGTCTCCACCGTGGACCGGTCTGGTGGCCTGAGCTCCGGCTGCAGAGAGCTGAGCCACCCCAGCGCGGACACCAAGGCTTTCCTTGCCTTGGGTGTTGCTGAACAGCAGTTTAACCCAAGTACATCCCTTCCACTCACAAACCCCTTGCCGTTCACATCTCACATGCTGGAAACAGCATGAAAACGGGAGAAACGGGCTGCTGTGGTGGCTCCTCATCAAAATCAGGCCTTAGGAGAGCCCCAGTCTGGAAAGACACGGACCAGCTGACTTGAGGTCTTCCACAGCAGATAGGAATTATCCCTCCTTTTCCCACCCCTGGGATGCTCCTTGAGCCACCACCTTTCTTGCTCCTCCCTTGCTTTTTTGCTTGCAGAGGTGATGCCCAAGTCCACTGTGTCCAGCTCTGTGCAGTCCAGCTCTGGAAGCCGCCTTCATTCTGCTGACACAATGAAGCAAGGTTACTTTTCGGGGTCTGCTTGCGACCTCTCCCCTGGGCAGGAAGAGGTGAGCTGGCACACCAGGAAGCTGGAAAGGAGTGTGAAAACAAGGCATGAACTTCTGACTTCCTTTGAGGGACTTGGTCAATTAGACCCGTGCTGGGCTGGCAAAGGTTTACAAGGGGTTGGAGTCCAGGCATTGAGCAGGAGAGAGGGTAGTTTCTTGGGTTCATGAGGGAGAAGAGGCATTTTGAACTCTTACCTGCGTATCTCCTTCAGCCATGCTGTTTCTTCCCATTCTCCCACCGTTTATTACTAATGTATTGTATCGACGTGGCTCGCTGCACTGCTCATGAATGAGGGAACATCTCTCTCCCTTGGCTGATGGATCAATGTCCTTCCAGACCAACTTTCACGCCTACAGTTTTTGCCAGCCTTGCTGTTTCCCTGCTCTTTCTACTGCCAAGAAAAAGTCTTGATTTGGGTTTGGGTCTACACCACGAGGTGAGACCTTCTCTGTGTGGGTGAGAACACCTTCAAGAGACAAGGATCATTGGGCAGTGTGATGAACTTGCCTATGGGACCACTGCGATGTCTGCTGGTGTCTCTATCCCACAGTGATGCCCACCTGCCCCACTTCTTGTCAGGCCACGTGATACCGTCAGCAGTTAGCTGACCCTGGACATCCCGGCTTTGTGGATATGTGAAACTGCAGACATAGCAGGTCTCGCTGTTGAACCAGCCGTGGGCCTGGTGTTCCCAGACAAGAGCCTCTCTAGCTCACCCATGCTCCCTTTGTGACATCAGCCTTCACGCACCTCCTGCAAGGACAAAGCCCCTTGTGCGTGGCACCGTGCGCTCACCTCAAGCAGCCGCATGGCACGAGGGCAGTCTCTTCTGCCAGAACGTAAGTATAAATCAGCCAGCTGCAGAGCAGCGACCCTTTGGTGCTTTGGTGCCACTACATTCATCTGACTCTAGCAGGTGTCTTCAGGCCATCCCTACCAAAACCCCTGTTTAGCTCCATTTTAGCTACTTTCTTCCTCCTTCTCTCCCTCCCCTCACATCTTGCCCTTGCCTGATTTGGCAGGTCTGCTGTGGTACCCCCCAAGACAACACAGGAGCATCTTCTCTACCGCTGGTCCTTACCCACCTGCCTTGTTTGCCATCGGGCAAGGGGCTGCCGGTGTCTCCCGAGCTCCAGCTCCTCCGCTTGCTGGGCTGGAGCTGCCCCTCACCACGGAGAGCGGGTGACACCGTGGCATCGCTCTGGGACGATGCTGGGGGAGGGCAGGGAGAGGGGGAGGGTCACCCTGCAAGGAAACTGCTCGCTGGCCTTTTTTCTCAGCGCTGACCACACGCAGAAGTTTGGTGGCTGGGGACAGACCACAGCACCTCATGCTCCTCCTGTGTGTTAGAAACCATGACCGCTGGCACAGAGGATTTGCTAAAAACCTGCTCCTGGGCATCTTTTGGGTGCGCGGAGCGGAGAGGACTCGGGTTGATAAGCAAGGAGTTGCCCTCTGCTCCCCACACAGCCTTACACTCCCGCAAGGCAGCTTGCTCCTTAAAAGCAGCCGGCACCTGAAAAACCAGCGCTGATACGGAGAACGCGAGAATCCGCTCGGAGCCTGCCGAGCGGGAGCTGCGAAGGAGTGACGGTGCACTTTGCAGGCAGGGGAAGTGCGGCTTGCCTCCGCGCCAAGCCCTGATGGCTCCGTTCTGCTTCGTAAGGCTCTTGGCTCCCACGCGCTGGAGCCAGGCTCCCTCCTGGGGCCGGGGAGCGAGGAAGGTGGCCTCCCGCAAGCCACTCCGAATATTTAACTCGGTAAAAAAAAAACCACTCTCCTCTTCAGGGGTCTAAATCCTGCTGTAGGGTGTCACAGCAATGGATACTAATTGCCCTCAGAGGGATCCAGGTGAAGCCAAAGAGCCACTGCCTCCGTATTCCCTTTTTGTGGGAATCACAAAGCATCCTGCAAACGTTTCCATACAAAGATCTGCCACCGTCACAGCTCCCTTTCTGCTAAAATCCTCATTAGATAGCAATTGTCTCCGACGGCCTTGATTCCTCAGCTCTGAAACCTTCCCACGAATAGGAGGAGATCTTCAGGAGCATGATGCCAGGGGAAGCCAGCTGGATGGGGATTTGAGCTGCTAGGTGTAACTACTGCATGGTGTCCCAAACCAGGGCTCTTGCTGGTCCCAGGCAGTTTGGGGGTGAAAGCACCCCCCTGAAATCACCTTCCTATTCCCCTCCATCCTCATTGCAGCCCTGGGAGGGGACATTCCCCTAGAGATGCATCTTCAGCACGTCTACACCACTGTGACCACGGTTGCCATCACCAAGCCTGAGCCCAGCTGGGGACTTCCTCTCATCACAGAGATGCTGCTGGTCCAGCGTCTGAAGCCCTGGTTTATCCGTCAACCATGAACCCCAAAAGTCATGGATAACTGGGAGAGGCAAGGCACGACATCCTCAGATCGCTGCAAAAGAAGGGTCCTGTCTTCACCCTTGCCTGGAAGAGGCTGGGGGCTTGGACAGTTCTGTGCTTCCATGATGGACAAACCTGTCCCTCGAGAGTGAAGGTGGACCCGGTCCTGGTGATATTTTAGTACCTCAGAGGACAGCACAGCCCTGCCCAACAGGGACACCTTCTTCTCCTACCATGCCCAACCTCAGCCTCTCTGGCTCCTTCTTCTCTATGGAGAGGATTGCTGTGCCCTCTGGAAGAGCAGCTCAGAGCACAGGCAAAGGCACTCGATTTTGACTCTGGTTGGGGAGCAGCAAGTGGCAACCGCTCCAGCACCTGCCCCTCATCAGTTCTCTGCGCATCTCACCACAGCGACGGAGGAACAAACGCTCCCACCGCCAGCCTCAGCTCCCACCTTGTCAGAGGTGTCAGCCTCTTCTGATTTTGGAGGGCTCTTTCCTTTCTTTTTCTCTTGCCTTTTTTTTTTTTCCTCAAGCTTTTCTCTTCCTCTTTTTTTTCTTTTTCTCTTTTTTTTTTCCTTACCCCCCCACCCCCCTTTGCAGCCTCTGTTCTTCATCCATTATTTAGGCTTTTCTGACTGTAACAGCAACATTCGCCTTGTATACCTTGTGTGGGGTTTAAAATATAGATAAAAGCAGAAGGTCGGACTTGAAACACAGACTCTGACGGTTGCTGCTGACTTTGTCTGGAAGCTACAAAATCTGGAGCTGCCTGTGCCCAACGATGGTATTGGTACAGTTGGGTTGATTTTTTTTTTTTTTCTCTCTGGCTGATATTCCTGCAAACTGTCTAGGTATTTGATGTTTTCATCCAGCCTTTCAGTTTCTAAAAGTTCTGGGGCCTGGCTGGCTTCAGGACAGGGGAGCTGGACTCACACAACTTTTGCTTTGGGGCTGCAGGTCTGATCCTGACCCGGCTCCTGACCTGCAAACGCCTGCTGCTCTCCCGCCCGAAACGTGCCGGGGAGGAACGGGCAGGTGCCTCCATCCAGGATCCAGCAGCCTCTAATTGGCACCTCCGGTAGGAGATCCAACAAAGCTAAGGACTTTCCCTTTCAATTATAAATGCCCATGTTTCTTTTATGTTCGCTTTCTTCAGTCGTCCAAGCAATTGGATTTTGAGGACAAATGTTTGCAGGGAAGCAAATTTCAAAGTCAATGTGTGAAGAGTGCCAGAAAACACACTTTCTATTTGAACGGGAGGCTGGGCAGCCAGAGCATCCTTCCAACCAGGAGAGAGAGACCAGCCATGTGAAACAGCTGACCAACTGCAAATGAGCTAAAATTTTGAATATTCATGATGTGTCCAACGATCTGCTAACGAGACTGAGTACAAGTGATCAACAAGGCAATTGCTCACCAGCTAGGGACCTTCCTCAAGCATAGAAAAAGAGGTGAAAGTCAGCGAAGAAGGTGTAATTATGCGTTATTCACCAATGATTGCAGTTCAGAAAGTGACAACACATCACATTAGGAACCAGGAGGTCCACCCTCCCTCAGCCTAGTATCTTAAAGTTACCTCTACATGATTTCTTTGTTGACTTTATGACTGAATGCAAAAGCTTCGCGGAAGCCATCTGTCCTGCACGAGGATCTCAAAGAGGCTCTGTCTTTTGATGGGTTGGAGGGGTCCTAGGGAAGAAGTCACCTGATGAGCACTATCAGATGTCACAGCACTGAGCAACTTCAAAGGGCAAGAGCAGCCCATCAGCAGCAGGAACCACCCAAAGGAAGAGCCGCAGTTAAAACACAGAATACCATGATTTTGCTGTATAAACTTAGAGACAGATGTGCAAATCCTCAGCTGAGTTGTGGTAAATAGTAGATGTCTGGTTGCTTGGTCTTCAAGGCATTGCAGCTTCTCCAAGATGGGGCAGCAGGTGAAGGCAATCCTCAAAAAAAGTCCTTATTTTTCATATCAGTGAGATCCATGGAGGTAGAGAAACACCCTGAAAAAGGGTGGGAAATGCTCCCAGCATTGGCTGAAGTGCCATTTGATGAAGACATGGATAGAGGAACGCCAGCCATACCAGCCAGCATTCACCAGGAGCAGGGTGGGAGGGTGATATCCCAGGATTTTGCCTGCCGGGAGGTTAACGGGGCACGTTCTCGCTCTGCACAGAGTATTTACAGAGAACAAAGGGGCTGGCTCCCTTAAAAACAGACCCAAGGCTTCCAGTCACCAGCCAAAAGAGACTGTCTCAGGAGCCAAGGCCTTTCACAGCCAAGGCCTGTACACTTCATCATCCCTATCAGTTGGGTTGGGCAGCACTTGACCTCACAGGGATCTGCAGGTTTGGTGCAAGCTTCAGCCTGATCCCACGTAGCTGTGTGCCAGTAATTACCTACTAGAGCTAGATATTTTAACAGCAGGTATTGTTAGGACGTCTCTGTAGCCCATCTGGCACTCTGAAAATAACTTTTCTTTTCGCTGTAGCCTGAGGGAAAACGCGTCTGTCAGCATAAGGCTGGCTGTGGTTAACTCCCAGGCACTGTCCTTATCTAAGCAAGATTTTGAAGGAAACAGAGAAAGATTCACCAGCTTCGATGGTCATTGCATGTTGTGGGGCACCACTGACCCCCACGAGACTTTGACAGTTGGGGTGAGGGAAAAAGGCTGGACAATCTTGTTCCTTGAATCTTTGTGTCTGAAATACATTCAGTGCTCTCTAAAAGTCAATTTTTTTTTTCCAGCAGATTTGCAATATTTGGGGCATGGATCAGCCTGTGCTGTGTCGTCACAGCAGCTCTGAGAATGGCTGATGAGACACGGTCCATGAAGGAGTCCATCACCACAGAGTCATTACTCTTCCTCTCAGCTCACCAAACGTGGAGCACTGCCTTGACTGCGCCTACAACTACAGGCCAATTGGCAGGGGCATTACTGGCCAACTGGCCATGAGAGAGAAGATGCACAAATAAAAATACAATCATTTACAAGAGCAATAGAATAAAAAATTGCGTTGTGAAAGGGCATTCCCAAGACCAGCAGCTGCTGACAAGCCAGCATCTCTGGATTGGGGGACCACAACAGCACCACGTGGATTGAAATTGGCCTGTTATGGGTTCATGGGGCCTTCAGAAAGAGCATCTCTAAAATCCTCAAGGTGATATCTTTAATTCATCAACAGGTTGGCCAAGCCAGGTCCACAATCTGCTCTTCCTAGGATCTTAGGCATCAAAAGCAGTAAGACCTCCACTAAATCCAGGAATCACAGCACTGCTAATCAGAACTGGTTAAACAGACATCATTAAACTCAAAGTTTTACAGTAGGAGTATGGAACTTATCTATACAGATGTCTCCCTGCAAATCTTACTCACTTCCTGGCCTCAGTGCAGGCTGGCACTGAATAATTATCCATTTTAAAGTGCCTTCCTTCCACCGATATTCAGTACATTTGGGAATCTGTTTCCATTCTGATGCTCTGAGCGTTTGTTCCCTTTCTGACACCTCAAGCTAGGTGACTATCCCCACACTTAAACACTAAAATATAAAAATCACCGAATATCCTGCTGCTCCTGACGGGGCTGCAGAGAACTGCGAGTCCCCGGTGCTCTGGGAAAGGAACCCAGAATTTTTACCAAGAGGACTTTCCTCTGGGCTTTGGAGACAAACGCCCGGCATCCCAAGTCCAGCCTCATGTTTTTCTACCGTTCCCGGTCTTGACAGATACCGAGCTCTCAATGCTCCTGCTGAAGGCTGCCAGGACTGAAGACACCCAGTTTTCCCAGATCAGGTCCTCTGCGTGCAATAACCTCTCGGAAGCCTGATAGTTACTTTTTTTTCTTCCACTGGTACTGTCCATTTCGCCTTTGGCAAGCATCGATTTTCCGCAATTCCCCGAAGCCCTTATAAAGCAGCTGCCAACACAGCTCCCTCGCGGGCCACTTCTTTTATTTGTTGAACAAAAGAATCATCAACATTGTCTTCAGTGATGTTTGGCCAGTGGAGCCTGGGACTAGGATGCCGAGCTCCCTCTCCTGGCTGCCGGATCAAAAGGAATAGCTGAGAAGTCCTTCGTGCCAAAGAAATCCGGATTGCTGGGCTCTGGCTGAAGAAGGAAGAGCCCTTCCAGCTGTTTTGCAGGCTTTCAGATTTTGACTTTTTTTTTCCCCCTCCCAGTGAAACGTGTTGGAAAAGAGTTCAGGTGGAACATTATCTGTGTGTGGAACCTGCTTCCCCTTTTCCCTCATCTATCACTGTTAGCGAACAGATCCCAGTGGGAAAACAGCACCGAGGGTCTCTGCAGAAAATCCACAGCTGCCTCACTGTCGGTTACCGGTGCCGTGTTGCTCCATGGGGAGAGTGTGGAAAAGTTTGCCCGCATGTTGCCTGTCCTGGCTCCTGGGTGCTGAAGGGCTCGTGCGTGGCTATGTCAGAGAGACAGTGTCTGCAGGACCAGCACAAATGGATGGGAGGCATTGAGCAGCACTCAGGGCTCACAGCAGGAGAGCAGGGAGCTCAGCTGGCTCAAACACTCAAAATCTTCAAGTGAACACCACAGCATAGGTGGTAGACACAGCTTAGTTCCACGAGACCCTTAAATATCTCCAACTGACCTTTGCTATTTCCAAATCAGGGCTATCTTCCCCAAACCCAAGGAGGAAGTAAATTGCCACCATGCTCCAAGAACAAGTGCCATCATTCCAGGAGCTGTTTAAAAAAGGTTCAGGCCAGGACACCACCCGGATGGTCCATGGCATAAAACTGAACTACTCTCATCCATGAGCATAGGTGAGCCATTCCATCCAGCTGTTCTGGACCATTTGTCATTGCAGACCGCAAGGCACCAACCCCATCATAGCCAGGGGATGGGCCAGTGCTCTGCTGGTCACCTCACGTGCGAGTAAAGAATACCATGAATGTCTACATCTTAGATAGACCTGCCCAAAGCTTTTTTCCTTTGAAGCAACTTTACCCCTTCAACCTTGTTGTCGAACAGGACCCAGAAGAACGAGGAGAGGTACAGACAGAGGTAATAAAGACAGCCAGAGGAGCACAATGGTCTCCTCTCCAGAACAATTAAGCTGCCATCCTTCTTCCATCAATTTTGGTAACCTTGTGGCATATGCTGGCCGCAAAACCTCCCAACCTTCTCCCATGACTGTCCAATACCCTGCACCTCTCAACCCTTCTCTTTCCACTGCAACAACTCACCCTTATCCTCTGTAGCCCACCTCAGGAGTTTTCAGGCAGAAAGGACCCAATGAGAAGACTGTGGGCTGGAGGCAGATGAGTGTTTGGGAGAGGGGTATGTGCTGGTCCTAGAGTTGGGCTCAGGCATGACAGACCATGGCTCGCTTTCTCCATCTTCAAGACAAACCCAGGGCAGGCAGATCGGGTGGTGGATGCTGATAGCACGAGCAGCGACACCCTCTCACTGGTATCTTTCATGGCCAAATCCTACTTGAGTGAGACTTGTTCTGACAAGACAGGAAAATGAGCTTCGCAGCGCGGTGACGAGCCGCTCAAAGGAGGAAAAGGCTTCCTACCTAAAAGGGAAACGAAAGCTCAGCAACAAGGTCACCTCCACTGCCTCAGGCAATCTGAGGGATGACAAAAGTTGAGACATGTAGCACATCAGCAGAAGACAAAAGCCATCCCTGGAGGGCAGAAAGACAGAGGGAGCGCACAGCGTACAAGAAATTTAATGTGGGGAAAGCCACGAGGATTGCTGCCATTTAAAGGATACAGTCCTGTGTGATAACGTAGCATCACGGCTCGCAGGAGCCTTGACCAGGACTCTCCAGAGCCATTTATGCTCCAGACCTGGCTCTGAGTCCTCGTTGACTACTGATGGTGGGCAGGTGGCCAAGCAGCACCCAGGAACACGAATAATTGTTGGAATTTAGCTCTTGTCTCCAAATCTACAGCTTTTTTTCCGCTCTGCCCACAGCATCCGAGTCCGTTGGGGATGGATGGGAATTTGTAGTGAACCAAAACGCAGGGCTCAGTGGGCCTGTCCCAACACCTGAGCTGCACCAACAAATATACAAGGAAATAGTTTAGCTTTGTCTAGAAATTAGAGTTCTCTTTGCTGAGGACTTGTGATTGTCCCTTTCCACAGATCCAATGGTTTCTAAGACCAGAAGGGTCAGGGCAACTGCTGTTTTGTTGGGCCTGGGAGAAGCGCAAATGACTTCAAAGCCAAGAGCACACGAGGTGCAGATGGCTCTAATGCCAGAGAGCAGCTGGGATGTGCACAGGTTTTCCAAACACAGGGGGGGAAAACCAAAGGGAGGGTGTCTGGATCCGTGCTGCAAGTTCCAGCAGAGCAGAAAATCTGACATCACTCAGTGCAAAGTGCTTGGCACAGATGGAGTAACCAGGAATAAGTAGCTTTGGGTTTCTCCTGGAAACTCAGGAGTGGAGAACCTCACCTCACCTCACAGCCATCTGGAAACAATGGTAAAGGCAAGATTTGTGTAAGGGAGTTAGATTCTGAACAGCTGGAGTATTTCTGGGGAATTCACTCAAATTGGCACCTGGAAGACCAAGAAGCACTGAAATCTTCACACCCTCTCTTATCCCCCATGGTCTTTTGAAACTCCTCTCCTGGGTGCCCCATTCACCTGGGACCCTTGAAGACCCCACCGCAGAACAAAGGTGTCTTTCAGCTCCGAATAAGAAGAGTTAAAGCGCTGTGTGGGCAGTCTGGAAGCCGGTGCCACAGCCATATCCTTCAGCAAGGCAGCTGTATTTCCCCTTTCTATCACACGCATTTAAAAGCTTTTAAGAGAAGATCTATCCCCTCTGCTGGCAAACGCAGTGCTGGGCTCTCCGGGTTCTTAAATCATTGTAAAACACAGAGCGATATGGTTTTAAAAGCCTTTGCTCCCTGCCAGCCGCAGGAAACCTCAGCGCAGCTCAAAGCTCCCTGCACTCGCGAGACCCCAGCCGAGGGGCTGCTGGGGCTCCGTTACGGGCCAGGAAAGGGCTGGGTACTGCCTGACGATGACGATGCATTGGGACAAATGAGGATTTTCTCACTACGTCATTGCTAGACGCAGAACAAGACTGCACATCTAGCCCAGGCATTCTTATTTTTTGTCATTTAACGTGTTAGATCTCCATGCTCGAGGGAGCACGTTGTGTTTGCCGAGCTGCTTAAGGGCAGGAATGGGTGGCTCCCCTGCCAAATTCACCTTCGGAGAGTGAGGGTGCCCAAATTCCTGGCTGAGCTTCGGCTGCAGAGTCCTTTACCCTGCCATCCTCACACAGACTTTGGTTTCAAGCCCAGGCAATTCAATTCTCTCACTTTATCCTTTGTGCAATACTTTGCCACGTGCTCTCAGACAGAAGAGCAGGGGTGGTGAACTGGGAACACTGGCAAGACCCAGAGGACAGTACTCCCTATCCAGAGATGGGGGTGCATCTCCTGTTTCATCTTCCCCTTGCCAACATCCAAATCTCTTGGCCATTTTCAATCCCTTTGGCAGCTCTCAGAAGCCATCACGCTCCTCCCCAGGAGAGACAGCCAACCCCTCTTAGTGCCTGTTGTGGTTTAGCCCCACTCAGCAACTAAAATACCACGCAGTCGCTTGCTCACTTCCCCCACTCACCACCCTTCCAGTGGGCTGGGGAGGAGAATCAGGAAAGAAAAGACAGCAGAACTGCTGTGCTGAGATTAAAAAGAGTTTAAGAGCACAACAGAGGAAAATAAAACAGAGACAGAAAACAAAACCAATAATAGAAAATACTTAAGCACATAACTTACAGCGCACTAACTCACCACAGTTCCTGACACCCAGCTCCCTCCAAGGCACCAAAACTCAGCCCCTAGCACCGTCCCCACTTTATATATGGAGAAGGACATCAGATGGAATGGAGTAGTCCTTGGGCTAACTAACCTATCCCAGCTGTGTCCCCCAGCCACAGGTGCCACCAGCTCCAGCTCCCCTCCCAGCTCAGGTGAGAATTAACTCTGTCCTGGCCAGAGCCAAGACAATGCTGGAGGGAGAGTCCCAGCACTCCGGGGACTCTTTCCCAGTGGCTGCATCCTGCAGATTTCTGGACATACATTCTGCAGGCTTGTAAGCATGTTGGGACCTGTTCCTGGCCAGTTTAAGCAGCAGGCACCAAGGACGTTGGCGTGTGTGGTGAGGAGAGCAGTCCCTCTAGATGCCACCCCTTAGTGGCTGTCCTTGCCAGACCATCCAAAAACTGCTTGCTGCTTTCCCACCGGGCTATCAACCAGCCACAAGCCCAGGAGTCAGCCCGTCTTCCCTGTGCAGAAGGGAACCTGTAGCCTTTGATTCTATAGATTTTATTTTTAATGTTTTGCTCTGTTCCTGGTGGGTTTATACTCCGGGTTCCCAGGACGAGCCTGCTCGGCTGCTGCCCGCTGAGGCGTACAAGGGACCCTCGGAGCACGACGAGGGTGCTGTCCCAGCCGTGCAGCGATGCTCTGCCTCGTCGGCTGGGGTTTTGCAGCCTGCGGGCTCCCCTGCAAGCCTGGAGAGGCAGAGGAGCCCCCGGTTCCATTTTGTTTCCCACATCATGACCGCCTTGGCAAAGCTTTGTCGCTTTTCTGGCGAGAAAACTGCCGCAGTTACGGGGTGTGGCATGGGAACAGCCCGGCTCGGGCTGGAAAGGAGGCAAGAAGAGTCCTGAAAGTTAACGAAGCTGAGGAGAAAGAGGAAATTTTGGCCAAGCGCAGACTAAATCATCCCTAGCAGAGAGCGAGGAGCCTGCTGTGAACCCAGCACAGCACGGCGCACGCAGAGGGTCTCACCTGCTCGTCCCCGGGGCTTTCCCGCACCCCAGGTTGTTTGCTGAGCTAGGCAAGGATCCCCCTCCCCTTCCTGCCCCCCTCCAAAAGGGCTTCGAGCTCCTCCACCTCCGTCTGAGCCCATCTCCGAGTTGCCGAAGTTTCTCCGGGCCCAGCCGTGCCGCTGCCAGGGATCCTCCCTCTCGCCAGCGCTCGCCGCTTCATTTATCTGCAGGATCGGTTGTAGCCGTATCGATTTTTCCTCTCTCCCTCTCCTCTCTGTGTTTGCTTTCTGAATTATGCAGCGGTGCAGTTTTTCCTCCTCGCGCGGCGCGAGCGAATTGCAGAGGATCAATTGAGCCCTGCCAGAGTTTAGTCAGGAATCCCCAGTAGGGGCCAGAAGAGAGAAAGGAGAAGGGGAGATAATGAAGACGGGGTCGATCAATCCAATCGCGGCGCAAAGGAAAGAAAGGAAAAGAAGAGAGAAAGGGGTCTGAATAATCAGCCAGTTTTCCTCATGCAATTCTCAGATCCCCCAGTCTCAATCAATAATCAACTTTGACACTCATCGCTGCAGAAACAAACACAAAAAATTCCCCCTAAACTCAAATAATGTTGTGCTTTATAGCGCGAGAATAGCCAATGATGCCCTGGTAAAGACGAGGAGAGGGAGAAGATTTCTTCCCCTTCCTCCTCTTGGCTTTTAAAAGCACATATCATGAAGGCTGGCTAGATCTTGGCTGAGCCGAGATGAAAGGAGTGCAAACAGGGCTTTTAGTAGTTTTGTTGTTGCAATTACTTTGCCAATAGTAATGATTTCGAGACAGGACGGAGGATCTTTGATGCCGGGCTGGTGACGTGGAGGGGTGGACAGAGAGTTGCTGGGTTTGGGCCAGCACTGCATGCAAATCTCGGAGACGAAACCTCATGGATGCAACCAGGCATTAGCTTTGCTTAGCCGAGAGCGTGCAAATGAAGCACAAGAAAGTGCCCGACCGAGGCACGGGGACCGCAGGTACCATCCGCACGTTGGGACAGCAGGCGGCAAGAGATGTCCTCAGCCATTTCCCTCAACGCTGTGCCTGGAGAGCTTAACCAGGCTTTATTTTTAAATTAAAAAAAAAAAAAAATCTTTTAGATTTCTTAAATCAAGCATTTCTGTGCTGAGTCTCCACATGCAGGAAGGGAATTTCGCAAAGTCTTTGGAGATCCTGCTCCATCCATGCCATCCCTCGCTCCAAGAGCAGTGTGAATGTAGCCAGCAGTTGCCTCCCGTGAGCAGCCAGCCCTGGGGCCATGCGGTGCCCACCACGCTTCCCTGAGGCTTGGGGGACCCAACCTCTGAGTTCTGCAGGCTGTGGAAATCCAACCTCCACAAAGCCCTGCTAGGTGGGAGAGCCTACCCGTCTCGGGGCTGCCTTATTTCCAGAAGGACAGGCTGGTTCTGGCTTTTTGGTGTGGTTTTGGTCAAGTTCAGTTCCTAAAGAAAGCATTATTTAGATCTGGAAACTCGAGACCTGAAGCTACCAATCCAGCATCTGTTGTAAAACTGTGGGAAAACTTAGGAGGACAACTTCTGTTTGAACTTCTGTGCAGGACAGAGTAGTGACCTTGAGCTCGCAGTGACATCGAAAAATCAGAGCTTACCTAGTGGGTGGATGGGAAGGATGGGAAGGCATGGATGGGAAGTCTGGATTATTGACCACGGGTGCTTGGTCTCTATATCTCATGTCAGAAGACAACTGAATTTCCTACACTCCAGTCCCTGAAATCAGGAAAAGTCTTTCTTTTTAGCCAAACAGAAACTCTTTTTTTTTTTTTTTTTGGGACAAAAATGCTGGGAGAAGACCTGTTGCAATTTTTAGAAGGAACGTTGATAGAGATGATTCCTTCCCTTGTCGTCCACACTGGACTCCAATGCCAGGAGCTGCATTACCCATCCCATCCGGCGTTTTCCTCGATGCAGGAGCTAATTCGGTCCCTCTGTTCTATATTCACCCGTGTTCGGTGGGAACGCTGTAATCCCTGATGCTCCTCACCCCAACGGCCTGACTCCAGCCAGGTTCGGAAGTTAATAACGAGAGAGGCCGCACCTGGCAGACGTGAGGTCAAAAGCTATCGATGGGAGGCCAGGACTGGAAAGAGAGGAGCTGGCAGAAAAATAGTTTAAATTCAACAGCTTCCCTGATTAGGCTCAGATTACTCTAAAAAAAGGTGATGTCTAAGGTCTGTGCTTCTGCCACCATTTGCCCCACAATTTTACAGAAGGATCAGCACAAGCTGTAAGAAATTAACCCTTGGGTTAATAGGGATGGAGGTCCAGCTCAGCCTGGTTGGGATGGAGATCCAGCTCAGCCTGGTTGGGATGGAAGTACAGCTCAGCCTGGTTGGGATGGAGGTCCAGCTCAGCACTCCCTGGCTCCGCCGCAATGCAGGGGAGGGCTGTGCCTCTGACATCCCTCGCTGACCGCGCGGACAGGACCACGAACTTCCACGGAGCGCTTCCTGCCGCGGCATCCCCGACAACCCCACTCCGTGTCCTGCAATCCAAGCGAAGCCGCTGCTCGGCAAGGTTCTGACATCCACCCCGCCCTGCCTGCGAACGGTGCCTGGCCACAGCCACGCAGACGGGCGTCGCACCTAGAGAAGGGATGGACATCCTTCACGCTTCCTCCAAACACAAGCGGATCATGGAGGTGTCGAAGGAATCACCAACAGCTTGCACAGGAGTGTCTGTGTGGCAGGGCTGCACCAACGAAACCATGCCCTGAAGTTTAATCTTCACCAGAAGACAGACGGACCTTGCTGGAGTCAAGGTGTGGACAGGGAAGACTGAACCTTTCCCTTTCGCCAGCTGACGCACAGGGCCGTTTCCTCGGACATCTCCTGTGGCGTTTGGCTGGTGCTTTCCCTGGCACTTAGGAAGACGACTGAGGAGGTACGCAGCTCCAGCAGGCTCTTCCAAGCCAACCACCCCCCTCAGCTCATTGCCCAGCCCCTCCACTGAGGGCAGGCCACCTCCAGCCCATCCCGGGAGCGCGGGAGGATCACAGGCGCCTCAGGAAGGCGGGAGGCCGGGCTGGTCCTTGAGCGACGTTACGGAAGTAGCTCCTTCCTCTCCTCCTCCCAGAAGTTGTTCCACATCTTCTGCTAATAAGGGCACGGGGAGAGAGAGAGAGACGGGGAGAGGAGAGGAGAAAAACTGCTCTAAATTATTCATCGGCAATATCATTATGTGTCATAACAGCGTGTCTGTGATGGGAAGGAGCGAGGGTGGCAGGGGCTGGGGTAGCACAGTCCGGGCTGCACAATAGCGAGAGCTGATTAAATATTGATGTGCACTAATTGGCTACAGGGTTTCAGGACAGCTTGGGCTTTGTTGGGATCATTTGTATGCTTGCTTTGGAAATGGACCCCCCCCACACACATAAACCCAATATTTTCGTCTGCGAGTCTTCTCCCTCTTCCTCCTCCTCCTCTTTCCGTCCACCCTCCCTCTCTCCCTCCCCTGCTTCCAGGCCTCCTGATCCCCCTGTGTGTGTACAAATTAACATGATCTTAACCTCTCCTGATTTTCTACAGCGCTGACATGCTGCCAACACCTCTCTGCAATTAGGCTAAGCTTGCAGAACTGCTTTTTGGTGCAGAAAACACGCCTTGCCCTCACAGACCGTCCTCTCCTTGCATCTGTGCCGGGCCTCTTCTCCTAGCACTTCTCCTGCTGTTGCCCCCAGAGGAGGTGGAAAGTCCTTCCCAGGTGTTTTTTTTTCCCTTCTGGAATGCTCCAGACCTTGAGATGGAGCCTCCAACGGCTTGCACCCATAGACCTGAGCAGGGATGTGAGTGGCGTGAGCGGGAGAAGCTTGACGTTCATAGGCCGGGTTATTTCGCGGTTGAACTTAAACATCACAAAGTCTCCAGAGCCTGGGCTGCTCTGCCCACAGCTCCAGCTGTTCTCAGTGTCTCCGATAGATCCACCCAGCAGAGCAAGGGATCCTTCCTGCAATGCGTCCTGCTCTGCTAAATACCTTTATCCAGCCTTTTGGCATTTTAGCGATGCTCTTCGCAAAGAACATCCCAGTGAACATCCCCAGAACATCCCAGTGAACATCCCCAGCATCAGACCAGATGGGCTAGAGACCTAGTGAAAGAAGACTTTTTCTTTCGAGTTCTCTAAGCTCCTGGTTTTTGGTAGTTATTATTAAAATTTTAAAGAAAGGGTGACACGCATGATCTACGCTATCTTTCAGCTGAATGGCTGAGAGGTGTAGTTTGGGGAAAGGTGTCTGCTAGAGACATTTCCCAAGCCGCTTTTAAATAAATCAGACGGCACAGAGTGAGGCGAGGACCGGAGGAGGCACCTCGTGAGCCTTGGTGCGTGCTTTGCCAGACGCGTCCGGTAACACCCTGTTGAGTTTTTACTCCAGTGAACGACGACAGGACTTCCCAGAGGAGTCTGGTAAATCCGGCCAGCACAGCAAGAACAAGACATATGTTAATGAGAAGCATATCAACAGAAATAAATTTCTAGGACCGGATCTTGGAGTCCACGTTCATTTTCTCTTGCTTCCGTCACTTGAGGGTTTGCTTCCACCAAGATGAATGGGCTGGCTCAGTGTGATACGGGATTCGGGCGATGTGGGCTCTATTCTTCGCTTTGTCTCTTCAGCCTGCTGGGTGATCTGGACATACGCCTATATTCCTGACTTTCCCTTACGAAATCTGGGCTGCCTGTATCCGATGGGCTGAGGAGCGATAGCGTGAACCAGCCAGACACAGTAACGTACCTGGGGGAATTGCCCTGTGCTTTATATTATTATTCATTTTCTCTACTGAATAACCCTGTTGAAACATCTCTGTATTCCACAGAAACCTCCACAAAAAATCATATTAATATCGCTACCGCTTACCCCCGGAACGGCATGGTTGTCTGTGCCGGAGATGTACCGAAAGCTGAGATGTGCCCCCCAAACCAGCCGTTCACTCTGCCTGTTTCAGCCCTGGCCTGGAAAACAGCTTCAAATCCCGTTTGCTGGAATACGCATGAGACCCACACCTAGCCCAGACCAACCCTAGAGAGAAGGAGCTGCTAATTTGTTAACCCCCTTGGCCACTGCCCGGCACTGCGTGAGGGACTTTAACGTTGCCTGCAAACCCCAACAAGACCCCAGAAATAGTCTCCTCTCCAGTATGAGCTACCTCAGGATGCTCTGAGAGATTATTTTTTTGCGCAGTCTGAGACTGTGAGAAAATGAGTGGTGAGTACCTGGGTCTGGAAAACGCCCGCCGTGCCTGAGGTGACTCCAGCTCCCAGGCAACGAGTTTGAAAGGTGTCTAAACAGCCCTGGGAAGAGGCAGATGCTCCATCTCACAAAGTCGTCGGATCTGCCACAGATAGGAAGGACCAGTCAATGGTCAGCCTTTGGGGCAGCTCCTTTGGTCCGCTGGGTCCGGGATGGATCCAGGACCTGGGGAGGTACTGGGTTGGACAGGCAGGGATACCCCGCCCCCGCCATGGAGCTTTCCCTGCCCGCAGCAACATTTGTCTTGGGCCCTTTCTCAGGAAGAAGCGACACCTCTATAGTGAATTCTCCCTGCTTTGGTTGATCGCCTTCTGAACCCGTGCAAACCCTTACCATGAACGCTGTGGGTTCAATCCGCCATGTGCCTTACCACGTCCCCTGCCTCATTTTGAGCCTGCCACCTGCGTCTGTAGGGTCCCAGAGTTCTCTCAGGAGAGATGGTGGGTCCAGCCGATGACTCTGACGGTCAACACGGAGAAGGAGAAGCCAGGTGCTGCGCGTGAGGGACTTGGCTGGGCGATCTCCGAAGCTCCTGTGCTCTCAGGATGAAGCTTGGACTGTTTGTTTTCCTTGCTGTAACGATCCTTCCACCTCTTCTTTGAAATCTGTTGCATTATTCCTTATAGGAATAAAACAAAAAAGAGTTTAGTTAGTTTGTGTGTTTATTTATTTAGGACTAACCCCTCCCTTTCCTCCCGCGTTGGGTAGCGCCCGCTTCAAAAGGGGCCATGAGCAGGAGTCTCTGGTGGACCCCACAATGTGGGGGAGAGGGAGAAAATGCCTGATTGATTATCAGAAAGGAGCTAAGCCAGATGAAAAACAGAGTGATGCGATTCATTTTAAAGGGGAACAGGCCTATCTCAGAGACTAAAATGTCATCAATTTTTTATTAAACAGAATCTTTTCAATAGACAAAATGAGCTCTTCTGTCCTCCCTCCTTCACTTGTGTTTTCTCTTTCTTGCCCCCATTTCTGCAACCAGTGCTGCCTCCCGCACGGGGACATTCTGCTTTTCCTCTTTCTTTCGTGCTCCTGAGTTTGGTAAGAGGTGTGGGGTTAAACGGAGACCTGGGCTCCAGATGTCTGAACGTGTGTTTGAGGCTGTTAACAGTCCACCAAGCCTTGAAATGTGCCTGAAGCTATGGCGATGGCCTCTCGTCAAGAGATGCCATCGAGAGAGCCACCTCAGCAGCCGCCACCCTGCTGAGAGCAGCTCTCGTACCTACGGAGAGGGCGTTAAAAAGACAAAGCCAGGTTCTTCACAGTGGTGCACGGTGAGAGGGTGAGAGACAGTGAGCATAAGGTGAAACAAGAGAAGTTCAGACTGGATGTAAGTTAAAAAATAATTCAAATTAAAAAAAATTTCAAAATTCAAAGTTAAAAACAAAGTTAGATAAAAATTAAAATAAGGTTCTCCAGAGAAATTGGGCCATCAGTCAACACCTGACTGGATCAAGCCCTGAGGCTCATAGCCAACCCTAGTTCAAGCAAGAGGTGACAGGACAAGGGGCAATGCTTTTAAAATAGAAGGAAGGAGATTCAGACTGGACATTAGGAAAAAATTTTTTACACTGAGGGTGGTGGAACACTGGCTCAGGTCTCCCAGAGAGGTGGCGGATGCCCCATCCCTGGAAACATTCCAGGCCAGGTTGGCCGGGGCTCTGAGCAACCTGATCTGGTTGGAGATGTTCCTGCTCCTGGCAGGGGGGTTGGACTGGGTGGGCTTTAACACTCCCTGCCCACCCAAACCCTTCTGTGATTCCGTGATTCTATAAGAGTTTGGACCAGAGAGCTCATGAGGTTCCATCCAGCCCAAAACACTCTGTGATCCTCTGAAGCAAAGCTCTCAAGCCCCTGCGCACATCAACGGCAGCGAGGTGGTGGCACGGCTGTCATTCAGGCTGAGGTCGCACTTCGCCAGGTCGGGTGTTGGTCGGTGTGGCAGTGGCCATAGCTTCTGGGGGCAGGACTTGGCCGGAGGAGAAGGAGAGGAAGGAAGGTGTTTGGTCCTGGGGAGACGGCGAGCGCGGCATGTTTGGGTTTGAGACGCAAAGAGCAGCAGGTCCAGCAGATCAGAGCGGCAGTGGAGACAGCCCTGCAAAGCAAAGCGAAAGGCTGGAAGGAAAGAGGGAGCAGAGGCGGCAGAGGCATGGGAGGCAAGGAGGGGAGGGGATGGCAGAATAAACCAATTTCCAGACAGCCCAGGATGACACTGGCTGAGATTCAGAGCAGCTTTGGGCTCAGTTGGCATTGCAACATCGCTGGAGATGCTTTAAAAGTCACTTTCCATGTACCATAAAATATACATATAGTGCAGCTCCCCCACCTTCCTCGGCACCGTGTGACAACCTGTACAACTCCTGCTCCTCCTCCCAGCCTCCGCCTCGCTTCCCAGGGGGATTTCTTTATTTGCAGGTTGAGAAGCACGTCCCATCACCTGGGCGGCCCGAGCATCGAAGAGCCTGATGCTTCTCCGTCCGTCTGCAGAGATGGCTGTCCGTCTGCAGGGGGCTGGCATCCCGACGGATGGCTGCATCCCAGTGGATGACTGCATCCCAACATATAGGCAGCATCCCCACGGATGGCTGTATCCCAACGGATGGCCACATCCCAATGGATGGCAGGCATCCCAAAGGATGGCTGGCATGCCAACGGATGGCTGCGTCCCGCCTGGTGCCTCTCTGTCCTGTGCGTGCGGGCGGAAGAGGACAGACTCAGTAAAACAGCCTGCGTGGGCGACCGCGGTTTCTTCTCACGTCCGCTTTAATCCGCAAACCGTCCCACCGGGATGCCGACGCCCGCGTGTGACGAGGAGCCACCCAGCCTCTGAGCCAGCGCTGCCTCTGCCACTGCCAGCCCGGCGTTTGCTGAGGGTGGCACAGATCGACACCGCGTTTGTAGGCTTTGCTCACCACTAATTGCTGCTTAGCGAGGGATTTAACGAGAAAATGTCATCCACTGGTGTTAAAATCACCAAAGCGGGGCTGAGCCAGGGGATTTGCACTGGTGTCTGGGGAAAGCCTCTGTGCCTGCGTGTGAATCTGGGTTTGCGGTGCTTTATCCGTGCGCGCAGGTGTGGGCTTCCGCGTGGGGGAACACGTGTGTGCGCTGTGGGCACTCGCACGCGTGCAAGAGGTGCAGTGTGCGAGGAGGCCGGTGCTCCGCACAGGGGCTGCCTCCCGTTTGCTGTGTTACAGCTTTATCCGTGAGCTCCCGGCACGGAAACCTGGCTATGGCTCCAGAATGTACCAGGGGAAAAAACCCTTCTGACAACAATGCGTGTTTAGGATCCATTTACCAGGGGGATTTTTTTTTTTTTTTTGCCCCCCGCTTCTCTTAATCCCCCTTGAGCTGGGCGAACGTGAGCCAAAGAATTAAAAAAAAAAAACCACAAAAAAGAAAGGGTGAGAGTGAGGGAGAAAGAGGATTTCCTCCAAATCCGCTCCCTCTGCCCGGGATGGAGTCTCATTCCCATAATCAGTTTGACAGGTGTGCAATGGTTGAAAAGTTGGGGGGTACGCGGGCCAGGCGGGGAGGGGCAGCGCCGGGAGCCCGCGTTCCGGGCGCGGGCGGCCCATTGCGCCCGCCGCACTGATTAGAGATGACAAGCACACCTGCCGTCTCCCCGGCCCCGCAATTAAAGCTTCTTTGAGGGCCCAGGAAGTGACCGCGCTAGCAAAGCCCCTCGCAGCCGGCTCCTTAGCATATTTCCAGCGTCATTAGTGTGGCAAGAAAGGCAAGGCACATCGGCGGAGGGCTCTGACATGACCCGTGCTCCCTTCCCGCTCAGGGAGGGGACGCAAAGTGACTTTTAAAGAGGAGTCTCTTTTTTTTTTTCCCTTTTTTTTTTTTTCCTTTAAATTTTATTTCCAAGCCCCTCTTGCCGCTCCCTCCTCCCTCCCGCTCTTGGAAATGTTCCATCTTCTGCGGGGTCGGCAGGGGGAAGGGAGCTGGAATTCATTAAAGGCAGAAAAGGGCTTTGCTAAAACTGGGCTGGTTTTGGGAGGAAAAACCAGTTCTGGGTTCTACTGTGTGTTCTTGCTCTGCTCCCTTCTTCCTTCCTCTGCTCCCTTCTTCCTTCCTCTTTTCTGCATCCTCTTCCTCTCCTCACACCCTGCCCTCGCCGTTCCCGCCCCGGGTGTCCCTTGCCTGGCCATCAACGGCTGCCGCGAGCGGTGGGGAGTAGATGGTGCCCACCCAGCACGGAGACCCCGGTAGGAGCCGGCTTGCCCTCGGGGCACGGCGCCGATGTCGCCGGCATCCCTCCATTCATGCGTCCTCCAAGGGCCCAGCCTTCCAGCTCCTCTCCAACAAAGGAGAAGCCGCCAGGACCAGACCCCGTTCCCCTCTGACACGGGAGACGGGCAGGGCTTTCCCTGATTTCCCATGGGTTCACACGGTGGTGCAGGTCAGAGAGAGGTTTGTGAGCTTGCTCTGCCCCCAAGCCCTGTTCCCAGATGAGCTGGGAGGTCCCCAAAAGGAGTTTGCCATTGGTCCTCAAAGCCCATAAGACTTCTAGGGGAGGGAGGCTGCGTCCCTTGAAATTTCTCAATCTTTATCGTAAGCGAAGTCCTAAACCCATCACCGTTTGCCCTCTTTCCTGACACCTCCTGCGCCTGCTCCAGAGACAGGAACCCCTCGCTGGCCTTCAGGCCCAGCACTTTCTGCCATGCTGTGGAAGACGTTTTGGAGAAGATGCTCCCCTTTCCCTCCTCAAGCCCCTCTCACCGT
Source organism: Chlamydotis macqueenii (assembly GCF_036417535.1). NCBI lineage: Eukaryota > Metazoa > Chordata > Aves > Otidiformes > Otididae > Chlamydotis > Chlamydotis macqueenii. Next base: position 1,347,131 of record NC_141566.1, read on the forward strand.
CCCCATCAGCCTCTACCCTCGCTGAACGCTCTCCTCACTGCTCTCCTGGAGCAGCGCTGACCGCAGCATCCCTCACTTCTCCAGGCACCTGGAGAAAGACCCCGATCCACCACGGCCTTGCCGCACGCATCCTGACCCCTCCGCCGCTGCAGGACGGGGCTGCACATCAGCAGCACCAGAGCCACGAAGGCACCGTATCGCCCGGCAGCGCGGTGGGCAGGTGAGTGAGGCTATCAGGTGTGACAATCCCGACAATAATAAATGATGCACACGGAGCTTTCCCGCGGAAGCGTCCGGGGTCGTTAGACTCCGCTAAGCAGCCCGGGCCCTGACGGCAGAGCAGAAGGGTCCCTCGGGGACTGCTGCCAATTCCTTGGTGAGCAGTGAGCAAAGCCATTTCAGGAAGGTATGGACAGGTCCTTCGGCTCCGGTCCCCAGCCCTCGGATGGTCAATGTCACCCCAGATCTGCCTCCTGGAGAGCTCGGTGGCTGTGGCGTGCCCCCAGTGCCACCAGTTCCTCAGCTGGAATTAAGCACAAGGGTGTCTAGGGGGAATTGTTTTGGTAAATGGTGTGCCGGCTCTGCCTAACGTCCCCTTGGGGTCACGGCTCTGCTTCCAGACGACACTAGCTGTCCTTCTGGGCCCTTTCCCCTCCAAAAGCAAAGGTTGGCTTGCGACAACCTGGTGCGTTGGTGGGGTGGGAACGAGGGGTGATGAGACCCCTTGGCCCTTGACTGCTCTGGGGGTCGTAACAGGGAAGGAGATTCAGAAACAATGATTTGTTGGAAAGCTCCAAGTTCAAATATTCTTCCCCTTTTTTTTCCCCCCACTTCCTTCCAAGCATCTTTGCAGAAATCTCAAAAATCAAATACTTCAAGCACCTGAGCGCAGGTGGCAGGAGCCAAGGGGACAGAAACCTGAGTGGGAGTGGGAGGTGGGCAGAGAGTGAAGAAGAGGAAGAGATGAAGGGGAAAAGAGGAGCCAGAGGAGGGGCAAACACGGCAGGAGGAGTGAAGCGGAGCCTGGGGACCAGCTCTGAGCCCGCTTTGTCACTCCGGGTCCTCCCAGGGGACGGGTACCCAGCCTGCGGAGCGGGCGAGCGCTGTTCCACGGTAATGGCGAAATCAATGTGTTTACGGATGATGACACCAGAGTGACACACAGTGGAGAAGCCTCATGAAAAAATAAACAGGTAATAATCACACTGCGATGTGCGCACTCCGCTCCTCATTATTGCGGAAAAGCAGCCTGCCAGGGTTCAATGCTTCGGGAGATTTAACCGTTCCTTCCCCGGACGGGACCCTCCCCGGGGGTGCTGGCTCTCGGGGGCTCCCCTGCTCCTGCCCGCCCTGTCCCAGAGCGGAGGGGTACGCAGTACACACGGCTGCCAAGAGCTCCCCTAGCACAGGCTGGGGGATGTGGTTTATGGGGAAGCGTGGGGACGAGGCGCTCACCAGCTGGGTAAGCGGGAGAAAGGCTCCAGCTCCAGTAAGGGCTCGCTGGTGTCGCACAAGAGGAGCTCCCACTGCTATTTCCACGCAAACCATCACTGCTGACCTCCACAGCTCCCCCAAAACCCATTTCGGCACCTGTGGCTCCCCACGCGCACACAAGCAGGACCTGAAGACCTGCTCCCACACAACTCCTGTGTCCTTCACGCCCCCTTCACTGGGCGTTACGGCAGGAGAGCGCTGGCTCGACTCCCTCACTGTTCAAATCCCCACAGTCAGCCACAGGAAAGGCCTTAAAGGAAGCAACTCAACATTTAATGATTTCTGGAGAAGACTGCACCTTACCAAAAACTGTTCCTAGACCAGCCAATCTCTTCTCTGCTGTGGACTTTCATTGCCTGCTCTTTCTGTCTGTAAGCGACTCCAGGCTATATCCCCCCCTCCATGGGGGTATCTCCCCTCAGCGTCAGCAGGAGGGAGGTGAAGTTCCTCCACATAAAGAATAAGCCCTAGAGACATCCATGAAGTTCATTTGATACTGGAAAAACGTTCCTGGGCAGACTGAACTAACCTCTTCCCTCTCTGTGCACGCCAGAGCACTGGCCGCAGAGACGAGGTCTACAAATCCATTTCTGGTGCAGCCAGAAGGAGCAGGGAATCACCATCACCGACGTTGCAGTACACGAACAAGGGATGCTTGATAAAATCATCGCCAGAGAGTTTAAGAAAAACAGGGGTTTTTTTTTTGTGCAAGAGTGGAACTCACCGCTGCAGGATCCTGGGGAGGCCAGAAACAGAAATTCTGGAAAGAACCAGTATCACGGGGCAGGGTTTGTCCATCCACGTGTCCATCGTGCTTTTGAGTGGATGTACCTGCAAAGACGCTGGCTGTGACGGTTCTGTGCCCAGGGCAGCAGCCAGCTTTCTCCAGGTTCACCTTTTGCACGCTGACAAAGCAGGGTACGGGCACAGGACCGGGAAGGGACACCCGGCTTGGCTCAGCCTGGCTCAGCCGCACCAGTCCCACCACCATCAGAGAAGACCACGGAGCACATCTCCACACCCACAACAAAACTCATTTATTCTGCAGGCTTCCCAGCACTGGCCTGCCCTTCAACAAGCTTAAAGCTTGTGTAAAATCGTCCAAGTCCCCAATTTGTGTGCTCTAGCAGCAGAGCAAGGAAAAAGGCGAGCATCGCAGTTACCCTGGGGCGAGAGAAAAGCTGATGCCTCTTACACCGCCCCCCACGTCTCTGCCTGCTGTGATTTCAGGATACAAGATCTTTACCGTGCCAGGGAACCTTCAGATCTCAAACATTTAGAGAAAAACATGGAGCAGCCACCCAGAAGTCAAGCTACACGGCGAGAAAGGGAAAAATCCCACCTGCCCTTAAAAAAGACCAACGCTGAAACACAGTGTAAGTAGGATGTGGGAAGGCAGGGGTGTCCCCTTCGTTTCCCCATGGTGCTCTTGCCTCCTTCGTCACCCGTTATTGCAAGTTTTACTGCAAGGGGTTGAGATTCAGATGGCGGAAGAGGGAGGTCCCATCCCTCCTCCATCTCCTCCTTGGCAGGGCAGAAGCTTGCTGACAGTGCAAGCAGGGGCGGCAGCGAGAAGGGGAAGGGGTTTTATTTTCCTCTGGAGCACTTGGTCTGCCCAGCCTTTGGAGAAAGAGCAGCAAAGACTCTGAGGTGGTGGGTGCCTCCTCTCAAGTGAAACCCTGGTTCAGATTGCCCAAAGAGGTGGTGGATGCCCCATCCCTGGAAACATTCCAGGCCAGGTTGGCCGGGGCTGTGAGCAACCTGATCTGGTTGGAGATGTCCCTGCTTCTCGCAGGGGGGTTGGGCCTTCAAAGGTCCCTTCCAACCCAAACTGTTCTGTGATTCTATGTTTGTGTCACCACCTCTGGTGACCTGCAGCTGGCAAGCCGTGGGCCTATCTCCTTCCACTGCTCTCGTTTCTTGAAATCTGTTGGCTCTGGAACAGCTTCAAAGTGCCAGCGCCGGCTGTCTCCCAGGGAGAAGGAGCGTTTTGTAAAGCGTTATCCGTGTCCCTACTCATTACGAGGCCGTGAAAGGCCCACGGCGCAGAACAATCGCTTCGCTGCTGCGTGACAGGAACGGCTTCTTGGCTTGGGCGGCCGAGACAGGCGGCTTGGCCCGGTCCGAGGGGCATGTAGCCCCTTCTCTTCAGCATGCAGAGCGTCCTGGGTGCTGGTCCCCAGCCCCTCAACGCCTGTGGGGTGGCCCTTGGAGTGGAAGGATGGATGGAGAAAGTGGCTGAGCATGATGGCTTCCTCCCCACACTTAGATACGGTGGGACAGCCCAGAAGCCAACAGAGGAGCCTACGAGTTGCTGAAAAGTGATCGAAATCCAATCACACCCCACCCTGAAGCATCTACCTAAGGGAAGGATTTTGTTAAGACAGGGGGGATTACATCCACAGCTGCCTTCTGCGGCACCACTTTGTCTGGGATGTTGGACAAGGAAATCAATCAGCCGCAATCCATCCCCAAGGAGAGGATAAATGTTTCTTGCCTGTATTGTGAAGGCTGGGAAACTGAGGCACACAGGGATTTAAGTGGCGTTAGAAGAAAGAATGGGAGGGAGGGAAACAAAAAAAATAAAAAAAAAAAAAATAATCGACTGTGGACTGAGTACAGGGCCCAGCCTCCGCATCTCCTTGCAGGACGGGCTGAGTCATGGACGGGTGGGCAGAGGGCTCCGGGACAAGGACACACGGATGGGCAAGATGGATGGACAGGAGAGCCAAACTCCAGTTCTGGCCAGGCAAGAAGGGGAAGGAGCGGGGGGAGAAGACAAGGTTTTGTTAAGACAGTGGCTGGACCCTCAGGACTGAGAACTCATCCATATTTCAAACACCAGTTAGACAAACAAAACAAGAACCAGAGAGGCAAGCAAGGAGCCCGTTTGTCATATCAAAAGGGGTTTCAGTGGTACCTTCCTTGCCCTCCTGTCCCCTTGAAGTTTGTAGCTGGGGGGGGAAGAAGGGACAGTTCCCTCTCCAGCCGAACAGCTCCCTGCCACAGCTGGAGACGGCCTGTGTGTAATTAACCTCCAAGCCAATCCCCCAGCGATGGCTGCCAGGCAGATCAAAGAACTCGCACATCTTTGTCTGAAACCGGCAGCCGAGGGGAGCTGGGAGGAAAGCAGAGCAGGGGTGGGAGAGAGCGCGAGAGCGCGCGCGTGTGTGCTCCTAATTGATAAAAAGGGAAGAGCATCTTCCTCCGAGAGATCTCAAGCCCCATCAAAATGCAGGAGGAGAAGAAGGGGAAAGAAAAAGAAAAAAAAGATTCCTACTGAAATCCAACTGCTTTCAACAGATGAGGTGGTCACTGCTGGTGGGGCCAGGTCAGGGCTGGGAGGAGAGGGCATCGTTGGTTGTGGTGTTGCTACTGCTCATCAGGCACGTGAGCCAGGATGCAGGCGTCCAGCTTTGGCCAGGGTGGGGAGGGTGGAGGGGCCATTCAACGTTTTCTGTGGGGGTTCTTCGCAAGGAGCAATCAGAAGGAGGAGGTCAGCCATCCACCTCATCTTCTCATGCAGCTCTGGTAGAAGAAAGGGTGAAAATCAGCACAGTCTACACATGAAATTGCATGTTCTGGCATGGGGCTTGGTCAACCTGTTTGCCACCCAACTGCACATTTTAGAGAGTGGCCCAGTCATTTGCCTGATGAGCTCCTGGATGGAGCTCAAACTACGGGTCTTGACAGAAGGAGTCACCAGATGTGACAGACTCCAGTGTCAGAAGACAACAAGAGAAAAACAACGTTGTGAGGGACAGCTGGATTTTACAGGTGGTTAAAGGAGACTGATGTGAAAAGCAGTTGAATTTCACAGCTAACTGGAGGGGAGCATCGTGGGATCTTCTGGGTCTGATGTAGGACCATAACCCAAACCTCTTCTTCTAACCATGGCCCAGGTGTTTAGGCTGCTTCTGCAGTCAGGATGACTGGTCAAGATGACCAGGTTGCCTTCCCCTTCTGGCAGAACACCTGATGGGACAGACTGAGCATCCTAGTGTTACCAGGCATCTTCCCCATCAATTCTCTGCAGGCCAGAGGTCTTTCCTAGAGCCTCACAGTCAAAATACACCTCACACAGCTCTGTCTATCCCAAACCAAGGCATCTGAGTCCAAGCACCCCTTTGTAACCTGTGGAGAGGGACGGCAGTGCTGCCCAAAGCTGATCGACTCACCCTGAATGTGAAGTGCAAGAGAGAGGGGAAAAAAAATACCTGCCAAAGGGACTGCTCTTTTTCCATCCGTTGCAACACAAAGCTGGACTTCCCAGGACTTGGAAGATCCATCAGTCTGTTCTGCGCCATAGACCACGGGTTTTGTTGAGTTGCTCCTGAACTGAGTCCAACAGTTCACGTTTGGCTGAAGCAAAATTTTAATAAATAGCATATTCCTTGATCCACCAGATTCAGTGAGTTTGGTCTTTTTAAATGACAAAATGCCAAAGGCTACATCCACACCAGTGTACAGAGATGAAAACGCAGAAGTCTCAGTAGGGAACCTCCTTGAGGGCAGGGCAGTTTTGTAGCCGTGGGTGTCCTTGGGTGGTGCATATATTTACCCCAATAACCACTCTCATTGTTATTTACACTTCCTTATTTTGCTGTATGCAAAATCTCTCTTGGGAATAAAGCAACCTGATTTGGTTAATTTTTAAGTCGTATTTTTTTAAAAGCACTAAATAAAAGAGTGGAAGCAAAAATTTCAGTTATTTACGATAATGCAAACTGGAGTGAGCACCACCCTGGCATCAACATGCTTCAGGCAAGTGCAAGTCAGTCCATGAAGAAGGAGAGGCCAGATTTACCGTTTTGGGTGGCTGTGGTTTCCAGGGCAGGAGTCTCATTGCAGAAGCCTCTCGTTTTTCTTTGTTTTGCTTTTAATTCAAGAAGACACAAGTCAAACAAGAAACTTGCTGGTGACCAGGCGAGGTAGGGTTTAGATTGTCAACACAGGCGTAAGCGACGGAGAAGGGAGGAAGCAGGAGTTGTTTGTAGATATTGTGCTCTGGAAACAGGCAAAGAGCCTTCAAAGGGGCTGCGTGCCCTGATGAAAGAGCATTTTAAAACCGGGCAACACGTCAGGTTACGTGCACAACGTGTTAATCAGAAGCCACCCACTCCTGGACTGTCGCAGCCAATACTGTGGAAGGGGATGCCAACACGCTTTGAAACAAAAGCAAGGGTCTGAAGATTCTGCAACCTTCACCACTTGGGTCTGAAAAGAAATAGAGCCCGAAACCAAATATATTGCTTGCAGAAACACAGAGGTTTGTTACTCCCCAAGCCATGGGGATTGCTGCCAGGGGATGGCTCAACACAGGAACAGCCAGATTACAAGGTGGAAAAGGCAGACCAATTGGATATTTCAAATTCCTTCAAAACTTAAAGGCTTAGAAAAGCCAGTTCTAGCAGATCAAGTCCTGCCCAGGAGCACAGCGACAACCCAACCCTACCATGTCTCAGGTGGAAAGCTGAGGTTGCCCCATGCCGATTGGGGGAGAAGAGTGACCTTCAGAGCTCTGGGCAGCACGGGATGCATGGCTTCGCTCCCCCAGGGCACAAGCCCCCCAGAAAGATCCCACTTGGACCACGGACCGAGATGAAACTCATGGGTGGGACGCGGCATTCGGGATCCAGAGCCCAGTGTGAACGGTGTGGTTCACCCACATTTCCAGCATCTGCAGGGTGCACAAAGAGAAATAAGATGGATAATGGACACAATCTATTGACATTCTTTTAAACATAAAATTTCCACAGACTGTGCTTTTGCCTTCAAAAAAATCTTTTCTGCCTTACTCAGGTTTGGGTTAAGCCATTACCCTTGGTCCTTCCCATCTGGAGCAGCTACCAAAGCCGTGTTCTTGCTGCTTTTTTCTCCTCCTGTGCTCACCCTGCTGTCATCTCAGCCCCTATCCCATTACGCTGCGATAATATACACCGCAAGGCTTTCCTAAGCCTGGGATTCCCCCAGGCAGATTTTGTAGAGTATCCACTTAAAACGATATTAATGAAACAACTTTTACTTAATTAGAGCCGATTATTGACTAACCCATATGCTCGGCAACGCTCAGTTGCTGACCGGTACAAAATGATTGGATTTCCCATCTCGCCACCTGACTCCGAGCGAGGATTTCTGATGTTAGCTGGCTTTCTGAAGGTCAGCGTGCTGTTAAAGGGTGAGCAGCAAGGCCGGTAGTGAGCCAGTCACTCAGGGCTCTCTGGGTGAGGCTTTACTGGGCACTTCCACGGAGGTACTGGGGTGGGGCAAGGGCAGGTTTTTGCAGATCCTGGAATTTACGACCGCAGTTTTTCTACTTTATGGTAAATGTGTGGTAACTTCATTACGAAGCTTGCTGATGAACTTCCATAGAGTTACGTTTGGTCTGAAGACACGTCCGTGGAGGACAAGACGACCAGGAGGGAACCAGGCTGCAGATTATTGTAGCAGGTAAGAGGTTGGTTTTGAGGGTGGGGTTTTTTTCCCTTTGTATTTTCTGGAAATAACTTCTATGCCCTAAAGTAGCAAATTCTAGGGGTTCCTTCCCACTTGCCCCACTGAGTTACTTTGGCTACTCATTTAATCTCATTTCTTCCCGTGAGCAAGACTCATACTGCCCAAACGTCTCATTTCAGCATTTCTGTTACAAAACAGGGGCCGTGTCTCAGATCCCATCCCCGCCGGCTTCCAGCAGGGCCGCCAGGTAAAAGGGGAGTCTTGCTCCCAGCATTTTTTAACGGCACCCTAAATCCTGTCTCGAATCCAGCTCTTTGTTTCTGCAGCTCGTGCCGGCGAAGAGATGAAAGGTGCTCCAAGAAAACAAGTTACTCCGCCATCAGAGGACCTCATGAAGCCCAATTCCCCACGGATTTGCCTCGTGTAGTTGGATTCTCTGATGTCTGGAGTGGTGTGAACTCAGACTAGAGGATGCCCCACACCCGGGGCTTTCTGAGAAGCTTTCTTCTCCCAGGAGCATTCTCTGGTGTCTCATTAAGGTTGACGGCGTGCTGCAGGCTTGTGCTCTCCCAGGCGGTTAGTAGGGTTTTGGTGTCACATCCGATTGCTTTCTTTTGCTGTAGCTTTTTAGACCGCATTTATCAACCACAGCTAAGCGTGGTTAAAGCTGGCCAATGAGTTCAAGTGTCACTGGGTAGAAAAACACGTGGTAGATGCACAGGCAAAACTGTGATTGCAAACATCTTTTTTTTTTTTCTGGAAAACAGATTGTAAGTAAGTGTTTACCTGTAGGTGCCACAAATTGGAAAATGATTCATGTTTCAGGCTGGCCCAAAACCAAACTGACACCAATTTTCCGCTCAGTCCATGAACACAAGACTTCCCTACCATGAACAAGGTCAAAGCAGGGACTGCAGCTCCAGCAGGACATAAAGACAGCAGCACCCAGAGCCACATCTCCGCAAGCGCAGGTGGTAAGACACAAACACGGGCTCAGGAGAGCAGAACGGGTGAAGGCAGTGAAGCAGAGACATGTACGCACGAGGGGGTTTGCACAAACCAGCGTGCACACGCGTCAAATCCAAGCTGGTACTCATCCATACCCCTTACGCCACAGATACCGCAGGGCCAAGGTGTGTCCAGCCAGGTTCGCGGTGCTCAGAGATGTTACTCATTGCGGTCTCTTGAGAAACCAACGCTGGATTGCAAAGCTGACTGAATCTTCTGGTGAGAAAATGAAAGTGCACACAGCTTTTGGTGGCAGTCCCAGTTGTACTGGAGGGGTGTCTCTACCGCTGGAGCGGAGTAAGGTGGCTGGTGTGCACGGCGGGCGCAGAGCAGGAGAGAGCTCGCTGTCACAGGCGGCGATGGTGGGGTGTAGCCCTTCCACTGCGGAGGAAGGAATCAGTATCAAAATCAATAGCTCCTCTTCTCGGGGAGGAGAATTACCTAAGTGGGGAGAAGCGGTTCCCTTGCAGCTGGCTGATTTTGGTAATCCATTATTCATGCTTGAGGTACACGGCTGGCACTCTCAAAGGTCATGCTGGTGTAAGAGCACATCAATTGTTTCCAAACACTTCACCCTGCAGCACCTTTGCCGTGGCCACGGGAGTTAACGTGGCAATTCCTGTTAGCCTTTGCCTGTGGTTTCCCTCCATCAAGGCCTCCAAGAAGCCTTCTTCAATACACCATGATAAAATCCTGACACAACGACAAATACCAAGACACTCCCCATCCCTTTGGGGCTGCGTTTCATCCCTGTTGGAGAGGAGAACCTGCTGAGTAGAACTTTGTCTTCCTTGCCACACTGAGGTGTTGGTTACTGAGCAGTCTCAAAGGGAGTCAATGGCATTACAGACAGGAAACCTGAATGAAAAATTAAGGATGCCATCAAAAGGAAGGATGCTGAATTTGGATGAGGTCATGGTTTAGTTTAGGAGTTGTGATACTGTTCAGATCCAGACTCAGCAGTTTTGACACCCAGTATTCACATGGCATTGAAGCAGATGAGTGAAGCTATCTTACATCTTTTACTCCCATCAGATTTCCCCTGCTTTGAGTGTATCTCTCTGAAGAACATCTCAGATGTTCATCTCACAGCATGGAATAGCTCCGAACCAAAATCCCAAACCCATATCCAACTTCAGACATGAGCCTGCAGCCCAAACCTATCTCTACTCTTGGCCAGCCCCAAAGAGCCTGACCTCTAAGAAAGGCTATCTGAAGTTTAGTTAAGAAAAAATGATAGGACCTCAAAGAAGCTCTTGACTAATAAATAAATAAATGAAATCAGTCAATAGTCTAAGCAACTCTTTAGAGTCAAGCCTGAAGCCAAAATGGGATACTAGAGAAGTTCCTTCACTCTGTTTTATGGCAGTAAAAATTTGCCCCAATCTGTAAGACTCAGGAAAGGACAGAAAACATTTGCTTTTTTTGCCCACCATCACAACAAAATGTTCTCCTCCAGTCAAGCACCTTCTCCCTGGTGAGCACAGGGCAAGGCTTGCTTTAGCACTCAAGCTCCGTGCAGGACAACTGCTTCACCCGGGAAGGACACTAAAGGGAAGTGGATGATGAAGACATCAGAAAAGCAGCGTGAAGACATCAAAGTGAGCAAGCCGTCCTCTGAGCCACCAGATACATGAAGACTGCTCTCCGATGGATTTGCACTGTGTGACTGGAGTCTCTCATATCTCATTAGTGGGGAGGGAGGGATTTGGGGTGTTCAGAACCTCTGCTGGGTAGGGATTTTTCAGGTGTCTCGAGGGCTAGGCTCAGCCTGCAGTCCCTTCCTCAGTGAGTAAGCGTGCTTCTTGCAGGCATGCTTGCAGAGATAAAAGTTACTCAAAAGCACACTTAAAGTGCAAATTTCTGTGGCTAGCCTTCAGCTCAGCTGGGCACACACATCTCTTGCACAGGGACCTTCTTCAGGATGTGGGGTTGAGTCCCCCACCCCGTTCCAGCTGAAACAGGCAATGTGAAGGTCATGTTCTGATGGAGAATTCATTTCAGATGAAGTAAGGTTCAGCCAACTTTCTTCAGAAAGACACAGTCTCACACCTGAGACCCTACTTGCACACACTTGAAGATGCTGAACAGTGGAGACGCAATACAGACTTGCACCACTACAGAGCTCCCAGGACTTACTCTGTCTGTAGGGAACCCTGAAACTCTCTTGGATAAACCTGCATCTCCCCACACCTCCTCCACAAGTGTTTCCGTTAAGCTAGGAGCCATCTCACTCCCTCCTTAGCCACGGAAGGCAAAGTCTGTGCAGTGCAGCATCTTACGTTGGTATCATCAAGCTGGACATCAAGCAAAGGGCAAATCAGCCTGCGCTGATCTAAACTGGGCACAGGCGATGGGCAAGGTCACTTGTGGGAGATGCTGAAGAACAGGCAAGACAGACTTTTAGCTGAATATTGTTTAGGCTTGACGTAGCTTCACAAGAAAGGATGAACTTTCTGAGGTCTCCATCCAGCATCGTTTACCAGAATTTGATGGAGTTACCAAGTTGTCCCTCCACAAAAGCTGTGGACAAATCCCATCTCCATGCTAAGCTCTTCTCCTTCACAGGAGCATTTGCTCCAGGAAGCACTGAGTGGACTCTGCCTGCAGAATCCATATGGAAAGGGAAGACAATCTGAAGAGACACCAACAAATCCCTCTTTTCCTACGGCAAAATAGACAACGTAGATGAGAGCAAATTCCAGCAAACGATAGGAGCAAGGGGGCCCATCTCCATTTTACTGGAGGAGCTGGTCACTTTACCAATAGCTATGCTCTGTTTCTACACCAATAGCAATATGCTGTTATCAATAGCTAAACGCACTGAAGCCAGCATTTAAATGACTCTCATCAGTCTCTCTATTGCCCCCGTACCATGTCACGAGGTCACCTATTGCAGATGTTAATGACCCCGAGGGTGAGAGCGTGGTTTCTGGTGTCTAGCCCACGCTCCTCTTTATTCAGTCCCTGTGCACGCCCCAGGTTTTCGCCCTTGTCACTTATTTTATTCTGAATCCAAACACTGCCACACAATGCACTTGACCTTTGCCCTGGAGGGAACACACTGGGGATGGAGGAAGAATTCACTCTTTATTCCTTTCTAATTCTAGTTGTTACTATACCGTCAGGGACAAATCCCCACTTACACAATAGAAATCAAGTCGTCTGTTCTCACTAGTTGTGGGACTTTCGACAGGGGTTCCTCCTCCTTCCACAGACGGCCCGGCTTTTGCCCATGTCCGGTTTTCACATCCTACATCTGTCCCAAATTAACCCTCAATGCAACGTGGCAGCAGCCGCAGAAGGGACGAGAAGGATGGGTTTTCTGCCCCTGCGACCCTGGTTGTATGTGACAACGGTTGGGCAGAGGCACTTGGACTGCATGGGTGGCATGTTTCACAGCCCAGAACATGAGTCCTTGCTTTTTGGGGGATTTCCTGGGATGGTTCATCTGCCACGGATATGTGGCCAATGCAGGGTGAGAAACAGCAGGTCCAGATTCTGCCAGCAAATGGCCATCATGTCCTATTTCCTCAACAGTCCTCGCTCCTCCTGCTTTAAGTTGCGGCTCCCTGGCAAAGTGTCCATTACCTGCAGTCTCCTTTCTGGCTGGAAGCTTATTCCGTCCCTCTGAGATACAAACCGCCCTTGGAAGGTGCTCCCATTTTCCAGAGTCTCCAGCAGCATCTCCAGGGCATCCTTCGCGCTCTTGTTTGGGTCACATGCTGAGATGTGGACTGGAAAAAGTCCTTTCACTGAAGCCAGGAGAGCTCCTCCAGGATGATGCTGCTCTGAGAGAGACTGAAGGCAAGGGATTACAATAGACAACTGGACTTCATATCTTCTTGTTACCTAGTTGCGTTGATTTACTGCCTTGAAGGTGCCTAAATAGGATAAGATCTGTCTGTACCAAGAGCATCACAAATCCTGAGTGCTCAGACGACTCCTAGACCAAAGAAAATCTCCTTAAATGCATAACAAAAGGCAGAAGATGGAAGAAAACTGATGTTAGAAAAGCTCAACCCATGAAGACCACAGTCAGCTCGGCAAGCACAGTCACAGCACTACCACCGTCCCAGCTCCTGAGAAGGTATCCAAGGAGACAAGAATTTGGGGAGGGTTTGCAAGAGCACAAGCAGGGAGCTACTATGGGAATGCTCATAGGCAGCTCCTCCAGTCTGCTGGGACTCACCTACCTCTGTCCTACAGACGGGGTGGGTGGGAATGTCCCGAATATCAGCCCACACCTTGGGCCACTCCAGCTGCACCACACCAGCTGATGAAGAGCCTCGTGTGCTCCCTCTCTTTGTAGCTGTCCATCATCTACGTGGGACATCCCGAGGGAGACTCAGCCAGAGCCAAAACACTTAACCCCCTGAAAGACCAGTCCCTGTTTTCTCAGAGAACCAGAGAACAGCCTTCTTCAGTTGCAAGCATTTATTCATCCTTTCTTTTTCTTTTTTTTTCTTCCTGTTGTGTTAACAGAGCATCTAATGTGACTAAATAGGACAACCTGCTCTCCCATCCCCATGAAAAATAAATGACGTGCTTTCTCTCGGCTACCTTCCCTCGCCTCATGGCGTTTTTCCCACCAGGCAACTCTTGGACCTGTCCTCCCTTGGGCAGACCTCATGGATGGGCTTGGGAATCTCCCCCAACTGCACCATGGTCCTGGGAGCCATTGGCTTGAGCCAGCCAAGCGCGGTGTCGGCAGGAGTTTGGGGGAGTCAGAGGAGGGTAGGGAGGAGGATGAAGGGGGTGTGTGTGTATGTGGGGGTGGAATCTATGTGCAGAAAGCAGCCAAGTGGCAGCTTACCCTGTTAAATATTAATCATCTCTGCTTCTGCAATTTCGGCAATGCGTCTAGGCCCACCACTACTGAATATTTCATTAACACCACTCGCTTCCAACTGCACTTCTCCCACTTTTCTTTCTCCCGTAGACCCCTCTCCCATCTCTGCCCCCGGCTCCTTCCCCTGCCACTGCCAGTGCCACCCACGGCCATGACGTCCGTCCGCATCCCTGACTGCCCAGCGGTGAGTGCCAGCTCAGCCCCGCTCCATCCACAGCCCACCTATCACGGTGCCTGTGTGAGGAGAGAGCGGTGAGGCCGTTCGGGGGAGGGAAGATCATCAACTCCACTGGGAGAAAAATATAAGTGCGCATCAACAAGTCCTGCACTAAATAATACATGAGGCAGGTCAGGGCAGAAATGCTGACTCTGGGCTGGGAGCTTTTTAAACCACATAGTCTATGTTTCTTCATCACTGGCTTGCTCTGTGCGAGTACTTTGGGAGAGCAACCAGACGTGCTAGGGTGAGCTTTGGTGGGCCTGAGCAGTTTTCACCTCGAGCTCCTCATTGCAGCTCCCCCCAGCCTGTTGCTAGCCACCGATGGAGAAGAGCCCACGTGGCGCGCAACACGTTGGGTGGCTGCAACCAGGCAGGACAGAGCCAGGAGGTGGGACTCCAGATGGACCACGCAAGAGATACAAGGGTCTGCCAGGGAAACCAAAGCAAGGCAAGTGCTCTAATCCAGCCTTGAAGGCTCCACGTGCAAGTTCACCCCTCTATTTTCCCCAGACGTAGGTGCCTCTTATTAACACTAGCTGCAAATCTCTGCCCCTCCCTGCTCCAAACCCATCTTTTCCATCCATTCTTTCCTTCTCTTCCACCCTCTCTTCTCCATTTCCAAGCCTTACTCTTTTTCCTGTCTATCACTGCATTACTTTTAAAACTCAAACCAAACCAGTGATCAGAAAGTTCAGGTTGATGTTTCAACATTAGAAGAACTACCTCTTCCCACGAATTCAGGTTTAAATGTTCATATCATCTCAACGCCATGAGGATCCCACTGGCCTGAGATGTCCAGCTTGAACGTCTAGTTTTCAGCTATCTCGTGAGAGGTGAGATAAACCACCCCAAGATCTAGCCCGAGTGAAAAGAGGCAAAAAGGAACAGACAATTATTATGCCTGGGGTAAGGGAAAGGTGCTCTGCCTGCCACTGCTTCTACGTGGTCTGAGATCAGCCGGAAACCAAGCTAAGTAAGCCCCCGTGCCACGTGCCTTGACGCCATCGTGATGCTATACAACAGAGTTAACTACTCACTTGGAGAAAGACACGCAGGCATCGGCTGGCGTTGGCTGTTCCTCTTCCAGCTCAGAATCCCAGGCAGGTTTTAATGTTGTTATCTGTCAAGAGCAAAGAAAATAAGATTTTGATCAATAGCTGAGGGAATGCCTCAAGCCAATCCGACGTTTGTTGCAAGAGAGGGTTTTCTATGCAAAGCTCTTTGGGGGAATCAAGATATTCCTTTTGTGTAATATATTAAATAAAATGTGCACTAGGGAAGTCACTTGAAAATATTGAATGAGAGAACTTCATCTGATTAACGTAGCATGCTTTCTTTCCCACTTTTTATTAAAAATTCACAAGGCTTCCCATCCCTTATCTCAATTAAGGGTCTTGTTTGTCAGGATTATTTGTTACGCATTTTCATAAACATTTGATGAATTATGTGCAAACATCTCACTAATGTATTAACAAGATTGAGGTTTTAATTACACAACACTCAAGGAAAGGGGGCTTAAGGCTCCTCCAGAGAAGTTAATTGTGCTTCCTTGTGTGTCTGTGCACTGCAACGGGAGTTTTCCTCTGGGGGAAATCACATTACAGCCGGCGGTGGCAGCACACCCGCCTAGACTCACTGCTAGCACCAGTTGGCCAAGCGTCACTGAACTCAACCACTTCAAAAGCTTCACCAGCCTTCACTGAAAGGACACAACTTCAGCTCAACCTCTGTCCCCATCCTGGCATAGACAAGTGAAGCATAGGAACACCTGCACAGAGGACTCGAGTTGCTGTGCAACCACCAAGTCCCAGATCCCCGTAGATCCCTCCCTCCTTGGTGCTGTTGAAAGCATCGTGGAGGCATCTGCAGCAATAACTCACCAGTTCTCAGGTCCCAGCTCTTCTGCATAGGCAAAGGAAATTTGGTTCAAGCCAAAGCACTGTCAGAGGTTAAGGAATCCCCTGTTACTCCTCCAAACTTCCATCAGTCTAGGAGACAGCAGAGAGGCATGCTCTTGGTCATGGGCAGCCTTTGGAAGGTTCAACAGACCTTGTGTCAAGGAGCGACCACCACATCAACCAGCTATGACAGACATCAAGCTCTTCCTTTACATTTTTCCTTACAACTTGAGCACGGAGGAAGAAAAGGAGGACACTTGGAAGGAAGGGAGCCATGGAGAAACCCAGGTCTGCCTGACACGTCCTCAGCAGAGAGGACTTCCCCTTAGGTCCTGCCTTAGTCCAACTCTTCTTT
This sequence comes from Chlamydotis macqueenii, assembly GCF_036417535.1. Classification (NCBI taxonomy): domain Eukaryota; kingdom Metazoa; phylum Chordata; class Aves; order Otidiformes; family Otididae; genus Chlamydotis; species Chlamydotis macqueenii. The sequence continues at coordinate 1,363,414 of NC_141566.1, forward strand.
CCTCAGCCCAGCCTTAAGACAAACTCCTGCGCAAGCCTCCCCTTGCTTTGTGTCACCTCCTTTCCATGTTTGTGCAGCACTTCTTGCTTCGATGGATGTCTCAAAATAGCTCATCGTTGCCTACGCTGCAGCTATTCATTAAAGCTTCCAGCATTTACTCAGCGCTCTGCTGGGATTTGGGCGCCTAGAAAACCTCAGCACTGGGGCTTTCCTTCTCAAAAAGCCCAAGTCAAAACCAAAACATTTTGCAAAATCATTTGATTTTCATTTCCGCTGGGTTTAGAACATTTCACTTCCTAAAAATAATTCAGAAATCCCTGAAAGTCCACTTGGAAATTAAATATTAACTTTGGTCTGCTCCTTGTTACAGTGTTATCTGTCCAATATAACTTTTTCACGGCTCTGTTGGAGCGGTGCCTGCCTCGATACTCGTTAGTGCTAATGACACGTCATGACATATTATGATACAATAGGATGGCCAACTATATTTCTTCTATTTTAACATTATTTTAAAGCCTCTGATTTTATTTTCTGTTCATTTTGCAAATTGGAACATTTGCGGTGTTTGATATCCTTATTGTAGCCAGGCAAAAATTTCAGGCGTTTTTTTCTAAAATCAGCTGCTACAGTAATTAGCACCGAGCCCTTATCTCTTCCTCTCTTTCAGAAGAATTAGAACATCAAACTCTTTCATTAGGCCAGTGAATGTTACTGCCTTTGATTTACAAAATAAAGCAAGCATGTAATGCTAATTAGAGTATTATTATTTATTCATTATTTTGTCATTTATTCTATGACACAAAACCAATAACTGGTCTTGTTCTAGATCTCACTCATTTCTCCTGCAGATTTGTCACAACAGCACACACATTTAAACCAATTACAATATTAAACCGAAGGAGCGAAATATTAACGGCGCTTTAGACAAAATTAAAAAGAAATAAATTGTTCCCAGACTCGTATTCCGTGGACAAGGAATTCCCCTTTCTGAGCACAGCAGAACCAAGTTTCATAACACCTGAGTTTCCCTGCAAAGGGGTGCTGAGCTCTAGCCGTGCTGGTGCCACCGGTTTTGCCATCGTAACAACGCCTTTGAAAGCCCCCATCTTGTCTGGGGCTGGAGAGTGAGATGGAGAGGGGCAAAACCAGCCCCTCCATCTCTCTCACCCCTTCCAGCTCCCGCCGGCGCCGGGGCTCCTCTCTCCCCACCCAGGCCATCAGCTTCCGTCTGGGTGCGAGCCGTGTTCTTCCTTCCCGCTCCCAAAGTACGCCTGTGGTAGCCAGTGAATACAAATCAAGGCAGCAGCGTTAATATTCTCATTACATTTAAATCTAACGGGCTTTTTTAATATTCAGAATCAAAGGCGTTTTACCACCAGCACTTTTTTTTTTAAATGAGCCCTGCATCTCATTCCACTCTTCTTCCTCTATATATATTTTTTTTTTTTAATTTGTTTTTTTTTTTTTTTAATTTTACGCCAGGCTAAGCCACCAGGGAAGGGCCGCGCCTACAAACAGATGCCACTCACAGAGGGTCTGGGAGGCCTTCACATCATTAGACGAGGGTGAACTCTGAACCCGCGATTTGGGGGCTGTGTTTGCAGGAGACGCGGTGGCTGGGGCGGGTGGTGGGGGGAGCTTGACAGGGCCTCTCTGGTGAATTGCTGGCCTACCCAGCCCAGGAACGCTCAGGACTTCAAATCGGCTCCAGTCACTTTGAAGCTCCTCTCTCTTAATCTCTCTCTCCCTTTCTCTCCCCCTCTCTCTCCGTCTTTTCCCTCCCTTGCATCTATGAATCATTCATGCTTTTTTTTTTCCCCCTCAGAGGTTCCTTTAGGAAAAAAAAAAAAGAAAAAAGAGAAAAAAAATACACACAGACGCTCACACAAAGCCTTGCCTGTGTTTATGTTCTTATTGCTCTGTGCAGCTTATTATCACCAATGTTGAACAAATTACTTACACGACGCTCGCGCTGCGCTGCCGTCCCTCGGAGCGATGCTCGCGAAGGGGCCGACTATTTGGTTTTAAATGTTAATGTACAGCGGGGCGCGGCGCTCAGTGTAAATACGCGGCGAACGGTATTTACACGGCACACGGCAAGGAGCCTGGCCCCGGCACCGGAGCTGCCAAGCGCGAAGATGAATTTGCACACGCGTTTGCTGAAGCTGAGGAGCCGGAGACCAGAGCACACGCAGGGACCACGGCGGGCGGGAGAAAGGCTTTTTGCTTCATGCGGGTACGTAGGTACCTGCAGGCAGGGTTTGATAGGCAAGTTTCAGTGCAAGCACTCAAACAACACAAAACTTAGTCCCGAAAAATCAGATATTTTGGCTTTCAGAACGTACCTGTGCTCCCAAACAAATCCAGGAAGAGGTTGGTCCCGTGTTTGTGGTTGCACCCACATTCACTCTTCGTCTTTGCAGAAGGGTCTTGGTCTTTGTTGATCCTGGGAATGGTTGAACCTGCCCTGCCCATGAGAGCAGCCCCCGGCCTGGGCCAACCCAGATGTTGCTTGGACCTCATCTTGGAGAGCACCAGTGAGGCCAAACCAGGCCAGTAAGCGTGCTAACACTTGATTCCATGAAGTGGTTGAAGATGTCCCTGCTCCTTACAGAGGGGTTGGGCTAGATGACCTTTAAATGTCCCTTCCAACACAAACTATTCTGTGATTCCAACATGAGTGCAGTCTGACTTTGGGTACAAACTAGAACAAGCAAGAATCCACCATGTCTTCACCAAGACAAGGTCTATAAGCCCATCCTATGGTCACTGCTACCCTCCGATAGTCAAGGGGGGGCCCAGGACTGGCTCTTGTGCTCAGGTTGGGGTCAAGCAGGAAGGGAAAGGAGGAAGAGCAAAGGCCATTCACAGGCAGGGATGGAGACTCTCAGCTCCCACAGGACGAAGAAGGGTCAGTAAATGGGATCGGAGGACCTGTCACCTCCAACTAGATGAGCAATAGTGTTACGATAACAGCAGGGGAGCCTCAAGGGACCAGCACCAGTTTTCAAAAGGATCCCTTGGGTCTTGGCCACTCCAGCATCTGTGGATTTCATTTGCTACCTCTGTTTGCAGCAAACGGCACCAACACGCATGCCACACCGAGCCTGAACCCGGGAGCTCGCAGAGCTGTGGCAGAGGCGGATCCGCTCAGCAGAAAGAGTATGAACATATTGGATCTACTGGAAATAGCTTGCTTTCAGAAACCCCACCACCTGGCTGAAATCCTCAAACTAAACCCAACTGCTCATTGCCACCCTACAAGCCCTGTTCAACCCCCGTACGGCGTTCACGTCTCTCACGTTCCTCTCCTCGGCAGATGCTAGCGCAACAGTGTTTTTGACTCCTGGAGCATTTGGAAGGAAGTTCAATGAGCATACCCAGCTTTCCTTAGCTCCTGAAAGGCCTGAGTAGATTGACGTGGGGTTAATGCCGTTGGATGGGGATTTTAAAGTGCGGGGGGCTTTGCACAGCACTTGTTTCCCCCCGACACCTGGACTTGGCAGCAGTTGGGCCCGGATGCACTTAAGCATCCAGCTAACTTCAAGATTGCAGCCTCTGAAGCTCAGGAAGCTTTGTAGATATTTGCTTAATGATGTCTCCAAAGGGGGGAAAGAGCATTTGCTGTCACCATGCGCCTCCCAGTCACTTCCAGCATCCCCGAGGGCCAGTTGGTGCAATCCCATTTCCAGACTGCAGCCCAGTCTGGGTTAAGTGGTTTATCCATCTTGACACAGGGAATCCCTGGATGGGCCAAGACCTGGACCCGCACCCCCTGCTCTGCGCACACCACTGGGTCCTGTTTCTAGACCAGGTCCTGGGAGACGCTGGCAGAGCCTGCACAGTTATACATGGAGGAGACTCAGCCCTCCTGCAAACCTCACCACAGACTCAAATTTTTTTGAGTAACACAGTTCACCCAGCCCAAGCGGGGCCTCCCATGCTCCCACTCTCCACTCAGACCTCAAAATCAAAATCTTCCTTGAGCCCAGCAGAGCCAACACCAATCACAGAGGTTTTATTAGATAAAATATACGACCTATTTAATACAGGAAAAACAAACAGCTTTGGTATTAATAATAAATATTTAGGGCTCATTCCAGCTGTTGTGTAGCTCTGCAATGTGCTGTTTACCATTGATTTTGTTTCCCAGGAAAATATTTCTATTTCTACGGATGCAGTGCTTTGTATATTCCCTATGTCTTTATATATATAAAAATATGTAAAATCTAATAAATTTTCTAAGACACTTAGGGTAATGAGTGTCAACAAGAAAAATGCAAGAGGCCAACCACCTCACCCTCCAGGTGCACGCACATAATTTGTCCCCTCCTCTCTCCCATTTAAACCCCAAATCCCAAGCACAAGGTCCGGACCAAGACGACCCAGAGGAGCCAATTTGAGGATGCGTGGGGGCGACTCACCTGGCAGCGGCCCCGATTGAACCAAACGCTCTGCTAGCACGGGACACCCTACACACTCTCTTTTGCTGGAAACTGGAAAAACATCAGGAGAATTGCTTCTAAAGACACGCTTTTCTACTCTTGTCTATGTGGCGGTGCCCCGTGGGGAGCCGTTGGGGACATCCCCACCAGCGACACGGCAGGAGAGGGGACAGGCAAGGAGCACTTTGCTGAGCAGGCTTTGGTTGGCCCGCACTTCTGGACCAGGGAAAAGCTCCCGTCCTGCACGGGCCAGGCTTTGGGAAGACAGATGCTCCTGGAGACACAGAACCGAGTCATTTTAAACAAACCCTGAGCCGGCCCCAGCTATTGGCACATACCCGCTCTCCCCGGTGCTGCCACCAGCAATCCGCCTGCTCTCTCCAGCCTGTCACACAGCATCCATAGCTTTCCTCTGACGCCTTTCCTCTTCTCCAGCACCTTCCCTGCAGGGCTACCGACAGTCCGCCTTGAGCTGTAAAAGCCCTCGCTCCGCTGTGGGGGAGCCTGGGGCCAGGAACCCATTTCCCAGCTCTCTTCAAAACAGGGGTACCACCCCCCAACCTCAGGAGGGGGCTCGAGCATCCCATACAAACACCCAGGCTGCCATCCCAGCTGCGAGCCCCACGGCAGCAGAAGATCCGATGCCTACATTGCACCGCATCATTCCCCAAAACGATGGATCGCTGGGAGCAGCAGCCAGCCGAGCATCACTTGAGTGCTCTTAATCACAGCCTCGGAAGAGAAAGCCCTGCTTGCCGGGGGTGGGCAGCTACCCCCGGCCATCTGCTCCGGCTGCTGGGCACGGCAGAGGACGGACACGCGGACGGACATCTCCTGTCAAGCGGGGCCGGCTGCGAGTCCCCAGCAGAGCCAAGGGCACCAGCTGCAGAGACGGCTCCAGCCCCAGACACGCTTGAGAGCAGAGTGGGTGTAGGGAGAAGGCAAGCAGTGTTTGTCCTCGCCCCAAAAAGTCAACAGAAAAAGGTTTTCCCCCCCAAGAGCCTTAAAGGAAAGGCATTCCGTTGCTGAACACCAGCGCCTCCATCATTAGGGAGCTGTTCCCCTCCCTGTGCCCTCCTGGCCACTTCGAAGGAAATTTTGGGACAATGGGAGCTTGGTTCCAGTTCAATCTGGCACAAGATTAAGAAAAACAAGTTTTCTTAAACTTACCTATTTACACAAGACCCATGCCTCCACAGCGTGCCTTCTCGGGAGAAAATCCAACGCTCCAGGAAGAATTTCAGGGGAAAAGATGACTGCATGAATCGCACCCACACCTTGGGAGAGAAAACACAAGGGCTGAACACCAGACTTCAGGGGAGGCTCCCAAAACTTCCCCGTTCTCTACATAGAGTCAATAAATACATGAATGGCACAGGGAAGAGTATCAGATCTTCCCAGGAGATTGATTTCTGACTCGTTCTCCCACTCCAGCCATCGCCACTCCAACTCGTTAGCTTCAGATCAGGCAGCCCAATCCGACCCGATTCGTAGCAATTCGGCTGACCGGTCTGGATAAAAGTCACCCGCCCAGCCCTCACGCGCTGTCTAACGGGCCCTCCGGATCGCTGGGAGCTGGTGAGGGCCTGGGAAGGACGTCTGTGTCCAAAGGGTTCCTGGGCTGGGGAACAGCTTGGGCAGAACTGGACCAGACTGGTAGATTTTTTTTGGCAACTGAAAATTTGGACCAGGGTAGGAAAATTGGCTGCATTGCTTAAAGAAGCAGCAGAGAGCTGGGGGGAGGCAGCGAGAGGGAAAGGCAGAGAAAGGAGGGGAGGGAAGGGCAATCTGGTGCGGCCAAGGCTATCAGGTCCCACCAAGGCCAGCGGATCCCCTCTCCTCTTTGGGCCAGACCTCTCACCCTCATCGCTCAGCCGTGCTGAGCATCACCCATCCCCAGAGAAGCCTCTGGGTCCGGAGAAACCCTGGTCCTCTCCCTCTACCCAGGGCTCTCCCCTTCCATTCCCCACCAGCTTTCAATTATTTAATTTCCCCTCCCCACCTCCAGCATCTGAGAGCCAAGCGTCTTAAATACAAATCACCTCCCAATCATTACGCGCAGGACCTTTCGGCCCTCTTTAGAGCAGCGGGCCGTGAGTAATGAGCTCTGCTGAGAGTTTGCTGGATCTCACATACAACAGATGTAAAAGATGGGGCTGGAGGAGGGTGGGGGGGGAAAGGGGGAAGGAAGCCCAATCCAGCTGGGGAGACGCAATATTCGCCACCCACCTTTTCCTTCATCAGAGGAGGCGTGGGTCCTCCTGCACTTCTGCCATCTGAGCCGGGACTGGGGGACAAACGGGCAGATTGGAGTTTAATCCCTGAGCCCTCCAGGTGCCCAGGCATCCTTCCGGGGTGGTGGTCCCACCCTGGACCACCGCTCCCAGCAGACTACGCGCAAGCCTTCGTCTCCAAGGGGTTGTCCTCCCCTTCCTGCCGCTGCAGCAGGAGATGCTGAGGAACAGAGCATGGGGCTGTTCAAGATGCCAGGACCTGGGCACGGGTCCAGCTCCTCTTGCTTTTTCCAGGTGACACCCAGGGTGACAGAGGCACCTCGCTGCTGGGACACCGTGGGCAGGGAGGAGAAATGGCCACGGGCCAGGCTGGCTCCAGATAAAACTTGTTGCAGGGATGAACAACCCCTGAGCTCACCCAGATCGCTCCCCGGGTAAAGGTGGGGACGGAGGGAATGGGGGGAGGAGGAGGAGGAAACGAGAGCAAACCCTTTCACCGCAGACTTCAAAGTCATCGTCAGCAGGAGCCTTCGGAACAGTTTAAGTACAAAATGAATTGTTTTAATATTTAATCACCCTATAATAGGCCCTGGGATCCCAGTGGAGACAGTTTGCAGTTGAACCGATGTCCAAACCAAGCACCCACCTCCAGATGGGACAACGGTCCCGTAGGAGCCCCTGTCCCCAGGACACACCTAAGGACAGAGCTGTCCCCATCCCCTTCCCCAGCAACTGGCACAGGCGTCCCCAGGGCACAAGGGGCACAGGGTGCTTCTGCTGCTTCCCTGCCTCCTTTTTTCCCCCAGGGAAAAAGGGAAAAACTGCTGTACCCACTCCTCGTGCTCGCAGAGAGAGGCTCCTCCGTTCCTCGCCTGTGATCCTAAAGCGGCTTCCTCCTGGCAGTGTGACTCAGCCGCGTGCTCCAGCAAGCCCCAAGTCTCACCCCTAACTTTCCAGAAAGCTCTCATTGCAACGGTGCCGGCTTGGAAGGGTGGGATAACAGACCCAGGGCAGACACCCACTCCTGTGCGGCAGTGGTGGCTCATCATGCAGCAAGCTCTGCTTTTGACAGGGGCCACTAAATATTCCTGGAAATGATGCTAGCAGGCTGGGGATGCGATGCTAGCAGGCTGGGGATCTGCTCGTTCCTAGAAATACATCTTCGTAAGGACCCACCCCAAGAAGAGGAAGAAAAAAAACCAACCAACCAAACAAAAAAACCCCCCCAAAAAAAAAAACCCTATCTCCAGGACGGCATCCCCCCCTACACCATTTGCTAATTTTGGGGGGGGAATCCCCAGAGTTACCCCACTGCCAGGCAGCCCGGCCCAGCCATTGAGGAGGATGTCATCGTGAAGGATCCTGGGGAGAAATAAAGCAGCCTAAAACAGTTATCAATCAGGGTTATGCCTCCATTAGCCGCCCAGAGAACCCTCTGCCCAGAAGCTGCTTCGCCTCCCGGGTTTCGAGTTACTGCAGTTCAGCTCTCAGCGACTCGCTGGGTGTAATAAATAACTCGCGGGCCCTGCGCCGTAGGTCTGGGACCATTAAACATGCCGAGTTATTTTTACAGCGTTTCTTATAAGGAGGAGGAGGGAGGGGAGGAAAAAAAAAAAAGAAAATCTAAACTCTCCCCTACCATCTGGAGAGGAGCAAGGTCTTTAATCACTTTCCTACCAGCACCATCTTCTGGCCAATGCCAGCCCCTTGCCCTGAGGCTGGAGTGCAGGCAGCTGAAGGTTTGGGCTGGAAGAGTTCTCTTGGCCTCGGATGCTCTGGTAGCACCCAGGGCTGCAGACCTGCTCCCTCCGGGCTGGGGACCTGGGGCTGGGTCACTGAATCATGGAATGGTTCGAGTGGGCAGGGAGCGTTAAAGCCCACCCAGTCCAACCCCCCTGCAAGGAGCAGGGACATCTCCAGCCGGATCAGGTTGCTCAGAGCCCCGTCCAACCTGCCCTGGAATGTTTCCAGGGATGGGGCATCCACCACCTCTCTGGGCACCCTGGGCCAGTGCTCCACCACCCTCAGCATAAAAATTTTTTCCCCCCAGGCTGAGGATGGGGAAAAGGCTGTTGCTTCCCAGGTTTTCTCTGGACTCATTCGGGATAGTGAAAGGGACCAGGGGATGAACTTTGGCAGTTTATGAAAGATGAGATGTGTTTCACCTCACCTGAGGCAGAGTCCAGGGCACAGGGAATATATTGCAGCCAGGACTCGGATGTCTCCCCTTGATGAGAGCATAGGAAAATTCACGCTGCCTAATAGCAGGGGGAAAATGGGCACCGGTTGCGTACAAGATCCCGTGGCTGTGTGATTGTTCAGCATGTTTGGGATGAACCCTACACCCACCTCCCTGAAAGACAAAGCCAGTAGCCGTTGGAAACTCCCGCGGGCTCCTTGCGTGGCTGACACACTGCGGCTTTGTAGGGCAGACAAGCAGCTCTCGAGTTGTACATAGGTTCGCCTTCACAGACCAGATCTGGGAGGAGGCAGAGCCAAAGGCTTTCAGCCCAGCATGGTGTCCACCAGCAAGTCCTTACCAGCAGCTTCCAACCATCAGTTGGAGGTGCTCACCACCCCTCCACCCCAAGCAGCTGGCCCTGGGAGTAATTTTCTCATTGTTTGGTAGCAACAGGATCAATAGTTCCAAGGAATGGAGAGAAAGTTTAAAAAGGCAGAAGGAGTTGTTGCACCCCCCCTTCTCATGCGGGCTCTGGCCCAGTCCCCCCGCCCCACACAAACATACCGTACAGACACTGGGACTTACAGCAGCCCGGGCCGGGCTGAGCCAACGACCCCATATCTCTCCATGCAGACAGGCAGGATATGAGCAAACCGGCAGCTCGGACAAAAGTCAAACTCTGGGCAAATTTTCTGGAGACTGGATTCCCAAAAAAAGTCCTTTCTTCTCCCTGGGTCATTGACACATCAAAAGACGACGCTCATGTACTGCCAACACAGCCAAGATAAGCCTTGCAGACCATTGCACTTTCACGGAGGTCTTGGGGTGACGTTATCTCGCTTGAGTTCTGGTTTGTGCATTTTTTCCCCCCCGTCACGTGGCTGTGGCCCACTGAGATGCTCCTGCTCGTTGTCTCTCCACTGCCCATATTCTGCCCCAAAGCTCCCATGGTTGCCCAGTTGCTCCTAGAAGGAAAGCTAAGGTGAAGCAAGGTGTTCAGCTGTCCTGCTGGAGACCATGGTCACAGGGTCGTGTGCTCTGTCCATACTTTGCACTCATTGACTTGTCCCAGGCTGCGATACCACGAAAAAACCTCTGCCTCACCGATTTCTAATTACAGATTAATTACAGATTGGATGATATTTGTGGGCACAGTGATCATCACGCTGGTGCCTGAGAAGCTGTGATGGTGATTTATTTCACGGGGCATGCAAGTTGGATAAATTACACCCCAACAGCCGTGGCTATAGCTTTGACCCAAGGCTTGCAAACCCAACGCCCAGCACGCCTCCTTGGCTTCGCTCGTTAGCGCCATTTGAGGTAAGAAGGGAAACTAAAGGCGATCCAGCAAGAGCGACGGGTAACATTTTTCTGCTCCGTTAGCCAGGACAACTGGCAACTGGGCAAGCCAAGCCCAGGCACCTGGAGCGATGGCTGCTGCCCATGCCAGCGGAGAGCATCGTTGCTGGGAAGAGCAGACAGTGCCTCCGCTCCTTCCCCATGACTGCGGGTGCTCTCCAGGTCTCTCCCTCCCTGGACCACCTCTCGGACCCTCATCCAACCCGTACCTCTGGCAGGAGCATCCTCACCTCGCCAAACTGCCGTTTTCCCTCTTCCAGCGGCAGCCGGGCGCCCGCTCTCTCCCTGGGAGCCACGCTGCCCTCCTCCTCCGTTTAACGGGAACCGTTTGGAAGCCACGCAGGGATTTGAGGCTGGCGATGCTGGAGGCATCTCCTTCAACCCCGGGAGCTGCTGGCAGAGGGGTTCCTGGGCAGGGAGGTTCATTTTTAGACTCTGTGTTTCGGGGCAGAAGGTTAATTAGGTAGCAGGGTAATGAGGAGTCATTAAATCTGCCCGCACCATGCTGTTAGCATAAAAGGGCAGACTAAGAAGGTTAAAGATGGGATTCTTGTTTTCCCCTTGCCTTCAATTAACCTTTCCATGTTTTTGCAACACTCTGGGCCCCAGAGATAGGTTCTGGGTGCCTCTCGGAGGCTGTTAATTAGCAGAACACAGAAACAAAACTTTTCTTTCAAGTAACTAGCACAATCGTTTTGGCTTTCAGCTTAAAATAAACACGCAGGACCCAGCTCACCCTCTGAGCAATGCCGCTGTCCCATCAAAGTTTCAGAGAGTGGTTCCTGGGGTTCATTCCAAATCATTATTCTACTCTGGCTTTCACCTTCTCAAGAGGAAAGCGCTGGGGGCTCATCTCAGCCCTCCACTGGCGAGATGCTTTTACTCCACATCCTGCGGCACTGCCGAGGCAGCGTCCCCTAGAACCGGAGGGGAGGTGGGTTGCTGGGAGGAAGGTGCTCCCACCACCTTGTTCTGCAGACCTGAAGTCGTTGGTCAATTGGCCTTCAAGAGTCTGTGGGGTGCCAACAGGGCAAGTCAATGCCAGTAGGTTCAGAGCCTCTGTTACTTACCAAGCAGGGCTAAGATCTTGACTTAGGTGCCTAAAAATAGGTGATGTCACTGACAAATACACCTGTGCGATATACAGGAATAGCAGGTGCATCCCAGGGAGTCGCAACACTAAGCTTAACTAATCCACCACCTCCACCACTGAGGAGTCAGTATTGACAGCACCTCCATGACCGGGATGACGAGTTAGGTGTACCAAACTGCAAAGGATGGGGGAAAAAAGAAGAACCTGGCTGTAGGGTTGAGTTTCTCTAATGTCAACCTTTGCCTAATCTTACACAGAGAGCATCTGCTCTGAGATCGTCAAAGACTTCATCCTGCCTCCATGGGCTGCATTTGGGTGCACCCTCGGGATGCCAGGACACCTTCAGCGCAGCAGGCTGTAAGAACAAGATGGGCAAATCACCATCAGCGGGTTACATAGAGCTGATTGTGGGTGGGGGCAAGGCGATGGACTAGATGCTTTCTTGCATGAGACTTCTTACACATGAGGACGAGTAGGTGAGGAAGACTAGAGGGGACTGATGGTGATTTCCAGTGAAGGAGACAGAAAAGACTCTGGAAGGTCAAGGTGCTTTTCATACTGTGATAAAGTTCCTGGTCCAGTGTAGGAAGTGTTGTTTTCTCCTACAGCTTCTTATCATAGCACCGACACCTCTCTTCCACCTGACTGACACTTCACCTGTGCTCTGCTGGTGCTCTTTTCTTCCCCCATCTTTGATCTCTTCACAGATGGGCAGCGGGATTCCCGAGGGGTCCCAGCTCCCTGAACCAGGTCCTTTCTTCCACGGAGCACACAGGGTTGTCTCACCTGCTAGCAAAGTGAGTATTTTAAGGGTCCACAGTGCATTCATTGGTGGAGAGACATCTCAGCATAAAGGAGCCTCCCATTATCACACTTAGCAGCTGAACAGAGGGCACCAACTACCACCCATATACTGCTTTCCTATCTTAAATTCCAAAGGATATCTCTGGGTAGCAAATGGTAAGTGTCCACAAGAAAAACCTTCTCATCAGCTCATAGCAGCAAAAACCATGTTGCACAGCTCCTCTCTGCAGAAGCCCACAAAGCTCCCCAGAAAACATTGTCAAAGCCTACGATGAAACATTGGGAGTATTAACACAGAGCCCTTCAAAAAAAAAAAACCAAACCACACACAATTTCCCTCTCTAACTCTGCTGCTTGTGGCACTCAATGGAGCAGGGAGAGGCTTCCTGAGAAAGGATGTCCCCACCCAGCCTGTCCTTAACTCCACCACCAAGATGGATTGGCCATGGTGGGGCTGCGCGCTGGGCTAAGTCTCCAGTCACATGTGCTGCTTGTGACCCAGCAGCTCTCCCGGGACATGCAGCCCTCCACAGAGGGCCAGTGTCTCCTCCACACAGAGACACGATTGAGAAGCCTCACATGAAACCAGTCAGCCCTAACACGGGTGACTGGGTTTTGTCTCCAGGCCATCCTCAATTTACAAGCCAACTCCCTTTTTTGTATTTTTTTTTTTCCCTCCTTCCCTGATTAGTATTCTCGCAGCTCCACTCCAGCAGCATGAAAACCTTCTCTGAGCATCTCCACATGCCCGTGTCACTTGACTCACTGGACTCTTGGGGGGGTTCCACGTTGACCATCTGAGCACATCCTCTCCAGCAGGAAGCTAGCAAGGACAAGTTGGCCACTCTGGTTGGAACACAATGAGTGGGACATTTAGGATAGCTACCAGGACTACCAAAGGGACTTGGAGGTTAGCAGCATTAAGTTTGGGAATGGACTGCTATCTGCTGTTGGCACAAAGATGACCTCGGGGCATTTAAATGGGATGTTTGCTGCTGTGGATGAATGGATTTTTAACTGACAGTTAATTTATAAAGCCAGCTTTGTGCATCTGCACTAAATGCTTTTTTTAACCTCTTCTTTCAGGATTACTTTGCAGCAGCAAGGTAATTAATGAGGATGAGGAGGTTCATGCCAACTCTTTTCTCAAGCTGTTCTGGGACGCTTATTTCAAGGACCCAGTGCCTGGCCCAGAGAAGACTGTCCCACACCATGGCATGGGGCTGCCTACCTTCAAGGCTCTCACCATCAGCTAGAGACATGCCAGTGGCATGATCCAGCCCCACAAGGCTCCTAACGCACTTTCCATCCCTGATCTCATTGCCAATCTGCGGTGGCTCCATAAAGAGCAATAAAACTCAGCTGGTATTGGACGAAGCCTTTTCTGCCTCTCTGCCAGAGGTGCCATACACTGCAGACCTCTTAATAAAAGGGTCAGGTCCTCTTTTGGCAGTGGGGACCTCCAGAGGTAGAGATGTCTCCATGTTCTTTGATGGCATTCATGAACCTGCTCTTCTTCCAGCACAGTCATAGGATCATAGGTCCAGTTTCAAAGGGTGAGTCTGGAACCAGCGCATGCTGGAACAGGCCAGTTGTAAGCCAGGCACCACCCATGTTAAGTTCTGGTTATCCATTGCTTGTCCCTCAGCTTCCAACAATTCCAAATTGTTGGAAGTTATCAGCAAAACCCAAAGTGAAGGTGGCCTTGAGTTCCTCACCATATCTTTGGCTTTTACTCACTTTCCCTAGGGCTAACCAAAGCTCAGACTATAGGAGGAAAGTGTCCTCTGTCCGATGTTAGGGGAGGTGACACACTTGTGTTTTCTGCTGCCTCCTCTTACTCCCAATGCATTTTTTCTGCTGGCTTTGAGGCATTATGCACTGTACCCTTTCTGACTTGATGGCTGGTGAGCAGCCGACCAACACTACTTGTCTGCAAACTGCAGAGAGGCAGGTGGAGATGTGGGGAATCACATCAGTCGTGCTCTCCCCGTAATTTTAAAGAATCTAAATTACATATTGTTTACCCAATCCGCCTCCCACTGTTTCCTCATTCCCATTTCCTGGAAAGGTCATCGGTAATTGAAGAAGACTAAGCCTGCATTGGTGGCCCTTCAAGAAGAGGTCATTAATCTTTATATAATTATCTGCAATTATTTCAGGAGCAATAACCCATTTGTCCAAACTTTTCTCAGAAGCTCGTTAAGCAGAGTGAGGAGCAGTAGGTAGGGGAGACTGGGAAATAGTCCAGAAAAGTTTCTGCTGTTTTTCTGGGTACTGTGGCTGTCGCTGCTCCTCTGCCAGCATTGTCCTGCCAAAGCCAATGAGGATTCACACCAGCTGATGCGCTGGTCTCCCATCCGCAGGCTGGTAGGATCACAGGAGGATCTGGTGGCCTCCCCACATTCTTGGTGAGCTTTACATGAAGTGGCTGGATCCGTGGCTGTACTGACAGTGCCAGCATTTCATTTAATTTAGCTGACTTTCAGTACCCCAGGAAGATTGTTCCTGAAGTCAAAATGTTCAGCTCTTCCAGCTCTCCATCTGAGCTACTTAAATGAAACAGACTCCCCCAAAACATATTAACAACATTCAGATATTAAACAACAAACTAAATCCCAAAAAAAGCTCTAACAGAAAGTCTCTAGTAGATGCAATACAGAGGGGACGCTGTTCTCGTACAATTTCCTATCCACACTTTACTACATCCCTACCCACAGGCCTGCAAGACAACACTGAAGGCTGGATACTTCTCAGCCCTTTGCACCTCACCAGCAATGCCACGTTGGCTTGAGCATTGGTCTAATGCCTGGCAGAGGCTTCCCCTCTGCCTCCAGAAAATCCTTAGGATATGCGGGGTTTCTGGAGAAACAAGTCCTCTTTCCATCAAGGTGAGGATCAACATCCTCCCATCATACCGGTTTCAGCAATATCTTTGGAGCACAGAGACGTCCACAGTTTCCAGGACTTCCTTAACAGCTCCCTCCACCCATGAGGAACACAGTTGTCCTGAACTCTGAGGGCTTGACATCAGGGCTGCCTTCTAAGGCTTCTGAAGATGACAAGAGGCTTCTACTCCTTGCCAGCCCCAATCTATCAAGCATCTAGCAGGAAATCACATATGCACATGCGCCCTCAGACTTGACACCGGGACATAATGGACAGCCTTCAGAGAGAAGAAGCTGGCAAGCATCCCTGTCTACTTGTCATCACGGTCATGAAACTCCCCATGCCTGATAGTCAGAGCTGCAAACGCCCTGTCATCCCTGGCCAGCTTGACTCCGGTTGACCCCAGCCGATAAGAAAGTTACGAGAGGGAAAAAAAAAAATTAAAAAAAAAAGTCTCAAGTGCAGGGTCAGCGTGGGCTCGTGGGAACAGCAGTGATCCGGCTTTGCACAGAGATGCTTTCTGAGACATCCCCTCCTCCAATGGGAAGGAAGAGTCCCATCTTCTAAACAAGGCTGTTCCTCCACTCGCCTGTCCTGACTGGTGGGAAGGGTGGCTGCAGACCAAGATACACGCAGGCAGATGCAAGCACTCAAACAATTACTATTTCCTAGCCCTTTGCAAAGGAGCCCATCAGTAGAGTTTGGTGGGATTCAGCCCGGAATTGCTGGAGGTTTTGTAGAATGGGGCCCATACAACATTACCCATGTTTCTTCTTGGGCTGGTAGAGGTCAGGGGTGGAGACCATTGACAAATGGGCTTTTCATCCCACTGCTTCCAAGCTCTCCCAAGCCAAGGGAGCATCTCTTCAGACAGGGGTTAAAACCAGAGGGTATCAGCCCAGAGAGGGCAAAGGATAGGACAAAGCTCAGGGATCAGCAGCACCAGAGAGCTCGACAGGAATGAGAACATTCGGTGTGGAAAAGTGCCCCTGGAGAGATGCCAGAGCTGTTCTCCAGGACTCCAGACCTCTCAGGAAAAAGAGGCAGGGTAAAGCAAATGCTGGCAGCAAGACCTAAGCAATGCAACTAGAAATGCAGGCACAACTTTTTTTTTTAAAAAAAAAATAATGCCAGGAGGGCAACTTGGATGGAGATTCTGCCTCTAGAGACATGTTCCCCCCACCCCAGCCTCAAAGTCCTCCTCCCCATCCCTGCTCCTGGAGGTACACCTCAACCACAGACCACCACCCCATCATCAGGGCACCACCCCAGAGACCCTCAAGGACAGGGAGCCAAGGGGACACCCCAGCCAACAGGGCAGAGCCTCACCAGCCAGGGCCCATCCCACAGTACCTGAACAAGGTGAGCAGAGCTGGAGAAGGCAGCCAGATTCAACCAAGAGTTGGAATCATTGGGTAAGCTCATGGCAACAAGGCACATTTTGAGATCAAGACAACCCAGGGGTCAAGGCGCAGCTCAACAGAGCCCAAGGCTGAGCAGGTGCATAGGTAGGACTGAGCAGGAGAGCAGGGCTCCTAGATCTGGACTGAAATAGGGCTCTGGGGCCCATGGGGGGGGTGGGGGGTCTCAGGTGAGGCTGCTCAGGGCCGTTAAGACCAATTAGTGCCCTAAGGGTCCTGAGGGCCACCTCCAGCCCAGGCCTGAATAGGTTTCAGGGTGAACAGCTGTACTCAATTCGCAGGAGGACGAATGGGTGCCTATGTGTCCATAGGTCAGGGGATGTAGGATGAAGGGGTGCCTATGTGCCCATAGGCCAGAGGGTGTAGGATGAAGGGGTGCCTATGTGTCCACAGGTCAGGGGGTGTAGGATGAAGCTCTTAAATGATCCTTAGAGTTGTTCCTCTGCTGCATGACCACACCTGTGTGATTTGATTCCCCTCACACCACCGCACACAAAACCAGAGCACAACTGACTCTTTGTGGGACAGTTCTGAGCTTATCTGCAGGTTAAGTCCTGTGATTCAGGCTTGCAGCAGAAGCGATTTTTAATTTTTTTTTAATCATTGCTTTAAGGGCTTCTGTTCCAGTGGCTTTGACTAGGAAGCCATCAACACGTTCCCACAGTTGGCAATGCTGTGAGGGATGGATGCCCTAATCCGTGCCTCCCTCCAGACCACAAAGACATGCCGATCACACCAGCAAGCTGATTTCTTGCTGTGACACGATATCATGGGACTTGGCTTTGCTTTGGTGTTGCAGCTTTAAAAAGCTAAAAGCTAGCTCCCAGGCAAAGCCACGCACTGGGATGATTTACTCCAAGATGAGCAGGAGGGCTGCACATCAAAGGCCAGGAGCAAACTCCATCCCCGCTCAGAGCTGTGGAGAAATACTTCCTACGAGTATCTCCAACTGGGAACACTGGACCCAGAATTGCTATGATCCAAGAAATTCATGCTCCCTAGGTTTTACCTGTTAGCCCTTTCTCTTGTGGTGTTGGAGTCCCGCACAGGGAGGAACAGGTTGGGTGGGAACCGGAAAGAGCAAGGCTGTTGAGGTAGGTGGCCACTAGCTGACCCAAAGAGGAACAAAGGGGTGTAAGAGGATGAGCACTGGACAACTCAAAGAGATGAATCAGGTACTCGAGACAGCTACACTCCATGCAAAAATGGGATTTTCCCACACCTTGGCTTCCTGCATAGAAAATAAATTGTAGAAGCCATTGGAGTTTAGCTGCAGAGCAAGTTTTCAGAGCCCATCCTTCCAGCAGCTCACTAAGCTAAACGCAAAAGCTACGCGCTCTTTCTTGTGATACGACAAGGCCGTGGTGTTTCATTTCAACACAGATCTGTCTTTCTTCTCAACAAACGTGACTGAAGCATTAGCAGGAGACGCTGACAGATGGGCGATGGTCTTCAGCAGGATCTCATCCAGATGCTCTCTCCAGGACTTGGAGAACGTCTGATTTCCAAACAAAGTCTTAGCCCCAGGCTGCAAATCAATCGACCAGGTTTAAAAGTAGCGTGAAGACAAAGTGTCAGTCCCCTTATCTAATATATCAATGAGGGGTCAGTGTTTTTCCGAGCTATGGTCCTCTGAGCTTGCCGTGCGCAGGACCAGCCAGTTGTGCCAAGCCGCCTTCCGTTCTGCTTGCATGGAAACCACATAAGCACGAATGGCAGCAGAGAGCCAAATTAATTATATTTGTCCTATCATCTTTAGAAAGGAAGGGCAGTCTGTGAAAACGCGTCCCATGAAGACGTTGCTTGCCTGCACGATGCTGCGTTGCTGGCTGGTAGCGTGGCTGAACTCAGAAGTAGTTTCTTTCCGCTGATCATTTCAGTGACCCTTAACATCAGCCTTGACACTGAGTTGTATTTCAAGGCCAGTAGTTGAGTGTACAAGAAGATTTCTGTTTTCCCGGGGGTCTCGGAAGGGGGCTGGAGCCGCTCTTTGTCTCCGGCAGAACAGAAAGGCCCATTCATCCCCTGTCACATGCCGAAACATGACTGTCCCAGAATAGGAGTGCAGCATCCCTCCCCAGTGGGGTCGGGAGGAGAGGGGCCGTGCCGACACACGTGCTCTGGGAAGAGAGGAAAGGAAAAGCCCTGGGTTAAGGGTTAAAGGTGGCATCGGCGGATAGGCCTTGACTTCTGCCCTCTGCGGAGACGTGCCAGTTGAGGTGCGTGTTTCCTGATCTGCCTGGGGAGAGTGCAGAAGGGCAGGCTTACTTTGGGAATGACAGGAGGTCACCTCCTGATGTCCTTCAGAGACATCAGCCGGTGATGAACCTGTTCGCTCCCACCCTAGCCCAGATTGAAGGTCCATCTTCCATGTCATGGGCATCCACCAGGTCGTAGCAGTGCCTCACCGAGGGCTGGAGTTAACTTTGGGCCACGTTCTTGCAAGCTGGAGACATCTATGAGTGTTCCTCACCAAAACAGGCGGGTACCAGCTGACTGTTCCTAAAGCAAGGCCAGGGGTGGGCTGCACCCATCCAGCCCAGAGCAGCACCCGGCTTTACCCGACGTTTCCACCCTCATGTGGTCTGCCACGCACTAAGACGAGATGGGCAGGGAAGACTGAAGCTGGAGAAACGAAAGCAAAAGGGGTCTAATCACTACATGGCAATGCCAGCAAAGAAAGTGAGGAACAGGATCCTCCAGCCAATTCCATAAGCAGCCTTCTTCCCCCCCCAAAAAAGAATGAGGTGACTTACAAATAAAACATTCAACTTAAAAACAAAACCCGGTCCTGCAGCACCTGCCCATCACCGGCGCTGCCTGCAGCACCTGAGCTGGCTGGGCCACACGCTGCCGGGGACACGGCTCTCCGTGTGCTGTCCCACCGCTGTCTGCAGAGCAGGCGTGGGCCGAGGCTCGAGAGGCCACAGGGAGAGGGGAGGGTGACGGATCCCCAAGAGGGACCCTCCAATTTGGGATGCTTAATGGGATGAAGAGAGAGGAGTCTGAAAGGAGGTTTTGTTCTGTGCTTTCCTGAGTGAGGAGTCGTCTCCAACAAATAAGGGTATGCAGTAAAAAAAGACACAACTTTTCCACGGATTATCCACAGCTCTGATTCACCAAACCTCCAAGGCATTGTGGAAATGTTTCGGTGGAGAAAGAGATAATCTGCTTTCACACAAAGAAGAAAAAAAGTTCCCAAACAACAAACATAGATTGTCTCTACCCTATTTACAAACCTTCCCTGAGAAAAGCTAGGCTGATCAAGTTCTCATTGGCCTCTTTTGCTAAATCTCAAGAGGAGAGGGAGTTTAACCCATTCTCGTGTCTGGATCCACTCAGAAAAAAAAAGGCTGTAACAGGATATACATATAGCAATATTTTATCGTGAACTTCTCAGGTTCTCCCAGAAGTAGCAGAGATCCTGCACAAATTCACCCATGATCCCCACGAAAAGGGCTGGAAAAGGATGGCCACAAATTTGAGTGTGTTGGAGTCAACTCCAAACCAAGGCAAACGCAGCATTCCTTTTATGATGCTGCCTGGCAAATGCCGACAGCGACGCTAGAAAGTTTTCCCTGCCGAGAGTTGTCTCAATTGTCATAGCCTGGCCTTCGTCACCTCTTGAAATTAGAAGTCCTCTATTAACTTCAAGAGCTGTTCCTTATAGATTTATTTCTACCTATGCCTCAGCACTAAGTTATTGTGTTCTTCTCGCAGTTCCTGAAGGAGAATTGATAAATCTCGTCTGTCTCCTCACTTTACCTGGTCTAAAGACTGAGATCCACATCCAGTGGAGCACTGGCCCAGGTTGCCCAGAGAGGCAGTGGATGCCCCATCCGTGGAAATGTTCCAGGCCAGGCTGGCCGGGGCTCTGAGCAACCTGATCCGGTTGGAGATGTCCCTGCTTCTGGCAGGGGGGTTGGGCTGGGTGGGCTTGAATGGTCCCTTCCAGTCCTAACCATTCCATGGTTCTATGGTTCTATCAAGACCAACACAAAGTGTCTCAGTGCCAACAGAAGAGATTTGCTTGCACATTCCACATCAATGAGGATTTCTTTTGTCTGTGCCTCCAAGGCACCTCTGAAAAACTTCCTCTCACAGGTTGGATGGGATCCCCACCTTCTGCTGTGAGGTGGGTTGTTGAGGTTGTGGTCAAGTCAGGAGCCGTCCTCGGTGCTTGGCACAGCACGGGTGGACTGAGCGGATCTGAGGCGTCTCTGCAGGGAGACTTTAGGAATTAGCATCGATTTTGTGAACCCTCTGGATCCTGACATCTAACCCCTTAATCCTTCTGCTGACAGGGCAGGAAGTGGCCGCCGCACGCAGACGTTATCACAGCCTGGCTGCATCTTCTCCCTGGAGAGCAACAAACTTGTCCCTGTCCCATGAGTAATGTGACAAACCAAACCCAGGTTCCTGCTGGTTTCTGCTCCCATCAGTGAGTGGTTGCCAGGGTTATTTCTGGGTGCAGAAATTTTCTGTCCTTGTTTCGGGGCTAAAAGGGCAAAGGGATTCCTGCACCAAGGTGAAGTTGCCTTGGTACAGCTGCCCCACGCCAACATGTTTCTGAGCCATCAAGGACCCAAGAGCAAGGTGATTTGCCATTTTTTTTTAATAAACAGCCTGCCACAAGCCAAATAAATCCCCCATTCCTGAGAACAGCCTGGTTCACAGCGTGGTGAGGAAGGAACCTTCCCTCTCCAAGCAGGTGAGCCAAGGAGGCTGGGAGAGGCTTTGTCCGTGGGGAACGAGCCTGGCCGCGCAGCGGCACGCGTTGTCTGCAGGTTCCTACGGTTTGGGGAAAGGCAGGAGGAGACTGCCCGTGAGCTCCTGTCCACGGGCAGGTGGAGAGCAGAGGGGAGCCTTTGAGCCAGGACCCCGTCCAGGGACTGGGCTGGGTGCTGGAACTTCTTCCCATCCTGCCCATCACGACACCGCGCCGAGCAGACGCGCTGCTCTGCGGCCGGCCGCCTTCCCCTGGCTCCCTCCCTCCCCCTCCAGCTTTATTTGTTTACTATTTTCCTCCCCTTCCCAGCCCCATCCTGCGTGTCTCCCGCTTCGCCCTCCTCCATCCCCTGTCCCGCACGTCGCCTATTGGTCACAGGGGCCGCGCCCCGGGGGAGCCCGGCGGTTTTCTATATAACCCACCGCTCCGTCTCAGTGAGACCTCAGCGAGTGGCCGGAGGGACCGGACATCCCTGAGCACAAACGCAAAGCCCGGGATCGACGCTCCAGCTCTCCCGGGACATGCCCGGCCCGGAGCGGAGAAGCAGTTGATCCCAGGAGCATCCGAAGGTGATGGTGACGAGGAAGGCAACTTAGCGCCAATGAAAAGCTGCGCTGGTCCGTGCGCTACTTTGCAAACAGAGTGATTTCTTGCTTCAGGGTGAGTTTTTTGCACATTTTTTCCTTCGGTCTCCCCGCTCCGGGGGAGGCGGTGAAGGGAGGGGGGTGCCTGAGCGAGACGGGCAGGGAGAGGGTGTGCGGGAAGAGATCCGGCACAACTCCGAGGGGAAGGGGCCAGGCTGGGTTTGGGCCAGGGAAGCAGCTGGGGATGCACTGTTATCCCTCCCCTTTTCCCCGACCCGCAGGGTTTAATCCGCAGAAAAGCTCTGGTTTGCGTTTGGGGAGGCGAGTCCGGCAGGAGAGCGCACGCGGAGCTGCTCCGGGCAGGACAGCGGGCACCGCGCTGCCACGGCGGAGCTGAGCTTGAGCCGAGGATGCTGCCGGGGATGCGGTGGGGTCTCCTGGGCATGGGGAGTCCCAAGCCCACGCCGCTAAGCTGGTTTTTAACAGAAAAGCCCCAGGCAGGCAGGTGGGATGGGGACGGCACCATTCCCCAGCTGATCAACAGCACCAGCCAAGCTCAGAGGATTTTGGGTTGAGCAACGCTGGCTTTGGCATCACGTCTGCGGGGCTCTTGGCGCCCCCGTGCCTCAGTTTCCCCCCGAGTGAGAAAGGGTCATGCTTCCAAGCGCTCTGAGACGCGAGAGGTGGCGCGGAGGGCAGGAAATAAATGGGCTGCTGAACGGGAGAAGACAATGCTTCTCTTTTACCAAACTGCTGGATTTTAAGGCAAGATGGGGGAGAAGTGGGGGTTTTTTTCCTTCAGTGCCTGGCAGCTGTGCGGTGGAGGGGACGGGCAGGACGAGCCGTGTCCTGTGATGCTCGCTCACATGAGCTCCTCTGCCAAACACCCAGGGGCCGAGCGGCCGCCCCGGGCTGGGGGAGAGCGGCCGGGCGCATCCCGCTGCCGCAGAGGGCACAGGACACAGCTTTCCCGGGACGCTCCGGTACCCCTCCTCGGGCTGACCCGAGGAGCCACCGTCTTCCTCCAAGCCCCCGGACAGCCCTGAGCGGCGGACGTTTGTCCGTGCCAGCCAAAGCCCCTCGAGGATGCCGGGCGGGGATTCTGAGCCGGGTCTGCCCTCTCCTGCGAGCCCTGGTCCTGTGGGCACAGTGGGGTGGAGAGGAGGGCACCTCCAAAGGGTCTTTGGTGGAAGAAGGCTCCTTCTGCAGGCTCCTTAACCACCAGCCATTCTGGCACACAGCTTAGTCCCTTCCCACAGGATTTTTTGCTGGATATCCAAGGCGACAAGCCGGCACCCCACTGTCCCCTCCCCAGGACATCAGCTCTGCCCGCGCAGGAGGGACAGTCGGGCTGAGGGTTTCCCCGGTTTTCAGACCAAACACCCGCAGGTATCCCTCAGCGACGGGATGCCCACGGACCTCCGAGAGCAGGGCGCGTGCGGGCCAGGTACCGGTTGTTTCCCAGCTGTCGTACGGAGATTGTTCCCTAAATCCTCTTCAAGTCTTTGAAAACTGCTTTTTTTTAAATTTTTTTTTGCAGGCAGATAACCTCATAGTGCCTGCTCTGGCTCACGCCGCCGTGGCTTAGCCGCAAGAAAAGTCTGCAAAGCCGTGTGAGGCTGCGCAGGGGGAAGGCACAGAGAGCACCCAGGGCTGCTGACACTAGGCAGGAATATTGCAGCGGACAGCAGCAGGGTTACAGCGAGCTGGAAAGCGACGGGGTGTTTAACTCTGCCCTGGTGAAACCATACCGAAGGTGCCGTTACAAAGATTCAAAGTAGAAAAGGAAACGTGGTTGCTTTAACAGACCTGGAAACTGAACTCTCTAGTTCACGGGTCTAAACTGTGAGTGACGGGGTTTGGTTATCTTAGTGCCTGTAAAAACGGGGAATAAATTTTAGGCTTCCTGCGAAGATGGCTTGTTTACGGTTTGCTAGGGACAGGAGCGAAGGACGTGAGAGGGTCGGGAAGGGCTGCGCCTGATGTAGGTTTCCTGGCAAGAGCAGCCGGGTGAATCGGAGACGGCGGCAGCGCCGGCTGGGCCGGTTTGTTGGGAGAGAGCTGCTCTGGCTCAGATCCCCACCCCGCCTGCGTTCGCTTCCCGCTGGCGGACCCTACCCGGACCGTCCAGAAGCCCCTGTCCCCAAATTCACGTCCTGCCAGGGCAGCGCTGCCGCCACCCCGGGCTTGCTCACCCGGCTGCGGAGCCGCGGCTTAGCCCGTCCTGCCAGCAAGCGGCGTCTGGGATCTGCAAAGCAGGACCCAGCTCCGGCGACGCTCCAGCTCTGGTGAGCTTGAGGGGGCCTTCCGCTGCGCTCGGCAGCCAAAGCTGCGAACGGCACAGGGAGATTTACGTCCCCGAGAGCTGCGTCGGACGGGCACGGCAGATTTGGAAAGGAAGCGGTTCAACTAACGAGCGTAAGGATGGGGAAGGAGGGGCTGCGCTGCTCGCACATAAATCGGAATAGGATGTCAGGTATCGATGCGGTGTTTCTGGAAAAGCCCTCGGAGCGTTTTCTCGTCACGGTTCCCAGCCTTGAGCTGAGTCTTTTCGCCGTGCGCTGAAAGCCGGCGCGTGGCAGCCTGCGGGATCTGCTGAGCAGAGGGATGTTAGCGCGGCTCCGCTCTTCCCGCCACACGAACTGGAAGGAAAGGCCCGCTGGCCGCGCGGATCCCGAGCTGGTGCTTGCAGAACGGCCCAGATGCGCGGTGTCGAGAGGGCGCGTGCCCAGAGCCGCCGCTTCGGGCAGTCCCAAACCACACGGGAAGCGCGGGGTGGGCATAAACGGCCGCGCTGGGCGGAAAAGTCGGGTTTGCTGGGCAAATCTGCCAGAGGGGCAGTAACCGATCAACACTCCCAGTTGAGAAGGGGCAGCTGCCCTCATTTGCTGAACTTCTGTGCAAGGGGCACAGGAGACTCTTGTTTTCCTTTCAGTTTGAGTTTGTGTTTAATTTTAGCAGCAAGGACTGCTGACCTGTGGGGGTGAGCTGCTTTGGCCGGGCAGGATCCAAGCCGGCGTATTGCTGACCGCTGTGATGACGGGCTTTCTCCAGCGATTGCTTTCGTTCAGTCTTGTCTCGTCCCTCCTTCCCCTGCTGAGTCCTCTCCTTTGTCGCTTTCTCCACCTGCAGATCCAGCCAAGACCTGAGCGAGGACATCCCACGAGCACCGCAAGGGCTCCTGCGCCCGGCCTCGCCGCCCGCTCCTCCATGGCGAGAATGCCGGCTCCCACCGCTCTAGCCGTCCTCCTGACTTGCCTCTTCTCTGGGGCAGACGGCCAGACCCCACGGGCTCTCCAGGAGAGCACAGTCCCCTTTGAGGTGCTCAGCCAGGAGCAGGCTTACGGTCTGGTCCAGGCAAGCCTGTTCCAGGACGCCAAGCCGTCCAACCACTCCGAGAGCCTCCCCAGGAGCACCAGCGCCGAGCCGCCCTTGCTGCCCGTCTGCGTGAAGCCAGCCGACATCAGACACATCTTCAAGTACATCAACACCATTGTGTCCTGCACCATCTTCATTGTCGGGATCATCGGGAACTCCACGCTCCTGAGGATCATTTACAAGAACAAGTGCATGCGGAACGGGCCAAACGTCCTCATCGCCAGCTTGGCGCTCGGAGACCTCCTCTACATCCTCATTGCTCTGCCCATCAACGTGTACAAGGTAGGCTCCGCGCGGGGCAGGGACGGTGTCCGCTCCCACCTGCCTCGGTGCCCTGGGAAGACCCCTATCCTCTGCTCCTTATCATGGGCCCCATTTTTGCAAGGGAGAAGTGGGGGGTGCTCTCAAAAGGATGAGAGAAACACCAACAGACAAAAAGCTCAGAGGTGTTCTCAGCTGCGGCTGTTACGTGCACACACACAACCTTCCAGATCTTTTACACCCCACCTAAAATCACAAGAAAAGTGTCATTCGTGGTCTCCCGACATTTGAACCCAATGTTTGCTTCAGCTGACCAAAAATCATTGTTCTTGTGCACTGCTGACGCTTCTCCCAGCACAGCTCAGTCAGTCAGCCTCAGGTAAAGATCTCCTTTATTCTAAGTGTGAAGGCTCCCCCAGGAAGAAGGAAGCGGGCCGTGTTATAAAACAGGGGCTTTTTCCAGGGACGCTGCCTTCGGGACATCTTGTCCCCACTGATTCCCTCTGCCTACCCCAGCGTGGGGCCACGGCGTATGCGTTCTGTGGGGAGTGGAAGCGTGGTAGAGGGTCAGGGTACGGTAAGGACTTGAGACTGCGTGGCTTTGAAAGCCACCTGAGAGAAGCGGTCCTGGCTGGATTTTGGCTGTTTCGGGGAGTGACACCTGTTTTCCCTCTGAAAGCGACCCAAAGCCCATTGTGGCACTCGGGGTTCAGATCCACCCAAACCCACCCGGGGTACGGATTCAGAACCTCCCTTCCATCTGCATGACAGCTCGTCTCCCAGCGAGCCCTTTGGGGAACGGACGGTTCCCAGTACAACACCAAACGCCGGAGAGCGCACACCGCGTAGTCCCGGCGGAGATAACCTCAGAGTGCTTTCAGCCGCTCTTTGTGGGCTTCTCACACCTCGTGGGTCACCAGCCGCTGGTACGGGAAGCCGGACACGCTTTCCCAAAGCAGCCTCTTAACCCTGCGGTTCTTCCCCAGCTCTTGGCCAAGAACTGGCCCTTCGGCGTGCAGGTGTGCAAGCTGGTCCCCTTAATCCAGAAGGCTTCAGTGGGCATCACAGTCCTCAGCCTTTGTGCTCTCAGCATCGACAGGTAAGAAACAACTTCTGCAACTGCTTGGGTGGTGGGGAAGTGTGGCACCTCCCCAGTGGCCAGTAGACGTTGGCCAAGTGGTCAAGGACAGCTACCATCACATTCATCCATCAAGCCCTTGTTTCTGATCCCTCCCATCCTGCTGAAGGGGAAGGTTCAGGGGTGGAGGAGGAAGGCGTAAGGGAAAGGGCGTTTGGGGACAACTCTAACCTGCACCTTCTCAGCCCCTTGCTGACGGTTGCCTTTCTCAAATCTGCTCCCGTTGCGACCCCACGCGTTGGGCAGGTACCGAGCAGTGGCGTCCTGGAGCCGGATCCAGGGGATAGGAATCCCCATGTGGAAGGCGGTGGAGGTGATGGTGATCTGGGCAGTGGCCATCGTGCTTGCAGTCCCCGAAGCCATCGCCTTTGACATGGTGGAGCTCAGCTACTGGGAACAACACCTGTGGGTCTGCATGCTCGCCTCCGAACAGAAATCCAGCTTCATGACGGTACGTACTCTGTCCCACCCCAGCTGCGGTGCGAGGGAGGCACAGGCAACCAGGGCGTCCTCCCTCCTTGATTAGAGGAGTCGATGCTTCTGTAGATGGCTTCTTCTAGCCGTCGGGGTGAATGGCATCAGACAAAGCACAGAAGACCCAGCATTGTGGTGACATGGGCCAGACTTGCTTTGAAGGTGGGACCAGGAAACAGGCAGCCAGTCCTCAAGCTATGTCATGTCTTTGCGATCCACGACCAAAGGCCATGACACATCTTGGGACCCTTCAGAACCTGCTACGCTGTCCCATCTCCACAACCAGTCTGTAGTCTTTACACAGGCTCGGCTGAGGGTGAGCAAGGGAACGAAGACCCTTACAAAGAGCCAGTACTCATCCCACCCTGTCCACCAAATAAGTTCCTTGAAACCGTTTCTTGCGCAAGAGTGCTAGACGGGACTGGCAGCCAGACGTAAGCCAGTCTTTACTGATTTAGGTTAAATGCGCGCCAGCCTTGGGGGGAGATAACCCCACGTGCACTTGAGCGCAGGAGCTGTCACACTTCGACGCATCGGAAGTGTCTGCCAGAGGCCGGCATCGGTGTCAGGGACCGCATCTGTTCACGCTCCAGTCGCCCTCCGCCCTTTTGCCCCGTCTCCAGTTGCTCTTTCTTTTCCACGCAGTTCTACCGCGATGTGAAGGACTGGTGGCTCTTTGGCTTCTATTTCTGCCTCCCCTTGGTATGCACCGGCATCTTCTACACCCTCATGTCATGCGAGATGTTGAGCAAGAGGAACGGCATGAGAATTGCTCTGAACGACCACATGAAACGGGTAAGAAAAGCAGGAAGGCAGAAACCCTGATATTTCCCAAACGGGACGGAGCGCAGTCGAAGTTATCACCCCAGGAAGGTCACCAGGAGCAGTGGTGGGAAGGGGCGTGGAGTCTGGTCCATATCGCGCCGCTGGTACCCTACCCCTTTCTGCAGCCTGGATCTCAGAGTCCTCCTCACGATGCGGGAGCTGGGACCTGCAGGTTGTGCTCTGGACTCAGAAGGGGTGACATCAGATCACAGAAATTACTGGAAGGGCCTTTGCTCAGCACGCGGAGAAGGTGCTTTGCTGCACCTGCTCCCCGATGCTCAGCCAGACTACCCCTTCTCCTCGCAGCGCCGGGAGGTGGCCAAGACCGTCTTCTGCCTGGTGGTCATCTTCGCGCTTTGCTGGCTGCCGCTCCACCTCAGCCGCATCCTCAAGAAGACCATCTATGACCAGACGGACCCCAACAGATGTGAACTGCTCAGGTAGGGGCTTCGGCGGGGGGGCACCGTGGGCTCACTGCCCCTCCAAACACCTTGTTTCAACAGCTCCTTTCTAGATGGTGTTTGCCCTCCTGACAGGCACAGGGAAAGGGTGTGGGGGACTATAAGAAGAGAAGAAGCCCAATTTTGAAATGTCTTTATAAAGCTATGGGGTAAAGAGGTCTCCTGGGCAGAGAACCATACCCTGATGGGCTAAAGGGGCCGCAGCACGTCCGAGGGCTGTGCGCACCTTCTGCCACTTGGCAGGCGCCTGTCTTCCCCTCTCCTCCTTACCCATCACGCCAAAATCCAGATGGGGCCAGACCCTGCTACACGTGCTTGAGCCTGAGAACATCAGGGTCACCGGGGAAAGCAGGTCTCATGCTTTTGGCTTCCTCAGGAAACGCTCCTCGCAAGAAAAAGCGTTGGGCAATTGCTCTATGGCAGGAGGGACGGCTTTGTGCTCACCTCTGTGGTGTCAGTCACCGGCTCTCCGGGGAAGTAGGTTCCCAGGCCAGGCAGTCGGTAGGCATTTTGGAAACCAGTTCTCCGTGAGCTTCCAACACGTCCACCCTCTTCTCTCCCCTCCCTCCCCAGTTTCCTCCTAGTGATGGATTACTTCGGGATCAACATGGCCTCCCTCAACTCCTGCATCAACCCAGTGGCTCTCTACTTTGTCAGCCGGAAATTCAAGAACTGCTTCCAGGTAGGGCTGACCCTTCCAGAGCTCCTGGTGACCCTTCCAGAGCTCCTGGTGACCCTTCCCAGACACCGCTCCCAGGGGCACCAGCTCCCACGGACCCGGCACGGTGCAGCCAGAGGCACCCCCACCACAGCGGACTTCTGTGCTTGCGAGACGAGGGGACGGGAGGAGAGCGGTTTGGCAAACACACCCAGCAAGCAGCGGCAGAGAGAGGGCTGGAGCTCGCAGCTCCTGGCTCCCAGACAAACGTCCCTTCAGGGACACGCTGGGGCTGCCAGCACCCCCCAGGATTCCCCTACTCATTCACTTACCGATCGTATTTCTCCTACCAAATTTTTCCCCTGCTGGGTGCCTCTCCTCTCAGCTTCACGTAGGCTACAGCTCGCTGCCCTGCTGCAGGGAGTCCTTTGCCAGCACAGGACCTGGGCCAAGCCAAAAAAAAGTCCCCGTCATTCTGGATGAGTAGCATCCCCACGAACCATTAGACCAGGGACTGGGACTGCTCTAAACTTGTTTTTTCCCCCAGGAGATAATTTTCAGGAGTGGTGGATCCCTGAGAAAGGAAGGGGATGGGATGGGATGGGATGGGATGGGATGGGATGAGCCTAGCTAAGCATTATGCGTATTTTCTGTCCCCCAAAGACAAGAAAACACAACTGCAAAAGGTACCCAAGTTTTGGGTATCGTCATTTCCAACCCAGGCTGACTAGCCAACACCCGTAAGGGAACTTCTCCCCCTCTTCCACCCTGTAGCCCACGCCTGTAACCTCCTCCCCGCCCTCTTGTCTCCTCGCAGTCCTGCCTGTGCTGCTGGTGCCAGCGGCCGGCCCTGAGCATCACGCCCACAGACGAGAAGGGCTCCGTTGGGAAGTGGAAAGCCAACGGGCAGGAGCTCGGGCTGGACCGGAGCAGCTCCCGCTTGAGTAACAAGTACAGCTCCTCCTAAAGCCACGCCACCCGCGGGGCCGGGAGGAGAAGGCGCTGCGCCGAGGCGGCGGGACCCTTCCGTTTCTCTCGCACGGCTGTTTCCCGGCAGGGCCCGAATCGTTTTTGCCTTTGTGTTGTAACCCGCCCGGAAGGAGCCGCAGCTTTTCATGGACCCCTGGGACTAGCTCGGGACGCAGCCTCTGAACCGCGCCAGTCCGCCCTCCGATCCGAGTCACCGCCGGAGGAGGGGGGTTCAGATCCTTACGGGATTTTTCATTTCCTCGCAGGAAAACCAAATGACTTACAGCCGTTTGTCTCGGGTGGAAATGTAGCGGGGGGGAGACGCGTGTGAAAAGGGAAGGGAGGTTGGGACGTGGTCACTTCGGGATGGATGTGGGATGAGGAGGAGAGGGAGAGGACCGTGAGTGACAATTTCCGGCTGAAAAAGTCACAGAAAGGCTTTGATAATATCCCCAATCATCTCCCTCCGCTGCCGGGACAGTTTGTCCCTGGGCGAAGCGCCGGGATAAGATCCGGGCACCACGTACGTCTGGCAGACCACCAGCGGCCTGAGGTCTCCTCCTGTCCATGGCAGGGAGAGATGGGAAGTAACTGGGCTTCATCGTGTGACCAACCTGACCCGGGGAGCCCTGAAAGCTCCGCTCCTCTTTACCTTCTCCTGGGAAATCTGCCCCAGGCCCCACCCGGGGATGACGTCCGCCCCGCTTGGGCACGGCACAGGGATGCGACTGTACGTGCCTGCACGCCTTAGGGGACTGGGTATCCGCGGCAGAAGCCGGTGGCAGCACCAGCCAAACCATCTGCTCCAGGCTCCCCCTCCCCAGGGACAGGCGCGCTCCCCTTCCGGGGAAGAGTCTGCAAGCCAGGAAAGGGAAAGCAGAGACGGCTCAAATCCGAAGGAGGCCGGGACCAAGGAACCAGCGCTCACCTTTCCAGCCCCCGGCGTCACCTGGGAGCAGCCAATTCTCCACCTGACATCGGACGCAAGGGCGAGGACCCAGATGTGCCCTTCCAGAAACGCATCCAGCCCTGATCCGCCACCCTCAGCAGCTGGAAATTCCACAGCCTCCTTCAGCTGCTGGCTGCGGGGAGGGGGATCGCCCGCAACACCTCAGCTCTGAAGGGAAAAAAGGGGCGCCCCGCATTTTGATGCCTCTGCTTGGTCCTCCTCCAGCCAAGGAGGCTGAGCCCCAGCAGGGCAGCGGGGCTGGACCCCGACGCGTCGCCCCACGACGTCAAGGTTCACCCCATTTGTCATGGGACAGAGCTGCCATCCTCATGGTCAGACTAAGGTGGGCACGGCAACGGGGAAGGTCCGATCTCAGCTGGAAGAGCCACGGGAGCGAACTGAAACACAGCAAAGAGCGCTCACCAATTTGCTGTTAAAAATAATTAATCCCCAAGTGCTTCTCCGGCATGCTTTTGTAAAAAACCGTGCTTGCACTTCTTGCCAAAACTTTAAGAAAACCTGCGTGAGAAGGTTTTAGTTACCAAGGTTTTGAATACCTTGCTGTTGGTATTTTCTTCCCTCTTTCACCTCTCTCTCCTTCTTCTTTGCTCTTTTCACCTTGCCATGGACAAAAACGGAGAGAGGAAAAAGGGAGAAGAGAAAAGACCTGCAAATAAAGCAAAGCGTTTTCCAGGTGTTAGGGGGTTTTTAGCTTAGCTTCCCTGAAACACAGGTGTTTGACAACCAAACCACATTTCTGAAAGACAAAGGGCTTCAACAGAACCAGGCAGACTGAGGAACACCAGACCAGCACGTTTCCTGCAAACCTCCTTACCCGCCTGAGCAGATCTGTCCGCACCCCTTTCTCTGCCCTAGGGCTGGCTGCCCTTTGCCGGTGGACAAATGAATTCGACGGAGAAAACGGATAAAGACTGAACTGTTCCACTGCAGATCACTTACTGGAAGGATATTTTTTAATGATCGTGCTTATTAAAAAAATCTGAATTCTGTGTGTTTCTGTATTTGTTCACGTTTACAGGGAAATGGATTCCGTGACTCGAAATGAACACCTCACACCGCTCCAAGGATGTGGCAGCGGGTAAGCCGGCGGCACATTGAGCCAGCGCAATGTCCCTACCCCAAATCCCGGCAAATTCAGCTCCAGGCGGCCCAGCCCCTCGGTGGTCTCCCGGCGGGATGAGGCTGGCCCTCTCCTGCTCTCCAGGGCCTGCCCTGCCAGGCTGCAAGCAGGCGCTGCGCAGTGATTTGCTTCAGGTCGACATCTCCATCATCGCATCCCTGTTGGTACCCCCTGAAATTCCTGCGCTCGCCCGAGCTCCGGGCCCAGCGCACTCAGGAGGTGCCAGGGCAGCAGCCCACTGAGCCAGGACACGGGGAGGGAGATGCTGTTCTCTAGAGGACTGAAATACCTTGGGCGGACAGGAGCCAGCTAAAATGCACTCAGTGCCTCAAAGAAGCAGGAGAGAGCATCAAGCTCTGCGTGTCCTCCTGGTAGGGAAGCCACAAGCACCAAAAAGGTGAAACAGCAAAGGAAAAAAAAAAAAGCAGCTTAGATGTTTAGAGCTATAGACCTGTCCCTGGCTGCTGCTGCCCTCCTTGCTGCAAAATAAAGTCGGTCCCAGCCGGTACAAGTCAGCTTCATCGTATCAAACGAGCACAGCACGCAGTTTAGAGCCTGCCAGCAGCCGCACGAGGGCTGTTCTGTCTTTGACTTGCACACTAGCATATTGAAACGCACAGCTCCCAGGCAGCCCAGTGAAGACTGAGGCATCTTGACAATTTCCCAGTGTGACCTTTGGCAATGCCGGAGAGCCAGGATCCTCTCCTCAGGACAGGCAGCGCAGCCAGGACCTGCTAATACTCACAGGGCAGATACAACCTCAGCACCCAGGGAATCCTTCCACATTACTCGGCCTCCCGGGCCTCGCGTGGCTGCCGTCTCTTTACGCTCCGAGAGCAGACGTAATCGCTCCTGCGTTAGCAGCCACGCTCACATCGACATTCCAGCCTGAAATGGTTCAAAACCAGTCTCAGATCTGCACATTAGTAATTTCGCAACAAGCAGACTGCCATGAATCCACCCCAGCTCTGGACACTGCTGTCACTTGCTGCGTGTCTGTTCCGTGGCTTCCTCCTCCTCTGGCATAGCTTTCCCCTTGGGTTTTCCGCCCGGACATCTTCTACTAAAACCAACATCATAAAGTTTGACCGAGTGTGAGAGAGCAGGGACAGAAGAGAGCCAAGGTATCAGCACCCCACAGCCCAGCAAACACACAACTGGCCCCGAGCATCCCTGGGGCGCCGGGGGAAGCGACCAGCAGATCAGTGACAGGTTTCAAGACCTTTTTAAAAATCTCCTCTTCCTAACTCCTGGGCTGAAAGGCGCAAAGGAGCCTTACGATGAAATGCAGGGCTCAGCTGGTTCCCCGGCCCACCGCCTGCGAACACAAACGCGCCGCCAGACTGTCACAGAGACCAGGTCTGTCAATTCATGTTTGAATTTGATTTTGTAGAGAAAACCTGACATTTTACATCCTCCCTCTTATTCCTCTGCATGTTAATAAAACATGCTGGTGTCTGAAAGGAAAAATCTCTGGGTGTTTCTTATTAAGCAGCAGGGGGTCCGCGGAGTCTGCTAAATACTTAATTAAGTGTCAGCAGGTTCCTTTGGTAGCTGCAGACCTCCAGCGAAGAGCCAAGCGGTGTCCCCCCTGTGCAGAGCCAACTGGGAAGGTTCGCAATCCTACACCCCGGCAGAGAGCAGGAAAACTCCCGCAATTTCACGCCCCATTACTCCCGACAAAAGGCTTTCGCTAGCTGCCGGCAGACCCCAGCAGGGCCCGGGGTTTCAGCGCTGCACCCTTTAACCCGGCTCACGAGGGGCTGGTCTGGGGTTCCCTGCGTCTGCACGCTTCAGGGGGTTAAAAAAGGCAAGAGGTTCTTTCCTCATCTCACCCTCAAACCAGCAGAGTATCATTTTATAATGATCTGTTTAAAAAGGAAGGCTGGCCCTACCTGTTGAAGTCAACCGCACTGGGGCCGGTAACAGAAAGATTTAAGTCAGGAGGGGGTGCTGCCCCTCCAAAAGCCTCATTTTACACAGCGCTGAACCCCTGTGCTCCCTGCGCACTCTGGGGCAGGCCGATTCTGTGCACCAGACTACCTGCAAACTCCGTGATCCGAAAATCCTGGGAAGGAGGCAGCAACAACGCTTGAAGAGGGAAAGAAGCAAGATGGAAGAGCGAAAGCGCTGCCTTCTGGCTCTCACCTTCCATACTTGCGCCAAGCTGAATGCAGCATCACCAAATTTCACCGGCGGCATCAAATTTCATAAACTTTATTATTAGAGAAAATACAGCTTTGCATCACAGCAGTCATAAAAAAAACCAAACAAAACCTCTTGACACGGGGAATTCAACACACAGCCGTTACCCACAGCCACGGGGACCGCCATCCCCAAACGCTACTGCATCTCTTCCTCCCTCTGCGCCCTGTATTCCTTCACGCTCCTCTGCAAAGGAGAGCAAAGGACAACTGTCAACAGCAGCCATCGGAGCGACGCACGTACCACAGCCTGGTCTGTGCTGTGACCTCTCTGCCCGGTGCCTGGACACGCTGAGGGACCTGAGAAGCTCTGACAGAGCTCCAGGCACTCTCTGAAGTGACTCAGCTTTACAGTCACTGCAACGGGAACGAAGCCAGGCCACGCTGCAGATCAAGCAGAAAATGTCTGTAAAAAACTATCAGGTTTCTCATCTCAAAGGTGCCTGCAACACCAATCCCAGCCCTTTCCTTTCCCCTCCGAGACAGAGATAGAAAAGGCCCCCGAGCTCTTCAGAAAGTCTCACCTCAAATGTGCTGAGCACGTGTTGGCAAACACCCATCAGGTCGTTGAGTCCTTTCCGGAATGGCTCAACAGCAGGAAGGGCCCCTTCAGGAAAGGAAATGCGCTGGTGAAATGGGAAGTGGCTTCCAAAGGGACCGGCAGCCCTCTCCCCCGCGGCTCTGAGAAGCCCAGGGGCAGTCCCTGCGACGGTCAGGCTCTCGCACCAGGTATGAGCCCGCACGCTCCCTCCTCCCAGCCCACCGCCAGCAGCTGGGGACGGTGAGCAGTGTGGAGGTCCAGCTGTGGCGCAGGGACAGCGGACACTTATCCTGCAGTGACTTCCACGGGGAAGGGGTTCCCGTAGCAAGGTGAACAGCCTGAGTACTAATTATCTTTAGGAAATTAAAGAGTCAGCAAGCACAAACTAGAAATTTGCTTCCAGGAAGCGGCTTCCGCATCCGCGATGCTCAAGGGAGCAGTCCCATGAGGAAGGAATGAAATAACGCCGTCCCTCTAGGCAGCAAAGCTGTGGAGCTGGCAGGGCCTGGACAGAGGGCAGGGGACGGCGCTGAAGGGGCTGGTGGGCTGGGAGCAGAGGGCAACTGCAGGAGCTCAGAGCCGTCAGCTATGTGTCAGCACACTCCAGCTTTGCTCTCCAGTCCTCCTGGCTAACTGAAGAGCTGGAGCACAACGGCTCAGAGCAGCTCTGGCTGAGCAACAGCGCACAGCAGCTGCAGGTGGCTAGCAGAGAAGGGGGAGGACAGGGCTTTTCTTTATTCAAATGACTCATGGCGGAAACCTGACATGAGCAGGGGGAATTCCACAAAAAAAGGGCCCCGGACACAAGGGAAACGCGCACGCCCGTACCTCTGGTCTGGATGCGGAAGTTGATCTTGCTTTCAGAGGGGTGCGTGATGCAGTAGCCACAAAACTCCACATCGGGGCTGCAGGAGGGGAGAGAGGAGAAGAGAGCAGTGAAACCCAGGCCAGGCCACAGCCAGTCTCAGGGAAGCCAGAGGCTCGCGCCACCCCAGACCTGCTGGGGCTCAGGATGTTTCTAAAATGACTGAGGATCGCACGCGAGGGAGAGGCTGAAGGGAAACTACCCGTGTGACCTTATTCGCACACACCCGTCTGCCTCCGAGCTGCAGCTGGAGTTCTGCAGAGGAAGGACACGGCTGGCACGACCGCAGGCGCCATCCTGGCACCACCAGCAGCCGCGGGCAGGCCTGCAGAGCTCGAACGGCGGATCCCGGCTGCTCGGAAACCTCACTGCACACAAACCTGTCGCAGTTCTGCTGGGCAGAAGAGACGGACAGGTCTAGGGCGCTGCAGGGATTTACCGAGACGGTTTGCAGGCTGCAGGGCGTCTCCCTTCACGAGCAGAGATGGCTGGCAGAGCATTTGTGCACCAGCAGAAAGAACTGCCGTCTGCAGGAAGCCTGCTGTTTCTCTGGTCGTGGAGATTTACCAGAGGAGTTCACACGACGTTTGCAATGCAGCTGCCGTTTGAGATGGTGCACTGAACTTCCTGCCATAGTTCTGCTGAGGCTTACCAGCAGATCCTCACACACCCTCAGTGCTGCCCAGTACGATAAAACCAGCCAGGGGGAACCCATTGGTATATTTTGATGGGGGCAGCAGGATAACTCCCAGCATCAATTCCTGCATCTCCACGCAAGCAGGGGGCATGAAGCAGGTCCAAGGACACGCCAGGAAGTCGATCTGCAGGTCAGTGTCAGGTCAGGTGAGGGTAAGGAGGGGCAGACACTACCCAGTGATCGCCAAGCAGATGTACAACAACGAGGAAGGGTTGAGGTCGGGTCAGGAAGTCAGTCCGTAGGTCAGCACCCAGGTGAACGGAGCCCACAAGCCGAGCACAGACTGAGCTAGAGACCCATACTCCTGCAACACAGCTCAGGAGGGACTGACAGCCCTGAGCTGAGCTTAAATGGGGCTCCTGGCCCACGGGCAGGGTGTGGGTGGAGGCCCCAGGTGTGGCTGGCCGGGCCTGTTAAGGCTTATCAGTGCTCTCAGGATCCTGACACTAACAGCACATGGGAAAACTTCATCCTGGGAAGAGAGGTGGCAGACAGGGAGCCTGGCACCAGCTCTGACACAAAGACCCTCACAGGCATGATCATCTGCCTTGTTCCAGCAGCAGCTGAGATGCAGGACAGCAAGGAGAAGGTCAGAGTAGGAAACAGAGGTACCCTCAGCGACACCAGGCACCACAGAGGCTCCACTTACTTCTTCATGACCATGTAGCGGAGGGAATTGCCGAGCGTGTGGTCCTCGTCGTGTAGCACGAACGTGACGCAGTTTCCATCCGTCCCATCTGCCTGGACCTACCACAAGCAGGGAGAGAAGAGATGCTGTACGGCTCTCTGAGGTAACGAACGCCAGCCTTAGGGTGAAGAATAAACTGTGTGTTCAGCTGCACTGGAGTAACTGGGAGGGCTTGTGGGTCCGGCTGGGCCATCTCTGGCTCACATGTGGGTGCTGCAGCGTGACCAAGAGCCTCTTTGCAGCAGAGGAAGAGGTGTAAACTTACAGAGCTCAGAGAAACCTCTCCCTGGTTCTCACAGTGCCTGTGCGTCCTTCCTCTTCCCAGGAGAGAAGAGGAGCCCAAAGAACGCTGTGACGTCAGGACCCGTGGTGGAAAGAAGCTGGGAGTGACTGCGCAGGTTGGTGTGATCCCCGGTACCACCAGCATGCAGCTGGACAGGAACAAGAGGGACAGCCAAAAACTCCCCAGGGAGGAATGCTGCCTGCCCAAAACCAAAGGAGCTGTAAGCCCAAATTCACAGGCTCAGGATGAGCCCACTGGGGGGGCGAGCCTCAGGTTGCTAGCCCCAGGTGTAACAAACCCTGCCACACCAGCAGCCAGCCCCTGACCCTCCCGCTGCTTTTGGGTGCCCAAGAAGAGCTCTACCGGCTAGCACTTCCTGAGAACGCTGCTCTGGGATCCCCGCCAAAACCAACGCGTCGCCTAATTAATCGCTGGGCTGTCAGCGGGCTGCAGAGCTCTGACCTCTCCCCAGGCTCAGCGCGGCCACGGCGGAGCCTGACGAGCCCAGGCAGCCCCGACCGCTTCTTC
The DNA here is from genome assembly GCF_036417535.1 of Chlamydotis macqueenii. Taxonomy (NCBI): domain Eukaryota; kingdom Metazoa; phylum Chordata; class Aves; order Otidiformes; family Otididae; genus Chlamydotis; species Chlamydotis macqueenii. The sequence goes on from NC_141566.1 coordinate 1,401,214, forward strand.
TCTCCGCGGCAGCGAGGTTTCAAGGTTAAGTGCGGAGCCAGGCTGAGATGAGCGCTGATCTCCTCGCATCCCGCCCGCGGCCAAATCCTCAACCGCTCCAGGGGTTTTATAACCCCCTGCATTTTCCCCCGGGTAGTAACACCCCCCAGCAGTCCTGTTCCTCCTTCCCCAGGTGCGGCTGCCGCCGCGGGGGTTGGCTCGGCGGTTCAGAAGGGAAACACTGGCTGATTTCCGCGGAGGAAGAGATCACCCTGACCCGCAGCGCAATTCAGCAATCCCGTCTGCGCCCCGAGGCAGAAGGCTGAGACTTCTCAGGGTGTTTCTGAGTCTCACCTCAGAGGTGCCTAGGTATGAAACTATTCATCACAGGAAAACTCGTTCTCCCACGAGCCAATCTGCAAAAAAGGCCCTGGTGCCCTGGGTAAGGAATTCTGCTCGTGTGGAGTTTTCCCTCTTCGGTTACACACCGATTTGCTAGTCTCTACCAAATTGTCCTTGTTCTTGTATTACAGTAGAGGCAGAAAGAAAAGCTGATGAGATTTTGAGGCCGCTTTAGGATTGATCAAATTTGCTTGAGACCCCAGAGATGGAGAAGCCTGCACCTCCCCGAAGACAACCTGGGATCCACCCTCCCAGCACGGTGGGGATACAGCCCCTGCGAGCCGGCCCCACAGGCATCGGACGCCTTCCTCCTCCTCTACTGGCCACGCAAGTCTAAGAGCTGCAATCTCACATCACCCAGCGGCTCCCCTGCTCGGAGGTGCTGTGATTAATGGCGATGAATTATTTAATGTGGTACCTGGTGCCGAGGTAGTGCTGCGGCAGAGACACCGGGACAGCGCTGAGACAGCTGGGATCGGCTAGATGTGAAGTGGGCGGGGAACAGTCCTACAGCTCGCCTGTCCCTACGCTCTATTCTATGCCTAATTTGCCTTTTTTTTGTCAGAATATATATCCTTTGCTGGTCTTCCTGAGCCAGTATCACTTTCTACACGTCCTGCCTTCTGTAGGGTACTGCACTGCCCACGGGGGATCTGCTGGTGTGTCGCCAAGGGCCCCTCTGGTAACTGCAGCTCTCCACAGATCAATTCTGTTCGTCACACTGGACTTGCAGGACTAGGACTGGGCTTCCCGCTGCAACTGTGACTTCCAGCCTGCTGCCTGCACGTCCAGGGAGGAGAATACAGCTCTGTAGAGCCTGAAAAAGGGAACGAGCAGAAGCCAGGCTCTTGCTAACAGACTCTGGGGTCTGTGAGCCATTAGGAAAAGTTTAGGGGCTGTAGGCTGAGAGATTATGGAAAATGGCTGCATTAAGCCTTCCTCACAGGCAGCTTTTAAAACCAGGCAACTTACAGAGACACTTGTTTCTCCTGTACGGCTGTCCTGGTGCTCAGCTCTCCTCCTTTCCCACTGACAGAGTGGCGAGCAGGGAGCCTGCAACCCTGCCAGCGTGAAGTGCATTGCCATCTAGTGCCTTCTGCTGCATGCAGTGGGTACTGGAGACGGAAACGGGGGCAGAACCTCCTGCCACAGGGCTCAGCAACCTAAATCCAGTAGCTTCCAGTACCTAAAGGGGGCCTACAGGAAAGACAGGGAGAAACTCTTCAGCAGAGCCTGGTGTGACAGGACGAGGGGTAATGGTTTCAAAATAGAGGGAGGCAGATTCAGACTGGACATAAGGAAAAAATTTTTCCGCTGAGGGTGGTGGAACACTGTCCCAGGCTGCCCAGAGAGGTGGTGGATGCCCCATCCCTGGAAACATTCCAGGCCAGGCTGGCCGGGGCTCTGAGCAACCTGATCCGGTTGGAGATGTCCCTGCTCCTGGCAGGGGAGTTGGACTGGGTGGGCTTTAACGGTCCCTGCCCACCCAAACCCCTCTGTGACTCTAAACCGACGCAAGAGAGCAGATGAGGCGGGCTGCTGGGGCCCGCGGCTAACGGGCAAAGCCACCCACGGCCTGATCTTAAGCAGCGCCGAGCGATTTTTACAAAGCAAGGCTTGTTTTAGAAACTGTCAGTCCTAGCTCAGTTTTAAAATAGCTCAGACCCGACTTCCTGCTGCTCCTCTTCCCTGTGGGACAATCTCAAACTTCAATAAATTCATCGAAAAGGCGCACTGCTCCCCGTCCCTCCTGTTTCGGGCAGCACGGCCCGCTGTCCCCAGCTTCCCCCTCGCCCACCGCTCCGTGCCCGGTAAAACCCAGCGGTTTCGGGGGGGGGGGGGGGAAGCGGGGCAGGTGTGTGAGGGGGATTCCGCGCGGGAGGCGGCTGCAGGGCAGGGGAGGCCGGTTAGCCAAGGCCTCAGCCGGCATCTCGGCCCCTGCCCGCCCGGGGGGGACGCGGCCTGCGGAGCCGCCTTTCCCCCGGGCCCGTCCTCGCCGTTACGATTGATCCCGGCGCCCCCCCCGTGCTTGAGGGGGAGCCGCCCCCGCCGGGCCCGGGAAGCGCCGGGGAGGCCCCGGTTGCTGCTGCCAGGGGAGAGCAGGGCCGAGCGGAGCCCTGCCCCGTCCCGTCCCGTCCCCCCGAGCCGGGCAGCCGCGCTCGCTCACCGTCTCCAGCGCGGCCTTCCTCTCGCCCTCCTCCGCCATGGCCGCCGGACTACAGCTCCCAGCAGCCTCCGCGCGGCGGCGGCCTACAGCTCCCAGCGGCCCCCGCGCTGCCCCGCCCTCCGCCGGAAGTGCGTCGCGGCGGCCCGGTGCCGAGGCGGGGGGCGGCGGGCGCTCCCTCCTGCCGCGGCGGCCGGTGAGCGGCGGCGGCGGGGCCGGCCCGGGCCCCTCGGGACAGCCGCCCGTTACCCTCTCGGTTCTGTCTCCGGTTCCCCCCGGGGAGCGGCAGGCCGCGGCGGGACCGGGACGGAGCGGCTGGGCCGGCGGGCGGTGGGGCTGGGCCCGCAAGGCCCCTCGGGAGCCATTGCGGTGAGGGAACCGGGGCGCCGGCGGCGCCTCCCCGCAGGCGGGAGGAGGAGGCTTGGCCGGGCTGCCCCGGCCGCTCCTCGGTGCCGCCGGAGGCCTCGTTCGGCGCCAGCGGGGCGGGGGGCGGCGGGGGGCTGGGCTTCGGGAGCTCGGGGAGGGGAAGGGCCGCGGCTGCTGTGCGGGGCTTGACCGCGCAGCGCCGTGTTGCCGGTGTAACCGGGAGCGAAGGCTGGCGCGGATTTTAAGGACTGGGTAGTGATGAGTGATTGCGGGGGGGAGGCTCTGTACGAAGGGCGTGCGTCTCCGGGGAGCTGCTTGTTCCGCAGCCGGTTTCTTCACCTCTCTTCCAAAACGCGGTGCGCTGCCTCCCCGAAAAGCTGCTCCTGAGGAGAAGCGGGATTAGTCGTGTCTAGGCTTTTCTTTCTGGGCTGGTGAAGCAGAGGTACCCGCAGTTTGGTTGGTGCGTGAATTTCACACTTCCCAGGCTTAAAGCGTAACGCTGGAGCATCCTTCAAAGAAGCAGTGACTCGCAGGCGCCGGGGAAGTGTTAAAGGGAAGTCCAGGCTGCTTTCTGCTGAAATCAACGTCCTTAAACCATCTTATTGCAGTCAGGCAGCTCGCAGCTGGCGGGGTTGCAACACCTGCGCTTGTTTCGTGGTGAAAGGCAGGAGTAACGCGACGCGCCTTGCTTTCTGGGAAGAGGATTTCTGGAAATACAAGCAGTAACCTCCTCCGTCGCTTGTTGGCGCTGGGGCTGTGAATCCTCTGGTCAAGAGGAAGGACTGGCGAGTCCCCCGTGCAGGTATGGGCAGGACGGGCGCAGCTTTCTGGGTCCGTTTCTTGCCCCGCCTGCGTTAACTGCCATCTGATAGCTTATCCTCGGTCTTCAGTGAAGTCAGAGCGGCAACCAAGTCGTTTTGTGTCGCGTTTGTCCCTGCTGAGGTACTAAACATCCCACTGAGGACCGAGGCTGTGCCTCTGCCATCCGTTACGGCGCTGCAGGGTTCTCTGTGCCCTCTGTCAAATACCCTGAGAGACCTCGTGGACGGCAGCGCGCTGCAGCCTGCCTTGCGAGGGGTAAACAGTTGCTGCGCCGCAAATGCAATGCTCGCCTTTGTGCTCCGGCGCTGCCGGGTGCTCCCGGGACCCGCGGTGCTTTCTGGGTGGCTGAGGAACGCGGCCTTTCCCCCTCTCGCTGCTGGTTTGGAGCCCTGCCGTGCAGGGCCTGCCTGATGCCTCTGAGTGAGCTTTTCTGCGAAGGTTTGGTCTTGGCTGTTTCCAGCCATTCAGTATTGTAAGCTTAGACAGAAAACTTGTGATCTGTGGGTTGGACGAAGGGACACGGGTTGATTTTAATGGATTTAGTTTGTGGCTCTCTTGTAACTTCAGAGGAGAGAAGTTCTCTAGCAGTTTGACAGATGTGTGTTACTAATCTGTTATGAGTTTTACAGGGCTGCGTGAGAAGCTGCTCGGGGAGAGAACTGCGCTCCGTGTTAATCTGTTTTACTTCACGTAATCTGTTCTGCTCGAACCTGCGGGCAGGTGTCACTGCAAAGCACGTGGCTGTTGTCTCGGAAGCAAGGCGGAGGGCTGGGAATTCAGTGAGCTGGTGTCCCCGCTGTCACCGGGTGGCGGGGTCCTGCGGTGTCAGCGAGCCTCCCCTTGTGGTACCGTTGAGCTCTCGCCTCGCCACCGTGAGTTCTGCAAGCACCCAGAATTAGAAATCCTCTAAACCGCTTTACGCTGCTCAGTTTGAACCTGGAGCAGTTCTGCTCTGGGAACGGAGGTGTCTGCCTGCGTGGGCTTTGTAGTTCTGAGGGTAGCTGCTGCCTTGCAGGCCGCTGATCTTCCTCACCGCGCACCGGCACGGCTCTGGGTGAGTTGCTGGGCTGGCCGGGACGTTGCAGACGGCCGTGCCTCGGTGGATCTGAAGGGGGATGGTTCTGTAAGAAACTCCTCTTGGTTTAGCATCGCTGCGGACCAGCGCGCTGTTGTAACCATTCGCAAGTTCTTCGGCGTGTGCCGCTCAGCGGTTCTGCGTTAGGAAAGCCGGGGTTGGCGGCACCTGGAGAGATCAGGTGCTGAGGGAGTGGAAAACAGAACAAAGTGCAGTTTGTGTGGTTTGTGACTTCTGGCTAAGTCAGTCAGAGCTGTGGTGCAGGGTGGGGATCACTCTGTTCGGAGAGAATTGCTTGTCAGTCACTGGTGATCTGAAGCTAAAATCTGTTTTGTTTTGGTTTTATTATTTTTTTTTTTTTTTTTGCCGTGGGTATGACTTGTTTTGTGGGAAATGTTTGCGCGCTCTCTGTGGCCTTGTCAGCAGCGAGCAGCTGTCTCTTTAATCGGGGGAAACCAGGAACCGTTGCCTGGCAGTTAATAATTTCTTTTTTACGAGATCAGAATCAGCTGTGTGGCTGCCCTTGTCTCTGGTGTGATAAGCATTTAACTTGAGTTACTCAAGGTTTAGCTTTGTTTCGCCTTTGCAAACTGGATTTTGGGCTAGTTTCTCTTCCGTTACAGCTTCTTCAGGTGGAGGCAGTGGCTCCTGCAGGAGCGTTCCAAGGAGTCGCTTATTCCTTTATGCTTGAGCTCAGAGTAATCCCCGCTTCTGCTCAGTGCCGGGTCCAGGCGCTCCTGTCTTAAGGAATGCTGTGAGCATCAGACTAAAGTTTTGATCTTTTCAGGTCTGTGGAGGGTGGAACTTGTGATTAGTAACTCACTTGTGTTTAACTTGGAGCACTGGAGCCGGGCTTTGTGACCCTCAGACTTCCATGTCTGTGGCGCTGGGCTTTGAAGATCTGAGAGGAGCTTTTTAAGGTCAGAGGCAGCAAAGTATCACGAGAATCTGTGACTACTTTTCCTGCTCTAATGCAATCAGCATGTGGTTGATGCAGCAATTTAAAGCTGGCTTAAAAGAACCAAAAAACCTACTAAACTGCTAGGCTGGCCACTGAAGTCCTCCGTGTCAGGATGTCAGAGAGCTCAGAGCTGCGCACAGACAAACCCGGAATGGTTTGTGTGCGTGGGCTGATCAGTGTGAGCTCTTGTAGTGCAGCTTTCTGGAAGGAAGCTTGAATTTTCTGTAGAGGCAGCTCTGAAGGACTTGGCGAGGTGTGATCTGGCAGGCTGGGAGGGCGATGCTGGAAGGAAAAGCTTGCGGTCGGGCTTTGCAAATGACTCTGCTTTCTGCTCGTCATGTGATGTTCTTGGTAGCGCAAGTGTTGCAAGAGGTGATAGGATGCCTTGGAAGTGTGTTTCTAAACTCCTTTAGGGCATTTGCTCTGAACTGGGGGTGCTGGGACTTGGCAGGCCTGTGCGTAACTCGTTCTGCATGAGAAGAGCAGCGTGGTGAGCAAGAGCAGCCCAGAAGCTCAGGCACTGTGAGAGTCGTAACCTCGACTGGTGACCATGGATCCGCCTTGGCAGGGACCTGCTTTGCTGCTTGAAGAGATTACTTGCCCTTCATAGGATTTCTCCCTGGAAAAAATCCTGAACTTGTGTGGAGTAAGTGATTCCCAGAGTTATGAACGGCTGTATGGAGTCACATCGGAGGTTTTGGCTCTGTGGTGACTGCTGGGATGCCTAGGGATGGGTGGAAGAGCAGAAGAAACCCGTGATGAACTCTTAGGCTCCAGTGAGCGGCTGCTTGGGTGATATTTTCTGTTGTATTTGTTTAACAGTGATTCTTTTCCTCCATAAATTCGTGAATTACTTTCTGAACTCATGTGAACTCTTTCCCTCCACAATAACGAGCTTCAGAGGACGCTTTGTGTGAAGAACTACTTCTGCTGGAACCCGTTCTTGCACTTTCTGTTCGTGTTTGCGTTACCGATCGTGAGTAATCACGACTTTCTTCTTGGCTTTATTTTCTTTCCCCTTGGGTATCTTTGTGCTGAGGAGTTTTCTTAGAAAGTGTGTAAGGGGACAAACTGTTACACCTACTTTCCCGTATTCTGTAACTTCCATAATCTTCTTCAGGTGGACATGGACACTACTTCATTGAGTGTAATAAGCACCAGCTGTCCTTATGTTAAAGACTGTCTCCTCTTGAGTGTACAAGAATTTGATTATTTTTTTTTCTTTTCTATAATGCTGGTCCCGATTTCTCTAAATCCTGTTGTTTAAATCCCTGAGCCGTGCCCGGATGAGGCTGGCTCCCAGGTGGGAGCGGTGGATGGAAACAAGTGGTGTGTGAATATTGGAGGTGGTGGTGAGGAGAAGGGAAGTTGTCACGTCAAAGAGGAGCAGGTGAACACGAGGAGTTGCCTTTGTTCTGGAAACGGGTCTTGCTCTGAGACAGGGTAAAGGAGAAGCGGGCCATGCAAAGCAGCGCCAGGGGCTTCCCTCCTGTCCTTGGCAGACGAGAAGGGGCGCGTACGTGGGTCAGAGGGGTGCCAGCTTTAGGCCAGGAGGAAGTGAAAGCAGCAAATCTGTTTGGGGGAGCTGCTGCCGAGTGCTCTGGTGCTTCCTCCTCCCTCTGGTTATTGATGCCCTTTTTTTGTGTTGCTGGTCAGAGAGAGCAAAGGAGAACAGATTCCCTGGGAACTTGGGCTGCGTGGTGTGAGGCTTTGTCGGGTGTGTTCTCCCTTCCCCTGTCCTGGCACTACGAACTCTTGGGTTTTCTAGAGTGTGCTTGATGGCGTGCTCTGCTCCAAAGCCGGGTCCTTTGAGACCTTTTGCTGTTCTGCTTCCCCCTTCGCTTGTGGGCACTTACCAAACTTACCCTGTGCCTTCTGTTCCCGTCGGCAGTGCTGGCTCCGAATACCTCAGTGCTTCCAGGGCGCTGTGGCTTAGCCGTGGAGTCTGCTCTCTGAATAAATCCATGAGTCTATTCTTTTTCCTTTCCCATGTTGAGGTGTTAAACCTGTGGGAGGTTTGGGAGGTTACCTGATTGTCAGGCTCAGGCTGGCACAGGGAGCTCCGATGGAATGGGTCGTGATTGTACCTCAGCTTCACAGCTCTGCCTTCCTCCGCTGCCTCTTCCACCGTTGCCGTGATCATTTGCGCGTCGGTTCTCATGAAAGCAGGAGCTCTTCGGGGCAGATGTGTCAGCACGCTGCTCGGTAGGATGGCTCCTGGTGCCGAAGAGATCGATAGGTCGCTTGGGTCAGTGCCGGAGGGGCGGGGAAGTCTGGCTGGGCACAGCCTGTGTTCGGTCTCTGCCTCCCGAAGCTGAAGCACTGCTGTTGTACCTGTTTCTAGAGAGGTCTCCAGGCTGTCTGGCTGCATTGAGATAGGTGTGTGATCTTTCCAGCCAGAGTGCAGATGTTTCTAGACACAAAACAAGGCAGGCAATGTGAGGGCAGTCAAGTGCAAAGTGAAAAATAAGATTCTGGGGTTTTGCAGGGTCAAAAGTCTTCCTGAGTCTTCCCTAAGCAGAAAAGAGGCTTACGGGTGTGCTGGATTAGCCCAGCAGATGTCACGGCTGCGATCTGACGTGTGGTTTCACATGTTAAATCTCGAGTCTGTCAGTAGATTAATGTGATGATACTTGAGCCGATTAAGTGTGTCCCTTTATACGACAGCAAGCGAGATTTTCTAACGCCGGAGACTTCACAGAAGTCTGGCCCTGAGACACTTGCAGGCTGCAGCCTGTCTGGTTTGATACATATGCAAGAGTGCTGGCCTGGAGAAGGGGCGTGTTGCTGAGGATAATTGCTTTGCAAATGCGCCGTCTGGCTTTCAGAAGCGCAGGTTGCGTGTTTTTGCAGCAGTCTTGGGGCAACGTGCGCTCAGTGAGTGTGTCCAGACCGTGAAGAGGGGACATGCGTGGTTTTTTACTTCACTTTGATAGCAATCAGGGCCAAGGCCTCGCCCCTGAGCAGTCGTGTGTTGGGGACGGCGAGCTCAATCTGCATAACTGGCTGCTGCTAGCATCGCTGCCAGACAGTTACTTCCCTCTGAACGGGAGCTGGCTGGCCACAGGCAGCTTGTTCAATAACAAGCAAGAAAAAACTTAAGGGTCAGTTGAAGAGCATAAAAAAAGGTACTAATAGCTAGAAATCTAGGTGGAAACAAGGTAGGCAAAATTAATTATGGGTCAGTGGCTGTAGGACACCATGCAGTTGCAGTATGAAAGACCTTCTAGAGATTATTGTAGTCTTGGTGGTGTTCTGAACAGAACCTGATGGGGGAAATGAGAGCAGCTTTCCGATAATGGTATCCTGGCGAAGTGTTGAACAAGCTTGTGCCTCCCTCCCGTTACCTTGAGGGCTGAGAGAATACTGTTCAGATCGTGATGCTTTCTCTGCCAAAGATCACGAGCCTAATTCTTGCTATGTTTTTATTTCCAGGTAGTGTGAAGTCATGGCTATCCTGTTCGCCGTTGTGGCAAGGGGCACAACCATCCTGGCCAAACATGCCTGGTGCGGAGGAAACTTCCTGGAGGTGACAGAGCAGATCCTGGCAAAAATCCCCTCAGAAAACAACAAACTGACCTATTCACATGGGAAGTGAGTAACGCGTCTCCTCTGGGCAGGGGAGGAGAGGCTAGTGAGCGTGCAGGAGGACAGGAATGAATCCAGATCCATACGTGGGTGTGTTAGTGTGCTGGTTGTGCAGTTGGCTCAATAACTTTTTTTTTTTTTTCCCCAGAACATTGCAGCATAACCAGGATTTGCATTTAGCTTAAGCAATAAGTACCAAGGCAGTTGATAGGAAACAGTTTCCTATTTTTATACCACTCCAAAGTGAGCTTGCATGCGTGCTGCGAAGTGTGCGGTCTTTCGCTCATTACTGACCGTTTCCTTAACGAGGATTTAAGCAACGTGGCGGGAGGTGACTGCAGTTTGTGGCTGGTCTGCTTTGCATCGCGCTGTGAAAACACGCGGGTGCCGTTGCGCAGCTGTGGGCACGGAGCTTAGCGACAGAGCGTCTCCCCTGCTAAAGTCAGTCTCTTGTAACGAGTCTCTGCTGGCTTTTTGTCTGTGATGTGGATAATCACCTCCTCGGTCAGAATCTGCCAGCCCTGCCTTCCCCCTAGGAGATGGGAAGGAGTTCCTAGCCATCTGTTTGGAGGATTGAATATTTTCACACACACGTGCTTGGAGCACTTCTTCCTGCTTTCAAAAAGCAAGGTTTTTCGTTTGTAGAGACATAGAATAGCCTCTTTTTTTTTTTTTTTTTTTTTTTTTTTCCTCCTTGACCATGATAACTGGGGAGAATGTGAAAACTGTGAAGCTGAGTAAGCACAAGGAGTTGTCATTCTCCTGTCTGAGGGTGTTGGGGATCCTTCTGCCTTGCCAGGGCCCCAGCCTGCTGTACTCCTCAGAGGAATTCGTCCCCTGCTGGAGCACCGAATGCTGGTGAAGGGGCGGTGTAACAAAAAATCGGCAGCTAAAGCCAGGGAGTTGAACTGGAATGCTCTGATCAGTTCTGGTTTGGGTTTAGTTCTGTATGAACTAAGTTGTTGGTTTGTTTTTATTTTTTTCTGGTGGGCCTAAAATAACAGCTTGGTTTAATTTTTAGAGGGAAATATTGCTTTGAACTGGTTTGCGCTGTTTGTCAGGATGCTGAGGGTTGCGTTTAACCAACATCTGAGTTGGCCCAGCACCACCGGAGGCATCTCTACACGCACAGCTAACCCAGCCACGTGATTCAGGCCTGTTCAGCCTGATTATTGTTCTAATTCGTTTTCTGCTGTGGTTGCTTTTGTCTGTTAGCCTTTGCAGGGAAAACCAAAGGCGACCCAGTGGTCATGCAAACAAGGCTAAAGCAGCGGGTCACTGAAGTGTTCTCTTTCTGGTCACTCCAGTTAACTGCGGCTCTTGTCACATGTAAACTAGTGCACGGATGCTTGTACGCACGCCGATGAGGACCAGACATAAATCTGGCCGCTGGGTACCCTGTCAGGGTTCAGTTTTTACGAGTAGGTAGCTGGAAGGACCTGGAGCTGAAGCTGTGTGGCAGCTAAGTGTCCCACAGTCACTGCTAGGTGTGCAGTGCTGTGAGGAATGTGAGGCCACCTGACCTGTAGGTGGTCTCTAATTCGGTGTGACTGATAGGAATGGAAACACTGACCTGATCAGAGGTGGCTGGGGGTGTTGAGATCTGTGTGACTCCTTCCAGGGTAACTGGAATTTACTGTTCTACTTCTCCGGCCCTCAAAGGCCATGTAGCCGGTCATGTGTTCTAGAAGGTTAGTCCTGTGACAGCTCCAAATGACTTTTTTTTTTTTTTTTTTTTTCTTCCCCCTCTTGTTTCCTCTCTGCAGTTATCTGTTTCATTACATCTGCCAAGACAGGATTATATACCTCTGCATCACAGACGATGTAAGTATTTTGGTTGCAGCTATTGCACAGACAGGCTCTCTGCGGGTTTTGGCCTCGGTGTCTGTATGCCAAAGCAAATCAATAGCAGATGCTAACCTGAGGTGCCTTTTGTTCCCATTGGAGCTGCTGCTCGTGTTCAGTCACATCAGTTACGGCTCTGAAGTCTAAGCCCAGAACTCAAATGCACATGAGTAGTTAGTCTGAGGTTCAGTTTTGGGTTTGCCCAGTTTCTTTCTTAGCAGCCGCAGTGCAGTGGGATCTAGATGTAGAGGCTGGCCTTTAATTATCTGTGCAATATGCCTAGCGCTCCTTCATTCTGGAAGTGTTGAAGCAAGAGCTTCTCCCTCTCTGGAAAAAGGTACCAGGCACAGAATTAGAGCTAGGGATACCCTGGTAAGGTCTGCTGCCAACCAGTGTCCAGGAAGCTGGCCCTGAAATCTGGCTGCTGTTCACACCCCAGGATAACCAGTCAAATCCCGTAGTGTTACGTGCAGAACGCCTGTCATGAAGTGATAATTACAGTTTCTCTGCAGCTGGCTGTGTGCCCCATGCACTGCGTTATTCCTGACCTGACAGAGCTCTGGACATGGTCTGCTCTCTTCCTTCCAGGACTTTGAACGATCCCGAGCCTTCAGCTTCCTGAATGAAATCAAGAAGCGGTTTCAGACCACGTACGGCTCCAGAGCGCAGACAGCCCTTCCCTATGCAATGAACAGCGAGTTCTCCAGCGTCTTGGCTGCGCAGCTGGTGAGATCTGGTGCTAAATGGGATTTCCCTGATTTCCCCAGAAATTCTCCCTGTATTTTCTTGCTCAGAACTGAGGCACGATGCTGAGCCTGGGTGTAAAGCCTGGGTTTGGCTGTTCTCCCCACGCTTACCCTACAGCTGGGCTCCAGAAGTAACGACGACACGTTGGCTGTTTGCACTAGGTAGCTGCACCGGGGATTAGATCTTGATGGTAACGTTTGCAGTGTCAAACCTGGTTCCAATTAACCGACCAGGGCTAAGTCACTGGCACTAGGAGCAAGACAAATGCGTGTTACTCTGTTTCTGTTAAACTAAACTTCAGAACGTGCTTATCTCGTAATCCCTGACTGCCTCTCGCCTCTCTCCCCTTTAATTAAGTGAATGAAGTCAGATGGAAGACAGAGCAGGAATCAAGTAGCTGCCCTGTGACTCGTATGATCAATAGCCTTATTAGCGCACAAAACCCCAGGCTACACAGTCTGCCAGGCCAGTGTTCTGAATCTTCTGTTGACGACTCTGAGGAGTCCTTAATTGACTACGAACAGCTTCATAACCTCAGCGATGTTGTTTTGGGGTGGGTTTTTTGAGACTTTCCTTGAATGAATGATAAGATGTCCTTGGAATATTGGCTTTCCGAGCGTGTACGCAATCTGTGTGGCGCTGTACACGTGGTGTAGGAGGTTCTCAGTTTGCTCTGCTGTGGCTCTGAGCATGTTAGTGCTGCTGGTGTCCTCCATGAAGGGCTTGGCTTTTTTCCTGCTCGCCTGCTGAAAATGCCAGGTTTGGTGATATTGCAGGTCAGGAGGAGAGGTCCTTGGCTGGTGACCCACGAGCGCAGTTTGCACTTGCGCTGTTGCCGCCTGAAGCTTTTATTGGAGTTTGTGAAAGGAGCTGGTTTGTGTTGGTGCCCTCAGTGAGTAGTGGAGGGGATTTGCAGCGTGTAGAGTTGCACGTGGTTCGTTGCAGAAACTTTTTTAGCTTACACAGCAGATAAAAAGCAATGAAGAATAATGGCAGTGTGGCTCCAGAAGGGCCCGGTGCATTGTGTGTAATAAATTAGATTAACTTCCTCTGTGTGATGGGACTGAGTCTTTCCTCTCCACCAGGCTTTGATATGTGGGGACTGAAACTGATGAAGTGATGACTCATCAAATTGTAAGCTGTTCGTGGCTGGAATGAGCTTAATGAATTGCCTTATCGGAACAGCCAGGCAGTCTCTGGAGCCGTGGTGTTGGCATTCCCCTAAAAATTCCAGCCTTTCCATCTCTAAAGCATGAGCGGAGCTGCCTGCCTTAGCTTTTGCATATTGATAGAAATCCAGGCTCCACTCGTAGCAGGTAAGCGCTGACAGAAAGCTCTCCCCGCAGATGGCTCTTGGACGTGCCGGGATGAGCGCGCCGCTGATCAGACATGACATCCGGGGCAGGGGCAAGGCTGAGGGCTGGGTGATCCCTGGAACTTCAGGAGTTTAGTGTGAGGCTGAGGGTGGAGGAAGACATCGTACGGCAGCTCAGAGAGCACGCTGCAGCTCAAGTGTAGCACACAGATAATGCTGAAAAGGGAAGCTATGCTTCCAGTAGAACCAGTGACCAGCTTTGATAGCATGCCAGTTCTGCACCTTCTGCTAAAAACCTAACCTCGGAGGAGGAGGAGGTTCGAAGGAGCTGCTCTGTTCGGTGCTTATAACCCTTAATTATCACCTGAGTACGTGAAGGCTGTTAGGGTCAGAGGCTGCTGCTTCCTGGGTTGTCAGAAATGGCTGCAAATGGAACCCTTTTCCAGAAGAAAACGGGTTTAAGTAGCCACGTTGGGTGGTCATGAAGTAGAGCAGTCGTGCAGCTAGGAGGTGGCATGTGAAATCCTCCCAGCTGGGTCTGGTGCACAGCAGACCAGCTGCTGGCATCCTCTCTACGGGAAGAACAGCTGAGCAGCTCAAACTGGCCGCCCTCAGCACCTCCTGGCACGGTGTTTCCAGTTCGCAGCCCTCCTCCTCGTTGCGGGAACCCCCCTGGTGCACCCAGAGCTGGCTGCGTGCTGCCTGCCCTGTGAAGGTGCAGGGCTCTCTGACGTGTTCTGGAGATCAGCAGGGAAGGTCCTGACAGCGTGTTGCCTTCATAAATGGCTCAGAAATGCTGTGTGGGAGTGGGACTGCTGAGGGTAGCCCGGGCTGAGAAAGTCAGATTTTGGTCTGCTACCCCCTTGATAAATGTCTCGGGTAACCTGAAAGCTGACATTTATGTCTGCGCTGTTCTGTAGCGACCAGGAGTTTCCTTGTTTGTCATGCGGAACTGACGTGCAACGCTGCGAGTCCTTGTTATCTGTTACAGAAATACCACTCGGAGAGCAAGGGCGCTGACCAGGTGGCCGAGACGCAAGCTCAAATCGATGAACTTAAAGGAATCATGGTTCGAAACATAGGTATCTGCCCTCCCTCAGCGCCGCGCGCAGCGTTCCTCTGGGCCAGAGCGGCAGGGAGAGTTACCAGGAGTGAAGCTGATGGGGGTGCCTCTCGTGACGGGAGGGACTGGGGGAGCTCTGAGTTCACAAGCTGTTACTGGCGTTGAACTTGGTTGCGGGGGGCCATGGGCTTGAGGAGCGGTTTGAGGTAAAGTTTCACAGCTTGTGCTGGGGTGAAGCGTGCTCTGGACTCGGTCTGTTTGTCGCTGTAGCTTTCCTGCAGCTGCTGGGAGGAGGCTTCTCCGCAGCAGCTTACTTTTTTTTTTTTTTTTGTGTGTGTGTGTGTTGGACTCTGGTTTGGGTTTTGACAAGTCTGACCACTTAAAACTGAGGGTTAGATCTGGAACTGACCAAAATTGAGTCAGATCAGCCCCAAAACGTAGCCCGTGTGTGATGTGAGGCTGTTCCTTAGGAACTGTTCCTGGCAGTCTCTGGAAGGCTGAGAACTACTCGATGTCTAATAAGCCACTGCCAGGAGCTCCTGGCTCGCGGTTGGGCTCAGGTGCGGGGAGCAGCTTTTTGCACTGGGGTTCTACCTGCAGAGCTGGGTTTTTGTCTTTCTCCAGACCTTGTGGCACAAAGAGGAGAGAAGCTGGAGTTGCTGATTGATAAAACGGAGAATCTTGTGGATTCGGTAAGTCTGGGGAAGAACTTAGAAGGAGGCTGACCTCAGGTAACGCTGTAGGCAGCTGGACTGGAACTCCTTCAGCAATTAGGCTGAATTTGTGTACGAGCTCCTCAGAGAGCGCTGGTTCTTGGAAACCGTGTGGAAAATGAAGGGATGGGCTGTGCCTCTGGTGTGAATGCCTTACAGCCCGGTGGCGAGCGTCCTGGGAGATCCGGGGCCGAAGTCCTCAAACTTCAGAGTGATGGGCTGCGTTTTATCACTCCTGTGTGAGCCCTGGCCACCAGAATATTGTACGTAAACCAAAATGTCAGAACGCGGTGGAAAGGCCTGCTTTGGGAGGGAGGTGTGAAGGAGCTGGCGGGCAGAGCAGCCCTGTCCTCTGGAGAGGTGGCCTGGCTGAGATGGGGTGCGTTGGTATCCAGCACTCTGCTTCCACCTCAGGAAGCCGCACAGCTGAGCGTGGGAGTCGGCTTTAAGCCCAGGTTTCTGGTCTAGGGCTGCAGTTCTGCCTGCTGTAGCCTTCACTGAACAAGCTGAGGGGGTGGCTTGTGGGGAAAACCTGGAAATAACCAGCAGAGTGCTGCTGGGCCGGCTGGTCCTGGGCTGGGCGGCCTGGCAGGCGCGGTTCAGGGAAAGCCTGCGTGAATGGTTGGGCTGACACAGCCCGGTGCGTGTCTGGGGGCGTTTGGTGACCAGAACCTGGACTGAGTGGGTGGAATCAGAGGAGACTGGGACCGGGGCAGCCACAAGCTTTCCATGAAATGCAGCAAGCCCGAATACTGGAGGAAAGCTCGAGCGGTAAAGGACCAGGCTGGCTCTGGACACACTCTTACACTTTATCTTGCCCCCGAAGAAGTGTGGGAGAGTTTTCTCTGGATGCCTGCTCGGTTTTGTGTTGGTGTAACTGCAGTGGTTAGATGGAGGAGGTAGCCGCAGTGGTGCGGGTCGTCAGGGAGGTGGGAGCTGGGAAACGTACGTGCCTCTTCATCTGGCTTCCTGGGCCGCAGCTTCCTTTGCAGCAGGTCCAGGAGTTAATGAGTTGCTTTACTGTCTCTTGTAGTCAGTCACTTTCAAAACTACCAGCAGGAACCTTGCTAGAGCCATGTGTATGAAGAACCTCAAGCTCACCATCGTCATCATCATCGTATCAATTGTAAGTATGGAGCTCGAGAACCTCGAGCTCGTAGGTCGGGCTTAACTACTGGAACGTGCCAGTAGCGTATCCCTGGCTGTAGACCCGCGTGTACTCAGCTCTGTGCTGGAAGGGTCTGAGCTGTCTTGCTGGAGGACAGCTCTCATCCCCGTGTCACCGCAGGGATGCCCGAAGTGCTGCAGGGCACGTGACGAGTTAAAACCCTGGGCTTTCTGAGCTTGTTTTTGCGTGCCAGGCCAAGGCAGCCCGTAGCCGGACAGTGGGCGCGCGGTTCTCCGCTGAAGCGGCTGTGTTCTTTCCGCAGGTCATCCTCTACATCATTGTGTCGGTGGCCTGTGGGGGGCTGGCGTGGCCGAGCTGTGTGCAGAAGTAGCTGGAAGCAGCTGGTTCCGGTCGCGTGGAGATGAGACTCACAGGAGCGAGAAGAAGCAACTTTACCGAATAACTCCTAATCCTTCACTACTGACACCTTCTCATTCTTCCATCCCTCCAGGACTTGAGACTTTTTTGCCTTATTGCCCCGAACAGGCCCGGCTGGTCGCTGCTTCCGTGCAGCCGTAACCTCAAGAACGGGCTGGTTTAAAGTACTTGAAGGGATTTTTTTTTTTTTTTTTTTTTTGTTTCTTTTTCTGTCCCAACTCCAACCTTCTCAGCTGGGTGGGTGGAATGTCCCGCTCTGAGGGGCTGTGTGCGTGCTCGCCCGCGTGTCCGTGTAGCGCTGCGCTTCCCTGCGAACGTGCAAGTGGAGAGCAGCGCTGCTGGCACCTGTCCTGCCCGCGGGGATGGGGCTGGGGGGCCGGCCGGGGGGCTGAGATGAGAGGGGTGTAGGTGAGCTTCCGCTTTCTACAAATCTTGGCGGTGCCAGCGCCTCTCCCTGCGCGTCGGGCTTCAGGTGGCTCGGTGGCGTTCCCACGCGGGGAGGCTGCGGCAGTGATGGTGGTGGCTTCTGGGCGAGGGCGTTCGGCACTCTGAGCTGCAGCTGCTGCTTCTGCGTGAGGTCTCCCTGCAGTGGTAGGAGAGGGCGTTGGGTCACCTCAGCGTTTCGAAACGGCTGTCTCTTCATCCTCACTTCTGCCTCAGCTCCCCCCTTAATTAGTGGCTGAACCAATAACAGCAGAGGCGGCGGCTGCGCATAGTTCAGGTTGCAGTACTGTGTCTGCTTTCCCACGTTATTTCTCCTGCTCTTCTCTTGTGGGTGGACTAAAATGGATACTAATGGTCTCACCTCCTGAGGTGAAACTGGGGCCAATCTGTGGATCTGGCTTGGTAAGGTGTCGGGCGTCTGCTGCTTGTGCTTCTGCTCTGGAGGGGCGCGCTGGAGAGCGAGGGCAGCGGAAGCGGGGGGTTGAGGGGGGGTTACTTTCTCTGTGGTCTGAAGAAGAAAGGCTTTTTCTGAGGATTTAATAACGTGTGCTCCTCTGAGAAGGAAAAAACCAAACCAACAAAACAAACGTGAGGCTAATAACCAAATGTCGGCTCAGGTACGGCGATGGTGCGCTGCGGTCGGACGGGGGCCGCTGCTGGGAGCGGTGACGGCTGGACGGGGGACTCGCCGGGCCTGGCTGGCTGGAGCCAAAGCGCTTGGTGCCGGTGTGAGGGCGCAGGGACTTCTGTCTTGGGTTGTACGGGCTCGTTTCCAAGGGAAGAAATGGAAACGACTGAAATCTCACAAAAGCATGAGGTGCTCTGCAAAGGGAACTGCGTCGTTTTGGCCTGGGAAACCTGTCACGGTCTGGGAAGGGGAGGCCTAATTTGGCGATTGAGCTCCCGCGCTTGGCTGACGCCGGGGGTGCCCCGCGCCGCAGGCTGGGTGCAGGCAGGGCAGCGACACGGAACTGCCGCTCCGCTGCGTGCTTTGCTGGGTGTGTGACACCCTGGGGCTCTCCAGAGTTCTCCTGTAACCCCCTATCACTTGGATTTGCCTTCTGTGAGGCTGAAATGGGACTGAAGGCCATTGATCCGGCTGCCCAGAAAGCGGCGGCGGCTCTGCTCAGCGCTGTGGTTGCTGCTGTCTCTCTCTCTCATTCTGTTAATCGAATGTAAAGCTCGGAGAAAGATTTCCGTCCTCTTCCCTCCTGCTCTTCCAGCCCCCGCGGTTCAGCCTGCACCTGTGCATGTTTTAGGGATTGCTGATGTTACTGTGTTCATTTCTATCATTTGTTGTCTTATGTACAAATACTTTTTAAAGAAAATAATTTCCTTTCCTTTTAAAGGATGCACTGAGGCATTAGTGTAAAAACAGAGTTAATTGATTTAAATAAAATGACTGTACAGGAGGAGCTCCAGTTGCGTGAAAGGGGGCTGGGGCCTCGATGGAGGCGCTGGGTAGGAACCGCTGCCACCTGTGCGCGATGCTGCGGCTCCAGGCTTAGCGTTGCCCTGCACGGCTGCTTGGAGAAGTCCTGCTGTGTGCGTGTTTCCACGGTGGCTGCGTAACGCCGCTCGGCTGTGGCGGGGTTTTGATGCAGGCGGTGGTGGGACGGATCTGCTCCTCCCTGTCAGGAACTGGAAGTGTGGGGGCCTGGGACGCAGGGATGCTGGGGACGCTGTGCCCGCTCGCAGGTGCGGAGAACACGCAGGGAAGAGTGACGCAGGCAGTGCAGTGGTGGTGTTACTTGGAAGGTAAATGTTAAGTCTGTGCAGACTTTTTTTTAATTTATTTTAAAAGGCAGTTTTCAGCTATTTAAACCCCCCCGTCCTGAGGGAAACCCGGAGCAATGGCTGCCTTTCCTCTTCTCTCGGCACAGCTGGCAAGAGCCCCCCTTTTCTGGAGGAGTTCACCCTACAGCCAGATCTCTGCTCGCTGTCTGGCACCAGCGCCTCTGTAAAAGCCTTGCAGCCCCTCACCCACCTCAGGCCTGGTAGCTGCTGCTGCAGTATTGCATTTTGAAGCAGGCTTCTCTGTCACTGTGCGGGAGCTGGATTTCCTCTTAAACGTGCAGAACGGCGTGAGTTCAGTTGGTTGGTACCTTGGTTTGAGGCAAAGCTGTGTTCTAACGCTCTCTGCTAGGGCATAAATGTAAAAATCTGAAGTCCCTGGGTATGAGAATGGTGTAGGAAAATGAAAGGATAAAACCTAAATCAGCCTCTCATTGGTGAGCTTGGTATTTCAGAGCTGGGTTTTGTGCAATTCCTCACAGAACCAGTGTCACGTGCCTGATAGGGTTTAACAGAATAGAACTGTTGAAATGTGTGACTTTTTCAGAAAGCTTTTGTTCTGTACCTGGCATTAAAACCTCTGCGGTATCCGTTAAATGGCAGCAGCTGTCTCAGCTTGGGAGGCTGTTCCAGTACCTCAAGGGGGCCTGCAAGAAAGATGGCGAGAGGCTGTTCAGTGGGGCCTGTTGCAATAGGACGAGAGGTAATGGTTTTAAAATAGTGGGGGGTAGATTTAGATTGGATATTAGGAAAAAATTTTTTACAATGTGAGTTATACAACACTGTCCCAGGCTGCCCAGAGAGGTGGTGGGTGCCCCATCCCTGGAAACATTCCAGGCCAGGTTGGACGGGGCTCTGAGCAACCTGATCTGGTTCGAGATGGCCCTGTTCCTGGCAGGGGGTAGGACTGGGTGGGCTTTGAAGGTCCCTTCCACCTCTAACCATTCTATGATTCTATGAACAGCAGGGCCTGGAACACGCAGGCCTGCCCTACCCTGACCGTTGGTGTGCAGAGCACAAAGCCCAGAGAACTCCCAAACAATAGAGAAACCAAACTGAACAGTGCTGGCCCTTTATCCTCCTGTATGCTGGGCAGGTACATTCCGTGGGACCAGGTTCTAGCTCTTAATTATCAATTAATATTAACAAATATTTAAAAAGAACCTTCTCTGTAAAGGAAAAGCTTAACAGGACAGTGCTGTAAAGCTGCAGCAAGAAGCCTGTTTGTGTAAAGCCAGCGCTGCCTCTGGGCAAGGGCCGTTCCCCAGATTTTGTTCTGCTTAGGCACCCGTGGCTGCTTTCCCGGACAAGCCGGGAACCCTGTGCTGTGCGTTCCACTTTCCTTTGCTGACACCACCTCATGCTGGTGAAACCCAAGGAGATTAACGGTAAATACCAGTGCGTGCAGTGTAGGAGCCCTGCAGGGCTGGGCCGGTCACACAAACCCTCATTCCTGCACAAAAACCACGCAGAAGTCAGGCTGCCTTTGAATAAAGCAGATCTATTTCAGCACCATAACATTTTATTAGACTACACTATCAAAATCACATTGATGGCAGGGAGAACACTGCTAGTGCACGTTTTCCGTACTAGGACTGTATCCACAGCATCCCACCCTCGCTGAGGAGAAGGACTGACACCAAATCCTCCATGGCAAAGAGACAGTAGAAAACTCTTCTACAAAAATGGGGGCAGTTTAGGGCCAGCTGAGAGAGAAAGGGCAACACTTCAAGTCAGCTCAGTCAGGGAGGGCTGTTTGTTTTAAAAAGTTTACTTTTACCTGGTGGTTGTTAGCATCCTCAGCTGAGAGGTGAAGATGCTGATCAACAGCGGTTTGTGAATGGCAGCTCCTGTCCCCAACCCCACACAAATATTGTGTACTGCTCCCCAACCGCGATGCACACACGGGAATACAACAGCTTGAAGTGAACTACAGTTATAAAAACCTGCTCCATCCTCTAGAACAAACAATAAAAAGTATCAGAAATACATTCTGTACAGAAGTGTAAAAAAAAAAAAAACCAAAACAAACCAACAAACAGTTGAGTTTCAGACAAATAGAGTACATCAGGCTGAATTGTAAAAGTCTCACGTCTAACACCTACAGCACGAGTTCTGCTCTCCCAGCCGCTGCGGTGCACCGCCCCACAGCACCAGCTCCCAGCCGCTCCCTGCCGCCTTTCTAAGCACGCGTCCTCGGGAGGTGCTTGTGACGAGCCTCCCGAGGGGCTGCAAGTAGAGGCTGAGATGAAATAAGGCTATTTCCAGTCTTCACGTGAAGACCTGTAGTTCAGGAATGTTTTGGACAGTGGGGACGCAGTAAGCCGTTGTCTGTTCCACCCGGAGGAGGTCAGGCTCGCGGCGGGGTTACGGAAGAGCAGAGGAGCTATGTACAGCCCTCTGTGGTGGGGCTGGAGGTCCGTTTCTCACCCAGCCAGCTGGGGGTCAGCTCCGCAGAGGGGTTCGGCAGTGCGTCAGCATCCGGGGGTCAGTAACACCCCTCCTTCCAGGAGTCGTCCTCCGTGGCCTGAGCGCTCTGCGCTGACTGAAGGAACCTGCGCAGAGAGACACAAAGAAAGTCACGAACAGCTCCAAGGAGCAAAGCCCCAGTCAGCTGGGGATGTACGCAGGAATGTGTTTGAGGGTTTAGATTGCACCGCGCTTCTGCAACATCTGCCTGTTGGTAACGTCAGCATCTCCCTGCCGGAGCTAAACCGCTGCAGTCACACAGCACCGCTTGCCCTTCCAGGCAGTTGAGAAAAGTAAGCGACTATTGTGGGGACCTCGACAGCGACATACGTATCCTGCTCTGCTCGTTACTAACGCTGTTGTGGGTCTGTCCCATGACTGAGTCCAAGGGAAATACTTTTCCCTGCAAATGTAACTAAATGCAGGAGAAATAATCAGGTTGATGCAGAGTACTACTACAACTTCAGAGTTTTAAAAATTTTTTAAAGGAAGTAGCTACAGTTCAATTTAAAGCTACAAGGGCCATTAAAAAACAACCGGTACTTATTGCTTACCAATCAAGCTGAATCAGCTTAGCTTCCCGCATACATAAGAGTTTACACTGCAGTGTACTGCCAATAACTAAAAACTGGCTTTCGGCACTGCGGAAGGGGGTTTACCACGCAGAAGCCGTAGGCAATAGGGCCAGAACACCCTTTGCCATAACAGCATAAAGCAGGCTGCATGCAGTGGTTGGAAGCATCTCGGAAGCCTTATTCTTTAAGGAGAGCGAGTAAGTTCTGACTGAAGAGCTGGTCCTTTGGACTGTCTACCGACTTCAGCTACCCACTGCCTAAGCACGAAGGAAGCTAATCATAAAAGCTGGAAATAAATGTAAAAAAAACCAAAAACCAAGCAACCAAACCACAAAAAGGCCAAAAACCCATTGTATCTTTCTGGTTTAAGATGTGGCCTCTAAATCAGTTCTCTGACCCAACTCCATTCCCGTGTCACACTTGAAAATCTGAGATGCACATCACCTCATGAATAAAGCGTGTCTCGGCTGTGAAATGAAGGCAGACGTTCAAGTCCGCGAGGTCTGAAGTCAGGCTCACCTCCTGGCCGGCGGTGTCGGCTTGCTCCGGGGCACCGCGGTCGCTCCAACAGACACGCGCGCTTTACCGGGTGAATTTTTTGCCACAGTGACCACGTTACTGCTCCTGGCAGTGCAATTGCTGCTGGAAGAGCCTGTGCCAAGCAAAGGTGCTGGTGCTTTTCGAACTCCGCTGACAGGACTGGTGTAACTGCAGGCTTTCACCGGCTGCCTGGGCGTTAACAGAGAGTTTGTGCACGACCCCGCTTTCATGGGCTGTCGCACCGTTAAGGGAGACTGCCCAGCACCGGAGGAGTACCTGAGCTTACTGGGAGCCACACCTAGAAATGGAGTAAGGAAAGAAAGAATAACCCCGCTGGCAACGGGGGCCCCTTTTAAGGGCCTCAGGTTGAGTAGGGGGGGGCTAAAGGGACGAAAGGAAGCGAGCCACAGCAGTGCGTACGGAAGACTGCGCGCTGACCTGCTGATCGTTGCTGAGTTCTTGGAATTCGACTGCTTGGCACCTGCAGGTCCGACTCCAGGCTCCGACTGCTCCGCACAGACTCCAGAGCGCGAAGGCTGGTCCTGGCCAGGTTGGGCATGCTGTGCCGCATCTCCTCTGAAATCGAGAGCACATTCTCTATTTGCTGCCTCTGGTAGCAATGGAGATGTACAACGGTTTAGCCTCTCTCTCGAAAAACGTAAGCACTTAAAAGTAGACAACTGTGTAACTAATTCTTAGCTTCCATTAAACAACAGCATGTTTGAAATTTCTATGTCAAAAATTATTTTTGTTGACTCCTATCAACAGCTCACGACCAGCTTACCTTCACTGTTCGCGTACTTGAGCCGGTCCTGCATGGGACTCTGCACAGATCTCCTCGGGGGACGGATACGGGAAGCGGACGTCCTGCCGTAATCGGCGCTGGAAGAGGGGGACTGGCAGCGGGGCGAGCTGAGCGGAGACGGCGAGTATCGGTGAGCGCTGCGGTACGACAGGGAGCAGTCGCAGTCATCCTCGTCCTCCAGGCTGTACGTGTCGAACTCCTGGTCGCTGTAGGTACCTCTGCGCAGGGAGTGAAGGGAGGCACTGGAGCTGCGCCGCGACACAGACGCGGAGCTGGAGGCGCAGTCCTGGCGGAGGCCTGCAGATCGAGGGCAGCGCGGCACAAAGTCAGTGTATGTTAAAACAGAAATTCCTCACCCAGCTGCAACGTGAGCTCGGAATCAATGCCTTCCTCAGTGATCACTCCACCACGGGGGGAAGAGTCAGTAACTCTCGCTGCTTACGGAATCTCTGAACTGGCGCAGCGTCCCCCATTTCAGCACAGTTTAACTGGAGCAAAGAGGCGATGTTCAAAGTGACCTGGATTACTCCTGACTCGCACACGAGCGGCTCTCACTGTGGGCTACATCTTGCCAGGCAAGCTCTGGAAGGTTACCTAGGTACGGGACTCTCATTTACAGGGTGAGTTTTTCAGTCCAATTAATTGCGCACCCATCAGCATGTCAACAGGCTGAAACAAAGATCTGGACTTCTGCCTCTGAGTGAAAAAGTACCTGCTTTTTATTGACCTCAGTGCACCTGTCTGGTTTATTTACAGGTCCTGCCCCAACTTATGCCTTTATTTAAGTCTTGCCTGACAAAAACCAGGCACCTTCTTACCAAGAACTGATGTAGCAACCTGGCTGAAGGGACTTTTGATAAAGGAGTCAGTTAAAGCTCTGAAACACCCTCTTCTCCGTGCGCTCCCCTCACTGCAGGGATTAAAACCAAAGCAAGCGTTCCCCACTCTTCTCCCTTCACAACGCAAATATGAAAAGCCTCCATTGTTCTGAGGATGAAGCACTTCTCATATTTCACTGGAAACTTTGTAATGTGACAGATTTTCTTGACACTGATCGAAAGTGATCACAAAGCATAAGAAAATATTCACGTTTACAAAGAAAGAGGCCTTTATTTGCTTTATTCACTTTAATACATCTGCGCTCAGGTGTAATAAAGTGATAACAAGATCTTAGGTCTTTTTGCTCCCATATTGCAATTGCTGTAGCATAGTATTTTTTTTAATTTCTAAAGGCATGGTACAAAAAGTAAGTGCGTGCTCTCCAAAAGAAAAACAGAGAGCTATTCTCTATTTCCTGTAAATCAAATTAATTGTCAGTTTGCACAGACCAACAGATCCAACCACTGTGTTCCACCTTGATCTTCAATGAGGACCTCATCCAAACCGCACTGAATCCAACAGAAAGTTTACCAGTGATTTAACGGAAACTGGATCAGGGCCCTGGAATCCCCACACACTGGGACACAAACATGTTTTATGTTTAAGTTTAATTTGCAGAGCTGTCTCTGAGCATTATACTACATATATAGTCTTCTGTGAAATAAAGAACTGCTAAAATGCAGTCCCCTAGACAGCTTCTGGGATGATTTCAGGCTGCAGTTAGGCAGCCTGCTCAGAAAAACAAAAATTTACAAGCAGAAAATTTTGCTGGGTTATTTTTTCAGGTGGATCAGTTCCCCAGACCAATACACAGTGCAGTCACGCAGCTGCTCGTGTGTGCTCAACTGAGGGGGCTGCAACCAGACCAGCAACCCTGAGCTGCTGCTGTATAAGCTGGGAGGGAGGTACATTTAGATTGGGTATTAGGAAGAAACTTTTTACGCTGAGGGCGGTGGAGCACTGGCCCAGGTTGCCCAGAGAGGTGGTGGATGCCCCATCCCTGGAAACATTCCAGGCCAGGTTGGCCGGGGCTGTGAGCAACCTGATCTGGTTGGAGATGTCCCTGCTCCTCGCAGGGGGTTGCACTGGGTGGGCTTTAACGGTCCCTTCCCACCCAAACCCTTCTGTTTCTACGACAATTCTAAAAGTGTAACACAAAGGAGGTGGTCGTCACCTACTTTCCTCCTGGAGGCGGGCCATAACCTGGACGTCAGTCAAGTCCTGCAGTTTATAGCCCATGGAGATGGAGTCGTCGGACGTACTCAGCTCACTGTCCACCGACGACTGGGAGCTCAGCGCAGAATGCATGCTCAAGTAACCTTCAGCAGAAAAGAGCAGGGAGGAACAGAAAAAGCATTCAGGCATCCACATGCAAACCAAGAACGAGCAGCAGAGCGTTTATCCCAGTGACAAAATCAGTGCAGTTGTGAAGCTGAGGTACGGTTGCTAGAAATAACGCAGCTAGGAATTACTTGAGAACACAATCCTCCGCATTTTAACCTGCAATTTTCACGAGGCAGACTGTCTTTGCGCAGGGAAAGAATTGCAACCTTCTGTCCAGAAGGTGGCAAAGGGATGCTTGGTAACTTTGAGCTTGAAACATCCTTTAAAAGATCAGAATTACTTCTGCCTATTTTGAGATGTTACCTCAAAAATCAGTCAAGCAATCTGCTTACGCGAAGTAGAGTTTACACTAGATCGCCTCCTCCCCATTCCTGAAGTTCATCCATTTTTCTTCCTCTCACTGTACACCAAACTCTCTCTGCTGAACATTTCTCAACAGTGATGCTCGAAATAAGACATTTTGTCTGTTCTTGGCAAAACATCTAAAAACCACTGCTGAGCAACCCTCTCAAACAATGGTTAACTCCCGGCAGGCAGGGAAAAGCGGCAGGTTCCAGCGCTATTTCTTCAGCCAGTCTGGAAGAGCAGTAACTGACGACACCAGAAACACATACTTGAAGTGCAGGTGTAAAACAGATTTCTTACCAGCAAGCCTCAAATTCCTTGTCTGAAAAGGCAGAAAGATTTTCCATTTCAAGACGCTTACGTAACACCGCGACAGAAGCGACTGCGGTGCAAGGGGTTCACGTGCGTGTCGCACAAATGTTGAAACCCAGCCGATGTGAGAGGGGTGGCACCGGCAGGACGCAGGGCGACCAGCACAGGTTTCCTGCGGTAAGGAACCCCTCTGTAACGCTGACAGCTGTGTTTAATACAGCCGTATCTCAAATACGGCTTTTTAAAAAGCCACGTTCCCAGTTCGGTTGTGCGTGTTTAGTTCGGTGCTGTGTTTCAAGCTGCAGGTCTATTTCAAAACAGGCAAGGAGGAGGAGAGGAAAAACATTCACAATCTTGCCTCAGTAAAGCGACTGCGGCTCAAACATCACAGAATG
The DNA here is from genome assembly GCF_036417535.1 of Chlamydotis macqueenii. NCBI lineage: Eukaryota > Metazoa > Chordata > Aves > Otidiformes > Otididae > Chlamydotis > Chlamydotis macqueenii. The sequence continues at coordinate 1,427,702 of NC_141566.1, forward strand.
AACTGATGATGGTTTTCAGCACAGAAACTTCAAAATGCACCACACCTGGATTTTTTAAGGGTTTGTGTTTCGTTTTTAAGGGAAGTTACTGTTGAACATCTTTCCTTTGAACATAGGGAAGCTCAGTTTTTCTTAGAAATAAAATTAGATTCGAGTCAACCAACCTGACAGTGAACTTAAAACTCATGTTAGTGTGTACACCAGTCACAAGGGAAGAGCCACCAGACACTGGACACAAACTCTCATGTGTCATCCTACACGGACAAAGCCTGTGCTGTACGTGGCTTTTTATCTGGGACCCGTGACAACTTCAGCAGATTCGCAGAGTGAATGGAGAAGCCTAGAAGTTGCACAGGCACTCTGCTTTTACACTGTTGCTGGGTGAAGAAGTGGTTAGACACCTAGATTGCCAACCAACCTCGTATTAAAACCAAGAAACTGGCTTAGAGATTTTTCCCTGCAAAATTCAACTCGCAAAAATAATCACACATGCATCCTTTTGTTTGCAAAACAGAGCTAAGCGTTAATTTCTATTTACAGCAGAAAAGCAGCAGATCTCAAAAGCATACCTGCAGCTGCGAAAACATCCACATGCAACCTTCTTTTTTCCTTAAACATGCTTTATGTTTTCAACATGCAAATCAGGATATAGTAATTTCCACAAAACCCGAACAAACCAGGGAAGACTCCTGTGACAATAAAGCCACGAGGCAAAGCATTTGTCGTAGGAAACTGAGGACCAAGTGCACCAAGCAGAAACGAAGCTTCTGAAAAGCCCACGTGGACTCCTCCGGCAGCAGCTTCAACGCAAAGGCAGACGTGAGGCCAAGCCATCTGGGAGAAGCTTCGTTATCACACCGACAAATACAGCTTCTGACAAGGGGTTTGTATAGGTTGCCTTGCAGGTAGGAAACCTCACTCCAAACACAGTTAATTCTGACAGAAAGCTTTTGTTCTTTTGTGTTTAGCTGCCCACATGGCCAATTTAAAGGCTTATCCTGGAGACCACCCCTTTTACCTTAACGCATGATCTTCTTTGTCACCCACGTTAATGAAGATTTTCAAAAGAAACTTCACAAACACCCAAGCCAGAAAACTGAATCCAAGTAACTTTATAAAGTTAACACCTACATATGATAACATTATTCCAGAGCAATCAATGTTTTCTTTGCCCCAACAGCTGTTTTCTATTTGAAGTCACTTAAAATTAGTACAATTTATAAATATATAAAGTTACAAAAACAAAACCATGAAATAAGAACAAGACATTTAGAATGCAAGGAAGTTCTCTCCCACAAAACAGATGAAACTGGGGCAGTAAGGGAGCGAGTAAAAAGGAGAAAACCCCACGGGTGGACTCACACCTCTTGACAACTTTTCCCTGTGTCAATTAGTAACACTCCTTGCATTTTAAACACTAGAGGGTTGCACTGCTCTACTGACATGCCATACCTGAGCTGCCACAGGTTAGTAGTGCTTTGTTAGTCGATTTGAGATGCCCGGGAGAGTTTAGCGCATTGCTACAGGAGCCTGTCTCTGTATTCAAGTTATGTGTGCTTGGCGATGCCAGTGGGCTGCAATACAGGTTTTTCCATCTACTGGCTAGAAGGAAAAATAGAAAAAAGCCATAAAGATTATAAAGTTATTTTTAGAAACAAAGAGCGTAAGATAAAAAAAGGCACCACATCAAACAGGATTAAATATTGTAACAGATGGACCTCGAATAAGGCACCTTGATTATGTCAGATACAAGACAGAGGAAGCAGCGCAGCGCCTGTTCCCTTGCTCGCTCTCCCCTTTAACTTGTTTTGTCACTTCTGAAGAATTCCAAGGATAACTGCTGACAAACCTGGCTTTAAAGAAGCCATACATTTCTGAAAGTTTCAGTGCTGCTCTTCAAAGATGATTGTTTTCATAAATATCTGTCACTTCTACACCCCACCTTCATTTTAAAGAATTCCATTGCACTTTACATTTACACGTGTTATTTTGAATTTTTAATGATGGAATCAAAACAGCATTAAAAAACAAAAGCTAGCTTTAGATTAAAAGGAAAGCAAATTAATATGAAAAGCAACCACTCTGAAATATTTGTTCAGCACACAGACTCCCAATACGAGTTGGTGAAAGGATCAAAAAGAAGCCAGGCAGCAAAACATGGCGCATCCACGCTGCCCGACGCTGGACACGGGCAGCTGCAACGCGAAGGGAATGACTCAGCGAGCTGTACGTATCCAAGGGGCGGCTGAATCGCCCACCGAACCCTTACCGTCAACAGAAGAGCAGCTAAGAAAATAACAAAGATTCACTATAGAAATCGTTTTCTTTTTTACTTCCCCCGTAAATATAAGGCCAGACTGTTTTAGTTAAAAAGCAGTGACAGAGTACAAATAAATCCTGATACATTTCAGACAGAAAGAAGAGAATTAATCAAATCTTCAGTCAATTTTTCAAGCACGGATGGTTTATAAAAGTAAATGAGGTTTGTTCTCAAACTACCTTCAGTTATCACAAATGAGGAATTTCAAGGCTAAACTCAAAATAAGCTGGATTACAAGCAGTGCCAAAACACTGTTAGTATGTAAACTTAGGAAAAAAAAAAAAGTAAATAAACAGTGGCCTCTCAGTCTTGCAATCACTGAGGTCCAATTACTGGTCAAACTGAAACCAGAATTATCGCAGTCACTCAAAAGGCAGAGCCAGCCCTTTCAAAGCCCAGGCAGACACCAACTCTTGGACCAAAGCGGGGGCTGTATTTTCAGCAGCTAAAAACATCACTGAACTTCAAAACGTTAATTCTCTCAGAAACATCACGTTTACAAGCACTGCTAGCCACAGCGTTTGTGTTCAGATGTTCAGGAGTCACGCCAGAGCGATGAGGCTGGAACACAGCCTGCTCTGCAGCACTTTCCAGCGGTGAGCAGTCAGAAGAACCTAACAAAATGGACATCCTTCCAGCTGCAGGGTAAATCCCAGCTGCCAGCAGAGGAAAGCTCTACGACACAGAAAAGGATTGCTTATCCACTTCAAACCCCTCAGGGACTCGGCTACCAGCCCTTCGGCCCAGGACTCGCACATTGTCCCTACAAACCCGGAGTGCGCTGGAAAGACAAAGGCAGGATATCCACCCAAAAATCCAAAACAGGTGGATTCCAGGTGATGTACCCCGGATACGCAGAGACAGAACCACCACCTCAGACCGGTAACGAAGCAAGCTATGCATCTGCTCTAACAGCTCTGAGATCAGCGGCCGGCTGACAGGGGACTGACCCTCTGCGCTCCGAAAAAGGCACAGAAAAAACACAAAACTATGGCTATTGACTGCGAGGGCGGCACGCGACCGCTGAACAGAACGCTCTGTGGCGTCTTCATTCCAGGCAGAGCATGTAAGGGGTTTTCCCCCCAGCAGTTTAGGAACCCAGCTGAAAGCCACCATGAAATGCTTTTAGGAGACGACAAAACTGGAAGAAAAACTATTTTTTTTTTCAAAATGACACCATTTCTTCAAGTTACAGATTTTAGTATTTCATTATTTCAAGCTTTTAGCATCAGACAACCATCTTACCCAGGCAATAATACTAACAGTAAAATACGGTAAGAGCAGTCACCACCAGAAACACTCAACAGCACTAGAACTTCTGCTATAGAAAAAAGCTGCAATAAAAGCACATTTTCTCCTCTACATATTTTAACATTAAAGATGTTTAAATATTAAAAAGAAAAATCAATTATGAGTCTGAAAACACTAAGATATATTTGTGTTTAGTGTCTGAACATATAAAAAAAACCAGAAAGCCAGGTGGTCAATTTGGCAATTAATTTGAAATGCCTGTATTTGCACCTTAAAAAACAGAAAGCCATCCCAGTCCAGTTTGTTTGGTCTAGCACTTGTAGCCAGCACAGTTTTCTTAACGTTTACAGCATGATCCTTACCTTCATCAGCTGAGGCACTACCAATGTAAACAGAAAGCGGGGAGGATTTTATCCAGCGACAAGCACGGCTGTACAAACAGGCACCACGCGCACGACATCTGAAGCGCTATCTCTGCGGATACTCCCCGCTGCAGCGACCGCAAACTTCTCGTCTCCTTTGCTTTACTGTTTCTCAGTAGTGTAAAGTGCACAAGTGGAAATAAAAGACAGTTCAAGAAGTAACGTTCACAGTTCACGTACCTTGGTCAATTCTGTTTATAAGAGTTCGGCAGGCCGCCTCTGTCTCGGGACTGGGGTTATCCAACACCTGCCGGCACCATTTTAAAGGTGAGTTTGTTCTCTGATCCGCAGATTTTCTCGGGGACACGTAGAGCCTTTGCAAGGATTGGAAGGAGACAGCAAAAATGCTCATTAACTCAAAGCATACGGCCACCAAAGTAGCATTTACTAAAGTATACCTAACAGTAAGCAACAGAAAAGTTATCCAAATTAAAAACAGGGGGAAAAAAAATAAAGTTTAATTTGTATACTGTGACTCAGCAACAAAGTTTCCTACCACAATAGTGAAGTTCCCTTACAGATGGCTTCCCAGAGAAAGTGCAGAGCCTCTGCAAAGCAAGGGTCAGGGCCGGGCTGTCGGAATGCTACTGACAGCTAAGCTGTCGGTACACTCACCATCACGGGTCACCCCTGCCGCCCCTCCACTCCTCCCCCCAAAACCATCTCAGGACAAAGACAGCAAGGCTGAGGAGGTGGCTCTCACTGGAGATTCAAGGTGATCTACTTTGAGAAGCCTAACTGTTGAATTTTCTGTTGAAACCCCTACAGCTCTGTGAGGGGGTATCGCACTGCAGGCAACAGCCATCTCCTGCCTTCTAACAGCAGCGCTCCGAGACACGGAATGAATAGTAAGGACTCTACTCACAGATCTCAGGGATAAACCATTTCACTGGAACATTCAGAAGTCTTCAGACAGTCAGGAAGTGCTAGATGTTACTTTTCCTTTTTTTTTTTCAGTCATTACATTAAATAAGTTCTCCTAAAACCCGAGTTTTTGACAGTTCTCATACACCTAGCATCGCTCTGTATATACAGACAGGATTAGCCCTGCACACAGACAGGTTTAATCACCTTACAGTCTCAGATTACTTACACCTGGCTGTCTGTAAGGTAGCATCTTAACCATGCTTCCTCAGCAGAAAATTTCTCTCAAGAAAGGTCAAAGGGTAGAGGCGCCAGAATGGAAAGCAACTCAGGTATTTTACTTACATATCCCATATTTGCATTTTAAAGTAAAAAAAATCCCAACAGAAAGAAAAGCACCCCGTATTTTAACATTTGTGCTATTTAGCAACACACTCAACTTTTGTGAAGGGGGAAAAAAAAACAAACAAACAAACAACACAACAGTGTTGTGTACATATAGAAGTTAAACAGCTTTTAATTCTTGCATGTCACACTCAGTGCAACTGATTTAAGCCGCTCCCAGCACCTGTCCTCACACTGAATATTCCGCCTTTATCAGTGCAAAATCCAGTATTCGACATAGAGAGATCATAAGGATGCTTTTAAGATTTCAGAGAGTGTCTGCATGTGCTTCAGTTGCCTCCTGCTCTCTCTTCTGGCAGTAACTTTTGACACTCCCGCAGCAAGATACATCAAGTCTTTCTGTTCAGTCACTCGTTCTCACAGACATCTCGTATTCCATTCGTACCATACTCTTCCCAAACAAAACTCATAAATCAGATATTTCAGTAATTATCCCATCCATTTCTGAAAACTCCTCATGTTTAAAAGATAGAGAAACATACTATGGGACTCAGGTGTCCTATCCACTACAGCAGTGTTTGGCTAAAATAAAACATACAAACGGCTGGGATATTTAAAACACCGCGCTGGCATCAAAGCGCCCACCTAGCCTACGCCTCTGTCTCCCGTCCTGTCTCCAGGTAAGGACAAGTACAGAAACAACCCGTTCAAAAGCTGTACCTCCGCAGAAAGCTCTCCTGGAGTCCTACGATTTTGCAGCCTGATGCTATCAGATTGAACATCTCTGGATGCAGCAGCTCTCAAAGCCACCTATTTTCAGCAAGGCCATCTAATCCCTTTTTGGAATTCCTATCTGCTTTTAGCACCCACAGCACCCTGCTGCAGCGAGTCCCACAAGGCACCGACGCACGGGGTGAGCCACCACCCCTCTTCACTCGCTCTGAAAACGTTGCCTGTATTTACTCTTGGTGTTGCCTGGCTCCTGAGGGATCGGGCACAGGCAGAAGGCAATTATTCTCCGTTACCTCCTGACGTGCAGCTCACGACCCTACAGCGGCATGCCCTGCCCCTGGCCAGACCCATCTTTTTCAAGAAGCAGCAATTCAGTCTCTTCAGTTATACAGAAGCTTTTTTTCATACCGAGCTTTACACAAAGCCGCATGCAAAGAAAAACATGCAAAAGCTAATTTGTTCCTGACAAAATAAATGAATGCTGAGAAACGTGAACGCCGTGCTATCTTTTATGAGAGACCCCAGAAGCGCATCGTGCTGCGTTTCTGCACGGGCAAACGAGCATTACAACCACTCAGATCCAATAAACCAGAGAAAGCAAAGTGCTCTCTCCCTGGATTTATTTTACAGTTCAGACCAAAAAAGCAGCAGTAAAACCATCAAACAAAAAAGAGGCCAACAGCCTCCTCAGGGCAAATCACATATTTTAAGTTGAGGGAGAAAAATCCTGCTCTGCTTCAGGAAGAAGTTGTTCCACCCAGCTCTTTCCGTGCTTCTAATCACGTTTCTACCCAGGACGAAGATGGTGAAAATGGTAACACCTGTTTGACTACTGGAACTGTTTCCACACAAGCAGGGCTCCCTGCTTCCCAGGCTGTCAGCCTGCTGTAGTCGGGCAGAGGACTCATTTTTCAGCTGACAGGTCTATTGGCAAGAGATGGTCTCAGTTAAAACTTCATTAAACTCAATTAGGTAAGCGCAACTCAAGTTTTCAGAGCACTAAGAGGCAACTTATAAAAAAAAAAAAGAGAGGAATTCTGGTTTGATTTTACAGCATCAGATTGACTATTTCCCCTTTTAAGTCACTTTGGGGAAGGGTTCAACACACTTAGCAAGCAAACTTCTCAAAACACACTGGCATAGCTTGTTCTTCTGGAGCGCTGCTCACCATCTGCTGAAGCACTGGAAACACCAGCCTCACAAAGAGAAGTGAGCGTTTTCCTGGACACAGTATTAAGAACCAAAAGTCCCCTTTTAGCAGAGGCTCCCCCCACCCAGTGCCACCCTCCGTAAGCCACCGCGGCACAACCGCCGCAGCAGAGGCCATGGTAGCACAGCGTCACACGTCCAGGCTGTCTTCTGAAAGAGAACCCACTCTGCTCTGTTTAAAAACATGCAGAATTTTATTTCTGGTAGTTTTATCCTCTAAGGCTGTTTGATTTGTGAGGTTAACTTAATCCAATAAGCACTGGAAAAAAATGCACTCAGGCACGCCGTTAAGCATGCACACAACTGCCAGTTTACAAGTCAGCCGAAGTCTTCGGGGTTTAACAAATACCTGATTGCTGCCTAAGCTTTACCTTGCACTTTGTCCCTACCGCTCAGCACTCTGGGTCCGAAGCACGTTCTGTTTAAATGGCAAAAGGTTACGCCTTGAATATTTTCTTTTGTTATTTAGACAGTTACAAGGCCTGATACAAAATTCAGAAAGTAAACATTGGGGCACGCATCAGGCTTTTGCACAGTACTGCCCGAGAATTTAAGATTCTAATCACGCGGAGTATTTGCACTAGTAAATCTATAGATCATCAGAGAATTCAGGCTGCAGACAGCTCTGTAACTACTACATGAGTAAATAAAACTGAAAGTAAAACGACCTCAGCTTTTAAGACACATGCTTGGTTTGTTATACATCTTTCACAGCACTTGGTACCAGCAGCTACAGCGGCACCAAAAATGGCAGATGTCACACTGATTTAAAACCTTTCAGTTATAGAAATCAGTGCAAGGAGAAAGACACAAGATAGCGAAATATGTTTAAAACCATTTGGGTTTATAAGAGATGCTTCCATAAAGTGCTAAAAAGGCAGCTAGGTTCTTCTACAAAACATGTAATACATTTGTCGTAGTTCAGCCCCAACGGGGACCAGACTACACAGTCTCTCTCTCACTCCCCACACTCTCCGAGAGAACAGGAGGAGATTTGACAAACAAAAGAAAACCAGGAAAAAAAAAAACAAACATGTGGGTTGAGATTGAACAAAAAGTAAATTTAACAGTAATGACAGAAGAAAACAAGACAGTGATGGAACACAAATACAGTACAATAGCTCACAACAGATCTCCACATCCAGTCTCTTCCAACTAGGAGGGCCTCCCTTCAGCACCCTCCTCACTTATATACTGAGCACGATATCAGAGGGGATGGAATAGCCCTTTGGCTAATTTGGGTAAATTAACCCCAGCTGTTAGCTAATTAGTTAACTATCCCAGCCATAGGGGCTACCAGCTTCAGTTCTCCACCCAGCTCAGGTAAATATTAACTCTATCCTAGCCAGAACCAGGACAACATTCTATTTCCTTCCCTTTATATATCAGACTTCAGAGAGCTGATTTTCAGATTTATTACTGCGCTTACGCTGTTCTAATCTCAAATCTCAACGCTACTGTTGAACAGAAATACCAAAACCAACAATATAGTGTCGTGGAAAGCAACAGCGAAACAATACTGTGCAGGTCTTGAAAAGACAGAAACACAAAAAGGAAAAAATGAGAAAAGCCTGTGGAAAACACTCCACACAAAACCATTACAGTATTAGCCCAAGTAGAGGTTTGAGCCTGTATTCCCAAGAAACAGAAATTGGAAAGAGAGAAAAAAAAAATTCTACTGCAAAGCCCAGAAGCAGCACCATGTTTTCATGTCTATCTAGTGACTAATCCTGCCGAACAAAGCACCAACAATCCAGTCACCAAGTCGCGGCACTAGCTTAACCTCCTGACACGGCCCCGAGTCTGAGACACAACCAAAGGCACCCGGAGGGACAACTCAAGGGTCGTAGCACGCGTACGCCGCGCAGGGGTGCTGAGAAAGCACCGCAGAAAGGCTTTTCCCCTCCACCCTGGCAACCGAGCAGACAGATTTCTGTGCGCACACCTCATTTTAGAGAGGGAGCCGCGAGCCAACATTCAATAAGAACTCAGTGGTTTTAAGCCTCCGCCACCAAAAGCAATTTAACCTGAAAAGTCGCATTTTGCATCCAAGTGTCAGAGAAGCAGGTAGGTTTTTCCTTTCGGATCACTCTGCTCTGGCAGCGGCAGTCACCGGCTGCTGATGGCAACGTCATCTTAAAGCAGGGTTCTGAAGGAGCTCCTCTCCCCAGAGATTGTGCACAGCGAGACAAATGTCCCACAGAACACCGTAAGGGCTAACTTCTGCTAGCGCAAACGGGTACCGCTATCCAAACAAGCCAGACAATGAGGAAACGTTTCTGGGAAGTCATCCATACATTATTTAAAGCAACAGAGCTAACTGTTTCTAAGTCACGCAGAGCGTTGCTGGCAAAGGAAAGACGGATCGCAGGTAAACTCCTGCGTGGCTGTGGAAGCGTACAAATGGATGATGCAGAGCAGGGAGGTAACGCCTCCCGCAGACTGCAGGCACAAGATGCGCTATTTGTCGTGATGCTGTATTGGTATAATACCCTAGCTTCCAGCAGAACCACACCCTCGTTTGGTGAAACTCCGTTTGTTCAAGCAGGAGACAATGTAACACCAAGGCAGCAGCACAACCTGCTTGGGAAATAAAACTGTGCAGGGCACGGATGTAGCAGCAACACAGGAGTTCACCTGAGCGACACAGATTCATTCTCCTCCTCACCCCACAAAAAAAAAAAAAAACAGGACTTGTTTGGCTGAGTAGACCTGTACATTCATGTATGCACCCATCATATTTTAGATACTCTTCTAAAAGGAACTCAATAATTTAAAGTAAACTTAAACGAAAGGTTCTGTTACGTGGCTTTGTTTGATTGCTATGGTGTGTTTTGGGGTTGTTTGTTTTTTTAAAAAAAGCAGAACAACATACAAAAACACTCATCTGAAGCCCCACTCTAACACCGCTGGAATCAAGATCTTAAGCCACAGCAGTAGCAATTCTGGGGAGACATGGACAAGGGCCTCTGCTTCCAAAGAGAAAACCTCAAGTTGTTCAAGGTGAGGCGTGGACAGAGTTTGGTACTCATTCCAAAGGAGATAAGGGCAAAAATAGTCTAATCCAGTAAAAAGGAGAAAGAGTACTGAAAGTCTAAGGCTCTTCATTTCCGACACGTCTTTATCTCTCTTCCACCCAATGACACATTAATAAGAACGCGGTCTAGTTCAGAGGGAGTTGGGATTTTAATCACTTCATCCTAATTCCAAGGCAAAATTCTCTCTCCCAAGTCTTACCAGGAAAAATAACCGACAATGGGCAAAACACCAAACAAGTAGCACGGGGACGTGCAACAAACTGCTGAACACACATCCCTGCAGGAAGAACAATAAATCAAATGCACAGAAAACCACAACGTAATTTGTGTATTTGGAGAGCGCCTAAGAACGACAAACACGGTAGTTAGTGCAAGCATAACTTGTTTGTTCCCTTCTGCACGGGTAACAGCCTTTCTACAACAGCTCAGGGCTGACCTGTGCTGAACGCAGCACGAGGGAGCAAACTGGTAACCAGTAACGGGCAAACAGCACTGAGGTCCCAGTTAAGCACCACGCTGAACGCAACAGCGCGGACAGCCAGCTTTACCTGACTGGGTCCCAAGGATATTTACAATTTTGAGTAGCTATTTGAGAAAGTGACCCAAGACAGCAAGTCAAGGGACAGACACCAAAGTACAGAGTTACAGCTACCGCACGGGATGCAGCGCCTCACGTTTCACAGGAGTTCAGGCGATGCTGGTTTTAAATCAAAACGTCAGACCACACAATTCTTGCTGAAGCCAGGAGAAGCTGCACAGAAATGCTTCCAAGTTTGATCCACATAAAACCAATGATTTCAAAACAGTGCAGAGACAGACTCTGTCTGCACCTGCAGAGAACAGCAACAAATCCTCTGACACACTCCTTCGCTCTTCCACCTCGGCTCTCCTAGGGCAATGGTTTTTGCTGTCACCACCTCAGCTGAAGCAGCAAAAATCCTCGTGGCAGGCTTAACCAGAGGTGCCAAACCTACTCAGAACTCGCGGGGCAGAAGCACAACACCACAACAGAAATCACTCAAAAGTTTGGACCCGTTCTTAAAGCTAGAATGACATAAAGATATAAGCACTATTTCTGAATTTCTCAGAAATCACTTAAAATCAAAGGAGGCAGGGTATGTTCCAGTATTACCTACAGTTTTTTTCTCCAATATAATAACAAAAAAGGACTGCAAATGTAACATTACAGTAAGCAACTCACTTTGACTAGTGCACTGCTCAACACATTTAGACATTCCTTCCATCCAGGCAGCACAAAATTCCCCCCAGCCAGCAAAGCCACCTTAGTAAAGTTCATCCTAAATCTATATAGCATTAAGTTTTCTGTTGGGTTTTTTTTTTTTTTTTTTTTCCTTCTTTTCCCCAAAAGCCTCCCCTCTCCCTCATTCCTCCAACCACTGCTTTCTGGTTACTGCTGGTAGTAATGTACGAGTGTCTGCACAGTAAAAACAGCTTCTTGTTTCACCAGGGTTGTTTGACGAGAAGAAAACAAAACAGATGGAAATAACGCAACACGACCAAAGATAATTTATGATAATAGAACTCGCACAAGAACTCCATCATACCACTTTTATTTAAACTCCTCGGGGCGCCTCTTTTTAATCCGCTAGCCTGCGTTAACCAAATTCAACAAGAAAACAGAGGAATCGAAAATGCGAAGAACCCCACAAGGTCTACTGAGAAGGGTACCTGGGAAAGAACAACCTCAGCCACCAAGTCAAGGCAAGGTTAACGAACCGAGCATCTCAGTCTCTCCGGATTGCACTGGACAGTACTCACTGCCTGCGTAAATCTTGGACGCTGTCTGGTTTCTTTACCACGTTAACGCAGTCTGAAGAATCGCTCATGTCACAAGGCTACACAAATGTGAACATAAAACCTGCTGTTTTCACTGACATGGAAATAACAAAGCCTACCTTCCAAATTCAACTTGATAAATACATTACTTTATTTTTTTTTTTATAAATCTGCTCAAAAGGCTGTTTAGGTATGCTAAAGAGTTTTCAGTGATCAACTTAGAGCCAGTATTTGGATTTTAAAAGAAAGCCTGCAGAGAAAAAAAAGTTGTTTGGTATTCAGCAACCATCCTGCAATGCTATCTTGGCTGCCAGATTACTCTCTAGCTACCCAATTTTGAAACACAATTTGCAGATCCCTGAGGCTATCCCACAAAGTCTTAAAATTAAGAACCCTAGGTAAAACCTCAAGTCACAGCTATCGCATGAGCTGGAATTAGCCACAAACTGTAACTAGCTTCGGAAGGGCAAGGGGAATTAATCTGCTGATTGATAAAACAAGTTCTAAACGAGGCTGCTGGTGGAGAGCCCTACAAAGTAAGGTCAGTTCAGGATTACGTTGCTGATCTGTTCCAGCTCATGTCTTTAAACAAAAGAGACAGGTTAACTGCAAAGAAACAGTACTCAGGAAATGGAAATGATTTGTCACCTTAGATACAAGCAAAAGCCGCAAATCCCAGACGGTTCAAGGTCTCAGTTTACGTTTTACCAAATTCTTATTTAAATACAGTATTTGACAGTTACGTACAAGTTTTAAAACTCCACTATTCATTCATCTGCATGTGTTATACATAAATAAACTAACAGGGAAAGGAAGTTTTCTGTGTTTGCTACAGCAGTGTCAGGAAGAAAAGGGGAAGACAAGCCTTACAGTTAAACAGATTTAAAAAAAAATGCTCTGGCACAACGGTCTTAAAAATAAGAACAGAGGACAATGAGAACTGCATTCCTGCTGCTAAAAATCAAAGCACTGTGTAGAAATCACTTTATACCCTTAAAAGTGATTGCACACCTGAACACAGAAACTCCCAACCACAGCAGCACAAGCTCATACATCACCGAAGTTCTGAGATACGTACCAGCTATCTTCTTCTTCATTGCAATTTCCAAGTTCTAACACTTTCACTTCATCCAGGTCTGCATTATTCGAAAGACTTTCCACATCTCCACATTTTTCACTGGGATTTTGTTCGTTTATTTTAACTGAGGAATCAATACCTGCAATGATCAAGTCTCCCGTAGGCTTTGGACTTGTATCCATACGTGAAGAACATCTAACGTTACCATCGCTCTTCGTTTCCACCTTACATGTATTGGAAGACAATTCCTCAGTGGCACTGTTGCATCTATATTGCATTTGGACATCTATGTCCTTTCTTAAGCAGTTGTTCTCTCCTTCCTCTTTTCTTATTCTGCTTAATTGGTTGTGCAGATCTGCCATTATCTGCAACTCTCGCTTCTCAGTTATGGCATTGATGCTATTATTAATTTCCATCCCGTTAAGAGCAGAGCCATGGTTATCCACACCGGTACGGATCTCACTCTGCTCGTTTGTCCCGAGCACGCTCCTGCTACCCTTCATTCGTGAGTGCTGATTCTCGATCTCCAGCCTCCTCACGAGCTCCCGCAGCTTCCGCACCTCCTCTAGCTCCGGGCCAACCTCCTCGGCCGCCGGCTCCGTGTCGGGGCCCATGGCAGAGTTCTCCGTTGAGTCTCGTCCTAAGTCAGGCTCCAGAGCGTGGTCCTGCTGTATGACCGGGGCATTTCCAGGCACTACCATCATCCAAACCGCACGGTTTCACTGCAAGACACAAAAAACACGTAAAAGCTCCAGAAAGATGCACGATATTTTAAGCAAACTGGAATTACACACCAAAAATTTGGACTTTTATAAGCATAAATGGGGTACAAGGTGACCGAATTCAATCAAAATCTATTGAAAAAGAACAGCTGAAATTAGTATGAAGCATTTCAACAAATGAATTACTTGTTCTAAACAGCTAGGATGCGCAACTATTATGCTACAAATCAGACTGTATAGAAGGAAGCTGATTGAATCATGCACAGCACAATAGTTCAGTTTCCATCTGTTTACAAACAAAATACACAAGAAAAGCACTGACTGGGCAGAGCCAGGAAACATCATTAGCAAGGTGCTGACGTCAGACAGTGACAGCATTAAGAAAATGGTAAAAACATCCTTTGTACGTGACCAGGTTTATCCTGGAAAGGCAGAAAAAAAACTTGGAAACACTTCTGTATTGACTTATACCAAGGACTAAGGACAGGAACTGCAGTTACTGCGGGACACGAGAACCAGCATAACTAATGTCTCTACTGGCACATTTTCCTGTTACAACTGAAAAGACAGGCAAGCTCTCCCATGTAAACACAGACAAAAATAGAAAAATAATTAAAAAAAGAAATACATCACACCACGGATTGCATATTCCATTAAGTTTCATGCAATGAAGCCATCTCTCTGGTTTTCCTGTCTTAAGTCATCCTGTGGCTGCGTTGACCAAGGAAGAGCGAGCACAGCACCCTGCTCGGGCAGCTCGACGCTGCACAGGCACTCCGGCTTCCCAACAGCCACCAAATCATGCTGGTGCACCTAACGCGCAGCTTCACCACGCTTACAGAATAATAAGGAAACCCTGTTTTTTTCCCCTGCGCTAGCCATTTACAGGGGTTCTCGGTTTCAATGCGTGCATTCACTTCTGAATTCACTCTTCAGTGAAAAGCCCCTAATACGAGATTAATGTTCCACCGAGCAAGTAAAACAGATTCCCCTCAAAAAATCATAAATCCTCTCGATTTTGCAGACCGAGAGCAATTTGAAGTTTGAAAGACTCGAGGCAGGCTTTACAACTGCATTTGAACTCTTGATTTTTTGTGGTTGTAGATGTTTTCCCCCCCTCCCTGTGCCGTCTGAAAGTTTCTCCCATTTTTAAGGCCTAACCACCACCAGGTAGAGGAAACCACAAAAGTTAAGCGCCATGCTAAGTCCACAAAGCAAACAAGGTTAAAAACACAGACACCCCCCATACACACCTTAGCATCTCCGTAGTACTCAGTTACTTCTAACGGCAGTAGCTGAGTACATTGCCTAAAAAAAATTTAAAAAAAAACAGTCCTGTTTCGGTTTTTACTTGACAGCTTTTTAATTCTGGTCCTCTACATGCAAGATTAAAATCTGAAGCTCATATTTGAATGAATAATTAACACAAACAGCACTTCAGCAAGAGCTACAAGTGAACACAGCTGACTGCAGTGCACTTTAAACACAGCTTTCAAAATCACGCCTGTAAGAAGCGCTGCTGAAGCTGCTCCGACTTGGGGAAAAGAAATTTAATTTGTAGTTACCAAGCAATCCGATTCCTACTCGCAAGCCCACTTTGAAAAATCTCCTTGCAGGCGTTCTCACTCCTAGGAAACCACCCAGTCTCTCCACGGGTGACAAAACCAGGACGATTTCCAGAGGCGTTTCAGAGCCACCGCTCAGTAACTCGCTGAGGATGTGCCAGCGGGGAAGCTCAGGAGTTCCACTGTCAAAGCAGAACACACCGGCCCAAGGAGGTGGGACAGCAGCGAGATCCGTCACCCGAAAATCCAGCTCCCCGCCACGGCTGGGGAGCAGCAAAAGCTGCATTTCCCTTCCCAGGGAGGGGGGAAAAACAGATTTAAACCGTTCAGCCTTTTCCCACGGCCAGCAAGTCTAAAAATCACCCAAATAAAGCCACGAGGGTACGGAAGAAAAAAAAATAAAAAATTATAAATCTACAAAACTTGATTTCATTGTATAATGGTCTGGGGAAAAAAAAAAAAAAAAGGAGAAAGCTGCATTTCGAGCCGTTACTGTGTGGGAGACAATAATTTGGAGTTTTTCAAACAGACATCCGGGTTTTTACCGGCAGGTTAACGGGCTCTCCCCAGCGCAGGAGCCGATGCCGTCGGGGGGGCGAAGGAGCGGGTGCCCCCACGGGCGGGGAGTCCCGGGGCGCGGGCACGGAGAGGCCGGCCGCGCTGAGGGAGGAACCTGGGGAGGGAGGAGGAGGGCGGGAGAGGGTCGCAGCCGGTACCGGGTGCCTCAGGAAGGCCGGCGGGAGGAGGCTGTGGCCCGGGTGGGGGTGAGGAGAGGGCACCGGGCGGGGAAGGGGGGGGGGGGGCACCGCGGGGGGCTCGGCCAGTCCGCGCGGAGCGGAGCCCAGGGCTCCGGTTACCCTCGACCCGCCCTTCCCCTCACACGGTACCTACCGCGGCCGCCGATGGCGGAGGGGGGTGAGTGGTGGCCGAGCCTCCCCCTCCGCTCCGCTCCCCGCCGCCTTCCTCCGGCGGCACCGGCAGCCTCGCTCGCAAACGGCGGGAGGGCGCCGCCGCGCGCGCATTCGGGCCCCGCCCCCTCCCTCACCGCGGCGCTGCAGCCGGCGGGGCGGAGCCCTCTGCGCCTGCGCGGGGGGACCGTAAGGGGCGGTGGGTCCGGCGGGAAGCGCGCGCGCGGGCGCGGCCCTGTGGGCAGCTGAGGACCGCGCCGCTCCGGCATTGCCACGGGCTTTTTAAACCCCATTTAAACCATGAATGTGCTCAAAATAAAGATTAATCGGGGTCTCCCAAAGCGTAATGTTTCTGCAGGACACGGTTTCGGCAGGCGACAATAAACACACTGCCATTCTTTTCACATCCTCCTCCAAAATGTGTGTTGGGCCCAAACTCTGCCATCTTCTGATAAGTGTTAGCGGTTTCCTTGCCGTCATAAAGGATGGGTGCTATAAGCAGAATCTATTTCTTTTTTCCTCTGGAATTGGCCCAAAAGCCAAGTCCAGCACTGGCGCTCCCAGAAATTGGTCTGAGGTTCAGTCTGCGCGCAACACGGTGCCTCCAAAAGCGCGGGCATGGGTTCGCCTCCGCCTCAGCCCCATCACTAGTGTCACATCTTGCAGCGTTTATCTACATTTTTGCGGTTTCACATAAATAATCTGGCGGAGGTTTGTCCCCACAAGCAGCAGAACCCCCAGTGAAACAAGAGCCCCTTCGTGTCTGTGGAAAATGCGCGACCTCACCTGTCACGGGAGAGAAATCCGCGTGCAGGTGACCCTTTCTCCACAAATACGCGAGGATACCAGGAAACAGAAAGATTTACAGCTCTAAATAATCCCTTTTTTTTTTTTCGCTCAGGAGGGTGGTGCAGGGAGGGGAAGGTCAGCAATTCTCCAAAGTTCAGGCCAAACCAAATTAAACCATATTGCTTTTAGAACAGCTGCAGGTTGCTTTCGGGTGATACATGTCTTTGGGGAGGGGGGACAAAACGCCAGCCAACCCTTTGTGGTGATGCTACACACAGGTGGATCAAGGCTCCCTTTTCCCCAGGGAACAGCAGGTTTTTAGAGCAACCAGACTTAAATCGCGTGGAGAATTTGCTGAGATGGTTTGGTGAACCCACTCCCCCTCCTTCCAGAACACCCTTTCTCCTTGGTACCGTTTCTTCTCTCTCATTGCCCCATCCTCCCACACAGCATTCAGGGACTTTACTGACGGGTTATGCCCTTAGGCCACCGAGAAGCAAAAAAAAAATGACACAGACCATTAGACCAACAGGAGCGTGTTACACGGTGAGGTGGGCGAGGAAGCTGCACATGAGCGAGGACTGTTTATTGGAGCTGTATATGGAGGTTAAACAACTGCTACAGGGAAACGCAGTGCTGAGGAGAGATGGTGCAAAACATGGGATGGACAAATCCTGTTCCCCTAAGGCCACGTACCCATCAGGAACTCTGGAATTGGTTAATAAGTTATTTCTGCAGATCATCTTCTCACAATGCACCTGTAATGACAGGCGCACCTGTTCCAGCATTTTGAGCGATCCCCCTTCAATCATGGTGTAAATGAGATGTGTAACAGCTGCTGGACCAGTTATTCCCCACCACTGGTACAGGGATCAGTAAGTAACCACTCGCCGTCGCTTTCAGAAATGAGCAATTTGGGGAGATGAGATGTTTTGTGACTCTTCTGTTCAGAAAGTAACGTCTCTTTTACGTCTTGGTAACTTAGAAATGTAGGCAGCCAAAATCAGTAGACATTTTTGAAAATCACGCTTTTGTGACTACTGGGTTTTTGGGGTTTGTTGGTCCCCAGGCTCAAAATGGAGCTGCCCTCTGTCGCAGGCACAGCTTTAAGGTCTCACCCTGAAGCTTGCTGGTACCAGAGTTGTTACTGCTTTCAACTGGAGTTCCCCTCGTGGATTTGCTTCTAAGGTCATGCCTACAGTTTGGTTAAATAACTGGTACAGTGGCCTAAAAAAAGCTAAGTAGCACTTGTGTTGTAAAACGCTAACTTGCTAAGCTTTTGCGTGCATGCCAGCTTCCATCACTAAGCACATAAAGTAACAGTAGTCTGCGGTAGAGCTTTTGCCATCACCTATTTCCGTGGAAGAGCTTGGACCAGAACCGACTTGGGTGCTTTGCAGACATTTCCTCGTGCTTTCAAAGAGAAAACAGCAACTCTCTGGACACATTCAGAGCTGTGCTTTTAAGGCACAGGGGCCGATTTCAGGTTTCGATATTCAGCTTTCTCAACCTCTCAGCATCTCAATTAAGGGCTAAAATGATGAGATTCTGACTTTTACTCAGTACAGCATCTGCTAGAAGTTCAATTTAGTGAGTGAGCGTTTGTGCTGTAAATAATTTGCAGCGATAAGAGAGGCATTAGGGCAAGCCTTGGCGAGGTGGGAGGAAATTCAGATTTCAGTCAAGCAGTGTTCCTTGTCAGGAGAGGCAATTGAGATGCCTGTTCTCTGGCACGTTTTGTACGGCCGCTGGACACCTACCGTCAGAGGCCAAGTTAACTACCAGGTGAAAGAGAGCGTTATCTTCCCAAACAGACAGCAGACACACGTGCTGCTGCAGCAAGCCACTGGGGAGCAGGCAGGAAAGGGAAATGAGAGCTGACACACAATTAGAGTAAAGTGAGTCTGCAAGTGCTCCTGAAAGCCCGTGGAAAGCAAATGGAAATCAGGCAGAAGCTATTTCTAGGCAGAATTTGGGGGTGAGAGAAGCAGAAATAGGCTTTTGCTAAGAACTAAATTCAAACCCTCCCAAGAATCCAAAATTAGTGTTTAACACTTGTATCGGCTTGCTTTGTGTCAGCTCACATGCGCTAAGCTGCAGCCTGATTGCAGAAATAAAAAAAAAAAAAAAAAATCAGAAAAGGTTTCTCACAATTAGCTTAGACCTACGGAGCTCTGCCTGACTTCCTGCACAGGGAGCACTCTGGAATCTTAAAGAGAGGCGGAGGGGCCCAGCACCTTCGGAAGATCAGCCCACTTATCTTTGTAGATGACACTGCCTTATCCTGTTAACATTGGCACTTGTCTTGTCTGCAGCTGACAGCATAAACTAGCGGATGTTAAACTCATTCATTGTGATGAGGCAGTGAGAGGGAAAATAACTTGAGGAAGTGGAGGAGCGGGAATTCTGCTGTCTTCGCCAGTCAGGAACTGCTGGATATATTCCGATACGTGCTGCTGAGGACTTTCCACTGGCTGCCTTCTCCAGCTCTGCAAAACCCTACAAGCAAATAAAGAGAAGGTGAACACAGGAGCTGGGTACCGCACAAACCCCTGCATTACAGAGGTCAGTGGAGCAGACGAATGCGCAGGAGTGGGACGAAAAAGGCTAGCCAGTCACATTGCATTAAGAGGCAAACAAAGCAGCCGCAGCGAGGCAGCTGCGCCTTTCCCTCCTTCTCTCTGTGACGAGGCAGAGGGAGGAAAGGAGGTCCCTTCTTATGATCTCAGAGCAGTGGCAGGGTTTCTGGTTGGCACTGTGGTGACCCAAGCCACATAATCGGGCCACTCAAAACCATATCCAGCCTACTTCCTCGCTGATCTGTTGACAGCGTACAACTCTGTAGTTTTCCCAGGGGTTTTCATCTCAAAGGATCTTTACGTAAAGCAGTAACTGCACCTGCCGCTGACGTGCTGCCTCCTTCCTGGAGGAACCTTACAGCTGCAAGCAGCACCCAGCCTCCTGCAGCGGGTTAGTGCAGGACACAAGGAGGAACTCTTTAATTACCTTTAATTACCTCTCAACCTCTAAGGGACATTTCTCTCATCACTCAAGCCAGCCCTCTGCTTGTCTCCCCCATGTGAAGCTACCACAGCCTGTTTATCACATTACAGTCAGAGATTCTGGCTCTAACTGGGACTCCTGGGACCAGCTCTAGCATGTTTTAGCGAAATCCTCAACAAGGGTCACTGCTTCTCACTAAAAAGCCACAAGAAAATCCCTGTATGCATCACTCAGGGTTAAATGCTCTTCATTCAGTAAGCTCCGTGAGCTCTCATCCAGCCATTCATGCTGACACTGTAAAGGGGCACTCACCTAGAAGAGTTTCTCGTAGCACTTGTCACAGTGGACAATGTCCCGGTGGATGAATATTTTATCCAGAAGATCTCCCATTGCTTTGTGGCAAATTCCACACTGCCAAAGGGAAAACAAACAAGGTGGTTGGACAGTACCCAAAGCAATCACGCAGTAATGACAGCGTAGAGGGGACAGAGAAATGAACAGTCTCTGTATCACTTTATGAAGGTGTGAGGATGCCAAAGCAGTGACCTAGTTTGAGCCTAAACTTTTCTACAACAGACAAATGCCACTGCAGGCTTCCTCCTCCCACACTCGCCACTTCCACAGACTTTAGCTGTAAACTTTGCAAGGTCTGAGAGATTCAGCAAGACCTGCACTGGGGCACAAAGGCCACAAAGCAGCAAGTCTGCCACAAGGACAGGGACGTGAGGAAAGAGGGTGCTGCTATTCTATCAGATGACAATAAAGAATTCCCCTTGTTCTAATGCACATTTATTTGAGGAGCTGAAAAACTTTTGGGGACAACTCCAACACCTTTGACTGCATGACTTTGTCTGTCCCGATGTGGCTGCGAGCACTTCACACACGCTACATACGTTACTCTGAAAGCCTGAGGACAGAATTTGCATCAAGATTCTCCTCCCACCACTCCATTTCACAGCAGCACATGGAAGGCAGTCAGTAGGTACGGGTTTTTACCCTGAAACAGTATTCGTGGCAGTAGATGTTAAGATGCTCTATTATGATCTTGGGGCAGTCTCGGATCTCACGGCTGCAGTAACTGCAAACAGGCTCACTGGATCTGTGAAGGAACAGAAGAGTGAATTTCTCTGTAACACAAGCTGGTTCCAGTCCCAGCACTGCTACCAGAGGTTTTTTTACCCAACACCAGCACCGCTCTCCATGAGCTACCTGCTTCTACACGTGTTTGTGTCAAGTGACAGTGCAGCAGGACGTGTGTTATCCCAGAGACCACAACAGCAGGGCAGTACGTATCTTAAAGTCAATGGCAACGTATTTTTCAAAGATCATTTACACTTCGTGCTGTTATTTCACCAAACACATACCAATATTCTAAACCGGAAAAACCTGAAAGTTTGCTGAAACCCCTAAGAGCAGCCCCGAGCTGTCCTACCTCTGCAGGGGAGCACTGGACAGGTAGCTGTGGTGGCTGTAGGGTGCTCTGTCCACATCGGTCAAATCCACAAGGCTGCCACTGGAGCGAGAAGGAAATATCAGCACTTGACAGCAATACATGGGAAGAGCATCTCAGATGGAATCACTAATCATTAACCTAACGTCCTAACTGCAATGTCCCAGCTGCCTGTTCCTTGGAGAGAAGGGTGGTGCTTCCTAACCGGCTCTGCAAAGGCATTTCCCTAACAGAGAGGGCCGTGCTGATGGATGGAGCGGGGCTGTCAGCAGCACTGTCTCCATCTTTGCTGAATTCACGCTGCAGATTCTCCACAGGGGTGGCATTACCCTGCTCCCTGCCCCACACCACAATCGCTGTGCCTCAGGGTCAGACTCAGAGCCCACTCTGGGCTCAGCCTGGCAGATGAGGTTTGCAAGGAGCAGGCACCTCCAAGGGCAAGAAGAGACAGCAAAGAGCCGCCAGCCCCAGCACCTAACTCCAGAGCACTGAAAAAATATGTCTGGCTGCAGCTGTCTGCACGGGGAGAGGCAGGATGTCCGTAAAATGTCAGAAAAGGCAAGGCTGGGTGGGCTGGGAGTGGGGATAAATGGAGGGGAAGCAGGAGAGAAGGAGGGGGGGTCCCTGTCAGTGAGAGCCATCGTCGCCTTGGCTGTGCTGCCCACGGCCCCCCAGCACGGTGTCCAGCAGCCCTGGGGCTGGGACACGCGCAGGCTGTGACCCAGACTATGGGGACCAGCGTATTTTCCACTGGCTGCTGGATGAGACCAGCAAAATCCAGCGCTGGCTGCTGGACAGGCAACCTGTGAAATCCTGCCTCCAGTACCCTTATCCCTAAAACTTCTCTGGCCTCACTGGGGTCCCTATACAGACCCTGTAAATAGCAGCTATTTTCACTGCTTCCTGACCTCCCAAATCCTGAGCTGTTATGTAGGAAAAGGCACGGAACATGTCCTTCATCTCACCTAGCTGAGTGTTCCCCCTCTGCCTTCTGTTTGCCCGTGTTTTTAGACGCTGCAGCAATACGCTGACATCTGCTTTGCCGACCCGCAGGAAAGGCTAGAGATTTACGGAGTCTGTAATCAGCCACCACAGCAATGCCAGCACAGCACTGCGGGAGGATAAACGCCAGCAGGGAGGCATCAAACTGGGTGTTAACTGGCTGCCACGTCAATGTAAGCACCATGTACGTAGGGCCAAATTCTGCCCTCAGTCACTCCGGAGTAGCTTTACTGAGTTACCTTTGAGCAGAATACAAAAGACTGAAGGTTTAAGCTTGGAAATGGCACCTTTTAACTTTTTCTACACTCATAAATAACTTTTTTGAGTGAGAACTCTCAACCTGCACATTTTTCTCACCAATTCCAATCTTTTATGCCTGCAACACACAGCGAAGCCTGACAGTGGCAAACACGCAGCCTAAAAATCTGCAGTGTAGTGTTTTCACCCGTCGCCCACCTCAGAGTCCAACCCACTTAGAGGGGGAGTTCACCCCTCTGCTAGGAGTTGTGAGACAGCGGTCCTCCTGTCACCGGCATGGGGCCAGACAGCCCAGCGCACCGCAGAGATACCCGCCTGGGTCCCCAGAGCAGCACTGCTGCCTTCGCAAACCGCTCTGCCCACCCAACTTAATCCCTCCAGGGCCAATTAGCTCAGGCACAGCGGCACGCTGACGCAGCGCGAACTGTTCCAGCGCGGGAGCTTGCTTGGGGTGCAGTAGCTGGCAAAGCCGTGCGCTGTTGCTTTGCACACGTATGTAGACACATGACTGGCTCTGGACGCTCCTCGTACCTGCCGTAGCGTGGGGACGCTGACAGCTCGCTGCTGTTCACATACTCCTTCACAAAGAGGACCCCTTTTCTAGGAAGGGAGGGAAACAGAACGAGAAGCATTTGCATTAGAAAGGACTGGAGCTAATGAGAGACAGCGCCAGGGACCACATGTGTGCACTTGGACACGGAACGCCTGCCTGAAAAGGCATCGAGTGAGATGCTCTTGTTCTTGAATAAATACTGGATATCAAGCTTTGTTGCTAAATATCACCTAATATACCCCTCTAATTAACCCACCAAAACAAATCAAGTTAATTAAAAAGAATGGGGTGGATAATGTAACTCTCTCATCCAGTTATCCTCTGTTTTGCAAGGATAAGTCTTTTTCAAATCATGTCAGGATTACGCACACAATAAGCATTTGGAGAGCCTGTGGTTCTGCCCATTAACATTAAAACCCTACTGGCACAGCACTACGTACAGACTGGAATTTTGTCCCTGGAATATCTCCAGCATTTTCATCCATTATGAATTGCTACTGATTTGTTTTGGGGATGTTTTTGCTTACAGAGCTGACCTTTCTTGCATATTCCTCCCTCTTTACAATCCTGATTTCAAAGTGACATGCCCCCATCTGCCTGCCCGTCTGCAGCTCTGTGGCAGATTGCGGGGAGCCGCTGCGCCCACCGGCTCTCTTCCCACAGCCATGAAATGAACTAATCAGGCTCCTTCTCCATGGTGCATTTGCAGTGCTGCCTATAAGCTATGATTAATCCTCTCTTCTTGCACAGGCAAACTAAGCCATGTCACAACTAAGGAAAGAAAAGAAAGCCTTTTTTTTTTTTTTTTAACTTGGCATAGACAGTTCCCATGCCCAGTGTTTCAGATGAGCCTCTCCTACTTCGACAGGGGTTGTGACAAGCAGGCCGTAGCAAGGCCAGGCGGTCAGAAATATTGCCCATCCAAGCCTGTGCTGGCCTCTCCCCGCTTTGAAACCCCTCTCTAACTCTCTAAATTGCATAAAAGTGTGCAGCAGTTTTCACCTCTGAGCTGGAGCCTGTGGAAACCAGAAATCCAAGAACGCAGCTCTGAGTTGACAGCTGCACCGTGACGGGACGCTATGTTCTGTAGCACATGACGGAGCGGGGTCCTGCGCCAGCCCCACCCAAATCTGGCACACTTGCTGTATGTAGACTGCTCACTTGCTCAGAACTGACAAGGCGAAGAGTCTTCCAAGAGCCCCACACCTGTGATGAGTGTGCATGGCGCGAGGAGCTCCGTCGTGTCCCTCAGCTACAATGTGTTATGGAGGATTCATGATTTTGCCATGGTAAAGAGCAACGACAACTCATAAAGTGAGCTATAGCCTGGTCTCTAAAAAAGGGCACCTGGAGAAAAGTACTCAGCCCACCTCTCCCCTCTGGGTGCCTCTGGCCACCTTGGCAACATCTGTGCTCTTTGCCAGAAGCGACTGAGAAATGTCCCGTGGCCCAGGCACCAAGCAGCAAAGCCTGGCTTGCCTTCACCAGACAGGACGGCCGCATGCAAAACCTGCATCGCGGGGGGAGGATCACGACCGCCCATCGCTCTTTACCCGGCGGTGCTGGAGTCGGGCTGGTACCCAGGGGCCGCTGGGCTGCTGTGCGGTAAGGTGGCCATCGGACTGCAGATCCTCTCACTCGACCCTGAGAGAAGCCTGGCAAGAGAGAGAGAAAAGTCACGTAGCCTGAACGGGAGCAGCTACGAAGAAACGGCAAACAGCATATTGCAGGAGAGGAGGAGGTGGGGACACACTGGCCAAGGTCCAACATAACTGTCCCCAGCAAAACCATCCCCAGCTTAAGCATTTCAAAAGCTGCAGAAGGGAGAAGGTGGCAAAACTATGGCTACGAAAATGTCTATCTGGAGATAGTGATCCTCTCTCTCAACATCTCTCTTTGCTTTTAGCTCTCTTTTTTTTTCCTGTAGGCTCCACAAAGGCCGATTTCTGGTCCAGGAACCAGCCCTTCATTCTCCTGTCACTCTGTTCTGGCACCCCACATGGTGAAAAATCTCCAGATACCAGAAGTGGGTGTATTACAGACCCTGTGCTGGGTAGGTTTTGCTAGGAATGGTTTAAGAGAAGTTCTGTGTCTCTAGACCACACATCCCCTGCCTGGAAACCATTCATCTCTCTCTCAGCTGTTGGCTTTGCTTCCTAGCTTCTCTTCCACAGCAGTTTCCTGGAGGTTTCCCTCACAACCATGAAGACTCCCCGTTTACCTGGTGCTGTTATAGTTTAAGCTGTCCATGTAGAACGGCACCCTGTGGCTTCTCTGGGAAATGGACATGGTGGTGTCTCTGGGAAGGGAGTCGTAGCTATGAAAGGAAGCAATACAATCTCAAGCACTGAACTTGAGCACGTGAGTGATTCTCTCAAGTGGTGAGAATCTCGGCTAAATGTCTCCCTGCTTAGCAAAATCACTCCCGCACCACGAGCATCCACGCAAACAGCACCTCACTGCACACGCTTAGACCCAGGGAATCAGTAAGAAGTGGGGCAGGACACTTAGGATGCTGAATAAATGTAGCAGTGTGGTATTCTTTGTGTTAACAAGTCTGGATTGCCTTTGACTTCTTACCATCCGGCTGCGGGGTTATATTCACAGTGCCCCCTGGCACTAGCGCTGTCATATCTGCTGTTCCTGGGGCTGCTTCTCCCATCATAAACTCTCCCTTCGTAATCTGGGGTAGGTCTGGCAAGGAAGCACAAAGCCCTGATTAAGATTGTACCAGGAGTCACTGGAAGACCTACATTGGCTAACTAATATTTCGTCTCTTTGCCCTTCAACGTTCTTTCCTTTCCCAGCGCTCACCAAAGTCACCACTGCACCATCTGCACGTGTGAACTGCTGACCAGCTGGCCCATCTGCGTGTCAGACCTGCACATTTTCACTTTTCCAAGACAGAACTCATTACTGGAGTGGCTTTAACCTGTGGGCAGAGCTCAGGCTCTTTCAATAGGGAAAATGAGCTTACAGCTTACGGTCATTCTTTTCTTGCGAGTGCCAGGGGCACGGCTTATGTCTATATTGTCTGTCAGCACTTTGATCCCGATTAAAGCTTCAGGCAACTGTATAACTTAATGTTAAACAATGCTGAAAAACACTGAAATCAATGCTGCATTGAAGAGAGAAAGAGGGACAGGCTAAGCTCATTGTGAGATGAGAAAAACCCTGCTCTGGGCAGAATATGCGTTTGGTCTATGATATAAACCCGAGGGCAGGAACGAAGCGCGAGTTTCTTGCACTGCAGAGAGAGGTGTCAGCATCGCACAGTGCCAGCGGGGTGGTAACAGGCTATGATGTACAATAAAGGTCTGTCCTGTTTTTCCTAGTCCTAGTCTGCAAATGCCTCCAAAAGCAAATGGGAGTTTTGTGACACCAAGATTCTTAAAAACACTAAAAGGTGAAGGCTATATTCAGATTGCATGAATGTAGATCCGTACATAAATAGTTGTAATAAGTGTACAGCTGGTGTCATGTCATTGAGGGTCATGGGAAATAAAAAACAGACTGCTCCTGCATCATCATCTCTGCAGTCACAGAGGAGAAGCAGATGTGGTCTCTACACATCCAGGCAACCGTGTAGGCAGTCTGGGTACAACCTACCAAGGCCTCTCCACTGTTACAGATCAGTTATCAGCTCAGATCTCCCGAATCCCTTCTTCAGCCCTTCAGGTCCAAAAATGATCGTGTTCCATGCGTTGTGAGAGCTGGCAATACTATTCCTCCCTCTGGGAACAAAATCCTGCTCTCGCTTCTTGATGCAGTGATTGTACAAGCTGGACCAGAGTTTCTGTCAAATATTTCTGTGCCAGCAGCTTTCCCTGTCTGTGCAGCCCGTTCCCAAACCCTCACCTTCTGGCGCTGAATACTTGGCTGTCTGCGTAGGACGGTATCCTGTGACTGGGCGCCAACGCGCTGCTGTTCAAAGGCTGGCGGTCCGCGTACAGCGGCATGGCATGCTGGGTTTCGTATGCACCGAGAGCATCCTCCTTGGAGCTGAAGATAGACCTGCTAAAGAATTAGAGACAAATTGACCATAAAGCCAATGACTGTTTGCTATGACCAGCTCACACAAGCGTTCAGAATTTGCAGAGGCTGGATCGTGCCTCGTTCTACTGGCCATGAGGAAAACCTGGGGCACCATGCTGTTGATAGGTTCTTAAGGTCGGGGGAGTGGCAGAGGCCTGTCCTGCTTCCCCTCACCCACATGAGCTGAATTCCCAGCGCAATGAAATGCTGCAAGATTCAGCAGTTGTCTAACTTAATTTGATAACTGATATGAAATATGAACAAGCGTGTGTGGGTGGAATCCTAAACCTAATACTACTGTTGTCAGTGTCATCCGATTAGCGTACCCTGACAAATTTACACAGGTCAAGCCTTCAGCCAGGGTTGTATCAAGAAGCAGGAATGGCAAAGGATGAGGATTTGAGAGCAAGTGACGAGGAGGAACAAAGGGATTGTCCCACTGTACCTGGCTGCCACTGGGTTAGGCTCACTGTGTCTCCAGTCTCCTGGGCTCTCGTGGTGACTCTCTGTGGTGGGGCACGTTTGTTCTTCATGAACTGGAGCGGTCCTGGTCAGGGAGGAGAAAGCCTGTTAGCAGCTTTAGCACCTGTATCTAAACCTGTCCACCGTGGTGGGTAAATGCAGTCATACCATGGTTACGTTGGTTTCTGAATTCAGTAGCCAAGAAATGAGCATTTGTGATGCCTTCGAACAGGGCAAGAGGGAGAACACAAGAAGTGAGAGACAGCAGCAAAGACCTGCCTGTCCCCTGGCTCCGTACCTTTCCCAGCACGGGTCAGGTTCATTCGCACGCTGGGGCTCTGGAGCAGTGACGCTGCTTTCTCCAGGTACAGAGCTGGACCTGCCAAGATAGAAGACCGTTACAGTCTGCAGAAGTGCTGCTGCACTTAGAATTACTCAAGGATGCAGATGCAACCCCTGGTGAACACCTGCAGAGTGTTTGATGCCTCCAGCTAGTGAGGGTGTTTCTCCCAGGCCATGGTAAAACCACATAAAACCTTATAAAAGGTTCACTCGGTAGAAGCAGCACTAGAATCAGGCACAAAAGGGGAGCCTGGGAGAAGATTTTATCCGCATATGTACGTGGGGGAAGACACACAGGGAATTAACGCTCATCCAACAGGAAAAGGCAGGGGGGTCATTATCTGATTCCTTACCCAGTCGTGCTGGGTTCATGTTCAGTATGCTCCTTCGACCTGGGAGGCTCTGGGTGCACATCGTGGTCAGGAGGTTCTTGTCCCTTCTCAGTATGGTTGTTTGAGTCTGAAAACCTAAAATAAAGATCTGTGCTTAAGGCAGTGGACAAAAAACATGCTAGTGTGGGCAGACAGTCATTGCCTAAGCCAGGAGCCATCAGGCAGGGAGCAGGAGACACTTTGGCCAGAGCTACTCCAAACTGCCCTGGTACTGGATCTGATGGGAGTCACACGTACAAATCCCCGTGCAGCTTACAGGATCACAGCTAAAGGCCTTTCATCCAAGATTGTTGCAGAAGGAAAACATTAGGCACAGGAGGAAACATTCGTGTCAGAATTCCTTGGGCTGACAGATGCTTCTAACACCTCAGGACACACTGAGGCGTGATTTTGCAGCACTCATAAATGCCTGCAGAGTACTGGCGGAGATCTCTGGGCAGCAGAAGCTACTGCCTGCCACTCTAGGACCACAGGAATCATGCTGATGCCAAAGGACCTCTGTCACGTGCTGTTGGCACAGAAACTGGCTCTTGGACTTTTAAGACATGAAGAATTACACAGTGAGTAGATACCATGGGTGAGTCCTACCGACCACTTACCTTTCTGGGATCAGCTCTGCTTTATACTCATCTGAGGCCCGCGCGCTTTCCTGCCCCCTTTCTCTAGGGCTGTTCCCCTCTTTGAAATCTTGGGAAGACCTGGCGAAGAAAAAGAAACCGCGCTGGTGGCTGCCAGGCACAAACGTCTGAAAGCTCAGTTCAGTGCACACGGAGAAGAAAGTAAGGCACAGAGCTTTGGTGGAGGATATTCCAAGGGCTAAGCTGTAACCAGCACTGGCTTCAGCACAGCACAAAGCGCTGCTTAACTGATTGGAACTGAATGGATGGGTCAAGCAGCAACACTCTCACGTGCTGAAATTAGCTCTTTAAAATACCAGTCCCAACTATGTTTTCTCTAGACAAACATGCTGCTTTCCAGCATGAGAGCAGACCTGCAGGGTATCAGATTATTTATTGTGGCTCTTTCATACATCAGGATGTGTATGCCAGGACAGGCATCGCATCTGACACAGCGTCTGCTAATACCTGAGGCTGAATTTTAACGTTACCCCTGCCAAATATTCTGAAGGTTTTTGTAGCCAGACTCACTCATTCGGTGCGTCCAATGATACCGCGCACACAGCTCCATCTCCCCTTGCCTTTCTAGCTCAGACTCCCCTTCTCAGGACGCACGGGACCTCTGGAGTAACAACAGCGCTATCTCTCAGAGAAGAGTTGGACCTCTGGAGAAGGAGTCATTCCAGCACGCTAAGTACAGGCATGTACTCTGAGGGAATCGCTTGGGAAATGGCTGTGTTGGAGCTGTGTTTTGTGAGACTCAACACTCAACAGCTCTGCGTAGCCCTGCCTTTTCCCCTGGCATGGGAAGGGGCATCGGGGGCTTTTACTGTTCCAGACAAGGAGCATTAGCCAAGGACACCTGACCTAAGTCATGCCAACAAGGAAGGACGGTAAAGACATGGATGTCCAAACAATGTTGGAGTGAGGAGCGTGGGCCTAATTCAGGATGTGATTCAGCCATCCGTGTACCACTGGCGTCTGAAATAGGCCCTCAATGGAGATGTTTAAAAGGGGTGGGAGAAAGTATTCAGCATCTCTAGAAGTATTTTTGTTTTCACACCTGTGGCAATAGAGGGAGTCTGAACAACTACTGCAGAGCAAAATTCCTCTTTCCTGAGCAGACTCCTGATGGGGGAGTCAAGTGACTCCTCCCTCACGGCAAGTCTTCTGGCAAAACACTTTTTAGCTCATTGGGTTTCCGTGCAAACGGACTCCCAGGAGCGCGCCCCAGTTGTCCTACTGCCCCAGCTCATGTCTGGCTCCGTGCCTTGAGCTTCTCTCTGCAGAAGGCAAGGGAGAACTGGGTGACGCGCACTCATATCCCACCCCAGGACTGGAACAGGATGCAGACATCTCTGTCCAGACACAGCACAGGAGAGTGGAGCTGAAGGGAGATCAGAGCTGAACTGTGCCACATGCGGCAAAGCTGGGGCTGCTGGGAAGAAATTGGGCTGAAAAATGCGTTTGCTGTGTGGTTAGTCTTCAGTGAACACAGTAGGGAATGTACTACTTCAGTGGATGCTAGAGGGAGGAGCAATTTAGAGCTGCTTGGACAAATGGCCCTTATTATGCTGTTGTTCCTGCGCTCGATATTTCCTGAGCAATCAGTATTTCCAGGGCTTTCAACAATGAGAAAGAACACATCAGCAAACAGGCCCTTACGTCGCTTGGCTCCAGTAAGGCTTGCTGTATGCTGGGAGCTCGGGACTCGTGTATGTGCTCTCTTGGGCGCTGCTTCTCTCCTCGTAGCCCAGGACAGATCTGATAATCAAAGAAAGGTGCATTACATCTTTACCAGCTGGCACAGGAATCCTCACACTACTGAATACGATCTACTCACCAGGCAAGGTTTCTGGCAGTCTACGCTATTCCCTGTCCCGCCCCAGGATTTTTCTCTGAGGATCACATTTAGACTACAGTTGCATTTCAGTGTATTGCAGCTGCCCTTCAGCTCCCTCGCTGCCACTCCAGCACCACTGTGGCATTTCACTGGATTAGCAGCAAATGAGAAGGTAGCGACTGAACCCCACCATGCACACAAGAACCAAGAGAAGAAAAAAAGCTGGGGTGCTTGGCTCATTTCAAAGATGGAGGAGGGATACAATGCAAACTTCTTGGTTTATTTTGCAAGCTGCCTTCATCCTTGGGACAAAGGCTGTGAAAAGCAGCCTCTTTCTGTGCTTGCCCATTCAGATTTCCCTTAATCCTCAGTATTACTCACACGCCCACTATATTCACCCCACTCGTACCTTTTAAAGGAATATTGTGTGTCCTCTAGGTGCACAGGGGCTCTCTCAGTAGGAGGAGAAGGGACATCAGACTGCAAGCTAGACCTGGCAAAAACAGGAAGGACTTTACAGCTTGATAGTTTGCCAAAGGCTTCAAGGGAGACTTGTATGAAATAACAACACTGCACTTTATACGAGACCAGAAAACAGAAAGTAATTTTCTCAGAGAACTGATTTCCCTTCAGAAGAAACATTTTCACTATCTCAAATCAAGAAGAACAGAAGCTGTTAGTGGAACTAATGCAGTTACTTGGCCTCAATTCACGCATGTCTTGGCTGGATACATGACTTTTCTGGCCTGTCCCAGGATCGTGCACCTAGGACAAAGCGCAGTATCAGTAACTTTGGGGAGGACATTCTGACGTTACTAGCAGCAGCTCTAGGTCTTGGGTTTTACAACATCCTACTGGGAGCCTTGTGATCCTCCTCACCTCGGCCAGGACGTTTAAAGACATCATTTGCTCACCTCAGGTCCTTTGGTAAGCCAATACATAGAGTCAAGTCATAAAATAACAGACTAAAGTAAGTGAAGAAAGCAGCTTCAGGGAGATTAGTGTGTTTAATGTCAACAGCAGCAATTCAGTCCTGGGTCTGCACCTCCAACACTGTCAGGGGAGCAAGCAGGCTCTAAAAAGCACGTGGAATGGAGGCACTTTTGAGATCAATGCTCAAAGCGATGATAAAGCTGCTGTACCTGCTCCCAGGCTGCTTCTGTAGAAAGCAGCTGATGTATAACAGTGAACAGAAAGCTGTTCCCACTGTTTAGCCACCTAGGATTTTCTGGCTCCCTTTGTTTTGTTGCCCAATTTGAATTCTGCTTCCAGCTCTACTCTGGACAGGTTACTTGTTCCCCCCCCATCTGCCCTCTGCGAGCAGCACTGGGAGCACCAGCGCCAGCCCTGACCTTGCAGCTTCAGACTTTGCGTCACCCAGGTGGTGAAAGGGCTCGTACTGACAGTGCAGCTGGTCTGCGGCATCTGCAGCTCTGTCCCTGCAACCAGAGCTGGACCTGGTGAGAGAGGGAGATTTGTGGGTCACTGAAGGAAGCTTAGCAAGTTAGAGAACAGAGCAAGAAGCAAAAACATCAAACATGAGATTTTCCTGTCTCAGACATAACATCTTTTCCTCCTTCCTGCTTAGCTCAGAGATTTTCCTGCAGGAGACCTGAAGGGCAGAGAAACAAATCCAACTCATGCTCCCAGAACACATTTGCTAGGGGAGTACTAGATCAGGAAAAGACTTCTCTCACTCTAAAATCAAAAGAAAAAGTGAATTTTACACTGTTAATAGGTTTACACTTACTTTGGTGAGTAAAATCCATTGTTGGCTTCTGTATGTTCAGGATAACTGAAAAGGAGAGACAACTTTAGAAAGCATCTTTGCTTTGGTTTGGGTGATATTCTACATTATTTCCTTATGTATTTAGTACA
This sequence comes from Chlamydotis macqueenii, assembly GCF_036417535.1. NCBI lineage: Eukaryota > Metazoa > Chordata > Aves > Otidiformes > Otididae > Chlamydotis > Chlamydotis macqueenii. Next base: position 1,460,577 of record NC_141566.1, read on the forward strand.
AGAGAGAGGAGGAAATCCCTAAAACTTCCCAGAGATGTTCCTCAGTATGTTTCTGCAGGTAAAATGGCAAGAAACGTTGGGGCAACTCAGTGCATACGAAGTACAAAGGAGCATTCAGTAACTCTGAACATCATCAACACGTGACAGATGCCGGTGGTATGGAGTCAGCTGGAAATTCAAGCCAGGACTATTCCAAACCCAGTGGGATATCCTGCAGCCCACAGCTGCAACACAGGCACCTCCACCTGCGCGCACAGAAGGGAAGGAACGGCCCTGACCTCCTCTGGCTTGTCTCAGGGGAGCTGACGAAATGGGGAACTTCAGGTGTGAATCCAAAATCACATGTTTGTTTTCTTGTTTCCAGGCTGTGGGCAGCGAACAGCACGTGGGTGAACAGCTCTCACGGAGCTGTTCTGCGTAGCACAGGGACAATGCCTTTCCTCCCGCACTTCCACTCCCTCGGGCAGCACAGAAGCACAGCCGCTGCTCCTCACGGTTTGCAACCTTTCTTGATTTGTGAATCTCTAATTTTTCCCAGCGAGGGTGCAGACTCCCTAGGAAAGCTGTGAAACGGACTGCCACAGAGACCGCCACACGCTGCCGTAGTTTCACTCTCCTTCAGTGGATCGCTGAGAGGTACCCTCAGGCCCACAGAGGTTTCCAGATCAAATGAAACCAGTGTTTTCTGGGGGGAGAGGTGTGCCTCCAGCACGGTGCACTGGCAGCGGCGTAGAGCAGCATGGTGTGGAGCCCAGGCTAGGGAGATCCACTGGCTATCAGCGTGGTTGAGCGCCAGAAACACCGGTGCCCACAAAAAGTTCTTATTCTTTTGTATCATAGAAACTAAAGAGAAAAAGTAGAACAAAATATCAAACAATTTTATTGAAGAGGGTAGTGTTTTCTTTTTTTCTCCCCTCTGAAATAAAATTTTAGGGAAACTGCTGCAGTTCTGCAAAGCACAGATTGAAGTGTGTTTCTCCCTCAGTAAATATCCATTCGGAGCCTCCAGACAGACCGAGAGCAGCAGTTTAGGATTTGCACAATAATAAAACAAAGGAATTTCACACTAACTCTACCTTCTGTTTGCGGAAACCACGGTTGCTCTGGGGGCCCGTTCATCCCACGGGAATGGCTCAGACCTTTCCTTCAGAGGTCTGTCACTAGAAAAAGGAGAATGCCAGTGAGGTGTGACCTAACAGCGTTTATATTCCATCATCCTAGCACAGCCTACTAACGTTTAGTTAGGAGGAACACAAAGTGGGGCTAACCCAATCGATCAGGATAGGAAGGGCCAGCTCTCTGGGAACAGTGGGCCTGTCGGCAGTTCACGGGTTACTCAGATTTGTGCTCCCTGCAGCGAGGTACTGCTCGCCCCTTTGCTTGGGGGAGCGTAAGTACCCTGCAACAGTTGTTCTCCCTCTGCTCACGGGCCGGAAAGGCCTTCCTGCAGGTCCTCCAGCTGGACCCCACGCCCATCTTTCACCCCTCCAGATCTGTCACGCTGTGCGTCTGTCTCCTTCCTTCTCTGCCAATTACTCTCTCTCCAGTTTTAGGTGGCCTAAGTAATGAGGCATCCTCTAATTTCTCTGGGAGACTGACTCACAATTAGGAGCAGCTACGTGACCCAAATGACCCCAAGCACAAGGAGTGCATTGTTTTCAGGCTGGCCCTGCAGTGACACACCAGGGTATACTGATGGGCCTCAGCTGAGTGACCACGGTGACAGCCCAGTCTCTACCTTTTCTCAGTTCTTAATGTGTCCAGCACCTGTACCCATGCCTTTAGGTTCCTAAGCAGCTCCTCCTTTCTTTGGTTTTTCTCCATACAAGAGATCTTTTTACACTTCCCCATTGTTCAGCCACCCCTTCAGCCTTCCTACAGGATGCAGAGGACAAGAACCAGAGCTGGCAGGAGCCACCAGCAACTGAGGTTCAACACATCCCTTGTCGGTGGGAGAAGCTCCCCAGGGAACAGCAGTGGGAGGGCAATTGGAGCAGAAATAAAAAAAAAGAAAAGAGCATGAAGAGGACTCTTTAGGGATTGAGTCAGAGAGGAGAATCCTTGAGGGAGGCGAAGGAAGAGCAGAGCAAACCAGGAGCAGCAGTCTAGCCAGCAGATGATGCTCTTGGAGAGCAGCCCAGGACCATGACTGGAGAGATCCCATCTGTCAGACCACGAGCAGGTAAATGCTATTTCTGAGCAAAATGCAGGGGCATGCCTTATGTTCAGCAGCACAGACCAGCCTTTCTCAACTTCTTACCTGTCGCCACGCTGCGACACGGTTTCAGATGAGGATTTCCCGTTAGGGGCCTGCCTGTTTTCACCATTTCTGCAAGCAAAACAGCAAGAACGATTCGGTAGGGAGGTGAGGGGACAGAATGTGAGGCACAGAGCTGTACGGCAAGCGTGCTACGTACAGGGCAGGGACTGGATTAAAACGAAAACCTGATCAGTTCAGGAGATAGGAAGGTCTGCAGTTTTTGGGCTCGTATTCTCATCAGAAAGAACCGAGTGATGTTCAAGCTGTGGGGGGCCCACAGCTCCCATCTGGGTATATTTCCTCCCAGATTGCTAATGCTTTTGTGAAGTGCTGCTTTCCTAAGTTCCCTATGCTATAGTATTTACTGTTCCGTGACTGCACTGTGTCCAGAAAATCATGTATCTGGGAAAATACAACCAAGCAGAGCTGAACTCCCCAGGGCAGCATGCCCCTCCTGTCCTGAGAGGAGCTTCAGGATGCTGCAGGGCCAGCAGACCTACCTGATTTCAGGAGAAGTGGAGATTCTCTCTGAAGTTTCACTTGAGGATGTGGTTGCGTGGCTCTCACCGCCTGTTTCAGTGCTGCAAGAGAAGGCAAAGAAAAAAGCTGTCATTCCTGAACAAACCAGCTCCCCACTGCAGCTGGGCAAAAGTTTTCCTGCATTGAAGTGCTCCTTTCTGTGAGAAAGGAGGGTAGCTGCTTCCCAGCTCTGCCTCAAACCTGCACCACAGTGGCACAAAGTTGCTACCCAAATTCATGAGGCAGCTTCTTCATCCTGAAAATAAAGCATTTCAGGCTGAAAGGCTTCATTTATTGGACTCCCTGCTGGGCCCACTAGGGACCAGAGTGGCAGAGAAGCTAATAATGCTGCTGCCTGGCATCCAGCCACCCAGGAAGAGAGCGCTGAATCCCAGATTAAATGAATCTGCTTGGAAACAGAAAAGGATTCTCCCTCCTAGGGCAAACATTTCCATTTCAGTCAAACATTTCTGCATACTGGTCCCTCTCAGCCCCACACACGTGCCGGCTGTTCCTGACCAGTGTGGACTGGGGGAGGGTGTCACTGCTGCCCCTTTGCACCTGGGACAGCCTGCCCCAGGTCTCACGTACCATGGCAAGAACGCTCCAGCCTGTCTGCCACAGCTCTGCGTCTACTTGGGCTTCACGGTAGCCTGGGAACAGGGCTGGGGGCTTGAAAGGAGGCCAACATTTCCCATCAAAGCAGAGATCCATTTAAAGATAATGAACCTCTCCAACCTCTCCGGTCACACCTATCTGTTGCCATCACAGTAGAATAATTAAATCTAAAGTCTAACAAAAGCAGAGAGCTGGCTCAGGGGACTGGAAATAATGAGATATTGAGTATTTCATGGCTAGGTGATGGTGTCAGTCACACAGCCAAGTTTGCTAGTAAAAGAAAATCATTACTATCTGATGGCTGCTCTGACTCCTCCTGCAAGGAAGAGTTTCACCGATGTAACTTTTCATTTTGGATCTTTCCCTTTTGACAAGCAAGGGGCAGGATCAGGATTTTCTGAGAAGCCTCCTTTGAAAAACCTCTGTCTCCAGTTGTGTTCAGATAGCTGCTACCTTGCACATAAATGCAGTTATCTGCAAAGACGGCAAACCAGTGTGCCGTAAAATCAAAGACAGCCAACACCCTACTCCAGGACGAGGCAAATACCTGTTGTTATCTGTAGACCTGCATGACACAGACACAGGTGGACTCCTCCTCTGCTGGCCTTCCTCTTCTTCTATCTCAATTCTTTCAAAAGGCAAAAAGAGAGACAAAGATCACATTGTTTCCTACTCCCCACTGCTAGCTAATTCATGCAGTTCATTCTTGTTTTCCCTTAAGCTATGTTTTCCCTGTTTCCCCCAGAGGCAGATTTCTCCTGCTCCTCATGCTCCTTGTGCTCTGCTACTGGTGAGCATCTCAACCGGACGAACGAAGTGAGACCTTCAGCCCAAATCGGTGGCATTTGGCTGCCACAGTCACTTTGTTTAGCATCAGCTGAATGCTCAAATTCCAGAGCATCATTTCCCTATCACACCAACTGCTTTAGCAGTTAAGTGCCTGAAGTCTGAAGACTATTCACCATGCTGGCTGCAACCAGCCTTCCCTGGAAGAAGGAAGGCAGTAAACGTGTCTCTCCTCTCCTTGTTTCAGGTTGCCCATAACCTAAAGCATCATCAGGGATTGTATTTTCAGCGTTTACAGCACTGTGGGCTCTCAAAAGCCAGCGTGATTCAACCCACAGCATCCTTTTTCAGGGAAGCGTCCCTCTTGTGCTTTGAAACCGCTGGGGATCTCCTGTCCCAGTATGTAAAGGCAGCCCAGGTACAGTCCACAGACACACAACCCCAGCAGTGCTACCTACCTCTTGGCAAACAAGGGTGGAAATTCTTGTGTTGGGCTGCTGTAAAGGAAGCATAAAGGCAGCAGTCAGAAGGTTGGAGGTAAAGACACACCTTGGGCAGGGGCAGCTCCCACAGGGTCTCTGACCCATAATCGCTTCACCATTCAGGCAGAGCTGACCGTGCCCGGGTGCGTTAAACCTCTGCAAATTACAGAGCAGAGGAAATAAAAATAGGAAGAGCAGCTAGTTATAACATGTGAAGTAAAGAAGCTTCCCCAAAAGGCTTTTTTTTTTTATTTTATACCTTCCTGATGGCTGTTCTTGTTCCTGCACGCAATCCTGCCTCCCTCCACACCACAAGACACTCAGTGTGCCAGAGGAACCAGCAGCCAGGGCAAACACCCCTCACGTCCTTATGAATCCTCTCCACGCACTTCTCTCATTCTGGGCACAGCTGAGTGCTGCTGGCGCATCCCCTCCCTGCTTCCTCCCACACTAGCGACCTCCTGGTGCCTCATTGTGTCACCCTGAGTTATGTCAAGAGGAAAAGGATTCATAGTGAAAGCGAGCTGCCAAAAAAGCCACTGTCACGGCTCCTGGGAGACAAGAGACCTTGGAAATCTGCTTTTTCTTCCCCTCCCAGGAAAGAGATGGACAACAGAGCCTTGAACACCAGCAGCTCCCACACATCTTTCACATTCCTGTTACAGACCCACACATTACTGTTAGGTTCTTTTTCCCTAAAGAACTATTTTGAAGCTGCAGCTAAGATCAGGATCCGTATTAGATGCAGTTTATATTTGTTCTGATTTTCCACTTACATGCAACAAAACCGGAGAGAGCTGAGAGCTAAGAACTGAGTCTGAAAACGGAACTCTTTGATTGCGGGCCCCAGGGAATTAGGGACTGTCATAGTTTTTCTCTTCCTGAAATTTTATCCCTATCAGTGAGGAAGACTTCCCAAGGCTCCGGGAAGATTTTCTCAATTCTGCAGAAACCTGCAGGTATCCTTGGTGCTTCTAGAGAGAGAGCAGCTACATCTTCTCCACCCATTGGAAAGGTACCCATCGCCTTCAGAGAGGCTTGGGTCAGGCCACCGCCCCGTGAGACCGCCGCCAACAGCCTCTTCCCTGCCTCCTGCCCCGCGCTTACACACTGAAGACTCACCCGTTGCTTTTCTTGGCTGCCGAGAGGACGTAGGCACGTTCTCTGCTGGCAGTGCGTCTCAGGACATTGTTGGCCGCCTCTGTCCTGGAAAAAGGGAAGCGGTCACATCCTACTCATGCTGTTAGTGGCTACTGGCTGGAGCCTTGAAGGGGCAATAACAACCCAGCGGAGTCTTGGGCTAACCTGACAGAGCTCCTGTGCTCTGGGGAACAGAAATCCAGCCAGGGCTAACAGGAGTAAGAGTGTCTCATCTTTTTCTTTTGTATCATTCGTGCTGGGCCACAGCACTTTCACATGGATGTAAGAAAAAAAGAAAATACGTCCTCTTCCAGGAGAGCAGAGAGATTCCCCTTTTCAAGACCTACACTGCTGCAGTACTACATATCACAGGACAAAAAGATGGGATACAGGCTTTGTGGCTGACACGCTACATGGACCGCATGTGTTTGTACAGACAGCAGTCCCACGGGATGTACCAAGGGAGAACTGCAGATCTCTGACAGGACTCTTACTGGTTCGTGCTCAGTGGGAAAATTACCACATTTTCAGTTGTAAAAGTCTTGCATCTGAGGAAAAGTACCTTCAGAAGCTTGACTGGCCACCTCTGATGCAGATACCACACAGACAAAACACCTTCTAATCCCAGGACAAGAGTGACAGACCCGTCTGGATCTGGCCTGAGATGCAAGTCCCCACGTGGTCCAGACTCCAAGACGCAGACGCAGGCTGCGGGAGGTGGGCTCCTCCCCTACTGCCGGGCCATTTGTCCGTCTCTGTCTTTCCACATAGAAGCTCCACAGCCGATGGACTCCAAAACCCATTTCTAGCTGCCCAATTAATTGGGGTATGCTGTCAGGTTGAATCATGTCAGGCTTTTAATTATATTTCGTTAGGAGCGTGGTTGCCTGCGGGCATAGATGCGCTCTGTGTAGAAATATCTGCTTATGATTATTTTATTGCAATCAGCCCTAATGGCTCCACTGTAATCATCACTGAACTGACCCTCCTAGTAATGACCAGTTAAGGCCACTCGTCACTGCCCCTGCCAGAAGAAGGCGGTTACCTGGAGGGCATACCTCTTTTTGTGTTCATCTGGAGTAAAAGGGACATCCTCCTCATCCACGTCCACCGACTTCTGCCTGACATTATACGGAGCTCTGAAACGGAAAGGGAAGGGGAGAGCCAGGGTGAGGGAACTGCCTCTGTAGGCTGCTGCAGAGGCAAAGCAAGCAAAACTGAAGGTAAATGCAAGGGCAGGGCAGGTGGAAATGGGTTCAGACCCCAGAAGCGTTGCACACAAGTGTGGAAGACGCTTGTATTTTTCATGCACATTTGGGTACGCGTGTCCCCATAGGATTGGGTTTTCTTAGCACAGGGGTTAAGCCTACAGGCTGGTTCATGATAAATGCTCAGCTACATTTCAGATGAGAGCCAGAGTCTCTGACACAGAAAGCTGTGCAGGAAATGTCAGCAGTGCTGTTCTGCCACAAGGCCCCTCCTTTCTCCTGGTTTCAGAAAGGCCAGTAATGCTGCAAACCAAGTCCCCAGGCTGCATCCTCCGGTTTCTGCCTTAATTACCACAAAGTGATAAAATTCACTCCATACAAAGGCCGTTACCAGTTGAAGGAATGCCTTACAGCCCACACAGACCTGGAGGTAGCACCGCGAACCACGTCAAAGTCTAGTGGAAGCTCTGCAGTGCTCAGCTGAGGAAGCCAGTGGCTTCATCACCACTGAGGCTCAGGTGCTGCTGAGCCTGCGTGCAGACAGAAAGCGCTGCTCCCCTTTGCACACTCACAGTTTCTTGTAATCCTCAGTGGTCATCCTGTATCCAGAGGAGGAACGGCACTGGCCGTGTCCCTTCGCGGCAGTGCTGCAGACGGCACAAATCATATCTGTTAACGTGGCCCCCCTGAGCTCTCGCCCTTCACCACCCTCTTCCCCAGGAGAGCTCGTGCTGCACATGATAGGAGATCCACTCCCTGAATTCAGGGAATGCTATTTAATCAAAGGGCAGCATTTGCCTTCTTTTCACAGCCTTGGACTAGGATTTGAGGTCTGCTTTGCTCCCTCAGGGCTACTGTGAGTTGTCAGAGCCGGTACGGGCATACCCTTCCATGGGATAGTGCTACTCCATCCCAGGATCAGCCAGCGAGAAGGAAGAAGACACCTTGTGGCATCATCCTTCCCACCACATGAATCAAAACAGGGGGAAAAATGGAGTTTCCAAGGGTTACACTTGGTGTGCAACAATGCACCTGCATAGATCTTACTTACTAGAATTAAATGTAAGTGCCTCTCACAAGACAGGTTAAAAAAAAACCAAACCACACAGTAAAAACATCAAAACAAAGTGTTACAGCTCTGCAAGGATTCCGTGTGATTTGGCCCCCAGTCAAAACTATTTGCCAAATTAAACCCAAATCCTGAGTACTTTCACAGCCAACTGCCATCCCATGCGCTGGTGAGGAAAATCTGGAGTTTGTCTTTTCCCCGCGTCTGAGCAGAGCTGTGAAATGAACAGCCACGTCTTGCAGCATTTAGTAGGGACTTAGTGGGGCTCAGTGGAAGTCCATGGGCACTGGCCACAGTAAAAGGATGACTAGAAATAGATACAATATTTAAAAGCTCATTTTCATGAAGAAGAGGAAGATGCACACCACCTTTTTTGTGCTCCATTAGAAGATGAAGAATCTGGCACGGAAGAGGTCTTATCGATGGTCCTTGTGAACACTCCTCTGGGGAGAAAAGAGACATTAAATTTTTTGCTGGACGGAGTTTGGAACTAAAATTAAGAGACTTGCAAGCACTCTTTGGCCTAACAGTGTCTGGGCGTCCTGTCGGGAGGAAGGTGCTGGCTCAGGACACCGAGAATTAGAAGGTGCTTCCTTTAGAGAGGTATCTGGAAAGAATTCCCATCTTCCTACCCCCTGGCCTCAGACAACACAGTAAAATCAGCTTGCACCTAGGACTGGGTTTGCACAGGGCTGGCCAATCCTGAATGGATTACAGAGGCATCAGAGCCTCCGCGGGCAGCAGCCCGTGTGTCAGAGGCAGCTGAAGGACACAAGCGCCGTTGCTGGTGCTGTGCTGATTGCAAGGACGGTGGCACATTTTCATGGCACGATAGTGTGACCGTTGTGTCATACGGAGGAGATCCGAGTTTCTGTTGACATCACCTGCTAAACAAAATCCTCAGGAGTATCTCTTCACCAAGGCACTCCCCAAGCATTGTAATGTTCCTAACTAACAGGAGAACCCGAGAGATCTTAATATTTTTCGTGCTTGTTGCTCCTGATCAGTTCTCCCTCCCCTACAGCCCAAACATACGCCACTCTGTACCAACCTGATGAGGTAACCGGATTGAGGCTTGGAGGCAGAGGACCTGTGCAAAGAACAGACATCAGTGAATCCAGAAACGTGGGGAAAAACAACAGCAGCGGCCCCAGTACTAAAGGGCAATGTCCATACGACATCGCAGCGGTGAGCGAGTATGAGGAAGTGAAGAAAGAGCGGACACTTGTGAGGGAACAGCGAAAGCATGCACCGACCCCACGAGATAACGCAGAACGGAAGCAACAGGATGGGTCCCCAGAATTACCTGTCACTCTGGGGAGCAGCAGCTGTTGAAGCTGTGGGTCCCCCAACGGCCCGTCCAGACCTGAGGAAAGAGAAAACACGGTGACACAAGGAACTCCTGACCCTGCTGAGCTGCCTTACTGAACACAGCAGTGCTGTTTCAGAGAGAGCTGCTAAGAGAAGACCGTCTGGGCTTGGTTTTGTTTCTAATCAAAGAGAAGCTGGTGCAGCCTGTGGTGTTCCCTGAACAGGGGTGGCTGTGCCACAGCCCTGCGAGCTGCAGGGGGAGATGCAGACCTGGCTGTTTTATCACCTCAACTCCCTCTACTCGAGGTCTGGGCCTTTGTCACTGCGGAGACGGGGAAACACAAGCTAGCTTAAAAAAAGGTTTGGAGTTCTCCTGAGACTTCAAATATGCCTGTGCTGCTGGATTCCCAGCTCCCAGGAAAGGCCATTTCTCAGAGCTTCTCCCCAGCCTGCATTTACAAAAAATAAACAGGAGCACCGCTTCCCTTTGGCAGTGTCATTTCCTGGCATCAGGGGGACCCTAAAACATCCTAGCACTACATGTGCTTCTTCTGTAGGCTGGAGAACAGATACACATGGGAGGCTGATGAGGAAAAGGGAAGGGAGAAGAGGAGCCTTCCTCAGTGGCCACACTTACAGCGCGCTGCTCTTCTTCTCATCCTCAGAGTCTGAGTTGTGGTGGTGGATCCAGCTCTTATCTCCTTTCAGGGTGGTGCGAACCTTCATCTGCTTAATGATCCTCCTGCGGTCCTCATCCGTGGGTGGGATGACACGTCCTAGGAGAGGCAGAGGGAAAGGAAGGAGAGAGGAGAAGGATTGCTGAGAAGGGGCAAGAACTCAGTGTCAGCAGGTGAGCCGGGGGAAATCTCAGACAGCAGGGAGCACAGGTCTCCTTCCAACCAGAGATTCAAACACAGATGAGTCTTTTGCCACTTCTGATGAAAGATGGAAACAAGCGGTCATCCAGGCTTCAGGATCAATTTACCCTGATGCATCACCCCCTCTACAGAGATTCATAATTTCTTCTCTCCTTCCAGAGGACTGTATAACAGCAATGAGCCATTTTCTCTCAGGAACACCAAAGACATGCAGTGGGTGGTCTAATCACGTATTTACAAAGCAGCGAGTTTCCTCTGGCATTTCCCATCACAGCAGCTCTAGCATAAAGATTTTCTGGTGGGAGAGGATGATATGTCTGGAGCATGAGGCTGAGCCAAGAGTTGGGGGATAGAAGTGAGCCATGAAATGCACAGCAGCAAAGACAGAGAATCTTAAGGAGAGTCTTGAAAAGAGAGTAATAGGGATGGTAGTTTATTAGTCGTTAGCTCATCTCAAAACCTCAGCCAGGTAGAAGCTCTCCAGCTCTCTGTACCTTCACGGATACTGAAGTTATAGCCCAACGCACGTCATTTTGGAACTGCAGGGGGGAGCAGGTCCCAGACAAGGAAGGTGTGTCCTCTCCCCTTGGACACAGCGCACGCGGGGAGTTGCACAGAGATGTCACAGCAAATGCAACTGCGCAAAGGAAAGCCATGACAGCGGAGGGACGGGGAAACGAATTACCTTTGCTGACACCCAGGGACATCATGGTTCTCTGAGGCACCTTCCCCTGCAGTTACTGTTTGAAGACAACAAGCCCCTGCAAGAAATGGAAAAGGCAAAAAGCAGATTAGTAGTTCTGATATTAAAAAAAAACCCAAAACTTTGAAGTTATGTGGAAGGGAGAATATCACAGCGGTGTCACAGCCACAGAGGCTGGAGGACGGGGAGTCTGTGGCGTACATACTAGAGCATCATTTCTCCCCATGCCACGTACCTTCAGCACCAAGGAAAGGAAAAATCAGATGGGTGTGTTCTCCACACCAGTAGGTCTTCAGCTTGGCCATGACAGAAGTGTCCTTCCAGGTCTGGGAGGAAAGTGGTGGAGGAGACCTCAGCAAAGGGGCCCAGAGCCCCTCAGACGGGACAGACCTTCTGGGGTCTACAGAACTCAGAGCAGCGGAGGCTGCTTGAGTGAAGCCTGGTATTTTTGTCAAGTGGGAGTAGAACATAAGGGCTCCTGACAAATTGCTGAGGTTAGGGATTTGCTGAGCACCGATAGTGATGTAGTTGAATCAAAACCAACCACAAACTAAAAGTCAGGGAAAAATAATGGTCGTTTCAGATTCTGCCAAGACAATTTTTCTTTTTAAATTGTAAAGAAACAAACACAAGAAAGCAAACCTCCTCAAAACGGACCCACTACTTCGAGATCAGTAGAACCCAGGTTAATTCAGCACCTGATTACACATTTATCCAAAATGTTTATTGTCTTTTATCGCTCTCTAAAGTTTTTCAGGTGAACCATGGGATGAGCCCTTGTTTCAGAGGAGAAAGTCAAAGTCAGCTTCCAGCTTTTGTAACTCTCCGTTCTTTGCTTGCCAAAACTATCCGCCAAACCTGGATTCTTAAGTGACTCTGCCATTCATGAATAAAAATGCCCAGCTCTTTTTGGGAGTCTGTGAATCTAAAATCAGGTTGTTATTATCCACTGGTGGGCTGTCCCTGCAGTACTGCTGCGAAGCCACACGCCCACAAGGAATGCCGAGCGCTGATCTCACAGCGCTGCTTCTTGGCGAAGTCTTGGCTTGTCTCAGCCAAAGATCTCCCCGCTGCACACCCGCTCCTCATCCAGCTTGCACCCAGGCCGTGAACAAGCGCTCTGCTATTACCCCAAGGCTCCCTCTCCCTTTCACAAACACTCCCAAACATTAATTCAGCTTTCTCCATGAGCGGACAGCCCATCTCTTTTCCTATCCTTCCCAGATCCCCCTTCCCACGCAAATTTAATTGACCCTGCTGTTTAGAGAGAAATGAGAACTGTAGCATTGGCATAGATAGCCACGAAGAGCCTCCAAATATTTGGGTACCTTTATGCTAAAGGCGGGAGACATGGCTTGGTCTGCAGAAGCACAGCTGACAGAGCTGTAATCTGGCAGCTTTGGGTTGAAAAGAAGTCGCAGAACCTTGGACCCGGGCACCAAGAAGCCGCGTGGCTTCATATCCTACAGGATCTGAGTGAGGCAGACCCAGCCCACAGCTGCCTTGCTAATGCAGTTCAGAGGTGCACGTGGTGCTCTCGTCTCATTAAATTCTTTCTTATTCCAGGACAAAATGCCTGGCATGGCACATGTGATGTTAAATTGCAAGGGCAAAAAGTGTTTTTTTTGTTGGTATAGCTTATTTGGGAATTATCAGCCACAGGATGCAACAGTTTCTGTATTGGTACAGAAGCAAATGCACTCGCCTAGTGCTGGAACAGACTGCAGCTGATCCCAACAGCTCTGCTTCCCACCTGGAGAGCAAGAACATTATCTGCCACTGGAATGAAGCCTGGAGATCTGAACTCAGCAGGTGAAAGGGAAACATTGACACTCAAAAAGGTTCCCATGGTCTGCAATTCCTTAGCTCTGAGCATTGCCAGACTTTAGACAGGACAAATGCTTTTTCTGCCAGTGGGTTAGGTCCCAGGCTTCGCTGGAGTGGGTAGTATTTCTGGAGGTTTTATGATCCCAAAGCAGCGTTCCGTCTTGTGAGAGTCATTTAGAAGCTGGGAGCATCATCCATGAGTTCATGCCCCACAGTCTTGTCTCTATCTCTCCACCGCCGTAGAATCTTATTTTCTCTTTTTTTTTTTAACCCCTCTCCACACCGACTTCCCCATCCCTGTAACCACCCATTTCCAACACACAGCAAACTCTCATCACCATGCTTACAAAATGTGGAGATCTGCATCTGTCACGTTGACCAAAACCTCTTCTGCCTCAAACCAGATCCATCCCCTCCCTCTTGCCTTACAGTTAGAAAATAAGCTCTGCCTGGCTGGACACTGTGCTCTGTTCATTCATCACCCAGTACAAAATGCTTCTGCTGTGTGACCAGAACATCTCTGTTGTGAGAGGACATATTAGTAAGTCACCAACTCACTGTTCTAGATACCAAACATCTTTTTCTCCCAAACATTCACTACAAATATTGAGATTTTTTAAATCCACCTAAATCAAAATCCCTATTCCTTCCCTGTTTATGCAGAAAGTTTTCCTTCAGAAGACCAGTGGGAGCCCTTCGGAGCCAAGCGCCTCCCATTAGTGTCTTCACACCACCAGGCAAGAGGCGCTCGATCCTAATTGGCACCCTTGGGTGCCATCGTTATGTAAATGGGCAATAATCCTTCTTCCCTTCCCGATCCAAACAGTTATTGTGGCTCTGTTGCACCGTTAAGCGTTGCCCAGTTTTCTCCGAAATGGCTGCGCTTTGAGGGATGATTCCCCTAACACATTTTTCCTGGACATCCTTAGAGAGCTGCCTCAGGCTCAATGTTTGCAAAGTGCCCTGGGATCCTGAAATAAATATGAGATTGGCTCGCAGAACAGCAGCTCTGAGAGGATGCCCCTCTGAAACCAGTCACAGAAAGCAGGAGTTGCGTCTGGCTGCAGACAGATGTCCATTTATTTCCTTCGTTGGAGAAGAGCTCGAGGTTGCACCTGCACCACGGGACTCCCCAGGCACTCTGCTCAGCCTGGGCTCCTGCCGTGCCCTGACTCGTATGAAACAAAGCCAGCGCAGTGTATTTCTTCCCAGTTACATACGGATTTCCACAGGACAGAGCCCTGGCACTTGGGCTTACAGGAAGCTGTGGTGGATGACAGCAGGTCTTTTACCTGGACAGTGGGATAGACAGGACCGACATGAACCTGTGAGCGTGACCTGCTAGAGAGACATCAAACCAGAAATTTAAAAAAACCCAAACCAGATTGACCTAAATCTGCCTGTTGGAGTGATTCCCCCCTCAGCAGGGACAGCTGGACATTGCTACAGGCAACACTTAAGACACAGCTACGCCCATCGATGACCCACCTGACAAATACAAAGCCTAGGGAAAATTTCTAGGTGGCAGGAGGGACAGAAATCAGCTCCTCCTGCACCTTCTTACAGGCTTCTCCTAAGCTAAAATAAGTTACATTTCATCTGTTTCAAAAAGACTCTGACTCAGAGCCATGTGTACTGTCCATGCAGAGCACAACAGGGTGCAAATTCAAATACCAAAAAGAAGCATTTTTGGAGGAAAAAAGTAGACTGGCAAATACGTGCCAATTTCATCACCTTAAAACGAAATGAAGCTGTAAGTGCTGGCTGAATCAAACCAGGTGCTGAATTTCTGAAGAAAGAGCTTCACAAAAGCCCGGCTGCGTCACAAGGTTTAACGGGAGGTAAGAGAATCAAAGCGATTCCATTTCCCGCAATAAATGCCCAAAAACCCCAGGTCCTGTGGACAGCTTACGTGACCAAGCTCCCACTGACAAGAGGTCTGGAAAGGCCACAGGCAGGAGGTTTAGTCCCCAAGCAGTGAAGGTGTATCCATAGGAAAGGCAGTCTGCAGACTGGATAAAGCTGGGGAAAAAAAAAACCCCACAGGTTTGCTCTCTAATGAAGGGCAGAGCCCTGAGTCACACAATGAGGGACTGGGAGCCTGGACAGTGGCAGCTCCACTGCTGTGGGAGGGGTTCACGCCGGACTGCCTGAGCCTGGGGAAAGGAAAACCAAGTCCCCAGGTGCCACCTGAGTCTGTTTAATAAAGAGGAGAAAAGAAGAGGCCCAACGCTCCCCTCGGTGCCGCGCAGGCCAAGGAGATACCTGCCTCTTTGTTGAGAGGCGCTGATGCAGCCAGCGTCAGCGAGCGGAGCCGCTGGCATCGCCTGTCTCAGCTCCCGGCGCGGGTTCGTGTCCTTCGGGGACACAAAGACGTCCTTCAGAGGTCTTGAATCCTGCCCGGCCGCTGGCACGCAGCAAGGGCCATCCACCTCCCCTCTCCTAATCTGCTTTCTCAGTGTAGCACGGCAACGTGAAGAGGAGCGGGAAATTAGTAGGTTCTGGGCTTACTCGTTTCTCAGGCATCATCAAGGAACAGGCAAAAGATGGAGGATTTTTTTATTCGCTGAGCGGTTCCAGCATAGAAGAAGGTTGTCTGGTTTGACATGAGAACCAAGCTTCCAGCAAACAGAATAATTCAGACTGGATGATGACAAATCAGCCAAAGGACTTAGTTACAGGTTATGCTGCTATGTATGTTTTAAACAAAATTAAATTAAAATTGAGGAAAAACCCCACATAGCTGCAAAACATAAAATGAAAATGTTTCATTACAAACGGCTTAAGTTAGCATTTTGTTTCAGGTTTTAACTTCATTTTTCTTAAGAACAAATCTTAGTGAAACTCGCATGTGTTTTTGAAAGGGTTCAGTGTTGCTAATTCTGTAAAGAAAGGAAAAAAAAAAAAGAAATTGTGCAGATCTAACCATAGAGCTGTATGAAGCTCGTCACCACCAGACCAGGTGCCCAAGGCAAAGCTGCCAGCTACAGCCCCCCCAAAGGACTCTCTCTCCTTTACTACGATCCCCGCCAAAAAAAACAATGCCAGAGCACCCGAAAAGACCCTTCCCCTATTAAAATTCACCAAATGCTCTGCCCACAGCCCAAGCGTTGAATTTGGGGTGTATCTTTACCTGATCCTAAGGACAAACCTGCCTCAACGCAGCTGGCCTCCGCTCCGCTCCTCCGACGGACGCGTCTCCCTGCCACCCTCTGCTCTTAGGCAAGAGGCAAAGGTTTATCCTCCCTGCTTCACCCCCAGCACCGGATGCCAGGTGAGCAGAGGGGCAAGCGTGGGCCACTCAACCCTTTATCCCCGTGTACCGCTCCAAACGGGATCCTGCTAAAACAGGATCTGCTCTTCCAAACCTTCCACCTCGCTTCCTGGCTTGCTGCAGGCTTCTCCACTCCACGTCCAGCCCTGCTGCGCTGCTTAGCCCCAATACCGCTGTCGTCTCTTTCATCTGTTATCTCCTTGTTTCCCAGACCCTCCCTCTTGCCAGATCTGCCCACGGCTGAGATTCGGATAGGCTGGCACCTTACTGAGGCTCTGACTTCGCAGGATGTTTCCAGCATGGAACAGCAGAGAAACAGGGTCAACTGAAACTGCCACCATCGCCTTGGTCCTACACGGGGGAGCAGTGACACGCTGGCCACCGGACAGAGCCATTTTTAAACTCATCTCCTCTCCCCAAGTTCTCATGAGCCCTTGATGAGTCAGGATCTGACCAGCTTCCAGGCAATTAAACTCGAATTGCCTCTCCCCTCCCTGCGATGTGGCGCAGGTGGAGCTACGTGCCGGCTGTGCGGGAGAAGGCCAGCTTGATCATCAGAGCGATACTGCTGGGAGAACCGCTGGTGATAAGCCAGGTTTCCTTCTCCATCAGCTACACTGGGCTGATTTCAGGTAGCAGCAGGGATGAATTTGGCCTGGTTATGACAGTTTAAAATCCCCTTAATTCTGCAGAGGACTTCCCAAGCCAGAGGGGTCTCCAGTGCTGCCCTCCCCACCCCCTCCTGCTTCTCTCCAGCCCTTCCCTGTAAGCAGCATCAAGATGTTGCCTCAAGATGAAGCACACTGGAAGCCCATCCATGGGCAATACGACTACATGACAGCTAGATGCTTCCTGATATTTGAAATCATCTGTGATTTACAGCACAGCTCGGACTCCTATTTCTAGCACAACATGGCCAAACCACTCTCACTGCAGGTCCCTCAACCTGCACGCCGGCTGACTGCGACGAGCGCTCAGCTTGCAAACACCAACCTCTGGGACATAGCACTGGGACGTCCCATGCAACAGGAGACCCGTAAAAATGGGTGTTCCAGTGGCTAAATTCCTGCTGGCAAAGCATCCAACATGAGCACCCCAGCACAAGAAGTAAGCGTTCTGCCTGCGGAGGACCAAAATCCTGTTAGACCGTGTCCTGAGACTGCACGCATCAAATGGAGCTGCTAGCTAAATCCGCGCTAATGACGGGTGCAAAAGCCCTGATTTCCAAAGGCACGGAGCACCATCAAGACCCTTGACGAGCACAGCCCTCAAAATCAGGTTATGGCCACCTCTGGGCACCCTGGGGTGCACAAGCAGACAGCCCTCTCTTGGGAGGGCAGGAGAGGCACGGCGCCTGCGCGCACGCTGCCTCCCGCTGAAGACACTAGCTCTGGAGATCCTCATCACGTGAGCGAAAGCAATTACAAGCTATTTAATAAGGGAAGGGGAGCTGAAACCTTGTTCAGATGTTAATCTTCAGGGCGCGTCTGTCTGCGGGCAGCCAGCCAGCTCAGATCTCCCTCTGCACGCTCCCGGGCGCTGCAGTGGTCCCGGTCCTGCCTCGGGTATTTCAACGGGCTTGAGTTTTTAAGGCAGCTCCAAGGAGTGCCACCGCTGCTAGCGGGACAGCCTCTGCTCTCAGCGGGCGAAATACGCCCACGGTCACAACGCCGGGCACCATCATCAGTGGTACCGGCAGAGGAGACAAGAGATGGCTCAGGCATCACGCGCGCCTCTTACCCGTAGCAGGGAGCGATCCCTACAGATCACAGCCCGCAAGCTGAGCAAGGGAGCACGTCAAGCTGTGCTCCTCTCTGTCCCTACGGCCACCGCTCTCCCCACGGCTCTCCCCAGGTGAGAGCGTGGTGTATCCCTGCTCACCCATACAGCCCTCTGCGAAGGAGCTGATGTACAGCCAGACCAGCGCTCTTTGCTAATAAATTCTCCAAGTGCCTGAAATCAGCAGCCCATCACTTAATTGGGAATGATTCTGCTTTCCACGTAAGCCACTTAAAAAGACGTAATTATACCCCAGGAGATGAAACACTCACTATTCTGTAAAAGCTGAATGCAGCTCCTGTTACCTGCAAACGCAGAGATGAAAAACCTGCCAGCCATCCTCCTTTTTGATGGCCCAACTGCAACTTTAAAATGTTAATAACCATTTTTCTGCCTGCTGTTGTCAGGAGTTGGTAGGGCACTTGCGGTAATAGCCCCTTTGCACCTAATAGCCACCTTGCCCTCCGTTCATCCCGGTGACGAGCTGGATCCCAGGTTGGACCTGGTTCTGAGGACTAACCGAATGCCCTGGGAAAGGAAGCGGAGCTGCTTTGATCCTGTAAATACAGTTTTTCTGGAGAGCACCACAGAGTGCCTTCAGAGTCCCGAACTGTCCGCGCAGCCCAGGCCAGCCACCGAGTTCACGTTACAGCTCTCCCGTTCCCAACGCCTCGCTGCCAGGTCTTGGGACGGGATCTCCCTTTGATGTCCGGGGCACCGGGCTCACTTTACCGCGCCGCTCCCTGCGAGAGCTGCGCGGTGAGATGCTCTGTGCCGGAAAAACGCTGTATCAGTCAGATCATTTGCGGAGAGGCACCCCACAGCTGACCCACGTGCTGCTGCCTTCCCTGGTCCATGCAGCAGGGAGTCAACCTCTTGGTACCTCAACAGAAAGGTCATTAACAGATGAAAAAGTGTGCCCTAAGCCAGTGTCACTTCCCTTCAGCCCAAAGTCCACGTGGCATCACTTATGTGACCGATGGCAAAGCAATCCTGTCCCACCTACAGTGACCCAGGACCTGCCACCAGCAGCTCTGCTCCTGCTAGCAGAGACCACCCCTGCTGTCACGCTGCTTTCCAAGGAGCCCTCACGTGCTCCTCCTGCTCCTGGGTAGAAGCACAAAACTCATTTCACCAGCTAGGAACTTGTGTACTAATGGAGGACAGGGCCAGTGACCTGAATGCTGGCCCTCAGCCACAAAAAGGACTGAGGTCAAACATGCAGAAGAATATCCTGGTTTAATGATAACTGATGCCTATTCTGACCTTCACAGTCCCCAAATTAAAATGTATTTAAAGCTTGCAAAAGGTTTGAACCTTCCTCATTTGAAGCTCCTAAACTCTGCTAGGAATTTTGTCATTTAGACCCAAAGCAGGGTCCCAGTCCCTCCTCTCCAGCCCAGATGGCGAAAGGTGGGACCTGGGCTCAACACTCAGCAGAGCAAGCCCAGCGTTCCCAAAACCCCGGGAAGGAGAGCCAGGGAGAGGGAGCTTCTCCACGCATGGGATACCCTGCCCCAGCAAGGCAGGATCCGGGCTGCGGGATTGCTAATCCCGATGCGCGCGCTGCCAGGCTGCCCTCCAGTGCTCTGGGTTAGGCGTGGGCACACGCTCGCGTTTCTCCTGCGGTAGCCAGCGCACACAATGCAAACCTTGTGCCAGCGTCCTGCTTTTATGTCAGCTGTTACCTGATCCGCTGTGAAGCGAGAGCAGCCTGGATAGACCGTACCTGATCTAGCATAAACCCTGCCAGAACAAAGTTAACCCTTTAAACTCATTTCAGCAAGTTGGAACCGGGAAAGGAAGTTTATGCTGGATTAGCACTTTGTGCCCAGTAGCTGTGACATTTTTGAGCCAGCATTCTTAAAATGAGATTTATTTCACCTTCAAACTCTGACTTGAATGACATCCCATGCCTAGGAGGGACGGACGCTTCCATCCCACTATCTGCACTTTGGGAAATGAGCGGCAACAGGCTTCACACTGTTGTGAGTTCTCTCACAACCTGCAGTTTAGGAGCTCATCCCACCTCCCGTACACAGGAGGCCGACTGCGTTTGACGTGGGAGGTTGCCAGGCTCTGAAAGTCCAGACCCACAGCCCCAGGCACGCTCCAGGACCCAGCCTTAACGGCAGATCATAGGTGGTGTCCCCGATATTGGCTCGGTGTTAGGAGAAACGGGATGGCTGTGGGCTTTCAAATGGAGAGAAACTCATGCATATCGCCCCGGAACAGCAGAAAGGTTTGTAATGCCAAACCCCAGCTCAACCATGGTCCACACGGGCAGCGTGAGGGGCCCTCACATTTCAGACAACGCTTAGCTTCTCTGAAGGACCAGCTTTTACTCTTGCCTTCCCCCTTTCCCATGCAGTGACTAACACTAACGCTGTTACATAAGCACTTGGAGATATTTAAGAAGCCCTAGGAGATTTCTAAAGTCAAGCTTGCAAACAATCAGGAATGCCATAGTTGAAGAGGTCCAGGCGACCTTGAACCAGCCCTTCTAGGCTTGCGCAACACAACAGCTCATCGCTACCTCCTTCAGCGCGTGCAGAGACACTCTGAGGAGAGGCTGGAGCCCCAGCAACCACTGCTGGACGTGTCTGAGGAGTCAGGCATCAGCCGGAGAGGATGGGCGGTTCCTCTGCTGCAGGTGACATTCTGTGTCTCTGCCACAGTTCCTCCACGACGCTAGTCAAATAATTTAAACTACATCACGGTCATCAGACTGTGCGCCCACCTTTTCCAGGGTGGCCGACACGACCCTGAATACCAACCGCAGAAGCATCAAGCACTTGCGGCTGGCTGTGCAGGATCTCTGTGAAGAGCCTCAGGCTGGCACCACACCTCCTCAGGATCTTGGTCACTGCTACCTGGGGACAGCGAACGCCTCTGCTTCCCCGAGCAAGGGGAAAAGGGAGATGAAAACCCGCAATTGCCACGGGGAAGCCTGCACAGAACTCATTAGCGCGAGCAACGCAGACACGTTTCAGCCGTGTCCGAGACAACAGCTATAAAGCTACAAATGCACAATTATAATTTCTTTTAATTCACTTTCAACCACATACCCCACAAAAAAAAAAATTCAGTCCAACCAGATGAAGCTGGCAAAGAGGTGAGCTATTGAAGCCAGAAAAGTGTGGCATAAACACAATTAGAGCAGCACGCGAGCCTGCCTGTGCCAAGAGAGCATCTCGGGCCCTGTTGTGCTAGGAGCTGCACGAACCCACGCAGCACGACCACCCCCAAACACAAATATTCCCTGCTCTCACTGTCAAAAGTTACTAGAACATTTTTCACTATACTGGGTATACAGTTTCATTACTCTAATTACAAGGCATTAACTCCTAATTGCTCAACTAATTTCTGTATTTGAAAAGGAAGAAGGATGTAAAGGATGTTTACCGCACCCGCATGCCATTGACCTTAAGCCTTGATGTCTGAAGATGAAAGCAAGGAGGAAGGAAAAGTTCGTTTTGCTGTCAAAGGCAGAGCTTTGCCTTTGTATCGCAGAGCAGGACAGAAAACCTCCTTGAAGCGTCGTGACATTGCAGACGGTACAGAGTTTTGCAAAGAAAAAACAAAGCTTTTGTAAAAGAAAACTAAGACCTGTCATTTGTGGAAACCGAGACTTCCAATTAAAGCATGATAGATTAGTGGGACAAATTTAATGCTTTTTCTTTGGCTGGAAGAATAAAATAAACTAGCCCAAGTACAATGCCCTGATCAATCTGATGAGGGAAGACATCTCTGCCTCCCAGCTCGTGGTGGAGCAACATCTCCAGCTAAATCCAGGGCTGAGCAGAGGGGTGGGGACAGGGGAACGGAGCAGGCATTCACCAAGCTTGGAGGCAGGATGCAGCAAGGACTGAGGGAGGTGCTCATCTCCTCTGCACCAGCTTTACCACTCCCATCCCTTCCTTTCCAGGGTGCTAATTTCACATTAATTCAGAGAGAAACAAAACAAGGCAGAGCAGGAGAGTAAAACACCAAAAATCTCTATCTGCACCCCTCTCTGTCCCACACGGGTCCTGGGGAGGTGGAGTTGCAGAGGCAGAAGCGGTGCAGCTGACCCCAAGCCTCTGGAGAGGCTGTCAAGGGTCGCAGGCTCAGATTTTACCCATGTTGTCCGGACTCTGCTCACCCCTGCACACACACAGACTTTTCCCCAGTTAGCTCACCGCCGTGCCCCTGCCCTACCCAGTAAATTAAGAGGGAGACAGATTTTTAGAAAGATGTGGGGTGACGGGCAGGGAAGGAACTCAGTGATCAGAGAGGGCAAGCAACAGAGACCCATATGGAAACCTCCCCTCTTCCTCCTTGTCTGCGTCCCTGTACAACCCCATCCCTGCGGCACTCAAGTACCGTTTTAGACCCACGCTTCGGTCCAACGCACTACAGAATAGAGCTTCACTTCCCCAAGCAGGAGGGGGATTTAAGGTACCGGTTCAAGCCCTCCCTCATCCCTACCAGACCCCCAGGTTAGGAAAGGACAGCCCTTCTCTTCCTCCTCCCCAGGCAGAGAGCAGGTGAAGCAGCACGCAGCTGCCCTCTGCAAGGCCCAGAGGACCAGCCTCCCTGCCCAGCCCTACCTGCCGAGGCTCCTCAGCTGCAGCTTCCCCGGAAAAGACGGACGTGGAGCGGTCTGCAAGCAAACTCCTGGCACTTTTGCCCCCCAAGGGCTCGCAGCAGGTACCTCCGATCCTCCCTGGCAGCAGAGGCGGCTGTGGGCGAGGCTGAGCTTACCTGCCGGGCGGGCCGAGAGGGCTGGCTCCTGGAAATCAAGCCTTGTTTTGAGGAGGAGACTTGGGTGTGTTTTGCCCTTCAGGGGAATCAAACAGGTTTCTCCATTCACACGGCACAGTCTCCCCTCCCTGCAAGCTCTCCTCTACATTCCTCGCATTCTCCAGCGAATGCCATGTTCCCCAGCCCTGTGCTGCAATGGGACAGCAGAGAGCAGCCCCCCAGCTCTCACCCCACTGAATTTCTCCTCAGGCCAAGCAGTGCCAGAGAGGCTCGCCCCACAGGAAGGGGGAGAACGCACCCCACTGCTACTCAGGTATCAGCAAGCCCTTGAGTCCAAGAGCCGCTTACAGCAGTGGTACCCAGGCAGCATCAGGGACTGGCACTGTAATTAGCACTCAGCAGTGATTGTCTAGTTCTACCTAATTAAATGAGGTACACAGGTGTGATTATCGCTACTCACTGCTGAGGAAATTGCCAGGTACTCTCACCTTCCTCCATGCGTTTCCCCTTCCAATTGCTGTGGTCACCGCAAGATCCCCGAGGCCCAGCTTTGGCGAGTCCCTGAAAGGACACAGCAAGACCCTGGGACACGCCTTTTGCCAGTTCCTAAAGACCGCTGGCTTGGGGACGTGAGTTTAGAGCACTTCTGAGACGTCAGGGCTTCAGCCCGGGACTGCCACAGGCCGGTAAGGAGGTGATGAACCCCAGCCAGGCATATGTCATGACCGCTCCCCATCTCTGCACCCACAGCACACACGTTCCCCTGCCCCTGTGATTAGAGCAGCAGTGACACTGAGTCTGCAGCGATGAGCTGCTGGACAGAAGCACTCCTGCACTCTCCTCGCAGCTCTGCGACGGATCTGCTGTAGGATGGTGAGCACCAGCGGGCTGGGATGTGCTATAACAGGGCCAATAACCCATCCCTGGCTCCCAGCAGCACAGCGAAGATAACGTCTGAAACGCCCTGATGTCAACGTTGGTATTCCAATCCCAGCTCCTTCTCTCTGATCTACTCAGGCTGCTCAGCTGAGCTTTTCTCCCCAGAGGCTGCTGGTGATCCCAGCTGAGATAAGCACCAGAGAGAAGATGCAATGTTCACAAAGCCACACCCCAAGCTCAGAGCGGGCACAGAAGGGTGCCCAGCTCAGGAAAACTGAAAATGTTTAAAGTGAGCTGTTAAAAATGCAGCCCAGGCCCTACTTCAGTAAAGCATCCTCTGCTCCAGGGCTCCAGCTGACAGTGCAACTTTATTTTCAGTAACCCCTGAGTCACCCCATCGTTTGCTGAAGGTTCGTTCAGGTTCTTTCCTGAAATAACAGTGACTAACAGCCTGGGCAGCCTTTCGGGTGCAGTGGGTCCTCTGCCAAGCGGCAGAAGGGACACCCCAGGGTCTAAGGACTGCGCTTTTTTTTCCAGTGTGAACACACTGTTCCACAATCAACGTTCAAAAGAAAAAAAAACAACCAAACCACTACCTATTATGAGCATCTTGATATTAAACACCAAAAGAAATGGCTCAGGAGATCCTAAACCAGTACACGCGGCAGCTGAGCGCTGTTTTACGAGATGCAGACAGCTATTTTGTTGAACTGGCACATATGCAGGCTAAAACATCAGTTGTGTATCAGCATTGCACTCTCCCTCAGAAGAACACAGCAAAGAATTGCTTTTCTAATTAACCAAGAGGAGATAGGTGCAGTATTAAGTAACATTTTGTGATCAGCTTGAAAATACAGGTCCCAGCATATATACAAAACATCCAAGGACAGGTCTTAAAGTCAGGGGCGTGGTGGCAAGGTAGAACAGCAAGGGAATGTACTTCTGAGCTGGCAGCTCCATCACAACACCTTGGCTGTGCAAGCTGTTGGTGAGAGACAGGCTGCACAGCACGTAGCTTACTGAGACACAGGGAAACGCCACGCGAGAGGCTTCTCCTCCACAGCGAGAGCTTCCATTCAAGCCCTGTCAGACTCGGCTCTCTAAAGTCTCCTCAATCTCCAGCCTCCGTGTTCAACCTCCACCCAAAGCCCCACTGATTCAGCACTGACCTTACGCAGCCTTCCTCCATGTCAGGAGTCAGCTCCCTTGCTATTCCAGCCTGAAATCGGCATCAGTCCCACACCGGATTCTCCATGCTGTGCTAATCCTGCAGCAACGCTCCTGAGAGAAGGGACAAAAGGAGACATTTTATAGCACTTAATTTAGTCATGGTTTTCTGATGCCAGCACTACCTACGTGATTTCAACTGCTGGCTGACACAGTTATGAGAGGTATGGCTGCTGCACAAAACTGAGTTTATTCTGCTGTATCTACTCCCCCTTTCACCTAACTTCCCATTTAAATGGGGTACAGTTGCATTTTATTTAAGAAGCCATGATTCACTTGTGAACTGCCAAACTGGGGAGGGGCAGCAGCACACAGCTTCTTCCCCTTCCATCCACGGTCCCTCCAGGGCCGGGGCACCCATGTCTCCTGCACTTCAGCTCGTGCCTCGTATGAAAGGCACTGGTTTGTCATTGCAGTTAAACCCGAGAACCTAACCAGCAACTCCAGTTGTCTCTTTCCCACCTGTTTTGAAGCAGTGTAGCCCTCACCTCAGGGGAGCTGCTTTCATTTGCAGTAATGTAAGTGCAAGGAGAATAAAGCTCATGCATTTCAGAGACTCGGGGTCTGCATGGGAGGATCACCAAAGGCAGCATCATGTCCCTAAAACACTGCGTCCTTGTCACCATCTAGCACATGGCTGCCAAACACCACTTTCTGCAGAAAGAGTAAAGCAGGGAAACTCTTCCAGCCATGGCTGTTGCTAAAGAGGAGCAGAGAAGTGGACGCTCCAAGGACAGCACGAGCGTCACAGACCTCTCAGGGAGTCGGTTTCCCAATTCAGAGCAAGAAAGAGAGAGAGCACTTTAAAAAGTCTGGAAAGAAGGAAGTCTCAAGAACAGCTGTCTTCCAGGACTGGCAGAACCTTCTACCTTTCTCACATGGACTAGGACAACAGCAGCAGGTCAGACATGAGAAGCCATGGGAATGGAGTATATGTGTATACACACGACAGCACACAAGTCTACTGATGTAAACCACAGCTTTGTCTTTTATTTCCCAGGAACGACAGTAGGGCAGGAACATTTTTTCTTTTTCTTTATTTTTTCCCCTGTAGAAAAGGCTTTTCATACTCTCTGTTCAGTAGAAAATAACCAAGGCCAACCACACAGACAGCTTGCCTTGACCCGGGGATTTCCAGGGCTGTCGTGTCCCCACAGCTCCCAGCGCTCCCAGACTGCAACCAGGGCTCAGCAGCTCGAATGGTTAGGGACAATCAATCCCAAACAAGTCTCTGTGGTTTTATGCCAATTAAGCTCTTAGATAAACCACTCTTTCCAAAGTACAGCTGGATGTCGCTCACACCAGCAGGCACAGAAACCCCAATGAGTGTTTTTCTTCCTCATAATTACAGGAGCATATTCGGTTTTTAATGACATGGCATTTCAAAATCACAGCAGTGGCCAGAGGCAGAAGGTTTTTTTGAGGCCTGTGTGACATCTGGAAGAGCACTATGCCACAGGGCCGCCAAAATGCAGCATCACCAGGTCATTCCAGACCAGGCTGTCCAAAAAGCCTGTACTGGAAGTCAGTTTACTTCTCTTTAGGTGCTTAACTGAGACAGTCAGATCAGGAGCATCATCTCTCCGGCTTCTAGAGGAGGCTTGGGGATAAAGGTCCAGACTGATGTCAGGAATCCATTCAACATGCAGTGTGTGTGTGCACGTGTGTGTAGGGGGAGTGAAACTGGCTCTTTTGCTAATATGTACTGCAACGACAGTCCGATACTACTTTTCTAACTCTTACCGCTGCAAGGAGCGGCAGCTTTCCCAAGCCAGCAGCTACAGGTTAAATACTGACAAATTCCTGATGCTTTGGGAGAAAGCCACCAAACTCACAAGACCAGGCTCACCTGGAACAGCACGGTTAGCCTGCATACCTCTGGAGTAAACCCTGCACGTATTGAAGTCAACAGCAAAAAGTCCTTTATTTTCATCAGTCCAGGAGCAGAATCCAAGAGGGGCATTTTTTCCCCTCCGTGCCAGGTTAAAACCAAAAGGGTCTGGGGTGAACCCTGCCCACCCTGCTGCAGATCTGGACTCCCTCCTCGGGCCCGGAGCCAAAGGTGCAGTTAAGGCTGCCATCCAGGCGTGCCAGAGAAGCCAGCCCAGCCCAAAGCAGGAGGAACGTCCTGTCGCTCTGTTTCAACAACACAACCTTCTCCAGGGACACACACGCGCTCCCGCGGTGAGGGAGGAGGGAGGAGCAGATGGGAAGAGCCTTGTTTCCCCATCTCCAGTTAGGAAACATTATTTTTCTGTAAAAGCTGCAAGTTTCAGCCTGGAGTATCTGACTTTACCAGGAAATGGATTCTCCCTGAATCTCCTTTATGAGAAAAGCACAAGCACCTCTCAAAGAGGTTTCACAGCGAGCACTGGCTGATGCTTGCTTCGCTCCTGTTTATCTCCCTCCCTCATATACTTGGTGCACTGCAAAGCAGATCATTTGGGATGAGCAAGCCGTGAGAATTACATCACACAAGGAAGCTGCAGCCACAGAAACCACTCGCAGGCTGCGGAGAACGCTTAACAGCAAAAGATTTAAAGGACTCAGGCTGTTTAGGTAAAAGAAATTAAAATAAAATTTTAAAAAGAAACACTATGGTCAAGTCACTTCTGTAAGAGAACTATCCAGGGGAGAACGTGGCAAGTATGAAGGGCACTTGCATCCAAGAAATGAAAACAGGAAAGTTGAGGACTGAGCTGCAAACCAGACACTTTCCAATGAGAGTTTTGTGTTTGGGAGTGGGCTGGTTTGGGGTTCTTTTGGAAGAGCAGTGGGCATTAAACACTGCCAGTGCTCTGAAACATCAACAGATGAGCTCTCCGTGTCTTGGAGTCCAGCAACTGTCCCAGAGGGGATCCCACAGCCAAACCCCAGGACCAGTAGATGAGCCATTCAGAGGTAAGCGCAGGAAAGCTCACAGCCAGCAACGAGAAGGTCAGGGGAGCAGGTTTGGCTGGCTGTGAGCTGCAGTTATGCCTGTGCTGTAGTCTGTTCTTGGTAGGGTAAATCAGCCTGCTCTTGGCTCCCTTCTGCCATGGGCACACCGCTACCACTTCCAGATACAGCCAGTTTAAAGCCAGTTTGCGTAACTCGACAGTACATTCCTTTCCAGAGGTGCAATACCCATACCTTCAGAAGCAGTGATGTCTACGAGGTAGGAACCTGCTCAACTCTTAAAAGCCAGGCAGCCAATTTTACAGGAAGGTGTTGTACCGAGCAGCATAGCAATTGTTGTCATTCCGGTGACAGCAGTGGACTTCTGCCCAGAGGCACACGCTCTCCCTGACCAGCCCAGCTTGTACGTGAACAGCTACTAAAATATATTCTTAAACATTTTTGAGTATTTTCTAGTCATGAAAAATTAGTCAATACCACTCCAGAGCACTGACCTCCATTGTAATATTTCCCGGTTTTCCATAACACTTTCTTCTGTGCAAGTACCTGGCCCCCATCCGCGCACCGAAGGTGGAAGGAAGGTGACTAACCCATCAATCCTTTGGGCCTTTGCCAAGGTGACAGAAAACCAAAGCCTCCGTAGAGGCTGAGCAGAGCTGTGATGAGTAGAAGGGTGTAAAACCACTACACCCATTTGTTACAAGGGAATCAAACTGGTTTTTCATGAGGTGTCATTACAAAGCGCTGCCAAAATGCCAGACCTCACCTTCCTAATAGCCAGTAGCAGAACAGAATCGTTTATCCTTGACTTCTTAGTGCTAGAATACAATAATCTCACCCGTGGTCACAAAGACACACCTGCACGGGCGGTCAGGAGCTCAGCACCGAGGCAAAATGATCTTGTCAGCAAACACAGGGCAAAGAGAGGCTGCGGCTACGTGCCAGCCTGATGGCATTGCTAAGACAGTCAAACAACTGTGCAATCTGCTAACAGAAACACCTCAAACATGCTCTGTTGCAAGTGGGGAGATGCCTACTTCTTTCTCATCACCAGCTCAGCAAGCTTCCCCCGGGCTCTGCGGCAAACAAGAGTTGCTTCCCTTCTCCCATAATAAGGATCAGGTTGCACCATCGCTTACATCTGCGGAGCTGGCACTTTGCAAGGCTTGCACAAGCATCAGCGAAACCTGGTAAACAATCCTCTCAAGGAGCGCGGCCCAGCCCGCTCATGCCACGGTTGGCTCTGCACTGCTAAAAGGTGTGGGAAGTCATACCAGCGCTGGGTGACCACGAGCGTCAGCAGATCTGAGCAACACATGCGAGGATCTACTGAGGCAGAAGGTGCCCTTCTCAGCTTCACAAAAGGCTGCAGTTGAGCACTGTGGTGCAACGTGGGTCCCTGATTCCAAAGTCACTGAGCTTCCACATGCTAACCACATGCTTGCGTGATGCAAACGTTATCCTCCACCGGAAACCTCCTACATACCCACCTTAGGCGTGACTTAAGTTTGCCTCCAGTTTTGCTCACTGGACGTGCAAGATAATTTCTGACCTTCTTTATCCATTGCTCCTCTTACCTGTTCCAAGCAATCACAGCCAAGCCACCCTTTTCCCTTTCTGGCACCAAGATGTGTCTGGACACACTCGAAGGGCAAGACTGAAAGGTGTTTTACAGACTGTAACACTCCTGCCGTGCAACCTCTCTGTAGGAGAGCAAATGGGGTTCCTGGTTACTTGCACTCCACCTACAAAAGCACTTTTATTCCTCTCTTTCTCTCCCTCCCTCTCTTTTCTCTCGGGTAAGCAACAGAAGATATCTCCTTCATCTCTCCCACTGCTTGTCAAACCAAAAGCAGTCTCACGTCAGCAAAATGAGGAGCTGCAGCAAGAAAAAAAGCCAGGAAAGCAAAGTGAGAAAGATAAGAGTGCTCTAGGAAAGTCTTTGAAGTCTTCAGCAGCTCCCGTTGAGCACTACTAAGGATAACAGATTGCAACTGCATTTGACTCCAGATATTTGGAAGGAAGTTTTGATAACAGTGATTTTGCTTTCTAGCCTCCTGCTTGCTTGCTGACACACAGACACAAATCGCAGGCAGGAAAGGACAGAAGGATCTCATCGGCTCGCCCAGAAAAGAGAAAATGGGACTTATGCAGGTGCTCCTTAGGAGGAGAAAATGAGTTGGGAGGAGGAGGCTTGATCAGGGACAGAAGAGGCTACGGATAAAGCAAGTTCCTCCTCTGTTGTGGCCAGGGGTATAGCACAGCAACAACGCCTGTTTACTTCTGGTTTGGAAAACAGAATCCAGTCAGCCTGCCAGAAGAAACGCTGGGAACTGACCTAATTATATAGGGAGTACCGAGTCAAACCACCTTCGGCATGACGCAACGCTGCTTTCCGGGCCCAGCTCTGGGAAACTGCTCGCCCCCACACAAGCAAACCTCTGGTTTACCCTCGTATAACCAGACACGTGAGGGAAACCGTATCGCCTGCCGCTTTTTATCCAGTGGACTTGAACTTCCAGTGCCTCTTGTTTCGGTAGCACCTCCTGGTTGTTACCTTCACCCCTTACCTTGACAGTCCTCCAAAAGCACGAGGAGGTGAGTAACCCTCCACTGGAACTGCGTCCAAGAACTGAGAGACAGCATTTTGGGGACTGATTGAAGCTGCAAGGCAGAGCTAGCTGGGAAATGCCATCTAGAGGCGAAAATGTGCTTTTACATATATATATATTTTTATGTTTGACTTCAAGTAATCACAGCGCTTGCTCCTTTCAGGTCAGTACAATGTTGTTCCATCACCACCTCTCTGTGAGGGCAGTGTTCTCCTCACTTCACAGACGAGGAGCTGAACTTCCTGCTGTGCTGAGTCCCAAAAGCAGGACCATCTTTGCTCTGCAGCCCTGCATCTGAACCAGAACACACTGTCCCTCAGGGCGTTCTGTACTTAGCTGCGTCTGAACTGTCCATTTTCACAAAAGCCGATCCTTCTAGTAACGAGCTACAAGTTTAGTGCCAATCTACTGCATCACAAAAAACTAGCAGCCAGCCCAGCTTTATGGAAAGGAGCAAGGAAGTAACACACTCCAGTCCTTCCCCACCCCTTAAAGCAGGCAAGACGCTTGTCCTTTTACAAAACCTTGGGAACAAAAGCATGTCTCTCAGCCAGGCGTGCTTTCACCACACGAGTGTTCTTTTTACACATCACTTTGTGTGGCACACTGACGCATCACGCGGAGGCTAACACGGCTCAGGTCTTTGCCGGCAGCATCCGTCTCCCACGGAAATGGGATGTGGGACGACACAAGGAGATTCCAGAAAACCTAGGAACCCCAGGGCTTTTTTTTTCTAAATAACACACTGCTGAAGAATTGCACTCTAGAATTCAAGCTTTAAATATTCAATCCTACAGTGGAGAAAATAAATAAATAAATAGATAAATAAAAAAAGGCCAAGGTGGCTGACCAGTGCAAACCAGAACTGTGCGAACTGGCCCAAGCAACTGGCTAGCATTTACTTCAAGATCGAGCAAGGCAAAGGTTGGTAAAACTACTAACCAAAGGTTGGTTAAAGCAGTAAATCAAAATTTGCAGAAAAAAAAAAAAAGCCCAACATAAAACTGTCCAGAAAACAGTCAGAAGTTAAAATAAAATGAATTTCTATAGGATTCCAGCAACACATCGAGCTCCCAGATAAGCTTAACGCTCACTGAGTGAGGCACTGCTCACACTTCCGAAATCTGACACACCAGAACTCCTGGGGAGCCAGGAACTGGCACAGAGGGCAGTTCCAACCCGAACGCTAACCCTTCATTTAAAAACGAAGGAGGACTGAAGCCCTTAGGAAGATTGTAGGGTAAAGTACACTTAATAGGAATGTCAAATTAACCAGCGTGGTGAACGTAGCATTATGGTAACCATTTTCTTGTGGAAAAGAGTTTTTTTTCATGTACTAAGTGGCCAAAGCAACAAAAGTCACTGTTACCAGCTATAACAGGTCAGACAAGATGAGAGCTTTGCGCAGTAGGATTTCCAACCAATGTAGTTCTTGCGGGGAGCGAGCGAGTTATGGTAAAACAGTGTGTGCTGACTGACACCAGCCACAGCAGAGATTCCTCCCCCCACAAAGGGAACGATTAAACAACTGTTTATGCCGAGATGTTCAGAATGGGATCTGTCCTTTCAAAGATGGAACACAAAATTAAGAAGTCGTCTCTTCTTGATTTATTTGGGTTATTTTTGAATAGAAATAGGCTCTGCAGAATCAAAGGCATGTGCTTCCTTACGAGGAGAGGCCTAGCGTGCCTTTTCTCAGGTTTCCTTTCGATGTCTCAGTAAGAAGCCAAATCGCTCATCGATCATGTAGGGAAGAACAAAATTACCTTCAATGATTTAAGAGATGGTGGCAGAACTCTTTTGGCATGAGCCTCTTTTTCATTGCTCTCGTACAGAAAAAAAGCCAAACCTCAGAGAGGAACCAGGCGCGAGAAGCATTTCGCTAACCAGTCGGCAGCTATGAGGAGAGGCGGCTGTTATCACCAGAGCAACAAAACAGGACAAGGGTGGAGAGAGAGGAGAAGGAATGCTGGTGTGCTGGGCTGGGGCTGAAGAGGGCACAGCAGAGTGTTTATTCACAGTCCGTAGGGTTCAGCAGCTGTTTCAAAACAAGAAGTCACATCAAAGAAAAGAACTGTTAGCACAGCTCCTACATGAGTTTTTTTTCCAGCCCAGATAAAGCCGCCTTGATAACGGTGAGGAGGAGAAGGGACTTCGGGCAAACTCCCCGTTCCAGAGAATTTTGCTTCAGTGTTCATGTGAAGATGTTAAAGCAATTATGAAAATCAAGTAAGGGGGGGGGGGGGGGGAAATCATCCATCTAGGACTCCTCAGGCCTTAGCCCGGCGTAGGTGGGGGTAGCTCTGCAGAGTCCTCTCTATGGCTTCATCCAAGCTCACCACTGGTTTGTAGCCCATGTCTCTCTTGGCCCGTTCACAGCTGTAGTAGTGAAACGTTCCGGCTAACGCTACCCGCATGGGGCTAAAAGTGGGCTTGATGGTGACCAGGGGACTTAGCAGCCACAGCACTAGAGACAGGAAGAGGGCCAGGTAATAGGCCAGCCAGTAGGGAATATGGTACTTGGGAGGATCGTAGTTCAAGCCAGTCAAGATACGGGACATGAAAGCCCAGAAAGGAACTGGTTCATCATTCGTGATATGAAATGCCTGAAAGAGAGGAAGACAAAAAGCCAGATGACAAAATCATTACGGTTTTCAGAAATTTGTCTCTGTGATGGCCCATCTCACGTTCATGCTGAGGAGACTGACAGCCCTGACACGACCGAGAACACGTTTTCATGAGGAACTACTTTGTGCTAACCACCTCTGTCTGAAAAGCGGTGAACTCCTCCGTTGCTAAGAAAGCCAGCGACTTCCGACGCTCCAGAGGTTCAATTACTCATAAATGGTCAAACAAAATAAATGACACAACAACGCAAACACAGTAAAGCATCCTAGCTGTATGTACAGTGCATGCCCGGAGCATGGCGCTGCCACAGAAGTCCATAAAAGTTTCTCCTGTTCTGAACTCCATTGTAAAAGCTAAATACATTTCTTACATAAGCATCTTGGCTGCCCACAAATCTGCCTGGATTTCCTTTCACAAGGAGTTTTATAGCATGAAGTTAAAGTATATTGATACATCTCAGCCCACGTGGTTGCACACAGTGGTCACCAGAGGGGCAACCATTCATTGTACACGCAGACAGAAAAAACCTGACCCATTTCGTGTGCTAGTTCCGCTCATCTCCAAGACAGATGTTCCTGCTGGAGAAAAACCAGCAGGAAGCCAAGGGAGGCTTGCAGATGAAGTTCTGTTAGCAGACACCCACTCCCCTGCCCTTGCCAGGTCCTTCCTTACCTTCCCACACAGGGGAGAGCCTCTGCGAAGACCTTCCGCAGCTAGGATGTGTCCGTGGACCACGTTTTCCACGTAGGTGAAATCTACCAAGTTCTTTCCATCCCTGCGCAGACAAAAGGAAGAAGTTTAGCTCTAAGGCAAGTTAGGGTGAAAATCTGCTTGTGGCAAAAGGACTTTCACACAAGATGTATTTATTCTAAGTTTCCTCTTCTCCCACTCTCTTGTGCCGCATCTTCAGGCTCTACCCTGTCAGAGAGATGGAATCACTACGTATTATTTTGGAGACAGAGGAAAGACTGCTATTGCCTCAGCTCTTGTCGGGGCCCACAAAGTTTACGTTCCTGTAACAGTACCATTTTTAAACCTCACAAGTTACCAAGTTTCTAGGTGTTGCACATCGTACAGGTCTCAGAATCAGCACAGTGATCCACAGAAGCAGAACAAACAGAAACAGAGTGGTAACTAGCACAAAAAAAGTCACTTAAGGACAAGCTTTCAATTATGAATTTTTTGGCTTATGAAATTCTAACTTAGTCCCTCAGTAAGCCAAATTCAGCCCTAGCTGAAACAGATTTAACCCACTGTGGTAAACCCATTTCTACAGAGGTACAGAAAAGGAAAATGAATCTGCATATCTGGACTTTCAAGAGTCCAGCGAAACCAAACAAATGGTTTGTTACAAAACCATCACCACACTCATGTGGCCATAAAAACAGTGCTGCTGCAATCCAGCGTTCCGAGAAAGGAAGTGAAAATGATTCTATGTTCATGGATGAATGGCTATTGTATTTGCTTTCTTGGAATGGATATATGGGTCTGTATAGCGGTAACATCAAATTTAACAAAAATAAAGTGACTGAGCCTTGCTCACCCAATGATGAACTTCATTTTGCCACTCTTAGCCGCCTGGATGAGGATGGGAACCAGCTGAGGGTCTCTGGGACCAAATATTCCATGGGGACGAATAGCAGTAGTGAAGAAATTGTTGCCTGGGTCATTCGCACCGAGCACTTCCTGTATGGAAAAAAGAAAAGCAAGTCAGGAGAGAAAGGCTGGGAAGAAAAATACGGCTTAGAAATATATTCCAAGATCATCACTAAAGGGGGCGGGCGTTCCCCCATCTCCTTGGGAAGACATCAGTGGAAGAATTACTGCCCACCATATCTTTACAAATGATCCTTCCTTTGTTCCCATCTCTTCTCACACTTCTCTTTAAGGAGAAAAATAGACAAAAATCTGTTTTCATTATTAAACACTTAACGAATTGTCAGGAAAAGGAAATTAACTCTGCCTCTCTCATT
This sequence comes from Chlamydotis macqueenii, assembly GCF_036417535.1. Classification (NCBI taxonomy): domain Eukaryota; kingdom Metazoa; phylum Chordata; class Aves; order Otidiformes; family Otididae; genus Chlamydotis; species Chlamydotis macqueenii. The sequence goes on from NC_141566.1 coordinate 1,495,394, forward strand.
TAGAGGAGCTTTCAAAGCTCCTTCACTCCATGAGCTCTTTATGGGCATGCTGGAGAAAAGAAGGACACTAAGCAACTCAACCTCTGTCTCCCATCAGTCAGTGGAAGATTTCCATCATGGACCTTCTCCATCTCACTCAGTAGGGGGGCGATCCCATTTTCCCAGCAGCCCCAAGTGCCAAGCTGATTTAGCAAGGCATCTTTGAAGAAGATTTGATTCTATTGGGAGTTTCCACACAACGTGTTCTACTAATTTTTAGCAGCTGCTGGATTTTCTACTAAAAATCCAAGAGCAACGCATACAAATAAACACTGAATACTTTCTTTTACCAAAACAAAGACATAGTTAGAAGCCTATTGCGCTTGATTGCTTCTTGTAAGTTTCCACTTTATTAGTCTGTACTGCAAAGTGGTTACGCCTGCAAACGAACAGATGTTTTTATGCTGCGTTTTCAATTCAGCTCTTTTCAAGGAACGTAAGAAAATTTCTTAAAGGCTAATGCTTGACTTTAGAGAACACACTGTCAGCTTCAGGATGGAAGCAGGTCTAAATTCTTCTTGCACAAAAAGCATGCAGCTTTTCCACAACTGAAATGCAAGTCACTGGGAAAAGCTTGAAAAAGCATTTGTTTGCGTTGATTTAAAACAGGGTCATACCCTATTTAAACCACAAACACTGCGGCATTAAGAACCTGAAACAGAACAGACGCTGGTGATCTGCAAATGTCAAAAGTAGTGGACATGCAGATGCAGGGGAAATCTTTACACCTTTTTTAACAAGAATATTTTCAGTATATTCAGTTTACAACATGTCATTAGGCTGGCACGCTCCTTAACTCAGTCCACATCTCCATCTCAGCTTCTCCTTCCCCAGCGACTTGTTCACAATCCCAACTGTAACTTAATGCTGCAAATCAGGTAATTGTGGTTCTGAAAGGCCTTCCAGTAGGAGCAGAGAAGGCAAAAAACTCCCCTCAACTGCTCTTAAAACAAAGCTGGATTACTTAAGAAGTGGGATTATCACATGGCTCTTGCAATGTGACATCTCTGGAAGTGACATCTCTGCCAGTTCTTTTACTCGTTCACTAGAAACGAGCTCTGTAGCGTAGCACGCTATTTCATTCAACATCCCTGGTAATCTGTGTTACAGCTTTCTTTTACTCTCTTTTTATTAAGTGAACACACTACTTAGGAGTGTCACCAGCCAAGGAAGACGAAATTGGACTGCTAGACAGCTGCTAGGACAGCATCCCCCGGACCAAGGCAGCAGCGTGCCCAGGGAAAAAGATGTGGGTCACTTGCGGAATAGCCAAGCGGCAGCCACCTGCCGTACTCCTCTGTAACGGAACAAATGACTCCGCAGCTCACTGGCATCCACACTGAGAATAAGAGGGCTGAAATGTGACAGATTTTTCTAAAAGAAAGGAATTTTCTTTTTCAGTTATACTCTGAAGACTCTGGCAGGCATTGCTACATATGCATGTCTCTTCTGTGCAGATTTTCTTTGCAACTGTAAGAATGAGATACTTCTGTTAATGAGAGAGAGATTCTGGAGAACAAGAGATCTGTTCAGTCTTGAAGAGTCTGTTGTGTCCCCTAGGGCATGCCCTACTTTTAGAAGGGCAGTTTTAATCATTAAAAAATGTGAACCATATGATGACAAATACCTTCTCCTGCAAGATCTTCGTCTCTGTGTAATAGTCGATGGGTTTTTTTGCATAAGGGAGGTCTTCGGATCCATTTTTTATGTCTGTGCCCTCAAAAACTACACTGGCACTGCTAGTTAACACCAGTTTCTGCAATAGAAGCGAAAGAAAACAGTTGTTTAAAGCCCAAGACAAAAGGGTAATTATTTACAAAGGCTGAGTAAAGACAATAATAATGTTTAATCCACTGACTCTACCGATAACAAATTAAGTCTAGAAGAACATGGGCTAACAGAATACGATCTGAAACTGCAGGTAAGAAAACTCCCACTCTTTTAATGGCCTCTGTCATGTTGTTCAGTGCTACCTAAAGGAAATTAAAACATTTCAACAAGTGTCCAAGGCAGCCACTCAAGGGGAAAACATCTCCAGGAAAACCAGAGTGCCCACTTGGCTCGGCACATTTTAACACTTGACCCACAGTGAGTGCTTTCAGGATCTATTTCCTCATCTTTACAATAACAGCATCACGGTAGATTAAACAAAAAATAATTCTTATACTAGATTTTTTTTGTTGGCTAAAAAGGAAGCCTAGTGGATTCCAAACAGGAAGTCAGTGCTGCATCTGAGTAATGAGAAACATCTGGTTTTAAACAAGATCTACATTGTAATAGAAAGATGATGAGATCCAACAAGTTCCAGCAAGACTTACCTCCTTGCTGACAGAATCCAGGCTAAGCCTGAAGGTAAACACCACTTGGCGCATTTCCTACAACAGCTTATTACACAGGGGGGGCGAGGGAACAACAGACCGTGGGGCTGGGCGTGCTATGTGATACACATCTGTTCATTCTAAACATTCTCACTCCTGTACTTGTACGCAGACACTGCAAAATGCGTGCTTTGGAGGCAACATCTCTGCCCAAATTAAGTAAAGGATCTTCACATGCATTGCACTTGAAAATTTGCTAAGAATTTAAAAGAAAACTCATGTGATATCAACATAACATAAGGAAAAAAAAAAAGCCCCACAGTCTTGCCTGAACAGCAGCCTGGTTTCCTCTGGCTCTTTCTTTTGTGGGCAAATGACTTTCTAAACCAAATTATACTGAGATTATGGCACAAATGTGTTCCTCTCATTGTATGTCAGAGAATTCACACAGGTAACAGATGTCATGCATACTTCCACTGCTGGAAAAGCTATCTTTAGAGCTGTCCTCTTATTAAAGCATGAAAGAATCTGCTTGTCAGTCACAGTTCTCCTGCGAGTGATTCCCAAACGTCTAGAAAGACAAATATAAATGGATGCTTTTCCTGCAGTCAGGAAGATTGCAATGTGTAGTCTCCATGTGCTTTTCTACCCTTACCTGCACTCCAGCTTCTTTGCAGGCTTCAATGACTGCTTTGGTTCCCATAAAATTCACCTTATAAAACAGCTCTCTGTTGTCACTTGAAGGTGCTGGTGATGCACAATGAAATGCCACTGACACGCCTTGTAAAGCTGGGAGCAAAGCCTAGAAAATACATCGCATGAGACAGCAATGAAGCAATGCCAGCAGTGACCACTCAGAAAAGAAAAAAAAAAAAAAAAAAAAAAAAAAAAAAAAAAGAGGAAAAAACCCCACAGTTCTTTTTGCCATGGAAACAAAACCGCTAAATTTCAAGTCATGCTCCTGCCAGAAAGGTCAGCAGCTGGAATAGGATTAGCATCCAGGATCTTCACAATGTCCTCTGCTTATTGCTGAGCAAAAAAAGCACTCCATCATCTTCTTTCCAGAGAACAACCTGGGAACTTTCTGAGACCTGGAGGCTATCTAGACTTAACCACCTGCAATAGTCTCAAGTGCAGGTCTGAGACTCAAAGTTACCTGGAGACAGGAGGTGGAAAACTCCGCAAGCAGCAGGTTTAACAGCCAGCAGTCCCCAGGGCACTGTCTGTGTTTGAGATGGCTGCCAAGGCTCTGAGACATGATACTTCATACTGGGGGGGAGATGGCATACAAGTGTTCCTGCCAAGGCTCACGTGCACGGCTGGGTTAAGACAAAATATCCGAGCGTGCCTTAACTGTTAGGAATAACGCATTGTGCCGTTCTCACACCGCTGAGTTAGCTAGGGGAGCGCCCGCATGCAATTACCAACAGTGACTGTAATCAGCCAGTATATCTAAGCTAATACTAATGCAAATCATAACAGGGAAACAAGTTCTGTTCTTTTCAGCTTAAAGCAGATGTCAAGTACAGCCCTTTAAATGTTCCACAGAAAACTGTTTAGGCTACTGAATTCACAGGGAAAGGTTGGGGGGCACATCCCCGTACGCTTTTACAGGCTGTGCAATGCCTTCGGGTGTTTTAGAGCTTCAGGCAAGGCTCAGTAAGTTGTTTGACCGAACATTTATTTAAACAGCCAGCCTTTCTATCCAGCTGCTGTTAGTCTGTACCTCTTTGTCACAGAGGTCTCCCAGGAAGAACTTCACTTTGTCATTGTCAAATCTCTTCTGAATATCAAACACGTTGACTGCGTAACCCTTCTCCAGGAGCCGCTCCACCAGGTGCTGGCCTAGGAACCCTGACCCGCCGATCACTGTACATTTCTTATCAGCCTGCAGAGACAAGGAGTAAAGCACTTCAGCAAGCAGACACCAACAAACTGCACGAGTAAACTGATCTGAACTTCCGGAGATCTTAATGTGCTGGAATTTGGCATAACTGGTCAGTAACTAGTTTAATTGGAGGAGTCTAATTTCAGACATCAAAAGACCGTTCAGTATGTCTGTGCTATCACAGTAACTTAACAGTTCAAACACGCTAATGACCATGCTACCCTCACACGCTGGTCTGTGTTTGGCAGGACTCTGCCTCATAAGCAAGTGGCTCACATAGCAGGGAAGAAAAAGAGGACTGGCTCCAACAAACTCTGCCCTGACCGTAAAGCAAACAGAATTTACTTCAGCCACATGGCACAGATAATTTAGAATACTAAAACCATCACCGTTAGCAAGGACAAAACCATTTCTCCAAGCCAAGAAAGCAATCAGGTAAAGGCAAGGCTTATTACTTTTAGTTAATCATTAGTTCCACCGTGTTCTTCGTAAAATGAGAGCACCCGAACCGCAGGCTGCACTACGATGTGCTGAACCAGTTTTACAGCGGCAGAAGGACGCCCTCTGTCTGGCTCTGAATATCAGAATCATTTTCTACCAGTACAGATGAGATAGTCCAGGTTTTTCTCTAGCTCAAGTAAAGGACATTATTCTAACTGGTGAATAGAAGCAGACTATAAAAATAACCTTTAGTGCACATTTATAACATCGTTTAACTCCTCAACTTACCGATCTGAGGCGAGTGGCCATTTCTCAGATGGTGCACTATCAACTTGATTCCTTTAAAAAAAGGAGAATATTATTTTATTCACAACATAATACTTAAGTTTCTTAAGCACACCAGTAACACAAACTGAACTTTTTAAAAAATACATTTCTAGTCACGGAAATCAGAGTTTGAAGCCATTATGCCAAAGCAGAAGCACGTAAAGAAGGAGCCAATTTTCTCTGTCCTGCTGAACAAAATAAGCAGCGCAAGAGTAAGTGACATCACGTAGCTTTCTCAGAGGCACAATTTTATTCTATTAAAATACCCCTGATAACAAAGACACTGTCTTATTTCAGCTGGTATTAGCTCTGTGTACTCCCTTTGAGTCTGAACATTTATACTCCAAATGACACGAACACAACTGCAGGTTTTAAGAACGTCCTCTTCAAAAATGGGGTTACTCAAGGGTGTTAGGAACAACCAAATAAAACTGAAGTTCAAGCATTTCGGCAGCACCACACCTGCCTGCGCCACAGCAGCAGACACAGCACGGAAGAAATGCCAGCACTAACTGGTGCCCATCAGCGAAGGGAGGGGAGCCAGCAATGAGATTCTCCAAGTTTTCACATCACAGGCTGCTGATGCCACCAGTTTCATCAAAATACGCTCTTCCTCCCAGGAACAGCAAACAAAATTCCCAACTCAGCTGGGATCCTACTGTGCGGGGTGTAATTGAAAGACAGAAAAAGACAACGTGCCTGTTTAGACCTGTTTCCAACATAAAGACAAGCTGCACGCGAAGACTTCTGATGGCTTTATGGTCACTTTAAGACATCACTATGACAAACAACCGCTTTAGAGGGTGATTTAATTCTCCTTATTCCTGGTCAGTGCTTCCCACTGCCTCCTGCTATTCATGCATTGAGAGGGATCAAGGGTACGGCCAGCTGAAAACTCATAATTTTCTGTCCGGGTTGGTTTCCGGCCAGAGCAGCTCTCTGCCCCATCTCGCTCCACGGACACGAGTGCCAACGCAGCCGGACGAGATCCAGGAACAGCTACACCAGCGCCGCTACAAAATCGTCACAGCACCACGCCTCATGCAAGCTCATACCTCTGTTGGACAGGCTCACCCTGCGCGCTACACAGCCCAGCGCTCTTCATTTTTTTTCATTTTTCTGCAAAGCCCTTTGGAACGGCAAGGAAAAAGGCAGGACTGGTGCCTGCCCAGCCAGGAACACCGGGCTGGTTGGAAGTATGGGCACAGGGTGACCCACCCAAAGCTGCCCCCACGCCTCCCGTTACCCCACTCCGAAACGCAATTTCTGAGCTGCTCCAGCTCCAGTTTCCCTGCAGGTTTTTGAGTCCCCCCCACCCCTCTCCAGCCCGCGGCCCCCTGCGGCCTCCCCCACCCTCAGCCTCCTTCCCCACAACCCCCTCCGCAGCCTCACACCCCCCAGTTCCCCGGCCCCCACGACCCCTCCCTCACCCCAGCCCCCCCCCCCCAGCCCTGCAGGCCCAGCCTGGCCCCCCAGGGCCTCCCCCACCCCGACCCCTCCCCACTCACCTCAAGCCGCCGCCGCCCTCAGCCCCCTCCCGCAGCCCGCCCTTACCCCCGGCTCGGCTCCGCCCCCGCCTCGCGCCCATCCCTCCCGCCCACCAATCAGCGCGGGCGCTGCCGGCAGACTCCGCCCACCTCGCGGGCTGCCGCCGCTTCTCCCTCCCGCGCGCCCCTGGGCTGAGCATCGCGCCAGCCGGCTGTCGCTGGCTGATTGGCCCGCGGCCTCCTCCCTTCGGCCAATCGCGTCGATGGAGGGCGGAGAGGCTCTGCTTCCCCGTCAGTCACCTGTTGAACCCGCCCTAGCCATTTGTGAGCCAATAGCTATCCCCCAAGCGCCTCCCGCCCTCAGCTCTCCACCAAAAAGGAGCGAGGGTTGCCATAGCAGCGGCGTAGGGTGTTAGCCAATGGGAAAGCGCGATATTGAGTCTCGGCCCGACGGGACCGGAGCCGGCCCGAGGCAGCGGCCGCCGGGATGGTGAGTGCGGCCCGGCCTGGCCCGGCGGGACGGAGCCCCGGGCCCCGCGCTGCTCCGCTCTGGCGCCGCGGTCGCGGCGCTGCGGGGAGAGGCCGCTGTCAGCGCGGAGCGGCCCCGGGGCCGCGGTGTGGGCTGGGGGCTGAGGCGGCCGCCGTCCCGCGGGCCTCAGCCGCCCTTCCCGGCGCGGCGGGGGCCTGATCCTCCTTTGTGCTGCTGTGCTAAGGCCTCCGGCTTTAAGAAGGCCTCGCTAGGAGCAGCGTCCCAGCGGAAGAAAGCGAGTCCCAAGCTGGAGCTCACCGAGGAGCAGGAGCGGGAGATCCGGGAGGCGTTCGACCTGTTCGACGCGGACGGCGCCGGCAGCGTAGATGTTAAGGAGCTGGAGGTTAAGAAGTTTCCTAGTGCTAAAAGCACAGTTCTGAGGTGACAAAGCGATGGTGGTTTCAAGCTTGTCCCTTGATCAAAGGCGGGAAACGTGAGCTGTGTAGGTGTGCGTGCGCGTGTCTGCAAGCGAAGGCATGCGTGGGTGTGCTGTCTAGGAGCGTTGTCGGAAAGGCACACAAAGTGTTTTCCCAACCTTCATTGAAAAAGATTTTTGTCACTAGAATCAAAACTTAACTGATTTAAGTTCCCTCTGGTCTAGCAGCTTAAGACTTTCCATGCTTGTGCCATCAGGTCAGAGTGTGGTAGAGTTGCAGGTGTGATGGAAACTTCTTCCGTGGAGTCACTCGCCTGGAAGTTATTTTGCTGAGACATTTCTGGGTCTCCCATTTGGCCATCTTGCTTACAACAGGGCCAGAAATAAGCTTTTTTTAAAAAAAAAAAAATTACTGCTCAGTGTCTTTTTTTCTCACTGCAAAGGGAATACTGGCAGCGATTTTCTTGACAGGAATGGAACAACATGAAGTTTTCCGGTTTTGGAAATTGCTACCCACAGCACTGTGTGGCAGTTTGGGACCTTTCCTTAAAAATATTTATCAAAATGGGACTCTTTTTGTGCTGAGTATCCATCACAAGTATTTTTAACAGTATATACCAAAATCGGTATGCTAAGACTTTATGAAAAAATCCAAATTTTCTCAGAGAAAATCTTTCTCCCAGGACTCTGTTACGTTGCCTTGCCCTCCAAATTCTTGCCAGTTCTGAGCTGGGGCTGGTGGATGCGATGGTAAGAACGTGTTTGGGAAATTTCTGAGTTAACTGAAGCTCAGCTCCGGAATACGAATGGTTGTATTCCTGTTTCTGCGTCCTGATGTGATTTGTGTGTAGAGGAGTGCTGCTCTAGGTCTGCCCCTTACCTTGCTGTTCTCCTTGAGACACAGAATATTTATTTTAACATGATGTGGCGTAAAGTTAAACTTTTTTTCCCTCCACTGGTTTTCTTTATAGCTTTGTATGATTTATAACTTTTTTTGTTGTTTTTTGTCCTTACAGGTGGCTATGAGAGCACTAGGGTTTGAACCTAAAAAGGAAGAGGTCAAGAAAATGATATCACATATCGATAAGGGAGGAACAGGAAAAATCAGCTTTAATGACTTCTTGGTAGTGATGACGCAGAGAATGGTATGTCAGTTTTAAAAGTCAAAGTGGAAGCGAGTTTGAAAATGCTGTAGGGAGCGTTGACACATGCCGTGACTGCTGGGGTAGCAACACACTGTATTTTCTTTTCTTGAGTTTTAAGATATTTTCAGATGAAATCTCTGGTTTTAAAAATCTTTTAAAGTGTTGAATAAAAAAAGATATTTAACAGTGGAAGATACTGAAATCCCAAAGACATCTGGCTAGCTATGGAAGAAAAAAATTCCCTGAAACCCTGAGTTTCAGGAAGCATTGCTGTGTCTCTGTCCGCCTTCAGCTTTTGTACGTGTACTTCCTGCTGGCTGGGCTTCTTTAAATTTGCTCCTAAGAGAGTTTCTAATGCTTGTCCTTTATAACTTTGAGTGTTACCTGCAATGTAACCACTACTTTTTTTTTCCTTAAACTTATACTTACTACTTTAAGGCTGAAAAAGATTCCAAAGAGGAGATTCTCAAAGCCTTCAAACTCTTTGATGATGATGAAACTGGCAAAATCTCCTTCAAAAACCTCAAACGCGTCGCCAGAGAACTGGGGGAAAATCTCACAGATGAAGAGCTGCAGGTTTGTACCTGGTATGGGAGGCTGTGTCGTACCCAAACAGTCACTGCCTTTGCCTACAGTGAACACAGAAGGGTCCAGATCACGCTGTGCCCCGTGGTGAGATAATAATTTATTACTTGTTTTCATCTTTACGTTCGTTTAAAACCGATGTAGATAGTCACAGTCTGGTTCCCCTTCTGCCTGGAGAACTGAGCCGTCTCTCTGACTGGTCTGCGAAGTGCTAGAGCTAGCAGCCAGAGCAGGGAATGGGGATCTTGATCCCTGTGGGATCTTTACACTTGAACTGTTGGACAATCTGCCCCCTCCCTCTGGCAGAAATGGAAGAGTTTCTGTCAATTTGTGGTTGGGAAATGGATTCTGAGGTGAAAGACCGGTTAAGCGTACATGGCTGGCGAAATTGCATACGTAGAATTGCAGCTTTATGTTGTTACAGTGAGGTAAAATGAACAAATCTACTCCAAACGCTTTGTTTCTTCCAGGACAGTTCCTATAGTACAATATTTTCCACACAAATTTTTATCTAAATAGATATGTATGAAAGCATGCTAGCGTCTAGTTCATTAAATACCCTGTAGCGTAGTAGGTCTGATGTTGAGCACACACTGTCCCCTGAAATACGATTTACTAAAAAGTGGTTCTAATTCTGAATTAATCTAACAATTCTAATCCTAGTCTAATCCACATCTAATTTCTGCATACAAATGTATTTCAGGAGATGATCGATGAAGCAGATAGAGATGGGGATGGAGAAGTGAACGAGCGAGAATTCTTGCGGATCATGAAGAAGACCAGCCTTTACTGAACAGAGTTTTATTTATTTGTGCGCGTGTGTATATACGTTTGGTAGGTGCCTCACTTTTCTTACAGTCTTTTATTTATTTTGAGATGGGCGAAAATATGGGTCAATATTTTTTTTTAAGTGGATGATCTTAAACTTGTGTTTGTGAACCGTTACCAGCTGCTGACCTCTTTACATGTAGCAAGGTGCTTGCTTGTTTGTGCTCCTGAGATGTTTACACTCCTGGTTTTCCACGCGCAAATCGCATCTTTCAGTGATGGTATTCAGATCCTTCTCTGACTAAAACCCACGTGTCAAATGATTATGGTTTGGTAAAGAGAGGACTCAAAGCCAGGTAGCGTAAACCTGTTTCACAGTAGTTGAAAGTTTGGTTTGAGCCCAGCTGTAGCGAACTCTTTATGTGACAGATTTTCAGGGGTCAGGGTTTTATACTCTGTCTCATGGTGATTGTCCTCTCCCTCTTTTTGGTATTTTCTTTAAACTGAAAAGTAACTAGACTGCAGCAGCTTACCTTACTGGCATTCACTTCGCACATTTAAAGAAATCTCTTTGCAAAAGAAGGGGAAGTTACCAGTGCTGCTGCTGGGAGCCCTGTATGTTTGCAGGAATATTCACTGGCTGCAAATGTAAGATTGTATTGTACTTTTCATTCCTCCGTTCCAGAAATCTGAACGTCTCCCTGACTCCAAATCTGATTTATTCCTTTGCAATTCTTGCAGTCTCTTGTGCCCCTGTACGGTAGAACACCCCCGTTACAGAAACCTGTTAAAAGGAAAATCAGATTTCTAGTTTTGTCAGCAGACATATGCAGAGGAATATGGAAGTGATAAGGGGTACTGATCAAAAACTCTTGATCACTGCGTTTATCAGCCAAGGCTGATTTAATAAACCATGATGTGGATCATTTGTTCTCAGAAATAATGTGCAGCTCGTCACAAGACTTCAGGTATCTGGGCAGGATAGCTGAGATTGTCACTTTGAAGCCCTCGCCACAAGTTCCAAATACAGGACAGCGGCCTAGACGCCTGTCGTGCTCCCGCTCTGCCCGAGATCCGGTGCCGTTCAGGGGTGACAGAGCTGAGGGGTACAAAGTTTTGGTGGCTGAAAGGAGGAGTTTTGTGACACTCGCCTGTCCTGGCGCTCTGCACAGAAGAACTCACAGCAAGGTCTATGGAGGGATGTGAACGTCCTCGATGAGACATTCATGGCCAAGCCTGGGCTCTGACAAATCCTGGCAAAACAAGGGAATTTGTTGCTGGTGACTTCTTCCTGTATCATTTTCCCCACTCGTGGGCCAACCAGTAGCACTAAAAGCATGTCCTGATCCGGAGTAAAAGGCAAAGAAATGACAGGAGAATTCAGCCCATGTAAAAAGTGCCAGATTTTATTCAGTAGCAGAACTGTGTACCTTCCCTTTGCCACGAGTTCCTCTGCTCTGTGAGGAGGAGATATGAGGGGAGCTTTGAAGCCCTGGCAAAGGTGGATGTGTAAGGGATGTCAGGAAGGGACCAGTTCCTGTTGCGTATGATACGCACATGTCAGGACAGCGCACTCATGGCTGATGTGACCCAGGCAACCCCTCGGCCGCTCAGAACCAAAGACAGCGGCTGTGTTTGAGCCCCAGCTCGATGCGTGCCTGCACACCAGTTACTGCCAGTTTGCTGTCAGTAGGTGGTGTGTCCTTGGCAGAACACCGCCTCCATGGCTCCTGAGTTCTCCCTCCTCAGCAGCCCCCAGGTGGTGGCTGGTCTGGTGAGGGGGAAGAGCTCTGTTTGCGTAGCAGTTTGCGTGTTGACATGTGGGTGTAAAGGGGAAGAACGTTATCGGAGGCTCAGTGCCTGCACTCCGGAGGAGATGGGTGCTGCAGCTTTGTGGCGTTCAGGCAAGCCTGACCACTTCTTTGACCATTTTTCCAATGCCGTCGTAGATCTCGTGAATCGGGGCGTTGCACATGAAGGCGCTGGTGGTCACCAGCTTGTTCTTCACATCCACGTGGATTTCGGTGACGTGTTTGTTCACGTGCTTGCAGCCGAGCTCCTTCATGGTCTCAGCTGTCTTTGCGTACGGCCATCTAGAAGAAGAAGAGAGAATAAACGCTATGTGAGGAAGCTGTCATGATGCAGCGATTTGACGAAAGCATAGAGTGAGAAGTTTGTTCATTACGGAGATGGATGGTCAAACCAAGAAAACCTACAGAATACAGTGAGTTAAAAATCTGAAGTAAAGCCAAAATAAGACCTTGATGTTTCACTACAGGTGTTCCTCTACTTAACTCTGCCCACCCCAGACTTTGTGTTTCGGTTTGGGCCTTTTTTCACCAGCTTCCTACAAGTGGCTTTACTTCCTAGCCCTTCCTGGCTTGAGCCATCATAGTTCCTTCCCTGCCGTTGAGGGAATTCCGTCACAGCTTTTCCCATAGAAGTAAGATAACATGGCCAAGTCATCCTGATCCTGCTTAGGATCTGCTTAACACTGGTCTGGTGTCTTTCCTGCTCTGGGACCCAGAGGTGCATGAGACTATGTGTGAGTGCTGTGAGCATTGAGGAGGCAAACGTAAGATTGTATTTAAAATAAAGTGTCTTATTTTAAGCCATCAGAGTTGTGGAAAGAAGTATACAAATACACAAACAAATCCGCTGGTACAGCATGCGCTCTCATCTGCTGACAAATAGTAAAACAATGCTGCCAGGTACTTTTCATTCCTCCTTTCCAGAAATCTGAACGTCTCCCTGACTCCAAATCTGATTTATTCCTTTGCAATTCTTGCAGTCTCTTGTTCCCCCTATGATAAAACACTCCCATTACAGAAACCTATTGAAAGGAAAATCAGATTTCTAATTTTGACAGCAGACATATGTAGAGGAACATGTACGTACATGTACATCAGTACAAGGGGTGCTGATCAAAAACTCTTGATTATTGAATTTATCAACCAAGGTTAATTTAATAAATGCTTGACGTGGATCATTCGTTCTCAGAAACAATGTTCAACCTGTGGCAAGAATTTAACTGTCCGGGCAGGACAGCTGGGACAGGGTGCTACATACACTGGGGAGGCATTGCTGGCTCTGTGACGTTCATGGTGTGATTTAGTACCAGAACTCCAGGGTTACTTACTTCTCACACTCAGTGTCATGACCCACGGTCAGCTCGCAGCCTGGGAAGATCTTGGCTGCCAGCACGGGGGAAATGCAGCACAGGCCAATGGGCTTCTTGGCAGCGTGGAATGCCTTCAGGACGCCCTCCACCTCTTTGCTGACCGTGCAGTTCTTGCCTTGGGTGGCCCAAGTACTCAGGTTTTTAGCCACTCCAAAGCCACCTGTGAAAATAGAAACAGATTGGACCAGAAGATTAGTGCTGTAGGGCAATATTTTTCTGGGGTATTACTTGGTAGAATGCTAACGTGGATTTGGTGGATGGCAGCGTTTATCCGATGTTGATAAAAGAATTAAAAACAGACAGGTTGAGCCTTTGTGAGCTGACTGCCAGGAGGTGAGACATCAAAGTGCCTTTGTTGCAGAGCGGTATCAGTGCTCTGTTGGGTACTGTGTTTTACCCGTGAATTCTCTTCTGAATTCTGATGGAACTTGCTGACAGGTTTCCACTTGTCTCTTAATCCTTGCTCCAGGCCTAATCCATCCCCACTGAAATCACGTGGTCATACTTTCACTAAAGATTAATTGCCAGAGTGACCAAGCTTTCCGTTTTTGAGTCACTCCCTCTCTGTCCCAGCCTTTTTGTCTCCTGATAAGGAGGTAGGCATGTTGGTGAGGGAGGAGATAGTTCTACATCCAGTAAAGAAAAAGCTCAGTAGATGGTACAGAGGATAATTCAATTAGCAGTTATCTGCCCTCTCCTCTCGGGATAAGCTTCTGCATTGCCATGTGCTCTTTTAACACAAGCCCAAGCTGGCATGCTGGTGCCAGCACAGATGGAAGATGTTTGTCCTTCCAGTCCCTGTTTCTGGCCCGTCTTCTTCCCCAGTGGCTCTGCACAGTTCCTCTCCAGCCCATGAATCCCATGTCATTCAAGGCTTACACGTGTCTAAGCTGTTCCCAAGACTTTGGGCATGCAGACCCCGCGTGCCGTCCTACCTGGAATGATTAGGGCATCCAGCCCCTTGACGTCCAGCTTCGCTAGGTCCTTGATGTTGCCTCTGGCTATTCTGGCACTTTCAACTAGCACGTTGCGCTTCTCCTGAGTTGGCTGTCCTTTCACGTGGTCCACCACATGCATCTGGTCAACATCAGGAGCATAAACCTCTGCCTGGGAGGAAGGGAAAAATTCTGTTATCCTTCAGGCATTTGCCCTGCCCCAGCTGCCCCCACAAAGCTGGTCATCCCCTACGGGCGCTGACCACCCAGCAAGCTGCTGTCAAACCACACGCCTCTCTCAAAGACAGGACTTTGAGTTTCTTCTCCCCAGCCACTGTTTTCCTAAAGACTGAGTATTTGTTTTTCTGGAAAATGCTTCCCCTTCCTTCAGTACTGGTTCAGACTCACGTTAATTAAAGGGTGGAGGGTGGCAAACAGATGGGCAATAGATTTTGGGAGTGTAAAACCTTTGCAGTTCAGGGCTCCACAGTTTAAGAAGGACGTGATGGTACTCTAAGGTGTCCAGAGGAGCGCAGCCAAGCTGGTGAAAGGGCTGGAAAACACGTCCTGTGAGGAGCGGCTGAGGACTTTGGGCTTGTCTAGTTTAGAGAAAAGGAGGCTGAGGTGCGATCTCATTGCTCTACAGCTTCCTGAGGAGGGGACGTGGAGAGGAATAGTGATCGGATGCGTGGGAATGGTTCAACCCTGTGCCAGGGGAGGTTTAGACTGGGCGTTAGGTCGCATTTCTTTACCAAGAAGGTGGTCAAACGCTGGAACAGGCTTCCTAGAGAGGTGGTCGACGCCCCAAGCCTGGCAGTGTTTAAGAGGCATTTGGACAGAGCCCTTGATAACGTGCTTTCATTTGGGCAGCCCTGAGGTGGTCAGGCAGTCGGCCTAGACAATCATTCCCTTTCCAACTGAAATATTCTATTCTATTCTATTCTATTCTATTCTATTCTATTCTATTCTATTCTATTCTATTCTATTCTATTCTGCTTTGCTCTGCTCTGCTCTGCTCTGCTCTGCTCTTTGTTTCCTTAGGCAAAGCAGGACTGAAAAATAAAAAGGAGAGGCAGAGGAAATGCTGCCTGAGTTTCCTACACTAGAGGTCCCTGCCGATCAAGGGATGATGCTCCGAGCCTGCCCGTTCAGCATCAGGCAGGAGGGAAGCAACAGCTCTGGGAGAGAAGCATCAGAATTAGAGCCAGTGGAGGAAAGGACTGGATAAGTCTCAGCTTTAAGCCGAACAGAGAATGCACACTTTGAAGGCTTTAGAATTAGGTGGGATGGCTCCGCAGCACAGGTACATCACCACTGTGCCTTTGTATTTAATAGAGCAATTCCGATTCCCTGGAGAACGGCTCTCACTCGGATTTGCGGGTGGCTCAGAGCTGAGGGTAGTGTTCCGTAGGGCTGCTCTCCCTCCTTCTCCAGTCTCGCTGAGTGGCTGTCATGACTAATGGGATATTAGAGCGGCTGCCTGAGGGTTGCCTTTTTTACCGCTATTCGAGTTCAAGACACAAGAACTTGTCTATTTTCAGTTAAAATCTTCAGGGTTTTAAAAAGATGTATGTCAAACAGCAAAAACCGATAGTAGTCTTTTAAACAGAAATATCTGAGCAGAAAAGAGGAAGTGCCAGCCAAAAAGAATAGAGAAGGCGTTTAGGAAAGTTTGTTTCAGAGTTTGGATAAGCTCAGCACAGAGCATCGAGCCAATCCCCTCGTACGGCAAAGCTGTGAGAGCAGAGCAGAGACTAGGGCGTTCTCCGCGCTGGCTGTAGCAGCTCCTGCGCTGTGCTGTTTGCTTTGACTCCCATCGCTCGTGTTACCCTAGCAGCAACGGAGAGCTTGTGGTTTGCCCAGCAAGCTGCAAAGCTCCTTCAAGTTCCTTCTGCAAGGGAGAGAGATTGCGGAGCAGAGCAGGGCGAGAGGAGCCAGAGAAGGGGCAGGAGCCTGCCAGCGTGCCTCTTACCTGTGCCCCCTCCCTGCTGAGATGCACCAGCACAGCGGAAGACTCGTGGATCTCGCTCCCGTCGTACACCCCACAGCCGGCCAGCACGACAGCCACTCTCTTTCCCATGGTCACGACCAGAGCAGGATTCCCTGGAGAGCCTCAAATTGCTGTGCATCTCTCTTCGCTGCCCGGAGCCTTTTTATAGCGCAATCCCTCCCCCAGGAGCAGGTGGGGCCAGGAGGGTTGGGCTGAATTTCTTACTGGCAAGAAGGATTTATTTCCAGTGACACAGGCAGGGCGTGTAAATATTATTTGTTTCCTCAACCGACTGCTCCCTTGCAGATCTTCTTCCCAGCACCTTGTCTCCAGAGCATCCCCAGCTGACGTGACCTGTTCAACAGAGCAGCCATGTTTTTCCTTCTCAGCTGTCCTTTTTCCATTCTGTTTCAGACTAAAGTACCAAAGCCTGTGCACATGAGGTGGTATCGAAGGGAGCCCACCCGGAGCAAATGTTGAAGGCAGTGCATTCCTCTCTGTGCCCCATTTTTAAAACCCTACACTGCACAGGCACCCTCGGTCTTTTAACACCAAGATTTCCTTTTTTGACCTTAAATGTTCTTATCCTCATATCCCATCTCTCAAGAGCAGATATTTTGCACTCAGTTGTAGCTTTTTCCTTTGGGTCTTGAGGTTAGAAATTAATAACTTGATTCTTCATTAACAGCACTATCTCTCCATTTGCCAGGGAAGCGGTACCAGGAATTGGCAGAGCCCTGACCTTTGTAGCGGCTCAAGGCAGCAAGATTCCCGGCATGTGATGGGGAAAATCCCTTGCTCGTGCAGAGACTTGTTCTTCCTTGTCCGTGATATGCTCACACCTGAGATGGCTCCGTACCACTCTGTTTCAGCTTTGGGCTGTTGAAATAACCGTGGCATGTTGAGGCTGTCTTGTGGTTCTTCAGATAACAAAAAACTTCATGCAGCATGGCTGAAGAATGTTTTTCAGGGTTATTTATAAGAAATTGTCCTTGGGCCTCTCGTATTTGGAAGAGACGTGTATAATGGGATAGTGTTTTGGCAAGTTCGTTAGTAGGCATGAGGAAGATACTCATTGCTAATACGTGCGGTTTCATTTATTGCACGCGTCTCTTAAAACCAGAGATACCAAGCACCACGTACTCCAACCTGCTACCTGTACAAGCAGGAGCAAAAAGCACATGAGAAAGGACTTGCAGTCCAGCTAACCTAACACAGGCTGTCCCATCAGTTACTTTTATTGCCCAGAACAGGAATTAAGCTGTAAGATATGTGTGGAAAGCACCCAGAGCCTTTTCACTCCTGTTTGTTTTACTATCCAAGGTGTTCTAACTGTAGGTTAGAAATGTGTTATTTCCTCTTGCATTAAAAAAGCAGCTGAATTATGCTGCGACTTGAACAGATAGGTTCTTCCTCCTTGAACTGGTTAGAGAGCAGTCCTGTTAATGATGGAACAAAGACAGCCAGAGGCTGGGGATTTAAACAAGCGCACAGCTTGCTGCAGACCTCATCATTTAGCTCTGCCTGTTGCAAACTGACTGAGCTGGTTCCCCTTACTGATAGCGTTGGTTAGGTGTAACTCCGTAAACCAGGCTTGTTCCAGTGCTTGCTGCCTCCTGTGTTAAGATCTATCTCAATAGACATGTTGAACCTAAAAATGTGTCTGCCAGAAACGTATTGATGATAAATAATGCTATGTTGTTGATAAATAATGCTATGTTGTTGATAAATAATACTATGTTGTTGATAAACAATACTTTTCAGCTGAGTTATTCCATTCTGTGTGGCAATGTCTGCACGCAGTTAATACGGCTTTAATATTTGGCTTTAATATTAACGCCTTGTTTTAATCTGCATTAATACTCTAGTGAAGATGAGTGTGAAGGAACCCCATTGCCTCAAAGCTCTTCTTGAAGGGTGAACAC
Organism: Chlamydotis macqueenii; assembly: GCF_036417535.1. Taxonomy (NCBI): domain Eukaryota; kingdom Metazoa; phylum Chordata; class Aves; order Otidiformes; family Otididae; genus Chlamydotis; species Chlamydotis macqueenii. Next base: position 1,513,328 of record NC_141566.1, read on the forward strand.
AGTTAAAGATAACTGTTCTCCAAAGCACTGAAGAAACCAGGAAAGTTTGGGAGCCGTTGTAGGCATCCAGCTGCTCAATGGAAGCGTGCCGTCATGCTCCAGCTGGCTCAGAGAGCAGGAGGAGCAGGGTCCTTTGACATGGTCCTGACAGTCTGGGGTTGTTCTGGATGCTGCTACAGATCTAACGCCTCTTGGCTGATCCTGGAGGCTGTCTTTGAGCTCCAGTCTGTGCAGCTCCAAGTCTCATTTCCAGCAGCTTTTCTGTCCTCCAGGCCTGGCGGCGGAGCGTGGCTTATGGGGGAACATAGAGCAGGGTCTGCCAAGAGGAACATCGCAGCTTGCTGCCGTAGGGCCTCTGCAGAGCCATCCTCCACCAGCCCAGGGATATCAGCATGAAGCTCTTCACACTGTTTTGTATCTTTTATCTTGTCAAGAGGCCGAGAGTGGAATTTGCTTTAACTGGGGCTGATGGGAACAGGAGCTGAGTCCTTTGCAGGAACTGACCCTGACTGGTCCACTGCACGCAAACAGAACAGTGGAGTAATGCACACAGGTGCAGGCAAGTGTTGCCCCTGTTTTCCATCAAAGCCCTGTTAGCTCTCACAGAACAGTTCTCTGTCTAATTCCCACTTGACGTGTGACCCAACATCATCCTGAGACCAGTGTTCACTGCTTTCTGCAGCCTCTCCTCTGTTGGTAAAGACCTTTATGCCCTGATGACATATCCTCCATGGGAAGTAGTAGGAAGCTGGGAATAGGTCCCTTGGGACTCAGCAGCGATCATGGTAATGACTGAGGCTCGCTGCCTGCGCAGTTCTGGAAAGCCCGCAGGGCTCCTCTAGGTTTCTCCTCACGCTGATGGTCTTCAGACTGCACGTTTGCGCTGCCACCCCGCTCAGGAGAACCGCACGGGAGGAGTTCCCTGTGAGCATGCGCAGAGAGGCTGGATTGGGTGGATGTGGAGTGACACATGGACAGAAGTCACCTCTAAGGGAATGGCGCTGAGTCTGCCCTGGGTTTGCCAGGCATTCATAGCTGTGACAGGGACAAACAGCAGGACCATGGCCAGTGTGAGGAGAAATAACTGGTCCCCAAGGAGCTCCTGGGCTTGCAAAGTACTTGTTTGCTCCAGCAAGACGGATTCTTTAAAAAACCTTAATTTTAACTGGTGTGATTTCCTCACTGGCAGTAGTAAAAAGGCAGTAAGAGTAATAAACCCTTCGTGTTATTTTTCAAGTGTCTTTTTTAACAAAGGTTAATCAACAGTAAAATGAACAGGCCCCTGGAGGGAGCTACCAGCAGTCCCTACTGACTCACAGGCTGAAATTTATTGCAGCAAGGAACTCGTTTGCATTTCCTCCCGCATGCAGAAGGGAACACTAACAGAAGATGTTTGTAGGGAAAAGGGGTGGAGAGCAGGGAGGAACGCAGGCCAGAGGAGCTGGTTTGGTTATAAAGAGCTAGGGAGGAAAGAGAGGCAGCATTTCAGCCCACATCTGGGTCTCCAGCGGACTCTGCGATGGCAGACAGAAAAGCTGAATCACTGCATTCCTCCATAGGGCTCTTGGGCATTTCCGCAGGTAGGGATCGAGTCTTCTTGGCACGGGAGGATGGGCTTGGGACTGGCTGTCATGGGCACCCCCTTCGCAAAGGGGGCTAAGGAGTTTGTTTACTCTGAATCTTCTCTGCCTGGGTAAAGCTTTTCGATCCAGGGATCCCTCTGCCTGTTTCAGCAGCCAACAAAATATTTGTCTTGGCTTTAAAGTGCTGGCCTGAACTTTTGTGCTCGATCCATCCTGGGGTGGGAAGCAAATCAAAACCTTTTGGTAGTCATTTTCATAAATGATCTTGATTTGGATGCACTTTCCTCTCTTTTCTGGCCATTTTCCCTGCAGCTCTGTTTTCTGTGTTCACTCCTTTTCGTCTGCTCCTTTGTGTTTTGTCTTGCTGAGTGCTCCCCGTTCCATTTTCAGGCTAGTTTTCTGTAGGCGCAAGGCTTACGTGATCATCTGGAAAGCGTGCGTGCGTCTGTCTGCCTTTTGTGTAACTGGAGTCGGAGAGCTGACTTTTACCTTTAGCTGACAACAAGGGAGCACTTTCAAACATGATTAAGTCCAAGTTTTTTGATAGGCACCCAGAAAGAGGTGAGACCTTGGACACAAACCAAGTTACAATACACCCCCTCAGCTCCTTAAATTTCCTTATTTGTGGATCTTGTGCTGCTATTTTTCCTCTGTTCCCTGCTCCTGCCACTCTGGTTCTCTCCTGGGTGTTTTGGGCAAAGCTTACAAGTTCTTTCTTTTTTCCCACCTCCCTGTCACACACAGGATCACTCCTACTGGCAGTGCATTTCTACAGTTTACCCAGAGCAGCCCCTCTGATCCCCAGCACGGCTCTAGGAGTCCTTCTGTTGATCTTATCGTCTCTTTTGGCGTATACAGGTAAGACTCAGAGGGTGGCTGCCTTCAAGACCTGCCCCTTCTATAGGTTTGCATGTTCTGGTCTGCTTTGCCAACAGGTTTGTACGAACTGGCAGCCTTGCCAGACCACTGATTCGTTCTCCTCGAGGAGCATGGCACTATCACAGCTTTTTCCTGTAGAGGCAACCAAAGAAATCAATGTTAGTTTTGAACGAATGCTTTACTAGGATCTCAGAGAGTTTTAACAGACTGAATACGTGATTTCCCAGGCTTTCTGAGAGTACTTTGGATTTTATGGTTCCATTAAAAGACATGTAGGTGTGGTGCTGAGGGACGTGGTTTGGTGGTGGACTTGGCAGTGCTAGGTTAACTTTTTAGAATGAATGCTGTCCTACTGTCTTGAAATCACAGTTGTGTCTCCGTGGTCATCTGTTTCACAGGAGTTCGGAGAAGCCTAAGAAATGCCTCCCTGTTCTTGTCTCTCTGCCTGACCATCTCAGTGTTCTGGTGCGGCTATGGAGTGGTCTTCATCCTGGGAGGGCAAGGAGTTTTGAACGACACTGGTGATTTCCGCAATGCCATGGTGCCTGGCCTGGTCACGTTTACTTTGGCCCTGCTCATTATTGCAGCGGTGGGCTTCCTTTGTGGAGAGGTCATCCTAGCTATGATTGCCTCTGCTGTCTCGCTCGCCAGTGCTCATGAAGTTGCCATGCTTTATAGCACAGCTTTCGGTTCCTCTGCTGTGGCTTGCAATTATATGGTCATCTGCTTGGTCGGTGGTTATTTTGCTCTGGGAAGGATTCTCTATTTCCTAAGCAAAGAGAAAATTGCCCTCCCTGGCACGGATCTGGCCAAGAAGAAGACCCGTGAGCAGATCCAGTCCACCAGCGGCAGCATGAATTGTTTTGCAGTCACCGGTCTGATCCTGAACATGCTGTCTGCCAGTGTCTTCGGCTGTAGGCTCCTGGGCGTCACTGGCCAGCTATTTATCGGTCAAGTGCCCTGGCTGTGGGCGGCTGGGGTCTACCAGATTGGCGTCTGCATTTTGTCATACCGTGCGATGGATGTGCTGATGGCTACATTCTTTGGTTTCACTTCCATCCTGAAATTTGCTGGAGGCTACTGCCTTCTGTACCCAATCTGGCAACCAGAGGAGCCATCTTTCCCTACTCCGTTCCTGGTGGTTTTCTCCATTCTTTTTGTTGTCCTGGCTCTTTTTCTCACTCTTAAGAGCCCAGTGGATGGCCTATATTTGCTGTTTTATGTGGCCTACTGCATCGCACTAGCTTGCCGTCCCAAGGGGTTTTTTGAAGGTGGACCCCAAGGCGTGGATGTGGCCATCTTCGTGGCCTCAGCCGTGATGACTCTGATTCACCTGTACAACGTGAAAGCCAGTGCCAAGATCCCAACAGGGAGGGGTGCTATGAAGGCCCTGCTTGCTCGCAGCAGTTTTCTGAAGCTTCGTGAGGGGGCTGACCTTCACACTCCCTACCTAGGGTATTCCAAGTATGCAGATGCAGAGGTACTTGGCTACGCATGCAGCGTCCTCGCTTCTTTTGCTGTCACGAGGACAGGGGACCCACAGGCTCCGCTTGCTACTGTTGTAATTCCATGGGTAGTGGTAGCTGGTGGGATCCTTAAGCTTCTAGGCGGCTCGGTGGCCTTTGCCCGGGGTAAAACCTTGGAGAGCAGTGCCTTCATTCTCTATGCTGTCATGTGGATCATCTGGGGCTTGACCAGATATGGCGGCCTCTATGGCACCACCAGAAGCTTCCACACAGCAGTTGGCATCATTGCATTCATGCTCTTCAATGGCTTCATTGTCTTTTGCACACTCTTCTTAAACATCGCCTGGTTCTTTTACTCCCTCACTTTCTTTCTCATCGCTATCAGCTTCTTGCTGGATGCCATCCATGCTCTTCCAGCCGGCTATGACATTGCTGCCACTCTCATCTTTGGCCTGGTCAGCTTTTACTGCTTCCTGTCTGCCCTTTTCAACAGCACCTTTGAGGGTTCCTGCTTACCAATGGGTAGGCCCATTGTGCAGCTTAGTGGTGTGGGGGGAGGAACGACCAAGTGCCTTCACCTGCCTGCCAGGAAAGCTTCCTCAGTCAAGAGAATTGCAGGTAAGGGAAATACAGAGGACAATAATGTGGGGGGAGAGGGTCAGTTCTGGGAGGTTTTGTAGCAGAACATTATTGAAAGAACATTTTTCAAATCCAGATGTGGAAATCCTGATAATCGGATGACATTTTGACAAAGTGGCCCAGGTTATAAGCATCGTTAGAAGCTAAATAGACTGTGGGGGAAATGGGACTGATTCCTTGTTAGGAGCTGGGTTTAGCAGTGAATTTGTTGCTGCGTCTCCCATATCATATCCCTGTCTGCTCATCCAGTCTGAGATACATCAGTCCTCCAGGCTGGGGCGACCGCTGAAAGCTTTGTACAGAGAAAGCAGAGCAAGTGCGTGGTGCTTGCTCTCCCCACAGGGCTGAATGACTTCTGGCCCTGATGAACGTGGCCCAGAACTCCCCTAAATGCCACATCTCCTCTTGGAGAATGCTAGAAAATGCTCTGTCAGAGGAAATAGTTAGTTGACAAAAGGAGATGAGAGCACCAAATTGGCTGTTTTGTCTGTGACAGCTCTTCCGTGAGTTACAGCCCCTCACTTCTAGTGACTCAAGGGGTTCTGCCCTGTTCACATGCCAACAGATATCCTGAAGAACGGAGGGACTTGCGGCATCCCCACGGATACGGTGTATGTGCTTGTGGCAGCCTGTAATCGGCCCGATGCTGTGGAGAAAGCTCACCAGTAAGTATTTGTCTTGCTGCCCCACTGGAGCTTCCTTGACTAGTCTCAACAAGCCTCTGGGACTTACAGCGGCTGCTGAGTACCAGCTACAGCAGCCATCGAGAGCAGTGAGACAGGTAGCTTAGCCCTCATGGGAAGAGCAAGGTGATGAGCCTGGGGGAGAAGATCTGAATGAGGGAAGGAGACAGTTGAGCTGGAATCGTTTTCTATGATATTGAAGGCTCCTGGCAGGTGATAGAGCCAGGTAGCTTGGATATCACAAGAAAAGCCAAAGAAGTGACAAATGGGGCTGGGGGTTATTGTACGTTTTTGTAGGTACATTTTGTCACAACCAAAACCCCCCTCGTGTCTAACAGTGCCTCTAGCTGTGCTTTTGTAAGCACCCAGGACCCCTCGTACTGGTGGGGTTTCCTCAGAACTTGGGCAATTGGGACTTCTACCCATCGCTACGCAAGAAGCTAAAAGTTTGATTTGGAGTAGCCATTCCTGATTGGGACTAGTCCTTAATGTCCCTTCCTGTCAGGCCGTCTGTTGGACAGTCCTACTTTTACTACAGCCTGGTGACCTGGGCCAGAGCCTAAACACCTTGTGTTAACTCTAGGCCTTGCCACCACAATTTCCTTCTCAGCTTGAAAATAAATCTCCATCTTACTTCCAGGCTCATTTTTCTTGCCTCTTTTCCAGGTCCAAGCGCCAGGCTCAGGATCGCCCCATGTCACTCTGGATTTCTAGCCTAAAGCAACTGGAACCTGCAAAGCATTTGTTCACTCCCCTCCTCTGGGACTTCATGGAGGCTGCCTGGCCATCTCCTATTAGCTTGGTGGTTCCCAGAGGTGAGGAAATGCTGTTGCTTCCGAGCTCGCTGGAGAGCTTTGGCTTTGAAACCTCAGCTTGAGGCATGCATCCCTGCAACGCCACGTGCTCTGTGGCGATGTTTCTGGCAAGAGCATTGTGTTTGGACTGATGAACATCCATAAGTGCCATGTGACTCTTCCTTTTGCAGGTGAATGGGTGGACTTCCTGGGAATGAGGGACTCGGCTAAATACGTCGGTACCCCTCAGAGCATTGCCATCCGCATCCCCGACTGCTCTGTCACCACGCACCTCATCGACTTGGTGAGTGGCTGGAGCACGCGCGTCCCAGCAGCGCTGGCGACCAGACCTTGCCATTCCACTGTCCAGGGAGCAGGCTTGGTGTCAGCCACTCGCACCCAGGTCCCCTGGCCTGCTGGAAGGGAGAAGGACAGCGAGAGGCCAGAACTCTGTCAGCCCTCTTGGCATGTCACCTCTCCTCTCTGTTTCTTTTCTCAGTGAAGTGAGGATCCTAGCGTGTTCAGACAGGTTTGGGGAGTGAAAAGTGCTAAAATGAGTAACTCCCACAAGAAAAATATCGTTGAGAAGGGGCGGGTATGCTGGCAGCAGCTAGCTGATTTTATTGCAGAAAAGATGGTAAAAGGAGTAACTGCCAGGTCGGAAAACCAGAAAAGATATAATTAACAGGCACTTTGGTTTCTTACACAGAACCTTTTTATTGCAAGCACAGGCTTATCTGAAGCCAGGATAACTTCAGAAGGTCCAGAATGTGGCCAAAGGAACTGCGATACCCAGCATGTTCTCCTCATTTCAAGGACAGGCATTGTAGGTCTTTGGCAGTTGCTGTTGCTGGAAAACAAAATGTTCTTTTGTGATCAACGTCAATGAACCCCAGTTCAGCAGGGCGTTAGTCACTTGCACACAGATTTGGTGGGACTGTGGTTGCCTCCATAGTAGGCGTCTCTACCTGGGTGAATCACACCAAGTTCTTTTTAGAATCGCAGAGACTCACAAGTGAACTTCAGAGTCCAAGTCATTAGTTCTATACAGCAAAACCTGCTCAGAGCTTTTATTCCCGTTTTTCTGTCGCCAGGTCGGCCCCATTGTGGTCACATCAGCCAACCCAACGGGAGAGGCAGACACAACCCACCACAACCAAGTCTACGCAAAGCTGGGAAATAAGGTAACTTGGGCTCTGTGGCTTTTTGTTCCGGCGGGTGCCAAAAGATGTGGGGATGGAAGAACACACCCGCTTTGTTTCCAGTAGGCAAATCAATAGGTGATATCAAGAATCTGGGAAAGCATCTCATTAAAAACATCCTGTGGACACTCCTCATGTTGGTGTCCTAGTGAAAGAACAGTGTAAAATACAGAACTTGGTGGGAAACCAAAATTCTTCTGATTTGTACACTATGGTTGCGGCTTGGCAACGTGAGTTAGTTTGTCTTCCAACACAGAATGATATGAGCAACAAAAAAATGCTGCTTTGCTTGTAAGCAGTAAAACTACTGACGCCTGAACGCGCCAGGGCTCCGGCTAGCGCTGAGCTGTCAGAACACGGGGGATTCCCTTCTAAAGCTGAAGCTGGTCTAAAACTGGTGCCAAAGCTCTAAAATATTCCTGGCTGTTAGAACTTCCCTAAGTTCTGGAAGCACAGTGGTCATGGCCATTCGCGTGGCTGTCTTGGATTCACAGTCAGGATTCATTCATTCACACTTGGATTCACACTCAGGATTCCCTGCTGAATCCTGGCTGTGCCACATTTTGTGTATTCCTGGCAGCTTAGGTGAGGGCAGTTTTAAATAAGAGGTGCTACAAATCTTCCACCTCTAGCTCCTCAAAAACCTGGGTTTCTACACCTATGCTTGTGGATGGGACTTCTTCAAAGCTCCTCAGCTGATGTAAAGCTGTCTTTGTTGTACTGCTGACCTACACCCCACACAGAGCTCTCTCTCTGCTTTTATTAAGTTGATTCATTGCAAATTCAGCTGTTAGTGTCAATACCACGAGGCAGGAAGGAGCAGAGCTGCCCTTGATGATAATGACCTGCTGTTGAGAGGGAGAAACTGCCCTCTCTTTTCCCAAGTGCCTGAGGGGAACCTGGTGTGAACATCCGTTGCTCTTCAGGTGGATGCAGTTCTTTGTGATGGGCCTTCTCCAGAGAACATTGCCTCCACCGTCGTGGACTGCACCAAAATCGACAGTGGAAACATAGGGTTCTTCAGGGTCGGCATCATCCCCAAGTCTCAGGTAAAATCGGTCTTGATTTTATTTCTGCTCCCTTTCCCCCTCTCCATTAAGTCGGTTTCAGACTGGGGGTTTCCTGGTTCTGTAAGGAGGTAAAGAAATCTGTGGTAGCATGAGGAGTCATCATGGTGGGTGGTGTGAGAGAGCAGAAAAACAGTTGCCCGTGTCCTGATCCTGCCTCCGGACACCACTGCGTCTCTGGCTGAGCACATTGCTGGGGAACGTGTGAGGAGAGACTGGTTCGTCATGGAAAGAGCTCTGAGATCCAAGGGCACGGACCTCCACGGGGCAGGCTCTCCATTTACACCTGTCCCAGAGACCTCTGGGCAGAGAGAAATCCTTAGCGTAACCCCAAGGCTGAGCCCAGGCACAGAGCTTGAGGAGAATTTCAATATTTCATTAGCTTTATTTCAATAGCTGGTGAAGAAATGAGTGCTTCCCCCTAATTACTAACCCACTCACAACTGTGGTTACTCATTTCAGGTGCTGCAGATACTGGAGCAGGTGCAGAAGAAGCAAACATTGGCCCCTAACAGTGGCACCTGCGCCACAAAAAGCCGGGAAGAACATCGGAACCATGGCCACGCTGTGCACAACGGGGTGGGCAGGGCTGCCTCGGGAGAGACGGTGCCGGTGCCGGCCCCCGATGTCGGCGGCGAGAATCACACTCGCTTCTGACTCCCGTGCAGGCCGGGCAGCTTCGTGTTCGCGAGGAAGGTGTCTGCTGGAAAATGACAAACTGGGGAACGGGGCAGGTTTCCCAGCTGCAGGGGTGACTTATCTTTCTATGGATACCGCTGAACTATCCCAGTGCAGAGCTGACTTACACACCACAGTCACCCAGAGGTCACATTTCCACCTGCGGAGACTGCCAGCTTTCACTGGAGAGCCGACATTCCCAAAGAAAGCGTCGTGTCGGGGGCAGCCCGGCCCCAGAGTAACAGCTTTTTTGCTTTCACTAGGAGTTAATACCTTCGGTTTGGGGCACAGAGTAACGGGAAGCGTTTCATAGTTACGTGTTGGGGAAAAACACTGCGCGACACTTGAAGCGGGAGAGGGAGAAGGGAGGATGTGTTCAGGTACCGCGTGGTGAATACAGTGGGCTTTCTGAAACAGGGGAGGCAGAGCGCGGCCTCGGGGGCTGGGGTCTTCTCTCGGCAGAGGTCGCAGAACCCAATGCTAAACAAGACGTGCCGTTACCTGAGATGCCATTTTCTGTATTTCACAGTCAAGGGGAGGGTGGAATTACCCTTTCGGTGACTCCAATAATAGCTCCTTAGAAGTGCTGGGGCATTGTGGAAGACCCTCCCTTCCCACGTTATCCTATGCAGAGTATGGATTTGAGGAAAATCATCTGCGCGGCGTTTGAGGGTGCTAGGAGCCGCTCTCTTGCCTTGTAACATACCTGTGCACATCGCACGGTACGTTTCCTCCAGGGTGCAGATTGAGCGCAGAGCGGTAGCTGCTGACCAGGAGGAGGTGACAAGAAGTTTCAAACCAATGTGAGGGCTTTTCCGCGGCAGAGACTGCAGGCTGTGCAGTGAGTGGCTCGTTTAGCCTCTGCAAAATGTGGATCTTATTCTTACCGGACTCAGGTGCAAGGTGCTGATCGAACTCCAGCTGAAACCAGTGAACTGCTTCATTGGTTTCACCTGAAGTTCTGCTGGAACTTAGGCATAAATGCTGTGCGGTCAGAGGAGCTCAACCTCTACAAACTACGGCAAAACCAGGTCTTCTCAGCTTGTTCTTACAGAGCTGGCTCTCTTCCTGCAGAGAAGGAAAATGCCAGGTAATTGGGTTTGTTAAAGACTTTTGCTGGTTTATTTACTGTATCTCTTTGAAGTTTATTCAACTGATTTTTAGAAAGCAATAAAATATTTTCAATAAACAGTCATCTTTCACACACAGGACTGTGCTATCATCTGCGGCAAGGGCCTGGAAAACCCTTGTGGGTGAAAGCATTGTGAGTTTCAGCATGTCAGGGTTCCTGGCCGTGCACGGAGGATCTGATGAGGGAATCAAATTGCGTCCCTTTCCGGGGTGGGGAAGAGGAGGGAAGGAGAAGGTAACTCTTAACATCAACCCCCTGGAGCCAGCTCCCTTGCTGAGGAGTGCTGCTGAGCTCGCAAACACCAGGGCTGGATTTCATCCCTCTCCTGCACTTGGCAAAAAGCCCCGTGAACGCTGGAATCTGAGGGGGGGTGGTGAGAAGCGATCATCTCTCCAGGTGCTGAAGCATCACAAAGCCTTTCGCTGTGGGAAACCAGCCCTGGCTTAAACATACCAGGGGTGCTGCTGCCCTGTGCTGCAGACAGCGGTGCACCGTAGCGTGCCACAAGTCCTAAGTGGTTTAAAAAGCCGGATTCTCCACAAGGTGCCTCGCCTGGATCCATTTTTCCTCTTTCGCTCTCTCTCTATGGTGCTTGTTTCTTACAGACGGTTTTGACGGCAGCACCAGGACGCTGGTGTGCAGGATGGGGAGACATTTAAGTTCAGTTCTTATTTTACCCCAGCAGCAGCTCTGCCGTGTATAAGCAAACTGGAAAGAAACAGTTCAGGAAGGAGGAGATTTAAATGAGATATTTGAGTTTAATCAAGGCAAAAAAAATTACTAATAGTTCCAGAGTTTTCCCAGCATTCAAGGTGAAGAAAACCACTTCTAAAGAGAAGTGAGGAGAGAGGAAAAGCCACTGTTTAAAGTGGCAAATCCAAAACACTTCGCCAAGAAACTATTGAGACAAATATTTGAACTTTTTTCCACATATTTTCTGAAAAATCATGTACCAAATCCATTTTGAGGTTTTGACAAGAGTTTATGAAATATTTTCATCACTCTATAAATGTGAAGTTTAGTAAAAAATGGTTGCCCAGTGTTGTCCCGAAACTTGGGTCGGTCGCCCGGTGTGCAGAGCCGGTCCGCACACGGAGCGGAGGTATTCCCTTCCTCCGCACAGATGTGTGCAGGCGTGGCTGCCTGTCCCAGGACGGCACACCGAGCCTTCAAATCTGTGCTTATTCGTACACAAAGCACGGCCACACTCAGCTTCTAATACATTTGCGTTGTCGTTTCATTAAACGGTTGGTCAGAGTCTCTTCACCCGGCGTGTAAATTGGCACGCATGCCCAGCCCTCTTTTTCTGCCTACGTCTTCTGGGTCGGTGTACGATTTGGGCAGAGGGTCGGTGGTCGGGGTTCCCCCTGCCGGAATTACCTTTCCCCTGGTTCCCTCGGTAGTTTGGCAAGCCGAAGCGGTTCTTCACAGGCTGCTGATAAAGCTAGCTTTTTATCATTTTATGCTTCTTGCTTTTAGGCAGCTCAGACAAAGGCACATTGTTTAAAACCTTAGTCCCCAATTTCCATAAGTCTGGTAGGTTTAACTTTAACTTTTAGTACCTCAACATCACCAGCCCTCCTCCTTGGAGACTCTCACTGAGCCCTTCTCCTGCTGTCCCTCTCCTGTCCTGCTTAATCATAGAGTCTTTTGGGCTGGAAAAGGTCTTTAAGATCATCAAGTCCAACCGTTGACCTAGCACTGACAAGTGCACCGCTAAACCTTTTCCTCAGCACCACATCTGATAATGGGAAGGAATGGGTCCATTGCAGTGTACCAGACGAGAGGGACAGAAGGGGACTTGGGGTCCTCAGACCCCCATCACAGGAGGAGTTTGAAGTGACTGAGGAAAATCAGAGACTTCTGAGAAAGGCCAATTTTGGTTGCATTGTCAATGACTCGGAGGCCTTTAGGCCTGAAAGGTCACGCTGGGAGACAAAATAATCTCATGAATGGGCCCCTTTGTCAAATACCCAACACTTTAACCCACCGGAGTGGAAAACAACCCAGAAAGAAGAGCTGTCCCACCTTGATTTTGCCCTTTGTGGAGTCCAGACATCTGTGTCAATGGAAAGAGAAAAAAAAAAAGAATGGAAAATAAAGAAGTTTGTTTTCCAGTCGCAGGAAAAAAACAGGTCACCCTTCTGAGAATAGAGCTGGGCCATAGGAACAGGAACCGTCTCAATGACATCTTCGAGGATGCATGTTGGCATAGTGGGGGGACCTGATACCAGAGTGGGTAGAGTGGTTCGGAGAGGAAGGGCGGCATCACAACCACCTCTTGAGTGAGACCGGCCAAGCAGAAGCCTCGAGACATGGGCAGAGGCAGGAATGTCCCCTGGCCACCTCCAGCACAAAGGAACACCAGGAACTGGGAGCTCTGCAGGGACAGAGCCCTCTCCTCTTGGGCTCTTGCTCCTGAGATAAGGAAGTCAAGGTCTGCCCATAGCTTGGGATGGGGCGTGAGGTGGAGGAAAAGGCAGAAGCAGAGTCCTGCTGAATTGGGTGACAGTCAGCCAAAGCAAACCCCTTTGATCTGGGCACTGTTGATGGCACAGCATCTGAAAACACAACCCGCAGAGATTTTACGTCGTACTCACCTTGCTGCATTCTTCCTGGTACTCCTCCCTCCAACACCAAGGCCCTAGAGCTGTTACTGCAAAATGACCAGAAAAGCTGGTTTGTCGCTTTTGGGGAAAATACTGAGAACAACAAAGAAACAGCGTATTTTAAAATCCTGGGCCAGGTCTTCAGCTGCTTCACGAAACGCAGCTTGGACTTACGTAGCCGATAGCCAAGCTGGGGTGCCCAGCCAAGAGCCGGACAACCTCTGATGGGCTGGAGCCACCCGGGAGCCCCCGGCATTTGTGCCAGCTGTAAAACTGAATCTACAGAGCGGCTCTGAGCCGAGGCTCGGAGTAAGCCAGGACAGAGACAGGTGGGTGACGGCAGCCAGGCGCCTAACCAGAGCAGAAGACAACTCTGTTGAAGTTGTCCTTTGTGGCACGTCTCCCTTGTAATTCACGGCGCACCTGAGGTTGTCTGGTGTGGAACAGCAGCAGGGAGTTTGTCTCCCTAGTGAATGAAATCGACCGTGTGAAAGATCTTGGGGGAAAAAGCAGTGGTCTGGAAACTGAGCTTCTTGAGTCATAACGAGAATTAACGGGATTAACTTCCAGCTGTGACTCCATCGTATTCCTCCTTTCTGCCCCAGCTAGAAAAGCATCTGACGGCTCCAAGGCTTTCATCTCCTCTCTGTGCGTGGCGGTCACAGCTGGGGCTGAGGACGGAAAAGCTCAGTAGTAGCTGGATCTTTGGGCAGGGACCGTGGGTTCATCGGGTCCCCCTACGCCCCTGCCCCATTGCCATGGTTGCTGGCATCTCAGTACTCAAGGGGCCCCAGCTTCTCAGCCCCATGGATGGAGGAAGATGGGCAGAACGCGCTGCAGAGCAGTCGGTGCAAAGAGTCGTGTTGGGGGGCTGGATGGGGAGGTCTGTCCTGCACGTCCAGTTCGGCACTGCCTCTGGCCCTGGTTCGGCAGCCGTAATAAATACCTCAGCTGAAAAGCCCATGTTCAAAGGCTCAGAAGTGTTAGTTCTTGTGAGAACCACCTTTTCATTCCTTCCTGGAAAACACAAAGAGATCTTACTCGTGTTATTATCTCTTCCTAGACACCAAAAAAGCAGGAATTTCAACAAATTCTTCTGCCCTGGCCATGAGACGGGTGTCAGGGTTCAGTTATCCTCAGAGAGATATATCTGTCTGAGCAGCTGTGGAACGGAGACACCGCGGTGCCTTCAGGGCCAGCCGTGCCCAGGCGTCGTTGAGGAACCTCGCATTCTCCACGTACTGCCCCAGGAGCAGAAAACTCCTCGAGCATCTCGCGAGGCAGCCTGTCTTGGACCGACGCAGCTCTCAGAGGAGCAGGGGTTGTGAGATCGCATCCCGAGTTTAGAGACCTTCTCTACCCCAGCGCCTCCATTCTCAGACCCTATTTTTCACGTTATCCACCCAGCAGGAAGTAACGTCCCTTTCATAACGAGGTGTTTACTGCAGAGTTTCGGTAAATAACCAGCTTTGAACTCCCTCTCTGACATATCGCCAATTCCAGGAGGTACTGCAGCAACCTTCCTCCTTTGACCTGACGTCTGGTTCAGACCAAACAGTTACTCTTTTATCTGCTGAACTGGTGACAGATGCGCGTAACCAGTTTCTCGATGTTACGGGTTCCGCCGTGACCACACCCTAAATCAGCTGGATGTGCCCAGATTGCCTTTCCGTGCGCTAATCTTAAGAACCTGGAGGATGGGTGAGTACCAGCAGCACCGACTCTGCCCCGACCGAGCTCACCTTATCTCCTCAAAATTCCCACAAGTCCCCTAACTGCCTCCGGCATCCTTTCCCCGGCAGCCTCGCTGAGGACCGTGTCCTCCCACGTGAGGTTATCAGATCTTACCTGCCCCAAGAGGTACCACAGCCTCTGTCCCCCTTTTTACTGTCTCCTACAATTGCTCCAGGCCCTCCTTGCCTGTGGCTCCCAGCAGCTGCGTTCACTTGCAAAATAAGCCAAGACCTAACTGGAGGTGCAAGAGTCTTTTGGGAAGTAGAAATGGCAGCAGAGGTGGAGGAGGAGTAAGGAAGGAGCAGAGTTAGCAGCTTGCTGCAGTTCCAGGCACGAAGAAGAAACCAAATCCAGTAGGCAGCAGTGACTGTGGCCGCTGGGACACGGTCTCCTTGGCCACAGAAAGAGCTGAGATGGGGTTTCCACAGACGTAATGAATATTGGTTGTGTTCTCCATCTTGCTTCCAAGCTCTAGCTCTCCAAAGACGCAAGAAGGCGTGAGTAAAAGGAAGCTAAAGGCCTTGTTGCTCTTCATAGCGAAACTTCTGGTATGAAAGGAGCTTTGGGGGCGTTCATAACTGAAGACCGGCTTTATGCAGCAGCCATTGGATCCTTTGAGGTTGCCTTCTCTGTGGTGCTACAGGTTTTGGTCACTTTTTGAACTTTTTGGACGTGCCTTGCCCAGAACAGTAGAATTCATTCCGTCTGTTGAGGAAGTGAGTCCCGCCAGACTTGGGCGGAAGGGTCAGAGTCGGGTAGGAGAGTGTGTGCGTGTGTTCAACAAACACTAGAGACCAGCTATTTTTTCCTGTTACTCTGCATGAAGTCACGGTTAAAATGTGCTTTGATAAAATGCAAATTCAGGGGTTATGCCCTCATGCCTCCAGGAAGATGCCTTCTTTTGACTCATAATATTATCTGAGAGATAAAATGAAATATCAATCAGTGAAAAAACAAGAAGAAGGAAGCAGACAAGTATCGGCAGAGCAGAACCAAAACCAAGTGCCAGGACCCTGGACGTGGGCCGGCTCCAGGAAGGGAGAAACCAACTCATGGGACCTGCTGTCCTGGCTGAGGAATGGCTGTTTCTTATTCTCAGGTTAAACCATGACTGGTGAAAGCTGCCAGCTGAGAGGCCAGGAGAGCGGACAAGCTGGTTTTCTGTGCTGAGACAGAGATGGAAATTCAGTGCCCTGGAAAGCTGAACTGACCAAGTCTTGCTTTCCTGAGAAAGGAGGCACTGCAGAGGCGTTGGAGTCTTGGTGGCACGTTCACATGTGCTGGCACCCTCCAGGTTTTGGTCTCTTGGCCTCAGAATGGTCCTGTCTGTGGAAAGCCGGGTGGCCATGCCCCAGTGTTCCCTTCACCAGCTCCAGCATCCCTCCTGGAACAGAGACGTGATGCTCTTCACCACCAGTGACATTTAGTGCAGTTTACTTCCTTGATGATGTGAGCAGACGTTCAGTTTTGCAACAACATTTTGCACCAATGTTTCTTTTAATGAAATAATGGCTTGCTGTCCGCTTGCCTAAAACCTCCTCTCCCATCCCTGCCCCTCTCCCGTCTGGTCACACACAAGTGGGCTGCTCTCTCTGCCAGAGCTGGTGCCTCACCCTTGAAAATAATTTAATTGCAGCCCAGCTCACTTCTGAGCAAACACGAGGATGAGAAGGAGGGCAAAATGAAGGAGCCCATCCGCAGGAGAGATTTAGGGACAAATATGACGTGGTTTACATCTTTTACCCCTCGCCCTGTTAGAAACCAACGGCCCAGTTGCTGATTGCAACCCATTTGGAAACGAGCCTCCAGCAATGTACAGCATCTCGTAACGGAAAACATGGCAAGAGGCGTTAAACATGAGCAGCAGCCCCGATGAAAGGACGCTGTGTTTGGAGAGCTTGAATAAAGGAATTGAAGGCTCCCGTTGTTGATCTAAGGAGGGGTGTTTGTTTCCCTCCAGCCTTGCAGAAATAGCTGGCAGGGGCGATCTGGACCTGGGGAGTTTGCTTTGAGTCCCTGGGAAGAATTGTGGGTACGCGACCACGCAGATGTCGCTCCAGGTCCCACCCTTCTCGCGCCGAGTTCGCGGGAAACAGAGACCCATTGTGTTTGTGGAGTCTCGACACAGTGCTGCTCGCTCATGTGGGGGCTGGTGGCTGAGCCATCTTCCAGGTTAACGTGTCACGATAACTGTTCAGAGCCCAGTGATGAATTCCGCCTTATTTTGGGCTAAAGTGGCAAAATTGACAGTGTGATGCACAGACCAAAACCACCAAGGATCCCTGGAGATCCGATGGCAACTGCTAGTGCGTTGGGCAGGATCTCATCACACGTGCTCAGGATTGGGAGTTGCTGCTACTGGGAATACAACTAAAAAAGCCTTCTTGGAGGCAGACATTGGTGACCACCTTGGAAAATCGAGACTTTTCCTTGGCATTTGTCGGGGATACCTGCCGGGCACAAGCTCCCAGGCCAGACACGTCTCCAATCGGTTTACGTTTTACAGTTCCTCTGTTCCCATGGTCTTGCACACGCGGTTGGGCGTTTCTGACCAACATCACCGGGGGTTATGGAACAATAGGTTTGCTTGTCAAGAGGAGAATCGTGATAAATCTCAGCTGAAAGAGCAAAAATGTAATGTTATTGTAAGATACTGTAATTCACATTGTTTTAACAAAAAGGCTTTGTCGCGATAATAATATAACAGGGGTTTACCCAAGCAGGTTTCGTAGAGGAAATATTCCACTCTATTTAGCAGCACTAAGATAACACGGAGAAATCTTATTTATTTCCTTATTTGCAACAAAGAGTGATGCAATGCCTTTTCCCAGCACCAACTGGCAGAAGATGAAAATGATTGTGCGGTTTATTGTGTCGAACAAAACCACCAATTTTCTTTTTACCACGCCACACCTGACGTTAGAAAATAGGCACAGCGCAAACACCTCTCCTGCAATTCCTCATGACTCAGGAGAAGGCTTACGAGACAGTGAGCGTCAAGGCAAGAAGACCAGAATATGGTGTAAATTTTTTTTTAATTCTATAACATCGTTTGTTTACTTTCTCATTCTGTAAACCATAAAAAAACCCAATTAATGCATAAAAACGTCCCTATCTTTACATCCCTGGCTCTCACCCCGCCCGTAAGTACAGGTGGTTATTGGTTCCGTTGTGCTCTGCCGTTAGGTAATTCTTCGCACAAGCACGTTGTGGAAGGAAACACCGTTCACGGCTGTCCCTGAAGCCGTCATCTGAAGCAAGAGGCTCCTGTAATCTTCTTATCTCGCTCCGTTTGTAACGTAAATTCTAGATTTGTCTATAGCTCATAGAAATCGTTTCCATTTTAACCTCTGATTTTCCAGTCACCACAATGCTCTCAAGCGCTTTCCTCAAGCCCAGTCTTGATTTACCTGCCAGAGCTGCTACTGCTTCCAAAATGCTCCCTCTGCAACATCCCAGGAGCCCGCAGCCCCCATGGGTAACTCTTCCAGCCAGGCCAAAACTTGCCTTGATTTACCAAATCCTGGGCCGTTTGGTGAACTCCGCATCCTTCCCTTGAGCTGAAATGTCCCGTGCCACCGACACGGAGACGGTCGAACGCAGACCCGCGAGACGAGAAGGGACCTTCTGCTTTTTCTTTCATTCCAGCAGTTTATGGCCAGTATTTAAAAACCCTCATTTGCTTGGAAAGGTCGAGTAGTTTTTCAAGTGTTAAAACATGAGAGAAGCCCCGTGTTGTGGGACTTCACCGCGTGCTTAACGTTAAGCCTTTCCTGGATGGTGGTGGACCTCAGCTGGCACTTGAACGCGTTCATTGAATAACTGCTTTATTGGCTGGGACTCGCGGGAGGTTAACGGCTCCTCGCGCGGCGCCGGCAGCCCGGCGTTGGCCTCCTCTTCTTTGTCCGACGAGGTTGCCTCATTCATTCATCCGTCCATTTCAACTGAATATTCTATGGCAGCATCCGCAGCTGGGGTGCAGATCTACTGGGAGCACGGGAACTGCGGGGAACTCTGTCCCGGTGAAGGGACAGGATTTTACCGCACTGGCTTATCGATGGCTTCGCTCTGCACCTTTCTGGGTCTGGTCCAGAGAGGATGATGCTATTTGAAAACTCGCCCAGAAATCTCCACAACGATGGAGAGCTGCTCCTCAGCTTAGCTCGTGCAGAGGATACAGGAACGGGCTGTCCCGTTACGGAGCTGATTTTAACCTCCAGGGAGGAACAGGGGCTCTGGTCTTACAGGTGCCACCCCGTTTGATGGCCCGGCGAGGCAGAATACTCGCTTGTGAGCGAGAGAAGGGCCCAGTGTGCGCCATAAAGTGCGCGCAGGGAGGAGAGCCTGGCTGAATTCCACTCGGAGATGCTGGCACGGGCTGGGAAACCACAGGAGGCTGGGAATACCTGGCGGAGCCCGAGCGGAGCGAACGGTGACGGGGAGGGGAGGCTGCAAAAGCGGGTTTGCAGGGTCAGGAGGCCGCGGGGTGAAGGGGAGTCTGTGTTCAGACCCGCGGAACGGCTGCCAAGGGCTTTTAAATGGAGTTTGGAGAGCTGCTTAAACGGAACAACATCCGACCCTGGAGCCAGGGTGAAAGCTGCTGTTGACGGTGACTCCCGAGCGCAGGCTCAATAGCAGGCTGTGCCTCGTGGAGGACGGGGTGGACAACAAGCCCAGCGCCAAAGCAAGCGGAGCACGGCTAAAACTGGACTTGCTGTTTACATGTTAGCGATGGAGCGTGGGAGGAATCCAGCCCCGAGAGCTCCCAGGTTTGGCTGCTCAGGACTTGGAGCGGTGCTGGGCGAGCAGGGAGGGGGAACGTGACTTGAGGGAGAAGTCCACGAGCAGGAGAGAAAGATGGTCCCAAACAACGGCGAGGAAGAAGAGGAGGGAAGAAGGGGCTTGTCCCTTGGGTACTGGGAGGTGGCACTGGGGCCGTGCCGAGGGAGCGACCTCCCTGCCCAGAGCAGGAGGAAGGAGAAGGAACGAGCGTCAGGAAATGGCAGAGATCTGCCGCTTGGACGCTGCCTCCGGTACAGGAAAAAACATTACGGAAAACCTCCGAATCGGCAGCGCGCATCCCCGTGGTTTGAAGCAGTCTCTTGCCTTTGGGCCCTAACTCATTGTTTCCCTGGCTGAGGTTTGGCTTTATTAAGAACGAATTCCCCTCGTCCTCAACTCGCCCCGGCTCTTGTTTGCTTTGGGGGCGAGCAAAGTGCCGTTCTCTGCTCTTGGCAGAAAACCTCCTCCCCTCCACGCCATGGGACCGACGTGGGGACGGCTCCCGAGGCCGCCGACCCTCTGCAGCTCCCAGTGTGGCCACGGACCCCCATCCGCCTCCGTGTGCCGCGAGGAGCCGCACGCCCCAAGTCCAGCCCAGGACTGGGAATGGCTGTGAAGATGCCAGAGATGGAGGGGGGGGGGAGTTATTTGCTGCAAGCCCTCTGTCAGGATTGTGCCTTCCAATATTTATTCCTTCCTCCGGCGTTTAGCCACGGGGCCTTGGAATTTTTGGAGGACGAATAGCTCAGGCGGATGCAAATGAAACTCAAAGCCCTTTCCGTATGTTCCAAAAAAAGGATTTATTTAGTGGATTTTAGCAGTTTAAAATACACAGATCTGAGTGTGGTGAAAGGGGATACACATGCAGGCGGGACATTCACAGTTCAAGGCACTCAGGAAACACAGGACTCTGGGAATTCCTGCACCAGAGCATCAGCTCCGGATCCCGCTGGCGCTCCGCGGGCAGGTCTCCCGGCGGTTTCAGGCACTTATTGGAGATAAACAATAAATAGCCGCAGAAAGCTCCCGGGAGAGACGCTGGGTGGGGAAGCGCTGCTGTTTCCCGAGGAGGCGAGTGCTGGGTGGTTAGAGAAGGTATGGCTGTCTCAGGGCCGCCTGCTCCAGCCAGGCACGGGATGCCTCACGTCTCTCAGTGACAGCAGGCGCTGTTCCTTCGCGCAGGGAAGGTTCCCTTCGGTTTCAGACCACCCTGCTCTTCGCTCTTTCAAATATCTGCATCACCTTGCCCGCTGGTATGCAGCCTTCTCTCACGATTGTGATGCCACCTTCCCGGAGGAGGAATGAAAAGGTTAGGATAATCCCAAGGGGTGAAAGAAAGGGATGGGGATATAAAGGAACACCTTGGACCGGTAAAACCATCCAGATGCTCAGGACATCCTAATAATAAAGTTGTGTAGCAAGAGGGCCGGAAACTTTGTCAGAAAGCAAACACACCTACCAACCCCGACCTCACACTTTGTCCAAGAGTTTAGTTTTCCACTAGAGAATCCCACTCAAATGTCAACCCAGATCCAGCTGGGTTGACACCCTCAGCTTGTGCTGTTACATCACTGTGGAGCTCCTGTAACACCTTCATTCTGGTGGTCTACCAGGAGCACACACCCTTCCTTTCAGAAGCATCCACCCTCCCACTTGAAGCATTTTTGCTCTTGTAAGGCAGATTTTCCTTGCCCAGTCATGTTTCTCCTCACTGCCTTGTTCTCTGTCAACACAGAGGTCCACCAAGGACATCTTTCATTTGTTCCTCTTCATCAACATGTTTGCAAATGTCCAGGCGCTCAGGAACTGTTACTCTTGGAGCACACTGTGGTGTCAGATTGATACCGTTGAAAGGAATGGAAACGTCCTAGGAAAATGCTATAGCTGCCGTAGGAAGGGAGGTTCTCACACTCACTTTCATCAATCTTTGTGCAGTTGACCACAGTGGATGCCACCACCTCATCAGATTCTCCGTCACAGAGAACACCCTCCAGCTTATGGCCAAGACGCCTGTGGGAAAAAAAAAAACCAGCAACTCTACACAGTGCTTCATATCACGTTGTGCTGAAGTTCCCCTCCACACAGGGCATCAAGTCACAATTGGTACACCACCTAAACGTGCTGGCCACCCACCTGAGAAGGGGTTTGCACTGCGATAGGAGTGCTGGTGAACAGGGTACTCACGAGATGACCATGTCGTGGTGCGTGCTGTCAACCTCTCCGCTGGGATTAGCCGATGTGATTGCCAAGGGTCCCGTCATGTCGATGAGGTGCACCAGGACAGTCAGGTCTGGCACTCTGATCATGATACTGTCTTGCGTTCCCACTCTGGTGTACCCTGCTCCAACCCCTTGAAGGACAGAGGATGTTGGAGAGGCAAAAGGAAAAGACCAATGGCAGGAGCTCAGCATAGCTGCCTTCATGGATGCAGGATCCACCTTTATCACAGAACCTAACTCCTTCTGGCCGTTGCCTGCCCTCCCATACCCCTGCCTCTGAAGCATGCGTAACCCCTACTGTTTCTTCAGTCTTTAATGTTTTCATTGATTCCCAGAATCCAGGTTTGAGTGTGAATCATACCGCTGCTCACAGAGTTTTGGCGTTGTCCATTCGGTAGAACGCAAGAGTAGATGGGAAGGGATGCCCATGAGAACCCCTTCCGCCCCAGGACCTCTTGTCTGTCTTTGATGTTCCACCCAAGGGTTGCTCAATTCCTAGCGAACAGCTATGGGCTTGCGAGAGGTGACCCTCCCAGGCTGGAGAGCCTCCCTTCCTTCCAGTCTGACTGGGTTAAGGAAACCATCATGCTGGCTCACACTCTTCATGAGTCATTCCAGCTCTTTAACACCCTCTGCTAAACATTTACCAAGGCATGTAAGAGCCCCAGAGAGGATTTCTCGGGATAAAACGAACAGAGTCTGTCCCCACTGACATCCAAAGGGGTATGTGGATTGCAGACCTGCTGCCTTGAAAAGACAAAAGAGGGACAGAAGGGCTGTCCTGTTGATCTCACCTAACTTCTTCAGCCACTCTCCTTTCTTGACAATGCAGCCGACACCACCAGGGTAAACATTTTCCATGAATTCCCACAGCAGCGGGCTGATGGGGGGAGAAGCTGCTCGCAACTGGTCCAGGTTTGAAATAAAGATGCAGATGGGCTTCTCTTGAGGCCTGTCCTGCAAAAAAAAACAACAAAACAGGAAGAGAGGAGGGGAAAGAATAGATGAAGAGAGAAAGCTTGCGTTGGGAAGATCGAAGCCCACTGGAACCCTGGTTTGTGTGCTTCCCAGGGGCTGAGGGGACTGAAGAAGAGAGAGTAGACATCTGCTCTTGGGATCTTGGTGCGATGCATCCAAATCCCCCGCTTTAGGCACAACCAACGCAGGAGCGGCGATGCTCTGCTCATTATTGGTGCTTTTAACATCTTAAAGACCTGGGGCCCGATTTTCTTCTAACTTATGCTGGTGTAAGTCAAGGTCAAACCCACCCATTCACGACAGGATAACGGAAGGAGAGCCTAATCCCTGGAAACCAACCCAACATTTACGTGACCGCTTCTTCAGCTCTCCGGTGCTTTGAAATAAGCTTGCCGTGAAACGAGCAATGATGTGGAGGGGAAAATAAAAAGAGCTCACAAAGCGGTGTCATTTCAGTCCCCAGCTGACATCAGTTTCAGAGGGGCCAAGTGACTCAGGAACTGGGCATGTATTTACATTCTGTTTATATTATCTCATCGGCAGGGAAGGTTAGGCTTGGCACCAAAGCAGGACAGAAAAGACTGCCTTTGTTGCCGATGTTCACGCTAAGTGCCAGCTGAGATCGTCTGTTATGCTTATTTCTCCAGGCTAGCCAGGAAATTGCCTCATGGAGAACAGACGGGGCCAGGCTGCAAAAGTTGTATTGAAGGTGCAAACTTGGGGTCTGAGTCCAGCGCTGAGTGTCTCCAAAAGTCTGGGGAAACTGAGACCCGGGATTCTGATTCAGCACTTCGTAAGGCGGGGAGGACAAATACAGGGGTGGACCCACTTGTGACGAGCGCTGGGGCTGTTCCAGTTTGGGTTTGTGCTTTGGCCCCCCGCCCCAGCGAAGCAGGACGTAGCTGTCTAATTCCTGGTGCCCCACGCCCGGAGCAGAGGGTGCTTCACCCCAGGTTGCTCGGCTCAGAAAACAGTCCATGAGGTTTTGGTGTGGCTGCTCCTAAACTCTATCCGTGGTCAAATTCCCAGTCTTGGGACAACGTGAAACAAGGGGCTCCCGTTTCTGCTGCCATACATAACTAATCTACGGGACCTAAGCAGGATCCACGGAACAAGACGACAGCCTTGCATTCACACCTTGATTCTGTAGACCTTCTCAATGGCTTGAGGGTGTTTGCAGGAGGCTGCCAAAGCGTACACGGTGTCCGTCGGGACCCCACACACCGCCCCCGTGTTCAGCAAGTCAGCGATGGTCCTCAAGCCGCTCGTGCAGTGGGACTTGGGGCAGATGCAGGGTGGAGAATCTTCGGTGTCCTTCTTGGAGCTCTCAACCTGGCAATAATCAGGAGGTAACAAAACAATCATAGTGGGAATAAGCCAACATGTGAAGCACAGGGTAGGATTCAGTCCACCCAAATGCAAGTGTCTCACTGGGCTGTGCTCCCTTGATAGTCACAGGGCAGAGGCAGCACTTCTAGGGATGCTTTACCCAAAGAGGTGAGATGAATCACAAGGCAGAAGTGATCTGTTCTGTCCCAGTAATAAAGAAAGTCAAGGAGCCTAGCTCAGGGGCAGACGTTTGAACTGCAGATGCCTAAAATTACAGAAGATGAATCCCACCCAGCACAGTGACTGCTCCCTGGAGAAATAACTGCTGTCCAAAGTGACCTAAGGAAACTGCTCGGGAATCTTAAATCCAGAGGAATTTGAGTGAGATCAAGTTTCAAGTGCTTTCTCATGAGTCCCCGTGGTTAGAAACGCTGATTTACCAAAAATGTGTCTCTGCGGCAGGAATCAGAGCTGTGAGATCAATCAGCCCAGTTAGGTGGAACTGCCTTGCTCAGACATACAAGGCGCTAGGAAAAAGTTTAAAGCTTAAACAGATCCGGTGGGGAGCTCATGCTGTCCGCTTCGGGAAACTTTCAACTCCCTCCTTCCCTGCCCCCAAGGTTCTGGGCTGTAAAACTTGAGTCTGTCAACAGTTCTTGGCTTGGAGATGGCTAATTCCACAGGATGATGGAGATGGGCATTTCAGAGGTAGGAGTTTTGTAAATGTCCCTGCCCCATCTCCAAGTTTCCATACATGTTATTCATAATGGACGAGAGCTTATTTTCACCTCACAGCTCCTTTCAAAAATGCTGTGACCGGGATTTACAATGGCACTAAGGCTTTGAAGGAAGGACGTTCAGTGGAAGTCTCAGCTCCCCCAGGAGAGACCGGAGACCCCAGGACATCCCTCCTGACCAGGGAAGCTACACCATCATGCAAAAAGTCTCTTACTGTGAGCAGAGGGGGTCCCATCATCATGAGATCCTTCCCAAACATGCTGTTTGCAAGTGACGCTGTTGCTCCGTAGAAGCAGATGAAGCTGAGGATGCTTAGCATCGTAACTGGAAAAAAGACCCCAGAGAGTCAAAGGCAAGAAGGGGGATGACAAAGTTTTATTTTCTTATGTGCCTCATGACTTCCCAGCGTTGCAAACTTACTTCAGTCTTTCCTGTCATGCAACGTTTGCGGTCCAGCATATTTGTGGGTCTAAAAGTTCAAGGAATTACCGAGATTGCCTACCTGTGCATCTTTTGCCATACGGCTTTTATTGGTTTGAGGGTTTTTTTTCTCCTGGTGGAAAAGCTTCTACAAAGCATCTTGCTAAAGCACTCTATGTAATTACAGATTAAATTCTCACTTGCTGCAAAGCCAAAGCTTCAAGGGAACTACAGCCATGCACAGTGGTGGCATGTTTAGTTCATCCCAAACCTCACATCACTGAACATCTGCTAGAAAGCAGGACCGTGCGGAACCTCAGGAGGTTGTCTTGATGCAGCAGTATCAGCCACACCTAAGTGTGCAGTCCTAAATGGACCTGGAGGTGATAAAAGGAAAGGTTTCCTCCTCCAGTCGTGGAGCCTGAAGGCTCAACATCTGTAGCTTGCACACACACCAGTCTTGTAGGGAAAGAAGAAAAACTCTTCTACTTGTTTTTTCCCATATTGGGCTTGTGCAGAACATTGCTCCCCAACCAGGGACCCCCTTGCCAGGCTCTGTGGGTGAAGGTTTGAGGACCAAGTTCACCTAAAACTCACTTTCAAAAGGCAAAGGGAGGTTCTCCAACGTGAAGAGCAGAAAACAAATGGTCAAGAGCTCCATTGCAAGGGTCACGAAGAGAAGCAGCACGTTGAAAGAGGAAGCTGTGAAAAGAAACAGAAACAAGAGGGACTCACACTGGAGAATGGTCCATAAAAATGTGTGTGAAACAGTGGAAGACTTCATAAATCAACTTAATCTTATTTGGTAAAACGGAACAGTCCGTGATGTGACTTCCCCGCTCATGAGGGAACAGAGGGGTATGGCCGTGGTTTGTTCAGTCCTCAGCTTTCACGAGACGAGCTGCCAAACCCTGACTCTGCCAGAACACTGTGCTCACATGGAAAACACTTCTCAGGCAGCCAAAAAGGTTCTGATTTACAGCAGCTGGGCTGGAGGGTGACTGTGGAGATCTGCCAGTGGCCCAGTCGGTCTAACACTTTCACCTTATTTGAACCTTTTGTTTTCTTTGAAATGTTCTTCCCTTCCCTTATGAATGTTTCTTCTAAGCCCAGCTCAGCTTCTGTTACAGGCTGTGGGCAAAACATTTCAGTTCTTGCTTAATCTTGACAGAGAGAGCCGAGACTCCCTCGCTTGTCATCTCCACCACAGAGTGACCACAGATGGGATTAATGATCTGGCTCCAGATACCCCTCAACAAACAATCGCATGTGGTGCTAGCACTTACCTAAAATAATCAAGAAAGCATTGAGCACCAAAAAGGCAACACAACCAGCAGTGAATCCTTCGCTGTTTCCCGGACCGATGTTCAGCAAGTGGCCTGAAATGGGAGAGGCAGATTTGGTTGTGAGGAAACCATTAAGTGCGGCGTAACAGAATGACCCATCTGTGGTTGGAATTATGACCCTTCAAACCAACTGATGGTGACCGCTGTAAAGAACATCTACCACACCAAATGCCATTGCTTCTGCCTGTGAGGCATTGACTGAAGAACTGGGGAAGGATAGCCAAGAGAGCTGATGATTTTAGCTCCAGCTGGTAATAAACAGGGCTTGGGTGAGAACATTGACAGCTTCTTGCCATGCCTCTTGAGAAATAGCTTTAACTTTCTGCACAGGTGCTCATTTTAATGGGGCCTGGCACGAGGCTATATGAACATGGAGCCCACCTGGGGCTAAACAAGGCTTTTAAAAGCCCAGGCTCATCACTCTGAGATCTCCTTTCATGGCCATGACCAGCCAAGAGGAGTTGCTCCAGGTTCCTAAAGGATAAATCCAGAACCTGGAGTCTTCCACTGCCTCAAAAGCATCTCCTGAGCTGTTATTCTGAGATAGCAGCCCAGAGACAGTCTGAGCGCTGTCTCACAGTGGTTCAGCAGGGAAATCTTGGTGTCTGTTGGAGTGGAAGACGCAACTTAGGCTCCCATAGCTGTAAGAGCACCAAGTGACCGCGGCAACGGCAATTGATGAGGTGAGTACAAGCTGGGATGTTTGGTCTTTGCCTTTTTCCAAGGACGAATATTGGTAAACCTGGTGTCATTGAACCCCTTGGGAGAAGGAATTATGTTGGATAAAGCAATCTGAAACTTCCCAAAAACATCCTGGGTGGGTTGGGCTTCTTTTTTTTGAGTAAGCAATATAATAATCCCGACCTTGCGTTACCTGCAAACCGGAGCCAGGTCCATGCTCCCCAGAAGGCAGCGTAGCAGAATGGCAGAACGCAACCAAACCTCCTCCCTCCTTGAACCTGGATCCTGCAGATGTACAGCTGCATCACGGCTCCTGGGATGAGCACGGAGGGTATGGAGAGCTGCTGTCTGCTGGGGTCACTGAGGCTGCCCTGGATGGCAGAGGCCGCGGCCAGGCCATTGCAGATGTAGAACAAGGCGTCTGGCACTTCAGCGCTGGTGCCACTGGGGAGGTTCTTGGCCCTTGTGAAGCAGGTTTTGACAGCCATCAGCGTGGTTTGAAGAGCTGAGTTGGACATAGCCTGGGCACCAATTGGAATCAGAGCCTTCTCCCCGATGGAATTGATGAGGCTGGCGAAAGTAGCGTACATGGAGAGAGCAGTGCAGAGGCTGCAGGCCACCCCCAGGAAGATGTGAGCAGCTGGCAATGGGATCTGATGGATGGCGGCGGTCGTCAGGATGACGAATGAGGCATTTAGCAGCATCTCCAGGGTGTCTTTGTGGGTTGACATCAGAAAGAGCATGCAGGCAACAGCCAAGAAGAACCACCCTCCAAACATTCCCAGCCTGCTTTCCTGAGCCTCAGACCGCCCGAGGAAGGCAGTGAGCGTAAACTCTTCCCAAGCCATCGTCAGCCAGTAGAGGCTGTGGGCACCAAACTTGGTGGTGTAGTAGACGTCACCTCTCAGATAACTGTAGAAGCTGGACAGCAGCTGGCAGCTGGAGATGATGGATATCCACGCTGCTCCAACACAGAAGTCCTTCATGTACCCAAAGAAATAAAAGGCAAATAAAAAGGGAGAGATGGTATCGCAGATGTTGCCTAGGGCCATTGGCTCGGCATACTTCGTATTCTTTTTCTTTTCTTCCCCTATGGCCTTGGAAGAGCTTTTCTGTGCAGACCCCAGCAGCAAGACATTGAAGAGGGGATTCCCAAAGCCTGGAAGGACGTACCTTTGCGTGATGCCCTTGAACAGGAGAGCCACCGCTCCGTACAGCCCGCACAAGACGATGATGAGCTCGATGACACCTGACACTATCAGGGCCCACTGGCCAAAGAGCGCCACTGCTTCAAACACCAGGGCAAGTGCGATGGCCCCGAATATGAAGGGCATGATGTAGTTCACCGTGGCTGAGCAGAAGGAGAGGATAAAGGAAATGGCAATGTAGGCCACCAGCCCAGCCACCGCACTTTGACTGCCAGAGAGGTGGGCTGTGCCAGCGGGCAGAAGGTGGCTGGCATTCCCCGAGGTCAGCGTTATGTTCTGCACGGAGGGGTAAGCGGCTGTGATGATGCGTGTAGCTCCGTAGCTGCTCCACAGAGCAGAGAAGGTGAGAAAGGCTGCACCTCCCAGGTGGTCATACTTCCGGAAGGCGAGAAATCCTGCCAGGAGCTGGACAAAGCCTCCAATCAGGATGAGATGGACACCTGAGAGACACACGAAGAGGACAGGTAGGAAGCAAGCCATGAAAAAGCTTGGGTTGCAGGAAGCAGTGCTGCATCCCCAAGCTCTGGGAGATGCCCCACTGCAGGTCCCACAGCTTCTTGTGAAGAAGCTTCCATCTTCCCCTCTCTTCCCACCTTTATGAAAAATCTCTGGGCTGAGCTTTGGTGTGTGGCCACTGAGCCCCTTGGTATGCTCAGCACGGTGGGAAGGTCCGGGAGCGGTTTGGGCCTACGAAGGCAGGGGAATGGCGCATGAAAGGTTTGGACCAGATTCCTGGCAATTTCTGGGGAAGGAGGAGCAGCTGTCCTTGGGACCGCACAGACCTTCTGTACTCTGGAGAATGTCCATGTTTCCCTGCCCATCCCACCAATGCTGTCCATTGGCCCATGGGGCATGACTCTCAAAGGGTCTGTCCTGCTGGGCGCTCTCAGGGAAAGTTCACCTCCAACCAGCAGCCCCAGTATCCCCCACCAGCTGCATCACCCACCTGCAAGGATGTCCTCTGCTCCCTGCGGCCGGAGGCTGGTGTGCACCACGGCGAAGTTCTGCAGGCAGAGGAGGAAGGCGCTGACCACGTTCGCGAGGAGCCCCAGCGCCGCCGGCTCGCTGTAGAAGACGGCCGCGAAACCCGCCGCGCTCGCCATGGCCCTTCCTTCCAGACAAAACAAGAGTGTCGGCGGTCACCCCCACAACCTCACCGTCGTCGGCGTCTAGACCAGCGCTGCTTTGGCTCGGGCACTGGGCCAGCCTTCAGAGCCGTGCCCCTGCTGTGAGGAGGGAGAAACTGGTGACAGGCTCAGGTGTTTCCATGGTGCCTCCCCGCTCGTGGCTCCAGACAAAGGCTCGATTCAAAGCAAAACTTTAGGTGCCTACTTTCCGGAGTCCTATCCAGAAAAAACACACACAACCCTATTTAGGCTACCAGGATTTCTGGCAAAAACACATTTCGGTGCCCCAAAGCGCTGCAGGTGGTGGTGATGGCTCCTGCCCCCTCTTCTCCAGGCCACTGGAGATGGAGAGGAATGAATAGCCCAACACAAACCAACAAACATTCAGACAGAACCCACAAGGTATTTTTGAGCCACTCCAGGACATTTCTTATCCACTGTTACAGACAAACAGGCAGGCACGGTGCGCACAGACACCGTCTCCCTTCCAGATGGAATTTTCCAGCTCCATCCCTTTCTTGAAACCCCGGTGACTAAACGGTTTGTTTTCAAACCCTTCATACTTCTGCCATTAACGTGTCTGTTTGCCGGCAGCCCCCGCGTTTCCACTCCTCCGGGTACCGTGAGCGTGAGTTTGCTCTCTGGAGGTTTTTGTTAGGAAACAAAGATGAAAACAAAACAGCCATGTCCTTTTTATTTCAGTATTTTTAGAACGTTGTATGACCTAAAGGAGTTGGAACAGGAGACAGTGATGTATTCTGCTCCCAGCCATTCCAAACAGTGTTTTGGACAGGAAGGCAAGCGTGTGGCACTGCGATGGATAGGGGGAGTGAGGAGGGGTGAAGGAGCACCACGCAAAGAAGAAATGGTTTTGTGGACATTAATGAACCTAGATCCCAGTGTCTGCTCTTAAACACACAGCGTTCATGGGAAGACACATACGTTTTGCAAAAGTCAGTGGCCTCTGGACTCCCTTGTTCTACTAAACTCCCCATGTTTTCCTTCTCTCCATTTGTGCTAAAGGATGTAATTTTCACAAAAAAAAAATGAAGGACAAATTGACTCCTAACAGCTCTGAACTGATTCAGCAGCTGCAGCTCTCATTTAATGTGGAAATGTTTCAAGTGAACCTTGGGGGACAGTTAATTCCTTCAGTTGTTGGGTTGTGCTGAAGGTTGGGGTTTTGGGGTTCAGAAGGAGAGATGCACCCAACCGCGGCTCTGCGGGAGGAACGCTCTCTTTTAACACCAAGCATCCGTATGAACTGACTTGGAGGAGGTGCTGAGAAAGGATGCACCCTTAGGAAGAGCTGAGCAGCTGCCCGTGGCGTCATTTTTTTTAATGATGCGGATATAAATAAGTGGTATGGTTTAAATGGTTGTACTTGGAGGCGGGCCACGTTAAGTTCCTCCAGATGTTTCTCTTTGAAGCAGCTCGGACAGTGGCTTTCTAGGCATGCTGCAACGAGCCCCTGTTCTGAGTCGGTCTCTGGAGGAGGAGGAGATGGGTTTTCTGGAGGAAGATGGGCTGGCCAGGGGACTGCTTGGCTGGCCAGAGTGGTTTTCCATTTGCCAAGGCTCTCTTTGGTGGTGGTTCCTGCGTAACGAGCCACGCTAGCGGCCGCAGAGCCTGCAGTGTACAGCTTTGTTGTGTGAAGGATGGAGAGACACAACTAACAGGGCGGTGCGATCCTTCACAGGACATCTGAGAAGGGGGAAAGGAAACACCAGAATGTGCCGTGCCGGGGTAAGGAGGTGTAGAGGAAACGGGTGTGAGAGGATTTAGACCGAGGTATGGAAAAGGAGGAGGATGAAGGAGCCTCCCTGTGATAAAACCCCTCGTTGCTGCTGCCTCTGGCAGTCCGTAAGGACCTGTTTCCCTGCATGCACTACAGAAAACTGATCAGATGGCACCTCTGCCCCCCACGCCGCACAACACAGCAAGGAGAGATATCCCCACCAGATCCTTTCCTTTGCACCGAAGCCTGTGAGATGGGCACCCTCGACTGGGACTGGTGCAAGGTGGCTCTTTGGGTAGGCAATGCAGGGTGGCGTGGGGGCAGAGGAGAAAATGGGAGGTCCTGTGGGGGGGTTAGCATCTCTGCGTACGCACTGGGTACCGGCCAGCACAGCCACTGCGAGGATGGAGACCTCCCTGCAGTGAGGAGGCACCTGTGGCACTGGCAGGCCTTCAGAGAGCTGGCTCTACCCAACGGACGGGGCAGCCCGGGCCGCTCCCTCCCTTGCACGAATCCGTGGAGCAGCGAGGGCAAAGCCAGAGCCGTCCCCTCCCTCACCCAGCCTCCTCCACTGCCTTTCCTTTTCCTGCTCGCCCCTGACGTTCCTCAGCCTGGGGCTTGCAGAAGTGGCTCGGAGGTCTTCCCTCCCCCTGACCTCCGAGCCGTGCCCGCGTGGCCAGCGTGCCGGCGGGGCTGCAGCCTCCCGGTGCCGCTTCCTTCCCTTGCCACCTGGCTCTCAGTAATCTCCCTTCACCCCTTCCAGAAGAAGGAATTCCCCCCTGCACCCCCTTTCCACCTCGCTGTCAGACCCGGGCTTTGCAGGCACCACTGCGCGCGTCTGCTTTGCGCTGACTTCTGCTGCCCACGCCTCCTCACTTTGGCGATAGTAACGGGAATGCACTGGTGCGTGGACATTTTCTCCACGGAAGGCTGCAGCAAGGCTTAGCATCCGTGGGACACGCACAAAACCACCAAAATGTTAAATTTTGAGACACTTTTTCCCGGTTGCATTCTGCGATTAGTTTTCCATCCCACCTCATTAATGATAGCAAACATTTATACAGCTCTGAGAAAATGCCCTGTCTCTCAAGATAAACAGGCCAAGAGATGAAATGCAGTTCTTTGGTTTTGGATAAGCACCCAGCAAGATCAGCAGCGCATGAGAACGCGACCCAGCTAGAATAAATATCACAGCCCTGGCTCTCCTTGGTGGAAAAGAGCCCAGAGATGCTTTGCTATGATTGCAGTGATCAAGGGTGTGCCCAGCATGGAGCAGAAGATTGAGGCTGGTTTTAAACGCAAGATGTACGCCAGGCTGTTATCCTGCACAAAATAATCCGCGGCGTGTCAAACGTCCCCGGGTTTCACTGCTGGCTGAAGCAAAGCCGTGGCGTTCCCCCCAAAGCCCCGGCATTCCCTTGGGAGCGAAGGGCCGCGAGGTCTCCTGGCAGCTACAGCGCCCAGGTCCGCGCTAACGTTTCAATGACCTGGCAGCACGTGGCAGGCAGGTTTATAAATTCTGAGTATTTAGAAGGAGGAGAGCTACGGAAAGGTTCAGCCAACTGAGAAAACACTGAATGGAGTCAAGAAAAGCATCAGAGAAAAACCACCTTCTCCCTCTGCAGCTTGGATTACCTGGTGTGGTGGCACTTCGGCTCACTGGGAGGATGCTCGTGTCCCTCTCATTTCCTGGTGAGGACCAGTTTTATAGTCCTGCTCCGTAGGAGGAGCCTGGGGCCGGTTGCTTCACACATTGGCACCTGTGGCATTTTGGAGAGAGGAGTTTCCTTGAACTTTGTCAGTTATTGTCCTAAATCTTTTTTTTTTATTATTATTTATTTCCTGAAACTGGGGAGGGTTTCCCTTCTGTTAGGCAGAGAAAAAAACCACCCCTCCTCATCTATTCCCCGCACCCTCTTGGTCCCCGGAGGCTGATGTCATCACACTTGAAATTCAGTTGCAGAAAAAAAAAAAAACAAAACAAAAAAAAAAACAAAAAGCAAATTGCCTTTCAGAAGCATATATAAACCCTGACACCAAAGCACCTTTCAGCCACCTCTCCCATCCCCGGGACAGAGCAGTGCGGAGCCGGCGACCGCGCCGCCGTAGCAGCCACCAGCATGCTCTACCTGACCTTACAGGTAACTGCGGCTTCGGGGACAACGCCTCTGCGTCTCTCACCTTTCCTTTTTCGCTTTAAGGAGGTCGTGGCGTTTTTCCGGGCGGTCGCACAACCGGTCGAAATTGTCGTGACATTCAGTGGGAACTGGCCCCAGCGCTGATAAAATTCCAATGGTTTTCACAGGCGCTTTATTTTTTTACTGATCTGCTCCTTTTCTGCCTCCCCAAGGTGTTTTGCCCAGTGCCGTGGTGGTGGTGGGGGGTGGTGTTGTTGGGACAGGCTGGGTGGTTTTTTTCTTTTTTTTTTTTTTTTTCCCTGACGTCCACTCTGAGCCGGTCCCGCTTGCTGCCGTACGAGGATTTCATGGTAGGAATGACACGGCTGCGCTGCCCCTTCCACTGTGCTGCTTTATTTCCCTGGCTGTTCTTGGCACCTCGGCTGGGCTGAGCTTTGGAAAATATGCTTTTTTTTTTTTTCCCCTCTTATAAATATGTAGTTAGCCTTATCCGCTCGTTTGATCTGCGAGTGCCTTGCGATGCCGTGTTAGAGGCACAACCAGTAAAATGGCTCTGAAAAGGTTCAAGGAGCTCAGGTGACAAACGCTCTTTTTCTCCCTTTCCTCCAGAAATCCCAGAAGCTCTTGGCAAGCTCCCGGCAAGTTCACAAAACTGCTGCTCACGGTTCGTATCCCTCTGCAGAACGGCGTTCCCTGCCCTTTTTTTACAGAGCATCACTAAATTATCATGTCATTACTTAAAAAAAAACGAAGCGCTGGGCGAAGCGCGCGGAGATAAACCGCTCGGGTTCTTGGAGGGCAAAGCGTGGTTGGGGGGTCCTGCGGTGGGTGCCCTCGGTCGCTGAAGAACAGGGGGAAAAGTGATGAGTGGTAAAAAAAATGTTGATTGCTGGTTCTGCGCTGCAGCAGAAACTTTAACTGGTTGAGAACCAGGCTTTCCCAGTTCGTACCCCCGGACCGCCAACCTAGGCTATTTCAGCTGCGGCTGTGGTCGGGTTGCTCACGTCCCGAACTCCGCCGCCGTCTGTCGTTGCTCCGTTACCGCGCCTGATCGTGCTGTTCGGGCTGGAAACGCCCCGCGGGTGGCTGCCCGCGTCTCGCAGCCCGCCTGCTCTCCCACTTCGCAGACAAATCGGGCAGAACTTGCTGCGTAGCCACTCTGTTGTAAATTTGTCTATTAACTCGTTTAGAAATGCGTTATTAATGCCGAAAATACAAAGCGTGTTACTGAGTGAGCGCTTGGGAAGAAGAGAAATAATAACAACCCACACAGATCTCTTTGCTCTTGGACAGGTTTGCTAGACAGAGCCCTTTTTTACTGTTTTTAATCAAGTTCTGCAGCACAGCTGCCACAGAAGGAGGAAAAACACCGGCGTCATTGAACGCCTTTAACCGAGGGGTTAAAAAATATCGCTGCCTGCTGAAGTGCCAAAGAGCGTTTGCTGACGGGAAGGAAGCGATCGTGATTTTATGGGTGCGGGGCTCAGGGAGCAGATTTTCCTCCAGCCTCTCCAGCCCGGGCTGACTTCACCCTTTCCTTCTCCTGGAGGGCGTTGGTGCCTCCGTTCCTCCGCGCTGGAGATGCTCCCAGGGTACACACATTTTTTTTTATTATTATTATTTTTTTTTTTTTCTGTCAGCAGGTTTCCAAACTGCTGAGCGTTAGGGATTCCGACAGCGATATATTTCGTAGGGCCGCTGCGAGGGCTGGGGTTTGTTTCGGTGAGTCACAGCAGTGACATTCTCAGCTGTGTTTCCAAGCAGCTTTTGCTCCCAGGCTCTAGGGGAGTCCGAACGGGTTGCAGGCAAACGGTGAGCCGGCAGGCGTGACATTTCAGCGTGAATACAGGCTAGCGAAATCAGGGAATGGTCATTCCTTTAATTGGGATATTTTCTGGTTAAAAAAAATAAGCTGTCATTTGTACCTGCTGATCTTGGCGAGGTTTCCTGTAAGATGTTGAAGCGAAGTATTTTTAATTTCTTGCTTCACTCATCTTGACTTTTTCATTGGATTGGCTTCATTTGGCCATCAATGCTGTCTTTCATGCCTGTGCGTGTGTGTACATACCGCCCACGTGTGCGTACGTGGATCTGCAGTCACACAAATGTCACGTATATTGAATTTTATCATTTTTCTGCTCTCATGTGCCCTGCCGAATAATATTATCAATGATAATGGGTCATAATAACTGTAATTCTATGAATTATAAATTCATCAAAAAATGCAATTTGTCACTGAAGTTTAAAAGCAAACAGTCCCAAATTGGATGTCTTCCACAGAATTGTAGCACCTCCAAAGCTTTGGAAATGGTGACTTTCAAATGCAGAAGTCAGTAGTTCATGCTGTCTGCCCCTTACAAGTCATAAATACCGGCACCAATGTTGCCTTGGGAAGCTCCATGTCTTGCTTCTTGTGTACCAGCAAGGGTGTTTTCAGAGAAAACTTCCCTTCAGACGCCGAGCTCAGGAGATCTTCTGGTTCAATCTTCGTTTTAAGCAGAGGCTGAATCCTCTGGTCCCCTCTCCAGGAGCGTATCTCTACTGTCTACAGAGTGAGCGTGGAGCCGTGGTGCTCCTCTCCTGGACTCCGCCAAGGGCCTGAAGACACAAGAGGTGACTTTGGATCCGCATGGCATTTCCAGGGGAGGCTCACAGCCTGGGACAGCACAGGGAAGGTGTACATCACCTCCCAGGTCTCTAGGGCTGTACGCAGCCGTGTGACCCGAGGGACATGCTGGGCAGATCCCGCACTCTCCTTCTGCCTCTGCCCTTCAATAAATTCAGTGAGACCAGAGGGTGAAGACCTGTGAGCCATCAGCACATGTCCCACATGTGTTCTTACCCCCTCCCCTCTCTCTTGGTGCTGCAGTGGTGGCCAGGAGCGCTCCAGAGGAGACCGTGACCAGCAGCTTTGCCTCCTTCATCCATGCAGTCCGACCCGAGCACTTGTCCAAGGTCGTCCGTCACAGAAGCAAGAGGATGATCCTCGACAGCATTGGCGTTGGCCTCGTGGGCAGCACCACGCAAGTGTTCGATCTCGCTCTGCAGTACTGCCGGGTAGGAGCATCCTCGTGTTTTCGTGTGTTTCTGTGGTCCCCACCCTGACGTAACCACCACAGCCTTACTTCATGTCTGACGTAGGACATTCGCCTTGCGGTAGAGGGATGTTATGGCGTCACACCATCACTGTCTCGCTCACCCTCCTCACCTGAATTTCCCTCCCTTTCACAGGAGCTGTACTCTTCCGTTGCCGTGAGCTCCGTCTACGGCAAGCCAGGCGTGAAGCTCTCCCCAACGCTGGCTGCGTTCACCAACGGAGTTGCGGTAAGGCAGGCTCTTCCAGGAGAAGCTCTGCTTTGTGGTGCCTTCTAAGACACTAGCCAGTACCACAGCAAGCAGACTGGTGACTGGGAGGGGTAACGGGGGACAAGAAGTCATGGGCTCCTCTGCAGTCTTGCACACGGCTTTTAGAAGGGCCAAACAGCCCCCGTGGGGACCGCGGGGTGACTGGGTGGGTGTTGTTATAGGCGTAGCCTCTGCACTATCAGCAAGGACCCCTCAGCTTCCAGCCCCTCCACACCAGCGTGTCCTTATCTCCGTTTCTCCGGCAGACTCACTCCATGGACTTTGACGACACCTGGCACCCTGCTACCCACCCGTCAGGGGCCGTGCTGCCAGCTCTTCTGGCAGCTTCCCAGATGCTACCTCCAAGCACCAAACCCAACGGCAAGGATTTCCTGCTGGCATTTAACGTGGGCCTGGAAGTGCAGGGAAGGCTCATGCATTTCTCCACCGAGGCTCACGACATTCCCAAAAGGTAAACCTCCTTTTCCTCACCGAGCAGGAAGAGGGTTGGTGGCCCTGTTAACCTCCTACTCAGAGTTTCAAACATCAGTTCAAGTCCAGGTGAACTCAGGATCAGGGTAAAGCCCTACTGAGAGCCGAATGCCAGTTCTGCCGGAGCTGATGAGTGTTTGGTGACCTCCGGTGATCTTGCCTCAAAAATAACCATCAGGAGGACTACCGCTGAGTCTGCGGTGTCGTCATCTAAACCAGCCAGGGCAAGAGCACAGGAAGATGGGCCGCGGCCCACAGCCACGCAGACAGCTTAATTGTGGGCGTGGTCCCTGGTCCCTCCCATGACCTGCAATCCCTGGGCACATTGGATGAGGCCACCTTGTTCCTTTGGGGGGAGAAAGTTTGGCTATATGGGCACAAGCCAAGCCACTTATTCTTAGGGAAAATTAAAAATTGCTTTCTGGAGATGCTGAGCTCAGTCTGTTTTCTTCAACGAAGTTTCAAGTAGACACTTAGTTTTCGGATGGCTAAATTTTGAGTTGGGCAGGTCCAGCTGGTGAGGTGCTCGGTGCCAAGCAGGCAGGGATGCTCATATCTGCAATTTCCCCTTTAGGTTCCACCCTCCCTCGGTGGTCGGTACCTTGGGCAGTGCTGCGGCCACTGCCAAACTGCTCTCCCTCAGCACGGCCCAGTGCTCGCACGCTTTGGGCATTGCCGCGTCACTTGCAGGGGCACCCATGGCAAACGCCGCCACCCAGGCCAAGCCATTGCACATCGGAAATGCTGCTCGCCTGGGCTTCGAAGCAGCGCTGCTGGCCGCTCGGGGGATGGAGGCTAACCCCTTGGTTCTGGACGACATCCCTGGTTGCTCTGGATTCAGTGCTTTCTACAGCGTCTATCAGCCCAAACCACTGTCCACACCGAGTGACCATCATGAGTTCCTCTTGGAGAAGCAGGATATTGCATTCAAGCGGTTCCCAGCCCACCTGGGGATGCACTGGGTGGTGGACGCCGCCTTATCTGTCCGGAACCTCTTCATCAACTACGCAGGGTCCTTCTCTCCCTCTTTGATCCGCACCATTGTGCTGAAGATCCCGGTGTCAAAGTACATCAATCGGCCTTTCCCCAGCTCTGAACACCAGGCCAGACACTCCTTCCAGTTCAATGCCTGCACTGCCCTGTTGGACGGTGAAGTCGGCCTCGGCTCCTTCGCAGAGAGCAGCATCCACCGGCAGGAGCTGAGGGAGCTGCTGGACAAAGTGGTGGTGGAGCACCCTGAAGATAACGTGGCCAACTTTGACAAGATGTACGGAGAGGTGGCGCTGCTCCTGCACAGTGGGGACATCCTGACGGGCAAATGTGACACTTTCTATGGGCACTGGAGGAAGCCTCTGAGCACTGAATCGCTCCTGAAGAAGTTTAGATCCAATGCCTCTCATGTGCTTCCAGAAGAAAAAATAGAAACCATCATCACTATGGTGGACAACCTGGAGAATCTGTCAGACAGTTCCCAGCTGGCCTGCAGCCTGTGAGGGAACAGCAAGTGGGTTGGCTTTTTTTTTTTTAGTAAGGGACTTGTCCTGGTGAAAACCTAACTCCTTTCTTCGTTGGTGCTTTACTGTTCATTTCCAATGACAGGCAAGTTCCCACCCCTTGAAGTCAAAGTAGGCGCTTTAATACCAAAGGAGCCCACGAGGCAGGAGGTGTGGCTGTGTCAGTAATTAGTACACAGACTAAATTTCAACCCGCAGTTGACACTGAGTAGCAGAAAGGCCATTACAAATACAAAAAAAAAAAAAAAATCCTGTGAAAATCCTGCGGCATCATCTGGAAGCCGGTTCCCCTGAAGGAACTGTGTCTAGACATTTTTAAAGCTGCGTTCAGAGTTATTTCTGTACAGAATGCCTAACTGCTGACTCTGGGAAGAAGAGGAGGTTCAACAGCAAAATGTGTGCTTTTCTTAGCGCTCTTCTGGGCACTTTTTGGATCATGGCTAGTTAGTCATGCTGGCCAGATGAAAAATCTATCAGGTACTGTAAACAGCCCTGCCTGCAAAAAACTCTTGGGCAGAGAGGGACTTTGTTTTTTTTTCTTTTCCAGTAAAAGCCTCCAATTTCTTCAGTGCTTGGGAAATGTTTGTCACTTCTCTCTCTACAAGGGACGGTTCAAGGACCCTGAAAACCTGTATGTCTTTTCAGAATGAAAGGCAACGGGTAGGTGAGGAACCCTACATCAGTCCTACGCTTCCTGCGAGGCGATCCCTGCCAATCCTAGGGCTGGGCCACGTCTTCCCTCCGGGCTTTGCGCGGGTCGCCCGGGCACCCGGCTCACCAGAGGTGGTCTCTACAGCTTGCGCAGAGGTGGGCATCTCTGGGTGGTGACTTGGGCACATACCCGCTGTGACTGACATTGGGAAACTCCTGTTTCTCTCCTGTGAAAGGAGGGAAAGCTTCCTGAGACTCAGTTCTTTCCAGCTGGGGTGAAATCGGTACTTGTGCTCCTGAGTAGCCACTCGCTGACAGGCTTTCTTGCCCTGCATCCTTTCTGAAGAATGAGATGGAGAGCTATGCAATATTCCTGTCTGTTAAACGAATACTGTGATGGCTGATCTGAAGGACTTGTTTCTAACATGATTGTGATACAGGTACAGAATCTGTTAGAGAAGTGAGGGTTGCCTTCTGCAAGGGGGGCCGAGGTGGGACTAGACAGGGAGGAAGGAATGTGGGCCAGGTCCTTTTTCACTTGCTGGCCGTGGTCAATGCAGAGAACTTCCCAGCCAGAGCAAAAGTGTTTGCCCACCTGTTACCCGCTCTCTTGAACTGTCTGGCATATGCACACTGAATCTTTCTGAATAAAGAACTGAAGTAAATTAATTTTCTGCTTAGAGATTTAATGCTGCATTATGTAGACCATCAGGTTTTTTGTTTTAATCTGATCATTTGTTCCAATGTTCTCATTTCCGTGCCTGCTGCACCACGCTGCACCGCTGCCAGGTAGCAGTGAAGCTGAGCAGAAGAGGAGGGAGCTAGTGCCTCTTACTTGTTGGTGCTGGACCAGAAAAAAATAACTTTTCTGTTGGGTTTCAGGCTACATTTTTTTCTCCCAAGATCCAGAAGTCCTTTGAAACCTCATCTGGCTGTCCCATCAGATGCAATCCTGGCACCTTTCAGCAGACAATGTGTAAAATGAGGAAGGGAAAGCACAGGAAGGCTGGTAGGGTCCAGCTTGCCTTTTGTTGGGCCCCTTATCAGTTGAAGCAGAAAGTGGTTTTTCCAGAGCATCTAGGAGCTGAAGGCATACCTGAGATTGTTTTCATTCATGTTATTTCCTCTAAAACCCTAGGACCCTGGAAACGCCTTCAGTATCCCTGCCCAGGAAAGTGTCTCACTCGTTATTTCCAGTTTCAATTGCAAATGTTTCATATCCTGAACTCATTAGGAGGCTGAAACCCTTGGCAAGGTAAGCCAAGGGAAAAAAAAATGGCCTGTGAAAATTATAGACCAGCTTGTGTGTCACTGGGGGAATTTAGCAATTAATATGGTGCCACGAAAGTCCCTACCTTCTCCTCTCGGGCTGAATAAGAAGAGAGCCATTGTCCTCCTTCCTGTTGCTGCTCCAAGATAAATTACACTTAAAATTAAGAAAAGGAAACATTTCTCCACCAACATATTTATGGTAGTGAGCTCAGTGAAGGAAGGGACACTTGCAGCACTGAGCTGGGCAGGATCTGTGTTAGCAATCCATCAATAACTACAATCCCACGCCAGAAATCCCTAGGGATCCGCTGGCATCCACACTTGGCTGGGGAGAAGGAAGCCCTGGCCATCAGAGAGAGGGGAAAAAGCTGGGGTAGGGCTGGTGGGAGCAGGATGCCGCTGTCAGCCCTCTCCCACTCGTGGGCAGGACCCACCCGTGGGAGGGCCGGGCCCTGCCGCGGGCGCTCAGCACCTTGGAGAGCAGCCGCCGCTCGGGACGCGACTCCGCTCGTGGGGTCCCTCCATGGGTCCCCTCCATTCGGTCCCCTCCATGGGTCCCTTCCCAGGGCTCCGTTCACCAGGTGAAGGTTACGAGGTGCCCCTGGCTCTCTCCCATGGCAGCTCGTGTTCTTAGTTCCCACAAACGCGAGCTGAAAGCAGCTGTCACCGGCCGCTGCCGGCACCAGCTTTTGACAATCTCACATGCTGAATTTTGTAGGGCTTTGCATTTCTTTTTCGTGCCATGGAGAATTCTGGATTTCTTGCGAAATGCCAGCAGAAAAAAAAAAAACACTGATTATTTCATTTCTAGAGAGGATTTTGACTGTAGAGTTCAGAAGAGCCCTCTCTGCCATCCGGCACTGTTTCCGTGATGACAATGTTGCTACCACAGCATGGCCAGCCAGGGAACTGCTCTCCCTGAAAACCCCCCAGTCCTTCTTTATTGTTTTATCCTTTTTAAATAATTGAAGAATTGTTTTTTAAATAGTTACAGAAAGAAGAAAGGTCAGGACAATCCCACAAGTAACTGAGAGCCATCAGTGAGTCGGAGTGGGCTCTGCTGTGGTGGACCCTCACCCCAGCTCTGCTGACAGACCTTCCTCCCTTCGTGCCATGCAGGTAGCTCCATGACAGAGCTCCTGGAGTGACTCACGATGCCTTTTCTGGACAGAGGAAGGCAAGAGCGTTGGCCTTGCTCTCCCTGGTCCAGAGGCTCTCCCAAGCTCAGGACATGTCGCCGTGGAGGAGGTCAAGTTTTGCAAGGAGGCTGTTGTTCCAGAAATGAATGCCTGAGCCAAACAGCCCACAGGAATGTGTCGTGCGTGGGGAAGGAAAGGAGGAGCAAATCCCTCCCAGGTGCAGCACAAGGTTGCATCCTTCCCTTGGTGGCTGGGATGTGCAGGCCAGACACTGGCTTGGTGTGAGAGCTGCCGGTGCCAGCCAGACTGAGTCAAGCCAAGCAGGAAGACGGAGAAGAAGGGAGACAGAAATCTTCAGCTGCATAAAAGTGATTATTAAGAGGTAAGGAATGACAGGTTCTTTGTGTTCATGGAGGACAGTGTAGAAATGAGGGGCTTCAACCACAGTAAAAGGGGTGTCAGACATTAGGAAAAATGTCCCAATACGAGTAACACAGCAGCAGCAGGGCAAATCTTCCCAGAAGGTCATGAAGTCTTCATTGATGGTGATTTTAAAAGTAGGATTCACACCCAGGAGTGAGAGCTGAGCAGGCTGCCCTGGGAAAGCTCTGAAGGTTCATGCAGCCCTTACTTTATGGCTGGGATTCGAGATTTGTCCTAGGTTTGCAAAAAAAAAGCTTGGACCTGAAACTGGTCATCAAAAGCCTGGCCTCTGCATCCATTCTCCTGCTGGGACATGGACAAAGCATGGGTTGTGGTCAGGGCTCCCCTCCACTGACTGCAGTCACCTCTGGGCTGTACCTGGAAACCTCGATCAGGTTCTCATCGGGGTCTCGGAAGTAGACGGATGTTATTGGGCCCACGGCACCGGTTCTGGCCACAGGCCCTTCTTCAATGATCACCCCACAGGCCTGGGAAGACACATAAGGGCAGGGTTTAGTGCTTAAGGTGGCCTTATCAGGGCGTTGTGCGCTCTTCTCCCCCAGCCTTGAAAACACGAGCTGTTGGATGAGACACTTCTGACATTCCTCAGGACTCAGGCCCTGAAAGCCTCGCTTGGGAGGCCCTGGCTTCATGCCCTGTGCACGCTCTGCACCTTCCTCACCTTCAGATGATCCAGCAGCTGGTCCAAGGGCACCTGGGTGATAAGGCAGATATCTGCAGAGCCAGGGACTGGGCACCGAGCCTTGGGTTCAAACTCCTTCCCAGCCTCGTGTAAGTTAAACTTCTGGTTGCCAAAACGTAAAGCTTTGCGATTTCCCTGTCCCCAAAGAGAAGAATCAAAGCGCAATGAGACTTACTGGGCTGGAAGCCTTCAGCACCCACTCACCTGCGCAGTCCTAAAAGTCCTGAGGACCTGGCTGTAGTCCTGCCAACTCTGGGCTCTTACTGTGGCAACCCAAAACAAGAACTGGCCCCTGCAAGGATCGCATGACATCCCTGGAAATGTGCAGTGACCCAAGAAAGCCCTACGGCCACATGCAGCTACTTCCAAACCATAATGACCTACGTTTTCCATTTTGGGCACTCTCCATCCTGCCTGTGGTGCAGCCGCACAAATAACGCACAGGCTGACGCTGCCATGGGAACAAAGACGAGGCGATGGGAAGGGGGTGAGGAAGGGGGTTTGGGCATCTCTTCTTTGCAGGCTGTCAAGGAGACTTCTGCAGGTTCCTATGGCAGCTGAGTCCTGAGACCCCACGGACGCGCAGGACACTGACCTGCCCTCTGTGCCCGCCTGAAGAACAATCTGAGGCTCAGGGTAGCCTTGGGGGGTGAGTGATGGGGCAGGAGAGAGGGACATAACCTTGGAAATTAAAAAGGCGTAGTGGGTACACCCAAAATAGGCCAAGTGGCCTGGAGCTTGGGCAGGAGATGTGTTGGGGCCATTCTGAAAATGTTCACCGCCTTTTCCTCTCTTTGCCAATGGAAATACCAAAACAAGAGCCTGTCTTTAGAGGATGTGTGGATTTGAGGGTTCTCCTCCTTCAGTCTTAGAACATGGTCTGGACTTCCCTCTGACTCAGCTTGACTCTGTTGAAGCTCAGAGCCTGATGGTCTGCAGCTTGTGCTGGTCCTACCATCCCCACTCCATGGAGATGCCCCAGAGACCCTGTCAGAGATCTGCAAGGACCAGCCACTGGCCCAGCACTGCACTTCCAGCTCCGTTGACCCGAGGTGAGCCTGCCCCCTGTCTTACCTTGAAAGTCACCACCTCCATGCCCAGGACTTTGGAATAAAAGGCCACAGTGTCCTCAATGCTCTTCACAGTCAACACCAGGTGGTCCAGGTGCTGGATGAAACATGGGGGTGAAGTCATACCCTTCTCCTTCCAGGACATCTCAGGGCTGGGAACTAGCATGCAAAACCACAGGAGATGAAGGTTAGGAGCATCCAGCTGCTCAGGGAAACGGTCCAGGCAGCTGTGAACTGAACGGTGACTGGAGATTAGACCGGTTTTCTTTTGTCCTGCAGGTGGCACAAGTACAGAAGTAATAAATTCTCCTTCCTGAAAGGGCTTCAGACCCCAGCTTTGCTCTGGTGGGACCTGAGTATGTCAGAGCCCCAGGCTGGGGCCAGGGCTGC
The DNA here is from genome assembly GCF_036417535.1 of Chlamydotis macqueenii. Classification (NCBI taxonomy): domain Eukaryota; kingdom Metazoa; phylum Chordata; class Aves; order Otidiformes; family Otididae; genus Chlamydotis; species Chlamydotis macqueenii. Next base: position 1,557,497 of record NC_141566.1, read on the forward strand.
AGGACAAGCTGGGTGACCCGGCCGTGGGCTGATGTCACCAAGATGCTGAGCTCCCCGTGCACCCATGCACACCAAGGATGGGCCATGTGTGTGATCCTTCCCTCCAAATCAACCCTCTCAACACTAAACTAAGAAGTTTTCCTGAGTAGAAAGTGATTAAAAATTGAAAAAAAAAAAATAGGAGAAGTTACAGGGCCTTCATGTCACAGCCTGCAGCCTCACCTGCCCAGCAAACCTCCCGGATCCAACCCTCCCCTCAGCCAACAACCTCCAGGAAACGGGACCGCAAAAACGGGCCGAGTACCTGCGAGAGAGGACGAAGAACTGGGCCAGCCGGTGCCAGACGGTTCCCTTACAACAATCGTCTTCCTCCTGCCCGCAGCCGAGCCACGTCACAGGAGAATGGGAGGGGAAAAGTAAGGAGGTGAGGGACGGGAGCTCTGAGCACCGCTCCCTGCAGAGGCGTACCTTGACCTGAAGGACCTCAAAGTCCAACTGCATAGAGCTGCTTGAAAAGTCCCAGAGGAAGAGTCGGGATATTTTAGGCACCTCTCTTTCCCTTTGCAGGGTCAAGATGTGTCAACGCGCTATATCAAAGCGCAGAGTTGAGCTTGGTGCTCAGCTTGGGGGTGATGAGCCCGGCTTTGGGCACCTTTTTGGCCACCCTTTCCTGCAAACAGGCATGTCCAAGGGGGTTCTCCATGGCCCGAGGAAGGGTTTTTTTTTTCTTCCTCTGCAACACCCAAGTCTGTAAAAAATCAGCTGGAGTTTTTGAAAGGTCTGAAGCTCTCTGGGCAGTTGGCTCCGAAGGAGCGAGTGGCTCAGGCTGCGAAAAGCTGCTGGGCAAGGGGTTCAAGGTACAGGACATTCTGCCGTAAAATCGTTCTGCTGAGACCTTTTCCACCCAAGCTGCCCACGCTTCTCTGTGTACAGCAGCACCCCAAACAAAACCAAAATTTCTGATACATGGGAACACCTGAAAAGGGTTGGGTTTTTTTTTGCTTCAGGTCAAGGGAAAGGACATCTGTGGGTAGCTGTGGGAGAGAGTGCAGTGCCTGTATCCTTTTTGTACATCTTTTGGGTTTTTTTCCCAAAAAAGCTACACAGTGCGGCTGGCAGACAGAGGAACAAGTGGCAGGTGGATCTCCCAAGCTGCCACTTGGGAGTGGGAAAAATTTTCTTGTGAAACATCCTAATATCTTCTCTTTACAAAAACTCCCAAAGTGGTTCCCACAGGTGTTAGTAGCAGGACCATTGACTCCTGACAGGGCTCTGAGGCCATTCTTTGGCCTTAATAGCCCTGACCATCCTCACCTGGGAGCTTCCACCCACACCCACGGGCCCTGAAGCATATTTAAGCTCTTCTCAGGGCCTTCAGTCCATGTCTGAGGGTTGGTGTAGGGGTGCTGGTCCCTAGCCTGTCCTCAGATGTGCCTCTACCTGGTCAGTGACCCTGCTGCTCTGGAGTTTAGCTTATAGACTGATGTTCTCATCCTTGAGGTGACCCTGTGTCATTGCTATGGACCTGGCTGTTATGCAGCAAAGAGTTCAGGATCTTCAATTTTTTAAAAAGAAGGTAATAATGGACAGCATGTTAGCCCTGTGATTATCATCAGAAGATACAGAGGCCATGTTTTCAACAACAAAAATACGCTAGTGAGTTGTGATGTTGTTGGAGGATGCTTCATGGGAAAATGAGGTAAGAACAGGCAACTCCCTGAGAAACCAGTTTGGCTCCTCTACAGCTATAGCACTTGCTCTGCTGCAGTTTCCATGTGAGTAAATAGTTTCTTATACTAAGTTTTATTGCTTTTTGTTTAATACGTTGCACTTTGTCTCTACTGAAGACCTGCACCCACCCAGGTGTCTCAGTGTGTTGGAACCCTCTTGTTCTAGCACAGGTTCACTGTGAAACCTGTGACCAGATAAAGAGAGTTCCTGGGGTGAAGATGCCTCTCGCTGTTCAGCTGTGCTGGGACGTGCTCTGCTGAAGAGGCACAGCACCAGCACTCACTTTGATGGAAATCTGAGGTTTGGGTCAGTTTTTTACTGGCTGCATAGTGGTTTCTTGGAGCAGGGAAGCTGTGGTTTGGGTCTGAGAACTCCACTTCCCCAAGGGAGAGCTAGCTTAAGACCAATAAGTCAGGTGTTCTGGCACTAAGGTCAGAATGAGACCCCTGTATATTGAATTTAGGAAGGGTTTGGAGGTCAGCTGCTTAAAGGCATAGCTGTGGACAAGGGTTCCTGAGCTGCTCCCAGCAGACTTCCAGAGAGGGTTGCCTCTACAGGTTGGACCGAGTGATGGAGTTGAAGTAGCTCAGCAAGTCCTCCATGGTAAAGTCCATGGTGATCCCTGACCCCACGTAGCAGCGTTGGATCAGGTCCTCAAACTCTTGGTACTGATGTAGGAACTCCTGCTCCATAGCATGCCACACCACCTGGGGAAAAACAGACTGTTGGCTCCTACCATCAGCCCGTGACCGCGATACATGCTTTGCAGTCCTGAACCCTGGAGAACATTGTGCCCTTACACCCACACCATGCTCCCATTACCGGCAAAAGGTTTTCCTCTGGGGAGAGATACTTGTGGATTTTCCTGTAGAGGGTCTCAAGGGCTCTCTTTACTTCCTTGCCAGGGTATTTCTCAATCACCTTTCTCAGCTCTTGCTTGCTGTAGGCCAGCTGGAAGCTGACCTCCTCTTCTTTCACCCCTTGAGCCAGGCGGGCTTTGACCCCTTCAAAGAAGGTCTGGAAAGGCAAGGAGACATTTGCTGAAGAGCAGCCCTAAGGTGGACTCCTGCATCAGGGCTGAAACCTGGCCACTTCCTTCAGCTCCCTTCCCATCTCCAATTAAGTGGAAATGAAGTATTGGAGATTGTTTGTCCTCCAGGAAAGGGAATTTCATCAGTTCTCTTCCCTCCCTGCTCAGCAGGCAGCATCTCTAAGGGTTGCAGCACCATGGAGCAATGGGCCTGCTGGGAAAATCACTCATGTTCCTTGGTGTTTCATGGTGAGCTGGAGGTGGGTTGGGGGATCTCAGAATCTGCAGAAGCATAAAGCGAAACTTAAGTTTTCTCAGTTCAGGCTGTTGCATGAAAGCAGGAAAGGCTGTTCTGTAGGGAGGGGTTTCAGAAGGAGCACTGCAAGCATGGCCATTGCTGAAGAGCCCAGGGCAATGCCAACCCCAAAAGACACAGACCCCAGCTGGCTTTCGTTAAAGTACCAGGAGCAGCTTAGCTCCACAGAAAGCTCAGTGCTGACAAATACATATTTTTTTTTGTACATGAGTTTTTCAGACATGGAATCAGTCTGGCTGGAAGGTCTCTGGTTCAACCTCCTGCTCAAAGCAGCTTCAACATTGAATTCAAATGAGGGTACTTGAGGCATTTCTGAAGGTAGGTCTTGAAAACCTTCAAGGATAGAGACTGTGCAACCTCTCTGGACAAACTGTTTCAATGCTTTATTATCCTTATAGTAATATTTTCCTTCTATCCAGCTGGAACTTTCTTTTTTAGGTTTTCTGACTTGTCTCTCATCATCCTGCTGTGCACCTCAGTAATCTTCTAGGGAAAGTGATTCCTAAGTACCCCTGAAATTTTCTTCTCTGGGCTGACCAAATCCAGCTCCTTCAGCCCCTCCTCACCATGCTGGTGGCCTTTCAGTGGCCTTGCCCTGGTTCAGCAACACCTCTTCTCAGAGGGGGAAGTGACATCCATATCTAGCTCTTCCACAGCTGGACATGGTGTTCCACATCTGGTCTAATGAAGGCTGAAAAAGGGAACAACCACTTCTTTCAACCTGCTGTCTGCCCTCCTCTTCATACAGCCCAATAATCTGTTTGCTGTCTCTTCCACTGTGGTTTGGCTGTGGAGAAATACCCTAAATCCTAAGCATTTTCAGAGGGAAAGATGTTCCTAAGTGTATCAGCTGTCTTTAAAAGAAGAGATGGGCTCCTGCATTATTTAGACCCCTCTGCAACTTCTCTTGATGTTAGTGAATGGTGCTGAAACCTGAAGAGCTATGTGGTCTGCTGGAGAAGGACTCTGGGAATCCCTGAGCAGAGTGCAAGCCAAGTACTCGTGTGTAACTTGTTTTGCTTTGTTGTGAGCAATGAAATTCTAGTTTTCCCTCACAGACGAAGGATTTGAAGCCACTAACATAGCAGGGCTGCATGAGACACTGAGCTGATCTTCCAGTCAAACCTACGAGATGCTCATCAGCAGAGACTGGAAACAAATTGAAAGTAACATGCCCTATAAATAATTCAAGCTGATCTCCATCTGTGAGGCATTTTAGGCCAGAGAGAAGGAGTAGAGTGAGGAGAGGTCTCAGGAGCAGCCATCGTCTCTGGGAGGAAGGGGGATGCCGGTTTGAGTTAGTGAAGCCAGATGCTCCCAGCTCAGTTCACAAAGCAGCTGCCTGGGAAGCATGAAGCTGTCTTGGACTTATTAGTCCAGGCAGCCGTAAAAATCAAAACCCAGCATCTGCCAGGCGCAGGCACGCAACCCAGAGTGGGGTCTGAGCAGGGCAGGGGAGTGGCAACACACTAGTGTAATCCCAGACTGGATTTGTGGAGGGGTGATTTAAACACCTGTTAATTCACAAAATTACAAAGTGTGGTTGCCCTTTGAGACCCAGGCAAGGGTCTGTTTGTCCTGTACTCACATTGAGCTTCTCCAGGGGCTGCCCCAGGTACTGGGTGATGTATTTCTCCATGTGCTCGCTACACCTCTGCTTGGCTTCTTTCTTTGTGCCCTCCAGGCACTGGATCTTCTTTTGGCACAGGAAGCAGTGAACGTGGTGGAAATTTTCCATCATGACCATATCCGTGTTCACCTTCAGGCTTGCTGAGGACAGACTATTGACTTAAAAGAGAGGAACAAATCAGGTGTGGAGAGAACACCCTGCATGCTGGATCAGGAGGGAAATGAGAATGCAGATGCTGTCAGGCTTTGGTCACCAGTGGAGAGTTTAACCAAGAGCTGAGGTAAGCATCATCACAGGTTGTTCAGCTCTTTAACACAAAGACCTACTGGAAACCACCCGCTGTGCTCTCCCAACTACTCTCTCCCTACCAATACACCTTTGTGTTTTGGGGTGAAGTTGCTCTTTGGCTCTTGCTGCTCCCAAGAAACGTCTCAGCCCTGTCCCAGCTGGGGCCATCCTGGTGTGGCAGACACTGCGGACCGGGTATCCCATACTCTCCAAATTTGATGCTCCCAGGCTCTTGCTCAGTGAAGAGCAAGACTGATTTGCCTAACTGATGCTGCCAGCCACCAGCCTTTGTACTCACTGCTGCTGAAGACACTGCCAGCCAGCCTGAGATGTGCTTTGTCCAGCTCCCCTCTCCGCCGAGCTGTCCTGAAGACCTCCTCTGAGAAGTTCACAAACTCCTCAAAGCGGCTCACGGAGGGCAGGATCCCGCCTTTCATCTTGCTGGGCACCTTCACCTCCTCAATCTCTTTGCACAAGGTCCCCTGGCAACAACAGACAAGATACGGTACTCTTAGATCTGGCTGGCCCCAGCCTTGTCTTAAGGCGCACTAAGGCATAAGCCAGAAAACAAGCGAAGTAACTGGTTGTGGGTACCACTGTCTCAGTTCACAATATCTGTGTGAGCTTCCTTGTTTGAGGCTGGAGACGACAAACACAGTTGATGTCAACATCTGGCTTCACTTGACCTCAGTGGACTCAGGATGAGGTTCCTTGGCTGATTCTGATGGGCTTTGGACCTCCCCACCCTGCCCTCCCTGCTGCCTGGTCTTGGGACATGTCCTGCTGTTTGTGTCCCACCTCCCTCACACAGACAATTGTTGATGCAGTGAGGGTCCAGTCCTCCCAAAACCAAAGAGCCAGATCTCTGCTGGTCTAAACCTGTGCTGCTTTCAATGAAAACAATATTGGAAGGTTATGGAGGAGGTCAAACATCGTTCAGGTCTACTTGGGCTTACTCCTACTGACACTCACAATGCATTTGTTGAAGCTGCTCTTGGCCAGGAGCAGCATGTTGCCCAGGACAGTGTTGAGGAAGGACGAGGGGAGAGCTGATGAAGACCCCCACATCTTGAAGACGGAGTCACTCAAAGTAACCAGGACCTGCAAGCAGCTGAATGGGTGGACCTTATTGCAGACTTCTAGAAATGCTTTCAGCTCTGGTTCCAGGCAACTGAAGATCTCACTCAGCAGCTGGATTGTAGGTTCTGCTAGTCTTTTGGAGAAAAAAAAAGTAAGGAATTAAATGGGAAGGGGCACTGGCCCTCTGGCCAGCTGTGGAGGCAAGGGCAAAGCTAAAGGAAGAGCCAAAGCCTTCTGTATCGCAATAGAGCCTGCTCATGCTTGGGTCATCCTTCAGCTCTTCACCATCTCTGTTTGTGGGAGGATGTTAACGTCCTGTTTTGCCAGCCAAACACAATTTCTGTGTTTTTATGCTGACTTTTTTGGTAAGATTTCTGTTCCATAGTAATTTTCACTTTGACATTGCTAATAAGGAAAGAAAAAGGGTCAAAACATAGGGTTTTCCATGAAACACAAATCCAGCTTTCTGGTCCACCCTGAAGCAGAGTCACTGTGCTGGGCAGAGGTAGAACTGGTAGGCTTTCCTTAGCCCCCCTGCATGGCCAGCTACGATGCCTCCTGGTTTTGGGCGGGGAGGGTTTTGTTTGTTTGGGTTTTTTTGCCATCCAGGATGCAAACCTGAGACCACTTAGTTGACCTCAAGATGGTTGGGGGGGAGGGGGGAGGAAGGAAATCCCTCCATCAGTTCCTTGGGCAGTTCCTGTAGGACACTCCATCCCATGCCCTGGGCAGAGCTGTATCTCATCACCCACGTACTGGCTCCAGGGCTTGGTGCAAGGAGGGTCCTCTGGAGATGCCATGCTCTCTCCTCCCTTAGCGGCAGATGCCTGAAAGAAAGAACAGGATGGAAATTATGATGTCCGCCCTTCCTCAGAGAGGAAAACTTGAGATTTGGGGTTCACTTCTTCTGCCTCATTTTGGGGTGCTGTATTTAATGCTTTTGCTTGAAGCTATCAATTAAGTTTAAATTCTCCTCTGTCACCAGGAGGTCTTAACCTTCCCCACTGCTGACACCACTATTTCCCAGAGGACAAGAGCTCGGGTATCTGACAGAGGTAAGCAGCCACCCTACTGTCCCTGCCAAGGCTTGTATCAGGCTGGGGTGAGGACTGGCTAGTGTGACTGGGGAGGACATAGTCCCCACACTCACCTCCAGCACCTGTGGGTCTGCAGGGTCCTGGCTCAGCTGGAAGAATTCCTCAACGAACTGCTGCTCCATGGTGCAGAGGGGTTGCAGCTCTCGCAGCACCTGCTCCAATATCTGCTTAGAGACCATTGGGCGTGTTAGAAAACCCTTCTAGCACATGCTGAGGAGATGGGAGAAGATGTCCATGTCCACCTGAAGTGCCACCTAGCCCAGGTTGGCAGTGCTGAACATCCCTGCTTCTGCTCCAGGAACACAGCACCAGAGAAAGGACCATGGGATGGGTTGTGGACACATGGGACATGTGGAACCTTTAGGAAACCTCAGCTCCTCACCTCAATGACGTTGCCTTTGTCCGGTGCATCCTCCTGGCCTTCTCTGCTCCCAGAGAGGCTCCATCGAGTCTGCTGCCAGCTCCCCATTGCCACCGGCTTCTCCAAGCTTTCCTGAAGACCTGTGCAGTGTGTTGGTAGGTGGTCAGACATCTCCATCCCTCTTGGCCTCTCCAGCTCCTTTGACTTCACTTTAACAAATTTCAATGTCTCTGTGTCTGCTCTTATGTGTGAATTGGCCTTTTCCTCTCAGGTTCACATGTACGGGGGATGCAGGTTTTGCTCACTTTTTCTAATCTGCCTTCTCACCTGCTTCTCTCTTTCATTACTTTTTTTTTTTAAAAAAAAAAATCCCTGTGATGCTTATGCCTTTGCTATTTAGTGCTTAACACTAACTCTCGAGGACCGGGGAGTGAAAAATCCTAGGTGGCAAGAGCATAAAGTGGCAGAAATGCCTGCCAGTGTTTCAGGGAAAATGTTTGTTGCTTAGTTTTGATGGTAAACTGCCATAAAATAACATCCAGGCAGGGGGAAGGGCTGGATTTTTTAAAACTGTCCTTTAAAGTTTATAAATATTCACCTGGGTTAATATACTTTTCAAACATCAGCAGCTTTTAACCACACTCTTTCCACTGGGTGCCTGGATTAAGTGGAAAAGTTGAAAAAAATTATTTGAAGTGTGCATTAAAAAAAAATGCTATTATACTCACTGCAAGAAATGAGTGGAGAAACATTTTATTATTTTCTAATTAATTCTGAAAATTGGTATGACTCCACCGACTCCAGGGGCCCAGGTGAGTCGGGCCAGCTCTGCATTTCTCACAGCATCTGAAATCTCCTTACTGGAGCCACTGCCTGCAGGGCTTTTACCTTTGGAGAGGATTTGTTGGATGCCCCACATGCTGAGCAGGGCTGAGAGATGACAGACAGCCCTGCTTGTGACCTCAGCCAGGCTAAAACCACAGAGGAAAAATAAGCTGCCTCAATCTTTTTTTTTCCTACCCTCATGCAATGGGCAATGAGAATTTCACTGACTGGGAAGTGGCAAAACCAGGAAAAAATACCTCCCTGCAGCGAACAGGAAAGAATTTTACAAGCTTGTAAATCTTAATGTGGAAAAGGGAATGGGAAAATGAGGAGAAAAGACTTAATTGGCTCACAATTAATTATAAACAGCTTGGGGTTTGCTTTCTGTACTCTCTCATAATACTGGGACAAGGCAATAAATCGTCAGGTGGTACTTTTAGAAGAGATCGACAGAAGTAATCCTTTATGGGAGCAGGGAATCAACCCTAAAAATTCTCTGCCAGGGTAATCGGTAGAGAGAAAGAGGCACGGAGAGAGAGAGAGCCAGCCTGGGATGCTGCAGCAGGGATGAGGGATGCTCTCCGGCATCCTGGGCTTCCATCTGCGCAGCGGCTCACCCCGAGGAGCGGCTGAGCCGGTGAAACGTCAGGAAAGACCTTGGATGAGGCTCCCGCAGAACTTCATCAAAGCCAAACCTTCCCTGCAAAACAGCCAGTGATTGACTGACTTTGCGGAAAATATTCCAGCAGGAGCCTCTGACGGTCCCTGGCAGAGGCTGTGCTCGCTTTGTCTGCTGCTGCCAAGCTCCTTCTGCAGAAGGACACCTGCATGCAGTTCTGGGGTGATGCTGAGCCAAAGAGGGGTGATGCTCTGCTTCCTGCTTTGTCCACAGGGTCTCTAGGGGCAGTGGGTGAATTTTTGTTGGAAGCACCACAAGCCCAAGGGAAGGTGAGTTTCTGCAGCTGGCAGAAGCTCCCTGGATACAACTTAAAAAAAAAATTCCCAGTATTATTCACCTTTAATGATTGGCTGAGCATCCTCAGCCTTCCAACCTCTCCCAGACCTCTGCTCGCCCCAGGGAGTGAAGCCCGGTGCCAGCACAGGCAAAGCTCAGCTCATCCCATCCCGGCCACGGGAGCAACACCAGCAACAAGCAGGTGCTTTTGTCTTACAAACCACGGATCGGAGTTCGTTTGCCCACCGCTAATTCCCCGGGCTTGCTGCCAGTGTGTTCATTGTCTCTTCTCAGGAATTCCTATTTTTAAGTGAGAAAGTGTGTTTCTCTCTTCCAAGCAGAGTGGGTGGTGCTGGACATCCCTGAGGACAAAGCTCCGGCGGTGTGGCAGCACAGGGATGGCAAAGGCAAGTGGGACTTGGAGCCCCATGAACTGGGGGGTCCCGATGCGCTGTCCTGGTGTGGATTTGCTCTGACAGCCGTCCCGGGGAGAGCTTTCTCCAGGCACTGCATCTTCTCATGAAGTGTCATCCTTTTTCAGGGAGTCTGTATCTGTATTATCCTGGGATTATTGTTACTGCCTCACTTTATTTGCCTGCTATCTCCTTGCTCTAGGCTTTCCTGAGTCCTCCAGCATCAGCTCGCAGCAGCAACTACACGAGTTAACGGTGGAACACACAATAATTTGCCATGGCCACACTTCAGCATGTCCCTTTGATTTAATTGCCTGTTACCTTGTTTTTAAATTACAAGGAGAGGCTTTCCCTACACAACTTTATTTTTTTTACCCTTTTAATCACTTTTTACCCTTTTAATAAGAGTAGTTCCAGCACTACTTTTTCTGCTGGAACTAGCAGGGACACTTTGATCCCCATTTTTCTCTTTCTCTGCTCCATCGTTTGGCAAATCATCCTGGCATGGAAAAATAACTTTCTGGTGACTATAAAAATATTTCCTGCAGGTGTTAGCTTTCTCCATGTCTAGCAAAACTTCCAAAAGGAACTTTTTAATTAAAAAGATTAGTATCTGAGCTTCTACTGTCTCTTTCTTCCTTCAAAGGGGACAAATTTTTGCAAATTATAAGTAGCGGGGAGGAAAAGGCCAGCTGTTTTTCCTTTTCCCCTCTTCTTTCCAATGGAAAGACTATTTAGGTGAAATTTTTCCTTCTTTCTTTTCAGGACTCGTGCTCTGTCGCAGGAACCTGTACCCCTCCAGCGTTCCCATCCTGGTTTGGTCCTGTGGCCTTGAGGTCCCTAGTTTTCCTGGTACGTGTGGGTGAGGGTCCTTCCCGTGGAACTGGCACTGGGCAGGGAGGAGCTGGCAGGGGTGGTGGGTACGTTGAGATACGGCTGCGATGCAGACCCAAAAACAGGAGTTGAGAAGTGCTCCTGCGCCCCTCTCTTTGGGCGTGGCTGCTGACATCTGGGTGTTGCGGTCTGCTGCTGTTGGCCCAGGCTGGACTGTAATTGACAGATATTGGCTTTTCCCTTTATGGTCAAGTCCCAAACAGAGGGAAAGGGCCCTGGAGGGCTACAGGAGTGGAAATCATGTGTGACAGTTTGATCCTGCAGCCTGGTGACACTCAGGGTGGCTCCTTCCAGCTGCCCATGGCCTAGGCTCCCTACCAGTCCCTTGTGCCCCAGGAGAATGGCGTGGATTTCACCCCAGAAGACAAAAGATGGGCAAATACCAGGGCAGTTTTGTCAGCTGGACATGGTCTACTGGTACGGTTGCTGCCATGGGGCACAGCAGCCGCAGGGAGGCAGAGCCCTTCGCCAGCATCCTTCAGCCACCGGCCCCGTTTCCTTCCCCGGGCTTTGTCCTTTGGCTCTGGGGTCTGGACAGAAGTGATGGAGTAGGTGCAGAGCTGGAAGAAGCCGAGCTAGTCCGCTGATAGACTAAACACACCACACAAAGAGGGTTTTGACATTCAAGCAGGGCCAAGCTGACATGGAACTTTCCATCACAGTGCTTTGTTTTGCTGGAGGAAAAAGTGACTTGTGTGCAATCAAACTTCCTGAGGAGACAGATCAGTTTCTCTTTTTATCTTCAGAAACACCTGACTGGAATATTTTGAGTCAGATGCAGCGATTTTGGTTGAAATGATCACCTTGGGACAACACAGCCAGCTCGCTTATGAAGTCATCCTGCTCTCACAAATATTGCTATGAATACACTCGTGTCCTCAGGGACAGGCTTGGTGCCGTCTCTTTGCAGGGAAAAGAGCCTCTGAGGAGGCTGTGACCAGCTCTGCTTGCAGGAAAGATGGACCAGTCCCATGTCCCCCTCTCTTATGGGTCCCCAGGATATGATCTCAGCCACCTGTGCATCACTTGTGAGTCCAGCAAAGGGAAGGCACGCAAAACCCACTGCTCTGAGAAGCAGCTAAACAAAACTGGACAACAGACAGAGCCAAGGCTTGCACAAACACGGCCTGGTGTAAAGCAGAGTTGGTGTTGTCACCTGCTGTTGGCTCATGGAGGAGAAACTAAATTCCTGGCACAAAATCTGGGGAGGACACCTGTGAGAGAGTGACTGCCCAGAGAAGCTCTGGCTGCCCCATCCCTGGAAGCATTCAAGGCCGGGTTGGACGGGGCTGTGAGCGACCTGGTCTGGTGCAAGGTGTCCCTGCCCAGGGCTTGGAACTGGTTGGTTTTTAAGGTCCCTTCCAACCCAAACCATTCTATGATTGCTGTATTCCCTACTTGCAAATAAATCACTGCTCAGCAGCACAAAAGTCATTTTGCAAATCACTCACTTCCTTTTCTTCTTCCTAACAAGATGACTTTGGCTTGTTCAAAAAGGGCTTTGATTTCCCGGTCATAAAGTCGGCTGAGGTTCTGGGCATAGACCTGGAAAGACAAGACAGACGCAGAAATTCCCAGTGTATCTCATGGACAGTGCCCGTTTCATGGCTTAAAACAGAAGTCAGAAGATGGCAGCTGAAACAAACCTGTTGGTTTTGGTGCGTAAGACCTTTGGAAAGGCAAAAGCCAGCATGAAGATTGGAAAGCAAGCCTCAGTGATATAAAAAGAACTGTCTCAGTTACTTAATGTCCCAATTAACAGAAGAAGCCAAGGACTTTAAGATGCCTGTCCCGTAGAACCCTTTAAATAAGGCAGTGTTGCATAAAATACAAGATCAACCACATTCATTTAATGTTTATCTCTCTCATACAGTAGCAAAATGGTCAGATGAAAGCCAGAAAACCCCAATTTTTAGCATTTCAAACCTTTTCCTTCAGCACACAGTCTGCCAGCGTGTCCCAGACTGCGTTCTGCCAGGCACACTGGTCCAATGCCATGTGGCCAGGTTGGCCAGACGTTCTCCTAGCAGGGCCAAGTGCTGGAAGTTTGTGGGCAGCGTGGGTTTGGTGATCTGAGGCTCTCCTCACAAATTAACCCATTCAACTAATCCATTCCTGGTGGACGGTTTGCAATATTTGTTCAGGATTTCGGCCTTACCTTGAGGAGATCACAGAACAGAACTGGGCTGGCGTTCCTCAACCAGGCCATGAGTGGGGTGTAGGGCACCAGTTCCTCGTGGTGGAGTCGATGGCTTGGTGCAGAGAGCTTGTTGAAGGGCTGAGCAAGAGCAGGGACCTGAGCGTTACCCTAAAGCAACAGAAACGGCAGAGTCAGTCAAACAAACCATAGCCTTGAAAAGCTCTGTAAAATAACTGCTTTGTAATTGCTCTGGGTGCTCCAGCTGAGTACAGTGGTCAGGAGAAGACAGAGAAGAAAAGCTCGTTGTTCAGGAGCACGCTGGAAACTGTTCCTCCAGGCACTGGAATGTGGGCGTTCCTCACAGGGCTGGGATACAATGGAGGGAAGGATGCTGCGCAGTTGATGCAGCCCGTCTGGCAGTGCTGGGACACCGTACCCACAGACTCGGAGCCGTGGAGGTGGGATGGGACATGGGAAGGTTCAGAGCAGGTCCAGGGGAGCAGCTTGCTCAGGGATGCGTCCAGTCAAGGTGTGAAAATCTCCAAGGATGGAGGTCCCACAGTTCCCTCCCCGTTCCCTGCCAGTTACGTTCCTTCCCAGAGGCAAGGCTTGAAAGTAAATGCTAAAGATTTAAGGAAATAACGCTAAAGATCTGGGAGTCGCTCCTTTTCACTTCATAAAATGAAATCTGGAAAAGTAACGTTTTCCTTTCCAATTTCTGCCCACAGAGGTATTGTCCACCGTATCTTTTAAATCGCAAGATGAGCACTTGAAAATGTTAAGGGATCAAGGGATTGGCATTTATCCTGGGATTTTATGTTACAAACAAACAAACAGCCACCGTCACCCTCAGAGTGAAACAAGACAATCGAAAACAAAAATCTGCAGGCCTAAGCACTTTTTAACACAACCAGAGGATCAATGACCGTCATGGGAGGGAACCTGGCAGCCTGATAGACACAGAATTGTGCTGGATTTCTTCTGCGTGGCTGCAAAACCAACCAGGGGGCTGGGGGGCAATGGCAGGGTGGGGGGATGTGAGAAGACCTCTTTGAGGAGACACTTATGGAGAATCCTCTTGCGGTGGCATCCCCTGCACCCCCGGTGCTGTTTTACCAGAATATTCAAGTCTCCCCAGATTTTGAGCTGCCGCGTGAAGAGCGAAGCCCACCTGCAGCTCGAAGATGCTCGTGATGTGACTGATGAGAGAGTTTTCAAAGTTCTGCTTGAGTGTTTCAAACATGATCAGCTGCTCGGCCACAGACTGCAGCTTCCGGTAACCTTGAGGAAAAAAAAAAAAAAGAGAGAATATTGCGGTACGGAGCAGCATGAGCTGTCATGGCTGCAGACCAACATAGCTCAGCACACCAGCAAAGGAGACAGGTCTTCAAGGAGTAAATTCTGGGGTAAACACTTCAAAGCCCACCCAGTCCAACCCCCCTGCCAGGAGCAGGAACATCTCCAACCGGATCAGGTTGCTCAGAGCCCCGGCCAACCTGGCCTGGAATGTTTCCAGGGATGGGGCATCCACCGACTCTCCGGGATGCCTGTTCCCATTCCTGCCTTCTATTTCTTTTCTATTTTGCACAGCAAACGTGTGAGCTAATTCCTGGGAAGAGCCCCTCCGGCTTCTGCAGTGGCGGGTGGCTGCAGAGGCTGGAGATCACGGAATGGTGCTGCTGTCTGCAGACAGAAGTCCCTGGCTCTCCACTCACCGGGCTGTATCTGGATGTTCATGCAGGCAGACAAAGCCTCTGCCGCAGCAACGCAGGCTTTCACTCCGCTGGGGCTGGAAAGGTCCGCCCGGCTCAAGGCGTCACAGTGGTCCCTGCTGAGGTCGAGGTGGGTCTGAAAACAAAGCCAGAAAAGAACAGGTACGAGCGTGTCCAGCGTCTCGTCCCTTCTCATCCCACCCGGAAGGCTGCTGCCCTGGAACAGCCAAGTGCTGGTGTGTTATCTTCATAAATAATTTGCTTTCCCGTATTCCCAGAGCTCATCAAGCGTCTTTCCACCAGCTGTGCCGTCCCCTGCGCCGGCATCTCTGCGGCTGTGGGGTACAGTAGAGGAAAGCTCCTTGCTCCACAGCAGATGCTGAGACAGACCGAGGTGTACAAAGCCCACAGCTGGCGGCGGACACGGACTTAACAGTTAAGTTACCTTCAAGGGTGTTTGAGGCTCACGGAAAGATTTTTCTAACAGATTCAACAAGCTGAAGAGTTACGTCTTTGCAAACCCACGTACCGTGAGGAAGAGGATCTCGTCCATCAGCCTTGTCTTGTTGGAAACGATACGATGTAGCAAGGAGTTTTCCTGGTGGATGTGGTCCATCTGCTGCTTCACGCTTCCCAGCAACTCGTCGTAGATCTGCAAGGTCTCCTCCACTCTGGTCACCTCTGCCAGGGCCTCATCAATGGAGCTCATCAGCTGTGTCACCTGCTTCTCAGAAGAGATAATGGCTCTAAGGTTGGCCTGCAAAATGGAGAAAGAGAGGGCTTCAGCACTGCAGCAGGGAGTCAAATATCCTGACCGTCACCCTCCCAAAGGAGAGACCCCGTCATTACAACGTGCAGGATGCTGTTGTAATTGCAGCAGTCCCTCATCACTACCTGTACAAGGTCAATGTCTTGCCTTTGTGTTTGGCCAAACTCTACATCAGCAACCATCCTCGAGCCCCAAGTGCCAGGGCAGAACAAAACCCTTCCTTGAGCAAGGCGCATGCTCAGAGGACTTCCATCTGCAAAGAGGTTACTGCGGAGTCGCCAGGCAAAGCCAACCGTGAGCAGAACACCGTCTTGGCAGGTTTGGAGAGGGTGCCAAGCCCTGCTGCCTTCCGCACCCCGCTTTTCCCTCTGTGCACTCAAAAAGTCCCAAGTGGACACTGCACGGAGCCTCCAACCCCCGGTCCCCACAACTGGTGGAGTCCCCTGAGGACCTGCCGGTCCATCCCGCCGTATCTGAGGCACCGGCCGTTTCTCTCTGGCTCTAACCCATTTATGCAGACCATGGCCACACCAAGCGTGTCTGGCACAGCTCTGGGCGTTGCCGCTGCTGCCAAGGTGTTACCCGGCTGAGCCGCTCCGGCAGTGCAATTAATAAACCGTTAAATCATGCAGGAGACGTGCACACGTATATGTCTTTGGTACGGCAGCCGAAGCCACAATTTGCCCAGGGAGGTCTGAGGCATTTGTTCTGCCGGGCGGTGGAGATACACCGGCGTGTTAATCGCCGCTGCCAAGCTCTGCTAGAGACGAACTGCTTCCAAACGTTAATTGTGTCGGTGCCAGGGCCTGGGTACCGCGCGGGATAGCGAAGAAAACAATCGATAGACACGGGCCTGGGGGGCACGAGGCCTCCAGGCTGCTATTTTGCTCTCCGTTAATGAAGCGTTTAAAGAAGTCTACCTTTCCTGATATTTCAGTTATCTGACGTCTTTTTCGTCAAATGAAGAAGAACAACAGAAGCATCTGCACCCCGCGGTACGCCCCGCTCGTGGGAAACGACAGAAGGACGAGAAGCAAAGTCTTGTGGAGCCGAGTCAGGTTACTGTGGCTTGGACGGGACCTGTGCTCCGAATTAGGAACGCGTCTGAAAGCGCAGTAAGTACACACCCAACCCCCCTGCGCGCGCGAGGGACCTGGGAGGGAGCAAACAGCCCCGATTCCCCGCTGCTGCTTCCCAGCCGCACGCTGGGTACCCCGGCCACCGGCTCCATCTGCAGCTTTGCATGTTATTAAATGTTCCTAAATTACAGCCATAAATCTCCCGCGAGCCTGTCACCGCCGCGCCTTCAGATCGTCTTATTAGGGCTTAACAGACCCACGCGGGTTTGCCGGGAGCAAAGCATCACCGGCGGCATTGGCAGGGCAACGGCCGGCAGAAAGGGCTCTCCGGAGAATGGCCGGACAAGGTGTTATCCCTGGGATGTGGGGAAAAACGTTTAAACATATGCACGCGCCAGTCTGACGTGCCAGTGTTAATATCGGAGATTAAACCTTGGTAATGGAAACAACTCATTAATTAATTTCTATTAGCAGTAAGTGCCATTTATCCATTAGCAGGCATTGAAATAATGTATTCGACAGCGTCTTCCGTCCCAAAGAACCTAACAGGGATTTATTAGTGACTCTCGTGGGCGTTTTACAGCTGGGACACGGAGTCACGGAGTGCCAGCACGACGCGCCCAGGGCACGCAGGAGCGGCCGGCGGGAGCCTGGGCTTCCGGTTCCACCGCTGCCTTTCCAGGTGTAGGAAGTCCCACACAAATACAAATCGGGAATACGGCACATACTGGAGCTACGGGAGGCTGGATTTAGGGTTTGTGGTGTCTCCTATGTTTTAGGATCTTTCCTCTGACTTATCTTTTTTCCCTTTCCTCCTCAGTTACCTGCCCAACCCCTAGCAGCAGATATATCAGCATAAGGCAAAAGCTCGAAGCATCAATCTCATCATTTGGCTCCAGCACTCAAAGAAACGAGTTCTGCTCTGCAGAAATGCAATAAAATACAGCAACTCTAACACAGTACATAATGTGTGCCTTCTCCCTTGCCCTTTCTTCTACCGTTTATCTTTTACTTTTTATCTCCTTCCGGCTCTGTTCCTTTTTTCCCCTCTTTTCTTCCTCCCTAGCTGCTGCTTTTCCTTCTGTAGGGATCGTTGTTGGCCCTTTCCTTTTCTCCCAGGCATCCCTGTCTGTCAGACCACCCTTTCTGCTCTTCATCAGCCCCTCCATCCCCTCCCTCCCTACTCAGCAGCCTTTATCCTTCCTACCCAGCTTTTCTCTATTCTCCCCTTCCCAGGGTAAAAAATGTCCTTGTGCTCAAGTTAAAAAAAAAAAATGACCACACCAGAAATACCAGGAATTCTGGATGTATCTGTGATAGCCCTCCTGGCAACGTGGCAGGACCCATCCCCAATGCTTCTGCATGTCCTACTTGCTGGTGGCCACGCTGGAGCATGCCACAAGCTGGAGACCTGGCCGTGGATTTGGCCGGAGCCTGGGGAGCTCTCGGTGCCCCACAGCGCCTGGCAGGCTAACCCTCCCCGGGGGACACCCGGCCCCATGCAGACAGGGAGGAGAAGACACGTGGTGTGAGCATCGTCACCATGTTTTCCCCTTGGGACTGTTCCTGCAAATCATTTCCAGACGAGGTTAAGGCTGTGAGATTGCTCAAGATCGCTGCTGACGTGGCTGGAGGCACAGCTTGTAGACCTAGCAGTAATGGCCAGAGGCAACACCTCAAGACAAATTTCTCCTGCACTGGTGGTCTTGGCAATGATGGTCCTAATTCACACGGCGTGGGACAGAGACATTCTGCACGATGCGGAGGAGATCCCGGAGCTCCCCAGTCCCATCCACCGTCAGAGCCTTACCCGTCCCTGTGCTGCCCCAGAAATTAGAGTCCCTCGCAGCTGCACATCCGCGTGCAGCTGGGTCCACGCTGCCATTTTGTTCTACTCCTTTGCAAAACTGACAGTGGGCTTCCTCTGCCCCGAGCTGGTCAGTCGCCGTGTTCGTTGGAGAGACACCACTCAAGCCGATGCCTAAAGGCCCCTTTACCTCATCCAGCACGTGGAGACGATTGTTCAGCTGCTCCGCAAAGGCCATGGAGTTGTTCACTAGGGGCTCGTACTCCTCCATCAGCTTCAACACGTCCGCAGCTTCCTTTGGTGTCATCTCCTGGTACGCGCTCAGCTCCTCCTGGCTCTCCGTCGCTGTGGTGTCCTTCCTGTCTTCTTGGGACCTTTGTCTGCCTGCGCGGGCAGGAGGAGATGTGGAGATGGCCAAAGTCAGCTGGGTATGTCAGTTAATTAGTCCTGCTAATACTAGCCCCAAGGGTCCCACTGAGGCCACGTCACACAAGTCCAGTGGTCTCGGTCTGCTGGTCAGCTGGAATAAGGTCACAGCATTGGAGCAAAGAAAGATGTGCATGCACAAAACATGGATCCTCCCGCTTCCCTCTCACTGCTGCCCACCTCAGACTCTCCCATCAGCCACGTTCTTTGAAATTTATTCACCTAAAGTGATGATAGCGATGACACCAAGAACCCAAACCACTCTGCACTTGACAAGGAAACCAATTACCTTCTGCTGCACAGGAGGGGACGTTCACAAACGTGATAGAGCTGGCGAGGAAGCGGTGGTTCAGCTTCCACAAGCATCTGATGAAGTTTTTCTTCTCGTCAAAGCTGCTGGCGGTCCACTTGTAAACCTTGTCGAACTGCAGGTCGAAATCCAGGCTGGCCTAGATGTCAGGAGTTAATTAGCACACCAATTAGATGCTGCTCGCCGCACCACACGCGCCCCGCGCAGGTCTGCGGCGCATTTTAATGGCAGGCACCGATGGTGTGGAAACACCTTGTGCACCGGGAGGAAAAACACTCCCAGGCTGAAGGAGGGATGGAGGGAGATACACCCAGAGCACCCGGGTGGGATTTGAGAGGTATGTGCGTGGCACTCGGCAGATAACCATCGGCGTGACAAAAGCACTGAAAATAAAAGGATGCACAGCAATTCTGGCCCTAGAAAGGGGACACCAGGACACCCACAGTGGGTCAGACCAGCCCCAGTGTCCTGATCTAGCACGCTGATGCCTTTGCAGATTATGTAAATCCCTCGCCTTTTACTGCAGGTTTTGGAGGGGTGGATGAATGCCGATGAATTTTGACAGTGGCCGGTGGCAGATGCTGGGGAGAAGCAGCATTCACAGGGCAAGTCCAGGGTTATAGTGCCTTCAGGATCCCCTGCCAGCCTCCGGCAGCCCGGGATCCAGCAGCTCGCCGAGCCGGAGGTTGTACTCGCAGCGCTGTGCTTAACAGCCCTTGAAGGACCCGCTGTCCCCGATTTCCTCTAATGGGTTTCCGAACTTATTCGTAGCGTTGGCACCTACAGCATCCCTGACAGCAAGCGCTGCAGCCTAACGATGAGCTGAATGAGAAAGCTCAAATCCACTGGAGTTAAGCATTTGGGGTAAGCCCAGCACCCCCTCTGCCTCCCACTGCAGATGTTCCCCTCATCCAACCGGACATCTCAAACCGCTCTTTGCTCAAGAACTGGGAACGCACAGAGGAAACCCAGAAACAGGCTTCCACAAGCTCAGTCCAGAAGCGCTGTGGTATCACGCGTGCTTCACCCGGCATCTCCCCGCGGCCCCATTCCCTGGCAGGGGAACGCCAGCTGGGATAACAGGAGCATCCACTGGGAAAAAAAAAGCACCCTTGGCATTTCCCCACGTTGGTTTTATCCATGCAAGTGTCAATATCTCTACGTCTACACGCAAAGGATGTGGTCTCGTGGAGGGGGATCTCCAGCCACAGGAGACTTAGTTTTTGCCATGCAGGCAGAGAGAATAAGGGAGGTTGCTGAAGCAGGAACATCCCACGGAAAGAAACTCCTGCCTGCACCATCTCGTTGGCTCCGCGGCACAGCCTGGCCTCATCTTCTGGAGAACTTAGAAGCCACGCTTATAATTATGGATACCAATCATCATAACAGACATAGAGTTTATGAGGATTGACGCAGTCCTATGACGCTTCAAGGGTGGCTTTCCAAACACCTTGAAGCAACACATTCATGCCCCCACATTCCTTCGGTGGCTCGGCAGCAGCCCCTGCAACACGGAGCGGTGATGCCTGCGGGAGGAATTTACGGTGCGCGCCGTTTACGCTCCGTGGTGGGACCCTGCGAGATGTCAACGTGGCCTAGCTGCAGCCTCCCCTCTGCCTGGGGACCTTGCGCAGCAGCTGCAGCCGGTGAATACCTCCCGTTTTAGGAATGATACGGACAATTCTGGCTGCCAGCGTTCCAGAAAGATGGATTCAGCCTGGAAAAGGCAAGAAAGAGGGTTCCAGGCCTGATG
Organism: Chlamydotis macqueenii; assembly: GCF_036417535.1. Classification (NCBI taxonomy): domain Eukaryota; kingdom Metazoa; phylum Chordata; class Aves; order Otidiformes; family Otididae; genus Chlamydotis; species Chlamydotis macqueenii. The sequence goes on from NC_141566.1 coordinate 1,578,113, forward strand.
AAAGGAAGAGAAGAGTCAACACAGAAGAGGAGACGAAGCGGGCGGTCTGCTTCGCCTGCCGGAAGGAAGGTTGATAGGGGAGGTGACTGCAATCTAAAAACACTTCTGCACAGGAGAAGAGCTCTCTGACCTAAAGGACAGCCACGGCACAACGGCAAACGGGGACGGCGTGGGCAGGAGAATGGGCTGGGAGAGCCGCAAGAAGGCTTCAGCCATTGGGACCACCAGGTCCTCTATTTGCCTCCCAGTAGGAGGGGGGTTCAAAAAATACACCACTGCTTTAAGACAGAGTGCGATCGGTTTATCTCATTGGGATGCGAAATGAGGGGAGAAGGACTGAAAATCCTGGAGGCATCTTCTAATCCTAACTCCTCAGGAGCCAAAGCAGTTTAGAAGACTTGGTGGAGCCAGGCTTATCTTCTAGAAGAGAGCAGGACAAAAGCGTCTATTTCCTTGTGTACAGGAAAATGTAAGACAATGAGACACCAGCTGAGTTCTGCCCACAGGATCAAGACGTCCTGCAAGCTGCAATTGTGATTTTCCGTTCAGAGACGCTCTGCAGATGTACTTTTCTTGTCCTGGTTGAAGGGAAAGCTGTTCTGTTTCTCATTTATGTCTCTGCTGGTAAAAAACCAGGCACCTTGCCAAAGCCACTGGAACATTCACATTAATAAAAAACCTAATTACAACAACTTTAACGACACTCTGCCAGCCCCAGCAGCAGAAAGGAAATATCTTGTCCGTGCTTTTTTTCCCAAAAACCTTAATGTCACCCTAAAAGCACAGACTGATGCCGACTCCAGCTCTCTGCAATCTTTCTCGCAGTAGATGCCCCCATTTAACCTTTAAATACCCTGTGCAAACGTCTGTCAAGAAGCTTTGTCAACGTGGGTCAGCAGATGGGCCTGACAACGTGTTCCCCAAGTGCTGGAGACCTGGCGAGAGCAGTGCTCACTGCCCATGCTGCGGGCTGTGGCAAAGAGCTTCAGGAACTCCTCTGCCCGAGGATTGGGAGTTTGCCGTCTGGTTTTGAAGGAAGCTGTGTCCATGCAGCGGTGGCCCACTCACTGCTCACCCTGCTCAGGTATTTGGCCAGCCTGACGTTTCCCAGCTTAGGGTGGGATGGCTCAGGAGGGAGGAAATCACTCCAGCCTCAGCATCCCGGGCACAGGCATCTCCCTGGAAGAGACGAGGGCAACGAGAAGCCCAAAAGCACTGATGTAGGATGGAGGAACCATCCAGGGAGGGACCTCTGCTCACCGTACTCTAGGAAATAGATTTGAGGGAAGAAAGAGGGCTTTTCAATGTTTCAATGGTGCTTGTTTCCCCAGAAGCAGTGTCATCCATGCTGCTTCAGTCCTGCATTAGAAATCGCACACACCCCCGCCTTGGTGCTCTTCACAACATCTAAACGTACGGGCTGAGCTCCAGAGGACCTGGATCCTGCTATGGGTCTCTAGATTCATATTCACACCTGTCCCCCGTGACCAGTTCCACCCTTTGCCAGAGAAGGAAAGCCCATCCTACCTGATGGAGAGTCTTGCCGTCTACCAGCTTCAGCTCTGCCAAAGGCCACCTGTAGGCTATCTTGTACTGCTCTCCTCGGTCTACCTTGACCTTCACCAGAAACGGCTGCACTGGCCTAAAGGTGTCCACTGAGGATGGGAGACAGGAAAAAAAAACAAGACCAGCCACAATATTATTGTTAGCCCAGTACACAGCAGTTCAGTGTGAGCGGACAGGTACAGACGGACACACGGACACTGGTTTGCTTCGTGGCTGTATGGAGAGATGCTACGGGGTTTCTACTGATTTTAATCTTTATGGATTATTTACATATGGGACCTGCTCTCCGGGGTCTAATCCAGAGCACTTTGAAGCCTACAGAGGGATTCCCGATAATTTCAATGAGTTTTAAACCACTGCATGCTCTGCGCGAGGCACAGGTAGCATTTCAGCAAGCTCCAAACGTGACGGGAACAGGGCGGCCTGGTGCGAGAGGCTTTGTGACAGTTGCGTACCATAGCGCTGGCCCCACAGTGGGGTCCAAAAGCATTGTTTGACTGACACCCACACTAGCATGCCCATCAAAAATCAACTCCAGTGCCAATTAGCTTACAACCACCTCCGGCTCATCTGGGAGGGCTCACTGTGCATCGTTCTGGCTCTTACAATTTAGATCTCGGTATCTCCAGAAAGATGACATGGACCGTTCCTGGAGTAACTCATGTCATTTAGGTGCTACTCATAGGGTGGCTACATCATCCCTTGGAGATATTCCTCCTGCCCTCCATTGACTACAGAAGGAGTTGAAGCGTGTCGTTAAGGTCAAAAAAAAAACGGCGAAGGCTGTCAGAAATTAACCCTGCTGTGGGTGACTACGCTGTCTGGCAGCTCATTGGCAGGAAAGTCTCTCCCCTGTAAGTTTGTTTAAAAAAAAAATCTATGCTAACAGCTTCTCAGGAGTGATGGAGCAACTAGAAAAGCATCGACCAAAGGAGATGGAAAATTTCCCAAAGCGCTTGCACCTTTGGATCCTAATCAAATAGCTCCGCGCTCCTGGAGCGGCTGGGCACACCGGAACTATGGAGAGACGGAATGGGGCTGTAACGCTGCATTGCCTTAGCGCGGCTTGTTGCTGACCTCTAATGACAGATTTGATGCACACGGTAAAAAAAATTATCTTACACTGGTGGAGGGAGCAATCCTGCAGAGCCCAGCTCTGCCCAGCCAGCTGAAGTGGGAACTGGTGCTTTCGTGGCCAGTTCTTGATGTACGACGCTGATGCAGCACAGCTCCCATCTTTGGATGAAGGTTTCCTTCACTTAATCTTAAAATAGAGCATTCCAAAAACTGCTCCTGTATCTTTTCCAAAATTAGGACCGAACTCTCTGACCAGAGCTGCAAGAAACCTCCCCAGCTTTGCGACTCAACCCAGCTCCCAGGTTCTCACCCACAACACAGAGAACGGACGTCTTCTTCTTCTTCCCCGTCTTCCAGACGCGAACAGTTTCCAGCAGCCTCTTCTTCTGCGGGTTGAAGACATCTCTTTCCAGTGAGCTCCAAAGCGAAGCCATGGCGATGCCCAAACACGGCAGCACGGGGTAGCCGCCCGTGCCTCCCGCCAACGCTCGCCCTTGCCGCAGGCTGCCCAGCGCCTCCTGGGAAACACAAACAGGCTGGAGAGACCGTCCGCACGCGAGCTCCCGGCACACCAGGAGCGCACGCTACCGCCGCACGGATTGCGTCTCCGTCATCTTGCAGACGCCACGAGTAACTGCTGCGGACTTGAGGCCAGAAGGGCCTTTTACAATCAGCTGGTCCGAACTCCTGCCCAGAGCGAGCAGGACACGCCAGCGCCTCCAGCCCAATAAGGCCACCATAAAACTTTCCTCATTTCCTCAAAAAAACCCGTCCTCTTTGGTTCCAGCTCAGAGTCTTGAGCAATAGGACCACGTCCACGGGCAGGCGAAACAGGTTAGCAGTCACAAGCCTGATTATTTTTGTTGGCCCACACCGTTTCAGCACTTAGCTCCAAAAAAAAAAAAATCCCTCCTCAGTCCCATAAAAGATTCATTTTTGGAGAAACAGCAGGAGAAGAGGGGCCTTGGGCCATCACTGCTTCCCCATCCCCGCTTCCCCTCTGTCTTCTGCAGCCATGCAGGCCAGGGCAGATGTTTCCCCAAAACAGCTGGCTTGCCTTCCCCAGCCCCCCGCCTCGGTCCCCGGGGCTCAGACCCACCGGCAGCAGAGGCAAAGCCGCTGACGCAGCGCATCCATGTGCTCCGGGGTTTCACACGCTTGCTGACTCAGCAGAACAATATGAAGACCCAACAGCTCCTAAACCCCCAAGAAGAGCCCTGCTGTCCCACTTTTTCGAGCTTCCCTGGCTCCAAGGGAGCTAATTAACTAATTAGCTAATTAACCTGAAAGGAGAAAGGGGTAAAGCAGAGGGAAAGGGAAGCCCAGGTGTGGTCTCTGTTACTGGGGTTGAGCCCTTCCTGCTGTCTCCGTGCTGCGAGCAAGCCCATCACGGAAATGCCTGTGCGCTCACCTCCGGCTTCTCCAGCCCGCCGCTCATTTTTTGGTTTCACAGTCTAAGTGGAAATAAAGCCCTGCTTCTCCCCCTCGTTCTGCTTACGTAGCTGAACGTGCTTCTCCACGGCCCAAGAAAGGCCACGATGCGCACGGCGAAAACTCATCTGAGGGAATGGCAGCATCCAGCTTAAAGCCATCGCCGCGTCTCAGGGCGTTTTGCAAGAGGAGCACGGCCCCCACGAGGAAAGTGCCACGAGAAAGCCACCAAATTGAGAGGATGTGTCCTGGCTGTGCTCAGAGCACCACGGGGCTCGGACACCGGAGGGTCCTGCTCATTTTTAAACGGCTATTTTTAAAATTTTTGATATTCTTCACGGGAAGTTCTCACACAACTTCCCAGCCAGGCCTGAGACCCACGAAAGTGTATTCCCACGGGACGCCAAACCTGGCACTGTCGGCAGGAGATGGCAGCCGGGGGGTGAGGGGACAAGCGAAGCAGCAGCAACCGAAAGGTTACATTTAACGCAAATATTTGGGTAAGAATTAGGGATAAATAAACATACAGGCTGTAGGAAAATAATAATATTTAGAAAACACGCTCTGAATGTTTCCTAAGAGAAAGTCATTGTTGTTGAAATTTACCGAGCTGAAACAAGTGAAGCCTCCAGCAGCTCCAGTCAGTAACGAGCTGGAAATCACGACCGCAAGGATTTCAACTTTCCTCTACCATGGCTGTGACCAAGAAAAAAAAAAGAGAAAAATTTGCTGCTAAAATGATCCTGTCACCAGAGCATCCCTTTGGACGCAGTCCCTCAGCAAATTATCCCGGTTTCCCTCCCGGCGTTCCCCTCCGGAGGCAGGTGGGACATGGACCCCGCCACCCGCGCCGCTGTGGCTTTCGAGCTCCCTCAGTTTCTTCTGATAGCGTTTGAGCAAGAGCCGCAGGAAAATGGTTGAAAGCCAAAGCAATAGAGGGCTCACCGCTCCCCGACGAGCTAACGCGGAAAGCACAACGCTTCCCAGGAAGGTGACGGAAAGGCCCCCGTTCTCTACACACGACGTGAAAGACTTCAAGATCTCGGTGAAACCTTCCCAAAATGTGGACAGCGGCGCACGTCGCCCGTCCGGGCAGCGGGGGAGAAAGCGTTGGCGAGAGGAAGAGCGTTCAAAGACTTTACCAGCCGCGCCTCGCCAGGGACAGGCTGCGGGACTTCAGCCGCGAGAAGCCCTAGAGCAGGAAAGAGGTTGCTGGTAAAACGAAAGCTTTCAGAGAAAAACAGGAAGCCAGAAGAACCCGAGCGAAGCCCGCAGGCCACCGGCACGGGGTCGGGACAGGAAATCGCTGCAGGTGCAGGCGCGAGCAACGCAGGGCCTCGAAGCGGCTCGGGGTGAGCCGATTTTGAGTAAAAGCAGAAAAAGTGAGGTTCCACCTCCACTCGGGTGCCGTCTTCCTCCCCTCCTCCTTCAACAAAGGCTCTCAGAGACCTGCAAGAGATTCAGAGGCTGGGCAGGATGCTCACAGCACAGTGCGTGGCCTCGTTAAGCAAGGTGTGTAATTGTGATGTATAATTTAGCTTCAGGCAGAAAGGAAGCCTCGTGCCGTGGGATCCATGAGGATCGTTCTCATGGCCCAGAAGGAAGGGTTGGTTCTTCTCTCCATCCTTTGTGGTTCTCAGCTGGGTGAAAGCCTGATACGCTCTTTTGGTGGAAATATTTTCAGGGAAATGAGAGCTCTGTGTTTGCCTGATCTCTGGAAGTTTCACAGCCATAACCCGAGGAGGTAATGCTCTGGTCCCAGCTCACGCGGGCGTCAGCCTGGGCTTCAGGAGCTGGGCCAGTGCACAAATCTCACTCTTGAAGGTACCTGGGGTGTGAACCATTGACACCGTTGAAGGGTCACCAAGGCAATCCGGCTTTCAGCTGGTGCCAGGAGCTGAGTCCCTCAGGGTGACCTTAGCCAGGAGGAAGGCAAGACAGACCCACCTCTGGTGCAGCCTGCTTGTTGCCTTCAGTTTCAGAATCAGGTTTTGCAGCCCTGGAGTGCCCTGTTCCCGTTGAACACTCCCAGTCGTTCACTGAGAAGCTCCATCCCAAACCTCCACACCAGCTTACGTGTTTTGACATCATTGATGTAGACCCCTGCCGTGCTTCTCTGCCTCGGCGTGAATCTAAACTGGCAAAACCAGGGCTTAAAAAGCAACAGTCACTGGGAAGCGGCACTGGTTTAACTGACCTGTTCATCTACCCACCGTTGAGGGGTACGGGGACATCGCGAGTCACGGCCCACAGAGAGCTACGGTCACTTCTCCTTCTCCAGCATGTGACAGTGGAGACTCCAAGCCAATGGAAAAACAGCTGATTTAATTGGAGAGCTTCGAGGACAGTATGTGCGCTCTGGAGGGAAGATTAGCTGGAGTAAGCGTCACGGAAGAGAAAAAAAATACGACCGCGCCGCGCAGCAGGGCTGCATTAACGCAGTGTCGTTTACCGCACGACTGTAAAGATGCTGCGCCAGGGCTTCCGTTCCAGTTTTCACGTTATTTCCATAAACTCGGCCTTCTCAACCTCTCCTCGCTCACCGAGCAGGCTTTCTTCTCTTCCAGGCAGCTGTGCATGCCTTCATTGTTGTTCATGGGCGTTACGGGGAGGGCATGGGGGGAAACACCTCCCTGGCGTCAGGGGAATCACCCATCCTCAACGCCAGCCTGGCACACGAGCCCCGATTCCCCGTTTTTTAAGACCATCCTGCTTGGCTAAAAGCCAGATTCCGGGATAAAACAGGAAAGCAGGCGTTACTGTAGGATTTCTGGCTCGTCTGCTGGCGGGAAGCTCCTCTGTCGCACCGGGGGCTCAGGCGCCGGCGCCCAGGTAGGTCGCTCCCCGGGATCGTGTCCTGTGAGCCTCACAGAGGAACCAAAGCTTTTCTTCCCAGCGGAGGGGACAGCTGGCTTTCTGAAGGCTGGGGAAGAAAAAATACCACGCGGACCCTGAAAAAGCATCAGCGAACAGGACGGAGCAGCTGAAGGAGTGATGCAAACGGCCGACCCATCTCAGTCGCCACGAGCTCGTCACCCTAATGAATTACTTCTAAAAATCCAGGCGTGTTTTTAACAGCTGCCACGCCAAGGGAAATTAGGGAATTACATGTACAAATGAGATAATGAAGAAAAGGGAAATACAAGTGTGGAAATACGGCGTGCCTTGCATTGATTTTCCCATCCAATCCCAAATGCGGCAATAACTTGATTATTTTAGCGTTCAGGCCGGAGCAATGAGAACCATGAGCGGTTTGCGTGTCGACTGCCGTTCCCCGGCCGAGGTTAGCATCTGCCGTGGTTTGCTTTTCTCCTCCTTCCCACACAGAGAGCAGAAAGCTGGTTTTGCCACAGGGCACGGCAGAGAATTGAAGCTGTTTAATTTTCTGCTGCAGGGACTTGTAGTCATCATTCGATGTCAAATCTTATTTTTGGTGCTTAAGCAGCCTGCGTTCCCAGAGCACCTGACCATTTCCATCTTTCATGGACCGCTCCTGCCATTGCCCCTAAAAAAAAACCAGGCAACTTCTCAGAAGGACCTGCTCTGGACCATTCCATGGCCAGATACGCGTGGACAGAGGGTCCCAATCCTTCTCCTTGCTCCTGCCGTGGATTTTCTTCAGCCTCCTTGCTGCATCCAGAGGAAAAAAAAATCCCCTTTGCCTTGCAGCAGCGGCAGCGTGGGATGCACCCACTCGGCGCACGGCTGCTGCCCCGTACCGGGAGGGGTGGCTGGAGCCCAGTTACGCCACAGAAGAACGGGGAATGTTTTAGGACGGGCAAACTGGGATTTTCCCCAGTAAGCCAAGGCTGAGATAACGGTGACAGGGCAAGGCAGATGCAAGAAGACCCCCAACCTGCGGTGACTACATCGTACAGACAGGCGTGCGTGCGTCCATCCATCTTCTTAGTAGGACGAGGCTGTTTAAACATAAACCAGTGTGATTAATAAAACATTGCGCCTTGTTTTCCCCCCACTGGTTTCACCTCCCATGCTCTCTTCTCACATTTTTGCTGGGCTGATGGCTTTCTTACATGCCCCAGATAACTCACGGAGTTTCATCTTCACTGCTTTTTCCACCCGCCTGCTCTTCTTTCATTTTTCATGAAGACCCTCTCTTGCTCCGCTCACACGCTCGTATCTCCCTGGTAAATCAAGGTGGCTGCTTGTCTCCAGCTCTGTTTGCCTTCCTGAGCACCAGGGTAAACGTGGGCAGCGTGCTGGAGCCGGATCAAGGAGAAGGCTGACCTCGCCCCCCTTCCCTCCCCATTCACAGCTGTGCCCAGCTGGCCATAGGCTGCGTTCCGCATCCGGGAATGCCTTCTCTCCGTTTTCTGGGGTGAAACCGGTAAAACAAATAGAAAGAGTGAGAAACGACCTCTCCCAGGCTCTGCTGGGTGAAACCACGCTGCAGAAAGCTCTGAGAGAGAACGTTGCTCCAAGAGCCCAAACTGGGGTCAGCACAAAGGCTGCCATTGACTTCATCTGGCGTTCTCCAGCTGACGAACCCTGTGACTCTTCCACGTCTTTCTGCTGATCTCTCCAGACACGGGATGAGGACCGGGACTGTAAGGAGGCCCACACTCATGGTGGCCTCCTTGCAGACTGCAACACGCCGCCGAGTAATAGCCTGCAGCCAGCTAGCAATAGGAAATCAGGTCATGAACTAGCTTCTCTCTCCATCCGGCATCGGAAGAGACGAGGCGTGAGGCACGGCCGTGTCTCCTCTTTCTCCGTCTCCGCTCCCTGAGATGACGGAGTTGGCCGCAGGCACTGCTCGACGTGGGTGTCCGGACCCAGAAAAGCAGAGCCAGCTGCTCTGCCCTGGGCTGGCCCTGCAAACGTCCCGTGTGCCTGGAGCAGCTTTGCCCTTTCCCACAGAGGAATGACATGTGGGATTAAAGGAAAAAAAAAAAAAAAAAACCAGAAACCGCCAAACCAGCATTTTTAGCTGGGTTCAGAGCAGTTTCATGTGTCTAGAAGGGATATAGCAGCATAATCAAGATTTATGAAAGAAAGAAAATATTTTAGGAGAGGCCATTTGTTCTGTTCTGTATCCCGTAAAATCTCCGGACGTTATTTGTCGGTCGATGTGGCAGCAGCACTCAGCCCTGCGGCTTGGGAACAAAAGGCCACTCTGCGAAGGAAGAGGCGAAGCGTTGAAAGACACCAAGAGACGTCTCACGGTTTACAAAACCCGGTCCGAGCATCCCTCAAGGTAACCCAGGAGGGCTGGGACCGCGGCCGTGCGCTGGGCGTGGGCAGGCTCTTCCCTGGAAGATCACGTCTATGGACGGACTGGGCTGGCGCGGGGAAGTCGAGCACCGCGGCGGTAGTACAGCACCCAGCGTTTGCTGCCGACAGAGAAAGTACATCAGGCCAAGCGAGGCACTGGTTTGTCATGGGGAGGTGTTTTGTGCCCCGTGTTAGAATCATAGAATCATGGAACGGTTTGGGTGGGAAGGGAGCGTTCAAGCCCACCCAGCCCAACCCCCTGCAAGGAGCAGGGACATCTCCAGCCGGATCAGGTTGCTCAGAGCCCCGGCCAGCCTGGCCTGGAACGTTTCCAGGAGATGATTTTCGATTTCTCCAGGTTTCTTGCTTAGCAGCCAGAAAGGAAACACACACAGGGATGCGGGGAAGCTGCGGAATTTGGGAACTTCTGTCCTGGATGAGGCCAATCCCCTGGGCTGCCCGGCGGATCAGCCCTGGCCCCATCCCGGATGCTCAGGGGGCTGCCAAAGGGACCTTCACCTTTCCGTGCGAGCAGACCCCGGTGGGTTCTTGAGTGGACCCTCAAGTCATTGAAGGGTGAAAGGGCTGCACATCCCCATCCTCCCTGGCCGTGCGTGTTTTTCGGGGATGCTTGCGGAGAGCCAGCCGTGGTGGAGATCCCGCTAGAGGAGACGCCAGAAGGCTCTGCCTGCTCCCAGCCCTCGCAGCATCCCTGTTAGCTCCTGGGCCTTATTTCCCTGCAAGCCCTCGCTGTCTTCTCTCTCCTCCTGATTTATCTCCAGCACGGAGCGCTGTATCACTGCTATAGATTGCCGCTGGCAGCAGGACAAACACGCCCGTCTTTAGTTTATGGACTCATTTTTCTTTTTCTTTTTTTCTTTCCCCTCGAGTTAACACAAACAATACACCGAGTCGATCCAAGGGAATGGCGATTACGGGGCAATCGTGTGCTCAACTCGCTCTGCATCCAGCAAAATGAGAGCCAGAATGCCCTTTCCACGCGCTGTTGCAAACAAGCAGGATTTAAAGCTGAACTTTCTGTTTCTCCGGGCAGCTTCTGCCTCAAGGATGCTTCCATCATCGGTCTGCAAGCCCGCGTCATCTTCCCCACGTTGTGGCAGCTGTCTTCGGCAGGAAAAACCAGCCAGTTCTTAACCTTACATGAATGAGTGTAACACTAAGGGAGCAAAACACGCTCCGGAGAGCATCGCGCCTGAGAGGCATTGCACCCGGGAGCTTAAACTGGAGCTCAGCTGGGGACGCGGTGGGGACCACGCACCCAGGCTTCTCCAGGGGTTTTTGGTGACGGCAGGATGGGCCAAGGCACAACTGTGCTTTAAGGGACCACGACAGCACCTGAGGTTTTTCCTGCCATTAAAACCCCACTTCTAATCCATGCAGGTCGAGTATTCTGGGATGCCTCCAGCTGGGTGGTGCCCTCAGGACCATTTCTGGGTGACGGAGGGCACCAGCCCCACTGACCGCCCAGCTTCCCAGCTCCACGTGGACATCCCTCCCACGCGGGTTTGCATTGGTCCTTCCTTTGCCACATTGCAACCGCTTTCCCTGGCGTTATCCCTGGAATAAGCATGGAGCCCAGCTGTTGGCCGCTCGTAGGTTTCAGTCGGAGCGTTCGGGGCAGATCCTGCGCGCTGCTGCCCAGGGACCCGGGAGCTACGCCTGCTCCATCCTGATGCCACGTTAATGATGACAGCAGCAGAGGGGTCAGTGGTGGGACCCCAGGGACATGTCCTAACACATGTCCTTCACTGCTGGCTCCTTTTTGCAAAACCCCTTCCTATTCCTGCTGTGTTTTAGGGATGGCCGTTTCTCTTCTTCGCGTGGCCGGACGGGAGCGTGGAAGTGGAGCAGACGATGCCAACACTCCAGCCGTGACCCAGGCTGTTTCCCAGCTGAGCAATCGCTCCTTTTGCACAGCAGCTGCACTAAAAGATCACGTCTACCTTAAAACTACTTCATGGGAAAGCGAGTTTCATTGCTTACCATCCGCATGAAATATTCAGCGTTTCATCCGTAGCGTTCACCTTCTGTTTGTTAAGCCGGCATTAGGCTTTGACAGGAGCCGGGCTGCCATTTGCTGACAGCAGGTCCGCGCAGCGCTGGAGGGCCACAAACCGTGTCACCCCACAGCGGGATGGCCCCTCCATCCTTGCTGCCTAAATGTGGTCGCTGCCGTCGGCATCGCCGTGGGTCGGGCGCGGTGGCAAGGCTCTATCGGCAGCGAGGGATGAGCTTTGTGGGAGAAGAGGCAATGAAGGGTAAAGGATGAGGGGAGGAGGAGAGTCCTGTGCTCAGGTGATGGCCCCGGTCCATTTTCTGAGGTGGCTGGGAACTTTCCAAGAAAATACTGAGTCACGGACAGCAGAACTTTTTTGCCAGAGCAGCAGTTCTGAGGGACATCTCCCTGGCGAAGCTGACTTGGGCTCAAAGTAGACGAACTGCTCAAAAGCAGCACCTGGCACCCTCCCACGGCTGGCCCCCTGGCAGTTTGGGTGTGACCAAGGCTCAGGTACTCGTAAAGAGCCAAGGTCTACCGAGGGTCACACCAAGGACTGTGCACGGAAAATCTGCAACGCATCTCAGCTTCTGCTCAGCGCCGAGCTGCAGCGTTTCTGAATCCTCGGCTAAAGGGTGAAGCCGTACGTTACAGCCAGGCGTGCTGCAGGGTACGGTGAGCTGCTTCAAATTCCTGCCTCCGATTTTACGTCCATTCAGCATTTTTTCATGCTTCCTTAGCCACAGTTTTATGGCCTTCATAGCTGTGGTGCTTTTGGCCCAGCGCCTGAGGCGTTCCTTCCTCTGGAGAGGGGTGCGATCAAGCGTGTTGCGCCTCAAACTCCCTTAAATCTTGAGAGTGTCAACCTGCTTCTGCCCGAATTACACTTTCCACGGTCAGAAGGAGGGAAGTCGTAAGAAAAAGACAAAATATTCTTTCCAGCCGGGGCTGGGGAGCGAGCATGTTGCAGATGCAGGAGAGATGCTGCTGGCTTTGGTGTCCATCTCCTGAGCCGGTGCACATGGGATCTTCGGGAATTCGCTTGGTCTGTGACCCCTCTTTCTAGTTTGCAAGGATAAGAGAGGTTCCTGACCTGTGTTTCAAAAACTCTTTGGCATTTTTTGGCTGGAAAACGTTGAACGTCACCGTTATCTGCAGCGGATTTTCCCAGCGCCGCCAGCGTGCGGGTTGCCTAGCCTTGCCATGGCATCGCTCCCGGCGACGATTGAAGCTCATGGCACGGCAGGGTGGGGCAGCTGAGCTCTTCCAGCCGGTAACGTGGGAGCAAAGGCCGAGTCGCCTGTTCCAGCGGGAGCACGGCCGTTGCTGTCACCGCACTCTCTGTGGGAACACGACGGCAAGGAGTCAGGAGATGCCGGAAACAAACGCTTTCCGGTTTTCAGTGGATGGCTTTGGGGTTTTTTTCCAGTTCTAGTGAAATCTGTTTGTAAAACAGCTCTTTAGTGGCATTTCGCTAAGGGTGTAAGTTAGTGTTTGGGTGGGAAAAGGCGAATTAAAACAGAGATTGGGCTTGGGCGAGGCGAGGCTCTGTGTTCTTCACCGTCTCCCGTACCCAGGCTTGCAGAGGGGATCTGTGCCCTGGAAAACAAGGCTCCTCGACTCATCCCTTGAAGCGCGCTGTGAGGTTTCAAGGTGGAAACCACCCTGGGGACAGAGCTGTGACCCTTGCACCCCCTGTGCTCTCTGCCGGTGCTCAGGGTGGGAGGGCAGGAGAGCAACCGCAGCTCCTCCGCGGCCCAGCTCCCCCGGAGAGGAAAGCTGGTGGCTTGGCCCCATCCTCGCCCTCTTGTCAGCGGGGAGCTGCACGTCCGGAGGATTCACGGGGGACAGTGCGTCTCGCTCCCAAAGGGGACGGCAAATGCAACGTCCCCGTCACGCCCAGACCCGTCCCCTGCCCACCTCCCCAACCCTCAAGGCAAAACGCTGCAAAACGAGAAGCCGACCCCGGGCCACGGAGCCACCCCGGAGCCCGGCTCCAGCGCCCGGAGAGTGCGGAGCGGGGCTCAGCCGCTCCCGAGGCCGCCGCCGGGAGGATCCAGCCAAGCTCTGCCCGCCATTATTTATTTCCCCGTCACCGCACCGCCGGTGTAACTGCGCTACGACGGGCCGTGCTGTCGAAGCTGCGTTAGATTTATCCTTTCCCTCGGCCTTTCGGGCGTTACACCAACTGGACGGCGGTAGCCCGCGCTGCGCTGCGCTGCAGGCAGCATCGTTACCTTCCACACTGAAAATTAATGCTGGAAATTAACCCAGCAGCCTATAGGAGGAAGCATTGTCCAGGGGCTGAAGCACGGGAGCGGAAAGGCTGGGAGACGAGAGGTTTTCATCTGTCTTTGGCTGTGTGGTACCGCGAGAATAATTTTAAAAGGAGGATAAAGAAGAAAATAAAGGAAAAAAAAACCAACCTGGCTCGCTCAAGCCGTTTCTTGTCTTTTTTTGTGTGCGTGTGTCCCTGCCCGGATCTCACAGCGGCCGGAGCTCTGTATGGCACGTGCAGAGATGCGATAAGGGTTTGATCCAACCGGAGTTATAAACGGGGAGAGAGCTCCCGCTCTTTTTCACAGCTCCGGCACAGCGAGACGGTGCTAAATATAACGAATACTAATAACTGTCTATTCGTTCAGCACGTTTAGCTAGCTATTAAGATATCTTTTGCTGATAGATTGTACAGATACTTAGATTAATTAGATTAAATGATATCTAGGAGGGGGGAGAGGGAGAGATTTGCCACATAGGTGAAACTGGGAATATAAGAATTGAGTTTTACTGTCGACTGGGAACCACAGAGGAACTGGCCCACTTTACTTCAGCGGGTTTGCTCCCTGCCCCTGTATTCCCCTCTGTTGTACCGCAGGAGCTGGATCCAGGCCTCCGTTATCCTCCTCCTGCGCATCCTCCGGGAAACCCCGTGGTCACCAGAGCAGCGGTAAGGAAATCTGGGGCCAGCTCCAGAGGAGCTTGCGCCTGTCCTCCTGAAACGCACAGATCACACCGACCTTGCTTGAAACGAGCCGCTGCTGGAAACCGGGACCGAGGTTTTACGAAGCCCTCATCAGCTGCAAATAACACCAAAAAAAACTCGGCTGCCGCTTCAGCACTCGTGTCCAGAAATGGATCAGAAAAAAGTGGGAGTTCACGGAGCTGCGTTCCATGGCCAGGAGAGCCTCCCCCAGCAAACCCACCGTGATGCCCAGTAAAACTCCTGGAAAAAGAGCAAATACCCGCTTTTTGTGCCGCTCTCACTACGTTAAAAACCAAACTGCTTCTGTGAATACAAGATATACCCTGCTGCAATTATACTGGCGGAAAGGTGCCTTATTCTCGGCTTCCATCTTGAAGGCGGTGTGGTTTAACGGGTCCCACCAGCCACCAGCAGCCTGTCCTGCGCTCTGTTCCACTTACACCTCGTGTCCCTCTTGCACCACTCCCCAAGTGTGGAAACCTTCACCTGGCCGGCTGGGCCATCATGGGAAATGTCGATTTGTGGAAACTTTGGGGAAGGAGGCTCCTACTCTGGGACCTAAGGTAGAGCCGGGCTTAAAATCTGACGCCATCTGTTGTTGCTGAGCAATGGGAAACACAGCCCCACATGAACGCAGTCTCACTTTGGCTGCCTGGGGAATAGGTGCCTTTGAAAAATTTACTGTAGTGGGATAGAAAAGAAAATTACTCTGGAAATAAAGATCAGGGCTTGAGCTGCTTCCTCTGCACCGCAGGCTGAAACCAAGCTGTGCTGGAAATTCTCCTCTTGTCCTTTTGTGGCTCGAAGGGTGTCCTCGTATCGTGTTGAGCATACAGAATTTTTTTTTCTCATCTTTGGCACGAGTAGAAGTACTAGAAACATGACTAAGCCGGAAGCAGCTTGGTTTAACCTGTGTTCCCCCATCTTACCCAGCCCCAGCCCCAAGCTGGGATGCACTGAGCAGCCTGCTAGTCAGGCTTGCAAAAAACGCTGGCTTTAAACCAGGCATCCTATCCCCCCGCGCTTCCACCAGCACCGTCCTCAAGCTGGCTGCTCCGCCGAGCCAGATGGCATCTCCACCCCGGGGCACCGCGCTGGCACAGCCCGAGGAACAGACCGTCCGCGACGCGGCTGACAGAGGTTCCTCCGCAGCCCGCCCGCCATCCACCTCGGTTTAGACCTGAGGTCCTCTTCTTCTCGTCACGTCGCTCTGCTGCGTGAGGCAAGCTTGGGTCTTACTGGATAGCAGCTAAATGCACCTCTGTGCATGAAAATCTAAGGGTACACGGGAAGTTTTATAGCCCAGGTTGTTTCCAGCTCGCTGTCTAAGCGATTGGCATCCTAGAAACACAGCGAGCAGGATGTTTGCTTTTGCAGAGGGTACCCAGGCGCCTACCGGAGAGCGATGCTGCGATAAGGCAAGGGCTGTGTCTGCTGCTGCAGCACAAGGTGGGACTGGCCGGGTCACTGAGGGCGGAATTCGGTCCGGGGCATTCACTCGGGGGTGCAAAATCCTCCAGAGCGATGGCAGAGAAGCCTTGGCAGTGCTTAGCATACCGGCGTCCCGCTTGCTCAGGCGTGCTTTTCAGAAGATGCTTCTCCTGTGGCCAGGCTGCTCCTGACCCCTCTTTTCTCCACTCCAGCATCCTTCCCCGCTGGGCTTTGCTCTGACAGCGCTCCCCTGAAACGCAGTGGTGTTTGCGGTCCTACGCCACGATTTTAATTCACCAGCTTGAAGGAGGTCGTGAAGAAAAGTCTGCGTGCGACATCTCTGATGCAGTTTGAAAGTGGCCAACCAGTTCCTGACTCCAGATGGTGAGATGAGATCAGTGGATACGCGTGTTCCTGTGACGGCTAGCAAACACAGCACAGGACGGAGACGCGTCTCCGACACAGAATTTCCATCACCCCTGAAGTCAGTAGTGACGACGCCGGTTTCATCGCTGCTCGAGAGGATCCAAAAAACCCTCCTGTAGTGGTGACACCAAACCAAAACCTTGATCCCCAGCAGCTCCCATGCTTTGGGAAGGGTTTGCAGCCTAGTCCTCATCTTTCTGTTGGTTTCCAACTGCACTTCGCTGCAGAGACACCTGAGCTTTCCTAATGAAAAGCCAATTAAAGCGCACCATTAAGCACAGCCTTTTTCCTTCCGTGTCCAAACCTATCTGTCACAGAACGGACACAACCACAGTAGCACAGGTTGGCAGATGCTGCTAAAAATGGGAAAGATAAGATGCGTAAGTAAATTATTGAAATGCCAGCCTGAAGTCTCAGACGGGACCGGGACAGGCGGGGTTAGACGTACGCGGCCGCTTGCGCTGTGCTCCCAGCGCTGCAAAGCCACCTGAGCTCCTCACGGCGCGGAAGCAGATCAACCACTTTTTACAGCAGCTGGCAACGGCTGGAGTTTCCAGGCCGCTCGTTTGGACCCAGCAAGTCCTCAGCAGGCAGAGCGGAGGGGCGTTGCGGGCAGAGCCGGGAAGGATCGCCACTTCGATTTAACCTCACGTGCGCACGGGGTCTGTGCCCACCGCCTGACCCGTGCGGCTCCCGGAGAAGGGAGGTGAAGGAAGAGAGACAAAAGTACGGCTCAGCGATGCCGGTGGGGGTTTGCTGCTGATTTTCGGGCACCTAGGAGCCCGCGCAGGACCGGTGACTCTGGGGTGAGACCCCCTCTGACCGAGGCAGGGGTGCCCCACAAGAGCCTTGCACCGAGAGCTTCTGCTGCCTTTTTAGGAGTAGCTCCACTTTGTTTACGGATGAGAGATTCCCGCATTTAGCCCTCACTTGAGAACCATAACAGCGGCAGAGTGGAGTCTGAACCTCTGCGTGCTGGGCCCTTCTGACGTAGGTGAAATACGGGATTTTTCCTCTAATAAATATCCCTCCCTCAACGCGCATTTCTCCTTGTTATCTCTAGATAAGAAACCGATCAAGCAGATGTAGCAGCGTCGGTTCTCTGCGACAACATCCCTGCAACATGATGCATCACAAGATCGTCATCAGAGCAGGGCGCATAACTGATTTATTGTTTTTATTTCTTTTTTAGCTGAGAAAAAAAAATTAGGCAATGGAAAAAATTGTGTTTATTTTCGGTTTAGAGTCCTTTCAGCCCTTAAAAATACACACTTAGAGACCTTTCCAAGAGTTTTGGAGCCACGCAATGGGGATTTTAGCAATGCTCAGGGTGACTGCAGAGCGGGCAGGACCCCCCAGTCTGTGGATGAGGAGGTCAAGGCACCACGAGGTCAAGTGAATGATGTCCAAGCTCCGAAAACACGGAGAGCTGGAAATAGGAGCCAGGAAGCCATGCCAGCGCCTTCCTTGCAATCACCAGACCACGTTCTGTGTAATAACAGAGTGGACACAAACAAACACACATCAAGCCCGTTCCTTCCCTCTCTTAGGACACAGATGAATCATGTTCCACTCTTGCGACTGATAAAAGAGAAGGACCCAAATTCTTGTTTCGTTCTTTTTTGGAAACATTTGTAAAAGCTGGTTTATAAAACCTCTTAGCAACTTCTTCTGAGTTTCCAGACCCCCTTATTGCTTTTACAGTGCCAAACTTCCATCTCTCTGGAGAGCACGCTTCAAGTTGCCTCAAGACGTGTCAGCAGTGGTCTGGACGCTTTCCATCTCAGCTCATGAAAATATTTGCACCAGTTTGGGTCTTGGTACTGCGGAGGACGAAGCGCTGAAGCAGTGTGCATTTTCACTTAGACGGGAAGGTCTGTTGAAGGCAGCAGCGTTACTTCCAGAGTTAGAGTTGTAGCCCGACAGAGCTGAAAATTCACCAGGAATTTTTCAATGAGTTTGCAGTCACGTTGGATCTGGCCTCCACTGGATTTCACTCTTACCCAACTCTGCCAATCAAACAGCCTCATGGTGACTAAACTTGCCCACAAGTCATTTTCACAGAAGTTTTTACTACCTGCTGAGCAAAGCAACCTCCATCATCCATCCGTCCATTCATCCATCCATCATCTATCCACCCGTCCATCCATCATCCATCTATCCATCCACTCATCTGTCCATCCACCCGTTCATCCGTCCATCCATGTGTCCATCCATCCACTCATCTGTCCATCCACCCATCCATCCATCCATCCATCCATCCACCCATCCATCCATCATCCATCCCTCCCTCCATCCAGCCAGAATTTTGGTCAGATCTGACACCCGGCTGTAATCATTTCACACAAGTCTGATGAGGAGGAATTTCACTCTCCAAGATCTCAACGCCTTTTTCTCTTAAGTTATACAGCATTTGCAGGTGAAATTAAATTTTGAGCTTAAAAAAGTTACAATGTTAAAAACATTCCCTATTTCCCCTTCCTTTTTTTTTTTTCTATTTCTCCTATTTTATTTTTTTTTTTTTAGTTTGGGGGCATTTTTTGTCATTCGCTTCTATAATTTCCAAGCACTTCCTCCCAATTTTAACTTTCTCCCCTGGGCCGGGGGTGCGTGGCGGGCAGCCCCCCTGTTCCCCCCCCGGGACCGGCCGCCTTTTCCCGGCTGGGTGCCGCCGTTAGAACCCAAACTCTGCTTTGCCGGATGGGAAGGGGCCACTCCCCGGACGCCCCCCCCCACCACACCCCCGGCACGGAGCTTCCCGGCCGGTGCGGTGACCGGGGCGGGGGGGAAGGCGGGGGGAGAGGCGGGGCGGGGGCGGGCGCTCGCCGCTCTCCCGGCCATAAAATGGCGGCGCCAGGGCCGCGCGCGCAGAGCGGAGCGGCGGCGCGGAGAGCGGCGGGGGCCGGTGCTGACCGGTACGGACCCATCTCCGGGCCGTTCTGCGGAGGTAACGGGGTCCCTTGTGCCGGGGAAGGTGCTCCTGGAGCCGGGGGCGGGGGTCCCGCCGCTGGGTTTGGGCCGGGCTCGGGGAGGGGGTTGCGGGAGGGCGGCTGTCCTTGTCTGTGTTTCCCCCCGGGGCTAAAAGCCACTGCGGGAGGGGATTTGGGAAGCTGGAGGGGGACCTCGCTGCTGCTCTCTGGTCTGTTGCAGCCTCTTCCGTGGCAGAGGCTCCTCGGTCGATCCCGGTGCCCCCTGAGCATCCCGGTGAGGCGTGCGGCCACCAAACGCGGGCTCAGCTCTCCCCGCTGCCCAAAACTGCCTGCAGAGTTCCATCTCTGCCCTCAAGTTTCTCCAAAATTTGCATTAGGATCCTGCTGATCCTTCAGCGTCGTGTTTTGACTGCGGGACCAACTTTGGAGCGGGCAGAGCTCCAGGCGGTGCAGGGAAAACCCTCCCGGTCTCCCAAATCCCTGCACGGAGCAGGGCTTGGCTGGGGATCCATCTGCCGAGCTGGGTTTATGTAAGAGCTGATTTGCGGTGTCAAAAGATGCTGGAGAACCAGCTTGCCTGTGGAAAAAAATGTATAAAAACGTGGCATCTGGCCCCAGGCTGTGGCAGTAGCCTGGTATTTGTCTTGGTCCCAGACCCTTGGAGAGGTTCTGCCGTCTCTGCCCTGCTCTCAGCTTGGCTTCGCGTCCCTGTCGAGTACTTTCCAGGAGCAGGGATGGAGCAGGAGTGCCAAAAGGCACTGTCACTCTGTCCTTTGTAGTGATATCCAGTGCCGCTTTTCTGGCAGATGCGTGGATCCTCCTTGCGTGGGACCATAAACTCCCGTCCAGCTCGGCAGGAGACACCGTGCCGTAATGCGGTCCTGCCTTGGCACGCTCGCCAGCTCCTCCTGGCCGGCAGGATGTGGGGCCAGGCGGGTCGCTGGGCAGACCCGAGGTGTGACAGTCCTGGCTTTCCTGTTGTTAACAGCCGTACGGCATCACCACGCCTTCCTCAATAAGGGCGGAGGGCTGCAGGCGAAGATGGTGTGTTCAGACCACGGGCAATGCTCTTGCCTTCTTGTGGCGTGGAAGGGAAGGCAGCGCTGGCTGACGCTGCTTATTCCAAGGGGATGAGGGAAGAGAGCTGGAGAGCCAGGGGCCTGATCCTGCACTGCTTGCTGACCCAAAGCAAGTGCGGTCTGGCTTGGGGTCGGTGGGACGATGAGCTGCATTTGCTGCTGTGCTTAACGTTGGCGTGTTGCTGCTTCTCGTTGCAGGTGGGAAGGCAGCAGTAGCTCACTATGGCCCTGGCAGACAACACGGGCTCCACCAAACCCAGCGAGGACTTCCCTTTCCCCGAGATCATTGAACTCAATGTGGGTGGACAAGTCTACATCACCCGCCACCCCACCCTGGTCAGCGTGCCTGGCTCGCTTCTCTGGGAGATGTTCACCCAGAAGAACGTCCGCTCCCTGGCCCGCGACAGCAAGGGACGGTTCTTTGTGGATCGGGACGGCTTCCTCTTCCGCTACATCTTGGATTACATGAGGGACCAGCAGCTGGTGCTGCCCGACCACTTCCCGGAGAGGAGCCGCCTGCAGCGAGAGGCCGAGTACTTCATGCTGCCAGAGCTTGTGAAGATGCTGGCCCCCAAGCTCAGCAAGCAGAACTCGCTGGGAGATGACCCATGCCAAAGCGACCCGGAGGAGCTCTCCCCCAACGCAGACACCACACGCAACCTGACCTCTGCCAGCGCCGTGCTCCCCAGCGCCGTGGCTGGTGGTCCTGGGGGTGCAGGTGCTGCCGGCACCGATGTCCGCAGGGCAGGTTTCATCACCATCGGCTACAGGGGCTCCTACACCCTGGGCAGGGACAGCCAGACGGACGCCAAGTTCCGCAGGGTGGCACGGATCATGGTCTGCGGCAAGACGTCGCTGGCCAAGGAGGTCTTTGGGGATACCTTGAACGAGAGCAGGGACCCGGACAGGCCCCCGGAGAGGTACACCTCCAGGTACTACCTCAAATTCACCTTCCTGGAGCAAGCCTTTGACAAACTGGCCGATGCTGGCTTCCACATGGTGGCTTGCAACTCCACAGGCACCTGTGCCTTCGCCCACGACCAGACAGACGACAGGATCTGGACCTCTTACACCGAATATGTTTTCTATCGTGAGTGACACCAAAACAAACCAACCCCACAAACCGAGCACCAACTCTCCCTTTCCTCTCCTGTGCTGGCTGTTGCCTAGAAGGTAGACGTCTGACCCCCGAAATCCCAGCGTCCCCCCTTGGCCTCCTTTTGGGTTTGTTCTTGGGTTTTTCCCCCCTCCCTCCTCCACGTTGAACCCGTTCAGCTCTTCCTCGTAGCAACTGCTGACCGCCAGCCTTCTTCCCTCTCTCCGATTTCTGCAGTAGCCGCCTGTAGCTCCCAACCCTCCCTGGACGTGTGGACTTGGACGCTGTCGCGTACGTGTTTTGGGTGGGAGGGGGGGGATTCCCGCAGCTGGATGAGCTTGTGTTGGACACTGAACTCTGCTCTCGCGCCCTGTGCAGCTCCCCGGGAATTCTGTTTGATCTGCCGGGGGTTGGAGTGAGAAACCCCTGGTTTAAGGACTTGGAGAAAGTTGGGAAGCAGAGAGGAGGGTGGGGGGTGGAAAGACGAAGCCTCGCAGCGCGGATATGTTGCCGTTAGCCCACGTAAGCAGCTTAGCGTTTAGACTGTCGGTGCTTGGGAAGGTTGGGTAGAGATGCACTTTGCGTTTGCAGCTCTGGTCTGAAGCATCACTGCGGCTCTGGGATGCCTTGGGGGGGTGGGTTTGGGGGTGGGAGGAGGGTGGATAGGCGGATGCTCTGCTCATGCATACGTGGAGGGAGGTGGGGGGGAGCGGGGAAGGCTTTACACGCTGTGGGGTGCGAAATGCTTATACAGCTCTTCAACTAGTTGGAGGTCTGTCAAAAAAGTGACCTCCATCTTTCCTTCGGAGTACGATAGCGGCGTGAGGGAGGGGGTTGGGTTACTCCGGCGAGCGGCGCTTGGGCTCAGCCGCAGCCACGGCTTCACAGGTTGAAGGGAATCTTTGCCAGACGTGAAAAGTCTCTGCCATTTTGGCAATCTCCTGCAAAGGTCTCCAAGGTCTGCATCTGGGGCTGGCTGCTGCCGCTTCACTGTGCCTGGGCGATGGGTAATAAAGGAACACAAAGGACTCGCCTCCGTCTTCGTGTGCTGGGGTGCGAAGGTGGCGCTGGTTGTGCGCTGCGCGCACCCAGAGGGGTTGTTCGAGCAGGACAACAGCTGGCACGTGGGCTGGGAGCGATGTGCTTTAGTGTATGGAGTCAAATGAGGAGGAGAGGGAAGGAGGACAGCCTTGCTGGAGCCCTCCTGCCCTGCTCTGACCCCCCTCCTCCTGTCTGAACCCTCGCTCCTGTCCCAGCTGGGCCAAATTGCAATGCAGTGCAGTCAGATCCAGGCTCGCCCGCCTGCCTGCAGAGCAGCCCTGGCTGGTGCCCTCATCCCCATCACTCGAGCAGGGCTGTGCAAGCTCTGGGGATCTGCAGACCTCGGTGCCAGCGCTTGCGGGAGCAGTCACAGGTGACCTCGCTGCCCCGATGTCCCCAGCTGCTGCCTGTTCCTTCTCTTGCTCTGCCGGGGCTCTGCTCCCTTGGCCCACCGCCCATCCCTGGTCCTGCGCCTGTGGCTGCTGCTCGGGCAGCCCCGGTGACGCTCTCGTTGCGGGGAGGATGGCCTCAGCAGCTGGATGTCGGCCAAAGTGACATTTCTGTTTGGGCTCATCTGGGAGGGAGGTTTGCAGCTGGTTTCCGAAGGGGGCGGGAGGGCTGCGGTCTTCTGGTACACAGGGCAAGCCGAAACGTTGCTGTGAGGCTGCCCCTCTCTCCTGAAGAAGGGGAAGGTGCAAATGGTATTTCTATAAGGGCCCGTTCCTCATTGCACCAGCCTCTTGAAGAGGAAATGACAACCAGCTTTGAAAAAAAAAGAAAAGAAAAAGGAACTTGAGCTCGGTGTGGGGAGAGAGGCTGAAAGGCAGAATTAAAATAAAGGGGGAGGGGACACACGGCCCATGTTGGGTTGTATTTTTTTAACCTAAAGATTTTTCTGATCATTATTAATTAGGACTGATTGGGGAAAGAAATTGCTGCCTTGTGAGAGATGCTGGTGCTTTGGTGTTTGCTTTTCCGCTCTGGAACTGAACCGATCTCGCAGGAGGAAGCGTTTTTCCTGAGGGAGGGACAGTTGTGTCAAAGGGAGGGTTTAGGTGGTTTTGGTCTGCCAGGTGATGAGATCTGGGCTGTTAAACCTGATACCCCGAGTGAAACGCCATCGCAGCAGGAGAGTTTACTCTCCAATCATCTTAGAGTCTGATGGTTTTCATGAAAACTGATACTCTGTGGAAAAAATACTTTTGTTGAGATCTATCTCAATGAAAATATGACAAATTTGGGGTGGCTTCCTTTCTTTGCATTTATCTAGTAATGGGGAGAGCGTCGTTTTGCTGCTGCCCATGGTGGGAGGAGAACCTGGTAATTTGATCCTTAGGAGAGACCGTTTGTGGAGAAATGGTGGCGTGGAAAAACATCTGTTCGAGGTCCTCATCCTCTGTAATCCTAATCCTTCTGCAATTGTGGCAGCTCACTCGAGCTGGGCAAAAAATGGCAGGGGATGGCTGAAGTGGGTTGGGAAGCTCTCTGTCTCCAGGGCTTCAAGGAGACAGTGCTTTCCTGATGCCACCTGTTTTGCTGGCTTTTCCTGGAAATGTGCCTGCGTTTCTGCACCTTTCCAGATCTCCAGCTGCTTGCTTGGACCACCGTTGCCTTGTCTCTGGGTTGGGCTTGTTCGAAACACCTATACCTCCTTAGCTGTCCTTGTGCTTGTTCTCCCCTCAGCATCTCCCCCCCATCCAGTGTGCGCATGGGGACTCAAGGGAAAAATCGGGTTTTGTTCAGGTTCCTTCCTTGCTGGCTGTTGGCACTGGAGATGGCTTTTCCCTTCCCAAGAAGGTGGCGTGACCCCTCTTCAGGAGCTGATTTCTGCTGGTGCACAAGTGGATTAAGTCGGTGCCCCCCCTCCGCCCCGGCTGGCGCTGAAGCGTAGCACCAGATCCTGTCAGAGGCACGGCCAGCGGCAGCCTGCTCCTCTCCGGGAGCTTTAAGCGAAGATCCTCCACTTGCACGGCAGCTCCAGGGCTTTGGAGAGGAGCCGGCTGCCCCAGCTCACCCGTGGGTGGCTTTGCTCTGGCGTAGGGGGGCTGGTGCCGCCGAGGAAGGGGACGTGGGCGGGCGGGCTGCAGCGCGCGCCCGCGGTGAGAAGGGGTGTGCGTGGGGGGGATTAGTCACGTCGTCTGCCAAAGGCCAGGGCCAGGAAGGATCCCTGCGATTAAAATAATCCGACCTGCACCGAGCGGTCGTCGGCTTTTCTGAAGGAAGTCCTGCTGTGAGTGAGAGGTGGGGTCTGCCTGAGCTGGAGCTCCATCCCCAGATGCCAGACCACCTACACCCTGGCCTTGAGGATGGCTTTTAGGATGGCATAAGAAGCCCCCAACCTCCCGAGGGGGTCTCCATGTGGCAGCAGCTCCCTCATGGAAAAGCGTGGACCACAGCAGGAGTGAGTGTCCTTTGGGAGGGTGCCTGGTCTCGCTGCAAAGCTCGGCAGCTGCTGAGCTCACCAGAAGCCAAGGAATATTTTCATAAAGGGGGTTTAAGCTTTCCAAGCTTATTTTCCCGCTGAGGGGTGATGTAACTCACCCTTTCATTTAGAGATCCCCAGAAACTATCCATCCCAAAATAATACCCCTCGTTCAGAGGAGGCAGAGCCTGAACTCGGCCTGGGTCTGTGTTCCCAGGCAAGCACCCTGCCCACAAATTGCTGGTTACTCGCTTGGCGCCTCGCTACGCAAGAACTGCAGGAACGGAGCTTTCCCCGTAAGGAAAAGCCAAATCCCATCTGTCTCCATCAGATGCTTCTGCCACCCCCAGAGAACATCTGAAAACACTTTATCTCCTAGGTCTGGCTTCAGCCCCTCTCTGAGGGGACAGAAACCACCCTTTGGTGGCAGAAAAGTCCTCCCTGCCCAGGAGCTGAGCTCTCCCCACCCTGTCAGCAGCCGGGAGGCAATAAAGATGGAGCAGATCGGAATTGGGGACTGGGAAGAGGACAAGCAGGGTCCTGTGGCATCCAGAAGGTTAGAGAGGCTAGAGGGGGGACACAGAAAACCCTGTCCCCAGCCTAGAAATCCCATCCTGCCATGGGACACGTGAGAAGCTCATGCTGCTCAGTGCACCGCAAAGGTCGAGACTGACTTGGTGGCGGCACTGAAATAGCGAAGGAGCGACTAAGAAGCACAGGAAGGGAAGAAGCAGCAGTAGCTGGCAGCTGTGACCAACCTCTTCTAATCTGAAAAATAAAAAACAGAAAACTACTTGTAATGGCGTGAGTATTCACTGCTGAGAAAAACTGCTGGAGAGATGGGGGCTCTCCAGTCCTTGGTGCAGCCTGGATGCTTTTCTGTAGGAAGGGGCTTAACAAAAAGCTTTGGGGCTCAGTTCAGCAGCTGGCCATGACGTGGAGGAGGTGAGACAACATGCAGAGCATCGCTCTGCTCCGGCCAGCCCTGGAGACACCTCCGGGCCTCCATCCCGAGGCCGTGGGAGAGGCAGGGGAGGAAACGCAGCTGAGCTGTCACCGGTTGCGTCTGCTGGAAGCCGTGAGAGCTAGGAGATGCTCCGGGTTGGGCCAGCCGTCCCGGCGGCTGGCGGGGAGCTGCAGGAGTGCTTTGCCAAGGGAAGCTTGATCGGCCTGTGCTGACAGCTTGTTCTGAGCGAAAGCAGGTTAGGCTTCGTGACGTGCAGGTGGGTTTCTTAAAAGGCTCTGGCAGTTAAAGTTTTTTGCTTGCTTCTAGGTGGCGGAGGGCTGGGAATTATCACCCCACCTCCTCTGGGAGAGCTGTACAGTATCTGACTGAAATATGCACTTGTAAATAGACTAATTTGTCTAAGTTGTATTTGAGTCCACGGCACAAGCCCTGCGTCCCAGATGTGTGCTCCCTCTCCCTCCTTACCCTTCTCCATCTCCACTTTGCCAGCAGCATCCTTAACGTGACCATGAAGGGCACGTGAGCCCCCACTGTCCCAGGGCAGCAGGGGACATCTGCCATCAGAAATAAATTTTCCTCCTGCTCGCAGACTGCTCTAGAGCACCGAACACTGAACTCATCCTCTTTCTCTGGACTGGAGGTCCTTGGCGTGGGCTCCGCAGCTCGCTGCTGGTCTCATGAAAATACATTTTGGGCCATAGCAGACCTCAAATCCCCTTTCCCCTGCCCAGAGCATGAGCTCAACCTTTAAGAAGCAAAACCACACAAGAAAACAGGCTTTCTGGGCTCCCTGCCCTCTGCACGCTCCCCAGGCAAGCAGCGCGCGGAGGCTGCGCGGGAGCTGGCGAGCCCTGGAGCGCAGCAGGGTCGGGTTCGTGTTTGATTTACAGGTCCCCTGTGGAGGCAGATTGAGCTGGAGGATGAAGGATGCTCAGATGCTTAAGGTTTGGAGCCTGGAGAGCCTTTACTGCGCCTTTGCCTTGGGCGGCAGCTGGCCCAGACCGGCTCTTCCTTCATCCCGGGATGGTTTGGCCAAGCTGTGCGGTCAAACAGCCCCCAAAATTGGAGAGGCAGTGGTACCTCTGACAGAAGAAGTCCTCAATGGAGAGGCAGCAGGATTACTGGGACAGAGGAGCGGTTTTCTAAAAACAAGAACTTTTTATTTATTTAAGGGAAGGGAACATAAAATCCAGGGTAAGGCTCAGTGGGAGGGCATGGGGTCCTTGCAAGCAACCTCAGGGATTTCTGTGCGTCCCGTCACCGCAGAGCCATCCCGAGAGTCAGCTCCGGGGCGTGCAGCCGCAGAGCCACCACGTAGCTGGGCCAGGAGGGCCACCGGAGCCTGGGAGTGGGGATCACCCTCCGGCTGGGGCTTTCGGAGGCTGTCAAACCTCAGCGCTGCGAGCAGAGCGGGACGTGAGGGAGGGCTGGGCAGGAACAGCCCGGGGAGCTCCCGTGGGAGGACGAGGGAGGATTGCCATATAAAGAAGCAATAAAACCAACGGCCCTGAGGCTTTGCTGTTCCCCCTCTGCGCTGCCCAGCGTCCTGGCTACAGCCCAGAGCAGGGTGCGGGGGGCTCAGCGAGGCTGGGCTACAGCGGGTGTCTGGACATCTCTACCATGCCGCTCTTCCCCCAGCACTCTAAAATTTCTCCATCCCTGCTCAAAACCAGGGCTGGGCACGTGACAAGGGGCAGTTTTGGGTGCTGCGGGGCTGGTTGTACCCTTTAGGGGCAGAAGGAACGTCCCCGTCCCCGGGGAGAGCGGCTTGCCAGCAGAAGGCCATCCTCCCCTGCCTGCGTCCCACAAACGGGCACCGCGGCAGGGGAGCCTGGCATCCGCAAAGACATCGTTGCTGCTGCTGCGCCCCAGCTCAGGACCCCTCTGCACCGGTATGAGTGCCTAATCCTGCCCCACTGACCCCAAAATGCCGTGATGGCTCTCACAGCCCAAAGAGGTCTAGCGAACCCAAAGCGGGGCTTCTGCCAGCTCTTCACCGATCCACGGGGCGCAGCTGGATACACCGGGCTCCGCTTCCCCCGTGGTTTGGGGACCCCGCTGGGGTGGCAACGGTTCCTTTCCAGTGCCGGGAGCAGCAGCGTAGTGAGTGCTGGGGTCTCATCCTGACTGGAACAGGGATGCTGCAGGGATGGGCACGAGCCCTGGCTCCGGCCCTGCCCTGCCCTGCTGCAGCCTCACCCAGCCTGCAGCAGGCCAATCCTTTTCGGTCCTTACGGGAAGGCTCTGCGGAGCCACGCTCTCCTGGGAGCGATGAAACGGATCTCCCAGCGCTTCCCTCCCCTCTGAGCCGTCACGAAACGCCTGGTCCGGCGCGACCCAGCACACAGCCTGCCCGCGTCTGCTCTCCACCTGCAGCTTGCCCTGTAAGCCCACCTGCTTTAAAACAGCCTCCAGTCCCCGCGGTATAAACCAGAAACCCACGGGGTTACGCTGTTTTGCCCCGGCTGGGGATCACTTCCTCAGACCTGAGGCTTTCAACCCAAAAAAAAAAAACCCTGAATAATGCTCTAATCCTTCCCCTCTGCAGCAGAGCAAGGGATTACAGCTCATTTAGCGGAGTCCCACTTGCCGTGCAATTACGCCTTGCGCGTATCTATTATTCCCGTTACGAGTTTTCAGGTTAATATATTATTTTAATCAACTCAGAGGATTAAATGCCGTGAAGGACCCAGGAGGACGGCCTTTTCCAGCCGCAGATGGAGGGATGCTGAGGACGGGCGCACGCGTGCAGCCGTGTCCCCTCGGGCTGGGCTGGCGTGAGGGAGGAGGATCGGGGTGACGGGGCAGGGCTTTCCGCCGCCTTGCTGGTAAAAGCAAGAGTTGGCCGGTAGAGTCTGTAGTTAACGGAGAGAAAAAAGTGAGAGGCGAGTAAACAGGAAACTGTTTCGCAACCCTCCCGTTTCCGAATCTTCCCCGCTGCTCGGCTCAGCTCCGCAGCCCCCAGCCACCGACGCTGCCTGTCCCACGTCTCCCCAGCGATGGGCTGTCTCTGCTGGCTCCCGGGCCACCCGTAACTTCTTTTTTTTGGTTTCTGTAAAACTTGCATTTTTTAAAAATTCACTTACAGCGCAGCTGGTTTTCCAGCTTCTCGTCTGTTTAAGTGGAAACGTCTCGTTTGACTTCAGTCGCTTTAATGGAGCGAGGCCAAACCTGAAGGAACTGAGGGTACAGCCAATGTTTCCCGATGGGCGTTCCCAAAATGTCATTGTTCTTTGCGTGCCTGGAGAGGATTTAACGCAAAACCCCAGGGGAACAAAACAAATCACCAACGAGACGCCCCACGCCGCAGCCTTTTCGCTGCCGCTTTGCTCCGGGGGAGCCGACGTCCCCAGGTCCCATCTTGGAAGGATTCCCAGGCTTCCAGAAGTCACGCTAGCGAAACAGGCCAGGAGAGCTCTTCTCGGCACGCCGGGAAGCTGAACCTGTACCGACGCGTCGGGGTTGTGAGAGGGACTTGTTGCCTCACGCCAGATGCCTCCCTCCTGCCCCCCTCCCCCCAATTTACCTGTGTTGCTGACCATCAAACCACGCTTCTGCAGACGCCGGGCAGCAAAGATGTTCCCTTGTGACGGGATGTGTTTGATTTGCCGGGAGCGGTGAGGGCCTGGCACCAGGGACCTGCACCGCGGGCGTTTCCCCTCCCTCGGCAGGAGCTGCGGGCGTCCGTCAGCGTCACGAAAACGAAGGACGAAGCGCCCTGCCTCCTGTCGAGCAGAGGAGCTGGGAAACCTTCCCTTGTTCTCAGGTTTGCTGGCAGACATCCCAGTGGTGCTGGTTCCTCCTGGGGGAGCGCGGTTTTTCGGCTGGGCATCCCCCCCGTCCCCGCACAGGGCCCTGCCGCTGACCTGCGCCTCCCTGGCTCTTTCTGGCCGTGCTGCCCACGGACGCTGAACGCCGCAGCAGCCTCAGAAGTTCCCAGAAGGCTCCCGTGGCGCCGGGGCACGCTCAGTCTTTAACCAGCATCCCCTGTCCCGTCTCACCAGTTAACCAGTCCGTGCTGGGGTCCAGCATCCCAGCCCCGGCCCTCTGTAACGCTGAGTCTGGCTGGAAAAAAGGCGAGAAGGGGGCTTGGAGAGCCTGCGGGAGACGCAGGGGCACTGGAAGCCTCCGGGAGCTAAAAAGCTTTGATCTGCTTGCCATCAGCTCTAGCTAGGATTGCCCTTTCCCTTTCCTTTCTTTCCCTTCTTTTTCCCTTCTTTCCCTTTCCCTTCTTTCCCTTCTTTCCCTTTCCATCTCCCCACTTTTTTACTCTAGAAACTCTGGGTTTCTTTGCATGGTCAGTCATTAAAAAATCCATTGAAATTTCCAGCAAAAGCAACGATTTCCCCCTAAGTGATCTGTTGGGGAAAAGGCAGAAGGGAGCAGTACGACGCGAGGAAAGGAGTATTTTTGGTACAAGTCACCGAGAAGGGGCTGCAGGGTTCCCAGCGGAGCGACGCGCACTGCTCCTCAGCCCACCTGGGGCAAGGGAGGCTTCCCCACGTGCTCACACCTGAAATTCCAGACATCCCCTGGCCGGCAGTGGTCACCGCGACCTTCCGCGCAGCTGGACGTCCCGCCGGCGGTATGATCGGCGGCTCTGCGTACTCCCAGTAATCAGCAAGATCTTGGATGGAAACCTCGGAGGGCAGCTGGAGCACGAGACGTCAGCACTCTGGGGATGGAGGGCAGGGGGAGGGCTGACGCTGCCCGGGACCGAGGTTTGGAGCACGGCGAGGCTGAGCTGTGGGAAGCCGAGCGAAGGATGACGCACAGCCTCAGGCAGGTGTTTTTTGCCGGGAATCAGCTCCCGGGGCTCCGCGGAGCTTCAGGAAACAGCCCAGCTCCATCACCATGCGGGTGCCCACCGTGATGGGGCCCGTCCTCCATGCAGCACCCAACAGCCAAAATCCGCAGCTTCCCACCGTATTTCCCCCGCCAGTAATTCCCAGCATCAATTACCAGCACAGACCCGGGGGATTTTTTTTTGAAGGGAAGGCAGAAGAGGGAATTCCATTCATTTGCAATGGTTTTTGCACTCCACGTCTGGAATCACTCAGCACCACCTTCAAAACAGCCCCTTTCCACTCCCCAGTGCCTAATTTTTCCGAAGCCGTCCCGGCGGCGAGGACGTGGCCTGGAGCCCAGCCCAGCCCTGCGCCTGCACAAACAGCACTGGGGGCCACATCCATTTGTCAGGAGGTTTGAAGGGGCTCGGCCGTTCCCTAAAATAACACCCCTCACGCTGTGTTTGAACCTTTCGGAAAAGGCGGCCCCAGCCCTTTCCAGGCAGCCGGGAAGAAATTGCAGGCTTGGGGCTTTCTTCTGCGGCTCGCGGGAGTTGGTTTTCTCCCGGGCCGCGTTTCCCAGGACGGCGCTTCCGGAGAAAGCCACTCGTCCGGGAGCTTTCAGCACGAGCTCGGCCCTCGGTGAGCTGGAGGCCCCAGGTCAGCGGGTGAGCCACCAGTGAGATGAGTTTGTGGGGCCCGTCCCGGCTGCGGAGGGCACGGGGACCTTGCGCATAGCTGGGTCTGAGCCTTGCTGGCTCAGGGGCAAGCCTTGAAAACACAGCAGGGGCGACGGAAAAACACGAAATAATCCAGAATAAATTATTTTAGCTTTAAGAGCGGACTTGCAGCTCTGATCTCTGGAGGCTGGGGCTAGGCTGGTAGGTCTGGCTCCGACGTAGCCCCGTGCAGCATCCAGGGCTGGATCCTCAACGGGCTCCGGTCGGCTAAGGCGAGCGCCACGGGGATTTGGGTACCAGCGTTCAGAGCTGGGCTGTAAACACAAATATCTGCAATTCCTGCGTCCTGATGGATTTCTTAAGTTCTTCTTGCTGTGAGGAGAGCAGGAGCACCCTGGGTTTCCTCCGTGCCCATCATGAGCCCCGGGACACCCATGGGAAGGTTGGTCCCCGTGGCCCCGTGGGGCTGGCCATACCCTGTGGGATGGGATGGGATGGGATGGGATGGGATGGGATGGGATGGGATGGGATGGGATGGGATGGGATGGGATGGGATGGGATGGGATGGATGGCTGCTCCAGACCTGCCCAAGGTGTTTCTCATCGCATGCCCCGCTGCCAGCCACCCTGAATTACACAGGAGGCGACGCGGGGGCCAAATTTACACGTTAAAGACAAAACCACGCAGCGAGGGGGCCGGCTCCCCAGGGCAACCCGGCAGAAGTCGCTGCCGCCCCCTCCCCGTCGCTGCCCCCGCGGCCTGGAGCCGTCCTGAGCCGCACGTACCAATTACAAACCCTTGGTTTGGAGCATGCAGATGCCCACAGGACTGTTTGGCAGAGATATTTTAGAACTTGCGGCCACGAGCTCAGAGCAGGACGTGCTGTCCAGTTTGGTCAGGTTTTACTGGTAAAAATAGAGCCCGTGGCTCTTTGCCCAGCCACCTCCAGCTCCGACGGATGCAGGAGACTGTCAGCATCCTCCTCCTCACCACGGTTGTCGGCCTCCCAAGCGTGCCAGCTGAAAAAATCACTGTTTTCAGTGCCACGGGTGGCATTTCAGCCCCAGCATCCCAGCATTGAGCCGAGAACCTCCTGAGCTCGGGAACGCACGCAGCAAATAGCTGGGTAAAAACCCAAACTGGTAACACCAGCCCATGAGCCCGACAGCGTGACCCCGGCTCTCCAGTCTTATTTTTAACAAATAATCCTTGCCTGCTCACTTTTCACCACTTCTTGCTGCTTTTCTGAGGTTTCCTGCCCAAAATAGTCCCTGCCGCAGCGAACTGGGCCGGGCGGGCGGCAAGGCGTTCCCGCAGCGGGACAGGAACCGCCCGCTGGTCTCCTCCTAAGCGACATTTAGCAGCGGCACACTGAAAAACCTTGTTTAGATGAGTTCAGCGGAAAGGAAATGCGCAGCCAGGTCTTGGATTGCTCTCGGAGTTGAGAAAGACGTTGGTGAGCTGGAGGAAGTCCAGAGGAGAAGCACGAATGACGAGAGGAGGTTCGGTAACCGTAGCTTATTAGGAAATGTCAAAGGAGCGGGGTTTGTTTAGTCTGGGAAGGAGAAGAAGTGAAAATAGTCCGTCATCGGGCAAAGTTTAATTATAAAGTGGATGGTGACCAATTGCAGTGCAAGTCACTGGAGAAAGGATGACAACGGAAATGTTTAATTCACAGCAGGTCTGGGTTGAGCGTCACAAAAAGCTTTCTCGCGCGGCGCCAGCGAGGCAGGTGTCCGGCAGGACTGGCATCTCCTTCCCGGGAGATTTCAGGTCAGACAAACATCCACCGGAGATGATCCCCCAGGATCCTCCGCCTGCGAGCTGGGAACGGGAGGATGACTGCCTCCATCCGCTCCCATTGCCTGGGCAGGCCCCTGCAATTATCGAGGACAAAACGAGGGGCCAGATCTTGGTGTCCCAACAGAAGAAGCATCACCGATATTTTAACGAGGGGTGCCACTGAACCCAGCCATAGCCTGGAATGAATATCCGGCCACGTTCAAGTCCTGGCAGATGAGAAGGTCCCGCCGTTTCAACGCAAACGCTTTCTCACCAGACCCGGCGCTGACGGGTGGGCGCAGGGATGCTCTGTGCCTGCATCCCCCACCCCGCTGGCTTGGACCGCCCGGGCGCGGCCGCTCCCTCGTTTCCCTCTCAGCCTTATCTCTCACCTCGCTGGTTCACCTCACCTCCTCTGCCGCTGCCTACCCACACGTCCCCACTGCTGCCGCCGCCTCCGCGCTCTCCTCGCCGGCCCACGCCTCCGCCCGCAGCCGCAGCGGAGCTGCTGTCTCTTTTGGCCTTGGAGGAAACGAGCCGGAGGTGGGGCGGATGCGCGGCACCTAAATTTAAACATCTTGCCGGGTAACAGAGCAGTGAAGGAGGGGTCCGGCTTCCCAGCCAGGCAAAAACACCGCTGCTTTCCCCCCGCCTAGACCCGCATTTCTACGGAGAAGCTGTGGCCCACCGTCGGACCACCAAAACCAGACCGTCTGAGGACACCCCTCTACGGCCAGCAGCATCTTTTTGCCCTTCACCTGCCACGAGAAGACTGAAACCAGCCTGGATGTGAATTTTAACAGGGAAGAGCCAGCGCCGGGCTTGCATCCCTCCCTCGTCTTTCCTCACGGCCATCCCGTGTCCGGCTTCTCCCTGCGTGCGGGGCAGCGCCTGCCCTCACCCACCTGTGCGGCTGGCAAGGAGATGTAACCCAGCAAAGCTGTGCTTTATGCCTCATGCCATTTTACATCTGATCTGAAACAAAATCCAGGGCTTTTGTTGCTTTTTTTTTTTCTTCGGAAGACTAGGATCAAATAAATAAAAAAAAAAATAAAGCTATTATTTAAATAATCGGTGGATGGGAGCTCAGTGACACCGATTTAAAGGGATTTAGCTCCAACCTTAAAGCCTGGTGGGCTGCAATTTTCTGATTAATTCTTCCACAAATGACAGGGGTAAAAAACCACCGCGGCCTCGCCCCTGCTCTGCTGAAGACGCGTCACAGACAGCGAGGCTCTGAGGGCGGCAAGGGCAGGAGAGGCTGGACCGCCGGGTTCATCTCTCGCGGTGATGCCGGCGCCGGAGCTTTTCCGCCCGTCGCCTGCGCCACGCGGCTCCTGCTGCCCATCTCCCTCGGGAAGAGGGAGAACCCGGCGCTGGGCGCATTCTGTAATCAAATCAGAGCCAAATCATGCTCAAGGAAAACTGGAAAGCTTTCTAATAATGAATAAACCAAGGGGGATTAAGTGCCCGGGCCCATCTAGAAATGATACATGGGCGGACTGGGAACGCGAACTATTACATTAGGGAGCGGGATCAGGAGGAGAGGATTTACCGGGCGGGAGCGGGCAGAGCGCACGCCGGGCCCCGCATCCTGCCTTCAACAGCGCCCGGCAGAGAGATTTCGGACCGGGGTGGACAAAAGCCCGGGTCTGGTTTGCATTGACCAGATTTCTCCTTAACCTCAGGTTGTGGGCGATGCCCAGTACCCATCACGGTTTCTCTTACCAAGTTCGCTCTTGCCCAAACCAATTCTGGAAGCAGCCTTCCCTGAAGAGAGCGTTCCACAAAAGCCATGTGCTTTTACGACGACGGCAATGCCCTCCTCGGTTTTCTCCTCGTTGGCCACGACTATGCTCGTCTCAGCCCCCTCATTGTAAAGCTCCCGTTGTGCCTTTCGCAGCTTTACCGGGCGGCTCGGGACAGACGTTAGTCCTGCCTGCCCCGAGGAGAAGTGGCCAGGACCAAACTCAGAGCGCTGCTCTACTCCCTGAAGGTATTTTTGGTATTTTTTTTTATTTTCTGTGATTCCGTAGCCCCCTGCCCCCCGTGCCGCTGCCACCCGTTGAGCCAGCATTTCTCCATCGTTCCACCGGCGTCGTGCCTTTATTTTTCGCTCTCTCCTGAGGCTGATTTCAAACCCACCCGGGTGTACTGGAAGTTCCAGTGGCGTTTCCTGACGCACAGTGCTTTTCGCCGCCCGCCGTGTCATTTCTCCCTTCCCGAGGTCCCCTTCCAGCTGATATTTTTTTCCATTCCCTGCCAATTTCTTTCCACTTGACCGTTCGCCCTTTTCCCCTTGCGCCATTAATAAAAGACTTGCATCCCAAGCCGGACTCTCGGGGATGCCCTGTTGTTGTATTATTTATACGTTGAGAATGAAGTCTCGATTCCATTTCTCCTTTCCTCTCTCTTAATAAGCTTTTCATACGCCGTGGACGTTGGACAGCCCCCCTTGGGCTATTGGGTTTCCTTAAAAGCCTCTTTGATGGCTTTATCAACCAGCACTCAGGAACATGTATTAACTGCTCTCCATTATCCACTGTTTTGTTGACTTAACACAAGACGAACGGATTTTTTTTTTTCCCTGTGTATTAGAAGCGCGCGGGCGGTTTTTAATTCTGCCTTTAATTATTATTTCAATTTGCTTGCTCTGTGCAGAAGCAGTTACAATTCCTAAATGGATCTTTGCAGACGTGCTCAGGTGAACTGTTTATTTGCTGAAAAAGGCAGGTCTGGGTTTAATTAAGCCTAGTTGCAAATTCATCCAAATGACAGGAAATAGTGCTGAGAACCCCTTTTTTGGCATGTGAAAAATGTGTTGCCTTCTGCAGGCATGAAACGCTCCGGAGGGGTGCAGCAGGGTACCTACCAGGGACATTTCGGGAGAAGGCCGTGCATCATGAGCTATGAAACTTGGTGGGTTCACAGTGCACATCCAAGGGAAATTCCCTGGAAATAATTTTTCATGGGACAAGACCACAGCACTCTTTTTTGTTTCCTTGTACCCCTCCCAAATGAGCGTGTTTGTGTGAAGAGAGGTCACCAGAAAGCCGTCACGGTGGAGCAGAGAGGCAGACCCACATCTTCTCCTCTATTTCCAGGTCCTGCTGTGCGAGGCCACCTCTCCAGGCAGCTCTCCAGGCACTGCAGCCTTCCAGGTAAAAGCACCACAAGGGATTGTCCCAGGGGAAGCCCGGGAGTGGGTGAGGGTGCTGGTGAAATTGGGGGTTCAGGTCTGTCTGGGCAAGGAGGTGTCTAGAGGACTGGAGATTCAGTAGTGGCTTCGTCCTACTCGTGATTCCCCAGTGGCCCAGAGCTGGGTCTCACTGGCCATGAGATCCTCCTTGGTGGCTTCGGTCCCTTCGCTCCACTTGTAGGACATCTACTAAACAGTTGTGCTTGTGGGACAAACTGGGTTGGGGACCAGAAGTGGAGCTGAGCCAACGCATTTCTATGGGGACTTCGAAGTCTTCCCAAATTCTGGGTTTTAGTTTTGAAAAGGGGATCAGAGCTGGCTCAGCTGAAGAGGACGCACGAAGGACAGCCAGCCACCTCTCCTACAAGCCTTTAACGTTTGAGCGGGGACCTTTAATATGACATTCCAGTCAGCGTCTGCACGGGTGGAGATGCTGGCCAACGGGACAGTTTGGACGACGCTGTGTCTCACTGGAAAGCGCAGCCTCCCTCTTGCACCGCTCAGCGTGTGCTTGGCTCCCGGCGCCGTGCAGGGAGGTTCTATTCTGCACGTTCCTCAGCTTTTGGGAAAGGTCCATGGTCCAGCACCACAAATAGTCATTGCCCAAAGGACTTCATGCTCCAAAAAGGAAACGGAAAGGGGAAAACTGCAGCTGTAACATGGAAAGGAGGCTTCCCAGGGCGGGATTAGACTCTGGCAGATTTTCCAACGCACGATATCTTGGCCTCAAACCCTCTTTGAGTAGGAAAAGGCACAAAGACTGGGAGAAAGGTGAGGTGGGAGGAAGGCCTTTAAAGGTCCCATCCAACCCAAACTATTCTGTGATTCTCTGACTGTAGGCTTTGTCTCTGTTTTGGGGTGAGTACCCCAAAGTACTCACAGCCCTGGGTCAAACTGGACAGAGGTTCTGCAAGATAGGGCCAGAATTGCTGGAAGAAGGAGAGAGAGGAGAGGCCATCTCCGTCTTTCTTCTCACCCAGAAGCTACGACTCCGCTTGGATGAAGGAAATGCCTGTCCACGCTACACGTACGGGCATCCCCTGCTCCCTACGGACCGGCAGCCTTCCTGCTTTGGGGGATTTAAGCCTTTGCTTTTCTTAACCAAATGCAACTCTTCCCTTTGGTGTCCAGCAAAAAAAAATTTGGTTTGGCATGAACAAAGGACTCCAGTTTGCTCTTTCCCCCAATGTATTAAGAGTTGCAATGATTCCCACCTTCCCGGTTTCCCTCCCTGCCGCTGACACTCCCGGCTCGGCCAGCAAACGGAGCGATCTCCCAGCCCTGCCTGGGATCTCCCCGCGAGGCCGTTAGCTCCTGGAATTTCTGCTTGGCAAAAGTATTTGGATAGGAAGCGAGCGCAGCTACATCTGCATGGAAACTGCTGATGGGGCTGCTTTCTGAAAGCGGCTCCTGGAAAATTCAGAGAAAAGCAGATTCCCATGTAAAGAAAGACAGCTGGAGCAATTTTTGTGCAGCAGACTCTGCCAAGGAGCGATCACTGGGAACAGCATGTCCATGTGTACAGTCCTCCTGGAAACTGTGACCTGGGGAACATCTTCCCCTCCTTTCCTCACTGACTCCCATCCCTGCTGCGATGCTCTTGAAGGAACCTTCCACTTCGCTCACTGGGGCCGGGGACACAGCTGGGATAGGTTACCAATTAGCCAACAGCTGGGATGGGCTACCAAATTGGCCCAAGGGCCGGTCCATCCCATGTGACATCCTGCTCGGGGTATAAAGTGGCGACGGTGGAGAGGGGCAGGTTTAGCTTCTCCAGAGGGAGTTGAGCACCAGGATCTGTGGTGAGTTATTGTGCTGTAGTTTACATGCTTAAGTATTGTCTGATTTTTTTTTTTTGTTTGTTTTCCATTTCTGTTTTCTTTTCCTTTGTTGTTCTCTTAAGCTGTTTTTCTCTCAACCCATGAGTTTTGCCTTCTGCTCTTTCCCGATTCTCCTCCCTGTCCTACTCCAAGGGATGGAGAGTGAGTGAGCGACTGTGTGGTATTTTAGCTGCTGAGTGGGGCTAAACCATGGCAATTTGCCGGAATTTTTTGCATTCTTCTGGAAAGAGATTGCTAGGTGACCACCAAAAATCTGTCTTTCTTTAATAACTGGCTCAGTGTGATTCAGCCCTGCCATCTGGGCAAGCCAGAATCTGGATTTCCTCAAGCCCTGCTCTGGCTGACTCCAACAGAGAGTCCATTCCCTGGCTTTCCCACCATCCCCTCTCCCGTCCTCTCCAGCTTTGCCTGGTACCAAGGAAGGATTTAACCCAGGACTAAGGCCAAGAGCACCATCCACTTGCAATGGCATGAGTTGAGGCAGCAGATGAATTACGATGACTTTAACTACCACTTTGTGGTTTCAAGACCATCACTTCCAATCAGCTCACAAACCAGCTGTGATACACAGCCTGCCTACACGCTGCACGTCAGGCACTG
The DNA here is from genome assembly GCF_036417535.1 of Chlamydotis macqueenii. Taxonomy (NCBI): domain Eukaryota; kingdom Metazoa; phylum Chordata; class Aves; order Otidiformes; family Otididae; genus Chlamydotis; species Chlamydotis macqueenii. Next base: position 1,616,703 of record NC_141566.1, read on the forward strand.
ATGAAAGAAGCTGAGCTAATGGTGTTGAAGTCATTGCTGCGAACACATGCAATCCCTCGTACGCCTGCAGCACTTGGCAGCGCAGAAAGTCCAAGACACTGTGTTGTATGCCGTCATCATGACTTTGGGTTTGATTTTTTTTTCTATCATGAGATCTGAGTTCAGTCCTGACTCTGCTTCTGCATCCCTATGTGGCCATGGGCATTTGGTTCTCCCCCTCACTGGTGGGTGAAATCCTGGACGCTGCAAATTGGGCAGCTCTCTTGGGAGTAATTCCTGATCCAGGGAAACGCGGTGGGGAATTTCACCCTGATGAGCTGATCCCATCGGCGCTCTCGGTAGTTCTTGCCGGGCAGTCGTGGCAGGTCCAGGTGTGTGCGGCGTACGGAGCGACCACAGAAACAGGAGAAATCCTGCAAGTCAGGAGGAGCACGCAGAGAGCAGAGGAATCCCCTGAAGGACACAGAGGCTGATTCCGGGGACATGGGGAGGAGGGTTTGCCCGTTGTCCTCCCCACTGACTCCTTGCAAAAAAAAAAAAAAAACCCAACCCTGTTTGTGAAGATGTGGAGTTTGCTAACTCACCTTTGGCTCCAGGCTATTAAGCAAAGCTATTTATACAATGTCCTTCAACATCCATTGACCTGAGTCATTCACAAACTTAATTTGACCAAAAGAGAGAATGGGAGAGTGAAATGTGAAGTAGAACTGGAAAGAAAAACTGAGATGAAGAGGCCTCTATTGCCATAGATTTATCCTTAACTACATCCTGAAGTTGGTCTGTTTTGCGCAAATTTAGAAGGAAACCACACATTGAAGCAGTTATATCATGTCAGAATGCCGTTTGAAATTTTTTTGTAAGATGCAGCACTAGAAAAGACAGTTTAAAAGCTGAAGAAGTGGTGCTGGCACGGATTTTGATTTCAGCATCTTCCTTTGCAGAGAAGGGTGAAGCTCCTTGCGTGTGTTCCTGCCTGGTCCAAATCCAGGCTTCCAATCCAAAATAAGCAGAAATGGAAACCCCAGCCACTGCCCAGCTGCAATTTTAAACAGAATGGGAATTCATGCAGCATTCTGGCAGAGGATGCGGAGCAGAGCATCTCCTCAGTGCCCCTGCTCCTGGGCTGCACCCGCTCCTCTTACAGAGCCGGAGGGCTGGACCCAAAATCCCAGAGAACCAAGGAGGGGTGCTGGAAGATGAGCAAACTGCTGGAAAGATCCCCTGAGGGTTGTAAAGCCTCTGCAGGGGGAAAACACTGGCCTCAGTGGTTGGCACGCAGCCGTTGCTCCTCCTCCTTCCAATCCTATTAGTATTAGAGAGGGATGGAGCTATAAGAGGAAAAGCCTGTCTCTTACAGCAGCGCTGACAGCTTGCCTTTTAAATCTTTAATGAGCCCAGCCGCTGGCATCTGCCACCTGCCAACGTGTGGGAGCAGAAACCCAGCGGCCTGGCCCTTGCTGAAGGTCTGCTGGGTGCTGGACGGAGGTTTGGAAGGAACCTGGGGAACCTCGCCCATCAAAACGCAACGATGGAGCCTCAGCGCTGCGGGTCTTACTCCACCAAGAACTCTTCCCTCCTCCACTTGTGTGCCAAGACCTCAATTCAATACCATGTCCCCTTGTCCCCCATCGGGGTGACGGCTGCTCTTCCCCTGCCCTGCGACTGGGGGCATCTGTCACCGCCGGCGAGAGGGGGCAGCAGCTGCAGGGTGCCCGAGTTCTGCCCCGTTCACCCCACCCAGCTCCCAGAAAGGTTTGCAAGGGCCCCACGGCATTGAATTTGGCTCAGACATCCTCCTCCAGATCTCTGGGTGCAAAAAAAGGCTGCTCTGGGACATTAATCAGAAACCTTTAGAGGTGCACTGACAGATGGTGACCACAAAGACTTTGCCAGAGTCTCTGGGTGAAGATCATTGCTATGGGAAGTAGAAGGCTGTGTTTACAGTCAGGAATTGACTCTTGGAAGCCACAATTATTGGTGGTGGCGACAGGTATGGAGCACGCTGGGATCCTGCTGCCCTCTCCTGGATGCAGCATCTTGTTCTGACCCAAGAGCGCTGGACCGTGGAGGTTGAGCACAGCCAGATTATCTCCAAGGTGGGTCCCTGACGCCCTGCCCTCTGGCAACCACAAGCCATGATGACGGCGATTCTTAGCTTGTGGATTTGGGAGAGCAGAGATGATACCGGTCCTGAAGACGAGCAGCAGCTTCCAGTGTGCGAGAATGGAGTTTGGAAGAGCATCCATGGGGACCAGCGGGCACGGTGGCTGTGTCTGCAGGACCTGGCTGGGTCATGGCTGTGTTGTGGCCAGTGCTGGATAGGAAAGAAAAAGATGGAAGAGCTGGAGCACTGATCTTAGTGTGGGAACCACCCTTTGGCATTTCCTTGCTTTCTGCAAATTCGGTGTAAATGAAGCAACACCTTGAAAGCCAGTGACATAAATATTTAGGAAAGAGGCAGAAGAGCTTCAAAGAAAGAGGAAGAATGGCAGAACACAGCGGGAGGCTGTAGGAGGTGGTGACAGGCCCTTCCCAAAGCTGAAATATCACCCTAAGATGACGGGGTCTGGGAGGCACGGGGGAGGGAGGACCATGGCAGATGCTGTCCAGACCACTCCCCACCCTGGGGATCCAGCGTGGTGCTCTGGGAGATGCTTCAGGCTCTGGGGACAACCAGATGTGGAGTGTGGCCACCGCACACCACCCTGGCCCCTCCTCACGCTCCCTGCACATCACTTGCCTTCTCAGTGTTTGATTATTCTTTTTTTTTTTTTTTTTTAGGTAGCTCCTGGCTTAGCCGGCCTCTTCCCCAGCCTTTGGAAACGGAGCAGAGCCCAAAAAAGCACATGTCATCTTCTGAGCCCATTCTGGATCTCCAGACAGATGTGGCAGAAGAGCTTCCAGGTGAGAGACGTGCCCGTTTGCCATCCCGGGTGGCCGCAGCCGCACCGTGCAGTGCCGTGCACTGGTGGTTTTGTTGGACCCGCACCCAGCACGTGGCACCACGCTGCCTGGTACCATGATCCTGCGAGCTAAACGTCCTTAAAAAGGGGTGAAGTTGCGATATTCGTACCCGTGGGAGGTGAAAAGGGCGATGTTTGTGAGCCCACCTCCATCATTTTTACACTTCCCAAGCTGTTCTGAGTGTCCTTAGCACAGAGGAGTGGAGGAACAGGCGAGGAGCGAGGGTACGGCCGGGCATCGAGCATCCCTGGCACGCAGGGTACCAACGCCAGCGGACGCCTTCCCTGCAGTCAGCCCTCGGAAGAAACCTGAAATCCCTCACCCCTGAACCCACCTTTCCCCTCCTGACAGCAAAGGACAACCTGAATGACAGAAAAGTCAGAAAAATCTGGATTTTGGTTTTGTTTTTTTTAAGGCTGCGAGGTTGAGTCTTTCAAGAGGTGCACCTTGCTGTTTAGGGTTTTTTTTCTGGTTCTTGCTGAGAATTTGCAACAGCAGGAAGGGATTATAAAAACAGCAGCAAGCGAGAGGCGAGCTAGGTTTTCTGCCACCCGTCCAACGAGCTTTGGGCTGGAGCCACTCTCTGCACCTGCATGTCACAGATAACCAGCCCGGCCCGTGCTTTCTGCTGAGCGTGGTGCCTTCTGCCAGGGGAGCCAGGGCTCCCTGGAGAGCAGCTCAGCGCCGGCGGGCATCGCCAGCACCGCGTGGCCGGGCCTGGGAGCAAACTGCGTCGGCACGGCCGCTCGTGAAGCTCCCCATGCTGCCTGCCAGCTGGATTAATCTGTTAAACAGATTTACTTTTTTTTTTGAATATGCAAAACAAAAGCAGCACCTGTGCTGATAAATATATATATATATGATTCTATCCTATGATCTGTTGCTGCGCAGGGCATAGAAAGGACCTGGGGTTTTAGCAGGGGGGTTTAAAAGCAGCGGCTGTTTGTCCCGCTCCCGGCACCCCTGGGTCCTGCCGGAGTTGCCATAGCAGTTAATCCACTCCCGATGGTCGCCAGCGCTGCAGGTTTAGCAACGGCCGTCGCCGGCACAGCCGGTGTAACTGAGGCTCTCGGGGCGGCGGAGGCCGCTGCTGCGGGCGCGTAGGGCCAAAAATGTCGATTTATGCCAAGTCTTGTCCTTCTGTGCTAAAACAAGGGAGATGAGAGCCAACCGGGAGACCTGACATGGGTTTTTGGGTGCGGATACACCCTGTGCGTCCCGGCGAATGTCCATCCTGGCCGCCATGCTCTTCCAGCTCCTGTTTCAAAACTTTTACCCATCTTTGTGCCACAACGCCCAAAGTTTAACAGGCTGGAAAGGGGTTTAATAAGCTTGTAAAGGAAGTGAGGCGTGCCTGCTTGACCCCAAGCCGTGTGGTGTGGCTGTTTTTTCATTTACAAACCGGACGGGAAAGGGCAGTTGAAATAAATCCGTGGACTAGAAGCAGTCTGAGATGCATGAAACTCTTTTCCTACCCATGGCGGGGGTTTCCCTTTGATGCCCAACTCTCTGCTCGTTTGGGACAAGAAAAAAGAAGAATCTCCTTTTGTGTTTTGGGGAAATCTGGGTCTCTGCAGCAAATTATGGGAAAGGAAGAGCGATCTTTGAGGCCAAGACAGTCTGAGCTGAAGTTCCCCCGTTTGGCTGGGGCAGCACCCCAGGAACGAACCGCTCCTCCCCTCGGGACCTCACACCAACCCCGGTGCGGACACGGAGACGCGAACCCAACGGTGCGAACCTGGGCTCCTGGCACGCGGCGAGTCTGTCTCCCCGTCAAGCACTCTGGAAAAATAAAAAGCTCTCCAGAAAAGCAGCAAGGGGCTGGGACAGCGCGTGCTTCCCCCTGCAAAGCGCCGGCTCGTGGCGTGCGGGAGCCCGTTAATTGCGCTCGGCAGGACTCCTATCAGCACCGTGCGGCCGCGGCGGAAGCGTCACTTCTGCGCTTTAATTGATGCTCTGCAGCAGACAGAAGCCTCACACGGGAGGCAAAGTCGAAGGAAATTAGAAAACGATGAGAAAATCAGTTTACATAACAGCTCCCTTTTCCCAGTTCAGCAGCGGCGAGGTGTCCTCAGAGTTGTCAGGTGTCCCAGGACCATCTCAGGAGTGATGCCCCCACAGTGCCAGGCACAGGCTGGCCCCACAGAGGCTCTCGGATGAGACGCACAAATGTGAGGAAGCTTAGCCTGAGGAAAAATGAAGTTATTTATCCGAAGTTGCAGATAAGATCGATGGCAAGGAGATACCCTGGAAGATCTAGCCTGCCTCAGAGCTCAGTGTCAGGTTCAGTCCAGGTCAGACTCTAGCCAAAGTGATCCCCACACCCTTGAAATCACCAGCACATGGAAAAAACATGTGCTCATCCTGATGGCTCACCGCAGACTTTTAGCTGGCGTCAGAAAAACTCTGTCCTCACAGACAGGGTTAAGCACAGATCCTTAGACCTAAGTATCTTGTGCCAGTCCTAGACTGGTGGCCACTGTGGAAGGGTGGCCAAGACGAACATCCACTCCTTGATGTCTGTCTGATGCTGGATCCAGCAAATTCCAGCGTGGAGCTGACTTTCCTTGGAAAACTTCTGCAAAATGCGCATTGCTTTTGGCTCTGCTCTGGTCCTTCGCTGTTCGGAAACACGCGTGCCAGTGCAGGTGAGCTCCTGGGTTGTGATGCTTGGCTGGGATGCTTGGCCAGGAGGAAGCGCGCATTTCAGCGCCGTATGGGGAGAAAATAAAACCCTGCTGAGGTCTGCATTTCTCAATGAGTGCAAGATCACTTCTACAGCTGTTAGCGTGAGAACTGGCCGGAACAGGCTGTGAGACAATATGCCCTTGGTGAGCGAGATGGAACAAAGGTAAGTGGGTTGTAATGGGCAATTAATGAGTATTTCCAAAGACATGTCATTAAGAGTCACTAGCTCCTGTGTGCAAAGTCCCTCGGCTACCTAGAGATGGCCTAAAGCACAGCATCATGCCCAGATTAGAATTACGCTGCTGGTACCTGCGCATCTGGCCCAAGCTGTGCGCTGGCACAGGGGGCTGTGCACTGGAGAGGCCCAGGGACGACCTGAAGATCCCCTTCTTGGGGGTTTCACAGCAAAGAAACAGTGCCTCAGCGCTCCTGTGCTCTGGCAAGGGATTTTTTGGTGCGGATCCACACCATTGCGCTGCTCGCCCCAAGCTCGGCGGCCCGCGACGCGTCTTGGGCAGACCCAGGTACGATGGGAAGGTAGCACAAGCAGGGGACCTGGGGACTCGGTGACCTTATCAAGTGGCTTCACTTCTGTCTCAAATGGAAATTATGCGATGTAAAATGTGTTGAAAGCTTCAGGGGAAAAAAAAAAAATGCTACACCAAGCTAGCTACCGTCGTTGGATGCTGGAGAAGAACTGAAGAGATTTGGATTCAGCCTCCAGCTAAGCCGTGGGCTGCTTGTACGTATTTGGGGGCATCAGCTTACGTTCCCTGTGCTCAGCTCCCCCCCTCACACACCGCTGCGAGGCTCGCGGATGAAGTGATTAAACCCTTTTAAGAACTTGGAGACTTTATTCCGTCACTCAAAGAATTTGGGGCAAAGATACATCCTTGTAACTTCCTGGAGAGATGTGCTGAAGAAAATCCAGCCTTCAAGGTTTCGGCTCACTGATGGGTGACATTTCTGCTTTCCACCTCTCGTAGATTCCGTGCTGGAGCTGTTCAAGTAAATGTCAAAATTAAAAAAAAAAAAAGAGGAAGGAGCGGGGGGAGTCAAGCTCTGTCCTCACAAAGAGTTTTCAAGGGAAAAGACAATCCACCTTGACATTTCCTACTTCCATGGGGGGCCAAAGTGTAGGATAAGGGATTTAAAATAGAAATACTTTATACCCTGCTTTATGTCTCTGCTAGTGGATGTACTTTTAAAAAAAAAAATACCATCAGGTCAGGAATTTAGATGTTTTAGAGAAAAAAAGTCTCTTTTTCAGAGCTCCTCGGTTTTGAGAAACAGGGCCGTGGCTTTCCATGGGGGTGCGGTGGGGCCACCCTCAGCTGCTCCCCCATGGAGATTCCCGCATGGAGCCCCGCTCCTGGGGCCACCACTGAGGGTGTCCATCCACTCTGATAGCAAAAAAGGGATAAGGGAAGGGGAAGAACAAACCAAGAGAGAAAAGGGACTGGGAAAACTCCCTGGGGAGAAGCAAGGGGGCTGTCCCCAGGGTGGCCTCTCCCAGGCTTTTCCTGCAGTAGATCCATGCTTTTGATCGGGACTCAAAGTCCCTTTCGATTGCTCGCGTGTGTGAATAGCAAAGGTTTGAGCACGTCTTGGTCAGGGCAGGTGTTGCCGCACGGATTGCGGTTCAGCTTTGGGCAGGCGATGCTTACGGCTGCCCTAACCGTCAGCCGCTAACGGTGTCTGCCGAGCCCTTGTGTGAAGTGTCACGCAGAAAACCACAGCGTGAGGAGGGGAAAAGGCCAGGATAATTCACGCCCCGACGGCAGTCGCTTCCTGGAAAACCCCAGGTCGCAGCGTTTTCTCCGTCCGCTTTTCCCGTGACAGCCGGAGCATCTGCCGTGCAGGGACGGTGCAAAGAGGGAGGGCTGGGAACGGAACGGCAGAGGAGTGAAAACCCCGGGAGTGGCAAGCGAGGGGCACCGCTCGGGTTAAAACTCCACAGCAGCGGGGGTCTTTAAAGAGCCTCGAGAGGAAGCAGTGAAAACCACTGCCGGGTTAACGCCGCTGCTCAGAAAAACAAATCTTGTTATTGTGAGGGGAAGAAAGTCCCCGCGTGTCTGATCCGGCCAGAAAAAAACAGCCATGCAAATGAAAACAATGGCAAGAAACGCCCCCCCCCGTCCCAAAGCCTTCAAAGAGCAGGAAGGCCCGTGTTTTGGCCAAAGGTATTAAGAAAAACAGGAACTTTAAGGGGAAAAAAGAAAAAATAAAACAAACAAAAAAAAAAAAAACCCAAACCAACCAAACAAAAAACTTTCAAAGCAAATATCTGATGAAAATAAAACACGCAGCTCTCTGCTTTCCTTCCCCAGCCCGTGGCGACCCAGACCAGCCGACGGAAAGCCACAAGACGAGGCAGGAGCCATCCAGCCCCGGCGGTGGGGACAACTTTGCCACCTCCGGCACGAGCAGCCGCACCAGGCCCAGCCCGGCTCCAGACGCAGATGAGACCCTCCCGAGCGGAGACCCCCCGTCGGAGGCGAAGGATCCCAGCCCCACTGACTCCTTGCCGTGGCCAGAAGCCCCCGAGGAGTGTCCAACCCGCCCCAACACCCTGGACTTCTCCAAGTCCCTGAAGAAGCCAGAGGAGGTGAAGCAGATGAGGCAGAGGCAAAGCAGCAACCACGCGTCGGTGAAGGAGAACGGGGTAGAAGTCAGCCCCGCGACGGTGAGCGAGGAGAGGCGGGCGCTGGAGTCCGAGCTGGGGAAGTGCATCGAGGACTTCCGTAAGATCAAGATCCCCGTCGCCTTTCCCAACAAGACGCGGCAGTGGCAGAGCGAGCTGTTGAAGAAGTACCAACTGTGAGAGGACGCTTCCTCCCGCGCCCCGGGAGAGGATGTCCCCTGGTACGTTGAGTGTCTCCACCGATGTCCCCTGGGTAGCAGGTGGCAGAGGCTGTCCATGCTCCCAAAATGAGGAAGGTTGGTTGCTCGTTAAGCGCATCCAGCAGTCGAGAGGGTTACAAGCCTGTACCCATGCCAGAGTGCTCCTCACCATGGCCATCGCAAGGGATGCGTGGTGTCCCAAGTGGCACAAGCATAGGTGGAGGGGCGTAGAAAAAGGAAGAAGGTCCAGGGTTGAATGTTCAGGGCCAGAGCTACCATGCAGCAACAGTTCCTGCATTTATGAGAATGAATTTTCCTGGCATTTCAAATAATAAAATATAGTTGGTGTTGAAAATTAACTCCAGTCTCCTTATCTCTTTGGTAGAGGTGTTTGAACTTACCTGTTCAAAACTGTGCGAGTGGCTTAGGTGTTTGGTTTTCCTGAAATTAATGGAAGTTGTATATCTGACTCCTCTACGTTCTTGCCAAAACTTCTACATCTGTAATGCTTGCAACTGGATTCAGCAAAACCTTCTTTTCATGAGAGGCCATGATAATTTTTTTTGCAGATACGGTTTTGCAGATATTTTCCTTTTCTTACACAAACACTTGAATGCTGCCCAACCTTGTGTTTGGGCCTCCATCCAGAAGTGAGCTGGTGAGAGGGAGGGTGCTGCCCCAGGAAGCCACGGCTGAGCCAGCCAACGTTACCGCCGATGGCCAAGGAGACCTTGAAAGGAGAATGGCAGCATTTCAGGCCTATGGGGCTCCTCCAGAGGATGGGTGACCCTCTGGGTGTGCGCCTGTGGGTCAGAGGTGAGGGTGACTTTGGGGTGCGGGCACATTACGGATCATCCCATCAGGGCGAGGAAGGGCACAAAGCCTTTAAGCAATTCAAGGAAACCTCTGAGTGACACGCTTTGCTCTCGTGGGAGACTTCAGCCTCCCTGGTACCTGCTGGCAAGACAAGGGGTCAGATAAATGAGCTGCTTTTCGAGTGGGCACCGGCCAACACAAGTGACCTTTGCAGAGGATGGAGCGGTTTGTCAGGCTGCCTGGTGAAGAGCAATGAAGACCCACCAGCACCGCTTGACCTGCTGGGAGGGAAACTCCCTCAGTCCTGAGGTGGGATTTGCTTTTTTGGGTTTTAATTAGGTTTTTTTTTTAAGCATTTTGGGACCAGGTAGCTTGCGAGTGGTGGCCAGGACCTGTGAGTTTTCTGCTTACAGCATGGAGTGAGATGGGAAGTTCGGGGAGCTCCTTCTGCGGGGACAGAGCAGGGGATAAAACCCACCCTGGCGCGGGGGTGAAGATGGGGTCGCGGCAGGGGGACGAGCCCTTTCCAAATTGTTTTGCTCTGCATGTTTTCAAAAATTGCACCTGGAGCGTTTTCACCCCCAATTAGAGACCATGGTCCCGGGTGTTGTGTAACCGCACAGGCCGGGGCTTTCGAGGTGTACTTTATGGAACTGGCTCTATTTTCAACTTAATCTGCAATTAATCGGAAACTGGAGCTGTAATTAGAGTTCACCTTTCCACATCACCTTCCATCCCAAAGGTCTCAGGAAACCGTATATACCCCACCGGGTCCATCCCGTAAACCTACACCAGGAAAAAAAAACAGGGTTTGCCTGCAAAGTTACGCAAGAGCAGAGGGGCTTGGAGAGATCGGCGATGACAGCGACATCTCACGCACACTGGAGTGATACACACATGTGCTCAGAAACACGCATGTTCCTGAAACGCGCGGAACATCCAGGGAACGGTTGACGTTGACGGTTTCCAGGCGATAGCTTCATGGTGGAAATTTCCTTGATGTTCCTCCCCCCAGGGGTTTCCTTGCGTCTTCGTCCTGTTGCACAAGACCCCTGGACAAGATGGGAGGTCCTACTGCAAGCTGCCAAGGAACAAAAGTACCGCGGTCCTTGGCAGTTTTTCCACGTTGCATCTCATTGATTAGCATTGAAGGGCTGTCCGTCTGGGCGCTGGGAGCTCCAGCCCGGCTTTGACCCTCTCTACGTCCCCAAGGACGGACCAAGGCGTGCACAAGTTCACGGGAAGACACCCAGTCCTCGCCGATGCGCGCGGTGCACAGGTACGGCCGGGGGAGTGCAGCCTCCCGCCGCGTCGATGCACGGCTGGGTTCGCTGCGGTGGGGAGGAAAAACCCGGAGACGTGAAGCCCATCTGCTCTGAGGGCTCCAAACCCGCTGAGTCCTGCCAGAGGTGCCTGAAATATTTATATTTACCATCACACGCAGGGCTCGTTCAGCATCCCAGCACATTTCCAGCCAGCCTGGAGCAGCTGGTGAAGTGACTCATTCCTGTTTATCCTGCACTGTTTGTCCTTCTTTATCCAAAACGGTGCTCTGTTCCCTTTGATTCAGGGAATTTATTTTCATTTATCTTCACATCCTGAGAAATTCGTTATTTTTCCTGTGCTCTCCTCCAAAGTTGATGGGACACAGGGCCCGTTTCTCTCCCAGACGCTTTGGTCCTTGGCATCAGCGGGAGCGATTCTGAGTTTACACGCGTGAGACCAGGGCACGGTGTCTGGAAACCAGGTCTCGTTTCTGCCCGCGACCCGCCGCGCAATGCTGGGAATGTCGGGTGCCGGCTCTTCGTGCGGTTCTCCTCACCAGCGACTGCACATCGCCTTCGCTGCCAGCTTCTCCTCTCTATTTGTTTTCCACAAATGCCTCAGCTTTGCTGGAGCAGCAGGAAGCCATTAATTACCCAGTGACAGCGTTCCACAAGCATCCCTTAATTGAATGCCATTATCCCTTAATTAATTAAATACCAATTAATTACCAGGAACATTGCATGACAGGTAATAAATGCCATCGGCTAGTTGAGACAGAATAATTTAAAACCTGGTGAGCGTGGCCCGAAATAATAATGATTGGGATTGTCCTGGAGGTGGGTTGGGATGTGCTGGTGGGGAAAGCCCCCGTCCGGACTCGCATCCCGCCGGGAAAGCCGGAGGGACCTTGGCTTCCCAAGCCGGCCGCATGGCCTCAGCTGCTTTCCTCCACCACCACCCGCGGGTCCAAAGCTGGTCCAAAACGTCCCAATAGCTCCGCTCTCCTGCCACCGATGCCGAGTCACAGGAATTGGAATGAAGCCCGCTTCTTTCTGGGCCGTGCCGGGACAAAACCTCCCCGCTGCGGACCTGCACCCCTCCACCCGCGGCAGCAACAGGGCGAAGCCTGGAAGAGGGGACAGGAGAGGTCCCCCAGGCTCTCACTGCTCTCGGACGCGTGGAAGGGCGGCAAAGCCAGGCGCGTGCCATCTTCCCCTGTCCCAACCGCCGGGCAAGCGGGACGCTCCCAGCCGCTCCGCCGCGCGGGAGTTAAAGCCTCGGAATCCTCTGCCAGCCCAGCGGAGATGATTGATAGGCTTTCTCAGGCGAGTGTGGTCATAAATGGATTCTATTTTTGTTTCAAACCCGCAGTGAAGCCAGGAGCAGATCCAGAGAGGGGAAACAAAGGCACACAAAGGGATGCTGGAATATCCAGCCTTCCAGAAGCGCCCTCCTGGATAAATCTCTCTACAGGACTCGCTCTGCCTCTTCCTTCAGGCGTCAGAAAGCTCCTGCTGCCAGCAGGAAAACCCACCCCTTAAAATAAAAAGTTGGGGCTCGGGGGAGAGCTGTTTGTAGTTTGTGGTTTACCCAGCCCGGGCATCTCCTCAGGGATGCTTTTCCCCGGATCAGCCCCAGGCTGCGGTGCCCTCCCGGGTGCGGGAGGGGAATTCGGCTGTGCGAGCGAGTTGCTTGCAGGCGATGGAGAGATTTGCCGGTGAGGATTCAGCTCGGTTTAGCACGGCAGTTTTGGGAACGCCCTTCACAAAATGTTGCAGTGAACCACAAGGCTTTTTCTTTTTTTTTTCCAGAGGTTTTCCAGGTTGTCTCACAAATTTGGGCACATCTTTCACCCTTTTTCGCAGCAGCTGAGTGTGGGAGGCTTCCCAATAAGCCTTGTACATATCAAGGATGCAATAAATAGTATATAGCATATGGAATATAGCATATGGAATATATTGCCCGCCGAGATGGGAATGACAAAACAAGCTCCCCAGTGCAGCCGGGGAACGGTGATGGGCAAATCTGGTCGCAAACACCGGTATGACTGGACCATACATTCACGGCAGCAGCTTCCCGGATCTTTTTCCCACCCCAAAGGCAGGGAAAACCCGCCGGAGATGCTCTCCCCAGCCACCACTACAGCCGGCACGTTTTAAGGGAGGAGACTGAAACGTTTAGGGCTGGGGAAAACTTGAAACTGCTTATTTTTATTTCAAGAAGCAGAGCGTCTGATCAAAATATTGCATTGTGCAGCCAGCTGGGAGAAAAGCAGCCTGCCTTGGTTTAACGCATGCAGTGATTTAATTGATATAACGATCCTAACGTTCTACTAGAGGAACGTTGCAGCCTGAGTGAAGTCAAATAAACTCGTTTTTTTTTCCTCTCCGGCAATTGATATGATCTATGTCTGTTTTCCAAGCCCCAGCAGATTACAGCTGGGACCCTTGAGCTTTCTAGAAACCACAAATCGGTCTGAGAAGGACGTCGTGTTCACAGGCAGAGCCCGGGTTTGACCCACCGAGCCAAGGCCGATGCTTTCATCTGTTTCTACGGAGGGTTTTATCCTCAAGCATCGCCGGCGCGCGATGCGCTGGTGCGACGTGGAGGCACTGCCGGGCTCGACCCTGGAGCCACATCCCAAAGTTTTCCCCAAGGATGTTGCTTGTGCCACGTCCTTGGGAACCCTCTTCATATGAAAGGTCTGCAGACGTCGTGGCCAGCGGACACGTCGCTGAGGACGGACAAAGATCCTGGCTCCTGGTTACGTCTCCTTGTTTTACTGTGTAATTACTCCCAGGAAAAAAAAAAAAAAGGGAAATTATGACGAGGAGGTGTGGTGGGACACCCACACATTGTAGCTGCTCAGCAGATGAGGACGCTTTTATTGAGCAGCTCCTTGGTCCTCTGAGAAATTTGCCAAGAAGTGTTCAGCAGCAAGGTTCTCCTCACCGCCAGCAGCGCGGGGGGAAGATGCTACAGCACAAAGCCCCTTGGCCAAAGTCAAGGCTGGCGGCGGCACGAGGACTCTCCGAGCATCCCAGAGGAAAGGTTACAGCTAAAATTGACCGCAGATTTCTCCCATGCTGGTTCCTGTAAAAGCCAGGCACGATCTTGCTGGGAGGGGTTGCAGGCACAGAGTTTAATGCACGTAAAAGGTGGATGTGCGTAGGCGGGGGTCTCGGCAATATTTGGTGCTTTTCCTCCAGTGACGAGAGCTCTTCCAAAAATTAAAGTATTTTTGGTGGTTTTCTAGCCAACCTGTAAGGTTATAAAGGGGAAATTGCTTTAAGCTGAGAAAACCACGGACAAGTTGGGCAGCCAAGAATAATTTTGTCCTGGGAAGTCAAGAATAATTTTGTCCAGGGTCAACACAAACGAGATTTTTAATGAAATGCCCTTTTAGGGCTTGAACGTGGATTGAAAAGGCAGAGCCCAGTGAGGGAGGGGAGGCAGCGGGTACGGGATGGGGGTGTGGGAACTCAGACCCTCTCGCACCGCTCATTTCGTGAATCAAACACTGAGAGACCCAACGATCCTCCTTGGGAGCAGGTTTTAAAAAAAAAAAAGTGGGATCTCATCAATCCAAACAGCATCATCCCTTTAACGTTGCAACACCCAGCCCAGAGAAGCGCAGTGTGAGCGACGTTAAACGTCTCCCCTGTTAATAAAGAGCATTTCTGGGAATATTTTATTGCCAGCTGACATTTCGGTGTTGAGCACAATGGGGTGGCCGTCGCTCAACAGCGCTTTATTCCCCCTTTTTTTTTTGCACAGGGAATATTAACTTGATTTTCTCGCGTAAGCGATGGGGACCAAGGGACAATTCAAGGACTGTGAGGAAAACATCTCAGGAGGAAGGGAGCTGGCCTAGTTTCTTCTCTTCTGCGAGAGGAGTGGGACCGCAGGGGCTTTCTGCAGCAGGACCTGGGTGCTGAGGTGTAGGGCAGGAGATGAGGTCCCACTGAGCCTCACATTACCCACCTTGTACTCCTTCAGCTTGATGCTAGGCTCTCTTCTAGATGCGCCCCCCCCCCCCAAAAAAAAAAGGAAAAACCAAAGAATGTTTTACACCTTTTTGTCAGAAGTTTCCAGGCTTTGGATGGGTCAGACACTGGCAAGGTGAACGTCCTACAGCCCAGGCCACAGTCAGTTGTCCTTCCTGGCTTTGGGCCTGGCCAATTCGTAGAGAAATATGTACAAAACGGTGGTGAACCAGAACAAAAAGGGGGTAAACCAAAGGCTCTGAGTGCCCTTGAGTCTGCTCATCAGCCCACCGCCGTGATGTGACGGTCACTGGCAGCGTGGAGACGTGGTCACCCCTTCAACCTTTCTTCTGGGGAAGGAGCGTTCCCTAAGCCCAGCCCAAGACCAATGAACCAGAACTCTCAGTCCCTCCCCTTCTAGATGTTAGCATCAGCCCTGGCCCCAGGGTTGGCCTCCAAATCCACCTCAAAACTTTGTTTTGGACAGAAGATGCGCTGAAATGGGTGTCCTGGGCATGGCATCCAGGCATCCATCCTTGATGAGGAATCTCCCCTGCCAAGTGCACATTTGGACTCAAATATCTGTGGGGTCACGGAGTGGAGATTTTTTTTTTTTTTTTTTAAACCCCGTTCTTTGAAAGCGCTACCAGGTCAGAGATGCAGGAGGAAAAGAGTCTGACATGTACAGCCTGGCCGTCAGCCTGACGAGCCGAGATGGAGTTGGTGATCTGGAAAGGCTCTTCCACATCTGCCTGCCGGCCCTCGTGCCGGATCTCAGGCCAGGACAGGATGTGCTGGGAGGGAAGCGGGTCACAAACCACATGTGTGTCAGCCTCGCGCCTGCTGAAAACAAATTTGTTTTTCTTACAAGTAAATATTGGCCATAGCTTCACCTCAATCAATATTTACTCCGTGGGTCAATAGAAGACGATAATGACTTCAAGTGAAGGCGGTGTCGTTCACCTTCTGCTTCTACTTTTTACTTTCAGACACTTTATTCCTTTTTCTTGGGGAAAAGTTCCTAGTTCCCGCAATGGCAGTGAGCTGACAGAGCCTCAAAACCTCCCTGAAATGTATTAAAGGAACTCTCTCAAGAATTAATATACACACCTTATACAAAGCCAAGATACAGGCATCTACTCTCTTGACTCTTTTTTTTTTTGGATGGATGAACATTTATTTTGAAATGTGGTGACCAGGATGATTTGTTTCGATATTTCTCACAGCAAACCCAGTGTTTGCTGGTACATAATGGAGAGAAAGGGAAGATGCTAGCTTCCGGAGATGAATGACTCGCAAAAAGTCCTGGAGAGCTCACACTGAGAAGAATTTAGACCAATAGAAAGCAACAAAAGCAATAAAGAACTGCCTGCTTGGCAAGAAAACGAAGACTGGGAGTCAAGCCTTTCCCAGAATAAACCCACCAAGCTCTGTATGGGCCCCAAAACCACTGGAGATGGGTAGAAAGATGGAATTTCTGTCTCTTGGGAAATTATGATCTTTTGAATTTGGGGTTTTTTTTTTAAGATAAAAGATGGCTTGTCGAGACTTTTTGCAAAACGAACTCTAAACCTCTTTGGAAAACATTGAAACAGAAAAATCTCTGACCTGGAGCCCTGAAGAAAAGCTCTGCTAGGAGAAACCCCGAGCGTGCCAGGGAGGCAGCCGGCAGCCAGAAGCCCTGCGTCTGCTTTCGGCCTTCTGAAGGGATGGAGCAGATGGTGGAAGCAGGAGCAAAAGAGGAGCCCCACAGAGACATCTTCGGATCCTCAGCACAGCGTTGCAGAACAAAATTGTACACACAGAGCTAGAAACCCCGTGCGACACCAGCAAAATTGATGGGCAGAAGTGTTAAAAAACAAGAAATGCTGTGAAAACGACACCATCGTCGGGGCCGTGTCTGTCAGAGACGCTTGCTGCTCTCTTTTCGCTTTTCCACCGACTCCCCGGAGACGTTGTGATGGAGGAGGCGTGGAGAAACGCCAGTGAAGGAGACGCGAGCGCTCGCCCTGGGGAAAATCTGGGGTTGGGTGGCGGTGGAGATGTAAGAAGGTTTGGCCCAAGGACCAACGCAGGGCAAAGTGCAGGGCCATGATTTTCAGATGGGCTGGGGATTTCAGCATTTTCAGCCGCGCAACTTGAGATACTTAGAGGCGCTCAATTTTCAGAAAATGTAGACACCGAGCCTCCTGGTGAACACAAAAAAAGAAAAAGCTCCAAGTGAGGATTCTTTATAAAAGCCATTGTGCATCACCCAGATGCTGCTGTGCCTGGGCTCGGGGTGATGTCTGGACCCTCAGGAAACCGGTGCGCTTGCGAAGACACAAACCCTCTCAACTTCTGCCATGGGGGCTCCGTGGGCACTGCGGAGGGTCCTGGCACCCCCCGACCCGGGACAGTAAGCTGGTCCTTGGGGACGCTCACCGTGGACTTCCCACTTCCAGGAACAAAGCCAAACTCGTGCTTTCTCCTGCGAGTCCAGTCGGAGCGGCGGCCGCGGTGGCCAACGTCACCCTGCTCCAGAGGCCCTTGGGAAGCTGGTCTAGGACCAGCTCATCCCACCTACAGCGTGACCGGCTCCTGTGCGGTGTCACCCGCGGCCACGATATTGCTGTTGTGCCCTGTGCTGGAGATGTGTGAATTTCCCTGGAGTTTCTTGGAAAAATCAGTGTCTGGACAGAACATGCAATTACTGCCAAATAACAGCAAGACCTCGGGACGCTTTGAGACAAACAACATCTTGGAAAATCAAGCACTGAGTGTGTTTTGAAAGAGCTCCAGCCGCGGATGACCAGGTCTCCTTGGAATGGACCCAGGTCAGGCCTTTGGCAAGGGCTGCAGTGAGAGGTGCAGGCATCCTGAAGGCTAAAATTTGGGTTTGGGCCATTAGAATCCACTTGCAGGCGTGAGGAGAAGGACCAGAGGCACTACTGTGACGGCAGAGGGACGGAGAGAGGGAGGTTGCTCCCTCCTGCTGCTGCATGTCAAGCTGCCACCTTGGATTTCACGCTTGCAGAATCGTGAGACGAACGGCTCCCCAGTAGCAGCTGACACCGCACGTCCCCGCGCTGCCGCGGACGAGCATCCTCTGCTCTGCGGTGGCCAGAGAGGACGGGAGGGCGTGCGGCACACCGGCATCCCTGCTCCATCTTGATCCAGAGACTGATCCGAGTGCCAGAGCCATGGCCAAAGGATGGGGAGGCGCGGGGGGAGAATTCATGTTCCCCACAAATGTGTGTGAACACCTCTGTAGCTCTGCAGGGCTGACCCCATCCACCCCAGAAGATGGTCCCTGGCAGGGGTTTTAGGGGAGGCAGGGTTGGGGTTAGCATGGGTCTACACGCTCTGCTGTCCCTATTTTGGGGACTAAGCCTCTAACAGGAGCCAGGAGATGCTGGGACCAGCCAAAACGGGCATTGCCTGGGCTGCTGTGGGGCCTCAGATCGGCGCTGGCCACCAAGGTTTGTGCTCAGCTGGGTCGTGTGAAGACTGGTGGTCCTGAACCCATCCTTGATAATGATGGCAAAGGCACTTGCCCCATTTAACATCCAAATGGCCAGGACAGGCCCTGATGCAAACCGCATCTGGGGTGCTCAGGCACAAAATCATGGGCACACCCATCCCCACTCCTCTGGTTGGGATCTCCTTGCTCCCTGGGGCACAAAGCAATGGCTAATGCACCTCGGCTGGTTTGTTCTTGCCTTGCTGAGACAACCAGAGAAGCCACACTGAAACCACTGCCCTGCGGACACCAACGAGCCTTAATGGCCCTGAGCAGCCTCACCTGGGGCCTCCACCCACACCCATGGGCCCAGGAGAGCTATTTAAGCTCAGCCCCAGGCTTCTGGTTCCTCCCTGAGCTGTTCTGGAGGAGGGCTGATCTCTGGCTCAGCCCCAGCTTGGGCCTGGCACTTTGGTCTGGACCTCAATCTATGACCTCCTGGGTTGACCTTGTCTCTGCCTTGTCGCTGTGGACCTGTATGATGCTCCTGGCTCGTGGACTGACTTCCCAGCTTGACATTGGACCTGCCTCATTGCCGTGGTGTTGCCTTGCAATTTGGACTTGTGATTGGACTTGGTCACCATCTCTGTGTCCATCCTGCTCACCTTGCTTGGCTAATGTGGGGCGAGGTCCAGGCTGGTCCTTACCCACCTTGGCTCACCTTCCTGAAGGGATCAGCCCTGCTTTTGCTGCTCTGTGATGACTGGGAGCAAGTGGATGGTCGCAAAGCTTCAGCAGCATGTGGCTGTTCCTGCATGGAGAAGTCCTCTGCTGGGAGCACAAAACAAGAAGAAAAACCTGAAAATAAATGAGGTAGGCTTATGCATGGGTTATGTTCTTTCTTGAAAGTGCCTCACAACTTTTGTGAAGCCAGAAAGTGTTTTGTTGAGTGAAATGAGGCTTTTATCCAAAGTAAGGCAGGAAAAAAAATGTAACCAGCCACACCTCCTACTTTCTCATTAACGTTCCAGCTACATCACAGCTCTCCCTGCTTGGCTAGATGCTTCTCCATTACTCTGATTAGCTGGGTGGAAGCAGCAGCTTGCAGCCACTACCCAAGGCAATCTGTTGTGGGGGTATTATCAATGCCGTTGTTTTTCAGCCACGTGCTAAAATGCCTTGATTTCTGGGCAGCTGAAGTCCTCTTTTGGTTGCAGAATAAATAGGGTGTGGCTCATTGAATTTATCAACCCCACTCTTCTCTCACAAGAGGCGGGAGCTGGCCTCTTACGGACCATCCAGACTCCTCTCTCTCACAGGGAGGGTGTTTATCATGAACAGGTAACAACAGACAAAGCGTTCCACGCTACCTGCTGCTCTCCTCTCCCCAGCATTGAGCTAGGGGAGGAACCAAGGACTTTCAGGGTCGTTGCCAAATCCCTTGGGCTCTCTTCAGCAACTGGGGCATATCAACCAATTAATGAATATAGATAGATTATTTTTTTTAATGAAAAATGCATGATGAATGTACATCTCGTTGAAGCCTGGAAGCACACCAGAACCTTGAGGAAAGTACCCAAAGTTCACTTGAATGACCGTGTAAATAATACCTGCAAAACTCCCCAGCTTGCTTGGTCTTGAGCTTCATTATGTCACTTTCAGCTTACCAAAAGATGAAAATAATGAAGTGATAAATCCCCCTGAGGAGACAAGAAGCCACTGTGCTTCCCCCTTCATAATGCCACTTCCAGTCTAGGCTCATGGGGATGAGATGAAGGTTGTCCTTGGGGCTTCCCAGGAGCATCTCTTCCGTGTTATTCTTCTGGTCTAAGAAGTTGTCAGACGTGTGTGTGCAGGGAGAGGCACCTCTTGTGAGGCTCTCCTGCCCATCGATGCCTCTGAGACCGCTCTGTGCGTGCCGCCAGGCCAAGCTGTGAAAGCAGCTCTGTCTTCCTCCGGCTTTACCCAAGAGGATGGAGAGTGTCAATGCGGCACTGGAAACCTCATGTTCTTGTCAACCCCCTGGTGATTAGTGTGCCCAGATTAATAGATACAGCTCTGCTTAAAACCAGATCAATAGCTTTCACTCCCTTTTTTTTTTTTGGTCCGGTTCCCTGGAGCCGCAGCATTAAGCCATCGCTCCTGGAGATATATTGCACGAAGTGCAGTTCTGTATGGAAATGAGTGTCCCGAGGAGAGCAGCTGCTGGGATAATAGCTCATGCCTTTGACCATGCCATTATGGATGGCGACCGCCCGATCAGGGCTGTGAATAATGACTAACCTCGTTCAGCAACTGAGGTAACTGGAAAAGTTTCTTTTGAGGGACTCATCCAAGTGTTAGTGAGTAAAGGAAACAAGAGTCTCTTGCCACTCACAAATATGGGGAGTGTAATTGTCCTGCCTGGAGATAAGCCTGGTGAATGCCAGGTGCCGTCAGGGGTGTTTTGCTGTTGTCTATCCCCTCGTGTCCGCTTTAGACTCATATTTCTCTCCGTAGGATCCACTTGGCCCAGACACGAGCTCAGCGCGTAGCCTTGCGAGCCAACTCTGAGCACAGGAGAGATCTGGTGATAAACTGTTGGGCTGCGTTGCATCCTGTACGTGCCAAATTCAGAGGTTAAATACCCATTGCACAAGCACAACTGGGTAGCCAAGAGGGCTCTTGTGTTTCTGGCTTTCTCCAGGCAGAAATGATGCTGGATGGAGCCTGTTGTCACGGGATAATGGGTCCCCCACTGACACATCAGCACCAAGGCAAAGCTGAGATGATTATTTTCCCAGCAAGAGATGCTCCTGTTGTGACAGAGCTTCTTGTTGAACGACACAAATGATTGATGCTGCAGACGCAATCATTTGCTTCGCTGGACATGATGGGGGCTGTGGTGGTACATGCTAAACCCATTACTGAGCTGCTCGTGTCTCCCTCATGCTACAGGACTCTTACAGCCTGTCTGTAAAACAGCTCCTCATCCAAAATGCATCCTGACTTGGTATCAAGAGGGTCCCTGGCTGACTAAGCATTATTTTATCTTTTAAAATGTTCTTGCCCCCTCTTCTTTTTGCAGGGTGGCAATGTGTCCCTTGGAAGATATTGCGCTCAAAGTAGGATGGTGGGAACTCTGAAATGATCTGAAAGATCTCCTCAGGTGCTCTTCCTTTCCCGTGAACCTCTCTGCAGGGGATACATCAGCAATGGAAGGGAGACCAGGAGAACTTCCATCCCAACCCACGCGCCCAAGCCTCGCCAAGAGGCTGCACGGCCCTTCCCCTTGTCCTGAGGTGGTTTCTGTGCCCACAGAGACACAGACCCATGCCCGAAGCCTGGCACCCCTTCCTCTGGAAGCACCCTACTCCTGAAGATGACAGATCGTGGTTTGTAGTGCAGGTATGAGCAAACAGCTGAGGCAACTGCTGGTCAAGGCTCAAAGCTCTGATGTTCTTGAGGGCAGCAAGGTGACAGACCACCCAGCCTCTGTTGCCCCCATTCTCCCTTCTCAGCACCCAGAGACATCTGCGTGGAAGGGCTGAAGCTGGCCGATGGGTTTGCTGGCAGCAGAAGAGCTTCTGGCACTTTGGCTGCTGGAGGGGCACAGTGGGGTGTGATGTCCTTGCTTCACATCCTCCCTCAGCCAGAGTCGCTGGGAGTGCTGGGGGTCCAGACATCCCATTTACTGCGAAAAAACCCACGGAATCCCATGTGTTTGCACTGAGTATTTCTTTTATTTCCCGTAAGCACAAACTATATTTTTAATAAACACAAGCGCTGTGCTCCCGTCCGTATGAGCTTGTTGGGGAAGTGACTTCCCCTGACAAAACAGCGCGGAGCGGAGACGTGCTGCAGTTCTTATGCAGTTGGCCAGACTTCTTGCATTGCCGTTTAAAGTGATCAATGAGCCTGACCCATCCCTGTGATTAGACTTTGTTGCTGCTACCTAAGCTCATACTGAATCAGACCAGTCTCTTGCTTTCAGAAGCAGATGTAAGTTATCCACCGCTGGTGTGCTCCAAGCGCAGAAGCAACCAATAGTTCCCAAAGTGTTGACCTTGCGGTGCTGGTTTGGATGGAGGGATTCCCCACAGGGAGCCACCTCTCTGGGGTTTTGCGGTGTTCCTCTTTCCCCTGGAAACTCACAGCTTTGCAGTTCACTGATTCAGGGTGAAGCACCAAGTACTCTGGGGAAGATGCCAGCAGACCCGGCCAGAGGTGGCATGATGTGATGTTCTGCCCCTCAAGCTGGGACCAAGCTCCTGGGTGTCCGGGGCTCAGGAAATTGCGTCTTTGTTGGAGGTGCAGCATCCTGAAGGCGCAGGTCAGTGATAAAGAGGGTGAGCAGATTGAGTGATCTCAGCATTGAGTTATTCTGAGAGCATCAGGTTTTGTCTCTCCCTTCTTTGGGGCTCAGCCCTGCACCGGTGCATGGGTGTCATCACCCCCAGCCCTCCCCCACGTGCTTTCTGCTCCGTAGGAGACACGATGCCCTCTTCGGTGAGGGCTCTTTTTGGTGCCTCTCTCCCTGCTAGGTGTTTCAGGATGTGTTAAGCGATTTCCATAGACAAAAGCAGAACTGGGGACAGTTTAGAGAACAAAATAACATCTTCCCAGAGCCATCTGGATTTCCCCTGCCGCACTGTGAAGCGAGCAATGCTTGGGTTGCAGCATTCCTTCTGCACTGGCTTCATCTGTCAAAGGAAGCATCTCTACTGAGCCAGAGGCAATAACAAAAGGAAAAAGCCTTGGGGAGAGCTTACAAAATTGTTTTGGAGCAGGAGGAGGAAGGGCTGAGCTGGAAGTAATCCCTCAAGCCCTGCCAGCTCCATCTGGAGATGGGAGCCAGAAGCTGGGCCGTGTTCCTACCCCAGGACCAGGAGCTGGGGACACACAGCTGGCTTTGCAGGTCCTCGGGGGTGGGTGACATCTCTGACTGCTGGAATTTTACCCAAAAAAAAAAGGAAGGGAAGGGAGAAAGGCCTCAGTAACTGCAAATTGGGGTCAAACCTGACAAATAGTTTTAGCCCAAAACATGCGGGGAACATTTCGGAAAGTGCCAGGACGTGTTCTGTTGACATTTCTTGAAGTGTTTCCATTTGATCTTCTCTTCTGATGCTTCAGGATTTCCTGACTTCAGGGCAACATTTTCTTCCTTTGAAATTACATCTGCTCCTTTTCTCATTTTGAAGGGCCACATAAAGCGCAGAACTCCAGCAGCCTCAGCACAACGCTTCACTCCGGGCCACGTGAAGGGCTCTGGGACAACGCAGTGGTTTCCTCCTCCTGCTGCTGTTTCCAAACCACACCAGCCCCTAAATTCTGCTTGAATCTTCAGAGGGGAAAAAAAAAGTGAAAAGGACACACGTACATCCCACTGCCACATGCACCCATCTGGAAAAAGCACCCAGAAGCTGCTGCAGTCGTTCCAAGCACCGATGCTGTGGAAGGTGCGAGCTGGGAGAAGTGTTTTCTATATGTGGATGATGCCAAGGCACCAGGACTGGGGGAAGCCTTTTCTCCTGCCTCAAATGATTCAGGTTGCAGAGAACTAGCTCACTTCAGCACATGCTGCACGGATGCTCTTAGTCCTCGGAGAACATGCTTCCCAGCTCAGCAAAACTGCGTCAAACTGGGAAAGGAGCCTCTCCTAAGCCTGAGGAACCTCATCTCCCTGCTTGAACATCTAGATCTCCAGGGCACCCGCAGTTTGCGGGGAAGGGTACCGAGTACTGCTCCCTGTGCCAGGCAGAAGGGAAGGGCACAGCAGCACTTCCCAGTGGAGAAGTGGAGGTTTTGGATGAGCAGCAGGTAGGGGACAGGAGGTGCCGAAATTCTCTGGGAGCCGAGCCAGGCAAGGGCTCTGCATCGCTCCCCAGCAGCGCGCTGGTGCCGAGGGAGCCGTAAATGCCGCTGGCGCGATCCGCAGTCCCTGATTTATGAACCTCGCCTCCCTTCTTCCAGGAGACTTTCCTTTCTGCTCACGAAACCAGCCGCCCGCCCGGCCGGCACTGCAACGGCTGGGTGCCACTGCTCGGTGTGGGGGAGCTGCACCCGTGGCACCCTCTCCCCCCGCCGGGTCCCTGGGCACCATCCCAAATGCATCGTCCGGCTGTGGGGATGAAGAAGAATTGCTCTGATGGGTACCTGGACTGACCGACCCCTCTTGTATCCCAGCCCCAGCAAGGATGAGCCCTAACTACTGCTCGTATTGAATAATGTATTAATTATTATGCTGGTGGCATCCCAAAAATGCACGAGCAGCTCTGTTCCGGACCAAAAGCCGACTGAGATTGCACCGCAAATCTCTGTTTTGTAGAGAGATCTTCTTGAGGGCGTTTATTCAGTAAGGCTGAAGGGTATCTGCTCTGGGGCATTTAATTTGTCCCGGTTTAACAGAGATTGCCCTGGCTCTTCCTCTTCCCTGTCCTGCTGCAGCGTTTTCTCAGCGAGCGCAGGAGCAATGCAACGGCGAGCTGCACTGCAGAGACCGGAGAGCTGCCTGGGAGCTGCTGCAGAGGACGAGGACTCTGCCCTTCGCTTCCTACAGGCCAGCATGCAGAGATGGACTTTTTTTTTTTTTATCTGCAGTCTGCAAGAAGTTAGGTCTTGATAAATAGCAGGCAGGCAACAGTGGCTGTGATTTAACTGCAAGAGAGGAAAGGTTTCCAGCTGCGGTGGG
This sequence comes from Chlamydotis macqueenii, assembly GCF_036417535.1. NCBI lineage: Eukaryota > Metazoa > Chordata > Aves > Otidiformes > Otididae > Chlamydotis > Chlamydotis macqueenii. The sequence goes on from NC_141566.1 coordinate 1,641,379, forward strand.
GACAGAGCAGCTTCCCGAGTCCCACCGCGATGCCAGCATCATCCAAGACCACGCCGCTGGGGATGCAGCCCAGGATGCCGTTGGCTTTCTGGGCTGCGAGCGTGCATTGCCGGCTCATGTTGAGCTTCTTGCCCACCATCACTCCCAAGTCCTTCTCCTCAGGGCTGCTCTCCACCTGTCCTCTGCCCAGCCTGGGTTTGTGCCTGCGCAGGACCTTGCACTTGGCCTGGTTGAACTTCATGAGTTCAGCAGGATGAGATGAAGCAAGGGGGTGGCCGCTGACCCCACGGACCTTCTGTCTCCACGGCCGAGCCATCCAAGTGATGGATGCCTTGCTGGCTGCTGCTGGGGAGGGGCAGGGGGTGGAGGAAGGGTGGAGATTATTTCCATCACCCCGCAGAGCTGGCAGCCTGCAAAGAGCTCACCACGATCCAAGATGCTGGGGGTGGGGATGGGAGGTTATTTATTTATTTATTGCTTTCTTCCGCTCCACAAATCTAAAAATAAATCAATTGGAACAAATCGCGGGAGCAGATCAAGGCTGGAGCCCAGGCTCCCAGTGCCTCTGAAGAGCAGCAGCAGCAGCAGGGGCGAGCGGCAGATTTGGAGGCAAAGCAGGCTGGTGGGGCTGGCATTTCACCGCCAGCTTCCTCTCACCCGGGACGCAAAGGTCACTGCATCTGCTGCCGCTTTGTCTGCCTGCCCCTCTTCCCCCTCCCTGCTGGGATGAAGGCTTGCAGGTAGGCTTTGATCTTCCAACACCGTGAGCTGGAGCCTCCAGCATCTCCTCTGGGATGTGAACCCCCCCAACCCAGGGGAAAGAGCTGCTGCGGGCACCCTTCTGCGGGAGATCGCGGTATCCCCGTGACAGCAAGGCCCGCCACGGGTCTGGAGCCCAGGGAAAGGGGGAAGTGAGGAGATAGTGTTTTCTTCTTGCATTTTGCACCATTCCCTGAAAGTGGAACTTCTCTGGGACTCTGGAGCCAAATTTGCACTTCTGGGGGTTTTTTTTGTTTGTTTTTTTGGTTTTTTTTGGGTGTTTTTTTTTTTTTTTCCCCCCTGGGTTTTGATGGGACAAAGCATCCTGGTGAGTAGCTCTGCCCTTGGCTCCTAAAGGCTTGGCCAAAAGTGCGTTGGCTCTGCTGTCATTTCTCTTCTCCTGGTCAAACAGGGACCCAGGGATGTGATCCCTTGGGATCCTTTTGGGTTCCTCTGGGAAAAGGAACCGATATTTGTTTGGAGACAGGCTCCACGTCTTTCTTCAGGGGTCTCCAAGCTGCTGCCTTGCCCCAGCCCCCAAAACTTTCTTGCAGCCCCCAGATTTTTGCTGCGGATGAGATGCCCCCGCAAGGCGGGTCATGCCATGGAAAAAACTAAACTGGGACGAAGTGGGAAGCTCTGCCTTTTGGTTTTCATGGCCAGCAGTCCTGGGTTGGGCTGACGGTTGGGCACGGAGGCTGCTCTGCCCTCCCACAGCGTGGGGAGCAGGGATGCTCACCGAGACCCTGCTCTCCTGAGTGACTCTCCATCACTCTCCCCAGCACTGTGATTTGTTCTGAGCATCAGCGCTGCGCTCCCCGGGAGCTGTTAAGATGAATCTAATAAATATAAATACGACCTTGAACATTGATCCACCAGCAGAGGCTGGAAAGGAAAGGAAAAGAACAACTATTTTACGTTTCAGTAGCACGGAGGCCATGCAGCAAATGGCACTTGCCAGGCTGGAGTGGTGATGGTTTTGGGGGACCTGACGGTGGATTTCCAGCCTCTGGGAGAATAGCTCGAGACAACGGAGCCGGGCTATCGCAACAGGGCATGGTGGGAGAGGGAAAGACCACAGACACGAAAGAAACAAGAGTGGGAAATGCTGGATATAAAAGATTTTTTCACAGCAAGGACAGTTGGGCACACTGTCCCACAGGGGCTGTGCTGCCTCCTCCATGGGAGGCTTCCAGGACCCAACTGGGCCAAGCCTCAGGCAACCTGGTCAGATCTCACAGCTGGCTGTCACGGCCCTGAGGGCACTCATTGGCCTGAATGGCCCTGAGCAGCCTCACCTGGGGCTTCCACCCGAGCCCAGGAGCCCACTTAAGCTCAGCTTAGGGCCATCCCTCCATCCTTGGGCTGTGCTGTAAGGGGTGTCCTTGGCTGTTGATGCTCCTCATCCAGACCTTGACCCATGGAATGACTTCCCAGCCCACCCTTGGACCTGCCCCATCACCGTGAGCTTGCCTGGGGGTCTGCTCGGCAGCTGTCCCTGTGCCCGCCCTGCCTGGCGATGGTGGGACAGTGTCCCAGCCCTGCTGCCTGGACGGCGCTCTCCCCAACGGCCGCGGTAACGAACATCGCCGGGGAGGCATACGCGGATATTAGCGCTCGATGGTGATTAATGGCTCTGATGGGATTCTACCGGCCAGTCGCTTTTGTTTTTCACCACGTCTTCCTGAGCCTGCCAAACGCAATAAACCCCCCAAAATGCAGACCGTATTACTCCAATATTTCACTGCTCGGTTATTGGAAACCGCCAGCTGAGGCCTCTCGCCGCCGTGACCCCGCGCAGTAGGGCGGCTCGCCTCCCCGCGCTTGAGGGACTGGCATTCTCCTGCCCTGCGGAGCCATTGCTCCCGCCCGCGTGCGGCCCTCCCTTTGGCGTGAGGGGAGGGTGTCTCCCCAAGGCCGGTCGACCCCCAGGGCACCTGTGAACCCAGGTCTACAGACCCAGCCTTCTCCAAAAATTCCTCCTCCTTTGGAAGCTCTGCAGGTCATCACTTCCTCCTGCAAGCAACGCGTTAATCTAATTTAATTGTACCCAGTCAACACCGAACACGACGTCCTCGGCGGATTCCCGCAGCGGTTCTCTCCGGCGGCGGGGCCGCGCTGCTGAACGACTCTCAATTCCTCAGCTGGAGGCAGTCGCCTGCCGCAAGTAAAGCGTTTCATCGCACGCATCGCTCCGGGCCGCGCACCGCTCTTGGCAGGAGCTGCTCCTGGAAGCTGGCAGTTCATCCGTCCCGCGGCACCTCACCAAAATGAAGCGTTTTGAGCAGCAGCGTCTCGCTCTGATGGCATCTCGCAACAGAGAAAAATCTCCTCGCGTTCGAAGCGACTCTGCCAAGCCAAAGTCTCTCTTCTGTAGATAAGAAAAGCAATAATCCGCTCTTTCCTTCCGCAGGAACGCTCGCTGGAGAGCAAGGCCGCCCTGCAGCTGAAACCCGGGCTGGGTTGCGAGGAGTCGCAGCTCCCCCACCTGAGCTGCCGTCCTCCTGCAGCACGTTTTTCCTCCAAACGCTGCTGTTTCGCCCCGGGTTTGCTTTCCCGGATATTCCCAATCGTACTTTCCCGGGGAAAGGGGACGAGCAGCAGCCTGCGCCCTGGCACTCGGTGTCCGGCTGGAGGTGGGTGCTCGGCTTTGGTCCTCGGTGGCGGAGGGATGCAGGCGGGTGGGATTTCTGGTGACGCTCGCAGCAGGCGCTGACCTTTGGAGTGGCCTCTGGAAGGAGACTCCGTGAGCCAGCGAGCAGGGACATCCCCGCTGCCGAAACCGGGCCCCCACGCTGGCCCAGCTCCCGGGGCGCGCGCCTGGGGCTCCAACCCAGCACCGGGCTCTGCTGCCCCGAGTGCTGTGCAGACGAACGGCACCGGCGGCCTTGATGGAGCCGAGGAGTTTGGGGAAGGCGAAGGAGCCGGGGGCGAGGATTTGGCTGCTGGGCCGGCTGGAGGTGTGGGAGGGAGGCAGGTCGCCCCTGCTCTTCCTTCCTCTCACACCCAGCTGCTGTCTCTTTGGCAGGTTCCTTCCCGGGACACCATCCCGGGTGATCCAGGCCCCCAGCAGAGAAGGAACCAGCAGAGACAGAGATCAAGGTAACCGCTGGGAAAATTCGATCCATCGGTGCAATGAGTTGCAAGGTCTCTGCACTGGCTCGGCTGAACCGGTGTCTGGTGGGAGCTTGCGTGGGCATCCCTGCGGGTCCCCAGGGTGGGCTGCAGGGCCTGAGGCGCCCTGCCTATGAGTTTGCTCTCCTCCCCCTGCACCCTGTGCAGTGGCGGGAGGAAGCCCGGTGCGTTCAGAAGGCGAACGGGCTCAAGCGTGGCTGTAGGGACGCTAACGACCCCCGCTGCGTTTTGCACTACTCCCCGTCAGTTCGAGCTCCCCGTTTTCTTCAAACCAAAGCCAACCCTGGGGTTGGCTCCACCTCCCACCCTCAGGGTGCCACGAAGACAGCCCCGAAAAAGGCGCTTTGGGAAGCGGGGGTGGTTAAACACTGCCAATGGCCAGGCCTGGGGTGGGAATGGGCTGTGCGGAGGGCGCTGGAGCTCTTTGCTGAAGTGGCTGGAGGAGCGGAGCAGCTCTGCCATCTCCCTGGTCCTTCTCCTGGCCCTGCTCTGTCCAACGGGAGTGTCAGGATGAGCCAAAAAGCGACGGGACTCAGCAGGGGCGTCAGGAACCAGTTATCCCGCTCCGGGGCCCCTCGGCTTCCCGCAGCGCCGGGTAATGCTCGGGTCTCCTTGGTGACGGATTATGGGATTAGAGGGTTCAGGTGAAGCCCTCCCGCCCGCGATTGGGTTACGCCCGAGAACGGCATGGTGTCGGCACGCTGGGGGAAGCCGCCCCGCTGCTGCCGCACGCCCGGGAGGGACCGTGCCAGGAGGGCGAGGGGTCCGTCCCGCCACCCAATGCTGCGGTGATGGGCACTGGCACCTGGGGATGTCCCTGCCCTTCCCCACCTCCTGGAGGGCACCCAGACCCACTGGATCACCTTTATCCCACACCAACCGGCCGTGGCAGCTGTGGGAAGGGTCCCCTGCTTGGACTTGGACGGGATCCTATCCAGGGAGAGAAATAAATGGTCTGGGGGCTGGAGAAACAGTTATATTCTGGGGTGGCGACTTGTCTGGGGGAGGGTTGGGACCGGGGAGGGGTCCGTCTACTTTGGGGATGCTCAGCTTCCGAGTTGAAGATGGGTGATGCCCCTCTGCATCCCGAGGAGAGGTCCAGCTGGGGATGTTCCCTACCCCAGCCCCTGCTCCGGACCGGTTTCTGTGTGGCTGACGGGGGTGGGGAGTGGGATGAGCAGCCCCCCGGGTGGAGATGCACCACGGTTGAAGATACGGCATGGGTGTGCGGGTGGAAGAGGAAAACAGCTGGAAAGGGAGGATTCCTTCCCAAAGTTGCCCGATGACAAAAAGCCAGGGGGAAGCTTGTAGGGCCCTTTCCTCCCGCTGGGATAAACCCCCCGGACAGGGCTCCCCGCGGGCTGGGGGGGGCGCGGAGGCATCCCAGCCCCGTGGCTGCGGCTCAGCAGCCGCGGTGGCCAGAGCTCTCCCGTCCCGCTCCCGGCAGCCCTGTTTGCCATCCATTATTTAAGCATCCATCTTGTTTAAGAACCGCTTTAGCACCGCGGGGCTGGCGATATCTTGTAAAAAAAAAAAAAAAAAAAAAAAAAAGAGCCTTCCTCCTCTTCTTCCTCCCCTCCCTCGCTTTCCCCTGGGCCTGCATTACCCCAAATAAACGCTGGCTTTGGGTACTGGTTACCCGTAACGGCTCGGTGCCAGCTGCGGCCGCGCGACAGGGCACCGTGGGGAGGCTGGCGGGGTCGATACCCTCGGGATAACGGAGATAAGGACTGGGTTTGAAGGGCAGCGCGCGCGGCTGCTGTCACGGCAAGCGTGGCCAATGCCTCCGGGCTGGGACAAGCCACCGGCGTGTGCCTCTCCGTCCCCCTCTCCAAAATTTAGCCTGCCTTTGGCACTCCCTTCCCAGCCCCTCTGCTTTCCCGGCTGGCAGCACTGTGGGAGCTGGTCCCTCTATCCCCGGGATGCCAGGCATTGTCCCATCGTTGCCATCACCGTACAGCCGGTAGCCACATCGCTGGCCCGCTCCACAATCCTTTGCTGAGCTGCAGAGATACCCGAATATCCCGCCCAGCAGCTCTTTCTCTCTTAATTGTGTTTTCCTGAGTCAATGGATAACTTTACAGGCCCGGGCTATGAAAACATCAAAGGGAAGAACCTTGGGGAGACAGCGATCTGCCGCGGGGGAGACGCGCTGGGTTAGTCACTGGGGGGGGAGGAAGGGACAATAAAGTTCAAACATAAAACCATCCTGAAAGTCACGGCCGTGTCCGCCGGGTGCCCGTGGGCGGCGATGGGCGCGGAGCTCGCTGCCACGCCGGCGCTGCTGGGCCAGGCTGGGGACGCAAGGCGGGCATGCGTGGTGGCTTCTCCAGATCCCAGGGGAAGCTGCATTGGGTTTCGTCCCGTCCCGTCCCAGCACGCCTCGGGCACAGGGTGTGGGTGCTTCGCTGTCCCGTAGCGGTGGGACCCTCTAGCCCTCGCCTCCGAAATCACCCCGGGGGGGCAGAGGGAGACCACGGCCTCGCTGAGGGTCCCCCAGCCCATCTCCACCAAGCCCACCAGGCCGTCCCGCCTTGGTGATGCTCATCGCTGGCTGCGTGCTGGACACGGCATGGTGGCATTGGTGTTGCGTCCTCCAAGAAATAAAAAAAAACCCAGAGCATCTGTGGGTGCTCGCCCATTGTCGTGCCTCCTGGCCATGCAAGACCCTGTGGACCCCCACCTCCAGGCTTTCACTTCAGGTTTTTACCCTTCTACTTCCCTCCCTGGCCTTGACCGGCCGCAATCTTGGCATTCCTGCAGCTTTAACAGCCCCATAACTGCGCTGGAACAGCCCCGGCGATCGAACCAGGGTTTTACAGCAGCGTTGCCTCATCGCTGGAGCACGACCGAGGCGAAGACAACACCGATGGGGTGGGGGGGGACGCTGCAGGCAGTGAAAGTCACGGGGTGGGTGAGGAACAGGGGCCTCCTTGGGTCCATGGAGCAGAGCATCACCACCTCCAAGGCAAAGGGGACCTGGGCAGGGAAAGGGCCAGGATGGGGAATATGCGTGCCCATACTCCAAGAGGGACCGTCCATGGGCACCTTGGTGGTCTTCAGCACCGCCGGCCAGCCCTGTCCCTCGACACCGGGGATGGTCTGAACCACTTTTGGCCATGGAGGTGGAGATGAGGGAGCAGAGGCAGCTCTGGGTGGGCTCAACCCAAAAAAAATAAAGGATGGTTTGGACGGCATGGCAGCATCTCCACCGAGGAGTGGCAGCCGCGGCAGCCCCATCCGTGCTCTCCTCCAACGGCCTCTCCGGGGTTTTCCCCGCTGCAGCTCTGTCGAGGAAGGACGCTTCAGTTTCGTGTGCAATAAAACCACCGCTCTCTGGCCTGTCCCGACGCCACGGCAGCTCTCCCCTGCCACTCACCGTCTTGGTGAGCTCACCGGGACCAGCTTGGCTGCGCAGCCAGAGCGAAGTCCGGAGCGCGGGGGCGTGCCAGAGGACACGCTGGGTGGAGGGCGGCTGGGGGCAGGGGGGGTGCGAGGTGTTCAGCTGTTCGGGCGTGGGATGCCGCTTGCCATGGGAATGTGTTTAGCAAAGATGAACACCGTCCCGGCTCCGTCTATACCAACCATACCTCAAAAACGAGTTGCCATGAATATGCGCAGAGCAGGGGATGGCATCAGAGGAGGGCTGTTGTACCCACCAGTCTGTGATGGGTCATCCCCTTGACACCATCCCCTCCTCCTCCTCACTTCTGATTATTTGCAGTTAGATAGAACTGGAAAGGCAAAACTGAGGCTGTTCAGAAGATGAAGGTAGCAAACGACTCCGGGTTTCTTCTCCCCTTCACCAGCCGTGCAGCAAAGGAGCAGTTCCCAGTGTGGGTTTCTCCCCCAGCATCCCCTGCCCATGGGCTGTACTGGTTTGCTGCAGCCCCCATCACCACGCGAGAGCCACGGCCGCATCCTTCCCAGGCGCTCCCTCCAGCTCGGCACAGGCCATCTCCAGCTGCAGGGAAGAGACAGCAGGAGAAGGTGTAGCTGGAGGTCCCTGCCCCGCTAATCTTAATTAGATCTCAGGCTCTGAGTTATTTTTCAAGTGATGGTGAAATCTGGAAACAAGCGAGGGAGGAGGAAGACGCGGAAAGTAAAACAGTGCGCTGCGTGGGGACCGTCAACAGGGACGGAAAGCCACAGGAGGAGGGTGTAAAACAGCTCGGCTGAGCGTCGTAATGAAGTTTGGAACCTAAAAGGGGATTTTTTGGGGGTGAAAGGCCCCAGACGGGGATTTTTTGACCACCGCGCCCCCAGCCGCCACTTCCTCGTGCCCCGTCGCCCCGTCTCTGCCCGCTTCCCCGCCCTGGGGAAGGAGAAGGCGGCCGCTCCGCTCCTCACTCGCCCTGCGGACGCCCCCTTCTCCCCTCCCAGGGCAAAAAAAAAAGGGGAGCACATGGCAAAGGTGGATGGGATTTTAAAAAAAAAAAAAAACACGTCCTGCCTTTCTTTTTTCTTCGCACGGCGTTGCCACGTTGGTTGGAGAAAGGGCTCGCCGCTCCTCCAACGCACCACCACCAGCCTCGCCTGGTGCTCCAGGTCCACGCCGCGCACAGGTCCTTCCCCGGCTCGGATCCCTGCTTTCCTAATCCAACCTGATGAAAAAGGTTGTTGTTTTTTTTTTTTTTTTCTCTTTTGTTCTCTTCAACCTGTAAAATCAACATATGCACAGGCAGCAGCAGCTGAAGGCAAAACGAGCATCAGCCCTAGGAGAGAAGAAACAACAGACCACGGCTCCACGAGATAAAATTTTATTACAAAAAAATGAGATAGATTAATAATTGTAGGGGGGCTTCAGGGGGAGAGGGGTTGTGTAACAAACAAAAAGCATCACCGGAAAAATAAACCTTCCACCCAAGTTTTCCAGGTCCCAATTTTTTTTTTTTCTTTCACATTGTGTTCATCTCAGTCAGTGAACGATCACGGTCAATCCACACAAAGCGATACAGTGCTCTTTTTTTTTTTTTTTTTTGTTTCCTCCTATTTACAGCGATATTTCTTCCCCTGCCCCCCCCCCCCCCCCCCCGCTATGATACAGGCACGGCCGGGCTGCCGTTTGTTCTGCGCCAAGCAGGGGCTTGCACAGCCCCCCGCGCTGGCAACCCCTCTCCCACGTCCCCGTCAACCCGGGGTCCCAGGGGACGGGGATGGGGGGACTGGGACGCAGGGACCGTCCTTGGCCCCAGCTTTGTCGGCTCCGAGCCGTCCCTCCCGGCGCAGAGGTGGCCCTGGCCACCAAGAGCCACAGCGACGTGAGGCTAGAGGCTGCCCACTTCTGTACGCACAAAAATAGAGAAATAACAGCTGAGGCTGTGGGTTTCCTTCAGATTCTTTCTTCTTTTTTTTTTTTTTTCCCCCCACAAAAACGCTGCCTTCGCAGTCAGAACTTTGCGTATTCTGCATGGCGCTGCTTGGGAAGCAGCACTGCGTTGGGGTCATTTTTTTTGTTAAGCCACTTCTTCCTCTGCCTTCCTTATCAAATAAAAAAAAAAATATATATATATACACACACACAGAGCAACATTGTCTATGTGAGGCTGAGCAGATACATTTTTTTTTCTGTAGTGAAAAAGAAAAAAATCAAGATCGTCCAGAAAATTATTTAAAATTCTGCTAAGATTTAGATTTAAAGCTGCCTGTTGGTTGGTTTGGCTTTGTACTGGCTTTCAGCAAACAGGTTTTTTTGGCCCCCACAGCAGAGCAGGGGAAGGAGAGAGGGAAATGGTGGGGGCAGGGGGGGGCTGAAGAAGTTTCCTTCTCCAAAAAAAAAGGGAGGGGGCAATGAGAACCCTCTGAGAGGTCTGCGGGTGAGGGCTAACCCCACCACCAGCCCGGTGGCACGCGCGGCGGCTGGGTCAGCCCTTGGCTCACACATTTTGGAGGTTCAACCACAAAAGATGAACCCAAAAAAAAAAAAAATTAAAAAAAAAAACAAACAAAAACATCTTCCCGCATAGGGGTTGCGGTCACAGCCGTGGGGCCTGCTGTCTCCCGGGGGGGCCACGGTTCTGCCGGCTCGTCATGGCAAGGCTCACCCACCAAGGAGCTGAGCGGGCACCAGCGGAGACGGGTGGAGCCCAGCAGGTCCCAGCACGGCCCCGTTGGGTCCCCAGCAGCCCCAGCCTGAGCTTCCTGGAGACACCAGCAGGGACCGGCTGAGGCATCTCCACGCTACCCTGACATTCCTTTGGCATGAGCTCAACCCGCCCGTGCTGGCAGATGCACGTGCTCCTACACCCTGCACCACCGCCGTCCTCCGAGGGGTTTTTCCATCACGAGAGACCTTCCCTGGGATTCTCCAGACCCATCGCGAAGCAGAAGCAAGAGGGCTTCAGGCCATGCACCACTCCTCCCCCCTATTTTCTGAGGGGAGATGATACTGCACGCCCTACTCACTCATATGGCTCGACCCAACCTCCAAGGTGAGGTGGAAAAAAGGAGGAGGCCAGGTCACAGTGGTGGCATTGGCAAGGTCCTGCTCTGTGCCATGAGGAGGAGCCAGGTCCCGCAGGCAACAAGGTAGGTGGAAAACAAGCCCATACCCAACATCAACATGGTCAGCAGAAGCTGATTTATGAGCCAGATTCTCCAATCCTTCCTTGAGCACTCAAGAAGGCGCTGTCATCAAACCCTCCAGCCACACAAAGACTCTCGTGACGGGGTCGGGAAAGCCCTTCCCACACACCTTTGGGGAAAGTCACCCAAACCATCTCCCAGGAACTCGCTGGCCTGGCTTCACCCCTCCATTCCCACCCTCCCTGGTGGCACAGAGAAAGGAGGAGGTTTTTGGCCGAAGAGCTGCACAAATGTCTCGCTGCAACGCTCAACCACCACCCCGGGCATGTCCTCCATCCCAAATCCTACGCCACACCGTGCACACCCACCCCAAATCCTTCCTGCCCTCCTCTCCAGCCACGTGCGCCGCGTCGCTTTTATCCGTCCAAGGCAAAAGTCTTGGACAGGCTGCAGGTTTTGGTTAACGTGCAGTTGGGCGACAGCAAAGAGGGATGGCCTTCAAATTTCCACCACCTGAAGATGCCGCGGTTCAGCGTGGCCGCTCAGATCACACCACGGACGCGCATCAGCCTGCACGTTACTTCCATTTGTTCAAGGAAAAAGAGGAGGACAGGGCGGGGGAAATCAATATTCTGCTCACCGTGCCGGGCCCATTATTTGTTCCTGATTTATTTATTACCTGCACGGCTGCTGTTTAAACTGGCACGGCCTGGTTCTTCTTCTGGCCGAGTCTAACCCCCGGTAGACTTTGAAGAACGGCTGATGTGCCCCACGCGTCACGGCACCCCGCGGAAGAGGAGGGACGGTGCCTTAGGGAACCCAGGGCGGTGAACCTGTGAGGTAGGTAATGTGATCACAATCTGAACAGCAGGATTTATTGGAATTTGTTTCAAAGCAGCTTTTTTTTTTTTTTTCCTTTTCTATCTGAACGTGATGAAACGGCCACAGCAGAAGACCGGTGCGATTGGCAATGACGGGTTCCTTGTGCGCGCATTCAAGGCACGAGCAGAGCCTGCCCAGTGCTTCTTGGAGAAAGGCACAGCGTATGCTGGGAAAACAGAGCTTTACAGGCTTTTTTTTTTGCAGTCCCCAGGGTGGCTTCGAGACCCACCTGGTCCTCCCAGAGATGCCTGAAGTCAAAATTCATCTTGGAAGCAGAAATGCTAAGGACACAACCAAAAAAAACCAGCCAAGCAGGGCAAATATTCACAGGCCCAAGTGAGCTGGCTGCCAGGAAACCACAGGATGCAGATGGTGGCTCTTGCCGTCTGCCTTTGTGCTGTCCCTTGTTGGAAGGCACGTCGGGGCCATATGTCACAGGCCCTTTCTTCTTTCAACCCCCAGAGACTGGGCTTGTCAACCCAACCAGCCCCGGGCACGTGCTCCTGCTCTCGCACGTCGGAGAACATCTCCACGTCCACACCATGGGGCAGTCCAAGAGTATTCCACCGCCCGTTTGAAGGGACACCTCTCTCTCACGCACAGCCAGGCTACCGACACAACCCTCGTGGTGTTCACCACCCTGAAAAGGCTAAAAAAAAACCCGGAGAGCGTGAGACGCGAAGGACAGCTGCTCCTGAGTGACAAATAAATAGCAGGCTCGCTGGAAGAAAGTGCTTTGGAATCCAAAGTCCATCGCCCCAGTGCCGCCAGGAGCCTCGTCATAAGCTCAGTCTGCAATTATAACTCTTTTTTTTTTTTTTATGAGATTTCCTTTAAAAACCAGAAACGGTTGGGGACAGGGCGTGCAGAGGGGCCTTGCCCAGCACCCCTGCCCTGCAGTTGATCACAGCACGGGTTTGTTCCTACATATGGGACAAGGAGAGGCTCCTCAGAAAGGAAAAGAGTTTCAGCTGTTCTCGGAGAAGCGGCGAAGGCGGGCAGCTCCTAATTCTGGTGCCGCTTCATGTGGAGAGCCAGATGGTCGGAGCGGGAGAAGCAGCGGCCACAGGCTAGGCACTTGAAGGGTTTGGCGCCCGTGTGCTTCCGATAGTGCCGGGTCAGCTCGTCGGAGCGGGCGAAGCGCCAGTCGCAGCCCTCCCACGTGCATTTGTAGGGCTTCTCACCTGCGGGGAAGAGCCACAGGTCAGCCGACATGGACACGGGTCTGCCCGGCCTCCCAAACACCCGCCCCGTCCTCTCAGAGATGCCCGTCCTCCCTCGGGAGGCCCCGGAGCGGAACAGGGCTCGTGGCCGCGCGGACACTGGGCGCGAGCGGGGTTCGTCGCTCTACGCGGACCATCGCCAGCAAGGGACCGCAGACGGTTGAGCTGCAGTGACCGGGTCCTGTCTGCGTGCTCCCCCCTGCTTTGCTTTCTAGGCTCGGCTTCTCGCGCTGCTCAAGATCCTGTTGGATTCTGGAGCATTTCTGGCTTAAAAAAAAAAACCTGAGGTTTGTTTTTTTCTTTTTTTTTTTAACAAAAGTGTTGCTGCTCATACAGGTGCAGGGGGCATCAGGAGGAAGAAGGGGGCGATACCATATAAATTTTCCTCAAAACCCAAAGCCCGGCATCTTCTAAACCACCATCTAACGCTCTCCGCCCCAACGCTCAGCCCTGTGGCAGCTCTCTGCGCAGAAAACACCCTGTTTCCTTCAGAGCCTTCGGGTGACGTAATGCCCCCGCCCTCTCTCCCCCTCCTCCTGCCCATCCACACCTATCCCCAAACTGAAATAAATTAAAATTGTGCAACTTCTCAGCCAGCTGGGAACCGGACTGGAAAAGCCCGTGCTCGCTTCCAAGGCGCTGCGTGCCCAGGGTTGCGGAGCCGGCGCCCCATCCGCAGCCCACTCGGCGCAGGGGTGTGGCGCTCTCAAATATTAGCCCTGGCTCTCAACAGCCTGAACAAGCAGGCAGAGTTCAGGGAATGCGCTGACTTTCCCGACCTCAAATATTTACCGTTGCACTGGCCAATTGCCGCATGCACCACCGCGCCGGGCACGCACGTACGCGCGCAGCATGCGTGCACAGGCATGTGTGTCGCGCTCTGACATGTTTCCCCGGCGAACGGCCGTTCCTCCCCACGGAAATCCTAGGCGAGCAGTGGATTTGGCCAGGAAACTGAAAACACACAGCAAGATCCACGGCATCGGATAAAATACAGAAGCGCAGACACGCAAAGCTGGAGGAGACAGGGCACCGACACCGCATCCCGCTCCCCAAAAAGCCCCCGGGCTCTGCGCGGCGGGGAGGAGAGCGGCGTTATTTTTTTTATGGCTTGGGTAAATAGAGAATTTAAAGTCGGTGTTTTACGGCACGCTGGGGGATGGCGGGGTTGGCGTTAGCACGCTAAGGCAAAAGGCAGGATCCGCGCTGCGCGGCCGCAGACGTTGTCCCAGCCGGGTCGCCTGGCTGGGTCAGCCCTCCCAAGGCCCCGCAGTTTCAAACAATAACAGGTTGATCTCCGGGGTAGAAACAAAACGCTTTCCATTGTCCCGCCAGCTGGCTCCATCTCCCAGGACAGCACGGCAGGGCAAGCTCAAACAAAGGACCCAGGCTGGCATTCCCAGCCCGCGGGAGGTGGGTGAGCAGCCACCGGGTTATATATTTAATCTCACAATGGCACCCAGGAAATGAATGGTGGCTCCAGGAGACGAATACAGCCCAGCCCATAGCAACGGGCAAACCGCAAGAAAAGATCTTCCAGATCCTGTACTTCTCAGCCCGGCTCCCATCAGGCCAGGAATGGAGAGAAAGGGCGCCGTTAACCCTTCCAGCGACGGAGCCGACGCGGCACCGAGCGGACTGAGCCAGCAGGAGATGCTGAGGCCCCAAAACCAAAACACAAGGCTTCAAAAATTGGATGAAGACACCCTGAGCCTGCCTGCGTATCGCTCTCCATTTTGGATGCCCTTCTTTTTACCCGCCCCACAACACCACCGGTTTTCTTGACTACTCAGGACACGTCCTCCTTCACCTCTCTGCCCTTCCCTCTTACAGCAAGAGAAGCGGGAGGAGAGAAACGCGCTTGGATTTCCAGCCCTGTCACTGGGAAACCTGGAAAAATGACTGCATTTTCCTGGGTTCAAAAACAGCCCAAGTTTGCCGGGATACATCTTCCTATCGCGACTTGTAAGGACGCTGCATGTGTCCCATGGGTTGCATCTCCGGGTCCCGATGGACCTGTCCTCTGAATGGAATTTGAAAAAAAAAATATTTATTTTTAAAGCCAGACCCTCAGCGTAGCCCTGAACACAGATGGCTGTTGTGACAAATGCTTATCAGCACCCGGCTCTCGGAGCCGGGACAACGTCCTTCCTGTTCCTTTCTTCCACCCCTTCCGTGTTGTTCTCCAGCCCGCTCCTGCCCAGCCCCTGCCAAAAAGATATTGTACCTCACGCACAAAGAGAAATTCTTTGCTGGCTTGTTGGAAGGACTGATAAGGCAAAAACAGAACGGAGCCAAGCGCGAGAACCGATTCCCAGCCCCGGGATGGGTTTTGTTCGTTGTTAATAAAAAAGAAAAGTGAACTCTGGGCCAGCTTAATTGCTTTCAATAAAGATCAGCCCTTCTATAAAAGAGATTTATGAGGGCACTGATGGTTCCTGGACTAGCTGGGGATCTGATAAAGTTTCAGCTATAATAAATGCCTTCATGGGAAGCCCTGTGCTTGAATGCACAAGTGCCGCTGAGCTGAGCTTACCCCCGGGAAGCCGGTCACGGTGGGAGCTCCTCTGTGCTGGTGACCCTGCGGACACCGGCAAGGGCAGCCCAGGGCGCCTTTACCCTCCGGAATGACGGGACAGTCCTTCTGTGCTGTTATTTGGAGCCCTTCCGTACGCGTGTTCGGCCGCTCTAGTGATGCGCCACTGGCGAGTACTAAGGGGACAAGCACCGGGCGCGAGTGGGCTGTGTGGTTGGTACACCAGGAGATACCAGGGGTTCCTTCTGGAAACCATTTGACGCAAGAGAGACAGCCCTTGTCTCCTCAGAGGTGATAAATATGCACCACAGGCCCTCACGCTGTCTTTCTGTAGGCTAAGCAGGAGCAGACCTGGCTAGGATTTGGGAGATCTCAGGGTGATAGAGGCTTGCGGGGGGACCTCCTCCTCCCAATTCCTCCACCTGAGAGCCTCCAAGAGTTCTCCTGAATTCCCGACCATCCCTCCAGAAGGCCAGCAAGCGCACATAGCAGCGTACAGTCACCTCATAGTGCAACCGTTGGACTTTTCCATAACGTTAACATCGACAGACGTAACCGGGCTCCTTACCCCTGTCACCACCCCAGGTTAAGGCAATCAGCGCTAACATCGCCGCCGTTGGCAGGCGCGGTACGAGGCGCGTGGGCTGGCTGGGTTTCCTGGTGACGCGGTGCTCTTACCTGTGTGAGTCCTCTGATGCGCCTTCAGGTGTGAGCTCTTGGTGTAAACCTTCGAGCAACCTGCAAAAACAGAAGAGACACAACTTGCCCGTGAGAAAGGGGCCTCGCTCGAGCAAATCCAGAATATTTGTGTTTGAGGTTGGGGACCGAGCACTGTCCCCACTCCGGATGACAGCATGCAAATCAGCCTGGCTGTTCCTGGTTTGTCCCAGCGATAACTACAGAGCGTTTGTTCTCCAGGACACACAGACCTTTACAACACCCCGTCATCTTTTTGCCACACAATCCTGACACCCGTGAGCACTAAGTCAGGCATAGACTTTCAAATCCCCCCTCTTCCTCAACCAAGCCTTCAAGGAAAGATGGAAACATCAAATTCATCACCCATTAGCAGCTGGCTCTGTGCTGCCATTTGTCTTCCTGGATTCCAGATGAAACTGCTATCCCTACGGCAAGGCTGGAGGGAGGATGTATTTTGTAATAGTCCCAGCCCCAGCAGATGCGGTGAAAATTTTCCAGGAAGCAGGAAACACCAGGTAGGCTGTGGAGCCACAGCTTGGCTGCAGGATCCGAAAAAGCCAGCAGGAAGTTTTTTCAGAAGATCGACAAGAACAGGTTTAATCTAAGGACGGCTCTTAACAGACACACGGCGACTTTGGGAGAAGTTTCACCAACAGGCGACTCAAAACGCGTCATTGCTCGTTCCTCATTTCAGTGGGGTGAAGATTAGGAAAGCCTCTCACGCTGCCTTTATGCCCTGCTCCGTTGTGTTTGGACAAGTATATTAAAATATGAATTTGAATTGTTATGATGGGCATTTTTCGTTCCAGCGTTTCCAGCCAGCCTGGAGAAGCCTCTTGCATGAGACCAGCCCTGGGTCCGGTCCCACTCAGGAGATGCAGGAGCAGCTAGCTGCCTTTCCCCACCCCGTGGCGGGGGCAAGGAGGGCTGGTGACCCCGTTCAATTTTACTTCGGAAGCCTCAGAGGTCCCTCATACTCAAGGCAAAGATGAGCATACATGAAACCAAGGACCAACCACCTTGGGAAATGAAGCTGGCCAAGCACCCAGAGCAGCTCCCAAATCCAGAGGGAGCAACGCGGAGAAGCCGGAGAAGGGCACGGCCAAGTTTCGTTTTCCGCTGGGACCATCACCTGGAAACTTGGGCCAGGGCTTTGCAAACAGGTCTCCCCTGTTCCCCCAGCCACAGGCGTGAATTCGGCGTGCCTCCCGCTGCCTCCTCACTCAGACAACTTCAGCGAGACCTGCTGCCCCTGCCATCAGCCCTGACTGGTTTCACCTCCAGCTGAACCCCAGCCTGAAGGATTAGAAGAAGCTCTCTGCACGTACGCACTATCAAGCCACCCAGTGTTTATTCAGCGCAGGTTGGGGTTGGGTTTGTTGGTTTGTTTTTTTTTTTCAGCCTTCCTATGCAGGCCAAAACCCTGCGGAACAGAGGCGAGCTTTGCCTTGGCAGTGCGTCCCACGGGGTGAGACGCTTGCTCCGAGCAGTTCTGACAGGAGCGGAGGGGTCTGTCCCAGAGCAGCGGCCCGCTCACACCCTTAACCTGTCGCCCACCTTGACCGGCAGAAGGTAGAAAATTCAGCACAAGAACACGGGTGCAGCTTCTGGCTCAGAAAGCCCCCATTCTGCAGGTTGCCAGAAGATGGGAAGGTGTAAGTGTGGAAAGATCTCTCTGAACACGTCCTACTCTCATATCCTTCCTTGGGTCACTGCTGGAGACAGGATCTGGGCTGGACAGGCTCTGGGCTGACCTACCACAGCCACTCTTGTGCCACGGAAGGAGCCCATAGATCTTGCAGGAGGCAGTTCGGAGATGACTTTCCTCGATTCACACAGGGACCAGCTTCAGCTCATTACCTGGAGATGCCTTTCCACACCATCCTGATGCAGGACATGAAGCCACCAAAGGATATGATGCAGAGATGTTCAGCTCTTTGCCTCTTTGGAAGAAAAGAATTGGGGCTACAGAGAGAGAGGGGAAAGGTTGCCTACGGAAACCACTTGAAGGTTTGCCACCCGTTGTGGGAAGGTGGGAAAAAGGAAAGGTCAGTGAGAAAGCCAGCGTGGTGTCAACTGCGGAGAGCGTGTGGCTGCTCAGGGTTGGGCAAGACCAGAGCGAAATGGGCAGCAGGTTGCCAGGAGCATCCCCGTGCCTTGCAGTAGCTCCCTGCCTCCCAGAGCGCAAAGAGGAAAGGGAAGGGGAGACAAAAGACATTATCTAGCACGGACAGGATTGACCGCTTCTACTACCCCCTCGGTGGTGGTAGGAACCCCAGTTCCCTGGGGCTCTCCACCCAGCTCCATAGCTCCCTTCATCATGCAGGATTTTGGATAAACCCCTGCAGAGGCGGCCCCCCAGACTCAGTGTGCCAAGAAGAGATTTCCATCCCCCCACCAAAGCCAAGCCGGTACATCAGCCACAAGTAATTACCTGGGTAATCGCAGTGATGGATCCTCCTTTTCTCCAGCTCAGGGTTGTTGCGTCTGTTGTATTTGGGGGGCTGCATGGCAACGTGCCCTTGGGAGAGGGTCCCAAGGCCATTGGGGACTGGGGGGACCTGGGATGACTGGACCAACTTCAGTCCAAACGTGGCTTCATAGGACGGTGGGGGAGAGATGGTGTTGATGAGCTCGGGTTGGTTTTCTGGGCTGCCAGGCTGTGAGTTGGGAGGCGAAGGGGGCAGGTTGACCCCCGGAACGGCGTAGAACTGCCCCGAGATGTTGAAGTTTCCCTGCGCCTGGGAGACGTGTGGGTACTGCTTCACTGGCCCTCCTGGATGGACAGGTCTGTGGACCACACTGGACATGGCGTTACCCGTGGACATGGTGACACCACTGAGACTGTTGATGGCTGTGGTGCTGTTGGAGGAGGACGTCAGGGTGGTAATGTCAGCGCTGCCGTTGCCCAGAGGCATCTGGTAAAGATGGGATGGCTGCGGGTTGGCAGATAAGGGGATCTCAGAGGGCATCTCCTGCTTGATGAAGATGTTGTTCACTGCCACGGACTGGGGCATGCTGAAGACACTGGTGAAGTCGGGCAGGGTCTGCGTGGAGCCGGAGGCAGAAGAGCAGGGCTGGGCGAAGCTGGTGCCGGGCTCTGTTTTGATCTGTGGGAATGGCGTCATGGGTTTGGGCGGCCGGTAAAGTCCAGTGCGCAGGTGTGTCGTGTCTGGCAGGATCACATTGATGTTCACGCTGTACGGTGTAGAAGTGGGCTTCTCTGTGGAGAAGAACTCGTCCACCACCGAGGCGCTCTCCCGGCGGTACTTCTTGTCTGGAAGCATTGGGATGGGTGGCACCTCGTTTGAAAGGTACTTATCCATTTCAGACCGTGCCTACGGCAAAAAAAACCACCCAGACATGAGAACTTGTGAGGGGTGACCTTGACACATCGGTGGTGGGAGTCCACCATTCAACAAGTACTTGAGCTAGCAGGAAATGGAGACAGCAGCAAGAACGGCCCAGGGCTCGCAGGCTGCGGTGATTTACAGCGTCTGACTCAGCCAGGAGTGAATCACTGTCCTCTGTCCCACTTGCCTCCTACCTATCTGCACTGGTAACAAAGGGTAAGTGAGGCAGAGGATGCAGTCAGGAGAGAAACACGGCCTGGTAAAGAAGAGCCAAGCTGTAGGCACAAAGCTTTGGTCACACAAAGAAGAGAATTTAACGCTAGGAATGGGGTGAAATCAGAAGCTCTGCTCCAGTCAGCCTCACGCTTCGGGCACGTTGGGTCTGCAGCCCACCTTAGACACACCGACTCTGCTCTCCCCTAAACCCAGCAGCCTGCGATGGATTGCGTTTCATTCTAGGACAACATCTTTATTAATTAACTGAGAATATTCCAGGACAGTATCTTTACCTAATTGAGAATAATTTGGGTTACAGCCCTAGATCTAAGTGGTGTGGCCACTAATTCAGTGGACTGTGAGCCCAAAGCAGAAGCTGCCAGGCATGCTATTCCTGTCTCGTCTTGGTTGGGTGACTCAGCCCTCACCCAACCTTGGGTTCAGCTCCAGTTTTATGGAGCTGTTTTTACAAGTCTGGGTCCTCCACGCTAACAGGACCTCTGGCTCAGACAACCACCGCTCACCAGGTTTCTTCCCCTCCCTGTTCACCTCTGATGCGGCGTCCCGCTGGATCCCGGCCCAACGACTCAGCAACCTGATGGAGCAATCCGCTAGGAAATTCATCCCCCGGCATTGGATGACTCAAGTTCTGCTCTTTGTGGTTTGAGATACCAGCGCTCAGGCTCTTCTACGAAGCTCCAGCCTTTAATTATGTGGTTATCCGTGTGTCGAGCTCCTTACAAAGCCCTCGTAGGCTCATTCATATGTAGAGGAGCTGGCAGCACCACCAGCTTTCCCTGGCAGAGCCCGGAGCACACTTCGGGAGAGCGAGCTGATCGTGCCCCACGCCCTGCACGCTTGAGCCGAGGGTTTTACGGCTCTGAACTCCGTCGCCGGAGTGCAACGGGCCAAAGTCATCCCTGCTGCAACTTCATCGCTCTTAACAAAGCTGGACGGCACCCAAGAGGTTTCCTCACTCTTTCCAGCGAAACCCGCGCTTCCAGCTAATTCAGAGAGCCTTTGCACCTCTGCAAGCCATCCTGGCAATGCATGGGTAAGCTGGCTCCCACCCAAATGCGGGTACGTGCCGCAAATCCACCCTCTTCGACACAGCCGTAGCCCGGAGCAGCTGGCCTTGGAAGCGCTACGCCGGGACTGTGCTTGCTACGCTGGCATGCGTATGCGCTGTGCTGTAAATCCTGTCCGTCGTCATCGAACGTGCGGGCCCTGAAATGTCCCTGCTATCATCGAAGGAAGCTACGTGTTGGCACTACGAGCTCAGTTTGTGTCGCATCCTCACCCAACCGCCTCAGCATCATCCACCCCACGCTCCGGCGAGGAGACCCTGGCTCAGGCCTTCCCCAACGCTAGGGCATCGGCAGGAGGCAGGGAGGACAATCCCAGACCCTCAACCGCGTCCTGGCAGACTGGTCCAACACCCCGATCCGTGGTGTCCACCTCGGTTTCCTGCCTGCAGGAGAACCACGACAAAGCTTTGGAGCTGAACCCCTGTGCTCCCAGCGCTGCAATCCTTGGGAGTCTCTTGCGTTCTCTGGGCAGCACCGGAGGCCAGGAATGCCGTACATACCTGAGCCATGAGCCGCCCCACTCACCAGGAGCTGGGGGCAGGGAGAAGGTGTTGGATGCCTTTTATTTCTACCCTTCCCTTATCTCTGGCATTTAACTTTCTCACCTTCGGTTCCCAAGGGAAGGTCTCCCCGCCACACCTCCAGTGGGTCCTCGTGGCGGGCAGCCAGGCGGGTAAATGAAATGACGAAAGGCATGGAGGCCCGAATTTCAGATCCTAAACCTGCATTCGCAGCCAGTGCCCCTGTCCTGCGGTGTCTCCCAGCCTCCTCCTCTCTCATCACCACCCCTACCTGCAGAGCAAAGCCTTCCTCCTGTCTTCCCATTCCAGCCTGGAAAACCCAGCCTCAGGGCGACGAGGAAAAAGGGGCGTTAGGGTGGAAAGGAGACCAGTCCTGTCCATAGCCGGGCAGGACTGGGACGGTGGGGTCCCGCTCCACTGGCACCCAGAACGCTGATGGTGTCACAGGTCCCACACCCCCCCCCAGGGCCGCAGCGTCTTTCCAAGAGGGAGAGAGGGGCACTTTGCTTTGTTTGTTGTGTAGGAACACCTAGCAACCCTAGCCCGCTCCGGCACTGCTGCGCTGGGTGCTGACACCTCACACCAAGCTGTTTCCCTAAGCACCTCCCAGCTGGTGCTCCATCCAAAACCCGCGCCCATGCTCCATCCAAAACCCGCGCCCATGCTCCATCCAAAACCAGCTCCCATGCTCCATCCAAAACCTGCTCCCATGCTCCATCCAAAACCTGCTCCCATGCTCCATCCAAAACCTGCGCCCATGCTCCATCCAAAACCTGCGCCCGTGCTCCATCCAAAACCAGCTCCTCAGCCCACGGACAGCACGAGTCGGGTGACCAAGAGGGAGCAGAGGTGCCCCCATGTCCTCGCCAGCCCATCTGGGGCTGGGCAGGGCTTTGGGGAGTCCCAGCTCGGTCTCTGAGGGGTTCTAGCAGGACCTCTTGCCAACCGGGGGGCAGGAGGATGTGGAGGGAGGAAGGAGGAAAGCACCTCACCTCGAGAATGAGCGGCGGCATCCGCTGTTCCATCCTCATAGGGTGCAGCTGTGGGGCAGAGAGGGTTGGGTTAGTGGGGCGGCCACCCCCCCGCAGGCCTCCCCAACCACCCCTGGCCATGCAGGCCCTCACCCTCCCAAATTCCCAGCCCCTCACAGCCCCCAGGGCCTCAATCTGCCCATCCTGTCAGCGGGCAGGTCCTGGCCACCATCACCAGAGCCTCCTCCCACCCAGCACCCCGCAGATGCGGGCAGGAGCCATGTTTGCCCCAGGCATGCACCCCAATTGCCCCAGCCTGGCGGAGGGGACGTCCTCAGCCCCCCTGCCCTGCGGCCGTGGCACAGGGGAGGCCACCCATCTCCCACAGGCTCCCAAATCCAGGCAGAAACAGGGACAGGGTCTCTGGTTTTACGCCTTAATCCTCGCCGAGAGGCAGAGCGGGATCTGCCGCAGCGTTTGTAGCTTGCCCAAAGCTCGGTGAATCTGGGCGGCAGCTCAGCCTGGCCGCGGGGCTTGGTGAACTCCAGGCTTCTCAGAGGGGAAGAAAAGAGGAGTACGGAGCTTTGCAGAGGAGGCTTTGAGGCATGGCGCAAAGACCTTCAGAGATTTCCAGCCCAGTCAAACCAGTAAGTTCTCCCAGTTCCCATGGGGCTCCCATCTACAAAGGCTACCTTAGGGGAGGTGGAAACGTTCATGCTGTGTCCTGGGAACGGGCTGGAAACCTGAGCAGGCATGAAGGGCTGAGCCCACAACACTCGCTCACGTTATGCACGATTGTGGTAAACAGAACACAGAGCCGCATGGCCTTGAGAGGACAAGTACCAAACGGGTTGGGGATGCTGAGACCTGGAGACCCACTGGTCTCCTTGTGGTCTTCATGCCTGAAAGCATGAGGAGATGCTTAAACATGAAATCTCCAGGTCAGAGCTACAAGGGTTTTGGAGTTGAAAGCTGTGTCACATCACCCCCATCAGCTGGAAGAAAAACAGCTTCAGAAACACCTGCGAACTTCAGCCAAGCTCCTCTGCAGGTAAAGCTTGAGCCTGCAAGGGGTGGTCCAGCAGCTGGATCCCTCACTTTGGGGTCGGCCACACCAGGAGACCACCAAAACCCCCCGCTCCACGAGCCGTCTGCGGTCGAGATCTGCCATGGTAAGCAGCACAAACGCGAAGGAAAAGATTGAGGGCCAAGCGGGGCCCCCCAGGAGGAAAGCCCATAGGTGGGGGTCTCTGCGGCCTCCTTGGCCAGCCCAAGGGGGTCCTGGTGGCAGGCTGCAGCCTTGCCTTGGGCGGCTCTTCGAGAGCAGCTGGGGACACTGCCGTGGGCTCACCCACCACAGCAATGATGTGGAACAATCAGCCCATCCCTTCCTCCTTGTCTGCCAGCCACAGGCGGGGAATTAACCATTTTCTTGCCTTTTTGGAGAAGGACTGGACTTACCACACAGCCAGGGAGCTCAGTTCATCTCCATACCGCAAGAGAGACACCCCACCATGGCTTGATGGAGAAAGCCTCCAGGGCCTTCTAGCTGAAGAGCCACCAGGTCTTTAGGGGGTTCAGCGGCCCGCTTTCCCCTACGCTCGTTAGCAATGCCACCATTGCAATCATCGGAGGCGAGGACAAGACATAAGGTCTGGAGATGGGCACCACCAACCGCATCCACCAGGGCTCCAGCGATCATAAAGGGAGTTACAGGTCAGCAGCCCAGGCAAAAAGTGAGCAAAGGAGAAATACGGGCAACATAGACACCAACAAACCTCCTGCCAGCGTAGAGGTGTCCAAACCAGCGTCTTTGGTTTGGCCAGGAAGGGAAAGCCAATAAGAACAGCCTTTCATCCAATAAAAGCACCGAACTCCTGTGGTATTTTCCCCTCAAAGTCATGGTATCCATTTCTGACCACAGAGGAGGGTCTTCTCAACCCATCAGAGACAAGAAAGCCAAAAAAAAACCCAAGCAGAAAAAGGAAAGGGGGTAGAACAAGCGCTTTGCCCACTCCTGGGACCTGGCGACCGAAATTCCTTGGAGGGCGAGATAACCTCAGCAGCCGGTGAAAGAGCTGTCTGCTGTGAAGCACCCAGCAGTGCAAAACCAGTGCAAGCCCAGCCCTGCAAGCCAGTCACCCGATGAAGAGCGCAGACCATGAAACCCTGCTTCCCCCAGCTCTACCCCCGAGTGGATTCTCCTGTGGCTAAGAGGCACCGACACAAGTCTTCCCCCCCTCTACCATCCGCCAATTTCCACAAATCCTGCAGGAACCTCCTGCCTTGGAGACCTCTGTCCTGCTTCCAGATATCGTCAAAGGCAGGGCGAGGCGTTATCAGGACATCGATCAAGACACGCAGAGTCCAAGACAAACATTTCTCGGGAGGACGCAGACAAAAAAAAAATGGCGCTTGGGCCAACCGTGCTGTCTTGCCAGCAATTAACCACGAGCATCGTTAGGAGAGCCACTGCGGGCTGTGGAGGCAGGAGGCGGGCCATGTCTTTCCCATGATTAAACGCTTTCTAATCTGAAGTTGATAAATAACAAACGGCCATAGAAACATCAGATGTTGTCACCACACGGGCAGCAGCAGAGAACAAGGAGAGAAATCAATGTTTGCTAAACAGGCAACGAGCTCGTAAAGTTGGCACAGGGAGCGGCCGGGGGGGAAAGGGCTCGGCGGGGTGGGGAGCCGAGGAGTTTCTTCAGTACTTTGCAGCTTCCAGCGCTGTGCTAGCCCCCTCCTGGCCACAGCCCCCCCCATTCCAAGCCCCCATCCCAGCTGGGTCTGAGGTTCTCGCAGCCATCCCCACCCGCAACACTGTCCTGATCACCGATGCAATGAGGATTTTGGAGAGGGGTGCAAGCAAAACGCCAGCTTCACCCATGCAGGTCAGCCATCAGCACCACCCTGTGACTTTGGGGGTCTGAGGGCAAGGAGAGCCCCTCCATGGGGTGAGGGACCCTTCCCAAGCATGGGCATGCGTGGGACAACGGTTGCACCTGTGTCCCGGCTCTGGGATTACGCAGCACAGGCGCTTTCTCACACCCGCACCTGCACGAAACTCCAGCCTCCAAGGGAATCAGCAAACAATGGGGGGACAATCATCAATCAGAGCCCTGGCACGTACCTGGCAGTGCCCCTTGAGAGGCACACGTTATAAATAGCTGTATTTATATACAGATTTGGTTCAATATCAGCATTTATTGTCTCCTAGTTAAATATTGACCTGGGTAAATATTTGTTTCTCTGATCATTTGGTTTTGATATTGACCTCGATCGACGTTATTTTCTGTTTGTTCCTCAAGTCTTCTGGAACTCTCTGCAAAATGGGATTAGCAAAGAAACCCCCGGGACTCTTCCTTTCAAGTACACACGGGGCCAAATGTTGAGCGGCTGTAGATAAAAAAACACCATTGCCGGCAGCAGAGGCCAACTCTGTGCTTCTGTAGGTGGGCGCTGGGCTGCAGAAGGCCTCCTCCGCTTGCTCCATCTCAAAGAGCTTTAGGAGCAACTCCAAGAAACCTGTGCTGCCCTCAAAAATTCAGCTGTGTCTGCATT
This sequence comes from Chlamydotis macqueenii, assembly GCF_036417535.1. NCBI lineage: Eukaryota > Metazoa > Chordata > Aves > Otidiformes > Otididae > Chlamydotis > Chlamydotis macqueenii. The sequence continues at coordinate 1,666,854 of NC_141566.1, forward strand.
GCATGTGGTGGGTCAAGATTCATCTTCACCAGCTTTGGCCACTTGGAAAGCGGGCTTCCAAGCAAGTGCTCTCTGGAGTCCATCAAGATGTTCTACCCCACCAGCTCTCCATCTTGAATCTGTCACACCTTCTTTCCACCCACAAGAGCAGCTCCTAGGGCAGGACAAACACGCAGCCTTTCTCCAGGTTTCTGCCAGGAGCTCACGGATGGTCCTGGAACCGAGCCGTGCTGCTCTAGAAGGTTATTCCACTACTCTTTTTGAACTACCCAAGGTAATTATCACCTCTCCAAACCAAGGAATTTCCTAGAGGCCAAGAGTCACCGTGAGGGCAGATGTGGGCAGCTGGGAGGTTGGCCGGCCTCTGGAGGCAGTGGCGTTTCCAGCAGACTTGCTGACTCTGTTTGCTATTCCTTTCCTCTGACAACTGATAAAGACTCACTCAAAGGCAATCTGCCTGGGCTATTTATCACAGAAATCACGCCTCTGCAGTCAGCAATCCCAAAGGCCGCAGAAACCGGGAAAAACACCCTCATCCAACTCCAAGGTCAAGCGCCTGGAAGGGAAGCAGTTTGAAGCAGCCAGGCTCCAGCGGGCTTCAGGAGAGCGAGAGGAAACCTTTCCAAAAATAAAGCCATAAATAGACCGAAAAATAACTAGCAGGGTAGACCTTGGAGAAAGCTCTGGCCCAGCTGCACCATCTCTAGGCCTTAGCGGACACAGCGGCCATCAAGCCCATCTGGCCTTAGGCAGGTCTAGACTGGGGTGGTGGGGTGTCTCAGGTTGACATTAGAGTAGCCCCACACTGGTTTCCCTTTTTGTGGGGCAACCTCGGCACTGGACGGAGCCCAAAGGCAGGTGGGAAAGCAGGGACAGCCCTCTTGCTCCAAAGAGCAAACAGCTGGTGCAGCTGTTTGGATGGTTTTCTGGCAAGACGAAACACTCTAATGTTATTTCAACTCCTGGAAGATCAGGAGGCTTGGAGCTACTTCAGCCACAGCCAGAACACGCAGGAACTCAAGCGTTCCCCTGGTTTATGCTCGCGTACAATCAAGAGTTGAATTTGGATGGCCATTGAAACAAAAAAAAAGTTCACTCAACAGCCAACTCTATCACCATGCAGCCCCTCCTGGTACCACCAACTAGAAGCAGACCCAACCGCAGCTCCATTTCGCCTTCTCGGATGCAGCCTCTGCTCCAGCGCATCCTCTCCACTGAATCTGAGACGATGGAGGCTCTCAGATGTCACCATTCCCTGGGATGACCTGGACAAATTTATCCTCCTCTTTCTAGCTATTGCATGGCCATAGGACACTGGGCTTGTCCTTCAGCCTTCCAGCTCCCCTCTGGTTACACTTCCATGCCGCCGGTCCTGAACCGAGTGTAACCGAGGCCGTCAGAGCTCACAAGGAGCTTCCCCAGAGAGGTTATGGGTGGGATTCATTCCGCCTCACTCAAACCATCTGAATGCTCAACACTCATTGCCTCTCCTCCACCAGAAGAAAAGCAGCACATTCCCAGGGCAGGGTCTGACAAAGGCAGAGTGAGTCATCCGCTGCTTGCTGGGGCTTGCGAAGTCCTCCTGGCATTCAGCAAGCGAGAACACAGGCCAAAAAGCCAGTTCTTCCCAGTACAACGCGCAAGGCAGACCCAGTACCCTACGCGCATCTGGGAAAAACAAGGTCAGGTTTCACGTGCGGACGGCAAATCCCACAGTGCTTGTGGCCCTCAACTTCCTCGCCAAACCAGTTAGCAAAACAAAACAAACCAAACCCTAAGGCAGGTGAAAACACTGTGTTTGAGCGAGCAGCTCTTTGCGCCAACTTCTTCCTTCCGAGCTTGCACGGCACCTAAAGCACAAGGCCAAGAAGATACCACCAGAATCAGGGACCGAGGGGGATGTCGGAGCAGGTCCGCCTGCTGCAGCCCCTTCTGCCATGTGTGCTACCCTAGGTATTTCCTAGGAGATGCTGCTAGGAGAGTCCTTCTGTTGGCCTGAGAGTGGAAAGCCTCAAGGAGTTTCCTCGAGGTCAGCTTAAACCCTCTCCTTCCACATTTTCCCCATTTTGGAGCCTGGGGTTTCCCAGCCCCCGGGAAACGCGAGGGCTGTGATGCTCATCGCGTCGCAGAGGTGACATCCAACAGGCAAGCCAAGGCAGTGATGTTGAGCTCTCCCAAAAGCACGGCGCAGAACCACAAAACCACCAAATAGCGAAAGCAGCTCAGAACGAAACGTGATGTTCTAAAACAACGGCATTTTGGATGATCAGATGCAAAGGGGAGGTGCCCCAATTTTTCCATTCAATTTAACAAACTCGGGTCATTTCCACATTTTGAAGAACACCGTCAAACCTTCTATTCATGGCGAGAAGGATTTTCGTTTGAATACGTTCAGCCACCCCTAGGTTCAGCTCCCCAAACGATCCTTGAGGAGCAGCAAAACGGAAAACGATAATGTTCTACAGGCAGCACTGAAGCGATGGGCTGGTGAGCAGCTACCCCCAGATCTCTGCCCTCTCCAGGATGGGTTCAGAGTCATGAAACGAGTCGCCTTAGATGTGATAACGGATGGACAATATGCTTCCCTCCTGCAAGTGATAAGTGCCTGTGTTTTCGGACCAGCTACACTGGGACGAAGTTCTTGCCGTTCTCTTCTCCTGCTTGCACTGGAAATACTACAAAGAGCAAGGTCAATTACATACATTTTAATACTCGCAAAGCCTGTCCTTGGTGGAAACTTGAAGGTCCTCATCGCATTAAAAAAAAATTAAAAAATAATAATTTTCAAAGGATTCTCCGAGCGTTTCTGAATGCAATGAAAGATTCTTTGTTTGAGTTTCAACCTGAGCTTGGACGGGGCTAAACCTCTTTGATGTGGTAAACAGCCCATGGGGCTTTTTTTTTTTTTTTTTGGAGAGTTTTCATGCTAGCTCAAGTTCTGAGAACATCTGAATTGTAAACACTAGTCATCCAATCCCCAAACACCAACCGTACCCTGTGACTCATGCAATTCACCAATGGAGCACAAGAAAAGCAAATATTCTAATCAAGGGGCTCAGCTAACAAGACGCTTGTAAGTGTGATTATTTGCAGTGGATGGGTTAGATAAAAGAACTCACTGGACCAGGGAAGGAGAACAAAATAGCGTAGGTAGCTGACCAAACAGGTTTGAGAGGGGAAAATTCACAGTTGATGATGCACCGGCCAGAAACGCGCTGCCCTAGACCTTTCGTGAGTAATTTCAGACGGCAGCGTTTGCTTCCCAGAGCCCGCTCGGGAAGAGCGATAAAGGGAAATCCGTTGCGTTTGCTACAGAGTCGGAGTCCCCTGCTTATTTCCTCCCTGAAATACCTGCCTTTGTAGCGTTCAAAAAAAAAAAAAAAAAAAGAAAGAAAGAAAAACTGACCCAACAACATGCTTTTCTAGCTAATTTGCAACCTTTTCCACGTCGGCAAGCGGAGAACAGGAGAAGGAGCAGCACACCATAACCCGTTCCTGTCCCAGCGCTGTCCCCTTCTCTCGCTCCCCGCCTTGCCGAGCCAAACTTCCCCCCAGCAGAACAATCGGCCTTTGTACCGCCCAGACAAAGCCATTGTGCGCCAACGAGCTCAAAGTTCGGCCAAGCCGCTTCATCCTACACCTCGTCCACTTCCAGCGGCGCTTGCCTGCCCGGACGGGGAAGTCTGGGGGGTTTGGGGGATTAGGGAAAATAAAAACAACAAACGCGGTGGCTGAGAGCCCCCACATTTCCCGGTGTTTAGCTCACCGGTAACACCGGTTTCGTGCAAGGCCTGCTGAGCAGGAGCAAGCTCCCCGCTGAGGTTGGACCTGCTCCCACAAGAGGATCTGATCTGCAGTGAGACCACCAAGCCCCCGACGCAGGGCTGCGGTGGGCAGGCATCCTGCCTGGTGACCCTCCCTGAGGGTCTTCCTGCAGGAGCAGAGGGACAAATCCATCCTTTCTGGGAACACTAGCTTAATTTCCCTTAGCCCTGCAGACAGAAAAGCCCACCAGACTCACAAATCCGCGGGCTGGTCCTGAAAGCATCAGGCTCCAACTGATCCCAACACAGCCCGAAAGGATCCCTCCCTCCAGAGACCCCTCCAGCCAGAGGCCACGCGGGGCTCAGCCCCCACCAGCTGCCAACCCCCCCATCTCTGCTTGCGCTGAGACGGGATCGAGGGAGTTTCGCACACTGCTACGGAATGCTTGGACGTTTTTGAACCCTTTTGCAAAGCCAGAAGGATCCCAGAGGGCAGAACATCCCAAGAGGGATGCTCCTTCCTGCCCCCGACGCAAACCACATCTGTCTGGGTAAGGCCCATCACCCTGCTTCCAACACGGCTGTGCGAGATGCCGGACCACTGCGGAGCAGGAAAGCCCATGGCTGGTCCAGGAGAGAGCCACCGTCTCGTCATCACCCCAGCACAGCCGCGGTTACGATGACGATGTGGCCGAAGGGGCTCAGACCCGTGAGATGCAGGACACGGAGCGGGACCGAAACAGCTCCTGCATCATCCAGAAAGCTGGGGCATACCCGAAAATGCTTGGCCCAGCTTCTCCTGTGATGCCAGAAGCAAAATCCCTGGCAGAATAAAGTCAGAGGAACACCACAGCACCTACGTTTGCTCCGTTGAAAGGGTCTGACAACCCCGACAGCCAAACCCAACTGTGGGCCACCCCTTCCACCTCCCCAGCACCTCGTGCTCCTCACAACTGCAGGAAAGCCCGTGAGGAGCCAGCTCCACGCTTTGGGCAGGGAGCAGGGGAAGTGCCACCACCTTCCCGACCACGCTGGCAACCTTCCCTCTGGAAACAGCTCCAGGATGGTGGAAACCCGGGTCTGTTCTCACCATCTCGCTCTCCGTCACCCCAGCTGTCTGCCCAGGGACAGCTCGTGCAAGAGAGCGGGGATGGGGCTCGCACCACCGAGGACCATGCTTGCACCCAAGGGAGACCACAGCGTAACGTCACAGGTGGCTCCAGGAGGGTCAGGAGGGACGGGGTGGCTTAGAGGACTTGGCCATGGGTTGGCTCACCTACCAGGAGGTCAAGCCCAGCCCAGAGGGACACGGTCATGTGTCTGACAAACAGCAGATGATCCCAGGGGGGATCCCCAGCCCCCGGTAACACCAAGGTGCCCGGGAACTGCTGTGGCTCGTCAGACCTGGAGAGTAGAGGTGGGAGCAGCAGTCGAGCCCCGCTGCCTCCCCCCACCAGGCCCCTTGCTCATCGGGGGTACCCGACAGCCACGCGAAGGGAACGTCTCCTCTTCTGAAACCCTTCCCTGGGCATGCCTTGCTTCTGCTTTCATTTATTTTTCTTTTTAACTTTCCTTCAAGCATCAGCCGCTGGAGATTCAAAGGGGAAAAATCTGTTTCTGGCTGCTCTGCCTCGAATCCGAAAGGAAAAGCGCTTTTCTCTCACAAGCCCTTTTCTCTGCTCTTTTCTCCTTTTGTTTGTTTCTTTAATTTGGGGCAGGGCGCTTGGAAAGGCAGAGAAAGAGAGGAAAAAAATAAAAAAAAGAAAAAGCGAAGCGTAAACTCCACAAAGGATCTGTTTCCACCTGACTCAATCGAATAAAATTCTCAACAGCAAACAGCTCCCACCTTCCCCTCCTGTTTGCAAAGCGATTTGTGGAGGTGGGGGAGAGCCGCGCAACCGGCGAGATAACGAGCGTAGCCGGGGGTTTGCTCCTTTCCTCGCGGAGGCGGGAGAGCCGGAGCAGCGGGCAGTGCCCTGGCCGGTCACAGCCTTTTCCGTAACTCTTGTCAAACGGCTCCGATTCACACCCTCCCGGAGCAAAGGGCTTCCCGGACGTGTGGCCATCCGGCTCCGGCACCCTCCAGCTACGGCAGCTTCCTCAGCATCTCCTCCGCAACGACCGCAGCCTTCGGCGTTCGTTAAAGGGGGCCGACGCGTGGGAAAACTCCTCCGGGCAGACGTGGGGTCCAGCGCCGGGCTGTCGGGGCTTTGCCACCCGCAACGCTTCGCCCGGGGTGGGTTTGTAACGAAACCCTGCCGCGGCCGAGCGGGCGACACGCGGAGCGTGGGTGCTCAGCTCCAGCCCCCCCAGCTTTCCAAACCTCCCTCCCAGGGACCCCGTTGGCCGTAAAGGGACGCAGGGTGGTCTTACGGCAAAGGGATGGCAGCTCTGATCGGCCACCCCCACAGCCCACCCTCGGAGCACACCAGCAGTGGGGGGGCATTGCCCCAGGGACAAACTGGGATGAGAAACCCCTCTTCCCTTTGAGGAGCAGCCAGGATGGGATCGTTTCCAGCCACGGGTGGGCTCCGTGTCCCCACATTGATGATGAGAGGTGGCCTGGGGTTGGCCACAGCCAGGAGGCACCACTGCCCGTCCACCCTCCGAGGCCATGGCCAAGGTGTGGGGCAAGCAGCAGCCCCTCTGCCTAATCCCACCCAAAGGTGCAGAGGGGGAGAGGAACCAAATGTCACCCTTCCCCGAGACCCAACAGGGAGCTGCCGCCCTCTCCCACCGGAGACGGGCCCCACAGATAACCCGCACCGTCCTGAAGAGCCACCGCCCAACCCTCCGACTTCGGGTAACCCACCCAAACGTGGTGCCGAGGGTCCGGGGCTGTGGCAGCCCTGGGGTCACGGGGGGAGGCACCGAGCCGGGACCACCGCAGGGGAAGGAGGAGGGTGCTGCGTGGCCCGCTCCCCCCCAGTTCTGACCCCCATATCCATGACCCCCACTCGTGGCTGCTGCGGATGCCGGATCGCCACGGCAATGGAGACGCTGCCTTCATCTCCCCACCTTCCTCTGAAGGACGGAGCCCCCAAACCGGCCCGTGGGGTGTCAGTGCCACCGGGAGAGGGGCGGCGGAGACACAGCCCCCACGCTGACCCATAGCCGCCCGCCATGGGGGGTGCCCTCCCAGGGGTCCCCAGAGGAACGGCGGCCAGGACGAGGGGGTGCCCGCAGGGCAGCCGTGGGGCGAGGGGCCGGAGCCGCCCTCCCGCCCCAATCAAAATGGCGCTGGGGACACGGGGCGTGGGGTTAATCATTAGCCACTGTCGCTGGCGGGCACCCCGCGCCCCAGCTCGCCCCACTCCTCCCAGGGGGGAAAAGAGGCCGAAGCGGCGGCAGCGGGGTGGGGGCAGGCCCAGCTCGCTCGTTGCCCACCAGGAAGGGCGGCTGAAGGCTCTTCGTGGTGGGACAAGGAGTCCATCACCCAAAACACGGGCAAGGAGCCTTGCCCCTCTGCCTGAGACGGCTCAAACACGCTCCTGCCATGGCCCGGGACGGGGTGGGCATGCAAGAGGGGCGAGCGCGCAGCAAAGCCCCGAAGGCGCTTATCCGGGTCTTTATCTCCAGCGCACGGGGGGGACGCCGATGGGGAATTTCAAGGAGCATTCCTTCCCCGCCGTGGCAGCAGAAAAGAATAAGTATAGTGAAATAAAATAGAAAATAACCTCCCATTTCGCCCCCATCACGCACAGACACGGTGTTCCCGTGGCCCAGCGAGCCCCTCGGCACCCCCTCACCTGCCGGCACCGGGGGAAAGGGACCGAGCCCCGGCGGGGGGGAGCGACCAAAACCCAGGATCTCCTCCAAAACGGGCAACAGGGCGTTTCGAAGAAAGGCAGGAGAAAAAAAAAAAAAAAAAAAATGAAACCCAACACGCCCAGGAGAAAATCCGGCAGAGGGGGAAGCACGAGCGTACAAAGCGACAGAGGTGTTTTTGCAAAGAGCGGAAAAACAAAGCAGAATTCAGCCAAAATCCACGCTGGGCGTTCGCGGCCTCCGGGCACCTGAGCGGGCGAAGCTGGCCCCTTCCCGCTGCCCCACGGCCAACCGCCCCGCGGCAGAGCCAAACCGCCCCGCGGCAAAGCGCCGGCCCGCGCCTTACCTGCGCCAGGTCGGGCGGGTTCTCCAGGGGCCGGGCGGGGGGTTTGATGTCCTCAAAGACGGGGGCATCTTCGGCGGGTTCCCCCGACATGGTGACGGGCTTCAGCGGCGTAAACGCCGAGGCGTCCTCGGGGAGCGGGGTGCACAGCACCAGCCCGCTGCTCATTCCTCCCGCGCCCTTCGCGCCCGCTCCCTTGTTTAGAAAGAATATTAAAAAATGGAAATAAAGGAAAAAAAAAAAGGGGGGGGGAATAGAAAGGGAGAAAAAAAAAAAAAAAACGTGAAGGCAGAGGCGAGCCGGAGCGAGTCGCTAATCCCGGGAGGCCAGGTGCCGGGTCGCGGGAAGGCTTTACCTGGCTGCGGGAGGAGGAACGCCAACCTGGAAGCGGCGGCGAGGCTGTGTCAAACCAATCAGGCTCCCGCCGCCGGCCCCGCCGGCAGCTCCTGCGGGCCACCGCTGGATAAAAGGCCGGCGGGACGGAGCGGGCGGCCGGGAGCCTCGCCGCAGGCCACGCTCCGCCACCGCGCCCCGGCGGCGTCGCCGGCAGGGACTGGGGCCCACCAGTGCCGCCATGACCCTGCGCCCCGCTCCGGGCCGAAACAACCCGCAGCGGGGAAACCCCCTCCCAAATGGAGCTCCCTGCACCAAAACAAGGGTTTATTTCAGTTTTTTTAAAGCTTTTTTTTTTTTTTAATAAGAAAATGCCTTTTTCCGACGAGCGGTTGAATTTCGCACCAAAATTGATTTTTAGAGAGCAGGAGATTCCTGCTTCCTCGAACATCTCATTCCCGGGGGAGGGGAAGGGTAGGATCAAAAATAAATAGATTAAATGAAGGGAAAAGGGACAAATCTTGGGACGGGGGGGAAAAACAACGCAACAACAGAGGAAAAGTTTAAAAGGTGCAGATATGAGGGCGCAGTGCTTTGCAGCTCGGCTCCTTCGGAGAAACCAGGCCACTGTGTTGGGGCTTCTCTTTTTCGAGGGGGGATAAGAGTGGAAGAAGCCAGAGCAACAAGGGGATAAAAATCACATTTCTGGGGGAGAGGCAGGGGAAAAAGAAAAACCACAAGCCGTTTCTCCTCCGGACGCTTGGGAATCAGCTTCCCCAAGGGCACCAGGCCCACAGAGCCTGGCATCAAACCCCTCCGGCTGTGCTAAAACTTTGCCCCCGGGCAGGATGAGGCCCCCATAAACACAGGGAAAGCGCTGGGAATAGGGATCGGCCGGGCATTAACAACCCCCGCTTCCGGCAGCATCGATGCACAGCAAATAGGAACGGTTTCCGTCGATGCCAGACTTTGGACCAGCGTCCCGGCCCTCCCGAGGAGCCGCTGGTGCTGAGCAAGGGGAAGTGCAGCTCAGAATGGCCAAGCCCTTGGGAAAGCAGAGAACGGGGAACGGCTCGGGCTTTGCCAGGAGCACCTTCCCCGCGTGGCTTTGCTTTCCAGGGAAGCTGTGCTGCTGCTGGAGCAGGTGATGGGACAGGAGGATGCCTGGGAACCTGGGTAAGAGCTCCTGCTGCGTACAGGACCACCCAACGCACCCGTCCTTTCATCCTTACTTGAGCACTGTCCCAGACCAAGAAGATCAAGAACTTCATCTACGTCTCCTAGAAGTTGTTGTTCAATGTCCTCACGCAGAAGATGCCCATCTCCCAAAAAGTTATCTGCCCACCTTACACATCCTTGAGGACTGTATCATAATCCCAAATCAAAATTCAATTAGGACTGGAAAATTCCCCAGTTTCCTTCTTGTCATCTGGAAGAAAACTGTAGACTAGCCACACCAGCCATTTGGTGGTCCCCACCGCTACCTGCACACTCACACGTGCCAAGTGCCAACTCACTTGCCATTGGTTTGTGCCACCAAAAGTAAACGTGAGGCACCACTACTTCGTTTGGTCACATGTGCTGGCTCCCCATACAACCTTTCTGAGTCCAGTGTCGTTTCTAGACAAAGCAGTAACAAGTCCTGGGAGCGTCTGGGAATTTAGCTTACCGCCTGCAACGGGAGGTGTAACGGGGCTCTTGGCCCCTCAACTCCAAACAGCAGAAAATTGGTGTCAACATCAACAAGGACACCAAGGAACTGTTCCCAGGATTCCATGTCAGGAATGGGAACGAGCCAGGAGATGGTATATCAGGTACCCATCACCCCTGAGAACTCACACGGACTTGGACGTGACCGGGGCAAGGACTCAACCGATACAACGGTCCTTACCAGACCAAAGGAGAAGGAATCTCCTCCAACACCACCTCAACCGCAAGGACCTCTGGCGGGGAACTGCCTGGGAACAGGGTGGATGCGCTAATGCGGCTTTGTCACCGCTGGGCACCCGGATCACAGGGGCTATTCACCCGCTGCTAGACGGGGGCTGTCCGGAGAACCGCGCCTCAGATCAGCGCTGCAAGAAAACCCGGAGCTGGACAAACAGCCAACTTGGTTCCCGTTACAAAGCTACAAACGGGACAGACCCACGGCGGCGTTGCACCCCACACTCACGGGCCTGGGGAAGATTCCCGTGGGGATTGGCCTTGGCCCATTCCCTTCTCTTTATTAGCAATGTTCCTTCTTCACTATGATAGGAAGCAATTTCACCCTATTTTTTATTTTCGCTTACATTTGGTGGTGGGGTGTAGAAATCTTATTGATCTTCACGCAGTGGTCCATCACCTTGTTCATCACTTACTGTCGCTGGGAGTAAGCATAAACACAGATAAAGTAAAGTTTTCAGGAAAATATTTATATTTTCTTGGTTACCAGCTGGGAAGTTCTGGAATTTTACCTAGCAACAATCAAATTTATGAATCAAAGTGATTTCTTTCCTCTCCATCCCCTCACCAGAGCGTGGGCGTGCAGCAACGGGGTTGGATGAACCCCACTCCTGGCAGCGGGGCGCACGCCGAGCCGCGGGAGATCAAGCCGGCAATGATTTCCCGAGGCGGAGCAGCCCTTCGTGTCAGGGGTGGGCCAAAGCCACCCGCAGCTCCCTTATCTGCCGGCTAAGGTCCCGTTTTTGTCCCCGAGACAGCACATCTCGCTTGAGCAAGGTGCGGAGATAACGGCAGCTCTGCCGCGACCCGGCGACACGACCCCGCTCCCCTCCCGTCGCTCCTCGGGTACACAGTCCCCTCCCGCGGGGGGGAAAGCCAACATCGGGGTGCTGATGGGGGTGAAGGAGGGTCCGCGGTGGAGCTGCGAGGGGCTCTCAAACCAAACCCGTAGCTGGAGTCTCCTCTTCACGATGCAAAGGAGCGGATGGGGCTTGCTGGTGGAGGAGAACTGGGGAGCCAGCTCGTCCCGCACTGGGTGGGGATTGAGTACTCGGGGTTCACGGGAAGGGTGAGGAAGGACAGGGGGTCACCAGGACACCCCCAGCCCGTCCCCAGGGGCTCGCACCCATCCGCAGACCTCACCAGTTGGCAGGGACCCCGCATTTCCCCCCACTCCGGTTCACCTTTCACCGCTACCAGGAGACAAAGTTCTGCAGAGCTGCCGGAGCAACCGGCCGCCTCGACCCCCAGCCCCCCACCGAAACCCAAAACCACCCATTTTTGTCTTTTCCTTTCTCCTCCCCGGGAGGTTTCCAGCCATCAAATCCTTCCCGGGAGCCCTTCAAAGGGAAAGCGGCCACCCCATCCACTCGCTAAACCAGTCTGAGCGGTGCCGGGCTGGCAGGCGGGAGAGGCCCCGGGATTGGGAAAGGGCTGAGAAACCGGAGGGACCTCGGGTGACCCCGCAGCAGAGGAGAGGGACGAGCGCCGAGGGCATCGCCACCCCATCGCACGCCCCAGGGAGGCGGAGATGCCACCAGCCAAGCGGGGACCCCCCGGCAGCTGTTGCTCCTCCGTAGCAATTTTAGGATTGCTAAATTTTCAGCCCGGCCGTGACGTAAGGAGACAGCAGGGAAAAGGGCAGCTGGGGATGGAGAAAGAGCCCTGAGGAGCTGGGGAGGCCCGAGGCCGAGGAGCATTTCCAGGAGAAATGGCAGGGTGGAAGGAAGGGGAAGACACCTGCCTTCCTCCCCCCAAAAATGAGGTGGCACAGACCTTCCCGGGGTTCACCTTGCTCTTGGCCCGGGCACAAGCCGAGGCTGAAGAACATCTTGACGGCGTTGGTTGGCCATCGAGGAGGTACTGGAGGCTCACAGGCACGCGGGAAAGTCACCCGGGGGTGTCGCGGGGCCAAGATTCAGCCCGGCAGTCTCCAAAACTGGTCCTGGAGGGCTTTGGGGTCAAGAAGCTCTGCTAGCTGCTTGCCTGAAGCCTCACCGTGGTGGTCACAGGACGAGGCAGATCCAAGGGCAAGCCGGGGAGCCAGCAGTGGCCACGGCCATGGTAGGGCTCAGGGAAGAGCTGGAGGCCCCAGGCTGAGCTTAAACGGGCCCACGGGTGTGGGGTGGGGGGCTCAGGTGAGGCTGCTGAGACTAATTAAGGCCAATTAGCACCCTTAGGGCTTTACGAAGGCTGGGAGGAGGCAGGGCCTGGTCCTCAGGAGACAGCAGGCACAGGACCACACACGACCCCACAACTCTGCCTCTTCCCAAAAAAGACCTGGGGGCCTCGTCCCACCCCAGCCTATGGGGACGGGGGGATGCTGAGGTCCAGCGCCGCAAAGGGGCTCCCAGAGGCAGGAGAAAGGGTGAAGGGGGTGAAATCGGGGTCCCGCCGAGGGGCCCCAGCATGGGCTGGGGGTGGTCTGAAGGCCTCCGGGCAGGGCTGGCTTGGGACGGCCCAAAAGCATCGCCCCAGGATTGCAGGGTGTCCCCAGGCCGTGACGGGCTGGGGGAAGCGGCCTGGCACGAACTGGGGGGGCCCACAGAGTCACCCCAGGGACCCCCATCCCGTCACTGGGGCCAACGTTTACGGGGCAGCTCCCGGGCCCGGGGACAGCGCAAAACCCAGCGCCCGCTCGCATGGAGCCGCAGGGCTGGGCTCCCCTTCCTCAGCCTCCTCCTCATCCTCCCAGCCCCCAGCGAGCACCCAGCGCCCTGCAGGACCCGGGCGGGATGGGGCGGGTGACACGGGGACGCAGGGATGCCGTGTGCCGGAGGTGTCTCCGTCACCAGTGTGGCGAGTTTCTCTCCCCCGCCAGGTCTCAGCACCCCTCCTGGGTGCCACCCCAGCTCCGTCACCGCCAGCACCCCCGTGTGGGGACGCGGTGGTTTTTCTGCTTTTCTTCGTTAATTTGGGAGAGAAAACAAGCTCAGGAGTTTAAAATTGCATCTTGGGGTTGTTTTTTTTTTAAACAACAATGGAAAACAGAAAGGCACACCCCGCCCCCCACCCTGGGGCTTGGGGACTGGCAGTGGGGCAAACGGGGGCGCAGCTGCAGGGTCCCGGCGGCAGCGCTCACCCCAAAGCCGCGGGGGGATGGAGCAGCCCCCCCCCAAGCCCCAGGGTTTGCACAGCCCCCGCCGGGGGGCAGGGGGTGCAGCCCCGAACCCCCCCCCTGCGGAGCCCGCCTGCCCTCCCGCCTTCCTCCCAGCTGGGCGTCCCCCGCAAACTGGCTGAGGGGGTGTCCCCCCCCTCGCCCAGGTCCTTGTTCGAGGCGTTAAACGGAGCTGGCCCCAGCGTGAGCCCTGGGGACCCCACTGGGGACCGGCCGCGCCCAGCCCCAGGAATTCGGGGGCCACCGAAATCCGTCAGTCATCTGCAGCAGCCGAGGGTCTCTGCCCCCGCACCAGTTCCCCCCTCCCAGCCAGCCCAGTATCCCCCGAGCACAGGCTCAGAGCTTTCAGGAAGCTCCCCCCGCCCCAGCCAGCCCCACAGGTAGCGGTTTGGGGAGGGAGGGGGTGTCACAGACCCCCACCCCCCAACAGCCCCAAGGCTCCAACCCCGAACCCCGACACAGTGACAGCGGGGCCGCCCCCACAGCAACCCTGGGGGCTTGGGGGGGCACCCCAGAAAACAACAATGACGATGAAGAAGAAAAGCGTGTGGCCACAGTCTGCCTTTTTAACTTAGAAACTGTTCAGCTGTCCCGTAGTTTCCAAAAAAACCCGAGCGCTGGCGGCCCCCGCCCTCCCTCCCTGTCCCACCCCCCTTAAAACTCGGTAAAATCACAGTTCCACGTTCCGCAAAGCTTCCCTTTTCTTTTCGGCGCCGCCGGTCTTGTTTGCGGGTTGCTGTGGGGTTCTCAGGGCGTTTTTCCCTCCCCCTTCTCGCTTTTTCTTCTTTTTTTCCTGGCCCTCCCGCGCGCCCCCGGCACCTCCCGCGAAGACGAGGGACGCGGAGAAGGGCGACAGAGTCCCTTCACCCGCGGGGACGGGGACACGGCGCGGCTGCGGATGGAAAGGAAAGAGGCCGACAGCTATCGCGCGGGGGCCACGGCAGAGCCCCGCTCGCCTGCGTCCTCGCCACGGTGTCTGCGAGGGGGACAGCGGGCACGGGAGACGGAGGCCGAAGAGGCCAAGGCGCAGGTCCGGAGGCCGCTGCGGGGTGAATCCTGGTGAGGAGTCAGGGAGGAGCCTCCGGACGTCGCGAGTGGGGAGAAGCAGCCCAGGAAAAACAAGAAACCGGGAGCAAGGGAGAAGGAGGACCAGCCCGGAACCATCTTTCTACATCTTGCGCCGCTGGGGCTCCCGGAGCGGCCACAGTTCGCTCGCCGCCGTGCAGAGCTCAGCCTCTCCGCTCCCGCGGTCCCTCCGCCGCGCACGGAGCAGCTGGGAACGCGCACGCCGGTTTTCCGCCGCTGTCCCCGCTCGCCCCGTCCCGCCCAGGCGCCGCAGGGACCCCGGGGCTCCTCACATCATGATGTGCCGCCGGCGGTGCAGGGCCAGGTGGTCGGAGCGGGAGAAGCTGCGGTCGCAGTCCGAGCAGCGGAAGGGCTTGATGCCCGTGTGCTTGCGGAAATGCCGGGTGAGCTCGTCGGAGCGGGCGAACTTCCAGGTGCAGCCTTCCCAGGTGCATTTGTAGGGCTTCTCGCCTGCGCGGAGGGGAGCAGAGAGGGGTCAGCACTGCAAAAATTACCGCCAAAAGCTCACAGGCAAACAAAAAAAAAAACCAAAAAAACCCACAAAGGCAGGGTTTCCGGGCTGCGGCGGCGGCAGCGTCACCGGCAGGCGAAGCCCTCAGCGTCTCCGCGCCGGCCCCGGCCGCCTTGGCGCTCACCCAGCGCAGTCCGTGGGCGCCACCGGCTGCACAAGCGCTGCTTTCGGGCCCGACACCGCGCCCGCGCCGCCAGCCAGGCCGGAGACGGTATTTTGGGGTGCGCGCCCCCCTGCAGCACTGCCCAGTCTCGGGTACCAGCACCCCCAAAGGGCCAGCACAGAGCCCAAGCGTCCCCCAGGGCCCGCAGGGCTCCCAGAGTGTCCCCCAGCCCCCGAGGGTCGCTGCAAACGCTGGCAGAGGCTGCCAGCACCCCCAAAGGGCCCCTCTGAGCCCCCAAAGGGCCTCCCAACTCCTGACACAGGCTGCCAGCACCCCTAAAGACTCCTGAGCCCCCAAAGGCTGCACCCCAACCCCTGGCAGCACCCCCAAAGAGTCTCCCCTCCCCAGCCCTGACAGAGGGTGCCAGCACCCCGAGCCCCCAAAGGGACTTCCCAGTCTCTGGCACAGGGTGCCAGCAACCCCAAAGACACCCCTGAGCCCCCAAAGGGCCACCCCATTTTTGGCAGAGGGTGCCAGCACCCCCCCCAAAAAGCCTCCTCGAGGCCCCGAAACGCCCCCAGCCCTGCCACAGGGTGCCAGCACCCCTAAAGACCCCACCCCAAGCCCAGGGACAGACCCCCATCGCCCCCCTGAGCCCATTCCCGGGTGCCCCCAGCCCATCGGGAGCCTGGGGGCACTGATCCTGACCCTCCCGGGCAGGGGGGGCGCGCGGCGCTGGCCCCTACCCGTGTGTATCCGCCGGTGAGCTTTGAGGTGAGAGCTTTTGGTGTAGACCTTATTGCAGCCTTCGAAGTCGCACTGATGGATGCGCCGCTTCTTCAGGTCGGGGGAATCGGCTCGCTGCCCCCGCGCCGCCGGCCTGCTGGGAGGAGGGAGGGATGGAGGGCACGGCCCCTGCGCCCACGGACCCCGCGGGGCGCCCGGGGACACAGCGCGGGACAGACTGGGGGACACAGGAGGAGACTCACTCTCTCTGGAGGTCCTGGAAAGGGGCTGGGCCGCTCTCAGAGGCGCTGTCCTCGCTGTCGCTGTTCATGTCCACGGGGTACATGGAGCCCGGGTCAATTTTCACTGGTGGGGTGCGGGAAAGAAAAGCTGTTGGGAAACAAGGAGGAAAAGGAGTGAGGTGAAAACAGAGACACCACCAAAAAAAAAATCACCACCCTGGCACCAGAGGGACAACCCTCCCCCTGCTCCCGCAGCACCCCAAATGCTGCTCCACCTTCCTAAAAAAAAAAAAAAAAAAAAAAAATCAAGCTGGGGAGATGGAGGAGCCCTCCACACCATGGAGCACAGAGATATGGGGGGGCATGACTTGTGGGGGGGCACCCGTTTCGGCTGCCTGGAGGAGGAGAGAAAACGTGGGAAGCTGGGAATGTTCTGGGGAAGGGGCAGCTGAACCGGGACCACCGGCAGTGGGACGGGTGCTGGGCAGGCAGCGCCATGCCCCGTGTGTCCCCTGCCCTCCCCTTGGGCCGGCTTTGGGTGAAGGTGGGTGGCGGGACATGCCAGGGTGGAAAAATCGGATCCCCTTCAGGCGGGACCCCCTCCCTCCCCAAAATTTCAGGGTTTCCACGTGCCCTTACCGGACCCGGCATTCTTGCCGTCGCCCCCGATGAGGGGTACGGTGATGGCGGTGACGCCGTCGGTGGGCATGGTGGTGTAGACGACGGGGAGGGACTGGACCACCACGGGGATGGTCTGGAGGTTGCCCATCTTGCTGGGCAGGTTGACGGAAGGGATGGTGTGGATGACGTGGAGGATCTGCTGCCCGCCGCTGCCCTGCGTGGAGGCCAGGATGGAGCCGGGCGAGAGGACGGCCGGGATGGCCGAGCTGGAGCTGAGGCCGGAGGGCGAGATGGAGACGGTGGCGGGAGCGGGGAGCGGGGGGGCCACCAGCAGCGGGGACGACTGGAGCGGGGCGGGGGGCGGCGGGGGGCGGCGGAGGGGCCGAGGAGGCCGCCGCCGCTTTGGATTTGTTGAGGGAGAGATCGACGGGCTCGGCCTGGGGCTGGCCGCAGTCGCTGGCCAGCAGCTCCTCGGGGGGCTCCGTCTTGATGTCGGCCAGCAGCACCGGGGGGTCGAGGGGGCCCTCGGCCAGCAGCGCCGACGAGCTCATGGCGGGCGTCGCCTTCCCGGGGCCCTGCGACAGACCCGCGGCCGGTCAGGGGTGGGGACGCGGGGGCCCGGCTGGGCGGGGGGACGCCATGGGACCCCCCCCCGGCCCCCCATCCCCGCCCGGGGGGCGCGGGCCGAGGCCCCACCGGTCGCTGGAGAAGGGATTGGGGGGGGGGGGGGGGGGGCGCCGCCTCCCCTCA
The DNA here is from genome assembly GCF_036417535.1 of Chlamydotis macqueenii. Lineage (NCBI taxonomy): Eukaryota > Metazoa > Chordata > Aves > Otidiformes > Otididae > Chlamydotis > Chlamydotis macqueenii. Next base: position 1,684,163 of record NC_141566.1, read on the forward strand.
GCACCAGGCGAAGGCGGGAAGGGGAGGCCCCGCCCCCCCCCCGCGCGCACGCCCCGCCCCCCGCGCCCGCCTTTGTGCCGCCGGCCCCGCCCCTCCTCGCGGCGCGCGCCCCCGCCTCCCCGCCCCCCCGCCGGGCCGGGCGGGGGAGTGGGCGTGGCCCCCGCGGGGCGGTGCCGGGCCCCGCCACGCTCCCCTCCCCCGCGCCTTAAAGGGGCCGCGCAACGCCGGGGTGAAAGGGGGAGGCGGCGGCTGGGGGGTGGGGGGGAAGGAAGGTGGGGGTGGGGGGGGAGGAGGGGGTCACTCACCACCCGGGCGGCGCGGGGGGGGCTCCTCCGCGGGCGCGCGGCGCTCATCCCCTCCGCGGGCACGATCATGCTCCGCGCGGGGCCGGGCCGGGCGAGAGGTGTGAACGGCCCCGCGGCTCCACCCTGGCTCGGCCCGGGGTGGGGCCCCTTAAAAGGGCCCCCGCCCCCCCTCCCACACCCCGCCCTGCGGGAGGCACCCGGGCACGGCCCCAACCGCGACACCCCCACCGCGGACCCCCCCCCCCCCCCGCACCCCTCTTTGCTGGGGTCTGTCCGGTAGGTGGGCACGCGTGGGGACCCCCCCGCCCCGCTCCCCACCCCCACGGGACCCCCGGCACGTACCTGCCTGCAAGCTGAGACCTGACCCCCCCGAGCCCCCCACGCACACTCGCACCCGCACACAGACACGCACACGCGCGGCCCGGCCCCTCCCCGGGGCACACCCAGCGCACACACCCCGCACACAGCCCGCACCTCCCAGCCCACTCAACTGCGCGGGGGGGGGCGGGGGGGGGGGGCTAAAACACACACGCAGCCAGGGACCCCCCTCCAAAAACCACAGCGTCCCACCCGCACGCATCGCCGAGAGCCCCAAAGTCAGCCGGGGACCCCCCCCAAACACCCTCACACCCACATAAGTCACCAGGGACCCCTCCAAAATACCCCCCCACTCACAAATCACCGGGACTCCCCAAACACACCCCCCCAGAAGCAGGGACCCCCCAAACAACCCCACAGTCAACCAGAGACCCCCCCCAAACTCACCCTCACCCAGGTACCCCCGCAGCTGGGGACCTCTAGACCCCCCCCACCCCCTCACCCGCGAGGGTCCCCCCCCAACCAGGCCCATTTTGGGGGGGGCACAACGGGGTGACGCTTTTTTTTGGGGGGGGGTCGTTGCCCCCCAAAGCCTAACGGGGCTGAGTTGCGGCAGCCGGGGGGGCAGGGGGCCTCGCTTCTGCCCCCCCTCCCCGCACTCTCCTGGGGCTATCACGGGTGAGCTGAGTTCCTCAGTCCTCAGCCCGGGCGCACCCAAAACGCACCCAGGCGTGAATGGGGGGGGGGAGTCCCCTGAGGGGGCTGTGTACCCCTTCCCCCGGGAAAAAACAGCGAGACCCCCCAAAACCCCGGGGTGACCTTGGCGTGGGGGGGGGGGGTACAGGTGTGACAAAACGCTTTCCATCCCCCCCCCCCCCCGCTTGGTCCCCCTGTATGCCGTGTGCGCCCCCCGCCGCTCGCGCCCGTGTCCCCCACCCGTGAGCGCGGGGGCAGGGAGGGGGGGGCCACACCCCGCCACCGTCACACCCCCCCGAGGAATTTCCTCCCCACCCTCTTTTTTGGCAGCGCGGGGCGAGGCGAAGCGGAGGGGAGCGGGGGGGGGAAGGCCAACGCCATCTGCTCCGGGGGGGGGGGCCCACCCCACGCAGGCCCGGAGTGGGTGTGGGGTCATGGGATAAACGCGAGAGGGGAGGTCGGGCCCTTTAAGAGCAAAGGGCGTGGGAGGGGGGGGGAGGGCGGGGCGCGCCGCGACGTCGCTTCTTGTCCCCCCACCCCCCTTCGCCGGAAGCGACCACGCGGGGGGGGGGGGGCCACGCGGGGCCCGGCGGGAGGAGGGGGAGGGAAGGGCGGGGGGGGGCGGGGACCGCCCCCCCCCGCCCTTCCCTCCCCCTCCCCCCGCCGGGCCCTGCGCTGCCAAAACGCCCCCTCCCCCCCCCTTCCCAGGCTCCGCTCCCACCCGTGGGCGCTGCCCCTTTAAGAACCCCACGCGAGACGGGAAGCGCCCGCGGCTCCCCCCCCCCACCCTCGCGCTTGGTCCCGGTGTGTCCCCCCCCCCCCACTCACTTTCCCCCGCGACTCCTCCGAGCGCATCCCCCGCTGCCGCCGCCGCTGCCGCCCCCGGGGCGGTGCCGGGGTGGGGCGGGTGGGGCCCCCACGGGCGGGGAGGGGCGGGGTTCGCGTGGGGCGGAGCTCCCCCTCCCCCTCCCATTTTTTTAGGGTGTGGAGGGGCACCTCCCCCCTCCCCCCCCCCCCAAAAAAAAAAAAAAAGGTGTCCCGCCCTGCGGTGACATCATCCGCAGCCAATGGGCGGCTCCCCTCGCATCCGGCGTTGCCGTGGAAACAGATACAGGATTTGGGGGGAGGGGGGGGGCTCCCCCACCTGCACCCATCCCCCACCCCACGCGGCGCCACCTCCCGCAGATCGAGGGGGAGGGGCACGCGCTGCTGGCAGGGGCCGAGACCTGGCGAGCTCGTGTCAGCGATAGGTGGAGGTGGGGCTGAAACGCCCTCCCCCACCCCATTTTGGGCTGGGTCTCCCCACCCACGATGGGGGGAGCCTCCCCCCTGCACCCACAGCCCCCTCCCCACCCCGGGGCCGAGCACCCACGGCTGGTGGGACCAGATCCTCTCCGCCACCAACGGCCCCTTCCAAAAAAAAAAAAAAAAAAAAAAAAAAATTTGGGGGTGCCCGACGCCCCCCACCACCTCCACTTTTCAGACCTCTCGTCCCAGCACGGTGACCCCCAACCTCGGGGGGGGTCCCCAGGGGTCCCCGACTCTGCGTTGCGGGGGTGGCAGCGCCTGCGCCGAGTTGGCCAGGGCTCAGCCGCAAGGCCGCCGCCTCGTTGCTCGCCCCCGGCCAACCTCCCGTCTTTCGCAGAGCAGTGAAGCTTTCTGGGGGGCGCAGAAGAGGTTTTTGGGGGCCGGGGTGCAGCCCCTCCCACGCCGCTTCAGGCAGGAGCGGTCAGACAAGGGGGGGGGTCCCCCCCTTCCTCCAGTGCTGGGACAGACCCGCACGGATTCACCCCTCAACCCCTTTCCCCGGCTTCCCCCCGAGTTTCGGTGGGCGGGGGGCTGAGGAGGGCAGGACGGACTCCGAGCTGCCACACGCGGGGTTTTATTGTTCCTTGTACAACCACGAGGGCGATGGCATTTCGGAGAGGAAGCCCCGTCCTTGGGGACGCTCCGTCCCGGCCAGGCCAGCCCTCGAGCCACCGACCCGGAGCGGGACGACGGACGCGGGGACAGGGCCCGGCCCCCGTAATTCCGTGCCACGCCGTCTCAGCCACCCCAAGTTATCGCTTCCCCCCCTCCGAGCTCATCTCAGCCCGGAGCCCAGCCCACCACCCCTCACTGCTCCGCTGCGCCAGGGGAGCGCGGCTGGCCCAAAAAAAAAAAGGCCCCAGGGTTTGGTTTTGGGAGGGAGACAAACGAAAATACAGCGCCGCGCCGGCAAAAAGGGCAAGGGGGTCGCCTTGAAACCAAGCCGCTCGCACATCCGCGCTGCGGCGATCCTTGACGGCGTGCGCGCAGAGCGGGGCCAGCAGCACCTCTGCCGGGCAGCAGAAGGAAAATGGCGATTTCCAGAGCCCCCAAAACTCGCGTGCTTCGGGAAAAGGGATTTGCAGAGAGAACGGCAGAAGTTTAGCTGCCGCCGTCGTACCGCCGGCCCCGGCGAGGCTCAGGCCGGCCCGGCCGCCCGCGCGCTGGGCTGGGCTCCCAGCGGCTATCGGCCCGCTCTTCCTCCGTGGCGGTTTGTTATCTGCTCTCCCCACCCCACATTTCCCCCCCACCTCGAACATTATCCCGCTTTCACAGGCTCAAGTTGATCCCCGAAGGAAACCCAACGGCAACTCCACGTAACCATGGAAATTCGGCAGCGTTTCCCACCGCCCTTCCTGCAGCTGCCTGCTATGCCAACCTAGCCGCAGGAATTCTCGCTGGAATTGCGGCCGTAAGCCGTCTTCTGCTCTCCTGCAACCCCGACAGCTGCCCGTCCCCTGTGAGCGGAGCCCTTCCCGGTACCTCGGAGGTGACATTCCCGAGGCTCCGACAACGCGCGGATTGGCAGCGACTCATCCTCTCGCTCCGCTCACGGCGCCGAGGGCAGGTTGGGGAGCAGAAAGCCGTGAGGTTTCTCCACCGACCGGAGCGAAAGCGGGGACTGAGCCGGTCCAAGCGCCGGGGCAGCATCCGCAAGACGAAACCGTAGCTGCGTTTCGGCTTGCTCCGGCCCGACGTCGGACAAGAGCGACCGCGGGCGAGATTTGCCGCTCTCGCTCTGGGACCGGCACAGCGCTCCACACCCGCAAGCACCGAAGACAGAAACCCTCCGCCGCGTCTCCAGCCCGTTCACGAGTTCTCCAGAAACACCGGCGCCCGAATCGTTAACGGGAATCTCGGCGAGTTCCCCCGCCACGGGGACGCTGCCGGGAGGGTTCTCACCGAAAACACCCCGGCGCCAACGCGGTGCAAGGCGCGGGTGTTTGGACCCTGAAGACTGAGAAGCGGTGGAAGGTTTTGCGCGGAGCCCATCCTCAGCTCTCCAGCCGAGATCCGCCCCGCTCTCACGCAGCACTCACCCTGTCAGAGGTTTGGGTTTTTCCCCCCCTCCCGTGCGCGTGTGGGCAGGGGCACGGGGGAAAGCACGCTTTTGAGGACACAAAGCGGAGAAGGAGGCTCAGAGTCACCACACCCTTTTTTATACAGGAATTTGATGCAACAAGAGACAGAAGAAGGGAGAGAGATGCTGACAAGCGTCAGCTCCCACCCAGCAAGCCAGAGATTCCCCTAACTCACAGTGCTTCGTGTTGTTCCTATGTTTAATGGAAATGCACACCAAAAAGTTCATTAAAAAATAGACAGTAACGTCAAGTAACAGTGGTGCCACACGTTCCGACCGGCCCGCCGCAAACACAGCTAATATAGCTCATGCACACCCCACCCACAGGACGTTCCGCCGCCCCTCCGTGCCCGCGCCAGCCGCTCCGGCCTCGCCGGGACGAAGACCGGGCAACACCAGGACTTGGTCAATCAGGATCTTTGGCCCCTTTTAAGCCTTCAGACTTATTTACCGCGGTCTTTCCATCGCTTTGGCAAGCAGGGAGCCCGACGGCTTCACCTGCTGAGGGAATTTTGCCTCCGCGTTGGGGGAAAGAAAAAAAAAATTCTCTTAAATGAAACTCTGGAACGGCCTACAGCCGACGTCCCCCCGACAAGGCGACAGGAGAAACGCAGCCATCACACACCTGCTTGCCAAAGCTGCCCCAGGTTTTGGGAGAAAGAAAACCCGCTTTCCAAAGCTCTAGGGTCTGAAATCCCTGGTAGCAAAAATTTATTTCCATGACTGAAGACAAGGAGAAATTTATAAACGTATTCTAGCAACCAACCAATAAAACAGTAAATATTCCATTCCTGTGACTTCTACGCTCGCCCGGCAGCACGACATCCGAAAGGGCCCTGCCGCGTGCCGCCACGACAGCCGGGAGCACGAGCCCACGTGCACGTCACCTGTCCTTCCTCCTTCCCAACCCTCCCGCGCCGGGGAAGTCTCTTTTGAAGGTCCACAGTGTGTCCAGACATCCTCCGAGTGACTAGTGTCCAACGTTAAAAGGAGAAAAAATAAAGCAGCACACTCATTTCAAAGCCCAACAAAGACATCGACATTGTTAGATTCTCCTAAAAATAAGTAGCTCCAATTCATTTTTTCTCCCCGCGGAGACCGTGTGCCGTGGCCAACGTTCAGCGCATGAGCAGGCTGTGCTTTGGTCCGTCCACTCTCTCCAGCTTCTCAAAGTGTTTTCTGGCGTTGCGGATGTTGATCAGCGTAGCCGCAGAAGCTGGGATGGAAAAGGGACAGGGGAGATAAAAAAAAAAAAAAAATTAAACGGGATGCGAGTAACCAAGCCCTCAGAAGCTAAGTGCTGCCCAAAAGCAACGTCCCTGCCCAGCAAGCTCTCTAATTTCACCGCCTCTGCTCCCCAGCCGTGCAGAATTTAACGCTGGAAGGTCCGGGCTGTTTGCTGATCCCAGCGCCGAGGAGCAGCCGGAGCAAACCGCCGTCAAGCGCCTCGCTCGCGGGGCCACAGCCACTCAACCGCCGCTCCCCAAGCGCAGCGGGACCGCGGCCGGTAGCTCGGTCACGGGGTTCGCACCGGGTTTCCCTAATTCAGCGAACCGTTCCCAAAGAGGGGGACAGGGAACAGCCACACTGCGCCCGTACGGGCCGGCACTGCTGGCTGCAGCTTCTTCTCTCAGATAAATAAATAGATGCTGCTATAATTAGAGCCCGCGCTCACCACGGCCGTTCAGGCAGCAGCAGCAAAAAACCCAACTGCGATCCACCTCTGCTTCCTCTCCAAAAAAAAAAAAAAAAATCAGCGCGGCTGCCAGGTCCGAACAGCCCAAAATAGGTTACTAGGCACGACCTGCTAAACCGGGTCACATCCGTCATCGCCGCTGCTACATCGCCCGCTCCCCAGCTCGGCTGTCGAGGCACGCGCCTGCCTCCCCAGAGCCGGTCGCTGTTTGCCCACTTTCCCCAGCAGACCCCTCTCTGCCTGTTAATTACAATGTTTAATTACAATCAGTTTTACTGCTCTGTCTGGCGTTTTCCAAGAGAAACACACTTCAAACTGGACTCATTTCTGTCCCTGCAAACAAAACCCGGCGGGAGGCTTCCACTTACGTATTGAAGGGTCCGACATAACCACCATCACGTAGGTATTTGATGTAAAGATGTCGATGAAAGCAGCAAAGTTAGAGTTCCTGACCTCCATGCTCTGGAAAGAAGCCGCCAGCTTACTAAGAGGGGAGGGAAAAAAAGAAGAGTAAGTGAACGATTACCGTACCATCGCTCAAACAGCTTTTGTGCGGACACAGCCGACATCCCATTATTTGAGTCGTTGGTCACAAAGAAGTGTTGGCAACAATACCAGGTGTGACTACGAGATTGGGGTTGTTTTTTGTTGGTTTTGTGTTGTTTTTTTTTTTAAAGGAAAAACTCCTTAGCTTCAGGCTAAATGAGAACAATAAAAACGATCTGCGCATTGGATGGTGAACGTAACTCCAGATACGCAACCCCGCAGTCTGAGCCTGCGATGCGCCAAGCGCCTCCAAAGCAAGCTTCCTGCTTTTCCATTCGAGATATTGATGAACCACGCCTGCAAGCCTCCTCTTCCTCCCAAACCAGCAGCGTGGCGCAGCTCCGACGCCAAGCTCCCCTCCGCCGCACCGTTGACCGCCACCGATTTACCAGTTCAGTCCTGGAACTTCCCCACCTCGCCCAGGAGGACGGGGCCCAGAAGAAAACGGTTGTTTCAAAAGAAAACCTCTTCCAGCCATCGGCAAAGGAGGAAGTTACAAAAGATAACAATGAACTCCGCCGTGTTTAAGCATGGTGCAATTCAACTGCGGCACCTCAGCTTGCTGAGGAGTCCCAGAACCAGCGTTAATCCGGAGAGCAGAGCCTTCGTGCCTCCGGATGAAGGCGAGAGACCTGCTGAGGTGTCTCCCCCACCTAACGATTAAACCAGCTCACCTGCAACTTAGCTTGAATTGCTTAATAATGTTGCTGATTTTCTCGAACCTGTGGACATCCCGCTGTTCTTTGCATTGATAGTGAGAGATGACCTGGAAGGCAGAGAGAGAGAACGTAGAGTTCAGTCAGTAATTTATTTCAGCGCAGGTTTCTCAGTCCCAGGACAGGGATTCCCTTCGCCTTTTGCTGACTGAATCTCGGAAACCATTTGGAACAGCACTTGCGGTGCTTTCAGGGCAGAACCAGACTCAGTAATAGAGTCGCCTGGGAGCGCAGACGAAAGCACACAAGATATGCAAGAGACACTACTGTCCATTCGAGGTCCAAGGTCCAAATACTCCAACTTAGCAGCTATTTAAATCCTGATTCAAAGAAAAAGGAAGCACTCCTAGACCATCACCTCAGGTAGGGGAAACACACCCTGGCCAAACGCTGGAATGGCTCTTCCTTCCTATCGCGCTGCAGATTCTCCAGGACCCAACCTGAGAAATTTCCCGTTCTGCAACAGATCGGGTGCACGAGCGCTGCTCTCAGAGGCAAAGCGAGCCCTCCCTCCCTGCGGAAAGCGGGACGATGGCAGCTGGTTTCCTCGGGAGCTCTCTCTCCAGCAGGTAACCCAGCCAGCCCAAGCCTGCGCTAAGCCGCCGGCACTCGGATCAGTTCCCTCCTCTCCCTCCCACACTGCGCTCCAGCGGCGACACGCAGACCTTAGTGCCTGGCTGCAAAGACCCAGAGGATCCAAGGTTTCCATGGCCCACAGCTATCTCTCCCCGACCACGTTCCCAGGGCTGGCAGGCTACGGACCCTTACTCCTCAGCCACATCAGCTAACGGGCCGAGAACCGCCTTTACTGCGTAAGGGAAGGGTACGCAGACAAACAGTCACAGCATCTTTGCTCCCACAGCAAAGCAGAAAGGAATCCTTTAAAACCCTTGTGCTGTGTGCTTCAAGCTCTTAAGAATCGTGAAACCAACGCCGCTGGAAGTGCCAGGTGCCCCTGCGCAAGGACGTTAAACTCCATGGAGTCACATAACAGGCTTGTGAGAACTAAGCTGTTGGGGTTTTCCTGTTCTTGTGTTTTGTTTTGGTTTTCCCTTGAGCACCTGAAGGTGCTCATCAAGGGAAGGATCATCACGTGCTTCCTACTGTTTAAACCCGCCCAGTTATTCACACAGATACAGGCTTAGCCAGATTCAGAGGTGACATTCACAGCAAAGCCCTCATTGTGCGCAAGTTCGTTCTGTAACTTTCCAGATAGGTTTTCAGGCTACTGTGATTGGAACACAATTTCAGAGCGAGATTTCACTTCAGGAGAAAGGAGTCCTGGGGGAAGTTTAAATATATGAAAAAAGTGAGAAGAAACAATCTTTTAAAAAGTCACCCTTACACTGAAAATAAGGATAGGATTTCTGTAGCAAAGATTATTCTTTATCAGTAAAAACCACACTTGTAACGCAAGTATTGTTACGTACCACCAAGGTGGAACTGTCTGCTCTCTACAAAAGGTCTAAAAGCAGAACCTGCCACGAACGGCAGGTGCTTACTTCTAATAGCTTAAAAAGGGAGAAAAGCAAAGGCTCCTTTTCCACATCCCCTCTGTCATTTCCAAATCAGACATTCGGCCACCAACGAAGGCACGCAAAAAAAAAATTCAAAATCATTCCTTCAGGTCAGCAGGAGCTTTGTAAAAAAAGCCTGAAGAGACCAATCCAGAAACCAGGAGTATAGACGGGCAAGCAGCAGCGCTGGTTTTAGCCAACACATTTCACCTCGCAGAGGCAACAGGTTGGAAGCACAGTTACCGCACAGCCGGTAACTTCGAAAGCTACCGCAATCCAGTCGCTTGTGAGCCTCTGTCCATACTCCGGGTTTGTAGAGCATCAGACAAAAAATAAAAAAAAAAAAGAAATCAAGACCAGGTAAAACGCCAGGCCAGGAGGAACTGAAAAAGCTTATTTCAAGCTAACGAAGGTTCTTGCCCTGTGCAGAAAGGAATTCTCAAAAAAATCCCATGGCTGACAACAGAATGGGGATGTGAAACCCTCTCAGAGCTTTGGAGAGGGAAACACCAACCAAGCCCTCAGCTCAGCTGCTAGAAGAGGAAATTTTGGGAAGGTCCCGTGAGCCACGGAGTCACAGCAGCTCCTATCAGCATCACAAGGCCTGGATCAATGCGTTCTGCCGTCTGGCGCTGGCACCTCTTTCTGGGCTACTGCCACAACAGCACTTCCCACCCGGGGAGCTCCCTCCCAGGCCGGGCAGAGGAACCCGAAGCGCAGAACTGCGGTATTCACCAGGAAAGTGGCTCTCTCAAACAGAAGCACTTCATCCGCCTCGATGATCTGAGCAAAGTTCCTCAGGTTCATCTCCAGCTGCTGCACATTGGGGATCAGCTGATAGACTATACTGGACCAAGCCTGCCAATAAAGAAGGACACAACATCAGCACCCCTCTGCCTCATCCTCTTGTTGTGCAACACGCTCAAAATCTGATGATTTGCAGTTCTGGGTGTTGAGAGCCTAAGCAAGACCGAGGAGCTTCTCCCACCTCTGTGTCCAGGTGTCTCTACCACAGTGGAGACCACCAGCGGTACCCCAGACCCAAGTAAACTCTTTACCAGGTCAGGATCTCCTCCACATCAGTCACAGACAAACCGCAACACTACTAAACAGGTTTAGATCATCCTAATTTTAAGCTGGAAATGCTTCTATCTACTGCTCCCAGATAAACCAGCTCATGTTTTCAGAGTTTTGTTAATCTTGGGGATGGTGAACATGCAGACGGATACTTGGCAGCTCGTCACTGACCTGACCAGAAAGCTCTGATCTAACCCAACGAGCCAGGAAGTGGCCCAGAAGGGACCACACACTGAAGGCAGCGGAATTTGCTTTGGAAAATTTGCCAGGATGCTGAAATCTGCCATCCCAAGTCCCACTGAAGTCAGGAGCCAAAACGGTCCTCACCTTCAGACAAGCAACTCCGCCGCTACGCTACCGACCCTGTATGAGCATTCACCGGCAGCAACCAGCGTGGGCCAGGCAGCACCCACCACTCCCGCGCCTCTGACGCTGCACTCAGGGGTGACCGAGAGCAAAACTCCCCACCCGCTCCTGCGAGGGAAGCGAATTCCCAGCAGGGTGAAGGCTGGTGTTTTAACAGTGCTGCAGAGAAACACAGGAAACAATTCCATGCCGGATAAACACGACTGAAGAGGCAGAAGCTCTTCTTAAGCGGCCAGGCAAAGCGTTCGTGCAGTATTAACATATCGACACCGTGATTCCAATGTGTGGAGGGGTTTTACTTTTTCTAATTAAAACCAGGCTGCTTAGACGCTGCTGACAGCAGCTAAGCTCCAGAAGCAGGGCCAGTCACTAACGAACCAGTACCAGTGAACCACTCGCCTTCCTCGTGCTCTGGTTTTGAAGTGGGAGGAGGGGAGGCCAGATACGGAGAGGAAGAGGAAGCCGTACAAACCTTGTAAAGTGTTTCATCCCAGATGGAAGTCCTAAAACAAACACATTCCAGGGGACGAGAAAGGCGCTTCAAGTCTTCCTCACGCTCCTTAAAAATCTGGGAAATAAAAAAAAAGATCAGCAGTTGAGTGTAAGTATTTCTGCCCTCGGTGTGGTTGCTGTATCGCATTTACAGCACTCAAGCAGATCTCGAGCACCTACAGCACTGGAGAAAAGACAACAGCAGAGCACGCTGGCCAGGATGGGCTGGCAGAAAGCCCTTCCCTGGAGCAGCAGGGACAAGCAGACCACGGGGACTCAACGGTGAAATAGCTACGGGTGTTGTGCAGTGGGAATGGAAGCAGACACGTGTGAGTCTCTCTGAGGACCTAAATTTGGACACGTCCCTGATCACGGGCAAAAAGCTCCGTCACTAAGAACAGGACAGGTTCATCAACATGAGCAGCTCTGAGGCGTGTGCTTATACTCTTCTCCCATCATACTCTGCCCGTAGGAGTTAAGGTTACAAAAAAGGGGGAAGCAGGGGAAACAGCAGAGACCAGCCAGCCTTGTGCCAGGCTCCCACAGAGCTGCTGCTTACAGCCAGCAGTGTGCGTCTGCAGGGGAAGACGCCACGACCACCTTCAGCTCAGCTTGCTGACTTCTTACTTCAGACAAAAGCCAACAGCCTGAAGGGGCCTCCAAACCTGCTGCGAGGCAGGGAGTGGCCAAGCAGCCAGGGACCTGCTCGTTTAACCCACAAAGCTAATTCTTCTTCTTTTGGGATCAGGAGTCGGTTGCTTTTCAGTTCAAGCTGAAAACGCAAGGTTGGCAGGAACTCCACATCTTCTGATCTCCCTGCAATATTTCAAAAGCTCCAAAAAGAGCAGAAAACATCAAACATCTCTGAAAGGCCGATCCCCAGCCTTCGCAGGATGCTTCTTGGGGCAGAGGAGTGCTTTAGAGGGGACCTCCGGGCAGGCAGGCCAAACTGACTGAGAGTGGAACCAACCAACAGAAAGCTCCTTCTCGTTAACTGGGAAAGTCTCAACTCTTTTTTGTTGTGGTTACGCTTGAGAACAGAGCCTGTGCTGGATTGAAAGCAACAGCTAAAGAGAAACCAGCTGTCACTGTCACCACCACCATCCGCAGAGCCATCCCAACGGTGGATTTCTTCGCTGGATTTCTTTCAGTTCTGCTTCCCTTCTGGAGCCAAGGTCTGGTTAACGTACTAGAATCAGTGCTACAAAAGAAAAGGCTTAGGGTAGCTGTCACTAAAAAGCATTAGTTCTGTTCTCCACTAGAATATACGCAAGAGATAGCGATGGCGCACAATTTAGAAAAGGTAGAAAACGCTTAGATGGCCTTGACAATTCTCAAGAGCCGAGAAACCCTTCTAGGAACAGTGCAGGTGGGGCTGTATCCGAACCTCGAAATCGCAATGCGTTAGCACAGTCAGAAGATGCTCTGTTCGAAAGCATTTCTATGGCAACTATCAGCTTCTCACCAAATCCCGCTGATCCTCCTGCACCAAGTCCATCTTGTGCACTAGACAAAAGATCTTTGCATCAGGAGAGTTCTGAAGAATTGCCTCCAAGCATGACTGGTAGTAGTGCATGTCCTTCTCCAGTTCACGGCTCTCCACATCAAAGACATAGATGAGGACTTCTACGTTGCGGAAGATGTTGTCCCGCTGACTGGTGAAGTAGTTCTCCATGAAGGTGTCCTGCCTGAGGAGGAGCAGAGCAACAAGGTTTGCATTTTGAGCTAGAGACCCCATCAAGAGCCCCACAGGTGGCTAAATCCCCCAGGACATCCGGCTCCCTAGGCGCTTCCCACCAAGCAAAGCTGGACACTCCTGAAGAGCATCTGCCCAGCAGCCTCACAGGAAGCTGCAGCTCCCCTCACATCGCAGCTGGCTGCTCCACGTCCTGCACAAACAGAGCTACGTTGGACCCACACTGGCTTTTGGAGAGCTGCACATGAAAAGCCACAGCAGCAGAACCTAAAATATAACCAAAACCAATCCGTGTGGCCTCTTATTACAGGATTTAAATCTCCTTTTACTTAACTGGCTTAGACAATGCCTGAGGACCTGAGAGCTGATGAAGCTTAGCAAAGTTGGCCAGCTCTGCCGAGGCTCTGTCAGCAGGACAGTGTTCCTGGAAAAGCTCCTTCCAGAGGCCACAGGATCACTGTCAGCCCTCAGCATTGCTTCTCAGCACGCATCCTGTAAGGATCAAGCTGGCGGTGAGCAATTCTGAAACCAGCGTCACCTCCCACCACCTCAGGAGAAAGTCCAGGTGAAGGGCTCAGGCTTTTTGCCCGCAGGTGAAAGCGGCTAGCAAGGGAAGGGTGGACCTGTGCACGGCTCCTTTTATGCAGGGATAACTCAAGAGACAGCATAATCGGGCCAACCTCTTCCACCCACAAGCCTAAGACGTGGCATCCATTCTTCCCAGAGCTGTCTCACCAGTTTTACAGCGCATGCACGAAGCTTGCTCTGTTCCCTTCACTCACAAGCCGCACACTGGGCCCTCCGAGGCAGGAAGATCTCCGCTTTGTTATGTCCCAGCCTTGCTCCCCAGAGCTAACCCCCAACAGTTCCAAAAGCAAAAGAGTAAACAGTACCTACCCTCCGCAGTCCCAGAGGTTTAACACCAGGTTTCCTAGGAATCTAACATGGGAGTGCTCCACGTCAACTGGAAAGAGACAGCAGGAGTTTAAGCGACTGTACCACGTGCCCGGATCAGAGCGACTTCCTCGAGCAGCCAAAACCGCCGTTGTTCGCAACACAGCCCACCGTTTGTAAAATCCCACCCAAACACCACCGTGGTGGGTAAATCTGTAGCCGCAGGCACTACGGAAAAAGACAGCTCCCAGGGTAACTCAAGCCTTCCTGCTCCTACCCAGGACGCTACTCTCCCGAGAAGCACAGCAGGTGGTCCCCCTTTAACAACACGTTCGCTGATCTTTGTGATATGTTAAGAATGACACTAGTTCCAGCACACTCCAGCACAAGGCCTTAAGAAAGCCTTAAAAATAAATCGGTAACACAAAGAATGTAACCTTTACGAACAGGCCAAATTCACAGCAAAGAGGAAACGTACACCAAACTGTGGAATTAAGTCCTCACAGTGAGGAGCGTTAGATGCTGACGATTCATATCCCTCCTTCAGAGGAATCTGCTTTTTCAGATCAGTGGCTTTGGAGAAAAAAAAAAAAAAAAAAAAAAAAAGTAAAAAAAGCAGCAGGAGACACTAATTAAGCCTAGCACATCATCCTGCCAAAACCAGAGGTGCATAGTGAGATCACTGCGCCTCCAGCCACACCACTGATCAGCTGGTTACAAGGGAAAGCTTCACCAGCAAGGAGGACCTGGAGGAGGCCCCGAACACTCCTCCAACAGCAGGCGTAGCAGCAGCACAGGCTGCTTCCTGATTAAAAAAAAAGAGTTCAACAATCAAGCAGTAAAACTGCAGCCAGTGCTGCCTTCCCTTTCACCCCAGCTTCCTACCTGCCCTCAGCCAAACTCAGCAGCGAAGTTCCCCGAGAGGTGTGGCAGCTGGGAGACCAGCAGACACCCACCTCCTCTGGGAGAGGCCGGGATCGCTGGAGGGAACAGCCTCGCCCCTTTAATGAAGGGGCTTTGCGCCCTCAGAATTTGCAGTTCAAACAAGAGAAGCCTTACTTGTGGCACCCAGGCGCCGCGTGTCCCTGGCGATGTAGTTTGCAAAGATAATGGACCTCATGCTGGTCTTCCCAGACCCACTTTTACCCATCAGCAGCACCTGGGAAGGGAAAAAAAAATAAATATAAATTAGCTACCGCAGAGCAGCAAGTCCTTCACGGCTCCCTCGGGGTTAAAATCTTACTGCCAAAGCCACCAAGAGCAGCACCACAGCCGGGAAAGCAGGAGACAGACGTCTTCACCTCCTTGCTACCCGTGGTCAGCGAGTCGTCGGTAGACTGAAAGCCTTTCCATCTTGAACCGTGCCCCCCACGCTCTCAGGGATCTCTGCCCTTCCAGGCATCGCACTCCTGTTCCTTCAACCAGCTGCCCACCACGCAGGGGGTGGCCCACAGCCACTGCCCACCGAGCCCCCTTTTCCCAGCGCGCTGGCAGGGGACTCGGAACCGGCACTCGGGGAAGAACAGGAGCTGCTCCCGAAGCTGCCGCGGCCTCCCCCATCCCCAGCCTGCTTTCCAAATGCTCTGGCACCACAGGGGAAGGCTGGATGGCTTTGATGACAGCAAAGGACTTTGCCAAGAGAAAAGAACAGCTTTATCTCAAGCCTTCAAGACCAGGCTGGAAAAAATGCCCTTGCCCGCTCAGCACTGGTATTCTCCACCCATCGCTTCTCTCCTAATCACGCTCTTTTCCTTCCCTTAACGTGACTTGTTTTCTCTTCCCCAACAGAAGTGAAATACAAGCTACGTTTCAAGTTTCAGGTGTCAGAATATCAGCAAAAAGTTAAAAGCAGATGGGACGGCCCAGTTCAAGTGCAGCAGGCTGTCTGCAGGGGAGACGCTTGGCTCCAGAGCCCTGTCTGCAGATCATCAAGGGAGAGGTAGCACCTTCGGTAGCCAAAAACTAGGAGATGATTGCAGAGGGGGAAGAGGGGAGACAGTCACACAAGGCAAGAACTCCACATTGTGATCTAAAAATACAACCTGAAAAACCCCAACGGTGACAGCCAGCATGGACTTGCTCACAAAAACAGCTGTTCCACAAGTTCCAGTTACAAAGTCAAAGTCAGCCTTTGGCAACCACTCTGAAAATCTATCGTCAAGGATAGGTTTAACCAGAGCGCAACCGGCCGAGTCTGCCTGCCCAGCCCACACCAGTGCCACACGCTAGCTGGGAAGGCGCTCGCTCGACTCCCGACCTCGCTCCGCGACTGCACGACAAGAGCTGCCAGAATCTCGGGGCAAAACTGGAGAGGCAGAATCGCACCATCCTGTTTGCAACGCTACCCTTCCCAGAGCGACTGCAACATCCCACAGGCGGGCGAGCGCCCTTTCCAAAGGGAAGCTGACCACACGCCTCCACAATTTGGCAACACGGACTTTTCCTCAGAGAGGCAGGCTGGTCAGGTCACTCCCACCAGCCAGCCGTTCTGGAACAAACCCCCAGAACGCTACGCTGTCTTCTCCCCTGAGCTACACGCAGAGCGGAGAGAGGGAACATCAACATCTCTTATTTCAGACCACCTGCAGAAACTCAATACAGCTCCAAGGCACAGCCCAAGCCAGCCCACAGGCGAATCCAATTCCCGAGTTTCAGACTGCGGAGGCCTTTCCAAGGGGCCAGGCAGGAAACCCAATCCTAGCACGCTACAGAAAGACAGCCGGACATTCTCTACGCAGCCGCTTTAACGGCTTTGAATACGCCTGCTGCTGGAACATCCGCCCCCCCCGACCCTCCGTAGGAGCGCTACTCCCTCCCGGAGGGTTAAGTTTCATCCTCCCAGCAGCCCTCAGTGAACTCTACGGGCTCCCCAGACAAGTTCTGCAGCAGAAGGGTCTCCCCACCAAGCGGGTGACAGCGCATCCTCTTCCCTCACGCTGCGGAGGCTTTTGCAAGGCGCACCAGAAACGCTCAGGCAGCCGTTACCGTGGATGGCCGACGGCAGCGGATGAGCCCAAACCCCACCGTGACTTCTGGCACTTTAGGCAAAGGGCGCATCTGCTGACTCTGAGAGCCGTAAGACGCACCTGCCAGCCAAAGACCACGCCAAGGTACAGATGGAAACGCAGACCGACACCAGGAAACGCAGACGGGGAAGGAAAACCCAAGCCAAAGGACTCTCCCTTCAGTCCTTACCTTTTTCTTCATGGCTGTGCTTGGCATCACCCACCTGCAGAGAGAAGACCATCCTCTTACACTGCTCTTTCCTCACACAGGCTCCACTTCGGCACCAACCCCCCCCCCAGCAGCCCCCCCCGCGAAAGGGGAAGCTTCCCACCCGGACACAACTCCCCGCGCCCTCCGCCCCTCCAGCCGCTTGACAGCTCCTGCTGCAGCCGGCTCGGGGAAACTTCGGCAGGAGCCTCCTGCTCCCCGAAACCCCTCTCACCCGCCCGCCGTCAGCAGAGCTCCCGCAGTCGCCCGGCCGAAGCAGGCCTCGGCGGGAGACACCCGCACGGCTGCCACCCCGCTCGGGTCTCCCCGCACACGGCGGCCAGGGCCGCCCTCACCCGCAGGCCCCTTCCCGAGCACCGCCCGGCCGCCGGGACCCGCCCCAACGCGGCCCGGTGCCCGCGGCCCCCCGACCCCGCTCCCCCCACGCTCCGTCCCCCCCGCCCCGCCTCAGCCAGGCCCCTCCGCTACCTCTGGCCGCGACAGGCGCCTCCCGGGCCGGCTCGGCGGTGCCCGCCGGAGCTCAGCGGCACCGAGCGCCCCCCGCTCCGGGGTAGGCCTCAAAGCCGCGGCCTGGCGTGGTCCCGCCGCGCCGCCGGGGTCTCGCCCGCTCCCGTCGCGGCGCCCGGGACCCCCCCCGGTCCCCGCCCCCCCCCCCTCCCCAGCGGCGCTCACGAGACCCAGCGCTCGGCGGCCGCCGCCGGTCACGTGAACGCTCACCCCGCCCTCTCCCGCGCGTCCGTGCCCCCTCCCGTCATGTGATGATGCGGCGGCAGCGGCGAGGCGGGCGGAGCGAGGAGAGGGTAGGGGGCAGGTCGGGGCGGCGGCGAAGCGCCGGCCGCCATCTTAGGTACGGGCACCCCTTTCTGGCAGGAGGGGCTTTATGGACGCGGAGGGGGCGTGGCCACCGAGGGTACGGGCCAGCGTAGGGCTATGAGGCGGGCGGAAGAATCGCCTGTCAGCGCCTCCCATATGGTCTAGCGGTTAGGATTCCTGGTTTTCACCCAGGCGGCCCGGGTTCGACTCCCGGTATGGGAAGCTTCAAATTTTCTTTGGGCCTAAATTGGGGGACAGAAATCCTTTTTTTTTTTCCGCAGAGCGCCCCGCTGCCTCTTTCGGACCGCAGTTTTGCACCCCAATTTCTCGACCCCAGGAGTCTCCCGAAGCTGCAGGAAGCGCGCTGCCACTGCAAACTCCATCTCAGTTTAAAACGCTCAAGCAAATTGGACAACGGAGTACCTAACTACATGGGTTTCTGTGCATTTTTCTCCAACGCAGGCAAGAAAATTGCTGCTTGTGTCCTACAGTGTGTTTTAAACCCCCTTGACTATTGCCCAAGGCAAATACTATTGTACCGCGACTCTGAAAATCTGCTAAAGGCATACACACTGAAAAAAAGCAGATATATATATTGCATATACGTAAATAAGTGTGTAGGGGCAGTCATTTACGCTACACCACTTTGCTCTTTGCTGCTCTCGCGTGCCTCCCTGTGACAGGACAGCAGCCTGAGGAGGAGGTTCACAGCGCTCTTCTGGACTGACTGGGGAAGGCGTTTTCTTCCTTTTGTAAATCAAGGAGAGGTGGCTCCCGGCCAGAATGTCTGTGAACGGGAGCTCCGCATTGTCATGTGCAACGAGAATGTTCTTTCTAGACTGCTATGAAGAACGGGGCAATTGCACATTTCCTGTAACAGCAACCGAAGAACTCGAACAGTCACTTTCCTAGATCAAAGAACAGATTGCCTTCTGCTTGAGAAATGCCTTTCTCAAGAGACGCAAGGCTCTTGGGAGCCCCCTACAACCACAGGCTGTTATCCACATCGCTTACCAAGCCACGCAGACGTTTCCTTACCTACTTGAGGGAACAGACATGTAAGTAATGAAAACCATTCTAGAGAACTGGAGACAAGAATAGGCAGCTACGAAGTGCGTAAGGGTGCAGAGAGGACAGACAGGGCTTATCGAGTGTCGGAAAGACAACCTGCATTGGTGGGCTAAAGGCAGATGTAACAGGCTGGTGGACTGCTAGGAGATCCCCCTCCCTTCTCCTTAGGCAAGTAACCTAAATTACTACTACTTTAATTTAAAAAGAACTTGTACAGTTAAAATACTCCAACACTTCCCTCTGACAAAATGACCCTTAACTACTTAAGCGTTGGAATAGAAGCGATTGCCCCAGAGGATTTCAGGCTTTTAAGCTTTAAGCTTTTTTAAGCTTTCAGCCTTTCCCCCCACCCCTATTCCCCATTACTGAAGGCTTTTAAGAGCCAGCACAGACGTGAAGAATGGTTTTACGTGTCTCCTTCTAAGAGTGGGAAAGATGTCAAGAAAACATCCACCCCGCTCCCTTTTTATATTTCTCATTTCAAACCCTGAGTACAATATCCTCATCAGACCTTGAACCTGAAATTGTGGAGCTCTGTAGTTTTGTCTGACTCCCTGCTGTATTTATTTTGCGTTCACGCAAACTGTCTTTCAGCAGCAGCTATGATAACGACTTTGTGTTCTGTAACAACGCGCCAAGGTCCACCTCTGCCATGGGAATTTAGAGGCACTTCCCCTCTTCATTTCTCTTGCTGAACCCTTACATGTCTCAATTAAGCAGAAAAAAACCTATTAGCTGTGAAACAGCGTAGAGCAAGCTTCTGTCAAATTAATGTTCTGAAAAGCACTGTGTGTTTAGCAGTTGCTAGGTCATAAAACACTACTTTGCATAACCACTAGTACAAGCTACTGCTACTAGGTAGCTGATTGCTCTTCACTTCTGGAGGGAAAGTAGAATAACACACGTTTTTTCTCCCCCGCCCCCTTCCGTATGTACACTGCCCCTATTTTTAAAGCACATTTTCAAAGAAAAATGTACAAAGTCAGATTACTCCGCTAAAATCCATCTAATCCCCTGATATTCTTACAGGAGAGAAACTTGTCTCAAATTCTAGAACCGAGTAAATTTTATAATTTAACTGCACAACGCCAGCACTCACTCACTGCCAGCACCTCATCTGAGCTATTGTTATTTATAAAGTGCCTTCTGCTACACAGACTGTACATTGTATACTCCAGCTGTTAATGCTAGAAGCTTTATTGGCAGAACTTTCCCTTCAACAATCCAAAAGGCTCCAACGCTACAAAAAATTACAGCTCAGGGACTGCACAGAAATAACACCACTACTTCACGAGACAATCTGCAGGCACTGAACAAGCAATCGTACTTCTTCGGACTTCCAACCTCTTGCTTGCACGATTGTTACAATAAATCACCAGAAGAGCTCCAGCTATGCTATTTCCTTGACAGCCTGCTCCGGGTTTTGTATGAAGCGGTAAGGGGCGTTTGCACGCAGACAAAAATGTGAAGATACCAGTACTGTGATCATCTTTTGCAGTAGTACAGGAAACAAAGTAGAAAGACTTTGCTCTGTTCCAAAAATATCTGGACTTCGCTAATTGTGGTCCCACCCAAGTGCCAGAAAGACCAGAACAGCTTCATCACGTATCTACTGTTTAGTTGGCTTCATTGCGCTTAATTAAATCACACAGTGACTCCACAGGATTGTCACTGTTGATCAGCACCCACCTTCTTCAAACTGAGCTGCCAAAACTTTAGTAAGACAAAACATTTTGGCTAAGAGTGGGAACTTCCCGCTCCCCGGGGTGAAAAAGCAGCCTGTGATTCACCGTTGTCTGACAAAACGCATAGTAAGCACTCGAGCAAATTACAAGATTTCTTCCAAGGTGTCTGACCACTGTACCGCCTTCACGGCAAGTTCTCCTTAGTACACTAAATGTTTTCATCTGCTTTAAATGCTTTTATGTAAGAGAAACCGCAAAACGAGGCAATACAAGATTTAATTTTCACGTGCCCAGGGTTTACATCAGTAATGTACGCTTCTCGCGGTGTTTAAGGAATGAATACGTGCTCCTGCGCAAGTCTGGCTGCTTGCAGAAGACTGCACGTGTCAGCAGGTGACACGGGGGCAAGCAGGGACTCACTCTTGTCCTCTGGCCGCAGGCACTTCAGCGGACGTCGCCAAAGACGCTGTCTTCACGTTCTACTGGAAGGGCCTTCCCAGCATCGCCTGGAAGTACTAGGAGGGGAGATTTAAAAGGCAGGAGTTTGGTACCACCCTGAGCTGCCAAGATTAGACAAACTGCTCTAAGTAGAACGGGTTTGCACAGAAACCACAGACTCTTTCACAGAGGCACAAAAGTATTAAAGTATCCACACCAAAGGAAGTAAGATACCTAATCACCTCTGGAGCTATTCGCAATTTTAAAACAAGAGAAATAGACAGCCAGCCCTCCCTTCTGCCCCCAGCCTAACGGAAGGACATCAGTAAATCTTGTTTAGAAGCTTTTTACTCAGTCTTTAAAAAGACCCAAGCTGCAGGTTAGCAGTCAAACTCTCTGACACAGGTGAGGTGGGCTGAAAGGCAATTTCTTTGTGCCTGTAGGTGAACAGGCTGCCTCCCTTGCTACAGTGGCACCCCGTGTCAGCCAGGAGACAACTGCAGTACCACCAGAAGGGTTTCAATGCATTGAGAGCTTAATTTCAGAAGCGGATCACGCACAGCACGTACCTAGAAAAAAACACCCTGCACAAAGGCGTGAACTGACCCGTCACGCCCAGGGGCTGGCTCACGGGCACACTGAGCGCACAGCCCATTTCCACAGCGTGAATTCTTACTGAACACATCACTGCTTGTGAAATACAGCACACTGCAGTCATGCTTTTGTCCAGGGGGTGAGTCTGGAACAGGAGAGAGAAGAAAAAAAATAAATAGACGGAAGACAAATATGAACAGAAGCCATTTGGAATTCAGCCACTCAGCCGTTCTCGATTTATTGCCCGTGAAGTGCATGCATTCAGAGTTCTGTACATTTATTTTCCCAGAAGCCTGACGCCAGGCTGCAACGCGTATCAATGGAAAGAACCGCACAACTGCCTTGGCCTGTAAATTATTGGCTTTAACCAGTGGCTACAGCGCTGGCCTGCCTGCTCAGAGCTAACGTTAAAGCATCAGAGCAGCGTGATAAAGCAGCTCGTAATTCTGGAAGTGGACATAAAGGAGCCTGTTTTGCAGTTGCGAGCTGAGTTATAGCATTCTCGCTAACAACCCGCTGCAGGGATTGGGAGCTTCCCTACGACACCAAGGAGCTGGGTACCGATTAAATACCGTGTTCTGAAAGTGGGAAGAGAGATCTGAACGCCCATCTTCGACCAAACACTCGTGACATAGCAGAGATCTGGTGTACCTCTCAGGTTTGCTGTGGATAGGCTGTTCCAGCTTCTTTACTTGGCAGGTGACACATGCCCTATGAGGAAGCAAATAAAGCAAAAAATAAAAAAATTGAGATAAACAGATTTGAGAGAGCGTCACAGAGTTTCACTGACCTCTCCCCTACCACTTTTTGAAGCGCGTGGGTCAAAGTACTTGTAGTCCTGTGACCACACGCAGTCCTGAGAGGCTGATAACAAACGGTGCTTGTTAAACCGGAGTGAAACTATAACACTGTATAAGTTTAACAATCTCACATGGATTTGCCACACAGACATTACGATAAACCAAAAAGGAGAAGCAAAATACTTAGGAAATACTCTGTCCCTTGGCAAGGCTGCGTTCAGGTAGGCACTGAAATCCACCTCCAGCGGGGCGGATTCTCACCTGGACACAGGGCTGATCAGCGGGCAGCCTGCAGGGCAAAGCTAACGCCCTGCCAGGCTGGTCAGTTCAGCTTTTTCTAAGATATCTGGATGTCATGCAAACCTCAAGCTGACAGAAGAGGCAGGCTCTTTCTTGAGAGTTCCTCTGTTGCTTTTCGTATCAAACTGCTTCGTAGTGTCTATGTAACCCCCTTCTCAGCTTTACAAGAGTCATAATTCACCAGGCAGTGCATCCCCTCTAAAAAGGCAGAAAAACCCACAACTGACTGTCTAAGCAACACGTTTTGCCTACATTCTAACTTCTTTCACGAGATGTAATCCCCAACGTCCCCAGCCTCCAAAAAACCCACTTACCATGAATTCCGATTCCGGTTTCGGCAGCAGCTGTGACCACACAGACCTTTTCTCCAGTTGTTCTACAACCCCATGCAAAGCTTTTGGCTAGGAAGAATGACAGCACCAGAAAAAAAAAAAAAAAAGAAACAAAATTACAAATAACAAGAACCTTACTTATTTACCAAACTCTGGCTCACATATGTACTGTACATTGCTGTATGTATATACATATGAAATACATACATGAAATATGACAAGGATTACAACAATTGTGAGAAAAATTAACACAATTACAGATGTGAAACCATACACCTATCTTCCCTTGACCCCGCTCTCAGCCTGTGCTCGTTAGAAATGTGAGAACTTTTTTTCGTAGTCTGAAGCTGAGCTTTCAAAGTAATTAATTTGTAGGAACAATGTGAAAAATGTGTGATTTCATTCAGGTTTCCCCAGGGTCATCCTGGAAAGATTACAGACCACCCTAGGGAATCTGTTTCTCTTCCAAAGGGTTGCAGCTACGTGGTGAGATACTCCGTGGGACTTTAATCACTGCTTTATTCAGCTACTTGTTGCAATTAGAGGTTGTAAAATTACACAAAATCGGGGGTGAGGGGGAGAAGGATCGGAGTAAATATACAAAGTATTTCTGTACAAAGAACAAAATGTAAAATACAGAGAGAGGAGAAGTGACTGCAACTCTGAACTGGACAGGTTGAGCCCAGGGAAGAGGCTACTGTTGCAAGGACGAAATAAAACGTAAAAAGCCGCAGTGGGAGCCGGAGATGAGATCTTGGAGACACAGGCGCCGTTCTGGCGGCAAGGCACGGTACCAACATGACGACACGTACCCGTTGGGATGCGTCGGATAGGAAACTGGGATGCACCCGGAGAGGATCCATCGCCCTGCTCCTCTGCGCCTGGGAAAGTCACAGAAAGAAAACTCCGGGTGAGCCCTGCTGCCCCTCTTAACCCCACAGCTAAAGCCGGGCTTTGGGGCCCAACTCTGGCACTCGGCACCGACAGAAGTTCACGCAGCCGGTTCTCAGAAGCGCGTTTTTCTCGTAGAAACCCACCAGCGACCGTCCAAGCTTTGGGAAAAACGGATGTCCGAGCAGAAACATCCCCTTCCCTCGAACGAAAAGAGCGAGCATCGCCCTGCACCTCAAAAACCACCCAAAACACTTCCTGCTATGCTTTACAGAAAGGGAGTACAGGTGCTCTGAGGGCAAAACAAAAATTGACGCGGCTCTTTATAAACGAAAAAACACTCGCGGGCGTTCAGCCCCGCACTGCCCAGCCCGGCGGACGCCCGCAGGGCCGGACCCAGCACCCGCAGCGGGACACACAGCGCCAGGCGAGCCACCCCCCGCCCGCAGGGACGCGGCTGCTCCCCGCGCCTCACCGGCCCCCGGCAAACGCAGCCAGGTCCCGGCCCCGACCTCGCCCAGACCCGCCGCGGCCACCGGTGCGACCCGCGCCGCCCGCATGGCACTGAAGGCCGGTGCTTGGCGGCCCCTGCCACCGCCAGGCCTTCCCCGGTGCCTCCCGCTCGCTCCCGCCCCGGCCCACGCGTCTCCTTACCGCGGGTGGCCCGCGGAGCCTCGCCGGGACCCGCGCCGGGACCCGAGCCGCCCGCGAAAGCCCGCCAACCCCAGCGCGCAGCCGCGCAGCGCATGCGCAAGGTAAGTTACGCATGCGCCGTGCGGGCGCGGCCTGGGCGCTCGGAGGCGGAGCCGGGCCCCGCCGGCCTGGCCCCTTTCCGCGGGCACCGACACACAGGGCCGGCTCCCGGGGCACGGGCACCCCCAAATCAGGACCTCCCCTCCGCCTCAGCAGGGACGGCAATTAGATTATCTTCTATTCTTTCAAAATCTGCCGTAGGTGGAAGGCGCTGCTCTCGCTGTGGCAGGTCCAGCACAGCAGCACCCTGCGCGGTGCATAAACGCGGCGCGACTGCAAGATTTCAGGCTGAGGAGCAGTCTGAGAAAAGAAAAGCATCAGGAAAAGCGCAAGAGGACGCTGAGGGGAGCCCCAGCCCTGCTGTAAGGAGCAGCCCGGCTTTTAGGCGTGGCCACAGGGACAGAGAAATGTGTTCCTGCAGCGCATAGGAGAAGAGGGGCTTTTAAAGACCACCTTTAATTACCAAAACATGTAAATGCAGAAGGGACCGGAGGTGTCTACCAACATGCTATGGAGCATAGGTAAAGTGAAAAAAAAAAAAAACACAAAAATACAGAACAACAATAAAAAGTCGTGAGAACAAACTTGAAGGAAACTAGGATTCAGGGAAAGTGATGTGGCTCCATCACTCACAGTTAAAAGTTTGAAAGTGTGCTCTCCTGACACGATAACCGGCTGCAGCGCTCATCGCGGCTGGTTTTGCAGGCTGATCCTCCGAGGAAGGAGAACTTGGAGAGAAGCCGTCGCATCCAGCAGTGCAGTCGGGTTCATTTTAGCTCTTTTCCTTGAGGCAAGTGTCCCGAGTCCAGAAGGAATCTGTGAGAGGTATCAAAATCCAATAGACTGGAAACAGAGGGAAGATGAAGTGCTGTCCCTCTTCTAGGAGGTGAAAGATTGAGAGAACTGTGGCATAAGCGTGTGCATAATAAGCCTTTTAAGATTAACTGCCATGGCCAAAGTTAAACAGCAAATTGTAAACAAATGAAGGGAGAAGCAGCAGGACATGGATCTCACTCAAAGCTGCCTCCACCTCCGAACGAGAGAAATCCTGTTTCTCTCACTAAGGATAAAAGTCCTTCGTCTACAGCGGTTAACACATCACCAGCATCTCTGTATGTAACATACAACATCAGACATATATAAAGAGAAGTAACTTTACCTACAAAATATATTTTTAAGATCTGTGAGAAGCTCAAGCAAGTCACTTAAGTCTACAAACGCTTTCTACAGCACGCTGTACTTGCGCAAACTCAGTGCAAGCGTGGGGCCCGGGAGGACAGCACTGCAGCAGCCGTTGCCTTGAAGAGCAGAAAATTGCGCTGGGTGGAAGCCAGAGGTCCCTCAACGACAGGCATTGCAGAGCGCTGCGCGGGTGCCATGCCTACCACGCGGCAAGGTGATGACAAAGAGACTTTTATTACCGAGGCGATGACGAGCACACGGCAAAAATGTGCAGCTACAGTGTTCCTGTCTTGGGGAAAACAGCAGCGACTGTCAGTCCTTGCGGGGAAGCTGGCTGATCTGAGAAAGGTGTTTTAGTCAGGAACCAGCACAGGCAGCAGCTTCACAGCAAGGAGCACGCTTTGAGGGTGAAAACCCTGCGCTACAGAAAGGAGCTTGCTGTTCTGCACAGCTGGTCAGAACTGGACTTGGGTGCAACTGTTACTCACAGTATGAACACCAGCACCCCTGCTCACCACCAGAAACGGGGCTTCCTTGGCTGGAGAGACATCCGTTTGGTTTTACTACTTCAGTCTATTCACCTTTTTCTCTTCTCCTGAGCTTACAGATATTGTCTCTGCTCATTTTCACACATGCAATCTGATAACGAAACAAAACAGAAGCAGTGAAAGCAAAGCTAAGCCAGGAACAGTTAGCGATATCCACGTGGCTGGAATGGCTTATTTATTCCTCCGTGCTAGCCTAAGCAGAGAGAAATAACAAACAATTGTTACCCAGGCTGGGACACCTCCTTCTGGAGGAGTTTCTGGTGATACCAAGGATCCTCTAAACCGCGTTTCTGCTCTGTTATTTTATCCGGTTCCTTAGGGCTGCTGACCCGTCCTCTCTTGTGTTCCCTTCACCATTTACTGCTGGTTCCATCACTATAGCAAACAGATAAACTTTGCATCTGATTTAAATGAGCTACTGTAACATTTAAGCATCAGTTCTCACCACCTTCTTTTTCTTTTCTGTTTTCCTTAAAGGAAAGATCTTACAGCACCACTTGCTGTAAAGCACTGCAGCTGAAACTTTTTGGAAACAGCAGATGCCATGTTAAGCTTTGGTTATGAGACAGCGAGTCCCCTAATACCCCACCATCCCGTCGTCTGTTGCAGTTATTTTTGTTCTGGGTCAATCGCATTATTGCTTACAATAATTCTAATAGGAAGGAAGGGAAATCTGTCTGTGATTCACTGCTATGCGTTATTCAGCACTTGGTAAACATCCAGCACACAGCTCTTTCCCAGCTTCTCCAGAGCGCTGGCACGAGGCACTGCAAATCAACATTTTGGGAATGAGAATTTCATTCATTCAGCCCGCCCCCAGCCATCAAAACATGCGTCACGGAAGGCAGAGCAGCTTGAGAGCCAGAGCCTCCCAACCTGCCCAGCTGCTGGGTATGTTCATCGGGAAACAATTAGTCTCAATCAGCCTCCACGGAGGAGAAAAGCAGCGCTGACATCTCTCCCCACTCTGCGTGGCCACGCCAAGTTATCTGGCTCTCTTCAAACAACTGGAGGAGACCCAGCCCCTCAGCTGTAGCCTCGAGATGGCTGTCAGGAGTCCAGGAGTTTGCTTCCAGACTAACAGCAGAGGAAAGCGGTGCAGGGGTGAGGATGCTGAAAACGCGCAGGGCATTAAGTAGTATCTTCATCTAGCCCCTCAGCGTGGGCTTGCTGGCATTAGTTATGTCATTTTACAGAAAAAGCAGGTCAAATCTATTCTTGTGACTCACGTTTACTTCTAAAAAATACAAACTTGGTTATCAAGGATTCAAGTTCCACCTTCTTTGCTGAGGAACATAAGACAGTCAGGCAAATCCATAATGGTTTACTGGCTGAAAAATGCAAGCTCTGACCCATCTAAGTGCTAGTACTGTGCCACGGTAAACCCTGAGGAAATCTGACATAAATACCGAGTAACTGTCTGTAAAATATTCTCTGACACGCTGTGTTGCGCTGGCACACATCACCTGAAACGGGTCTTCGGGCCGTGATGCTAGTATCACGTTACCAGCGTATGAAGACAGCTTTGTCCAGGGAAGATCTCGATCTTAAAACCCCTTTGGTGTTTCCTCTTTCATAAAAAAACAAACAAACAAACAAAAAACCCTCCAAAAAAAACCCAAACAAACAGGATTAGTTGTGTAAATCAGGATTACTCCTAGAAAATCACATTCAAGGCATTTGTGTCTTAACAAGTCTGGGTGACATCAGAAACTAGTGAATTCAGCCGTTTTGCACGCTCCCCACGTCCCCCCCCAGATTCCCCTGACGGAAAAGCACGGTATAGGAAACGGATTCTGCAGAGACACAGCGCTGTGGTTAAGTCCCCGTGCTCAGCAGCTGTCACTCCTCCCTCTATATATGCACATCTGGAGCGAAAAGGGACGACTGAACTCGCACAAAGAGAAAGCTTCCCTAGCTTTTGTCTTTTATTGCGCTGACACACGTCTGTAGACTCTGCCGAAAGCACTCCGAGCGTTTCTGGGCTCTTGCTCATTACAGCAAGTATTAAAAAGAAAAAAAACCACCCGAAACTGTCAGATACAAGAAAGATTTGCCTCAGCCCAGTATCAGCTTTCCGGCAGGAGTGGATGGGATTAATGGCTGCTGGCAGGCCGTGCGGCTCAGCTGAAGCGAGTGCCGCGGGAAGACGGAGAGCTCCAGCAGGCTCAGAGACATAACTCACTCCAGATGCCTTCGCTCTGGGTTCTCGTTCTCTCCCCTGGTGCGATAATGACCCTGATTTATTAGTGAAGCCACAGCAGCACCCTCTTCCCAAGCGGTGTGCTGTCGTTACAGCTCGCCTGGCTTCTTTGTTAATACTCTTCATCCCTCCCATTTCAGGAAGAGCAACGCTACGAGGCGGAGGAGAAGCTGTTGCCTAGAGATCAGTCCATGACGCTGATATCCAGGCCGTGCTGTTCACCAAGCGTTATTAACCAAGCCCGGGCCATTTCTGCAGGGGTTATTTGGCTGTAAGCAGGTTTATGGGGGGCCAGTGTTAAAACAGGCAGGAAGGGCACACAGCCTCTGTTTTCCCTCTCGCACAGTGGCAGCACACACGATCAGTTCAGGTTTGCGATCTGCACGCTTTAAGGCGCGGCAGTTTTCAAATCCCAGGCTCACCATAAAGGTGGGAAATATTTTCCAGAATCAGACTGGATTTTAAGTACTGGCCTTCCTAGCACTATTGTCTTTCTTCTTCCATCCCTTGATGAATCTGGCTGCGGTCTACTGTCTGGACCTGAAGCGCCACACGACATTCAGGACCAGTGACAGACCCCGCCAACCGGCCGGCTCACTGAGCCCTCGGCACGCCGCAGCGTGTACGCCAACAGCACCCGGTCTCTAATCGCAGCATTTGCATCCGGCACTTCACACACACAGCATGAGCCTGGAACGTAAGTAACGCTACCCCGGCTCCCACTCATTTATGTAATCGCTGCCTCCACACAAACACGTGGTGAAACAGACTCAAAGGAAAGCCCCAGGCGCTCAGGACCTGCATCCTGCTGTCTGGCCCATCGGCTAAATCGAATCCTGGCACACAGAACACTTGCCAGGTCACTCAGACTCACTCTCCCTTGTCTAGGGCAACGCTAATCTTGTTGATTTGCTGGGCAGGGTCCCCGGGACCCCTTCGCTCTGGCACTGATCACCAGGCCCAGGCCAGGAAACAAGTCAAGCTTTCAGCATTGTGAAGTTACCAAAGCATAACCCAAAGCGTCGCCCCAAATGTCTGTTCTACGGGACACAGCCAGCTCTATGCCCATATGCCCTTTTCGTAAAGCAAGGAGGACCCTGGGCCAAGCTTCGGCTGGTGGAGCCTTTCTGGAGGAAAACAGGGCGACAGCTGGCATCTGACAAGGGATGTAAAGCCTGGGAGCATCCAAGCTGAAAAGCAACTCGATCTCCGCTTCCCAGGCAGGAAGCACTCGGGATTCATTCATGTCACTGGGTAAAATTTTGGTTTCAGGTAAATTTAAGCTAATTGCTTCCTCTGGCAGTTTGTTTCTCTCACTGAGCTCAGGTTGCTAAAGGTCTGGAATGAAATTTAAGATACAGCTTTTGTAGACAGCTCATTATAAGAAGTACAAGCATGCTGAGCCATTTGAAAGTTGGGAAAAGCAGGCACATTTTTACTAAATTATTCATTGTAATGGCTAAATACACACACCATCCTAAGGGCAGGGCACTAGCCCAGACTTTTGTTCAAGAAAGGCTGCTTGGGTGGGACAGCAGGATGGAGCCCCTGCCTATGCAGGAATCTTGCTGCAACCATCTATTTTTGTTACCTCAAGATGAGATTTCTACAATGCATTCTTTGTGGGATCGCACCCCGAAATGACTGGGGAGTAAGAGGTACCGTAAGATCCTGCTTACGAAGTCACACGTCACGCAGAGAAAACATCCCGTAACTGCTCTGGGCCCTGCACGCGGTGCCAGCAGGCTCCAGGTGGAATTCCAGATGTTTGGTCTTCATCCGTAAAGCACCGAGTTCTTTAGCAGCAGTGGGGGCCCTTTTCCCTGTGCCAGAATGCTGAAGCTGAGACCAGAGGCGAGTCTGGGGGATCGTTCGTGTGAGGAGGAGGGAGCTGATGGCAGAGAGCTCCGTATGGAGCTGCTGCAGCCCTCAAATCCTTGGCGAAGTTGGATAAAGCCAAAAGGTGATAGTCTCTTCTTGTGCTGAAATACTCATCAATATTTCATCGGTTGTAGGATAGTACAGTCTAAGGGAAAAAAAAAAAGGAAGTATTTCAACATCAGCAGCTCTGTTATGTATTTTAATGTATGGCACAGGCCCTTCAACACTCTCGTAACTTACAGCAGTTAAATCACAGCTACATTTGCTTTGTTGTTAAAGCTGGGCCAGAACCCTACCTCCGAGACTTAAATTGTCTCACATCCAGACTGTTCAGGGTGTAAACATCGTCTAGAGCGCTTCCCAGCCTCAAAACTTCTGGCACTGACAGACCCTGTAGCGGCTGACACAGGAGTCTGCCTGGATGCAGGGTGAACAGGTACGTAACGACGTTCCTTAGCTGCAGACGTCTCTTTAAAGACTCCACCCTCCCCTCTCTGTTCTAGAGTTTTTTGGCTTTTTTGTCCTTTCGCCCCCTCCACCCATTTCTCCCTGTCTAACCTTCCGCCATCTAGAAAGGCAAGAAGCTTTCTCCGCTGACAAAGTCCCTTCTTTTCTCCTTGTGTTAATCCTTCATTATCGCATTGTTCTCTGCCGCTGCCCTTGTCTCCGACCCGCAGCCCTGCCTGCCACCCCCGTCGCCCAGGCGCTAATCCACACTACGCACTGCTCCAGCCCAGCGAGACGGACCCTGTGTCACGGGCCAGGCGTGACGCAGAGCCTCGGCGTTTCTGACGCAGAGCGGGTGCAGGTATCCCCGGGGTCTCAGAGGAGCGGGAGATGCTGGGGAGCTCTGGAGCACAGCTGGGTCTAGCAGCTCGCACAGCCTCACTCTCCCAGCTGGCAGAAAGGGAAGCAGGAGGCATCTAGAGATTTGGGGGGATGGAAGGGAGGGGAGAAGAGGGCAATGAGACAGCAGGAACTGAACGCAGGGAAAGGCAGAAACTTCCTTGTTCTCTCAGATTCAACTATTAAAAAAAAAAGGGAGGTAGTCGTTACATTACCCAATGCTCAGGCTCCTTCTCAAGCAGCAAGGTACCTGCTTCGGAGGGACATCGCCCCTGGGACCAGTAGCGCTGGTAGCGCTGCCTATGCTAGCTGTGGTCAAAAGTAGATTTTTAAAGAAATTCCAAGAAACAGTTTTTAATTTGCTTTTTTTTTTCTTCAGTTGTTGTTAACAGGCAGTAGAAAACAAGCATTCATCTAACAGGAAAAGCTGGTAATAAACCGTCCCGTTAAAACAAATTACCTGGATCTGCTCTCCAAAGCTGACAGCCCAGCAGCGTTCAGTCTCCTATCTGCCTATGCTTGGCTTGTTATTCAATTAAGACAGAGATAGGGATGGCAGTCTAATTACACTGAAATGTGAAACTGGGCCTGGAACAGCACACTGTGTATATGGCCCAGGAGACAGCAAGGGAAGGAAGTTTCTGGGATGGAAAGAGAGCCGCTTTCATTTATTAATGGTTTTTCAAACGAGGGCCATCTTGGAACCCCAGCAGAGATGTACCCCCACCGTAAGGGCTGTACCTCAGGCAGTTTAACTGGGCTCTGTGTAACCCTCGCAACTGACAGTCGAAGGTTCGACCTTCTTCAGTCCGTCCCCCTGCCCAACTCATTAGCTTCTTCCTGAGCGGGCCGGAAGGGAAGACACAACGTCTCCTCACCACCTTGTGACTCAGAAAAGGTGCCTTTTTCTCCCCACTATCATTATCTGCCAATGCCTCAAAAACTACCAGTAAAGCCTTAAACAAAATGTTCCATTAAAGTATCGTCCCCTTGTTATTGAAATGGGGGCAGGCAGAGCACCGACCAGTCAGCGGGTGCAGCAGCCATCCTCTATCACCCTTCTCCCCCATCCTCCTTTCCACATTTAGACCACAGTTCCTCCTGTCAGAAGAGCGAGAACGATGGAAGCCTACAGGGAACCTGCTGCACAGCCCAATTAAATGCAGCTGCTCCAAAATACCAGCGCATCCCACAGCTGCAGTGTCAGTGTTAGCTTCCCTGCCTCGCAGCATCCCTGGTGCTTGCGGAAAACAGGATGGAGATCTCCTCCCTCCCAGCCCTCAGCTGGGCAGTGCTCACGCTGCCCAAGTGTCACCTGATGCCTGCTGCTTACCTCCTTTCCTGTCCTTGTCATCGCTCTCCTCAATTTGAGTACTGCGCCAATTTTCTTCCGTGCTTGACTCCTGGTTAGTTGAGGAGAGGGCGCTACTTTAAATGAGCGCTGGTGCTTGCCAAGAGCTGAAAAGAACAAACATGATCTGTGCACTCCTGAAGTGAGATGAAGGCAGCTAAGGCTCAGGATATTGAAGTTATATTTAAAAATAAGAACTAAAAGCAAAGTCTTTCCTGTCAGCTCATACAATGCTTCAGGAGAAGCAAATGTTTCCGTGGGCAATAGGAAACGAACGGGTATTTCTTACAGCGATACTCATGTCAGCATGAGACAGCCCAGTAACCAGCTCGCGGTATTACCTTCAGGAGTGTCAAGGGCTGAGGGAGTTGAACAGCTTAGAAGTCACTTTCTGGTTCTTTGCACCATCGGATTTCTCTCCAACTCCTGGCTGAGGTACACTGCGGAGAGATCACAGAAGCAAGTTTGATTTCCTGAAGCTGTTGGTGAACTTGCCCCATTGATTAATGCAGTTGCAATATCCCGAACTGCAAAGTTGGTTCCGTTTTTCAGCATTACATTTCCTCTTTTTTTTAAGAAGGAAAAAACTCAGCTGAACACTACTCCAGCTCCATTTCAAGTCTGCCTATCCCAGAGTGACAATCCTCTGACCATTTACTGTCACGCCAGGAACAGGATTTGACACGTTCTATATAGGAGATGTATTTTCAGGGCCAGCTAATGAGCTGATAGCTGTTTGTCCCCTCAACAGGCAGACAAGCAGTCGTGGCTCTGAGAAACCTTCTCAATTCCAGTCACAGGCATGCCAGTCTGGAGCGCGCAGATGAAATGGAAACGCTATTTTCATCTACGTTGAACATGTTTTCAGCTTCTGATGGAGATGGAAAGGCACTGGGTAGCATTGAGCGAGATGTACGACTAAGGAGCCGCTCCGGGCCAGCGGCTACGGAAGGGTATTAGGAGGGAGGACTGGAACCAAATTCATCTTTCCAAGAAATGAGCTAGCCATCCTCTTATCAAAACTGGACTCGAGCCTTCGGTTTGGAAGGGATCACGCTGTCGTAGTTATTTTTCTTCATCATCCTGAAATCCTCTCCTGATCCAGCTCTGAGAATGTGTCTGTTTGGAAGGCTTGCATGATCTCTGGGGTTTTTTTAAGGGAGTGGAGAGGGAGGGCTGGGTTTCAAAGAAATGTGTGAGGCAAAAGGAGTTCTGATAATCCAAGACTGCACTGGGATAATTTCCAATGACTTTTAACCTTTTCAGACCAATGGATTTACATCTGCTTAAACCAGCAACACTTTTTGATCCTGGTCTCTCATTTGGCAAATGAGGAATCTGAAATCAGAATTATTCTAAGGAATAACAAAATGTTTGTCGATCCGGTTTGCTGTTACAGCCTCACCATGTAAGCAGTGGAGCCTCAGTGCTCTGTGTCTGCCACGGCAGAGTAAAAGTGAATTACGGGGAGGCAGTTTCCGCCTCGGCTAAGGAGAGCAAATGACCGAAATGCCTGCTCCTGGTACATAAAAGCTGCAATTACAAGCTCATTATTTAAGCAGTGTATTTCTGATGCTTAATCTCCCTGGATTCATTCAGACACTTAGAAATCTTTCTGACAGGATCCTCAAAAACTCAGCAGGTCTGAGTAACTTTGAATATTTTACTCTACATTCCTTAGAACAGATTTAAATAAATTACATTATAACCTCTGTATTTTAATAATTGCAAAGCCTGCAGGGGAAGAAGTAAAACCACTTTCCACTTAATACGAGTTTACCAACATCATTTAAAAAACCCAACAACAATAAAACCACACAAGCACTCTCCCCCTTGATTTTAAGAACAATTTACTTCTTTTTAACTTTTTTTTTTCCCCTCTAATTTAGCATGGCAATGATACGGAGCTGAAATTAGCAGGAGTACTACAATAACAACATTATTTTCTCTGTTCTTTATGAGCTAATGGCTTGAGGCTCTGAAGCAATTTTGATGTCAGGCAAGATGGAGCCTGGCTTCCCAGCAGACAAAAGCACAATATCGTTCAGCAGATTAAGCCGCCCGTACCTGCCAGTGATCTGTTGAACTCCTTATTTATTGCTCCTACAGGAACTTTGTTGCATTGCGCTGTGGTTAGTACTCCTGTGGTCAGTGAGATCTGCCATACTTAACCCTCCTGCCAGGTTCTTTCTTCTCTTCATTATCCTGCCAGGCAATTTAGTTCTTTCTTAGTCAACAAATTGCTACAGAATTAAATTAGTATTGCTGTAGAAATTAGTCACAGAGTACAGGCAATATTATATGGGGCTCGATGAAAATATTCTCTTGAACAGAGCACGACAACTATATTCAACTAAATAAAAGCGATACATCAGTTCTTTTCAGTCTCTTTGGGTCAAATTCTATTACCTGAGTGTAAAATGAGAATGAGTTTGCTGATTAGATTGAAATCCCTGCATGTTTCACTCTAACGAAGCAGAGAGCAGAATCTGGCTGTTAGCCTTTGTCAAAGAATTTGCATTTCCATTATTTCCTTATTGATAATTCTGAGATTCAGCGAGACTTGTCCAATCCTTGCTAGCTGGCTCACAAAATGTTTCAGGAACAGAACAAAACAAACCGGCCATGTCATTTCTAGAAACTGCACACAATTTTCTTCTCTGCTAGTAGGACAGCACTGACCCGATGGCCAGTGCTTCAGAGTTTTATCTGTAACAGCCCTAAGCCGAAAGCTGGCTAACAATGGCCAAAGGGGTGTTATTAAACAACCAGCAGTTACAAAATGAATGCATGTGTCTCCTTTTAGCCCTCTCCTGGAAGATGCTGGGTTTGAAATAAAGGCGCCGGGAGAGGAAGGGGCACAAAAAGTAACGCCTGCGTCCACCACGGCTGCAGCGCGGTCGGGCTGCTGCCCTCCTAACAAATACAGCGACCTTTGAGCTCGCGCTGCGGCGTGAAGGTCGCTCCTGCTCCCTAACGCTGCACACTAATGCATTTACCAGGCTTCTGCGTTCTCCTAAAACCCTTTCATCTGCAGGGGTGAGCTCTGAAGGGACTCAGAGGCCAGCCAGAAGAAATTACTGCAGTTTTGCTGTTTCCACGGCGCTGTAACAAGGGGAACACAGAGTTAAGGCTGAACCAGGTGAGAACAGAGTTCTCTACCTCAGCGGTTTACTCACCTACGAGTGACCGTGCTGTAAAACTTGCCCCCACGGCCAGCTCCAGCAGTTCTTATGCAGCGGACACTGGAGATTCCCTTGTTTCACATGTATAAACCAGGAAAAATTTCTGTTCTCCGTTAGCTTTGTCCGCCAGGAAAGCAAAACCTCAAATTGCTTCATAGGGCGACAGAAATCATCACTGAACGAGACACAAATGAGGAACAGAGGAATGTAATCTCACTGCAAATTTAACTGTCCAGGGAACTGCTCGAAGCATGATGGGACGCAGGTTCCCACGCGTGAGTTCTGAGCAGGCTGGAATAGATGCTTGCTTTTGTTAAACAATGATGCCCTGGGTACCTTATACCTTACTCTCATACAGCTGCCATCCACAGCCACATTAAGTGACCCAGATAGAAAAAAACCTCTGTTTGGAGCATACTTATTTTGTCTCTTTTTGCTTATTTTTATTCTGTTTCTCCAGATAATAATGGTAAAACATGTGTGACTATGTCACAGAGTTTAAAAAAAAAAAAAGCCTGTGATGTAGTTCCCCATTTTTCCTAAAAGGGGATATCTGTGTCTGCTTGTCCCTTGCAAGCAACCCTAAAATATATTTAGACAGAAGCAAGTAAAAGGGAAGCCTACAAATAGCTTCAAACTCATGAAATGATAAACTGGAAAGAATAACAATTTGCCAAAAGATAATTAAGACATATAGCCCTCTGTCAGGAAAAAAAAAAAGATGAGTAGGATGTAGTAAAAATATCATGAGATGGTTCCAGTACAGTATTCTTTCTCTTCCCTCCTGACATGGGGACAAAAACCCCTTGAGAGAAATCAGCACTGTATTCAAATTAAAAACAACAGCTGCCACCTTCTACAACGTAGCAAATAAATTAATAACCATGTAGGGCGGGGGATGCAAAAAAAAGCCCTAGGCACACAGCGCAACTTGACTTGCTAACAATGTTCAAGTGGAAACCAGTAAAGCTGAGTCAGATGTTAAATGGATCTGCACAAGCAACGAAGGACAGCGAAGAGCCTGGTGACAAACGGCGCGGTGCTTCTTCCTGCTTATTCTGCTCGGCACGCAAGGGCTCGTCAAGGTCTCCAAAGAAACAGCCGGTCTTTGGGGATCCTTGGCAAGGAAAGCTCGTCGTGTGTCACCGACGGCTTAATAATGGCACGTACCTACAACGTGCTGAGGAATATTCCTGCTTCTTCCCCGCCTCTGTTGCTGAAGAGGGGTCCACATCAACTTCAGCTGACCCGCGTAAAACCTAAGAGGGGAAGAAATAAATCAGTAACCTGATTCTCCTCCCTATCACTAGGTGGTTAGTCTGCATTTTACAGTCATGCATCATCTTAAAGCACAGGCTCGCAGCTGAGAGTGAACACATTACAGCAAATTGCCACCTGCCTGCTAACTTGTCTCATGCCGTGCGTGTTCCCCCCCAGCCCTCCGTCCGTGGGAAAAGGATGCGACCTCACCGCTGGCGCAGACGGAAAACGTGCACGTCAGCTCCCCTGAGGGAAATCGTTCGCTAAGCCACTTCGTTTCTTTTGATCACGTGCTAACGTATTGGTTGTGTTTCCCCATTGTGGTTTGTTAGCAACTATGCCAGAGAAGAAAACCTGTATGGAAGGAAAAATTTAGGCCATCTCTACTTTGAGGCCAGGGGGTTTATCGGTGCCAGTTACTCCTGATGCTAAATGGGATCAACGAAGACTGAAGCAGACCAAAACCTACCGTTGGCTTGACAAGTCCTGAACTCCAGCATACGTATTCGACAAATTCACATTTCTGAGAAACTGTAATTCTGCCGTCTCTTAATTTATCAGTTCTTGGTCTTTAAATACTAGCATTTATTTTCAATTGCTCGCAGACCTTACCACTGACCTGTAAATAACTTTAATCTGATAGGTTATTTTGTGGGATAGTAATTAGCTCATTCTTAGGTTACTTCAGAAAATAAAATCTGGTCTGCACCTGGTTTTATTTGTTTCCAGAAACAAACCCAAACCAGTGCTGCCTTATGCTTTTGGGAATTTTGCTCCCATTCAACGTGTTCCCTGGCCACCTCATGACAAAAAATAGCGTTGATCCCAGCAACAGTGCTGCCGTGACAGAAGTGCACTACCCTAGCAACACTGCTCCGGAAGGAAATACCTTTTCACCCCAACAACTACAGAGCGCTCCGGCTCTCTAAGGCCCTGATGCTCTCTCTAATGTGCTAAATGTGTTCTAAATAACACTGGTGTGTTAGTATGCCATCCCTAATTGTTACCAGTTCTGATTCCCTTAAGAAATGGTACTTCATCCCTCTACCATTTGTACCTTTTCTTGGTGCTAACTTTTCCAGCTCCTGATGTTTAGCTCGAATTTTTGCTGCCGTAGCTTCAGGTCATCATTCTCTGTCCTGTCACAGTATGAAATGGATTATGCTGTCCCACAGGAAAGGGATTAACAAAGTAAGGGATGTGTCCTGGGTTACCTCCAAGACAGAGCCTCTAGTTACGTCTCCTCGGAGGAATCTCTGTCCTAAATTAGATGAATGTAGTTGTCTCTGTCCTTCCATTGCCCGCGTCCTTATTCCAATGCCCTCCAAGACAGAACCTGTCCAACAAATGGCATGGTTTATTCTTGATCACCAGTGATTAAGTTACTCTGAATAGCACAAGAGTGCTAATTTTCTCCCAAGAGTTTCACATTCTCTTGAGAAACAGTCACATCCTTGGGCTTCAAAAAAAAAGTTTGGGCTGCTTAAACCATTCAAGGGAAAATTGTCCTAAGGATTGATGCTAAGACTCTCATAACCATCTCCATGAACACCAGCTTATACACAGCATGCTCAGAGCAGCCAGAAAGAGGAGGAGATGTCTTTTACAAGACAGATGATCCAATCAGGAAAAGCTAATCCGAGCCTGATGCTACGAGTCCTTGTATAAAGGACAGAGAGCAACTAATCTGAGCAGAGACGCTGCAAAGAAACCAACTGATTTATTTGTCTCAGAGCTCGTATTGTGGAGATACGTACTTCAGAGCTGTATCTTCCAGTAAAGGATGGGAAGTATGAAAGAATGAGCTACTCAAATTGGCAATGAAAGTAAATGCAGAGTAAACAACCTCACAGAATGTATAAGGCTGCTGAAAAGAGTTACAAATTAAGTGGCCTCATTGCTGCTCTTCAGAAAACCAACTGGTTTTAGCAGAAGGATGGCAAGGAGAAGAGGGCCTTAAAGAAGCCCTAATCCTGAGAAAATGAATCTGGTGGCAACTCAAACAGATGAACTGGCTGAAAATGAATGAGAAGGACTCTTTACTTGTATCAGATAAGGGAAAGTCATACCTCTTTATACCCTAAGGGAGAATTAGCCACCTCATCTGAACATATCAACAAAATCATCTGTTGCAGACAGGGTGAGATCTACCTCACTGAGGTTTCAGGAAGTTGAAAACCTCCGCCTAATTGTTTTGGGATGAGATTAAGACTATCTAAATACCCCTTGGGCTTGTATTTGATGCAATTGTGGCAGATAAGTCCCTCAGAGGATTCAGAAAACTGATGCCCTGTGCACTCCTGTATTTGGAAGGACTTGCCAGTCAGTCCGTCGCCTCTGGATCTTGTGCTGATGCAGCTCCTGGCGTGTAGCGCCCAAGGTCCAGAGACATGCAGATATGTTGCTATGTAGCCCAGCTCACGTTGGTGAACGAGCCTAAAGCAAGAACTCCAAAATTACCTTCTGACACCACTTAGGGCCCCTCTGCAGCCAGTGGGGAGAGGATGGTGCCTCCCTTCGACGCTCTGGATCCCTTGTTGGTGGTAATCAGTCTGTCCACAGGCTGGAGAGGAAATTCCTTCTTAAGACGGCTACAATGCCTCAATCTAATTGTCTGAATCTGGGCATATGAGGTCAGGAGACGAGAGCCATGTGCTTTCACAGACTGAAAACTGAACAAGAGCTAGAAGGGTGAGCGGGTTTCAGAAACAGACTGCTGCAGAGAGAGCAGAGCAGGCTCTCAAAGGGATTAATTGTCATAGCTCCACTGAAGCCACGGGAGCGATGACAACTGGCTGGCAATTTGCCTCAGAGAGAACTTCTATAGTTATATGAGCAGGATAAAAGATATGCATAGATGTGGTCTGTGTCAGACACTCACCCACAACTGCAAGCTTTCTCTTTAGACAGGTACCGCCGTAATTGTTCTGTACAAGAGCCCTTAAAAGGCAAGTGGCTGCTCCTCAAGACTGCAGAAAGGATGAGATGAGGCTCCGGCTATAACCTCCTGCAGCAATTTCCATCTTCCTACAGCCAAAACTATCTGAAGAAAACAGAGCTGTGGGATTTCACACTCTGTACGTAGATTCTGGTGCCGCCTGCTAGTCCCACTGTTTACACAAATGTGCAAAACTCCCCAGCAAAGTCATCCTCTAGCCAGCAGAAGGGCTACGTTTTTGCCAGGGCCATCCCTCGTTTAATTCTGTGAGTGGAACAGGAAAATATGCCAGGGCCTTGTCCTCCATTTATTCATGCCATACCAAGCCACATCAGACAACGAAGTTACGCTGGTACAAAAAAACCCAAGCTTTTGTTTTCTTTGTGATTATCTGTGTCAAGCAAAGGGCTGAGCTGTATACAAGAAATGTCCAATTCTGTCTGAAATACCTCATTTCCTTGCCTTTGAACCAGGCTGCAAGGTATTAATTTAAGAAAAAAAAAAAAAAAGTGTCATCCAAAATCACGGACTTCTGTTTATTAAAACAAAAAATGTTCAGCGTCTTGGGGCTGTAATGAGAACAAGAGGTTTATTAGCAAGTCTATTTTCTACTCAACAATCTAACCAGTTTCTTGCTGTGCCATTTCCCTAATGGGCCTGTGGATTAAATGCAAACTTTCCTCTACTAAATGAGGCTTCAGACTAACGCTGGAAGAGACCGTGTATGTCGATGAAGAGAGTTTTAAAAAAAAAACCAGAACTTGTTTAAGCCCTTTGCTGCCCTCTGGTCCCCCTGGAGAATTCAGAGTCAGAAGCGGACTCAGAGAAGCAGACTAAACTGGAGGCTGAACTGGAATGTTCTCTGCCTGTTTTGAAGACTGGCACGGACACGGCGGTGACACAAGCGGCATACGAGAGGCCAATAGCAATGCC
This sequence comes from Chlamydotis macqueenii, assembly GCF_036417535.1. NCBI lineage: Eukaryota > Metazoa > Chordata > Aves > Otidiformes > Otididae > Chlamydotis > Chlamydotis macqueenii. Next base: position 1,725,108 of record NC_141566.1, read on the forward strand.
AAACCTCAGACCCACACAGAGTCCGTGGTATCATAATACCTACCAACAAAACAACTTACGCCACAAAATTATTAAATTATTTTCATGACATCTGCGTCGATAACTCCTGACTGTTACCAGCAGGAGCTCTATGGATATGACGGATAAAATATTAAGGGAAGTTCTAAAGAAAAGCTGTTGTGAAATACACAGACTGCAGACTTTTCTGTGTGGTGTCAACAGTTAAGGGAGTTCCTCCCCAGTTTTTCCCATTTTGCTTTCTTACTTGTACTTGGTGCTGCTGGGCCAGAGAGGGGGGCCACCAACAGAAAATCCGTGTTTCTCCGAAGGGGCAGACCACGTGCCATTAACTCTGCAGCTCCAGAAGATCGTACCACATACTCCTTATAGTTTAAGTGAACAAATCTGGTGTGTGTGGAAAAGCTGACAGGTATTTCTGGTTACACAGGTCTGTCAGTAGTTTACCATTTCAGAACCATTTCCTTCCAACCGTCCTTTACGATCTTGGATACTGAGAGCTCCTGTCAAAACGCAGCTCTGCCAACACACTTCACCCAAATTTACATCATCAGCTATCCTGTAATCCTCTGTCCAAACACTCACTGGGCAGCGGGCATCCATCCACACCCACTCCTGCGTTTGCCCGTTCGCCCCTTGAGCCACCCTAGAGCTCAGCGGTTTCGTTTCAGTCCCTACTGGCACGGTGCCGTTATTCCAGGACCAAAGGTCCTGCATGCAGAAAGCCAGGTGTATCCACTTGGCAGGAGTCAGGAATTGACGACGACTGAGCTAGAATGGGACTCACCAGATGAGCTAGGCCTTGAACTTGCAGTCCCAATGCTGAAAAGCCAGGGCTCTAGCACGCTGCCCATGAGCTGCCCCGTATCCGCTCACACGATCGCACCCGGTAGAGGCACTGAGGCAACCCCTGCTTCAGAGAACGTGTCCTCCTGGACCCTGCCTTGAAAGAAGCCCCAGCACCGCAGGAGGCTGTTGCTTCCACTCTGCGGCGGAATGAGCACTTCTCCTGGCACAAGTTACCGCAGCTGAAACCCCTCTGCGTGCCAGCACCGGGGCGGGTACCTAGCCCAGCTGGCCCTGCAGTATTCCATCCAAGCTGTCAGAGCTCATTTTCGATCTCATTATTCTGGGGGCTGGGGCCCTGCCAACTCATCTGCGATGCTCGGGCAGCACGAGCTCCCCTGGGATGCGCTTTGTTTTCCAATCTCTCTCTCCAGCCGTACACAACACAAAGCTCCGTCACGAAGCCTGCGCAGGGTGTGAGGTTTCTGCGCCTACCAGACACAAACCAGCGGCACACGCGTCTGAGGCTGGAGGTCTGAAAGCCTCTCCTCTCCCTCCGCTCTCCCCTCCTCTCCGCCTCCGTGCGCGAGCCCCATCCCGTTTCCTCAGCTCCAGCTCCAGCACGTCAGCCCCAGTGTGCGCACTTATTCCCTTTGTAGCAAACTACATTTGTTGCATAATTTATCTCTTAAACATCTTTAAAAGCAGACAAGTAGCGATGAGAAGTCTAGCTTCACTTGGTTATATTTTGAAACATTTTTTGCGGAAAAAGACACTAAGAGGCATGCAGACAATTTTGACAAGCTTGCTTCTGCTGTGGGTTATTGTTAACAAACAGGCACGGAGGCATCGCGCTGTCAGATTTAGATATTCTTCAGAACACATTTGTCCCAAATACAGCGATGCTACCATCCCCAGGATTTATATCAGCACCATGCCACGGTGCTGCAAGGCTCCAGGCTCAGCCCCGCTGATCCCGCAGAGCCTACAGCGTAAATCTCAAACATACGACAGATCCCAGAGCTTGTGGATAGAAACCCCTCTCAGGTGTCTCAGTACCTGACTCACCTTTTGCACAGCCAGCACTGAAGTGTCTGCAGTGAACAGAACAACCTTACAGCTGTAGAAAAAGTCAGCCCTACTGAAAACTGTATGTACTCACCTACTTTGCAACGGTGCGAACATATTTAAGCGCATTTGTCCTGCAATTAGCAAGTCTGCTTCTCTCCCCAAAATCCGTTTGTATTGGGATTGCTGCGAGCAGGGTCAGTGTGGTCATCTGAAGCACTGGGAACAAAGAAGACGCTGCAGATCAAAGCCAGTCGGTCTTAGGCTGGCAGATGGCAGCACGGATAGCCTCACCTCCGTGCTCTCTGTTCACACACAGGCACACACGTGCACACGTCAGCCTGTTGGAGAACACTGACCTGCTGGACAGGGTGAGGCTGCAAACACCGAGTTTTTAACCGAACCCTCAGGTGAACATACTCTTCAGATACGTGTCCAGCTGTTCACACAGAACATCAGGCACAAATACTGACTTTTAGAGCAGGGACCTTGGAGATCATTCTTGAAATGTGCAAAGCATCTCAGAAACCTCTGCATCACTAAAAGATTCAGACTGGTATTTTCAGATAGCTTGATCGCTTCCACTTACACCTAAGCGTGACCTCATCCTCCTGTGATGAGACTCTGAAGCGATGAGTTATTACCACAACTGTGCCCCCAGATGTCCGATACGGTGGTACACACAGTGCAAAACACACGGATGCATCAGACCCGTGGGCAGAAGTCAGCTGGCTCTGCAGTGCTGGCATTTGAGTTACAGGATATTATTTTGGATTGGTTTTGTGAACTCCGGTTTTGATCCCTATCTGAATATGAAATAATTAGGTATTTAGTATTTTGACATACCTGTGACTACCTTTGACTACTCTCTCTACAGTGACTGAAAGATTCTGAATCTGCCTGCTGCCAAAAATACCACTTGCTGCTGCTTGGCCTTGCGCAGAATCTCTGCTGGCACCTTGCTGCCCCGTTTAAGACGCCTTAAACAACATATCAGTCCCGCAGAGACCTGCTGCAGACGTGGACCTTCACCAGTTCCGTACCAGCTGGCCACCTTAGAAAACTCAGCTTCAAGAGAGAACAGTGCTCATTTGACCATCACAGACAGGTGACACGGAACTGATCTTAGTCTCTCCTGGAACGTCCGTAGCAACAGCTTCAAGCAGCCAGATAACCTCAGCAGGGCTCTGGGATATTCCTGAGGCTTTTTTTGAATGCTCACTGATAACTGTCATGTAACGCACATATGCCTGCTCTCCTCCTCTGTCTTGTTTTCTAAATGCTTATTTCCCCAAAGCAGGGGGATGCCGGCTAGGCAGAGTTCAACAGCCGTGTGCGCTAAAACACAAGTTGAGAGGAAGGGGAAACAAATGTTCTGCATTTGCCTTCCTTCTTCAAGCCTTACCAAGAGCCTTAGCAAGCGAACAGGAAAGGATTCTTGCTTCATTTGGTATGGCGGTGCGTATCACAAGATTATTCTCTACCGTTGTAATGTCAAGTGCCCTACCCGCTGCTTTCCAGCATCAGCACCTTGCCAGGGAGGTGATCCCCACCTAATGCATCTCATGAGTCCGCATTCTCACCTTGTATTTAACTTTCAGTCTTGTATCGACCTACTACTCCCTGCTGTAACCTCTGGCTATGTAACTGCACCAAGAGCTGCAGTCCTGCATTTAGCTGCTGTATCTCTAGACACAGAGTTCACTGCAGTATCTTTGCCGTTTCAGACCATAACTTTAAAAATTCCAGTAATTTCAAAACATGATGCTAGCATATATAAATCCTTTTTCATCCACAGAACTCAAAGTGTCTCTCGCAGATGTATTATCACCAGAACTCTTTTTTCAGCAGAGGGTAATATTTAATGTACAGAAAAAGACTCTTAATAGAATTCTTATATTAGAATTGAAGGAGACGACGCAGCAGCAACCACCCAACTGTATGTTCTCTGAGAACAACGTGGCTTCAGGACTCCACCTAAAAACTGTTCAGCAGCAACAAGAAATGAAGTTTCCAGCACTGTGCAAGAAAAGTGACAGCCAAATAAATTCAGTAACTTGTTCAAGATCACTCCAGAAATCCGTTTCAGTGCTGGGAACAGAACATACTTTGTCTGTTTTCCTGCTGTTTATGTTATTCACTGACCCAGGTGGCTCCTCCAGGGCTCCCTGAACAGCCTGTCTCTCCCTTTTCTTCGTATCCACCCAGTTCTTTACCTCCTTGCCGTACCCTCCCAGCTTGCCCTTAAGGCAAATGATGCATGTTGAGTAACATTCAGCACCTCTCCAAGCCAGTCCTTCCAATTCCTTAACCATTTTGTTATCTCCCTGACTTGTCACTCTGGCACGGAGGGAACAGAACTGAATTAAACACTGTGAATCCAAGTTTTCTGCAATTCAGAGTGATGGAGACCCGGAGGCATGCTATCACTCCTCCAGTCTGTGGTGCAGACAGCCCGCGGGGCAGGAACCGGCTGCCTTCCCTCGCGATTCCTCCACCCGCGCGCTCCCTCCGGGGCAGGCAGCATGTTCCCTGTCTCCTGACACAGCTCCCCATTACCAAGATTACCAATTACTAGTTTTCTCCTCCTGAACAGTAACAAGTAACCCAAATCAAAGCCAAAATCTCCCGTATTAAGTTTAAGACAGTTGTGGAGAGTAGCATGATCTCCTGCAGCTCTGTTGATGATATTAAAAATTAATTCATCTCAAGACATCAGCAGAGCTTGCCACAGAAACTGAGGAATGCATTCTGCTCTGTTCCGTACCAGCTTTATTTTAGATTTATACTTGAGAACGGAGCTGACCTACAGCAGACAATTCAAACTCCCTTTCTATATGGACAGGTATTTTTTTTTGGCTGTCATCTACCAGTCAGTCCAGCTGCAGAGCCCAGAAACGATCTGTCCACAGATGCTTCATTATGACACCTGGGAAGAAATCAGCAAGCAGTTTACAAAATATTTCAGCTAGAAGCTGCCCTTGCCTGTCAGTCTCATGATAAGAGGAGACCTAAGAAGTTTAAATGAAAAAAAAAAACTGCCTCAGAAACTCACCAGCTTGCTGTGTCCTGCGATACATCCAGAGGCAACAAACCATGGGTTCATTTTCTCTTCTCCGCTCCTTTGCCCCTCTGCACACTCAGGTGTGTCCTGGCTTCATGGTGTTAACAAGCACCTTTTCCCTCCTTCCACCTGGGCGCCTCACAGGAGCTGCTGGCAGCGTACCAACCCACGGAGAATTTCGAAGGTGGCCACGTCCTCCTTTACTTTCCAGGAAGACTACTGGAGTCCACACTCCCAGGGCAGAAAGCAGAAGAAATTCTGCATCATCTTGTCTGAACTGGACAGAAAGAAGTGGGACGCTGTCCCTTCCTCAGCTGGGAAGATGAAATACTGACACTTTCCCGTAGGACATAATCCCTCCAGAAATCCTGCTCAGGATTTTGACTGACAGACGTTAAGCTTTGGAGGAATGTCCACAGAGGCTACATCCAAACGTTAAAACACTAAAAAAGCCTGTTAATACTGTAATTATGTGACATCCCGGTACCGGCGCAATTACATACAAGAGCCCTGCACGGGGGTAACTCCAAAACACTGCACGCCACTCTGACGCATGACTCTTTATTGACGAAGAGTGAAGAAGGACAAACGTTTACACCGCTTCTGTGACCATGAAGACCAAAACTATGACTGAATTCTGGTGAGATGGACATTCAAAGGAGACCAATTTCAAAGAACAACTGGAACTAAAGTGTTTTCCAGCACTAGCTTTCTCCTGCTGGATCCACCTCCCTTCGTAAGTGAACTGTGCAGCTCCGTGCCGCTGCGGCCGCCCCACCACCAGTACCCGCGCTAGCGAGTTTAAAGCAAATTCAGGTATAGCTGAATCTTCTCTGTAGATATACCTTGTTGCTTGAGGAAGAAACATCGCAGCCCACATCCCTCTCACCACCGAGCAGCAACATCCCAAGACGAGCTATCATCTCTCGGTCGGTGTCCTTTGTCACCTTGATGTGGACTTGCAGAGCAGAGCCACCCTGGGGATGTCACAGCCCATGCCGAGCTGGGATGAGCCATCATCTACCCAGCCCCCTCACACATTTCTTTTCCTGTCAGCATTAAAATTGTCAGATTGGCATTTGCAGCATGACTCTGCCAAGATGAACTTGAACTACACACACATCTGTCTTCTTCACATCAGTGTGAATCTTCTTTCATCGCTTCCAGGGTTGTTAATCCTTCTCCTGCGAGACTGCACCAGCATGGTCCTTTCTCCTTGAGGATAATCAGACTGTCAAACAGGATTCTGGAAAGGACAGAACAGTTCCTTTAATTTTCCTTACTTCTTTATAATTAGGTATTCAGTCCCATTGGAGCAGAAAAAGGATAGACAGTTCAAGGACGATTCTGGGATTTTTTTAATGGCATTCATAGGTGATGGTCAATCAGAAGCCCATTTCAGAACTTAGAATTAAGAGGAATCCTAAAGATGAAGCTAGCAAACATTAAAGTAAGGAACCAGAGGGGGTAGGAGAGAAAGAAGTATTGACTCGCAGAAAACGGCTGACACAGAACTGTTCAGACAACTGAAAATGGGGGACCCAGCAAGCATAAGGCAGCCCAGGGTGGTGGTGGAGACGCCATCCCTGGAGGAGTTTGAAAGACATGTAGATGTGGTGCTGAGGGACGGGGTTTAGTGGTGGGCTTGGCTGTGGTAAGTTAACGGTTGGACTCAGTGATCTTCAAGCTCCTTTCCAACCGACTCTATGATTCTCTTATTCTGCTCCCTAGACACGAGTGTAGCACAAGACCCAGCGCATCAGTGGCATGCATGTTCTGGTTGCCTTTGGCACAAGAAGAGAAGAAAGAAGGTATTTCCTGCTGTGCCTATCTTTTCTCTCCCCTCTACACTGCATCTACAAATTCTAACAAAACACAGCCACTTCTGCCAAACACAGAACACAAAACAACTGGGTTCTTAAAGCACAGGGAGCTTTCAGTTTACTACATACGACACCAAAACTAGCTCTATCAAACTGCTACGTCTACAGAAAGTGAAAAACCATAGTTTACCACCTCCCCTGGAAAACCATTTTCGGCAGTATAAGGCTCCTGGCAGCCAAGGGTCTTGCTGGTTTATTGGCAAATCACAAGAGAGAGAGCATCTTCAGCTGAAGCATCAAAGCCAGGCAATGATTCCTCCACAATCCTGTGCTCACAGCCTTGGAAAATTGCCTGGGTGTCCCAGCAGAACCAAACAGGATAAAGAGAGAGTGATTCAAGTAACGAGTAATAACAAGGCCTGGAAAAGACTGGCTACTTACAGACAAATGTGCTCTTTGCAGTAATTAATAAATCATGGAATCATGCAGTGGTTTGGGTGGGAAGGGACCTTAAAATCATCCAGTCCAACCCCCCTGCCCCGCCACCAGACCAGGTCACTCAGAGCCCCGTCCAACCCGGCCTTGGGCACTGCCAGGGATGGGGCACCCACAGCTCCTCTGGGCAACCTGGGCCAGCGCCCCAGCACCCTCACAGGGAAGAAAATGTGACAAGACAGAGAGGGGCAGATAGTAAAGTAAGCATGAACAGGTTACAGTTCAGATCTGATACAGTTTAAAGTTTCCACTCCCAATTTGGAAGCTCTGAATTTTGTTTTTTCGTTTATTTTTAAGCTGAACCACCCCAGCACTCAGATCTGGATTCAGCTTTTCATTTCACCAGAGGCGAGGAGGATCTGGGGTTATACTTTTTGGACTGAACCCACCACAGCTTCAAATACTGGCACTCAGCCTGACAAAATTCAGCTGCTCTACTGCGTGAGAAAGTATTAATTGCAAGGTGAGTGTAGATTGAACCTTCCAATAAGAAAAGTCATTTATTATGAGAACAACTTCTCTCTAAGCAGCGAGTCGGCGTAGTCTGAGACTCGTTTTCTATTTTCCTTGTCAGCGCAGTTTCACAAGACCCGCGTTCATTAGCAGTCCCTACTAATCCCAGCAGGGCTTGTAACCAGACGTACGTGGGAGAATGAAACATGGTACTGGCCCTGAGGAGCACTCCTGAACTTCATGTTTTATCACTACAATTCTCCTAGAAAGTTTAGTCACCAAAAAGTCATCCCTGGGACAGACAGCTTATAAACTGTCCTCGGAAAGGAACTCCCTGCTCCAGGTTTCAACCTGACAAGTAAAGCACAAGATAGGAACGAGAAATGATCTTTCAAGACCACACAGCAGCTCAGCAACATGATTGTGATCCAAACCTGAGGTTTTTTGGCTCCAAGGCTACAGTTCCAGCAGCCAGATGAAAGGAAAGCAGCACAGGTATTTTCACCATCTGAATGTACATCGCCCAGCTAACGCTCTTCAGCCAAAGCATACCCTGAAATAAATGCTGCTGGGTGCTGAAGATGCACCCAACAGGCTGGTTTCTCCATAGGTGGCTGTGGTGAAGAACAACCTGTGGGCTGGGGCTGGCTCATCCACTCCCCCGGGGACGCTGAGGCCGCAGCAAGCCCGCAGCGCCGGCACTGCGCACACCGCCTCAGCTCGGGGTGACATGGAGAGGGGCACCGGGGGCTCTCCCGTCCTCCTTGTGTAATCATACAATCAGGCCACGATCCCTGCTCTGTTTTTATCCTGGTGCTAGAAGGTGAAAGCTTGCTGTTCCCAGCCACATGTATTTATCCCTTCACTCCGGTCTCCATGGAAACAAGCCATGGTATTACCGGCGGCAGGAGGAGGTCGGGAGGTCTGCAGGAGCTGCTGGGAGCCGCTGTCACAGAGCAGAACAAACGCTAAAACTAGAAAAGTGTAATTTCTCTGCAAAGAGCAATGAAATAAGTGGCAGGAGAGTTGAAAAGCACTAAATGTGAGAGGCCTGAACTTAATACCACTTCAATTATTTAACAAGATTGTCTCGTCGCTGTGTTTGGATGAGTACGATCGAGCCTCAGGAGTGCCGAGGTCGAATCATCGCCGCTCACAGACAGCGCTGGCATATTGTGTCTCTGCGCCCACTGGGCACCTTTGAATTGCTTTTTATCAGCCTCCTCTAGAAAAGATCAGCAAGGAAAAAAAAACCCAAAGCCAGACTCTCGGAGCTGAGTTTGAGCCCACAGAAATCCATGACATCAAGTGAGCCCAGCCTCGGTTCTAAACAAATAACCACAGGTAAGAGCAATAACTCAGAAATGCAGGCGGTGAGCACACGCCGCGCAGCCTGCTCCAGCGGCCGGGGACAGGGCTGCGAGGGACCACAGCCTATGATTAGTTCAATGCCGACCAACTCTCCCGCGCTATTTAAACCTCTTGTCCGAGCTACAGAACAGAGTCTAGAAGGTGAGCCCAACAAAAACTCTTGTTCTAAGAAATAACTGCAACGCCTGGAGAGAGTTTCCTGCAGTTCATCAGTGGCATAACTACAAATGAGAACCCTACCTGCAGTCTCGGCTCAACTCAGGTTATCTTACGCACTTGTCCGCCACGCTGAAGAGCAAAACGAGTTTTGTTCCCTGCGCACAGGCTGTCATGAAGTCACTCATAATCTCTGCTTGCTAAATACGGTACATTCAGCTTCTGGAGTCTTTTGGTAGAAGACCAAACACCGATCGGTGGAAAAATTTGCTGCTGTATTTGACAGAATAAACATATGATGGTGGTGGGTATCTTAAATATGTGTTTGTTCATTTTGCCTTTGCTTCAGACACGCCGTTCCCACTGCACTAAATTGCAAAGACTTTTCCCCAAGTACCCAGCAAACATCTGAATTCTCTGAGACGGAAAATTGTTAGTGATCTCACAGTAGACTGAAAAGACTCTGAATCTTTAATAACCAGGTCTTTAAGAAAGGACATATTATTTTCTAGTACTGAAGTGCCAAGTTATTCCAAGTTTTCTGCTGCTTCAAAGTCAGCATTGGTCCCAAAAGCTCACAGAAGGTGCCAGAGAGCCCTCCTAAAAGCTGCCTATGAGCCAACTCTGTTTTATTTTTTAAATTAATTTGGAATAACATGTAAGACTTGCAGGATGCCTGTGGAGCATCACTGCAAAGCGGTTTGTTTATTTGTTTTCTGGCCAAAAAGCAACAGGTGCTATTACTGAGAATGTCCTGAATACAAGAATTGCAAATGAACTCTACCTCACAAAGAGTCTGGGGACAGATTTTCAAAAAGCAGGTCTGATATATCTGCAGATTTTGTGTAGGCATGCTTGTGAGCATCACCAGCACTTCCACCAGGTCCACGTGCAAACTGCTGTAGCTCGCCAGCAGCGGCTCTGCGGGGCCAGGTATCACACCGCCAGCAGCGGTTTGCTCAGACGCTGCCAGCAGCAGAGCATACTCAGAGCTGTTTAAGTCACGCACTTGCTTTTGACATTTTGGCCTAAAATGTAAACTGAAAAAGCCGATATCCATCAGCTTATCTTTAAGAATCTAGAACACTAAAAAGAACACAGGATTTGTTCCCCAGTTTACACAGAAGAGGCCGTACCAAGCATTCGCCTGACAGAGCACATTAGATCATGTGCATGTGACCTAACATACACTCAAAGGACATCATCGCCCCTACAGCAGTGCCCTGCAGAGTTGAGTAAGAAATACAAATCTGCCGACCATTTTAAATTGCGCTCGAGAGTCCCCTGCCAGATGAGGTGCGCACCAGCTCCGTACCCTGTCCGTCTCACACCGAACTGTACTACGCACCCGCGGTGGAGGCAAGCCAGTGAGGCTCTGACATAAATATGCCCAGAGGCAGCACATCTATATTGCCCTCTCAACAAGAAAGAAAAGAAAGAAATTGGAACTAATTAGTAGTGTAATGTGTCGGAGGCTAGATTTAGCATCATTCAATGAGCACAGGCAGCAGAGGAATGAAGAAAAATGGATCCAATTTGTGGCTCGGTATTTATAAGCATTTAGATAATACGCCCCATCCATCATCTACAAGGCACGTTTCGAAAGTACCAGCGCTCCTGCGTCCTGAGTGCCCAGAACCCTTGTAAATCGCCTTCCTCGGATCTTGCCGAGAACAAAACACGTCCGTCGGGATGCAGCTGCTGGGGGAAGACATTTTTCCCTTCTGATGGAAATCAAGACTGATGATACAAAGGAGTCATAAAATGAAGAGGCTGCAGATTAAGACAGAAGGAATCCGCTCCTTCCCACTGAGGTACATCTCTGATTTACAAGCTGCCAGGTACAGCCACAGGATTATGGGAATAAAATGCCGGTTGACGTTGACAGAGACAATTTGAAAGCATCTGAAAACCTTCAGCCAAGTTGGCTGCTCCACTGCCCAGCTGTTATTTAGCAGGGCACAGAAAGGCAACCCCGAGACTACAGAAAAGGGCCTGCAGAGCTCCAGAAAGGAAAACATTCAACACGATAGTCAAAAAGTTTGATTCCTCTCTTTGTCCACAAGATAAGTAACTGTGGAGAGCACCAGGTTCAGACAGGTCTGAGCAACAGATCCACTTCCAGATGTGGCAGCCACCACTCCTGCGAGCAGTCCCGACAAGCACTCCGGAATGAGTCTTGTACACGCTGTTTAAAGCGTGGTTTAATTTCCACAGGGCCATCATTTTGCAAGGAACGGGTTCTTACCATCACTGACGGCTTAGCGCAGAGCAGGAGACAGCGGCAGAGGTTCACGGCTCCGCTGCAATCTTGGAAAGCACATTGTTTTTCTCTGGTTTTCAAGTTCATCCCCCAGGAACTCCAAGACCAGACTCCCAGAAATCTCATCAATTTCTGACTCAATAAAATCCTAAGTGGCTGAAATTAAAGATACAGAAAATTAAACATATACTTAGGCACTTTGATAAATCAAGGCCTATAAAAATTAAACACCAAATGAATCTTTTCATGCAGATTTCTGCTTTGTTAAAGTTTTAATGAGTTTTGACCTTTCATCCCACTTCAGCATGGGAGACACATTAAAAAATCTTACATAAGCTCCATGAAAAATAACTTCTTGCCTACTTTTATTTAAGAAAATAAATTGTTCTGGGCCTTAAGCAGTTGTCAGCTTGAAAACAGTCAGGCTGTTCAGTATTTGAGTAGCTGTTAACTAAAACAAAAGGAAACAAAGCAACGCATTTCATAAGGAGCATCTATCTGTAATGATTATAAATGATTAATGGTGGTTAATTTATTAACGTAACAATGACACCGGACTTGGTATTCCTAGCACAGACACATAATATCTCAAGTTATTTGTTTATGTATTTGCATAATCTTTGACGGCACAGTCAGGTTAGATGATCCATTTCGGAGTAAAATGATAATTCCTGGGCTGTTACCAGCGGATACAAAGACCCAGCAGTGGTGACAGAAGAATTACCTCACAAAACATATTTGACAAATAGATGAGCTTCAAACTCTGCAGCGGCTCGGGATTATAAGGAGGAAGGAGGTCAGTAAACAGGAACATTTTACAGGCAATTAATATCAGTGCCATACCACCACGTATCCCAAAAACAGTTAGGAGACACCGAACGAGCAGTTGGGTTTGCTGAGGTTTCCGTGCCAGCAAATACTGGGGATAACACACACTTAAAACAAGACCAAGGGGAGCCGGCAGCCCCACCATCCAATTGCTCCAGCCCAAGCTGCCCTCAGAGAGGCTGAACCTCCCCGTCTTGCTGCGGACCCAAGGAATGAAGGCTGCACAAGCCTTAACACGTACAACAGTCCCACCTCTGGGGTGGAACGCACCAGTTTTAACAGTGCACATGACAGCTTGGAAGAGGGAATGGAAGGAGAATGGTATACTCCAGATGAATCGTTTACTCCAAATGAACCCGAGCCTTGGGATGGTGCAATGTAATCACACCCTGGAACGTGGCCAAGGGCCTGGACTTAAAATCCCTTGCAAAATGTGCCACCTTGTCTTCTAAAAAGTGCAAGTGATCGTTATCTTGATTGCCAGCATTATCTGAGCAACACTAGTTCCTCCCAGTACAGAGAGCATGGAATAAGAGTGGCTACCACATCTATCTCCTCGAAGTCCACAGTTAATGGCCTGGTATGAACGGGGATGACCCAGTTTGTTTTTTCTAAACTTGTCAGAAATAATGCACTACCTGCAACGGTGTGGCGGCGATCCTGTCTTTCTCTGACCATCATCCTGTTACGCCGTCCTGTTCTTGCCCGTTGGATTATCTGGAAAATCCAGCCAAACTCATGGCTGAACTTTTCTATCTTAACTATTGGCTCCCAGATAAAATGCCGTTTGACACTTGACAGCCTGGGATCTTGCAACTTCTAGAGTAAAGTACGTGAGCAGAAGTCTCCTGCTAGAACAAAAACTGAGCCTGAGAGTAAAGGGCTTTCTCAGGGGATAAACAACTCTCCAGTTGCTCAGCTGCTGCACCCGGTGTCAGCAGCTGTAACAAATTCACGACAAGGATGGAACAGGGAGGAGAAGCTGGCTGATTTTGTCAGCCTAGTCCACAAACAGATACAGATGCGGTTAAATCAAAAATAGGCAGTATACTAAAAAAAATATGAGAAATTAAACACACGAAGGTATAGACAGAGTTCCGGAATAGTGAACGGTATGCAGGTAACGATACAGCCGTATAAAGCTAACGTGTGACCCTCTTCTCCAGTCTTGGCCACCCCACATTATGGCACCCCACAGGATTAAAAAAAAAAAGGGCAGATGGCATTTCAAGTGCTGTACTGGAACGCCACCTCTGCACTGTCATCACAGCAATGGCTGTTTTTTTTAAGTCAGAAAGCCTCTATTAAACCCAAGCAGCAGGCAAAACAGCTGAACCAAAGAAATGACTAACAGCACGCCCAGTGCCAGCGCCAGCGATACTGGAGGGGGTACGTGGGAATGAGACGAGTGCTTTTTTCCGTTCTAAACACTCCTGCCCTCTCCGTCTCAGCTGAAGCCCACCTTCTCCCTGCCTTACCCTTTGCTTTTGCTCTTTCGGAATATATTTCTGCATTGTTGCTGCTCCTGGCTCGGCGTCTGCCTTCTGCTAACATTTCTGCTTGGGTGATCGCACTGCCTGCGCACCTGCACCTGTGGCTCCGCAGTCTCTCCGCCTGCCCCCGGCTCCGCAGTCTCTCCACCCACGCCGCTGCAAGCGAGGAACGTGTGTCTTGGTGCGACGAGTCCTACAAGACGGGCGAAGTGCAAGCGGGAGGCAAAACTTTCAGGGTGTCTGTCCCTGGAGGGTTTGATTTGTGCAAGGTAGAATGTGAAAAAGAGCATGTACATCTAAAGTAGTTTGCATTTTGTTTGAAAAAGCTACAACCTGCCACAGCCCCCACACTTGCAGACCTCGCAGGCTGAGCCAAGGATCTCATTTTCTCCTTGATCTGGTGCTGTGCCCTTCCTGAAAGACCCAAAGCCTTGGGCCCAGCCTGGGCTACGTCAAAACGCCGTGAGGGCAGGCGCAACCCGTCCTGCCCACCCGAGTGCTCGGCCTGGCCCATCCACAGCGAGAGAAGGTCCCTGCTTTCAACACATCAATCAACAGCACGCAGCCCAAGGCTCTCCCTCGGCTCGCCCCAAAGTTTACTGAAAGCTGTGCTTGAGTGTAGGTTTGAGTCCAAACAGTGTGATGCGAGGGGCTTCGGGCTCAAGCACTGATGCAAACTCACACCCAAAATATCGTATAGATTTACCTGCTGTCTCTGATGTCAAGCCTAAATACACAAAAGTCTTTTTCCTTTATGATGAATATGCATAAATTTGTGTCTTCCTGTGCAAAAAGTCACATCATGGACACGTAATCATGAAAAATGCCGCACAACTTTACTGAAGACCTACAGAAATCCTGCACAATTAATCGGTTTGTCTAAAATATACGTAGCATCCATCGAAGAAACCTGACAGGCATCTCATTTCAGTTACCGCCTCGCGTTGTCCTGTACATCTGCTGCCCCGCTGAGCCAACGTCAGGTTCACAATATGCATCCTGCTTCTAGTTCTATGGCTATTCAAGAGGAGTTACAGATTGTCATTTCAAGGAAAGTTCACGGTTCTTCCTGAATTACTGCATTTTTACCGGCGCACAAGCACAAGCGCACCTCACAGGAATGAGATTGTGAAAAGAAAAGAGCATGAAAGGCTCCATCGGGGAATGCAGGAGCCGTTCAAGGTCTGCTCAAGATTAACAGCGTTTTTATGGAGATTTACTTGCCCGCCTTTCTGCTGATGCTCTCAATAGGAAGCTGCAGTAACTTGACTTAAAATGAAATGAAGCTACTTATATGCATAAAGTTAACCAACCACTTAATTAGTTTCCTAGTCAGTCTTTTTTGTAAAACAAAAGAGGGGGAGGCATTCATGTTAATTTGTCTCACAAATAAAACATTTTTTTTAAAGGAAGGATTGATGCTTTGCTGCCTGCCAACAGGAAAGAGCTCTGGTGTCTCAGTACGAAAGCGCGCTGTTCTCTAAAAGAAATCTAATGTTCATCAAAACCACACCGTATTTTAAAATGCCTCTCTGAGCACCTCATTCGTTAACAGCTGCCTGCACCGTGGGTGGACGGAGCACACTCTTGCACCTCAGCACACGCCTTCCAGTGATGAAATGACAAAATAACAGAAGAGACATCACGGGGAAAATGGAGGAAGACAACCCCTGCGCAGGGCCTTGCTTAAGTGGAAATCAGCTGTCTCATGTGCTTTGTTAAGAGCTGGCATCCCTGCCATTTCACAGCTCTTCCTCTCTCGAGTTTCCTTGTCCCTTATAATACACTTCACAGCTAAAACCAGCACGTCCCCTTCCCAAGCACACCATCCCAAGGCTGCTCGCCCAGGGCGCCAAACTTTACTGTGCCACCGGACAGTCTCGGCCGGGCAGACGGGTCGAGGCCAGCCCTGTGATGGTTTGAAGATGAAGTGCCTCCCTGTGAGGACCCGTCCTAACGCTCTGTCAGGGTTCATTGGCTATCGAGAAACAAATATCTCCGGGGGCTGAGAGGCTGCAGTCATGATTCTCATCGAGGAGAAGGAGACAAACGTGAGGCGTTGCTCTGAACTCATTTCTCTCCTGAGGTCTGGCAGGGTGACAGTGGAGAGACACTTGCAACGCATGCAGACATTTCAACAGCCGTGTCTGCTGCCTTGGATCAGGATAACGTGGTCAGGTATGGTTATGTTATTTCTGCTCTCAGAGGCAGAAGAATCAGGGGGTTTTTAGAACCTCCATGACAGTTTATCTTCAATGCTTTCATCATGCATTTCAGTGCAAAGTGAAAAAACACTGATTTGTTTTTCCCCCTAGAAATATCCACAGCCATAGCAGGGAACTGCATGAAAATCCATTGTTTTTCCGTGGCCTGTGGTAAGGACAGTGTGAACCAGGCTGCTTGCTTCCTGAGAAAGGACCAGCAATTCATTACACGCTTATGAAGCCTGCATGAATCCCGACTTTACCATTTTCATCTGCCTACTGCTTAAACTTTATCTTTAAGGTACTGATGACTACCATCAGTTACCAGATTCCCCCACAAATATCTGGGAACAAACCTCAGGTCTGAAAGATTGCCCTAACACAGTCAGGAAACATTCTTTTAAGATTTTTTAAGAGGAGCCTGGGACAGCCTGGGAGCGTGGAAGTCCCCATAACGTTCCACGAAGCAGGCAGAGGAATAAGCGACCTAACAGGCCCTTGCCCACAGATTCCCAACCTTTCTTCTTAGATCTTCATCTTCCTTCATCATCCTGTTACATTCTTGTATCTGAAAACCTCCAAACACACGGACGGCAGGTAAAAAGCAAGGGATATCTCATCTTGTAGGCAAAGTGATGCGTAACCAGTCTTAAGCCCAGATCCTAATGCTGAAAGCTCTCACAGACTTCAAAATTAAGACCAGTGGTCTTAGATTAGTTTGAAGAGAAGCAGATTTAAAAAAAAAAAAGGCAACTAAGCAGAGGCGTAGGCCGAGAGCCCATCATTTGCCTCAACTGGACAGCCTGATCCTTCTGCTGAGCTTAATGGAAGCGCCCCTTACAGCATAGCAAGACGACAATAATCAGACACCAGTTAGGCTGAAATCTGGGTTACAGGTATGGCTGTATGACGAAATGAGGGTCAGATTGGGTAATAACACTTACTCTGTAATTAAGATTAAATGCTAACAGTGTTCTCAAACGCATTGTGACTGCAGCCAAGCAGCGCTCAGTCCGTGTCGGGCGACGGCAGGCTGCAGTGGAGCAGCAGGTGCAGCTAACATCGATGGCTGCCTCAACGAAGAAACCTTTAATTGCAAAGAGAATGAAAAGGCACATCTTCTCTTTCTACTGCCTGCAAGGAAAAGTTTAATACATCTTCTGTGTTGTGACTTGTGCTAGCTAAAGATAATAGACAGAGATGCCACATCCTTCTGTTCCCGTGCTTCCGTGTGGCGGCAGATGCGGTCAGGCCAAGGGCTGATGCAGACGTCTGTGTCACTGTTCTGATAAGATCTGACAATATTAACGAGATTCAGGAACCGCTCATCACGGTGAAAGATCAGAAACAGCTTCGTTTTACTCTTGAATCCTGACAGGAAAAATTGTGTGAGTAGGGAGAGTGGCATATCAGAATGGGAGGAGGGAAAAAAAAAGCAGAGGAAAAAGGTAATTACAGTCTGCAGCCAGTCTGAAACACTTCTCTTGGACGGACTGGTTACCAACACCACGACCAGCATTTCACCTATCACGTAGTGCCTGATAAACACTGATGTTCTGTTATGAACATATTGCCATCTAGTATCCATTAACGCTCGTTAGTGCTCCTTTCGGGGCTAGGAGAACCCTCCCTGCGGTAGTATTTCCCCCTCTCTCTGCATCTTCTTTCCTTCCTCTTTTTTTCCTTCTGTGGTCAGACAGGAATCAAACAGTGAGAGTTTCTTGCCAGCTTCTTTTGACATCTCTGGTGAGGTTATCTGGGATCCTAACGGTACATCCTAAAGTTAGACTCAAAAGCAGAAAATCACTAATGGGCTCCTGCGAGCAGCGGAGATTCTGCTCTTTTTAAGGCTTTAAAGCTCCCTGCTGCGGATTGAGCCAGTTTGTATTTCTGACACGGAAAAGCTGTCAATCATCTCAGCCAGTGCCCTCACTAAGCAAGGCATTTCATACGCCACGTGACCCAGCCAGTCAAGACACGGAGCGGGGAAAGGCAACAAGTGCTTAGATCCGTGTGGTACGGCGTTATTAGGGACAGAGCTGGGAGCTACATGCCCTCAGACATCGGCTGGTTTTTCCCCTACTCTTCACCTTTGCCTGAAAGGCAATGTATCAACAAAGGGAAACTTCAGCAAGAGTTTAATCAAAGCTTCAGACAAAAAGGCTGGAAGTCTGTCCATGTCTGTTAAAGCTGTTAAAACTTTAAGGTCTGACAGTGGCCGCACTCATTATGCTACATTCTGGACTCATTACTAGGCTAAAATGAAGGGCCCATTTCTACGCAGTGCAGAGCTGGGAAGAGACAAGAATGAGCCCCAACGACTCTTCCATAAATCAGATGTCCTTGTTTGCCACTCGCTTTGTTACTCCACACACATGGCTTTTCCATGCTGCTCTATTTGCCTTTGGCTCTTTGCACAGCAAAGACACCATTCCTTTCTTTTTTTTTCTCTATAGAGAGGATCATCAAATGAAAGGAAAAGTTGCTCCTGATAGAGTATGTGTAAGGACCAAAGGGAGATGGTTGGTTTTCTCAAGCTGGTGTTGAAGTAGAGAAAAAGAAGACAATCCTCGGAAAGAAAGTTGCTTTGACTTCTGTTCCTGTGCTCCAGCTGGGTACTGGCCAACGACACCGAAGAAGGATGAGATCAGGCTTCCATTGCCATGAAGGCTGCTGTCCTGAACAGCGGCTGTTTCCACTTCAGCTCAGGACTAGTAGATAGGACACAAGAAGTACCACAGAACTGCAGCTTCCAGTAAGAAGGATTTACTGGACCTATTTAGTGGCAAAAGGAAGTACGTGACCAGCCTCAGAGCAGCAGGTAGCGAACAAAGTTCCCAATCACATCTCGTAGTGTGTGGGTCAATGTTCAGTGGGTCAATGTTCAGTGGGTCCCGCTCACACACTCATCAGTGTAGCATGCACAGTGGATACAGAGCAATTTCTAACCAGGAGGACTTTTACAGAGGGTATTTTTAAAAGCCTTTTGTTCTTATTAGTTGTGACGGGGAGGGGAGCAAGAGAGGAAAGTGGAAAATGGAAAGGCAGCTAACTTGAGAAATACTAAAATTGCAAGCAAGTAACTGTGAGGAAATAAAAGCTTGAGTTTGATGAATTCCTGCCTATGAATCTGATTGATTCTACTTGAAGGATCAAATTTCATCCCAGTACATGCATTTCCAAGGTTTGTGGGAACTACTTCAGCTTACATACTTGTACATACGACTCATTGTGTCTGAAAGATTGGAAATGCCCAGTACAGAAGTAATTGCACAGCAAATTTCCTTATTATGAGCAAAACTGGTTATTGAGGAGAGCAATATTTCTGAGCTCACCTACACGATGCAACCTTTCTAGTAAATAAAACCATACCTCTTCTGCTAGACTCGTGGAAATCTAGGATAGGTGGCATCCTCTATGTTATGCACTCTGATATTCCCTGCAGCATTCTTCTCTAAGAGCAGTTCCCTGCAACAGAAGAAATGAGTGGAAAGCAATTGCCACATTCAGTTTTTGTGTTCTATTAAAAAAGTAAATGAATGATGCATAAAGCTGGCAACGATATCTGACCTCAGGACAGCAGTCCTCTAGAAAAAGATGTGATCATGTAACTAAGGAGTGTATCATAATGCAAACGGGCCAAGGGCTAATTAAATTCACAAAATCAACCTCCATTCTGCTATTTTCTGATTGTGGAGTTCTTCAGTTTTCAGCCTTTATAACATTAGTTTAATGTAACTTTTTGTGTACAATAAAGAGCTTCCTTATTAGCTGTGGCTTCTCTATTCTCTCACTCACATGCCTGCCTGGACTGAGTCACAGCACAGTGAGTCTCTTGCCTCCTGATGTCATGTAATTATCTCAGGATCTTAAATTAAAAAACAGGGCTCTCGTAAACCTCTCTGTTCTGAAGAAAAGTGTGAGTAGGCGAATCCAGAATAACCAGTGTGTTTGTGCCCGTGGAGAGCCTGAAGCTATAGTTTTGAGAGATATCAAATGTCGTGTGTATCTTAATAGAGAACTAATTATTCCGGTGACTCTCTCAACACCATCCCGTTAGGGAACTCTGTCACTCCAGTGGATATCTATGGGAGCAAGAACTTGGAGAAACCTTGCTGAGGACCCTACCTGTGATTACTTCTGTTTCTGCTAAAGATAAATCTCTTTGATCTTTCTGGGAGAATAAACGAAGCCAGTACTCGAAGTGCTTAGGTCCCTGCCTTAATCCCCGGGCCTGCTGTCCTGAGCCTGGATTTCCAGATGCCATCTGCTGATCTCTGCCCTAGCTGCTTTGTCTTTGCCTCACGCTCTGGGGATATGAAGGGGTGGAGAAACTGCTTGAACTCCTGCATTTGAAGGACACAGCTAATCGCGGTGTGCTCTGAGAGCTCCTACCTCCAGGACAGTCCTCGGGAGTGTCAGAGTACACAGCAGCACCAAAAGCAAAGAACCACAGAGAGACAGGCTGCAGATCAGAGATGTGAAGTTATTTTTAAGCCATCTCTCACACACAGGCAGTTCATGTTTATGGAATATGGCACAGGAGGTATCTTAAAACCAAAGCGTCTCTCCAGCTATGCATATCCAGGACAAACCTGAGGTGAATGATACCCTCTAACTTCCTTCCAGAGCCATTTTAGTGGCAATCAGAAGAAACATTTCCTAGAAAAACAGTTCATATCAAATTTATAAGCCTTCTCTTGGGGAGGAAACATCCATTTCCCCTTCTACCTTTCATTCTTCTACATTTATTGAATCAATAAAGTATGAAATTTGTCAGGCTTTAAGTAAAAAATGAGCTGTTCATATCAAAGAGAGCCTGGATGGAGTAAAAAAAAATAAAACTGTTA
Organism: Chlamydotis macqueenii; assembly: GCF_036417535.1. Taxonomy (NCBI): domain Eukaryota; kingdom Metazoa; phylum Chordata; class Aves; order Otidiformes; family Otididae; genus Chlamydotis; species Chlamydotis macqueenii. Next base: position 1,745,980 of record NC_141566.1, read on the forward strand.
GAACTGAGATTCAGTTAATAGGAGTCAAAATAAATAGAAACAGAATCTAAATGTAAATGAACATTACATCACTACTGGCATTTAAGCTCATTTTCAAATACAGAATTAGAAACAGATTTAACTTGCTGCAACTTGCTGCGTGTTTATACAGATACAGCTGCTTTGGGGGACACAGGCCTGAAGGTTTTGTCTGTAGCTCCTGCTCCCCAGAGAAGCCGCAGCTGGAGATTCTTACTGGACAAGAGAGGAAGAAGAGGGACTATGCAGAGGGGGCAAATCCTTACTTTCTGGTCAAAAGAATAGCTAAGAGGTTAGGAGGATTACGGTTAAGTTCTCGCTTCCCTGTCCTTTGTAAGCTGATGCAATACGACAGCCCGTACGTCTGAGTCACCTTGTCCCTTCTGGACGGTGTCTGAATCTACCTACCGCGCTGCAGCTTCTATGCTTCCAGTCTTTAATAGAGGTCCTTCATCTGCACAGATGCAAGAGAACCACTACTGCCATGATTTACATCATGAAGTCCCACCTGTCCGTGGATCTGCCATTTGTCATTTCTCTGTTATCAGGAGGGCACTGCTCTGTCTATGGGACAATCCTTGTTTCACCAAAGGCAGCCAGGAGGTCTGCAGCTGAGTGAAAAATTCCCAAATACATGGTGAGATACACTTCTGTCTGACGAGGCAGTTGAGTATCACACCATGATGCTCTGCCTTTAGGGCTCACAGCTGATTTCTTGCTTGGCTTGCCTCTCTACAGCCTGAAAGTTCTTCCTCTCTCGCCTCTGGAGATCATTGTTCACACACCTATGTTTTCCACTTTACATAAGGAAAGAAATTGCTGGCAGTTACTCTAACATAACATTATCACCCAGCTTTTCTGGGTGTCTTCAAGCTTCAAGGGCATTTTACAAAGCTAACCGTCTCTATTCTGTGCTCTGACTTCCAGCCTGATGAGTGTAATTTTCCTCTACTCTAAGGTGAGCTATTCTGTTCAACTACAAGCATGGGGTCCATCATTCAGATGAAGATGCAGCAATTATATCTGAGTCTGGTTCTTTTGAGCGTGACTGTGTCCCACATTGCCTATTAAAGAGCAAAGTTTAATTCTACTCTCACTCCCACTAATCCTTTTGTGTAATGTCACATTACGCATTCGCTTCTATTTTTGTAGCTCAAGGTCTTAACTTGCATCTTCCAGCTTCAACTGCCTTTGAAACCCCATTACTTTCAACACTGAAGATTTGTTCTTCTTTCCTAACACACACACACACATGCACAGAATTAATTTTTTATCCCACAGAAATTACAGCACTTACACATTTCTTTTCTTGGGACACATCTTTGCTCGAGGATTTTTCAAGTTCAGGCAGCTACGGCACGAAGAGGGGAGAATTTCTCCCTCCAGTCACCGCTACCGTAATAAGCCTGCAGACCAGCCCCACAGATCCTACAGCTCTGTCAAATCCCTCTGCTAGCCTCTGCTCTGCCTGGATGGTTTTATTAGCACATTAGCACAGATCAGCAGGAAGGTCTTGTTTATTGCTAGCTTGTTTGGAGACAAGCAGAGCATGTAGTCCCAATGAGGTGGGATCTAATTGTTAAGGTTTTAATGAAAAAAAAAAAAAATAAGATGATGAGATGTTTTATAAGGTATGGAAACCACCTGTGAGAAATCAAGACCTTGCTGGCTGACCTAGCACCACACAGCTGGTAAAACCAGTCTTCAGGCTCATTCTTGAAGAGCAGGAGACATATTCCGCTGTAGGGTTCACCTCAAAGGGCAGCTACACACCAAGAAGTTGCCTACATGTACTGTTCTAAATGGCTGTTTCCTCTGGAGAAGTAATCTGGTTTGTGTGGGCTAGCTGCAGCTGAATTCACTCAACATCAAGCAGATTAAAGGTGAAAGCATATAATTTAATTCTAGCACAGAAAAAGGTTAGGCTCTTCATTATTAAGTGAGAAAGAAGATTACAAAAAGAGGAAAATAAACCAAAATGTAATTTTAGCATCCAATTTATTTCCCAGCTATCATCTCAAATCCTTGAAGTACACATCAAACTCAAGGTATAATTTACAAACTGAAAATACACCTTGAGTACTATCTCTTAGAGTAAGACCTTAAAGCTGGTGCACCTGGATATGCACCACAGCCACACACAGCAGCAACCTGCTCAGTTTCTCCTCTCCTCTCTTGTTCGAAATGGTATTACCGCCCGTACTGTTAACCTCGCTCACCTTTCCATCTCTTGGGGCAGAACGGCCCTTCCTGTTCAGGACAGCTGAGGTGAAATTGCTCCGAGTTACAATTCAGTGGCACTCATTAGTGGATTTCTTCTGGCTTAAGTGGCCTTTTGGCAGATCACAACATTTTGAGGACTGTCAGGATATAAATCATAAAAAGAACAACTCTGATAACATTATTCAACGGTTCCACTCATCTCATATGACAATTTTGCCCAGCAGGACCTAGGATTTTCAGGGAGACTGCAGGTGAAAACATGACTAAGACAGATTACAAAGCAGGCTCTTTGTCCAACCCTCTTCTCCCTCCTTTTGTCACTTTTAGGAGCTCACGCCACCACATTCATCCTTCATAGACATGGATCCCCTGGGTCAAAATCCTTGGGTTATGAAAGGCTTCTACCTGGAAAACATCATCTTCATCTTGGGGAAAGCGAATCTCTAACAGAAGAAAGAGTTGTAGGAAATTATTCACTAGATGAGCCCACAGCTCATCTCCAGCATCTTGTCCAGATGCTTACCTCAAGCATCCCGGCTCGAGCAATGGCGCACTGACAAATGCTTCAGGAGTCAAAAAAAAATGTTTCATAATCTGCTTATTAAGACAATCTAAGCCCTAACCAGCAATAACCACCAGGTGTTATCCTCAGGAGGAGCCTGTTCTGCTGGGATCCCTTCTGCAATCATCATCGTCCTTCACCACATCTTCTGATTTTGCTGCCTGATTTAACAGCTAAGTCTCTTCAGCTCTCCATGGAATAACGCTCGGGTTATTGACTTTTTTGGACTTATGGATACTGTGAATCACAGAGAGCAGAAAAACGATCACTACATGTCCCTGAATTCAGACCAACCTCTGTGGATACTGAGTTACACCATGGCTGCAGATCAGCAGCAGGAATGGTTAACAGGCTGGATGGATGGGCAGATGATAGCTCTGTAACCTAACAGTGAGGCAAGGACTTGCTGCTAATACATCATGGAATTCATCAATTATTTTTATGCCATATGGAATTTTTTTCTGACTTTGTTACTCCTAATGTCACTTCTCTGAATCACTCTGAGCTAGAGAGGCAAATTTTACAGATTTGGAAATATCCACAGAGCCATTTTTTGATGACATGAAAGGAATTGCTATCTGTTTAAAGTTCCCTCAGCATGTTTGGGTATAATTCAGTTTGTAACACAGTGATATTAATACAAAATTATTGAATCCCTAAAGATCTTAAAGAAAGACTCCTTATTCCCAAATCCTTACTGAGGAGAGAGGAATAAACCATCTCGTTTCAAGAAAGACTCCTGACAGATGAAGAAAGGCAAATGCATGCAAAGCAGACTTCAGAAAAATTTGAAAAAGCCAATAATGCTTCCTTCCTTTTGATGAAGAAAATTTGGAGCAACTGTATTTCCATTCATAACCAGAAAACAACATTCTGTTTTCTGAAAAAGAGCTGTGTCCAGGAAGACTAACCTCAAGTCTAATACAGCACAGGGGCAATGTTGTTCTTGGCTGTGTCTCATCTCCACCTCTCTGAATAGATCTTTTCTGACCAAGAATTCTGTTAAAAGATCAGTTGAATGCTGCTTCCAGCCTGAAATCATCTTGTTGCGAAGGATCTGAGACCTCAAAACTGAACATTTTTCCTTTCTTATACGCCCACACCCATGCGTAAGTTCCGGCATCGGAGGAAGCTTTTATCACTGGTGGGCTTCTCCCTTCATTTGAGACAGTTCAGTCTTTCCTTCCGTTTCCCTAAGAATTGGCATTTCACCAGGAAAGCGTGTCATCTTTGCGATGGAAAGCCACGCGGCGCAGGAGAGGGCAGGGAGTGCGTACAGAAGAAGGTAAAGCTCGTTATGCTATACAGCAACGTCTGCGTTCAGGTTGAAGGGAACAGGGACATGAAGCAATTTAAATCTCAACTGTTGAGCCTGCGTGATGCGTATTTAGGAACACGATAGGCACAGACCACCCCAGATCTTGGTGTTTGTCTCCTCTGCTTCTGCATTAAGGCACAAAGAAATGTTTTCCATCCCCTGCTGTAAATTCGGTAAGTTACCAAGTGGCTTATCCGGCAATTGCGTGTTGCATTCCGGCTGACTGCCGAGAAGGGGCCTGTGCTGCAGACCACCCAGCTCCAGAGAGCGCCTCGCAGGCGAATTAATAATGACACATCTGGTGATGAGAGGCCCCGTGTCTCGAGTGCTACGTGCCTGTTTGCTTTTAATGACAAACAATTTGTTCGGGGAGGAAAGAGAAAGTTGAGAAGCCTCGTTTTGTAGGAGCTCTCTGCAGCACTTGGTAACGTGGGAAATGCCTTCGTTTTGGGACCCAGGCTTCCGCAAGCACAGAAGATGCTCCGTCAGAGGCAGTTATCTTTGCAAGATGCTTGACATGCCCAGGTCCTGGGGACTTCTAGGGAACATGGGGAGAATTACGTAGCCTTAAACATGAGGCTTCTTATAAAGAGTTAAAGTTCAGTAAACACAAAGTCTCCATGGGCAGCGGAAGAAGATTTGAGATGACTGTCCCTTATTCTCCCACACCTTAGACATTCAAATTATTTTGTTGAGACTGGGGTTGGTATGTAAGCTGCCAGGCTTTGAACAAAATTCTTAAATGTGGGAAGGAGAGGGGAAAGGTGTCGTTGCCTCTCATTTGCAAGAATCAAGAATGACAGAGGAAAAGGATGTTAATTTAGCATCTTACTGAAGGAAGGATGGCACACTGAAATTTAATTGTGCCTGATATGGCAGATAGAATTACTTTTTTTAACAGGAAAAGCTTAAACATTTCACAAAATATGCATTCTCTGTGATTATTTGTAAAGCATCATAGATGTGCTTGGCACTTTACTGACGGAAACATTGGCAGGTCTCTGCCTCGAGGAATCTATAATTAGAGTACAGCAAGGGAAGATGATGGATAGGAGTGTATGGGAGGACAGGGATACAACAGCGAAAGATCATGAAGAGCTTTAGCTATTCTTTTCTCAATTTTTTTTTGTTCTTTTCATTTAAATGTGGTATATTTTAGATCTAGGACTAAGAACTGATTGAACTTCAGATTTTTTGCTCCAAAAACTTTCTTCTGTTCCAAACTGGAACAGAAAACCGAAGTTTTGAAATTCCTCGTGAAATAAACACACGCAAGAAGGGTGATCTGGAAACAGCCTCGCTGAACTGCCTTACTTTCCTAAGTAGAAGCATTTCTTTCCCGTTTTATAATTCCAAAAAAATATTACACTCTGACACAAAGTGAAAAAAAGCATCTAACATTGCGTGTGAAACGCTCCCGCCCACAGCACAAGGAGGTCTTGAATGTCTCAGTGTTGGTCTGTTGAAAGTTCTGTGTAAGTACAAGTTTCTGTGAAGTGGTTTGGTGTGGCTGAATCGTTTCTAATGGAAAACTTCAGCAGAAATCTTTCAACCAAATCCAGCACTAAGACCATGGAAGAATAAGGGGGAGGAATCAAAGAGAAAATACTAGACAGAGGATAGCGGTTTTCATTAGAGCAAAAAATGAAGGGAAAAAAAAAATGACTCCAGAGCAAGCACCCCTTAAAAGAGGCCAAGGGAGCCCAGAGAGCTCTGGGTTTTTCCAGTATTTGAAGCGGAGTCGTAACTGGAGCAACTTCCTTAGCAGGTAAGAAAGCAAGGAACTGGCACGTGGGGTAAGACGACCGTGAAGACAGTTCCGTGAGAATACTACTGTGGTACCAAGCTCTCAGAAACCCCTCTGCGTGCAGGAGCTGTGAGGGCTCGCCACTTAGAACAAGGCTGGGCACTCTGTATTACCGCTGTGGCGCTGGAGGGACGCCAGAAGCGAAGCAGAGGGGTTTGCATTTCATTGGCCCCTTGAAAACTTGAGAGGAGCAGAAATTCATTGGTTCTGCCATCAGAGGAGGGCCCAAAGCAGGTTCTGGGACTCCCTCCACGCCTACATGCAAGGGTTGCACACAGGATACTTGAATCTAATTCTTCATTAAACTCTGTTTCTGATTTTTGAAACTAGCCAGGGGGTTTCACGGAATGCTGCCACCCTCCTCAGCCTGTAGCTACAGCACATTTCCTCCCATCCATTTTTCAAATGAGCTGGCACGTCCTTCAGAGTCCAAAGTGATGGGCACATGTCATTTCCTCTGAACTGATCATATGAAGTGACATCTAAAACCTTATGCAGTCAGCCCTCAAAGGGAACTCAAAAATGAGAAGGCAGACATATTTCTGTAAGATTGTGGCCTCTTGGATCCAAAGAGAACAGCTGGGATGAATCCACACATCCCCTGGGAGCTGAACAGAGATCAGCGATGACTGCCTAGAGGATACTGCTGGTCTGGAGACATGAACAACTTCAGATTCCCAGCAGCATGTGGGAAAATTGAGCAGGGAACAAATTTCCAGCCCATTTCAAGTCTATTAATGCACTTCTGAAGCACACAGCCTTCTCTCAAACCCATAATTGTGATTTGGAAGTCTGGCTATGTCTTGCACATCAGTGAGTCACTCTGTATTTTGCTTCTGCCTAAGAAACAATCTGACTATGCAGGAACGAGAAAGGCACAACATTTTTGCTCTTGCACCTGGATGCTCAGTAGAAAATAACCTGGGTTAAGCACTTACTTGATTTGCGCTCAGGAATAAGCCCTGGGGTCTCCGATATCCCTACTGGGGAAGGAGAAAGGTCCCCGGTTCGAAGCCGCAAAGGCAGCTGCGGTCACACAAACACATCAGGTAGATCAGTAAACGTACCCCGCTACAGATGAATCACAGCCTTCCAAAATGAGATGAAAAGAACCTCCCCTCGGAGAACAAATACAGAATGGCCGTGAGGTACGACGGGGAGAGAACTGCAGTTGTACAGCAACCGCAAGAAGTAATTCCAGAGAATATATGGAGAAAGCTGCAGCAGGGGTGTGGAGGAAGGGGAGGAGTGTTTGGGCAATCGTAATGAGCCCGGTCTTCTATAGAACTGTGCTCATTCTCTTTGCTCAGCATCCTAAACCTCTTAAATCTCCCCATTTTCCCTCCTATCCCCCTGCGCTGTGGTCATCGCTGTGAAAGCTCTGGCTGCAAGGGGAAAGGGTTGTTAACGAGGACAGGAGAATGACCTGGAAAACTATTTAGCTTCCTGGCTCTGAATAAAGCTAACGAACACCTTTGAAAGCACAGGAAAAAATAAAAAAGCTCAGAATGAAGCGTATGTTTTGCTACCTTCCATCCAGTGATCTCAAACCACGTTTTACATACGCATCAGTGCATTCAGCCTCATGACACCTCTGTGAAGGCAGCAAGGCAGGCGAGGGACAAAGCAGCAGACAGCAGCCACAAGCCCCGACATTCACCCTGAGCTGTAATCAGCACAAGTGCCGCATTCCCCAGCCTCACGGAGTATCCGGAAACCTGGAAAGTGGCAATGAATTACTCTCAGCAGGGTAAACTGCATGTCTGCGGAGAAAGAATTGTGTTCTGTGCCGTTCATAACATGAACAGCATCGAGTCAAAGGTTGGCAGGAGGCTGCTTCCCCTGGAGCTGTAATTAATATTATCTGAGCAACGCAAGGAGACGCAGAGAGTGCAGGTGTCTCCTCTCGGCAACCATCTGTGAAGAAGCAGGATACCAGTGCTGATGTTAGGACCCTTTCCCATGAACCAGGAAACGGCAAAGTTAAAAGGAAACCAGGTAATCTTGAGCAGCATCAGTCAATAGTCTGACTCTACAGCACGTGTCTAGGCGTGGAAGGTGTCGGTGACCAGCAGTCAAATCCGACCTTGCAGCATCTGCAGCGATTTCACAGCCTGTGAGTGGCAGAGAGCTGCTGTTTGCAAGGCACAGAGGATGTGATGAACGGTCCTCATGCTACCAAAGAACTATAATCAGCAGAAGACCTCCCACTGGGAGGTTGGGGTGTACCACCACTGGCAGAATTTCCAGTCGGATTTCTCATCAGGCCAAGGGCTCTCCCTCTGCTGTTCTTACAGCTGCATAGGAAGGCACTTCCATTATTTTCCCTCTCTTCTGCCCTAAACACACCAGAGCATCCTTTCGTCTCTGCTCCACCGAGGATCCTATCTCCCCGAAACAGCCGAGTCTCTGCTAAAAGTTTTACTGCCAATGTGCTGAATCCAAACCACCGATCTGCAGACTCAAGTGGTGCCTACATTGAAAGAACAAATGTGCTTCAGCCTATAGAACAAAGGAAAGAGGTAGATCTTTTCGGACTGCTTACTATATCTGCTTTCCTCAGGTGTGCTCTCTGCCTTGCTCTGTTGACTGTAAGGAGCCAAGGTCTGGTACTACCGGACAGCCAGAGACCTGCACCCCTCGGTGCAGCAGTGGGACTCGGTCGCAGGCTGCCCTGCACCGGCAGAAAGCTCTCCTTAAAGCAGTGACTGCAAAATGGCTCTGCAGAGATTGGAAAAACCAGAGAATACTACACTACCGCCTCAGATAAAAGTGAGCAGATGAAAAATGACAATGTTCTGCACATCTCAGACCACCAAGCTGAGTTCCTGCTTTGTGCTGCTTGACTAAACAAGCTCTGGATAAAAGGCATTTTGATACCACGCTGGCTTCCCCTGCAACAAAGTGCTTGAAGATGAACCGAAAGGCTTTTAACTCACCCTCAACGTGCCTGCACTGTTTGTGTCTTGCTGTTGCCGACATCTAAAGCAGTTCGGGGAGCGATTCTCCTTCCTCTGAAACTTGCTTTCACTTATTTGCTCTGTGGATATAAAGATGTAATCCTGCTAACGGCCAGTTTGCAACGAGACTCACTGGAATTATTTACTTTTCTTAGGACCTTTGGAACACCTTTCACGAGCTTAAACTTCTACCTCCTCTTCCCACTGAGCAGTAACTTGCTAATGCATGACTAAAGAAAAATGCTTTTCAGATGAGATGAGACTTACAGGCCCTGGAGAGCAGAAGTATTGATCTTGTGAACGACCAGCATTCGGAATTTCTACTGACTATAGCAAGCAGTGCTCTGCACCTCCTGAGACCAGACTCCAAGATTAATCGGCAACAGCAACAACACAGCTCTTTAAAAAAATGAGAATATTGTGCTAAGCCATCCTGGGGATGGAAGACACAAGTTCTGCAAATTCCGTGAGTGGACCTTCAATATCCGTAACCTGCTCCTCTCCATTCCCTGGCTTTTCCGCTTCCCTTAGACCTTCTGAGTCACAACTCACTGAGCTTTGGCCTAAACTCCAGATCAGTAAAGCCTCTTCTGCTATTTCTCTGTGCTCTAGCAAAGTTCAGCCGTAGCAAAATAAAGTCAGATTCCTAGGACTGTTATTTTCTTCTGTTGAAAAAAGAAAAAAAATCCTATTTTAAACGTGTCTGATTTCCCTTTCTCTGCGAAGAGCTGGCATTTGGCAGGACCTTTAACATGAGGCAGCACTAGGTGAACAAAAAACTTAACCTCACATAGCTTCCCATCCTCTTTCTTCCATGCCATTTCCAGTGATCAGGAGAGAGGGGAAAATGTAAATACTGTTTCAGCTACTGTTGCTACACTTCCCTGCAGCCTCTATGGGTTTTCCAGAGTGCGAGCTGTGCCTCAGTAGGCCTGACCTGCTTAGTCTGGATGTGATCCTAAACCTTCCCGGATATTCATCTCATGAGCAATGAAAGTGTTTTTCGAGGAATCGGTGAATAAAGGGACACAGTAAGCGTTCTCTCTTCCAGATGGGACTGACTGGCTTATAGATCCACCGGCTGCCATCATACCGATTCACTCAAGCTTCCAGTTAACAGCCCCAGTTATACTGGTCCAGGCTTACTCCTTCCACATGCTCCAAGGATCCTGTAGATGCAGTAAGGGAGCCAGGACACCTTTCCTCACAGGCGGCATCGCAAAGACACCAAGTAGCATTCTGCCCAACTACAGATGCATCACAAAGAGAACTCCAACCCCTTGGCCAACGCCACCCTTCTCCGAGGTGGACGAGCACGTCCTGCCGTAGCTTGTGCTGTGCCCAAGCCGCGAAGCCCTCAGCCAGTTGTTGAGGCAGTCTGATCCCAGTAAGATCTTCCGTCCGCAGGTGGCCAAGCCGCTCGTTGTTGAGCACCCATGCTACACTGTACATGGTTGCGAACAGATGGGTCTTATCCGAGAGCCAGAAGCTCATTCCTAATATCCCTGCCTCGATACTTGTTAAAATCATTAATTCTAACTTTATGCAACAACAAATTATGTAGGACAGCTGTGCTGGCAGCATAGCAATTTGTGTCAGCCCCCTATGGTCACATTGAAAAAAGTCATCTAGGAACACATACGCCAAAAAAAGACAGTGATTTTCTGCGGGAGCGTTTTAATGAAGGTATCATTAACGTGGCCAGTGATTGGTATCATCTGGGTGGAACAAAAGGAGCGGCTCTTCTGCTGCCTTTCATTCCTGTTGCCAGGATTCTGCACTCGTATCTCAATAATGTCAGTTTGCCGGCAGCATTAGCGCCGCTGAAAATGGCCCCCTGAACTCCTAACGCACCTCCTATTTAACCACCTTCTTCAAGGGTGCACCAGTGAGAGGAAAATACGTATTACCGCTGATCGGATAATGAGACGCTCCTGGACTGTGGCGGCCATCCCATGCTTCAGGCTTCAGCAGGTGCCATTTCACCGTGTGCTGCTTTCTGTAAGCCAGCTGCTGGGAAGCAGAGAGGTCACTGCCTATTACCCGCAAAACGCTAGCTGCTTCGCTTCAAGTGCAAACCCATGCATGCTGCACAATCGGGCTGTAATGACAGTGTCCTCGGTGCGATCTGCACTGCCTGTTTGTCCAGAACAGGCTCTCAAACGCCCAAAATATCACACATCCACTCTGCTGGTAAAAGAGTCTCATTGAAAAGGCAAATGGTGTCTTCAGCAATGTCATTTACAGATGCTACAGAACCTGCAATTAATGATCTCGAATATCCTGGGGTACTTCTGCATCCGCACAAGTAATCAGGTAATTTCACCAAACAGATATGAAAAGTTTGGGTTTCTCCACATTTTAGCTGTGTAAATCAAGATGGACTCTGTTGGATATGCACTGCTGTAAAAGCCTTGTGAAAGGAGAATGAAGCCCTGGAATTGTTCTTTACGCATACGCTGACGTTGAAGAAATGTCAGGCCTGGATGTAGAAAGGGCTGTGACCAGTGGTGGTGGTTCAGTGTGCTGTGACAGGAGAAGGTTTCTAGCACCTTCTGGCCTGCAGCAATGTGTTCTGTCTTCAGCTTGCCCTAGAGACATCTCCAAAAAGCAGGGTCACCAGGACTGGGCTGCGTTATCTGACATGGGTAATTGGGAATCAAGTCTCCGTACGGATCACCATATGCAGTCCTCTTACTCACAGAGTCCTCGAGCAATACACAGTCTCTCAAGGAGTTAACAGACTATCTGCTTTCTTCTTCTTCACAGATGACAGAGCATAAAACACTTTCCTTGCCCTGCAGCAACTCCATTTCTACAATAAAAATCCCAAGGCAACACCTTCAACATCCCACAGGAAGACAGACATAAGCGGATGTTACCAGTTTACTCATCTCTTGGCTGCCATATGCTATACGGCAGTATTTTGGGCTTTTCGAAAAAGCGTTGGTTTTCTACTTTTTTAATGTGTGTGAGGAAGTGTCTACCACCAAGTAACACTGCTCCATTGAGCTGGAAGCAACGGGTCCAAGGATTCCTGGAGAATTTTGGTCCAGATGGGGTATTCTATCACTTGTTTAATTCCCCTGTGATGCAATAGGCACCCACCACCCAGCTCTGCAGCAGACTGACGACACGTGAAAGATGTGCTGGAAGAAACCTGATGAGTTAAATCCCACTGTAACCACGTCATTCTCTGCTACGTCGGGTCTGATTCCAGCCAGCATGATCACACGTAAGACAAAGTGACAAGCTGCGCTAGGCTGTAGCCTGATGCAGAGTGACAAAAATACAAAACTCCCCGAAACAGATTTCAGGAAGTCGCTTGTTGGAAGGGTGAGTGGAGGAGGGCGGTAATTAGCAGATCTGCAGCTCACCACGGACTCAGCGCTCAGCTGCCACTCACCCGCTCACGCACGCCTGGGAACCTGTGGAAGACATTCCTGTCTCTTGGAGAGAGCACCCCTCCACGTAATGTGCAAACGGGCGTCTGTGAAGGAAACTCTTCTGCTTCACCGTTCCTGCAAAAGCAGAGGGCTCCCTGTCCCTCGCCAACCAACTCCCGACCTGCCCAGCACCGGGGCGGGATTTCTCCTCACAGTTACGCATCTGAATCCCAACCTAAGATCATGTGTGAGTGCAACACCAGGAGCCGAGCGCTCCACGGAGAGCTAATGTCATGTCATCTGGCAATCTTCTGCTGGACTGATTCTCAAATCGTTATAGTTTGACTATATCCTTTACTTTTTTTAGTAAATTTAGTACTAGTGAGAGAACTGTATATGTGATCTAACTCACTTATCTCTGTTGTACCAGTTACAGTAATTCAGGCTCTCTTCTTCACCTTGCTAATCTTATATAGTGAATATACGAATATATTCCTTATCTAAAATGAACGGATCATTCCTCAAACTAAAGCGGGAAGCGCGGTGTTTGCTCTTGTTTAGCTGTCGTCTTCTTTCCTAACATAAGAAGTGTCAGTCCACCTGCAGCGATGACTGAAATTGTGTGTTGTTTTTAAGAGGGCTGTATGAAACCTTCCAAAATTAGGGGTTAAAGACCAACAAGCAATCCCCAAACTTGAAAGACTAGCCTGTAGTTAGAAAGGGAGGCCGCAAAGGATTTTCTCATCTCTGAAACACCTATGTGCTCGTGTAAGTACGCTGACACTCTCATGCAAATGGGATATATATGGATATATATATTTCATATATATATTGGGAATATATATGAAAGTATATATATGGAATATATATGAAAGTAACATGCAGGTTTAGAGCACATTAAACAGTTACGTTTCAGGAAAAACTCTATAAAAAATCTTTTTCTGTGGTGCTCAAAGGAGTCCTCATTTTAAATCCCACATTCTCTCTGCGGCAGGGATCCAGTGTTCAGAGACACGCACAGATCTCCTGTCATACTTGGTGATTTTCAACTAATAAGCAGGACAGTACATCTCACGGCCAGGAACTTTTGTAGCTAGAGTAAATCCAACAGTCCAAAGTGAACTGGCACAATATCTGGGTCCAGTGGATGTTGTTGCAGTGTTACCACTGATCCCAAGTGTCACATCCCACATTATTCCTACATTTCCATCTCCCTGAATTAGAAATACATTTTAACGGTTGCAAAATAAATCATCGAAAAGATAGAGGTGTATTTGTGAACGGCTGGGGCTAGCGTGGCGCTGTGGCGATGTCAGGAGATGAAGGGCGGTTGCAGAGACCCAGCATTATTTTCTCTTTGAAGGGTGTGACAGGTAGGCTGGCATCATCCCCACGTTATCGAAATGCAGGGAAAAGAATCAAATAGTTTCTCAGTTTTCCCTGCTTAGAGCAGGAGAGCAAGACAGCACCTGCACGGGAACACTAGAGGGAGCAAAGGCAAGAAAGCAGAGCAAGAGGAACGAAGGCAGGAAAGGCAAAGCCACGCCAGTTTCTGAAATAGCTCTGAAGAGGAGGGGAAGGGAGAGGAAGGGTTTGTGTTTCTTGTGCCTTCAGCACGGTATCCAATTTACTGAGCACAGAAACAAAGGGATGGTCGTTTCTAAACGTGCAGGACAGAAAGGGACCAGCTGGATTCTCATTTTGTGGCTACTACTGAGGATCCGGGTTCTTCAGGCCAAACTGAGTCCTTACAGCCAGTTAGCACCTTCCTGGGGACGGCTTTGCCCAGGTTCGGCTGCTCTTCGGGAGAGGCTGGATTCCAGCTGCCTCCCCTGCTGCTGCGTCTGAGGGCGAGCGGGAATGGAAGAAAGCGGTACCACATTCTGCTGTCACCACACGACTCGTGCCCAGGAGAGAGATCCATCCCATCTGATTCTTCTCTTCCATTTTTGCACTGGAGCTTCCTTAAACCACACAAGCTACTTCGAGGCGTCCTCACTGGTTTCCTCCAGTCAAAATACAAACAGCTACACATCCCAACCATGCTTCTCTTTAAATGGTCAGAATATGACAGAGCTGCTCTTTCCACAGTTTAATTCTCTCCCTTTAAGAGTTATCAGCACTTCAGGAATCATTTTACAGCTTTGTGCTTTGATCCTCTGCTCCCACAAGTCAGTTCCCACTGAGCTGCTTCCTACGTTCGTTAACAGTTAATTTGTTTGGACATCACTAGGAGTATTAAGGCTCCAGGCAATGAGGACGTGCCAATTACTGTGTCAAATGACTGAATTTTGAGGGGGGCAGTAGGAAGTGGCAGTTTAAACCGCTTAAAGGCTCGTACCTCTTGCCGCTGAGAAACAGGAGGATCTGCTCAGAAAGCCTGCTGATGTAGGTTCAAAGAGGTGTCCTTCTGAATCCTTTATTTTAGGTGTTCAGCAGATGCTGAGACATGAACCGCGCATGTCAAATACCAGCTTAAGCAGCTCTGTCATGATGCAGCCTGCCTTAGCTTCTAATAAAACGTAAAACCACTCCAACAGAAGGTTTCAAAAACAGCCTTCAGAGAAGTGGCATTTTGACAGGATTTTTTGAAACCGTTAACTTTTGTTTGCTGGAGCTTTCCTTGCAAAGTACTGGATTTGCATCCCAACGCACTGTAGTTTTATAGACAATTTCTGTGTCACTTATTATTTCCAAAATATTCGGAAAAAGTAGGTATCCAGACATGTCTACTCTAGGTACGTTCTCCTGGCATTTAACAGATAAAGCCCTTGGAAAGGCTTACCCCAGTCTTAGCTAGATCTTATTATATTAATATATATTTTTAGTTATTATCAGTAGAAGTAATAATTAATAATAATGTAATATACTGCATATTAACAGCTACTAGTTCTACCCAACACCCTTTCAGGAAGCTGACAGTTATTTCAGCCAATTGTGTCATTTTCTGGTAATCTTAACTCAACTTCCCAACTGTCCAAAGGCTCCTTTCGCCGGTACCAATTCTGCCTTTGGTAGAACCATGCAGCTTGGCGATACTAAAGTCAGCAAAACTCTCAGGTATAGACTCATTTTTCGGGTTTAAAAATGCATCCACTAAGGAATCCTCATAAGGTCGGCCCTGCACCAGCACCGCTTCGCTGAGACAGGATTACAGGCTCCCTTGCCGGCAAAGAGCTCCAAGGCGAACGACACTGCACTTCGTACAAATATAATAAAGCTACCTGCTTGAGGAAACCGCGCACCACAAAAAGATGAGATTTGCTGACATACGGGCTTTGGCATCACGCATCTTCTCCCATTCTTGAATGACAGTTATCAGAAATCGACTGTGCCAAACCTGGCTTTAGCTACACCAGTAAAACCATTATTTTCCCAGCACAAATGCAACTGCGTAAGTTTCTACCGGCAAAACGAAAAGAATAAAAAAATCACGCCATGGAGTGACGTGATACGCAGATACCGCTTCCAAGTTAGCTACATGGAATAGCTACACAAATGCCACTGACAGGTTTTGAGTGGAGAGTTCAGGCATCCAGAAAATACAGGAGCATCTGGTGTGTGGATCAGCAGGAACAAAGCTTTTCAGAATAAAACTGAAAGGGGGAGAAAAGCTAGGGTCTGTGAAACAGAACAAGTGATGGATGCACAAATGAGCCAACAAAACTTTGCCCGCGTTACAGCACTAGTACAGGTGTGAGGTTACTGGCTTTTTCCCAGGCATGAGGAAACGGAATTGTGAACACGCAGACTGCGGCACAAGCAAACACGTAAACCCAAAGGCTTATGCAGATGTAAGGTATGTACACCTAGCACTTGGGAATAAAAACCCGTTAAAGCTCCGCATCTAAATAGCAACACAGAAGTTTTAGACCAACTGTTGGGAAAAAAAAAAATACAACCAACCAACCAAACTAGAAATTGATCAAAACTTGTCGCGCTCGCTATGTTTCCCAGGGTGACAGGTACCGCTGTGGAAGGAAGACTGGAAAGGCACTGCCGCCACACTCTGCACACCATGTAGCAGACCTCAAGGCAACTGGCCAGCAATTCTGCTTTAACTGTGTTCATTTGTGACACAGCAGAAAGAGCACGCAGATTCGGAGTGGAGATCAAACTGGAATGCAGGATTCAGACCTCCTACCATCACCCTCTTACAAATACCCAGGCTTTAGTCCAAGCGTTCTGTATTTGTATCCTGGTTCCTTAGGTGATCACCTGCACGTGTCCATCCAGAACTGTCCCAACTTCTGAAGCCATGGGCCAATTCAAATCCTATTTCAGAAAGGCTCGGACAAAATCATATTTCATGAGAAAAAGAGGCTGGATAGAGCAAAGAAACAGCAAATCTCCTTACAGCAAAGAGTTTTTTGACTAAGAGAACGAAACCAGTGTCAGCTTATTTGCGATACACCTGATGACTCAGGCGAGAGGGGGATGAAAATGCACCCCTTGTCTTAAAAAACTATCCTCAGAAATGTGGTGTAAGATTATATTGTGGCTTAAACAACCTCGAGTGCAAACACAGCACTGCTAACAGAATCTGATAAAACAGCAGTATGATCTCGTCGCGTACGTTAAATCTGTTTCTCTCTGACCGTATTTTCCCTTCCCTCCAGCTACAGTTCCTGCCCCAGGGTGACCCCAGCACTGAGTTTTCTGCAGCAACCAAGCAGTGACTTCCAGAATCCCAGTTCCAAAGGCAAGAGATTCACTTTGCCAAAAGCACAGGAAACACACGCTGCTCAAAGAACACCTTAAAAACCGCATGTATGCACTATTTGTCACACCTAACGGAGCAAGTCATGTAACGATCGCTCAGTTCTCATCCTGTCCTAGCACAGATTGTCTCAATGACATCACCATAACCTTGACCTGTCTAAAAGACAGTTAGGTTTCCAGGATATGTTATCACAGATGAAGAAACCCATACTAGAGGAAGATAAACCTTCAACCCAACAAATTTAGCTGGATGGACGGTGCTGTGTACCGGGCAAAGCGTTCCTCCTGGCTCTTCCCAGAAGTATCACTCGGAGTCTAGAGCCACAAAACACTTCAAAGCCAGGGTTTACACTTTGCTCCATAAAATACAGTGGGGAAAAGTGGGAGGAATCTGGCAGGCCAAAAAAGATGACTTTTGTGTAAATATCTACCTCCAACCACTCAGTTCCTAACCTTGCAGGATTTCAAAGTCCATAACTTCTTTTAGCACACCAGCTGCTTCTCCTTCAGAAATGGTGACAGCAGGCAGTGTGAAAATGACATGACTTGGAGACAAACCAGTTTTATTTAAAAGCAACATTTATATATATTACACACAATATTCCAAGTTAAAAGAACATGACTGAAAATCCTAATTCAGAAGTTAAGAAATTCCAGAATTAAGATCGCCTATGCAATCTCAATCTGAACCTGTGCTGTTACGCAGTATGCTACTGCCTTCAGTCACGTAATCACATATTATTTTTTCCGCAGGACCCTTGCCTCATTCAGTGTAGAGGGTGGATGATTCTCAATTAATGAGCAGCTACTCAATATTTGTTTTCTTCTCGTTGCATGCAGCCCATTTCTGATGGCTTGCCTCCACAGGGGGTTACTCAGAAACAGTTGAACAACTCCCTGATTTAATGCTTTATTACAGAACAAGAACATTTCAGCTCTGCTTAGTTTACCCCACCTTACCTCACCAAACTCTAACTCCACTCTGAGAGCATATGATTAATTTATTCATGGCTTTTCTAAGGTTCACATTACTAACATATTTTTGCTTAATTTATTGTTCCAACTCTTCCATTTTATCTGGACTGACTGGTGAAAAAATGATTAGAAAGTTTCTGTGTTGTAAAAGTATTCATTCATTTGGGATACCCAATTTGGAAAAGGAGAACATGCTTTTTGTAGAGTGCTTAGCATTACATGGTGCTTTAAGTGCTAAAAACTCAGGTCCAGCTGCAGTATACAGTGCTGCTGCACATCAGATATCGCTTCAGACTGAGTATCCAGAAAATGAGGAACATTCAGTTAATGAACACTTCGAAAAGGTTTCATTCGCAGCAACTCAGCATTAGAATCTCAGCAGCAAAGGCAGAAATTAAATCAAGTTTTCCAACGCTGCATTTAGCTGCATTGAGACCTAGTGATGTGGTTACCAACAGAGTACGCAGTGCCAACGTACCCAGATCCATGAACACGAGCGACTCAAGTGCCACACCAGAAAGATGGGGGAAGAGAGGGAGCAGCACCAACTGTTGCCAGGATGAGAGGACTCATTGCTCTCCTTTCACCAAAACCAATGTCAGACATATTCTTGTATGTCATCTACCCTGTTGAGATCACCTTCTGTTTTCCTGCACTTTAAATCCTTGTTTGGTATGTATTTCCAAACTGCTGCAACCATTGAAGCTGTGTAGGAGAGTCAGAGACTTTTTCACAGCACAGCCTGCTAGGTTTCCAGTTCATCGCTAAACTGGCAAGAGGCAGGATTCCTCAATTACTAAATTCAGGTTTTCCCTTCAACTGCCCTCTGATGCAGACTCTGTCTGCCATGATTTGCAGAAGATTAGCACGTTTATCCTCACAGGCTCATGTTAACTTTTCTGAGCAACTCATAGTCTGTACTGCACTTACAACTTGGCCAAATTTGAGTAAACTTTAATAAAGAGGGGAAAATAAACTACTAATGGTGACAAATTTCATCACTCCATCAGCTTTTAGTTCCACCATGGTGTGGCACAGAAGAATAAGGGACGTTGATTTAGGGGGAATGAGAGGTAACGGAGAAGAGGAGGAATACAGATCTTCTGGCACGGGAAGAGAGAGCAGAGACGGATGCACAGGAAAGCGGAGAACACAGGGATTCTGGTTGCAGACTGTCCCTGAAGCATAAGAAGAGAGAACGGGATGGGAAGGTAGCACACAGATTACTGTGGGCAGAAGCATCCAGCAGGAACAGCTAGTTCAGGCTTCAAAAGAAATGATGCAAGTGACTGGAAAACAAGCACACAGCTGCCCTCCAGAAACCTAAGAGAATCAAGGTAGTTTCTGCCCTCTTTGCACGTTTTTAAATCTGGACTCCTCGGGCTAGCGCAACCAGCGCGACCACTAAAGCACGCAGCACCTTACACTGGAGACTGGCTGTGATTCAACAAGCTTCTCCTGTTAACCCCGTTCTGTGTCCCAATACAGTGATGTGATGGCAGAAGCAAGATAAAAAGACGGGATAGTGGAGTTCGTAGCAACCAGTTTACACCCTTTTCTGGCAGTCCTATCCCAGAAAGCAGCTCTCTGCGGAAGAGCCCAGCTCCAGTGCCTCTTGGCTGGGCTTCCAGGCTTCCTTCTGCAGGAAGGGGGGCAGCGGCTGCAGTTTCCCTGTTGAAAGAAAATGAGAGAGACTGTTAATCTTAGGTCTGCCAGCTGTTGAATAGGGCCTTCTCATGCTCCAAAAGCTGCTGTATTTCCATTTTAGAAGAAAATCAGAGTTGGGAAGAGAGAACCTCAGAAACAAAACCCAGGAGGGTATGTACAGCACATGGAAGTCCACTGACAAGAGTACGCCGCTGTTTCATGAATGGGAGATATTGTCCAGAGACACGATTGTCGTTAAATTTAACCAGCACTCTATGTGAGGCAAGAGAGGCAACAAAAGAAAATCCAAGAAATTACAAGGTTGGTGCTGGCAGAGATCTATTCTGGGACTACTCGGGGTCATTTCAAAGAACATGTCAGCTTCTTTAACAGTTCTGACCTTTGCAATACCGCAGTGTAAAACAAGATGTACCTACCCTACCTGCATTAGAATGCTCCTACTATATTTTGTGCTTCCAGAATGTTCATTATTTGATTCAAGCTGGTTTGAGATTTTTGATCTCTAAAAGAAACACATTGGCTCTCAAGCCACTAGTGCTTGGACTAGAAATTTATGTACATAAAGACAAAAGGAGTTGACCTCAGAGGAAAAAATCTAGATTTATCACTGTTGCTGAATGAGAATTTATCCTCACCTCACAGGTGGGGGGAGTGAGAGAGAGACTGCGTAGTCTGGTCCGATCGGGGCTGAACTACGACACAGACATGAAACCAGAACTGGTTTATGGTAAGAAAACAAGTTGCTATACAAGATCAAACATGATGTTACACATTATGTAGTCCAGTATTCTGACACTGGTCGGTCCCAGATGCTTTTAAAAATACTTTTACAGAGAAAAATTAATACAAGAAATCTGCCCAAAAGGGCATTTTCTCTTTACAGGTGCTAAGTAGTGTGTGTCTTACAACCAGAGGCCACAATAAAAATGTACGGTCTATAATTACAGATGCTCTCATTCCCACATGAGCATTGACACCTTTACTGAAATCCTTCAAGGCTTTCAACTTCAGAGCACGCTTGCTGCAACGAATTCTACAGGAGAATAATGTGCTATGTACAGAAGCATTTCCTTCCATTAGTATTATATGTAATGCCTTTCAATTTCACTGAATTTCTCCTTATTCTCAAGAAATAGCAGAGATTAATTAGGAATTTCTGACTTCCTCAGTTTTATCTATGTTATATACTCCTTACCATACCCCGCTCTTGCCTGCCTTACTTCTGGAATGAAGGATTCAGGGACTGTCAGTCCTCAGGAGCCATTTCACAGATACCCACATGCAATGCCAGCGGGACAGTCTGATAATTCCCACCAACAATGCCTCTGAAATCTCAAAACTCATTCCATGTTTTATGAGCAGGCTGCATTCCATTAAAATCAGTGATACTGAAGATGTAGCAGCAGTTCGAGGGTAAGCCATTCTTACATTATGTACTCATCCAGAAATAGACTGTTAACTGATTTTTTGATTAAGGAAATTTTATCTCTCCTAATAAAATCAAACCTTCTGGTTAGGATTGAAGAGAAGAACAACACATAAGCACTGAAACTTTTTGCATAATGTGATTTCATTTCATTATGCTTGGCTATAAATTTTACTCTTCCCCTGCAGTCAATATTTATAACTTTATCAAATGAAGAGGAATTTGATGGCCTAGCTTTGATGAGAAACTTTGCTTTCAATAATTCTTTTTTTCACGCGCGCCTGTGCAGCTCTAAATAAGGAACACTATATTCCTTTCGCACCGTGCCAAGGTGAAATGGTGACCCATTACACGTAATGGACTTGTTTCAATCTCTACGTAATGAGAACGGCACCTTGACGACAACAGAGGCGCTGAAGGTAGAAGAGGAGAAAACATTACCTTGGGTGTAATCTCCTTGTATCGCGTACCTACATTACAGCAGTATCTGGTGTGCTTTAATTTGTCACTGTTTGTAGTTTCTAAGAGATAGGACAATCTGGAAGCGTGAAAAATTACTAATTATAACATTTAAGATAGAAGAAGCAATGGAAACGTCAACAATCTGACCGGGACATCAGAGGTTTTTGCAGTGATGAATAAGGAACATTTCCCTGCAGACTGGGAGAGAAGCTTTGGGCCATTTTTCAAAGCTTGAAGAACTTCTCAAGGAGTTAGAAACATTCATTTTTCTTCTATGTCTTCAGTTACTGTCAGAAAGTACTGTGGTCTTTCTAATAGATCCCATGAACTTTGAACAGCTTTCATCCTCAAGAGATCATAAGCACAGAGATACTTTGGTCTGAGTCCTACGGAAATCAATGGGAGTCAGACATTTACACACTGCTGATTTGGATCTGGGGCTGAACCATGCTATCAAGTATTTCTTGAACCACTCATTTTCTGGGAACCGTAACTTTTCCTGGAGGTGATAGGGCTATACCATACAAACAGTGTTCCCGTAGTTGGTCAACAGTCCGCTGGCACAGCCATAATCTTCAAACCAACTGATACCATTTCCGACCAGTTAAAAGCCTTGAAATAGAGAAAATTCAGGAAGTGGCAAATTTGAGAGCATGAGAAATTTTAGTGTATTAGTCATACCGGATTAAGAACAAGTACTTGAAAAAAAGATCCAATGTAGCATAAAAACATATTAGAACATTTTCAGACATTCCTTATTGGCTTGCTTACGAGTTCAAAGGCAAAATGTTGGGGAGAGTTAAATATTAATAAAAACGGAGGAAAAACAACCCTCGCACTAATACAAACTGGTAGAAATTTGTATTCACAGGTCTTTGCATATGTGTATGTATGCATATATATAAATATGCATGTATACACACACATTATATATAGCTTTTTCAGTTGACGTAAGATACTTCAGTGAGAAGCTGTGTATAAAAAGAAACATAGAAGAAAATGTTATGAAATGCATAAGAGGGAAAACTTCAGTTGGTAAGAAATAAAGAACTTGGGGGTGAAAATACAAATAAGCGCTAACCAGACCTGTAAAAGACTTTGCTAGGCTTGTTATCTTACCTTCCGTTGCCAGCTGGGAATACAGAGGAATTATTAAAAGATAAAACAAAAGAAAATATCCCAAGCTATACCTACAAAGGAATGGACCGCATCTCTGTTGAAAATCAGGCCTCAGCACTCTTGAAAAGGAAGTTACACATAAAAGTCAGTCTCCAGGTAATAAAACCCAGGTTTTCTTCGAGATTAGCTCAGAAATACACCACACAGGCACAGGTTCTAGCTGTGTTTTCAGCACGTCTGTATTACAGTGAAGATGTAAAGTGCTTTTTCTCCACTCCATTGATTTGCCCTATAAAAAGAACCAATTGCAGTTGCAGTTCTCCTCCCCTCCAAGCAGCTGCACTCCCCTGATTCCTTCAAGAGACTCGCAGGAAGCGCGGAGCCTGGAACAGGCACAGGTTACCGCTCTGCACCCCGGGCTGGGGAAATGAAAGCAAAGAGGGTAAATACTCCACAGATAATGTAGCAGAGAACTGGATTGCACACCAAAGGACTCAGAGTGACAGATTTCAGTCTACACTCATGTGAAGGTTGCTTTTCCTGATGCGATATCCTGATTGATAGCATCTCTAATCCAGAGGCACTTCATTAAGAAGCTGCCAAGAATCAACATTTTGACTGTTTCAGCCTTCGACTGCCAAAGCTGGTTAATTTTTCTGCAAACTGAAGGAAGGGCAGTCACTCTGTAGGCAGGTGCAACTGTTGGATGACTGTTTGAGCGACTTTTGCGTGCGCAGCAGACAAGCTCTCCTGCAGTTTTATACTCACTGGACACATCAGGCCTCTTGGCTTTGCTGTGGCAATCCGTTCGGTTACCAATTTCCCCTTCATCTAGCATCATATTCTCAGAATGGAGCTTCTTTTGGGCAGGATGCTTCTGTAAGCGGAGGAACAAGATAGCCTACTTTTCAAAGCCAATTTCTTTTTAAAAGTGTGGACATGAGGAGAGTGGCAGAGGGTGGGATGTGACTTAAAAGCAGATGGAAATGCAGAAGAACAGTTGCTTAGCACCTATAAAAGTCAGGCCCACTTCTTCACAAGATATGTATGTTTTTAGGTATCCATATTTAGGCTTTCACATTTGAGTTTTGGCCTCTAAATAACCTAAATCCATCACAGGTTTGGAATGTGCAGCCGATTAAACAAACAAAAATATTAAAGTCCCGAGAATCATGCTGCGGTCCTGGCAGCAACCAGCTCTTCGGGGACAGTTTTGCATTACCTACGCTCCTGTTGGGAGCTTTGCCATCTATTGATGAATGAAAGACAGAGATCAGAAAAGGGTGCTGTAGAAGCTTAATCCCGCAATGATTTCTCAGCCAGGGGGACAATAAGGGATCGGCCAGCAGCCTTCTTGCCTTTGTCTGAGCAAGAGATGCAAATTAAAAGATTGGAGTCAGAGGCAGTTATTCTATTTGATGTGGGCATGTGTATGTTTTGGAATGAATCTGTAGCATCTATTTCCCTGGGACTGGATAGATTCAACACGGCAGGACAGAGACAGACAGCATTCCAGAAGTGTAGGGAAAAAAAAAAAATATGCCTGTAGAAATGCTAGATTGACAGCCAAAAAGAATGTGCTCAAAAGCACTTGGAAGCTGAAAACATTTCTTTTACATTCTACTCCATTTCTTACTCAATCAGGAAAACTCACCTGATAAAAGGAGCACAAAATTACCCTGCTTAATGACACAGATAAGGGAGCAAGACAGAAGCATTTAATTCCCTTAAGCACCTCTCGCCTTTGTCTCAGTCTGCCTTTTACGCCTGGATTATGCTAACACTATTAATCTTCGTGCCTGTGACTAACTCCTGGGTTTTTCTCTTAGTGACCTGATTCTGCACTAACACGCTCCTCCCAGTTTGGTGAAGCTCCCCATGTGATCTGTTCTTCCCCCTAAATAAAGTTGAAAAATTTGGCTGGGATCAGCGAGTGCTGCTGAGGTAGCGGGCGTGTGGAGCTGTTCCACCCTCCCTGCATCTGCAGCACGGATAACGCGCCTGTTCAGCACTATCTGCCTCTCCTTTCAAAGACCAAGGGGGGACAAGACTGGCCGGTTCGCAGGGTCTCCATGGTCAGGCTTCAGCCCGGGCTCCCAGCCGTGCCACCCCCTGATCACTCTCCCCTTCTGAAAGTAGCCCAGCGAGCCGAGGAGGATGTGGCCGGAGAAGGTGAGTACTGCATGGCTATGATAAATCCTTTGTGCGGAACCGGAGGCTCTTTAGAAAGTGGAGGAGGGAGGGGGCAGCGGTTGCAATTTTTTAAATGGACACAGTCAAAAGCCTCCTTTCCTTCCCCATTATGCGAAGGGCGCGTGTGCCCCTTTCAAAGGAGATCAACCTAACGAGCTGATTTCCCAACAAAGCTCATTTTCCCGGCGTAGGGCGCAGAGCGCAGCAGCAAAAACCCAAGCATCAGAAACCGCCTGCTGCAGAGGTGCCGTTTGTCCGGCTGGGCAGGCGGGTGCTCGGAGGGCTGCTCCCGCTGCATGCTGTTCCAGCCCTCCGCAGCTTCCCAACTGGGAGCACAGCACAGTGCGGTACCCGGCGTGCGGGGCTGGCACGGCACTGGGCGTTGCAGCGCCAGGTGTGCGGGACCTGGCACGGCATGGCTGGCACCCGGTGCGCAGGGTTGGCGTGGCACGGCACCGCAATATCCCGCGTGCAGAGCTGGCACCCGGCGTGCGAGGCTGGCACGGCACAGCACCGCACAACGCGGTACCAGCGTCCGGGACTGGCACGGCACAGCACCCACGGCTGCACTGCTCCACCTGCTGCCCCCCAGCCTGGCCCAGGGCCACTCGTGCCCCTCACCAGGGCTGTCCAGCTCCGGTCAGAGCCATGAGCATCCTCCCCAGGGTACCAGCAGCTTCCCACGCGCGTACCCACCACACGCCCACCCTTCACAAAGGCGTACGCAAGAAGCTCCCTGATGGCACAAAGGTGCACCGAACGCCCCTGTAAACACATCCTGCCCCTCTCGTGCAATGTGCATCTTCCTCTCCATCCTCACCACGGCCCCAGGGACCCCTCACCCTTTCCATTCATCACGCACCCGCTTCTCCACATGCATATAAGCTCCCCCCTCAGTTACCCATGTTACCCGTCCCCTTTGCTCCCCCGCAGAAGCAGCACATCCTCTCCTCCCTCTCCACACCTGGTCACACATCTTGCTACCTGTGCACGAAGGCTGAACCCCTCAGCCCACAAAAGGAGAAAGGTGGCAGGCCCCTCATCCCCTTCCACGCACGGCTAAAGCGGAGCACAGGCTCCTACCATGTAACCCACTGATCTCTTAACACATTAACTAACCCCAAATGCATTTCACTTAACTTTTCCCTTTTAGAACATGATTTGGAGCTAAAAGGAAAGTCATCACTCACCAGTAAGCACTGAATGCTTAAAGCAAGTCTTTATTCCCTTCTCTCCCCTTGCTTACTCCTTCAGCCTCAGTGCTGGGACCACCTTACCGCACACCAGCTCTACTCATCCCAGAGACAAGCTGCCTGGGCTCTAAGACTGGGAGAGAAGGGCAGTGGGGAGGAAGCAAGGGTGCTTTCTGCTTACCTAGGACTCTCAAATTACACAGAGGCTGTCCCCAGTTCATGCTGTGGGGAAAGAAATGTGATCTTATTCCAGAAATGGACAGACACAAAGTAGCTGCATCTAAAATTACATGCATCACTCCCTCTCTCAGCCCCCTGCTCTCTCCCACCCTTTAACTTACTATTTTTCTTGCACAATTTTAAAGCTGAAATTCCCCAAGTATTAAATGTATTGTAGTCCTAGGCTGTAACTATTCATCAAGAACAGGCACACTGGCTGGAAGGAGAAGAGTTTTCTTTTAAATTAGTTGGATGAATACTCGAATGTTCAAACAATTTTTTGCTCTTTGGTACATTTAAAAAAAAAAAAAATGTTATCCCTGCGGGAGTTTCAGTCTTGGCAGATTTTAGATCCAAGAGAAAGGCTGCAAAGCGTCCCATCTCTAATTACATTCCTTGCTAGCAGTAGGGAAGGAGAAAAAAGGAGAGGAGAGATTAAAAAAGGGAGAGTGATACAAAAACAGATCTTATTTGTTCATCTCCCGTTTGCAACCAATTAGCCCAGAATCAGAACCCTCCTTCACCTGCAAAGAAAATGAGAATCTAATGAAAAGGCCACCGATTGTCTTAAGATCTTATTTTATGAAGCTTCTTAGGTTTTGCCTTTGTTCATTTGAATCCAGCTCTAAACAGCTTTCAGTTTTGGTTTATCCTATAACTCAAGAGAACAATTAAACATCCACTTGTACCTGGACCGGTAAGTACTTGTTCTGACTCCAAAAATCATGTAACACAGAGCATTAGGACAAAGTGATCCTACAAACAGGCAAATGGAAAAAAATGCTGAGCAAGTTTAAGCATCAGTGTAAGCTAGGGGATTGTTTGCACTCCAGGATTTGTTTTCACAGAATAACATTTAAAATACGGACTAATGGAAAAATTCACAGGCTGCCTCTATAATCACAAGATGTAATTGCCCCTGACTTCGAAAGGTGTGTGGGAAGAACAGCATAGAATGTTGTGCAAAAGAAATTAGTATGAACTAAATTAGCAAGAAGTTAACCACGAAAGACAATTTCAAAGGGAAAAAAGACTCCACATTTTACAGGGTACTTTTTCAGCTGATGCTATAAGATTGTTCCTTCAGTAGGAAAAACAAAGAATGACTTATCAGGAAAAACCACCCTCCGAAAAGAGGAATATTGGGTGCTGTTTTGAGAACAACAATCTCAACATAGCTCTTAAAATGCAGCGAAACTTGTTTCGAAGTGAACATGATGAAGGAACAGATCTGTTCAACTGTTTAGAGAACATGATTTAATACAACACTCTTTTCCAAGCTTAAAAAAAAAACCAGAAAAAAATCCAAGCCCTTCCCCAAATACAAGCACATGAAAGGAATAAGACTGTCTCTTCCCAGCACGTTTCATTTCAGTGTGCCTAAGTCTCAGCCAGCACACCTCTTGGGAGCATTTAATATAGTGTCAACGCTACCCTAGAAATGTCACACAAGGATTTCATTGATCAGGATGATAAACTTTCCTCACACCACTACCTAGAAAAGAAGCCTACCATATGTATCACACATACATTTTAGCAATATTAATTCAAGGAGGGAATTCGTCAAGTGTTCAGTCTACAACATGACTTACTCGTAGTTTGCTCCTGGTAACAGGCACCAGCAACTTCCAATTAGGTGTAATCACACCTAAAAAGCTCCTGGTGTTTATCAAATCAGTTATACTGAATCAACATGCTATACTATAATGAAAAAAGTCACCAATAAAGTCAGTGGAATGAATATGAATTTCAGAGAGTCTAAATCTACAACACAACAGGTCTGTTGCTTCAATTGCTTTACGCTTCAGGAACTACTTAATTCAAATTAAAACCTTAAAAACCAGAATTAGCTCCATATGGGTTCTCTATAAACTGAATGCCCAGGAAAACAGTATGTTACATTTACGGTCCGCACTAAGCACAGACACCTGCCCACTTGAGTTCTTCTGGAACCCAAAAGCAGATGTCCTGAGCAGCCACACAGCCTGCAACTTCTACCTGAACCAACAGAAGCTGTTCTGCTCAGCGTCTCTCAATGCAGAGGTAAGATAGTATCAGGTTCCTCCCCATCTTATACTGAATTGTACTTTATTTTAAACATTAGCTTGCTAAACCAGAAAGATGTGAAACAGGAGCCATGGTAGCAAAGGCCATGTCTAGGTGAGGACATGCACTACAGCAGTAGCCTATCAAAGTAAAACACTACTATTTCATTGAAAGGTTTAGAAATGCATTCAGCTTACAGGCACTTTAATATGCATTCACGAAACACTTCTTCCCACAAATGAGTATTTTCAGACCAAAAAACGCACTCAAATTATTTTTGCAAATACCTGAACCTTTCTAATGTATTTTATTAAATGCTACTGGGAATGAAGTGCATGCAGCCCTGAGATCCTAGTTTGTATTTCATAATGCTCAGGCAAAATACACTGAAGACTTATGACTCACACAAAACCACCTAAACAATGTAAGAATAATTTATTCTCTACCGTCTGAATTAAATTAGAGCATGGACAATGAAGAATGTTTTGGGGTTTTTTAATGGAAAGTTTCCTCATGAGAAAGTGTTGACATTGAAACTTCAGCAGACAGAATCTGACTCAACTGGAAACGTGTGCTTTGTGCGCGTGTACGAGTGTGTACTTAATGCAGTGACTGCAGGTAATATGAACAGTTGTCTTGAAATTTAAGCAGAGTACTAGCGGTCCAGCTTTTCTCAGAAACTGAAATCTCAGTAGGATGTTGCAATACAAGCTGATGCTAAGACATTTACCTTACTTCTCCCATAAAATTTTCTTCTTAGCACTTGCTTATTTCTGTGCAGACATTTGAGATGGGCCCCCCTGAGCTGTGTTTTGCAGTTTTTGAGGTTTTTCTCATCCCCCTGTACCCTTTGCTTGCTAACCTAGTTCACCAACTCATCCACAAGCAACAGGAAGAAGCACTCTTTGCCCTCAAAAAGCTTAGAAGCAAGGCAGAGTAGAAACTGGTGGTAGCATTGCCATATTACCCGCAGACATGGCATGGTTCAGTCACAGTCACTCGAGCGCAGCAGAGCCGCAAAGAGAATCCTCAGACACTGTTTTGAGGGGCAGGGATTTGTCTATAAAAGCAGTCTCCTTCTCCCAAAATGCAGCTGAAACACTTTGGAGACTTAAGATTTTAAAAGCATTCCTGTTTTGTGTTTGAAAATACACATACCTGAACTGAGGGGGAAATGGAGTTACAAATAACATCCACTCCCCTTCTGGGAACAGTACCATACAGTACCAGATGCCTAATGATTTTCTATATTTTATATTCCCCATAGGAATCTGATAGCTGTGGATACAGATGAGATGAGATACAGGTTCAGGCAAGTATGACAAAATCTGATTTTCGTTAGTGCTGAGACATTCCACCCTCCCGGACTTTGGCGTGGGTGGTGGACACTTAGCTACTCCATAAATCAGAAGGGCATTTCTCAGTTTCTTAAATTCTTTTATTGCAGTTTCTTTCTCTAGGCTACTTGAGAGAGATGTGGAATACGCAGCCAGGTAGCACTAAGCTATTCCACTGTCATAACCTCCTGATATACGTCTTGCCAGTAGTGCGATGTATAGGCACTCAAAGATGTTGTATGCTGCACTTGCTCCCTTACGCAAAATGAACTTTCAGCTTTACAACACATTTTTCTTTTGTCCTAAACTACAGTAAAATCTGGTTTTTAAACTTTAAAATCAACATTTATTTTTGACTATGTGAACATATTGTTCCAAACTGGCAAGAACTGCTCATTTACATCTTTTAACATCAACAGAATGCTAATCTATAGTAAACAGTCATTATTACAAACAAGAACGTGCTGTTAATTAGTAAGAGAGACCCTCAGTTCTCTGCTAGCCTGAGTGGGATGAACCACACATTTCTATAAAGAGAATGAATTACCATTGCATCCTATCAAACAGAGCATCTCTGAGCAAACAGTTATGCTGAAAGATCTCTTAAACCTAATTTTGGCCTCAAAGCATTTGGGAGTAGGGTGGAGGGGGTTTAGAGCAATCTGTTATTTGAAATAAACAGCTCTGAAAGTGCTTACAGCTCCTCAAATTAAAACATCCTGGGGCCAAATACTACTGTCCTGAGTGGAAAGAGAGATCAGTAAGAACAGCCCAGCCTTGTTCCTCACCAGATTTAACTCTAAGATGAGATCTGTACCAGGGGAGGAGAGGGGCAGGGCAGCCAGCTCCTCACCTTCTCCCGATCAGCTCTTTTAACTGCAGAACCGCTCAGATAAGTACATTTTTTAGGATTTGTCACACACAGCATGTAACAAAGCCAAATAACTTATGTATTTTAAATGCTATCAGAATTATGAAACAGTCAAGTTTTTAAATTCTAGATTACAGCTCACTGCTTTTAGGGGAGCTCACCTCTTAAATAATCCTGTATCGTTTTTCACCCAGGTCATTTTTCCAGATTCCAGATTTGAAATCAGTGAGGACACCTCCTAAACTCCAGTATAACAAGGACAAAACCCCCAAATCAAAATCCTCTCCAGACAAGCCAAGTCTGAGATTAAAGAAGAGGGGGAAATAAAAATTCTTCGTTAGTATGACAGCTCCTGTTTTGGAGCTCATTTTGTTAATGCCTGTGTTACCAAAATCAAGCCTGCATCTCAGCAAAAAAAATATGCCTTTGATTTCACTCTCTTTTGGGAATATTTGGGGGAAGAAAAACAAAACCTCTCACTGAACAAATTCGTAAGGTATCAACTACGCTTGTTGCAGTGGCTGTTTTTCTTCTGCGCTGGAGGATAAGCCCTGCCACCACAATGTTACTGGAGAACTGATTCATTTTTCTTCAATTATCTGCTCAAGAAGAACCACAAACCGGCAGGCAGATAAGCAGCTTTCCCCCACTCCTTGATAAAGAAGACAACAGCGCACACACGTTTCTGACTCACACAACTCTGGATATAGATGACCTGTGCTGTAAACTCTGTGACACACGCTGTTCCTGCTACGCTCCCTGGCTTCGTAAACAAAGCTTCTGAGCCTCATCTATGCCTGCAGAGCCCAAGGAGAAAACTGTCTTACGAATGACACAGGTGACGAGGAAGTCATAGTTCTTGCCTCTCCAGAAATTTTAACTGAGTGAGAACAACTACTGAATCCCAATGAGGCCCAACTTCAAAGAAGTTCCTGTACCTGCACTTTGGGCCTCAACAGACTATGAAAACTTTGCTAAACTAAACACAACAAGAGACACTGAAACTAAGCAGCTAGAGGGGTCCCTCTCATCCACTATTGCACTGATAATAGTGCTGGTTATTATTTTCTCTCTGATAATGACATCCCTAGTAACCTACTGTTTTCACAAGTGGAAACTGAGAGATAAAAAACTGCAGAAAGCACAAGAGGAGTATCAGAAAGACCACGAAAAGAGCATTTTTCAAAGCACGGCTGGACTTGTTTCATAAAAAAAAAAAAAAAAAAAAAAAAGGATCCACCATGAAATACTCTTGCATTAACTGAAAATTAAAACAGTAAAAGAAGCAACTATGAAATTTCCAAATAAATATATCCTTGTTTTATCTCATTTATAAGAGTTGTTAGCAGTCTGGAGATTTCCTACAGCTTTATTATACATATATATATATTTATATATTTAGTCTCATTTGTGCAAAGCAAAACTAACACAATCACGTATTTCTAATCTCACATGTATTACTAAAACAGTAAATTTAAACCTGTTGCTCACACTCCTTCAAAAATTCTCTGGCCCATGGAAGGCAAAGGGCCAGATTTTGGTTCATACAAACCAACACAGCTGACAAAAATCAGTGGAGTTGTGTTGTCTTGCACTGATCTCATCATCTGGCTGAAGATTTTGAAGTCTAATTGGAGTCTTAAGTAAATCAAAGTCACAGATACTCAGCAGTGGCAGCCTGGTCCTGACAGCCTGTAGCTGAAGAACTCTTCACGTCTTCAGCAGAAAGCATGCAGGACCAAGCCCCGAGCCTGTCAGCTGATGGGAAGTCAGCGTTTCTTTCACGCAAGGTCTGGTGCCGAGAGGTGCTAGCGGCAGTCCAACCACAAGTGGATTAAGGACGCCCAGCGTTAGTGGAACCTAACTTACCAAGGACAAAGCAAGCCTAATGCACTTTTTAAACCAGGCTTGTGATTATTTTTAAATCAATCATACAATGGTGTGTTTCTACTTTCATAGCCTGTAACGTTATGTCACAGGAAAATGACAGATCTATTGTGAGTAGCATATAGAAGAATATTTTCTAACAAAGTGATGGATGTAATATTAATATATGTAATTGTTTTTAAAAGTAGAAAACAGGTAAAATTACAAACAAAAACCCTGCTCAAGTATATAGCTTGCTTGCAATTATCATTAATGCTGTATGTATTTTTAAACAAGCTATAATACTGTGATGATGCTGTAAACTTACTTCTGTAGGCAAAAAATGTTCTATTTAAAAATGTCAAGATGAAGGATGTAAATGTTCTTAAAGTGCTATCAACTAAAACCATGAATTTTCGCAGGATATTCTAAAGGATTCTGTTACATGCTACAGATATATTTTACAAACGTATTTATGGATCATACACACTGGTCTATGTGAGAACAAACAGTACTATTTTATTACAAAACAAGTAAATGAATAAATAAGCAGTGACTATCCATGCCCAGAAGCTGGAAAATGTTTTTTTAAGGTACTCTGATCAATTCTATAGGTAATTTGAAAGACAGAGGACCCAGTGCCTTACTGACAAAGGTATATGCTCCCCATCATGTCCCAGCCTCTCCCTTACAAATCATGCTGCTGCCAGCGCAGGCAAAGATCTTCAGAATCCGTTGTGGCAGAAAAAGGAAGTGTTAGCTACTTGCATAAAAACAATGCAAGTGTAGTATTCATAAGATTAATGTACGTATTCACAAATTTTAAAAACCTTTTTTAAATACAGTGGCATTTAGAACACCAACTCTGTTGCTGGCAGTAAGGACCTGCACATAATGTCTAGGTTCGCTCTTACTGAGGGGAGACAATAAGAAGTCATTCTCTGAAACTCATACTGAATGGTAATAAAATTACAATCTGAAGAATGCAAGTATATTTCAAAATGCTTTAAAAATACACAGCTGGAGGCACTCCAGCTCTTGCTGGAGTACGTATGTATGATTTGGAATAACTGCACTGAAAGCTACAGTGCAGGTTTTCACTGAAGAAGAATCCGGGCACTGTGTCAGCTAACAATTTAGCAGGGGAACATGATCCCTTCCAGGAGCAAAACCTTGACCTCAGTGCCACCAGTTTAAAACTTTTGTCAAGCTCCCAATATGAATAAATGCTCATCAGACTTGCTATGGTAAAAAAAAAAACAAACAAACAAACCAACAAACACACACCACAAAAAAATTGACTCTTGCCACACAACAAAACCATGAGTGGGAGGTGGACTTACGAAATGGCAGTGGTCCCAAGGGGGCCTGAAGCATTTCAGTCTTCAGTACAGCTTCAGAGAAACGATTTGCGATTAACCTAAAGACTACTGGACCTGGGGGAGCAGGTCCCACCTGGCTCCACATGATTTCTGGAGGTCCCTTCCAACCTCCACCATTCTGTGATTATGTATTTCACAAGCAGCTGGAAATCAGTATTCAAACATCTTTACCTTTGTTCCCAGTTCACATCCAGGCAAGTTAATTGCACTAAACCTTGATTCCCCTTCAAACACGTTAGCAGCCTATCGTGAATGGGATGGAAGTTCATCCTAGAGAGGAAACGAATATAGAGGCGCAACAGATGGTTAGAAACAAGAGTAAGGAATGACTGAGACTGGAAGCCAGGTTAATTTTTTTCCTAGAGAAAGCTAGGGCAAATGAAAGTGGAAATTACATTGCTGCAGTCCACAGGAAACTGATTTCAATGATAATCTGAGGAATACAGTTTTATCCAAAGGGTCAGTTATAAAGTGTAACATCACGAAAGCAGTTACAGCATACACATAATCTACAACAACGTATATATGAACCCTTCTGTATTTGTACCAAGTTCAGAGCAATAAACTCTGCTACGTCACAAATCATTCAGAAGATTAAATAATGCAACTATGTGTAGAATGAAAGCCAGAAAGCAAAAGCTCCAAAGTACTTTTAATGGGCCGACTGATTTGTTTCAGCACTACAGCTGCTTACCATACGCGTCGCCCTTGATCCACCTCACTACTTTTATGCCCCAAAAAGCACAAACAAGGGAGCAGATGAATAAATATTTCTTGATCATAGTTTTAGAGTGTTTCTTTGGATCAAAAGAAAAATCTCCTGCTGAGGAAGGAGAGGGGGGAGCTCCTGTGAGGGAAAAAGGAAGGTACATGATCTACTTTTTTCTTCCCCCTGTACGTCCTCCATGTCAGAATTTTTGCACCTCTACTCTCAAACACTGCAGGGTTATAAAATAAATTATTTAGAGACTCAGATCATTCATTCCATCATACATACCTAATAGCTGCTACAAGAAAACAGAAGACAAACGCTCAGATGTCATTCTTGATAAAAAATGAAAGAACTGTAGTGAGCAGTAGGAAAACACATGCAACAGACATAAGCAAAATACGCTTTGATTTTTCAGACAAGCTATCAGAATTGTGTTTGTAACATTTACGCAAACTAGAACTGTACAGCCACTGTGCTGTGCAAGTATGAATACTATTTTACAGATAAATATTGTCAGATGCCTAACCCAAATAGCTCAGAGTTCAATGTATTTACATACAAGCTTAACAAGAGCTGCAAAGAAATGTTTCAGTATCTCTAGAAAGCATCTATGTACTGAAAGTAAAAATAGCAAAATGTCTTTTTACTTATAAAAATAACCAATCTATAGTTAGAGTCCTGGAACTCACTCTCTGTGGTTTTTTAGGGCTGAAATCTGTGTTCATTGGCTGTAACAACAAAATAACATTTTCAAAGAATCCAATTCCTGATCACCACTTCTACAGCTGACAGCCCTTACGAGACTTCATGTGGAACAACAGGCACCCTTTGCCTAGCGTTACGCGATTGCTAGAGACTTTACAAGAAAGACTCTAGAGAAACAGGGAGTGTAGTACAAAGCAAATAAGGAAGAGAGAAAAGGTTTATAAGATTGGAGGTAGGAGGTTTCAGGGATTTAAACATTTCTAAGGATTACGGAGTAATGGGAAGAAACAAACAGCAACTTATTCGTTATACAGGTAGCTATGTAATCTGCAGCGACAATTCAAAAGTCAAAGCCAAGCTTGGGGAAATTTTGGGGGTTTTTTTTTGGTTTTGTTTTTTTTTTGGTTTTTTTACAAGAAACCAGAATAAACTGCCAATGAAGCAGTGAGGAAAACTAGATTTGAACAACTCAGGGCTGCATTATGTTTTCACTTGACCTATTCAGGATCAGCTCGCAGTGAAATCACTCACGGTAGGTGTTTTTAAGCACCAGAAGGCAGATGCGTGCTAACACAGGCAGGCCTATCTACCTCTATATCCCAGCATTTCTTTCCAGGTTTTCCATTGATTTGTGGCACGTGAAAACCAACTAAATAGCCCTCAAACACTCTTATAAACAACATACAGCATACAAAAGAAGAGAACTACATGGGTATAGAATACAAAACCAACCTCAACACCACATACTCTTGTCTCAAAACAGGAAAATAAAATGCAACAGTAAGATCTAAACCTATTTGCTTTGAAACAAAAACTCAGTAAGAGCCCATAGATAAGGATATTCCTTCAAGATTTCCACAGCCTTCAGAGATGTAAATGCCCAGAGTCAGGAAACTGGAGACTGATGAGAGTCAGTAACTTTATGCCTCACAGAAGTCCAACGGCCACAATGTCCCTGCAAGAGCCATGCACTGAGCTCTTCCTGTCAGCAGTAATCAGAAAGGTGGGCTGCGTTTGTGCCCACAGATCAGCATACATCTTTTGAGGCTACAACGAAAATAATTTCATTGTCTAACCCACTGAGATTCCCAGCATAAAGCCATTCTATTTGGATGTGTACTGAACACCAACCTCTCACCCAGACAGATTCTGTCAAAGATAATGATTTTACTATCTTGAAAAATCACAAAAAAATTACAACAAATTCCAAAAAAAATGGTAAAAAATATTATTTGGCATCTTATTCCAATTTTAATCTATGTTGTTTTTCTCTTCCTAGACACCTATTCTATATAGGTTCTATGACTAATTTATTATCATTTCTTGTCCTGTTGGCATCCTCAGTCTCGCTGATTAATTTCTGTTATAGTCTCATTATTTCAGTTCTATAAATACCCCATTTCATTTTACTCCTTTCTATAGTTACTTTTCAACCTTCTTTTTCTCCTCCACCTGGGGCTCTCAGTTTCAATTTAACATGAGACAGTGGGCAAAGACTGAGCTAAAATGTAGTAATTATACCTCCCTATCCTAAAAAACAGAATCATTTATTTTTCTTACAAATGGAAGCAGCTGTGAGCTGCTCTGAAATCCCACAAGCAATCCCACAAAAAACAATACTTATTACTTGTCAGATTAATAATAGAAAGCGTTGGCTTCCATAATTTGAAAAACGTATATAGTTGGATTACAATACATTGTAATTGCAACGTTTGCATTTAGGAAGAATGAAGAGCTGAATCACAACCCAGGCACCAGCATCCCGGGAATATCTGGTTCCACCTGCAAGGATATTAAACCACCACCCAATTCATCACTGACAAAACAGGTTATATCCACAATCGTTGCCACTCGGTACATGACTGCTCGCAGAAGACTCTCCCAGTTCTTTATGTCCTTGAGTTACATTCACTACTTTCAGAGCCTTAAATTTTCTGACCTTTCAGCCTTTCCCATAAGTTCCTGGGATCCTCTGAAGGTTTGGGAAAGCTTCTGAGTGCTTCTCCTATATGTGTAAGCACATCCTGAAATAAAAAGGAAACATTAAAATTACTTCATTTTGTATTCCTGCCCTTTCTCATGTCCTGTATCACAGGCCTACCATTGGCAGCTAGATCCAGTCCCTCAAAAGCAACTAGGCAGGCAGCACTCACCAGCACAATTTTGCTGGATTTTTAAAGCATGCTGTTTAAAAACTTTGTTGAACAGCGTGGTCAGTGATCTGCCCTACAAAGCAGGTTTCTTTCCTAAGAAGGAAAATGCAGCTGACCAAAGGAAGGCTAGCATGGGCATAGTTACTACTATCACATCATTTTGTTATTTACCATTTTGTCTTGGACACTCCATCAGAAAACAAACTGTGGAGAAATAATCAAGATGTACCCAAAACAAGGACATCCTGGAAAAGACTCAGTTTATATAAATCAGGCAAGCTCAAATGACTTGATCAGTACGTTAGTCCCAAGCATTTTATTAATGATACAGAGCCAAATTCTACTTAGACTTGCACTGCATTCAGGTCAACCTGATCTCATTGCCATAAATCAAAGGGAAATCTGGCTTACAGGTTCCTTAGTTACAGTGTGTATAAAATGTACCACAACTTTTTTCCTAACATTTGCTTACCCTGGAGTAAATCTGTTCTTCCAATTTCTCTTGGATTAAAGCATGTTCCATTAGAATCTTCTTCTGTCTGAGAAAGGTAATCTTGGCTAGCTCTGCTTCCTTCTTCTGACAGTCAGGGCACACTGAGGAGTCGTGGATTTGAGCTTCTGTCACCTGAAAGATGAGACTTTGATGCACTGAGCAATGTCTGTCCTAGCAAGATGACCACTCCGTTAAGAACAATCAAGTTTGCTTTTATAGGCAGCTGTAAATTATTTCATAATCTTTGTCACAGTATCATCTTGATGAGCCTGTCTGAATGTTTTCACACTAAATATATTTGCTTTTCCCCAGGTATTACCCCTTCCAGCACTCGTAACTTAGTTTCATTACAATTATCTAACTGTATCTCAGAACTATAGCACTGATCTGTAACATACTATTTCTTCTTGTAATAGGCAAAATTTCCCTGACGTTTGAGGGTGCATGGACATTACTGACTTCTTCCAGAGAAACTATAAATGCAGTAAGTTGCTACCAAAGCAGTGGAATCAATCGTAGATAGTCATTTCTCAAGCCTCTCTGCCTTCTCCTTCCTTGATTTCTTCCCCTCTGCATGAAAGTGTTATTATGTGGAGGTAAAGACA
The DNA here is from genome assembly GCF_036417535.1 of Chlamydotis macqueenii. NCBI lineage: Eukaryota > Metazoa > Chordata > Aves > Otidiformes > Otididae > Chlamydotis > Chlamydotis macqueenii. Next base: position 1,784,401 of record NC_141566.1, read on the forward strand.
GCAGCAAATAGACATAGCAAAGTTACTTTTCTTAGAAAATGTAACACCACACTGTAAAACAAATAAAGAGGCTGTAAAAATTCTAAAAAAAAAATTGATGGTGGGTTGGTTAACATTAATACAATGAAAGAACATAGATCACTGAAATCTCGAAACAATTCAAACAGGAAGGCTGAAATAATCATGACGCCAGAACTGACTTTAAAAGTATTACTCCCCGCTCACCTGGCACAGGCTTTGCAGAGAATGTTATCACTTTTACCATGCTACATGGCAATAAATTAAAGCCAGCAAATGTGATAGAGATAAAACAAAACAAATGACTGCAATTACTATTCAAAGCTCATTTTTTGTTTTATCAGAAGTACTTTCCCAGATGCAGACATTCTGTACCAATTTCAAACTACAGACATTTGCCAAGGCCCAGATTTATGGGCAAAGGCATCTGTAGGTAACAGTAACTCAAACCCACATAACCACACATCCTAATCCACCTGCAAGCACAAAGCAAGAACGCAAGTATCACCGGCCAAAAAAATAACAAGTCTTCAGACTCAAAAGCTGAGCTGAAGGGAGGAGCTGTATAAGAATGCCAGTCCTATGGTGGGAAAAACAAACAAACAAACAAACACACACTGGTCTGGTGAAAAACAAAAGCACTTTGAACTGTGTAAAGATAATAGAGATGCTTCTTAATAGAGGAACTGATGTCCCCAAAATTCTATTGGACATGCTTTAATTCTTAGTATTACCTAATGTCTAAGAAAGCTAGGAGCAGAGGGGCAGTTTTCCCTTTGGAATGCTTTTAATATTGGAGTCACAAAGACTCCATAATCAAATAATCTGGAGAATACTTCTAAAAATAACAGTTGCAAAGGCAACCAGAAAACAAGGCTTTTTTCTTCAGTTGATCCAGGGCTCATTGTGGACTGCAATAGCTGACCATCCCAGCCTCTCTCAGTCACACAAATCATTATTTAATCACCAGACAATATTTTACAATGATTTGATTATTTACTAGCAACAGCTCTGCAGTAGTGTCTAACAAAAAGATGAGAAAGGTAAATCTTGAGACATAAAGCAAAAATCTCTTCCAGAGGCCTGACCTGGCACCAGTAAGGTCTGCCTGATTTGATCCTTATATTACACGGCTTTTTTTCCCAGTGATTCTCCCAAAAGCGTAGGCAAAATCAAAATTTGTTGTCTTCCTTGCAGTACCTGTTTAACAGTCTCTCTGACATTTTTCAGACGGATTCTGTTCACTAGCTGATCAGGAACAATGCAGTTCAAGTCACTTCTCTCTGGTTTCTTTGCCGTGAATCCATGCCGCAGCCTTCTTGACTTGCCACCATCTGCCTGCTTAGAGACCAGCTGCCGCCGCATCTTATTTATCTTAATGGTGCAAAAAGACCGGAGAGCATTCAGTTCTCCCTCTAATATTTCTGTCAGGCATAAATCAACAAAACAAAAGTGTCAATTACTGTATCATGGAAAGAGAAGAATCACTGGTCTTCTATCTGTGCAACCTCCTATTATCTAATAAAAAAAACCAAACCCAATGTCAAGCCTAGAGGCAATGGCACTAATAACAGGAGTGCAGAATTTAAATAAAAATCTGGATGATAACTGTCAGAATTTGCACAATAAATGTCTCTATGATTAGTCTCCAAAGAGGGGAGGGGATAAGAACCCTAAAGAATTACTAATTACTAATATGGCACAAATATTAGTAAAGCAAGTACTTAAACACTATGACATTAAGTAAACCGAGCTTCAATGACTGCCTAATACAGATTTTGCTTCTTCCTGCCTGAAACTGCAACTTGCTAAACCAAAATGGATTAACGTTTAACGAGAGCTACTCATCTAGTAACTGTGTAGGAGCAACTCATAAGACACTGAAAAATAAGAGGCAGTGTCTATTGAAGTAACTCTGGAAACAACACCTCAAATACATTCTACAATCTACAGTTAGGCCTTCTTTTTTTTTAAGGAAATGCAATTATATTAGAAAATACTTTCCTCTAAAATATCAATGATAATTTCTTAAATTCTTCGTATGACCTTGTTTAAACAGTAACTTTCACTCTTTCATCTTCTCTTATCCTTCCCAGTGGCATGTAATAATAAATAAAAACTGGGAGATTACACTTCAGAGGGCCAGGTAAGGATAGATTTACAACTTCATTCAGTGCTTAGTGGGAGATTTTCCACTGGCTTAAACACAGACTAGCTAACATGAGTAATTGTTTTACAATTTCAGTATTCCATGAGCATCAGCATACAATGATGCTGTGTAGTACTACGTGGCCTTAAGAGATATCCACTGTTTTGAACTATTTAAACAGGACAGTACCTCTCTACCTTTATTACACAGATTTCACTTTTATTGAACTATTGGAGCCCAACTAAACACTTCAAATTGTGTAATTAAAAGAGAAAGGAGGAGGAGACAAAACATGACAGCAAGCATTACTCGAAGTCTCCTGAATACCTCTGCACATAATGCTAACATAGCATTCCCTTCTCGGGACTCCACTGGCAGCCAAAAAACGTCAGACAACTAATAATGACTACACTGGTAAAGTGTGACCAGTTTGGTTTAACCAAAGTATTCAGGAACAAATTACACAGCCCATTTAGCCAGAAAGTAAGATTATATCATTCAACAATCCCTCCATATTGTCCTTTTCACTCATTTTCAGTGACTAAATTCAGTTCTGGTTTTTCTAGACAGGCACTGCGTATTTCACTGCATATTTCAGGGTGCTTGTCTGACAACTACTGCGTTGGCATTCCAGTCCTGTTGGGCACCTTGGCATAACCACAACACAAATCCTTAAAACACTGAACAGTATGCATGTAAAACTTCGCCTAAACAGGAAGCAATAAATTTAGTCTCAAGTATACAAGATACAGCTGGGGAATTTCACAAGGAAATAGAATATCTCTTCAGGGTGTGCCACCATACACCCATGCACTTGCCCATTTGCACCTACAGAAATCAGAAGAAACACTAGCAAAGAGAACAGCAATTTTTAAATCTGACTGTACAACCAATTTCAAAAAGTTACTTGTTAAATATTAATTCATATTTAACAGCAAATAAGCTCAAAAATAATAAAAACTATCAAGGATCAAGGACTATAATTTTACTGAACAAGAACAAAAAGTGATGAGCAAAGTCAGCACACAGTTGAATTCTAAAAAGTCAGTCTTAACTGCACAATGACTACATTTTCAGGTTTTCTTCTAGGTATACAAGGTTCACCTGTCCTTCAGCTGAAAGACAAGAGATGCACACATATGTGCTTGCTTTGGTGGTCGGTTTTATTTCTTGCATCTTTCACGTATTCCCTCCTTTCCATCTTTGCGCTTGACACGCTCAAACACTCAATCTCCATTTGTGGTGGCAAACTTAAATGTCACTACACGTCCGTCTACAGAGAATCCCTGCCAGGGCCAATTACTGATGCTTGGGTGCCTCAAATCCTGCATTCCCACATTCTCTTCGTTGGAGAGGAATAAGACAAGAACAGGCGTCAAGAAGAGCAAAACCAGACACCAGAACAGACCTCAAGTCAGAGCCATACAGCAGTAAGGTCACCAAGCACAAAATACTTAGAAAGCAAACCACAACAAACTGGACCAAGAAGGTGCTGTGATTACAGAAGCACTCAGCGTGTACCAGTGGAGATAAGCTAATCTCTATGTCTACGCTCTAAACCCTGCTGTGTGGTTTATAACTAAGTGACCTACATAGATTTTGTTTTCTGTATGCAACTACATCTTTAAGTATGACATTTTAAATCTGTATGAGTGGAGGGAGAAAAATAAATAAAATCTTTATTGAGTTTCCTTTTCCTTCGATGTGTAACTGATTTAATAGGAAAATAGGCAGACATTTTGTTGTTGCTATGCTCTGCTAATACTCTATTTTAAGAAGAAAAAATGTACAACTTCTAAAGGAAAGATAATTGTGAAAGGCAGTAACAGATAACTACTCTTCATAAATATTTTAACAGTGCATCTCAAGATAACAGTTTCATAATTCTCTAAATCGTATTTATACAACTGAGTGCAGCAGTCCAGATCAACACGCTGACAGCCTGAGCAGCAAACATAGTGTTTGGGAGATTCGTGCAGATACCACAGAACTGACATAACCACTCTGAAATATCAAGCTATTTATAACAAATATGAATCTAAAGCAAGTAGAGTTCCTCCAGCATGATGAAGGATACCCTCAGTTTCCACCAGCATTAGTGAGAAGAGACAACAGTAAGAGCCTTGCGGAGTCCACATCTTTCAGAAGGAACTCATTCCCTCCCAGTTCCATAAAGGCATTCATGAACTCTATACACTCTTTACAAGCAGTGGTTTCCATTTAGATGGGCTAGAATTTCCCCATCTAGCCTACATTAATACTATTTTGCTACAGAAGTAGAAGAGAAGTCTGGAATCTCAGGCCCTAACCAGTTCTGCAGGAATCCCACGGGCTGTGCATGTTACCAAGCCAGTAAGCTTTGGTGCTGAAAAGCTCAGGACTGGGAAACAGAGCGCCAGTATAAGCTATTGGATACCTGCTCCCTTCTCCAAACAGAGAGCTAGGATGTCTTCTCAATGCTCATAAAAAGACAACTACTTTTAATACATTACTACTACTATTTGGTAAGTCAGTAATTAAATGCTTGGACATAGGAAAATTTGTTCAGAAGGTGAATATAAACTGGATCTACTCAGAAATACTCCGGACAAGCTGGAAAAGAATCTGATGCAGAAAAATAAACACTTATACTTCCCTCAGTGCACACACGTGGCAGCGCGCCTTTCACCTTAACAACACAACCTGCAGGTATTTATTTGCCTGTATCTACACTGGCCTTTTTTACTTTCAGATTTCCCATCATTGACACCAGTATCATAATAGAAATAATGGTTAAATTGGTAATATTGACTGAACTCTTTCAGCCACAGAACTGCCCCATGCCGATCAAACATTCCTATGGCTCTAAATAACGTACACTAGCAATTAAAGCTCGCTCACTTTTGCCAGCAATAGCGCAGTGGTAACACTGCAGAAAAATAAATGAGCAAAGCATTTAACGTAGACACGTTACAAACAAAGGTGAGAGCAAACTTCTCAATGCTGTACAAGTCAGGGCTTTAAAAAGCCCCAATTGAACTTTCAGATACATCTAAGTTGAAGAACTGCAGTTTCCTGTAGTAAATTTTAAAGATGACTAACAGTCTTTGGAACAAAGTATATGGAACTGGGGACTTACAATCATTTTGTAATGCATTCCTCTAGTAACAGCTAGCCGCTACAACACTGGGGTAGAGGGCCAGAGAAGAGGAAGACAGAAAGACAACTATGACAAAAATTTCTCCTTTCTCTTGAGGCCAGCATCTATGTTTTGATTCTTTCAACCCACAAAGAAAACAATGAAAAATAAGAATCACATTCCAAGGCATTCCTATATACAAACCAGGATTTTCCGCTCCCCCCCACATTGAACCCTGTCAAAGTAAGATAATAAAAATAATTTTTGTTTTCTTACTTGAAGACAAATTCACAAGTACCATGCATGCTCAGTGCATACATCACTCATTCTGCTGAACTTCCTGGGGGGACCAACCATGCAGCAATCTAGTTCTAGATGAGCTCATCCTCTATTGCATTTTTTAAAAAGTATCTCCAAGTTGATAAAATAGTAAGAGGTGTGTGGGCCACCAAATACTGAATTATTAAGTCAAAGAGAAGCAGGCATTTATAGATGTCAGCATACAAAAGGTGCTGTGCTGATCAAACAGAACTTGCTACTCAAGACTGAGTGACCACTCTGACTCTCCTTGCCCATCAAAGTCCGTAAACCAAAGGCAGAATGTCCCCTTGCGCAGAACTACAAAAATCTGGAAATGATTAAGAAAATAAAATCTTCCCAAGTGTAACTTTCAAGGGAAAGCTCTGCAGAGATGGAAGCTTCCTCAACGTTACACTGCTGTCTGTCATTCACTCAATGAATCCAAACTCATCAGGTCCTTTTCAATTTCTCTATGAATCAGTCACAAGATTCTGATGTATTTTAGGAAGCCTATCTCAGAGGAGCTCACCAGGAGAAGCCTCTCTGCTACAGATGAGATGATCCACATTAACTGTCTTCTCACTTGACTACACGGTCATCTTGGAAAACCAGTAATAGAAAGATAAATGCTGAAGATGAGTCAGGAACTCGTAACAGTGACTCACCACTGTTGTGAATGAGCTCTTCCAATCAAGAATAGCCTACAAACGAGGCTGATTTTTTCCTACGACATATGGACAGTTCGAGGATGCTTGTGTGCAAATTCAATGCCATGAAGGACCCAGGCAGGAGGATCTCCCCAGTTAATCAGTCTTACAGGTGACCTACAAAACTTCCGAGTTTGTTCACTTTTCACATACATACAGACCGAGGAAGATTCCCCTTCTGCTTCAATTATCTTTTGCTCAACTACAGCTTTCTTGCTCTTTTTTAAATTAAAAATAGTACCTCTGACCCACTTTTTAGAAAGACTTAAGCAAGACTTGTATCCCACCATCTGCTCTCACAGTTGCCTACGTAATAAGTACATGCAAACAGCACCCTTCCTTCCTCCCTTCCCCTCTCCTCCTCCAGACACTACATCATTGTGTTGGTTAAAGCTGCTCCATTGTTCTTGGCAAAATTGGTGCCCTGCTGCCTCCTTCAGCTTGGGAAAGGAACTAAAACATGGCAAACAAATAATTCAAATTGAAAATAGAATTTCAATATTGATTGTAGTTAAGTTTTAAAGCTATAAAGCTTATATATGCTGACAAGCTCACAAACTAAAATGAGATTTTAAAAAACATCCATCCCTTCAAGTTCACACAATACTTACCAGGCCTAACTTGGAGAAAAGAAGAATGTAAAAGAATGACAGAGAACCCCACAGAGACAGAAGAAAGCCTAACAAGACATTAACGCAGTTAGCTTATGGCCTGCTGCCTGCGTCTTCATCACCCATGTGACGCAGCTTTAAGGGACTATCTAGCCCTCTTAAGTATTCCAAGTCCTAGAACTTCCCCTGCACCCTTGGAAAAAATATTTTATGGCCCAGCTACTTTTCATACACAGTAACTCAGTCAAGATATCTTGCAGAATTTTTTTTTTTAAATGCCAACAGAACTTCAGCATCACAAGATTACTAAGGAAGTGTTTCCATGGCCAAAGCATATCCTTCTGCACATAGCTGTCAGCAAATCCTGAGAGCGCAAAGCACAGATCTACTCAGCATACCGAGGTTCTGTCGCTTTGCATAGCAAGAACACTGTAGGCAACTCTTACACTTATATCTTCGCTGATTCAAGTCTCCACTGCACCAATTTAAAGCTGTGAAAGACAGATCTCAAGCACGGTAAGCTCTGCACACCTGCATGATTTTGGCCTGCCAACCGCGATATGCTTTCCAATCTATCCGACACAGCAGCCGTCTCTAAATCCTCTGTGGAACAATACAATTCCGATGGTTCGCTCTCTCGCTGCCAGCAGGCTTCTTCCTCTTCGCTGAAGGACTCAAAGGAATCTTCTGAGTAGTCCAAATCAGAGCTACTGTAACTCTGGCTCAATTCCATCCGCCACTGTTCACCGTCACCAGAGCTGTCTGCTGAGGCAGTCATCGTGGTGCAGCACTGCAAAGAAAAACAAAAGCAGATTTACTATTATAGTTCAGCTCACACCCAACTCTGCGACCACAACAGGCGGACGAAACATCTTCATCAGTGCACTGGATCATGGCAACACCCTTCAAAGCACTACTGCTGATCAAAGCCGTGCACACCGAGATCCGCTGGGTAAGCACCCAATAACAATTATCACTGAACATTAGCAATTAATGCTGAGCAGCATTCCTTCCAAATTTGAAGTGAATTATAGTAACACCTGGATAAAATCATTCATTGAAACAAAAATAAAAGAAAAATATATTTTTTTTCCTTCAGATTATTAAACTTCTAAGCCTTGTCCTGCTTTGTCTAGAAAATTAAAAAGAAAACATAAGAAACGTCAGCCAGCTGATGCTCTCAAGTGACAAGTCATGCTCCCAGTGTGAAAAAGAGAAATAAAGTTCTCTAGATTCAAGCTCCAGGAACAAAACAGACCTCACATAGTTACCTATCACGTAATGGATTTATTTTAAAGCTTTGTTGTTACTTATTTTACCCTTTTTTTATTAGAATGATGCATCTTCTTCCTTTGAATTTAAGGACCTAAATAACTTTGTCTTGAATAATTTTGCTTCAATTTCTTCCCTACTTTCATGCAGTGAGGAGAGTAAATGTATGGGCAACATCTGTCTGGAAGGATGCCTGCAGCAGTCACGGCTCATTTGTCAGAAAGATGGGAACGCCAACGTGATAACAGTAGGTAGACAAAGACACTTTCTGAAATTCAGGTATGCCACTGTACCTGGTGTTTGTGGTGGGGTTTTGGCAACTTCATTTTAAAGGGGGTGAAATCAGCCATTTGCCTACTTTTGCTGCCTGTTTTAGGTGCCACTGCCAAAGTCTTTCTGTGCACTGTGTAAAGATCCTGCGCCCCTAAAACAAATTCAGGACTTCATTCCCAAGGCTAGACTTCCAAAACTAATCTGTAGTGCCAAATGTCAAGGTCTAAAGGTTTTCTTTTTGTTTTAATGTGGTCCCAACATTTAAAGAATTGTTCTGATCTAAACTTGAAATATTAATAGACACTAAGTAATTCTTCTGTTCATTACACCGCCACTGATTCAGGTTGGTGGTCTACTGGAGAAAAACAATAGGAAATGCAAACACAGAGTCAGTCCGTTCTCCAGCCTACAGCTGACCTGAGAAGCTGCAGCTGCACAAGCACCATGTGGCTGGTTAAGGAGAAGACTAATTTCAGCAGGGTACATGACTTGTCTGAACTGGAAATGCTTCATAATATCAGATACGACTGATATTAGCTAATTTTCACAGTGAAAAGATAGGTATTTGTTACAAGATGAGCAGACAAATAACTTAGAAGCTGTAAGTATACTTAAAAAAAAGCAAATAAAACATGTTCACAGACGACTTGGAAGTTGCATCTGCTATCACACACCTTTTGTTCCTCACAAGGCCGAGGTAATACCTACCTTAACAGACTGGCAGAAAGCAAGCTTAGTGTTTCAGCATAGGTTCTGAAAAAGAGAAGCCACAACACTGTTTGACTTGCATTTCTAAGAATCACTTTTTCTTACAGACAAGATGACCGAACTTTCGCTCACCACTGAGAAGAGGTTGCTGTGATACAGCATCACTGGAAACGGGAAGCACGTTAGAAGAAAACGTGAGGGAATGAAGCTCTATCCTCACAGTAAATGTGCAACACATCACTCATAGAAAATCTGCATTTCCATCAAGTAACAGCTAATTAAGAAACTCTTCTCCATGCACTTTCTAGTTAAAACCCAAAGGCAGGGTGAAAACCCAAACTCAAAAAGCAAAGTTTCTTCTGTTTGTGGTTTGGTTTTTTTTTTTAAATTTCACAATCCTGCATCTCGAGGCTGAAATCAGGAACTTTTAAAAACTATTTAACACATACTTTAATTAACAAATTCCCTTTTAGAACACCCTAACATGCACCAGATGCTTTGGCCGCCTTTTCCTACGCTGCCAGCACCCCGGCCAGGGCTTCCTGCGGCCTCAGCAGCCTGACCCCAGGGCCGAGCCCGCCCAGCACATGAATTTGCTCAGCCGTGGCCGAGTTTTGCTGGCAAAGCCGGTAACTTGTCCCACAGAGGGGACCCGAACCCGGGTCTGGCCTCCTCCAGCTCCCCCTGAGGTCTCCCCCTCCCCTGCGGGCACAGGCGGGCTCTTCAAATGGCGCCCGCCTCTCCTCGCACCGCCGCCGCCGCAGACGTGGCTCCTTACCCAGGCCCACCGGGAGCCGCCAGCCCGCCGCACCGAGCCCGCTTCACCACACACAGGTGCCCCGGGCCGTTGAGTTAAGGAGCCCCGAGCGGGACCGGCCCCGCACAGGGCGGGCACCAGCGCGGCCCCTCAGGCTCCCCCGGCGCGGGGGAGCGGGGCGCGGAGGCCGGGCCCCGCCGCCGGCCCGCGGCGCGGAAGAGGGCGGGAGGACCGGATCCCTTGGCGCGCGGCTCCGCCCCGTGTCCCGGCGGGAAGGCGGCAGCCGCTGAGGCGGTGGCGGGGGACGGAGCGGGCGAAGGCGTTTGGGGAGGGTCTTGCTCCTGCCGCCATCTTCCTCATGGCCTCCCTGCCCCTCAGGCAGCCAGGGATGGACACAGCCTTTCACTAAAATGTTCTTTTTTTCTATTAAATCGCGGCCGTGGAGGTGCCGGCTGAGGCAGGCAGCATGGCGTGGTGGGACGTACCCCAGCGAGCTGCAGCCAGGCAGGTCAGGTGCTGATAATGGAATCATGGAATCACAGAACGGTTTGGGTGGGCAGGGACCGTTAAAGCCCACCCAGCCCAACCCCCTGCCAGGAGCAGGGACATCTCCAGCCGGATCAGGTTGCTCAGAGCCCCGGCCAACCTGGCCTGGAATGTTTCCAGGGATGGGGCATCCACCGCCTCTCTGGTGCCAGTGTTTTGCTGTCCTCATCATAAAAAAAAGTGTTCCTTATGGAAGAAATTCCGCCCAACAGCAAGGCTGGGCCCTTGGGATGCCAGGGGCTTCGTGGGCAGCCCGATGCCTACCTGTGCCCGATAGCTGTGGGGTAGCTACAGCGACATTGTCACGGAAATAAGGTGCAAGAAGTTCATATTTCAGAGGATGACATTTACCTGTCGCTCGTGGTCCAATTTCAATAGGCACATCGGGACAGAAGCAGTTACTCTGTGTACTGGGATTTTGGGTTAATATAGCTATTTCAGGTTAGCTAATACCACTTTTTTTTTTTTTTCTTTCAGGGAAGTCATTTTTTTTATCAAGAAAAGCTAATTCTTCAGTTCTGGGGTGCACAGGGTATTGTCTGGCACATGTAAGTCACGGAGGTATTGTTTCGCCATGCGCACCTCGTGCCGTGTTTGGACTGACCTGCCAAGGTCTCGGCTTGGCTGAGATCTCTAGGACAGAGAGATTTTGTGTTCTCTCATGTTTGATTAAGTGCAGCATATGAGGTTAGCTCAAGTGATCTTGTTTCTCTTGAAAGGGAGAACTCTGTGTGCTGCAACTGTACCTATAATATAAAGTTTGGCCATCGCAATGAGTTAGATGCACAGTGTGGCAGAAGAGTAAATAAATGCATTGATGCAGAGGAGTGTAGAGCAAAGTGGACTAAACAGGTTTGCCCACATACTGCTCAAAGGTTTTAAGATTCAGTTGTCCACTGCTTTCTGCAGGGAGTGGACTGCTTGGTGCTGGCCCTTTTCATTTTCATCTAGCTTGCTACAAGAAATTAAAATAATTTACACGTGATAAACATTTCTTTTACATTTTCCATCCATACAAATTATTGTAGTGATCAGAGAGGTGTGCGACTGCGAATGGAAGGGGCAATTATCCATGCTGCAGGAAGTGGGAGTCAGCTGAATACCAATGAGACTTAGGCTGTCAACACTATGGAGGGAGAAAAAATAATGTAATTAAGGAAGTCTATGCCATTTAGATCAGCAAAGTCTGCATTATGTACTAAATGTCTCCAACCCGAAGATTCACCTTTCATTGATTGCTCTATGTTGTATTTTCCTTCTCAGAAAAGTAATGTTGCACACAAGCTAGCAAGCATCCAAGCTGAATAAGATCACTATCTGGAAGAATCTAAGAGGTAGGCTGACAGTTTTCATGCTCTGGATTACAAATGATGGTGAAGAGTAACACAGAATAACTGAGAATATTCCAACACAGATCCTCAGCGTTCCCACTAAATATATCATCCATTTTTTTATGGTAACAGTTGACATTAGATTATTACTGACCTGGTTGGTATTTGAATTTACTCCCTAGAGGTTAAAGACTTTGTAGTTTCGTGTTCTCGGTCCTTCTTAAAATTCATAATTTTAGAGCATGAAAAATATATTGTTCTTTCAAGTTTATTTATCTGACATTTATTCAGTGGAGAGTGTGATCCTAATATTAAAGGCTTTTGATTTGAAGCCCAGGATACAGATAACTCTTTTCACTGGTCTTCCCTAAACCAGGTCATTTTTATCACTCTGGTTCCCCTTGTTGGTGTCTAGGAAGTTAATATGTTGAACAGCTTAATTATTTGAACCAGTATTTGTTTTTAAAGGATTTGTGGGTGACAATAGATGGCTCAACCCAGTTGTGTCAGAAGATATTAAGATTTCCGTCTGCTAATGCCATGGAGTGGGTCCTATATAGAGCCATAAATAATATTGTGTGAGAAGAGTGACAGGCTTTTACTCCAGCTCGTCTCTTTATCATACGTTATATTGAATTTAAATACAATTGTTGAATTCTTTTGTGTGGGTAAATGCTTTTGATGTCTCCTTCCATTAAAGTTGTAATATCCCTTTTAACCAGGGGGCTGCATAAGAATTCATACTTGCTAGGTATGTTTCTCAGATAATCATAATCTCATTAATTTCGCCAGCAGAACCAACTGGGCTGTCACAACGAGGTTCAGTGCCCAGCTGGAGAATTATGGTGTGAGGCCAATGGAATTAAGCTATTCTGATGGTGGAGAAAGTTAATGTGACTCATGAATGAGATGCTCACAAGCATTATTCCACATGAAAAGGCAGGTAGTTTGCGGTTGGGTTTTTTTAAACTCTGGAAATACGAAGGACAAATGCAAGAACTTTTATGAAATTTCAAAGCTTTTGTTGACAGTTTGAGATACAATACAGGTTTTCTTCTTTATCAGCACAGACATTGAAAGTACTGCCACGTAGCACCTAGACGCCATAAATCACTGATGAGAGTGGACAGTTTGAAAATATTACGAAGGAAATGCTCTAGGGCGTGCAGCATCTCAGGAAGTCATTGATTAGGGCCTGCTGTATTTAAAATGGTCATTTTAGTTTCCATTAATTCGCATCTCTAATTAGGAAATGGATTGATCTTTGCTTAAAGTTGCTAGAGACTGGCCGGTGTCCATGGCAGATCAGAAGTGTGCATACAAATCAAACGCTAGAAGTGTCCACTGAGATTCAGACAGAAAAGAAGCGTAGACCTGTACTTGTAGGTAGCTGTTGGTATGCTTCGGCTGGCAGCAGGAAACCAGAATAGCTGCATTTTCACTGGGCTTCATGGTGGAGAAAAGAGGGCTAAAAATCTTTTGTGAAAAAAAAAGATAAACTGCCTTACTCTCTTGTCCTTGGTCACAGCAGCATCTCGACAGGCAGCTGTACTTTCTTCTTTGTCAGACTTGGTAACCACCTTGGGAAAAATATCCAGTGAAGATCCTGATTGTGAAGAGCAAGACAAGTGTCTTTTTATGCCAAGCTTTTGTACAGCCTTGCTTCAGTGAGTTGCTGCAGAGCTTCGTACACTTTTCCCAGTGTAACCTGAGGAAAGGTTGTCCTTAGGATGAGACGCAAAACAGAAATGACCACTTGTGATTGCGGAGGAGCCACGGTTGCATTTCCAAGGGTTGGTACTAGCCTCAGTGCGTAGGCTGGATTCCAGTTAGCATAACTGCGCTCTACCTTCCCAATTTTGCTTTGTGCTTTCGGCTGGATAAATATTCTTACTCGCCAAACCCAAGATCATATGGGGTGGAACTGAATCTCTAAGTCACGTCTTTCACAATAGTCTAGATTTTTTGTGCCTGAATAGATTCAGTGCCGCTTACAACAGCAACTTGAGTGTAAGAATGTTCCAATGCATGATCCTCTTGCTTTCAGAGACACACAAAGGTGTTGTTTGTCAGCTTGGTCTGCATCTTTGTACACATGTTTGCATCAGTTCATTTGATTTTTTCCCCATGCAGAGTCATTGTAGGTGCGTTCAAGGAGACACTTTAAATGGCTGGGTATTCGAGACCAGTGGTTTATTGTTATGCCTCTGAGGAATAATGCATTCCCTTCGATGGACGGTTGGGTTTTTTTCCTGAGCATGACATTAATTCATGAGAAAGAAGAGAATGCAGAAACTCAGAGTAAATGTTTGAGATTTTCTTCATTTTCTTCTCTCCTTTTATTACTTTTGCTTAATGATTTCCCTGCAGACCATCTTGATGAATTCCCAGTGTGTTGCTGTGAGCAGAGCTTTCAAAGGGAAAGGCAAAGTCATCATACCCTTTCGACAGATCGATACTAGACTTACTAAGCAGTTTTCTTCAGTAATGGGTTGACTCTTTTGGGAATCTTTCAGAATTTACTTCAAACTGATGAGTTGTTTTGATACTTCATAAAATGCCTTAATTTAGAGATCGCAGCTTTTCATATTGACACTCTGTTTAACTCATTATACATCCATCTGTTGTAAACCACAGTATTTATTTGTTCTTCAGCAGCCTTTTGTGACACTAGTCGTTGCTGTATGGAAGTGTCCTATGCCTGCTGTATGTCATATTAGCAAGGCTCTTTATGTTGTTCTTCTTCTAATTCTTTATTGGTGGAATATTATTTCTAGTAGAGAAAGTAGACTGATTTTCTGGTTTGTTCAGAGGACACTGGTTTGTGATCTTTATAGATCTCTTTATAGTCTCTTTTGAAGGTGGGCTAATTTCTGAGAAATCTGATGGTCCTGGAAGAAGAATCATCAGTGTTGCTCTGAGCATTTCATTACTGGTAAGGAGGTGAGTTGTTTTGGGTATTTTTGGAGAAAGGACTTTTCTCTTAATTTTCTGGGACTGCTTGGGAACTTAGAAAATGGGCACTAATCTGAAGCTCGGCAACCAGTTTGTGTCTCTTACCCGTGTATGTATGCGTGCAGCGATATTTGAGAACTAGTATCCTAGTCTAAGACAGTCTGGCCAATAAATACAGCCTCTATAATCTTAAACAGTGATTTTCATTGTATTGGTTATGCTATCATATTCTGAACGGTAGCTTACTTGAAACTTAGCTGATGTTTCCAGCTCCTGTGGGATAAGTAGCTGGAGGCGATCGGACGAACCACCCAGTGCTTTGCGGAATGTTCTGCTAGGCTGTGTCTTGAGTAATGCTGCAGCTATTAAGTAAATTTATCATTCCCTGCAGTGCGCATTGGTTATAAAGAAAACACAGTTGTAAAATTGTTAACTCCGAAGTGTCATTAACAGAGTGGACCTCATATGTAAATTCTGGTGGGCTTTTTTTGGTCTCCAATTATTACAGGCTGGTAAGAGTTCATATGAGGCATATAAGCATGCAGGTGCCTAAAATGTCCTCAAAACCCAATAAAGTATACATATGGGAACACTTTTTTGCACTGACTCATCATATAATTTTGAAGAACATTCAAAACATTAATTACTCTCAGAAGACATGTAAAATAAGTATTGGTGCTGCCACACTGTAGGTAGGAACTCAGAGGCATAAAGAGTAAATGACTCCTTTAAGGTCAGACAAATAACAGCCGAGATTCTTGGATTCTAATTGCGGCACCTGTTGCTGTGAATAGATGCATCCTCTTATTCATTATCCCTTTCATTATTATCCCTTGATAATGAAAAGGTGTCTAATTGCTTACGTTATCATTTGGCTTGAATCGCTGTATCATAGCATTCTCAAGTATGTACAAGATGAGAACTTTAAAAGTTCTGGTTTTTTTTCCCAAGTTTCATCTGCTCACTGATGGATATTTATGTAATAATTATGCACCTTTTGAGTTGCTGAACCACCTACAGAGGGAGAAGATAGACAGTAGGGAGCTGACACTGAGTTTGGCAGACAGGTTCAACGATGATGTGCACAGGGGATTTCCAGTGTCTGAAAGAGGATTTTCAGTATAAGGAGTATCTCAGAAATACTGTCAAATGCAGTTAATGTCTCGTTATGTGAATTAGAGAGATTTATTCTCTCTCTGTTTTTGAAGCTTGAGCATAGGCAGACCATCATCCGTTCCATTTGATATCATATCAATCTTTGCTGTCAGAGTTTGGGGATGGAGGGCTCTTGATAATGCAAAAGGAAGGGAAAAGCAAAAATAGTGTCTTTGGTTTTGATGCAGTCATCTGAGGGCGCCATGTCTGCTTGGGGTTGTGGAGATTAGAGTCTGGTTCCTTTTGCCTCCATACGCAGGCATGAGCCAGGTTTCCAGATCTGTGTGTTCCCAGCCTTCCACACAGCGAGCGTTGCTGGCCCACATCTAGCTACCACGAGTGCCCTGAACCTTCCTGAGCTGCTGAGCTTCTTTCAGGCAGCTTGAACATCAGAAAAGCTGACGGACATGGCTCAGCCCCGATACGTACTCTTGAGTACATCATTCTACCCCATGCTAGTAGATTAAGTCTCCAGCAGAAAATGAACTTGATGATCTGATTCTAATTAGTTTCTTGATTTAATGGCAGTATTTTTACTTTCACGATGGTAGTCATTGCCCCAGCTAGCAGGAATAATAGAATTCGTTTCCTTAAAGGTCCATTTACGATGCATCCTCTGTTGAATCTTAAGCAATAACAAGCAGAAGCCTGTAGTTCTTTCAAAATTATGGTATTTACATGGTTAAAAGTGTCAGGCTATCTTGCCTGAGATTGGTGACTGGGAATTGCCAGTATAAGAAAATGAACACTCATAAAGTTAAAATATAGTTTGAATTTATTCCATTTCATTCTAAGATGATATTTTTCTTTCCTTGCTGATTTAAACACCTGGAAGTTAAAGCCCTCATAAAATGAAAAACAGGCAAACAAAATCTTTAAGGAAATTAAACAGCATGGGACATGATGTGTTTATACCAGTATAAAACCAGAATGACTCGACAGAAGATAATTAAAAGCCACTGAAACAAATGGACGGATCTCCTTAATAACCTAATGGGTGAAGTGTCATTAAAGTATCATTCTATTTCAGTTACTTCAACTCCACATGCTCTCAAAAATTATACTTAAGCTGGAGAGCTACAAAAACTTGTAGCCGTAGTTATTTTCCCTTTAAACTTCTAAGAATTTAGCTCTCCACAGCTAGATTAGAATTGGATCAGGTATCTTCACGTTACCATAGATGGGTATCTTTGAGGACTTGAGAGCCTGGCGATCTTTGCTTGAAAATTCCATCCTGCTAGCAAATGAATCTCCTGAATTATTGTAACCCCTATTCATTACCAATATGTTCATGAAGGAAGAGAGTGGGGCTACCTGGCAGGACTGTGACACAGATTAGAGGTATGGAAAGGAAGTCAGGGTGTATCGAGTCTGAAGATCATAGAATCATAGAATCATAGAATCACATGGTTGGATGGGACCTATAAGATCATCTAGTCCAACCGTCTTCCCACTACCATTGCTGCCACAGCTACTAAACCATATCCTGTAGCTTCTCATCAAGCCGCCTCTTGAACACTGCCAGGGACGGAGACTCCACCACCTCCCTGGGCAGGCCGTTCCAGTGCCTTACCACTCTTTGAGAGAAAAAGTTTTTCCTCAAGTCCAATCTAAACCTCCTCTGGTACAACTTGTGGCCATTTCCTCGGGTCCTGCTTGTTGCCTGGAAGAAGAGGCCAAACCCCTGTTCATCACAACCTGCCTTCAGGAAGCTATAGAGTGCAATGAGGTCTCCCCTGAGCCTCCTCTTCTTCAGACTAAACAATCCCAACTCTCTCAGCCGCTCCTCATAAGACTTGTGCTCCAGACCCCTCACCAGCTTTGTTGCCCTTCTCTGGACACGTTCCAGGGCTTCAATGTCTGGTGGAAGACATTGAAGATGTATGGTGGAAAAAGTGTTTACCTTGATTTGGTTGAGGGCAGTTTTGTATCCCCCTGTGATCTGCACAATCTGTAGATGGATTCAGCTTGGGAAAGTGATCCACCCAGAAGAACTGAAGGTTTAGTTAGTCTATCAGCTCTTTGTCAAGCTTTATTCCATTCATTACAAATATATCTACATCTGGCCTTCCTTTGTCCTGTATTAAATGGAATTTTCCATTATTATTTCTTGCACCTATTTACCTTTATAAGTTCTTCAAACTAAGGAATGCTTACAGCTATGAGGCCTTGAGCTTTCAAATTCTTCATTCGTAGAACACCTGCTGACTCCTGTGATAGCTCAGCTTAAAAGACTTTGCTAGATTGTTCCTGAATTTTGAAAAGTAATTTACATTTATAGCCCTCAGTTATGAGTAACAACATAAACTCTGATCCACTGCATACTCATTTATGTGCTGAGCTGTATGCATGTATGTAGTCCCTTGGGAATTGTTTATGAAATAAGGGCCACATTCATCCAATATTGTATTTTGTGTGTTTATCATTAAATATTTAAAGCAAAATAATTGTAAAGAATGGATGGAAGATGCATTTTGAATGGAGGTTGTGATGAAAATATGTAAATTGGGAAAAGTGTTATACTGGAATGTGCTGCTGGTTTTCATCAAAAAATGAAGTGTAGAGATGTATTTTTGTTCTATCAGGAATTTCTACTCAAATATTCTGAAAGATTCACAACTTCCATGTTTAGATCATGTATGGCCATAGATATACATAATTTCTAAGAGCGAAGAGATTTTCTTTTGGCAATGCGCTCTTACAGCCAGCTGAAGTGTCTCTAGCGATGTATCACTCTGAAGTGCAGATCAGAAAAACAACAGAGAACAAATCATAGTCAGAGCAGAGACTGCGATATTAAAACCATAATTCAGCCGCAAAGCTGACAGAGTAAGATGAGGCAGTGAAACTGTGGCACCATTAGCATGTAACAGAAGCTGTTATGTGTGTTTAAATGTACTCTGCCTGAATAAAATTGCTTGTCCTTTCAGCAGGGTCTTATTATCATTTTGGTCTTTTGCAGCATGAGGGAACATTAAACAGAGCAGGCTTGTGTCTAAAAACAAAATCATCTAGATAAGGTGACCTTGGTCTAGGCTGATATAATCCCAGGAGTTACAGGGGTTTTATTAAAAACTTAAAAGCTAGGCTGTTATTTAAACTTTATGCTCTTCCCTCCTCAAATAAATGAAATATTGACAAAATCTCCTTAGCTGGCTGGTGTGACGTGCCAGCTGAAGTGTATCCGTATCCCTGGCTGCCTTCCTGGCACAGTCCAAGCGCGCCTGCGGATCTGTTGTCTGAGGTACTGATGTAGTCGGCATCGCCCACTGAAGGACAGGCCGAAGCTGTTTTCCACCTGCACAGTTTTGCGGTGCTTGTGATGTTGGCTATAGTCTGTCAACACAGGTTGAGCACAGAGTAGATCCTTGGAATTATTAATTTAGAATAGAGAAGAGTGTTAAATTTCAAGCTTGACATTCAAGTAACATCTCCTACGAGAGAGCCTTTGGCAAATTTTGCAAAAGCAAGGGAAGGGATTACCTCCATAGTTTAGAAAGTCTCTATTTCCTCCAGAGATTGTAAAACATGAGCTCCCATTAAACTGGAATATTACTATTTATGAACAGAACTTAAGGGTTACTATCCCAAGTATTTGGGGATTTGAGAGCATCCTTCTGTACTGTGCTGTCCATGAAGTTCTCTTAGAACTTCTCAGTAACTTGGCTGAAGTAATGAGGCACAGGGTCAGGAACTTTGAGTTTGCCTGAGCTACAGTCAGAGGTGTGATCTCATCTGAAAACACCCAGTAGAGCTTTAAACTCCCTACTTGGCATACTGATTGCAAAGTAGGTGCAGGAGAAAGAAGTCGGGTCAGGCTCTACCAGACTACATGGGCCAGTCTTAGGGCTAAAAAAGGCAACTGACTTAGGGCTTGGGGCCAGCGGGAGCATGAGTAGATGAATGTAGTAGTGCAAGGTCTTGAGTAGCAGCACATCCAAAGTGACCTGATTTACAGAGCTATGGGTTGTGCTAGGGAGATGGAGTGAATTTTCCCACTTCAAGAAAAGTCAGTAACAGAATATGATTTACAAAGATGCCCGCTTTGCTCCTCATCCCATCCTCTGCTCACACGACATCTCTCCGTCTTTTACAGTTTCTCTCTGCGTACATGAGAAATTCCACGTTTGAGGGTGTTTGAAAGCCAGAATCGTTCTGATCTTTTTCAGCACGCTAAAGTAAAACCCTGATCTAAACCACCCCGTATTTTGTCATATCCAAATTTTAATGCTGAGACTTGAATGTATTTATTAACTACAACATACTAACAATTGTTTAATTGCAAGCATCCCTTCTACTGTTGATGCATTCCTGATGTGAAGGAAAACAGGGGCATATCAGAGAGCGGTTCCTAAGTGTGCTGCTTCCCAACCAAGAGCATTGAAGTCTGTTACATAAAAAGCTGTTGTTGTCCCTTCTCTCCGTGCTTCATCTCTGCCTGTCTGTAGATGGGTGTTCAAAAGAGTTGGTGGGTAATTGTACTCCATCAAGGATGCATTTAAGATTTCAATTGCTTCTTTTACATAGAGCCCCCTCATTCTGTACTTCACAGTCACTGAAAAACAATAGAGAACTGAAGATGTAAAATTCAGTCCTTGAAAATGTGCTTTGCGTCCTAGTTAACTGTCTTACTGTCTAAGGCTTTTCAATCCTTTCAAATTGCAGAAGAAGCCGTGGAGTTAATGCGTGTAATTTATCAAAAAGATAACAGAGCATTAGGCAGGAGCTGGCCATTGACCATTGTGTACTGCAACTTCAGCAGCCACCAAAACCAGAAAAGTGGTTGGGATAAAGGTTAAATACCAGGTGCCTTCGGTGAAGTAATCCAATGTACATTAAACCGGTTAGGTTTGGTCCAAGCCACAGTACCTCACATTTGGGTAGGCACACACAGACAGTGCCTCCAGCCCAGCTGAAGGGTGGCAGCTTGCTAAACTACTGTCACTTGGTGCTTTTGCTGAGCCTGCTGCAATTGGGACCAAGCCTCTCGTCGCATGATGAGATGTTGAGACCTCGCTTGAAATAATCGGAGTGTTGAGACCCCGCCACTGATTACACAGCCAGGCTGTGCTGGGGAGTGTTGAGGCCCCACGGGCAAACCGTGCGGCAGATGCGCGTCCCGTGGAGCATCACGTCTTGGATGCCTAACTGCATCCTGCCTGGAGCAGCAGCGCTGAGCAGTGACACTGTTAGGTGACATGAAGTGGGGAAAGCAGTACTCCTGTGTCTTCTGCCCTAACAGCCCCTTTCCCTTCCCACACACCTTTCCATCTGTCAGAGGCCTTTGCATCATCTACTCCGAATCAAACTTCTCCCTAAACCACCAAGTTCCACTCTTCTGACCAAAGTTGCCCCTGGCAACAGTAGCCTCTACAGACTGATTGTGATGAATGAAATTTGCTGTAGTCCTTCCAAAGAAACTTTGTCTTGACAGAAGAAATTGAAGCACAAGCAATGTTGTCAGCCATGTGAAACTGCCTCCGGTTTTTTATACCGTGAAGGTTCTGTTCAGCCACCTGAAAACGTTCAACAAGATCAGCTTCAACATTTGGTTTCTATCTCTGATTCATTAGAGAAGAAAATCTACCCTGGCTGACTCAGATGGCTGGCTGTGTTAGAGTGATGGCAGTGTGCAGGCATAAGATGCTCCAGAGCATTGTTATCATGAGGACATACGGGGGGGGTTGTGTTAGTGTTAGGGATTATTTTTATTTATTTACCAGTGCCACAGAAGAATGTGAGTGTATTTATTGTCTTAGTTGTGCTTGCCACAAAGAAAGAATTCTGCGCTCATTGTGACAAACCTGAAGCAATCTTCTTAAATAATGGTCTGGCCCTGCATTTAGGAGGGGGAGAATCCATTGTAAGCTTTTTAATTGTTCAGGCTTTGAAGAGAGACAAAAAAAAAGTTTGCTATTTGTTACGGTGGTTAGGTTTTACAGCACATAGTTCCTTTCTTTGGTTGGGATTTTTCATCCTGATAATATAAGCTTCCTTTTTAAGCAGAATTTCTCTCTAACCTGACCTAGACCCTTGGGAGGTTTCAGCCCTTTGGCTGGTTGATAATGTGATTGCAGATGTTTGCTTTTTTGAACAGATCACTAAGGCAGCTGAATGTGATATTGAGATTTAGCAGTTGCTATTAGGACTCGTGTTCTTGCAGACCTGGGATGGGAATTTTAATCACTGCAAGTCAGAGTTATGAGGTTCAGATAAAATAACAAGTATTTGCAATTATGTGGCTGGAGCCTCTTGAGAGATCTAAAATTCACCTCGGACCGTTCCTCGGTAAACATGCTTTCCAGTTCTTAGCTTGCCTTGCAGGATCCTTCTCCAAAGGAACTCAGGTGCTTTAACAGCGCTTTGCTGGCCCCGGGAGAGCTGATGATTTATGCAGACGTGAGCGGGGATCTGTGTCACCTTCCCAGGCCCTGCTCACCAGTGTAGGTTTCAGGAAAAATCTGATCTTTGGGATGAATTTTTTTTCCAGACAAGCTTCCTCGTTTTTCCCTCCTTTCCTCACCCACATGACGTAATAGTTGGAACAGGACGTCTGCTGTGTAGAGGTGGCAAGATCAGGTTGTGTGTATCTTGGCCTTGTCGTTGTGCTGCCAGTGACACGCTAGCAGTTGTTCTTGTGGGATCTGAAGAAGTTTGTATCATGCTGTAGAGAGAGCCAAGAAATGCAGAGCTGCTCAAAATTTTGACTATGGAAGACTTTCAGGAACTCTTACTGAGAGATTTAAAATTATGCAGATGCAGAAAAAAAAATAGCTTGCCCAGAGTCACTTAGATAGTAGTAGCCAGAAGTAGAAACTAGATTGTCAGACTTCATTTTGGCACTGCGCAAATAAAGAACATGTCATTTAGGTATGAGGAGGAGGGGCATCTGTCAAATTAGATTGCCTGAAGAGTCATTTCATTTGAACAGAAGCAGTTCATTACTTGATGGTAAAGAGTTAATGTACGAGTGCCATGTGTTGGACGTGATACTCAGGCTCGTAGGTATCCTAGCAGATACCTGCTCCTAGGTGCGTATCTGCTCACAGCAGAGCTTGCTGCTGCTGGGCCATACTCTTTTCTCTGGAAGCTGTGGTAGATTTCTCCCATTTTCATTTCTGTTCACTGCAGTGTGGCTGAGAGCTAATTGGTTTTCTCTCTTTCATTTTGATATATGGAAGGGTGCTCTGACTGGTGAATTAGCAAGACCCTTACTAAAATTCAAGGCCATTTTCTTTGCCTAACAACAGTGAAAGTTAAACTACTCCCTGCTGAGCAGTGGAAAAAGAGGTAGCCCTATAGCTACGTCTTGTGTGGGGAGGAGCCATGAGCACCAGGTACTCTTCAGGCTGGAAGCTCTATAGGTTGGGAGCTCTATAATTCTATTAGCATTTTAGATGAACTCTGGAGCTTTTACGGATTTGCATTCCTGCATGCACACACTTGCACATAAATGCTAAAATATCTTCTATTTTCCGCCCCACAGAGCTAACCTCCAGTAAGCAAAGCACCAGGGAACAGAGGCACCACTTAGAATAGATTAAATTCCAGCCGCAAAGAAACATCGTTTGGGTTTTACTTGCAGGAGACACTATGCTCTGTTTCTTCAAACCCCACAGTAGGAATAAAACTTAAATTATTGAGGTAAATAGCTTAGGGAGTTATAAATAAGGATTAGACAATTATGTGGATAGGAATAGGGAGGATAAAAATTGAAGGGCTATCAAGTTGCCTGCATCTGCTTATAAATTCATCACCAGTACACAAGGAAGGTAAAAATCTCTAAGCATTGCCATCAGGGAGAAGATCTCTGCATGAGCAGCGCTATCTCATGCAGCAGTGACTTTGGGTGTATTTCTAGGTTGCTAAGTAGAGACATCTTACAGAGCCCTTGTTTTTCAGGAGGTGGTGGTTTTGCTCTTTCTGACACCCAGATTCCTTTATTATGTGAAGAGATGATGCCTGAAATAGCTAAATGCTTTTGAATACCTGTTTCCTTTGGGACAAGAAGTGTATTGCTAATCATCTGGGACTGATGTCAGCCCAGAATAGATTGGTCTCACTCTCACATTTCAAATTCTGCCTAATATATATAGTAATCATTCCCTAGCACCATAGGGAAAGAGAACTCAGACCCTCTCAGTCTTAGCACCGTACAAGTATTCTATGTGCTAGAAAATCTAAGATCACCTTCTAGAGGTTTCTCTGTCTTTGCTCTGACTCTAGAGAGAAGCAAAGCAGACTGAGTATCTAACTGAAGCTGTGGTTCATCGCTGCACAGGCTTTGCTGGCTCTGCCTTAAACGGTTCGCGTTCTCTCCTGCCTACCTGCTCCTGCCCTGCTCTGCTCTCCCTCTCAGTTGTGCCAGCCCGGTTCTTTTTGGGCCCGTGCTGGAATGTCTCGGTGTCTTTTTAGGATGTTACCGAAATATGCCTGGTGCCACACGGTTCTGTTTTCCTCTTCAAAGTGGAGGTTTATACTGAAACAAATTTGTAGCTTCCTGGATGCTTCACAGATGACAGCAGTGTGTCAGCTGAGGCTAGTCAGATCCTTATAATGCAAAAACAGTCGTCGTCTTCCTAAAAGGGGGAGGTAAGCAGGGGATACACTTCCATTAGATTATGTCGTTATAAGATTTGTGACACAGATGAACGATTTTGATTCTTTCCAGCAGAAAAAAGCAATGCACATACACACTCCAGTGAGAATGGCATTGTTCCCTCTGTGTTTTGTGAAATGACAGTTACTGAGAGGATAAACCCAGAAGAACGGCTCTAGATAAATCTTTATATAAATTATCAGCAAAGAGTTTCTCTCTCACTCGTTCTCTCATTTCATAGACCATTGGCCAATATTCCCATGCAACCATCTTTTAATAGAAAAG
The DNA here is from genome assembly GCF_036417535.1 of Chlamydotis macqueenii. Classification (NCBI taxonomy): domain Eukaryota; kingdom Metazoa; phylum Chordata; class Aves; order Otidiformes; family Otididae; genus Chlamydotis; species Chlamydotis macqueenii. Next base: position 1,809,185 of record NC_141566.1, read on the forward strand.
AAAGATTTCCTTCTAGGCAAGGGGAAAATAAATGAAAATATTATTTGCTTGGACAGATCATCTGCAGCAGGAAAATCAGTTGGGATTGTTTATTCAGCAGAAGAAGCAGGGGAACTGATGACAAAAAATTACTTGTAACCCAGGAGACATGTCGCTCCCTGCTTGGCAAAATCCTTTTCGTACATACAGGACCTCTGCTTATATTTTTTGTGGTTGTGATACTGAAATAAATGTGTTTTCCTTTATAACAGCCGACTCTGTTGTTATCACCTAGGGAAACTTCTGCGTACATCAGGGTTGCAGGGTGGGTACGTTCACTCCTGAACTCTTCTGTGATTGAAACAGAGTAATTATGTATGATTATCTCTGAATAACAGATGCCAACATCTAATTGATCAGTGCGTCCTGTAGCAATGACGCTGCCTTTCACCAGCTGTGGGGTACCTGCGACAGGTACTGCTGGAATTTTCCCTTTCCTTTGAAATCTTTTCAGCACTCCTCATCACAACTAGCTGTTTTGACTGGTTAGCTTAGCAGTGCATTGACGTTTTTCTCCAGAACAAGCTTCGAGGGAAAGTGTAATATATGGCTAAATGAAATCATTTCCAGCAGCACCTGTGGAAATGATCACTGAGCTCGTAGGGAATTTCCATGCGAGCTGTGATCAGCCCCAGGTGAGGTCTACAGAAGGTGCTCTACAATCTTCTGTGATAGCTGCTGCAAATACAGCCACATAAAACCAGCAGCCCATATTATTAGGCAGACACCGATGTGATCTTACTGCTACCTACATCTGCATCCGCGTCATTTTGCAAGTGATGCGATGGTTCTATATAATCTGTCTTCAGTTTTACCATGACTTCCTTCAGCATCGTATCTGAGCAGAAATGAATCATGTCATTCTCCATTGTCATCATGGCCCTTCCAGGGTTGTATTAGGGTGACATTAAAAAATAATTTTAAACAAAAATGTGCCACATAGTGTTTTGGCAGGAAGGAGGCATGCAGAACAGTGAACAAGTGGGTATAGAGGCAGGCTGTCTCTAGTTGGTATTTGCCTATGACACTGAGACAGAAATGCATCTGGAAAGTTCTGTGACTTCTTTAAAGGGAGTTTTGTAGGATCTGGTTTTGCAATTCGTCTCGTGTTGGGTTGTTAAGCTATTGAATATCTCTTGTTGGCCTCCAGCAGCTACAGGTTGGAACCTGGCTGCGGTGCATTGTGGTTCAATAACAGAAGATGATTTTCAGACACTTTTATTTTAAAGTTTATCTACAAAACAAGTGCATGCACACATTTTAAAGTGTTATATGGCTTTTCACTTGAGCATGAAGTTGGAATTGCAGCATCACTGACTCTTTTGAAATTGGTGGGATATCCAGAAGGGTAAAGCGACGTGTGTCCATTCCAGTATCTAGAAAAAACAGTGAGGGAGCAGGGCTGCGCCTCTTCACTGCTCCTTCAGGGAGGCCATGCAGGTCGAGTGCAAGGGGAGTCGGGTTGGAGAAGCAAGAGGAATGCAGGCAAAACTCCAGAGATGTCACCCAGCTGAGACCAGTAATCTCCTGGGGTGGATAAAGAAATCCAAAGGACATAAGACAAATATCACAGTGTAGTAATACAGTTATTTAATATTTCTCGTATTACCTAGCATGGCAGAGATTTAGAATTACAAGAACTTCTTGCAACAATGTCTGAATTGTCTTAAAAAGAGGTGTGTATGTCGTTCGTGGGTGGCTGAAGAGCTAGTCTGCGAACTGAGAAATGAGTCTGTTATCCTCAGTGAAAAACGTACAGTTATCAGGAACAACAAAAAATTCATCACAGAGTGGCACACAGGAAACTAATTGGTAATGAATTTTGTAATCCCTGGCTGAATTACACTGTCTTCATACAGGCATAGAAAATTATAACTTTTCCCTGAATTAATATTATCACTAATTAGTCCGGTTTTATGCATAACATCTCTTTAACAAGGGATTGTTTGCTATGGTTTCCTATTTATATAGGGAAAAAAAAATTACCCGCCCATGAAGTACCATCCTGGTTGATGTAAGTGTTAAAGAAGTCCCAGGGATTTTGTTGGTGACCCTTCTGGAGTGCTGCTCTAAGTTACATAGCTGATGATGGTTTGTATTGCAACTGTTTGTTGCCAGGTCCTAATTTTGTTAGGTCATTTTGGTTTGACTTGCCTTTGTAAAAAGCACGACAAATGAATTGTATCTACTTGAAGGTGCTGTCTATTTTATGTCAACTTCATTATTGCAGAAGGCAGTCTGAAAGCCAAAGCCCACTGACCTACAGCATGGAAAACATGAACAGAATGCGTAATTCATCTATCTGAGATAAACTGTGAGGTAAACCTCAAACGAATGTAATGATTAATTTGGGTGAATGCATATGTTTGTGCTTGCAACCACATCTGTTCTCTTCTGGAGGGAATCAAAAGCATCCATCTGTTTATTGTAATAGCTTCCAGTCTGTGTATACAGATTCTCTTCTATATTGAGAGTCAGGGCCTGTTTCTGTAAGCGAAGTGGTTCAGAGAACGAGATCTGAAGACCCCTGGAGTTCCAGGAGCTATACTAAGCAGTGTATATACATCCTGTCATGTCAAAATTATTTTGGCTACCTTGAAAACCATATCTCCATTTGTATGATAGAGAACGGGGAGATTTAAGACGAGAATCTGTAATCTGTGAAAACTACTGCTTGGCATAGCAAATACTGCCTGTTGTCTGACAGGAGAGATGCTGCACAGCCTGCTCCTCCCTTGCCCCTTGACAGCTGCCTCCAGAGTGCCTCCTCTGTTCCTGAATATATATGGGTACATTTTTTTCCAGTAATAGTACCCTATTTCCACTTCTCCTGTGTAAATTATAGTCTGCAAGGTGGCACAAGTTCATTAAATTTGTGGATTTTATCAATACAAAGTTCATTTAAAAAGTATAGCACCTGGATCACGGAGTTACAGCTCGTTAAAAAGCATAGCTTCTGAAAAGTCCTAGGTAAGAAATTTGCCATCTTTGTCAGCTGGCAGAGAGTCAACTAGCATTTCATTAGAGATCCCAGCTCCAAACACAGCAAGTTGGTAAGGCGGCCGCTGCTTCTGTACCTTCTTTCATCATTGCAATTGCATGGCAGAAGTGAAAGATGTATCTTCAGGTAAAAGATGAATTTGACAGTGAGAATGTGAATGAAATGCACAGATAAATTAAGAAAACCTTAACACAGTTAATTGAAAATTGTTCCTAAAACCGTCCCCAAAACAGAAAATGTTTTTTCTTTTATCTACACATTATTTTTAAAAGATACAGAAATAAATGTGGCAGGTTCCTTTTTATATCTGTGAGGCAAGGAGATTTTACTGGAAATATCCTGAGTTGGTTTCTAAATCAGTCTTTCTTTTTATCTTCATTTGTCTCCAAGCCTCTGAGGTGACAGAATCACAGTAGCGGGAGATGGAAAGATTTTGGAATAGTTTTCTTAATGATTAAGCCAAGAGCTTATGCAAAGAGCCTCACATTCTTCCAGTGAAATATGTATGTAGTTTTTACATAATAGCCAGCTTAAGATCCTAAATGAAATGTGATATTCAAACCCAGGAGATGAGAGAGCAGGAAAAAAAAAAAAAAAAAGGAAAAAAAAACCCTTCAAATGATGAGCCTGATTGCTGGAAAGACCTGATCAGGTAAAGGAGGGCTCCGCCACCCCGCACAGCACAGTCTGGCGTCCCAAGGAAACAAGACTTAGGTGTTGTTTACTAGTCACATCCCCATTCCTAATCTTCCCCAGCACATTTTGAATCCATTGATCAAATCATGCATACGGGATACAGGAGCTGAAATATCAAAGATTCAAAGTTCCTACAAGTGTCATGAAAACAGCCAGGTGGAAGAGACAAACCCTGTCCATACTCCCACAGAGAGGTGATTTATAGGACTGACCCAGTATGACCCACCATGGGACAGCGAGCCGTGATGAACAGCCAAGCCTTAGGAAAGCTTCACTCATTTCTCACCTTATTAGGCGTCAGAGCATGTAAACACGAGGCAACTCCGGAGGAAGCCAAGCTTCGTTAGTTCTGCTGCTGACAGAACCACTCATCAGTGGTTTTGTTATACGGAGAGAAGAACTGTTATATTTTTCATACATACACATGATCATAAACTTGCATCCTTAATGGCTTGCATGAAGAAGCAAAAAAAAAAAAAAAATTAAATAAGACCTCCATTAGAAGGGGGATAACACAGGTGGCCCTTGTGACCAGTTTGACTGAGCAGAACCCAGACAGGCTTTTACAGAGGGGGTCCTCTGAAATGAAACGTGATGCAGGAAAATCCCAAGTGTGCGCGTTACACTGCAAGTTGGCTGCCTCATATATTCTGCTCAGTGCAGAATTGAATCCCAGTTTCTCCGAACCTCAGCATGCATTTGGATCAGCTATCCTTTAGACTAAAGAGCCCAGAGAAATTAAGAAATTCAGCTCCAACCCTTGAAAGTAATAAAGGGACATACATCTCTTTTCCTGTCTACTTTATGCCAGACTTTTTCTAGCATTTCTGTGTTATTCAAAATCGCGATGCTCTCCGAGTGTCCTAGCAAGCAATTCCCACTACGGCTTTGAGCTTTTATTGTAACTACCTTCTCTTTCTTGTAGGCAGGACCTAATGAAATAGTATAACTCCCATATGAGCAATGCTTCTCCTTGCTTTGAGATCCCGCAGAAAACTGTCGGTTTGATGGGCTTTTGCATTCTGACAATATTTGATCCATCTGCCAGAGTACCTGGTGCTTCAGCAAATAGCAAATCAGAAATAGCAGAATAGCAAATCAGAGCAGTTCTGTTTGAACGAGAGAGGGGTTCCTGTTTCGGTTCAGAGTTGAATTGCCTTGATTGGAATGAATTATTGCAGATCTTTGTGAAACCCATAATGTAAACACGAAAAAAAGTACAGCATCCGTAACAGTCAACTCTGATTTTACATTAAAAAACCATAGCTATGCTGAATAAAAGCAAATCTGTCGCTTAATGCAAGACAAATATAGATCATTATTCTTAGCCAAAGAAATTCGTTATACTGTTAATACCAAGAGTGGAATCATCTAGGCTGTGGAGCCAGGGCTGCTGGAATCTCTACAGTTCTGCCATACACTGTGTGGCCTTGGAAGAGGAAAAGAGTGAAAGAGGTGAAAGACCTTGAACAACGTCTCTGTACCTTGGTTTTCCCCAGGGAAAACTGGAGATACTTACCTGTTCACAAGGGGGGGTTGCTTTTTATTCAGTACTTTAAAAACCATGGCTTTATAGCATGAGAAGTAAAAGCTCTTTAAGTTGCTTCGGTTTTATTTTCTAGAGTGGATTGATCAGCCCTGTCTATTGATTCAGTGTAAAAAAACAAAGGAGTAAACCAGGAATATTGTGGAGACACGGTTATATGCAACATAGAAACATGCCCTGCTTTAAACTGGTTTGGTTAAATCTGTCCGAAAAATCTGGACAAAAATACATTTTGGTTTATCTCAGATCAGTTAGGAACAGATTGAAGCTACAGTAAATTAAAAGCACTGTTCAAACCAAGGCAATGCCATGTGCAGACAAGCCTGTAAGGAACCACATGGACCCCATTCTGCCAGCCTCGTAACAAGCTCTGGAGGGCTAAAGCTGTCATCACCTTTTCAATTCTTAGCTTTTATGAAGTTCTTTCTTCCTAAATCCAGAAAGAATACACCAAGAACAATTCCGATCACTTGCGTCATTACTGAGGATTAAGGAGCAAAGACTGTAAAACATTTCTTAATTGGAAGTTGAGGGGAATGGGTTGGGGGCATCATTAGGCAAACAAAGCCAAGCGCCCAGTACAATAGGTGGTAAGTAGACCATTAGCCTCTGCTAAGTACTTCTTTAGCTGGAACCAGGAAAAGCAGTTTAGGGGAAAAAAAAGGGATTTAGCATGAACACATCCCATCTCTCTAAAGATGTGCTAAACTGGGTAGCAAAGCCCCTCAAATTAGTAAAGGGACAGAATTTACATAAAAAATAGTCTGTGCTTTTCCTTAGTCCTCACGTGAGTTGATCTAATTTCAATGCAGATGCTAATTGAGACCAAGGTAATCCCAGTTTACAATGGTGCTTGATGGAAGATGTTAAGCAAACGGTTCTTTGCAAAGCGTCTCTCCAGCCCTTGGAGTGCAACAACTTGGTGACTTCTTTTCTCTTGCAGTTTTGAAAAGAAATATCGAACCCCTGGAATATTTGACCTGGCTTTTTGATATCTGACTAGCTTTGCCAGTGAGTGTCTGCTCAGTTAAGCCCCTTTACTTTTTTTTTTGTGTGTGTGTGAGTTTTTCAGTTGTGGAACACACAGAAGAAGGCATGCTGACTCCAAAGAGGCTGCTAATCCTCTCCAGAGAGCAATTAAGGCAGCATTCACAAAACCGTTTAGCTTTTCTGTTCCTCACTTCTGATCAACTTTTTTCCTTTGACTTCTTCAGGGTTACACGTGAACCTCTTGACCTTTTTCTGTTTTATGGCATCAGGAAGGCTATTTCTCTGGTTTCTTATTTAATTTAAAACCTGATCCTGAAACTGCCTCCTGGAGAGCTCTCCATTTCTGGTGAAGCTGACAAGAGGTCTATACACACTACGGATTGAGGCTTAAATTTACTGACTGTCAGGCCACGCATTCCTTTACCCTTCTAGTTCCGAAAATCCATAGTAGAGCACAGTCATGTTTTAGTAAAGGCAGAGTAGCTGATAGAACCACCTGTTCTCCATTTCTAATGCCCGAATCTGCTAAGTATGAAATCTGTCTCCCCAACAGCCTGTGACACGAGTTGCTCTGTATTTCCCAGAACAAAGAGCATCAGGAAGGATTTCGTTCATTTGTCTCCGAACTGACAGGAGTTTTTGTCATGATGTACTCTCAAAATTGGACATGTAACCAGATAAACTGCTCCATTTAGCTACAGATTTTTCCTAAGCCAACTGCAAACAAGTTACTTTATAAAAAAGCAGCCATTTTCTAAGTACTTTCAGCAATACAAGTTTAAAACCTAACTTCAAACCCCATCATTCCAGCAGCGGTACTGTGTATTGGCATAGTTATCCATAAATCCCAGTGACCTTTCACGGATTCTAACAAGGACAACGCTTTTAAGTTCAAGCTAGTACATTTCTGGAAGCCGTAACTTATTAGTTTTCAGAACTAAAATGAGTGTACAACAGGAGTCTCAGTATTTTGGGGAAGCTTTTATTTTTAGGGTATTCTGTTTTCACGCTTATATTCTTACTCCAGTTTTAAGAGGAACTGGCCAAGCAAACGTAAGTGACAGCCCTGGGTCAGCTAAGTTCTGTGAAATTTCTGATTCACAGCCATGAACGAGTGAGGAAGTTATCCAAATATATCATCTTGCCCCTACAAACTGGGGCACTCGGATACACGTGTGGTTAATACAAGCATTACTGTGGGACATACTGCTCACCAGAATCAAGGTGTAGCCTTCTGAATTAAAATATACATAAAGTAGTGTAAGGTTGTACATCTGTTTACAAAGTCTACTAGTCCATTGTCTTAGCAGAGACGTCTCCAAGCATCTTGTTCTTACCAATTTTCTGTTTGGTAGGCAGTACTAACCTGGGAAAGGCTTTAGCATTTACTTCTTATCAGATTTTTAAGCCTTGGCCCCTGCTCCCGCTGATAACACCTGTGGAGTCCTTTTAACATGCCTTCACAGTATAATCACGCAGGTCCTGCGCTGTGAGGAGGTGTTAAAACGCTCCAGCAGCGAGCGGTATATTTTGACAACTCCTTCCTATCAGTGTCCTGCTGTGAAGGGGATGGCTGCAGTCAGGCTGCGCGCATCTTAACAAGGAGTCAAAGCAGGCAAGCTTTTCTAGCGTCTTCTCAAAAAACTGAGTGGAGTCTGATTTTGTTCTTACTTTACCCTGTCATTCTTCACCCATTTGAATTGTACAGTTACGTAAAGAAAGAAAAAAACACCACTAAGCCACCAGAAGAGGGAAGCAACATGTATGTTGTTTTATTACCTTCCCCTAGGTACTAGCCATACATTTTACTGACATTGGGGCTAGAAGTCGCTCCTGTAGCAGCATCACTTTAACTGGTAGTTCATCGGGGCAGGGGGGTCACAGGCAGTGTTTTGCATCGGTTTACTGGTAGAAGTGTGTAGCGTAAGTACAGCCTTGCTGTGCTTTACAGCCTGTCAAGTGTCCACAATTAATAACTCCACTAAGGCACCTCCCTGTCCTAAGTTGCTGAGAAGTGACACGGCCACAGAAATTGAAACCAAGCCCTCTAACACGTCCCCAGAGCGTGGTACAGCAGCTTGAAAGGACCAGGGAAGGGTGAAACTCATTTCTGCAGTTTCAGTCATTTCTTGAACAGGTATACAGGCCTCAGAATCTCCCCTTTTTCAATAGCATTAAAATAATACAAGTTTAAAAAGCCAGTAGCCTAAAATATGTTCTGAAACATCATCTTCAGAGCTGTAAAGGACTTCCTAATAGCACCAAACATTTGAAAGTCCCTGTTTCAGTCCCAAAGAACTTTTTATAATAGTGGAGTAGCATCCAGTTCAGGCTGTACGCTTATGTGTCATCTTCTCAGACATGAACTCCCGAGTACATCGTTTGGTCACCCTGTGTAACTCCAAGAGGGGATGCGTTAGCCCTGTGTCCATAAATTGTTCTTTTAAGGAAAGATGCTGGAGTCATTACTGCGGTGTGATCAGTTGGTATTCTGTGGTTAGCACGTGAAGGGTGCAAGAGTTGTCCACTGGTAGGCGGAGGGCTTAAGAACCGAGGATCTTCAGCCAACTCAATAATAGGAAGGGATGGAGCTAGAGTCATGCAGATGTTGCTGGTCTGAGGACCGCTACTCAGTGAGCTTCTGGTGGCTGAACTGGAGCTGGAGAGGCGAGAAGGAAGATCATGTTCTAGTAGCCAAGTCTGGCCAGGTGCAAGTCCACTTTGCTGCTCTTCATCCTGGGATTTTAAGCATTTGCAGCAGCAAATTCCAACACAGGCACCGCCAACAACAAACGCCACAAATACGGACCCAACGAGAAGGAACGGCAGGTACACGGGCACTGAAAATGCAAGAGTGACATTAGCCGAGCATTCATTCATGAGGTGTTCTAGGTGTCATTCTGTTCATTCCTTAGGACACACAGACACACATACACCAGGGAGCAGCCCAGAGTAGTTTTACTCTCGACTCTTCTCTTACTGCAGCAAGATTAGAAATTGGCAATTGCTATGGCAGGCTCCTTTGAAAAAGCCTAAAGTACGGAGGGTCAGACCCGTCAGTCCTACAGCATCTGCCACTAACATCCGTGCAAGAGCTGTCCAGTACTCACACGTCACAGCCACTCTTCACTTGGGCGTGATTAAGGAGAAATTCACACTTGTAACCAAGTTTTACAGCTAGTACCTAAACTGCTGTCGGGTTGCGATGGAATCCGGGTTCGAGGGCTACAAGCATTTTTACATTTTACACAACTTAAGTTAAGTAACATTAGTTGGAGAAGGATGCAGAGAGGAAAGCACATCTGATACGCCCCTCTCCCGTCTGCCGGGGGCACGGGGAGCTTACCTGGCACTGGAGGCCTGGGGCTGGGCTGCTGGTGGTCGCCAGGGCACCGGCCCTGGTCCAGGCGGGCCTCTCGGGACGAGCAGCAGTAGCGCAGGCTGCAGGTCCCGCAGCACAGAGTGGCCTCGGGGCCATCGTAGCGCTCGGGGCACTGGAAGCCGCGGTGGCCGCGCTGCAGGCCGCCGGCCCAGCCGTGGCAGTACTCCCCTGCGCGCGCAGGGCTGCAGCCCAGGGCCAGCAGCAGGGCCAGGGCGCAGAGGAAGCCCCTTGCCATGGCGAGTCAGGCAGGGTGCCTCACCTCTACCCACTTGGCCCACACTGCCCTTTTTTTATCCTCCCCTTCTTTTTCTGAAGGCAAGGCAAGGCAAGGCAAGGCAAGGCAAGGCAAGGCACACCCCACCGCAGGCAGCCGCAGAGCGCGGTGCTCCGGGTCCGCCAGTTGCCCACCAAGGCACTGCCTGAGCTCCCGTTTCAGGAGGTTTTATCTCCTGGCCTGTGACCTGCCTCTAATCCCCTCTCTACAGCAACAAAGGAGGACCCACTAATTGAAAACCATTTGCGGCTACTCCAGCTCCACCTCCCTCATTTCTTGCCTTCATCCCTGCTGGGAGCAGCCACTGGTTCCTGCTGGGGATGGCACACCTCACGCGCCCGGGTACGCATTTCGCCAGCGAGGCCAGGGAGTGCAGGACGCAGAAACCCAGGGCTTACCCTGGTACCAAAATTTCACTTGTCAGCAGCTGAAGTGTCAGAGGGGACCTGAGCTGGGGACAACACGGGTGAGAAATAACATTTCTGGAGCAGGAAGAAAATACATGGATGACCAGCTTCTAGTGGCTGTAACGCATAATTGGTACAAAATTAATTGTGAAAGCCCTAAGTTGGTCCAGTTTCTGTCTCCGTGTCTGAAAACGTAGAAGCTGAAAATTGTAAAGGGTCTTTTGCACTTCGGCTCTCCCTACACACAGTACAATCTGTGCATTAAAAAGCATGTTTCAGGGGACAAAATGCCTATTTTAAGATCTCTAGAAGTTTAATCTACCCAGGAAAATCCTCCAGTGTTACAAAGACCCCACGGCAGCACAGGAGTGCTCATGATTTAGTCCAGCTTTGAACTAGAAATAAAACCCTCTGTGGTCTTTCTTAGTCCCCTTACAAGTCCAACTACTCGCTGTATGGCCAGGATCCGTGTCCAAAGCGTGGCCAGCCTGTGCTTAACTGCAGTGAGGAGGAAAGTTGTTGCTAATTGAGGAGTATGAAAAGCAGGGAGTTAGGGCAGCGTCTTTTGGGTCAATATCTTGGTAATGTGCAGCGTTATTTGCAGCTTGAAGACTCCAAGCTGCACTCTTGAATGTACGCAAAAGGTTTTTCCCACAGTTTTTTAGGAGTGTTGCCATTGATTGTAGAGGGAGGCTGGCCAAGGATACAAACTTTTAGAAACATTTACACAAAATTGCCTCCTTTCTGATTTTTTTTTTTTGTTTTAATATTAGATAACAGCGTGCACAGTGATGCTTTATTAACTATTTCATCGGTTCAGTTAAGTCATATTTCGATCTGCCAAAGACATCAGCGCTCATCACCTTTGCCAATCAGTCACTTTGCGTGCGTCATTTTTTAATTGGCTTTTTGGCAGACGTGGTTAAAGAGATCTGTGGATTCAGGAATGTTAAATGAAATCCCCGTTTAGGACTAGAGAACTTTCCAAACATTGCTCAGCACTTTGAGATGTGCGCTTTGCCCTGCTGCGAGGGTAAGGTTGGCTGACTGGCAGCGTGACCGAGATTTTTAGAGGATGATTTGGGCAATGTAGAAAATACCGAGCAGCCCCAGCAGCCTTTACAGACAGCCAGAAGCGAGTGATGGGCTATCCTGGACTGGGCTCTCAGAGCACTGAAGGGATACTTCAAGCCCAGGGCCTTAAGGCTTTATTCACACATTCAACCTCAGCACCATTAGGCCAGACTAAATACTGACTTTATTATTTGTTGTTATGGGAAAAAAAGCAGCCTCAGGCAGGCTTTAAGCACTTTGCAGAGTTAATCATCTTCCTCGTTAAAGGAGTATAAAGGCATCGCCAAGTCAGGTATTCAAATGCTAAGAAATGCCTTAAGTTGCTCCTTGCATTAACGCTGGGTGATGCCTGCCCTTGATTTCCTCTCTCTGCATGTACCCTATCTTTAACAACACGGCCGTGTATTATTTTTTCCTGCAGAGGATTACGCTACCTCCCTTAGCAGGGATAAACTTGGAAACTAGCTGTAGAGTTCCTGTTCAGGGTCCGCACGTGTGTTTGTGTGTGTTCCAGGAGGCATTTGTTTCCCGATCCAAAAACTCGCCTTCATCTTGTCATAGGCTGTTCTGTGCTGGGATGTCCACTTCACCGCCGCAGCAGCGGATGAATGTTATTGTGTATAAAAATTGGATATGCTTACATAACTCGTGACCCACTTTGGATTTGGGGACGGTGGTTGTGAACGACAAGGGTAAATAATGAAGAAGTTTCTATTCTAATTCTTTATGTTCCGTCACTCAGCTTTCTTAGTCTTTCACCTCCCAGGGTGAAATTTTCATACTTGTTCTTTGCCAGCTTTGGGGACCTTCTAAACAAAAGCGATCCAGCCTGTTTTGCATGAGAGGACAGTGATGATGGTTTCCCATTATTATCAACAACAAACAACCTTGTCACCTTTTCTGAGCATCCCTGCAGCCAAAACAGCGTGAGCTTTGAATTTACAAGTTACCATGGAAATAGCCCTTAGAGAGAAGTCTTTTTTTGCCACATGAGGGTTGTTTCTCTGATTTAGGGAAACGTACATTCCCCTTTGTGAATTTTATGTAGGCAGCAAGATGATTAAAAATTCCTGTTATTCTAAGCAGAAAACACAAACTGGAAACTTCCCGCTTTGCAGCTGCCTTGCCTTCCCTGCAGTACCACGGTTCAGTACCAGTATTTTGCAGTCTTCTGTAATGTTGAAGATTGAACTCTGCCACCAGATTTCAGGTGTATTCTTGTCATTTCTTAATGCCAAGTGAACATTCACTACAGAACAAGAAGCAAGGGAAGAGCTAATCCTTCTCTGCGAACAGGAGCCTGCAGTCCGATGGTCAGATCCTGTAAGGTGCTGATCAGTTCTCTCCTGGTGCTCTGTGTGCTGCTTCCCTCTGACATCAGGTCAGCCCGCAGTGTGCCGGGTGCTGGCACCGGCCGGAACTGGCCCTAAATGAAATAAAGGAAATAAGGGAGGCACAGTGAGAATGCCCCGCAGTAACTTAGTTCTTTGCATTTCATGAGCGTGGCTCTTGAGTAAATGCTGCCTGTGGGAAATCATGCAGATATTCCATGATGGATAGCCATGTGCTTTATTTTTACCATGCTTGATGTGCATCATCGATGCCACCTGCCTCCAGCTGTTAGCTGCACAGCTGGGGGGGGCCTCTGCAACTCAGTTTTCCTCGGAATGTTCCCACACGCGGAGGGTGGAGTGCGGACGGATGGTGCTGGCCAGAGAGCCTCAGAGAATGAAGGGTTCTGCTTAACCACTGAACATACAGCATCCTCCGTCTCCTGCTGCCTTTATGCCCATGGAGAGATGAGCACAAGAGGGAAGGAGTGAGTTGAGTGTGAATGTCAAACTGAGAGAGGCTCAAAGGTGAAGAAAGAGAGAAGCAGACTTGTCTAAGCAAGGAAACAAGGAACAAGCTTGGGGGGAAGGGTAGGCAGGGAAGCAGAGTTGGGAGACTGAATCGTGGTGGGAATAAGGAGCTTGGTAAGGAAGGCTGAGTCAAGACACGTAGGAGGGGCAGTACTGCTCTGGAGACCTGGGAGTCAGAGAGAGAAAACTAGCTGGAGCATCGTGGAATTGAGTGTAAGCCAGAAAGCAACTGCTACCTGACATGGCTGCTTTAAAGGTATTTAGGGACTCCTGCACTTCTGGCTGCCTCTCCCTGTGCCGTCCATACAGATGCAGTCCCTCAAGTGATGAGGAGTTCGGGGGAAGAGGGAGACTGGGACTGACAGGGCAGAAGAGTCATGGTAGGAGCCAAGACTCAGGGAAGATTGATTTAAAGGGAAGAGACGGGGACTGGCTGCCCAGGGCAGCTGGGGCGGACTCGGGGAGCCCACTGGCTGGAGGCAAAGACTTGCTAGGTGAGTTTTGCTGGTGGATTTCTGAGCCCAAACCGTGAGCCTCATGGGACTGAAAAACAATGCTGTCTCATATCACCGAGCAGTTCTGTTCTCACCGAGCTGCTGAGGCCTGATTCTCTACTCGGAGTAGTGTCAGGCAGCTGCAAGGAGCTCCTCCTGGCACACAGGCCGGGGCTAGCGAGGGTCCCATGGAGCGGTCTCCTGATTCTGACTCTGTCTGATGCAGACAGGTAGCTCCCTACAGCAGCTGCTTGCTTCCTGAAGATCTGTCCTTTAACAGAGTCCCGTATTAGCAATTATGGTAGCATTGCTTTATTCTGTTACAATTAAGGAAGTGAAGAATGCAGGAAAATAAGACTAATTCAGGATAGAGCCAGGAGGCCCATGTGCCAAGGTGATGGGCAAGCACACATCTTCCTCAGCCATGGTTTCTGGAGGTTGATTAGTGAGGGGTGTCACCCCTGAGCCTGGGGGCGTGCTGTGGACAGTGAGCAAAATCCATGCCCCGCCGTTGTAGGAGGAAACTACAGGAGAGACTCATAATTACTTGGGTGTTTAATGCAGGCTTTGATTTAAGAAGAGAAAGCTGCAGTATCGACCGTTTTCTGAAGACACAGATTTAAGCCTGGTGTCAGGTTTTCTTCTGTGATGTGGTACCCAGCTGTCCTTAGGTTATTCAGAAAATCCCTCTCTGTAGTGTAGGCTTGCATGACTTCACCTGGTCTTTAAATGCTGTGGCCAGGTTTTAGGTAAAAACAGACTAGAGAATCAACATCAGTATCTGGGAAAATGTACCCTGCCTCTGCAGAAGACGACTAGCAGACCTGTAAGCTTATTAGTTAACAAGGGACACGATCTCCGCATGTTTTATGTAGAAACAATTACTGCCTATTAGAGGCCTGTTGGGTGGCCTAGTGCTGTGTGCGCAGTGCCCTGCTGACGCCTGCCTTCGCTTTATCAACACAAGTGCCGTGAGAAGGATGCCAGAGCAGCGCTGTGGAGCATCAGGAACAGAGGGTGCTGGCTGGAGTAGCCAGCTCTCAGGACTCAAGAGCTCTCCAATTCCCTTCTTGTTTTTTTCTTCTTTTTTTTTTAGGCAGGTTAGCTTTTTTCTTTTTAAAGTGTGCTGCAAATTTAACTGAGTTTCGATTTCAGAAATGCTCACAAAGCTTCCACAAGCAAAAAAAAAAAAAGAAAGAAAAAAAGACAACAAACATGTCAGCGTTCTGTTTTGAGAGGTGCGGGGACAAGAAGACACCTCTATCTTTGATCTGTATGTACAGTTACAACAACCGTTGCATATCCCTAATGCTCACAGTCCCAGTGACCCACACGTAATGACGTGCCTCGTCACAAAATCCCAAACGGAGCCTATAGTTTACATTCTCATTTTCTAGGTTGCCACCTCTTTAAAAACAAACCAAGAAATATGAAAACCAGTCTGTACTGTTCATCCTCCTCAGCAGAGAGAATGGGGCAGAGGTGGCTCACATCAGTGGATTTAACACTGTTAGTCCTTTTTTGGGACATTATTTTTTGACTGAACCAGCAATTTCCAACAGACCTCAGGAAGAATCCAGGTCTTAAATTTTCTTTGAGTTAGACTTTGACAGCCCCTTCACTCCTGGTGATTTTCCTTCTTTCCTTCTCCCAGCTACATGTCTGTTTTCTCCTTTTTGAAGAGCCAGGCTCATTTCTGCACTTTCCTACCACGAGAGAAGCCTTTTGAGGGAGGAAATTAGGTGTTTGTGTGTTCCCTGCTGGGCTCTTCCCTCTCCAAGGAGCCCCCTCTTGATGTCAGCAGAAAGCTGGACTGTCCGGTGGCCCTCCTCACCTAAAAAGACAAACCACCTATTAAAAGCGGATACCGGAAAAGAGAATGGCAGAACTTACTGAGATGGTGATTTACTGAGGGATGCTTTTTGAATGCTTGCTCAGCCTGAATGCTCTTGATTGTTCATACACAATAGGCCTGATTTTCAAGAGGGGATGAGTCCTGGTACCTTCGCGGGAATCAGCAGGAGCTGCCGGAGCTCGGTCTGTGTAAAGATGAGGCCTGGGCGGTGCTGAGCAACGCTGCTGTGGCAGATGGAGCCCGAGGATCAAACGCAGTAAGAGTTAAGCCAAACTTTCATTGCCAACTCAAATCAGAATGTGTTTGCAGTTCAAACAAGTCTGGATTTTTTTTTTTTTTTAGTTAGTTAGTTGTAAGTTTTTCTTTCTTTTTTTTTTTGAGATGCAGCTGCTTCAGTGTTTAAAGGATTAGAAGCCTGAAATGCTGGAAATCTCACAGGAAAACCTGCTCTTAAAATCTCCAGCTCTGAACTGGATGAATATCTGACCCCTTGGGCTCTTATTATTTTCTGTTGAATTTTTCTGCAGTAGGCATTTTCTAGCTAAGTACAAAAGCCTGCTATCAGAGGCTTGGCGTTTCTGTCTGAACTGAAGTCAAGTCACTGAGCAGTATCACGACAGCTTGAATCGTGCTTCATAAGCCTAACTGAAGGTCTTCGCAGGCATTTGGGTTCATCAGAGCATGGTCAGGAATAAGTCCTGACAGAGCGTCTGTTAGGCTGTGGAATACCAATTTCATTTGGAAAGTGGTTGAGGAAAAGGCTGTGAAGATGCTGAAAATAAAGAAAAGAAACTTATGCTTGATAGGAAAGAGAATAAGGAGTTAGCAGGGAAGACTCCACGAGAGGGGTGAGCAGACAGAATAAGGTTATATTTATCAAGGTGATAACCGTAACAATATGTTGAAAGTCTGGCAGTGCTTCTCCTAAGAACATTCGAAACACTGAAAATAAAGAGAAGAAAATTACTAGATCATTTTGTGCAGGAACACATCCTTCACAGTTATATTAAGAAAAGAAGATGGGATAAAGTAGACACCTTTCTAAATCGCTTTCCTTTTTACATTTCTATAGGAGCAAGATGATGTAGTAAATGGAGTTTTGGGACCCAATAGCTGTAAGTTCCAGATTTCAGTCAGTCCCAGAGAAAGGAAGACAGACACACCAAAAATATGCAAACCAGCAAAGAGGCAATGCTTTGAAAAACACCATGTCACCTAAAGGTTTTCAGAAGACGCTTAAGGCACACGATGACTGACCTAGAACAGGCCAGTCCCAGTGCCGTACAGACTGTAGGCGCTGTATTGGGGATTAAATTAAGCAGTGATTTAGAAGTTCATTGCAAGACTCATTCTTCTATTTCTTGGTACAAGTCTTCATAGTGCTTTCTGGTTACTGCTTGTGTCTTTCTTGAAATTACTTTGATGTCTCTTGTGATCATCTCTCTTGACACTTTCTTACATTCTGCAGACACAAGTTGTGATCTGCTTGGCAGTTCTGCAATTGCTCTGACACTTGAGAGGAACCTTATATGCCGTCAGTCACTTATCGCTGCTTTGAATTTGCTGCCAGACCGTGTGCCACTCATACGTTCGCTGTGGAATTGGCTTTATCTTCGCTGGCTTGTGGTTTGGGGACCACATGTCACAATCCCTCATTTTAATCCTTTTCTTTTTTGTGTGTGTGATTGCACCGGCAAGATTCATCATGCCGTAGCACAGGGGTAGTCTGCGATAGCTGATGTCTCAGATAGTAAACCCTGAAACTGTGCCTTGAGGAGCAAGGGAAGACCGCGTGATGATGCCTGTGAGCGCAGGCTGCAGACCCCCCCCTTCCTCCAGGGTATTTGTCCGGATTTCTCCCAGAACAGTCTGCGAGCAAACCCTGTGAAGCTGCGTGTTGTTTGTAGCTTCAGTTTCAAATTACAGCTCTGCCACACAGACTGTAATAGAAGCAGAACTCAACGGGATACAAAACCATGGGATACAACAGGGATCACATCTTTTTCTGATGCCATTCTCTCCATTTCCCTCATACAGGACGAATTTGGCCCTGGTGATCCAAAATGTCCCGACAACACCCATGTGAACGCAAACCAGTGAGTTCTGCATGTAATGGACAGATCAGGGAGGGAATTGCACTGAACCACAAGTGACGGCATGTACAGTAAACTAATTTTTTGTAATTTAGGCAAGGGGAAATATTTGAAGAAGATAATCACTAAACCAAACTGTTGCCCTCACAGAACCCAAGCCTTTCTAGAAATTTAGAAAAGTTCAGTACACTTACTATTTTTACTATTTTACATTTCTGCTCCATGGCCATTAAAGTAAGAGCCTCTGTGAATAATTTCTGAGTAGAAAAGGAAGCAAAAAGTGGCCACATTTCTCTATCTTGCTATGCCCAGGGAATAACAGAAAATGCTGGAGAAGCAAGATGTCCTTCCTCCCTGCCCCATTCGTTACCACGAGGTTCAGATCATTTAAAGAGGTATTTCTGGACACTTAATCAAAGCCAAACCTCACGGTGAACCTCTGAACCTCTTTCAGCTTGACCGTTACTTCTTACAAGTGATGTTTTAATTTTCCTGTAATGCCAAGAAAAGTCTTTCATTCTCCCCAGCTGGCACCAGAGATAAGGGACTAAATCCCCCAGACATTGAACCATCGAACAGTTCTGTCGTATGTTACTTTAGTCTCCCGCTCAAAGTCTTTCTCTTCTTCCCGACTGATCTCAGCTTTAATGCAAAATCATCAGTGAGCAAAAAAAGGGTAGCAATTTAAAGTGTGGCTTTGACGTTTAGCCTGTGTTCTGGGCTGTTGCCCTTCACTTTCCAGCCATCTGAGAGGTGTCTGTCCTGAAGCGCGGGCTCAGGCTGCCAGGCCAGATCTGCAATGGCTCATATATTATGTCAGGGAATACCCTTAGGATGCACCAGGAGTTGGTTGTGGGTTACAAAACTGCACTTTCAGTAAGATACCTCCTTGCTGGTCCTTTTGCCCCAAGTGAACTAATTAATACCAGGATATGTTCATTCATTATGCCCTGACTATTCAGTCCCGCTGAAAGTAACAAGGTTGCACGTGTGAAATAAAGGGCACTGTTTGGTCTGCACATCTTCGTTAATTATTAGTGTCCGGGCTGAGTGTGCAGAAATAACCGTGGGGCGAGTGCATCCTTGACTTGTTGCCTAGGCAAGTGTGGTACAGACTTACTGACACCTAATGCAGACAGAACTCCGGGATGAGATTTTAGTTGTCCGTTTGTTTTACAGAGTCACTTTTCACAGTCGAGTCCCACTTTGGTATTGTAACAGATTCATGAGATCTGCTGTAATATTAGGCAGAAATAACCCGCTGCATGGACAATGTGGTGGGACAGGAACGGGAAGACACGGCAGAGACAAGTGGAATTGTAAGACTAAAGAGCCATGCCTCAGCTGCTCGAGTGAGGCATATGTTACAGATGAATTAATTTTTTAATCTCAGCTGGGTGACATTTTCCCAAATGCAGAAGCGCCAGCGAAGGGAACGACACGTTGTGATTGGCACGCTCCCCAGAAGAGGATGTTGCCAGCGAGGGCTGGTGACATGTTGGGTCAGGACCGCAGTGCCCTGGCAGCCTGCAGACTGAACGAAGGGCTGCTGCAAGTCAGGGTCGAGTTTGCAGAACTGCGTGGGGGCAGCCTGCGCTCTGCCTCTGACACAGAGCGTGTTCTGAACACGTTACTAAAAACACTGATGGCATTTCTGACACAAACAGCACGTGTATAGAACCTCCATTCTGACAGTTTCTCTTTCAATTCAGGTGGTTAAACTGAACTTGAGGCTTTTAGTTTTACTAACTGAAACATAAAATAGATAATCTGTCTCACAACAGGAACTCGGGGTGGACCGCAACCGTTTGCTTTATTCTCTCCATATGACCCTGGAGTCAGAGGAGCAAGAAGCAGGAAGACATCCCATCCATTTCAGAGCCAGTAGAGTGGCTCCTGTTCCCCCTCCAGCTGTTGGTGTGGGGCTGGCACTTATCTGGGGGCTGGCTCCCCTTAGGTAACTGAAATATGTCCATGAGCCTCTGGAGACACGGCTAGCCCAGGATCAGGGGCTGATCCTCTGTGCACATCCCTCCTTGGCCATAGCAGAGGAGAAGAGGGGTCAACAAAAGGAATTCATAATAAAATCCCAAATAACTTCAAAGAAAAGAGATCTGGTAGAACATCCTTCCAGCACGTGGTTGTTTCCTGTGGCGTGCTGCCTTGTCCTCTGCTCGTAATCCTAAGTATGACAGATGACGTTTGATACGCACAGTGACTGAGAAAGATTGCTGGTTGTCAGAATGTCCGCAGCGAAGACAACAGCTATGTTTATTGACTTCCAAATTGCAATATAATCTTAGTTATTGGTAAACCCGGTGCTGTCCAAGCTGATACTCTCTGTGGAAGCGTAGCCGATGGCCTTATGAAAGGACGGCAGCTCAGCTTCATACTGATCATGCATATTACAGTGTCACTGTAACACGCTGATGTATTGCTGTACCCTTTTGTCAAGAGCTGATGTGCTTCCTCTCTGGCTTTAAATTGCTCTGGTTTGAGGTCTTATAGCCAAAAGCAATCAACGGATAAAATGTGCAAATTAGAAAATAAAGATTTAATAGGAGAGTAGAGGAGAGTAAGAAATTATTCACACTAATGGATGAAGTAGAATTACTAAAGGGAATATCAGCTTTAGGATTCTGAGGTTCAACAGCAATAATCTTACATAAACTTTCCTTCCTCTTGCATGTCTCCAGACTTTCTAATGTCGGTAATTATTATACTTACCTTAATTGAAGTTAGTCTTTCCTTGAGCAGGAGGTTGGACTAGATGACCTCCAGAGGTGCCTTCCAACCTTTTTTTTTTTTTTTTCCTATTATTCTATTTTACAAGAAGAATAACTGGTGCAGAGACTGAATGTCTTACACACATAGTAGATTAACAGGAAACACAGACCAGAATTTGGGAGCTCAGATGCTAACGCTATGTCCCTCTGCATGGGAGGTGCCACCAGGGTCACCTGAACTTACAGAGACTACACACCTACTGCTGCAGATCCTGGAGGCACGTGATTAACATTAACACCTCAGATTTCATTTTTGTTTGCTACCTTAAAAGAAAAGCTGAAAGTCCTGAGAATGTGACCAGGGTGGAAGTAACGTAGGACAGTCTGCCTGAGCCTGCGGGGGCCTGGAAGTTGAGACGCTTGGAGTTTTCACCTCTGGGAGATGCCGCAGACAGGTTAATTGCCATCAGCCAGAGCCTGTGCCACTAGCTGTGTGCATGAGGTTAATTAAGATTCATCCAGGCCCAGTGTGCGCAATGTGCTCATTTCTGTGCTCCCAGTGGCACCTCTGCTTCTGAGAGCGGCACCTGCGGCGAGCGGCTGCAGACACGCTGGGCGGCCCAGCTCGGTCCCAAGCTTTCTGTCAGGGTATCCGTGTCTCCGAAAACACACATGAGGAGGAACACGGGCGCTGCGTGTGTGTCTTCAAGGCAGGGCAGAGCCTGCAGCGCGTGGATGTGAGTGGAGACAGAAGTCTGCCTGCATACTGTTAAGCAATAATTGAACTAAAGCAGAACTGGAGATAGAGGCATGACTAACGGATTAAATAGGATAACCTAAGGTAACCCTGGTTACTTTGGTTACTAAACTCTTTTATTTCCTTAAGAGGTTATAAATAACTCAGCTGCCTAGAAGAAAAGCAATACAGCCCATTACAGAAACTCTTCTGAGTATTAAAAAAAAAAATTAAGAAGGGAGAAAGGGCTTCAAAATTTCCCAGCTCGATAGTCTCAACGGGAGAAATGGTAACAGAAATCTAAATTACATAGACACAGTTTCATTTGCAGACTCTCGGTGAAAGGAGTGACATCTGAAATATATAGATAATTATTTTTTTAAAGATTGTACTAGGTCAGCATTAATGTAGGCAAAAGAAAAACTTTAGGCTTCCATTTGGAAAACAAATAATACGATCGAATAAGATCTCAGCTGGGCAAATATCTGCAGTGTAATGAGAGCTCAGTGTAAATTCTTACACAGATTTATTTATTTATTTATTCCCACTCCAGGCTGTTACCACCAGATTGCTCAAGCACTGCTGGAGAAATGGTAGGAAGGAAGATCATTTGGAATCTCTTTTGCAATCTTGTACACAAATAGCCTGGACAGACTAAAACTGTTGTTCAGCAAAGTATTCTGCTTAATGTTACAAAATACAGAGTGGTTGGTAGCAGATTACGAACGTTCCCAAAGCGTGTCTCACTGGACTGAATTTCTTGCTGCAATGAGAAACATTTAAGTTCTCCCTGCAAGGGGATTTCTTACGAACAGGTAATTTCAAAATCGCTCCCAAAGCCATAAAGGGGTACGTTCTGTCTAGCATCCGAGAGGTACAGAGCGCTGAAGTATTTACGAGGGAGATGGTTATGTGTTTTGTGAGTAAGGATAGAAAGATGAGAAATGCACAGCTGAGGTGCAAACTGATTAGGTCTGTTCTGTACGTGCGCGATCTTGTGAAAGGGGGTTGATGAAGAAAAAGGAACATCAGTGTCACATATGATTTTGAACATCTTCGTAAGAGGATTTATGGTTGCTTTTTCTTCACTCACTGCAGTTTTGTTTCCAAAATGATCTTACTCCTTTCCTCTGGGGCTCCTGGGCTACGTTCACTAAAGATGTGCATGGCGTAGTTCACGGTGCACAGTGTACCCTGCGGCGTGCTAGGAATAACTTCTCAACGGACTGGCTTAGGGGAAGCTCTTTGCTTTTGAAATGCTGAGCGAAACAAATGTCACAGACTAGCTTTATGATGCCAATCGTGCAATCTGAACAAAATTAAAAACTGCTTCTCATCCATATGAAAGGAAACTTTACTGGATTTTTTCCTCAACTTGGTTTTGTTCTTCAGTTAAAATCTTCATCCGTGTGCTGAAAGGTCATATTTTTTTTCTGCTTTGCTGCATCGTTTTGTTTTTCATTTAAACCCTGTAGAGAATTGACTAAGCTAAGATGGGCCAGGAAAATTAAATACGAGCTCTAGACCTAGGCTTGCTCTGCCGATGAGCAGTTGAATTGCTGTGGCCTTTGAAGTATCTAGCCTGGGTTCAGCAGAAGAGAGAAGAAAGAAAGAGGAAAGATTTCTACTGAAAACAAGCTGGCAAGAGTTTGCTTTGCAGTGTTGGGTCAGGTACGTGCTGCTGATCTGTCAAGGCTAATTAAGTTCTAAGCCAGCCATATTTTGTTGATACAGACTCCGTTATTGTCTCCATCTTCCAGAAGCCATATGGTCTCATCAGCATGACAAAGGAGTAGTTGCACAGATTGTATTAAGCGTAAAGAAGAAGAATTCTACCTTTAAGTCTCAAGCCTAAATTTTCTGTTATGTATCTTACTAAGATTTTTAAAAATCTCTGAGGGTTTTCTTCTGTCTTTCTCCAGATTCTTTTCCATTTGCCTAGGCAGGTATCTTCCACATGCATCCTGCTGCTAATGCCGTAATCTCTGATGTGAGCACCCACCTAACACTTCCGAAGCTTTCCTGTAGGAAGTTACCAGCACTCTTGCCTGTTCAAAAAAGACTGGCTCAGTAAGGGCACAGTAAATAGCGGGACACAGGTGCCAAAGTTCCCTCAGTGGAACTCTCTGGGTGTCTATTGTGTTCCCCTTCTGAGATTTCATATTAAATAGAAAGGGTGGGAAAAGTGAGAAATGGGAGTTGTTAGCAAGTGTTTATTTTCTGACAATACAAGTATAAACCGCTTCTCATGAACTGGAGTGACATTATCAAAGGGCAGCAAGGTTCTGCTCGTAGGTGGGAGATGCAATGGGCTTTTCAAACCGTTTTGTCATCTTGAGTTGAGGATGGTAGTGCCAGACAAGCCGTGGTACAGTAAACGTGGTACGTTTGCAAATAACAGTATTGGCCTATATCTGATAAACGCTTTCTGTTCCACTATTTCCAGTGAGACGACAAGTGTGAGCCAGCTGGCCACTGTTTTCTTCACTTTGCATGGGTTTTTTTTTGTCGAAGGGCACGAAAGAGGCCTGTGCTTCTTCACACGATGGACTTTGTCACTACTTCTTGGTAGCAAAAAGCGAAAAGAGTTGCTGGACAAATTGCTCTCTGTCAAATTTGCTTTTAGTGTGCCCTTGAAGTACTTTATTAGACAACCACATATTATTTTTCCAGTTCACTGTAGAGAAACATTCATGCTTCATCTACCCACCTAGCAGCTCTAACAGATGTTCAGTCAGCACGAGGCAGGACTTCCTCACTGGGCAGTACTGTCCAACAGGCTGATCAGGAGGTGGGTGGGATACACCATTCTTCACCGCTTCTTCCACTGCGCTTCACTTAAAGCAGTCTTGTGACACCTAAGTTACAGAGATGACTTTGAAGAGACTCTGTTCCCTGCAGGAGCCCCTAAATTAAGATTGTTTTCTTTAATGGCAACAATAATAAGACAGACCTGAACACAGCACATTACAGGGCAATGCGCTTGGCCTTCAGGGTTCCTATGGGTGCGGAGTGCGCAAGAATAGAATCAATCACTTGGGAATGGGACTGGGAATCAATCCATTTACTTGGGACTGGGACTGTTGGAAGAAGACTGGCCAGACCACGTGAAACCAGTGTGGTGGTAACTGGTATGGATGGGTGTGAGGATTCCTCCAGTGCTGGACTACTCTACGTGGGCCGGTACTGGTCTTTGCAAATTCTCAGGCAGATCTGGGCAAAGGACAGCAGAGCACTGGAGCCATTGCCATGCCTAGCCCTGGGGAAGCTGCTGCTGCTAAGATTGTTATTTCCCTCCCTGCCCCTCCACCCTTCTCCCAGTATTTTTTCCAGCTTATTTCTGGAAGCTGTCTTGACCCTGTCAGCAGTGAAGAGAGATGGCATGGAAGTTCTGGGATGGTATTTATTGGAAATGTAACCTAACAAAGCACGTTGCGACTTGGAACCAGCGCAAGCTGGAAGAGGCAAACATGGCTCATGGGCAACTGACTTCAGAGAGACCAGGGAGCCCCCCTGGAAGAAGGTACGAGCTGGCTGTCCGTAGGGAAAATATAGCCATTCAGTTTGCCTTCCCTTGTAGTTTTCCATTGTCCCTGTAAGATTCCGAAGATTTCCACCAAAGATTTCACCAGACCATATTGTACTTCAGATGTCTAAGTACAAAGTCATCTTGGTGTCATTTGCTGTCAGTCAGTGAGTTTTAAGCACTCCACACACTGCTGATCACAAATAACCTGCAATTGTTCATCTTTGTTCCCTGGGGGGCTTTCCCTGACAATGGGATGACTCAACTCAGTAACGTTGACTAGATGAGCACATGATTTCACAATAAAATAATCGGTCGCTTTTTAAAAAAGGGCAAATTGATGCAGCCACTTGGAAGAAAAAAGCAAAGTGCAGCCTAAAATTCCTTTTATTTACAGTGGCAAATGAAGCATGAGTAAGATGATTAGAACTGTAATTAAACGACAGTCAAATCCACAAATATGTGCAACATACAGAAGGAGGCTCTCGGAGAGACAGCATAAAAGAATCCTGAAGTATTTTTTCCACTGCAAGCCCTAGGGACATCCCTCCTTAATTTGATCTCTAACAAGAAGCTATCTCCAAAAGCCCCTCTGCTTACCCTTGAATAAAAGCTGGGCCTCAGGAAAAGGTCTAGCTAATCTCCTCACTAAAAAGATACAGCATACACAGTGCATGCATAGATACTGAAATGTGAGCCTCGTGATAAATGGGCAAAAACAATTTTCTAAGTGTGGCAGGGGAAAACCTCAGAGGAGATTCTCTCTGCAGCCAAGTGAAGCTTGAGTTTGGCTCCAGTCCTGAATTATATCCCTTTCTGTCATTTGCCAACACCATCTCAGTTCTCCCGATGCTGCTAACATCTCAGTATCCTACTGCAGTTAAGTACCATCCCCGCTCTCCTTCCCTGTATTATACAGTTCTCGGCATGTTTTCAATAGCTTTCCTAAAGCCACATCCGAATCCACTCTGATAGGTTTCAGTAGCTTGCTGGGAGGCTGATAATCCACCCTTTGTCACTGTGGATTGAGTCCTGTCCCAAAAAAAAAAAAAAGAACAACTCCATTTCATCAAAGAAAACTAGTTAAGAATAAATTTGCCACTGCTAACAAGCTTGACTGGGCCAGAGCTTTGTGTGGTGGAACACAGAGTTTCAGACCCTGAAACATGCTGTTATTGTGAAGAATATTGTATTCGGTCTCTCTGCCGTACGTATTTTAATGCAGTAAATCACTTGTATTTTGTTAGATCGAGTCTTATGCTAGAGGAAGAGTACCCACCACATCCGTATAAAGTACCTGCTCTGCTTTGGATCTAATTCAAGATGATATCTTTTTTTTTTCTACTGTATAAGAGGTGTCAGTGCCCCTACCTGTTCCCAGATGTAGCAAGACCGACAGCCAAGCTCAGCCCTGAGCTAATCTCGCCCAGTGCCAAGGGGAAGACAGCCCTTCCCAGCTCTGAGTCATTGACTCATTCATGCAGAGCTTTAATCCAACTGGGACCCCAGCGTGCAATGGAAGCTGTTAAAAAAAAGTTCCAGGAAACAATTTTCCCACTTGACAGCAGGGCGAGGGAGAATAGCTGTGTCCTCAGGGAAGCCCAGGATCTGTGGTGGCTGAAGACTGAGGGGCTTTTTTCTTCACAAACAGGGATAGACACATACTGCAAAGCATTATTTACAGAGAGTTGTTTGAAACATCTGATTTGGCCTTGCTAGACTTTTCTCGTGGTCCCATTCCATGAATGTTCATGCAAGTGAGTTGTCAGTAACCCAGCTCTTCGCAAAAGTCAGATTTTTATCTGTTTGCTGAAGTTCAGGCAGCAAGTAAATTTTATATTAGCATGTCTTGCGATGTTCAGGAGCCTCTTTCTATTCAGGGGGTAGAAACAGTGTCACTTAATGATAAGAAAGACCATTAAAACCAAGATGTGCAGCTCAAATTGCAAGGCAAGAAGAGTCTTGGAGAATAACTTTGAAAAAAACAATGCATCCGAGAAACATCACAGTCTGCTCCCAGCTATTCACTAGAAAAGAGAAGAAACTCCACTGTATGAACGCTTTGTTATGAAAGTATTCAGCTCAGTTCCAAGAGCAACAAACAGATTAAGCTATGTGTTCATCCATTAGCTTCCTAAGCTCTGCTGGAAGTGGGCATAAGTGTCAAGCAATTTCTTCAGTGTTGTTATGATGACATTTTGTTTTCTTTTCATTAAAAACATCTAGCCACAGCAACTGCAAAGGAAAAAAAAAAAAAAAAAACCACTCCATGCAACTTTTCCTCACCTCACATATCCTTAGTGATTTTCCATCTCTGCAAGTGATGCTTTAATTAACTAAAAACTTTCTGAGTCCAAGCAGGTTGGAGGTGCTGTCCCACAGCCCCATCACAGCATGGCTAGCAGATTATTAATCTAAAGCAAAGCAACACAGCCAGGGAGCCTAAAAATACGAGGGACACCTGAGTCGCTCCATTCGATCGTACCGAATGTAGTGGAGGAGAGGGATGGTCCCTGCACGCAGATCGCTTGGTGCCTGTTTGTAGTCACCACCTCTTCTGCAGTGTAAAACCTTTTGAAGGAGAGAGCAGGGGCTAGTAATTTTTGAATTCCTTCAGCAGTATCACATGCTGTGCTAGTCCCGTGACTCCTCCGGTAGTACAAGGGATGAACCACTTGTGTTTTGTCAAGCAGATCTCTTGATGTCCTGTGACGTGGAAGACGTAACTGCAGCACGGCATCTGCAACCAGGTGTTAGGAACCACTGCACTTGACCCAACACATGGCACTAAGAAGACCATTGCTCTCCAGGGGATGTCAGCAGAAAAAGGTGTAAGAAATGGCACAGATTTTTTCCATGAGGTATTTTCCAAACCTTCAGAGGAAACTCATTAGTTGCATAATATTGGGTCTTGTAGCAGAGGCTGTAATTACAATGATGCTGCAACTCATCACACGAGGACCCTGACACTGCCTTATGATATCTAAACTCACTTTACAAAAATTCCAGTGAAGGGCCCTTTAGAATAAGGACAGTTCCAAGGGTTAAAGTAAAGTTTGCAGAAGCTCGTACCTAGTTCTGCTTTCATACTTCTCAGCAGCCTCATATTCCCTGAATTAAGCTATTCTTACATTTTTCTTCTCTGGGAAGATACTTCAGAATCTACTTGTGACAGTCAAAATTCTAAAATATGGGCAAAATTTGTGCTCCCTAAGGCTATTTCTCGAGACAGCTATTTCTTGAGTGTCATTAAAGTGAGAAAAACAAACTCTGAAGGGCAAATTCATGCCTGGTGTCGTTCAACTGACCTTAGCATCAGTGCGGCAGCAGTGGGCTTGGCCGCGCACAAACATTATGCTGTCTGCCTACAAAATGACAGAATCCAGCATCTAGGCAGGACTGCGTGCATGCCGGTTATTGAATTGTATCTAAACTCACCATCTCAACGTGGTTTTGGCCACTCGTCTATCAGGAGAAAGCCTGTCAGTAACCCGACCAGTTTGGTGTCTGGGAGTAGCACCCCTGAACGCAAGCCTGAGGGGGCCTCCGCAGGAATGGCAGAATGTAAGGAACGCAGAGCAAGAGCAAAAGAATTACAGCTTCCTGTAGTACAGGGGGATTGCTGTAAAAAAAAAAAAAGGGACTTAAAATGACAGAAAAAAATCTGTAGTTTGAAGATGCTGTCAGCTCATGTTATGATGAACAGTTTTTAATCAACACTTTATGGAGTCTGAGTGCTTTTCTTACTGGGATCCGTAACAAATGCTTGCACTGGCACATTGTACTAATATCACTCATTATGTAACAATTAAAAAATGTCAGTTCTCAGGCTTGATATGAGGTCATCCTCCTGGGGGAAATTTCTCAGCAAATTCAGGGCTGAGATTGCAATGAACACTGGAGAAACTCGGCTGGCCCTGCGTTTGCGAGGCCTGATGAATATTCATTGCAGAGGCAGCAGCAGGTGGATAGTAATTACAGCAGTTAATTACAGCAGCTCTTCGGGATCAGCCCCGTACCCCGAGAGGCCGCCTTTCTGCTTTGAAACGAAAATTAACGGCGCGGCGGGGCCTTGCCCTCACCCAAGATGGCGGCCGCGGCGCCGCTGGGCGCAGCTCTCGCGAGGTTTGCGGCGGGGCCGGGCGCTGCCCCGTGCAGATGGCGGCGCGGAGGCCGGGTCCGCTGAGGTGAGGCTGGCGGTGCCGCCATGGAGCACATCACCACCCCGAAGGTAAGAGGCCGTGCCGCCCCGGCGTTCCACCGCCGGGGTTCCCCAGCGGCGCCTGGGCCGGGGCTCCGCTGGCCGCCCTGCGCCGCGGCCTCCCCGCCAGGCTCTGAGGTGAAGCCCCTCGGGGGGCAGCGGGCCTCGGCCGGTGCTGTTGTCAGGGCCGTGCGTTTCCAGCCGCTTTTTTTTTTTTTTCTTTTCTTTTAAAGTCGCAATTCATTTCAGTAAACGAGCTATCTTTGCTCTCTTTTAAGGCGTACGTATCCTTTTGAGAGTCCCTTGCACCTCTCAGACCGGTCACGGATCAGTCTGATCTTGGTGCTTGACTTGGTGCGTAGGGATTTCTTACACTATTGCCTTGTTGGAAAGGAAATTGTAGTAAGGAAAGACGTGTCTGGGGTACGATCCGTGTAAATTTCGTTTATAACAAATCGTGGAGATCCCCTAAGTCCAAATAAGTGAACCAGAAATGTGCTTTTTCGGTTGAATAAAGTGGAAGAGGAGCTCTGGGAATGCTGTGCTCATGACAGCTAAAATAAAATTGTATTTACTTCAGGCAGCTGGCTGTCCAGCCGTTCATTGAATGGTTTTTTTATTTATTTATTTGTTTGTTGATACCATGAAGGTTGCAGGATGCTGTGTTTTGTTTTGTTTTATTCTCTAGGATGACATCTTTAGGGATGCTCCTGACCCATGGTGCCCAAGGTGCTTTGCTGGGCCTGCTTGTCTCTGGTGGCCTGAAAAAGGGGCAATATTAGATATAATAATTATATGTGATGAAAAATGTGACATACTAGGAAGTCATACAGCCAACACCTCAGCCCTTCAAGTTTCATTGCTGATATTTTCCATGATTTATCTTAGACCAAGGACCCTGTAAGGAAGGTCACATATTCAATACCTAGAACTAATTTTTTGTATACTGCTTAACTGTTTATTTTCATTATCCTTCCAATTACTGGGTTTTTTTCCAAATTTTTTGCTTAATGATGAAATAAAAATTCCATTTATGTTCATTAAGAAGTAAATAGACCAGGAGAAAATAAATCAAGTAATATGTCTATGCTGATGTTTTTAAAACCTGTTTTTATTATTTACTTCATTACTTAGCTTAGTGTGGTTTCTGAAAGGTGTCACAAGAAGTAGACAGTAATACTTCTTTATAGTGACTGGGCAGTTGAAGTCAGACTGGAGAGGGCTGTTTCTCTCAGAGCTGTAATTTGGGTATACTGGACAGTCTTTTCTGTTGCAGTTCTTCTCTTATTATTTCTACAACCTTGCACAGTAATAAACTGTGATGACCTTGGCTACAAATTCGGTGATCCTGTTACTCACACTGGTGCTAAACCTTGGCTATTTACCCAACATTTTTGGCTTTAATTGCTGGAGAAATAATTTGAATTTATAGTGCAAAGGTGAGTTAGTGTTGTAGGGGAGAGTTTAATTTTTATATTTTTCTGTCTGTTTTCTGGCATTGTATGTCAGAAGTTAAATGATTGCAGTTCAACATGCGTGTAGATATTTCCTCAAAGTTAAATTCATGTTTTCGTACTCTTTTTATGTTGCAGGTTGAAAATGTGAAATTACTGGATCGCTATACAAATAGGAAGGCAGCAAATGGGACATTATACCTGACGGCTACCCACCTTATCTATGTAGATGCTTCTGCTGAAGTCAGAAAAGAAACATGGGTATGTTGTGGTACATGCAGTCTGTTTAAATACAAGTGTAAAAATTACTTTATCTCTCATATTCAAAATGAAGAGGTTTGTGAATTCCAGAGCAGAGCTGTAGTGGTCTTTTATAGCATTTTGATACCAAGTGCTTAACAGAAACAGCTGTTTTGGAAGGAGGTGAACACAATGGTAGCGTGACTTGACAGAGGTCTCACTGAATTAGTGTTCGTTTCGAGAGTATAAAAAGCTCGTCTAGTTTCCCATCTCAAACTCAGTATACCAAGCCACCAGACTTGAATTTACAGCTTTTAGAAGTGCAAAATTAGCACTGAAATTAGCCTCTTCTTATTAATTCTAAAGTAAAATGGGAATGACAAAATATATAGCATATGGGGGTGGAGGGAAAGCAAAGTGAACCAGGTAAACCGAGCTGCAGATCAGTCTCTAGAAGTAATTAATATACTTCTGTATTTCTTCAGTCTTGCTCTCGGTTACCTAGCGTTTGGTGCACAGTCTGGATGTTTATTATGTTTGTTTGATAAATATCACAGGTAAACTAATTTTCTGCTGCTGGTTAGATGCAGTAAGCATAAATAGCTGATAGTATTGCAAAAACTTGATATCTGCCTGTACTGCTCGCAGCCTTATCGGTGGATTCTGAAAAATGTTGTTTATTTTCTGTTTTTCAGATCCTGCATCACCATATTGCAAGTGTAGAAAAACTGCCTCTGACCACGGCTGGGTACCCACTCCTCATTCACTGCAAGAACTTCCGCGTGGCTCACTTTGTTATTGGGCAGGAACGTGACTGCCACGAAGTGTATACCTCATTGCTTAAACTGTCACAACCAGGTATTTAGGACAGGGGTCTGTTTTGCAAATCCTTGCAACGTTTTAAGCCAGAAGGTTTGTCTGAGCGGTAGAGAAGGCTTTGCCGGCCAGACTGTTGGTTTTGCAGTGCCAGTACAGGAGGGGGAGGATGTGGAATCAGAGTCGGTCTCCACCGCCAGAGATAACGTGCGTGGCTTGGCTCAGTAAGTAGAGTGCTGCCCTGTGGACCAGGGGCTTTGCTTCCAAACTAAACACAAACCTTTTGTGGCAGTGGGGATGAGGCGGCCTCCCATAAGGATCTTCCGACGACCCGCGCAGAGTTCATTGGCCCGACTGAGGCCGTATGCAGCATCTCAGGGTTTTTTCTTGTGCACTCACTCTGAATTTCGTATCGCGTACCTGGCCGTTGTCGGTCATTTCTGTGACTTAGCATTGGCTGTCTGTAGTTCTGCCCTTTCCAGTCGATCCAGATGTTCACAGAATTCTGGAATCCCACAAATAAAGCTTTAAACATTGGCATCTTTTATTTGTTTCCCAATAGCGTGTTCAGGCTGCTCTTTAGTGTTTGTCTTCTCTCGGTTGTGAAACCCTATGCTCCACCCTGGCTGGGAGTCACTCCTAAAGAGTGTAAGCAAAACCTCAAAAGCCTGTGGTCTCTTCTGGCTTCAGCTTTTTAGTCCATCATGGATGAATCTTCAGGCTCCTTGTTCTTCTTGCAGGGCAGCATTCCACTGAGTTTCCTACCTGGTTTGTGTCTGTGGCAGCTTCTGGTTTTGGGGTGTTCCTTCAGTCAACCAGTGTCTGGAGTTCAACGTTATTGAAGAGATGCCAGGAGCTGCATTTTGTGGTTATGTCAGTAGTCTAAGGGAAGGGAAATGGTAGCACCAGTCTGCTTCATGCAGGCTGTCACGTGGGACTTAAGTAGAAATACTGTGGTAGAAATGATTTTTGCTGAGTTTGGAGGGTTTTTTTGATTGAAGTTAAGACTTGTGTCTATTCTCAGCATCTCCCTTGTGCCCTGAGCTTTGAAGTTTTCCTAGTTGTGAAGTTCTAATTCTAGTGCTGAATCTGGCAAGTTTCTGGTGTTATGTTTAAAAGCTGTCAGTATTATTTCAGTTTTGACAATTAGGGACTTAGGCAGTGTCTTGAAGCGTGGGAGCTGTCACTGCAGGGGATTACATCAGTTTCTTTTGTCTTGTGGTTATTTGTGTCATATGCTGTAGCTCTTTCTTGTGTTCTATTTATGGATTTTAAGTTCTCTCTTGTTGTTTTAAAATTTCTGTATGTACGCTTCCTTTGTGGTTTTTTTGGCAGAGCGTATAACTATTTATAATTTGCACGTGTGTGACTGACAGCTATGGGTTACCTGTCCGGTAACCTGGCTGCTTTATCAGACTCTGACAGGTTTGTCTGTCTCGCTTACTGCCTTGGGAATCAGCTGAATGAGTTATTGGTTGGATTTGCATTTTATGAAGAGAGGGAAGGAAATTGGGATGGTAGAGATGGAGGGAGGAAGAAATTACCATTTGTCAGTCACAGCCTGAAGCTTTTGTTGGGCTGACAGTAATATTCAAGACATCTATCAAGTTTTCCATGCGGCTCAGAACTCACTGTTGAACGATGAACTTACAGGTGTGCAAGAGCTGTTTTATGAACTCTTCACAGAAAATAGATCTTTTAATATGTGTTTTAATTTATGGGTTACTTCTTAAGATACAAATCTTGTTTAACATGCCTATTGGAGTAAATTCAGTAGGAAATAACTTGGTCTGGCAAAATGACTACTTTTACGTTTTAATTAATTCTAACAATGGTTTTGCATATCTCCCTGCATGTGGGAACTGAGTATTGGAAATTCCTGAGGATTTAAATATGAATTGTTGGCTCTTGGTACTACCCCGAATGAAAAAGCGTAAATGTGAGGCTGAGAAACTTTGAATATCTGTAGTTTTCTACGTGGTACACCTGCAGCTCATTGGCTTGCATGGTGTGCGTATCCAAGAGATGGCCTTAAAGATGCGTTGACCTCTCCGTATGTCTTTGTATCTCTAACTAGTTAATTTTTTTCTTCTTTCTTCTCAGTGAAACCCGAGGAACTTTATGCTTTCTCATATAATCCTAAAATGTCTAAAGAGAACCGGGAGATTGGATGGAAGCTGATTGATCTAAAAGTGGATTACCAGCGTATGGGGATTCCAAACGACTACTGGGCAATAACAGATGTTAATAAAGACTATGAGGTAATTCTGGTCTGAAGTAGCCGTTTAATGCAGTATCTCTGCTTTGTTATTAGTGACATACAGCAGTCCTTCTACTGCGGCATAAGTGATGCCTCCGGGGAGGGGACGAGCTCGGCTGGTTTTAATCGAAGCAGCATCATCTCGATGTGAAGTTGCAGATAATAATGCTGTGGAAGAACTGAACAGGGCTGCCGAGTCACCTTGGTTTGCTCTGATCCCATTGGCAAAGTACCAGATACTTGTTTTCCTAGAGAAATTTCAAACCATCTGTTACAAAAAACCTGAAGTACTCCTAGCTGCTTTCGTTATTTCCAAACCCTGTCCCACCAGGCTGGTGACAGAGGTGTAGAAGAGGAATAAATGGTAGTGGTTCGGCTGGGTAGGGAATGAGGTAGAGTGGAAAGGGACTAGGTAAGGAAGGAAAAAACAGTGACTGAAAACAGATGTAGATACACTGTGGCAAACAATCTATTTCTGGTTTTTATAAATGCTAGATCGTAAGCTAAATATGTCTTTTTAATGAATTTTGAATTGCAAAGTAGTAAGATCCATATTTTTTTTTTCTTTCTTCTCGCTTAGGTTTGCAACACATATCCTCCAGAAATAGTGGTGCCTAGAGCTGCTAATAAGGCAGTGGTGATCGGAAGTTCAAGGTTCAGAAGCAGAGGGCGGATTCCGGTGCTTTCGTACTTATATAAAGAAAACAATGTTAGTTCTGAGGGTATTGGCTTCACATTTGAGAACTGTGCTTCTCTTAACGGCTGCAGCATTGGTTTGTTCCGAGTCACAGAAGAGGCTAGTTAAAGACAAACACTTGGGATGCATCCAGAGCTGTACAAAAAGCACACACTTTGCAAGCTTCCTATCTGGAATTTTTTTTTATCAGCTTGCAGGAGTTGCCTCGTTATGTGGTTTTGTTTTTTTTTTTTTAATCTGCTGTTTAGCTATGTTGAATAATGTTTTAACAAGATACATGTTAACGTAGCTAGATTTTCTGAGTATTGAAAAGGAGAAACCACCCTGAAATAAATCCCCACTAGCTCAGAATAAGTGAAAGTTTCAGGTTTTGTTTTGTTTTGTTTTTTTCCACTGGAGACCAGAATGTAAATTTTTAACTTTGCTGTCTCAGCAATGTTTAGATGCAGATGTTAGGAAAATGCTGTCACAATCAAATTACTGTTTTCCTGAGGAAGCGTGCCTTGACCTAGGAAACTGCATGGAGTTGTGCTGGCAGCTATTGAAATTTCCCTAAAGCATGCTCAGTGCAGTTCTGAGCGTGGAACGGTAACAACTGATAAGCAAAAAGAATGATTTGGACAATAGAAATGAAGTAGAAAACATGTCAAATGCTGTTATTTGGGATGCTGATCATCAGGCAGAGCATAGTGGGTTTGAGAACGTAGCAGTGAAGTTTGCAGCAGGGCTCCTTAGCCTCGCTACGGTCTTAAGATTCCCAAACTTCTAGCTTTGAGAAATATTCCAGTAGCATTTCTGTATGTCCATTTAAGTAGCAGGTTTTTCAGTGAAACAGAGGATATTAAAACCAACAAATTCGTATTCTTTAGGGCAGTGCAGTAGAGACTATCTGAAAGCAGAAAGATGTGAGCTGTTGTGTGTTGCAGGCTGCCATATGTCGCTGTAGCCAACCTCTCTCCGGGTTCAGTGCGCGCTGTCTGGAGGACGAACAGATGCTGCAGGCCATCAGAGAAGCCAACCCTGGGAGCCCCTTCATGTATGTTGTAGACACAAGGCCAAAGGTACCTTCCTGGGGTTTGTGGCTACCTTTAAAGCTCGTGTCTGTATTAGTAGTGCTGTTTGCAGTTCATTCTTTCGCAGCTTTGCTTCTTACCCTACATGAGGTTAAATTCTGTCAGTCCTGACTGAGGAATTCAGTATCAGGCTCCTCTTTTGGAGCCTCAGTGTGCCGAATGCTTTTGCCTAATAAAACTGCGATGTTAAGTGCTGTTAAGAATGTGTGCACTCCTGGAGCGTTCTGGGTTGAGGTTTGCGTTAAGGACGACCTGAAGCAACTGGCAGTCTTGAAGCTGGCTGAGACAGGGAAGCGTTTTCCCACAGAGAGCTAGGTCCTCAATGTGCTGAGTTGGAAAGAAGCCTTAGGATCCACTGTTCAGATACTGCAGTTATTTTATAGAAACTACAGACTTAGTTTAACTATGGCAAGGGCAAGAGGGGAAGAAGTCTTTTTGGGGAAACAGGAAATGTTTCATGTGTTGTTTCAAGATGTGTTTTGGCTTTTTGTAGTATGACGCTTCCTAGAGATACAAATAATTACAGAATAGGTTATGCTTATAGCAGTCACTGCATGTTCTTTTGGTACAGACAGTTTCCAGTACCCTAGATGTTCCACTGAAATCTATCATCGATGGTAATTTTGGTCTCAAGTGTTTGGTGAAAGACGGATAATTTGTAATTGGTCATGTTTCTCTTTCTAAAGCAACGTGTGTTACTCTGGATGGTAGAACTGAAGCACTAGGGTTCTGTAATTGTTCTGTATACCATATCTGACTCTTCCTTCTCTCCTCTCTATGGAGACAAATCTCTCCTCTTCCCAAATGAGTATGTAGGGGTTTGAGGTGCTGTTGTGTGTGATTTTTTTGTTTGGTTGGGTTTTTTTTGATTGCTGCTAAAGATTTCCTGGCAGCTCTTGAACTGTTCTGGGTAATTGTTAGAGCGACTGACTGCTTTTCTTCTGCAGTTCCAGTTGGTTGGTATTCCTTCTGCTCAACTTTAATATTTCTATGTTTCCCTCAGGTGGCTTTATTTCATCTGTGCATGTATGTCTGTGAAAAGCTTTGGAATTCTCTTACTATTTCTGTACCACCATGTATGTATGTTACTCATAAAAATGGCTTTCCTAGTTTTGCTTTTGTATGCTTCTGTCTGAATCTTTTTATGTAGCTTCACAGTTAGGGCAGACGCAATGTCTCTCTACCTGTTTTGCTGACAGCAGTATTCTGAAATTGGGCATGGTTTTGATACTGCCTGCCCTGAGAAATTCTATCCAGGGTCTTAAGTCTCTGCATAGGACTGATGGACTGGAGGCACTGGAATAATGTTAGTGAAACAGCTGGAAGTAATGTCTGGGAGATGGGGAAGTATGTCTGAGTAACAACGTTGTTCAGTATATTTTCTGGGGGATTTTTAAAAAAACAAGAACTTGCAAAACCTCATTTCTGGATATTGTTGTAATTTTCACCCTTTCTTTTCTGTCCTATTCCCGTTCCCTTGAATTTGACAGTTAAATGCCATGGCCAACCGAGCTGCTGGGAAGGGTTACGAGAACGAAGATAATTACGATAACATTCGCTTTAAATTCATCGGCATAGAAAACATCCATGTGATGCGGAACAGCTTGCAGAAACTCCTGGAAGGTAGGTGCAGTCCGTGCAAGTGGTCAGTCTTCGTTACCTGTGGCTGCTTTTAGGCAGCACCTTTTGCTGAATGTATGAATCCTGCGTGCCTGCGTGCATGTGGTGGTGTGATGGAAGCAGGTAAGCAGAGTCAGTGTGTTTCTTTGTTTGCCGTATTGAAGTGACTGAAAGTATTAGTGTTGTTAAAATGCTTTCCTGCTAGACATTTCATTTATTATTGTGCTTAGTTTTATAGTCGTTCAAAAATAGCAACTAATACTAACAACATACCTTAACTGTGTTAGTCACATAAAATGTGAATTTCTTAAATGTGCCCAGTTAAAAGAAGAAGGCTGGAGAAATACTGCTTTCCACCATTAAGATAATCTCGTGGTTACTTTCTGAGCTCTTGAAAGAAAACCAGCATAGGTTGTTGAGGAAATACTTTTCTGGGGTTTGCTATGTTTAGCTTGGAGTATTTCGGTGTTAAATAGTATTTCTGATTGGAAATAAAATTTTGGGTACTCCGTATTCTCATACATACATAGGGCAGAGTAGATGCTGCAAATCATTCCACTTGGTTCCCGTTTAGTTTTCTGAAACGTAATACAAGTGCTGTCATTCAAAATTAGTTTAATATTTTAGTAACCAGTGTAATGGTCATCTTGCTTCAAAATAGTTGAATAATTGATGCTACCAGTTGCCTGGCAAGGTAGCACTGCGGGGTCCGTGGTGACCTTGTAGAAAAATGAGGCTGTTCACACAACTAAGAGATGGGCCTGATCACAAGTCTAAGTCCTCAATTGCCTCTTCCTGGCAGATTTATTTTGTGGAGGAAAAAGAGGCAGAGTAAATACCTGTTCACTCCCATGTTCTTCAACGGTGATAAATATCTCTCGCTGGTGCTTACGGACTATTGAGCTGTATTATTATGAGTATTTTCTGTGCTGGGTTTCAGTATAGCATCTGAGTTGCCTTCAAGGTTAGGCATGTTATTCCTCTCTCTAAATTAGAACTCGCCTTTCTTCACATCTTTGTGATGGTGACTACCTGTTGGTGGTTGTTAGATGTGTGTGAGATGGTGATTTATAGTGAAGTAACAGGTCACTAAACACTTTATTTGTTGGAAAAGGCTCAGCTGAAAAAATGAATTACCATTTAAAAAAGGAGGAGGAGGAGATTTTCAGATCCTCAAGTTCTCTCATAGCTAAACATTTCTGGTTTGTGTGTTTAAGTATGAAACCAGTAGTTTCTGTGTCCTTTAGACAGGATATTGCTGCTGACACTTAAAAAGTGGAAAAATTAGCTTTTAGGATCTACCAGGCTCTTTTGCTGTGAAGAGATAATGAGGAGGTGGGAAAAAGAAATAGATGTTGTTAACAGAGTGTCAGCTAATTCCTTTGTTTGTGTTCTTAGTGTGTGAAATGAAGTCCCCATCAATGAGCGATTTCCTCACCGGGCTGGAGAACTCGGGCTGGTTACGGCACATTAAGGCTGTGATGGATGCAGGTGTCTTTCTTGCCAAGGTAAAACTGCGCTCCAACCTGCAAGTGAATTAAAAAAATATATACTGGTCTGTTAGGGGCTGCTCCAAGGCTGTGAAGTTGTCTCTGGAGAGAAGGTGGGAAAACATTGCTATTCAAGTTGGCATCAACTCTCAAAAACAAGGCTGCGGTTGGAGAACATGAAGTGGGTTACCCAGCTGGGTCTCTGCTAGACATTTCCCTTGACCAAATGAAATGCTGCAGGGGTTGGGACGTTTTCTTGTTCATTGCATTGTAACAAGTGGTTATCAGGGCTTTAATAGAATTTGTTTGAAACAAATAAAATCACAGAATGTGAATACCTTCATAAACATCTTTACATAACGCGTACTTAGTAGTGCAAGCAGCTCATAACCTTGTGCTTAGTTATTCAACTGCTCTGCTTTAAATGAGAGATTATTTAGACCAGTTTATTTTCTCCTGGTTCTACGTGATGCAGGGACTGCTGATTTTAATTATTCAACGCAGTCTTCGTTTCTGCAGAGCTTGTGACTTCGTAGGTCAGGCAAAAGGAGAAAAGTCTCTAAGGCGCATGGCTCTTCGGTGACAGTAAAGGGCATGCAGGCAACGTGTGCCGAGAGCAGTGACCTTCTGGAAATGTTGTCTTCTCTCTTAAAATTTTCCCGTGTAGCAAGCAAGAAGCCATTTTGTGTTTTTTCTTCTGCCACTGGTCCAAGGGGAAGAAGGCGATCCATATGGGAGAAAGTTGTGATGAGCCCTTCTAATTTTTCTTGAGAAGTTCATAGTCCTCGTGTGTCCAGTTGTTATTCTTTACTCATCCACCAAATTTTTCCGCAGAGGAGGGGACTGAGAATTCTTGGCTTTTCAGAAGACTGAGCGTTTTGAGATCAGAGGGTCTTTGTTTCTTGATGGTCTGTGGTGCTGACCAGGCATGCTGTAGGCATTTTGTTCTAGTTGGGGTTTCTGTGGGTTGGTGGCTCTGTGCCCAGAAGTGGTGCATTTCCATGCTCCAGATGAGAAATGAGAAATTTTCCCCGTGGGTTTTAGGCCAGTCAGGTAAATGCGGATGAAGGGATGGCTTTTAATTACAGTAACCAACCTAGAAAGCTGCTAAACGGTTCTGTCTGGTCTCTCCCTCGCAGGCTGTGAAAGATGAAAAAGCTAGCGTGTTAGTCCACTGCTCTGATGGGTGGGATCGCACAGCTCAGGTCTGCTCCGTGGCTAGCATCCTCTTGGATCCATTCTATAGGACTTTTAAAGGCTTTATGGTAAGAACACAAATGCTGGAGTTTAAAAAATAAAAAGTGGTTCCTAGATTTGAAATGTGAACAGGCCCTAGTTGAATGGTTTAGGCCGTTTCCTGGAACAAGGATATACTCGTAACAGTAGGGTCAGCAAGCAGCATTGGCTGTAAGCTTTTTAGAGTTTAACATCAAAGGCTTCATTTTGCCTTTTCTAAACAAAGTAATGCTCTTTCTTTCACCTCTGTTTTGAAACTGAAGGTTCTGATAGAGAAGGAGTGGATTGCAATGGGCCACAAGTTCGCACACAGGTAAGAGTGCGTTATTTTGGCTGGAGTGATTGGGAGGAGGCTTGGCTGCAAAACTAATGGAGTGTTTTCTGGTTCGTGTGCTCCCATGAAAAACGTCAGGTCAGAGGAGAGGAGACTTGGAAAATCAACCAACTTGGAGTTGGTGGCACAAAGCCCTAGTACATGCTGGGCATATTATCTTGAATTACTACTTGTTATACTCGCTGTATCAAAATCAGAAACTGAGATGGTCCAAAAGAATGGGAGGAGGGAAGGGACTGGTCTATGCAGTTATATTAGTGTGTTAAAAACTGAAGCTTTGTTCTTGATGTGAAACATTCTGTTTTTAATAACAAAACAAATCTGTTTCCTTAAAGCATATCTGGGGAAAATAAGCAGTATATTCACCGTTATACTGATACACAAGAAGAAACAATCAAAAATAAACTGCTCTTCGGTCAACACTGGCCAAACAAATGTTCTGTGGTCATTGTCTCTGCTTCTTTAGGGACTCTTTTAACTTTTCTTGCTTTAAGACAAAAAAAAAAAAATCCTCCTATTCTTCTATTATAAAGGATTGTTCCAAATATGAGAACTTGGCAATGGATACAAAAAGTACTTGAGACAGGAATTTCAGCATTGACTGAGAATATGAACTTTTATGCCAGAAGACAAAATCATTCCTCTTGTAGTGGTGGCCAGTGCCTTACAGTTCTGAGGGAAATCAATCCTCCTTCGTGCTGCTTCTTAGGGTACTGTGGTTGGAATCCCAGAACCGGGAACTGGGATTTCGTCAGCTAGATCCCTGTCATGAGAAATCTTACTTCATTTTTCCACTTAAATTTGGGGGATGCCTTGTTCCTTTCTGTGGATTTCCAGGGTTTATCCCTTCCTAGAAAAGGATAATTCTGCCCAAGTTTTTTTTTCTCTGAAGAAAGAACAGTCATTACATTACAATAGTGTTATCTGCTTTCCAAAAATTCTTTTTCTGGTTTAATGGTGAGGGGATTCTTTTTTGTTGGCCAACACAGGATTTAACCCTGGTTTGTTTGTGTTTCTCTAGGTGTGGCCATCTGGATGGTGACCCCAAAGAAGTGTCCCCTGTCTTCACACAGTTTGTTGAGTGTGTCTGGCAGCTCATGCAGCAGTTCCCGTGCACGTTTGAGTTTAATGAGCGTTTCCTTCTTGAAATCCATGACCATGTCTATTCCTGCCAGTTTGGCAACTTCCTTGGGACCTGTCATAAGGAGCGCGAGGATGTGAAGTGAGTTGGCAGTTTGTAAAGCCAGCAGTCTGGAAGTCGCTTTAAGTGTCAGAAAAAGGGCAACTTGTGTTTCTTTGTGTGTTTTTACTGGAATTATAGATTGGTTAAAGGTAACATGGTCTGGATAGATGCTTATATTCCATAGTGTGAAGAAAATTGTAGATGAATTATATCCTCAAGTCAGATGTTTTAATCTGGACCACAGTAATAACTTGCAGATACACTGTTTGGACTGGATAGTGTCCATTTTAAAAGATTATATATTCTTCAGTGGTGTGTTTTGTATTTACAGAACTAATCAAAAATAATTCTTAGCTCCCTTAATTTAATTCTACTCAGAACAGCTGTTGTTATTAGCCCACTTAACTTGATTCCTTTTTTAGTGATTAGATGTTATTTGTAATTGACAGAATCTTTGAGAAGACCCATTCTCTGTGGCCTTTCCTCTTACAGAAGAAGCAAGAATTGAGAAATCCTTTGTACAGAGGATTTACAGCTTACAAAGAGCTTCAACCAAACACACTACCCTTCAGTTTCCAGTAAGTTGCTTATTTAAAAAGGGGAGCATTTATTTTCTTGTAGTGTAGATTAGTAATCCAGGCTTAATAAAGTAAATTTTCAGATTAGTGTGGTTTGTTTTGCCTTTCCCCTCCATTCCTCATCCGTAAATACAGAGTAGTAGTGCACAAGTAATTGTGAAATAAGTACAGGTATTGTAACTTAAATTTTTTTTATTTTTTTTATTTTTTTTATGAGAAAGAGGATGGGGAAAGGCAAAGAAAAGAACTTCAGATGTATAGATAGACCTACACACACCCAGACCGCTTACTTTGTCAAATTTACATGATAAAGTAGGCAATTTTTAAATAAAGTTCCTTCTTTCCTCCTTTTTAATAACATATTAAGGAAGTCTTTCAAAGAGGAGTTTCAGTGCCCAGTCACACCCAGGCTTATGCAGTCAGGGTGATTTTCACAAGCAGGGATTTCATGTTGCCCTGTGTATTTGCTTGCCCAGGGTGTTGCAGCTGGAGTGGCTAGTTTTGCTTTGTTCCTGGCTCGCTCCTGTTCCCCGCTGAGAGGAACGCAAATGTGGTTTTTAGCTGCTGTATGTGGTTACTGGCAGGCAAAGGGTTTTAGTAAAAGTAGGGAAGTAGGGCAAACTGAGGACTCGAAGGGGAACTGCCCACAAGCCTCCAGTGAGTCTGTTACAGAAAAAAGTGTATTTTTGTCTTATGCTAATACCTACTGCCAGTGCGCATGGATCATAAGGCAGAAGTACTTAAATCCTCGGAACTTTATGGGAATTTGCCCATTGATAGTGGATTTTATACTCCAAGGCTGTGGCAGTTTTCTAAAATCGGTTACTAATCTCGATTTGTTGAAATTTTTTTTTTTTAAACAGCTTCTAGTTTGTTGTCCAGTAGTGTACAATCGGATGCCTAATTCTCTTTTCTCGCCCTGTTGTTGAGGTTTTGGTGTGGGATGTACAATCGCTTTGACAAAGGAATGCATCCGAAGCAGTGTGTATTGGACCATCTGCTAAGCTGCGTGAG
This sequence comes from Chlamydotis macqueenii, assembly GCF_036417535.1. Lineage (NCBI taxonomy): Eukaryota > Metazoa > Chordata > Aves > Otidiformes > Otididae > Chlamydotis > Chlamydotis macqueenii. The sequence goes on from NC_141566.1 coordinate 1,852,082, forward strand.
CCAAAAGATGAAACTGGAGGACAGTGCTTCAGAACTGGAAAATGTGAGTCCTGAATCTTAATAATATTTAAAATCACGTGATGTTTTTGGCAAATGGAACAGAGATTGAACATTGGCACTGAACAGTTGTTTCAACATGCTGGGCAAAATGAGGAGTTAAATGACACTGCTGTAATAAATAGGTTTGATTACCCCAAATTCTCATCTGCTAGGTAAAAGCTGTGTTTGGTCGAGTTCTGTTGCAGGCTTGCGATGTTCCAGTTCTCTAAACAAAGCAAGTGTTAACATCTGGGTTTCAGCTCCACTCAGCGAACTTCAAGGGAGAGGGAGAAAAGAAGGGAAGGGAGAGCTGGAAAAGAGGCACTGAGACAGGACTGTTATGTTGACAGTTGTTTTTTGTATGTCCTTGACATCTGGGAATAATAGCTTTTGTTATTGTTTTCCTGTCCTTTTATTTGTGTAGAAACTTCCTTGCCTTGATGGTCCTTTGCCCAGCGAAGCTTGCTCCTTATCTAAAGTAGGAAGTGCTGCTTCAAAAACACCGATGCTCAACACTCCTCAGGATTATGAAGGGGAACCACCTCCCGGGTTGAGCAACGGCGCCTCAGCAGGAGAGCTAGATGTGTCAGATGTGGACCAAAAGCACAAAGAGAACCCGTCTTGTCACCGAGATCTCCACGATCTTAATGACACCGTTGATGTTTTGGACTCCGAAGCTAAGGATGGAAAGCCTCAGCACCACTGATCAGCTCTGAGAACTGCGTTCGATGAACCAGGCGCTTGTGGTGGTGAGGCATGAGGGAGCCGTGTCCCCGCGGGGGTGTGGACCCCTAACCTTTTACAGCCGAGCGCGAGGACGCGTGTCCGCAGGGAGCTGCGCTCGCTGCGGAGCGTACAGCCTGCGTTTGGTTTGGTTCGCGTTGTTTTGCAGCCAAAGTGGTGAAGATGCGTACAGAGCTGCCCGGAAGGCTACCTTGAGTTAGCGTAAACCTTATTTTTCAGTTGAAACGCGATGTGTTTAAGGTTTATGACTGCCTGCCAGTATTGCTGTTTCAAGCTGGAAGAAGTCTTGGCCAATTAACGTGGGGCTCAGGCATTGCACAGTGTTTGTAACTGGAGTAGGAAAGATGCAATCAATTTATTCTGAATCGTGGTGCAAGGTGATCTTAAAATGATTTAAAAAACCAATTCATCTTAAAATTATAAAAAAAAAAACCCACCCCTTTTTTTTAGCTGTGAATGAATCTCTGCATGGACCCTCACCTTGTGGCAGAACTGATTCATTTTTTGGTTCCTATGCATATTTGTTAAACAAAACCAAACCCCCCTGTGCCTTTTTATGGAGTCCATTTTAACGTTAGCCACTCAGTGTACCATTTTTATTACTGTAGAGTGTAGCATCTGGTCGTCTTTCTAGTCAGTATTTTTAAACAAGGTTTTTTATCTGCTGCCGGCTTCTCCAGGATCTTTGCCAATCCCCTGAGTTTAGTAGCTTCGTTCTAAGCTGACCTTTCAAAGAACAAGCTTTTTTGGACCTCATTTACTGATTGTGAGAGTGCAGCAAGCCACAAAGCTTGTAACATGTGAGTTATTGACAGGGAGGATTAGAAATGAGAAGAGATAAGGAAGAATTTATATGGGATTTTTTCTCTTGGTTAAATTGAAGCAAGAAGGTAGCTCTTTGCTCTAAGCTGGAATCTGTGTGCTTTCCTCATCCATCGATGAGGCAGTAATTACAGATGAGGTGTGGTCTGTGATTATTACTTCACATCACATCCCAAGTAATTATGGTGAATGTTATCTTGGCTTTTAAAATCACATGTACCTTAGAGATTAGTTGTCTGTACTGTCAAGATGTGAGGAGGTGAACGATATCTCTCATGGCATTGAACTTTGTAATTTTGTGAAGCTGGTGACAAAATGTAAATTGGGATATGACCCCTTACTGGAACAAGAAGTGGACATCCTGGCTTGTGGCTCCAGCTTGGACTCACCCCAGTGCTGGTTAACACTGCTTTTGTCTCTTTAAACTGCAGTGATCTCAGCTGGAGATACTAGTTCAAAGTTGCAGGTTTAAAACAGATGTATCTGCCATTTAAACAGAAGCCTTGTGAGGAAACAAGGGCTCGTCTCCGCGGGGAAATGGCTGGCCCAGGAAAGCTGTTCCACAGCACTTCTTCCGGACGAGCTTCTGTAGATGTGCTTAACTGTACAGACGCCCTTTGCACAGCTTAATTCAAGATGCTTGCCTGCTTTCTTTTGGATCCTGTTTAAATTAGATGCTGCCATTAGCTCTTAAAACCAGTTTTTATAAAATTTTGAAACAAACTGAAAATATTTTCTAAGTTAGCCCCCTGATCTACAATAAAAAGTAGAAGCATTCCATTATAGCATCCCAAAATGTTGTTCATATGCTTATAACCTATGCTGAAATGAGTAGGTTAGTTTCAGTGTTTGAGATAAAGTAGAAAAGGAAAAAAAAAACAACCAGAACCTTCCCTGAGTGTCTCACTTTGGGTGAGAAAATATGTGTTTTATTAAGCATATCAAGAGACCCCAGGAAAAAGGTCTGAGGACACAGTGTTTCTTCAGTGCCTAGAATGGCAAAGAGAAATTTGGTTTTAATGTTGCAAGTAATATAGTTTTTTCAAGGCAGGAGTGAGATTGATGTAAAAACAAAGCCCATAAAATACGGAACCAGATACGCTTAAGCGGATGATGTTGAAAATTCGTTGTGTGGGTGCATATCAAAATACTGCATCATGCAACAGCTATATATTTTATTTTGAGGGATGTGCGTTTCATTCCTGAAAGCATCTTCTCTTAACCTCAAGATGGGTATCTGCTCTCGAGTCTGCTGCTGCCGAGAGATTTGCTGAGCCTCTAACGTTGAGTTAAATAGTCTCCCAGCCTTTTAAGTCTGCCATACCCACGTACTCCTGAAGCAAAGAGCTTGCACCCCAAGTCTTAATCCGGCTGCTCTGCACACCCAGGGTTCGGAATCTGCTGTAGATTTCCACTGGAGGGTGCTGGGGAGGTGATTTCCCTTTGCCTCTTTATAGTGCAGAAGCTTAGTCTCGCACGTGCACTTTGCAGTTTGGAGCCCGTTTGGTGTGGGCTGATAGATCAACCGTGTCTTTTCTTTCTAGGTGGTGGAAGAGCGTAGTGCATAGTACGCATGGCCTCTTAAACAGAGAACTCTAAAATGGTGAGTGAGACCAAGACAGGCACTTCTTAGGACCAGTTATTCTAGATGTCATCAGTTCTTTTAACTGATTTTAACTGAAAATTGGAGATGGAGAACTGTAGAGAGTTGTGACTACTGAAGGATTTAGACATGCCATTGGTTCATCTTTGTATAGAAACGTTTTGTGGAAGGTTTCTATCAATGTTTACAAATTGCCTTGTCTTTTGAATTACCATAGATTACCTTGAGAAAAGTATACTAATCTTTGCTTATTTCTAAAACGCGATGCTGACATCGCCACAAATCCTTCTTGATGACAATATTTCTACAAGCGCGTATAACCGTGAAAAGATTACTGCGTACACTGAAAGTATTAGTAAGCTTTTAGTAATCTTGCTGCTTTTGACTTCAATAACAAAACAATGGATGACTTTACACTTTGAAATGCAAAACCTAGCCAAAAAAAGAGAGTAATGATCTGTCTTTCTGAACCTCTTGGATTTAATGTGTACAGACTTGGTTAAAGTCTGCAACATACTAAAAATAATTCATGCTGGTGCTGTAAATTGACAGAGCTGGAAAAGATTCCGGGCTTTCCTGGCTTTCCATGAGATTATTTGTTTGAAAACCGATTAGCTGGAAGCTTTTAAGTGTTGACGGTAACTCCTTGTGTTTCGGGACCAAAAATGCAAAGCTGCTGAGAGTGCTGCAGGGTGTCCTCAGGTCTCTGGTCAGCTGGGACTGGCTTGCGGAGCCTGCAGAGAGCCTGTGTTCGCTCCTCACGCAGCACCCTGCTGACGGTGGCGAGCAACTTGTTCCCTCAGAGCGTTAAAGGCAGTCTAAACGCTGTTAGGGAGGAATCTTCTTATGTAAGCACTGTGGAGGTGAAAAGTTACTATAAATTATTTATTCCTAGTGGAGCATCCGTGCATTGTGAAGTCACAAATACTGGTTTTTATTTGGAGTTGTTAAGCGAACAATGCAACTTGCTGCTTTCCATTTGGATTCCTCTGACTGGGAGAACTGGGAGGGAGGAGGGATCCTCTTTGCTGCGGATGGGCTCTGTGTAAAACTTCCTTTTCTGGACCACCTCTTGCTTTCCCCAGATATTCCATGGTATCCTGATTTCGTGTCTGTACGCAGTGTCTCTCTGGCTGCAAATAGGTGCAGCATTGCAATGGCAAGTGTCTGTGATGCTCTGCGGTAAAGCTCCCACTCTGAAGTAGGAGAGGGACTCGTGTAGCTTTATTTCTCAGTTGGAATGTCTTAACGTGAACTTCACAGCGCTGGATTCTTAAATTGCATTTTGTTTTGCAATTGGTGCCCGTGGTGGAGAAAATCCAGTTGGTGGTGTTTGCTTTACAGAAAAAAAAAAGGGAATATTTGGTTTGTCCGTAGCTGTCGTAGTTCTCAGTGGGCCCTCTTCCATGGGAGAGAAGCAGCCGTTTGTTAAAGCCTGTACGTGTAATGTACTTACCGTGGCAGGTTCTGTTCCTGCTCCTAGTGAGCAGCTGTCATTTAAGTGCTTAGAAGAAAAATCCACCTGCTGTGTGGGTGCTCACTGGTACGTAAAGGTACCCTGGCTGGGATGGAGCAGGAGACTTGCTCGTAGGTGGCTGGTAAGCTTGAGCTTGCTTCCGTAAGCTGCTCGAGTCCTGGTGAGAGCTCACTGGCTGGCAGAGCTGGCCTTTGGGCAGCTCCAGCGCCTGCTGGTTGCTCCCCCGAAGGCATCATTCCTTGGCACTGGTTAGTAATGAGTACTCGTGAGTGACTGGGAGAATACAGAATGTTCTGCTGTTTTGCCCTTCTCCTCTTCCCCACTGCTTTGCCTGGAGTGCTGGGGTCAGTTTTTGTACAGACCTAAGTTACTCCTTGTTTACATACCGTCCCTCTCGCACATACAGGCACTTCCCGTGCCTCGAGGCACAGTGCGGGGAAGAAGCTGTTCTGAATGTAGTAGTTTTGTTTTAATTAGTACACAGCACTTGATTAACGAGATGAGGAATGTCTCAGACCGGTGATGTTAAAGTCCATGTTTTCCTAAGCATCTTTAGCACGAAGAGCCCCAGGTCGGTGCCAGTTGCAGTCGGTGTAATTTGTTGGGGCAAGCGTGTGAGCGTACAGCGCGGCGTCCTTTTGGCATCTCTGAACTACAAAAGCAATGCAAGGAGAGGGGGGAGGTTAAAGTGGCTGACCTAGATCTCGTCTCCTATCACTTATCTCTGTGTGTGCGTCTGTGTTTGGTGTAGCAGCATACTACTGGAATAACCCGTGGCACTGGATCTAGTCACCTGTAACCGGGCACACATGCGTACTTCTCCTGTCATCCACAAACTGGTCTCTGTAGGAACGTACCTCGAATTGTGTGTAGTACTCGGCTGAGAATGGTAAATGTTTTTGCTGTTTCTGTCAGTCAGTCGCTGTTTTTGTCAGTGTAACTGTGAGGGACAGTTGTATAAAATTGTGGATGATGAAATCCCGTATTCTTGAATGTGCTGCGGTGGCTGTATACGTGGAAGTCATTTTAGTTAATGCACTGCTTAAAAAAAAAAAAATTGTACCATGTTTAGAGGAGCACTGTCTTTTTTTTTTTTTCTCTAAATGTATTTGTTCCATGAAGTTTCACTTGTATTACAGTTTATTTTTATTCCCTACAAAAATAAATACCTTGCCTTTTTAAAGTAAATGACTAGTCTGTTTATTGGTTAATTAAAGTCAAAGCAGAACTTCACACTTTGAAATGTGAAATCAATTAAAGACTCTGAAGTAGTGAGCTTATCTTAAACTGAGTGTGATTCCACTTCCCCTTATTTTACAGAATAGAAACTACGTGACCTCACCGGTTTCAGAGGGACTGCTGGGTGCAGCACTGCTCAGTGTCTTAAAAAAAAAAAAAAAACCAAAAAACCAAAAACCAAGCCCAAAACAAACAAAAAAACCCCAAAAAATCCCTCAAAAGTAAGAATACTAATGAAACTGTATTAATTCTTCTGTACACTTTGTTACTCTGATTTTTTTTAATTAGAAATTTTAATTTTTTTTGTTATGTATTAAAACAGAATACCTTTTCAGTGTTTTCTTCCTCCTGGAAAGCTGCCTGTCCCTCACCCATGGGTAAATCTGTCTGCAGGTGCCTCCAGGCTGACCTGAAAAGCTTTCTGAGAAGCAGCTAGACCTTCCTTCTGGCCTCTGCAAGGAGCTGAGCCTGACCTTTGTGGGCGTTGTGTGGTACCCGGTGAAGAGATTTTTCCTGATAGCTTCGAGTGAAGAATCCTCAGTCCATCTGCTGATGGTATCACTTTAAATTCTCTTTTATCCTGTTCTTTTTAATCGTAACTTCAGTAGTGAGTCAAGGTGGGGGTTTTTTAGTGCAGTCAAACTCGGCTGGAATGGGAGAATGCCCAAGGAAGAGGGAGATTCCCGGTGCAAAACTTGCCTCGTATTTATAACTGAGACTGGAATCGGTGCTTTAATAACTCACAGCTGTGCAGTAACAGTCAAATCCTACAATTAAACCGAGATCTGCAAAGCAGAGAGAAATGAGGTGATGCGAGTTAATTAGATGTTTATAAGGCTTTACAAAATGCTTCAGGATGCCATTTGGATTGGTAAATTCATGTAAATGGTTTAAATCTGTGCCTGGCAAAGCAATGCTGGCTATTTTAGTAATCAGTTTTAAAATAAGCGCTTGGAAGTTTTCAGTGCTCTGGGTGGGAGGTGGGGGAATTGGGTGAGAGACGTGACTTGCAGAAGAACGTGCAGAAGGTCAGCAGGAGCGACGGAGGAACCATTTTTCATGTATTGAGGCAAAAAAATATGCCTGACGCTTGGGTATAGTCAGTCCCCAGATACTTCAAAGTCTCTTTTCCTACTTGCTAATTTTAAATGTTCTTAATGTTGCCAGTGAAATCCTTCATTTACCTAAATTAGGCTTGCCTTGCGTTTAATTGGATTATTAGCATTAACACTGACTGGAATTGATAAAGCTGTAATTTATATCTGGGGAAAACTTGCTGTCTGTCTGACAGCATCTTTGGCGAGGGCGATTTAGAACTTCCCCGTTGAAGCCAACAGGCTTTGAGGGGGCAGGTTCCACTTAGAGTCGTCGTAGGAGAATTGATAAAGACTTGTGTTTTTAACAGCTCTCAGGAAATACTTCATGCCTAGTAAAAATGCTGATCAGTGAACTTCGTTGGAGGCATGCACTGAAAAAATCGCTGCTTGAAGGTCAAGTCTGCTGCTCTAAGTTCTAACAGAACCAAAAGTGGTTCAGTTACCCTGCTTCCTCGTTGAGGTTCAGGTTCACGTGTGCCAAGGACACCGTAAAATGTCGATTCGTTTTCCTCCTGCCTTGGTGCCTGCTTTGTTTCAGTAGAGCAATAATACTTGGGCTTTTTGGTAGCAATGTAACTTTGAACTCAAGTTTCATTCAATTCAGTTACCCAGCAGTTAAAGGTGCCAGTGATGATTTGCTAGAGGTTGGTGTTAGGGCTTCAAGCACGTATAAAATAGATAAACTTCTCTGATGTTGAAGGTAGACTACAAATTTTTGAGTAGATGGCTTTTAAAAGAGAAGAAAAAAAAAAACCCCACACCCCAGACTAGCAGCAGAAAGAGCATCTTTTAATCTGTTTATGCAGGCAAGGCCGTGAGATGTTCTCACTGCGCTCAGCGTGGTGCAGGAACAGGATTGAACCTTCACCGTGGCTGCTGCCTGCTGAGAGGGGAGATGTGCTCGATCCTTGGCGTGGGGCTGTGCAGATCCTTGTAAGTTCAAATCACTGAATAAAGAGATGTTTCATCCTGAATAATATTTCTTTAATGATGGGCAGAAGGTGCATTAATTGTAATTTCTCTCAAAAAAGCCTTCACTTATTGAATATGTGGTTTGTGATCTCGGGGCAAAGATGCTTTTGGGGCTTGCATGACTCAGAGCTGATTATCAGCGTTTTACTTCCTCCTCAAAGCTTGGTAATGAAAACCAGCACATTGTAGTATTTTAAAATAAAAGCAGAGAAGTCCCTGTAGTTCTCCCACGAACAGCTTCTAAGAGTTGCCAGCCCTGGAGCACGCTTAGAAGAGCGTACTGGGGCAAATAGGCAGATGTGTGTGAACGGTCGGTGTCACGCAGATAACTGGAATAACGAAGAGCAGGCACATGCCGACTTTGGGTTCTGTATTTCAGGTCCTTCATGATCACCTTCCTGCAGCGGTTTATGGCCGCTGGCTCCAGCGCATCCTCGGATCTAAAAGGGAACGGGCTCCTGGAAGGCGGTGGAAGCAGGGATCCTCAAGGAATTATGGCTCATGGAGGAGAAGCAGCGGTTTCTGGATTCCTCCTTCGTTTCTAACTACGTATTTTGTGTGTTAACACGAAGTGCCTAAGAAGTGGCCCTGGGAGCTGTTGCTGTGCGAGACGAGGGATGGTCCGCAGGTGTCTGTGCCCTCTCATGGATAATATCTGAATCGCACTGCTGCTGGAGCCGCCTCCAAGCTGGGTGGTGAGGTGGCCAGCGGAATAGGCAGGTGTAAGTGCTGCGAGCAGATGTTTTGATGGGCATGGAGGGAAGCATCCCGAGCTCAAAGGCTCTGCTGCGGTTTGGCAGTGATGTTCAGTTCAAAGGCAGGTGTCAGAAGTAGCCCCGCACAATAACTGTGCGTTTCCGACCTTGAGGACTGTTGGTAAATCCTTAATCCCTTCAGGATGATTTATTTGGTACTGTTTAGCGCTAAACTTTTAAATCAGAATGCTTAGTGGTGTTAAATCAGAAAGCTCATTACCTCTTCTCAGCTGCGCTAATAACTATAATCCCTTTAATGAAAACAACTTCACTGGATGGGATTTACCTTCCCAAAAAAATTTGATTGGCATTAAATATCCTTCTGCCCTTTAATTATTCTGCAGTTAACGCAGAGCTGATAAAGGAGCTGCTTTGCCTGGAGCAGGTGCCGGGTCAGCCCGCAACTCGGGGGCAGCCCGCTTGCACTTGGAGTTTGGGCGGAAGGTGAAGGCTTCCCCCGACTCCCCAGCCTTCCCCGCTGTTGGAAACGGCGGGAAGCTTATCTGAAATGGGTCAGGCTTATCCGCGCCTCTCCCTGGGCTCCGTTTGCCGTTCACCTGAATCTGCCGATTTAAATACTCCTGCAGCGTGCTGCTTAACAGTTTGCGTTCTTCCAGCTGAGGGTGGATTTCGCAGAGTCCTTTGTGCTTCTTTGCTCTGTTAGGCTTTGGTTTAATCTCTGTTCCTTACCAAAGAGCTGGTCTTGTTTCTAAGATTTCTTTTCTCGGCTAACAGCTAAACAGCAGCAGCAACAACAAAAGAACGTGCGGTTTATAATGAAATGTTCCATTCAAGGGTTTTCCTTTCATCTCTAAGTTCCCTACATCTCATCTTTTCTAATGTGTATTCATCTGGTTGTCTGTATCCCCTTTTTTCCCTTTATAATACACTGTCTTTTTAATTGCTGCTTTTATTTCTACATTTTTTCTGAAGGGGTTTCCAGCCAGGCTTGGCTTTTTTGGCTGCAGCGTCCCTGTTGTGGTTGCAGCTCCTTGACGCTCAGTGAACCCTGAGCTCCTCGCTTTTGCTCCAGTGTTTATCCCCATTTCTCCTCCTCGATAATTCCATTTGTGGTGTTGACTTTGGGAAATCGACCTTTTTGAAATAACAATCTATTTCTGGAGAGAGTGAAGCTATGAGGAAGCCAGAAGTCTGAAACCAATCGATATTGAACTTTTTCCTGCTCTCCGTGCTTTTCACAGTGTGACTACAACCTGTGAGAGCGGTGCTGGCGGCGGGGGCATCGTAAATGTTTTGCAGAGCCCTCCGCTTTTCCTTCTTGCGAAAGCAGAGATCTTTCTGCTGAATAACATGGTTCCCCTCTCGTTATCTAGCACGGCTGATAACACCACCTCAAACTGTCAGACTGCTCCTGCTGCACCGCCGAAAAGTTTGGAAAAGGTTTAAAGGGATCTGGATAAAATACGATTGCACTTACCAGCTGACAGCTTTTGATAAGACAGCCCAAGCACTGCTCCCCTTGTCTCGTTTGCCTCTGAAGTTCCCTGCCTTGCTATGTGCTGGTTAATTTTATGAAGCCAAGGCACTGGTTTGTCTGGCAGGTGTGGTGGGGAGGGAAGCCTAAGGAGCAGCTCGGGTGAGAAATCTGGACCGACTTTGGTGACTTTCGTCCTTCCTGTGTTTAAGAAACAACTCTGGGTGTTGCGAACGGCCATTTGTGTGGCTCCGAACGTGGAAAGGGCGGTGAGGAGGGGGGTAGGGGGGAATGCACTGGGGTGACCGGCAGCAACCAAGGGAACTCAAACCGCCTGGTACCCTGCGATTTCTGCAAGGGAATGGTGAAGCGAACGCCTTTGTGTCTGCTCAGATGGGTCAAGCAGCCTCCAGCACCTGTCCCAGCCCCCCCCCACCTCGCTGCCCCTCTCTATATTTACCCAGGGGGAACTTTCCAAGAATGGAAGTGGTAAGATAAAACCCCTGAGGGGCTAAAATTAGCCCCAGCGCCCCAGCCTGTCTCCCTGGGATGGCATTTCAGCTGTGAGCCTGACAGCCTGCGTCGTTCCGGTCGCACAGAACAGACGTCCATCCCCAACGCAGCAAGATCCTCTCTCTGTTTTTCCTTTTTTTTTCCTTTTTTTTTTGTTTTTTTCTTTTTGTTTAAATTGAGGGAGATCTGGCCGTGGGACAGCTGCTGCCTCGCCCGCCCTGGCTGTGAGCATCACCTACCTCCCCAAGGTAAGGCAGCAGCACAATGGCTCCGGGGCAGCATCGGACGATTGAAGGTAACTCGGTAACCGATTGTAGAAGTGTGAGTGTGTTCTCTGTCACCTTTACCTCCAGTCACAACCTCTTTTTTGGGGGGGGGTCTGCAGATGCAAGGACAGGTTCCTTCGGCTCAAGAGGTGGCAGCTCTGGTTTGGGCTCTTCTGGCTGAGGAACATCTGTGAGCTCCCCACGTGAGTGCTTACGCTGTCACAGTAATGTCTGTTTGGAGATGCTTATTTGTGTGTTTGGGAAATGTTACAGCTCATTTTTCACTTTTCCAGACCATTTCCCTTGGGAACATAACTGGGCCTTCTTTTGGAATCAAATCTGCAATAAACCCCCACCCCATTAGCCATGGGGGTGGGGGGTTCCAAAGCTCCCAGGCTCATTATCTATCAGCGTGTCTAATGAAGAACAGTGATGTTGTTATTTCACATATTTCTACATAAACTGCCTGGGTTGGTGTAACAGGTGGAGGCACAGCAGAGCATTGCTGTCGCTCGCTGCCCACCACACTCGCTCTACCTAACCAGGACGCGGAGCTGCGCGGGTGGCCTCGCGCGGGGGGTTCCTCCGAGCTTGCACGTCTCGCTGCCGCAGGCGGATGTGGGACGCGCTTCCCACGGCTGCCTCCTTGCCATCAGGCTCGTTTGCAGAGAGAGGCTAATTGCTCGGTGCAGCTCCTTGCCTGCTCCAAGGGAGGATCGGAGGAGCCGCTTTGGGAGACTGAGGTCTGCCACTGCCGCCTTTCTCCGAGGAAATCCGAGAGGCTACGGGGCTGCGGCTGGCGAGAAATTCCTCTGCCCTACCCGGCCTTTCCCAGCTGCTCAGGTGCCGGCCAGGGCATCGCATTCCTCTTCCCTGCTGCTGCTTGGCTGTGGCGAGGCCAGATCCTGCGCCAAGCACCCGGCAAACACGTCGGGGTGCAGTCCCAGTTCTGGTGTGATCGGCTCAGCGTCCTCTCACCTTCCTCCCACCCCGTACCTCCACTATAAAAATCCAAGACCTTTCTTGCACACGTGCTCCTCGGGCTCAAGTAGGCAGGAGAGAGGAGCGGAGTTTGTTCCTGCTGTTTTCCCAAAGTGCTTTTCATGCAGAAGCTCCCACACGGAACAGCTGGATGGGGTGATTTCTGAGGATTTGGGGAAAATCATCATTTGGGCTTCATCTGCCACTGCAGCGCAGAGTCCTTGCGAGAGCCTGTGGCCACAGCCTTCAGCCTCAGCCCTCCTGAGCTCAAGGTCTGAGTATCCCATGAGTAGTCCCATACCCTGTACCACCCCAGAGGCGAGCAGTACAGCATGACACAGATTTTAAAAAACAAAGGAAAAGCCTGTGAGCTCCCCCGTGCAGTGCTTGAACTCCAACACCACATTCAATTATCTCAGCACGTTCTTGGTCAGAAAACTTTAAGGGGAGGTGGCCCACGTACGTGCTACAGCAGTGATCTCCGTCTTTGCCTTAGCCCTTCACCAGCATGGATTTCCTCACCTGTGGTGGCAGGGCCTCGTAATCATTACATGTCAGAAGCATTGTAATATGGTGTTATTTGGGGTCTTTCTTGAGAATATTCCTTAAATTGTGTATAAAATAATAAACAGATGGTATTGGTGGAGCTGGTTCTAACCCAGTGGTGGTGCTGCTTTTGCTCTCCTGTAGATCTTTGGCTTCACCTTGTATGATGAAAGCGATACCTGGGAGACAGACCGAAAAAAGATGAGCCTGATGGATATCACAAAAATGTTCTCCATGCTCCAGCCCAAAGAAGATGAAGAAGACAACGGAGAAAGCGAGGAGCTGAACCGAGCGGTATCTGAGGATGACTACCAAACCCTAGATAACCTCTTGTCCCAAGACAGGTACAAGAGGTTCATCAACTGCAAGAGCGGCTGGGGCGTACCCAGCACCCCACTGCGCCTGGCCGCCACGTGGGGCCGGCTCCGGAGCGTGAAGGTCCTCTTGGCCCACGGGGCGGAGGTGGACAGCCTGGATGTGAAGGCTCAAACCCCGCTCTTCATGGCGGTCAGCAACGGCCACCGGGAATGTGTGAAGGTCCTCCTGGACGCGGGGGCCAGCCCCGCCGGCAGCATCTACAACAACTGCTCGCCGCTGCTCATCGCCGCGAGGGATGGGAACGCGGACATCTTGCGGCAGCTCCTGGACCACGGCGCGGAAACCAATGTTCAAGCGAGGTTGCCCGAGTGGGCTGCCAACTCGGTGGCTTGTTCTGGTCCCCTCTACCTCGCCGCCGTGTACGGGCATCTGGAGTGCTTTAAGATGCTGTTGCTTTATGGCGCTGACCCCGACTATAACTGCACCGAGGAGAGGGTGATCGCCCAGATCAAGGAGCCCAAGACTCTGCTGGAAACCTGCCTGAGGCACGGCTGCAGGAGAGAGTTCATCGAGCTGCTCGTTGACTTTGGAGCCAACGTGTACTTGCCCCGTGTCACGACAGATGAGACGCTACCCCGCAGCGAGGGCCTGGAGCTGCTGCTGCAGGCGAGAGGTAATCCGTGTGCGTGGCCCCAGGGCTGGAAACGAGCACTAATTTTACTCATTTGGGTGCAAATTGCCTCAGATTTCCCGTCCCTTTACCTCTGCTTTGCAAAACGTACCCGGGCTTTCCTACAAGCTTCGACGCCCTTTGCAGCATCCCTTGACTCCATGGGTCTCTCTAGTCTTAAACTCTTGAGTATTATTGCTCTTTTACTCTTATTTCTCCCTCTCCTCCAATGATTGCTGTGTTCTGGCCAAAAAAAACCACAACCGAGTCTCCAAGACTGAGCACAGCAGGAGGAGGACATCACGAGTTTCTGGAGAATAAGTCCATCACCTGATGGCTTGGATCCACGTGCTCCTGCAGGAAACTCCTGACGCAAACTGCTGGGATTTGGAGGAGAGCATCACGGGAGGGCTTGTTTCTAATAAATATCCACCCGCTATCCCACATTTCCATTGCTGGCCGCAGCTGGAGGCAGGCTACGCGCTTGCTAAAGAAGCTGCTTTCACCGAGGGTCTTATCAGTGCCGGTCTGGAGCCTGCGGGTTTTACACCTAATATCAATGTGTTGGGTTAAAGGCTGCTTCTGGCCGTCCCTCTCCTTTCTGCTGCTCAGCGTCAGCTCTCCTGTGCTGCCGCCATCCAGGAAAACCGCGGTTATCGGAGGGGAGCGGGGCTGTGCGTCGTGAAGGTGACCGTCTCTTCTCTCCTCACGCAGCTCATCCCAGGTCCCTGATGTCTCAGTCCCGGCTGGCGCTCAGACGCCTCCTGAAGCAGGCTGGCCACCCACGCGCCCTGGGCCGGCTGGAGATCCCCGCAGCCCTGGCAGACTACCTCCGCCACCGGCCCTGAGGCGCAGCCCCGCTCCGGAGACACCCAGCACCCACGCTGGAAGCCGCTCTGACATCCGCGCAGTGCGAAACGGCTGTCAATTTGTGGTCGAAGTAATTTTTTTTTTTTTTTTGCTTACGAGGCATCTCTCAAAAAAAGTGTGAGGAAAGAGGGTGGCGGAAGGAGGGGGGAAACAGAGGAAACCTCCGACTTTAAACCTTCTCTTCCTCGCCTCAGAAGGTGGCTCGTGGCCAAGGTGTCTTTTGTGACCGAGCAGGTTTTTTATTTTTAATTAAAAATGTTGCTACTCTTCCTAAGGAACTACGGTGACCCGTTTGGTGAAGTATCCTTTAAGGGGAAGAGCCGGCATCGTCTGGAAGGGACACGGGGAAACGCTGCGGCCAGGGCGTTTCCGGCTGCGCCCCGTTTTTGCAGCGCGGATAGAATCTGTTAATTCGGCTGTGGGGCGGCTCCGGGGGGTGCGCGTGAGCCTGGGCGCAGCGTGGGGGGAAGGCTGCGGCGGTGGCTGGGAAATGGGGCTGGGGGAAAAAAAAAATCTCATTTTAGGAGGGATGACCCCAAAGGAGTGGTTCCAGCTCGCTGCCCTTAGTTTTTAAACCAGTTCCTTGAATTTTGGGCTCGGGGGGGTATGGTTTACCCACCCCCGGCCACGGGCTGACTGCGCGTTCTTGTGAAATTCCCGAAAATCGGCGGCTGGCCCGGCCCCTCCGCGCGCGGCCCGCGGCCCTGCCACGCCCTGTCCCGCCTGGCGCCGCCGCGTGCCCCGCGCCCACCCGCGCCCCCGCCTCGCAGCCCGCCCGCCCTGACGTCACGTGAGCCACGCCCACTCCGTCACAGAAGCCCCGCCCCGGCCGTGACGGCGGCCCCGCCCCTGCTGGCCGCGCCGGGCGGACCCGCTGCCCCGGCCGCCCCTCGCCGCGGCCTGGGCTGGGCTGGGCCGGGCGGCCCGGGCCGCGCTCCCGCACCGCGCCCCGCCCTGCCCGCCCCGCTCCGCGCCCCGCGCAGCCGGTGAGTGGCGGGGAGCGGGGCCGGGCAGCGGGGGCCTGTGCTGCCGGGCCGGGGCGGGGCGGGGCGGTGGCGGTTTGCCGGGGCGGTGGGTGCGGGCCGGGGCCTGCCCTCCCCTTCCGGCTGCCGGGGCCGCGCGTCCTCGGCCGAAGTTTGGAGAGCGCGGCGGGGAACGCGAGTGGCGGGGATGGGGCGGGGGTTTGGACCCGCCCCTCGGGGCCGGCGTGCGGGGCCGGGCCGGGCCGGGCCGGGCGGGGAGCGGCCCCGCGGAGCAGGACGTGGGGGTGCGGGTGGAGGAGAAGCCCAGCCGCGGCCCGGGTGCGTCCCCGGCAGCGTGGGCAGCAGTTGGGGGGGGGTCCTGCCCCTCTGCTCCGCTCTGGTGAGACCCCCCTGCAGCGCTGCGTCCAGCTGTGGAGCCCCCAACAGCAGAAGGACGTGGAGCTGGTGGAGACGGTCCAGAGGAGGCCACAGAGATGATCAGGGGGCTGGAGCAGCTCTGCTGTGAGGCCAGGCTGGGAGAGCTGGGGCTGTTCAGCCTGGAGCAGAGGAGGCTCCGGGGAGACCTGAGAGCGGCTCCCAGTGCCCAAAGGGGGCTGCAGGAAATGTGGGGAGAGACTCTTCAGCAGGGCCTGGGGTGACAGGACGAGGGGTAATGGTTTTAAAATAGAGGGAGGCAGATTCAGACTGGACATAAGGAAGAATTTTTTTACGCTGAGGGTGGTGGAGCAGTGTCCCAGGTTGCCCAGAGAAGCTGTGGATACCCCATCCCTGAAAACATCCCAGGCCAGGTTGGCCGGGGCTCTGAGCACCCTGATCTGGTTGGAGATGTCCCTGCTCCTGGCAGGGGTTTGGACTGGGTGGGCTTTGAAGAAGCCACCCAAACCATCCTGGAATTCTGTGATTGTCGGTGCCTTTGCTCTCGCAGGGGCACTGTAGCTCAGGAGGACCCGAGCCACGGGGTCTCTTACGAGGGCCACCAGCTCCTCTCAGCCATCTGGACGTGCCCAACTCATGCCCGTCTCTAGGGCCAAAAACTGGACTGCTCTCTTCCCCCAGTGTACCCAAATCTGGCCTTGACTACCCCAGGAAGCTGAGCGTAGATGAAATGCTGCCTTTTATCATTGTGGTGGTTTTTCTAGAACGCTGTTTTCCTATTTTATCGATGGTGGTGTTTGCCCTTGGTGACTTTATTTCTCGAGCGTTTATAAATAGCTGTGTGGCCGCAGTAGTGTCCATTGATGCCGGTGCTGACGTGGAGACACAGCAAAATAATTTTCAAATGGAATTTTTGAAACCTTGTTTCTGTTTCGTTTCACTCCCCCCCACAACGTTTTAAGCACTCTGTGTGTACGGATGAAATGTGTGTGATTTCTTTTGGGCCTGTCTGACCAGATCTCTGCAGAGAAGCTCCAGAGAGGCTTTGGAGGCACCCAGGACTCCAGAAGGGCTCTTGGGCAGACCTGGAAAAGCCCGGTTTGTTGGTGGGAAGCAGGGTTTACCTGCTGACTGTGCCCCAGCCGCTGGTCTGAGCGGGGCGGGTGAATACCAGGGGCTGTCGTTAATTACAGAGCAACGCCGTGATCTTCCCCAGACTTGAGGGAAGAGAGTAAATTGCGGGTTTGCTGTCGGGTTGCGGGCGCTAGAGGCCATCGTTTGGGTGTAGTTTTAATTCGAGATGTCTGGCTAAACGCCACGGGAAGCTTCACCAGCCTCACGCCAGTAAGAGCTAAGCCTTGAGCGTTATGCAGCGCATTACAATTTTTGTTGCGTTTACTTTCTCCAGCCTCACCTCTGCAAAAGAAACGTTATTATTTTAGTTCTCCTGTTAGTGACATCAACCCAGGATCAAATTTAAAACCTACCTCGCTGTTTCTAAGGTTGTCTGATCAGGGTGGTTCATAGCGGATATTTAACGCAATTCTTTCTTGCTGGACAGATTATTTTAAAACCAACTGAAATAACCTAAAAAAAAAAAAGTACAGTAAATTACTTTCTTCCTGACACGTGCTTAGCATAAGGGCTGTGTCTTGGTTTTGCTTTCTGTTAAAACATCCCTGTAGCCCGGCGCTAGGTCTGGGAGAGCTGGGCGTGGGGTTTGGCAGGTGCTGGTCCCTCTCCCCGCCGGAGCAGCCTGTGTTTCCCAGCTCCAAGGCGGCTGATAACCAAACCTCATCGCCCCGGTGGCAGGAAGGCTGGGGATCCACAGGGGTTGGAGCGAGGTGGCTCAGGGGTTGGACCTGCCCATCCCTGGGCAGCGGGGACGCTGCCAGATGGAGACACGTGATTTTCCTGCACTTACAAACCGATAAGTTTAAGCATCGCGATGTTTTCATGCCTGGCTTTAAGGAGTGGAGGGAGCCAAGCGGCTGTCGGAGGCTTTTCCATCTCCAGTTCCAGCTGGCGACGAAGCTCTCAGCTTCCTGACACCTAGGCCTCTGGCTTTGCACTGTCCGCTGCCATCTCCTCACCTCTCTCCCCTTTCTCTTTGCTTTAGATCAGCTGCCATGCTTCCATCTCTGCGCCCAGACGAGGACCCTGCGACCAAAGTCACCGTTTCCAGCTAGATGCACCCAAACTGACCAGCTGCCATGGAAACGGGCTGCGCGGAGGAGCCTGCCCGGACCAGGTCGCAGTTGGCGCTCTGCGGGCAGCGGGAGGGAAGCGACCAGCGGCGGGAGGAGAACGGAGACCGGCTGCCTGAGTGGGGCAACACCTCCATGGCGACTGCAGAGCCGCAGCCGCCTCAGCCGCCCCCCGGCAAGCTGAAGAAAACGGCTTTCAAGCTGTTCGGCGGGAAGAGGAGCATCTGTACACTGCCCAGCTTCTTCGGAGGCAGGAGCAAAGGCCAGGGGAAGGTCGCCTCTAAAAAGGGCCTCAGTAAGTGTAAGACCCACGACGGGCTCAGCGGTGCTGTGTATGACAAGGGCGGCGGGGCGCCGCTGGAAAGCCCTTCGGAGGCGGGCAGGGACTCGCATCCTTGCCCTTTGCCAAGCTCCCAAAGCGCTCACTTGGCCGTGGAGACCAGCGCCAAGTTTGACTTCAGCCAGCAGGACAGCTCTCCACCTGGGAGCATCGAAGGCTGTGAGAAAAAGCCCAACGGAGATAAATCCTCCTTTCCCAGACCCAAAAAAGGCCTGAAAGGGTTTTTTAACAGCATCCGGCGTCACCGCAAGAGCAAGGTTGCCGAGAGCGAGAAAGCAGAGTTCCCCGAGTGGCCCGGGGATCCGGAGGAGGCCGGGAAAGCTCCTGCTGCCGGAGCAGAGAGCTGGGGGGCCGCGGAGGGAGGGGGCCGGGGACCTGTCCCCCCTGCCGCGGCCTGCTCCGGCAGCTCAGAGGATGACCGCTCGCTCGGCACAGCGGCCAACTGCGGTGAGGCTGCCGAGCCTGGCTGTCTCGCAGCCGATGAGGGCGGCTCTGAGGGCAGCGCGGTGGTGGTGCCGGGGAAGAGGGACGTTCTGGATGCGAAAACAGAGGCTGACGCTGTTGTCTGCGCGGAGTTCGATTATGGCAATCTCCTGCCGGACTTTCACCCAGACTTCATGGACAACGACCCTCCCTGCCTGCACTCTGGGGACCTGCTAAGTCTCATCTTAGGAGACGCCACATCCCTGAAGAGCTTCGATTCCCTCACGGGGTGCGGAGACGACATCGCTGAGCCCGACATCGCTGAGAGCACCATCTCTGTGGAGCGCAGCAGAGACGCCGCTAAACGGAGCTCCTGCCTGGTCACCTACCAGGGTGGTGGGGAGGAGATGGCCATCCCTGAGGAGGCAGAGGAGTACCTCCACCAGATATGGAACAGCCACATGGCAGGGGACAGGAGCTACGGAGCCCAGGTGTTGAGCAGCAAGTTGGAGACACGTGCCTCGCGCAATGCGGAAGCCCACCCCTACATGGGCGATGCGATGGATGGTGTTGACCTCCTGACGCCGCAGAGTGACCAGCAAGAGTCCGCCCCGAATAGCGACGAGGGTTACTACGACTCCACCACGCCGGGACCGGAGGACGAAGGCGGAGATGGGCTCGGTGAGATCAAGAAGGACAGTCTTCCCAGAGACAGCTACAGCGGCGATGCACTTTATGAGTTTGACGCGCTGATGAGTCCCTCTCACGGGGAGGAATCCCTGTTTGAGAGCAAAGTCTCAGGCCCGGTGATCTTCAGCTACATCTTGGACTTCTGCCTCCCTGCCGAGAAGAACCTGATCCAGGTGATGGACCAGAAAAGAGGGGTGATGGAAACGGAAGAAGAGCGGCTGGCGGCCATTCAGAAAGAGCTGCTGTACTGGGAGCTGCACAGGGAACCGGTCTTGAAACGGCTTGATGTTCCCAGCAAGGAGCAGCGTCCCCGGGAACAGCAGTGCGTTGAATGTAAAACGAGAGCAGCCAACTCGATTGGCAAGAGTCAGAGTGGCCTTGGTAGTGAGCAGGTGGCCTCGCACGCCCCAAACAGGGCTGTGAATAGCGAGGTTTCAGTGGCTAGAGCTGAAAATCCAGAGTGGAGGGATTTTCCAGGGACTCTGTGTCCAGAGAACTGTTACAACAGCCAAAAAGCCCAGGGAAGTTGCCTTATTCAGCTCACAAAGAACAACCTGGGGTTCGACTCGGACCCGGATTGTGGCTTGTTTGGGGGCTCCATCCACGGTGGCGTCACCCCGGCCAAAGCAGGGCTGTTCCCTGGCTGCAGCCTCCCAGAGCACGAGTGCGGCAGCGGAGTGGAGACCACCAGCGGCAAGGCCCGGGCGGGCAGCGAAGGCGAGCCCGAGCACGCTGTGAGCTTCTCGCAGGCGCTGGTGGAGTTTGCCAGCAGCGGGACCCTCTTCTCCAGCCTGTCCGAAAGTCTGGGGAGCTCGGCCTCCGGCTCTTCCTTCACCCAGAACCTCCCTGCCCTCCCCACCATGGTCACCTTCGACGTGGTCGATGTGGAGCAGGAAGGAGAAGGGGAGTGCGAGCAGCATCCCGAGATGAACGCCGGCGAGGACATTGCCGAGGCCTTTGACGACGGCTACGGACGGAAAGAGTCGTTGGCCGAATGTGACGAAAGAATGTCCCCGGGGTACCCCCTGGGCTCCTTCCAGAGCTGCAACTGGGGGGTGGCCAGCCTGCCCCGCCACCTGCGCCTCCACGGGCTGAGCCCCTCCATGCCAGTGCCGCTCTCCGTCGACCGGAGGAGCCGGTCGCTGGACACGGAGAGCCTGGAGTTCGAGCTTGCCGACTCGCAGGTTGCCAAGGGCGGCCCTCGGCCGTGCCGGCTCTGGGCGAAGCGAGAGGGTGGCAAAAAGGACTCGGGTGGAGCAAGGAGGAGCAGGAGCAAGGAGGAGGGCGAGCTGCTGGCGCCCGATGGTGGGTTGAGCTGGCCGGGCTCGCAGCACCTCCAGCACGACACCCACGCAGCCGCCGGGGGGATGCAGCACTGGGCTTTCGCTCCGGCCGCCGCGATGGAGAGTGCCTGGGAGCCACCGGGGCAGCTGGACACCACGTCCCCTTTCCTGTCTCTTTCCCGGAATGTCGCCAGAGAGACGCCGGACAGGCGGCCCCAGGAGCCGGAGCTGAACAGGCACCCGCTCAGGCCCTCCAATTTACCTCTGCCGTCCTGGGAGGCGGCCGGACCCTACAGGTACCAGGGAGAAATCGCAGCCAGCAAGCTGCCCCGCGTCGTACCCGTGGGAGAAACGCAGCCCGAGCTGCCCCCGAGCTTTACTTTTGCTTGCTCCCCGGAGAAACGCACCAAGTGCAAACCCGTCGGCATCGCCCAGGGCGTGCCGCAGCATCCCAACGGCGGCGCCGACACCGGAAAAAGCCCAGAGCGCTGCGGAGAGCCCCTGAAAAGCAGAGTCGCCCCCGGCCACGCGCTGCCCGCCGGCTGCCGGAGCGCTGCAGTGAATGTCGCCGAAGCCAAATAGCTGCTCGGGGAGGGCGTGAAAGCTTTGTAAGAGGGAGAAAATAGACGTTAGCGAGGGATTTGTGAGTGACCTTGATTTAGACCTAGGCTGATAAGGAGCCTCTCCAGCCGCGGTACGTGGTCTCACCGCTGCGGTTGCTCCGGCGGGGTTCGGAGCCGCCGCCGGGATTCGCACGTTAACACCGAGACACTTCCTCGTTTTCCAGCGCCACGCTCTCGCACGCCAAGCGCAGCGGCAGCCCCGGCGCACGCTCGCGTTGCTGCTAGATTAAAAGCTGGGACAGACCCTTTGCTAGCGTGGCAGGTTTGGGGTTTTTCGGCAGGATTGCAGCTGGGGGAGCGAGCCTTGGGGAAACTTTGGAGAGAAACTGGGTTTTTTCTTCCTCTTCTTGGTGAAATGTTGCGGTTCAGGCTCACTTTGAATGTCTTCCACCTCGGTCTCGGTTTGGGGAGGCTGGGAGGAAGGACGCCGGTTATTTCCAGAGCGAGGATGGGAGGCGAGTCAGCCGAAAGGGGAACTTTGCAGTAACGTTTGTATTTATTTATTTTCTTTCCCCTTGCCCCAGAGGAAAGCAGGAGCTTTCGTGTGCGTGCTGATATTTTCCAGGTTTTAATTTGCTCTAAAATAACCGCACTCACAGAGGTGAGCTGTTGATGGTGTCCCTGTTTGGAACAAAGTGCCGGTCCCTTCTCTGTCACCATCTGTCTTCACAGCGCGTCGTTCCCGGCGGAAGCCTTTCCCGTGCTTTGTCCCATGCGCCTCGCCTCTCCCGGGCCACGGGCGCGCGGACAAGGTCTTTGAAATAAGCTAAATTTGCATCGTGCCTGTGGCTGTGAAGTTGCAGATGCTGTTACTTTCTTCAAAAGGAAGTTTTGTGGGTTGTTTTTAATTATTTTACGGTTGTTTTCTTTGCATAAACTCATAGGAGGCAAGTATTCTGTTCGTTGGAATACGGGATGTACCGCAGCCTAAATTAGGCTTCACGACTTCTTCCTCCTGGCTGGAGGGAACACAAAAGCTGGAGGTTGCTGCAGGTTTTGGAGTTCTTTTTCCTCTTTGAAGGAGTGTGGAGGAGGGACGGGAGCTGAGGAGACAGACTCCATCTGAGGAGGTCCTGCGAGCTCCTGGAAGCGTCTGTTCCAGGCCATTGCGCCCCAAGACGTCTCCTGTGTCCTCCGTGATCTCAACACGCTCGTCTCGAAACCAAACCTCCCTCTCCGTGACTGACAAAGCCTCTTCCTCCCGTCCGAGCTCTGTATTCCGATTTTAATTCCTTTACCGATGATGATTTTTGTTTCCTCCCTTGAGTTGCCCGTTTTCTGCTTTTCTTTGCAGCAGAGTTTGTAGCATTAAAAAAAAAAAAATCCCAAACTGGAAAGCTCAGAGGTTTCTCCCATCTCCGGAGCGAAGTGCGGGGTGGGGGGCGGCTCTGCCCAGCCCTACCCCGCTTTTCCTGCCAACTCCTTACGGACGTGGCTCCGGTTGGAGACGTCAGCAGCCTCCTGGTATCGCTGTATTTCCTGGCACAGGGAGCTGTTCTGGGTTTGGGGTTTTTTTTTCCCCCAGGCAAAATGTGGTCCCGATATTTCTTTTTGGGAAGAGACTCCATAGTGCCCTGCCCTTGTGTATCTGTGAAGGAGTGGGGAACTGCCCGCAGTTCGACTTATTTATGTGGTTTTTTTCCTTCCTGAACGGACTGCTGAGCCTGGAGTGGACCCATCTGTGTATCCATGCGCTTAAAAACAGGAATTTTTCAGTGTTTTCCTACCAGCACTGCTGCAGTTCCTGCAGGAACCCGCCGTGCTGTGGCTTTTCCCTCCCGTCCTTCTGTGCAACCGGAGGGGATTTCGTGGGACAAACCTTGCTTTTGCTGCCGCTCCCACTCGAAAAAAAAAGAAAAACCAGGAGCAAATCCTGCCGGCGACGCCGGGGACGCTGTCGCGCAGATGGGCGTTCACAGCTCCGGCTGCTTGGCCGGAGCAGCAGCCCCTCACTGATTTTTTTAAATT
This sequence comes from Chlamydotis macqueenii, assembly GCF_036417535.1. Classification (NCBI taxonomy): domain Eukaryota; kingdom Metazoa; phylum Chordata; class Aves; order Otidiformes; family Otididae; genus Chlamydotis; species Chlamydotis macqueenii. Next base: position 1,875,321 of record NC_141566.1, read on the forward strand.
TCTATTTCATTTCAGCGTGTCACCAAAGGCATCTCGCAGCCTGGGGGGGTTTTGCATAGCGTTCTGCTTAGACCCGGTGCAGCCTTTGCCAAAGTCTTGGTGAGGTGTGGAAGCGTCTCGGTGCTAAAATGAATGTTCAGTTGCAAATGCATGTCTCTAGGAATAATTCTTTGTGTTTGTAGGTACGTAACGGGAAGGCTTAGCGAAAACAGCTCCCGGGCTCGAATGTGCGAAAGCAATACAGCCAAGACTTGATAACCTGACTGTGCACCAAAGGTTTCTCCTCTTAATTTGATGTGAGCTAAATGAAGCAAGTATCTGTTGATTTAAAATGAGTTTCTAAAAGCATTTTTGGAGCCAATTTGCTGGATTATTGGCGCAATCTGCCCCATTAACCCAAAGAAATAAGAATTTTCAACCCAGCCGGTAAATTATCACTGCCGTAGAGAGATTGGATTTTACTGCCTGAGGTACTGCTCTTCCCAAAATACCCGTCTGTCCCGGGATAGACAGGACCAGATCTTCTGGTCCTGATCTGGATCCAGCCGTTAGTCAAACACTGCCTTACCTGAGGAACTCAAATTGGAGAGCGAAAAAGGGCTTCTGAACCAGAAATAGGTCAGGAAGAGCAGATTGTCTTGCCAAGACGTTAGGGGAAGCTCACCTGGATGCGATTAATTTGGGCTGTTTGTGGTGAAGCCGCCGTTTGGGTCAGCGTACCAAGTAACTCTGTGTTGCGTTGGGGACTGCGGGAGTTGTTCGTTTGTTCCTTTGTTTTTATACACGTGAGAAAATGGTCAATTTTATCTATTTTTGTATAGTTTTGCATTTTATATTCACGGGGAAATTCTATGGACTGTTCTTTCACTCTGCGCCTTGTCTTTCCGAGCGGTGCGGTTCACCCTTCCCGCCGAGGAAAGGCAATGACTGCTGCTGCCGCCCGTGCGACGCGAGGAGCCCCCCTCGCGCCTCCTGTCCTCCCCTCACGTCCTGTCCCGCTTCGCCGCCGGGGCCAGCTGAGACCCGCAGCCGCTCCGTCGCCGTACACGCGCTCGCTCCTCGCAGACGCCGCTGAGACGTCTTTGTTTTCCTACTGCTTTGTCACGCTTGTCCGTTAGGATTTCTTTTTTTAAGCTTTGGTTTCAGTCAATTTGTGGGCTTTGGTGAATTCTCCCTGAAGTATTGTTGACTGTCTGTTAAACTAGATTTGAGTTGGGGCTTTCCCTTCTGTGTGCTTAAGTTATTTTACCCAAAAAGTGGGGCTTTTCCTAAATCCCCGGGCAGGCGATGCTGTTGGCTGGTGCGTGGCGATGCTCTTGAAACCTGTGACAAATTTCTTCTCCCCTTTTTCCCTCCGGGCCAGACTGGGAGCCGGGCTTTGGCCCTTGCGCAGGCAGCATCGCTGCTCCGTGACTCAGGATTGCTCTTTAAATAATCCTGGGGAACGCACGGCGTGAGCGGGGCTTTCTGCCTTCTCCTCAGCAAAGCATCTTCCTGGAGTAACACTGCCTTGAATTTTGGGATGAGAAACGCAAGGAGAGCTTCTGGTAAGCTGAGGCCCAGCAGTGGTTAACGTGGCTCTTCTCGCTTTTGGTTTTTTCTTGGGTTGAGTGGATCTGCTGCTTTGTTGGCTTGCCTCTGTAGGATTTTGCCCCTGCGGAGTCCGCGACCCTGCACGGGGTGCAAGGGCTGAAGTACCTGCTCTGCACGGCCACGGTGATGAGCTGAGCAGGCAAGAACAATGCCAAACAGTGAACGAAAATCAAATGCTGAAAAGCTAAAAGATTTCAGCCAAAAGCAATTTTTTTCCCCTTCCTTCCCCTCCGCCAACGCCAGCAGAGATGGCGATTGCTGCTACGAAATGTGGCTCTGCATTTTAATGTCTTTTAATTAAATAGCTCTTCCCCTAACAGTGCTACAGTGCTTTTTTTTTTTTTTTTTTTTTTTTTTTTGTGGGTTTGCCCCTGTTCCCGGCACGGGACTGGATGGGCGGGACGCTCGGCAAACATTCCTGGGGTGCTCAGACCCGCGCCGCATCTCACATTCCCTCTGCCCCCCGGTTTTGCGGCTCCCTCCTTTCCAGCCCGGGCTGCCTGCTCTTCTGGCCGGTGTCGAGTCGCCCTAGCCGCTGCCTTTGGGTGAAGTGATAAATTAAACCCTGAAAAGCCTCCCAGTTCTGAAAAATAAAATAATTCACCCCTGTCCCAGCTCGCCCCGTGCTTCCCCTCTGCGTCCCGCTGCGGGCCGGGAGCGGAGGCGGCTCTCCCAGGTGACCAACTTGTCTGAAATTTTGGAGTTTTTTTCTTTTTGTTTCTGGTCTCATTGCTACTAGTCCTTTAAACTTTTCAATGTATTGATTGTGTTTAAAAATGAATGTTCCTTTCACTGAGTTCTAATGAATAAACTTCAGATTTTTAGAGAACGTCGTATTTCACTTGTATTTTTTTTCATGCTTATTTTATGCTTGATTTAATCTTTTTCTTTTCCCTCCCTCCTACCTTGCAAGGTTCCAAAATGCAGCGCAAGGCTTGGCAGAAGAGTCCAGCTTCCCCTCCCGCCCTTCCTCGGGCAGAAGGTGAATTTGTAAAGAGCTGTAATTATCTGTAGCGCCTGACGAGCTGCTACATTAACGAGCCCGGAGCGGCGCAGAGGGAGCCCCGGCTGCGAGGCCCTGGGGAGGCTCTGCCCTTTCCAACTCCGGCCGTCAGAGACTCCCGGCCGGCCGTGGGGCTGGAGGGAAGGGCAAACCTCTGCCGCAGGGCTCGTGGCTTGCGAGCAACCTGGCCTTGCGCTGCCCCGAACCTCCTCAGCGGGAGCATCCTCTCTGGAAATTGTGACTTTTCGTGTAAAACTCCGCTCAAAGCTCCCTCTCCACTGCCCGTGCCATCATGCCTCGGAGGACTTTCCCGCTCCAAGCCTGACTCCTTCAGTATTTCGCTTTTAGATGCAAACAGGCTGTGTCGCGGCTGCTGGTTTTGCTCCTGGACCACCCGATGCGGGCGAGCGTCGGCTGTCGGGGAAACGGCCCCGTGCCAGGCTGGGCGCAGCCGCCGTCCACGCTCTCACCGCGCCGATGACGCCTGTGGCCGATGACAAGCTTCGGGGCGCCTTCCCAACAGACCATGGCCAGCTCACCCAGGTCGCCCCTCGTTACGCTCGGTGCCTCTAACAGGCGGGAGCTGGGACCAAGGGTGCGGTGGGGAGGTGTAGAGACCAGTTTGCTGTACGCAGGGTGTAGGAAAGGTGGCGGAGGGGCTCTGCAGTAGGCAGCGGGTTTGCGTTAACGCATCTTTTCTTCACCTGCTCCAGGGCTGTTTGCTGTCGGAGCTGGAGGAGACGCCGGGCGCTGTCGCAGGGATTGGCGGGGCAGCGGCTGCACCCGTAGCCTTGCTTCCTGACCAGCTGCTGCATTCCAGCTGGGAACATCAGGGAAAGGCTTTCCCCCGGTCGGATGGAGCTGGGGCGCAGGAAGCCACGGTGCAGCGGGGTGAGGCTGCGGCTTTCCCGTTGGGTTTAAACGAGGGCCTTTTGGTCGAGGAGGTTCCACCACGTCACCAGGGAAGGCTGATGTTGGCTGCAGCTTTGGTGAGTTTTGCCCAAAATAGGAGCTGGGGGAGAAGGTGAAGGGGGGTTTGGGGCTGCTCCGTCCCTGCTCTGTCCCTGACAGACGTCCCACTGGTGTGACCTCCCTGTCCTGGGGACGATGAGGGACAAAGGCAGCAGCTGAGGCCACCTCCAACAACAAGCAGAGCGGGATTGTCACGGGGAGAGGCCACCAGCCCAGCACTTCTCTGGGGGGAAAAGCTCCTGATCATCTCTAATTGAATTTAGGGAGGAAAATAAAAAGAATACACAGGGAAAGGGCAGAGGGCAGGCGCCGGTGGGTGCTGATTGACGAGCTCCAATTATCTCCCTTCATTTTAAACACGGGCACAGGTCTGGGAGGTCATCAGCTGGGAAAAGTGAAGTGTGGAGCTGGGTCAGCGCCGCTGAGGGCTCTCCCCTGCCCAGGATGGAAATGTCGTCCAGAAAGGAAAAAAAAAAAGCTGTGGAAAGGACGGGCAGGTGCGAGGGTCGTGTGCCTGGTGGCACTTGATGGTTCCCGGGGCAGGAGCTCAAATCTCATCCAGGTCTTCAAATTCTCCCTCCGGAGCCGTGATCCTCTCCCACCTCTTTGCAGCCTGCCGGGCCGGTATTCCGAGCATCCTTCCTGCATCCTTCGTGCTTCTTGACTTAAAACACGTTCCCCAAAGCGCTGGGGTTGCCGTTCCACATCCCGTTTCTGAGGTCTGAGACCGCTAAAGCTGCAGCGGCGTTTTCTCCCGAGGGCGACGGCAGCGCCCGCTGCGCCGGCTGGCGCTCCCGGGCAGGTCCTGGGGTTATCCGGGCAGCGCTGGGAACGCTCACGACTGCAGGCGTTTAATTCCAGGCTGCCGGCGGTGCCTGGGGTGGGTTCCCCTCGGCTTCACCTGCGGCGAGGAGCAGCTTCCTGGCAGGGCGATGGATACGGCGGCCGGTACCGGAGGGGACGCTGGAAGACAGCGGTGTGCGGATTGGCAGCAGGACGCTGCAGTTTAATTCCACCTTGTCCCTCTCTTGCTTCCTCCTTCTCCCACAGCGTCCCTGCTGCACAGGCGGCGGGAGGAAGAAGCGTTTGGCCGCGGCAGCCATGAGGACGGCGCGATGGGCGCTTGGCTTGGCCCATCCCACCAGGGACGCTTCAGACCTCCAACTTCGGAGCATTTCTTTTTTTTTTTTTTTTTTTTTTCCTTTTTTCTCCGAAGTAATTTAAAAAGCCCCAACACAGGAACATCGCTCCACGAAGGAAGGCGCGAGCGTCTGTAATACCTGCAGGCTTCCCGCCACTCTTGTTTCCCAGAGGCTGGAGAGAAATGGGTCTTTCTGGGCCAGAACGTGGCTCTGGAGCAGTCTCAGCCGAGGATATTAATAAAAAAAAAAGACAAAGAGAATGTGGGCTTAGCAGCCAGCCCGTTCATCAAAGCAGTTGTTGGGATTTGTGGCCGTGACGCTCTTCTGACTCTGCTTCAGCTGCGCAACCCGGTCCGGAAAACTTCGCTTTACGTTTAATTTCATCTTTCTCTCTCTAAATCCTTGTTTTAAAGAGAATTCTCTGCTCTCGGGGGTGTGAAAGCAGGGACGAGCACCGGTCGAGGTGAATCCCTTTCCGAAGGCGTACAGAGCCGGTGGGGCCAGGCAGGGGAGGGATCCGCAGCCCAGGCAGCACCCACTTGGCGTGACCAAAACCATTTCAAATGTTTTGTGCCCTTTGAGCCGGGCAGGGGGCTCCCTGAGTGGGGGCAGACACGGCGTTCGGAGCAGCCAGCGCCTGGCAAGGAGCCAGAGAGCGGGCGGGAGAGCTCAGCTTTTGGGAATACCCTTCGGGAACAGCCAAGGCGGGGGGGTGCGGGGTGGGGACCATCCCCTGAGCGGCCTTGTGACCCGAATTCCCGCTCTTTGCGGGAAGCGCATCCATCCGCGCGGGATTCTGGCCCAGCCCTGATGCTGGGCTGACCTCTAAGGGAGAGCTCCGTTATTGCAGGTACCGGGCTGGAGCCGTGCTGAGCCGGGTCCCCCCAAAGTCCTCCCCACAGGCAGCCCGGGGGGCTGGGGGAGCTTTGCGGGGGCGCAGCGAGGGGACGCAACATGGCCGGAGCTTCCCGGCCTCCCCCGAGCCTCGAGCAGCGGCAGGTCCGAGCCACAGCCCCGCGGCGAGGCGCGCGGTGCCCCGTAAAATATCCCACCCAGGCTCCGTCGCGCCGGACGGACACCCACCGCCAGCTGGACGCCCGCCCGCCCGGGCTTGCTGGTGGCTTTCGCCATTTCCCCTGTTTATTCCCCCTCTATTTTTGCACCGAGTGACCGGACGAGAAAGCAGGGCGAGGTTTTGGGGATGGAGACGTCTGGTTGAGATCGTGAGCGCCGCTCTCACGGGGACGCGCACGCGGGATGAATGCACCAGTGCCGCGCGCTGATGGCAAAAAGCCGCTGACACCTCAAAGCCACGCACATCGGCATTGTCACTGTCCCCCGTCAAAGCCACTAAAAAAAAAAAGCCACCGCCGCACCAGACGCATCGCGGACCCCGCTCAGCCCAGCGCCACCAGTGAGACCACTGGGCTCTGCCCCAGGGACTGGGCAGGCGGCAGCTTTTGGTCAGCGAGCCTGAAAACAGGCCCTGTTTTTGAAAGGCAGCAAGATGTACACGATATTATTGCTGAGTGGAGCTGGCGCATCACCCGCTGGCAGGCGCGGGGTGCGAGGACGCGCTTTCGGGGGGTAGGCACGAATAACGGCTTCCTGGAGACCATGAGGTGGAGCCTACGGCACGGTTTTACATTATAAATCCAATTATCGCCTCGTTTCGCTCGCTGGGAGCTGCCAGGGCCAAGCAGCCGGATTTCCTCCCTCCCACATCCTTCTCCTTCCCAGGAGGGGTTTTCGGCTGAGGGACCGATGAGCCCGAGCCCGAGCCCGGCTGCGGCCTCGCTGAACCCCCACTCCCCCGCGAGCCCCGCCAGCTCACAGCTGGAGGGGGACATCGCTTACACCTTTCACCCGGGAGCGCTGGTTTGCCCGGCTGCGCCTGGAATAGCCCGGAGAGCGGGAGATGCCGTGCTGCTGGGACGCTGCTGGCGCGCGGAGCGGGAGGACAGAGGTTGCCGTCTCCCAGGCACCGGCTTTTCCTGTATTTCCTCCTGTTTCCGTGCGGCCAAAAAAGAAACAGGCTGTTTTCCGAAGCAGGGAGAGCTGCAGCGGGACGGGCCCAGCCGGGATGCAGGGCGCAGGGGGGAGCGTTTGGGGACAGGGATGTCCCATCCTCTGCAGTGGCAGCCTGTCCCCTCCTGGCTGGAGATGGAGGGGACCAAGTTGCTGTGGCAACTCTTTTCCTGCTTTCCCACAGGACAGCTTTGGAGCCAGGCTGCCAGGGCCCGGAGGGCACTATTGGCCCTTAACGGCCCTCAGCGGCTTCACCCGAGACCCACACCCACACCCACGGGCTCAGGAGCCAATTTAAGCTCCACCCTGGCTCTCCAGCCCTCCCTGGTCTTGCAGGGGTGCAGGGCTCCAGCCCAGCCCAGCCTGGCCACGGACCCCATCCATCCTGACGCACGGCTTGACTTCCCAGCCTGACCGTGGAGCTGCCTCGTCACCATGACCGTGTCTTGGTTGCCCTTGGCCACCAGCCCTGTCCTGCTCACCTTGCGCAGGTACCGTGGGGCCGGCCCCTGCCCTGCCAGCTGGGCTATCGCTCCTGGCCCTCGGCCGGTGGGGTTGGGGTCATCGCTGCTGACCTCAAATGTCCCTAAAAGGACCCCTAAAGGGTGCTCCAGGGCCAGGCAAGAGCTGCCGTGTTTGGAGAAGGGATGTCCAGAGGGCAGGGTGCCAGAGACCCGCCAACACAGAAATAAACCCATCCTCTATAAAGCCACGCGAGGCTGGCTGCGTTTGTTCTGCTGCCAAGAGCTGGCTGAGGAAGACTCCCTTCTCTTCCCCGCGCTTCGGAAACGCACGGGAAGGTTTCCAGGGCATTACTTAGCATCTCCAAAGGGTGGGTGGAGATGGGGCAGCGAGGCCGTGCTGCTTCACCCCGATCTGCAGAGAAGGTTTCTCCTGCTGCTGGGGCGCTGGGGGGAGCTCAGCTCCTCCTTGATCGGAGGGGACGCGTGCTGCCCGGGCGGGCTCCGGCTTGGAGCTCCAGCTTTGTGCTCCGTCTTCTGCCGGTGCCTTGGTTAATCCCCTTCCAGCGATGCGAGACGTAGGGATCCGCTGCTTCCCTTTGCCCACCTGCCTCCGTGATTTCTCCTCCGGTCAATTCTCACGTGCTTGGCTCCACCTTGATTTCTTTTTTTTTCCTCGGGAATACCCCACCCCGCACAACGGGGCTTTGTACCACCACCTCCTCCTGCCAGCCTTGGCAGATGCCTTCCCAGCCTCCCTGGGGCGAATCCCGCCCGCGTGTCGGTGCAGAGGGCTGGGCGGGGGGAAGGAACGGCACTTTCTCGCACGAGGCCCGTGGAGAGGAGGCAGGAACCCGCATGTCGGTGCCCGCGCGCGTTTTCAGCATGTCTGAGGACCTTCCTCCTCCGCCCTGGTCGCTGCCGCTGAACGGCGATGCGCAAAGCCGTGTTGGCTTTGATCGGGAGGTTTGCTCCGTTTGATCTGAGCTCTTTGATCTCCTGCCTCCCCGCCGCGCTCTGCGACGTTTTTCCGTGCGCTTTTTTTTTTTAATTTTTTTTCTTTTTTTTTTTTTTTTTTTTTTTTTTGCAATGTGGGGAAGCTGAATTCCGTGTACGTGTTACCATCATGCCAAGGACGTGCTGTGATCTCCTATGGGCTCCTGTTCCTTTTTGGATAAATCATTTGTTTGCAGTAATAAGTGCATCTTCGTGGGGAACTAAGGGGGAAAAAAGTGCCTGGGCACCTCGGGGAGGGTGGCACCGAGCGGCTTCCCCAGGCTCCCAGCTGTTGCACCTCGTAGTCCCCTTTGGGGACGGGGTTGTGAGGTTTTGCTGTGCTCCGTTCTAGAAAAACGCCCCAGTGCTGACCCAAACCAGCTTGGACGTAGGTGCCTCCCGTCACTGGCCCTGCTGCTGGTCGGCAGGTGACACCCCTTTGGTGCCGAGCGCGGAGTAACGAAGCGTTAGCGGGCAGCGCGGGCTCGGGCGCTGTGCGCTTGGTGTTCTCCTGCGACACACCAACTCTCAGCCCTGATTTAGGGCCCTTTTTCCTCCTCTTGAATCCTCCCGTAACACTGAACAGAACAGAACCAGCCCTGCAGCTTCGCAGCGCCCAGGCGAGGTGCTGGCATCCGGATCTAGGAGAGACGCTCGGCTCCTGGGAGCAGGAGAGCTGCGGTCACCAAGGCACCAGGTAACGGGGACAAAACTGGCCATGAACAGGCGTTTTTGGGACTGGCTCTGAACCTGGAATAAAGCCACCTCGCCATCGGTGCCACGGCCACGGCGTCGCACGCTCGGTAGCCAGCCCAGAGGGGCCTGTGCAAAGCCATTGCTTTTTTCCCCCCACAGAAAAATTCCCCATCAGCAGGGATTTTTTTCCAGCTGAAACCACCAAAGCTGCTCCCAGTTTTGCCGCAGCTGCTGGCAGAGCGGTTTCCCGACTTTGTCGCCGTGCGGACGCGCAGGGATGCTGATCCGCGGCAGCTGCGCTGGGCATCACTCAACCTCCCACAGAACGGAGCGCAAGCCCATTGCTGGCGCCATCGGGTGCAGGGAAGGATTGATTAATTTTTTTAAAAAGGCAAATAATAACGATTTTATCCGAGGCGATGGATTTGGCAGCTGGGCGGGAGCCTGTAGGAAACGGAGCTGGCTGAGTGCTTCTGCAGTGAGACAGGTAAATTAACACCGCCTGACTAATAAATCACCGGCTTCTGGCCCCAGAATTAACGCTCGTTTGAAGCGAGACAGATCTCGTTGTGAGGGACTTGCCTGGGTACCCACGCAGCGTTCAGAGCCGACAGCCGGCGGGTCTGGGGCTGCGAGGCCTCCGGCTGACCGGGGAGCTGGAACGCCGTTTTGCTGACCGTGAATTCAAGTCCTGCTTTTCCAGGACAAGGACTAACAGCCCCGGAGCGCTTTTCCTGCAGGATCCTTCGCTGGCTGCTCTCCCTGCACAGGTGCTTGCCTGCAGCCGAGGACGTCTCAGGTCCGGGACGGCCCCGCAGCGCCGCAGGCCCTTCTCTTGTCACACGGTTGGCTCTCCGCACCGTGACTTCCTCCAGCCCCTCTCCTGAAATCTCTTCCCGATCAGGAGGGCGATGGTTGGGTTTGGGATCCTCCCACGTTCGAAAGCGCGCTCCAGGGAGAGCCGGGGCTGGAAGCTGCAGGTCGGTAACCTCCCACAAAACACGAGGTCTGGGCTTGCCGGAGGGTGCCGGCATCTGGTGGGACTTCGCGAGGCAGGTGGCAACCTCCCCGTTGCTCTGAAGGCTTTTGCGTTCCCTCCCACGTGGGTTTTACCATCAGCAGGCAAAACTCCGTGGCCCAGGGGATTCGGGGCAGGCTGGATAAATAAAATTACTTCTTCCAGGCTGAAAATCAGCTGCAGGATTTGGCCTGGGTGCTGGGCCCTCCGTTCTCCTCCACTTGTTCTTGTCCCTGCTGAAGCAGCAATACTGCAGAGCCCACCGAGGAGACGGGTCCCTGGGGGTTATTTCCAGAGGATCCGGAGGCGAGGAGGGTCCCAGCCAGCACCCCTCCGTTCTCCACCTCTTCCACAGCTCTGCTGAGGTTTGACCGTGACCGAGCCCACCAGCGTCACTGCTGCTGAGCAGGAGCCATCCCGGGTGGCTTTGCCCGGGTCCCCGAGCCGCCGTGGGGCCGGGCGAGCGTGAGTCACGCTGCAGCGATCTGCTCCTGGCTCCCGCGCTGGGAGATCGTGCCCATCGCCAGCGTGCACGTTTGGACTGGTTCAAGCGGAGCCGCTGAACTGGGTTAACGGCTGGGAGCCGGGCCGGGGTGAGAGCATCGCTCCTCTCCCTGGGGAGAGACCCGGGGGCTCCCGCCCGCCTTCCCCCCGCCCGCTCGGGCTCCCCCTCCCGGTTTGGCCGCAATCCCCAGCACGGCTGAGGGCGCTGGGCCCACAAACGCCCTTTCCCCCTTTGCCAGAGGTGCGTGGCTGTGGGCTGGCAGCGGGAGGAGGATGCTATCAAAGGGAAAAATCTCCTCGCAGGCCATCGCACGGGGACAGCAAGGCGGTTTGGCCAAGAGCTGGTGGAGAAAGGGGGCTTTTGGTGCCGGCCGTGTTGCTGAGGGGTCCCAAGGGTGCCCCCCGCCTCTCGCTGGTGCATCCTGGGCCCGGCTGGGGCGGCCGCCTGCATCCCTCTGCTGCCGCACCGGGTCCCAGCCGCGTTCGCTTTGCAAACGCAGGAGACCACGGTCTCCTCTTCCACAAACAGAAAATAAGGAGACTGCAGGAGGTTTGACGTTAAAAACACAGATTCCAGACTCCCAGGCTGGGGAAGCAGTGAAAACCTGGGTGTTTCCCAGATCGTCCCTCAGTGCTACTTTCCCACGAGGTATTTGCAGCACGGCTGCAAGGGGGACAGTTTTTTTGGCGTCTTTAGGGAGCGGATCCCACCGGCATCGTCCCCTCCTGGGCACGGAGGGGTGCCGGGAGCGGGGGCCGTTGGGGCGGGCGCTGGGACGCTCGCGGGCCGGCCCCGGTGCTCGTTTGCAGGGTGCTATTAATAACCCCCGGGCTGGAGGAAACGAAGGAAGTGCAGTTAATAGGTGGAAATGTTTCCTTGTTTCCCCACTCGGGGCTGGGGGCCCGCCTGTGGCTCCCTGCCCCGCTCGCCCAGCCCAGGCCGTGGCTGCCGGCGGCTCTGGGAGAGCCCAGTTTGGGGAGAAGTGTTGAAGAACAGGGATTCTGGGGACGGCGAGAGAGCAAAGGCTAAGGCACGGCTTGGAGAGGGGGAGAGGGGTTTAGGAGCTGTTCCTTTGGGGTGAAGGGTGGAAAGAGCACCTTTATTTGTGGATTTTGGGGCAGCGTTGCTCCTCGCCGGTCCCGTGCCAGAGCTCTGTGGTAGCTGGAGCCTGGAAAAGCAGCTCGGGCTCAGCAGGGCCGGTGCGCGGGGCTGGGGTACGTGCTAACCCGTGGTGGCGGTTGTTGTTTGCTCCTCTGCCAGTTGGTTTCTTGTTAGGACAAGATCGTCCCGAAGGCGTTCCTGGGTGGAGCCCAGCCTGCTGCAGGGCAGAGCCGGGAAAGATGGAGCCCAAGCCTACGCCGCGCTCCGGCGGGGCACAAAGGAGGGTGCAAGGAGACTTTCTGCCGAGTTACGGAGAATCGGCCGGGGCTTGCAGCAGATCTGCGGAAACTGCCTGAGCTCCCGCAGTAGCGGAGCCGCTCCCAGCAACGTGCCCTGCGCTCAGCTCTCGCCGTCGGGATCTCGTCCTTTCCTCCAGGTCTCCCATCCTCCATTTGTTTCCCGCTGCGGTTTGCCACCCCCCGGGCCCTTGCGGTGCGGGCGATGCTGTGAGGGCGCCGGTGTTGGTCCAGGAACACACTCCTGTTAGTCACTCGGCGGGCCTAAGGTGATATTCAAAGTCCCTTCGCTCCTGTCACTTATTTCTCGCCTGGGCTCCGTCAGCTCCCGTCTGAGATGAGAATTGCCCATCCTCACCGCCAGCCTGCCGCAATTCCCGTCATTTCACTTATTGCAGAGCACTGGAAGTAAATACCTGGGAATTTCCCCGGTGTAAGCAGGATTTAAGGTCTTTCTGCTGGTTTTTAGGATCCTCAGTGTTTTCTGCGGGCATTAGGTTGCTACGCAAATGAACCCGGTTACGGTTCTGCTCCTCCTGCCTCCGAGCGAAGCCTGGGAGCAGGAGCCGGCGGGGAGCACAGCCAAGGGCTGCCCGGAGCTCAGCAAAAAATAAATTTGTTTTAAAAAGTAGCATCGTGTCAGGGAAGTGTGTGCTTGCAGGGACTGATCCTGCAAACCTTCCTCAGGCGTCTGAACCAGTCCCATGGTCCCACTCCTGTGCCCAAGCTGCTCCTGTGCCTGATTAGGGGAAAGGATTTTGGGGAGGTGAGGGATGGCAGCTCTGACCTGGGGATGAGCAGAGGCGGCACTCCTGTGCTGGGTAAGAGGGGTTTGAGGGTTTTTTTTGGAGGCTTTTCATAAAGGGGAGCCTTGAGCTGCTAGGGTGATGGTCCTGGGAGGCTGGAGAGATGGCGTGGCTTGGCCACCTCGCCCCCAGGCAAGGCAGGGCGGCGCTGGGATGCCGAAGCCGAGGAGATCTCTGGAGGGGCGGGCGGCGAAACAGCTGCCGTGTCTGTACGGCTGTAGGTTTCCTCTCTCGTGGGCGTGCAACCAGGCTCCTGGGACCATCGCTGCTCAGGGCTCTGCAAACGCCATCCAAACCGACATCCAAACGCCAAAACCCAGCTTCAGAAGGTCAGGAAGGGCCAGAGCTACGGACCGTCCTGAGGACAGGACAGAACCATGCTGTTTCAGTAGCCGCTGACAGTCAGCTTTAGCTGGAGAAAATGGAAATAACATTGTTGGGAGGGAGGGGAAAGGAACCTCGTGCAGCGCACCTTGGGCTGTTGGCAGGGGCTGACTGAGCAGCGGGAAGGAAAAGCCCCGTCCGGTGGGCTGCTTGTTAAGATGTAAGGGCTGGTACAACGTAAAAGCTGCGTTTTGGGGGAAGGGGGCCCAAGGGCGTTGCTCCCTGGCTCGGTACCGGTGCGACTTTGTAGGACAGAAGGGTGCGAGATGCCGTCTGCCGTACCCACCGCAGCATCCCCCCGGGCCGGGGAGAGCCCAGCTCCTGTCCTCCCCTGCAGCTTAACGAACACTCAAAATCTCACTTTTTCCCATGGAAAAGGCGTTATCCTTCACCTGAGACTACAACCGCAGGCACAGATTTGCCTGCTGATCTTTTTTCCTGCCAGACCATCCTGCTCTCAGGTACGCTGATAAATCTCTGCAGTAAAAAATACAATAAAACACCAGATCGCACGAGTTCTGTGGCACGGAGGCATCCCAGCTGCGGCGCAAGCCGGGCAGGGATGGATGTGGGTGTTTGGAGGAGCACTGGAGCAACTGGGGTGGATTTTTTGCCCTCAGGTTAAAACTCCCCAGGAATGGGTCCATGGCGTCAAGAGCGAAGGGGCTTTTTGCTGCCCGTGCCCAAAGCCACAGAAAACATTTGCAGTTCGACACGCCGCCGAAACAATTGGAAAACCAGGTGGAAAAGGCTGAGCTTGTGCTGCTCCACGGAGTGACTGGTGTGATGATCCCAGTTACACCTAATTGTGGTTATCCTGTTAGCAACACCCTCTTTCTGCAGCACACACCCGCCTCTCCATGGGAAACAGCGGTACCCGAGCTTCGAACACCAATTACACGCCATGGAAAAGCAGCAATTAAACCCATTAAGCCTTGCCTAAATAATGATTTCATTTCTCTCCAATATTTTTGACGTTATAAAGGCTGTTTCTTAAAACAAAAGCAATTCTTTTATTTGCCTGATCTCCCTTTTCTCCGGGCAGGAACGCCTCCAGCCCGGGCGCTGATGGAAAGCGTGGCTGGGTGGGCAGGGGCTCTCCGGAGAGCGGAGACGGGGCAGGGGAGAGCCCTGCTGCCTCGTTTTAAGCTTTCGGGGCAGTGCTGCTCGGAAGTTAATTTTCCCCAGGGGTGGTTTTTTAGGGTGGAATCAGGGAGCCCAGCTTCCACCGGTGTGGTGTGGGGGCTGGGACGGCTCAGTGCTGTTTCCCCAGGTGTCTGCGGGTTCTCTGATGAGTATTTTGGAGCACCTGGCCCAGCCCAAGCGATCTGGTTTTGCCCAGGTGGGCTGGCCGCCATGTCCAAGGTCTTCATCCTGCGTGGGAGGAGGAGGAAGGTGGGGAAGAAGTGGTCCTCCTCCCAGAAAGGGAGATGAAAGAAGTTAACGGTGAGCCCAGACCATGATGGCAACCTTGTTTGGGAATCAGGAGCCTGGATTGAGGTAGTTTTTTAAAAAATCTCACCGTGTGGGCTGTTCAGCAGTGGTGGGGAAGCCGTGATGAAACCTGGCGTTTGGGAGGGGTTGACCTTGGACGGACTCAAAGTGTCCGCAAGGGCAGTGGCCTGCGCAGGGCTGGGGGCCCTCGACCCCTGCCGAGGGGGCCGGGGGTGGGCGGGCCCGTTCCATAGGGCACCAGGCTGGTGCCCAGGCCTCAACACCGGGTTTTGGTGCCTCAGTTTCCCCGAAGGTGGGGGTTGGTGGGTGTGGGGGGCTGCTGCGGGACAGGTCGGGCGTGCAGAGGGGCCATGGTTCTTACCAAGGTGGGGCTGCGGTGAGCGGGGCCACCACCTCCCCAAAAAGCATCTTCCCCCCCCAAAAAAAAAAAAAAAAAAAAAAAAAAATCCCTCCCCGGGCATCGCCGCCCGGACGCGGAGCCGCCCCCGCGCTTCCCCCGCGCCCGCGGAGCGCAGCCGGGCGGTGCCGCGCAGCAGCCGGGGCGGAGGGACGGGCGGGGCGGGGGGGCACCGCGGGGCGGGCTGCTCGCCGCACCGGCTGCAGGCAGTTTCCCTCCGGGCTCCCGCTCGCACCCAGCCCCGGGATTTTCTTTAAAAAAAAAAAAAAAAAGAAAAGAGAAAAACTTTTTAATTTTTTTTTTTCTGGGTTTTTTTTTTGTTGTTGTTGTTTTCGAGCAGCGGCCGGCGCCGGGCGGGCCCCGACGGGACGGGGCTGCGGGGGATGCGCGGCGGCGGAGCGGCGGCGGCAGCGCGGCCCGGGCCGGGCCTGGGCGGGCGCCCCCCGCGCCCCGCTGCCCGCGGGCGCCCGCCGGCCCCCGGCCCGGCCCTCGGCCTCGCCCGGCCCGGCCCGGCCCTGCCCGCCGCTCGCTGAGGGCTCGGCCGGGGCCGGGGGGGCCGGGGGCCGGGGAGCGCTCCCGGGGCAGAGCCGGGCCCGGCGGCGGGGGGCGGCCCGGCGGACGGGACCCTGCATGGCACGGGCACCCCCTCCTCCAGCTTTTTTTTTTTTTTTTTTTTCAATTTTTCTCTCGGAGGAGCTCGCACCGTAGGTAGCTTCGCTAATTTTTTTTAGTTATTTTTATATTTCTTTTTAACATTTCAACTGCAAGACGCCAGCGGGAGAGTTGCGGTTATTTCCCGGGACCCCGGTGGCGTGCGGCGCCGGGGCCATGCGGTGCGGTAAGAGCGGGACCGCGATCGGGATCGGGATGGGGCGCAGGGCGATTTCAGCCCTGCCAAACCCGCGCCACCCCCCTGGGCAGGTGCCTGCGGGCCAGGCCTCCCTCCCCCTCCCCAGGATGAGCAGAAACCCGTAAAGTTTAGAGTAGTTTTGAGGGGAAAATGACCCATGTAACGCGGAATGGCCATCCTCTTTCCGTTGGCTTTCTCGTTGAGCTGCTGAGGAAGCGCCGGCTTGAAGCTGAGCTGGGCAGTTGCTCCTGCGGGCCCGATTCCCGTCGCTGCCTGGTTCAATTTTCCACTTTGCCCGTCGGAATTCCGTAGTTCGTGCCCGGCGTTCGCTCGCGTGAACTGCCGAAGAAGTGGGTCACGGCTCGCCCGGCCCGATTCAAAGCGTGTTTGAGTCCGGGCGAGTGTTTCCCTTGGCTGCGGTGAAGGGTTTTTGGGTGGGAGGGTGCTGTCCTCACCGGTTTTGGCTGATGGGGCAACCTCGGTGAGAAACTCTTACTCATGTGTTTACAGAGCCTGGCTGCGGGGCTCCTCTTCGATGCCGTGTTTGGATCTTGTCGCTTTGTTTTACGCCTTTGCATTTATTGGATTATTTCAAAATCGAGGGATTAAGAGCTGATATAACCTCCCTCCTCCTCCCTCGCCCCTTATTGTACGACGAGGCAGGTGACGCTGCGGCCGAGCGAGCGCCAGCTCCGTTTTTAAACTGGGCCCGGCTGCGGCACAGAAGTGGTGCGGCGCGGGGCTGAGCGGCTGCGTGGGTTCCAGGTTACGAAAACCTCCGTCCGGGAGGCAGCGGGCTGGATCGCAACGTACCGTCGCTGCTGGAATCAAGTATTTGTGGAATGCTGCTCGCTCCCGCCACGGTATCTTCACCGGTTGGCTTTGGGGAAATTAAAAGTGCCAAACTGGCGTCTGTTTGAGTTAACCTGTCCCGGGCCGGGTGGGTGCGGTGCTGGGGACCCTGCATGGAGGCGCTGGGCTCGCAAACGCTTGTCGTGGTTCCTCGAGCGCCGGCGTCTCCTGCGCTCTCCCGCCGCCGTTACCGCTGGTTTTCCCCAGCGCTCCTTGCTCTCGGCCATCCTCTTGGGTGGTTTTTAACTCTTTTGAGTTTTTAACTCTCACTTCCAGGTGAGGCGTGAGAATAGGTTTGCTTTTGGACTTCTCTCCCTCAGACGGCTCAGAAACGCTCTCCGGAATCCCGAGGATCTGGGGCCGGGAGCCGAAAACCACCCGGCTAATTACTGCAAGCCGGTTGCACTCGGAGCAATTATTTCTGCCTGTGTTTACCCGGCTCTTTGTTTGTGTCTTGTGACCTCAAAGGCTTCCCCAATTTTTGCAGTAATATTGGCTGATTTAACAAAATTACTCTGCCTCGCTTGAAAAAACAAACAAACAAAAACCCAAACCCCAACCAAACCACAACCTGCCGTAATAAAACGGGTGAAAAAGGAAGGGGAAGCAGAAGGAGCAGGCAAGAACGCAGAGGGAAGGCTGCTGCCGGGCCGGCGCTGCTCCCACCCTGCCTGGGCTCCTGCCGGGGCCGCGCGCCGGGGCGCTGAGCGCCTGTCGTGCCCCGTGGCCTCGCGCCAGCCGCCTCGTGGGGCACGAGCGTCACCAACCTGGGGTTTTGTGGGGCTTTTTTTTTTTTTTTTTTGTTTTATTTACGGTTTGCTGTGTTCGGCCTTCTTATGTCCGACACGCAAGAGCTGCCGGTGGAAAAGAGGTTATTTCTGTGCTGGGTGCTGACACCGGGATGCGGGATTAATTTTCCATTAAATGACAGATTTATCGGAACTTTCTTAATCTGCGCAATATTCCCGAAAACCTGAGTTACAGTTTACCAGAAGGGGGCATTTTGCAAACACCATGAAGGATTTCGGGAGCGCGGGAGAGGGGCTGGGTGAGCTCGGCTGGATCAGTGAGCGGGCAGCGACGCGCGCCTGGAAACCGCGGCCTCCCGAGGAAGAGTTTTAATAATTTCTGAGCTTCCTGCGCGTCCACGGCGAGGGCCTTCCTGGGCTGAGGGGGGAGGGTGTAAAAGAAGACCCTGGGGTTTTCCGTATTTTGCTGCGGGTGTTTGTGGTGGGTCGGCCCTGGCCGGGTGCCTGGCGCCCACCCGGCCGCTCGGTTGCTCCCCCTCCTCAGCTGGACAGGGGAGAGGCAGTGAAACGCGAGGCTGGTGGGTCGAGGTGAGGGCAGGGAGATCGCTCAGCGGGTACCGTCATGGGCAAAACGGGCTCCACTTGGAGAAATTAGTTTATTGCCAATCAAATCAGAGTAGGGTGATGAGAAATAAACCCAAAATCTTAAAACACCTTCTCCCCACCCCTCTCTTCTTCCTGGGCTCAACTTCGCTCCCGATTTCTCCGTCTCCTTCCCGGAGCGGCGCAGGGGGATGGGGAATGGGGGCTGTGGTCAGTTCATCACACGTCATCTCTGCCGCTCCATCCTCCTCGTTCTCTTCCCCTGCTCCAGCGCGGGGTCCTCCGTGACCTGCTCCGATGTGGACCCTTCCCACGGGATGCAGCCCTGCCCCGGCACAGGCTTCTCTCTCCACGGGGTCACAGCCTCCTCCGGGCATCCACGGCGTCTTGGAGCTGGCTGGCGTTGGCTGTGTGGGACGTGGGGGAACCTTCTGGCACCTTCTCATGGAAGCCATCCCTGTAGCCCCTCACTACCAGAACCTTGCCACGCAGACCCGATGCAATGCTTTTGGGTAGGTGGGTGACTTCAGGGACAAAAAAAACCCCTCATGGAAATGGTTTCTGGCTCTCTTTGGAAAAGGTTGTAGAAGAATGAACGAGACCAGCGTTTGATGACAAGCATCACGAGTAGAGCTAGAGGGATGGTAAGGTGAGACGTTAGAAAGGTGTTGAGTGTGCGAGGGTGGGCCGGAAGGGCCCGGGGTCCCGGGGCCGGGGAGGGGACGGCAGCGGAGCCCAGGCGAGTGCCGTTTGCAGCTCTTGCATCGTGCTGGCGGGTGGGAAGGCGGAAAGCTCTTGAGCTTGGAGCAGGGCGCTGGTGGTGTCTGCGTTGAGCACGCTGGTTCAGTCCTTTCCTGTTTCGCTAATGGTTCTCCCCATCTCTCCCCCAATCCTCGAGCCCAGCAGAGCTGGGGAAAACCCAGTTCCCAGTTTGCTGTAGGAATTCTTCATTTGCTTTGCTTTGCGTTTGGGTTTGCGATCCGTTCTGATTCCTTATTCATGGCAGGAGCTGCGACAGGTCAACACCGGAGCATTTTGAACGTAGTTGCTACCTCTCGGTATCTGATGCGGTGCCGACGGTTGCTCTTTTCTTGCTGGGACCCGTCTCATCTGCAGACCGGTTGCCTCGCTGTGAGAGATGCCCTGGGGATGGCCCCGCTCCCGAGCTTCCTGCACTGCAGCAGTGGCGACGGTGCTCACGTTCACCCCGGGCAAGCTGAGACTGAAGCCTTCCAAAGTACACCCCGCTCCGAGGTGGTGTTTTTTCCCGCGGGCTGCGGGGTAGCGCAATACCCGTGAGAGCGCGCCGCGGCCAGATGTTGCGAACAGCTCGGTGTGGTAATGAATTATCCACAGCCATTCCCAGGCTGGACGGCTTCGGTTTCGAGCTGCTGGTACTTCCCGTCCGGGACTTGGTTGCGGCGCTTTGCTTGTTGCCGAAGCGGCGTCCCCAGCAGCCTCGTGGAGCTCCCCCGCTGTGCGCGGCAAAGCGGCTTTTCTCGTGGTTTTCCCGTGGTATTTTCTCCCGGGAGCTGGTGCGCGCCGCCGTGCAGGAAATTCTGGTTGCGCCGTTACTGCAAAGCCTATTGTTTGGGGCAGGAGCAGGACTCGGTCTTGCTCACATCCTGAAACGTCTCGCTGGGTTAGGATGTTGTAGAGCATCCAGGGCCGCTGGCGGAGCGGCACGGCGCGGGGCTCGCGCTTAGCCCGGATCCCCGTGTTTCTGCTCAAACTCGCCGCTTGGGGTTTTCACGGGAATCCTCAGGGTTGAGGAAAACTTGGAGTGAAACCAGAGTCAGGGCATGGTCCCTCACCATGCTTTGCAGCTTCTCGCTGCTTAGCCTGCTCCTTCTTGCGTGGCTGACGCGCTGAGCGATGCGAGAGCAGCGTGCGCGGGGGAGACAGAAACCCATCCGGCCCTGCCTTTGGGACGCCGAAAGCCCCGCGGCCTGGCTCAGCGGGCAGGCACGGCGCGTGGCAGGCTCTCTTTCCGTCTGCCGCAGCCTCGTGCCTCGGTTACGCACCTGGTAACCTGGCCGTGCCTCGGTTTCTTATCTGAGTGCGGGGCGAGCGCTGTGCTGCCCGTGTTTGCTTTCACTTTGGGTTTTTTTTTTTCTTTTTTTTCCCTTGCTCATCTTTGTGGCTCAGACGGTTGGCAGTGATAGCCGCCTTTCCCAGGCTGTGCCCGAGTTGCGAAACACCGTTCCTCACCCCTGCGAACCGCAGGTCCTCTCGCGCAAGGCTGCGTGCGTGTGATGCCTTGGCCGCCGCTTGCCCGCCGGCAGCAGCAAGAGGGTTTGGAAGCTTTGCTATCGGAATCGCGCTCCCCCTCGCTGCGGGGATGGATGCTCGCCCCTCGGGTTGCCTGCCCAGGCTCTTGGCTTCCCCCTCGCTGGGGTCCCGTGGAAGTTCCCTGGGCTTTGGCAAACTGTGTCCCAAACAGGGATGTTTCGCCGCCCCAGTAAAGCCCTGGAGAGCCTGCACTGGCCGCGTGGCACGGCCGGCAACCTGCCCTGCGCTGGGAGCGGATTTGCTGCTGGAGCATCTCTCAGTCCGGATGCCGCGCTTCGGGGTGAGGAGGTGAGCTGCTGCAGCGAGGCGCTGGTACCTTCGCTTCGACAACCGCCGGCTTCAGCTGGGTTTGCAGAAACGGGGCGGCTGGCGTGAGACCGCGACCCAAAAGGCTCCTCTGAGCGGCGCAGAGCGCGTGCCTGGCGGAGGGACGGGGAGCCTGGCAGTAGCGGTCCCGTGTCCCTCGTCGCGCTGGGAGCGCTTGCCGCTCGTTTGCTCTTGCGGCTCCCCCCGCGCCAGCTGGTGCCGTCCCGCCGAAACTGGGCTGACGTTGTCTGCCGGAGGCGCCCGTACACTCAGGGACTTGTTCGAGAGAGCTGTTAATGGGTTTAAAACTGCCCCATTTCACAGGCGGGTGTAAAAAAAAAGCCTATTGTGTGTAAAAACAATGCCACCGATGTGAGCGTCTGCGCTCAGCGCTGGAGTGGTATGAAGTCGCACGTCTGGCTGGAGCAGCGCGGCCGTGGAGCCTCCGGACTGTTGGCGTCGGCCAGGCGGTTGGTGCTGGGCAGTGCCTGGACTCCTTCGCCCGCGCTGGCGTGGAGGATGCTGCCGGCTGGGTGGCTGGAGGGTGGCAATAGGGTCCTGCCTGAGCTCGGGCAGCACGGCGAGGAGGAGGAGGAGAACATCCACCGGGTTTCTGAGCAGCACAAGGAGTTGGGTTTGCACTGGAAGGGTGCTTTGCGGCGAGCGAAGGCGCCAGCCCCGGAGCCCGTCACCACTGCCCATCCCTCCGCTCTGCAGCAGGGAGCTCGACAGCGTTCCGGGGTGCAGAGCGCATCCTAAATTTCTCTGCTCTCTGATTTCCACACCGTAGCTGAAAAAGACCCCGGGAGCAGGCGAGCAACGCATGCTGTGTCCCTCGGTGACCCTCTGCCGTCGTGCCCAGAGCATCCGCTTATAGGTAACGGGCAAAGCCAGGAGAAGGAGCAGGGCTCGAGGTGGCGGCAGCCTCTGAGCATTTTCACACCGCGCCGTGGACAATGCCGGCAGGCGGAGCGCAGCCGGGGCGGATGCACCGGAGCCCACCGCAGCCCGGGGGATGCTGTGCGTGGCCGCGGGGGATGCTGTGCGTGGCCGCTGCGTTTCCCAGTGAGATTTTATACAACAGCGGCCCATGAGTTTACTTTATACGGTGTAAGTCCTGCCAAAACAATTTCTTCCTGTTATTGCTCCTCCAGTCTTGGCGGAGGAGCCTCCAGCCTTTCGCAGGGAGCTGGGTTCTCCCGGGGCTTCTCCTGCTCCGAGCCAGGAGTGGCATTTTCCAGGGTGACTCTTCTACAGTCCTTTAGCTAAATTTAAAAGTTACATGTAGGTAAATGATGAAAGGAAGATCTGAGGATCGTCTGTGTAGGTTTTCTCCCGAGCTGAATGGATCGGGTTCATTTTGGGCCATTTCCCGTGGATTACTGCTCCAGTGACAGAGGTGGCTCCAGGATGGGAAAGACGTTGGCCTTGAAGACGGATTCTGCGTTGGGATGCGTTGAAGTGGAAGCTGAGACAACGTGGGGCTTTTCATGGACCTGGCCTGGAGCTGGGAGAGCGCCGCGGTCTCGTCACCTCCCCAGCTGGGACTGGGTGGCTTCAGCTGACGTTTCGTGCTGCCGCGCCGTTTTGTTTCCTGGCGCGGAACGGGATGCGGCGGCGCAGGGCTGCTGCGCGCTGCCATCGCCGTGCTGGGTTTTCCTTCCCGCCGGAGGGCTGCCTGGCTGCCTCGTGCTCGCTGGGATGTAAAGCACCGGCAGGCGTTGCCAGATCAGCCACAGTCGCCTACGATAAAGAAATGGTTTTGGGTTTCCCACTGCAAGCGTGGCGCCGGAGCTGGGAGGGCTCTCGCCGGCACTGAACAGTTTGACCGAATTGAACCGGCTCCACTCCCGCTCCTAAGAGCGGGCTGCTGAGAGGAAGGAAAACCAGGAACAGGCTCCTGGCTCTCCAGCGGCTGGTGTCTCCTCGCTGTGGGATGCTGCAGCAGTGCCCGTGGTAACCCCAGGGGCAGGTATTGCCTTTCTGGCCGCACTTTGGTCTGTAACTGGTCCCCGCGACCGCTGGCCGTAATAAATTAAAGCCAAGTGTTTTAATAGGCTTTTATGAAGATAATGAGTGGCATTAGGTAGAAATATTTGTGTAAAAGGGAAGTAAATAAATGCGTTTCAGGGCATAAGCCAACCTGTGTTTGACACAGCTGGAGGCAGTTTTCTCCGAGGCACAGATTATTCCATAATTGCTCGTTAGTGAAGTTCTTGCCTCCTTCCTCTGCGACGTTTGCCCCTGCCCAGAGCAGAGGAGGAAGCCGTGGGTTATGTGGAAGCCCGGTGTGATGCAGGCTGGCATGTTTGTCCTCCTTAACGCTCCTCTGATGGTGATCGGTGGGGTTTGTGCCCAGAAAGGGCAATGCCACGTCAACTGTCTGCAGGAAATACCGGGAGCCTGGTCGTGGGTTTCAGGCTGGGACGCTCCGAGCGGTAATTACTCTGTAATCTTTCCAGGCACCTTGCTTCGATTTCTCGAAAGTTTCACCTTTATTTGCAGCTGGAGCGTAAACACGTTTAACGAGACAGAGCTGAAAGCACAACGAGGTATTTTTGGGGGCAGAGCTTTACCGCAGGATGCTGCAGGACTGCTCCACGGATCTGCGCGGTGCTGCAGCCGGGGCACCGTGCAGAAAAGCAGAAGTGTTGCCTGTTCTCCTTCGAACACACTCACAGAAGGAGGCGCAGCTTGGGCTGGGAGCAGGAAGGAGCCGCTGATGGAGATGCCAAGTCGTCTTTGGAGACCAGGTCTGTCTGGAGAAACCCCTCTGTGCCGCATTTCTTTCTGCTGGTGGTGACGAGCTGGGGTTCAGCCTCATGTGGCTTAAATCGTGATTTCTAGCTGTGAGGGTGCGGGGAGACCACGTTTGGAGCTGGGTAAATGACAGCCAGGTTTGGCCTGGAGGCTGTGGAGCCATACTGCTGTAGCGATGGGTCAGAATGGCATCCAACCCAGCTCCCAGATGAGATGCTTGGTTCGTTCCCCTCTTCCCTTGCCCCTTCTCGCCGTCGCATCCAGCCACCATTGAGGCCGGGAGTCAGAGTTCCCGGAGGTGGGAGGAGGAGGCGTGGCGTGGGAGGAAAGTTCGGCGCACTCTTCTCTCGGGGTTGAAACCAAACTGAACGCGGGCGTGTGCCTTTGACGTGAGGATCAAAAGGATCGGGTTTAACTGGGTACGCGGGCGCTTCCCTTGCTGCCTCCTTCCTGGCTTCCCTGGACCTGTTTTCGTCACGTGCCGGGGGCCGCACGGTCGCTGCCCGGCGTGTGTTTCTGCATCCGCGCCCTCAGCCGATGCGGTCAGGGCCGAAGCGTCCCTATGCCGGGGGGCAGCTCTTGGCAACCCTTCCCAATTGCCGCGGCTTTTGGGGAGGTGATTTCTGGCGCGCTGGCTGCGTCGGGTTTCTCGCTTTTCGTGCTGCGAGCAGTTGTGAAATAGCGGCTGTTCCGCTCGTGCCGGCGGCGGCTTCCCTGCCGCGCGCTGCGGCCGGCGCTCCCGTCTGCGCGCTGCTGGGGGACGGGGGAGCGCATGTTTTCAGACAGAGGAGAAGCCCCAGAGCGATTAAAGTCGACGGACGATCCCTCTGGCTTCTGTGGGCATGGAGTTTTGCTCGGGTTTTCTGCCGGCTGAGCCCACGTGCTTAAACACTTTTTCTTAAGCGTTTCCTTTGTCTCCTCTGAAGGAAGAAGGGGTCACTTTTTCCGCGCCGCTGACGTGAATGGTGAATCACAGCCATTGTGGGAAGGTGCTGTTACTGGGACCAGTAACCTGTCAAAACATTTGCCATCCTCATCCCGATGTCCTCGGGCGTTTTGCAGCCGGCGTGCCGAGTGCTTGGGCACGACCGCGGTTCAGAGTCCTCTTCTGGTGCTTCTCCGGTGGGATGGCCGGGAAGGATTGACTCTGTAAAGAATTTTTATTTCAAGGGAGTGCTAGAGCCTGTGTACAGGCGAGCCCGTCTGTTTTACTACGGGAAGGAAACGCGTCAGCGCGTAGCGAAGATCCAGCGTGCGGCCTGTGAGCCGAGGTGGTTTTGCCTCGGTACAGAGCGCTAGCTCCAGCCGAAGAGAAGCCGCAATGCTGGAATGACATCCAGAAAACTCAGCAGGTTTTGCAAACCCTGGCAGCGCCGGTGAGCTGAGCCGGGGCTGGCCCGGCGCTGCCTGTGCGGGCAGGTCCAGAGCCGGCGTGGGGAGTTCCTGCAGCCCTCGCGCCAGCTGAGCGGAGTTTGAACCAAATCAGTGAGAAAAGGCGAGCCGGTGCGCCTCGGCTCGCTGCGGGCTGGTCCTCCGCCTGCAACGGGCTGCGCGTCCTCGCAGGAACCCGCACGCTTGTCCTTCCCGAGGTGGGCCGCCGTCTTTGCGGCCTGGTGCCCTGCGGCTTGCCGCTGTGGAAGCCCAGAGCTGCGGCGAGGGCGTCGCTGCCGCTCGGCGTTGGCGAAACGCCGGAGCGTGTAGAGAGTTCAGGTTTGCGTGATGCGTGTTGGTTTTTGCACGATGGCGATGTTTGTACATCCACGCCGTGCGATTTCCTGCGAAAACTGGATGTTGCCCGCGTGCGTTCCCAAACTGTCCTTGGAGAGGGGGAGGTGTACCTGCCGAGGGATGCGACGGGCACTTTGAGGGTGACTGGTCCTGGCCGTTCCTGCTTACGGTGTTCGTTCGGTCCCTTGCCACCCACAGCAATAAATTCGCTTGCTGTTGAAAAGGAGTTATTGGAGAGATGTTAACAATATTGAAAAGAGTGAAATAAAAAGATGCATCACACTTGGAACAAAATCCCCAGCTGCTTGTAAAAAAGATTTGGGCGATAATGGTGATAACAGAGCTTTTAGCTGCTCCTGCTCGGCTGGGTTTTTAGCCCTAAAACAGGGGTAAGTGGGATGAGAGGACCGCGTGGCCACCCGTGCGTGCGCAGCCCCGTCCCGGCGGCCGGGGTGCGTGGCGGGGGCACAGCCGGGAGATGAAAAAGCTCATCGCTGATGACGCTGATTGAATGCGATGTGGCTTCCCCGTGTTCAGAGCCGCCGTCGCCCAGCGGAGTGTGGCTGGCTGGAGCGGGGCCCCGGCGCGTGAGGAATGCGAGCTGACAGCCCCTTTCGCGGGGAAAAGCCGCGTCGGTGGGACCGTGCAGCGGTCCAGACAGGGGATGCGCTCGCGGGGCCGGCGGAAAGGCTGCGTGTTTGGTTTGGGATCCGCGTTGGGTCGGCAGGGCAGGCTTGCGCTGGCAAACTCGGGTTTGGAAGTCGTGAGGAGCAGGTCTGGCCGAGCTGGACTGCACAAATGCAGGGTAACACCTACGGCAGCTTTGCCACCAAAACTGTGCTCCAGACGTCACCTGCACACCGATAATTTTTGCAAAGCACCCGCTGTGCGCGCCAGCCTGGGCTGCCCGCGTGGTCCCGGGTGGTGCGGAACGGCTCCGGGTGGCAAAGGATTATTTTTTGTTGGCGCTGTTGAGCGGGGAAGGTAGGAGAAAGGTGTCTGCGTGTCTCGGAGGCACCTCGTGACTTCGGAGGGTTCAGGGCATGAGATGGACGTGCCTGGATTAGGTGATACCCCTGCCTTGCAGGTGAGTATCAGACCCCTGAGAGCTCTGTGCCCCTCTGGGGTGGAAAGCCGCAGCCGGAGAGCAGCCCCGGGCACCCAGCAGTCGCGGTGCTTTTCGAGAAACGCAAGATTAGGTTTGTCGCATGCCGAAAAGCAATTTTGTGTAGGGCCATCTGCCTTCCCAAGGTGGGTGTCCCGGAACTCAGCGGTGGCTGAATGCACAGCAGGGGCCATTGGCCATCACACCTCCACGTACCCAGAAATTGGGTCGATTTTACTCCAAAGCGGTGCAGGAGGCTCCTAAAGCTGTTGAAGGCAAAGATGCTTGTACGCCCGATACCCTGGGCTCCAGTCTGAGGCTTGCCACCGGTTTCAGAGGACGGTAAGGCCGTGCCTCGCCTTCTAGTCAAAAGGTTTTGCCTGGTAAATTACATTTTTTGCAACGCGGTGCTGAGGCATCGAGAGCGAGCCAGCAGCCAGCTGTTGAGTTTGAAGGAGGTGTTGGTCGCTGGGTTTGCCGTGCTGTGAGGCGAGGCCGTGTGGCGGGTTCGTTCCTGGCAGCGGGTTGATGAGGGCTGGGAGCAGCCCGCCTCCTTGCCTTTCCGTTTCCCAATCCCAACGGATGCGTTCGGGTTGTTTGGTGGAGGAACCTGAGATGTGGTGGTTCCCGTTTGAACTGCTGTAAGGAAAAAGGGCACAAGGGGAAAGAAGTATGGGGGAAAGCCCACCCCGATAGCTGCCTAAAACAAGTAGGTGCCTTGATGTTGTTTGGGGGTGAGAAGCCCTTCGCCATGGCCAGGGGAACGGCAGGGAGCTGCTGAGTAACACGCTGAAGTAATTCTTGGAAATGTTGGAGCCGAACCGGTTGCTGCATGCGCTCCCAGGCTTTGCGTGTGGATTTGGGGGCCGTCGCTGGCACTCGGCTGTCATTTCTGCTCCTGAGCTGCACACACGTGATTGCAGGTCTGTAGCTATGGCGGTACATCTACAAACGCGACCCCGATTTCAACGCTGGCATCGGTGAGCTGCCTTGTGAGGTGGCACTTATTTTTTTCTAGTAGTAAATCCATGTCAAAGAGGAAATATAAATAAACTCCTCAAACAAAAGAAGCAAGGAAAAAATAATTCTTTCAAGCATTTGAGCAGGAACAATAGGGTAGGATATGCCCTCTCTGGGGAGAGCTAGCGGCCGAAGCCGATAGGAACGCGGTGCCGGCTGTACTCCGCTTTGCAGCTAGTGCAAACCTTTGCTCAACCAGGGATTATTTATAGCAAATGTTATGGCAGAAGCATGTGTGACCTGCAGGCTCCCTGCTAGGGGAAGAGCTTTCCTGTACTGTCTCTGGGACACAATAGACAATTATTTAGGCACTATCTTTGTCTCAAGATATAAACAATGAAATGCTGGCTACTGACTTCTGTTCTTCTGTTCAGACTGGGGGCAGCCATGCTTTATTTTTTCTGAAGGATTTCTGCGGGAGGAAAGGATTTTTAAGGGGCTGTTTGTGGAGAAATGTCACGGCTGTAAAGTTCCTGAGGCATCTCTGCTAAACTGACTAATTGGGAACGCAGAGCAACGTCAGGTTGTTGCCTCCCAGCATCCTCACGAAGGACGGCAGCCGGCGGCTTGGTGTTGTTCCGCTGACGTTAGCGGAGCGTGCGCGGGTGTAGACCCCTGAATCTGCCAGTTCTGTTGTGCTTTAGCTCATCTCTGTGGTATTAGAGTACCTGCATCTGCTGCTGGATGGTAATTAAATGTTCTTACATATAATTAACTGCTTTCAACTGACTGCCGAACAGCTTAAATAATCTACGTGTAGCGGCAGATGTTTCTGTATTATAATGGTGCCAGTTGGTGCCAAACACCTGAGAAGGCCGGGGAAGCAGCTTCTGCGCCTCGAAACATAACCTTGCGCTGGAAGGTGACCGCTTTTTCAGGCTCCCCCGTTGCGCTGGCCGTCCCTGTGCTTCCTGGGTGTCAAGGGGACCTGGAGCCGCCGGCGTTGGCGGTGAGCTGGTCCCTCCCCTGGCAGCACCAGCACAAGCCCCGTTTGCTGACCGGTGACTCTCTTCCCCTCGGCCGCGGGCGAAATGAGGCTCCTGCTGTAATTCCATTGTGTTTAGCCGCCGCACGAACTCTACAGCTCCCCGAAATGGGAAGGAAGTTACGTTTAAGTTCTGCATGAGTGAGCGGATTTACTCAAACCCAAGTTTTGAGTTCCGTCCTTATGAATAGAGGGATGGAGCTATCTGTCTGTGCATCCGTCCGTCTGCCCGGTGAATGGTGAATTAACAGAAACACAAATGCAGATCCAGTGCTGTAAAAGCTTTGGCTTAAACTGTGAAAACGGCGCGGGGCAGATGCACGCTGCCGCGGGGAAGGTGGCGCGCTTGCCCGGTGGTGACATGTCTGGCGGGTTGCCCTCAGCGGTGGAGTGAGACCGCTGCTGCGGATTCCCTTCTGCCACGGAAAACTCGGCGTTTCAGTAAGGCCTGTCCCCTCCCGAGTGGAAAGGGGTGGAAACTGCTCTCTTGTCTGCCTCCTGCTCCTGACGAGGGGGTTTAGCTTCCTGTGTAACCTATTGTGCCGAGCATGTAGAACGCGAGCTAAGTTCTATGGTCGCTTCCTACGGGCACTTGCTCAGCGCTCCTCGGGGAGCCCGGCACCGGAAAGCCGTAACTGCGCTTGCTAATGGCCTGGAGATCCATTTTGCAGATGTTTCACCCAAATCTCTTTGTGCTCCTTCCACCTCCGTTTAAAAAAGTTACTGCGCAAGCTGCAGTGCCGCCGTGGCTGGCCAAAGCTGAGCAGCGAACTGTCCTTGTCCCGCCAACAAGAGAGGCTGATTCTTTTGTTGATTTTTTTTTTTTTTTTTTTTTTTTGTGGGGGCGCGAGCTGGGGGCCTGCCGGGCGGGC
Organism: Chlamydotis macqueenii; assembly: GCF_036417535.1. NCBI lineage: Eukaryota > Metazoa > Chordata > Aves > Otidiformes > Otididae > Chlamydotis > Chlamydotis macqueenii. The sequence goes on from NC_141566.1 coordinate 1,904,296, forward strand.
GGGGGCTCGAGCATGGCTGGCTCCTGCCCGCATCACCCGGGACCGTTCTGCGAAGGCCTGAACACGGTTTTGCGGCCGGTGCTTCGAAGCAGCACCGAGAGGGGCTGAAACGTCTGCGGAGACATAAACAGAGAGGGGTGAAGTCACGATTCGCTCCCTATTTATTTGACCTAAATACACTGAAGTAACTGTACCCGCATGAAAGAGATAATTTCCTGACTCTGGAGAGCTTAACATCTGTTTCCTCCCATTTTTTTTTGGTGGTAGAACATGGTAACGGAAGAACTGGCCGGGCTTTCTTTCCTCTTTTTCTTTTGTATAGCGAGAGGCGCTGCATAGTTGGGCTAAATGCGCTCTCTGAGAGCAGACAGGTTTCTCTCAAGGGTTATAGCATCATTTGTTCTCTATTTTCTCTCCTTCCTGCCTCCCCCCGCCCCTCCTGGAGAGGAACGGATACACCGAAGCCCGGGCAGGACTTCCTTAGCTCAGCCATGCCTTCTGGCCGGCCGCGCCGCGTGCCCTCTCCCCGTCACCCCCCCGGCACCGAGAAACAATGGCCAAAGGCTCCTTCATGTTTGTTGTTTTGTATCCCACAGAGGAAGAGCCGAGTGGAAGATCATGTCCCCGCGGGCCCTCGGTGCGTTCCAGCTCTGGCTGCCGCCTCGCACGCCTGCCGGCGCCCTTGCTGCGCCGTCCCCAGGCCTTCAGCGCGGATCGTGCGGTGTTGGGGGTGGCCGTTGGGTTTTGGAGCAAATTTAGTGCTGGGGAAGGGCGAGGGAGGGGGATGGAGAGCCTCGGAGGGGTGTCTGGAGTCATCGCCCCGCAGCAAGAGCAGATCCTGTCCTTTGGGCGTCCAGCGCAGCACTGGGAGTGCCAAGAGGAGCTGGGCTTTTCTACCAACTCTTCCTGACGTGGCTTGGACCCCTTGTGTGCTGCTGGCATCACCTTTGCAGTGAGGGTGTAGTGAACCTCTGACCCTGCGTGGCCCTGGCTCCAAAACCCTCGTGGTCGACCTCGGGTCTGTCCAGCTGCTCTCTGCCAGAGGCTCTGCGGTGGAGAGCACGTTTCCCACGTGTGATCCTGTCCAGGCTGGCCCGAGGGCTACCGCACCACCGTTACCTGGGCCCGCGGTATTATTTCTGCTCTTGTGTCGGTCTGCTAAATCACGCTTGAAGGGAACAGAATTGCTGTTACTCCCACCTGTATCATGCAAGAAAAGCCTTGTTGCCAAGGAAATGTTGTGCAGTCACGAACGAGATGCGAAGTATCTAGTTCTTTCTTAAAGATTTGGATAATGAAAAAAAAAAAAAAAAGGAAGAGTTTGGAGGGGGGATTGTGGCCGTTGGTGTAGGTGTTTGTGTAAGACAGCCGGTGCCGTTTGCTTGGGATTTTGTGCAATCCTCACTTACTTGTCCACCTCAGAGAGCTGGAAAAGGAAGGTGAGTTTTCAGAATGAGGGGCTGCTCCTCGCGTGAGGAGAAGAGCAGGGTCTTGTGCAGAGACACGCGTAGCCCCTGTGGGTTGGAGCGGTGTTCAGCGTTGGATTGATAGCCGTGGTTTGACGACGCCGTTTTCCTCGCCAGTGAGATGTCGCGTGTTCTGTGGACCAGACGCAGGCTGAGCCACCTCCCTGGGCGCGAGGTGGTTCAGAGGGCGGTGGAAGAGGCGTGAGGTGATTGCATTGCCTCACGTTTTCTGTGGTCAGAGTTCCCCCCCAGTGATGGTTTCCGAGGTTAGGAGAGGTTAAGGTGAGGCTGCGGTGGAAGGGAAGGCGATAAGGAGCCGCCAAGCACCCGTCCCACGTCTGCTTAGAGCGGCTTTGTGGTGGCGGCTCTAATTTACGTCTCGTTTAAAGCTTTCAAAAAAATTAAATAATTTTTTTTTTTTAATTTAAATCCACCCTTGCGCCCTGCGTTTCTGGGTTGTGTTGCTTTGTGGAGGATCTGTCTCCTGTTACAGGCTCTCTTTTGCTTGAGACATGAGGAGCAGCCTCTCTCCTCTGTGCTAGCATCCCTCCAAAGACTTTGCAGACAGGCAGTTTCCTTCGACTCTTCTTTCCTCATGCAGGATCCACTCAGCCAAAAACAATAAAACATAAAAAAAACTGGAAAGAGAAAACAAAAAAAAAATAGGGACCTTTTGTGATTTTTGTCTTCTGCTGCCAGTTGGCTGCACAACTTGAAACTACTCAAATACTCTTTTTCCCCCAACTCCTTCAAATCCATTCAAATGTGTTACTCTTTAAATTGCAGCAGGGATGTCTGTGAACAACTCACAATAACTCACAGACCCGGAGCGAGGGGCTGGTCTCCTTCTCGAGCGCCAGCTGGAGGAGCAGTCCTGCTCCATCCTTGGGCTTTTTTTGGGGAACAAAAGCTTTTTGTGGTCTCCGTACGGACCCAGGGCAGCGCAGCTCCTGCGTGAATTTGTGCTGCGGGGTTTAAGTGATGGTGGGCGGCGCCCAGGACCCAAAACTGGCCTTTGCCTGGGGGAGGAGGTTCTCTTCCCAAAATCTCTGTCGTGGCCGGTGTGGAAGGCAGAGGGTTGAGTCGGTAGATGGGGAAGCACAGCGAGGTGGTGTGTGGAAGATGTTTGCTCTACGTTTAGGCTGTGTGGGGTGTGTTTGGGGAGGGGTTGGTAGCGGGGGCCGCTGTGAGGAGAGGCTGGCAGTGCCTCTCTGGAATCGTGGTTAAGAAAGGGCAAAAACGTCAGAGAGGAGTGAAGGGGGATGAAAAACCAGTGAGAAACAGCGTGGTGAACCCTGAGGTCGGCGAAGGTGGTGGAGAAGCAGGGGGATGTTCTCCGACAGCAACCGTGGCCTGTGGAGGCCCCACACGGGAGTGCAGGAAAAGCGTGAGGAGGAGGAGGGAGCGACAGAGAGGAACTGCGGTGTCCTGAGCGTACCTCTCCCCGTTCCCGTCCCCCTGCGGCCCTCGAGGGACAGGGAGAGCCCTCAGCAGTGAAGGCGGGAAGCGGAGCCATGGGAAAAAGGGGCCGGGTGGGGGCGAGGTGATGTGTTAGCTTTATCTTTGTTTCTCGTTATCAAAATCAACTTTAATTGGCAATAAATCAAATGAATTTTCCCCAAGTCGAGTCTGTTTTGGCTGTGACAGCAGTGGGTCAGGGATGTCCATATCTTTATATCAACCCACGACGTAAACCCATTTCGCCTTACGTTTTCCCCCTATGCTGTTGCTAGTGATGGCACGGTGGGGTCGGCAGCTGGCCGTGGTCCACCCACCGCAGTAGCAAACGTTCATTTTTTGCCACCCCGAGTGCTGTTGGTGCCAGAAACGCTTGGCACAACTCCTGTGTCGTGGCTGTAGCGAAAGCCGGATGACTGTTGTTCATGAAACGGCGGGATAGGAGTTGTTTCTGTTGAGGGTTTGGACCTCAGCTGGCTGTGCCCTGGTTCCTCGGTGCCTGTCCGAGGAGTCCGGTCCCGCGAGGGATTCCCTCTGGTGCCATAGCTGTAGGAGGAAAAAAATCTGGCTTGGATCTTCCATGAGTTTTCTGATGTTGTAGTATTTCGGAGTTGCATCGGTTCCAGGAAAAGGCTCGTTCCGACTTTTCTTTGGAAGCCTGCCTGAAGAGACTGAACTCACGGGGAGCGCGTTGCTGGTTGCTGGCGGGTGGGGCTGGGGCAGATCGCAGGGACGCCTTACTGCGATTCCTTCTTTTTCTCTCTGTCACGTGCTCTGATGTATTTCGAGTCCTTGCGGTTTGGTGTGATTTATGGGATTCTGCGTACGCTTTGTGGTAACTTTATTAGTGCGGGAAGTTTATTTGTGGTCATTAAATTTTGAGTCGTTTAAATCAGATTTCAGTTGCTTTAAAATGTACGTAGTTTGCGAGCAAAATTTCAGCCTCACTGAAATTGACGGTAAAACTGCCACTGGGATAAGGGTCGACTTGCGATGCTTTAACAAATGTGTCGTCTAAAGAACTGTTCTGCTCCTAATTGCATTCCTTTGTTCTTTTTTTTTTCTTCAAGTCTTGTGAAGAAAACAGTCTGAAGACAATGCATCTGTGACCCCTGATACCAGCTTGCGAGCCGGGGCGATGGAAGTCATAGAGGGCCGCCGGCATACTGGTCCCGTGACAGCTCCAAATGGATACGCAAACAGGATTTTCCAAGCGAACATGGAGCAGGGGAGTGCCGACGTGCTGGAGGTCTGCGGTGCCGAGCGCTGCACCTCCAGCGATGCAATCCTGAGCGAACGGGAGGAGGCACCCAGGTATAAGAAGGCGACCAAGGGCAGCCGGATCTGGAATTTTGTTAGACGAAGGAAAGGACTCTCTGCGAATAAAGGAAGACCCCAGTCCATGATCCTACTGGGAGTTACTTCTGAGGTCTCCGAATTAAAAAAATCATCCTTCATGAACAGGGTAAGGCCCTTAAAAAAGGAAAGAACCTCCAAGGTCCATAAGAATGCGGATTTGAGAGCATCCGGAGCCCAGGTTGCTTGTGACCCTGAGGAGGACAGTCACGGCGGCGGGCAAAGAGCTGTCTACAGGGTTAAGAAACTGGGTGACAGTCGGAGGCCCTCCCGCCACTCGTATGCGGGGTACATCGATGATTTGGACTCTTCTTTTGAAGACATAGAGCTGAATATCAGCGTTCCCGAAATTGATGCCAATGAAAGTAGATGTCTCAGGGATATCAGCGTCAGATTGCACAGCAACGATAACGAGAGTAACTGCCACAGAATACCGGCTAGAAAGAGCGACTCGTTGAATTCTGAAAACTTTAAGAATCCTGCAATTACAGAAGGGGACAGTCAAAAACAGTGTGCTGTGCTCCCACAGGAGAGCAGAAGAGGAAGAAGCTCTGATGTCTGGAGCTATCTGAAAGGAATTTCGTTGACTAGCAAAGATAATTCAAAGCTTCCAGACCAAAGGGCTGAAACTAATTTCCAGAACTTAGAAAATAGAACGGATCATTCTACTTCTTATTTTGACTTTGATACGAGGTGTGAGGAGAATCTCAGCCAGCGGAAAAAATCAAGCAGTGCAAGCAAAGCCACTCACTTCGGGGGCGTTGTGAGGTTCTTCACCAGCGTGGCCGAGGCAGCACGGAGGCTGCGAGGCTCCTCGAGGGCGTTTTCGCCTGATGAGAAAAGGCCTCAGCGGAGTTTCCGAAGCTGGAGGCAGGATGTTACCTCCCACAAAGAGAGCTTGGTTATCGAAAATGAGAGCGCAAGCGCCTTCTGCACGGTAGGAGCGTGTCTGCAGTCCCCAGACTCAGGCACATGGGACAATCTGAGCTTTGAGAGTTTGGTGGGCAAGGAGCCCATCCAACACTGCAAAACCACAGAAGCGTCGCAAGGCGTTGGTTCCTCTGCCCTGGGCAGCGAGAATGACAGATTTAATGGAACATCGCTTCCTCCCTTTGGGCCAGGACCACCAGAGCTTGCAGATCACTCTTTCACTGAGCTGAATACTAAAGAGTTCTCTGAGGATCTGATCGACTTGCCAGAGATGACTCTGACTAAACAAATTCAGGACGCAGGCAGTACTCCGGAGAAGACACACGTTGTGGGCAGGGACCTGCCACGTTCTGAAGGTCTTCCTGTGGATAATCTGGATACTGTGGACCTGGGCCATTCTTTAGCTGCAGGTGGTGACTCTTCTGCAGTGACTGAGGCTCTGATCCACCTTCCACAGACAACCCTGACTAAACGCGATACTGAGGACGTGGCTTGTGCTCCAGTGGTTGCTAATGACATGGATCCATCTCCAGCAGCGGCTCAGGAGCTTTCAACGACGGAACTGGATATGCAGGACTTGAGAAATTCTGAGCTGCCATTGCAAGACTTGTCTAGAGGTGAGCTGGGGAGTCAGGACTCTGGCAGCACTCTGGAGAAGACACAGGTCATGGGCAGGGACCCAGCACGTTCTCAAGATCTTCCTGTGAATAATCTGGGTGATGCCAACCTGGGCTGTTCTCCAGCTGCAGGTGGTGACTCTTCTGCAGTGACTGAGGCTCTGATCCACCTTCCACAGACAACCCTGACTAAACTTGATATTGAGGACGTGGCTTGTGCTCCAGTGGTTGCTAATGACATGGATTCATCTCCAGCAGCGGCTCAGGAGCTTTCAAAGACAGAACTGGATATGCAGGACTTGAGAAATTCTGAGCTGCCATTGCAGGACTTGTCTAGAGGTGAGCTGGGGAGTCAGGACTCTGGCAGCACTCTGCAGAAGGCACAGGTCGTGGCCAGGGACCCAGCACGTTCTGAAGATCTTCCTGTGAATAATCTGGATGCTGTGGACCTGGGCTGTTCTCCAGTTGCTGAAGTTGACTTTTCTGTAGTGGCTTTTTTAAAATGCACAACACTGAAAGGACAGGTTTTAGAGCAAACTGACTGCCGCATCAAAAAGTGTGGAACCATTTCATTTGTAGAACAAAGCTCTGTAGAGGTGACTGACGGAGGGGAACGCTTCAGCTGTAATGACGAGTGCCGTCCGTTCCAAGTGCACGTCTCTAGAATTGTCTCCTCCGGACGGCTCAAAAACGGAAAGGTATGAGTGACTTTTATTGTAACGGTTTCAGTAAGACCATGCTGTTATACATCTTGTGAAGATGGTTTCCACTTGAACATGTTTTTATATATTCCTCACTGGGATTTTGCGTTAAGTAGACCATCATTTGAATGTTGCAGTAGACACAGCTTGTGTATCAGTCTAAGAGGAGCCTGTTAACTGGTGTGTCCCTGAGCTATTAGCGTGAACTTCCAGAGCTGCTCCTCCCACAACCCTTTGGCCATTTGTTTGCATCAGTGCCTCTAGAAGAGGGCTGTAGCAGGGTTTTTCTAGGCACTACCTTTGATTTTTTTTCCTCCCTGCATTTCGTTGATTTGAAGTGGAAGCTTGTCAGAAGAGTGCTTTTGACAAATTTAGAGTTTTGAAGTGTGCCGTGGACAAATGACGTTCAGCAATTACGCTGTGGCCCTTGTGTTTTCTAATCTAAAAAAGCAGCAGGGATGGCGTTTGTTGGTTTTTACTGGGTGATGCTGGTTACACCGTGACATCTAGAATACCAGTCAGAGTCCTGGCACACAGTGCAAGAACAGAAAAAAAAAAAAAAGTGACCCATGTCTTGTAGAGCTCATCAGATCATTTCTCTGCCAGATCCAAACGAGCTCTCTCTGTGCTCCAAACCTGGCAGGAGTTGCGTGGCCTCAGCAGTTTGGTGCTGAGCCTGTAGCAGAAAGCCTTGCTAAGGAGCTGGCTGCCTCCTTGGTCGGAGAAAAGCCCTCCTGAAGCCGCTGGCCTCCCCATTAGCTCTCAGCCCGTCGCCGTAGCGCCCGCGCACTTGTCTGTGTGTGGAGCAGAGATCTGTGAGCGGCGGCAGCCCTGTCAGCTGTCCCGGCTCCGTCGCTCTGCGCCGCTTGCGGAACTGGTGCAGGTTTGTGGACAGACCATGGTAGGACCGAGTGTGAAGGCCAGCTCTTTGCTTTTGGGTCCCTGCTGATTAGCTGAGGCTGAAATGGTGACTTTTGTTTGTTTTTTTTTTTTGAAGGTGCCAGGTAGGGAAATTGGGTGAATTAATGAAGAAACTTTCTCCTTTCCTTTAGGGCCTGGAGAAACCAGAGATGTTACAGAGGTGATGACGTTGTTCCTTGTTGGGAAAGGGGTCACCGTAACTTCTGAGCCAAGAGGGGAAGTGTTTGAAAATTGGCAGCACATTAGAAATGCCAGGGGAAAAAAATCTGAACTTCTGGCTCCCATCTGAAATGGGCAGTGCCATTTTTCGGTGTTCCTGGGTTTGTTTTTCAGCTCCATTTTGTGTCACACACAAAAGTAAAGGCAGTGCGCTGTGTAATTGCGGGCACTTACGAAGCGTGGTGAATAGCGGTTAGTCACTTCTGCTGGGCTCTGGAAGAAATGCTTTTAGGAGGAGCTTGAATGAGAGGGCTGTGGTTTGATATCCCTCACCGATCTGAAAGTATTCCGGGTGGGAGGAAGATAACGGAGGCATGAAAGGGTTGAGTGGAGCAGAGGAAAATATTGGCACTCTTTTCCCAGAGCGGCCATGTCTCCGCCAGCTGCGGGCAATGGCTGGTGCCTGACGGAACAGCTCTCGGGGCAAAACCGGAGCGGTGTCCCGGGTCGGCTGTGTGAACAGGACATGCCGTAAGCCCCCGCTCAGCTGTTGCAGCTTACAAACATTACCAAGAAACTGAAATATAGTGCTTGAGACAACCGGGCAGGAAACTCCCCCGAGTTCCCGTTGAGCGTGGCGGTAGCAGTATGACCTCCGGACTGCCGTGGCTTCCGGCTCCGCCGAAGGCCTGCTGCTTCACGAGGCAGGAGCGGCAGCGGGATATGGGAAAGCATACAGCCGCCCCGGTTTGTAAACACCTTCCGCATCCCAGCAGCTCGGAGTAGGGATTTAGATCTGGCGGCAGCATCAGACCCAGAGCAGTCCAGAGGGAGGCTGAAGGAGGGATGCTCCTGGATAGGAACGCACCTAGAGAGTTCGCTGGCAGCTCCAGGAACAAATGTCCTGAAATACCCAAGGGATTAGCTTGCCTGTCTCTCATCAGGGAGCGGCACTCGGAAATGTTTTACCAAAAATAAACATACAAGAGGAATAACTGCGGCCTGAGCATGACAGTAGCAGCAAGCTCCAGCCTCTTCTTGTTTTAGGGCTAAAGCCAGCTCTTTGCTGGCACCTGTTCCCCAGGACAGTTGTTGGCCCTCCTGCCTCCGCTCCAGGCTGCCCTGCGTTAACGGAAGGATTTGTATTTTGAGTGCAACGCTCAACCTCAGCAGCGAGAAGGTGCTGCCGGGACGGGGTGGCCCGGCTCGGTCAGCTGCTGTGAGCAGGTGCTCTGGCAGTGGTACAGTGTGCTGGCGGTGTGGAGCAGAGAGAGTTCGAGTAAATATTTTCAAAACAACCTCCACCTTGTCCCACAAAAAGCACAAAAGCGCCGGTTCTCAGTGAGGCTCCCTGCCTGAACTGGGTAGGAGATAATACAAGGCTGGTGTGGCACAGAGGGTGCTGGAGTGGGATCTAGGGGCCCTGTTTAGCTGTGCTCTCCTGTAATTAACAGCCTTGTTTCTTGCTTTCCTGGGCTTGCCTTTTAAAATTTTAACGTCTTTGGGCAGGAGCTGCGTGATGTTACAGGGAAGTAAGAGCTCAATAGGATTTGATCCTCCTGCTCTAAAGGAAATAGCACTGCGGCAGCATTTAGCAAGAGGAGCGGCTGTAGAAAGGTAGAAAACTACTTCTCAAACCGTCCCCCTGCCTGGTTGCTTTCAGACCCCATCCCGAATTCTCATTTGTTCTGGGAACTTGTGAAACAGTGGAGATAAAAACATTTGGAAGAATTGAAGGAACAGTTAAGGCCACGATAGGTTGTCAGTGGGAAACAAATTAGTGATTTCACCGTTCATACCGCTGCAATCCTGGAATGAGAGTGCCTTCCTCGTTTTGAGAGAGAGCTGTGAGAAATGGGCTGAAAGACAATACAGAGGTTTTACTGGATTTTGGACAGTTGCAAACTCTACAAGTTTCCATTTTCCATGTCCCTGCTGAGATGAATTATCCTCATCCCGCCTCTGGAAACCCCACAGCATCCCGGCAGGGAGGCGGGCGTAGCCCCGGTTGTTACTTGACCACTTCCCGTGGCCCGAGGTGATGCTGAGGTGGAAGGAGGCTTTGGTACCACACAGACTTTCTGGCTTTTCCAGGGGGGTTTCAAACCTCCTGCTGTGTCCTCGGGCAGGGGTTGTGGGGAATTTGTTACCTCCTTTGGGGCTGACATGAGGAAAGGTTGCAAAATGTGCATCTTGACTGCGTGTTTCAGGCATCGGTTTAGAGATTTTAGGACCCAGAAAATGGATCCTTGTTGCTGGCAGAGAGATGGGGGCACACACAGGGACCGGGCAGTGCGGAGCACCTCGGCCTGTGTCGCTCTGGCAGGGAAGGAGCTTTCTCTGCAGTCTTTCTATGCCCTCTGCTGGCTTATTTGTGACATAAGGGTTTGTTTTACTGAAAAAAAAACCCCTCATCTTTTTCCCTAGCATTTTGTATTTTATCTCCGAAAGCTTTGCGGACTGCAGCCTGCTGCTGGGGCTGCGCGCAGGCACCGGTTGGTTTTGTGATGCTGTTTTCTGGGGGAACGGTGACTGCCAGAAGTGGGCACGTGAGGTCTCTACGGCCTTTCCAACTTGGGCAAAAGTGTCTGTCCCATGGAATGAGGTGCCAGCCAACCCGGGATGCTCCGGGTTTCCCAGCCGGTTTGGTTTCGGAGCCTGGAAGGGGCCGTCTGGTCAAACCCTCAGCATCGCTGCGGATGTTTCTCTGGAGCAGCCGTCCGGTTTGTTCCTCCGAGTGCCGTACTCGGGAGCCAGCTTGTCTGCCGAGGTGCTCCCCGTCGCGGAGCGTGGTCACGCCGCGAGGGGCCTGTGCTGATGGCGCGGGGTCGGGGCTGGCACGGCGTTGTTTGCTTTTGTGATTTCTGCGCGCTAGCCGCATCCCGCCTGGGAAAAGCCGAGCCGCTCCCTGTGCGCGCGGTGGGTCTGACTGGAAGCGCAGGATTACTGGTTTGCCTGCGTGTGCACATGCCAGAGGACGCGTTTGCAGATCTGCTGTCTGATAGCCGGGGCGCATCTCAGATCCTCCCACAGATTTGAAGGTTCACTCTGGGGCAGCAGCTGCGAGCGCCTTTTCACAAGAGGAAGACACAGCAACTTTTTCTGCATTTGCCAGAAATTACAAGCGGTGTGCAACAAGTTCTCATAGTGACCTTTAGCTGGATGTTGTTTTATTGTCGCTCTGCTGCAGCACATCTTGGGAGCAGCTGCAGGAGTGGGACTGCTGGGTGGATTTGTCTCTTCCCTCCCCGCTCCGGTGAATGATGCCAGCCGGGAGATGGGCGTTTCTGAGAGCTGGTCTTCAGAGCTCCCTTCAGATCCTGGTTGTTGGCAGTAAACTGGCTTGTGTCAGCCTGCTGCTGGTAGCTGCGCTTACGAAAAGCTTCGTAGTCCTTCCAAATTAAGAAAGAGTACTTTCTAAATCCTGCTGTTGCCAGAAAAGCAGTATGCTCCTGCCAGTAGCGAGGTAGGATTTAGTTGCAGAATGGAGATCCTGTGTGTTTGTGGCTTTTCATATGGTTATGGCTGACAGTCGTCTCGTTTTTAGAGACAAAACCTCTAAATCCTATCTCCAAGGTGTTCAGATTTTCGTGTTTTTAATAACTGTGAGGTGCCAGCAAAATCTTGAATTACAGCCTGTATTTGGTGCTATCTATAGTGGGGTAGGGTTTTTTTGGGAATGTATTTTTAGCATTGTCAGGGAGAGGCAGGTTGGGTTTGCAAAGCTGATAGGCTTTACATGTGTGTATAACCAGCCGCTGAACACATAGGTGATTCAGATTTCCACGTGTTTTCTTAAAATACTTGTTGGATCTTAAACTGATCTAGTTCCCAGCCTCAAAGTTACCACAGGCCACCTCCTGTCATCCTTGGTGCCACCAGAGGAACGATGTGAGTGGGGACCTCTGGGCATGGGTGGCCTACACGCTAACATGACAATGTGTCCAGAACTTCTCTGCGTGGAAGGTTTTCTTTGGCTTTTTCCTCCTCCCAGCTGTTAACCAGTCAAGACCAGTCCTGGGTCAGTGGACACGGTGCTGGGAGCAGGGAACGAGAGATCAAACCTTAACTCATCCCCAGGCTCCCACTCTGCTTTTGGGGACTGTCCGCTTTGTTCATCATCAGTAAATAAAGATAATCGATAATACCACAGCAGTGAGAACAGGGGCTGCTGGAGTCTTGGGGACGGATGCCCTGAACCGTTTGGGGCACCCAGTTATTAGCTGGGCCGTGGAAGTACGACACACCTGCCTCTAACTGGGGCTAGGTGCCTCCCAGCGAGGAGCACCTCCTGCTTTCTTCTCCTGACCTCTCCAAACGGATTGTTCTGCTGACTGCTTGGCTCTGCGATTATCCACCAGACTTCCACGGTGTCACGTCACAGACAATAAAATGAAAAGCAGGAGCGTTTTCAGAGAACGAGGTCCCAGTTTTCTTTTGAGGGCTGTGGTTTGCATTTGGACCATCTGAAACCTGGCCAGGCTGTAACCTGTGCTCTCCCTGGGGAGGAGGCACAGCCGGAAAAAAACCAACCCGGCTGTGGTGGCAGGAGCTAGATACGTTAGAGGGGAAACGGTGCGGAGGGGTGTGTTGCCATGGCCCCCGTAACAGATGTTCAGGGGAAGGTGCAGACCAGCCCGTTCGGCGCATCGTGCCCAGCGGGGGGTGTGTGTACGCTGAGTGTTTTGGGACCACGGTCTGGTCCAAACGGCGATGCTGTAAAGAGCAAGCGTTAGAAATGCTGAGCAATGGGATCATGAGCTAACCTTTCAGCAACAAAGACCTGGAAAAATTCCTAAGAGTAACACAAAGGGCTGAAGCCTGGTCCAGAGCCGATGGTCCTTGGTGGATTTGGTACAGAGCAAGGCCAGGCCATCTGCATGCAGCTAGGTACGTCTCCCCAGTCGCACCAGAAGCCACCAGGAGAAGACGTAGGGTGGGTAGGAAGTATCTTGAAAGAAAACCAGATGATTTTACAGATATTGGGTTGCAGGAGGGTCAATGATTTAGACCTTTGTTAGCAGTTAAGTGTTGCAAGACTCGGCTTTTGAAGGAGGACAGTCCGTGGGTCTGATATGTTCGTTTGCAGTTATGTGTTCCACCAAAGTGATCCGAGTCCACCTACACATGAAGAGTCCTTTCTCTCCCCAGAAGGCTCTCTGTACCCTCCCGGTGACTCCGGCAGCACAGCAATAACAGCAATGCCGTCATGTTTAGTCACCTCCTGTCCTCTTTGTAGGCCTTCTGTAAGCTTCTGTTTATGGAGTTGAAAAAGACCTTCTATGACCTCTAGAAATACCTGGAAGGGAGTGTTTTGTTAAGATTTTTGGGAATGAGAAAAATGACATCCTGTTACTAATTTAATTCACTTTTATCAGGAGGACTGTTGAGTTTTGCGGGAATTGTTCTTGATGGGTATCCCAGCTTTATTCTAAGAACTTGTAACTTCTGTTTTTATAATGGCATGGGCAGATCCTATTACTACGCTGCTGGATGAGCGCACACATAAACAGACTGTTCTCCTAAACCTCACCATTGCAAATTCATTGCTCTGCTCCAGGACTATACCTTTCAAGTGCTGGAGGTCTTTCTGAAAAACCCCCTTGTTCCATTTCCCGCTTCTTCGGTGTCTCTTGAGCATGGCTGTACGTGGAGACCAGTGGTGACTGATAACTGTAACCTGGCAAAAAATCCAGAAATTAACAGTCTGCCGTTTTCTGTAGGCCACCAAAGGATGCACCTCCTAGTTCAGTTCAGGAGTGCCCATTGAAGCAGACCTCCAAGTTGTCCACCCTCGCTGAGCTTTGAGTGCACTAATTGCTCTTAATGGCCCTAAGCAGTCTTGCCTGGGTCCTCCACACCATCCCCAGGGCCTGGCAGCCCATTTTAGCTCTGCCCTGGGTGCTCAGTCCTTCCTTGACCAACACGGGAGGAGTGCTGGTCTCCAGCTCAGCTGTGCCTCTCCCTGCTCGGCTGGAGACCGACCTGGGGCCTGATTTCCTGGCTTGGCCTTGGAGCTACCTCACCGCCACGGACCTGCCTAAGGGTCACAAGGCTTTGTCTGACCCTGATCTGTGAACTGACTCGCTTGTTTTACCTTGGACCTGCTTTATCGCCATGAATGTGCCTAACGAAGTCTGGCTGACCCTGGCCACCATCTCCAGACCCAGCTTGGTCCTTTGCTTGGGCACCGTGGCGTGGGGCTGGCGGGTGAGGCCCCGTCCTGCCAGCCAGGTTGTACCTTTGGCTGCTGGTTTGCTGTCCCTTGGAAAGCAGCCAGCACATTGTGAAGCCAACCCAAAATGTTTTAGGTAGCGTTGGGTCCTCAGCACCAGCTGATTCGCTCCCTGCGTGCGCTGCTGGTGGGACGTGGTAATCTGAGAGCAGACAAAAAGCTGCGTGGAAAGGAGACATCTTCATCGCCTGTTACTCTCAGAAGTGCCGCGGAGGCCAAGTGCCGCTGGAAGCTGTGGGACTTAAACGCTGTGAGCTGTGCTCGAGGTCTGAACCCCGTGCAACGGGAGCTGGGGCACTCCAGCGCCGCAGCCGGCAAGTCTTAATCTTTCAGTCAAAAAAAAAAAATAAATGCAGTGGGTGCAGATCGCAGTGGGAATGTCTAACGTGTGTCGCACTGTCTTGAAAACTGTATGTACTGTTGTGTGTGCTGTGATTGCTTTGTCTGAGGTCTGACACGTGAACGTTCTTCTCTTGCCAGCTGACGTCGCATCCTTCTCAGCCATCCCCGCAAGCGGCACCCTTCAAAGTTCTCGTGGAGAGGTGTCGCTCGGAGCCGCTCTCCCAGAGCACCCCGATGGGGCTGGACCAGGTGGGAGGGCGCATGCAGCACTTGCTCAGGCGACGCGGTGAGTAGCTTTGTGACGGTTTTCTCCCAGGTTTGGTTTTTGGTCTCGGCTGTCCTGCAGAGCACAAGGAGAGCTGTATGGGTTGGAAATCCAGAAATGTGTCTTGTTACAGCCCTGGAGCCAGGTGAGGGAGCTCTGATGGCCGCGTGCTAAGGAGCTTCTCGCTACCTAATAACATCTTTTTGTATACAGCGTGTTTCTGGAGTAAGGCTATTTTCTGTCTTTTATGTCTCTGAACACAGTCCCTCTGATTTGGCTACGAGAAGATGAACAGATAGGCAAGAAGTGAGGGGTTTTTCTCCTGTGCTTTTGTGCTCTTCCTAGTCCAGAAGAGAATCTCATGAGCCAAAGACAATGATGAGCTATTTGTCCTGCTCAAAATGACACTGGAGAAAGCATTGCAGGGTGTATTTGCCAGAAGGGTCTTGAGTTGGCAGGTAGATAGGCTGATGATTGAATAGATGACATCATTTCTTGAACCTCTAATTAAAAAGATTGATAATTAGAGTAAGGAAATGGTTTCCTGAAGGGATGCTGCTAGCACCAAGAATCCTGTGATTTAGCAGCGGGCAGGTTTGGGAGTGCTGCCAGGCGGTGCTGGCGTTGCGCGGGAGCGCGCTGGGGATCTGAGCGGTTAACGGATGGTGGCAGCACGTCAGGGTTAGGGAGAGCGAGGAAGGCAAAGGCAAAGTGGCCGCCTGTAATCGATGGCTCTTCTGTCGGGGTGCACGCGTTTCTGGCACGTGGGGAGTAACGCATCCATCTCTCTGTGAGCGTTGCTGCGGTTGCACGTTGCTCCCGAGTGCTACTACCTCGGCACGTTGCCGCCGGAGCCCGGTGGCAGCCTCCTGCTATAACCGGCGCTCGCGCTGCAGCTCGATTTTCCACGAGTCTAGAAAGGGAAACGCGTGTTGCTAAAAATAGCAGCAGGCTGCCTGCGTCAGCATCGCGTTTGGGAAATAGGTCTCGGTGCAATCTCTCTCCCAGCAACGCTGGAAGAAAATCAGGATTGCTGCCCACCCAGCCGTGCCAGGGCTGCAGCGGGGTCCCGGCTCCGCGGCGCTCTGTGCTGCCGTCCTGGGCAGAGAGGGATCCCCTCCTCTTTGATTTGGGGCAGGGAGCATGTGCTCTGATGAGGTAAAGGTGACCTGAGCCTCAGCACCCAGGCGTGGATCTCTGCTCTTCCCAAAGCCCGGGACCCTGTGCTGTCTGGTTTCAAACCCCTCAGGCCTGGCGCAGTCCGAAACCTCTGCCTGGGTCAGAGGTGCATCAGGAAAAACAAAATTAGTGCTGTGCATCCTTCGGGGAAGAATTCCAGAACTTGGCTGTTTTCTGTGGATGCCTTTCTCCACGAATGGGATGCCAAGCCTCCTGGGGCTGGGAGCGCCCGTGGGTGCGTACCCAGGCACGTACGCGTGCGCTGCACGGACCCCCTGCGCCTGGTGAGAGGAGTCTGTGCCGCAGCTGCTGTGGGGGCACGAACGGCGCTCAGCTCGGTTTCCTTCCTCCCAGTAGCTGTCACTCCAGGCCAGGGGACGTGAAGTGTCCGACGGAGCAAGGGATTAGAATCTAACCTTGCCAAAGGCGGGAGGGAAAAACCCCGGTCTCGCACAGAATGGCGGCGTCGTCCCAAAAAGAGAGGGTTAGGATGGGGAGCTGAAAATTTGGCTTGGTTAGAAAAGCAGAGCTTAATTTTGAAAGGTGAGTCGCCAGCTCTGTTCCACCATGTGCCTCTTTACAAGCTGCTCTGTGCTTGTCCCATCTGTAAGGCCAGGCTGAGCTTTGGTGTAAATGGTAGAGCTCGCTTAAAGCTGGATCGGAATCGTGTCTGTGCAGGACTGGCCTGAAGCGCTTGGGGTGAGGGGTAGCCCAGTTTCCTTGAAAAACAGCTTTTGTGGACTTTTCCATTTTTGTTTTCTGCATGAATTCCGGAGCTGTTCCTTTTGCAAGGCATTGCATCGTAGGGGTCGCGGCAGCGGCGAAGCGGGGCTTCGTGCGGGTCCGGGGCGCGGAGGTGCTGTTAGCAGCTGTGACCCAGGAGCTGTTGCGCTCCTGACGCCGGCGCACGCGGATGGGGCTCTGGCGCTCCCGGGAGAGCGTTCCGGCTTCACGCCCAGCTTCTCTGACCCCACCTGCTCACACCAGCTCTGAATTTGGCTCTTGGCTCTCGGTTTGCCCCTGCATTTCTGTGGTCTCCAAGCTGCGCTATTTCTCTTGCATCCCAAGAGCGCTGAATAAAGCACCTAAATATACCCTCTGCTCTCTTTTTCTAAAGAAGAGGTTGAATGACTCTCTTGCAAACAATTTTGTTTCTTTCATTTAAAAGAACAGCCTCCGCCCCCAGCCTGAGCTAAAGCACAGCGTTTATCTTTTGTCATTCCATTTTTTTTTTTTTTTTTTTTTACTGTGGATTTTACCCCGGCAGCTGAGAACGAACAGGCTTCAAAGACTCTGAAGGTGCGCGGGACCTGCAGGAACGGCGGCCGTCGATGGAACCTCTTCAAACCCGGCGCCGAGAAGCTGCAGATCAGTAGGGTAAGGCGGCGGCTGGCGGTGTGCGCCGCGTCCGCGTTGCGCGCGTGCGGCCTCGGGAACTAACAGCGTGCTTTGCTAACGGCTTCCTGGGTCTGCGGGTCCTTCAGCCACAGAAGGGGGTGGTTTTTGTTGTTAGAGTTATTCTTCCCCCCGGATTAGTTTCCCTTCGATGTGTCTCGAAGGCTTTATGGTCTAGCGGAGGCACTGGGCCTCCCGTTTCTTTGGCTGCAGGTTTCTTGCAGGCGGAGGGAACTGAGGTGTTTCAGGTTGCTTGTAGATTTGCTTGGTGGTTTTGGTGATTTTTTTTTTTTTTTTTCCTTCCCTCTTTAACCATGTGTCCTTTGGGTTTGGTACTGCTACCAGCACCGTCTCAGTGACAAATTCGTGTCAGTGATTTTTTCCCCGAAGTGTTTTGCAAATACAGGCACAGTCCACTTTGTTCTTTTTTTGTGAATGATCTTTCTAACAGGGGAGGTGAAAGCTGTTGCAGGCCTGGGGATATCCATGTCTTTCTCTGGGAAAAAATCAGAAAAGAATGGCAAAAATTGTACCGTTTGTCTGATACGCTTCCTTGCTTGGGTGGGAGGATGTTTTTCATCTGCACTGTGCCTTGTGTTTGAAGTCAGGAGACCTTGATTATTCCATGGTCTTGTTTTGGATTTGTGTTATTTGTGAGTCTGGCTTCGCTGATACCCAGCAGATAAGACTCTGGGTTGTCAAAACCCGACAGATTTGCAGCTGGCAGCTAGCGTGATGCGAGGAGAGTTTTCTCGTGAACAGGGCAGAAGAGGTTTAGCCCTTGTTGTTCCTCTCTGGCAGACAAACAAAGGATGAGCTGGGAGCCGGGAATTTCCCTGCTGGAATCAAGAGGGGGAACTGACCTTCTGCGGTTGTCTCTGTGGCTCTTTCCCTCCCCGTTGCTGTCCTTCCTTAGCAGCCCTTTATTGTAGTTGTGTTCCCTTTGACATCAGATGAACTGCCTTCCTGGAATGTGATTTCCAGGGAGGACCTGGCCTTTGTGTCTGTTTTTCCATCGTGGAAGCAGTAAGTTGGTAGTGAGACTGACTTCTCCAGCCTCCTTGTGTTGGGTGTTGGCTTCCCGGGAACACGTGCAGGGATGGACCACTGGTATTTCAGTCACTTGTGGCTTTCTGGAATGCCATCTTCCATCCTTTCTGTTTTCTTTCTTGATTTTTTTTGTGGGCTGGGGTACAATCCAGAGGATAGACAGGGAGTTCAGCCCTTCCTTTCCTCTCCCTTCCCTTTGGGTCTGACCGTGTTTCCCATACATAAACAGCTTATTTCAGCTCAGGTTATAGGTGTGCTGGACATCTGAGCTCCTGGAAGAGAAGATGATCCAAAGCCAATAGAGCTGTTTGTCCTCGGGGCCAGAATAAAGGCAGGCAACTGAGGAGGTGCCGTTACAGCAATGAGTCGTAAAGTATGCAAGCCCTACCACATCAGCACGTGTGTTATTCAAATAAACCATTTCTGCGTGCAGGATCTCATGCTGACCGGTGCCTGGATGCGTTTGGTCTGCTTTAACTAATCAAACACTTTCTTAATGTCTTAAGAGGAGCCAAATGTTTTGCAGCCTTCGTAGCTGTCCTTCAGACCCTGCTTGGAGACCAAGGTGCTGTTCTGTTTGGACATGGTATGGCTGCTGAGTGCGTGAGAAGCAGGATGGTCTGTGTCCTGAGTCGTCTCCAGATCTGTTTCTGATCGGAAATAGCACCTGACGTTAGAGCACTCTCACGAAGGCAGCGGAGAATTGAAAGTTCAGCAAACCAAAAATACTGCTGAAGTTTGGGAAGGGTTACTTAAACTGTGCTTCTGCAGTGGTGATACCTAGGAAGGATGTGGAACCGGAAAGGAAAATGAGCTTCTCATGAGCACGGAGACCTGTGTATGGTGTTCGGCTCAGACATGGGCGTGCCAAAGACCTGTGCATCGCGGGGATGGAGAATTGGTTTTGGGTGCTGATCAAGACGCCCTCGGAGACATGTTCAGCGCTGCCATCAGGCAGCTGATGACCAGTCGGGTGGCAGAGCAAGCACAGAAAGCGGTGGGTTATACTTCCAAACCAGAGGCCAGGCTTCTGCGGAAACTGTGCCTGATTTCCATCTGGAATGGGAATGTATGAGCTGGAGAGAGAGCAAGAGGAGACTGACAAAGCATTGGGCTTGTCTTAGTGGCGCTGGTGCCATCTGGGCCCTTGGAGAGATGTGCAGAAAGAGCATTGGTGTCACTGTGTCATGCGAAAACGCAGAGCTGGTGATGAGCAGCTGCCCTGTGATTCCTTGGAGGCTGCTTATTCTTTGCTCTGCGCAATGTGCAGATTTTGGCAAAAAACATTCCCCTTCCTATCCTCTTTTTTTTGAGGAGAGGGGAGTTGGGTGGAGTTGTATGTGTAATTTAGAATTTACTTTTCTGGGAGCAGTTTGGCACAATTGATACCAACTTGCCGGGGACCTCAAGGTGCCCAGAATGGCGGGCTTTGCTGCAGCAGCAGCCGAAACACCAAAGAGTAACCCAAAAGGCTGCCCCAGCGCCGACGGGGCCCTCGGCGGCGATCGTGCCTCGGTGACGTACCCTCAGGCAGGTCCTGCCAGCTGGGACGTGGCTGATCCCTGGGGACAAGGGGAGAAACGAGTTAGGTTCTCCAGCTCCGGAGCACTTCTGGGAGGTGTTTTGTGGTCCGGGTGGCAGAAGCAGACGATGACAGTCCCAGCCTGGGCTGGCTGAGCTCTGACCCACGTCGCTGGCCTCTGCTGCTGGTTATGAAGGGACTTGTTGCTCCTAGTTAGCTGTCCAGTCCAAGCGGTCTCAGCTCTTCCCACAGACAAATGCTGTGGGGACGTACTCCAGAAGGTGGTTCAGCCCATCCTAAAACCGGACCCATCCTCTCAGTGCGTGGAGGCATGTGTGTGTTGGTTCTCTCTATCTTACCTGTGACTGGAGATTTAATATTTAGCCTTTAACTCAGCAAGATGGCTGCAGACATTTGTGTTCTCTGCTCCTTTTGCCCCTCCCTGCCCTGTATGCTCTTTCACAAGGGACTAAAGCCCAAATTTGTATGCCGGAGGAAGCCGCTGTCTAATTAGTTGGAATGGAAGCTTTGTGTGAGAGCCAGCCTCTCTGACATCCCCTGCACTGATAACAGGCAGTCCTGCTGTGCAAAGGTGTTGAATATTCACAAACCCCCCCGCCCAGCCTGTCCTTTCTCCTCCCGAAGTCACGAGCTGTTTTCGGAGGCTGGCGGGGGGCTGCGATGGCGGTGGGCGTGCGAGCCTGCAGCTCCCCAGAGCCGATTCCCCGCTGGCGTGTTTCTGAGGAGGTAGGAAATTCAAACGACGTGCAGCCTCCGAGGGAACGGAGCGAAGGGAAAGTTGACGGGGGCTCTCTGGCGCTCGCACCGCGCTGCGATGAACAGGGGCTGCTGCTTGAGATTCAGTACCAGCTCTCTGCTTTCTATTTTTACCTTCTGGCATAATGCTGAGTGAGCATTCTGTTTAGCGGATTTTTTTTTTTTTTTTTTTTTTTTTTTCCTATTTGAAATGTGTCCTGCACCACGTTTCCCTTGCCTTGCTGCTTTGGGGAGGAAGGGGGTGTGGCAGAGATCGTGCGCTGCTGCATTCTGAACGTGAGCCGTATGTAATCGCAGTCGTTTTTCAATCCTGTCCACGCGAATAGGGTGGTCCTGTGACTCTCCTGCTGCTAATTAGTTTAAGCACCAGTGTGCTGGTTACGAGGGGTTTATATGCATGTATGGAAGGCTGCCAGGAAAATACATCTTTGAATCTCACATCTTGGAGTCTCTCTTCCCTCGTTTTAAACGTTCAGTACTTCTGCTGGCAGAGTATGTCTGACCTGTGTGTTTTGGGGGGATTTGTTTTGTGTCTTGATACCTGCTCTGCTAGTCCTCTAGAATCCTTAGGTAGCTTTTTTTTTCCAGTGCTTTTCTCCATGAAGCCACTCTTAGGCATTTATAAATGTTTTTTTTTTTTTTTTTTTTTTTTTTTTTTTTGCAAGTTCTGAAAAACTCTGTGTAATATTGTTTAAAAAAAAAAAAATTAAAAAACCGGCTTGCTCATTCGAGGAGGAAACAGCAATTCAGTCCGGGCTGACAGACCCTGATGCCCCTGTCTCAGAGCCTCGTAACTCTGATGCTGTTGTGTGGTCCCCATCTGCCTGTGCGCTCAGCGAGGATCTCTGCATCAGGGGGGTGTGCAGCCCCCTAAGCTCCTGAGGTCTGAAGTGTCTAACCCGCTTTAATTTGTGAACTGGTCAGAGCATGGAGAACATTGAGTGGATGCAAATGGTCTCTGCTGAACTCTAGGTCATCCCTGAACCCATTTGCATCCGTTTCGCGTGAACGGACCGTGCTTTGAACTTTCTCCCTGGCGACTGTGATGAATATTATAACAAATTCACCAATGCAGAATGGTGAACTTGTGAGTTGTGGGTTTCTGTTCTGGGTAGCACAAGAAAGAGATTTGAAGTTCCAGACTTGGAAGAGGTTCTCAGCTGTGCACAGGTTACACGTAAGCCTTTATTAAGGAGAATCCCAGCTTCCAGTTTGTGATGGTCTTTGTAGTGCAGTTGGACCTTGGGGTGTTTTCTGTGCAGCTGCAGGTGTCCTACATGGTATCAAATGTGTTTATAATGATGCCTGCACATAATCACCTCTTCTCTACTCCAGATTAAGCTCTCTATCCTCATCTTAAATGCCAGCTTGGAATGGATCCTTATCCCTGTTGCTCAGTAGTTCCACCTTGATTGCTCTGCTTTGACTCATTACTCAGCCTCGTCACCGTGTTTCTCTCTGGGATATGGTTTATACAAAAGAAGCTGCAGTGTAAACTCAATTTGTGTTGCGTTGCTAAGACCTTAATGACATTTTGCTTGGCAGCAGTAGATACTCTGTGTGGTTTGCGTTTCCCCAGTGCGTTATGCTCTCAAAAAACGAGAGTCCATGGTAGGTGTAGCATGAAAAATCTGAGTAAATATTGGAACAAATGCTTTTGTAGTGCTTCATAAGCTCTGGCTGCATTTGTGATTCGAGGCCACTGCACTGTCACCAGGATTTAGCTGAAAAGGAGCTGAATTTGGGAGGGAAGGGTGAAAGCGCAGGTCATAGCTTCAGAATCTTCTGTAGCTGCTGAGACGTCATTCTGAGATGCATCTTCTATATAAAGTGCTGTCACTGTCTAGGTGAACACATCCAGAAACTCGTCAAGGGCTGAGGGGAAGCGGTTACCACGTGTGGGGCTCCCCGTGCTCTCAGAGGTGAGGTCCGAGGTGCTTCACTGCATTGTCAGACTGCCGTGGCCAAGGGTGATTCCCCTGCGGCTCCTGTGACGGAGAGCGGCAGCGTGGCGGTGGCAGGGCTCTCCTGCTCCCGTGGTGCTGTGAGCTGTGCCCAAAGCTCTTGATTTTTTTTCTGCTGACACCCTGGAAGGAAGATCAAGGACCGTCCCCTCTGTTCCTTTCCCTTTTTTGGAGGGGCTACGTTCATAAAAACCGAATACAGCGCACCTCGCCATGCTGCTGTGATGCTCTGACTGGCGTGGGGGAATCTGGTGCTTGCAGGGAGGGGGCACTTGCTTTGGCTCTGCCAAAGTTGATTTTTACTCTGCATTTTGAAATCAAGAAGTTGAAGTGGGTTTGGGTAACAAGCTACTGCTACCTGGTACCACAGGGAGGAACAGAGAGTCTGATTTTGTCCCGGGTTTTCTCCTATGGAATTGTGGTGGTTTTCGTACCTGAATTAAAGTCAGGGCATTAACCCAACATGGGCTTGTACTTGGAGAACCAACAGGATAAGAAGGTGCAAAGGGGTTATTGGGTATTGTATTAGTGAAATCACGTGGCCTGCAGTGAGCTCCTCCATGAATCCGGGAAAACTTCATCTCTTAATGGACTGCACAGAATATAGAGAACAATTCCCCTGATCAATCTCTTTCATCCTCTAATATCTAGGGAAATACATTGTCCTGTTGTCCAGTAACCTTCAGAGATCAGTCTTATCTGAACAAGAGCAGACAGTTCATGTTAGCTCCGTCTGGGGTGATAGGGTCAGTGGTTGCACTCCTGTGCAGCTGGAAAAAAGCTGGAATAACAGCCGATTGCAGTACTGCTGGGACCAGCGTTAGATACTGTTTGCCATCACTTCCCACGCCAAGGTGGATTTTCCTGCTACGTGCTCACGAAGTGCTGTCTTGTGCAGTTCTGCTCGTCTGCCGCTGCTCTGTCAGATGTAGGGTTTCTCCCCAGTGATGCTGTGTATGATTTGGTTAAGGAAAGGAAATTAAAATAATTCCTGCAAGCCAGCAAAGGCCTGCAGTAAGCCACAGCTGGAGTGGGATGCCCGAGAAGCAGATTCCTCCAGGAGAGATGAGTCAGTACTGAATGATTCCTGTCACACTGCTCCTCCTACAAGGACTTACAGATCCAAAAGCAGAAACAACTCCACCACTGACCTTTGTATGACGGGTGCTCCTCAGGTCTCTGTCTCTTGACATGCTTCCAAATTTTTAGGTGTTCTCTTGCCTGGAGAAAGAAGCAGGTCCCACAGGAGCCAGGCGGTGATTTGTGACTGTCTGTCAAAGGAGACTTGGTGTGCTGCAGGAGTACGTGGTGTCTCTGAGATGTTTAGATGTGGCAGTGGATAGGTCGCATCGGTGTCAGCACGATGCCGGGGACGGGACTGAGCTGAATCGCGAGCAGCATGTGGCCAAGCAGTGACAGGGCTGCCTTGTTGCAATTGTCTTTCTGCCACTTAAATGGGCTGCAGTGAGGTGATGTCCTCTAGAAAGCGAGAAAACAAAGAGAAAAAGGTAAATTACACCATTTCAAGACTTCACCGTAGCAGTGATGCACTCGGATGTCCTGGCAAGGATGACTGCGTTCCTGGAATTGCGCAGGGCGATGCTGACAGACGCTGTTGTGTGGGATTGCCTTTGTCCTGTGAGTGGTGACTCCCAGATGCTGGGCTGTGTGGGCCACTGCTGGCTTGAGCACCTCTGGGAGACTTCCAGTCTTTGCGGTACGACAGACCCCGGTCTGTGCTGTGGGGCTTTCAGCTCCCCAGCGACTCCGTGAAGTAGTTAAGAAGCTAATGCAGTCTTTCGCAGATGGGCACGTTGTTTCGCCTCCACCGAGCCTGCTGAACGGTGTAGCCTCAGGGGTTTTCCCTGTCGCTGGACTGTGTGGTGCTCGCTGTGTAACTCCCCTGCTGAAATCCAGCGTGGCACAGTCGGCCGGCCAGCGCCGTGAGCGGACGTCCCGGTGCAGGGTAAGAACGATGTTCCTAGGCTCTCCCCCCGGCTCCGTGGTTTGTGCAGGTGAGACCTTTCTTCCTAGAGATGAAGAGGGAGAGCTATTCCCCACCACTGCCTCTGTCCCTTCTCTTTGCTACGGCCAGGGTTTGTAAGGGATTGAGCTGCTCGTGGTCTTGTGTTATTTATCCGTTGACTTCCCCGGAGCCAAGGAGTGCAGTATGTACAGTGAAATACCTCGGGCCTTCTTCATGCTGGGTGCAGGGGTGGATAAGAGCGATGGGTGAGGGAGGAAGGTAGCGAAGGGAGATGTCTCGAGTGTAAACTGAGCAATAATCTGGCCCAGATGTGAAGTTCGTGCTCCTGCAGCACCATGCTGGGAGGCAAAGCTTTGGCTGGCAGTGATGTAGGAACCTGAAGCACCGGTACTTCCGAAACAGAACGGGTCAATTCTCCTCCAGTCAGCTGCACGATTGGGAAAGTGTCCGGTCCCCCCTCTGCAGCATTCTGCAGTGACAAGAGTTGTTCTAGAAATGGATTTTGTCCATCTTTTGCTGGTAGTTGGGGACTGGAAAAGAAGAACCAGTGGTTCGATCTTTTTGTACGTATAATTTATTCCCCTATGTTCTCTATTAGGGCCATCTCTTTCTCTTCCAAGATATCTCACTTTTATTTTTAACACTGGACAAATATCAAATATTCCTCAGGAGAGATGTGTGATTACAGCTCAGTTTTGACAGCTGAGAACCATCCAAGCGACGTGTCCGTCTGAAACGCTGCTATTTTGGGCTCTGCCTTTGTTTTTAACCATCGCTGATAAGTCTACATTTCCTATGGATGATACTTTGGGTTGGCGTGAGTCGTTACAAATCAGGTCTGCGGTGGATCTGGCTGTGGTGCTTAAAACTCCGCTGTTCAAAATTGTTATCTTCCTGCGTGAATTCTGTTTTGTCCCTTCTGCTTTGGTACTTTTTCATCCAAAACAGCAGAACTAAGTCCCCGCGTCCCAGCTGATCGTCACTAAATCATTTGGCTTACATCTCACTGAAGCATTTTGTAGTGCTTCTGCAGAAGACTTTTCCTCATTTCTTTCCCCTTTTCTTTTTTTGACCTTAAAATGAAGGCAAACGGAACGTTACAGACATTTCTTTAGGAATCGGACATTTTCCAGCTATTATTTTGCAAACTATTAGAGCGGCAGATCATGAGGTGAGAACCCAGTTATGCAAACAACGCCACGTCACTCCTGGCCAAAAATAGCTGCGGGACGTGTGCGTTCAGGTGGAAACGAAGGCCTTTAGTGTACGTACAGCAAACAGCGACGGGGGGGTGAGAGGGGAAGCCGCAGCTTTTTGTTTCGAGCCTCTCGGGAGATGTTTAAAGCCTGTTTTCCAGAGATGAGCCGAGTATTGCTGCTTGTAATTTCAGTGGGATGGGAGTTACTGCCCTTCTCATACACACAGGGGCCGAGGGTTTTGAGAGATGGCACTCTGTTCCCAGAAGTGTTAATAATTTTTAACATCCAGGTCCCACACCGATCGTGAAGAAATACTGGAAAATAGTTTAAAAATGTTTTATTTCCTTTTCTTCCTCTACCCAGTCCATCTCTAGCAGCAAAAGCCTGCTCGTTTCTGCAGTCTTGTGTGATTTTTAGCTGGCCCATCGGTTCCTTGCTGTGGGAGATGGTTTCACATCTCGCTGCGGAGACATTGCCTTTGCTGCCTTGGCTCAGGTCTTCATCTCCCTTCATTCCAGCCTCAGCCGGCACCGCGGTGCCCTAAGTAATTTAGAGATCACCCTACCAGCTCTTTGCTGTGTGCCTACGGACGTGCTGCCTGTTGACTGTACTGGGCATTTGCAGCAGAGACGTGATCGGCTTCCTTCAATGTGCTGCGTGTTACTCTCCATCAGGTTTAAAATAAACTTTATTTCTTCTGTAATATTGCTGCCCTGAGCTCCCTTTGCAGCGCTGGGTTTAATTGCGGTTTGTTATCCAGCTGTTAGGAGATGGTATGGCGTTTTGGCCCAAGATGCGGGTTTGGGTACACAGAGGGGATAAAGTAGGATCTCAGGGGTGGAACATGCAGCTTGTAGGTGTGCAGACGTCGTTTGCACGGGATTAAAGCCTCCTTTTCAGGAAGGCTTGCAGTTTCTTACCTCGCGAGAAACGGAGTCGGAAGGGGCCTATAAAGTTGAACAAAGGCTTGACGTCTTCTGAAACTGGCAGAGCGATTCCCGGGCGCTGCTCGTTACCTATTCCTCAGACGGCTTTTGTCTCAATTAGAAATCTTGTTCCAATTATCTCTGTATTCATCCAGGATTGCGAGTGCCTGCCAAACATCTTACTTATTGTGTTCAAGTAGTTCTCTGTTCCTGCTCCTCCTCTTTCCAAAGGTATGTGTACACTTTTTCTCCTGCAAAAATTTCCAAACAGGGTTTTATTGTTTAGGTTCCCCCCAAGTTCGGTTATGTATATTTGTCTGTTTCAAGCCTTAGGATGCTTTGCCGTTTCCAAACTCGAGTGTTTTCCAAGCAGGATGCCCGCGCGCGTTGCTGTTTAGGTTGTGCCAAGTGGAGTATGGCTGTGTTCTGAGACAGCTGGCCTCAGCGGCACGTCAGCACGCAGAAGGGGGAGGTGAGTGCTGATTTAGTGGCCTGACAGTTGAATAAGAGCGCCAGGATTCTCACTGCCCGGCTGAGAGGTTGAGTATTGTGGTGACAGCAAAAGATCAGCTTTCTTAAATGTAACTGCTCGTTTCTATACATTTATGTTTAATTAAAGTATTCCTACATCCGGCACTCTTCCACATTAATTCTGAGATTTATTTTGAACCATTGCCAGGGGAATACATTGTTATGGCATCCTCTTTCCACATCTATTAGCAGGAAGAGGATAATTGAGGAAATCGCACACAGATTTAATTGGGGACTGAGGGCAGGAGCGGGGAGAGGCAGAAGCGCGACGCAGAAGTAGGTCAGAAGTTTGGCGGTGGGTAACTCTTGCTTGGCACTGAGGAATGGAGCCGAGCGCCGCTGTCGGAGGCAGCTGTGGGGCTGCTGTGATTTTGGGGTTAACCAGGTGATGGGTGGGGGTGCGAAAGGAGCTGCCTCCCCTCCCGTATAGCTTATATAACGTGCCGCATTGGTCCGGTCGTCGGCGTCACGCGGAGCACGGCGCAGCCCCCTCTGCGGGAGTCGCGTGGGCGGGCGGCGATCCCTCGTGGCTTTGTGCAAAAAGGGGAAGGAGCTGGGGGTGGCCGAGAGCCGCTCAGTCTGCGTTGGGGACAGGCTTTGTGCGATTTGAAGCTCTGGTCAGGAAGGCAGGCATCGCGCTCCCTTTTGCAGCTGCCTGCGACGTGCTGGGGAGCAACGTCCCTGCAAGGATGAGCCCCGTCCCGTGTGGGGAATGTGCGCTCCCTTTGCACCCTGTCAGCTCCCCCGCTTATGCGTACGGCCACAGCTCTTGTGCCAGCAGCCACACCTCTGCAGCCTCTGAGGAAGGGTCAGGATCTTCCTCCAGTTATTATTTCATTATTTGCTTTTCGCCTGACGTGGCTGCAACACGTAGCACTGCTCCGCAAATCTGCGTTAGGTGTTCCGTCGCTGATGGCGCTTCTGCTGCCTGGTTGGATCCGCACGCTAGACTCCGGATGCACAGCGCGGATGCCGAAGCAGGCCACATCCAAAAACCTCGTCAAGCTGCAGTCTTTCCATCAGGGCTCTAAAAATGTGCTGATTTGCCTTGAGACGCTGCTCTCTTCTCTGGACCTGTGGTCTGGTGGCTCCTCCATCCAGCTTTTAGGCTTTGAGGTCCCGCTTGCGGTGTAAACTTTGGGTCTATACTTTGGACTTTCTTATCTGGACGGTCCCTAAGGCCAATCTGTTCCACGCGTGGCCCATGGTTTTGGGGCTGCACCCCCAAAGCAGGTTCCTGCCCATTGCGGGATGCTCACGCGCCCCATAGCTGTCCACGCACACCACGACTTGGGATGCACGGATACGACACCCGTAACCAGCAGCACGTGGGTGTGGAGGGCACCTCCTCCGGGGACAGCATTGGGCTGGGAACGTGGCGTGGGAATGTGACAGGCAAAGGAGGAGGAAGAAACCACAGCGCTCACGACTGGCAGCATTTCGGCAGCTGGTTTGTAGTCTTTAACAGCGCGCCCCACGTGCTGCCGGGGGTGTGGGCAGGAACGGGTCAGAGCTTCCGCACAGCCGCGAGATAAACGGCAGGTGATCACAGTAAATCGTCCTGTTCTTTAACACCTCGGTGTGGGATGCTGGAAAAGTCGTGGCTTTGCTGTGCTGCGACGTCCCCGTCCCCAGGAACGCAAACGCAGCCCTAGGCTCCGTGCAGCAGCGTGGTGGGACTGCCGCATCCCCTTCTGCTGGGTGCAGGGGACCGCTGAGCGTCAGCGTGTGTAATGTGGTGTTATGCTGCTGGGATTGCAGTGCTCGCTGCAGTTGTGTCCCTTAGGATTTTTTTTTTTTTTTGCGTCCTGGGGGAATTACAGCACCGTTGCACTGGGGGAAGGCTGGTAGGGTTGGTGTGCAGCACGAGCTCTGGATTTGCGGGATGGGATCGCCGTGTCCAGGGATGCTCAGGGTGAATGAGCAGAAAGAGGCTGCTGTGGGATGGCCCGTGGAATTGCCTGGTGCCTGGGAGGAGAGGATGCACACTGGGAGATGCCCGGGCTGCTGCCGTGCTGACCAGGAGCACAACTGGGCGCGCTTTCCTCATTGTCTCCCAAAACTGGAGCTGGGCAAAGTCTGTGGCTGGTGCCTTTGGCAGCCCCAGCCTGCTGCCACTAGCGCTGTGGTTTAGCTGCAAGCTGTGAACAAAATAGCTCGAGCGAGAGATGCTGGTGTTGCGTGTTGTTGGATATAACTGGTGGCCCCGGTCCGGACGCAGTCTGGTGTTCTCAGCTTGTGCAAACAGTGGGAAGCAGTGTTTGCCCATAAAAGCCCCTAGTGCAAACACAGACAGACGCTTCCTGATAGACAAAGGAAAAGAAGAGAAGGGCTTTAGTGACAAACCTTGCTGTTGAATATTTTTATTGAGTTTCCTGAAAGTCTCTTCCACCATCATTGCCAACCTGAAGCATCGCCGAGTGCAGTTCTGGCTTGGAAACGGTTGTAAGTGAGAAATACAAACACACAGAAAGGGTGGGGGTTGTTTGCCTCTCTCTTTTGAGCCTTGAGGGACTCTCTTCTTAAGCTTTTTCATCTTGTCACACAGAGGAGAATTTTTTTTCAGCTTGTATTAAAAAAAAAAAAATACTTATTCTCATGGTAGCGGCAGGTCACAGGCTATTTCTCAGGATGTAACGTGGGGCGAACCCCTGCGCGCCCCTCGGGGCTTTTGCTGCCATACCCAAGGGTTTTGGGTTTCTTTCCTCGTTTTTGCTTTCTAGGATTCTTCCGCTGTGGGTGGTGCTGCCGCGGTTAACCTGTGTGTTTCCTCCGGGATGACTCTGTCTTCCCAGCGCCCGGCTGTGAAGCCCGCCGGGGCCGCGGATGCGGATCCAGCCTGTGCTGGAACAGAACGTCCGGAAAATGCGGTCCTCGGGGCCGCGGCTTTGTGTGCTGCAGGGGCTGATGTCAGAGGATGGAAGAGGTCTTATTTTCTCTGGAAATCTTTATTCTTAATGTGCATTCGAGAGAGAGAAAGGCAAAAAAGTGTGTTCTGCTAAAACTAAGTTAAGAAGCTTGTTCAATTTTTAAACAGTTACATAAAGCCATCAGAGTCTGACAGGAGAGAGACGCAGGTTTGTGCAGAAGAGAAAGGGAAAAGGCAGCTGAAGTGGAGTGTTAAAGTTAATTCCCCCAGGCCTACACCGAGAACAGCCTTAACTCGGAGGTGAGCCCGCTCCTGCTCTCTTTTATCCCCCTCCCTTCCTCGTTTTTTCCCCTTTCTTGACGAAGCTCTTCACGTTGCTGACCTCCTGGCCAAGTGTGAACGCTTCTTAGCTGACGCCCGGCTGCCTTTACCAAACCAGCTCTGGGTCCAAATCAGCATTTCCATGCTACCCCTGGGGAAACAAATCCGTGGATGTGAGCGATGGGAACGGGGATTATCTGAAACACAGGCAGGATCCCAGACCCTTGCATGGGAGGGGGGCAAGCGCTGCGTTGGCCCGTGGCTCAAAGCCAGCTGAGCCTCCCCAAAAAGTCTGCCACTTCCCGACGGTGGCTTTTTCTCAATGAAAGAAGGAACTGGAAGCTTATCCTCGTGAGCGTGATGCGAGGCTGACAAGGATCACAGCTAACTGCTGGTGAGGAGTGGATGTGGGGGAAATTCGGGGCGTGTTCATGGGAGTCGCGTTGTCCCTGTCCAAAGCAGGGATAGTCTGCAGGGACAGCATACGGTCACACTGCGCTGTGCGAGTCTCGCCATCAAAAATACACCTCTCTGCGAAAGAGCACAAGAAGCAGCGATCAGGCAGTTTTGGTGCTGTCTCTGCCCTTACTGCTGCTCTTTAACGTTTACTGAGCTCCAGTTCTGGGTCGGTTCTGACGGCGTTTGTCGCTTCCTTTACGAGAGGAGATTGTGAGTGGGCTCTGAGCAGCGCCCCGGAACCCCTTGGCCATTTTCCTCCAGGTGCTTTGCAGGTAGCGACTGAGGAGCTGAGTGGTGCACCCTTCATTAGACGGCAGATGTTCGGGGAGGGCTTGTGTATGGGATCGCTCCTCTGGATGAGACACAGAGATGTTCCAGATCTTTGAGGGATATTAATCTATTTATATCTACTACCTAGATACTAGAAACCCATTATATCTGCTTCTGTCTAGACATGATCAAGTACATACTTTCAACTCCCATTATTTTTTGATAGTATTAATATTCAAACATGTCTTTGTCTTAAAATGTATTCTGAAAGCCGTAGTTATTGAGGAAATTCATGAGGAATCAGAAGAAGTCCGCTGACAAAGAGGTTGTCGTGTCGCAGGAGCACACGTGGAGGGTGGCTGGCACGTCTGTTATAGGTGCCTTCCTCCCATCCTCACAGTGACTCTCAGCTCTTGCTCGTGTGCAGCCAAACAGGCAAACGAAACCCAGAACATCATCCGATTTCCTCTGCGTCATGGGGAACGGCTGGGGTAGAAGGGAATTAACTGCTCTTGACTCCCTGGCCTCCGTATAGGTTGTGATCCTTTTTATTCAGTGTGAAACTTTCTGATGTGGTATTTGGTGTCAAGAACCTGGCTGTGGTTGGCCTTCGCCATTCACTTTCCTCGCGTGTGCTGCGAAGGAGATGTTGAGATGAAAACTGCTCCCACGCCTATCATAGGCATGATAATTGTTCCGATCAAATATTCAGGCCATCACGGTTCGGCGGTGCTTGGCTGGTAGCTGGCTTGCTCCTCTTGGGAGCGTGGGGCGGAGGTGAGAGCTGGGAAGTTTTTAGTGACTTTTCCTGACGCAGGGAAGGTTTTTGTCAGGAGTGGGTGTTCGTTCTTTCTTATGCACAACGAGGCCTTGTGCTGTGAGAGGGATTCCTAGAGAAAACGGTTGGGAGAGAAAATGCTCACACCTCAGTTTTGCATAAGTCTGCCCTTTAAACAGTCGGTGGCATCTGAGACTTTGAAGTGCTCTCTGCGAATCGCGTCGTTTCCTTCCTGCGTTGGAGCAGTGCCTGAACCTCCTCTGCGCCCTCCACGAGCTGCGGGACATCGGTGTTTGCTTTAGGGTACCTGACTCCGTGCCATTGTCCGTGTCTCGTGGCGGTGTCTCCACCCTGAAGGTCTAACAAAAAAAAAATAATCTGTTTTCAACACGATTGGAACACGAAAGCTTCTCTAGTCTTGGTGCATCCGAAGAGCCACCCCTGTGTCTGCGTGCCCCAAAGGGACGGACTGATTTGATAGGACTGTGCTGAAGTCTCAGTGCTCAGACACTTGCTGTGTAAAGTTTTTTTTTCTTTTGCCTTCTTGTCCCAGGCCTGGGAAGCTTTCCTCCTTTCGTGCCCTGATCGCTGTGTGCATTAAAGAGCAGCCACGTTGTACGGCTGAGGGAGTTACGGTTTGGGATAAGTAATTCCCCGCTTTCATAGTGTGGGGGGATTCTTTGGGGTGACGGGTGCTCTATAAATACAGGTAATTGTCATTAGAAAAACTAAAAATATTTCTGCTCACACAGCCCCAGGTGAAGGACTAATAATGATGATGGGCCACGAGGGAGCCGATCCTTGCGAAATTAAATCCAAGTGGTGCTTGTGTGACAGATGAAAGGGAAATCCTTGGTCTGCTCGGTGGGGGTACAGGCACTGTGCAGGCAAAAATCTCGTGGCAGGAAAAAAAAAGAAGAGCTTGCAATTACCTTAGGGCGAGAGGATGGCGCGGTGGGAGCTGAGGATGGCTTCAGCTGGGCGTGGGAGGCAGGAGGGCCACCGTGGTCTGGAGGTGGAGAGCGCTGGTGTTAGCTGATCAGAGAAGACAGGGAGCCCGCCCCGCCTTGGTGCATCTCTGCCTTCAGCACTCCGAGTTTCCCAGGGATTGAAGAAGGCTGTTGCTGAGGAGCAGCACAGGGCTTTCGATGGAACAGCCACCAAGGAACAAAGCGTGGTTAAGCTGGTGATGTAATGTGTACGCGGTGGCTCCCTGACGGAGGCCGCCACACCTTTCCGGTGGGAATGAAGTGCTGGTATCCTCACTGTGGACGTGGATAATGGGGACACTCGGAATTGACCTTTAATTTTTAAGCTGAGACACGTAAGCTGGACTTTGTGTGAACTTTGGAGAAGGGTGTGGGCAAGCCATTTGTCTGAGCGTGAGTTGCCAGCAGGACGATGCTTGGAGGGTAACTGTTTCTAACTCCGCAGCCCTTTCCAGTAAACCGTCTCTCTGCGTATCCCTCAGCTTTAATTGCAGACAACCTTTTGTCCTTCCTGGACAGTTTTCGATGTTCCTATCCACCCCCTTTCCTCTGACCCCGGTTTTGTGCTGGGTCCGAGCCCGTGCCACTCAGAACCGTGCTGGGACCTGCCGGCGCTCCCAGGCTCTGCCATTTCCCTGTACAAACCTGCCACACAGATCAACTTTCTGCCTTATCCAAACTGCCCATTTTTGAGACTGAATCCTGATTTCTGTTGAAAGCATCGCAGCAGCAGTTTCTCAGGTGAGCTATCTTTGTTCCGGTTGTGAGAAACCTGGCAGGGCTCCTCTTTGTTCCTGAGCTTTCAAAGCAGCGTGCCTGAAATAGAAACACTGCGCGGGAAGGTCTCCAGTAAAAATCGCTTCCAGTAGGTAACTCTGGGCTTGGATCATCCCCCTAAGGATTAACTGGTTTTGTTCTACTGGGAGGTCATCCCCGCGGGTTCCATCCTGAGCGTCGCCGTGGGACGGGGCTCAAGCGCCCAGCTGGCTGGTGCGGGGAGACTTCTGCTGTTGGGGAGCTCCCTGTTCCTCCGCTCCCAGCTGGGAAGCGAGGAAGGCGGCACAGCCAAGAAGCAGCGTGGCAGCCGTCCCCGGCGGGCAGGCGCTCCCGTGGGGCTCCTGCACGTCGGCGTAGAGAGCAGTCCCGAAGATTTCTCCTGTGAATTAGGCTGGCTTACAGTGGCCGCTCAGGGACACAGAAAACCCTTCCCTGCGGCGGCTCTCAGCAACGCTGGGATCTGAGTGGGCTCCCAGCTGCTTCAGGAGTGGGAGACGGCAGCTTTTAGAACCTCTGCTGCGCTCAGCGATGGAAGAACAAACTGGAGGTCCCAGTGGGACCCGTCTCCCACAGTTCACCGTGTTCCTGAGGTTTTCTTTAACCGAGTCTAGCTCACAGGTGACACTGGTCTCCCAGTGCTGGTGGTGCTGTTCTGAAAGCCAAGCTAGCTTTGTGGTTCCTGTGTTTCTGCCAGAGCTGGGGTTTTGGTTTAATTGGAGCATTTTTCCTTATGGAGACAATTAGCCACTAATCTGTGGACTACCTAGGGAGAGGGCTTGTCTTAACTCCTCTGGGCTCTGTCTCCAGCTCCCTGGCCAGTCCTGGTGATGGTTCTGCCATCCTCAGGTGTCCCAGACGTGGCTCTCTGAATTCTGCCTCTCCATTTGTCTCTTCCTTTCTACTATCTTGCTGCTAAAAATAAAAAAAAATGATGAGGGAAAAATAAGTAGTTTTGAAGGCTAAAGGGGTTTCCTGGTCTCTGGTAGTTGTCGAAGTGTCAGCGATCGTAAGAAGAGAGTCTAAATGCAGTATCTTGCCTTCCTTTCCTAGCACAGCTCAGCTCATCCATTTTGTCACCTGAACTCACAAGTATCCATCAGTTAGAGGATGGAGATTTGCATAATTAGTGTTTTTGAGGCACCTTCTGAAATGCAGGAGAAGGTACTCGTACGTGTCTCAGCTCTTCTCTAATGAGGTGCTGACAAAGAGGTATCCATGGAGACATCCGTTATAAGGCACTGTTCTGAAATTGGTTCTTTCCAATGCCTGTTAAACTGCCAAAGGGTTTTCTTAAGCATAATTTATACGATTTCTTGGCTCCCTCCCTAAACAAAAATAGTTACACCTGAATATGATGAGAACCATCATTTTTGAAATGAAGTTTGCAGGCTCTTAATAAGAGACAGGGATAGGAGGGAACTGGGAGAAAGGTACTGAGTTTTTTAAGGTGTCCTACGGGGCGTTTGAGCCCAGGGAACTACTGCTGAGACACCAGGACAGAAAACCTGTAGCCCTCTTGGCCAAAGAGAGGCGTTGAGCATCACCGAGCCCTGTGGCATCCTCAGCATCTAGCAGCTCGCTTCATCTGGATGCTTCTGTGGTGCTGTGGTTGGCCAAATTCCACCCATCCATCAAATGGGTCCATCCGGGTTGGTCATGGAGGTGTTTTCCTGTGAAGGGGACACCTAAACATCCTCAAGGGGCTTCCATGACACCTTTCTGAGGGGATGGAGGGGTGCGGCTGTGCGGTGGCTGCAGTCAGTGGCTTATGGTGCTTGCCAGTGTGGTGGGTTAGCCCTCGACACCACAGTTCCTTGCTCACCTTCCCCCTCCCCAGTGGGATGGGGGAGAGAATTGGGAAGAAAGGAAAACTCGAAGAGGGTTTATCAACAGTTTTCACATACGAAATCCAAAACACACTGGCTGCTGAGAGGAAAATTAACTCCACCCGTGCCCAAACCAGGACAGCCAGCCTGTTAGAAATTATGGGAAGAGTTTGGGTAGAGAGGAAGTAATCCTCCTCTTAGTGGATGGGACGCGCAACGTGAGCCGGCAATGTGCGCTCACAGCCCAGAAAGCCAACGGCGTCCCGGGTGCATCCCCGGCAGCGTGGGCAGCAGCTGGGGGGGATCCTGCCCCTCTGCCCCGCTCTGGTGAGACCCCCTTGCAGCGCTGCGTCCAGCTGTGGAGCCCCCAGCATCAGGAGGACGTGGAGCTGCTGGAGACGGTCCAGAGGAGGCCACGCAGATGCTGAGAGGGCTGGAGCAGCTCTGCTGTGAGGCCAGGCTGAGAGAGCTGGGGCTGTTCAGCCTGGAGCAGAGGAGACTCCGGGGAGACCTGAGAGCGGCTCCCAGTGCCTAAAGGGGGCTGCAGGAAAGGTGAGGAGAGACTCTTCAGCAGGGCCTGGTGTGCACGGCTTTTCTTTTTAGATTTCCTCTCTCTCCTCCTGTCCTGGTTCTGGCTAGGACGGAGTTAATTCTCACCTGAGTTGGGAGAGGAGCTGGCCTCTGGCCCCTGTGGCTGGGACACAGCTGGGATGGGTTACCAGTTAGCCCCCAGCTGGGACAGGTTACCCCAATTAGCCCAAGGGCTACTCCACGCCCTGTGGCTCCTGCTCAGGGCATAAAGTGGGGATGGTGCAGAGGGGCAGGTTTGGCTTCTCAGGAGGGAGCTGGGCACCAGGACCCACGGTGAGTTAGTGCACTGTAAATTACGTGCTTCAGTATTGTCTGCTGTTGATTTTGTTGTCCATCTCTTGTTTTCTCTTCCTCTGGTGTTGTGTTAAACTGTTTTTATCCCAGCCCAGGAGTTTTGCCTGTCTTTTTTTCCCAATTCTCATCCCAATGTGGGGGGTAGGGGGGGAGTGAGCAAGCAACTGCGTGGTGTTTTAGCTGCTGAGTGGGGCACCTGCGATACCCCCCCCACACTCTGCACGTGCTGTGGCTTCCCTGCTGTAAGCCCCAAGCTCGTACTGGTCCCTGTCTGGTGGCTGTGGGCTGCTCAGACGTCTGAATGGACCGAGCTGGTGTGGTGTTCGTGGCTCTGCAGCTCGCGTGTGTGCCTCTCCAGGTCTGACAATCTGCACAGCGTTTGTATGTAAGCATTAGCTGTTGTTACAGCAATATGCTAAAAAAAAAAATCTAACTCCACCCTTTCTCCCTGCCTTTCCTGTTTTCTTGCCCTTGCACGGTGAAAATAGGAGTTTACAGAATCCTGCGTATCTGATGTGGCTATTTATAGCTTCGAGCTGTTGGAGTTTATGTTTTGAGTTCAGCTAATGGGTTATTCTTTGTTGGAGCTGTGAAAAGGATGGGAAAAAAATCTACAAAATATTAGAAACCAGACTGGAGTGATGATTAAGGTGTGCACATGCTCCTCTGCTCTGTTCCTGGATCCACATGAATACCCGCAGTCGTGTGTTCATTAAAAAATAAATACCGGTCTCTAAAGCAGGAGGGTTCTCCCAGAGGGAGATCCGACCCCCGGTTTAGACCCGGAGGTAGGAGGTAGGCCCGTCACCGCTCTGCACCCTGCCTTCAGCGCTGCTTCCGCAGAAACCCCCGTGCCGTCGGATCCGCTGAGGTGAGCGGTTGCAAGTTTTCTGCAGAAGTCTAAAGAAGGTGGGACTGGTTGGTTGTTACGGAGTTGCAGCAGCTCAGTGTTTGCAAATTCCATGCTGGCTTCTTCACGTACACCTGGAGCAGGTGGATCCCTCGCTCACGTGTTCGGAGCACTGCTGGATAACTGGTTTGAGAGTCTGAGCGTCATCTCAGGGAGGTCAGAACCTAAAACTTCATCCTTCTCTGTCACCCAGGCCTTCTGTTCTCTGGTGAATCGGAGGATTGCTGGGCAGCCCTGGAGCTGTGGAAGCTTGCTGAGCTCTCGGGCGTGTTAGTTAAGGCAGCGGTTTCTCAGCTGTGCTCCAGTGCTGCTTTGAAGGGGTCTCTAAACAATAACCCAGAAAAGTGAGTCTAACTAACGAGCAGCTTAAATTCATCTTTGAGTGCTCTTCTGCCCTGTGCTTCTCTCCCTGGGAATTTGTTAGTGCTCTACAAGCCAGTTCGGCTGGATACCACGAGGTGAGGCATCTATAATTGATCTGACCGCTCAGGTGTGGCCGTGGTGAAGCAGCCCATCAGCTGTAAAGATCTGGACAAAGTTAAGCTAACGGCTGCGCTCCCCTGGCACTGGTGAGCTGTTGGGAGGGTCTCCATCAGCATCAGGAGCGAGACACAACTCAGTGCCTTCTCTGGGGGCGGCGCATACGGCGCTGGAGGAGCTCGGACTGAGAGGGTCTGCGGTGAAATTAGTATCTGGAGACTAATTGGGTTTTTTGGTGATTATGTCAAAGGGGGAAGGGACTTGGCTGTTCAGGAAAAGCGAAAGAGATTTGAGCATCTCAAGGCATTTGAAAGAGACTGGCTTCTCTTTTCTGACTGTCTCCTTTTGGCAGGTACTGTAGACACAGGTTTCCGTTATGTGAATATTCAAGTCACTGTGGGTAACTCAGGCTTAAGCAGAAAAACAAAAATGCGAAAACAACACGTCTCTGCCAACAGATCCCAGCCTGACATGGGTCTCTAGCTGACACTTTGTTTGGATGCTGAGCAGGGTTGCAAGGGGAGGGAGGAGCGCCGGTGCCTGTGCTGAGCAGGAATTATGAAACCTCAGAGGAGCTGCAGCCTCCCAGATCCTTACAGACACCGACAGAAACCCCATCGGAGCTCCCCGTGCGCAAAACCAGCCCCTGCCGTCACCCCTGCTCTGCTCCTTCCCTTTCCCATCCCGGCAGATGCTGCGGCTGCGGCGCCTTTGATGCGCAGACACAGTGACGCAAGTTTCATCCCCTGATCAGAGCTGGGAGAGTTTTGGAAGAGGGTGAATGTTCCGAGCTCTGGATTTACACAATGCGGCAAAGACGCGGGGAGGGCAAGGGGGGCACTGGAGCAGGCAGGGGGGTTCGGGTGCGTGCGGGAAAGCAAATGGCACTGGAGAACCCCTCCGGGTTGGTCCCTTGCTGCTCTTGCAGCCCTCTTGTTCTCCGGTGGCAATAATTTTCTCCAGGGTTGAGAAAAAGGGACAGCGAATGGTGGTTTCCCTGTCCCTGCGGCACCGCCAGCCCAAAGCGTTCATGAGTCCTGACTCAGTCCTCGCCACATCACCCGAATTATAATGCGGGTGGGAAAAATTCCATCTTTGTTTTCAACAGAAATGAAAGGAACGTGTTAGTTTTGGGCTCTATCTTTAAACTAGCCTTTGAGCTGGAGCTCGCGGTGCCTTTGGCTCGTGTCTCAGTCCCAAGCTCCTCTGCCCCCACTTTCGCATGTACTGGGCACGTGCAGGCTGCTGGCATTTGATATAAAGGAATTAAAAACCAGCACTTGATGAGTCTGGGACTTTTAGCCGATCTGTGACTTGAGCCAGGCTTCAATGCACTTCAGACCTTGAGATCCACGTGCAGAGACTGAGTGCTGGGAGCGCTTGAGGAACCAAACTGGGGTCTTGGTTCTGACGCCAAGAGTTACCGAGGGTCTGTGGCTTCACTTGTGGCCCGTTTATATCTGTTATCCTTGTTTTCTTGCCAGTCTGTACGGGTGTCGGATGTCAGCAGTGCTGCTTTTCTGGGCTCGGCGCTCCCGTGGGATCGTGGTGGCAGGGGCGGTGCGAGCGGGCCTTGCCCGGCTCTTGGGAGCGCGTGGCTGAGGTCCGGGAGCCTTGAGGGGTGGGAAGGGGGATCTCCCATCACCGCTCCGTGCTCTGCTGTCGGAACAGCCGATGGCTCGCCGGTCTCTCAGCGGTGTGGAGTTGGGTTGATGCTACGCTTTTGCCTGATGTTAATTTATAACTTGTTTTCTCTCTCAGCAGCGTGCTTTAGCTTCTGATGTGGAAATGAAGCTCATAGCGGCTCAGGTAATTTAAAGAATCTGTATGTGAGCGCTTGCCTGGTGGGAGTGTACGGCAGGTAGTTTCCCACACAGAGGAGGTTAAAGGCCCTTTGTGAGAGCTGGAAATTTCCTTTCCTTGCAAAACAGGCTTCTAATCCAAAAATAGCAGCGAGCTGGTAGCTTGGCTTCTCCTCGTTCGTTAGCAGCAGATGCTGCTAATAGATGCAGAGGGCTGCGCGCGCAGGGCGTCCAGCTGCCTCGCTGGCTGCGGATCCAAAACACACGCTCGTCCCAGGATTGGACCCGCGCCTTCCTGGTGGGATTCCCGGGCCTGCTCCCGTTGCAGGGAAGCGACAGTAGTGACAAGCCATTATTTGCTGTCAGCTGTCCGAATAGGCGAGGAAAAAATGCCACTGCAGAAGGTGTTTTATTCTGTAACAGCTGTGGTTGTACCTGTGCAGGCAGGCATTCCCTGTCTGCATGCGCTGATTGCGCAGAAACCGGGGCAGGAGCTAGCTTTTGGGTTTTGGGGCTCGCCTGGGAACGTCCGTGTCCTTCCGTTACAGAACGGTGCGGTTTGCGGGAATACAAAAACGAGTGAACCAAGCTTCTGCTCGCGAAACAAATCTCCCTTTCCCCAGCTGTCAGGGCTGTCTGCCACAGCCCCTCTCCTTCTTACGGCTGATGTCAGGACTGCGTCGCACAACTGATGTTCTGGTTACGCTAAATAAATTAACGTGAGGCACCGGAAGCTGCTTCTGTGGTTGTTGGTATGTCTTTTGGAAGGTGGTATCCACGTTCTGCTCCGGGGCGTTGCCTGCCTTGGTGGCTTTTGGGGGAATGAGGGATGCAGCGTTGAGGTGTCCTGTTGAGGACCTTTGGAGCTTCAGCCTGTGCTTTGGAGTAAATCCGCCTTGTTCGCAGTGCTGCCGGTGCTTGTTTTACCGGCTCCCTTTCACGCTGCAAGAGTGAAGGCAGACCTTCCTCTCGTGGTACCCCCTGTGAGCATGTACGTGTGATGGCGACCGCGGCTGAGCTGAATTATTACCTTCACAAGCAGATTCCGCCCTGGCCCGAGATGCGCAGCCCCAGAGCACCCCTCCAAGCTGAGGTGCGCACAGCGGTCAATGGAGCTCTTCCAAGGCGAAATTCAGTTCAGCCTGCACCTTCACCCAGCATGGACTTCCTAGGTTGGTTCTTGACTCTGAGTACTGGAAGGATGTCACTTGGTGGGAGTCAAAGATGACTCTGGAGGACACTGCTGGGAAAGTCGTGCTGTAGGTACTAGAGCCCAGGGCACGGTGGTATGGGGTCTGATTCTGGGATCCTTGCCTCCCCCTGAGCTCAAACCGAGTTGCACCCTGGAAGAGGCTCTGGGATACAGTGCGGTTCCCAGGCATCTTCCTTGCAGCCCTGTTGCTCGTGGGACGGTCTTTGCTGCGTGGCTGCCCAGCGCCGTCAGCCCCATCCAGAGCGCGTGTTTCTGCAAGCAGTAATTCTGCACTCTCTCTCGTGTGGTTCCTGGAAGACTTTATGTCCCGTGGTCTTTTACTTTCCATTTCCTCCAGCCTGTTATTTTTTTAGCTTATAAAACAAAAGACCTGACTAAATTCCTGCAATTACAGTCATCCAAGCAGGCGCATTCTCCGTCAGCTTAATAAGGCAGCAGCGTGTCAAGCCTTTGTTTCTGAGAAAGGGGGAAAAAGTCCTTCAGTACAGTTCA
This sequence comes from Chlamydotis macqueenii, assembly GCF_036417535.1. Taxonomy (NCBI): domain Eukaryota; kingdom Metazoa; phylum Chordata; class Aves; order Otidiformes; family Otididae; genus Chlamydotis; species Chlamydotis macqueenii. Next base: position 1,945,347 of record NC_141566.1, read on the forward strand.
TGGCTGTTTCCGTGGGTAATTTGCAAGCCATTAAAGCCAGGCCCGGTGGTGGCCCAAAAAAGGCAGAACGCAGTCACGAAAATGGAAAGAAATTACGCGGTTCCCCACTGTTATCCAGCTCGCTGGAGGTAAGACATCCGGGAGGAATTTGAACCAGTGGCTCTTGGTGCTCTAACTTAGTCGTAGCAGGTTTTTGCAAGACAGGAGTTAAGGCACTTCACTTCCATTTGTTGCAGAGCAGGGACTTTCTTGTGGCCACGGTGGAGGAAGAGTGAACGCTGAGCCATCAGGTGATTTGTCATTAAAAAGTTGTATTTGAAAGAGATGGGGAATATCGATGCGCAGAAAGGGAATCGGCAAAATGTGCGTTCAGCTCTCTAAAGCACAGTGAGGGCTTTCATGGGAAGGCAAAGTGTTGCACGTTGCTGTTCACCACCGGTGACGCGTGGTCTCTAATAACGTGGACAGGAGGAGCCGCTTGAGCTGGCCAGGGGTTCTTCCTTCCCCGTCGATGGGCATATATTTGCAGAAGGCCCAAACCTCCCAGCGTGATCAGTTTTAGCGTTTAATCCTGTCCCCTTTGACAGGGTCACAAAGCTGACCCAGGGGTTTTATCCAGATCTTCCATCACGTGACAAGAGAAGGCAGAGGCTGTTGGGGATAACGACAGACAGGCTGGAGGAATAAAACCTCTCCTGCAGCTGCTGCAGACAGTCTGTTTTATCACCTTTGTTCTCTTTTTAGCCACCTAACTATTCCTGGAACAGCTAATATTGGTTCCCCCCGTCCATTTCTTAGAAGCCAGGAAAACAAAAATCCGGTCGAATGTCCGCCTTTCCAGGTGAGCTGATGGCTGGTCTGTACGGTTGGCTCTGGAGACCCTGAGGAGCTCTTGCATCAGCAGCCCTTGGCGTGTGGGGAGGGATTGAAATAGGTGTTCACGGAAGTGGCAGCATGAGGGGGTTTAAAAATACTCGGCGATGTATTTAATCTTTGCGACAGACTGGGAGTTGCTTTCCGTGCCTTCCCCAGGAGTGGTATGGATAGTAATTGAACGTGCTTGCTTCGTTCTGCTGTAAAAAAGCAGGTCCTGAGATGGTTTCAGCAGAGACTCAATCCTAAAAGTCAGAATTCTGGCAGGATATTCATCCAGGGTTTGACAGTGGGTCTTGTCCCAATGCTTTGCATCCTATCGTATTAAGGATGCTTAAGGCTAGATTAGGGACGGGGAAGCGAGCGTCAAAATGGATTGCAGAGGTTCACGTTTATTCCCGGAGCAACATCCATAGCAGTGTTGCTCTGATTCCAGGGAAAGGATGATCCTTCTAACTGCCGCTCCACCTGGGACCCGGCACAAGCGTGCTCCTTCCATGGCTTAACATCACCAGTTCAAAAAAGCCTGTAGCTGGTTTGTCAGTGAGACGCAGGTCAAAATCAACTCTGCTTCCTTCTCCCAAAGCCCTGATGTCGCTGCGGAAGGAGAGGAGCGAGCGGCGCTTTGCCTCTGCCTCCCTCTGCCCGTTGGTGGGGTGGAGAAAGGCACGGTGACCTCTGTGCGGAAGGAGGGAGGGTTGTTCTGGGGTTCAGGGAAGGAAAACAAGGCTTGGTGGCAGACGTACTGGGCTGATGTGGGGAGATGGGGGCTGCCCTTGGTCTCGGAGGGACTGGTGGGACCGGAGCACCAGGGCTGGGAGGGAGATGTCTCTGGGCTGGGCGCATCTCTCCACCCAGGCTGGCTGCACGGTCCGTAAGGATGCTGCTTTCCTAGCAATGATGCTTGAATGTTTAGGTAACCGCCGCCGGTTTGCAGAGAGGCGTCAAACCCAAAGCGTCGGCGAAGGCGTGGAAGAGCAGCATCTGCCTCCTCGCTGCCTTGAGACACCTGGAGGAAGGGCTTGGTCTCTCCCAGGAGCACTTGAGCTCAGGGGAAGATGCTTCTCCTCGTGAACAAAACGTGTGTGGCCGTCAGGAGCGGAGTTTTTAGTTAAAAAGCTCGCTGATAGCAGCCATCTTGAAAAACGGCGTGTGTGGCGTCGCTTGGTGGGCAGCTGGCGTCTGAGACGCTGAGAGAAATTCTCAAAGATGCTGTAAAACCAGCTGAATAATTGGAACTAATAACAGAAAAACCTGACAACGTCAGTGTTTGAAAATTAAACATTTTGATGAAATATTAAACGCTAATTATTTCCTTGCACTTGTTGTGCTGGCATCTGTTCTCGTGATGCGAGCAATCTGTCTTCGCCTGTCAGTAATCGCAGTGCGTTGTCAGCATCGGGGTTACGCTTACTGCGCGGGCCCCAAACCCCGAAAGCTCTAAAGCGCACGTGCGATTTTAAGCATTGAATGCTTTGAAGTCTTCCTTGCTGAATTGGCCGTGATGCTGTGAATACCGAAACAGTCTTGCTAAATGCCACAAAATCTTTGGCCGAGGATCTGGCAGGCTAATTTCAGTAGCGCCCGCGGCGGGGTGGGTTTAATCGATCCGCGAGAGAGTAAATGAAAAGCAAAATGAGAGGGGAGAAGTGTATTTGGAAAGCGTTTTACGGCTTTCATGTTTTGTGTGTGGTTTTAACTTTTGGTCGGTTCGGTTGAATTAGTTATTTGATATTGAAAAAGAAATAATGGAACTTGGCTGAGGGTGGGCAGATGAAAGGATGAACGGCGGGAAACACGTTCCTGTGTTTGCCTGCTTTCCTTTCTGCGTAAGAATGCAGCAGTGCCTTGTTTTTTGGGGAGATGGCTGCTGATACTGCGTGAGAAGGAAGCGTCGGTACAATGCACCCTCACGGCCCGAGTCAGCAAACTCCTGTCTTGCTTTTCCCCCTGAATAATGGGGGGCTTTACAGGTTTGTAGTCGTCTTGGGGAGGGCGGTGCAAACATCTGGGGCTCGTTCCTCACCTCGCACTGCCGGTATCAGGAGATGTGCTGGTGTTTGCCAGTGGGAGCCTCCTTTCTCAGTGGGCTCTCGCCCAGAAACCTGCTGTTTGCCGCCGCTGCTTTGGGCGCCCAGCGCTGCGGGGGTCCGGAGGGAGCGCGGCGGGCGTGCAGCCGGTGCTCTGGTTCCAGGGTGAAGATGAAATTGCTTCCCTCTTCAGCAATCGCTGGTGTCTGGAAGAGCAATTTGAAGTGAAAGGTGTGACACCTTTTGGAGCCCCTTCGGTTTGGAATTGTTATTTTCTTTGCAGCGTGGGATTCGCATTCAAGAGGTGTCTGAGCTTTGTACTCGGCAGAAAAGCAGTGCGTAGCTTGTCCCGTCCTCCTCGCGCTCACCCAGTAGCTACACCGCTGCCGCTTCAGACGTGCGTGGGTTTTCATCGTGTTGGCGCGGCATTGCAGGCTGAGCTTGGCCTACATCCGGCTTTCTGGAATGGAGCGACACCGTGGCTGCGTTTAAATGAAATGACTTCTATAGAAAGTGAAGCTTTTAAAAGCGAAAGCCTTCCTTTTGAGGAATGCTGCCGTTTACTGCGCGAGCGCAGCAGGCAGACCGCAGCCGGGCTCCCCAGCCCCCTTATGCCGAGGGTGCCCCGTGCCAGGCGCTCGCGGGGCGGCGCGCGGGGCGAGACGCGTTTCCCGGTGCCTTACGTCCTCGCGCAGAAGAGCTGAAGGTTAGCGTAGAAGAGGTATGAGAGCTCGTAGCCCTTCTCTGGCTCCTGGCGCTGGTTCTCCAGAGGTCTGGATGGTGGGAGCACCTCTTTGTTGGTCTGCCTGGGCTTTCCCAGCTGAGAACCGCCGCTCCGAGTCACTCTGCGGGGGCGGCCCTGTCTGGTGCCCGGGAGCCGCTGGCGTCCGTGCCACAGAGGCTGCGTTCGGATTCGTGCGGCTTTTTAGAGAGGATGCTCCAGAGAATTGTGGGGGGGAAAACTTTGCATGGTTACGCCTTCCCGGACACTTATTTTAGACCAGACACAAAGGAACTGTGAAATATTTTTCTGTTATTGTTTGACTGGAGAAATTTTTGCATTTGGGGGTATTTGTCCTGCTATTTCATCATTTCAAAGACATTCGGGCAGCTTGCTGTTTTCTCCTCTCCCTCCCGCCATAATCAGTTTGAGTCCTGGTGCGCAGTTTCAGATGGGGTTTCCAAAGCGGACAGGAGACGTGCGCGGATGCACATTTGGGAGTAAGAGCGAGAGCCTTGCCGAAGGAAAAGTATTTGTTGATTTGTTAGAACGTGCCTCGTTAAAGGGAACAGCGTCTCTTGTCTCTGAAAGAGCAGCTTGAGAAGACAGATGAGAGTGGGAGAGGCAGCGAGAGCCCAGGGACTATTTGGGATTCCCAGGGCTTGGCTCAGAGGCTGGAAGTGGTACTGTGGGGCGTGTTTTCAGCCTGAAAGCGCTTCTCTAACGTTGGAGCGTCACACTGAGTGTTCAGCTTTGGCTGAGTGGCTTTGCAGAGAGAGCAGGGGGTCTAAACGGGGGGATCAAAGTCAGGTCTTCCCACTGGACGCTGTGAAGAGAAGGAGGCAGCAGCTGCCAGCTTGGGTCACGCGATGGCTGCGGCTCGGGCAGGTGGGGAGTGGAGCGTGGTGGTCGCCACGCTGCTGAAGAAAGGTGTGCTTCTAAAAGAGTAAGGCAGCTCCTGTGCGACGGGGAGTGTTAGTGCCTCCTGTCCAATTGCCCCGCTACCAATATCTCTGCACAAACGGTAACTGGAAGTGCTCTGAGGGCACAGACTTGTCCCGCTCCGTGCCAAGGAGCACTGTACATGGTGTCCTCATGTCTGTGAGGAGCTGGTTTGCTCTCAGGAGGAGCTGCATGAGGCCCTACTTTGGGGCAGAAGTTGGCCTTATTATGGCGGTGTCATAGGAGGATGAGGAATGAACTGATGCTTGCTTTTTTTTTTTTTGGGGGTGGTGGTCTCTAAGTCATGTTTAATGAATGGTGCAGCAAGACTTCTGTTGCTAGTGCCTATCCAATACCTGTTTTGGAGTCTCGGGGGTTATTAAATCAGCTGTACCCAACTCAGAATTCACTGGTAACTTTTAAAAGCAGAAACAATTAGCAGACTCAGTGGGAGAAGAGCTTTCAGCAAGAAGCAATTTAATGTGCTGAAAAGGCTGTGTATGCAACATAATCAATGTGGGGGACTGTATGAACATACCAGGGGTAGTTTTCTGGCAGGCTTCATGCACACTGATTTTTCAGGGTTCAATAGTCTTCCTAAACTCAGGAAAGCACTAATCTCCTTGAGGGAACAAATAAAGCAAGCGGACAAGAAAAGAAAGTAATTTCATCAAGGATAAATTGCCCTCTTGTTCCTGCCAACACGCTCACGAACAGCTCTAGTCACAGAGCGTTGGCTGCTTCTGACGGAGCTTTTGCAGCGTGCCTTGGCTTCCCCGGCAGGTCGGAGCGCTGCCCTCCTGTCGTCACCAAGGGTGGCTCCTTGTCGGGGAGCTCTGCGGGTAGGTGAGGGAATGGCTTTAACCTGTACGCTTTGTAGGGAAAGCTCGCAGGAGGAGCCGCTTCCCGGTGAGGAAAGCTGCAGGGCGCTGCCTTGTCCCTGGCAGGGCAGTGGACAGGAACGGACCAGGATAGCTCGCCACGTCCAGGATGGTCCACAAGGGACCGGTTTCCAATTTCCCTCGCGCTCCTGCGGTGCGTCTACGCTTGGTCGAGTTACTCAAGACCTCCAAGATCGATGGAGCCGACATGAAGCTCCCGTATGCGAACTGCAGAGCTACGCGTGATCGCTATGCGAGATTTTTGAGTCCAGCTCATGAGTATTCCCGCGGAGAACATCCATGCTGGCACCACTGCCCATCCTGTGTCGTTACACCAAGAGCCACTGAGTGAGCACAACAGCGATGTAATGTTTTGGGACTTGGCAGTAAATCCAGATGTGAAACTCCTGCAGTGTCCAGTAAGACGTTTCCCCGTTTTCTCCGGTTTATTCATCACAACTAACGCAGCAGTGACGGACCAGTGTGCATCCAGGCTTATGCCAAACGATTTCCTTAAGCGCTGCTTTAATGTTTTCCATGGAGATTGTGGGTTTTGGTTGGAAAACTAGATTTACAACCAATTTCTGTGTTTGTTCTGCTACCTGGAAGTTTTTCCCTTCTTTTTGGGGGTGAAGGCTCAAATAAGAAAAAATCAAATTTTTAAGACTCTGAACTGCAATTGGGTATCGTTATTGACACTCTTAGCTTTTACATTTTAGCTGAAACTGAAAATTTTCTTCAGAAAGCTTGTTTAAAAAAAAAAAAAAAAACAACAACAAAAACCAAACAAAACCCCTTGGCAACCTAAGGCAGTTTTAATATCTGTGAGCGTTTTGTGCAGAAGTGGCAATTTTGTGATCAGCCCCACGATGGCTATGGTACGGCGTGCGTCTGAGTGCGCTTTACTTCGAGGCTTAATCTATTGTACGGTGTTTCCGTGGGCTGTCGGATAATGGCAGCCTTCGACAGCTCGCCCCGTTTCAGTGAAAGAGAAAGGGAATAGTGAATATAATTCCTGTAAATGAGTGTAAAATGATTTGAGGTCTTATGAGATCCAGCATTAGGAATATTACAAAAAAAGCGAATACTTAAGAGCCGCTGGAGCTCAGCCCTGCCGCTCGGTCGGTTTTACGTGGGCTCGAAGTCAGTGGGAGCGGAGAACACCCGCGGTACGGCGGGAGCTGGCCCCACCTGGGGTGAGGGACCAGAGCTGTTATTAAATGCTAAAAATAAGATTGAAATGCAAGAAAAATGGGAGGGTGGGGGGAAGAAAAGAAAAAGAGAAAACTTGGGTGAGGGGAGAGATCACAATGAGCCGGTTTCTCTCCATGCTGTCACAGCCACCTGGGCCAAGGTGATCCTAGGAGTTTTACGTGTCGCCAGAAAGCAGGGCCCGAGCATCACGTAAGGCGTGGAAGAGCGCGAGCGGGGCGTGGAACGACGACTGGCAGGGCAGAAGGATTTAGCAGATACGCTGCGGTGCCCCAGTCCGTCAAATCCACGCTCTGTTCTGCGCGTGGCGCATACAGGGCGAGGAGTGCTCGTTCTGCTTTTTGTTGGTGTTTTTTTTTTGTGGAGTTAATTGAAAGAGGTTTCCCATTGTTTTTCTTTTAAAACATCAAAATCGGAGGGGGAAGTCTAGATTCCCGCTGGGGATGTTGGAGAAAAGATGAGACTCCTGAGGAATAATCACTCCGTGCTGGAGCCTTCCCATTGCTGAAGTACTCAGCAGAATGGTTTTCTGGTTTCCAGCTGGAACTGTAGGTATCGAAGCAAGTCGTTTAACAAAAATGTTCTCTAATGAGCGGCAGTTCTGGGAATCTTTGCCAAAACACGATTTTTCTTCAGTTTGCAGTAAAGTTTTGCAAGCTCAAAAAAACTCGGGAAATATTTTGGAGGAAATGTAACCAAATAAACCCGAGCACCAGTTAGAGCTGCTGGTGTAATCAGAACGCGGCTAGAGAACTGGTTTTGAGCAGTTCCCACAGGAAAATCCCCTTCACGTCTACGGGCAGGCGGCGAGAGCTCCTCACCGACGCACCTCCACTTCACAAGTTTATCCCTCTGCTGGGTATGTCAGTGCTGTGAAGGCATCTCTTAAATACAGCTAGTCCCGAAGAAGGTGGGAAAATATTGCAGAACCTGTTTGCCTGCTGAGTTTGTGTGTAATATTGATCCGCTGACTGGCGCTTTGGATGTACGACCGCAGTGATGAAGGTTCTGCAGCTGTAAGGGAGAGCATCTTCGGGCCAGAAACTTTAGCAGTGAGCAACGGTGGACGTTTGACTTGGAAGGAAGAAAATGCTTAAGTAATTCTGCGATGCCTGGCGGGTGAGTCGTTAGCTGCTGCTCGGCGATGAGCTGCGTCTCTCGGGTACGCTGTTGGCGTTCCCTGCCCGTGTTGCTCTGTGCCAGCCGGGACGTTCCCCCAAGATGGGGCTGCGATTCAGAGCTTGAGGAAATTCTGCGTGGTTTTACGTGTCTTTATAAGGAAAAGGCCCGTACGTGAGTGGGAGATTAGCATCGTTTAGAGACACGGAGGCAGCCCCTCCCGCCTGCCTGTTTGTGAACTGCGTGGGATCAGGGTGTTCTTAACGGGGCGCTTTGCGGGAACCAAACCGCTGCGGAGCGGAAGCGGGGTAAAACACAAGCCACGCGTTTGGTGTTTCGCACCTTTTCGCCTCACGCAGGAGTGTTTGTGTAATGCCTCTACGCTTAGTCTGCTATCCCCAAAAGGCCGCTTTTTTTTTTTTTTATTTTCACAACATGGCTTAATTAAGAAAAATGGAGTTTTATAAACAACCCTGTACATTTCCAGCCTATTCCCTTTAAAAAAAAAATCCGCCGGCAGGATCGAGGTGGTAGACAACAAGCCGGGAGCGTGGTTCAGCGTGCTCGGAGTTTTCTGGCTGCGTTTGTAGCCCCCGGTGCAGGTCGGTTGAACGGTCTTGTGCGTTTCAGGCATTTCAAATGCCATTATAGGTCCCGTCTGGCGGAGAGTTTAAGCAAGCAAAGGCCACACGCCCAGCGTTTGTTTTAGCACTCTACCTTTGATTCTGTCTTGTTTTTTCACAGCTGAGATCTTAAGGAGTCGCGGCGATTGCCTTTAGCCGTGTGAGCCAATGCGTCTGCTGCTTGTGTTTCCAGAAGCTTTAGATTTTGGGGAAAATTTGAAACGATGCCCTTGCAGTCTCACCTGGTTTGTGCAAGTAATCTTGCATATTTCTGTTCTGAGGAGCTCTGTGTGCATCTTTATTTTGTGAAAATCTAGGGTAAACCACAAAAATCTGCCGTTCTTGTAGAATACAGGAAAAATTTCAATGGCTGCCTGTGTAACTTACTTCTCGTGCCGTATTCTAAACATGGTTAAAATTGTCAGTTTACGGGAATGACGCTCTCGGAGGCGCTGGACACTCATCCCGTCTGACAACATCCCTTTCTAAGAACCTGCAAAGATTAGTTTGTAGCATCGATTTTTCCCATGTGGAAGTTTCTAAGGATGAAAAGCCCTGTGTAGAATATCTCCATGCAACTTCAGTGACAAAAATCGCTAAGCGCGTTACGTATAAATAGCAAACTGCCTTCTTGAGGGACTGTAGAGACTGCTCTTGAGATAGCTAAGTAGACACGCGTACGGTAAAATACGGGTGTATTCAGCGCTCCGGAAGGCGGTGGATGGTGTTCTGACTTCGTCACACGGGCTCTTAAAGTCCTTGCCGCTGTGTAATCCCTTGTACCCAGCAGTGATGGTGTGGCACATCTAGGACATAATTAGCAGCTTCACTGCCAATCAGAGTACCGAATGGTGAAGGACAGTTTGGGAAGGCAAAGGGTGGACCTGACTCATCAATCGTGAGTGTCTGGGAACTAGATGCAGGAAAAGGCTGGGGCAGTTTAATGGGATTTGGATTAAATATGGTTTAATGGGATTTTGGCATGAGTGTGGTTTTTAACATCTGCCTGCCTCACTGGTTCTTTCCGACATCTGCTCGGGCGAGTGTGTTCTGGTTTGCATCCACTTCAGAAAAGCAACACCTCAGTGATGACGGGCACGCAGCGAGACTGCTCTCGCAGAAGCCCCTGCCGGGCTCGTCCCAGTGCGTCCCCTCAGGGTCGTGGGGGAGAGAACGGCTGAGACAACGGCCAGGGGGGTTGTGGGGACCTCTGATCATCTTTCCCAGGCCAGTTCCAAGCAGGTTTTCCTTCTGGATGTCTTTTTCCTGGTTGTGCAAATCTGTGCGAAGCTCGAGACCTTCCCCCTTTAAGCTCACCCTCTTTTTCCAGGGCTGTTGAAAAGCCTTGGGTGTGCTTCTGGTTGGCGCGCAAGCCCGGAAAGCCTGCACAGAACGTCTGCAAGCATTATCTTTGAATCCAAACCACCAACTCGCTTGGACAACGTCCCTCACCTCTCGCTTCCTTTTCCCCTGCCCTTTTATAAGAGCATTTTTTTGCTGGTGTTGAGAAAATTCATGCCCACACACATACGTTTTGTGCTGATGTAATGATGCTACTGAGCGTGACTTATTTTTTAGCAAAATAAATGCAAAGGTAGAGTTGTATTGCAGTTGGTGGAAAGGAGCTGTTCTGAACCGGTATTGTCGTGCTGTCTTCCTTCCAAGAATGCTGTCCTTCTAAACAACGCCACGTTTGTTTAAAATGAAGGTCATGTACCGTGCTGGTTATCCTGACAGGATGGACTGAGCGGCAGAAGGCTGATGTTAAAATTGAGTCCCAGCACCGCTATAAATAGAGACGACAGGTAACCAAATCTAGGAACCTAAAGAGCGTTACAGAGCTCGATATTTTCTTTAAAATCCTCGAGCAATACTAACGCTAAGATAAGTATATTCAGAAACAGTTTCTTGTGGAGCTTTTTGTATGATATCGTCACGAGTTATACGCTTGGTCTGTCTCCCTAGCGCTCTCTTTGTGCGGTCAGACCGTCTCAGGGTGACTTTTTTTATGCCTCGCGCTTTACGACAAGCACGCTGACGCTGTGAGTTGTGAGCAGACCTGGCAGGCTGACTGGCGTGGGGTGGGGCGGTGGGAATACGCGTTGGAGCGGCTCCTGTGCGTTCTTGGCAACGGGGCACTAACAGGTCCTGGTCTCAAAGTGGAAGATTGTGGAGAAGAAGAACAAACGCACGCAGGCAAAGTGTGTCGGTAGGTGACTCTGGTGCGATAACCTGTTGGTGCCTGGTGGAAACAGGCTGAATTTTAGATACCAGCTCACTGCATCCTGTTCTGCATAGAACTCGTGGGGAATGCCTGTTGCAAAGGACGTAATACCTTCTCTGGGCTTACTACCTGCTGGCTCTCTGGGAGTTTTGGGGGACAAACAGACTGGGACAACTCCATTTCCTTCCAGGAATTGCAGGGTCGTTTTCCATCCCCTTAATTTCCAAGTCTCCAGCCACTAGAGGGAGAGGATGCGACGTATTTATGGCTTTGGGTGCAGGTGGGATGTGCGTGTAATAAAGGAATTGCTTTTCTACAGAGAGGCTTTCCGAGCAGTACTGTCGCTGGTTTTAACCCCTTTGTTTGTCTGACTACAGTTTCATAACCGCTCGTGAGATTTTCCCTGTGTAGACTTCTGTTGGTTTACGACCTGAAGTTGTAAGTGCTCTGGAAGAGGTTGGATGATCCTTGTCCATGTTTTACACCCTGTTTTTGCTGTCGAGCATCCCTGCTGTGAAATGGCTTCCGTGGGGAAAGCTTTGGCTGCTCCTGGATCTGCCTGTCTCCTCGTGTTACCGCACGCCCCGCTGCACCGACACGGCGTAACGTACCGCATGGCAAGGCAGAAATGGAAGACGTGGGAGCAGCAGGAGGGCGATACCCCTTCCTCTTGCCTTCTTCCTGGCAAGCCAGAGACCCCCTGAGCCCATGGCCTGTTTCCTCTGCAGTAATAAAACACACCCAGGAGGGATCTCATTTCGTTTGGAATTAAACCGTTGGGTTAGTAATTATTGGAGGCAGATGAGTTTTGAACATTTCAAAGGACGCCAGCGTGGAGCTGTAGGTTTCGGGAGGGGAGCAGGGATGGAAGTTTTAAGAAAGGCCGTGTCAGAAGGTGACTTTTGTATACTTTTGGAAATGAAAGGATTGACGCTTTCCTTCGCAGTGGGGAAGAGTTGCGGGCTGGCTGTGGCCATGAAGGTCTGGTGAGGGGACTGTGGGGCTTGCAGGGGTCCTGACAAGCAGCCTGGGATGGAAGCAGTGTGCTCAATAGTTTTGAGGAGCTGCAGCCTTCAGTGTGCGGTACTATTTGTCAGGTGAATTTACACCCCTCTGCGGATGGTGGGTGGGGAAGAGAGAGGCTCTCTGCCTTTCTTTTGACTCCGGTGGGTGCCTCAAGGCAGTGCTCCTCGAAGGGAAACCTCATGATGCTTTAGCAGCCTCAACTGTTGAAGGAGAGCGTCTCTCTGGGTGACTTTCCTGACTCTGAAAGTCAATGGTTCCAGTTAACCGAGGGACTCAGCAAAGAGGTTTCCTTACGCTGACTGGAGCTGCGGATGATGCTCCAGCACAAGAAATTCTCCTGGTGAGGCTGGGGCTGGTCCCAGCTGCTCCTTTCCCTGCCTGTTTCACTTGCCCAGCTGCATCCTGGCCGGCACAGCTGATGGCAGGCAGGAGAACGCAGAGAGGGAAATGCACAGGAAAACGCTAGAAACCTTGAGACTGACCTGATCCAGGCACATCAGAAAAATATGAGCGTAAGGACCAAATGTACATCATCCTAGAGAAGACAAAAACACTCCTCGTTGTCCTGGCTGTCCATCTCTGGACATCCCATACTTGTAGGGCTGAGGGTCAGCTGCTCGGGGAGCCCTCCCTACTCCAGTGCACGCTCCTCTCTGCGCGCCTTGCTTGGCTGAGGGTCTCTTACCACGCGCCTGTAACTGGGACCCACTGAGGCCGTGAGAACGTGGCTGCCAACTGAATTGCTTAAGCTCAGCGTGCAAGGCCGCAGGTCACAGCTTGTATTAAATAATGGAGCTAGAAGAGCGACGGGCGAATACGAAAGACTCCTCCGCATCGCTCTGTGCATTTTGATGAACTGTGGCCATAGCCTTATAAATGTGACCTGCTCGTTAAGCCTTCCCTCGCCTGATGGAGATTTGAAGTCTTGGAAGACCGATCTGCCCGCCTTCTGTACAACAGCTTTCTTTATCGAGAGCCAGGCTGTAAATTTGTTGTTCAAGCCGTAATCCCGCGGAGTTCCATGGGAGCTCTGCGTGGCTGGACCACGGTGCCGTCTCACCGCTCTGGTTCCTGCCAGCGCAGATCTCTCAGCGGGAGGAAAAGCCTTTCTGTGCTGGGTTTAGTGTGTATTTGTGGGTGTGGGACCAGGTTGGGATGCCTGATCTGAAGGCACCCAGCTCCAGCGAGATCTCCACTGGGTTTGGGTGGGAGAGAGGGGACGGAGGGGAGCTCAGATGTGAATCCAGCTTTCGCTGTTGTGACAGGGGAGGGCTGTAAGAGCCCCTGGACCATGGGGCATGGCTCTATCCCCGGGTCCTGCAAGGGAGCGTCCCTCCTGGCAAGAGGGAGGAGCACGGTTGCAGGGTATCTACCTTTGCCTGTCCCTTCTGACCCTAAAATGCATGACCCGGGGAGCATCTATTGTTTCCCTGTAGATCTTCTCCTGGATAGTAATATTAAGCTCTAGTTTTCTTTAAAATAATTCTTTTTGGCTGCAGATCTCTCTCTAAATACGTAAATAAAATTAATTTATAGACGAGCATTATACTACTTGTAAAGCCCTTTATTTTTTCAAATTTAGTTTTATTCCTTTTTTTAATCTCCATAGGATTTTCCCCGAATAAGCAGAACTAGGGCAGTGCCAGTGACAGATGGACATAAAGAAAGAAGATTTGGATGCTGGAGAGACTTTTAGCGGGCTTGGGATCTGAACTGGGGTGCTTTCCTTATCGCCCTAAGAGCTGGATTTGCCTGCGGGTTATTAATTTTGCCTCTAAAGCAGAGGTCTTGGCAACAGAGCACGTTCCTTGGCAACAGGCTGCTGTGGTTTCATTAAGGCAGGTGTGGGAGTTTTAAAAAAAAAAAATGCCACTGTTGGAAAAAAGTTGAAAGATATTAGCAAACCAAACAGGCCGCGGCGTGAGTCGTCCTGTCAGTCAGCCGGGGTGACCGGGAGGAGGGAACGGTGAACGGGATGGGATCGGCGGAGGCCTGGCAGAGGAGTCGTTCCGGAAGGGAGGCAGGTACGGCGCTTGAGAGCTCTGCTGCCTTCCCGGGGCCGGGCTGCGGCTGTCCCCGGCCGTCCTGCGGGACAGCGTCGGGTGGGAGGAACGTCCGTGTGTCTGGGAGGTCTGCTGTGAACGGAACAGTTTACCTCGTTAAACAATCGCTTTTTAAAAGCGGATTTCCAAACTGTGGTTTTCCACTAGGGCTTTCACAAAAGTTATAGTTTCGTTTTGTCCTCTCAAAAACTGAAGCTTTAGTGAAATCAAACCAAAAGCCCTTTGAGGAGAGTCTGTGGACAGCGTGGCCGTGGTCCGTCCCATCGTCTGCTGCCTTTGACAGGAGCGAGCCGGACGTGATGCGCACCTCTGCCTGGAGCAGGCTGGTGTCTCTTTGCACTGGGACTGTAAATGTGCGTATACTGAATAATTAATAATGCCAAATAGATGTAATTAAATTAGCAATAACTCTAGTTATATGTGCCAGCGTATAGAGCGTGCGTACACGTGGCCGATCCCGACTGGAGAAGTGGTTTGGAGCAGACATGCGAGTTTGGGCTCCCCTGTTTGTCCCCGCCGCCGCTTTGCGGTGTAAGGCAGGGGAAGAGCTTGTGCCACTGGTCTGCAGCTCCAAGAGGGTGGAGAATCGTCTTTTTCCCTTCCTGTGGCTAACGGCAAGATCTCCATCGCTGACACCGGAGCAAGTGATTTTTATGCGCTTGGTCAAGTCCTGTGATTTATGACTGAAGCTGTCTTGGTGTCGGAGTTGGTTCAGGAGGACGCTGGTATCTGAGGCTTGTGAAGATGTCACCTCCTGTTACAGAACAAACAATCCTGTAACGTACCAGAAATAATGACAATACTTAGCGAGAGCCCGAAGCGCCGCCGTTATTGCTGTGCTAATCTGGGAGGCACCGGGCCGTTCTGACAGTATTCCGTAGGGTTCGGGGTTTTTCCTGGAGGAAGGCACATATTTCATAGCTGCGTAGCGTGGCTGATTGCTTTCTGAAGCCGGGCTGCGTGATTCCTAGCAGAGGTTGTACGAATCCCCCTCCTTTCCCATTAATTAACCTGTAGGGTTTGGTGCCTTTGCGGTTCAGTGGAGGTGATGGCTGCAAGAACACTTTTGTGCTTTCTGATACGTAATGAAGAGCATTTGCCTTCTGCAGCAGGGAACGAACCGCGGCGTGACGGGGCTCTCCGAAGAGCCTGCTCGGGGTTGGGGAGGGAAGAGGGAGGGTGGGTGAAGAGCAGAGGAGGGGAAATCCCTTTGTGAAGGCAGCAGAAGGGGAGGGGAGAGAAGCATCTTGGAAGAAGTCTACACGTCCAGAGAGCAGTTTGGAGCAGTATTCTTACGGTGGGATTAAAGAAAGGAGGCCGTGGAGATCTAAAGGAGGTTTCAGTGGCAATATATGGCGAAGAAAAGAGATTGGAGCCGGGTGAAACCCTGTAATGCTGCTGTGTTTCCTTCACTGCTCTCGCAGGTTGCAAGAAAATGACCCATCAAGTCTGGGACCCCAGCGTTGTGTTTTGGGTCTGTCTCAGAGGAGGGATCTGCACCCAAAAGCTGCCCTCCGACACCGCAGCACGGTAGTACATACCGGTGGGAGAGCAGAGAGGGTGTCTGCGCGTATTGGATCCGACAGCGGATCGCAGCGAGAGTGTTGTCGGTGTGATGTGTGTCCCTTGAATGACTCCACGCGTCTTGGGTGAGGTACAGGGAGGGAGATTTGCTTTTTCAGCGGTGCAGCGTGATAGTAAGTGTTCTTCTGCTCGTACTCATTCGCTTTGCTTTTGAATCGCTCTCTAGCTGCAGACATTCAGGAGAAAAAAGAGACTTCCAGGGCTGAGCGTGGAAGCGTGATCCAGCAGTGGGCCGGGAGCAGTGTCCCCCGCCGCCAGCGCTCGGGGAGCTGGCAGGATGCTCTGTGCTGCAGGAAGTTTTCTTTGGACACGTTTTAGACCAAGCGGCTGGGTTATCCCAAAAGTTGGTTGAGCCAGACCAGGAGTGTGGTAAAGGGGGTTGTGCAGGCGATGGGGATCCACAAGCAGCTGAGGCTGAAGCACACCAGCTGGTTTTGGTCTTTATTCTGCAGGGAAAGCAACTTTTAGAGCCTGTGACAGGTAAAACGTGAGCAGAGCGCAGCTCTGCTGAGAATGAACGGGGCGTTGTGTTATCAATGAGAAATACGAGTTCTTACAGGGGACTTCTTCTGGAGCAATCCCTCCGGCAAACCAAGGACCTGCTCACCGCAGCACAATCTGTTCCGTGCCGCCCCAGCGGGACCCGGCACTGCTTTGTGTTGCCTCGGGTGTGTGAGCTGCCCTGGGGGCTCCGCGGCAGCCCCGGCAGACCCCCGCTGACGTGACCCTCTGCAGAGGTATGCCGAATGTGATGTGCGGCTGGATGCATCCCCACCTTCCGTGGTGCTGGAGTTGTGGGCAAGCAATAGCCAAACAGACTTTCTTCTTTTGCACGTCTTCTTCAGTGCCTCTCTAGAAACAGAGGAGTTTCCTCAAATTGTTTCAGGCAATACTGAATTATTTACTATCTTTGGTAGTAGAAATCACCTTTTTTTTTGTAAGGTAAATCACAGGGCAGGAGCCTGCAGTGCAAACTCTGCGCCCAAATACCGCGCATGGGAAGCTGCCGCTGTTTCCCCGTAGGCAATAGGGATTGTGCGGTGTCACTGCGGTGCCCGGGCCCTTTCCGCCGTTGTGGGGTTGCTCCGGTGGAGAAGCTCGCGGGCGGCTGGCTCTTCCTGCTGCGCCCTCTGCTCTGGCAGGCCTTCTGGGTTTGGTTCCCTGCCCGCTGGCCGCCTGCAGAATGCTTTGCGCAGAGACTGAGCGACAGCGGTGCGTTTTCTTGGCAGCTGGGCTCTTTCCGAGGTTGCGTGTGCCAGCGTCGCTGCCCCGCTGATCCGGGCAGGACTGGATTTGTGTGCACGCACCGATGCCGACTCAGGGATTTGGCTCATCTCCGGTCCTTGTTGCCTTTTGTCACCTTCGCAGGGAGCGAGAATTAACTTGGCAACCTCTGGTTTACTTCTCAAATCAGCTTAGCGTAAACAAGGGCTAGGAAGTGAGAGAGTGGGATATTAGCTGTATTGACAGGCCTCATCAACAGCTGACAGCGGGAGGAGAGGAATCGGTACAATTTCTGCTTGTGCATAACAAGCCTCTACAAAAATTGTCCTCCTCCTCCTCCAAATCCACCTTACCAATCAGAGCAGCAGGGTGGAATGTGCCAGATGACAGCTCCCTCCGCGTGCACTGCTGAGGTCAGGATGGGTGTAACGCTGGCTGAAGGCAGTGGAGTTACCGGGGTGATCAATAATGTGGATCTCTCATTTCGTATTTCCCTGTAGGAAAAAAATTGACCTTCCATTGGAGATAACGTGATCTCTGCTTTCGTTTTTAGTCCAGTTTGCTGAAGGAAACACTGCCCGCGCACTCGGGATGTCTGTCTGTTGGTTCTTCCGTCCCAGCTCTCCCCAGTACAGTTTCTGAGTGGGTTGGGAGGCTGCACTGGACCCAAGTGACGTCCCAAGCAGATGTAAATAACCTGCCTGGCGTTTCTGTCGCTTGGCGTAGGAAGCGTAGGCAGGATTCCAGAGTTTGGATGTCTATAAGGGTTTACCTCCCAGTTCTCTCCTTTGTTGGCCATCTCTGGGAATAACGATAGCTGTCAGCGCCTGTGTGAAAGGTGATGGAATGCAGCTTGATATAACTAGAGCAGGCTCGGTGGAGCCCCAGCGATGCGGGGATGCTGGGCAGCATCCCTTCACTCCCGCCTGTGCTTTTTTTCCTGTCCGATTTAAATAAGTGCGGACGCCCAGGCTGTGATCCCTCGCGCGTCCTGCTGAACGGCGCAGGGCTAGCAGAACGCGGCAGTCACGAGGAGCTGTGTGTTGTTTCCTGACTCAAAACCTCCGGCTGCAGGAAAAACGTTGCCTCCTCTGGAGGTCAGGAGCCGGAGATTCAAATGCCCTCCTGCCCTTGGAGCAGGAGTGCTTGGGGGGGCGGGAAACCCAACATGCAGACACAACCCTAAGTCCTCTGCAAATGTAGTAGAAGAGATTGTAGCTTCGCTGCAGGCTTTGCAGGGTATTTAATGTATGGATCCAGTATATCCAGCGTATCCAGTGTGTGTGTATCCTGGCTGCGGGCTTCTGTGCCCAGAGCGGCCTGTGAGCCGTTTTCCGCAGCCTCCATCGTTTTTACCTGCCCTCCCCTGCCTCTGAAGCCGGCTGCGCCCTTCATCAGCTGCCGAAGAGGAGATAGTGGAAATTTTGGGGGCTATTCTGACCATACTCGGGTGCGTGCCGGTGCTCGCAAAGGGCTGCACCTTCCTGCGGGCAGAGGGCTGTGAATGGCCTTGGCCAGCTCCCCTCCATCCCCGTGTCTTCCCCTGTGCTGTGGGGAGAACCGTGTGGACATACGTGTCCCAGCTGGAGGGGTGGGAGGATCCGGTCCTGTTCCCAGTTGGCCATGCGCGTCCCATATGCTATCGCCGCCTCTCCTCACCGGCGCCGGGCGGACCGGTCTCATCCGCCCCGGCGTGGCGGGTGGCCGTGCTGGTGGCGGACGCTTAACGAGAGCCTTGTCTGCTCTAACCGTGTGGGGGGCTGTCGTTCCCCTGCTCTGCCCAGAAACTCGGAGTGGGCAGGGGGTTAAAAACCTTTAGCGGGGAGCAGAGCGTGGGTGCTGGGGGAGGATGGCCCTGGGCTGGCGCAGCCCTTTTCCGTGCTGGGAGGTGGTGTTTTGGTGGGAAGGGGACTTATCCTGCCGTGCGGAGAGCGGAGTGACAACTTACTGCCCTTCCAACCTCCGCAAAATCCCCGGCCCCTTGCTGGGCGCGGAGGCACGTGCTGACTTTGCGGATTTGGGAGTCCCGTAGCGCCGGGGGCGAGGGTGACCCTGTGCCGGGAGGAGGACAGGGTGCTGGGCGCCCACGGGGGACCCTCCCGAAGTTCTTGCAGGTCCCCCCTCCCTTTTCTCCGCTCCCCTCCTGCAGAGTTTGAAAGCACGGCGAGGGAAAGGAAAGGACATCCCCCTCCCCTCCAGTCCCTCCGTCTGTGCCTGAAATAAATAACCGCGATCGCAGGTAGCGAGGAGGCTGCTAATAACGCTCTCCTGGCAGGCACGGGATCGCCGGCTGAGGGATGGCTGACTGAGAGCTCCGGGCGAGCGTGGGGGTGGGGGGCTGCTTTTTTTTTTTTCTGCCAGCTCTCACCAGGCAGTAGGGATTTTTTTTTTTTTTTTTTCTCCCCTCCCTGATAATAAGGACATCATCAGAAGCAAGATGCAGTGGCTAAGGGATGGAGCAGGAATGGTGAGTTCAGGTAGCTATGTCTTTCTTTTTTCCTCTTATTGCAGTACTTGGACGGGGAAAAAAGCCTCCGTCCTAGCTCCCGACTCCTCCTTTGCTCCCCGTCCTTGAAACCATTGATCACTCTGGAGCCATTTTATGGACTCTGCATTCCCCAACTGCTGAGCAAAAGAACAAAAACGCAATGGAGGGGAGGAGGGTGTGCACGAGTGGGGCGTGGGAGGGGGCAGCGGCGCTTGGCAGGGGCTGGGGGTGTCGGTGGGGTGAACCGGTGGGGTTGGGGGGGAAAGGAAAGGGGTTTCCGGGTGCGGGTGTGTGGTGTCGGAGCTAGGACAGGAGCACCGGAGCGGGGCTGCCGGCAGCGTTCTGGCCGCCGGGACCTGTCAGATCTGCCCCTTCTGTGGATGATGAGTTGCGGCGTGGGGGGAGCCTGGATGCGCTGCTGAGCCGGAGCGTCCCTGCCCTGGCTCGCATCAGACCGTAACGCGCTCCTCTAAGTGCAGGGCTTCAGGAAAGCAGTTAAAACAGTGACAGCTCTGCTTAATTTAAAATAAAAATACTGCCAAGGTGCAGCTGCCCTCGCTGTGCCTGGCTCTGAGGGGCTGTGTCTGCCGGGAGGGAGAGCGGGGAAGTTCCCCCATCTCGGCGAGGATCCCCGTTCCTCATTCAGAAACTTCCCGGTGAAGAGATGCGGTTGTTGTTGAGATACTCCTCCTCCTCCTCCTACTCCCCAGCTCTCCCTCCTCACACAGCTTTGCTTTGCAATGCTGTTTCCCTCTGCTTTCCCATCTCCGCGCTGGACTGGATTTTGCAGATTTTTTTTTTTGTGTGTGTGTTTTTTTTTTCCCTTCCCTGGGCGTTTTGCGTGCTGCAGGGAGCCTCAGGGCATCCCTACGGGCTGGTCCCATGGCTCGGACCCGCTCCGGGCTGCTGGCGTCACCTGGCTCAGCCCTTGCGTTTCGGCTCCCTTGGGGGCACCCAGCAGATGTTCCTGGCAGCGGGGAGGATTTTGGAGCCAGCGCAAGAATCTCTGCCCGTTCTCTCCCGATGCCCGGTCGCCAGCTCCGTGGTGCCCTGTGCGGCTTGCTCTGCCCTCCGTCCCCTCTGAGATACTCACACGAACGGGAGGTTAATGGTTTATGCTTCTGAAAGGCTCTGGAGCCGGCACGGGAAGCGTAACGTGAGGGTGTAGGCAGCAGCCTGCAGCAGATAGGAAATTTGTTGCGGGTCCTATTTAAGGCTTGTCTAGCACCCCGCAACACTTTGGGGGTTTTGCTGCCTCCTCCCACCCTCTGAGCATCCAGGCTTTTCCTTCCCCTCGGCCGCCCCGTCCCCCCCGCGTGCGTGTCAGCGTAGCGCTTTCCCCCTCTCCGCCGGTGTCTAAGCAACACAAATCGCCTTTCACCCGTTTGCCGATTTCCATTTTTCAGAGATTACTGTGCTGAAGGAAGAGCGGGGATGGAAGGGTGCTGTGGCTCTTTCACCCTTCTCCCTTTCCTCCTGGGGGGCTGCTGAGCGCTGCTGGGGAGGGGACGTGGTGCAGGGCAAGCTGCGTTTCTAATTGACATAGCACAAGACTTGACACTTTCTCGCCCTCTTATCTTTCCAGCTTCCTCTCTTGCTGCCAGCAGTAAGGGAGACTCAGTTATTTTGTTCTGATTAGTCTAATTTTTGCCTTCTCTTAGAGAGAAATTATGGCGCTTCCTGAATAGCTTGTAATTTAAAATATTTTGAGGGGAAAGCAAAACTCCAGTGATTGATTTTTTTTTTTTTTTGAAGTAAGTTCCACCCAGGAATTTCCCAATATTGCTCCTTCTAATAAGGGAAAAATGAAAGAGAAGGCTGTGGTTTCTATTTTTCATAAGCATTTAACAACCTCAGCAGTATTTGCAGATGCTCCGTGTATCTCTAGATCATCTGAAAAGAAGGTAAAAAACGATTACAAACCAACAAAATAAAACGGAACCCAGTAAGATAAATCCAGCGGGGATCTTTGCAGTCGTTGCGCGCGAGGAGCCTGGTTCCCCGGGGACGGGTGGGTGGCTGTGGTCCGAGGGCTTCGGCGGGCGATCGGTGCTCCTGCTCTTCCTGCCGCGCTGCGGAGCCGAGGTCCCGGCTGCGCTCGGTCCGCGCAAATCCTGCTCCCATTTTGCCAGACGAGGCATGTTGGTCCAGCTGTCCTGGCCAAGTGCCAGAGCAGACAGCCGTGCGCCGTGGAATGCGGATTTTGCGGGTTGTTCCCATTGCTACCTTACTTTAATTTTTAGTACTTTAAAATATTGGATCATATTGGTGCAGCCTGCTAAACAAACGGGTCATTCACGCACCAGAAGTAGCTGTATTTCAGCAAGTCGGTGGCAATATTCCTGTCTCAGTCTACTGGCTGAAATGTGCTACAGAAGGAGGAAACGGCTCCCTTTGCTGCGAAGTGAAGGCTGGTCGATCCGTTCACACCCGTTAAGCTGCCGGTGAAGAACCTCGGCCTCTCATCTAGAGCAACGCTGGAGCCGTGCTCATCAGCACTGAGCCTCTATTATGGATTTGAAAATGCCTTTTTTTTTGCTCTGAGACCATTTTCAGTGTA
The DNA here is from genome assembly GCF_036417535.1 of Chlamydotis macqueenii. Taxonomy (NCBI): domain Eukaryota; kingdom Metazoa; phylum Chordata; class Aves; order Otidiformes; family Otididae; genus Chlamydotis; species Chlamydotis macqueenii. The sequence goes on from NC_141566.1 coordinate 1,966,917, forward strand.
TCCACTAAAGAACAGCGATAGAAATTTATTTTGGCTAGCATCCCTGGACTTCGTTCTGCTCGGGCACGTAGGTCTAACCCAGGATTTCAGATGGGTGCCTCAGAAGTTCTGCGCAGCACTGATTTACTGAAAGCGCTGTTTTCTGTCGTCCTCAGAGCTGGGTTGAAGAGCCAAACCCGCTCCCTTCCAGAGCTGGTGATCTCCAAGAAGGATGTCACTCGTGTTTTACCTTGTGTTCCCATGGCAGGTGGCTCTTTAGTTCTAAATCGGCCCCTAAACCTGTTATTCCATAATACTAAGCTGTCGGGGCTTTTTTTTTTCCCCTCCTTTGCATGTGCTGCTTCCCGTTTTTAAACAATTAATCTTTTTCCAATTATGCCGGCGTCCCGTGAGGGTGTTTTACACGCTCCGTTGGTACTGAGTTGCTAAACTCCGCTCGTATCTGTTTCGAACCCAAAAAGATGAAAGTAATTGTCATTGGTAGTGATGAGAATCAATCTACGCATCTGATCAGCACCGTAAGTACGGCGATTATTTGGTTAGGGGCTCTTCACGGAGAATATTGATCTGGCACGATCATCGGATGAGTTGGTTTAAGCCGTGCCGTGATGCTGCCTTTTCTGGAACAGTTTTTTAGCAGACGAGGGCAGGGTTTTTCCCCGAGCCTTTGGCTGTGTTGCAGGAAAGACAAGCGTGCATCTCCCTTGGTGTTTCCTCACAGAAGGTCTAATTCTGGGCTTAAGGCTGTGCCTGTGAAAGTCGGAGTGAGCGCAGCCCTTAGCTTCAGTGCATACAGAGTCCTAGGGTTTGGGTTTTTGGTTTTTTTTTAATGCATATAAAGCCATATTTTTACAGTGCATGTTGTTCAAATATTTAAAATCAATCTGTTGATATTTGACATTTCTGTCATAAACAAAAAGTAAGCTGTTGTAAGTCATCACAACTTAAAATATATTGAAAAGGAAGTCAGTGAATAACAGGGCCAAATACTGCCCGTGCTGGAGATGTCTGCGAGCAGGGCAGTGCAGCAGCCAGAAACTTTCTTACATTTTTTTCTTATTGGTTCTTCTCCGCGTGTCAGTCTGCGGGTCATGGGATAGCTGAAGTACAGAGACTCTTTGCGCTCCATAATCCTAAAAAGCTCGGTGTGAAGTCAGGAGATGAGAACTGTAAGAAAGCGGTTCCGGCCCAATTTTCGTTTTTGGAAGTTTGGATGAGCCAATGCAGCTGGCAGAGAGAAGCCAGGCCAGGATGGGATGGAGAAAGGACCTGGCAGTATCCAGGCGTTAGGGGAGGATGGGAGCCGGGGGCCCAGCGCACCCGGACTCCGCGGGGATCGGAGGGAGCCGGCAGCACCCGGCCGGCTGGTGGCTGAGCGCGGAGCAGCAAAGTCCCCGGGGATGCCGCAGGGTCCCGCCGAACGGCTTGGGTGGCCCGCGGAGGATGCGCTTTGCTCTGTCGTCTCCGTACCCGGCGGCCTCAGCAGAGAGGGCCTTTTCCACACGAGTGGCTTATTGCAAGTTTGCTCCTGTTCATCCTGGGATTGTTGTCACTGGAGGTTGGTACTGGGATTGAACGAGCCCTGTGTGCACTGGAGACTCTGGTGTCTGCTGCAGTGCTGTAGAGCTCCAAAGCCTGAAGTCAGTCCTACCAAATGCGTTTCTTTGTGGGGTGTTCCTCACCCACGTAGTTTCTGTTCTGTTTTCCATTTCACTCCGAGTTTGGGGCTGCTTTACTCTTTCAATCACAGCCTCCCGCCAGCATTGCTCTAAGAGTGCGCAATAAACGGCCAGGTGAAGAGTCGATGTTATGGTAAATAAAAATATTTCCATAAATAGCTGATGCATGCTGCCGATTGCCCTTGTGTCAATCCCAGGAGCGGCTGGGAGGAGGCCTGGCTCTGGTCCCAGTGCAAACCATGGCTCTGTGTCCCAGTTCCTACCTCCTGGATAACAAACATGCTGCTAAGTTCTCCGTCTCCCGAGATGCATCCCAATGATTCATCGGGGATGTCTGGCAAACCCTTTGAGACCATTGCTTGGAGGGTGCCGCAGAACCACAAAGCAGTGTTTCGTAGACCGTCGAGCAGGACGCGCTCACTGGGAAGCCGCGCGTGCTGTGTGGTCACAAAGTCCATCGGTCCCGTCTGCGTTCAGGGCTTTGGTGTGGGAGCATGGCAGGCGTGGTGAACTGCAGGGCTGTTTAACTGCTAAGAACCTGATTTCCTTGTATCCAGTCAAAGGGTTTTTCTTTTTTTAAACACTTCTTGAAAAATCTCTGAAATGCTTCAAGCTAACATCTTAATGCATTTATGACATTAGCTGCTTCTGCTCCAGAATGGTTGCTGCGAATCTCTTTGAGCCCGGCTGTTATTTTGAACATGACTAATTCCCTGAGTGACTAAGCTTTTAGATAATAGGAAAAATTCATCGAGTTATCGTGGTCTCCCATAGTTTCTATTGTTACAAAAACAAGTCTTATGAAAAAAGAAAATAAAGTTGCCTGTTATATAACGTGGGCAGGGAAAGGCAAGGCACGCGTTGTTAGAGAACGGCAGCAGTGTCGTATCTGGGGGCCGGTTCCAGGCTGTGAAATCTCTAACTGGTCTGGTAGGAGGGCGTGGGTGAGAGATGAAGTCCAGTTGCTGGTCCGGAGCTGTGGTGAGCTCCCGTGGAGCCCAAAGAGCCGTGCCCGTGTGCACGAGGGCTCTGTTCCGAGGGGATCCCAACCTCTGTCTGCCCAGCTCTGCTGTGCTACCGCAGTCCTGAGATTTAACCCAAGATCACGCAGGGCACGCAGTAAATTACCCCGCACAGCGGCCCTCGGCTCTACCCCAGAGCATCGCTGTGGGTGATTAGTGATGCAGAGGGGCGATTCGTGCTTTTTGAAGAAGCCAACGCAACACCAGGTTGTTTTCCGTGCCCGTTGTGTTCAAGCCATCTTATCCCGCGCAGCCGGTGTTGCTTTGGTTCCCCGCGAGCGGTCGGCGGGAGGGCAGCGCTGCAGGCGATCCCACCGAGCCAGGGTGGAATGGGAAGCGAAAGCCCGTTGGCATTCATCTGCCTCATTCAGAGAGAGAGGAAAAAAAAAAGCTGTAAACTTCTTTTTCCTTTTTACTGCTGATATTATTGCTGATAAAAAAAAGCGGTTTATGCTCTATTCATGCATCTACTGATATCCAGCTGGAGCTCCTACTTCATTAGGTTGTCTTGCCTCGTTTTCCTCATTAGAAGAGTGCCAGATTCAATCGCCTGTTCCCTCTCCTTATTTTGGGAGGCAGAGAGAGGAGGAGAAAATGATTTATACGAAATACATCTAATTCTCTAGGTTAATTTGTGTGAAGAACATGAGACCCATGGGTCAGCTGCTTAATAAGATGGTTTGTTCTTTACTCGATATCTGGACAAGGAGAAATCCAGAGAAGCTGAAATACACCCTTTGATTTTCACGGCAAAGAGCTTTCTCTTCTCTGTGTCTGTGCAGCTGGATTTCCAGGGACCACACTGGGGACACGGACCCTGGATTTAGTGAGGTAGTTTCTAGAGGGTGATAATTTTTTTTCTTTTCCCCATTTACCACTTTGTCCAGGCGTGTGTCGATGTGAAGATCTCTGCAATTTAATGTCAGCAATGAGAGCAGAAGCCCCGGAGTTCCTGAAGAGTGCCTGGAGGGAGGAGTGGAAGGAGGGGACTTGTCCTGGGTTTTCCTGCGGTTTGGGCTGGGCTTTTTTACCTTGTTTTCAGGCTCAGCTGCAAGCCCAGAAGCCTGAGAAGTAAAATCAAGAAGTACATGTCTATATATATATTTTTTTTTTTGGCCATTTTTTCAGACAAAAGAGAGCTTACGTAAGGTTAGAATGAATATCCGAATTTGATGGGTCATCTTTTCAACTGAACTTTCTTGGCCCCTGAAGTCTTTCTCTGTGACCAGGGCAGTTGGTGTCACCACATCTGATTTCTGCTAGATTTTTGAGGGCTTGTCTTCTTTTCTTTTTCAAAACTTGGGAGCCTGAGGATGCTTCTATAGTACAGGCTGGTGTGTGGAGCAGATGCCAGAAGAGAAAGCACTTCAACATGATTGCCAGGGGCATAAGATTTTAGTCTGTCTTAATGCTTTGCATTCAAATAAACTTGAAAATAGAAGTTTTGTTTTTCTCACTGCAATCTAGACAAGCACAATGGAATCAACCCCCTAGACAGGCTTTCTCTTCATGCTGTTCCAGCGTGGTTTATCTAGTGTTACAAAAGCTACAAGAGCTGATGACACCAGTCCATCACTCCTTGTGTGGCCCTGCGCGGCCGCTGATGGAGGACGTTAGCTGGGATGCACTGAGCCATGCTGGGATGGGGACAACACCTGGGCAGAATGCTCTAGAAGAAACATCTGGACCCCTTATAAGACAACAGCGACAAGGCTTTGGCTTTATTTCTCCCTCCCAGCATCATGCAAGTGCTTTAATTCTTCAACAGAGGAAAGAGCACCATCTGCTGAGATGCTGGCTCTGTTTGTAGAAGGAACCAGGATGCATTGAGGTCTCCACATGAGGCCCAAGGCCAACCTTGGTTAGTAAGTGACGTGTCACCCCTGCCCTTCGCTCACGGGGTGCGGACCTGTTTACCTGAACGTGGTTGGTTTTAGGAGGGTGAGTTACCAAGGCTGGTGCACAAGTGCATCGCAGCCTCCCTGGCCTACCTTTGGTTGTTGTTTGGCTGTCATTATTAAATGAAAAGGGTATAAATAAACCAGTCTCTACACCGAGGACACAATCCTGCTGTGTATCACTTCTTGTTTTCCGAGCTGAAATTAGAGCTGGTGAAGCATGGGGAAGAGTTCACCTGCTGCAGCTTGCCTCTGCTCCGTGTGTCTCTGCATCTAGTACGTCTACCGAGGGTCAGGCTGTGAAGGTCAATGTGACGCTTCCCATCTTCTGGTGAAACTCTCGTTTTTCTTTTTCATGGAATACTTAGAGCGGTGACCCAGGATGCTCAGCTCTGTCCCCATAGCCTCTGAGCGTCGTGTCATGCTCTTGGCCAGTTGCTCGTGCAGGTTAAGCAGTGTGGCAGACTCAACATCCGACAGTGCCCTGTGTTCTCTAAACATGGAAAAAGTGGGCTTAGAAAGTCCACTTATTCCTTTTCAAGCACTCTTAGCCTTGCCACAAGAGCAATTTGCTTCACAGGTCTTGCTCTGCCCGCTTCCCCATCCCCTTTCTCTCCCATTTCGCTCTTTGCAGGCTCTCATCTCAGCCTTTTCTTACGCAGTTCTTCCTCTGAAGTCCATTTATCTCACCAGCTTTTTTGTCCCCCTCTCCTTTCCCTTTTGTCTGTCTGTAACTGCGCAGGGAGGTGCCTCTGTGTCAGACTTGCTGTGAAGAGAAAGGAAAAAGAGGCAACTCCCAGTTTAAGAAAATCCTCCTTTTTGGAAACTTAGCAAATCATAATCCCACTGGCCTTTAATCTCTGAAACCCCGAGGTTAATTCCTGGCTAGATTTAGAAAAAAAAAATGAATTTGATGGTCTTCTCGTAATCTCTGATAGAGCCGGTGACTCCAACCCCAGGTCGGTGCCTGACGTAGCAGCAGCAGTCGGTGCGTGCCCGGCAGATCAGACTGGGAATGGAAGAGCAGTTGCCCGTCTCCTGCCCACACGTCCCTGGGTACCGTTGCTCTCCGTTCCTCTTTGGGGGCAGTAGTAATTCAAATTAAAAGTTTAAACTTCTCTCTTGTGCTGCATAGCTCCGAGTTGGGCTTGTGCTCAAAGAGGGAATCAAAAGAGCCGAAGCCGTTCAGGACCGACGGTTGCCGGCAGCCGTTTTCCCCTAGGCCGTGGGCTCCGTCCAGTCCAAACCAACAGGACCATCGTTTCATTCCCACTCAGAATCACAAGCCACCACGGGATATGTTTGAAACTCTCCCAAATTCACCAAAGCATCTCTCTCCTTTGCCTGAGTGATGAGCCAGGTTCTCCTGGCCTGGCAGAGCTGGGGTCCTCATGCCAAACCCCGGAGCTCAGCCACGCCGCTTCCTCAGAACTCGCTGGCTCTGTCTGGAGGTTACGGGTTCGAGTGCTTCACTTCTGCAGTTAATGGGAGATGGAGCTGATGTGTTAGGAAAACAGATGCCCCTGCGTGTCCAGGAGATTGCTGCAGTGGAGGCTGTTAATCAGGACGGGGAACTGGAGCTGAACTGGCCTCTCCCGCCAGCTGGTGCGGAGCGTACCTGTCAATGGGAGTGGAACACAGCACCGTTGAACGTTCGGGTTACAAATCCCCGCTCCCGAGGTACAGCTGGATTTTCCAGCCGGCAGCGGTGGGCTGTGCTCATTGCTGGAGACATCCGTTGGAGGGAGTCGTGGTCGCGTGGCTGAGCCCGATGTGTTACGCACGTGAGGAATGAAGGCTTGGCATCGTCTTCAGAGGCTTGCCTCAAAATTACTGTGTTGTAATTAGCATTATTGCAGGGGCCCTTGTGATTTGGCTGTTATTTGGGAGCCCAGCATACGCTGTCTCTCTGTGTATGTGTCTGTACAGGTTTATGTGTACGTACGGATGTGTGTGTGTGGTGTAGCAGGGGAAGCCCTGGCTCCGTCCCTGGTCGATATGCCTCGTGGAGAGGTGCCGAGGTTCAAAGCTGCTTTCTCATACGGAAGCAGCCATCACTGCTCTTGCATTACGAGCAGTGCTCCTGAAAGCTGCTGTGGTGCCGGGGCACGTGCTGGGCTGTGAGGGAGGTGGCGTTTATATAACTATTACAAATCTTTCCTTGTTCTTCAATTTAGCTCTGTGCAGAAGGTTAGGCTAAACTTTTCAGAAGGCATTACAGGAAGGTAAACTTTGTGGTGGTTTGCATAAACCCCTGCTGTGTAGGTGCTCTTTTTCAGTAAGGCTTCTAAGAGAAAGCATCATCCATTGTCATCTATCAGCATTTAGTGCAGGCAGGAGGCATGGGACATTACATAAAGCAGCAAGTACCGTTGGGAATACTGTGGCTCTTCTTTAAATAGCAGCTTCTGTGGAGTGAATCTGTTTGTGCGGCTCACCCTTGGTAGCTGTCACGCACACGACTTCCCCTGCAGCCCGATACTCGCAGCGGTGCGCGCTGAGGCACCCGCCGCTTTCCTGCCTGATCTCCGGGGCCTTCGCTCTGGAGCACCGCCGGGGAGCACGGACGCTGCGGCCGCAGCCCCCCGGGCCGCACCAGCCCCGCGTGCCTCTCCCCCAGCCCCTCCGGCCGGGGCGGATGGCGGCGGGGTCTCGGCGGCTGCCGGTGACGCCGTGGCGGGGGACCGCTGACGGGCAGGGGCTGGCTTCGTCGCCTGGTTTATCATCCCTGCCCTCCCCTGTGCTCTGAGTGGCTCGGCTCCTGCAGAATGACTGCCTGAGCCCTGCCAGGAGCACCGCTCGTCGCAAAATCCTCTTTCTCAGCTACGGAAGTGGCTATTGAGCATGCCTGATGGCTGCTGCACCTTTTTTCTTTTTCTTTTTTTTTTTTTTTCTGGATATTTCTTAGGCCTCTGCTGCTTTCACCTGCCCAATTTTTGCTCCCCCTGTCCGTATGCAAAGGCACAGAGGAGCCCACCTCGAAACCCTCCCGGCTGCCTCCCGTTCTTGGTGTTGAGAGGACGCAAAGCGCGGGACGGGCTGTGTGCGCGGAGGTGTCTGCAGGCCCTCGGGCTGCTGCGGGCGGGTAGAACCTCGCCACTGTGCTTTCTGTAGAAGTAAAGCTGCATCTGAGGCTGGGGTCCAGACCCCAGCTTCCTCTGGGCTCATCCCAGCTCAGAGGAAAAGATTAACGGGCTGTGAAGATGCCTCTAAATGCGGGCCTGTTGTAGACTTTGGAGAGGTCACTGTTATTGCCGAGACCAAAACCGGGATTTCCTTGGGCGTTTGTGTGGGAGTTCAGGCCCAGGCTTTGGCACGTCGCCTGCATTGTTTCGGGAAAGGGTGGTAACAGTAATAAACGCTCCACATCTATTAGGTGTTTGCTGTTCTGATTAGTCTAAAATTACATCAGACAGGAGGGAGGGCACTGCAGGGCCTCGGTCCTCGCCCACCCGACGCCGCTCTCCTTTGGTGTTTGGGGGCGGATTTAGGAAAAGCCTGCTCCTTCTGAGGGAGCCCGCTGGCAACCCAAAGAGCAAAGGAAGGAAAATAAACCAAGCCTTGCAGTAAACAGCTGGGTTTAGCGTTGGTTTGAATGGTAAGGTGGGGTAGGAGCATGATCCAACCTGTCCCTCCCCCAAACGCCGGTGACGAGAAGTACCTGCCCCAGAAGGATGCTGTGGTGAAGAAAGGCTGCCTCGCGTTGGCGCGAGCTGACGGGATCCCGTCGCTCAGGTTTAAAAGGTTAAAAGCCCTCCTGAACTCTTGTTGTCTGCTGCTGGAGAAGAAAATAAGTGCTCGTTTGGGTCGGTGTTTGAAGGAGCGGGTTTCCTGGAAGCTGCTGCTGCTCAGCCCCACGCGTGCACTTTGGTGTGTAACACGTATGCATTGGCAACACGTCTGTGTTTGTCTTTGCCCGTAAAACCATTTGCTTTTTCCAGCTGAGCACATCTTTTTGTGTGTGTGGTGCCTTTCTAAGCTAGCAGCTGGTGCTGGGGCCTGAGGATGAGGTTGGGGATAGAAGCTGGCACCTGGGCCATAGACGCTGAGTGTGTATGGGAATTTGATGTAGGAATGAGCTTTTCTGGCTGCTGTAGAAGGAAGAACGATCCCCCATCGTGTCCGTCCCCCGTCCCGTCCCCCCCCCCCCCCCCGGGTCCTCCACCCCCCTTTTCTGCATCTCTGTCTGTAGAACCAGGATTCAGTTTAACTCTTAGCGTGGAGAAGCCCAGTGCAGCGCTGAGGAGAGAGGCTGTGCGGTAAATCTACAATGTGATGATGTGCATAGCATTTGTACAGAGCTAAAAAGTGATTCCCCCTGCAAAACTCCCATGTTACAGGCTCACAGCGAATTCCCAAGTTACCAGGGGTGGCATTTTTGTTATTTTAGCTGCTTTTCCTCCCCGCTCTTTCTCCTGCTCCCCTACCTGGTCTGAGCAGGCTCCCAGCAGCACTGCCTCGTTTTTTTTCCGACATTTAATATTTTCCATCCGGAGCTTAGTGCAGGCGGCACGGACGGGGCAGACGTGTCCCCGCCGTACAAAGCCACCGAGGAGCAGGATCTGCCTTGCACGGAGACGCCTTCCCCGGAGCTCAGCCTCGGCATCCGACCGCGACGCCGGCTTCCCGGCTCTCTTTTCCCAACTGCCGCAGAAGTAGAGGAGGGGGGGGGGCGGGAAACCATGCCTGCATGGCGCTCCCCGTCACGGCGGGCGGAAGATGGGGATATTTATGGAGCCAGCGCTTCCTTTTGCGTTTGACTGACAGCCAGGATGCCTTCGCTGCCTGGTCACCGGCGCTGATTAGTATGCGGGAGGGTCCGCCTCGCGCCGAGAGATGCAGCCGCAGCAGCTTGCAGAGCTGTCGCGCTCGCACAGGCTCCTCATCCGCACTGGCTTGACGAATTAAAAAGCAAGGCAGCCAGCGAGAGAGAGGGGGGAAGAGACAGAGAGAGAGAGAGAAGCTTGCAGACAGCGCTCGCTGGCTTTTCCGAAAGGAAGGATTTTGCGTCTTTAAGTGCTCCCTGGTTGTGACGATGCTTCGCGTAGCGGGCTCCGGGATGAGCTAGGAGCAGCAGCTAGGGGGATAAACTAAAAGCGCAAAGCGTTCCGAACCAAACCAAAACCGGGAACAGTTTCCTCCTCTATTCTAGCATGGTGGATGTATGGACAGTCTTACAGAGCAGAGGTTGACTTCTCCAAATCTGCCAGCCCCACACCTCGAACACTACAGTGTTCTGCATTGCACCATGACCTTGGATGTCCAAACGGTGGTCGTTTTTGCCGTGATCGTGGTGCTATTGCTTGTGAATGTCATACTCATGTTCTTCCTGGGCACTCGTTAAATGGATTTTTTCTCCTGAGCTGTTGGGGGCTACTACGGCCACTAGCACTTCAACGAGAGAGCAAGAGCGAGCGCGCGCGAGAGAGAAAGGCGCGGGAGAGAGAGACAGAGAGAGAGAGAGATTTCTTACTGAGGGGGGAATCGCGTTGAGCTTCAACATGGCCTCGCTGTGATATGTATGACGTTGGTATATTATCTCTCCCTAAATCTTTTGTCGTGTCTTGTCGTTTAAGTATGCCTGTAAGTGTAGCTGCTTTTTGCCTGGGTTTTAAATGTGATAAATAGTAATAATAATAATCCATTCGTGGGTCGTTCTGTGCGAGATAGAGCCGGATGCGTTTAGTTAGCAGCAGAGTGGAAGTCTCCTTCTGTGGTAAGCGCTGGCTGTGTGGTTTTGCTGCCTTTAAAATCGCGGCTCCGTTCCCGAGCGGTCATTTTGTGTGAAATGGCCAGCGAGCGGTTACCGAGCGGCGGCTGGGGGTAACCGTGTCGCTGCCAGGTGAGAGGTGGCGTGTGCAACCGGAGCGAGCGCTGGGCGTCTTTAAGGGGGGATGAGAAATCCTGTCACAGGATGAAATCTTTGCTGAAATAGCGTTCAGCCACAAAAAAAAAAAGGGAGAGAAATTCGACTCACTGTGTTTATCTGTGTTGCCGTGATGCTCTGACTTGATTTCTCAAAATTCAGCCCCAACGCCTCCAAATTTTACGTCCACGCTGGTGCAGCCGGGCTCCTTTCTTTACCGATGTGAGAGGGACCGAGACATCACCTGCCGGGCTTTTTCTGTTTGTATGTGGCTCTGTCTCTGCAAATTGGGAAGGAGGGATCAAAGAGAAAAAAAAAAAAGGGGAATGCATGCTTTGTTTTTCTTTGCTAAAGCAACAGATACGGAGGGATCGGGGTTTGCTTTGATTTCTCTAAAAATTTTATTTTGGCTTTTTCTTTCATATGTGTATGTGTATATATATAGTTTTTGGTAACGTATGTTACAAAAATCTTTTCCCACCTCCAGGATAAGGAGATTTTGAGATGGGTTGTTTTGTGTGACTTTATTTACATTGATTTTCTTGAAAATGAAGTGCTAAGTTGTGTATTATAGGCTTGCTAAAAAAGATGTCCCCTGGTCAGAGTGTCTGGACCAAAATTGTGATGTTTACAGCCTGGAAGCAGAGCTGGCAGGGGGCTCGAGGGTCAGTGCATGAAGTTCAGAGAGAATATGAAGAGCAATGTCTTGAAAATATGTCTCTGTACTGTGTTTCTGTTAGAAATCGGAAGGATTTTTTTAATATATTATTTTCTACTATGGGAAAAAATCAGAATTGCTCAAAGATACAGAAAAAAAATCAGAGTTTGAAAATGTTTACATCTCTTGCTAATGTTCACTGGAATTAATTGCCTTGATAATTTAACTAGTTCCTGCTAATTCCAGCTGGCTGTAATTTATCTGACGGTAATCCTCTACTAGTCAGGCAAAAAAAAAATAAAATCGTATAACTGATTTGTAAAGACATAGCAGGAGCGTGCAGATGGAGCTGTACAGTGATTTCCGTGGGAAAATCTGTCTGCTGTGAGTTAAATTCATAGCTGGGCTCGGGAGCCACTTTGTTTTCGGCTGGTGGCGTGATTGGAAATTGAGTTAGATGCTGTAAATCCCACACTTCCAAAGTGGCTTTAGCTGTAATGAAAAGAGAAAAATTTTTTCCCTGAGTGCCAGGGTGGTGACAGTGGGCTCCAAAGCTGACAAGGAGTGTTCAGTGGCAGCAGCCTGTTTCGGGGGGGGGGAAGCCGGGGCCGGCGATAGGAGCCCAGCGAGGATGCTCCGGTGCTGGCTCGTTCCCCCTCCTCACGTGTGGCTGGCTGTGCCAGAGGTGTTGGCGTTGCTTCGTAAGAGATGGACTGAATCTTCTTTTTATTTATAAAAAAAAAAAAAAAAGATGCTGGGGATGATTTGGGTTGTTTAACAGCTCAAATTCACTTTATTTTTCCCGGTAGCTATCCTCTGTCATTAGTTTCATAGGTTGCAGAGTCTCCTGGAAATGTAATAAACGACCAAAGATCACCGTGGAAAGGGAATCGGAATCAGTCCAGCAGCAGCCGAAATAATCCTTTCGGTGAAACGGCTTTGAGCGACGTAGTGATTTGGAGGAGTAAGGGTGGAAAAATGAGGGGGGAAAAAAACCCCCACAAACCAGCGAGTTAAAAATGGGGTGCAGCTGTGCCTGACTGTTTGTTTTCCTCAAGGTCAGCTCTCCGAAATGAAGGTTTTGCCCTTCAATAAGATTTCTGTGAGGATCGCTTGATACCTAACGTGGTTTTCTCGCGGGTGCGAGCGCGTTCCTGGCGCGGAGCTCGTGCTGCTCGGGCGATGCTTGGGAGGCGGGCGTGCACGCCACAGTGGACGTTGGCACCTGCGTTGGGAGCTGCCGTGTCCGGTTGCCTGTTCCCGCCGGCCCTTTCTGGTTCCGTTGTTGGGGTTGCGGGATGCCGGGGGATCTCTGGCCGATGGGGTGCACGGGGAGGAGGAGGAGGAGGAGGGCGGCCTGCACGCTTGGCTGCCCGGGGACCGGTCGCTGGGAGCCGATTTTTTCCCCACCGTGGAACGTGCTTGAGGGAATTAGTGTCATTTTAGTACAACTTTCTCCCCTTCTATTCTCCCAAAGGCTGATGGAGGCAAAGCAAGCAGGTTTATGCAGAGCAATACGAGCGTGAAAGATGGGAGCAGAAAACTTTGTCGCTGTACTAACGCCGTTCTTGTTGTATCGGGCTTCCCGGTGGCCTTTTGGGGGAAAGAGAAGAAATAAGTGTAAAAAGCCAGCAAGGGCTGGGGTTTCGTGCTCGTTTAGTTTGATCCCTGTTGCCCACCCCCGGTTCTTGGTGGCCACCTTTTCCAGCAGGCCTTAAGCCTCCTGCCCCAGCCCCCGTTTTGTAGTTTTGCGCCTGCAGTTTTGCATTTTTGGAGCCTGGGGCTGCCGGGTTTGCAGGAGCGATCGGCGAGTTAAACTCCTCCTCTTGCTGCACTTCTCAGGAGCGCTCAGCCCCGACAGCCTGTGGCGGCAGCTTTTTGGGGCGACGACGTTCCCAGTCACTCGCAGTAGAGCCCCTGTGCTCCTAAGCGGCTGTGCTCGCAAAATTTGGGATGTAATTTGCACACTGTAAAATATGCGGTGGAGCTTTCCTTCCGGCCAAGCTCCGTGGGACCGTTTGGGTCACGCGTGTGACGGGTCGCGGTTGGGTTCCTGAGGTGGTTTGGCCCCGTAACTCCCCTGTTTGTGGACGCTGAGTTCTTCACATCTGGGGAGATGCTTGAGCCCAGGGTTAGGGAAAGAGGGATTGTTCCCTTAAATAAACCGAAGCACTGACCCTCTGAAAAATACAGCCCCAAAGCAAAAATATTCATCTGTATGCAAATAGCATGTTTATCACACATAAATATCATCTTTCAGTGGTCGCTCCTGTGTATTTGCTAGGACTGGGTGATGGGAGACCTGCTTTGCTGTTTGTCTCTTCAGCAGGGTTCGATGTTATTTGCCACAGGATTCATGAAAATGCCTCTGACGGTATCATAGCAACCCTGCTCCGCACAGTCCAGAAAAAGTCCCTTCCTCCCGAGCGGCAATTGCCGCCTTAAAGGTTCAGGCGCCCTTCTCGCCGCAGGGAAAGGGTGCGTTTCTCCCTCTTCCGATGCTTCAGAAAAAGGATCCGTGTCAGAATGGTCCCTGCTGGTCCTGCGCTCGCTGTGATTTTAGTGTTTTTTATTTAAGGCTAATAAGAGGGCTTCCTTTCCATTTTTTTTTTTTTCCAAAGGCTTCCTCCCCCGCCCCAGATATTTCCCACCTCTGTTTTAAACCTCCCGTGCCAAGTTAACGGGGGGACGGGACAGCTCAGAGGTCTCTTTGCTCTCCTGCCGTTTGGCTTTTCCCCTGGGATGGCAGCAGCGCGGCACTCGCCTCTGCTCCGCGGCGGATGAGATCCCAGCCCCTCTGCAGGACTGTCCCGTAGGTGGACGTTGTTCCGAGCTGCCTGCTCACCTGGCTCCTGCCCCATCTGTGTGCGTAACGTGGTTGTGTTTCTTTTTGGATCAGGTTTTCAGTACGCAGCCCAACCGCTGCGTGTAATGTCTGAAGGGAAATTGCCAAAAATCCATGTAAGTTTTTTGGTTTGTTTTGTGGCCAGAACCCCTCTTCTGTCTTGTCCATGTCATTCTGTTGTGGTTCTTTGGTTTCTGTGTTCGGTGACTGCTGGGTGTGAGGGGAGACCCCGTGCGTCGTGCGGGGCGCCCACTTGCGCGTACGTGTGTGTGGTGCCCGTGTTGCGTCCGTACGTGCTGTACGCTGTGGATAACGCGCCTGTGGTGATTTGGGGGACTGCGTTTTGCGTTTGCAGTGTGCACCGTTCTCAAGCGGGTGCGGTAATCGTGTTCGATGGGCGCCTCCCGGTGAAATGCTGCGAGAGCTGCTTTGATAAAATGCAGGGATTTGTCTCTTAGCTGTGGAATCTCCAAAGATCAGAAGTCAGGAAGCTTGAGGAAAACTCCCTGATGTTGATAATTTTGTGGTGATTGTCCTGTTGTGAAGAGGATGCTTGCTCAGGGGTTACAGCGGTGGCAGCGGGGAGTTCTGCTGGGTCCTGGTTTTACCGTTGATGCGTGGCCTTGGGCACGTCCCTTCAGCGCCTCGTGACTCCTCCTCCCAGGTTGTAGAAGAGGAACATCACCCATGGCCGAGGCGTAGCCACGACCAATTGACTCCCGTTCCTTCCCTTTCTGCGGCATCCTCCAGCTGCCGAGCGCTGTCGCTCTGATCTGGCAGTGCGGGCGGACAACGCGGCTTGGCCCGTGTTGGCCCAGCCGGGCGTAGCTGGAGCTTGTCTGTCGGAGCCATTGTAGATGGCAAGCTATGGTGATTTATGCTTCTCACTAAAAATAGCCACTGCTGGAGGAAGAGCTGCTGGAGGAACCATGATTTTTTTTTTTTTTTTTTTTAATTTTATTGGTTATGGTTGAGTTTCTTTCCTGAGTGGAAATGAGTCTTGATCTGAAAGAGCCCAGATGGCCAGGTCGTCTCCAGCCCTGCTGTCCTCCTCACCAGCAAGGGGCCTTGACTGGTTATTTCCAATTTTTGTACAGCGTTACTCCTGCATTGTTGGAAACACCACGCTGACGGCATGTTCACTGGGACATCTGAGCTCAGGGCAATAGGCCCTCAGAGCTCCTTGGCAGACCTAAAAGCTTTAGCACGCAAATTAAGGAGTGAAGGAGCACCCGCATGAAGGCGTTTAAAGAATTAAATCTGGATTTCAACAGACTGGGTTATTCATACAGAAAATTTTGTGGCAGTGCGCTACTTTGGAGAGCTGCTCCCATCACAGAGCCAGGGAAACTGAGGCACGCGGTGGTTGGAGAACAGCGCGTGGTGGGATGGGGTTAGTAGCGGAGCCGGGAGCAGGAGCAAAGCTCGCGGGCCTGCTGCATCCTGTTAACCCTCAGCGAAGCAGGGTGGGCAGGCGCACCGCTTGGCTTCTCGTACGCTTTTATCTGAACCTTGCCGTTGGGGAGCGTCGGAGGACGGGCTTGCGCTGGGCAGCTGTGGAGCCAGCTGCTTGCCGTCCGGTGGAGGATCTCTCAGGGGATCTCGGAGCTCCCAGCGTAGCAGACTCCGGGAGCAGACGAGCCGGTGCCCGTGCGGAAGGTCCCGCGTGGTTTAGCGCCGGCCCCTTCCTTCGCATCAGCTGAGATGTATAACATAACGTATAGGCTGCTGGCAAGGCTGGCGTTTCTATTTCAGGCAGCAGCTCCGGCTGAGTGAAGCAGCGGCTACGCGGCAGGCTGCGTCGCTCTGCGGCCGCGTTTCAGTCTCCGAGGGATGAGCTGTTTCTTGAGCCCGGTGCCGTTCTCTGGGACCTGCCCAGGGTGCTCGCAAGGCAGGCGGCCGCAGCCCCGGCGGGTGCCGGGGTGGGAGCAGGCGGCCCTGCCTGCGGTGCTGCGGCCACGGGGGTGACGCCGTCTCCGTAGCTGGCATCACCCCGTTGCCACAGCGTGGGGTGAGGCTCGGCCTCACCTGTCGGCACGTAAAAATCCCTGGGTGTTGCTGGTCGGGTTTGCTCGTATCGAGGTCCCTCTTGCTGCCCGGGATGCTTGTCCTGGGTGTCTGCTTGTGAGGGTTAAGCTGCTCCTGGTGCCGGTTCCTGGGGCTGCGAGGGAGCTCAGGGCTCCGAGGATGCTGGGGGGGGGCGAAATCAGCCAAACTAGGAGGAGTTTGAAAGCAGCAAAAATCCTGTGTAGGGATGTTTCTGGTAACTGAAAAAAGCACTGTGGCCTCAGCTACACGAGGATCAATTTAGAGAAACACCCTAGGGATCAGTCCTTTACCCTGATGAGCAGTGGGCTGCTTTGCTGGGCGTACCTGGAGAAAAGTTTTGTCGAGTAAAATCGTTCCATCTGAAAAAAAGCATCAGGCTCTTGCTGGCTTTATCAGAAAACAGTTTTTTTTTTCCAAAGCCTTTCTATGAACCACATTCCCCGTGCTGTTTCTGGTGCCTCCGCTCTCCTGTATTGTGTTCAGTATATCCGACAAGGATTTCTTATTAGGCTGTGCACTGAAGTTTCTGTTCCAACACCAAATTTAGGGAAAACTTGTTATCTACAATTCTTTGTTCCTGCCTTGATAAGGTGCTGATGAATTTTGTGCAGCTCTCTCCTTATCTAGTTGGGCTTCAGTCGGTTTTAGCGTAATCTTCGCGAAGTGCGATCCATCTTTAATGTTTGTCTTTAAAGTTTATTCCAAAGCCTTTTAGCGTGCTGGATGTTTGGTCTTTTGTGAAGTTCTGTGAGAATTAAGTTAAAAAGTGACAATTATAGAACAGATTTGGAATTCAGATGAAGCATTTTAAAGTTTCTGTAAAACAAGAAAAAGCAGCCTTTAAACGGCGGTTGACTCTGATGTAGTTTTAGGTATTAAATTAGAACTTTATTACCCCAGCGTTGTACGTACGTGAGGCTGGCTGTGTAAATCAGGGGATACTGATGGTGCCCATACACGGGGAGGTGGTGAGGAGACTCGGCTGTCATCCGTGGCAGGAGTCTGCCTTCATTTCGCGATCGGGAGTTGACGTCTGCATAGATTTTCAGTCTCCTCTGGCCCAGACTAGATGAATTTCTCATCCGATGCCCAGCAGCAGATCGATCCCTTCTCCTGGCCACCGAGGATTTTGCAGGAGTGTCTGAAAGTCTTTCCTGAAGCATTAAAAGTAGACACACATGCAGAGCTGAGAAGCGAGACCTCAGCGAGTTGCAGGCTGGGAACAAATACACTTAAGAGTAACCGGCTGCCTTGTACAGCTCCGGCCAGGAGGAGCCTGGCTTTGTCGGTGCGTGCCCGGACCCCGGGCAGCGTGTTCACAGGGGTTAGCGGGATCGGGACCCTGGATTTGTGGGATGTAGAAAGCCCTGGCCTCTCTCCCCGCCCTGTGCCCACCGCCCCGCTGCGGGAGTGGGTGCTGCCGGGCCGGGTGCTGGCGCCGTCCCCCCGCGACGGGATGGCACCCTCAGCCCACTGCCATTTTGCACGGTGCCACTGTGACCCCAATGGTCACAAAAAGCCATTTTTCCAGCTCGATTTTAAGCTCGGTATGAGATTGTCTAGTCCCCAGAGCCCAGGTTTGGCTGGAGCTCGTAGGCAGCGCGTTCCCGGTGCTTCTTATTTTGCCATCTCCCCCCGCCGATTCTCGGTTCCTCGTTCTCCTCCTACGCGCTCCCTGCGTTAAACAGTTGCTGTGTTTTGCCCTAGAAAATGGTGATGGTTTAATCTGTCTCCAGCGTGTTTCTAGAACAGGTGCCAGGCTGTCCCCCTCTCATCCCCGCGCACAGCAACATGCCTGCGTTCACGCGTGTGCCGGCATCCGTGCATCTCCCTGCACGTTTCTTACACATCCAGGGAGACATACAGATGAAAACACATGTGCATATGTTTTCCTCCCCAGATATATTTTGGAAAATATGAGTCAGCAGCAGGCAGGAACATATTACATAATCTCCGGGAGCGAAGAAAACCGTGCAGTTTATGAGGAGGCAGGCTTGCTGCGGGCAGCGCTTTTGAGCATCGTTTTGTTACCGCTCTCGGACAAGCGGCCTTATGTCCATCCTACACGGTTGTGTCCAGTGCAGAGGTGTGGCCCCAGTAGCCTTGAGTTTTGTGATATTTTTAAACCCCGCAGTACCAAGAGCGGGGTCTCAGGGCTGCGATGATGTTAACGACTTTTCTCCTCTTCCTTAACATGTTTTTCCCACAAAGGCTCTGCGATTTTTTTCCTTTTTGGCTCCCATCACTCCCCACCTCCCGCTGTTTGCTATAAAATCTCCGCGCTGAGAGAAGTCGCACATGAGTGCAGCTGGAAATAAACCTCGCCCCCTCCGCCTCCCCTCTGCTCCGGCCACCCACCTCCACCGCCTACACCCAACTGCGAGAGTGAAGTCAACATCCACTTTTAGCCCTCCTCTTGCGTGGCTCTCCCCACGAGCTCGTTTCCAGCGCCGTGCCTGCCGTGCACGCAGAGGGGGAAATTCGGAGGGGGCTGAGCTCCCTCTTGATGGCTCCTGCAGCCCTAAGAGCACTTGTCTGGTCCTGTCGGTGGTCGTGCCGTCATACGCCTTAACATAAGGGGATGGGAGCAGACATGCAGTTTGCTTCTCGTTCATGAAGCAGGGAGGGGGAGCATCATGAATTGTGGAAAGAGAGAGGAGCACAAGGAGAAAACCAAGTAAGACGGGTCTGGCTTGAGCCAGGCAGCAGTAACGTCAGGGGTTTGAATCCTGCGTCCTGGGCTGCAACAGGGGCTGCGTGTCGGGGCACACGGAGGGACGGGAGCAGCGAGGGTCCGAGCAGATCGCGGTGCTTGGGATGCTCTTACCCTCTTGGCAGTGCCGTGCCTTCGTTTCTCCATCTCTACTGCCAGGCGTAATTCCAGGCCGTTCAGTCGAATCCCTGCATTTCTGGAGGATGCTCTGAAGGGCACTAGCAGAGATAAAAGAAATAATGAAAAGGACTTGTTTGTTTATTTTTAATTTGCCCAATAAAAACAAAAGGTTTTGAACTTCTTTCCTCTCCCTGCAAACACTTCCGCCGTGGCTGAGCTGGTGGTTGCCTTTCAAGCGAGGAGAAAGCTCTGTTGTGGTTTGAAGATACCCACGCCTTCCCAAGGAGGCAGCAAATTGCCATGCTGGCTGAAACCAGGAGCGCAAGTAGCTCCGAGCCCTGCCTGGGACAGTGTCCGAGACACGCCGTAGAGAAAACAGAGAGAGACACGATAATTGGTGGTGATGGAATTACCTGTTTATCCAGAGCACTCTGTCTTCACCCCCATTAGCTTGTGGGTTTCTGATGCTTGGAGACAAGAGAATTTAAATCTGTATTTTTAAAACCACAAAAATCTCGGCTGCAACCAGGAAATTCTCATGAGCTCAGGAGAGGGATGTGCTCTTTGATCCACTGTCCACGTTTTACTCAGAAGCCCAGTGCTTGGAGCAGTTGGGACATGGTGGGGTGCTGCTGGGGTTTGGGGGAGCTGCCCCCCATTTCCAGCCCCGGGGGTGATGCTGCAGCAGCCTTTTCATCTTTCTACCTCTTTGTTTCTCTTTCCGTAAGACGTGCCGAAGGCAATTGCCCTTTCCCGTTAAATGGTTTGACGGCTGAGGATGAGGAGGGCTGTATCCAAGGCAGATGGGATGAGGGCGAAGAGGAGAGGGAGACAACGTCTTGGATCCCACCTGAGACCCCCACAGAGACGAGACGCCAAGTGATGGCAGCAGGGTTCCACCAAAGATGAATTTGGCCTCATATATTTTGCATATGCAGCATCAGATGCCATCCTCATTATTTCCACTGTTCTAAGCAGTGTTCAGCTGGAGGAGGTCTCCCCTCTTTAGAGCCTTCAGTCGTTACTCATTAATAATACAGTCGCTCTCTGTTATTAATTCATCCAAATTAGGCTTTTTTGTTTCTCTAAGCTTTTTGTGGGATTTCTGTGCCGTTAAGAAATTAATCTGCATTAGGCAGAAATACCTAAGTAAAAAGAGTAGCTTTGCAGTCGTAGCTTGGCAGTCCTTGGTGGCGTAAGCTGCAGGGCAGAACCATTCGGGGTAACTGGTAATCCTCCCCTCGCAGCCAGGAGAGGCTCCGAGGGCGCGAAGGAGCGGCCCAAGGGACACCCGGGGCAGCCCAGCCCCGCTCTGGATGGTGGGATCCCCTGGAAGCGATCCCTCCTGGAGACGGGAGCGACGCGCGCTCGTGCCTCCCTTCCCGGATCTTTCCTTTGAGAGGCGCTGCGTTTGGCCGTGTCTCCCCAAAGGAAGGCTGTTCCCCGGGGCACGTTCGCTCCCGTTTTGTCAAACCTGGCGGGAGACATCTGTAGCGGTTAGTCTCAGATGGCCATGAAAGCCTCGCGCTGCTTCCTTTGAACAGTTCTCCCCCAGCTGAAAACGTCTCACCGGTGCTAGCAGTGGCTTTGGATTTCTTTTATTTCCCTTTTTTCCCTTCTGTTTCTACTGCAGACAGTTTTACCTTTGTGGGTTTTTTGTTTTTTTTTTCCAAATCAGGTTGAAATTCAAGCGATAATAATAATAATAATACTTGACATTCTTCATTCCAGCATCTTAAAAATGTTTTCTGAAATTGAGTTACTTAAAAGCCTTTGTGCTATATAAATCCTTGAGTACTTTTTCTATTTTAAAATGGAAATGGCTGCCTGAAGACCCTCAAAAGTCAAATGAAGATCGAAGGCTTGGGCCTGGTGTTGGTTTCTCCATCATCCGCAGGAGCTGAGGAGTGAGGTTGTGTAGGGTACGTGCAGAGGGGCTGCGGTGCGGTACGAGCCCCGCGCAGCTGTAAAACTCACCCCTGATGCTGTTGA
This sequence comes from Chlamydotis macqueenii, assembly GCF_036417535.1. Lineage (NCBI taxonomy): Eukaryota > Metazoa > Chordata > Aves > Otidiformes > Otididae > Chlamydotis > Chlamydotis macqueenii. The sequence continues at coordinate 1,987,759 of NC_141566.1, forward strand.
GGGCTGGGCTTGGTGTCCCACATCCCTGCTGCTGGCCTGGCCGGAAACCCCACCTTTTATCATCTTGTTTTGATGGCCGTCCCCGCGCAACCGTGGCCAGCAAACGGCTGGAGCGGGGCGAACGGTGGCACTGCCCTTCTCAGCGGCAGCCGGGCTCGCTTCCCAAGCTTTTCAGAGAAGCAAAGCTGTTTTCCCGCAGTCCATCCTCCCTGCCTGTGCCTTATGAGCAGGAATCAGGACAACAGGTGGGGATTTCTGTCCTGGAGGCGTGCAACAAGGGTATCCTGGGGTTCAGGGCGGCTCGCAAAACGGTTGTCTCTGGTGAACGCTGCGAGGTCTCCGTGCGCTTTCTCAGCAGCGGTGGTTGATGCTCACGGTGGGTGTTTTCGCCGCTGGCCAGCTATTCGCTGGGAAATGCTGCAAGGCTGTGCAAGCCACCAACAGCATAGTCCTTGTGGTAATAAAACGTAAAAGTGGACGCAGGGCCAGTTGGCCAGGAGAAGAGTGGAAATAAAAAGGCGTTTAAAATCCAAGGAGTGGCTGTTGAAATGCAAAAGGATCTAGAAAGCAAAGATGCAAAAATAAAATCTGAAATGGAAATGAGTGACGTTTTATGGCATTGTGTAACTCATTTTAATTGCAATCCATCCAGAAATCTATTTGAGGCAAGAAATCAATTCACAACTGTAGGGCAAAGCACTGGTCTCCCAGATGTTTGCAGCTTTCTGGGTTGTTATTTTCAGCGTCCTTCCATGGTTTATTTTAATGTTTTCTTCCTTGTGTGGCCACGGAAAGACCCCTCTGGTTGCCTTGCAGGTGGGGTGTCCTGGGGCTTTCTGCTCTGAACTTTCCCTCTCGGCATCTCTGAGAAACACCATGAGGTGGTTGGACTGGTGAGCATGGCGGGTTGGAAGGTGGAAGACCCAGGTTTTTTGTAGGATAACCCCGCTTTGGAGAGGACCACGCTGGGTCTTCCAGGCTTCCTGAGGTGGTCAGGGTGGACTGTTGCCCAGGCACAGGGAGCTCCTGTTCTCTCTAGACAATGCTGATGAAGTACATCAACATTAAAGGTTTCTGGTATCTGGCAGGGCATGGTACGTTTGTCTTGGCAGAATTAAGTCCTGAATCTGGCAGGTGTCATCAGTGCCATTCCCAGCAGTCTCCTGAAAGGCCAGCATGGCACACCTGACATTTCTCTTGTATTTCGTGGCATTTGTGAAGGAGGTTTTACCTTGTTTCTTGTCCATCTTGAGCGTTTGGGGCTGCTGATGCTGATTTGCGTTGAATCTGGTTCTTGGCGAGCGCCGTGCAGAGGCTAAAGCAGCGGCGTGTCCGGGCTGAGCTCGGCTCCGCTGCCGAGCCGCTCTGTTGCGCGGGCCGGGCGGCCCTCTCCTCCTGGGCGGCCTCTTGTCAGCTTTCACGAGCTGGTGCTCACCCAAGCTCACAGTTTGACTCTGGGTTGTGCAGGTTGGTGTCTGAGCGCCTCTGCTTTGTGTGTCGGGGACTGGAGGAGCCAACCGCTTGCTGTCCACTTCCACAGCATCCCTGTACGCTTGGTCACCTCTTGTCGTGCCTGGGGCACGGTCCTGGGAGCTGGGCTCAAGTGGTGGGGCAAGAAGCAAGCAACGCAGGAGGCAAAGGGGGCTCCCCAAAGATGAGGCGTCTCTTTGGAAATCAGGTTTACAGGCAGGTGAGGGTTTGAGATAGAAATCCAAGGAAAGGGGAGGCCTTCCTGGCAGCCAGGCTCGTAGTGAGACTTCCCAGCGGAATGGCCCAGAACATGGGCAGTCAACTCCAGATGCGCGATATCTCCCTGACCTCCCTCTTTCCTTCCCAGTGTGTCCCCCTCGCCTCGTCTCTCTGGGGCTGGCCTTTCATCCCCAGTGGAAACGCTCCTGTCCCTGTCCCGTCCCATCTGGGCAGCGATGGTGCTGCCTGCTGTTCCTTTGCAGGAGCTGCGCTGACCTCCCTGCTTGGGCAAGGAGGGAATTTCCCTCGTGGAACAGCGCAGCGCGTCTTGGCCAGTGGCTTTTCTCGCGTTAGTGATAGACACGGACTCTGGTCTTGTTTCTGTTGTCAGGGTATTGATTGTGTTTGTGTTTAAATTATTGTCTTAGAGCAACAGAGAGAAATAGAGAGTTTGCTGTAGCTTTACCAGGGTGGGATGGATCTGAAGAGGTTGTATTGCAGAAAAACCATCTGTACTCGGAGACGGAGGCGAGGCAAAGGGAGATGCAGGTTTTTCCAAATCCAGAGAGCGCGGATGAAAGAGGGCGAAGGATACGAGGCAGGAGGTAAGGCTAAGTATAGAGGGATGGTGTTATAAAGGGAAAACTGGGGCTGGAGATCAAGACAAATGAGAACATGCTGAAAATGTAATCCACTAGGCCACGGAGTTGTATTTCTGGAAAATAACTGGTGTGCCTTCACGTGGGACAGTTCTCATGAGACTGGAGAAATACCAGGAGCAGGAATGCAAGGGGACAGCTTTCCTGTGGCTTTGAGCAAAGCAGATCATTCAAATATGTTTTTTTTTCCCAGCACGGAGCCCCCTGAATTGTGAGGAGCACTGCACTTCCTCACGTGCGGGCAGATCCGGGCAGCGCGGCGTGACGAAGGGGCAGCACCAGCAGGATTTGCACAAAGTAGAGGTTGTTCTAACGATAACCGCAGAGAGGAGCGCAGGCCTCCCAAGGACAGATGGGCTCAGGAGTAGAAGGGCTCTGGCAATGGGCCGCTGGTAGCGCTGGAGCTGAGAGGAAGGAATATTTTATTTTATTACCTGGCACGGATTCAAGCCTTAGACGGTAGATTTGCCAGTTTGTGCTGGAAAGCTGGGCGCTGGGTTCTCGCAGGCTGGTCAGAGCCAGCCATTGCTCTGGCTGCAGGGTCCGGTGTCCGCCGGTGCTTTGTGGACCTGGAAGGGCTGGTTAAGTAAGGGTGCCGGTTTGATTTGGTGGTGATGCCAGTGCAGGCTGGGAGTACAGGGGCGAGGAGCTTAGGCTGCAAATAAGTCTGGGTTTTGGCACCCGTCCTACAGAAGAAACAAATAGGTGAGGTATTTCATATGCTGGGATTGGTGTTTTGATTACTGCTTTTGGGAGATGGATAGAGATGGATTTGGCTGTAAGAAAAGGATTTATCTCGGCAGTTCAGCAGCCTAGTCCAGACCTCCCTGATCTCTGCAGTGTAGTCAGAAGTCTCCTGGATTTATGGATGACCTTTGAAAGCACAGGCGGTGTTTGGTCAGCCAGGGCTGTGGAGTCTTATCTGTGTCCACCAGCCTCAGGATCTTATTTTCAGAAAGGCTCCAAGCGCGTTGGGTTCTTCTTCTAACACAAAAAAGCCTTAATTCTTAAATAATTCTGTCCCATCCTGTGCTGCTTATTCATAAACTCTCCGTGCTCTATGCCGATGCACGCATACAGAACACTTTTTTCCCTGTTTTTCTCCCTGCGTTTCTTTACCAGCCATTTGAAACCTGTGAGCGGAAACTCCGGGGTTCTAATCCTGATGGACCTGCTGGGGGAGAACACTGGGAAGGGATTCTGGGAGTCTGGAAATGAGCCCAAGGCCTTCAAAACCATGAACCAGATTCTTGGTCAGATGAGGCTTCGGAGCTTTCCGAATTTGTTGGGAAGTCACAAGGTTGTTGTAGCTATCAGATTTTAATTTTTCATCTCAGGCTATCGTGTATTGAAATAAGGTATCAATAATTTAAACCTACCCACTCCACTATCAGGAGAATAATTTTTAAATAATAGTAAATAATGCAGCCAGTTTCTGGAGAAAACCATCCAGGTTCAGCCTCGTTGGAGTTTGTGTTAATGACTACGGGCAGGCGTTTGCCTGTGCCCAGGGGATTTACACGGTGCTGTCCACACATGCTCGCTCCCCACCCAACTCCGAGAAAAGGCTATTTTTTTTCCTACCTGATGTAATTAAAAATAAAGAATATAAAATGTTTATTGACCGTTGCGTGCTCACCAACGTGCATAGTGCGCAACAAGCCACGGATTTGCAGCTGCGCACATCGGGAATTACCTGCACACATCTGCACAGATGTCGGGGGTGCGGGCGGGTAGTGACACATCCGCGGTATTTTATTCTTGCTTTGAAGACTCTCTCTAAAAAGCCCCTGGCATTTATCCCGAAAGAGTGCCAGGAGCCTTAAACGCGACTCGTTTCCCTTACACCCAACCGCGAAGCTCATCGAGAGCCATCTCGGACTGCGGCAGGGAACACGCGGGCGTTTTGGGCTCGACGCCCTGGGTGGCCTTGTGGGAAATAGGTCACTGCTAATAGAGCAGCGGTGATAAACCGCGGCGTGTGAGTTCAGCGCTAGAAATGATGGTGTTTGTGCTCCTTCTCCTTTGCGAGCAGGTATTATTTCCAGTGCCAACAGAACAACGTAGGTAATATTTGCTTGTTGCATTACAGAATTGATGAACAGCATCTTACGATAGGTTTGTGTCGGGGGATTGATAAATGCTCAGGTGCTTTCGCACCGCTGTGGTTCCTTTTATTAATTAATTAATGTGAGCTTAAAAGCCAGGTGAAACCACTGCTGCCAGTCCTGTGGCTGCAGACTGGAGCTCTGCTGGGCCTCTTCCCAGCAAGCTGCTCTCAGAGCCTTTGGTTTTTCCAGCAGGAGCCTCCCGTGTGACAGAGGGACTCAAAGGGGCCGCTTTTACCTTTAAAGTCTAGGTTTAATTTTTTTCTGTTAAAAAAAAAAATGTGTTTCGACAGTTTGTCACATCGGCTCAGCCTGCCGTGCCGTGGGCAGTGAAGTGTTAGGAAGGAAAAGCAAAAAGTATTTTGATGAAGGATCAAGTCAAGTCACTAATGGGTTTTGAACATCTCCTGCGTTGACCCTGGTCCGTGCGAACACACGCCTGCTCCGCCGGCTCCCCGATCTCCGGGAGAGCTTTTGGAGGGGCTGGCAGAATAGCGAGGTAGGATTCGGGTAACAAATTTTGAAGGGGATTTGCTGGAGTTTTGTGCTTTGCAGCAGAGCCACTTTGCCAAGTTCTCCTGAATTGAAGTCTCCCTCATGTGTTTATTTTTGAACTGAGGAGGAGGAAGGAGGGACGTATCATCATCAGGCATTTTTAGAGCTGTGGGGAGGGCAAAGTCTGTGCATCACAAGAGACCCTAAATCTCCATGCTCAGGTTCAAGAAAAACACAAAACCTGTCTCTCATTTGGTTTTCTTTTTTTTCGCACTAGACAACCATTTAATTATTTTACCTTCATGCTTCTGCTGTATCAACTGAGAGAACTACAAAAGATAACGTGCTTCTATTTTTTTATCTTATACTGATGAGGCTCAGGCTAGAATTTTCCCTGTATGACTGACTGAAACAAGGTAGGGAGAATTCAGAGGAGGAGGAGGAGGGAGAGAGATGCTAAACATTTAGCAGCGTGCGTGTATGCGGTTTGGAGAAAATGTGCAACACCTTAGCGAAACATCACTCGGGAGGCACGAAGAGAAGCGTTATTCCTATAAAATCCTCACTAGAGGACGGGTGTCTGGGAGGAGCCGTGGCACAGGGCAGATGGAGGCAGCGGCGGTGTCAGGGCTGTGCTGCTGGCTCGGATTTCTTGGCACGGCTGCTGCGCACCGGGGCTGCGATGCAGAGCGCCTGGCCGCCAGCGTGGGCTCGCTCGCTCGCTGTAAAGCATCCTCTGACTTGGCAGGGTTCAAGCGCTCCATCAAAAGTTCATTAATCTGTTCGGTTGGAGACACACGGCTGCGTACAGCCTGCTGGGGAGAGGAGCGTGATGGACCAGACCAGATCAAAGAGAGCGAAAAATGCATAGTGCCTTTGCCGTGAGGGGAGAAATAGCTGCAGAGGAGGGGGGCTTAGGGCTGCCCGGCGTTGACGTGTTAATCCTAACCGCAGGATATGACACCCCGTGATTGATGCCTCCTGAACACCTCAGCTGGGCGGCTGCGAGATCGCGCGGTGCCAGCCGAGGGCTCGGCGCTCAGGCTGAGCTCAGTTGGTGTCTGCGGTTCAGCATCGGGATGAAAATCAAGCCGAATGTCTCCACATCTGATAGCGTGCTCTCCAGCGATTTCAGTCCCAGCCGGCGGAGATTCGGCCTCGCGGTTTGAAAGTGGGCTGTGCTGGGAGCCGGCCTGGTAGGGTTCGGTTTGCGGCTGCGGTGAAATCGGAAATTAGATCGGGGTTGTGTGTGGAGCAGCCATGTGAGCCGGTTGTTTCAGGGGTGAGAAACTGCTCCTAAACGGCTCAAACGCCTCTGAAAGATTCAGATTAAAGGTCTGGGGATTTGACATTTTCTTTCGGAATAAAAGAGAGGAGAGTAATCAGCGTGCAGGGCTGGGGAGTGATTTTATTAGTTTGCTGAGCTGCAGTGCTGTCACTCAGTGGAAAATGAGACATTGGTTTTTATTTGTGACACGAGTGGGGAAGGTAAAGTATAAATCGCCAAAAAGCAGCGTTCACTTAGGTTTTCCAGCAGCTGATCTGAGCTAACCCAAGGGACCTGAAGGCTCCTCAGCATCCTTGCTTGTGTTTTGGGGGTATTAATGTGCAATGTGTGCGCGTTAGAGAAACTGCTGCCGTATTTCAGTGCTTGGCTTGAGGTGTCGTTGGTTCGACCCCCTTTGAAGGGGACAAAGAGGGGATGCACACCCAGTGAGAAAAAAACAGGAGAAATGCAGAAATGCCTGAAGAGTTGCCCTCGGATAACCGAAGATCTATGGAGAGATTTGTCCTCTTCAGAGGGGCCCAAACGTGGAAGGGTGTTTTATAGCGCCTGTAAAAAGAGCTGTTAATAAAATTAATCTGGAAGGGAAGGGCAGCACGGAAAGAGGAGATTTTAGAGCCCTAACGTATAGCGGATGAAAAGCATAAATGCAGCCTGGCTGGTGGTGTCTGGAAAGTGTTGCTGTTTGACCCCAAGTGGTGCTGCAGCTTCAGTCCAACTGGACAGATACCCACACCACCATTACCGTAATTCACATCCCTGGTTGAAGATGGAGTTGTCACGGCTGAAGACCAAACTGCCTTCAGCCCAGAAGATTGCCTGTTGCATCCGTCAGGAAATTGGTGTGGCGCGCTGCGGCGCGTCGTGTGCGTATCGCAGGGCTTCAGTCCATCAGCCGAACAACAGCGTGTCCGTAAGGGCAGGGAGAGGGAGAAAAAGGAAAGGATGAGCCACGTTGATCAGTTCAGAGCACGCTTTACGGGGAATAGGAGCCTACATGAGCGTAGGAGATTTGTGGAACGTGTAAAGACAAGGGAAAGCGGGCAGCGTCATCTCACGTGACGCTCAGGTTTGTCATCTGACGCTGTTCTCTTTGTCACTTGAGCTGAAGGGCCTCGTGTTATTTCAGCTTTTCAGGAAAAGTTATGTCTCAAGAATAGAAAGAGCTTAGAACGTTAGGAAAGCAGAAAAACGTAACTGGCACCAAGTTAATATGGGAAACGGTCAACCCTTGCGCTGTGTCTTTGATAAACGCAGATAGGTGAGGCTTCCCTGGTGCACAGGAACTGTGCTTCTGGCCTTGTAAAAATGGAAACCTGAAAATCCGGAAGAAATAGACCTTTTATTTGGTTAGCGTTTTGGACCTATCAAACTGAAAGTCGTAATACTCTAAAACATCAGAGGCGGTTTGGGAATATAGCATTCCTTATTAAACTTGACTGGTTTTAAAGACTTCTTACGTTTTCACAGCAGCGTAGGGTCGGACCCCTATAACGTTGAACAGGATGCTTGAACCTTGAACAGGTCTTCCATTTCTTTTCTGGCTAGAGTTAAGTTCATAACGGTTTAACTGAACCTTCTGGTTCCTAAAAAAAGATCTTGTTGTGGTCTGGGCATTAGGGACTAGTTTGTGGCAGATATTTGGGATAACGAAGTGTAATGTCATCACCACAGTATTTTTAAGAAGGTCAGAAATTGTGAGTCTTTGCATATTCTCAAGGTTATTTTTGGCCATTATAACAAAGCACGCTGTTAGTTGGAGTTTCAGGGAATACCAAAAGCCGATGGATAAAAGAGGAGACGTAGTCATTGTTTGCCACCTGATGTTACCTGACATCTTGAGGGTGGCGGTGTCTGTCCACCAGACCTAGGAGAAGACCCAAGCCCAAAGCGTGTCAGCTGCAAGCCTGAAATCCAGCAGCAGAGATGGTTTTCTGCAGCTGGACTTCTGATACTGGAGTTTTTGGTCTTTTTTTCTGATTGCTGAATAATTTTTTGCCATTCAGTGTAGAACGGTGAGTTTCTTTAGGGGTCACATAGCACCTCCCTCTATAATATTGCTTTAGTGATGAGCTGAGTCTGAACTGAGAATTAATTAATATAATCCTTTCTTCCCTGAAACCCTCTGTCTCTGAGGCTGGTTCTAGAAACACCACTGAAAGAAAGGGAATTCCATGCAGGACACCAAAAAAAACCCAACCCCAAAAAGCAATGAAGAAGGAAACTCCTCTAGGTTTCAGTTCAGGAGTTACCCTGATGCGTCAGCTGCCCACAGTTTTCTCTGCAAAATGTCCCCTGGGCCCCTCTCGTCTGGTATTGTCTCCAGTGCTAAGGATGGGAAGCGGAGATGCGGCAAACGAGGCGCCTTTTCCGCGGGAGGAGTGGCCGCTCGGGGAGCTGGCGTGGGGCTGGGCTCCCGTCCCTTCCCGGCGAGCAGCGTCCCGCTGGCGGGGAGCTGGTGCTTTGCATGGGTTGTATGAAGGCATCAAGCAGCGGAGTTTAAAAAGAACCGACATAAATCTCCCTTCTGCAAGGCGCCAATGATGAGTGGACGGTTGAGATCACAGTAATTTTACAGCTCCCGTTGCTGCCTCGGGCACCGCGGCGGAAGGCGTTGCACGCGCGCGGCGGTTTCCCCACGGGCAGCAGGTGCTTTCCTCGTTGACCGGCTGGGGAATCCAGTCTTCATTTCCATTTTTCTTCAGTTTTTCTACAGTTTCTTTATTTTCCTTTAGCATTCTTGCCATCATCCTGTGCTCCTAAGCCCTGCTGTACTGGATTCACTGTACGAAAAGAGCAGGTTGTGGGGGGGTTATATTGTGTTGAGCTCAATTTCTATTAAAAATCCGTGCTGTTAGGGAAAAGGGGTTTCTGTCCTGGTCAGAGCAAGGAATTTGGGATGAGATGCTGTAAAGTGCTTAGAGGCTTAAAATGCAAGGTTGGTAGCAGTTCATGTCTGAGACGTGGTGGGCTGTGCATGGACCCCTGCATCACCTCTAGGTCACCAGAGAAATTTTGTATTTTAGGGGGGGAAACATAGGCAAGTGATGCTTGGCAGCCCTGTTCTGAGCTGCCCCAGGCAGCCAGACAGTCGCGGTGCCAGTACCTCATGGCTTGGCACCGCGGCATTCACCTTCAGACCGTAAGGTCTTTGGGATGGATGTCTTGTCTTGCAAGTGTTTCCATCAAGGTGAAAGTGGCACTGCCCCAACCTTGGTGGCATCAGGGAGTGAGGAGCTGGAGTTAGCCAGTTTAGATCCCCTACGATGACATTTTCAGAGCAGCCTTGCAGAGCAAGCTCCCAGCTCTGACTGAAGGAAGTTTCTGCACGCTTGACTCGTTTGCATGCATAAGGGTAAATCTGCGTTTCCCAATAAAGCTCTGTCAATAAAAGGAGCGCATCTCCTAGTGCAAGGCGATGCTTAAATTAAAGCTGCTGGAGAAAAGATTTGTGGGAAGAGCGCTAAGCGGAGAGGGGAGATAAGGAGAGCGAGCTGCAGAGCTGTCAGCACACGGCTGATCAGCAGCTCCCGGCTTGGGTGGCATCGCGTCGGCGCCCTGCCTGTGCCAACCCGAGGCTGGGGGCTTTGGGGAGAGAGTACACTGGCAGAACATCCAGTCTGGCCGAGATAAAGGAGGATTAAATCCCGGAGGGAAGGGTCGGGAGGGTTGTTCATCTCTTCCCCAGGAGGTTTGCAGCGTGGGCACCTGGAGGTTGATAGATATGCTCGATAAATCTGAAAAAGACCCCGAGGCAGAAGTCGTCGTGAAGGCAGTGCTGAGAAGGGCTGAAGGGAAGCTATCTGGGCCGCGTGGCTGGTTGTGCTGCGCTGCGTCACCCTCATCTGTGTTTTGGTGCTCTCTCCCCAAGCATGGGTTTGGTCTCCTCGGGTTGGTTGATGTTGGTGGTATTTAACGTTTGGTTGGACACGAGCCAAAATCACTCCTCTAGAAGAGAATGATAGGCCATAGATCTTTCCCCCATTTAAATGTGTTCCAGAGCTGCAGGAGCCCAAGCTGGCACCCATCAACTCCCCAACTTTTCGTTGGTTATGCAGAGGAAGAGAATTTCTCTTCGGATGCAGATCCTCAGATCCCTGCTGGGAAACCAAGACAGCTGTTTTGGGTCAGGTCGCTTGATCCCAACAACTGCTGAATCGCAGCTCAAGGCCCCTCTAGCTTCTGCTTTCCTCTTCGTGTTCTGTTTCTCTGCTTTGACCTTTGCCAGTCTTTTCCTGTCCCTTCCTTTGGGCCAGGTCCTGGCCTCGGTCACAGCAGTTAAACCTGGGGTAGCTGCTCTGTGGGTGAGACAGAACTGGCTCCAGAGGTGACGGCGGAGTGTGTCCAGAGCAAGGTTTTGCTGGTGGGCACTGTCAGCCCCTGGCTTAGCCCAGTGCTGGGTTTGAGGGGCAGGACCACGCGCCTGCATGAACCGCCAAGCAAAGTTAAAGAATTCTGTAAAACTCGGTACAAAAGACGTGTTAGAAAGCCCATAAGCACCGCTTTGTATGAGGAAATTGCATAGTCTGGAACACCTGACTGCTGTGTGTCTGTGTGTGGGTGCGTACCTGTGTTTGCATGGAGCGTGTAGGGTTTGTAGAGCATGTCTGTGGGCCTTGGCTGCGTGCATGTTTATTATTTATTGTCAATTGTTTCAGTGGGGAATATCAGATGTGGCTTTTATTCTTTTATTATCGGTAAGGGGAGGATCAGATTTGGCTTGGATACTCACAGAAATGTCTGAGAATCATCCATCATACCTTTTCTTGAATGTGAATGACCTCTCCACCTTCTTTGTTTCCCTTAATTCTTGGTCTCCCTCTAATATTCTTCCCTCTACCAGAAATCTTGCAGGAGTAGGTAACCCAGTCCCACCCTGGGACAAGAAGACCCAATCCTGATCTCATTCACACTCACGTAAACCAAAAATAAAATCTTTCGGAAACTGGGAAATCTAGCGTATTGACATTGATTTCCCAACTCTGCTGGTGGTTTCTGGATTCCTGTCTACTGGAAACTGAACTGAGAACTGTTAATTCAGGAAACAGCAGTTGAAGCTTGATGGGAATGTGTTGCCCTTAATCCTTCCGTCATATAAAACCAGCCTAGTGCCCTCGGTTGGAGGAAAGCTCTCTCTGCTTTGACATCATGACACGAGAGCTTAGTGTTCTTCTGACCTAAGGTAGACCAGTGGGCGCTGGGGCTTGGGAGATCGCATTGACTCTTTCTTCTGACAAAAGATGGTCTTTCTGGAAGCTGAGTCTCTCTCATTTCAGGTTGTCCATTCACTTGGGCTTTGGAGACCAGCCTTGATCTAGCATTTCTGTTTCTCGCTGCGTTTCTGCCTGTACAGGGCCCTTGAATTAGGAAAATGAGTCACTGAGGAAACATCAGCCCGTGAAAGAAAGTTTCTGGACCTTAGGCACGAGCCACAGATGTTTTTCCCCAGAGTTTGAAGGGTATTGTGAGGAGGGATTTGAGCTTGGTGGGGATGCCAGAGAAAGTTTGAAAGTATGGAAAATGGTTCCATCTTTCCTTAAGTGCAAAAATAACTTATTTATTCAAGATGAGAAAAAAACTCTGCGGGTGGATTGCTGAAATGATGGGGAGGGATGGAGAGAAACTTGGCAGCGGGTATCTTTTTCAGCCTGATTTCTTCAATGGTTTTGTCAAATTCGGTTTTGGTAATGTGAATACTCATGGAGAGGCTGAACTTCCTCACATACCCTGCTCTTGAGAACCTGAACGTCACTTTCTTTTTTTAAAATACAGAGATACGGCAGGTTAGTACTTGTTGCACAGATGTGCCGAAGCTGAGGTGTGAGCAGAAGAGGGTCTGCCAGTGTGGGAACAAATCCTGTCCTGGAGTAGGAGATATTTTGAGGTGGGACAGTTGTGCATCGCTAGTGGGAAACCACCGCCCTGCTACACCTCTCACTGCTTTGTTGTGGAGCAAGAGGGCTTTCTATAGGAGCAGGTTCAGGGCCAGTTCCCTGTTCAGGCAGCTTTGACATGAGCCATGCCCATCCCTCTGGAGCGAAGGAAGGCGAAAAGGGTTAAAAAAAGCTGTATCTGGCCACCTCCTTCCTAGTGAAACCCGGTACCTGCAGCGGGGTGGCTCTGCGTGGTCCAGCTCTGCCTAGGCTCTGGTGTTTTGTAGGCTGGAACAGCCAAATTTATTTACTGTTCCAGTAAGAATGGGAGGGGGGAATTTGCCTTTGTTTGACGTGCTGAGGTGACAGGCTGGGAAGGGCCTGGTCTGGCGTTCCTCAGGAGCTGGCTTAGCAAGGTGCGGACAAATTCCTGCTTTCATTTTGGGTTTTGTTTGCTGGGGAAGCTGTGATACTGTTCTGCTTCCGAAATATCTTCATTAGCCTGGTGCTGAGCTGTGGGTTTAATTTTACCCAGATAGTGCCAACTGGCTACTTACAGAAGTGGTTTAAGCCTTGAATTTTCCTGCTGCTCACATTAGCAGGGAAGGCTGTGGAAAATTACCAGGGTAACCGTTAACCAGGCAGTGAGTGCGAGGTTCCCAGCAGCTCACGACAGAGCGAGCAGCGTGCGGCTCGCAGGGAGAGCTGCAGCCTTCCGTCGGGCAGGCAGGAAGAAAAGGGAGCTGTACCAGGGCGATCAAAGGCTGTCGATGAGCTGACAGCCTGGTCCGGCCGTCAAAAAGCAAGGCATGATCCAAGGCTGTGTTAGAAGATGAATTTCCAGTAGAGATTAGTGCTGCTGTACCAGACACTGGTGCAACCTCCCTTGGACTGGAGTGGGCTGTTTGGTTGCCAACATATTAGGAAAAAATTTTTTACAATGCGAGTTGTAGAACACTGGCCCAGGTTGCCCAGAAAGGTGGTGGATGCCCCATCCCTGGAAACGTTCAAGGCCATGCTGGATGAGGCTCTGAGCAACCTGAACTGGTTGGAGGTGTCCCTGCTCCTTGCAGGGGGGTTGGACTAGATGACCTTTGAAGGTCCCTTCCAACTCTAACCATTCTATGATTCTGTGATTCAACAGAAATTAATTTGAACTGGAAGAGGGACAAGGACAGTGAGGGGAAGGGGGGCTCGGTCTGGGACGGGGAGGCTGCAGAGCCGTGTCTACCCTGGCAGAGCGGTGGCTGAGTGGGCCGGAGCTGGCCTCGTCTGAGCGGTTTGTGGCTGCAGGCTTTGCGCTGGCCGTGGCTTACTGATAATTATTGAAACCGAGCGCCTGGGCCTGATCACACGCCTTAACGTTTTTCAGCCACGCTCAGCTCAACCTCTTCTGCTTCCCGTTGGTTCCTACCACTGTCCCAGAATTGTATTTGCTGAAACGTCAGGAAAATGGGAGCCTGCCCTCAGAGCTGTACACAGAATAACTCATCCTGATGCCCAGGTCTGCACAAGCTTTTCCAGCTTTTCTTGAGTAAAGAGACATCAGAGCCTCCATCAAGGAGCAGATCTGGCTTCAAGACGTGCCCCAGGCATGGGTGCCTGCTGTTGGGCCTGTTGCAGGCCTCTAGTCCACGTTTAACCAACGCGGTAGAAATTATCTGCTGTTAACTCGCGTTGCTGGGTTTCCATGGCAACCCTTTGGCTAATTAATGCACAGTAGTGAGGGAAGAAATCTGTCCTTAATGATGAATTAATTTGACAAGATTGCTATGGTAGGAAGAGCTCTGAATAGAGACTCTGAAGGTGTACAGCGGGGATCTGAGCACATGCGTTGCTTCTGAGGAGAATAGCTGGGAAAAAGGAAGAAAAAAAGGCGATGTTATTCTGATCTCGTGGCATTCAAACTGCAATCTTCCTCACAATTTGGAAAGAGTTTGCATTTCAGAAGGAAAAAAAACTATCCTGAAAAATACCTAAGAGCATAACTCGGATGGTTATGCTTTTTTGTTTCTTTTTTTTTTTTTTTGGTAAGGTATTTTAACTCAATTTTTGGTATTTAAAAGATTAAATAAAAGCTAAGTGAATTTAACAAGTTAAATGCATGAAAGAATTGGAAAATTCACATTTAAAAACTACATTATTTTACATCAGGAGACAACCCAATCATCATGCCTTCACCCAAATTTCACCCCACTCCACTCCCTGTCGCTCCAGTTCCCCCAGCAGCGCGTGGGCGGTGGGCGGTGGCTGTTGCGGCCTGGCCCGAATGAAGCCATAGGTTGAGCCTGTTGGTTTGAAATTCAAAGGGGAACCAAATGCAGCTTCGCAGCGTGGTTCTGCCCGCCGAAGCGGTGGCCCTGGGAGCATGTTAGCAAAAGTAAACCGGGAGCGAGGAACCAGTGACGATCTGGGGTGTGTTGGGGGTCAGTCACGAGTGGAGGTTCCCATCGGCGGCGGCAATTAAACTGCTTCAGCGCGTTGTGCGCACGGCGATGGGCTCAGTCATGGTGTCCTGGTTGAATTCTTCCTTGGGTAATTGTGCTCAGCCTTCCCGAATGCTCTCCTCCTGCAGCTTTAATTAGCTAGAGCTGCGGTTCGTGAACTTCTGCGCTGCGTGAACTGCAGCCGGATGGGGAGTTTGGTGGAGACCTGTCGTCCCTCCAGCGATCTCGCCGCTACCTCCCACCCTGTGTGACTTCGGCAATTGCGTACACGGAAAAGTGGCGGTAGGGAAATAACGAGTGTGTTTTAGCTGCTGTTTAACGAGGTTTGACTTTCAGAAACCGACTCTTTGCAAAACTGCCAGCGAGTGCCCGGCGAATCGCTGTACCCCCAGCCGGAGCCTGCAAACTGGAGTTTCCTGGGGTGTTGCTCAGGTGCTGGCATTACCAGCGGGCGCAGTTTTGGGGGAAATTGTGGCTTTGGCTGCTGTGGCCGGGCGCCGTGGGATCCTGCTGTCCTCGGCAGCCCTGGGGCAATTCACCCTTCCCCGTGTTTTGCAAAAGGGCGGACAGGATGAAAGATCGAAAGAGATTCTCTTGAGATTTCAGCCTCTCCTGATCTCTGGCAGCACCTGGGCCGTGCAAGGTTGTGCCTTTCTTGGTGACAAATCTGTTCTCCTCTGGGAGAACCGTCCTTACGCACCTCCGCGCTGCTGATGATGAGCACAGGGCTCTGTCTGGTACCCGTGGGGCCCCCAAGCCCATGCCAGCGGCTTTGCACGGATGCACGAGCTTCTTGAAAATGCCTTCCCGGTGTCCGAACCTTGCAGGAAAGTAAGCGCGTTTGTTTTCTCTTTACATGATTGCCCCTGTGAAACGGGCACGTTGCATCAAGGAATGCCTGCCTTTCCTCCTGGATCGCTGCTGCTGTCTGAAAAACCCTGATACCAGCACGCGATCCGTGTTTCAATTCCCTGAGCTCAATTAAGTGCAAAAAATATTCACATTTCCCCCTCCAATACCGAGTGACCCGAGGAGAAAGGGCTGAGGGGGCTTTATTCGGTGTAAACAGGGCTGTAAGTTGCCACCAGCGGTAGTGCAGACACTTTTATTGAGATATTCTATAGTATTTATATATAGTTTTATTTAATTAAGGCTGTTTGGGGCGCTGGAATGGCCTGCCTCGAAACCATCACAAATCTCCTCTGGACATAATTGGCTGCTGCTTTGGGTTGTTAAAAGTTGCTTTTCCTGCGTTTCCAAGGAGTAGAAATAATAGTGGAGAGGGGGTTATTTTTGCCTTTTTTTAGGAGAATGTGTCCGAGTGCTCACGTTGCTTTTAGGACACGTGGGTTCTGAGAAGGCTGGAGAAGGTGAGGCTGCGCACCCGAAAAGCCGCTGGCCCTTGGGCACAGCGAGGTGGAAGCGTTCGAGGGAGCGACGGTGGCAGACTACCTCGCGCTTTCAGCACCGCGTTATACAGAAATAATGCCTCTCTCAAAGCGTTTAAACTGTGTTAGCACAGGCTCGGAAATGGTAGTTTAGCTGAGCTTTTAGCGGCTTTAATCTCTTTCTGGGTATTAATCCTTCCAGAACCTCTGATAAAACGTGTTGCTTTCCCTGAATCCCGCCCACGCTGTCAATATCTGTCTGAGATGAGTTGCTTGGCGCAGAACAAGGCAGGGAGGAGGGATCGGTGCAGCGTCTTGCGGCTCTTGCTCTCATTTCAGTGCCTTCCAGACTCCTCTCTGATTTCCTGCCGTCGTCGCTGCTGCGATTCCTCACCCTGTGAGCATCTCTCCCGTTGAAAATGGGTCTGGAATGAGTTTGGCTCCTGTTTATTAGCTTTATTTCTCAGCTCTCAGATATGTTCATGAGGTTTTTGTGTTTGATATGATCAGGGAATGTTAGTGAATAGTATCACCCCCTCCGCATTGCAGTGCAGATGTCAAGGGATCAAAGCCTGCAACAAATCTTGGGTCCAGTTTCTTGCACTGTTTTTTCTTCTTACTTTGCACTGCATGGCAGGATCCTGAAGCCTGTGTGACAGCAAACCCAATCTGCGATCCAGGTTATCAAAGACTGCAGCTGAACTGGAGGGGAAATTCTTTTTTTTTTTTTTTTTTTCCCTTGTGTACTTGACCGCTGCGCCGCTTGCACTCTTGCGCGTTGCCACCGTGGTCAAGTTTCTCTGCTGTGTCAGCTCTTTTCCATGCTTCTTCCCTTTGGATACGCTTCCTGGCTGGTCCAGCCGTGCAGTTTTGAATGAAGGCAGCGGCGACCTTGAGCGACACTGGCCATAAAAAAGAATGTCAAAATTTGTGGGCATAGGGTAATGTATTGTTTCCACGGCAGTGCTATAGGAGGGAAAAGCGATGGGATGCGCGGTGTGCAGTAGCGATGGAAACCCGAGAGAGACAGATAGCACTGCGTCTGTCCTGCCTCTCTCTGAGTGGACCACAAACCAAAACCAAATCAGGCTGTCGGAGCTCCTATCCATTTTCACAGGGCTTGTTTAAACGAGGATTTACGAAGACTAAAAGCTCCTTAGAGATGCTTAATTCTTCTAGGTGGAGTACATATCTAGGCCAGCAGTAAAAATTCCTTACCAGATGTCTTCAAGAGGGTGGTCACCATGGACTTTCCCAAAGAGAACATCTTGGATGCTTTCAACAAGCAGTATCAGTTCTTAATGATGGCAGGTTAGATAGTGTGGACAGGGCTTGCCATTTTTTAAAGCCTTGGGAATATTCGGAAGTTGCTCCAGTGATGGAAAGAGAAATTAACAGGCTGTAGTGAGGGGTACGTGCTCTTGTTTTTAGAAATTAGTCAAAACAGTTTAGCTATTTTTTTTTTATTTCAGGAATTTGAGTGTATTTCACTATCAATTAACGTTATCTCGTGTGGCACTGTGCATTGCAAAACCCCTGTGACTTGCCTGGGTGGATCTTGGAGCCAAGGCCTGCGCATTTCCATTTTGCCTCTGCTCACCACCTCTCTAGGAGCAGTGTCGTCGCAGTTGTCGTAGGTTTAGATGTATCTTTCCGATCCTTCCCCATCACTGTTGTCACCTTGCCGTGCTTGCCTGATCCACGGGGCAGTTGGCATGAGCTGCGCACAACGCAGAATGTCCAGGGGAGGTCCACACGCTTGATTTCCGTTTCTTTAGCTGAAAAAAAAATCCCTGTGAGAAGGGTTGGAGACTTTCCATTAGGTGAGAATCTCCCAACTTCATTATGTGGTCTCTTTTCTGAAAATTTCTGTTCTAGAAGAAACAGTCCTTTAAGGCATCCTTTAAGCATTCTGAGTCAGGAAAACCTATTTCTAAAAGGAATAATAATTATGTACTGGATCTAATTGAGTGTAGATGGCTTAGCAGGCAAATAATATCTAGTAGAGCTGAGGCTGAGCCTGAGCAGATCCTTGGATGAGAATTCGTCTGGGCTAATGGGACTCTAAAAAACTCAGCCACGACAGCTCTGTTTGGGTATTTCAATCCAAATCCAAGTTGGGCTGTGATCATGCACCCTCAAATCTGTCTGTACCTGTGTCCAGCAACCACCCTGGACTGTCACTCATATTTTACACTCGTTCTGCTCTAGAAATTTTTCTCTAAAAACTGAAAGCAGCATTGGACTTGACAGAGACATCGGACACCGGGGTTATATTCCTCGAAGCAAGAACCCAATGTATTTGCTGAAGGTTGCAGGTGTTCCCGTTGACTTTGGTGTCACTATTCACTTGAGTAAGGACAGAGCCTTACAGACGTAGGGTTGGGGGTTGTCTGGTTGCTCAAAGTGGCTGTTTCAGACAGTGATCCCAAGGACGCGGGGATAGGGAGTCCATCCCAAGCAGGAGCTCTGTCTGGGGAGTCAGGGAGGACCGGCACAAGTGGTGCCCCATTATTTTCATACAAAGCAACCAGCGCTCGCTCCAGGCCTCTGTAGGTCAATGGAATGGGACAGAGCAGGGACAGGAAAGATCTTCCACACCAGCAAAGTCCACACAGCCAGGGATTAGCTTCACATGAGCTGTACTGCTTCCAGTTCTTCTGAGGTGACTCACGTCCCGGGATGAGCTGGACGCTTCCCACCCGGAGGCTGGTATGGATTTTACACACACTCCGTTTACCTTTCCCCTCTGAGAGCTGACTTTTTTTAAAGCGTAAGTGTTTTAAAAGTAGCGTTTTGGTTCACCTTTAGAGTTGCCATTTGACTTCTTTGTCGTAACACGTCCTGATTAGTGATTAATTGCGAAGGACGTGTTCTGGCTCCAGCCTGTGTCCTGGGGTGCTTGTCGCAGCGATGATGCACTGGGCTGTTACTCACTCCCCTTAACCTGACAGCTGTAGTTCTCCCTCTGACTGGGTAATGACCTTGGCCAGGTACAGGCACGTTTGCGTAGATGTGTGTGGTTGTAGGGCATTGGGGACGTGCAAATTTTTCTTTCGCTTGCGTGCCCTTCGTTTTTACCTAAGTAAGAAAAAGGAACACACGGAGAGTTATTTCTAGAGGTAGGTGAATAATGCAGAAAATTATTCACTCAAAAACCCCTTCAGACAACTCCGATGTTTGCCTTAAGATAGTGTTGCAAATCCTAGTGCAAATACCTGCTCACAGAAATGTTCAGTCCAGCGATCCTGAAAATTGTGTGTGAATGCAATAGTCACCCAGTCCAGGAGCAGAGCAGCGCCAGGTGACTTAATTGATCCATTAAGGAAATCAGGAATAACGACTATTTTAAGCGGTAGTTACAGAACAGATAGTTTGCAAGCGATGTGTAGCCAAGTTAGACAAAAAAAGTTGTCAGATCATAGCAGGTAAAAAATAATAGTGTGAAAACCGGTCTGTTTGTGGATAATTCACCAAGGAGGAAAGGCTGCTAAAAGCAGAGGTCTCCTGTTGTTCCTTAATGAATCCAGTCTATTAGCCAGCGAAAACATCACATCGTCTTGAAAAACAAATGGTATTTGGATGCTTCTTTCCATGCGTGAGGACCCGTTTTAACGGGAACACACTGATTATGCTGTGGAGATGATTTTGTTACAGCAGAAATGAAACTGAGTTTGCAGCTGTAACTGTTCGGCTGGGAAGCGCTGGAATAGGTGTGCGGGGACAGACGCCTTTTAATTCCGCTGCGTTTCTCTTTAACGTTTGCATCCCTTTACTCCACGTACAGCTTCTGGAAACGCCTCGGTTCTCTCGGGTGCGGAGGCAGAGAGCCTGGCTTTCGAGCGTCAGCGGCTTCCCAGCCACCGTCGGGAGGCGGCGTGCCGTCGGCCGGTTGGGAGAACCGTGTCCGCGGCCCAGTTTGTACACGGATGGGAACTGGCTCACAGATTCCCAGTCTCCGTGACATGCTTTGTGATGCACAGGGAACTGTGTGAGTCACAGTGCTCCAGCTATGGTCTTCTTGGATGGAAATTATACTTTTAAATCTATACTGTGATTACATGCGGCGCTGGTGGGCTCATTGGAAGGAGCTGGGATGTAAGTCATTAAGTTGAGTGGCTGCCGCCATGTACTGCGTTTGCCAGCAGATAATAGACAATGATATTTCATCTATGACAACTTTGCCCTCTAGACTTGAATAGAATTATCTTGGTACGTAACCGTTTTCTCCAGCACCATCCAGGTGATAGCTTTGTCATACTAGACAGCAAACGTGGCCTCTTCTGAATAGGGAAGGTGGAAGAGAGAGGGATGGGAGTTGCACGTGTCTTGTGCAGCGTGACCCGCAGAGAAGGGAAGGGGCCGGTTACACAACCAGCGAGGTGACACCGGTTTGGCGTGGTGGGGCCAACCGCCGCGCTTTGGCAGTGGTGTTTTGCACAAAGGAAAATAAGAAACAACGACAGCTTGACTCGCTCTTAACGGGTGCCAAAGCTCGTGTTACTTGCTCCGGGGCTTTCGTCGCTCCTGCCCAAGCCTCGGACCCGTACAGGGGGTCGGGTGCGGCGTGGGGCGCTTCGGGCTGGGGCGGCGGCGAGGGAGCGTGGGAGCACGCTGTGCCGTGGAGATAGCCGCCGTCTCCCTGCACAGCCCAGTGAGAACTCGTGCTTCAGAACCGGTGTTGGTCTGAAAAAAAACCGAGTGTTGTGGGCTTTCCACACAGTTTTAGGTGAAGGCTGAGAAGCGATGATCCGAGCTGCCGTCCGGTTGAAGGAAAGGGTTGTGGCAAGCGTCGGCTTCGAACGACTGCGTTGAAGAGGACGTTTTGGCTGTGGCAATTTTCCAGCAAACCTGAGAAGCCATCAGACAGTGACTTTCGCTCGTTCCGAACCTGAATGGAGAAAAGCAGCTTAGAGGTGGAAGGCTGCGTGTCCCCGTACTGATCTGGCCAATCCACGTAATAGGCTTACCGGGTCTGATGGCAATCTGGAAGAGTTAGGCGCGTTTAACTAGCATTGATTCATTACCCTGCTGACGAGGCAGCCTTTGACATGCAGGATTGTCCATTGATCTTTTCGTAGGAAAGCTAGGATGAGCTCAGGATGCCTCTCGCTGCTTTTTGGTCCAGGTGCTGAATACTGAGAGATGTGAGGAAGACTTGCAGTTTTACTGGAGTAATTCTCTTGAACATCATAATGTAGGGGCCACAGGCTTTGTCTGGCCGTTTCTTATTCCGGGTGCTCATCTGATTAATCTTTTCTGGAAGCTCAGGTCTGCGAAACAATTTGTAGATGGCTTTCCCCTCTCCGTGCTCGGCTGCCAAGGAGCTGCTCCCTGGCTCTACGAGGTGTGAGTGGCTGTGGCTGACGCTGAGAGATCAGAACAGCACGTGAGGAGCCTGAGCACTGAGTGTGATCAGTGTAATACATTCATCTGGACTTTCCTCCAGCCTGGGCACTGATTTCCACTAATAGTGGCCACTAATTTTTAAGTTCCAGGTTCTCATCACTTACTAAATATCTGTCTGTTTTGTTTTGTTTTGTTCTAAATGGCATCATCCTAAAGTACCAATAGACGGGAATTATGCATCATGAAGTCTATTACTGAAAATGTTTTAATACGTTGTGGTGTAACGTGATGTAACCCAGGGTTCTGCTTCATTTTTAAAGGTGTTTTAAGCCACATTGCAGTGATTGATACCACAAAGGGGGGCTCTTGCTGCTCGTTCCTCGTACTTGGCCATCCAGCAGTACTGTTTCTGTTTTGTATTAACAGCCCTGCATTTGAATTAATTTCCTTTTGTGATTTTTAGATCCTGGCCAGCTGTGTCAGCTCTTACAGGACAAAGCACCTGCTTACACTTTCATTAGTCCTGTTCCTGTCACCGTGGTCAGTTCAGTGTGGATGCCTGATCCGAGATAAGTGAAGCTGCTGCCAGCTTTGTGGTGGCTGGTGGCAGTTTTCCTGCAGCTTCAGGTGCAAAGACCCCACATCCGGGATGGGATCCGTGTGCTGTTGCCTTTGGGAGTAGCTGTGTTACGCTGAGTAACGCAGTCCACGGGGAGTAATTTGTGTCATTTGCTCCTTAATTCCCTTTTGCTTTGGGGACTCCCGTGCCCCAGAGTAACAGGTGACGTACATTTAAAAATAAATAATCTCTGGACCATCAAGCGCTCTTGCCTTCCTCAGAACAAGTACAATTTTATCTTCCCTCCTTGCAAAAACTGTTCAGTTGCTCCGATGAACTCAGTCTGCCTACAGCCAGCCCATCTGCTCCATGGGAGAGAAGTCTCTTGCTTTCCAGTTTCAAAAGGACAGGCTTCTTGGTTGAAATGGTCATTTGGCATTCCCAGCATTTCCAGTCAAGTCTTGGTTATTGGTGAATGGGTTTCGAGGTTGGCGGATCAGTGACACCACGGAAGTAGGGATGCTCGGATGCTCTCTGTGCAGTTGGGTGCCTGTAGCTCCGGGCTCAGGGCTCCACGGCAGCCTCTTGCCCCTCATCGTACATTCCCAGAGCCTAATTTTTAGATATTTTGTAATATCCGTTTTGCTTGTCTGCCTTGGTCTGCAGCTTGGGTCACTGCGAGATAACCGTGTCAGTCTTCTCCCGAGGCCTGCCGTGGTCTGTGCACAACGCGTCGATGTTATCTGGCGCGGTGTTGGCTGTCGCGGCGGGCGGCGGGGCTGGGCTGCTGCTTTATGAACGCTGGAAATTTCGCTTGGTAATCCTGGCCACTTCCCCCATCCGTATTGCCGGCCCGGCCCAGTTGGATTAAACTGGGCATAAATCAAAGCACAGCTTTGGCCCTCTGAACCCAGGAAGAATTTCCAGTACAACTCTCAGTCTTTGAGGCAGTTGTGGCCTTTGTTTAGAAATGTGGGGAGCCTCTCCTGGGGGCAGAAAACTGGGATTTGTGTGGTATTTTAAGTTTTCACCCTGAAGAGCCTTCAGATGTTTATTTTCTGGGTGCTGTAATGAGGGATTCGTGCTGACAGCCTGTGCTGGCCCCGCGTTGGGAAGGCGCTGGGAGCTGCTCTGGCCGCGTTTGACGGAAGGTGCTTGTTTCCCCGGAGCGGTTTAAACTTTGAGTCCCGGAACCGAGCTCGTAATTTATCCCAGTTAAAAGATGATGGTTAGTGGTTATTTGTAATTACTCTGCATGAAAGATATGTCGTCAGGCAAGGGGAAGTTAGTGTGCCCGGTATGCGAAAGGGATTGGAAAGCAATTCCAGTGACATATGCACCATCAAAGTGGAGGCCCCGCCGGTGCTCCGGAGCCAATTAAACACCGCATGGGCAGCGCTTTATTGGGGTGACGCTGCCTCGTTACCAGGCCTTTTCCTCGTTGCTGCCTTGGTTTTATGGGCAGTCTCGGCTCTCCAGTTACCAAGCGTGGCTCTGCGTTATTATTATTTATTACTATTATTATTATTTTATATTCTTATTCACAGGAATGACATGGACAACAACCGTAATAAGGTGGAGAATAAGGCGAAAACCACACCCTGGAGTCTGCTGCTGTACCCTGTGCAAGGCCAGGGGATTTCACGTGTGCCAGGAGATATATTTTTCATTGATTTAAATTTTCTTGAAAAGCTAATAACCTAGTCCTAATGAACCTTTAGGCTGTACTGCTCTCCACCTTTAGATGTATCTATATAAAGCTTCCAACCAAGTGTGGCAGGCTTTCCAGAATACGGAGATATCAGAGATGCTCTCGCTCCAATCAGGCTCTTTCAGCTGAAATCCAGCCATTAGTCAAATTCATCAAAGGACTCGAAAGCAGAAAGGGAAATTCTTTGCCTTGTTAACCTTTGTGTGATTGCACCTCTTCAGAGAATAAGCAAATCAAGTGGAAATGCCCTCCCATTTGTTTTGTGAACGCGTCGTGCGGCGAATCCGCGATGATTTGGCATTATTCAGTTTGTATAATTTCTGACGAGAGGTTTAAAAATAAATACACAATCAAAGGGACTATTGGGAGATGACATAAGAGCAGAAGTACAACGTGATGGGGTGGGTGACGTTTTCTTGTACGCTTTCTTTTTCTCCGCTCCGTCAGCTGAGCGAACCAGGGGAGCGTTGGACCGAAATGTGGGCTGCGGCGTCTGTCCTCTTCGCGGCTCGGGTGAGTGCCCGTCAAACTGCTCCTGGGCTTGGGCTCTGTACCTGGTTTTCCTGGAGGAGACAGATGAGCGGATCTTGGAAGAGCTGTAAATGCCTCCTTGGCGAATCTTTAATGTGACGGCATTGCCGTTGCAATAAACGGCCCTGTGATTAACAGCCCTGTCAATGCGTGTTGGAAGCGTTCCTGCTCGTGAGGGAGCACTGCCATTAAAACACGAGAGGGTAGAGCCGCGTGAGGTGCCTTTCTTCTGGGAAAGCGGGAAGTGGCGCGGGGTTCTCATGTGGCTGGGGGTTTGCCGATCTTTTGCGCCTCCCGTTTTGCTGGGGTTCCTCTGTGGTGATCTTCAGTCTGGATGCCAGCTCTCTGTATATTCTTGTGGGAAGATGCTTTGGCTGCCGCCGTTACGGAAGGGCCTGTTGGATACGACGGGAAATGCTGCTGTTATTTTACAGTGTGCTTTTATGTTGTCTGAATAAAGGGCATGTCTGTACAAGAGCAATCTGAACAAACGCCATCGTCTCAGCGTGTTTCTCCATCTCCCCCTCGCAGCCTGCTCCCCGTTCCTGCCGTCCCACTCCCGTGGAGGAGTGCATCATTTATGTAATGCTGGTTTGAAAGGGAACTACCCAGAGCTTTTTTTTTTACTGTTATAACTATTTTGATGCATTAATAAAACATCTAATAGAGGAGTACATCCCTGCCTTAATATTATTCGTATTACTCAGAGGCCCTGATCCTAGAAACTTCGTAGGTACTTAGAATTTTCCAAGGAGATGGTGACCTATGGAAGATTTCTTTGGGGTTTATTTGGAAGGCGGCTCTTTATTAAGTGAATTTTGGACTAGTGGGAAACTCTGTGCTCGAAACTCAACACAGAATCTTGTGAGCTAGCGATGATTGTCCCTGGGAGAGGTACGAACAAGTAATAGCGATTTGTGTGGCCTAGCCTCAAACCGAATCACCCCCCTGAAAAGATTTCACAGTTTTGTGCCCATTTCAGTCTCCAGGGACCAGCAAGTCCCTGATTTGTTTTTCAGATTGGCCCATAAGAAGCCAGTAAGTGTTGATTAGTTGGGACTGCCTAGCAAAATTCTGCAGCGGTGGCTGATTCCACTGCTGCTCGGCTGCGGGCAGTTGCTGAGAAGGAGCAGATGTTAGCCTCCAACTGTGCGTCGTGGCTTTGGAAGTGAGAAAAGTCAGGGAAAATGGACCAGACGGATGGGAGGCAGAGGCAGCCCCATCTTGTAGAGCCGGAGCAAAGTCCCTGTGCAGGGACACAGCTGGGTCGTGGCTGGGAGATTCAAACCCTGCAGTAGCCTGGAAGAAGCTGGAAACCTTTGTTTAGAGGTCGCTTTCTGAAATCTGCTTTAGAGAAACATCCTAAGTGGGGATCCTGGGCTTTTTTCCATCAGGATGTGCTGTAGATATAGACCCCCAGACAGGGGGGTGACAAGGCCTGTGGGCCCTGCTGCTACAGGAGGGTCTTTCCTGGCACCCCTCTTCCCCTCCTCTCCTTTGGGGCACGGGAGCTTGCTCCCGACCTGCTCTAGTGACGAGGTAGAGTCATTCCACCCTGCTGTGTAACAGGGCATTGTTCCTTTTATTCCGTTCCTTTTATTCCTTGTATTTTTATTTTCCTGCTTACTTTGGTGGGGAGAGCTATTTTACCTTGCTAGCAGTGCTAGAAAACAGTGACCATTAAAAAAAATTTGCAAATTCCAGAGCTGAACTACCACTTTTTGAGCTCCTCCCTTCTGTTCCTTGGAAGCTCCCGCCATGGCATCAATGACAATTCCTCCCCCTTGGCTGAGGCCTTTGGAAAGCCAAGGGAAGGAGGAGACAGCTGGGGTTGTTTGCCAGCTGGGCGTTTCTGAGCATTCCCGACATGAGTGAGGACAGTCACGGCGAGGTGAGCTCAGCAGAGGTTTTGCGACGCCGCACTGCGCTGCGTTTGCTGTGGTACAGCCTTTGGCGTCCCCGCCGCGGTGTGCCGGGGTCGGGAGCTCTCGGCTGGCACGCTTTGATGGCACTGTATCCTGGAGGCTGCGGCTTGCAGAGTCCTCTGAAACCCTTCTTTACCGTTTGTTGTTATTGTAATTTTATTTTGGCAGCATCTCTAATATAATTCAGTATTTCCAGTGGCCATGTTCCATCCTAGAAATAACACCGGACTAGAAGAGAAAGGAAAATCCACATGGACCTTAAGTCGGAATTATGTCATTCCTTTCCACTGCCTTGACTTGCCATTGTGAGAGCATTCACCGGTTGTCCATGGGCGTTAGGAGTCTCTCAAATAAGCGTCTTTACAGTGAGGGTTTGATGGAATTATTGGAGGTTTATGGAGCGCTTTGGAGACCTGTAGTGAAAATCCCTGGAAAGGCTGACGCATGTGATCCCGGTGATACGGTGATAGGACCCCACAGGAGGTGAAGAAGGACCCACGATAGCAGTGACTCTGGTCCCTAGACCATGCCCAACATCCTGGTAATTAACCTGGTCTTCTGCCCACTCAGAAAATTTTTTCGTCACCGCAGACAGCAAACGATTGGCACTGCTCTGAAGTCTCCCATGAAAGAGTAAAAATTATTCTCAGGTCTGTGGTTAAGAAATGCTCGTGGGCATTTCTCCTGCGCTGATGTTACGTGATGAAAGCATCAAGGAACTTTTCTCTTTGGGCTCTTTAGTTTGAACAACCAACTGACAAGAATAATTGATTTTAACAGCAGCTAGGACTTTCACCTGGAAGACAAGCGGTGTTCAGGGTATGCCAAAACCAAATGTTCGTTATCAACTATTGCGTTTCTTCCAGCTGCCTCCCTCTTCTTATGTGAGCAGGACACTTTTCCCAAATATCTAAGTCCTCGTTATTGTAAATGTACAAGGCTGAGATTTTGGGAATTCTTCTGGTGGGCACGGAGAACATAATTCTCTTTGCAACAGCCTTCACATGCTGAAGAACTGTTGTGTCTGGGAGGTGTGACTGAATGTTTGACTCTTCCTATTGCGATTGTTATTGTTAAATCCAGTGCTTTGTTACCCCTTTTCAGTGATGGCCAAATTGTAGATGAGGGGAACGTAAGATGTTGGAAAGGTAAAGTTCTGCATCACCCAGTTAAACACAGAGAAACAGTAATTTCTAGGGCATGATTCACCTCACTCGAAGGTAGACAACTGAAATAGCCGAGATGAATCACGCTCCAGATGTGTCCCTTTCTCTTCACTGATTATAAAGGAGTCCAGATGACTCTCTCGGATGCTGTGTGGTAGACATTGAAAATTACAGCAGATAAGCCTGTTTCAAGGTCTTCGGCTGAGTATGCCTGCCCACAATACAAAGACCTAGATTTGAAACCAAGAGACGTGAACTTTCTGGAGTGAAGAGCTCCTATGTTGAATTATCTCAGAAAATAGTATTTTCTCCTGACCTTTCTCTGGTTCATCATCTCTCGCTGCTGTGGATGTCAGGTTCTGTCTCTGTAACCCTGCCCCGAAAGAGTCAGACGGCTCCGCAGATACAGCAAGTTGTCTGGCAAAATAAATGGAACTGGATTTTAGGCTCTGATGTTCTCTCAATGGTCCCAGCACATGCAATGGTTGGGACTCGAATTCTGCCATCCTGCTGCCGTCCTCTTTTCCCAGGCTGAACTCTATTTGTATTTTGGAAGGCCAAGGCTTCCTTGCAGGCTTCCTGGCATGTTGAATTCCTTTCTTGGAATAACGATATGGACCGGGGACTGGCAAGGACCAGCTGAAGGGGTTGGTCTTCTGTCTGGTGGCACTGGGCAGTGAAAACCAAGAACTTACAGCCTTTGTCCTTGAGTATCAAGAAACACGTTGCAAAGCAACCTCAGCTCCTGACATCCATTGAAAGCATCTTCCAATCTTTGCTTTAACGGCAGAAAAAGGCCGAGTGCATCCCCTGCTTTTCTGGCCTTCTGCAGGTCCCTGCCAGCCCGTGCCGCTGGCCAGGCCGTGCTCCTTGGAGCTGGGATGTTGTGCCTCAGGCTTGGAAACACGCTTTTGCAAAGTAGGGCTAGGAGGCTCTAAACCACACTCCCTCTGAAGTTGGGCTTGGGTGACATTTCCGTGGCAGTGCCCAGAACCGCCTGTGTGTGAAGTGACAGCAAAGCCTGTGTCAGCTGAAGCAGAAAAAACAGAAACGTGGCTTCTGCGTAATAGCTCCGTTCCTGGTCCATCGTCGGTGCAAAATGGGCCAAAATACCCCATGGCATGAACGAAAGGAACAAGCGTCAGACCAACCTGATTTATTTTTTGACAAGAAAACTGATTTTCTAGACAAAGAGAACATACTCTACCTCACTTATTTAGATAAGCTGAATACAATGAGCCCCTGGTTGGGAGGTGGCCGTGGGAGAAAGGGGGAGATGTTGCCTATTACTGCGAGATTTCTGTGGCACTGTAATAAAGGCTTCATGCTCTGTCGCAAACCTCTGGTGAGGTCTCTTTGGGAATAGTATTTACAGTTCTGGGCATCTGTGTTCAAGAAAGGTGCAGGGAAAACATTGGGATGCCGGGAAGGGCTGGTGAAACGCTCAGGGGAAGGGAGAGGCGTCTACCAGGACAAGGCTGGAAGAGCAGAGCTTGCTTAACCCAGGCAACCAGGGGCTGGGGTGAGGAGGGACAGTGTCCCTAAATACGGCAGGGGGAACACTGGTGAAGGTGAAGAGCTTGGTCCTGGCAGAAGAACAGATGACCGTTATCTGGTCTTGAATGTATTGAGGAGGTTTTCTTCATCGGTGAAGTCTTAATTCCTTCCACAGCTGTCTTGGGGTTCTTTGTGATTCAAGCTGGGGGGAACTGAAGGTCCTACACCATCTGGCTTCAGCTGATGCTGGTGTGGATTGATCCTCTGGTGCCCAGCTCCGTGCAGCTCTGTCAAAAGCCCAAATGTGAGAGAAATGCCCACTCATGCAGTAGATGCTTTCTGTGATAAGTTCAGCACATCAGTTAGGTCCGTCGCTCAACTCTTCAGCAAGAGCTTGTTATGCACCCGCGCCTTTGCTGTCTGCTTTCGGGTGGTCTCATGAGGCGCGTGCGTAGAAGTCCCTGTGTGATATACGAAGAAGCCGTGTTTCTTTTACAGCCGATCTTGAATTGGAGAGGACAATTTGTCAAAATGGAAGTGGGAAGGACGTTGTTTTACTGTATCTACTGCAGGAAGAAGTGAGGTCCACTGACTAGATACGTCTTGGCTTTGACTAAGTGTCAAGTCAGGGTCTCGCAGGTCTTGCTGCTTTATGTACAACTGACTCTAAGAACTGAAGAGCTGAAACTGCAGCTGTAATTGTCCCAAACCTAAGGATTTCTTAAAGGAAAGTCAGTTCAAGGAAAGCGTTAAATCAGGTCCTTTAATCTGTTGACCGAGTTGCCCGCAAGGACGTGAATGCTCTTGTGTGTTTGTGCTGAGAGCCCTGCAGCAGTGCTGGGAGGTTTACTGCAAGTTCCCGCTGTGCAGGCCGGTATCAGCTGGCATTGTGGTGAGCCAAACTCATGAGCGAGCCGTTAGGAGCCATCTGACCATTCCTGGTGCTTCTGCGCTTACAGAACCGCCGCGACGGGTTATTGTCTTTGTGCATGGAAAGGCTATCTGCGGCTGTTCGAGTCTTGGCGTGTGGAAGGTCTGGCATGGTTGCAGTGCTGAGCTCTTTCTTTGTGAGCTGGAATTCTGATTTGGAGGCGAGCCCAAGTGCACTCTCAGTGTGTCTCAGACGGCAGAATTAATGAACGAGGTTCAGGATGGCTCTGACAAGCTAATAAGCACATGGGTAAAGTCTGTGTTTGCTAAGGCAGTCTTACTGTTCAGTGCAGAATTCCTGCAACGGACGAAACACAAACAGAGTTTATTATTCTGTTAAAAAATATATGGCTGTCATTCTGAGGAGCAGCAGGTGTCCCAGGCGTGGATGGATGATTTCTCTTGTGGATGCGCAAGCATCAGTGTTCGGATGAGTCCTTCCTGCAAGCATTAGGCAGGAATTAGATATATGTGTATATATATATATATGTATGTATAAAACTGGGTGGCTCGCAATGAAAAGGAAAACCAGTTAGGTCCCTGCCGTCGTGCTGGTCCAGCCCTAAGGCAGCCGTGTGCTCCTTGGAGAGACGTTCAGGAGGTCCAGTCTGGCCCCAGTTTCTGGTGGGCAGGTATCTGCCCCCGAAGGCCGTCACAGCGGCCAGCGCCGGCGCGTTCCTCGTGGGCAGAGCGAGGTTTTGGACGTGCCACAGAGCCGGGCTGTGTGCCGGGGCAGGCCGTAGCAGGTCGGCAGCGTGCCGCGGTGCCCTTCCTATCCGCTGCGTCGCGTGAAGGTGTCAAAAGCAAGGGATGTCCGTGCATCACCAGCGCTAAACAAATACCGAACTCTCAGTTAAAAAAAAAACAAAGTGTTATTTAAATGTTTGCAAGCTTTGCTTGGTTTTGTATGGAAAACCTTCTCAGCAAACTTGCTCTGCGACAAAAACTCCTTTGCAGGACGCCATCGCGTGGTTTTGCCGTTTTTGAGAACCCCCAGCTATACGTTTTGCTAACTGAATTGTACCCGAAAGCCACGTACCTCGCTAGACGTGTGTGCCCGCAGATACGGCGTGGCGGTGGGAGGGAGGTGTTGCTGTTCCCGTGCGCAGGACCTGGGAGGGGCTGGGGGTCCGCACGCGGCACTCGCTTGCGTGGCGTGGTTGGGAGCAGAACGGCGGTCTGCGGAAACGATCGCAGACTGGATTCCATCACGTGAGGGTGAAACTGGTCTGGATTGGGATGGAGGAAAAGGGTTTTTCTTTGGCTGAGTGCTTTCTTTCTGTGCTGCTGCTGTGCATGTGCTTGCGCCGGGGAACCGAGCTTTTATTGACTGCTGGTTTTCTGTTTTCAAAGCTGATCAGTGGTGGTTCTATTGTAAGTGCTGAGGCAGTATGGGATCACGTCACCATGGCCAACCGGGAGTTGGCGTTTAAAGCAGGAGACGTCATCAAGGTCCTGGATGCTTCCAACAAGGACTGGTGGTGGGGTCAGATCGACGATGAAGAAGGATGGTTTCCCGCCAGCTTCGTGAGGGTGAGTGACTTTCTTCTTTTTCCCACTACCGTGTAGCGAATGCCAACGCTGCTCAGAAACGGTTACTGTGTTTGTTATCATTGACGTTATTTCCAGTGTGTCCATTGTCTGTCCGAAAAATGGAGAGCTTTCAAAAGAAGTGAGAGCGGGGTGGGGGGAGGCTGGAATAGCTGTTGGCTCTGCTTTTTATGCTCTTGGGATATGGAGCGGCCTTTACTGTGTGTCCCAACACGTGTAGCCTCTCTCCTTAAGCAGTTCTTTGAAAACCAGTTAAGTATCGTGCAGGCTGTGAGTGGATGATTTGGTGGGGCCTGAAAGTTCACGCCGGCTCCAAGCGACCCGCATTTGGGAGAGCTGTCTGGCCTGCCTGTCGCACAGGGGGGGTCAGCCCTCCCTGTTCCAAAAGCAGTGCTGTGTTTTGGCTCTTCAGCAGTTTTGGGTGTAAAATTACTTCACTAATTAGTCCGTGACCAGCTCTGGTTATTTGTTTAAGGATGCAAGGAACCATTTTGCTCGTCTCTGGTTTCTCGCTGAAGCACATCTTGCCATACCCAGCCACCTCCAGTGGCGATCTGCCCTTTCACAAATAAGAAGGATCTGAGCACTTAATTTTTTTTGCTCAGTGTGTGTTAAGAAAGCAAAGGAACAAGAAGATGCCCTTTTTGCTCTCATCAGCTCCCGCCACATCATTTGGGTGCTCTCGAGCCTTCCTCGGAGAGTCAAGACGTTGGCGTTGACCTTGTGCACTTCCTTCTCTCCCTTCTGCGCAGAGTTTGATAGGTAGGATCAGAGATTTAATTCCTTTAGAAGCTTAAGGGATATGGTTCAAAAAATGAAGATTTCTTCTGCCTTATAAAATTGTGTGAAAGACGACTCTTTCCTCTGAGCCTCCCAGGCAGTTTGACAAGCTCCGCGGCAGTCGAGGGGAACACTTCTCCCTGAGGACCATGCCGCATCCTGAGGAGATGCTGTTTGCTTTGCTTCTCTGCCTGTCTCACCCTCCCTCTTTTGGGCAGGCCCGCACCATCAGCACCCCTGTCTGATTACATCCCTTCGTCTGGGAAAATGGGGTTAAAATGTATGACCTGGTGTTTCCCACTGACGTACAGTGACCACCGACGAGGCAACCCAGACCTTTGCTTTGCAGTTTTTCCCCTCTGTGATCCTCTTTCTCACGATGCAGCTCTTGTGTCTCTCCTAGGTCTGGCCAGTGCCAAGAGTGCGAGATCAGTGACTGGAACTGGAGCCGGGGCTGCCTGCCTGAAAAAGTTTATGCTGTTTTTCTGGCCCAGAATAACACAGAGCGTTTAGTATTTTGTTGAACAGGACACTGGTGGAGATAAGGAGTGTGGAAATTGGGTTTGTCTCAGGTGTGATCAAGGTGATGATCTTACTGCGGGAAATATCCTCCCCTGTATCGCTAGCACATCTCATCTGTTTGCTGGCTGGAAAGGCTGAAATAGAAAAATCTGTCTGATTATTTTAATTTGGAGGCTGAAATATTCTGGGCCAGTTTAACTTTTCAGTGCTTTGACCAGTACCGAGTTTTTTGTGATTCAAGGCAAACGATTTAATATCCTTTTTTGTGTGGTGCCATAAACATACCGTTCACGGTAGGTTTGATAACAGTCTTGTTTTGTGCCATCTTGTTTTCTAAAAAGCCGCACCAAACAACTGAACAAACAAACCCATTTGCTGCAAGGCCGCAAACCATGGATCGTTCAGCTTGGCTGAGCTTTCCCCCTCTCCCTACACTTGTCAAAGGCTGGGAGGAAGATTTTAGAAGCTGGGAAAAACAGAGGAGAGGAATCACTGAATCTCACTGTTGTACACAAATGTCTGAACAACGTCCTGGACCAAATCTTGGTGCTTAGGGTCACAGTGGCCTTACTGGGCCGGTTCTTGCCCATGCTATCTGACGTTGCAGCCCCACAGCTTGGCTTTATTCCAGCAAAATCAGTCCTTTTGTTGGCTCTGTGAGAGGGTGGCTCAGTTATTCCATCTGCGAGACGCTTGTGCAGTGTGAGCTGGGGCCAGACACCTGCCCTGGGACCGAATGATGCGCTCCTGAAGAGGGAATGGCATGGTTTTGCTGCCGTGAATGAGAATTAATATTTAAAAATAAGCACTGGGCATTTAAAAAAATACGCGAGCCAAGTTCTGGCACAGTTTGTGCACAGCTCTGCAAGGGAGGCTGAAGGGAAAATTTCGCCGTGCGGGTTTACAACGCCGAGCTGCCTTCTCCGTGCTGGGCGTGCTGCCGCGAGGCAGCCCACCCGCTGGTCGCCCTGTGCCGAGAAGACAACCGCCGTTTGGGCCGTCGTGTTCCCAATCCTCCGCTGGCTGAGATCGCTCGCTTGCCTCTTCACTTCTATTCTTGCATGTTCCCCCGCCCCTTCGCTCGCTCTTTTTCGGCAGGTAACGGGAACCAGCTGCCTGCAAAGCCTTTGGGCCCTGTAGAGGAGATGCCTGTGACCCCTTGCAGGACCGTTGCACCAGGTTTATGCTCCTTCAGGTCCCGTCAAGGACTGTTAAACCCAAACGCTTTTCGCTTGGCTCATCTCTCCGTTTTTTTCTGGTATTTCTCATTCAGCTGATCACTCTTCCGTACTGAGGAGGCTGGGTTTTTTCTCTCGTGTACTTTGAGCCCTGCTTTTTTAAGGCAGCGCAGGAAAACTGCCTGATTTAGCCTGGGTGCCTCTAGTTTTAATTGCAAAATAATTGCTTTCCTTTATGTCTGTATTTCTCTTATGCAAGTACAGGGGGAAAAGGGAACAACATGCTACGTAACAGGATGAAAAACCTGTTCAGCTAAAGGATGACAGGATGGACAGAGAGGTATGGAACCAAACAGGATGAATTTCAGGGTATTTTAGACTGCAGGTCTCTTGTAGGTACTAACAGAAGATCACTGCAAAGTCAGATTCCTCTAAAAGTCATTTGGATCACTTCTGGGGACAAAACTGGGCTGGAAACCTAGTTTCCAATGACACGTCTGACACTTCTTGCTCTCCAGCCAGATCATATGAAAGTCTTTGGCGAAGCATTTGGCACTCGCAAAACCTCGTCGCAGGAAAAATTCACATTTGCAAGTGCAGAGGAAAGCAGGAACCTGCTGATTCCCTTGGCCTGTTTTACATGCGCAGCTGAGGGGGTTGCAAACAAAAACTGCACTGGAATTGCCTGCATGTCCAGGAATTGTTGTCTCCACGCATAATGCCTGCAGTTATATCTCAGTAGCTTCAGACAAGGCCAGAAGAAAGGATAGAGGAAAGCCGTAGTGTTTTGGGAGCACAGGAACTTTCAAGGAGAAACGGGGTGATAAAAAATGCTTTTTGCGGAAGAGGAAAAGCACAACGTAGGAGAGGTAAAATTTGGAGGGACAGTAAGCAATGGTGAATGGTTTCCTGCAGGAAGCTGCTGCGCTCAGGGAGAAAGTGATGAAAACCCGTAAGTCATCCGAGAGGCGGATGAGAGCTCCAGAGCTAGATCTGAGGCTGAGTAATGAGCTGGGTTCAGGGCAGAGGAAGGTATCTGTGCTGTGTTTTAGCACACGTTATCGAGTGAGCACGCTGGACAACCACAGGGTGCAACCACCAATCTTGTGATGGGCTGCACAGGGTCTTTGAGTGTCCTGGCAACTCTTAGAGGTCTGAGAGGGTGGGAGGCGCAGTTGGAAAAAAACCAGCAGGAATTTTAAACAGAATTTCACGTACTTGTAGCGGTGATGCTACTTGCTGATCTTCTCTCCTTTGTGGATGGCATAGCCTTGGGCTGTCCTTACATGGTGTGGTACAAAGGAGCTTTGCGTACCAGCACATCCAGCATCCACATCCACTCAAAAAAACCCAGGCTTATTGTTTGTAGGGGGGAATTCGCAGCACAGAATAATAGTCCAGCCCTGCAAATGGATCAATTGTCGTACCTTAAGGTCTTCTTTAGAAAACAGAGTAAGTCTTAAACCAGAGTTTTGATTGCAGAGCCCAATGTCACGTCTCCAGAATGGCGGGTGAGACTCAAACACTCCAAACCCAGGAAACTAGATAGTGTTATGTTTGGGCTCTGACGTATTTCTACTAAAAAAAGAAATTAAAAAATGAAGGCTTATGGATGTTTAGTGCTGTGAAATCTTTCAGCAGAATCCTGGGTAGGGAAGGGGATTAATTTTGTTATAAAGCTCTCTTCTTTGGATACTGAGAGGCAGACTGGGTTTCCAGAACACATTTCTTCTCACCTCAGCAGTGGTGAACCTTCCTTACATTTACCAAACTACGCTAAAGAGCAAACCTGGGGTTGAGGAGGTTTTACTACACCTTGTAGTGCCTGGTGACTGTTGAGTTGTGCAGAAATGAAGGGCAACGGTCCTCCAAAGGCTTGAGCAAAGATGGTGTGCAAATTCCTGGTGATCCGTGCCTCTTACGTAGGAGGACACGCAGGGGTGGATGAGCGCAGCGATGCTCCTTGCTCTCTCCTCATAGCCTAGGTTTCCCCAAATGTTGTAATTTCAGATTGATTCTCCTGCTGAAAAGCTGCCGCTGACCCACTTTATTTTCTGCTGCTGAAGGAGAAGTGCTAGATAAATCCGTGTGAGCTTTTAAGGCACTGTTTAGTGGGAGACTGTCAACCCCAGTCCTTTCTGAGTGCCTCGCAGCTCGCACGCTTTACCGGGGAGGTGGGTTTCACTTTTATTTGTAGGAGTTGTGACTGTGCTCTCTATCTCAGGTGTTATTCCATGAGCCAGACACATCTTGCTGCCCCCATTGCTTTTTTTTCCCCACTTTAAAATCTCACTGTCTGTGTAGGGGTCTTGATACAGCAGCCCATCGCTCGCCTGCGTTTCCATCTGCTGCGGTCGGCATCGGGGAAGATTTTCCAGGGAAAAGAGGATGGCGCTGAGGCAGCGGTCACCTGTTGGGGTGTAGCTGCAGTGTCTGCTGCAGTCCCTGCCTTGTAACGGAGATTTTATTCTCCTGTGGCAAATCCAGCATAAAAATAGCTTCTAGGAGAGGTATCGCACACAGCATGAGCAGCACTCCGCAGCGACAGGATGCACTGCAGAAAACTTGTGGTTGCTTTGTTTTTTTTT
Organism: Chlamydotis macqueenii; assembly: GCF_036417535.1. Classification (NCBI taxonomy): domain Eukaryota; kingdom Metazoa; phylum Chordata; class Aves; order Otidiformes; family Otididae; genus Chlamydotis; species Chlamydotis macqueenii. The sequence continues at coordinate 2,023,990 of NC_141566.1, forward strand.
TTTCCTTTTTTAAAAGTCAAGCAGCGTTTTAGCATCCGAATGCTGCCTGTGCTAATTGCAGCTGCCATTAACGCGCTGGCTCGTGCCACTCAGCTCAGCATCCCTCAGAGACCCAGAGGTTCAGGTGCCGGCACTTGGGCCATTCCTCGTACGAGCTGGCTGCGGGTGCGTTCTCTGAATCGGGCAAACCGAGCACAAACCTTTGCAGCCCCTTCCCTGTCCTCTGCCAGACTGGTTGGGAAGAAGGATCCTTCCTGCGGATGGAGCCACGGCTTCCTCAGCCTGGCAGGGTTTGTGCCGTGTGCTACTGGGGCAGCTGGGCTTTCCCAGTTCCCTGCAGTGCGTTACGTGTGGCGTCACAGGGCTTTTGGTTTTTGGGAAATGGGGAGAGCTGAGCCCTAACTCGCCGTATTCTGGTGGATATAGCATAGCACATCCAGTTTATTACAGTGTGCAAGCAATTTTTGCTACATGATGGAGCTCCAGCCCATGGGAAACTGCATTTAGATGCAGGAAACAGAGACAGTAAGCACAGGGCAAGTTCTCTGGAGCTGTTTTTGTTCACCTCTCATGGATATAGTCTGAAGCTGTCCCCATAGAGCCCCTTGTTTTTTCCTTTTCCAGGAATGAGTAAAGGTAAAGGGAACTTCTGAGGCTGGGAGTTGAGAACTCTAGAGGGGAGAGGAGGAGCTGGAAGTGGGGTTGCTCAGGCTGGGAAGTTGCAGGAGGGAAAGAGAAGGTGTCAAAGAGCCTCTGAACTGGAGGGAGGTGACGGACGGGGAGGCTGGAGCCAGATTACAGAAGGAAAAATTCAGGCTGTGGGAGAAAATAGTGGTAAGACCACAGGAGAGAAAACTAACGTGCTTCAGCTGCCTTTCCTTCTACTGCCCAATGTCCTATTCCTCGTCCTGGAAGAGGATGCAGGGAGGAGATGATGTCTTTCCCAGCGAACAGCATCCCAACCCCAGAAGAGCGGCCCGGCTGGGACTGGCTGGCAGCATCCCTGTGCCTCCTGCTGCCAGGTCCTCACCTCCTCCTCTCTGAAGGCAAGGAAGGGAGAAGCATCTGCTCCTGGGCATTTGTAGAGCCCGGGACAGGCCGTGCTTCCTCCTGAGGGCAGAGAGGCCGTGCTGGGATCACTGGAACGACACGCGGAGACTGGTGGTGTTTGACTTATGCAGAGCTCTGCACCGTGAGCCCTGCTTCGTTGCAAGTAAGCAAGTGATCTTTTTAATCCCGCGTACAGTCCCACAGAGCACGTGCTGAGTGTCGCTGTCGGGTACTGGGTTTTGGTGGAGGCTGGGCTGCTCACGCCAGTATTTATTATAAAGTTGCCGGCGAGCGGAGATTGAGGGCAATGGCAACGGCTCTCTGGAAGGACCTGCCCATGTCGTTAATCTGCCACGTGGTTTAATTGTGAGCGAGAATCCAGGATGGCACATTATCTGCTAGTTTTGTCCTCATGAACATCCAGTGGAAGGAGATTAATAATCCAGATGGCTGGTGAAATGTTTGTTTTATCATGCCTTCTGGTTATTATGAGGCTATCAGCCCTCAGTGCCTATTCAAATAAAATGTCCTCTACGTACAGCGTCTGCGTTCCGCAGCCTACACGTGTAATAATTACAGGTCAGCTCCTGTTGGAACGGGGCCGTTCCGTGATTTTATGCACCATTTGGGTATCGCAGCAAATTGAAAAATCACATTCCTACAGATTTTGTATAAATCACATATAATATTAACTAGCCCAGTGAAATGATCAGCTCTCTCTGGCTCCCAGAACTGGCTCCTTAGGCAAAAGGGGCTCTTTTATTTGACTGTTTTACTTTTATCTGCCTCTTCAAATGATGATGTTCTGCGGGAGCTGGTCATGACTTCCTAATTAGGGTTGAATTTTGAAATAGGGCTGCGAGCCTCGTGATGAGCCTGTTCTCCGCATGCAGGGTGGCCTTTCAGCCACGTACGACTAGCATTATGCAACTTGGATTTTTTTTTTTCTCCCAGTAGTTTTTCCTGGTTTCTTTTAATTAATTCTGAATGCACAGCGCTTGAAACGGTTCTCAGGGCAGGCTTCGTGGTCTGGCACGCTGGACCTTTTCGGGGTGTGGGGGAGACCCACACAGTGCCGTGTTATTTCTGTGCCCATGGATTTTTGCATGGCAGAGGTGTTTAAAAAGGCATTAGGGGCTGATTTATTATCGTAGGGTTGCTGATGACTGCTGAACAGCTGCTATTATTATTTTTTTTTATTATTATTATTATTATTTTTTTTTTTTTTTAAGTGGCATTGGATGCAGTAATTCAGGCTGGTATCCCAAATCCCGCTCTGTGCCAAGCCACAGCCCATAATTGCTGAGGAGGATGGGACGGGAGCCTAGAGAGGCTTCTTGAAATCCAAGTGAGTGGTGGAGCTGATGAGCTACCAGGGAGTGAAGTCCCATCTCCGCCCCATGGAAAGCCCCACAGCAGCTTCACAGGCTGACAGCCACCCATCCTGAGCAGGGAAGACGGGGGAGATGAGGTGAAACTGGGAGAAAACTAGAGCTTTGAAGTTTGTTTTATTAAAGAAAGATGTATTTGCACAGAGAGGGAGGTACATGTGTGCATTTGTGTCCAGCGTGTGTTGGAAAAGCTGGGGAAGAGAAAGCCCTTTTCCCATTAGTGGGATCTCAGCTGTTATCCGCAGCAACGGAGGTCAAGCGTTCCAGGTAGGAGAGCATTTTTGGGAATGTGTCTAAAACATAGCCGTGACTGTGGACTGGGCTAAAATAGAAACACCTTTGCAGCATTGTCTAAATCAACTAAATATGACATTTCCTAAGTTTCCGGGAAAAAACAGTGTCACCCCCAGTTTGCCTCTTCCACCTCAGTGCCGCCTGCAGCGCAGCGTCGCGGCGGTTTGAGCGAGCAGGTCAGTGAAGCAGAGAAGATCTGGCCTGGGGTCGTGGTGTTGGGTCAGGGGACACAGTTAACGCTTTAGCTGCAGCCTTCCCTTGCCCCAGCGCAGCCCGGCTCCTCCTCGGCACGGGCACAAGAGGATTTGAGAGCTGGAGTTGCAGAACCAGCCATGCCACCGCAGACGAAAGGTCCATCAAGCCAAATTCTTGCTCATGGTTGAGTACAGGAGTGTGACGAGCCCACAGTGATGCGTTTCAGTGCGTATTTCAAAGTATACATGAACTTTTCTGTGCCCTCCGCTTCAACGTAAAGGCTGTCAACCTCAAAAATATTGATGAAAAATGTCATTGGTACCGGAGATTATCCCCGTTTGTAGATGAGGAAGGCCTCCACCTGTTTGAGTGCTTGGCCCAAGGTCAGCAGCAGAGCTGCCATGGTCCCTCACCTTCTGTGAGCCGTGGTCCAGACTCAGGTGATCCCCTGGAAGAATGATGCAGGGCCCAGTCACGAGCAGGGCGAAACGCCCAGCTTTTTATTGCTTGGGGGTTTTTATCCCCCGTATTTGCGGCATCGTTAACGTTCTGCTAGAGAAGAGATGGTGTTTTCTTCCAACATCTCTGCCTCTTGGCCTTTGTAACTCGCTGCGAGAGGACAAAACGTGGGAGCCGTAAGAAGCGGTTTAGCAGAAGGTGATACTGGTTAGGAGAGCGGGGAGGGAGCCCGGGGAGGTTTGGGTTTTTTACTTTGCTGATTTACAGGAACACGGCTCTTTGCAATCTGTTTAAAACCCAATTTAAGCCGAGTAATGGGAAAGTATTCAAAACTGTTACCACTGGAAAGACGACTGAAGGATCAGGTTAACGATGCTGTTTGTTTTCCATGTGCTGCTGGTTTTGGGGACGGTTTCACTGTTTATTGGCAGATGTATTTTGATGTTTGAAAGTCTCCAGTATTTGGGGCGTGAAGCGCTGAGGAGAAAAGTTGCTTCGTTCACGTAACAGCTCAGGTGATCTGTGTTAGACAGCAGCATCTCTGTCTGCTTTAAGCTTCGTTTAATGTTTGTTTACAAACTACGCTGAGCCCAGTGCGAGTTGATCAGAGTTATTTTAAGCAGGTTTTATTTGGGGGGAGAGGTAACAAAAGGAGACACTTTGCCTGTCTGCGTGCAGAGCAGCCTTGTTCAACGACACGGAGAGCAGAAGGCCGCGTTACCTTTTCCTGCCAGTTCAACGTATGGTTTTTATTTGATGATGGGAAGAAAATTCGGTGTGCTGAAAATGCAGTGATCCTTTTTCATTGCTTTTTGCCGTTTGTTCCAATGTATTCAGTGCCCAGGGGTGCTTGGCACCCCTCCACCCCCCCCCAAAGCTGCCCTCGGCCCCCCAGGTTTTAGGAGACTGACTCAGCCGGTCTGGTCTCTGCGGTTCAGGGATCGCAGTCTCAGGATGCTGAGTTAGGGCGTTTGCCTGACTGAGAAAGGCTCTTCAAGTGAAATGATGAGGAAAGCTGCTGTGAAATGAAAATCAATGCTCACTCACAAATCCTGGCCTGGGAAGTTTACAGAAAACCCAGTGCTGCAATCTGGTTAGCCGGGCTGATCTTCACGTTCATTCCGATTTCTGAACCAGATCTATCTGGATCTTCTTAAATCAGTCACCCGTGAATGGGTTATCCCTCCTCCCAGAGGGTTCTCCCGGTTCAGACACACCCCAGCTGATGGTGTGCGGGACCTGGGACAAGCGGTGCTTTACACTGCGAGCTTTTCTTCAGGTTGGTCTGTTTTACACGTGTACATCTTGGCTTGGAGCACTTGGCAGCATCCAACAGTCCAGTTACCATTTCACGTGATTATTTTATATTCGAGATCAAAACTGCCAACACTTGAAGTCCCTTTGCTTAAGAGAGCAACTTGTCAGCGTGTGGGCAACCACTCGGGGCTGGTTGCGCCAGTATAAAAATGGGCAGACTGGGCTGTAAGCTGTTGTGGACACCACAGTGCATCACTGCCGAGAGTGTTGCTGTTGATGTAAAGAGGGAGTTGATCCAGTATCTCCCAGAGTCGTGCAGCCCAAGACCCAGCCTACTTTTGCTCATTGGCTTCCTGATGCTTTTATGAATCTACCCATTGCTCTCCCCTCTTCTCCTCACAGCTGTGGGTAAACCAAGAAGATGGGGTGGAGGAGGGAACCAGCGATGTGCAGAATGGCCATTTGGATCCAAGCGCCGACTGCCTCTGTCTCGGCAGGACCGTTCAGAACCGAGACCAGATGAGAGCCAACGTCATCAATGAAATCATGAGCACGGAGCGCCACTACATCAAGCACCTCAAGGACATTTGCGAGGTACGTGGAGGCTGAGACGCTGGGGTGCTGCGGCAGGACGTGGGATGGGCTGTTGAGAGCTGAGGACTGGGTTTGTCCTTGGGTGACGGGGGGAAAAAGATGCAGCGTGTTTGGGTGCTGTGTCTGATTAGAGGAGCAGCATCTGTCAGTAAGTATTGATACTTCTGAGAGTTTTCTCCTGGCTCTGATAATTACTTTTAGTTTGTATTAACTAAAAGTACAATTTTCTGACCTTTTATCCATACTTTGACTAAAAAATCTTGAGGTTGAGATCCTTCAAGCGGTTTTCTTAATTAAAACCCAATGCCATCTACTTTTGAACTTGTGATTGAGGAAATTAGGTTGTAATTAAACCAATCTGTTACCCAGTTCATCTGTGTCTTTCACATTGGGTTCACGGTTTCCCCTGGCTCAGGACAGCCCTCCTTTGCCTTTTCTTACAGTGAGACTGGGAGCAAAGTGTTTTCACCGTGTGGGGAGTGAAGTATGTGACGTTAATCTGGTGTAAGGGAACCAGCAAGCAAATGAACTTTGGTGGCTGACCCTGCGCATCCTCAGCTTAGTCGTTCTTCATTATGTTGTAATTAACCCCTCAACCTGCAGCGTACAGAATTAGTGCCACAAGCTACGCGGTGCTGGGTGTTTGGGAAGGAGATCGCACGGCTGTGCCAGAGTGTCGCAGGACCGTGTCGCTGTGTGTGGAACATATACTTATCGCTACGAGACAGAAGTTTGTTAGCTAATACTAGTACTAAAATCAAAACCCATGGCTTTCAGCTCATCCCTCTGAGTATTTAGGATTTAGTGAGCCAGCTCTGGTGCCTGGTCTTTGCAGAGTCAATGTGCTGCAGCCCCTTGTGAATTCTGCTCAGAAAAATGTCCTGCTCCCTTCATACTTGCTCCTTTTCTGTTGACAAGGCAGAGCAGCCATCCAAAAAGCATCTATAACGCTTTTCAAGTGTGGAAGGGTCTTGGGATTTCAATTTGGAAACAAACGAGCTTAATTTTGCCGTGTTAAAGTCGGAAGGCTTTGCATTGACAATGGGAAGAGCTGCAGGTACTTTTCCACTTGTTGTTTCTTTTCCTGCATTTGCACTTTTCTGTTGGAAAACTCAATAAACCGTAACCCGCGTTTCCCAGCCGTGCCACCGTGCTTTTGCCAGATCGGGTTCTCAGGAGGTGCAGATAGGTATCGCTGCAGTGACATCTGCGGGGTGACGCTGATTTACAGCACCTAACGGTACGTCCCAGATGTGAGGGAGATCTCCAAGGCTCTTGCCTTGCTCTTTGTGATGCAAAATGGTGTTGAGGGGTTAAATCCAGGTAGAGCACCAGGGAATGATTCAACTGCCTCTCTGAAGGCAGAGGGCTGAAACGAGCCTTCTCCTCTGCGGAATGATGGGCTGTCCCTTGCTGGAGACAGCCTCATGGTGCTGGCTTTAATCAGAGCGCTCCGTTTGCCTCGAGAAGGCTCGCAGGCAGCTCAGTCATCCCAGGCGTTTTGGCGTAGCGTGACGTGGCTGCTTGTGTTTGTGCTGAAGAGGAGGGGGCTGGAGATGGAGCGACGCGGGCCGGCTCGAGCTCCTCCCAGCGCTCCTGGCTGAATTTGTACCGGGGTGGTGTTTCTGCCAAAGGCACCGGAGAACCACTGGTGAGATGCAGGAGTGCTGCTGACAGTGGCAAATTCCCCTCTTCCCGTTGCTCCGTATTTTACGGTGTCAGGACGAACAGCAGCGATAGGACGTATTGGAGGGGATGGAAGGGGAATTCTGGCTGGGTGGCGAAGGCTGAGCCTGATTTAGTACTGAGTTTAGCAGGGTGTAGTTTATCCTCTTGTTGCTGAGCTGTGATGAATAACAAACCCTGATACCAGCGAGGCTCCGGAAGATGGGTGGCTGTTATCAGAGGACCGTAGGCCTGCTAGGTGATGAAGAGCCCCCCAATTGCTCTTTCCTGCTTGAGGATGCATTTCCACTCCCTGCTACTCTGTTATTATACAGGGTGTTATTATTCATCACAGCCACGGCACTCGTCCTGCCGAGCCAGGAGCTCGCAGGCTAGCCAGCACCACAATGAAAAACATTTTGGCGTGAGCCAAAACCTGCGTGAAGCAGCTGGCTTGGGGGGGAATTCCGTCGCAGCAGAGCCGGGCTGCCCTGCCGACTGCTGCTCCTCTGCCCCTGCTTAGATGGGAAGGAATGCCAGCTGCTTGGTGAAAGTTTTGTGAAGATTTTTGAGGGGTAGAATGTGGAGTTTTCCCTGGACTTGCATTATCAGGAGTGGATGGATCGTTATTCTGAAGTGTCGCCAAGGGGAAGAGAAAGAAAAAAGAAAGTAGCCCTGAGGAAGTATCCAGCAATAGGAATTTCAGCCTTAGCTGTTAGTAGCTTGTTATTTACCTAAGCTCTGAAAATAGAGTTTTGCAATGGGTAGCAGTAGCCAGCCTTACTGCTTGGTCAGGCAGGTTACCTCCACGAGAGCCAGGGAGGGGCTGAGAGCCATAAGCGTGCGCTGGGGAGCACGGGGGGAAGAACGAGGCGCAGGACGGCTACAAAGAGCGGGGTGCCGTGCTTTGAGGAATGATCAGAATTTGGACCAGCGCATGGATTAGGGAGGCAAGGGTAAATTTAAGGAGGTGTTAGAGGGACAAGCGACAGAGCTTGGATGGGAACAGTGAGGTGACTGGGAGATCAAAGGAAATCTCCGGATTATGAGTGATTTGGGGGTGGGAGGATAGGAAGGCCAGCCAACTTCCAGTGCCGCGTTTTGCTCTTTTCCAAGTAATTTAACTTTGAATTTATCTGTTAATGGTGTTGACTGAATTTCACCTAAGCTTTGCTTTGGTGCCAGGCGAGCTCTGAATGCCGCGTGGGAAACGTCCTCATTGCAGCTCAGCGTGTCGAGCTGAGTCTGCTGCGCAGAGCTGCTGGGCCGAGGTTTCAGGCGGTCTGCGTGGCATCAGCCTGACTCAGAGACGGAGGAAAGCCACTTTTCTGTGCTTCCTCAGAGCGAAGCAGTGTAAAACCTTTGTGACCCTTCTGAGGAGCTGCTGGTCATCCCATGACCAGTTTCTCATCCATGGAGGCCAGACTGGAGGGTGGCTCTGCAGAAAGCTCTTTGGAAAAATGAGGAGATATATATACTACGTACACGTATTCCCCAGCGCACAACTTGTAGCTGTCGTTCACAGCCTGCTTATGCACACCTTGTTTTTCTGTTTGGAGCTGGCTGCTTCTTGCCCTTTTGAGGAGCAGGCTTGTGTTCCTGCGGGACTTTATTTTCTATTTTAGGTGGGCCCCAGTGCCATCACAGTGAATCATAGAATGGTTAGGGTTGGAAGGGACCTTCAAAGGTCATCTTGTCCAACCCCCAACAGCCAGTACGTGCTGTAGACTGGTATTTGAATAAGTGCTGTGGAGTCCTGGGTGCGTGGGACCAGCCAGGGCTCTGGTTTGCCTTTTCATGTCAAAGCGTCTCAGCTTGGTTCTTGCACTGTTTTTTGGTACGTGCATGTCGGCACAAACCACACTGCTGCAGAGAACAGATTTTGAGAGCTCAAACGGTGCTGGTCCAAACTGAGGGATGGTCTATAGGACAGTGTCTGCCCCAAACTGGCTCAGAGATGGAAAGAAACTGGAATACCATCAAAGCTGCCTGTGAAGCCGTAGCTGCAGTGGCTGCCATCTCCTCATTTTCTCCATCGCCTTGCTGTCAGCCGGACAAGAAGAAGGATGGATGGATTGGCCACCGCTCCTGACTGTCTTTAAACCTATGCTGGGGTGGAGAAAACTTAGCACTTAACCTCCTGCAAGTGCTTTCCAACTTCGTCTATGCTTCAGGGACTACATGGAAAAGTACTTTAACGAGAGAGGCTGACAGCTATTTTTAGGTATCCATTGAGCAAAACTCCCCAACATCTGCTCATCAGTCAGCTATCTCTTCTCTGAGCAAACCTGACGGGATGAGCAGAAGGAAGATGACATTGTTTTATGTAACAGAAGTAAATTTACTGGAAAAACTATGCAGCAGCCTTCTAGCTGGCTCTTGCTGCACATTCTATATAAATCTGCAGTCTCCCCGTTGCTGGAAACCAACCATCCAAAGACAGAAGCTGGATAGAGCTTGGGAACTCCGTGCGTTCTTTTATTTTCCCCGCGGTTTTCTAGGTGCCTGCACAGAAATGTGCTGCTTCATCTTCTCTGAAACACGTGAGTCGGGCACAGCGATGAGCCAGCACAGGGAGGACGGGGAATATTCAAGACGGCAGTCACAGCCAATAGCAACCCCAGGGCTGGAAGATGTTCACATAAATCATCCGGCGACGGGTTTCACAGAAACCAGGGAGGCTGGCTCGCAGGCAGCCTGCAGCGTGCGCCAGGGCAGAGGTCCTGACACAGCCGGCTTGCGGCGGGTGCTCGGCGCTGCTAGCACCAAAGCCAGTGTCAGAAGAGCCTGACCTCACGGGCAGGTGCACGTCTTTTTTCTTTCTTTTTTTTTCTTTTGAAAGCTGTTCTGAGATAAGCAGGTAAACGTGAACAGCAGAATGGAAAGGTATTTTACACTATTCCTTGCTAGTCTGAATTTTTATTTGTCCTGCAGTGTGGGAACCAGCCTGCTCCCGTTTCTCCTGGCCTTGAAAAAATGAGAGAGGGAAACCCAGGGAAATGAGTCATCAAGAAGCTCCTGGAAGAAGAGAGACCTAGATTCAGTAAATGCAGGAGGTATTCCATAACACAAGCCTCCCAGCTGAAAAAGCCAGCAAATTCAGGGTAGCAGCATCCTTGCCGCTAAGCTGGACATCCCAGAGGTTGGTTCTTTGCCAGGTTGGCCGTGATTGCATTTATCATTCATCTCTTTGAAGTTCTTCCCTCCCAGGAACATGGTGAGGCTGAAGGACAGTTTATTATAGCATTCCAATAGTTTGCATTGTGGACCAGCAGCTGCGTGTCACCAGCTGGCGGTTCATCTCTGTGACTAAGCATCTAGAGTTCCCAAATATAGCCATTCAACTGGAGCGGCTGGCATTTTTTGCCCTTCTTTTTTTCCTTTTTTTTCCCTCTTCCTATATAATAAAGGCAGGCAAAGTAATCTCACGATGACCCTCAGGTTATTTCTTTCCAGTCAAGAGGCCGCAGTCCAGACCAGGCCAACGTAGCATCTGATATTTGGCCTTGCAAAGTTTCTAGTCTAAGTCATCCAGACAGGCGAAGCACGGGGGGATGAAGTGATTTGCTCAATGTCACACGGGTTGGTGACAGAGCCAGAAATCCAGCCCAGGCAACCACAGCCTCTCTGTGTCACCCCGTCCCCTGGACCACGCGTGCTTCAGGCAAGCGTGTTTGAAGAAGTCCTCACGATTCAGCTGAAACCAGGATGGTGAGCTCATGGATAAGGCAGGGTCAGCAAAACAGGGAGGCAGCCGGAACTTGGTGTGTTAATGATTTTTGCCAAAATATCGATCCACTCAGTTTTTTGAGGTCAGGAGGTCTTCAGAGCAGTGTTTGCCTACCGATTTGTGTTCATACGATGTCCAACGAAGCTCAGGCTCGGTACCAGTGGGTATCATGGGCAGACGAAGAGTGAGCAAGGAGGATCTTTTTATTACTGCACTGAACTGAGACACGGGAGATCTGAATTGTTTCCAAATCTGCTGCGGATTCATTATGGATTTTGGAGAATTTCCTTGAACTGTCTACATCCCAGTTTTCCTCTCTCTTTCTGCATTTGACTGAATGTCTACAGACTCAGTAAGGGAGCTTAATGGTTGTACAGAGCAGGGTACAAAGCCTTTTCCTCTGGTCCCGCTTAGAAAAGGAAGAAAAGAATGAAAGATGATAGTTGAGAAAACATCTCCCTCATTTTACACTGTTTGGAGTAGCATATTTGGGCCAATGGAATGGAGGGTCTGGAAAACACAATTAAAATAACGCTGCCTTCCTCTCGACGGCCTTGGTCAGCAGCTGGGCCTGCTCCCACGGTGGGTCCCTTTGCTCTGGCAAGCCAAAACACCCGCCCAACCCGCTGCGTTGCCTTTGGGGTTCCCCGCCGTGATACCCTCAGGACAGCAGCCTCCTGCTTTTGTCTCAGACTCAGGAAGATGAATAACTGTGAAAACCATGTTGTCTTCCAAGTCAGGGAACGCTTGAAGAGCGTTTTCCTTCAACATCTAGGGTGGTTACCCCTCCACACCCTCTTCCTAGACCAAGGGCATGCAGCCATACATTCGTAGAGTGTTTCTCAACACGATGATGGGTTTCCTTGTCCTGCTTATTGTGGCCGAAAGGTGAAATCGGGGTGGGCAGATGATCAAACAGCCCCTCACAGCTTTCTCTGTAACACCACGTGCAGCTGAAGAGGACGTGGAAGCAGCAGTGTTTGTAGGAGCTCCCCAGAATATTGCGAGGAGGCGATTTTTGAAGGAACGGACGTACGATACTGTAACTGATCTGATTTTGTTTTCAGAGCCATTTTCTGATTTTGTTTTTACTTTCTCCTTCCTCAAGTAAAATCTGGGAGCAGCCTCAGTGTTTGGTTATTTTACAGATTGTTCTGTCTTACTCCTTCCAGGGTTACTTAAAGCAGTGCCGGAAGAGGAGGGATATGTTCAGCGATGAACAGCTAAAGATCATCTTTGGTAACATCGAAGATATCTACAGATTTCAGATGGGTTTTGTCCGGGACTTGGAGAAACAGTACAACAACGAGGACCCCCATCTCAGTGAAATCGGACCGTGTTTCCTTGAACACGTAAGTTAATTTGGCATTTTTGTCTGGGAGTTTTGGGGTTCGTTTTGAGGGATGGAGAGGAGAGGAGTAGCAGAAAAAGTCAGGAGGCAGGAACCGCTCAGAATAACTTTTGTGCATCAGTACTGCTCTAGTTACATACCAGGGACTTCTCCGTGGCCCTCCATTTACTTCATGAGCTATCGATGCAGGGAGAATTTGAAGTGAGACGTATAGTTGGATAATGAATCCCAGCACCTTTTCACAGCCACCCTTAATTGTGCCATGTAGGCATGATGTCCCTCACCTACTCCCCGCCTTCTTTCGCTCTTCAGAATATGACTTAAACCTCCTGACAGGCCACCCTAATCAGACTGGGGATGACCAGAAGGTTGGAAGAGGTAAGAGAGTCCCGAGAGGCCTTAGTTGTGTGTTACATAAAAAAAGTGGAGGAGAGCAAATGCCTGAGCTGTTCATTGTGGCAGCAAGATGCATTTGCAGGGGATTAAAAACCCATCCAGCTTCAGTTGCCTGCGGAGCTTTTGGGCTGGGTGGGGAGGTGCCAGCCCATGCTTCTTGCAGCCCGGGTGGCAGCGGGGCAGCAGATACTTGCTCACGCTGAGTGCACACCGAACAGGACATTTTAGCTGACGATACAGGCCGGGAGGCTTTTGCCCAGTCCATCCTGCTGTTACATAAGCCATGTACTACCGGAGCTGGTAAATTGGCCAGTGTGGTAAATATGTCAGGAAATGTCAAGAAAATTAGAGTCCCGCAGTTCCAGGCTTTCCTTCAGGGAGAACGAAGTGCTGTATCAGAGCCCACGTATGGAGCGCTCCAGCCCGGGCTGCCTGCGCTACCTCGTTACGTACAGTCAGGGCTGAGCCGGCAACAGTTCGTTTCTTAGGAGAGAAATTTCTGATAGACTTCAGCAGGGCACCCCTAAAAAGGTGCACAGCGTCGCTGGTCTTCTAATTGAGAAGCAAGTTTCTTTTTGAGAAGTTGCATGGTGGCGTTAACGTGGCTCGTTTGTGTCAGAGCCTGCGGTCTCTGCTCCTTGCCTCCCGAGCAGCGTCACATTCCACCTCTGTGCCAAAAAGATGTAAGAGATCTTGGTGGGAATCAGTCGCTGAAGCTTCATGTCTTAAGGCTGTGCTGTCAGTTCCTTTCTGGTGACAATAGGAAGAATTACTACCGCTGTTCGGGGGACGAGCTGACACTTAGCTGCCATCTGGTGGGGCTGACCGCTGGCTGATAGACTCCTAATAAATGATCCCTGTTCAGCGTTTGGGGAAACTGAGGGGTGAGGACATTAGGGTCCCGTTGCATGGATCAGCAGTCTCGACTACAGTCCTACTATCGGACTTTGGGCAGTCAGTTTGTGTCTGTCTCTCTTTCTTTGACCTTTGCCTTGTCCATGTCACCCAGATGGATCAAGCCTGAGTTACGGATGATGACCTGCCATGGCCCCGGCTGTGGCCAGTGGAGGCAGAAAAAGGAGTTCCCAATAAAATTAGCACAAAAAAGACTTGTTAGACCAGTGTAAAGGGTGGGTGGACACACGTGTTGGTGGTTTTTTTTCTGTGTTTATTTTTCCAGTCTTTGTTTTTTTCTGGCTCTCTGGTCCTGGGAAATCCATGCAGTGGTTGGTGCCTTGGATTTCCTGTTGGTAAAGGGAATTTCAAATATACCCAGCTCCCGAACGCTTCCCAGGTGCTCATGATCTTTTAGGAAGGAGCTCCAGAAATCATCATAGAATGGCTATGGTGGGAAGGGACCTTCAAAGGTTATCTAATCCAACCCCCCTGCAAGGAGCAGGGACAAGGTTGTCTTCTTTTATCACCAAAGGCCAGAGCTTTGCTTGGTTCTCCCTTTCCCTTTTATAAAGAAAGCCCTACCACACAATTTGAAGGTGAGAACATGCACAGGGCTGTGTGGGGGTTGACTCCAAGGCACCCTGTACCTACAGAGACCTCAGCGGTGTGTCGGTACGCAGGTCCCTCTCTGCCTCCCTTTTCCCCCAGAGTGACCATGCCACAGCTCCTCCAAGCAGGAAGAGTACTCCAGGGTCAGTCCTTCCTCCTCCTGCTTGGGGTATTCTTTCTTCTTCAGTTGTTTTGTGTTCTTGTTGGCCAGTTGGGTGGTTGACTCCTTGCAGCACTCATCTGATGCGTGCTCCGCTCTGTGTGCATCCCTTTCCTCCTGTCTCTCACAGCAAGACGGCTTCTGGATCTACTCGGAGTACTGTAACAACCACTTGGACGCGTGCATGGAGCTTTCCAAGCTGATGAAAGATAGCAGGTACCAGCATTTCTTCGAAGCGTGTCGTCTCTTGCAGCAGATGATTGATATTGCCATCGACGGTTTCCTCCTGACGCCGGTGCAGAAGATCTGCAAATACCCCCTGCAGCTCGCGGAGCTACTGAAGTACACCGCGCAGGATCACAGGTACGCCCAGCTCCTACTACACGCCAGGGGTTTGCTCGCTGCTTCTTTACGTGGCCTCTGCACGCACACTGAGGTTGGGTTTTTTTTCTGTCCAGCTCTTCTCTTCATGACATCTCGTATAAATGGAAGGAGGGCAAAGGTTCAGCAGACAGTTTGAAAGCTTCTCAAAGCACTGATTCTCAATGGAGCCAAACTCATCTCCGTTATAATCAGACATGTGAACTAATTACCCTTGGATGTACTTTCTGATGCTACCAGTTACACTAGAAAAATTACTTAATTAGCATTCAGTGGTCAGCATGGCTCGTTCCTTTGTCCTGAGGAGGACCTCAGCACATAGCGAGTAGAGGGCCAGCATCCGCAACTCAAACTGGAATATGCTCAGATTGCCCAGATTTGGGGAGAATTCAGAACCTGCTCTGCTTTTCACCTGATTCCATCTCTGATTTTGCCAGTGGGCTCAGAGAAGCACCCAGCAGTTTAATTACTTCCCAAAATTTCCAGGATCTCTTTTGCTGCTGCCGAGGGCAGTCACCCTGACTCCCTGACCTAGTATAAATCAAGAACCTATGATGCCATTGTGATATAATGCTATAAAAACAAGGTGAAAGAAGAATCGGGACCCTAAGAGTAGATTTTCTCCTGCCTTGCCAATTTTCTTTGTTTTGCCAAAACCCATTTAAAAGGAAGTGCTTCAGAGAACGAAAAAAGCCCACAGATGTTTCAGAAACTTCTGCAAGTGTTTGATTTTTTTGGTTTTCCCCAAACCCAGCTCTGAAGTACAGAGGGACATGACGTGACCAAAGAGAGGCATTGATGTGCTTTGACCTGATGTCATGAGTTTGACTCATGCTAGCTGAATGCCCGGTTCACAGTCACCAGTGTTGACATGCATTTGACTCCAGATCCAATTTCTGGTTTTCCCTTCGTAACGAGACCAAATCAAACTTGGGGCGGACTCATGGGAATGTGAGGGTATCGGAAGCCAGCTCTGGGATCCCGAATGCCGTGGCTTTTTTTCTTTACCAGCCGTGTGATGTCCCCACAGAACTTAGTGTGAATTCCAACGCTGCTTTTCGATGGGGAGACATGAGCAGAGAAGAGGGCTGTGTTTCAAATGCCCTTCTCTGAGATATTCGGTAGCTGTACTGAAGGGATGAGGACAGTGTGATCACACAAGGGTTGAAGGATTTGGGGAGCACATTCCTTTTTCCTTTGGGAAGTTTTAAAATCAGCATGTTGTTAAGTAATCAGATATATTCTGTGGACCCTGAGACCTTTCCTGTGGTTAAGCAATAATTAGTTGATTCAGACTGAGGGCTGGTTTTTTACGGGATTGTGTCAGTGGTAGGACGCAGCCATGGACACTTCATTTCTCTTGTTTCTGGAGAGGTTAAAGTGGGATTGTATTTGCTGGCCTGGCATTGGTAAAGAGTGAGCTCCCCGAAGCTGTAACACAGTGCCCGTGAAACCCATGGCTGCACGGAGAGCCAGCAGAAGACCTGTCCCTTACCTCAGCCCTGGCGTGAGGGGTACGTTCGTTAGCGTAGGCATGCCCTGGAGACTTTATTGACTCAGGGAGGAATGTTTGGTTGTTTTTTTTTTTCTTTTCTTTTCTTCCTCTTTGCCAACATTGTACTTGTGGAGCTGTGGATCTTCCCTGTGCCAGGTCAGGACAACAGAGCTGGAACCAGGAACCTGACCACTCTGCCCCGAGTCAGCGTGTGATATTTGGGAAGAGTCTAGACTTATGTTCTGATTGAGCACTGAAAGAGGTCATTGCAGCCCCCATATCATTGAGAAACAATTTATTCACCTTAATTTCATAGTTAATGCTATCCTATTATTATTTCCCTGGCCAAATGCTTTGCTTCTGTTATGTTTTCTTCTAAGTTTTTTGCCAGCTGCCACAGACACGGGCTAGGAGCCCAAAAAGTTCAGTCATGACTCTTTCTTCATTACTGCGTGAAAGAAAAACGTGCATGGGGTTTTCTCTTCAAACAGAACGTTAGAATTAGTGAATTAGCATTACTAAGATAAAACCCAGCTTGATTGGCACCGGCCCACGCTGTGTGGAGGCAGGCATGGGGGTGTTTTCAGAGCCTGGCTCCCTTCAATCGCTTATTGTTTTGAGCCTGGTTCATTTGAATTTTTCACAAAGCCACATCTGTTCACCTCTTAAAGATTTACTCCAGCTTAATAGGAATTAAATATACGAAGGTCCTAAGTGCAGCTTGCTGGTGTCCTGAGCGTTCCTGCTGCAGCACTGAGCTCCAGTTGAGAACGTATGGACACGTTACATGAGAAAGAGGAGACTGCTGACGGGCAGACTGACCTCAGCCTCCCTTCTCTGCGTGAGTGTGATTGCTAGGAGGCGATTAGTGACTGTTGCCAAACCCTACACCTCTCCCTAGCTCTGCAGATCCCTTCTGGCCACAGTGACTTACCTACGTCCCTCCAAGAGCTCGTGGACATTTTAAAGACCAGACTGATGTTCATACAGATGGCCCCACAAAGGAGGGCACAAGAAATTCTTCATTGTGTATCGTGACAGATATGTCAGACAGCCCATCCTCTCTTCTCCTTTACTTCCTCGAAGGACCAGTCCTGATGTTCTGGAATTTGTAGGATTTTTTTTTTTTTAACCTCAGCTAGAATTTTGACATCAGAATTGAATAAAAATTGAAAATGCGTCTCAAGATTTCATCCGAGGACGGATGGCAAAATAGCAAGCAATATTCTATTGTATACCATATTGTGGTTTTTTTCTTAATATTTATCCTGTTTGGATCACATGGGGAAACAGATCTAATTCACAGCATTCACCCCTGCTTTCCCTGTCACCAGTGCAATCCCGCGCAATAATCAATGAAGCCGTTCCCCCTGCAGCTGCCCAGGACGGCAGGTTTTCTCATTAGTCAGCAGTCAATAGCAGCCCTTAAGTTAATAATGTGTTATGGTGGCATTATGGCAGCTGGCCTTGCCTGTCTTTCCGATTGAAATGAACAGTTAAGGTTCCTTGGAATGGAAAAGGAGGCACAGGGCGGAAATCGATAGCATTGATTTCAGCATCATTTTTTGAAAAGACTGATCTTCATCTTTGCTGGCCCTGGCAGGAGGCTGTTCTCACTTTTTTTATTACACTCACAGGCCCATCCAGGAAAAAAAAAAACAAAACAACAAACTCTGCTTTGATTTGCTCCCCTGAAGTCTGCAGTAAGCACGGATGCCGTGGCACAAACACTCCGTGGCACTCCTGGAGTCACCTTATGGCTTGGAAGGGGCTCCAGCCTCACTTGTAATTGGAAAATATTTTGTATTAAGACGTTCTTTAGCTGAGCACCTTAACAACTGGAAGGGCGATATCCACAGCTGTCGTTCTTGGGTTAGAGGAAGCCAGACTGCGCTCAGCTGGGCTCCCCTCCCGCACACCAGCCGAGGAGCTGGCGGGTTTGTCTCATACACACACAATTCCAGTTTCAAGGAAGCTCCTCTTTTGTGATGATCCAGAAAGGCATCTCTGATGGAAAAAATAAGGTATCGTAATAATGAGTGGCAAGTCCTACCTGCATTTCGTTCTAAAGGGTGGTGAGGTGATGCTGCTGGCAGTGATGGACTCTTGTCTTGTATCAGGCCTTGTTTCACAGACTTTCCTCTTGTGTTTGACAGCGACTACAGGTATGTGGCTGCCGCTCTCGCCGTCATGAGGAACGTCACTCTCCAGATCAACGAGCGGAAGCGGAGGTTGGAGAACATTGACAAGATAGCTCAGTGGCAGGCCTCCGTTCTGGACTGGGAGGTACAGCACCTGCTCGGCCCTGGTTGAGCTGTTACAAACCTGGGAAGAATAAATTCCATGCAGTTGTTGGGATTATCCTAGACCTTGCAGGTCATGTCACACAAGATGGTCTGGATATGTGTTGGATAAGACCCCAGAACTGGGATTAAACCTGGGACAGAAGTCATATTTACAGACCTGTGAGGTGGTAGTTAAAGGGTAAAACATTAGATTTTCTTCAGAGTACCATTGGGGTCCAGGTCCAACTTCATCAGTGGAAATCTGGAGGAACTTTTGCGATTGCAATGCTGTTGTCCTGGGAGTAAGTGAGACTTGGATCAGACTCTGTGTGTTCTGGCTCTGTGCTTTGTCACTGGGGAAGAAGTAGGGAAAGAGGCAGCAAAAAGCCCTGGAAATTGGGACAGGTTAAGAAAATGGAGGAAATTCTTCTGGGGGTTGCTTTAGGATTGGAAACCTGTACATTAAGCTGAAGTTAAAAAAAAGCCATACTAAAATTATGTTCCTCCTTTTCTTTTCATCCCTGATTTTTAAAAAAATCATTGTATGACTGTAATCTGTAAATAGAGTTTTTGAAGCAGACTGAGGACACATGGTTTTGAAATCCCTCTCTGTTGTCGGCAGTGCATGCGTTTAGCAAGTAGACACCTAGAGTGATGGAACAGCCTTTCTTCTTCCTCATAGTCATGAAGACTGGGAGTAACTCCACATTCAAGTCAGTGGAATCACACTGTGTAAATTAGTGTATGGGAAAAATGCATTAATCCTTTAATTCTTTCTTTTTTTTTCTGGAAAAGATCTAGGAAGGCTGAGAGGAGAGGGAGAGAAATGCAGGTGCCTCACCTTGTTGTGCATCCTCCTTGGCTGAATTAGTTTTGTCGCTGTAATGAAGGCTGGATTCAGCCCTGGATCTCTTGATGAAACATAGAAATGCATCAATCATAGCTGGTCCTTAAATTAGGTGTGAGCAGAGAATGCAGATGGTTTCCTTGATTGTTTTATTGTTGTTTACTGCGAAGAAACCTCTCTCTCTCTCTGACACGCAGACTCATTTTCAGAATTAGAAAACTGCTGTCAAGGAGGCACAGCGCCATCAGATATATCTCCATCCTTGAGTGTATTCCGTGTGATGAGCTAATGCGTGTCATTTGTAAGAAATGCCCAGACCCTCGTTGTAAATAAATCTAGATTAAGGACAGATCAATTCCAAGTCAGTGAATATTCATGTGTGAGTGGAAAGCCAAGGTGACCTCCACATAGGATCTGTGGAATAGCAGTTTCTTTTTCTCTTCCATTAGCTCAGTTGATAATTCATTTTTATTTAGCCGCATCCTTTATAATTCATTCCTGCTTAGCAGTACCTGTTCTTTATCTCCACCCTATCCTCAGGAACTTGCCAAATCATTCTTCCAGGCTTTCTTCAGCTATTCCAAATTCTAAGCAGAATATTACAGCAGCATCCTTCAGCCTCTCATAGTGTAGCCAAACCTGCTGTTGCTACTGCTCAGAGATCCGGTGGGAATACAGCTACTGCCCCCATTCACAGGAAAGCACCCTTCTTGCCATTTCCATCCTGTATTTTGGATCAAGAAGCGTCACAAAGGTGTGATGAGAACACTAGAGGATGAGAGCTAGATCGGGCAGAGGACTTCACTGTTTGATTCTCTCCTCTAAGGTGACTTCTGAATCATCAGATCCAGCCCTCGCTTCGCAGATGTCCGTGTAATGGCCAGAAGGATGCACAAAAACCCAAAATACTTACAAGTTAACTATAATGAAGCCAGAAAGCAGGAGAAATCCCAAGCAGTGCCAGATGCTTGGATCTGTCCTAGATCTGTGCAGATACTCTCTTTAGGCTTTGCAAACCCAAGCTGCTGACCTCCAAAAGCCCCGCTCCGCTGATCTCTCTCCACAGGACGTGTCTCCCAGGACACAGGCCATCTGGGGCGCATTTCTTACCCAGCCCAAGGGGTTCAGGCCCTCATCTTCTACGCATAGGGAGGTACGGAGGAGAATAAGGTTGTCCTGGTATGTCTCCCTAGCCTCTTCCAGTCTGTGGGGAGCAGGCATTTATTAACTGGATCAGAGAGTTAGAGGACCATGACTCCCAGTTTGTCTTTGGTGGAGGACGCTCTGCTGAGAGAGTGACCTCCTGTCAGCTTTGCGCTTCTACAAACGCTCATCCAGTTCATGTTAAGTGCTCACTGAAACAGAGCCAGGAACCCACAGCATTACCCTCCCATCTTTCTGAGGCCCTGTTCCTGCTCTAATGGGAGCCTGTACCCAAAAGC
Organism: Chlamydotis macqueenii; assembly: GCF_036417535.1. Classification (NCBI taxonomy): domain Eukaryota; kingdom Metazoa; phylum Chordata; class Aves; order Otidiformes; family Otididae; genus Chlamydotis; species Chlamydotis macqueenii. Next base: position 2,044,488 of record NC_141566.1, read on the forward strand.
GCTCTCTTCCTGTCCTTCTGTGGGTCACAGTGGCTTCCTGGTCTCCTCAGCCATCACGGCGGTGCAAACGAGCAGCAGCAGCATGGACCTGGGCTGCACAGCACAGTCTTTCCTGCGGCAATCTGAAAAAAACACTAAGTACAAGAAAGCAGGAACTAGCAGGAAAAATTATCAGATCAGGCTTATTTCCACCAGAAATCCAGCCAGGGCACAAGACAGAGATAATCCTTAATTCCCACGGGATGTTGCAGTTGATTAATTATTTCAGCACCAAGCAAGGCTAAATATTTAAGCACATTGAAATCTTTCATTTGGAGAAATGTCTGGTTTTCCTCAACGTCTCTAGACTAACCATGTTGACTCTCTGATGTGAAACTGCATTTTCATTTCTAAATCTACCCGTGTTCTGCAATGAGAGGCTGGAAAAAGATTTTTAAAGCAGAAGACAAAATCCAAACCAAGCGAAAAATATTTAGTGAGTGAATATTTGAAATGTTCTTGTACACCAAGTGTATGTATACATTTTCTTTCAAGGAGAGGGTGTTATTTGGAATGTATACATATTGCTGATCCTAAAACCAATAGCAGAAGTAGGGGAAATGCCCTAACTAAATTTTACTGAATCCCATGGAGTTGTGCCTGTGCGTTTCAGGAATGATTTTTATCCAAGATTTTCTGCATGGCCCTGAGAAGAGGAATTTTTGGGCCAGTGTTTGAAATTGAGTTAACCAAGGCCGGACTTTCCGGGAAGTAACGTAAGCAAGGTCTGATGGTTTAAACTGGAAATGGGACCAAGAGCGGGTGGCTTGGCTCTAGCGGCAGCCGATAACCGTGCTGCGCCAGCCGGGGCGTTGAAGCCTTGTTGGCAGCTTTACACAAGTAGTGACTGAGCAGAATCTGAAGGGAAGATTCTGATCTCGCTGACTGCTGTAAATCAGAAATAATCCCACTCACTTTGAAATGCGTTCCTGTGTAATTTGGAGGAACGTGGTCTCCACCGAAAAGCCTGGATTGGACTGTTGCCATGCATGACTCACTTCTTTATTTTGTAACCTGAATTTCCAATATATAAACAGATCTAGAGAGGTGCTGCCCTGCCTACGCCAAATTCTCCAGTGCCTTTTGTCCTTTCAGTTGTTAATGGTGCAGAATGTAGGGCTTCCACCGCCTCCCGCCGAGACCTTTCGACGTCTGAGAGCTCTCCTTGTTATGAAGCCTTTCCTGATGTTCAGCCTCTGTTTCCCTTCGCTCAGTGTCCTCCCCGTACTTGTAGTGACAGACCCTCAGATCAAAACAGTGACATTTAAAGGCAGACAGGCAAAACCAGCACACAAGGGGAGCTGGAGCGGGTTCAGACCAGCCTGCGAAGTCTCCTCTGGATCGGACATCAAACAGGCCAGACAGAGCCCATCCCGGGCGGCTTTTACATTCCCTTCTCGTCCTCTTGCCCTCTGAGAGAGAGTTACGGATCTCAAAGGTTAGCAGGTAAGCTATAGATAGATATACGCACACAACAGCACTATAAAGAGATCTCTTCCACCAAGCCCACCATCATTTCGAAGCCCTTGCGAGCCCCAGTTTGGGCAGTGATCTCCTGCCTTCCTTTCTGTGTCTGCTCCCGTGCAGTCTTTGCTGGAGAGCCACGGGAGGAGCGTGTTCGCTGCTCTCCTGCCCTCCTGCACGCCCACGGAGGCATGCTGGCGAGCGTCCTGCGGTGCCCGGCTGCTCCCGGGCACGATTTACAAGCTTTGCCATTTGTGTGGGCGTGGCTACAGTGCCCACCGCGGCCTCGAGTGCCACCGCGCCCTCGCTGAGCTCCCGTTCTGGGTGATGTGGAGATGGAACCCAGATCTGCGCTTTGGCACACCTCAGGTGCTCTGTTTTATGCCTTTTCGTGCAGCTCTTGAACCACATCAAAACAAAACGAAGCAGCGATCCCTGCAGCGTTTCAGGGTCCCTCTCCAGCCCCCGTGGCGGCTGCCAGCAGCGCTTTTCCTCCCTCACAGCCCAGGTTTCCCTCAGAGGAGGGAGGCGATGTGCCTGGGAGGGGACCTGTGGAGGTCCCCGAGGCAGTGGCAGGATGCTTGGCTCATCAGCCTGGTTTAGTTTTAGCTTGCTATTTAAAAAATTACTTTGGTTTATGTCGATATCTAGATATTTCTACCAAAGATCTCTGTGGGTTGCCACTTTGGCGGCTTTGAAGAGAATTAAATTTACGTGAAGGGAAAAATACATATAATTGAGAAATAGAATGAAAATTGTCCTTTTAAATTTCTTCCCGTTCTTGTTATTTACGAATCCTTTAAATCAAGACTTGGTGCCCTTAATTATGTAATATGTAATAGTTGGCCTCAGCCTGATATTACATTACTGAATCCAAGAACGACATGGAAAAAAAGATGCATGCATCCAGCGTGCTGTGTTCAAAGTGCGGACAGCCTGATGAGAAATCCTCCTGGGAAAAATATCGCATCAGGGACTGAAACGGATCCTTCTTTTTCTTCTTTTTTTTTTTTTGTTTGTCCCCCTCCCCGAGCAACAGAAGGTATCAAAAAATGAGCCTGATGAAAAGGACAACATTTCTCTCGCTTTCCTTTTTCTGATCTTTCTGTAGCCCAGAGTGCTAATCAGCCTGTCAATCTCTAATTAAGGAACAGCAGTGCCGGGTGGCAGAGAGCCCTGCTCGCTGCATGGTAACGAGGAAAGGGGATTTTGTGCCCAGCAGCGATAGCAAGGAGCCGTGTCAGGAGGTGGGCGCGGGGGAGCGGGTCCGCTGAGCGTTTCTGAGCCTGGAACAGCATCTCCTCAGGGATTGCTCACAGGAAGAGGGAGCGGGGCAGACGGGGAGCTCGTAACACTAGTCAGAAACCTTTGGTTCCTCCCAGTTCCTCGTTACAGAAGGCAGTGGTCACCTAGAGCGTAGCTGGGGAGCTGACGATCGCCTGCTTTCTGCAGCAGCGGCAGAAGAGCTGACCCTCTGCCGCAGCAGTCAGGATCGGCCCCGGGGCTTCGCGTGCCATTCTAGCGCTGGCAAGCTCGGGGGAGCGTGAGGCACGCGGCCAGCCGCGGTCTGGGTGACCTTCTGCTCCCATCGCGGCACGCGGAGAGCTGGACTCTGCCTGCGACCGCGTGAAGAAAAGAGGAGTTCGGTTTCTTTCTGCTGCCCCTTGTACGTAGCAGGATGCGCAGTGAAAACCTTGATGCAGGCTGGGGAGGGCGGAGGTGTTTTATTTCAGGCTTAGAGGATAACTCGGGTTGGAAGAGACCTCAGGAAATCATCTGGGCTTCTCTTGGCCATTTTGCTGCTGTGCGCTGCTGAAGTCAGTAGGACATCTGCCAGTTCAGCGTAACTTAAAGTTCAGCCTCTTCCTTTTTTGCAGTATTGCTCTTAACTTACAGAAGGATGTACATGATCCAGCCTCTCTAGGAGTTGCTTGGAAAAAAATGGAAAGGAAAATTTTTTTCCTAGTTTTGTATAGGATTGGAGGGATCCAGGCCTAGGACTGGGAGAGGCGTTGCAGAAAGCCTGCCTCGCGTCAGGCCCAGGTCTCGAGGCGTGCCGGGGTGCTCGTTAGCAGCGGAGCACAAAAGCAAACGCTTCCCTGCTTCCCCGCCACCCTGCACCTGACCCCACGAGCCCCGGCAGTAGGGACGCCCCGCGAGCAGAAGGTGGTTGACACGGTTCAGGGAGGTGGTGTAACTGCGTCGGGGGAAAAAATGCCTTTCAAGGTTCATCGCGTCTGCTCCGGGAGGCTCTGGCATGATGCTGTAGCAGCCGAGGGCTCGAGGAAGAGGCAGGGCCGCGGAGATGCTGCTCTGCGGGCTGAAGGCTGGCCAGCCGGCCATATGTATTTGCAGTATATATTTCCAAATTTGCTAACCCAGAATGGGAAATAATCTATTTCTAGCCTATAAACCGCATATATAAATTGTTTTCCCAACATAAAAAATGCAACACAAATCCTATCATCTCAGATCTGATTTTTTTGTTTCATATCGCTTGCAGGGACTACACGGTTTGGATTCAGCTAATCAAGTAGAAGTGTTTACAGAGTCCTCTCCGTGTCCTCAGGCTTGAGATGCTACCACAGGAGTAAAAGACAAAACTGGCTTGCTATTTTTAGCAGCCAGCGTCTTCTAGGCTCGCCCCCTCTCATAAAAGCTCTCATCCATAGGCTTCTGTTGCTGCTCTTCATATAAGCTTAGGTTTAGCCAGGAAAGCCGACAATTTCTGGAGCTGGTGTGTTTTCTTCAAGCCTTGTTGGAGGCCTTGCCTACACCTGAGCTGTGGCAGCAGCGCACAGGTCCCCCATTTCTGGCCAGGAGGTCCCACGGCTGAAATTGGCCACCGTGCTCCCGAGACACGGCACGACGCAGGGCCCGGCCCTTCTGTGTTCCCGGGAAGTTGTCCTTAATTAGGCCTTCGGGTACCGCAGCCGCAGAAATGAGGTGGAGAGGTGGATAAATACCTCGCTAAGGCGATTTGAAAGTCCATGCTGCAGCGTGATGATGCAGCAACTTAATGAAGTAGCTGTTGTCACAGGGCCCAGGGTCTCGGGCAGTCGCTGCCGATCAATGCTGAGAGGTTAATTACACATTTACCTGAACGGCAGCCTGAAACGCTCACCCAGAAACGAGGAGTGGGGATGGCTCTGGGTTGCTTTGGCACCTACAAGGGTAGGCAGTACCGGCAAAGCGTGTCTGTCTAGATGCCCCCCGTAGCTGGCCGAACCTTTACAAGCTGTTTGCTGGGATATTGGGATGGTCTTGCCCCAGAAGTTGGTTCTAGTTTGGAATCAAAGCCAGAACTGCACTAGTTTCAGAGCCAAAAAGAAAAAAAACCCCTTTTCTCTCACTTGCTCCTGAATCCTGCTCTTTACCTTTTATCTGAAGTCATCCTGGTGTTTCAGAGTGAGAGAGATGCTGAGATGCCCACAGGGCAGGTGGTGGTGAATTCACCCATTTTTAATAAATAGATTTTAATTAACTTTTTAAAAAGTCCAGCTCATCCCAATTAGCAGAGGGTGACTGCATTTGTTCTCTCGGAGAGTGGGAGAGAGAGTGCTGTGTTTTCAAGACCATCTGCTCATGAATCCTTAAAAAAAAAAACAGAGAGGAAAACAAGCGTTAGCTGGAGGCAGAGAAAGGGTGAGGGCATTCTGGCAGCCGGCCGGGGAGGCCTTGCCAGCCAGGGGGGCTGGAGGCTGCCGGAGGAGCCAGGGTGGTCCTGACAGTTTTTTGGAGATGGGGAGCTCTAATGAGCTGTGGGAGAAGGGACTGTAATTGCCTGAGTGAGTGGGAAGGCAGGCGACAATCTGGAGGGGTGAGCTTCGGCAGCCTCTCGGGTGGGGGAACTGATATCCCAGGGCAGATGACTGTGGTAGCTGGCCTGAGATTTCGGGAGGGGATGTGCTTTGGGATGCTGTGTTAAAGGTGTCCACACTTACTTCATCTATCCCCCCTCCTTCAGAATTATCCCCTATCTCCAGTTTCTGATCAGAGGTCGGACGGGGTGACTTTGAGAGCTGCAGAAGGGCCAAAATCTTATTTAATTATTGCTTCTCCCCATCCTGCAAAGAGAAACGTGTCCGCTGCCACGGCTGGGAGCGGTGGTTCACTCGCCCTCATTTTCTGTGCCCTCCAGGGAGACGATATCTTGGACCGCAGCTCAGAGCTGATCTACACGGGAGAGATGTCCTGGATTTACCAGCCTTATGGACGGAACCAGCAGCGTGTTTTCTTTCTCTTTGATCACCAGATGGTTCTCTGCAAGAAGGTAAGGACATCCAGGGAGAAAGCAGCAGGGCTAAGGACATGCTGCGGACAGGCTTTCCAGTCCAAAGTGCTTTTTAGGGCAAGGTGGCTGCTTGCTACATGTGCAGAAGACGACATGGGCAATCCACGTGCTAGAAATACTGAAGTACGGGGTGGTGAGTATACCGCGATAGAGGGATTTCTGTGCTCATAGCAAATCCAGCCTCCGCTTTTCCCTTTCATGCCTTTTTCTCATGTGCCCCTGGTTTGGCTGGTTGCCTCGCTTCTACTTTTGGGTTTTGGCTACAGCGTAGGATCTGGGATTTGATAGCCCTAGAACTTCTGTATGAACTCTGAAGCTTGGCATTTGGGCAGACAGCTCAATTACTACATTAAAATGATCGCTGCCTCTCAAAGAAAGACTGGGCAGCAGCCGGGTCTGGAGCAGCGTATGTGTGCTGGCATTTGGTGAAATGCGTTTGAAGCCTTGTCCTTGCGTAGCTGCGGTGCTGGGTTTACAGGACACATCTCTGCCATGAAACCCATCAGGAAGGTAGAGAAAGGCAGGGTGAGGAATACCGGTGCTGATGTGTTGTGGTATTAATAGCAGCAGGTGAACTGCGTTTCGGAGCAACTGCGTTGAGCAGCAGCGTCTTTGCTGGAGTCCTGCGAAGGTGATCCCAGCTCGTTACCATCACAGCTGTTCAGAGTGAGGTGACGGAGCTGTTAAGTCCTGGGCGCCTCTGTCATCTGACAGAGCGGGATTCACTGACATTTTGGCTGCGGCTGTACAGATAACTGTGCAGAGGGAATCCCCTGGACCGGCTTCAAGTGGGAGCCAGGGCGAACTGCAGACATCTCTGGCCAAACGCACCAGGACCGTGTTCCTGTCGCATCTCATCCGCTAAGGAAAGGTTGAGCGAGGCCCGAGCCGCCTGGCAGCCCTCCGGGGAGTGCCCTGCCGCCGCAGGAAGCGGCGTGGGTGGCGGCGTGGGTGGCTCCTGACTCACCGCGGCATCACTGCCCGCTGCCACGGCACACGGAGCTGCGGCCTGTGCAGTTCAGTGGGTGGCACTTTCCTCTCCTGAGTCACGGTTGACTGAAATCTTACCTTCTGGAATGCATGTGCTTATTTTTCCCCTCCTTGTTGCCATGCCTTTTACTTCTTCCCAGGCTCTGTAAAAAAAAAAAACCAACCACAGAGCAACAATAACAAAGTCAGATGTTCAGAGAACTGTCAGAATGAGTCTGGAAGTACACAGCTGGGTTTAGTTTTTTAAATCTTGACCTCCTAGACTTTGATTGTGACCCTGAATTTCCAATTCATAAGGCAGTATCATCCAGTTTGGCTTGCACTGGGTCTGATCCAGAGACACATCGAGCGTTCCCTTACCTCCCAGGAAAATCAGAGCTGGGATTTCCGTGGGCATCAACCTGAGCACAGAGCGTTTGGCACTTCACAGCAGGCTGCTGGGGGCTGGAAAGGTTGTGTCAGCACGCAAACAGCGTGAGCGTGGCGCTGTCCTCGTCCCTTATGTATTCAAACGGCGTTTTGCGGTGTGTGTGGCAGTGCCGCGCGAGAGATGCCTTCCCAGGAGTACGCATGGTGGTCTTGGGTCATGGGAGACTGGCTCCACATCAGGATCCCGGGGCCAGCCTTCCTTACGCTACGCTTTAAAATTATTCTCTGAGGGAAATGAAGTGTGACCCATGCGTCCCCAGGAGCAGGGGCAGCAGGTCTGCAGGGGTGCGGGTGCTCCAGGTCTGGCTGGGCAGAGCGCGGTGCCCGCGGCCATCTGCAGCACGGGGGACTGAAGTCCTTGGGAGTGGCGGGAGCTCGTAACGTGCTTTCATGTCCCACTTGAACAAACCCTCAGGGAACTGGAGTTGTCTGAGTCCAGAAGGGAACGTTTGAGATTTCCAGAAGGTCTCGGAGTTCAGACTGGTCCAGGGTGCCAGCTCCTCTTCAGGGAGAATTAAGCCCTTTAGAGGTTTCCAGCGCAGCAGGTTGAACAGCACTCCTCTTACTCCAGACACAGTAATGAGAAAATTGTGGACAACTTGATCTGTTTTGCAGGTTTGTTTACTTAGGGAGCCCAATGAAAATGTTCAGCTTTGGTACCACTACAGTGGCACACCTCAGTGAATCTTCCTCTTCAGAAAATCTTCTGTTTGTGTGGGTTTTCTTCAGCTAGAACAAATGAGTAGGTATGATATCCTTAATCATGACACGGTCTATTTGAGAATACATTTATTTTTGAATTAGAATGGTTGAATTTATCGGACAAAATAATTTGACCACTTTATTGGTCAAAAGATATTTTTAATAGAAATAAGGAACTAAAACCAATTCCTTATTTAAATATATCACAGATACCTTAGTTTGCTGAAAGCATGCTAGGTAGCCTGAGAAGCTCTCGAGGAGAAGCATGTATTTCAAACTTTCAAACAAGTTCCACTGCCTCAGACTGAGAAATCCCAAACGCATCTCCGTGACCACCACGTCTTGGATAACTGACGGGACTTCAGACAGAGACTTGGTTTGTGAAAATGAGTAATCGTAAAGGGAGGCATTCAAACGCACTTGACAGATGTTGTCTCTGCCAGTATGGGTGTATTTAAGTCTTTCTTCCAAGCAGGAAGCTTGCGCTAAGATCTACGAGGGCTGCAGCAGCAGGTGGAGAAGCTGACACTGTGGCAGCCAGCTTTCCTTTCTGGCAAACATCTTGCAAACCACCTTGTGTGGGAAAATTTTCCCAAATAAAATTGGTTGCTGAGCTTTACATCTCTTGGGCTTAGATTTCTCCACCGGAGACAGCACCGGTCACTTTGTAATAGCCCCACTGAATTATTTTCTGGTGCTAGGAAGTGAGAAGTTTGATCAGATGAAATGGCCATGTCAACCATTTCAGTGTTCAGTAAACTGAATGCTGAACTTCCAGGGATGTAGGCAGGTGCTGCAGAACGTTTCCAGAGCCTGTGTCGAAAGGGGAGCACTGCGTTAGTCTAGATGTCTATAGTTCCTGATAAAGAGTCGCCGAGAGAGCTCGTGATTTAGATTTTCTGGGTAACTTTCAGCTATTGGATTCATGTCAAACTCTCCTACTGAATTTTCTGCCTGTGTTTCCTGAACCAGAGGGTGGGACATTGCCGTGTGCGTGAGGACAGTGGTGCTTTCTTCAGAAGAGAGCGTTGGTCGGTTACCCTGCTGCAAAAACGCCTTTGGGAAAGGAAGAAGGGAACGAACCGAAGCGCTGGCCTCAGTTTGGCACACCGTATGTCTGTAATCAGGGAAGAAGAACACGTATTCCAGTATGCTAGCTGTAATTACCAAGAAATGAAGTCAATCCTTGATGATGGCAGCATTACAAGATGTTGCCTTAAAGGCACAGGGTCTACTTTCCTTACCACCCTGAAGCTGAGAGAGTTTGACACAGAGATGCTTTAAATTTGCAAATCATAGTACTTAACATCGAGGACTGATGCGCAGCGTTAATTATGATCACAGCTTGTTCTGTTGGGGGATGCTTGCGGTGCTTTTCATGTCCTAGATGAGGATCTTCTTTTTTCTGTGCCGGGTAGGAGTTTGGATTTCCCCAACGGGCTGCGGTGTTGGGCTGGGAATGGCAGTACGGAGGGTTAACAGAATTTCTGCACCAAATTACACTTTTTTCTCACCAATAGTCAAACAGTCTTTGATGGGACTCTGTGTTTCGTGCTTTCTGACAGCGCAGAAAGATCACTGACTGCATGAAACGCATGGAGTTTTCATTTGCACTTTTTATGTGTCTCTTGTAATCAAGAGGCAGCGCAAACCCCGGCTTCTGGTTTATTGCTGTTGCTGTCTTCCCTTGAGCTCCCCGAGCAAAGCAGGCTGGACGAGGAGCAAAACGAGACCGGTTTAATAGCAATAGCCAGACAGCCAGAAATAGCTGTGCTACAGGAGACAGAGTAAATAAAATAATCCTGTCAAACTCCATCGCAGTTCAAGCTTCCAAAGGGGAAGATAAAAGAGACGTTTCTGAGCCCTTCTAGCGTACGAAGGTCTAGTTCCCACATCGCTTCTGTTAAAGAAACGTTGAAGTAATCTTTGCACCAAAACAATGCTGAATAGGTCTCGCAGGGCTCGCCAAAAATCTTGTTTGCAAACACAGAGCAGCTCTGGGACAATCCTTATTAATTCAAGTGGGTTTTTGACCCACAAGGAACAGTGCTTGACTCTGGCAGCACCTCTCACCCAGTCTCTTTTCCCCGCAGTGACGTGGATTTCCGTGAAATGCCCTGTTTTGGGTCCAGCCTGCAGCGGGCTGGGAAAATGGGTCAGGCAAGCGACAGCAGAGGGGAAGAACAGGCTCCTGAGGGGGTGCTGGGACGCGGGAGGTGCGGGGAGAAAAACATCGAGGTCAGCCAGAGGAGCCAGCTGGAGGAGGGCGGGAGAAGGGTTTAGGTTGTTAGTTGCTAATTCAGTGATAAAATCCAGAAAGGGCTGAATTTAGAGTCCTTCACAGTCTGTATTTTCTTTTCTGGATAGAGAACAGGTTTAGCCTACTCCTGTAGCCATACAGATCTGCAAGATGCTATACAATACACTCTGTGCCTAATTTATCGCTCCTGTAATTGCAGTGGGCGTGAATCTGGCCCACAAGCAGAACCTCAAGAGCTGCAAATCAAACCCTCCTCCTGCGGCAGCACCATTCTGAGCCCCTGGGAGCAAACTGGAGAGCCCGGAGAAGCCGTGACGTGTCCGCAGAAGGGTTTCCCGTCTCCTCCTGTTATTGGCTCTTTGGAAACACACTCGCCTTCGCCTCGCTGCTTTGCAGCCGATGTGACTGGGCTTGAGGTGGAACGAGGCATCAAAATGCCACTGATGTCCCACTAAATACATTGAACGAAAATAGCATTTCCACATAAATGCTTCCAGCTCCGGTCCTCTCCCACTCGCATCCCACGCTGCAGCTTCACGGAGCTGGCGCGGATGAATCAAACGTCTCTTTCCAAACTCAGGAGACAGACACTGCTGAATAATTTGGCAGGACTCTGCCGACCTCCCCAGCACAGCTGTCCTTGTGCAAGGCGTTACGTAACCTGGTATCGCGGAGATTTCGGCTGCCCTCTCCCCATGGCAGCCCCTGGGGAAACTCGTAACACGCGATGTGTCCCATCTTAGGAAGCTGGCGGCAGGGAACGGTTGTGTCGCGGAGGTGCTGTTACATCCCCCTGTCCCTACCGTGATCCGTCCCTCATCGCATTTTCGGGTTGTGTCTGCAGACCCCGTTTCTCTGCTCCTGAAGGCTGGCCCAGCCCAAACTGCCGTGTCCCACAGGGTGACAGCAATGCTCGTGGTCACTGCGTCCAGCCACTTAGCGGGGATTAGGTTTATTTTCTGATATCAAGAATGTTTAGGACAAAAACATTCAAAAGGGTTCATTGAGTTTTAGGGTCTCATTTGGACAGAAGAGAGGCTCCGTCTCCGAGGAGGTGGATGAGAACAGGGCAAAACTGTCCATCTTAAAAACAGCCTGCAGAAGGGTTAAGTTAAATCAACAAATGCTACAGAAAACTGTGTCCTTGGTGTTCATGAAAAGCAGGCTGGGCTGCTTTCTTCAAAGGGTAGCTTTGAGATAAATTAGATTTTAAAAATGTAGGCTCTGAGTCTTTTTTTAAAAAGCCAAAGAATGTTGAAAGCCCTTATGACTAAAGACACCCAAAGACATGGCGAAGTGGCAGCGTGCCACGCTCTCATTGCTCACGGCAGGCTGGGCAGAGTGAAGACAGAGAGCGGGCGGGCAGGAAAATCAGGACAAATTGCAGGAATAAAGTGAAAAACTTTGCTCATTCCCTCTGCGTCTGCCATCCTGCTCTGCAGCCGCTGCCCAGGTCAACAAGAAATCATCAGAGCGGGGTCCGAGACCCACACCTCAGCCTTTTCCACATCTCTGCCTTTTCCAAACCGTGGGTTGGTGTTTGTGTGCAGTTTAGTCTTTTCCCAGTTTCAGCATCAACGTTCACTGTCCATCAACCATTTCAACCTCAACTCTTCGCCAAGTTGTAGACCTTACCTGTGGGCGTATGCAGCCCCGTGAGTACGTGCGAGTGCTGTTGCTTCACAAGCCGTGATCTCAGGTAGGGAGGAGTGAGAGGAGAAACCCTTCATGCAAAATTGCAGTCACCTCTGCTCAGTGCAAGAAGGAAATATTTCAGAAAACCTCTACTGGGATGACCTGCCGTGAAGCTGTGGTGGGGACGGAGTGACAGTCCCCAGGGAAGAGCCACCCTGTTGCGTGTTACTCACCGACGCGTGTAACACTAAGCTATTCTTACAAGGCTTTGAGCTGCTAAAGATCCACCATCAAAGGCTTTCAGTGTGTCTTTCACTGATTACTTATTTACAGCTCCCCGTTACCCTGTAAGACAAGCAAATATTGTTATCCCATTGTAGACGTGGGATGCCTGACTGCATCCGTGTACATCATTCCTCTCCAAGTCATTCTGAAACCGCTTTCCCGTTGGAATGTGCAGGATTTTGGTAACCAGGAGGACCAGTAACCTCCATGTGCCATGAGAAACGTGTAGCAGATTATTCTGTGGTCGGCACCTTTTATATTGTCAGCTCGTAAGAGGGGTGTAATGACTCACGGCTGGAAAGAGCTCCTTCTCCGCTCGCGTTTTACAGATTATTTGTTTTACGCATGAGAAGTAGAGTGTGACCTCGCGTAGAGTAAACCACAGAACTTGAAAAAAACCATGCCATCCTAAAATCATGACCCTTGCTTAAGACCTTCCTGCCCGCCCATTTTGCACTGGCTGCACAGGGAGATTCCCCTCCTTATGGTTAATAGGATTGTATTTCCTCTGCGGCATCACGGGAGGGTTTGACGCTTACAGGGTCTGGCACAACCACAGCGTGCAAAGGCTGCGCCTGGCACGCACAGCCGTGGCCTGGGGTGCTCATCCCAACTCCAGAGAAGTTCAGCCTTGGTTTCCTTGCGATGGCCACAAATCAGATTTTTTTTCTTTCAAGTGCAGCTAGAGAAAGTCACCTCCTCCCTTCCGAGAGGGGCCAGTGGGACGGGGAGATGTAAGTCGGGGTGAGGGCAGGAGAAAGCGGCCCGAGCAGGTCACGCAGACAGGTACGTCCCCCGCGCGCAGCCGCTGCCTCGGGCGCAAGCGCTTCAGCCATAACCCTGCGACAAAGCAACCGCAGAGAGCAGAGCTGTGGTGGGTTTACGTAACGTGTCAAAACTTTGCTTTGTGCTCCCGTCAAATATTACTTTTTTTGGCTTCATCTTTTTCTTGTGAATCCTTAGTGCACATTATGTGAGCAGACTGCAGAGCATCCTTCAGAAGGGCTTAATTAACCTCAGCTAGGGAAAGAAAAGGAAACCATAAAAACTGTAGAATAAAAAAAGATCATCTTTAGACAAATAAGTGCCAATGACCTAGATGCATCAATTTCCTGAAGAGCCACGCCACGCAAGCTGGATGTTGGCTGCAGAGGCTGCAGGTCGATGTCGCTGCTCCTCGTGCCCGCTGGCCCGCTCCGTGCCTCGGGGCTTCTCCCGTGCCACCCCGAGGTCCGTACCGGTCCTACCTGCTCTCGTCCCACGTTCCCCTCCATCTGCCACCGTTCCTTCAGACATCATGAACCTGCAGAGCTGGCAGGGATCCAGGAGATGAGCCAGTCCCGGCGCAGGATTAAGTGTACTCCGGCCGTCTGTGATGGATCCGTGCCTAACCTTATTTTTGAGAATTTCCAAAGAACGCTGTCCGAAGACTTCCATATTTTGTCTGTTCTAGCATTTAACCACTCTTATAGCTGGAAAGTTTTTTTTTTCTCCAAGTATCTAGTCCTGTTCTCCCCTGTGGTAAATTAAGCCAAGCCACAATCAAAATGGAGAATAATTGGTCACTATCCTCCTTAGAAGAGACGCAACTGGAATACCAATACTGCATTCCCTTCTATTTATGTCTTTTCTAGATTAAACAACTCCATTTCTTTGACCTTTCCCCACTGATCAGGTTTTGAGTCTTTTTTTTTTTGTCTTTTAATATTCTCTTGCACATATCTGATTTAACTATGAGAAGTAATTTTGTATGGCATTCAGAACTGGATGGTGCAAACCGGCTAGTTGTTATCCTGGACAGGTTAATATATAATATTATACTATTATATCCAGCACACAAATCAAGGCAAATCCTATTGATTAATAATTTCTTCCTAATTCTCTCCCATCCCTGGGATAATCAGGAGGAAGAGCAGCTACCTGTCCCAGCTGCCATCCCTGCCCTCCCCGAAGCCTGAGCTCCTCTCCACCGCGTGCGTCTGTCTGTAGCGGATAAATCGCCTTTTTCTGTGTTTGCCATGTCCTCCTGACAGGGAGTACTCACACCGGCGCGCAGAGCAGGGTTTGTTTCTCAGCACCGCGACGGGCTTGCTGTCGGCATCGCGCGGAGCAGCACCGCTGTCGCTGCCTGCATGCTCCCCGGAGTTTTATTCTCTTGTCCACGGGCACAAAAAGCTCCTTAAAGCGGGGGCTTGGCCTTGTTTCCTGTACGCCTCTCACGTAGCCCAGATTAAATCCTAAATTTTACTGAAATCGATTACAGCGCGAGGCAAGTGAATTTGTGCGTGCATCACTAAGGAGTTAATAGATGTTATTCCTTAAGAGCTGTAGGAGCATAGGTGGTAAAATATCCACCAATCAAGTAATTATGATGTTTCCCACACTATGGGTGTTAAAATGCAGTCAGTTAGGAAATAATACCCATTTGCTGAGCGCTGGCAAGAAGAGGGGAAGAAAGGAGAAGCGGTGGTGGGAAATGGCTGACCCGTTAGAAGTGACGTTACCCACTTCCGGGTGCTGATCTGCCATCTCAGGCGCGTACAAAGCGTCTTCCACGCGCGTTTTCAGAGCCAGGTGAGGAGGAGGATTGTGGTTATTTATTCCTGCAGCACCTTTTATGAACAAATCTCTGCATAATCGTGAAGAGTGCGTTTGATCCCACCTCACTCGCAAGGACGGTCTGTTGGGCCTTGGTCTGGAGGTTCCCGTCGGCAGGCGTCAGTTCTCTCTCTCTGGGAAGAACAACAGTTGCTGCAATAGCTAATTTGAGGAGTATATTTTTTTCCCCATGAGATTTGTTATCCCGTTTTTTTTGAGAACGTGGTGATGAACGCTATTTCTAAGAACTCGTCCAAGACTCAAATTTAAACTCTGCAGGGTATTGATTGAACTGAATACACCCTTATGTTTTGAACAGCATCGCTACTCAAAGCCTGATAGTAGGGAAGATATTTGTACAAGACCTTGTTTAATGGATTTTTTTTCCCCATAGAGCATTCCAGAGGAAGGAGCCAGGTTTTAAAGACTTGGAGCTTCTGGACAATGCCCTGACTCATGATCGTTAATACTGTCTGGCAGATCCATGAGCAAGTTTGTGAAAAAAATGACGCTGTAACAATTTATTTTCCAAGATTAATGATGTGTTTAAAATAATACCTACTGCTTATCTTTAAAAAACCTCGCTACTAAATCTTATTTGAGTAAATAAACGCTGTACATCGATTTTATTTTTCCTCTTAAATGGATCTTTTGACATAGCGTTTATCTTTAGGGCACTCTCAAAAATCAAAAAGTATTTAAGTTAAATTAATTTAATGCACTAAATATTGGCTTTTGAGAGTGGGTAGAGGAAGGAGTTCTGGGTTTTTTTAATGTGTACGCCTTGTAACTTGAATCACTTTACGTGGTCATGACTATGTAATTAACATTCTGTTTTCTGACGATCATTTTTTGTTATCTGTTCCTGTAAAGATGTAGAGATGTGGGGCCAATGCTCCTCTAACGGCGGCGTAAATCAGGAATAGCTTGGTAAAGGTAGTACCTTTGATGGGCAAAGCATGAAGAGGGTAAGGAGGAAAAGAGGAAATTACCTGGTTTTTGCTACAGTTTGTCAGCACCCGCAATTTCACATCTATGATGAGCAGATCAATAGATACCAAATAATTTTTTTTTCAGTGCCACCTCCACCTACCACTGTCTCCCAGCTGCCGTGGACGCGCGCCCTCCGTGGTTTGGCGGGGAGTCGTGGTAGCCGATACCCAGCACCGCTGCACGGGCTGCTGCCGGCACGGAGCGCGCGTTGCACTGCAGGAGCTCCCGTACCGGTTCTGATCAAGTAATGATGAAGACTATTTCAGATTTCCTCCCCAGCGCAGAGAAATGAGCTGTTGCTGAAAAATAAGGGGCAGGAATAATCAACTTAGAAAGGAGATGAGGGTGAAGAGGTTTGGTTGGAAAGATTGTAAACATCAAGGAGAGAAAAAGAAAAAAATTAAGGTGGATCAAGAGGTTCAAAGCAGGGTGTAATGGGACAGAGATGGGTTAGGAGCTCTTTGAACTGGGAATCAGGGTGATTTTCTCTCCAGCGAGCTGTGTATGAATGGGGAATGGGTTCCAAGGAGAAGGGGCAGAGACCCATCTGCCCTGGCTCTGCGAATGTGTCTGGAAAACAGAGATCTGCGCTGCCAGACATGCCCCAGCTGATTTCTCAAGGTTTACGCTCCTGCACAGCCTCATTTGCAGCACAGGAATCCCGTCGGGCCTGTATTTTACAGTTTCTCATCCTACAGAACAGAACTTCCCATCATGGAAAATCATGGAAGTATGTGCCCTACTCAAAGGCATTTCTTCATGCTTACAAGCAAAATTTTGCAGCACGAGGATTTGTATTTTGTTCTTTTATGCCTATAATCTGCCTTATTTGTTTAGCCAGCAACAAATGTATTCACAGCAGATGAGGCTTGAAGAATCTGACCAGGTTTCACCATCGCTTCTTTCTTTTCTTCAGCCCTCCTATGAGCTCCCTGCTGCGTTCAGGCTCTGTAAGTATCTTACGATCAACCCATCTCTCTTCTTCTCTCTGTAGGATCTGATACGAAGAGATATCCTGTATTACAAAGGTCGCATAGACATGGATAAATATGAAGTGGTGGATATAGAAGATGGGAGAGATGATGACTTCAATGTCAGCATGAAGAATGCCTTCAAACTTCATAACAAGGAGACTGAGGAAATGCACTTATTCTTTGCCAAGAAACTGGAGGAGAAGTTACGGTGGCTTAGAGCTTTCAGAGAAGAAAGGAAGATGGTAAAAGAAGATGAAAAGATAGGTGAGGAATATGAAATGAATCTGAAAGGAGATTGTTGGTAATGCTTAATTTAGCCCCAACTGTTGGAGAAGCCCACATTTTTTTTGTAGTACAATTACAGTTCAACCTTGTTCAGATGTCCTTGGTTGCTCTCATAGTCATAAATAGGTCTCTTTCCAATTCAGTCACTGGCATTTTTGGCCCTCAGTGAACAAATTGTGCCCGTAGCTTCAAGCGTGGACCTCTGTGGGTATTGTGGGAGAAGGAAGTCTTTGGCCATCTGACTTCAGAGTCTCCTGGCCGCATCGTTTCTGCTCTGGTGAAGCACGCCTCGTGCAGGGCAGGAGGGCGGCGAAGTCGATGACTTACCAGCCATGCCCTTCCGTCAGCACCAGCCCATAAATTGTCTGTAACCAGCGCCAGCGCAGGCTCGGTTGGTGTTGCTCAGCGGTAAAGCACTGGGCGTATTTATGATACCGTATAAATAATAATGGGTGTAATCTTACTTTTCATCCAGCCCCTGCACAAGTGAGATTACAGAGGCCTGTCCTTTCCAGGAAGATTTGCTTTTCAGTAAAATACCTGCCCGCACGCACAGCTCGCTGGGTGATGCTTTGCCACCTGGGGCGTTCGGTGTGTGCCCAACAGTGCAGAACATCCCCCCCCTCCCAGACAGAAAAAAAAAGAGGCTTTGTGAGCAATCTTCTGAATTGTGTTTGCCGTGTTCCCTTTTCCAGGCTTTGAAATTTCTGAAAATCAAAAGCGGCAAGCGGCAATGACAGTAAAGAAAGTCAGTAAGCAAAAAGGTAACCGGCAACACGCACTGTGCCTGGTGATGTGAGGGTGGAGCGGGCTGGGCTGATCCTGCTGGGCTAGGATCCGGCGTCCCTCTTGAACTTTCCCTTTCTCTTTTTTTATAAAATACCGTTTGTGCTTTGTATCCTTTCTTAATGTATCTGTGGGCCAAATTAATCTCTGGGCTGACGTGGTGGAAGCCAGCGGAATTTCACCAGAGATGAATTTGATCTCGTGTCTCCAGTCTGATGTCCAGAAACTGTCCCTGGGGGCAGAAATCTATCTCGCTCAGTTATCTCAGGCTGAAATGGGAGTGAGTGCGGAGATGTGTAGGGGTTCTGCTAATTCCCAAAGTTTCCCGTTAGCAAAGAAAAAAAAGATGGCTAAAATATGGAGATGGGGAGGGATCTACCCCTTCCCTGCTTTTGGGAAGGGGACACTCATGTTTCCTGGGGCTGCCGGTAACTTTTTAAGGAGTGCGCAGTAGCATCAGCTCTGGGAAATAAAGTGTCTCAGTAAAGACAGTCTGTCTCTCTAACGTTAGATTCATTTCCCCACCCAGGCAGGCTACAGCCAACTAATAAATGCCATGCTAGATATTAAACGCAGGCTCAGCTGGCAAGACAGCCAGCGTTAATTATCTCTCGCAAGAACTCTTGCAGCTACAGGTTTGGAAACAGGAAATACGGAGGGAAAGTCAGAGAGGTCATTTTTCAGGTTTTCCAAAGCTTCACGCAGTCGTAGAGGTATCGACGCGTTACCAAAGTACCGTGGCACGGCTGCACCTGTATGTGGGTTTGAGAGACCTCGTCACTTCTTGGCTATAGCAGGTCCAGGCAGACCCGTCCCGGTTCTGCACAGGCTTTTGGGTTGTTTTTTGCAAAAGCTGAAGGAGCTCTTTGCTTTCTGCCTCACCTGTTTGTCGTCTACTGGCTTTGCTGGTCCAGTAGTGGTTCGCTAGGCCAACTGTGAACTCCTTGGTTTGCTGTGTCGCTCCATTGTCATGAGTCTTCTCCTCTCTACTGACTTCCTATGTTGTCTCCTGAGATGTTCTCTAAAAACTCTCCTGGCCAGATTTTCTAAGCTCAAAGTGTGCACACACCCAAAATGGGCCCAGGGACACGTATCTCACACGACGTACACGTAGTTCAGGCCGTAGCGGGCGCCGTCACGGGCTCGGTTTTGCACATTCTCCCCTCACCACTTGCATGCTTGTCCCTCAGCACGGAAGCAACCACGGAGACTATGGCAACTGGAAAATGAGAGAAACTGACTCGCATGATGGCCATGACAAAAAGATAATTATGTTAATTATTATTTGCTGTTCAATTAATTATATTATTAATTAATGACGGTATTAATTAATAATGGTACTGTTCAGTCATGAAGCGACACGGTTCAAAGGTGCCTGAGCATGCCTACCAGTATTTCCACGTAAAGCACTGGACTCGCACCCCGACGATTACGATACGCCTAACCACATTGCTTCTTACACAGCGATTGCTCTCTTGTTTTCTCTCTTTCTCTTTCTCTCTCTTTCTCTCTGAGATGAAAAAGGCGGGGCTGTTATCTTAGACTGCTCCGACTAGAACATTAATTAGCTCCTAAGACACCAGTCAGCGTTTCTTTTGTGAAGAATGTGCTTGTGCTACGGCGCTGGCAGTTCTGTTTAGGAGATGAAGTCCTGGAGTCAGGCAGAAATCCAGTCAGACCCTGAGCATCGAGTTCCGCGTTAAATCTGAAAAACAACAAATAGGTCATTAAATTAGTAGTCCTACATTGTGGTAATCATAGCCCAGGCTCTGATTAATTAAATCAAGTACCAGCACTGAACTTTTTGCTGAAAACTCTTCGTTTTCATACTCTGTGGTTTGACTTGTGCCCACGGCGCAGAGAGGCACGGGGCTGCCGGCGCAGGGGGCCAGTGGCACTGCTCCGAAGAGTAGGAGGGAGGAGGAAATTCCTGAGAGCCGGCATTTAGTGCCAGGTTTTTTGAATCTTGCCGTATGCATTTTACATATATCGCCAACAATCAGTTATAACTGGAAAGCAGTGAAGCCCTTTAGGAGCAGGAATACTCCCACTGCATCCAACTGAACTATTTATTCGTTTAAATGCGCGGAGTTAGCCGGACAGGTTTCGGTGGCTACGGCAAGGCCCAACAGCCCGGCCTGGCACGTCCAGAGCCCCACTCCTGTGTCAGCGGATGCCCATTGCAGCCTTGTTTCTAGATTATCTCCCTTGTTCCCTCTGCCTCGTAAACGGGAAAGCATGGTAATTTCCCTGTCACAGCACACTTAAGGAAGAGAGAAAAGCCGTGAGGGAGGTGACACGGAAAATGCAATCAACTTTGTTAGAGGTGAAGCAGAAAAACATTTTTCAAATAGTATAAACTGCCACTTATTCCGTGTGTGCCACACCTCCCAGAAGCATTCCTCTGGAGCTGGCTGGCGCGCGTTTGGAAAGGAAGCATTTGCACCGCCGCTCGCTGCAGCACGCGAGGGAGAGACGCCGAGAGATCAGCTGAGAGCAGGGGCAGCAGCCTTAAAACTCGGCTTTTTAAACCAGTGGAGACTTCAGCCAGGTGACTGAGAGAGGAGCCAACTCTCAGTGTTTTGAGAAGTTTTTGATCCCAAAATGAGGGCCCGGGGGCGGGTCTGCACAGAAATGCGGGCACGCGTGCGGTGCCAGGCTTCCTCCCAGATGGATGTAAAGATGCGCAGGGTCAGGTTTCAGCCATATGTTAGGATTTGCACCGGTGATTGGATTGGACAAAACCTAATGATATTAGACCGGGTGCCTTAAGACAGCATTAAACCAATTTTTGGCCTTCTTTAAGTCCATTAGATATAAAGTAAATGGGTAGTGTTGGCTCTGCACCTTACCAACAGAGAGAGACAAGGACTGTTTGTTGGGTGTTTTTTTCTTTTTGCATTGATTGTTCAAGATTTTGCCTCTTGGTTACTGCCCTTTAGCCTCTTTCAGTGTCAATGTGGAAACTGGGAATAGAATTCAGTGTGGTGTCTCCTAGAAATAGTAAAGTAACGGAGAAATGTGTTTGTCTTGACTTACAAAAACAACAAAAAACCCCACAGCGCTGAGGACCTTGGCTGCACCGACACCGCAGCGCTTAGATGGTATCAAAGTTGCGCTTCCGAAATCGTGCTCGTTATTGACTGGAGCAGCGGGAACAAGGCTGAAGTTCCCTTGCAAACGGAGCCCTTGCGGGAGGGTTTCCCACCCCAGGGAGCTCTTCAGGCCCATGCTGTGACCCGGCTCCTTCCTGCCCTTCCCTGTCCCATATGTTTTCCTCTGCACTGTGCCACAGCTTCGCCAAAGCAGATGCCCTTGGCCCAGGCCAGGCTTCAGCCTGGTGGGACTTGCAGAAGTCCCAGAACCCATATATTCGATCAGAATCACCCCTAGCCCTGCGCTTAGAAGGATGCTGTTGTTAAATCTGCCCATAAATACTCAGCAATGCCAACCCAGCCAGGGTTAAATCACCAGCCAGCATGAACGGCTTTGGCCTGCAGTAGAACACCCTCTGAGTCACTGCATTTTCCTGCTAATTCCTTCCTTTCTGATCACTTGAGCTCATGGCAAACTATGTCATAAAACCCTGACCCAAACACCGACAGCTTTTCTTTGACTTCTCCAACTTCGGCACTTCAAGCTCTCCCCTAGCAAGTCTGCAAAGCAAAATGGGATGAGTGCGTGTCAGCGTACTTCATCGCGCTGGTGAGGACTGGTCTTACTGGTAACCAAGCCTGTAGGTTACCTCCTGTGGTTCTCCTGAGTGTTTAAGCCTGTTTTATTGCATCTTCATCGCTAACGAGGTTGATGTGGCCCTGACACTACTGTCCATCCTATTCACTCATGTAGGCATGCCCTTGGGGAACTCAAAGAAACCGAGCGACACACAGACTCTAAAACAAAGGGGGACATCTGCGTTTTCAGACAATCAGGGTCACTTCCCTTTTCTCACAGAGCTTCCCACAGCGTAGGTGGAGGAATGGAGCTCATGATGTTCTCGGTGGTATTTTCCCACAGATTCAGAGAAATCCCAGAGCTCATCCCGTTGCTTGTAAAATACAGACCCTCCCCAAAACCTCCAGGCATTATGGGGTGCCCAACTGCGGCTCGCCCAAGCTCTGTGTGCTTTGGGTCTATTGTTCTCATTGATGGCAGCGTAGATAGATGGCTTCTCACTCAAAGCATCAGTGACCCAGCTGGAGTCAGTGCTTTCATCTGAGATCCAGTCAGATATACAAGCTAAGGAAAATCATGAATAAATTATTGGCTGGGAGACCTCTAAGGATGGTACTGGTGACTTGGTGATGGCCACATGCTTCTGAGCAAATTCTCCGGAGGAGTTGTTTGTCAAGACGTTAAATGGGCCTCTTGGGCTTTCCATTGGCCCTCGTTTGAAGAGCCAAGATGTTGGCATCAATGTCGTGCTGAGATTCCCACTGAAATAGGTCTGCCAGCCCAGATTCTCCAGATTCACCAGTTTGGTGAGGTGTTTTAGGGAAGGGGCAGTGTTGCTACCCAGAAGAGGCTGCATTTCAGGGCAGTGACGGATGAACTGATCTCTTCCTATCAACGGACCAAGTGGTCTTTGCTGTGAGTGCACAGAACGCTGGAGGAGAGGGAGATTGTATAAATACAAGGTGGGATGAATTAGTTTTCACCTGGCTTTGCTGAAGCCCTAGTATCATTTATTCCATCTTGCCTCACTTAGCTTTTGCTTATCACCTGAGGAATTGTTATCTTAACGTCTGGTCTAATGACGCCAGGTTGCAGTTACAGACTTGATAAATGACTCAGGAAGGTCAGGTTCCCTCAGTATTTGGATCCCGTGGTTGGCTGTGGAATAGCCAGGACACAAGATTGCTGTTTTCCTCAAATTCCTCTTGAGTTGGGTGACTAAAATTGGGCAGTTTAGCTTGGATATGTAGACGGATAAAGCCCCCGCTGCTCAGGACTGTCTTCAGAGGCAGACCACTCCTGATCACCGCTGCCATCCGCACCTCTTGCTGTCAAAACCAGGTCTGCAGCCAGGGAGGAGAGCTAATACCAGACACAGTGTAGTTTGCCCACTCTACACCTAAGAGCAACCAAGAGAATAGTGGTGAAGTGCTTTGAGATCCTCTGTTGAAACGTGCTGAAGAAAGGCAAAGGGCTGTACCTGTTCAGCCATTACTGCTTCTTATTTCTTTACCTTGTCACTCTTGGCAGGAACAATTAATCATACAACAATTAGCGTTCTCGAGGTATGTTCCCAGCTACTCCACGTTGAGTATGGGTTACAGTATTCAGGAGGAAACGGATTTATGGGAATTTTGAGCTTGGCTCCCGAAGGACGCAAGGTGGCCCGGGTGCCGTTGGGATGCCAGGTAGATGGAAGGTTCCTTAGCGCAGCACCGCTTCCTTTCCTACCAGCAGCCTCGCCCAGCCAGCAGAGAAGGAAGGTGTTGGTGGTTTGTTGTGTCCCACTCAGCCCTGGCTAACGAACAGCGTGGTGTCGGGACAGCTAGGTAGGAGAAAAGCCTAGGAAATAGCTCCTGATCTGAGCATAAGCTGAAATCCCAATGGTTGAGGGTGGAATAAGCAGCTTGTGAGGGTTTCCGTGGTTACACAGAGGCCGATCTGAGTGTGTTCTGTCTATGTTCTGTGCTCTGGAGAGGTGCGGCGTTAACGTAGCTGTCCCGCTGTGTCGTAACTGGCTGTGTCCGCGCGTCTCCCCGTGCGTTCCCTGTCAGTGAGCAGCGTGCGCCCGATCTTCCAGTGCTCCTGAAGTCGTGTTGTAACCTCAGATAGCAGAGCCGCTTTGAAAAAAAGAACTAGAAGGGAAAAAAGAGCCAGTTTAAATCTTCTTAATTGTTTTCTTCTGAGCTGAGAAATTTGAAAGCTTCCAAGTGAGGTTGCCTGTTACTAAAAAAGAAATTATTTCAGCTGACAGCACAGCATCTCTCTTTACCAGTTTTGTCTAGCCAAATTGTAAACCCTGCAGTTTTCTTGTTCTCATGTAGAACAGATTCCGACAACCCCCACCCTGCCGAACGCTTTCGCTCTGCAGCTGCAGCCCTTCCGTTTGGCTGCGGTGCAGAATTGTGCGTGGACCAGCAGAAGGAGCTCCAGGGCCAGCCATCGGCGTAGGGCCGCTCGGAGCAGCAGCGCGGCAGCTGCGTCTCAAAATCATCGATTCTTTCCCCTTGCGCTTTGAATTCTCTTCGCCAAGCAAAACCACCTCAGAGCAGAATAGAAAAATACCAACCTGCCATACTTTTTCCCAGAATTGGCTCTTCCTCAGGATTTGAAGATCAGGTGAAACTCCCTCCTTCCGCCCCAGTTCCTGTGTTCCACCTTGTCAAGAACGTGGGTATGTCCAAAAAAAAAGCCATTCTTTGGGCACCTCAAGCAAAGTGCTGCATCACAGTTTCACAAGCAAATATATTCTTACGGAATTATCAGGCTGACTTGCCGGAGCACAACTGCGTTTATTTGCATGCCCACAGGCTTATTTTGCATGCCGTTGAGATCTGCAGGTTTGATCGTTCAGGCCATGGAGGCCATTTGATAAATACGCAAACCTTTGGCTGCTTATTCAAGCAGAACCAGCCAGGAGCTTTTGGTGTTCGTCCAGCTGAGACGTTCGTGCCGATAGCCCAGGTCCTCGAGCAGGGGCTGTACAAACAACTTTTTGAGAATATGGGTCTGAGCTGCTTTGCTGAGGGCAGTGGCCGTGTGTGCATGGATGTGTTTCAAGCAAGGATAGACATTTTTCAGCAGTTTGGACCAAAAAGGCTATTTTGGGAAAGAACTGAGCGGGGTTTGCTAGCGATCTGGCCAGGGGAGTCTGCCTTTTTCCCTTTTGGAGAAGACGGACTATGGATTACGTTCTTTGCAGTGTAACTCCATCAGTGTCAGTGGACTTCAGCCAGACTGTCCTTTTTCTACTTCTCCAGCCTTCCAAGTGCGTAACATTTTGCTGATCCAGGAGATTTCTTAGCATTTCTGTCTCATGATTGAAATACATTAGTTCACCCTCCACAAATTGGTTTAGAGACCCTAAAGAGCTCAGCCCAGCTCAGCACGGCAGACCGGACGCATCACAAGGCTGGCTGCTACTCCGCAGCCACGGGATGCCAAAGATGTTGGGCCATGTCATGAAAGCAATGGGGTTTTAAGGTTGTCCAAAGCGAGAAACAATTGCTGTATGTCCCTCAGCAGCTTCAGATTCACAGCTGTGTTGTAGAACATTAGTTAGTGATCTTGGTGGCACAAGGTCTGTTTGCCTTTGAAGTAATTCCTGCCTTTGAAGTAATTCCTGCCCGTTTGGGTCAGTCGAAGATCCAAACTGCTTACCAGACCAAAGAAGACAGATTTCCCACCTCGAGCCACATAAGAGGCTAGATCCTAACCTAGATCCCAGATCCTAACCTTCCCATAGATCCTAAAATTCCTCACCGGTCTCTGCTGGGAAAAGCGGCCAAGGCACTAAAGGCTGGTGGCTTCCAGGAGAATGTCTGCACTCTTGTATGGGTTCAGGGCTGGAGTTTGCCCTCCAGAGCAGACTCTGAAGTTGGTGACGCTGCCTACATGTTGACCTGTCTTCCAACAAGGCAACTCAGGGCAGGACAGTGGTAGAAGCAGGGCTGGAAGAAGTAGGGCAGACAAGCCCTTATGGCTTGAGTCCCGGTGTGGTAAATTCACATGGATGGTTGGGGCCAACAAAGATGGTACAGATGTTGTCTCAGGTATCCCAGAACTGACCCTGTCCAGGTTTGACCGCAGGACAGCAAGGGCCTGGGGCTGCCCACTGCTCTGCAGGCTTTCTGTGGGAGAGAGGAGCTTGGGGAAGACAGAGTAGAACACAGAGTAGAACAGAGTAACTCTGTTCCAGCGTGCAGGTACAAATGCAGAGCATCCCCAGGTTGTTCTTTTCAAATAAGTTTGAAATACTGACTGCGATGAATTTGTTAAAGGTTAATAAGGACGAATCATGGAGCAGTTTTTGTCCATCTGAGGAAAGTTCTTGGTGACTCCCTACAGTGGACAAAGCGCTGCATGATTTGATGGTATTCCCTGTAAAGAAGCAGAAATCAGTCAGACGTAGTCAAGACATCATCTTCATTTGGTCTGAACCTTTAAGGATTTTAACAGCCCTTGATCGGTAAATTCTATAGCAAGGGGAAGCGAATTAATTATTTTTCCTAAAGCCTTAGCTTTGTGTCTGAAAGAGGTCCTGAATTACAATGCGGCAACACATAAAAGTTGTCCGACGAGCTGCGTGAGTGCGCTTTGTGAGGCCTTTTCCTTGTCTGTAAGTACCTGACTGTGTGCAGCCCTCCTGTGCCCGGGCCGGCCGGCGCTGGGCCCGCCAAGCATGTGTTTGTGTGTGGGCAGGAACCGCTAACTGAATGCAAAGAGTCGCATTTCTTTTACACACGTTGCTGTGGTGCCTGGGTGCTAATCACCGTATTTTGCCTTCTCTAGCACCTTCCCAGCCGAGGATCTCAAAGTGTTTTACAAACATTAATTAATTTAGCTTCACAACTCTCGTGTGAGGTAGGTGGGTGATGCCATCCCGCTTTCCAGATGAGGACACTGATCTACTTGGGTAGAGTCGCCTCGCTCCTGCGGTTAAAACCAAGGGAGGCAATGGCCTCCAGATGGCCCTTGCGAAGCCTGCCACCCGTCGCGCGGCCGGGGCTGCCCTCCCCGCAGAAGGAAGAGCAGTTCTGCGTGCAGCAGAGGGGATCCAGAGATGGCCAGAGCTTACAGCAACCTTCTTCAGAGCCCTGCTCCTCCCTCCTTCCTGCCCTTCTCTGCAGTTGTGGTTTCCAGCCGATCCCGCGACCCTGAGGCTGGAGGAGGGATTCTCCCCCATCAGTGGCGTTGCGGGGAAGGAAACACAGAAGTAGCTGTATTGCTGTTCCCTGTAGCCTACACCTCCCTTCTGTTCCACTTCCACCCACCCAGAGCTGCCTTTTCTACACCATCCTTTGGTTGCGTAGGTCCCAGCTTGCTGAATCTCCCCCTTTCCCTGGGAAAGCCGTAGGGCAGCGTCCCCTCACCGCGTTGCCGCGCGGCAGCCGTGACTCACGTGTGGGAATTGCGCATCCTGAACCTGAAAGCGTAGCCTTGCCGCTCCGTCCATTGCTACCAGTTTGGATTTAGCAGAATCAGCCTTTTCTGCGTTGCCTGCAGCCGATTTTGGCTGAAACCAGACTGGTAAATTTAAAATGAACCCTATGGAAAAGTCCTACAAACTTTCCGCGAGAAAATAACGAATTGCCCTTTGTGTAGCCAGAACAGCGCTGAAGCGACGCAGGTCCCTGCAGCATAGCGCTTCCTCCAAAGCGGCTCTGCGCCGTTCTGGTGCAGGAACTGGTGCCCAGTGGTCCTCGGGGTCGTGCTGGTCACCGGGGCGTGTTGGGGCAAAACGGCTTTCCAAGCGTAGCTGGGAGGGAAGGTCAAAACATGGGCTTGGAAACAGCAAGGGTTAAATTTGCGAGCGGGTTGAAGGATGTGGTTGTCCGACGGGACCAGTACGGCGTACGGCCCGGCCATATGTGCGTGCCTCGGTAGGGCACGCAGGACTTTTCCATGAGGGCGGGCAAAACTCTGCCGATACAAAAGTAATGGATCGTGTCCAAACCTCCAAGGCGTGGTCTGGCGCAGGCGGCCTCCGAGCCGAGCGTCCCGGCAGCTGCTGCGTTGCTCCGTAGGTTGGCCGTCTCTAGCGCGTCTCCCTGTTGTTTGGGACCCTGGTTAATTAAGCGATAAGAAGCGAGAGCATGACGAAGAACGACTACTGACCCGATTGCACTTTGACTGATCTGTTTCTTTTTCCCCCCAATCATCGATGCAGGTGTGAGCTACTCCAAGTCGGTTCCTCCAGCCTACCCACCACCCCAGGATCCATTAAATCAGGGACAATACATGGTGACAGATGGCATATCCCAGTCCCAGGTCTTCGAGTTCACCGAACCCAGACGCAGCCAGGCGCCATTCTGGCAAAACTTCAGCAGGTTAACACCATTCAAAAAATAATACCTAGAGAGATGGAGAATTTTAACTTAAAAGAACTAAAATTTAAAAAATAAAAAGAAATAAAATTATATTTATAGATGGACCTTTTTTCGGAGAAGCACTGTTGCAACTAAATATATATACATATATATATAGACACATTTTAAAAATAATAATATGTATACATATATGTATATATATAGAAGGACCAAAAACTTTTTTTTTGTTGTTTTTGGGAAGCAATCTGCTACTAGATACTAGGAAGCACCAATGATTTCTAACCATGTGACCTATTTTATTTTATTCCATTGGTCGGACATTGTTTTTGTTGTGTTTTTTTTTTTTTCCTTTTCTTCTTCGTTTCCATTCAAGTCGTCACTGGCATCCCAGAATGCTTTCTCGCTTGTGTGAATTCGTCATCGAAGTTCCTCATGGACTACGTTGGTGTATATTTTATTTGATTTTATTTATGGGGGGGTTGTTTGGTTTTTGGAGTGCTGGGAGATCTCTGCTCCCGCTCCCTCCCTCTCCGTCCCTCCCTCGCCTGTCCCCAGCGTTCCCTTTGGGTGACGAGCATCGCCCCGTCCCCGTCCCCATCCCGCATTCTCTGGTCTGACTCGTGCCTGTCTGGATGTGCTCCCCGTGCACCGTGCTCTGCTGCGCAGTATTTCTCTGGCTTTAACTGTTTTGTTGTGGGCAGGTGAAAACCAGCAGAAGGGCTTAGCAGCTATTTAGGAAGCGAGAGATGGGTTTTCCTCAGTTTTTTTTTTTCCTTTTTAAATTCTTTTTAGCACTGTCTTTTTCTCAATTCAGTGTGATTTGTTCACGCTCGGCGTAAGACTGAGAAAAGAATATCAGGGGCTTTTACCTCTTTTGCGTTCAGTTTTATTTCTGTGGGGTTATCTTTGATTTCTTTTCTTTTGAAGCTGAGACATGACTCTGAGAAGCCCACTCCTATCTTTGTTTGCCATGCAAAGATAAAAGCTTAAAAACCCGGCGGCTTCACGCCCTCCATTCCAGCCAGAGGAAAATTGGCTATTAGGCTCCCGCAAATGGCCAGTTTTCCTTCTTCAGGAACTAAGGTCCCATCCTGTTGGCCACACTCACGCCTGCACAGCGCCGCGTTAGTGACCCACAAATTGCTATTTACAGCAGTAAACCCAAAAGTGAGGACCACGACCGCACGCACTGCCTGCTGAACTCATTGCATGTAAGGTCCCTGCTCCGCTGGGGCCCCGGCCCCCTGAGCAAACCGGGAGCTGCCGGTAGCAACCCGTTAGCGGAAGGATCGTTGCCCAAGTCCTGGGAAGTGTTAGCCCAAGCTGCAGAGGAGTTGAGGACGGCCTCTCAGGAAAGCTATGGCTGAGACTGGAGAAGCTGAGCCGTATGACCATGATTAGGTGACCCAGTCTAACCCAGTGCTCGGTTCAGTCCAACCGGCACCCCGGTTCAGCGGAGCTGTCAGTGTCCGTGGGCGCTGGAGCCATTAGCTGCACTCT
This sequence comes from Chlamydotis macqueenii, assembly GCF_036417535.1. Lineage (NCBI taxonomy): Eukaryota > Metazoa > Chordata > Aves > Otidiformes > Otididae > Chlamydotis > Chlamydotis macqueenii. The sequence continues at coordinate 2,073,726 of NC_141566.1, forward strand.
CCAGGTCTCTTTCTCTCTCTTTTTCTCCCTCTGGAGATGCATAGCTCTGTTTTGAAGGACACTTCCTACATTTTCAGCCTTAAGGATGTTTGGTCGGAAGCACGAAAGCTTCCGTTTAAGCATGTAAAACAAATCATTGTGCACTGGGATGCAGATTTTTCCGAGGGCAAATGAGTCTGTTTAAGCAGATTCAGAGGATGAACCTAAAAACTCTGCAGCAGTGTTCTGCAAGCTCCTTGGAAAATGTGGGATGAAGTGATTGATCACGGTATTTACCATTTTCTTTGGAATCTGATACACCACGTAAGCACCCCAAGCCAAGCAGTGTGGAGACAGATAGACCTTTTTTTTTAATTTTTTTTTGTTTTCTCCCCTAAGAAACCAAGAGAATGGGAAGAGCAGAGCGTGTGATTTCAGTATTTCCCTGGAGCCTGCTTTATTTCAGGGCACATTACAAGGCAGTGGCTATATTTTTTTATTTAAGAAGTACCAAAAGAAAGAATCTCAGCACTTTTCAGTAATCGAGAAACTGTCACTAAACAGCAAAGGCAGATGAGTGTTTTGGAGAGGGAGCGTGGCCCCGCTGGGACAGGCAGCAGCAAAACACCGGGAATCCCAACTCGGCAGGGACCCAGTTTTACATCAGAACTTATTTTTGTGCTCTTTTGTCTCTTTGCATTTTTATGGTCAGATTTTACTACTGAATATGTAGCAAGTACTATTTTGTTTCTTTAACAGAATGGGTATTTAAAGACATGAATGAGATGGGTTCTCAGACGTTTAAGGAGATGTTTTACTATTTCTGAATGGCTGGAGAGAGAGAGAGAGAAAGAGAGAGAGATTACAAACTGTTGTCAATGATGTGATGAAAATTTCACTTATTCTTTTGCCTTTTTAATTGCTTGGGGAAAGAAAAAAAAAAAGTAACAAGCACATTAGTTAAGCCTGTTCATTTACTGTTTTGTGCCTCAGAGAGTGAGAATGAGACATCCATAATCTTTATGAGAAGATGCTTCCTAAATATTCAGCACTAGGAAACAAAGAAACACCACCGCCACACCATTATTTGCATCATAAACCAAGACTCGCTTGATCTGACAAGGCCACTTGTTGGACTCGCAGCTTCTTTCTTAACCGGAAAGCCAACCCAAACTAGCGTTGCTCGCGCTTGCCGGAGCCGGGCGGCGGGCAGAGCAGACGCAGGCGCTTGTTCCGGAGGGAAGAGGGGCTTGGGCGTTCCAGACAGCTCCTCCCCTCCATAAATTGCCGAGGCGCTGCAAGAGCTGGAGCGTTATGGCGGCGAAGAACCAGCGCTGGGTCCTGCGTGTCCTGCCGGCTGGGGCTGTCCCCGTAGGGAGCAGGGTCGGGCTGCCCGGCGGCGCCGGGCGCGGCGCGGACGCACCCAGATTGGGGTGATTTTTTGGCTGAGCAGCTGATAAGACTTTCATTTCAATGCCAGACAGGAGGAACCCACTTACCATTCCATATGCAGAAACAAGAGAGTTGTAACAAACTTACATGTTTACGGTATTTCTCTGGCTGAATCTATATATATATATATATATAAAGAAAAAAAATAAAAATCCCTCTTCCCTAGGTAAACGACATGCATTACTCCTTGATCTAGACACTAGAGCAGAGGACCTAAATTCAAGACTTTTGCCTCCCCGCCCTCTCCAAAAAGATCAAACAAGAACCAACCTAGGTGCATCTACCAGTTGTAAATAGAAAAATACTACATAGAGAAATATATTTGAAATCTGTTTCAGTTTCTGGATGGTCGCTGGCCGTCCGTTGCAATGTTATTGATAGTACACTGTGGTGCTTTGGGTTTCTGGTTTTGTTCTCTTTATGCTCTGTCATCTTTTCATTGCAGCTACATTTCAGGGAACATGTATATTTAGTAGCTATTGTAAGTTCTGCATGGCATCACCAAGCTTATTTTTCCTTAAGAAGAAAAGAGGAGTCTGTAGGAGCTTAAAGGCACTATGACGACAGGGACTTGTAGCAGAGAATTTAAAAAAAAAAAAAATAAAAATATAAAAAGGTTTTTAAAATTCTAGTTTGAAGCCAAATACTGATATTTTAGTGCTTTTGGGGTTTTAACAGTAAGAGAAAAAAAAAAAAAGAAAAAAAAAAAGGATTTTGGTAACCCAGCTGATCCGCACTTGCCAGTTTTATTATTTTGTTTATATGGGACTGTTTGACCCTGTCAAACAAGTGTCAAAGTTGTGTGTATAAAACAAACAAAAAAAAAAGTGTTTAAAAAAAAAAAAGTGTTGTAAAGACACTGAGCCTTATGAAAATATTTATGGAATTAAATAAAAAGAAGTGAAAAGGCATCCGAAGGCATTTCACATCATTTTCCTCAGAGCGGTCTCACTCCTCATGTCGTCTGCGCAGCGTGGTTTTAAAACGCGTTCCGGTCCTGACCGCTGCTCAGCTCCTGCCCAGAATGAAGACAGCCGACAGTTCCAAACGGCCCCCGATCACAAATACCGTGGTGAGCAACGCAAGAAGCCTTTCGGAGCGCGTGGACGTAGAGCAGCGGCTGGGATTCGGAGGGGAGGGAGCCCGGCCGCACGCTGCTCCGCTGCGGAGGGCTGAGCCCAGGAGATGAGCCGGCTCCCCCCGGTTTTCCCTTGGAAAAGGAGAGAAGGGAGAAGGAAGCGGGTGCAAAGCTCTCTCCAGAAAGCCAGTGACGGTTGGCAGGTAAGGCAGTTGAGTCATGTATTTCTAGCTAGCCCAAAAATACAGCGATAACTGAGAGCTGGGCTAGCGCACCATGGCGTCCAGCCCCGGAGTGGTGGGAGCAACGCCTGTCATCGCGTGGACAAACACAGCGGCATAAATAACGAGTTACGGGTTCAGTAACGACGCTGCCGTTCTGCTCGCTCATCTCAGGGTGAGTGACATCTTCAGCCAGATGGAAACCAGTGAGAGAAGGGAAATTTAAAAAAAAAAAAAAAAAGAAAAAGCCAAGGAGCTCTGCTCTGAGAGCAAGGGAGGGAGACAAGATAGAGGCAAAGCACGATGGCTTCGGCAGGGCCGGCGCTTGAGCAGGGTCAGCAGCAGGCTCACCCAGCCCGCAAACATGTCTGCTTCACATTCGCCTGCTGCTATAGCAATGCCCCAAGCCAAGCTTTTTTTTTTTTTTTAATTTTTTTTTTTTTTTTTTTTTTTTTTCTTGCTTACATTATTGCTTGCAATGAAGGTGACATTGGTGCCGTGCCTGGGTTTGCCTGTCGAGCCGCTCCTGCTTCTCTTGTAGCACGTAACCGGAGTTGCTCGGGACGGCTGGCGCGGCGCCAGCTCCAACATACACTGCTGGGGAGAGCAGCCCAAAATGCGGTTATGTGTGAAACCTCACTGGGGAGGATGCTCCTGCTCACTCAGCTGCCTGTCTTTGCAGGCCAAAAAAAAAAAAAAAAAAAAAAAAAAAAAGGTGGTTTGGCAGAATTTCGCACTCCCCTCCAAGTTTGCAAATGTGAGCTGTGGGGAAGGGAAGGTTCAGTCAGGGCGAGCATGAGCCGTAGGCATTGCCCAAGCTGTGTAATGTACAGAAAAAAAAACCACAAAAAAAAAAAAAAAAAAAAAAAAACCAAAAAAAAAACACCACCCACAAAAAACCAACAAACCAAAACCAAAACCCCACCCTGGCAATGAGGGAACGGGGAAGAAACCCAGCCACTCAGAGTGCGTGGGGCCAGAGCTGAGCAACGCTTGCTCAGAAGCAGTAACTGCCCTCCACGGCCCTGCTGCGCGCAGCCAGCCCCAGCGTGCGGGTCGCCGACGTGCGTATTTCATTTGGTGACGGTATTTGTTTGCTTTCTCCAGCCACCCAGCATTCAAGTGGCTGCTATGAAATTTGATTGCATGAAACAAAAACCAAAACCAAAGAAACCCAGTTCAAAATTCATTTTTTTTGCGGGCTGCTCGGTTCATTAGGCCGTGTTTCTGGCCTAGCAGCCCAACCCAAGCCCCCGAGGCAGTGGCAGGGGCATAGCAGGACAGAAATTCACTGAAACACAGGCCCAAGCCCCCTGGTCTGCACCAAAGCTTTCACTCCGTACACGTCAAGGTAGAGCATTCAGTCCTCAGCGCGGCCGCTGCTCAGGAGGGAAGTGTGTTTAAAACGGCCAGTTACGCTGATGCTGCCCGGTTTGATGGGCTGTGGTGCCACGTCGCCTCCCTGCGCCGTCACCGGGCTGTGTGGCTGAGGGCACCTCGTTGGGCAAAATACCTGGGAATGCAGGGCCAGGTGCCTCCGTGGGCAGGGTCAGGCCCCGGCTCCGCTGGGAATTGCAGTCGGATAAAGCATTTAGGCTGGTATGTTTGCGACACGACCCGACCGGTGTATGACCGACTCCATAGGTCAACGCCATCTGGGTTTTATCCATGTCTATGTATCCATGCTATTACAGCCCAGCTTTTCGTTTTTAAGGAATCGGCTTTCGATCTGACTGCTGGTGCTGGGATTACAGATCCAAATCTACCCAAACAATAAATTTTCTTCTTATTCTGTAGCTAAGCAGCAGCACGAGGGTTTGCACTACGTACAGTAGCGGGTCAGCAACCTCCAAAGCCCGTAACACACCACCTGTGCCGGGCTATCACAGAGCAAACTGGAATTGCGTGTTGCTGGGGATGCAGCGGGAATAACTGGCATTTTTGAGAGCATTTCTAAGCGTTGTCCATTGAGAGTTTCACAATCCTTCGCTGCTAAGGAAGGATGCTAGCTGTTTAACTGTACATATCATCTCCCCCAAACTGCAGGTACAAACTGCAAAACTGTGTTTATTTGTCTGAATCTCTTACGTTTGCTATGGAAAAGAGAGACATGGGATTTCTTAAATGCTTTTGAAGTTCACATCCTTTTTTTTTCCAGCTCTCTCAAGGCAAAAATGCATCCTGTGAAGACACGCACGGTCTCATTTCAGAGCCCCAGTCCTTTGTTACCTCTGGCAGGTCTGACAGGCTCTCTGTGCTCAGCCCTTCCCACAGACCGGGCCGTGCAGCAGCAATGGCCCAAAAATGTTCCCCCCTTCCAAAAGCCCCCCAGGACCCCTTTCCAAACCCCACATGGTCCACACAGCAGCCCGAGCCGGTCCGGTGGCATGCACGCTGTCCGAGGGACGCGCAGCACTTTCCTCTTCTTCCACTCTTGGTTACAGCCGCAACAGAACAGCTCCAAGACAGGAACACTCTGTTGTTTTTTTCTATTTTTTTTTTTCATTTAGGATAATATATTAAAAAAAAAGCAGAAACACTTGCCTCATAAAGAAAACATCAGCGCTTGAAGAAGCGCCTTGGCCTGCGGCATCTTGTCACGCGCATGTCGCCGCTGGCCACCTCTGCGGCTCATGGCTGCGAGAGGAGTTGGCATTTTGAGCAGAGACGAGGATGTACACACGCAGGTCTTCGTACAGGCGATTCCTGGCCCTGTTGCTGTACTAGGAGAGAGCTGTAACGTAGACAGCCAGAGCCTCTCTGGCTTTGTACCCCTTTCACAGCTGGAGGGGAACAGACACGCGTTTTTTGCTAGGATCTAGGTTTTTCAGAATAAACCACGGTTTATTAAAAAGAACCTCTGAGAATTCAGGCTCAGTGGTGTCTTCCTGGCTGGTCCTGGAAGCCAGTGGCAGTGAACTTCAGAAGAGAAGGTTTATCCTCTTTTTTTTCATCCGGAGAAGTATTAAGAGGATATATCGGTGTATTTCTCTTCTCTTTTTAGCTCGCTTTGACGGAAGCTGTGAGGCTTTTATTCATGAAGCAAATACTCAGAGGGTGTGTGTGTGTGCATTCCATCCTTTACAGGTTCACGGGCAGCTGGCCCTTGCCCGCAGCACGCTTTGCCCTGGGTGGTGAAGCCAAACAAGTGACAGCCGTCACCCGTTCCAGCAGTGCCAGGGCTGTACCTGTACCACAGCCGTCCAGAGGCTCCTTTGGGTCGGTGGGATTTTTCCCTGGAAATGCTTGCAAATCGTTTGGCTCGGCCATTGATGAGGAAGAACCTCTTCCTCCCAAAGGCAGCCGTTTTTAAGGCAGGTTTTATACGGGCTGGGTGATACTACAACCACATTCACTGCCAAGCACCGCAGAAGTGTGACGGGAGCAGCAGGTTTGACACATCACTCATGTACCGAAGTGGCAGTCGCTGCTGTCGTTATCCCCAAAAGTCCTTTGGCCCTCCCGGACACGAGCTGGCCTGTCGGGGTGCGTGTTGAGTACTGCCCAGCTCGTTTTAACACCAATTCGGTGCCGCTGACCCAGACACTGGACAGCTTTTCCACCATCAGGCACTCCTCTACAGTTTTTTTTTTTCAAGTCACAGGTATTTTAGCACGTCTCAAAGTGGAATTGCTTTCCGCGTATTCATGCTATCACGTTAGGTGTTTGCTTTCTGTTTCGGAAGCACAGACGTGCCATTTGCTGTATTTTAACACCCCAGCAGCCAGACCGGTGCTTTTCCTGTGCCAAAACCAAAACAGCCTTATGGCACGCTCTGCTCCCCGCCCAACGCGACAGCGCGCAGATTTTACGGAGCCCCACAGGCCCCAATCCAGCAAAGGCTGCAACAGGCAAATTACACTAATAGCACAATTGTAAAAAATTCTGCCGCGGCCTTATCTGACGCGAAACACATCATTTGTATTCCACAATTTATTTTCCGGCTTGGCTGGAGCCAAGCACTGGCGTGTCGGTGTCCATGGCCGGCTGCCGCGCTCCCAGGGGACGCCCAGGTGACAGAAAAGCCTGTGGCAGCCACCAAAAGCCCCACGCCAACAGACAAAGCGCCGGTGCACGGGTGGGTGCTGTGTGCGCACAAGGTGGGTCGGGAACAGGGAGAGTCGTCGTCTCCTCCCGCCATGGGGAGCTGTAACCAGGCTGCCGCTTGCCTTAACACAGAGCCCTCCTTATCCTCCAGGCTGGATTTTGAGGGAATATGTGACCAATGTGCTGATTTCCTCAAAGTTTCGCTCCCCAACAGATACAGGGCAGCAAGAGAGGCGTCCCTGGCCAGCCCTGCTGCTGCGGTGGTTTCACGCCATACAAAGGAAATCCAGATTCTTTGGACCAGGAAAAGAAAATGGGAGCAAATACAATTAATACTCGTAGCTGCGGCGAGAGCTGGGTGGCGCGGGCTCCGGTTCGGCTCCCAGGACGGCTTGCGCCCGGCTCTCGAAGGACTGCGAGCGCACGGGCTCCCCGCAAGCCCCCTGCGGTTGGTCCTGCCGAATCGCTGCCCGAAGGCATCCGCTGTTCACCAGTGACGGTAAAAGTGACTGCAAAAGCGATGCTAACGGGGCTCTGCCACGCAAGGTCCGTATCCCGCCCGCAGCACCCGCTCCAGCCTGCATTCCAGCTGCTTGCGGCCCGATCATCAGGCGTGGGCAGGATTGCTGGGGGCAAAAGTAAATGGATGGAGAAAAAAAAAAACCAATAAATTTTTTGTCTGCCGCAGAAAAGGGGTCTGACTAACTCGCAGCACTGTCGGCGCGTGGTGCCGGCTGGCCAGGGAGGCGAGCGCCCGGCCAAATCGCCGCAGGATGCGTCACGCTGTCGTTATCGGTGTTGCCAGCACAGCTACGCTGGCCGTGCTTTTACCGCCTGGACGTACCATTAAACACGGCTGGTTTGTCGCCCAAGTACAGACGAGTGGCGTCAGCCTCGCACATAATCTAGTGCTACCCAGGGCTCCGTTAACCACAGCTCCGGGCAGGGAGGCGCAAGCTGGTGGGTGCGTGTGGTTTGTGCTGGAGCAGGGATGATCAACCCTTACCTGGCACAGGGAAACGGCCGGTTGGGTTTTCCCATCCGCTTCTCGCACCCTGAGCGCGCTGACCCCTCTGATTTACCGGCACGTGGGAAACCGGACTGCGGGATTCGAGGTCGCGGCGTCCGGGTTCACGGTGTCTCCTGGGGAGGGAAGGTGAAAAAGAAATCAGAGCACGTACCCACGGGGCAGCTCCCAGCAAAGCCCATGCTCACCAGCCAGACCCACTTTGAGCTCAAGACCAGGGATGGGGATGTTTTACAGTTCAGGAATAACACGTCCCCCAAAACCCAGAGAGAACGACCCCGGGGGAGAGCACTGCGGAGACCGCTCCAGCTCTGTAATTCTTTTGGCTCTTCACAAGAAGGCACATCAGTAACACCCAGTCAAGCAGAGGGTTAAAGGCCGTATTTATCCTGCACCAAACACAAACAAAAAGCTTTTGCTGGAGGAGGAAAGCTGATATAAACTTCTGTAGGAATGCCAGGTTGAATTCCACCCCCCGGTTACAATCCCTGTGCTGTCCCAGGCTGGAGGATGGGACATTCAGCGTTATGTATACCTGCCCCAAGCCAGCATGAACTGTTCCCAACAGCAGGATCCATTCTCCTGGATCCGCCGACACCTACGGCCGCTGCCAGGTGCGCAAAGAGTTTGAAGACCAACAGAAATATTGTCACGGGCTCTCTTTGTGCCGATGGAAACAGCTGGTTTCAATAAATAACCACGGCTCGGCAGCGTTTCTAGCCAAACGTTGCGGCGGAGCCCCGTCAAGCGAAACTGAGCATTAAAAATCCCGCCAGCGAAGCCGGGCACAGTGACCGTCCCCGGCCGGTCCAGCACAGCGCTCGGCACGCGGCAGGCAGATTGCTGTAAAACGAGTTAGCAAACCAGAGCGGCATTAATGACACAGTAAAATATATTGATTCTTTTTTAAAAATTCCACCTGCTTCCCTGTTTTCCCTCCTTCCATCCGCCCGCTCCCCCTGTACTGATGTATTTCTTCCCTTCTTATTTCCTTTTGTGTTTAATTCCTTCTCGCTTCCCAGACACATCTTGCTAGGGCAGCTTGTTCAGAAAACGTAATTTCTGTCATCGCCCTGTGTCTCTGACCAGCGCTGAGAGCTGTAAATCCTTGATCGGTGGGGTGATTCACAAGCTCCTCTGCTGCCTGCTTGTGATTTTTAACATGCGCTGCAATTTAGGGGCAAAAATTCTGCTTGCTCATTATCTGCCAACCGATGACATTACAGAAATAGAGCTCAGAGCGTGCATCCGTTTGTGATGAGGACGTCACTGAGATGTTAGTGATCGGCCATTAGTTCTGCAATGCTGTGAGGGGTGTCCTGACTGCAACTTGTGATTTCCCCTCTTATTGCCCCCTCCCCTCACCGCCCTGGTGCCGAGCACAAGGCTGCCTGGGTTAAGGGCACTCCTAAATTTTGCTGTTTGGGGTCTATGGTTTGAGGGAAATGCAATTGAGAGGGCAGTAAATGGCACAGTTAGAGCTCTTTTCAATTCACAATAAGTCTGGTGGAGCCCGGATCCCAGCTGGACAGGACATCTCTGGAACGTCTCGGGAGCAATGGCCAAGGCAGGAACCCAGCAGCCCTTCCTCGACTTCTGTTGGTTATAATAATTTTTCCTTGTGTTTATGAATTTCTCTTGTTGCTTTCCCTGTTTTTTGTTTTTCGCATCGCCCTGGCCAGGCTGTGCCAGCCCCGCTCCACAGCCGCCTCGCTGCACCGACCCTCGCTGGAGACAGCAGCGGTGAGACGAGGGGCCCTTTGGTTTGCGGGGCTCTTGGCCTTCCCTTGTGAGCTCCTTTCCAGCCCACTCCCTGCGAGCTCGCATCTCGTACCCCGCGTTAATCATCGCCGTTCTCCATTCCCAACCGGACCACAGTGCCTCCCGCATCCAGTGAGCTGCTATCGTAGGGATAAATCCGGAGCGCTGGTGCTATGGGTGAACGGCGCTGAGCTGTTAGGAGCTAACACAACAAAACGACAGCAGTGAGGGGAAAAAATGTCACTCAAACTAGATACCAAGTGGGAGCTCACACAGGAAAACCATTTTAATGAAGGGATGAGACTGAGCAAACCTCTGATGAGCTGCTGAGAACCTGCCAGTCACAAATCACACAATCGTTGAGGTTGGGAAAGACCCTGAAGGTCAAATCCATGGCCCTGGCCCATCTCTCCTCATTCCTTGGGTTGCAGCAATGTTTTTCCCTCCACGTTTCCAGCTACTCCCCCTTCATCCTCACTTCACTAGAAGGTTTGACTCTGGACTTGCAGGATTTCAGCCTTTCTTGGGAAATAAAACTCCAGTCTAAGCATCACATCTATTTCAGAGCAGCTTCACTTACTGGAAAAGAAAACCAAACCAAGCCACCCTACATGAAATGCTCCGTAAAGAATTTGGTTGCTTAGGCAGCAGCATGGCTGCCTGGGAAGGCTGATCTCTCTTTACTGAGCTAAAAATACGTTTTTTAAAGGAAAACAAAGCCTACCTCCAACAAAGATGTGAGAAGGATAACGGCAAAGAGATGAACCCCCACAAAACAGCAGAAAGTTGCTTTTCCCAGACTGTATGATGAAGCCACCGAAGGGGTGAGGTTCTGCTACTGAGAAACAAAAGATTTTTAGTAACCAAGAGTATTCTAAATAATATTCTCAGGAAACCTTTGACTACAGCAAAGTTCACATTAACAGCACAGAATTATTAGAAAGGGTTACATCACACGAGCCTTACTCATGATAGTACTAAATTCTTCTACAATTAATCCTCGTGCTCGGGGCTGTTCCCCTAGCCTGCCGTCCCACGCTCGCCCTGCGAGTCTAGCCACAAATGAGCAGATGCAGTGGATGATGCTTGACATTGTCCAAAAGTCCTTAGTTCCCACCCAAAAATAAAGCTGGTCTGGAGGCTAGAACTGGGCAGGAAAACAAGTGAAACCTCAAAATAAGTACGCGGTTGCATGCTCTCAGTACTGAAAGTGTGAGTTAAATTACTTAATTAGCTTGTGTTAATGAAAAGCAAATTTTTAATACTCCCTCCTCCAGACTCTCATCTTGCCAAATGTTAAGAGAATGCATTTGTAGATGCCTGAACTCTTCCTAAACCCCAAATAGTTGGAAGCGTCACAGCAGCAATAACCACAAGCATCAGTACTTCACGGTCCTTCCGTCCCCACCAAGGCAGGTGGTTCTCCAAGACCGCTCAGAGAAACACACGTTGAAAAGCAATGGGAAGAAACCACCTTGGTCCGTGGCCACCATTTCCATCGTGCTCAGTTGGAAGGACCCTGAATGCAGCCCCATTTCGGCCTCAAGCTGCTCTTCAAAATCAAAGCTTTACATGGAGATGACCCAAACCGGCCAGCTAGCCGACAGCTGTCCAGCAAAAATACCTGGAGATGCAGGGGGGAGAACACCCAAGAAAGTTAAATTTAGATTTCCTTGCAGCAAGGGAAACACCCATTGCCTGTCAGTGCTGCATCTGCCCATCCAGCCTGGTTTCCATCAGAAGGGAGGACACATCCCTTCCCACCCAGCAACTCCTTTTTTCTTAAAGCCCATCTCCACTTAAAAGAAAACGAGGAAAAATTTGTTTCCTTTCAAACTGAGCAATCAGTGCTTTTTTTTTTTCCCCTCTCTCTAGAAGCATCACTCTTATCTTCTGGATATGCATTAGACTTTTAGAAAGAAAGCAAGGGCAGAAGGGTTCCTCTCTCCCGAGAGCAACAGCATCTTTGGCTTAAGATGTCCAGGCAAAGATGCCGAGAAAGTAATGCCAAGCCAAATTCAACAAGTTAACCTTGGAAGCCGTTTCCTTTGTCTGCTGCACTGCTGACTTGATTTCTCAACTATTTTTCTATTTTTCTGTGTTCAGAAAAACACCTGGAAAATAGTCTCAAGAGAAGCATTCATGCCAAAAGAGGACCTGCATTGTAGCCAGAGCTTCTTGAAATCCATACAAAAAATAAATATCATGGGAAGTGCTTTTGAAAGCAGACACCCTTTGTACGACAACAACCCCATTTCATTTCTCAGTCCCAATTCTCTCACTAGCATTCATCTATGACACTAGATTGAGGAGGGTTTTTCTGACAAAAAAAATTAATTCACCAAGTTGGGCTGCTCCCTGTTCTGTTCTGATTGCCCCTTAGGTGCTTGTATTAATGGGGAAAAAAGATCGTCCTTCTTCACGGAGTACTGGAAATGCAGAAGGTTTGTATTTTTGATGCATACCAAATTCAGCAGCAGAAGAAAGAGCTTTGTTAATTATTTTTCTTATGTTGTTGTCCCAGGAAATGGGCATCATGCAGCGGTGAGGAGGGAAAACACAAGGGAGGGCTGACTCACCACATGTATGAGGTGCTTGGCAAATCCCATGGAAAATGGGTTCCAGATGGGAATCAAAGCCCTTCTAGGCCCTGTTATTGCCCAAACGTAGGAAGAAGGATGCTGTCGAAGAACACGGCTGAGGGGCAGGAGGGAAAGAAGGAGGACTGACTTGGGAGGAGAGGCAAAATATCTGTCCAGCGCTCGCCTAATCTATCACTGTCGTATTAATGAATTCTACATTGAGCAAGGCAGAGGTGAAAAGGGCGAAGAGAGCTAAGCACAGCGAGGGATGAGGAATTCCTGATCCGAACCCAGCTCTTCCACCTACTCAGTTCTCTAGTGACAAGGATGCAAAATATCTGGTGAATCACATTTCCCTTCACTTGACCAGCAGCCTCCCTCCATGTACCTCACTGCTCGGGGGCAGCAGTGGTGCCTGGAAATCAGACCTGAACCGCCAATTGTTGCTGCATGATTCTTACAGACATGTGGGTTCAGGGTTTGGGGTGGGGGGAAGGTTTGTCTTCTCATATGTACGACTTTAAATAAATAAATAAAACCTATTGTGCTTAGAAGAGAGGTTTTCCACCTAGGTAACCTGATTAAGTGTATCCAGAGGAGTGTCCCCAAACCATAGAATCACAAAATGTTTTGGGTTGGAAGGGACCTTAAAGATCATCCAGTACCAAGCCCCCTGCCCTAAGCAGGGACACCTTCCACCAGATCAGGTTGCTCAGAGCCCTGTTCAGCCTGGCCTTGGACACTTCCAGGGATGGGGGATCCACCACCTCTCTGGGCAACCTGCTCCAGTGCCTCATCACTCTCAGAGTGAAGAATTTCTTCCTTATATTTGATCTCAACCTACCCTCTTCCAGTTTAAACCCATTACCCCTTGTCCTATCACTACCTGCCCTTGTCAAAATGTTGTATTTCAGCTGGAAGTATGATGCAGAGAATCCAGAGGGATTCTACCACAAAATATTATTTTCATTTCAGTGGATACATAGAAAATATATCATCATATCTATCATAAAGATGGAAGCATCATTCTCTCTAGAGCATTAAGCAAGACCCTTCCAAGATTCAATGGCCAAGCAGCTGCAGAGACCTCCAGAATAAGCACATCATGCACTTCCAGGAGGAACACCATCATTTGGCCATCCAGAATCAGGGATCAGAGTACACACAGGCATGAAAGTGTATGAATTCCCTTCTCCATCCAGGCATTCCCCATAGGTCCCCATTTTTGCTGAGCGCCAGACTCAGAGGGAGCCGCCAGCTGATGTGGGAGGGGTAGGAGGTAGAGCAGGAAGACGTGTGGGTGGCTGTGGGGAGGGGAAAAAGGGGGCTGAGAGTGGTGCTCAGTGGTGTTTGATTTCTTCATCTCTGATTGAGATTCTTGTAGTTTCTATACCAGTTCTTTTAAATGGTTTGGAAGCCGGGAACAGGGGAGAACAGACTTCCAATAGCTACTTCCTAAAAAGATGATGACTCAGAAGAACTGTCAGTGGCAAATTTTGACTGAAAAATCTGCATGACACAGTAGTTTTCACTCAAAATAACAAGAAAATCAAATACCCTTATGTTATTGTGGCAAACAGGTTAGTGAGCAAGCACACATCTGGTCTAAAAATATTCCCTAAAGCCAAAGCTCTGCAAACGAGACAGACCCGCTATATGACAAGGAAAACACCTGTATTTCTCCTGCACGTGCCCCAACTCTTACCAACCTTGTTCTATTTTACAAAGATATAATGAAATAAAGACATCATAGAGCCAGGCCGCAAAGACAGGAAGGCTGTCGTACAGATGGGGGGACCCGCTGACCACCTGCGGTCACAGCAGGACCGTGCCAAGAGCTTTGGGCTCCTGCACCCAGCGCCCATCAGCTTTCGGAACGGGGTACCTCCACACAGCACCCAACACAACACGCGCAGCGCACCGACCGCCAGCTCTTCACCACCGCGTATCCCCACCGGCGCCCGACCTGCTTTGGGAAGTGCCGAGCCCCGTGCGCGCGGGCCGGGTAGCAGGTGCCACAGGCACCTTGGGTTTTTGAGTAACGCTTCCCACACCAGGAAGGGGAGGCGAGCTCCCCGCAGCTATCTGGATTGCGGCGACAGATGGAGGAGACAGGTTGTACTTTCTCAGGAAACGCACTTCGGCAATGAGAGGAAGGGCGTGATCCTGGCGTACAACAGGGAGCTGTTCTGAGCTGTGTAAACAAGGGCAAGGAGCAAGGCTCCAGCCTTTATTTTAGCACGGAAACCCAAATTAACGTTTCTTAAAATTGGCCAAGTTGATCTTTCCAGGTGAGCAAACACCTAACTTCTCACTCTCTTTTGCAGGGGCTCGATATTCAAAGGTTTAGCACTAGCCTACTTTGATACACGCAATAGAAAATCAAAATAAAGTTGTATACAGTATTCTGAAAGGATTAGTGGTGAGTGGGATGGACTCGGCACCTCAGCGACCAGGGACCTACAAAGCAAAACGGTGTCAATTACCCCTAACTTCTCCGGGAGGCTAAATGCAGGGATAATTGGTGCTACAGCCAGACAGGCATGAGCCCTCGTGCAAACCTGTGATCAAAGGCCAGATCCTGCCCTTCGCCGCCCTGGGAGCAAGCTGGAATATTTCCTTTGGCTGAGCAGGCTGGCCAGAGCGTGCGGGTGGGCCTGTCTTTGCCAGGATTCCCCCAAGAAGGAAAACTCACTTTTTATGTTCAAAATAAAGTAGGTGTGCTTCAAAAGAGCAAACATTCGTGAGAGGAAGGCTCTGCTGGACACATCCATCCCTCCACAGAGGGTCCATAGTGCCTCAGAGCAAGCTAACAGAAGATAAAAAGGCACACAGGTCTGTTTGGGATCAGGTTGCAGGGACAGCTAAGAGGGGTTTTTTTTGTTTGTTTTTCTTTTTTTTTGCCTTACATCTGGATTATATCCTCAAGGCATGGAAGCATCCTGTGTTAGATGTCAGCCGTGTTTCCAGACAGGTGATGAGGGGACACGGGCAGATCACAGCCCTGCTTGTGCACACACAAAGGATACTGTCCAAGAAAATTAAGGAAAGGCACCATGGCTTTTTTTTTTTTTTTCAAAATAAAATCAAAAAGTAACCATCTAGAGAAGAAATTTAAGATCCACTCCAAAGTCTTCCAAACAAGAGGAAGACTTTGGTCTCCCCTTTGGCCAGGTTTAATTTCTTTTTGCCACCCAAGGACCAACAACCCAATTCTGCAGCTCCCTGGGCTTTCAAATCTTGCCCATGTGCTTTTCACAGGTGAAATCCACCATTAGAGAAGGCCGGACCTGCCTCCATCGTTCAGATTTGATGTGCTCCTTTTCCACAGCATCCTCCTGGTTACACATGTGATGTTCCATCCATCATCAAGGCTCTTACAAACAAACCAGCACAGCTCCAAGGCTGCGCAGTGGCGTACCCATCTGAGCTTTTGTTATCCCGCGCTCCCTTAGGGCTCATTAAGGTCTAAATTAGCTGACAGTCCGTGGCCCTAATTAGTACTTCAGCTCTCTGGGAAGCAGCCAGGGCTTTTTTTAACCATTGCTCCTCACCCGTGGCATCGGCTCCCTTCTGTGATTTGGAGCGTGCAATCTGCAACAGCTTTGAAACTAACCGAGACAGGCATTTATTCCCCTGCTGCTCTGCACTGCTTTTAATTATTATTAATTGTAACGGCCAACCCTGGAAAGCGCTCAGCAGGATGGCATGGAAATGCAACTCCATTTTGGTCTGAGGCTCCTCTCCCAAAGAGCAGAGGAAGGTTTTTTGGTACAAACACCTAGCGCGGTGCTCTGTGATGGGCAGGGTGACATATGGGAACGGCTCCACACAAGGGTCCAACCACGTATAGGTCTTGGTCCTTGCAAACCTGGAGGAGGAAGTGTTTGATACATCATTTCTCATGGGCTTGGTGGAAAAAGCACCTGGAAAATGCTGAGTCTTCACCACAAGACAACCACATCATCAAATGTATGAGGGTTCATGTGTGTGTGTATGTAAAATAAGTATGTAATTCAGCCTAGATTATTAAAACAGATTGACTGGACCTTGTTCTCAGCAACTCAGAGCCTGATCAGAAACACCCCACTGCAGACCCAAGCCTCTCCCTGAAGGAGTAAGGTCAGGAGCCTCCCATGCTGATATCTAGAACGACTTCAAACAAACCACGCAACATCTCTCTGCCTGGATGGAAAAATAAGGCCAATACCTCAACTGTGATGCCATCTGGGACCTGTACTGGTCCTGCACTGAGATTCCCAAAGTATCACTGATTTTCAAGGGGAATTTCTAGGCAAGCACAAGTGATACCTGCTCATTGACGTGCGCAGCACCTGGGAAGCTGGAGGACAGGAGTCCTACAAACAAGATGGAAATGTGTATCAGTACCCTTTGACAACCTGGGGACACGCTGGTTTCCACAAAAGCACGGGGCAGTAACGCAGAGCTCTAAAGAGAGAAGGACGCTAGAGGCGTTGGGGAGGTCTGGGTCACTCATGAGGTCCAAACAGATGACGAACACCAGCAAGGCAGCTGGGCTTTACACCAAGCACAGCTCCAAGGCTCTCATGGAAATTGTCTTGTGCTGCTGGCACAAAGGGAACAGGCTGACAGCATCATAGCATCTGGAAACAGCAGCCATGCGTGCTCCCTACCTGTGCTCAGGCCAGGAAAAACCTGCTTGTTGCAAACGGCCACCATGGCCATAGCAGAACTTCTCCCTGAAATTTCCCCCCACGTTTTCCCCTCAAAGCCTGACTCAGGAGCTGAGCAGTAGGATCACCGGTGCTAGCCCTGCTGCAAATAGTATTATGGGAGAAATAATGCTGGCCCACACTTGCATTTTTCTTCTTGACACAGCTTTGCCACACCAGAGACAGGACAAGCTGAACTTCATGGAAGTCTGATGCAACATTTGCACTGCTGACCCATCCAAGATGATGTTCGGATCCTGCTGGGTTCATAAAGTTCACCAAGAGTCACAGCAGCATTTTATTCAATACCAGAAACAAGTATGGACAGAGACCTACATGTGCAGTCTCACTTTCTATAGCAGCGCTGAGAAACGTTAGGAAATTATCCAGGACCAGAACCTGGCTTCTCTTGGCTCCAATACCAGCGTGAAGGTGGCCATACAGAGACACAGACTTTCTCCTGTCGGTGCTTACACTCCTGCCAGCAGGCATATTAACATGATCTCTGCAGATCTGTCTTAAAAAGAAAACACATTTATTTTTGAAAATACCCGTGGAGCCAAAGCTTTGTGTCCTACAGAGGATGCATCTAAGCAGCCCTGGATTCTCCGAGCAGAGCACCAGATCCCTTCGCTATGGATCTTACAGCATCTGGCCCATTTGCTTGGCTATCTTGCTTTTTCACTCATTTGTTGTGGACAGCTGGAGATGGGGGCACTACTAAGTGATGCCAATTATTTCACATCTCTCTGTTAACCTCCACCTTTGGCTCATGAACTCGCTGCCTCTTACAGTAACTCTCCAAAACAGGAACAGCTTTTTAGCACAGTGCTTGCAGGGCTTTGTGAGGCCAGGCCCCATCTGCCACCGCGGGTGTCACCGCGTTAGCAGAGGTCAGAACAGATTTTGGACACAGCTTGCAGCGCACGCGGTCATGGGCTCACATTATGCACACAGCTCTGGTTATCACACAAGTCGAGGCCGCCTGCAATCAGGCCAGCTTATGGCTTCAGGCTTCCCACTTGAAATTAAGTTAAAAATAGCTGGCCTTTGTTTTACTGAAAGTTTGGGCAGTGGTGACCTTTTGCGTTTGTTAAGCATCTCCAACAATATGCCCCTCAACCTTTAGAAGATGCGGCTCTTCACTCCAACGAGCTGCTCTCTAGACTCTGACTGCTTTTGCTCGTGGTATTTTCTTTAGGACCAGTCCCGCCGCAGAGCACCAAGTAGTTCGTACAGGCTTTGGCGAGATCAAGCCATGCAGTCAGCAGGGAAACCCTCCTCCGGCATTTCATAAAGTGACAGAGTGGTTTGGATTGGAAGGGACCTTTAAAGCCCATCCAGTCCAAGCCCCCTGCAAGGAGCAGGGACATCTCCAACCAGATCAGGTTGCTCAGAGCCCCGGCCAACCTGGTGTATGGTTCACCCCATCCACGCAATACCTGGGAGAAGGATTACGAGTGGCTGCAAACAAACTACATTTGCTGAAGAACGTTTAGCTTCCCCAAGCCATCTTATTTGTAATCAAATGCCCTGCAGAACAGTTCTCACAATTTTTATGGCAGGTCAAATCTGAACGATCCTGTATTTTTAAATCGTTAAAAAATAGATCACATCCTGTCCTTGAACTGGATCTTGACAACAGTGGTGGAAATACATCAACAATTTAAGATAATTCCTTTCAAAGAAACAAGAGTCATTTCAGTTTCTGGAACAAGCACAGAAATAATTTTCTGAGGAAGAAAATGGACAGCAGTATTTACTGTCATTGGTGCAGAAGGATTTCTTCAGTTACTCATAGTGCAAGTCAGGCATAGGACAGCAGACTGCATGGATTACACAAGTATTTCTAGTATTACTTCTCTGAAGAAAGATCCTCTTTTTTTTCGCTCAAGTTCTGAGAAAATACAAACACTGACAGAGTATCCACTAGAGAAAATAAGTGGAGCATAATACAAGCAAGAGACACTCGAATGTGAAAACGAAAGATGCTCGATTTTGTAATCTAATAACGCTGTCTTCCAAGAATCAGTGACAACACAAGTGATACATATTATTGGGACAAAGGTTAACGCGTTACAAAATTTACTTTTCTTTCAGCACAGTAAATAATTACAGATGTGGTGAAAGGAGATTTTTCTCCGTGGTCACCAATGCCTCAAACCATGGAAATGGCAGTGTTTCCAGTAAGTGGCTGGTACTGCACAGCTGAAGGGGGAACAACCCACCATCTCCCAGGAGGTCCCTGAGCATGCGGAACCACAGGGATCTGCCAAGCTGCACATGAAGCCAACCACGGGGGTTGACTTCACTCTGGATGTCCTCATCAGCAGCTGCTGGCCAACCATTGGGTTGGGGGAAACCAGATGGCATGGTCCCACCTGCCAGTCATCTCTGTGCCCTTCTGTTGAAAGACAGACTCACAAGAGGTTTCCCAGACCCTTGAAAACCACAACAGGTAGGGTGACTATTCCCAGTTGCAGTGTCTCATTGCAGTAAGGACAACTGAGGGGGAGAAGGTGGGGAGCCCTGATCCTTCCTACCTGTCCAACACAGCTTCTGAACCTTGAAAGGAAAACTGTGCCATACAGTTTAGGCCAAAGTGTAGACCACCACATGGCTTGTAAGAAAAGTCACAGGCAAGAACACAACCCAGAGCAACAGGTGGTAAGTTTTTGATCATTTGTGTAAGAACTGAAAAAAAATCCACATGATAAAGGGGGAAAACTGAACAGGGATTCAATTTGGTGGCACAGAATGGTTCTCAACTACCTGCCATAACCCAGATTCAATCACTTCCACAGAGAGAAAAGAAAAGAAAAACAACTTGGTGTTTTGACCTATACCAAAAGGTTGAACCTTGCCTGAAGATTGGCCCCAGACAGTTTATGAAGAAAGTGGTACTGACTTCTGAGAAACAAAAAGGGCTGAGAGGTACACAAGCTGCCTGGATGATCACCTAGTAGCTGGTAGGATTTATCACAGCAAGCTGGACCCAGGGACAACTGAATTTGAGGGCCAAAGCATGAAGAAATGATGTACAAAGTTGTACAAGAACAAGGCAGCGCCACAAGAGGCAGCCCCTGGTAGGTCCCATCACATGCAGCACAGTCTGCTTGGGCCCTCCCTGGGCATCACGTTGGCCCCCAAGAGCAAGGGGCCACTCACTCCTGTCCCCGCAAAGGACACATTGTCATAGGGAGATGGATGTCAAGCCAGGTTTGGGTCTCCAGCCTTTCACACACACGAGGCAGACTGCTTCCCTTCAAGCATCAGCTACAAAGCATGGAGTCCTTCAGCTCACTGCCCTGTTAGTGAAGATCTAAGGTTTTTTTTAAGCCAGTATCACAATTTTTTTTGAGAAAACAGCAAAACAGCTGGTCGGGGAATGCTTGGGGTGGACAATGCTGCATTGAAAACCAAATGCCAGGAAAAACCTCGGCACCCTGACACACACCACAGATCTGCCACTCTCTATTAGAAGAGCAAGCGCTATTAACTATTTTCTTCATCCTTGGTTGCCTACCACAACAACTAGATCATACAAACCAGTCACTGAAACAACCAATCTCCTGTAGCAAATATATATGGGACTGAAAAGTGGGGGAAAAAATTCTCATTAAACACATCCTCTGAAAAATGTTACCTTCAGTTTGCCCTACAGTTCCTTAAGGACACAGCACAAAAGATAAATACTTAATTGTGCTCCAACAAAAGCCCTTCTTTCCACCTCATCCTTTTTCTTCTATCCACATCTATTTGCAGTTTGCAGTGGTTTACTTATCTTATTGCAATTCCTGCTCTTCCTAAGTATACAGCACCGGTTGCTTTGGGAGTTCCTGAGCTCTCAGCACACTTTATTCTCCAGAACAGGACACAAGGATTTTTTTTTTCCCAAACTCAGACTGGTAAACAGATGATTTATTCTTTCCTTTATTTCCCAAGGTGACCAGTAAGCCCCCAAACTGGTATCTTTTGGCTGGATTTGGAAGACTTTCTTAATTCTGATCCAAAAATCTTAAAGCGTTGTTGGCTGAAAGAAATTCTTCTCAGAATTTTTATTCCTGGTGGTGATCCTGCAGGAATAAAGCTGTGGTCCCTGCTACTCCTGCATGAAGTTCTGCGCTGAGCTAAGCACGCAACCACCACGCTGGGGTCAGTGGGGGTGTTTGATTCCCAGTGGTTTAACTTGAGCAGAAACAGTTTGATTTGAAATCATGTGGCCCATCATGTAGTCTCATCTACTAAGAGAGATTTCTTTTTTTGGTCATATCCTGCCTTTGTGTGTTGATACACCCTCCACTCTGCAGCTTAGCTAGTGTAGCAACAGATTGAATTTTTATTTCTTTTTTTTTTTACTATTGGCCACATTCTTTTCTTGTAATATGTCCCTCTTATGTGGATTAACTTAAAATGTAACTTCAGACCATGGCAAGTCTGTTCATTTTCATCATGTCCTCACCTTCCCTCTCCCATTTTCTCAGCAAAACACAGTAGGAACAAAGCTTTTTCGGCAGCTGTACTGAAGGATGGGTTGTTTTGTTCCGAGTGGGTGTGACAGCCATCCAGTTTGTCATTAAAGACAGTTTTACACATCTCGTCACTCTTCTTTTCAAAGAGGGGTAGCTATGGTGACAGCTGTATGGCAATGGCCACTCCGGGTGATGACTGCTAGCTGAGATTCCCCTTCCTCCAACCCATCCCAGCTTTCTCATTCCAACAGCACTTCTCTCAACTTTGCTGTTCAATGAAAGACACAGCAAAGAAAACTGCTTTCTCCTCTTTGGCCTTTGCTCTGACCCACCACTGACAAGCGGCATTGCGTTTTGTGCCACCACGTTTTTTCCCCATCATCAACTGTTCTTTTCTAAAAAGCTTTGAAAGCAAGGATGAGCCAAGCTCTGGGTTTGAACCCAAATTGAGCAAAAGTGCCTGAAAGCAGCACTGACATTCAGTTTTCCTGTTGAGATCAAGAGCATCAACGAGATCACCGTGGAGATTCCAACATCTCTCCATTTAACAGCATGGTTCGGAGGTCAGAGCTGGTTATCAGCTTTCTTGAGCTTGCACATCTTGGGTTCAGAAATACTCCTGGACAGCAGGCCTGGCCAGTGAGTCATGACCACTAATTCTCCTACTTATCTGTTAGACCCATCCAATTAATCTCAGAGCTGTTGGCTTTTGAGCTCCCCTCACTCAGTCTTTACTAAAGATTACTTAGAAAAATTCTTAAACATATAACCATGGTCTGTCCTGCATATAAGCACAGGAAAAGTAGATGATCCAGACCAGTTCAACCCACTGATTACATAACCGGTTATGTGATAGGCTCTGATATTTGTTCCCATTTCCTTGTCTTTTTCTAGCAGGGAGTCAAGAAACTTCCTCAAAACCAGTGAACAACTTGACACCCAGTGAGAAATGTAGCAGCCAGGCAGTCCACCGAGCTAAAACTGCTGCTTTGCTGGAAAATACATGCTGCAAGCACTAAAACAGTCATGTAAATTATGAACGTAGGTGCTGTCAGCAAGCAGAACCTTAGTCCATCACCTACCTGAACGCCCTTTGCAGGTGCACATCTCCAGTGCCTCAGATAAGCATCTAAACTTAGGAAGGAGGAACCTGGACCTTAGTGAAGAAGCAGCGGTGGACCTCAGCCCTTCTCCAAAACATCCTTCAGGTGGACAATTCTAGCTAAAGTTGTAGACTACTTCATTTTTCACAGCCCAAAGTAGATTTTCTTTTGTAATGCAATGTAGAACCACACCCTTGGTGCTCTTTATTTGTTGAACTTTGAATCAAACACTTAGGATTTCAATGTTTAGCAGCTCAGTTGGGTGACAGAAACCACACATTCAGAGAAACCCCTGTGGAGACGCGAGGCAAGCGCGCACAGCACCCGACATTTCCAGCACAGCAGCTGGCGACGCGAACAGATCCGGAATTCCACATTAAGCCCTGCATAATATCAGGAGACTTCCTGAGCTGCTACGTCTCCATTCCAAATGATGCATCCCTCATCTCCTAACAGTTTCCAGCAAAAAACCAGCTTTAAATGGCAGGGGGCAGCAGCACGGAGATACAGCAGTGCTGCCCTTCAGCAGCCCACAGAAAGGGAACGACGCACCAAGGGTCTCATCTGGGTTCATCAGAATACAAGCAGCTCTTTGTGCCTATCAGTCTGACCCATGCTGGAAGAGGAGCAATTGTAGCAAATCTAAGGAAAATTGTAGATTTGAGCCCAGATACAATATAGAGGGTCAGCGTGTATCTACAGGTTAAAAAAAAAATAGATACCAGCGATGTAAATGTATCTGCTAAAATGTTGGGGTTTTTTTTTTTCCCTGATAGGAAGCTGTTTCTTCAACAAAATGCTATTTTTACTTCAAACAGGATTATTTCATGTAGATTTGGATATCTAAAAATGAGGTTTTCAATCTAGGCTGGTCATCTAAGCGTGCTCTCCAGAGAGGGCAATGGCAGAGAGGAGTTCTAGGTTGAGGGGCAGTTTCCATCCACCTCCACTAAACGCTGCTTCAGATTTTTGTATCTGGTGTTTTTAAAATTAGAACTGAGAAAGCGGTACATCAAATATCTGCCACAGCAGCTCGAAATGGTGCCGAGGTCAATTAATATTTGTGCACTTTCCTTTTAAATTCATTTCTGACCAGCGCTGGAGAGGATGAGTATATTAGCAAAAATTAGAGGACGTTTGAAGCCTGGTGCTCAGCGCTGTACGTATTTGCACTCAGAAAATAGAAATAATGACCTAAGCCTCCACTCAATATTGGCCACCACAGCAGAAAATCTAAATATAGAGCTGAGCAAGGAAAAGACTGAGTTACTCATAAAACATATCTGATGAATAACGAGCACCTCCCAGAAAAGAATGGGTGTATTCGAGAAATCCCGCAAGCTGCTCACAAAACGTTCATAAGCAGGAATAAAGAGGCAAGGTCACCAAGCAAATTACTCACTCAACTCTGATTGCATTGTTTGAACCAACGTGAAACTAAACCCAGCTTAAGTAAATGTTGTATCCCATTTTCCAGCTTCACTTTACATTTCGCTAAGAAATTAAATGTCACAATGCCCCTGAATGTGCACTCTGAGAAATGAAGCTCTCTTGAAGTCTTTTAAATTCCTAATCTTACTGCGCTTAAATGTTATTCCTTCAGCTGAAGGAATAATCTAATGAAATACAGTGCATTTCAGGGTGGCACATCAAAAATGCCTATTCCACAATCTCTTCTTTTATCACATCAATTTCCTATTCCACTTTATCTTCCTGCAACACTGAAAGTTCAGCCCAACTAAGTCTCTTGTAACTGTTGTCAGAAATCAGTCCTAAAGATTCTCAGCTTCTAGTTTACTCTATTTCAATTTCTTCTTTTCCTTTCAATCAAGCAACAGCATCTGAAACATTCCTCCCCTGCAAAAAAAAAAAATACTGAGTGCAGAAAAAATAATTAATCTTTTTTGACACTGTATTCATCTTCTCTATTTGTCTCATTTATTATATTTGTTTATTTAAGTCTGAAAAATTAACCAAGAATGCCAGGGACCTGCCTCCAGCAACTCGTTTTTGCACTGCAATTTTTCTCCCACCTCTCCTCTCTGCTCCTCAGGAGAGATCCAGGGCGATGCCAGGGGACAGGCCAGCAATCCCACACCACTCACAGAGTGCAATCATTCCTGGTCCCATGTGCCCCTCTCAAGGGCTTGGTTCACAGGTGACCAGATGGTTCACGGCCCCACGCAGCACAGGAAGGTCCACCAGCTCCACCCCAGAGCGCTGCATCCCGCGGTGGGTGAACACATCTTTAGCTGGTGCTCAGCAAACCTCAGCTCCCCCACAGCAACTCCCATCCCAGGGCACTTCCATAGAATCATAGAATGGTTTGGGTTGGAAGGGACCTTTCAAAGGTAATCCAGTCCAACCCCCCTGCAAGGAGCAGGGACATCTCCAACCAGATCAGGTTGCTCAGAGCCTCATCCAGCCTGGCCTTGAATGTTTCCAGGGATGGGGCATCCACCACCTCTGGGCAGCCTGGGACAGTGCTCTACAACTCGCATTGTAAAAAATTTTTTCCTAATATCCAATCTAAATCTACCTCCCTCTATTGTAAAACCATTACCCCTTGTCCTATGGTGTTCCAACCCATGGGTGGGAAAACCAAAGGCATAAACCACGCAGGGTCCATCCACGCACCACGTCCTGCTCTCGGCATCGCTGTAGAGGCAACACAACAGACTATCAATCACGAGCATCAGGCAGGAGGAAGCAGGGCAGACGTTGAGGAGTAAACGATGAGCTACAAGCAGTTTCCTAATGGTCTGTGTCCTCCGTAGCACAGAATAGCTGTGTAAGACTGAGACGTGCGTAAAGCAATCAATCCTGCTACCGCTTGGCAGGGCTCAGCCCCAGCTCCCGCGGCAAATTAACGGGGCGATCTCAGCCAGCGCATGCAAGCGCATGGGAAGCACTCGGAATGAGAAGCCCAGCATGACAAATTGATTATTGCTTATAATTACTTATTACTGCTGTCTTACTCCAAGTTCCCCCATTATTGCTGTCATCCAAGAGGAAATTCACACTACGCTTCAGCCAGAAGAAAATCATTAATAAATGTGATGAAAAAGCACAAAACAGCCTTGAAGAGACTGGTTCTGCCCAAAAGCAGCATCAGTGGAAACACGACTGCATTGCAACTCCTGTGACCTTCAGGACTTCCACGGGATAAGGGGAAGGGACCGGACTTTATCTCCTTTCGACTGTGCCGGCTGCGGGAGGAGATGCTGTTTCAGAAGCTGGTGATGCCAGACCCCACAGCTCACCACAGGTACAGGGTGAGTTCGGGCGGCCCCGGGTTGCAAAGCATCAAAGAGCAGCCTCAGGGCATGGGGAAGGCATGGTGACCTTTCTGTTCCTGTTCAAGAGCTCAAGAACCACACAGGAGGAGCGTTAAAGGCCACAGGAAGCTTGGCCTTTTAGAGCTAAGCACTGTACGCCCACATCCCTGCCCGGTTATCTCCGCCGTTACCCTTCCCTAGGAGCACCAAACGCCCTGCAGTGTCAGCCAAGACGGCTCCCCTTCCCACCCTGCCCTCGCTTCCCTCCGGATCCTCCACAGTTCGTCTCTCAAACATTTCATGCGTTTTTTTCGGGCGGGTCTCCACCCCGTCTTCGTTTCCTTCAGCCACGATGGAGCCATCCTTGCAGCCCTTGGAAGGAAATGGGTAGCTTCACAATGAAGCTTTATCAGACCCGGACACGTAAATACTTCTCATAAAATGTGACCTGATGTCAGTTCCCACACCACACTGCCACGCTCTCCTTCTCCAAGTCAGTCCAGAGGCCATTTTGGGGCCGTTGGCCACCCTAACAAGCCAAAATTTGAGTGTAAGGCTAACAAAGCACCCCTGCCTAGTTACTTTCTCCAGCTGTGAAGAAACAAGCAAAATGTTGGTTGGAGAAACAAAGATGAGCTAGATCTTGAATTCATACCCACAGCCTGTGCACAAGCAGACGAAGAGTTTTTTTGCTGGCAGCTCTTGGCCATAGTTTAGCCACCATCACATCCCCCAGCACGTACTGCCATGTCCATCTGGGATGGAGCCCACATCGCTGTGGCAAAGAGGAGCAGTGAGGGCCACCAAAGCCAGAGGAGCCCCACGCCAGGCTCCTGCTTGTACCCCTTCCTCTTCTCTCTCACAGCAGCACAGATTCAGGTCTCCCCCCCAAAAGCAGCACCAACATTGCCATTTATTCCCATCTCTGATGGCACTTCAAATCATTTCCTCATCTGTTAGATGAAACCCATGGTCCTTAGGCACACAGTTCACCCGGACAAGGCTGTCCCTGGCCTAGTTAATGGTGGCACCGCGATGGAAATTGCCAGACAAACGGGAAGAGTTCTCATTGTTTCAATAACCTAGCACTACTAGCAGCACAGGTATAGATATTTTTAAAATGCAATTTTATTGTGATGGCATCAGTATCAGAATGTGTTTTTCCTGAGGCTAAACAGTAGAGAAGAGAAGAGATTGAGTTTCCTTGACTACCTTTCAACTGCCTTAAAAATCGTGACTTACCTTTATTAGCTGGTTTCATTGGTTATTGCAAGTGAAATAACACATCCTGAGCCCCGTTAATAACTTGTATGATGGCGGCCTCCCCATCTTCTCTCCCTTCGCTCCACTGATGGAGAGAATATTTCCTGCTCTCCATGCTCCTCTCCCCCCAGCTACCTCCACATTTTGAACCAGGAGATATTTCTTGCTTGTTCACAAGGAGAAAATATTTTTAAAACAAACAAAGGAAAAAAACCAACCTCAACCAGATAGCGCCCAGGTGATGTGCGGCAGAACAGATTTCGGCTAGCTGCCAGAAGACAACTCCTCAAATTTCCTGTAAGAGAAAGGATTACATTTTAGATGGAGTTGGCCTGGCCCTGAGCAGGGGCTGAACGAGGTGACCTCCTGGTCTGAGGTCCCTTCCAGCCTAAACCAGGCTGTGATTCAGTGATCGTTCCCACCCCATGAGCCCCTCGGTCTCCACAGGACAGACACCACTCACCATAGCGGTGGCCACATGCCTAGCTCCTCTCATTGCTTACGTGCTGCTCAGGCATCACAAGGTGCTTGGCTACCATACTTATTTTTAAAGCTTCTGGGACAATTTTGTGTGATTTTGACATTTCAGGGCTGTCAAATGCACACGTCAACAGGGAAATTCATCATTCCCTGGCTCTGGCTTGTTCCCCATGGCCTTCCACCTCCCCCAAAGCAAACAATTCCTTCCCATGCACTCTCTCAATACCCAGGACCCTAAACCATCTACCAAGCCACACTTGACACCTGAAATCCAGTTGCTTTTGACATTAAAAAGGAGCAAAGGCCAAGCATCCCCTGCCATCACCAGTGTGGCTGGATAACAGGAAAAGAAGTGGAAGATGCAACAAGTTACATCCTGTTGGCAAATATTGAGCTAATTCAACACTATTATTCTCCTTATTGAAATATAAGGTAGAATCTATTTTTTTTTCTGCTGTTTTAGATGCCATAGTTTTAAATAAGCATTGTTATTGCCCTTAAATAATCATTATCTCCTTCTTTATGTCTGGCACAAAATAAAGAACAGTGCAGAGGACATTCAGAGATTGAACACAAACTCATTCATCCCCATCCCAGCCTGGCCCAGCCAGCTCTGACACGCTGTGCTCATGGGCAAGAATACGTATTTTTGTCCTTCAGCCCACGGGAAGGGAATCTGCAGGTCCACTGAAAATCACTTTTCAGAGGGTCAGGTCCTTGGCTGTCAGAATTCTTGAACATTTTTTCCATTTGGAGGGGTGGAAGCAAACACTGGATTTTGTACATGCTCTGCTAACAACAATGCACTCTTTCTCCACTGGCAATCCTGGGAAAAATCAATTTCTGTATAAAAAGATCATTCCTGCTACCAGCTCCTGCCACACTTCAAGTGCATGAGAAGGGACTGTTGCTGCTTTCCGCTGGCCGTGCTGGCTCTTCCAGCCCCTCTACATCTCATGGTCCCCGTTCAAGCATGAATGTTCCAGTCTGTTTCTCTAAATAACTCCTTGGTCCCTCAACCGTTTGGCTCCAGGGACTCCCACAGCCTCTGTTTCGGTAGATAACTAAAAAAAGGTGCTGGTTTTCACACAAATCACCAGATTGTCCAGGATCACATCAGTGATTCCCAGCACAATCTTACTCTTGACATGGCATTTAAAAATACAATTATTTATAAACAACACGCAAATGTAGCCGTTTTTTAAATATTTGTTCCACAACAGCTACTGATGAATCAACACTTCCCATCCTTCCCCTTCCAGTAAGTGTCTGAGATAAGAACAGGCTGCCCTTCCTGCTGGAAATCCTGTCGTGTCTTTGGAGACCTTGTCTTCTCCCTCCCTCTCTGAGGATCCACAGAGAAGGAAGAAGTTGTTAGGGTAACAAAATCAGGTTTTTGTCCATGCAGGGGCTATATTTTAAAATTCAGACAACAGCCTTGAGCTATTGTTGAGGTTTATGTGCCACGTTCTAGGACAAAGATAAGGACATGGATGTTTCCTACCAAAACGAAGAGTGGTACCGCTTTGAGGTGCACATAACCCAGCTGGGCTGCATCCAGATGCACAGATGCAACCAGAGCAGGGGACATCTCCTTGCTGTAGGTCACATCTGGTAACAGGACCAAGCTTGGTTACCACCTTGGGAAACTTGGGGGACCCCAGGACCAGTGGCACTGACTAAAACAACGGCTCCTGCTCACGTGTCCCTCGTCGACAAGATGTCACCACACTAGGACTTTCGCACTGTTTATATATGCAAAGAGGAAAACTGCAGGAACAGAATCAGTCTATTTGGGTGGATTTGCTCATCTTCAGTCTAAGAACGCTTTAGCTGTCAGAGAACTCTCCTCAAAGGCCCACACAGCACATTTCATATCGCAGTCAAAAGCACTTCACGCTGATTGCGGTAGCATTGAGATGGTCCTACAGGAATCATAAGACTGAGGAACTTTCCTTCCTAAGTCAAAATCTGATTATTAAAGCAAATGTGACACAGACACAACTGGAAGTAAATAGAAGGAGATCAAATACAGGCAGATTTCAAGAAGGTGAAGATCAAATACAGGCAGATTTCAAGCCAAAGGTGACAGTCGCTGAAGGAACTGCCATGGAGCGGTTTTTAGTAGGCAACTTTTCCACTCAGAAAATCCCCAGGTACTCTGCGACAGAAAACAGGGGTTGCAAAGTGCCTTACAGCTTGTGCGGGACCTCATCAGCCTTGGATGGGAGGCGAGTATAAATGCAGATTATTCTTTCTGTGATTCTCAGCTGCTGTAGCACAATCGTGTATTTGGGTTCTCTTTTTAAGCCTCCTGAGATATTTTGCTGAGACTTTATTGAAACACTACTCCGTTCATTTGACCCACTGTCACTGTATTGTCGCACAAATTGGGAATAAACCTGACAGACTTAAAACGCTTCAGAGCAGCTTCTGCTTTCTAAGCCAGCAATTCCTCTGCAAGGTGATAAAACAACACACCGAAATCCGTGCCAACGTTGTTTCAGGGTGATTGGATATAGATGGTTGGGCTGTCACCTAGGCTCTTCTCTGCAACTATGACGGCTGAAAACTTCATTTTGCCATTAAATGAAAACCAAGACCCATCTCAGCAGAAACTGTCACTACCAGAAAAACACAAACCATCATGAGGCCCTACGTAACAGACAGCATCAAGAACCACGTATTTTCCAGTGAACCCCATCTCCAGGGTTTGATTAGCAATGCAAGCAATAGGAAGCGGGAAGGAGAAATCCTTATGACGCCTGTTGGCTCGCCAGGTTTATTCACCGGTACACTGCAGTTTCCTAGAAGTGTGATGGGGCAAATACCCTGCAATTTGATTTCTTGCTCCAGCTCTGCCCCACATTCACTGGGAGCTACTGGGAGCAGGGCAAGGCTGGTTTGGGAGGCCCTGACACGTTACAGTCACATCACTCATCAGCTGAACGCACATGAGCTGGTCCCATCCTCCTCTAACCCCCCCAAATCATCCTCCCAGTTTGTTGCAGAGAGAAAAGCTCAGCTTTGGGCAGCTGATCTTTGGGGTCTCTTTAATTACAATTTTCTGTCTGGCAGCCTCACTGCAATGATCACAGAGGAAATAATTTTCCCAGGAGAAGGAAATTCACTCCTGTGGCGAGTGCAGAGCTAACAGTCAGAAGTTTTCAGTGCTCTCCTGAATGGCACTATACAAACATTTCCCATTTGCAGGGCAAACCATTTAACCTCTCCGCCTGTTTGTCCTCATCTCTAAAATGAGGGAGGCAGAGCTGACCCAGTTCTCATTTCAAATGCCGGGCGGTTTCGAAGCATTTTGAAGTTTTTAAATAAAAGGCATTACAAAAGGACAACGCACCGTCCCTGCCGCACTGCTAGGTAACACATAACAGGAGGTAAAATTTGAAATCAAGGGAACATTTAAAGCCCTCCTGAAGCTTATGAAGGTTAATGTTCTGCCTTCAGATACAGACGAGAGCTGCCCCGAGAGCTGCACATATTTAGGATGAAGAAATAATCAACCTGACAAAAAAAAAAAAAAAGCAGCTGCCTGTCTCTTTTTCCTTCTCCTGTTAAGAGATGAAACTCTTTCACCGTAAAGCTATTAATACTCCAGGAGGGAAGGGGGGTGACAAAAAAGCCGTCTGAGGCACAGAGGATGGAATTCAGCTTTTGGAGATCAGAGCAGAGAGCACACGCATTTCCCTTACAGGGCGGACGGGCTGCTCCCGCGCGCCAGCATCGCTGCCGGGCTGAGAAAAGGGGCACCCACCGCTCTCACCATCAGGCCACATCCACCTCCCCTTACCTTGGAACGAGGCATTACCGCTTCCACTAGAAATTAATTTAGGAATGCATGAGCATGGGTATGACACTGTGCCTTGTGCGCACAGACACTCTTGGAAGAGTTGGTAGGAATTTGTGACTGGAGGAACTCGAGCGAAGCAACCCCAAGAGCCAGATTTTAACCTGAGAATGAAATGAAACCTTGTGTGTTCAAATAAAGACCCCAAAAAGCAGAATCAGAGGCCACACACATTTACAAGCCCTGAAGAGAAGTATAACGTGCAGAGACTTGGTGAAGCTGCTCTGGAAGCCTTTCACAGGGGGAAAGCCAATCCTAAGATACGCAGTTTGCTCCTGTAGACATCAGTGGGGGTTTTGCTGTTTTGCACACAGAAACTCTAAGTCCAACACCGACCATCAGCATGGAGACGAATGCCAACCAGAGGGAAGTATACAGGATTTTTTTTTGGCTCTTTCAATACACCTAGCACTCAACCCTGACTGCCTTGCTACCACACCTTACGGTGGAATGGAACCAGGGTAAAGAGATTTTTACTCATTTTTGTAAGATGACTTGCACCAAGCAGCCAGAGAAAAGAGACTCAAGACAAGCCTGGGTGCATGAGGATGCACACAAAAATTTGGGATGTATTTTGAATGCAGCGGGATCCTGGATATCGCTCTTCAGGGCTCAGAGTTGCTGAGCTCTGCTCAGCACGGGGTCAGAATGGAGAAGCAAAAGGACCAAGTCTCCTCTTCCGAATGCCCCAGAGAGAACCTGTAGCCTGAGCACAGCTCCCACACGGCCATGGGCCCCACATCTTCAACCTCTGCCCCTATGTAGCTGGACTGGTGTTTCTAGGTGCATTCAGTTCAGCAGAATTTACATTTTTAATACTGATCGTTGTTCTCCTGCCTGAGGTGGGACTTCTAGCAATTAAAGTGCTCATTGATACCCAGGAAAAAAAAAAAAAAACTGTCCAGAACAGAGGAAAGAAAATTAAATGCAGCAGTGATGTTGCTCATCTACACCTTTTTTCCCTTGAGAAATTGTGCCTACGTATTCTGTGAGCGTGAGGTGTGTTCTGCATTAGTGTCCTAGACCCAAGCCTAGGATTGAATTCTTTCACAAGGTGCTCCCTCCTCTCCCATTGCCACAGCTCAGCCCCACTCAGCAGCTAAAACACCCCACAGTCACTGATTCACTGTCCCCTCACCGCCTCCCCAGTGGGATGGAGAGAATTGGGAAAAAAGAAAGGCAAAACCCACAGGTTGGGATAAAAACAGTTTAACAGAGGAACAAACTAAGAGAAAACAGAGACAAATAATAAACCCAGTAACAGAATAAACATAAGCACGTAATTTACAGTGCACTAACTCACCGTGGGTCCTGGTGCCCAGCTCCCTCCTGAGAAGCCAAACCTGCCCCTCTGCACCATCCCCACTTTATGCCCTGAGCAGGAGCCACGGGGCGTGGAGTAGCCCTTGGGCTAATTGGGGTAACCTGTCCCAGCTGGGGGCTAACTGGTAACCCATCCCAGCTGTGTCCCAGCCACAGGGGCCAGGGGCCAGCTCCTCTCCCAGCTCAGGTGAGAATTAACTCCGTCCTAGCCAGAACCAGGACATTATCCACCCCTTGCTCTACACCATCTACGCCATGCCCCATGCCCACTTTCCAATTATCTCCACCATTTTCCCATCTTTTAACCCGTTCTCATTTATCAGACAGTGTCTTGAGCAGTAAAACATGTTTTATAGGATTCTGTTTTTTTCTTTAGGGGAGAGGAAGACAAGACAATTACAGCTGTCTATCCGAGATTAAAAGCTTTTCCTGTGTATCCCTGTATTTAGCTCACAGGAGGCTGTTTTGTTTAGGCTTTCTTTTTTTTTTTTTTTTTTTTTCCAGGATGTCTGTCTGCCACCAGGGAATCACACAGTTTGGGTGCTCCGAAAGTGGAGCTGGAGTCACTTGGTTCAGACCAAGGGAGTTGCTTTACCCGTTGCTGAAAGGATGTGGCGTATATTTATAATTGCTCAGCGCAACATCCATCCCCACCCTGTTCCCATCAGCAAACACGGAACACAGGGCACTTTACCAAACAGGACCTGCCAAAAAAATAACCACAGGGATGAGCAACCTCAAAATACGCTTTTTTTTTTTTCATGGGAATTTTGCACAGGACTGGGGCTCATGGTGTGGTGTTCCCTCTCCATTTCAAGTTCTGGTCAGCCTACTTGAGGTAGGGCAGGGCCAGGCTCGGAGCGGGACAGAGAAGAGCTGAGGCGCTTGGATGCCGTATTTGCAGGCTCTGCACTGAGAGACCCCGCGTTACTAATTAGAGGAGTTCCCTGGACAATTTTAATTTATGTTCAAAATGACTTAAATGGACAGCACTTTGGGGCTTTTTAGCCTAAATGATTATTAAATTGCTGAGGCAAAGTGAGCTAAGAATCTCAGATTACATTCCTGGGAGCTGGGCATCCTACTGGCAGCTGGAAATTTGGCTTCCTCCAGTTAGTGTCAAAGCCTAATATCTATTTAAACCTAGGCTTTATGGTGCTCTTTGTTATATTTAGAATATTTTCTTCCAGTCTCAGGGAAGCTGTCCACTCAGCCAAACATGACTCCTTCAGCCTCAAGTTATTGCCTCGCCACATTGAGCCCGTTTCTGGGGGCAGATTTAGGAACACATCGACTGATTCATACACCGCAGAGCTAGCCAGCTATTAGCCAAGGTTGATAAGCTGCTCCGTCCAGCCAGCACTAACAGAATCATCTACGCTGAAGCCAAAATTAGGACAGAGCTCTACCAAGGAAGCAGAAGAAGCTTCATTACACACAGGGGTGCTGGAGCCTGAGGCTGGCTGAGACTTGTAATAGTTTAGTGCATCTGAGTCATCGTTAACTCTGGGAACTGATCTACTAATCAATAGGGAACAGCCAGCAACAGGGATGGCGACCGTCTGGTCTTGGTGGCTACCGAGAAGACCAGAAGACATCAGCTGGGGGGACAATGTGGAAGCTGAGCGACATGAGCATGCGAGCCAGGCCCAAACGGGACGCGAACAGCGCACGGCGGTGACGGGATCAGATTGTGAGGCTATCATGGCACAGGAACATACATACATAATGGAGGCTGTTACCATGTTTTAAAAGGCTTAAGGATTCTGCTTAACCGCTTAGAAATAATTGTTCATGATAAAGTAGAATTTACAGCTTGCTTAACGCTGACCTTTTATCAGATTGGAGGAATAAGAAAACTCAGAAAAGGCCCAGCACCAGAAAAAGGAGACATAAAAACTACTAGCCTAGACCACAGCCTCAGAAGCAAGAAAAAGAAGAACCCGCTTAGAGACAAGAAAAGGAAGCAATGAAAAATAAGAAGACCCTAGACCCAAATATTTGGACCAGACGGTCGTGTGAAGCCTCACAGCAGCTTCTCTCATGCCATGCACTTCTAAAGCTGCAGCTAGAGAGTGTGATGTGAAAGTCTGGGTTGCAGCCGCTTGCCGTCGCTGTGCAAAGGAAAGAAACATCTTTATGCCTGGCTAATCTGCGGAACTCATTATCACAAAACGCCATCGATGTCCAGAGCTCAGCAGTGCTGCATGCACAAGGGCAGGACCCACAGAACCACGTACAGACCTGCAGCGATACGGGAACATTACGCCGTGAGGTGTCCACTGAGTAACGTTCATCTCAGGAAGCAAAGCCTGTCACAGGCAGATGGCTCCACAATTTTTACCAAATGGAGTTGTCCTTTTCCTCCAAAGCATTGCCACAATACAGCGACAGAGGCAGAACGCGGGATGGGATATTGATCTCAGCACTTACAGAAATTCCTTTGTTTCTGTGCCTCTACCAGAATGGCTGCGTATGTCACTTGGAGAATATCTATTTTATTTATTTCCCATCTCCTCATCGCCGTTCTCCATTTTTATAGATCTGCTGGCACAGAAGCTGGCTATTTCAGCAAATAAGGTTAACCTCTGACCACACATCACTGCTCCCTCAGGAGGAAGCGGCAATAAAAAAAGAAACGGCCACAACTACAGCAGAGGACAGCAAAGGCAGGCAGAGCAAGGGTCGTACAAATTACAAACCACCAGCCATCGAACCCCATACCAGGGCTAACCATGCAGATAGTAAAGCATAACATAAACACACACAGAACTGGACTCAGTTTGGCCAGAACAATTGTTCATATGCCAAGGAAAATAAGCAGCTTTCCCATTTTCCCTGGAGTTTGCTGTACAATGGCTCTGAGGGCCTCTGTCACATCAGGGACAACACGTGGCAACAGACCACAGGCAGCTGAGAAATGATTGAATCAGCCGTAGTGTTGCTCTTAACGGTCATATAATGCAAGAAGAGAGGGGAAGATAGTGCCTGGTATCCTCTGTCCAGGATAAACCAGAGCGAATGCACAGTCGAGTGCACGATCAGGTGTCCATCGGGATCTCCACATCAAGACTGTGGGCTCATCCTTGTCTGTCGCTGGAATTGACCTCTCTGAATTCACATGCTCATCTCGAGACTTTTCAAAAGAGTAAGACAGAGATAAAACATCTCTATGATTAACTCCGCTCTAAGGCACCTCAGGTTGAGCTTCTGAGCATGCAGGGACCCTAAACTCGCTGCCGTTTGGGGGAAGGCTGCAGAGGCCAGTGGTAAGAAGGGAAAGGAGAGAGAGAATGCAATTCTGCAGGGCTGAGGTGGGGGGAGATGGCGGGTCTGAATGAGGCGTTCGTGGTCCTCATCGGAGGTGTCATGCACAGGCGGCTTCTTAAAGCATTATGGTGAGAACCCAGCACAAAGTGTGAGCATGGGTGGAAACGACACCTGAACTAAGCACAGAAATAAACAGGCTGAGACTCTTGGGAAATTAATCTCAGAAGGTCCCCTACGTTTCCTACACAGTTTCAAAAGGGCTTCTTTCTGCTTTGCTTCTCTTTTTTCTTGGCTGACGGGAAACTCTCTACAGTTCTCCTAAGAAGATGTTACGGGTTTATGGGAGCCAAAACCTTCCCCATCTCAACTGACTCCCATTTCTGCAGACTTGGCCTGCTCCATCACTCCTCGGGGCTTTTTCTTCCATAGGTGCAGAAGAAGTTATTGCTTCTTTTATTAGCATCAAGCTAGAGACTGATCTCCATTGGAAAAGGTTAAAAAAATAAGGTAATACGGGACAGCTTCAACGGCAGGACTGGCTAAGCAAACTGGGAGTTTCCAGTCTGGAAAATAATAGGTCACTGAGAGAGGGAGGAATGGATGCAGGTTTATAAAGTCATGGGAGTGGCATGAGGGGGCTGAAGAGGCAACTGAGAAGCTTGGGGAGCGGTAAATTAAACTAGCAGGTGGCATGCTGCCAAGAAGCCAAGGGAGATGTTTCTCCATGCACCTTGCAGACAGGCTATGGAAGACCCAGCCGTGGATACTAAAAGTAGATGTGCCCTCCAGCAGAGAGTGGTTAAGGCCACAGCAGACAAAGCCACCAAGAGTTATTTAGCAAAAAGACACCACCTCTCCATCAGCACGTGCCCAGACAGTTGCAGGCTGGGAAGCTCATCCTGGAAAAGACTCCTCAGAGCTTTCTTAAACATCTCCAATTTGAGCCACTGTCAGAGGGGATGGTGGAGTGGATGAATGTTTGATACGATGTACTATGGATGCTCTGATGTTCCTAAATGGTGTTGTGCTAAATGGAGAATGTCCCAGGAAGCTGCTTCTCCCTCACCTATTCCTTCATGCTGTTCCCAGCTGTGTCCCATTTCTTACCAGCATCCTTCGATATCCTGCCTCTCTGCAAGCCTCTGCAGGCAAGCATCTGACAGGTCTTAAACCTGCCTCTCTGCCCCCTCCTGTGCGAAAGCAGAAGGAATGTCGGAGGCCAAAGAAAAGATGTGCTGCCGTGGCTGCTCCGAGCAGAAAGGCTGGACAAGGCCAACGCTTGTAAGAAACTACTGCCAAACAGCATGGCAAAAAGCAAGTATTCGCAGCTGACCCTGGAACATTTTCCTTGTCATTGCTTTCCTGACTCAAGGAAGAGGACAAGGAACAGTCAAATCACGCAGAACTGAGTTAACATCAGAGCTGTAAGGAAGCCATGACATTACTCCTCAAAGGGACATCTACACTTCAGCTCAGGTTTCCAGGGCTGGGAGAAGGGATTTGAAGGATGCAGTTATTCAGCCATCAAGCTGTAGCATTATTTTGATGTTCATGGGACTAAAAGAAAAACTCTTCCAGAGAATGCAATACGTGTTAACACAGGCTAATAACTTCAGTCTACGATTTGTCACCGCACTCCAACTCTCTGCAGCAGACAACTAATTTGTTACTCAATTACATGGCACAGAAAGGCAGCGCATGGCAGCACGGCTCTGCTGGTTTTGCCAATATACGCTAACAGAAGATACAACTTACATATTTTTAAACAATTTCTGTAAAGCAGTGTTGGATTTGTACAGAACCTCGGTGGTTTCATGCCTATTAAATTTTAGTACAGTGCATAAAACTGGCAGAAAGTACCTTCTGAAACGCTCTTTGTTCCATCTGCCAGATTCTGCTGCCTTTCCGCACTGTGAACAGCCCCACTGAACATGACGGGGTTTCTGCGACCACCGCAATGTACCTCTAACAGAGCAACAAAAAGCTGCTGGAACAGAGTCACGCAGTCGATGTAGCCGGGGAACAGAAAGACGTGCTGAATCCTACCCCGCAGGTGAACCTCCAGTGCAATTACACGTCTCCTTGGAAAGGAGATACCTTGCAATTTTCAAATCCTGCACCTTGGCTCTTTCCATGCGAACGATCATCCCTACTCCATCAAGGAAAGTGGGAGTGATCTTATCCTCAAGCGAAGGCTGAAAAGACAACTGCTTTCCTTAGGGACAATGCTGGGAAGGAAGAGGCAGCTCTTGGCCTCCCATCAACCCGCTGGTGCTGGCCGGGCACCTCAATTCCCAGAGCTGCCTTGCCCTTCAAAAGAAGCTGCTCGTTTAATCCTTCTGCAGCTGAAGATGTCACCAGTAAAACCCCCATTTCACCTGCACAGGGTCAGTTTATGGACTGTGAGTAAGTCAGTGAGGTTTGCTCCTTTAAAAGCCATTTATGATCCCGTAGGAATGCTATATGAGTGCACAACGGCATGGAGTAAGGGTGACACACTGTGTGGGCAGTGAGAAGTGCAATTCCTCCCCTCCTTCCCAACTTCTTTTCAGATATTTTGTCCTTTTTTAAAAATATCTGAGGCAAACCCCAAGCAGTGGCGGTGGAGCTCTCCGTTGGTCCCCTCCTGTGAAACGGCCGAAGCCTCCCAGGCAAGATCCCCTGCACGACCTGCCTCCGTGCCCAGCGCTCCCATCTTGTGTCAAGGCAGTAGCAAGGGACAATAAAGCTGAGGATGTCCCTGGACTCTGGAGAAGAACAGAAAGTTTTCTGGGACCTACTAACTGTTGCCACCAACCTGTGAGTAAGAGGGGACACCCAGCTTGAGACCAAACGTGCAGTTAGCTGCAGATGGCAATGTCTCCAGCAGTCAGTGTGGATTGCCGGTTGTTAAATCCTGTTGGAGACCCTTGCTGTTCCCACCTCTGCCATTCAGTGTACAAGGTCCCTGCAGTATTTTTCATTCTTCCCAGTGCCCAGAAGACAGAGAACCTCT
The DNA here is from genome assembly GCF_036417535.1 of Chlamydotis macqueenii. Taxonomy (NCBI): domain Eukaryota; kingdom Metazoa; phylum Chordata; class Aves; order Otidiformes; family Otididae; genus Chlamydotis; species Chlamydotis macqueenii. Next base: position 2,112,616 of record NC_141566.1, read on the forward strand.
GTACAAAAGAGCCTTGTGGCATGGCTAGGGATATTAAGGCTTTTAAAAAAAGTAATTGCTTCATTCTTTAGTAAACAGGCTATGAGATGGCAGGTGCCTGGCCTGCAGAAAACACAAAGTTATGGTTTTTTTTAAAAAGAGGAGCAGCCTTTTTTTTTTTTTTTCTGCAGGAAACAGCATCCAAGAAGTATATACTTTATCTCTGAGATTCATGGCATGGAATGCACTGAAACAAGGGCCTGAGCAAGGCTCCCTGGCTGGGGCGCTGGCTCCTGGGATACAAAGCAGAGCCTGTTGTCTCCAGCTCCGCGCAGCCGCTCGGTCGTGCTGGTCCTGAGCGCTATTCCTGGCCTCGCGCTGACTCATGCGCTGACCTTGCTGAGAAAGACTCTCACATCCAAGTCTGCCTGCCTGCAAAAGCCATCACGGTCTCCTAAGGTTGGATTCTATTTGAAGCATAGGCCATGAACAAATACGAAATATTTCTTCTGCTTTCCCTCAACAGCCACCCCCTGGGGCGAGCAGGAACTGGGCAGATAGATGAAACCGTCCTGCTCTCCTCCTATAAGCTCTCTCTGCACCTCCTGCCTTAAATTTAAAATTAATTGTGCCAATGAGTCTTGTTTTCGCAGTGCCCCAGGGCTGCACCAGGACCTTCTGTCACGAGAAGGACACATCGCAGCCTTGAGGCAGGTACTTTGTGTTCATATTCGTGGCTCTTCATATTTGCCCTCCCTCCTCTTCAGCGTGACACCTCATCCCTTGCAGGTAGCAGCAGCTGGCCTTGGCGAGAGGACACTGGCACACTGGCTGGCGGAAGACATTTGGGTTTGGGTTTTGTGCTTTGGGATTCCAGCCTGACGGAGGACATTCCCATGCGAGGACAACGCACCAAGCTTAGGTTTTTTTATTCAATGTGGGGCACGGCCATCTTTTAAAAAAAAAAACTGCACCATAAACAAATTCCCTTTGTCATTTTACTAATACCACTCTGTCCTGCTAAAGGTGAAAGGATTTTCAGAATCTAGTTTACTCATTGCTAGTTATGTTTCCTCATCTAGGTTCAGAGCCAAAACTCATTAAAGGCAGTGGGAATCTTCCCATTCACTTCTATTCACTTCTGCTGGCGCTGGCTCAAGCTTTTCTTCGGCCCCTCGTTGCAGGGACAATGAAGATCAGTGATGGCAGTCGCACTATCAGGGTCTTTGTCCCACCACGTCTCGTTTCTAAAACCTTCAGCACAATGTCCATTTGTCTTCAGCAACTGCTTCCTTTCAGATTTCAAAAATAAATAAGTCCATGGAAGAAACATTTCTTTTGGCTCTGCGCTGGCCGAAAGCTCATTTGCAGACATTTTAATTTTGGTAGACAGTGTCTCTTTGATTCTCCCCATCATCTCAGCACACCAGCCGGCTATTTTTGCCTCCCAGGCCCGGCTGCACTGAGTCATGTAGCTCTCTCCGGTTTACTTTGGAGCTAGCATAACCGGTGATAATCTCAACGTTCATCCTACGGAGACAAGAAGCATTTGCTTGTGAAATCTAACAGAAAGACGGCAGCCCAGTGAAAGGAGTGCCAAGCATATTCTTTTAGCACACGCAACAGGCAGAGAAAATAGCGTTGTGATTAATGACACTCACATCGCCGCAAGATGATCACACACTCTCCAGCTGACGGCTGCGTAGCTTTGCTGGACGGCCTCCCTGGCGAGCCTGGGGCTGTCCTGGCCTCTCCCCACCGGCTTCCCAGGTCGGTGCTGAAGGGAACATCTTACATTGCTCCAGATGCTGCCCGGCGGTTACCGCAGTCACTAAAAGGCAGCAAACAGAGTGAGCAAACCATAACATGGGTACGCGTTAAGACTTAAGTGATAAACTGAGGCATTGTGCCCCTCTGGTGCCAAGTTTAAAAGCTCACAGTACAGGATTCCAGCCTTGTGCGATCGGTTGAAGTAGCCCTAACACTGTTGTGATCGACGTGGCTGGTGTCCTGATTAATGCGATTGCTCTGGACCCACTAGTGTTTTTCTGCCCTGCCACTGTCAAGGCCCATTTGTGCTTTTTCCTCCTCCAAGGCTTCTCTCTCTCCACTCCAGTTACTTGGATCAGACAGCTCCAAGTGGTGATTCTGCTTTGGAGATGTGAGCAGAAACCTCCACCATCAAGGGAACGTCTGCAGAGTACTGTGGATGTGAACCATGTTTCTCATTCTCAGTCTTAGTGGTAAGCAAATCCTGCTTTATCCCCAAAGAGAGAGAAAGCGTAAGAGGGAATTAGAATCCAAAGAAAAATAAATAAAACGAGCATTCCTGGTCGCTCACTCTGAGACCTACAGCTGGATGAAACTCATTTTTCTCACACTTTGAAGTTCACATTCTGGCGAAGGAAAACCCTTCACATGAAATCTGGCCTCTGGCTGAGGAAGGTCACTGCAGGGAGAAGGTCTGGATGAAGGTACCTCAAAGGGATGGAATATTTTTCTTACCTCAAATGCTGTGTACGGCTGAAACTTGGCTCACAAATTTCTTCCCCATTAGGTGGATAGCTTTGTCTTTCTGCCACAGACTCCAGCAGAAGAAAACAGTGACCAAACCCCGTGCCTGTCTCCTTTTGTTGATGGCTATTTATTTTCCTTAACATTTCTCTTGTTTTGTGCTCTTGGCTCAGAAGTCTGTCTGCTCCTCCAAACCAGTTAATTCTTCCTAAGAGCCAGACGGGCCCAAGGCCTTGATTATATTTATAAGCTGTAAGGATGTCCCCAGGCAGGCGCGGTTATAAAGGATTCAACTCAAACAGCTACAAGGAGATGCTCAAAAACAACCTCAGAGGAAACACAAAGAAATGCAACATCACACATTTCCCCCACGTTAAAGTTTAAGAAAACAGACTACGGTTCAAAGCGCTGTATAATGGGAGGTAAGTAATCGTTATCCTTTAATCTCCCGTGTTTCCAGCAAAAGGATGAAATGTTCTGCTTTCCTCTGGTGTCTGAACACATGGGTCTAAGGAGTTTTTCAGGCAGGTCTCCTCGTTTTTCACCAGCGCGAGTGCAAGATGGGTGGTGCGAGGGAAGAGCCGCGGGGCAGGCTCAGACCGGCGCTCGGACCGGAGCGGAGGGATGCGAGCAGTGACAGCCTCAGCTGGACCGCAGGGGACGAGCCTGCCAGGATGCTAGCCAGGGATGGATGAAAGGTCACACCGGAGGAAAACCCCTCATTCTTGACAGCTTTTAAACAAAAATAAAATTGCTTGCAGTGTGTTACTTTACTTACACTTTTGTTGTGTTGCTGTTGTTCAAAGTGACTAACAGGCCTCTTCCAGCCTTGCTTTGTGGCTTCGGATGATTCATTAAACCTTTCTTTGCCTTGTTTTCCCTTCCTGTATAAAGAAGAAAGTTGCACAGGCTCTGTTAATGACTGTGTGCTCCCTGTCCTTCCCTCTGAAGGTGCCATCCCACCGAGGAGCAGCAACTCATCGGAAACGTGCCCATGCTGGCCCCACGTCTCTTGCTATCAGGCTTCCAATCGCCTGTGTAGCTGAACAAAGCTGTGCAGGAAATGTTTTTCCCAGCTAGAGAAACATTTTGTTCCCATTCCGTGTTTGAGCCAAATGGGGTTTTCTTGAGGTCTTTTTTTTTTTTTTTTTTTCAAAACAAAGGAATAAGTAAGCAAACACGTCTGCAAGAAGCGGAATGAAACAGCCAAAGGACAGCCAACGGATTTGTTGAGCAGAGGACTCCTGCAAGACGTGAGAGTGGAGTTTTCTGACCCAACTCAGCATAGCATCTTGAAACCAGACCTTGCACACGCAGGAGATGACCAAGATGCAGGCAAAGCTGGGATGGTGCTTTCTTTCCATAGAAACCGCGTCCCTGGCAGAAGTTATTCCAAACTGAGACCTCCCACAGAAGGTTTCTGTTTTGATAACACGCCATTTTCCAGCGAAAAGCATTATCATCACAAAGCTCCCCACCCTGTTTGCTCACAGTCTGCCAATGTTAACTTGTCTCTCGATCCCCAAGGGATATGGGGTGTGTGTGCACAAGAGACAGCCTGGCCAGACTGCGGAGAGCGGCACACCCAGCGATGGCCTTGCAGCTCTTCTCCCGATTCGGGCAGCGACCGTTGGCCATGCTACTGTCCATGTTGGGGACCAGGTGGAACTGGGGATGGACTATGTACCCTTGGAAGTGACAGCTTTACTTCTCTTTACTGGCTTAGGGACCCAGATATAAGAGACATATATATAGCCAGCACCTTGCCTATCCTGGAGGCCAGCATGTGTCTCCAAGGCACCCTATGCATCAAATAAATAATAGCCGAATTTATGGGATATGCACGGTTTTATCCCAGAACAATGCAAGGAGCATTTGCAATGTCCTGCCTGTTTCCACTGCCTCTTCTCAGGGCTTGAATTTACAGGACATGGAAAGCTGTCCATCCAAAAAGCGCTCTAGGAAAATGATAAAGAACCCCTTGATGCAGCCACAGCCCTGATATTCTGGCCAAATTCTTACAGGTTATTGCTTTCTGTCCCAGTTGCCTAGTATTTCCACTGCAATCTTCACTTCCTTCTTATTATTATTTTATTTAGTTATGGTCACGCTGATACAACAGCCAGGTGCCTTTACAAAGCTAAAAACATTTCGTTAGGAAGGGCAACGACCTTTTCCAGCCCTGCTTCAACTCCCACAAGTATGGTGAATCTGATATTTGCTAATATTGGTAAGGAGCTTTGAGTTTCCCGGATGGAATAACTGCCACGGCAAAACAAGTTGTGCTGCCTTGAAGAGGTTCTAGTCCAGTTAGTAGATTGCTCTTCCCACCTGTACAAACAGAACACGCTGTTGCGTTAGGGAAGTCTGCTGTGCTTTGGAAGAGCTCTAACAGGTTGCTGCAGGCATGTGAAGACGCTCAGGAACAACACGAGCCATGCTTACAACCGCATTTTTGATCCTGCGTATTTTGAGGGAGAAAATAAAGAACTAAAGATGGTTCCCAGGACCATCTGGCCAGGTTCTCACACTGAATTCCTTACGAAACTACACACTATAGGCATTTAATCTTGATTAAAAGATCAATTACGTTTATCAACAGATAAAAGATGATCTGGAGCACTACACAAATACAACATGATTTGCTAGCAGCTGGTCCACAACATCCAAAGAATTCTCAAACACCTCCCTGTAAATCAAAAATAAACCACAGTTCTATAATTAAGCTGGAATTTTCATTCTTCCCTTAAGCTTCATTTAAGATTGATCTTTACAAGTACCCATAACTATTTAGGAGTCCGTTACTGCAACACTGATCTGGGGGAAGTTGTGTGTTCTAAAAATTAATTGTAGGCATAGAGAAAATGCATTTGTCATCTTAAGAATGAGCTGGGCATTCACAGGAAAATTAGCATGAACTGGTGACACCATGTGATGCTGAGAAAAGCGCTCCTGATTTCAGACTGTGCGTGAGCAATGATGCTCCTTGTGCATCAAACTGGAAATATCTGAGGCTGTTCTGTGTTCAAGTCATTGTTTGAATTTGGGACATTTCTACGCCAGGTATCAATCCTGATCCTCTCAAGTGCCCACGTTCCTTGCAGGATAACATACAGATTCATAACCCACAGAACCGTGCCTATGTCTCCCTTTGCTCTGGTGCGTTTTAATGTAGCATGAACACTCGTTATGTGCATTACGAATTTAGAAGTGTACTAAAAAGAGGCAAGAAAATTCTGTAATACCCTGACCACAGTCCAGTTTCACTAAAACCCTTGCTATGCACACCATATAAGGTCTACGGCACCTGCTATCTTTCCCTTCTTCCTTTGAAGACCAACTGAGCAAGAGCAACCAAAAAACGCAAACAAACCCCGTCATCCAGCCACTGACACGGGCGTTTAACCCCAGTGCCTCACTTGTGGCGCTACTGGGAATGCCAACCTGCGTGGGCAGCCGCAGCGCTTCCACCACTCCCTCATTATCAGCACAGCGCGGTGGTTTGTGTACGCTCACAGCCACGGAACCGGTTCCTGCACTGCAACAGCACAGAACTGCTCCTTCCCCGTCACCCCCGTTTCCAGAAGCGCCCCTTACACGCGCTGGGACATCTCCCAGGCCGCCTGGCGCTAACCAAGCACAGGTTCCGACCCTTGCAGCTGGCGCAGGAGGCTCCTGTGGCCCAAGGAGCAGCCCCGAGCCAGGAGAAGAGCGTGCTCTCCGCAGTGGAGGCGGAAGGGGAAGCATCTGCGCATCCCCTGCCAAAACCACACTGTCCCCCAGCGTGGCAGGAGTGCTCGTCCCTGCTGAAATCCTGCCTGGCACGGCAGAGGCAACGGCACGGGGACAGGCTGGAAGCCTTGGCATCTACCTACGCCCAAGCGCCTGCTGATAACGCTCAGGTGACACAGAAGCAGCTGCTCGGAGAAACCCAGGAGGGACCAGGGAGGCAGCTGCGCCGTACAAACCACACCACCATCGGGGATGCCCAAAATACCCTACCCAAACACGGAACCTCCGCTGCGCCCCAGGAGCCGGGGATACACAGCAACGGGCAGCAGGGCAGGAGGACGGAGGTGGCGTTCCGGCAGGAATTCTGAGTGGCACAGAGAGAACCCCAACCTGCTATATAACCAGGGGAAGGGGGGCAAAGACAGCGAGCCTGCTTCTCAGGTGGTGTCCTGTCCCTCCGCGCTCCCCTTCCCATGCCCTGGTGCGGGACGCCGACCCCCGGCCACCCCTCTGCCTTTGGGGGAAGCGGGGCCAGGATCGGGGCGAGATGTTGCCACCTGATGCTCACGCAGCTCCAGCTCTGCGGGGACAGGCGATGCTGGGAGGCAGCGGGGGACGGCTCGGCTCAGTTCTTTGCCCCATCTCAGGCAGCGGCAGCAGCAACAGGAAATCCAGGAGCTCTGTGAAATGACAGGGAGGGAGAGAGAGAGTGAAGTCCCTTTGCCTCGGCTGGTGACGTCTCTCCTTCCTCCTTTTTTTTTTTTTTTCCTGTCCCTATAAAGAATCTCAGGCTCGCATCAAACTTCCCAGCGAAAGCAAACCAAACCCAGAGGGGTGTGCGAAAAGAGAAGGAGAAGCACCGAAGGCGAGCTCTGGCCATGCCCAAGCCGGCCGCTTGCCCCGGGCGCTGCGCGATGACCCCCGGCAGGTAGCCAGGCTGGGGGATCTGGTAGCCCCCTCTCGTCGTGCCTCGCAGAACTCGCTGAAGTGGAGGAGTTGAGAGGTTCGCTCTTCCTCCTGATCGCCGCAGCACCTGCACCTCCCTGGATAAATACGTTTAAGAGGAGGCTTCTCGGTCCAGCCACCTTAGCCCAAACCTACGGCAGAGGACTGCCCGGAGCAGCGGCTCGCTGACTGGAGGAAAGTTTTTGCCAAACTTTTCTGGTGCTTCGCTCTGCTTTTTAACCCCTTGAATCACTTTGCACCAGCCAGGCGGGCTGGGGAGACTTCTCTTCTCGCTCCCCCTCAGGGCATCCCCTGAATTAGAAAAGAAAGGGGGGGGGAAACGAGGAATAAAATTATTGTGAAAAGGGGGGAGGAAAAAAAAAAAGGCTAAAAACTCGCACCTCGGGAAGAAAGGAAGGAAAACAAAATCCGCAGCCCAAGGATGAAGCGGTGAATGGAAAGAACAATTTAACTGGAATCAACAAGTGGGAACTTCTGCACGCCTTGTTGTTCCCCTCCCTCCCCGCTCCGGCTTTCAGCAAACTTGTTGCTGGAAAGAAAAACTTGTCCCTGTTTGCGGACCTCTCCTCCTCCTCCTCCTCCTCCTCCTCCTCCCCAGGGATATAACAGCCACCAGCTCCGGCGATGGTCCCCGGGCCGAGCATCGCCCTGGCCGTCTGTGCCCTTCAGGGGCTGCTGCTCATCCACGGTAAGACACGTTCACGCGTGGGTTTCTCAGTCTCCAGCGCGGCTGTGGGGCTGCTGGGGGGGGTGGGGGGGCGCGGAGAGCCGCGGGGGCGGCCGCCCCCGCGGCTCTCCGTGCCCCCCCACCCCCCCCAGCAGCCCCCAGTACCCGGTGCTACGCTTCTGGCTCCATCATTTAAAGAGATTTGGGGGAAAAAAGGATTTGTAAACGCAGAGTGAAAAAAAAAAAAATCTTGAAGTGTGTTGCGCTTAAAGGACGTTATTATTATTACTTTATTTTGTTTTTTCCCCGCTCCCTTGAGGTTAAAACCAGCGACTTGCGGGCTCTCGCGTCTCCGCGCTTCCCCCTCGGCGACGCAGGAGCGTTTCAGCTCGCGTTTGATGGGTTGAAGCAGAGAGGAGGAGGAACGGGCTTGGAAAGCAGGAGCGTGGCAGCGCGGGGTGGGCGCACGGGCGATCGCGCCGTTTGCGGGAGGGATGGGGGCGAGCGTCGGGGCTGCGTGGGTACGACCACGGCAGGCAAACAGCTCCCTTCCCTTTGATTTTTCCCTTCTTCTGCATCTGCGTTCCCCTTGTCGGCGCGGGTGCTAGGCTGGGTTCCCCTTTTTCCAGCACTCTCCCTCCTGGAGTCACTCCCGATTTTTGCCGATATCAGGAAAGCCAAGAGGCAGGGTAATGAGATTTAGAGGAGCTTTTCCATCTGCCGTACGACTTCTCATTATCTCATTAAGCACAAGGATTTTGCTGGATTACCGCGCTGTTCATTCATGACACTGCAAATTGTGCAAGGGAGCTGCTCTGTTATTTACTGCAGAATTCCTTCTGATAGCAATAATGATTTTTTGGGGGGGGGGGTGGGATAGTGAATGTATTTCACAGCACAAGACCGTTCCTTCTTTAGCGTATGATAATCTTTTTGTGGTTTAATATCAAGAAGACAGCTTCTGGAAACACTGTGCAGCATCACTGTCCTTGGTTTTTGTGGATTCAGTCAGGGATTTAACGTATTCCCTCTGCAGAGAGGAACTGATTGGCACACACTAGCCCCAGCCAATTTCCCACACCCCCTCCAGAACCTTCCCCAGTTACCTACAGAATAAATAGCGAAGCCTGAGATTGTGCCCCAAAGGGCTTGTCCAGCTTTTCCCCCAAAAAAACCCTGCAGCAGCAAACCTTCCAGGTAGAAGGGAGCCCCTCACCACAGACACCCCCTGCCCAAATTAACCCCCAAAGGCACCCTGACCACGGCGGACAGCCGGACCCACACCTTGACGTGCACCTGGCGCGGCGTCGGAAGCTCGCGCGGCCCCCGGAGAACTCCCGTAATGTGCTCCATCTGGCCGACACGTGCGCCGGCGGCCAGCTGCCGGCTCCGTCAGCCTGAACAGTCTGGAAAAGTTGCCCGTAGAAGGCACTTTCCCAGAAACCCACTGTGATTTTCACAAAGGCATAAATCACCGCGGACTCTCATGGATCAGAGATAGGAACAAGCGTTTGGCAGAAGGAGAACGCGTCTCGCCACGAGCGTTCCTGAGGCTCCGGGATGCAGTGGAGCACAGCACCGTTGTTACCGAGGAGGTGGGGTGGGTGAAAACACTCCCTGCATTTCGGGGAGGTCCTTACTTGTCAGGTTACTTCCCTAATAATTTTGGTCCTGATAACGTTGGAATTTGGTCCAGACTCACTTTCCCCTCAGTGCCAGGCAGAGAGAAGGCAGAGAGGAGGCAATGTCTGCATCCCGGGGCAGAGCGAGGAAGGCAGGCACGTCGCTAACTGTCCCTGCAGGCAAAGGCTGGTGATGGATTTGGAAGCAGCGTTATGGCTGTCAGAGCTCTGTCCATCATTAGGAAAAGATAATACGTTAGGACAGTCTCTGTGTGCCCTAATTAGGCTGGGAGCCAAACTGAAGCAGGGCCAGGAAGTCGGAGGATTTGGGATAGCGCTGACGTTGCTGAGGTATTAACTCCTCAGCCACCTTTCCCTCAAAGTTCATCTCCAGCGAGGAATTCAGTGAAACCTGCTTTGCCCTCCCGAGGCACAAGAGGCACAGATCTGTTTGCAGGCTGTGGGTTAAACCTTCTCTGGGATCTTTGCGGTCAAAATTAGGCAGGGTTACGCTGAAGAGGCTGACTCTGATCCAAATCCAAACAATTTCACCTGCAATGCAGATAGAAGGTTCTGCAACGGTGAAAGACATTCAGTACCTGAGGTGCTGAGTGCAGCTGCACCTCCCCGGTCAGGACTTCCAGGTGCCCAAGTGAAAGGAAGCTCCCTCAGCCTGTACCAAACCTCAGCAAAGGAGTCTGAGGGCCCGCTCCTTCTGTCCTAGTAGCTGATTGCAACCGCTGCGACATTATCTTCTGCTGGCCAAGGCTGCCTTGGTGTGCCGTGGATGCCAGAGGACAGCCGCTAAATTCACCCAGATCAAAGGATGGTCTCCTTCAGAGAACCATAGAATCACAGAATGGTTTGGGTTGGAAGGGACCTTAAGGCTTATCCAGTTCCAACCCCCCTGCCCTGGGCAGGGACACCTTCCACCAGACCAGGTCGCTCACAGCCCCGTCCAAACCGGCCTTGGGCACTGTCAGGGATGGGGCACCCACAGCTCCTCTGGGCAACCTAGGCCAGCGCCTCACCACCCTCAGAGTGAAGAATTGCCTCCTTATATCTGGTCTAAACCTACCCTCTTCCAGTTTAAACCCATTACTTCTTGTCCTATCACTACCTGCCCTTGTTAAAAGTCCCTCTCCAGCTTTCCTATCAGCCCCCTTTAGGCACTGGAAAGCCACTACAAGGTCTCCCCGGAGCCTCCTCTTCTCCAGGCTGAACAGCCCCAGCTCTCTCAGCCTGGCCTCACAGCAGAGCTGCTCCAGCCCTCTGACCATCTTCGTGGCCTCCTCTGGACCCTCTCCAACTGGTCCATGTCCTCTTAACTTACTCGGCACTTTCAGTCCTTGTGGATGCTCTTTGTAGCAGGGGAAGAGACCACGCAACAACTTTCTGCTTTGCTATAAAACACAGCTTCAAAGCCTTGTATGCATCTTTAAATTTCCTAAGACAGTTCTACAGATATCATTAAATTTCTACTTTTTCTTTTTTTTTTCTTATTAGACAGCTTATGTTCAGCTCCTTAGAGTACTCGCTAGGGTCTTTCTGCTCAAAACATTTGATGCAGTAATTATGGTGCAGATGCCAACAGCTGGCACATGTTGTGGGTTGGTTAAAAACCAGCCCTGTACAAACAACCCCCAAAGAGCTTCTGACTCTAGCAGCACCTTGTACCTTGCATGAAAAATTTAGTGTCTTTTACCCCCGGAGATTGTCATCAAGAGGTTTTTAATGTATGAGCAATCCAAATAACTTTTCAGGTATTGGAATAAACTCCGCAATTTCAGTGATTTAATACTGGAAAACTAACAAAATTCAAGAATAAAAATTAAGTGATGCCTTTGAAATTAAAGCAAGTTTGAAACTGAAATTTTTTTTTGTTTCATTTTGCAACCTCTTCTACAAACAGAACATACCAGGATGGGCAATTTATCTTGCTAACGTACAAATTTCAAATACGCCGCATATCAGTAGCTAAGTCAGAAGCTCCAGGAGCTCAGACTCCGGGTTTGCCAGGATGCTCGGCGCGTAGAGCCGGGAAGGGCGCGGGCTCAGCGCTGCGCTGCCGCGAAGTCGGAGGCACGAAGGGGACGCCTTCGCCCTTCTCTGAGGCGGTCGGTGCTGGCAAGTTGAGGATTGGATCGCTGACAACACGGGCTGTCGATCAGTTCTCGTAAACCAAAACTGTGTCTCTTAATTGGTGTTATTCCTAAACATTTGCTTTTCTGTGGGAAAATGTTATAAAGAGCGGAGACTTTTTTCAGATTGTGATATATGAGCCTCCTGCCTGAAGCTGCCACACTGAAAACCAACTGGAAATCTCTTTGCACAAATTCATCTATTTCAGGCAAGGAAAAAAATGTAAAGTATTTCTGAATACTCCCCAAACTTCTGAAAAACAGCGTTGCACCCAAAAGAATACTGAGAATACAAACCAGACTGTTTGCTGAAGGTCAAAGAACTGTTATAAGAACCATATATTCTTTAAGAATATTTTAAAAATATTTATGTGCACGCATTTCCCCATTGGTCTACTAACACGTATGAATCTAAATAAGAACGAGGTACATTTGCGTTATCTCTGTCCTTTCAGACATTCTCGGAATTGTTCGTTTTATGATGAGGTATTTGTACAAAGCAATGGCTCGCTCTGCTTCAGTTCGAAGTGACGTACCTATTTGGGCTGAATATGCAATATTTACGTTGCGAGTAGGTTTGTGTACAAGGGCAAAAGGCGCCCAGCCAACGCGGGAGGGTTTAGGCACGGTCAGCAGTAGGTGGTCCACGGTTTTTCTAAGTTTGTCTTCCAAATTGCCAGCACAGTTTGACGTAGGGTGAAAATCTGCGCCATGCCGTATGCATTCAGAGACGAAACACATCTTCTGCTTCCAAGGACATTTGCAAAGTATGTGCAGCAAGGGTCACTTGATCATCAGCGAAGGGCAGGATGAAGAAAGGAGCTGCTTTTGGTTTACACTGTAAAACAGGTCTGGGGGCAGCAACGGCAACCTGCATTTTTTAAAACTACACAGGAAATTTCCAGGAGGCAGCATTTGACTTTCAAAGTGAGTGTGAGGACACTGAAGCCCAGCCCTACCAAACTTCATGTGCTTAGCTTGACGTTTCCTCTGCTCAGCCTTGCTGCACCTTTCCTTTCTTTTCTAAACCAGCCCGATATCTCCGGAATGGGAATTTCGAGTGGAAGTAATGCAAAGATGCTTGGAATATCTACACAATAGCTAGGAATAAAACAGATCTGTCCCTCATGTTTTCCATCAGAAACCAGCTCAGACTGGCAGGACACAAACGTTTCCGAGTGCCAATCGAGGCATCCCTGTTCCCTGCAGAGCGTCTAACTGTATTCAGTCACAACAACCAAAAAAAAAAATTGGCTACCTAAGTAAGCTGGCATTGAACGCGTGTGATAGAGAATCGGTCTCCTCACCAAGTTAGGCACTTCTTTAATTTTTCTTTTTAAGGCCACAGAGAAAATAGTAGGAGCTGCCAAAATCAACCAGCCAGGGTTATTATCTGGAAATGGCATTTATTGTAAGCACAAGCTTGAAGCTTGCCCCAGGGAGCAGAGCTTTAGCAGCAGAGAGCTTGCGAGCATCAGAAGCGAGGGCAGTGAGGTGCTGGAGCAGGCTGCCCAGAGGAGCTGCGGGTGCCCCATCCCTGGGAATGTCCAAGGCCGGGTTGGACGGGGCTCTGAGCGACCTGGTCTGGTGCAAGGTGTCCCTGCCCAGGGCTTGGAACTGGATGGTCTTTAAGGTCCCTTCCAACCCAAACCATTCTGTGATTCTACAAAGATTAGAACAAATCACGTGAAGCAAGGCTTTCTGTATGAGAGGTGTGACCTTAGAGACTTGTCCATGAGCCACTTCCTCAGGTGGGGAGGGAGGAAGGTTCAGAGAAGGTAGGGAGGCTGCTCCCATGAGGCTGTGATGAGCAGAACCCATGGGTGGCCCATTTTGTGCAAATTCCTCACTGTTTAAGCGCTGAACACGCTTGCGTGGAGAACCCCAGCTCACCTGACAGCAGGTATTAACACAAACTCTGAGCTGAACCAGGCAAATCTTGTGCCTGGTTTTACAGGTTGATCAGATCTCCTGCATTCGCAGGACAGGATCTCTTGGATCAAGTCCAGCCCCAACTTCACAGAGCTGAATCTGGCGTGACGGTGCTTTTCTTTGCTGTAGCTGAGACGGGGCTTGCAGCACACGCAGCCATCGCTGGCGTTACGCTGTAGGTACCCGATCCACCCTCTCAGCTCCGTGCTTTCAAAGGCTTTGGAAATGTTAGCAGTGAATTCTCACACTAAGGGCACTGAGCTGCTGCCCTGTGCAAACGTTGTTCACTTCTGTTTTAGGCTGTTACCCACAGCGTCACAGAACCACACGCTCTGACGGCGTCTGTGCACGGCTTTACGAGGCAGCCCAGTGCCCTCATCGCCAAGCCCTTGCATTAGTCTGTCTTTACAGCACATACTTTTCATCCTCGCTGCATCCTACATCCCGCTCCTGCTCTCCTCCCCTTTCCTGGATGTCTCCTAAACTCCCCTCAGGGCTCAGGATTCCTCGAATTTTTACATTAGAAAAAGCCAAGAGGAATTTCTCAGCCTTTCCGTAACAGGAGCCTGCACAGCCTCTCCCTTCCCTGTACCAAAATGAATTTTGCCCTTAAAATTGTGCCTGATGCGCAGGCTTTGGCAAGCTGAGGTGGGATTGCCCAAGACCTGCAGCTGGATCTCCTGCTTTCTGCAGGTGCGCTCAGTCTTCCTGTTGCACTGAATTTTACATGAAGCAATTTTTGCAAGCCTTCCCTCCCGGTATCCAGAAATGAGGAGTCACAGGTAGTAGTGCAGGCACCTCGCCCAACCCTCTGAACGCCAAACGCTGAACAAGCCAGTTTTCCTTTGTGCCCTGCGGGGAATGGCAAAAGCATATGGTCCCCAAAATTTCAGAATTCAGCCAAAAAACTAAACTCAGGCCCAGAATGTAAAGGAAATATATGGACCAGCCTGCTATTTTCAGATCACTTGCCTTTGTCTTCTGCATTTCCACATAGGTTTCCTTAGATCTTCCTGTGTTTTTCTGAACTGTGGGAACATGATTGCCAAGGAAGTAGAGAGAGGAGTTTTCAGCTCTGCCGGGATTGTTCTTGATTTGAGGGTCAAGGAAGCCTGACCCAGTCATTACCTGTTCCATTTTTTACAAAACCTTCATGAATCTAAAACTCTTCAGCCAAAATGTTTGCTTCCTCAGAGCCCGCGGCTCAGGAGTCGCGCACCTCAAAGTCTTCTTTGCAGACGCGCTAAGGTCAGTTTGCAGGAAAAGCACCGGCCGCCGCCGCGCTCCTGAGCCTGTTCCTCTGGAGCTGTGAGGAAAACAGGCCAGCTCACAGGGATACTCCACACAAACACAGCTATTCCGCAAGGCACTCATCCTGCTGCCGTTAACTCATACCTCGTTAACTGAAATCAGTGCTGAATACAACAATTTAGGAGATAAAGCAATTTCCTCCCTGTCTCTAGAAGCCCGCAGTGGGTGATGTGAGTGGGAAGACTCCCAGAATCCTGGTCCTGCTCCTCCATTCCCTCATAGCTACTGCAAAGGGCTCACTTTGGCCCCTTGTAGCCACAGGGATCATCCCTGAAAGCTGATCCTGAGCCTGGCCTCCTCTAGCTTTTGGGTTGGGTCACGGAGTTGGTGCCCCAGACCTTTCATGTGCAGATGCCTACTCCAGCGTGTCCTCCACGAGTTACAAACGGTGGCTTTCCCCCTCTGCTCCTTCGCTTGTTCTTCCCGCTGCCTGGAGCCGGCTCCCCGAGGAGCCGTAATGCATGCCCACGCAGTAGCGTTTGGAAACCCTTCTTGTGGGCGATGCGACCGGCAATACGCCCTCGCACAGGAAATGGCTGTTGGAAGAGATTGCCCAGAACCCTCAACAGGAAGAGGCGTGCGACTGCGTTTGAAAGGAGGGAAGTCCAGCCCTGTGGAGTATCAATGGCAGACCTCAAGGTCTCTGTCTTTCCTTGCAGAAAAATAAATCCCGCAGGTGCTGTGTCGTCCAGCACGGGGTCACCAGGTACATCCCCCCCTCCCCTTAGGGAAGGGAACTCCCTCCATCCATGGTGCTTCACTCCTGAGTTAATCATTGCTAATTTGCAAAGATAAGGGAAAGGGCTTCAGGAACATCGCTGCTTAAAAGCACAGGCACTACTTCGCTCCGTACCCCATGAGGGATATCAGGAGAAATAATAAGGCAGCGGCCAGGTGTGGGGAGATGCTTTTCCCAGATCTCCTCCTGGATGAATTTGAGGCAAGGAAGTTGTGTCAGCTCTCACCGCGCGACACAGCAGGACGGAGCGAAACAGGAGTCTGGCTAGTTACAGGGTTTGTACTGTGACAATCAGAGGATGCTTCAAGTGAATCTAAACAGTGACGTCACCCCGAGAACCTTTTAAACACTACTTAAGCCATTACACGGTGTGAAGCTGAGAGAACCGGCTAACCTTTCAGCCTGCCATATTTTTTTTCCCTACAAATGGATGATGTCCGGATTATTTTAATTTCACATTCGTGCGCTTGGGATAAGCTTTTCTCTCAGTTACACAGGTTTAAAGCTGCAACTTGGCTGAAGACAGTAGCCTGTCTTTGAATTTTCCTTGGTGTGACAGAGAAAATTTATGTTATTACGGTTGTTTATACATTTTGTGGTAGAATCTGAGTGAGCAAAGAACTGACTGAAAGCTGCTCTCTCACTGCACGCTTTACAAAGGTAGAGATTTTACTGATCTTGCTGGAAAATCCCGATTTGTTCTGGATGTGAAAATTTGCTGTGAGAAAGCAAAATAACCTGCTTGCTGTCCTGTGACGAAGGGACGTCGGTGTGCGGCCCCGGCACCGAGACGGCAGCAACGTCCCGTGGTGTGAGGCAGCGCACCGAGCCCTACCGCTATTCCTGAACGCTCCAGTGCACGCTCCCACTTCCCATTTATTTTGGCTTTAAAGATCCCGTTCTGCTAAGCTCTCATGTTTAAAACAACTTTCCTTCAGTCTTGGCAACTTCTCTGTTGAGTAAGGACGGAGTAACAGCTAAGGGAAGAGAACACGGTTTGGCCCAGCAGGAATTACCAGAGGGAGTAATTAATCCCCAGAATCCTATGTCAGCGTGAACGGAGCGGAGCAGGCGAGGGGAGGGATTCCCTGGGGCAGAGACTCCTCTGGCTGCGATCTCAACTCGGTTGGCCCATCTCACTTTGAACGAGCCTCTTGCAGCTCATCATCCCGCCCCGTGATGACTTTTCCAAATATAAGGATACTGTGGGTCTCTGGGAAAGTACGGCTCAGTTGTTACCGTGAAGCTTCTAATGATCCTGTTAACAGTTTTATTACTTAATTCACTGATACATCAGCTTTCAACTCGGTCCAGAATGGAGATAAACCAAGACTACAGCGTGATGTATTTATCGGGTTGGAATTGCTGCCGGGTTTCTAGGCTGCGCTGGCGTTTGGACCGTTTTCTCCTGGCTTTCCCACCAAGCCAAATAAACACGGCGAGCTTCATTCCCTGGGTCAGTCTGGGCAATATCACCCTGCCCTAATGAAGGAGAAGTGCAGGTCAAAACAAAAGAGCCGGCACGGCACGACTCCTGGGATGAAGGAACCGTCTGGGCAGGGTGGATTTGGGAAGAGAGCAGGCTGCTGAGCGGGGTACGCCGAGGGTTCCCCCCACCCGGCTCCAGACAGTACTGTACACTGCAATCCTCATCAGGAAATTTTGTCATTACATTCGAAGGAGTGCGTATACAAAGCTGACTTCTTCTTCTGAGCATTACGGAGACATGGGATTATCCGGGGATACTGTCTGATCAGACTTTTCAACCAGAAAGACCAGTGAGGTTGGTGATTTATATGCTATGGCTTGTACCAGAAGAGAAAGGCTTTCCTTTTCCCACCCCGAGAATACGTGCACAACTTGTTTTGACATTCTTCATGACAGTATCTTCAGCTTTCTGGAGAGTTCCTGGCAGAAGGACAAAAGAAGAGGAAAGGAGACAGTTTTGTCTGGGTATAAATCTCAGTTTTCATTTGCCAAACCTGTCCCGCACTTTTGAGAAAATCGGGACAGCAAAGCCAAAAATTCTGGGCTCAAAGTGGGGTTAGTTACTGACCCCATTAAAGCCATCACCATCATGGTTCAGGATGAACACCTTGAATCAGGTAGCTACAGCTTTGCAGGGCCATTGATTCGGGTTTTGGGCTGCTGATTCTTTCATTCCCAGACTGACCAATATATCTGGTCTTGTCTGGGGTCAGCATCCGCAGCCTCCTTCAATTTAGAGCTAGGCTAACCAGAGTTAAAAAGAGACAGTAACGGGGTTAAAGAGCGTCATTAGGAGAGCCCAGAACTGCTGTTCCTTCAGCCCTCTTTTCACGTTAGAAGATCTCTCTGCTTATCTCTGTTCTGGTCCTGACATCCGCTAACAGCGAAAGCAAAGCGGCGACGCTTGGGCGTGGTGGGATGTACGGAGGGCATCTCACACGCTGATCTTCGTGCAGTGTATACGATACAGGAATGGAGAGGAATTCTCGGCATACGTTGGGCAAAGGTCTCTCCCTTGCACTCTTTCATTTAACGATCCAAGTGATGTGTATTGTGCTGCTAGCCTTTGAAAAGCTGCCTTTCTGTTTTGATTCTATATTGTTCTAAGTTAAATAGTAGGAAAAGAGAAATCTCTGCCACCATAACATTCTCTTATAGCTCTATTCACTATAGATCCTGGGAGGAAACGGAGAGTTCCCCCGGACAATGGCCTGGCACACAAACGAGCATACATTAACTTTCTGTGGCTGTATAGTTCATTCTGGCTGCATTTCCTTTACATTCTTAGGTACATGAATTCAGGCATAATTTGGTTTGATGTCTTCCTCTGCCTTGAACCACTGTCTCGTTAGGCACGCTGCACGTCAAGCAGCCTCTCCGCAGCAGAGGCCTGAGGTGGAAGTGCTTCAGGGCAGACATGGTGGTGGTGCACGGAGGGATGCTTTCGGAGTGAGCGACAGGGCCGGGAGCAGCAGAGACCAAGGGTCTGCGGGTTTTTGGCTGAACTGGGTGGGGGATGCTGGGAGGGCTGCTCCAAACCAGCAAGGATGTCAGGTGGGCTGGACATAAGCCATGACGTTCAAGTAACTCAACTTTGGTTCCCTGTGCTTTGACAAACACCTCAGGGGAGCTCACCTGGGGAACATCTGCAATGGCTTTGGCAGCGCTAACTCCACAGAGGCTGCAGCAGGGCACGATACAGGAACACCCAGAATCTCTGGGTGGGAAATGGCCATGCAATTACAGCTGTGTTCCCTGCACTAATTAGCACGGATGCTTTGCTCAGGACCAGAGCTCAGTTGCTGCCCGAACAGCACTCTGCAGTTTGTGGGGAGCCACTCAGACCTCTGGCGCTCTGGCATCCTCTCTGCAGCACAGGTACGTTTTCTGCTTTTGTGCCTCTGCTCTTCTCCTGTAAATCGGGGTCATCAGCACTTCCCTTCCTCCCTGGAGGGATGGGGCGATAAATGTTTTGAAGAGAAAAAGCAGCTCAGGGACTGCAGTCGATTTACTTCATCTTTCACTTCCACCACCAGAGAAAAAGCTGCTTGAAGGTACAAAGATACTGAGGCATTCCAGGTGGTAAGGATTAGGACCGGGATAGCATCACCAGCTTGGCCTGAGCTGGCAGAAGCAGGAATCTCTCTTGGGCTTGGCTGTTTCTCTTTTGCACTGACACCTTGCGCTCTCACTTCATCTGCGTGGGAACCGAGCCCAGCAGATGAAAAAGAGACGAGATCAGTCATTGCTACCCCGCCTTCTGTAAACAGCTTCACATGGTCTGGAGAGCGTAACGCCTGCTTCTAAAACGCTGCCTGTCCCATCCAACGGTGTGTCCGACACACTGCTCCCTGCTCGTGCTGCACCATAGAGCCTACGAACCCGTCCTGGGTACCACCGGGCGCACAACAGCGACACACAGGGCTCGCGAGGCGAGAGCTTTCCTTGAATTTCTCTTAACGCGGTGCCTCCCTCGGCCTCCTGGCCCACACACACGCGGTAGGTTGCTGCTTTCCTTGGAGGAATAGCGACGTGCAAACACACACAGACAGGAGGAGTGCATAGGTGCGATGGATGCAGTGCCACCGCACAGCTATATTCCAAAAAGCCTCTTGGTTTTCATTCTGACGGTGTCTTCGGGCACAGAGAAATTTGCAAAGCTAATTTGCAGCTCCTGTCTAATGGGTTCCCCTGCTGGGTGTCTGTTACAGTTAAAGGATCCCAGGCTGGGAGTTTGCTCTCCTCTCCCCCGCGCACGCCTCTGTCGGAGGCACTGCTTGGAGAGCTGGTTAATGAGCCCGGAGCGTGGCTGAGCGTTCGTGCTGACATTCAGGAGGAGGTTCCCCTCCTCCTTGGAGGAAGGTAGCCCTCATACCCCTATAGCCCGTTTGTTTTCCTACTGCTTTCACTCCAGCAAAAATAAGGTGATCATAGCTACGTCCCATGCGCTTGCCCCACTGGCTGCCCTCAGAGGAGAGGGCACCAGCACCCACACCAGCTATTCACTAGCGCCAGCTCCTTCCAGCTCCTGCAGAAACTGAAGACAGCCTTTCCCTGGATGGCCCTGCAGCTCAGCAGAGAACTGGGAGCCAATTTTCTTGAGTTCTAATTCCTGCCGTGCTGCAGGCTTCCTGTACGACCTCAAGTGAGATACTTATCTTACCTGCCCTCAGCTTCCAGCAGTATATAACAGCAATTACTGACCAGCCTCACAAACACGTCGCAAGGTTAAATCCCTTTGTAAGCCATCACAACTAATCTGAGAGCGCAGCCTGTTATGATTATTATTAGCATTGCCACTTTGGCACTGTCCTTTCACAGCCAGGGATGTTTCGCTATGATACTTGCCCCATCCAAACCCACAGCTCACGTTTAAGTATCAGTTTCCACAAAAGATTTTCTCATTTTCGGGCACAGTATATTAGGTCTTCACCACGAAAGGCCCTTAGAGGGTGGGCAGAGCCACGCAGAAAAGAAAAGATGAATGGGACACACACATATACAACAAGACAACCCATTTCATGCATCTTCTCATACCTGGAGACCAAACCTCTAGAGCTTATTTTAATATTTAGTAAGCTTTTTTCTAGAGGAAGGGTGGGGAGAAGGACAAAAAGAGACATTGTTCCTCTTTGGAAAGCATTTTGTTTTTCCCAAGAAGCTGGCCAGGCAGATCTCATAGTATTTACTGTAAGTACACGTCTGTCTCCAGCGGGTACAAAGACATCTCTGCTGGGGCGTCTTGGTAGGACAGAAGTCAGCAGGACAAAAGGAGCTCAAGTGGGGTTGGTGTTGGACCTGGACACTGCACAGGGTTAGGATCAGAGCCAGGGTTGGGGTCAGGAGAGAGAAGCGCACAGCCGGAGTGGGAGGGGGGTTATGAAGGGGCTGCCAAAGGAAGAAGGGGGCTGAGTCTCTGGGAATGATGTGTGCCGGAGGCAGGGGCGACAGAAGCCTACAGTGCAGAATGATGCTGTGTCTCACTGAAGCTCTGTGTGGTGGTTTCGGGGGGGTGCCGGGGTATCAGGGTGTGCTGGCCATGCCTAGCTGGTGAGGGAGAAGCCTGCTCCACAGATGGCTGTCACAGGTACCTCTCAGTGCTGAAAAACCAGGGACCGGATGGGTTTGTGGATGATGGTTGTCATGAATTCCTCACTTACCCTGGACCACAGTATGTGAAGCCAGCCCGGAAAGGCTTCCGAACACTTAGCACCCATTCAGCCACTGCTCTGGATGTAGGTGAGCAATAATCTTCCTCCTTTCCCGTGCAGTTCAGCCATCTAAAAAAGATCAAATGTGTGAGGAGTTAGAAAGTCGATCTTTGCATCCAGGCTAGGCTAGAGTTACAACTTCTCCATCTCTTACCGAGCAGTTTCTCTCACTTAAAAGGGAACAGCACAAATGAGTTTTTGCTGGAATATGCTATCCTGGCATTTTAATCAAGATGAAAAAATATAGGTAAAAGAAAATACCTGGGCGTTATCAGTTTTCATGGCTATTACTCCATTTGTCAGCTGAAGCAGCCCATTTGCTGTGTGAACTGCAGTGCTAAGGGGACGGTATCTCTGCGCTCAAGAGCAACATATTCCCAAGCATGTTGTCTTTGGCATGGCCAGTATTTTATCTGCCAGAGCCAACGTTAATGAAAAATTCCTGAAGAATTCCATATTTCAACACAGCAACACTCTGATGGGAATGACAATCTCTTCTGACCTGGTTGAAAAAGAAGATATCGGGCAGGATAGAAACGAGGGAGGTATTCCTGACCCCCCCTGCCCAGGGCTTGGCGTACTTTGTGCTAAGTTTGTGATGCCTGCCCGCCTTTGTAAGTGATATCAACACCGTCAAGCTGTGTACTGCCCAAAATCTGCATTTCTCGGAACAGACACGTGTGCGGTCAGAAACATCGGGCTGGTGAAGCTAAGAGCTGCCTTCTGGTTGTGTTGCACAACAGCCTCATCTCTTTGACGCAGTCGAGTGATGCAGCAACTTTATAATGAAACCTATCTGTAGAGAGGCAGGTTTCCCCTCCTGGACAATGCTGGTGAAGTCGAGTCTTTTTGACATGGGAGGCAGGAACATTTGTGATCCATGACAGCCAACATGAGCCTAGATGATTTGTAATACATGGCCTCAACTCCTCATTGCACCCGTCAGTCTGGAAAATTAAGGTCAAGCAAATGAAGCTGGGAAATAAAAGCCCAGCCATGCTACCTTGATTTCAGTTTTAAAGGGGATGCAAAGGGAGGGACAGGTTCTTGCCCATCACAGCCTTGCCTAAATATTTATCTCTGCTACAAACAGTTGGGTTGCTGGATTTAGCCCAGGGCTGATTCTGATGAGAGACAGCAAACACAATACGCATGAATCAGGGACAGCACATCTGGCACTGCCTGTGTGCTGCAGGAATATAAATAACAGAGCCAGCAAACCCCAGCTGGTGAGTTATTTGTACTGCACCGGGGCTGTCGGCTTTCTAATATCACCGCTCAGCGAGAGGGGGTGCCAGGAATCGCTTGGGTCCGCTCTGTGGTCCCTCGCTGGCACGTGTGTCTCTTTTTGCATAGGAAGACTCAAAAGCAAAGGATCGTAAACACTTTTTGGAAAATTATTTGCAAGAGCACCGAAAAGAGTGGCGGGCCAAGCCAGCAGAGCCGCCAATATTTAGAACATGATGATATTTTATTTTTGGAAGTATCTGATACAAACGTTCTTTTCCTGGAAAGATTCCTTCTCCTGCCTGCTCCCCCGCCTCCCTCAGACTGCTGGTGCCAATATTTCTGTTGCAACTTCCCTGCTCCCAGCCGTTTCCTACTATAGATTTCCCTCCCCTCTCTCCTGGAACCGACGGTCCAGGTTGCACCCTGCATTGTTCTGCTGGCCTGGGAGGAGGGACGCGCCAGCGCCTGGTTCAGCGCCTACGCCGAGTCTCCCCGTGCCGCTCCTGATGTCGGCCGGTAACCCTGTAGGCTTCTAGCTCATGCCATGGAAGGGTGCAAGCATCACAGAGATGTCCTGTGTCTGGCAGCCTTGGGAGGATGTCTCAGCCACATGAGTCCCTGATCATCTCCTTTATGGTGGGAGCAGAACACACTATGCTACGGGCGCAGGGAACGGCCAGAGCTCTCAACCCATCTGCATGGGGGGCACTTACGTACAGGCTGTGTCTTGCTCCTTTCCATCCTCTCATCCAAGGGGACCACTGCCCTCAAAACTTGTAGTGTCCCTCAGCGCCTTTTGCTCCTCTGCTCTGCAAACCAACAACTGGTCTTCCAGTACCTCAAGGGGGCCTAAAGGAAAGACAGGGAGAAACTCTTCAGTAGGGCCTGTTGTGACAGGATGAGGGGTAATGGTTTCAAAATAGAGGGAGGTAGATTTAGATTAGATATTAGGAAAAAGATTTTTACAATGATGCTGGTAGAACATTGGAACAGGTTGCCCAGGGAGGTGGTGGGTGCCCCATCCCTGGAAACGTTCCAGGCCAGGTTGGACGGGGCTCTGAGCAGCCTGATCTGGTTGAAGATGTCCCTGCTCCTGGCAGGGGGGTTGGACTGGGTGGGCTTTGAAGGGCCCTTCCCACCCAAACCGTTCTGTGATTCTGTGATTCTAAGTACGACCTTTAATTGAGCAAAATTTGGCATTGAAGACACGAAGAGAAGCCTTGGAGCTGAGGGTTAAAAAAACTGCAATGCCCAAAGAGTCATTTGGACCATTTTAAACAAAATCATCATGCAGAGCAGCCACGGAGAGAGACTTATCGCATTACTTCCCTGATTAGCCCAGGACACCAATTTTAGGTCCTGCAAAAACAGCGGAGGTCAAATTTACTATGGAGGGCAAAGAGCAGCGATTCATTTTTCCTTAGGCTTTATAGTCACTTTTCACCTTGAAGAACAAAAAGGCCTGAAGTCAGAGAATGTTTGTTCTTGAGCCTTGCCAAGGCTGCTCCAGTTGTTTTTTTTTTTTAATAAACCATCATTAAAATCTGGGCCTATTGCCTTGACAAAAGAAAAGAATATATTTGTGTATACTTAAGAGACGGGAAAGAGACTGTGTGCCAGGGCTAGTCACAGATAAAGGAATTCCGGACATTATTCCTTGTGCTCCTAGGGGTTGTGACATGGGATTTCCTTTCAAAGTGGTAAATAGCCCACCAGTTGTTGTAGGACAGGGTGGGGCGGTCACTGGTTTCTTTAAAATGGGGAGAGATGAAAGTGCGTTTTGAGAAGAAAGACGGGCTGGACACGTGCACAATGAACCCCGCTAAGTGGGGGCGAGGGGTGCAAATTGACCCCCATCCAACACCCCAGCTCAAAGCGTTGCCCTCATAACCTCCCCATGGTTTAGAGGTGCTACCAGCTGGTCTCTGCTTTGGGAAGAATAGCTCACCTCACGGCAAAGCAAATTTAACTCTTAAGAGGGAGCCAAAATCTTGAGGCTTGTCAGCACCGTGCGCGTTCCTCCTAGATCTGCGGGAGAGAGATGGAACTTGTGGGGAAACAGGTTTCTCTTGGGGTGACTCCCGATGCCTCCTGCCTTCTCGCAAAGCCAGACGGCCTCTCTCTGCACTGTGCACCACTGACATCCTGGCCTGGAATGGGAACAGAGAGGGGAGTGAGGGTGGGGTACCACAGCTGCCAGCTTCAGGAGGAGCCTCACCATGGTTTGGAAGAAGAACCAGGTAGTCGAGGTCTTTGGTAACTCAAAGCACCTTTCTGTTTCTGAATCTCACACAGAATGGGGATAAGCAGCTTTCTCTTTTAAGAGAACAGAAGAGCTAAAGCCGCAGATTTTATCCAGTTTGCATTTTAAATAGAAAAACATTCAACTTTGTCCTTGGATTACTTTTTCTGATGGACTTTGCACTAAGGACTCACCATAGGTGCGCTGATTTTGCAGTGTTGGGGGAGTCGGAAGCGGGGATGAACGTGATTTGCTTGATGAGGGAGAAAAGAACATCAAGCTGATTTTATATTTGGATCTGAATACAAAACAATTTCCTTTCCTCCCTCTTCCCGTGGCTGTCCTGGAGGGTCAGCAGAGACTGCGCATCCTAAACCCCACCGTGAAAGCAGGGCTTACGAGGAGGGGAAGGAAGATTTGCATGATACTATTCTCCAGACCCTCAGGATTCAAGTATTCAATAATAAATGTTCATTTAAGGAATCACCAGTGGAACAGATCAATCAGCATACTGCAGAAGTTTGCAAAGGGAAGGTTCCTACATGAGCCACCTTGTTGCTCTCTATTTTATTGCTAAATTTCAGAATTACAACTCTATAAACCTTCCACCACGTAACCATACACCTGCAGATTTATTTTCCCTTTAAACTACATGATGCTTCATGTCAGTATAGGGAGGGACATGATAAAATTGTAAAATTCAGCTTGCATGAAAAGTGGGAACGACTAAGAGGTTGAGCTGCTGCTTCCAGTGCAAGAGTCGGTTTGGATCTGCTGCGAAGGATCTTGTTCCTCTAGTGAATAAGACGCCCAGGAAAGGCTGCAGAGATTGAGGCCATAGCTGCATTCAGTCCCTACGGCAACTCCTTGGCTTAAGAGATAGTGTCCAGAGGGCCTAAGTAAGTCCACACAGGACACATGGATGATTCTAACCAAGTTCAGAACTGGAGACATCAAAGGAAAAATGACACATTTTCCTTCTTCCTCTTTGACCGCACCCTAACATCCCACATTTTTCTGAAAAGCGGGGTAGAGAGAAAGTTCCCTTGCTCACTGCAGCAGTAAAATACCACGTCCTCTAAAGCAACGGTATGGCCGGCCTAAGGAACAACAAAGGCAGCGACATGAATCACACAGAGAGGATTACTCACACATATGCATTCTCAAACAGCAAACAGGTCATGCTTAGCATGGATATCTGGCAGGCATGCCCATCCCACACCGCTGCTCGTGCCTGTTTGAGATCAGGAGACAATCAGTTGGCGCACAGGGGTAAAACCGAGCCGAACCAGGCCCTGGGATTGCCCTCAAGCGTTAGCACTTCTGTGTGGGCATGGGGCTGTGTGGCACTCACACTTCAGGAGGGGGCCATTACGCTTGTATGAACTCGATCTCATTTTCTGAGCCCCATTAACAGATTATTCAACCATGCTTTTTTGATATCCTGGTACCATCACATTAAATCTCTTCAGATGAACTATATTTCCATGGCCAAAAGCCAAGCAAGCAATATTCTTTGAAAAATAAACAAATAGAACGCTTTTAGAAGGATTTTTAAAAAGCTAAACAGTTCTAATACTTGGTTTAGGGACGTGTAATTTTAAAACAGCTCAAATAAATTAAGAATACCAAAACTGATCTGCTGTTTTTTTCCCAGTGGTGGGGTGAACACATGAGAGTTTCTGTTTCCTCGCAGTGGAAACTGCCCCTTACTTATGGTGCCACGGCCCCATTCATGATCTCTTTACCTTGGACTGCAAGGTGGAGCCCACCTGAGCTCGGAGGTCCATTCCCCCTGGAGAGACGTCCACATCAACACAGCAGCTCTTGTGAATATGCTTTGCAGGACTGGTGCTTGATATACGGATCTTCTGACTCTCAAACAATGTGTTGTTTTTTTTTTTTTTTCTCCCAAAGCTGCTTACACCCTGTGACCCTGCACTGAAGCCCAAATGAAATGCCTCACAATTTTCCTAAATACTATCTTTATTCTTATGGCTCCTGTGAGAACCATTGCTATGCAGTTAATGCTGCGCAGTTGTTTCTACCCTAAGACCTTTTAGCCAAGGGTTTACAACTTGGCCTCTGAGGTCTCAGCCTGAAAATCCATCTTTGTTTTTGTACTCTCCCCGAGAGTCTGTTTTAAATTGATATAAACATTTCGATAGCTTAAGAGTGCAACAAAATGGTCAGCTTCCCTTTCCAGCTGG
Organism: Chlamydotis macqueenii; assembly: GCF_036417535.1. Lineage (NCBI taxonomy): Eukaryota > Metazoa > Chordata > Aves > Otidiformes > Otididae > Chlamydotis > Chlamydotis macqueenii. The sequence continues at coordinate 2,139,600 of NC_141566.1, forward strand.
AAAACAAGCGTGTTTCTTTGAGTCAAAGGATTGCGTGTTGTTGGCTGGACTAGCGGCTGGTCTCATCTTGGCTTGGCCATGCAGACCCAGGCATCTGCGTAACCTTGTGGTACATCCAGAAAAAAAAATAAAAACACCTTTCCTTGACTGTACAATACTGGCTTTTCCAACGTATCTGTTTCTCTGTAGCGGGCGTTGCTTCCCCCTCCTCCCCTGATGGATATAACGCACAAATACCATGACGTTCGGCAAGAGATGCTAGGAACCCGCTGATTTCCTTCAGCACGTGGAGAAATCCCTCAGTAACACAGTTCACGTCTGCCAGGCCAAAATTCATATGCCATACTAAAAATTGTACTGATTAATTGAGACAAGAGGGAACAGACCTCCAAAAGCAGCAAGGAAGGACCCCAGCAACCGCTTGCTCTACCTTGATAAGCGGTTTGCTTGTTTTGCAGTGTCTCAGGTCTGGATTTCATTATGGGCACAGAAAATCCAGGCTGCATGTGTGCATTCAGCACAGGAAGGAACCTTATTCATTGTCTGCGTGCATTTGCATTACTCTTTCACCTCCCACCTTGGCACTTTTCTCCTCCTGAATCCAAATGGTGACATTTTTCTTTCTTAGCAGCGTGAAGTTTTCACTTTGCTTTCGCTCAGCGCTCACTTAACTTTCATGATTCCCTCTTCTCTTAGTCACGGTCACAGTTCTGTATTTCTTACCAGGGCTTCTGATACTCTGAAGGGGTAGTTAGGACAGAGCTCCAAAACCAGGAGCTGCCTTCTTCACTTAATATACTTTTAGAGTCACATTTGCTGATTTTGTTAACTATCCAGCACAAGAAATAATTTTATTGCTCAAAGGGCAACTGCCCGTTTTGTCTGTCCATAGGAACTGCAATAAACTCTTGGGCTGAAGAGGTGAGATTTTTAGGACAAGAAAGCAGCAATTCTCTTGTTTCTGCTCTGTTTGAAATCGATGGTAGAAAGAGAACCAGGTAGGGGTTTTGTAATAATCCAGCTTTTCATTAGACAACTACACCGTGGCAAAATTCTGGGTAGAAAGTGGCTGGGTTTAGATGCAATTTTCCAGGAGAGGTTCTCCAGCAAGGATGGTGTTTCTGGTCACAACCCAACGATGCCATGACCTTGTCATTGAGATGCACGCGTAGGACGCTGGAGACACCACGTTCCTCGGTGGAATCCAGCCTCTGGATCTGCGTCTCCCACTACCGGGGGCTGCCCTAAATATCTGGCTATTTTTAGACGAGTCTTTTTCTGTTGCTGCTTTTCATAATAAGAAAAACCTTTGAAGGATTTGCGTTTTATCCCTATGCACAACAGGAATTAAAATAAATAAATAGATCTTAAATATTTAGACATGAAGAGAGAAGAATTTCCTGCCCAGCTTTTGCTAAGCAGTGTAGGGGGCTTCAACGCAAACGAGCCTGGCGATGGTTTCTTTTCTTGGAAGTGACTGCGGCAAAGCACCTTTAAAAGTGGGATCCCGCAAAGCAAATCTGCTGTTCCCAAGGTCACTGTGCAATCATTTTCCTCCTGCCATAGTTTTTCCAGATGCTGAAGTGATCTGCTGCAACCAAACCAACCTGTTAGGGAAGGAACTGCTCTCGCTACGGGGCCGCAGCGGGATGGGGGACACAGCCAGCAGCAGGACAGCGAGGCCAAGGAGTCCTTTACGTGCCTGATCTCCTGCAAAGCCCCTCAAAGTGAACCCAAAAGCCAGGATCTGGCACTAAAAAAAGCAATTTTAGCGCTGGGCATCCCACCTGGTGCATCACCCACCTGCTGCCCCTCCTCTGGGCTTGCAGGAGGCTGCGCCCAGACACCAGCAACCGCTTTTCCTCCAAACCTTCGCAGGTCGAGCGAGCCGATCCGGAAACCTGCGGGGGACAGAAGAAGGGACTTTTGTCAACAGGCAGCCATGCTCTGTAGACTCGACAAATATGTGCAGTGCTAATTTGAAGCAGATTCCTGCTTTGCCACAAGCAGAATTCCTCCGAACCCTGCCATCAAAAACATGATGTCACAGCTGCGGAGAAGCCGAGCAAACAGGGGAGAAGCCGGGGTCACGTCAGGGTAACAGTGCGGTGGAGGCCGTCAGGAAGTGATTGAAGCCCTGCTCCACGGCCTGATGGAGTTTGTCATTAAGAAGGATTTCACAAATGATTTGCAGCCAATTCCCCGGGTCCGATTGGTACTTTCCAGCTTAATGCAAACCAGTAAGGAAACCAGCTCCCAGACTGACTTAGGCCAAACTACCCAGGGAGGTTGCAGGCAAGAGATGACACAACATCGCCTGGGTCTGCGGAAATGTAACTGAAGCTGGGACTGGGTTTTAAGGAGATCGTTAGGTTCTCTCTCCCCATCTCGAGCAAACAGCTTTTATCTTGTCTCCCAAAATAGCAACCTCCTATCCTTCAAAACAAACCAGAAAAAAAAAAAGAGGAAAATCTCTTGAGACAGGCACACAGACAAAGCTGACAGAAGTGGAACACAGAGCTGATCGAAAACAGATTCCAGCGTCAAATCCAAAGTCGGTTTCAGCCCATTTCTTCTTAATGGGTAAAGTTAAGAAACTGAGAAAACAAAGTAATTACCCATCAAGCAGATTTTACTGACACCAAGCATTTCCATGTTTCTGACACATACAATCCCCGCGATTTGATCAAATCCATCTCTGTTTAGCGTGGAGCATCAATGGAGTTGATCTCGGGAGGCTCCGACTCGTTTGCCTCTGGATTTATAGCTCAAGGAAAAATGATAAAACAATGCTAACCAACGTGGCTTTTGTTCTGCTTCACCCTAACCATCTACCTTCCCAGTTCTGATTTCAACTCCATCCCTCTTGTGGCCTTCCCTTGGCCTGCTCCTTCTGCAGGTCACTGATTCATCACACAGGAGGACACAGATGTTCTTTACACAAAAGTGTTTCCATGCAAGTTGACATTTTTCCTAGAAAAGAGGGCTGGGAAAGAGGAACGAGATGGGGAGGAGGAATTAACCACTTTGCAAAAGGCCTGAGAATATATGTATTGCCCAGTTTCCACCAGTTTTGTATGATGGTGCCTACACGACCCACAGCACCTCCAGGGAGCAGGGCTGACTGCCGGACTCACACCGGCAAGGCTCCAAGTAGGAAACCTTGGGGCATGTGGCCAGAGAAAAGAGGCGGTCTCTCTGAGCAGCTAACCCGTAAGCATTTGGTGGTCAGTGGGCAGCCATCTCGCCTGATGGCTATACAAGGATTTAGCTACGGAGCATGGTCAGAGGTTGTTTTGCAAGCCACCCTCTTGTCATTCAATAGAACCTCATCCAAATTCCTCTGTCAGCTCTTGCATTTCTTAGAAAACAGCCCTAGTCCTCTTCTGAGGTCTGGATTACGGACACTTTTGAATCCAAAGCTGAGAATGCCCACTCCGCCTTTGCATCTCAGCAATGCTGAGGTAGCACCAAAGAAGTTTGGAAAGGGAAGAGACCTGTACCCCAGGTCAGGCCCTGGTAGGCCATCTCAGCAGAACATTGTGGCCCTAATTCTGCCTAAATGTGGCAGCTGAAGCTCTTAGAGATTACTTCATGTAGGTCACCAGCAAATGCTTTCTGAAGGATATCTCCCAGTACTTTATCCCATCTAATTTTAAATATTCCTAAAGCTAGGGCTGGCAGCATTGCTTCCTTGGGGAGACAAATTACACAGGCTGATGTAACTCAACCTTGGGAAGATTTTCTTCTCTCTCCCTGGACTCTTACCAGTCGCAACAGAAAAAGCAGATAAATAACTGCTCTTGGTATTGGATCTCCTGTGATTCCACCCTCTCTGATTGACAAAAATGTTATTATTGTAGCATCACGCAGAACACTCATATAATGCTGAGGCAAAATTGTCTATATAAGCATCCTTCACACCCGAGATGTCAGAGCCAAGCTATAAAACCAAAATCTGGTGGCATGTGTTTAGTATCCTAACTGTTCACTTCCGTAGATTTGGGCAACTGATCCTTGACTGAACATCAAAGAACACAGAGAAAATGATACTCTAAAATAAAAAAAAACTTGCCACATGGAAGTGAACTCATGCTTTCTTAAGAACAAACAGCTCTGTGGCACTGAAATATTTTTGTCTTCAGTGGAGTCAAGCCACCAGCTGAGATGTAGGGACAAGTTTCCTTATTCTTTGATTTGCAAGCCACTCAACAGGCTTCCTCTGTAGGCACTGAAGGCCCATGCTAGTGTCTTCGGGAATGTGTCCACCTCATCTAGATAGCTTTCACCAAACCAAAACAACTGAAGGGCTGTGTTAGTCTCCCTCTTAAGCCTCATCCGGCTCTACCGACTCAAACCACTGCAAACAAATCATTTCCATGTACAAAGACTTCCGGAAGGAAAGACAGGACCCAGAGCAGATCCACATGGCGTATCCTGATAATTCCCATCAGTGGGCTTAAAACATCTTTTTTTTCAGATCTTACAAAGGTCGTTCTGTACTGTACAGTGCTTAAGAATACGGCTAGTTTGGGGGCTTTCCCAACAGTCTCATGCGCCAGTGGCTATGGAAACAAGAAGAAAGACCTGGGAGTCACCGATTTAGTCTGCAGACGGTAGAGAAGGGACGCGGGTGAGCATCCTCCTCTCATTTGATACACACAGGCAGAGGCTGAATGCTGCCAGAGACCATATAATGCCTTCAGAGAAACATACCTTTTGCTAAATCAGAGTTGCAGGGGTTTTGTAACTTCTCTCTCTTCTTCTCTGGTCATTTTAATGTCTCTCCAGGGCAGCCACCTTACACTTCTCCAAAGTCTTTTACTTGGGAGGCATTATCACCGTATTTTATCGTCAAAGGAGCAAGCTGACATACATACAATAATTTAATTGACTCGGTAGTTTGAAATACTGCATTGCTTGTTAATATTACCTTGTGTTACATGCACAATTTCTCTGTTGATGTGTGTTCTGGCTAAGAACCCAAATAGCCAGGATAGGTGAATTCCAACGTTATCGTCCCTCAACAGCTATGTAAATATACGTATATACGGCGGGTGGGATTGTATTTTGGGTTCACACTGGCCAGTGCTTCAATTTGCGTGGCATGGCCAAGTGAAATTTAACTTACCAGCCTCTGTAACTTGAGGAACTTTAAGTTTCATCTGCTTGCTTTTAATTTATGTGAGCACTATTTTCCAAGCCCTCACGGTACCAAAGCTGTCTTTCAGAAACATGACTGCTCTAAATGATGACTGGAAGTTGTTTCATGATTTTACTGTAAAGATGAAGGGGACTAGATGAGATCTGTGGCTCTAGGATGCTCTGAGTGCCTGTACAACAAAATAGCAGGACAGATTTTCAGCACGTGTAAAACCAGCATTATTTTATTGAATTCTGGCAAAAATTTCATTTCACCACTGACGGTCGCCCCTGATAGCAATTTGTATGGAAACCTAAGGGAAATCTCTCCTTAATATTTTATGTTGCCAGCTTAAAGCCTGACCTCTACTGGGAGTCAGGATGAATTTTAAGCTGACGCATGTATGGGTTATTGCATTGCCTCCTAAATACTGAACTAAAGGCAACTTCTAGCCTACAGAAAACCAAACCCCACTGCATTCTCCCTGCCTCCTGCCTTGTGAACAGACCGACCTGCACGCGGCTTTAATATCGCCTTGGTGCACCGTGTTCTCGCTACAGGAAGCTCCATCGCAGTACAGGAACCTCTATGCAGACTTCCAGTCTGCCCAGTGTGCAATAATGTTGTGGTTAAGTAGTAAGAAAAAAAAATAATCATATCCACACAGAAAAGAAAATGATTGCTTTTTTTTTACTCTGATGACTATTGTCACTTCAATAGAAAAAGATGAGAAAGAAATGAAACTGTATAGAAGAGAAGATCTATCAAAAACTTTTCTGCTACTGCTCTATCTTAAAAAAGTCTTTCTTTAACGAAATATCCAGCCTGAAGAGATTTACCCTTATCCTGAGTACAGGCAGTCCCTTTATTCCAGGTTAACAGTCCAGTATAAACGTTAAAACTGGGTAGGAACAAGAGAGAAATCACTCTCGCATCAACAGAGATTTACTGCTTGTGTTTTCATGAGAGGTCCTGGCTCATATGGCGATAGATTTCAGAAGTGACTGATGCTCCCTGTGCACATGAGCAGGTTGGGGAGCAGTTCTTGGAATGGAGACAGCACAGCAATCGCCTTCATGATTTGCAGCTGTACAAAACAAATACGTTTGAAAGAAATAGAGAGAGGTGCCAAACTCAATCCCGTTGATGTGCGAGGGAACGCAGCGTTCAGTGCTGCGCCACGACACACGTGAAGTCCATGAAGTACTGCTGTTGACTTTTCAGCCTCATGTCACCTTTGATAGATGAGCTAATCTGCTGATAGCTACTCAAAATAATAAAGTAATTTAGTTAAAAGAGTTTTAAAACATTCCTTCCTTAGCAATCCTAAACTGAGTAACTACTCGCCACATACAAATTACCCCACACAGAGCAATTCTGATTGGATTAAAGGGAACTGAATGTAGTGTTTTGACGAGCCATGGTTTACCATGGTTTACCATGACGACCCATGGTTTACTGTCTGTAGCTATGAGGAATCGTTGGGCTGACATGCAAAAAAAAAAATCCAGCTATCTATCCCTCAGCACAGAGATACGCTCTCAGGAGTTCACCTGTGGCGCCAATTCTGAGTTGGGACAGGGACACAGGGAAGCCTGGAAAGGACCATGTGGAGGCAGACCTAGAAGGCCTTCTACCTTCCCATCTTCCTACCCAGTGCTCTGGAGAAAGGGCAGAAATCTTGGCTAGATTCACTTTCAGATCAATGCTGTAGTATATCTGAGGACTGAGTGGCAGCAAGTCCTCGTTTGTTGAGTCCTCTGGGAGGAGGTGAAGGTGCTGTGGTGGACCGCGGTGAGAGCGGAGGGTGAACCATGGGCCAGAGCCCCTGCAGAGAGGTGCGTCAGGCTCTCGCAGGGGCTGCTCCCCATGGTGGTCCATCCTGGAGACCAACGTGTGCCCCTGTTCCTCCTCTCACTCGCAGCCTTGTCTGAAGAATGACCAGCCTTGAGGATGGTCAAGTCAAGGAAGAATGAAAGCTATGTCTGGAGTGCCTATGAAGTAATCTTGTCTGGAAATCATTGGAAACACTTGCATCTGCAACCCTATGGCTTTTCTCAGGAGATTGGGGGAGAGGCAAAGACAGTTTCATACCTCACATTTTTCTATTTTTTTTTTCCCCCAAAGGCTTTAGCATGGTCTCTTTTTTTTGTGTGTCTCGTTCCCACTGGGTCTGCATATTTGCTAATCATGGAGATGTGCCAGGTCCTCTCTTTCCCAGAGGAATTGCCACAATTTGGATCAAGAAACAACATTCCCAGCCTTTTTTCCATTGACATGAGATTACTGCATTTCCTAAGTACTTAAGACTGTGCTTGAGTGCATGGCAGATGATTGCAGATGTTGCCACCTCCTTTCCCAGATTTCATGTTTATTTTATGTCTGTAGATCTAAGTTCTCGACTTGTCATCCAGTTGCAAAGAAAGGACATGTTCCCTCACTACATAACTCAACATAAGCACAGGGTGGTGATATCTCTGTTATTCCCTAGGCCTCTCCACTCTGCAGCGTCGGAGGGAAAACAATGGCTCTGATTAATGAGCTGCTGCCACCAAAGACCAAACAATTTTGACCTAGAGTTGCTTTCTGCGACCTCTTTCCATAAATCTGCAACTGATACAGCGATCCATATCATGGACAGCCAAGAAAGCCCATGGCATTGCACGTTCGGGGAGCTGCCTTTGAGCAGGTGTAGTCAATCCCCAAGGTTATGTTTTGATTACAGAAAATTAATTGAGGGGGGTTCAAGCATCAGCACACAAAGCAAGAAGGTGGCCTTGCTGAAGAGTTTCTGCTGATTGCAGAAGGAAACCAGAGTGACCCTGTGCCACTCCATCAGGAAATGCTGATGCATCTCTGGGCGAGGAAAAGCCTTGCAGGAACAAACCCTGAGAGCAGGGCCAGTGCCTTATCTTATCTTTAAACACTTGCTCTGCTCAGCAGTTGTTTTTGTCTCCTTGAGACTAATGATTTATTTTTTTGTTGTTGTCACTAGGAACATTTACACCCCAAGTAGTGTCGCTGGCTGAGTTACACAAAACTTCTATTTGCGGCAGGCAGAGAAGAACGGGTGGGAACTCCTCCCCTTTCTCATGAGTCAGCTGAACAAATACTGGCTTGGAAAGTCAAGGAAAACAAGAAGCCTGCTGCTTTGCCAGCAGATGCTCTTGGGTTAACGCTAGTGTTCGAATATCCTGAAAGAATCTTAGCTTGTGATTGTTAATTTAACTTTGGATGAGCTGCTTCAGCTTCTGTAGGAATGGAAGCTCTGGCTCTGGCCTACAGGTTGCTAGCTCCTTGCCCACAGCCAGAATTTCTGTTGCAGGACCAGTCTGGGGGATTCCTGGTTATTTCTGGGTGGAAAACAACAGGAAGATATGTTTCTTGCAACCATTCTGCTTAAAAAAAAAAAAAAAATAGAAAAACTTTAAAAGTTGCTTTTTCCTTAAAAATAATTCTGTTTGAATAGCAGCAGTGTAGACAAGGAAGACAATTTTGGCCAAAGACAGCGATGGGTATTCGTTGCAATTGCCTTGGAAGTGTCACGTAGCTGAGACATCCAGTCTGAACAGCTTGGCTACGAACCTCCAGCACACGCAGCGCTTGCTGAAGCAGCATTCCTACCTCACGCGAGACTAGGGCTGAGACAGGATCTAAACCCCGACCCGTCTCCTCCTCTAGGAAAAGCAGTTCGGCCGGGAACAAACCAGTAACCTACAAGGGGTTCGGCCGGAATCGGCCCCTGACGAGGAAGGCACAGCCCCCCTGCATTAAGCTCCATAGAGATTCATAGGAAAAGATGAAGGGTTTAAATCTTTACAGACAAGTTAAATTATTATCCTCGATACACGCATGGAGAATTGAGACTCAACTGCACAGCAAAAGGGGGGGGGGGGGAGGTGAGTCTTTTTAGTTATTTCCTACTGTCTTTTTAAGCCTTTAAAAGAATAGAAAATTATTCGATTATAACAAGTGAAACCTGATTCCAAGAGCTGAAGACTTACTAAACACACCCAATATTGCGAGGCTTGTGATACAATAACGCTGGCAGTACTGTCGTGCCTTCTCTTTTCGTAGGGGGTAACCTTCAAATAAACCCTACAATGATTACAGGCCATTGCTTTGAACACACACAGCTTTTTTTTTATGAATCCTTGAGCTTTCGAATTCCGGTGAAAACAGGATTTCCTTGGGCTACAGTCATGAAAATACCCTTTAAAATGGGCACCTGCTCGTTTTCCAGATGTGCTCACACTGCGTGCTTGTGATGAGCTACCCTGGCACCTCAGCGGAAAGCCCGTTGTCTCTCCTTCAGGGCATTTACTGCCGCAGACACAAAGTCCTTTGGAGAGACTGAGCTTCAGTTTTTCCTCTCCCCTTCCTCTGCTAAAATCAGCTCAAACTCTGACTTCCAGTCCTTTCCAATGGGACCTGACGTGTCCTAGGGCCCAGGTCTACGCACAGGAGTGACTTCTCACACATGAACAGTCCCTGGAGCTCAACCCTGTGCAAAAAGCTATTTGTGTGCCCACGTCCTTGCGGAACCCGGGCCTCGGTCGAAGCTGCTTCATTTAGCTGTCAACACAGTGGTCTCCGCTTTGCCTAGCAATTATTTCTTTGTCATCTGATGCAGAGGTGAGGTGCTCTTGGATACCGTTCGTTCAGCTTTCTCCTCCTCTGTGTGCTGCAGTGCCCAAAAGGGATCTGTGCGTCTCTTCATCAGCTATCATACTGACGTTAGCTGTCACTGTGCACGATCGAGATACCTTCAATCTCACAAGCATTTCTGAGTGCTCTTCTGGGAATAGCTCCTGGGTAGTTACAGTGCCTAGAGGATGCTTAAAGGCAGTTACAATAAGAAAAAGCGATTAAAATTAGTTTTTATCCATGCTCACTGATGGTCCTAGCATGTCCAAACAGGCTTAGCGTGGGAGGGATCTCCCTCAGCCAAGTGAGATGGAGTTAGAAATCATCTGACGGAGAGGTGAGGGAGGTCACATATCACCCTCTGCCTGGGGATCCTCCCGTCTTTAATATTGGCTGTGCTGCAAAATCAGATTATCCCAGGAAAGCCAGTTTTCAATAAACTTGTCTTCCCTGGGTAATTTATCAGTCAACCTTTCACATTTCGCTCCCAAGGATTTGTGTGGTTGTGCTGAGTTTGGGGTTTTCGCCGTCAAGAGCAGAATGTTAAACTAAAGGGAAGAATAAACTCTCAGAATCAGCAATGGTGCAACGAGGCTCTGGCCAGGTCTGTCCCGACGCGGGGCCATTTCCAGGGGCCGTCTTTATCCTGGTGACGCTACGCTCTTGAGCCCTGCAACAGTTACCTCGCACTGGCAACAAGTAATTGAGGGCAAGAACCTAACACCAGACGCAGCACGCCGCTTCCCAGGAGCAGCCTGTCTTTCTCCCTTGTGTTACGGAGGGGATGCTGCGCTCGGACCCGTTTGCAGCTCGGCGGGAGGCGATGGGCTCTGCTCGTTCTGCAGTATGGTCACTCCAGCAGCCTATCCCAAACCATGCCAGGGGAGCTAAGGATGCTGCACCAGGTTCCTCACCCCAACCAGGCAGGAAGAAAACCCCAACCAGGAAGAAAACGTCAGGGACAGGGGTTGTTTCCTCGGCCTTTCCACATCGTTCTGCAGAGCAGAGCCTGCCAAGCTGCTTGTTCCTCTGCAGAGCTTTGCTATGGCAATGACATGGCTGGCGTGAGCACTTGTTTTTAATTCTATGACCCTTGTAGCCTTAGAGCAGGACCAAAATAATTTAGCAGAGAAGAGGAGAATGTTATTTTAGGCCTGGACGTGGTAATCTGAGCTGTGCAATCAGAGCCCACGAGCTCCAGCAGGACTTGGTCCAGCAGCACGGGTCCCCCACCCTGGGCAGGTTGCAGGTCCTGGTTTTATAGCGTACCACAGAGCACGACCTCAGAGAGGTGTCCTTCAAGTCTGAAAGTCTTTATATAAAGTGCAGAGTAGCTGTGAAAAACTTTTTTTGAGAAGTAGGAGACATGTATTGGGTAAAACCATAAAATTGAAGGAAAATACACTTAAATGGTGAACATCCACATTCATTCTAAGAAGAAGGAAAAACACTGCAACTGAACTACACGGTGTATTTAAACAATGCTTTTCTGCCAACATGGGGTTAACTTTGTCCTTCCCAAAACCTGCCTGTGTTTCACAACTCCTGCAACAAAAAGCTTACCAGCAAGTAAGAGACCTGCACGCAACGTCCCAGCAGACTCGGTCGTTGTACAAGCTGAACCGTCTCCAGCTGCAGCCCAGGGTGCCCTGGCACCACCGGCTGCCGGCAACGAGAACCCAAAGCCAAAGCAACGTCGGGGTGCAGGGTTGTGGAAAAGGAGGGCGCGCGCGCTGCAAATATATAAAACAAATATGAAGGTGGAGTAGATCCCTTTCATCTCATCCAGCGTGCCCCAGGGCTGTCCTCAGCTTTGCCTCCAAAAAATGAAGCCAAGCTCTAAAAGGACCACGGGAGGTTAAAAATTTTGTGAGGCATCATCCTGCCCGTTCTGGCATTTAGATGTCCTGACGCAGCACAGCTTCACCTCTTTCCCCACTCCTCTCTCAAACCCTTTTTTTCCCAGTCCATCCAGCTTTGGCTCTGGTGTGCCAGAAAGGGCACACGCTGTGTTTATATAAACCCTGTCACCTGGCAGCAGCGCTCAAATGCGTGTGTGGCAGAGGAATTTCTCCTCCTGTCCTCCATGGGGTAGAAAAGCACTGAAATTACACTTTGCTTTTTCTTTTCTGCAGCTCCCGAAGCCAAAATAAACTTTGGGAAAGAAGTAGCTCAGAAGTATAAACAGAATAATTGAAAAATACTTTTCTTTCTCTTCGCAAAACCAGTCTCAGATATTATAAAAGCCCCAGGACGGCACTGCCCTCCAGTCCCAGGAGGAGCTCAGGTCTAATGCCAGCTGTCTGGCACCGCGCTCCAGACCCCTCCGACAGCGCCACATCGCTCACGAGAGGTAAAATTCGGGTCTGTTGAAAAGGCCAGCTTGAGACATCAGCTAAACCTCCCTAAGCCCTAAGAACAACTGAAAGCACAAGAGGAAAGAAACAAAGGATTACGGCAAACCCTGGGATTTTCGAAGTCGCAGCAGCACCTGGCTTAAGTCACAGCACAACCAGCCCAGAGCGGATCAGGGTCGGAGCCATGTCCTGGGAGAGCCACGCAGGACCCAAACAACCTCAGCTAGCAAATTAAATGACACTGGACTAACACATTCAAAGCTGCTGGGTGCTTTTTGGATCGTTTTTGCAAAGCTTGGTCTTAAGAGACTGCAATACCTCAGCACCATGAAGTAACACCCCGACACTCAGCCCCGGCCCAGTGTGAACTGGGTTTTCTAGAAACTTTCTGTTGACTCTTTGCTAGACGGGATGCTGCACGCTGCACGTGCCATCCTGGACGTGTTCAGGAATAACGGAACTTCTTAAAAGAAACGGGGGAACTGCAGGGCTGGAACCCACTGGCTATTTTACTTCCGCGGCGTTACATGTAATAGTGGTTTTTACGCAGGGCCATGCTAAATAACGTCACACACGTGCATTGGAGGGAGTTTGCATTGGCCAGGCTCCAACTTCTTATTCTGCGAAGGATTTTGGAGATAGAGCTACAGTGTCATCAGTTACGCAGAACTGGGCTGGGGATGAGGGGATGCTGAAGGAAAGGCCAGGGCTAGCTCAAAGTCCCAGCTGGGGACCTACAGGAAGGGTCAGCATGGCTCAGAAGGGAGTCCAGCAACGAGCTGCCGGGGCAGGATCCCCTTTGGGAAGGATTCTGCGGTGCTGCGAGATTAGCTGGCCTCCGCTGAGTTACTGATGGGAACCTGAATGGCTCCTGGAAGAAGCCAGACTCTCCAAAGTGGGAGCGACTCACTTCCCACACTGAGAGGGTATGCCGGGCTACGAGCATCTTCCTCAAATCCGGCACAAGAGGGATGACAGGTGGGAGGTGGGAGGCAAGCAAATCACTGCTTCATCCAGTCGAAAAGTTAAACCCTAATGTTTCTCTTTCTGCTAGATATGTTATCTTCAATATTCTGCTGAGAATAATGCCTCTGTTATAAGCCTAGCTAAAGATTTCTGGCTTATCAAGTTCAAGGCAAAGGAGGAGATATAGATTTGAAGAGCAGGAGGGGAAAGAAAACCTACAGCTTTAATGTCAGAGCTTTGGAAATGGAGATACTTATCTAAGCCTATTTTCTCCTTCCCTTGATTATGTTACTTTGAATTTGGACAAGGAAATCAGCCCGGCCAACCTCACTTCTGTTTCTTCTCAGGTTCACTTTCTGAAAATTACATTGTCATAGATGCACACGCAGATACGCGTCTCGCTGAGGACAGCTTCACATTCAGAAGACATTTCCTCAGCCAGGAGATGATGATGAGGGAGATCGTTATCACCACTGTCACAAAAGACCATTGTCACCAGAGACCTGACAAACGTTGTGACACCCGCACTGACGATGGTGTCCCAGACACGGCTGCCAGTTCGCCTCGGAGCACCACACCAGTACACAGCCCCGACGCCCACAAAGCAAGCAGCTCGCTGTTTAGTTCTAGTGCAGCGTTTGTGCCTGCTGCTTTGGAAAACAGCAGGCTTTGCGTTTGCTTTTAATACAGCAGATGCTTCACCGCTGCGAATCAAAGAGCTCCTCAGAATGATTGTTGCCTCTTCTCCCATTAATTAAAACGTAACATACGAGCTCACACATCAAATTATTTCCCAAAGACCCGACTCCTTCCACTTTTTTATGTCCGTAATATCCTTCTGAAACAAATCTGCTGTCCTAAAACTGCAACAATTCAGTGTTGAAGGAGAGAAAGACTGTTAGCAGAAATGCAGGTGCTCAGTGTTAGAAAAGAAAGAGATGAAAAAAAGAAACGAAACACAAACTAAGGGGACCTCACGCCTCCACGCTCAACTGAATGGCATCAGTGTAACCGCAAGCACTGCGTGGGCCCCCAAATTAGGGACTATTTACAAAACAAACAGCTTGCCTCCACTGCTTTGTGCCTGTTCCCACCGTACTGAGTAGCCTGTCTAATGATGATTTCTTCTTTATTTGGATCAGGTCTTGCTGAGGAAGAATTTTTTGAGAAACCAACGCTAAGCATTGCGAAAGACCACATTGTCATCTTACCAGGAGAGACCCTGAAGATAAAATGCAGGTAAGGATGGCTCCAGTGACCCTGGGTTTCCTCGGGTGTACTGGTTACCTTGGCCCAGTACAGCTGCTGGGCAGGGGAGAGCAAAGACCGCTGCACAGCCAGCTGGGAACCGGTGCTGCTCACCCTCCCGTGCGTTTCTGCGCCGAGGAGAATTTGATGGGCATAACAGAGCAGGGAGGAAAGCCTGAGGTCAAGCATTCAGCTTGGCCAGCTGCTTTATGTTGTACAGAGGCCCAAGCAAAATCCTGAGTCAGCACACGAGAAAGCGCATGGGAGGGGGATGTACCACACTTAGGTACATCGGGAAAATCCTCCTCTGAAAACAGCTTCAGATTCAGCTCCTCTGCATCCAAAATCACCCCTTCACTCCCTGCTCAGAAGGAAACGACAAAGAAGATCACCAGGGCATGTCATTAGCTCTTTATGTACATACACAAGCTTAAACTCCCTAACCTCAAACACCACCTAGCCTCTGCGACAGCAGTTAACCAAAGAGCAGCTAGCACGCGCACATCCAAAGACCCGGCCCGTTTAAATATATCATATTCTTTAAATCCAAGATAACCAAGACTCATGAAAAAGCAGGCTGCTGATATTGTAAATTACGGCAGCTCTTCAGTTCTTGGCACAACGTGGGAAAATTAGCCAGGCACGAAACAGGCAAAGTGTTGGTAACGATGTGGGTTTAGAGGGAGAGAAGCCTCTGGAATTGGGGGATGTGGGGTTTGGGCACAGCTGACTTGCACGCAACTGCATGTCACACCAAGAGCCAGAGTACCTTCTGCTGCGTCAAACACGCTTGAGCTTGCTCGGTCACACAAACGGCCTCAGACCGAGGTGCACGAAGTTCTCGCTCCATCTGAGTGTGATTTATACATCCAGCTGCTGGGAGAGGTTGTTTTTTAATTTCTTCCAAGAGCATTGTAGCAGAGAAGGCTTAAGGTAATGCAAACTACCACCATTTCTCTCCCTCACACATTATTTTTACACCTTCTTGCAAAGTCCCCTTGGCTGTAGCCATCTAAGAAACCACGGACGGTTTCTTGCAGCAGAAGTTAGTGGAAACAGTAAGAAAAAGCAGTGAGAAGGTGAATGTAGGCTGTAGTTTACGCTGACACATATGTCAGAAGACTTTCGCCCTTGTCTACTTGTTCATTGTTACAGTACAAGATAAATTGACTCACACTGTGTAAATTTGTGACATCTTCTGGAGCGTAAGGCAGTCCTTTTCCAAATACCTCCAGCGAGTTGTGTGGCTTATGAGGTCAAAACAACCTCGCAGTGGTATTTTTAGCTTGGCAAGCAGCAAGCACAATGGCAAGAAAGTTTAAATGGTCCTTTAAAATCTAGATGCCGTGCTTCATAAAACACATTACGTGGACTTGAGCTCGGTGCAGTGCTCCAGGCCACTTAAATCAATACTCTTCAGCAGCTCCCCATCCACTGCCTTTTTAATTTGTAGAAATATCCTATTTTTCTCATATCATCAGATGAATAAATAGACAAAGAAATTATTAGCACTTCAGTCCCAAATTGCTTTATGGATGTAAAGCAATAAATCCACACGACAGCTCTGAGAAACGGAAAAGTACACTAGCACGGGAACAGAGCCCCGGAGCACCTCAGTTCCTTGACTCCGGTCACGCAAGAGCTGGGAATAGCGGCCAGAAGTGCGATTTCTGCCCATCGAGCGCCAGAGTCCCCCACACCGGATCCTTTGCGGATGTCCTACACCCTGCTTGCTCTGACACACCAGCATCTGACGCTCCCAGCTGAGCTCCGGGCTGGCCCAAAGGGAGCTCTGAAGGCCTTCGTACTTCCAGAGGGGATTTGGGCTGCGTGGAGCATGGCACGAGGCAGCAGGCCAAGCTGGTAGCTGCTCAAGGCTGCAGTAACTCTGTGTGAACTTCCCTTCTCCCTTAAACACCACTCATTTGAGGTTCTTGGCTGGGATCTCCTGATTTTTGGCAGCCTGGCCAAAGCTACTGCTGCAACTCCACTCTGCCAGGTGTGTGAAAATCGTATACCCAAAGTCTTCATCTTCCACCAGGATAAAATGAGCAGGAGGAAAAAATGGGCACAGGTGAGGAAGCACAGGCGTGTGAAATCCTGGATCCGCTCTGCAGAGCCGCTGTTGCAGACTTCCAGCCCTGATGGACACCGACCAGGCGACAGTAGAGGGGCAGGGACACGATGACACGCTGGGAGCTGAGCATCCGACTGCGAAGCGGCATTGTTCCATATTCCTGGCCAAGACTCCCATTTCTTGACGGAGGTGGTCATTACGTCATTAATGACATTAGTAAGGCAGGGAAGGAGCACTGGGCAGGGACCTCTGCGCCAAAAAATAATTCAGGGCTCTGAAGGACAGGAAGCTGGTACGACGGATGAGGTGGGGTTGTCCAAGCCAAGAGTGCATCCAAGAACGAGGGTGAGGCTGTTCACCAGAGAGGATATTCCCACTTTTCCCAGTGTTCTCATGCAGCTACGTGCTGGGAATAACCTCGAGAGTTCAGCCCCGTGTTCGCATCATCTTCAGGAAGGCGACAAAAGGACGGGCAGAAACGGGGTCCAACAGGATGTTTGTTTAAGTGTCACTGAATTTGTTGGAAAACGCGTTCCCTTATTGCACCTATTGCACCACTACAAAGCCACTGGCACAGAAAGAGCGCTTAGAGTTAGTAGCTAACTGGAAACTTGACACAGCTCCCTTGTTAAGATACCTTTGGTGTTAGCATCTCTCTACCGAGTCGGTGTGTCTAGACCGGATTTCTCCCTGGCGACACCCACTTGGGAAAATCCAGAGAACCTTACTCCTTCCTCAGCTCAGAAAGGGCCCTTGGGTCAGCGGGAATCACTGAGTGAGAGGAGGTGAGTCAACCCCTTCTCCTTTTGAAGAGTGGCTTCTCTCTGCAAACACAGACAGACAGAACTGCCTCCCTATTACAGTAACTGTTGACATCAGCCGTGATCACAGATAAGACAACGAACGGATCAGGCGCATCATCTGCCCCGCGAGCTTTATGTTCTGACTGCCATGACAAGGTGAATTGAAAAAAAAAAAGTGTCTTGAGCAGATATTCTAAGACTTGTAATCTCGTTAGCTCCAGATCCTCCAGAAAAATCAAGGCTGAGTCACTGCTGATTAAGCAAGAAAGGTGATGCAAAGTTACATAAATGTTCTCCTCTCCCCATGCAGCCTTAGTATAAGAAAATATAAGTTAATTTAGCTGTTAAAATATGCAAAATCATCAGCTCAGAAGAAACATATAATTTTATCTGGTGCTTTCTGATGTTTGAAGTGGCTAAAATACAGTGTTATAAAAACAAACTCACGCTCAGGAAGTCTGTTAAAACACAAATTAAGCTTTCCTCCAGGACCTAGCTTGCTCCAGTTCCCACAGACTGTTTCAGGAATCTCCTGTACTCTGGGGGAGAACGTGGGGTGATCCACCTTAATTCCTTACGGGTGGAAACGCAAACACCCAGCAACCTCCATCATTCATTCCCAAATGACAGGAGTGGGAACACTGGGAGCATTGATAACAGTTGGCCAGAAGGAAGCCCAAATTTTGTCTGAAGTCATTGACTCTGTCGTTAATTTTGCTGTGTTGTGTTGACAGGGGAGCATCTTCTGTCAGCTGGCTTTTGCGGGAGGAGCAGAAGGAAGACCCCCGGGTGCACATAAGCAACTGTCGCAACAACACGAGGCAAAGCTGCAGCATGCTGGTCGTCAGGAAAGTCACAGCTAACGACACCGGCTACGTCACCTGCACTCACGATGGCTCCCCATCCGATGAGGATCTCATGGCCAAGATTTATGTGTTTGTTAAAGGTAGGAATTTCACTTTATTTTGTTGTTATTGGTAATATAAGTTGGGTTCAACTGTGGGATCTGTGCTGGGCAGCACAAGGAACCCAATTCAGATGCTTTCACAAATCCCACCTCACTGCCCCGGCGCTGGAGCAAGCGCCAGCTTTGACATTTTGAAGAGGCTGGATGTATTTAGATTTTCATGCCAGCTGGATTCACAGGGACAGAGATGTGAGAACCAGAAATTACCCATCTTGTTCAATTCAGGACTTAAAAACTAGATTGTCCCATCCAGTTTTGCCTTTCAAATAACTGATACTTTCCTTTTCTTTTCCTTTCAAGGCCCAATTCTTTCATCCTAAAGGGTATTGCTATCACAGTGCTCTTCCTAAGACTCATCCTGAATATCCAAGTCCTCTCTCTTTCCTTTCCTCCCCAGGCATGAAACTCCCCGACAACATTTTTTGTAATTCCTCTCTCCTACACATTTGTGTAGTGCTTTGTCCTTCACACCTGGGAGACGTACTTAGCTAAGGTGGATGGCTGAATAATACATATTTTATTGTAAAAAATGGCCCAGTGCTCATTTTATTCTCTCTGAGCTGCCTCTCCCCCACGTGTCAGAATCATTGAGCTCAGAAGCAGAAAGCTCAGAGGAGCGTAGTCCTCTGCGATTAAGTGACTATAACACTGCACAACCATTTCAATAATACGAATTTCTGTCAGAAGAATATTCCCCCAAAACGCTGATAGTTCTTTCCAAATCTACTTGACAAGTGCATTACTAAACCACTGAATCATCTCAGATCTTCCAAGCTGAGACTGTGAGCAGTCGGATAAAGGAGATGACTTTTAGTGCCTTGAATTGGGGATGACATGAACTCCATGGGTGCCGCACAGCCGTACTCTTCAGTTCCCCACAAACTCATGAAAATTAACTCATTTCATTTTTCTAGTAAATGCTAAAATGTGATTCTTGGAATCCTCTTGTTAAAACAAGTGCTAGAGAGGCAATAACTTTGTCTCATACTATTTGAATAGTTCAGCAAGCTTACGCTTACAGAAAGCACGTGTGTTTGCCGGGCAGCTCTGGTATCTCACGGTGTTGCTAACGAAGGTGAGGGCATCACGAGGTGAGCTGCCCGTCCCAGGGGCTGTGATGTACCCAGCTGACCACACCTGTTTGGTTCACCTGGATGACATTTTCCTGTGTCTTTCTGCCTGCTGAAAATAGTCCCCTTCTGCCCTTATCCTGCTTTCCCAGTCAGTCTTCCTCTTATCGGAAAGGAGCTTTTTGGTGTTACTTGCTAGTTCCTGCAGTCATTTTTTTCTCCCTTGTCTGTTTCCTTTCTCTGATTTTTTCTTGTTGCTCTAAGCCCTGCTGGCTTTATCCACCCTGGTTCTTGTGCTGAGCTGTTTCCTTTTCTCATTACACACCGCTCAGATGCCCCACATCTAATATTGTTAACCCGGCCCGATGCCTACGCGCCAGGAAACGGCGCATTGAAATCTCAATTCTCCGTCCTGATTCAGCGCCCTGGCTGCCCACCCAGGCCTCCATTACTCTGTGGCAGGCGCACGTGCAGGAAACGTTACAGATCTTTTGGGACCGCCTGAGCATTTTCCTCAAGAAAATACCTCAAGTTATGAAATGCTTGCTGGCGATGCACTTGGAAGAGCGCTAATCTAAAAAAAAAAATCACAGGATGTCCTCTCGCTTGCCTGGGACTGCTGTGCCAAGGTTCCCCTGAAAAACAGCACTGGGTGGCTGTTTGCTCTAAATCATCTTCCAAGATGGTCCTCTCTCAGATGCAATTTAATTGTGCCACGCGCACTCCCTGCTCTAAAAGCTCTTACTCAGACTCCTGTGCTTTAGAAGTTATGGAAGGAAAAGTGGATTGAACACAAACCAGGTTGTCCTGTGCACTCCGTGGGTGAAGGAGTGAGGAAGACCAATCAGCAGGGCTCCCCCTGCTCCACGTCCAAGCCAGCTGCTCACCCGCCCCAAAGCAGAGCTCTGCCACATCACTGTGGTCTATAAGCTTGCAAATGCCTGCTGGGATCTGCCCTGCCAGTCTGAGGACCCCAGCGAAATGAAGCCACTTATACCTCAGCACGGGTGCTGTCCTCACTCAGGGCATGCTCTTCCTCCCATACAATTCCTGCCCATACTTGTTGAAAACCAGGAAGCTGTTTTGGGGACAAGAAAGGTGTTCTTCAGTGAGGGCTCTATGAATCATGGAGTTAACTGAGGCATTCAGAACCGTACCTACAATTTTCTTTGCTATTTCAACATGCCTTTTTAAGGAAATTGGCCCAACAGCGTCTGGGCATCACTGAGAAACCCATCAGTTGTCTCCAAGTGAAGAAACTCATAGTTCCCCGCGAGTGCCAGACAAGGGTGAGGTCCAAAAGACGTCTCTCCGGCTGTTTTGTGGAGAGAGCAAGTGCTCAGCAGTGTTATGAGCCTGAGCCAGGTGGAGTGAGAAAACGTTGAGCCAGACCCTGAAGGCTGGAGATTCCTCTGAGGTTACAAGCCATTATTGCCAAAAAAGGAAGGGGAATGGTATTTTTTCCCTTCGTTCCTGGCCTGCTGCTTGACACCGAAATGAGAACATGATTGTGTCGGAAGCCCGGCTTATTGGCTATTATTTCCTGTGCTTGCTCCTGTTTTTCCAGCCTCCCTGGTGGAGTTTCTGAGCTCCGTCAGAATCCGGCATCCAGCAGCTCTCCCCCCCCCGGTGCAATTGAGCCCTGACCCCGCACATCAGTCAGCTCATAAGGGACACGAAGGCGGCCGGGTCAGCCGCCACGCCTCAGCTGCGCACCGACGGTCCGGAGGGAGGGAGAGCTCAGGATCTTCATCCTGAATAATTGTTCCCGGGGCTTTTTCTGCTTCCCGCTGCAGCTGCAAGTCCCAAGGATCGTAATTAAAAAGCAAGACAACCCCCTTCTCCCACTGCCCATCTCCTTGTCTAAAACACGGCGTAGCTTAGGGCCGGGACAGAAACAGCTGGACGTTTGTTAAATGCGTGGTTCAACTCCACTGCAACCCTGAGGGATCATCCCTGCAGGGAACGGCAGCGCCGGGTCCAGCGCAGGGCTGCAGGCTCCTGGGGACGGCACTGTCACTGCAAACGCTGCCAATGCCATTTGCTTCTCTCTCTCTCCTGCAATTACCCATCCCAACCAAACGGATGCTTCCAGGTGAGGAACACATCCATTTATTCCATCCTTTGGGATCCCTGTGCCAAAGGAAAGGGCAGGCTACACAGCTTAGAGAAGGAGGAAAAGAAGACAAATTGAGCAAAGACTCACTCCACCTTCCCAAAGGGCTATCCCAGGCCCCAGCCTGGACAGAAGTCAGGACTTGCAGCTCTCAGCAGTTTGAAATACTGTCACCGTCAGCAAAGCAACTGTCTCGAAGTAAGACAGTCCTCAGGGCATCAGCTACAAGAGCTCTATCAGCCAAAACGCTGCCTCAGCTTTTGCAGCGATTTCCCCTTGCAGTCCTTTTTCTTTGCAATCCTCCATTATTTTTTAGGCAAAGCAGGGCTGTTACTCTGCTTCTTGAAATAATTCTGGCCATGACAGGGCTGGTCCTCAAATAACAAGCCCCCACCTCCCCTGACCAAGATGCTGTGATCGGCACAAAATGACGTACGTGAGCCCCGCGCACCAGTGTCGGCAGCCGCGCGAGGGTCCAAGTACGTTGGGGTGACATCACCAATTCCTGATTGTGCCCGTTGTGGTTCACTCTTTGAGCACGTAGATCTGTGAACATCTTAACCCACCCCAGAGCAATTCAGCTGCTGGTGTTTCACCATCTCAGCGTCACTGTGAATTAGGAAGACGGCAAGAGTGAGGGAGAAATTCGTTTCCATACATTTGGTTTTCAGCACTGATGTTCACAGGAACGCTGTGTGACTAGACGATACCCCTGCAGAGAACTTGAGTTCTGGCTCCTTCTGAAGTTCATATGGGCACCACGAAGCACCAGCACCAAGCAGGTTGTCCTGTCAGAGCGTGCATCTCACCGCTGTCACCTCCAGCAGCAAGGTACCCCCAAGGAAGGGCAGGAGCGGTTCCTTGCTATTGCAAAGAACGAGGAGGAGTGGTGGTACAAGTACTGCGTCAGGGTAGAGGGTCACAGAAACCCCAGTCTCTTCTTTATCAAACAGTACAGCCCCGAGATGTGAAGCCATCTTCCTCATCCCTTCCCTACCAAGATAAAGCTAAAGAGGATGGAAGTGTATGAAAGCATCCCTCACATGAGATCATATTTCGGTTCTGATGTTCTTTGAAGCCGATTTCTGCCTCCTTAATTCTCTTGACAGTTCACAGAGATAATCCAAATGTGAGAAGCAGAAACGCAGGGCCAGGGTGACAGCCCTGACTTGGGCTTTGGCTTGCTTTCCAGAAGATACTACCAGTGAGAACAGAGCTGGAGCTGCATTTCTTCTTCCTTTCATGCTGGAGACACCGAGGCAGCTCCGCTTGCTGCCAGACACCCAGCCAGCTGAGATAGGCAAAGGCTGTCCTGTCTGCTCAGCGTGGAGCCCAGCAGATAAGCCGGCCGTCTCGCTCAGACTGGTGGAAGGGTCTGGCACCACGTCCCAGTTAACAGCGTTTGGGGCCACAGGACATGGGAATATAGGGGATGTCACTGCGCAGGACCCTCGCTGCTGTTCCTCAAGTGTTAAGGGCTGGATCGAAGGGAAAAGTTGAGATGCTTTCCATTCTGAATCAAGACATTCAGCATCTTTAAATCGTATCCTAAAGGGTCCCTTTTAACCGGAGGAGCCTTGTAAGATGTCATTTGAGTGAGCAGCCTAACTCCTGGCACCGAGTCAGTGACAGCGCCTGACATCCTGGCAGGGAGAGGTAGCGATCCCTTCCTTCTCATCGATAAAGAATCTCTAAATGAAAGCCCGACAGCCAAAATCACACACAAGTAGCCCCCGCTTCTTTCTTCTCGTTTCTTATCCACTCAGTAATTGCTGATTGCTGAGCCCTGCCCTGCAGCCGGCAGCAGGTAACGTAGGAGACCTGTTCTTAACGACGGCACTGCAGGTAAAGCTGGTGAATATTTTCTGCAAATGCCTGCCTAAAATCTAGTGTTGTGGGCAGTCAGAATTTATGAATTCTTCTGATGCTTGAAACATAATTCCAGCCAGAGTATAGAGACTTGGTTTTTTTAAAAAAAATAAATCTTCCCATGTTGGCTTTTATTTGTTTGGCAGTGAGAAGCACTTTGCTTCCACCATTTTTGAGGCAACACTTTTTAAAGTAATATTTTTCTCTACAAACATACCCGTGTTTCTAACAGTAATCTCCAGGGGAAGAATGTATTTCATTTGACCAAAACAGAACGCTTCATGTTGACTCAGAACGGCTTCTGGGGCTTTTGCAGTCACTTTTGTTTTGCCTAAAGAGAAAATATTCTGCTTTCTGTTTAATCTAAACATTCCACCGCCAATTCTTTTCGTTGGCCTGCCAAACTGAAAGGTCCTTTATTTTCAATGATCCTGTATCAAAACAAGTTATTTTCTAGAAGTTACTCCTGTACCCAGAAGAAGCTTCCATGGGTTACAGGAGGAGTACAGCAGACTAGGTGACTGCCCTGTAAAGCTTTCCAAAATGCTCTGCCCAAAGTGTCACTTAACTGCTAATGATCCTGCTAATGAAAGAACAGATTATAGCCTCCTCTCACTGGTTTTGACTTTGATGAAGAGAAACTTCATGAGGATTATGTCAAAATCTTAAAGAACCTGCGAAACTCTGCCCAGGCTTCCCAGCTAAGGTAGGAGTGAAAGGGAAAAATAAATAGTGAGTGTGAGAGAATTCTCTTCAGCAGGAGCAAAGTGAGAAGCAAAATGAGAATGTTCAGGAATGTCACAGACAAGAACAGCCATGGATGACTGTCCGCAAAGGCCAGTTAGTGCTTTTTTTTCTGCGTGGGCTGATGGATAGTATCTGAAGGGAGAGGTGATGTTGCCTCCGCAGCTTCAGGTATGACACAAACACCATGAGACAAATTGCCATCACGGCGTACAAAATGAGCAGAAATGAAAAGTAGCCAAAACCCTGTACAAAATCCTGTGTGTGTGTCTCAGGAGGATGTTTTCAACACGCAGGCAAACGATACAATGCTGAGAGGTAAAGAGCTGTAGGAGAGAGCCCGAGTCTACAACCTGCTGAGTTCCTGGGGTGCAACGCTGAGGGCTTCTGAGCCCCTCGGCTTCATCGGCCGGCAGGACGGGGCCATGAGCCTGGAGAGGGGGATTCAAACGGCAAGTGAGCATGGCGTACTAACAGACCCCCACCACTTCTCGGTGGGTCATCACCTACGTTGCCGATGACACTAAACAAAGACCAGACGTCACCGAGGCGAAGGAGCCCTGTATCTGTGTTCGCGTGCTGTCACTGCGGAGGCTCAGAGAGGGAACTGTGCGTTCCCCTGGCAATTGCCATGACACCGCCGAGTTAAAAGGGACCCTCCCTAAGCTCATCTCGAGCAGCAATTAATCTCCTCCTAGACAGAACAAGAATTTAAACACAAAGGGCTTCGCTGCCTGAAGGTAAACAATGTTCTTGTAGGCACTTGACCTCTGAGTTGCTTTTGTGCGTGGCACACTTGATTTTTCTGCCCGGCTCTGTCCCTGGGGCCGGAGCGCAGAGCCCCTTCCCCTGCGCCGTCCCGCTGTCTCGGCTTCCTCCGCTGTGCTGTCTGCGTTCCCTCCCGAGCCGCGCTGGGTAAACAGTAACACCCTGGCCTGGCCGCAGCTTCCTGCAAACTCCCACTGACCCGCAGAGCCCGACAGCCAGTCTGGGACCGACGGGAAGGGCCCTTTCCCTCGCCTGTGAGCTGGACCTGCCGCTGATAAGTCCCTAACGTGCCACAGCTCTTGCCATCCTTCACACGTAACGAGCTGTGCAGCCCATGGTAAATTATCCTTTTCCATTATCCCATGGGAACTGATGGGTGTTGCTTTACGAGTGAGATTCATAGGGCATATTGCCTGCCCAGCGCAGGAGGAACAGATGTGCCAAGCTACAGGGGAATACCTGATTTTCAGTGTTTCCTTGCTGAGAAATTTTTCCCTCGGAGCTGAGTGCCGGTAACACCTGCATCTCCCATGCCGCAGCTCTCCAAACCGCAACCGCTGAGTGCGACCGATTCACACCACCTGGAATCAGAGATGTTCCTTGAGGCTCAGGTTATCATTTTTGAAGAAAAGTGACCCTGTCCCTTGTGTTTCAAGCAGTTCTGTCTCCAAGAGATTTTTTTCACAAGCAGTTAAGGGATTGCTGATTAACTGAAGGTGGGGAACACGTTTGGGAAGCTGGCGGTGACGCTCCTGATGTTCCGGCAGATCATTTTTCCATGCCGTAATCAGTCTGGTCAGTCTGAACCGCTCAGGAGTTTCAGGAAGGATTCCGTTTCTCATCTGCGCAAACCATAACAGAGGTATCAGCTGGCAGCTGATTAGTTCCTATTCAGTATTTATTCCTTGTAATTCTGTTAAGATCCAAGGCCGAGGCGCTTTCTCTTTGCTTATCTGTTAACTGGCAAAGTGCTCCTGCTCAGGACCCCTTCCCAGTGCTACGGGGGTCGGCTTGCTCTTGCCCACGTGGGTGGACACAGCCCTCCCTCGGCAAAGCCTATCAACTGGATGAAGCACGGGATAACACAAATTACAGCCATCTGCCTACTGCACCAGGCTCTAGCAAACCTCACGTACTGCTCTAAAGAGAAGGAGCCATAAAACAGAAAAGCTTTTTCTCTTTTTTTTTTCCCAAAACACAGTGAGGATAATGCCCACGAGGCCTGACATCCACTAGCGCTTAACAATCAACTACAGCTCAAGCCATCCTGTCCCGAACAGGAAATATTTTTGAGAAATTTTATTCTGTTTTGACTAAGATATTTCAATCATTGCATAATTCAATACTTTCTGACATTTTGGGATTATTTAACTTCTGCTTAGCTGCCTTCGTTTGATTTACGTTCCTTTTTAAACAAACAGTGCTATTCTGAAATTCCCTCAAAAAACACGGGCACAAATATTTTTAAATTCAGTGTTCCCATCTTTTCCGTCAAAACAATTATTCAAAATTTGATCCAGACTTGTGAACAGTTTGGTATCGAGAAGCTCCTTTCTTGCCACCAAGTTGCCCCTTAGCTTGCGTTCTTGTCCTGTCCCCTGTCCCCTGGCACAGGAGTTGTTCTCCCTTTCCCCGTGGGATTAGAAATAAACAGGAATACATTTCCTCCAACACTCTTTGTTTGCAAATACACAAAAAGCTACTTTCTGTGCTCCTTCCTATTACAAATAATCCAAGGGTCTTTTAATAATCCAGGGTCCTTTTTAAGCAGGAAGGCTTTTCACCATTTGCACAAGTTCACAACTGGCTATAAAAATCTCCCCTCGTTTGCCACCCCCACGTATGGCTTAGCTGGCGAGCACGACTGCAGAGGTGGCCAGCAGCAGTAACGCTCAGGGACAAACACCAAACGCAGTTTCATAACATGACTCAATTAGAAGAATTTAGCAGAACTGTTTGGGAAAGTCCGTAAGATGCTGGGTTGAGTATAAATATTTCCTATTAGTTTTACGGAAACAAGCTCCAGAGCTGTGGTCCAGAGATCAGGTTTCTCAGCTCGAGGACTGGCCAGAACCGGTGCCTGCCTGACCAGAAAGTTCAGATGTGTCTCTGAAACTTCCTAAATGTGGGAGATTACAGGTCTAACTTTTAAAATTCTAATTAAACCCTCTCACATAATGTTTCTTGCAATGCCCTTACTCCAAAGTTCATGCTTTTTTATAGACCAGCCCAGCCAGAATAAATCCATGGCGTGGAATAAAAGCTGACGTGAAAAGACATTGCTAGGAATGGCAGACATCATCCAGATTTCTGGTCCTTATCTGCCGTTTCACTGCCTGATGTTCAGTGGTGCTGACCAGTGCCCTGTCACCGTGCCCCACGTGAATCCCACGTCTCTTGTACTCGCACAGTGAGGCACCTTTTGTAAAACATCATCGCAAGACATGTCACCTTTCTGATGTACACACGGAGCTCCAACCAACACTTGCTGTCACTTCGTCATCACGATGAAGCACATGGTGTATTTGGTCCACTAAGAATCCTACTTCCAGTTCTTAGAGCTAAAATTTTGCTATCAGAAACACAAAAAGGCAACAGTCCCACCCTCCTGTCTCAGTCCCTGCCTTCCACCCTTCATGAGTGAAAGTGATTTGGGTCATGAAGCGAAGGAACGCCAGCTCTGCACCGAGCTAATTCTTTGAAGATTAATTCCAAGTGACGGCACTTACGTATTTCCATGGCATTCCTTAAGCAAAGCCTGTTGTCCTTAGCCAAGAAATGAACACTGATATCCCCAAATGAATGACCTGTTCCCAGATTGTGAGGAAACAAAGACAAAGCGAGGGAGACAAACCAACTCTGTGTTTTGCTTTGCCGGTGGAGCTGTGGAAGAGCAAATCCAAATCTCAGACGGTTCTGCAGGTCACCAATGAGCACAGCTACATCACTGACGTGTAGAACACTCATTACCTAGAAAAATTTGACGCAAATAAGCACTTCACCCACTGCTTAATTACAGATCCTCCAGCATGGAATACACAGCAATGCGAGCTCAACAGAGGAGCCGTAAGACAGGAAAGGTGCCAGCACGGCTGGGACAGGGCTTTCCTTCGGCGGAGGTAGGGGCACTGCCCAGCACAGCCCAGCCAAAGCAGCTGCTCCTCTGCGCAGCTCCACTGCTGACCTCTCCCCTGTGGAGAGCAGGAGGGCTCCCCAGGATCCAGAAGTCGCATTGTCATTTTGGTTTGGTGGTGCGTGGGGCTTTTTTCATCTATTCGCACAGGGACGTGCCATTCGGGGCAATTTCTGACTGAACAGTGGGGCGAGATCCACCAAGCGATAAGTAATTGATTTTTTTTCCTCTATTAAAAATCCCTTAATATTACAGCGGGAATTAGAGAGGAAACATGGTATGAGGATACAAGGGAGTTCAGGAAGTACATTAATGATCTTCAACAAGAAGGACACTTTCCCTCATTATACAGCCTCGGAGAACCGGTCGCCTGTGCTATAGGCGTTTCCCTTTCCCAAAGCCATTGTTGAAGCCTCCTGCCGATCCACAGCGATGGATGGGTCAGCCCTGGCCGATGCATTCATTACCAGTTTTGCCCGTTTGGGAGTAGTTAAGCATTCTTTTGAAAATTGATTTTAATTTCCTCATAGTACATCCTTTTTTTTTAAAGTACTGTCAGAATACTTTAAAGCACATTTTTGCAACCTAGATGGTTCACCAACCTTTCATGTCAGCTATTTCCTGCCCTTTAGGTGAAGCCACTTCCAAAACAGAATTAAGTGTGTGGAGGCAGCTCCCAAGCCATTGTATTTGAAACTTTAGACCATAAGAATATCAAGACAAAGAACGCTTTTTAGAAAAATCTTGATGGTTTTAGGATTTCATAAACATTGTGTTAATTTTCTGATGATTATCGCTGTATTCACACAATGAAAAATTACTGAATGGCACTCAGAAGCTTTATTAACTTAAACTACCTAAGTTTTTTTTATTTCTATTCTATACGTAGATCCAGTCTGATTTACTGGATCCCACAGCTCCCCCGGAGTGTGACCAAGTTACCTCACTGCTAGGTTAAACAGATTATTCTTGCCCAGTTCTGAATACCATGGGTCTACATTCCCTTTTTGCCTGCTTTCTGCGGTATTCTAGAGATTATCATTTACAGAATTTTTTCTTTCAGTAGGTTTAACTTAACTGCTGTAAACCTATTGTAACACTTAATTGCTGTGGAACTCAGGAGTGCTGCGGTACAGCATCACCTCCGGAAGAACTTCAGAGCACTGGGGAAAGAAGGAACTCCAGTGCCATGAAGACCTGTGGAGCTGATTTATTAACTTCGTTTTTACAGCTGGGGAAGGGATAAGACAAGGCATTTTCACAAGATTACACCGCAGACTGGTAAAACAGGGTTAGGAATGGAGTACCGCAAAGAATTGGCTGTAATCCCTAGATGACAGTTGCATTTGCAAACAAGCAAGATGTGACTGGATGTCTCGTCACACGCTCCAGCGAGCCTTCTGCGGGCAGTCAGCCGCTCAGATTGCCGTGCCCTTCGGTCATCGATCAGTAAAAGAGCAGTTTTGCAAATCAATGTTCTTTTCCCTGCAGACTACAGAAATCCATTTGTGGAGATTCACCTGGAACATCCCCAAATCATCTACATCTTACACACTAAGAAAATGATCGTTGTCCCTTGCCGAGTCACCTCGCCAGACATCAGACCGAAGCTTACCCAGGTAAGTTACTGCTTCAGAGAAACTCAACCAGTTCAGCACTCTGGGCTGCCAATGCAATGGCTAAAAATACAACACAGAAAGTATGAAGCTAGGTAAGTTTCAGGAAAAAAAACCAGCAAAGACACTGAAAATCCAGAAGCAGAGTTCCGCTCCTGCAGTGTATCACTATTGAACTGCGTACAAGGGTGTTTTGGGGATCAGGCTGAGTTTATCACATATTTTTCTCATCTTGTGGCTTGATGTTCCTCCATAAAATGGGAAAAGTAGACGACAAGGCACTCTTTTTCTTCAAAATCCTTTGTGTAACACCTGGCTATTAGCTATCCTCATGAAAGCTTATCTCTTTTATACCTTGAATCTCCTCAGAACAGTTGGACATTTTTGCTTGACTTCATAAATTTAGAGCAAGTTTCAGCCTTGGGAATAACTGGCTACGGCATCCATCCCTTCGGCAGCAGTTACATCTGAATGTCAAGGTTACAGAACGGTCTGCGGAGGCCAAGGCCATTTTGTATGATAAAAATGGAAATTTAAGGTCTGGGGCTTCCTCAATCGGCGCAGAGCTACTCACTCATTTACAGGGCTTTAGAATTGCTCTACAGAGAAGCCTATCACAGGGCGGAGAACAGAACATGGGTCTCCTGGCTCCAGTCCTGCCTTTTACCTGATTTATTTCAGGTTACGCACCTTTCCGTTCCCCCTGCTAGGCTGGCTGCTCGAACTGTCCTGACAGGGCCACGAGCTCGTCCCCTGCCCGTGGCCAGCGTGGAGGGGCTGTGATACGCGGTTGGATCGGGTGCGATGGTGGAGCACACATAGATAGGTTGATGCGGTGCTGGATGGGGCCTGAGGACCTCTGCTCCCCGTAGCAGTCGGATGTCTTAGTTGTTAGATGTCTCCTCCTGAGAGACAACACATGAAATCACAGAGGCCTGAGACAGCGCTCGGGCTCCTGCTGGGACCAATGGCAAATTTCCAGTAGACGTGCGGAGGGACAGCACTGGCCTTATGGCTTTAGCAGATTGCTATTTTTAAATTGTGTCAGCAGGGATTAAAAGCAGGGGGAATAAGGCTCCTCTCCAGTTATAGCTTATCACCTTAGCCTGGATAAGCGTTATCACCTTCCCCTCCTTGGCCATAAAAATGAAACATCCCCATCTTATTTTAGCCTACTTCAACTGAATTCATTGCTGGAGGACTGCTGCTGACTTCAGCACAGTCACATGAGTCCAAAAGTGCCCGTGGAGCCTCGACCACACAGCC
Organism: Chlamydotis macqueenii; assembly: GCF_036417535.1. NCBI lineage: Eukaryota > Metazoa > Chordata > Aves > Otidiformes > Otididae > Chlamydotis > Chlamydotis macqueenii. The sequence goes on from NC_141566.1 coordinate 2,170,390, forward strand.
CTCCTCATTTATTCCCTTATTGCTAGGCAGCCCTGCTCTCCCTGCTTGCCAGCTCAATTCTCTCCCGGTAATTTCTTCAAAACACAAACTGAAGTCCTTTACCTTGCCGCAAGCTGCCGGCTGGAATGAAATCTCCATTGAATTCTCCCTTTTGAATTGCAAAGAATATTGTCCCCCAAAAGATTTTTTCCCCGCCAAGGCAGAGCAGCGGGAGCGCGGGGCAGGGATGGAGCTGTCGAGCGCTGCTCCCCTAAGGAGCCCTCCCGAGGCTGGCAGCTCCGCGAGGGGATGCGCTTTGGGAGGCGTGTGTTGACCCCCACGCTCCATCTACGGAAAGTCACTGCTTGTTTTGCCCTGTCTGGGAATTTCATTGCGCCACGCGGAGCCACGGCGGCGGCTTCCCGTGCGAAGAGGAAGCGGGGCGGGAGAGGGGTGGAGGTAAGGACGGGGGAGGAGAGGTGAATAAGGCGATCAGACGAATTTAGAACATCCTCTTCTTCCAAATTTAATCTCCAATAGACAACCAACTTCAAAGGGAGGAAAGCCACTGTGATTTCCTTCAAGCAGCATTGACGCTTTTTGTTTGATTGTTTAAATATATATTTTTGAATATTTTACGAAGACATTTAATACGTGGGTAGTGTTGAAAAGCGCCTCCTGAGCAGGGTTATTTTTTCTTCCCCCTTCCCCTAGCCATCAGGGAGAAGAGCTGCCAAACCATGAAGTTCAGCTTTATCACATTTTATTATTCTTGTAGAAAATGTACTTTTTTCCACCGTAAGTTAAGTTCCTTGTGTTACCATTATACTTTAAAATCCTTGCACTCTCTGGCCTTTAAATATGTATGGGGAAAGGTACCCATCGCTAATACTGAACAGATCCCAACCTCCACGTATCATCTTTGTCATTAAGAAAGCCATGCTAAGATACACACCAAACTTTTAATTTTGCTTAACATGATTTTAGTTCTGGGCGAAGAAAGCATTCTCAGTCCTGTCAGACCTGCTTAGTCACTGGTCTGGTTCGGTGTGCGTTTGTCACCTCCAGCTTTGACCTTCACGGGTGTGAAAGCAGGATTAAGCCTCAGGTCTCGGATCTCTTTCTGTAATTTTCCTGCATTTTCCTAACGGTTCTGAACAGAGATGCCACAGCTTGATTACTTCAAAAGTATTTACATGAGATCCTTGTTGCCTACGACTGTCAGAAGAGAAGCGCTGCTCTGAACATTGCCAGGCACCGCCCCACAGTCCTAATTCCTTTATCTGTGCTGAATACGGAATAAAAAGTGACCAGAACCAACGCCAACCTGATCAACTGTGTATTCATAGAAGAGGAACGAGCATCAGCCCTCAAAGCCTGGAGCTGAGATTTCTTCGGAACAGGAGTATTATTTAAACTGAATCCTATTTAAACCACACTGCCAGACAAGACCGCTGTTTGTTTGGAGACAGGAAAATAAATTGCGTGCTGCATAACAACGAGAAGAGCAAAACTATTACATCACTGGGGAAATTCCCTCTTGCATCCCTAGCGCAGCTCTTCCCGTGGTGAGCTCCCAAAGCTAAAACATGGCAGCTCTGGAAAGAAAAACGTTCACTTGCCTGATCTTTGAGAAGCCGGTACGTTGTAGGAAGGAGGGAGAAGCACTGTGCAGATAACGTTAGTTATCACGCGGCAACGGTAGGCATGCTGAGGTTTCTCCAAACCCTTCATTTTTCAGCCAAAAGTGATCTCAATACCCCCGTAGCGCACCCTGAGTCCCCGGGAGCCTTCCCGTGTCCTGCCGGGAGAGTCCGACCTGCCTGCGCTCGCAGACCGGCCGGAACGGCCGAACCTCAGCCTGCTGCTCCATTACAGACTCCTGAGTTATTTCTCTGCATCCAACTTCCTCTATTTCTTTTCTACATTATAATCCAGGATTTTCAAAATGATTGGAAAGGAAATTGCATTTTCTATAGCAAACAGGCGATTTCCCATTGTGTTAATAACAATAATAAATTAATTATTCCCACCAACAGAAGCTAACCTGCCTGACAGTGGTGCTGTCCAAGGGTATACAGACGGTTCCTTCTTACTAAATTTTTGCTCTAGTTTAGTTTCCGCATTTCACCTTTCACATCCTCACTTCTTCCTCACAAGCAGAACTGACAGATAGTGGTTTTCCAAGAATCTCAGAACATTACAAGTCTTTATGAATCCAAGTATTTATGAGCCACGGGGAAATCAGTAGGCTGCTTTGAAAGCGCCTCATTCCTTTCTGTGACACAGAGAGAACGTGCTGACTAGCCACAGACCGTAGCTTAGAGATGACTGCCATCAGGTCAGTTAGTGGCACGAATAATTCTGATTTTTTGGGAGTCTAACTTCACACATATTTTTAAAGTACTGTGAGATCCCAGGAAAACGTGGTAGCTACATGTAGCATTAGGAGAAGTGAATTTTGTTCTTAAACACTTTCAAAAAGATTAGCCTACAAAATTCAGAGAAGATAGGTGTAATTATTTCCAGTCAAGAGATGAGGGAAACGGGACCTACAAGGGGTAGCCTCGCCTGAGATCTGAGAACTGGGGCTACCGAATCAAAAGCCCCAGTTATGATGTCCAAGTTTTGGATTTCAAAGACAGTCATACCTTAGGGAGGGCTTTTCTGTTTGCTTATGTTGATGTTGCTGAAGATATGTGTGGAATGAGACCACCAACCACTCTGAAAGGTCAAATATCTCCCCTGCCTCTGAGGCAGAGCCGCCTTGGCTGGTTGCCTCTACAGTCTGAGGGGAAAGGGAATGTCTCACCAGCCTTCTATCTGTCTGCTCTCTTTCAGTACCCTTCTTCTGTAGAGATGAACTCCCACAGAATGCTGTGGGACCCAAAAAGAGGATTTGTCATCCCCTCTAACTCGTTTGTTTACTCCGGGGTACTCGCGTGCACCGCAAGCGTCAACGGCAGCGTGTTCACCTCCTACTACCTAGCGCAGCGACTGGGTGAGTGGCTACCGTGCGCCGAGGAATCACCGCGATGTTTTTATTTCACGCCCTAGCCTCTGAGTACGGTTTCTTGGGTCGCCACAATTCTATCTGATGTATATCTGTAGCAAGCCCAAGCTGGAATGCGAAAAGCAAACTCATTCTTCCCCTTTTTTTTCCTATTCAATAGAACTCGGATTTGATCCAGGCCTGGTTTCAAAAGATTACCAAGGGTTGAGGTGGTACAAAACAGGAGTGTTTTATTCAAACCCCACCACGGCTTTGTTTGCTTGGATTGAGCTGTATTTACATTAAAACAACCGCTGGTTTAGGACAGACCAAACAGTACCTTTCCTTTTGCTTCTGGTCATTAAACACACAAGATGACGGTATAAAAACCTCATTAAACTGCCAGTTCAAATCTCTGCTTTTTTACACACTTTCTCTTGGTGATTTACTATACCCTCTCAGATTTTAATTCTGAGCTGAAGCTCAACTGTAAATACAAGGGTATATACAGTTGAGCTTCAGCTCAGAATTAAAATCTGAATTTGAAGCACTAAACATTACATTTTTGAGTGCTGGGGATTTATATGAAGCCAATCAGAATTTATTTTTCCTTTGCTTTCAGTGTATTTTCTGTCACCATATATTATATTTTTGACAGAGGGGAGTTTACTGTGACTTCACTCCCGTTAGATCATGGCATCCTTCTATGCAATTAGCACTCGGCTTCAAACGACCGGCTTGTAAGTTTGTATGGCAGCCAAAGAAAAGTCCCATAAATATCTCTGTGTCCCTCCTTTTCTTCATTGTTGGAGTCATTATTTTTTACTAGAATCATGAATGCAAAGCTAAAAAACTCACAAGGTCATCCCTCTCTACCAAAAAGGACACAGGCGATACCTCATGTGTTACTGTACAGGGCTCAGACCTGGGTTTGGGATGGAGCACCACATACAACGCAGGCTTCTTTCAGAGCCGCTGCATTTAAGGCACCAATAAATATATAAGACCAAAATTTGGGGATCCCAATCAGAAAGGAAAGGTAGCTCGTCATCAGAGGGCAGGCGAAACATGTTTCCTGTTCTACAGAAATTAATCCTCTCTCAGACACACAAACGCTAGGGCACTCAGAAGGATGAATCACTTCTGAAAACTCTTTCTGGGAATGGCTGTGGAGCTGATGAGGGAGGGTGGGAGCCAAACATGGCAAATGCAAGAAAAGTAATTCATAAATTACTGTGTCCACGTGTAATCAGCTGATGGTCAGGCATTTATACAACTGATGTTTCCATTGTGTGGGCATTTCCAACAATTCCCATGGAAATGAGAGGAGAAGGGGAAGTGTTCTGGAAACTGGGAAAGGAGAGGATGTTGGAGAGGCAATCAGAGCACAGATTCCATCTTAAATGGGATTGATGCAAAGTGATGCATGGTTACACCTTGGCTTTTTCCATTTCAGAGGACAGAGCACAGAACCTGGTTCTGAAAGCAACTCCCAAAAAGCTGCTGGTTGGAGAAACTCTCTTTTTGGAATGCAGAGCAGAAACCTTCATCAACGGGCGCATTGAGCTCATATGGACCTGTCCCAGCGGGAGGGTGAGCTGATGAAAACTCCATCTTCTCCTGCCACGCAGTTTCCCCCTACCCAAAAGAAAGATCTGTCCACAGGGCTGAGTAAACCCTAAGTACCACTTATTCTGAAATATCGCCAACCTACAAGTGATCGTATTTTTAGTTTGGATGAATCTAAAACTTATCTGCCCATCTTGAACCTGCCAATGAAATGCAAAGAAAAAGAAAAGCCAGGAATGTGTGTCTCGCGTTGGGAACGGCCGTCTGGTTGCTCCTGGCCTCATTGCTGATCCCGGCTCACGGTGACGAGTCCCAAAGGCAGCCACGAGGGTTGCAAGTTGTCAGTCTGCTCATACATCTTGGCTTTTATTAAGCAGGAAAAATGAAACAAAAGCCAATTTTATCTGCTGAAATCTCCACTAAAGAATGAAATGTACATTCTGAGTGCAGGTTCTTAAGCTTTCTGTGGAATGCAACACAAAAATGCCAAATTTGAAGTACAAACATGTAAGAGACGGAGCATTTGCTTTGAGGTGCTAAAACCTTTCAGTTCTCCTAAGGAAAAACAAAGGGAAGAGGTATTTTCCAAAGCAGTTCATTTATCTGAGACACTACTCATGGTTCTATTTGATGCTCGGCATTAAAATGATTGCTTTTTTCCTTCTTATTTCGGCAAAATATACATTTCAAAGAAGCATCTAAGCCTCCTGGAAAAGTGTAAAATGTGATTTCTAAAATTTGATTATTTTTTACTTATTTTGTTTTCTTAAAGAAAGAATGTCTGATTTTTGTTTTGTGAAGAAAGTACAGAAAATATAGCATAGAATTTATAGAAGTGCAAGCAATATGATGTTACTGAATTTTGTTTCTTGGATCCCATATGATGGAAGAGAGTTGTTTTTCTATGAGCCCTGCTTAGATTTCTAACATTATAAATGTAAAATGTATTGGCCACATCTCTGGGATCAAAAATTCTATCAGAAGTGATAACGCTTTCTAAAATTCTAAAATTTGCATTGGCACTTGGCTGTCATAATATATTATATTTCTGTCATAATATATTTCTTTTACAAAGTAGGAGCTTTTTCAGACAGAAAAATACTGACTGTGACCAAAAAAAAACCCAAAAAACCCTCAACAAAAAACCCAAAGCACAACTCTGACCCTCAGTCTGAAAGGATGAACACAATAATCCCGTTTATGCTGCTTTTTGACCCCCTTTCTCTGACTTCCAGCACCCCTATCCTAAAAGAACCATAGACCAGAGGAGCACGGTGTATAAAGTGGGCAGTAGCCTGACAATTGAAAACGTCACCATGCAAGATGGAGGCCTGTACGTATGCAAAACGTTCAACGTGACGAGGCTGGAGGCCAACGTCACTGTCACGGTGTACGGTAAGTTTATCATCTCTAACCAATCTGTGAGAGTCGGCACCCAGCACCATCTTTTCAGGGAAACTTGAAAGAGTCCAAGACCGAGACACGTCTGAGGGCACGGCTTAACTGGGAGCTGAACTGTTTTGGAAAAACCTGGCACCAAGCGTGGTTGCTGATGCCCTGGAAAGCCCGGCCTGCCGGCATTCACGTGGACAAGAGATGCCTCAGGCACTGGTACGCGCTGCTCCAGGGGCAAGGCAGATGCTTATTCTCTGCTTTAAATGTCAAATCCTTCACCTGGAGACAGACCTTCCTGGCCACGGCTGAGGTCTGCAGGGGCCTACAGCAACAGCTTGTCACTCCATTTGGTTGTCTCCAGCTTCTCCAGATCTGTATTGCAACACAATCCAGGGCAGACACAAAGACCTGAGCGCTGTACTGAGGCAGATCTGCCACTTCTGTTCACTTCTCTTTCCAGACAAACCTTTCCTTTCGGTTTCGCATAAGAAAGGGCCTTACTACGAGATCACATCAGGACACAAGTCACTGAAACTGGCTGCCAAGGTGGACGCCTTCCCTCGCCCGACCGTCACCTGGTGAGTACCATCCGCTTGAGCAGAATCAGGAATATGCAACCTTCCTTTGGGCTCCTGTCCGGAACCGATCTTTGCTGTTCCTCACGATACAGATAAAAGACGAGAGCTGGGAATGCTCGTGGCTGTGGTCTCCCAGTTCAGCCAAGGGAGATGTGGCTCCTTTCTTCACTCTGTGAAGCTGGGCAAGCCATACCTCTTTCCCGTGCTATCCCACTCATGCAGAAAAGATCCCTACAGGAAAATGGGGGCTTTCACTTACCCTGGACACAGAACTGCTTGGAAGCTTCAAGTAGAAAGTGATCGTGGAAGGGTTGCCAGTTGACCAGCATTACTGGTGGTCAGCCTGCAAAGAGGCAGCGCGTAATAGAAAGCTGCAGAACACATTCTCAACATGAGAAATCGTTTCTTTTCATAACTTTTAAATAATTTTCTCCAGTCCTGTACCACCAGCAATGTCAGATCCTTGGAGACAATGCAGTGAAATAACACTAAATTCTCTGATGTTCAGTCAGATCAGTGAAATCAGTGCTTCCAGGAGATATTTTTAATTCCCCCCGTTACTTAGGAGGTGGAAGAAGTGAGGACCGTCTCCCTTTTCCCCCAGCAGGGCTTTGTTCTCGGAGCTCAGCGTGGGGCTGCCCGGGACCACCGGAGCTGCCTTCCCTGCGGGTCCAAGCTACAGCTGTTGATGTTGGAGGTCTCAGCGCAGTTGTTTAAACGCCTCCGTTCCAGAGTTCTCAGGCAGTAGGACACATGCCCCAGCTTCTCCTTCCACCAAGCCTAACGCTCTGTGTGTGGCAAAGTCTGGCCTATTTCATGTTCCTAACCCCAGTCTGCGTAGCAGAGTAGCGGTGATGAGGAGCCTGCTCATGCAGACTCTGCTATCCTGCTCTTACCTCGTGAAGATTCAAGGCTGTGGATTCCTCCCTGACTTTTCTATTGACCATAAATTCTCCAGATTACAGAAATTAGCCTTTTCAGAAACAGTAAAGAGTCACATATTGATACTGAAACACAATTCTGCTTAATTAATGTCTTGTTTTAAAGCTGATGACATACATTTCGGCTAACCTAGACTTAGTGTTGCACATCCAGCATAATTTGGGGGGCATCTAGAGGTACATTTCTGATCACAGTTGAGCATGTGAGAGACACTGCTCATTCCAATCCATTCAAATACATTTTTCTCTACCCACCCCCATTTGGGTAACAGTTAGGTCTCCTGAGGGCTAACATGCCTGCGTGCACATGCTGAGCCTTGATGGGACTTTCAAAACAGGTACAAAGACGGCAAACTGATCAAGGACAACCACACTTGCTATGAGTCGGATCCAGCGAAGTACAGACTGGGCATAAGAGATGTGAGACCAAAGCACGCTGGAAACTACACCATCGTCTTGAGCAATGCAAAATACGGCCTGTACAAGAACCTCACCATGCAGCTGGTGGTGACAGGTAAGGACTGGATGTTTATAATTACTTCTGCTGGGTTCTTTCTCATTTTTAACAGGACTTCAATTTTAATAGGAGTTAGGGAGGATACCTACTAGTTAGGGGGACAGTTTCCCAAAAGAAGCAATGGAATTTTTACTCCTTGAGATTAAAAACTAGCTTGGGCAAAGCACTGGAGAACATCTGCTGGGACAGGAAAAGTCCCCATAGGGCTGACGGAAGGAACTAGATAAGCTACCCTGTCTTTTATGTCTCTCCATCATCCTGCTACAGAAATACTTTCTAAGTCTGTATTTGATGTATTGTCACTTCTCTGCTGGGAGCACTTGAGAGGCAGGTTCATTTTCAGGGGAATCTGGAGAAAACCGAAACAAACTGTGGTGTGCGCTGGAGCAGGTTCACTTGACACAAAGGGAAAATAGATATTGGAATCACATTTATCAACCTCCCTTGCCAGGATAATGGAAGAAAGAGCCACATTGTCTCTTTGCACATCCACTGCCTCTTTTAAGCCATTGAATTTGGCAACAGAGATTGAATCACGAGGCCGAGTGGGAGTTCAGCAGAAGGTAGCTCTGCGTCCCTTTGTGTTTCCCAAGGTACACTCAGGCACCGAGACAGACAGTCATTGAGATGGGTTTGCTTTCTTTTCTGTGGTGAATTCTTTTCTCCTTATGTTCTTTACACCTAAAAATATTCTCATTTCTCCTGGTTTGTATACTTATGTACTGTTGCACCATTAACTTCCAGCATTTGTGTTTTCCTCTTTTCTCATTTAACCTTTCAGAAAGGAATAATCCCTAACAAACTCAGAACTTGTCACTTGGGCACATTTGGCTTATTAAAAATGCTAAGTAAGACACGGTATCTTAAACAACCTTAAATATGACATAAACTAAGGTGTGGAGAGAGCTAGGAACATGCTTATGGCCAGGTACTGCAGCTCAGCTGAGGAGGAGGAATGTGTTAAGCCGCGGTGATTTGCTCACTTGAGATTGTTTGTCCCTACAATGGTTTTGCCGTCTTGTTAAGAGACCGGAAACGTTCAAAGGAAGAGAAAATTAAGAATGATAATAAACTATCTTGTCAAGGTAAATATTGGTGTTTGCATGCCAGAGAGAATGTTTACTTGAAGAGCAGCCATTCCCCAAATAGGCATGGAAAAAACAAACAGACCGTGCTTGTATCAGCAAGATGCTATTTCAGGATTAAACCATCCCATGCTCTTAACGACAGTACGAGCCTTTCATCTTCAACGTATGTCCAAGAACGTGGTACTCTGCCCGTCACACACAGCGCATGCCCAGCACGGGGCTCACTGTGAGCCCTGCTGAGATCAGCCCAACAAAGACTTGGATCAGGAACAACAATCGAATTGCAAACCCACCATTTCTCAAGAGTCTGCAAAGTCCAGCAGCCGCAGGACTGGTACCGACTGGAGAAGGTCTCACATGGTGAAGCACAGGACAAACAAAGAGCAAGTGTTTCTGTTCTAGTAAAAGAAAGTCATCCCAGAAATGAGAGCAAGCAAAGGAAAATATCTGCCAAAGAGGGACACTGTTTTGAAGCTAAATGCTGCAAACTCTGAGGATTTGCCTTGGTTGCAGACAGGACTGACACTAAACACCTAGGAGATCTCCCTTGCCTTTGCCAGGCTCTTCTCTGGGGCATGACACGCTGTGTGTGAAGCACTCAGCCCAAGCAGAGGGTCATTCTCAGCCCAAGCAGAGGGTCACTTTGCTGCAATGCATGCGGGTAGAGACCAAAAAAGGTGGATTTTGCTCTTGAAGCTCATCCAACAGCAGCAAACTGCCTTTTTCCTTGTGCTTCCAGTTAGAGTAAAGGGACTGCTTCTTCAGATCTGGGCATCATGTGCTTTACTTTCCAAAATACTTCTGAAACTCCAAACTGCATGCAGATTGGAATTTTTCCCTTAATTCCTCAGCAAATAATCTGACACTTTATCTTGTCATCATAACCGATACCCTGGTATCGCACCTGAATAAATTCCATTGCCTGGAGCTTCACCAGACACTGAGACATGGAGAAGGAGGCCAAATCCCACTTCCCAGCCACTTTATGCAGGGATGACCTTGCCCACCACAAAACACAAGCACCCCAAGCTGGGAGGGCTGCGGAATGTCTCTGCTCAGAACCACAGGCAGACTGCAATTACCCAAACTGGAGTTTGAACACAGGGATTAGCAGGCTTGATGGAAAAATCCTCGTGGGCTTGCAAGTGAACACAGTGGTAGAAGCATCAGTTTTGCATCGTGTCTGAAAGGTGGAGCCTGCAAAATTCAGCACCTGAGAAGCCTCGTGCTGAGTGCACAGCCACGTACCACCTCCCTCTTACTGAGCAGCAACATTTCTTTTTGAGTAACAGCATTGCTCCCCAAAAGCCAGGGCCAACCCTTTACATTTCAGAGCTGCACCTGTGAAAGTGAGTGAGTTCTGATATACACTATTAAAGAGAGGAGGGAAAATTATTTAAATAGCCTTTTGAATGAGAAGATAAATGTCATTTGGATATGTTTTCTTTTGCTGCAAGGGGACATTGCATTAAAAAAAATTATAAGCAAGCATACAGCCCCCTCTCCGGTGAGTCTCTTCAAAATAATACATCTCTAACGTTCCTGAGCATCACAGAGAGTACCACTGGCAGTCAGCACGCTGTGGCAGACCCGTCAGCTGCCAATTTCAATTAGGTGCAGAGGAGTTAACAGTATCGTGAATTGTTGTCTGTGAACAGAGTATAAATAGCAGCAGGACTCATTCACCAAACTGCACGACATTAATTTCTGCAGTGTGTTTTACGCAATAATAGCGGCAGCAGAAGAGAACCCTTTAAGCAGGATGAGAGCAAGAGAAGAAGTCATGAGCGTGCAGGACAGGAGCTTCTCCGCAGTGCATCTCCTGACCTGCTGGAGGACCGGCACCGCTGCGCGCTCTCCTTGGAGTCACCTCCCGTAAACATAACCAGCAGCTATCACCATCAGTTCGGACATAAAGTGTACGCTGTATGTGCAAGGTATTCCACTCCATGGTAATTCATAAAATATTAGGAGCTATTTACCCCCCAAATTTGACATGCCGTAAAACTGACGAGTGCCTGCAGAGTGCAGAGCTATCAACCGTCCCAGCTCCACAGAGACAAGAAGGAGCAAAACGGACAAACAGCTCCCAGAGCCACAGGGTGGGAACTGACAGCAACGCCGGCCCAAGGCGAGGACCTGGTTGACAATGTACAGGAAGGAGGCACTCGGAGACATGCGAGTGCCTGGCATGGAAGAAAATCATGCTGCTATTCTGAAAATGTCTCCTTAAGAAGTGGCTTAGCTGTGCCTCTGGTCACCCGTGCTCCCGCTGCAGCTGGAATTTAATCCTGCAGGAGCACATCTCTCCCTTGTGGAGTCACCTTGGCTCGTGGTAGGACTCAGGTCCCCAGGAGGTAGCTGACTGCATTTTCAAAACACCCCTTCTTTACATATTTACACATCAAACCCTGTCCAAGAAGCGGCGGGTTGCTGTGGTCTTGTTTTGTTTGATTAAATTCTTATTGAGAAAAGCTCCAAGAAAATAATGTCCTGAAGAATTTGGAGGGGAGGGAGCAAGAGAAGGAACAATCCTCGCAAACAGCTGGTGGCTGCACATCTGAGCCAGCCAAGGAGGAGAAACGTGGGAGAAAAGAGTTATTCCAGGCTGGAGTACAAAGCTGTTTCAGAACAAAACATAAACAAAAAAAACTCAAATCTATTTCTGGGCAAGGAGGCTGCATTTCATTCTCACCCGCGCGCAAGTCATCTGCATGTATCCAAGTTCTTGCTGAGCCCTTTGTGGAGCAGTCAGCGTGCTCCGACCACCACGTTGCGAGTGAAGATTGTATTGAAGCATAAATTAATTCAAAAAATGAGATGAATAACCTCCTTCACCACTTTGCCTTTCTTCTTTGTCCCAAACTTTCTCTCCTGTACTCCCTGAAGGCTCTTCCAGCAAATATTGCTTTGGGTTCCAGCTGCTCTAGTCAATTGAAATTATATTCCGTCGTCGAGTCCTTGATCCCCCAAGCTCTTGTGTTGCATCTACGAGAAATGCAAGATTAAGCGCTAGAAATAGCCTCTGCCATAAGCAGCACTAATTCACAGGCTGCTTACGAATTCCCTCTCTCCTGGGCAAGGACTGGAAGAAAAGGGGTGCACGGAGAATTCACGTGCGCGTGGCCATGTGCTCCTTGTGATGTCAGCGAGGTGAGCCTCCGTTTGTCACCAGGGAGAGGGAGCTCCAGAGCACTTAATGATACACGCGTTGCCCGACTCTGTAGTCAGGCCAGCTCTTCATACTTGGTTTCAAATCAAAGGCAAAGGGAGTTCTGTGCCTGACCTACTTTGGCTCGCAAGGGATGAGCTGACATCAAAGGAGTCCCCAGTGATCTCCGTAGAAGTTAATAAATAGGCGGTGATCCAAGTGAACAATACCCCATCACCTCAACTGGACCCAGAAACAGTCTGAAAAAGGAACCAAGCCTTCGGGATGAGGTTAACACGTTTGGGCTATGCCAGCTCAGAGACAAAGAGCTCTTGGAGTGATGGATCTCATCTAAAGCCAGTTGAAGTCGTCTGTGCACGGAATGGCCTCTGGAATCTCCGAGCTGGACGCTGTTGCACTCTGAGAAACGTGAATTTCTTTGGATTATTAGTGCAGCCCAACTGACGTTTAGGTTAAAGGACTGAGCCAGGTACGAGAAGCAGGGCTACACAAAACTATCTACCTTCACCTTGCCTGCATGCCTCTGTACCCTGCCAGGACTGGTTTTCCTTTGTGTATCGTATCCATCTCCTGCGTAGCTCCTCGGAGCATGACCCATTCAGAGAAAGTCAAAATAGAAAAGCTCCGTGTCCTGGACCAGTCGAACAAATGATAACCCCAAAATACAACAGTCTGTCTCCACCGAACCGCTGTTCCCGTGTGCTCCTCCCTAGGCCCATAGCTCTGCTTTCTTCCTGGGTACTGGTAGCACTGGTGCTGGTGCAAGGGCAAAGAGATACAGAGCTCCAGTCGATCCTTCAAATCTCATTTATCAGACACAGGCAGGAGAGCTATTTCCACGTGGTCGGAAGTAGCCAAAGCGATTGTAGGAAGAGGAAGGTGGGGGCCTACTGGAGTTTGCCAGAAAAACGCAAAGCATTCCGCTCACATCTCTGCAGCGGCAATCTCTCTCTGACAGCCCTAAAAACCAAGGTGGCGGGGGGGGCAGTCAGACAGCAGCAGCACATGGTTTCCATGCTCTCAGTCACGCCTGCAGGTACGTTAACTCTTGTTTTTCTCTTTTGAAAAGCAGGCAAAGGGGGCAGAGACAAAAATCCTAGAGAACTGCCTGCTCTGCGACAAATTAAGCAGTTCATCCTTAGGCATTTGCTTTTGAACTCTGTTTAGCCACCAAAAATTAGACGGGGAGAGACAGACAAGAGAAAACGCTTTTTTTTCCCCAGGCTGGGTTGCATTGGGGTTGAATGGCAGATCTGGGAGAGGCGGCACAGGACTGGAAAAGACAGCTTTTCTCCTGCGAGGTGAAGACAGACACACGCAAAAGTGAGAGTGCGAGGTCAGAACAGACAAAACCAAGCTGCATGGCCATTTCAACAACAAAATTCCCCATAGGGCAGGTCAGGTGCCCTGTGATTTTTCTTAATATCTATTTATACAGCATCCAACTGCATCATTTCTCTGCCACGTGCTTCCACCCAGCTGGCATCCCCGGCCCGTACCAGCGGGGTACAACGGCGCGGCAGGGTGTGCGTGCCAGAGATTAGGCAGGCGGCCGATAATCGGTGACCCTAATTCCGTTCCTGGCCGTGGTATTGACTCACGGCGAGATTTTGGCCACTCATTTCGTCTTGGCATCGGCCTCCTCCAAGGTCCTGAGGGGACAATGCTGTGCACCCACTTCCCAGCAGCCTTGTATGCAGCGCTGCGCAAAATAAAACAGAACAGCAAACAGGACGAAACAAAAAACCATCCAGACAAAATCAGCTGGGGTCAAACGCAATGTTCTGTTCAGCCTGAAACAAAAGTTTTGTTTTCAGGTCATTTCACTGATTTTTTCTTTCTTTCCTTTTAACGAAAAAGGAAAAAAAAAGAACAAAAAACAAACAGAGATCGCTTGTAAGCCAAACACAGACAAAGCGGTTTTATTTGGGGGAAATTTCCTCCTCTTTTCCCTAGACTGTTTGACCAGTCCAAACCTGCATTAATGGGTTTCCTATCTACCTCACAGAACATGCACCTAGCTCAGCCTGCAGAGCTTACGCTCCCATTAAGTACCGTAGGAACATCAGATGAAAGACTCTAAAGTGCAAATTATTTTTGCTTTTGGGAACCAGAACGGATAAACAGAAAACAATTTGCCTCTCTATCAGTAGTTTTAATGAAGCCCCATGCCCAGCAAAGTACATGAGGTTGAGACTGAATGATTCACTGGACCACTCTGTGTTATTTTCATTACGTCCTTAATGTGGAAAGATTTTTTGAAACCCAATTTAAATGGTAGCGGGGAAGGTACGTAAAGAGCAGTTCAGTCAGAGGTCACTGAAAGTAAAGCAAAGTTTCTCTAAAAAAGGCAGGGAAACGTTCTGTGTGCTGTCCTCTGTGTCTGGATGCTCCTTTGGGCGACAAGCGTGCAACCCAGTAACAACACCCGCAATGAATTGGGGGCTGGAAGGGTCTCTTGCCAAGGGGTAACGCCAGAGAGGTAACGTCCTCATCCTTGGACGTATTATTTGCTCCTAACGCCACAAGCTAAAGCTACCACTAGGAAGGAAGGTGAGAGTTACATAATGCTGATCAATTTGACGTGTACAGTAAGTAGATTGCATTTCACGGCGCAGCAGCAGCACAGTCTTTAGTTATTCAGGTCAGCTCTCACAGCAGCAACCGCACCTCTGCAAAGCCAGCTGGGGATACAGTCACACTTTAAGCCAGAGAGGACGAAAACCCATTTATTTCGATACATTTCGAGCCATCTGAACATTGCGCGTTCCAAATGCAGCCAGAGACAAGAAAGCTTTTAAGGTTTGTTTGGCTTCTGCTTGAGAAAACTCAGCCTGGGGAGGGCGACGGCCAAGGGATGGGAGGCAGAGGCTGGAGGGAAGCAGGCAGATTCAGGCCAGGGGGAGTGGGAAGCAGGAAGTGGGATAGCAAGGGATACTTCACGTCAAGAATGAAGGGGATTTAAAGATTTCCCTGAACAGCTCGGTGCTACCATAGCAGGCAGGACTGCTGGCTGGAGGCAAGGCTCCATGAGAAGGTGTTCAGCGGGCCCAGGGGTAGGAGAGCAGAGGGTGCTGCAGGTCAGGCTCTCCACACAGTTGCGGCGCTTCAAGGAGAAGGGAGGACTCCGCACCGCGCTCGCTGGGGAGGCAAGGTGCACGGAAGGTCCACTTTTGTACTGCCAGTGGTCCAACACCTGCTAAAGCTCTCCCTTCCCAACACCTTTGGTTTCTGTTTGCTTCAAAACCAGCAATATGCATGGAGATGTTTGCGTGTTGCACTTTAGATGCATAATTTAAGGTGCAACTAGAAATAAACTTGGATTTTGGCACCGCTTACAAGGGGGTTCGTACCCCATGCCTCACCTCACACCTATGCAAGAGCCAAGACAAACAGGAGTCTGGGCATAATCCACCATGCTGCTTCGGAAGCAAGCACGAAAGAGAAAGCAAAGCGTTGTGTGGATGTGGGAGAGAGTTACCTGAGAACGACGCTACTCAGTGTACCTTAGGTCATCACTGGCTTTAGGCTAAAAACTCCTCACCACGCTGGTGTGGAGAGCCTTTTCCCAGGTGAGACTGCTGCAGATGCCAGCCCAGAAGTTTTCAGCCCAAGAAATGTCCCCCGCACGAGCACCCCACATTCCACATCACCAACCCGCAGGGCGCTGGCACCAGCGCCAACACCCTGACAAGCACAAAGAGGGCACGTTCCAAATTCTGGAAGGGCCGCGTCCCCACAGCGGTGGCGCCGCAGGAGCCATTTGCAGAATAACCCCTACCACCATTACAACCTTTGCAGGGAAAAAGAGGGAAACGCTTACAAAAATTGCTTCAATTTCTGAGTGTCATGCCCATGATTAGCTACGACCCCACACTAACTGTGTTCTAAGGAACTGTGAAAGAAATTATGGGGAGGCATTTTTAGCCAGCCCCTCAATTTTTAAGAAAATCATTCCTTAAGTCTCATAAATAATAATTATTTCAACTGATGAATCATTTTGACTCATGTTAGGTTTCAAGGAATAGTCAATAGTGCCATGCAATAAAGTAATCATGGAATTAAGAATTCATTCGTCACTCATGTATGTTCTTTTGAATTAGAACAAGTTGAAATTATTATTTCTTTTTCAGAAGG
This sequence comes from Chlamydotis macqueenii, assembly GCF_036417535.1. Lineage (NCBI taxonomy): Eukaryota > Metazoa > Chordata > Aves > Otidiformes > Otididae > Chlamydotis > Chlamydotis macqueenii. The sequence continues at coordinate 2,186,758 of NC_141566.1, forward strand.
ATGATTTAAATGACAGCCAGTGTGTTCATCATTTCACCAAGAGTACAGAAAAATCTCCTAATATTAAAAGATGGCAATCAAACCTTGTCCCCCATACTCTTTCACACACACAAATACACAAACACACCGTCTCCCTCCCCAAGAAAATACATCACTCGAGTGAACTGTCACATAACACTTGAGTAACCTTTCACACTGAACTTAGAGTGTCTCTCTCTCCAAGTGAAAATCATGCTTCTGAGGTCAGCCCAGACATGCCCAACAGAGGACTTGAGACTGAAAAGAAGAAGGCCCGAGATAATGAAAAATGTGCTTCTCTCTCCAGGGAGCTTTACAAAATTGTTTTTATGATCAGAAATAATTTACTGATGGGAATTGAGATGCCAGTTACAAGGAAATTCAACATTAGCCCCAGTAACTTGTCCTGTGAATTGCTCACAAATCTCAAAGCACTTGGTCAGCGATACGTTGCACAACCCAGAGCAACGTGGTGCAGGAAGCCCTGGGTCCAGGTTACAGAGGAGGATGTGAGTTTGAGAGACCCGAACCACAGTCTGAAGTCCCATCTGCTCCCTTTTTAATCTTCTCCTTCACGAAATGACAATCCTTCTCCCTGTCTGAAGGGACAGAGGAGTGAGGAGAGGATTTTTGGGGCCTGACAGAACATCATCTGCAGGCAGATGGGGAACAAGACTCAACTGAAGAGGATTGGAAAAGCAAAAGGGAACCCAAGAGCCAAACCAAACAAGGCCTGTCATTTGGGTTTTTCAAGTGAAACGTTAATCAGGAGTTAATTAAGGTTCTTTAAAGCAGCTGATGTTTTACTATAGCATGGAGTTAGGATACGGCTGAGCCAACTGCAGTCAATACCGCTTTCGTGAGACGGAGAAGGAAATGCTGATGTCTTTTCAGCAATGACGAGGTCAGAAGATCTTTCAGAGTCTGACCTGGCAGCCATGAGAAATGGAAAGTGGGGATCTCACCAAGACACAGGATCAGCCCGGTCAGTCCTCTCCTAGGAATACAGGGCTGGAAGGGTAAAGAGCTATTAAAAACAAGAGAGAAAGGGCTCAAGATTGATGAGGTGGGCAGCAGCTCATATTTACATATCTGGGGCCTCCTTGACAGCAGAAAAAATAAGTTAACCCGAAAAATAGAAATCTAATCTACATTCACTTCCCAACTTGTCAAAAGCCCTCAGCGTAAAGCAGCCACACTTGGCTGCACGGAGGTGTTCCTCAGAGGGACCCCGACCAATAAATCTGTTTGATTTCCTGTTATGAGAAGCAAAGAGATATGGTTAGGGATGGGCAAAGCTGTCTGCACAAGGGAAGAGCCTGTGCTTTCACCCCAAACTCAAACCCACCCTCTGCGAGGTTAGGAAGAGTTCAGTTCACTTTGGGGATTTTTTAGCATTATTTCTCATTTTCGCATGTTCCCGTGGGAGCTGGAAGGAGATGGGACAAAGCATTTCTTTCCTGCTGGCAACACGCAGCCCTGCAAGTGTCACACAAAAGTTTGTTCTTGAGAGATTTCCAGTCCAAGGGTGTGATCTTGCAGCCCCTCCAGATGTGAATAGTGCAGTGACATTTTTAATGGTTTCCCTGTTGGTGAGAATTTCTTGGCATTACTCTACAAGTGTTTCTCCCCATCACTTCTTCCTTGCTTTCTTCACCCCTCCACCCAGTGCATGTTACACATCAAGAGAAAAGGAAAGCGAAGTTTTCAGATCAAAAAGACTTTTTTTTTTCCACAACCCTCGGGAGAACCTGCACAATGGTACCAGTATTGCAGAGCAGCAGCTGGTTGATAAGGTTCCTCTCAGGAGGTGACATCAGAACTGGAATGCCATTTTGCCCACCAGTACATAGACTAACGGCCTGACCAACACAGGTTTCATGGAATGAATTTTCCAGAAGTACAGCAGCTCCACGACAGCACTTGAGAGCAATTAGGTAGCACTCCAATGTTTTTTCTGAAACACCACAACTAACACCCATGTTTCTGCGAGTGCACATTTTCAGTACCGCTGGTAATTTCCCTACAGCTCCAGGAGCCTCACTAAATCATCACTGAGTGACCACAGCACAAAGTTTCAACACCTTTGATGGAAACAGGACCATGACTATGGATGTAAATTTGCTCATTTGCCTTTTTTTCTGTTCTTTTTTTTTTTTTTCCTTTAGAGAGACCCAAAATCTATGAAAAGGAAACTGACTTTGATAAGATTGAGCGGGTGGAATTAAGAAGCAAACACAAAATCCAGTGCACTGCAAGCGGGAATCCTGACCCGAAGATCGAGTGGAAGTGGCAGCCCTGCAGCCTGGCAGACACTCTGTAAGTGGACATTCCTACAGATGAACATGGCGCTAAATAGTTTCAAATCAGTTTTTCTTTCCAGTACATCTTATTTGTCTTAGTTACAAACCACAAGCAGCGATTCCCCACCTAAAGATCTCAAGGGTTACCAGCCCAGCAGACATCCAGTTGTGTGTGGTTTTTTGGAGTTACAAGTACCTTCTGTATTACCAGAACTGGGTCAGAGAGTTTAAAGTGACTGAAGATCAGGCTTGAATTTCCTTTACTTGACCAGCAATGTCTCTCTGACTTACCAAGACCTTTTCTTACACCTCTTGGATACAGCCTACGTGGCTGACAAAAAAAAAACCAGATAGGTGCTTTCGGTAAAGAGCTAACACACTGTTTTTCCCCGTAAGAGCTATTGTCAGACAAACCTGCTAAAGGCTTGGCTTCCTTTAGTTTCCATATGGAATTTACGCCGCTTCCTAAGGGCTGGCTCCACTGGTGCACAGCGAGCAGGGGCTCTCACGGCAGCGGCTGCGTTGCAGGAGCTGGAAAAGCGAGCCGAGCCTTCGCGCCTCACCGAGGGCCCTTCTCTGCTGACGTCTCGAGGCAGGTGGAGGTGTGAAGACACAGAAGCAAGTCACTGGGTCAGGATCGTCAGAGAGGAATGGGGCGAGTTAAAGCACAAGATGCCTTTCGAGACTCGCTTTATATACGTAGACATTTTCTTTGCTCCTGCTGTTACATGAGCAGAGGGATCTACAGAGAGAGGTCTTGGCTGAGGTCTGGATGCCTCCCTGGCAGCCCCAGGGGACACACGGGAGCCATGTGTAACAATTCTGACGGCACTTCAGCTTTACCCTGCAACGAGAGGGCTCAAGTCAGGTTTTTCATCCATAAAAAAAAATGAAGGCAGGTCTAGGAAGCAAGAGAGAACATTCCTGGATGGACCCTTATTTTCTCACCGTTCCAAAGCTTTCGCAAATGCTGTGGCTGTCATAAGACAGGTGAAAATCACAGAAAAGCTCCTTTCCCAGGTTCTCCGCTGCAGCAGTTGCAGTGATGTGGGGTGATCTAGTCTGAGGTTGGGTCTAAAAACTGACCTTGTGTCCCTCCGCAAGGGATGCAGCCCGTTACCTCCTCCAGGCAGTGCCGCTGCTCCTGCTCGAATAAACCCGCAGAGATCTGCGGGCTTAGGTGGGGCTGTTGGCATCGCAGGTCAGCAGAAGGCAAGCAAGCTGCTGCTTCGGAGGTGTTCAACAAGACCAGGATGGAAACACCATAAGGAAAGAGGTTATACATTCTGCAGAAAAGCCACAGAGATGACCTGAAATCTTTTCCAGACCTTTCTGTCTACGGAGAGAGAATTGGTCACGAATGCCGAATTAAGCCAGATTCAAACCAGTGACCTGGTGGCAAAAGGCCTCATATAACCCCTGTTCCAGCTCTCTGACTCTCTGATCTTATCAATTTAAATACAATCGCAGAGTGCTGTCTACCTCTTCTGGCCTCTGGGGCAGCCTTATCTTTTCCAGCAGAAGCTGTAGGAGGATTCCTGTGGGAAATGACACAGACCTCGTTTCCTCCTGTTGTCTCACTTCCTCCCTCTCTCTCTCTCTCTCCCCCCTCCTCACCAGTGCTCTTTGAATCCCAGAACGCTATCATTGTTCCTTAGAGCTGGGATGTGATTTGCTTCCTTTGAGCTTTTTCCCTTCATCCTCAAGACAGCATTGTGCCTTGCAGGAAGTCGCTCAAGAGATCTTCTAATGAGGCTCTTTCGAGAGCTATGAACGCCCCCTCGACCCCGGGTGTCACCCGTGTGTCTTGCGCGGATTCGGCAAAGGCACAGCTCATTTATGGATTAGTTTTCTGCAGCATCGGCCCTTGGTCACCACTTGCAGAAATCCATATTCATTTTGCCTCCTGTGATCCTACTCTGCCACAGCGGGCTCAGAGGCCGTGGGGACCGGCGCTTTGTGTTGGAAAGCTGCGCAGACAGACAGACGTGCTCAGCAACGTTGACCTCCCCACTGTTCTGAATGACTGGCATTTGGAAGTCTGACATGCGCTGGCAGGGCTAAAAGAGCACTTAGGAAGCCACAGCTGCACTGAGTTGGAGTATAACTCATACCAGCCAGATTAAACTCACATGATTTAATTAGTCGTCCAGTATTTTCTGTTTTCAGTCTTCAGAAGGCTTGGGGAGTTCCCTTGCTGCTCATGTACTGATCTTTGTCCAGCTCTGTTAAGGTGCTTTGTAAATAATTCTGAAATATTGCGATGACGGAATACAGCAGTTTCACGAAGAGGTAACAATCTCCAGCAAAAATAGTTTTATGAATTTCTAAGACCTTAGAGTATTGTCTAGGAATGACGTTCTTGCTCTTCAATAACGCTCCCTGGGTTACCTGTGGGGAGCTGGGTTCTTGAACACCACCTTTGTTTTTCTACCTCCAGATGCAACCCCCAAGGGGAAAAGATTGTGGTCCGGGAGAACACGTTCATAGGCAACAAGATCAGAAGCATTGAAAACATAACCATGAACCACGGAGATAAAAGAAAGGTACGTGTCTGCCGAAAATCTAAGCAGTGATGTCATGGAATAGCAGCGGGCTTTACGGAGGGGACGCCGCGCTCACACGAGCTCTCTCCCCGCCGTTCCCAAGCTGCTGTGAGTTGTTAGCATGCTTCAAATTCCACAGCCCTGGGATCATTTTCAGATCTCCGCTGTTTATAAATGCCGGGATTCTGGCAATGATGTCACATACCCTGTTTAAAACTCTCCAAAGGCTCTTGGGTCAAAACCCTCTCTGTCTCCCTCAGTCTTGAGAAAGTGTAAGCCTGGCTCAGTGCAGGCGGGGTCCTGTGAAGCGCACACAACTGATAAGGACGCCGAGCTCATGAAAATGCTTAGCACTTAGAGAACGCTTTGTGCTGCCCAACCTTGCCTGCTCTCCCAGTAGCAAGAGTTAAATCGCTGTGTGATTTAAGAGACAGAGATAGCTGGCCTGATGTTCAGAGTGTGTGAGTGCCTGCAGTACCAGCCTGTTTCGGCCAGAGTGGTCAATGTTTCTGTACCCATTTGGATTGCCAGCCACATTACCAGGCCAATGAAGGTGGGAAGGCCTCCTTCCTTCTACACTTCCCTGCCCGCTTCCCCTTCCAAACAGCACCAGCAGCACGCTTCCTCCGTGAGCTGTAAAGATCCCAGCCAGGAATTATCTGTTAAATACCTCCCGGGTACCTGCGGTGATGCTGGCTGATATGAACAGACGTCCATGCTAATCCCGGCGAAACTGCTGCCGCTGTTCTGCTCTAGATCCACAGACCTCTGGCTCTGCCTTGGAGGAGATGCTGTGGTCTGGCTCAGGCTGTGGTTTTACCCCTGTTGGACTTACACAAGTTTGTGGCTTCAGGAGTGGTTTTGCAGCTACAGGTTTCACAGTAGATGTTCCAGGCAGTTTAGTGCCTAATCCTGCAAGGTGCTGGCCTCTGCAGTCCGTACCCTGACGCATCCTTAAGCGTATGGTAATTCTTGGGCTACTCTCATGCTTAAAGTTAAGGACAAAGCTAAAGTGCTCTTCTGGATCGGGTCCATACTAAATCAGCAGCTGGCAGGATCGGTGCCTTAGCCATCTGTTCTTTCTCATGGAGACCTTCCAGCTCTAAACATAATCTAAACCAGAGCTCTGAACATGGTGTTGGGCTGGGAAGACGAAAATCAGTGTTCGCATTTCATTCCCAAGTTTTCCCCTTGCTGGAAGATATTTATAAATTGGGTTTATTTAGATGGCATAGTGCCCCCAAGCTCTGTTTTTCATGTATTCTCTAAGAATTTTAGATCTTGGGTAAAAGCAACTACTTACAAAGTGCTAATTACTTGTAAAAGATGGAGGTGGGTGACATGTGCCTACAAAGTTTCTTCTTTTTCTGAGACCTTCTGGTTGCTGCATGGACTGACGAGTTTTGTGGCTCTCATGGCTACAGTTTCTCCCCGTGTACACAGTCTGTCTAAATACATGATCTGGTGTCCAAGAGCTTAGTTTTCATCTGATGATCACTCTTAAAGTTATGCTAGTCCCCATAGAAAAGTGAAGGGTTTCACAATTGCTGTGACTCAAAAAATATCTCTTGGTTGCTGGGACAGAGAGACACCTCAACAACACAGATTTAGAAACATTTTTCTTTAGTTTATGCATCCGCACACCACTCCCATTTCTTCTTTTACCAACTTTGCAGAGGCAAATATGCAACTGGGTGAAATTTTAGTCTGCTAGTGGACTTAAGATGGGATTTGGCTGCAGTCTCCGAATGAGGTGGTTTAGGAGTGCCACAGACCTCCTGGGTCCAGTGGGGCACTCCAAGCACATCCTCAGTCTGTGCTGGTGCCTGATTAGGGACTTCCCAGCTTTCCCCTGTCACCTAATTTCCCTAGAAAGAAAAGGTGCAGCAATCTCCAGGTACAGCAATCGGAGGAGAAACAGTGCCCCACTCCCACAGAGGACACCCACCCACTGTAGGATGTCAGTCCTGCCATCACCATTTGCCTGAGTTTCCTGCCCGTAAGACATGGTGGACATGAGAGTGCTAGGAGAAAGGAGGCTCAACCGCTTAGTGGAAACAAAGATCACGAGGGGACCTCAGTAAGAGGACTCCACAGAGTCCTCAGAAGGAGCCCTCTTGCTCCCCAAGAGCTCTGCTGCTGCTCACACCCTGAGCACCACATGGCCCCAAGGCTGCTCCTCGCTCTCTCTATAGACTCCAGGCATCCTGAAGGGTTCATTTTTAGACACGTTCAAAAGCTCAGCCTACAACTTTTACATACTTCGCTATTAAAGTTTCATAAAAATACTTCTTTACAAGTTACATAATTTTACAATTTATAATATATTCATTATTTTCATCTCCTGCTGATCCACTGGTGGAAAACACATTCTGAGATATTTTCTAATAATTTTGATGTCCTGATTAAGATTTATTCAAATTAATAAAACTAAATTTTAGGAATCTCAGGTTTCAGCACTTTGTCTCCCTGCTTCCATTAGCAGACAATTCCTCTCCTTCCCCCTTTCTGAAGTCCAAGGCTATCTGTGCTAAGCAGAGGCTTTAGATAATCAAATATAACTCAAAAAAAGACCCTGATGAAAACCCATAGCCTTCAGACTTTTCCTTGTGTTTTATCAGTCCTTATTCCCACCAGAACCAGAACAGACAGGAAACAGCCCAATCCATTCCCACCATGTCCTAGCAAGTAATTCATCTGCATTGACTAGCCAGATGAAATAATAAAGATGTTGGGGTCTGACTGAGCGCGGCTTTCATTGACTGTGTTACGAAGCTGGGATTAGCCAAGATCGGTTATTTTTCCTGTGTGATTCGAGCCTGTGCAATAATAGCTGGAGCCTCAGAGCAGAAGGAGGAATTTACCTCGTCTCTAAGATTTCTCAGCATCCCTAGAGTTCCCCCTCGAAGCACTGTACCAATACATGCTGGTTCAACGACATCAGAAAAAAATGCAGTGACTGTTTAGAGCTGCTAAGAACAGGGGAACAAACCCCTAGAAACACCACATCCAGAATCTTGCTCAAAAGCTCGCTGGCAGAGCAGCAAGCAAGGATTTTTCCAGCAGACCGCTGATGCTTGATGTCATCTTTGATCATATCAAGATCTTTAGATATCTATTTGACAAAAGTGGCATGTAAAATTGAGGTCTCGTCATCTTTGTCATAATGATTATTGCATTGTTATTCCAGCTAGAGAAATGAATTTCACCCCCTCCTGTCTTCTAAAGGCTGAGTCTCGTTCCTAAAGGAAAGCATGTGGTTATCGTTAGCGTTATGATGTCCTTCACTGAGGTTTTGCTCAAATAGTGGTTGAGGCAATTGCATCGTGCTAGTTTAACTTTCCTGGTGGTTTTGTGCCGACACTGAACTTTTCACTTTGAGATTTAAACTACTGTGCAGCTACCTGGGAAAGCTTCTTTTGAACACCCATGATTGTACGAGTTGCCTGAATTTCCTCTTGGAGTTGCAAGGAGTTAGGTTGCTATTTCATTTTCTTTCCTGTTAGTAAACTGAACATACTGGTCTGAGCTTGGAAGAACAGGACAGAGCAGAAAAGCATAGCAAGATCTGTACGTAATCCAGTCATCACTGGAGGTTTCTTTTTCTCTCTTTTCACGTATATATGAGAGGGTGGCCCGGCCACGTGGATGTTTCTGCAATGAAACTCATACATCTCTTTTGCTAGTGAAATTCATAACCACTCAAGAAAATTGACCCCAAAATGCCAGGTTGAAATCTCCTGAAGGAACAAAAAGATTACATTGGAGTAGTGAGATGTGCTTGGTGAAAAGTGTGTGAGCTGTTTAAATGTGTCACCCTGTTCGGGTGCCCGTTTCAGCGAGCTCCCACAAGCCGTGTGACATCAGTCTCTGGCAGGGGAAGGTGAACAGTCATGCGGTTGGGTTTTTGAACACAGCATCCGCTCTGGGAGACCAGCCCAGATGTTTCAGGCACTATCCAAGCACAGGAGCACATGGACCGCTACGCTGTCCTTGGCAAGTCTTCCCGAGACAGCCTCACTAGCAGCAGGGACACAAGAAATGGCACTCTGTCTTTCCTGCCCTCCTAAATTCATTAGCTGCAATCACTGGGTGCGAGGAAGAAGCAGGAGGGTGGTAACTGCTTATGACTTGCTCACGCCCGCCCACTTGTCCTAGGGCCAGAGAGTGAGCGGTTCATCTGTACTTGAAATCTATACCAGTTTCTCCAGAGGCACCTCAAATTGCTGGTTTTCCCCAGTTTCCTGCCCTGCCCAGCTCCTTTCCTGAGCACACGGTAGTGCCATCAGCCCTGCCATACTCCGTGAGGAAGGCAACGACGGTTCTCATTTTACAGGGAGAGAAACGCCCACTGCCAGAGGGGAGAGCAAACCCTAGAATTTCTCCCTCAACTTACAGCCTTCTCTTATCGCTTGTCCTCAGTCCATCCTTTAGCATGTTTTGAATGAATGAACCAAGATCATGGATCAGAATTGTCAGGCTATAAAAACAAGTGTTATTCCGTGCCATTCAACTAGATGGATTGGGAGCTAGCTGAATATTTTCTTTGTGGGGTCTCTGGTGAAGTTCCTATAATTTCATCTCCTTCTAGCCACCTCCACCCCAGCTCTGCCAGAGTTAGACAGCTGAGAAGTTTTCCACCCCCTTTTTCTACTCTTCATCCTCGCCCACACAGAGCTAACGAAGTGAAAGAGAGAAGAATTGTTAACTAAAGTCGTCGGAGGGAGGGATTAGACAAAGGAGAGAGAAAGCAAGGAATAACAAGATATATTAATTCATGCTGGCTCCAGTTTAAAAAAAAAGGTCTCACTGCTTTGTCCTTACTACAAGATGTCTCAAAACACTCATGGTATATGGCTGTGGAATGTTATTTGGCTGCTTCTAAAATAGCTTGTTTTTATCAGTTCAGGAACATTACAGTGCAAGACATATGGACTTTATTGAACCGTTCCATTAGGAGTCTTCCCAGCAGCGATGTCTATTTACTTGTCATAGCTGCTCTTCAGAGATCAGTCATTTTATTTCTTTTCTTATTGAGTTTTAAACGTAGTTTATTCTTTTAGAGTAATTATTTATTAGCTAATAATCCCTTCTTTGGGCTCGCAGTATTGGGTGGCCTTTAGGTTAAGTAATAGGAAAAGGAGCCCTCTGCTTCCAAATTCAACACAGGCAATCAAAACTGCTCTGAAGGATGTTTGGTGTTTGGTATGCAGGGAACTCGCAGATCCCAGTCCTGCTACGAAGATGTCTAGACATTACATGCCAATAATTTGTTATTAATTACCCTTGGTTCCAGCACAGCCTGCACAGAAGCTATGGACTGAAAAGCCGCGTAGTTTGTGCTACCGCTTGTGGCTGGAGCACCTTGGCAAGGGTTAACGTGTCGTTTAGTCTAAGTTGCTCTTCACTAGGACACGAGTGGATGGTAAACTAAAAAGTACAAACTTCCAGGCTGTAAACAGTTCATGAATAGTAATTTCGCTGCAGAGATAGGATGTGTCAAGGCTATTGCAGATTTCCCATCAGCATCATTATTCAGGTTCGGCAGAAAGGGCTGAGCTCTGTCTGGGAGCAGTTTTCTGAGCAGAAAGCATGAGAAACGGCTTTGATGTGAGCTCTGCTTTGAGGAAGAGGTGGACAGGAGACCACCAGCAGTCCCGTGCAGCTCAGATCTTTCTGGAGCGTAGATGTGGCAAATGCCAACACATCTCCAACTTTTCTATCCTGGCTCTGATTCCAGGAATGGAAAATACTCTGCCAGGTGCGTGGACTAAGCATGCAAAGTAGATTATCCCCTCAGATTTTTTTCCACTCACTATTAAAGGTCCCCAAATGCTGGGACTGTGCCACTCCACTGCTGGCTTCCTGAAAGTTTCTTTCAGGTTCCTTTTGTTAAAAAAAACAAAACTATGTGGTCTTATAGAGGGAAGGAAGATTTGGATGCCCTTCAGTACAGTGTGTGTGTGTCCCAAAGCACCACTCTGTTGAGGACTGAACCAGGATTAGATTAGTTTGGCAACCGAGAACTTTCTTTAAGATGCTGGAAAGATAATTGGACTCCCAATCTCAGGGATTTACCCCAGAGCACACAGCTAGGGTGAAAAGCTGATGCATAATGATTTCAAGGGATTCATCTTATTACAAGACAATCACTCAGCATCCTTCATTTCCGGCTCTAAAATCACATATATTGCTCTGCAGGATGCTGCAGGATTGAAAGGCACCTTTTGGAGGACTCTGGAACATGCTAGATCTAAGACAAGACAGTAAAGTGTGTTATCTCTCGTGCTCAGGGTGTAGCAAACTGGTATCCAAGTGCACAACAGTGATTTTGGGCATGCAAACAAGAAAACTTTCTCTCTTTTCCTCGGGCTAAACCATTACAGTCAGTAAACTTTTTCCCAAGAATTTGCCCCCAGATTTTTTCCCACCATCATTTTAGCACCTTTTTCACCTTCACGTCCAGACACAGTTAAGATTAGCTGGGATGAGGTCTCAGTACAGCTATTTGCTTTTTTTTTCCCACTAGCACCTCAGACTGCTCTTGCCTTACGTAGTTAGAGACGTCAGCATCTGTGTGTGCTCATGAGCGTATGCGCGCGTTCACCTCTGGGCCACCAAATGCAGCTCGAGGCACTGCATCAGTTTTTAGAAGAGTCACAGTGTCACCCCTGGCACTTTGGATATACTGCAAAATGGATAATTCCACTCCTCTTTATGATTTTAACTGGTTCTACAGTATCATCCTCGACTCCCCATCTCGAGCTGTCGCTTAGCAAGACTAACAGCTGTTAAATAGCTGTCCAAATGTACCCCCTCTGCCCTCAGCACGTACATTTCTATTGGCTTTTTCTATTCCCAGACATAAAATTCTAAGATCTAGTCATCATGGGAAGAAAATCTTGGTCCTGATTCAGCAGTAACCCAAAAGGCAGCATCTACGCTTGAAGTCGGGGCAGCTCTCTGAACACGTGCTTGTTACAAACCTGGGGCACCAGGCCCGCTGCTGCAGGAACAGACTGCTGCTCTGGCTGATTTTATATCCAATTTATATTTTCACACCAGAAATAAACTGGAACTGCACAGCTCTTTCTTTGGTGGACACCAGAGGGAGCTGGGTTTACTGGTCTCCTGCTTTCACCCCTAAACGTGGTTTGTCCCTGTTATGGGTCAATTGCTGTGTTTGGTGCCCATGAACAGTAGATGCTTTCCCGCTCGCCCGTTATTCTCCTGAAAATGTTCCTTACGAGAATGCAAAACGCACACAGGATCAAAACCTTTGAAACTCATTTCCCTACAGGATTTAAAGTGCCAAAGCTCAGAAAATCTTAAATAACTCTCAGAAAATACATCCCACACAGCTACAGAGACGTTCACGGTGCAGCTTTATGAGGAGTAAAGGAATGTCTTGTGTGAGTTTAGTTTAGGATATTAAAAAGAAAGTCCAGAGATGCTTTCGTGCACTTCAAAGCGGTCTCTGGAGATAAGGACAAAGGGCCAGAGGGTGTTATAAGTTTTGATTCTCAAAGTCCTTAGAGAGGATGGCAAAGAAAGTGATATTTGTTCCAAATGTGAGGGCTCAGAGCTCCTCAGGTGAATGGCTGCAGGGGAAGCAGAATCATCTTGCAAGAACATCTCTGTTTTGGTGGGTTAGACTCCGCTTTCTTGCTACCAGCCCAAGGGAATTACTAGAAATAATTAAAGCCATGGCCTGGGGACAGTCCTCCATGAGCTTGTGGTGTTGCCTCCTGACAGGGACAGGGGAGCACCAGGCCAGCTCCTCATCAAGGAGGCCCTACACAGAAGCAGGGGCTTGAGATGTTTAAGGAACACAAGTTCTTAAGGATGTGTTTCAGTCCACAAGTAACTGAACCACTTCCTTTTTCGATGTGGTGAAGCTCAGGACAAATGTTCCTTCTCCTGCATGATCTTCCCTTTCTTTCTGCATTTGCCAAGTGTTGTAGCACAGGCAACTTCTCCAGAGCTTCCTTACTCACCGCACGAGTTCTGGTGAGGTTCTGAGGAAGGGTTATGGAATCAAGAGGTGTCCAAGCACAATTTATAAGAGTGACCTGGGGCTCCCAGGGGCCGTATCCCTCCCTCCCTTCTCTGGAGTTATAGCAAAGCAAAATCCTGCAATATTCTTTCTACCACATCCACAAGAATGACCTGCTTCCCATGCAAATGCAGGTGTCCTGTTGCCCACAGAAACCATAACTGAAAAGCAGAAAACAGGTGGATGTGGGCCTTCCTTTCCAGTGTCTCAGATGCATCTTCCAGGTCCTTGGCTTTGGCTTTTTGCTGATGTTGTCACTGAGACCTCAGCAGTGTGTCTAAAGGGAAATCGGTTTTTCATGGGAAGAAAAGAAGGGGAAGATTTAGGAATGAGGTGGGAAGAGAATTAACTGGGCTGAGGCGATTTTAAAGGAAAGACCAAAAATCTAATACAAGCATGTGTCTGTGAGCTTCACTCATTACTAGAAACTCCTTCATTAACTGTTTTTCTACCATAAACCATATACTTATCCACTACTCTCAAGTCTCTCTGCTAAGCCTACCCTGCGCTCAAGGCCTTTATCTTTTCTTTCTTCGCTTGGCAGATTGTGAGCACACTAACTACGGAAAACAGCAGCACATCAGGAATCTACTACTGCGTGGCTTCAAACAAGGTCAGCGAAGAAGAGAGGAGCATCGAGTTCTACGTCTCAGGTAAACACCACAAGAGACGCTCCACAGAAATGAGACGCCGATGATCTGATTTACCTTAATGTTTTATACAGCTGGTGAGTGCTCGTTAAAACTTCTGGGAATCCCTGCACGTTGTGTTTTCAGAGCGCTCACAATCACACGGCCCCAGGCTCTTCCCCACGTGCGAGGCTGGGTCCTGCGTCAGTGCGCAGCTGAGTTTGACATCTCCAGCACCAGACCTGATGCCCCTTTTGCCCTTTCTAAGCTGCAGATGCAGGCCCTAGGACTAGCTGTGTCTTCAGGAAACACTCATGACATTTGAGCGCTGTCCTCACAAAAGCTCCAGCGAAAGCGAAGTCCTTTGTAGTCTTCCAAAGGCCTAGAGCCTCTCCCTGACTCAGGAGAAGGGCTGGTCTCCAATTAAGTCAGCAGACACAGCAAAGGTGAGCAAGGCCAATATCCAGCCCTCATCCAGGGCTGGTATCACTGGGAGTTGTGGTGACATTGGATCCCTGCCTGAGCAATTAGCCCTTCTAGTGCCCTTTAGGGAGGGAGGAGGTGGACATGCTATTTCTCCAAAGAACACAAATCCAAACAAATATCTGCTTAACCTTTCAACACAGAAATTCTTTAGTAGTGAGATCAGGACACACATAATGCTTTTAGGAGAGATGGGAGCTTAAAAAAAGAGAAGAGTCCAGGGTCAGCCTTGTTCAAGAGCTTAACTAGAACAAATGGAATCATTTCTGTGCTCACTTTCTGGATGAGTGGATGCTGGCTGGTAGAATTTGCATCAAAATAACAATCTTTAGAACAAAAAGTGCAGAAGTGTCCTGGAAGGTAAATGTCTGATTCTCACTACTTGGTTTCTTCCCCATGAAGCAAGTTCTGAGGGTGAAGCTCGCTCGTGGCAGTGCTCTGCGCTCCTCTGCCTCTCTCACCTCCTACGTTGTTTGACTCCCTTGCCCTGAAGTAATTCAGCACATTTCAAATCAGGCTCATCAATAAAGCGCTCACTAAACATTGTTACCACTCTTACCGCACAGAAGTGCTAATATAAAAAACGTCATCCAGCGATAATGAAGCCAGTGCCGTATGGGAGAAAGATTCCACCTCCACTCACAGCTTCTTTGCGCTACCCCAATGCCTTACGGAGACAGAAGAGCGTTAAGCCTCCAGAAGACATCTTCCAAAGCCCTAACCCATATTTTCTTAGGAAAAAGCCCTTCAAGGTGCACTTTTGGGAGATACAGTTCAGATATAAGAGGTCCTCAAGATGCCCAAGGCAGGCTGAAGACCAGCTATTAATTTTACACATCACCTCTCCCAAGTGTTGAGTCTTCACGTGGGTTTTTTCTGCTCTGAGTTCCTCCAGCTATTATCTCTGGATGGGTTGCTCAAAGCTGTACGTTCCCAAGCTATTCACAGTACTTTGCAATACCTGGTGACTCAGACCAATGCTGCAGCAACTAAATAATCAATAGCATAAGGTCAGACTCAAAGGGTTAGATCAATCATCCACCTTTCACAACTATGTTTTATTTTAATAATAAAGTTATATAGCTTATTTTCCCCACAATGAGGTAATATTTCCGATTTTTCTTTTTAAGATCAATCTAGCAATGTCTTCAGACACAAATGCTTTAACCACGCCATTTTAATTATGAAGGAAATGAATCACTGGACAAAATTACTGACAGCGGTTATGGTGGAAATGTTTCCACCAAAACAGACCAGGAGGTGAACAGGGCTCGGCAAGACAGATATATTCTTGCCTGGGAAGGAAAAACTGCGAGCCTGTGCCGTTCTGGGGAAGAGGCAGATGCTGAACGAGCATGACTGACTTTTATAAGTGCTGTGTTTAAAAATAGCGGTGTTTATGGATTAGAAAGAAATGAAATCTTTCTAAATGTGGCCATCCTGATCCTAAAGTAGGTCATGTTGCAGTGGTAGCACAGCAGCAGAGTTGCTCATTCAGCAATTCGCTAATTTTAAAGACCTGATCTCCCATTGTCTCCTACTGACAAACAAGCTGGTGGATCCTGGGCTGCTTTCAAACATTTTGGGTGAATAGAGCTTAATTAACTTCTCCCTGGTAATCTGAAGATGACACAGAGGCTAAAAATCTCTTCTTCCCTCAAAACCTTGTTCCACTTGGTCAGGGTTGGAATGTTTTGTCAGGGTTATAGAACACTGGCCCAGGTTGCCCAGAAAGGTGGTGGAGGCCCCATCTCTGGAAGCGTTCAAGGCCAGGCTGGATGAGGCTCTGAGCAACCTGATCTGGTTGGAGATGTCCCTGCTCCTTGCAGGGGGGTTGGACTATATGACCTTTGAAGGTCCCTTCCAACCCTAACCATTCTATGATTCTATGACATGGCAGAGTGTTACAGGGAAAGATCATCAGGTGCTGTCCGGGCGGGACCTGCTCTCCGGGGACGTGCCTTACTTCAGCCTGGTGTTTCCATCACCACGTATTCATTTCAGAAAAATGTATTTATCCCAATGGAATAATGTCAACAGGCATTTTGTTCTTCCACTGCAGAGCCCCCACAAAAACTCCCACGGACACCAGAAATAGCACTGGTATCTATTTTTAAATCATTTCTTTGCCAGCAGGATTCATTTCAGTGAAGGGTCAAATAGAGCTTGGAGATCACGCTGAAACCAAACCATAAAAGGGGTCCAACGTGATAAGAAATCTTATCATTCAGTGACAGTCCTGGAGCCTCTCTGAGCTCTTTCTGCGGACGTCCTGACTGTCAGTGTCCCGCTGAAGCTCTCCTGAAGCAGAAACTCCCACAGCAATGCAGCAGCAGTGGTATCCATCACGCCCTGGCCTAACTCTTCTTCCAGTATTTTTGGTTTGTGGAAATCCTTTTTACTGATTCCACCAGTTACGCACCAAAGGACACTCAAGGCAGACTGCAGCCTTCCCAGTGCAGCGAAAAGCTGACCTGGTCTTTCCCGGAGGTATTCTCTGCTATGAACAAATATTATTTACCTTCTAATCTCTGGTCTGCACCTTGGAAAGGGCAACTGTATATTACTGTAGGTCCACAGTAAATCAAATTCTAGGCTTTGTGTGATTGTACCACACACAACAAATGGGATCCCACCCATACGAAACCTCTGAATGTTCTTGGAATATAAATGAATGACGATAAGAATAACAAATAATAACAAAAGCCCTTTTTCAAGGGCTTATCTGATTGCAAAAACAACTCAGAAAAATGGAGTTAAAGATTTCGACCAGAAAATAAATATATTTCAAACATGAGACAAAAATCTGCCAGCAGACACTAGAACAATGTACAAACTGGGCTGTTCTACAACCACTTGCCAGTCTTGATTTGCTTATTCCCGACATGTTTAGAGGATTTACGAAAAGCTCTGCGCTGCTTCAGACGGAAGGGCTCACCCTTTCTTTTTCTCACTCTCTCCACTGATGGCAGCCCCCCACTCTGCCAGGCATGGGGATGGAATTTGGGAAAGAGCAGAAGTTTTGAATTACACAGATTATTGTGCAAAGCACAGGAAATTAAAACCAATTAATTCCTTGTAAATACAAATGGAGCCAGACTTTCTTTTGATTTATGCTGACTTTTTACCTTCCCCCAATGGCTTATTTCCCTGTTTTGCCATGGAATCCCGCACGGTCGAGAGTGAAATTCGCGGCTACTACACTGTAATACAATATGAAAGACAAATGTTTGGTGACTGCTGATAAAAGAGAAAAGGCCCCACTGTGCATTCTTTTAGCCAACTTATTAGGAGTCTTATAAAACACTGTATCTGTTCAGCGAGAGGAAGTTAATCACTGCTCAGGTTCAAGATTGTGTAAGCAAAGTAGTCAAAGAGATGAACTGACTTATAATGTACTCCCAAAGCTGCAGCTACTCCCCAGATAATCCAGGTAGGAGGAGAAAAGAGAGAGTAGAGCAAGAGAGACTTTTTTTCTCTCTCTTTTTCCTTCCACTGTAATGAAAATCAATGAATATTCTATTGCAGCTGAAAGAGCTTCTTGAAAGGCTAACAAGATGGAAGAGAATAGCAAAGGTTCCAGCTAAAAATATTCAAAATGCTAAATAAAAAATGTCAGTAGAAGAAACGATAAGAAAAACAAGCCGGTTCTCTGCTCCCAGAATGTTAAGTTGGTAGAAAAAACCCTGCACTGGTGAAGTCCAGCAGCAAGGGGAAACTATCGAGTGTCCTTCACAATTTAGGGTTTGGAATTAACCCATCAGATTCAGGACATCAGATGTGAGGAACGGATGTACGACACACGTCAGCTTGAGCGTACAGCTAGCACTGAGCAAGCAAGAGAGCAACTGAGCCTAACAAAACACTACATAAAGTAAACTGAAATTTCATGAAAAGGAAAGAAAAGAAAAATAACTATTTCCACAGCTGTGGCCTGAGGGGTGTCTTCTCTTTTTGGATCTTTTGGAAAACATTTCTGGTGTCAGTCTTTAAAAACCATGAAGCAAAGCTTATTGGTTCTATTCCAGATGACTTGTGAAGAAGAGAGATTTTTAATCATATCTGAAAGCTCCTTCAGGGCTCTATATTTTATATAATATATGGTTTATTATAAGGCACGCTGGTTATTTCAACAGCCTTGCTATTTAAGCTCAGCTATCGCTTCGGCGGGACTTTTTGCAAGCGTTTGCAGTGTGAGCCCCGGCCAAATTCCAGCTCCCATGTGGAATCCATTGGATTGCAAGTGCCGTGCATGCTGGCTCTCCTTTAACTTCTGTCCTCCACCATTTGGAGGAGGCAGAAATGGCACCAGCCATTTCATCCCAGCCTGGGAAAGCATCTCACTAGCAGCTTGGTACTGGGATAACAATCTATCTGATTTATTGCAAACATTGTTCGTGTTCAGAAGGAAATCCAAAGCAACTCCTCCCAAAGCGTCCCGTCCCTGTACCAGGCCTGGTAACGTTTATCTGGGACTCCTCTTAACTCTCAGCTGCTGGAAAATCCCGCCCTAACAGACAGAAGAATCATTCCAGGTCACCGTGGTTATCCATGCACTTTCATTCAAGTCTGCCGGGGGGACAGATCACTGAAACTAACGGAATAAAAAGGGAAAAGACTCTCTTTCAGCCACAATTTAATTGTAGGCCTCTGGTGGCTCGTGCATGACGAGGAACTGTCTGTAGACCAGACTCTGGCATTCTACTCAGAAACATTTTTTTCTTGTCTTCAAATGGATTCAGTTCACTACCTCAGGAAAATTGATTTTTTTTTTTTTTCTGGAGTGAAAAGTTACTAAAAATACAGCAAGAAACAGCTTACTCTTTTGTGAATAGGCTAGATCTATGCCTCAAAGTATTTCTCTGCTAAATAGAAAGGCCTCAAGGACTTATACATCATTAAATCAGTTAATCCATTCAGTGATCAAGTAAATATCCACCAAGGTAAATGTGATGAAAATAAATATTGGCATAGCTGAAAGAACAGAGAATTGGGAAGATTGTTCAGTGGCGAAGAAAGAGCGTCTTACTTCTGAGAAATGGGAATTGGTCTCTCTATTCTTATGCAATTATGCTTTCAAGCACTGATTGCAGATGGAAAGAGCTGATGCACACATCTGGCTACCTGGATGGCAGTTTCTCTTATGAAACTCTCTTAGTCCATTAACTCCTTCAATATATGCGCTTTACATTTCATTAATTGAAAATATAATTACAAGAATGCTGAGGGCCAGGCTACCACAGGTCAGCGCTGGGACACGGAGGGATATTTGCTCACCTAATTCTCAAGCAGCGGCGCCTGGTTGCACATGCAAATGTGGGTCTCATTAAATTGACTCATTCCGTTATGGGTGGTCTTTGAAATCTGACCATCCAGTTGCAAACGGGCAGCCAAAGATCTTTTCAGTTGGGACTTAATTGTAAACATGTTTTCTCTTCCTCCTAGATGTGCCGTTTGGGTTGCAAACAGACCCCCAAGTCACAACCATCGTGGGAAATGATGTTCGGCTGACCTGCCGGGCCTCCAAGTACATCTACAGCCACCTGGCCTGGTACTACCCCTCCTCGGAGGCGGCTCCTAGCGACTCAGTGATCCAGAAAACTCACAGATACTCCATTTCTTTGACATTGGTCATTACTAACGTGACGAAGGAACAAAGCGGCCTCTACAAGTGCCGAGCCCAGAACCAGCACAACAGCACCAACACGCTGGAGCAGCACACGCAGCTCCTGGTCCGAGGTAGGTCCTGCCAACAGACGACAGCAGCGGGACGTGCTGTCGTTCTGCTGCTAGAGCAGAAACGCTGTGCCTCTGCTGCTCCCTTTGAAGCCTTTCAAAGCAGAAGGTATTTACTTACTTATAGACAACCCCCCAACTCTTTTCCTTTATTTTTATAAAAACAGTAACACTACAAATCCTGAAGCCTGGTTTCTTTGGCTATGTGACTATAAAGGGCAGGACACTTCTGGTAGAAACTCACTGAAAATTAGTGAAGGTTCTCCTGCTTCACAGTGAAGAAAGTGAGTGATCGGCTCTAAGCCTTCGCAGAAGAAAAAGTGCTACAGGAATGGGTGAATTTACTAGCTATCTTCCAACAGGGAAGAAAAACCCAAAGCACAGAAATGGAGTAGGATTGAACTACACAGCAGCAAGTGAGGGTGCAGAAGACCGAGTCCTTCAGAAGCCGCATTAGACAGTGATTTCCAAATTGGCTTCTCCGCTTACATTAATGGGTAATGAGACACTGAAGGGACGGCTATGCTGCCGTGAGCACTTGTCACAGGTAAAAACCAGGCCATGCAGCGCTGGCGTCATCCTCGTTAAGCGAAAGAGCACATCTCCCATGTGGTCTCCCACCCCGGGCAGCCAACAACACTCACAGTCCCTTCGCCCTCCATACACACGGGGAGAAAACGCTCGCCCACACCACAGCTGTGGCTAGCAGGGCTCAGATACCTGAGTGGGAGGTGATTTATTTTAAGAAATGGCATGAGCACCTGCCTCTTCCTGCAGCGCGGAGGAAGGGAAAGAATCTCACCCTGGTATTACAGAGCACGAGTGGTTTGGCTTGTCCCCACAGCCGGTACTGGAGCCACCTGTCAGCATCATCTGACATGGAGGCACCGGGCTTTCTCTGCATTCAGGCAATTCACTTTTCTCTCCCTGGCAGATATTTTTACTCATTTAGTCAAATTTCCACCTACGTAGACGCCTACACACAATGGCTATGAGAAAAACACAGCTAAACTGGGAACACATCCATGGGAGAACTGGAACCTTGATCACATTCTTCTGAGAATGACTGGGGTCTGTTATTTGTCTGGCACATGTCAGAAAGGCAATTCTTCCAGAGAACGAGTGGAAATGCCCCTCCAAACCAGCCCTCCTTCCCCTAAGCAAAGTCTTTTAAATGTAGGAACATCCATCAGGTGGATGCAGGTTTTACTGCAGGTTTTATGGGGTTTTTATGCTGTGCTTGAGATTTTACTCATTGCTTTCCTGTACCTTTTATAAATGAACATAACTGGAGGTTAACATCCTTTGTATTAAGGAGATAACTGCACTCATGATAGAGCACAACACAAAATCCTCAGAACTGTTTCCTCTTTGCCTCCTCCTTTCTTTTTTAGTATTCACTCTGCATTTGCTCTGCCCACTCACTGTCCTCTGCTTTCTTCAGCGGATGAGAAACTGAAGGAGGTTTGAGCTGAAGCTGGATGTAAGCTTAGTCAGTTTGAAAATAAGCCAAATCAACTCACCCACTCCTCTTTTAATTGTTGGAGGATTTTTTCCACCACTCAGCAAGCAAACCTTTGCCACTTCCAGCCATGCAGGTGGCCAAAGGAGAGAAGATGGCACAGCCCATGGAGGTGCCTTCTGAAGTCTTACTGTGTTCTTACTTTTTCCTTTGTGACTGTAGCGAAGGCAGCGCCATACGTGATACAAAACCTGACGGATCTGGAAGTTAACATCAGCGGCAAGATCGTTCTGGAGTGCAAAGTCAGCGGAACGCCCGAACCTCAGATTACGTGGAGGAAGAACGGGTACCCCATTTCAGCAGCATCAGGTGAGTGTCCTTGCTTCCCGAGCGTGCTGCGGGAACCAGCAGCTGCTCTTGTGACTTTAATTTTGCATCTTGGGCTAGGTAGGACATCTAGGATCATCCATAATTCAGATCAGACTGTTCTGAGAGAAACCCTTTATAGCTACTAAAATTTTATAAATAATTCTAGAGGGACAAGCATGTAACTCATGCAACCAATGGAAACATAAATAAAATATTTGGAAAAAACACCTCCGGGTAAATATTTCAGCACAGTGCATGGAAAGTTATGTGCAGTTCTCTTGTTAACAACAACAGGATTCATAGGCAGAACACCCAAAATGTTCTTGCCTTTCGGATTCAAAGCCTGACCTGTTTCCTTGTTTCTGCCCGAAACGCATCTTTAATCATAGAATCATAGAATCATAGAATAGTTAGAGTTGGAAGGGACCTTCAACGGTCATCTAGTCCAACCCCCCTGCAAGAAGCAGGGACATCCCTGACTAATGAAACAGATGAGCTCTCAGTTATTTTGCCACAAATCAGGAAAAATTTAATATGGAAAATTAATCACAAAAATGAAATGTAGAAAAGCCTCACATAGGTCATATCTAGGCAACCTCCCTCTTCCCGCTCCACCTCCAGCCCCCACTGCCTGTGAATCCAGGATTGCTCCACGCAGTGATTTTTCCAGGGATGTGCATAACCTGATTTCCATGTTCCACATGCTAGAATTCCCATCACCTCCCACAGCCTCCAAGACATCAGCTTTTTCCAATAATTCCTCCGAGTTCCCTTTTTTCCCAACAACACTGTTGTCTCCTAACAACAGTGCGTACCAGGCCTGCATGGACGGGAGCCGACTTTCAGCTTTCTGTCTCCTAAAAGCATTTGTAGGCAGCCAGGTTATTGTGATAATATTAACCAGAATCCCTTACAACAGGAATTTCCATGGAAAATAACACCCTGGTCATCGAGCGAGTGAAAAAGGATGACGAAGGGCTCTACGAATGCAAGGCAACCAATGACATGGGCCAAGACAGCACATCCGCCTTCATTAAAATACAAGGTGAGGTCCAAGTGGAGGTGAGATGCAGACATTGTATTGGGCTGAGGGGAACTATTGTTCAGTCATGGGCTTGGGCTACATTTAAAACTTGGTCGTACGTGTAATCTACAGGTTCTGAGGAGAAATCCAACATTGAAGTCATCATTTTGGTCTGCACTGGCCTAGCTGCTACTCTTTTCTGGCTTCTTCTGACCCTGTTCATTCGGAAACTCAGAAAAGTAAGAGAGCTTCCATATCGCACAAAGGCTCCGGGATTGGGCCCAGTTTATGCAGAGCATCAGAGTTTAGGGACAAATATTTGGGACAAATGGTAGAAAAATTGCAAAATTTCAGTCCAAGATTTCTGCTGATAGTCTTTTGACTTCTCGAGAGATCACTTGCACTTTTGAGATCTCTACCGACTTCCATGGTACCATAAAATCAGCGTCCTCCCTCTTTATGAGTCAAACTGGCTTGCAGGATTAGTAAACAAACCAAAAAAAAAAAATCTAAATACCCTAAAATGAGGGCTTGATTTCAGCGCTTGTCCAATAAGATTGCTCTGAAACACAGGCATTAAAGGGGGCCCTGTTTTCAGAAAGATCCTAGGATGTTTGCTCTAGAAAGGAGCTCAAACCACACAGTTTACTTTGTCTCCAAGTCCTCCTATTCTTTCACCTCTCTTTTCTGACTCAAAAAAGTACAGTTTCAGTAAAGTTCCAAGGAATTTAGGTCTGTTTTTCCTAAAGCAAACAGTAAACAGAAGGGCAACCACAGCGCTCTGCTCTGCAGCTCACCAAAGTGCAGCCCCAGAGCTGATCCCAATACTTGAGTAAAATTTCCCCTTCTATTGCAAACGCAGTGTTTGGATTCATGTTTTCTTCCTTGATCTCACTTTTACAGAGTTGTGGACCACAGTGAATTTCCTGTTACATTTTACACCCCTGCAAGTCTGCTCACAGGACCCACTAAATCACAATTCCTCACTTAGCAGCATTAGAAGTAGCAGTTTTCACCAGCTTTCTCTCGATTTTGAACTGTAATAAGCACTAGCCATGAAGTAGGAAACTATGGATAACCAAGACCGCAAAACAAAACACTAGGAAAACGCCAGAACGCTCCGTAGTGCACCAGAAAGTGCAACTCGTGGAGTTCCCACAGAAATGCACTGCTGTCCTTCAACAGATAGAGGGATAGATGCTGTGTCCTCAGAGCGCGTGCCAGCACTCTTATCAGTGACTCTTCCCAACACCCATGAGCGGCAGGCACAAATAAACATTTTTTTCTCAGATATTAAAAAAAAAGAGAGGCAGGAAGCTGAAAGCAATGCATTCATGGTTCAGAATAAATTTCAGAGCCAAGTGTGGAATTCAGGGAGCTCCCCAGCCAGCACTTGGTCTTGCAGACAACAGCTCTCTCCCATTAGAACGGCAGGGTAAATACTGTGAATAATTTCTCCATGCCTTGTTTTTAGCCTGATGCCACAGACATTAAAACAGGATACCTGTCAATTATAATGGATCCAGAGGAAATGCCTCTTGACGAGCAGTGCGACCGTCTTCCCTACGACAGCAGCAAATGGGAGTTCCCAAGAGACAGGCTGCGGCTGGGTGAGTGCTTTGGGTATTACTGCTGTAAAGAATGATGATTCCTAACGCTCCTCAGTTTCGCTGCATCTGTTGTATAACCCAAGAAGCAGCCTCTCGTTTAGTGCCAGTGTGCTCCCACCCTTGGGGAAAATTGGCAGTGAGTCACAGAATTCAGAATCATCCTTATCAGGGGGTGAAACAAGGGATTTGGTAAGAAAAACAAAGATGTTGTCTCTCTCAAAATAGCTACCACTTCTTTTTCTTTCTTCGGGAAGCGAAGCCAAACTCTTGACAGGGAAGAAAGGTACCTGCAGGTACTGTCCCTGCCAAAAGTGTGATTTCACCCCCACAGAGGAATGGGGAAAGAGAAGTCAGTCTGAAAGGTAACAGCCCCTCAGTGAACAATCTTTTGAAGAAATCTATCAATTCATCCAGTAATCAATTCCTTATGAATCACTTGAACTTGGCATTGAGTTGTAAAGAGCTACCAGGAAAAAATAAACCAGATTTCATTCCATAGCTCAGCTCACTGGATGATGGAGCAAGGAAATGTAAGAAGCAGGTTGTGTTTTATAGACAAACAGTAACATCTGTGCACAATGAGGAGTGCAGGGAACAGATCTGTATGTGTGTGCTCTTGGTGCTTTAGCTGGAAAACACAGAAAGAGGAGGAAGACACAAAAAATGAGATGCTAGTGGGACACAGGGTCAAACTAGCAGAACCAACGAGACAGACCGTTGGTCTGCACTGTGGGTCAGAGCCCTCAGAGCACACTAGGCATGAAAATTCAAATGAAAGGGAAAATAAAGAAAAAATAGTCTTAAATTCCATTTATTATAGCTTTTACATCAAACAAACGTCAATAACTGAAGGGTTAAAGGTTCTGAGTGTCTGAGTGCCTAGCTGGCTATCTCCATGAGTGTGATTCATGAGAGACCAGGGTTCCACAATTCTACGTTTAACCCAAACTCTGACTTTCCTGGGCTTCAGGACAATTCTGTGTAATGTTTTTACCCTTAAGCCATAGGTATGTAATTCAGCCCTACCTTCAGCTGAATTCAGATTTATTTATTCTGCTCTGTTCTATCACGTACTGTATTGCATTAAAGTCATACGGATATAAATCGTCCCCTTTATATCCGTATACTGCAAATATGCGATACAGCCTTCTATTGACTGTCGGTCTACGTCGTGCCTGGGCACCGGAGTGCTGTATTTCCTGCACAGCTGAGAACGCACGTTTCCCTCTTATCTGATGCAGACTGTCATTAAGTCCCCTTTGGCTCATTCTTGACTCTTGCTTCTCTAGGTAAAACACTGGGTCATGGTGCTTTTGGGAAGGTGGTGGAGGCGTCTGCTTTTGGCATTGATAAATCTTCAACCTGCAAAACAGTTGCTGTAAAAATGCTTAAAGGTACATATCCCTCTGAGATTCTCGCAAGACTCCTCAGGGAACCTGTGGGCAATGAGGTTTCCAGTTCTCAGCTCCAAACCAGTCCCAAGTTCATTGTGTTCAGAAGGGAGTGGGTTTGTCACATGGGAGCAATTAGCCGTTATACAGTGGATGTTAATGTGTAGGAAATGACAAGTGGGCTCCGTGCTGGGCTGCTGATTAAGCCTTGTATTCCTAGAGGAGGAAAACAGCGGCTTCCAGGTCTGTGGGGTTAGGAGGGAAACAGATTACAGACTGTAATTACATTAGATAGTCTGAAATTGGATCCAAGCCTTCGATCATAGCCCTTCCAGATGTAGAACAGTTCAAGGGGCTGGAAAAAAGGCAATGCCAAGGGAGTGAATTAAGAGACAACTTGCTTGCAATTATTGAAATTAAGGAAAGCTTTTACCATTCAGCGGTGGGGAAGGGGGGAACTTGGAGACTATTCTTTCATATTCTATTTGCGTACAAAGCCTCTGCAGACAGCTTATGAATAAATGCATCAGCCAGTACAGTCACTCCTTGGGCTGGAGGTTTTTCACTGCTCACTTAGGATTTTTTCAAAGGTACAGTCATGCTCACTGGATGGCTTTTCACAGCCCACACTGCTCCGCGTTGCTGCTGCATGGCAGTATTAACCCCTGCAATGCCACGATTCCAGAACTTCTATCACCGTATTTGACTTCTATTGCTAGCTGCCTTTCCTGATGCTCTGCTACTTCCCACCTCTCTGAAATTTCAAAAACATCAGTTTTCACCTGTCTGGACCTCCTCTGAATCTGGGCTCCCTTCTCTGCATCAGTCAGTGGATCTTCAGATCATCTTCTCTCCTACTGTTGTTTCTTCTGTTCCATGCCCATCTCCAGATCCCTGAAAGACCTTAGAGGCCCCGATCCAGACATGCTCCCTTCTCCATCCAAAACTTATTGCCCCAGATAGCTCTGCGTTTTCATTCACGTCCATGCTGTGCTTCCCAAATGATCCTCATGTCAACTCTACCCTGCCTGCACATATTCAGCAAACTATCTGACAGTTCCTCCATCATTTTACCCCTTCCACCCCCAGTGGAGGCAGCAGCCTCCTGCTCTAACCTGCCCCTCCCCAACTAACATGCCCATAATTCCCTTCCTGAATAAAGCAAATTCTCTAGTTTGAGTCAATCCATTCAGGAAAAGGAAAAAAAAAAAAAAAACTCTGGAGAGGTCTGCATTACTGCAGTTCTAGCATTATGTCTCATTTCCATGAAGCAGGCTGGGATCAGTTCTGGGCTGAAGACTATAACTTCATGTGCAAGATTATGCGAAACACTTCTGAGGCTGGTCTGCTTAGGTTTCACCACAAGCGTGTTCCAGTTCACGCCAGGGTAAATCAGGAGTAATACCACCCACGTACGCACACATCTACAAACACTGATGACTGAAGAAATCTTGGGCTGGGAATAGCTCCTTCTTTATGACACAATTTGGTGAAAGACAAACAGATAAAGGGGTTACATTTGTCACATCAAATGATCTGTTACGTCACTGTTTCTTCATATTTAAATCTTGCACGATGCAAAGGCAAAACCAGGGGAAACAGGACACAGCCACTTTTGTTAAAATACATCAAGTTCAAGGTTCGCACACAATTACAGCCCCCTCTGCTTTGCTGGAAAATTTATTTCTTGGGTTGATGAGATCTCGCAGGGCTGAGATTTAGTAATGCTGAACATTCTCCAGCACATTTGGGGACCCAACTTACAGATGTGTTGGATTCCTCCATCCCCCTGCAGTGGAGAGTCACTCAGTACTGTGGAAAACAATATTCTGAGGTATTGTAAAAAAGTCCTACTAGACTGCACATCACCGTTAGAGAGAGGAGCACATTCTTCTGTGTGCTGTTGTTGCCTGGAGTGGTTGTTTGTCCCTTTGCTACTCTTGCAAAATTCAGTCCTTGCAAAGGCTCCGGTGTCTGATTTTGGGGGAGGGTTCTCCCACGGGACAGTAACCCTCCATAACCCATGCTAGAGAAAGGAAGAGTCACCCAAAAGATAAAGTGCTATACCACTTCATAAAGGTCAACAGACAATGAAACGGATGAATTATTATCTGTTTAAGAGTCTGAAAAGCAAAGATACCGCAAGTAACCTGGGTGGTTTTTGTTTCCAAGTATAAACAGGATCTTGCTGTGTCCTGTTAAAAATATCCTGTTGTGTAAAGATGATTTTTTTCCTGTTTATCTTAAGCAGAATGTGCAACTACGAACGAATGTAAGGCTTTAATGTCTGAACTGAAGATCCTCATTCACATAGGTCATCACCTGAACGTAGTCAACCTGCTGGGAGCCTGCACCAAAGCTGGAGGTGAGAAGTCCTCAGTAAATAAGGAGCAGAGAAGAAACACTTTTCAGATACTGGGGTGTTTGGATGTATCTGTGGCGGAGTCCCAGTCTCATGCGGTTAATGCAAGCACACACATTTCTACCTCTCTGCTCACAGGAGAGCTTCTGCTACTGCAGAATATGGCCACATCTCGTCAATGGTTTCCAAATGTCTTCTCCCATCATTTGTCTGTTTTCTTTTTCTCTGTCCTTCGTAAGCTTGTTTACAAAGCGATTATGGATTTAAGGGAGGGAGGATCCTTAATTGCAGTTAGGTGCCCAATTCCTGCACGTAGGCACTACTGACCGTTTCAAAGGTTCTTCTCCCTCCTCTTCCCTCCTTATCAGGAGGACGCACCAGGCTGTGCAGCTCCGTGAGGCCTCCTCCTTTCCCAAGCACTTCACTCGTCAGGCAAACGCAGGCATTTTTTGTGCAGTGCACAGGAAGCCTGAGGCTCCTGAACGGAGCAACAGCATGGACTTCCAGAGGGCTGAGCTGGCACAATGGGCTGTACATCATATAAAGAACCTGCTGCAAAGTGCAGACTTAAACAAAGGACTCCATCAATCTCAGACTTTTGCCGCTAAAACATCCCTTCCCATAAAGGTATCCTTGTCTGCTACCATACTATGCTTTAACTTCAAGGTAACAACTCTCAAAGATGCCTCTTTACTGCTTACAAGGAACCTTCAAAACAACCCCAAAGGATAGATTCAGGAGAGCTGAGGAGAAAAAAAAACAGAGAAAATAAATGAAGAGGGAAGAGCAAGAGAGATGGTGCACACATCTGTTGTCATCTGAGAGTTGAAAGCTATCCTTTTCCCAAAGAACATGTAGTTGTCCAGTCACGGCGGGGAAAGAAACCTTCAGAGGGGTAGATTTGGTAGGATGCCAGGAAAGATATCTTCCCTCTAGCAAGATACTCCCAGTTCCTCAAGGAGCAGACAGCAGCCAGAGGTACTGCTGTAATCTGGGAGCCGTGAACAGGGAACTTGCAGAAATTGCTGTAGCGCTGCAGACCCCAAAAGCTGGTATGGGAGGATGGCCAGCTTTAGCTGGGGGGGTTAAAATTCAGATGCATAAGCACATAGCCTTTGCTTGGGACTGGGAGCAGAGGGGAAGTCACATTGTCAATGCTGGTGATCCTCCTCTGCTGTCAAGTCAATGAGGTCAAGCCAATACAAACAGGTGCTAAAGCACGGCAGCATCACGAAGAGCTTATTAGTCTTTAAGCAAAGCACTAATTAAGCCACAGAGTTCTGGCTGCACAGTAGGACACCTCTCAGTAACTGGTCAAATATCGTGACTGTCCAACCTCTGAGGAACAGCTTCTCCTGGCAGTCCCTCAGCTTCCCGTTCTCCAGCCTGCTCCATCTTGGTTGCCCTCCCGGGTGAAGAGGCAGCCCTCGCTCTGCCCTGCTAGCTGCCCAGGAAAACCACCGCTTACTCTGGGGAGCGGTGCACAGAGCAGAGTGGTGCAGCACGGCCTGGCAGGGCTCTGAGGAGCCTCCGGGCAGGCGCTGGTTTGTTTACCTTTGAGCAATGCAACTGCAGACCAAAGAAAAATAGCCTCGAGCTCTCAAGACAGACACGGGGATAACGGTTACTATTAAAATGCCATTGCAGAACGCAGTGCTTTCTCCTTCCTTGCTAGGTTTTATGTAATGGTATTCCCCATGAAAACTGATATTAAGTATGCACATATATTATTTTAACAATATAACAAAGAACAAATTTTAACACCTTGGCTGAGTGACATTAAGCAGTTAGAACTAATGCACAGTATACGCTTTACAATGAGGAAATAAAATATGGAGAGGCCACGTCTAGGAAGCATTTCAAAAACATGAATAAATCACTAACTGGAGCATTAAAGCTGTACTGGACTCTGCATTTCCTCAGGGCATCCATGAGGGATGTTCAAATGTAGGTTCTTCAGAACAACGTTCCCCAGCGCGGCTGCCTTTGCGCCCAGGCGAGCGGCGGTGCGTGCTCTGGGCTGGCTGCGGTGGTGCAGTCGCTGTGCAGGTGCAGGTGCTGAACACGTCACAGCTGTAGGCGATAGGAACTGGAAGCCCTGAACAGCCCAAAGGTGTGCGTTCAGCCTAGCAGTGCTGTAAGACTTCACAACCACAGAGCCCGGCAACGCTATTATCAGCCATCTACTGGTTATTATTGCTAGAATTCCCCATCTCCCTTTGAAGGGGACAATCCACTTCCAAAGTGTGCGCAGCACCCAGTCTCGGGCAGGATGCAGAAACCAGAATCCCTAAGGTTCACTCTCCCCCACTCTCCACCTCACCGGTCAGAACTGCGCATGGCCTGAGGGGCAGGCCGCAGAGCAAGGCTGTACGCGCGTTTCCAGCGCAGCCGGACACAGGCGCTGCACAGAGCTGCCTCCTCCCCAAAGAATCGTATGATTCTATGATTCTCTGGGGAGGAGGCAGCTCTGCGCAGCGCCTAAAGGGCCCAGTGCAGCTCTCAGCTCTTTCCCTTTGAAGTTCAGACTGCTGAGGCTGAACTATGGACCTCCTAGGCAGAAAAAGCTTTCTGGACATCAAAGTCTGGTTGCTTAGGACTGATAATAATACCTGTTTACATGCGTTCTAGTCCCACAATTTCACCATCTTCCATTTGATGCGTACAAAAAGCAGTGATTATGCTAAAGGTACAGAATGTAGATTTTCCCTGTCCTAATAGCTCACGCTGAAACATAAAAGCCTTTTGCAAGCAGATCTTAAAAACACACATAATTGTATAAAAGCAGCAATTGCACAGAACTCTACAGTAGTTTGTACAGAACTTAGAAAGGAAGAAATTGATAGGACTTTCCAGGCTTTCAAAAACTTTAGACTAGATATTTTTGCAACTTTGGATTTAGATCTATGATCCTGCCTACTTTTATTGCCCCGAGTGGCCCCAACTCCACCCAAACAAACAATTGTGAATGCAGCAGGGAAAAATACAGACCGGTCCATGCTACGGATCTATGTATAGAGTAAAACAACCTTAACAGCATATGAGACTGTATATTCTAATTTATCATTCTGAAGTTTCCTTTGTTTATAAATAAGGAATAAATACCAACTGTTACCATCTAATGGGGAAAACTAAGACTCAGTACTGTATTTCCTTCTCTCCGTATCCACTACTGATCCTGTAGTTCTGGAGTGTCACTCCTCTGTCTCCTCACTTCTTCATCTGTATAACAAATGCCAGTATTTACTGATTTTGAAGGGGATTTGTGAGGATAAGTTAGTATTAAGTGCTTTGCAGTGCGTCAAAACTCATTTGACTTTCACTGTCTTTTCAGGTCCTTTAATGGTCATTGTAGAATACTGCAAATATGGAAATCTGTCCAACTACCTACGAGGCAAACGAGGAGACTTCATTGCATACAAGGTAAAGCAATGTCAGGCTTCTCACAGTCACACGGCAGAGAATTAACAACCCCTGAACACAAGCTGGATGTTTTTCTGCGTTAGCACTGAGGCAGTTTGGTATTTATACCGGCACTTTATTTCCTCACCACATCTCAATTTGTATGAGCGAGAAAAGGAAACTTTTTGTCCCTGTAGGATCTCACTCCCATCCTTTTCTGTTCTAGCCTGCTAAAGAATCGGTTGCAAATACCCAAATTTGAGAGAGAAAGGGAATTACTTGCAAGATACCACCCAGCACATGGGGAGCAACAAAGCAGTAGTGAAAAAGTGGTATGAGCTGAACTACAGAAGGCGAACCCTCCCAAAATACAACCCCAGCCTGGGGATTTTTGTTTCTAGGCTCACCCCCGAGACCACCTCCTCACTGTACAAATACAGCAGCGAAAGGGCTCCGTCACCCAAGGCTTGCCAGAAACTGCAGCCTCCCCAGGATTATTTTCCCAGATGATTCTATTATTATTATTATTATTGTTATTATAGTTATTGACTACAGGCACAGAAGTACAGAAGGTACTTGCTGTAAGAGAAGGAGATTTTCCTGGTAGAGTTACTCAAAATTTCTTTTCCCACTGTTGTTTTAATGAATTGCAGGGACTGGTTACGTCTCACTCCCCAGGACAGGGTGAGACAGATACATTTTGGTGCACATCATGCACATACCCTGAACTGTGATTTTTAGTGTGCTTTCCTAAGAAAGCAAGAGGTACAGAATAACAACCTCTCTCTGCTCATCTATCAGTCTCACCCAGGCAGCTTCCAGCTAACTTTTACGGTGGAATATTGCTACCAGTGAAACAGGAGGTTCTGTATTAACAAATAGGAAACCAAGCTGAACATGATGTTCCACCATGGTCTGAGCTCATCTCCAGAGGACACTTTCTCCATATGCCATTCTGTTACATATGTTGAATCCCCCGGCATTGCATGATCCAAAGCTAAAAATCAGTTTCCTACCACTTCTAGTCCCAGGAAAACTCTGACCAAGCAGAGAAAAGTCTGGATGAGTCCAACAGTGACTTGACCGAACTGATCAAGAGGCGCCTGGAGAGCGTAGCCAGCACAGGAAGCTCTGCCAGCTCAGGGTTTATTGAAGATAAGAGCTACAGTGATTCAGAAGATGATGAAGAAGGTAAAAGAAACCCATCTGATCTCCTATCTTTTATTGTAAAGATTTCTGTTAGCTTGGCTAGTGCCGCACACGCTGTCACACGCGTTATAAGCCCTTACGCAGCTTGACTCGTTCCTGAAATCACAAATTCCTTCATTTGCCTGTGCCCCACTCCAGCTTTCTCACAAAAACAGATTTGCAATGACCTGTGCATATAAAAGTTGCTCCTCTTCTGTAAGAGGAGCCATAGCAATATTTTACCAGAAGATTTGTGAGGCCAGTCTGTCCCCATTCTCATCACTCACTCACTGTAAATATTTTTCCTCACGTTTATCCCCAGATGTTGTTTTCCCCATAGCCAAACGACATGATTAATGTAGGACAGAACTTTCAAAATCATCTTATCTTCTGCCTCTACATCAGTGGTTCCCAAACCAGAGCTGTAATTCTAGTAGAGAACCTGCATAACAATACTCAGATGCAGGGCTGGGGTCATCAGCACGCAAGCGGCACCAGTGCCAACAAAGTTCGTAGCTATTGCTGCAGTGTCTTCCTCTGTCTGTGATCTCTCCTAGACGCTGAGGACCTCTACAAGCGGCCCCTGACCTTGGAGGATCTGATTTGCTACAGTTTCCAAGTGGCAAAAGGCATGGAGTTTCTCGCCTCCCGAAAAGTGAGCTCATTAAAACGTCAGGGCTGAACTTCATTCACAGAATCATGAGTATCTGAAAAAAGAAATCCAAATACACTTTTTGAGCCTGAGTAATCTGCTTTTTGCTCTTTTGAAGTGTTGGAGATCACATCAGCTCTGGTGGATAAGCACTAAGTAGCACTGAAGGAGCTACATCACATTCTTGGCTCCAGGGACCGGCACCTGTAACATGAGAGTTTAGATGGAAGGAGTGGGTACAGACTGTAAGACAATTTGTGGAACTGTCTCAGAAATAAATGCAGAAAAGGCTTCTTATAGAAAAAGATCCTTCTAGTATAGTCAGCCAAAGCACTACTGAAAAATGAAGAGCGAGTATCCAGCTCTTTATTTAGCTTGTCAGTAAGATCAGCAAAGTTAGCACCACTTTTCAATACCAAAAAAAAAAAAAAAGTATGTTTGTAGCCTGCAGAACACCTGTTTTTGAAGTAAACTAAATGCAATACACACACCAAAGTACGCACAAAACAGAGAGCTTGCGCTCACCACACAGCTACCAGGGTAACAGAGAAACCACGAGCGCAGTAATTCCCTGGGTGCAGTTACCCCAGTCTCACACGCTCACAGGACTGCATTTGCAAATGTAGCCGCAGCTGCTTTTTGACCTCTCCCAAATTTGCCGCAGAACAATTAAGTGGAAAACGGCACTCCCTTCGCCTCATCGTATCTATGAGTGTTATTTCACAGGGAAAAATCAGAAAACTAACTGCAATACTTTGTTCCCTGAGTTATTTTCTCTTTTGCATGTGACAGTATATTTGCAGCAGGTTCCCACACACATTTTCCCTCTCTAACCTGCTCACAACAAAAATTAATTTCACTTTCCATTCCCAAAGAAGGGCTCACGCTCTCAGCTCTCGTGGTGGCTCGTTGTCCGGGCAGACCCTCTGATCTCGCTTCTCCTCATTCCTTCACAGTGCATCCACCGGGATTTGGCAGCAAGGAACATCCTTCTTTCGGAGAACAACGTGGTGAAGATCTGCGACTTTGGACTCGCCAGGGATATTTATAAAGACCCTGACTACGTACGGAAAGGAGATGTAAGTGGAAGAAACTTGAAATGCTAATCTCAGGGTTTTATTCCCCGCGGGCTTGGGCAGATGAGTAACAACAGCTCTGGCAACGCGTGTGTCTCTTCATTCTCAGGCAAGACTTCCACTCAAATGGATGGCTCCAGAAGCTATTTTCGATAAAATTTACACAACACAGAGTGACGTATGGTCTTTCGGAGTGCTGCTATGGGAAATATTTTCTCTAGGTAAGAATGGTTTTTTCCCCTGATTTATGGCTCTAGTGCTATGGAAAGCTTTAAGCAAAAGATGACAACGTGGTGCCACGTTTCTGTATCAGTTAATACAATCGCACAGTGCAGATCAGGTCAGGGAAATAAAGTCAATGAGAACTCCACCTGGAAAACAGCGAATACTGGGGGGAGAGGTAATAATTGAAGCCCACAGAGATAATGAAAGCCTCTGCTGCTTGGGAATGAAATATTTGTTCGAGAGCGATGAAGAAGTTTCCCCATCAAACCATATTTCCCCCTCAGCAGCCTGCTTCAGGAAATCACACAGCTCAGAGGTCGCAGAGGATTTACACTGCTGCTGACAGAGTGCTCTGACGTTGCTAGTGGCAGCCCACGGAACACAAGGGAGCTTGCCCATATGACATTTTATCCCAGCTTGCTTCTCTTCCCCACAAAATCTAAGTAAGATTTCCTAAGAAAAATGTACTGGCAGCAGCTGCCATCAGGTTGATAGGAGAACAGAGGCTGGACTCTGCGTAAGTCATTTTGGCAGCGAGCAGGTAGAATGCTCACCCTTCAGACCATATCATTTGCAAGCCACAACATATTTGAAAGAATAGTAATGGTGTTCTTTATGTGCTACAGATTTCATCTTACGGGGCTGTTAGAGATCTCAGCCTCACAGATCTGGTTACCGTCCAGCAGATAAAGCCCTGAAATTCAGACAAGCACTCTTACAGACAGTTGGACTTTGCCGCTCTCAAATTCTCCTTGCAGAGTGGCAAGTTTCGTTTTCCCGAGGGAATTTAGGAATGTAAGCTCTGGCTTTTTAATCAGCATTCGCAGACAAAAGAAAACAAGAAGCATTGTCAGCTTAAGCTGCTGAATTTTAAAGCAAACTCTGTAATCTCCTACTATCTGTGGTTCATGGCTCAGTCGAAATGAATGACCAGGCTCAAGATGCCAAGTGCGGATCCGTATGGAAACTCTGGAGCTGTTTCTATCCTAATCTTTATTTAGGGCTGGCAGCAGAGATTACAACCCGATTTCAGTCCAAGTCTTTGATCTGGACTTTATTCTAGTTTGCATCAGCCTGCAAAACCAAGTTCAGACTCAAGTGGCTCAAACAAGTGGCAGTTATTGCGTTCTCCAGAGCTCAGTCCTATTTATTTACAGTTTTGTTCCTTCGGCGTAACGCTCCCATGACTCTGCAACAGCATCACCTGCTGCATGTGTTTTGAAACGCCACAGAAAGACAAAGCTGCAGAAACACCAGCAAAGCCCCAGTTCTAACAGATCATTCAAGAAGATGTATTAGCGTGCAGAGACGCGCTCAGAAGGGACAGGCTCTCCACTGGGCATCTCCCAGGAGCCAAACGAACCAAATAGGGCTGAAGGGCAAGGACCACTGCAGAAGGCTGTTTATACCATTCCCAAAGGTCCTGACAGAGTTTAACAGACGTGAACTTTGGGTCATTTGGCCTTTAATACTAAAGACTAATAGAAATTAAAATACAGTCACTGAAATCCATCTCTACTTTTAATTATTTTTAAAAATAATTTATCTGGTTTCTTTTAATTTTAGATAGCCTCTTTTCTTAATGAAGGTGCTTACTCGGAACAATAGGCTGTCCTCTTCTGAATTCAGAGGGATCTACTAAATGACTTCAAGGGCTGCCATCCGCAGAGCAGCCTCTGCCCCCGTTATGACGTAGATCACAAAGTACTCTCTTCAATCCGTGGCACAGATTCAAAAGCCGTCATTTTCTCTAAGAGGGTTTTTCAAACAGATCATCCAGGCATGGCTGTGGTTTGGCACCACTCACATCTGCAGCTCACACGATAAATATTTAATTAAGGATTTGTGTCACTGATTGAACTCTCTTATATAAAAGTTTTACAGATCACTGAGAGCCAGGGGATGGAAGTTATTTGTCACTGCTGCAGGGTATGTTTTGGCTCCCATTTACAACTGCTGCTTTTTACTGGGTCGCACAGACTTAGCGCCCTCTAAGAAAGGAAAAGATACTGATTAGCAAAACGCACAGTTTGGTCTGGACACTGGCCCTTGCAGGGTCAGGACTTGAATGAAGCATGACAGGCTTCCACCAGAAAGGTTGGCAGACTGGATCCATTTGGGTGATACACGGAGAGTCAGGACTTGAGAGACTGTTCATTTTCATTTGGGGCCGAGCTTGCGTCGAGCTTTGCTTTATTTAAATGGGGTCAGCGTTGCTGCAGGTAACGCAGCAATGTTTAATACATCTTGAAATCACTTACATGGCGCATTACAGAATGTCAGCGTCTCCTGGAATTTAAATGTGCACTGTTCAAAAAGCAATCAGAGGTAATTATGTAAACAAGCAGCGCCTGGTAGTATAACATCAGCATCTTGTTATCCTACTAAAATAAAACCAAGATCAAAAGAGTGCTACCATACCCAATGCATGCCACATCTTTTGGAAGAGATTTCCCCTCAGGAAAATGTCACGTGTAGACCCTATACCGTATGTTTCAGCCGACATTTCTCCCAGGCTGCCTCAGCATCCCAAATCCAAGTTACTAGGCGTATCACACAGCCCCGACGAGGCATAATGGTGAGTGGCGCTAGAAAAGGAAGAGCTCCTTGCTTTTGAGATCTGAGCTGCCTCCAGCTGGTAGGAGGCCAGCACTGCTTAAAATATAAACTACCAAAAGATCTTGCAATCAAAAATTATTCTTCTTTGCCTTCCCTGTACTTGCTCTCACCAACGTATTGCAGTTGATATGATCAATGATGTAATCAAAGAAAGATAACGCAGATTGTGAGATCAATGGGAGTTCTCCATCCCCCCTCACCCAACGGTGAGGTGATCTGATACCTGCACACCAAGGGAATTCAGATGTGCTGTGGCTCAGCGTCCCTGAGCTCTGAAAGTCCTTGGAGCCTATCTGCTGTGTTGAGATGCCCTCTTACAAAGTTGCCAGGATCTTTGCTCCCCAGTGTGTCGTTTTGCGGATTGAGCGGTCAGATTCACAGAGTAACTCTGAGAACAGTCACATTTTGGCACCCTCTTCACTGCTTTTATCCAAAAGATTCCTGCTGTGCTTGTTGTGCCCCCAAGTGCACGGCACATGACAGTGTTTCCAAATGAGAGGGGAAAAAAAAAAAAAAAAAAAAAAAACAGGAAATAGGCAGGAATGGTAAATCATATACAGATTCCTCGAGGGCTGGCTACAGATCCAGATTCCATTCAATCCCCAATGTTAAGGCTTGATTAAATTTTCTTCCAAATTCACCATCCAGCTTCTAGGATGCCAAAATGTGAAAGAGGAGGGCTGCGCTCCACGTGACGCCTTCGCTGAAGGAAGGGAGGAAAGCTTCCAGATCTTTTAGGTCATTCTACAGTAGGTTCAGCAATCTTTCAATCTTCACAGTGGACAGCTCTTGAATTTTACCTGTGAGATCTGGATTACTCAGATGCCATAGCATTTTCTCAAATCACGGATTTGTTCCCCTTAAAGTGCAGATGTCATACAACAAAGATCACAACCTCGGAACAGCTCCCGCTCGCTCATTAGCTGAAGAGAAGAGCGTACTCAACACATACATAGATTTCTTCTACTAGCTATTCCTCTGAAGACAACCATTTACACAGGGAAGTGAAACAAGTCTCACTCCTTCATTGTGGTGACTGCTAGGCCAACTTTTGTGCAAGTTAATATAATACCACCAGTCCCTTTACAAAAGTCTGCCTCTCAAAAGCAATCACAGTTGCCATGATCTGTCCACCCCCGTTTCACACTAACCATTGAGTGGCCCTGAAAATAAGCAGCATTGAATTCACACTCAGAAAACAAAGCTAAAATTTTGGAAGGTCATTTTTCAAGGAAATTTCACCTGTAGGACTGCGTAATACAGATACAATACTGAACTGGTGAACCAGGAGAGGACTGCTACAATTCCACACCGGAGGTTGAACTGCAAGGTTCTCCCAGCCTTCTGCAGGCACCAGATGCCTGCAGCTTTCTCTGCACTTAACACATGGAAGCCAGAGATTCCGAGGCAATGAACGACGAGCAGGACTGGCTTACCTCACGTGTATTCACGTGGTGCAGGACACTAGCAGACTAACAGTTTGGAAAACAGTATTTAGCCATTTGAATGAGCTGGAACTTTTCTACCACTGACCAAGAGGTCATTTAAAGTCTCGAACAAACAAAATTTATTTCACTTCTGCCATATTTTACCTTGGGGGGGTCCTGGCTATATCACAAATGCAGAGGAGACAGCATGACTGAAAAGTCTAAAGGGACAGAGTGAGTCTAACAGGTTTGCAAGCAAAACACACAGACAGTAAGTGATGCAACCCCTTCTTTGCTCTAGGTTCTTTTACTGTCAGACTCTAAGTAATCTTGAGTGCTCAGCAGAAATCACCAATGTGTGTGGTGGGAAATAGGGATCAGGCCATTCCAGAGCCCCCTTCTTAATTCTTCCATCAGGCGCCTCACCGTACCCTGGAGTGCAGATAGATGAGGACTTTTGCCGACGGCTCAAAGAAGGAACCCGGATGAGATCTCCAGAGTACTCTACTCCAGAAGTGTAAGTGCTCCTGGTTTGGTACTGAGAGTTGACACACGTAATTTAAGTATTACGGAAGAGCTTGTATTGAAGTGTGCAGCGGGAATGAGACCTCAGCAGATGACAGCTATGTATTTTGTTTACAGTAAGCATTGTAGTCGTGCATATCTTGGGTGTCCTGACACTACAGACGAATGCTAAATACAGACAGACCAAGTCAGCTTCACCTTTGCCAACAACAAGACTAACAGATCCCCCCGTCTCAGCCACAGTTTATGAGTCTCAGTTCAGGAGACTACTGTGTCTGCCTTGATGTCAAATTCTGTGACAGAAACTAGGCACCCATAACTACGACTTGTTCCAGCCACGTCAGTGGGGTCTAACAGTCAAATTTTAACTTAGGTGAAAATAAAAAGCCTACAAGGCTCAGTGGGGGCAGGAATATAGAAGGAAAAAGCATCCCATATGGAAACTAGAATAGAATTTCAGCACATAAAGATCTGAACCCATCATAATGCAAAACAAGGACCAAAACAAGCAGCACAGAAAGAAATAGTTTGGAAGCAACACTCCTATCCTTATCCTTTCTTAATATCTGTGGTTTTTTTAATCTAGCTACCAGACAATGCTGGATTGTTGGCACGGAGTACCCACAGAGAGGCCTACTTTCACTGAGCTCGTGGAGCGCTTGGGAGACCTTCTTCAAGCCAACGTACAGCAGGTACAGCAACACAAACACATCTTCAACAACTGTGTACGAACAGACGTATACAGATGCGGATACGGTCTGCGCGTGCACAGGCAGAGACCATGCTGAGCAGCAACATTAGGTTTGACTTCATAACAGAGGAAAAGCGGCTGCTGGGATGAGTAAAGAAAATGTTAACTATTCAAAGGGGATTATATTTCAAAACCAGATGTTTATGCATCCATAATAAGCAGAAACTTACATTAATTAAAAAAAACGCTCAGTTGCCCCGTAGAGGAACAACAGTGCTTTATCTCACAAACAATTTTAATTAGATTCCAACGCAGTAAACTGCAGTGGTTGGTCTGAATGTCCTCTCTCATTTTCTAAGCTTACGTTCATCAGTGCTCTTAAGGAGCTTTAAAATGATGCAGTTTAAAGCTCAGAAAGCCAATTACATCATTATTAATTTCATAATCGTTAAATCGGTTGTTTTCTTTTCACTAAAAACAACCAGACCAGTTATGTAACTGTCAATTTAATTTAAGAAAAAAATAAGTCTCCTCCACCTCCTTCCTGTTTGTAAACAAACTGAGCGAAGCTAAGTTGAAGAGGACCCAGTTTGCAACATGAAGAGCTTGTGAGTTTTATCCTATAACCAAAGTCAATCAGGGAGGCATAAAAATCATGATAAAGGAACAGGGCATGTAACTGCTTCTCAAAATAAAAAAAAAAAAAATCAAACAAACAAAAAAAAACCTCAAGCAAAGGGAAATTCGGACAAATAGTTTTAGGACTTAAAGGAAGAGTCATTTCTGAGGATTACTGCAGGAATGTAACGACAATGCAGAGCTTACTGAGATGTACACTGAATTCTATTAAACTTGCAGCATCCATTTCTTGCAAGAACAAGAAAGAAATCCTTTAAGGACCAGCTCTTCCTAAAATGCAACTCCTTAAGTTGAGCATAAGCAAGAAGACTATACACAGGCAATATTCTTTTACCAATTCCAAAATCCGGTGAGGTCATATTGGCCATAGTGGTTTTGTGACTCCCTCCCTTCTCCCAAACACATGGCTTAAACTTGGATATAGGTGCTCCTGAGATCAGTCCCTTGGAACTCCCAAGGAGGCCAACATAATGACCATACAGAGAAGTGCTCTCCTGAAGTGCAGATCAGTGAAATTCCGCTCACCGCCGCTGAGGCAGAACGGCCACACATCCGGAATGCAGCAATGATCACAAAGAAATTGCTGCAAACTCAAAGATGCTGCTGTGAAAGTCAGCAAAGCCAGCTACTGGCTGTTATTTCATGTTTATGTTATTAATTATACAGGATGGCAAAGATTATATTCCACTGAACATCACCCTGTGTCCTGATGGAGAATCTAACTCCAAAACCTGCCCTGTTGAAGAAAATTTGAACAACTGCGTTAATCGCTGGAGTGCAATGGAAACTGGGTAAGAAAAACACATACGGGGGCAGGAGGGAAAGAAAGGTTTGATACATCTCCCAATGTGTCTCTTCAAAAGGAGCTGGGCGGACAAATTTGTGAGGGTATTGTTTAATAGTTACAAGAGATGAAAAAAGAAAACTGGTCCAGGAACTGTGTCAGGGATGTTAACCGAGCTACCGAGTGGTGTAGCATCTGCTTGGGGTTTACGCTGACCTCTCAACTTTCTTGCTTTCAGGAACAACAGCAAGAAGCGACCACTGAGCGTGAAGACATTTGATGAGGTGCCAGTGGAAAAGGAGAAAGTGATGCATGAGGTAAGTGAGGTGATCATCCTTCCCCAGTGGGTTCATAGACCTCTTGTCACCAGCACGAGAAACACTTTATTAGCACTTTTGAAATCTATTTGGTTAAGAAGCAGCTTTAAATCAAGCAGATTTGGCCCTGGCATCTCACACATAGGTCTGCGTGACAACAAAGAGGGACCTGCATTTAGCTTACTTTCCTACAGGCTCCCTGCTCATGGCACTTTGAAGTAACTCTTTATATGAGGGTTAAAATTTTCAAAAAAGGGTAATAATACATTAACAGATCAGAAATAAGTGTGATATTTTAATGAGGGTCCTTTAAAGCAAAATTAGGTATGATCTACTTTTGGACAAAATACACTTGGGTTACTAAAATTATCTTAAATATCAAGACATTAATACTGATGAGGTCATTATTTCAACCAGTTGCCTAAGAACTCTGAAAGTGCTCCGCGACACCTTCCTGCAATTGTGCTGCTTATCTGTAGTCTCTGCTGATATACTTTTAACAATTCTTCTGCAAGCAAAACGCAAAGTGGCACCCCGATAAATTGTTTCTAGACCACATCTTTTAAGGGGAAATAGTCAAGATAAAAACCAGAGAGAAAATCTGGGTTTATTAAACTTTGAATAAGTATAAACTAAAATCCTAAAATAATTTGGCCTGTCAAAACCTCAGCAGAACCCAGATTTTAGGTTATATATCTGTGCAAAGCACTTGGACTTGCCAAAATCATACCTGAAGTTCTAGCTCTGAGGAGCCTAGCCAGTATTATTGAATATATTCTTTATGAATTTGTCTATTTGTATCTCAGCTGCCCTACCTAGATGGTATCCATGTCATGCTGAATATCAATTTCAAGTTTGAAAATGTCAAATTATTTTTTGATGTGTTCATTTTAAGCGTGCTTTCAAAATACAGCTCAAAAACTTTATCATCACAAAACCACGGCAAATGCTCTCAGGCTAAACAGCAGCATTATCAGGAACAGCTGGATAAAAACTGGTAACACAGGAGCTGGTAAGAGAATATTCTGAACAATGGGCTTGATGTCCCACACCAGCTGGATGTATCTGTGTGTCAAGCACTTCACTAAATAGCGCACAATTGAGAGTTTGGATGCAAATATTTCCCCTCCGGGCTGTTGGTTGGAGTCTTGTGAGTACATAGAATAACCAGTAGCTCCTGCACGAGTTCCAGGGCACAAGTGGCAGTGTGTCTCACTCCATGCTGTCACAATCATTTGGCACTCTGCTGACGTCTTTCTTTCGCTATACAGGAGTCGGACAGTGGGATGGTGTTGACATCTGATGAGATAAAGAGCCCAAAGAGGCTGGAAATCCGTTCTTGGCCTTACGGGATCATGGCTTTAGCGTGAGTACTTTTTGGGATGTCTTTTATTCAGAAAAATGCTTCTAAAATGGACAATTTTGTTTCTGATTCCAAAAGGAAAACCATTAGCCTACCTAAACTAGCTAGAAGGAGAAGCAACCCTGGATTTCAGTCCTGTAGCTGAAAGACCGTGGTTAATGTATTTCAAGATCAAGACATTTATAACGTAAACTTTGCTTCCAGAAAGAAGTTGAACGTGAAAGAGTTGCAGGTCTCTGAAAGGAATGCTGCACTGTTGCATTTCAGTTACAGGAAAGTTAATTAACATGAAAAATGTTGATTTGCATGATGAAAATGAAAACTTTGAGCACATACATCTTGTCAATCAATTTAACTGTTCTTCCAAAATGCCAAGCTGCCTTGTGATTCTGAATCACGTTCAAAAAACCCAGAGTGCTTGCTAACAAAGCCGGTGTCTCCTTTTCACGATCTGATCTCCTGGGGCAGAATATTCCACATGGCAAACAACAGGAGCAAAAAACCTGAGAACATACAGATCTACCCGAGCTGTTTCTCCACTGCCTCTCCCAGCATTCTCCTTCACTGATGGAACAAAGTTTGAGGAACTTGATTTAATAACCCAGAAAATAACATTTATGATCATACCACTGTCTAACAGAGCCATGTTTACCTTTAGACATACAGAAGGACTGGGATTTTTGCAATTGAGTGGATGTGAGGAAAGTTAAGGAGGCATGTGTAGTAAATAGTAGAAGCACTGCAAAGCGAGTGTATTGACCAGAACCAGGATTTCCACACTTGCTTTATCACAGCTATGGAGTCAGTCCTACAGAGAAGTTCCTTAATCCCACCACCTTCACGATCCTATGAACTATATTGTTCATGTTTGGTTTGCAAATAGAGGCTGTGCACGTGTTTGCTATATATTTATATTGTCGTATATTCATAGTACAGACAATCACAGAGGAATAAAAGCAGATATTTAGCTTTTATAGCTAACAGCTAGCTCACAGTTCTATTTCTGTAACAGTCGGGCAGAGGCAGAGAGTTGACCTAGTAGTGAAACAGGTCTTCACCTTCCTAGAAAAGTACAATAACAATAGCAACCCATTTTACTGATTCAGATGTCAACTTGCAGAATTTCAAAGAATAGCTGCTCAAAATATTTGGAAAAAAAAAACTGTAGCAAGAAATTCCACATCTATGCAGTTAATTAGGCAATTCAGAAGTCTAATTAGCTTAGAGTTTTCTCTGAAATCTACTGATGAGATTTCTATTGGTTTCCTCTGTATTAAACTCAATGACCTTTCCCACCAGAGCAACCGCTTGTTCTACATCAAGTCACCATTTTTCTACATTAAAGAGAAATGATAGATGAGAAACAAACTAGTGGGAGAGTCCACAGCCAGAACCTAACAGTATTTCAGAGGGGCTACCTCCCTCACTCAGAGAGAAAAGCAAGATGGAAGGAGCTCGCCTTGTCTTTTCAGGCCTTAAAGCCATCAATCCCTAGATGTTTGAACGCAGGAGAAAAGGAGAAAGAGGAAAAGGGAAAAGGTTACACAAGGAAGGCCAGAGAGCCTCACAGCGCTAGCAGGGAGCATTCAAATGCTACAGATTCTGCTGGGTAGGAGCGCGACTTCAGGAATAACGTTCAGCAGCGTGGAAATGCAGTGCTGTCCCAGTGCTGTACCTGTTGGGGGATCAGCAGGGATCTAGACACCGATCCATGGTTTTATCCCATGCAGATGCTGAGAGGATTTCTGCACAGCACCGTGCATTGCTATGGAGA
The DNA here is from genome assembly GCF_036417535.1 of Chlamydotis macqueenii. Lineage (NCBI taxonomy): Eukaryota > Metazoa > Chordata > Aves > Otidiformes > Otididae > Chlamydotis > Chlamydotis macqueenii. The sequence goes on from NC_141566.1 coordinate 2,231,429, forward strand.
CCAGATGGTACCAGCTCTCAAAAAAGGAGCTCAAATGCCAGGAACTGCATTGCTATGATGTTTACCTGGGCTGATGTACCTCTCTTTTCTGCATGATGTCATGTTGACACAAATCCAACACATACACACACACAAACAGCCTCCCTCATAGGATTTACGCTTCTAAAGATTCCTGTCAATCACCTCTGACTGCTGCTTCCCCTACCACATTTCCCCCGTATGGATAAATAGTTGGCAGAGGAAGGTTCTCTCTTCCCCTTCCAGGCTTTCTCCTGAAAATCAGAAAAATCAACATCCAGCCAGATGTAGAAACACAAAAATTCCGTAACAGCCTGTTCTTCCGATATTTCCAGGAAAACCTCCTGAACAGCTGTCGGGCCCGCTGGGAAGGAACGTGAAGCAACCCGGCTCTGCTGGGTTCAGCAAATCTCTGCCTGGCCCACAACACGTGGGGCTCCCCCATTTACAGTCAGCGCTTCCATAGGGATGCCATCCATCACGAGATACCCAATACTTTCTATGCCAGCCAGACCATGAAAGACCATCTCAACAGAGGTCTGCTACATGAGCAAAGCCTGCAGCAAGCTGTGTCTGCTATCTCCTTATTCCCAGGCCCCTAGCTACCACTGAATGGAAAGAGGTTTTTTTCTTGGCCATATCCTTCACCGAGTGTCTGAGGTCCAGCTGAGAAAGCTATTTTGTCAGCTTTTTTTTTTTTTAATCTTGCAGACTATTGTTGGCACAAATAACAGCATTAACATAGTCGCAGAGCATCCTGATGCCCTCTCATTTGAGGACACGACACGCCTTGGCGCTCCTGCACCGCTAACATGAAAAACAAGCCCCAAAAGCAGATAGAACAGTCTGGGAGAGCTCAGGAGAGTGCTGGTTTAACAGGGGAGATAAAGTCACTCTTGTTAATCGTGTGCGTATCTCTACCAAAAACATTTACCCTGGATCCTTTTCAAACAGCCTTTCTTTTCTAAAACAAAACTGTTCAAAGGCTTAGCATGTTTTCCAAACCAGGGTGGCTGCATTTATTACTTTTGCCAAAATCTTGCTGTTTATTTATCTTGCATTGATTTCTCTGTCAAGTTTAAAATTTGGCAACACTACCCACCACGGAGTGTCAGTGTCAAGAGTTTATTGAACATTAACCTGATACTCTGGGCCTGGGTCCGCTGTTAGACCGGACTAACCATTTTTCAGCTCTGAGCATTTTATGCTGCTAAAGCACAGAGCCACAACAGTAGCTGTGGTGAGGGACAGAAAGATTGATCGGGATAACGACACCGCAGTTAGCATTCCAGGAAGCACATTCAACACAGAGGGGATTTAATGACGGGATGACTCTGGTGTCAGCTTTCGACTCATAATATCAACGGGCAACTGCCAAGCACTGCTTTAAAATTCTCCCAGAGAGTCTAAAATCGAGTTATTGTTTAAAACTCTAACAGGTTTGAGATCTGCTCAGTTGTCCTCCCCTCATCCCTTTCCTTTCTCCCCGCTCCCAACCCAATTATCCTCAGTTGCTCTGAAATTCCTTCTCTGGTTCTGGCCAAGTCCCACGACACCAGCTGACTGAGGCTCAGCTGATACGTTCTGGGCTCTGGATGCTGCATCCAGATCACATCACTGAGGGCTCTGCCCCTGCCAAAGCCAGGCTGGGCCTAAGGCGAGTCGATAATACTGAAACCAGCTGGTTCTGCTCAGGAACATTGGGCATTCATGTCCGCCCGCAAGGTGCCCAACAGAAATGCAACCCAGCTGAGTGGGTTGAATCCTTTTGCACCATCTCAGGAAAATGAGGCATGGCATGTTTGCTCCATAGCAGAACTTAAGTTTCAGAAGATTTTTCTTCCATGATAAGCACGCTGAGATAGCAGATGTACTTACTGCTGTGTCACACAGCACCTTGACCTGGCGTGAGCTCTCCAAAATACAAGTACCTTCGAATGAGTAGCTACTCAGGAGTTACATAAGCCACCTTTTCCTAGGATTATTCTGTATGCTTGCAGAGGCCAGCACTAAAAGGAGAATTGTGAAAGGCTGTGGTCCTCAGCTTGATTTTGACTACAGTGCTTTTCATCTCACAGCATTTTTAGCGCTGGAGCCAGTGTCAGGGACAGGTGACAAACTTTGCCACACGTGCAAGGGGACACATACTCAATAAGTGGGTGACTTTGGCCTGTTTAAACTTCATCCTAGCTGTACTTTGTACGTAGAAGTGCTTCAAAACAATGAATTCTTCAGCCCCTTGAGTTCTCCATGCTAGTATACTACTGACGCATTGATACCGCCAGAGGGGAACTGGGGATTACATTCTTACTGCACAGCACCCCATCTAAAATGTATTAAAGCAAACTGTGAACTGGTCATAACTATCAGAAGAAAAAAAAAAACCTTTCTTTCATTGCAGAAAAAAAAATTTAAAAATTAATGACTGTTACTCTGTGCCTCATTAAATACCTATGAAAGCTGTTATGAAGCCCTGAAGCTCCTACATGTTGTTACAAGGTGCAGTCATGAGACAAACTCCTCTGCTTGGCAACGCTCAGCCCAGTTTCTCAGGTTCCGAACAAGGCCAGCATCTCCACACCGACACAACGGTCTATTAGATTTTCCTACTGAGGGCAAGATACTTGGGCATCTTATTGCAAAGCAATAAGAGCTGCTGCCCAGCACCGGGAGCAAGTGCCACACTTGGTACTGTAGTTCCTCACCAGACAAGGTGATTTTGTTAGTCATCTCTCCTTCTCCATGCTCCTCTTCTAGTCATTGACCCTGATATTTAGGCTAACACAAACTGGCTCCCTCTCACATAAAATAAACAGCTCTAGTAATGATTTCCCCAGCTCTTTGACCATTTCAGTGTTTTTCTACCTCTAACCAAAATCTCTGGTTCATACAGTGGGATGAAAAAGTCTCGTTAGGTCATTTAGGCCTTCCAGCTATGACAGGATTATCCTCTGTGGTATCTTCTAAACAACTTTGACACCTCTCCAGAAAACTTTAAAAAGATTGTGAAAGATTACTTAATATTCAAGGCTAACTTTTCCTTCATCTTGTTTAATTCCTAGACTTTCCAGCTTCATCTATACCAGGAAATCTGACATAGCACAGCAAAAACTGGAACTGTTAGTGACCCTCACTACCCAAGTGAGACACTGCTCAGTGCCCAAGCTTCTGTCTGGGTCACAGGACCTGCTGACTATACTGTGGTCCCACAAAAACACACCACACACGCACACAACAGCACAGAGCCCAAGCTCTGTGACAATCAGGCTGCTTGATACCATCCTCTTTACAGACCTGGCAGGCTTGCAGTTACCACATCAGTAGGCTCCTCCACCTCGTTTGGTTTCACACCTAACAAACTCCACACTGGCACCAAGCTCAGGGACACTACAGAAACACAGCCTGAAGTGTAGCAGTATTTGCTGGTAATTCTGAACGACACTCTTAGTTTACTTGCTGCTACCTCTTTGCATTCTTCTCATCTTCTCATATTGGTTCCTCCAGTGCCTTCACCACTTTTGCACTTCCCCCCCATAAACCTTCCTAGCTTGTAGGTGTCTTTCTGCAAGGGAGGAGCCCCGTGCTGTGCCTTGGCTAACCCTAGACTCAACACTGCCTGTGAAGCAAGGCTGGAGCCAGCTCACCGTGTTCTGTGAAACACGTTTCCCCAGCCAGCATGCCACGGAAATGTGTGTATTATGAAAGAGGGTCCCTTTAGGTTACAAAAACTGTTTGAGGTCAGGAAATGGCAGCGTTCAGGTTCTCATCCTTCCCCTTACCCTGGCTCAAATGGTACACGTTCTTGCACAGATGAAGGAGTTTTCAGGTCGGTCATTCTGTGAAACGTGACCAGCTTGGGTCAGTGAACAAAGGTGTTTCAGTTGAAAGTCATGGTATTCACACATCTCATCTTGGGCTTGTGCCGTGGTGAGAATACTGACAGTGGAGTGGGACGGGGCTGAGGCATTCACCGTTATGAACAGATTTATCAAACTGAACATCCCTTTTATCGCCTCCTGCAGCTGCTGCGCTCAGAAGTCAGGCAGAGGCAAAACCAGAAAGGAAATACCTTTTGGGGCAGCATAGTGCCAACCCAGGAGAAGCACTGAACCAAGAAACGGCCAGCTTTTAATGAAATTATTTAATTACATAACCATTATTAACTTCCGTAGCTGCATAATTGTGTGATTAATCAAATCTAATGCCTTCAGTCATAAAGTGTTTATCGGTGGGGCTCAGGGGGAATTTTTCTGACTTACGCAGGGCAGTACAACTGGCTCAGAGCACAAAGGGGTTTCGCTTTCCTCTGAGGCATCAAGTACTGACCACCGCCAGAGCCAAGCCTGACGGCTGATTCAGTGTGGCAGCTCCTACGCAGCAAACGAGACTTCAAGGACAGACAGAAGAGGGATGCTGCAGTCTCATTTCCAATACACAGTCCAAGCATACGGACAGTTCTCTGCTGCTGAGCGTGAGCAGAGTCAACTGAAGTGTCAGTAGTGCAGAGCATTAAAGGGAAAAATGCAAAGGCCTTCGGATAGCTTTAATTCAGGAAATGCATTTAGATGAAAGGAATAGTTGTGAAAGCTAATTGCAGTTTAGTCTGGCATAAGACAGCCAGCGACAAAATTTGCTTCTGACCTAACCCATCAGCTGTCTTTGGAGCAAATACTAGATGTCAGCATTTAACAGCCTCTCTTCAAACATCAGCCTGATTTCAGGGATAGGCAGACATTCCCAGATATCCACTCTCCCGACCCACAGGGGCAGAAACCTAACAAGAACACTTGCTGGGACTCTACATAGGTCTGAAAGTTTCCCATTGTGTGGCCAAACTAAACCCTAACAACATTTTTTTTTTCTCCAGCACTCAGATATGCAGGCGAGGGGCCAAGTTAAACAGATACTTGCAAGCTTCTCTCTGCCTCCACTGACAGCTTTAATACCTGGCAAATTAGGAGCCAGAGAATCCATGGAATTGTCTGACACAAGTCAATATAACGGAGCAACAAAAAGAAAAATTCATAAATAAACAGCAAAGTTGTGGTTCCATTGCTTACACCAGGGAAGAATTTATCTACAGAGAAAGTGTGTGTGTATAGAAAGAGAAGGCTGCCAGATGCATAGCATACAGAAGAAGTTTCCACTCACGTTTTTCTCTGGACAAGGAGGAAAAACTTAGATTGTGAAAGCAGCGCGCACTACATTTTTGCTGAAGTTCTCAGGGTTACTATTTGTTTTAGAATTTCTGCTTTGCCACTCAGGGGGTTTGGTTCCCAAGCCTTATGCAGGTCTAAACGCACAGTAACATTAGCTTTCACCTATAATCTCTGCCTTTACATTTTAGAAGTCACAGAACCCAAGTTTATTCTAGACATGCAACACATGGTGGGCTGGCTCTTACAACTCAGGGGTCCTGGGTTCCCTTCTAGAGACAGAGCTGGAGATGCAAACATGCTGTGGAAAGCCACCATGGCACACGGAAATCAAGCTGACTACAAAGCAGCCCTCTCCCGTTGCAGCTGATGAGAGCTGCAGATGTTGGTTACGTCTGAGTTTGGCTGAACATCTCAGCTCCTGGCTTAGAATGACTGGCTTCATGGACCATGATATGCAGAGATACACTTACTCCACACACTCCCCCAAGAAGAAAACTACAGGGATAGAAAAATCACAGAGGGACCTCACAGGCTGTTCAACGTGGTTGTGCGCAGATCACAAGCCAGTGCTCTGCTCTAGCCAATGCACGGCACACTCACAACCTTTCCAGAATCAGCAAAAATTCAGTGAAGATATCGACGCTAGTTCTGTCAGCCAGAGTGAGAATATCTAGAGGGACAGGTTCCACGTTCAGAGGCAAGATAACTCAACTTCTGCAGTCATAGCAGCATCACCTAGCAGGACAGATTCAGATTCACCCTTCCATAGCTGAAAGGAGCTAGATCTACTGTACTTTACCATTCTGTCACGGCAAGCAGCAACCTGCTCTTAAGTCTACAGCAGTTCCCTCTGCTGTACCATCACAAAAACACGACAGTGCACACAGTTGGTGTCTCAGATCCACTACTTCTCCTATTTATGATTTTTGTTCCTCTTCCTCCAATTACTGTATGTCTCTTAGTGGTTGTTTTGTTTCCTGGAGTGGGAACTGGCTTTGCTGTCTTTCTAGAACACCACACTGAGAATCTCTGATCAACTCTTGGGGGCTGTAAGCACCGCAGCAGTACAAATAAGACAAATGCAATGAATTATACAGCTATTTGATGAACTGTGATTATTTGGAATTCACGTAGGGTCATTAGAATGTAGCTTTATGATCCTTTAAACACATCTGAAATATGCACACAAAGTGCTTGAGCACATTTTAAACCCCCCCAGGCGCACAGATAAGTCATTCTGGACCGAGACAAGAGCAATGCCATCACCAGCCTGTGAGCGAGGCTCCTCCCGAAGAGGTGCACGTTAAAGGGTCCCTAAGCACACTGGAGAAGTTTGAAAGCCATTCTCACTTGGGATCCTTTTGAGAACCAACCCTAAATTATCCAGACCTGTTCCATTGAATTCCTCAGATGGCAGAAACCAGGCTTAACAAAGCATCATTTTTAAGGCAGCCTACGAGCTAAAGTACCTTTTTTCTTCTCCATGATACTTGCTGTTCCTCAAGGTCACCTTGCTATACAAATCCTCGCCAGGGTTCTCCTACTTTTAACACTGAGGTTGCTCCACGTGATGGAAGTTGCTTCTCTCCCACCGCCTTCATCACCTGTAATAAGAAAAGACAGCAGAAAATGAAAGCTGGCTCTCGTTAATAGCATCAGTTACAAGCCAGCAGCTGTAATGTTGAAAAGCGCTGCCCTTCACCAACGTACTGCTCAGCAATTGTAAAGGGCTAGGGAATATCAGGGAGATTTTGTTCTACACCGCAATAGTGTGTTCAACACACGCTTTCAGTATCATTTTAAATTGGAGCCTGTCACAGATTATTCATTATTTCATCCTTTATGATACTTAAGTCATAGTCTTTAGTTCTGCTTTCAGAAACGTCAGACCAATGAGACAGAATATTATTGTACGTATAGGACAGGTGCATTTATAACAAAGATGTATACGGTGCACTGAAATGTGGCAAGCTAAAGAGACAGGGCAACGGGACTCCTGGATTTACTCCTAAATCTACTTTTAAAACACTGAGTTACTTGCAATACCTAATTCAGTTCCCTTATCCAGTCTGTAAAATGTCACTGTCTTATAGGATGCCGCAAAGGTAAATTGAAATACTGTATATATATATATATTATTTTTTTTTACAAATAATTTTGATCATTAATTACACATAGAGACAAAACCTTATGGAGACAGTCAATATGTTACACTGTTTCTTCTCAACAGGCGCAGAGCTGTCAGCAAGAGCAAAGAATCCATATTGTCTGACCACGAGCGCGAGGCTGTCAAATACCAGCCAGCCGTACAGGCAGAAGAGGACACCATGGACTTCACACTGGAAGACTCTGTTCTCCTTCCTATGGATCCAAACCTGGAATGCCACAGCCCACCTCCGGACTACAACTCCGTCATTCACTACTCGGCCCCTCCAGTGTAACCAGCCCAGCCTGACGCAGGGCATCTCAGCCACGCTAGATTCTTACGTGCCTCCATGCCTGGATAACAAGGCTGGGTAAAAACGAAAGGGAAATCTGATACGGCAATAGTTCATATGTTTCTTCTGGCACACCTCTGACGTGACCAGAGGCATTTTAAGAGCATCCTCTTCGCTATCTTTAAAGGCCCACTGCAACATACGCAGTATATTAAAATTCTGTCTATCAGAATCGTAAACAGGAGCTGTAACCCAGAACTGCTTCCACTCCTTCCTGCCCTAGCTGGGGCTGTTCATTGGCATTTGCAGATTTACAGGTTCCTTCATTCACGTTTTACTCCGTAAGAGCCACCAAGAGTCACGTCAAGCTAGCTGGGAAAACACGAGTCATTCTCCTGGTCCTGCACACACCCTGCGGGGATTGTTCAGTGCGATGCTGTGAGGGATCAGCCAAAAACAGCCATACACACCCATGTTTCACTTTTGGAGAAAATCCAGAATTGAAACACCATTCTTAACTCGGGATCTCACCTTCCAGAAATATTTCAGAAATATTTTGAAATCTATAATATTTTGGTTACAATTTGTGACTTAATAATTTCCACTGCCTCTAGGATACAGCCCTAAAAAGGGTCTGGCACAGAGAAAGCAGGTTGTACTTGGTCTTTCGGGCCATCAGGGCACACAATGTGGTTTAAATCTGTTTCCCTGTGTTTTCTCCTTGTTCAACCAGTAATTTATTTGGCATGCATGCAATAGGGAACCTTGCTGGAGATGCATCTGTAATAACCGCAGGGCAAAATCACCATCTTAAATAAGAACCTTCTTAAGCTTAAATAGACAGAATTTCCCAGCGCACGTGCACATGTTTGTGTAAGCGTGCATAAAATACTAAAAAGTATTTAGTAAAAAGGAAAAACAAAAAAAAATTAAAAAAAGCATTTCCTTTGGATTCTGTGGCAGATGCTCAGCAGTTTGATGCTGGGAATACTGGCCCATGCTGAACTGTAAGCGTGTGGGACACGTATTTGTCTCTGAGTGTCTTGCCAAGGTAAACATGGTATGACACGCAAGGCCCGCTGCATCAAAACCCGTCACGGGTTCACGGCAACTCAAAGCTTTTTTTGCAGCCTGATCATGCAGGACTGATTGGATCACAAATTCTCACATTGGAGAAATTCAAAGTGTGTTGCCCCCTGCCCAAAAGCTGTGTGTTGCAGGGACGGGTGCTCTGCAAGCACATATACCCGGGTCCCGTGCACATCCCATGTGTACTCACAACTACTTTCTCCCTGTGCAGTTCCTTCCAAGGTCTGCACAACACTTTCCTTTTCTTCTTAGATTTGGAACTGGTTTGACTACTTCAGAGAAAATGAATTTTTCCTCATGACTACAAACTAAAGGAAGAAAAAAAAAAATCCAATGCTTGCAAAACAATGATATTACCTTGGCGAAGACAGCCCACACACCCTCGCAGCAGCGAAGAAAGCATTTCTGGATGATCGGTTACAGTTGCTTACATTGAAATCAACACAAGCAAGCCTCAGGTATTATATCAAAGGGGGAGACAAATCTCCAAACCCCATCCAACGTTAACTGTGAATGCGAAAGCATCTGAAGCATCTGGCTCTTGGGAACTGCGCTTCTCCTTGACTTCAGATCCGACGCGTTAAGGAAATCGCCTTGTTCATAGCAGACCTGCTGGATAGCTGCGGTCTGTCGTGGCTTTACGGTCATTTTTGCACTTCTTGGTATTTCAGTACCTATGTATAAGTAGAGCTAGTCATAGAACAGAAGAAACTACTGGGAAAGAGTTCATCTGATGAGCCCCTGAAAGCTTGTTGGATCAGTTTTTCATCAAACTGCCAATTAACTCTCTACAGCTCTGATCAAATAATCGCTTCTTTTGGAAATAATTTATTCACACAGCAAAATGAAAAAAAAAAGGCACAGACAGTTTGTCTGGCTCTACTGGTAACAGCATCAGTGTGAGATGGTTTGTCATCGTGCCTTGTTCTGTAGGGTAAGAAAATGACAATGTTTAAAAAACCTTTGCTTAGAAACCTTAAAATAAGTATACGTAGGGAAAAAAACTTGCAAGTATGCTCTCTATTTTGAAAAAGAATGGGAAACACTGCTGGGTGAACTGTCTGCTTTGAAGAGAGCCGAGTATATCACCTTTCCAGTTGATCAAGGATGAACTGCAGAGGTTTCTCCGAGACCAGAGGAACACGGAGCACGTTTCCTGCGTGGGACCCAGGCGGACGCCCCCAGTGGGACGCTGGCAGCCAGGTCCCTTTCCGGCGCTCAGTAACATGCAGCAGCTTCTCCGCATCGCGCGAGGTGGTGTGAAAACAGTGCAGGCTCGAGTGTTGAAGACACATTTTAAAGCACTGGTCGCACTCTCAGCCCCCTGAACAGCGCGGGCTCCTCCGCAGTGGCAGAACCACCAGCCGTCTCGAGCGGTAGTGCTGGCCGTTTCTTCCGAGAGCAAAGACCCCGAGCCCGCAGTAACGGCCTTCAAGGGTTCTGTAGATGGCGAGTGACTGACGTTTGGGCAGCCGTGTTTCCAAGGTTTATTTTGAGTGGCAGATTTTTTCCTCCTTACAGTAAATGTAACAAGCAAAAGTATTGCCTGAAAAGTATTATTGAATATATGTCTTCTATTTTATTTACTAATATTTTGTTTGTCTTTTTCTCTCCTCCCTTAATTTAATTATTGTTCTTTTCTTACCATGATGTATATAGTTTACCCAGTAGAAATAAATATAGCGATTCATTTATATGGTAAAATCTGTAACATTTTAGCTAAAAGAAGAAGAGATACTCAGACATAACAGAGTTAACTATTGTTACTAAACCTTTCACTAACGCTTGCAGGCCAGGCTCCAGTCCCCAGGACCCTTCCAGTGCCACTTAATAGCAGTTCCCCTCTTGGCTGCGAGTATCTCTGGCTCTCACTCACTCCTCACATTATTTAGGTTCAGTTGGAAACAGGGATCTGGGGGAATCTGGCAGATTTATCACGTTCCTGGAAGCATCACCATGCAGCTCAAGTTAAGGCAAGGAATTCCCACTGCCTCTGTTTTAATTCAAGGCTGGTGTATTGGTTAGAGGATCAGAAGGGGCCAAATTGTTTAAGTGATGTTTATTATTTTTTCAGACTTCTCAGGGATTCTTATCTGACCTCTGTCAGCCACCTGCTTTACCTAACCTGACTGAGCTCAATGGTAGCTGGTATTAACACGCACCTTTCTTTTCTGTGATGGTGCTTACTCCTACTGCTTTTGTCCTCCTGTAAGCCCAGAGAATTAGGGCAAAGGAACTCTGCTCACCACAGAAAAGGGTTGTCTTCTCTCCAACAGCCACCTGCCACCTGGGTCCAAGGATAAGTGCCTTCACCTGCACGATACTGTTCAGGCCGGTGTTTTTAACAACCTCCTCTTTTCTCTCCTTCTCATCTGTTTCTTGATATTTGTTCTTCACAGTCCCTTTGGATTGCTTGTCCCTGCCTTTTGAGCAAGATCAGGTCTAGGACTCATTTCACTCTGCTGTTTCCTGTATATTGTCCTCTTGCAGAGGCTGAACTAAATAATCTAAAGCAAGCTTTTTTCACATCAAAAATTTTCCAATATAGGCAAGGGAAACTAGCTTACATTGGTTTGTCTGGAAGCCTTTCTGTATCCTTCCCTGAATGAAAGCATCTTTTTAATCTATCGATTTTTCAATATTGGTATCTGGAGCAAAACAAAGGTTGATGACTATCTCTGTGAACCTCATCTTTCTCCTAATCCTTTCTCAAACAATGAAGTTTCTCCGAGGTTCTTCCAAGTTATCCTCACAAGAAGGGGCTCCTAACCAGGATGCTGGGCCCACACAATCTACTCAGGATATCAAGGAAGGTCAGATAAAAACCTAAAGTCTGAGTAACAGTCTCAAACAAAACCACTGGGATTTGAACCCGCTGAACGCTGAAGATGTACACATTTAAGGCTGCCTGCAGATGTAAGCCGCTCTGCTTAGGACATCCCACTAACACACACTACTGCTCAGCTGGCCTGCTTGACAAGGGCCTGGGATAACCCAGGGTCTCCAGGCACCTCTCTCTTTTTATTTACACCCTTGTATACTGTAGGAACATCAGTTGGCATGTAAGCCTGAGGCTGGCCAGTCAACAGCTTGTGACTTCTCTTCTCAATGATCCTTCACATTGAGCGTTGGCACTGCCCTGTCACATCCCACCTTGCTTTACAAATTTGATCCAGGTGTAAGGGTGTGATCTTGGGTCAATGGTCTCTAGCTCCCACCAGCACCAACTGGACAACACCAGGAAATGCTGGCAGGGAAGCAGCACTAGCAAACAGCTACATAACAAGATAAAGCATTACTGGGTGTTCCTGGACATGGGAGATAGCCAGGATCAGTGTCATACTCGGAGATCAGCCTATAATGTTTTTCTTATCATTAAGTGAATGGAAAATACAGAAGGTAGCAATAATTCTTTTGTCGTCCCCCCCTGCAAATAGTAATGTCAAAATCCCGAGATCCATTTTCCTCTTTTTATACTATGCCACAAAAAAAAAAAAAAAACCCCAAAATAATTTTGCCAAAGTAATGACACCAGCACCATCTTAAGCAAGTAAAATTAAGGGAGGGCCTCTGGATTTGGCCATATCAAGAGTCAGTCACTGTACAGGATGTAAGCGTTGAGGCCAAGGACTGGCTGGTTTGTCTGGCACGTGTTGTTTGCGTATTGCTTTACCACAGAAAAGAACACTTGCTGGACTGGGTTACCTGGGACCCCGAGCAAATACGATGCCAGAAGGGCTGTGGTTAGAGAAAGAGTGTGGTACGCACTGAGCAGTGTCCCACTGTCCTGCCCGATAACCCTGTGCCACAAGAGCCAGCACATCCTTCTTAGCCAACCCATTTTTCCTTAGACCTTGCCTTGTCAAAGCAGCTAATGAAACCTGGGAAAATCCAGTAACTGGGGACTTAAAGAAAATAAACCTAGTGCCATGTAATACCCAAAACACTAAGGAATGTTTGTCTGCCCTGTTCCTGTCTGTCTGAAGAATGTATGCACTGAAAACAACGCTTTCTCATGTAGTCAAAAAATGTACTGTATCTATTAACCAAAAAATAAAAAGATTCTATATTTATACAGCTCAGGGCTCCTTTGTGTCATCGCTTGGCTTAAGAAGTGTTGTCCTTAAAGCAGAATATAAATAAACAATGCAACACCTTTGAGAGATTTTTACAAGGCATAGATCTCATATTAATTTCTACAGGGGGTTCAAAACTCAGGACATAAGCCTGCCACAATGTCGCTGCTCAGAGGTTTCCAACCAACGCATTTGCTTAAAAGATTCATAGGTCTCAGAAAACGCTGGCCCAATTTGCTGGAGAAAAGCACAAATGTAACTGCTGCCAAGAACAGTCCCCGAAACACAGAGACTGCCATCTTGTTAAGTTTTAAATAAGTAAATGGGACTGAGAAGGAAGATAAAATCAGAATTCTGCTTTCTAAATAAGACCCATGTTCACCAAAGCATGCAAGTACGTAAGTCTGCGAAGATAATTTGCAGGACATGGTAGCATTTGAGGGTTGTTCGGATTCAAAATTCCAGAAATGGTTTAATTTAACTTACCATAATATTCTAAGAAGAACACAATTAAATAAATAATTCCCAATACACAGCCACGGAGGTGTTGTTGAATTCTCACTTGAATAAACCCTGCACTGTTGAAATACAGACTAGTACATGCTCTTATTTTGTACTTAAAATTTAAGATTTAGAAGGCTAAGGAAAAAAAAATCTTCCAACAACAGGCAAGTGCAGCAGGCACACCATTGTCCCTAGCAGCCGGGCTAATCTTTCCGAAATACTATTTCCCATTTCTCTTTCCATTCTGGTGGCACAGCAGGTAAGTACTGGGAGTAAAAAAAAAAAAAAAAAAAAAAAATTGAGATCTTTGCAGATTTTTACAGACTGACAAACACTAGTTTCTACCTATGTCTTAAAATAAACACTGTTATTAGAAAAAAAAAGCGTATGTTAGCGTTTCAGAGCCACTCTTCCATTAGCACAGTCTTAAAAGTTATTGGGCTATTTTGCTAGTCACATTAAAAACTATGAAGCACTCAAGTCACTTCAAACATTTCAGTTTCTCTTCATTCCCCGTTCCAAACAGTCCTAGAAATAAGTGTCTAAATTATACATGTCATTTGAAACGCAGCAATCTCCTTTCGTCCGCATAATGAGCGAGAACATTCTTCTCTGTAAACTATAGAATGAACCCGGTACTTATGTAAGGCATGAGTCACTGCACGCCAGGCAATACAGCGTCTCCTTTCTGAGGAAACCAATGTATTAAATGGTCGAAGGAAAATACACAAAATTAAGTCCGATTTGCTTTTAGCACAAAATGTGAATTATTAATCACATACTGCTTGAGTTACGCTTGTGGAAGGTACTCTTATGGCATGCCTTGGAAAAGAATTTTGGGGAAAAAAAAAAAAAAAAGAAATCAAGAAATGTAAGCTTTTCTCTTAGGTCTTGGCCAGGGTACCTAACTTCCCTATCATATGTGATGTAAAAGATTTTTGCTTTTACAGCAGTAACATCTAGAGATGCAAGACTAGAAAAAAAATCTCAATCTAAATATTGAAACTTGGTGGTTTGAGGTGATAAAAATCCAAGAAGAAAATAAGAGACTAGCAAGAGAAAGATTTAGGAATAAGATAAACAGGTATTGTGATAGTCACATAAGAAAGGTGAGAAGAGAATCCAGTCGATTCCTAGCCAGGTCCTTCTTCCCGTAACGAGACTTAACTTACGAGGGTTTGTAAAGCGCAAAGGCTCTGCAAGAGTGGAAAATACCGTTCTTTTTATACGCGACGTACACAGCAAGGTCCATAAGCAGTAGGTAATAATTTTGTCTCAAAAGCGATGAAGCTTTCAGAGGATCTCAGTACACGCTATCGCTGGCCGTTGCCCGTTTGAAGCGGCACACCGCGTGCCCCCCGCGGGCTGTACGGCAACGAACCTGCTCCGCGTGAAGAGTGTGTGAAGCCCTACAAGCGCCAGAAATGCCACCAGTGTTTTTAACAGTACTGAAGTCAGTTATGACGAGTCGTAAATGTTATTATAGCCCAATGAGTTAGTAGTCATTAAAGCTCAGAGAAGATAAACTGTTCTGTTTAAATTGCTTCCTTCTACAAGGACTCAGGAACCAGAACGCAGGAAGTATTAGTTCTGGCAGTTCACTTCACCCGTTCTCATCCCCACAGACGCACGAAGTGAGACCTGTCCATTCCTTTCCTCAGTGCAGAGTCCGCAAATACAAACTCTGCATCTGCGCAAACCACAAGGTCAGACTAACAGGGCTCCTAAATATTCCTATTTCTTATTTCTTGAAGTGGCCTTTAAGATAGGGCTGTTACTCCCGGGAAGTAACAGGACTGAAGGGTATTGCAAAACATAAGCTGTGATAATATCAAATGTCAAGATAATTAAATGAATGAGGAGAGCCTTGCATATTCTTCCTATGCTTTTGTCACTGATGGTACTTTGTCTGAGTACGTGGTCTACACAGAATCCCGCGGGTTTTAATCTAGCCTGTTCTTCACTGAAAAGAAATAACACCTAGTAAAGAAGAAATATTTCTTCTGTGGTTTGAGCTGTGCACCTTCTAGGTACAAAGATTTTTCTTCAGAGCGTGGGCTGACCGCAGAGGAGATAGAGATGGAATTAGTCTGTCAGTCCTTCCTGGCCAGTGAGCATACATAAGTGGCTTCACAACACGCTGTGAAAAATAAGTAATGCGCGTAACCCAACGTAGGCAAACACAACTGCCTGTCTTCCTTTAGTGGCAGGTGATTAAAGCACGATGCTACCTGTCCTAGAAAGGGTAGGAATCTATGTCTACATCCATGGTAATAATACTAAAGGATTAAATCTATCGCTTGCCTACTTTCTAGAGCAAACTGCAGCTACACAGGTGGCTCACTCAGTTCAGTGATTTCACTCAGAGTAGGATTTGACTCATCTGAAGGAAGAAAAAAAAAACAACCAAAAAAACCCCCAAAAAACCAGCCTATTTCAAACATTAAGAGCAACATTAGGAAACTTATAAAATTCAACAGGGACAAAACCTGCATTTGTGGAGGACTAAACCCTTGAAGTGATACATGCTGGGGACTGATGGGCTGGGGAAGAGCTCTGCCAAAAGGGCCCCGTGGGTCTTGGGAGACATCAGCTGAACGCAAGCCAGCCATGCGCCCCAGCAGCATCCTGGGCTGCGCTAACGGCTGCACGGCCAGGGGAAGCCATTATCCCTCTCTTCTTAGCAGACCACATCTAGAATACTGTATCACTCACCAGCACAAGCAAGACACTGATAACCAGACTGAGGTCAGCAGAGGGCCACCAAGATGGTCAGGACTGGGAGCACTTGCTCTGTGAGGAGAAGCTGAGGGAGCTGGGCTTTTCCAACCTGGAGAAAGAACAGCTTCAGGGGGACCTAACCTCCATGGCACACAGGTCTAGCCTTACAAAATATAAGTGAGTAGTTAGCAAACAGGTCAGGGATTCACCTTGAGCCTCAGCAGAGCTCTGGAAATCACATGTAAAGCAGCATCTCATATCAGACTCTTGCCTGTATCAAAACAAAAGGTGCGGCAACACTGAGCTCGCATACAGAGGTATATATACAGAGGAACAAACGGCCACCTTCTTGTGGGAAAGTAAGCATAAGTTGGTGACCTTAAAAAAAAAAAAAAAAACTTACTGGCAATTTTATCTCATGGCTTCACCTATACACTTCTGCCTTTTATCTTCTCTTAACGCTCCTCTACATCACTCATCAGATAACTGTTGTAATGTAGCCCCGCTCAGGGCCAAGCTACGCAGTCTCTCACTCATTCCCCTCGCCCTCCAGTGGGACAGGGAGGAGAACTTGTAAACAAAAGGCAGCAAAGCTCGTGGGCTGAGATAAAACAAAACATAAATTTAAGAAAATTTACAGAAGAAAACAAAACAGAGATGGAAAACAAATATAGTACAACAACTCACAGCAAATCCTGATGTCCAGGCTCCTCCAGAGTAGCAGAAACCTCCTCTCAGCACCCTCCTCACTGATATACTGAGCGTGGTGTCACATGGGATGGCCCAGCCCTTGGCGAATTTGGGTAAACGTGCCCCAGCTGTTGGCTAATTAGTAACCTGCCCCAGCTGTGTCCCTAGCCATAGGGGCCACCAGCTGTAGCTCCCCTCCCACCTCAGGTGAAAGTTAACTCCATCCTAGCCAGAACCAGGACAACAACAAGTAGTACTGGGTGTTCTCTCCCACCGTCATTTATCCATTTATCACACCTAAATAGTGACACTGGTCATTAGCTAATCATGGCCACCATGTTAATTGTGAACTGCCTGTTTCCCTGAAACTCTTTCAGGGTCACATTCTTACTACAATCCGCTGGAAGGACAAGTCTCCAAGATCAAATCCATTTCCAAAATCATTATAGAAAGTTTTTAAAAACCGAGGAAGACAGTCTTCTCCTTTGCAAACAAAGCAGGAATTTTATTTCCTCCAGGTCACGAGACGGAAAGAGGACCATGCATCTGTCAGTAATACACGGTTCCTTGACCAAGCCAGATATGATAAGAGTGCTTCTCCTTTTTCCACAAATTTTTATTTTCACAGTTGTTACTGCGAAAACTTTGTCATTTACAGTTCTTCTCTTTTGTCTTTCTTTCTTCCACTGCAACAATGCTAAAGAAAAATTCAAACCTGACAGCAGGTAAGATCAAAGAGACCAATAGCATAATGAAGTCCTTGTTTTCCTGCTGAAGTAAAAAAAAAATTAGCCCTGCAACCGCCATACGCAGGCCTGTGCCTTCTGCCCTTCCAGGATGCTGTGGACAAGCAATATTCGCATGACTTTTTAAAGCTAGGACGACACGCTTGGTGATCCTCAGGGCCCATACAATAAACCTGGGCATCTCTGGACACTCTGCTTGGAGTAGCAGTTGATTATTTTTAAGCTAGACCATTGTCACAGTGAATTCCTCAAAAACCTAAAGGTTAATTTGCTTTTCATAACTGTGCATTAAAAAAAAAAAACAAAAAAACCCTAAGAACTTTATTCTTTCCTGGGAGAGTTTTGACCTTTTATTCATGTATATTTTTCAAATCCCGTCTTCCACTGTTTACGCCCCAAGCTAGGATGTCACAAACCATCTCAGCACGGAGCAGAACTACAAAGACAAGCAGGGGTAAGGCAAGGAGAGCAGGTAGAAAGGGGTGAGATTCATGAATGTAGTGGATCAAGGTATGGGCTTCCTTAATCATGTTTACTGCAACATCTGGGATGTACAGAATTACTTTCCTCTCTTTCCCCAAAGCTTCTGAAACAAGCAACAAACCACCCTCATGGTGCAATGTCAAGACACAAGCAGATCATGAATTTACAATCCCATCAAAGGATAGGATAGTGGACTAAAGCCAAAACATTATCTCTCCAAGCACTGAAATAGCTAGATCAAAATCTGAACATCACAACTGACTTGTTGT
Organism: Chlamydotis macqueenii; assembly: GCF_036417535.1. Lineage (NCBI taxonomy): Eukaryota > Metazoa > Chordata > Aves > Otidiformes > Otididae > Chlamydotis > Chlamydotis macqueenii. The sequence goes on from NC_141566.1 coordinate 2,249,622, forward strand.
CTCTCTGATGGATTGTTTCTGAACTCCAAGCTGCGCTGGAGGTTACATCAATAATCCCTCCTATTGTCGTGATGACTCATAAATGGATCAGAGCATCGCACTGACACCTATTGACTCAGCATCCCTCCGCTGCTGAATGATGTTTGTCTGTGCTGATGCAACACTGTTTTGCCTTGATGCTAATCTTTCAATTTGTGAGATCCCAGATGCCTTCAGGATTTTGTAATAAATGGGAGATGCCAACAGATTGCAAAGAAAAACTGAAGTTGTCTGCATCTTCATTCCTTCCCTTTGTATCACTCCACCCTTCCAGGAAGGAAAAGCTAGGAATTGAGAAAAAAACATGTGCTCTTCTTCAAATGATGCCAAGGACCATTTTGGAGCTGCCTATGATGCGCTGCTTCTCTCTGGTTTGTGACCAAAGTACCCGCTTCTTACCGGTGCCAGGTCCTGCACTGCTGCATCAGACCTCCTTAAGGGAACCTCCGCTCAAACGCAGAGCCGCACTGATTCTGCAGCTCTCTGCTCTCTGCCTGATAGCCTACATATGTTTCAGCCACGGGAAGAAAGAATATGCCCAGTTGACAGAGACAGAAACCTAGATTCCAGATGAATCTAAGAACAAATTTTACTTATTCAAAGTACAGACAGAAATTTTCCCCAGACTTGAGCAAACTGCAGCTCCTTAAGCAAAAAAAATGTGATTTTTAAAGTTTGCTTAAGGCAGTAACACTGCCCTAAATCATGCTGAGTAGTTCCCTCCTCCTAACATTATCCCAAGAGTGGTACAATTAATCATTCCTTTCCTTATACTTCAGTTAGTATTTAGGTGTCAAGGAGTTTTTTATTTAAGCAAGACTAACACCCATCTTTTTTTTTTCCTGTTTTAACCCCACTCAGTAAAGAGCAATATTTTTTACAGGCTTAAATACTAACTACTTACCGAGCAGTCCGTAAGTAAACAGAGAAACGGAACACAGTATGCAAACCCTGTCCGTGCTGCCCTATTCCAACCTGATATAATGGGAAAAGACCTGGAAGGGGAAAATAAGTACTCATGGTAGCCTGAAAATCTATGCAAAAGCAGAAGAATCCTGGTACTGGGACGCTATAAATTTTGCTGGCAACAAAGATTTAGGTAAGTCCCCCTGACACCTAACAGACCGAGCTGCGCTGATATCTGGATAAGCGTATAGTCAGACCACTTGATTCTCATGATGTTTAGTATATAATCTATATTTGAAAAAAAAAAAAAAAAAAAGAAAGAAACAAAAAACCCCCCACTGAACCCCACAACACAGGCACAGAAAGGTTTAGGAGGTATGGCAAGACCTAGACCAAGGACAGTCCATCCATGGCACAGATGGCCTTTCGAACAGGTACGAACCAAGCCTTCAAAACGCTGTCACTTCTGATGCGCAAGGGGGCTAGCGCAGAAGCAGTGAACCGCCAAAACACCTTTGAGGCTAAAAGAGCCCCGAGTTGAAGAGACAAAAAGTGAAATCGCACTTGAGCAGCGCTGCCATCCCAAAGCAGGACAAGCAGGGCAAAGAGCCACAGCAGGGCCCAGCCAGGTCTCCATCTGCCTCCAGTTTTTTTCTGAGGCCGTAACAGGCTATGAGTAGGCTTCTAGCAAAGTCACGGGCATTTTTGCAGCTGGTTAATTCTTTTCACCATCATCAATATGTCATTATAAAGTCATACCAGAATGAAATTATGAAAATTATATGGCAAGGAGACAGTTGGAATCAGGTTGGCAAAACCAATTCTTACATACAGAAAGTCAAAGCTCTACACCGGAATTTCTGGCACGGGATGGCAAAGCCATAAAGGAAAGTTATTTTTCCAGCATGGTTATATACCCATGAGGAAATGAGCACAGATATATTCCACACAAAGAAAACTCCCATAAAAGGAAGAACTCCTCAGTATTGTACTTTTATTCCAAAATCTAGGTCCCCAAAAGTGACATGAAACATCATATGAAATATTTCTAGCGTGACATTGAAAGAAAAACATTTCCCAGACAACTAAAAGAAGTTTGTCACATATGCCCGCAAAGAATGCTTGTCGGGACTCTGTTTTAACGAGGGATGAAAAGGATTGCAAAGACAGTCAATGAAATTTTAACGCAGCTGCAATATTTACATTTACTGGTGAAGATAATTTGCTCACAGAAAGGCTGAAAATGTAATAATGACATTTCCTATTTCAATATTTTTGTTTGCCACAGATAAAAATGTGTACACATTTGCAAAATCATTGCAGTCTATCACCACTGGATCATGTGTCTTACGGAGCTGAGAAAATGCGTAGTAACTATGAAAATTAGTAAAACATCAAGTTTGATCAATTCAGAGCAGACACTGCTTGTAAAGATGAGTGCCTCGCCTTCACAAGACAGAAGAGTGACCACAGTTCTTTACTGGAAAAGTTTTCGGTTATGGATTTATTAAATTGCTAAGACTTTGTAGGTTTTTAGATGGGATAATTTGTTTTCAGATGAGTTAGTTGATGTCTGTAAGAGAAAAACTCCTTTAAAAAAAGACTTGTGGAAGGCAAATAAATAAGTCCTGAATTTCTGAGAGAAAGACGTTAAAATCTTGGCATCTTTAGGACTGAAAATTTATGAAGAGAATTGAATAACTGCCTTTTTTTTTTTAATATGTGTAAAGTTTCATCTCAATCACTTCAACACACATCTAAAGGAAAAGACAGTCCCTTTGTGTACACTTCAGTGGAACTCTCTCTGCTTTGGGACAAGACAGATTCAAAAATCTGCCGCATAACAGCTTGGGCCCCTTCATTTAAAACAGCTGAGATGCTATACTAACACAGATGTAAATATGAGAAATGCTGAAATACAATTCCCTTTCTGTTAGACTCATTTGAGTGTTGACGTAAGGATTTTAAGGCATTAAAGAACACAGTGATCTCACGTTGGTCTTCTTCCCCACAGCTTCTGCCACAGATGTCGACAATTACTCCCCGATCTAGAGCTGGAACTAAAGAAGTAAATTGAGAGTGGGCAAACTCACTCAACTACGTATATAACGTTATTGAGCCAGGACACGCCGTCATTCTGGAAGTTCCTCCCTTCAGGCAGATTTTCTTCAGATCTGTTCTCTTGCTTTTTAGTATTTGAACAGATTTTGGTCATTTATAAACACTTATTGCTGACTGATCGTTGCAACAAGGCCACAGCAAAGAGGAATCCAAGAGCCATCTACAGTGTAACAGAGTATTTCAAAACTCTACTAAACCATCACCAAAATATCCTGCTTACAATTATTTTGTGTTAATTATAGTGAAGAACTATGTGTCACTGTAGTTTTAGACATTTTACTAGTAATAAATGAAGCAGCATGGGACATTAATTCCATTTAACTTTTATTTCTGTTATTTTAGGCAAAGATTGTTGAATGTTTATATAACAGGAAACAAAATAAAACTGACCTTCTCAGGTCTGACACCGTTAAAACAGGATGCTGGAGATCTGACCGGTGTTGCACCATATCCACAAACACAGGTAACAGGGCTCAGAAATATCACACTGTAAGAGTTTGGGGCTTTCATTTAAGAAGTGATTTTTACAGTAATGTATGACATATCAAGATTAAGAATGTACTTTCAGATCTTGCACCGTCAACACGTGAGCAACAGACGACAACGAAGGAGCTGATCCAAAGCTTTCAGGGAGATTTACGTAAAGGGCGTTAAATACAATTTAAGGTTGCAAGACAGCAAATTAGACTCTACAGCCTAGGAAGTGCAACCTCAGCCTCAAATTATGGGACTGCACAGAACAAGGATCCTGGCAGATACCACAGGTTAGGCGGTTCACTGCCAGCTCTTAATTCCCTGATCCCAGATGTGAAAGTATTGGCAGAAACAGCCGAGAAGCAGCATATCATTGGTTCCGCATTAAGATGCTGCAGCGTCCTCCAGGATACAACCCAGTCAACGCTAAGGTTCATTTTGGTCTCTCTCCAAGAAGCCCCACAAATTGACGTCTGTACATCTAGCACAGCTGCCAAGGAAACCAGAAAGCGATACAGCCAGCTGTGAGAACACAGGGACATTGTGCCAAAAGTCAAGACAGGAGTGATTGTTGAAAGTTTCAGTGATTTATGAGGTGGAAACAAGTGATCAGGATGCAAAAAGATAAACAAGAAATTTCCATTTCCTACCTCACGTGCCCAGGGCACTGTACAAAACGACACGTGACACCAGGTTGGTGTCCGATGGCTGAAGGACTATGCCCCTGAAAGGCACAATGCAAATGATACCAGACAGATAAACAGTGACTGTGAACACAAAACCCAATCACTATCAACTCAGACACAGCTTACGCACGAGAGTGAACACAAGAACCAGACCGGATTCTGGGAAAGAGTCTGTAGGTTTTGGGGGCTTCTGAGTTTATTGAGGGTGGTGGGTACGAAGAACTCTTTCTTCACCCAGCACTAGAAAAAGCACCACCTGACTGTGCTTTCTTGCTAAGGCAGAGGTTAATCCAGGAAGATTAACCTTTTCCATATCCTTTCCATAAAAGAATCTGCGCATCTCAACTCCCCAATGTCTAAGAAGAAAGTTCTCTCTGAACTTCTTACGCTGATGCTGTAGGAATCACTGGTGACATAAGCACATGGTGTACGTTGATTTTTCCACTGCTGGATAAGGCAAATTCTGTTACCAATCAACTGTAACAACAAAAAGCTTTATGCAAAATGCAAACTTTGCTATCAAAGCATTAAGCAATCAGCTTGGCTGGCCAGCCAGACTACTCTAGAAGCCAGAGGGTGTGTAGAGGTAAGACTGTAGTAGGGTAAAGAAGGGAACAAAACCCTAATTAGTCTATAGATGAGACAATATATATTCTGAAAGTGCAAAGTATCTTCAAACTATTAATTTCTTTCAAACATTTGGAAATATGAGGAACTTGAGTGAAAATTTGCAGTATTTTGTTAAGCTAATTTTGTTAATTGTGCTGTTATTTCTGATCTTCTGTTGAAATGTGCAGTCCTCTGCCAAGTGTTTAGGATACCACCCACAGCACATAAATATCAAACCAAAAATATTTTTATAAAAAGTTCAGCCAAGTATTCTCTGAAAAACTTTGACAAAAAACACTCATCAGTTCAAGATTCCAGTTAGAATGGGGGAAGAGAAGGCAAAAATAGCTGCAGTCCACCTTTGCATTGTCCATCAATTCAGACAGAACTATAACTTCTGATTTATTTGGGAGCCGGCAGCCTTAGGGCGGTGGCACCTTCACTCTGAACAGAGGCCAGCAGCAGATAATCCTCAGGAACAGCCAGCATGAAGCATGCACTGCATTCTGGCCTTTCTCAGTACACCCAAAACGAGAGCAGATGCTGAGATCAGTCAGTGCCAGGGGATTCCTGCTTTTCATAGGGGTCTTTGTGCAATGGAAGAACACCTTTTATTCATAAACGCAGAAGGCTGGTGTACACTGAGCAACAATGGCTGTAAGAGAATTCCATTATTTTTCTTCACTTCCACAGAACAGAGACTCAAAGTGCAATGTCCTTGCTTGCAATCTTATTGCTAGCGACGCTTTTGTTAGGGTGCCTAGAGGCTTTTGTGCAGGCCACAGCAGTATGTCATTTTAGTATCAACTCCTGCCCTTGGAAATTACTAAAATCCAGCACATCTTATGAATGAGAAATGAAATTGTTCTCCAGCAAACCCTAAAACTGCTCATGTTGCTGGCAGCTATGTTAAAACAAGGGTTTTCAAATAAAATTCTTATTAAAAAAAAAAAAAAATGAATTGAACTTTTCAATAGAATTAGATTTTCCTGAAATTTTATTAGCTGGCAGGTTCATAAACTACAACAGAAACAAAGGAGGAAAACCAAATCATTCTTTATGAGCTATAAAAAGGCAGCAAAGGGGACCAAAAAAGCACTTTTTGGAACTATTAAGTCTACAAATGATAATTTCATCTCTTCCTGACAGTAAATGGCTCCTACAGATTTGTTAAGGTTATAAGCTCATAAAATGCAGAGTAAAATGAGCTTCCACCAAATTTCAAAAAGCACTCCCAACTGCATTCCCATCGCAAGGTGGGAGGGGATTATAAAGCCCCACCAAACCATCAGTCCCCAGGTGGCATTTGCTTTTACCAAGATTCACAGCAACCATGCAGAACAGCAGTGTGTTCTCAGCAAACTTCACTGCCGCTGACTGGGACTAAGAAGGAAAGACGGGCATTCGGCTTCGCACAGCAAATCTTCCGTTGAGGAGCGACAGTGACCGGATCTGCAGCGGGCCATGGCTTTGCATGCTCCTTTCCTAACTATCATAACTCATCCTGGGTCCTGAGCGTTTCTTGTCTGAAGCCCAGCTTGTCCAATTAACTGCACACGGCAAATCCCTGCACCCGCATATTCTAGGGTCTGCAATACGCTGAGCCCGTCCAGACGATCCCTGGTCCCTCCTGGCCTTGCAGATCTACAAACGAGCAAGCAGGTCTCGAGTGACTCCGAAGCACTTCCATTTGTCCTTGCTGGATTAAATCATAACGGATTATTTTGCCTTCCCTCCTCCTGCATTTCTAGTTAAAACCATTTTCCTCACCTACTCTCCTCAAGCAACTGCCACGTAGTAATTCAAGCCACGCTGCGCTCCAGAAGAGGCTGCATTCCCGAGGAGGGCAAATCGCCCTTTTTCTAAAAGGAATTTTGTAGAGAAGAGAGCTTCAGTCTGAAAAGCACTGCAAAAATACGTTGTTTTCAAAGACTTAACTGAAACTACTCTTGAAGGGCAATACCTGATTCACTGTCACCTTCATTCCACAGATTTCTAATACCTACAAGATCACAGGTTAGAAGCACTTTCAATCGCCACTCAGCAAGCGAATCCATTTGACTGAAACCTCACAGCAATACGCTAAATATATACAGCTACTTCTGGTCTATCAGCTTGGTTACACGCTCCTAGAACTACTCAGCCAAATAATAGGAACAATGGCTTTGCCTTTGGGAATTGGTTGTCGCAAACAAAAGGAAGAGAAATTAAAGTCTGAGGTCAGACAGTCCTTTCACCAGGCACAGGATCCAAACCTGTCCAACAAAAAAAAAAATTCTCTGTGTCCCTAAATAACCAAGAGCATCTCTTAATTGGTGTTTAAAATGTTTTGAAATTAAGTGAGAAGCTTCTGCTGGAAACTATGCATTATCAAAGAGTGTAACTGGTCCATCTACGGCCCTGTATGGTACAGATAACATTATAAGCTTCTTACTGCCCCATCGCCAGTAATATTATTAATGCTGATTAATACTTTTACTGCATACCTGAGCAGAACAGTCTTCCAGAACAGCCTGATCATGTCTGAAGAGCACTTTCAAGCCAACCCCTCCTTTTCACAGATCCTGTGAAAGGTAATGACCCTGCGTTAGCTACACCTGCAGCTTTACCGGAGCTCCCCTGGGCAAAGGCAAAGGGCAGTAAGAGACACACATCCATCGCTTGTTGCTGCTTACACTGTTCTGTGGACTCTATTTCCATTGCTCCAAGAGCAAACCCACTCCCTCACCAAGCAATTTTTTTGAAAGGTAAATACATTTATAATTTCAAATAATGACAAAGCTGCATGGGATATCCAAGAGAAAGGGTTTATCTGAAGTGAGCACTTAAAAGAGTGAACGGCACGCTGTTGTGCTGGAAGCAAAGGGTCAGACTGTCCTAACTACCAACGTTTGTGCATATTCAGCAGTGACTCATGAAATCATGAGCCAGAGCTGGTGACCTGCAGAAATTCAGTAACAGCCAAAAGAGAACTGAACATTTCTGTGGGTAATTAGAACATCCATATTTAGAAGGGGTCAAAGAAATACAATATTAGAGGAGAAGCAGAAACCCCTTGGGATTCAAAGTCAGAATGCATGAGAGAAACTTTCCAAAAAGTTGCGTATTACATTTTCATCCTCTCTGCAACTTTTTGTACCTTTCTCTGAAACCTCTGGTAGTACAAAACTAAACTACACTAAACACAGCAGCAGCTGGGTATGAGATGGCACCCTGTGTTCTCATGTAGCAGGAGACTTCAAAAACATTCCCCGTGAAATGAGGACTAAGAGTTCCTCATCTGTACATACCGAGTGTGAAGAAAATTTTCTCAGAAGAAACTGTAAGTGCTCCACTCTGTAGAGTATCTGGGAAGTATCTGTAAAGCCGGTAATAACCCATATACCTTCCCACTGATCCGCAGGCCAGCATTGCGCACCCCGTTTTCCCTGTTACGCACAGAGGTACGCACCATTTCTTAAGCAAGCTGCCTCAAAGTCACTTCACGAACAGCTTTTAACACTGGAGGCTACCTTTTTGACCATGGAAGAAGTAAAGCACAGAGTGTGATAATATGCATCCCACCGCTGATGCCAGTACGCTTCTGTGATTTATTTTTTTCTTCCCTTCTGTTGAAATCAAGTATACAAATGGAAGAGCTACACTGTGATGAGAAAATCTCATCTACATAGCAAAAGATTCCGCTCCACAAAGCCATTTCAATATCATCTGTTCTGTGGCATTCCTAAGGCTTGGTTCCAAATCAGGAACATTTCTCTGGTGCACAGCTCAGCATTGCTCTCAAAACACAGGTAGGCAATCCAGACTGACAGTCCCGCTCTTTCAATATCTGCATGTCTCTCCTGGAAAATGAGGCTTCCTCACAGGGATGTGCCTAGGAAAAGTTGATTTCCGCATCCGAAGGGCAGCGCAGAAGGCACTATCCTGAGACATTTGGCTATAGCAGCCATTTTGTTAGCTCTTCCGAGAAGCCGAGTGTTAATTCTGGCCGCTTTGCAGAACGCTTGATGCACCTACGGCCACAAGTGTGCCTGATATAACTGCAGTGCACTGATGCTCAGGCACTGCACTGCAAATCACCTCCTTGATGAGTTTCACGTTTTAATTTTTTTCCAGAGGACAAGAAGCCGTCAAGGAAATTGCCATACCTATAATGTCTTGTACAGAGCATTTTGAGGAAGGGGTCAATAAAATGTCATTCACAAATCTCTACACGACAAATGGGAATGTGGGTGCCTTTCAGAGGGTCTGTTAATGTAGCACACAGAGCGTGGTAATTCAGCCTCCAAAAATTCTCATACTACTTTCATTAAAGAGTGATTCCCTGGCTTTTTTTTTTTTTTCTATTTCTAAAATTGACTTACTCTATCATTTAATAAAACAAATTTACTGAGCTAAAATAGAGTTAATGGAATGTATTAAGTTTGCAAAAACTGTAGACCTGATTTCCTCTTATATCACTGCAAATTCAGTGTGACTCACCTTGGTAGTACGTATGCTCACACAAGCGACAAAGGAATCAGACCTTCACGGTAGGTTCTCCTGACCATCTGCGCCATGTGAATACTTCTAGCTAGACCAACAATATATTACCTCATTTCAGGCATTCTAATTGACTATGGTTTTTATTTTTTTCTGCTAATTTATTCACCAGTCATATAGTCTTCATGTGGCTAATAAGAGAACTCACTCAAGCTTGTCTAAACATTTTATAAGTATGAACACATTATCTCTTATTGTATCTCCTTTTCCTGCCTATTAGTCTCACAATAATTAAAATAAATGCTTCTTAAAAAAAAAAAATGGGACTAGGAAAGTCCATGCTAAAAGGCAATAATTATTCCCAAGTTCATTCTTAAAGGAAACAGTAACACAAAATGACACAGAACCAATCAACAAGCCATAGAAACAGCACGCCTTGAAAACAAGGTGCTCATTTTACACCAGCATAAACCTCACTGGAGGATGTGGCATTACACCAGTATGAACATTATCCCATCCCTGGAAAGGGATGTAATCTCATCCTGAATAACTTACTTACCAATCACACTATACTCAAGACTTCCTTTAACTTTGCTCTTTGTATACTCAAAGCCTAGGTAAGCGGAACAAATCCTGGAAAAAATGGAACAAAAGTAATCTATGGCTTTTTGTGGATGTGAATTTGATTCTCTAATAACTCAGCTCTACTGAGAAAAAGTTCAAGGAGCATTCACACCTCAAAACAGAATAAAATAATCAAGTGAATTCTTGGTTAGGCAAAAAATCTGCTTATCCTGCATTGTCAGTGAGACCTCCTTCAGAGACACCTGACTAAGGAAATGCTCTGCAAAACAAATTAATACTTGATGGACCAAAGCAATCCCGGTTAAAGCTCAGCCTGGGCGTAGGGATGAGACCTACGTCTGCTACGACCCAGCCCATAACAGGGCTGACAAACTGAAATACTACCGCAACAGCGTTCTCCAAAAATGAGCACAGGAAATTCTGCAGGATGGGTCTTTACCAGCAGAGTTTATTAAAGTACACTACGTGGTTTAATGAGGTGTATGAGATGGAACAGGGTGTGAAGCAGGTAAAAGAAAGAGCATCAATATTTACTTGCTCTTCTACAATTCAGTGGAGCAGCACAAGGTAAATTTAGCTCTGAGAAAAGGTAATGGCTTCGTACAGAAACCTGCAGAACCCAGTGCCTCTCAGTAATATCGAGGGCCAGACTTTCTTAGGAGTCAAGACCTACTGTTTAGTAAGGATAAAGTCAGAAGATGACTAAATATTCACTCCCTAGAACATAATCACAGGCAGTTGGTTTGGTAAAACAACCTCTCCAGTCCATTACGATTCTGTGGTTCAAAGCTTTTCTGAGGTATCTAGCTCTGGTCTGCCAGAGACACTTTAACGGCAGTGGGACCCCGAGGTGTCACAGAGCATGGCAATTCCTACGTTCCACGCAGCTTGTAATGTCCCAGTGTCGTAGAACAGCGCGCTGAGTGGATACGATCTTTCACATTAGGCCTACACAGCGCTCTGATCAAACGCATTTAAAAAAATTCCATAGACAAGTCAAATGTATTAAAAAAAAAGGCAGCGAAAATCGCTCCTTGTGTAATTGTGCATTGCTTTCGCAAAATTTCTCTTTGTGATTTTACATGGAGACAGAATCTTTCATCACTTCCTGATCTCAACTGCTGAACAGTGTCATTGTGAGGTTTGTTCAGGCATTATTGTGCTCCGCTTTATCGCCATCATCATCATCATCCACAATTCTTGCATAACCCTGTTCATCCACAGAAGACAGCACCTCACTGGTGAAGCAAGTTATTCTTCCAGGTAAAATCAGCACATTTAGAACAAGGCTCTATGAAAATGCATCAAAAAAAAAAAGAAAAAGAAAAAAAAAAACCACTTCTCTTCTTGATTTTTGTGTTGTATTTTATTTGTCTGATTAGTATAAAGCACGCAGCTGGCTGGCAACTCGGTCAAGATAATTTTTCCCCAGTGGATAACGAAGATTTCTACAACACAAATAGGCCTGTTGCTTTCTGGGAGCTCTGCTATATTAGGTTTAAAGTCTTGGAAAGGAAAATGAGCTTCAGATACAATCTTGACAGCAAAATAACAATGTCTAAGTTTATGTCAGCCCACAAAGTAAACACAGGCCTAATAATCTCATTAGGTACTAATTCCATGAGGTGGCCATTCCGGTGATGACTTCGCTGCTAAACAATTCCAAGTATTTATAGCCGACTTGGACTGTAAATTAGAAATATTAGATGAAAAAAGAAAAGAACAGGTTTGAATTACAGTGGCGTAAGTTTAAGTTCTACCACAGTAATCCCCCTTCTCTGCTATTTTTATTAACACAAAAGCATTCTATTTCATCTTCCCCAAGGTGAATAGCACAAAGGCATATGAAATAAAATGAATTTGCCTTCTTTAGGACTATTTTATCATCTTATTTTAACAGATGAATAACAGCAAATCTCTTCTGTACAGCAAATCTTTCTGCCCTTTATTCTACATTACCATGTATGCAGCCATATACATGGTCTCATACATACAAATTTAAACAGTGAGAGTAATATTTTAAAAAGCAAAGAGCAAAAAAACTGAAGGGGGTTATATAAAAATAGTCCTCATTAGAAAGGCAAACAGCAACATTACCATAAGGGCAACATTCACTCAGAATGTGCATTCGGTTCACTCTTTCTAATAGATATTTCCTCCCATTTTCTTTCATTTAGAAAGCTGAATTTGAATTTGCTCTCTGTGTTTGCTGATAGAATAAAAATCTGTCAAAATTGCCACTCACTCTGCTAGCCCTCTGAAAACGAACTGATGCCATCACCGAAACGAATGCTGACCTGTAACCGACGTCGTTATTAGCACGTAGGCCACTACACAGCTAAGAGATCGCTGCAGAAACAGATGCAGGCAGACTCACAGCACACATGTAACAGTTAAACTAGATTTGTTTCCGTGAGAAGACAATGAATGCAGTTCAGGGATGTGAAGCTGTATTCCAAAACCTGTCACTGGAGCAACCTGATGGGACTCTGTTAGGGCTCCAGTCATTTTGACAAGCCGCAGTCTCGATGGCACAAGGTAAACCTCCCATTTCGCAGAAGTCCTTTGCACGTACAGTCATCCAGCAGCCTTCAACTAGCAAACACGGACAACCAGGGCCTGGTCCCCCGACAGCACTGGGATGCCTCCCCCGGAGCCACGAGGCATGGAAGAAGCAGCCCTGCGTTGGCTCTCATCTCTAGATAACAAAGCAAATCTCTGCAAAACGTAACCTGTAATCCTGCCCAGAACCCCCCTTTTTTTTTTTTTTCTGCCTGATAAGCAAGTTCTACTTCTTCCTGCAGCCAGGGGAATCACTATTGGCAGTGAACTTAATCCAGGTGTGCTCAAACTCATACTCAAAAGGTGGCTGGGTCCTATTTCAAAAATCATCACACTTAGCACTTCTTATGTTCAGGGCATTAATTAGACAAGCACGTAATTAGCATTAAGCAAAGAAGCATTTCATAGAGGACCAAATACCACACACCTAGGATAACATTTTGGTAACGTCTGGGATTGGCAAACAAGTTGGCTGTGTTCCTGACCTCCGCCTTCGCTTCCCACCTGCAGAGCAGGGAAGGAAATCAGCAATCCTCTTCCTCACGGACACCTCTCGGGAGCCCGCCGAGCCCCCAGCAGCTCTCCAGAGCTGCCATGGCCACGCCGAATGCAGTTATGACGCAGTGGCACGACTGGCTGGAGTAATGATGATCGGTCAGAGACATCTAATGGCGAAATTAGGGAAGTGAAAGTCCTTCTGCATCCCTGGCAAGGCTCTCACTCGGAGACAAAAGGGGGAGAGCTTCAGAGCACGGATCCTTAGATACAGGACTGGCTTTGCTGTTTTGAGATGGCAGACAGGGTACTGCAAACTGGTACAGAGAGTTCATGGGAGCATCACATGGGCCAAAAAAAAAGCAAAATAAAAAGCACAGAAGCATTTTGGATAACAGGGTTCCAGGTGCTTTGCTCAGCTCAAACAGAAAGGAATGTCCCATATCCACCAGAATGACTACTTGCTAAATGTTGGGGCTAGATTTCCATGTTTAATTTAACTTATGCTGTTTGCACCACCCCATGGAGTCTTCTTAACAGCTGGTACCTCAGCACCCTTTTAAGTTGTATCCCCGTCCCACTAGGTCACTGCTCAGCCAAGTGACTCAAAGGTGACAATTTTTTCTCTCTTCGTGAGTCTGCGTGATCCAGACTTGAGATTAGCATCTGGCAGTTCAAAAGAAAGAGTTGGCAGATGATAGCCCTTCTTGATAGACAGAAATGTTTTAAATAAGCAAAGAAAAAAGGTTTAGAAATCGGAGAAAGACAAGAAGCCTAACAGGTTATCCATTCTACTCCTCTTACTAGTACCGATCTATCCAAGACACTTATTTCTAAAGGGATAAAGTAAAAAAAAAAGAAAAAGAAAAGGAGAATTAAGAATTTTAGCCTGCTATGGGGCAGCACAAGCTCGAGCCCTGTTCTTTCTGTTCCTTAGCCCTCTTTCATACAAATTCCACCCACCTGGCAGGGAAGCTTTACAGCCTGCTCCTCCCACAGCTCTGCACAGCACAGGCAAGCTGGTACCAAAGATGCAATTGCTGAAGGCGCTTTGTGTCTTTCAGCAGTTCTCTATTTTAACTGTTTCTTTTAAAACTTTTGTGAAAACAAGTAGGAATTAAATTATAGGTTTAGAAATACCTTATTTGTCACTTTTTGCTGACTCAGTTTGAAAATCCAGCTCCCTTCACGAGTGTGCTCCAGTAAGATGGCATTAAGAGGGGGAACCAATAACCTGGTTTCCCCTTGCTTTGCCTTTCTTCTGCAGAACTAGCCTGTGGGTTCTGAGTGTAACAAAATGTTCTATTACCCAGGTCAGTAACTTTAATAATTCCTTTTTATCTGTGTCTAAGTGTCCTTCTTTAAGATTGCAGGTGCTTATCTTACTGTGGACTAAAAATTTTAAAAGCCAACCTCATCCCTGAAATTTTGTTAACCTGTAGGACTTCCCCATGGAGGGGCAGAGAGGAAGAAAAGCTCTGAGCTTGTAGGAAAAATTTTTTAATTCAGAAGATCTTTATGTTTTCATGATCTTCTGTTTTTTGTCAAAAAGTATTCTAAAATGTGTAACTCTCAAAACAGTGATTTTATTTTATGAAAACCAGGTCACTGGGACCTACCTCAATATCTAAAAATTGAAGAAATAATATTTACTAGTTAATTTTAAAACATTAGGTCAAAATAAAAGAAATCTGCAGCTTCTAAGAGAAATGATAAGTTGATGAGACAGCTGTGGGAGCTGCATCACCACTGTAAACTCTGGGATCCAAAATGGGCTGAATGCAAAAATTTACCTGAAATGATAAATAATTTTTGAGGTCCTGAATTCACAGGGGACTTAAGTTTGTTGAGTTTGATGGGTTTGGTTTTGTTTTTCCAAAATTGCCTTCCAAATTGCAGAAAACCGATGTGTAACACTTTATTTTCATCTTCTGAGATAGGATTTAAAGGTGCACTCTTAAATTAATACGGTTAATACAAGGATAGTCAAAGTAATGAAAATTACATCCTACCACCTGCTAAACTGGCCAAGGTAAAGTTCAGGTGGAAACTGCAGCTTTCTATAGTTCACAATGGGCTGCTTTATTTCAGTTTCTAAACTACTCAGTCCAGGACTTTGAAGTCCAAGTCTTGACAAAGCCTGTTAATTGAGTTCCAGGATTTTTGAAAAATACACAAAGAAGCCTCTACATTTACTTCATCAAAATGTTAGTCAGTAAAATGAAATGTAATTAAACTAAAATGGCCTGAAGAATAGGGCTAATAATCAGTGCCTCTCTTTATAGAACAGCTGTTGCTTTCTTTTAGCTATTTTTACAGCATTTTCTCCAGTCGTCGTCCTCTAGCTTAGATAAGACCTGCACGGGCAGTATGTATGATATCTCTTTGTATTTTGTGTCCTTGTAATAAGTTACAAGATTTTAAAGTCCTAGGGAATCCAATCAACAATCTGCAACAAGCAGAATTGTTCTAATAGAAGTTCATTGGCTCTTATCTCGGTGAAACTCCCGAGGAAATTTTTCCTCAAAGATGGAATGTCTTAAAATAGGCTTTGAGCAAAGCAGAGAACTTGAAGTTGACTGAGATAAGTACGGGCCATCTGGAATTTTGAGCTATAATGGGCCTCAGGGGTTGGAAATGAACTTCCTCCCCCTAGAGAGGACAATATGTATTGTAGCCTCTTCCATTCCTGACTTACGCGTGTTAAAGCTGTTTGCTGGAGTGACTCTTTACTAAAGTTGCAGAAACTTCTTTTAATCTCTGGGAGAGGCTAACGCAGTGTAAGATGTGTTAAATTACTTCTGCAAACAATCGGTTTTTCCCATTCCTTTCTGGAACAGTTAAGTACACGAAGCCCCGTTGAATACATGAAAGCTGATGCTATCTGATTTCCTCTGGGTTTAGATTTGAACGCTGTAGTTTTTAGCCTGTGTTCCTTCAGATACACCTGCCTGCTGACTGAGTGCAGTTTTCACTTCGGCACAGAACCCAATGCTGTAATTCCCATCCAAACCTCCCATTGTACACACCTGCAGCATCCAGCTGGCAGGTGCCACTTCAGTGTTGCGTGTACAACTTCTGCTTCCCTAGTAGAGCTCAGCTTTGACGCTCTTCAAAGATAAGATTTAGATGAAGCTCCACATGGAAATGCTCTGGTATACACAGTTTAAGTGGTCACTCTTTGATTACTTGATAACCTACCAGTGCTTGCTTATTTATTTTTTTAAATAATCTAGATCATTTTTTAAATTTGTCTTAGTGGGAACATTTTGTAGAACTGGGTAGGCATTGCTGTTTTCTCTCTTCAGTGATTAATGCCGTCTTTGTACTCTGGAACCACTGCTGCACTTGATTCTTCATTTAAATGCAAATACTGCCACTGAAAAAGAAGTTCCACTGGCGTGCAGTAAGTTTAGCAGCAGTTCCAGCCGCTCCCATTGTGATGCCTGTTAATCAGGACAGCTCCTGTCCAAAGGTGACTGACTAGGCAGCTACTCCATCCTCCGGTGAAATTAAAATAGGTCACTCGCGTAATTCCTGAACGGTTCCAGGCACTGAGTTCAACAAGGCCTTTGTGAATGACATAATTCACCCAATTCTACAGCTTCCCTACTTCAAGATAAATGTGTTCCTGTAGAAAGTTGCTTTATATGGAGGCTTTTTACTATTACTCCCCTTAATGATCTGAATTACTTCCCCAGTTAAAAAGATGTACAGTTTAAGTGACCTGGCAGATTTAACATCCTACTAGTTCTTTCTCTGGATCATTTTTACTTTCGATTCAGCAGGGTGCAAAAGGAGTTATTATCTACTGGGTACAGGTACTGTTCTCTTCTTGGTTATGTCCACAAAGAAAGAATGGTCTTATACCAGGGAGAAAAACTCAAATTTAGGGTATCAATTACCTGTGATTCCAGGTAACTTTGATTTTCCAGTGCCAGCTCATGGCACAAAGAGTTAACGTATGGATGTTTGCGCTCGGCCAGTACAATCACACGAGGTATCTCCTGTGCAAAGGGGCACGTCATTGCTTGCGGTATTTCTAACTACAGAGTGGCTTTGCCGCCTTTTTGCTTACTATTTAGACTCAGTAAAAGTGAATTGTTTCTGGATAACACATTTAAATTCCTTTTACGTTAGCTATTTATGTGTTCACGAAACATTTATTCCAAGTGATCAGGAGAAGCTGTTTCCCGATCCCTGCAAGCACCACAAACACAGAGTTAAATCTCTGAGAAACAAGCTGTTGCTGTCACTGAATGGTTCCCTAGCTACTGGTGCTCAAGCCTTCCCAGAGGCAAACTAAACCAATTCTGGAATGCTCCCAGACTATCAGCTTCTGCAATGAACCTCCTCCTAAGATACAGTTTGTTTTCCACGGGTTAGCTTAAGGCTCTGACGTAGACACTTCAGCAACACAGTCATGCTGGGCTATGGAAACATCTTTGGGGCGCTTTGGTTGTGCCTCACGTTGCTAAGCTGATAAGCAAGGATGATTGTTTATCAGGTCTCTGAATTGCACTCTATTAATTTTGGATTCAAGTCTCATCAAGGGAGATGGAAGGACAAAAGTAGTCATCTCAAGAGGAGACACCCAGAAGGGATCTAGGAGTTACTGAAGCACAAAACACAGAGGTAATTTCTGCCAAAACAGAGATTTAAATCACTCTAGTTTGCCCCCACTGATTACTCCAACACAAGATTTATTTTGAAGCATAGGACGAAGGGATGCTCCGTGAAAACAGGAGGCTTTACAAATAATACTGACCAAAGGAACAAGGCAGAGCTGCTTGAACATTAATTTGATGCACAAATGCCTTTTGAGGTTTGGAAATATATTTTTGCTCTGTATTGGGACATAAAGAAACTCTGTGACTATAACTGTGCTTATCTTCCTACTGCTCCAGCTCCAGTCTCCTAAAAGGGACAAGTCTCCCCCAAGTAAGGGAAAATCTGTTTTTAAATATTCATCCGTGGAGTAAACTGTAACAGTTTAAACCTAGAGACACCTGGTAAGTCATTACAACCCTGTTTATTAACAACACAACTTGAATACCTAAATCCTGTGTCTTTGACCACAATGTATACTGTAAAACTAAGCTGATTTTGAAGGAGACTATTTTATGCCATTCTTGTTCTCATAGTCTTTCACTTTCTGATAGTCCCAGCAGAGTACCGCGTTGTAACACTTGGCAAGATTAGCAAGAGTTCTTTAAAGTTTTTAATGTTAAAATAAAAAGTGGTAAATTGTTTTATGAACTTCTACAACTACTGTGGATCCTACGTTACCAGAAATCACCACTTATTTGACAATTCTAAGCCAGCCCTTGGGTCCCCCTTTAAAACAAAAGGGGACAATATGCTGATGCAACTTTTGGAAGTAAGAAACAATTTTTAAAATTTATGAAGTTGACAGCCTCTGAGACTATTTACTACCAAACCAGTGCAATGGATACAATAAACTCTTCAAAATCTATCAACACAGACCTGTGTGTACCTACCCCTTTAGGCATGTCCCCCTTCTCTCTTCAGCTCTATACATTCTGCCTTTCTCCACTCACCCATTTTCCCTGCCTCCACAAGCTAGGAGAGAGGGAAATGAGAGGACATAGAGATGGACTTCTTAGGGCTAAGCGGATTCAGTGTTTTACATTTCCATTGCAGGGTCAGATTTGGAATAGTTGAAGCTTCACTTCTTTCCTAGCACTCAGCAACTGCTGAAGGTCATCTGGGGCTAAAGACTGCTGAGATATTTCCACATGGCACCTACAGACCCCTCAGGATTAGTAGGATTTGTCCTTGCATCAAATAAACACCAAAGGCATAACAGGAAAAGAGAAAGTTATTTAAAGGCTCTCTCTAGCTAAGGTTGCAGGAATTTCCTCCTGCGTGGCATCCAGCTGGCCCACCTGCTCACCTGCGGCAGCTCCGGAGGTGGGAGATGGCATACGCTGTAGCAGGCTTCTCTGCTGGCCTGCGCAGAAGGGAACTGCTCCACCCGTCACCACGCTGCTGCCTTGTGTGAACAGCAGCCTCCAGAAACCTAGGGAGGCCAAAATTAGACGCAGGAGTTCAGATAACCTTGGGAGATATTGCAATCTTTTCCTTTGTTCATTCAGCATCGCTAGCTCGGCAGGCCAGCTCCTGAAGCACTATATTTAGTTCAAGTTAACGTCATTTGGTCACACATGTGGATGCATTTTACCTACACGGTATGTTTGAGAGTTGATAAGCCTTGCCTCCACACCCTTCATTTTGTATTTGTAGAGAGTTCTCTTGTTCAGCTTCATTCCTCATACAGCTATAAAGGAACAATAGAGGATTTCAAGGTGAAGAATGAAACAGGAATTTTAAAAATGCCTGCAGCCCCTTATTTCCTCCTCCCTCATGCAGGAGTCCTCTCTTCGGCAGCTGTTTGGCCAGCAGGTTGTTTCACTGGAGCAGCGCAGTCTCAGCGCAGTAGTGGCCAAGTCCTGCGTATGGCTGGCTGTTCCACCCGTGTAAAACAAGCTGGCGGTTTTGGGCTAGGCCCTTACATCATATGAATACAGCTGTCAGGAGCGCTGTCCCAGGAAAGGCTGACTTGAAATCCTTTCACCTCAGTGCTTCATTTCATGAGTCTCAACCAGGCGGCAGCTGGTAAAACAGAGGGGAGGCACGGCCCATGCCTGCTGACACAGACAGGCCACCTTCTAAAACTGCCCAGGATGGGATGCTCTGTCACGGTAAAAGAGAAATAGTTACCGAATGAATGTACTAGTAAACAAGCAATATCCAGGCACTGGGCTGTAAATTGCTCCAAAGGAAAGGTGATTTTTTTTTAATGTGGAAAAAACCGCTGGCATTCTGTAGCAATTGAAAGGGAAGTGGGGGCAAACAAGGGGAGAGTATTAGATAAATGGACACAAATTTGACCATGGCAAGGTTAAACTAAATGTAAGAACTGAGGATGGAAGAGAGGAAGAAATGTCAGAATCTAACAGAATTTATCCAGACACCCTCAGGAAGCAGATAAAAAAAAAATAAAAGCCATACAAATATTCAGTCCTCTCCCCTCTAGAATGCTCCCGCATATTGCCTAGTGTTTTTGTTTACTCCTCTGCTGAGAGCAGTAAGCACTGTCCCAGACCTCTGCAAACCCCCTTCTGCTAAGGCGATTTGCTGGCTGGGCCAATGGATGAGGATTTTGCGCTTTGGGAGTTCTGTTCTCTGTTGTATTCCTGTTCTTGCTGCGTAGTTCTTAAACGAAGGTCATTAATGAAGTTCATAGTCTGGAGAAGCACACTAATTATTTTCCCTAGAACGGATGGCAAACACTGCAAACAACTCCACCCACAAGGTATCTGGCAGTTACTATTGTCAGCCTTAACAAATGTTTCTCCAAAACACATTATGTATGTATCATCACGCATAGGGATGCATAAATTAGTGACCGTAAAATACTCAAGTAGCTGATAGAGAAAAGTTTCTTACAAGCAGGGTCTGCATTCGACTAGGACTATTTCAAAACAAGCTTAAGCAATTCATTTTACTAGGAATAAGTTAACACTGCAAAATCAACTAGCTCAGAGCTTTGGTTGTGCTGCACAGACACATCTAGCAATATTTTTGCCCTGTACTTCCTGGAACAGATCCGCTGTTTCTCACACGATGATTACGTCCATCTGCCAGATGCATTCAGCTCAGGGAAGCCGGCAGGTACAGACTTGACCTGTCAGTCACCGTAAAAAAAGCTTCTCCAGATCTAAGTTATCTGTTTCAGTCTCATAATGAAGATGTACCCGATGTTACATGCAGCGTGAGTTTTGCAGTGCTGATGCTTTTCAGCTAAAAATAGAGATGAGATTTTGTGTTTGCTTTAAAAATGTATGGAACGCACTGAAATAAAAGAGCTTGCTGATTGTCTCAGATGTCAGCTGTGACTTTGAATTGTGGCTGCCTTTAGCAGGAACTCCTCAGAATCGTGTGTTTAAGCATGGTTCAGGCTGTGAATGAGTTCTGAACTGAACGCCAAAACAATTTAGTAACTGGAATTACCTACTAAGACTTTGACGAGCAGAAAGGAAATAGACGGTTTTACCACAGAACCCGAATGCACGGGCTCCTGCACAAGCACTCACTGAGGCTCCTCATGTACTAAAGCCAAACACAGAACAGAAGTGGCTGTTTCTTGTGTTATGTACAAAGAGCAGCTCTATCTTTGGAACAGTCAAGAACTATGAAAGAAGGGCTATGAAAAAGAGCCTCCCTGAGAGGAACACAGTGTCTCCAATCTAGTGTGCTGTCTCATCTCTGCAGCAGCACAGCTACAGATTGGAAGAACTGCAAAGGCTTGTTGTCCAAGATGGCTTCGAGCTGGCAAACTGCATGGAAGTAGAAGTCTTTAGAAGGAATATGACTGGAATTCTCACCTAGATCCCCTAGGAATATGACTGTAAGTAAAGGCTTAATGAAGGTACCTCTATGGACCTCTGTTGAAAACAGGTTTTGGTGGTCAGACTCCTCTACTCAGCTGTCTGTAAGTGGTACCAGTAGACTCTCACCTGACTTTAAATACAGGTATTCCGATTTGCTACTCCTAATCTTGATCTTGAAATTTAAATATCAAGTGGAGGAGGAGCTGTGAGTTAAAGGGTTTTTTTAACAGTTTTAGCATTTGCATATTGCTTTAAAAGTATGAGGCAATACAGTATGCCAGTCCTGGAAAGCTTCTGTCACTTCTGTAGCGCTGTGAAGTATATGCACTTGATAAGATGCAATCCTTATCGGAGGATTTGTTGAAACCTTTGTTTCTTAAATGCCTTCATTTCCTTCCACAGGTATTAAAATTAACTAAATATCGCTCTCTGAAGCAAGTTTTCCATCAAGCAGTCTGTTGGGACAGATGAACACTGAGTTTATGGCTCATACATGTGTATCCTGGAGGCATATCTGGAGGCTGACATCTACTGCAAGTCACAGGTACACCAGGAGAGGCTTTCATGTGTTCCCAATTGCAGTGATCCTGTGCACCATTGTGGTACCAGGGAACAAATCAGGTACGAAAATTTCTAATGTGTTCTTCTGTGTATGATGTGCTATCAGCATGTCTCCTGCAGTCTGAAGACATCAATCTGACACACACCTACTGCCATCTTCCTCAAGCAACAGGATTCCTCTTGGGAGCCTTTCAGCAGCTTTGCTGCCACATTAGGTCAGCTCCACTGCCAGAAAATCGGTGCAGCACAGCCAGAATTTCCCCATTCACTCCTTTCAAAACATCTTCCTAGACTTGTAACAAAATGCTTTGTGAATGGGGTGAGTGGCGGTGGGAAGTTGAGTCCTCACTTTCAATACTACACGAGGGAGAAGAAAAGCAACTCACCGAGGAAACACCCCAAAAAGGGAGTCTGGGCCTTGTCAAACTGTGTAAAGCCATAACCTGTGAAATCTTCAGGCACAATGCTCCTGGCAGTTCCTGCTTCCTCTCTCCCAGAGCCTCTCTAAGTGCTGTTATACTGCTATGACATCCGACTCTGAAGCAGCAGAGTCATGAGTGACACAGGTCTTTACTGCCCCTGACACGGGCATTGTCATTATGTAACCTGTGTGCCATGACAGGTTTATTTTTACAAGCATTCGTGTGCCCTCTGCAAGCACTTGGCAATTACTGGTGACACATGCTCCACGATGTGGGGACACCAGATTGAAAAGGCCATCATTGGTTCACGGAGTGCAGTCCCCTGTATATAATCCTGTTAACACGTTAATCAAGCTTTAATTTAAGACTAGGTACAGTGTTTGCCTCTGCTGTTCCTACCAAATGCCTGCTCAACACAAGAGGTATCTCATTGTCCACCTCTGTGAACGGAGGAATACCGAGGCCACTCTGCAGAAGAAACAAGTCCTATGAGCAATGTAGGGAAACGGTATTGCATCCTAAGAACACACTTGTCTAAATGAAGAAAAAAAAAACCTGCTGGTCTTGTTTCCTGATCCTCTTTATTTCTGTCTCCATCATTTCAGCTGAACAGATCTCTACGCTGAATAGCCAAAGCACGTCTGCATGCTCGGGAGCTATCACACAGCGACACTACGCTGCTTCTTGCTGTTCTCTCCGCAGAGCCTTGCAGGCTTTCCAAGAGGAGATGTGTGAGAGAAGATGGTTTGAGGGAGTGGTATCAGATCTTCGGGGGGTAATGGTGCCAAAAGGTAACAAACATGAAGCATCTAATTCACAACTTTTCTTTTTGTCTTGAAAACTCAGAATTGATCAGAACAATTTTGCATCAAAACCTGTTTTTCATTAATGTTCTTCATTGCTTTATATCAATTTAATCAAATACTTATTTAAAGATTTTAAAATATTACTTTTGAATTCTTTCAAGTCTGAAAATGGAGGGTTTTTTTTTTAAATCCTATGATTACTTTTACATTATTTTTCTGTCAACAGCACCAGTGTTAAGAATAACAGATGTAAAGTGGGAAGGTGTTTCTGGATGCAAGAAAAAAAAAAAAAAGCATCTTCCTCCACAGAAAAAGAAGATATTAATCCAAATAAGTAGTGGACTTTGCTTAATTGTTGTTTCTTTGTAACATATCATCTCAACTGTAATGTTATTGAAAAAGTAAACTAAACAATAACTAGCCAGACCTTCAGTTTTACTTGTATGTGAACAAAATCTCCAACTAAACTGACTTTGTACTTGAAATCTGCGTTCAGGTACCGTCCTTTTTATGGTTTGATTTCTCTTCACCTGAACTCCAAGACAGCCTGACAAAGGCAAGCATCAGCCTAAAGACTGTTTTTGGATTCAGGGATCCCTCCTGATTGCAATGCTTTAGGATCGGTGCTTCTTTATGTTCACTGAGTTCGGATGACATGAAGAACATATCCGATGGTGCAGAAGATTCCTCATATTGAGACCAGAATTTGTTTTTTCTAGAAATGGAAAATATTTCATGACCGCATCTATTCGGCTAGAAAGAAGATGACTGCAACTATGCTCCCATGTTCAGGAACATCCATCTCACCACATACAAACTGAGAGAACTCAGTGGGGCCATTATCTGCTGTCCTGGTGGAAAAAAAACCAAACTTTTAATCTGAAGGAAGGTTGGGTATAAGCATTTATAGGAGTGGTAGCAGTATTTCACAAGGTTTATGGCACAGGTAGGCAACAGAGGAAGGAAGCCACACAAAACAGCCCATAGCGCTCCATAACCATTTAGGAATAACTGTCTCTTGATACTGAATATAGGTAAATAAAAGCCTACGTCATCTACTCTTGAATTTAGGCCAGGACTTCAAATTTAAGTAAGATAACAAGCATAAAACATTCATTAAAAAAAAAAAAAACCCAAACAAATCCAAACCACAATGTCATAACTGACCACAAGAGGTCAGAAACTCAGCAAGCCATCTTATTCCAAAGGCAGGCTGGTTATATTTGATCTTCTATTGAAGAGGCTGATTATCCTTAACCTTAAACAAATCATTGTTTTTCATTTTATTTTCTTTGGAGATATAAGAGGATTTAATTTGAAAGCCTGAGTTCTGCCCTCGGCTGGCACATTCTCTGTATGCCCTCAAGCTGGGGATGTCCTTCCCACCCAGCTCTTAAGTGATGCTTCTGTTCTAGCTCTACGGCTATCCTGATAAGCGATACTCAGTAAATAATGTTCTTTCGGTTTGGTTTTTTTTTTTTCCCTCCCACTTTTTGCCAGCATTATCTATTAGACTGTAAGCTCTTTGGCAAAAGGAATGAGAGTTACCATCTGCCTGTGCAGTGAGCAGCACTCCAAGATGCAAAAAAGAAACACTTATGACAGCTACATCAAAGGTAAAAGATCAATTAATGGTAAGGCAGAAAACACTCAAGTCAGGGATTCCCAAACTTGTCCCAGCTTTGAATTCCAACTTTATCAAATACTACAAAAACCCTTCTGAATTACTGGGGAGCCTACTTGAAACTGCCAGCTGTTTGAGCTGCAATTGCAAACTTGTTAACCTCTCACTGTAACCGCTAAGCAGTCTGAGAGAAGCCGGTTCCTCTGCAGAAAGGCTGAGGGAGACAAACACAAAGGTGCAATTGAGAAACATCACTTGAATCATTACCTCCATAACGACATAATAAATGTTTAGCAGCACCTCTACTGCAGCCAACAAAAGCTACAAACGCTTCTTGGCAATCTACAGCAAGCTTAAGGCATAAAATTTATAACTCCAAAGCCACAAACCACAAATGTAAAAGTTCCAGTCACACAAGAGCACTGGATAAAATATTAAAAGCTATAATATATAATACGTAACGCTTTCTTGTGCACTGTTCAGTGGGTGAAGCATGGTACCTGCCAAGCCCAGGGGAAGGAACCCCGTTCCTCGGAGATACCATGTAGTGCGATATAGCATGAAAGAAGTCTCTAGCCCTTCCTCCCCCTCATTTGGGAAAAGATGGCTGCAAAGCTAAGGAACACACAGTGACTTGCAGCAGGTGGTACAGTGCCTGGCTATTTCCAGCACCAGCCATCTGCCCATCTAGCTGCAGCAAAAGGAGGGGGTGGATGCGGAGGTGACTCAGCTGAGAAAAGCTGAAATCCTACTGAGCTTAGAGCAGTCGGGTGATATTTTTTTAAAGGACCACTCCCCATGATGTGAAAATACAGCCTAAGAAAGTCGCTTTGGCAAGTATTTGTTACAAATAACACCAGCCCTCAACCCTCTTATAAGCCCTAACTCTGCAGTTCCAGCAGGCTACTGGTAGCTTGGCGTAGACTACGGCTATTTTGACAAACTTGTTAAGGGTTTCTAAGCTCTGAGCTAGAAGCTGTGTTTTCTATATACTGTGCTGCAATATGGGACCTGCAAGAGCCACGGTGCTTCTGTTAGTTTCTTTACATCATCGCCAACAGGGAGCAAAAATAGCTCCCATCTCCTCTACGATACAGCAAATGTGCAAGGAAGGCAATTCTGTTCTCTCTGCATCCTACTGTTGAGCTCGTTTAATCACACAGAATGGAAGGGGTTTTTTCCAAAAGGCATTAGAGTTCACTTAAGATGCTGCTCATTGTTGTCAAATGAAGATCCGTTCAAAATAACGTGCCTTTTTTCTTTGCTAATATTTACACCATCCATGAAAGGAAAGGGAAAAAAAAAGAGTAGAAAGAAAAACGAAAAAAAAAAAAGTCAAACCAGTCTGCAAAGGTTTCATTTTCTCTCTCATATACCCTAAGCAGGGTTTATATTAGTTGAAATAAGAAAGGAACATCTTGAAATTGTTCTTTCCCCCTGAGCCTGCTTCTGAGCTGTTGCACTGTCCAGGTGAGGTTGGGCTACAGAGAGGGCAACGTTTGCATCTTTTTAAAAAGCTCTCCTTGTCACAGACTTGCTTTGTTACGATAGCGTTTCTGTTGATATTGTAAAATCTATAGATGTATAGGCTGAAAATAATCAAATTATCATATTAAAATCAGTCAAGCTTTTCTGTATTTGAATTTCAGTTTGACTACAGAGAAGCACAAGGGAGCCATCTCCTGAGCTGTGCACTCAAGTTGTATTTCAGAGCTTTGTGGCCAAAGAAGCACATGAAGAAGCTTGCGCTGGTTATTCTAGATTAAGAATGCAACAGTTCTACAATTCTGTATTACAATCACAAAAACCCTACCACAAACCAGTGTTTGCTCAGACCTTCAACTGATGGAACTGGAAACAGCAGGAAGGAACACTCTAGTTCTAAACTACAATACATTCTCATCTTCCTCATTTGAAGACATCATTGTTTGATACGTATGCTGGTCTTATAGTTATCTTCAAAGCATTTAGCGTTAACCAGATATTCCCAGATTACACTGGGCTCAGACTCCTGCACCACTTACAGTACTCTCTGGCCTAACGCCTACAAATGGAGGCAAACAGAGCGTCTCCTTCAGCTCTTCCTATTGCTTACTGGCATTTTATAGAATAACCTATAAATAAAAGCTTCCCCCTTTGATGTTTCACTAGATCTTTGTACAGATTTGCAGGTCTTCGTGCTACGTTTCTCTTCCTTGATCCATGGGGCATGCAGAATATGCAAATCCTCAGGGATCCTCTCCTATCTGCAGCCTTCTCACTTTTAAGGCAATCCTTAATTTGCCATTATTTTTTTTAAATCTACATCACAAATAAATCGGGTTCTTTCTATTTCTGGTGACATCCCAATAGAAGAAATATCATATTAAGGAGTCTTCAGCAGGTCCTGTAAATACTCAGACTTACTTAGACTGCATCATCTGGCAAGAACAAACCTTCTGTATCGGGTTTGGATCAAACCACGCCACTGCAGCTAGCTGAGATTCCCTGCTGTCTCATAGCAACGGGATCATTAGCTGAAAAGCAGCATCTTTTTGTTGGTGGTGTCAGTTAGTCATTAGGCAAAATCAGATGCATTCAGTGGATCTGGACTATCACTTTGACATGCCTTGAAACCAAATTACATCCCCTGTAGCTCATGTGCTCATAAATCAGTTAGCAGTTACAAACAGGAGAAAGATGCAACTCTTGTTTACAACAGTAATATTAGTAATATAATTAGCAATATTCATTCCACTGATCCAGAAGCAGAAGCTGCAGTTCTTCATTAGTCTTTCCCAGGACTACCTAAACCTATCAAAGCACCTTTACTGTTTCCTCCCTGATAAGTTCTGGAGCAAGGAACACCTCACCATACTGGACTGGTGTTGTACTCTCTCCAGCAAGCAAAACTGGCAAGTTTTTCCTGAAACCTACCTTAAGAAGTACATATATTTAAAAGTAACAACAAACAAACACAAAAACTGTAATCACAAGCAAAGTCAGGCTTGCAGAGATGTTTCTATACCAGACCTTGTTTGGTTGGCTTTGTGGAGTAGGGGTTTTTTTTTATTAGTGGATCAGTCAGCAGAGGTAGTATGTAAGCTCAAGAGCTTCAAGTAAGGCTGATATTTTCAGTTGCTCTAAATGTTAAAATTGTTGCTGTATTATGAAAAGTGATTTTACTAAAATGTCATTAAATAAAATCAGCATTAACATTCGAGCACCTCCACTACCACAAACTTCCTCTGAGAAATCTGCAGAGCAACAGGCTGTTTTGCATGGGAGCTGGGCAGACACAGAATCTCACCAGGGCTTCTCCCAAGTATGACTGAAGACGAAATCTGTCTGTGTAACAGGATGCCTAACTAAAATGAGAAGATACCACTTTGAACACGTTGAAGGAAGAGCTCTTCTGAGGAAGAGGTTGCTATTTTTCCCGGTTATTTACAGAGCAAAACTCTATTTCAGCAGATGGCTCATTAAATTTTTGCACCATGACTGTTGTACAAGAAGAAAAAAAAAAAAAAAGAAAAGCCAACAAAA
This sequence comes from Chlamydotis macqueenii, assembly GCF_036417535.1. Taxonomy (NCBI): domain Eukaryota; kingdom Metazoa; phylum Chordata; class Aves; order Otidiformes; family Otididae; genus Chlamydotis; species Chlamydotis macqueenii. The sequence goes on from NC_141566.1 coordinate 2,277,936, forward strand.
GAACTCCCACACCAGAAACATAGGAATAAGATGCATTAGCTGCTTGCTGTGTAATAAAAACTTTTTAAAACTTTTAATCATGCACTGATCATCAGACTTAATACCTAAACCTAGTTTACAAAATAATTCTCCTCATGTTTACAAGCTAGCTCTATCTAAAGTGGCATTGTTTGCAGATAAGATGTATCTTTAGACAAAAGACTGAAAACAGACTCCATCTAATGTTTCCTGCTAGGATTTCTCTTCCTTAAAAACCTTCAAAAGAGAAGGTTCATGAGGTTTTTTTCTGTACACTTTCTGCTAAAATTTGAGATCCAAGTTTGGAAATCTCAGCAACAATCTTTATTGCCATCTATTCCATGGCTTGCCCTTCCTGTTTTCCAAAACCAAAATGCTCTATTTATTTTGAAAATGGGATATCCTGTTGGAAGGCTTTGAGAAAAAAAGAAAGAACATACTGAGCCTGAGACCTCAAGTAGTCCTTCCTGTACCTTAAGAGAAATAAAGAAATAGCTCTAGTCAAAAAAGGAAATATGTCAGGAAAAAATACTTGGGAGTTACAGTCAGAGCAGTACTTGAGGAATAAATAGTACAGAAATAATGACAATTATATAATTGGTTATTTTTTCATGGAAGTTCCTACATACTGTGTATAAAGCCCCCCTTCAATATTGTAAACTTGGAGTAAAACACTTTGACAGGAACACGTACGAGCCCCATTCATAGACTAGACGTATTGTTCTTCAGCAGCAGAACAGAGGGTCCTTTCACTAGATGAGATTAAAAGGTTTTGAATCCACATTAAATGCAAGTAGGCTTGCTCCAGACAGCCATCTGTATAGTCATCTCCTACACAGGGTCCTTAATTTTTATTTCAGAAGCATTAGCCTTATACAGCAAGACAGTGGATGTAATAATGACCATAAAAATGAAATTCTGATGTTTCGCTCATGTCTGAGTGAGATCCAGCTGCCTGAGCATGGGCCTTTACTGTCATCTCAGACACTGTGGGACACCCTCTTCAGCTTCCAGCCACCGTTCCAGAGGAACGTAGATCTTCTCCAGATTCTATGTTGTATCTGCCAGCCTGTAGAGATCTTTAGGACAGCCTTAAGGGTCCATCTACAGCACCATTTACTGCAGTTTCCTGCTTCACCCTGTGTTTTTGTACCCTGATTATACCCCACCTTCTATGGACATTAGTTTATCCCAGGCTCCTTCAGAGTGGACAGATCCGGTCACCCTGAAATGCATCCTAAAGCAGCTGTAAGGACAGTTTACTCTAGCATCTCCTTTCTGTGGGCAGGAGGGACTAGTTTAGGTCAAGTCTAGCTGCCTCCGCACTGCACAAGTCTGCCACGACTACCCCAGCAGGTGTGGCACCTTCAGATCACTGCACACGCACTTGTGACACGTACAGAGCGTGAAGCGCACGCTCAGCTTTTGGCCATAAAATCCCACTCTGGCAAGCCACAACACACTCCGTACGTTGTTTCAGGCACTTTGAACTAGAAAGGAAAGAAAATAAACTCACTGCTCCCTAGTGCCATCTGAGAGGGATGGGCTAGTTTGTTCCCTTTTCAGTTGTAGAATTCTATGAGTTGGAGGTTCTCATATTTAATTAAATCAATGCATTATAATTGCTAAGACTGCACCTTAATATCTCATTCTGTTTAAAAAGTTGCTGGAGTCATATTAGGTTTGCAGCTTAAAAATTCAAGAATGCCCAGTATATCAGAATATGGGAACTGACACTGTAAGACAGAACCCTTGATGTTAATCAAAGAGCTTTTTTAATTTAGCCAATTTAAAAAAAAAAAAAAAAGACATTTAAATCAAAGAGACCAGCTGAATCTCAGCACAAAGCTAGGATAATCATTATCCACTTGCCCTAATGTTCTTCTGAGCAAACACTTTGTGCAAGGGTTTATGTGGGACTAGAAGAAATTCTCATATCCATAGGAAAAAACACCCACAATTTTTTTTTCAATAATCAGAACTCCTCTCCGAAATCTTTACAGTAACCAAAATCATATTGATTACTTGCAAAGAATGAGAACACGAGAACACTAACACTGCTATTCTTTGTTACCTGTACCCTGGGATACAAAGAAAATAAAAACCTCCACGGTTATTTGTAATGTGAAAGGAAAAAAAGATTCTGTAAGCATGACCTGTGCCTCCGGGTCAATCTATCCAGGCTATTTGAGTCATAAACATGCACTAAGTACCTTCCTGGTCCAGTCTGACTAGCTGTGAAGATTCAGAGAGCTGCTGCAAGAATGAGAATGACATTTTGACATGTCATATACAACTAAAACTATTCTAGCTACAACATACTAGTTTTCTGAGAAACGCCAAATAAGGCTGCTGGGTGATATTCACAGCTGGGTCCCAAGACATTCTAAAGAGAACAACAACGAGGACATGACTCAGAGAGACGGGTGAACATTCCAGAACTGTGTAAATCTGAAAAACTGCAGGAAGCAAACAATACAGGAAAAAAAAATATAGTCAGTCTACAGAGCAGAGTCAAAACTCCTGGAAAAATTCTTAGTTCTGTTCCAGACTCATGGTGTGACCACAGGCAAATCTGAGCGCCCCATTTTCCCGTATGAAAAATGAATTTAACTCTTACGTCATTCATATTAGACTTACGATGCTTACGCAAAAGCTCTTTGGAAGTTCTTGGATCCAGCGCAGTGTGTGTTCAGCACTTTGGGGACAAATATCACCCTTCACATATCCATAAAGGGGTCAGAGGCACTTGGACTTACAGCACCACTTGAGCGGTTCTCTGAACCAGTTAAGAGGATTATTACCTGCATGGATAAGGGTTTTCTGACCCCCAAAGACTGCACATATTCTTTGGCAGGCAGACTACTGATGTTTTATACTGCAGAAATATGGAAAACTATCTGTGTATTTGCATGGCAACCATACCGCAATTACATGCATGCATTTTCCTGTCACTGTCACCAAAAGCTAAGAACAATAAGCACCTAAGAAGGAGTGGAAGATAAATCAGTGGGAAACACAGAGGCCTTCATTGTGGCCTCCAAGCTTGTTTTTGTGAAAGCTTTGCTAGTGCAGTGATAATCACCTTTAAACTTCACCTCGATTTTAAACCGTACTGTATCCCTCCTCTCCAAGCCCAATAGGATTTTTCATTCCACCCCTTTACGGATCCCTATATACGGAACACTGCTCTGAGGACTCAGTTAAGGACAACCAGAGAATCAAGACAGCCAGGCACTTCCAGTAACTTTTCCAGTCCCAAAGCCCATATAGAATGAACAGTGCTGGTACAATAATGCTGTTCACACTCTGAGATTTCCTCTGTATGACTGATGGCTATTGAGAAACATCTGCCATAGCAACATCAAGCACTGTTTAGTCACACAGTACCTTTCCATCTCCTGCCCTATTGTGTCGGTTTCAAAACTGAGAGGTATCTCTGCATTACTCAGCACAGGACCTTGCCCGGTTGGAGTTGTACTGTTTCATTTCAAAGCCTTTTGAAGCAGGGAAGAACTACCTGAGACAGACACACTAGAAAAGAACGAACCTCTAACAAAGTTATTTTATGCTGTCTTGTTAATACACAAGCAGCATCTTCCAAAACCTAAACTCAGGTGTCAGTCAACAGGTACAGAGATGGAAATAAGAGAATAAACTGATGTAATTTTCACCTTCAGTTAGCATTTCTACAAGTAAATTATGCCAGCTGAGACCCTCTCATCAACTTTCAAGTTCAGTCCAGTGAGTTGAATGGAATACTGCTCTCCTTTCCACAGTTCTGCGTTTAAGCGTTGAAAGACCTGAACAGGCCCGAAAGAAGATTTATACTGCTTTAGATTTGCTTCTAATTTACTACCTGTATCTTTTGGAGACTCATCATTTGTGCAATCCAAGAAGCAATTAAAAAAAAATTAGCAGAAGGGTATTCTTTAGTTATTTTTCCAGAATCCATATGCTAGGACTGTCCGTGTGTCTCTTCAAAAAGATTATTTGCAAAACAAAGACAGGATACAATGGAAGAATTCTAACATATCTTTTTTTTTTTTTCCCCCCTCTCCCAGTTTTGACAAAGCCACTGACTTCATAATCAGAGTTTCACAGGTTCAACACATCATACACATCAGGTCACACACTCAGTGACAATTCAACAAGTATAGAGGAGGAGAAGGAATGGCACAGTAGGCAAGACACTGGGTTGTGCTTTAAAAGATATATTCCAATTGTACTTCAAGTTCCTGCTATACTGTTGACTTCTTGCAAGATGAATTCTCTCTGCCTTGTTTCTCAATCTACAGAGATTGTACGCACAAGTAGTATTACGAGCCCAAGCTAGTTAATGGTTGTAAGGTGATCCGCTAGTGGCAGCTATGTAAATAACTAGATAGTCAGGAAAAGTGTATGTAGGATATTAAGCTCAGCAAACATGCAAATAAACACTGTTAGCCGTGGCACTTTATTCTCAAAATGTCCTTACTCCATGTGATTATGCCAAGTGATTTATAAATACTTCAGAGAAGCATCTATGCAGATAATCATCTACCCCCAAACTATCTCATGCTCAGTTTAGCAGCCATAGAGGTTGCAATGTAACAGATTAGACTTGAGCAAAAATACTTACCCAGCTGCTAGAAGTACAAAGATGGAAAATATCTGCAAAATACTTTGATCTTCATGAATAAAAGACATTATAAAATGTATGAAATACTATTATACAGCTGTAACAGTGGAAACAAGGATTGTTATGCAAAATGAAGGCAATGATGCATTTATTCAAGTATACAGTCTTTCAAATAATCAGAACTTAAACTCAGATACTTTAGAGAAAACTTCAGCAAACCACACAATACACAATTCTGGAAAACCACTGCTGACAATTTGTACCTTGAAGTAGAAGAATTGAGATTCTTTAAACACTGTATCTCCTATGACTCACATAATTATCAGATATTTATCCAAATCCTTCCAAGCTCTTTGTTCTGAATAATACCTTGTAGCAGTAAATTGCACATGTCATTTGCCCTTGTATAAAAACTAGAGCCACTCCCACTTAGCACCTTTTGAAGAAAAGCAGAGAGGAGCATCTATGCATTTTCCCTTTCAGAAAACATTTGCCACTGTATGCGTTTGCTTGTGTGACTCCCCTCAGGTTCTGAGGTACAGATCTGAGTAACAACCTCCCAGCTACAGATTCTTCAGCACATTAAGGCTACAAACAAAAAGGTCGGTCACTGGGCAAGGACAGGTACGGTAGCTTCCCAAATAAACAGATTCATGCCCACACATTTCTATTTTTAAACTCATCTTTTGCTTCAGAGTCGCAGATGCTGTGCACTCTAAGCAACAGCTGTACAGTTACAAACTCCTACGCATGACACTTCAGAGCTTCTTTCAGGGTGACATTGCAAGTTTTGCTTTTGACACCAAACTTGAATGTTTCCAACTCAGGAGTTTATACTGGGATTTGCAGAAATACATTCAGCTAACCAGAACAAGTGAATCAGAAGTATTTGATTTATTTTTTATAATCTCATCTAGTTCATAATGACTTTTTAACGATGCTAATCGCAAGCCTGCTACTTTGAGTAGCTTCCCTCAGAAGGGCACAGTCAACACAAATAGCTTAAAGGCTCTTTTTCAGTTTACTGAATAATTTTGAACCCTATAAACCATTCAGTTAGATCGTGTGCAAGCTTAATACTCAAAAACATACGCAGATTTCAGCTGCTGAGGAAAAAAAAAAAAAAAACCAGAGTAAGAATTCCTGTGTTTGCTTCAATTTTTTTTCTTTAAGCTTCTGGGCAGTTCCAACAGCACTGGAAACTACAAAAGCTGGAGAACAGAGCTTTAGCGGAACTAAATTCCGCGCTGTGTGATTTTTTGGTCACCTGCCTCATGTATAGAAAGGGCATAAGGTAGACCCATTTTTGTGAAGTGCTCCAAAACCAGAAATCAAATATTAGGAAAGTTTAAACAAGCATTCTTTAAATATAAAAACCAACACTACTCAGGTCTCTATGCAGTTTTCCCTTTGCAACTCCCATTTTTCTCCAAGTCATTTATTTCTTTGCCCTTTACTTCCACTGCCACTTACGTCCTCGCTTATCGGCGTATTTTATTTGCGCACACGCCAGCCTCCTGCGCCACTCTGAGCAGAGCCCGGAACAGCACTGGGAACGGAGCTTGGCAAGTTGGGTGGGAAGAAGCAGGGAGCAAAGCAAAGATGTTTGGTACCCACTCATGTTTATTAGCAGTGGGGAAATATAACACTACTTCCCTTTGGTTGTATCCAGCAACTTAAAATAAAACTTGTTTTTTAAAACAACACTATTACATTTAGTTTCCAGGGAGAGAAAAGATTAGTTGGTTCATTGTGAGGGGGAGGGATTCGCATGGCAGTGGAGAAGGCTGGATGCAGGGATTTGGAGAGGGGGATAATTTCGGAGCTAATTATCTTTTACACCACGTTGGGGGTGGGGATTTAATCAATGTTAGCATTAAAAGGAGCTGTGGAACTTGCTGCAGGCAGCACTACATTGATCTTTTTTTAGCTTAGTCAATGACTAACTACAAATTTGAATAGTAGTTAATAGGGGTACTTAATCAGCCAGTAGGCTTTGCCTATGCAATGTATTAAAAGTGCCACCTAGTGGAAAATATCACTTTAATGAGAGGCTATTTCTGTGACTATTTTTAATTCAGCTACATGAAATGTAGTTGTAGATCACTCAGTCACCTATACTGAGACACTGTCATGTCCAGGGATATTTTCCCTACTAAAGCAGGGGAAAGCATGCTAGTTCCAGCAGCAACACAAAAGAAAAAACAAAAATCCTTGATGCTAGTTAAGAATTAAATTAAAATAACGCACATACAGTCTGTGGTCAGGAGCTAAGTGCCGAATAGTACCCATGCTGCAAAGAACAGAATGTGCTCCTAGAGACCTGTGCACATAGAGGTCTCAAAACCATTGTCTAAAAGACCTTCACCAGACAGGATCTAGTAGCCCTAAGTCAGTTTTACCATATATTAAAAAACAACACAGTTTCCTTCTAAATTTCAAAGAGCTGCAGACACGTGAGTTTCCACCATCAGAAGAGTGTTAAACATACATACACAAACACACAAAAGCCACAGTGCTGGAATGCCAGATGACATTTTATTTAACTCAGCTGGCCACTCAGTTCATACCAGGCACTCATCTCACAGTTTGTGGGGGTTTTGGCAGGAACTGGAAACTTTCTGTTCAGCATTAGGTCTGAACTGACCAAAGTGGGTTTCTTGTCTATGGGACAAGTTTTCCATCCTGCTCCTGTGGGCAGCCAAGTGATGAGCTGAGGCCCTGCAACAATGGCAACGTGAAAGCAGACAGAGACAGTGAACACTGCTTCGGATCAGTTTGTACTTTGTCTGGAAAGCTTATTGAGCAGACCCCTTTGGTCCATTCCGACATTTGCTGGTGAATTATCAGATTAGGCTGCAAGGATTTCACCACTTTCAATCACATTGTGTAAGTGGCATGATTCACGTAGCCTGAGGAAATCCAGCGCATTGCAAGATGTTAAGAATTCAAAGCACAGAGCACCCTGAAAATAGCAGGAAAAGAGATTCTCTTCAGAGCTAGAAACATTTTCAGTGTTCTTATGAGACAGCCGTTTACTTCAGCCATCCCAAAGGCTAAACATACGTCAACATATGTTAGCTAATTCATTTCACAACTGATGAAAGAAAGAACTCATGTTTTGCACTCCTCATACAGGATCTCCTCTGTGGCATTTACCAAATTCTATCACATCAACCGAGGTCATGAGTGTTACTTCTATTTTACAGATTAATACAGAACACATATTATCTGGTCAGCCCAAGGCAAGTGAATAAACCAGTGGCACTGAGAATCATCTATCTTGTTGTTCATTCCACCTCACTTCTACATCTCACTGTCTATTCAGATATGTCAGTTCTCTCTTTACGCCACAGAGAGCTGAGCAGTGCCATCCTGGAAGTTGGTACTGTTCTTTTAAGAGCATAGATACTGATTAACCGAAAATACATTAGAAACACTGCTACTGTTTAAAGACAAAATTGAAATACTACTGTCCTGCTCTTCGTTCTTCACCATCATCGCCTCGTACGACATTTCTACCAGTGTGAAATACCAGCATCTAACCAGAGGCCATGTCAGATTACACGGGAGGCAATGTATCAGTGTAACAGAGACCAGCCTTGTCTCTGTCTGCCACCTGCACGCGGCAGCTCAGTACTCCAACTCTGTATTGCAGCGCATTTCTGACCTTTGAGCACTCTGTTTAACAGAAAATTGCTTGTGAAAGTTAACTTTAAGAAGCCTGGTATATTCCATAATAGCATTACTTCAGGTTTCAAAAAGACAGATGTTGCAGTTAATGAAATAGCATAGCAAAAATCCCTGCAAAATAACCAGAACTCTAGGCCAGGGCCCTTCAATAGCTTTGCTGCTTCCTGCATGTGACAGACACGGTTCGCCTCACTTACAGCACTCCTACTCCCTATAGAACAGAAGAGACCAAGAACTCTGAAATCTGAACAAGGACAGTCATTGAAAAATTTGAAACATCTCCTTGCCATTCAGCCAGCTGACCACTAGCTGTCCCCATTGCTTCACAGGAGTAAGGGATCAGTGGTGGAACTGGAATGAACAAGCCTCCAAAAATGTGTCCTGCTACTCAGAAAAATTAAAACGAGCTACTACAGTTCTGTAAGTCTGTAGATAAGGAAAGACATGTGTAGGAGAAGGCCTACATCCCAGGGCAGAGATGTGTTACAATCTGAGATGGATCAGCATGGAAAGCTTAGTATACAATCTTAGCAGATCCATGGCTTTGTAACATGATAAAGGAAAGCCCTGGAGACCCATTCATGCAGCAGAATAGGAAAATAATCAAAGTTGACTGGAGCATTCCAATGTTCCTGCCTAGTCTCTGACCACAGCCATCATGTCATCATCTGCAGTATCTGCTAAAACCACTGCAAAAGATATTTTCCTAACCAGTATCTATGGTGGACGCTACTTCTTCTCAGAATACAGAAACTATTCACATTCAGAACTGGAAAAATGTGTATCAGAGAGGCCATAAGGTGAAGGTGGCTTAGGCTCATCTCAAAACCATAAAGTTCTTTCCTCTCTTGAGAATTCAGGACAATTTCTCATTTCCATTCTTCTTTTGACTTCTCAACATGAACCCAGAACACAATTGTCACTATTTTTGTTAGTTCTACAAGATTTTGGATTCGTTCTCTTCACAAATCAACTTGGAGAAATCTTGTCTCATATTGGTAATGGTTGGAATTTATTATCACATAATAGATGCTAATTAGAAGGCAAAATAATATTTCACAAGGCAACTAAATCCACCTTGATTGCTTTTTTAGCCTTAATGTTGCTTCTTGCAAAAGAATGATGGAAGACTGCATCTACTTAACAAAATTTATGTTATGAATTTGGATGCTATTTACTGCGTTTCGTTCAGCCTTTGTAAATCAGACCCATTATCTGCTCTACAATATTTGCTCATTAAAAAAATCAAAGCTATTAAAAAAAAATCTAATTTCTAATGTTTCAGGCTTCCAGTACAGCCCTCTAGCCAGTGAAGCTGCTAATACGTCATCCAAGGGCAGTTGTCACTCAAGTTAGCTATTTAGATCAGAATCCACCCTTTTTCTTTGCTGCATTACAATTAAAGATGAGAAGGCAGCAAAGGCTGAGATTACTCCATCCTTCAGAATATAGTTACAGTAGAAAGATATTCAGGAGAGAGAGACAGAGTCCTGCTCTGGAAAGACCTCTCTTCTACTCTACAACTCTCATTCCTGCACGTCAAAGCATAATGCACTAAACCAAAATGTTTGCAGAGAGCTTTATTCAGAACAGCAAAACTAAATTCAGAATTATCAGTGAAGGATTATTAGCAAAATAATATAACAAGTAAAGTACGAGTTCTAAATTTCACCAAGCTGGAGAGGAAGAGTTCAGAATTCAAAATATATTGGCAGTTTTCTTTAAAATGGGCTAAAATCCTGAACCAAAACTCCTCTCAGTTTGAAATCTACAATTTAGTTCCAAATTCTGACCTTGGCTGTATGTATTAATAATGTACACAAAAATGCTGGGCATCTGATGTGCCACTAGCTGCCTCCTGAATGCCTGTGTGAAGCGAACGGTGATTGTTTTCACATATGAAGGCACTGTATTAGCGCATCCTAACAGACTTTAAGCTTTATTCACCAAATTAAGTAGCTTCAAACACTGTACACATACAGTACTGTGTACAAACACTTTACAGATGTAACAACTGACTGGAGAAACTTCTGATTTTTTTTTTTCCCAGAAGCTTTGACTGAAGAATGGCATATTTATAAAGGACTGGCTATACATATAGACCGACATCACCAAGACGACACCTGTTACCAATACATATTCTTGCTAGACAGTATGAAAAGCAACTCAAATCCAAATCCCTTCATACTTTGTATTTGAGAACCTATGAAAAACATTTAGTGTTAAATGAACTGCATCAGCATGTGATTATTCACATACCCCTGGCAGTTAAAAACCATCTAAGTTTAGAGACTGTGGTTCAACTAACAGGTTAGAATCAAATTATATAAATTAAAAAAAACTTCAACTAACTGAAAACAAAACACAGCTTGCTGAAACTAGACCAACTTAGGGTACTCGGGAATCCAAAGGAAACAGTTTCCTGCTTAGAGGTCATAGCATGTTGGCCAGAGGAGTAAAGTATTGTCAGTTTAACAATCACATATCGTAAAGTTCTTTCTTTGAGCAGTATGGAACAAGGAAAACCGTCTCCATCCATGTCAATATATAAACACATTAGCTAAAAGCATCAAAAGGTATTTTTATGTCATAATTTATTTTTTTTTCTAACAAACACTATTTTACAACTTCTGGTAGCTTCATGAACCAAATTATACCATTATGAAAAAATGGATCAAAATGTTTCTCTTCTAACAATGTTGCAGCAGGATAAGGAATGAATACACAACTGTGGTCTGGCGTACCCAACATTCCTGAACACCAAAGGAGGGCAGTTCAAGATCCAAACTACGCAGTGAGACCCAGCCCTTCTGCAGTGTTTCATGCTGTTCGTATATTATATAGCTAAGGCCTGTAGGAAAAGTTTTGTCGAAGGAACATAATTAGAACATTTTCCAGACAGCCAGAGGGCTACAACTAATGCTCCTGTAGATGAGCAAATACTGCTTCTTCCTCTGGCTGATTTATTGGTACACCTGCACTCAGGAGAGGTATAGAAACGCTTAAAAGGATGAGTTTTCAACAGTTTTGAAGAGGAGAGAGGAAATTCAAATAAAATTACCACGAAAAGCCATAAAGAATCTTGCTTTGTAACCATTTCAACACAGACTGAAGGTGAGAGCTACCAAGCAACCACAGTGCGCTAGATGACTGAGAAAGGGAGTGAAACACTCTGGTAAGAAAAGAAAAGGTATCTATAGACCATGCTACATTTAAATCCCATTGCACTGGTAACTACAGATACAGGCTATCTAGAGACATCTAATTCATAATCAGACAAATATGATTTATTTTGCTGATACAGGAGAATTAAGCTGTTCAGATACAGGATGTTCTGATTATCGACCTCCCTAGGTTTGAGGAGTCTGTACCAGCAGCTATACTGGGTCATTTTGAACAGCCAGCTCCCACAGATGTGTAAATTCAACTGAACAAGCTCACATATGCAAGCAGAAGAAACAGTTTCTGCCAACTTTCCCCTGCCTAATGATTTTTAAAATACCTTTCAACAGTTATGCCACCGAAACATCATCCCCCAAAAACTTACAACATGTAAAACAGTGCAAGTCTTACCTAAGTGCATGGCAGGAAAATCTTAAATACTCAGAGAAGGTAGCCTGTGCTTCTCCACATAGCCCTGAAATCAACAGTCACAAAAGGTTTTTCCATATCTACAGCTACAACCCAGCTTGTGAACTCAGCCTCAGGACACCATTCTCTCACAAAAGGAAACAAGGGTGTTGTCAGGTGTGTGAAACGATTCTTTCTGCCTGAGAACCAGGAGGAACCTGTGAGTTTAAATGGTGTTTAAGTGTAAAAGACTCTCAAATTAAAAAATACACCTCCGAACAAAGAAAAAACTCATTATACTTTGCACCTGTTTAAGAAAAAATCCTTTTAACAAGTTGGTTCATTAATAAAGGTGCAATTAAGTATCACATCATTAAAGGAACAGGAATGAAAACACAGCAAATTCTCGTTAAGAGACAATGGTAAGGTATCTATCTCATTAAAAAAAAAAAAAAAAAATCAACACTTTCTCTCCTTGCTCCTGTTTATGGATAATCTCATAGGAATTTGTTACTTACAAACATAAGATTGTTCCTGAAAGTCAGAAAACGGATTTTTTTTTTTTTGAGCTAAAAAGCCAGAATTTGTTCCTATATTTCTAAAAAAAAAAAAAAGGTGTTACTGATTGCAAACAAGCACAGCAATGAGAACAGAAAAACCTTTAGGGAAAACTACCACTCATTTCAATATCACAAACAAGACCTAGCATAGGGAAAGTGCCAAATTTTGCATTCTCTCAATAACAGATTCTCTTTCTGTTAACATTGCAGGTTAGGATAGAGGAACTTCAATCACTGTGGCAACGAGCCACCTCATGAATAGGCTTGCTAACATCAACAAGACTATTCGTAAGAACAAATGCTCAAAATGACTATGAGACTTCTTGTATATTCTTTGTAATGTTAAAATCAGTCAGATTACTGTGGTTTCTAAGTGCTCTCCCACATGGACTAAGAGCTGAAGTCAAGAAGAGTGCTCATGTGAGAAACTAAGTCAGAGCTGCGGTTAAAGTCTGAACTGGTCCTTTGTTTTTAGTTAAAAAAAAAAAAAACAAAAAAACCACCACATTCTAACAGAAGATATCTACTGGACTAGCAGATATCAGGCTTTAAGTATAACCTAGTGCCTGATTCTGACATGTATCGATGAAGAAAAGTTCTACTGTTACTGTGTGAACAGTTTTTGATTAGCTACATAAGCAACTCTGCTTGGAGACCCCGAGATTTCAAACTACATTCAAAAAGTATAGAACGGGGATGGTAATACATAAAGGATCTGTGAGAAAGGAAGCACTAGAACTAGCAGCAAGGTGGGGTTGCCTGCATGGGCAGCCCTTCATTTGAATGCAAATGTAATTTTGGGGCAGGCAGTTATCTGTGACAGCAGGCAGGACCTTAGTAAACTGTTACCACCAGCACCTGGTAAAACCATTGTTAATCATGTGTAGTAAAGGGACATCAGGGCTAGCATGAGTCATTTATAGAGCCAGTCAGGGCTAGAAAAGAGAGAGAAAGAAAGAGGAGGGGAAGAGAGATCAAACAAACACTGTGAGGAGCAGGATGTCCCAGCAAGACAAAGCCAGGCTGTGAGCATCATGTATGTGAGTTATCTTTTGGATAAAGAAACCAGCATGTATCCAGGATCTGCAAGGTGCAGCAGCAACAACCTGCCGGTGCAAAACTTTGTGTCTACTCCACCCTATTCAGATTACATGGGATATCATCCTGTGCCAACTCTGGACACCCATGGACAGCCTGCGGGAACCTGGGGATCTCACTACGGCCCACAGAGGGAGGACTGGAACGCTTACGGCCCAGGACCGTCCAGCACGGTTGCTGCTGCACAGATCAACGGCTCCTCGCCTGGCCAGGTCTCCTACAGCTCTGCTGATTACAGCTCCCTCCATCCTGCTGCATCTGGGGGGTTACCTCCTGGAGACACAATTAATACACAGCAAATCTCTCCCAGCAGCCAAAGGCACAGCTCTTATGAATGGATGAGGAAAACGGTGCAATCCACTTCTACAGGTATGAGGGCACGGAGGTTTTATGCTGAGAAGAACTTTCAATTTTGTTTTCAACTGCTGGGTTTTTTTTTTTTTTTTGCCAGGTTCCCTGTTTACAGGGAAGTGTACAGTTTAACAAAGATAGATCCTAATTACTCTGAAGGATTCTCTTGCTTGCAGTTAAATATTGGTTTGATTATTGGATGCTGGTTTTGATCAGCTATTTTTTATATTTCTTTTTTACCTTTAATGCTGAGGCAAATGAAAAGCAATGTCCTTTGACAGTTAAGTATTTTCACTTCAAATATGTTTTAAAAATTGTGATAGCAAATAATCGCTTTTAATATGAGTCCTATAAATTGGAATGAAGCAGCACTTCTGCAGAAAGAAATAATGATGAAAGTACTGTGTTTCACAACTACCTATACTTCGCTTATTTTCCTGAAGTTTTACAGTACATATGAAAAGCTCAAGTAAAATATATACAGTAGGGGGGCTGGAAACAAGGCTTTGTATCACAAACAGCCTCTCTAAACCTCAGAACACTGAAATGAAATGAGATCTGCAAGATCAAACAATGAGTCAATGCTTTAAAAACAGGAATGATAAGGAAAGGCTTGCTTCACTTTATAGTAGCAGAGCCCAGAATATGCAGAATTACAAAGATCCATGGTAACACAATCAGTTAATACAGCAACAGGTCAGTCTCATGCATAGTAGTTGCTGAATACAAAACAATTCCTCAATCATATTTAATCAGTAAAAATAATTCATGAAGCATGAGGAAAAGGTTCTGTTTGATTGTGATGAGGAACAGTAGAAAAAAATGGAAATACTGAGCATCTCTAAAACAAAAATCTGTACTTTGTATAAATGGAAAAAAAATTATGAAACAAGGAAGAGGAGAAGAAAAAGATGGAAAACTGCCTGAAAAGAACAGAGGCACAATCCACTCTACAGAAATATTTGATCCGCTGAGGTGCTGAGCAGCTTTGACATGCACAGAGATGACCAGAAATTAAGGATGCTCAATATTTCCCCTAAAGAGATGCTCACAGTATTTCAATGTTACAGCCCAGGAAGGTTCCTTCCCACCCCCTTAGCTCTATTCCACACATGCCTGTAAATAATAGTTTTCAAAGCAAGTACTGATTGAATCTCTGATGGGAAAGTAATTACTTAAAATATATTTTAGAAAAATGAAAGCAACTATATAGAAAACTTATCTTTGTTAAAATAACACATCCAATTTATACGGACAGACCAGGTCATCCTCGCTCCTGTTGAACACAGCTTTAGTTCATCGAGAGTTCATCAGAGTGAACAGGACAGAGCAGGTTGTGACTCTGGGTGAATAAGAATTCTGGCAAATGAAGGAAGGAAGAGGGGAAAAAAAAAAGTAGTTGGGTTTTTTAAAGACATATTTGTTCTTCACTGACTGCTACCCAAGAAAAAATGAAAGAGGGCTGGTCTTGCAAAAACTTACAGCTTACTTTCAAGTAGTCCTTACAAGGGCAATGAAATTGCTCACAAACTGTATGATTTACAGATGGCAGAATACTTGCTCAAAAAAAATACTACTTCTCATCTTTTCTTTACCTACCTGCCTCTTGCTCCTGCAGATTTAAATTGCAGCATCTCAGAGAAAGACCTGATTTGACCTGTGCTGTCCCTTTTACAGTGGAGACACTCTGAGATATATGTATCTATATACAATATAGATATAGAATTTATAGATATAATGGACAATAATAGTCTAACTGGCTGCTTAAGAAGCATGCTTAGGGCTTTCTAACCTTCCAAATTTCAAGCCTGCAAGGGTCAGAGCATTCACAGGAGGTGCTGGGAGCCTTCCCATTCTGGAGTGGTCCAACCAGTTATTGAGCATCTTAGGAAGAATTGAAGAAACCAGCATGTCACAGAAGTATATCCTCCCAAATGCCCATGGGCCAGGGTAAGGCCCTCTGAAGTTAGTGGGAACATATCCATTCATTTAATAGGTACGGGGTTGTGCTTTAGGGAAAAAGCTTGATAAGTAATTCTCCTGCCACTGCTTCCCCTCTTATTTTTTTGCTAGGCCAGGAACATTCGGTGTCAGTAGATCTGCTTCACTGGACTTGGTTCTTTCTTCATTCACTCCTTTTCTCTATTTAAAAGCAAGGGCACTGTCATTTTTCTCCATTTTCCAAAAATATATTTTTTTTTTTTAAATGGCCCTAACAGCAACGTCAGATCTAGCAACACACTTAAGTCAGGTTCGTTCTGAGCATGCGAGTGTTGCAAGTGACTTCAAATGCATGACTAGGCTAACTGCACTTACCAACCTTGTTGCTGGATCACGATCAAAATCCTCAGCATTTTCTTAGATGGAATCCATTGCTTTTTACATTCCTAAAGCTGTAAGCATACATTGAACATTACCCGTGTGCCTCTGCAGAATCTTTAGGAATTTCCATAGAGGTTTTGTATAGGCAAAAGTGAAGGAATCACACCTATTATTTATTAGCTTTCCTTATTCCCTGTGAAACAAATATAAGCCACTGTTCTTAAAGATGGAAAACCTGAGGCTCAGACTTACCTGACGTAATCAGCACAGAAATCAACTACACAACTTAATTTTATTATTTGTTCATTACTTGTTGCAAAATACTAGTTATCAATAATAGTATTATTTCACTATGGAAACAATAATTATTAAGGCAAGTGATTTTTGCAAAGTGATTTTTTGAAAGTGTGCCAGAAATGTTGCTGTAATCTTATCCCTTTAAGTTGGGGAAGACGTTCTTTCCAAAGGTTTACTTACACTGAGTGGTCTGACTTCTAACGGCTACAGAAACAAGGCCCAGAACCAACGACATTTCCACCTCCAGAGATTTCACGGTTAGCATCTCTTATTGGTGCTTTGTTGCCTCATGACCTGAGAGATGACAAACAAAACACTTTATTGAAATTTCTACCACTCCCTCACACCGTACAGCACTTTTGGTACTCTTATCTACACAACTAACCTGGAATAAAAGAAGAAGTTATTTCAAGTCTCACTCTAACTTTAAAAACAACATCCAATACAAAACCTTGTCTTCAACCGGTCTTAAGTGAAGTTTATGAGGTTATGCTACTTGAAACCACTGGAAGATCTCAGTATTTCATTTGAGACTATGATTCCAGCCTGGTGCTACTGGAATGCATTTCCCGCAGAAAAGATCTAATAAGGCTTTCATCCATCATTCTCCCTCTGGTTGAAGGATGTCTGAATGTCTCTCCCTGCAGCTTTGGAACAGGAGGGACTGGGACTTGATCCTAAATGCAGTGCATGTAAGATCCAATGCCGAGTCACTGCATTCTTGAGGGTGTTCAGGATACAGGAGAAAGCAAATGTGTTTTGACTCAGAACACTTGAAGGAGGAAACACTGACTCCTTCGTATTTTCAATCAAGAACACCAATTGAAAAAGACCCTTCTCTAACCCTTACACTGCTCCTGTTCCCTCTCCTAAACAACCACTTTGAAACAGCGAGCAAAGCCAAGGCAACTGGCAGTTTTAACAGATAATAGAACAAAGCCTAAAGAACATATAGTAATTGAAAAAAAAAGTCAGTTAATCACTTGCTTTTCAGTCTATACAGTCATTGGCAATGGGATTTCCCCTGATCTTGCCACTTAGAAATCCACCTGCATTTTCTGCACGTTGGGTCCTTCTCCCAAACAAAATCCACTCAGAGCAGTCTGTCCAATTATTGGTAAAGGTAATAAAAATTACTCTGCTTTGGATTTAATTACTTCTGTGTGATGAAGATTAATAGAAAAGTGTACACTAGCAAACTAAAGGACAGAGTTTGGCCAATGAGCCAAATACAGCCTAGAAGAACAAATTCAAATTTGAGAGCATCAGCATTTTAAACATAACTCAACAGAACAGAAGGGAAAATCCTTCAAGTCTCTGGAAATGTTCCAATTCTATGATGCTATCCTGGTCTTTTCAGCATGAGTCCTCTGAACATGTATAACAAGAACAAGTGATCAAGACCCAGCAGAAAATACAAAGTTTTACCATGTTTCCCAAACCTTTGTGCATCCAGCTTTGCAATAATGAATAGTCCTGCTCATCACACCAAGACTTCTGGCAGGAATATTATTGCTCACATTATACAGGATTGGATCCATGCAGCAGTTTCTAAAACAATAGCATTGTGTGTGGGTGGGGTTTTTTTTTTAATTTAACTTTACAGAACATCATGTGTAGCACAATGTTTATCGTCAAGACTTATTTAAAGTTACTTTCGTTTCACATCTTCAATTCAGTCAGTGAAATTACAGTAGGGAGAACGTGCCCCTTTCTTTTCCTACACTTTCAAAGTACATAAATATCTAGAGATAGTCCCAAAACAAAATGCTGGGACATGATCTGTATCTTTAAAACGCAAAAGCTATCCTAACCTCTCTCTTAATACTGAGCTAACACAAAGATGCAGATTTGAGCTGAGCTTATCTTCAGGCCAGAAAGCTATTTCACATTTCGAGCTGACTTAAGCTAACTTCAATCATCAATTACAGACATTAACTCCCTCTAATTCAGCATTAAACTACGGACTCCAGATTACAATGCTGTGTAAGGAATCCATCATTATTCTATGCTATGACATCCTCTGTCTGAAGTAGGTAGCTTCTGGATTTTATGAATGATGCCAGTGTCAGCAGACGAAGAGTATTCCTGGAAAGTTAAGAGAAGAGGCACTGAAAAAGAGGCCAGGGCTAGTTCTAATGCTAATTTATTTTGCTTTGTAAACTAGTTGTGAGGTCCAATGGTGGTTTGGTGGTTTGTTGGTTTTTTTTTTTTTCCCCCTTTCCTGGGCTACATTGTCTGAGGTTTTGAGGCCTATCTGTCATATTGAGGCAACAGACCCTTTCAACACCTCACTTTGCTTTGATATGCAGTCTTGTCTCTTCCTTCTCCCTCTTTTCTTCAGGAGTTATATTGCCGGAAAGGGTGATGATTTTCACAGCAAATAAAGAGGCCTTCTCCTAGCTTTATTGTCTTCAGAAGAAATGCTCTGTGAATTTTATGACCAATGGGAAAGCTGTTCCCTTTCCCCAACTCAAAACTTGGCCAGTCACAAAAATTGCTAGAGTGCGTGTGATAGAACAGGGTTTTTAAACTGTATCTCACAAAAAGTTTTCTAAGCCTGAAATGTCTTATTTCTTGTTACTCTGAAGGCAGTCTCCAATAGGCACTATTGCAAAACAGGTTTTTGACAAAACTCGCTGTTCTTCAATAGCTCATTAAAGCCAGGAAATCCACTCCCCCAACACAAAGGCAGTCACACTGCAAAGGTAGTTGCTTCAAAGCTCTTTCATTTTTCTTCCACCCAACTACTAATAACCTCTCCAATCACTTGCAATTCTGTAGTATAACTGTCCATGCCAGAACACATTTCCAATAAAACGGACACTGCATTGCCCATTAAAATTATAATCTGTCACTAACCAAAGATTAATTAAGACTGTAGAAATTTAAACATTGGTAATTTAACTCACCTAAGTGAGATTTGACTAAAGAAATGGATTAAAGTATTAACTTTTATCATTGCATCATGAAATTCTGCCATTATCTCCTAAAGAAGTCTGAGAAGTGAAGAATATCCTTCTGCTGTCTCTGGGGTGAATCCATTAGTCCTACCTCAAATTTTACTCAGGTAATACTTCTCCTTGAAATAAAATGCATCACTGTAAATAAAACCAGTAGAAGGTCTTCAAGATTTGGCTTGGAATGCAGTAGAGTGGATCTATTTCATCTAATAGATGGAATTTAGAGGCTAAAGTCCCAAACCATTTCTCGATAGGTTCTGTTGCTGCTGTTAACTCTGGCAAATAAAAGTGTACTTTGGCTTTGAAAGGAAATGCCATACACAATCTAACACCAACCCAGCATCAAACAAAGGCATTAGGCAGACCCTCACTAACATCAGTGAGAGCTGGGAGTAAAACACGACTCTGCCAGAATGAAAAGTATCCTCTCAGAAGGCAGTGGCAGACCTCAGCTCTCAGTGTCTCCCACTGAGGATGTTACCCTACACAAAATATCAAATTATTAAAGACAAGATTTATGTGACAAATTAGAGAATTTTTCTCAGATTGCTGTTGGCTTTAGGAAGGAAATGTTCTCCTTTCGCTTTTCTACTTTTTAAATTATTCTCTTAACTAACTTTAAAGAAAGAAATGAGATGTGAAAGCTCCCAATCTTCCTTTAAAAAGAAACCAGATATCATTCCTACTAAAAATAAACTGAAAGCTACTCATATAAAAATGACAGATTTTATGGGAGAAATTTCTGCTTTCCACATACACTTAATTTCTTCTTCAGTTTAAAAAGCAAAAAGCCCAACCCTCTCCTACTCAGGTAATAAGGGTTAAGCACTTAAAACCAGAAACAGGAAGGTTTATCTTGAAGTTTACCATCTTGTTTTGGCAATAGAAGAACATTTGATATTTGTCTATGGCTTCTGAATGAGAATGGAGCTCAAGATAAGATCACCTTGTTGCTCTTTTGTGTACTCCATCTTAACACCACAAAGGAGACTAAGGAAACATTTTAAACATTTTGTCCCATAGAATGACCCCAAATTCTCATTTAAAGAGGGAAAAATCCTAACCAAACCACTGGCTAGAAAGATCAAAAGTTTAAAAATATCAAGTGAGGCATTAAAGCACCACAGGTGACCATATGCTAAACAAACAATTTACACTTTGAACGAATGAAAACAAATGTCCCAGTACTTATGTGGACTGAACTGAGTAACTGCTGTTCTTTAGAGACTCTAAAATTCTTACCATAACGTTGTAAAATTAACAGCACTTTTCACTTGATTATCAGTGTAAACGTAATTGGGCTAATTCTGCTTTCACTACAGTTTCACAATGATAGAAACGCTCCTGAAACGAGAATGTCCTATGTATCTACCCCGGCCAAGGACAGCACAGCAGGATCTTCACAGGGAAGTTAACAGATTTGAGTCAAAGTGGTTTTGGCTGTGTGGACTGAACAGAAACCTAAGCATAAGGAAGGAAGACAAACACACACCCCCCCATTTTTCCTACTGAAACAATCCAACTAAACAGGCTGATGGCCTCAAGACAGTTGGAAAATGCCCACAGCATTGTAAACTCACTATTAATGCATAGTCCTTTCCCAGGGTTGAACCTGAACCTCAGGAGGCTGTTCTGCTTCGTGATGACTAAGGACACAAAGATTCATGACCCGCAGTGAAACACACTGCAAATAAAATACCTACTAAAAATAGATTCCCTGTCCCAGACAATTTACAGTCTAAAGAGACACATCTGAAGAAACGTCCATATAAATATACAATGACAAGGAAGCACAAAAAAAAAAAAAAAAAGGTAAGCCTGTGGTTAGCAAACATGGTAACACTGGTCTTAACAGAGGAATGATCCAGTCTTTCAAAAATGTAGGAAGACCCTAGGCTAGGGCTGAGGGACCTTGGTTTTAAGCACGTGCTGATCTCTGATATACTGATTGCCTTGTATGAACATTAACAACAGACAAAAAGTGGAAGAGAAAGGAAGCATTTGTAGCCTTTCCCATTCTCAATTCTCTTTCACTACTGCCAACACATTCTGTCCTCAGAAATTATCCTGTATGGAATCCATAAAATTCCAGCTACTTGCATCTGTGTTCACTGGCTCATGTCATTTGCCATTACCTTTTAACGACGCAGATACTGCTAAGCCATGTCTGCTTCAGTCAGCTGTACGCACAGCTGAAAGGATGCAGCAGTGCTGCTTGCAAAAGAACGGATGCTGCAGTACTATCGCTGTTCAATGTCCTTTGTTAAGTATCATTACTTTCTTTTTCTCATTTTTATTAACTGTCATCTGAAAATCTACGCTATTCCCTGTGCTATTACCAAGCTGTGGATAGACTGTGCCAGACTTGAAGGAAAAACACAACCTCCAAATTGCAGTAACAATCACAATATTGTATTAAGTTTTCTAGCAACAAGAAGTAAGGAACTTCGGAAGCTCTCAGTATTTCCTATGCAGTAAAATATCCCTTATGATTTCCCTCTGAAGCACGTAGCAGTGTATAAGCTTTAGGCACAAAGCAACAAGAGCAACTCAACACAAGGCAGGAAGCCTGCATCAGAGGTGGGAACAGAACCCAGGTCTCCTGGCTCCTTGTTCTTAACAAGAATGCCTTCCCTCTCCCAAATGATAACCCAGGGTGATAACGAATATGAGAAGCAGTTTATCATCTATCTACTAAGGAGCAAACCCAAAATCTGATGGTGTGAACCTCTTGTGCTGTAAATCAAGAGCGAGTCAAGGGAGTTACTCTGGGTAAGTGCATAGAGAATCAGGCCTAAAATACCCACAAACATATTTTCAAATGTAAAGGCAGGTATTTTTTGTTACTAAAGTTAAAAATTTCTAGCTTGAAGCAATGTGTTCTTCTTTCAAAACAGGTAAAACAAGAACAAGAGAGAAGTACCGGGTGGTTTACACAGATCATCAGAGATTAGAATTAGAGAAGGAATTTCATTACAACAGATACATTACAATCAGGAGGAAGTCTGAACTTGCTGCAAACCTAAGACTTTCCGAGAGACAGGTAGAGTATGGATCACCCATTCAGGATTTTGTTTGAATTTATTATTGCTGATGAGGAGATAACCATACTGGTTAAGAATACAAAAATGCTAATGCCTTTAATAACCAAATACTGCGAATGGGTTCCCTTTGCAGTGTAGGAACTCAGACTATCCAGCTGAATGGCCTGACAGCGTTGTTTGCACTCAATTCTAAATATTCCACCAGCACTACCTCAGGTCTCATCAGGGAGCTGTGCAACAACACAGAAAAAGCAAATACCAGTCTTACATACAGTCCTGTTCTGAGAAACAAGAGGTTAAAAATATCAACAAAATCCTGCCCGGATTTCTCTCTGTTTTACTGGGTAGCAGTAGCAGGAAGAAATTTTTGCCAACATTTCTAAAGCAGAGGTCCTGGTTCTGCTAAAGCCAATTGGATCTCTCTGAATAGATTTCAGGACACAATATGCTCGTTTGCTGCCTTTTCTATTTGCAAATGATCACAGCGCTGTTTTCTGAGTCCGTTATTATTCAGTATCATTCACTGAAGATTATGCTTGATTCACCATTGTTTCATGGGCTCTACTGAGCAGGAATAGTCCAAAATCCACCTAGTTGCAGCACTGTACATTCAACTTGAGCTTGCCTTACACAGCACACATGGAAAGAGCCCTTTCATACAAACGCAACAACTCCATCACATGAATATGACTGAACACACACTGTCCTGTCCCAAGTTCCAGTGCACTCAGCCTAAAACCTGAAATTATTTTCTGGAAAAGCTTTTTTCCTGGCCACGCCAAAATCCCAACCAGGACACTGGAAGGAACATCTCAAGAGAAAAGGGCAAAGAACAATTGTTGAAACAAGTAAGGAAAGATGTAATATCTAATGAAGAAAAAAAAAAAGGCAAAACAAAGCATTGCTAAATATAGGAAGTGCACAGAAGTAAAGGAGGTGAGGACAAGAAAGAGCAGCGAAAATTAGACTTCAGGGGAAGAGTTACTCGCACAACCGGACAGTGTGGAAAAACACTGAAAGGAAGGAGTGCAACAAGTGAGGAACAAGTCAAACAGATTAAACTGACCATGTTAGCTTTTAGTCTAGCATTATAGACCTGTATTTATTTGGTTTTCAATGTAAAGATACTCTCCAATTCTTTTGGCCATCACTACGACACGAGTGGGGTTTTTTTTAAGTACAAAATCTAGCAGAACAAAGCAGCTCATTCCATAGAGAAATATCTCCTAAAAATAAAACTACTGCTGAAAAACTCTTTTTTTATCAAACTATTAACACATATTTTATTACCAGACAGGAAAGATATGAAAAACAAGCAAACAGCTCTGTTGTCTCAGTTTGTCGCTGTCTTTCTCACTGGTCCTCATGCAATCAATTTTACCTGTGACCCTTGACTGTATACATAAAGGACGACATTACATTCCATTAGCAACTGAAAAAAAATTTCCTCTGCTCCTCTGCAGGTGAAAATCTGGTTCCAGAACCGCAGAGCTAAAGAAAGAAAATTAATGAAGAAGAAAATGACTCATTTTGATGGCAGCAATCTTGGCTCTATGCAGAGTGACTCTGGCTCTGTGAGCCCGATGCCAGTTCCTGACCAACAGACTCATTCAGAAATGTCCAGCTCTTTATTCCCACCTCCACCTCCTCCGCTTCCCATGAATGGTTTGCAGCACAACGGGAACCTGCAGCAGGTAGTGGCCTCTCAGTAAGACTGCCCAAAGAGCTACTGCAGAAAGAACACTACAAACTACCGGTACATGGAGCACTACAGTATGAACCAGAGAGGACAGCTGCAGCCGTTTTGCAGGAGTTCCCAGTATGACACAGTTCTGTGCACATAAACCAAGAGCCACTTGCCACGCCTGCAGGATAGCGCGGGTTCCCAAGGGCAATGGAACTGCTGTGTGACAGGAGTCTTAGTTGCAGGGAGCCTCTGCAAGAGGATGCCATGCCCAGCCTGTGCCACAAGGCAAGCATCCCTCCAGCCATGCAGCAGGTGGGTAGGCACTGGGAGGAGGAGAGCCGAGGACCAGACATGGCCACTTGTTACGGTACACTGCAGACAAAAAAAAAAAGCACAAAACAGGCCACAGGCAATACAACATTGCTGAGGCAGTAAGAGCGGCTGTATGCAAATGCTCTGTCCTTCGTCCCTCAGTAAAGAGCATATTCCTTCTCCTTTAATCTCCACACAGGTTCCATGTACCAGTCTCACTTCCACGGACTTTACAAACGGATCTTGATAAACGAAGACCCAGCTTATATGTTTTGACCAACTTGACAGAAAGCCAGGTCGTGGTGATTGCACTCACTACAAGTTAAGGACAAAGGTCAGGGATGAGCTTTTTGGAATCTTTTGGTTTTGACAAGTTTTGATTTCCAATGTTCCATACACTGGTATAAACATGCACTCTTCAATCTTACCATAAATGTTTCAAAAGCATTCTGGAATTGTGAATCTTGGCCCAAGTTCATTTTTGATAGAAGAAAAATCATGTCAGATTTGTTTTGTATCCTAAAAGAGCGAGCAAAGAGGGGGAAATTCTCTTAAGAATTGTAGGCATTTAAAAAACATTTGCATTTCAGGAGACAGCATAGCGATGGATAAAGATGCAATAATTGCATCCAATTAATTTTGATCCAGCATTCAGAGCTATTGTGACACTAAAAAAAAAATTGAGAAGCCAAATCAATGGAAGACAAAGCAAAAAAAAAATTTCACTTTAAATATAAGCTCTTGGCATTTTTTAACTGGGTCTCAGCTCCCGAAGCGCCGATCCCTCTCCTACTAAGCAGAATTTAGTAGGTAAGCAGTACTTCAGAATAATCTGGATACTTACTTCCGGAGATGACTAAAAATTGCATGTGCATAACTTGTCTGCAAGGGGAAACTTTTTAAAGCACACAAGTGATTTGGGAATTTATACTCCCACTGTCAAAAGCAATTTAGAAATTTAGGATGCTGTCCTCACTAATTTTCATCAAGGTGTCCTCCTAAATACCTCTGTCACTGTTGCAAATAAGACTTAGGAGCATTAAGTCATTTAGGCACTACACTTTTGGGTTTTTTTCCTTAATTATAACAAATAGTACTATTAGGTCATCAAAATGTTGGTAATTGTAAAATTACTTTGTATATAAAGAACGTTAAAATAAATGACTTTTTTCATAATCTTTTTCCAATGTGGTATCAGCTACTGTAGCAAGTGAACATGCAGATTTTCATGAATTCCCACTCTTCCCTTTCACAATGCTGCTCCATTTGCTGGCCACAGCAGTTTGAAGCTTTGCGTAGGTAATACAAGTGAGATGAAGAAACGGTAATTCAAAGTTCAGCAACAGAAAGGTTCCTACTGATTTCCACATATTACGAAAAGCCGAACATGACCGACAGCATGTGGGAACAAAAGTGATTTACCATCCGTATTGGTGAGCATAGCAACCAAACCAAAACACTGGTCTCCCAAAAGAGCTATCCATTGGATATGTCCAAAAGAGGAATCCATTGGAAATACACAGAACAGCCATTCTGTCTACAGAGGGAAATGCTAGAGATATTTTACTGACAATTCATACACACACGTACTTAACAGAGACTGAAAAAGGTTCAACAAGAAAAGCATCCTCACATTGGCCAATTAAACAGAATTATGCTTGCATACTACAGAAAAATCAATAAAAATTTCCAGATTTAGGCTGTCAAAAGGTAACAATACAGAGGGAAACTCTGTCTTTGGTACTGATATACAATAATTCAGGACCCAGTTCTAGCTGAGTGCACAGAACCCTGGCCCAGGGTTTTGCAGGATCAAGGTCATAGCTATCTGTTTAAAGGACATTTCCATTACAGTTTAATTTTTATTAGAAAATAAAAGAGGAAAAAGTCCTTCAAGAAGGAGCTTTAAGAAAAGAAGTATCTGAACAAAACTTCTTTCTCTTTAAAATTATTTAAACACCATTCAAAGAGAGGGGGATCTGGCAAAACAACCGAGTTTATCTTGTTTACATGTAGAAGAGTTATTGAGGAAGATAAGTGACCACTTTGAAGATCTGCCTCATTTCTGTTCCAGTTTGCTGAAAGCATGCTTGCTATAGGTTGCTATGTGTTTCCAATCAGAAGTTGTTAAGTACACAAAATAAGGCTGAATTTTATTTGCAGAAGCACATGTTCAAAGGTTAAAATTTATTGCTCCAAAAGCAGTATCTATAAACCAGGGCAATACCTTAGAGATTATTAACCTTCTAGTTATGCCAGCGGTTGTTTTAAGTAGTACAATTTTTTGTAAAACCTACCAGCAATCTATTCGACTAAATACTTTCAATGTTCTTTAATCCTTTAAAGTTGCCCACCAAAACCAAAAGAAAGCTATTTTTCTCTAAGAAGCTTGTGTAGTGCTGCTGCTTAGATGCTGTATTGTGCATAATTAAAAATAAGAGAGACATAAAATTGGAGCCAAATCAACTGAAATTATTTTGGTTCAACATTTATGAGTCATGAAATATTGGTGCCAGTCCTCAGAATAATACCTCCTTTCTTTCTGACTCTGGGTGTATCACATAACCTATCACTTTTATCACATCTAAAAACTAGGGACACTAAAGCAGAGTTGCTGTGAAGATTGATTGGTTGTTAGCAAAGTGCCTTGAACAAGAAAAGCATACCTTAGACTACATCACAAGAATATATAAGCCCTTAATCCTAATTGTGATTAAAAGAACGATCAAGGTATATCCAATTTTCAGAGGAATTCATTAACCTTTAAACCCCTTACCCAGCAAGAATTGTGATCTGTATGGTACAAAAAGATCAAGAAGAGCACAGCAAACAAGACCTTCTACAAAAACTTCATTCAACTAAGCAAGAGATACAATTCAGAAGGACATTTCCAAAACAGAAAAAGCTTTCACAAATGCAGTATCTGCAATTGCATTGGGGTTATGCAATCATTAACGTACTTACGAGAGAGCTTCGAGTATGTGCTACCTTCTACTCAAGGAGCAGATTCAAAGATACATTCATTCTAGATGTTACCATAAAAATTAAAAGGCATACTCCTTTAAGCACCCTTACTTGGTTTGCTGGTGCAGTACAGGCTTACTCCAGCCCAAGCTTTTACACCCAGAGCGCACGCTGAAACGATGCGCCCTGTGAATGACTTACCCAGCCAGTCACATTTCGGAACAGCACTGGATGTTACTAGCTGCACACAACATTGTGCAAACCTCACTATGGAAAGGTTTTATGAGGAGCATGTTTGCCAGCTGTTTTCATACTCAAAGAGCAGAAATACTTTCTTGTACATTTTGTAATAAGCTCTGTTCCAAGAGGTATCGCAATAAACAGAGAGGCTTAATTAAGATACATCCTGTGTGTTCTTGGTCTTCTAAGCCACAGTAAAATACAGTCACTAAGGCAGGACAGACTTTACATAGACAACAGTCTCTCTTACCTGGGAGTATGAAAGAAGAGTTAAATTTGTGCCACAGAAATGTTAGTCTGCCAGGAATATGAACCATGCGTATAGCAAGAACGGCAAACAGTAAAAGCGATCAATTCCTTTGCTACCTCATGAAAGACCACAGCAAAGAACATCTTGGGGACTCAACAGCGAGCACCCAGTAATCCCATCCAGCTATAGTCAGGTCAGCATGAATTAGTGGGAGCCCTACACTACAGGAAGGAAACCAAATAAATATCAATAGAGGATTTCCTGTTCATTTTTGTGGTTCTGCTAAAAAGAATTGATTTAACCTGGAGTTCACACGCTGGCTCTGTAACTCTTGCCGTATTAAGTCTGCTTGTTGAGCAGTACAACATACTCTTATTACCGTCAGTATTGATTTTGTAGATTTTAAATTATTTACATTTCAGAATAGCAAGATCCTCCTTTAGCTCCAGATCATCCTTTCCTGGCAAATACAACAGTGATGCAGACTATCTATGAAATATATTGTCACTACTTTTAAGAAATGAAAGATAACTCATTGTTAGCAGCAGTTAGAAAACCAGTAGTGGAATAGTTAGAAAGGTAAATACAACCACCATGTTCCCAGCAAGTCACTTTTCATCATTTTTCAAAAGGATTTATTAACAACCAAAATTTCTGAGCATGGAATTAAAAATGAAACCATTGAGGAAAGCTTCACAGACAACTGACATTTTTATTTCTACTGTTGACCTCTTATGAAAAAGAAATACACATTAGGGACGAGAGACACTACAGAACTGAAACTGGTGATATATCCCTTTTTCTTTTTCCCCAAAAGAGCTTAGTTTAGCAAGCGAAAATAGTTCAGCTACCATTGCTCGTTCAGCTCTCTAGGCTGTGCCACATCTGTCAGTACAGAGATACACCCTGGCATGTGCTTGCATTGCAAGTCCTGAAAATGAGACGGAACTAGGGTGTTGCATATTAAACCAACCAGCCCAACTAAAACAGTAAATAAAATTTTCAGAAGCTTTGTGTTTGTAGAAGCTTCTTCAGTGAAAGCAAGAGCAGTCTCTTTAGCTGTGTGCTTTAAAATTTTAAAACCATCTGCCTTCCTTCATGACTAGTCGGATTTTTTTCCAACAGAACTGACCTCAGTTGACGGCATGCCACGTACCGGCTGACCTTTCCTCAAGATTTACACAGCTGATTATTAATTTTTAGGAGGAATGAGTATGCGTGCAAAGACCAGCTTGAATAAAGGGTCAGTAACACCTCTGAAATACTGCATTAAAATTATCAGCAATTCATAGTTCACTAGCACAGTCCCTAGCTAGCCATTGCATTGAAGTCCCAAGCGTGCCGTTACAAAGGTACGGGCAAGAAGCATTTCTAAGCCTGATGTGACTGATGTTGTATTACAGTGGTCATCTCGAGGTAAGAAAACAAACACCTATCCCTATCACCTTACCCAGAATGGTACCCACTAAGTTTACCCACTTCTTTTTTTTGCCTCAGAAACAGAATCCCAGATACATTTCATAGAATTTCCAAGCTTCAAAGATGGACAGATTCGTTGTTTCTTATCTCCATACAAAAGGAAGAGCAGCTTTATGAGTACGGGTTCCCAATTAAAACTATCACAAGTCTAAACACCAGTTATTGTTGCACAGGCCAGTTTTAATCTACCAGTAGCTCCTGAAATTGCAGTTATAATAGCTGTCATTAAAACATTCAATTGCATGTTTGTGATTATTATTACCCAGTTTGGAAATGCTCTTTAGAACAGCACATATACCATAATATGCCATCTACATTGCCTGTGCAAACAATACTAATAAGTGGTTATCACCATGCTTGTTATTATTGCTAGATTTTCACCAACCACTTGTCAGAAAACTAGAAAATTATCTTCCCCAAAGATCTCAAAGTACATTTAATTTTACACACATACAACTTCACTTCAACAAACACTGAGGCAACTCCGGTGGACACTGGCTGATAAATTATACACAGCATTTTAATAGGTGGAGAAAAAAAAGGAAAATTATAACCCTGAGTTCAGTTACTCTGGCATTCCATCTCTCTGAAGTATGCCAAAGAGCACAGTACTCTTGCTGCCGATACCACACAGATCTTCCCTGTTCAGTCGCTACCAACTGCAGAAAATGGAATAAATACAAACCTCCACATGGATGAGATTTCTGGATGTCTACCCCACTACCTCAGAACTGCTTTCACTTTCCCACCACCCTAGAAATTCAGGATAGTCCCACAAGCGCTCTGCACAGGCATCAGCAGCACACCAACCCTTCCTCTACCACCAGCAACTCATTGCCATCTCTTCACAGTGCAAATATGGACAACGCAAGGGCAGTGCACTTTTCTTCCCTTCCCTTCCCCCCCCGCTCTTTTTTCCTCCCCTGAGAGCAGTGCCCACTGAAAGTGTTCTTTATACTACAGCATAAGTTACTGCTATACACTGAAGGTACAGTGGCTCTGTAGCTACTGACATGCTGGATCTGAGCAGGAAGGACACGTGCATGGCCAAGAAATGACTCTTGGGAAAGCAGACTCATTCACAGTCAGTTAGCTCTCAAAAAACATCAGTCACAAAATTCTGGTAGCCTCAAACTACTGAACAACTTGCAAAGGTATGGTTCCTTTTTAATACATCAACTTGGTTCTGTTACAGAAAATGGGAGGCGTAAGAGTCAGGGTGCAGAAGATTATTTGAATGTTGCCATTTTAGTTATCTTATTCTCACTTCGGTGTTAAAAATCTGCAGTCTTACCCAGCAATCTTATCCTTCTATGTAAATCTTTTTAAACAAAATGCCTTATTCAAAGCTTACTATTGTTAGTCGATATCAAATCAGTGTAGCAATTCGCCATCGGTGTATCTTGATCTAATTATGTTCTGGAAAGAATCGAAATAGATCTAAAGAAAATCCAGATAATGGAACAGGCAAAACAAGAAAGGGAAAGGAGGAGCATAAACAAAAGATAAAAGAAGATCAGAGAATAAAGGATAAAGCTGAGATACAAAAATAGGATTAGGAGACACTGAAATTGTGGGGGGTATGCACAGGGGCATCCCATAAAGAAAGAGGAAAATCAGTGATTAAAAATGTTACCATCATCTAATGCATTTTATGAAATTAAATGTCATTCACTGAGATATGAAAACAGTGTGCTTAGAAGTCAAACAATGTGTCTGATCTGAAAACTGGGATCAACCAATGTCCATTTGTGCTATGTCAGTGGATTCAGATACGGTCAATGGAGACAAAATTTCACCCTCCTATGGATCCGCCTGTGACTGACAGTTCTGCATAACATTGAGCAATACATCAAAATTTAACTGCTGGCACAATGCTCACAAATAGGCCAAAGATTCCAAGGATACTACCAGGATAGGAAAAATATCTTGTTTAATTTGGATGATGCTCTGTGGAGTTCTTTGTTCTTTTTAGTACACATCAGTACTAAAAAGTCTGTGGGCTCTCAAAACCATATTACAATTCCTTCTCTTTCAAGATGAAGGGAACAAGAGTCTCTTCTGATTTTTAAGTCTATTTTTATATGGGTACACCAATTACAGAAGGCTTTCCTTTTTCCAAGTGCTATCCCGTGATGGAACGTTCCTCAACATTCTCAGGATCCCAAGGATTAATAAAGAAATCTGTAAATACAGCAAAATGAGTTATAAAAAAATTCACTACACTTCTCAGTAAAAATTCTTTCCTCAAAAAAAAAAAAAAACCCAAAAAACAAAACCAAAACCACAACAGAAAACCAGAAAAGTAGTATCTTTCCGATCTTTAAGTACACATTTAGAATCCTGGAATTAGAAGGGATGTGTGAATATGAGTAGTGTCAAAATACAAAGGATACTGAATGAAAAACCACACCTTTGTAAAGGGAAACAACTCATTGTAATTTGCACCTCTTTTACAAGCATATCCCTTGACAAATAGTTAATCGCCAAAAAATTCATCTAAGATAAAAATATATAAAATTCACTCTACAAACTGTAGCTAGACAACCACACAGAGGGAATTCTCAAGTCATAAAGTATGGTTTGGTTATTGCATGTTAACATCAAGCTCTCAGTAACGACACACAAAACGACCTTTAGAATAATTTTTCGCAGTGGGAATAAACATTCACCTATACGGCGCACATGTGCCAGGCGCTTTTCAGAAAAGCATCACGGCAGTTCTGATCCACTAACATGATAATCATGACAACCAAGATGTTTCTCCCTGCTGCTTTCACTTACCTTAGCTGCCACCAGCGAAAACAGACTAGTATACAGCAGTTTCAGAGGAAGGGACCCAGCCTTTCAGGCAGATAAAGGTTGTCTTCAGTTTGAAACAGAAGCCAACAATGTTACTGGACCTTATCAAAGACTTTTTTCACTACTTTTTACAGTCATTTTCTTTGTACTTCTGGCACCATCTTTGTTCGGAAGATTTATTGTCTGCTTTTTTTAATGTATCAGTTTGCAACAGCCGCCAGAGGAAGGGATCTCTTTAAGCATGGGGAGAGTGTGGACGTGTGTATTACAGTTAGAGCCTGAACTTCTCCCATGCTGGAAAGCCCCTTACAAACATCAATAATGAGGGGGAAAATTTTTGAGATAGTTATATTCAAGACCTGCAGTTTACAAGGTACTCTGTATTCTGAAGTTATTGCCTTACAATTATTCAAATTGACTGTGTCCCTTAACTAAAGAAGTAAAAATGAGATTTTTTTTTTTTAGTATCTGATAATTAAGAGTAACAGATTTACTTGTTGATTGATAACACATCACAAAATAAAGGTTTCAGACAAGAAGCACTGGAACACCAAACATTGCTATTATAGTTAGCACTATCTTTTCTTAAAAAAAAAAAAAAAAAAAAGGTCTATTTACCAAGTTACAAATACAAACAACTGTTGCATCATCTTACAGTACTGGAATTGTTGAATATCAAGGAAGGGTAACAGCATAGATAAAAGTCCTCCAAAAGAGAAAGCCTCAGAGCTAGCAGAAAGGTGGGGTTGGTCAGCCCTTCATTTGAATGTAAATGTAATTATGAGGCAGGCAGTTAGGCTGACGTCAGACAAGATCTTGGTAAACCATTACCACCAGCACCTGGTAACACAGTTGATAATAAAAGAGGATGAAGTAGAAGATTCCAAGCAGAGTGGCATTATTAGAGAAAACCAAACACAATTATTCTTAAGCAGCGAAAGAAAATACAGAAGAACAAGATGTTGTGACAACGCATTTACAACCTGTGACAATCATGTATGTGAGCACTCTGTTGGATAAAGAGAACAGCATGTATCCAGGATCCGCAAGGGGTAACAACAACCTGCCGGTGCAAAACTTTGTGTCTACTCCACCCTATTCAGATTACATGGGATATCATCCTGTGGCAACTCTGGACACCCATGGACAGCCTGCGGGAACCTGGGGATCTCACTACGGCCCACAGAGGGAGGACTGGAACGCTTACGGCCCAGGACCGTCCAGCACGGTTGCTGCTGCACAGATCAACGGCTCCTCGCCTGGCCAGGTCTCCTACAGCTCTGCTGATTACAGCTCCCTCCATCCTGCTGCATCTGGGGGGTTACCTCCTGGAGACACAATTAATACACAGCAAATCTCTCCCAGCAGCCAAAGGCACAGCTCTTATGAATGGATGAGGAAAACGGTGCAAGCTAACACTACTGGTAAGTGTATATTCAGCTTTCAACCTGAGAAAGCATCTTCTGCTATCACTCATCTTATAAATAATTAACTTTACTTGAAGCACATAGGTTGGTGCGTCGTTTATGACATTTATTTAAACTGCTGCTGTTTAATGCAGTTTTAACTAAATTTGCACTAGTTTCACTTTCATCCCATAAAGGCTTTATATGGTTACTATAGTGGAATGGCTGTTGTGTTTAGATACGGCTGCACCTCACTCAAATCTAGGAATCTCTCTTGTAACATTCTGTAAAGCATTTTGGATTAAAACCACGATACTTTTGAGAATGTTATGGAACAATGAATGCAGCAACATTTAACAGTTACAGGCAAAAATACCACATAATTATTTTGTGCCACAAGGTAAACATCAATATAAAATCAGGTTGATCTTTTTAAATCTTTACAGACTTTTCAATACTTTTAAAGGAAATCATGTGCTCTCATCCAACTGTAGTGATTATGCAATTTTCTACTGTTGTTCCTGTGTCTTTTATTTTTCTACCTAGATTTACCAAGTGAGAAGAAATATTCCTAGAGAAGTAAGCTGACTCAAATGATCAGCGTAGACTATTTTGTTTGTAGACCGCGTATCTCATCAGTTAAGCTTCCTTTTCATTTAGTTTCAAAACGGTTTTACAGTGGTTTTCTCAAGTACCAGAATTTTGCAGCTTGCCACAATTACACAATTAAAAATCACTTTCTTGCAAGTGCCACTCACTGATGCGCGTGTTTTTGTCACAAGCAGCATGCCAGATGAACCTTTCGATGTATATTCCCAAGGTGTAAATTGGGTGTAGCAAGGTTTGCTGAATCTATTGTTAAGGTTAAAAGTAGTAAGTGCATGTTAGAGAGCATCAAAGAAAATGCTCTAAAGAAAGAAGAGCAATTACAATTCAAGCAATCTTAGAAGACACAGAAAATCGGCGCTGCTGCTTGATACGCAATCCTCCTTCAAATGGTTATTAGTCAAGAGCAAAATTAGTCTGGTAATTGTTTCTTAGTTATAAAGTAGATACACACAGTTTTCCTACTGTTACTAAATATAAAATGCCTAGTGAACATTAAGATATCACAACGCCATCCTTCCACTTGGAGCTTCTACAAAGGTCTTCAAAGCCAGGCAGATTTATAGTCTGGTTTTCCCCCCTTATGTATACTCATGTAAATCAGCAGTAACTTCATTAACATCATTGGAGATTTCCAGGTGTAGAAGTGATGCAAGACTTGAGCGCAGACCAAATTCAATTGAGACTGCTGAATGTCCATGAGGCAACCCTGCCTCTGTCACGTTGTCACTGAATTTTAAGTGTGTTAGCATTCTCAAAGAATAAAACAGGCTTAAAAATCTAAATGCTAGTTTTACACTTATTGCAGAGACATGGAAGACCTTGAAAGGTTTCTCATAAGCTTGCTCAACTTCATAATATATATGCAATTCAGAAAAGCAGTTATGTGCTTAAATTAATCTCCAGTCTGAAAAGCACTTAGAGAATTTACACACAAGCCGAAACACACTATGAACAATACTGGACAGGTGAAACAGGGCCTGTTAACAGATACATGTCCTGAGGCTGTACATTCCTAGAGCCCAGGCCTTTGAAGTGTTAAAAACAGCTCAAGACTTCATAGAATTGGGCTCAAGACATCAGCCCAGCTTAAAAAAGTGATTGGGAGAGTAAAGCACCAAGGTGGTATTTTGCAAAACAAGAAAAGTACGAAATAGATTTGGCTTTTCATTGGTGTTTTAAAAATAATGTTAACTGTAAAAACTGGAAAATTGTAATACCGACAGAAAAAGTTGTGAAAAATGAAATTCAAACAATGACAAGGCTAAAACTATGCATGTAACAGCTACATATTAACTTACCAATGCTTCTTCTAGAAGATTGATGCCATTATAACCACTCTTTCAAACTGACTTGCTCTCAGTTTCTCCTTATTGCCATAATATTATCCATGCTACCAAAGTAGCTACTAGGTCCTTCCATACAGTATTATCACTTCTTAATACAGTTCATTGGTCTAAAATTTCACAATTGCAGCCCTAAACTTTACAAATATATTTATGTACATAAATACGTGTAATGTCCCTAACTTCACCAGTGGCATATACTCACATCGACATACATGAGCAGCATGGAATAACAGAAGTCAAAACACGTATAATTAAATGAAGGAGCCTACTGAAATACTGTCCTAATGACACCAGGAATTATTTGTGGAGAGGGGATGTTAATTTGAATTTTTTCTCCTCTATTTAGACTCTATTAAACACACCACATTCTGATTCAATATTCATATCTAGCATTTTATAGAAAAAAAATAAATTACAGGAAAAATGAAATGAAAATTTACCTGACTAAGTCAATTCTCAGGATGAAACAACTTCACGTAGACAGAAGTATTATGTCCTTTCAACAAATAAAATTTGATTTGAAATTATAAGTCCTCTTACTAAAAGATTGTATCTGTGTATTCAGGACCAAACCTTTTTCTATTTCAAATAAACAAACATAGCAGGCAATAGGAAATTTAAAAAAACAAACATCGAAAGTGGGCTTGGTAAAGATATCTTCCCAGACAGGCTATCAAAATGAGAAAAAGAACATCTACAGAATTCCTTACAGTCTGGTATCAACTTCAGCTGTGTACAAGCAGAATTTCAGACCAATTAATTTCCAAAACCTGTGTACTCAACAGTGTAAAATGCGTATTTTATGAGAGCAAGCGAACCTTCAAAGCATGAAACACACTGAGAAGAAGGTATCTAAAGAAGGGCCTAGAAAACAGATTTTATATCTTTTAAAACTTTATATGAAAATTCATCTGGGAATGACTCTTCCCAGAAGAAGAATGGACTTTAAGGGGACTAAAGAAGATGACAACATTATTTGTGTGTCTCACAAGATCAGCCTCAGCTTTTTTTTTTTTTTTTTTAAGTATAGTCAACACATTTTATGTCTTTGTTTAAACAAGCAGCGATGTACAAGTAATTCAGATTACATCACAGCAGAAACACAGCCAGAAAGCAAAACAGAAAAGCATGAAAGAAGGCCAGGGCTCTGCCCTAATGCTAATTAATTTTGCTTTGTAAACTAGTTGTGACATCTATTTTCCACTGGCCTACATTGTCTGAGGTTTTGAGGCCTATCTGTCATATTGAGGCAACAGACCCTTTCAACACCTCACTTTGCTTTGATATGCAGTCTTGTCTCTTCCTTCTCCCTCTTTTCTTCAGGAGTTATATTGCCGGAAAGGGTGATGATTTTCACAGCAAATAAAGAGGCCTTCTCCTAGCTTTATTGTCTTCAGAAGAAATGCTCTGTGAATTTTATGACCAAGGGGAATGGGGAAAACTACTCCTTTTCTCCACCCTCTCAAATCATGGCTATATTTGCTGATTATAGTGAAGCCGGAATAACTCTGTTGAATTTTAACTTGTTTTCAAAGATTTTCTCTAAGCCTTTCGTTTACAAGGAACCTGAATATCTATACTACTGTTAACATTATAACTATCACTTAGAGCAAATATTTCAAAGCCAACAATCTGTACCTTGAAAAAAGTAAACTTAGTTTAATGCTTGTTTTAGTCCTGCAAATTTAGACAGGAAAATCTTGTACACTACAAGTCAAAGTGGCACAAGATTTGGGAAAACATCCTTAACTATGCTTATTTCAAAATGCGTTCAGCTATGTCTACCTCCAGCCTTCAGATAAAAATATCGCAGTTTATCCAATGTTGGTCCAAAATAAAAGAGAACTGAGGAAAAAATATTCCTTCATCTATTTCTGCCTTTTTTTCCTCTGCTAAGATGAAAGAGTCTGACATTTGTTTAGGGCTTGTAAATTCCAAACCAATTGGCTTGTGTTTCTGAATGTGAAAGAGGTTCTTGATAAGATCTCCTTGTCGCTCCTTTGTGTGGCGTGTGCTTCATCTTAACACCTCAATGGATTTTAGGGAACCACTTTAAAGGAGTCTTTGTCCTACAGTTTGTCCCAGAAAACTCACATCAAAAAAAACCTAGGAAGATCAGAAGAAAAAGGAAAACTATCTAGTTGACTGTTGAAAGTGCAAAGGAGAACAAATAAGTTGAAAAGTGATCTCTCTGTATTATTATTACATAGAGAACTGTTTCTAAAAGTCTATTAAATGCAAAATATCTTCTAAACTTCAAGTAATGCTTCTCTTAACAGTATTTACCCAATATAGCTAAGAATATTTCTTTTACACATTAGAGAGAGGATGAACTGAAATTCTTTTACAAGTATTTTATTGCCTCATCTTACAAATTGCCAAGTGCCTTCAACTCAAAAGGGAAGCTCAGCACACAGAGTACACCCAGTAATACCTCTACAGGCACTCAGTGTCTTGCAAGACTGGACCTTTTTGAAAAAACAAATTAAAATTATTATTGAACTTATAAGCATGACCTATGGCCACGTAAAAAAAGCAGACAAATTTCTAGCAGGACATTTCTTTGTGTTAGAGAGGTGATCTTTAAAAATTCAAATAAAGAATCAGGACACAGTACAACTAAACAAATTGTGACTGAAGTTCAGTCTTGAAATCCCGTGTACGCACGGAAGTCACTTTGTTGAGCACTGAAATGAAACCCCTTTAAGATCATATACAGCCAGCAACAATTATGTTCTGCTATGAATTATTTAAGATGCTTCAGAGTGTTTTTGACTTAAAAGCTTTACATTTAAATGTGTGTTTACAGAGAGAGGGAGATAAAGAGGGAAAGACAGTTATGATAACCTCAATACTCACTTACTCACCCTGCACCTCGTATTCGTTCTCTGTTACACAGAAAACAATCCCATGCAAGTACTCTGTAGTTTAATTAATGCCTGTAAAATGTTTGAAGTGTTTGAAAGAAAGATGCCATAGAAAATAAAATTCAACATATTAATAATATTTCTTTCTTAAACAGGTAAAACAAGAACAAAAGAAAAGTACCGAGTTGTTTACACAGATCATCAGAGACTAGAATTAGAGAAGGAATTTCACTGCAACAGATATATTACAATAAGGAGAAAGTCAGAACTTGCAGCAAACCTGGGACTATCTGAAAGACAGGTACACAGAGACTCTGTCATTCATACGCACTCATTCACCAGACACTGTTATTGCCAGGGAACAGGAGCAGCATTCACGTTCTGTATCTAAAAGTAGCGCAAAGGCAACCATACATAGTTTCCGAGTATATTTGACGCACAGAGAATACACTACGCAACCACAAATTAATAAATAGGCTAATTTGACAGAACCCTCCAGTTATGGGTAACTAAACATTAGGAATTCATCTACTCTAGAAAAAGTACTTATTCTTAGGTGCAGAACAACTTGCTAGACAGCTCTAATTTAAACATTTCAGCTGAACATTACCTTAGCCATGTTCTCAATAGTTACGACATTCACCATTTTATTTCTTCCTGCAAACATACAAAATAGCAGGCACAAAAAATGCAAAGCATTGGATGTATTTCAGCTGCAAGCCAAGAAAAGCCAGCATTCAAAGAACAATCATGAGATATCTATGTACTTTTGTCACAAATTTTTTACTAATATTTCCACAGGCTACATTTTTCCTTAGTGAGATTTCAGCATATTTTAAGGTGTTTTTACAGCCTTTGATTTTCCAGTTAGGATTTCTTTTTGCTGTTATGTTCACAGGTACTTCACCTGTAATTTACACCCACTATATGCAGGATCCTTTAGGCCATGAAATTTGGTGCCAAATTTTTACACCTATTATGCACATACACGTAGCCAAGACTATCTATTCAGGAAATTTTCAAGTGCACACTTAGATCCATTGCTTCCTTGGAAAGCAGCTCTGCATTCATTCATATCAAGTACATATTTAAGTTCTGCCCTGAACAAAGACAGTCTCCTGAGGAGGGGCCTAGGTATCTCAGCTGTGTTCATACAAAGGCTAGAGGAATTCAGGATAAAGAATTTCCCAAAATCACTGTGTTGGGAAGCACACTTACGAAGCAGAGCCCTGAAGTCTGCAAATATAGTAACTGTTGAATCCAACCCTCCTTATACAACAGAATTGCAGTGGTTCTGCTACAGTTGGAGGATAAGGGAAGATTTGGCAATCCTGAATAAGGATTTATTGCCCCCAGGTAAATTTAAACACGACATCTTTCTTGTCAGAATTTTACAAACTTGTGTTCTTTCTGAATAGACACATGCAGTTCTCTAAAATATTCTCCTCTTTCAGTGGCCTCCTCTGCTTCTGCATTCAGTCTATGCAAGAACATGGAATAGAGAGGGACCAGTTGAGGCTGGAAGTGTACGGATGCATAGATAAGCAATGGTATTTTAGGATCAAGCACTGTATTTTTATAAACATATTGTAGCGCAGCGATGTTCTATCCCAAACAGTACACAGACTACACTCCGCAGACTGTAAGTAGCCCCAGAAAGTAACTACAAAACACAAGTCTATCATTGATAGGCTAAAGTCTGTTATACAGTACGATACGATACAGCTGCACTGCAAAGTTTTTGGAACTGCAATTATGAAAGATTCAAAACCGTCACCTTAATGTTATGCAAGCTGGCTGATTTAGAACACATGGCTGGAGTAACCAGTGACACCGCATAAAATCAGCAGTTTCCTTTTACATAGCTGTTGCTCTTAAAGCCATTCAGTTTTTCACGGGTAAATTTCCTTCAAGTGTAATGTAGACAATATATATAATCTATCTGCATTGACAAAGCTAAATGTTTCTTACTGTCATTACCAGTAAGGTAATAAAAAAAATAACTAGAAAATAATAATGAGATTTTTAATACAAAGCAATGGTACAACTTTCTGCATCATATTGTATTCAACACACCTTAAAGGATATTAAAAAAAAAAAACCTCTAAAAAGTAAGAACAAAAAAAATAATGACAAGGAAAACACAAACAGTGTTTCTTATAACACAGCAAGTTCACTTTACATCAGGTCGAAGAAAATAAAGCAATTTTCTATTGACTGTGATGCAGACAATTAATACAGAGGAACTAAAATTTTCTTCACTGCACAAATCCAGTGTTTTGGTTTGTGGTTTTTTGGGGTTTGTTTGTTTTGGGTTTTTTTTTTTTTGGTTTGGAGAATACAGGGGTTTGTGGGGTTTTATGTTTTGAGGTTTTCTGGGTTGTTTTGTTTTGTTTTGTTAATTTTTTAAACATATCTATATTTTCATTGCTATTATTACTGTAAAAAGCTGACCACTACTTCGTATTAATCACATATAATTTATAATACCGCAGGTGAAAATCTGGTTCCAGAATCGCCGAGCTAAAGAAAGAAAACTGATCAAGAAGAAAATATCTCAGTTTGATGGCAGTGGTGGCTCAGCTCAGAGTGACTCTGGTTCACTCAGTCCAAATGAAATATCTAGTTCTCTGTTCTCTCCACCACATGGAATAAATGGATTACAGCCTAATGACATTCATCAGGTCATAGTTTCAGAATGAACAAAGGAAAAAAAAAAGTGGAAAAAAGAAAAAACAAGAATGGATTTTCCCCACCACTACCACTCCTGCCTTGAAAACTCAACTTTGCAAAGGACCATTCTCATTCAACTGTCTCCAGCATGCTGATGTCTAAGTACAGGATCTGGGACTATTATCAAAATATTTTAATTATTGCAGAAATCTCAGGGAACTTGTGCTGCCAATATTCATCACTCAAAATCTTTAAGTAGGAGATATTTGCTTCAGACATTAACACAAAGAATGATACAGCTGAAGAATCAAATAAATGTAGTTCTAGTCTGATCATACATATACACAGAAAACTTAGTGAACTGATTATAAAATAGAGTACTATTGCATAAAATATAAGATACTGGGTGTATTTCATTTTTTACATTTTATAAAATTAGAGTAAACCTTAGATGTTAATAAATATTCACCCTTAAGCGTACTGAAAAGAATGCTTCTTTTTGAAAACAACAAAACATTTAAAACTTTTAAACATCCAAGAAAAATCATAATGTTGCTATACCAACATCTTGCATTTAGTTAAGTAAAACAAATCTTCTTTGCCCTGTGTAATTGTATTCAAGCATGTCAAATCCTAAGCAATAGTTACAAACATACATCATACCAAACCTGCCAAGATGTGTTCAGCTGTAAGAAATGCAGCAGTTTGTCATGCACATGAGTGAATGTCAGACAGTTTGGAAGATATAAGTATTACTTCAATCTCCAACAAATGCATACAGCATTGCTCAAAAATATGGGCAGAAATGTAATGGAAACAGAACTGCTAATACCAGCAAACCACCAAAAAGAAAACAAATAATTCAATGTCTCTAAACCTTTTTAGTGAAATAGTAACAGTCTTAGGCCACTGATTTTATAGGTGACACTTACTTTGGGCTAAAGGCAAGAAAAATCCCGAAGTAGCTGACACTGTATTTCGAAGCTGTTATCAAGCAGCTTAGCATTCACAAAGTCACATGGAACAAAGAAGTGTTCACTCCATGTGCACTCCTGAAAGAGCACAAATTAAGGATAAAGATGTTCACAGTGTGGTTAGCTTTAATTATTCATCCGTGTTGGCAGGTGAGAAGGTAGCAATGGTATGTAGAAGACAACTGATGAGTCTGGAAAAAGTAGAAAGAAAACCGAAAGCACTAAAAAAAAAAAAACAAACCAAAACGAAAAACAACCCCAAAACAAAACCCAAGCCTTCAGTAGTACTATTCGTTGGAATTTCATAATGTGTGCTTTTTGATAGCATACAAGTCAGTGCTCTATTGGAAAAAGTAATATTACTGAAAAGGTAATCAGGAGCAAAGGTAATAAAAAGGGAAAACATAAAAAAAAGCAAAGAGAAAACATCATTATCTGTCATGCATCACTTATTTGAACAGCATCAAACTCTTGGTCTCAGAAACAACAGATCAAATTCTGCTTTTCTTAGTGTCAACGAGCATTGATAACGCACTGAACAACACGGACAGAACTTGTCAAAGCACTCATTATTTGTACTCAATAAATTAGATATCTTAAATTTGAAGATGTGCCTCACTGTCTCCCAATTATTTAATAATAACTCTGTTGGAGTAACTCCATGAAAGTAAGTCTATTTGGAGTTACAAGAATAACACTCTTCAAAAATAAATACTAAATCATGTAACTGTAAACATAAATGTCTCAAGCTAAACTAGGAAGAAAATCTGTAACACGGGATAAGATCTTACTGATTGTAAGCATTTTGTGGGTGGTACTCCAATATATTTCTAATAATCTTCTATTCATATGGTCAAAATAAATGGGCATATCTTAACGCAAACAAACTGTAAACAGAAAATCTTGTATATATAATAATTATAAAACTCAAGCCAATGAGAAATTGAGACTACATCTGCATGGCTTTAATTCAGGATCTTCTAAAACTGCTCACTGATATTATGTTATGTGACTGCACGGACATTTTAGAGAACAGAGCAGTGTGTTATAGAACATGCACAGAAACAGAGCTATTATTTTCTGGGCAGCCGTATGACTCTTTTACATTGCTGACGTAAAGGAAAAGCTTCAGAAGATGTGATCCAGCCCTTGTATTTAATTTTTGTATTTATGTGGCTGAGAAGAAACACTAAATGCTATAAACAACATTTTTCAATATTTATCTTTCCTCCTTTGAGGACTTCTCCAGGGACTTTAATTAGACTCTCCCTGAGCACTATTAGGCAATTAAAATAATAGTAAATCAAACATGATCCTTCTCACCCAGTGGGTATCTTCCCCAAAGCTCTCTCAGTTTTCTATCTTTTTCACTTTATGTAAATAGAAAACTATCACGCTGTTTAAAATTCAGCTGTTTGATTGGTATTTCAAGTTTGCAAAGTAGTGAGCCGCTTTAACACCATGCTGATATCAAAAGCAAATTCTGCATCACACAACTGTCTAATTCCAGCAGCCAGCAAATCCCTTCTGACATTTATTTGAATCATCTTTATTCTTATGAGAATACCACAGAGGCGCCAAAGCTTTGGGAACAATTGCCTTCCTCAGTGCCACTATCTATAAATACTTAATCAAGGAGGACTACTTTACCACAAACTGTTCATGCTGTGATTTGGCTTCATTAACTAACTTCTAAACATTGATCTGTGGGAGGACAAAGAAAATTAACGATTTATCTATAGTTACAGTAATGACAGACAGTTGAGGCTAGAAATTGGAAAGGACCTTATTATAAACTCCTAATTGGCTGCTTGTAGTAAAGGTCAAATAAAAACCTGGACCAGAAACTTGATAACTTCTTGAAATTAAGATTACTTTTGAAAATTGGTCTACCTCAACATTCAGCATTTTCAGTATAAGCAGCACAGAGCTGCATACCCCTCCACAAAGCCAAAAACCTTCTAGACATTGCAAAATATTTATACCATAGAAATAGTTTCATTACATCTCTCGCATCACTCTCGACTTGCCTTACTTCAATAACTGAACATATCCAAATTAGCCTAATGAGTTACACGTTTCTATTTCTAAACAAAATAATGTGAGCTTGCAATAAGATGCTGGATGCACCTGGAAAGGGAAAAAGAATTCTGCTAAATGCAATAACTGAACTCAGAGGATCTTCTTTTCATAATAAATTCCAGAACATTAAACAGGATCACCTATACATTGGTTACAGTTCCCAGTCAAAATTATACTTTTATTTCCCAAAGAGGAACAAGTAGGTAACGCTAACATTTTGAGAGCTATTTC
Source organism: Chlamydotis macqueenii (assembly GCF_036417535.1). NCBI lineage: Eukaryota > Metazoa > Chordata > Aves > Otidiformes > Otididae > Chlamydotis > Chlamydotis macqueenii. The sequence goes on from NC_141566.1 coordinate 2,322,395, forward strand.
AAAAAAGCCTCAGGTACTTATCAAACAATCTTAAAATGTGTGGTTAGTATTATTTTTAAAAGAAAATATTCACATTGAAGAAACGATTTTTATTATTCCATGGATGCACTAAACACTAATGATCCTACTGAAATTATCTGCAGCATATGGTATCATGCTGCTTGGGTAAAGGTTTCATAATTCGAGAATGAAGAACACTCTCACAGGTGAATGGCTCAAAACCGAGGGGTGAATGGCTCAACCAACGGGTGAATGGCTCAACCAAGGGGTGAATGGTAGATGGCCAAGTTGTAATCATGGATTTGAAACCCATTATTAGCTGCTGCTTCTCCTGTGCAAAACGTTTGAAATGCCTACCAACTCTTATCAACTTAATACTTTGATCCATTAACTGAAACTCCCTAGAGCCTAATATTGTTTCTATGGTCCCACATAACACAAGTAGATCAAATACAATATGAAACATTAAAATCAGTGAGAACTTAGAACACTGCTATGAACACCTCAAAAAGAGATGGGATACAGAACAGCAGGCCAGTAAAAATCTCAGTATTTCACCTGATTGGTTTCTACAGGTTGTTGCAGGATTCCTCTCTGAAACCCCTCATCAATACCAGTTTTCAGGCAGCCAGGGCAACTTTCTCTGAACGAGGCATAGTTCTGCCTCAAGACATCGGCAAGAACACGCACAATTTTAGCGGCATGCATTTGCCGTGCTGCCACCTGATAGCTGTAGCTCTGCAAGCCAAACACCACAGCATCTAACAAGGCTGGCTACGCTCACCAGAGCAGCAACAACCACATCCTCCCAAGGGCTGAATCACGTTCAGGAATAAACCTGCCCTAGGTCTGAAGTAAAAGGGCAACTTAGCAAAACTGTGTTTTGTAGTTGGGCTTATACACTGTGCAATGGCAGACTTAGCAGCAGTTGGATACGAAAAGGGACATTTTTAAAACTGAGTATGCAAGGAAAAACTGAAACATAGAACAAAATGATTCAGAACTTAAATTATAAGTACCTACATAGAAGTGTTCTGGACAGAGAAATACACAACTGCCACTGGGCAGGCATTTGGTTGTGATTCTCTGTACCGAAGGAAAGAACAAGACCATACACTGACAGGGCAGCCGGCAGCTTGCAGGCTCTAAGGGGTAGAAGGCTGCCTGACAATGTGATGCTATCATACAGTATTCCGTTTGGCTTTTAAGAGCGCTCAGCCTCCAGCAAAACAAAACAGACTCTGGCTTTTTGGCATAAACGCAGACATAGTCACCAATATCTAGTTCTAGACATCTGGCTCATCATCCACATTCAACACCTTTACAACCACGTGTAAAAATCCTGTCCAGCCCCTCATACTGCACAGGGGTGGCTGGCGCACAACTAGACTGCTGGTTTTACATTTAATACACTTGTAGACCATTTTCAAGCTTTGTCTTCGTGTAGTTCTGAATGCATTCTGCTACAGACTTACTGTCTACTGCCATAGCAAATTCTTCAAATGCGATGTGAGTTCTGTGCTCAGATAGGATCACTTGCTGCATCTTCCTCTCTTGGAAGAGGAGAAAGTGCAAGAATCAGTTTGGAAAGCAACACAAGTCACCAGGAGCCTACCACATGCAGGGCAGCCAAGAAAACAGAAAGCCAAACTGAAACCGGTTTGAGAGCAGCACTGAAAGAAAATGGTTGCTCGCCAAAACACTATGAAGCATAAACACAGATGTTCCGACATTACTGCAGCTTAGCTTGCTCCTGTGTCAAGTTAATACTGATTCCAGCCAAGTTGTCCAAAGCTGCTCATGTGTCACATAGGTGGAAACAGTTCTTATGAAAACTGCTCTTTATGCATCATGCAATGATTTTCCATCAACAGAAATAATTTTTACCAAGAGACACCTCATTACTAACCACCACATCCTACCAGTTGATTTCTTCCCAAGTTTATGTCAATCTTTCCAGAACTTTTCACACTAGGAACTGAAGAATCAAGCTAATCAGGCCAAAAAAAACCCAAACCAACCCCAAAAAAACCACACAACACCAAAAAACCCCCAAGCTCTCCACCAACAAAAAACTCTCAAGAGCTTGTATTCTGAACTCTCTCTGTCTCTCAAAAAGGAACTGGTAATCTCACCTTGTATAAACTGACTCAGGAAGGGGGTATTTTACATGTGAGGTCCAACACTGTTTATTCTGTTCACTCTTTTTGAAAAAGCAAATACTTCTGTTACATCAAAACTGAGGCATTCACACCTTCAATGAGGCCCTGAAATTCTGAATCCCTTCCACTTCTTGAGCTAATGTTGATCAAGAAACATGACGGTTCGTCCACCAGCCTTAAAACAGATGCTCTGAACTCCAAGAGTATATTCTTGTTGTCCAGCAATCTCTTCCATTGTTGAAACACTTAAGTCTCTGAAATTAGTTAATTTGACAGCCAATATGACATCTCTTGTTGCATATTCTTCCTGCTGAATAATGACTGTGTGTGATGGAGATTGATATGGAACAAAGAAAGAAAAAAAAATAGATTGGAAGAAGACTCAGTATCTCTCAGGCTCACATTCTCTTTCCATGTTGTCTCAATAGTGCTTTTATTTAATATCATGCTTTTTTTTAACTCCTATCTTTCCTGCACTCTCTTCATGTTTTGTAACACTTTTTATTCCAAGAAAGGAAGTGATTTAGGTGGATAAATATTACCAAAGGCCATCACCTCTCCACAAATGATTCCGTTTTTATCTAATAAACGGCATCCTAAAAAATACTAAAAATGAGGCATCTAAATACTTTTTATTGTGAAGCCATAAAGTTGGATAAATCACACTGAAAAAATTCCCTACAGTATTTACATCTGAAAGTCAATATTAAGCAGGCATTCTTCGAGTACAGATATGGGTGACAAAAGATGTTTTTCTAAAATGGTCTATTTTTATTCCAGATAGTCATCATGCCTGCCAGGAGAGAACAACAACAAAAAAGTCTACTGAAACTTCAGTCGAACTTTGAGTTTAACCTATTAATTAAAAAGGAGAAGATGTTAATTATGAAGCTAGTATAGCAAAGTATCTTTTTCAATTAAAGAGACTTCCCTTCTTGGTTTGCTAATACCTTAGACACTCATTATAAAAAGAGGTCACACAGTATATTGTTCCAAAACTGTACACTTCCTGATTTTACGCTTCAAGTCAGCAAATTATTTTACCACTTCTGAGCACCTAACAGAATTTATGCCTTAATTCCACCAAGTGCTCACTTCTGTCACAACATCCATTTAAATATCTGTAACATTAGCTTATTTACTAAATTAGAACAGAAGTTGCATTAAATTGTAGGCTTTTCAATTAAACATGCATGATGTTTAATTTAAACATCCAACTGCTGCAGGATCTCTCATTGATTGCCATACCCTTCCCTACCACCTGCATCTCATCACCATACCTAATGTTAAAGTTGTAAATCCTTGCAGACAAGTACATGGTTTCTTTCTTTCACTTTATAGTAAACACGCTGCTTGTCTCTCATTTATTTCAGCCTTCTAAAAATTTCAGAAGTTTTTTATTTGAACAAAAGTGAACACACACAAGGAACAGGAAGTGGGCTTCCTAAGCGCTCTAAAATAACCTAGCACAAATCATCTTAAAGGGCTTGATCCACATCCCAAGTGAGTGCAGAAGCACTCATCCCAGTGAAAGCTGGACCACGCCAGCAGGGCAGTGTCGTGAACACGGGAAACCCCAGACCGCAGCCCTCACAAGTTGCCTCTTTTGCTCTCACTTATTCACTCAAGCAGGCTGTGGACTGCTCCTTAGCCAGCTATCGTTGTTTTACCCATCTCCCTTACATATCTAAGTGTTACGCAGAGCAATATGCATAAATTCTCAGACAAGGCTGAAACTGGGTTAACTCCTCACCCTCCCTAGCTCTGTGCAGCATGGAGCCAATTTTCCCAAAAGACAGTGAGAAACCTTAATGGCAAACTTCGTCACCCTCTTATTCCAAATTATTTATAATCATGTTGAACAGCAGTTACGGCTGTTGCACTTAATTAGTAATCTTTCCCTGTATGAGGGCTGTATTTTGTTTTCTGTTTTCCATAATTTAACTGGTCATTAAGCTATCCTTCATCTCAAAACAGCTTAGTTTCAGCAGCTGAGACATTTTTATGGAAAACTATTCAGAAATCCAAATACTTTATATCAATGGAATCACCACCAGCGTCATTTTAGTTTTAGAAAAACATACACACACAAAACCACACATCCTTTAGCAGACAGGGTCAGGATCTCTCAATTCATAAGATTACAGAGATGCTGTTGCAAGTGGTCAAGAAATCTTTACTTTTTTTTTTTTTTCTCTCAAGGTCAAGAAATCCTTGCTACTAATGTACTCACAATTCCATTAATGGGAGTATTGCCAAGCCACAGCTGAGATGAAATAATGATGATAATCAAGAAGTATAGACACCAATAGTTAAACACAGACAGAGATGTCCAATATCTTTACAAACATGCCTAATCTAACTACTTAAGACAACGCATTTCACATCTATCTGGGTAAGAGATTGAATAGAGGGCCACAGGTAGGGTTTCTAAGTATTCCTTTGAGTATGGAAGCACCTGTAAAAACTCTTATCAGCTTAAAATATTCTAATAAATAGAAATTAACCAGTAAGGTTTGTAAAAATCAGTGGTCATACAAAGCTTTGAGAAAACAACAAGGGTTGTAGCACTGTGAAGAAGACAAAGCAATCAGACCTAGCATTTCTTAATGTGTTCTCACATCTGATTTTATCATTTTTACTTTCACATCAGTTAAAGCAGACACCCTGAGTTTAACCAAGAGCAAAATAAAGGCCAGTACCTTATCAGGAACCCCATGTATAGCTTTATTTCAGTGGTTTCAAGACTTTATTTCCATGGGTTATGAATGGCAGTCATGTATATACAAATGAAGACAAGCGGAAAAAATATGAGATCCTCAATTATAGAATTATTTTCACTTTTCGGATATGTTTCTAAACAAGACATCTTTTTAACATTTGGTCAATGACAGCGAGATATATTCTGTCCCACATTTACTTCCTCTGCCATTTATCAACTATATTTATCACTAAACAAGAAAATAATGTTTTTACCAAAATCGGACAACACAGAACATATATTTTAATTTTATAACAACATCTTGTCCCTTAGTTATGATTTTTTTTCTCAAGTCATTAGATTTACCTGCAACGCCACATAAGATGGATAATGTGCTGAAGAGTACGCGGCACTGATAAAATTTTGCCTTTGGAAGCAGTAAAAAGTTTCACAATCAAGTTGTCTGCATTTTGCTGCAGTCTAGAAAGTCCTGAAAAACAGCAAAGATGATTTATAAGGGAAGTCTTCCTAAAAACAGCTGAGAGGGATGGAGACCTGTTCTTCCTCTTTCAGGAAGAGGTAAGCTCCCTTCCTTAGAGTAGCTGTCGTTCAGGAATTCAGATTTGACCACATACCAGACCCAACACATCACTTCATGGTAGCTAGACTAATATTAAAAAAACCCTCTCAGATTTTTATCTCTGATTACTATTGCTGCAATTACAAATACCAGTACTTTTTTGGCTTACTTTCCCTTTGCAGTAGGTGACTTATGAAGTGCTTAAACTTACCTCAGAAATAGTTTACACCTGTGTGCCAGGGTCAGGGGAGAATATTCCTCTGCTCTCAACTATACTAAGAGGTTTTTCTTCCCCCAGTTTTGGTCCTCCTCCTATGTAGATCTTCTTCCCTCTTACCACCCCATTACACTGCACAGAACTCAACTCAATTTCCAAACTGACCAACAAACCCCAACGCAACCATCTCAAAGCTCCGTGAAAATCCAACAGCCACCGGCCTCCTCGTGAAAACCACCCCCTCCTCCCTCACCTTCGCCTGGATGAGTGGGCACGAGTAAAACCTAAGCAAGCAAGCGACGGAAATGGAGAGGAGAAGAGGGGGAAGCGTCTACCCGGCTGTTTTTATTAAAAACGCCACAGAAATACACCTGGAAAGGGGGCAAAACCGAGAGGGGCGGCAGCTGCCCCGCTGGTAGGCGGGCGGGGCGCCCCCTCCTTCCCTCAGCAGCGCCCTCGCGCCGGCTCGCGACTCCCGCCTCGAGAGGAGCGGCGGGAAAAGGGGGCGCGAGCGCGCACCTCAGGGGCTGCGGAGGCCTCAGCCTCCCGTCAGCGGGGCCGGCGGCAGCTCCCTCCCCACGCAACTCAACCCCACCGCCGGCACCGCCTCCCGAGAGCCCGCGGCAGCTGCGGGGAACACCCACGCCCCCGCTGCCGGCAGAGCGGGACGGCAATCAGCCGCTCTGCCCTGTGAGGCGGAAAACATGCACCCCCCTCCCCCGGCGGGGCGCACTCCCCTCAAACCCCTCACAGGCGCGCGCACGCACGCTGCCTCAAACCCCACTGCGCTTGCGCGCCCGAATCCCGCCGCCGCCGGCGCACGGGGCTCCGCCTCCCCCTGCCCGGCGTGCAGTGCGCAGGCGCGCGGCGAGGCGGTGCAGGGGGAGGGGTTGAGATGAGCGTACTACTCCCCAATATGGCGGACTTCGACACTATCTATGAGCTGGAGGAGGAGGAGGGGGAGGAGGAGTCCGAGCCTGTGGTGCGGAGCCAGGAGCTGCCCCGGCCCCGCGACGCGCCGGATCCCGTAGCGGTACGGGGTGCCGGGCACATCACCGTGTAAGGAGCGGAGGCTGGCGGCGGGCACGAGGCAGCGTGGCAGGCCGGTGTGGCGGGGAGGGGGCGGCCGGGAGGGGGCAGCGGGCGGCCCGGGCACCGTGCTGCCGGGGGCACGGTTGCTCGTCTGGCCGTGCCGGGAGGGGGTGAGGACACGAGGAGGGCTGAGCCCCATCGCTTTTTGCCCCGAGGTTCTCATCTCCCGCGAAGGTGAGCTGCCCACGTTGCCGTGATCTGCAGCCCTGCTCCCTCAGCCCACCCTCCCCCGTCACCTGTTTTGTGAGAGGAGTTGGGCTTTTAACGTGTTAAAACGGCAAACTTCGTATTTTCCAGTACCTGAGACAACCCAAAGTCATGAGTGAACAACTAAAGTTCAGTTGGCTTTTCGGGGCAGAATCAGCCCTGACAGTCCTGGGTGTACTTCCCCCCCCCCCCCCCACCCCCCAAACAATCTGTTAGATAAAAGCTAAACACGCAGTATGAGGATGAGCAGTTTGTTTAAACAGTTTCGCTGTGACCCTCCTCTGTCTCAGCTGAGCCGTGGAGCCCCCACACTGCACTGCAGAGGAGGCACATGCCTGCGCTGTAGTTGATCTACTCCAAACTTAGTTGTGAGTTGGGTTTAGGTTAAGTGTTTTTATCGTTAGAACGCAATGTGAGCCAGAATGTTTACTAATTTAAACAGTTGGAAGAGAAGATGAACAAATGGTGTGACCATATATGTAATGTTTGCACGTAGGGATTTTCTTAATATTCCTACTCCTGCAAGCGGAGGAATTAATAACAAAGCACATCCGTAGCAAATTGTTGGCTGTTAAGTTAGTTTTCATGACAGGGAGGGAGGTATTGAAATTTTTGCATTGCAGAGATCCATCAAGCTTGTGTTGCTTTGGATCTGTGTTTGGATTGTGTAAAAACGCACATTTCTCTCTGTAAATAGGTGCAGTGTGATCTAGCTATCTGCAGCAAAAACACTGGGTGGGGAAGGCTCTCGTCCTAAGAGAACTAATGTTGGGTTTGATTCTGTGTCCGTCATGCAAGTCTAAATAAGGTTTGAATTGAGCTGGTGCCAGTGGATAGTTGCTCTGCTGCACCGCAGTATACTTGCTTGTGTTGATGGAATTTCTTTCTGTCCTGACTCCAAATAGCATGCGGGCTGACAGAACGAGGGATGTAACACAAGCAAAATTATCAGAATACCACGAACCTATCTTATTATTTACCTGGTTTTAAGCGCTAAACTGGAAAAAATGTTACACACTTACTTGCTTTGTCTACTGTGATGCTTTTTGTGTATTAGTGATGTTCCTTAAAGTTCCTTCTTGGCTCCAGCATCTTTTGGGGATGGGCAAGAGCATCTCCAAGAACTCTGTCAACTAGTGATGTCTACATCAAAAGAAAGCAATACTTGTAAGTGATGCGGAAATCATGAGCTAGCATACGTACCCTTGCAATACCTGAACTGAATTCCCATCCGCCTTATTTTCCCTTTTTTCCACTCCTCCCAGCTTTCTTCCTGTAATAAGTGTCCCACCGGAATGGTTGAAGGCAGCTTTTATCAGTTCATGATGTATCTTTAGATCTCCTTATATTAATAGAAATAGTTAGTGGATGTTATCAGTAAAATGCAAATAAACTCAGGACACTATAGTATGTAATCCTAACCTCCTTAATAAATGGGAGATATTTTGCTCCTAAGGAGTTTCTGGTTAGTATATATTAGCTCTGAAATTCTGTCACTTTTTTGATCACACAGATGCTGCTGCTTTTGAAATCAGTTGGCTTCAGAAGCAGCCTGCTCTAGTTACTGAAGTGAGATACCTCATCAAGTGAAGCTTGTGTTTGTTTTCTGAACCTGCCTGGAACATTGCTGATAAAAATTTCTGTCCTGACAAGTCAGACATGCTATTAAAAAAAAAAAAAAAAAACAAACACAGAAAAGAAAACTAGTGATTTTTAAAAAGCCATTGTTTTCCTTGGATTTTTGTTTCAGATGCCTTCTGTTGCTCATCTGACACTGGCCTTCTTGGATACTTTTGGTGTGTAGAGAAGGGATAACTCTCTAATTCCAGGGTCATCTTCTGGTCCAGCTTTTCATGCGCAGCCCTCTTATAGAACTCCCAAGTTAGTAGATTCAAACTATGTATTAGTTTCTTGCATGAGAGTTTTTATTCTTATGACCTTGTCAGTGAGCTGCTGACCCTAACAGAGTTCTACTGCAGTATTCAACAGTACTAAATATAAATTTCAATAATATTCTGAGGGGTTTTAGCAGGATCTTGCTTTTTGCACTGACTGTTTTGCTAACCCTTTTACCCCTGTGCATGGTAAGAGTGATCATGTAAAGTGTGTTTCCTTTATTTTACTTGCAGAGAGAGAAAGAATGTGCGTGAAAGCGGTTAGCAAAATTAATGCTCATCTTGTTCAGTGTTCTTTCACTCTAGAAGATTCTTACTTTAAATATGACCAATAGTTAATTTTTTGTTGTTTTCAGAAAACTTGAATTTTGGCACAGATAAATTACTAGGACCCAGTAAATGCCGTTTCTTTGCTTCTGAAGTTCCATTTTAATGAGTTACAAACCCATTGTTCTCTGTTTCTTGCAAAGTCAGTGTGACTCTGGTTGGTGTATCCAAATATCTCAACATAAACATTTTTAGTGAAGGCTGAGTCATATGCCTCCCAAAGCAACAGCAATAACTTTCAAAAGCAGAGCAGTAAACAAACTCTGGCTTGGTTATAAGTTTTTATTTATCTGATGTAATTTTTCCATATCATTAAGTCTGTGTGGATGGATAGTAATGAGGTAATTAAATAGCCATTAAACGTATTTTCGCCCTTGGTATGCAGCTTGTGATTCCTGCTTAAGTCTGCAAACCTCCTGGGTTTTGATACAATTTAACTTTTGTTCTTCCGTTATGTTTTCTTTAGGAGGAGGGATCCACAACCCAGGTGCTAACAAAAGGCATATTGTCATGGATTAGGGAAGGCAGGGAAGAGCCAGGTGCTCTCACTTGTGGTAATGACATTTGATTATTGTCTGCTGTTACTGCACCTTCTGCATAATTAAACCAGCAGATTCCACATACTTAAACCAGCAAATGACCTCAGCCTTCCACTAGTTGTCGAAAGCCTGGTTTTACAAAACATCATCCATCCGTGGGTAAGGATGCTCTTCAGTAGTTCTGTTGGCTTCTTAGCAAAAGGTCCTAGACTAGGGAAAGAAAGTGTTCAAGGAGATTTTGGCTCAGGGCTCTTGATGAACGTCATCTTTATTCTCTAATGCTGGACAAAGCTTAGATGATACCTCGTACAAACATAAGGAGATACGTAGGATCTGAGTTTGTCTGTTCAAGATGGTGCACAACCTATTGTACAAGAATTGTCTAAACAGGTTTAGCTTGTGTAGTCTAGTAAGACTGATTACTGTCTGTAAATACCGTAGTGGGATAAACAATAATGAAGCGCTATTTAAGTCAAAAGACAAAAAAAAAAAAAAGGTAAAGCACCTGTAAATATGTGAGTTCTAGATACGAGAAAGTGTTTTCCAAAATCTTCCTGTTTCAGTTCTGCGGACAGGAGACTGTACTTCCTCATGCTCTGTAAACTAACGGAAATAATTGTATAATGTGGTATCTGCTGCAGGTGAGGTTTGTGATTGGTGATTCGGGGTGTCCATTTCAGTTTTAATTTGAGGGATTTATGACTATATCTTATTACAGCTCCCCATGAGAAGTTGCATTCTCCCCACTTTACAGATGGAGGAAAATGAGATGATGGTACTTGTCTGATGCCATACATTAAAACAGGGAAAGGGAGACAGAAGAACTAAAAAGTGAGGTCATCCTAGTTCTGTTCCAGTGTTGTGTCCTGGAAGAAACAGTGCCTTGCTTTTAGAGATACCCGTCATCCAGCGATAAAATTGCAACCAAGGTATACGGGTGACTTACCTGAATTTCTAAATGTTAGACTTTTGGCAGCTGTCACTGGGGAACTACAGAACTAGCCCAGAAATAAATTGCCACCAACTGATCTTTAAATGATTTAAAATACAGGTGCTGGAATTTATTTTACATAGTGATTTCTAAATGTACTGAATTTTAGAAGACTTCATATGCCAAATCATGCTAGATCATTAGTCTGTTGTAGAAGGTCTAATGAAGTTACTTATCTCTTAATCACACCTTTAAGTCTTAACTTTTTTACATTAAATATTTTAATAACACTTCAGTATTTCTACGAAGTTGCTTGCAAAACTGTAGAACTAGATAACGTTCTGCTTTAATATTTCTGATTTTTTTTTTTCTTTTTTTTTAACTTGGTTCTTGAATTCCACCCCACCACCCAATAGGAGCTTAATGTTTCTGACCTATGTGGTAAATAATGATGTGGACAGCCTGTTAAACCAGGGACACTTTACTAAAATGGTGCTAAAGGCCATCAGTGATGCTGACTAAACATAGTATTATAATGTAGCATAGTCCTGTTTTCAGTAGAGTCAAAAACTTTCACATTCTTTTAGCCATTTGCAAGTGTCAGTGTAAAGGAGATGCATTTCTGAAACTGAGATTTCTTGAATAACTGAATGAAATGTTTTGGCAACTGATAAAAGGTTTGGGTTTTAAGTATGTTTTATTACATTATCAGCCTTCAAATTTAATGTAATAAAATGTATTGTGGTCTTGTATTCTTATTAGATCCAAATCAGAAAGCACTAATTTATTTAAATCTTTATGGAAATCGGTGATGCAATAGGAATTTTGATGAGTATATGTGACCAATGAGATAAAGGATGCTACCTATGGTTTAGGACGTTTTTGAACTAGGAATTGTTGAAGATCAGAAGAGTATTCTGGGGAAATGCTAATGCACTTTGCATTATTTGTTTTTCTTTGGCTGTTTTCTAGGCATATGTTGCTGGCTACTGTGAGAGTTAGCGTTTGGGCTATTGGACCTTTGTGGACCTCTGGCATGAGTTAGTGGAATTAGTCTTACAGGAGCAGAGTAAATAGTTCTGCAGTACTACCTGAACTTTCCTGTAGTTCATTTGTTACGTTGTCTGATTGCTGCAAGCTGTGGTCTGTCTGTCATTGCTGATAGACAGAAAAATCTGTGTTCCTCAAAAGAAGCTTGTGTATGTGCTTCGTATGGTTAGGCTTTTCTGGTTTGGTTTGGTTTGGTTTTTTTTTTAAGACTGAAAAGACTACCTCATGGCTCTTCAGGCTTCCTTAAAAATAAATATATAGTGAAACAAAACTTGGAAGATTTCAGCTTAAAAATAAAAGCTACAAAATGTGAAGGCTCACCTGCCAGAATACACTCACAGAGACTGGAAATGTGCTTCTATTGTGCTTCTACCTTTGCGCTTGCCTAAAACCTTACTGGTTCTAGTGTTTGTTTTTGTAGCACTAATTTAACATCCTGGCTTTCCAGTTCACTTGAATATACAGCAGCACATGCTGTGCTGATGTTCAGTTCACTCACATTCACTTCTAGAAACTTCTCAGTGAAAATATGTTGAATGAAAGAAACGCTAATAGGTGGCAATTGGTTATAGTGCTTAAAATAGCTTAAGAGACATAGATTGAGAAACTTCAATTACAATCTACTCTTTGGGGTTTCTTTAATGTTTTACACAACTGGTGCTCCAATATGCTTTTTACACGAGTCAAGGCTCTGACTTAAATTAGCCATTGAAGAACTTGGTTGAACTTCACCAGTACTGTTGACAAACATTTTAATTAGCTTAGTGGATTTCTAAAGACAGCACAAGTTCTTTTATTGCACTTCTCTCTTCTTTAAGGTTTATTTTACATTTTTGTACACTTCTAAACAAGTTGCATTCCCAAGTTTGGATACAGGAGTTATTACACTGTGCACATGAGTATGTATGTGTTATGTAATGATGGGGCACTGATGGCATTTCAGCAATAGCAGGATTTGTACAAGTGACCAGTAAGGAGTACTTCAGGTGTCAGTCTGACTCAAAGCAAGTACTCTCTCTCTCCAGAAGGTTTGTTTCTACAGTAAATACTACAATACCAAATGTGTTTGGGCTCCTCTTTTTGGCTGTGATCCTTTTGATTTTTCCTCTTTTTTCTTTTTTTTTTTTTTAAACTAAAGTACTCAGACAGTTTAGCAGAGCTGGCAGTGAACTTGATATGCAGTGTATTTAACTTTACAAACTTAATGTTAAGCTCTGATTAGCAGGTTTAGCATCAGAGCTTAGTTAACTTCTTGCCTACTTACATGCTTTAAATAAAAAGCCAAGTCAGCCTGCACTGTCAGTATCCCGCTGATCTACAACACTAGCTTTTTGGAAATTTCAGTTGGTTCAGTAGTTTTGGAGCTAGTGGTGACACAGATTTACAAGCAAAGCCTAACTCCCTGTAGGTTTCACTGGTTATAATGAGACTTACGTCTTGCTGAAAAACAAGAACACTTCAATGAAGAATACTCACAGTGATACTTAAGACTTAATTTTCTTCAAGTTCATAGTTGTTTTAAAACTGTTCTTTGTATAGCCTCCTACATGTTTTGCATGAGATAGTTTAACTCAGCCCAAAGTGATTTTTTAAAACTGTATGGATATATGTTTTGAAGATGATGATCATGAATGGGTTCCTTATAACTAGCTTTATCTGTTGCATGTGAATAAATTGCACGAGTGAGAACAGTAGCAGTAAAAGTATTATTGAACCTAGTAAAACTGGAATTTAATAGCTGGAGGGTTTTTATCTTAAGGAAAGCAAAGATTGAAACTTACTGCTATCCAATCGTAAAAGGATTTTTGCACTTTTAGCAACTTGCAGCTATTGAAGTAAGGCAACAAGCTGTATGTGTCTTGTAAATGACTCTGTGAATGATACATGAGACCTTATATAAGCTTAGATTGAAAGCTCATGAAATAATGTAAATATAAGGGCAAAATAAATTAATAGGTTTTTTTAAAGTACAAAATCTATTCTATTTTTCATTAAGGGAAACAAAATAAGTTAGGTGGAATATATTTTGTTTGTCTCTTTTGTTTTCAAGGTTTGGCTTGAGCAACAAGTTTGATACAGAATTTCCTTCTGTTCTGACAGGGAAGGTAAGTGTGAGATTAAACTGTTCTTTTAAATGGAACGATCCAGTGCACCCAGTGGTTTCTGTGTTACGAATACCTGCTCATGAACCCAGCCTGAAGGCTGTTGAATTAACTCTGTCCTGTATGAACTGGCTGGTTGGTGACCAGTCCATACAGTGTACTTTGAAACAAGAAAAAATTGTTTGCAGTGATCACTATCATTATTGACATACTAAATGTAGAAAAGCTTAACATGGCATCATGCTGTTTTCATGCAGGCAATCTACATGAAAGCAAGACTCGCTTAACCTTGCTTTGTAGATCTCTGGAGTTCGTGCTGCCTCCTTTGTAAATTAAATTATTTCAAATACTAGCCCTCTCTTTGTAATATGTCTGTCAAGCCTTGAGCTTATATTTAGACAGATCTCTGGAAGAGAATCTGTTTCACCTGAAGCTTTACGGAACAAAACATTGTCGTGTTAAACCTACAAATTAAGCAGGCTTTTAGCACGTTTTCAGAAATAGAGTTGTTTATTTCTGAAAATTAGTGGTGACAAGTCTTTTGCTTTCTCTGGAGTCCTGCCATCTTATTGAAAGCAAGTTTAATAAATATTCATGTGTAGCTATTAATTAGTGAAATCTTGTAACAAAATTCTTGGTTATGGTTTTAAATTCTTTTCAAAATTGGTCTTTGGGGTTTGTCTTTCTTAGACTTTTGAATTGTGAATTATTTTTCTCCTGGATTTTTTCTTCCTACTGTTTTACTCTAGCGCTTTTCTTTTGCTTTATTTTATATCTCCCTTATGTATCTTTCCCAGAATTCGTGAGGAAAAAGTTTATTTGGCTCATTACTTTTTCTAATGTCATACCATACAGTTATGCTACCTCTGCAGTCTCTTGCAGTAGCTGTTGAGTCATGTTGACAGTATACTAAAATACAGCTGGATAGTGCCTCCTGGTTCTGCCAGATCCATCTGGGGTTTTTCTCCTTCATTTTCACCCCAGGGTATAATGAATAAAATACTTGTGTTAAATTTGTCCAGCTATTTGGAGTTTTTTGTTTTTAAAAGACAGCCTGGAAAGTCTCACTGATTCTATAGTTTCTAATGTGAGGGCTGGTGATAATACCATTTGCATTTCACCACCTTGCATGTCTTACATTTATTCTTTTCTGCAAAGCTCCTTCTGATCACTGAAAAGCCACAGAATACTTTTTGGAAATAACAATTTTTATGTTATTTTAGTCAAGTTTTAGTTGGCTATAAATATGCCTATAGAAAACACCTAGCATGAAATGTTAAAACTTAATTTGATTATATAATATAGTCTCTTTCTGTCTCTAAAATATGTTTGTGAGTATTAAAAAAAAAAAAAAAAAACCCCAAACCTACACTTCTTATTATGAGCATCAATGCCTGTCACATTTTCCATTTGATTGTCTTCCTCTTGTTAAACAGACAGTGAACAGTTTTAATTAAAGTTCAGTTGGCTGCTTGGTCTTCCCTTAGCAAAGAGAGGGAGTGGGAAGTTCTCCGTGGCATTTACCCTTCTATAGATCTAATCAGTGACAGTGTAGATCACGTGTGCAGGGATTTGCTGTACGTACTTATGCTTCTTCTGTTGAGAATCTTGATATCCTGTGGTCTTTTTCTCGTAAGTGGATTTGAGGGGCTTTCTGAGTAAGAAGACCTTGAAAATAAATTAATTCCCTTTTGTGAGGGGAAAACTCCAATCAAACGAGGTAGTAAACACATTTTTCTTACTGCCAGCCACACACTGCCATGAAAGATATTAAAAACCACAGAAACCACAGTTGTGGGGTTTTTTTTTTTAGTTTTTAATACTTTCATGAATTGCAAGAAATTAATAATCTGCTTCTTCCACTGGTTGTGACAGTCAATCACCTTTGTCTCTATTGAAAATGAAGACTTGGTCAGTTTTTTTTCCAGTAAGAATGTTTCCCTCAAATACCCTGATAAAAAATTCACGGTAATAAGCATTGTAGTCAATTGTTACACCACTTGAAGATCTTCTACTGTTCTTAAAATACAGATTTTTACTTTTTATGAAATCACAATTTATGAATAGCATGGTGACTGTTTATATTAGCAATGTGTGATTAAAATGTTCACTATGAACTTGCGTTGGTACACAGCTAGTATAAAGCAATGCCATACTTTATTCAGAATGTCTTCATAACATTAAGATTAATGGCTTTGTTGTGCACTGCGAATTGATACTAATAATGTATTGCGCCTGCTAATGGAGTGTAAAAGATGAAGCCATTAGGTGAGCTTGATAGATTTCTCTATGATATTGTTTTTCTTTGCCATAAATATGGATGAAGATCTAGGTTTTTAAAGACAGGATGAAAATCTATCCAGTGCACAATAAAAGCCCTAAATAGATAAAACTATCTGGCAACACCTTTCTCCCAGAAGCACTTACTGTTGGACTTACGGCACTCTGTAGTCTTAGGAATTTACTTAAGCTTCCTGACCCTCAGTTTGCCCATCTACATAATGATGATAGTAATCCTCTGCTGATTTTCTTTTTTAAAAATCTGAAATAACTCTCCTCCTTCATCCATCTCCCTACCTCCTCATCTCCCAGTTTTTGCTGTCTGGATAGTTACTATAAATTAGTGTAAAGCTAAGATGTATGCAGTTACATCTTAAATATTTAGCTGAGACATGTTTGTTGGGGTTTTTTTGGGGAGAGGTGAATGTGCATTTCTGAGGATAAAACATGGACAATAAAAGACTAAAGGACAGGAAAATCAGGTAGATCAGATGTTGGGCCTAGCTAGTTCAGCTAGATTGACTTAAATATGTATCTTGCAGGATGAGATGCAAGCTTCAGCTGGTTTATGAATACCGAGCTAGGCTTTCGAACAGTGCATTCTTGTCAGTGGAATATTTTAAGGAAAGATTTGATTACACTTAATACAGAGGCAATATTTAACTTTTAATACGGTGATTGGACTTTGGCCTAAATTTGAATTCCGTGTGCTACAGTTTTATAGGATTATTAATTCTTTTAAAACAAGCATTTAAAAGCTTTTCACAAAATACTCTTCATGATATATGGCAGAAGAGCACACACTGCTCCAGGTGACAAGAAAATGGTGAAGGCAGTGAACCTTGAGGAAGAAAGTGGAGTTTCCTGCCCCGATCTTAAAACAGTGAATGTCCTATACAGACATGACTGTGCAATGCAGGGAAATGTGAGCCATAAAATGTGGTCTTGGTATTGTGATCCCATTGCAACCTGTGATTGATAGGGTTTGTGATCATGATGGTTGAAGGAGAAAGATCAGGCCTGCTGGGCTTTACTTGCTCTCTTCCTGTGTTTGTAGATTCTCTTGCATCCTGTTGTAAAATATTATGGCACCCCCTCCTTTCCTTTTATGTTTTCTTTTTTCCCCCTCCCTTAGAGACCTGAAAAGAACTAATGTCTCTTTACAAGCTGTACTGCACAGCCAGGAGCTATGTGCTTATCTCATTCTTTTCAAGATCCAGACAAACTCTCCAAGAGACTTTCCAAAATTACTCAAAACTAGACTTTCTTAGGGAGCTTTCTTTGTGCTTTCTTTGTTCGTTGAAAACATCCCAATTCATGGGATTTCTGGTGTCTTTTGCTATTATCTTTCTTTTGTTTCTCTCTGCCCATCCCCAACTAAGATATCCATTGTAAAATATATGTAAATGTTGATATTCAGTCAGTGTAAAGAAAAAATGTTTACTTACTCCATTTCTGTATGTAAAAAGAATTATAAGAAAGTCTATTTAATATTGGGGGGGATAGAAGTCTGTATAATTGCAAAATAAATATTTTCTGTGTACTTAATAATTCCTACTATTAAATAATCACAACCTGACTTGTGTACAAACCCGGATGACCTCTGACTCAATACTGCATGGTGATCTGAATGGCCAGGAAGCAGATGTTGTGTTTATTTACTCCCTGTCCTGCAATGTTCTAATGAATTTAGCTCTTGTGAATAGGTGGAGGTAGCAGAATCAGGTTCTCTCCATTTCCTGTCCCATAGTTTTGCTCCTTTGGTGAAAGGAGGCTTTGTCATTAAATTAGCGCTTTTGTTGTTGCCCTTGTTTGCAGAACAGAGTTGGTCTTGCTTGGTTGGAAGGATTATGTAGTAGTTGCACAGCTTTGTACACAAACTAATTCTAGAGGTTTTTTTCTTCAAGATGATGAGTAGTTAGGAAAGATTTTTTCTTTTTTGAGTTGTGCTTGACTAGTCAAGTTTCTTGAAGTTGGATCAGATTATTCTGCTTTGTGTGTCCAAATGCTGGATTGTGTTACAGTTAAGAGTGCCACCTCAGAGTCAGTACCAGCAATCCGTACTTGACTTGTCAGATATAAGTTATTTAGATTCTGTAGAGAGATTGAGGGGTTTGGGGTCTGTATATAGGTAAGTGCTCTTGCTTTTTTGTAAGAAACATGCTGCTATCAGAGAAAATGTTTTCCACTGTCACTCTTCAGTGGCAATATATAGAAAATACTACTTCGAGTAAGCTCTGCTGAATATTCTTTAATTTAAATGAGTTGTTTTTCAACAGCTAGGCTTTGAAAAGGTGGATGCTGGACAAGATGCATCTCTTTACCATGAATGTAATCCAGTGTATGTCTCTCCAGGCTTCCCTATTGTAGGAAGCAGCCACAAGTGAAGTTGTGCCCTCATGTCGACATGGACCGCTTCAGGAATTTCTTTGTGGACAGAGGTCCACCTTCACCCAGGGACAGTGTAGACTTGCATTGGTGTGAAATTAATTTGGACAATATTATCCTTTTTTTCTATGTGACACAAGTGTGTTTACTACAAAGCTGCCCCACGTTCGCTTGGAAACCAGACACCTTGTCATTCTTCCTTTTCTTCTGGTCAGTGTAGTCAGTGCATATGTTGCACAGCTGTGTCCCACTTCTGGTTTTGTTTGGGGCCACTGTGTTATCAGGACAATTAACTTATTAACAGTGCAATAAATAAGGGAAAGGCTGTTCATCTAAGCCATGTTTAGCTTTTTAATGCAAGATTTTGCAAAGCATGCACCATAAATGAATTTGTTACAGCAGAGTGACTTTTCATGCTCACTGGGTGAATGGTGTTTTAGAAGGTGGGGTCGTATTGTGCGATGGTATTATGTTTCATGTACATTTTAACCTGTAGAGGCAATTTTTGAGAAAATATACCTGTAATGGCTTTCCACTAAAGTTCAGCACTTCTGTTGCAGGTTGCCCCAGAAGAATTCAAGACCAGCATCAGTCGTGTGAATACTTGTTTAAGAAAGAATCTCCCTGTCAATGTAAAATGGCTGCTTTGTGGCTGTCTGTGCTGCTGCTGCACACTGGGCTGTAGCCTGTGGCCTGTCGTCTGTCTTAACAAAAGAGTAAGTACACGTTTCATTCTTATCCTATTTCTTTTGCTATTGCTGATAACATTTAATAATATTTAACAGTATCATCCCCATTTCAAAACCCTTTTTTGCTCACTTGCATTTAAAGGGTTATTCTTTAAAAAATAGAGAAAAAATGTTTGGTAATTAAGTAAATGATACCAAATTACCAATTGAATTAATAGTTTTAGGAATAGCTAGTCCCTTCTCATTTCGAAGAACAAGATGGAGTATATAACGTAAATTTCCAGGATTTCTAAAGGTCTAAGAGTTGAATTAAATGAATGCAGAGCTGAATGTTGACTTTCAAAGACTGCCTGAACTGGAATGAAAATTATTTTTCCTCTCTCTGTATTTTTTATATAATTAAAAAAAAAAGTAAAATCACATATTTGTATGTAAATTAATACCATAACATTTCTGAGCTGTGGTTTATTTAACATATTTTCCTGTGCTTTCTCGATTAAGAAAAACACAAATTTGTTTTCTGTTCAGGAAGTTTTAAAGACACTGTGTTTGAATTTTTTTTGAAGATAAATTGACAACGTTTCTAATCAGATCCAAAGTAATAATTCTGAAAAGAGCTTTAGTGATATAAGTAAAGTATAAGTAAACATGATCCTAATTACCTAATTGATTTATCACAGCAGTAAACGTTTAGTAAATACATAAATAGGTATGGTGTAATGATATTCTTTGCAGCTACATAGTTGTTAAGGCTTGTAGCCATAAAATCTTATTATCCACAAATAAGCAGTATGTAGGTGCACTAGGAGAAACACCTCTCACACTTGTCAGTTTAATTATAAGAAAAGATCTTAAGTAAAAATCTGTTAAAAGTCATAGTTTTGGCTTTTGAGTTTATGATCTTTACTAGAAAAACCTGAAAATAAAAACAAGGAATAGGCACTGCTTTTCAGACAAAATAAAACAAAAGTGTTTTGCTAAACTTTCCAACTTACTCAAGAAAATAACAGTTGCATTGACTAGCATTGAGTTTTTTGTAAAAAAAAAAAATAAAAAATAAAAAATGAAGTCCACTAAAGGTATAGTATGTTACCTTGTTGAATGGCTAATTGCTGAAGCCTGTGTCACAAAAAAGTGACAGGACTTGTTTTAGTTTGTTTCAACTGTCTTTATAAACATTCTTATTGCAGAGGAATGTGCTTGAGATACACAGATGGAATATTTGCAGTTTTAAAACCGTATTTAATATTATTGTGCGAGTGAAAATCTAAATATGTGCCCATGTGATGTTGTAGTGTTAATATAATTCTCAAGGGTACAAATAATATATATGAAGTAGGAATAGGGAAGATTGTGTTACTTCTGTGGATACGTATGTATCTGTATTACAGCGATTTGATCACTCTGACAATCACAAATGTAAGATGCTGCTTAATTTTCTCTTCTGGCGGGTTGAACCTGGCCAGCCACTAAGCACCCACCAGCCACTTGCTGACTCACCACCCCACCCCGTCAGAATGAGGGAGAGAATCAGAAGAGCAAAAGTAAGAAAAACTCATGTGTTGAGATAAAGGCAGTTTAATAATTGAAGGAGAAAAAGGGAAGAAAACGCAAGTGATGCAAAACCAAATCAGTTGCCACCTTCCACAAGCAGACTGATGCGCAGCAGTGGGCTACTTTGGAAACTGTAGCCTCTGGTTTTATTGCTGAGCATGATGTTACGTGGCATGGAATATCTCTTTGCTCAATGCTGTTCGGCAATAGCTAAAACACTGAAGGACTTGCATTTATAATTTTTCTTTTCCTTAGTTCTACTTTTATGAAACTAACTTATTTTAAATTAATCTTAAGCCAGAAATGCAATAGTAAAGTACTTCTGGATGAGGCTGGCTACTGAGCCATTTATAATACACTTTTGATTTACTTTTTAGACTAGAAGATCAATTCAGAAGTTATTAGAATGGGAAAATAACAGACTATATCATAAGGTAAGAAAAGTTAGAGTGCTTGTTTTTGCTTGTTTTCTTCAGCTTTGAGAATAGTAAGGTTTTTGCATAATTGGCATGTGAGAATTTTACAGTCTTGCTATAATTCCGTACTTTATACTGACCATAAACCTGTGTCTGAAGTGTTCCAGATCCTAATAATTTGATATTGCTAATGTTTGTTACATTGCTCATCGAAACAACGGTGTGCTAAGCACTAATCCTTTGATAATTGTTTTCTTAGCTTGGTTTGCACTGGAAGCTGAGTAAAAGGAAATGTGAAACTAGCAATATGATGGAATATGTAAGTATTACTTCTGTTGCTTATTTGGTGTTCAACATAACTATGATTTTATAGAGAAAATCCTTGACTTACTAGACTGTCACCTATCCAGAAAAAATCTTTCAGAAAAACGGGCAGTTGCGTTTGACATACACCTCTGAAGGCCACTTTTAACGTGAGCAGCCATGGCATATATGGAGCCTTGGAAATTGTCATAGCTAAACATGTTTTCTCTTCATAACAGTTCTACGTTTGCACTGCAGGTACACTTGTTTTGGTCTGTAATTTGTAACGAGGGAGACCCACTGGGACTTTGTGCAGTGGTGCAATTCCCACACCAGTCTGTAGTTCTTTAACACTTATCCTCCTTTTCCCATGGTGTTCATAATTACTTTGATTCAAATTCTTTGTGCAGAAGTACTGCATTTTTATAAATAGTGTGGGTTTTGTCTGTATATATATATTTTTTTTTTTGCCAGTTCTGAATTTCATAAAGTTTTAACCAAGACAGTCTATTTAGGAAAGCAGAATTTGAAATATTTTTGTGGTCCTACTACTCCCCCATCCACTTTCATGTGTAGCTATGAAGATTGCGTAGGCTTGAAGAAAAGAGATAGTCACCCCAAAAAAAAGTCAAGCGTCCAGAAGCCCTGTATTTCAAAATTCCTGAAATCTTTGCTGGTTACTCTGGGAAATATTCCCTCCTTACAGAATTTCTCAGATACGTTTAGTTTTATGTACTGGATAATGTTGCATGGAAATTGTGCTGAAGGTTTGGACTTTTTGGTTACTGTGTTCTGTTCTTGTCTTTTTCCCTTCTTCAACAGGTAATATTAATAGAGTTCTTACCAAAATATCCCATATTTCGACCTGACTGAGGAACAGCATTTGGTCTTTCATGTTACCTGTCATTTTCTACCCTTAGTGCCTTGTAGATGATTTTGGAAAGAAGATGGTCTACTTTGCTGTGACTTAAAAACGTTCTTCAGTAGAATATCTTCCTTGCTATGTTACTTTCTTTTGTTAAGAAGAGAACAATTTGCACATTTTTTATGTTAAATGAGGCTTCTATGTTGCACTCTGAATTTTTAACATTAACTGAAATAGTTGCCACTAGGGATCTAACATCAGTGCTGCTTAAACTTGTTCTGAGCATGCTGCCTTATTAATTTCTATATTTGCTGTTCTCAAACATGCATTCTAATGCCATGTCATACTGTATTTCATTCTAAACGTCGCAATCCTATAAACCCTCAATAGAAATGTCCAGGTAAGCATCTAGTAGTAATGATTTTAGTATAACTTGCCTGCATAGGACTTGCAATCAACAGCACTGGTTTTGTCCTGCACTTTGCAAAATCGTCATTTACATTAGGGGGTTAATTATTTTACCCACTATGGATTTGTAAATATTGACTCTGCATAATGTAAAGTGTGGTATGCCAAGGTCTACAGAATGTAATATAGCTCTTATTCTATTGCCAACAGTCCGACGTCGTTTTATTCATTATGTGTGCTAGTATCCCTCTGACTGTATAGACCTAGTCACATGCTGTTTTTATGGTAAAGCCATAATGAGTTTGTACATACTGTCAGATGTGTAGGGCTCAGTTGCACTTTGTTTAGTAAATGGATGAAAAATGCATAGCATTTCTGTTTTGGTTTTTTATTTTTTTAATTATTTCAGGTGTGGTTTGTAGCACCTGAAATGGGAAGCTTAAATATGGTTCACCTTTCAAAAAGTTGGATTTGTGGGGTAGATGGTGGCTGCTATTAGCAAAATATCCTAAAGCCTCTTTTTAAGTCAGGAATATATGGATGTCAAGTTCTGTTTTGTTTTTAAGTAAAGAAAAAAAAAAAGTTTCAGAATTGGAGACCTTCATTACTAAGGAGAAAAATTTGGAACAGCCAAATCAAAGCCAAAGTAACACTTTTATTATTATTGTAGTGTGACTGTGCTTCAAGGTGTTAATAGTTAAGTGTCACAACATCCTTTCCAGTGGAAATAAATTTTATGTAAATCAGAGCAGTGTTTCAAAATATCCTGATGGGAGGAAGTGGATCAGTTTACAGGGTTCATGCATATGTTTTGGCGTGCAGGCACAGTCTGAAGAGTCACAAATGCCTTGTGGAATTCACAAGTTTTTTTGGATTCTTCCCTGTTTGCCTGATCTCAGGAAGGAAAGTAATTGTAGAAAAACTTCCTGTAACGGCTGGCCTAAGCGAGACCACTTGGTAATAGGAAGCAAATGAAAATGGGTGCAAGTTCCCTCCCTTTCCTAACTAGAAATAAGAAATCAGAGAAAAACCATCAGATGAGCAAGTATCTGCAAGTTGTGATGAATATCATCGTAAGCGTCCAGGCATTTCTTTGCAGCAACTTGACTCCTTACGGCATCATCCCAAGTTGCTTCTGGTTTCAGGGTGGCTTGGGACTTCTGAATGTATTTGCATCTTTTCAGTATGCAATATTGTATGAAAATATAGTATTTGTAAGACCATTGCATTCTAATAACTATAGTAGGCCAGATTTCTTGTACACAGTGTTTACAGAGGGCCAGTTTTACGCAAGTTGTTACTCCAAATCAAATTTCGTGCTGTTCTTACTGTACAGCTAGGGAGCGTCATACTCCAGCGCTTGCAGTAGTTTCCAATCGCAGACTGCTGCTTCAGCTTCTGAAATCTGTATACTTAGTGCAGAGGTTTCATTTGCCTGGTAGATTGGTGACAACTAACTGTAATTGCGTTTGTAACATAATGAATAAAAATCTACTGTGTTGTTTGAATTCAACGTTAGCTACATCTTACAACTCGGATTTCTGCCACAGAACCAAGCGAAGTGCTCTCTGCAATGTATTTTTTTTTTTTTTCTAGGATGAGCCTTAACTGGAAGCAGAGAAAATACTTAAAGGCAGAAAAAAAGCATTGTAAAGCAAAACTGAAATAGCACACCCAATTATATGTATTTCCCTTACAAATAAGTTTCTGGAGTAAATGAAGGCAGCTTAGCTTAATTAACAGAACAATGGAAGTTTCTTACTGTTATGCCAGAACTTGGTTAGTAGCTTCCTTTTTTGTGTAAGAAGCTCAAGAAATCTCAGCAGGTTCTTATTTTCTTCTTCATATGACTATATCTTCAAAAAGTTCTTTTCCAACTGAGAGAACAGGCAAGCCAAATGAGAGTTCTAGTTATCACCAGAGGTGAATGCTGAGCGGTCTTCATGCTCGCTGCTAACAAAATCCTCTTCAGTGTGTGCTGACTTCATCGTATTCAGTTCACAATTTCTCAGCCTGATTTGCCTTGTTTCTGTGAAGTGCTGTGCCAAGCTGAGAGAATACCCTGAGCTACCAGAGCTCCCAGTCCCTCAGAGCTGCTCCCTGGCCACCCCGTGCTGCCACCTCTGTGACCAGAGATCCAAGGCAGAGCAAGATCTCGGCTTTGCTTTTTCAGCCTCATCCCTTGCTCCCCTTCCCGTGGGCTTGGCCACGTGAGGTGCTGCAAGCTGCTCTGCCCATAGCAGATTGTCTCCCCCAGGTCTTTTCTGGGCACCACAGTGGACTTAAGCACAGAAAAATAGTTTTTAAAGTTTACATTTTAAGTATGTAAATTCCATAACTTTTACTTTGTCCTTAATTGTATGGTCTTCAAACCATGACAGGGTCTCTTCTTTTTGTGTTTTAGTAGACATTTAAATATGTGGCCATAAAGCAACTAGTAAAGAATATGAGAGCCAAAACTGCCGTTTACAGTAAGATCCGTGTTTTAATAAGTAGATAAATTTGCATTAAAATGCAAAACCAGCACAGTATTATATTTGCATCTGAAAGATATAGGTTCTGTAGCCCATTTTAAGATCAAGGCAGCTGTAAGTACTGCTGTGAACTGTGCACTTCTGCCTACAGGTTCTTTTTTTGCCTGGGCTATCCTTCGCTTTAATATAAAAACATTCAGGGGTAATTCTGTCTCATGAGATGAAAATCTCATTTTTGACAATAAGAAGTCAGTATGAGTTGGTAAACCCATTTATGGAGAGTACTTGTTAATTGGAGAAGAGTTTGTAGCAGTGTAACAGAGATTAATGTTAGCAAAGTGTAGTAGAAGTGGTAAAGAAAGTGCCTTGACTGGTTCCAACAAAAGAGAAAACTTTGTGCGGAGTACAGAGAAAAGGGAACAAGTAACTGTCAGTAGTGTGAGTTTGCAGCAGGCTTTTTAAAGCAGTTACTGTCTACCAAATAAATGTTTAATTTTTCATATAAGCATGTTGACACTAACCTTCCTTTCTAGATTTTATCTAGGAAATATTTGGGTTTGTATCTAGTAAGTTTTTTGTATCTAAGGAGCACTGAAGTATTAAAGAATACTGGCAGAGCATCAAAGCTCTTACTTACTGATTCCCCACCTGCATCTGTGAAGTTGTCTTACCATAGAAGGGGAAAAAAAAGTGTTCCAAGGCGTGCACAGACAAGTCTAGGAAATGTGGGTTCAGTTGTAGATGGGTGACTTCTCGATAAATTAAAATTCCTGTGCTTTCCTTGATACGTACCATCTGCAAAAACATAAATATGTTTATTATTGTCCCAGTATGACCGTTCACTACATTTACTTGTCAGCACACTACCATTGGAGCAATAAAAATGTCAAGCTATTACTATTCAATGTAAATAATTTATCATTTTAAGTAAGTAATGTTATGTGATTCTTCTGCCATTTTTTTTGTTTTCTGCTTTTGGTGTTCTTATGGTGTTGTAACATTGCTTGTACTGCTTAAGAAAAGTGGTTTTGTTTAAGCTGTCTGAAACTTTATGTTCTTAACATTTTTATTCTGTTTACAAGTGAACAGCCACTTTTTAAATAGGACCTCACAGAGAGAGTGAGTTTTCTCTCTCTCTTTTTTCTTTTTTTTTAAATTAAAATAAAATTCTAACTGAGCTCGCTTTCTACAGTTTACTGCACTGGCTCGTGCCATTACAAGAAGCTGGAAGTCAGACATGCTTAATCACTTTGAGACATTTTTCTTCAATTAAATTTAAAGATGAAAACCTTTGAATAGTACAGTGTGTTTATGGAAAAAAAAATATCTTTTGCGCCTCTCACTGTAGCAGCGTGCTGATCAGCTGTCAATGGAATGGCAGTATGGTGGGTTTTCTTTAAATGAGACACATTTCTGATCCAGCCAGATCAGGTGCTTGTATTTGGGACTTTGTATGGTTTGGCTGGTTTAAAGAACAAGACTTGGAAAGCTTGGGAAGGCTTTCCAAAAAAGAAAACTGCAGAATGACCATCACATTTAGTCTTCCAGGTAACTTGGTTGCTTGGCTTACAGACCCTCTGTTGTAAGGACTTCTTGTAGAAGTCTCTTGCTGCAGCGTTCCTCTCCGAAAAGCAGAGGGTTTTCTCTTATGCTACCGTAGCTGCACCGCAAAGGGATCCTAACCTGAGCATGGACAGTGTGCGTTAGTGAAATAAGTCATGGGCTTATACAGAGGATTGTGAACGTAGGACAAGGCAGCCTTTTGTGGGTGTTAACAGGCTAGCTTTGTAGCTGTGAAAGCAGGACTTAAAATTAAAGCCTTTGGCTCATCCCTGAGGGGAAAAAATGTTGCGTTCCTGAAATGGGCATGTGCAATGTTTTTGTTGAAAGTTGGTGTCCTCAGTTGTTTTGGACAAATACAGGAGCATCTGGGTTGACACGCTGTTTAAGCACGTAACTGTTACTGAATATTGTTTGGGAAATTTAGAGAATGCTACTGTGGTGTTAAGCCAAATACAGGAACGTTGGGCTGAGTCATGAAGTTAATACCTTGTCAGGGTTTATGGGATGTAATTGCCTAGACTACTAGCAAAGGTCCATTTTAAGAATAACTGGGGTTTGGCCCTGACTTCTCTTATTGGAAGGCAGTTTTAGAACTGTTTGGTAGTGAAGTTTACTATAATGCCTGTGTCAGTGTATTTATAATGCTATGTCTGTCGTGTCAGTATTGTTCTTCAGCATGCATAGTTGAAATGTTCCAGCTAAGTCTATAAGCTTAACTAGAAAAATAAAGACTTAAACCCTCTTAAGTCTTTATTTGCTAGACAAGATGAAATGTTAGTCTCCTCTCAAAAGAGCATGGGGCAGCTCATGAACTTAGTTTCATAGTAGTTTTGTACATAACTGAATACTTCATCCTTCATCAGAGACAAATTTATTTTGACAATAAAATGACAGTCTATTGGATAGAGAAATCTGTAGCCACAGAGGGTCAGTCCGCATCTTGATGTGAGCTACATTATGAAGTGCAAAGCTGCCAACTGAAAACTAAGAAATCTATTATCTGAACTGCTATTTCCATCAAAGTACAGATAAGTTCCTTTCAAATCTAATTTAATTCCTTTGGGTTTTTTGTTTTTTTTTTTTAAGATAACTTTCAAGTGTTTGTAAGGTTCAAGTGTTTTGGAACAACGTAAAAAAAAAAAAAACAAACCACTAACTACTGTGAAATGCGTTAGTAGGCAACAAGAGTTGTTGGCTGCTGCTAAGGCTCTTCGTACAAGTGGCAGTTTTCCCCCTCTGTGTGAGTTAATCTGAAGGCAGATTAACTCCGGGTTGACTCTCAATATCCTTTGGGGGTCCTGTGGAACATTTGTTGAATTCCTGTTCCAATTGCTACGATGAGTGTTTGTTCAGCGTTTATTTCCACCTGTAGCAGAAAGCAGGGGACAGGGAGGAGGAATAGATCCTCCTAGCCACACTTGAACCACAAAGAGAAGAGATGCTTGCAAGGTAACTTTTTAATGCAGCTTTTTTTTTTTTTTTTTGTCATTGAATGCACAGAAAAGGTAACTTGCTCTATGATTCTTCATAATTTTGGGTATCGTTGAGTAGTGCTGAAAATCATTGCTGTAAGTTTCCCTGTAGTACTTATGGAATTAAGAGCTTTGAAACTGAGAGAAGGTGATGCTAACTGGTATAGCTACTCTAAAGCAGAAGCTACCAGCTGGCTTTGAATTGCAGAATAAACGTTATGTCTTGAGGGTGTAATATGTGAAATTCACTTACAACCTGCAAAGCCAGAAATGTGTCAGTAAATCCCACTTTAAAAGTATTGAACTCTTTCATCGTATCGCCAACTGCTTTGTGAATACTGCTGTACGGACAGAGCAGCTGCGAGGACTTGTGAAATGAACACAAACAGCAGCAGTACTTGTCCCCAGTCACTTTGAAAGTCCTCTTTGGAAATTCTGCTGGACTCCTTGAGCCCATGAGTTTTGGGCTTAAGGGCCATAATGGCAGTTTGTGCTCTTCTGCTCCATGCGTTGAGCTCATTTCAGTAGCTGGAATGCTCTGGAGTCTCAGTCTCACCAGAGTAATTGTGAAAGAAAATTTTGATATCTTAGAAAGTCTAAATGTGATGCCTATGCTGCCAGACAGTGCTGTTGTAAAACACAGGTGCTTGGCTCGCTAGTGTTAAACCGAGCCTGTGGTGTGTGAGTCTTAGGAGGGCTGCGGCCGCAGAGCACTGCACCGGATCCTGTTGGTGACAGTTGTGATGTAAAGATGAAAGAATGACTGATTTGGGTGTTAGTGACTGTGAAACTTCAAGGCTGGAGTCTGACAGGAAGATGGAAACCTGCCCGTTCAGCTGCCCGGCGTGGGGCAGCGACCAGTGCAGCCGCCCCCGCTCCTCGGCCCCCGCCGCCCGAGCGAGCCCCTTCCCGCCGAGGCCCCGGTGCCCCGCTCCCGCCCTCTCTTCCCGCCCGCCGCTGCTCCTCTCAGCGCATGCGCCTTACCACCGCGCATGCGCTCCCGCCGGCCCGTCCTGCGCCGCGGCAGTAGCCCGGGGCCCGCTGCGCGGCGCCTTTTGTACCGGGCGGCGCTAAGGCCCGGCGGCGGTCGCCGCTCCCGCGCCGGGGGGGCCTCGCCCTCCTCCGCGCCTCCCTCTCCCCCCTCAGGAGCCAAAGAAAGAGCAATGGCGGCGCGTTAGGCAGGCGGCCTCGGCGCGGCCCGGCCCGGCGGCTGCGGACATCCCCGCCCCGTGCCGACCGCAGCGGATGCGCGCCTCGCCGCAGGCCCCGGCGGGAGCCTAGCGGGGCCCCGGCCGCC
Source organism: Chlamydotis macqueenii (assembly GCF_036417535.1). Classification (NCBI taxonomy): domain Eukaryota; kingdom Metazoa; phylum Chordata; class Aves; order Otidiformes; family Otididae; genus Chlamydotis; species Chlamydotis macqueenii. The sequence goes on from NC_141566.1 coordinate 2,351,907, forward strand.
GCCGCCGCCGTTTCTCCTCCGCCGCCTCCGCCTCCTCCTCCTCCTGCTGCGGGCGCGGGGGAGGGCGGGCAGCTCGGGGCGCCCCGCTCCCCTCAGCCCCGCGGCCCGGCGGCCATGGCCACCGAGCTGGAGCCGCCGGCGGCTGGCGCCGTGCCGGGCGCGGCGCCGCTGGAGGCGGAGGAGGACGAGGAGCACTGGCTCTACGGGGGTAGGTACCGCCGAGCTCCAGGGCCGGAGGGGGTTTGGGGCGGGGGGGGGGCAGCGCAAAGCGCCCGGCCGGCCCCCAGCATCTCCCCCGATCCCGCCTCACGGGCCGGCACGGGGCGGGGATGGGGGGGGTCCCGCCTCTGCCCGGTGCGCTGGGGAGGGGGCCGGCGGTTCCCCGGCCCAGCCTGCCCCTGGGGGACGGGCGCCTTAGCCGCCTTTTTGGGGGGATGGGGCGGGGGGTATTGGCCTTTTAACAACACCGTGATGCTTTGTTACAATTTCAGTTTCCTAATCACCCAGATCTTACTAACCTGATTGATGCAGGTGAACCCTTGGGGTACCAGGGGACTGAGGAGTGTGTGTGTCTAGGAAAAAGCACAGGGCTTTATTTAAACTTCTTTGTCCTCCTCTTAGACTTTCCGAGTGAATGCTTTTACCTTTTTTCTTCCCTGGAATGTTAAAAATCTGTATGAAGACCTTCACAGCTGACTTCAGTTCTTTACGTGCTGTTTGCCTTTACTCCTGCTCTGAGACATTGGATGTGTGTTTTCAATTTTGTTCTCTGTCAGCAGTGTGAGACTTCACTTCTGCAGATAGGTTTTGTTTGTTGTTCAGTTGCTCTGTTTCTAGTTGAAGTTTGTTAAAAAGACAACATTGGGTCTAGAAGTACATTGGCACCACTGGGCATTTTTGTAGCTGTGATACGTTTTGTCCTGAAATTCAGCTTTTTTTCTTTCACTTGAATAATTTTTCTTCCTTTATTATTATTATTGTTTTTGCAGATGACACCACTGGTAAGCAAGAAGATGGACCAATTTCTGGGTGAGTCCAGAGACTGTTTATTCGTTATAACAACATGTGCTGCAAAGAAGTTCGAGCCGCGTTAGGCATAGCTTCGTGAATGCTTTAGACCAGTGCTGTTGCCAGAAACAGCAGCTCATCCATTTCCCATCCCGTGGGGTCATCCCCAGCCGCCACGCTTCAGCTGGCACGGCATTCGAGGATTTGGAACATGAACTGGGTTAGTTAACTGATTTGAATTAAAACAAAATTTTAATCCTTTCCCCACCACCAATTAGTTTTAAATCGCTTCTGTTTTCCAGTTTAATTCCCTGGGAAAAATGGTGCCTTGAGGATTGGCCTTTGTGCTGGCCTGGCGTTGGTGAAACTGTGGCCTGTGCTTTAGCCTGGAAAAACTAAAAACCTTGAGCCTAGGTTAAAATCTTGACATGATCAAATCAAGAAATCATGCGAGAGCTATGAAGTATGTGGCTTGGGTAAGACTTTCAGATAAAAGCGTTGGGGACAACTCAATCAGTTTTGCTTCCTGCATATGGAAAGTATTGTCTGTCCTCGATCATAGCTCCCCTGTATTTCTAGCCGTGTGTTTTGCACCAGCAGAGTTTGGTCTCGGCAGAAATACTGCCTGCTGGTTTTAAGTGTAATGTGGTCTTCAGAAGACTTGGTCTTCACTGGACTTCGTGTGCTCAGCACCTTCAAAAATTCAGTTTAGTATTTATTGTCCTGAAGTGTCATTGTGAATTCAGTATCTGGAATTTCTGAGATTCTTACGGATACTATCCCACTTCTGTAGTAAGTGTCCTGTGCTTAGGGAATATGAGTACTTGTATGAAAACAAGTTTTAGGCAGACTTGGTAAATCGTTACCTAAAAATATTAAATGAGCTTTGTGAGAAGGAACAACTTTTAGTTTAGATAGAAATTTACTGCTACCTTGCATAAATCTATTGTTCCTTATCGCTTTCATCTGAATGTAGTTTTGCTTTACAAGTAGGATTAAAAATCTGAATTTCCAGCAGCTGTCTCCAATAACTGCAAGATGCATGAAGGAAAAGTGTTAGTGGTAGTGCGTGCTCTTTTTTTTTTTTTTCTTTTTTTTTCCCCCCTCTTTTGGGAATTTTTTTCCTTTTCTTTGTTGCACAATGAGAATCTTCCTAAATGAAGAGCTGTGGGGTGTTTTAAAAAAAAATGACTCTTTGTTTTCTATGTTGTTGACGGCTGCAGCTCCAGGGGCACATTGCTGGCTTGTCTAGAGTATTTGTCTCTACGCATGAAGCAGAAATGAGTGCAGTGCAGCATACAGTATCCGTTAACATTCCTTAGCCTAAAGGATGCGTAAATACCAGCAGGCTGTGCAGGATGCCGTTACATCGGCAGTACGTGGAGTTAAGGCGGCATTCTGGGGAAATTTTAAGTTCTGCGACGTTTTTTTGCATGCAGATGATGGCTGTGGACCTGTCAGATTGTTCCTTCCTGGGAAGCAAACAGGTTAGGGAATAACTGTTACTTAGCGAATGTTTATTTGAACTCCGATTCATAAATTTTAATGCACACCCACAGATACTTCACGTGACTTGAAGCTGAAGGTAATACTTGTCGCTCTTCCTTAATTCAGTCATCTTGGATTCTTAAAAAAATTTGGGGGTTGAGGTCAATGTTATGAGTTGCTTGGAACTGGTAAACAAAATGCGAAAGGTTTTTGAGCCATCTGTGAAGTTTTCTCCATCTTTTGGTCCTTAAGTGATAGCCCGTGTCTGCAACTTTGAAATACTTGTAGAGGCTGATTTTCCCGTAGACATCTTGGCTGCTTTTAATAACTTAAAGCGTCTTCCACTGTCACCTCAGGAACTTGGTGCAAATGGGACTTGTGCTTCCTTGGTTAGCTGCTGAACCTTCATCCCTTCTTTTTGATCTTGCCTTGATTGTTGAATTTCTGTGTATATGGGGCTTTTCTAATATGGGAGCTTCAATAACTGCTCAAATTGTTCTTGTTTATTTGTTTTTTGGTTTTTTTTTATGCTCAGTAACTGCTTTCTGAGTTGTGTTAGTGTGATCTTCTGGCTTCCCTGTTTGGTGTCTCCTTTCCTGCCACCTCTGAAATGGCTTTAATCTGACCAGTGTTTGGATTCTGTTAGGTGTTATGTGTAAATAATCTTGTGTATGTTTATTGTCTGACACAGGGTTTAAAATTAATGCAATGTTTCTGCAAAGTACCAGTGGAGAATTGGGTTGCCTGGGCCTGGGCTGTTCTAATTGCGTCTTTGGAAAAGCCAGAATTATTTTGAAGTTCTACTAGATTTTACCTATGACATAAGAGAAAAATGCTCTCTCTTGTATTTTAGTTTTCTAAAACTTAGCATACTCCTTCCTAGCATGTGTATTTGACTTTCTTGCCTGGCTAATGGAATAAGCAATGTGAACATTTTTACAAACTCGTTAATTGGAGGTGAATCTGAACCTGACCATTGTTGCCATTAGGACTAATTTGTAGTGAATGGGAAGACTGAGTGGATAATTATCTGTCTTTTCTTCTTTGAGTTTTAACTACTCATTAATGTAAGCTATTTGTAGAAACCCTAAAATAACTTAATTTCCATGGCACAGATGCCCTTACTGCTTACTAAATATATGTATAATTATTAGCATCCTTAAGAACAGGGTGAAGTTTTGCTTGTTATGGTCTTATTTCCATCTATTGTGATTGTGCTAAACCAAAGCTGAAAGCTGTTCTAGCTGCCAGTTATGTATTCATGGCTAGGCAGCCGTGCTGTCTGTTTGGTGCTTCTTCAGAAGCACTAAACTGATTCTTTCCAACAAAAGCAAAGCCAAGCAAGGATGATTAATTTTTTGTCCTACAGCTGAGCTAACTGCCAGCAGAATAAACACGCTACGTGAATAAAGCCATTATGTGAAAGTCACCTGGACGAGTGCTTTAGAGATGTTTATAGGTGAACCTCTAGATTGGACTTGTCCATTTTCTCTTATCTGTCATGTTTACTAGACACGCAGAATCTTCTCATCCTTTGCAAGATGCTCCTCAGGAGAACCGGCCTGTCGGCAACGAAGACCGAGAGATGTCACAACATGTACGTGTTCAACTGCAAATGGTAGACAGAGTTATCTTGGTGCTTCTCAGTATTCATGGATGTAAAGATGTGTGAAGATGCTGGTACTGCCTTATACGTTACATTTGTACCGTAGGAGTGTTTATTTTCTGCCTCTGTGGTGTGTCAAGAGGGCTCACGCAGAGTTCTGACAAACCTGTGTGCTGTGGAAAGGAGAGAGGGTTAGGAACACCTTCCTCGTACCCTTTTGTAGCGGTGAGGTGTTAATTCAGCTCATGCATCTTGCAGATCTGCGCTGCTGGACATCTGGAAGACTTCCTTTGCTTTTGTGCCACAGCAGTGGTGCTGCACTGGAGTCGAATCAGCAGCTGTAAAGTTCTTACGTAAAGTTAAGCGACTTGGGGACTGATTGTGTGAAATAAACCAAGCTGAGCTGCTCAGCAGCTTTCTGCCATGGAAGTTGTAGTGAGAGAATATTTACTCCAAGATTTTTAGGTGAAGCCTGGTGAATGTATTTTGGTGATTTTTATTTGTAATTGCATACTTTCACCATAGACCCATGAAGAAGATGCATCAGAAAAAGCTCTAGTTCTTTCAGAAAGAGTAGGAGAGAGGAACAGTGGAACATGAAGTTCTTAGAACCAAGCTAAACCTTCCCCACCTTCAGAAATCTTACGGTGATTCTCCTGTAGGGTCACATCTTCAAAGTTGCAGTTTCTTGGTGGGCACCTGTCCGTTTATGTTGAAGGCTGGTTACTTCCACGGTTCTTGCCTCCAATGACAACTTTGTATAGGGTTGGAGTGCAGTAAAAAATTATGTCTTTGTATCAGGATTATTCTTTCCAATAGTCCTTCATCATACAAGCTTTGTAAGATGTGACTTACTGTCCAGGGGGATTTATCGGTTTTATGTATTGATGAACTCCTGTGTGCTTTTATTGTTGCTAGGCCCTTCCAAGTGGTGAAGATGATGAAGATGACAGTGATAGCGACAGCGATGATGATGACGTGAAAGTTACTATTGGCAACATTAAGACGGGAGCACCATCATACATGTATGTATTGCCGATTACGGCGTCGATTTTTGATCTGAGGTAGCTCTAGCGTGTCGATTGGGATTGAAAGTGGGGATGAGAGCTGATCTGTTGTTTGGGAGACACGGCAGTAATGGCTGGAACACCGCAATGGCATTAGAAGCTGGTGGGCAGCTCTGTCCTGCACTTGCTTGTTGGAGAATCCATCTGTAAAATAGGAATGGTAACGCATGGGTCTGCTGTTGGAAAATTAACCAAATAATTACTATGCTTCGTCAGGCACAATCAAAGATAGGAAGTTGCATTTAACTCATCATCTGTGAAAACTTCAGGAACCAAAATCTGTATGGATAAGAATTTGCATAAGCTGTGAATTTACTGATTGTCAGCTGTCTGATTTTTCATGTTTTGGAAATGATGAGGCTGAATTTGCGAGTCAGGAAATTACATCACTGACTTAAAATTCTACCTAATTTGCATTGAATAAAAATAATAAGACAGCATTTTTGCTTGCTGCTAGCATCCTTCCTCTTAAGGAAATAATTTCTATGTGCTTTGCAGCATATTCTAATTTTTCCCCTTTATGGATAATTTCCCTCTCTTGTTGTAGAGGTGGTTTCAGACTGATGGGTTACTCTGAACAGCAACGCTCCATCCGTTAGCAGCTCACTAGATATTGCAGACATCCTTTTCCAAATCTGCTTCTACCCTTCTCTCCTCCTGCTGTGATCTATGCGCAGCTGTGATTTCCGGGCTGTTCAGTTCTGTTTAAATAATAAGTACGTTCCTGGGCAGAATAGTAACTAGCACTCCTTGAAATAACCTTTCCCTTCGCGTTCAAGGCAATCCTCTGTGTTCTGTTGTGGGTCACCAGGTGTGTTTGCATTTCTGTAGGGCTGGACAAACTTATGTGGCAAATTCACTTTTATGGTGTTGAGACTTAGCACTAAAAATCGTAGAGAGGCATGAATAAACCCGCGTGAACTAAGCATCTTGTGAAGGATGTCAGAACTTTAATATATTTTGCATGAAAATCTTCCACCAAGTAATTTGTTCCAATACCAATGCAGTGATTCTTTTCCACATAGGGGAACTCCTATGAATCTAAACTTAAAAACGGGTAGAGGCTATGGAGCATCTGCTTCAGGTATTGCTGCTGTTTTTATCTTTCACCTTTCGCAATATTTCACTTACCTGACTTACCCAGCTGGAGCAGCTGGGAATCTTGGTCTCTGTTAGAAGGATATAAACTTAGTGCATCTTATTTAAACTAGGAATAGTAAGTGTGTTTCCTAAAGATGAGCGCCCCTAGGACAGTCTGAGGGTACAGGGTGCAGTGAAATTATTTAATTACCCATCACTGAAGAACCTGATCATAATTCTATTTAAACTAGGAAAAAAATACATTGATTATTACTTTTATAGTAAAAAACTAGAGTATTTCCAAACTGTATTGTTATACTGGGGCCAAACATTTTAAATTGCTTGGAGAAGGCCTTTAACTTTATGGTCAGTGTACTGAGCTACTTGCAGTGTAAGGTATTAAAAGAAACAGACTGCTTTGGCGTTGAGTATCAGCTGTGCATATTTCTGCAGATGAAATTTTCCCTGCCGTTCGGTTTAGAGACCTGGATTCTGAACTTCTTCATATGTGAGACCGTACTGTCATAGACTTCATATACTTCCTTCCATTAATTTCTTTATGTAAATTACTTATCTTCTGATTGAGAAACTAAAAACAAATTCCCTGTGAAGATTCTGCTCCTGACAGATTTTTGCTGACAAGAGTTAGTACACAGTCACTTAAGACTGATTCTGAAAAGGTCTCTTGTTAGGAGAAAATGTGTGTATCTTGGGAGGGGAAAAATAAATCCTTTGCCTGGGGAAAAAAAAAAATATTTTTTTTTTTTTAAATTTGGGATAAATTTAATGCATGCTCTAATAATTTACTCTGTTTGTCTGTAGTACCAATCTGGGTTGAATTTGCTTCTCTGCTGCTCAGTTGCAAGTGCTGTATACCCTGGCTGTTTGTTTATAGAGTGACTGAAGCAGTTTTTATTTGAAAGTTGATTGTGGTTACCTACGTGCTACGAAGCCAGGAGTGAATTCACAGTAGCACTTCATTTTTTGACTGGAGTAATTTTCTCAGCAAATTAGCAGATTAAAGGCGTTGCATTAAAAGTAGTAACGGTTTTTCTCTCTCCAAAGCCAAGTTGCAGCCCAAAGGTATTGACTTAGATGCCGCAGGGAATATCAATGGATTGCCTGTTATAGAAGTGGATTTAGATTCATTTGAAGACAAACCATGGAGGAAACCAGGTGGGGCCTCACAGTTTCTTGTGGTAAATATTTTTTTTGCCGTTTCAGTTGTCTCTCTTTAATGTCACTTGTGATTTCTGTCCGTTTGTTGCTGCCAGGGAGCAGGGAAGTCGGAACAATGCATATTGCTCAGCCTCTGATGCCTGACTGGACAGTCGGTGACATTTACTGATTGATCAAGCCATGCATCTGTCTAAAATCGGATTGCGTTTACTCTATTAATTTAACTTCCTTAAAGGGAGCTCAGAATCATCCCCATGCACCCTTCTCCTTTGGGTCCTGGGGATGTCCACACTTCTGCAGGAAAGTACCCCTTGCAGGGGGCAGCGATGCTGGGAATTACCACGTGAGCACATCTCCTGATAGGAAAGCCACCTTTTTGTGTTGAATGCTTCTGCTGCAAACCAGTGAATAATAAAAGGAAGGAAAACACTGTCTACTTTCACAAGAAAGGCTAGGATTTTTCTTTTGGAAAAGCTGCATTACCTAATTCTTTGCTAGATTCTACCCCTAGGTGCGTAACTGTGAGTGAGCAGTTCCCACTTATTTCTTCTGAACAATATTATCTAGACTGTGTCCAGACAAATAGTACTTTGCACAGCAGGTTTAATATGTGCACGGTCTCTTTTGTTTTCCTGGCTAGTACTGGGGAGATTTCTACTCGGAAGCGACTCTTACATGACAGCTGTAGGATGCTACAAATGAACTTCTGTTTTTCATCTGAATTTGATACAAAAGTAAACAAAGGAACCAAAGAGATGCAAATTTTTGCTGTGCTGCTCTTCTAAAATGTACTATGATGAAATGTTAACTGAAGCAAAAAATTCACTTGCCTCTTCTCAGAAATAATTCTTCTCCCTGCCAGCCCCTGTACTTTATCTTTCAGAACTCTTGCGGTGCTAAGTAACTAGTGCTTTTATAAGGTTGTCTGTGGTGTGGTTTTGGTATCTCCTGCCCACCTGAAATGAAGGGCATCGGAGTACATGACAGTGCTAATAACTACCTCAACTACCTGTTGAGGGTATCAGAGCAGCACTAAAGCACTCTGATGAATAGTAGCTAGTGCAGACATGATAGAAACGTAGCCCTTCTGCTGCAGGGGATTGCACTTTGACCGTGAAGTGAGAAAGAAGGGGGCTAGGAAGAAAATAGGTTAGAATGGAAACAAAGATAAAGCATAGAAACCATTATGGTCATGCTGACATCCCTGGACTGAAGTGGAGGCAGCTAGCCGTAAAACATGGATAGAGGGAAGATATCTGCAGAGGTGTGGCCTGTAAGGTTATTTTAGATGGCAAGTAGGTTGTTACTCAACAGCCTTTCAGGTTTATATCCTTTGCAGTTGTCCTGGTTTCGGCAGGGATGGAGTTAATTTTCCTCTCAGTAGCTGGTGTGTTTTGGATTTTGGATGTGGAGAATGTTGATAAACACCCTGATGATAGGAGTTGTTGTTAATGAGACCAAGGACACTGTCTGGCTTTCCAGGTCCGCGTGCACATGCAGGAAGCTGGGAGAAAGACAGAATAATTGCCCCAGGCTGGCCAGAGAGAGTATTCCGTGCCATAAACGTCATGCTCGCTGTATAAGTGGGGATTGCCCATGGTGGGGGGCATCCATTTTCCATTTTTTCCATCTCATCTCTTTTGCTTGCTCGCTGGCATCATTTCCTCTGCCTTGCTGGCTCCCTCTCGCTCCCTTGCTTGCTGCTCGGGACAGGCTGTATCGGTCATTTGGACATTGGGTGGTGAGAAAATTGTGTATTATTAACTTTGTATATTTTTTAGTATCCTTATATTTTGTTATTATTGTAGTTTTCCTTTGCTATTCTAGTAAACTGTCTTCATCTCAACCCATGAGTTTTCCTTTCTTCCCAATTTCTCTCCCCCATCCTGCTGGGGAGGGGTAGGGCGAGCGAGAAACTGTGTGATGACGAGGGCTAAACCACAACAGCAATTAATTGTTCAGCAAGTTGGTGTATCTTTACGTGAGGAAGAGGAAGGAGAAATATGGTGTGGAAGAACTGATAGAGGACTGAAATACAGTCTGATAAAATAGATATGTAAATGGCATGTTGCTGAGTCCGTGTTGGTGAAATTTGCATGTTTGGGTGGCACAACAGGAAGAGCAGCCTACCTAGAAGATAAACTTAAACCTCACTGTACAGATCAAAGCCCAGTATGGTCAAAGTGCTTTGCTTAGCCCTTATGTATCAGCTCCTCATCTCAGAATGGGTCTGTCTAGGGAACATTTGCGAGGGGGATGTTTGAGGGATACCTCAGAGGGCTAGGAGATGCTTTGTAATGCTTCCTGTCGTGACGTGTGCCTTTATAGGGTTAGTTACAGCTATGCTTGTCCCTCTGCGACTACGTTTTCTTGGCAAGCAGTTTGTGGCCACGTCTCTTCTTCAGAAGTGCTCCTGCTGAAATGGCACATTTCACAGAAGACTGCTAAACTCAGATAGCAATCTTGGAAGGCTATCATTAGGATCGCGACTGAACTGTAATTACTTGTGTAGTATGAGACATATCGATAAACTTCCACTGTAGCCCTGTTTCACAAAATGGGCAAGTCCCAGAATCTCTTCTCAAAAAGCAAAGGCAGCGATGGTCAGGAGCAGAACGTGTTTGCTTAGCTCTGCCAAGAAAACAGTTCTGTGGCACCATCCACTTTTTGTGGTGGTCGCTGGAGTTGTCATTCCCGTGCTCCCCCCAGCACTCAGCTCATTTGGACAATTGCAGGAAACCAGTCTGAAAAAATCCGATTGGTGAATAAGTGCTTGCAAGCGTCTCTTAACAGCCTGCATATGTGTGGTATTCTGTGTCCCAAATGGTTCCACTGCTGTTCCTGCTGTAGTCCCCTTCCCACCAAAAGATGCAGCTGTCTTTCTGACAGAATGAAATTGAGAGCAAGCTGTGCTCTCTAGAAGGTTTTTGTTTTCTTAACTCTTCGTTTAAGCAATTAAAGGACAGTTTGAGAATGCAAGTCTACTAGAATCCCTATGTTAACTTCTACTCCTCTTTCAGGTGCTGATCTTTCTGATTACTTTAATTATGGATTCAATGAAGAAACATGGAAAGCTTATTGTGAAAAGCAGCGACGACTTCAGCTTGGACTGGATCCTGCTCCTCCCATCAGCACTGAAAATAAGATCACGGTAGGTGACGTGTTACTCCTGCATATGGCTACAATAAAACTGGGACTTGCTTTTGTAATCACAGGGATGAGAGCATAAGAGCAGAAGATACCCTAACGCCTGACTGTTCTGTGTTCCTTTCAGTGATGAGAAGTACAAAAATGTGTCTTTAAAGATTAAGTCTCTGCTAAAAATCTTCTCTTTGGAACAGACATTGCCAGCTGCCTGGCAGGTTTGAACCACTACAATAGCAAGGCTTGAGTGAATTTCCAGTTGACTTTGAGGCTACCCAGCTATAGGGGTGTCTGGTTGGAAGATCCTGTGGGTGTGAGAGAAGTGGAGAGGGCAGCTGCGCATCCATGGCTGCTTTGCTTGTGGCTGTTGACTGTCACAGTTGTGTGGGTGCCTTTTCTGTTTGGAGACTGTGCTTTGGCCATCAGCCTTCACGGAAGTCCCTTGGGTGGCCAACAGGTGTTAATCAGAACTTCAGCCAAAGAGTTTTGACTTAAGGAGTGTGTGAAAAAGGAGATGAGATTGTTAAACTTCTGGACTTCTAACAGGAGACTGGGCGGCAGACTGAGGCCGGTATAGGTCACAGAAATGTCTGCCGCCTTGACTGAGGAATAGGTTGCTTGTTTGCAAGAGCCCTGTGATTGTTCCTCAGGGGAGCCCTTTTCCTTTGCTGAGGGTTGATCTCTGATGCTACGTTCAGTTAAAAGTAAGGGCGTGAAACCTGTGTGTTAAATGTTGCCTTCCATAGGTTCAGCAAGGAAGAACAGGAAATGCTGAAAAAGAAGTGGAAAACAACATCATCAAAACAGAATTCAAAACAGACTTCTTGGCTCTGGTGGGAGGACGCATGAAGGCTGGGCCTCCTCCTAACAGGTAAGAGATGATGCACACACAGAGCGTGGGTGCACTGTGTTCTTCGTAGGAGTAGCTGGATCCACCTGGGCCAGATCCGAATCTCCTCAAGCTTTGAAACTTTACAGGAAGCTATTGTTGTCATTAACTGGCATCTTCAGCAGTGCTCTCCTGAAGGTTGTGCAAGCCCTTCCTGCCCATTTAGCTCTCCTTGGTGACGTCCTCAGTATATGCTGCTCAGGGAGGGACACCTGTATCCCAGCTGAAGGGTCTCATTTCTCAGGGCAAATACCTGAGCTCTGAGGGCTTACACTGCTGGCTGCTTGTGCTTACTTGGCTTATTCTTACTCCCACGATGTTAATCTTTGCCTCCTTACGTGGAAGTGGATTACGTGTTTGGCAGCTGATAAGAGGAGCTATTGGTTTCTGAACCTGTGCGCTACGCTGCTTGATGCGTGCTGAGCAGTTACCCTCTCCAGTGAGAGCGAGGATCCGCAAGGCTGGAAAAAGCAAAACAGTCGAGTCATTTTGATTGGCAGCCTCTGCTGGGAAAACCACTTTGACCCTATGAGGTTGTTGGTTTTTTTAAATCAAAACTTCTGAAAAACAAAGCTATGTGAAACCAGAAGAGCCAGAGCTTTGGTTTATTGCTTTATTCCCATTACACCTTTTGCATACCTGCCTTGCAGAAATCAGTCTTGCATTCCAGCTTTCCACTTTGTCTGAGAAGAGCATCGGCTATGTGCTTCAGGTCTAAGCTTTAAAGCTCTGCTTAGTCTGTTTGTGTTGAAGCGCTTTGATGGCATTTCTGTCGCACTTCGTAGTGCCGTTAAATCACTCAGGTTTGTTTCTAACTTCTGTGCATATCTCATGAGGTTTTTTGAAAATTGACACGACTGCAAAATAAGCGGATGCTACTGTAATTGCACAGTATTTTTGTCCGTTTTAACTTGCAGTCTGGTTTTGAAAGTACTGACACGCAGGATTCTGTTCCTGCAACAGAGCTTTTGGTCAGGACCAGAACAAATATCTTTGTATACTGCAGCAGCATCAAAACCATGGGCTCTGCAGTCTAATTTGGAAAAGTGCTGATGTTTTTCTGTCCTAACTGCAGAAAAACATGTCTGGGGCTATACTTGTACAAATCAATTGTTGCATGAATATAGGATAAGGGCGGCTTAAACTTCAGTTGTGAGTGCTTCTCTGTCTCACAAACCTTTACTTGTGGTGACCTTACAGTGAGCTCCTGTAAAAATGTTCTTCCCCTAAGAGTGACCTGGGTATGGAGATAAAAGCACATGGAAAACTGTAGGGTTCTGTGACTGATTTCCACTGGTGTGTAGACAGCACTGTCTCTGATTTGTAAATAACTTCAGTGGTATCAGCAACATCTGGAAGACTGGACAGAAAGTAGGAAAAATCTGGGCTGATAGCATTAAAGGCTTCTCTTGATAAATATTCTCTGCTTTCTCTGAGCCTGATCTGGGAATGATTATTCAAATCTTTAGAGTGAGTAAAGGATTTCAGCTCTGAACCAGAGTGTGCAATCCGTGTTATTACAACCCGGATGTGGTGATTCTTTGGATCGTGTTTCTGGGTGTCTGGGACCGTAACTCGCCCCTGCCGGCAGAGCTCAAATTGCTCAAAAGTGGAGAAGGACTTCTCGTTCACCTCTCGTCCAGCTGCCTCTGGAGATTTTTTTCCTGGTGGAAAAAAATGTACAAGAGAACTCTGTCTAATATTGGGGAAAACTACTCCTTCTAATGACTTTGAGCCTAAAAAGATGCATCTGCTTTGTACCAGGAAGCTGGGTGGGACGATTGATGTGATCGGCGGCCAGGCAGGCACAATTAGGAGAGTAGAAGGAAGACGTCGTGATAAGCATGCCTCTGAGGAAAACCCAATTCAGGTAAATGCACTGTCTTGACAAATTTCTGATTTTATTGCACTTCTGGTGAACCCTGAGAAAATGTCTGTGCGTTCCTGGCCTCCCATGTCACTGTTTGTGCCTGCAAAGCAGTAGGAGGACCATCTGCTGAGAGCTCAGCTCTTAATCCCCTTCCTCCTACCAACCACGCCTAACTCACAGAAAAAACCCCAAATACAGAACCTTTCCTCTGTCTAGATGCCGTTCCTGGTTTTGTTTTTACATGTATTCTTGCGGTCTGTTTATTTTTTTTTTAGTGGTCAGTTTCCTAGATTTTGCCAACAATGGCGCAAAAAAGAGTTTACCTAAGAGAGAGAATTTGCTGGGAAATAGTTGCTGTTCCTGCCACTTACAAGCACGGCTACCAGTATTTCCAGGTCACTTTGGGATCTCTGCGTATTGATCATTCCTTTGGCAATAGCAGGTCTGTGACCTGCTTTTGCCAGACAGATATGAACCCAGTCTTCCTTTAACCTACGTGGGCACAATCTGGAGCAGAATTTGGCCTCTTGCTGCCCTCAGGAGAGACAGATTCAGTTTAAAAATAATTTTTTTTAAAAAAGCACTACTGTGTCACTCTCAAATACGGCAGCTTTTCATCTGAAGCCTGTATCAGTAGCAGTTCCTGTGAACAAAAGGTGTTCATAACACTGAAATGTCAGCTGTCTTACGCAGCTGTGTTTGCAGCTAGAATCTGGTCTCACTGCTGCTCTGCCTAAGAGAAGATACCTTGCTAAGCATATTAATGCTTTGCTCAACCTTCCTTCCTTCCTCCCCAGAAGGTGTTATTCCCTGGGTACAGTGTAGCCTGGTCTTTCCAGGTGTCGCAGTGCTGCCTGTTTTGGTGGAGACTGCCCGTCATGCCAGCACAGGGAGGTCCTACCTGCAGGAGCAAAGAGATTGAAATGTTCTCTTCTTGGTCCTCTGCCTTCTAAGGTCCTTGGAGACCACGGAAGTAAGCCACAACCCCCGCAGCAGCCCCAGCAGCCATCACAGCCCCAACAGCCACCTCAGCAGCAGCCGTTTGCACCACCAGCAGGCCCACCGCCTCCCCCGCTGGCCGGGCCACCTCCGCCACACTTCCTCCACCCTCCTCCTCCAGTTACTTCTGTTCCACCTCCCCTGCATCCTCCAGGTATGTGTTCACCCAGCAAGATGTGGCAGTCTGAGGCTGCAAGTTAGGACGTCTCAGGCTTGGAGCAAATCAAAGGTTTAGTTGTTCAGTGCTATGGGACAGTCGAGCAGTCAGGTAACAGGTCCTTAGACGTGGCCTATCTTTGTTCGGTGTCTTCCTCGGCCTGTTCAACATTTGTCCTTGAATACTTAAAAATTCCAACTGTTCCTTGAAAAAAAAACTCTAGGCTTTGTTTCTGTGAAAGCGGCTTTGGGTGCTACCAATTCATTTGCTGTATTGATGAACTCAAAGAAGTGGGTTCCTGTTTGTCTGGAGGAAGCCAAGAACGTAGGAATTGCTGTCCTGTGTCAGATCAGCAGGCTGTTTAGTTCGGGGTCCTGTCTGGCTGTACCCAATTCCAAATATTTCAAGGGTGATGCTCGGATTTGCAATTCTGCAACAGCAGCTCTAACAAAAAAAACTGCCTCCTAATCCCAGTCGGTTCTTGGTTGGCTCATGCCTTGAAATACCAAGATTTGTGTCTTTCCATGTTTGTTTCTGTGCGTTTTATTGTGCCAACTGCAGGATGATTATTGCTGCTCCTAGAAAAGTCTAGTGTTGAGTGCAGACATATTTTTCTGTCTTCACTTCCTACTGAGTCTGCGTATCTTCTGATGCAGCCAGGCCCCTGAGAAGGAGGCACATCATGCAGTAGCACCTGTATTTTGCACTGCGTCCACATGCGGAAGATACAGAATACAAAATGCAATCGGGGCTTTTAATCTGAGGATTATTACTGCAGGAAAAAGGAATTCTCCAGTGTAAGAGAGCAGCAGCATTTTAAATTATAATATGAAGGTAAAGAGATCATCATTTGGGAAAACGATACAGTTTGTAGGCTAGCTGCTACTTAATAGCACCGATTTTTCTGCTGGTCTGTTGTGCTCAGGTACGTGAAATATACTCTCAAGTGTGCTTTTAGGTTTAGCTTGAGGTACAGAGATGACATGCTTTGCCTGTTGTGCTCACGTGTTTGGCTTGCTTGTTTGTTTCCGTAGGTCTGCCCCCACCCGGTCCTATCCCAGGTAGGTGTTAACTTGCTCCCGGTAACAGCAGTGATTGGGAACACACACAGAAGGCCCTCTCTGAGTATTTGGGTTTCATAATGCAAGATAGGATGACACCAAGACCCATTTTAGAGCACAGTTAATTTAAGGCTAATAAACTCTAATGCAGCGTTGAACTCCAGCTGCTTATCTTGTATTCTGGTCCTAAACAATAATCTGTAGGCCTCCTTAGCAGTGTCTTGTTTTGTCTCTGAAGAGCAGTCTAGAAAGTGAAATGGAGAACTTCAGATGGCAAAAACCACTTGGTAAGATTTGAAATATTTAGTTCTTGTTATGGCATTTGCACAGGAAAAGCCTGAGTGACAAAGCGGCGCTTTGTAAAGGAATTTGGAGTGAGAGACTGAGCAGAACAAATTCCTCTAGCTGTAATTTGGCTTTTTTTCTACTGGAAATTTTGCCTAGTCCAGGCAAAACAAGTTTAGGTGTTTGTGTAGCAGACCGTTTGGAGTGATAGTTCTGACTGCATGCCGTACATCTGAAAATCCAAGGCTGATGGGTGACCGCGTACGTGCAGTCACGTCACTGCCTCTGTTTTAAACTGTATACTGGATTGATGTGCTTGCAAAAGGTCTGCACCCAGAGCCCCGTGGACTTGGTGTGTCAGACGTGTTGGACCTGATTCTCAGCTTTGGTGTCCGTGCTTTCGTATTTGTGCTCTGCCTGGACTTCCTAAATGGAAAGCTGGAAAACCTCAGATGGAGGAAATTCCTGTGTCTGTTAAAATGTCACTTCTCCTACTCCTCTCAGTGTACAATAATATTGCAGAGCTGGTTTTCATTGTTGTACTAGAAGGAACCTGCTCATAGTAAGCTTGGATTTAGAACTATGTTGTAGTGAAACTGGATGCAAACTGGTCTTGATTGTAGACGTTGCAGCGCCCGGTTGCTAGTCAAGCGCATTTAGAATTAAAGTTGTTTGGGAGGAGCGAGGTGGATGAAATGACCAGGATGTTGCAAAGAATTCCCACTTCAGGTAACTGGCTTGGAAAGGGAGGTGAGGGAGAATACCTGCTCGTTATGCTGATGAGGGTGATCCACCAGCATTAGAGTGAGGTGCTTATGACAGTCGTACTTTGAAGTCCTTGCGCTTGGCGAGCACTTATGATTGAAATGCTCCAGGCATTGCATTTTATTGGAAGATCTTGGGAAAAGGAGCGAGGGGAGAAAAGCATCTAAGAGTGAGACATGCCTTGCAACTTGTTTGCCGCACAGATCTCCACTAGCAGAGCTGGAGATGTCAGCCTGCAGTGGGAGGCTTCTAGGGAGGTGTTCTCCTGACCCGTTTTTGATGTTCGCTGTAAGAGGTGATGAACTCTCTTAGGGTTTCGTTGACTGTGCTGCCTCAATCTCCATGGACTTGCAAAGGAACCTGGAGCTGCTAGCTTCGATGTAAATGACGGCAGTTAGTCAGATGACTCTTGTCCTTTGGATCAGCAGTTTGGTCTTTTTTTTTTTTTTTTTTTTTTTTTTCCACTTTTTGTATAATAATAAACAGAGGAGTTTTTATGCAA
Organism: Chlamydotis macqueenii; assembly: GCF_036417535.1. Classification (NCBI taxonomy): domain Eukaryota; kingdom Metazoa; phylum Chordata; class Aves; order Otidiformes; family Otididae; genus Chlamydotis; species Chlamydotis macqueenii. The sequence goes on from NC_141566.1 coordinate 2,369,007, forward strand.
AGTCAAGCCAAGGTAACCACCTGTAGAAGTAACGTTGCTTGTAATTAGGAATCCAAGTTTAGTTCTGTTAGGAGCAGCCACATCCTTCTCACCTCCAGATTAGTCAAGGTTGAGGATTTTGGCTTCCAAGGCTTATGTCACTTTTGGAAGGGGCCTTCATAAACTTCTCCTTAATTTTGCTTTCTTGAAGATACTGCGTTGTGATTTTTGTGTAGTAACTCTTCATGTGTTTCACGTTGGGCCCATTTTTAAAGTGCCAGACCTTTCAGACAACTCTGCATCACGGTGCTTTGTCTTCTCTTGATTTTTAAATGTATATGTGCTCAGAAAACTGGCTTTCTTCAAAAAGAGACACAACCAGATGACTTCTATGTTACGTGCTTTGTAAGATGCAAAGTTACTCGTTTTAATCAATGGAGCAGTAAAACCTTTGCTGTATTTGCAATGTGTCTGCACCCCAAGAACCAGACTTTTCTGTCTTCCACGGGACTGTAAGGGTTAATGTTTACTCCTTAACGAATCTTGCATTTAAGATGAATAAGCCCAACTAGAAGGTAGTTCTTCCTTTATTTTTCTTTCCGTACCCCTACAGAACTAACATAGCTGTAGGGTTTTAATTTTGGTAGGAGATAGAACCTTGAAGGAAAATGACTCCATTTCAAACAGGGCCTTCTTCAGAGTCAAAAGATGCTTTAACGGCTTTTAACTGTAAACAGGAATGAAGTCTGGTTTGCTTGTGGCAGGCTGTGAGATCTTTGTGATGACTTACGCTTCTGTGTCTAGGGCTGTTCCCGCCGCCTCTGGCACCCCCACCGGCTCTCCTCATTCCAACCTTGGACGGGTAAGACCGCGCCTGGGCTGAGCCATCGGTACAGCTCCTCCGGAGTGAGGAGGCTAGGTCTAAAATCAGCGCTAGCAATCCTTAGTCTGGTCTGGGGGATGAGAGCAGAGCTCTAGGGAATCCTCTGTGCGTTTACCTTCCTTTGTCACGTTCACGACACAGGAAGGAGTCAGTAAAACCTAGGCATGTGCTTGGGTCTAGCACAGAGTAGTTGATAGCGTGTTATGTTAGTCCAGATATTTCCTGTAAAGATTCTCCAGGTATTTTGTAAACACTGGTGATTTCTGGGGAAGCCTGTCCGATTGACAGAAGGGAAAGGGTAAAGCAGGGCAAGCAATTGTGTTTCGGAAGCTGTGGCAGAACAACTGCACCTGTACGCAGGTGTGCAATGCGAAGTGGGAGAGATTCACTGAAGCTGTGGATTTCCCATGATGTTGTTCCACGGGGCTTCAGAAAAAATGGGGTAAACTTGCAGCACTTGTGCCTGCAAGGGCTCGCTGGTGTCAGTAACTTCATCCTCTTCTCTCTCCAAAGCCAGCCCGCCAGCTACAACAACAGGCAGCCTCCTCCGTTTGGCTACAACTCTGCAGGTGAGCACTGAGGATGACACACAGACTGCTTATCTCTCTGTTCTCTGGTGGCTGGTAGTTTAGGCTTTTCTTAAGCTGGTGGACATTGTGGGTCTTTAACTTTGGGGTCTTGCTTGTGCCCCTTACTGTGCCAGCCGCTAGTCCCCTGCTCTCAAGGACAAGCACAACCATCAGCTTCGCATCTCCTCCTTGAGCTTTTGAATGCCCTCCTTCTCCGCGTTACCGTCTTCCTTGCCTCCAGGCACCTGCAGGCATCTGCCTCCTTTTGTTTTGTAACGGAGGAGGCAGTGCCAGAGTTCCACCAACCTTTCTCCCCTGTTGCAGCCCTGCTGGCAGCGCCTTCTCCTCTCCCGTTTCCTCAGTGACCGGCGCTTGGAGTGGCACCTCCTCGCCGTGCTGAGCAGAGTCGCAGGCGGCACCGCGCAGTCTCCTCCGCAGGAGGCGGTTGGCGGGGTGGGCAGTGCCAGGCCTTCCTGAGAAACAGGAGTGCTGTCATGTGTGCGGCTTTTCAGCAGCTGGTACTGCCTCGAGGTGTGACCTCGCTGGTCCAGCTGAGCAGGCCCCAGCACTGGATGGGGAAGTGCTGGTGGCTCTGGGCTCATCTGGACAGAAAGGGAGCTGTTAGTGCTGTAGGTGACCAAGGATTCTGCTCTCTCGCTGCAGATTCAGGTTTCATCAGCTACCCGCCCATCTCCACGTCCCACACGCCCTGGGTGACAACGGTGGACAAAGGCACGAGCAGTTCCAGCAGCAGCCATTGGGAGTACTCTGGCTCGAGGCGCGAGAGGGAGCGGGAGCGCGAGCGGGAAAGGGAGAGGGAGAGAGACAGAGACCGCACTCCAACCACCAGTGAATACAACAAGTGAGTGCTGGTTTTTGGCAGCTTCTGCTCTCAGCTGCCCAGTAGGAATCTCTGGCCTTGTCCTGGAGCACAAGAAGGTCAAGGGATGGGATTATAGATTATACCAGTTTAATTTTCTGAAATGTCTAGGGGAGAGGTGCTTTGGCTCAATAACTAGAGGACATGCTAGGAGCCAGTGTCACTGGCTGATTTCCTGTGTCTGTTTTTTGTTTAAATCCAGCAGAACCAGTTACGCTTGCTGTCCCACCTGTAACGTGAGGCCAGTAAATGAAAGAGCCCCTCTCTGGTGCCTGGGTATGTCACAGCTCACTGTGAAACACTGGCCGTAGAAGCTGCTGCTTCTCTTCTAAATGCAGCCTCAGATCAAAGGGAAAACCACCCCTGCTTTGCTCAGCTCTCCCGTATAGAGGCTCTCGGGCAAGGAGTGCCGTTCACCAGGAGTCAGTGTGAAATGTAAATCCTTAACCAGGCGTTTCGGCGAGCCGTGCTGGAGACAGCCACCTTGGTGGGAACTGAGGTGATCTCAGGCTCTGGGAGCGCTTGGGAAAGCAGGCTCTCAGCCTCCCCGTGTTGATCCAGAGAGCTAAAGGGAAGGGTAGGCTGCAAAGATTCTTTCTAAACGCATCACTTTTTTGTTCTGTCACAGGCAGCGTCAGTGTTTTGCAGGCTTTAGGCTCAGAAATATCAATAGTTATTCAAAATACGATCAGAATGCGCATTCCCAGCACAGGGATGCTGCCTGCCGGGGAACTTCCTGGCCCAGGGGATGAGCAAATAGGGCAACATTTTCCTCACTTTTTTAAATGTTGTTTTCCTGGTTTTCCCTTACAAGCCTGTGGGCCCTGTGGGTGGCGGGGGGAGGAACAGAACAGAAGACAGACTTGCTGCGGTTTGAGCTCAGACTCCCACGCTTCCTAAGCAGGCTCACGCTGCAGCCTGGCCCTGCGCTCGGCGCTCCCGAGCCCTTGTTAGCACATCCGCGTGCTGACCTCTGAGATCCTGCCTGCCAAAGCGGGGCAGGCAGTCGTGCCCAGTGGAGTCTGCCGGACTGCCGGAGTGCTCCGGGGTGACTGATACTGGCTGTCTGTCTCACTTGTTTCCGTGAGCGTTAGGACGATGTTTCAGACTTCCTTTCTCTCAGGCTGGATATTGTTTCCCGCAGTGGGACTTGTTAACCCTGCAGGTTTTGGCTTTCAGAAGTTGCACAGGGCCTGTGAAATGCAGAGGGCAGGGGAGCGTGGGATGTGTCTGAATTTGGGGTGCATCCTGCCCACCCCTGTGCGTGGATCGAATGAGGTGCCTTGAGCAGATCGTTAGGTGCAGCAGAGAGACTGTGTCAGCTGCGCTCACAACTGGAGTTGTTGAAGGAAACAGCCCCTTGGTCTAACTCACACAAAACAGTTACAGGTTCCCGGGGACAGTGGCGTGGTGAGGTAAAATCCAGCACCACGGGAGACAGAATGATGAGGAACGCGTTTCTGTTTTTCCTGAACAAGGTAGCTGGATGTCTTGGGCGTATTCCAGAAGGATCGCGAGGGCAAAAGCCCTGAGACGCTGGCCATGTGCCTGCTGCTAAGGCATTCCCTTGGCAAATGCGGAGAACAGATTTTGTAAACCCCTCGCCTTGAGAGGCCAGGAGGAAGCTGTGATATTCCACTGCTTGGGCTTGTGAGCTGTGTAACAATGGAGAAAGTTATCGCACTGCGGTTGGGTTGCAGCTCGGGCTCAATACGCAGCAGCAGCTTACTGTTACGGGTATTTTCAGGAGCGTCGCAAACACCAGAGCTCGTTGCTAGAGCAAGAGGTGACAGGCTCTCTTGGTGAGGATGGAGTTCTACAGTCCGCTAAACGCGGCTGCTGGCTTTCACTCCACGAGTGGTGTGTTCCTCTGCCTCACTTCTGCTCTCTCTTCTTTAGTGACGACGAACGATACCGCTACTACAGCCGAGAGCGCAGCTACGACTTCGAGCGCGACTACCGCAGGAGCAGAGACCGCAGCAGGGAGCGCGAGGATCGGCACCGAGAGCGCAGGCACCGAGACAAAGAGGAGAGCAGCAAGCATAAGTCTTCAAGGCGGTAAGAGCTGCCTAGGGTTGGAGCGGGCTGTTGACGGGGACACGCCTTAGCTGCGCACAGAAGTGTGATGTTCTCAGACTGATCTGTCGCCCTGGGTCGTACCGGCTTCCTGTGGCCTGCTGACGTCTCGCGAGGCCCAGGCAGGAGGCAGAGCTGGCCCCAGGTAACAGGTCGGGGCTGGTCTGGGGCAGTGCTGTCGCCCCAGCTGTTGCACCACGCGGGGATCTCTCTGTCTTGCCTGAAGTGGTAGGATGGGCGGTGTCCGTAAGCTAAAGCAAACGGAGGAACGCTTTTTGTGTAAGGCCACTTCGAGCGCGTGTCAGAGTCCCTGCCCGAGGCGATTTGAGCCTGTTTAAGGCATTCGCAGGAAGATGAAAGGGTTTAGTGGTTTCCAGCTTACTGCAAATGGACCGGTCTGAAGGAAATCACTGACCCCGTCTAAATATTAGACAGTCGCTTTGTTCAGGCAAAGCCGCTGCGGTGTTGCTGTCCACAGAGTGGCTGAGGTGTGCTGAGGAGAGGTGGCAGCCTATGAAACCGCTCATTAAACAGGGCAGGAAATTACTGGAAGCCAGCAGCCGTTTGGCCAGGCGGTTCAGCTCACCCACAGCTGAGCTCCCTTAGGAGTGGGAGGGATGCAGAGACGCCCCTTATAAAAACGGCCCCAAAATCCTTCTGAGAGCAGCCCGTCCAGCGTGCTGCCTGCCTGGGCCGTGTGCTGACGCAGCGCGTGGTGTAAAGCAGCCGCCTCCAGCGGTTTGCGTAACTGGCCTGGGGCTCAGCCACACGCGCTGTCAGATCATCCCAGATAAACACGATGGAGCCTTTCAACGGCACCGTGATGCCCTCAGCGCTTCCGAGCTGACTCCTGTTCATTGCAGATGAAAGCGCTGTCCCCGTGTCGATGCGTTTGGGTCTCTCCTGGGGCAGAGTTGTGCCGATGCAGGCTCTGATGGCACTTTTTTTCTCCCCTTTCTTCCCCCCCACAGCAAGCAACACGAGAGCGAGGAGGGGGAGAGCCATCGGCGTCACAAGCACAAAAAGAACAAGCGTAGCAAAGAGGAGAAGGAGGCCAGCGAAGACGGTGCCCAGGAGGGAGAGGAGCAGGATGCCAAGGAGTAGCCCGAACCCGCCGTCGGCCTTTTGGAGGAACTCGCTCCTTTTGAACCAGCGTGGCGTTGGTGATGCTTTGGTTTGGGCGTTTGATTTTTTTTTTTTTTTTTTTTTTTCCCCAAGGGAAGAGAGGCTGACTCTGGGGAGCAGTGAAGCATGTGGCAGTGGTTTGGGAGCTGAAGCTGCACACGCAGTTAAACTTTTTTTTTTTTTTTTTTCTTTTTGATACGAGACAAAATACAGCAGTACTAGTATACAAAGCACTGAGCTCTACTCATAAACATCCCTTAGGGAGAACTTTGTTGTATCAGATCCTATGGTTTCTGATGGAAGATGGCTTCAGCTGAAACTAACACATTTAGGTAATAGGTTTTGGTTATTTTTGGTCATCATCATTCCTTTTTGAAAAATAGGACAGTAAGTGCGACTTGAAATTTATTGTCCAAAGAAAAGTGTGATTTAGATCCCGAGAGCCAGCTTAGAGTCTGGCTTCTAGTAGTGAAAAGTCTCATCCCCAAATAAATTTCTTTATAGTTACAAAAACGTCTTCTCATTTCTCCGCGGCCAGCCGGGCAGCGCGTGAGGAGGAACGGCGTTCGCTGGTGGGTCCCCAGCTCCGGGGCTGACGGCTCTGAGAAGCTGTCGTGCGTGTTTGCGCGGGGTGTGCAGAGCCTTCAAACCCAGCTCTTGTTTTATCCATTAAAAAACCAGTTCTATCCTGTTACGGCTACCAGTGGGAAGTAAACAGAAGAGACCCAGTAAGAGCGTGAGTTTCTCTTGAATTAGTTTTGACCAACTGGTTTGGTTTTGGTTTTTTTTTTTTTTTTTTTTTTTTACTAAGAGCTGAGCCAAAGTCCCATCTCGCAGCCTGCCCCCGTGGCGTTGGCTCATTTCTGTCTGGTTATCACTGACTCCTGTGTGACCGTTCCTTCCCCCTCCACCTCAGAATAAATTCTGTCACATTCCAAAGTTTGGTTGGACTTAGCAGGCGTTGGGGAGGGTGGCAACAGAGATGTTTCTGGGTGGGAAGAACGTGGAGGTAGTTCTGAGGGGGTTTGCTACGTTTGGTGCTGAGGATAGGGCGCTTCTGTGTGTGTGTGAGGCCACGAGCGTGTCATTTTTCATATCTTAAACTGCTTTGACTTGTTATTTAAAACGGTCTTAAATCTTTGCCCTAAAATAACTCAGTTCTGAAATGGTTTGTATTGTAATTTTGCAAGTCTGTGTCTCATGTGAAGCATGCGACCCTAGAGACTCGAGCCAGCGTCGCACGCATCACCGTTTGTACGCTGTGACTGCATTTGGTGAACCATTCACTGCAGAGCCTGGGGGGAGAAGAAAAGAGTGGGATTCTTGTTTGGTTGTTGTTGTTAACGGAGCTTTTTAAGCGTGCTTAGAGACCACGGGGGCTGTGGCATAGCGTGGGCGGAGGAGACGGCAGACACAGCTGGCGAGAGGATTCAGGAGTGCTTGGTACACGGGCCCTGCGTTCACGTGTGTCTGCAGCGCTGTGGCAAAGGTGCCTGCCCTCCACCCCCAGAGCAGGGGCTCGCGTGGGTGATGGGGTGGGGGGGCAGTGCTGTACCCAAATCAGAGCCTGTCTGCTGGAATTAGGAAATGTGGCCGGGGTTTTTCCAGAACACGGGCAGCAGTGCCCCCCAGACCAGCCTGAGCTGGTTTTTGCCTGTCTCGAATCAGGAGAAAATGCTGGCAGGAGAGTTTTACGCTGAGGTAAGTCTAGGGTTTGCCCACTGGTGAGCACCGCTTCCCTTTTTGTGTGCGGGGGGGACAGAGTTATTCTGCACCCGTTCCCCAGGCTCCTTTGTGGCGGCGACAGAAGCTCCTCAGCGGTGACCAGGGGGTCACTCACAGTGACCACAGCCCGTCTGCGTCCCTGGGCTCTGGATGCTGCGGTGTTAGGGAGACTTGGTGTCGCTGAGGCAGTGCTGCACCTGCCTCCTGGGGGGTTTTGACTGTTCTTACAGATGGATGCAAGTCCCTCACTGATGGCAGCAGGCTTGCGCTGCCCAAAGCGGCTGTGAGTTAAAGGGAAAGAGCGTGAAAGGGTTTTATTTTAATGAAATAAATAGAGGTGAAATGTTTGCCTTTAGAGAAGTCAAAAGGTGGTGATTTGGAAATAATCTTTACTGCAGGTTTTGGGGTTGTGTTCCCTGGGAGGAGAAAGGCTGATTCCACTGCGGTTTGCAGCACAGCGTTACCAGCAATGGTGTCTCTCTCCCAGACCATCAGCCGCTGCTGTTCCAGTTGAAATCCCACCAAAAGCTCACCCAGCCCCCAGCCAGCACATCCAGCTCCTCGGGGAGCAGCAGCCGCAGCCCTGCTGTTGCTGAGCTGTGCAGCGCGCCGTGGCGGGGAGTTAAGCCTCGTTCAATAAAGCTTGCTTTATTCCCAGGATTTGCTTTTCAGTCCGGACCATTCCGAGCCCACAGGCACTGGTGGGCTGTGACCAGCCTCACAGGCAGGAGCAGGGGCAAAACAGAGGGGAAGGGAGGGGGGGATTTACTTTTGCGCAGGGTTTGTTCCCAGGCACAGCCAGAATGTATAGAAACCGCAGACGTCACCGTTACGCTCTTTCCTCCCTCCTAAAATCAGTTTTTTGGAGAAGTGGCTGTTGTTGAGGTGACCTATTCCAGGGGAGTGAGCTGACAGACTGAAACATTAAAGAACCACCCATGATAAAGGTTTTTCAGTAATACAATAATTTATAAAGGCATCAAAACAAATCTGACATCTATTAACACACTGATCTTGGAAACAACGCTTCAATTACTGGGACAGTTTGGTGATGGTGAAGGCACCTTGCAATGAGCTGGAGTAATCGTAAAAATCACGCAGCCTCCTGCCGCCTCTTCCCTTCAGCTGTCGGCCGCCAGCTGCGTGGCTTTTTTACTTTATACAAGGGACATTTGGTTCTCGGGAGGAATCCCCCTCTCTCCATCGACAGAAATATGTCCTGTTCCGCCCCACGCACGGATTCTGCGCAGCATTGATTGGCAAGAGACAAAAATTGCTTCAGGATTTTCTGTTCCTTTGTCAGACAGAGGGCGAGTGACTGGTTTTCCACCGGCAACTTTCTGGACTTGTGAATTACGTTGCGCTCGGGATTTGGTAGGAACAACAGGGGGTAAAAAAAGGCCCCAGCGCCCCGCTGGCCACGGGCTGCTGCTGCTGTCCGTGTCCACGGGGGTCCAGGTGCCAGGGACCCTTTTGTGACGCTGGATCCTGCGCTATTTCTGTCCAACGGCTCTGACAGCGGCCCTGCCACACAGTGCCCTCAGTGAAGTCGCTCTGCGTGTAAACAATTAAGTCATCCAGCAAGGAACAGCGCTCCTCTGCAGGAACGGCTGATTGCCCAGCAGCCAGCCCTACCAAAGCACTGCTTAAGACGCTGCTGGGCACGTACCTGCACTTGGTTTATACCACGGCAACTGAACGTTCATTCTAGGGAGCACGGCTGCAGGGGGGAGAGGCGCCGTTGCTTGTTGCCATCTGCTGCAGCAGAAACAGCGCAAGAGGAAAGCCCTCACTCAATGGCAGCCGGCTGGAGAACGATCTGACGCACACGCCTACTGCTGGCTGTCAGACACAGCGAGCACGGGCGCAGCCGCGTGTGGAACACTGATCGTGCCACTAACACGCAAAGAACGAGCAGTGGCTCTTCCACCACTCATTTACCAGGAAAAAAAGTCTGGGTACAGGACTCTCACACAAACCTTTTCTGTCACCTGTAGTTCGACTGCAACCTGTAGTTGCTCCTCCAGGCTGAGAGAACGTTTACCAACAGCAGATCTCTGGTAAGCAACCGACATCGCACATGACTCCGTGTTGTGGTAGCTCTGAAGCACTGTCAGACCTTTGTGCAGTAAGAACCTTGCCCTCAAACTTCGTTAAGTCACACGTGTACCACATCGTATTTCAGTGAGACCACTTTTGCTTAAAGAACCCCCGCCGAAGGCACCAGCGCCAAATCCGCCTATCCAGCAGGATCCTGAACCGGGATTCAGGACAGCTCCCTGCTGCTAGAACCTTCCTACCGGTCACACCGCTCCACCGTGCTCGCCTAGCAGCTCCGCAGCTGCCAGCTGGAGAGAGACGATTGGTTTTTTGATGCATAAACACATTCATCAGGTGTCAGTGACCTAAAAATACCCAGACTGGGGGCTACAGGAACTGCTTCACTGGGTCCCCATCCCTACACTTCTAATGGCGGCTTTTAAACGAACGTATGAAACGAGTCAGTGTCCAAGGTGGCGGCCAGATCAGCAGCAGAACCGATTAAACCAGCAGGGAAAGGGGGCAGGCACGCCTGTTCTGACCTGGTCGAAATATTAAACAGAAAGCAGAGCTCGCAAACTGAGGAAAGCGCTTCCAAGGCAGTGCGTAGAGAGACACTGGAAAAGGAGCTTTCTCTGCAAGACCAATCCTAACGAGCTTTAACGAGCCCAGGAAGCTCCAACAGCTGTTTGGATGAACCGTTCCTCTGAAGCCAACAGCCGGATTGGTTGGTAGCCTCAGCACAGTAAAGAAATGTTTTCCCCAAAGAGGAAGCTAAAAGTCTCCGTGGGAGCACACCATGTGGCAGTTCAGCGTTCCCTTGCTTTCTCTCCCGCAGGGTGGTGCGATGACAGCCGATACCTGGAACGGTTGTGTTGTCCGAGCTGTCACACGAGGCTTCCCGGCCAGGACACCACCGTAAGCGTGACTTTGTTCCTCTGCTCCTTCAGCATCGGGATCAGTTCCGAGTTGCTCATTCCCACTGCTGGCACTCCATTTACTGCCACTATTTCATCTCCACACCTAATCAGAAGACAGGAAACATGCTCGTCAGGACTTAATTATTGTTAACACTGCAGCCTAGGACCCCCAAGGTCACCTAGCCCACCCGGAACCATCATCAGCTCCTTGCTGAAGGAACTTCTTCACTTCTGAGTCAAAGAGGGCAGGGGAAAGGACACTGCCGGTACCTGAGTGACAGTGGTGATGGTGAGCAGCTGGCTGCTCAGCAGAGGGAAAAGTTACAGAAAACAAATTTGTGCTGATAAACACGCTCATCACCAAGGTCACTCCTACAGCTACTCGACCACCTTGACCACGGAGGTGACGTGCTCAGGAGGCTGAAGCACGCTGTCACGCTGCAGCTCAGTACAAGAGAGGTTTCAGAGCCCTGCTTGGTCTGCCCACCTCCACGGCACCGAGCTGTCTGCTGAGCGGCTGCCGTCCCGGGGTCTAACAGGGCAGGCGCCTCGCTGTCCTCGCGCTCCAACGGGAACCCAGCTGACCCCAGCCCTCCCACCGAGGCTCCGACCCAGCTCTGTCCTTCCACGCCGTTTTCAGGGGAGCCAAGCCCAGCTCCCTGCACCAAAATTCTGTCCCGCTAATTCCTTTTAGTCGCACCTTTATAGAGAAACCACACCGCTCACTGATACAGGGCTTAGTCTGTTACAGCTTTGGTAACAGTACCGCACAAATGAGGGTCTAAGAACTAGAGGTCATTAACGTTTAGCTCAGCTAATTAAAAGGGTGGGAGACAGCCCCTCAGAAGAACAGCGCCCGCTGACAGAAGTACCGCTAGCGTTTCTGACACAAACGCCGGAGACGCGCAGGGCAGCCCGTACGTACTTCAGTTTCCTGTCTCGGAAGGCGGGAGTGCCAGGCACTATGGTTTTGATGAAGAACGGCTGGTTTCCTTTGCTCTCCTCAAAGCCCCCAACAATGCTGAAGCCCCAGCTCTCCAGGTTGCCTTTAGTCAGGACGATGTCTTGGCAGCAGTGCAGGTGGCTGTGAAGACAGGCACGGCCAGAACAGAGAAAGCTCAGGAGTGTGTTTCAGGGCAAACTGCCTGACCAGAAATTTACGTTTTCTCTTGTGGAAAGTGCAGCCTCATACTTATTTTCTTTTTTTTTTTTAAGGATCTGAGGCAACCCCTTTGCAGGTCATATTACAGGGATCATTCTCAAATCTGAAGATGCCAGTCCTTTAGAAATCTTTTCTCAGTGCTAGTTTAAGAGCTAACAGAAAATTACCATTCTCTAAAGGCTTTGTGACCTGGAAGATCCATGAAGACCTTCATGAATTCTACTAAAGAACACGCGCAGTACCCGTGACAGAACCGAGTTACCGTGAACAGCAGTTACATCCACGCCATTAATGAGAGTCAGGCTTTTTTTACTCCATCTGCACGCCCGGTACAACGAAGGCATTCAGCAGGCACCTATTGCCGATGGAAAGCAGACACGGGAGCTACGGCAGCCTTTCTTCTACCAACTGCTGAATCAGGATACGAAAGGGCTTTTCTGCAGCTCCTACACCCAGGAGGGCTGTGCACAGTTAAGATATCGGACTCCTCGGAGAGAGATCACTGGTTTTGGAGGCTGGCCACCGGTTTTAATGCCAGCCCCTGAGGCACGCCTGCCTTCTCAGCAAGCCCGGGGCGCGCCGCGCTGCTAGGCTGCCTCGGGGAAGGCGGTACGTAAGCGCTCACAGCACTTGCTCCTTCAGCTTGTGGCGCAGAGACACGCAAAGCCTTTGCGAGGCGTCTGGAGAGGCGTGGCAGGAGCGCAGGCAGGCGTCCCGTGTGCTCTGGCTCACGGGCAGGTTACGCCCTGGCACCCAGGCGCTGCCGGAGCCGCGCTGTGTGAAACTGCCGCTGATCGCCCCACCGAGGTACTCCGCAGCTAAACTTTTCCTAATAAACGTTTCTGCCCCCAGGGCTTCGCTTGAGCAGTTTGCAGATGAGTTTCAGATTTCAAAAGCCTTCTCAGTCAACTTCTCACTAGGAGAATGATCCAATTATCTGCTTTCAAACTGCAATTTACTTTTGTACGCGTTCTTCACACATAAACACAGCTCTAGCTTACTGATGCCTCCATGGTTTTCTTCTACTGGTACCACACCAGTGTAAAGTCACAGCTGCGAGGAGCGTATGGGACAGCTAGTGCCAAAAACCAGCCCAGAGAGCAAGAGCGGCAAGCGCTATGTCAGCACGGAGCACAAATAAAAACACGAGACACCTTCTCCAGGAGCTGGAAAGGCTGTTTGCTAGAAATCAGTTTTCCATATGAAAAAAGGTTTTTAGGAAGAGAAACATTCATTTCCTATAATGGAAAATGACTGCGGGAAAAGAATTTTAGACTTTATAGATTTACTCTGACAAACACACTGCTGAGTCTGCAGCTCTGCATGCCTGTCAGAGTTCGGGGAGCGCGCAGCTCCAGCGGGGCCACGGCGCGGAGCAGCTAACCGTTTCTGCGGAAAGAGCTCAGACTTCCTGGAGACCAGCTTCAGATAAACCTGACGGAAGAAGGCAGATCGTTCATTCTATGGATGACCAAGCTGGTTGCTACTAGGCCTTACTGTGAATGGATGGGAAAAAATGTGAGGAAGCACAAGAATTCCAGCTTTTTTTACTGGAAACACAGAGGAAGATTCTGTCAGATCCTGAAATGACATAACTTTGCTTTGTGCCTCCTGAACACGCTCGCAAGAACGGCAGACAAATTCATAGGGCTGAATTCAAGTCGGAGTAAGAAAGGAAGACTGATGAGCAGAAAGGGCACCGGGAATAATTGCTGCTTGCTTCAGGAACGAGGTACAGTAACGGTTAAACGGAGGGGAGCCAACATTAATACCGGCAGGAAAAGAATTTCAAGCAATGTACCAAGTGGCAGATAATGTCAGTACACTCTTGAAATGAAGGCAGGTGACCGATGAGCAAAGAGTAGACTCCAGGCCCTGCAGCTGAAGGTGTGGTGAAGCTGCAAGCCACCAGCTATCCAAAAAAAAAATTGGAAAAGGAAGGGAGAAAGTACAGCCAGGTTTTGCCTTGCTGTACTTCACCCACACCAGCCAGCGTCCGAGGGTTTGCTCTCAGGTTTGGGCCGTCCCGGCGCAGCTCAGGCTCGTTCATACGAGGCCTGCGCGGAACAGACGGGCCGGTTCCCCGCCAGAGCAGGGGAAACTGGTAGGACGGTGTGGAGCGCAAGCCAAGTTACAGTCACCGGAGACACAAAAGCTACCTTCCTTGGGCTGTTTGTTTAGCATTTACAGGCTGCTAAGTAACACAAAGGCAACATAAGAGAGGCTTTGTTAGCATTTCTTCTTTCAGGTGCCTCAGGAAACAAGGCTGTAAATAATCCGAGCTTCCCACAGAAGGGTTTGGCTTTGCTGCTCCACGTGCATCTCCTGCGCTCTCCTCCTCCAGTCAGCTGGAACGACAGCAGGCTCTGCCTTCCACAGCTGAATGTATTTTGATGAAACCACAAAAGTGAGCAAACCAGAGGTTCACCTCTCCAGGAAGGAGAAAGGAGACAGAAATTCAAGCTTTCAAAGCCCCAACCCTGTTACCCGGAACTTACCGTGTCGCTGCTAAAATCTGTGCTACGTCTACAGCTCAAAGCTTTGCAGCAGGAAAACCTCAACTACTCAGAATAATTTCTGCTTCACACTACAGATGACACCATTACACCAGCCAAAATCAATCAGACTGAAAGAATGCCTGCCCCTGACTGAGATGATCAGATTAGGAGCTATAAAACAGCACAGGTACCCGTTGGCTTCTGTTATGCGATCCAGCAAGCGCCACAGAGTGATTTCAGTTAACGACATTTTAGTGGAGACTGTATCTATATTGACTGCATGCCAACTCAGCGCCTCAAATGCCAGAATCCACACTTCTCATTTTGTGTGTCAGTTCTCTTAGGAAAAAAAAAAAAGGTTTTCAGGAACTTCTGAAATACCGTTACTGCCCAACAAAAGTGGGGGAACGATGGGTCACGCCATAAAATGCAGTGGAAGTTTCTTATGCACTCATCACACTGTGACCTCATGGACAAACAAGGCTTTCCACTGCCTTCCAGCCAAGTGAGAACACCAGCAAGGCTCCCAGGCCACCCAACAAAGCAGTTAGTTTGTCGTGTTTGAGTGAAAGTCAGCGCTGTGAGCAAACAAACGTACCTAGGCAATCCGAGCCACGTGATCCAGAGGGGAGACCAGCTGAATCCCTGCTCCTTGATGTCCGGAGACGGCTCTGTTGAGTTCACTGAAAGGATTTCCAGGGCTTTCAGTACGACCGAGTGGGAAGCTGCATTAGATTTCAGTGCTGAGACAGCTTCATAGTAGTTCAGATGAGTCAAATCAATGCCATTTATGCTCAAAAGCACATCTCCTGTTGATTAAAGAAGACAGGATTATTACAGAGCCTCTGCCATGAAGCCTATTTCTGCCTCAAGCTCTTACGTGGAACTATGTTCCAGCCTCACGTCAGTGTCCAAGTCCAGCTTTCACTAAAATCCCCGGTTCCTAAAGGACAAAGGGTCCGAGAGCCTCCTTACCTCGCTTGATTCTGCCGTCCCTGAAGAGGCATCCGATGGGCTGCACGCTCGTTACATAGATAGGGAGCTTGTTTTTATTGTCCCTTCCGCCTCCGATTGTTATTCCTAAAGATTCCTTCGGTTCCTTTTTTACTGCAACTGTCTTTTCATGACTTACATATCCCTGAGGTAAATCCTATGAAGGAATGACAGTACAAAACGCAGCTTCGTTAACGCAATCAGCATGAGAAGCCCAGATCTGGAAGAAAATAACGGAACATCTTGTATCTTTAATCCAAACATCGCAGTGATGTTGCTGGATGGCAAAGTGAGCTTCTCCTGTACTTACTCTGGGTAGAAATACTGCCCTGTATTTCCACAGGGATACCACCACAACCGAGGCACTGCTCTGCTAATGATCCCACATCCCTGTAGAGAGATGTTCACTCTGAGGAGAACAATTTTACACTGAGGAACAAGCCATGGGCTCATTTCCAAGCCATTCGTACCAAGCAATCAACCTCTCTCAGACTACTACTAAACATTTAAGTTGCAGTGAAAGCACTCATTATAGCATACGCTGCAGAAACAGTATGTGAATGGAATTCTAGGATTCAACTCAAGGAACCGCGCTCCAGCCATTTATGACAGCCACTCGCTAAAACTGCTTAGCCTTCTGTGTTTCCATGTCTCTGGAGTTCGGTAAGTTCTCTCACTCAAATGGAAGTTCTAAACAGAGAGCAAGCCTTTCTTGGTACAACAGACCGGCAATTCTCTTCTTGCTCATGCTGGTTCTTCGAATATGCGAGCAGATGGCAGACACAACGCTGAAGTCAGGGAGCACTACAGTGCAATTTGCGGAGCGTCTGCTTCCCTGCCATAAAGCCCTCCAGCTCCAAACTCAGCGTCACCATGCAATACCCTCAATCTTTTGTGCTTGATGGATGTCTAGAAGCAAATCCCAAGTTCCTCGTGGATGGCAAATTTCCCATTGCCTTTTCCAGACACGAAAGGATTAAACACTGGTTCTGTATCAACATCAGAGACATTTAAGGAAAAACATGTCAAAATTTCCTCAAGAATTCTGTTTCCCAGTGGATGGCAAATATGTGGTTCTTCGGTACCAAAAGCCACAAACTTGCTGCTTTTCAATGGCTCGAGAAGAAAACGGAGCTACTGATCAGTCTTACATGATAAGTCGCCACCACAGAGCAAACATAACAGACCTGCTAGTCCAAGAACAACCAGCGCTCTTGCCGTTTTTTTACAAAACTTACTTTCTGGTAGTAAGATTTTCGTCTATAGTGATTCTGGTCTAGTCGTCTCCGATGGTGCACCGGGCTTCCTCCGTTGCTGCTGCTGCTGCTGTTATTTGACGTGCTGCCGTCTTCCACCGGCTCCGAGAGCTGTACGCCTGGCTGCCTCAGGACGACAAAGTTCACTCTTGACTCAGTAGTCTGCCAGGAGAAACCAAAAAAAGAGTAAATAAAACAGACAGAAAAATAAATCAGAAATTAGGGATGGCCCCTGTCAGAGAGGGAAGGGTCAGCATCCGTTTCTAAAAAGGGTTTGAAATAGGGCTACGCAACGTGACGCAGTGCTTTTGTGAAAAGCCGCAGAACCCTACGGTGAAAAGAAAAAAGGAATTGGCAAATATTAGTCAGAGGGAATGGGAGCAGAGGCAGGGTTCGCTCGTGCTTCCCTCCCCCACAAATCACAAATACCAAACAAGAGAAAGTGGAAAGGGATGATGAATTCCTCCATTTCAGTGCAAATAACCAAAATAGCACATTGTGATACAAAAAACTGAGCTAGAACACTGACTGGTCCACACGACAGATGCTGATAGGAGCACTGGATGCTTTTTCTTTTATTGTAAAGCAACTCGTTAAAGCTCTTTCCCTCCCAGCTTCTATTGTTCAACCCCTCCCACCCATTTTTCCCCCAGAGTACCTGAAGACATGACCTTTTGTCTAAGATTGCTGCCAATTAAACACTTAACCAGCTGTACCTCTGGCCTTGGCAGAACGGCAGGGAAAGCATTCACTATTGTTACTACTCTTCTGATTTGGTTTGTTCTTTCAGATAATTTGACAAAACCTTATTGTGAAGGACTCCACTGGGGTAAGGTGTATGCGCTTACGTGGGGCAGTTGCTGCAGCGGACGAGCGAAGTACGGTTGCTGCTCTCACTTCTTGACATGGGACCCTGCTCCCCCAGTGTCACAGCACCCCAGCAGCAGAGAATTCCCCGGCCTCGGAAGAGGGACTGCATCAACTGTTTTGGGTTGTTTTTTTTTCTTTTTAAACTAGTAGATATTTTTGTTTTCCAAAACAGAATTTAAAAGCCTCTTGCCTCCAAATTCACCTCAGATAGAGCAATTTTTTTTTTTTTTAATATAGCTGTAGATGGTACTTTACGGTACAGGTAGGACTCCTTTCTGCAAATGGATTGCAATCAAAATTAAAATTACATTTAACCGAGAATTTGAATTAGCCCTCAGGAGAACAGATAATGTTTGGATGGCTGTCACATTTTTACACAAACGTCACTTCAAGAGGGATTCAATCCCCAAACCGACTGAAGCTCGTTCTGAGACTTTGGTTACTGATTTCAGTAGGATAAATAAAGAGCTCCTCACATGGGAGTTATCTTTGCACGTTACAACAGAAATACAGCAGCACATGGATGCAAACAAAATTCTAAAAGGCCATAGAATGGGATCACATCTATAACATAAAAAAAAAAAAAAATCTCAGTACTGGAACTCTGCTCTTTCTCCTCTCTTCTCCCATGCCACTGCCCTCCTCTGCTGATTACCAGGAAGAGAACTGGCTCTCCCTCCCCGCTGACCTCAGATCCTTTCCGGGATATAAACAGTATGTGATGAGATGTATTGTATCAGGATCTTTAGATAAAAACAGAAGCTGGAGGTCATCGCCTCCAGGGAGATTTAAAAAAAAAAAAAAAAAAAAAAATTTAAACTGATCTACATGATATCTGCTGCACACGTAGCAATTCTTAATCCGTAACCAAAGCTTCTTGCCCAGTCCTTTCACCAAAACGTTTGGCATGCTGCAACAGGAGCGCACTCCTGTTGCGCAGGGAAAGACCACCTCTCCTCTACTCATTTAGTGTTTTACAATGTTTTTGCCTCATGTTGTTTTCTAGACTCCCTTCCCAAACACAGGTAAAATGGGGAGAGAGGGCTTCCAATCAGTCCAAAGGGTTCTGTTCTGTGCTGCCAGCCTATCACATCTCCCAACAAATACCTTCAGTTTGGCTGTTCGAGCGCGACAGGCTGTCCTAATCCTTCCTTCTCTCAAAATATTCACTCTGTAAGAAAGGCTCCAGCCACCACACCACAGAGGAGACCCAAGTGCCTCAGCTGAACTAAAGCACCGCAAGCAACTGCCTTGCTTCAGACTTGTCAGAGATGACTCACCACGGATTCCCACTCTGCATGTTTATCTTCATTTGGAAGCAGCGCTTCCCACACATCCGCAGGGAAGTCACTTTCCTAAACAGATATTTCTGGGAACACAGTTTGCTCTAGTGTGTTCTGCAGCCCTTGGGTCAGAACAGGAGCCCTGCCATCAAGGCAGACGGCTGCGGAGTCATTAACCATACAACCTCACCACGCCATACGTTACCTGGATGATCTGTGCAGCAGCCTCAGGTGTTCCTTGCCTCAAATCCTGGCCATTTATTGACAGGACCCTGTCATTCCGACTCAGCTTTCCATTTTTGGCCGCCAAACCTCCCTCTAACAGATCTAGAATAAAAATCCCTGCCTCATCTGTCTTCCTGATCAGTTTGATTCCCAAGGGTTCAGATCGGTCTCTCTTTATCAAGGTCACGTGGATCACTTCCCGATTTGCAGCAGAAGTGGAATCCTGCTGCGCAGTCTTATTGGAAAAACCCTTCTCCTGCAGGACCATGAGGTGCAGAACAGGACCTGGGTGGCGCAGGAAGGAGACAGCTTGGCAGTGAGTCACACTGCTGATGTTGATGCCATTCACCTAGAAAGACAAACAAACCGGAGTCACTAATCAGAACCTACATAATTTAGGTGCTGTTCCCAATAGGGAACGTCACAAAGTTGGAGACAGGATGCACAACTCCCTACGCGGTGCCATGACTGAAGCAGCTGCTTCTGATGCACATTAGAGAGCACAAAAAAAAAAAGGAGAAGAAAGCTGATGAAATTAGACCGTAATTTATAGTGAACAGCTGAGGACAGTGACAAGACAGGACAACTCACATAACTAACCAATCTGAAACTGCAAAATGCTAGATCATTACATCCATCCCATGGCAACGCAGAGCTGCTTTCCCTTAACCTCCAGCGTTCGAGATCGTATCGGCCGCTTGTGCGTGTGGGGCTGCCAGTCGGTTCCGAAGTCCACAGTCCAACAGGATAACGAGGTTTTTACGGCTTGTCAAACGACTGGGCAGCCACAGCCGGGAGGTGCTAACAGTTCTCGCTGCACGCAGGCGTCACTGCTGTGTACGAGCTTGGTGCCTTGAGTAGCCCACTGCCACGCGGCACGATTCATCTGGAAACTAAATCTGGCGGTGGGTCAGCACGGTACGAGGCTGGTGCTCTTTATTACTCGCATTGCATATCTGATGCTTACTTCAAGTCGTAAGGTCTTAAACTGTGGACCTGCCCACTGAGAATATGCAGCTTAAGCAACACAGGAGAGCAAGCAATTATAAGACTTCCTAACTAGAGCAGAGTCCTTTGGAGAGAAATGGTGCTACTAATTTATCAGACAGAAATCTTTTTAATACAGTCAAATGGTCCAAATTTCAAAAAGCTATAAAATAAGCGAGGTAAACATGAGTATGACTGGAAGGAACCTCACAAGTCTGCCTCTCAGCCCCAGCAGATACACAATGCTACCGACCCACAAGTCTGATCGGCGCTTTTAAACCTCAGCTGTAGGGGTTTCCCAGTTTTTGTAGGCAACTCTCCTCCCTCAGCCCTCACCTCACCTCAAGAGAAGCAATGGGACTACCGGTAGGGTTTTACATACCTCAAGAATATGGTCCCCAGGTGCTATTCTTCCATCTGCAGCAATGATAGAATCCCGCAAGACCTCCTGAACAACAATGTTTCCCAGTGGGGTGTCTTTACCCCCAACTATCCTCATCCCCAGCTCTTCCTCGGGGTCTTCTCGGTGAATTTCAATTGTGGTCGTTTCAGCCACGAGACTAGTTCTCTGAGGAAGGTCTGATTGTGGAAATTGAAGAGAAAAAACCACCACATTAATAGAATTTTCCTTCACATAGCACCACAAGTTTTGTAACATTGCCAGGTTGTGTTCCAGGTAGTGTCTGGAGGGAAAGCAGCTATCAGGAGATAAAACAATAGGTGAGATTAAAAACTTTAAAAGCCCCTGTTTCTTTACAGTTTCTCCAGAATGTTTCCCATCTTCTCCCAGCTTATGGCAAATTTAAATTCTCATTATTATTTCTTGTGTTTTATTAAAGAGCACTCAGTATGGAGATTTATTTTTCTGCTGTGACAGCTGGCCTACTAGAGGTGCATGCGTAACAAATGCCGGCTTCCACAATGCCCATTAGAAAAGGGGACTCCTGAGCTGTAATTACTGGTTTGCCGTTGCAGTGACTTGACCACAGGCAGCTCACTGCAACTTCCCTCCTTCTAATTTCCTTTCCTCCTCTTTTCCCATCCCCCCTGTAAAACAGGAGTCATGTTTACCTATTTACAGCACACTGAAGACTAAGCAACGCTTCTCAGACACTTTGAAGATGAAAGTTGTTGTTAGTAAGTTGTATTAAATCTTCTCTCTAATGAAGCCAAGCGCGCTGCCTGTCAGGGTGAACTGCAGTTGTCACACCAGAGATGCAAAACCTGCCCCAAGTGTACTTCGGGAAGAAGCCAACAGAGAAGTAAACTGACCTGTGTTTTAACTCTGGCACCGGCACAGCAGCTGCCAGATCCAGCGCCTGCACACTTGGAAACTGAGACTAACTTTGAAACGAGGTACAGAGATTTCCACGCCACTTCTAACAGGGGTTGAGACAAGTGGTTCTGTACTGAAGTGGAGATGGTTACTTCTATCTGCAAGGGTTTCACAATTGGCTATTAATCAAAAAAGTAAGTTATGCCACGAAAACACACTTGCTGCACACCGTTAGGGAGGTACTGACCACTCCAGGAAGCTGACTGTATATTTAACTTTCTTAACAGGATTAAGAAGCAGCTGGAACATTTCCTAATCATTCGGCTTCTGCGAGTGCTTTAAGTGCTCCATGTTCACACTGACAGAGACTGCCTTTGTTTCTGCAAAGAATACCGCAAATATTCACCCGTCTAACAGAGATTCTCCAAATTGCTTTGCACAGAGTTTTGTGCTTGTGAGCAGATCCTGCCACACTGGATCCACATGAGTGCATCTCCCTTCTGCCGAAGGACAAGCTGAGCAAAGAGACCACTCCGATGGCTACTGATGGCTGAATAGCACTGAGGATATCTAAAAATGCTGAGGACACTTTAAAAACTGAGTTGTCCGAGATAATTACCTCATTTTTATATTATAAAAGGTAATTACATAATTACATTTCTGTATCAAACTCTCACCTTCTTCAGTCTCCTCAAAAGCTGGATTAACCAGTCCAGGCTCTGCAGTCCCTAGCGATACCACAGCAGCTGCAGAGCTTTCTGCCACAAGCGACGATCCTCCACTTGGTACCTCCGGATCCTTGGGCGTGCTCGTCTCCACCTTGGCAGGGGGATCTTCCTTCCCTTTGGAAACGGGACTCTTTTTCCGCTGCTGTTCAGATTTGTATTTCTTGAAACCAGGACACCTAGAGAGAGATTGTCAGTGGCCGTAAGTCTTTGCCTGTGTGGTTAACCTAGTACATGCAAGCTCTGACTGACAAAGACATGCAAAGAAGCATGTTCAAGATCTCATCAGCCGCAAAGCTTGTATCACAGATGCTAGCGCTTATTCTCTTTTGACCTTCAGCTTC
Organism: Chlamydotis macqueenii; assembly: GCF_036417535.1. Classification (NCBI taxonomy): domain Eukaryota; kingdom Metazoa; phylum Chordata; class Aves; order Otidiformes; family Otididae; genus Chlamydotis; species Chlamydotis macqueenii. The sequence continues at coordinate 2,390,823 of NC_141566.1, forward strand.
TACCTGTACCAGTATCAACTTAAAAGCGGGCTTGTTATTTTACTACTTTCAAAATTATTAAGCAAATTATTTGAAAAAGGAGAATGTATAAGAACGGGAGTCTCCCTCGCTAAATATTCACCTGGCAAACACTCAATGAAGAAAACAATACCTCTTAAAATATAAGCAAATACTTAGCTCTGACCTTTTAGAGATGGCTGTGAACTGTATCTTTATGCAAAGGAAGAGACTGAAGTTTCAACCTCAGCCTTGAATTAGGCTTTGTTTTTAACAAATCAGTAACACGCAAGAGCAGCAAGTGAGGCTTGCTTTTTTTTTTTATTTCTGAATGAGACCTGACACCCAGAGGGCACTCCACTCCAGTCCACGCAGGCGATGGCTCTACATGCGCAGGAACAATTTAGAGTGTCTAATCCCACCGACTGCTCCCCACACAGAGCTTCAAGGAGTAATTCTACATTCAACAAAATGTGCTCTGTGTGCAGCTACACAGCCAGCCAGTCTATCTCAGCAAAAATGAGTGGGGAAAAACAAGCTCTTTTATCAAGAGTACTTGTAAAAAAAGTGGCAGGTGAGGAGGGTGATGAATGCAAAAGCATCACTTTCGGAGACATGAGCAGTACTGGGTGTTTACCAGAGTCACTTTTCAAATTAAACTTGACTATTTACATTCTGGCTAAACAAGCCTCCTCCCAGTATTACTTCCTCCGGTTTATTCCTAGTCATTTATTCTCCAAGCAGTAGGATGACCCTGAAACTTAAAAGACAGAAGTTGATTGATCCACTCATGCACATATCCCTCTTAAGATGCTGAGAAACAAATTCATTTTGCAAAGGGCAGAGAAATCCCCTATGAAAAAGAAGTTGCTAGATGTTTCTTATTTCCTTAAGTCTCCTGCTATCAGTTAATCTCTCTTAAAACTAAAAAACAGAAACAGCCAAATCCCAGTGTCGTTTTCTTCCTCATTTATTTTCATTTTTCAGTCTAACTATGCTCACAGCCCAGGTGAAATAGCCTCAGTTTTTAAAATACACCCTCTCCAAGGAAGATACAAAGCACTACAAAACGTACAAGAGAATGAGACAGTTTCCAGATAGGTCTCTAACATAAACATTTCAGGGTCCCTCCCTCTTCTATGTTTAACTCCTCTGCCAAAGGGATTAACAAGTGACAGGAGTTTACTGATACCAGGGTAGATTTACAGAGCGGAAAGGAAAGCCCAGCCCTGGTCCGGGCCACGGCCCCAGCTGCACAACAGCTGCACAGCTCCGTCCCTGCAGTGCCACTCAGCTCGGCCCGATAACAACAACGCAGTACAAAGAGTTATTAGCTCAAGGAAATTGAGATTATAAGCTTCCACAGATCGAGGGAACGGGCACACGAGCACCTTCTGCCACTTCCCCAGCTCTAATACAAACTCTCAGCTTACGAGTACCAAAGATGAGGAAGAACCTCGTCTGTTTTAAAAGATGTCATTGCCCCAAAAAGCTACGACATCGCTGAAGGGAAACAAGCCTGTTGCATTTCTCACTGCCCCCGACAAAATACACAGTGCCAACGAAGGTCTGCTCCCGCCTGCAGCAGGGCTTGTACTTAGCTCCCTTTCCTGCAATCATTAACTCGGTGGGAACAAGTGTTCTCCAAGCACCATGGCAAAAGCTCTTTGTCACCTGCACTTCTTTTAAAGCTACAATATTCTGCCTGCCACCAGCTCAACCAAAACACATCTCTGCTGGCAAGTGCAAGAAAAAAAAAAGTCTCCTTTTCTCTGCTTCTCTTTCTCAGCAAAAGAAAGAGAGAAGATAATGGAATTATAAGTAGGTGATTCAACAACTGCATAATGTGCAGCTTGGAGGGACTTACGTTATTTGGATCAAAGACTTAAATATTGCACATCTTAATTGGACCAATTAAACTGGCAACACTGCATGATCCCTTGCTTCTAGAGTGTTGACTTTGTGCCTGTCTTTCTTCTCTGCACAAGTGAAACAAGAATAAGCATGTTTATAATAATTTTCGGAGTCAGGTGCCCCCGATCAGGACACACAAATTTATATAGCTTTGGTAGGTTTTGTGTCTGCGGACACCTCGCCCTTCGCCTTTGTAGCACAGGGGAGCTGGCCTCCCTCACGCAAACACGCACAATTACGCTGTCTTCACCCACCCACCTCGCTGGACTCACCCTCCGTCATCTTTAGGGTGTCCCATCTTGCCCCAGTTTAAGAACTGCTCTGAGAATGGATCTTTCTGGTCAGAAGCACAACAGACAGACAGCGTTACACAAGGAGCAAGAATAGAACGTAAATGGGAATGCACCTGTTCTGGAGATGAGCTTCTAGTTCACACCGCTGCATCGTCTGCTGACACTCTGCCTTGAAAGGACAGAAGACAATCAGCTTATCCAACAGGTTTCGTACGAGAAGGCTGGACTTGTGGCACTGCTGGAAAGAGAGCTTCTTCCGATCCATAGGACAAAAGTTATACTCCTGCATGAAGTTTTCAAGGCACTTGAAACAGTACGTGTGTCCGCAGGGGGTGTCCATGGGCTGGAGCAGAGGCTGAAGGCAGATGTGGCAGATGAGTTCATCGTCCACTTCATCCTGGAAGTTGTAGAGATGATTGTCCAGCAAGAGGTGGAACTGACCACATTCGCAGCAGAGTTCAGTAACTTGGGACGCGTGCTCTTCTGCTACGGGATCAGCCATGACAGCCAGCATCAGGCGCTCTCGGCCCAGCAGCACGGAAACTCGTCACGAAGCAGCTGTCTCACAGAGAACCTCTAACAAAAGGGGGAGAGAGAGAGAGAGATTTCCAGCCAACTGTCCGCTCTAGATCTAACCAATTAAAAATTTAATTGTGTTCCTGCCTTAAGTTCCCCACAGTATCTTCACCCCCGCCTACCCCTTTAGCGTTCTTACTTCTACAGCAACCCTGTGAATGATCAACCCAGGGATCAGAGAACGCAAGGGCTTCATTCAGCACATGGACAAACTGAAGCTTTAGTTAATTCACACACACCAGCGACACAGACTAGATAAAAAACTCTGCCAAACATATGAACTGGAAAAGCTGAGACAAAAGCTGCACGTTCTTGAGGGAGAACAACCCAGAGAGGGAAGAGAAAGAAAGGATAACCAAGATAGTCATTTTTAAACTGACTTTCCAGATTATCCCAAATATTTTAAAGATACTTATGGTGAAACATCAGTTTGGGGACTTCTAGTTGTCTGGATTTTTGTTTTGTGTTTTGGAGGGGGGCGAGGAAAAAGAAGAGGAAGAAGTTTCAAAAGAAACTTAAATTCAAACCACATTTCCTTCCTTTTAAGCCCACTCCCTTCAAAAAAAGTTCATTTTAACAAACAAAGCATTGTTCCCCACTCATCCATGCCTAAGTTCACCCATGGAAACAAGATTCCTATAAAAAGACTAAAGCTTTCTAAGTGGAAAAAGCCTAAAGAATTGTCCACATCACAGTTTGTTGAACAAAGGCTTCAGCTTCAGCTTCTTACAGTTAGGGAGAAGACGACAAGGGGCAAACCGAGTTCTTTGTCGCTGCTGCTCTATTTTAATAGAGATGTCTCCACTCACGTTCATTTTTCATCTTGCCTATCGTAATTAAACATAAAATTCACCTGAGTTCGCTAGCACATTACTCTACAGGCACAGAGACTACTACAGGAAGGATTTTTTTTTAACCTGGCAGTTACTTTAATGAAGTAGGAAATGTGGTACTAGATGCAGCTAACACTCTGTATTATACAGCGGGGGGGGGTTCTTGTTTTGGTGAGTTTTTGGGGGAGTCTGGTTTGTTTTTTTTTTTTTTTTTACGCTTATGTAAGAAAATAAGTCTTTTAAAAACCGAAGTCTCTTAAAACAACAAAATTGCAGAACTGTGATGAAATGGAAAATTGCTGAAAGACGACATGGAAAATATCTGAAAACAACCGCTGTATCTGGAACAGGTAAAAGTCTCAGCAAGAGTGAACACCAGTCTGCACCAGTGCCTGGAGGACACGGCTGGCACGCAGCAGCAACTTTGGAGGAGGGTAGGCAAGAACAATAAGATAGCAAGAACAGCAAGAAAAAATTAGTCATGGGTTTCTAATAAAAATCATACATCACTCCACTTCATTGTCAAGCATAAGTCAGCTACTTAATTAAAGGGATAACATATCACCAACAGAATCAAGCCATTTTCCAGGCGAATTTTTACCTAGCCATAGAAACTTGTTCACTTCAAAAGATTAAAACATTTTCTGTCACGGTTCCAGGTGGGTACAGGGCATGAGTTGTTTGCTTCTCCTCCTGCTGCTGCGGTGCCAGAAAGCATCTTCCCCCTGAGGAAAGCACTTAGGCTGGATGTACAGATCTAGCTCTTCTGTTTGCATTCACTCCTTAACTCCTGCGTGACTGACTCAGTGCTCCCCAAAAGAGAAAGCACAGCTCACAGGCAGCACACAAGCAAAGGAGATACTGTATCCGTGCCCTGCTCTCTTACAAATACCCCTGTTCTTCGGTACTTACCTCCATCTGAAGCAGGCATCCCTTCTGTTTGCCTTAAGTCTTAATTTGATCTTAAATTAACTTACATGCGAAAAGGAGACATTCAACATCAGACGATCGCTTCACGTCACCTACCAATTCTAATCAATCAGCTCAGCACCAGCCTAACAGCAGGCTTCCAAGGCAAACATCTACCAGTGAAGAATACTTGTGCTTCGGGTTGTAGTATTTGCATAAAACTTTGGCAGGTGATTAAACAAACCTACTTTCTCAGCAAAAACAAACCCTATGGTGATTTTGCTGATAAACTACCATTATATGGGGGTTTTTTTTCAGATTATTTACCAAATTCATTCTCTGCTCACTGTGTTTAAAGGTTATACAAGATGAATCCCATTTATGAGTCATTTCAAAACTCCTGGAAGATAAAAGCATCATCACAGTCTTCCTGCTTTTTTCTTCCCTGTAACTCTAAGCTGTTCTGCTCTCTCAATTCTAGATCCTCGAAAACAAGGTGTGAAGATTTTATTCAAAAGTGCCAGAGTAAATTTTACTTTCACGCCGCTGTCCTTTCCATGAGGAGGACACTCCTGCAGACACCAGGAAACCTAAGGCCGACACCTCCGCGATGAAACCGAGCCCACGCCCTCCGGCAAGGCAGGAGTCAGTGCGCAGCACAGGGAGGGCAGCAGGCTCAAACAAGCCTGCCGCTTGTTCGGTGATTCAGTCAGAAAGCAGATGTTCTGTAAGAGGAAAATTGCTAACATCTTATTCAGCAAAGATGACTGCTTCAGCACAACAAGACAGATTTTAAGTGTCTGGAAAATGCACTGTTTCAACACGACAGGCATGGTTCCCCTCAGCTTAGACAGACCCGTTTCAAGAGAGCCCATCTAGCACCCCTAGGATTCTAGCTTTGGAGGGGAAGCCTTATATTTACTCAATCTTTTGCAGTTTCCATCAAATTTCAGTTACTTGTTCTAACTCCGAAGGTCAGACCAACCGCAACAACCCCCTTTGTTCTTGTGTTGCTCTTCTTGTTACACCATTCCCCCTCTCCAGCTTCCTTCCAACGACATGTTCCCAGCTCCTGCCCTTCTCTGTAGTACTGGGATCTCTCCCCAGGCCTCACACGTGTTTTAGCTTACACACAACGCACATAACGTGAGGGAATCATAAAATAAGGATCTAGCAGGGTCCCAAGTTACTCCTTACTGGCTATATGAAAACATGAAATCCTGACGTACACAGACGTTGCTGCTCTAATGGACTCTGCTGTTCTAAAACGATGGTGCAACAAATGCCTCTGGAATCTGAATTATTTAGAAAGCAATACACTCCATTCCTACACATGACAAAATTGAAGGAAATAAATCAGCAGAAATCTCTTTATATTACCCCATTTCTTACCCTGTGCGGGCTACAGAAAAGATTTCTTTGGGCTCACCTCTACTGTATTTTTTTTTTAAAGTCAGTTAGCTTTTTTTTTATTTAAAGTAGGATTTCTTTTACTGTAACACTGACTCAAAGAACAGACTTTTTTTTTTTTTTTAAAAAGAAAACTTATCAGGTTGTCTAATCTATTTCCCTGCCAAAGCAAGACTATTCCTGACAATATTAGCACATTGCCTATTCTTGTTTTAGCTCTGCTAGGGCACAGAGCCTCAGATATACACCCCCTCTGCACATTCACAGCGCTGCTAATAGCTCTGGTAAGGGAGTACGCCAAGAACCACACCGACAGCGAACCGCTCGGTACCATTCCTGAGGGACAAACTCTCTTCAGAACCAGTATCCAAAGCAGCCCTGGACTTGTAATTCACCAATTCTGTTTACTTCTATGGCTTTTTTTAAAAAATCCTTTTAAAAAAGCATAATTATCTAAGAACTCTTTCCAATATCATGCCTCCATTAGTGCTACAGTGACTGAAAAGGAAGCTGTAGTACCTGGCTACCCCACGAGCAACATCCCTGCTTCCAATCTTATCATGTAAAGTCTCAGCATTCCCAAATGCAGCTCTTACTCCATGTTTTTAAGGCATTTCACTCTGCCATAGCTAGCGTGGAGCACAAACTAGGCCTGTCTGCTCATACAACTCCAGCATTTGATACAAGTCACTTTCAGTCATGAACATCATTACCTTAATGACATCTCTGAGGTATAACATTGTTGCTCTTCCCATTTAAAGACTGAGAAATTACATCACAAGAGGCTAAAGTACAGACCCACAGAGGCACCAGCTCATGGGAATTTAACATTTTAGTATGTCTCCGAATATCATGTCAAGTGACCTATGTAAGATCACACAGGAAGCTCCTAGGGACATAAAATAAAAACAGTAAAAAAGAAATTAAAAAATATCAAAACTTTTTCTATTAACTAACTCATTTATAAAGCCACAAGTATGGTGAGTGAGCACATTCCATATTGCAAAATAAAGAAACATGCAGCCAGCCTGCAGTAAGGACACAAACCAGAAGTGTAAATCTTCCCTAACGGATTAGGATGACTGGAGCAACGTCTCATACTGCTTAGTTAAAAAACAATTTAAAAAAAAAATAAAAATCTATCAACTAACTAGCTCTCAATATTAAAAAACTACTTGTACTATGGACAATATTTCAGAAATGCAACGGCTTTATGCTTTAATGCACCTGTAGGTTAACACTTACATGTTGATACAGACTGTGTAACTGCAAACCCCAACAGAAAAGTTGGCTTTGGGACGGCGGGGCGCGTGCCCCGCGTATACTGCTCTGTAATAGCTCACTGCAGTAATTATGCCAGTTATTATATCGTTAACTACATTTCCCTGGGAGACTGGAAATGCAACATTCCAACTAAAGGCTAAACAATTAATTAATTTTTTGGGGGGTGGACAAACAAAGGCAGCACATTCTGGATTCAGATGACTGAGGGCACTAACCCAAAACTGTCTCCTATAGAAAAGCAAGTTCACGATGGATTCTAACATAGCAAACCCAGTGCTCTAGGAATAAACCATAAAAAGTGGCAGAACTTTTGCTAAACTTTTTTCAAATAGTCTTCATTCAGTTAAGAAGTTTCGCGTTTCACAATATGAATTTTATTTTTTTTTTTTCATTCTAGAGAGAGAGAAATACATTGTAAAAGCGTATTGTAACCGGGTTTTTTTGCCCAATTTCATCGCTACTTTGAACGAGGATTTCACGTACGTGAAAACAGAACAGGTTTTATAAGAAATGCACTACTGTCCTGACTGAACACTTCCAGCGCGCTGCTGGTGTGTTTCACAACCATGAGTAAACTGTCCTTAGTTTACAGTAGTGGCACAGAAAATAGTGTTGAAATATCAGAGGATTTTTGTAAGCAATAGTTAAAGTAGGTCAACTTTTACAAAAACCAGAATACCGAACCCAAAAATAGTTTCAAGTAGTGATACAATGTCCTATTATCTTTATTATTTTATGATATTGCAGAAGCTCAGGCCACTGAATGCAGAAGTAGGAAGTCAAAGCTGCTGTAAAAGGTAGATTTATACAGCTAAATAAGAAGCAACCCTTTCACTAACTAATCTTGCCTGGAAGCCAAAGGGTTTCTAATAAGCCACCTCCAAGAGTAACTGCTCAGCACATATACGAACACGTCAATTGAGAAACTATCAATCAAAGCCGCTTTACTGGACTCAATATAAAAGGAAGATCAAGAATTTTAAAAAATTTCTCATTGTTCCTATCATTTACGCCCATTCTTCAACCACAAATTTGAAAATAAGTTGTATTCTAACTCCCTGGTGTTTCTGTGCTTGTTGGACACTTTTGTATTTAATCTGCTTGAACTTCTGGGCAAGTATCTGTTTTCTCAACTAGAAAACAGAAAACCAATTGTATTTTCATTAATTATAACCAGAATCATTATCCTGTTAGACTAGAAAAGACTTATTATTCCAGGAAACTCTATTCTGAGGCACGTGCTAAAGGGCTTGGTTGACAAGAGCAAGACTACCCCAAGGAGTTTTCTCCCAGGCAATTTTTGCAATATCAGCTCTCCAGCATGGTACATGGATTTCCATTTTTAACATAATCCACTTCAAGATAGATTTTTTTTTTAAAACCATTTTGTTCATATATTTGAAAGTTAAACATAAGAAAAGATCTCTTATCTTTGTATTATTTATTTTTAAATCTTACTAGCAATCCACAGCATAAATTGCAAACATATACCTAATTTTAGGAGGAAGAAAAGCTGATACGAAAAATGAAGAAGTTGGCACTTATCATTCCTTTCTCTCACTGCCATACGCTCTTAACATTTGCTCCTCAGCTCAGTTGTTGATACCACAGCACAGTAACCATCTCACTAGCATGCTGAAGTGGAGGGACTACACAAATGTAATTTCAACAATTAATCCCAATTCTTTCTACAGAGCAGGAGATTCTGGTGTTATCATTCAATTAATATTATCTGGGTAACAAGAAACGATACGTTTCCTCTCTCCTCCCTTTTCTTAAGGAATTAAGTAGTGGTGAAAGTGTTGTCCACCTACACTTTTCTTCCAAGGGGATTAAACGGTGACTATTTTAACGTACCGCTCTGAAAAATGGATAAATTAAATGCCAACAAGTAGAAGTGAAGACAAGTGCTGCAGAAAAAGCAGCTTTCTCACCTTCGCTAGATGCATTCACTATATCCACCACCCCTGTCTTCCACACAAGCGGGCAAGCTGCTTGTTGAATTCTTCTGTTGTACTGCTCACTTAAATCAATTTGCTTCTTTGCAGAATTTGACCCAAAGACTCCTATGGAAGTTTCACCACTGGCAGCACACATGGATTTTCTTTGTGTGTTCTTTATTTTTTTTTTTCCTATTGTGTCTAATCACCTCTTTCTAGGAAATTAAATACCCCTGCCCCCACCCCCATTACATTTTGAATTTGGCAGCTATCTGCAATGCCATCCCTACAAATCAGTTTGATGTTTGTGGGAGAGGTTTTCCATAGACAAAGAAGGAAGGAATCCAATGCTATAATTTAAGGATAAAGGACCTAATCTGTAATTAATAACCAAAACTTCTCTTGCCATTAAAGCAAAAAGCCCAAAACCAAAACCAAGAGGGATTAGGAGATTCGGTGTTAAGATTTAGGTTCATCTAAATATCACTTACTTTTCAAAGAGTTGGGTTTGCTTTTGAGGATCATCTGTCTATTGGCTACATATGAATACCAGATGCTCTTACCACATCGTTGTCTGCGTGTCCACCTGTAAATTCCTTGTCTATAGAAAGAGGAGAGCACCGTGGTTTACAGAATCCGAAATACGCACGTCATGTGCAGAGGCTTCTCTTGGGTATAAGCCTTCATACCTCGCCAGCCCTGACAGCTATTACTCTTGTAGTAGCCTGACGAAAGAAAACCAGTACAACATTGTGCATTTGTGACTTGGGTGTATTTGTAATACAGGTCAGAAAAAAGCAGATGCTTTCTTACCACATAATTTCTGAAGCATACAAGGGAAGAAGCAGACTGTGTATGATATAACTGTGTGTTTTTAAAAGTCACTGTTCGAATGTCCTTACAAGGTAATCGTCATCATACATACTTAAAAGTATTGTGAGTAGTGGGGAGGGAGGAAGAGAGGCTGTTGCTTTTGGTAGACATATGGCATTTTGATAGCTCTAAACCTTGCCTGTCCTGGGAGAAAGTCCTACAAAGCTTTAATCTCTATCACATTCTATCAAGTGTCACTTTAAAATAAAAATAATTTCAGTTTAAAGGAATGAATCTTGGCTATTCTCAACCTCAAGCATGAAATCACTCATCTTCTAGGTTAGTTAAAAAAAAAAAAAACCAACAAAGTAACAAACAATAATTTTGCAAATATTGTTCTCTACATAACTTTAACACAAGCGATCCAGCAACATGAAAGCAGAGTTTTGCACCTGGTGATGAAATATTTCCTATCAAGAGATAGGTAAGTTACAGTTGTTACCATCAAATTGGGGCTTTACTGCAGGATAAAGTCGCACAGAAGTTTTCATTACCACAATAAGTCAAATTTTGGTCTCAGTTACACTAGCAGTGTTTTTTTTCCTTAGGGTGCCCTGTTTTAAGTTAAAGAGCCAGGCACGATCTGTGACAGCATCCCTTTATATCAATGGGCACTTGGAATCCAAACTCTGCAAAATAAAAGCACTGATCAGCAAGGAACATGCAGCATGGCTGAGAGCACTATTCTAGAGGGACCATCAAATTTCCCCCAATTCTGTCTCTTTTTTTCCTCACTGGCTCCGGACTGTCCCAGTCCGCGCTTGATGCCATCAGCGAGAGCAGGGCATATCGCCCTGCTCAGTACACAACAGCCCAGACTTCCTTTCACAGGGTAAGAGGGCATTTTATCAAAACCAGCACGAAGTACTTTCTAGCCCAAGCTTGTTCCCACCAACTAAAAAAGCTGAATTAAAAGATAATTAAGCCTGTAATTCCCCTTTACATCCCATCTTACCATCAGATCACGGTAAAGGGAAAAGAAAGAAAACCGGTTATCTTCATTTAAACAAAAAAATCAGCACCTAATTCCCTAAACCACATCTTGTTAAACCGCGGCTCCCCGGGCTGGCGCGCAGCAAAGTTTGAATTTAGCTTAAATTCCCGCCGTGCCTGCGGGCAGGCAGAGCTGCTGCTGCTGCAACCAGTAGCTGAAATGCTCTTCACCACAGACGGTAGCTCTTAAGTAAATAAGCACTATACTAGAAGTAAAAAAAAATCATAATCTCTGGATTAAGAATTACGTTCTCCTAGAAATTTACAGAACAGTATTACAGCCCAGTTTTAAAACACTTGAGGCACATTTTGCTGCTTAGGACATCTTTATTACTGATTCAAGAGCTTAAGTACAGTTGCACAAGTAATTTAAGATGCCTTTTCATCATACAATTTCTCCTGGTGTATCGTTTTGACTTTAGACTTAAATCAAAGAACCTTCACAAGCAGGGGGAAACAAAACTGTGAGAGGCATTTTTTTTTATTTGTTTGTTTTTCAGATTTTATCCTGGTTTGAAGCTGTGTCCAGGCTGGTATCAGAAACAAGACTTTAAGAACCATGTTATCTTACCTTACTGGGCACATATTTACAGCATACGTAAATCGATAATTACGTTACATTTTCCCCTGTTCTAAAAATAATTTTAAAATGGGCGTAGCTGTCTCACCAGTTAAAAGAGCCGGAACAACAGGCCAAAGTCCTTCCACTATCCATAAATCAACGCAGCAACCGCATTCTTCCTTAGCCACCCGTGAACAACCTTAACTCCCGGTACAGGTAGGAACGGGGAGACAATCTCCTCTCTCTGTTCAGTTTTCAGCCTGTTGAGATGAAAAGTAAAGGAGCCAAGTAGCTCCAGGTGTTAACCTCACAGGACCTTTTTTTTTTTTTTTTTGGTCAGAAGTACAAAAAGGCCCACAAAATCCATTATGTTTATTTTTATGTATCCTACTTGAAATAACCATTGTCAATTTTTTGTTCACTACCAATTGAGATCACATAAAAGAGGATATCCTCAGATCTAAGGTTCCCAGGGCAGAGACCGCTGTATTTATTTTTTTATTATTTTCTACTAAGAGACCTGCAGTAGCCCTTACTAGGTGAGAAGAATTTATCTGTCATTTATTACTCTAGGGATGCGAGGTTAGTAAGTCTGAGAACTTGACAATAAGGCTGATCATGATTTACTGGACTTTCAACCACTGCAACACAACTGATGTCTCACGTGAGCCCCTTAAACTCTCAGAGGAGCAGGTCAAGTTCTAGCTCAACCTCTTTTTAACTGACAATCAGCTTTTAAAGAGAGAGTCTGCTGCAGCTGTTTACAAAGGCCCAGGCAAAGAGGAGACAAAGGTAGACAACACTTTTTTAAAATACATAATCCCTTCCAGTACTTCCTTTCCAGAATATTCCAAATGAGGAACACTACAGTCTTCAAACAAAATTTGCACAGAGATCCTCTAAATTCAGGGGACCACTATATATACATAAAACCATCCTTTGCCTGTAAGCTGCTGATTGTCTCTCCAAATTCCTCCAGCTTTATTCCATTTCCCTCCTTCCAGTCTTAAATGTTTTTTTCCTGGATCAGCATAGTAATTCCTACTACTCATGTTCATCTAAATCCCCTCTAACACTTCAGGTGGTTGGTGAAATACTGGCTCATGGGCAATTTCTTACCCAAAGTATCAAAAAAATTGCCAGATATTTTCAAACTCAATTCATGCCAAGAAATTTCTAAGCCAAGAGTAACATTTTATGTGTTATAAATCAGGGAACATAAACCGACAAGGCACGGTCCAACACAATTCCTAACAACTGTATGAACAGCACCACTAAAGTAAGCTGAGAAGGAAAAGCCAAACAAGAGGGTTTTGTATCAAACCAGCAAAACATACTCAGGCCTGTGAACAAGACAACAGCTGCAACTACTCTGGATAGATATACATGATCAGAATGAAATGATGCAGCTTAACTTTCAAAGTGAAATCAATACAGCAGTTGCGGCAGGATTTTATATTTAATGTAGAAAACAAGAAATACGTGGCAATGCACAAGGAAGAGCCACAAAATCCAGCAGCGGGTGCTTCGTGAACTACAGATGCTTTATTCTGCAGTTATATTTATTAAGTTTATTCTTATTATAGAATTAATTCTAAGACTCTACAGTCTCTTAAAGATGTGTAAATTCATCTATTAACCATACTTAGGGAAGTACAGCCACTACCATCGTTTACAAACCCACTAATTACAATTTCCAATGGAAATTACTGGAATGGCCATTCAGGTAGCACTAGTGTTATCCAGAACAACCCTCAGCCTGTTTCACCAGGTATCTTTGAACCTCATGAAGTCTGGAGGTCATTTAGCTGCCAGGTCCCTTCTGGAGCTGTTTCTTCCACCTTTTACAGCTCTCACTTCCCAGGCCATATGGTTGGGTTTGTTTCTTAACTCTTGCTCACTTCCCTCGCTACTCAGCTGGTTAGAAACTTTAAAAGAAACTTGGCTTTCAACAGACAAGGTTTTTTTGCTGCACACCATGGGTCCCTCTCTGTATTTAATTTCATTAGGGTTTTATGCTAGTGCATCTCCATTATTTAAATTAGTTACATATGCATCAAGCTTACATACTAGACCAAACATATAAATAAAGTGAATGAAGGTGTGGATTTACAACACGGCTGAGTTTTCCAACAGCTAGCAAACTCCATAAAAGGCTGGCCTCCTGTTTATCATTTCTCTGCTCCATCCTCAGCCATATGATCCCTTTGTTTTTTGCTGCACAAGCCCTGGTGCTGTTATGACTTCATGAGCTGGTTCAGGGAGCAAATCCCTTTTGGCAGAGGGAATAAATATTACCACTGCCTTTGCCCCTTTAGCAGCAGACACACTACATCTGCTTAGTTACACTGTAAAAGAAGAGTTTGAGTGTGTAACTTAAGAGAAAGAAGTTTTGTTTTGGAGGAGCCATGTGCACAATCTGCTTTCTCTTGGCTGGAGAACTGCCAAAAGAGCTCTGGCCTTCAAGCACCAAGGACAAACATCAGCGCCATCCCTCAGAGGCACAGCACACAACCGGCACTGCTGCAGGAGGACTGCTATAGTTCTTTAAACTATACCACGCCACCCAAACCCTGGGCTGCTCTGGAGTCTCCAGAGGCTAAAGGATTAGACTGGACAACTCCGAAGCCACGTGATAGTGACAGAAATTTCCTCAAGCTACTTGTTATCTCCACAGGCTTGTATTGCTGTGACCCTGCCCCAACATACCCTTTGCATAGCAGGGATCTCTCCTAACACTTACTATCCGCACTTCAGCTGGAGTAGTGTTTCCTACGGAGCCTTTATACAGCGCTGGTCCTTTCGCTTTGGCTAAAAAAAAATGGAGCAGAAAGTGAAAATATGACCCTTTTTAGTTTGGTAAGCAACAGGGGAAATACTCATTTTGCCTTCCTTACTTTACCAAGGTAAAATAGGACCAAAAAAAATCACTCAAGGAATTGAAAGTGTCATTTCAAGCATGGCTTAAAGCAAACCAAGCCTGCACCAGCACAGAAAGGGGCTGTCCTGCTCTCCCTGCCACCTCCTGTGCTGGCACCAGCTGGCTGCAGCCTGTTCTCTTCCTTTTCCATCAGATAAGGCGGCTCATGTCAGAAGTCAAGATGTCAAGCGCACAACCAAGCATGGAGGCAGAGCGGGACCATACCTTTAGCAGCACACAGCCTCACCCCGCTTTAAACCCCTAACGAAAAACTTCTAAAATAAAATAAAAGCATTCCAGTTATATAGTAACCCTCAAACACTTCTTTCCAAGCCTCTCCAGAGCATTACCTCATATTTAACATCACCTATATTTCTTACCTTTAAGGCATTCCCAAAACGTCCGCATTGTCACGTTGCTCTCCTTTGCCTGTTATCTCAACTTCTATTCATAGCCTTTTTCGGCATTAATCACCTGCAGAGCGCCAGAAACTTGCCACCTTAGCACCTCGCTATCTCCTAGCAGAGAAATTTCGCCCTGCAGCCTCCCTCCGACCCACGCAAGCCGCCAAAAGGCCGGGTTTGGGGTGTCCCGCGCAGGCCCCAGCGCTGCTTGTTTGCAAGTCCGACCTTCGGCGAGTCAAACAGCCTCGGGGCGGGCAGCCCGCCCTCACCTGCGCCGCCCAGCCCTCCTCGCCCTCACCGCCCCGTGTAACCATCAGAGAACCTCCATTTGCTCTCCAGCCCTGCTCGGTCACGGCTCAGCGACCCCCCCGCCCCGCCACCCCGCCTGAGAGAAGGAGACGCCGGGGCAGGAGCTGCCGCTCTCAGCCTCTTCCATAACCGATCCGCGACCCCCGCGTCGCTTCCCGCCGCTCAGCCCGGCGGCGGGAACCCCGCACCCCCCAACCCGCTCACCTGTAGGCGCCGAGGGCGGGAAGAAGGGGGACTCGCTCACCCCCGGGAAGGGGACGGAGGGAAGCCCAACACCAACTCGGCCTGCGACGACGGCGATACGCGGCTTCTCCACCAAGTTTCCGGGCGGGGAAGAAAGTCGAAACCTACGTGAGAAGAGGAGGAGGCAGCGCAGCCGCCCAGGTGTCGCTCACCCTCCCGGCTCAGCCCTGCCCGCCCCTCACCGCCGCGCCGCGCTGCGCTCCCTCCTCCTCCTCCTCCTCCCGCCCACACCCCCGGTAGCCCTGCCCCCGCGCCGCCAGGGGGCGCCGCGGTGGCGGGGGGCAGCTTCCCGTCTTCGGCAGCCTGCCCTGCGCTCTTTCCCGCTCTTCCCTCAGGGGCCTTCCCGCCCCCGGGGCTACCGGAGCCCTCGGCCGGCTTAGCGTCAGCCGAACGGCGGGCGCTGGGGCGGCTCTACCCCGCTGGCTGGGTCGTGGAGGACGTGTGAAGCAGCCGTGGAGGACAGGTGCTGTGGGCTCACCTTGGAGAAAGACCCTGGCCTCTCATACCGGGTACCCCGGCCTTGTGGGGAGCGGTCTCTCCTCTCCTTTAGGAATATCTCTCCTTGCTTGCTGAGGTGGTTCTGCTCACGCCCCGGATGTTTCCTTCCACCAGTGTCCTTAGGTCTCTGCCTTAACAAAAAAAAAATCCTGTAAAATATAAGAAATAGCAAACCTGACCTATTCTGAGCGCAAGGAGCGCATTGTAGTTCAGGCAGTTGAAAAAAAAACACAGGATTTGAAGGGAAATTACCTTTTGTGTTTACATTCTGCCTGCTTTTCTGGGCAATAAACAGAAATACTGACAATTCAGAAGTATTCGGCTCGCGCTTGCTCTTAATTTGTTGGCAAGGCGAATTGTAGGAGTCTAGGAAAGCAGTGAGCTGGCTGTCACACCATGGGAGGAAGCGGTGGGGCTGCGGGGTGCTTCGCGCTGCTTTTTGGTGGTGAGAGCCTGGGGAGGGACAGGACGAGAGACGACAGAGTGCTGCTCATTTCTGCGCTGTTACTATAAACCGTAAATAGGTCCCGCTTCAAGTGTTCGTATTTAGGCAGCTCCCTGTAACTCCCATGCTTCAAACCAGCAAAATGCCAAAGCGGGTGATGCCTGAAAGTTGTCAAGCTATGTTAGCACCACGTCAAGCCAGGAATTCCTCCCAAAGGAAGAGACCTTCCTGGATGTGTATTGTGCTTTTCTTTGTGCCAGATCACATTTGGGCCCCCACAATGAACTAGAACTGCTTCAGGCCAACGCCCACAAAAACCCAACCCCCAGAAAAACAACCCATAGTATTGTCTGGTTTATAATTTCTTTCTCTGGTTCATCACTCAGCCTTGGAAATACTTTTACTGCAGTCAAGAGGGTCAGCAAGTAAGAAAGAAGATGACATTTTTTACAATAAAGAAAAAAAAACCCATACTTTTAGAGAAGTATGTGTTAGGAAGGAACCCGCTGTACATTAACACAGGTAATATGCAGTGCAGGTGGAACTAACGCACGCCTGTCTGCATTTGGTCATTTAGGCATGTCCTACTTGCTGAAGTAGACCTAAATGAAGAGAGGCATTGAGTGCTTTCAGTGCTCTGAAAACACTATCTCTACTTTAGTAGGGCTAAGAATCTGTGTTATTCAAGTAAGACTATTCAAGAAGCGTTGGTGCAGAGAGAAGACATCGTCTGTTTTTCTGTTGTGAACTGATTTAGCTCAATTTACCCATCTTGTGTTAAATTTCCTATGTAATCTTTTTGGTTCTTTGCTACCTCACTAAATCCTTCTGTTGCCTGTTTTTATCTGTTGAAGTCTTTCACTGAGGGGCTGTGAGCTATGCTTGTTAGTGTGTTGGATCGTTGTGTCGCAAAGGGAGACCGAAGGAGATGTACCATGTACCAAAAATGCAACAAGGCTCTTTCTTCTTTTCATTTAGATCATCATTGGAAATCCAATGGAACTGAGGCACGCCAGCAACGCATCTTTGCTGAACAAGATCCATGCTACCCCAGGACATGAAGTGTAAGGCTGAGAACTGTGATCTAGATTTGCAAACCCATCAATTTTGGTTAGACTAAATTAATTGCTTGATAGAATTTCCTCTGAAGCACCAAGGCTGAGATGGCTGGGAAGGATGGGTAGCATCGCATCCTCAGACCATTCTGAACAAAAAAAAATATTTTGGCAATAAATAAATAAATTTTGTGTCTACACTGTCAGTACTGTCAGCCAACCTCACACCAGAGCCTGTACTCATTGAACACTGGCTTGTGTGTAAATGACAAAGGCTTAGGCTAAGCTCTGTGGAGCTGGAGGACTCTTGAGGGTAGAGGTTTAAACCTTAACACAGAATCAGTCTCTCCTTCGTGCAGCCTGCAGCTCAGTCGGTGAGGACAGGAAATGTGTAGGTGAACTTGGGGTATTGGGAAGACAAACCCAGGGAAATTTCAAACGGATGCAAATCTTTAAAATTAGGAATTCTGTCTAGTTAGCACTCGCTGGAGATTTTTATCGTGTACGATGACCTGTTTTCCTGAGTGGACAGCGTGCACGTGTATAATTAAGATATGGTGAAAGTTTATTGTATAAGTGTGCTGGAATTTTGGTTTGGCTTTGCAATAAAGGAATCACACTGAGTCACGGTTACTAAATGGACTCGTGGAGGATACAAGTCTCTTCTGCAGAGCTAACGCAAATGTAAGGAACTAAAATTCATTTCTTTCCTAGTCCAGGCAAAAGCGGCCACATTGTAAATAAGGCTGTGGCTTGATGACGTGAAGCCTTTGCTGTATGACTGGTTCCTGCCTGCTCCTTGTCTCTGCCCTTGCAACACAGCACACCACCCCTTAGCTGTGTCTGCAGCTCTTTGCGTGGCTGGACTGTGAACCAGATCAGGATACTGAGCCATCTGAAAAATAAACCAGGTGAAAATCTCTACAAATATATTTTATTTAAAATATATAAACATATTTTAAATAGGTTCATGTATTTTTAAGCCAGATAGATCGGTTCCCCAATCTATTTTATAATTCAGAGGTTTAGGATGGATGATGTTCTTCCCTACTAGTACAGAAACAAGCAGTTAGGGGAGCAAAGTGGCCAAATATGAAACTGATCCTGGTGAAGAAGTATCCCAACCGACAGCTGGATATTCAGTCTGCAAAGCGTAAAGGGATTGCTCCACTGGATTGTTGTGTGAGCAGTTAACGTGCTGTGTGGATTTGAATAGCAGCTCCTGCAGTTTCGGATGTAAACATTTTGCCTGAAAAACATCCCAGCTTTGAGAGAGAAGTAGTTTCTCGGGTAATGCTCGTTATAACTTTGGTTAACGTTATGTTGAGCAGACTCTCCGTCTGCTGCCTTTTCACTGGCATCTCTTGCAAAACCCAAAATCTGTTGGTTTTCACTCTCTATTGATTTTGAAACAACAAAGTTCTTCTGCAGAACTCGAAAACTTTTTATTTACTAGCAGTTCTGATAATTTACTTGTGTAGCTTTTTATAACCAAGAAAACTCTCTATAAAAAAAAATACAGCAATCTCAGCTCGAGCTTTTATCTGCTCTGACTGCTGTTAATTTCCTGCGTGTTATGGTGTAATTTGTACAGTAACCGCTGCGATGCTGTGTGGAGAAAGATTATGGGCCACATAATCTGTGCAATGCAAGTGTCAGGATTAAAATGCCACTTTCTGACAAACAGAATTGGATGTATCAACCAAATATACTTGCATGTTTGCAGAATATTAATAATTTTTTTTTATTTCAGATGAAGATTTAGGAAGCTTTTTTTTTGTAAAATCTGAAAAAAAAGAGAAAATCAGTAAGCAAACAATAGGAAAAATAGCGCTAGGAAAATTGAATGGGAAAGCAAAATCACATCCCACAAAGATGTACAGATTAGTTTTATCCCATTGATGTTGCATAAAGCTTGGTAAGCGTGTGTGTTTCTGTCGTCCTCCTGTGGGAAGGTGCAAGGAATATATGACTGCACAGTATTAATTTGGGACTCAACTTTGATGTTTCATCACAAACAAACCTAGATTCCCAGCCCACACACAAGAATGTAAACACAATTTAAAAAAAAACAAACCCACAAACAAGGAGGGAGAGTCATCCCAGGAATTTATGATTAAATGGCCTGGAATCTCCCTTTTGTGGAAGGCAGAGCAATGGAAGTACGCATGCATGAAGACACAGTGGATTCTGATAAATCCAAGGCCCTAAGTACATTGTTTGGATTCATTCTGTCAGATTCTAGAGTGCATTTGTTCTTTTTGCAGTGTTTTGTTATGTTTGCTGCAAATTATTGCTACATATGCATTGCTTACTGTATATTCATAGGAAGTCATCAGAGTCCCATCGTTTGAAACTTATACATGGGAGCAAACAGAATATTAAGGAATATAGCGTAAGAATCTTGTATGTGTTAGTGATGACTTAGGACTATTTTACATTATCTTTCCTTCTGGTATTTTATTAACAGTGGTCAGTTATTAACAATAAATAAAGTTGGAGTGCTTTATGTGATGGATCTGTAGAATGTTTTCGTTAGAAGTAAACAGATTGATTCTCTGCTTATAGAAAAGTGTGTGTTGGCAGTTATAAAGAGGACATCTGGCTTTTCTTAGGAGGGAATAACCCATCTGGCTTTTTACCGTGGAGCAGATATGACGATACAAGAAAAAAATAAGTTACATGAAGCAAATCGCTTTCCTGATTTGCTGTTGTGAATAATATTGATGCCTATTTCATAATTTTTAAATGATACTGTTGAAATGTTGCAGCTGCTTTGTAACCAACACAGATTTCTTTTTATCACAATGCTTCTGTTGCAGTATTTTAAATGAGACTTTAGAAATATAACTATAAAAAAACATTTCATTAAGCCAATTTCGGGTCCCACTGAATTTTCCGTTATTATTTTACAGGATTGGATTCCATCTTTTGTGATGCTGAGCCCAACTGCCTTGACTGCCCTCCCTTACTAATTTCTCCAAGAAAAGAGATAAGGTACCATCAAGTTTCTAGCAGTTATTTTTATAAAGCAAGTATGATGTTCAATTTACTTTATAGCCTGTAATATCAACACTGTTCTCTTAGTTAAAACTGATAGGAGATACTAAGTAGACTTGATCCAAATCAGGACTATTATCTATATAATTTTGTGCATGGGGCTGCTGCTCTCTGATATAGAGTATTAACTAAATAACGTATTTCTGCAGAATTTGACCTCTAGCCACTTTTGTTTTGCTCACTGTTTGAAAACAAAAGCTGACTTTCTGCTGACCATGTTTATGAACACTGCTTCTTGGGCAGTTGGGTCAGAGGAAAAGGCTGTGTATGTCAAGGGGTATTATCCTGTCCCTAACAGGAAACTCTTCCTCTTAAAATCCCAAGTGAGACTGCGGCAGCTTGCTGCGGTCTTCCTGGAGAAGTAGGAGTCACAGGAAATCTGCAGGACTACTCCTAGTGTATGTGAACTCCTTGCCACAAGGGTTTAGTAGCAGCAGCA
Organism: Chlamydotis macqueenii; assembly: GCF_036417535.1. Classification (NCBI taxonomy): domain Eukaryota; kingdom Metazoa; phylum Chordata; class Aves; order Otidiformes; family Otididae; genus Chlamydotis; species Chlamydotis macqueenii. The sequence goes on from NC_141566.1 coordinate 2,411,780, forward strand.
ATGAGTATGTCTGGGTTAGGGAGTATAGAGCATAGCGCAGTATTTCTAGAGCACGTTCAGGTCTTGTTCATTAATTATTTCAAGGTAATAGAGCACCTTTATTCCTCCAGCATAAGTGTAAAATACTCAGTAGATACGAATTTGGGGATTTTAATCACCTTTCATTTTGAATTGTCTGCTAATGGGTACTCTTTGGGTAGCCATAGCGCCAGGCCCCTGATGCAACCTACACCTGGATTCAAGAAATTACTGCATCAAGTCCGACGTATCAAACTAGCCATCATCAATGGGGCAGTGTACTTTGATAGCTATGCAAAGAACGTTAAAGAATAAAAATGAAGATCCTAAAACTCATAAAAACTGGCAGGCTATGTTCATCAGTTCGCTACCAACAGCCTGCTGCAAGCTGTTCAGCACAGCAGGTGCCCAAGCAATTTAAATACGTGTGTAGAAAACATCTCCATAGGAATTACTGCATTGTTGCCTGATTTGCACCCACTTCTGGAGTGGAAGACGAGACTCAGCGTCCATCTGTTTAATAGCACCTAGCACCATCCTGCGAGAGAGTGAAGGAGCATCTCGACATCAGGATGTTAGAGAGGCAAAATGTACTGAGACACCTTGGAATTTCTTTTCTCCTTGAAGCTTTTCGTTACCAAAATTGCCCTAGAATACCTTTGGTATTTACAACGATCAATTTTCAATAACAGCAATATACACCCAAAAGGCCTGAAAAGAGGAATGTGGGATGGCTGCAAGTCTCATCAAGATCTAACACAGATCTGGACACATAGTAGTTAAAAGTACTTGTTCTTCAAAACTCTGTTCGGGCAAAGTGAGATATTTCTAGTGAGACTGTTCAGCCTACACCAAGAAAAAGACATGACCTGAGGAAAAACAAGATCCATCCAAAGTAATTGCTATGTGCTGCAGCTGGAGCTCTGTTTCCAGAAAACAGCTAAATATAAACATTCCTAACTGAACGGGTGGGAAGCCAAGACTGCCTTGCAGCAAAGATACCCACTAAATAGGATTACCTATTAACAAGCTAATCCACAAGAATTCATTCTGCCACAGCACTGAGAAAGAGATCAGAGAAATAAGGAATATTGCTGCTTAAAGTACAATTATACCATTAATCAGACTTTCCTGAAAATGCCATTGTGGCATCTGGTATGAGTTATTTCTTACATTCCGAGACCAAGCTACTCCATATCCAAATCATGAGGTTACATTTTTTTAGCTGACAGTTAGGAGCTCTGCAGACCCTCCCAGGGGACCTGGAACTCTAGCTGTTTTCTTCAGCTTGTTCCAGTGCCACTGGAGATAATGTGAGAAGGAGAGCTTATGCTCAGCACAGACAGTTTCGGTGGTTGTGTCCCAGATGCTCGCTTGGAAGGGACACCACAACCCTGACTCTAGGGCTTTCCATAAGCTTTGTACTTGTAGATCACCTCTCATGTTTTAGGTGAACTCTAGAATCTAAAGTGTCACAACAATAATACAGCTGTGAAAACAGAATAAATCTTTCCTAGGAATACTTTATTTTTCAAAATAGTTCTGCCACAACTTGGAACCGTTACCAGGCTGGTTTTTGGCAGACCTAGTTGTTAAGTCCTACGTGCTTCTTTAACATGTACTTTAGGCTCTTTTCTGGAGAAACATAATTCTGCAGTGTTGCCACCTTAAATTCTGGACCAGATGCCTCAGATTTTCCGAGAGTTTTCATGGATGTAGTACATGAGATTCTTGACCATAAATATGAATCTTTGCAGCAGTGAAAGTCCTCTGTTGTGCTTCCCCATTGAATTCTGATACAGGAGATGGTGGGAAGTTCAGTAAAAATAAGGTACCTCCATTTGACACAGAATATTCCAATACTAATTCTCTTCCAGCCATTTCTTTCTTTGAGCGCTCAAGTCATGATTTGTGGAACCTAACTTTTTTCTGTGTTTCTGTAGACAAGAATATTGAGCGGTATTTTATAGACTCATCTTGTCAAACAATGTAAGCAGCCCTGAGAGACTGTTCTGACCAGTTTTAGCAGCCTGCCTTGAATTTAAGCTATGCATGACTTAGGAAGAAGGACCTTGTTAAATACATTCCAGTGGTGAGTTAACATAAGAAAACACATCTTCTATAGCATGTTAGCAAAAGCGCTACTAAGTAATTTTTTTTTTTAACTATGAATGATTTGCTTGGCTCAAGTTATTAAGACTCTGTAGTCAGAACATAATAAAAGAGTTTTGGGTAAGGCATGACTCTGTCCAGCTCAGTCATCCATACCTGTATGAGCTTCAGTTTACTAAAAGGAGTAAAAATACTTTCACCAGAAAAATGAAGGAATCTGACTTTGATATGAAGCAATTACTTTACAAAATAGAATATGCCTGTGACTGCAGTCAGATATTTTAAATAGACGTTCACAGGAAAAGCTTTCATTTGGATTTTGACCACCATGTTCCTATGATGGACCAAACTGAAAGGAGGCTGCTGCATGCCGGTTGATTATATCAGTCCTTCTCTCCTGAATTAGTGCATACAATAAGACAAATCTTACCACCTGTACTCAAGAATTACCTTTAATAATAATTTTAATAAAAAATCAAGAGACATCAGGTTAAGCGGAATACAAATCTGTCATAATAGTCATTGAAGTACATACCTTGCACTCAAATTAAAACTGCTTTTTTGGTCATGGCCCACTTTAACATTCATTTTTGTTTGAAATCTGGAGCCCTGCTCTGAATTCATAAGAAATGTAGTAGCTACACTGTTGGTCGTCCTCAGAGAAGATGAATTTAAGAGTCAGCTGCTCTGGGAGTATCATCTGGTATATATCCTAGCGTGTTTTCTGACATGAAAGGAATTGATATTGAATCTATTCAACTATCAAGACCAGCAATCAGTGCTCACCTCTAATACTATCCTTTTTATATCTTTCACTAGATTCAATGGTCAAAGTAATGATCCTTGTATATTAGGAAAAAAAAAAAAGCCCAAAATCATAAATGCTGCATCTCTGTTTGAGTTAGGGACACCCAAATGTGTAGCGGGGTTTAGCTAGTTAAGAAGAATTTCTTCCAATATTTTCAACTGGCAGCTCCATCTCATGGATACAGCGATTTTTTCCTGTGGTTGATGATGCTTTTCAGTTTTGCAGTTCGCATGACATCTTTTGATTTCTGGTCTAACTACATTCCTCATCTTCCGTGGAAGTTCCCCTCTGTTGATATGTCCACTAGCAAGTTTGCCTTCTTTACTCGTAATACTCAGTCCTTCTTAATTTCTTTTTACCTAATCATCAAAAAGTGGTTTGCACATATTAATTTGCAGATTTACCTCCTGGCAGTCTCCCACTTTACAATTCATATTACCGATTTAGAAACTGAGGCACGTAGGAGTTTAGTCACTGTAGCACTACAAAGAAAGTCTGCATTTAATAGAAATCAAGGGGCTGCTTTTATTCTTATTTACATCAGGTTGTATATTTCTTTATTCTTTTGGTAATTGTGAAAATTGGTCCAGCAGTCGCCTTGTTTTCTTGAAAAAGGAAGGCTTCCTGAATAATTTAATTTGCTGCTTGGGGAATGGAAGGCTTACGTGTGGAATTTTTTGAAGAGTTTGCCAGATAAGGCCCCAAGTCAAAGACAGGCATGCTATATTTATCTCTGATATGACTCTAAGTTGCACTAGTGATGTTACAGTAGCAGTTAATTTGGTGCTTAGGGTTCAAAACAAGGTAAAAGGCAACTTGGTACTCAGTAATTTTGTATTATTCAATATTGGTTATGAAATTTCACTTCTTAAAAGACTAGCTTGTAAATACATCATACGGAAACTCCTTTTTCTGGGGATTCTTGGTGTCAACATATTTCTTACATGTACCTTAGCACAGAGCAGTGTGTGGCTATGTTCTTAAAATCCAAAGTAAAAAAAAAAGGTGAGGAGGAAGAATCCAAGTAGTATTGTGATTCAAATAAGATAATAATAAAATCTCAGTGCTTAATTTCCCTTTTCCATGAGGAATTGCTGTCTTTTTGGGCTGTCTTTTTGCCAAATATCCTGGCTACTCCAGGATATTTGGCAAAAAGCATCTAGCTTTGTGGTCGAAGCCCTGCTCAAAACTCAGGTTTCATAGTGGCATCGCTGCTTTCTGGGTTTTTTTTTCATACCAGTTGACACATACAAGCATGCAACACATTCTGTTGTTTGTTTTCCAGTCTTGTATTGGTATGAGCATTTACACACTGATAATATTACTTACTCTTGGACTTGTATTCTCTTAGCAGGGATATTTTAGCTACAGAAATGTAACAAATATGTTTGTGATAGATTCATCAATCTAGCTGTTTTGTAATAGTTATGACCTTCTGTTTGTCCTACAAGACTGAAGATTAAAGAATAGCTTTTTGGAAACAACCTATAAATCATTGTCTTTGGCAACATTTTCCAAGTTTGATTTGTGTTCTTTTTCTTGCTACATTATTCACAGCCGCTCCCAATGAAGTTCTTTAGTGACAGGAGAGTGGTGAGCAGCTATGGACGTTCTTGCCTTCACTTCAGTACTTTGCTGATCCTTGAAGGTCCCCTACTGTCCTCCAGTGCCATCCCTCCAGCCCTCAGGAGCCTTACAGTGCACACCGACGCTGGGATGTTCAAAGTGTGAGTACCCTCTGCTGGCGTGTTTTTGTACTGGGCTCTGTCCTACAGCTCTTCCATCTGGTTGTATTAATGCATAGTACATTGCCCAGTTACCCTTATCCCCGTATATTAATTTTGGAAGTTTATTTCAGTAACAACATTTTGTCTTTCCTTAAAGTATTCATGATGAAAAGCTGTTATCTTTCTTATTTTCTCCTCATTATTTAAAAAAAAAAGTATTTTACTGCACTAGTTGAAAAGCCTGGTGATGTCTTACTACTCAGTGTTCAGATACAGAACACTGTTAGGGACAGATGTCTCTTCAGAGGCATTTTTGTACTTTAGTAAGTTTTACTATTCTACCTATTTTTTTTTCATCATAGTGTGACACACATAGGTCATTGTAAGTAATTTCTTTCCCTGCTTGGTGTTTAGATCCTTGACATAAGTATTTTCCCCAACAATCAGCACTCGGACAAAACATATTATCATTTGTTTTTAAGCACTGATACACCTGTACAGGAGACATGCATGTTACATGCAATGCTGATAGTTTCAGGGATTGCAGATCAACAGTGAGAGTGTGGAGGAAGAATCTGGCAACAGAAATGTAAGAACTGGAGGATGAGCATTGTCCTACTTTCTACCAAGAAAGTAAATAGCAAAGAATTGCTCTTCAAGAGAAAAAAAATGGGGAGAAAAAATTGTCATGCACTAGTCGTAATATTTGACTGGTGGATCCAGGCCTTCTAAAGTCAATCTAAGCTGGAATTTTGGGAGGAGACCCCAGAATCTGAGCCCTTTGGTGAGTCTTGAATACAATGGAAAGTTAGCATAGCTGGAAGAAAGGAGTAGCTGCAAGTGAAGACTAGAAATCCCCTGCAGGGCACCAGAGAAGGAGACAGAGGTTGTGCTGACTGTAGATTGCCCTGTACCTGGTTCTGACCATTCCCTCTCATAAAGTTCGCTATGTCTTCAGGAAAGAAAAGCCCAAGTTCCCCTAGGCCCCTAATGGTCCTGCTGTGTTTAACTCGCCTGCTGTCTACGCATCTGTGGCAGATAGGAACCAACTGCCTTTTCTGGGGCCTCTCACAGATGTTTTGTAGGCTGCTTTATAACTGGACAGCTGTTGTAAGTTCATGGAAACCCAAATAAAACCATGACAGTTGCTTTTAAAGCTACTTTAGTGACAATTGTCTAAAGCAAAACCTGGTACCTCTGGTTTCTGTAAAACATCACACCCATCTAGAACAATAAAGCTATCGCTGAGCAAGCAACACAGAAGAGATTCTGAAATAACCCTTTAGGCTATACACAAAGTAGTAAATTAATGTATTTATTTTCTGTGTTCATCTCAAATAGTCCTTTGGAGGTCTGAAAAAAAAGCAAGGCAGTGCTTGAGAGGTGCTGGTCCTTTGGGTCTTATTCCATAGCTTCACCACTGCACCCATCAATTGGGTAACAGCTGAACTGAAGAGAAAAACAACACAGCTTGATTTCCTTTCCTGTCCTTGACACCTGGGGGATCTCTGATGAGTAGGATGGCCCTGTTTGGATGTGTCACCTTAGGAGAGAGCAGTTCTTGAGTACAGCACCCTCCAGAGGGACTAGCATCAAAGAAGAATTAAATTCTGAATGTCTATGTTTCTACTGGTTGCTATCAGCTACAAGCCATAGCTTTGCAACTTATCCTGCAGCCCAAAATTGCATTGTATTCCCAATTCTGACAATAATAACCATTTCAAAATGCTTTGACATCTATTTTTCTGGAGAAATGAGATCTGCTTTCTTTTCCTGATAGCTCTGTCAAACTGGGAAACGTAGCTGTGAAATACCTGGTGGTTTACAAATCCGACACAGCAGTATGAGTTTGTAAGTCTGCAGCTGTGGGATTACCGCAGAGAGAGAAGTCTGTTAAACTAACAGATTTGGATTTTCGTTTCTCTTTCTTGGAGGGGAGTTGTACTGTTTGGTTTGCTTTGCCTTGCTGCTCTGATTCATATTTGGAGCCAGACATCAAGTATAGCTTGGCTCAGCGCCTTTCTTCTTCAGGAGCGATCTTGGATTCAAAATCTCAGCCATTAAAATTGCAGGTTTCTGACTTAAGATCATCGGGGTTCTTTTCCAGGGTGTTCTGATTTGAATGGGTTGTTTTCCAGAGGCTTTATCTGTCTTTAATTGTCCTTTGTAAACTGAGTGGTCAGATCCAGCTGAGATCAAAGGGTTCCCATCAGATTAAGGGAGGTAGGTGAAGAGCTGTTCTGAGACCCCTTCCAGAATTCAGAGACGCAGACAAAGCTGTGTCATTAGCAAAGCAGACAGTCGGTGGGATTTCTCTTCCCCAGCCCTAACTATTGCCCCTTTCACACTTGCATGTGGTTATCAAACAGGGGCCTTGTACCATATTATGATGCTAATATCTGATCCAGTGTCCTGCTGTCATCTGTGTTGGACAGTTACAGACTACATGGAGTGTGTTCAGCTGAAGCACAGAAAACAGAAATGGGAAATATCTGTAAGGTATTGGTCCAATAAGGCATTTGTTAGCAGTTTGTCAGAAGAGGGTAGAAAAAAAAATCAGTGCATCTTGGCTTGACACTTCCTAAAACTGTCTTTCATCTCCCTCTTCCTTCTCATCCCCCAAAGACAACCCTCACATCAAAGTGCTTTGCCTGCAAAAAATTTGCAAACTTGAAATACGGTTCCATGATTTTCACATCTCCTTCTCCAAAAGCCTCTCCCAGGTCACCTAAGCATACACAGCCCCCCTGAAAGTAAAGGAATACTGCAGATGTTCAGCAAATTTAGAGATTTGGATCAACCTGCACTTTTCTGTTCTTGTTCACAATGTAGTGTCAACAGCGCAGTCAATATTTGTTATTCATCTTCAGCTGTCAAAAGGAAGCCACAATGTTTGCCCAACTTTTTAAAGTGATTAGAAATCTTTCAGTGCTACCTATTAAATCGCTCATTTTGCTGGGTACGTGGTCATTGAAATACATCTAACTGCACTGCATATTATTCAAGAGGCTCGCATGGTCGCCCTTACATTAAACAAGCATTCAGCTGAGGCTTCAGCCCCGAGACAGAAAGCGTGTGTGTGTCTGGGAGAGGGTGGGGTGGAATATTGATGCCACTGAAGAGACTCATGTTGTTACTTAACAACTACATTAACCTCCTGTCACAAGTCACGACCTTGTGCTGACCCTGGCTAGCAAAGCAGCGCAGCTCTGAAGTACAAAACATGAAAGTGGGAGAAGTAAGTAGCAGAGGAGGAGAAAAGATCAGCTCTTCATGGAAGAGGCTTCCAAACGCATTCAGATGGAATGGCAAACAATAGCTGCGGCGAGGCTGTGCACAGGCCATCTCCACCCAGTCGCTCACTCACTGGTGAAGTATTTTCATGGTGAGCTTTTCACAGCCAGCTGCAGACTGACACGACCTTTCAACTGCGAGATCCCTTTTCATGTAAGGCGCCCTGATAAAGCAAAGGGAAGAAGAAGCCTGAGAGCGTACAGACAGGAGCCTTTAGATCTCTTGTTTCTCTGCTTTGCTTTGCACTAGAGCCCTGTTCGCACAAGTGACTGTGTTCAGAGGTGAGCCTGGAAGCTCATCCCACCTGAATTTCAAAAATATGGGGAAGGGAAGAACTTCACTAACAAAGATGCTTTTTCTTTAGCTTTTTGGTCCCTGGAGTCTTTTTGGGAGTAGTGATGGGATTTACAAGACCTGCTCTGCAATGTCAGTATCAGGAAATGGGCAAAGTGACCCCAATTTTAAGTGAGAATGAAGGAGGTGGGATCCGATTGGAGAGCAGAGCAAGGGCAGGAGGGCAACAGGAACTTGTTCTGCAGAGCAAGAATTGTTGTGAAAGTTCTGTGGGACCTGTAAAAAAGTATTTTACAGGCAGGCTAGCAGTCTGAGTGAGGGCTGCAAAGAGAGAGTCTGTGGAATGATGAGAAATTTCTCTTGGTGAAAGGCTCTGGGGAGAAATATCAACTCACAGAAGTGCAGGCAAAGTGGTTTTTTCCTCCCTTATTTTCTAACAGAGCTGCAGCAGAAGTGATGACACCACAGGCTTCAGTGAGCCTGTTGAGGAATTATTCACAGTGTTTTGCTGACCACGTATTTTGGTTGGCAGGCACCTTACTGCTCGAGGAACTGCTAAGCCATCTGACCGGTGGCTCGTTGACTCTTGTTTGCCATCCCCAGCAGACGTCAGGACAGGGTGTTTCAGAGGAATTTCCATAAAGAGCCTTTCTAAAATAACCTGCTTCAAAAGGAAGCTCTCGGTGCAAGCAGAGATTGGCTGATGTTCTGAAGCTTGAGGTTTATGAAAATTGGTGTTTCTCTTTGATTTTCCAGTGGTAAATAATTACACGTTTGACATCCTCAAGCTTTTAAGTATAATGAGTCAGGCACCCAACTAGGAGATGTTTCGTAAAATTCTCACTAACCTAAAAATAATAAACACTGGGTTATTTTTGCTTTCTTCCTGGATTTGCATCCTTTAGGGTTAGAGTTTTTGGTTTTCCTTCTTCAGCTGTTTACAGTGTACTCCTTATTTTGAAGGCTGAGGACTGTATATGTGCAGAGCACGTTCCAGGAGTGGGGTTGTTCAGAGAAGCCCGGGCAACTCTCAAGAACTGCAACCAAATCCCAACAGCTAGCAAAGGAGGTCTGGCACGAAATCCTATACGGTAACCTTGTGCCAGGCCAGGAAGTTCTCAAACGCATAGAGTAATATCTTCTCAAAGGGGCCGTATCTTTTGTTTGATCTGCAGGGGCCAGCGCCAGATAGGCCTTCCCGTTTGACAACAGCCAGGCCAGGCCAGCTGTGCCACGGCCCCCTCCCACTTCCCTCTGCGGATCCTGCATTCAGCTCAAGGCTGCTGGCCCGGCTCTCTGTTTACATGTTTCCAAATTCAAGGAGGAAAAGGGAATATCAAACAGACCTGCGCTCTTTTGAAGTGGCTAAAAGGATGCTATCAGGTCCGGGGGGGTGTGTTGTGCCTTTGAGGCTTGTTTGTCTTTCCCTGGTCCTTCTGTGCAGGCCTTTAACTAGCCATTCACATCTTCAAAGCCGCCCTAGCCCCAACGGCGCAGCCTCCTGGGAGCTGGCACCGGCACCAGGGCCAGGGTGGTTTGTGTTGAAACCACTTTTCTGTGTGGTTTTCAGACATGGCTTTGGAAATAAATAATTGGACTGAAATTAGTTACTATCCGACAGGAAGAAAAGAAGGGATTTGGTTTGTTTTCCAAGTAGGAGGTTTCCTCCCCCAGAGGTGAGCTTCCTTCTTTTATGTCAGCTGCAGTGATTGCTGTTTGGAGAGCTTTTAGCACACTTACACATGAGTAAGTGATGGGCTTAAAGTGCATCCTACTCCTTTCCTCAGCTTTAGCACGGTAATTAACCACGGGCTCGTGGGGGATTTAGGGCTGTAGCCTCAAATTCTTGGCAGCGTCTGCCCTCTACTGGTAAATGCTTGAAATTGCTACTTGAACACAGCAAATCGTGTTGCAAGACATTCAAAGCGCCTGGGGTTTTGTGTGTTTTATTTTAGGACCATCTCATTTTGCCAAATTTCTTTTAATGTGAAAAATCTTTCCTTTTATAAGTGAAAGAAGTGCTTTTGCTAATGAGAAAGTAGCGAGGAAAATCAAATTTTGAAATTCCAAATTCTTGAAGTAGTTACAGTTTTGAATATAAATATTAGGAAAAAAACAACAATAAAAATATTTTCACTTCATTGCTAAGACCTTTTTTTATCTGGGATCTCATTCATCGAGTCTGTTTATAGATTTTCCAAGAACTGGGCTAAAAGCAGCTCACTCATAGAATCATAGGATAATTTAGTTTGGAAAAGACCCTTAAGATCACCAAGTCCAACTCTTAACCTAACACTGTGAAGTCCACCACTAAACCGTGTCCCTGCGTGCCACACCTACACGTCTTTTAAATACCTCCATGGTACGGTGACTCAGCCACTTCCCTGGGCAGCCCGTTCCAGCGCGTATAACACGGTTGTGCTCTGGCTGTCTGCAGCCAGCGAAAGGTTGAAATAACTTTGCTTTGATTCCACGTACTGCTGTGTTTTGCAAAATTAAAAAAAAAAGTTAAAATAATTTTTTAAAAAATAGTCTGAAAACTAAAATAACAAAAAAAGTCTCTTAAGCAAAAAAAAAAAGACAAAAAAATTCTGGACTTTTTTATGTTTAATTTTTCCCATTTGCTTTTCACTTTAAAAATATCAGAAATATGTATCATCTTAAGCATTTTTGTTTTCTAGACAGCTGCAGAACTGCTATTTTTGTTTGTAGGTCAATTAGTTATGCCCTAAATGGAAAGTAGCAGAAATTTTGCATTCTTTAGTATTCTAGTCAGTGACTCCAGCAGGGTTGAAGTTTTAGAAAGAGAGATTGTTTAGTATCTTATCTTTGCAACCAGCCTTTTGGTTCTTGTATCTGGTAGGCCTGGTGAAGGCAAAGCTGGCTTTCAGCTCTCTTTGTGCTCTGACTTCCAGAGCTTGCCTGATTTGTGGAGGAGCAGAAACCTGCTTTAGATGTGGCAACTCAAAATGACCCCCTGAAAGCAATTCTCAGCCCAAACGATCTATTTATCTAACTTACTGTGCCAAGACAAAAATTTTCATGCCTGACCAAATCCTTTTGCTTTGGCAGCTGCACATGAACATGGTTTCTTCACGGAAGGAGAATCATCCTCCTTGAGAAAACGCCCTTTTAAAGAATCCTCTTGCGTGTGGCTCTTTAGAGTTAGTCAGGCAGCATGTACGGCCTAGACTACAGCCCGGAACAACAGGTCTCTGCCTTCTGGAAGATCTTTCCTCTTTGCTTGCCATGTGCCTTGGACCCCTCTGCAAATTTATAGCACAGCAATAGCGGGAAAAGTATATTTCTCTCCTCTACAAAATCGGTTTCCACATCCCTTTCCTTACGGAGTAAGAGTTTCCCCTGTTGTTGAAAATCTGTGTTGGGTACCACTCAGATGGTTTTCATCTAGGGACAGTTTTGTAAAGGTTTAGAGGCCTGGTGATCTCACAAGGTGTACGTGACAGACATACTCCTCAAGATTCCAATATTAAAATGGTCAGAAACCTTCATGACATCTTTATGTCCTGGTATGCCTTGTTCGTAGATTTTGGTGCATGATGCTTAGGACGAATGGCTGGAAGCAGCCTGAGATGGCCTGGCCAATCTTCCCTGGACTGCATGGGCTGCCCTATATTGAATCCTGCAAAAATAATCTGCAGATTGCTAGATTTCATACTTGCCTAATTGTAAAGAATGGGCAGAGATTAGAGAGTGGTCTTTAACTGGATGCCTTTTAAGGGTGCAGAAATGTTGTGTGAATTTTTTTTCCTTGTAAGTGTTGTCTTATGCCAAAATATTCTCCTTCCCTATCTCCTGTAATTTGTCATAAAATTGTTATCCTAGTCTTAGGGACATGGTGATAATTTCCATGACAACACAGAAAGATTCCAGAAACAAAGATTTCTGACTAAATATATGAAGGCTGTTGAAAAGCACAACTGCAAGAATTCTGCCTACCCACTGTAAATAACAGACAGAAAAGTTAAGGTTACATGATCTCATCTTTTGAAACTGAAATTTTCTTAACACCATGTTGATTTACTTAATGTTAGATTTTTTTTTAAATCGGGTGAACAAGCATTTCTCCAAACAATAGCAATATGCTCCTGCTGTGCAGATGCACAAAGCCTAGCTATGTGTCATAATCTTAAATTGGTCCTGATTCCACGTAAAAATACACAGAGCAAATAACCCGCAGAACCGAGGCTTTATAAAAGACGGCGAGAAATCATTGAAATGCCTCTAATCCAAGTTTGATCCAAACATAAAACTCCGCTTCGATCTTACCCTACAGTTTAAATCTCTTCATTATAAGCTAAGTCCTAATGCCTCACACTTGGAAATGTTCAAAAGTAAAGAGACTTTGACCCTGCGCTGTCACTGTGCCTGTCCCAGGGGTGGCATCAGGGTCAATGACACGCAAAGCAGTTATTCTTTGCACTGTAGTTCCAGTGTTGGGTAAGGAGCTAACTTTTTAATCAATTTGTTTATGGATTTAGAAAAGCTCTCGCTGAAAGTGATCTTGATTATTCTCTCTGCCCTGCACCTACACATGGCAGTGACTAACAGTTTCTAATTCATAATAACAGCTCCTCGGAGGAAAATGGAAATGGTTGGCCCTTCCTACTGCGTTGCTCTTTTATTGTGGTTCCTCTTTACAGATCAACAAGCAATGCAATTTAACCTGCCGCGCGCTGTTCCTTGGGGAGAATCGGCTGTTCCTGCCTTTCTGCTGGCTTGATAAATGCGCCATTTGCATGGAAAATAATGCAAATCAGTCATTGAATTTTTGCCTTGCAAAGCTCGTTACTGTCCTGGGTAAACAAGCTTATAGTGTTTTGTTTGCTGACAGAAAAAAGGGATTGGGACAGTTTATATTTGGCAATGCTTAGTTTTTGTGGGTGGCTCATGGTCTAATCCTAACGGAGACATTTGGTTTCTATTATATGCTCGAAAATACCAAGGTTTTAGAAAAAAAAATCTGAATCTTCATGGTGTGAAGTGTTTGATTCAGCTCTGATCCCCTGATTCTTCTTCTTTTACATTAATAAAACCCAAAGTAGCAAATGAAAACAGATTAATTGCATATTGGCATCCAGCAGCTTTGATTCTCTGTTTTCCAAAACTTTCTGTTGCTATTTAGATTGCGAAAAGGCTGTAAAATGCCACAGTGTTGTATCGGTGACATTTCTTGTGTTTCTTTATAGAGGTATAAATGGTTATAAAAGGTGGAGGAAAGGAGACTTTTGCACGTTAGGTTTTTCTGTGTCAAGTCTTGCACCCTGCGAAAGTCCAGAAACTGCGTGTATTTGTATATGGCAGTACTTAGGGACACCATCTTTCTGCCTACAACAAAGCAAAAGAATGAACGCTCAGGTTTGGGGCTTGAGGGGAGAAAATACCTGGAAAGGGTTGGAGGCACAGGCTGCACCCTGTGAAATACTGGCCTTTGAATCAGCTCCCAGCCTTTCCTTGTTTGTTTTTGCAGTGTGCCCGAGGATGCTTTGCTGTGTTGCCTCTAATAAGACTTTGCACCGAGTTTCTTTGGAGGTGTCTGCCGCATTCCAGCGCGTTACGCCATAAGAAACATACTCATTTTCCCCGCAGCCTTTGTGTATGTGTGAGAATGTCGGTACCGCGTGGAAATTCATGAGATTAACATCTCCTGGTTATCCCAGTCATGCGCAGAGATGGTAGCTGGGCATCTCTCTACTTACGTGCTTCAGGAACTGATCCGAAGAGAAACACCCCTGCAGCGGTATTATAAAGAACTAAGTTTTTCCCTCACCCAGGTGCTTTCACTCTTTGACAGCATTTGTTCTGATGAGTTTTGTGTGAAGGATATTTGTCTCCTGAGAACACTCAGTTCACATCTAGGAGATCTCTGGATAATACTTTTCAAGATCTTCAGCTCTCGTTGAAGTGATATTAGGACTAGACCCCACTGTCTTCCCAGCCCCCTGACACAGCTAGCTCCCTGTCATACTCTGTTTTCATTCCCATTTATCCAGCGATCCCTGAAGTGACAGCAGTGGCTCGTGCAGGTACCTGAGTTGGCTGCAGTGCTAACCCACGCTGTCCCCACGTTGAGCTGTAGTCCGAATTAGTTGGTCCTTTAAGCTCGCGCCAGCTCAGCTATTGGAGAGGGGAATTCAAACTCAAGTGCTACACACAGCGGGGGTGCCGCCGCTCAAGTTGTAATAGCTCATCAGCTGCTAATTCAGTAGAGCTGCTAATCCAGTCTTTCTGTACAGCTAATCAAATCATGCTGTGTATCCTGAGTGGTTTTTTGATGGTGACTGCTCATTTTCAAGCTAACTGCTGTTGTGAAAACAAGCATTTGAAATTCTGGCAATTCATGCAGATGAGGTAACAGGTAGCATTATTCTTTCCCCCTTCAAGATGTTATCGCCTTATGTGGCTGGAGAAGTTTTAATGATAATGTGATTCTGGGGAAAAAATAAATTCGTCTTTTCTTAGGAGAGACTCTTCAATTGGATCAGCTTCTCGGATTTTCAGTGATCCAGGGGCCGTTGGCTTAGCCTCGTGACCCCTTTTTATTCCATAATAGCTTGTGGTATTTTAGTGACAGGGAACTGTGGGGAGCTACATGAGCCTTGTCATTCTAGGCCAAAAATATTTTCACAAGAAGTGACTCCTGCCAGAGAATGAGTTCTCTTAAGTCGCAGACTTTGGCCTCAAAGTGTGGTGGAATGCCATGAGCTCTAAATGCAGGAGAAAAACATATTTGCAGGCAGAGTTCTCATTTGATTCTATCAGTGGGGACGCCGAGTAGTATAAATAAATGAATTTCAAGAACAGACTGTATTTAGCTCTAATTAAAGAAAGATTTCAAAATTTGCCAAATTAAGTAACTACTATATTAGCTCTCTGTCTAACTATGGACAAACGAGTCCGTTTGGAAGCTAAATTTTTTCCAGAAGATACATAAAAATATAGGGTGTCCTACGTGTTATTTTACCATAGAAAGATTTGGATGTGCAAAATGCTACTCATGCCCAAATTAAGGGCTCAAATGATGCTCTGCAGGCTGCGATGGCTTTCTACGCTGGGCAGGAATTGCCCCTCAGCGCCTGTAGTGACATAGCTCCCAGAAGCACCGTGCTTCAGTGGTGATCCAATGCGATCATAAGATATCACGACGCAATACCTACTTTAATTGGAAATGCAATTAAAAAGTGTATACCCTTCGTAAAAGGAATTAACAAGGCCTCTCATTATGCCTTTGGAGTAGAGGTTCATGCTACGCACAGCAAAGGCTGTTGCAAATTCTCTCTTAACATGAAGGGAGAGAGTTCATCTCACCACGCTAGATATTTGCCAGGTTTTTGCCACACCGGAGTTGTCCAGGCTCTCCTTATAGGATCTTTTCTACAAGGTTTTTATACGCATTGTACAAGGTTGATATATATGGTGTCTCCATATAAGGGAAAAATAGGCTCTGCTCTGAGGCACGGTTCATCTCACCCTGGCAGAGATATTTCCAGATGTCTAGGATGAGACGAAGTGTGCCCTCCAAGTACTCGTTTCTCTTAGTTGTAGAGAGAAGTTGGAAAACTAGCCCTCAGATATTTATGTCTTCTCTGTAGATATCCAAAGTAATGAGATTAATCTAGGCTGTGTAGTCTTCAAGGATGCCAACAGATGATCCGTCTAGCCCAACTCTTTACTCATTTATAAATATAGAACATTCTCACTGTGGATTTTCTTTAATGCAAATGAATAATTTCAATCAACTGTTACAGGCTTAGAAATAATTTAGGAAACTTTCATTGTTTATGCATGGCTGTAGTGCCACCCAGAAATACGTTAGAAAAAGACAAAGGAGACAACTTAAAATTGGAGACAAATCCAAGGAATTCAGTAAGAAATCTCATGTGTGCTTCCTGAGTCTAATTACGTTGCTTGTATTTTTCCTGTAACTTGTGGCACCTTGCACAAGCGTAAATCATTCTGCGTTGTTCCAGTCGACTGATAGAATACATATTAAAACCCATCCAGCCTTCAGAACATATGCAGTTTCTCCCTCCCCACTCCTCCCTTTCTTTCCATGTTATTTCTTCAAAATTAGAAAGCCTAATGCAAACTCTGCGCTGAGGATTGAGACTTTTCACAGTTCGGTCACGTCTCCTGCCTTCCTTTGGTTTGTGCCGTGCTTAGCATACCATCAGTCGACAGATTTGGTGGCTGTATTTTGTCAAAGCCTTCATTTTAAGGTGAGGAAACAAAGGAAATGTACGATCACTGGCTCTGAAACTTTCCAGCCTTAGCTTCTAAACCAAGACTTTTATCAAATACTGTTGGTTTCCCTTGCTCTCTGCAGTGGGACTATTTTATCTGAAGTGATGCTTGCTTCATTTCACCAGTTCATTGGTGATCTTCTAGGTGTTACCGCTGACAACTGCAGATGAAGAGGGTCACCTTCCAAGGCCTTCAGAGAGCAGTTGGGTGCTGGGTGCCAAGGACTGCAGTTTAACGGCAACTCCTGTCCTGTAGGATAACGGAGCTGTCAGTGTGGAAGTGTAGGAGTGGTCCGTGAAAGGTCTGTGCCATACACACCTGACTGACCTGGCCAGAGGCGAGAGGAATAATGAGGTCTCAGTGCCCACACACATCAGACGTATTCCAGCATGGCTTGTTCAGCTCAGAAATGGTGAATGAGTGGTTTGCAAATAAGCCAGGCTAAATGGAGCCCAGCTTCCTGCACTGCAATGTACAAAACCACTGTGGAGAACCTTGATGATGGAAAGCTGGGATGTAAAAATACATCTCTCACATTCGGAAACATGCGGGCTCATGTTGTTTGTAAGCAGGAACATCTTTGATTGGTTACCAGTAGGTGTCATTGCAGGTTTGTGGACAGTGGGAGTTCACTGGGGCCTCAGCACTTGTGACGTGCACCCAGGCTACGGCCATGCTCCTTGGATAGCATACACTAAAGGAAACCTCTGCATCATCCCAACTTCATGCCGCAGCTTTAGGGTAGTGCAGAAGAAGGTGCTGGTTTATTCCTCATCTATCATTTTGAGTTGAATTTTTCTCTGTTAGGATCGGTCATCCTTATTACAATCATTTCTTTTTAGCCATAGTGACCAGCTCCTCTTTTCTGTGTATTTAAAACCCTTGGAGCCAATCTGGCTGGGATGGAAAACTTCAATATCAAAGTGAAGAATGGTGTGGGGATGAATGCTGTGCAACAGTTCAGCACGAAAGATTAGGATATGCCTTTCTCCCACTTACTGCAGGGCTTGTCCCTTCCAAGAATAAAGCCTCTCAAGCCTTGTTCTCATGTCTTGCACATTGTGTGGTTGATTGATCTTGAGATACTTGAGTGAAAAGTGCTGATAAACAATAGTGGCGAAATTTCCACTGTATTGCAAAGGTACAAAGTGGAGAGACGTGGCCAAGAATTTTTATTTGCGTAGAGAAACGTGCTGTGCTTTGCCACACATTTTACTGTCTTCTGGGACAGAGATTGTTGGAGGAGGGTACTTTTGGCTTTCTATCTGTCAGGTCACTGGAATGGACCTCCTTGGACACAGAGAACACTTTCAACTACTTTAAAGCTGTCTTGTACAGTCCCTAAGGGGCAAACCTCCTCTTAAAACCAGTTAAAGTGTTTGTTCCCCACTGGAAGGCTCTTTTAGAACTTCACCTGCTCCCATGGATAGAAACCAGCTTCTAATTCCCAGACTACTGGGAATTCACGGCCATTTTCTTCAGGAATTCCTGCTCAGTGTTGTTCCTTAACTAACAATTTTTTCTTTACGGCTCTAATGGGCGTGTAGCGAGTAGCTTTGTCTCTTCTCAGTACACTTTCTGCAAGCCCAAATAGAGCACCTTTGTGAAGGCCTGCCTGTACAACGAAAACGCAACTTCCCCAAGATTCCCAAGTCACCACTGACTGAGCAAATCTCAGATTTCAAAGAAGTCCAGGCGTATTTGACTGTCTGGAGACTTGATCTTGAAAAATGACCTTTTTATTGTTGCTGCTCTGTTGTAGATCAATTTTCTGACTCTGTTCCCAGGTTCCCAGGTGACTGCAGAAATATTTGTGTCAGCATGATGGAGAGAAGCAGCCTGAGGGGCAAGAACAAGAAAACAGAGGCTCCAGCAGGGACATAGGAACTGTGTCTGTAGCCCTACCACCAAATATCCAGTCCCATCTGAGCTAATATTTCTATGTGCAATGTGCTATGCCATGTGGACATAAAAACACATTTGTAGCCTGCTCCAGGATCTTTGGAGGTCAGAGATACAAAAATACAACCACAGCTTCAGCCGTCTCTGATGTGACAGGTTTCCTACCCTCGGTAATTCCTCTGCCTGCACCTGTCCTATAATGAATACGGGTGACCAGGGCTGCGCGCAGTGCTCAGGGGGAGGTCTCAGGCAGCCGTGTACAGTGCCACTCGTACGCCCAGCCTTTGCTGTAATTATTTTGCCCCACACATCCTCAGATCACATTTCCTGTTTCACAGCTGCAACACACTGATATCCATGCAGGCTACTTTGGCCTTTCTCTTCCTGTGTTGCTTCTGACTGATTAGAGAAGAAATTCTTGTTCTCAGTGCCTAGGCTTTTGCTCTTGCATCCTATTACTATGATTCAATTCCCCAGAGGAATGCCATTCTTCCTGTAGGGCACTCTGATCCTCCTGTATATTGATGGTGCCTCCCAACTTTACATCACCAGCAAGTTTTACTCGCATGTTCAGATGGTTTGTGCCAGGGTCATTCATGAAAATATTCAACAAGATTGATTCCAAGTCTTATTCTTCAGAAATTCTAGCATTTGGCCCATACCAGATACTTCTGTTATCAAATCGTTTTCTATCTACAGCGAAGTCCTTCTACCGAGCCTTGTTTTCTGTGGTTTAACTACTAATTTCCCAGATGATATTTTGCCAAATTCTACAGTGATGTCCATATAGCCTAGAATAATTCTATGTCCATGGACATCTGGTGAACAGCCACCCTCTCCTGAAATCCCCAGATGCTTATTCAGATGCCTGACTGGGGACAGCTAAAGCACATAGTTTGGGACTTCGGTAGTGGAAAATGTTGGCCCTGAAGTCTGGTGTAAAGCAGACAGCCC
Organism: Chlamydotis macqueenii; assembly: GCF_036417535.1. NCBI lineage: Eukaryota > Metazoa > Chordata > Aves > Otidiformes > Otididae > Chlamydotis > Chlamydotis macqueenii. Next base: position 2,431,154 of record NC_141566.1, read on the forward strand.
TTCCACACAGCCCTTCTGTCACTCAAAAGTGGTACAATATAAAACTGAGTTTTCAATGACACATAAATATTAACTGGCTTAGTAGAATGCAAAAATAACTTGCTGTTACCCTTCCTGTAAAACCTAAGCTAGCCTAGACTACCAGTTCCCAGACCTGTGGGGCTGCAGACTGCTGTTAGCCGTAAGGAAATGACTGCAGAGTGCCATGCACCTGCCTGGCATTTTCAGCTGAAAATCTGAAAAAGACAATGTGGTTCTGCAGGGCAACTGCAGGTCTTTTATCATGGCCTTGTAAACCATCAGTGATCTGGGAACGCAGCCATAGCACTAGGTAACGTTCAAGCTCCTTTTCCCTGCCTCTTAGAATTGAGGTTGAAGCAGCTTCGTTAAAAGAGGCTGCCATTTCGAGGCAAAAAAGTTATTCAGCAAGCTGATCCATTGAAATCAAGCGGAAAATGTCACAGATACAGAAGTACTAGTATTAGAAAAACAGGTTTACAGTGGCAAGGCTCTTTTTTCTTTTTGCTTTACATTTCCTTGAAATATGCTTGTACTAAATTTATATTTTGTTTTTAAAATTTTTGGACTTCATAAAACTCACATAATGGACGTAGGCCAAGGGGCTCCTTATAGTTATTTTTATTTCCTGCTCCTTACTTTACAGGTAGTGATGGTATCTTTATTGGGGCATCTGGACTTACTGGAACATGGAAAGGTAAATCGGGCATTGACAGAAGAGCACTCAAAGAGCTTGATGCTTATGTAGTTGCCATCATCATTAGAACAGTAAAGCACGGGGAGGGAAGCACGCTAAAGGAGGAACATAACCATAAAACTGAATTTAAATAGCATGACCTAAATTTTCCATGACTGGTTTCCTCAGTATCTCTTTAATTGCTTTTATGCCCTGCTAAATAACTGGAGTAGAGCGCCCTGTTTATTTTTAGGTGATAGCTCTTTCTCAGACCTGGATTTCTGGGCTGGCACCGCAGTGGCGTACCTGCTGCCACCGCTGATGTTACAATAAATGAACGTGCTCTGCTGAGCTGAGATGTTTACAGAACACTGTGTCTGTCACATCTCCGATTCACAGCGCAGTAAATGTGCAGCGATTGTAAAGGCTGCCCAGACCATAGAGCAGTTATTAAATACTGCTTGAACTTTAAAGGCAGGGAGACGATACTGCTGATAAATTTAGGCTTTGTTTTGCTCACTGAGTTCTTGTGGTAAGATTATTTACTTTTTTGTGCTATTCAAAAGCAGTGGGGAGGTAATTCTTTTTTCTGTGTATTTCTCCAATTATGTTGAGCAGCGCCGTATGATTATATGGGTTGTGCTTTGTTAATTATGATCACTTAGAAAAAAAAATCACGTTGCATTGTTTCTGTGCCGAGTGGGTGAGCGTATGAGCGTTTCCAGAACAAATACCCAGCTGTGTAACTCCAAGGGCATGGCCACATCACACAATAGAATGCGGGGCAGAGAGTCCGCAGTTAATGCCGACCAAACCAGCTCCAAAACTGGAAGCAGCAGGGCTGTGTTAGCACAGTGCTACGTTTTTGCAGTTAAGCAGGGATTATTAGCTAGAATGCAGCTTTGTGCTAATAGAGCTATGCCTCTTTCAGGTCTGCGTCTGGTATGGCTGCAGAGGCAGTCGCTGTGCTATCTGGATGTACCGGTACGGCTCACAACCTTCTGTACCGTGCTAGAAGGTACTAGTGCATGTATAAATAATTTATTTGGTTGTTGCTGTAATATCATATTTGTTTTGTGATAGTCCAGTAGCCCACGTGCATCATTGTCGTCTGATGCCGCACAACAGGGTAATTGATATCCCGAAGACATCAATCCTAGTCGCTAGAACTCTTGTGCTAACTGGGCTATTCCTAAAAAGTGAATAAAAATACACACAAGGAGTTTGAAGCAAATCAGAGGGCCACTAAAAGACATGCACAGCTTTTGTTTACACAACTCCCAAAACTTTTTCCGTGTGACTTAACGGAGACACCCCCGTAGAGACAAAGGCGACCTCTGCAAAGCTTTCTCTGCAATTTCAGAGGTAGCCTGGGCTTTGAAAAGATGGCTGTCCTACTTTGTTTGCATATGCGGAACTACCTTCCTAGCCTCAGAAATAATTTTTGCTGTGGGTGATTTTTAGGCTGGGCTGAATCCTCAGCTAATAAAAACTGACAGCTGGATTTCTTTTGATCCGCAAGACTCTCACGGTGCTACGGCAATTTACGCCACTTGAAAATGTGGCTTAGGCACATAGGAAAAAAATCCCAGCTGCTTGATGTGGAGCCTGCACAGAGCACTTGCAACAGGAAACCCTGTGTCAAAACAGTTACGTTCCAGATTCGTCCCCTGGAGAATATTCACAAGGTGAAGAGGAGGCAGGCTGCCAAGCCTGACCTTGTTTTAATTCAGCTCCCTGCGAGACATCAATCTGGGTTTCTACTTCTGGGATTCACTTTCCTTAGAAACAGTTGTTCATTCCTAGGTTTACCCAGAAGCTACCGAGCTCTTGTAGCTTTTGTTTGTGATCCGAGGGCAAAGTTTAATCCCCACTTCCTGCTCTATTAATAACAAACCCTCAGCTCTTCTCCAGACGAGGGTGCAGCAAGAGAATCTTGAGAACGGTATGACACCTGGCTTACATGCAGGAGTTTTAATCAATTGATCGCAAAACACTTTACAAAGGAAGGAAGTATCATTTTAATTTTTGGGAACCGAAGCATAGGGGTGGGACAACACCCTGCGGTCTTCCTGGTCCCTTAGGTTACATTATGTCTTGCGCTAGCAGGAAAATAAGCCCAAGAGGCAGGGAGGGTGAAGATACGGGACCAGAGGAACTAGAAGTGTCCCGCAAAGGACATTTGAAAATACACAGAGTAGCGTTAAAGAAGAGACTTAAATTAGGATCTTGCAGCTCAGTTCAAGGGCTGAAACTGCATGGGGAAAGCGGGTAGGTCTGACCCCGGGAATTTTTAGAAATAAAATGTTTGGAGCTGTGGGCAGGAGTTTGACCTTTTCCTAAATGATAAGAAAATTTGTTTCTTGTAGAATTCCTAAAAAGAGTTCTGGAGTCCTCCTCCTTGGAGGAGCCTGCGTCTTTATCCTGAAGACGTTAGAACTTGCGTTGGTCTGATGGCCTTAAAATAGTATTTGTACCTGTCAGCCTGCTGAAATGCTTGCTGGCCAGCTTTTCTGGCTGTGTCATTCACCAGGCAAAACCTACTGTTAGTAGCTCTGTTCTTTAAATCTTTCAGAATCCTGGCGACAAACTTGCCCGAGGATTTCCTGCCATGAAAGGAGTTTGTTTTCTTCATGCAGCCGAGGGGCGAGGGGTGTTGAGCAAGAGGATATGTCAGCTGATTCCCTTCAGACCTTTGTTATCATTTGGTGGGAAGATGCAGAATTTACTATTCTCAGCAGTAGGCCGATCTACCAAATCTCTTTGTGTTACTGCCATCATTTGGGGAGGGGGGCATCCTTAGTTTTGCTATTTGGCATCAACTGTAGGGATTACTGCGTTGATGCGTTAGTGCCCGGTGAGCGCGCACCAGGGGCTGCAGAGGTGGCCCGTGGGGAAGGTGACAGTGAGGTGCCGTGTGCCTGCCCCTACCAGCTCTGACCGCCATGCCAGACCCCGTGCCATGCCAGAGGAGCACGTGGTGCCCTTGCTCAGATGTATTTAAGAAAGAGAAGCAAGGAATTAGGGTGGACTGAGGGTGAAAACAGGGAGGCTGAGACTGTTGTGTTTGGATTAAGGGGGAGGGGTAACTAAATATGTTTACTTGTTTGTGTAATTGTTTATGTTTTCTTTTTTTTTCTCAGTCCTGTATTAGTGATTAGAAGTTTTTGTTAAGTGGCAATAAATTAGATAAATAAAAAATCCCCAAATGGAAACTTTTCCCCATGGCAGAAGAGGTGGAAGCTGCAAGGGAAACAGACGGACATGGGCAGCGCTGATCTGTAGAAATGTATTCTGACGTTGTGCTAGTAATGAATTATTTGTCCTTGTAGGAAGGCCTGTAAGTGAAATCAAACTAGGCCCATCTCCCTTTGTGTAAGAAGTGATCTGAGATGAGGTTGGTCCCAAAAATCAAAGTAATTTGAAATCTGATGAGATTTTCAATTGAAGTTTGCCACATTAGGTGTATGAACCAGATCTAGGAGCACAGGAGAAGATCCACACAAGCAGGAAGAATAAACATAGCGAGCAGCACCCCCAGAGGAGTCCCACCTCCTGAATTTGCAGGGTGCAGGAAGGGCTGAAGCTCCAGTTTGTGTCTGGGCAGCGATACTGTGAGAAAATCAAGGCGCATTTTGCAATGTAGCGTGGGAACGGTGCCCAGAGCAGAAGCACGCACACATGGGAGAAGCAGAGGCAGCCCAGAGCAGGAAGTCCTTAAAGTCACATACGCTTTGCCTGTGGCTCCACCGCAGCCCCTTCCAGCTGGGCTGAAGCTGCTTGAGAAACCATCCTTTTTCTTTCTCCGGGCGTCTGGGTGCTTCTCTGGGTTTGCTAGCTCACCGCTCCACGTTCCCCCTCATTTCTCCCCGTCTCTCCCACACTTTGACCTCACACCATGAAACTGTCAGAGTGAGGAAACATTTTGAGCTGAAACATTCATTCCGCATTACGTGATTCTAGATTCAAGGCAGGAAACGTTTAACCCTTCGTCAGCCTTCTCCCCTCGTCCTGCAAAGCCTCGTTTTTAAAGCTCCTTGCAAAGCACGTGTCAGTAGGTGGTGAACACTGATGGTTTTTGGTTGATATTCTTGTCCTACCAGTAGCCACAGCACATGGATTGAGGGGTGTCTGGGCCTTGCAAACTGAATGTTCCCTCTCAGCCCTGGTCATGATTCTTGGTTCTTCCAGGGTTGAGACGTATTTGCAGTGTGGGGAAAATGTGCATTGCCAAACATATAAAGAAATAAACCTTTGGCTCCGTTTGTTTCGCTTCATTCCCCAGTGCAAGGTTCCTAAGTGCAAATGGCTAAAATTAAAAAATACAAAAATAGATAAAACAAGGAATCTCAATGATCAGCACTCAGGATTTAGAAACAAGACTTCTTGCTTTCTTTAAAGCTGCCTAATAAATAATGCTAGCAGAATAGCACTTGCATATAAAATGTATCGTTTCGCAGTCCTGACAGAAATATGTATTCTGGGTTTTAAAAGCTATTTTTTTGGCAGATTATGGCTCTCCTGAGAGCCAGTTTCTGCTCTCCAGCACAGGCTGATGAACACTAGTCAGATATATTTGGTATTTGGTACTAGCTCTTGGACTCTGGACTTCATAGGTGGTCTTGGCAGTTAAAAGGGTGGATACGAATGGCAACTCAAACCCTCCGCTCTTTGCTGGCGCTGTACCAGTATCTGCACTGAGACCAGCAATACTACTGGAGTCCTTTAGGAGAAGAAGTGACTTTGACAGGGGGATAATGTAACCACGTGGGCTGGAATGTGACGAAGATGTGGGGTTTTCACCGCTGCTCTGAAAGGATGTAGATGGGAAATGCTAATGGGTCTCCAAGGCCTGGATTCTGGTTTCCCATTACAGCAGAGCACCTCCAGATGTGTAGTTCACAGAAACGTGATTTGCTTCTACCTCAGAGAGCCCATGGTTTCCCAGTAACCCCTTCTTGGGCACTTGGGAGGTTCTTCTCACCAATCTTGACCTCTGCCACCGTCCCCAAATGGAGGGATCAGAGCACAGACTGTTGAGCTGGAATTGCCGTCGCTGCTTCCTCTGTATTCAGCACTGCCACCAGCCTATTGCCTTTCCCGGTGCTCGAGGGAGAGTCAGTCTCTCGTACTGAAAATCAAACGCACGCAGGAGCGTAATTTAAAGATTTTATGCCTCTCTTTCATGCTCATATCCCACTGCTCTTTACTGCCAGTTACGGAGCTGCTGAGGTGTACGACAGTGTACCGTGTTCTGTTAGTTAAATAACGAAGAGTCTTGTTCATTTGAAATGACAAACGCCTTTGCTTATGGAGCATGAATATGAGTTCTACATTTCCCCAGGAAATGTAAAAACAGCTCGGACAGCCATGGTCTTCATCAAAAATAGGGAGGCAAGAGGGAAGCTGTTGCGCTTCAGTGTGATGCTCCAAAGTGATTTCTCTTTTTCATCACGGAATAGGAAAATATTGAGAGTTTTGAAGTAAAATGCAGTGCGGAACACCGTGAAGAGTGGTGGCTCCTGCAAGCATCTGGGAACCTGGATCGCAGTCAAAAAGTGACATAATTCAACTCTCTTTGTGAGAGTTCAAAGGCTGCATCAGAAAAAGCCCAACCCCTGCTTATCTGGTGAGCTTTCTAACCAGCAGAGAAGGTACAGTGTGTCTCCAGATTCAGCAAACAAAACTAATATCTTCTCAAAATGACCAGTTACTGATTGTTGGCGTTCTGCATTATTGCCCAGAAAGAAAAAAAAACGTTATCCTTAGGAACAGTCTCCACAATCATCCATAATAACAGCACAAGGCGCGCATACTTTCACCCATCATATGCAGAAAATGTGCAGCTTCCCCTTGACCTGCTGCAGAGGAGACAGTAAGTGTCTGTGTGATGAGATCCAGAGGCTGCGTCTTGAAACCCCTTTGGATAAAAAGGAAAATGTAAAAAATGCGTCTTCTAAAGAAAAGAAGATTGGTATGACAGCTCCTGAATGAATTGGGTCCTAGGGTTTACAGAGCCTATCAGCTCATCTCTCTGCTTCATGTTTGGGTTTTTTTCCATCTGTAGGAACCCGTGCTGAAATGCTGAAACACATCATTTAGGATAAACGTTGTCCACTTCGTGATGGATAAAATTATTGCCACCAAAGGAAGCTGACAGATGAAGGGACACTAGAACTGGGTTTGCTGCGTCGCTCTCCGTGCTCCTGTTTATTCCAAAATCTTCAATAATGGGCAAAAATCTGACAGAGCAGAAAATCACCAGCTGCTCTGAGCTCCTCTACCGCTTGCACAGCTGCTTAGAGAAGAGAACTTGCTTAATTAAACCAAAGATATTTCAGAGACGAGCTGCAGAACTTTACAAGAGCCAAACAGGTTTAAGTAAGCAGTGGCTACGCAACTCAAATGAGCTCAACATTGTAAGCGCAAAGCAAGGGAAGGAAATATTGGGCTAAGCCAGGGAGAGCACTTGAGGAAAAATGGCGTGGATTCAAGGGTTTGTCTAAACACAGAGTTGTACTGGCTTCATTTCGATGTGCTTTGAAATGCTTTAGGTAAATAAGGTCAAAACCATGTTTGGAGTTAAAATATTTGGAAATGAATTTTAAACTAGACAGCAAAAAAAAAAAATCTGTTTGTAAGCCTAAGGAAGAACAATTGCAGAAGGTTTTGCTTGCTAAATTAAACGAGCACAAAGGCATGAATGGAGAGGGGCAAGGAAAGGCAGAGCCAATGAGAACAGGGGTGAAAAATTATCAAAGGAAGAACCTTGCTTTGTCTCCAGAGGTGATCGATTGGATCGTCTTTTCTAGCAGCATTGTGCCTGCTTTTGAGGTTTTTAGAGTGAAACTGGAGATCTTTTAAAACTTTTAATTGCATGGCTTTCCTGTGCTAGCCCTAAAGGAGACAGGGACAGCTCATGAGAACTCTGAAAATACACGAGCAACTAAATACCAGCAAATATGTCATGATGTTCTGCTGCTGCAGGGGCGCGTGATGGCTCTGCAAACAGCTGCGGCTCTAGCAGAGCCTGCGTGATTTTGACCCAAAGTCTTCCAGCTTGCCGGTGGGCAGAGGGAAATCCAGCAGCAACAATAAGCTGGCAGCCTTCCAGTTTGCCCTGTAAAACAATTAGACAACTGTTTTCAGGTACAGACTAAGTTTCTTTTAGTGTCTCTCTTTCCTCTTCATTTGTACACCTGATATAAATTCTGTGAGTGGCCAGGTACCCTGGATACAAATATTTCTGTCTTGAAATCAGCATCTGAATTTTCCATTTTGTTCCTATGCTTCAAGTGTAAATGTGGGATCCCAACCACTCTGATTTTAAGGAGTCTGGAATCAAGGTCTGAATTCAGGTGTTAAGATTTAGGCCATCCCTACTGTGGGCAAGTCCTTCGTTTCTCATTGCTGATTCTCTCCTGTGGATGCTGAATGCATGGCAAAGATGTGCCAGTGTGCTTCCTCTTATGGACACAGTGACTTCGATGAAGAGATCTGGCCAAGATCATCAAGCAAGTCACAAGAAAAAGGAGCCTGATTTTCCCATCTCCCAGACTCACACTGTATTTCCATGGGGAACCACTGGAAACGTGTGAGAAATGCGACTGACAGAAATCCTGCAGAAAATAACCATGTACAAATATCTTCAATAACTCAGAAGCAGTCTCGGTATCACTATAACTGCGCGCGGTGCCAGCACGTCAGGAATACTTTGCTCAGTCGGTTCCTAACATAGCTTGTAATTTAAGTCACTTTTCCCAACTTTTAATTACATTCTTGTGTAATACGACTCGCTGTGCTTTGTGTATACCTTGAGGGAGGTGCTGTGGTCTGGTGGCTGTTGTGAAGAGTTGGGAATTAATTACAAAGGACACAGGTTTTGAGTTCCTCTCAAGGACTTGCTCAGCTGTGTAACCTTGGGGCAAATCACTCAACTGCTTTGTGCCCACGTAAACCCAGCTGTAAACCATCTTGAAAACCAAATGGAGCCCAAGATTGAAGCTGCTCAGGAGAATGAAGAGGGATGGGAAAAAAAAAAAAGTGAATTATACAGCTCGTTGCTATTGCTTCCAATGGAGTTAAGCTGGACTTAACCAATATAACTGAGAAAATAATTTGCCCTGATACCCAGCCCACACTCAGATCTCTTTTTTCCTTTCCTCTTGACTTTATGTCAAGTACGTTCTCTCTGGAGGCTTAATTTTGAACCTCCAGTAGAATAGATGTTTTTCCCCGGCAGCCTGAAGATTCTAATTCAGGACCAGGTTCTGCATGACTAATCTTTGATATTTTACACGATTATTTTTAGGCACTTAATTCTATAGCATTCTTTCCTCCCTGCTTTTAGGCTACCATCTCCTTCCTCAGCCTTGCTTAGCTTCAGTGGCAGCATGGTGCGTTCTGGTGCTCCGGTACCGCACCACTAATAAAAGTGCTGAGCTCTGTTGTGTCCTGTAGATGGTATGTCCTGGCTTAAAACCAGTATCAAAGCTATTATAGGATTTGTATTGCTGGTCAGTGAACAAAGGAAATACTATACTCAAGTTTCTGTAGCAGAATAAATGTTTGCCACATGTTAGTCTTTAGGAAAAGACTTAAATGTTTCAGTGTTTTTTGGCCTTAGCTAAAACGTAGACTTTTTCTTCCCCACCAGTGCCACAGGAATGTTAGAGTACTTACTTATGTAGGAATACAAATGTAGGAATACTTGTGTACACTTCCAAAGCAGGGTGTATTAGGTTATAAGAAAGGAAAAAAAAATAAATTTAAAGATCTGAGACATAAAGGAGCCGTTTTATACACTACTCAGGTAAGACCTTGCATGTTTTTATTAATCACTATTGAAAATAAAACATTGACAGGTTTGAAATTTGTTGAACTTTCTTCCCAAAGAAGAAGGGATTAGAGCTGAAAGAGGAAGTTACAAACAAATTTGACAAGCTAGAGCACCTAGTTCTCTTAGGCTCTTATGAAAACAAATATTGTCAGAAAATTAGTCTTCAGCAAATTTAGCCCTTGTTATCCAGTCCTGGGATGGCAAAATATTTAATTGGTGTTCTAAATTGGTGATCATTTTTCCAATGTAAACCAGTTTCAGTTTGTGTGTCACTCGCACACTCTTTGCTCTATTTCATGTTATTGAATCTTTAGAGTCAATGTTTAAGCTATGCTATTAGGAATTTAAAATATTGAAATTCTGGGCTAACAGGCCAAAGTGCCCACAATGACTAATGACACTGCCCAAATATCAAATTGTTAATTAACCATAAGCTAAAGTAGAAATCCTCTGATATTGTTGGAGTCCCTGGCTTTGGATGATCTAACTTGCCTTCTCCCCTCTTACTACCACTTGAAACTAATTTTTGAAAAAGGTGCAGTTCTTTTTTGTGAATAAAAGAATTTTAAATTAATCAGAACACAAGACATTCTCAGATGACCAGCTGTGGAAAACAATAAATAAAACAGAAAGTGAGCTGTAGATAGAGCAAATCCAAGTGATAAGGAAAATGGTGACTGGAGTTGTCTAATATAGGGACAAGAAAAATAGAAAATACATTTTCAAGCCCTGAGCTATATAAATACTCATCAGACTCAATTTACGTTTTTGCTGCTCATAATGAGTAAAAGGTTGATTTAGCTCAGTGTTGCCAGCTGAAACTACAGCTGGGAGTATTCTTCTATATCCAGCAAACTAGAGTTTTCCCTTCTGCGTTCCTGAGTGTAAGTCATTGAGCTTTACTTCATTTCACAGTCCCGTGCGTTGCTCAGGTGGTCCCTTTAAAGAAAACGTGGCTGCATCATGACTTTTGCATGGTCCAGCCCAGTTGCTTTCCACTCTCATGGGGACCAAAATGATGGACACTTCATGTTGGGGCCAGCTCACAGGATACAGCTTCAAAGCCCTTTGCACATGCCGAGACGCAACGCGGTGAGGTGCTGCCGGTGAAATATGTGTTGATAGACTGGTGATGCAGACGCGTTGCAAGGTACTGAGCAAAGGATGGTCTCCAGGCAAATAACAAAGCGATAAATTCCCGAAGCCAGAAATTTCAGGCATCACAAAACCTTTTCTTCTTAAAAACAAAAAATGATCTAATTAATTAAATGTACTTTATGTGAAGGCCTTGTTTCTTTAAAACACCATCTTGAACTTGAAATCTAAGTTAGATTTACAGTATATTGAAATCGTGTTAGGTCACCTCCTTGCTCTTGATCGATACAGTCCATTTTTGTGAGGGTTTTAAACCACACCGCTGTATTTGTCCCTCTCTCATTGCCTTGTAGGAAATGTACAGAAAAAAGAGAAGTACGCCGTTGAGAAACTGACTACAAAATACTGTTACGAGTATGTATTTTGCCCATATAATCACTTTCAGAAACAGTCAATATGCATTTAAAGAGAAAATAATCTGAAAAAAATTGTGATTTTTAAAAAATCTCCCTTTAAAGAGACACTGTAGGGCTAAAGCTTCTCCCGGAGTTGCTAAGAACATTTTCTAAACTGCAATTTAAAAGCTTTCAATTACTACTTTTCACTATTTATGCTCTTCAGTTACTTTTTGCCTTTATTTTCCCGTCTTGTGACTAAGCAAATCTGGTGAATTTCACTTGCTTAGTATAGCTCACGTCACTCTCCTCGTGTCTGCAACCGTCCCCAAGAGAAGCCACTTCTCTTGAAAGTAGGATTTAATTATTTTTATTAATAAAATCCACATTGTAAGCCTAAACTATTTGACTGTGTCCCTTTCAAAAAGGAAATCATTTGGGACAATCTGGTTTTTAAATCAGTTTCTAAATTCTTGCCCCAAAGAGCAAATTCTGTAAGTTCCTTTGCTGAATAAGCACGGGAGTTTTAAGGAAGATGTAAAGACAAAATGAAACACCTCACGCAACCTGACTGCTGAATTTCAGCGATGCCTCTTCTTGTCAGCTTATTTTCTTGCCTTTTTTTCAGGGCTGTGGAAAACCATTTTGTCAGCTACATCAAAGCGTGGTGGCAGATTTCCCTTTGGAAGTCAGAGCCTGCTTCAAACGTCTCTTCAAGTCCTGCATATTTGGAGACTTGGGCCGGACAAGGTGGAGGCCTCTTCGTTTCTCTCCATTGCAGCTCCCAATCATCCTGCTGACCTCCTGGCAAAGCTGCTGGAAGGCTTCATGCACTCCCTCACAGTTCTCCCGGGCTGAGACTTCATAGTAAGTACCTCCCAGTTCACTGGCCAGCTGGAGTCCTTCTTTGGAGGACACCTGCCTGGCTCGCAGGAGGTCTCCTTTGTTCGCCATCAGCAGCAGGGGAATGTTGGCATTTGGGTGAATCTTGCGGATGTGCTGGTGCAGGGGACGGATGACTCGGTAGCTCTCATAGTCTGTGATGGAGTAAACAAAAACGAAGCCATCTGCCCAGTAGATTGAACGGTTTATCTGCTCTTGGCAGCATATGCTGTCGGTGTCATCCTGCCGTCAAAACCAAGAGGTGTGAGATTAGAGAACTCAGAATAGGGAGCAGACCAAGCAAACAGACAGCACTGTTACCTACACAGAGCTTTGTTTTAATGCAGAAACCTCTGTGACTGCCAGGGAACGTACCAGAGACGGGAGAAATTTCCACTGCGTCAGCAACGTAACACGGGTAAGCAGTACAGGAGCGGAGAGGGGTCAGATCAAATTGGTTGAAAATAAGAGAACAGCCAAAATACTGCTATTGGAAGTTTGTTCTGTATTCTATTGTACTAAACCAGCGTGACAGAAACCTGTGCTTTTATTGTGGATAAAATTGTGATGGGCATGGCAAGACCAAGACAAAATTCAGCAGGCTAGTCACACTACTGCAAGGGAGCAGTTATTACTATTGCGAAATTCTATTCAAGAAATCTTCATCAATTTCAGTAAGACTATTAGAACATATGTTCCATTATCTATTTATTATTCACATTAGCTTTAACATCATTTGTATGTGCTCAGCAATCTCCCAAAACAGATTACTTTTATTTAGACACCTAAATATGAATTATAAAGCCTAACTGCATGAAGTAGAGGTGGAAAAGAATGAGTAAAACTGATATGTTCTTTTAGAGTCGATCAGATAGTAAAAAAAGGACTACCAACAATGCTCTTCTGTGAGAAGAAGGAAGCAGAACTTCTGAAGGCTCAGAGTATAAATTAGGCTTACAACTTTCAACGGGAGTTCGCTAACTAACTGCCCTTTGTAAATATTTCAGCATTGCCAATAGAGCCACCGGCTCATCATACCTAGGAGTTCTTTGCCCTCGCCAGCTCACAGTAACACTAAATCCTGTTAGCAGTGAAATTGTTTAACAGATGCTCTTACCACGTCTCTCTCTCTCCCCAAAACCCTCAAACCCCAAAACCCAACAGAGTTGCACATGGAATGAAGAGGGATCCTCGGTAGCAGCCTTGTTTAAAAGGTTAATGAGTGTGAACTCAAGGCAGGCCGGGACAGAGTGTGGGAAGAAGGGCAATTTGCACTCTTGGTGTCTGGGTTGTAGCCAAGCTGGAGATAATTAGCCACCCTTCGTGTCCTGCTAGCCTCTTTTCATCAGCAGACTCCTTTCATGGGGAAAAAGAACTAATTGGTTTGGCAAGCGTTTGAAAATGTTTCTGGAGAAGGTGCACATTCAGAGAGCCCTAATGAGCAGAAATGCTCAGTTACTCCAGTTAAGCCCACCCAGCGGTGAGATGGACGGGTAATCCCCAACGGAATGCTTTATTCAGGAGAATCAAAGGCTAATGGGTTACTTTTTAAATTGAAATCTCTGCTCCAGAATGAATTTTGAAACACACAGTCATTTGCCATGTATAGACCAAGCAGCAGTGAATCCCCTGACAAAACCAGTTATCTGTTTGCTTCTGTTTCTCTCTTAAACATTAACATTTCCGGTGTGGCCAGAGTCCTGAGTGATTCCACATGACTTCCTCCTGAAACACCGTACTCAGCCTGCAGAGTTCCTTAAGGATTTTAACAGAAAATCCAACCTGTTCTCAGGAACAGTCCCTTCAAATTATTTCAGATACATCATTTGATGCAAACAGATAAGTGTGTCTGTGGGAACTGTTGAAACAGTGCAGACCTTTGACTGGGACAAAGAAAATGAAGCTCCTTCCTAATTAAATTAAAATAGTTTCTGTCTAAGAAACCTCAGTTGTTGGTAGCACTAAATTTTGTGGAGCTCTGGCTACAGTCACAGAACTTTAGGGCACAGTCTTAATTAAAACAGGGAAACCAGAAAGTAAACATATATCTGGTGTGAAAGAGGGAATTAAATTCTTTCACTCCCTCCTTTCTCCGTGGGATAGAACAGAGAGGGGATTCCTTTTGTCAAGTGTTTATCAGTCCCAGTTGTGCCTAATCGCCACCCACAGCTTCTCTTTGCAGGTCCTCTCCAAGCAAGCTGGCCTAGGGCCTTTGTACTATTAAGTTCCACTTGAATATCTGGAGGACTTCCATAACAGCTTTTGTTTGCTTTTTAGTGTCCAGAGTAAGTGAGGGGTCCCCTCCTCTGTTCTGTACATCCCCAGCAGCAGCAGAGAGTGGGGAACTTTGTCAAAGCTTTCTGCTTAAATTTATTTCCAGACATCAGAGAAAACGGAAACGGAAACCGAAGCTGTGGGAGCTTTGCTGATCCTGACCTGTAAGCTCAGGATGGAACGGTTCTACAGCACAGAAATGAACCCACGCACGCATGGGTCTGTGCAGGCAAAGCGAGGTGTCTAAAGCTGTCCAGGGCTAACCTGAAAGAGGATGAGAGAAGGCGGTGTTCCCATCCAGACATATATTTCGCCAAGCCTGAGCTTAGACTGATGTTAAGGCCAAACCTAGAAGTTAAGGTTTGATGGTGACCAGAGGATACCTAATTTTACCATGAAATCTCAGCTATTCTATAGGAATTACTACTCTCGTGAGCTATCCACCATTCACGTAAAACCAAATTTCTTTACCTTTCCTGCTCCTTCGACACAATTTTCATCCTCTTGTTCTGCATGTGAAGCAGATTTTTTTTTAAAAAAAGCCATCTTAATCTTAGATCCTGCTTGGAAAAGTATTTCTAGAAACAGATTCCTAGTCAAATATGATGCACTGAGCAGATGTTTTACCTCCAGTGAAACAAAGGGAGTATCCTGCACCTGTAGAGAGATCTGTTCCCCATCTATGGTGAACTTTCTTGAATACAAAGCACCTGGTGGAAAAGTAAGATCATTAGAGTCAGTGACTGTAACAAAGGAGAATGAGAACATAAAGGCAAAATGGAACTGTTGAAATCCAGATTTTTGATGCCACCGTCATTTTTCTTTAGAACTTAATTCAAGTCACATGGACATGTGAAGAAATGCCCTGTCCACAGTGGCTGTGTGCAGCCTTTCAGTCTGGTCCAAATACAATTGTCACAGCTGCATCTAAAACAACGTCCTTCACCTCAAATGGAGAGAAATCCCGTCTACTGGAGAGTAAGGAATTTGGATTAGCAGGGAGGTCACTTGGTGATAATAATGCCATCACTTTTGAAAATGATCTTTGGTTTAAGGAAACAGGTGTTTTTATTCCAGTGGAAAAGAGTCTGAGCTCATAGAAACATTTACAAGATAAGGAAATTCCGTATGGCAAAGTTTGCTGCATCTGAATCCACCATTATCATATTCTGTTTTAATACTGCTCTGTGAGGTGATCTAGCCCTTCTGGGATTTTTTTTTTTAACAGATCAGATTTTAAGCTGAAAAGATGGTACTGTTTTATGGGAAGGTGCTGCACCTCTGAACCAAGACCAGACAACATATTATTCCTACTCTGTAACGCGCTGCAGAAAAAAAGAGCAGGTACTTCAGACACTGACTGCTCTGCCTTACACCCAGTGGAAGGAGAAGCATGGTTGAATGATCACAAATACACTGCCACCTGTTTCTTATTTCTGGCATATTTATTTCTTCTGCAGCATGGCTGTTGGGCTGGCAGTTTAATGAGAAAAGCATGTGGTTCTCAGCAATGTCTCTGGCAGCAATCCATCGCAAAGCTCAGAAGTCTCACTTGATGTACAGTCTCCCATGGAAGAGATGAAGGAAAAGGAAGAGAAACAGTGCAGCCAAGCATCGAGGTTACTTAGGGTCAGTGAGAGGGAGCTCTAAGGAGGAGCTTTCAGGTTGTATTTCATCAGACACGCAGAGATCAAAGGTGTCTTGTACTGCCATCTCCTTTCCTAACTCATTCTAAATTCAGCGTGCATCTCGAAAGTGAAGCAATCACTGCTTTGAATCCTGTCCTCCTTCATCCAAAAACTGAGATGGCCTACGCGTGGGATGTGCTAGAAGGTATGAGCACGGTGTACAGAGATCTTTTCTACAACATTGATCGATACAGCTGGCACTTGCTTAGAACAGAGGCTGTGAATTAAACAGTTCACATGACCACATCCTCTCAGGCGTCAGGATTAAACAAGAAATGCAGTAGAGGCAGTTTGCGTGGTCACTTTACTTGTCATATAGAAAGAAGACTTCAATTTGGAAGTCTCCCTTGTTATAAAAGCCACTGAAAAAAGGGAGCACGCAGGAAAAGTTCTGAACTGCCTTCTACGCACTTTGGAATTCCTCTGGCTTCCTTGGGGTTGAAGAGAGCGCAGCGTTGGGTTTCCGCGGTTTAGTCGATATGCAAGTTGTTCCTTGAGTCTGCATTTTAGTATAGGTGTGTCCCCAAGCAAACCTTTTACTCTGATCCTTTTCCATCCAGTTGGAAAAAGAATAGCTAAAAGGATCATAAATAATGAGCCTTTGATTTATCGCTTTCATAGCTTGAGGCTATTAACTGAAAATATGCACCTTATGGACATCTAACACTGCTTGGCTCTCCTGTAATGTGCACCAGTCACAAAATAGAGTAGATTTCTTTTCAAGCTATCTGCAGTACTGCAGCAGAAAGCAGACTCACCAGTATTGGCTTCATAGTCTCCAATAAATCTCTTCGTGAGAAAGCGTACAACCAGGGCTGTAAAACAATGAAAAAAATATGGGTCTTTAACGTGAGCCACAATCAATCTTTGCAGAACACATGTAATATCTCACTGGAAGAGTTAGCATAATATAAAACCAAGTTAATCTTTGAATTGCTCACATATTATTCTGCAAATGCTTCTCTCAACACTCACAGAAAAAGATCTGGGGCCAGGCTGTGATTCCTAATGCAGAGTTTTTTGCAGCTTATATTGGAAATTACCCCTTAGATTCAGCGTGGCTGCTCAGCGTAGGATGCAGAGGTTTGTTTGTTGTGATTGCAGATATAACAATCTGACCTTTGGTTTGAAATAATTTTCAGTAAACTGAAATAATTTTCAGTAAACTGAAACTAATCCAAATACCACATTTGAGAGCTCTGTGCCATATAAGAAGTGAAGCTGATGGATGTAATGGTTCTTCCCAGCCTTAAAAATCCTCAGTCCTCCTCCTGAGCATTCAGCAAACAAACTGCCTGTGCTCTGCACGCACGGCTCATGCTGCAGCACCCTGGGCCTTCTTACTCACCTTCACCTGCAGTGCCTTCTTACACTGCTGGATTGGAACGTTTTCCTTTTTCTTGATCACTTTATAACACTTAAAATCCCGTCATGATAACAGTAACATACCCCTGTAGTGCTTTCATCTCAGCAAAGTCCTAATCACTTGCAGAACAACTTAGTTAATAGCTAAATAAAAGGGTTTATTCTGCAAACAATTCTGCCATAGTTTTCGTTTAAAATAATCGTTTTTCTCACAGTGGATACTGGGTCACCTCTTTAGTACCCTTAACTGAAATTGACTGTGCAGCTATCTTTAACAAGCAACTTAAAAGAATATGAAAACGTGGCTGCTTCAAATAGAAAACAATTTAAAAATTTAGAGTCCTGTGGAACCTCAGATGTAGTAAAACAGATCTGGCCTTAATAATTTCTGAAATAATCGACCATATATTCAAAAGTAATAGTGCTTGCTTTACTCTCCTTTCTTCTCTCCTTTGGAGAATAATGCAGGAAGACACATCTTGTATGCTGCTATTTGTCTGCGGAGCATAAAACATTTACAGCAGGAGAATAAAACCCCCTAGTCCCATTTTTGGGGTGTGGAAATTTAGATACGGTTAAATAATTTGAACAGGACCAGGTAGAATTTGTGAGTAGACAAACACGGTGCCCTCTCCTCCTAACTCCCACCTCACACTGGCTGCTCACACAGACCTACAGGAAATCTGCCTCACAGATTGTTCAGTGCATTTAAAAAAAAAAATAAATAACTGCTGCAACAGTTAAGACTTTTCACAGCCTGGGGTCTAGCTGAGCTGCAAACGAGCTCGTAAGTACAGCAGCAAGAAAAAGCATGGAAGGACACCTGTGGACTTACCTGTCTTGCCAACGCTGCTGCCACCCAGCACCACAAGCTTGATGATTTTGTTGGGCACGCAGTCTAGTACAGGGTACTCTGGTATGGGGAGCAAGAGAAAGTTAGTAGAATACTGTGACATAGTATCCTGAGAGATGAGACGCATGCCAGAAATGAGAGCTGTTCAACTCCGGGAGGAGTTGGGGGAGAAAAGAAGGAAAACAGCTTCTCAGCGTCTGTTCTTGGCGGTATATCCTTGGACAGAGAAGCCTTCTCATTTCATTTAAGTCGCTTTCCTGAGGAATGTGAGAGAGACTGGCCTCCTCTTCCCGATGCCTCCGCTCAGACAGCAACTTTGGAAAGCAAAAGGGAACTTTTTGATCAGCCCCCGTGAAAACTGACTCCTCCATTCCCCAGCCAATCACAAGTGAAACCATGACATTCCTCCAGCCGGGCACCGAGCTGTGCCTCCATCAGCCACGCTCCCTCGCTCGCTCTCGCTTTATCTCCCCGCTGCCAGTTTTATGTGCTGTCCCTTGGCTCTTTGCTAAAACGAGATTCTTCTGTTTTACAGTCATCACGGTAGCGTTTTCCGTGAGATCCAGTCACCCCCATCCTCTGCTCTGACTCCGCTTTGAATAATCCCGTTCTGCCTGTCTCCTTTCTTTGCATTTTCAATTGCCTCCAACTCCATGCTCTGTTGTTCTCCCTGTCCTATTGTGTCCTGCAGTTGGGCCCCTTCAGAGGGCTGAAGCTGATGGGACGCTCCTCTTCAGGAAAACAAGCACATTTCCCCCCCGCCCTCCCCCTGTTTTCAGGCAGCTGTGGGTGATTCCAAAATTCTAGCTCACGTATGTATCCTCCAGGATACATTTGATCTCCTGGGTTACACACGTCGTTACTCTTAATGGCCCTCTGGAATGTGGGTTAACGTCGGGTTGAGTTACACTGCAGTTTCTCCAAACATGGGAAAATGGATTTAGGGCTGGTGACAGAGTTGGGAAGGCTGAGGAAGGACTTGGTATCCCTCAGTGGGGCAAGCCGGACAGAGGGAATGAGGGAAGAATGGCTTCTGTAGGAAAACTCAGCGTAGTTTCAAGACAGCTGGCAGCTGCGAGGTCTGTTGGGATGACAGCATGTAACCGTACACTGGCTACAATCAACTCCCAGTTATCAAGGATAATGGGGAGGGGAGAAAAAGGGAAGAGCAGTGGGGAGGGAATGACCCAGATAAAGCAAAACTGCAAATAATATAAACCAGATGTAAATTAAACTGCAGAAAGTATGGTTAGAGCATTCGTCTTTGAAAAACTTCTCAAAAGAGGTCTGCAAGGGGCAGGAGCAGCTTTAGGCGGCAGTGGCGAGAGGCGAGCCTGGGGCAGGCCGCGTACTTCTGAGACGCGCGCTCTGTCACGCCATGTGGGAGACGGGGATGCTAACGGAAAGTGGCACTGCAAGCTAATCCACCCACAGGTCACGGAGACCTGGGGATGCAGATTTTTCCTGTCTTCCGTACGCTCCTAGCAGGCAGAAAGTAGGCACGGTTCATTACATAGAGGCTGCAGCCACCGAAAAGACTTTTTCTGCCCAGCTGCTTGCACGCCACTGCTTTCCATCCCAGCATAGCACGAGTTCTCCCCAGCAGGTTTCAGAAGCCAGGGATTCGGTTGCGAGGTAGCACAAGAGGATGGGAAATGGGGCCAGGTCTGTAGACTACCACCCCTTCCCAAAGCACCGGGGGCCAGGTTGTCAAATGATCTCCATTTCCGCGCCAGCATCACACGGGACATGCTGAGCGCAAACTGGCTTTAGGCAATCCAGCTTCGGTGGACAGCAGTCCAGGGAAATAAGCACAAGATTCGGGAGATTTATGGATGTGTCACTTTTCTAAAGCTCTGTTTCCCCTCTAAAAACTCCTTCTGAAGCAGTATTTGTGCAGAGTTGCTGTGTAAGCAGCAAGTGTTATTACTTTGACCATCATGACAGTCAGCTGATGAAGAGGTGGAACAAAATGTCTGGAGGGCTCTCCAGCTCATGGTACGGGGAGGGAGCTGCCGGATCATGTGTCGTTTGGGTCATGGCTCCTATGTGAACGGTTTTCAAATCTTCCAGTGTAAATTTGCTTCCAGATTTTCGCAAACACCCAAACAGTGAAAAACCTTTTCCAGGAAATTTCATTACCAGGGTGCTTTAATCTCACACAAGTTTTGTAAGAAGAGGGAAAATGAGAGACGGAATCGGAAAATGCTCAAAATCTTGTGGTCAATTAACAGGGCACTTTGAAATGTGTTATTAAGTTGGACACATTATAAATTTTGGTATTAGCTAGCAGCAGTATGTAACTGTCTCTCTCTCTAAGTGTAGGATGTTGGAACCGTTGTTACCGTTTGCTATTAAAAGCATATGTTAGTGAGTAATATAAAAGTATTCTTCACAATAGTCCTCCTATAAAAACAAACAGTAATATATCTATCAGCTTCTAGGTGGCCAGAAGAGTTTCAGCCCAGGAAAAAAAAAAGCTGGATAAGTTAAGCAAGATCATGGAGAGTATTCTGTATGAGCAAAGACATTCCTGGGAGAATACAGATCTGCTGGCTTGCTGCAGAAACAGAAAAAAAAAAGTTAAAAGTCCTTTTGGGTAACCAAATGTTGTGCCGGTGCTGAGGAAGTCCAGAAGGATCTCACAAAAGGCAAGTGAGCTTTAGTCTAGATAAAGGTAAGGTAATGCATCTAGAGAAAAGGAGTATAAACTGTGCTTAACTGGTGCTGAACTTGGACGTGGCACTCATGAGTTAGGAGAGAGACCTTGGAGTTCTCACTGGCACTTCGCACTCGTCAGCTCAGTGTGCAACAGCAGCAAAACAAGCCAACAAAATGCTGGGTATCCTCGGGAAGGGAGTGGAGAAGGAGCCATAGGGTAGCGTTTTGCTGCTGACGTAAACCCTCGGAGCATCCCTGTCACCAGCGTGGCATGCAGTTCTCTGCATCTCAAAACCAGCGAGGGCTGCGAAGGCACAGAGCGGGGCACCGAAAACGATCCCGGCGAGGAGCAGCTGCTGTGTGAGAAGAGGCTGGAAAAGCTGTTTACCATGTGCTTGCAGGGATGCTGGTGCTGACAGAGGAGATGCGTGGGGGCAGGAATGAAAGACCAGTGGTGGAGGAAATGTTGAACTGCTTCTTTTGGCAGCTGTGATGGCTTCTGGTTGCTTAAAAAAAAAATGTGCAAGCAGTTTGAGGCTGCATCTTGGAAGCAGACCAATTGATTTCTAGTTCCTTTGCTAATATGGTTCAATCTGAATTTCTTATGCACTAGCCCAAGCTTCTTGTGCTTCTAACGGAATCTTGTTTCCACTGCGTGCAGAAATCCCTGTCCAGAGAGAATGGGTTTCAGTAATAATAAAAAAAAGCAGCATGTTCTCCAGAAGTTTATAATCTATTCTCAAGCTCCTGCCCTCCTCCCAAATCATAATTTTTAGGCTCTAATTCTGAAAGAGTTACGGTAAGATATAGAAAAAAAGCCAGAGGTTTTAATATCTGATCCTTACCTGATTTTCCAGATTGTCAGAGAAGTCTTTTCACTAAGTGAAGCCATGCAGAAGGATTCACACTCTTTGAGATTGTATAACCCCTGGCATGTAGAATAAGAATTGTTTTTAAAAGAGATTGTCATTGTTTGTGCACAATGGACTTATATTTAGCTAAGAAAACCATGTTTTAAATTCAAATGCTCTTGGAAAAACAATAGCTTAAATTAGGGGGAGAATGTTTGCAAAACTCAGAGCAACTTTGAAAATATTTGGATGGTTCTGGAGATTTCGCTAACCGCTCCTTGGGTTGCTCCGTGCAAAGATATGTGCCTTTGCATGTTGCACAGAGATTATGTTATTTCCACACCAAATCTTTTACAGATTTATTTATTGGTCTGTGTTGCTTTTGGCTATGGTTTTTATAAGATTTTCTATTTTTATTGTTCTTGGCACTCAGACATCTTTAGAGATGAAGTGTTCTAAAAATAAAAATATTTGCCATGACCATAGTGCTTTTCATATGAGGATGTCAAATTGCTTTTAAAACTGGGTATAATTATTCCTCATACATTTTACAAGAGGAGGAAGAGACGAGCAGAGCCAGAGCAATCTTGCTAAGATCCCCCCACGCTGGAGGAATGGAGATTGTTTTCACTCTTTCCCCTTCTGCCTAGCACTGGCAAAAATGATTTTTTCTTTTAAAAATCTGTTTGTAACAGTTACGTTTCCCTCCAGTACCTCTCAGATGTTTCTGAGACATTATGGCAACCTGGCTGGAGAAGTACGGCGCATTTCTGAGCAGAAATGCTGAATGTGGCGCTGGGGGAATGCCGGTTGCTTCGGCAGATGCTGTGATAAAACTCGTAACCAGCAGCTCGTGTATGCGTCCCCCACTCCTGAATGTATTCCAAACGACAACAGATTGATCTTTGCGGCTTTGGCTGCCTGTCTTTGTTCTTTGGTGCAAACTTGGGGCCCAAAGGCCAGGTCTCACAGCGTTTTAACCACCTTTTTGCTCCCAGTAACTAAATACCCTCATAGTTGGGCAAGGCAAATAAAAAGGATCTTCGCAGGAGGTAAGAAAGGAGCAGAACGGAACGCGATGTGCGTGAGGAACCAGCCTTTCTCTGTCTGCTTGGGATTTCACCTTGTGCAGAGCCTGATTGTGGGTAAAATGCCTTAAAAATTTGGCCGTGTGCTTCGGCAGTAACCTCAGAAGGTGTCGTTTGGGGACCAGACTGCCATTTTGGCACCATCGTTGTGCCCAGCACAAAGCTGTTCTGATCCGGGGGCCAGAGGGGGAAGAAGTGTCCTCAGATGCTGTTGCGACAGCTGTGATAGATCATTTTTGATTCTATTTTGGGACGTAAGGGAGGCGATCATTTAAATATATAGTTCAATTTGGTTAAACACTGTACAGATTCCACTATTTCTGTATTTCCTGTCCCTAATTTTGTGGCATTGCTGCTCATGGAAACCCTGTAAGAGGCATATGTCCTTTTTCACTTTTAGCATATTTTGTAAGGATTTTTTTTTTTTTTTTTTTTAGGTTGCTGAATACTCCCTCGGGAGCCTGTAGTAGGTGACGTGGAAAGTACAATGTGTATAAGAGAACATCTCTGCAGGCGAGCAACTCAAATAGAATGGAAACATCTTGGCCTCGTAAAAAAGTTTGTGCTTTGGAAACTGAACCGTCCTCCCTTCTCCGCAGATATTCCCACAGGGTCAGGGCTGGAGTAAGGGGCGGCGTGTGGAAGCTCCTGTCACCGCTGACGACGTGCTTTGTGCACAGCACGAGCAGAGGGCTTCCAGCCACCTTCATCAGCACTTTTCAACGGCACGCAGTTTGTCGTTAATACAAAATACGAGCCCGGTTCCTTCCAGGTTTGACAGAATTCTGTAGCTCTTAGTCAGCCAGATGACAAACATTTCTACCCACCCCTGGCTTCACGCGGGATGTTTTCCTCTGATATGTGTTTGCTTTTGGTTTGCGCTGTGTGAAGTGGTGTATGGCGACTCGGCAACGTTTTTTCACTCCTTTTCCTCGGGGTTTACAATAGACGCTATTGTCGTTCAAGGCGCTGCGCTCTGACAGAGCCCTTTTTGTGATTTTGCTGAAACGGGGACACGTGGTGCAGAACAGCAAAGGATTACTTGGTGCAAAACCACTGACTCCATCATCGCACTAAGCGTCGTCGTAAAAACCCATTTGTGGGTGCTCACAACCCCTGAAAAGCATCTCGGGGAACACCGAGTTTCAGAAAGCACCTTTGAGGAGTTTCAGTGCTCCGGCACGGCCATGCTTTCCCTCTCTGGGGGGTTTGGCAGCATCCCCCAACTCCCCAACACCATCCGTGTAGGGATGGAGCCTTATTCCAGTTTCACCAGTGACACCTGCAGCGTCCATCCCAGCAAAGCCTCCAGCCACCTCCCTGGGCCGAGGAACATGGAAGCATCCCCGCCATCCCCACAGCTGCACGGATCAGGGCATCCCGGGCAGAGCCCAGCCCTGCGGTGACCCTGAGGGAGGCACCACGTCTGCCTGCAGCGAGGGAGCCTCGCAGGGTCCGGCTGCCCGGGGACGAGGGGAGATGAGCGGGGAAGGAGGTGGGCTGCGGGGAGGGGAACGAAAAGGCAAGGGAACCCCTCGGGGCCCGTCGCGGCGCGAAGCCGGCGCCGTTTGGGCGTCGCACCGCCGGCGCCCCGGCCCCATTTGGCGGTTGCGCCACCTGCGGCTCCGGCTGCCGCTGTCAGTTGGGCGGCTGCGTCCCAACATGGCGCCGGCGGCAGCGGGGGCGGCCGCGGGGCGCGGGGCCGCGTCGGGCGGATGGAAATACTGATGACGGTCCGGAGACTCGCCTCCATCTGTACCATGGTGAGAAACGCGGCCGACGGGGCGAGGCCGTGCCGGGGGGGTCGGCCCGAGAGGGGCCCCGCCGGCGGGAGCGGCCCCGCGCTGAGGAGGGCCCCGCCGCGGCCGGCCGCAAGAATAATCAGTAAAAAACTAAAAAACAGGGGTTCTGGGCGGCAGCGCCGGCAGTCCGACCGGGGGGGTGTCTGTGGGAGGTAGCGGGGCGCCCCGCTGCCCGCACCCCCCGGGAAAGCACGGCCGGGCCGCAGCCGGCAGCGCGGCGGCCTCGCTGGGGACCGGGGTGCCGGGAGCGGCCGTGCCCGGGAAGGGGCGAGGGAAGCGGTAGGAGCTGGAGTGCCAGCCTGGCTGCTCGGCGCCGCTTGGCTTGACGGTGTTGGAGCAATTAGGCCTTAATCCCGGGTGGGGAAGGGTGGCCGGCGGAGCGCGGAGCTCTCTGCGGGAACATCTGGGGGATGTGTCAGCTGCCGGCCTGCTCCCACCTCCCTGTCTGGGGCAGGTGGATGCTTTCTGTCAGAGATGAACTAAGCTAATTACTGAACGTTAATTCCCTTTCTGGCTCGGATCACAGTCATTTGTTGTGATAACAGCTCAGTTTAAAGGTTGTTATACTAGTTTGGGAAAGCTCTGTAATCATTTCACATGAGCGCGTATAACAGGCTATCATCCGTACTGCCAATGAAAACCCAGCGTGAGGGAGACTAATAATTGCATGATTATGCAGAATTTTTAATGAAGTTACACTGCAGCGTAAATAGAGGCCGGCAAGTGGTTTGTCTAGCACTAAACCACAGCTGACGCAGAAGAAAATATTGCGTCTTGTTGACGATATGCCCTCTAAACATTTCACAAAGGTTCTTACTGGAAGGGTTTTAATCGGGATAAGCTATAACAGGAGTTTGAATTGCCGGAATCCAGGGTAGATTCAGGCTGAGGGTATTCAATTTTAGCATTTTGTTTTTCACCGTCCCGCATCTCAGGTGCTCCAAGGGGTCAGTCTTCGGTTTTAGATCTCATTTGAAACAGTAGCAAACCAGAGAGCAGGCTGCAGTGTCCAAAGGGACTCTTGCTTACCGACTTGCTGAGACTGATTTCACGCGTGTGCGAAGGGTGTGGGGTTTCTCTGTTTCTTTTCCGTGTAGGTACTGGCTGCCAGTTTTGATTAACTGGAGATCCACCTGAGCCGAACCACAGTGGTGCCGTACAGAGCTGAGTTTGGAGTTTCGCAGTAGTTCTCTTAACAAGAGAGGTTCATTTGGCTTTATTTGTTTGTTTTAAAAAAATTGTGGCAATGCGTACCTGATCTTAAAGTTTTTTATATTGCAGAAGACTTCCCAGAACTTCATACTCCACTAATCTCACTAGATTTTTTTTTTTTTTTTTTTTTTTTTTTTTTTTACATAATTTGTATTTTTTAACTGCCTGTCACAAACACAGGTGAAACTAAGGCCATGTGAGGTGACTGAATCATGGCTTCCTTGTGGAGCTCTCCACCCCAGAGGCAGGTGATTGACTCGGTTCCATACAATATTTTGGATGCGTTCCTGAGATCAGCTGACTGAGCCTCAGATTAAGAGGGCGAACGCAAGGCAATGCCTTTCCCTGTGAGTGTGCGGCCAAACCTGAATGCAGCCATTGCAGTGTTTGTGATGTGTTTTTAGAGACTTTGGCAACGCGTACTCAGTCTTGGATTCATTTTTGCTCCTGTGCTCACCTTGATTTTGGTTGGGATGCTAGAAGAAAGCTAAGCAGATACTTGTGGCCTACTAATGTCCCTTCTGAAGTACTACGTGTTTTTTCAATACTGCAGCTTTGGGGAACCACGTTCTCCTTGCTGTTTTTGAGGAGAACTTACTGTTTCTTTGCTCTGCAGAAAATGTTGAGCAGCGCTGCCACCACTAATTTATTGTGTGAGACTTGGTTCCAAATTTCTTATGTAGCTATTTAATCAAATGCTATGGAATCTTTCAGCATCAGTGGTTTAGGTGCATGTGTAGCTTAACTAAACTTACTTCAGTCTCACTATTTTTTTTTCTTCAGCTAGCCCAGGAAAATTAAGGTCTAGGTGCTGTAATTTACAACTGAACCAGTTTATTTGCATCAACTTCAGTTAATGTCCAGTAAGTGAAAATACTTTTTGCTTTGTCATAATGTGAATATGAAAAACCTACGCCTTCTTTACAAAAACATGTAATTACATATCAAAGTCCCTTTGGGAAACTGCTTTCTTCAGGATTATGCTAATATGTAGTGATTGTACAGTACTTTACATCTTTTTAGCAAAATACGCATTTTTTTTACCGGCATTTCTAGTCATCTGTGCTTCAGGCTGGAAAACTGAAACACAGGTCTGTGACGTTCTCAGACCCCTCGGTCAACCAGCGTCACAGGGACTAGTGT
Source organism: Chlamydotis macqueenii (assembly GCF_036417535.1). Classification (NCBI taxonomy): domain Eukaryota; kingdom Metazoa; phylum Chordata; class Aves; order Otidiformes; family Otididae; genus Chlamydotis; species Chlamydotis macqueenii. Next base: position 2,457,996 of record NC_141566.1, read on the forward strand.
TTCTGACTTCTCATCTCAGACTCTCCACTCTTCTGCAATATCTCTTTAAAAATTAAATTCAATGCCCGATCTCATTAGTAAATAGTAATGTACTTGTAACTTTAATCATATCCCCCTCCCTAAAAATAACTTCCAGGTTTTTATAGTGAGGATCATCTCTCCTGTGCCTCATGATCATTGCGTTTCCTTGATGTGAGCACCGTCCCTTTTTCAGCGATTGTGTAACATTCATGTGGCAACTATAGATTGTGAAGACTGGAAACTCTTCGGAAAATACTTGTTCATTTGCGTATGATTCGTTCCTTGGTAAGGCTGCTGACAGCGTACGGCAAGACACATCCGTAGCCAAGAGCCACCGACCAGAGCTCTGGTTCTCTGCTGCGTCCCTTTGACTTAATTCTGGTTCCCAGCCCTTCTCTTTACCGTGAATTCTAGGAGTCTGTGTTTTCTTTTCCCGAGCAACTGCAAGATTAGCAGGGAGAATGAAATAGAAAGCACTATTGAGGCATTTTGTTACCCTTCATGAAAAATGCATAGCTCCTGTTTCAAAAACATTTAGAAAATATTTAGAATCTTTCTAGTTCTGTGGTGTACGCATGGGCATGGACAGAAGCGAATCCTCTCTTGACTGAGGAGAGAGAGAGCAAGAACGGCGGAATTTCCATGGGTCTGACTCCATCATCTAATCCAGAATGCCTGCTCTGCTCAGAGGGCAGAGACAATTGGTTGTAGAACTGAGGTTTTGAGTCAGGTTTTTTGTTACATTGACAACAATTTTTTTTTTTTTTTTTTTTTTTTTTTAATTGGAGAAGCAAAACAGAACACCAGAATGGAGCAAGGTGTGACACGTAGATCTGATCTTTTCCTCTCTGCTGATTTTGTGAAAAGTCTGTAGTAAGCTGTTAGCAGAACTATTGGTGTTTCTGGTAGGCTAAATGGGGACACTTCCCCTAGATTGTTTGCTAAACCAGTAAGACATGCCTGAAGAACTCCAGTCCAGTATACAAATTGGTGGAAGTCTTATTCTACTCCTCTGAATCAGTACAGCGTGGATATGGTTATTAACTTCAGTGCGAGAGAAGCGATGACTGAATCATTTGTAAGTAATACGTTTCCATTTGCCACTTGAATAATTTGCACTGTTCAGTTCAAGCAGGGCCTTCGTGTCACTCGTGTATAATGTTTACCGTACTGCTGTTTCACCTGTATCTGTAGAATTTTGGTTTAGCTTTATCAGAGAAATAGCATTTGTAGGTGGGAAGGTGTCACTGAGGAAGTGGAAAGAAGGGAGGATAAAAGTAGAGCTAGCAAAGCAGACATCCGTTTGCAGCGGTGCTCTGCTTCCTGATTGACTTGTTAAGCTGAAGGAAACAAATAGTCATCTTTGCTCTTAAACCCCAGCTTGAGAATAACTCGCTTTGTTTTAGGGGAAAAAATGTGTGTAGCCTTTTGCAAACCAGTTAGTAGGTCACTTCATGCAAGGTTTTTCCTCGTGCCGTTGGTACTCCAGTTTAATACTGCGTGTGTGATGGGAGTTACTGATGCGTTCGCTGGATTTTGGACTTGTGGCAGTTTGGGGATGTAAGCCTGTGCGAAGCAGCCAGCCAGCCTGCAGTTAACAGCCAGCTCAGGTGTGTAGCACATAGATTTCCTCTGAATGGTTCTTCGGATTTTCCTGCAGTCCTGAACTGCCACATGGAGGAATTTTTCTGGTGTCTGTTTTGATCCCATCTTTTCTAGAAACTAAGATTTCATGACTTGACTCTCCCTGGGAAAATGAGAGATCCTAACTGTTGTGCCATGGAGCACTGAGGAAACTATGGACAGTGTATGGTTCGTTAGTTGAAACTAGGTATTAATTGTACTAGAGGACCTCTGCTACAGAGCTATAACAATTTAAAAATAAGGTATGAATACCTGGGAAAAGATATGAAAATAGCAGAGTGTAGATAGTTCAAGAGGTGCTCTGTATTATTGAATCGTTCTTGCTTTGTTCTTTAATCAGGATTTAGAACAAATTATTTTAATTCATTGAATTCATCAGTATTTATATGCATCTAATTTGTTTCTATTGAAAAGTAATGGCTTTCAGTATTTGCTCTTACAGGTGTCAGTTTGGGAGATTCCTAGACTTGTTGCCAAAATAAAGGGCTGCACTGTAGATCGTTGTATTGCTTCTTATGTCTTATTTTATCTTTTCATCTCCTTTCCGAGTGATTTACCCGCTTAGCCTCTCGTGCGCCGAGTTGCGCATGTATACACATGCAGATCCACGGTGTCAGAGTTTTACTGCCGTTCCTCTGTGCCTCTTCAACCCATACGTGTGTAGTGTCTGAAGTTACAGCCTATTCATAAATCTGCGGTGTTATGTTTTGCCTTCCATCAGCTCCACTCGCTCTTTTTTACGGTGTTGTTCCTCCGCTATTTGCTGTGTGAAGGTCATGATAAAAGTAGTAAGTTACCAGCTCGCAAAGGAACAATACTGGTAAACACTGAGCCTGGAATACACTTGTAGATCTGTTTGTGGTTGTTCTTTTAGATGGCCAGAAAGCTGTGAAATGTTTGAGAGCTGTGCTAGCAAGACATCTACTCTTATGTGTGTTACTAGGTCATTTGAGAGAAACCCAAGGTCAGGAGAAATCTTGCGGAGCTCTTCTCGGGTGGATGAACTAGCTGTGGACGCTGGTGATCTCAGAGACAGTGGCTAAGAAGGGGGAAGTCGGTCGCTTACAGTTACACGTTACAAAGACCAAGATTCTTAAGCAGTAGTTTCTGTACTTCCTATCCTCAATCCAGCATCCTTTCCGGGTGTTCTTTTTGCTGGAGCCTAGCTTTACTGTCTAATTTTCAAAAGTGTAAAATTACAGAGTTTTGCCAGTGTGTATGACTTTACCTTTGTGAGGCAGAGATCCTGTGGACCTTGCAAAACCAGCTCCTAATTGAATAAACATTTATGTGAAACAGTTTACAAGGCATTCTGTATTCATTTATTTAAAAACACTCTAATTAAGGCTTCAGGTTTTAAACACTTCATAGTAGTAAACTTATTTTGAAATACAGAATTTTCTAATTTCACTGTGCTCTCCACGCTATTGGCAGCAGCCAGAGTGCTCTGTAAGCTTTACTCCCAGTTTAAGAGTGAGTAAAGCCAGCCTTTCCTCTGTGCGCTGAACGACTGCGCAGATTAAGAAGATGCTGTAGTATTTGGAAACGTGGAATCTTGGAGAGTCTGTGACACTGTTATACCTGCTCCTTTCAAGGTTATCGGTTTGTTTTGCCCGCGTAAGTATGCCAAGTGCTGGAATCTGAAGTTCGGTTTACCGTAATTTGTTATGCCTAGAACGGCAGCCTTCCTGGGTGCCCAAAAAGGGATCATTTCAAAACCTGGATCATAGTGAGTGACAGCTGAGCTCACGACTCTTCATCTGACGTCAGTGCTACACAACCAAGGAGTTTTAGAAGATGGGAACGCAGCATCTAATTCTGTGTTTAGAAAATCGTGACAGTGTGTTCTGTCAACTTTCAGAAGCGCAACCCCAGTTCTCCTGCCTTCTGCGCTTTCCCACATGGTAATTTTAATAGTCCTGAAACCAGAACTATTTTCACCGCTAATACAGCGAAGTAAGTGCAGGCAGACTTTATGAAATCTATCATCTCATTCAGATGTCTTTCCTGAAAGGTTTTAAGTAGCACTGACTTGGCCTACTTGTTCTTTTATTTCTTTTTGTTTGTTTGTTTTGTTTTTTTCACTCTTTAAAAATCACTCTTCGGTCTGGCAGTATATTTAACCAGCTTTTCTAATCTGGAGGGCTGCATGATGATGTCCCTTGGAGCCTTTCTGCCCAACTCGAAAGCTGCTTCCCAGCTTTTTCAAGTGCTAAATCTTATCAGATTCTAATTTGTTAAGAAGAGTGTGTCAAATGAATAATTAGACACGTCTGCAAGACTTGTGTACCAGATATGTTCTGGACACTTACATATCTCCTAGATATCTTTCCCTTTCTTTGCCTTTCTTTATAAGAAATGTCTTTTGCAGAGAGGTGCGTGCCATGCGCTCAGTGGGAATCAACTGATTCCAGCCCAAAAGCTGGGTTAGTGTGGTGTTGAGCCCAAGCTAGTATATTGTGAGGGATTTTTATTTCAACAGCTTCCGAGCGTGCATGCAGCTGCAATAGAAGTTTAGAGATGGCCTAAGATGCAATGTGTTAATTACTTCATTTGAACTGAGTGATATTAATTGCAATGGGAGAAGGGTAAAGGGTTGGTGTAAAAAGCATGTGTTGTGAAAATTAATATTTTGCACTGAGCTAAAAAAAAAAATAGTAATTTATCCTTCAAGAAAGGCTGTATCTTCGAATTTCCATGGTCTGTGCGGAGAGTGTTTTAAATTGACTGATTCTCTAGCTTGTTAAAAGTAATCCGGTGCTGTGATTCGTATTGTGTGTATTTTAGATAGGACTAAAGCAGCTGAAGTCTACGGGCAAGCAGGGGAAACTGCAGTTTAAACGTTACACAATGTACGGATAGGAAATTTTCTGGAACTTTGGGAGCAGTCATATGTATACATACGGATTTTAAGAATTCTCTTTTGAAAATCCCTTGCTGTCTACAAATGAACTGTAAATGGAGCACCTAAAATGGCAGGGCGCCCCAAAATAAGCACAGCAATGACTTACTCAGACGTAAACTACTCTGCTTCCCCTCACCAAATCTCAAGGCTGTTGCGAAGAGGACAGTGGGATCTTCGCACTCATAACCCTTTCCCATCGTCTGCTTTGTGGGTTTTTTCCCCTGGCTTTATAGCCTCAGTGCCTCTCTGCTCACTGTTGGCTCAAGCAGCAGTACAGCGTTGACCTGATTATTTTTGACAAGAGCTCTGAATAACAGCAAGGATACTGACCCAATGTGCTATTTTTTATCCTTTTCTTACTGCCGCTCGAGCAGCAGCTGCTTCTTGCTCGTAAGCTCTGCTTGCGTGCTGTCGAGATAGTACGACGTTGCTTTTCTAACCCTTCCCACGTCTGCAAAGGTACCTTCGTGGCAGCAACAAGTAGATAGTTAGAAGTGGAAGTGTGAATTCCCTTGAAGTGTGAAAGTGTCAGTTCAGGATTAAAAAATTTTGCCTGCTACTGTTGGTTAGTCTGTAATAATAGTCCACTTATTCTCAGCCAGGTGTTGCAGAGGATCAGGATTTCAATGAAACTTGGTAAAATTCGTGGTACTAAAGAGGGAAGAGGTTAGAACTTGAAGCAAGAACCGCGTGGATGCCGGACATGTGGATTTCTCTCATCAGCTGATGGTAGTTTGTGTTCTGAGCTGTGCAGTTGTTATTCATCGCTCCAGCTGTCCTTCCTTTCATCGCTAGCTTCAGAAGAACTCTTCAGCAAAGGACCTTAGCATTTCTACCATAAAGCTGCTAATGTGTAGTGAATAGAAAAGGGATAACTTTTCTTCATCTCCCAGCAATAATTTCTTATGATCCTTGTCCGATAAGTGAATGCAATCTATAAGGCACTTGTCTGTAAGAATAATTACAAATTCAACTAAGTTTAAGGGCATAGAAGTATTTAAGCCTCTGGAAACTGTTGATACATTTCCAGTTGCTGAAATCAATTAAATCTAGACCAGGCAAAATGCTCGTTTTCTTTGCAGGAATAGTCGCAAGCAGTTTGTAGAGCTGATAGGAGACCATCACGCCTGCGCATACTTCTTTCTTATCTCGTTTTGGTGGTGCAATGAGTTAGCGGCAGTGGAATCTGGCTAAGAAATAGAAGTCTACTACCATTTTTTTCCACTTGCATGGTGTATTGAACTGGAAATAAATCTTTGTCTTCTCTACTGAGCAAAAAGGAGTCACAGTTTACAAGCTGGAAGACATGATAGGTCTCTATTCTGGTTTTGATGGGTTATTCCCCCGCTGGGCTAAGCTTGCTCGGTCTCTAGATTCAAAGTCAGTTCTGCTAATGAGGGTGTGAACAGGATAAGGGAGCTCTTGCAAAATGCAGCCGACCTCTGAGACGGCATTTTAAGTCGCAGTAATTTCTAGAAAATTAGAAATCCTGATCACAAGTTGCTGAAACTTTAGTTGTCACCTCCTCCACCAATATGGAAGTGTTAAATTTGCGTATCTCTGAGAGTCTAATTATATAAGTAAAACAGAATTACCACTTTAGGTAAACTAGGGGGATGTTCTCCTTGTCAAGTAATTATGTGTTGACTGTATAAATTTGTGTTTAAGAAACCGAAAGGTTTATCATCTTCCTGAACCGGAGTAGCAGCGAGTTCCTTGGGAGCATTTTCCCGAACCTCCCAGAAGTCTCAAGGATGTACTTCTGGGGTTTTGGTAAAATGTATTTATTTGTCCTGTGCTAGCCATGAGAAGTCAATTCTAATCTCGTGCATTAAGCTTTATATTTATCTATATTTTAGTGTACATAATTTGCTTAGCTTTTATATGCCAAGCACACTCAATTGATATGTATTAGTGATTTTTTTCTCGTGTCATTTTTTTATTGCTCCCACAACGTGTGTCATAGTTTAGCAAAACAGTATTGATTTTCTTATGTTTTTAGAAGTATAAAGTACTGTAAGATACAGAATAGTTTGTCTGTGGCACCCCAGAAGAGATGCTTCTCTCCTGATTCACCAAATAACCAGATACAAATTTTCATACCTTGAATATTTGCGTTAGATTTTATTTCTAGATTAGAAATGCGGCTTTTATTTTTCCAAAATTATGAAGTGTGTGTTGTTTCTTATGAGCAGATGTTTATGTGATCTGAGGCAGGAGTATTCATCCAGATGGAAAAATCTTTTAGCAGGGGTGGGAAAATGTGTATAACACCTACCAGTCTGAAAACAAAGGTGCTTATTAGGCGTCATTACAGCAAGACACGGTTCGTGCTGCACTGGATTTGTCTCCGCTTGGTTGATTTGCAAATTTAGTTGCAGAGATCACGGATTGTGAGTAGCTGAACATTGACTCCAGTTACACAGCCTTTCTCACAAACGTGCCGTGGATTTCCATCCTGAAACGTGACCAAGGCCAATTTGTGTTGTCACCATAAAGCGCTTTTTTGTCCCCCAACGTGCCCGTTGCCGTGTGTAGTGTGGTTCTCCTGGGCGTTGACTCTCATGGTAAATCACTGTGCTGTTTGCAACGTAGTTGTTGAGTTATTGTATCATGGTATGCTAGGCATGTGCATTTTCTAGAGCCTCTTCAGTATGTTACCTATTATTTAATTTGAAAGCCTGTATAGATGTGTAGTGGTATTTTTCATTTGTATCTAAAATAGTAAGTTTTATCCTCATTATGTTGCTGGAGACTCCAGGATGCGTTAAAATGCCCTGTAAGCTTAATATGTCGTCCTTAAATTAACGGTAGCAAAGCCAAAGCACTTTTAGGTGATCTGAGTTTGAGGAATCTCTGATAAAATTCGTCTTTCAAATTTTTTTTGTTTATTTTTGTAGTCATGCGTCACTTGTCCATAGTACTTTCCAGAAATGAAGTTAGAAAATTATAGTATTTCTTGTGTAAATTGCTAGTGAAGGTGAGATTTTTTCAGGGATTCTTTATATGAGATGCAAATAATAAACAGCCACATCAAACCTTTTGTGCAGTCCACATCACAAAAAAAACATTTCTTCCTTCATGGAATTTGTAGCCCGTATGATTTCTGTCCTCCAGCTTTAGAAGTTCCTTGTGTTACAAGTTTCTTCAGTTTTACAGTGCATTCTTGGCTAAATTTAAATTGGTGTTTCTAGGTCACTGTGACTAACCTGAAGTCTTAAGTGAGAACATATTTCTTGTCGTTAACTTTCAAATAAATTCAAATGCAAAAGCCCCTCCCGTTAGATCAGATAGCTCTAATTCTGCCTGATGAAGCTGGGTTTTAAAGTGAAGCCATGGTACCTTTTATAATAAATAAAGCATCGTATTGATTTCATTTAGAAGAACATAGGAAACACGAGATGCTCTTTGTTTTTATAGGAGTAGTATGAATTCTGTTGGACTTTAGTAAGTTTTCTTTCCCCCCTCTGACATAAACATACTTTTCTTTGTAGGGCGCCAATGCCTCAGCTTTGGAGAAAGAGATTGGTCCTGAGCAGTTCCCCGTGAATGAGCATTATTTTGGCTTGGTCAATGTAAGTGAATTTGCTATGGTTGAAACGCTGTTTAATAGTTCATATCCTAATTTTGAATTTAACAGGGTTCTCCGTTAGAACTTACAAGCACTTGTAACTTAGTGGGACTCTGCATAGACAGCGCATCCTGCGGTATGATGCTATGCCAATTCAAATTTCATCTTAAGTACAGAAAAAGTAGTATATTTATAATAAAGTCTTTGAGAGAAACCTTCCTCTCAGGTATGTTTTAAATTATAGTATTTTAATATTTAGCTGGAATGGACATTAATGAAGTTTGTACATTGTTCATGTGCTCTTCTAGAGAAGAGAGATTTGATTTTCCACTGATGCTGCAGTGTATGGGAGCCTTCAGGTTTTAAAATAAAAATGTGTTCCTTTTCTGAAAGCATATTACTTGTGGGATTAGTGGAAGTTTTTCTATCCAAGGACATAGCTAGGAGATGAATGACACCGAGTTGGTCAATGATTTTTTATTTTTTTTTTTTTTGTAATGTAATACTCCTTTTTAATTTTTTACAGGCCTATGGATCCTTCTAAAAAGATTTATTTTTTGTATCTGTCAGTTTGTATAGCTCAGACGTCACTGGGATCGGTTGGGCAGTAATTATTGTCTACCTAAATTAACCATTGAGAGAATGGAACATCGATATTAATCTTGCAGTGCTTCTGGAGGAGAAAGGCAGCTGTTGTGCCTGCGACATCTTTTACCAATGAATGCAGGAAGTTAGTTAATAGAAAGTGTTCTGAGGCATTGTATTTATGATCTGAAAATACAATTTTGGCAAAACTCACTAGAAACATAAGTATAATTCTGTTTGCTTGTCGTCTAGGTACCTTTCATTGAAAACTGAAGGAGCATCTATCTTTTGACACACCAAATAAGGTTGACATAGCTACTGAAGTGTTACTTGTTGCAGCTCGTTAGAAACTCATGTAATTGACTTCTGTGTGGGTTTCTAGCAGTTTGCGTTCTCGGACACCAAGCTATCTAAACACACTGAGTTACAGTCCTTAAGTATGGTGTTAATGGCCATTCCAAAGCTGCTGAGGTTTGCGCCGTAATGAGAAAAATGGAAGGCATCTCCAATTGTAACACAAATAGCAGTGATGCATGGTGTGGAGGGGAAAATAGCATTCTAAAAATAACCAGAATTATTATAACTGCGTCCATTCTCTGTTTTGAAGGACGAAATGTGACTAATACTCTTGTGCTTTATTCCTTGCAACCAATTTATTTAATATGATTGTTTTCATGCTGATGTTCTGCAGAGCTTTTCCTGAGTTATTTCTAGTTCTATCACGATTTGAAGTTAATTGGAGCTCTTTAAAGAGGGCAGTTTCATGGCTTCAGCATCCATACTAGTAAATGTGGACAACGAAGGTTTAGAAAAAATTTTTACTAGTTATTTTCTCTTTGGATCAGCGAGCTGAACCAGCTTGCCAGCAGTCAAACTGTTGCTCAAGCCACCGCAGAGTATATGGGGGAAGGGTCTGACTGCTCCTTCTGACAGCCTGCTAAAATAGATTGTCTGATGTTGAACTGAAGTGCAAAGGGCTGGAACAGTGTTTTCATTTGAGAATTTAATCTCAGTTTTTATTTTAAAAAGCTTCAATCTTAAAGTAATCCTTCAAACTTTATTTTGACATTGCAAGTGTACAATTTTACAAGTTTGTATGAAGTTACATGATGATGATTCTCAGTCAGTTTTAAGCAAAAAATCCCATGTTTTGTCATCTATTTAAAATGTTTATTTATACCAGAGAAACCATGTCAAAAAGATTTTAAAACCTACGTGTTTACCTGTTTTTCCTGTATGTTTTAGGTCACATTAGTCTTTATACACTCTTTCTGTATTTGATGTGTGCATTTGGCTCCAGGTTTGGAAATATTCATCAGCCCACTGAGAACTCCCTTGCCAACCTGGTTTTGGGGGTTCTGTCGAAGATAAATGTTTAGAACCCTTTTTTTTTTTTTTTTTTTTTTTTTTTTAATGAAGAATTTCAGCAAAGTTAAGGTCATGACTAGAAAGGTCTGACTACTTTCTAAACACAAACCAGTTGCAGTTGAGCAGTGTCACACTTTTACGTGTTACTGTTTATTTGTGAAGAGCTCTCTCTAATACAGAGAAGTGTAGATTAACAGTTGAGATGTTCAGAAGTTTCCCAAGCCCCTGAATTCCTCGAAGTTGAAGGGATTTTCTTCTAAAAAGAAAAAAAAAATTGGAATTGCTGAAATAAAATGCATCGCATGATCTTTTTGTGAAGTACTTGGCATTCAGTAAAATACTGAATTCAGGAATAAAAGTTCTTCCCTGTTACTTTATGTAAAGGTGGTAGCAAACAGAGTTGAAATGCTATTTAGAAGGACATTTTAAAAACCAAAAGCATACCATGAAGTGAGTTTTTCACCGTATCACTTTGCTGCAAAGCATCCTGCATCTTACTATCAGGAATTTTTAAAGCTATTTGGATGGAATTTTAATTCTTTAACCCTTTAACTCTTCCATTTAGTTTGGTTCTAATAATTTCTCTCTGTGTGGGTAGCATCAAAGCTGGACATATATGACCAGTTGAATTAATACTTTTTGACATGATTTCTCCGTGAATACAGTTGTACTCTCATTAGCACCTTCTTTTTTTTTTTTTCTTTTTTCTTTTTTTTTTTTTTTAGATGGCTAATTTCTAGTTTCTTCTGTCTCTTAACTTTCTGGGATTATTCTGGACTTTTGGTACTTCTCTTGCCTATTTTGTCTTGTATGCAAATTTAGTTAGCATGGTGCTTACTTGTTTTCCCAGGTCAAGCATATGACTTAGGTTCTATCCCAATTCACATGTTTGTTCAGCTTGCATATATGTTTTCCTCATGTCAATTAAGTTTTAACTGTTGTTCTGTGTTGTTTGCATATGGTATAAATTAATGTTAATGCAACTATAACGCTGTAACCTTTTTGGCTGCATGAATTAAGCTTAATTTTCTCTTTCAGTCGGCAAGCTGATAATTAACTTGCAATCATTCTGCTACAGTAATCACAACAAATTTTGGTGAACAGTAGTGGCCGTATTCTCTGAGTACCACTTCACAAAATAGTCTGTGTTCTGTAGTCAGATCTGCATGCTTGTTGTGTTTATTTAAAATACTTTGCTCTCCGTGCTCTTGAGATGCAGAATCTCGTTACCAGAACACTGGGGACCGGCAAACCCAGAATTTGTTTCACTTTTTTGAAGCAGCAGCGTTGTACGATACAGTTGCACAATAAATTGCAAAGAAACAACTCAAAAAAAAACAAAACAAAAAAAAAACAAAAAACAAAAAAAAACCAAAACCCATGGTGTATTTCTTGTAGATGATATGCTAATCTCTCAGTGGTCTGAGTGTTTCTTCTTGTTAAGCAATGTGGAACACTGCCTCTGGAAGTTGTTATCGCTGGCCTCCTTTCTCTGAAATGACACTGTCTTCAGATACGGCAGATGTAAACCAGCTGCTCCTTGCATTTGCCTGCATCATCGACTTCTCATAATATTTCATTATAAACAGGAAATATTTAAAATATACCTTGCTAACTTTGCATATCTGACACAGGCAAATCTAATCTATGAATTCATGAATGGAGCTCTTGTTGCTATAATACAGCTGAGATGCAGAGATGCTGACGGATGCCGTCTCTCCCTTTTTCCCTTTTCCCGTCGCTCCGTTCGGCTGGATCGTTGGCACCCCTCCACATCAGTATCAGCAGAACCTCCCCTATCAGGATTAGTAGCATGCTGTGTCTCCAGAAGTTTTGATTTTGTGATGAGACCTCAGTTGGATTTCTTTTTTGTCTGTAGTTTCCTGCTTTTTTTTTTTTTTTTTGGTGTGTGCCCAGTATCACTGTGACTGCTGTCTCCTCTTCCTTTTCTTGCTGTGACCAGCTGTGATGATACAAGGATGCGTCTTTTCCACCGTACCCACTAGTATTTCCCCAATAAATGAACTCTGACAGACAACTTTTCCATTTTCAGTATGTGACGTTCTTAATGATCAACCTCTTCCTTTTATTACTTTTTACCAGACCTAATATGAAAACGTTTGTTTTCCTTCTGTTCTGTTTTAACCAGTTCGGCAATACCTGCTACTGCAACTCAGTCTTACAGGCACTTTATTTTTGTCGTCCATTTCGGGAAAAAGTTTTGGCATACAAAGTGCAGCCTCGAAAGAAGGAAAGCCTCCTGACATGCCTCTCTGATCTCTTCAACAGTATTGCTACGCAAAAGAAGAAGGTGGGAGTCATCCCACCCAAGAAATTTATTTCCCGATTGAGGAAAGAAAATGGTAAATGAATAGATGACATTTTTATGCAGATTTAATCATTGGAGATTTAAGCATATAGAACGTAAACACGATTTCCTTTTTAAGTGAGTCCAAATTGTCAAGTTTTAACAGATTTCTGGAAGATTTTTGAACTCTTGTTTGTGGTGTGAATTTCACCACCTCCGTAGCATAGGAACGGAGATTATATCAGAACTGTGCTGGGTCGTAAGACGATTATCCAGATATCTTTGTTTCTGTGCTTGCTTAGACTACGTACAGAGCATGTACACGAGTCTCGGTACCCCAGTTATTCCACGCTGGCATTGTGTTCTGTAGAGATCTGCTGCACGGCGGCACACTTTGGGTCGTGGCTAGAAATTGTCGTGGGCTAAATAGACCTCGTGGAGTTGGTCAGAGTTAGTCTCTGAGGAAACTTAACCATCCTTAGCCTGCTTTCTTACGTTTGCGGTAGGACGAAATCCTTATCCTGAGAACCAGTGGTTATTTCCCGGAGCTACTTTGCGAGGAGAAGTTCTGTGTGTTGACTTATCATCTCTAATTGAAGCTGAAAAGATAACAAACTTAGAGTAGGGGATTTTTGCCCCTTGATGCTGGACTTAATGAACTAATGGCCAAAGGCAACACATCTGAATTTCTTTTTCTCTCTCTCCCCAAAGTAAAAAAAAAAAGCAAAACAAAAAAACCAATCATGGTTTTCTTTAGTTCCAAGAAATGCCCAGACTAAGTTTCCTTTATGTTATTTTTCAGCTGCCTGTTTCTTGCAGCCTAGGGAATAGGTGAGGGTAACCTAATATCCATTGCGAGAACAACAAAGTGCAATTCTTCAAAGACTTAACAGTGTAACCCGCAATGGTGTAATGGGGTAGAGAAGGGGAAAGGGCACACACTGATTGCTAAAAGCATTGTAACTTGATATTATGAAATATCTGTATTTTTTTTTCATTCTCCTTGATCTCTTCCTTTCCAGAATTATTTGATAATTATATGCAGCAGGATGCACACGAATTCCTAAACTACCTACTTAACACTATTGCTGACTTGCTACAAGAAGAGAAAAAGCAGGAGAAGCAGAATGGCAAACTCCAGAATGGCAGCATTGAGAGCGAAGAAGGAGACAAGACTGATCTGACGTGGGTCCATGAAATCTTCCAAGGAACACTAACCAATGAAACCAGATGTCTTAACTGTGAGGCTGTACGTTTAAAACAAAACCAAACCTCTTAGATTTTTCACAGGTTCTGGATCATTTTCTCTAATACTAAGCACACTTTTTCATTTATTAGGATAGATGAAATTGCACTCTCTCTATTAAAATATGGAGCGTAGCCTATTTTATGACTGTATCACCTCTATGTTCAAACCAATTCTCATTAAGGTATGTTTCTCAGAAAAAGCACAGTGTTTTTTCTGTTCTTCCTCCCTGTTTCCATCGAGGCAGTCTGCACCTGGCTGATATAAGCTGCCTTTTTGTCTTCGTGTTATTTCCTGTGTCAGTGATTGATAGTTCATGTTGTGTTTCTACATGGGAGTTGCTCGCTATTTGTTTAACTCTGGGATTAACTGAATTTCTTGAACTAGAAGTCTGTGCTTCTTGGTGCTGATCCGTAGCCATTTGAGAGCAAAAGAAGTGCACAAAGTCTAGAATTTGAAGAACTACACCACCTTCAGACCAGGAATTTGTAATTAGCCATGTGCTACGTCTGATTTAAAATTTCTGGGGGAAAAAAAAAAAGAAAACCCAGATGGAGAGAGGAAAAAAAAAAGAGAAGTGATTACAACTAAAATGCCTGTTCTTGGTGTTTAAATCTAAAATTATGGTTATGTGGTGAGTAGAACCCCTAAAAACGACATTGATAAGATTCTGTCTCAAGAATTTTGAAATCAAATGTGACTGTTCCACAAATGAAAAGATGGTTTTCCTAACTGCTAACCCATTTAATTGAAAACCCATCTGCCTTTTTCTGCATTTCCTGTAAGTGTTTACTCTGAATATAAGTTAAACTCTGAAATGCAGCAGGAAGCTGTATCAGCCTACAAAGCAGAATGGAATACGGTTAAAGCTTCTCCAGCTCTGAGTGGTTAAAAACTTGTTTTTCCCAGTCAAGTAAGTAGCTGTGTCTCTTGAAGACTCAAGGAGGAGAGATGTTTTACAAGAAAGGTTTTTGAGTTTGGTTTTTGTGTTTGGTTTTTTCCTGGGTTTGGGCACTTTTTTGGGTTTGTTAATATTTCTCTCTCCACATCATATTGTTTCTTCAGTTTTAGTTTACCTCAAGAAAGGGCCTCTGTGTGTATGTATATATATACTTTTTTTTTTTTTATCATGAAGACCTCTACTTGCAGCAAGGACATTGCATCATTCCAGGGATGGTTAAAAGAAATCTGCCAGTTCTAAACTGTTATGAAGTATTTCTTCTTATTGTTTTCAAGGTTAGTAGCAAAGATGAGGACTTTCTGGATCTATCGGTTGATGTGGAACAAAATACATCAATTACACATTGTCTAAGGTAAAAGAAAATATTTGGGAATGGAAAAGACACCTGCCCTTGGTCAGAGGGAAGGAGCTTAGCTTAGTTGCTCTGTTGGTCAACAGTTAGACTTTTTGTAAAATATGTTCTCTTTAGAGTGCTGTTCATTTTATCTTTATCGTGGGTTTTTGAAGCTGTTAGTTCTTTAGTGGGTTTTAGTACTTAATGAGTACGATGATTTCTTAGTGGTATGTAAGATTGATTTTCACTTTCTTTAATGGGGATTTTAATTTGTGACATCATATAGGCAGGTGTTATCAAAGGTAAACATGGTATGTTTGGCTTCATAATAAATTCTTGTTGATTTTAATTTTTTTTTTTTTTTGCACTTCAGTTGTCTGATCCTGGTGTTTGTGGTCAGATTTTTTTTTTTTTTTTTTTTTTCCTGGTAGAAATTTGCTCCATCTATTTGACTGCTAGATCCAAGGCTTATCAGCTGCTAGGATACTGCAAGTTGCATTATAGCATCCAGGTTTTTAATAGCTGGTAATGGATATGTAATTGCTAGGAGTTGAAAGGTAACCCAGACTTGGCTAGTCAAGGGCTAATGGCTGTAGGTCTTAATATTTAGTGTCTACCACCGAAGAAAACGTGGAGTGGCTACCTCTGGAAACAAATCACAAACACCTTTTTGCTGTTTATTACCTGCTGTGTTTGACTCCTGCCCAGCAAGTATGCAGTTAATACTTCAGGGTGTAGTTTCCGGATTTTTCCAGCTAAACGTTGATACTACATCCCAAGATGGGGTCAGACACACCTAAAATGTGTGTGGGAGATGTGAGCAGCATGAATAAAGAGGCATTTCATCGTCTGTGTGTACTTTGGGTTTTTTCAGCATTATTAGTAGTGACTTTTAACTGGATGGCCTGACTGAATATCCCTGCTTATCTGGCTTTTCTTTCCTTTCCACAGAGGATTTAGTAATACTGAGACTCTATGCAGTGAATATAAGTACTATTGTGAGCAATGCCGCAGTAAACAGGAAGCACAGAAGAGGTAAGGTTCAAATACTCAGGCTGATGTAAATGCTCTCTTCAAATGGGCAGCTGTTGGAAAAGCACACCTTGTGAATTCAGTAAAAGTAAACCCTAAGATTATTTAGGTCTGTGTTTGGTGGGGAAGGGCGTAAGGAAGAGCGGAGAGACCACGTATCCTCGTGGCAACCTTATCAGAGAGAAATGAAGAGATTAATTTTGTGTTCCTCCCAGAAGAGCTTGTATCTGGTGCTTCCAGACATTTTTTCCCCGGTTAGCATTAATCAGCTTAAAGCCACGGAAAACCTCCCCATCTGCTCTCACTATGAATACAAAATCTTATTTCTCACCTCATACTTGGTTGCAGCCAGAGCAGCAAGACAGATTTATTCCATCTCTTTCTTCCCATTGATATGATGAAAAATTGATGTTTTCAACAGAGACACTTGTCTTGCATTCAGATGTCAGTTGTGTAGTTGATTTTTCAGAATAAATATTGCTATTCACACTAGAATATAGGTGAGAAAAGCAGCCTTTTGAGAATCTTCGTCAACATTTTAGATGCCTTTTAAGCAGCTTCTTCATGTTGAAACTGTTCTTGAACAAAGCTTTGTTTTAGGTGATCTGCTAATACCTTGTTCTTTGTTTAACATATGTTTGTGGCTCAGAATGAGAGTGAAAAAGTTGCCCATGATTCTAGCCCTGCACTTAAAAAGGTTCAAATACATGGACCAGCTGCATCGATACACCAAACTCTCCTACCGTGTAGTCTTTCCCTTGGAGCTCCGGCTCTTTAACACTTCAGGAGATGCTACAAACCCTGACAGAATGTATGACCTGGTGGCTGTTGTTGTTCACTGTGGCAGGTATGTTGGCTTTGTGCTTTGTGCCTTTTCTTGACATTTAAAAGGAGTCTGTCATCCAGGTGCCATTTTATAACAGTACAGTGGCTGACAATGTGAGAAGCGTGCTAAGTAGCGTCAGAGCTAGTTGTCCAAAAGTAATTTTTTTTTTTTTAAAGAAAAAATATTTCAGTCTTGGTTTTTACTATTTTATTTTACTGTTTTAAGTTTTGCTTTCTGAGTACACAGGTTAGCTCTTAGCAGCTTTCAAATACAGCAGCAGTTCAGACGAGTTTCTTTGAGCTGTAGCAAAGTAAGAGCAGCCTTTAAAAAGCAAAAACAACAAAAAAACCTCACCTCCAACCATACTTTTTAGGAAAACTAAATGAAATAAAAACAAATCTTGGAAAAACACTTACTGAAACAGAATTAATTTACAGTTCTCATGTTGCTACTTGCTAATCATTAACTTTTTTTTTGGAAGCTGGTGCCACCACGTGGAATAAGCTGTGTACTGCTGATTTTTTTCAAAATCACTTTATTTATTGTTGTAGTAGTTGTGTTTTTAAAAGCAAAGAGGAAAAATTTTTAAGCACTATTAGGAGAAAAAGCAGTCATGGAAGGCAAAAACTTCTATAACTGCCTTCTGGAAGTGTGAAGCAATAAGCTGTTACAGCACGCAAATGTTTTGAAGTGTCTTTGTGAGGAGCAAGACAATATAATCAACACACTTATTGCATACATTTAGTAAAAATAAACTATGGATGATTCTAGGTGATTTGTGTTGTGGTACAGTTGTGCTGTTACTTATGTTAATCATTTTTATCTCATTGTGTGCATTTTCTTCTGTAGACTCTTAATTTGTTATACCCGTAACTATCCTTACGTGTTTTAACAATGGCGATTAATAATTTAGATGTATTAAATGGCTTTGCTTTTTCTTCTCAAACCTGTTGTCTTACGGGGGGCTTTTAGGAGTCCTGTGACTCTTCTGGTTTCGATTCTTACTAGGAACTTACCGAAAACTTAAATATTTAAAAAATATACTTTATCTTGGGATCTCAGAACTTGTTTCAAATATTTTGCCATTACAGTTTTACTTTTGATTTAGTTGCTCTAACCAAAGAAGTTTAATCCTGTGACAGGTTGTGTATTTACGTTTATCAATAATTCTGGAAGGACTAGAGAAGTACATCCCTTTGCCTAAAGCTGGTATTTAGAGCCTTATGTAGATGCTAAGTAAAAAGTAAAGGGGAGGGGGAAATATTTTCTTTTTTGCTGTGTTTTTGGGCTGTTATCTCAGAATTTGAGGTTGGTAGGTTGATAGCTCCTAATTTTCCATCCGTATAGTTTATTATCACAAACTGCAAGCTTTTCAGGGCGATCTGCCTGCCTTTACTCTGCAGATCCATCTCCCTTTGAGTTAGGTCACGTTGTCCCTTCCCTTCAAAGTAAGCATTCAGATATAGGTGGTAAACTCATACTGGCAAACTACCATGGGCAAACTGGGAACAGCGGTTGCAGAAAGCTGTAGGCTAAACCACACTAAGAATTCAAAAATATCTCCTATGCAAATAAAGTATTTCAGACGGTTATTAAGATTTTTGAACAGTGGTTAGAATACGCTGTAGTGGTGAATGTGAGGAAACAGTGACTGAAATAACTGGCTTTTGTTTTTGAAATATATGGATGATTATCTAAAATATTTACAAATTTGTGTATTTTGAATATATTGTATTTGGCAAGGAGCAAAACCAGAAATTTTAATTCAAGCAATTTGTCAACGTCTAAGAACCTAGACAATGTTAGGAGTAGTATTGGACAACATTAAGAGCTGGGCAATCTAACTCTGCCAGGAATAGCTAGAATCACGTGGGAGAGCGGTGGTCCTGCTTTGTAGGCACCAGAGTAACAAGTCTTCAATCCTTTTTTCCGGCAGTGGTCCAAACCGTGGACATTATATCACCATTGTGAAGAGCCATGGCTTTTGGTTGCTGTTTGATGATGACATCGTAGAGGTAAGTGTGCTGTTTCCATGGTGGAAACAAGTGTAGGCGGTCTTGCTGTCCAGCTCCGTTTTTACGTCTGGGGGTAGCTTTTGCACCTGTGAAAGTATTTCAGCAAAACTTGTGCACGGAGTAATTCTGGATGTTTCGGAAGTGAACATCAGCGCTGTTGTGCGTCTTCGTTATAGAGGTAGCGCGGAGAAGAGCAAACCAACACAAGGGCTGTACGAACACCTCAAGACATGGGGTGGTCCACCTGCTCAGCCTGAAATACCACAATTGTCTTACTCAAGATCTGAAATGCTCTTATTTCAGCCCCCCTTTTAGGCTCTGTGCTAGTTGCGTTTCATCGCTGCGTTTAAGAACTTCTACGCTTTTTTCGTAGGCAGTTTTCCCCAACAAACTGAAGTGTAGAAAAACTGTAAAAAAGACTTTGGGAGACTGTGGTAAGGTCCTGAGGGTGTACAAAGGTGTTTGGGCTACTTGTAATAGTCTTTAAACAGTCTGCTCAAGCAAGAGATGCCTTCACGTTTCTACTAACATATCTGTAAAGACTAATATCCAAAATATTTATATATCTATGTATTTCACACAATTATTAAGCAAATATATAAAAAAATAGAACAAATACCACAGTAGAACTGCTTTTTGTAGAGATGAAAATGTGGTGTTTGCCTCTAAGATCTCACGGTCAAGGCTGAGGCCTGATGCTCAGTGTCCAAGCAGGTGCAGCAAAATCTTTGCTTGTCTTGATATAAAGATGATGTAGTACATTCTTCTCTTCTTTTTTTTTTTTTTTAATAAATCTTTGCTCAGCTTTGAGCATCAGGGAAGGCTTCCTGCTGATTTGGATAGTTTGTGTGACTGTGAACAGTTGCCGTTCTCCCATTATTATATTTTGAGGGTTGTTTTCCTCTGTTTCTATCACGGCTGAGGTATGTACTTCTGTCAGCTGATTTTGGAAATAGTGTTCACCTCAGGATTTTTAAATTCACTGTCTTTTCCATCCAGGAGATAAACTTTATCTTTTAGAAGTAGATACAAAGTAGCCATCTTGTTGTTCTATATTTGTTTTCTATCACTCACTTCTATGAAGTATCTCAGCTTTTAGGTCAAAACGGAATTTCTTTCTGTCTGCAAATGCTGTTGGCACTTTTATAGATGTGCCAAAACACAGCTGTTAAATATGCTCTGTCTGTTATTGGATAATAAATTCCAGGAGCTGTCACAAGTAAGGCAGAATGTAATTCCTCTCTCCTAGAGCGATGCTTTTTTTTTTTTTTCTTCCCCCCCCTTTAAGTTGCTTTTCTAAATTTAATCATGACTTTCCTTTTTTTCAGTTCATCTTTTGCAGAGTTTATCTAAAATGCTGTAAAAATAAAGCTCTTTGATCTGAAGTTTCTACTCTTTGTGTTTTCTATGGCTCTTTGAGTTTTCACTGTCTTGATCAGAATTAGCAATGTAGCCCCATCCTGTAGCACTACCTCTGCCCCAGCTGCGGGTCTAGAAGTTTAAGGTTCCTTTTCCTGCTAGAAGGCTCTGGTGTTTGCATGTGTTATTTGTTTTCTGTGAAATCGAGACTTTGTTTTTCCTGTTAATCAATGTGAGATCATTGCCCCTTTCTGATGAACCTGCTCCTTGACCTGCTTCGAGTGTAGCGTAAGGATTCCTGCTGGATTTGTCCCAGAGGATATTTTCACTGACTATCCATCCTACCTGCTCCTGCTTTCTAAGAGTGGTCAACGTGAAGCATACATCTCGCCTCCCTCTGTCTAGGAAGTACCACCCCTTCTCTTTCCTTGAACTTCTGGTGATTTCTGAATTTCTGGTGATTTGGTGATGAAGCAGAACAGGACAGTGCAGACTGTTCTTCCTCCACTGATGCTGCAGGCTGCCAGTCATCAGCTCTCGAAAGTTAGTTCCTTACTAGTGCTGTAGGCTGTTCGCTGAAAAGGTGAAGCAAAGCCACAACTGCTTTCATGAGTTCTGTCTGCTGCCTGAAGAGGTTTAAATATCTGCTCTGAACCTGACCGAGTGCTATTTTCAGGCTGCTTGTAATTGGCCATAAGGTGACACCACAGGAAATAGTTTGCTATGTATGACATTGCAGAGGCTGTCCTCAAAAATGGAGTGGCAAAAAAACCGCAAAGCCCCAAATCCCCTAGAACATGAATTCTGCATGAGTTTCTGGTTTTAGGGCTAACCACAGGAGCCTTCTGCTCTTCAGAGACTCTAAGAACATGAAAGCAGAAATTTTTATTTTTTTTTTTTTAAAGCTTTGGAGACTTAACATTCTAGGTGTGAACTGGCTGCATAACAAAACAGATACGAGTTAGCAGACTTCAGAAGATGAGTCCAAAGCCCTCATACCTGTGTACAGATATTGCAACTGAAAGAGAACACAGGAGAAAGCTTCCCCCCCCCTTTAAATACAGTTAAAAAGCTTTGTTGCATTTTTGGCAGGGGATATGAATTAATAACTCCGAACTGTCAGTAGGAAGTAGTTTATCCTTATTACCCACTGAATGTCAGAAGTGGTGAAGTCATATTTATTTATCTATTTGGATTTGGTTGGGAGGCCAACTCTCGATTAAATTGAAGACAGATGATCATCAAACATACTACAGCATATGTGAAAAGCAACTGCATCAAATCCAGGAGGCATATCGGTCCAACTGGGGTACTGCGCCAAGCAGAATTAATTGAGGAACCTGAGTAAACGATCTCTGGCTAGTCTGATGTGTTGTCATTAGAGCAGCTAAGTGATGCATCACAGTGACAGTGTTTATCTGAAAAAGAGAGGGAGAAGTGTCCATCCAGGGAGTTTTCCAAGTGGAAAAAAGGGGGAGGATGATTGTATGTCTCTGCTTAAATATTTTTCAGAGATTTGCAGCATTCGGTTGAATGCAAGAAAAGGATTTGTTTTGAGGAACCAGAATAGTTGTCTGGAAATGAGCAAAGGTTATTTAAGCTCGGTTAACAGGAAAAAAAGTCATCTTAATGCCAGGTGAGGCTGCAGAATCCTAAAAGTAGTTGTGAAACCACCGACTGGTCATTACTCTAAAGCTGTAACTGGGCAAAACTTTCCTGTCAACAATGTAAGTGGTCAGCTAAGGCTGAGAAGAATAGAGTCTATATGATCTTCTTTCAGTTCCACTGTGTTTTCTGTGGGTAGTGAAATTAAAAAAGGAAGTCAGTTTTGCCGTGCTGAAACTAAAAATATCTGCAGGATGAATTAATCTGTATCAAATGTTTGAGTTGCATTCCAAATGAGGAGTGGAAGTAGGCTTGATTGCATAGCAAGTTAGTTGGCACTTAAAAGAAAACATGTTTGAGTTGTCTGCTAAATATATTACAAGAGCTGAAGAACGTTCTTTTGCTGTTTTTCTGTTAAAATGTGTTATCTAACAGTTTGTAGTAGACATTACGTTAATAAATTGTGTGAAAATGCAAAAGCCCTTAGTCCAGTATTGCAGCTTTTCTGAAGTCCTTGAATGGAGAAGAGAGAAAGACAAAGCATCTTTTTTTTTTAACAAAACTATTCAAGGGAGAATTTCTGCAGCTCTGTCACGCAGTTGATGCATCTTCTGAAAACTTCCTGTGTCTGTTTTTCTCGTGCTTCGAGAAGGATGGCCTAACCTTGCAGGTTGTTGGGCAGCGCTGCTTGGAGCAACCAGTGCTTTGGTGTTTGCTGGTGATGCTAAGGTCTGTTCAGCGAACGGTGATTTAGCCTGCGGCCAAATGGGTTCTGTAGCCGAGGAGACTCCTTGGTGGGGTCGTAGTGTGGTCTCTTTCTTTTTGAATGTAAGCACAAGTTGGTCACTGCTGCTGCCTCTCGCAATCAAAGCAGGTGTTCAGCCCACAGCCTGGTGTATTCTCAGTGTGTCGTTGCTTCCTCGACACTGTGCCTTGGGGAATAAAGGAGAACTTCAGGCTAGTCCGCCTTTGGTCCTCCACAACAAATTCAGGCTCCTTCAGCCTCTCATCTCTGTGGATCCAGAGTCCTAAAGGTATTTTAAAATAATAAACCACAGCAGAGTGCTGAGCAACACAGGTCATTGGGAGTATTTTATTGCAGTGTTTTGGTCTCTACGCTTGCCCTCTGCTGACTGCAGAATCAAATTCAGTCACGGGAAGCCAGTCGTTCTCAGGAGCTGGGTCAAGACTGTACAGCTTGCATCTTTAAAAGCCCTTTAAAATGCCCTGAAGGTCTTGCTGGTTGGAGTATTAGAAGAAAAACTACTTTTCTGCATGTCGTTCACAACTTCAAATATAAGCGGACAATTTAATTCTGTAATACGGCAAATAATTTATTTCTCTTAAAACATACACCTTGAGATAATATTCCAGGAGACATTGTTCCAGGAAATCCTAAGGAAGGAAAGCTGTTAGAAGATCAGAACATCATAATCAGATGGGATCCGTAGATTTCATGGTATAATTACCAATAGCACTTGCAGGACTTCTCTATGTAAGATCCCTTTTTTTTTTTTTTTTGTAGTCCAGCTTAAGAGTACACCACTTCTGAGAGGTTTATTATTTCATCATTATTTCCTTTTTTTTTTTCAATAGTGAGTAAGGTAGTAAGTGGAAAAAAATGTTTTCTTGTATTTGGTTGGCTTCAATGATACTGAGACATTGTTGTGTTAATACTGCGTGGCTTTCCAGCATCATCCCCAAGAGCTGAAAATAATGCTTTGTCTGGGAAAGGGATTCTTAGGGTTATCTTTTGACTGAGGCTAATTATAACTCTCATTAATTTTCAGAAAATTGATGCCCAGGCCATTGAAGAATTCTATGGGTTAACATCAGACATTTCCAAAAACTCAGAATCTGGATATATCCTCTTCTACCAGTCAAGAGACTAAGACAAGTGTGTACAAATAAAAGAAAAAAGGGATCAAGATATGTCCAGATGGAACGTATTTGTGACAGCAGAAGCAGTTCCTCGTTGTTGCTGTAGGACCAGGACAGATCCAGCAGGGCGAATAAAGAGTTCTCCCTGCGGTTTCGTGGGGGATTAGTGCCGACTGCCGTAACAAGAAGAGCTTTTGTTCCAGTTTTCTTTCTGGGCTTTTTTTTTTTACGTGCTATCTTCCAAAATCTGTGTTACCTCTACTTGAAACCTGGCTGCTTATTTGTTCGTGGACTGAAGAAGAGATTTAAAAGTAGCATTGTAGAATTTTTACCATGTAATGTTGGCCTGAGGCTATACCTTGGTTTCTACCATCGTCGTTTTTCTGTATTTTAGCAGAATGATTTCAATATTCAGTGTCAGCTGAAGGCATATTTTCAGATATGAACAGCAGCTGGTTGCTGGATATTTTTGGTGACTCAGACTTGAGAAGTAGTACAGAGCTAAGACATATTGGAAATGTCAAGTCTGTAATTTTTATAAAAAAAAACCAGACAAAAAAACTCTCTCTGCAGCATTGTAAATTTCCCCATTATGCATTATCTTGGTTTTCGATAACACTGACAGCACTGCTTCTTTTTCTATTTTTAGTTTTACTGTTCTGTTTCTTCTTCGGAAGGTACGGAACTTGATCCATATCCAGACTGGTCTATTGTGCGTTCTTCTTTTGAAGCAGAAGTTTTGACTCGAAGCCGCATTGCTGCAGACTTCAGGGGAGCAGAGAAGCAGTTACCTTTTGAAGAGTATATCTGGCAACCAGTTGCTGTGGGAAGTTTGAAGTGACAGCGTTTCTTGGAGCTATTGCGTAAACCAAAAGTGCCCTCGTTCTGAGACAGGATCTGTTCAACATTTCACTCAGTACGTAGTAAACTGATGCAACTAGCGTTTCGAATCTATGCTAATTCACAGAAACAGCACTAATTGGGGCAGGTTAACCAAGGGAAGCGTTATTTATGTAACTAATCAAATCGTTCTTAGTCTTCAAGTAATGAACACGTAAGGAGGAAAACCAGCCAACTCAGACGTGACCTTGCTAAGTGTTCTTCTCATCTCTTGACAGTGTTTGTATTGATCTGGGAATCATAACGCCTCCCTAAAAATGCTTCTGATTGTTTTACCTCTACAGCTCTTGCTTAACAGGGGAAATCGTTAGTCTTTTGAAGACTGAAACTCAGTAATTATCCGTTACGTGTGTATATATTCTAATCTCAAGGATAACTAGAAAGAGAAGACTAAGGAAGCTTGTAAGAAATCTCAGAAAATCTTATGTAATTTTCTGTTTGAAAAGTCCTGTTGCCGTGCCAAAGCTTGTCGCAGCTGGCTCTAAACTACCAGTGGGAATGAATATTTTCCTTTCTCCGTCTTGCTGGGTCACACAAGAGCTGTCCTCTCTGTGGCTGGTCCCAGCCCCGCCGTTCGTGGTGTATACCAGTGATTGTTGTTCTTGAGGACACTTAACTTATGCAATTCTGTGGCGTGTACAGGATATAAAACATTTTACCAAAATATCGTCCTCAGGAAAACAGCATTTCACATCTTGTGGTGGCTGTATGTGTCTGTTTCTTCTTCTCATGACCAGAAACATGATGTTAGCAGTTAACTCCTGTCCTCAAAATGCAAATTAATCATTACCGTTGCGTTCCGGCTGGGTACATCTCCGCTTCCAGAAGATAACACATGGACATTGGGTTTTTAAATTATTTTTTATTATACAGAGTACTGTCATTTTAAGGGAGACATCCAATAACAGCAAACCTTCTTGTCATCTTGTCCCTATTGTGTGAAGATCCTTCCTGGCTGAGTCTTCTCCCCTCGTTCACACCCGAGTTGTGAGTCCTCTCCTGGTGCCGCCACCAGAAGCCTGTCATCATTAAGTCTTGCAAAAAAAAAAAATTTAAAAAGAGAGCACTGACTTAAAAATAATCTAAACAGTAAATACAAGAATTAATGTAGTACACTAGACATGTATTTTGTATATCTGGCGAGACATTTTTACAAATAAAATACCTGACTGAGAGAGAATATTGAAAGATATATGCTATAGATTAAAAACTGTTCAAAGTGCACTTTTGCTACAGATTTATAAGGAGACTAAAAGGAATTAAATGGGAAGAGAATGGTGTGATGTTACTTCTGTATAATAAATGACCCCGCCTGTCTCCAATAAAGGTCATGTATGATCAAACGCACAGGGCCCGCATGCTTTTCCTTCAGTTTCCACCCGTGCTGGCTGGCGGAGGGATGCTGACCGCGGTATTGTGTGCTTAGAACCTGTGCGGAAGCGGTTTAAACCAAGAGAAATGAATAATTCAGGGTCATAAATGACAACTGACGTGCTGGCGCACCGAGGAGAGGTTACGCAGGGCCCTTCCCCTGACGCCCACCCCACTGCTGGTTTCCCTTAATCTGCTCCTCATCCCCTGGAGCTCTACCTTTGCCTTTACTTGGGATTTCCTTTTTCCTTCTCTTCCTCTCCGCCTTTGCTGTCGGAGTCCGTAAGACTTTGTTGCAGGTATTATCTGACTGATCTGGAACAGAGACATTTAAAAGCAAAAATAGTACCCTATGCTTGGAGCTCTTCAGGTTCACGGCGGGACAGCCCTTCATTTCTGCGTCGTTCACTGGAGTTCGCTTCTTTACGGGGAAAGGTGATCAAAGGCTGCTCCTGTGAGTAGGAATTCACGGGACTGGGTCAGAATACAGCCGAAGCAAATGAGATTTGAAAATGACAGCTGCTCTGTGAAAAACATGTTTTAAATCCAAAATGCTGTCTGCTCCTTGTCGTGCTGGGCCACACGCTAGCAATAAATAAATGGAGTTAATTTTAGGTCTAGTGAAAGTGAGTTTGACTTTCAGTCACTTTAGAAAAAGTACTACCCAAAATTAATTTTGTTGAGGGCAAACATCTGAAAGCAATGCGGGTTTAGCTTTGAGTACCAGCAAGGCAGGGTTGATACCAGGGCTTGGGGGCTGGTCTTGTCGCTTCAGGTCTCCTCCAGACCCTCGCGCCGGAGCGAGGGTGAAGACCATCCGGTGGTGATGATGATTTGTTTCTGCTAACCAGCAGCTGAAGCGAAATGCACCCTGCGTGGTTGTTTTTCTTCTAGTTCAGCAGATCCTGCCGTTTGCTTGTGGAGAGGCTCTGCCCTAACGACTTCAGAAACAGAGGTTGTTCAGGCATTGGCGTTTGTGCTCGGCGTGTTCTGGTTACCAGCACGAGCTTTTAAAGTCACCGTGCCAGCTCGGTTTAGGATGTGTTTAAAACAAATCATAGCTGATTGGTACAAGAAAGAAAATAGACTAACAAAAGCCCCTGAGATAAGTAAAACCTTCCCGTTGTAGTCCTCTGCGCTCGTCAAAAGGAAACAATCCCCTGAAACGTAATTAATTCTCGACATGGAAAGTCCTGCTAGCATTTGCTGTTGGTGCACTAATTAACCTTCGGGCTGCTTCTGTCTGCTTCCCTCCCGCTCCTGCGAAAGCAGCCCTGTCTACAGAATGTGTTCCCACCTAGCCAGCCAGCCTTTGGTTCCGGAAGGAGCAGCTGCGTGGGGTGAGATGTCCATGAGTGATGGTTCAGCGTACAGGAGGTTAAAAGTGAAGCCATGTCAGTGGAGCAGTGCGAGGGGCATCTTGCCGTTTTCTTCTGAAGGCAATGCTTCGCAAAGGAACGCGGTTTGATCCTTTCTGCTGTCTAGGAACAAACACAAATAGGAGCCACTGTGGTGCTTATCAGCACTTCAGCAATGTTCTTAATTCTTAACTCTTTTCCCCTCTTCATCTTTATCAGAAACAGTACAATCTTCCGGATTTTTGTCCAGAAACTACTAAAAACTCTGTAAGATTATGAAAATCTGATGTTAAGGACCTTGCTGTCGGAGAATTGGTTGCCTCCTTTCTTGAAAAGAAAGTGTAACCTTGGATCAGCTGGGCCTAGAGAGGTGGATGGTGACATTCGAAGAGGTGAGAGATGGTCGGTCCCGTTCCTGCTGCAGTCCCCGAAAGGCAGAGGGTGAGGCTGCTGCGCCGCCTTGATGCGAAACGTACCAATTCTGGGTGAAAACGAAGAGTCTGCAGCAGCTGTGGTCGGTAACTTGTCCCTTCGTCGTGGCACCTCGGGCCGTGCCAGGATGTGTTTGTCAGGGGAGGTGGATCCGGGACACGGGAGGTGACGGATGCAGGAACAGATGCTCTCCGAGACCCGCGGGGTCTGTGATGGGGGCTGGACACGTGGGCCAACGTCAGCTTGGGTGGGGAGCGAAGCCCAGGGGCTTTGAAATAGAGGGTGACTTAGAAACCCCCTGAGGAGGCGTTGGATCTGAAGGGACAAACTAAGAAGGGGTTTGTGAAGGTCTTAAAATATCGGAGTCCCTGAAGCGTTGCTCTAGATAGCTTGGCCCACTTTTACTGAGGGCAGAAAGCTTTTGGTGCCACTCTGCTGAGAAGCATCCTCTGCACCGGGATCCAGCCCCAGGGAGCTGCAGCGTCTGGAAGCTTCGCTGTGCGGGGCTGTCTGCGCCCAGAGGCGGCTGGGAGCAGCGGGTTGGCATCTCGGAGGTCTCTGCGTGACAGACCCTGGGCAAAGCCAGCAGGAAAGGCGTGTTTGGCCAGGAATTTCCATTTGAAATACGCTCGATGTTTTGAAAGCATCAGGTGTGCGGCAGTGCCTTTGCAGGTCGGGGGGGGCTGTTGGAGACGGAAAGTCTTGTCTCCGCATGGCGTCTCTGCCTCACGGGTGGTCCCTGGGTGCCGAAACCCATCTGGGTGGATGGTGGGTTGAACTGGGGCACCATCAAGTCACCATGTGTTTTTCAAGTCTGAGCCACGCCTGCAGGTCTCCCCCATCGCCCGGACAAGCCGAGGTGAAATCCATCAGTGCCGAAAGATTGCTCCGTGACGGAACTCCGCCGGCTCCCTTTGCTTCCAGCCTCGCGCCCGCAAACCCTCAGCTCCTCCCCGGCAAGGAACGGCATCGCGTGGCGCTGGTGGGGAAGAAGTGTTATTCTTGGCAATCCTTTCCAAGGTTTTTTTTTTTAAATGTTAAACTGTTCATTTTCAGATTTTGAGTTACAATATTTCTCGGAGTGAAAGGCCACGAGTTTGGAAGGAATCCAGTTTATTCCTTCAAAATTCGTTGCCGTCATTTCAGCATAAAAGAGGCGGATGGAGGAGTGACAGCGACACAGAGCGGGATCGGAAAGCGAGTCCTCAGGCCAGGAAGGGGCATGAAAGGACGCGTGAAGCCGCCAGACAGAGCAAAATGGCAATATTTCCTTTAACTTCTCCCTAAGGTGCAGTAAAACAAAGAGTTGGACAGAGATGTCACCCGTATTTGCCTGGTTTCTCATGGGTGCTGTAAAACTGAAGACAAACCTAGGTTTGGATTGCTGAGGCCTCTCAGCTTCTTGAGCCTCAGACCCAGCAGAAAGGCCAAGCTTTGGTTTTGCCAAAGTTTCCCATTCATCCCCCAATGGGAGAGTGCTGGATTTAGGAAAATCAGTTTTTCCACCTTGTTTCTCCGCAGTTTGAGCCCAGTGCTTCAACAGCAGTGAATTCCTGTGAGACCTGGTGACCGTGTTATCCTCTTCCAAAAATATCTTCCCCCAAAACATAAAACCTCTCCGAAATAACCGATCTGAAACAGCGGCATCCAGTTTCCGGCTCTCCGGAGGCCGTGGCTCGGCTCTCAGCCGCAGCGCGGGCCACGGGTCGCAGCTGAAGGGCGGTAATTAGAGCGGTGCCACCTTCGCTCCCTGGGAGGGTCATCCTTCCTCCAAACGCCGTGAGCTGCGAGAAACCCGCTGCGTTGAAAGGGCTCAGCCGGGAGGGAGTGCAAATGAGAGCATCCTCCGCCGCGCCGGCTGTAGGCGCGAGCGACGGGGGGGAAACGGGAAGGGAAGAAGAGGAAATGGCAGGAAGGTGGCTTGACTTTTTGTTGCGGCCGCGTCCCTGCAGAGCAGCAGTGGTTACGAGCATCCTGGTGATTCCCACCGTGCCGGCCTGGCTCCGAGCATCCGTGTGCTGGGAAGGAGTCGCGGGCTGCCTGCCGTCACATGGGTGGCTGGCGCATCCCTCCTCAAGTGCTGTCAAAGTTCATTCCACCTTTTGGGACTGCAAAGTGGCTCCTGAAGTTGGTTTGTGGGTTTTTTTTTTTCTTCCCAAGGAGGAAAAAATAAAAAATTCACTTCCCCCTCCTCCTTCCCCGAGCGTGTTTAATCATTTGCCGGTTAGTCATATTCCTAAGAAAAGCAAACGTTGCGTGATGGTGAGTGACAGCTCCTGGAGAACGGGCGCTAATTATATCTCGGCGCTGAAAAAAAATACCACGCCGGGCTGGCGAGTCCTGCAAGGGAGCGGGCTCTCCTCTGAGCGCTCCTGCGAGCGGCTGGGATGCCCCCAAATCACCCAGCTCTCCTGGCCCCCAGGCCCCTTCCCCGCCTGGGTTATGGGGTGATGAATGCCCTCTCGCTTTGGGTTGTATCTCACCCCTTCCCGTCCTGGTTTTCCTCCAAGCCTGTTGGGAAGCGTTTGGGGAGCTCTCCCTTCCGCTTGTTTTGTCCCTTGCCGGGGCATCCGGGGTGGCCAAAACGCCCCGGACCGCGCTGTGCCCGTGGTCAGAGCCTTCACCTCCCTGTTCCCAGTTAAACAGAGACAGGTGAGCCACACGGTCTGCGCCTTGGGGTGAAATCCCCCGTATTTCTCTAAATCTGCAGTGAGCCGGGGTCGGGGGTCTGGTCCCCACCCGCAGCACGGCACCCGCGAGCGCGGGAGGATGCGGGAACTCTCCCCGAAGGGCACGGGATGCTCCCGAGGACCGGGATCGGCGCTGGGTTTGTTTTTCCATTTCCTGGATGGGGTTTTGTTTTCTTAAAAAGCCCAGGGCTAAAAATAGCCCTCGGCTTGCTCGCCCGGCGTGAAGGCGGCGCGGGCTGCGTGCGGGGCCGACCTTCAGCTCTCGCAGCGGGAGCACGGCCGCCTCCCGCTTCCACCCCCGCCAGCTGCCTCCGGCGCTGGGCTGTTTAAAGAAGCTATTTTGCCTCTTTTGTGTCTCGAGACACACCTGATGGGGAAAGCAGGGACATTTTTTATTTTTTTCTTCCTTGCTGAAATAGCCACCTGGCCATAGATCATCCTGGGCTCGGGGATTTGGGATCAGATTTCATTACGCACCGGGCTGTAATGATCATTGAATTGCATGGCCGTAGGGCATCTCCCCCTCCCCATCGGACAGAGGGGGAGGCAGGCACGGCTGTTCCCTCTGGGCTCATGGGACTTGGGGTGCAGGGACCCAACGAGACAGAATTTGAGGGTCAGGGACTCACTGAGGTGGGATCTCGGGGGGTTGGGACTCAACAAGGTGGGGTTTGGGGGGCAGAGACTCAACAAGGCAGGATTTGGGGTGCAGGGACCCAACAGGGCAGGCTATGGGGGACTCACACACCCAACGAGGCAGATTTGGGGACAGCCACCCCATGAAGCGGATGGGGAATCGCCCATCCCTTCCCAGAGGACAGAGTTTTGGGGCTCTCCGGGGCTGTTCCAGCCGCAGGAGCCCTCCCGGCCTGGGGGCCAGCGGGGTCGGAGGAGGAGGAGTGCGGGCACGGCAGCGGCACCGCAGCGGGATGGGTTAAGGGGATTCACCTGCGTCCTCCTCCCCGCAGCGCTGGAAACCCTTGCAGGGGGGTTGTGTGTGGCACATATAGCGCAGAAAACACACCAAAAAAAATGACCTTGGCACCGATTTCTGCAGTGGAGACGGGAGGAAGCTGCTCCGGCCCGTGGCCGCCCTGTGACGCCCGGTGTGGGTTTCGCGAGGACGAACCCCTCCGGCGCTGGGTGCTGTGGGGTGCCCGGCGCTGCTGCCGGCGGCTCCGCAGCTCGGCCCAGCCCTTGCTCTCTTCTCTCCTCTCCGCAGCAGCTTTCACCCGCGTCGACTGTGCCTGGAAATGAATGAATCGTGGGCTCCGGGCTGCCACGCAGGCTGAGCCTCTTCCTGCCTCCTTATTCCCTCCAGTTGTCTCTGCTGGGACACGGGCAGCACGAGTGGGAGGACTGGGACGTCACCCCAGCAAAGGGGGTGTCCCAGGTTTGGCCCTGTCGCTCGCTGTGGGTGGGACAGATGTCCCCCCCACGTTGGGTGGTCACGGCACAGCGGGCAGGGGCTCGCTGAGCTCCGGCCGAAGCGGAGCAGCGCCCGTCCCCGCTCCCAGGCGCTGGCATCCCGCCAGTAGCATCACCGCGTCCCCGAGCCGCTGAGCCACGCGTGAGTCACGCCGCAGCTCCCCGCGTCCTGCCGGCCCCGTCAGCCTGTTTGCAAACAAACCCAGAGGCTGGGAGCCGCGCTTTGGGAAGGGTGGGGGGCCCCAGCGAGCCCCCACGGCAGCAGCACGGGGTTTGGGGGTTGGAGTTTTTCCGCGTGGAGGAAAGCCGTGGGACGCACGAGGGTTGTGCCACGCGGCCGATGGAGCAGAGGGGACAACAGCCCGCTCATTCCCCCTCCACGGGAATTGCGGGCATGAGTAACTCCCAAAACGCTTGGGGACAAGGTCGCTCGCTTGGAGAGCACGGGCGTAGCGGAGTTGGCCTTCCCCGACGCAACCGTGGTGCCAAATTCTCCCGATCCAGGGGAAAAAGCGCGAGCGGGCGAGCTGCGTCCCCAGCAGGAGCGGCGGAGCTAGGTACAGCCCGTTCCCGCAAAACGCGAGCGTTGCGGCGACACGGCACCGACGGACGCTGTGGTGGTAATTAGCGGCTCCCTAACGAAGGGCTGGGAAAGGAGGGGGTGTCCCAGGGGAGAGCGGCGCCTCTGCCCAGCGTCGTGTGGGCGGCGGGGGGGTTACCGACAGCGGTGGGGGTCTGCGGGGACGGACCCGGCAGAGTTCCCCCCACCCCGTGTCCGCTGTAGAAGTGGCCAGGAGCCGGAACGATCCCGGCGTACGGAACTGGCAGAAGGTCAGGGTGGAGGGGAGTTGGGCCTGGAATTGTTCGGGATGGCGTTCCCTCGGTCACAGGCAGCGCTTAGGGTCGGGACGGGATCCCCTCCCCTCCGCTGCCATCCCTATAGCAACCGGCAGCCTCTTCCCGTTAAACAAGTGACTCATCGACACGATCGCACCGGTATCGGGGAAGGCGCTCGTGACTTCCAGCTCTGACAAGAGAGCTGACCTTTCGGGAGAAAGGAATTAAAAAAAAAATTATAAAATAAGGGAAATAGCTCAAAACTGGACGGGAAGGTGCCGTCCTGTGTGTCGTCCTCGCCAACCGTCCCACCAAACGGCAAGTAAAAGCAACTCCCACCAAGAACTCCTCAACCCCATCAAATTTGGCAGGTTTGAAGTGTTTGGAGGGTCCCTCCCCACTGTTAGCGTTCTGCCGGGTGCCTTTCCACCGTAAATTTGGCTGTGGGACTCTGGAGGGGACGCCGCTTCCCAGCCAAGTGACCTCGCAGGCCGGAACGGCATCACCCGCGTCAGGGCCGGGCCGAGGCCTTCACGCCCCTGCCCTCAGCTGGGGGAGCAGCCGAGCCCGTCGGATGCAGGGGGCTGGAATCCGCCTTTTCCGCGTCGTTTCCGTTACTGAGGATTTTAGGGGCGGGTGGGCGTTTTTAGCTCCTTTTGGGCCCCATCCTGCTGGGCTGGGCAGGGCTCCGGCTCCGAAACGCGCTCCAGCCCATGGGAGCTGCTCCCGCCGGCTCCCGGCGCTTGGCTTTACCTGGGTAGAGCTCTCCCTAACTCCAGCCGAATTTTTTCCAAGCCGAGCCCTTGCTTCGCGTCGCTGATTTCAGCAAGCAGCCGTGACCTTTTCCTGGGGAATTCCTAGCCCACCCCACGTGTCAGCCCACGGCTCTCACGTGGGCAACGCGGTCCCCAGCCGCAACTCCGCGGAACGCGCCCGTGCCGGGACCCCGGCGCCGCGACCCCGCACCGGATCCTGTTTTAATGTCAGAACCTGGAGTTTAAATCCCGCTCCAGGGCAGCCGGTGTGGCTTTTTTCAAAGAATCTTTCTTATTTTGCCCCTTTCCACAAAAAAAACACCCTTTCCCCCGTGCCACGTCAGGTAGATTAGGTTATTGTTCATTATTAATTATCACCGCCATTTGCCCTGGTATTTTTCCTCGCATCCCGCTTCCACCCCGCAGCCACAAAGATGATGCGAAGCCTTTGAACGTCGGCTTTCGCAGAGTACCGGCGTGGGAGTTGTTCCTCTGGGCGAGCTCTGAACTGCCCGTTGGGTCTTCCACATGAAATCTCCCACCCGCCACTCCGCCACGCTGCCGGCCGCTTGGGTTTTAACCAAAAAAGCCCCGTTTCCAAGTCAGGATGAGCGCTGCCGCGGGTCGGCAGCACCCAGCGTCCCCGCGGGGCAGCGCCAGGGGAGGACCCTGCGCAGCGTTTAGCACCGAGCTTCCTCCCAAGGTCCAAGAAACCAAGGAGGAAGAGGAGGGATGAAGATGGGAAGTGACAAGGGAAAGCCTTCACCCTGCCAAGCGGCGTGGCTGGTGGCGTCTCGCCGCGTCCTTGCGGCGCCAGGCTTTCGCTGGTGGCTTCGATTAGCTTTGATTTTTTATTTTTTTTTTTTAACTCCTCGCTCTTGAGCCTGCAATTGGAATTTGGGTAAAGCGCACTTTACGCCTCGGCAAAACGCGGACACCCAGGGAGCTCAGAACATCGCACGCAGCTGTAAAAGGCAGACGCTCAAATATCACCAAGACGATGCCGGACTGGGACAACTAGAGGGGTGTCTGAGGGGGAGGGATGCGCCGTGCGTCTGCGCGTGCCCGTCCTTGCCCCAGCCTCCTGGGTTGGGGGGCTCGGAGCTGCGGCAGCCCCCCCTCTGCGGGGCAGGGGACTCGCAGCCCCCAGCAGTGACAGCAGGGCCGTCCCCGCTCAGACCAGTGGCTGCTGGTGGCCCATCGGCTTGGCAGGGCTGAGGCCGCACGCACTCATCTCAGCCCAGGCAGCCCGGGTGGGCCGTGTCCCCGCGGAGCCCCTCGCGCGGCCGTCGCGTCCCCTCTGCCGCAACCGCTCGGTCCAGCCCCTCTTCTGCAGGGGAAGTCAATCACAGCTCCTCGCTCGCCTCCCCTTTCCCAGGCGCTGCGTAATTACCGGGGGAGAAAATTCATTCAGCATTTCGCTCCCATTTCCTCCGCCCCCTTTTTTCATCCCGCTCGTGTCACTCGGCGCGCACAACGGCGCGCGGTCACGCGGCCCCAGGTAGATGACGATTCACATCCCCCCCCCCACCCCGGGATGGGGCTTGGCCTGATTCAGAACCCAGATTGCTCCCAACTGGGGGCGACTGGGTTCAGCCAAAGCCACCGGTTTATTGTCACCGAAATATCTCGGCGCTTTTGGGAGCTGGAAATCCGTCTCCCGGCACCGAGCTCGCTGCGCTGCGTAGCTACAGCCTGGAGGAGAGCGGGGGGATGAAGGAGTGAAGCTGGAGTGTTATGAAACCAGTAGGAAATGGGGGAGAGGGTGCAGCCGAAAAAACCGCCGACACGGGAGCTGAGCGTCCCCGCTGTGAAGATCCTGCTCCCTCCTTGAATCACGGAGCCGTTCGCGGCGGGAAAAATCATCCTGCCCTTGGGATTTGCTCCGTCTTTTCCCAAAGAGTCGGGAAGGAAGCCTTGGGGGTGGGTGGGTGCCGCGGTGCCGGGAGGGGGACGGAGGGTCCCCCCACGCGGGAGGGTGGGTGCCCACACCACGCTCCCAGACGTTGATCCTCCTCATCCCAGCTTTTCCACCCGTGTCGGGCGAAATCCGTGGGGTGCGGTGTCTCCCGTGGAGCAGGCTCCATCGGCCCCCCAAAAGAACCCCCCCGGCCGCCACGTGCAGGGTGATCAATGTCCTTGGGCCACACTGGATGAGCATCCCCGACGGGCGGGCGGGCGCGCGCAGGGACCCCGAGGTGCGGCGGGCGAGCGGCTGAACGAACGGCGGGGCTGGGCGCAGGGGTGCGCGCGTGGGGGGCCGGCGGGCGCGGACGCGGCGGCGGCGCGGGGAGTCAGCCTTCTTGTTATTCTGATCACGGCGGCTCTGATTCACAGACTTGGATCATGAATCTCGGCGAAGACTTTGACGTCAGAGTTGAGATTTATCAGCAGATCCAATGGGGCAGGAATATTAAGCGCGAGTGGATGCCAGCTTTCTGCCAACGCTATTAGCGACGCTCGCCGAGGAATGAGGTGTAACACCAAGGACTGGGAGGACTGGGAAGGGAAAAAAGATAAAAAATAATAATAAAAAAAAAAAAAAAAAAAAAAAAGGAGAGAAGCGAGCTGATCTCAGAGCGTTAAAGCCAGGTAAAATGACGACCCTGGGCGGTGGCGGCTGCACGCGGGACGGGGCGACGGCGGGGTCCGGGGTGCGGGCAGAGCCCCCCTGACCTTCACACCTCGGGATGGGGAGGGGGAAGGATTCACCCAGCGAGGGGAACCGCGCCGAGCAGGGCAGCATCTTGCAGTTGTTTGCAGCCGGCTGCGAGCATCTTGCAGCAGTTTGGGGTTTGGTTTGTTTTTTTTTTTTTTTTTTTTGCTATTTTTTCCCAAAGGAAGGGAAGGGATGGAGAAAGGAGAAAGTTAACGCAAGCTCTCCCTTGCCGCTGCCGTCTCCTTTCATCAGCAGCTCCGCATAGAGGCGAGGGCTGGCCTATTAATAGTATTTATTTTTACTCGCCGCACGCAAAAAAAAGAAAAGGGCTGCAGGGAGCAGGGGGGGCGGGGGGGCTTTGGGCTATAAATAGGCACCAAAAGGTAGCGGTGCCCCTGGGAAGGGGGAATGGGGCGGCTGGCACCCTGCTTTCACCGGCAGCCGGGCGTGCGGGGCATGGAGGCCGGTGGCAGCATCGGGGAGCTGAGTTGTGTCCGGCCTCAGCCCGCCGGGAGGAGCAGGAGCTAGCGGCGAGGGGTGCGTGGGGGGCAAAGCGGGGGGTAACGGCACACCCCGCACCGGGGGCGGGAGGGGGTGTTAGTTCCCGGGGAAGCTGCAGTCGGGATGTGGGGAGGCAGAGGGGGATGCGGTGGGCGGGAGGGGGCTCGGTGCGGGGTATCCTGGGGCTTGGGGCGGGGCGGGGGTCCCCGGAACCCGGTGCGGGGCTCGGTGCGGGGTCCCTGTGCTTCACGGGGGGCTCACCGGGCTCGATGCGGGGCTGGACGCAGGGTCCTTGTGCCCCATGCGGGGGTCCCCGGGCTCGGTGCGGCGCTCGGCGCTCGGCTCTCCGGGATGGATGCGGGGCTCGGCGCTGGGTATCCTGGGGTTCGAGGTGGGGCGAGTGTCCCCGGAACCCGATGCGGGGCCCGGTGGGGGGTTTGGTTCGGGGTCCCCGGGCTCGATGCGGAGCTTGGTGCGGGGTCCCTGTGCTCGGTGCAGGGCTCCCCGGGCTCGATGCGGGGCTCGGTGCGGAGACCCTGGGCTCGATGCGGGGCTCGGTGCAGGGTCCATGTGCTCGATCGGGGGGCTCACCGGGCTCGATGCGGGGCTGGGTGCAGGGTCCCCGGGCTCGACGCGGGGCTGGGTGCGGGGTTTCTGTGCTCGATGTGGGGGTCCTCGGGCTCGGTGCGGGGCTCGGTGCAGGGTCTCTGTGCTCGATGCGGGGCTCCCTGTGCTCGGTGCGGGGGTCCCTGGGCTTGATGCGGGGGTCCTCGGCTTGATGCGGGGGTCCTCGGGCTCGGTGCGGGGCTCGGTGCGGGGCTCGGTGCCGGGCTGGGCGGGGGGCTGGCGGCAGCCCGCTGCCCCCCCTCACCCCCTCCCTCTCCCTCTCTCTCCCCAGCGATGCTGCAGGGCCCCGCCGCCATGGGGGAGCCGTGGCAGCCGCCTCAGCCGCATCCCCAGCAGCAGCAGCAGCAGCAGCAGCGGCTCCCGGCTCTCGGCAACGCCTCGGAGCCCAGCGCTTGGCCCCCGGAGGGCGGCGGCGGGGCCGGGGGGCCCGGGGGGGCCGTGAGCCCCTGGGACATCGCCCTCTGCGCCACGGGGACGGCGGTGGCGGGGGAGAACGCGCTGGTGCTGGCCGTGCTCTTCTACACCCCCAGCCTGCGGGCTCCCATGTTCCTGCTGATCGGTAGCCTGGCCCTGGCCGATCTGCTGGCCGGTTTGGGGCTGGTGGCCAATTTCGGCGTGCGGTACCTGCTGCGGCCTCCCAGCGAGGCGGCGGAGCTGGGGGCGGCGGGGTTGCTGGTGGCCGCCTTCTCGGCCTCCGTCTGCAGCCTCTTGGCCATCACGGTGGACCGCTACCTGTCGCTCTACAACGCGCTCACCTACCACAGCGAGCGCACGCTGGGCTTCACCTGCGCCATGGTGCTGCTGATGTGGGCGCTGTGCCTGGGCGTGGGGCTGCTGCCCCTCCTGGGGTGGAACTGCCTGCGGGACCAGAGCGCCTGCAGCGTCCTGCGGCCCGTCACCAAGGACAACGCGGCCGTGCTGGCCGTCACCTTCCTCCTCCTCTTCGCCCTCATGATGCAGCTCTACCTGCAGATCTGTAAGATCGCCTTCCGGCACGCCCAGCAGATCGCCGTGCAGCATCAGTTCATCGCCACGGCCCAGGCCACCTCCACCCGCAAAGGCCTCTCCACCCTGTCCCTCATCCTCGGCACCTTCGCCCTGTGCTGGATCCCCTTCGCCATCTACTCCTTGGTGGCCGATTCCAGCTACCCCGCCGTCTACACCTACTCGCTGGCGCTGCCCGCCACCTGCAACTCCCTCATCAACCCCATCATCTACGCCTTCCGGAACCCGGACATCCAGAAATCCCTCTGGCTGGCCTGCTGCGGATGCGTCCCTTCCACCTTCTCCTCCAGACCAAGGACATCCAGCGACGTGTGAGGACTGAGCGCGGAGCGAGACGCGCTCCCCTTGCTCTCCTCCTCCTCCTCCTCCTCCTTTTCCCCTCCGCCGTTATTGTTTCCCACTGGGAGGAAACCCCCTCCGGCCAGCACATCTTGTTCCATGAAAAGATGGCCAAAAAAGAGAAAAAAAAAAAAGGGAAAAAGAAGGGGGAAAGAAAGAGAGAGAGAGAAGAATGATAATGGTTTCCTTTAGAAATGTTATTTTCTTACACATTTTATTTTTTATTTAAAAACACAAAACACCAAAAAAAAAAAAAAAGACAAGAAAAGGAAAAAAAAAGGCTCTCCGTACGACGGCGTTTGTCTCCTCTCGGGGTAAGGAGCCAGGGGAGCAGCGGGCTTGCCCGCCCTGGCCGGGTGGCTTCCCCCCCCCCGGGGGCCACATCCCACAAGTGGCAGCCACCGGGAAGGCCACGGGGGGCGGGGGGAGGTATCGGGTCCCCACACGGAGGGGCTGGTCCCCACGTGTGGGGCGGTTGTGTGGGGTGGGTAACCTGCCCCCCCCGCCCCCAAAATCAGGTCTTGCAATGCTATGCAATAATGGGGTGGGGGGGAGCACAGGGAGTTCGGGGGGGGGTAACAGGGATGGAGGGGACCTGGGGGGGAATGGGACACGATGCCTCTGTTTCTATGGCGTTTGAGAACCTGAGGGGGCAAAAGGCACTTTAGGGTATGGGTGTCATTTTGGGCTGTCGCGGGGATGGGGGTACCTGGGGAATCCATTCACCCCCTCCAAAAAACAGGCGGCAGTGGGCAGGTTGGGGGCTGGTGGCGTGGAGGTGGCGAGGGCAGCGGGGGCTCCGGGAGGCTGAGGAAGGGCTCTCCTGCCCGGTTTGGGGTGTCGCGCTCCCCTGGCTGCGCTCCCTTCCACACCGAGCTTTCACATGGCCTGGGGTTGGGGGGGTTCATCCAAAGACAGGTCCAGGCTTGCGGGGGTCCCCTCTGTAGTCACACGCGTTATTCCGGATGCTACCGGTTTAATTTGCTTCGTTAGCAAAGCTACGGTGCCCTCACGTCCCTCTCCTGTGGCGCGTGCTGTGTGGCATTAGTGAGACTGTGGTGAAGTGTCCTTGACCTCGTGCTTTTTTTGTTTTTTGGCCGAGAAGTAGAATAGCACGTTTGCTTGAAAAAAAAACAAGCAAGAAACCGGAGCATCCTTCAGAGAGATGGCAGAGCTTGCGGGAAAACACCCAGGGCGGCTCGGGGGAAAGGTGGTGGGTGCAGGAATTCCCGGCACGGGAATTCCCGCCAGCTGAGCCTGGTGTCCCAAAGACGTTGACCTCTTTTAGAGAAAGGTGCCATGATCTCCAGCATCCAAAATGCCCTGCTTCGGCAGGTGCATACACCGTGGTTGGGTGGAAAATGGAAATTTTCTTGCTTCGTGAGGCCGTAGCGGGTAGGAAGCTACTTTGTGTGGATAAAGGCACAAGGGTATTCTCTCTCCGGAGCTGCACAATGAATTCTCCGAGCTGAGAGCACATGAGAAAGCGATGAACCTCCAAAGCGTGCCCGGGGCTTGGGCTTGGTGTCTGCCTCTGACAGGTGGCCAGTCTCTATTTTTTTAAATTTCTGTTCCTTTGAATACCTTGGGCAGTGGGCAGTAGGCACAATGCTGAATCAGCATACATTTAAAAGTAAATCTATATCTCTAAAAGAAAGAGTCTTATATGCATAGAAACACTTTGCTCATTTTATTTCTTCCGGTTTCTGTAAGCACAGCCAGGTCCCTGCAGCTCCTCATTGCAAACACTCACGACAGAGTTAGTTTAACCCGTTTTCGAAACATCGTGAGGATTTTGAACCGTTTTTCTCCGGCCCTATCTAGAAGAGAGTGTTTGTTCCTCTGGGCAGGAGGAACAGTTACATTTTGTAACTTTACATGAAATGTAGTAGCACCTAACCAGCTCTAGAGAAACTTCGACGTGGAAAAAGTTACCTTTTCTTGGCTTGTCAATCAATTGATGAAGTTTTTAACCGTGTTCTTTGTAGGGTTCGATTGTACACCTCAAACGTGTCTCAGCTGAGGGACCCGTTGATCAGCTTTGACAAAGGCGTGCATGGGTCATCGGAAAATCATTTTCCCCCGTGGCCCTTCGCAGCAGTGGGAGGTTTGGGATGCGAGGAGCTAAAGCTGAGTCCCTACCAGCCAGCTGAGTCAGAGGGGAGGTGGAGGTGCCCTCACTGAAATGCTTGGTTCTTGCCCAAAAACATTCACAGCAGCTTTGTGGAAGGCAAACTCTGCCGCCTGAGCTCCGGTCTCACGTTTAGTACAAGATGCTGATATTTTTTCAAGTGATGGTCCAGGACTGCTCTCTCGGAGGCCGTTAAAGGCAGCCATGGAAGGTGTTACAAACACTTGGTAGGCTTCAGGAAATGTCTCGAGAAATCTCCTCTGAAGAACAAGGAGCAGCTCCCATGGATGTAACGGTGTCACATCTGGATGGGGCACCAAGGGTAAGAGGAGCACAGGAAAATGGAAAGGGTTTTCCAGCACAGTGAATCCTCCGTGTGTCCAAAACATCTGGGAATGTGGTGAAAAGAGCCAAGCAGCCCCTGTCTGGCTCCTGGGCATCATGAGGACACAGAGCAAGCAGGGTACGGCCCATCGCTCTCCATTTTCTGGTATTGAATGTATTGGAAGGCCTCTCCAGCTGGGGTTCCTATGTCACAAGTCATTAGAAAAGTTGAGGTCCATAAAAGCCGTTGATTTAATTATCGTGCGTTTCAGATGAGATACAAGGGGATAGCAGGACTTCTGTGAAGCACAAGGTCTTTAGCTGGTGGAAATTTGCAGGTGTCTTTCGATTTCCACGGAGCCTCTGTGGCCGCTCCGGCTGGAAACCGGACCTGCTTGGGGAGGGCTGGTTGGCGTCTAGTTGGGAAGAGCGCCGTGTCCTCACCCTGGGGAACGGCCCAGATCTTGCCATTGTACCTTCAAAAACTGAGCTGTGTAAACAGATTTTGCTAAAAGATGAAGGGGGCAGAGCCTGGCCCCCTTTAAACTCACATCACTTCTGGACCCTGCAGGAGCTGGTCTGGATTTACAGCAGCAGGAACAAGCAGAAAATTGTCCTGAGCAGTCACACGAGGTATCTACTCGGCCCCAACCCCGTGGCAGAAATCGGTGTAGCCAGGGAAATGAATCTGCTGCCTATTTGGTTGATTTGTTTTCACATTTTTGCTTTCCTTTGGCTTTCCTACCATGAGTTGGTGGCAAGCAGAAGACAGGTATGAAATGCTCTCTGTGACGGTGGTTGGTTAGCAGAGGGGATGGGGAAAGGGCAAGGAGGAGAAAGAAAGAAAAGGTCCCTGGAAAATGCTGCGCAAAGGCCAGGGCCAGCGTTGGGCGGGACGTGGCCACCGCTGCACCAGCGCCCTGGGGTTCCTGGAGATGTGCTAGGGGTGAGCGTGAGTTGTGCCTTTACAACAAGCCCTTGTCCCTGTCCCAGCGTGTTTCAACTGAGAAATTGAAAAAAAAAAAAAGATAGTGAAATGTATAGATTCTGCCAACAATGTTGCTTAGGTTTTTTTCCTTTCCATTTTGTTCAGTTTGGGCCTTTGAGCAGGAAAAGGTCCCTTTTGAGCCAACTTCATCTCAGTAACCGGCAGTAGATATCTCCGGGATCTCAGTCCTGCTGTGGCAGCCGCAGTTTCTTCATCTCAAACACAGAGTTTTAATTGGACTTTGAATAAAAACCCGAGAAACC
This sequence comes from Chlamydotis macqueenii, assembly GCF_036417535.1. Classification (NCBI taxonomy): domain Eukaryota; kingdom Metazoa; phylum Chordata; class Aves; order Otidiformes; family Otididae; genus Chlamydotis; species Chlamydotis macqueenii. The sequence goes on from NC_141566.1 coordinate 2,500,265, forward strand.
ATTACTGTTCTCAGCGGGTGACGAAGCACCTCATCAAATTTGGGGTGGGGAGGTCTCTAAAAAGCCATTGATCTTGGCGATCACTTGTATTGGTGTGTGTTGACCGACTCACTTAACTGTTATCAATCAATTAACAGTTCGCTTTTAATTGTCAGGAATAATCGTTCAATGCACATGGTATTTCCTTGTAACTCCTTTCCTCACGTGCCAACTTTTCTCTGGGTGAGGCGGTCACGCTGATGGCATCTCCTGTACCATTCGTACCATGTTTGTGTTAACCATGCGGTTGCTTACTGCTGCCCTTCCCACTCTTCTCACAACCCCGGGAACGGAGCTTTCCCATTCCCATTGGAAAACTCCACAATACAGAGCGTTATGGAGATAAAATGGGGTTTTGGTAGAGAAAACCCAAATCAGAATGGATGGGCTAAACCTCTTTTGTCCCTGACTTTGAAGGACGCGAATAAATTGTCTCCAGCTCCAACGGTAATAATTGCCTTCACAAATTCCACATGATGTCTGGCCTAATTGTGTCTAAACCAAGGTTATTCCTCCACAATTTGAGCACAGTAAGCACCAGAATCCCAAGTGCAGGTTTACGACTTTATGGCAGGGTCTGGGAGCTGGAAAACATCTGGCACATCCCAGGAAAAGCTCTTCCTTGCCTGAGAGGGGATGAGTTTCTGGTGGCCAAGCCCAACAAGCGACTCAACTAGGTTGGGGTGGCCCAGGGCCAGATCCCACTCTGTGGTCGCCAGCGCGGCCCTGCAGCCGCCCTCCCGAGGCCCTGAAACCTGTGTCAGCCCGGCCGGCCTTCGGGCAGCGTCCGTTGGCGTCGCCGTTGGTGGCGCAGCCGGACAGAGTGGGGGTCCATCATCCCCATCCCCAAACCTGTCTCCCACCCCATCTGCTTTCCCAGGGGCGAGGCTGTTTTGAGCAATTAAAACAGCGGCTTGTTTTGGCGTAAGTGTTTTCATTAGCCGTTTAACTTGACCGGGAAAGTTGATCTCAAAGAACAATGTACAGTTATCGTCCAGCTGTGGTTAAGTCGAGCCCCTTCGATGCACTTTATGAACGAGTGAAAAAAAATCGATGCTGTTATTGCACTGTAACTCTATTGTGTAAAATATTATACATTCATCTGTAAGAGTAATTTATTTTTATTACTGTAAATACAACTGTTAAAGTGATTTGTCAAGAGGATATTAAAAAATAGGGGGGGGTAAAATTAAAATATTTGAAGATCTGGGCTCCTGTCCCAGCTATGTGCCATACGCTGCGTGTCCGTGGTTTTATTTCAGCTGAAGCGAGCCCAGCGCGGGTTTCTGCTTTCCCTCACCTGGGGTCTGTGTCTCCACTGGGATCACGATGAGAAGAACATCTCGAGCCATTGACCGTATGGGTCAGGAAGGAACGGCTCCTCAGAGCCTCCACGCGAAAGCATGGAGACTTTTCCATCAGCAAGCCATCCTCTGATGGTCAGGGATTAAATATCCATGGGGATGAGTTGATCTTGGAGGGCTGGTTTCTCCAAACGAAGGGTTGTGGAGATATCACAGCTTTCCGCTGCCGCTTCTGTGCCCTGGCCTCTGATAGGGAAGGGAGCATCACAGGGCTGATCGCTCACAGCAAAGGCACCCAGTGAGGCCAAACTGACAAAAACCCAAATGCAAATCTACTTTAACCTCTTAAAATCTTTATTATATATATTTTTTTTTTAATCAGCACATGCATAAAGTGTCAACAGTTTGGGATTAAGATGACATTTTTGGGGAACAAATGCAGTTACAAGTGGTGCTTCAGATGGTTCCAGGTTTCCTCTCCACACTGTACAGAAGAAAGCTCGCGTTGTGACCGACGCAGTCCCTACCTTTCCGTCACCGTGTCACGACAGGCAGAACCCACAACACTGGGGGGAAATACACTGGTTCACGGGTAGCAACTGGGAACGGCAGATAAGATACAAGCAGCAACATCTACTCACCTATGGACTAAGTGCACGTGGTTAAAAGACCCCGTTGGACAGTGAACATCTTCTTTTTTAACATCAACTACCTCATAATAGAAATGGAGTTATGGCCTGTAACGGGCCGTCCTCCCGTGGGAGAGACGCCCGTCTCCCGTCAGCTGCTTCTATCGAGCGGCAGGTTGAAGGAAACACGGGTAATACTTCTGCCGGTGTTAAAAAAAAATGAGCCTTTTGCATTGGGGCAGCCTCACCGACGCTGAGCACCCCAACTGCACGGTGCCCGCCAGGCTGGCACCTCCCTGTCCCCGCCGTGCCACCGCTGCAGAGCTGGAGCCCACCTCCATAAAGACCAGCCCCAGCCTTGGTTCCAGGCTCCACGGATGAACGGCCGGTGCCAAAAGGAGAGAAAACTGTTTTGAAAATGCTTGGTGCGAGCTGGCCGCCCGTGGAGGCGCTATTTTAGGAGGATCCTCTGGATTCTCACCCAGAGGCACTCGTGCTCCTACTCGTGACGGAAACCCGTTGGTGCGATGGCTCCTGTCCCGCCACAGCAGCTGGTGTTGCCCCAGCAGCCCTCAGCTGGAGCAGGAGGAGGAGGAGGAGGAGGAGGAGGAGGAGGAAGGCTCTCCAGCCTGAATGCCTGTCCCACGGCGGTGGGAGCAAACCCACCAGCACATCCCACCATTAAGTGGTGACTGGGTTTTTGTCCCCTCCGCACAGCCTTGCCATCCCTGCACAACTTTTCCTTGGGTTGGCCAAGGTGGGAGTGAAAGATGCTCCCAAAACTACCCCTGCACGGCCAGGGGTGTAAAACCCCCTGCACAGGGAAGGAGGAATCCCAGCGGGTTCCTGGGGGTCTGGGCAGGTCCGGGTTTCCACCCAGGTGAGGACAGGCTGAGCACCAGAAACGCTCGGAAACGCCCTGCCCTTCCCCAGCTCGGTGAGACCACTCGCTCCTCGGATGCTCAGCGGAGACGACCCGAAAAGGCACTTGTGTTGGTGAGGAGCTGCAACGCTGCTGCCGAATGCAGAAGGCGGGCGAGGAAAGTGCCAGCAATGCTCCAGCGTCAACCCAGCCTCACACCGAAGAGGTCCCGTCTCAGATTCCCCTGGGCAAGTAAAGCAGCCCCAAAATGAAGGACATCTTTTAAGATGAGGAGCTATCAATCCCGAAACACTCCTAAAAATGCATTTTGGAGAAAAAGGTTTCTTTCTGGCAGGGATTTTCTCTCTTTTTCCTAATCCGCTTTGATCTGAGATGAAAGGCACCACAAAGAGAGGTCCCATTTTTGGAAAACCAGCCAGAACTAAAGGCAGACCCGAAACATCTCAGGATAAAAATAACTAGTGGTGGGGGTGGTGAGGGGGGGTGCCGATGCTCCTAGCAGTGTGATTTTTGGGGATCTGGCAGGACTGCGCCAAAGACGCGCCTGCTGCCAACAACTCCTCAACGTGCATCACAGCAACGTCATGAAGCTCCAAATCTACTTCGCTTCTAACGCAATATTTTTACGGTTGGTTTTTTCATGGCGAGAAGTGACTTTCTGTGGAGTGAGTGTTCCCAGCTGAGGCACCTGGCGTAGGCAGCACCAGTCACAGCTGAAAATCAATGGGATTTGAAACACTTGAGCTGGGGTGGGGCCTTCAGGGACAAAAGCACCTTCTATGGTGGGAGGAGACTCATCTCCTTCTTGCACTGTGGGCTGATGTGCTGCTTGCTCTGTTCTTAAACCCTAGTTTCTTAGAAACTGATTTTTGAAAGTGGCTCTGGTGACAACTGCTCCAATTTTTGGTGGCTGACTGGGAAGCAATGCTGGGTCTGACTTTCTCTTGAGGTCCAGGGAAGGAGGTAGAATGGATTTTCCTTCTGGAAATCACATGTAAGTTGTTTGTTTGTTTGTTTTTCTGGAGGGGAGGGTGTTTGTCTTTAGATTAATCAACTGAGCTACCCCAAGTCAAAGGGTAACTTCCAAATTGTTCACCTGTTCTGCAGCCTGTGGACCATGAATGGTCTGGAGGAACAGGATGCTGGAGCTGCTGCCTTCTAACTACTGAAATACAGTAGTAACAGCTGCATATGCTGGTTTTAAAATAGTTTTGGGTGGGAAGGGACCTTTAAAGCCCATCCAGTCCAACCCCCCTGCAAGGAGCAGGGACATCTCCAACCAGATCAGGTTTTCTGCATCTCCAGCTAGATCAGGTTGCATCTCCAGCTAGATCAGGGTTTCTGCAGTCAGTTTGCATCCTTCCCTCTCAGGTGTTCATTCTTGCAGTACGGCTTGTTTATGGCATTTGAGATTCAAAACCAAAGGGGCAATAAAGCTAAGAGAGAACGTGAGCAGGTACAGAGTGGTGGTTGCACAACCAACCTAAAACGCCAGGTGATTTTTCTTTCCTCCTTTTTTTGCACTCTCCAGACTTTCTACACAGCTAAGAGCTAGAGCCACCATTGGGCTGCAAATCCCCCAGGGCCAGCCCAGTCCCGTGGCATTGCCACCGCAGGAGAGGTGCGCGGGGAAAGGCTCATCTCACACACGCTTGGGCTCACAAGCTCCCAAACACAATGACGGAGAGTGGACTTATGTCTCTGCTCTTGCTGAGAACGGAGGGACCTCTGGGTGCTGCTCTGAAGGTGGCACCTGTGGGAGGACATCTATTAGGAGAGACACCCGTGGGAGGGCGAAGCATCGGTGATCTACCATCACGTAGTGCTATGGAGACGGCTGTGGCCTCAGGGCACCGTACCGGTGGCAGACAGACGTTAATATTGATAATGTCCCATCGACGCTGCCTGCAGGGGACACTGTGGCCAAGCATGGCCCACCCAGGGCTTGCCTGGGGATTTCCTGCAGCACGAGCCCATCCCTTGCTGCAGGCTCTGCCTCAGCCTAGTGATAATGTCAGGATGGTGTCCTCCTTTGGGAACATCCTGGTGTCCTCCTCCCACTCTGCCTGTGGGCATGGTACTGAAGGCTTTGGGGCAAGCTCCCCTCCACTGAAGTCCATGACTATTGGGGTTTTTTTGGTTTGTTTGGGTTTTTTTTATCTCCCAGCAAAATGTGGGTGCAATTCTCCCTCACTCAGGCTTTGCTTTCTCCAGGTGATCCTAGAAAACTTGGGGTTTGTTAAAGAAAGATTAGAGTCACAAAAAAAAAACCCCAAAACAAAACCTTTAGACTCTCAAAAAGACTGAAATACTTCAAAAATGTAGGCTGGGGTACAAGTGCCCAAAGGAGGACCTTTTCTATGAGCTCAGAGGGCATTGCATGAACTGCATGGGCAGCTCCAAGAGCCAACGTGTAGCTGGAATGATGCTCCTGGGTGAGTTTCTGCACGCGTGCAGCCATCCTGGAGCAGCGCAGGGATGTGGGGACGGGGAAAGGCCCATCCTGAGGGCACGGCGACCCATTCAGAGAGAAAATCGGCACATCTTGGTGCTCCTGTACTTTGCTCAGGCACTTTTGCGTGGGGGCGGTGGAGGGGCAGGATAGCCTCACCGTCGCCATCAGCGGCGGGGGATGCGGTCGTGGCGCTGGTTGCGGGGTCACCGAAGGAAGGGGCAGCAGTCCTCAAGGTGTTGCTGCCCAGTTGAGGGTAAATTCATGGGTGAGTGAGCGTTTGAGGCTTCTAAAGTGCAGTGCAGGTTATATGGTCTGTGCTGTAAACTCCTCAGGGCAGAGTCCTTGCCCTTACTTTTATTTTTTTTTTTATCTATAACGTGACACACCAGCTGAGAAAACCTTACCCCTAAATAACAACTACCACTACAGGAAAATGGGAATTGTGGTGAAAGGAACAGCCTATGCTCCCCCAGCCAGCATCCCATGATGGGGAGCACTCTCCGTGGCCCTCCGTGGTCCATCCGCAAGGAAATGGCACGGTGCTCCTGCCTGCCACGTGCCTCTGGAGAGCACCCTCCAAAATATCTCCTGTGGTGCTACAACCTCCAAGTGAAACTTCCATTTATCATTAAAGCTGAGGTGTTAATTCAGGCTCTGCTCTCAGGGGAGTCTGCAAAGCTTCTGTTCAGGCTATTGGGTGTCTCGAGACGGAAAAGTTGCTGGGAGGAAATTTGAGGGCACTTACGTGAAGGGAGCTCTCTGGAGAAGCTGTGTTCAGCCTGACATTTGTCACCGGAATAAAACCTTCCTGGGGTTAAAAGAGCTGCCAAAGCAGGAGCTCTTGTAAGACGTGATGCTCACTCCTCCCTAGGTCACAGCCCAGGGTGGAAATTTAGAAACTACCCAATCCCTTCTTCCTCCAGGACACTGATCCTCCAAGAGCCACCAGCATCAACAACCAGCTCCAATGCTCACTCAAAACCAAGGAGAAGCTGAAGGTGCAACACCAGAACGTGAACACTACTAGACTTCCACCAACCTTTGTGAAACTTGAACAAGACCAGACCTCACCCCTGATGTGGCCCTCACAGGCCATGGGTGCAGTGGTCCCCATAATATCCCTTTTCAGACAAACTGGAAACGTCCAAGAGGTTCCTGATGGACCTCAAGGACTGTAGCTTCCTGTTAATACCTTGAAGCAGAACCAAACTGGCTTATTTATTCTTCCACTGCCTCCAGCCCGACTCTTTGTATGCACACAGAATATGCTTCCCCCTGTTGGCAGCCTTATTTTTTATTTCTCAGTGGATGCCCGTAACCTGGCAAGTAGGAGAAAGCAGACAAAATGGAAAGACAACTGCTGAGGAGATTGGCTGGGCTCATTAAATTTTTGGCACTCTGATTATCTGTTGGCAACGAAATGCCGCTGCTATATTTTAACACAGAATATGATGCCTTAATGTGCAGGAGAACCTCCTCAGCCCACTTCTGGTACACTTGAGAGAGGAGAAATCCAATCATCCTGTGACCCGAATTGTATTTTTAATGTCTGCCAAGCTAGATAAAATATTTAAATATTCACTTTTATATCAGCCCACAGGAGGATTGGAGCATTTCGGGTTGTGTAATGCAGCATGGCCTACTTTTGGAAGAGTCTACGGAAATAGGCAGGCATGATCAAAATATTGAGTGCGCAGCATATGGGTCAGCCAGCCGGTGTTAATTAGTACGGCACAACCAATGCCAGCAGAGCTAGCCCAGCCCGACCAAGGAGCTGGTGTCACTTGTGTTGGATTTTCACCTAAAATAGAGATGGTCATTCTCAAAGGTGGCTGAGTCCATCAAGCAAAGCCATGGGGGATGTTGACCCTCCAGGAGAGCTGGCCTTGCAGGAATGGCTTTGTCATGGGATTGCGGCTCTCGGTGCCACCACGTGCTCGCCCGCTTTGTGGTGCGGCCAGGAGAGAGTTGTGAAGAGCAAGGTGCACCATGATTCAGACCAAAAATGGGTGTCTACAGCCCACACTGACTACACAGGTTACTTCTCCTCCAGACACACAAGAAACGTGAGCAGCGAGCTCTGATGTAGACGTCTCACTGGGGAGACGCTACCTGAGGATCAGCCCCATCCCTGATACCAGGACAGCTTCAGTGGAGCTGAGCCAGTTCAGACCCCTGGAAGAGCTGGGTCGTGATGTCTTCAAGCAACAGGCGATGCCAGGAGGTTACAGTCCTGCTGACTTGCCTCGGGGTTCAGCATGTGAAATGGGCTTGTGACATCAGGGTCTGGGAGTTTCCTTAAGCAGAACACAAAGAGTGAGGACGCGCTGGGATGCCTGAAGAGGATAGGATGGTGGAGGAATGTAAAAGCATGAGGAAACAAGGGTGAGCCTTGCTCCCTGCGCCCCTCAGGCTCCCAGCCATACATCACCTCTGCAGAGGTGACCTGTGCTTGGGGCAAGCAAGGCTTGAATTACATGATTGTCGAGCGCTTTGCCGTGCAATGGCGTTGACCCTGGTAGCAGCACGGGTTGGCTGATTGCTGCCGATCCCAACCATAGCAAAGTCGGTGTGAGGTGACAGAGAAGTGGGAGGCTACAGGGACAATCCTGACCCATCACATGCCAACGGAGTCCTACCAGAATCATCGCCCGTTCATGTGACGCGCATAAAGCAACTAGTGCATGAAAAGAAGGGACCCAGTCTTTTAGGGGCACCCAGCTCCTCTCCCGTTCCCACCAGAATCAGCTCAGCTTCCCAGAACTGGGGCAGTCATGGACCCGAGGGACACTGCAGCCTTGCATGTCCCTGCCTTCACGTGCATCCCGCTTCGGTGGGACTCCCGGGTTTCTGCAGCCCCTCGACCACCGTAACAGGTAACAGCAGCTCCGACAGCCCTCTGCTACGCTCTTTCTCTCAAAGGGTTGTTGCTTTTTCTAAATTATCCACTTAAACCCAACGTCCCTTCGCATACAAACAGCATCGTGATGGCATCTATATTAACGACACTCCACAATAAATACTACCAGATGACTCTTAAATGGTCCTCTGAAGTTTTACAAGACTTTCTGCTGAACTTCCTCCAGGTCAAACCCCAGCCCCTGGTCCAGGAAAGCCCACCACAGACATCGCAGAGGCTCTCTGCTTGGGTGAAGATGCCAGGCTTTGGCCAAAAAGCCCAAAGCTTTTGCAGACGATTCCCTGCATCTCAGAGGGTGAACATCAGAAGCGAAAGCTCCTGGTGAACACGGAGCATCAGGAATTTCCTGTTCAGCTGCAGGACACCATGTCTCCCAAGGTAAGGCACCCTTCCACCAGGCCCTTCCCCAACCACTCTTGTCCTCTCCCACATCCTCGCTGCTCCTCCATTTGAGCCCCCCGCTCAACACCAGAGCGTGCAGCCCGGATGCGGAGATGTGGGAGGCGTCATATCCAAGGGACAAGGGACCGTTTTGTGCCACTCAAGAGAAGGGAGGGCTCCTGGGGGTATTTCTCAGTAGCTGAACAGGGGGTTCATCGCATCCCACCACAACGGATTTCTCACCAGGGGAAAAATGAGCAGATACTCGGGGCATGGTTCAAGGTCAGCATTTCTCAGGGTGAATTCAAGCATCAGCCTTCGAGTATTTTGGGTCCCAGCCATGTCCTCCCATCTCCTTTACAGATCTGGTTGCTCCTAGATAGTCAAAATACTACTTTGGTAGCCATCATGTAGGCAGCTACTGGGGGAGCTGGGGAGGTGGGCTCAGAGCCCAGCTTCTCCCCAGAAAAGATGCAACGTGGGGACTCAGTTTTCTCACGTTCAAGGACTCATGGTACATGGGAACACAAGAGAGGACCTTAGGACAATGCCAGGGAAGTCCATGCCTGGTCCTGGCCCATTTTCTGCTGGTGGAGAACCTCTCCAACTCTCCGCACGCTCTTCCTCCCAGCTGTGATATTTTCAGTGTTCCCCGCCCCTTCGCTCTGCCTTCCCATGTCTCCTCCCTTCATAACTGCGTGAAAAGCCTTCAAAGAACCACGTTCCAGTCTGACGAGCAAACTGGTATTTTCAGTGCCGTGGTGGGGGCCCCCAGCTCTCCGGGCTTCCCCATCAATGCCAGCTCGTGGGGCGAGGGATGGGGCAGGATTGGGCCGGGGGGATCAGTGCCTGGGTCCAAGTTGATCTCAGTGGTACGGGGCTGCAAAGTGCAAGTTGAGAGTTTACCTAAAAGCATCATTTTGTCTAATTATTTTTTTTTTTTCCAAAATAACACTGAAACAGTGTAGCCATTGGTATAGAATGGTGGCCAAGGAGAGATGGGCTTGGGGAAGCTCCCTGGATGCTCTGCTCCCTTGCCAGCAGCTCCTTTCCCCCCAAGGACAGCACCCATTGCACCGTTCAAAGCCCGGCCAAGCGCCGTGTCTCCTTGGCAGCTGCACAAGCCTTGCCTTCACGCTTTTCTCCCGGAAAACTGGTCCTAAGGGTGGAAACGGGCTCATGTCACCAACACCTTGGCTTTCTCCCAAGGAGCAACAGCACGATGGCGACCATCCCTACGCAACAGCCGCAAAACATCGAGCATCGCTCTACGGGGATGGAGCCTCCTGCCCACACGCAGCCCGATCCTACCAACGCGGGCAGCGGAGCATCCCCAAACCCGGTGCACGGCCATCCCCGTATGCCTGCGGTGACACCAGCTGGGCAATCCGGCTTCTTCTCCAGGAGCTTCTCATGAACACACTTAACATCTTGCCAAAAAAGCCCTGCTGCCTCTGGGTTTCCCTTCTCTAGCAAAGCATGCTCAGGGCCGGTCTCTGGTCTTGCTCCAGGTGTAAATCTGGAGTAATCTTATCAACCTGCCTTCAGAGCATTTTTTTTAAGTCGTTAAATGTGAAGGTGGTGCTAATTTCTGGTCTCACTGCCTCCGAGGTGTGTCCTACCAATGCTGCTGCTGCCCGAAGGGTTTACGACGTGGTGTAAAAGCAAAACTCCTGAACGAGCGGGGCCGCCCGCGCTTGTTGGCATCGACGTTGGGGGAAGGCGCCTATACACACCTGGTACGGAGCCGGGCAGCTCCGCGCCAGCCCAGCCCCGGGGCCCCTCAGTCCGACCACTCGTTATCGTCCAGCTCGGAGTCGTCGTCGGATTCGCTGTACTCCACCGCGATCCGGCGGGACAGGATGGTCGCCACGTCGTTGCCCACGGGCTCTTTTTTGGCCTCTTGTTCCCATTGCTCCTGGACTTTCCGGAGTTGGATTCCTGCAGTAGGGAAGGAGAAAGGCTTTAGGGACAATGTGCCCAGCACCCAACGTTGCAGCTAATTAACCCCCAGTTAACAGTATTGGCTGAAACGAGATGGCTGCAGCCCCTGTGCGAGAAGATGCACGCAATTATAAAGCTATATGAGCTAATAATGTGCTGCGTGTGATCATAAAGCTACATCATAGAATAAAGCTCCTCCTCTTCTTCCACTCAACCTGAAGACGAAGAACCTTCTTGAACATTAAATCTACCCTTCGACCTGAAGATTTGCAGGAAGAGGAAATGGGAGAAGCCTTGGAGCACATCATCCATTACAGCCTGGAAGGAGGCCACATGTACGAGAGCTGCCGGTCATCCGTGCGGAGCTCTGTCCCACCTCCAGCCATGGGTTTCTTCCACCTCCATCCAACCCCCTACATTGCATTTCTTTCCCTCCCCAGGGCCCACCTGAGTGCCACCACCTTCACACATCACCAGGGCTCGTCTTCTGCTCAATAAAGCCAACGCCACCCAACTCTACACCAAGAGGTATTTTGCCATGGTGGTGGCAGTGTTGAGGACCTGTCCCCTCCCCTTTCCGCTGCCATCATCCCCGCCGCTCACCCCTGCGGATGGCTGCCAGCAGGTCGCTCCGGGCATCGCTCATGGGCATCAGTGGGATCTGTGGCTTCCGGGGCTCCACGACGGGGGCTGGTGGTGATGCCGAGTGTGCTGGTGAGGCAGCGATGGCGGGAGGCCCCGGCGGCGGTGGTGGGGGTGCCACCGGGGGTCCCATGGGGCCGGCCTGCGGCGGGGAAGTGGAGTAAGGGCCGGGGGGCGCGGGGGGTGGTGAGGGTGCGTAGGAGGGGGGTGCGGCCGAGCCGGGGGCCAGCACGGGGGCAGCTGAGATGGGACTGTCGAAGGCGGTCTGCGCGGAGGGGATGACGGGTGGTGGGGGTGGCGGGGCGGGCGGCACGAAGTACTCTGCCATCGGCACCGGCTGTGGGCTGCAACGGGAGTACAAAGCCATGTCAGTGGCACGAGGAATGACGGCACCCAACACCCATCCCAGGTACCCACCACCCATCCTGGGCAATGATCGGCTGAGCTGTGGCTTGGTTTGCCCTGGACCCCCACGTAAGCTCTGTCCCCATGGAGGTGGGGGACTCTGCCGGCGGGATAGGCTATGGGGCACGCAGTGGTGGGAAGGCAACCAACATCCCAAGGGAAAATGGTCCCACCCATCCGCCTTGTCCCCTTGTCTGGGGTGACATTACCCCAAAAGTGCTCTTGACCGATTTGGCCTTGGATCTCACCAGCAGTTTCAGACCACAGTGGCTGTAGAGGAGGGCTCTCCTCGCTACATCAGCCCAGAAATTGAGGAGATCAGCCCCCCACCAAGCCCCCCTTCCCCTGGGCATCCCTCAGAAGAGGCAGGCTGAAGCCGTACCCATAATCCTTGACCAAGTGAGGCCTTGGCCCATTGAGGATAGCCTCGGGGGGCTGCTGCGGTGCGTGGGGCTGCTGAAGGCGGTTGAGGCTGTTCTGTCGGCTGCCTGCCGCTGGCACCGGGCGGTAGACATGCTCCTGTTGGGGGGCAGCTGCCAGCACCCCTTCCTTGTGCTCCGCCGGGGCCAGGTGGGACGCTGGGGCCAGCAGCTGCGCGGGGTGGTTGGGGCTCGCCGGGTACGAGTGGTCGGCCGCGTCCGACGCGTAAGATCTACGGCACAGGAAAACCCAAATGTCGTACTCCTGGGAGGGTGCTTGGCTGGGCAGGGGGTTTGGGGAGGACGTGAGTTTGGGAATATTTTGGGGTTGAGACAACAAAACAAAAAATGGCCACAAAAATACAGATGTGCAAGCAAGCAGGGAGAGAGCGGAGGGGAGGAGGACACCAACACAGATGAACCAATCTTTTCCCTTTGCTGTACCCAGACTTTATCCCAAAACCAAGGCTGCTCCTGAGGTTCAGGATGCGACCCTGGGGGCACCAGCTGCCCATGAAGCTACCATGGGTTTACGGCTCACCACCCCGACCCTGCTGCAGGCAGCGCGTCGCCCAAAGACGGAGAAGAAGAGGAAACCAAAGGAGAGCCGGTGAGCTAACGCGTAGTAGGTAAAACCTGCCTATTATCTGGGGACAGTGATCCTTCCGATGACGCCATGTGATAGGGGGATGGTGAGAACCTGTTATCGGGTCGAAACTCTTTATCATACGCCATCATGTTCCACTCCAGGCGCCGGTTGCGGGCTTTCCTCACTTTCTTCACCTCCCGGGTGGAGTCCTCCACCAGCCGCTGCTCCTGGGGGCACACACAAGCCGTGGCTCCATCTCCAGCCTTGCTCGGGACCACAAGCGGTACCCTGGGAGCATCACCCAGCCCCGAGAGATGCACCCACCGCAATGAGGGGGAGCACCCAGGGTCACCCGCCTGTCCGTTACCTTTTGCCGGCGCTTCTCCTTCCTCTTATCTTCTGTGGCCTGCAACATTTTCTCCTTCCATAGGTTGAAGAAGTAGGAGGGGTCGGTGTAGAACTTCAGGCCATCCTTTTTGTCGTCCCTAAGGGGTTGGGGAGGGAAGAGAGGGGGTTATCAGCCACAGGAGAAGACCTCTCTTCCCCTGAGCAGGGGTGGTTGGTACAATCATGGTCATAAGCTGTTGCCCCACCATGAACATCTTCAACACATCCGTCACTACCTGCAGCGCCGCTGGATGGGGTCACTGGTCCCAAGCACCCTACGCAATGGGGACGGTGGCACAGCAACTGGAGAAAACAGCCCCTGCGCCCTTGCCAAGCAGCAAATGGGGTGCACCCCCGATGCCTCTCCTGGAAAAGGCCCCCCGGCACCCCCTCGGTCCCCCCTTGGAGCGATGTGGCGGCTACCTTACCTGTAGGGCGTGAGGATGTTGAGCGGCGGGGGCTTGTCGCAGCGCTGGTACATCTCCATCACCGGATTGGGGATGGAGTTGCGAGACACGACCTGCTGGTTCTGCACCGTGGAGCTCTTGAAGGCTTTCCGCATGTTGATGTCCTGCAGCGAAACTGGAAGAAACAGGAAGAAGGTGGGATGTAGGGGTGACCTCAGCCCCCTGAACGGGGCATGGCACATCCCTGGCCTGGCCATCGCCCCAAAATAGCCCCAGTCCCTCACCTTCCTCCACGGTGGAGTCCAGCTGCGTCACCTTGATGACCAACAGGTCCACCCTCTCCTGCAGCGAGTTCATCCGCATGTAGAAACTGTTGGCTTCATTGAAGAGCTCGCCGAAGATGTCCTCCGCGTGCCTGCCTGCCAGAGGGCAACAGGCACCCTTGGGTTTTTTTTCCTTGGTTTTTGGGGAGCTGAGCTTCATTCTCGCCCGGACCTGGCCAAGCGCTGCATGGAGGGAGGGGACCAGAAGCCACCTGCCCTCCTCCGCGCACGAGCATCCTTTTCAGCGCAAGCGGTACCCGCGGGAGGCGCCAAACCACGGTGGTGCTCATCCTAAAAACCCTTGGGATCTTCCAGGGCAGATGCAACCAAACAAAAACCTCCCAGCACCTCCTGGCCGTGCAGCGTCACCCGCAGAAACCCAGCCCTGAAGGTGGAAAACGGAGAGCAGGGCAGCGGGGAGAGCGCTACAGCAGGGAGAAGCCATTAATTTTTTCACTTCAGCAGGTTTTTGGTTTATTTTTTTCCTGCATCACTACGATAGCTCATTATCAGGGTTATAATTATCCCAGGTCTGAGCGGGGCATTGCTGACACCTGCAGGCTACAGCACCCATCCCGTCCCAGCACCCAGCCCAGCACCTCGGGGTTTCCTCCGAAAGCATGCACCGAACGCCTCCCGAGACCACGGCGCTTTCGATATCCGCTCCACTCGGCCGTTTGTATTTAATTTCCTTTTCCCCTGGATGAGGCAGCCACAGCCGGAGCACCCGTGGGTGCCGCTCACGCGGGCTGCCACGCGTCCAGCAGCAGGGTTTATTTTTCCAGGAGTGTTCTAGAGAAGAATCTAATTCTGGATTGGGGGAAAAATAAAAAGAGGGAGATCCCTGAAGAGCCTGCGCTTCCGAGGCGAGAAGCACGGGGCTCGCGAAGGCTTTCTGTCCCCCACGGCGCAGACCGGCTACGGGAGGAAACCAGGTCTTAAAGACGTCCCCAAGTCCCCACGCTGGCCTTGGCCCTGGGCATCCCCCTTTTTTTATTAGCTAGGTAATTCCCACAGAATGAGGGGTGGCTGCAGCCTGCACGGCTGTTTCTCTGTGACTGGAACCGGACCAAACGACCGCGGCATCCCACCGGAATCCCGCCGGAATCCCGTCGCCCCGTCCCCCCCTCCCGCGCCGTGACTTACTGAGGCTGCCCAGCTGCTTGATGATGGCAGCCAGCGTGCTGTTGGTGACACACTCCAGCTCACTCGTCACCCCCTCGGGGAGAGCCCCCCGGCACAGGTGCCGGGGCTCGATATTCCTCTTCACCAGCGGCATGCTGCCGGCGAGCCCTCACGCCTCTCCTGGGCGAAGGAGAAAAAGAGAAAATTAAAATAAAGAAAATTCGGCTGCCCTCAGCAGCCTCACCTGGGACCCACGCCCCCACCCGTGGGCCCAGGAGGTTATTTAAGCTCAGCTTTATAAAATAAAATAATAAAATACCACAGCTTTTGCCATTTGCCTGGATTTTTCTCCCCATTCCCTCCACTCCCTGCCCAGGGGACTCGTCCTTCCCACACCGGGATACGGAGGACGCAGGGGATGCTCGGCGGGTGCAAACCTCCGGGTGCCGGCTCGCCCGACCCAAAGGGTGGCCAGAAGCGAGCAAGCGCTTGTAATGTCATTATTTCCAGCTCAGCTCTCCAGGGTTTTATTCGTGCGTGTGCTACACCGCTGCGGCGGCCGGCTCACCCCCGGCTCTCCGCAGCGTCCCTGTGCCCCCCACTCCGGGGCTCACGGAGATGGAGGGGGATGCTCCCACCCAACGGCCTCATCTCCAGCGAGAGCACCCACAGGAGCTGGCGAGGAAGGACGGGCACCATGGGGTGGTGGGTGCTGGGCGCCAGTTACCCCGCTGACGTCAAGGCTGAGTGGTGCAAAACTGGCTGAGAAAGGAGGAGAAAATTAAAAAAAAAGGGCTGTTTATGAACCACAGTGGTGTCCCCTGAGGTTCTGGAGCTGGGGACTGGGACGCAGACAGGCAGAAAGCAGGCGGTGACCCCGCAGGCTTGCACAAGGGGGATCTTACGTGACATGAGTGCATTGGGTCTCAGCTCCGCCCTTCCCAGTGCCGAGGCAAATCGGTGGCACCACAAACTGGATCCCAGGCTCAAAAGGACCAGAGAGCACGGACAGCCTTCCCAGGTCCCAAAGGCAGTGAGCTGGATCCCCATCATTTCACATCCCGAGCACTCCCCATCCACTCCATCTTTCCCAAAACTCCACTCGGCTTCGGCAGAGAAGGAAAAACCAGCTTCCGAGCAGAGCCATTAATAGCTGGGAGCAGAGCAGCCGGACGCCGGCAACAGAGCCAGCAATCCTGACCACGGACGGAGCCAGAAATCTGCAGAGTTCACATTTTTTGGCCCCGGGAGCGTTAGACAGAACAGTTTCCCATTGACAGCACCCGGCCAGCGCTCCCGTCCCCCCCGCCAGCTCCTCCGCAGTTTTCAAATGCAAATCCAAGCTCCCTCCATGAAAGAGTCCAAAAAAAAATTATTCCTAAATCATTCATATCGAGCTTCCTAAAGGGCTGATTGTGCTCCCAGCTCTGTACGAACCGGGGGTGAGTGGCTGGGTCCCGCTTTGCCCCGGGGGCAATCGGGGCGCCGCAGGAAGGACCCCCAGCTCCGGACCCTCCGTAGGGTCGTGCGATGCTTCGGGCGGGGAGCAAAGCGCGTCTCCTTCCCAAAGCCACCGCACAGGGATGGCGGGGCTGGCGCTGTCCCTGGCTCCCAAAAAACCCAAGAGGCTTCTGCCAGCTGGTTGTTTTTCAGTGGAGGAAACTGCGACGGCGTTTTTGGGGGAGGCTCTGGGTACCTGCTGATGGGCATCTGCTCTGGCCGCGTCCAACCCCCCTTTTCTGGGCACCCCCTGAGCCCCACCTCCTCCGGGCTGCGTAAAGAGAAGAGCAGCACCAGCGGATTCACCCCAAGCTGGTTTTGAGCCCATTTTATGTGTCACCCCAAAATTCAGAAGCTGAGCCCCAGCACGTCCCCCGCGGGGGGGGGGGGGGCTCCCCCCGAAACGGCGGCTGCAGGGACGGGAGGGCAGAGCCGTTAATGAGCGGCTTGGGCCCAGCAATTAGAAAGAGGGAACAAAGAGCCATTCTCAGCATCCGCCTGGGACGCGGCCACCACCGGCACCCGGGGCTTTTTGTCCCCGCGCAGGAGGCCCGGGAGGAATCGGGGCCACCCGCGCCTCCGTCCCCCGTGGGGATCCCAGGGGGAATGAAGAAAAAAAGGGATCTGAGGTCTGAAAGGACGGGCAGAAGGTCTGAAAACAGCGTCTGAGACCATCCCATGGGAGAGCATCCCTGGGGAAGACAGACCCCCTTTAATCTCCCCCCCAAAAAGCCTTAACAAGACTCAGAGCTCGCAGCAGAAGCAGCCAAGGAGGAGTCAGGCACACATTTTTAGGCAAGGACAAGCAAATTTGGCTGAGCCATGGGAGAAGCCACTTTGCCATAGGAGAAGCCGCTTTTTAACCTCCCCAATTAACGGCTGCGAACGGGACCATTGGAAACCCCTGCCGTCCCCCTGAGCCCCAGCAAAGGGATGCTCAGTTATGCCCAGCTCCTGCTCCTGTGGATATTTCGGGTAATTCCCAAGCTTTCCAGGGTGTGATTTTGGTGGCAGGTCCTCAGACCCACAGGCGCAGCGACCGCCACGGCACCCCCAGCACAGCCCAGCTGGGCACGACCATCCAACCAGTAAAGCTGCATCTGGGCAGCTGCAGGGCCAAATTGCCACCTTCCATGGGTGCTAGTAGCCCTTGATGGCCCTGAGCAGCCTCACCTGGGACCCACGCCCCCACCCATGGGCCCAGGAGGTTATTTAAGCTCAGCTGGGGGGTGCTAGCCCTGCTCTGAAGGATGCTGCTGGCCCCCAGTCTGGTTGCTTGATTTTGGGTCCATGGCGAGGTTTGCCTCTCTCATTGATTTCTCATGGGATGGTCCCAGTTTCTTTAGGTATCCACCACTCCGTGAGTGTGGGACTGGAAGGTACAACCTCAACCAGCCTGACCTTCTCGCGATGACCTGAGCCTTCCCAGTTTCTCTGTGCATCCACGGGGCGTTGTTGTGGGGTGAGTGTCTCTTCTGGTGGGTCCGGGAAAGTCAGCCAGGTCCTAGTGCTTATGTGGACTAAAATCTATGCGGGTTTTGTTTTCTCCTGAATGGAAGTGAGGAACCCTCTGTGGGGTAGCCACATAGGGCTGCTCAGCCCAGTTCCCCACCATTGCTCCATCTCGCAAGGGGCAGCTCGTGGCCTGCAGTGGTCCTTGGCGTTCTCCAGGGCCACAAATCCACCCTGACGTCTGCCGTACCCTACCCAAGCTGGGCGTCGGCTGGCAGCATCCCACCTGCTTTGCAGACCAAGCCAAGGAGCTTGGAAGGGAACCGTGTCCAGCTCACTGTGGCCCAAGCGAAGATCAACTGAGCTGCCCGGGTGCTGAGACCAGAAATGAGCTTTATCTTCTGCCCCAAGAAGCCGATTTCTCCTAAGGAACCATTGGCAAATTGACGGCAGCATCCCAAACTCTGGATGCTGCCAGGAACCCAAGCACTTTGCAAGGGAGCAAAAGCTTTGGTCGGGGGCCAGGAGCCAGAGTAATGCAAAAAAAAAAAAAAACCCGGGGTGGCATATTGAAAAATCTGTTATCCTTGAGCAAAAGACAAAAAAAAAAGTTTAGAAATTAATATCAAAAGTGCCAGATGTCCAGTTCAGGACAGCAACTCGTGTTTTGGCGCAGGCACCCTGGGAACGAGGAGGTGGGGAAGGGCCAGGGGGGCGGGAGGGAGAAGGAGACACAAGGCGGTCCTGAAATATCGAAAGGAGGGGGGAAAAAAGAGCTGCACCGCAAGGACTCATCGCTCTAATTTACGAAACGCATCTGTGGCCACTTTTTAATTTGTTGCTAGCCCAAATCACTGTGAACACTGCCAGCGTGACAAACGTCACTGCCTGGCGCGAAGCTGATAATCGCTCCGGAGCTGTTGTCCAAAGGTTAATTAAATATATTAAAACCGGCTGGATCTCAAGCATTCCCCTCGCTTCGAATAAACCAGAGGGCAGATCGTTAGTGAGAGCCGATTCTCAGCGAGGGCACTCGCTGCTCCCACAGCACATGTGAAACGAGTTGAGAGGTCTCAGCCCTGATCCCGGGTGGCACGGAGGAATATTTGCTGTCGGCCAAGAAGGGATTTGGGCTGAGCTGCAACTGCAGGGAAAGGGTCAGGAGGAGGGAGCTGGACGTCTGGCCAGCGCTGGGGCAGAGCTGTGTTGTTCCCGGGGTTGGGGCCGATTCCGCGACCTGCGTCCCACCGGGAAGGCGCAGGCTGGGAGCGCTGCCCGCGCCTCTCCTCCAGTCCATCTGCGCCTCTCCCCCTCTGCTAACGCAGCCAAAGGCAGCTCCGCCGCCGCAAACAACTGCCAGGAGGCTTCAGCGAACCAACGCTTCACAGCAAAGTGCAACAGAACGTTAAATCACAGCTAAAAATACCCCTGAAGTGTTTTATTAGTAAATGCCACAGTATTTTTTTTCCCCCCCCCTCCTCTTCTACTGCAAAATGTTTCAGCTCTAGGAACAGCACTTGACTAAATTGCCCCTAAATCACAAAGGCCTCTGAAGGCTGGGCGCCGCAGCACCGACCTTTGCCAAAAAGCCTGCCGAGGATGCCGAAACGCAACCCGGGGTTCGTATAAAAAGCTGCGTGTCTGGTTTAAAACAAACAGGGTGCTCAACGGGTTGTGTCTCAGTGACGCTGCTTCACCGGTACGCAACGGGCAAACACTGTCAGCTGGTGAGTGGGTCTGCAGGTGGTTGTTTTCCTTGGGCTTTAGTTGATTTTCCTTGGGATTTAGTTGGGTGTTGGGTTCCATCATTAGATTTCTCAGAAATGGGGAGCCCTCGGTGCCCCCTGGCGCTGGTCAGGGAGCTGAGGGCCCATTTCATCGGGGCCTGCCCATCCCACAGAAGATGCTGCCAGTCCTTGACGGACCTGGCACCACCACCTTTTGGCTTCACCTCCGCTTCGGGTGCAAACTGAATCCACGCAAACTCAGCATCCTGGTACCCTAATGCTGAAGGAAGAAAGGGGTGGGGGAAAAAAAAGGCGTGGATGAAACTACACGTGTGACCCTCCTCCGTCATCCCTCATCCACTCGGCACGTGCCTCCTGTGCCAGGACCACCCGGGAGCCACGACGCCGAGCCTTCATCCTCAGAGGAGGAGTGGGAACGGCAGCGCAGATCCCGGCTCTGTTTGGGCTGGAAAAGATCCCCGCTGGCCCGGGAATCATGTGGCGTTTTTAATGACTCTTTATCACCAAAGGAAAATCTCCAGTGACGTTTTTCTTCCCTTCTGTGCTCAGCTCATTAACAGAGGGATCTCTCGCGCTCGCCGGTGGTTCGTGTGAGTAGGACGCTGCCGAACAAACTGGCCTTATTCTCCCCAAGATAGAAGGCGCTTTGATAAACCCAGAAAACCCTCGGCGAGCAGCAAGGGCCCTTCTGGAAACGCGGCGCTGGCTGCCTTTGGGAACGGCCGTGGGATCAGCATCTCTAGCCACAAATGCCTTTCCCTGCCTGGGCTGTGTCCTGTGCCCGGGGGGGTCCCTTCCCAGGCTTCACCCCCTGGCACTGTACACACAGCCCCACAAAAATCCCAGCGGGACCTGGGGGAGCGGAGCCAGTGCCTGCCTGGGAACCGGTTGCATCCCCTCTGCTCAGAAGCACACGAAACGCCGCGGGTCTCGCCCGCGGGGTGCAGCTCAGAGGGCGGCTTTTTGGATGAGCAGCTCCGCAGAAAACCATTCTTGCTCGCTTTTTAAAAATATAATTTTAACACTTTTGGCTTCAGGGCTGTTGTTCGTAACTTGTCAAGATCTTGGCATCCGCAGCTGATTTGTCATCCTCCATAAAATGGAGGATGAGCATCTTTGGTTCAGAACTGGGCCAAGGGAGATGACAGCTGAAAGTAAAATATGCTTCATCTCGAGTTTTCTCTGTGGGCTTCAGCTCCTCAGGAAAGGAGCGGACATTTGGGGACTGAGCTGCATCACAGGCGTGATGTGTAGGAGCCCACAGCCTGCTCTGCCTTTGCGACGGAAGAGCACAGGGCGCGTTAACCTGCTAGCTGCCAGATGAAGCTGTGCTGGCCCCGCGCATCTTCAGCCTCCCCTAATCACCGAGCTGTTCACGCTGTCGTAGGGGATGCTGCTGAGATATGGAGATGCCCTCAAACTCCACTTTTAAATTATTTTTTAAAAATAATTAAACTAGCAAGGTCTCTAAAACCCAGGCAAGGAGATGCAGGAGATGAGGGGTGTGCCTTGGCATGCTGAAGTTTGGAAGATGAATTATTAATTCTGCCATTGCCAACCTGCCCGTACATCCCGGCCCTGCGCTCCCCGCGTCCGGCAGCGTATCCGGCAGCCGCAGACAAAGCAGCCACAAACTACGCTAAAAAAGCATCTTAATCCATAGGTATTTGATCGCGCTGACACCACCACGAGGCAGCAAGAAGCTGAGTTTGAAGCCAAAAAAAAAAAAAAAATTAAAGCTCCTTACAAGTAGCTGAATCACGGAGCGGGGAGGCCCAGGCTCTGCACCCTCGGAGCAGGGGGGTGCCCCAGGGTGGGGGGGCTGCTGGGGGGGATCCAAACCCTAGGGAGGGCCCTGGGCTGGGGGGGGTGGGAGGCCACGCATGGCAGGTGCCACCAGGCATCAGCCCCGTCCCCCCTGCCTCCCCAGCCTCACAGCTCATCCTCCCCAGCGATGGAAAAACCAGCGGCAGCGCTGGATCCTCCCTCCCCGAGATGCAGGGATGTAAAGCGATGCGTGTGTCCCCCCCACAAAACCCAGTGCCAGAGTGCAAAGCAGCCAGGTACCCCCCTCTCCACGCACGAATGCAAAGCGACAGCACCCCTACCCCCCACCATGCAAAGGTGCAGAGACCTGACACCCCCCCTCCCTTCCAAGGCTGAAAAGCTGCTAGGATTCCCCAAAACGAGATCCAACGCAATGCCCCCCACCCCTACCCCCCCGCCCCCGCAAGGATGCAAAGAGGCCCAGAGCACCGCGATGCGAAGGTGCTGAGTGATTTGGGGATCCCCCCCCCCACCATGGAAAGGTGCAAAGTGAGGAGGGACCCCCACCACGAAAGGATGCAAAGCAAATCGGACACCCCCCTCCCAACACAAGGCTGCAGAGACACGCACCCCCCCCAAAAAATGCAGGGATGGGGGCACCCCTGCAATCTCGGGGTGCAATCCGGGAGAGAGCTCCCCCCTCCACGCAAGGATGCAAAGGGATCTGCCCCCCGCCCCCCCAACCGTGCAAGGATGCAGAGCGGTGGGGGGGTCCCCTCCATGATGCCCCCCTAAAGGATGCAAAGCCATGGGGGACCCCAATAAAAAGATCTCCCCCCCCCCCATGCAGAGCGAGACTCCCACCCTCCCCGCACCGCATCATTCCCGCATCCCCGCGCTCACCTCCGCCGGTTTGAGTGGGGGTTTTTTTCGGGGGGGGGGGGTCTCTCGGCAGCAGCCCCGCCGGGGAAGGGGGTCGCAGGGCTGCGGCCACCGCCACCCCCCCCCCCTCCCCGCTCCGCGCCTCTCCGCGCCGCTCCGCAGTGCGCGCACGGCGCATGTGCCCCCCCCCCTCCTCCCAACCCCCGCACCGCCGCCTCCGCCCCGCTCCGCCCCGCTCCGCACGATCGGCCCCGGTGCGCGGGGCCGGAACGGCACCGCGCACCGGGGGCGATCGTGTGGACCCCAGCTCCATCCCTTAATTTTCCCATCGCCACCAGTGCCGCTCGCTCCCAGACCAGCTCAAAGCCTTCCACTGGAGCTGATGGGAACCCACCAAGCCGCTCCAGCCCACGCAAAACCCTTGTCCACGCTCCAGTCCCGGTGACCAGCGGAGATTTTTTTTTTCCAAACTGGCCTGGGATGGACACGAATGGGTCGTTCAGGTGCTGGGAAAAGGCACTGGGGAGACCTTGTAGCGGTTTCCAGTACCTAACTGGGGCTGATGAGAAAGATGGGGAGAAACTTTTTAGCAGGACCTGTGTTGATAGGATGAGGGGTACTGGTTTTGAGCTAAAAGGAGGGAGATTCAGACTGGACACAAGGAAAAAATTTTTTACGCTGAGGGTGGTGGGACACTGGCCCAGGTTGCCCAGAGAGGTGGTGGATGCCCCATCCCTGGAAACATTCCAGGCCAGGTTGGCCGGGGCTCTGAGCAACCTGATCCGGTTGGAGATGTCCCTGCTCCTCGCAGGGGGCTTGGACTGGGTGGGCTTTAACGGTCCCTTCCCACCCAAGCCATCCTAATATTCCATGCAAAACGCACAGCTCCAGCCGTGCCGGCTGTGTCTCCATGCCCAGGATGCCAGCAGAGCCAGGGCAGGTGCTGGTGCCCCCCTACACCTCCCCAAACCCCCGGCCATGCCCCTGCCCAACCAGTGCTTCCCCTTTGCCCTTCCACTGAGGTGTGTGAGGAGCGGGAAGAGAGATCTGTGACATGGTTTGAGGTTTAGAGTGGGATGACTCACGCTTTGATTTTTTTTTTTTTATTTTTTTTTTTCCCCACGGACCGCTCCAGGGCTGGATTAAGCCATGTTTGTAAGGAAGGCACGGCAGCGAGCACAGAGGAGGCAGTGGGGCCAAGCTCCCTGCTCCCCAGCCCGTCAGGCATCCCCAGCCCCTGGTCCTCCTCGAGAAGAGAAAACAAGAACGGATGCACAGCGAGCGCATCCCGAAAGGGTCGGCCACTAACTGGCTAGGCCGGACCTAGGCCTCTGGCGTGGGGCTGCGTCCCGTCCCCGCGCCCGGCTCTTTTGCCGGCAGTGGTGTGAGGGCAGCTTTGCCGCGCCCGGAGATGCCCTGCGCCAGCCCCGGCTGCACCAAACCCACTCACGAGTGTCCCCAGGGACCTTCCTCCAGTGGCCGCGGCGGCTCGGCCGCTCAAGCCGGCTGCTTCGGATTCAGCATGGACTTCCTCAGCTGGCTGTGCTACTGCGTGACTGGTGCCATCAGAGATGTTTCCAGCTCCAAGAAGACTTTTTCCCAGACCCCAACAGGGCCAGAAGCGCAGACGGTTGGGATGCAGCCGCCCCCCAGCCTCCAAACCAAGGAGCTGATGGGGAATTCACTCTGTCCCCAGATAAACGGCGCAATTATCCTTTACTACCGCTAATTAATGAATCATGGGAACAACTTAACCTGTTTATTTATTATTATCCAACATCGCCCTGAACACCTCGGGGGGTTTTAAGCTACTTGGAGTCAACGCGTCAGTGGCACTGGGGACAGATGTGTAGGCGCCCAGCCCAAAAACGCGTGGCTCCAACCCTCCATCCCCCCACCAGACATCTGGAGTCGGATGCCAGGAGGCCGCCAAGGCCCATCCACTCTTCGGTTCAGGTGGCAGACCCCCAGCCGGCGCAGGAAGAGGTGCTGGGTGCCTCCGCCGCCGCACGCGCTCGCCGCCCGCGCAGGCTGCTGCAAGGGGTGAGGTAATCCTGGGTAATTCCTGACTTCCATGGAAATGCCTCCGGGCCGCGATGATTATCGCTGTAATTAGCCTCTCTGATTTTTCTTGGTGTTCTATAAAATATTAATTTACAGCTGGATCCTTGCCTCCTTTGTGCGCCGGCCCGAGCTCTTCCCGTCAGCGGAGCATCTCTGGCACCTCTCGCCGGGGTCCCGTGGGGTTACGCGGCAGAGCCGGGGCGGCCGCTGGCAACTGGATGGTGGCGGTTGGGGGTCCATCCCGCTGCTCTGTTTGGGCCGGAAAGAGCGTTTTCGCTCAGCTGCGTGGTAAATTGGACAGGGTAGCAGCGGAGGACCACATTCCCCACCACTGGAGCGAACACGGTGCTGCCATTTCCACCACCAGCACGACGCCAAACGCAGAGCTCGATGTCACGTCGTGCCCTGAAAACCCGCTGGTCGTACGGCCGCTTCGAAGCTGCCTCGTTTTTCAGGCAAACCAAGGAGAATTGACTTTAATCTCAAAAATGTATCGAAGAGAAAGGCGTCGCTAGCGACGGAGAGGGGTTGCGTCCGGCGTGTGAATGTCTCTGCCGACACCACATCCCTCTGCGACGCTTCCCAAGGTGTTTGCGTGGGATGCTTCTGTCCGGTCCCTTTTCCCCTTCCCGCAGAACCAAACCCGCACGTTTTGGGGCTGCCGGCTCCTTTCAGCGGAGGCCCTGGCACCGCGTTTCCGAGAGGCAGGCCACCGACAGCCACGCTTTGCCCGGGCGACAGGCGGCCGTGACACCAGGGACATTGGAAATGGGTGCCGTCCCCCACACCTCTTAACGAGCCAGCAGCCTGTAATTACTGCCCACAGTAATATCAACCCCCACCCCCGACCCTGCTTCCCGCTCCGCGAGAGCCTCCTGCAGCTCCGGAGAGGAGAGGTCTCCTTGCTACGGCCAAGGGCTCTCGTTGTTCTGTCTCTGCTGGTTTCAACTCAGCCCCAGCGCTGTTGCTGTGAGAAATCAGAATTTTTGGGGGGGCACCAGCTCCCCTGTGCACAGCCCGGGGTCTCAACCCCCTTCCCTCTCAGATCGCTGGGGTTTTAACAAAATAAAACCAGCAGGCCAGCAACCTCGGCCGGCCGTATGGCGAAATGGTTATTAATATTCAGCGCTGCGGCTGCTCGCCTGGTGTCGGCAGAGGGCAGTGGAAGATGCTCCCAAACCTCCCAAGCCTCTCCCAGCCGGCTTCGGAGATGGGGATCCGGGGAGGAGACTCCAGCAGAGAGGAAGGGAAATAAAAAAAAAAATCCGGTTCCTCCAGCAGCGAGGCTGACCCCAGCGCGGCGTGACTGCCGGGCCAGGGGGATTCGGGCTCGCCCGTCGGCATGGCGGCAAAGCGGGAAGGCGATGGGAGGAGGCCGCGTCTCCCATCACCGTGTCCCTTCATCTCAGGTCTCGCCAACACACAGGCGAGGCGCTGGGAGCTGAGG
This sequence comes from Chlamydotis macqueenii, assembly GCF_036417535.1. Lineage (NCBI taxonomy): Eukaryota > Metazoa > Chordata > Aves > Otidiformes > Otididae > Chlamydotis > Chlamydotis macqueenii. The sequence continues at coordinate 2,525,977 of NC_141566.1, forward strand.
AGAACCACAGCTCATCCCTTGGGCGGGAGGAAGCGGATGGCGACGCAGCAACCCCGCAGCCGGCAGCGATTCTCCGTCGGGAGCGGGCGGGCAGGCCGAGGAGAGGTTTTGCTGGCCGCGGCCACCTCCCAGAGGGGCTTTGCCAAGCCCGGCGAGCCCCAGCACGTAGGCGAACACCTTCCCGGCCCGCTTGCCCGTAGCCAGGTGCCGCTCGCCCCGAAGCGGGGAGCGGGCGCTGGCGGTGCGGCCTCGCCGGGAGGTTGGGATTCGCACCGCTGGAGGTGGAGAAGGAGCAGCGTGAGGTTGGGATGTATTATTTTCCTCCGATAGGAATCTGACACTGACACAGCCATTAGGGTAAAGAAAGAATAATCGCTCAGACTTGGCATATATTAAAGGGTAAATACCTCCAGCGCGTGAAAAGAGGCTTTCATACGTCGCTGGGTTTGTAATTATTTATTGAAAGAAGAGAAAAGGTGGAGCTTGCTGCAAAACGAGGCAGAGGGCAGCTCCCCGCCCGGTTCGCGTCGCCAGCGCCAGCCCACCCGTGCCGCTCGGCGAAGCCCAGCGCTGGGGCGATGTGGGGTGACCCACAGCCCTGGGGAACGTCCCACAGCTGGGACCTTGTAGCATCCTTCCAGTAGCTGAAGGGGGGCCGCAAGGAAGTTGGAGGGGGACAGGTAGCGATAGGACAAGGGGGAATGGTTTAACCTGGAAGAGGGTGGGTTGAGATCAGATATTAGCATGAAAATATTTACTGGGAGGGTGAAACTGGTTGCCCAGAGCAGCTGTGGGTGCCCCATCCCTGGCAGTGTCCCAGGCCGGGTTGGACTGGGCTCTGAGCGACCCGGTCTGGTGGAAGGTGCCCCTGCCCCCGGCTTGGAACGGGATGATTTTTAAGGTCCCTTCCCACCCAAACCGTTCTGTGATTAAATCCAGGCAAGAAGCCAGCCCGGCTCCGGGCCGCTGTTACGAAAACGCTCTCCAAAACTTTTCGGGGAGCCAAAAAAAATCCCGCTGGCAACCTCGGCGTGAAACGAAATAAATCCTCGCCCCCACCCCCCGGTTTGCTTGACCTATGCCGGGGGCAGCGGCCATCGAGGGGCCCCCCCGGGCCCCCCCAGCGCCTCCCCCCGCGGCGTGGGCGGAGGGGTCGGGAGCGCGGGGCCGGGGCTCTCCCGGGCCAAGGTTGCGGGGGGGCGGGGGGGGGCGGGCAGCCGGTGTCTCCCGCAGCCCGGCCGGGCCCCCGCGAGGGGCGGTGCTGGCTGGTCCCGCCCCGGGGCTGCTCCCGCCGCAGGATGCGGGGGCGGCGCGGGGGGGGGGGTGGGGGGGCGGGCGGTGCGGGGCCGCGGCCGCCTTTAAACCCCCGCGGAAGCGCCGGCCGCGGCTGGGCGGGCCCGGGCGGGTGGGGGGGTGCAGGTAGGGATTGGGGGTGGGAGGGGGGGGGGCCGAGCAGCGCGATGGAGGAGGAGGAGGAAGATGGAAAAGGAGGAGGAGGAGAGGGGGAGGCGGGGAGTGAGGCTGCGGCAGGAGGGGGCCGGCCGGGGGGGGCGGTGGGCATGTGGGACCGGTTGCGGGGCAGTCGGAGCGCGGCCGCGATGGCGCAGCGCGATGAGAAGGGGGGGACGGCGGGGCCGGGGGGCGAGGGGGAACCGCAGGCCGGGAGCGGGGTCGAGCGGGGCCCGAGCGGGGCCCCCGCACCCTTCCAGCCCCCCGAGGGCGGTTTCGGCTGGGTGGTGGTCCTGGCCGCCGCTTGGTGCAACGGCTCCATCTTCGGCATCCACAACTCCTTCGGGATCCTCTACATGATGCTGCAGAACGACCTGGGCGAGGGGGAGAAGGACCCGGCGCTGGAATTTAAAACAGGTACTGGCTTCCCCCCATCTCCTTCCCCGTACTGGGATGGGGGGCGGTGCCCCGCATTCGGGCTTTGCGGGTGCTCAGTCGTTCCTGGAAGCTCCTTCTCGGATGCCTTGAACCTCGCTTGCTCCCTGCCTCCCCCTTTTCCATCCCTGTTGTCGTGGCTGTATTTATCTGCGAGAGCATCGTGTGTTTCTAAGCTCCTGTGTACTCAATTAAAAAGTAATTTGCCTGAAAAGCGTGCCCTTGGCTCGTCCTACCTGGTGGATTTTGGAGTAAGGAGAACAACCCAGCATCAGCTGGTGTGTGCGAGCCACCTCCCTTATTTATTGTTGTTGTTATTATTATTATTATTATTGTTATTATTATTATTGCTGTTTTGTTATGGGTTTTTCAAGCTGTCTGCATTATCTGCCAGATCAGGCTCGGAGGTGCCTGCCAGAGAGCATCTAATTCCTCCGAGTATCCACTTGGTGGGAAAGCCTGCGTAGGACAGGTCCGGCGGCGCGGCCGGCGCGGTCACGCTGAGGGCGGTGCGGGGTCTCAGGGAGTTAGCATCCGTTAAGAGCGAGACCCCCAAACCACACCCAGTTGCGTGTTTTGGTAGGACCTACAGTCTCAGCTAGGATCGAGACCAAGAAAAGGGGTGTTTCTTGCTGTTTATGTAGACTTGTCTGAGGGACACCAGTCTGCTGAGGTGGTGGTCCCAGTGTGTTTGTGTCACTGGTGTCAGAAGGCCCAGCCTTGTCCCAGGTTTTGGTATCCTTCCCAAGAAGGTCATATTCATCCCCACAACAGACACTCATGGCCCACCTTGATTTTATCTGGCGGGTGGAGACAAGCACTTGGCGTTGAGGGAACCTGCTCGTGATGGTGTCCTGACTCTGGTGGGATGTGGGCAGCGGCCAGGAACCAAACTGGGAACCTGCTGTGGAGAGAGGCGGTGCTGGGGGGGCTGTAAGGACCTTGAAGTCTTATTCTGGGGACCGGTGTTGCCCGTGTTCCCTCCGCTCGGCTGACGCGTGACTGGTGATCGCGGCGACGAGCGCGCCAGGATGACACGCGTTGGGAGATAAACTGTATCTACAGATCACGAATGAACTCCGCACCGCTGTTACCGGAGAAACGATGCGATCGTGTGATTACGGGCAGTAACGGAGTGCGGCGGAGAGCCGCGGACGTGTGGCCGGTTGTAATTAGGGTGATTGATGGGCTGTACGAGCGTGCGTGTGATCCCCAGGAAGCTCATTGCGTAGCGCTCTGCTTCCTGCTCCCCCCGATCCGATCTAGGAGAGCCTAAGGCAGAGCTCTAGAGGGAGAAGCGGTAACAAAAGAAATTAAATACTGCAAGTTCTGGTGGTTTAAGGCAGAGGTTGTTGGAGTCGGCATCTGCCTCCTGCTCCTGCGAACTCTTTATTTACGGCTATGACCGCACAGAGGCCTGGAGAAAGGTGTGTGGGTGTGCGAGGTGAACCCACGTTCAGGAATTAAGTTGGCTGGGTGACGAATACATGCATTTTGTTGCGAGTCCTTAATGAAGAGGCCGTTAATAACCCCGGCTGAGCGCTACCCCGGCTGAGCGCTGCCCCTGCGCTGGGAGGCTGTGGCACAGGGGTGGCGAGAGGCGGTGGAGCCTGGCTGCACCCCGGGGGCTGCAGCTGCGTGATCTGGGGCTGAAGGCAGCGGGGCGCAGCCCGGGGCCCCCCCTCCAACCCTTCCTCCCTTGCTCCCAACCCTCCCCGCTCGGGGTTGCATAATTTCCCCGTGGCGCTCGTTTGCGTGCAAACATCATCGGTTAAATATTGTAGCTCCTTTCGGAGCGCTAAGCGATACGGCCTTCCTGAAAAGACCGGCGCTGTCTGTTTGTCCTCTGACCTCGGTCTCCTCCTGCCAGCTGCGAGCAACAGCTGGCCCCTGGGGTCTTCATCGTCCCCCGCCAACCAGGAGTGGGTCGGGGGGGGGACGAGGACCCGCTCCCCGCTCCGACACCGGCATGGAGCATCGCTAAGCCCTTCGGCTCTGCTCTGAAATCTCCTCTCCGTTCTCCAGAAGGTGGGTTTGTATCAAAGAAGAGGGGTTCGGAGCGAAATGGGGAGGAATATCGAAAACCGGTCAGGCATCCCTTTAAAAATAGGGTTATGTTTATGCTAAAGCAGGTACTAGTCTGCACTAAACAATAGCCGCCCCAGCGCACGGCTATAATTATCAAGGTTTATTTCTTGTTTGCATTGGTCACGTTTTCTGGCGTTTGATCTTGAGAAACGCAGGATCCGCGGAGTTCAGATTTGGGGTCAGGCTGGGAAAACAAACCCTCTGGTAACAATGCATTGAATGCATAGGCTCCTTTGTTTAAAGAAATATACTGCGCCGCGTATGTCAACAAGCGACGAGCCGGCCGGCGGGACCACCGCGTGCCCCTTCGCAGCGGGACGCCAGAGCCGGGACTTTTGCTCGGCACACTCTGTGCTTTCGGGTTTGTTTTCTTTCGGGGGGGAGCGGAGGACCGGGGGGGTGATGACTGAGACTGGAATTAAAAAAAAAATAAAATAAAATATACATGCGTGCACTCAGGCAGGAAAAAAAAATGTCGGTCTCCTTTGCTGGAGAGGTGTTGAGTGATGCTTGAAAGCGTTTGCTGGGAGATGAATGGTGGCGTTTCCCTCCGGTTGTACAACGCGTGTTCCGGTGCTGAGGGATCCGCGGGACACGGCCGCTCCGGTGCCGGCCCTGCCAGGCATGGGCTGCCGCTGAGCCGAGGAACAGATGAGCCGTCATGACACGCTCGTCTTCCCAAGCTCCAAAAGCCAGTCTGAGCTGGCAAGAGCAGTCCTGGTAAGAATTAACAGAGTGTTGACCCTCTTAGATGGACGTCTGCTCTGCCGCTGCTTGGGTGCTCTCCCAACCTCAGGAGAGGTGAGCACAAGGCAAGGCCAGTGCCCTTCCCTCAGCCAAGGAGGTCCCTCTTGCACCCAGGCCACCCCAGGGTCCCGGCGGGGTGCTCCGGCTACCTGGGGAGAGCTGGGAGGTCAACGCTTCTTGGGGCATCTCGTTCCTCCAAACGCATCCTTGGTGCCATGCTTGGAGGTCTGGCAAGAACCAGCAAAGCAACCTGGAGAGGTGCATTAATTATTATTATTATTATTTTTTAACATTTATCATTTTCTTCTCCCCTCCTCTGGTTTGTGTCAATATGCCAGGTATAGATTAACTCTCTCTGCTTAATATTTCATGTTTCGGTTGCTGGAAATGGGAGCTGCAGGCACTCGGAGAGGTGGCCTGAGGAGCTGGTCTGGTTTGGCCACAGCTCCAAACTGGCCACAGTTTGTCCGTCTGTCTGGCAGCATCCCCTGGTCTGCGTGCGGGAATTCGGGGGGCAGCTTCCCCGCCTTTAGTCCAGCCCCAGCTGGGGAAGCTGGGCTGGTGCATGGCCCGTAGCCCTGAGCATATTGTGTCTCATCGTGCCTGTGTGGCCAAGGCATGGCTGAGGTCATCTCCATCCCTGAACTCCCATCTGGTTTGGTGGGGAATGTCTTTGTGAGCACTGATTTCACATCCTTAGGACAGGCGAACTCAGCCGGAAAAGGCAATTTCCTCCAACATGGTAGTGGAGGCTTGGTAAGAAAGAACGAGTTTGTTTCTTGGAGAAAATGAAGCGGTTTCAGCGCTAACGGTCATAGCGAAAGATCGGGAGGAGAAGCTGTGGGAGGCTCTGGGCTGAAGAATCCCAGGGTGGGTGAGTGTGGCTGGAGCTGAGAAGGGAGACCCCAAGAGAGTGTAAATCATAGAATCACGGAATGGTCTGGGTTGGAAGGGACCCTAAAGACCACCCAGTTCCTGTTCCTGGGCAGGGACACTTCCATCAGACCTGGTCACTCCAAGCCCTGTCCAGCCTGGCAAGAGGTAATTCTTGGAAATGGTCTCAACTGAATTTCAGCAATATTCCATGGCCCAAGTGAGACTGGATAGAGGCAACCACCACAAAACTGCGTTTTATTTAGCCTGCTGCGAGGAAAGAATTGGGGAAGGGTGAGGGCACCCTTACCCACACTCCTAAATACAAATTACCGACCAGTAACGGATCTGAGCCCTGTGGCAGGTGTTGTCACCTTCTCACCCAAACCCACAGGATTCGGTGTTTCTACTAATTGCCAGGGAGCTGCACCGGCCCCGTTTCACAGCTGCTTTGGCCGAGGGCACTGTGGACCTCGGTGTTCCTGGGGGCTTCCCCATGCCCATCTGGGTTTCCAGCCTTCCTCCGCATTTCCTAACCGCGAAGCTTTCCCAGCTTTTCTGGGGGTTCCTCGTGGTGGGATGCCGGTGTGCCAGCGCTGGGCTCTTCCCCGGCTCGGCTCCCACCGAGAGACGGAGCTTGTGGTTGCAGGGGAAGGGGGGTGAATTTCAGAGGAGCTGGATTTGCATCTCTGGAGCTGAGTGCGAGGTGCTGCGTGAGATAAGGCAGCCCGGAGAGCAGATCATGCACAGTCATGCCATTAAACCTGCTTCTTGGGGCTGTCAGTGGTGATTAAGGTTATTAGGAGGCCGGAGAGCTGTTTCCAAGGGAGGTTCTTGTTTTGAAAGCCTGCAGGGGCCCTCTCAGCCAGCGCACTTGCCATTTTTGTGGTTTTCCATTTATTTTTAAGCGTCCTCCACCAGCCAGCCAAGTCTTGGCTCCAGTCTTGGCTGTATTTCCTGGTGGCCATCATCCTCTGGTTGTTCAAGTGGTTTGGAGGGGTTTTTTTGGCCCTTTCAGTTACAACAAACCAGATAAAACCACCCTGCCTTGCTGGGATTCGGTTGTTGTTGAGACTCTGAAGGTGCTGGGTTTCAGCTCCGTTGCCGAGGAGGAGGAGGGATTGGAGGGCGGAGGGGGTGGATCCCGCAGGGTGCGGGGCTGGGATGGATGTGGAGGTGTGGGGTGAGATGGGGTGTGATGCGGTGAAATACCTCAAGGCTGGGAGGGGGTCAGCAGTAAAGGAGCAGTTCCACTTCCCTTTTTTGGGGCGAAATCCAGGAGTTTGGCAGGTTTTAATCCCCTTAAAAGCCCTCAGCAGCTGGAAGCCGAACGTCAGCTGGGGTGGTTGACATCCAACACCTAAAAATAGACCTAACTCATCAGGTTGGGTGAAACCTCATAGCCGGAAGGCGCCGCTGACCTCGCTGGCCGTGCCCGTTGGGCCGGCTGCACATAGCTCGCTTGGGCGTTGTCACCAGCATCTCGCCTCGTGTCCCCGGGGCAGCTCCTCTGCCTCCCTCCCTCCTTATCCCACGACTTACGGACACGTCTGTTCACGGAGCTCATCCCGCTTGCGAGGCAGCACTGTCAGGCACCCAGTCCCACCATGGACCAGGCGAGTGGTGGGAGAAGCAATCTTCCTAAAAATCCGATGGGCATGATGGAGGCCACCAGACTGGGTGGCTGCCACATCCCCTGTGGGGTTTCTAGGGCTGTTTGGGGAGGAAGGAGTAGAATGACAGAATGGTTTGGGCTGGAAGGGACTTTAAAGGTCGTCCGGTTCCAACCCCCTGCCCTGGGCAGGGACATCTCCCACCAGATCAGGTTGCTCACAGCCCCGTCCAACCTGGCCTTGGACACTTCCAGGGATGGGGCATCCACAGCTTCTCTGGGCAACCTGCTCCAGTGCCTCACCACCCTCAGGGTGAAGCATTTCATCCTTGTATCTCATCTCAACCCACCCTCTTCCAATTTAAACCCATTACCTCTGGGTTTCCACCACCCCAAGGCCATGAGCTGAGTGCTGTGGGGTCACCAGCGCCCTGTTTGCTTTGGAAAGTCCCCGGAGCGACGTCTGCAGCCTGGTTTTGTATCCTGCAGTGTGTGGAGGGGGGGAAATTCCAGCTGGAGCATGGGTGGCAGTAAACAAGCCCTGCTCCCGCCGCGCTAACAGGGAGCTAATCCCGGTGGGACGATGGCACTGGTGCTCGCTGTGCCCAGGCGGGATTTGGATCGGTCGGCGGCGTCTCGATATAGGGCCTGGGTAACCTTTTGCTTTTTTATCCCGGTGACTCCTTTGGGAGTCTGCCAAAGCAGCGCGGCGTGCACGCCGGCGGTGGAGTGACAGTGCGGCTGGGCGAAGTGACGCGCGGGCTGGCAGCCACCTCGGCGGCGTTTGGGTCGGCGCCACGTGCGCTCGCTGTCGCCCGCCTGGGCTCCCAAAGCGATCCCCCCCTCTCTGGGAACAGCTGAGGCTTCCCCCGGCGCAGTAATTGGGATTTCGCCCGATTTTTGGGCTGGCATCCGGGCGCTGTAGGGCATTTTCTGGCACGCCGCCACCTCGGTCTCTCCCGCTCACTTTTTTTCGGGATGAAGACCCCTCAGGGGTTTCCTACGAGCCGGGCAGGGCATGGAGGAGGGTGCCATCATTTCCCAACCTTCCTTCCTCGAAGGATCGGTCATTCCCTATTGCAGGTGAAGGAGATGCTGCTTTTTGGCCTTCTTCCCTGCAGAAGAAGGCCACGCGCCAGGCTGGGCGTCGCACGGGGACCCTGCCCGGCTCTCACATCGAGACATTGCCCATGCCAGCCGCGGGCGCTGGAGAAGCTCGGTTGACTCCGGGCTCTTTCCGTTCCTCCGCCTCAAGACAGTTGGGGCTGTTGCAAAACCCACATGACGTGCACTGGGAATTGCTGCAACACGCTCGCCGGCGTGAGCCCTTCCAGTCTCTCCCAGGCACCTCGTACAACAGGTCCTGCCAGCCGCCGGGGCAGGCGGGGCGCGAGGCTGCCCAAAACGCCCTACCTGTGCCGCTGCCCGCCCGCGGCACCCGCTGCGGGCTGCAGAGCTCCTGCCACCACTTCATCCTCCGTCCAGCGCGCGCCGCGGGGCAGGGGTGCAGCTGTGGAGGGTGACGCAGCCCTGGGCCCCGTTAGCACATTTTCATTCTTTTTTATTTTTTTTATTTTTTTTTTTTTCCCCCCCACCTTTTGGCTTTTTATTTGTAGATCCCTTTAAAAAAAATTACCTGATGCAAGAGCTTCACCCCTCTGCTCCCAGCACATTCCTCGAGAGCCGGCGCGGGGTGAAGCGTGGGGGAAAGCCCTCGGGAACGGCTGCCAGGTCGCAGCCCTGTGCCCGTGGCGGGTTGCTTCGCTGGGACTCGTCTCGGGCACGCCTGGGTGCTGCGCCGTGCCATGCCGTGTTGTGCCATGCCATGCCGTGCCGTGCCGTGCCACCCACTGCCTTTCATACGAGGAGCAGCTCGGGGTGCTCCGAGCAACCTCCTGGGATCGGTGGGAGGGTGGCGGTGACGTGCCGGCAGCTCGACCCCATCGCCCCTTCGTGCCTTTGCTTTGCCCCGTACCTGCATCCCTGCATCCCGCAGGGCGCGGATGGAGGAGCATCGCTCCACGCCGCTGTAATTTAAGGTCCTGGCGCAGGCATCTCAGTGCGAGATGGAGACGGTATTTTTTGGGGTCGGCACTGCTGGCAGCGTGGCTTTGGGAGCATCCTGTCTCCAGAACCCCACGGTGGAGGAAGTGAGCTCACCGGACCCTGTTTCTCCACATATTTGCGTTTTTTTTTTTTTTTTGGCTCTGGGTTTGGATTTAGCAGCTCAGTGATGGTTTTTAGCTTGCTTTCCCTCGTGCAGAGCAGAGAGCAAGGCTGCAGCCGACCTTTCTGATGTGGCGAAGGCCTGCGCGCTACCAAAGCTGGGGTTCACCCTGGGGCCTTCCTTCAGGGAGGAGAAACAACCTGCCCGCCATGAAGGAACGTCCCCAAAAAAGCCCCTTTCTTGGCCATCTCACACCAGACACCGAAACAAAGCTTTTGCTTCAGCCTCTCGGCCTTAATCTGTCTGCCCACAGATCCTGTGCCTAAAAGGGAGATGAAATCCTTCCCTCGTGGGGGGGACGGACGTTGCGCGAGCGGCTGTGCTGGCGCTCGCCGAGGAGTCAGGCGTTTCGGCCGGAGGCTTTGTACGAACCCCGCGTGAAGCAGCGGGAGCTCGCTTCATAGCGCTGGAGCCCACCGCCGTGGAAATCGCATCTAGCGGCAGCTCCTTGAGCGAGGGTTGTGCCTCCCGCGCGCTGCCTGAATCGGGTCCGATGGTGGGGAAAAAGAAAAAAAAATCATCTGTGATTAAACATCGGCGGTAATTACATAATGGGTATGCACCAGATGATGCCCAGACAAGCTCCCTCTTGGGATTTCCCAACTTTTTGGAGTGTTTAACTTTGCAATCATCCTGAAGTGCTTCTGCCGTGGATGGGGGGTAATTATTGACATTACGGTTGCGCAAGGCACGGCGGCCGCTGAGCCGGGCTTGTGGGCGAGTTTGCCTCCTCCGATAGCCGGGGCACCTTTGAGGCACGGTCAGGTGCTGGAGACGGATCCCCCCGTTCCGTACCCAGCGCCGTAACGGCAGAAACAAATTTAAAAAAAAAAAAAAAAGACTGAAAAAGCTGCATTTTTGGGTCTATCGGTGAAGCGAGGAGGGCAACTGGGGCCAGCCGGTGGTGAAGAGGCGACGTCAAGATGTTCTTGATGGCAGGCCAGCTATTAATCCATGTATTTTAGCGAAAAAAAACCCGTTTATGACTTAAGGTTTGAGCAAGGGGAGCGCTGGGGGCGGGGGGAGCTTGTTTGGGATTAAACTGGCCTGAAAGCCCAAGCACGCCAAGCTCGCCAGCCCCGGGAGAGCTTAATTAAAGGCAAAGGAGAAGCGTTTCCAAGAAAATAATACGGGGTATTTAAATGGGATATTTTTGTTTTGGGCCCAGAATGTCTCCTTTCCCTCTTCGGTGTCGGCTTTAATAAAACAAAATGAGATTTCCAAGAAAAACAAATTGGAGCTCTTAAAAGGCGCTGGGGAGATAAAAATCAGTAACAGTGTTGCTGGTAACACCTTGGGTTATTAAAACGGAAAGAATGCTAACGATGCGATTTGCATCGGCCTTTCTTGTGGCTGCGCCCCGGCAGGAGCCCGCTCGCCCTGGGAGGGGGGCACGGCCCCGGCTCCCCTCACCGCGGCCTCTGGGCTGCCATGGGGGCGTGGGCGGATTGGGGTGTATTTGGGAAAAACGGTCACGCGAGGGGGGGGATTTTGGAAGGCTTGTGTTTTCTTTCCGAAGGCCGGTGGATGCCGCTCTGCCAAAAGCTCGCGGGGTCAGAAGTGATGCTGAGGTCAAAGACTTGGAAAAAATGGCAAGAATCAGGATTCAGCGGACACCAAACTTGAAAAAAAAGCAATTTAAATCAGGGCTGGTCTTGTTGGGAAGGGCACCGTCGCCCCTCAGAGCTCCTTCAGAGGCAATGAATGCATGGATGAAAATACCAAGCTGGATTTATTATGGCCTGAGAGCTGCTGGGTGCGGCTTTGCTCGGCACGCCAGGCTGGGGAACGAGGGTCACCTCCTCCAAAACCAGTGCCCCGCTACGTGAGCGTGCCGAATCCTGCTCTCTGAGTGCCCTGACCGCTGGCAGGCTCTCCCAGCTGCGTGGCTGGGTTGCTCCCGGGATACTGAAGCAGGGATGGAGGAGAGAGCTGGTGATGTGGTTTTGCACTTCAATCCCTCAGTCTTCAGCTTCTGCTTTCCCCTTTTTTTTTTTTTTCCTGTGTTTTTCCATCCTGGTTAGAGCTGAGCATCTCCTGGTTGGAAGCTGGTGGAGGCCACCAGTGGATACCAAGTCCATGGGGATGGAGAGCGGGGCGATGCTGCTGGCCCAGGTTCGGGGCGAGGAAGCCCAGCGCTGCCGTCGGGTCCTGTCTCTCTGTCTGTCTGCCAAGCGGGAGGAAGCTTTCGGGCAGGGAGGTTTTAAAATGCCTGGCGTGATGCAGTCCACCCCATAAACGCAACTCCGGCGGGACGCGGTGTGGAGGCCAGCTCCTGCCTCTCTGCCGTGCCCGGCTCCATCAGATAAGGCAATTATAGCTTTATCGCTTAATTGCGCTGTGTAATAATAGCAGGCTGTTACTGAGATAGGAGCTTGCCAAGGGGTGAATATTGGCGGTGCTGGGTTTTTGGTTTTTCCTTTTTTTCTTTTTTTTATTTTTTTTTTTCAAAATAAACTCGGTGAGGCCTCGGCGCTGCTGGAGGTGTGAGGTCTTCGCAGGGCCACTCCTGCCCGTACCCCAGCCCGCGGGGAAAATTCAACATCAAATAAAAGCCGTGCCGACCACCCCGACGCCAGGGAGGCTCACCCGCAGAAACCAACCTGGGAGGGGAAAGGGTGAGGACCGGCAGGGATGTCGTCAACCGCTTTTTGGACAGCTTTTTCCTTGTGCCTTGGGAATATGGTTTCCAGTCCGTGCAGGATTTTCCCGTCCCGCTGGGCAGGTTTGCGGGGTGCACGCTCGCCGCTGCGCCTGGGCATCGGGCAGACGCCGGGTGCATCCTAGAGCCCATGTGCGAGGCTTTTCTGCTCCCGGTGTTGCGTGCGAAATGCTTGACCCCATGCTCCTACGCTGAGATGAGCAAAGGAAAAATTTCATGTTTGGGCAACTCTTTCCCAGCCTGCCAGGGAAAGCTCCGTACCTGGAGCTCTGCTTGTCTCCGACCCGCGCGGTCCCGTTTTTCCAAAGTCCCCATGGAACCCTGCAGCCATCGAGGTGGCTGTGCCCTCCACGTGTCAGGATTTGGGGCATTGCCCTGCCCAAAATGGCCCATCTGGGCATTTTCTGCTTCAAAAATTAGGATTTTCCAGACCCGTGTTGGTGCAGGGTGGGTTTCTCACCCAGAACTGAGGTTTTGCCGTATTTGTCGCAGGTTTTTAGCTGGGAGAGCCTGGGATGTGTGTTTTGGGAGAGGGAGTTTATTAAGGGAGAGTCTTATAAAATAAATTGTGTTGCCCAGAGCTAAGAAATCATGGCAGATTTTTTTTTTAATTATTGTTTTTTAAGCTGTTCAACTCTGCCCTGCTTCAGTTCATCAACCAAAGCGTGAAGGCTGGAGGTACTTCAGGTCCTGGTTTGACCTCTCCGGCTGGCTGTTAACCCTTGCCAGCCCAGCCTAAACTACACCAGGAGATAAGCTCAGCCCCAGTCTGGGTTTTGGAGCTTATTTCCCTCCCTTGGGACAGCATCCTCCTGACCCCAGGTTCTCCCAGCCACTCCATCTGCAGCCTCCCCCCGCCACGGTTTGTGCCCCACCAGCCTCATAAAGCAAAAAAAAAAAAGGTAGAAAATGTTTTTTACAGCAGCGTGGTGGAATTTTTCTGCTGAATGAAGGTGGTCGCTTATATTTTTATTGTGGGGTGACGAGGGAAGGAAAGGGAAAAATAAAAAAAGCAACATCTTTGGGGTTTTTAATGTTTCCTCTGCTTCCAAAGCAGGAATTAGCTCTTGAAAAAATGTCAGATATTGCTGGGTGACCTTGGTCCCCAGACCACACGCTGGCATTTTTGTGGCAGGTGACCCTTTCCTTTTATCTCCCGGCTATTTGGCAGAGCATTTGAATTCGGGAAGGTGCCGAAGGACCGAAGAAGCAGGACACGGTGGGCCGGTGCGCTGGCGGCAGGTTGTTGGCTGGTTTCGCCGTTAGTCAGGGCTGGTGACGAGTGGATCTCCCGTTCTGTTTTCTTACGAATGAATCGGTTTTGGCTCAGCCTGATGGTCAGACTGGTTAAGCAGGAAGCGGCTGGTGTTGGTCTCATCAGCAATGGAGACAGCAGCGAGCCTCTCCCCGGCTCCGCAAACCTCGCGGGATGCCCAGCCGGCCCGCAGCCGCCACCTCGGTGTCCGGTGGGACCGGCACCGGCGTGGGAGCCCCCCGAGCCCCAGCTTTGGGGGGGATTCGGCTTCTCCATCACCCCTTTCCCCTACACCTCCGTGCTGCTCCCAGCTTCGTGGCCAGGTCAAATGATGCAGCAGGTGCAAACGGGGTCTGCATCCTGTGCTTTCTGCTGTCCTTGGTCAGATTTTTTTTTTTTTTGGTGGGGGGGAATTTCAGCTTCAGCTCGCCCGCGGTTGCTGCTCAGCCACAGCCCAGCAGCACGGCTCAGCGGTGTTTGCCGCTCCAGTCCCGAGGTGGCCCCAGTTTAGAGCTGCTCCATGGCCAGAAGGAAGGGCTTGACATTTTGCCGCGACTTTTCTGTGGCAGTTGGGATCTGGGAGCCCTTCCCGCCCAGGGAAGCGGTACGCCGTATTCCGTATTTCCATGGGGAGGAAGAGGAGGCTCCTTGGCCATGGAGGCAGGACGTACGGCTTTTAAACCTGAATGGCAGGAGGACCAAAACCTTCCCAGCAACCGACAGAAACCTTCATTAACCCGCCCTGTTATTTATTCCGATTTCAAAGCCCTTGATGCAGCAAAAAAAGCGAAGGCATTTCTCCGAGGAAGCGCATTAATGTTTCACCGGGCGCTTTGCTGCCGAGGCATTTTAGATGCTCCCGCCTGTCCCCGCTTCCCCTCGGCCTCGTTAAACATTGCGCGGCTCTGCCCGCAGCCGTCGTGTGGGCTAAAGCCCTCGGGGAGTCGCTTTTTTAATATATATGTATATTTGTACGTATACATAGATGCACAGAGCCATATATATGCACCTCTATGTACATATGTGTGTGTTTATGTGCTGTGGATCCCCATTCGAGGTGCGTCGGCAGGCGCTGGAGGGCTCGGGGCCGGTAATGGGAAATTTGGGGCTGGGTACCGTCCCGCGCAGGAAACCCCAACGCCTGGGCCGTGGCTTTTCTCACCGCGGGCCGGCTGCCGAAGCCACCCGGCGTCTGAAAAACTTTCAAATGAGGAGGAGGTCAGCCAAAAGTAACAGCCCGTTGGCAAAGGGGTATAACCTGTTCCTTGTTGGGGGGAAAAAAAAATAATAATTAAATAAAATATTGCCGTTCTTCAGTTTCCCTTAGCTATCGGATTTGCTTAATTACAGCGTGGTCTGTTTTTCCGAGATACCCAGGTGTTCTCAAATGTGTGCTTTAATATCAGGAAACTCCAAGAGATTTAAATCAGATGGATATTTTACCCCTCGTTTGGCCTCCGGGTGTTCGGTTTATTGCTGATACGCGCGTCTTGTGGCGTTTGGGGATTTTTTTTTCCCCATCAGTAGGTTCAGGAGCGCTATCCAGAGGCATTACTCTCTCCATGCTGGAGACCCAGGGGAAAACTCTCCAGCACTGGAGAAGGAAATAATTTCCCGATGGCCGTCAGGAAAAGAGCCCGGATCTTCCATCACGGAGCCGTTTTCCCGCACGGACGTGGCTGGGGCAGCCCGGGAACAACTTAAAAGCCTGGTGCAGCCTGGAGAGGGGCCTCCCTTTGGAAAGCGCCCGCAGCCGCTGCGTAGATTTTCCCTTTCATATTTTGAGCCCTGTATGTAGTCTGGTATTGGGCGGACTTTGTCTTCGGGGAAACTGGGGCCTTGTTGGGTGTAAGCAAACAAGTAACATAACTTAAATATTTTGATAATATTTGGGCGGGCGGCTCTGCCCGTGTGCCGTGAGGGAGGCATCGCTGCCGCCCCAGCGCTCTCCGTTTTGGGGCGCTCGCCCCAGAGGGGCTCAGGTTGAGGTTGGCGCAGCATATTTTTCCCCCCGGAGCTTGGGTGGGGGTCTACAGGGTGATTTGAGGGGGAGGATGCAGCACCGCAGCGGGATGGAGCCACCGGTGCATGTGGGTGCTGCTGGGAGGAATGCGGGGGATGCTTTACATCCAACCTCGCTCATCCTCAGGGTGCCCCAGCGTTAGCCAATGGGCGTTGGGGTGATTTGGCTCTTCCCACGCCGTCCCCATGCCGTTCAAAAGGCAGAAGGCGGCTGCGGGGCTGTGAATGGGTACCCCGACATGGGGCTGGGCGTGACGCAGCCGTTGGGGTTGGTGGGAGCGGTCCCTCCATGCAGGGCTCACCTGGGATGGGTTTTTTGGGGAGATGGCTCTACAGACTGTTGGGGTGCAATGGGACTGTTAATTATTCATCCTCCCCATGAGGGATGTGGGAAGATATCTCCGCACCGCACACCGGGGAAGCGTTGGGTCAAGTGGGAGAGGTTGAGAAGAGGAGATGGGAATGATGAGTGGTGCCGAAGGCTGAGCTGGGGTTCTTTCTGCTAGAGGGAGGTGCGTCGCTGCCTAAAAAGTTGTTAAAATGGCAATGAACTGTTCTCTCTGTCCGGTGAGGGACAGGTTGCAAAGTGATGCTTTGAAATTTTCCAGCAAGGAAGGTGTTGGCTGGGAGAAATACTTGGAGTGCAGGGAGAGCCAGCCCTTGTCTGGGGAAGGTTGGAGATGCCCGTCACTGGAAGGTTTGGAGAAAAGACTGGGCAGAAGTCTGCCAGGGCTGGGAGGAGACTGTAGATGTCCTGCAACGGCACCGATTTGTCTGGAAAATGGTGGTTTTCAATGTCTGGGCCGGGTGGAGGAGCTGTGGCTGGGCCTCCCGGGTTTGCTCTCAAGCGCGCCGTGACTCTCCCCTTAATGGTCAGGGCTGGCAAAGGGCTGGAAGTATTATTCTTTCTGAGTATCCCTTAATTAACTGAAAGGGAAGGCTGTCAAGTACCCAACTGGGAGAGAAAAAAGATCTTCGTGAGCCTGTGACCAACCCAGCATTTCGCCTTCATTTATTCTCCCCGGCCTCTTTGTTTTCCCTTTGAAAAAAAGGTGTTTTTCTCATTCCCCCCATTTAACTGCTATTTATTTGCTGGTAAGTGGAAGGAATTCAGCTGGGATCAGCCCGGCTCCTGCCAGCAACTGGAGTTGAAAAGTTTCTGTGCGGGAGATGTAAGAGCAGAGCAGGGAGGGTTGTTTTCCACCCGCCCGTCCTCGCTCTGTGGGTCCCTGCGTCACGGCCTGCCAGGTTGGGTGGGTTTAATTGTTTAATTCTCCTTTTTTTTAATTTTTTTTTTTACTGGGATGTTGACAAGCGCCTGTGGGAGTTGCAGTGGGAGGAGCGCGGACCTGGGCCGGAGGGTTTCTTCTCACCGTTAATGGGAAACAGAAGATGGCTCGGGAGAAATTTGGCAAAGAGGGGAACTTTTCTGTCTCTTCCAGCTTGGAAAAAAGCATCCTTTCTCACCCCAGCCTCCCCGCAGAAGGCGGAGGGTTCCCAAACTCAGCCCAGGCAGGGTTTGCCGGAGGCGAGGACAGGAGACGGAAAGCGCCCAGATATTTCGCAAGGGATGGAGCGGCCTTGGGCCACCAGCCGCGTTTTGGGAGGATTACCCAACCTGCCTCCCATCAGGGGCTGGGAGCCCTCCTGTCTTCTCCCCAAGGCATCAAGGGGTTGGGATGCCCCAGGTGCTTTCACCCCGCAGTAACGTTGGGGGTTTTGGGGTGTCAGGGATAATACTGCCATGGAGATGCGATGTCAGCCGCGGTGGTGGGTTTGCCCTGGGCATAGGCAGTAGGGATGCACGTAGATGCTGTGCCTGGCTGGGAGATGAACCACTGACGTTGGCATTGCCCCTTCGGCCCGGTGATGGTTTTGCCTTGGATGGATGACCACATCTTGCAGAGCGGTCTCTTGGTGCTGGTGGTCTCCAAAGGCAGATAAAGCGGTGAGGTGAATTCCCAAAGCTCCACCACCCCGTCTCCTAGCTGCACTGTCCTCCCAGTTGTCTGTGTGCTGCAGGAACTAGTTACCAGTACGAGCCTGCCAGTTACAAGAAATGGCCAAGGTGGGGATTCGGAAGAGATGACATGCTTTTGGGCTGGGGGAAGAGGAAGGGGTGGGAGGACGGCCGTGGCAGGGCACGAGTGCTGCACTGTTCCCAAGCGAGCGCTTCGCGTGCTTCTACAAGTGACTGGAGGAGGTTAATCATAGTCAAAGCCTAGTGAAGTTTGATCAGGTCATGGCTTTTCCAAAGGCTTAAAATTTCAGACGTGCAGCAGTCGGTGTCCGGGGCCACAGCTGACCCATACCGTCCTGCCAGAGTTAATCATTGCCGTCAGCTCTGGGACCTGCCTGGCTCCAGCAATGGAAAGCGTTTCCCCAAAAACACGGGGTCAGGAGCCAGCACACAGGGCCTGGAGGAAACCCCAACCTGCCAGGGTGCACTGGGCTGCGGGGAGCCGGGCCCCCTGACCCAAACCCTAACCGTGACCCTTTGCTCTTAATTTTCTGAGGTAGATATTGCGTTGGGCCCCATGGCTCCTTGATGGGCACCATGCTGCCGTCTGCACTTGGGGCTGAACAGGGTGGGAAGTGCCTGGTCCACTTTGGTCACCTAGTCCCAACTGGGATGTCCCAAGGGGCTGCTGGTCTGGCCCCACGATGCTATGCTAGATGCAATTGCTGCATGCCGGGAGTGTGTAAATCCCAAATCTCTCCAAATTAAGCCCAGGAAGAATGAAATTTGGGGTCTGGCCCCCATCTGCTTGCCTCACTGAGGGTAGGTTCTCCAAAATGGGGCTGGGGACTCTTGGTGGTTTCCCCACCATGTTTTCTCCACCCTCCCGCTGCAGAGCTGCCAAATAAACACAGGGGCTCCTGTCCTTCGGGCGAGTGCCTGCATGAGTTGCCCCATCCCTGGCAGTGTCCAAGGCCGGGTTGGACCGGGCTTTGAGTGACCTGGTCTGGTGGAAGGTGTCCCTGCCCAGAGTAGGGAGTTGGAACTGGATGATCTTCAAACTCCCTCCCAACGCAAACCATTCTGTGATTGTAGGGTGGACATCTGAGGGACATCACAGCTAGGGAGAAAATTTCTATTAATAAAAAAAAGAGGAAAGATGGAAAAAATCAGGAAGAAGGCCTCTTGGTTTGGCATTGTGTGTTTGGGTGAGCACCAGGAGCTGTGGGGGCAGCTGGACCCCGGGCCCGGTGCCTGTGGTGCTGCGCTCGCTGCTGGTGTTCCTGATGCTGGAAGGGGTTTTTTATATATGTATAAAAAAATACTTTCTTCCACCCGTGGGTGTGTTTTGAAAAGAGGCTTGGGAACAATGAGGATTAACAAGCAGATAGAGAATTAAATGCAGGGTTTGAGTCTTCAAATGTGTGCACATTTCAGAGCGCGTGTTTGTGCCAAGATAAACTCCGTCAGGAATAAACATCGTTTTACATGAAAGGCTAATTACAGATTGGCGCTCCGCGGGCGGGAGGAGGGAATTTTCACCAATTAAAATGGAACTCTTCTGTTTTTCATAGAATTGCTGGATTAAAACGTAGCCAGGGGCTGGTGAGGTGTTTGACAGCGCAGTTGATGGAGGGGATGCTCGTCCCTGGGATGGGCTTTTTGTTCCCCCAGTGCTAAAGAGGCGCTGCCAGTTCCTTCAGGCATGAGCTGCGTGAGGGCACTGGTTTTGCCCAGCAACAGTTGAACCCTCTGGGCGTACAGCCTTGGGCTCTCATCCGGGGAGAGGGGACACGGCCAAACTTGGTCCAATCCAACATCACTTGGAGTCGCCCAGCATCAGGAGAGATGGGAGTGACGAGATCCCCAGCCCCCTCAGGGGTCTTTCCCCGTGGAAAGACATCTGGATGGGATGTGGTGGATGGCAGACCGTGTCGAGATGAAGTCGTCGAGACCGTCGTTCCAATTCATTGGGTAACTTTAGCGTGTGGTAGGTGAATCATCTCTCAAAAATTGTAAGCCAGAAGGCGATGCGGAGAAGAGAAACCTTCCTAGCCTGCTGAGGGGAGAAAAATCTGGCCTGGGCACACAGTGGGGTTTCAGCTGCAGAGCACATGCTGCCTTGTTGCTTTTGGACAGATTTCACAAGAATTTGCATTTCTGGACCGGCTCTGGAGCCTCTGAGGCCGGGTGGGAGCAGGGCTGCAGATGAGGAGGACATGATGCAGCTCAGCCACGAGCTTGTGCGCCATTTTGCTCTAACCGGGATCAAGTTTTATGGTTTTTGGAATGAAACGATGCAAAACATGGCTGGGGCTGAGTTTGTCTGAGACATTCGGCGCACGAACCTCAGGCAAACACTCCGCGCCCGCCGCTTGCCAAGGGAAACCACAGATTTGTCTCCATCTCTACTTAACGTGGCCGCAGGGCAGCTAATATTGGGAGTTTTCTCTCACATAAGCTGATATCTGTCACTTAGTGGTTACAGGAGGTGGCCTGGGCATCGTCTCTTAAACATCCCCCACGTCCTTGAGAGTGAGGGAAGGTGGAAAGGCCCGGTCAGGAGAGGTGCGGTGGGTTTTTTTTTGAAGCAAAGTACATTCCCAACTTGCTCTTGAACCACTCAAAAACTGCTTTTTTTTTTTTAAAAAAAAGTCTCCTATGGCGAAGACTGCATGGACTCTTGCTGGGTCTGGTCTCTGGGAAGCTGTTGTGTTACCCATGGTCATGGGACCATGTCATGATGATGGCAGCTGCCACTGCTCCTATGACATTCACGTTTTAACTCAGTTTGTCCTAATACTGCCGCAAACAGGACACTGAAAGGGTCTTTAGTCAGACCTGACCTTGAATAATTCCTCTGAATAATTCCATTTATTCCAATTTTTAGGCTGTTTTGGAATTGTTTTTGAGAGAAGGGAGGAGGGAGCAGCTAGCCAAAGTTGATAAAGAAGGACTTTGTTCTGAAGCTTTAGGGTATGGTACCAAGCAGGGCTGGCTATACAATTAATGAGTTTATCTGGCTTTGCGCTGCACGTGATGCACGGTGGCTGCCACCACGCCGCCCCACCACCTCCCATCCAGAGAAGCCCGGCTGCTTCTCAGCTTGGGTTTGCTGCTCCTCAGCCTGGGTTTGCTGCTCTGTAGCTTAGTTTCCCCTCCTGCCGTGCATTGCGGTGGCCTCCTCGGCTGTGACTTTGCATCTGCCTTTCTTTAAGCCTTGACCAGTCCTCCTCGGGATGTGCTCGGTCCGCGGGAGGTGTGGACCACATGGGGCTGAACCGTTGGGAGTGTTTCAGGCTTTACTTTGAGCAAGTAAGAGGATGACGCAAATTGCCTTTTTTTTTTTTTTTTTTAAGGGCACAAGATGAAACAGCTGCTTCATTTTCACCGCAGATGTGCTGCGGGCGGCACGCATTAGTTCCGTGGAGGCGGGGTTATGGCCGTCTGCTTCCCCACCGTGTCTGCATGGGCAGGGCCACCAAGTCGCTTGGGCTCCCAGGCCACCCAAAAAGGGAGCCAGGTAGGGCTGGGAAGGGCTTGGAAGATGTGTGATGAGGTTTGTCATGCCAGCAGAACTTCCCTGTCCCCAGAAAACACAAATCAAGAAATTACTTATTTCTTGGAGGAGCGGTAGATGGAGGCAAACTACCTTCTGGCTGCCCCATGTCTCCTCTGAGAAATGCCAAGTGCCTGGGGAAGGTGACCCTCCGCAGCACATCCCTGTCCCCTCCGGCAGCCGCCCTGTCCCAGCTGCATGGCATGAGTGGGAGAAGCCGCGGGAAGCGAGGGAAGACACTTCCTCCAGCAACAGATCTGAGGTCACCTCCTGGCCCTTGATCCCTCACGCCTGGGGTATTTGGGTCAGCGGGGAAGCACAGCTGAGAGCGATGTCCCTTCCTTCTCTCTCCCTGGAGATTTGTTTTTAAAGGAACAAATGGGCTCGGCCGCCAGTACTATGCAGTTTGATTTTTTTTTTTAATGATGTTTTTTGAAACAATGAGCTCAATACCATGGGGGGGGGGGGTTGGATCTGCATCTCAGAGCGGTGACGTTTTCCCCTATTGTTCCTCACTTTCCTGTGCCCACCTTGCTGTGCTCCGTGGCGCTCAGAAACCTTCAGCTTGGGAAAATACCAGCAAGGAAGGAGTTTTCCATCCTTTTGGAATGGCCTTGCTGGAAAGAAAGCTGATCTGGTGTCTAGCGCCTGCCTGAACAAACCTCGGGGGCCCTGTCCACCTCTTGCTGCCATGAACACGTAGACGTGATGCTCACAGCCCTCCCTGGCTGTCCCTCCACTGCAGGTCCTGACCTCAGCCTTTCTCAGCGGTGGGGTCCCCAGCAGTGGTGTCAGCCGGTGCCAGGAGGATGCGGCAACCGAAGCACGCCTGGTCCCAGAGCTCCTCCATCGTGGGCATAGCTTGGTGGTGTAGGGCTGGTGGGCAAATGGGTCACCTCCTTGGTTTTTTACTCTATCACTGTTCCCCTTGGAGATCTTCAACCGCTGTGTTCCCCTGTCTATGCTGAAGGTCACCTTGCTTTGGACCTGCCATGGGCCAACATTTTGGCTGTCTTTGTTAAGTCAAGGTGGGAAGGAGCAATTTGGGGAGCTTTAGCTGGAACTTTACCCCCTGAGTGATCATGCTGTGGGAGGGCTGCTGGTGGGATGCTCTCTTTGGTCAACCCCTTTGCTCCAGCAAAGGGGCACCAACCCCATGCTGGGCTCTTCCCATACCCCATAGCATCCTCAGAACCACCAGGACGGTCCCATCAGAGGAAGCTGGGGCTGCAGGTGGCCTGGGCTTGGGTGGCAGCTTTGGCTGCTGCTGTCCCCCAGCCCGCTGCTGTCCCTGCCGGACCGAGCAGCGAGGAGTGGGGTGTGTGCACCCGGGGGGTCCCCAGCCACTGTTTCATTGCCTTCAGGAGGGGCTGCGGGTGGGAGCAGGGTGGCATGGACGCAACTGGCCTTGGAGTAACTCGCAGTGCCAAGCAAGGTCAGCAGAGACGTGGCCATCAGGGTGGGACAGCACACGTTGAGCCACCTCCAGGACTGCCAGCCCCCAAATCAGAACTCATCTTCGCAAAAGGAGAGACCTTTAAATGCCTTTTTTAACCAAAAAAAACCCCCCCAGTTTCTGAAGCCTTTGGTGTTTCTGTAAAAGCGTCCCTTGGAGAGGGGGTTTCTTGGCTGTTGCTGGCCAGGTCCCACCACAGCAGCTCCAAACCCAACCCCCCTTCAACTGACGCTTCCAGGAGGTGGTTGCACTTACGGCACCTCGAGACTCCATCAAGTCTTAACCTGACTCCTGTCCAAGCTCTGCACAGCTCTTGAGCTCCTTCCAACCCAATCCTCAGCTGGATTCGGTCCATAATTTCTTTTCGGATCTGTTTGATCGTACCGTGCCGCTGATAAGGCTTCGCGCCTCTTGTAGGGGCTTGTCTTGGTGCGTTTCAATATCTTGCCTGGGTTATCAACCACAGAGGGCTGCGAGGTGTGGTCGGGCTTGGAATTAACTGTCTCATCCAAACCCCTTGGAAATCAGAAGCAAAGATTCCTTCATGTCTAGGAAAGTCCAGGAGAAAATTCAATACGGCGTTAACGGATTGCCAAAAAAAATCCCTTCATCCCCTGGAGCGTGTCCAGGGACTCCAGCTCCATGTCTGGAGGGACAGGTTTGGGGCTGCGCTTCACCTGAACCCTGTTTTTTTTCCCCAACCAGTGGTTTTCTGCCGTGGCTTTCCTCCAGCCTTCGGTGTGAATCACGCCAGGGCCAAGGCGGTTTTCTCCTGCCCCTAGATTTTGCCGAGGTTTCCTTCCAGTGCTGGAGCTCGCCCAGCCCTCCCGGCTTCCTGGGGCTTCGCTGGGAAGCGCTGGGAAGACAAAACCCTGCTCTGGAAGTGAGGCTATTGTTCTTACTAATTTTAACTTGATGTTCTTCCCCAAGCCTATTTTTATTCATTGCTTGTGGTAAGCCCTTTCTCTAAGGTAGAGCAATTTGCCACAGGACTCATCTTTTTTTGTGTGTGTGTTTACCGATTTTAATTGAGCGATATCTCCTTTTGACAAACCCAACGCTGGAGGAGCTTTTAAGCGCCCGTTGCCGAGCCTCTCGCCCCGGGTTTGCTTTGATCTCCGCAGGTGAGTGTGCGTTTTTGGGGCCAGGGATTGATCCTGCTTATTTGCATGTAAATCCCCGGGTTATTAAGATCAGAATCTGGCCCTTTAAATTTAATACTTTGCTTTATGCTTTTTATTTCCGCGTTTCTTAAAGCAATTTCCAAAAATAACAAACTTCAAACATGACGGGGCCATCTAACGTTTTACTGCCTTGGCTGGAGTAGAAGGAACATTTCTGGAAGTATATTATCCGATTTAACGAGCCTTTCCCATCCTGGCGTTGCTCCCACCCCCTCACCCCCTCTTGGAGTTGTTTTGGACGGCTCTTTGGAGCCGTGCCACCTCATCCTATTAGAAGGACTTCCGTTGTGCTGTGCCTTGTGTTTATAACCAGGAAAATCAGGCGGGGAGGTGGAGGGGGTCCTCTCCATCACCCTTTTTTGTTTTGTCTGGTGTCGAGATGAGAGCCCGGCAGATCCCACGAGGCTCCCGCGCAGCCGCTGCTTTTCTTTTTCTTCTCTGCTCTTCGTTCATCAAGGAAGACTTTGGAGTAAATTGGGTCCTTGCGAACTTCTAATTAATTTGGAAGGGTCGGTTCTTCCCAGGCAAGCGAGGGCTGCTTTGTGTGGTCCTTTTTGAAAGGCAGAGGTTGGAGAGGCTGTTGTACGGCCGGGGTTTTGCTTTTAATAGGGACCTGGCTATTTTCTGAAAGATCTCATGGCCTTTGAAGGACGGGTTGTTATTGCGCAGGGCTGTGCTAAAAGGGGTTGCAGAGCGCTCGCTTTGGGTGGAAAAAAAAAGAAAACAACCCCAAAAAAAACCCAACCCAAAAAAAAAGGAGATGCTCCAGGAGGTTGCCAGCTTGGGTGCCGGGTAGGGCTGGTGCCCCCTTGTCTGTCTGTCCATCCTGCCTTGCCCTGCACCCCGCTGAGGGGACCTCTTCCTTCTCCTCGGAGCTGGTAGATTGATTTTTTTTTTTTTTTTTTTTTTTCCTTACCACATTGCTTTTCTTGAAAGCCTGCCTTTCCTCCTCAAAATAGTCCCAGAAACCATTAAAGAGAGAAGATGGAGGGCAGGGAGAAGATGACAGGCTGAAATAATCTGTAGATAATAAACGCCTTCCCTAGGACGCTGTGAACCCAGCAGAGGGGAATGAAGGGAAACCTGGCCGTGCCTCCATCACCCAGGCGAATGGCGAGGTGCTGCAGATGCGCCTCCGCCGTTACGCTGGCGTAAATAACCCTGTTATTTATGAGCTGCATTGTTAATTAACGGTGGGATGGAGCTGCCTCTCTGCCGAGAGTCTGCTGGAGTCACCCCTGATTGTTCTCCTGGTACCTGTTTGATGTCCCACCCTGACCATCGCCTTTCTCCTCTCTCTCCCTAGCATGGGTTGGCTCCTTGGCCATGGGCATGATTTTTTTCTGCTCTCCCATCGTCAGCATCTTCACCGACCGGGTTGGATGCAGGACCACAGCAGCCTCGGGAGCTGCCATCGCCTTCATCGGACTCCTCTCCAGCTCCTTCACCAAGTAAGGTTGCAGAGGGGCCGTCCAGCCCCTTGGCACGCTCCTCTTCCTCACCGTTCCCTGCAAACCCCCCACCTACGCATTGCTGCTGCCTTTTGGGGCAAAACAAGTGGTTTCCATCCAGATTAGAGGTCTCTTGGCACCCCTATGGCCCACGTGCACACCACGTGCGCACAGCCTGTTTCTCTCCAAAGTGAACCAAGTAGCTCTTTTGTCCTTATTTAACAAGAGAGCAAATTTTACCTGCGTGAGGGACTTCATTTTATGGGATTTCAGCCCTTGGGCCTTTCATTTGATCTTTAAAATGGGCAGCAAGATGTTGGCACACCTCTTGCGGGCAGCTCCAAAGAGACACTCGTGGACAAAACCATTCACATTTGATACTGAAAGCAAATTAATGCTTAAAATAATATTTGATGACCTGGCAAGAGGGAGTTTCCAGAGGCAGATGGGGTTTGGAGAAGTTTGTGCTGTTCCTGCGCCGGTGCGGGCGTTTGTGACAGCGTGGGGTGATTGCTGCTCCTCGTTTTCCATGTCTGGTTCCATGCCATGGGTTTCTGCCGGCAGATGCTCGCCGATGTGCGTTGGGATGGCAGGTGGACCTGATTCCATGTGAGAATCTTTCCAACCCAAGATATTTGCATCTTTGCAGGAGCAAAAGGAGGTCACCTCTGGGGTCCTTTATGCGGCAATTGTTGAGTGGAGTTGCAAAGGCACCATGGGAACACCCTCCACAGCATCATTTGTCCCAGTTCTTCTGCATAAAAACATTGTTTCGGGTTGGATTTTAGTTAAAATCAGTATTGTTTTAATTAAAATACTTCAAGAAGTGGGGGTTTTCAAGCAAATACACACTGGTTTCCCAGAGGGTGGCTTGCTGGTGCTGTGCTCCTCCCTGCCCGCGCTGGGCAGCGGGACGCCAGCTCCCTTTAGCACCTTAGATGATGCTGAAACCACCTCGGGAAGAATCCAGGCTCCACAACTTCCTCCACAGATGCCACCCCTTTGTATTTCGAAAGATAATAATGATCGGAGAACGTGCCCGTCCCGAGGGAAGGTGCGCCCGGGCTCCTGGCAGCGCAGATCGCAGGCGCGTCCCATGTCATCTTGCTTTCCTCCTCATCAACCAAGCTTTGACTTTTTAATTTTTTTTTTTTTCCCACCTTCCATTGTAAAATGCTTGTGCAAAGAAAAAGAGCTCTTGGGACCGCATGGCTGCCAGCGCCTTGTTGTGTTGGGCTGGAAAAAAAAAAAAAAAATCAAACAGTCCAGGCAGAGGACAATATGATTTCCAGGAGAGCTCCTGAGCTGAAATCCATGTTTCCTGCCGTCTCGCTCTGGGTTCGTGTTCCTTTGCTGCCTTTTCAGGGAGAAAGGAGCCCAGTTGCAGCTGGACCGCGGTGAGGGAAGCTGCCTTCGGCACAGCCCCGCTGGAGGAAGAGCGGCGGGGCTGTGGGATTTGGCCGCGCTCCATCCGGATGGCGAAAGCCAGTCCCAAAATTCAGAGCTAGAGGCTCCTGCTCACCCAGAACAATGGAGAAGGGGATTTTTTTTTTTTTTTTTTTTTTGGTCTCCTTGCCAGCTCCGTGCAGCTGCAGCTGGACCCAGCACCAACTGGGCTACGTGAACTGGTGCAACGGGAGATGCTGTTCCTCAGCTGCTGCTGTAAAGGGAGCCGCAGCCTGGGTTTGGTGGGCTGGATCAAGGCTAAGCAACCCTTTCTCTCCTAGTTTCTCTAAAATGAGGGGGTTTTTATCCAAACAGAGGAGCAGCAGTTCCCAGCACTGCACCGAGCTGATCCAAAAACCTGCTCAGCCACCGAGGCTGCACAGCAGGACGCCGGTGCTCATGCTCAGTGCCTCCTACGCGCAAAATACTGGGAGTTTTGTATGAAAGCCACTACGATAAACAAAATAATAGGCTGAAAAGCAGAGCTCCAGGGAAGGATGAAGGTTTCTGGATGGGGTCCATGCTTGTCCTTGCTTTTCCCTCTTGCACTGGCGTGTCTCCTGCACTCATAATCAGCTCGAGCCACCGCCGATCTTACGCACCCTCAAGAAGAGAGAAATCTCAGTTGTGTGAAGACTTCACCTTCCCTCCGGTTTTAAGGGGGATGCTGTAGCATGAGAAATGGGAGATGGTGGCTGGTTCAGCAGGGCTGTCCTCCTGTGCCCCTCAATGCCCTCCCAGTACTCCTCTTCTGCACCGTCAAGTGTTTTGTGGTGGGCTTTGAGTCCCTTTTCATCTGCCTCTCCATCCCCTCTGCAACTTCTGCCCGGTTTCTCCTGCAGAGAGAAATCCCCCAGACCTCCGCCAGCGGGGCTGAACCAGGGCCCTTCCTGTTGTGAGCTGAGAGGCAGCCATTGGAGAGAGACCTCCTTGTCCCAGGAGATCATTATCCATGGGAGACCTCGTTCTCCGAGGGAGACAATGCTGCCCTTCCCACCAGAGAGCAGCTGGCTGATTCCCAGCGAGCGGGGTGGGAAATCCTGGCGAAGAAGCATGGCTGAAAGGAGCTTCTTAGCGTCAACGGGGAGCAGATGGCAACTGTGGCATTTGTCTCCACTTATCCAACACATCGGCTTAGCTGCAGTACCAAAGCTGGTGTGACCCAGCTGAGGTGGCCAGGGCTGGTGCGTGGGAGGTCGGAGACAGCCCAGCTGCTCGCCTGGCTCCTGCGGAGAGGGTTTCTGATGTGGCTTCGTTTTGGAGGAGCTGGAAATTGCCTTTCATGACAGTCATTTGTCTTTGAGCCGTTGGGTACAGCAAGCATGTTCTGCTTTCTGCTTGGCTCACTAAAGAGGCTGAGGGCGTAATGGAAGAAATTATGTGCTTGTAAACATTTTCTCAGCTTCAAACTGCTCCGTTAGATCTGGGCTGCTGTCTTCTCGCTTGCTTCATGAGCAGGTCTCAGTATTTCACATGAGTGTCGGAGTAAAGACTCCGTTCACGCGGCATCGCTTGCCCAAACGTTTCCATCAAACTCTCCTCCCGTGCAGTATTTTGTGGCAGATTTTTTGCAGCTGAAAGTATTGCACGGGAGTGAAGAAAAAATCCTTCATCTGGAGAAAAACACAACTGGTTATTTGCACCGCCTAACTTCAGGCTCCTTTCTCAGCTGCTTCTGTTGGGAAAATTGGGCTGGCAATTGGGAAACGGCTCCTTCCAAGGGCTCTCAGGACTTCCTACCTGTTCTGTAGAGCAGCCACTTCACCCTCTCCTTGAGGGCAGCCACCAATGTAAGGTACAAATGAGCTCCATCAACCATCTAATTGAAGCCCCCAGAGGAGTTTAAAGAAGAACAACTTAATTAACCAGCTTAGAGCCTGGGCAGAAACGCAATGTTCCTTTCCTAAGTGCCTAATAACCAGCGAGGTTGGTGCCTTCTGCTTTCAAACACGGGGTGCAGAATGTTTTCAATTAGGCCTTTCAGTGGAAAAAAAAATGAATTTCTAGCTAAAAATAACCCACCCTGCCTACCTTCGAAAATCTCACTTGCTGTAATTTGAACACCATTCATGTTAGGTCATCTTCCCAAGGAGGGCAAGTTGGCTGCTGCCTTCTCTTTGCAGAAAGCACTGCCCAGCTAGACTTCATTTTCCTGAAGATTTACCGTGGCAGCTGTGAAATGAGGATAATCCTCGCTTTGGCTGAGGAATAAGCTCCTCCAGGTCAGACTGCCTGTGTAGCACCTGTGGTATGTGAGACCTCGGTCTTGACTCCAGGTTTTGCAGGACCATGGGGGAGAAGATATCCTTACCTCTGTGTAACGTAACAACTTCAACGTGGATTTTTTTTCCCCCCACTAGGTCTCTGGAAGTTCGTTATTTCACATATGGGATCCTCTTCGGCTGTGGCAGCTCCTTCGCCTTCCAGCCCTCACTGGTCATCCTTGGTCACTACTTCAAGCGCCGCCTTGGCTTGGCCAAC
Source organism: Chlamydotis macqueenii (assembly GCF_036417535.1). NCBI lineage: Eukaryota > Metazoa > Chordata > Aves > Otidiformes > Otididae > Chlamydotis > Chlamydotis macqueenii. The sequence goes on from NC_141566.1 coordinate 2,554,884, forward strand.
GGCATCGTGGCCGGCGGCAGCTGCCTCATCTCTGTGCCGCTACCCTTCTTCCTGAAGATGATCGGGAAGGCCATTGGGCTGGCGCATACTTTCCAAGTACTCAGTGCCTTAATGCTCATCCAAGTCTTCTTGTCCCTGACCTATCGGCCCATCTTGCCACCTTCTTGTGACTCTCAGCACGATGGGCAGGACAAGCTGGGCAGCCGGAGCGTGCGGCAGCAGTGCTGGTCCCAGACACGCAAGTATTTCAACTTGAGAGTTTTCCGGAGGAAGACCTATCGGATTTGGGCCTTTGGGATCGCTACGGCAGTCCTGGGATATCTCGTACCCTACATGAACCTGGTGAGAGCCTTGGCTGGGACTGGGAGAGGAGGGAGGTCCCTTTGCCCAGAGCGAAAGGGCTCCTCTGTGGAGGTGGGAAGGAGATAGGAAGATGGAGATGGGCAGTAGGGACAGAGCCACCAAAAGCCTCCAAGCTATAAATCTTCTGCAGGCATGCCCTGTAAACAGGAATCGTGATGGAAGGAGACAGCTATTTAATGCTCCTGTGAGTCCTCTGCACCAGGGTGGGCAGAGCGGTCACATCCTGTGGCTCCAGAGGACAAGCGTCGGTAGTGGGAGAGGAGGGGGCTGTTGGGTTTGTGGTGGACGGAGGTGGTGTGTGCAGATCAGCATGGTGCGGACATCAGGGTCATGCACCCACTCCCAAAGCCATGAGCCCTCTGTGGGAAGTCTTGTCCCTTTCTGGGATATGAGAGGGATTCGCTTACTGAGGGGTCATGTCCTTGCATCCTTCCCTCCATCCTAGGTAAAATATGTGGAGAAGCGATTTCAAGAAACCAAAAAGGACTGGATCCTCCTGGTTTGCCTCGGAGCCATGTCGGGGCTGGGGCGCTTGGTTTCAGGCCGCATTGGCGACTGCATTCCCGGGCTGAAGAAGATTTACCTGCAGGTACGTTGTGTCTGACCCACCGCGTAGCTGCTGGCTAACGACTGTGGGTCAGGGGATGGCATGTCTACATCAGCGCCAACGCTCTGCTTAAGAACTGTCAACAGATCGCAAATCCCTTACTGACCGTTACCTAACTCCCTTGTCTGCTCTTAGGGAAGAAAATTTATTATAGAGAGGTGGACAGAGAAGTTACACACCTGACCTGAGGTCTTGGTGTCCATTCAGCAACCAAACTCCGTGGTCCCAGCCCTTCCCAAACTGCTGGGAAGAGTTTCCTCTCACCTTTTTGTGGTTTTTGAAAAGCAAACTGCTGAAATCTAGCAGCTAATCCAGCAGATAATCCCTCCTAAGGCTTCTTAAAAGGTTATTCTTAAGGGCCTCTCTGAGACGAGAGCAGTGGATGGATGGCATTGCTGGGTCCAGAGGAGGGGGTGATGTCGTTGACCTGTTCAGTGTCATCTTTGTGACACTTCCTGCTACCCGTCCCCACTCGTGCTGCACCCCAGTGACATGCCCACTTTCGTCTCCCCAGGTTGCGTCCTTCATGCTGTTGGGCATCCTGTGCATGATGATCCCCCAGTGCCAAGGATTTGAGGGCGTCATTGTCATCTGCCTCTTCCTCGGCCTTTGCGACGGCTTCTTCACCACCATCATGGCCCCCATCGCCTTCGAGCTGGTGGGGCCCATGCAGGCGTCCCAGGCCATAGGATACCTCATGGGGCTGATGGCTGTGCCCATGACCGCGGGTACGCCGATAGCAGGTTGGTATCGCTGTGGTGCTGGACCCGGACCCAGCTGTTGGGAGGGCGCAGACGCTTGTAGCAGCTTTCACCCGTGGTGATATTTTGATGTGAGACCAGCCGTATGGTTTTGAATTTTCTGGCTTGTCCCATGGGCGTGGAAATATGGGTGTAGCGTCACTCCATGCTGCATCCTGTAGCATCTCAGGGCCTTTCTCTGAGCTGATGAAAGATTACCAGTGGGGAAATAGTGAGAGCGACCCAAGATCACATGAACTGATTTCTGTTTGAGCTAAAAATTGGCAGATATTAGAGTTTTCTAGAAGTTGTCTTAGATATCTGGAGGCTGGTTACAATTGGTAAGTTCTGCCCCTGGATTGTTGAATCAAAGTTAGAGATGGAGACACCCAAGCCTCTGTCTTCCCAAGACTTGGGCATGTGTTTAAGCACGGTAATAACCACGACCTCCTTAACAGTGAGTGCTTTGCCAAAGCTGGCCCTTGAGCGGAAGAACGTCTGCAGCAGCAACCGCTAAGCTAAAGCTGTGTAAGCACCTCTGATCCTTCTGTTTCTGGCAGTGAAATGCAGTTTAACACCCTCGTGAAGGAAGGTGGGGCTGGGTGAAGGGGCTCGTTTCATGGTCATAATCCCCAGGCAAGTGTCTACACAGGAGGAAACTCTGAGAGGTTTTCCAGCGCCGATAACTGGCAACGAGGATGCCTGGCTCCGTCAGAATCATAGAATCAAAGAACGGTTTGGGTTGGAAGGGACCTTCAAAGGTCATCTAGTCCAACCCGCCTGCAAGGAGCAGGGACATCTTCGAACTTGCCAAACTAACAAGTGTGGAACCTCATTGGTTTTTAAGGGATTTGTAACTGGCAACCAGTATTTTTCTGTTGACATGCCCATGTAGATAGAACATCCGTAAGCAAAGCAGGGCTTCCAGATGGAGGCAACCTGCAGAGGAACGGCCATTAGACTGACGTGGCTATAACCACCCTTGTTCTTCTCTTTCAGGATACCTCAATGATTATTTCGGGAATTACGACGCAGCCTTTTATTTCGCCGGAGTCCCTCCCATCATTGGCGGCTTGGTGCTCTCCGTCGTCCCGCTGGTCCATCAGAAGATGCTGAAGAAGCAGCGCCTGGATTCCGGCAAAGACAAGATGCTGGTCTCGGAGGCGGTGGTGAACGGGGAGCTGCTGCCGGGCTGTCCCGCCTCCGAAGCGCACATGTAAGGCCTCCGCTCACCGACACCCTCGCCACCAGCAGCCTCTCCGTAGCCCAAGCACAGGCCCTTTTCTAGACGGACCGTAATTCTCCGTGATCTCAGATGCACTACGTTTGTAAAGGAAAAAAAAAAACAACGAAACACAAAAAGTTCTTCTAGTTAAAGGCTTTTAACTAGCAGAAACACTCTTTTTTTGGGACAATTTTGATTTCAAAGCCACCTTTTCTTTTTTTTTTTTTTTTTTCCCTCTAACCATTTTTCTAAGGAGAACTCTCACCAGGATCCAAACTTGATCGATCTCCCACTCCTCTCCCCGGTTTTCTATTTGTCACGACAGAGGTTTACAGCTAATAAATGCCTTTTTAAAGCAGGCCCCAGATGGAGCTGCCCGTCCTTCTCCTCCGGCCTCCCTCGGGTGTCCAGTCCGAGCGACAGCCCCCTCCCTGTCCAGCGCTGGAGGCTGGTTTGGAGCCAGCGGATCTTGAAGGAGGAAACGCCGCTTTAATCCGACACGCAAACCAAATAAATGCTCGGCCAGTCCCGCTTTCATCTCCTTCTCTCCTCCTTTTCCGCTGCTCTCCCACGCACCCCAGGAGCCGCAGCTGGGACGATGGGGAGCTCGGCCGGGCCCGGTCCTGCCGCCCTCGTTGAACGGAGCCGCGCGGGAGCAGCCTTTTCGTGCAAAATATGCCTTAAAAACGCGAGGACGACACCAGCAGGTCCCTTGGCCGCTTTCCGCCTCCGTTTCCTTGCCCAGTGGCCGGTGATGGGGGTCTTTGAGGTGTAAAAGAGAGGGGCAGCTCCCAGCACAGCCCGTAGCGCCTGGCTCTGCGAGGCGAAAACCGTGGGCAAGCCAGCAAGACGGGCGCTTCCGAGGCGTCGAGGCACGCCGGCCTGGGACGGAGCCGCGCGCGTCATGGCTCCACTCCGTGCCGTGAGGCCGATTCCCTGCACCCAGGGATGCAGCTGGCTCGTGGCACGGGGTGCCACCGCTCATTTTTGGGTGTACGATGCAGCAATAAGCACGTGTCGGTGTTGGCAGGGGAAGGCCGGTGTTTCCAAAGGGTTTCAAAGCCCTGGCAGCGTTTATCTCGTAGCCCGTGCCGTGCAGGGTCAGTGCCGTCCCCGGGACGAGGAAAGGGAGAGAGCTCAAGAAAACAGCACAGCCCGTGGGTACCCAGCTCGCATGGAAGTTCCTCATCGCCGGGCGTCACTAGTGAGCGTGGCACGGGGCGAGGGACGTCCTCCTGCCCCGCTGCGTCCCCGTGCCAGTGAGGTGGCGGCTGGGACCGGGGTACCTTTTCCTGGGAGATTGTGAGAAACAAAGCTTGCGTTTATCCTGGCTGCAAAGCCATCCCTCGTTGGATTTTCAGTTTATTCACCTGCCATTAAAAAAATAAAAAAAAAGAGAAGCCGAAAGAGAGACATGCAACGTGGGCGTCGTCCCTCGGTCCCCAGGCGAGCGTGGGGGTTTGTAGCACCGGAGACCTGGTTTTGGTGGAGGACCCCTCCCGCGGGCGGCGGTGGGAGCTGTGTACATAGGCTGAGGATCCCGCATGCCCCTCCGGCCCTGTTTTTACTCCGCGTTGGCTAATGCGTTATGAGGTCTTGTGGTCTTGTAGCCCTTCTGTCCCCGTGTGAGCTGGAAAATGAACTGGTGTCTCGTGCCGTGTCTGTTTATGACGATATAAACCAGATGGCCGTTTGTCTCTTTCTTCGCTACGCTTTGCCGTGTTATTGCCCTTCATTGCCCGTGTCGTACCGTCCGCTACGGCACCGTTGACCCCGTGCTTGGTTTAGGAGTCGGAAGGCAGGGTGTGCATGCACCCGTGCATCGGTGGGAGCCAAACCATGCTGCCCTTGCTCCAGAGCTGGAGCTTCTCAGGTTCCTGAGGCGATTTGTGGCTCAAATCCCAAATTTCCATAGATTTCCACTTGCCTTAAGTGCTCTGCCCGCCTGCGAAGGTCTTTGCCCCAGGAGGAGCGGGCATTGGGTGCAATGGGTGCTTAACGCCACGGTGGCATCAGACCAGCTCTCTTCCCAGGAGGTATGGTGGTACCCACGTTCATCCTCTCCTGAATTTTGGTCTTTGCCCACTGCTCTTGTTGTCTGGAACCTGGCTCAGGTTGCCCAGAGAGGCGGTGGATGCCCCATCCCTGGAAACATTCCAGGCCAGGTTGGACGGGGCTCTGAGCAACCTGATCTGGTTGGAGATGTCCCTGCTCCTTGCAGGGGGGTTTGGACTGGATGACCCTTGAGGGTCCCTTCCAACCCAAACCATTCTATGATTCTGTCTACCCTCTAGGAGATTTGGAGTGACGAGGTACATTCATGGGCCACCTGAGTTTGGTTGAAGGAATCCACCCCTCATCCTATCCCAGACAAATATCTGGTACCAGCCTCCCCCAAAACCACTCTCAGCATCTTTGTCCAGTTGAGATCCTGCCCTTGGCCAAGAGGAGGGCAAATTCTGCAGCGGGGAAGGGTACGCTTGAGCAACAGCGACAGAAAGGTCACCTCGTCTGCAAACACAGATGGGAACGGGAAGGGCGAAGGTTGGCGTAGTCTGTCAACAATACAGGGGAGGATTGGGGGGTTGGCTGAACGCTGCTGCGGTTTGCCCCTCGAGAACCGGGCAGCTTGCAAGAGTTTTTGCAGACTCATAGTGTGTGAGAGGTGGGATTGTGGCCATCCGAGCGTCAATAAACAGGGAACAATTGCGCTGGTCTCCGAAACGTCCTTTCAGCCTGTTGTAGCCCGGTGCTGTGGGGCCAAATAGGTCTGTGGCAAAAAGCTTCATCCTGAACCCCCTCCCGTTTCTTCCCATCAGGAACCGCTCGTCCTGGCCCAGCACGTCCGTGTCCTCCTCTGGGTGGGCGAGGGCTGAACGGGAGGCAGCATTCACAGCAAAAACTACCTTTTACTCACTTTTCTAATTAAAAAAAAAACAACCCCAACCTTTTCCCTCCTCTGTGAATTCCGGGCTGCGATTCCTGCCCCGCTCCCGTGCTCCAGGAGAGGAAGATCGGAGCCCAGCGCTCCGGGCCTGCCTGGTTTTGGGAGCCAGCGAGGGCCCGGGGGAGCGGGTTGAGTCCCTTGGGATGGGAAGGGGGTGGAAGGGAGCGGGGAGGGAGCCGTTGTGCTCCGTGCCGGAGGTGTTTGGAGAGCCACAGGCGTGCACGGCCTTATGTAAGCGTATGGCAAGCGCGGGACATGTCCCAGCAGCGCCCAGGTCGGGGCTTGGCTGGGGCCGCCTTTCTAAATCTTTAGCTTGAGGGTGTTCAAAGACAAGTTGTTGTCTTTTCTTCTTTTTATTTTATTTTATTTTATTTTATTTTATTTTTTGGCTGCTACAGAGTGAGGCGCTGGGTTTAACTCCTCTCTCCCTGGCTGAGGGACGGAGCGGGACAGCCGAGCCAGAAGGGCTGGGGGGGTGGTTGCGCGTTCAGCTTTTCGGGGCTGCGCCGGCGACGGGAAGGTCGGCAGGGCTGCGGCAGCTGGGAGTCGCCGTGATTCACAGCTCAGAGGTGGGTTTGTGTTTTTTTTTTTGTTGTTTTTTTTTTTTTTCAAGTTGTGAAACAAAGCTGGAACCACCTGCGAGAGCTGCTTCATTGTGCCCTGCCCTGGGGTCCTGCGGCCGGGGAAATACATATTTCGAAGTTGTAGAGTTTAAATTTGAAAAATTCTGGCTGCTCCTTGGCTGGGGTTGAGGTTTCCTAGCATGATGTGGGAGCTGTGGGAGGGCACAGCCTGATTGCTAGCAAAGCTGGAGGGCTTTTGCAGGTCTGCTCTGGTACCGTGGGGTTTGGGGACCCCCGGTTTCCAGACCTTTTGGCTCTGCCTCCCACCATCGTGGTGGTTTGGGGCCACCAGTTTGGCCACCCCAGCAGTCAAGGGGCTTCGTAACCCTTGGGGCTGAGCTGCCTGGTCCGGAGGAGCCGGGAGAGGGAGGTGGCCTGCGGCTGGGCAAGGCCGTTCCTTGCGTGACGGTGCCGCAGGAGCGTTTTGCGCAGCGATGGAGGGTCTCTTTTGGCATCGGTACATTGGTGCTGAGGGATTTGTGGTCTGGTTTAGTGCTGAGGGTCTCATCTGTACTGGCTCTGGTTCAGCATCTCGGGAGTCTTAGGCCAAATCCTCTGGAATGGGACGGATCCAGCTGCGACCCTCGCCGTCCCTCCATCCTTCACTGCGAGCTGTTACCCGGCTTCACGTGCCTCTGGTTTTGTTTGGGAGTTACCTTGGTTATCTTAGCGTCAATAATTTCGATTCTGGCAGAGTTTGCTTCTCCTTATCCAGCTGGAAGCAGAAAACTTGGAGTGACTTTGAAAGCCCTGGCTCCTTCACCGAGGCAAAAACCTGCACTCGGGCGGCTCTTTTGGGCGCTTTTGTTTAAATCCCAGCCGCCCTCGTCACCTTTGGGATTGACAAATGCTCATTCAATACTCCTCCAGCGTCCTCAGCGTAACGCCGGCCGGGGACGGAGCTGGCACCGTAGAGGGGCTCCACTGGCAAGGAACGAACCGAAATCCAGCCGTTGATTTCCCTTCTTTTTGAGAGGCCAAGGAAGGAGAGCAGACACGGGGACGGATGGAGCTGGCGGCTCCGAGCGGGTTTTGGGGCTGAGCCCTGGGAGAAGCTGGGGGGTGACCGTCCCCGTGGCTGGAGGGGGGGGGTGCGCATCGATCCGGGCGCTTTATCAGCTTGGCACGGCGGCTCCGCGGACTTTAGTCCTGACAACAGCCAGGTTATGGCCGGGCTCATCCTGCACAACCTCTTTCGGGGAAGGGTGATGGGGGTGTTTTGTTGTTTTATTTTTTTGCAAACATTGCAATGCCCTTAGCGCTCCTGCCAAGGACGGACGCTGGCCGTGCCCCTGCGTCTCCTCTTCCTACCGCGGCTCTGTTGGCCAAAACACCGGCACTGCTGATCGGCAGCCCCGCTCCTGGGAGAGGACAGACACACAAAGTCCCTCCCGTTTTCTGCAAAACTTGGCTTTGGAAGGAGGTTTCCTACCTCCAAATTTTCTCCTCTTTCTGTAACATACTTCCCAATGCTCACCCAACGGCAAGGCAAGCGTAGCTCTTAACCATAGCGTTAGAGACAAGACTTAGCGTCTATTGTACTAAGGAATGAACCTTTTTTTGTTGTTTTTTAATACATTTTTAATCGTGCCGTGTCAGACGAGTTGTTTACTGGAGCAGGTTTTTGCGTGGCGTTGATGCTCTGCAGCCAGGTTGCCTGAACGCAGCTGGGTTGTTTTTTTTTTTCTTGGCTGCTGAGCACGTTCGATCGATCATTTCGAGAAAGAACGTGACTTCTCGGGGCCTGAACTTTCCCAGCATATCCTATTTCAGCCAATTGAACCCATTAAAGCCGGAGACAGGACTTTTTTTGGGGGAGGCTGAAGGCAATTAGGAAATTACCTCGCTGTCCCTCCCCTGCCCTGGAGTCCAGCAGGATGGAGCCAAATATTTGCTTTCGGATGGGTGGCTTTTGGAGCCGACTCATGAGAGCACTGGGGCAGAGGCTGAATTTTGGCCGTTTTTTTGGGTAATTCCTCAGATGGCTTGTTTTTAAGGCAGGACCTCCAAGCCTGCTGCCATCTCCTCTATCCGTTGATCCTGCTGCCGTGCCTGGCCGGGGCCGGCGCGGTCGGCGTTGGCTCCGTGGCTGATGGAAAAAACCTCCTGCCTGTGGGTTTTTGGGGCTGGGTGCATTGTTTTGCCCCGGCGATGTGCTGGTAACGCTCACCCTCGCAGTGCCTGTACCCACCAGAAAGACTCAATAAAAGGCTGCAACATTTATATATTTTTTTTTTCCCAACCCAGGTCCTGTGAGGTGCCACTGGCCTGAAAGCAGCTGTTCAATTCGCTGCAGAAGTCAGACTCTAAAGTCTAAAATTATTCCTTTTTTTTTTTTTTTTTGATATCTGCTCCTTGTAAGCAATTTATATTCCCTTCAAATTTTGTATCTGGAAGTGAAGTATTTGAATGTGTGTCTTGAAAGTATGACTGTCCTTGCAAAATGTGAATTTCTGACTGTTGGTATTAAAACAAAACAAAACAAACCCCACAACCTAGCCCATATTAGCACATTTTTTTTTGTAATTAATGGTTTATGAATGTTGTTTAAAAAAAAAAAATTGTGTAGAATAAAACCAGGTTGAACAGAAAAGGGGGTTCGTGCCTGTGTCTCACCAGCTCCGCGGGGGCTCTTGCACCGTGGGTTTTTTTTTTTTTTAAATCAGTAGCAACAGTATTATTTCTTCCTTTTGGCAGCGGTGCGGCGAGGCCTCCCAGGTATGGTCACGGGTGAGCTGATCTTTTTTTTTTTTTGGTCAATAAAAGGAGTTACGGGAGGGGTGAGGGCGGGAAGGACCGGCGGTGATTCCGCACCAGTGAGGTTACCGTGGCTGTGAGACGCCGAAACCAAAGCTTTGATAAAGGGCTTGATATTAATGATTTGTTTCTGCTGGGTGCTTTAATTGCCATCAGATGAAAGCTGGCATATGAATTAGCTTTATATAGTTCAGGCTTTTTTTTTTTTTAAAGTGTGCATCTCAATCCTTCTTTAAGTTGGGGATATTTACTGCAAATAGTATTAAAAAAAAAAAAAAAAAACCAAAACACAACAAAAACCAAACCAAAACCCCACCAGGTTCTGAGAGCTAGTAAATAGAGATTCAAAGGGAATGCGGCTCCGGAAGACTTCGTGCCGTGCGTGCAGGGACGGAGCGAGGAGCGGTACGGCTGCATCCCGCTCCTGGGCGCGGAAAGCACCGCGTGAACACGCTTCATTTCCATCACGGCCCATCTCCACACGCTCCAGATGAAGAAATAAATGTATACAGACACACAGAGCTATCTCCATAGGTGCGTTTGTGCCTGAGCCCACTGGGAAGCCCCGCTCCCCCGACCACGTGGGCTTCTGCTCCTGGCCCTTAGACATGGAAAGCTGAAAAAGTGGGAAAAAAAAAGTATTTTGGTACAGCGCAAACCCCCCAGTTTGTCAATAGAAAGGCACCGAAGTAGGAAAGATTGAACGAAACAACAATAAAAAAGGATGTTTTCATTACTGTAACACAATAGTTACGTATTTGTATAGCTATTTATACATTAAAATTGAATTATCATGGATTAAAACAAGCTGATTACGTATAATAGCTTACATTTGTACTTACAAAATATATATATTAAATAGGAACCACATGTCAAGGGTTTATATTAGTTTAATAGTTCTAAATTACATATATGCTTTAGAGATATATATATGCAAATGACATATATAATAGCTATAGTTACATTTAACTCTTTTTTAATAGCTCCATGTATATAAAATACAAGCATACAAGCGGTTAAGGGACATTTGGAGGCCGTGGACGCGCACTGTGCCCAGCCGCTCCTCTGCTCCTCTCCCCGCAGGCTCCGGGCTGGGCTTGGTTTCGTTCATTGTCTTCTCCATTTGTTTTCTTTTTGTGGGACATAAATATTATAATCCTTTAAAAAAAAAAAAAAAAGCAACAAAGGGAAAAAATTACCCCATCTGCAAGTGCCTTTGAAGAAGTTGAAGGATGCATGGAAGGGTTTTGTTTTTGGGTTGGTTTTTTTTTTGGGGAGAGCATTGAGCTGGGGTGGCGTGGGACCCCCCCCCCACCCAGAACAAGGGTGCCCAGCATCCCTGCTTAGGTACTGGGAACAGCGACCATGGGGACAAGTGACGGGGTGAGCTCGGGATGCACTCGTTGGATTTTCGGGGCTTTTACACCAATCGCCTTTTTTTTTTTTTTTTTTTTTTTTTAAATCTTTTTGTTGTTGTTGTTTTTGGCACAAGAGCTGCATTCAGCGAGTCTCTCCCATCATCTGCAGCCCCGCTCGATCCCACACTGGAACCACAAGCAGCAGTCGGGGGCTTTTTCGGCAGGGTTGTGTAAACAGCGGCTGCGGGGTGGGGTGCGAGCGGGGCCCCGTCTGTCCCCTGCCCCCCAGCCCCGCCGCCCGCGCGGGCTCCAGCTATTCTTCTGGCACGCACCTCTCCCACCCAGGATGGGGATTTTATATGGTTAGAGATTGGTTTCCATCTCACCAGCAGCACCTGCTGCCCCTCCGCTCGCCCCCAGACCGCGGTCCCCAGGTCTCTCCCTCTGGACCTGCTCCGTGTCCTCACAGCCAGACCCCAAGGATTCCTGTGGTTTTACTCCCACCCATGTTCTTCTTCCACCTGTGGTGTTTTTTACCAGCCCCACTCAGATGAGCACAGTTCAAAAGCCTTTTCTTTTTCTTTTTTTTTTTTTTTTTAAACCCTTCCTTCAGTGTAATTCACCTCCTGTTTCCCTTCCCCTCCTCTGTCCTTCAGCCCTTCATCCCTTTCCATCTTTCCCACAACCCCCCTCTTCCTCCTGGCCATGCTGTGCATGCCAGGAAGATGGACGAGCAGGGAAGAAGATGATGGGTGAGCAGGGAAGATGGACGAGCAGCACTGCCCGGACGTCAGCCGACAGCAATCGGCTTCCAGGGCATTTCCCAACCTCCCCTCCTCCCACGATTATTTCAGTTTATTTAGATCCATCTTTACAAATAAAGCAAGATCATCCCAAAGGCGCCAGCGGCAAAGGCCGAGTCATTTCCAAGTTTATTTAGGATTTATTTGGCTTATTTAGAAATCAGCAGTACCTACAGAGATGGAATTATTTCTTCCACTGTGTATTTTCCTGCCTGGCGCTGCCTTCCCCTCGGCCGGCAGCGAGCGATGCTCAGGGCAGGCACGCAGCGGTCCCACCTCCGTTCATCTCTTGGCATCGCTCCCTGCTCCGGAGGCAGGAGATGAACCCTGTGGGCTCCTGAAACAGCTTCATCTCAAGACGTTTCACACCCGTAACACCCTCCAGAACCAGCAAAACCATCAGCCAGCCTGTGGACAAGGCCTGGCTTTGCAGGCGCGGGGTGAACCGTGGGGTTTCGGTCTGGGGCGGTGTCCTCAGGGCTGTTTTTCTGCTGTGGGCATTAAAGCCAAGAAACCAAGCCAGGCACTTTTTTTGCTTCATGGCATTTCGTACAGGACCCATCACGATGGGCGAAGCCGCTGCTTCAGAGCAAAAACCCACCGGCCTCACACTTTCAGCCTGGAGAAATCATGTTCTGCAAATCCATCCTGAGAAAGCAAACCAGCTCAAAAAAAAAAGAATCATCGCTGCTGGCAACCAGGAGCTCGGCCGGCTCCCCCTCCAGCACTGTGCAAGGCATCGCTCCTCCGGCGGGGAACCCACCACGGTCCCCATCCATCTCCCGCTGCCCAAATCCCGCAATGTTATCGCTTTTTCCTCGAAAACCCAGGACCTTGATGGCGCAGGGTGCCCAAGGAGCCCTCAGCAAAGACGGGTTGACTCCTATTTTATGAAGCAATCACTGCTGAGGGGCCTTGACGCCTGGATTTTCACATGCTCGGCTTAACAGGGGATTTATTCAGGGGAACGGTTGGAGCATGCAGCATCGGCATCTCATTAGTGTCAGGACAATGCCCCTCCACTTTAAGATTAAAAAGTAGGTTTCCCTTTTTATTGTCAGGGTTTAGGGAGCATTCGCTTTTCTCCTTGCCTCTCTGTTCCCAAACACTCCATCCCGCTGAGGACTGGCCAGAAGAGCCTGTTTGGAGGTGAGAAGCCTCCAAAAACACGGTTGTTCCTGCACCCGCAGCGCTCTGGGATGGACAGGTTCACCAAACACAACCTTTCTCCTCCCACCCAGCAGCAGGACCAGCAAAGCGGCCAAACATAAACCCCCGTGAAGGTCTGGATCCGCCACGGAAATACACCCTGAAGGGAAGAGCAGGACAACGTAAAAGGTTACGGGGTTTAAGCGCTGGAAGGCAGGAACAAGGTTATATAAAGTTTTACAGGCCAGAACAAAGACCTCGAATATATTAAAGAAAACAAACATAGGGGGTTAAGTCAGCCACGCACGTGCACAGAGGTTGGTTTGGACTCTTTCAGTAATTTGGGGGTCGATGGACAGTTTTTAAGGAACAAATCCAGGGCTACCCAAAGCGAGGGGCTTCCTACGGGGAGACGTGGGGCTGGAGTCGGCAACCTGGCAAAGGGCTCCTGGTACAGAAGTGTGGGAACCCCTTTGTGAATTAAGGTCACCAAAATAAAAGTTGAAGACTCAGTTTCCGATTGAGCTGTACACTTGCAGAGCGAGCCAGATCGTGGAGCTCAAGAGGAAACACGTGGGAATGGGGGAAAAACTGCCCTTCTCCGGGAGCTATCCCCACTCAGCGCATCCCTGGAGAAGCCCACGCCTTCCCCCCTTACGGAACAGGAGCATCACTCGCAGTGCCGTCAAGCACCAGCCCGGCTGTGACGCTGCTACACCGCTACCCGCTGCCGTGGCACGCGAACAGCGGGCACTCCGTGTTTTCGAGCTTTACACCGCCTCCCTACCCCTCCTTTTGCTCGAGGCCAGCACACTCCTCCGAGAGCGGCTCCCACTTTCTACTCAAGGAACGGAGCTGAGGTGAGGGGAGCACTGATAACAAAGAGAGCTTCCCACGCCCTGAAAAAAATTCCCTTCCCACTCAAGTAAGCATTTGCACGTACATCAGCTCCTAATTTTAGGAAGAAGCTGCCAGCCGTACGTGAGAGCTTCTCAGGAAAGCTGCCGAACACCGGCAAGTGAATTTCTGTGGAGAATTTCTGAGAGCCCCAACCAGCGGGTCTTCGTGCTGACGGGCACCCGTAAAAGTCACAGCTACGACTTGAAAGAGAACTTGCAGACCCTGCTTTGGTATCCGCTAACAGATTTGCCAGTCTGGGACACAGGGAGATTTATTGCTTCAGTTTTACGTGCTAAAGAGCAACAAATTCCTCTGGAGAAGATAACTCCGTACCATTCCAGCTCTTTCCTTTCTACCGAGCCTCAAGGGAAAAGGCACGCGGCGGAAATAAATTCCTACCACAGCCACCATGGTTTACTCCAGCGCGTTCCCACCGAAAGAAGAATAAACCCAAGGAGTGATGATCAGCACAAAACGAACACTTCATGCATTTTATTGAGTCTATTTAAATTTGCATTATGACATCTTACATAGGGAACAAACTCCTCCTAAACGTTAGCTATGAAATCCGGTCAAACTGTTGTCCGATGACCTCAGAGTACCATTTTGTATTAAACAAGTCCAGTATAAACAGATGCAAAGCACTGTACAAAAACAAAAAACAAACCAAAAATAAAAAAAAAAAAAACAAACCCTGTTACAATCTCAGTTGAATTCAGGGCTTCCCAACCAACAGCCCGACTAGCAGAGAGTGACATTCCAAGAAGGGGTCTCGGGTGTTTTAGCTTAGGGGAACAAAACTAGATAAACCAATCAAAGTAAATTCAATGGTATGTTTCCCCATAAGAAGAAAAAAAAAGGGTATCTCGTATCAAGAAGAGGTTGGGAAGCCCTGGTGTAGCAGACGCAAACTTCTTTTCTAACACAACACAGCTTCTATGTACTTTGGGTAAGTTAACCACTGACTCCTTCCCTCTCTTCGCCCTCCTCCTTCCCTCCCTCGTCAAGGATAAACAAACAAAAAGCCCAGTGTACTTAAGGGTTGGAAATATTTCTGAACTTGTTACAAATTCCCTTATCGTGGCTCCAAGCCAAGCCTCATCCAAAGCACCTCCTCCTGGGAGAAGGCAGAGGAGCAGGCAGACGTTGCCGTACCGCCTGCGTACCACACCAGCTCCACGCTTGGTTACACACCCTTCACGGAGCAACGCCAGCCCTCGCGGCAGGAGCAGGGATGACTGTGAGATAACCAAGCCGCGGGGCAGTTACACGTTCATGGAAAGGATCCCAAACTAAAGCCAAGGCTGTGGCTAAGCCGGCAGGATGAAGGTTTGTATCGCAGGGCAACGGGAGATTCAGAAACCCCCTCATCGCACCCCTAAGTGACGGTCAGCCTTCGCCGCGTTTCTTTTCTCATCTTCACCCTCATGATTAGGAGAGCAGTGGGAACCTCCTCTCTGCGTATTTCAAAATAAACAGCAACTGCAGACGCAGCAAGGAAACGAGTCCTCTGGATGCTCCGCATTTGCATAATCCAGACAAGTGACAGGAAACAGGCATGACAGTCATTACGGTCCATGGGGCCAACCTCGGTGGGAAAGGCACTCGTTTGCGAGTTGACACAATGGACAATTAGGGCTCCCTCAAAGCTGGTAGGTATCACCGCAGTGCAGCTGCTGTGCCTGCACGTCGTCACTTCCTACAACGGGCTTTAAACTGTTAATGAGTCATTTCTATGCACGCAGTACCTACATTAATCAAATCATTTTTAAAACAAGTCAATTAACTGCCTACAAGTTCTTTGCAAAAAACCCAACTTGTTCAAAGAAATAAAAAGTGCACATGGAAATCTAACAAACCCCAGGAATAACTCTTCACAGTCTTTTGACAGATAAAGCCCAAATTAAAAAAAAAAAAAAAAAAAGGCAAGTAAGCACCCACAACTCTGTATCCATTTATAATCAGAGTTAAACTGCCAAACGCACGCTTAAACAAAAAATACCGGGCGTTCTCCTAGGTCTTGGCCTTGTGACTGCTTTGATTGCTGCGTGCGGAGGTCCTCCGGGTACCGCTCTGTCCTGGCAGAAAGGAATTCAGCTCACACACCAGATATTCACAGCAGGAGCTCTGGCAGTTTGCCGTTTGAGAAAACCACCACGATAACTACCGAGGCAGGCGATAAAAATAAAACAAAGCAACAGCCTCCAACGCGAAAGAAAGCGCGCGGCCCCAAGCGAGATGGAGGTACCCCGGCTCTGAGGGAGGGCGAGAGGCTCCCACACGGTGGCACTGTGAGCCAGGCAGCCGAGGCACCCAGGCTGCCTCCGCCTCTTCAGATTCACCATTTCTGCAGGATCAGGCCTCGAAAAACACAAACCTGGCCCTTTTAACCCTCCACGTGCCTGCAAGCACGAGTGGAGTGGCTGCATCCCTCCTGTAACACCAAGAAAGGGAAAACCTGGGGAAGCTCTAAGTACAAAAGGTCAATACCAAAATAATTTGTGAACTGTGAATTAGGCCAATTGTGAACCTTGGTAGAGTCTCTCGTATTTTGTTAGCAACTTATTGGCTTTTCCTAACTCCAGTCTAACTTCAGAAGAACAAAAACTGAAGTACCGGAGGCTGACAGATGACTCAGCCACACAAACAGGTCTGTGCTGTATCAGCAGTTTAACTTCTGCCAGCTCCTCCAGCCATCAGGCAACAAACCCCCGGCACCTTCAGCACGCTCCGCGTCGGAAAAGGCAAATAAACCACTGAGAACATTCCAGGGCTCCTGAGCTGAGGTGAAATTATTTGTTCTTGGTACCATTCGGGAAACCTCCAACATTTTATTAGTTGCTATTGTTACAGAGAGATAAAATGTTAAGGCATGCCACTATTAAGCGATAACAAAACTGTAAAGTTGATTGGAACAACGTGAACAATCACTGGAAACGCAGAACATGAAAAGGAAAGCTGTGTTGGATGACAGGCATCACAGCCGTGCTTCACACAAATAAGCAGTAGTGGGCTCCTTTCTTTCTGGTCACCAGCTTTACTCCGTCAGACTTTCACCATCTAACATGGTATTCACGTAGAGAGAGGGTTTTTCCTTTTAATTCTACGCTCCAGTAAGTCAGTAAAGCTACTGGAAACTGCAACTGATATTTGCTATGTGAACGCTACTGGAAAAAATTCAGAAGTGTTACTTTTGTGGAGAAAATTTTGGCATAAGGTACATGGTCTACATTCATGAGAGTCCAGCACCTGAAATCAACAGCCAGCTTCCAATTTTACAGTGATGCATGTCAGAGGGAAAAATCTAACACCGTTATTCTTCTGTTCAAAAAGAATACACACAGCCCCTCTGCCACCACAGCCTGTCCCACCAGGAGGAAAGCGAGCTCCATAGCCGGTCAGGGTCTCCCACTGAACCAAACACCACAAAACGCACAGGCAGAAGATCTGGAATTTTGGGACGTTGTGGAATCCTTAACTAGCTGATGAGAGGTTAAAATGGCTTAGAGCAGAGACTACAGTTTATGCAACCACCACTGTAAAACACCAAAAACGTGTTTTAAGTAGGAAAAAGAGATAGGGCAGCTTTGGTTTTGCCATCTGAGGAACATCACCCACAGAGCCAGCAAGAGCAGCTCATACCCTTCACGTGGGTCGAGATAAATACGGCTTTCCCTGTTGCACAGATAAGCTAGGGAAAAAAAAATCATGAGAGCATAAACCAAAGAATGGGTGACTGAGGGTGAAGGATGTTTTCCCCTGGCACTCATGAGAGCTGAGGTACAGTCTCCAATTCTCAATTTCAATATATCACATACATAATTTTAGAAGTAAATTCAACTCATTTCTATCTGCCCGACAGGAGTCTAAAGAGTTTGTTCGGGTTTTTAAAATAATATTCTTAGAATTGGCAACACATTTATGTGTACTCCCATAATCAATTAGAATTTTCAAATTTAACCTAACACTCTAATGATCTGTCTTCCAATGAATACTTAAGTTATTTTTCTGTGGCACTTGAGTCACAGGCTACCAGCCCTGGATGTAGCAGGTGGGGAAGACAAAAACCAAAAAAAAAACCAACAAAAAAAAAAACCACAACAAAAAAACCAAACCCAAACCCAAACCAACCCTGTCAACAGTTGTCTTCTGAACAGTTACACAGAGTTGCCTCAAAAACCAAAAGTAAAAGTTGATAGAAAAACTGGGCACAAACCTGACTGAATGAACTGGTACATACTGGTTTGTACTATTACACATCAGCATCCACCCTAAGAAATAACCAACCCTTAGAACAGTTTCTCATTTTTATCATCTTTTGCGGTGGCATTACTGAGCCAAAACACTGCAATTGTAACATTTAATTTCCATTTTTTTAATGCAATTAAGATGTCTAATTCAACTGGTTTTATATTACAGTAGCTGTTCACATAAATAGTACAGATATGCACTGCTCTTGACAGGTACACAGTCACAAAAGCAGCTCTCTCGGATTTAGTTTGCTCTCCGTGTGGTGGGTTTTGTATGAAAAGCGTTCTTCATTTCTAAGCATGGTACAATTTTAATTCTTACCGCGTTAGTACAACAGTGCATTGGAAAAGTACTGAGCTTCTACAAAAAAGCTTTACAATTTTAAAACAGATTTCTTTTTTTTTTTTTTATTTAAACAAGCATAGGCAATTCTTATATTTCCACAACAAGATAAATATCCCAGTTAAGCTAACAGCTCGTCCTACAGCGTGCCATAGTGATGGGGAAAGGGCGAACATTAGTGTTATTTACACAGACATGTCCAATATTAACCCAGTATGAAAATTAAAAGTATGGTCAAGTGTGCAATTAAGTTCATATTATTTTTCCAGATAGTTGGATTTCTTGCAAAAATTCCTCTACAGCTCATGTACATTTAGCTGGGATGGCTTCTCAAAGAACTCCTCATAAGCACAATCTTGAGGACAAAAATGTTTTTTGGACTGGGATGGGAGGGACTAGGTGGGGGAAAGAACTTAATACTCTTCACAAAGAAAAAAAAAAATATTTTTAAGTGGGTAGAAGTCTTTGGACAAGTGAAATTTAACAGCCAAACTGACTATAGCTTGAAAACCCTAATTAAAGAAATTTTTCCATTTTAAAAGCTTGAATTCAGAGAAAATGCTTTCATGAGGGAAGATTCACTCCAAGTCATTACTATACATTGAGGTACCACTCAAAAAGTGGCCATAAAGGAAGTGACTTCTTTGCCCATCACTATCACACTAACTGCTTGGCCATAAATTCAGATCTCATTTAGACAACGCTCTCTCTGTTACCAGAAGCTAAGACTGCTCTGCGACAAATGGGACAAGTGGAATTTTCCGATAACCAGCGATCAATGCAGTGGACATGATACTCGTGCGAACAAGGCAATTTACGGAGCTTGTTGCCTTCCGTGTACTCTGTAATACACACGCTACAGGTTTTCAGAGCATCGCTCTCACCAAAATTCCTCATCGCTAGGTTGTCAATTTGTTCTTTGGTGAGTCCTCTTGGTTGGTCGTCGTCATCTTCATTTAGCAGGAAAAACTGTGCAAGGCTAAGGAATGGTAGAGAACCACTTTCTTCAAATGTGACCGATCCCCTCGTATTGCGACCTTCCCGTCTGGCACCAGAAGTCGAACCACCTTCGTTACCGCCTTCATACACCTCCCCTGAGCTAACATCTGTACCTTCATTGCTTGAAGTACCACCACCGCCATTCTGTGGCTCAGAAGCATCCACGTTCTGATTTGGAGCCGGGCCACTAGGATCTGCATCGCTATCACTATACATGAAGTAACTGAGCTCTCCGAAGCCTGTCATGATCTGCCTTAGCATGGTCTGAATAGCAACTGACGTAGTCTCACTCAAGCCTGTGTTTAAGATCCTGCGGATAGGAATCCTAATGGTACTGACGTAAGTTCTCACTCCAGCCCGTTCTGAACGTGAAAACGTGCGCCTAAACCCTCCCCGTTCACTTTCGTAAGTGACTGTGTTGTTAGGTGTCTGGGACCTGGACCGAGTTCTGTTGGCTATGCTGTCTCGCTGCCGATATTCTCCTGGACGAACTCTTCTCACCTGAAGATCAAGTACTATGGTAGGAGGCCTCTGCCCAGGAGCTGCGGATTCACTGGTGCCGTTAGTTTCTGAAGAACCTGCTGCTTGAGGAACAGGTCTTGTTTCAGGGGTTGAAAACAGAACTGCGTTTTCACTTGGCATCTCAGTCCCCACTGTATGCTGCCTTAATGTCACATGCTGCCTAGTTCTAGAGCTTCCCTCAGCTTCGTGAGCTGAGGAGTGGTCAAGTGTTTGAGATGATGTATTGTGATGAGACCTGCGAGGAGCCTCACTCACCGGATTAATAGGTGACCTACTTCTATCAGTCCTAGCCCGTGTTCTCCGCTGTTCTGGACTCCTACTTCTTGCTCTCCTCTGCCCTCTAGGAGGGGAAGCTTCCTCAGTCGTTAGCTCCTCTGAAGTGCTCCTTTCTGATCCAGGCTGCCTTACAGATGGCGATTCAGACCTTGGAATTTCAGAGTCACTTTGGCTGTTTTCCAAATCCTCCCCACTGGAAGGCTCTGCAGGTGGCTCATTCTCAGTTTCTGGATTTGTGTTCCCATTATTACGGTTGACATTTATTTCCAAACTGAATCTGAAGTCACCACTGTTTGGGTTAGTCCGGCTCACCGCTCTCCAAGACTGGTTTCCTCGTTGTCCGCTTCGTGTTGTATTTCCAGTCTGTCGGACTGAATTAAGCCAGTCTATTATAGAATCTCCATTTGAAACATCTTCTGCGGACTCCGCACCTGCAAAAAAGACAGGGAACTACCAAAATTAGAGTACTGAGCTAATTTTGGAGTGATCTTTTCCAGAACATAATTGCTAAGTTTAACAAGTGACAATTTAGAAGTGCTTAACCCTATCAAGTGTTGTGTGGTTTCACACGGAGCATCACAACTCGTATCTACCAGAGTTCTGTTAAGGAAGCCAGGAGTGGACATTTTTCTAACATGAACAGATAGGCTGCAGCCATCACAGAGCAAACAAGTCAAACTAACACATAGTTTACTGTGAGTAAATGGAAAGTCCCATTTCAGGTGTCATAACACATCAATATTCTGTGTTTTCCTTTCCAAACAATTAACTGATCTATCGACTGCTAAAAAGAGAACTAAGTGTGTCCTGACCCTTCAACTTGAAGAATAGCTTCATGGCAAATCTACCTCACCTAGAGAATGAACGTCAGCGGTAAGCCCAAGCATCCTCCACCAATCTCTATAGAAGGGTGATAACAAAAGCAATACAGCGTCTTTGGAAAGGAGGAATGGTGAATAAAAAAAGAGGGATTGTCAAAAAGCATCCCAGAAGGGAGCAGACAGGAAGGCAATCTTAAAAAAACCCCAAAACAAATAACCAAAAACCCCCAAACAATCTAAATGAAAGTTTACATTGATGCAAGTAACATCCATTCTGAGTGAAATCTGTCCCAAACTGACCTCTGCAGCAGATACCAGATATAAGGTTCACTTAGTTTTGAAACAAAGCTCACCTTGCACCTGCCTAGGCTTAACTTGTTCCACTCCTGCACTCACGTTAAGGTCCGTACGGGGTGCTAAAGTTAAGAGTTTTCACAAATACTGTATATACCTCTATTCTCATCACTGTTTTGCTGTGGCGGACCTTCTTTAACTTGGTGTAGCCTTCTCAGCAACTCTTCTTCAGTAATTTCACCTTAGAAAATAAGCAAAGTTTTCCAAAAATATTTCCAAATCATATGTATGGCAAGCATTATCAAAAGCTTCTAAAGAAGGTACAAGCCACTGTCTTTTTTTCTAATTAAATCCTGCCATAATGAGGCTGTCAAACAGGTTGCTAAGGGGAAGTTCAGACACTTCAGTCCCAAGTAAATTTTGCTGAAGCTGACAGTTTCAACCTATTCAACAGCTTTCTGGTTCTGAAACCTCTACAACTCACCAGCAATTTTTGTCATCCTGTACCAATTAAATGACTGTCCAGTCTAGAATATTTAAGATAACATTTTCACAAGCACAGAAAAAAAGGTTTAAATTAGTTGAAGTCATGTCTTAAATTAGAAGTGGTTTGAATTAGGTATCATCCCACAGAGAGTCAATTTGAAGTAATAAGTCAATTGAAAACTGACATTAAATTGCTCATGCAGATTCTCACAGCAGACTACTCACCCTAGTTAAAAACTCTTAACCTCATCAGCACAAAGTTTTCACACAGATAGTTAAGGGAGATTACTTTTCGATCAAAAATACCTAAGGGTCTACAGCTGGAACTGGATCAGCTCTGGGTCTTCCCGCCAAGTTGTGCAAACACTAGACTTTTGTATCTGATGACTCCACAGGATCCTAACTAACTTTCCACTAGTCAGGGAACCGCTCAAATTTGAGTATGCACAAATTAGCAAGAAGCTACTTCCTATCACGGAGCACAACTGCAGCACACAAACTAAATGGGTGAAACAACTTCAGGAGAACAAAAAATGACACAAATCACCTACAAGCCATTCTGGTAAGATGTACATACACAAGCATTACCTACCTGGTGTTCCCAGCAAATTGTTATCTCGCATAAGCCTGTAGTCCTCTTCACTCAGGTTGTTTACAAACTGATAGAAAGCTTCTTCTCGATCTAACCGATCGAGCTGACTCTGACGTTGTGCTTCTGATTGATCAACACTTCCTTTATCACTCGAATCTGAGCTTTCCATCTTGATGAGTAGAAGAGTACCTAAAAGGGAGAAAATAAACCCTTCATCCAGTGCAGTGAGATATAGCATGAAATTTAGGTATGTTTAACCTGTATTACGGTTTTCATTGTTATCCCTAAATTGGGGGAGAGGGTGCAGGAAGTAGTTTGCTAATCAAGCGTAAAATATTCCTCATACTGCAACTGCCTCACAGATAACACACGCCTTACAGTGCCATAGAGCAGCGCAGTACAAGGCGCAAGCAAGCCATCCTTGATCACGCTCTCTAACTCTAAACGAGCACAGGATTAAGTGTCCATCACTTCTTCCTGCCCTGCACTACGGTGAGGAAAGCAGGAATCAATCTAACTTACTGCCTGCTATGGAAACTTCCTCCTCAGCACCCGAGTGAATTTTAACAGAACGAAGGATTCAAGCAGAGAAGACAGAAGATGCCATGGAACACCACATGTGCAAGAAAACCCACCTGGATTATAAGTTTTCTCAAAAAAGGAAAAGGGTTTGTAAAATGAGCTTTGTAGTTTTATGTCAAGAGAAGAATTTGCTTGGAAGTTTCAGCATTTACTGAACTGCTGATGTCGATAACTAGAATTTCCAGGACAAAACTCCACAGTGTGTACCAGGCATAACTTCTGCTGTAAAGAGTTGTCTTCTCTATTATTTATTCTTAATACAATCTTCTCATATTGTTTTTCATCTGGATGAGATCTTTGACAATGCCTCTCAAAAATAAATAAATAAATAAAAAATCTATGCACGTCACATCTATATTTGATAAATATTATAATAAAATACAGGCAAACGCAGGAGACATTCTGGCACTAGTTGCGCCATGCAAATATATCAAATGAAGTTAAAATAATAACTAGTTTCCGTAATCACGACGCCTCACTATTCACAACATC
Organism: Chlamydotis macqueenii; assembly: GCF_036417535.1. Lineage (NCBI taxonomy): Eukaryota > Metazoa > Chordata > Aves > Otidiformes > Otididae > Chlamydotis > Chlamydotis macqueenii. The sequence goes on from NC_141566.1 coordinate 2,578,013, forward strand.
AAGAATTTTCCTGTACAACTGGTAGAATCTAGTTACTCAGAGAGGTGATTAGCAAGCTAATCCTTTGCATGCTAAAAAGCTCTGCAATAACATTCCCCATCAGAAAACATTCCTTCCATTTAAACCATACTTCATGTGACATGAAAATACTGGAAGAATAAAGCTTTTCTGCTTCTCACTGGAAAATTGCCAACACTTAGACATCTGTCTAGTGCAAAAAGCATCTTTTTTTTTCGGTTTGTCAGCACAGCTGTCAAGTCGAGACTGCCCACAGTTTACATTAGTGCTTCTCCACAGAAGAGCAGCACTGCACGATCTCCAGGGGTAGTTTATTTCAGCTGCTATGGTGAAAATTAAAGTGCACTGCCAACCTCAGTGTGTAACAGCAGAAAATTCCACAGGACAGGACATCCCATTACCGCAGATCTGCAGGTTATAAAACAGCCACTCCGATTCTCTTTGTCTCAAACTCTGACGCAGCAGAACTTGTTTTTAAGTTAGTCATATTCAGGCACAAACGACTTGTTGCCGCTCAGTAATACAGTACGCACGGCTACTGGTATTACTCGATTCTGTGAATTTAAGCCTTTGGTAATTTACTCTTTGGTAAAATGGCAGATTGTTCACGTTTTTACGAGTAAGCAGCAGCAATCCCTGGGGTTACTGCCATTTCAAATGGAAGCCTATTCGCGTTGTCCGCACTGCTAAATCTCTGGTGCAATCTGAAGACTGCATGGCCCGTCTGAAGACTTGCACGTGATGTGCTGTCGAACACAAAATGATAAATGAACCCATTCACTGGGAAAGTTGCGCAATGGTTTCAGCAGGTATGTTCAACTCGGACTGGGCTCAGTTATGAAATCCGTATGCCCTTCAAATATCAGACATGTGTTTCTAATGAGAACATAACTTATTTGAAACTCAAACAATTTTTTACAAGCTTTCTGTAGCAGAATTATGACTTCACGTAGCTTCACTTAAAGACATATGCATTCTAGAGAAGACACCAGAAATACAAAGACAGTAGGTTTTAAACAAAAATCTGAATAAAGCCTCAAGTAGAATGAGGCTTCCATCCAAAATGAAAGATGCATTAGTTCTTTGGGGATACATCAAAACTCTAACTGGCATTCCCTTTTCTAGGACAACAATGAAACAAAGTTGACAATAAGATTAAGAAAGTAAGAGAATGCAATAAGACGCTAAGGGACAGGAGCAGCATAAAGTTTTGTAAAATATTTTTCTCAAAATGTCTGCCACCTTGGTATTTACCGACATTAAAACACATAAAGATGGCAATATTAACATATTTGTAAGCCTTAGACTAATCCTACAACAGCTTTTAAAAAGGAAAACCACACTACGCATACGAAGCATAACATTTGTTTACCGCTTACGCTTTGAAATTTCCCTTTTAACTGCAAATTCCAGCGCTTGCAGGCACCTCAGCTCTGTAACACCTATTTGATTAAAAGACATTCACCCATTCCATTTCACAAGATGAAGGAGCACCGTTCCTGGTCAGAGAAAAAGGGAGCGTCAAAACAAGTGAAGGTGGGGGTGGGCTGGAATCTCTTCTTCACCAACAGACTGATGTACACTTCAGTAGGTGATCAATTAGGAAACGCCTTGCTTATTTCCAGGTTTGCTCCTCTTTTCTCCTCCATCGTCTCGTATCTTCCCTCCTAAACCATAAAATCAGCTATTGGACAAGACTGAGAAGATGTTATTACTAAGAAAAAAGCCTCAGAGGTTGGATCTTGAATTAAGAATCTGATTTTACATTAGGACTATTTCTACTAGTGACAAACTCGCAGTATTTTCCTATCGCAAGCTACTGTAAAAGATTACACTAGCCCACTGCACTCCAATTTCATGGAGTTTAGCTTCAGCATCCTAGAAATGCTATCCATCTTTATGGGATGTTTACAGCAATGGAAACATAGATGGCCAAAAAACGCACACATGCACATCAACACATTCTCCCTACCTTACTGTTGTCAGCAAATGGGACGATATTCTTAAAACCAGAGCTCTGATACTATAACCAGTAAATGGAAAATACGATTTCTTCCCCAAGGCCCCTGTTACTTTCTATCTCTTCACTGTCCACTCAGCAAATTGTCCACATTGTCCATTTAAGCCTCACCTCCCACACCACCGCAGAGCACTGCGTTACCAGAGTGAACTTACTAGAATATTTCACTACTAGTGTCTCAGCATGACTCCATAGGTCCCAACTGGCTGCACACCAAGATTTCCACGGTGGCACTCCTATTTCAGCGTGGTAGAGCGTTGCAGAAATAACTTGGAAACCTGTCCCTCATTCAGGATTCTGGTCTCAGCTCAGACACCACAGAAAATTTACACTGGCTTAAGGAAGCTGACTACAGTAACACAGGGAAACCTGATGAGGGAAACCCAACAGGAATACTATTAAGTTACAACAAAATAACCAACATTTGATTATCTAATAAGCAGATATGCTTCAACTCTGCTTCTCTTTCTTCCAGTGGTTTAGCTCAACTCAAAGTAAGATTTTGTTCTTATTCAAGTTTAAAGATTCGCAATTTCCTCCTTTAGTGTCCTCCCCTGTCAGCGCTGGGTTGACAAAGGGTGGGGAAGGTCACGTCTACGAGCAGGAAGTTCAGGTCTGTTGATTACTGCCAACTTCAGCTGAGACATCCAGCAATGAAAATCTCTTTATGGGAAGAGGAGGTGGGGGAATCACCTAAAGGTTGCACAAAACAAGAGAATCATAGCTGGAATAAACTATTTTATCATTTAAAAAAAAACCAAAGCTATAATTCTTCAGCAGCTGAATACCCAGACACATTAACCACAGTGAATTCTTAAGCGGTGTTCCCATCCCTCCACAAGTCAGCAAAGTATCTTCCCTGCAGTTACGCTTCAACAATCTCAGAGATTTTAGAGCACGAATGACTAGCTGTCTCTCCACCGCTGCTAGAGACTGCAGGAGCAAAAACAGTGAGCTCACAAAATATAATGTTTGTTAATTTTTTTTTATTCAAGAGCAGCAATATTATGCTCCTTTGGATAAGAACAATTTAAGAGTACTAGATATTCCCTCAATAGTGCAAAATTATTGTTCTTACTGTACAAGAAATATTTTACTTTTTCTCTTCTGCCAAGTCATGTGTAAACTACAAACTGAATCTACTGAGTCAGGATTTTACTACTGCTTAAAAACCATCTAGCGGGACAGCAAGCAGTGATGATATACTTGCTGTGCCCATTTACCTTCAACAATAACTCTGTGTATCTCCATCCTCACGGGCTACAGTATTCTTCCGAGAAAAAGTCCTAAGGGACCACAAGGCACAGTGATAAATCACTAGCTCTTCCTCTTTCAGAATCGTGTAGTGTCTCCTGACATTAGCTATCTGTATTGAACACCAAGACACAACCTTAGCCTGCATTCCTGATTTTTTAAGTTTTAAAATAATTACATAAAACATTAGAACTCTCATTAAACTAACTAGGTAAAACTTAGAAGATCTGACAAACTCAGAAATCTCTCACTTGCAGGGGTAAAAGAAAAAGCAATACCTTAAAGTTATAATCTTCATTAGATTTATGAGGCAAGTCTCAAATTTTAACAGGAGAAAGGCACTGAACAAGTTAAACTGCGTAAACAACTCGGATGCTCACAAGCTGGCTGTGCAACAAAAATTTCCTCTAGAACTCCCTCCATCTAGGTGTTACTGGTATTTCAACATTACATGAGAATTTGTAGCGCCCTGTATGTTAGGAAGGTTTCCTGAACTACAGCACGTCCCAGCAACATAATTAATACCTTTGTATAAACAAAAAAGATGATGGCAATATGAATAAGTGTTTCATACGTGTGCTCAGCAGAAGGCTAATTTCTCATTTATGATTCATAACCTCATAGTAATTAGGTACTTCAACCGGTAGAGCACCTTGCTCACTTCCAGTCTGCAGAAATTATCAAACCCTTTGACTAAAAGAAGTGACTCAGCAGTAGAAGCCAGAAATAGTTATTTTCTGTGTTGGGTTGTTATAGATTAACTGTTTTTTCCTCCCCTGCTTTCACTGAACATACCTCAAAGACATTTTAGCTCTACAGCAGAAGTACAGCACAGCTGTCTGTCCAAAGCGATTTCAGCGGCTCCAACACGCCATCCTGCTGGCAGGACCAGCCCCAGCCTGCAGTCTCTCCAATTCCGTTTCTCAAATGACACGGGAACAGCAGCTAGAACAGGCAGTTCTGTTTCCCCGGCTTCTTGAAGCACAAACAGAACCATCTTCGTGTGCAATATTCATCTGACTCACCCCACCGTCCAACTACTAGATTTTCCTTGAAGAATTAAAAGTTGAAAAATTGTTTCCATGCCAGTCAGTATCCAATTTCGCAATAGTCAAAGCTAGCAGAAAGTAAGACATAACAGAAATTGCATTTCCATCTTAAATATTTCATCATTCATGTCTGCAAAATCAAAAGCAGAAGCAAAAGCTGTCAGTGAGTCTTACCATTAAAGGATAAAGGCACCATAAAACAGTAAAACGAAACAGCTATCTATTTGCATTACCCATGGAGCTGCATTTTGTAAAGGGTTTTTTCTTTTTTTAATTTTTGTGCAGGTGCACAAGTTTCCTTTTGTGATCATACAAGGCTTTGATAGCACAGGTATAATCCACTCATCTACATCTTAGAAATGGTAACAACTAACAGACTTTTCAAAGTTGCATCATGAATTTTGGATATACTCTCTTTTTTTTTTCTGCTCTTCCTGCTTTCTATTGACACTCTGATGAACAACAGATCTACACTCTGACTGGATTTCTACTAAGCTCGCCACAAATTTTAAACGCTCAAGAACTCCCCATGTCCTCTTTGCCTCAAAAAAATGTCATGGAACATGTACCACTTTTGGAAAGCTGAAAGGAAAACTGTGTCCTCTATGAAGTATTCCATGTAAACCAGCATAAAATTTAAATGCCAGCTTAACAAGGAGTGTTAAACATCGATTTGCCTATTTCCCTACCCCAGTATGTTTCAAAGCAAAGGCTGTAAAACAAGACGGCGTTCTGAACATACACTTTAAACAATAGAAAGCAGATAAATACTTTTGCAGAACAGTTGCAGAAAATTCCACAGAATTAGGGGGGAAAAAAAAGGAAGGAGAGGAAAACATTTCAACAGAAACAACTGTTGAGATGAAGAGAAACACTCTTAGATGTACTACCAATTCCTGAGAAAACAGAGAAGTGAAGAAATCAGGGTACAGAATGCCAGCAGTCTCCAGCAGTCCTACAGTGTCCAAGGCAGAGCAGCCACCTTAGCGTATAAATTCCCAACTCAAAGAGCTCTAGTGAAAAAAGACACATTACACTTTTCCAACGTTCCCTTCCACATGACAGAGCTTAGCAATTCCCGAATACTGAGAGCACGTGCAACGAAGATGGAGCTCTGAAAATAAAACGCAGTGAGAACTGCCAAAATGGGCTTCACATCTTATCACCCGTGCTTACCAAAACAACAATTGTCACATAGAAGTTGAAAATAAAATTGAGATAGTACTGCCTTTGGCCCTCAAACTCAGATGATATCACAGAAGAGAAAGTTTAGTGTGTACAAGGTGTAACAAGTTTCCAGCACATGAAATTATCCTCTTTTCCCACAGAAGCGAGCTTCCCGCTAGGTCAGCAAGCGGGAGGCCCACTCTGAAGCTCAGAGGAAGAACGAACGCTGCACGCAAGTAACCAGTGCTGACACTGAAAGACAGCAGTATCAACAGGATTGACAGCCAAGGAAGTTGTACCCACAAAATCACATGATCATCACGCAGTGTTTTGATTTCTGAAGAAACAGAACTTCTGGTTAGTGAAAGCACAAAGTCAATCAAAACTCACTGAGTTTCAATTAAAAAAAAAGAAAAAATTCATCTTAAAATTTACTACCGAATCTCACTGTCGCCAGAAAAACACTGCTAAAACAACTACTACTGAAAGTAAAAGGCCAATGAAACGACGGTCACTACAACCACAACCCACACAGGAATTCCGACATCTGGATTTTCCTTGTTGATGCCTAGCGCCTAACAAATACAGAAGTGGAAAATAAAATTAAGTAAAATTTATTTGAATTTAAATAGATATCTAAGACTAGAATTCCACTTTTGACGGTGTATCATGGCAGGTACGCTCAAGTATTTTAACAAGACACATACATCTTGCATACTGAAATTAAGAGTGCTCTAAGCAAAATGTTTTTAAGTTATTAAACTAAAAATACGTGCGCTGACTTTTCCTACATATTCAATTATTATTAGATAGTTTTATGAGATGGTGCAACTCTGCAGATCTCCTCGAGTAAAAAGCTGAGCTTCAACACTGCACATCAGCAAAAAGTTATAACGAACGCCTCGTTAATATAAACCTGAACAGTATGAAGGACAGACAGGTTTGTGTGTTTCTTAAGATCTTAACTGCAGCCAGGCACCTGTGCAAAACCGAAACGGAGCCTCTGTGATGCCTCTGGCCGTCCCTACTCACCATACAAAGGTCCTGACTAAGTTATTTACACTGCTGCGCTGTTTAGAAGTATTGGTTTTGAGATGCACAAGACCTTCATAACAATATCTTGAGGACGGAGATGTTCGTGTTTGGTTTTATCCCTTCAAGATTAATTTTTGCAAGCTCCAGAGTTGATCAGCTTTCATCAAGACTGAGATTAAGTCATGAAACCTTGGACAAATACCCAATAATCTTGTTTGGATTCAAATGTTTCAATACATGGAAACAGAGTTCTCTACAAAAAAAATTTAGAACGGTCTAGTAATGTGTTAAGCTACACTGAATTGGACTTAAATGCAATCTTTAGACTCAAGTGTATGAACTCATAACATTACGTTACGGCTATTAAAAAAAAAAACCACAAAAGAAAAGTACAACATCTCAACTGCAACTAGAAGCATTCTATCAAGAGCAAGGAATTTATTTTGACATGTTCCAGTAGGGAAGAGGAATAAAGGAACAAGCTAGGCAGGCATACTAACATATAGGTGTGTTAAAATATTTCTATGTGCAGATCACACTACCCATTCCACTAAAAATACCAGTACAAAAAAAAAAAAAAAAAAGACACACAGTGTCTGGCAGACCAGACACTTGTAACGCTGTTTTCCAGTACACCTTGGCATGTCTGCAAATTCAGTAACACAGAAAATAAACACACGACAGATGACAACCACTGCATGCTTGAAAAATGCTCCTGTGGTTATTTCCGTGACAAACAGTTATGCAGTCAGAATTGCTGACGGAAAGAACACAGGAGTTGTTACGCTTTAGTGGTCTAACACAACAAGAAGCCCTTAATTTTATCACACGTGGTGTGTTTTCTCCTTGTCAGGAGCAGGCAAGACATAATTCCAAGCTATAATTCTTCTAATTCCAAAATGGCAAACCTGTAGAGGGAATACAGTCAGTTTAAGTGCTACCTGACCACTACAACAGAACTAAGCGCCTGACTCTCAATTAAGATAATTAACTGTACAAGCAGCAGCCAACTGTTGTTTTTTGGTTTTTTTTTTTTTTAAAGAAAAGACTTGACAAGACACTGCAACTAAAATTCAGGGACAAACTGGTGTCAGAGCTCCTTCAGCATTTTGACAACGATTTACAAGTTGAAAATAACCAGCACTGCCAACATGGACAGTAGTGTGACGGTACTATCGGGTACAACTGAGTCTGAATTCTTGTTTACAAGCTTCTCTGTATAAACACTCTATCTTCCTGAAAAAAAAAAATGGTGAAAAAAACAAAACTATTATAAAAAAATTAAAATTGGTGGGTGAAATCTTTGGTCAGGCTCCTACTACACACTAAAATCAAGACACGAACCAAACCTTGATGTACTATTACATACAACCTGATATTGCGCCTCCATTAAAGCAGATCACTGAAGGGAAAGTAATACACACATCTAGCTGGACTCCACAATGGGTTTGAAACACAGCAAACAGAAACCTTAAATGCCAACAAACTATACTACAAAAGGGAAGGAAGAACTTGTACAGGAAACTAAGGTGACAGAGCAACGACGACGTGATTAACCGGAGAGAAACTAACAGGATAGGAACACCAAACATCACAGGTTTTAACAGGTCACAAGCTGATCAAGACCCTTACAACAAAAGCAGTGAGATATGAAGAGTTCCTTTTGCCTGTCTCCCTCAACAGGGCTCCTTTCGTAACCCACGGGAAGAACAGATGAAAAATATGATCCTGAAGAGTTACGATTCCTTAAGTAGGCACTAAACAGTATGGGGAGGCCCAAGATAGTGGCTATAATTCCCCCCTACACTCCACTCCTCCAAAAAGGGGCTAGTTTCAAGTCCTTTTCCACCCCAACCGGATAACTAGAAGGTAAGGGGCCCAGCAGCCCTCCCCGAGGGGGGAGCCCAAACCCTCCTCCAGCTCCAAATGGAGGAACAGGTTCGCTCCGCTTCGGCGGGAGGCTCTGCCACAAGCCCCGAGAAAAAAAAAGGGAAAAGTCCCTAGGGTGACAGAGCCAGGCCCATCCGGGGAAGAAGGGGACCGAGGATCCCCGCAGCGCCCGGGCACACCCGCCCGCAGACCGCCATCACCGCCCCCAGCTCCATCACGGCACCCCGCTCCGCCTCTGCCGCCGGGCAGTTTCGGCCTCCCCAGCCCCGCGGAGCCAAGAGCCGCCCTGCCCTACTCGGGACCCCGCAGATGGCACGACGGGGACGCAGAGCAGTGGCAGAGGGACCCTCGGCCGCCCCCGGCTCCGGGCGGGGGCCGCAGCCGCCGCCGCCTCCCCTGGGCCTGGGCCTCTCCCTTCTCCGGGCCATTTTGAGAGTCCGCCTCCGGCCTCGATACTCACCCCCCCGTCGCCGCCGCCCGCCGCCGCTTCCCCAGCTCTCGGTCCGCTGGCTCTCCCCGCTCCTCAGCGGGCTCGCTCCTGGCTCTCCCCGCTCCGTCCGTCCCCAAACTGCCGCAGCGTCGCCCTCCCTCCCCTCTCAGGCGGCCATTTTCTGCTCCATTGTTACCAAGGAACGGGGGCCCGGAAGCGGCCGCCGACAAACGGAAGTGAAGGCGCGGGAGCCTCTGCGCAGGCGCAGCCCCCCCCTCCGGGGCGGGAGGCGGGGGGAGAGGAGCGTGGAGGACCGCGCGGCTAGAGCGGCCCCAGCGCCGGGGGCTGGGGGGGGGGCGCCGCCATTTTGGAGAGGGGCAGAGGCCGAGGGTGGCGCGGAGGAGGTGTGGCTGTCGGGGCCCTTCAGGGCCAGCCCTCAGCCCGCGGAGGCCCCGCGGGGGTGCGGAGGGTGGAGGGGCTCCGCGGTGCCTGCCTGTGGTGCCGTTAGGGAGCGGCAGCGGAATGGCCCGCATCCCCGCAGGAGCCTGGCAGCGCGGGGGCCATTTCATGTCACCTCGCCGTGTGTGTGCCAGCGCTCCAGGCTGGCAATGGCCAACGTTTTCAATGGCCGAGGAGAAAATTGTCGGCAAGGAGTGGTGTCTGTTAGTGGGGACACTCTCCTCACCCTCTTACCTCTGGCAGCATTCCCCCTCTCGTCACGCTGGGTTTTCTCTGCTGCCTAACCTGGTGCCATGTATTAACGACAACTGTCATGCTATACAAAAGCTAAGATATTCCTATTTTCCAATATAAGCCTTAATTAATTGAACACCAGACTTCCCATGTTCTCTAAGTCCTGTTAGCTTAAATTTTTCTGCAATTCTTCCCCACTCATTAAGACTATAAATTTGTTACCTCCAGGGTCAGCCTATCTCCCTCCTGGCCTTCTGGCAGAGAAGTGAAATCAGGAATCAATAAGACATAGTGGGAAGAAAAACATGGCTGAAAATAAATAGTTAGAAGAGAACCAGGAGAGAAAGAAACTTGTCTTGGTTTTGAACCAAAAAAGAGGGCTCGTGCTGTACTGAGTGCTGGTTTAAGGAGAAGGAGAGGTTTTTCAATATTCACCAGGTAAATTTCCCCCTTCAGAATTGAGAAGTTAAAGGCAGCTCAGTGTTTGTGCTAGAGAGAACGGAGGGATCGGCTACAGGGTATACTTCTCAGCAGTTTTACTTGCCACAGCACGGGACCGTGGGTTAGAAACTCACTGACCTGAAGGCTGTGACGTCAAAATCATTAGTACTGGGGAGCTGAAGCAGTCCCAGTTTCATCTGGAGCAGATGTGGGCTCCCAACTCTATTTTTTTTTTTTTATTAACCAGAACATAAAGCATGGAAGTTTATTGCAGCTGCAGAAGGACAGATGATACTTGATACAGCATATAGTTGGAGTGACAGAGAGGTGATGCCTAATCCAGCATAAAACTTGCTTGCAGAAGGTTGACCCGTTACAGAGGAACTCCTGCCTCTGGCAGATTCCAGCGGTTGGAGCAGCTGTATCCCCCGAGAAGAGAGACCGTGTGCCTGGGTGTGTACGTGCACTCATTTTTGGCAGACAGCTTTGAAGCAGGCCAAAAAAAAAAAAATTCTGTTGTCAAACGTCTATAATTCAGGGGGCAGATGATCGGCACACAATTGATCCACTTTATCATGGAAAGCTTTGTGCCAGCAATTGATAAGACAGCCACCGAGTGTGAGTATTGGCAATTAGTAAATCAGCAGGACGCCCATCAGAGTGCTCCAATGGCAGACCTCAACTGAAGAAACAGGAGGCGATGTGACTGCGGCAGAGCGATTTGTGCATGAAAGTGAATCCTGTCTTTTCTCCCTGCCTTTGCTGAATACCAGGCAAGGTCAGAGCAGGATAAAAGTGGCTTTGTTATACACCAGTAACCTAAGCAGCAAAATGCTGGGGATTATCGAGCAAATGGGAGGTGGAGTGTATTCTACTATTTGAACGGAGGGATAACATGATGGTTTATGCTCCTGGAACAGCCTCTCAGTATTTTATGACACCTGACAAGTAATTTTTTTTTGTTTGTCTCTTTCTTTTAATTGATTAATCTTACCAAAAAGTCTTGAAGCTCATCAAATGGCAAGCAACAGAGGAATAAAACATGTTATTCTTTACCTCCGTGGGTGAGTTCAGACTCTTGAGGCGGATATTTGCCAGTTTGCTGGGAGATGAACACCCAGCGATGCGCAGAGGTGGCACCTGGGTGCTGTTGATTCATCCCTTACCTCAATGGTAAAAAATTGTAGCTGGGGTCCAGGGCAGACAGCTAAAGAAAAGTACCCCCCTCGGTGTGATTTGGTGGAGTTTATTTGCAAATGCCCTCGCAGGGTCGATCAGGTGCAGAATAAGCTCCGATTTTTCAAAACTACTTAGCGGATTTCGGTATCCAGTTGTCATTAATAACAATTAAAGACCTGTGCACAGATATCTCCTTAACAGTGTTGAAAAAAAAAAAAAAGGGATTGGTGTGGCAGTGTATTTCAAAAAGCTTGTAAGGGAAAATTTATTTGCATCGAGAACTTTGCAGCATAGGGAAAAAATCCAAAATCTATAGCAAAAGTAGGGTGTAATTCATACTTAAGTGTTTTCAATTTGCTAACGTATGTATGGTGAAGGAGAATTACAACACTTTTCCGTGGTAAGTTTAATGTCATTTCCTTCAGTGAGGGTAAATAAATTTGCTTTAAATCCCCCAGGGTCTTAAAAACTGGTTATTTGGTATGCAGTGATAGATAAGAAAAATGTTGGTGTTTTTTTTTTCCTAAAAAGATACTAAAATAATTTATTCACAATATAGATAAGTAATAATCCAAATGGAATGAGGTGAGAAAAATCTGAATCTCTTGGGAGCTTCTAAACCTGAAGCAAAAAAAAATTAAAAAAAAAGACCTGACAAACTCAAATCCTTTTATACTCAAAGTATGAGCAGAGCCAGATACTGAGCAGGCAAATGAAGCCAATTTACACTAATGTACTAGCCCAGAAAAAGCTTGAGAGGAAACCTAAGGGTATAACAATTCCTAACAAGTCTGACTTTGCTCTTTCCTCCGTCTCAGTACTCTGCCTACGTTGCTCCGTTGTGCTGGTGACAGGCCCCCTCCTTCGGTAGGCGGGCAGCTGGAGATACGTATTCTGGCCCAGCCTGATCAATTCCCTGCTGTGTCACCTAAACCAAGCACAAAAACCTAATCAAAGCCCCTGGAATTTGGAAATTTTCCTTTGAATTCGCCGCACTCACTGTTCAGATGAGTCCAGCTGTACACAATGGTGAAAGACACTCACTCAGTATCGGGTACATCAGAAGAACTTTCCTCCTGTAAATGTCTGGTGGAAACTTCGCGTAGTACACTTTTGCTCTTTGGGTCTCCTCGTCGCTCTGTATCAGGATTTTTCCGATGCGGATCGATCTACAGCAGTCTCGTAAACCTTGTTCCATTGCCTCTCCTCAAAACAGGCAGCAAAAAACCAACAACAAATTGTTACGCGCTAGGAAACAGCACAATTGCAAGATGCTACAATTAAATAGACAGTCCTAATTACTGCATTGGTGAAGAGTTCTAAAAAGGAGATATTTTTTTTTTTTCCTCAGTTCTAAGTGTTAAAAACACTTGAAGCTGTTTTCCTTTTTTCTGTGTTGAGAGAGAAAAACGAGTCTCCTTGGTGTTACTTAGCTCCTGGGCATGGGTGTTCCCGCACACCAGCGCTAAGCTCTCAAAGGCGAGAGCTGGAAACGTCAAAACAAACGTGTGGGGTTTGGAGAACATCTCTGAGCTCTGCCCAGAGACCATGGTGCAAAACATAGTGCAGGGAGCTGGGGAGCCGCTGGATTTTCAAAGGTTTCGAAGTTTTCTTCAGCGACTCCACTGGCACTGAGCATGGGTGGTTTGGAGCAGGAGTAGGTAGTGGTGAACAAGGCAGGACAGCCGGCCTGGCCTCTCACAGGTGACAGTTGCTGGAGAAGAGCCCAGATGAAATCTGTCACAGCTCTTTGTCTCCTAAACAGTCAGTGAAACCTATTACTTGATGTTCTGTGATCAAGGATACCTAAGAGAGGACAACAGCTGGCAGGTTTGGGTAAAACTTTGCTGTGGGGAAGCGTTGGTGCTTGGAAAGAAGGTTGCTTACAGGTTTCCAAAGCGTTTAATTCGTGCTCATTCAACAACCGGAAACTGCCTACCACTTCTCATGATGCTGGCTCCGCAGTTTCCCTTTTCAAATTTGCCTCCTCCGTACTTGTGGAGTTGCGTGTTGCAGTAAAGTGGGGTCCTACAAAAGACGCGGTTAAAGGCTGAGCCCGTCTGGGGACGGGGCAAAGTCTGGCCTTTACTGGAGCAGACGTGGTGTGTGTCTCACGCTGACAGCAATGCCAAGTGAGATAGAGTACCGTAGGCAAGAGGGCTCGCTAATAGATCATTTCAAGAAGATACTGTGACATTATGAAAAGCAGGCTTTGTGGAGTTAACCAGATACTTTCCTGAACGTGATGGTTTGAAGTCGCAGTGCTGACAGAATAAACCTTCAGTTAGTAAGACGCCCGATCTTGTCTTTCACGATATTATAATGGAGAAAGAGGAATGATCTAAGTCAATACGACAAATATTAATTGGATTAAAAACTAACTGATAGGTCTCCAAGTGTGATTTTAAGCAGAAGCATCACTGAACGAGGCACGGCTCCCTTCCTCTCCGTGCTTGACCCTGCACCGCTTAATGTGTGATCGGTGACCTACAAGAAAATATAAAATCATTACTGGTGATCTGCAAGTGCACAGAAATTAGGGGCAGGCTGCTGATACCAAGCCTCATCTGGATCATTTAATGAGCTGAGCTTAAGTAAACAACATGTTTTTCAGTGCCACCAGATGTAAAGCCGTCAGCCTAAGAATAGAGCAGCAGCTGGACTACGGGGTGGGTGACAAAGTCACGGAAAACAGTGATTTAGAAGAGGAATAATCAGCTGAACATGAGCTCCTAATGAGATGCTCTGCCAAGAGGAGCTAATGCTTCCCTGGAACCCAACAGAAAGACACCAGGGAAGAAAAGGGAGATGTTATTACCTCTGTGTGGTTTTATTACCTCTGTGTGGGCTCCAGGAAGGCCCCTCCAAGGCCTGGAAAACACGCCTTCCTGAGAAACGCCGAAGGACCACAGTTGATTAAGAAATAAAAGGTTAAGGGACACTTTAAATGCCGTCTCTAGGAAGGCACATGGCCGATTTCACAGAAGAGGGTTCTTTATCTGGCGAAGCGGTGTTGGGTAGCTGGACATCTAACTAGGTTGCTGTGTATTTTTAGCAGTGGGGAAAGTTGTCCACTGAAACAGTCCACCCACAATGCGCCGAGTGTGGCAGAGTGCCCGTCGCTGAAGAATCGCTGGAAATACTTAACGAGATTTTAAATATTTTTTTTTTCCAAAGGATATACTCTAGTTTGAATAAGAATTCAGAGGAATCATGAGGCTGGAATTGGGAGCAGGGTATTAGCACAGCTCCTGCTAGATTTCTTCTGAATGAACATGGAAATGCTACGGCTGCAAGGCAGGGGCGAAGGGAAGCGGGGAAGCTGGCAGCCTTAGCTGAACCCATGTGTGCTCCCCGTTATGTGAAAAGGCCGGTTTGAGTCCTCTCTCCTCCCTTTTCAGGCTGGAGATTTTTTAAAGTGTTAAAATCCGTAAGAGAAAAATGGGGGAAAGAGAAAGTGGGAAACAGGATGGGGCTGGAGGGAAGAGAGATCCTCCAAAGACATTTTCTTATTCAGTGTTGATGGTCTCCCTCTTATTTACACCCAGAACACAGTTTTGATGGTCACTCACCAGCACATATCTTCGGGCGTGATTTCTAACATCCCACGCGCAGCTTGAGCGTGTGTCAGTGCCTTCGGGCGCCGCGGTCTGGCTAACCACGGGGCTGGCAGGGGGGACCGGGAGTGGGCTTCTGCCTCTTCTTTCTTGTAGCTGTTTCATCAGCAAATGCTAATTCCTCTCTCAATGTTTTGCTCTTTCTGGGAATTTAAAAATAACTTGCCTAATGAAGCAGCGCTGAGCAGCTCATATGTCCAGACAGATAGGAGTGAAATGCTTCAGTTCAGAAAGCAAAGTCGTCCGTGGTGGCAGTGCCTTTGAACAAGTCCCCCAAGGCCCTTTTTTCAAATAATCCCAGGCTGAAATTAATGCAGGAAGAAATTCAGAGCAAGGGGGGAGAATCGCGTCAAAGGGCCTGGGACTTGGGAAGACATTTCTGGGTGAGCTGTAATCAGTCCCGTCCTATGACATCCCTTTAGCGGTGCCGTTTAATTACTCCATTACAGGCAGGGTTTGATGTATGTGGTGTATAGCAGGGACATCCAGAACATGAAAGAAAAATGTGGCGCTTACTGGAGGCTTTACAAAGATCAATGAAGCTCCTTGTCCCTTGTTAGAGCAACGAGAAGCTGAGCACAGAGTGACAAAACTGCCTGTCCAAGGGCGGCCACCAAAGCAACAAGCAGAGACACTTACAGGCTGTGGCAGTTCTCAGTTTCTCCCTCAAAACCGCCTTGCTTTGTTACTCATCTTTGGCTTTCTGCCCTCTGTACCCGGCAATCGCCGTCCCCCGTGAAGTTCACTCCGCAATGCGCTCGTCTGCCTCAATAGGACAGGACACGCGAGAACCGCGGAGGGTGAACATCCGTGTGTTTCCAAGAGTGATTACAAGAACAAGCTGGGCGTGATGTGCTGGGAAGGCAGGCCTGGGGTCCAGGGAGATGCGTGGCTTCTTACTTTGGGCCGACTGGAGTCAGAAACCCTTCCCCTGCCCACTTCCAGCCTGCTCAGCCTCTTGGGGTGATTTGCAACATCACTGTTTTCTTGTTTGTTGGAATTAAATCATTTACAGCGCAGGTCCTTGAGGTTTCAGACTTACTTCTGTGGGTGCCATAATGCTTATCAGAGAGTAAATGTTACTCTTGCTAATATATCAATGATGAAATCCCTTTTTCCCCCCAGCTAGATGAATGATTACTACATTCTTCAAATCAATTCTCATTTTTCTTTAATTGCTTCTGACGCCCTTGGTGCTGTGGAGTGACAGGGTGTGCACTCCAGCCCAGGAGGCCATGGGTAACTCAGCAGTCTCCTCACCTCCACGAGAAGAGATTATTGATCCTGAAAGGCTGGTGGTTTCCTTTGGGGCAGAGAGGATGAGGAGAGCATCTGTCAGAAGAATTTGCCAAGCAGAGACTCATGCTACTACCTGTGTTAACCCTACGAAGAAGGTAAGCTCTGTATCATATACAGCATGTCCATATGTTTTTACTGAATTGTCCTTCAGAAATGCCAGCTATAGAGTGCAATTCATTGTTCCTTTGAATCTTGCATCAAATATGCCATAAAAGGATGAAATGAAGCCAAAACAGAAGGATCATGTATTACTTCGGCTCTGTGCTTGCGTTGGGGAAATGAAGGACTTCCACCACTGGGATACAACTGAGGAGCTTCTCTCCCTCTGTACAGAATAATGAATTTCATCATCATCCTCCATCCTTCAACCAAGAATGCAGCCTGTGCGATGTCCGGGCACATGTCCTTTTTGAACTGAAATCCTAACCCAGTTGGTGACCACAGCCCTGAAGTTAAACTGGTCATCACTCCTTGCTCGCAACACAGTGGCCGTTCTCCGGAACCAACATCAGCCTCCATCTCCGCATGTTTCCTGCAGGTTTGCTGACTTCACAGACTTGGCAGTAACTGAGAGATTTGTACCTTTCTGCTCTCAAATCCTAACCTTAACTTCAAGCAACCTTCACCAAGGCGTGCAGTAACTGTCTTGCACCAGGAGCTCCCTGAGCTCCTTGGACCTTTCAGATTCAGTAATAAAACTCCAACTGTAGGTTTCAATAATCCTGGTATCATAACCCTGCAAGCTTCCCACCTTCCGAGAGAGAAACTCTCCTCCACTCTGCCCCCGAAACCCCCTGAGGGGGTCTGTAACAGTGCAACCCGTCCCCGTTGCATCAGGGCACGTCGCGGAGGGGTCCTGCCAAGCACCCACCTTCAGACAGAGCCAGGGCCAAATCCAGCATGTGCCTCGAGGGCAGGACCCACCATGTAGCAGGGGCAGACCGCGTCCTCAAGGGACTCGTGTCAGTGCTAAATCTCTGACGCAGATGTGGGCGCTGCCGGACAGGCTCCTCTCGCTGAACGCCACGCCCGGGGCTCCCTTCCAAGAGAAGGATCTTAAATAGTCAACGCCAGCATTTTGCAGCATTATCGGATGGGAGATGAAGGAGGGATAAATTCCTTAAAAATAATCCGGGTGGTCTTAAATAATGCGATTAAGCAGGCTGCCTAATTCTGCTCCTTGGTATTAAACTGTCCTGCTTGTCACTGGTTTCAGCTCTGCCCCCCTCACTGCCCTGTCCCGTGCCCCTCCGCTGCTGCAGCAAAGGGCTGACTGGACGTACCACCGCTTTGGCAGCTGCCTGCCGTCAGAACGCGCCCTTATCTCTCCGGCTGCAGTTTATGCTCGGTCTCTTTATTTTCCTTCATGTAATCATCAGACATTTCTGCCTTTCGTCGTGATAAATACCAGACTGTTGAATCTCTGGGGCTGCCAAGAAACGCATCTCGGCATAGCACAAATAGAGCTGCTATTTTTTTTTTTTTAATTATTCCTTCCTTTAGTTTAACATTTATTCCTGCTATTGTTGTCCTGAGAAGGATAAATAGGGCTGCATCTTCCTAGCAAGTTGCTCCAAATACATTAGACGAAAGAATAAATAACATGATGTACCGAGGGCTATGGAGACTAAATATACTGCGATGGTTGAGCAGAGGATGCGATAATGTGCTGTTCATGACACAGGTGCACCAGTGCTCACTACAGGATAAAATTAGCTTGCCTCGTCTGCAGGTCGTGTACCTCACACTGCTCAGAACCGGCAGAGATTTTCTTCTCTCTGTACCGATAGCGCGTTGAGACAGGAACACGTCGATCGCAGCCCTGCACTCCAAATAAAGGCTTTCTTGATCAGACTGTATTGCGCAGTGTGCGGCACATGGGATCGTCACGGCTTTGGTACCACAGCTGAAGACATCTTTTTCATTTCCACTTTTAAAATGCCATAGGTTCCTCTTTCCCCTCCTCCCAAAGAAGACAGAAGATGTGCAACGTGCAAAAAGATAAGAAACACATGGCGTCTGATAGCCAGGTTGGGATGTCGAGCGTTACCCAGGTTATTTGCTCCAGATCATCATCTGAAGGTACGTTCAGAGCCGCTGGGTGACTCTCTGAAGTGCCGATGCTTTGATAGGCAAAACCAGCTCGCACAAACGATCGCTCTTTGCTGCTGCCGTAACTTGTGCTGCACTTCAGACGGCAGGACAGGCTGAGCCCCCGCTGTGGCTCTGTGTTTCCTGTTTCCTTGATACCCACATCCCCGCTTTGCCGGTCTACAGCCACCGTTCTTGAGACACTCCTGCCACACAACCCAGCTATAAAATGTCTTGCACTCCAGGGAACGCAGCCCTTAAGTACTTCTGTCTTTGCAAGTGGATTTGCTGTCTGAAGCTGCCGCTATAGCCACCCACCCCTATTATTATTTCCGTTAAAAGGCTGGAAGCCTCATCTTGCATAATCACGCAGCCTAGAAGATCTCTAAACGAATTCTGATGGTAAAGAAAAAAAAAAGGCACAGGTGTAGACAAGAAGAGGTAGAAGCGTCTCTTATGCTTTGTGCAGGAAACAAGGAGATGCAAGATGCAGAATTCCATGGAAACTCACTTGTGTTTGTTTAGGTCCTTCAGTCCCCCAGAGACGGGGATCGGTAAGAGGTAGGCAGTGCAGCCAACAAACTCCGTGATCCGCACAGACGTTTGCCACTTACTAACTACTACAGCTGTAGCACGCTTCATACAAAACCGCCGTTGTCTCATGCCCCACGTTGGGCATCAGAAAAGAACTGGGGGTGGCTTGGCCTTGGCTGGATGCCTGGTGCCCACCAAGCCGCTCTGTCACTCCCCTCCTCAACAGGACAGTGCGGGGGAGAAAATAGGATGGAAAAAACTGATTGGTCAAGGTAAAGGCGGTTTGATAAAGCATAAGCAAAGGCCACATTCAAAAGCGAAGAAAAACAAAAGATTTATTCTCTACTTCCCATCAGCAGGCGATGTCCGGCCGCTTCCCAGGAAGCGGAGCTTCAGTACGTGTAGCACTTGCTCTGGAAGACAAACGCCGTGATAGTGACTGTCCCCCTGCCTCCTCCTTTCACTGAGCTTTTCTTGCTGAGCAGACGTCACGCAGCATGGAGTACTCCTTGGGTCAGTTGTCCTGGCGATGCTCCCTCCCATTGCAGTCTCCTGGTGAGGGTGTGGAGCGTTGGAGAGACAGCCTGGATGCTGTGGAGCACGGCTCAGCCGTAGCCAAAGCACTGGTGTGTTACCAACACCCTTCCAGCTACCAGTACACAGCAGGGCACCGTGAGGGCTGCTATGGGGAAAATTAACTCCATCCCAGCCACACCCAGTACACATATGTTGTTCCTCTTCTCTTGGAAGACATCAGAAAGATGCCTTGCAGAGACAGAAGTCCAGGCAGAAGGAGGGGAGTACTTGAGAAGTAAGGTTTTGGACGGGAAGAAAGTGGTGAGAACTGGGGATGAGAGGGAATTCAATGAAATGGGAAGAATGGAAATTTTGCATCTTGAAAGTTAATGAAACCCGAAAAGAAGAGGAAGGATCTGACCATCCCAGTTATTTCTTTACACCCAGGACCCGGCACCATATGAACGTAACAAGACACTTCTACCTCTTCTTGTCTACACCTGTGCCTTTTTTTTCCCTTTACTGTCAGTGAGTTATGGAAATGGCCCAAAAGACAGGCTGGCCGTGCAATTGCAGAAGCCCTTGTTCCTTAAGAAATCAGCTTAAAAACCCTAATGACTGCAGAAATGGCCTCACAGCCCATTATTTGGTGGCCATTTACATGTCAAGGTCCCTGTCTCCAGTGAGAGAGAGAGAGGATGTCTGAATCTTTCCTTTCTCATAATTAAAGCTTACGAGCCGGAGATTCATTGTTAAGGTGCCCCTTCCTATTGACCTTTAGTGCCACTTCAGGGGTTATAACTGGCAATATTAGATGTTAATCAACTCAGATTTGGTCGTGGATGCTACTTTCAGCTGGAGGAATCGAGTTAACTGCCTCTTGCCTTTTTCCTATTTATAGTTTAACTGCATTGTGCGAAAATAACGTAGCATCTTCGTTCAGACAGAATTACTCATTTAGTTCATGTAGAAATCTTCAGCGCGGAGTAATCTCACCCCTATTCAGCCAGGCAGGTAAGCACATACTGCAGTCTACAATTAAAATCCTTAATTAAATCCTTAAATTAAGCACATACTTAAATGCTTTGCTAAAGAGGGATATAATCTCCAACATGCTTAAGATAAAGTGTGTGTTTAAGTGCTTTATCGAACCAGTGCTGCCGCTGCAACACGAAGTATATTTGCGAAGCAAAACCTGCTCCCGGTGTAATCCCACGAAAACCCCCGCAGTTTGACGGGGAAAGCCTGTGTGCATTTATCTCCGTCAACCCCGTGCCCGTTCTGACAGTTCGTACCTGGAATTTTATGACGTGTGAAAAACCGTTCGGATGTGATGTTGCCGGGCCAGTGGAACGCGATTAGCCGTGTCGGGACCGTGGCTGCACGAGCAGCAGCATTGACGGCTCGGCTGCGGGTTGGAGAAGGGACAGTCCCGGTTTGGATGCCTGCCTGTGTGGCTCGTTGGGCTCACGTCCCAGATTTGGGGCGGGTTTGGTCTCCGTGTTGACTTTGGGGGAGTCCGAGGGTGGGAGACAGAGAGAAGACCTCCTCTGCTCTGCCAAGTACCGGAGCCAGGACACCGCGATGGAAAGGCGTATTTATGGGGCAGGAGAAGAGATGGGCTTCAGGGCTAGGGCTGGCTCCTGGGTCTGGGAGCGGAGGCTTCAGTTTTCTGCCAGGGTTTCTGCGTGGGCTGAGCTGAAGAGTTTAACTGCTGAACCTGCAGAGGCTCACAGGGGGAAGGTGATGGTTGATTTTGATGTGAAATGGCTCTGGTTTCAGGGCAGGGATCTGTCAGCTGGCTGCTATTAAAGCTACATTGGGTTGGGTTTAAAGCTGAGCTTTAATAAGCTCAGGGTTGAGTACCTTTGGTTGATAACTGGGGCCAGGGTGAGACCTGATGCCCTGAGTGCACTTGAACCTCCTCCTCTCCACTGGAAAATCTGCCAGTATTCCAGCTTGGGACCTGCTCCAAGAGGAGTCCAAGGAGCTGGGACGTTTGGCCGTGGGGACTGTCAGAGCTATGGCAGAACATCACCGGGGGTCTGACTCTTTCGGCACCGCAGCAGCTGAAAGCAGAAAGGGAAAGCAAAAGGAGGAAAAAAGGAGTTTTGTTTTTCAGAGGATAAGGAAAAAGGGGCTGGATCCCCCAAATCTCCTCACCCCGACTGTCTTCAGTCCACAGGCAGCTCTGGCACGTACCCAGCTCCAGGTTGGCAGCATCCAGTCGGGCAGGAGCAGCCTGGGCAAGCTCAGTCTTGGGCCAAAAAGGAGCCAGACACATCCTCAGGCCACAGTCGAGTCCTTTCCCCGCAAACCGGGCTTCACTAGACCTGGCCTGCGGTCAAACACACCAGCAAGACTCTGCAAATATCCCTCGCTCCTGCCAGAAACTGTGTTCAAAGAATACGGTGAGCCGCAATTACCATGGCGTGCGCTATTCCTGCTTCAGATCCCAGCGCCCGGAATGGGTGCTGCCCCGTTGATGAGCAGCTGTTTGGTATTTTGTTCTGACCTCGTGGCTGCCGTGTGCCTCGGGCTTTATTTACTGCCTGCTACCCAAACCCAGCTCCAAAACCACGGTGATTTGTTTCCTCGCGTACCTTCCTGGCGGAGTTCATCGCTGCAGCACCCGGGAACCACACACCTAAGGATGAATTTAGGGTGGGGGAAGGATTATTTCCATATTTCAAGGTTGGAGCTTAACTGTGCTCATGTGAAACAACCTCTCATTTTGGATCCACGATTCGCAAAGGCCAAGACTCCAGTTTTATTTAATTACAGCAAACACCGATACTACAGAATAGTAAACCATCAGAAAAGCCTGACTGTCACACTCTGTGTTGGCACCTCAAATTCTTCCCAGAAATGATCACTTGCCAGGCAGAACTTGGGAGTGTAACGCATTTAACGCAAAATAAATCCATGAAATCCGAGTTCATTAATCCAAACCCCAGTTCCCACTCTGGCTGGTGTCGTGCCACCTGCATGCGGCGCGAGGCCTTGCCTGACCTTTGGCTCTGACTTGGCGGAGATGAAGTGGGAGCCTCGTGCCGCATCCGTTTGGGCACCGCACACCGACGCCGTGTTTGCATTGCGTGCTGCTCCTCAGCGCTGCAAAGCCCGCAGACGCTCACAGCACCGCTGCAGGCCTCCTGGTTTGTTGTTCCCAGAGACGCTATCGTTTCTAAGTTTGAAATATATTTAAGGGAAGCACTTACCGACACCCGACACAAAGCAACTCCCAGGTTTTTTGTATCAGCTTTCTTGCATGAGGAGAGAAAAATACACCCACAATTAAAACTCATTACCTGACACCCTCTAGAGGCCTCCAGCCTGCAAACGCTTCAGCACGAGCTAATTTGATGAGGATATTCCCACCTTGTGCTAACTCATTTTGGCTAATGAAGCCGGGAGGGCCAGCGGCACACGTGCCCTGGGCTGGTGGCCGGGCTGTGCCGGGGCTGGCGGCGCGGTGGGGAAGGTTTCGTTAGCAAGACGGGCACCAGCTTGTAGGCACAGGCTTGGAAAAGAAGAGTTTCGAGTCTTCCAGATGCGACGTTACCGACTTGGGGAAAGGCTCAGCAGAGAGAACAAATGGTGCTGCAGCCCACCAGCCTTTGTTCTTCTGGAAATGGCAGGTAAGAAATCCAACCAAGGTGCCAGCGTGGCATACAAAGGGAAAAGCGTCTCTCTCCAATGTTTGCCTGCCCATCCCTCCACACAAGGCCCTTCGGATTGGAAGCGTATTGCAAATCTTCCCCGGCACGCTCTGCAGCAAAAGATGTATTAAAGAAAAATCCAAGCAAGAAAATGTAGAGTGACAGCTCAGCTTCCACGTGTAATTCAATCCATCCCGTTCCCCAGCGTGTGAATATCCACACGCAACGTGGATCCGGTTGCTGCTGCGCAGCTTCACACCACAGGGAGAAAGTTGTCTCAGCTTCACGATTTCTCATTGCTCTTCATGAGCAATGACTCAAATGGTATCAACAGGCTCCAACGCAGCTTGCACGTTTACAGAGAGATAATCCAGTGGTTTAGTTAGCGGTCAGGGACACAGGAGATGGAGGAGCACATCTTCCTTCCATCATACGTTACCAATTCAAGGTAAATCAAAGATGTCCTGAAGCGTCCAAGGACTTTGGCAGGGCCACGGTGGAATTTATCTGCCCCCATCCCAATGTGTCGTCGTCAGAAAATTCATGCCTAATCCTGTGGGCACTGTATTTCTAGACGTGCCTGAGGCGACGTGGTGCTGAGCAGCTCAGCAGTATCTCAGATCTCTGTATCGCTGAGGTTCCCCAGTCAGGCAATTCCCAAATTAATCCCTCGGAGGGCTCAGCCCGTACCGATCTGCAGCTCACAGCATCAGGGTCCACCCCGAGCCTGGGAACAACCAACGCGTCCTCGCTGGTGGCATCCCACCCGTTCTGCGTGGCCACCTGGGAACAGGGAGACCTGAATGTGTCCCTCGTAGGCAGGAGGGCTCGTCTGCCCTCAGCCAAGATCAAGTACTGTGGCACCTGAAAATGGCACAGCCGCGGTGCCCAAAGTGTGCGGATCTACATCTCATGTGCCCTTCTGGTCCCAAACCCACACAAGTGGCACCCAAAGAGTCTCTGACCTCTCTCAGCATACGCCCTGGATGCTGACACATCCAACCATCCTGACCCTACCCTTCCAAATAGAAGAGCTTCTAAGCTTTGGCAATATGAAAAGAAAAAAAAAAAAGCCACTAAATTAATCAAATAACTGATCAGCTGCTCCCACTTCCATGCTCTGATCAGGTGAAAGCCACCACAGTCCCACCTGGATGAACTAAAACTGGGCGTTGCGGGGTTCACCTGCAGCACCATTAAAGGGGGAGAGAAGGACGGACAAACCACGGGGCTATCGATGGATTGACACGGCTCCGTGCCGCTGTTCAGCCCCCTCCAGAAATCCTGGATGCCTCGTGTGAATTCCCAGCTGGATTCGGATGAGCTTTGTGAGCGTGCCCTGCTTCAACGCGCGGGTTTGCTGCGCCCAGACGGGGACATGTGCAGGCCTGCGCCCCGCCGGCGTCGCTGCTCCTCTCCCATCCCTGCCCACCGTGCACCCGCGTCACTGCTGGCTGCAGGAGAGGCAGAGAAAGCACGGAAAAGCGATTTAATGCGTCCCATTTCCCAAGCGTTTAAATAAGGGAATTACCTGTAGAAAGCAGCGCGTGGAGGGGCAGGGTTTCTCGCGTCGCAGCTGGTTAGGCTGGGCATTAAACCGGCTCGGAGTCGGGGTGCAGCGGCGTAGCCTTTAAGCAGAGGTCAGCTCCCAGCGGGAAACGGAGCCGAAATCTCATTCTTCCCGGGATACGTGGGGAGGGCTGCGGGGCGGCGTTGCTTGCCTCCTGACCTCCCCGCCGTCGCTCCTTCCGTTAACGGGGCGAAGCAGCGGAACGGGTTGAAGAGCCGCCGCGCAAAATCCTCCCGAGCGCAGGCAAAGGTGATCTCAGCCGTCTCGTGGCGTCGGCTGCGAAGTTCTGCTGCTGCTGCTTCAGGGCTCGGTGAGGGCGGTGGGAGCAAACTGGGAGGGACTGGTACCACCCAGGGTGGGCGATGTTAAATTACATCCCCGTTTAAAAAAAAACAAAACCTGACTCCACTTTCGTTCACAAGAAAGAGTCACCGGGCCGTACGTGTGGATGGATGATGGTTCATCCTGAAGTTACGAGCGTTTTAATTACATGTGCATAATTAAAAAAAAAAAAAAAGCGTTGGATAAACACAAACCCCCTTTAACAGGGCCCTGCCTGTCGCACCACTCAGGTATGTGGAGGCTGCGCTGCTTAATTAAATGTGTTTTATCTGGGTAAAAGATGGAAACTTTATGCTGCTAACAGCTGCCTTGTTTTATAGGGTACTTTTCGCCGTTATTTTACATTTTTCATACGTGGGAATTCCTCCCTTTAAAGGAGCACTACCGTGAGGAAACCCCTGCCTTTAAAATGCTACAGAGATACGAGCGTGTGATTCAAGAGGGCGATTTTAACCCTAATTTACCCCTCCCAGCTGGACTGTTTGTCTCCCTCCGAGTACTTTGCTTTGCCAAGGCAACGCCATTTCGGTTGCGCTCCCCAGCTCCGGTTAGCGCATCAAAAGTAGCTCCCCCGGGATTGAAACAGCTGTATTGCCGGGCTTTCCCACAAAAGTACAGCTGGAACCGAAACTCGACTCCCCTTTTTTCAACATCTTTTCTAAAGCTGCAGTTTTTACACAAACAACATGGGAGGATGGGGGTTTACTGGAAAGGTGGAGGATTCACGCAGTGCTGTCCCGCAGAACGGCAGTGCACGAGCTCCCTGAGCTGGGGCCTGTCTGGAAATCCACAGCAAAGAATTTCCCGAGGAGAAGCTCCGGATGGATGGACGCGGACGTGGGTGGCTGCGCTCAGCTCTGCCACAACCACCGGCCCTGGTGGGATAAACCACCCCCGGACGGGAGCGCTTCCCAGGGCATCCCTGGGACCGTCCCTTCCGTCACGCCACGCCTGGGATCACCGGCTCTGATTCCCAAAGCGACGCGGGCAGACGGCCGGTCACAGTTCTGGGCAGGTAGCGCTGTCTGAAACCGGTCCGGGAACGTCGGCAAGGTGTAGAGGTGCCAGGTCTGCTTTTGGGGGCCGTTTCCCACCCCCTCGCCAAGGGAGCCACTGTGGGTGCTGAACCAATTCCCCTCCTGTTGTTCCTACCAACGTTAGGCACTAACGAAAGTAATGCTAATTTTTTTATTAAAAATTAATTTTCAAAGCGTTTTCCCCCAGAGGATGAAGACAGCAGCACTCGGAACCGCGCGACGTTTCACTGCACCCACCTGCTCCTTCCCAGGAAAAGGCCGGTGCGGGGATGTGCTTCCAGGCGCTGCCGGGACGGGACCCCGCTCTCCCCGGCCTCGAGGAGCCTCCCCTCTCAGCAAACCCGCTGCCCCGCCCCATCGCCGCGCCCTCGGAAGGCAAACCGGTAACTCTGTCGATTTGATGAGGTTGCCATTTCTCAATTAAAAAATACCAATCAAAATTCCCATTTCTCAATTAAAACTAACATTTCTCCATTAAAGTTACACTGCTGTAAAGCAGAAGCCATCCGAGCGCTTTCCCCCACTTCTTCCCATCCGCGGCCGTGCCTCTGATTCTAATGTGCTTCCCGGTAACGAGCATCAGCCCAATTAAGCCCCAATTAAGCCGGTGGGCTGGGATCAGGGCGGGGCGGCCAGACCGAGCCTCACCTTTAGCAACGATTTGTTTAAAGAAACGATTCCTACTATTCAATAAATGGCAGTTTTAATTGTTTCTTCATATATGATCTTAAAATGAGATTTTAAATTTTTTTATTTATTCCATAAACAATATAACAAAACTCAGCAAGTTAACAATATGACGTTTTCACCATACAGAGTCAGTCACAAATATTTAAAACCTTTGCAACAAGAACAACAAAACCCAAAATATTACAAGAATAATTTACAAGAGGATCTATAAAACAGCAAAGCGCTCACAAATTTTCCAGTTTCCTTTACACAATATCACTACACTCTTTCACAACATTTCTTTTTATTACAAAATTCCCAACAAAAGTTTAATTTTTTTCTTTGTATTTTGGTTTTTAAAACCAGAAACTTTTAAGTGTACATCCTTTTATTAACACCCGCAGGTGCAAAAAAAGGGAAACCTCACACATACAAACACTTCACAGCACTTTTCTAAGAAAAATATACACTTACAAAATATTTTACAAATTGGCACACTTAAAAATATACAAGATTTTGTAGGCGTCTTAGAGTGATCCTTAAGAATTATACTTCAATTGACTCTACAGAATATTTATAAAGCTTATTCTAAAAGAAAAAAGGCAAATCATTTCCAAACATGTTAAAATTGCAGTGTAAAATGTGGAACAGAAATGGATATGTTACATTCATAAAAAGGGCCATTTCATAGTTCTTCAATGCTCGAGGTGGGGGGGGGGATAAGAGTTTTCTTTAGCACCATAAAACAGGAGCAACTTCCTAGCGAGGTGCCTCTGGTTCTATGGAAGGGAACTCAAGGAGCAGTACATTCACATCTCTGGAGGCAGCAGTCGAGGAGCCCCGGCCGGCGCCGCGGAACACAGCAGCTCCTTGGATTTCTACCCTGCTTCCCACTGGGAGTAAGAGACAAAAAAAGGAGTGTAACGGTACCTTTCCCTGCTGCGGGGGTGGTTTAGTGTAAGTCTTCCCTTTGTGCTTTCGACATGGACGTCTGTCTAGCTAGCGACGGGTAGCGGTGACTACCAGGATGGGTAGCGGTGACTACCAGCTGGGGGTGGTGGCGGGTACCAACGGGGGTTCTGGGCACCGAGTGTTCAAAGGCTCAGTAAACGCGGCTGGCAGCCCACGAGGGAGGGCATCCTCCTGCTTTACATCCCAATTCCCTTAGATGGCTGTTACTCCACTGTCATTAGTGTCACTTGTTTACCTGAGAAACAGATTTGAAAAGCCTTGCTTCTACCACAGACATTGTACTTGATTCATTTTCTATTTTTTTTCCTTTTTTTTTTTTTTTTTTTTTTGCATTATTTCACACGCTGAAGAGATAAAGAGGCACATTCTCAAACAGATGTCAGCGGCTTGAACCGTGCAACTTCCCTTGGACCCCCCCGGGCGCTGCACAGGCAAAGTCCAACGCACCGAGATGAGAAAGGAAGATCCCGCGCCAACCCAGGGCCGCACGCCGGATCCTCTTCTCGCTTAAACTGACTTCCAGGGAGTTTTTTTTTTTTCTCGGGACTGAACAGCAACGACCGGCTGCCATCCAGGAAAGCACTCGGGGAGCGGAGCTCCCACCTACGCGCTTTGCTAGCTCGGGACCTTAGGGAAAGCGCGGGGTCCAGCAGGTAAAGGATGGAAATGCTTAACGCGTCTTTGTTTTGGTTCGTGGCTCATTTGAGCCGCAAGAAGAAGAACAGCAATCCTACTTTGTGAAAAAAGCAAGCTGCGCGGTAATGGTTTCGCAAAGCCAGCCTTGGCTTTTTCTCTCAGCGCAGACCTGGCCTTGGCAGGACAGCGCAGTGCCGGCAAGGGAGAGCCCTGCCGCCGCCCTCCTCCTCCTCCTCCCAAAGCCCTGGCTAAAGCCGGTCCGCGAGTCGTTACGCTCAAGCCGTTTTTTAAAAATAAACCCTCTTACGCTTGGGAAAAATAAAAAAGCAAGATGTAAAGCTGGTAAGACTTTTTTTTTTTTTTTTTTTTACAAAAACAATTTCTCAATCCCCATCACTGATATTTTTCTATTTACAAAACCTCCATATGCGAGTACCGCCAGCAAAACCGCGGCCGTGCGGGGTGCGCTGGATCCCGCTGGGGCACGGCAGGGTTTCCTTCTGCAGGACACGCTCCGCACGGCGCAGTCACCGCGGGGGAACGGACGCTTTCCCCATAGCACGGGAGATCTGCGCTGCTGTGCCGCCCTCCCCTGCTCGGCCATCTCCGGTCTCCAGCCGGGAGGTGGAGAACTGCCCCGCGTTGGCCCGCTCTCGGATGGATTTTATGACCTCTCTTTGCAATTAACCGTAGGTTTTGGCTTCCCAACTTCACTGCCGACTACAAGTCGCCCAAACCGCAGTGCGCCAGCACAGCGCGGCTCGGGAGAGCAGCATCACTGACACCGGTCCTCTGATACAGCGCCCAGTGGGACGCCTCTAGAGAAATGAGATAGAGTAGCAAAGACATTTTAAGGGATGCTGCAGAATAAACGTCTTCTGCGTGGCTTGGATTAGTCGTCCCGACCAGCCAGGAGCCCAACGAGAAGATGCAAGAGGAGGCTGGAAGTGCCGTGGGACTGGGCAAGAGGATGACCCAAGATGGGAGCCAACGCTGGGAGGAGCGGGGAGTCCTGGGGTGCGTGGGTGGTGGGAAGGGATGGATGGGAGCAACGTCCCACTCCTCCCCCAGCTGGGAGCAGCGCTGGGAAAAACAAAAATTCAAGAATACTGACAAGGGCAAGTGGAATAGGTGAGCTCGTATGGCAAGGAACGAGGCAAAGGTGGGAAGCAATGAAAACCTTGAGGTAGTGATAGGCAAGCGGTGATGAATTTTAGGAAAGCAAACTTTCAGCTATTCAAGGAGTTGGTCAGTAGAATCCCCCGGGAAACTGCCCTCAGGAGCAAGGGAGCTGAACAGAGCCAGCAGAGCTTTAAAGATGCTTTCCGTAGAGCGCAAGAGCTCTTGATCCCCACATCTAAGAAACCATGAAAGGAAGGCAAGAGACCGGCATGGCTGAGTGGAGACTTGCCCATCAGACTAACGGAAACGCAGAGGTGGTGGAAGCAGGGACGGGTATTCTGGGAAGAGTACGGGACACTGCCCAGTTGTGTAGGGATGGGGTCAGGAAGGCCAAGGCACGGCTGGAGCTGAACTTGGCAAGGGATGCAAAGAAGAAGAAGGCGGGCTTCTACAGGTGTCAGCCAGAAAAGAAAGGTCAAAGAAAGCGTACCCTCCCAGATGAACACCACTGGCAAACTGGTAACAAAGGATGAGAAGGCCGAGGTACTCAACAACTTTTTTTTTGCCTCAGTCTTCACCAGTAACCTCTCTTCCCACACCTCTCGAGTGGATGGACCTCAAGACAGGGACTCGGGGAGCAAAGTCTCTCCCACTGCAAGAGAAGATCAGGTTCATGACCACCTGAGGAACCTGAATATATGAAAGTCTATGGGATGTGACGAGGTGCATCCCAGAGTCCTGAGGAAATTGTCCGATGTAGTTACCGAGCCACTCTCCGTGGTATCTGAAGTCATGGCAGTCAAGTGGAGTCCCTGGTGACTGGGAAAAAGGAAACTCTATGATGGAGTGACTACCTCAGAGGACAAGGAAAGAGGTACAGATGTCATCTATCTGGACTTCTGCAAGGCCTTTGACACAGTTCCCCACAACACCCTTCCCTGTAAATTGGAGACATACGGATTTGATGGGTGGACTTTTCCATGGATGAGAAATTGGCTGAATTGTTGCATCCAGCGTTGTGGTCAACGGCTCAATGTCCTGATGGAGATCGGTGACAAGTGGTGTCCCTCAGGGGGTCCGGACTGGGACCAGTACTGTTTAATATCTTAATCAGTGACATGGAGAGTGGGATCAAGTGCACCCTCAGCAAGTTTGCAGATGACACCAAGCTGAGTGGTGCGGTTGACACGTCTGAGGGATGGGATGCCATCCAGAGGGACCTGGACAAGTCTGGGAAGTGGGAGAATGTGAACCTTATGAGATTCAACAAGGCCAGGTGCAAGGCCCTGCACCTCAATTGGGGCAACCCCCAGTGTCAACACAGGCTGGGGGATGAATGGATTGAGAGCAGCCCTGCGAAGGACTTAAGGAAGAAAATTTTTACATTGAGGGTGGTAGAACACTGGCCCAGGTTACCCAGAGAGGTTGTGGATGCCCCACCCCTGGAAACATTCCAGGCCAGGTTGGATGAGGCTCTAGCAACCTGATCTGGTTGGAGATGTCCCTGCTCCTTGCAGGGGGCTTGGACTGGATGGGCTTTGAAGGTCCCTTCCAACGCAAACCATTCTGTGAATCTATGAAGATCAAAAGGGAAAAGGGCAAATGGTTGCCTCAAGGCATTTTCCGAATTCGGGGGTCAATCAGCAGAACAATCACTTTTTCAGACACGGAGAAGGACCACTGCCACAGCGGGAGGGATCTGGGCTCTTTAGCATCTCCCCGGTCAGAGATTTTTGGGGAGGACGCGGGATGACGACCAAAGATGGCCGCGAAATCAGAGCGACAGAAGGAATGAAGGAGAGAGCAAGAAGGCAGCTGGTATTTGTGATTAACACTGTCCTGAAACGCCTGCTAGCTGGGTATTCATGGATTTCCAAGAGATAATAAAAGAGCTGATACGTTTTTATGCCTCATCTCCATGCCCTATTGCACATTTCTCGAATGCAATAAATATTGCTATCTGGTTCGGTACACGGTATTTTATTACGAGTCCCATAGTCACATTAAGCATAACGAGCACAGTGCAGGCCAGGCAAAATGTGCTTTCCAATGGTTCTGGGTCAACAAAAAAGGGTTGTGCCGCATCCCAGCCCTGGACCTGACCTGTCTCCGTAGCAGCAGCAGCCGCAACATCGGAAAGAAGGGAGCCGGCGGCCCCTCATCCTGCAGCACGCGGGAGGAACGCCGAAAAAACGGAATACGCCAACACCACGGCAGCGCCCGGGGGCTTGTAGTATCTGATGGCCCTACAAATAGAGAAGACAGCTGGTGGGGGAGCAGGGGCGAGCACGGTGGCTGCAGGGAACCAGACGCCCAGGGATGGAGCTCTCGTCTCCAAAATAAATCCTGTGCGTCTTCCGAATCTCCCTCCTGCAGCCAGAGCCGGGGTGGGATGCTGCGCCCCGCTCCCACCCCCTGCAACCTGCAGGGAACCCTGGGACCGCTCTCATCCGGAGCAACTCGCTCCGGGCAACGCCAGCAGTTAATTTTTTCACGGAATAAATGAACTTACAGGATGGTTTTCAGAATCAGTATTTTCTCCAAGTTCCTTCTTTCGGCTGTTAAATAAAACGCAACGCAGTGACCGCGCTGTTCTCTCCGGCATGACAGAGCTGAGCCTAAGCCCGACCTCGCGATCTGCAAACGCCGAAAACATTTGGGTTCTACAGCGACACTCTGCAACTCTGCTTCGATTTTAAGTGCTCGGTCTGCTTTTTTGCTAAATTAATTTAAACCAATTCTGCCGTTTTGCCTCGCGCGTGTGCCTGCTAATAAGGAAACCCGAGTCGAGCCCTGTCCTACCGCCTCTACGCTCGCCACCACGCTGAGAACGGGGTCTGGCCAACTGCTATTCAAGCTCCTCTTCCTCACCGCTTTCTATTGCGTAAACACCTCCAAGCTCCAAGCCTCGCATCCCTCCGCTCCCAGTCGCTCCCAGTTAGCAGGGCTCTTGCATATCAAGGTTTCAGAAGAAATCAGCAGCAAAACAGCACAGGCTCTCAGGTGCAGAAGGAAAATGGGAATTTGTTGGGTTTGTAACTCTCTTGGAGGGCGAGGGTGTGGCGAGTAGGGTTACAAATAAGGCCTTTTGAGAATACAGTTAGCATTCAATACTCAACGCTGTCTTAATAAAGTCCAGTCATGGATGAGCCGGCCCTGATGGGTGAGATCACAAATAGCTCCGTGATTTTTTTTTTTTTTTACTTACGAACGGAATCAACGCAAAGGTTCAGAATGGCATTGAAAACTAAGGGCTTGGCTTTTGAAAGTTCAAACTATATCGGCATGGCAAGGTGAGACGTTTCGGAAACACCAACGCTATGACAGGAGAGCGCCTGTGAGAGGCTCTGCGTGGGAAATGTTTGAGGAACTACTCAACGGAAAAGTAAACAGCGATCAATGCATGGAACGTGTTAGTCCTGTTTTTATACCTCTTTGAGAATTTATCCCAGGTTCTTAGAAAATATATAAAACTGAGATACAAAGAATCAGCAAGGTAACTTTGCATTTCAAATGATCTTCAGCTACAGGTTTGCTGTAAGAAAGCAGACACGGCACAGCAGCTGTTCTGTAGTCTCTGGATGCGG
The DNA here is from genome assembly GCF_036417535.1 of Chlamydotis macqueenii. Classification (NCBI taxonomy): domain Eukaryota; kingdom Metazoa; phylum Chordata; class Aves; order Otidiformes; family Otididae; genus Chlamydotis; species Chlamydotis macqueenii. Next base: position 2,610,843 of record NC_141566.1, read on the forward strand.
ACACTTGAGATGCTGGCGAACTTACCGTCAGTGGTTTTCTGAACTCCTCCACCGTTTCAACTCTCTCCTATAACGAAACTCAACATTTCACCGTTAAGTTTTTCTGCTCATGGTTTCAAAGAGAGGACATTACCATTTCCCAGCACTGGTTTAGAAGTTCCTTTTTTTCTCTTTTTTTTTTTCCCCTTTTTTTTCCTTTTTTTTTTTCTCCTTTTTTTTTTTTTTTTCCTTTCCCTTTATGAGCTTTAAACCACAGGGTGAATCCATGAAATGAGGTAAGTAAATTTGGCACACTTTTAGTCATGTCCATAAAACTTTTGGTCAGTTGTAGAAGTGAACGATATCGTTTTCGTCGGGAGTTACAGGTGCTTTCAAAGGGGGGTGGTTAGTACGTAACATCTGGAATGTTCCTAGTCAAACCAAAAGGCATAGCTGCAGAAAACACTCACAACCCAATGTTGATAGAGAAGTAAAAATATATACAATACAGTCACTTGTTCATAGTTTGGCACAATTTTTTTGTTGTTGTGGGTAATAGTGCATAAACTACTGTACAACAGTATGACTTTTAAAACAGTCTTTCACAGAGAATACCAGATTAGGTTCGCTTTCAAAGAATAAAATTCCCACAATTTTCAAACTCGTCATTTCAGCACTTACATCTCAACGTACCACAAGGCAGGTTTCGAAAAGGAACCGACGGGAAAAAAAACCCCAACCGAAAAAAAAAAAAAAGAAAAAGAAAAAGAAACGTTTATCGACCGTCCTTCTAGAAAAGGGAGTCTCTTCTTCAAATACAGGAAAACCCAAAAATGTTGTTTCTGCTTTAAGAAGAATGGAGTCTGATTCCCTGCAGGAAAAAAACCAAACATTGGATGCCATCTCAGTTAGCGCGCCTGGAGTCACCATGCCGGAGCCAACGCGCTAGAGGCGGGCGGGCAGAGAAGATGCAGCTTTAGGTGATGCAGGTTAGGAGATCGAACAGCAGAGGGGGCCAGAAAGCACTCAAAATTGCCACGTGAAGCTCAATTAGGAACCAGTTCTCATTTGCAAAGTAAAGAGCCTTTAAGTTTACAGATCTTGGCTTTTGGATGCATAACCTCTTTTTTTTTTTTTTTGTGGTTTTTTTTTTTTTTTTTTTACAAAATGCTCCAAAAAAAAAAAAAGTCTTTCCTCGTCAAAATCATTAAAAAGAGCGTGTAAGCGTGGTTTTGTTTTGTTTTGTTTTCCCCAATAAGTAAGTAATTAAAAATCGAAGAAGCCAAACAGCAGAAAAGAGTAGCCTTGTTAGTGTTTTTAACCCCAGCCAAGCCAGAAAATTGGTCATTCTTTTAGGTAGCTTGCAAGTAATAAATATTTTCATGCATTGGAAAAAAAAAAAAAAAACCAACAACCAAACAAAAAAAAAAAAAAAACCCAAACAACCCCAAAACCAAAACCAACCGAAACTGTAAAAGGGGAACGTCTTTTTTTTTTTTTTTTTTTTTTTTTTTTTCATGCAACTTTTGCTTTCAGGAAGGAAAAACTGAGGAACAGCGGGCTTAGCAGGTGGGAGGGAGGTTAAGGGGCATTCCAGCCAGTTTGGTGCAGCATTACCTCAGTTTCTCAAAAGCAGCTGTCACGGGCGGGTCCTTGTGGGGCTGCTCGCGGTCCGTTCGCTTTATTTTACAGTTCTCATCCCGCAGCGATTTCGAACTGGATTTATGCCGGTAGAGTTTTTTATGGGTAGGTCCGTTATTGCCTAAAGTGCTCAGGTTACTATAGTTTTTATCAAAAAAGGGAGCGTGAATGTCCGTGGTGAACCCGGTCGAGCAGTTGGGGCGACCGGGGTCGCAGGTTGCGGCTTTGCCGTTTTTGCTTGAGCCCTTGTTGTTCGACTTGTGGTTCTTCGCCGCCCCCGGCGAGCTGCCGTTCGCCTTCTTCTTCGACTCTTGGGATGTCCCTGCCAAAATTTTAAGAGTTTTCAGTTTCAGGCTGTTGGACTCCGGTGACCGGAATATGTCTGGAACGCTGTTGTGGCCAACCGGCCCCCACAAGGGCTCGATGGAGGCCATCATGAACCTCTGGACGTCCGCCATTCCTGACGCAATGTTGGACAGGATGTTGGAAGGTTCCTCAAACTCCCGCTGATCGTCGTCCAGGAGGCTGGTGGCGTTGCCTAGGCTCGTTTCTGACCAGCCCACGCCCCCGTCTTTTCCCAGCGCCCACTCTCCGCAGAGCCCGTTGTGCTTGCCTAGTTTCACCCCGGGCGGGCTGCAATGCTGAGTGCTCTCGGCGAGGCCCTTGGTGGCGGTGGCCGTGTTGCTCAGCTGGTTGACCGCCCTGCCGCCAACAGCCGGAGCCTTCTCGCCATTGACTCCCGCTGCGTTTTTCCCTTTCCTGGTGGATTTGGGTGCCTGCCTGGAGTTTTTCGCTGGCGGCTTATCGGTTCCTTTGTTGGTTTTGGGCGATTTTTTCCGGGTGGCTTTCTGGGAAGAGCTTTGGTTTGTACCCACATTCTTGCCGGATGAACTTTTCCTCTTCGATTTTGACACTTTGCTATTGGTGCTAATTTGACCAGATGGCTCATTAAATGTTGACAAGCATGGACTCTTTTCGAGAAGGCTGACAGAATCTTCATCGTTGAACATATGGAACTGGAACTGGTGATTATTTAAAGCAAACCCATTATCTGCCTGATCCTCCGTCTGCAGGACCCCGCAGTTCCACTTGACCTTCTCGGAGCTGTTGAGAGCGGCCTGGGGGCTCTCCTGAAAGCCCTTCAGGGTGCCCAGGGGCTTGGCGTCGGAGCCAGCTATCTGCGGGGACAGGTTGGGAGTGTCCGGAGGGGACATCTCCGAAAGCGATGACTGGCGGAACTTATCAGGCGTGAAGTTGGAAATGTCTAAAAGGTCCGTGGACTCCTTCAAAGGGGTGATTTCATCTATGCTCTGCTGGATCACTAGCTTGGGACTGCAGTGGGCCAAGAAATCGTCGTTAATGTCATCCTCGCCGTCCTTTTCACAAGACTTTAAACTTAAAGAACTGTAATTGCTCGAACTAACTGACAACGAACCCACTGAATCAAAACTAATGAGCCTGCCATCATCCGTACTTAGCGTACCTCGCTGGAAGTGGAAGCGCCCCTCGCCGTTATTAAAATGACATGACTGATAAGAATCATCGGACTGCGCTTGTTGGCTATCCGCCATGTAATTTTTTTGGTATAGCAATTTGCTGCTATTCAGATTGACTTGCGCGTATCCAGAGGCGGGGAGGCCGTCTGCACCCGGGGCACCGCTGCCACCGCCGCCGCCAAACTCGCTGCTCGCCAGCCCGGCCGCCTCCCGCATGTCGCCGGGGAAGTCCTGGTGGGCGCCGCCGGCGGCCTTGCTGGCCGGCCACACGCTACCGAAGCCGCTCTGCTCCATCTCCAAGCGGCCGGGCGACTGTTGCAGCTCCGACTCGGAGGGCGGGGAGAGCACGCAGCTCTGCGCCGGCTGCAGAGCCGGGAAGGGCTTTTCTGCTGGGACGATGCTGGGGAGCGGGTGCTGCTGCTGCTGCTCGGAGGGATGCTGGGCGAAGTACGAGATACCGGTGTTACTCGACAAATCTGAAGCATCTAACAACGTCTGCAGATACCCTCCAGGGATCAGGGGTACATTGGTGGTGATATTAGCAGATGGCAGAGGCTTCTCTGAAGAGGAGGTGGATGGTAGGAAAGGAGAATTTTTAGCAACCTTCTCCTCGTGGCACTCCGGGAGATGGGAGCTGTCTGAAGCACACGGAACGTTTTCGTCCTTCAGATGCACTGCAGAGTCCTGGCTTTCCAGCGCCGGGGAGTCCTCCGCCGTACTGGTAGCAGCTTTGATCTTCTTGCACTTCAACCTGGCTTCACTTTTGAATTTGATTCTGCGGAGCACTTTCCTCTCCGGCCCCTTATGCTCCCGTTCCTGCGATTTGCATTTCACGGCGGCGATGCCCGCGATGTCGTTTACATGCAAGCCGTTGGCACAGCTGGGGGTGGCGATGGCTAACGCCGGCAGCCCTTTCAGGCCCACGTCCTCCTTACTGCTGCAAGGCTGCTTGTGATCAGAGGAGCAAGAGCCCAGCTTGTTCACTGATTGCTCGATGGCTTTAATTCTTTGAATCCGGTGCCGGTTTGCTAGCTTGCATTTTCGCTTCCGTGGGTGAGGGAGGAACGAAGCATCTGAGCCGTTAAGATAGAAATTCTGCTTGTGGTAGAGAGACGATCTGAGCAAATCCAGCCGGCTCTGCTGCCTCTCTTGCCAGAAGCCCTTCAGAGGGGCCAGCTTTTCGTATTTGCTGAGCAGCTCCTCGTTTAGGGTAACAGTTGTCTCGTTGGCATCCACTTTGCTGAGCTTCACCAGCATATGCTTCTCCCCTTTAAACCTGTTAATGATGATGTACTTGATGATAACGGGGGGCTCCTTGCGAGAGACTTTTCGCCGTTTCTTGGGGCACCACTCGTCATCGTCCTCCTCCTTGGGCCCGTCCGGGAGCCACTCCTTCTTGTCCAGGATCTTCTCGTTCTCGATGGAGTCCACATCGTACAGGTAGTCGTCGCTGTATCGCACTTTCCTCTTCGCCCGCAACCCGTAGTTCTGCTGAATGAAGGAGCCGGAGTGGTCCCGGGACAGGTACCGGCTGCAGTCCTTGATATCCCGCAGCACGTCGTAGGAGGACTCTGTGCAAGTGCTGTCGTCGCTGAACTCCCCAGAGTCCTCCGTGGAATTCACCGAGTCCAAGAAGTGGCTCCTCTTGGAGCCCACGTACTGCACCATCTCCGTGCTGTTGCAAGATTTATTTAAGGCAGCTTTCTCCTCCTCCTCACCGTCCTCTTCCTCGCCGTCCTCTCCCTCCTCCCCCCAGATGATGCCTTCCTCAGATTTGAATTGAGAAGGGTCGGCGGCACCGCCGGGCCCCCTTTTCAGGGTGCTCCTGCTGTCCCTTTTGGTGCAGTTGCCGAACACGCTGGGGAAGAAGTTGAACTGGGCGTCCTCTTGTAGGGTGGTGGTCTTCTCCCGCACGTTGTCCTGGAAAGATTCGTATCTAATCTTTAGGGAGCAGACGTCGCTTCCCAAGGTGGAATCGTCATCATCAAACATGTAATTATCCACGTCCTCCTCGGAAAACAGGTTTACAGAAAGCTCATTTTTGGAGCAGAGGTCAAGCAGCTCGATTTTACTTTCGCTAATGAAAGATTCGAAATAGCCCCATTCCTGGTTGGGATTTGTTAGTAAAGGTTCCTCACCGTTGCATTTGTCTAATAGTAATCCCTCGTAATAATTTTTCTGAGTGGGGTCCTCTGAATCACTGTCAGATTTTTCTGCATCTCTTTTGTCCGCTGCCCTCGATTTATGCATAGGGAAGCTTAAAAGCTGGTCTGAAAGCAGTTGATCCCCATATCTCATGGTTTCTCCTGTGCTCATGCAGTGAATCCCTATATCAGAGACCGAACAGGTGTCATAATCCCTATTTATATCCCCCACTTTCAAGCTTATTCCCGGCTCTGCATCAATGCCGTCCTTTGATTCAATAAAGCAGCCCAGACAGGTCCGGCTCGGCTGCATCAAGCAGTCGCCCGTCAGCGCCGACATGCCTCCGGGCTCCATCATGGTGAAGGGAGCCTTCTCGCCGTCGCCCGGCAGCGACCAGGAGCTCATGCCCTTCGTCACGCAGGACGTGAGGGAGATGGCGTGGGCGGAGGAGTCATCCGAGGCGTGCTCGGGTACATCCGTCAGCCGCAGGGGCGACGGGGGGCTCAGCAAGCAGGGTTTCTTCGAAGTCAGGGGAGGCAGCGCCCGGTGGCAGGCGGGGTTTTCCTTCTGAGCCGTCGTCAAGGCTGAGAACGTGACCGCGGCCTCGGCGGCGGTGCAAGGCCTCTCATCGCCGTCCAGGGCGTGCGATTCTGGGAGGGGAGGACGGAAAAGGGAGGGAGAAAAGAAAGAAAAAGAGAGAAGGTTTACAACCCCCGCGGTCGTGCCGGGGTTCGCCACCCCGCTCCCCTTCTCCCGAGGGTTTGGCGGCGACTTTTCCCAGCCGCTCCTTCGGGAAGCGGCAGAGCGCGATCCTTCCCTTCTGGATTTAATTAACGAGGCGATGTGCAGGGAAGGGAGAGGCACGCTCTCACCCCCCCGCAGCCTGGAAGAGCTACAGGAATACGCTTAAAAATCCAAACCCATCCCTTTCCTCCTCATAGACACGCCGTTACCTGGATACTGCCCTTCAAATCTGACAAGGTTATTAAAAAACAAAACAAGCCTAAGAGAAGCGTTCTCATTAACATCGAAAAAATTAATGGAAAACTAAGATTCTTAAAGAAACAAAGCGTCCCCCCTGCGGTGTCTGCAGCTCAAACGTACCTGAACGGCGTTCCTGTTCGAGAGGCAGAAAGTTGCAGCGGTTTTTAAAAACCCAGCAGTCGTTTTGTCACCGTCCACGCCAAGGGAAAGTAGAGTTTAAAGCAATTTTTGTGGGTTTTGCCATTCTTCCCTAACCTCTTAAAACCGCCTTTTTAATAATGTAAGGATTTTTTTTTTTTTTTTACCTAAGGATTTTTTATTTTTCCCTCCTCGCACGCTTTTATGGCAGAATAAAGTTATGAATGTACTTTTATCTGACTTGGGGCTCAACGGACGCCGTGACCCTTGAAATTTAAATACAGCGTCATTTCACCCACGAAGACGCTCCGGTATCTCTGGATTAAAAAAAAAACCAAAGCTGATAGGAAAAGGAGCAAGACGGGATGGAAGGCTGCCCGCCCATGCCAAGCGTAAAACCGAGAGGAGGTCAAAATCCCCCAAATCTCACCCCAAAAGCTCCCAGCGCCTTGGTGCTACCGAGGGCCTTCGGGACGGAGCCGGCGGTGACGTCCGAAGCCACGCAGCGCCCTGAGGACTTGACACAACTTTCCAAGAGCCATACAAATCAAACCAGAAGTGCCTGTGAACACCTTCAACACGCGTGGCTGAGAAAAAACACCAGGCTGAGAAAAAACCAGGCGGACTTGCTTGAAATCTGTGCTGCTTCCCTTCCCTCAACAAGGGTTAAAAAAAAAAAAAAAGAAGGAAAAAAGCTGATTTTTCAGTCCCTCCCACCCGTTTTTAGATCAGAAACGCAGAGGTGGTATCTTTTTCCTTAAGAACCAAAACAAATTAACCAGTACAGTTCCACTTCAGAAGTGAAATAAAATAAAAATCAGCTTGGAGCGGCCAGGAAGCACGGCAGATTTGAGGGTAAAAGAAGAAAGCCTGTGAATGCTGCAGGACTCCAAAAAGGGGGAGGTAGAAAGCTGAAATTAAATCTGAAATGCTGCGTTCAGTGCTCAGAGACGCTCTTATACAAAATAAACTCTCTCTGGGTGTTGCTTTAGGTTTATACCTGTCGAAGTGAACTTAACTCCTGTGAAATACAAATGCCCAAAGTTGATTTTCTAGGGCCTGTATCGTCCTAAAACCAGGCACGCGTTCAATTGATGCTCTAAACACTGCTCCAAGAGATTACAGCTGAAAATGAAAACGCTGGAGAAGCAAAACCACGCAAAAACACGGAACCATCCTGCTGAGAACCAGCTCCGAAGGGAGACCAGTCCCTAACTGGGCACGGCAGCCGGCCTGCTCTGGGGTCACGCAGCCAGCACCCATTCATCCTTGGGTGAGAGGAGGCACAAAGCATCAGCCCCGGCCCCAGTGCCATCAACGGGGAGCTGGCGGCACCAGAGCTACTTACTGGTTCATTGCTTCGGATTCTGCAGCAACTCCTACACAACGATGTTTAATTAAAGCGCTCGTAAAGCCCTATTTAATTGAATTTCATGAAGTGGTATCGGATTCTAGGAATCACCCATCTTTACTGCGCAGGTGAGTGCTGGTTTGCTGTCTATTAGATGAGACAAGGGGACCACGGCGAGAAAATCTCCTTGGAGCCGTCACCAGCTGCGGCTTTACCACGTGGAGTCATGGAGGAGGTGGGTTGACGAAGACGGGTACCTCCAAAATGACATACGCAAGCGTACGCCTCACCTGCCACCAGCACGTGTGGCGGGGTCCTCACCGGCACCCGCGCGCCCGGAGTTGCTCCGGGTTTTCAGTAATGAACAAGAACATTTGCCTCCACACACCTTGTTTTGAGATGACAGAAGGGTTTGAACGTACAAGATGTCAGAGGACCAAGTCCTTGGTATCTAAAATAAGCTCAAATTTCTATATAAATAAATATCTCTCTCTCTCAAGATTTATAGGCCAATAAAAATGTAGAAAGCCGTGAAATTAAGCTTTAATTAGTTATTGCTTGTGAAAGCAAGGATGGAATCGGTTAAATAGACAAAGTCAGGTGTTTTGGGCAGGCTGCTGGAAGGGGCTGATCCTTCCCCACCGACGTCGACGGAAGCTGGGATGACTTAGCGGCTCCCAGGAGCGGGACTGTGGCCAGCAGCACCTGGGCACGCCGTGGGCCAGGGGATCCCACGTGCTGGCTGGTGGGCCACGCAGAAAAGGCAACAACAGCTCAGCAGTCCGACCTCCCCTTTCCAAGGCTGTTAATCCAGGTTTGTTTTCTTCCACCCAACCTCTCATTTTTCCCCAGTTTGTAGGAACTAAGCATCCTTCAGGCAAATTTTGCTGAGATTGGCTCGTGGGTTCCTAAGTAATTGTGAAGAGAGGGAATGATTCCCAACAGACAGAGGGGCTACGTAGTCTTGTATGACTTTTTTCCCTAAGAAACCAAACCAAAATTCATAATTCAAACTGCGTGTGCATGTAAACATTTCCAACCACGCATACGCACGAGCCAAAGCAGCACTTGTTAAGACCTAAAAAGGTGCAGATTCACAGCTGGAGTGACATCCGTGCAGAAAATACACATTCACCCTACTGCTCCACGTTGTGGAGATACCTGCAAACCCCTAAAATGAAATACACGGAAGGAATTAGGAAAATAAGTTGGCTTGCAAGTTGTCGCCGCTCCCTCATGTAGTGTAATTAAGTTCCTTACCATTTTCTTTCACCCCATTAATCAGGATGGTTTCTTGGTCTTCTGAGGCACAATCCTGCTCTTGTTGGTCATCCATCAATTTAACCTCTTTCTGTTCACTCCATGCCCCGCTGCATCTGGCCAACCTGCGCATTTCCAGAAACATAACCACCGTCAGTACAATTCCCACAATTGGATCAAGGAACCGTGAATAAAAAAATAACAACAATGAAAAAAAAAAAACATCCCGCACAACCTCACATGCTGCCCTTACGAGGACAAATACTATTTATTTAGGAGATTGTCTTTTCACTTTTCCACTCCAAAAGCCAAGCCCGATGTATTTCAGCAAGGTTAAAATGCTATATATCACCGTTTCCTTCCCCAAGTCCTTCTTTAGAAGGACTTCACGTAGCCCGAAATCGCTTTTCAGATAAGCGTTGTTGTTATCTCCGGACAGGCGAACGGAGACGCAAAGGAGGGGACTCGCCTCAGGTCAGGCAACAGCCACCCTGCGTCGGAGCTGGAAAAGAAACGCAGATATCCCGCGCAACAACCACTTGCCTCAGCTACCGCTCTCATTTTCCAAGTGCTGCAGGTATGAAAAACTCCCCCAAAAAGCAGTTTTTGGGGAAAAAAAAATGCCTCTGGTCTCATTCTTCACTCAAAACACTTCTTCACCGCGCAACTCCTTCCTTGAAAGCCTTGTTCCCCAGCTGCCTACCACCACCCGCACGGTCCCCGTTGGGTTAAGCTTCATCGTGGCTGGATGACCACCAGTCAAGGCTGACTGGACTTGATGGTCCTTCTCCAAAACAACAAAACCAGGATCAGAACCAGGCCCAGATTTTCTCCCTTCCTCAGCTGAAGATCCCCCCACGTTAAAATGATCTCCAGCCTAAGGAAAGGGAGACGGTGCAACGGAGAGAGGCGGCTCAGTCGCCGGGCACGGGTCGCACAGGGTCACCTTCATCAGTGCTCCTGATGGACAGAACTTCACCTCTTTGACTGTAAATTCAACTCAGAATCTACTTTTTCCCTCCTGGCACCTTGAGCTCAACTCTCTCACAGAACAGGTACTAGATTGAAGCATTGTTTTAGGTGGTTTTTTGTTTGTTTTTGTTTTGGGGTTTTTTTTTTTTTTAAATCAACATTTGTCAACGTCTGATCTTCCCACAGTGTTCACTGCCCTGGGTTCAGCAACGGAACTTCATTCATATTCAGATTTGCAGTGGAGCCCTCTTAATTAACACGAAATCTTTACAACCCTCTTAGCAAGTGAAACCTTCACTGAACTTAAAGATGTTGTGACACCGAGAGGAAGATAAGAATAACAAGCATCAGCAACTCCATTCCTTTGCATATTTAGAGGAATATTTAACTAACCCGGAGAGTTTCACTTTGATGCAAATCCGAATTTCAAAGCTGGAAAGGCCAGACGGTTTGCTGCAGTAAGAACCCTCTCCCCCACCAGCACCCGCACCCTCCCCACCACCCCGGGCTCCAGTTGAGAACAGCTCCAGCCGAAGCGTCGCTGACGTGCTGTAACGGGAGCGACTCGAAATGCCAAAGCACGGATCAGGCAGCTCGGGAGTCATTTCCATGGAACCAGAAGAAGATTAACTTCTAAGTGTGAAAGCGGCTCTGCGTTTTCCGGTAACGGCCTACAACTTCATGGCTTCTTGGCAATATCTCCTGCCTATTAAATGTATGTTAATTAACATAAATATTAATAAATTAAGTTTTAAAATAGCTATTAATGAAAATATTAATAAAATATCTGAAGCCTCAGGAAAACTAGAGGCCAGAGAACCACCACAGGCCAGCGTGACTTCTGGGGAGGGGGCTGTTTGCTGCCCGGGGAAGCTGTGGGAGAAGGAAAAGCTGAGTTGAGGAAGGAGCTTCAACAGGTTCTGACCTGGTGGGTGAGTTCTGCACACCCTCACAGTTTGCTAAGAGGGAAAGAAATGTGCAACGATCTTCATTTCATCTGGCCATGGGCAGGTAGGGTTGGAGAACGGTGCATTTGGCTACGGACATTTACAGATCTGAACCTGTTGCTCACTTCAACGCACCCAGTGTGGATGATGGGACCATCATCTCCAATGTACGGAAGGTCCTAACCAGCGTTCCTGTATATTCTGATCTCCACCGTCTTTCTGAAGTGCAGAGGTGATGCTCTCACGGTCACCAGCAGATGCAAAGTAGAAGGGAAGAGGCCCTGCCATCACGCCTTGCTTGCGATTATCTGTACCCGAGAGGCTTCGGCATTCAGAGACTGCCCCCACAATTTATTCTATTGATTTCCCTAATTATTTTCAACCTAGTTGACACTGCCGGCCTCCACAGCACCTGGCGGTAATGCACACGGCAGCTTCTGCGCTGCGTGAAATGGAGACCTGCTTTGGTTTGGTTTGAACCTGCTGCCCTCCAAAGGATGGGCCATGTTGTCTCACCGAAACGCAGCCTCGGTCCTCAAAAGGACTTTACCATAATTACACCCACAGGAGAATCACGGCAACGTTTCCAGTTACCCAAGTCAAATCAGGATACTCCTGAGCTTTTCCTCACCGTTCCACGTTTAAACCCCAGGTTGAGGGGCAGGAGCTGACCCAGCGTTGCTGTAGAAAGCTTCGTCCTGCAAGCCACGTCCTTGTTTTAGCAGCACGACAGGCTGAGACCCGCAGTTCTACGCTCAGAAGCACAAGCATCGCCTCTGCCCGGCTCTGCTAAGCTGGTTTTTGCCTGGGTGTACTGGCGTACAGCGATTTGGGGTAAAATGCCGCGGGTGGCCCGTTTGCAACCGGCGGCACAATCACAGCCATATAACAAGTAACGGCTTGCAATGAATAAAACAGAGGACAAAAGCAGAAACTATAATTCCCCAATAATGTAAATTTGTCACTTCCAGCGCACACAACATCTCCGGAGAGAAAATAACAACGCGGACATAAAACACTAACGAGCTCAGCAAGAAAGATCTCGAGCGTTTTAAAGAAGGCATCATCCTGTTTCCGCTGGGATTTCCACTGGAGGAGGAAGGAGCACGGTCTTAGGCGTGGGCTGCACGCTTCTCTGCCTGCCTGCTTCTTGCTCTTTCAGTTTGTGGAGTCGGTGGTTTACGCAGAAGGGACGTTTCTGATGGATGCGATCCAAAGGCTGGAGAAGACAATGAAGGCGACGACACGCAAGAACGAAGGGGGTGTGCCTGCAGACGACTGTTCTCCTCAACCGCAGTAACTCTGAGAGCAGAGCTGAGCTCTGAGACAGACAATCTGAAGTTTGTGGAGACCTGCTCAACAAGAGGACCTTTTGGGAGCGGTGTGACCACGAAAGGTCAGATCCCAAGAGGGACAAGAAGAAACACCGGCGACTGCGAAAGAAAAGCTGACAAAGGGGCTTGATACGATGCAGAACAAGAAGAAACCGAAGGCTGGGAATAACAAAGAGGAGGAGAACAGCTGGGTCCATGGGAAGAAAAACCAAACCGAGAGAGGTCTGGGGTATAAAGGCGAGGGGCAGAGAATCCACTAGGTAGCAGGAGAGCACAAAACACAGAGCCATCGGTGGACAGAAGAATAAAGGGGAGAGAATATGGATTTCAGACGGCGTCAGACCATTGAAGAGATACACAACTGGGTCACGCTATTATGAAGACCTGACAGGAGGAAAATCAGTCACCAGCTTGAAGTTTATGAACTTGACTGGAGCTGGAGTGGATGGAGGAAGAGGACGGCAGGTGGAAGACGGTGGTCAAAGATGTGGGATCAGATGAAGTCCACGTCTGTGGGGGAGGAGGGCAGGAGCACAGCTTGGCAGGCTGTGCTTCAAGGACGGTCACAGGCGGTTCACACGTAGGGAAGAACTCAGAGGGACTTTTCTTGATTGCACCACATACTGTAGGGCACTGGTCTGCTAAGATCACAGCTGGCACGACAGAGAAAGATACCAGCTGAGAAAGGAGATCAAAGGGAAGAAGTCGCAGAAAGCAAGCCGTGGAGCCAAAAAATAATCCAGCTGGTTTTAAGCACAAGATGGACAAATTAAGGGACAGAAGGACAGGATGCAGTTGCCCGTGACAGCAGTACACAGGACTCGGTGACCTGGAGAAATCTCTTTCAGCCCTATGACTCATGTCAGGCAAAGGACTGCAAGTGCCTCAAAAAACCCCTCAGCATCACAGCTGAGAAAATTCCCCATTCCTCGTGGGTCCTGTCAGTTTTCCCACGGCTCGCGCTGACAGGGTTGTACAAAAGCTGTTCGCGGCCACATCGCGTGCACAAGTCCTGGAAGAATACAAACCAAAACGGACCCTCTGCTGTAAACCACCCGTTGCCTTGCGAGCAGGTGTCCTTCAGCCCAGATGGCCAGGCTACCCAAAGCAATTTTTGTTCTCTTTCAAAAACCCATGTGATACTTGAGACATTTTATGGGCATTGCTGTTGCCAGAGTGGAGGCAGACATCCGAGAACAAAAGCCGATGTCCCAGCTGAGGCCCCACGAGCTCCCTCTGCTTCCAGGAATATGCCACTATCCTGGTAGAACATCCCTTCATCAGTTCTTCGGAGTAAACCCAGATTATTTCTTTTCCTATAAATTCAACAGCGTATGCAAAGCATCAGCAACACGAGCAACACTCCCTATAGGAAACGTAATCAAGAGGTGCCGGTTATTTACCTAGAACAGAGGAAACGCCGAAATTACAAAGCTAAAACATCTGGCCACGTTCACACATTCATCTCCAGTCAGATAAACGATGGCCCTCATGTTCACTAAAAACAGGCACTGTTTTGTACAGGTTGGATTTCAGCATGTTCCTATCATCATTAATTTTACAAAGGTGAAAGGGGAAACACCACTAATTTGTACAACCACGAGGGAAAATGCATCTGCTCGATGCCTTGTCCTCTACAAAGAAAGCCCCAAGTTGCTTTGCTTCTTTCTCAGCCAGAAACTGGCCGTTCCCCCCAGTACTGCACGCTCCTGTCCCGAATGGATGGTTACAAAGCTGACGGGTCCATCACCCCGCTGCCGTCAGAGGTGCCACGGGGATCAGTCCAGCCGGAGAGCCCCCCTCCCCAGCTGCCGGCCCAAGGAGAAATTGTGCCCAGGGACCTGCTGGAGAGATCTCCTCCTCCGGAGAGGACTCTCCTTGGGAAGCAGCTGTGATTTGGCTCGTGGTGTTTTCCAGCAGAAGCAGCGATGGTGGCAGGGACACCCTGGAAGCACTTCCAGGGGATAAAGCCAGCCAGCTAGCCATGATGGCTACGTAATTCAGTGTTGGCCACAGCTACTGAACATCTCCTCGTTCATATTTAACACACTCCTCCCACGCAGAAGAGAAAAAAGAATTAAAAACAATCCACCAGGTAAAAATAAATAGCCTACCAGAGTGACTGAAAGCCCACCTGCACATCTGGGAATTCCATTGGTTGGACGCGATTGCAGGTTGGCGAAAGCTGTTCCATAATTAAAGTTGCAAGAGTGTTTCGGCTCCAAGCTGAATAAACAAAAGGTCGCCAGCGTCCAGACAGAACCCAACGTGCCGGTTCCTATTGACACAAAACTTCTACAAATCGAGTGCTTTTATTTGGTAGATGGAGAGGGAGTACCCGAAGTGAGGGAAAATCTTTTTATGGAGAAGTGGGGGAAGAACGCGAAGAAGATGTGGCTTTTTTTCCTGCAGAGTTGTGAATAAGTGCAGGTGTTCTGTATATGCAGTTGTATCTTGCAAAAAAAGAGCTTTAGAGAAATTAATTACATGTCAGAGCCTCTGACAGGTCTTTTAAGAATTATGATACTTTTGAATGAAAACATTATACACTTAAAAAGAAGTACCATGTAAATGTCTCTGAGATATTTGCAGTCAGTGGAGTAATAGTAGAGAAGAATCCAGCTCCACCCGTGGCACGAACGGATGCTGAACGCGCCGTGCTCCTCCCAACGACGACGGCTCCCGCCCGTGCAGGACCTCACTAACTCCCCTGCAGAAGCCTAAAACAGAGTCCCACCACGCCCCAGGAGCCGGTGCCATGGTGTCAGGCTCATCGGTCACTGACCTGAAGGATGCTGTTTGCCTACCAGATTCTGAACTTCCCAAATCCCTTTTATTCCAGAGATTCCGCTTGGACGTTGGTTTTTCACTCTAATTTGATAACTGGTGGGTGAAGTGATAAAAATTTCCACTTGCCAGCAGAGAGGGTTGTATTTCACTACTAAGTCTCTAAAAATTGGTCTTCTAGAAGAACCTCTCTGAGTAAACCTGGTTTTCCAAGAATGTACATTTTTATTTAGGCCAAGGGTCCCTGAATTTTGCCCAGCAGCTGACAAGAGAAAAGTACGAAGAGCATATGAGGTTTCCAGAACCAATGGGGTTGGAAAGGTAAAGCTTCTAAGGAAAGGTATAACGTGAAACTGTCCTCCCCTTCTGCCCATCACGAAGTGCTTCTCTGGTCCACAGAAATGATGTTGGACTTAAGGGTTCAAGTTCCAAAGTTATTTTCCCAGTAAAATCTCATGAGGAAATCATATCTCCCAGCAGTTCCCCGGGCTTTTCCTATCAACGATGGTGAACAGGTGGGAGAAAAGGCCGAGTGAAGGAGAAATAGAAAACAAAGGCGGCCTTTCTGGGTCGATCCCAGCCGTGAGGCATCTAAAACGCTTCAAGAAGGCAAAGTTTGACAGAGTCAACGTTACCTGAGAATAGGTTCGGCAACTTAGGTATAAATACAGATAAAAGCCTCCGATTCGGAATAAATCTAGGGGGAAAAAAAAAATGAAGTTGATTTAAAAAAGAGCTTGTGGAGAAAATGGAGAACACAAAACCCATGAAAAGAAGAAACAATTTAAGAACAAGCGTGTTCCCAGAAGGTGTAAAGGACGGATGGCTTGTTAATATTCATAGCAAGCCTCCAGTTTTCTCCTCAGCGAAAGCAGAGGCAATAATTACAGCGGAGCCCAAGCCCCAACTCCAGCAGACCCCAAGATATGATATTCAGAGCAGACTGTTTTAGAGCCAACTCCAAAATAAATGACGGTTTTTGACCTTACTCTGGAAGGACGTAAGGTGCAAGTGTTTCAAGACCTGTCACAAACAACTTGAAGGAAAAAGGAAGGAAGGGAACAAAATTATAGCCTTCCTGACAAAGCACACGTGAAATACAGGAGGAGCTTTCTCTGCAAACGTGTTCTCGCACATCAAGAGCAGCAGTAGATCATAAAGGGAAAAAGGCGGCAATTAAAATCCTTGAGAAGCTGAAACGCATGAGGGAATGTCTGAACTACGGCGTATTTCAGCATAAAACTGTACGGTATTCCGGAAAGGACAGCTGCTAAATGCTAAAGGTGAGAGCAGCAAAATGCAAAGACAGAGTGAAGATCCACTACGCTATGGGCGTGCAAGGGACGGGTGCGAGACGGGGCCATAACCGGGGAGAGGGGGGACCTCGTGGGGAAAAAGCATCCAGGAAGTACCGCAGAGACCAGGGAGACAGAGAACGGGAGGAAAAAGGACAGTCCGAGTCCAAAAGCAAACGCTACTGGCTTCGGATGAGCAACAGCTCAGCGCCACGTCCTCAGAGACGGCAGTCGAGAACCCGTTGGAAAGTTGATGGCTTCGGTAAGGAAGAAGCAAATATCCCTCTTCACCAGACGCGGGATGAATTTACACCGTGGGGCCAGAGAACTGTTCCCCTGGGAATGACGAGGGGGAGGCAGAGCGGGAGCCCAGGTGGACTCCTGAGGGTTTCAGTGAGTACATCCAGTTTCAGGGTCAGGAAGCAGAAAGAGGATTCCTGGCTACCAAGAGCAAGGGAGGACCATGGAGAAGAGTCACCAGGATTCTTTTGGGTCATCGTCTTTCATTTTATCATCGGGTTTTATTTCACAAAAGGGGAAGGAAATGAAGCAATCGTTGGTGTCACCAGCTGCGTAGTTTTGAAAAGCACTGCCAAGCTGAGGGAGAGATTTTCCTCTCCTGAAAACAAAAAAGAATACAAACTTTGGTTTAGCTGTGGTGGCCTAAAGTAGAACCATTTCTATAATTATTTAAAAAGATTAATAGCCTTATCCAAAGAAAGACGGTTTTATGATTGACAACAGACAGACCTGGTATTAAGCCGTTGGCACAAGCCTATTAAAAAATCTGCGATGAAAACTGTCACGGGTCTGGCTGCCACCCCGCTCCCAGGACGGGCTTGTCATTGCATGAGCTAAATGCATCCTCTCTGTCTCAGCAGGCAAGCCAAAGGTCAGCAGACCTGACCAAAGGTCACCTCAGAAGAACATGAACAGCAGCAGCTACCCAGCCAGGGTTAGCTCCTTCTTTTTACAGCTTATTAGGATTACGAATACGTGTAGAGAAGCAGAAGTTATCTTTGTCTGGGATGGGATGAGAGGAAGGCAAGAGAGGATTTGAGGGATTTTCTCAACTTTGCTCTTGACACATAAAGATTGCAAAGAACGGAGGAAAAATATTTCTTGGAGGAGGAAGACCTGAATGTATCTGGAAGAGGAAGAACCCCGATCTCTCTTCTCCACGGCACAGGCACATCTTTTAGGACTTGCTACGCTCTATCTAGCTCCATGAGGGTCACAAATCAGTGGATCTCATTATTTTCGAGCAGACCTGACTTCACTAGATGGGAACTCAAATATAACCAACCCTTGGGAAGAGCACACGTCCACCCTCCGCTGCCTCTCACACAAGATACCTACAGAGGCTTTCAGGAGTATCTAAGAGCAAACTGATAAACTGCTACGAGAGGCCGGCAAGGCCATGAAGAGAGCGAGTAGCTCATTAACAAGGCTTATTAAGAGCTCAGAATACGAACCACCACCATCGGCAACACACCAAAAAGCAAACCAAGAGGCAAACCAGAGCAGCCCAGGATTGAGGCCCTTCCAACCCTGGGGTTCAAAAATTGGCAGCATGGTCTCAAAACCTCACCTGATACTGGAAATTAGAGGTAAACTGACTGTTGTGCAAATCAGTGAAGCAAATAAACTTTTTCTGTGGCAAGCCAAAGAGAAGCTAAAAACAGTCGTCAGTCCCGTTCGTAAGAGGTGGTAAGGAAATCGGATGTTTCACTTGGGAGAAAAAACAGAGACTTTTGGACAACTTTAAAAGGCATCTCCTCTCCCAGCGTGGGCTTACAGCTGAATTTTAAGGGCGCTGAAACATTTTAATGGCTCTGGTTAATTAGCTTACGCGTGCAGGAGATACTCCTTCCCACTGGAAGGGACCAAGGAGAGCTGTAGGTGACACATAGCACATAGGTGACAGATTGTACCAACTTTCTGTCCCATCGACTCACTTCATCGATAGACATCGACGCCGAGCATGGGCCGCGATGCTGGCAGGTGGCCCCGTGGTGTCCGACTCCAGATCACTCAGCATTCACTGCGGACAAACTGCTGATAAAATTAAAGAGGGCGCTCAATGCGCCACACGATAGCTACAAAAATAACGTTCAACATACCATAGCAAAGTTTTGGGCCGAACTGGAGGGGAAAACAGCAACGGAAGCATTTTTCTTTAGAGATGAGTTGAGAATTGGCGTTTTGGCTTTGTCAAGAAGAGCTGGCGTTGCTGTGCTAGCATTGCCTCGATGGGGTTAACGTTAGCAAGCGGGGTCCCCACTGCTGCCACCACCCCGTGCTCGGGTAGAAGAAGACAAGAGGCCCAAAGACAGCCCGTAATGTTGCTTTTTGCCTTTCCTCCTTAAAATCAACTGTATGCCAAACACGTCATTTTCACTCAGTCTCCGGATATAAAGTTAAGATAAATCAGAAATGTTAAGGGCCTGCATTTCTGATCAAATTAGGCTGGAATGATTAAAAACCCCAACCCTCACAAATCCGCAAAAGTTGAAAATTCAGTGCGACACCGGGGCGTTAACCTTACAAAAACACGAGGCCCTCTCCAGAGCTAATTGTGTATCAGTGGAATCTAAAATAACAAAAGCCATTAAAGAACAGTTCAGGACGGAGATTTCTTGTCGGGCAGAACTGCTGCAGTTAAAAGAACTTATTACCAACGTTCTCCTCCTGCAGCAGTATTTACGGACAGGCCTACGGGACAGGAAGCAAGCCTTCCTGTGAACCTCATCGGGAAATACGAGAGACCGAGCTCAGGTGCATTAACATCACAGAAGCTGACTAAGAAAGGGGATGTTTCCCAGTCCCTTGCACGCCGGGTTTTATCAAATAACTCAGCTGAAGAACGGTGCGGAACATTTTGTTTAAAGCTACAGATTAATACGGAGCCAGAACGGCACGCGGACATGGATTTCACAGAGCTACGCTGATGAAGAGACTCAGTCTTAAACTTTACGATTACCTCTTTTTTTGACTTCTTACAGTTGCCTATCCGAAACAGTCTCTTCTTGTCCCTGCTAACCATCGGGTTTAAAAAAGGAAGAAAGAAAAGAGGATTTTTTTTCCTGTACAAATTTGTAATATATTAAAATTTGGACCAATGAGGGCAATTAAGCTGGCTGGTGCTGCAGGAGGATATGAAAGCTCATCAGGATATTTGCAGTAACCCTGGTGGGGTAAACATTTATCTTTTCTAATATCTCCAAATTAGAAATTTTATAGGGAAGAAGAGATCTTAGCAAAGCTCGTTTGTCTCTTATTAGCCATTAGCCGACAGGGACTCAGGATAAGAAGTGTTAATTTCTGAAGTATGCATAATGTTCATAAAAGCACAGACAAGGAAGACCAAACAACCGAGCGGAGGCGCGGGAAGAAATGAAGCCAGAGCAACAGGAGCAAGGGCTCGTTTGCATCTTTGCCACACCGACAACCCAATGCTAAAACGCGAGCCGTCATCGGCTTTGAGCAACTAAGGCAAGCAGATTGCTAGAGAAGAGGTGAAGGTGACAGACCCCCTCCTCCAAAAAGGGTGACATTTCTCATGGATGTGGAAACAAAAATCCCTTAGCCGTTAAACCCAAGATCCTAGCCAGATCCTGTGAATATTGATGAACAACCTGAAGTTTTATAAGGATTTGTCCTTTTTATAGCCATGTAAGTGACTGTATTGATAACAGATGGGCTCTTCCATATAATTTCCTTTTTAAACTTTCAGCTTCACGCAATTCCCGCGTAATCCTTGTGCTGGGAAAGCAAAGCCTGTGCTTTTAGCTCCAGAGCATAAAGCTGGGGTTACTTCTGTTCAGTTGCTTTTGCTTTCAAGACCTTTAATTACACAACCGGGTAGGTGCTCTTAAATACATCATCATCATCATCGTCATTTTTTCCCAGAGACCCCCTGGGTGTATCGGGTCTGTCGGGTGAGGTGAACCTAAAAGTGACTTCCACTTAAAGGAACTATCCAGTACGTGCCGACTTACGCGCATTTTCATAGTAGAGAGGGCAGCTTCCCATAGCCGACACAGCCGGACCACCGAATTTTACGGGTAAAATGGCTTCCCAGCCTCATCCCGTGACGCGCATCTGAAGGAGCCAGTGCTTCTGACTGAAAAGGGAATAAGGGGAGGCAGGAAAAGCAAATGATCAAAACACTTCTCACACCGAGAAAAGAATCTATCAGCCCCGATAAGGAGTCTGAATTGATGACAATTATAAGATACCATCCATTTCAGCTAATAATTCAGAAGAAGGATGAATTATTTGAGGAGTAATATGTGATCATTTATTTAAAGGCCTATTATAATGTGCAGGCTGGAGGAGGCAGGGTTAAGGGTGTACGAGCACTTCAGCGCTTACGTTTCCGGACGGTTGTACCTTAACAAACGCAGAAATTTAACAGCCCAGTATTTAGTTTTAAAATCCAGCTGCTGGTTTAGTTTATAGGGCTCCTGCATTTATAAAACAGCAAACCATTTTACAAGGCCATGTTACAGGCATTCCACTTTTCCTCCGCTTTCCTATTAATTTAATAAATCTGCCAACATTTGCCTTTGAGAACTGGTTCATTTATTTAAAATTCCCAAACACCCCCATCCATGGCTCCGCATGCCGGTCAGAGGGAAGCGTCAACGAAACACAAAGCTACGTCTCTTCATTTTCGCTCGGAGAGATTCTGGGTTCCGCCAAATGCCGAAGGTGATTTCCAAAGGCAAAAAATCCCGCATTACGAGCGATTGCAGCTCCTAAGACACCGGTCCAAATCTCCATCCGTAGCCAGGTAACGATCTGGAATGCTGATATTTAAGAGGAAGAATATCTGGACAGCTGCCCCAGCTCCCTGGGAAGCGATGTTTAGTTAAAGTCTTGGATATCGCTGAAAGAAGATGTGGAGATGTCACACTGCGGCTGAAGCGTTTTTTCAAGTGTCGAATTATTCACCCGTGAATCTCAGATGTGAAATCCAAGTGCTCCGGTACTGCCCCGGCTTTAGACAATGTCTGATTCCTTTCTGTGCCACGGTGGGGTCTCTTCATCAGCTTGCTTTCATCTATAATCACAGCCAGGTCATGGATTATTAGTCACATTCACTGCAAAATCCAAACTCCGCTACGCCAATCAGCCAGCCTGGGACTCCTGAAACGCTCCCCCGGCATCAGGGACCATGCGGCAACGGCAACGGCGACGCGCAAGGGCCGGCCTTCATACCAGCAAAACCAGCATGCCACCGCCATGCAAATTGGAAACGAGGAGGAAGTCAAGATGTTCACCCGTTCTTTCTCCATGTGAACGTAGCAGGAAGAAAAATTTTTTTAAAAATCATAAACAAAGGCATTTATCAGCTTTTGCTGGAGGTGTTACTCTGCATATTGAGCCGCACGGCAGTGATTGTTTCATTAGCAGGACCTTGGTTACGTTTGCGATGCGAACGAGTCTGGGAGAACAGAGGGAAAGATACTACGGGCAATGCCGCAGCGAAGATAAATAGGCAAACATCCCACGCCTGACATTAGTTAATACATCACCGCTTTATTCACTTAGGGCAGCCGTGAAATCAATTTTTTCAGAAAAAAATAAAAAAATTTGTATCCAAATCTGTGCTCACAATAGGAGCGAGGCACGGAACGATGGAATGGGGAGGGAAAGCTTGGCTTTGCTGCAGGTTCTAACTCGGCTGATTTGTCTTCGCCTAACGCAAAGCCCTGCTAAGCACTTTGTTTCCCACAAAGGATGATTTTTGTCATTTTTCCTCCAAACTAAACCATCTCTCTTTTTAAAAACTTCCTCAGAAGCCAGTAGCAATGCGTTCCCAGCCTCTCAAGGATGCTTTACTGTCCTTCCCAAAGTATCCCGGCTAAATCGGTAGCAATGACGGAACTGCTAAAAATAAACAAATCTTCTCTTTGGTAAGGCTAAAAATACATTTCAAACTGGTCAAATCCCATCTTATTTCTGGAAAAACTCCTGAGCCTCGCACCGTAAAGAATGAGACTGCGCTGAAGTCAAACCCAAACTGAAAGCAGCCCGTTAAATGCCAACCCAAGGATGAATTCGTGGTTTCGTATCCATTCCTCTGGAAAACCAAGACCAGATCACGGATAACTCATCATCCGCGATAAAAACCAATCTGTTGGAATTTCCTGGAGATCCTGCCACGGCTGGAAACAGGGCTTGCTCTCCAAAGGGATTTAACAGAGTCCACATGCCACCTCATTCCCTTTAGGCTTAACGATCTTATGCTCCGCTGTGCGATTAAAAGGTGTGCAAGGCAGGAGCCTGGGGATCCCGCACATTGCACGGGCACCTCGAATCCCGATCGGACTTTCCAAACTACTCAGTGCTTCATTGGGCAGCAGCTGTCAATGACGCAGGGGCTTTTGTCTATTTTGAGCTCAAATTGATTGGCAATTTTGAAGAACGCTCCGCAAATTGCTCCGCTAATCACAGCGACTCCAGCCATGTAACTGTATTAAAATAACATCAGCGCTGAGACAGAAAACGGAGAAGAGCCAGGAAACGCTGAGCTGAGCCTGCTCGGCATCCTTCATCTTGCCTGCTTGTACCGGGATGTTGCAGCCTCCGTGGTTTTTTCCCCTCCGCAGCGATCTGGTTCTGGCCGCTCACACCCGTTCAACAATAACACCACTTGGGATTTCGACGCCTCTTTACGTTTCCGAAGCGCTGGGGCACGTTTTTAAAATGCGAGTGTCAGCCGTTGCTGGCAAAGGCCACAGCTGAAAAATAATGTAACTCTCCAGGGAATCATTGACAAGAGGCAGAATCAGAAGATTTTAAATTCCTCTTATGCCAAGTTGCCTGTAAATCCTTTTAGCGGAGACAGGGAGAGACGGGGCTTACCCACAAGATGGGGATGCTGGCAATCTGCTCCCAGTGCATCCTCCTGCTGCCGGCATCTGCCCTCCCCCAGGTACCCAGCTCGAAACCAAAAGAGCCTTGGGGAGCATCACCTTCTCCTCTGGTTCCTGACTCTGTAAGGAAAGAGCAGTTTCCATCTTCTGCGGTGAACACCGTTGGCAGGGTGAGATCCCAGCATCTCCCATCAGGGCCTGGAGAACTGGGGGCACCAACGCCCACTCCAAGGTCAGAGCTCTTCTGTTGTGGAGACACGATGACACTGTGAAGTAAGCTTTGAAAAGGGCGTTCTGTGTCTGTTACTCCCCAGCTCATCAGTTCAGATTTAAAAAAAAAAAATATTTAAAAGTTTCATCTGGACAAACAAAACATCGTCCCAAGCACGGACACACATGCAACATTGGGTCATCGGTCACCACCATGGGTCAGCTAAGCCGTGGTCATTTGGATTCGGCGCGTGGTGCCCTCTGAGCTCCGGCAAAGCGGCAGGACCCTGCCCGGGAAGGCGATGGGCTGCATCCAGGCTGTCTGCGTGGGACGGGCACCAGTGAGCGTGGGGAAACAGCTCGTCAGTAGGCGTGGATTCAAAATCTTCAGGCGGAAGAATCTGCCTCCCGTGTGCTGATGGGCGTCCCAATTACTGGCTGTCCTAAACAACAGATTAAAAAGGGCAGGGGAACAATGCCTTGCTGCTGGCTGACAAACAAAGGTCGATACGGAAGGATAAATCACCCCTTCTACGCATTTCACGTACACCAGTGAAACATCCTCGACAATGGATCAAATCGAAGTCCATCGCCAAGTTCAAGAACACGATTAATGCAGATCTATTCATTTCAAGGAGGGTCGGTACAATGGATTGCTTTCCCCTTCAAAAATTACTCAAAACTGCACGCTTCCTTTTCATTCTTCTGCATCTTAACATTTAAAAAAAGAAATACGGCACACGCGTAACGGGAGAAAGGTGGTATACAAATCATAGCCTGCTGCAAAAAGTTGATTTCACAAAGACTTTCCACGGCACAGGGACAAGGACCACTTGTTGATAAATTACTTTCAATCGGAAAGCGGAAAGACGTATTTGTATGCATTGGTATGCACCCTAAGTGCTGCTATTGTTGAGCAATTTGATGGAAGTCCACTAAAACGTATCGCGTGGCTTTTATTTCACCTCATTTAAATGAAATTAATGGATAGGGACGGTGCCTAGGGACAAAACGGAGTCCTATACATAGACACACATCTTTTTGGTTAAGGAATATCTAGGCCGAATCATAGAATGGTTTGGGTGGGAAGGGACCTTCAAAGCCCATCCAGTCCAATCCCCCTGCAAGGAGCAGGGACATCTCCAACCAGATCAGGTTGCTCAGAGCCCCGGCCAACCTGGCCCTGAATGTTTCCAGGGATGGGGCATCCACCACCTCTCTGGGCAACCTGGGACAGTGTTCTGCCACCCTCAGCATAAAAAATTTTTTCCTAATATCCATTCTAAATCTACCTCCCGCTATTTTGAAACCATTACCCCTCGTCCTGTCACAACAGGCCCTATGGAAGAGTTTCTCCCCGAATGATCCACTTAGGCTGCCCTTATCCCTTCAGGACTTACCTGTGCCAACAAGGATCTGACCAGCCCCATGGTGCAGCTTCAATTCAACACGCATTTTTACATTGCGCAAGGAATGGGCAGGAAGGGGCGCAGGACAACGCACCACTGTTTCGGATAGCTCCGTGATGCCACCAAGATCCTACACAAAAGCAGAAATCGGCAACGAGAGCAGCCTCCGTCCGAAGCTCAAGGCCACACACATATTTGCTGGTGGAAAAAGGTTTGCTACCACTGAAACGAAGCCGAAAGCCAAGCTGCATTCAAACCAGGCCGCAAGCTTTTGAAACCAAAGACACGGGTAAAGAGCGTTTTGGCGAAATGCTAGGTGGGAAATCTGGGAGAAGGGCCTGGGTTTTGTACGCTGACTGTTCACGCAGCTCAAGGGCAACGAGCCCTGGGATCTGTGCCAGGGAAATGCCGCGTCCACCCTAAAAAGAGTTCATTCCCAAGACGGAGCTCCTGCAGAGCTCCAGATCCCAAAGATAACAGCCCACCTCAAAATGACCTGGGATTTCATTAGGGCTCATAACTGAGGAAAAAAAATTGCTCCCAAACATGCATTACAAATTCAGTCTGTAGAAATTCCTTCAGAGGCATCTACCTCAGTTAAAGCAAATGATGTGCGGGCATCCGATTGGCGGCCAACAAGCGATTCTGCCTCCGGGAGCAGGAGCTGGTGGGGATGGAAGCTGCAAGGAAAGTGGGGAACAGGCTGAAGCTCTGCCAGGGACGGAATGGGAAGCAACTGCAACTTCTGCCACGGCCCAGGACCTCCAGTGGACTCTACCTGCACAAGCGCCTGCAGCTCCAAAGCAGGGATTGAGCGAATCTCCTCTTTGAGGAACAAAATGCAGTTGTGACGCGGAACCTTGGTGAACTCCAGCCCGGAGGAAAACCACGGCGGGGACAAAGAGTAAAGGTGAGCGGGTAGAGGTGCTGGGTGCCCAAACTAGTCCAGCACGTGGTTGATTACAACAGGTTGCCATCGCGGAGTTTTTCTGCTGATGGATTGGAGATGTTTTCCTGAGTCAAGAATGGGAGAGGGATCTCCCTTGAGGTCTCACAGGCGTTGGCATAAGCCAGCACCACGAAAAAGCCAGCCTACGTCTTAGCAGGAAGGACGAGAGCAGCAAGCCATGAAAGAAACTTAAGAGCAATGCATAAATTAAATCTTAAATTAGTCCTCTAGCTGTGTCCGCAGCTCTTGTTTAAGGAAAAGACGTTAGTGGCAATGTCTTGAAGTCACTTAGAGGATTTCTGTCCATCACCATGGAGAGGCGATGCCGGGAATGATACAGCAGGCAGAGCCTGGTTTTTCACCCCGCATCTTAAAACCGGGGATTGGCACGTCCAAGTGTATCTAAAGCACGGGGGACAGGCTGCTTTAACAGCAGGACAAGGCCTACAGCAATTTAAAGTGATAGCTTTTGGCTCGCCGCGTTGGCGAGGTTAATGGAGAAGGCTTTGGACGGCACGTCTCTCAGCCTGTTTGTTAAACCCACACGAGATCCCAGTGCACGCGAAAAATCTCCGAGCGGGAACTGATAAATGGGCTGCGGTGAGCTTAGGGCCACAAAGCTGAAACCAGACCCAAAGAAATGTGAGTTGTTTCAAAAAGAGCCAATTTACCCCGGGCACGGCGAGGTGGAAGCTGTCACCGCCTAAATGAGAACAGAAGCTGTCAGGACATCTCTTGGATGCAAAGTTTGGGAGGGCTTGCGTTGCGTTACAAAAGGTTTATTTGCAAGTTTGTCGATATTTCACAACACCGGGTGGGGTGACAGAGCCCTTTCAGCGGGATGTGAAGCGGGACGTCGCACCCCGAGAGCTCCAGCCTGGCTCAGCCCCGGTTTAAAGGGCTTGGACAGGGCGGGTGACGGTTTTAGGGCTTCTGCTTCGGCTTCACCCCTACCTGAAAAACACCAACGTCTTGACAGAGGAGCGGCTTATCGCAGCAAAAACCACATGCTGTAGAAAAGAAGCAATTAAACCGCTCGCAGTGATTAAGTCCATAAAACATTTTCACTGCTATTTGGTAATAACTCGCTAGAAATGGCAGACCCCACTCACGTGGAATAGGTTTAGGAAGCTGCAGAAAGCCCACGGGATGAGGTGCCAGGCGGCCAGGCTTCCTGCAACGCTACGATTTTGCAATTAAACGCAGCCCAGCGCCCAGGAAAGGTTGCAATTTGCCCAGGAAAAAAAAAGATGTCTGCAACAACGGAAACCTGTGCTGGGAAACACACACAGCTCGGATCACCACGCACGTAGGCACGGGGCTGCGGCTGAGTATTGCAGCTAAAAAAAAATTAATCCAAAGACGCGAGGAAGTAACCGAAAACCACGGGAAGCACAGCTCAAAGCGAAGCTCTCCAAGGTTCACATTGACTGAAGATATCTTTAAAATCTGAGAATATAAAATATTTCCTGGTTGTTTTTTCCAACAGAGAGGCTCGCACCAAGGAAATAACCTATGACAACACGTTTGCTCTCTTTCCCAACGCGACCCACAGAACCGGGCACCGTCACTGTGAGGTAAGGGGGGTGGTGCAGAGGATGCTCGCGAGCCCCAGGGCTCAACCCACATCTCTGCGTGGGGAACGACGAGCTGCCGCTCAACCATGTGGACAACAGCAGGGCAAACTGGGGGCTGGGAGGAACCCGGATTTTTTCAGCATCCCCTTGGGCAAAAAAGGTTCACGGTCGTGATTTTGGCAACCTGTCCGCCTTCCGCCTCGGCGCAGATGCTCCAGGTCCAGCCAGCTTCCCGCAGGAACCCGCCGTGCCCCGTCAGCCCGCGGACAAGCGAGACATTTCCACACGCAAACCCAAGGAGGTTTATTTACAACAGGGTGAGTTGTCCGGTTACGTGTCTCGGTTTGCCAGGTGACAAATGCCCTCGGCTCCCATTTACTTCAAGACGTGCCGAGCGCCTTTCAGAAATTAAACCTCTTCCTCCCAAGGTAAATGACGCGTGTTTTGCTGTACAATCTCTTCGCCTATTATCCACCGCGCCCGCTGCTGAATGCAGGTGTCACAGACGGTGCAGCTCCATCCTACTGAAGGGCTTTCGGCCTCCTTTCTCCCAGCGAGCAATATTTTCTCTCAATAGCGACCAGATCTCCGCGTTGAATTGGCTCAGTCGTGCCGGGTCACCGCCGTGACTCCCCTGCCCACCAGCACAGATTTTCTCTTCTAGCTTACTCTTGCTTTTGCTGGCACTGATTTGCTAATATCTCATTAATGTATCGCTGATCTGTGCTCTTTGTATAGCTCGGGGAAAAAAAGAAAAAAAATAAAATGACATCGTTCCTCTCGCTCTTTAGATCTGACTGTGGGAGGGAGGTGAAGTGCCGCTGAATTTATGCTAAGATTTAAAAGGATGCTATCAATTTGAAACTCGCAACGTTCTTCAATCTTTTTTTCACCTCAGTTAACAATCTAGCAGCGCTGCAGAAGCGAAGGATTTTAAATGATCTAAATGTAACGCTTCCAGCTCGTCCAGCGCGATCGGCTCTGGCCGTTTGGTGTTTTTCCCAGCGCCTGAGCTCTGGGAGTCAGGCAACGACACGACAGCCTCACGTAAAACACAAGTACGCATCTAGCCCACCGGACTGCAAAGAAATACCTGAAGATACAAACATAGAGGCTCAAAAAACAATTTTTTTTTTTTTTTAAATGGGGTGATTTAAGCCAGCCTTACACTTTTTGAGCACGTAAGGATTTGCTGTGCTCCTACCTTTTACCATTTATCCCGTCTCATCCTTACGCAACGGCTCCTGCTCTGGTTTACCTGGACGATGCCACCGCTGCACTACACGACGGTGATTTGCTGGAAAAGGCAAAGCTACGAGACATTGTATTATCGGCCCCGTTTTGCAGAGGTTCAAACTCAACCAAAAAGGGTTTTGGATGGCAAATGAAACTGGACTTCAAACAGGATGCAAGTAGCGGTTGGGTTTGGCACCCATTCGCTCTGCAAAGGTCTCTTCTACCTGCACAAGCATCTTCTCGCACCGCACGCTAAGGAAAAACTGAAGTTGTACAGATTTTTTTTGTAAGTCACATATTCTTGAAAACCTTACAATGTGCAGAGCCATAAAAACATTCCACAGCAAGTTAAAACCTATCTTTTACCAACACAGCTCTAAAATGGCTCAATGGACGAAACCCATTTTTGGTTTTCAATTTTTTTTTTGTGTGTTTTTCAATTGCATCTGGGCTGACAGCTTGAACACTGAGCTGCAGCCCATGAGACAGAAATACCAGCTCAGTCCTAACAGCAGTGCCGCTACCGGTCGCTATAATGATCTTCCTCAAAGAGTATTGTGATAAGAGAGGACTCTGGTTGGGCTGCCTTCGGCATATCCTAGAGACCAGTGTCCAGACTCCAGGCGATGCAGCGGGAGAAGGGAACTCTACGGCGAACCGCTCCCCACTCCCCTCTCTAGGAAAAGGGCCAATATTCTGGAATATTGGGTTATCCCTCTACGAAGGGCTGCCTGCTGTCAGGAGGAGAGGCTGCATGGGGCGAAATGAGATGTTCCACCTCTATTGCCACCCACCCACCTCGCGTTTTTTGAACCCAGACTGCCGCCGCCGTGTGACAGAGGGGGATTTCCACACGGCGGTACGGGTATGCCAAACACAAGCGCGTGGCTGGAGGCAGATGCACACGCGGTTTCGCCGTCGTCACAGGCAAGAGCATCCACGCAAGAAGCCAGCGCGAAGGCTAAAGCCAAGGAATCCGGCTAAAAGGGATTTGAGGAACCAAAGCAACAATTCTTGAAGGTGCTGACGGTATTTCACAACGTTGTCTGGGCTTAGAAGAACAGCCCGTGACCACCTTCCCTCGCTCGGTCCCCACCAGTGCCCTCTCCGCTGCCGCGCGTGGTACCCACAGACCCCGGGCAGGATCCAGCCCCGTGATGCTGGGAGCTGCGCAGGCACAAATTATCCCCACTGTGACAATTTTACCGTTTCATCTGTGGCAGAATGCAACAGGTGCTACAACACAGGCGGAGGAATGTGAGGAGGAGGAGAGTAACAGCAACGGGAACAAGCGCTGAGATGGAGAAGACACGCAGGGAGATGCTCTATTTAAATACCGTGCCAGTTCAAAGTTACGCAAACGAGCCGGTGAAACAAATAACGCGCTCCTACCTCCCCCCAGCTGAGAGATACCACGGCAGAAACAGGTCCTGTAAGTTCAGATAAGGAAAGCATCTCACGAAATACTGTTTATGCCACGTAGAGCCCCACGCGGCTGCGTATCCGCCGGATCCAGGCAGGCTGCGCCCGCGGGCACGTTAGCAACGGCGCTGAGAGGCTTCCCCTCCGCCAGGCAGGCAGCAGAGGAAGAGCTGTCTGCAACCAGAACGCCACGTCACGCATGTGCCACGCGTGTGCCAGTGCTACAACACGGAATGCTTAGGGATGCATCTGCCTGTAGCAAACCTGACAGTCTCCCGGGAAGCTGCGGCGCTGGGCGAAAGCAGGAGGAGAACGGTTTGGAAGGCAGAAGGAAAGCTGAGAGTCCGGTACCTCTCTCGAGCCAAGCGAGAGAAGCTGCAGCCCACACTCTCCTGGGCAGAGGGCACTTTGTCCTGAAAAGACTTGAACGATGATGCTAAGAATAACAACCTCTAAAAGCCCGAACGTATTTATGCCGGGGAAAAACTGAAAAACAAAGAGTTAGCATCTGTCACCAGCCCTCGCTTGCCAAGACGCAGCATCCAAAGTACTTCGTCGAGTCCAGACTGGCAATTCCTGGCCAGCGCGGCACGGGTACGTGATCCACACGCGTGTCACCAAGCCCGGACACCGCGCTTGCGTCCCAAAATACGCCGGCACCAAAGGGCACCGGCAGGTTCGCGGTGTCTCCAAGCACAGGTTAGTTACCGTGGGTTGGATCAAAACTGCACTTCTGCAGCTCCCGTGCAGAGAGGGAACACAGTGTTTCACGGGCAGCTACCAGCCATGGCTGAGACTGCAGTTCCGTCTGTGAACCCGCGCTGGCTTTCCTCCCTAACGCCATCGAGCCACAAACTCTCCATCATCTCCTAATTTGCAAACCAGACCACTACTGGCTCTACAGCTGACACGTATTTCCCTCTCCTCACCGAGGATGCCGATACATAAGGTGACTTTCCTTCCGTGTGCCATTACTCACACAACTAAAGATCGCTGGCTGCGGCATTACTGCAAACAAAACGCTAACGTTTTCATTTCACCCCAGGAAAGTGGCTTTGCTAGACAGAGACGTTCTTACCCTTGCACCATGCCTATTTATTAGGGAAACAAAGCACAAATAGAAATAAAAACAAATGTTCACAGGGAAACGTGAGTAGGTTTAGGTGCATATTGGTGGATATTCACCAAGAGAATTGCATTTTAAATTTCCTTTTATTTAAACAGCGTGATGCCATTACAGCTACGCCGAGCACTGATGGGAAGAGCTGACAAAATTCCCTCTTTCCCCCTTTTTTCCACCCCAGCGCCGCGCGTTTGGCGGAGGACAAGGCTCGCTGTCTGGCACAGGCCCGTTGGAGGGAATCGCTACGGATAAAGATGCCTGACACAGGCCAAAGCCCGGCGCCGAACAGTTGTCACCTGCCGAACTCACTGACCCCGAGACGCAAGCAGATTGCTACTTGTCACCCCTGGGAGCGGCAACGCAGCTGGATGAGATTCTGACAATGAGGAAAAGAACAGGACTAATCATTTTTAAAAATTAAAACACTGCCTCAAAGCCTTTCCGACCGGGAAGGGATGGATGTAGGCGGGAGCGAGGCGGTGCGGATGGGGGCAGCACGTACCGGGGGGCTCGGCAGCGACGGGTCCAGCGCGTCCCTGCCATAGGCCTGCAGCCGGGATCCGAACCCATCGCTCGTTTGTGCTGACGCCAGCCTCCAGGAACTCCGCTGACACAGGAGTAGCTGAGCTCTCGCTGCTGAAAAGGCCTCTTTGAACGTATCTGAGCATCTTACATAACATTGCTAGAAACTGGTACCAGAAAAGAAAGCAAGTAATTACGCTACTGCCTCGTAAGCTTTGATTCTGCGCTGTTTGGGAACAATCTGAGGATTTTTTGTTAGGCTTACGAGGGTAATGCAGAGAACAGCAAAGGTGTGGAGGTGGGGTGGTCGAGCTTTCAAGCTCCTGTGTAAAAAGGAGATTTCCTTAGAATTCCCCAGCCTCACAGGCGTGACTAGAGAGAAGCAGGAGACATTTCTGCCCTTTCCTAGCCACTTATGTATTATTCCTCAAAAAATGAAATATAAAAAAAAAGGAAAAGAAAAATTTTCAGAGAAATGTGGTGCCTTTATTCCCTTGTGTTGTTTAAGTCTTTTTTTCGTGGCACCACACAATGAGCTTTCTTCGGGAAGCGGAACAGTCGCTTTTCCTCAGACCACAGTAAAGCAGCTACAGCTTCAGCGCCTTGAGAAGGTGGTGGATAAAAGGAAAAAAAAAAGGGAGAAGAAGAAACCAAAAGAGAGAGAGAATGAATGAGGGTACAATAGGGAACTTGAATCACTGAAAGGGAGGGGGAAAAAAAAAAAAAAAAAGAAGAAAAAGACATCAAGTGTAGGTATAATTGCAAAGCACCAGCACATTTCTGGCACCAGGTAAAAAAGGAATTGTGGATGATTCAGGAGTATGACAAAGAACCCCTTCAACAAGTTGTCTTTTATCACAACTTTGCTGCTACACAGCTACACTGCAACAGGGAGAAACTGCATCATGTCAACAGCAAGTTTAGAAAGATAAACTGACTCTGAAGACAGTGGGAATATGCTGGCAGTTGCTTTGTGTTTTGCTTATCACGCCTCAATAAATTCACCGAGAACAGCATCAGCAGGATGTCAGAAACAAAAATACACTTGCACCTAAAAGGGGTCAGCTCCGTAATTTTCCAGGGCACCCGTGGAGGTGGCAGGGTCCGTACCAGCCTCGGCTCCCAAACCGCAATCCCCGACGTGCAAAGCTGAGGGGACTCGAACTGAGGTGCAGGGTTTCCCACCGTGTCTGTGGAGGGCAGAGAAACCTTTACAAAGCACCCGCCCCGGCGAAACAGCAGCTTTGCCCTAGCGAAGCCTAAACCATGAACGAAGTTAAGAGCTCAGGAATTAAATACTGCTCACCACCTAGTCACCGGCCGGCCAGGGCGGTGGTGGTACCGCGCTGAAGGGCTTCTCCCGCTTCCTTGGGCTGGCTCCTTCCCGGCCTCACCCCTCCGCTCCATCCCAGAGAACGGCTGCTGGTTTAAATGCAAATAGTGCACACGCAGGCACAGGATTCTTTTTTTAAATTCTGAAAGCTGAGACTTCTAAGTTTATCTCAGAAGGACACTGGAAAGATGAATAGAGAGAAATTATGCAGAGAAAGAGAAAATATTCAAAGAGTAGAATTATGTATGCATAATTGCCTGGCTCCCCGGGGTGCACGGGCGAGTACACCAAGTCACTTTGTGAAATCATTCCCCACAACTCCTGTATCCTAATTATAGTGCTGTAAGTGGGGAGAAGCTAATTTTTAAACAGTCCTGATGGGGTAACTGGAAGAACCATGAGAATGCTGTTAACCCTTTGCCTACCGAGGGTCTTCGAGCAAAGAAGCGAATGTTGAAGGAATAAATGAAATGCCGGCGAAACGCAAGGCATCGTCCTCTGGTTGATTTGAAGGTGTCCAGTACGAGAATCAAGCAAGCACAAGCCTTCAGGCTAGAGGAGAAAAAGGGCAGACTTGAAGAAATAGGCCAAAAAGAAAAAATTCCCAGTAAATATGGAGTCAGCGTTACAGTATTTCTGCGTCCCTTTGCTCCGCAGAGCATGTTCTCAACCAAAAGCTTCACCAGCCCTCAACATGCCTGTAGAGGAACCACTTCACCCATCCAGAAAACGCAGCCACGGCCGTGCGGTACCTCAGCACGTCCTCCAGTGCCACACGACTGCTTGCAGGAGAAAGGGCTCGATTCGGCGCTCCCTGAAAGCAGCCGGCGGGTTCGCACGGGAAGGACCCGGTTCCAGCATGGATCTGCCAATACACCGCCTTATCACGCCCACGCGGGGTCACAGACGCCCATGAAACAGCCAGCAAGAAAGCTCAAAACTCTGTATTTTTGACCCGTTACCTATGTGATGCTTGAACTTGACTTCTTTCACCCGTGCTCTCACGCTGCCCTGCAACCTCAGCCAACGCAGAAATCGGCCACCAACCACCTTTTATGCCCACCATGCTCCACAAGTTTAAGCTAACTAAAAACACTCCTGCACGTCCCTAAAGTCAGATATTTTGACTATAACTGTCACTAGTATTTTTATCAGATTCCCTTTAAGTTTCTCAGCCTGGCAATGTTTGTTCTCGTTTCCTACAAAACCCTCACAACGTTCCAACAGCATTGTTTTTCATTACTGGGATAGATGTAGGCACACAATATTAAAATGGAAAAAAAGATAAAATGCTCCATTTACCCATCTTAGGCAGGCAAAGAATTCTTTTTTTCCACAGCCGTGCCTTGCGCCATACCACTAAAAGCATGAAAACCCCACTTAGGGCTTCCTCGCCGGCGCGGCAGAGACGCAGCACAGGCGCCGGGCTGCGGCCGTTCCAGCCCACTCCATCCAACACCTGGACTCCAGCATCTGTCACCGAGAGAGAGAGAAAAGCGAGGTCTTTCACTCCAGACTGCATTATTTTGAATCCCCTGGGTATTCGGGTCTTTGTATTTCTACCACGCGCGTTTGGGGAGGGCTTCTCAGCAGAAGCCACCCGTGGAGATGGATCTGCAGCACGTGCAAAGGTATCAGTCTGGGTAATGAGAGGCAGGCACTCGCAGTTCCCCTCTCTGAGAAAAGCCACCTCCAAAATTTTACAGATATCCCATGGGATTTAAGACCAGAAGACCATTTAAGAGGACCTCCTACAATAATAAGCAATTAAATCTTACCCAGTCACTTCTTCGCTGAGGCCAATTATTTGTTCAGAGGAGAATTTCCAGAAAGACGTGCTTGACTTCAAGCATTGATCTCAGCACGTGAAGAACTCTCAGCGCCGTCTTACAAGCGATGAACTCTCTGCCAAGCCCATATTAATATCTAACCCTTACGTTCCGAAAATTAAATATTCAAGTCAAATTGAATAGTTATTTTTCGGCCAAAGTAATAGACACAATTTTACTACTTAATCCTCTCACACTGTCTCAAGCTCCCTCAAATTAAAGCCATTTGAACTGTGATCTGAGCTCCCCTGTGCTTAACGAACTAATTAGACCAAGGACAGCCAAACTTCCCAACTTCCTGAATACTAAAATCTTCATCTGGCAGAGAGCTGCGGGACGAGCATCACACGGTGCGAGAGGAGCGAAGAGCAGCGGCAGGTCCCAGGTGGGCGACGTGGCCCCGGGGGATCCCAAGGCAGGGATGTAAGGCAGGGGGAACAACCACGGTGAGCTGAAAAAAAATCAGCACAGAGTGGAAGGGAGAGTTATTCTACGGTGTATTTTCTCTATTTCTTTGGAAAGAAATGTTCTGTTCAGTCTGAAGAAAACAAGTCATTTACAGACCCTCAGTAGATACGCAGAGGACCAGACCCGTGAGATCATTCTTGGGTGAGGAAGAGGGGATGGCCATGGTCAGGGACTGCTTTAAGTGAACCAAGTGACCTGGACCCACCTTTCCCTCTTTCAGCAAAGGGCCACAAGCACCAAAAGAACAGGGTTTTCTCAAGTGGTTGCACTTGGCAAAAGCAAACACGGCCTGCGACGTTGTCTCTTCTCTCTGGACCAAAGATCATTTCAGCATTCAGGCAAGAGTGAAGAAGTTCTGGCAGGAAAACCCAACGGAGACCCTCAAACCCCTGTTCTTTGGGCCACTTCCTCCAAAAGAGGAGATTCTGGTTTCTAACCTTATTTTGGGTGATGGTGGGATTCCAGCTGTCTCCTGTTGATGCTGTCTTCAAAAACCTCAATAAGCAGCGCTTGATTTGCCCGAGTTCGGATGGCCCCTCAGGTGAGCGGGGTTCAGCTTGTACCTCGTATCATGCCCTGTCATGTCCTCTCCAACAAGGGGAGGACAACACAACCACGTAAACTTAAGTAGATTTGGGACAGGATCTAGCTGCGGCACTCAAGGTGAGCACTGTAAAATACAGATACACAATATTGTCTGTGCAAATTTACTCCTCTTGTCCTTGGGAGAAGAGAGGAAATAAAAGTCCTGGAGTAGTACCATTTAAAAACAGATGCAAAGAAAGAGTTTGAGGATGAGAAGTAGGGCTGGGGTCACAAATACCTCACCTCTAGCTCAGACTTGCACCCAGATCAGTAGTGAACCAAGAATTCCTGATAAATAGTTTATTGCTATGCCTGGTTTTGAACTTGCTGCAGACATCAGCAGCATGATAGCCTCGTGTTTGACAGTACAGCAGAAATTACAGCGCCTAAGTAGAGACTGAAATTGCTGTCTGCACTGAAGGGTGGTCCTCTCTGAACCAAAATTTGTAAATAAATTTGCACCACCTGGGTTAAGTTCACTGGGTGAGCTTCAGGGTTGTCAATAAAAGACCCATCAACCACACTAAGTATATTATTATTATTATATGACAAATGCCCAAAGGTGTTCCCAAAGAAGAACCACGTACAGGCATCACGATGATATAATCCTAAATTCAGTCTGACGCAGCATCATTGAGTTTGCCATCAGCAGACAACGGGGGAGGAGGTCAGAGCAGGCAGAAAGCTTACAAGGGTGAGGTCACAGGCTCACTCAGTAAGACTCCATAACTTCTACTGCCCTTCTGTACCATCACTTCTTGCAGAAAAGACATCAGAGAACAGTTTAAGGAGGACCTGTAGGCACAGGAGATATTCCTGCAGGAGCCTGTTCAAACCACTTTCGGCATAACACAAGAGTAGGCTTGCAAGTGTTGGAAAGACACAGGCAGGGATGATGCAACGGGGGGCACAGCGGCCGAGACTGCGGGACCAAGGAGCATTGGGCACGGGTAGGAAGGAGGAACCCCAGAAGACTGAATTCAAGCAGATTTCCACAAGGATTTGCAAGCTGGCTAAGAGGGTGCCAGCGGACTGAGGGCAAATCCGTTCTAGTTGCTTAGCTGGGGGGTCTTTGGCATCTCCTGAAGACAGATCATCACGTTGAACCAGGCCACTCCGCGGTGGGGAGGTTCTGAGATGAGTCACCTGGCAAAGCAAGATCCAACCCAGCCCTGCCCCAGAGTCTGTCTCTCAGCAACATCAAAGAAGAGGCCTGGAGGAACAGAGTGCATGTGTCACTCTTCCACCCTCCGAGCTTCAGCTCAGTGCGGATGATCTCATGACAAGATTGATGAATCCCGATATAGCAGCACTCGAGATAAACGTTGCTTCAGAAGGGCCCTTGTGTGAGTGTTTGGAGCGAAGAGGAGTTTGGGAAGGACGGATGACGAATGAGAAACAAAGGAACATCTCCAGCTGTTGGAGGCACTGTACCACCTTCTGTACAAACACACCTTCCTCGGAGCAATACTTAAAACTACCCGCAAAATTATTTCCCATTTCCAAACCTCCTTCTTGTAGCACTTGCACAGAAAATGGCTATGGATGCGTACGGTACAAAGAGAGTTCCTACGAAATAGGTTCAGACGCGCTCCTGCAACCACGCAGCCCCAGGTAAGAGGCATCCTCAGCAGCTTTCGCCCACGCACCCACGTAGCTGAGCGCATCTCCCTTGGCTCCGTGTTCTTCAGAGGGACGCGCTCCAAAATCCCAGGCATCACAAATCTGACGCTGGTGTGGACCTGCCAGCGCCCCGGGATGTTACAATGGTTCAGCCCCTCCAAGAAGATCCCAACGGGCTACATCTCCGCAACGCCTCTACTTAGACCACAACCACGACAACAGAAAAACGATCATCCCGATGCCACTCGAGACAAAGCTGCCAGCAAGCGCTGCCCAGCGCGTCAGCACAAGCACCGGCGGCACGCAGCACGGCGCAAACCCCAATCCTCGCGAAGCCAAGGGCCAGCGAGGAGCTGAGGCACACCGGTGCGTCACTCGAGCAGGATATGCCATCTAGGACGCGGATCCACAGACAACAGCTTCATCGGGGATCCGATTCCCGTAATCATGTAGTGTTTAATTTCTGCATTGACTTTAATTTACCAAAAAAAAAATTAAAAAAAGAAAAATCAGGCAAAAAATGAAGAATCTTCCTCCATCCTTTTACCCACCCAGGTAAAAATCACATAAAAGCTCCCAACTTTGGCTGGCACAACCGACAGTATCGCAAAGGGGAGGGAATGTTTCTAAAACGTTTTTAAACAATTCCATTTTAAAGCAATTTGTGCGCAGCGGCAGTAGGCGCTCTCGACTGCAGCAAACAGCCAGCAGCTGGATCGGTCGCAGGGCGGAGGTGGGTGCAGGAAAGCAGGAGCAGCAGAGTGTGGCATTGAGGCTAATGGCTTTGTAGCAATTTATTCAGTGAGAAACGCTGCGCAGAGCGACACGGGGGGCTGCGCAGAAAGCGGGCAGAGAGCACGGCAGTGCCGGGGAGGGAGATGGTCCCCAGCTCCAGAGTGGCAGGGAGCAGAGAGGATCAATAGCAAACACTCCAGGAAAAGCAGGAAACTCTTCTTCCCTTACGAAAAATAAATAAGTGACAATTAATGGATCCAATCAAGCCATTTGGGGGGGAAAAAAAAAAAAAGTTGTTGAAGAAACATCACACAAAAATAGCCCAGAAAGGTAAAAGCTTCAGCGTTGTCACAGCATCACTCCTGGTACTCACTCCTCAGGGGTTCATGGCCCTGCCACCTCACCCCGAAACCAAAGCCTGCTGCCAGCAATGGGGGCGGGCTCCTCATTTTCTTTACAATGACAAGGGAAACGCCATGGAATAATTTCCCTTCCCCAGCTTGGTCCCACATCACTCCTTCCGTAGCAAAACTTTCCTGGAGACACACCACGATGTCCCCCCTCTTCCTGGTGGCCTTCATCCATACTTTGGAGGAATAGTTAAAGGAAGGCCAGGGAGAGCTAATTGTGGGCTAGAACAAAGAGAAATGGCTTTCTGGAACTTGGTTTTGACAAACGAGGAAAAAAAAAATCATGTTCGATCTTTCTGCGTGTCCTGTGACGCAAGCTCAAGAGCTCTGGATCTCCTTGCAGAAAAAAAAAATAATTTTGCTCTGAATTGCTCCTGCTGGTGTTTGCAGCCCAAGGATAATGCGATGCTCTTTCCACATCACACCAGCTCCATGCCCAAGCACATATGGTCTGGCTAAATAAGAAGCCTTGGAAAGGCTGTCAACAAGACTAGAGGAAGGTGTGCATCTGCGCAGAAACATATGCATGCCCCAGCACGGGACAGCGAGCCACGAAAAGGATGCTCGTGCCCAGAATCCCACCAAAACCTGCCCGGATCCAGCAGAACTGCGGTGCAG
Organism: Chlamydotis macqueenii; assembly: GCF_036417535.1. Taxonomy (NCBI): domain Eukaryota; kingdom Metazoa; phylum Chordata; class Aves; order Otidiformes; family Otididae; genus Chlamydotis; species Chlamydotis macqueenii. The sequence continues at coordinate 2,650,108 of NC_141566.1, forward strand.
GAGCGGTGACGTTGCTGCTGCCACTGTCACAAACCCTTCCCCTCGCTCCCTTTGCGCTGCGTGACTGGAAACCCATCAGCCCGCTTCCATGGACCCTCTTGCCAGGGTATCTGAAGATGATGCTGCCTCTAAATTCCACCAGCACAGGCTTTCACAGCGTTGCTGCTGCTGCCCTGATCTGTATGTGTTTGCTTGGAAGCATGTGCTTCATGTTCACCTAGGAAAATCTCCCCCATGGTAATAAAAGCAATGGAATAATCTACTATTTCAACTCGCGTTTCTTAGAGAATTCTGCAGTTTAAAAAAAAAAAAAAAAGAAAAAGAAAAGAAAAAAAAAAAAAAGCCAGTTGAATTTGATTAAACCTTTGGAATCTCTCCAATATTTCCAGTTATTCCATCTGTAGAAACACTCTACTGGCACTTGGCACATTTAGAGCATTAACTGCCTTCTAAATCAGCAGCAGCTCTGCCTAACAATTTGGCATTTGCACACTGCCTTGTAAATTACCCACCTTACACCTCCGGGTACGAAGACCGTCCCCTCCAAAAAGCCTATTACTGCCTTCTACGAATTCCTCAGGAAGAAAATCTCTTCTTACGGGCTTGTCTCTTGACAAAAAGACGGGGGGAAACGGCATTTGGTGGGCACGGTACTAACACTGTGGCTCATGGTGTTACTATGGCAGTAAAATGAAACCCAGTGCAACCAGCTGGCTGCTAGACCGCTATTAGAGCCTCTTTTCTCTTCCTGACCTTTCCAGAACTCTCCAAAAAGCATTAATCTGTTTAAAACCCATCCAGGATGTAAAGCGTGAGGCAAGGTGAAGGCGTTGGCCAAGCAGTCCTCACGGCGGGTACCGTGCGGGGAACAATCACCGTTCTGCCGGCGAGGATTTGCTTGCTTTTTCAGTCAGGAACCAGGCGAGGGACGGCTGCGGCTCCACGTCAAGCCACAGAGCAGCAGGAAACCACTCAGCAATATCAGCAGCGATTTCTGCGTTCCATGGTCGAAAACAAAGAGCGGAGAAGGTCGGCATTATTACCTCCCCGCTTCTGAGTCGCTTCTCGTCTTTTGTCTCCCCAAATCATCAGAGGCAAAAACACTCCCCTTCCTAAACGGCTCCCGGCTGCGAGCTCCTCTGAAAACCCCTTCTCCTTATCTTTATCCACACCTGACCCATTCTCCTTCAGCCTCCCCACGGACAAAGCGTAGGAAAATCACCAAATTTATCGCCCGACTCGTGCCCTCCTGCAGAACAGCCTTCTCCCTTGTCTGCACCCTGGGCCTTGTTTCCTGCTGCTGAGCTGCACTTGGTTGGCTGGTCCTTCCGAGCACAGATTTGGTCTACAGACTTAAGGAGGTGGGGAAAAAAAAAAATAGGAAAAAAAAAGGAAGAAAAGGACAAGGGAAAGAAGAAAATAAATACACTGAGTTGACTCTCCTCCTCCTGCCTTTTGCTTCTAAAATAAGGCATATTTTTATATATATGACCCTGTAGCATTAGAAATCCAGGGTCACCTGAGGACTCGGCGACGGTCACTGTACCACGCGTCATGACGGCTTGGAATTTGACAGCAAGACAGAGTTCAGAGCTTTGCCATTAAAAAGGGCGGCCGCGACCGTCGGGGCTGAAAGGGAATTGCTGTCTTCTGCTTTTGCAAGCGGAGACCCAACACGCGAATCTGAACCACTCCGATCCCGTCCCACAGCAAGAAGTAGTGACTCAGACTGACTTACTCATTATCCTCCTTTTGGAATTAGCGGCTTAGTTAATGCTCCCTATGCTAACATTTTAAAATTTGCATTTTTTCAGTTCTTTTGTATTCTATACTCTTCCCTCACTTGGTGCGTTTCCTCTTTTAACTCCATGGAGGAATGATTTCCCTTGGCAAAGAGCAACCTGCAGCAGCAAGGACCCACAGTTTTCTTCATCTGTTTTTCATGGGTTCGTCAAGCGGAGCAGGGTCCCACCCGACATCCCGCCACGTATCGACAAGATCCCGCACCACGTCCGTAAGCCCGGGGTTGCGGGTGCCGAGGCACCGCAAACGGGGCTGCAAGAGCGCGGCAGACGCTGGCCTCTGAGACCACTGAGAAAACAGAGAGGCCTCAACCTCATCGTGGCTGCTCTGCACTTGATGAAAATGTCTGCTCCTTCACATAGAAAATGAAAAAAAAAAAATTAAAAAAATAAATAAATACAGCTCTCCCTGCAGCCAGCGATGCATACGAGATGACTGCCTTCTCAACATGAGAGCAAAAGGGCAAATGAATCGCATTACACTCCATGAATAAAAACAGAGTCGTAATGCAACGGCGTCTTAATGATTTCATTTTCGACGTGCCAGGCAGTTTGGCCTCATTTGCAGAGGTGCTGAGCACCCCCCAGTCCCACTTCAGCTAACGGGGCCAGCAGGCCCCTTGGGCCTCTCCCCCGAGCCCCGCGCGCGCCTGGGGAATTCTGCCTGGCCAGGAAGCTTTCCCTGCGGTTTGGGGAATGAAGAGCTGATGGGAGGGATGAGCCAGGGCCAAAGACCTCAGATCTCGGCCTGCCGCGCCCCGGATCCATCCTCGGGAAGGCGGGATGAGGGTTTCTCTTTGAACCGTGCCTCTGTTTGCCGCTGAGGAGCCAAGTCGAAGGAGATGGCGGCATGAGCCACCCAAAACGGCGAAAGCGGCATTTCCAAACTACCCCCTGCTCACGGAGCAGCGGTGGAAAAGCACGCAGCGGGGGGACGGCGGAGCAGAACCAAATCCCACCGCCATCATGTTACTGGAGAGCGGCTTCTGCAGCAGGCCAAAGCCAGCCAAGCGGCAACACCAGCGCACACACAGGTCGTGAATAAACTCTGCTCCGACCCTGCCAGGGCGCCAAACGTGCCGCCTCCCCTTCCTGGGCTTTTTGGGCTCCGTGTGGCGTTTAAAACAACTCCCGTTCCCGCTCTGTTTGCTAAACCTTGCTGTTTGCTTTTAAACACCCTCCAGCATGACAGCGTTTCTTAGGGCAAGTCCCGGTGTCCACGTCCCCATCACAGCCAAGACGCCAGTGCGGCAGACGGCGTGAGCTGCACCCTGGTCCTGGTACCATCCTTCTCGGGAGGAATTAAAAAAAGAGAGACCTTCCCTATTTTCCTGTATCTGTTTGGGAAACACATCGCAGGACAACCTCTCCAAACAACATCAGTCCTCTGGCAAACAAAAAGAAGTCAAACGCAAACTATTTCTTGCCAAAACCTCTTCCTTCGTTGTCAAGTGCTGTTTAATTTTATCCCTTAGGCATCTATTATCTCATAGCCCATATTATTTTTCCAGCTATTACTGCTTAATTTTCTCCATCCAAAAAGTGCGTACAGACACAAGCCAATTTCCGTCTTGGCATAATTGTTTATGAGAAACAAACAGCTGTTTCACTGGGGTCCTAGCAAATTGATGGTGAATCGATGCTTCTCAGCTCTTCACCGGCCTCCCGCAAGAAACCGGCTGCCGTCACGTGTCCTCCGCTGCCGAGCGTCGTCACCCTCCCAGCCGCAGCCGCTAACGAGCAGGGACCCTCGCTGATCGGGGGGACCTTGCGGAGGAGAAAGCAGGGAGGGGTCCGTCGGCATCCCTCGTTTACACACGCAGGCTGCGGTGGAAATAAGGGCCTATGCTGAGCGTAAACATGTCTTTTTTTCTTTAAATAAAAGCTGCTGAGTTGTAATCAGAGCTTAAAATAACAAGTCAAAACCATGGCTAATGAAATATGCTTATCAAAACGCTTGCATTGCTTCTCTTTTCCAATTTCTGGTGGAATTTGTTCATTTTACCACTTCTTGGTTTTGTTGGGGTTTTTTTACCAGCAGCGCTTCTGTGGGGTCAGAGAGGTTTTTTTTTTTGTAAAACACTACCGCTCACCACATCAGTAAGCACAGGATTGGTGATACTGGAGGGGAATGGGAAAATATTTCTTAGGGACCATGCAAGAGCCTAGATGGGCTCTGGGTAAAGAGGCCTTCTCAGCCCAACTCCTCACACCAGCCCGCCACGCACCACGCAAGAGGCCTCTCTTCTGCTCCTCTTTCATTTTAACACTATATTCACGCTTCCAACAAAATGCATTGCTAAAGTTTTCCTCTCCGTCATCCGTCCTGGCTTTAGATGCTCAACCAGAAAAAAACAAAACCCCCAAAACAGTTGCAGGCCTTAGTGCTCTGCAACGCTCTCGTCTTGTCCAGCGGGTGTTACGGCAGCAAATAGAAATTGCAAGCAGAGGCCGAACGGCAATGAGTCAGGAAGGCAGAAAGGCGTGAAAAGAAAATGAATGGAAAGGCAATAAACCCGCAATATTTCACTGTCGGTACTGAGTTCCTAGATAACCTCCATCTATCAGCGTTATCGGTGCTGGGAGCTCACCGGAGCTGTGCTTACAGTGCATTAGTGACATTGGCAGAGAGGAGGCTGCGGCCATGCGGGTGCATCGCCAAGGCCACCGCGAGCCGTCGTAAGGGCAACGGCCGGCCACCATCTGCAGCACCTCCAGATCCCCTCCAGAACAAAGAGAAAAACACTCAAGCTTTTACCGGCGTCCCACATGAAGCAGAGGAGAAAACTGATGAGGCAATCAGGCAGCAAGAGGCCACGCTTCCTGTGCAAAAAGCGATCACGCATGGGCTTCACCCGCAAGGCAGGCTCACGGCACCCTCCCCAAAAAACCGGGGCTCCGCGTGTGCCCCCCGGTGACCTATGGCTCGGACGCAGGTTAAGGCCTACAAATAAAAATCCCCACTCTCTCCCCAAAAAGAAGTTAATTCCCCATTAGCGTTGCGGAAAACTCAAGGCAGCCGGCGAGGAGAAAGCTTTTTAAAGAGATACAAAACCAGGATTTTTGTATTGAAACACATGCCACAGATGGTGTAGCAGACGAGGATTAATTCATGAATCATATTTCTTAAATGATACAATCTCTCTTTTCACTTCCATACTTTCCCTTTTTGACTCAGAAGCGGGGATTTAAGATGCCCTTCCCAGATATGAATTTTGCATGAACAAACATTGCAGGGGGAAGGAAAAAAAAAAAGAAAAAAGCAGCAATAAACCAGAAAACCCAGCTGTTTAAAGCTAAGTTCTCAAATGTAAGCGATTGCATATCCTGTCCATCTACGAAAGAACATGTGTGGAAACGCAATATACGCCGGCACAGAGCTGGGACTGGGGTGGGAAAACGCCTTCCCTAACATTTGGAGATTACTAGTGCTTCAGCCAGGGTTCTGAATTTCACAAAAGCTGATTTTCTATCTCTTCCCATCGTACTCGCCGCCCTCGCAGCGAAAAGAAAAGCTTTAAGGCAAACACTTCCACGGCGAGGCCCTCCTCGCTCCGCCGTTCGCGTTTGTCCCTCCTCCAGCCCCCATCAACACTTTCCTTCGGAAAATCCTGGCGCAGGCACTGCCAGGTTGCTCTCCAGGAAAAACCCACGAAACCAAGGGGATTGCAAAAAGCAACAGCGAGCCAAAACATCCCGCGCCACGCAAAGAGATCAACCGTAGCTCGCTACCGCAGCTGAGTAACGTTTAAAGCAGGAAAAAAGTGAAGGAAATGAGAAAAGAGCGCTTCCACGCCGGGAGATGCCGACCTGGAAAGCTCTTTCAGACCCAGCAAACGCAAGCAAATCCCATGACCGCGCGGAGCAACTGGTCTCACCCAGGTCAAGCCAACGTTCAAAACTCTCAGCGCGCTGCCATTCTGGGCGTTTCCACCTGCAAAAGGTGCTGCTACACCTCTCTTCCATCACCAAATCAGCATTTCAGTCATTTTTTTTGGACATAAAGCGGCTGTGTATATGCTTCTTTACACAGCCTTGCACTTACTGTTGTAGCTTTACACTCAAAGTTAGAAGAAGGGTGAAAAAAATTACTTACCCTTAAATTATTTCAACCTTTCCCTGCTTTGTGTGTGACGTGGGCTTCTCTTTTGGTTACTATTTCCAGATTTGGTCTTTGGGTAGGTGAATGGAAGAGGAGAATGAGAGGAGTTGTATTTGATGACGATGGAGACTGTAAAATAAAGAGAAGCACTTTAGTGCAGAACAGTCCTCTCTACACATACAGATCAGATTAAATTAAATTAAATTAGTGACACCTACATAAACGCTTCCTACTGTTTTTATGCACACACACAAATATCACAACTGTCAAGGAGAACGCAGCTGCCAGCGATACGGCACGGGGTGGGGGGGAAAAGAGCAATTTCTAAAATAGAAGGGAAAAAAAAAAAAAAAAAAAATCTAGTGTAAGAACCAGCATTTGAAGAGCAGCAAAGGGGCTTCCACTGGTCGCAGGAGGGCAGGGCCAAACCGGGCCGCCTGCGAAACCAAAATGGGCCGAGATCGCGTGGAAAGGGCAGGAGCACGGGTAGCAAAACGGCAGCCACAAAACCGACAAACGTTCTTTCGCTTCCCGACGTACGACATCAGCTCAGCTGCTTTTCAGAAAGCGAGGAAGGAGCCGAGACTTTCGGGAAACACAACTCACCCATGCCTGTAATGATGCAAGGACTCCTAGCACAGGAAGGAATTAATAATTTGGTCACCGTACCAGCGAGCACCCCCCTAAAAACCAGATTAATCTCCCACCATCTGCCTCAATAGCAGAATTTCTGCTAAGTGTTTCTCCCCTCCGCAGACCCACACATCCGTGTAAACACACAAACAAACCATTTGGCTCCCCGCAGTCACGGGGCAGGCAGCTGCTCGGAGAAGGGCTCGGCGCTTTTGACACGACGCCAAGGTTGAATTCCTGCCATCCCGTTTACTCCCAACACCTCTCCCCGCCGCCGACTCCCTGTCCCTCTCCTGCACGGGCTGCCGATTCATCGGGCGAAGCGCCTCAGGCTGCCTCCCCTCCCCAAATCACCGTCCGTTAACACGGCAGGCTGAGATCTTCAAATATAATTTCATTATCGGTAACGGAAAAAAAAAAGAATGAAGACGAGAGGAGCAGACTTCCACGGTATTATTTTTCTCACGACGACTCACCCATCTTCTGCACGCAACTGCCATCTCCAGCACCACGAGCGTCAGCCCAAACACTGAAAGCACCCTCAAAAAAAACGCATGTTTACAAAATTCCTGAGAAGATGCCACATCTGCTAGTGGGGAAAAAAAGCCAAAAACCACGCAAACCCTGAGTCAAGGACTGTCCTTACTTGGTTGGAAGAGCACAAAGGTCACCGCAAGTAGCATATAAAAATACACGCTAACATTGAAGGGAATAAACATAATACTAAATAGCACTTTTCATAACCAGCTCAGTATTTAACACTTGCCCAGCGGCCTTTGATAAATCCTGGGTGCTTCAACAAAGGAAGGAAGCTTTTCACTGCTATTCAGCAGAACGGGGAAAGGAAAGCACAAGAGAATAAAACTGCTCAGGACATCAAGGACCAAGGCAGAAACAGAAAGCCGGCTCTCCTCGCCCAGCCCCACACCGCTGAGGCTGCTGGATTTAAACAGAAACACGATTGTTAGCCGTAAGCAACGCCGACTCATTAACATTGATTTCAGTGTTATAAAATGTATTTTGAAGTCCTTGAAGAAATAATCTGGAGGAAGTGCTAAAGCTCTGAGCGTATTTTCAATATGTCCCAGCTTTGCCAGAGAGATTGCAGACCTCCCGGAAAGATGCAGGCCGGCTCAGCGGCTGTGGCGCCGGAGCGTGCGGATACCTCCAGCCAACCCGGAAAAGCAGCGCTCGCCACTTCCCTCTCCTTGTTTGCTAAGAGGTAAATCTAAAAACGCCGTCGGTTTGAATTACTCACGGACAGCAGCAACCCAAAACTATCATTTCCCACGTTTCTTATGTGTGTGGGTGTTTCTATGTGAATAACACTTGGAAAGAGAGGAACCCGATGCCTGCCGGGACACCTCCTCGAGGAGCACGCCAGCGGAAACCCCTCCAGCACGCACCGCTCGGGCTGGAACAACTTCCACCGCGCCCCAGGTCCCGGCCGGACCGCACCCGATCCCAAACGCTAACGGAGACAAAGCACCTTTGCAACTTTTCCTTAACCCAGCAGAGTGAGAGCGTGACCGGAGAGAGGAAACGCAGCTTTGCGCCGTCCTCGCGAAGAGCGGCCCTCGCTGATCCTGCCAGCCGTCAGGAGAGGGCTTGGTTGGGACGAGCAGCAGTCGGTGGTGGTTTTTCCAGTGGTATCCATCAGCATATCCAGAGAAAACCACTGTGTGGGAGGATATCGAGCCACAGAGCAGAAGACAGATCCAAACAGAAACCTGAGGTACACAGCGACATACGGAGCACGGTGCCCGGTTTTCACCAAACCCAAATGTATCAAGAGTACAGAGGATGCATTTTATCTCACGCTCTACAAGACAACTCCAGTTGACCCAGTCAGCCTTGGGTTGCCTCAGACAAAATGAAATGGGAGGAGGCAAGGAGGGAGAAGAAATAGTTTTCTTCTTTTTCATCATTAGAAAAGCCATGCCACAGTTAAGTGTTTCACAGCCTCCCCATCATTTTGGAGCGGTCTTTAACCAATATTTTTTGGGGGGAAAGGAAGAACCAAGACAACTTCTGCAGTTTCAGAGTGGGTTCAATCCATGCCCGCTGCCATTTGTCATCTGCAGCGCGGAGACAGTGCCTTCCCCATGACCGACCCACCACCCCGCTGCTTCACCTGGGCAGCCGGTTCAGGACATACGAGGGAGCCGGAGGAGCGGACACTCCAACATTTCAGGCTGCCGCTCCTTTCCCCGGGGCGGAGACGGAGGGACGTGCGCTGGAGCCGAGCCACGGCGGTGCCCGGCCCTGCGCAGATGGCAGCGGTTTGGTTACCCGGTGCGAAGCACAATCTGCACAAGCTACCGCATCCACCGAGTGCAAAGTCAAAACGAACATTTGTTCTACAGCAAAACACATCGCAAATGATCCTTAACAAATTTTAACGGTTGGTACAGCCAGATAAGAGCGCAGGAGCGTACATCACACCCTGTTGCTACCGTAAGCCCCGTGCCGCTGAGCGTACGAGCGGCAATGCAGAGAGATCCGTGTTTTGTATTTCAGGATAAATTACAGAGCAGCATAACAGACCCGAAGAGGCAGCCCCGCTCTTCCCTGCACCGCGTTTTTAAGCCCATTAAATTTCCTCCCATTTAGTTGCTTTATTTCGCTTCCTCGCTGCATCAAACTGTCCCGCGCTCGCCGAGCCGAGTAGATAATCGCCAAACTTCCCCGCAAAAACTCGGCGAGCTGTTATGTAAAGCAGGGAGGGCGTCAGCAGATAGAGACACCGCGGAGGCAACCCGAGGTTCGGTATTCTGTGTCAGCCTGGCACACAGGGGAAATAACCCTTTAATCCAGTGCAGTGTATTTCATTTACTGGAGTGTTATCCGGTTCGAAGATGTTATGAAAGGAATCCCCAGAGAGACTTAAGACTTCAAAACCAGCCCGAGTTTGAACTTAATTCCACCGTTGCAAACGGCTGTAGCTGGGGAAGATGACCTTTTCCGTACCTTGCATGCCAGGAGCCATCCTGCCTCATAATGTCACGCCAAATTAGAATATTCCCTTTTTGTTTTACTCGGGATTTTGTTTTGTCTTTTCTTTTTAATTAAAAGCATCTGTCACTATTAATGAAAAAAAAAAATCAATAACACAAACAGATTAAAAACGGTGACGTCAAGAGAGATAGGGAGAGGTAAAAAGCCAGGTACGATGCTCTGCCGGAGCTCGGCTCTGGAGCCCAGGCCAGAACCGAAGGAGCATCGGTGCCATCTCCTTCCTGCTCATCGCCCACCCAAACAAAGGGGCTGCTCCCGCCCCACTGGCCTCCCCCCACACCCCACCACCAACGGAGCTCAGGTGGCCTCCTCCTCTTCTCAGATAGGAAAGGAGAGGGGGAAAAGACCTTCAGATCTCAACGTTGCTCGGGACTTGCCAAGATTTTCCTCAATAAAAGTTCAGATTATTTTTTTTTAAGACCACAAATCCACATTCGCGAAGCAGAAGCTGGTGGAACCCCCTGTGACAGCAGGGATGAAGGTGCGCGGTCTGATCTCCGACTGGTCTGATCTCCAACCAGCTGCGGGAGCTGCATTGACCACAGGTATTTTTAAGCAATTCTCCATGAAGCTGATTACACAAGTTACGGAAATCCCAGTTAAGGTTGTTCTCCAATGTTAATCTTGTCCAGCGACTTCACTGTTTCGCGGTGAACCGTCAAAGGCCAGTTTGCACTCGCCGCATCTTACATTTCGGATTGTGAACGGAACTGAATGTAAACTTACATTTTCCAAAAATACGGTTCCCCCACAAAATACTAAATTAATTACAAGATGTCTTCACCATGTGAAATTATTTAGCCTGTTAAAGCAGTACAAACAGCTTTCCTGGATCATTAATAGTTAGAAATGTTCCGTCAGCACATTTGAAACAAATGTAAACGGAATATGTCAAGGATACATTGCTTTCTACTCTATTTTTTTAATGTCTTATTTCATGGTAGATAAGTGAAAAATCTTTTTACCTGACTTAGAGAGAGGCTCATTTACTCATGCAAATTTAAAACCAAGTGTCATAATACAATGAAATTATAAAAACATATCAAAAAGAAGTTAGCGAGTCACTAAATTTAGCTCCTAATGGAGTTCAACCTGTCTTACACAGCTGTACGGTAATGGGAAGAGCTGCAGCGCTCTGTAAACATCTGAGCGCGGCTCAGGAACCATCACGCGTGCACGGGGTTTCTGGAAGAAGCCCGTCAGGTTTCCAGCCTCCCACACCTCGATCGAAGGGAATCTCAAATTTTGATCCAAGCCAAGGCTGCCAAGTCCGGAACCAGCGCAGAACTGGGATGGTTTGCAGGCTACATACTTAACGAGCCTAGGGATTTTCTAAATCCGTACAAAATATTATGGCTGACGTGGTGAAGCGCTGACCTTGGGAGCTGGAAGATACTTTGCAGCTTAAGGCCTTGGCTCTCAACCTGGGTAGAAGTAAGCAATAAAGAAAATCTGGCGCATCCAAAATAACGGCAGCAAACCGCGCGCCGAGGTGGGAGGAGGATCCCACGTTACAACTTGCCTTTTTTTTTTTTCCTTCTTGCTGATAGTCTGAGGACAGCGCTGACACGGGGTCTTTATTCTCAGAAACAGTCTCTTATTCCAGGAGTGAGGGAAGAAGATGAAAGGGTTGGAAGAGAAGGAAAAGGGAGGGCCGAGGTTAAGTCATGACCAGGCCATCTGGTAGACCTCCAACGTTCATCAAAACCAGAGCACCAATTAGGCACAGTGAGAAAAAGACGCCTCTGCAGAAAATTGGCTTAAGATATAGGGAGGCATTTTCCTGCGGATGATAACGTTCATACCCCTGCCCATCAGCCCGGGCTCGGGGCTGGGTCCCAGCCGTCGGACCCCCCCAGTTCAAGGAGGGGACGGCCGCAGCAGAAACCGCCCCGTCCGACCCCCCCGCCAGCTGCCGCCCCCTCAGCCGAAACGCGAAGCTGGGGCCCAACGCCCCACAAAAGGAAGAAACAAAGATTCCCTGCGCTTCCTGACCTGGCAGAAAATTGCGAAAATAAGACCCTGTAAGAAGAAGAGGGAAGGGAACTAATGGAAAAACATCAAATTGCATTAAGGGCTGTGTTAAAGGTTTACAACGTAGTCTCCAGACAAGTCCACTGATACTCCTGAACCCTTATTGATCCACAGGTCAAAAAATATCAATTTTAGAAATATCGTGTCTTGTGATACAAAAAAAATCACAAGTAAACATAAAGGCCTTTCCACGTGAGAAAAAAAAACCCGCCGCAGAGCTACACTGTACCTACAAAATCCCTCACCCGTCCTCGTCTGGTAAAACCCACAGGAATTAGGGAGGTGTCCTACATAAATGCTTTAATTAATTTGTGAAATTTTGCATCCTTCTTGGAGGCGTGCGACACGGCACTTTTTTACTCCCCTTCGCTTGCCACGGCTCTCGATTTTATTTTTATCCTGAGTTAGATATGAATCAGGATTTGCAAAAAGACAAAACACCACACTGTAATCATCCAGCGTGCCAATTAAGCTAAAAGATACCCTGGAAATTAAAATTAAATGTCGTATCTGTGAAAAGAAACAGACAGCTTCCTCAGAAACGACAAAAAAGCCCATATCATAGGAACGTGGCAGCCCCAAATCCGATCGGAAGCAGTTACATAACTTACTATCACCCCTCACATCTGCATACTCCCTCAAATTGTGTATGTTTTTGCACATTTATCATCGAGATTTATCGAAGTCGATTCCATAAATTTCATTTAGTTGTTCACTGCTGCTATTTGTTTCCAAGGCAACAAATGCACTTTGCCCAAGCCGCACGGTAAATCACGACTGTTTGGAATTTGGGGGGTCCCTGCCCCTCGTGCCGCGCAACGGCCGCGCCTCCCGACGCAAACAGCGGCACCGCCTCAGCGGAGGCAATAATTAGCTGCAGATTGGGTGAGCATTTGCAAAAAAACCCCAAATAATAGTAATAATAATCCATGTTATGGAAGAAAAATGCTAAGAACCAACAGCAGGCTGCTGGCAGGGAGATAGGATTCACGCAAAGCCCCCTCTCCCATCTCATTTACACCTCGGATGGCTGGAGGTTGAGAAATCCATTCGCGGGTTCAGGAGGAGTCAGAAGGCTCTTTCTGCAAAAAAAAAAAAAATAATAATAAGGAAGTCGTCTTCTCATTGTAGTCGTTGCAAAAGGGACAACTGCAGTAGTAAGGGAAGCAGAAAAGCGGAGGATTTACGGATGTTGCAGAGGCGCCCGGATCTCCTCCACGGAGATGGGGGGAGATGCTCTCCAGCATCCACCGGTGATGCTGCTGCAAGAGCCCGAGGCACAGAAAAACTCTGGAAAAGTTCAGCCTGGGATAGGAAAACGTCTCAGTCCCAATTGTGATAGCATTACGTCGTCATTTCAGTTTTCAGCAGCCAAACTGCAGGAGGTGGACATCTCCGAGCGTTACCTCGCAGGAAGTGCTGTTGCCCAGGTTCGTGCTCTTTGCGGAGCGGCGTCACAGCTGTCCCAACCACGCCACCACGTTAGCGTGGATAACGCTCAGGAGCCACGGAGGAGCATCTCTGCGTCCCGCACGGGACCTTGCGAGACAAGGGTGGTCAAAGAAGAGACCGCAGCCACAGGGCGACAAAAAATCCAAAGGAGAAGACGGAGTGAAAACACGCTCGGCGCTGCCGGAGGCTCCTCTGGGAAAACGCCTGGCACAAAAAGCCATTACTTCAGCATTTCTAAAAACAAAACCAATCTCGTATGTGGTGTCGATGTTTTAATGGGACACGATGTTTTTCAAAAGACAATGCAGTTATTTTTGTTTATCTGTCACAAGCAAACATCCACGACTGCAAAACGGCCGTCGAAGAGGCAGCTGACAAACCCAGCACACCGATGCCGGCCGGCACAGACCGAAGGGGAAACTTTACGGTGTGAGTCGAGGAAACGCACACGCAGCTTTCCAAACGCAGCCACGGGAGTGCCACGTAACCGCAGAGGAGCCAGCCCTGACTTATCCAGCGCACGGGAAGCTGCGATCCTTTCCCTTTTTCCCTTTATTTTTAAAAAAAATCGCTCTCAAACCCACTTTGCGGGATAGCACGTTCCCGCGTCTTCACACGTGATCCCCAGAGCGATCAACAGAGGCAGCGTCTCCGATGGCAAAAGCCGCAGTTTTGCCACTTTCAGCCTCAGAAAAGTTAAAAGATTGTTTGCTTTCAAAGGCCACGTTTAAGAGGAATAAAGAATTTGCTGTAGCGGGCTGGATCAATGGTGGAGCGAGCCAAGCACGCGACCTCCAGCAAGGTGGCTGGGCCCAACGCTCCCGGAAAAAAAATAAAATAACCTTACACTGCTCCAGCTCAACGGCACAAGGCAAAAAAATGAGGAAAAAAACCTTACTCCTGGCCCTTGATGCAACCAGCTAGCTCCTTCAGCTACGTGAATTGATTGCTGTTATTAATACTGTGATTATCGGGCGTATTCATCGCCTCCACCGTTTCACTGCAAGGACCAGCACCCGGGACGCAAACCCGGCCGGCGTGGCCGTGGCCCTGGTACGACAGAAGGAGGACGGATGGAAATGGAAGGGCATCACCTGCAGTTCAGTCACGGGGAGGAAGAGCGCTCACGCTGCCACGTTACGAAGATGGAGCTCGGTGGCAGCGTGCTGGTCAGCAGCGCCCCGGCGTCATTGCCGTCATGGGCAGGGATGCTACCGGGGGCTGACAACGGCCGTTAAGCACAACCTCGTTCCTCTGCCAGCAGCAAACGAAATCCACCCTGCCAACACCATCATCTCCTCCAACGAGAGACAAAGGTACCACCAGGCACCGCAGTGATGAACTGCATCAACCGTCCCAATTAGAGGAGCGCTCCGGTGCTTTGGCCTCACCCCCTCGCTCACCACTGCGCTCTCCGCCGTTTGCACCGTGTGAAAAACACCACGTTCCACCAGCAGCTTCTCGTTTTACACTACAATCAATGAAAAGCAACGCAGAGGTCGCAGCCCAGGAATTGGCCTCTTCGTTCAGGAACGGCGTTGGAAACGTCCGGCCCTGCGCTCAGGCGATGGCTGGAGAACGTTCCCGCGCCGCCGAAAACACCGAGTATGAGAATATTCTCCAGGCAGCAGCACAAAAGCAGGGAGAGGGTATAAACAGCCTTTGAGGAGGATGTATAAATAGCTACAGGTAACACTGGTGTGCTATAAAAATCCCCCATTTTTGGCCCGCCTTTCCTTTCCTAGTGATTTGCATCCCTTTCCCTTCCAGCCGGCGCACGGGGGAGAGGGCAGGGACCCCTGCGAATCCCCCGCTACACCCGAGCATAAGGATAGTGTATTTCCCTTGCCAGCTGTTTAAAAGGGATCTGATGGGACCAAAAATTGGGTACGTTGGGCTCGATCCTTCCGGGGGACGCTGGTGGCCGGGGGCTGGAGGGGGTTCTGATTTAATATGTCTTCCTCAGACATAAAAACAAGCTACTACACGCATGCACATCTCGCGTTCGCGCTCTCTCTCTCTCCGAAATAAATACTATCTGCCCTCTGAAGTAGGAATCGCGAGCTGCCAGCCTCCCAGCCGGGTGAAAACACATGGAGGAGCGCAGCCGGTGCGCGCGCATGTGACACAGGCATCTGCATATCACGCCACCCCTCCGCCTCCCTCCCTCCCGCTCGCCGGGTCCATTCTTACCAACCAGCGGAGGATTGAAAACGCTCTCAGAAAAGACCCGATTTTCCTCCCCGGCTATGTGTCGGCGACGCAGCCGGCGGGTCGGCGCAGCCCAAAGGAGCGCTCCCTGCTCCCGGAGGGAATTTCACACAGTGACGCGCTGGGCTGGGCGAGGCTGGCCCCTCTCCGCCGCCACAGTGCCGGCATCCCCAAAGATGCTCCAGCCCAGCCCCATGGCTCTCAGCGTTTCCCACCTGGTTCTCCCCCAGAGGAAGCAGCGTCCTGGCACATCCTCCCGGTCAGGATCTCTCCTCGCATCCCTCTAAAAAAATCTCTAACGAGGGCACAGCGAAGCCAGGGAGGGAGCGACCCCCCTCCTCTCGCGTCGCCTCCCCCGACGCGCTGGGAAGCGGGGCCGCGGAACGAGGCGTTGGGCGAGGAGCGCTGGCAGAGCTCGCTTACCACCCGGTGAGCGGCTCCCCGCGGCGTGCAGGTGGCTCCTTTGATTCCTGATTATTTGTCAGCCCCGCTTCTGGCTGGCGCCGTGCCTAGGCCGAACTTCGGCGCGCGCCGGTCACCCCGCCGAACAGCCCTCTCCAAAATGGTCCCCGAGGAGCTCACACGCTGGTGGAAAGGGAACGCGTATAGCCCGCGTCCGCACCCCGGATTGCCCTGGGGTGGACGGGACCCGCGACCCCAACCGTCTTTCCAGCGAGGGGTCCTCACCGGCGTTTATCAAACGATGCCCGAGCAAAAAGCTCGCAGTGCAAGGAGAGCTTCAGGCTGGAGAAAAGTTCCTGTTGAAAAACCTTGCGTTGAAAAACACTAATTCCTCAAGGGCAAGGGGTTGTGTGGGAACACGCCAGTTTTAGCAGAAATCTCACCAGGAATTGTTCTGTAAACCCAAGGTGCCCAGAGCAGCTCACCACATCATAGAATCATAGAATCATAGAATGGTTAGGGTTGGAAGGGACCTTCAAAGGCCATCTAGTCCAACCCCCCTGCCAGGAGCAGGGACATCCCTGACTAGATCAGGTTGCTCAGAGCCTCATCCAGCCTGGCCTTGAACGCTTCCAGAGATGGGGCCTCCATCACCTTTCTGGGCAACCTGTTCCAGTGTTCTATAACCCGCATCGTAAAAAATTTTTTCCTAATTTCTAATCTAAATCTACTCCCCTCTATTTTAAAACCATTACCTCTCGTCCTATCGCAACAGGCCCTACTAAAGGCCTCCCAGCCGGCAAGACCCAGGTGCAAGGCCCTGCTGTGTCCAGCTCCAACCAAGCATCGTCTCCCACGCCCCTCCGGGGACCTCCAGGAGCAAAACCAGCGGAGCAAAAGCACCCAAAGGCAAAAACAGACTCAAACATATGGAAAAGCCACTACAGAGCAGCAAACCGCTGTGCCAAATCCGCAGTAACAGCGGCTACCCCGGTCCTAAAGCTCCGAAAGAGAGAAATCCGGAGAGCACAAGACTCCAACGGGGAATTCCAGCATCCTCCAGCTTCCCGCCGAGGCAGTTGGTTAGCTTGGCTTTTTTTTTTTACCCAGCACAAACCCTGCTTTAATTCCCCCAGCGTTTTGGGATCTGGGTTTAGCCCTTCCGCTGCTGCTCCGGGCGTGCGAGAGTGCCCATACGCAGCAGGGACCACTCCTATTCGTGGGAGAATGAAGGAGCTAATTCAGGGCTTGGGTGAGATGAAAGGGAAAAGCTTAATTAAAATAAGTTTTAAAACCCATCAAGTTGTTGGGTTTTTTTTTTATCTTATTCAGATGAGCAGCCATCCTAAGATTACGCTCTGCATCTAAATGTACCGCTTCTCTTCAGACGTCGCGGGCTCTGCACACAAAGCCCTTAAGACATCAAAACCCATGCCTACCTAATAAAATTAAAATGGGGGAAAGTACATCTGATGGCAACTAAAACGATACAGACTCCCTCTAAGAATGCCCTTATTTTGTAAAAAACTTCCTTCCCCCTGTCCCAGCTCAGAACAAGCGCTCCTGGAAGCAAATCACTAATACCACAGGGTCTAAGCAGCTCTTCCGGCACGAGAGCACGGCCAGGGAACGGGCTCGCTCGCGCAGTAAGGCTGTTACCCTGGAAATTCTCCGGAGCAGGCACGCGGACACTGAGAGGAACAACCTGACCGAGCAACTCTGACCACCCTGCGCTGGGCTCCGGGCACAAGTCCTCATCCTCGGCTTCGGGAACCTCATCCCAGGGCAAACCAGGGGTGGGACAAGGACACGTTTCCAGGGCAAGTTGATTTTTAAAGAAAATTCCCAAATAAGAGCCACCGAAGCTCTCTGCGTGTTTGCAACGCTCACATTCATCCCAACAGAGATGGAGTAATGAGCGACCAACAGCGCGTGAAAATGCAATTTATCATCCCCGCTCCCCAACCCATGCCTTCGCTTTCACTGCTGCCGTACATAAACCCCGGGCATCCACCAGCAGCTTCTTTTTTTTTTTTTTGAGCAACATCTGAAGAGTTCCAGAAATGGTCTCGCACAAACATTCCCACAATGAAGAGGAAACGCAGAGAGGGAGAGTCTTCTCGCCGTCGTTCCAACTAAAAAAAAAATTACATTAAATATAGGGAAAGCCCTTCCCGCTCCGAGGCTCCTCCGTTAACATCCGCGCCTACCTGTGCGGCGTACCAGGCACCCTTAGTTTGATATTGAGTTTGCTTTAAGGAAAAGAAGCACCAAATCAATTTCTTGGGAGGATAAACTTGCAGCTAAAGGGAAAAACTACAATTACACTTTTCAGCCATGAAAAGTAAATCAGATGGTGCTGAAATCCCAGCAGAAAACACAGATTAATTAAAGTCTGCACTTTCTAAATCTGTTATTCAACTAAACACAGCTGTTAAAAAAATGATGCCTTTGCTGTAATTTTCGTGTACATTCATACCACTGAAATACAGCGAAAAACATTATTAAGTGCGTTCAGTTAGCTGCTGAAGTTGTACAGGAGGAGAAAGCACACATACATGTTTAATTACGGCAAGGATTTTATATTTTTTTTTACCCAAAAGAAGAAATTTTACTTGGGAGCTCAAATGCTGTCTCCAAGGAAGGGATCGAATTTATTATGACAGGGTGAGAGCGGGAGGGGAACCTCAACGTGGAGGCAACCAGTGCCGGACGGGAGCTGGGGGCACTCCCTGCTCCTGCATCAGCGGTCCACGCCCACGGCACGCAGCATCCATCGGCCAGATCGCCGCGCTCCTCCTGCTGCAAAACCGCTTGTCCTTCCAAGTGCTTTTGGCCATCTGTCCGTCACAGGCAGCACTTCCCAATTTCACTGACGTCGTTAACCCTAATATATTTTAAGATCTTACACAGAGAAAGGGAAAAAAACCCAAAAACCCACCCACAAAAGCGTTTCTTTACAGGTTCAAATCTAACACCCATCACGGCGAAGAGAGGCTCGCGCTGACCCCTGCTCGGGATCAAGCTCTGCTTCCATACGGAGCCAACTTATTCACCAGGAGACGGCACGGCTAGCGACGTGGCGCTGGGAAGATGGTATGAGAGACACAAGCCGGTCCCTCCGCGCGCCCCAATATCCCCCACACTGCGTGGGGAGCCCTGCGCAGGGTGCGGGACGATGCTGGCAGAGCCCGGCTACCGCTGAGGCGCTGTCAGGTGTGGAAAACACGACATGCCTGGAACAAAAGCTTTCCTTCTCTTTTTTTTTTTTTTCCCCCCCTCTCCGCTTCTCTCCAAGTCTACATCAAGGATCAAAGTGGAGAGCTCCTTGCTCTGGCACAGAGGGAAGCGAAATTGCCGTGATTTGAATGCAACCTAAAAGGCACTCTGCAATTCAACTCAATCAGTATAAACTTACTTCCCAGCCCTGACGCAGCTGTTCCTCCCCTATGGAAGAGAAAATAATACTTGAACCTCGCCTCCTCTGCAAGGGGCATGGGAGAGCCCTCACTGCCTCTCAATCCTTCCAAAATCATTCCAGCTTCAAATATAATTAGCGTGATCTAATACAGTAATATATTAATGTTGGCAATAGCTCCTTGCCTTACTATCAGCCTGGAAAGCCTCTCAGAATCGAGATGCGCGATCGTCGCAGTCAACGGTGAGACGACGACGATGCCACCGACACGCACCCGCAGGTATCCGCATCAGGGAGGACCTGGACCCACGACTTCAGTGCGGGGAAAAGGCTCCCGGCAAACATCAGCGGCTGGATCGCCAGTGCTGAGTGGCAGGGTCTCCACAAGACAGCAGCCACGGGTGTGTGATGGTCACTAAGGGACAACGCGTTACCACATCTGGAACGGCAGTTACAGCTTGAAGTGCAATGAGTCCTTATTTGCAATTAACCTGCAATAAAAATCACTATTTTCATCCCTCTCCAGGTTGCCCAGAGAGGTGGTGGGTGCCCCATCCCTGGAAACATTCCAGGCCAGGTTGGCCGGGGCTCTGAGCGACCTGATCTGGTTGGAGATGTCCCTGCTCCTTGCAGGGGGGTTGGACTGGGTGGGCTTGAACGGTCCCTTCCCAACCAAACCAGTCTATGATTTTTTCTCTTTTTTTTTTTTTTTTTGAGGAAAGCAAAATTGGATGTGAAAGAACACCTTCAAATTTGGGAAGGCTGTGAAAAAGCGTTCTCCGGTCCAAGGAGACCCCTGAGCATCTACACGGCAATGGTCAGGCAGCTACGTGTAACAAGAAAGGCGTTGAATAAACTGGTCTGTGCAACTACTCCCCAACTTCACAGAAAAAGACACTTCTCGGTAGGTTTTACTGTCACTGGCTTTTCCATAAAACACCTCACTGCATCTCCTTATTAATCCTCTAATCCACCCAACCGTACCAAGCACGCACCTTTGGCAAGTTACTGAAACATGATCAACTGGAAGAAAAAACAATTAAAACCAAGGAGGTATCGGTAAAAAAGAGGAGCTCTATGTTTTTCAGGGATGAGCAAGACGCACTGGTAGCAAAGTACTGCCTATAATCTTCCATTACGGGGTGAAGGTTTTAATAAAAAGAAATAAAAAGAGCTCACATTTTGATCTTTTCCCAGAGCTAGACATGGTTTAATTAGCTTGATCTCATTATGTAAACTGGAGAGGAAAAAAGAACACCATTAAAGCAATATCCCACTGGCAAATGAGACAACCTTGACATCAACTCAGATTTTTTCTGGGGAAAGTCTCTCCTGCCTGCAATGCAGCTTCCACACCTCTTCCTCCTCACAAGGTCTTCATCATCCCACCTCTTCCAGCTCGACTCAACGGCACTTCTTGGTTTCTGCTCCCCCCTGAATAACGTTGGTGGTTAAAAAAAAAAAAATAAAATAATCAAGCTAGATGTTGACTGGGGTCTATTTAGCCCCAGATCATTCAGCGTATTCTTTGGGAAAGATCAACTGGAACTAAACATTGCCATAATATACTCCATCGGTTAAAGTACGTACTTTTGTAATAACGCATTTAGAATTCAATAAGAAAAGCGAGAATTACAAACAAGGTGTCCATAATGAGCCTCAATATAATTATTAAACCAGATAAAGTAGGCCTGGTTTTCAATACGAGAAAGTTATTTGTACCTTAATGATAATGAAATGTAAAAAGCAGCTGTAATTTCCGCGGAAATGTATTGCAGAAAGTCAACTTAGTGCACGTCACTTTGTTAAGACTATTCTTATTATTGTGTTTGCAGTGACAGCAAAATGCTTCTTAGTTCCAGCTCCTGGGATATATAAAAATATGATTAGAGCGCTATAACAATACAACAATGGATTAATTTGCCCAACCATTACATTTGGATCTGACAGACTTTTATGATTTATTTTACCAACTGAAAGGTGGTTATTTTGGGATCCTGGCTCATAACAAAGCAGTTCAGTGCAGCATTTGGAATTATTGTTTTTATTTTGTATATTCCAGCACTAGCAGTACTGCAAGGTTACAGCGCCTGCCCCTCACCCCGAGTTTTCGTGCTCGCCCTCTGCCATGCCTCACCCCGGGGATTTCGCCGGAGCCGGGCTGCCTCCTCCAAAGGGCATCGTGCATCCCACAGCCTGCAAAGCAAGGCGGTGGTGGCGATTTATCCGGTAAAACCATTCCTCAAATTAAAAAAGTTACATTTCTGGGGGGAATGCTTAACAATATCACCTACAGCGGGAAAGGAGAGCATAAAGAACTAATCGGCGCTGCACAATACAGCTAACGACCGCGGACCAAAAGGTGTTGAGCAATCCGGCCCGAAGGGCAGGCGATAGAAAGGGAAATAATTAATAACTCATCTCTGAAAGTCAGTGGGAGCCATCCTCTGCAAACACAAGATCAGCACAGAATAATCACAGATTATTAGCAAATTCACGTGCTCACCCTGACGTTAAAGCAATGCCGCTCAGAACGGGGTGGGAGTTGCCATTTTGGCCTAAAGTGGGGACCAGAACCGAGGGGTTTTTAACCAAGGAAAAGCCCCTAGGACCTCAGTTATGGTGCTACTCCAAAGTGAATGTGTTCTCATGCACGGGGAGGAGCATCCCAACAATTAGAAACAAAGACCAAACGAGAAACGCGCAGCACCGGTGCGCTTTCGCAAACAGACCTGCTGTCGCTCTCCTCTTGCCGTCAGTGTCACCACAGTTTGGCTTGACTGGACCCAAATTTCACTTGTTCAGGCAAAACCCCTTTCCAGACTCTTCACCCCAATCCTGCCCATTCTTCTGACGACTCCTCCTCTATCTTCTTCCTGGTGCCCCGGCTGCTGGACCTGGACACCACCCTACTCTGTGCATCTCACCCAGGATAACATCCCTGCGCCACTCGGTACGTTGTGTTACCTCTGCTACACGTGCAGAAACACAAACCCATCCTTAACTAAATACGGAAGAGATGGCAGGACCTAGTTTACGGCTGAGCTAAAGGAAAAGCATTCCAACAAGGTTTCAAGAGGCAAGCCACATATTTTGGAAACGTCACCACGGAACCACGCATGGGTGGTCCAAGCCAGCTCTCCTGCCGTCAGTCTGGTCATGAGGAGCGCAGTTCTGAGCCCTGGGATCCTGTCCCATGGAGACCCAAAGGCAGGGGAGACTTCTCCAACTGTCCAAATCCATGACAGAAGAGGCTCAACGTTATGGAAGAGACCATCTTCCCCAGGAACTACTCAATAGTGTAATGACGTTAGGGGAAAACAAATATAAGCACTATGTTTCCATGAGGCAAGACTATATTCTCAATTTTATACTCTTCCACTTGCGTTACACCCTTTGTACTACACCTTAAACTTAGACTGGCAACCTCGCCACCAGAAAAAGAAAGTCTTGAGCTTTGTTCTGCATGCTGACATCTGACACGAGCCTCCGCTGCCCCTTCCCCAGCCCCTCCGACCACACCGTTTCTTCTCAACTACCCTGACCGCACCACAAGCACCCCGAGACGCCGCCGCTGCCTGGGTTAACAAGGAGAGAAATTAATGCAATTTCCCTTTTAATTACAGAGGCAAGGCAGAGAAGAGAAAGCGCAAAGGGATGCTTTCCTTGCTCACGCCCTCTGCTTTTAGCCAACGCAGACTGTCACGCCGTAACCCAGCTGACATTGTAAAAACCGAGAGTTAACGTAGGCCTTCCATGGGTTCAACCCATCGCATACAGATAACACAACCACTTCATTTCTGGATCGTTGTTTCACTGATATCCTCAGCTTTCAGGCAATGAGACTTATTATGTAGTAAATTGCCCAAATCTTGCAACAGACTTTTTTTTTTTTTCCTAAAGAAGATTTTAAGGGAGAAAGAAATTTATCTCCTCTTCATCTTCCTACATAACTCTAGTTATTGTGCAATTAACTTTTATGCTTATTTTCGCATTTCACAAAAGTGAATTTGGCCAAGTACAATATGCCACATGCCCTTTTTCACGTGAGAAGCGAGTAAAACAGACCAGACTCTTCCAGGTTATTTCCAGAAAAGAGGAAAAACAATGCTGGGGTCAGGCTCAGCGACATGATTGTTAAAAGGTGTCAATGAAGTCTTCTGAAAGGTTTCACGCTCCAAGTTTTTAATTAAAGTCATAAAGCCTAGAAAGGATCTATTCCAAAATTTCTTCCCTGGAGGGTTTGGGGCAGAGGCTACTGGGCAAGGGTTACAAACAGGACGTGCAACTGGCACCTCAAAATGGGCACCAGGCAAGAAGAGTGGATCTAAAAAAACCTGAATTTTCAGAGGTTTTGAGCAGTCTGAAATACTGCGGCTGGATCTACATGTGGTGTTTCATGGGGGTTTTGTCCACTCCCCAGCCTGTAGTAAGACTGATTTACAAGCTAGATAGCAGGATAGTATGGATTTTGGAAAGGAAGAGGAGGGTAAAGGGCAAACACAGGCATGTGCACATACAGAGTCATCTCAAAACTCGTCCTGCTTTCCACCTGAAATCATATGAGCTTCCCATTCATTACTATCAGTGCTTTTACTGGATTTGGATGATTGCCCAATTGCTACTGAATTGCCAGAAATCCAAAACACCGTAGGGATGATTCATCTGGTGCCTTGACAGCTCTGGAGCTGGGCTAAGGAGGGGAACAAACCCAAAAAACCCAATACGGCGATGGAGCCCTCTCACGTCCCTCCCGGCTGTCGCCACAGCAGAAACCGCTAACGCCGGTACGGTCATCGCTTCGCTCTGCATCTCTCTTGTCGCATTACCAACGAATGGCTTTCTTACTAGCGGTAGCAAACGCAGATTTACCTCCATTTTCCTTGTCGGCACCACAGGAGCTAATAGTCATAATAAAGCAAAACTGTATTTCCATCCCAGCAAAGCTCTTCCACATAGACGCCGTTTAAGTCTTGTTTATCCGGTGCTCACTCATCCAAAGAGTTCGCGACTAGAGAACAAGAGGGGCTTTGTACCGCCGTGCTCTGCTATGTTAAAAATTGATTTAGCATAATGGTTGCAAAGAGATTAAAATCCAATTTTGTAAATCAAAGCAGGAACTATACTGACTCACTTCTACAGCAGCAGTACAGAACCTGCTGAATTCTGAAAAAGACAGCCCCAGCCCTGATCCTCTATTAACGCGGAGAAACTAATTAACCAATCAAAACCACAGTGTAATAAGCGGTATTTTACTGTATGCATCTGCTCATTATCCTCACATCAACAACGAGATGGGATTTTCACGTGGAGAAGAACAGGCAGCGTCTGGGTTCTCTGGTAGCGTCATCCAGCCGACCTGCTCAGCGCGGAAGGGCTGTTTATGGCAAAACCACCACGAGATCCTTTCTCCTCCACGTATTTATCATCGTTTAGGAGTCAGCTTTGCATTACTGCAGCTCTATAAATTGCTTTTAGCATTAAACTTCATTAAAAAAAAAACAACAACAAAAACTAACAAACCACAAATGGGTAAAATGAGATAAATTGAGATACAACAAATGAGCTCTGCAGATGTCCTAGGAGCTCCAACAAACCAACCATCTCCTTCAAGGAAAACACATTCCCTTTAATATCCTGGATATGCAGATATAGCTGTAAAGAAAAAACCCCACGCATTCAGAATCATTTATAGTAAGTATCTTTGACGGTTACGGCATCTTTTGAAGAAAAACGCAGACATACTTACCGGGGCCCGACGCGTACCACGCCGCACGGAGACGTTACGTGATGCAGACAACCCAGGCTCATTAGATCTTTTAAACAAATCTCGCATCATTTCTTCCGAGCGCTACAGAAATCCTATCGCTAATTCGCATATGAAAAAGCAATCTGAGCTTTAAAGAACACGTGAAGCTTCACACAGGCAAGTAAGAAATCACAGATATTCAAGCTCACGTATTTACATGGATGAGGTGGAGTTTGGTTTTTTTTTTAAACTTTGTTTTCTTTTAGAGGGAGGATATCGGCATTTTCCCCAGCTTTCTCTTTAATGCAGAAGTTAGCCTTGTTTACGCTACTTATTTCTCATCTCATTCAAGAAGATCTCTGTGCTACTCCACGGAAATGTTTAGCGCCTATCAGCGTTCCCTATCAGCTCGACAAAATCTGTTCTGCAAAACCCCTGTGAGAAGACAAGGACTTGTCCCAGGGACACATCCAGGGAGGTTTGGAGACACGGAAATGGGATGTGGGGAGTAAAAACCTCATGTCACAGACATTATCCAATGAATTTTTTAGAGCTGAGAGCAATGAAGAACAAGTGGTCACAAATTTCCCAGATTAAGGAGATTAAGGAAATTCATATCGCGAACGGCGCACGCAATGGGGCGTTGGCGGGGAGGTAGCGTCAGATGCGCGCCCAGGACGCAAAAACAGGAAAATCCCCAACCAAAACGACTCCAAGACACCTGAAACAAAGCGGGTGAAGTTCCTCACCCATCAACACATGCTCTTTTTATTTTGGTGGGCCCTCAAAGCCTCCACCACAGCGTGCTGCCAAGGTAGGTGCCAGGCACCGTTGGCATCACATCCTCCTAACCCACACGCAAAAATCCTCCTTTCTCTGGCCAAAGCACCGCATCCCAGTACCACGGTGGCTCTGCTGGCTCGGGCATGACCAGGGTGACTGCGCTCCGCAGGGGCCCGTCCACGGGAGTGTGGGACCTGTCCTGGTGTGGCTCAGCCAAGGATTAAGAAGGGGGAAAAGGAAGGAAGAAATTGTTCCTTCTTCTCGCACCAGTGCGTGAACCAAATGCAAACATCCCCTAATTAGTAACACCCTCCAAATCCCCACGGCCGCAGCTTTGATGGGCATTTCACCTAATCCCGCGATTCTTCGCATGAAAAGCCACCACCTTAGCTGCACCGGGACGATCACTGATTTCTGTTGGTGCGGAGTTAACCGGCGACGCTTCGAGCAGCCGGTCGCAGCGAGGCGGTGGGCATGCCGCCAGGGACAGCAAGGAACCACCTCGGCTCCAACGAGGGCTTCCAGTCCAATTCCAGAATTTCACAACTGGAAGAGAACCTGCATGATCATGCTGGTACAGCCAACAACAACAACAAAGACTCTCCTCCTTTTGTTTTCCTGAAAAATCACGAGAAATGCTTTGGAAACACTGCCTCAGCTTGCATCCATCTCACACTCTCTTTTATCATCACCATCAAGAACCTTCAGCGCACAGCCGCAGCTCTCACCTCGCCAGTTTTTAGTCCCGGTGCTTTTATCTCAAATGAAGTTATAAGAAAAATGGTGGGTTATTATTGCCAGGAGTAAATGATCTTCCGTCGAGAACTCAATGGCTTTCCCAGCGTCTGCGCTTGCGGGAAGGATCCCTCTGGGAGCCGCTGGTCGCCACAGACCCAGGAGACGCCCAGGATCCTCGCCCACCGCTGCTCCTGGCTGAGGACCCAGAAAAGGTACTGTACTGCGAGACAGCCTGAAGCCAAACAGCGGTGCAGACGAGAAAAATTAATATATAAATAAAACATGCATTAAGAAAAGATTAACTCTGTCAATCAATACTCACTTTTGTTTTCCTGCGCGCACGTTTGGAGGGGCTGCACAATAACCAGTTTGTTTTTCCCAGGATGTATTTAGTTCTGTGTTTAGAAGTGCAGCTTCCTGTAAGATTTTTAATTTTTTTTTAAATGAGGTGGGTTTCCCTGTGCAAAGGAGAACAAATTGCTACGTAAACTTTATTCTGTTGTCTATTTGCCTGCAATTTTCACCTCATGTACAGTCTTTTTGTGTCTGCCTTTTTGTTTAGTTTTACCTTTGACATTCTCTTAATTTCTCTTCAGGATGCCTGACACCTTTACATTAAACTCACAATCCGCAGAATACGGGAGGTTTTGGGGAAAGGCTGCTCCACAGCAGCAGCCCCCAACCAGGCTGAGAACCCTGATGTCTACCAGGAGGTGCGGTCTTGAAAATAAAATTTTCAGCTGCAAAGAGAATTTGGCATTGTTTTGAAAACGACTTTTCAGCTCTAAAGTTTGTAGGGCGAGCACGGAGCGCTGGCACGCGCGTGGGACCTGTCGACGCTGCCAGTTTCTTTGCAACTCGGGCACCGTTTCGCTGCATGAACCGAGATCCCGGGCAACATTTACCTTCCCTTTGTGCCCACGGGTTCTCAAACAAAACAGGAATAAACCGCTGGGCTGCTTCAAGAGCCAGGCTGGATATGAGGAGGAAGATGGAGAGGTTTGTTGTTGAATGCTGGCGAGCTCTTTAGTACCTATCAATGTGAGGAATCAAGCTTTAAAATTAACTGATAATACAATAAAATGGCTTTCTTGCCCCAAAGCTCGTAAGATGACCATTCCTTTCAGGTTAGAAACCCAAACCCAGTCAGGAACTGGCATCTCCATCAAACACACTGTCACGACAGTAAGAGTAAAAACCAAAAGTGACAAGAAGGCTCTTGGCTGTGAAAACGCACCTTTCCCAGAATTTCCGCCGGCTCCCAAGACGCAGGAGCCAGGACAAAGCCCTGTGCGCTGCCCGCAGCACCGCTCCCCCTTCCCCAGCGCCCCACGTTTCCTCCCGGAAACACCTACCGCCGGGACCGCGGAGCGCCGAGTCAGGAATTCGGAGAGCGCCGAGATTCGATTTTCATCTACTTTGTTAAATTTCTGCTAATTGCTTTTAACGTACTTCCTCCGCCGGAGTCTTTATAGCTTAATTCCTCGTGGGCATTCGTTCCAGAGTTTTACTAAGTACCGAAGGAAAATGAAATCTAAGTACATGCCAGTGATGCAATCGCTAACAGCCTTTGTAACGAGTGCACGCAGGGGTGTTTTGGGGAGGAAGTGGGGTTTTTTGCCACCGATAGCCTCCATCAGATCTGGGAAGCTGATGAAAACCAAGCAAAAGAAGCTGCGATCCTATAAATACCATCAAGGAGCGAGGCTGGATGTGATGTGATGCAATGCAGGCCAGTATTTTATAATTAGCATATTAGAAAGCATAACGAAAAGACTCCAAACTGAAATACCTGAGCTCAAGTTTTAATAGAACACATCACCAAGTTCCTGGTTTGGACAGAGATACGTTGTCACCACAAAGTGAGAAAGTTCAGCTCATTTTCAGTCTTCAGCAGGCTACAGCTAGCAGGAGTTAATGCATCAACACTTTTACTCCCAAACAACAAGGATGGAGGATCCGTAACTCCCGAACAATATTATGCCAGAGCGTACTTTTCATCATTACACATTAACAGGTTTGGGAGTGAAAGTTGGAGGGGTGGTGTTACGTGTCAAAATTAATTATAATGCCAATAAGCTGAAATTCAACAGGGAAGATCAGGTTGGCTAAATTATGGCGTTGAGCTATCAGCACTGAAAAATCAACTGAAAGAGGTTGTAGCCTTTTGCTGCAAATCTAAAGGTGGATTGAAAAATAATGAGAAGTAAAAAAAAAATAAAAATTCCCAGACCAATCTGCTGCAGAGAATTTTAAGTGACTAAGGACAGTTCCAAGTTAGCGTGGATTTAATCAGGGTATTTGCTTCCTTTGTGATATAAAGCCATGGAGGAATCTTCTCTAAGACCTTCTCCATGTCTTTCCAGATGGGGCACCTCCAGCATCCATAAAGCAAATGAAACGGATTCCAGAAATTCCACCTGTGCTGAAAATGTGCCAGTTGGCACCTTCAGAAGAACACCACAATTAATTTAACCTCGCTAAAAGAAAACCAGAGCAACAACAACAACAAAAAAAACCAACCCAAAACCCTACAAGCAGAGAACCCCCTCCCAAAACCCAAGCATTCAACGTCTTCGTAAGAGCTGGAGAGGTAAGAAGAAAATTACTGCAAACAAGGATGAGAACAAACAAGCAAGGACCACATGGACATTTAATTCCTACAGAGTCAATTAAACATTAACAATAAACTACAGTATGAGTTAATGCTGGACAAAAGGATTAAGGAACGAGGGAGGACTTATTCATAAACATACAAACGAAAACCTGGTTAAGAAGAAGTAGAGGAATTAATAAAAGATAAAAAGAACGATTCAAATACGGCTAAGGAGGGGAATTCCTTTATTAAATTTGTCTTCAAAAGTAAATTAAGAAAAGATGCCTGCGCTATCAGAGAGCGATGGCGAGTTTATAAAAATAGCTGCCACCGAAGGAGAGAAAAAGGGAGTATCTGGAAAACGCAGACATGTGCCAAGCCACTCAATCTGTGCAATTAACCAAGGAAATCAAGTGTTGTTATTTGTGAAGAATTATTTTTTAAAAGGGAAATTCAGCAAATTCCTTCAAAACATAAGTCTAATACCTAAATCCAGAAATTACTTAAACGGATGGATGCAATTAACTGCTATTCCTAGCAAAAGAATGGAAAAAGCCTGAAGAAAACGGTATCTGTTGCAGAGAGCTGCTCAGCAAGCTGCAAGTACAGATCTGCAGAGAACACCTCTTGTTATGCACAGTTGGTCTGTTAGCACAAATTATTTATTTCACGAAAAGAAGAAAAGAAATGCCACATGGATTAGGACAGCATTTTGGAGAGTCGGTCCCAAAATTAAAAGCAAAACTCTGAGCAGCCTCAACTCTCCCTGCTCTAGAAGGGATTAGGATTTAGCACCTGCAAGACTTGAGGCCAACATCATTCAAAGGAAAAATTTCCCTTCAGAAGGGAAGGTCCTCTTCAGAAGGCCCTCCCAGACCTGCCAGATCTGGAAGAAGATGGAAAAGTCATAGGAAGATTTTCCTGTTTGGAAAAAATAAAACTGACGCTGAAGAGGTATATCACCTAGAATGCAGCCGTGCTCTGCAGAGGAGATGCTGGGAACGCATCCATCCAAACCAGGACCTGCAAAGGCAGAGGGCAGGCAGCTCGAGATGAAACTGCAGAAGGATGCGGCAGCTAAAAAGACAGTTTAGTTTCAGAGACAGAAAACACCGAAACACGTATCACGTAGCAGGATGCTACAGCCTCCCGTCTCTACAGCTGTAATTAATCCATAAACGGAATAATGTATTCACTTCCGGACACCTCATTACCAGATAGACACTGACAAATTGAACAGAGTACAAAGAAAACAACAAAAATGTTCAAGGGTTTGAAGGGAAAAAATTTTAAGGAAAGATCAAAAGATTTGAGTATGTCCAGCTCTAAGCGAGAGCACAGCTTAGCAGGACGAGATGTGTATCTGCCTGTGCTTGAAAGGTGTAAACATCAAGCAGAAAAACCAGCACGGGGGGCCATTAGGAGGAAAAATGGAATGAAATTACCAAAAAAAGAAAACTTAAGATGGAAATCTTCTTGCCCTATTAGGATGCACAGTTAATCTCAAGGGATGCGGCGAACGTGCCAGTGCAGGAGAACCAGACCAGACTGCAGAAATTCAGAAATTCTCAACAAACGTACAGCTCGGATAACCACACACCGATGGGAGTGGGGTGGGGAACTTCTGCTCCTCATCTCCGACATCTGCTTCTCCTCTTGTTTTACATACTAGTACAAAATCCATTCATGGACTTTCACGTAAGTTCCTCATAAGGATCTGGACCAATTAAGAAAAAAAAAAAAAGTCTATATGCATGGGTCCCCCAAACCACATCAGAACGAAAGGACTCAATCCTGGCCTCACTTGTTCTCCTAAAACCGCAGATGGGTCTCTAATGGAAATGAACATTGCAAAGGCACTCAAAAAAAAAAAAAAAAATAAGGTGTTCTTACCTTGAAGAGGTAATGAAAGTTGATGCATTTCAGCCATTTATCACCATTCCTAACTGATGCTGCTTTAAATAATCTCAACTGCTCTCACACCTCCCTGCCCACGCCACAAACCCTTCCAAGCAAACGCTGTCTTCAAGTCAATGAGGCTTTCCCCAAGGAGATCCTGCCGGGTCAGATGAAGCCTTTGCATCAGGACACGTTCAATGCCAACATATTGCTCCTCTTCTACTTACCACACAGTATGCCAACTAACTCGAATCAGCATTACAGTGAAAGAAGATAATGAAAAAATTACATGAAGCCAGACAGAAGCCTACAGCATCTTTTAATGACCGCTGTCATTAAAGCCAGACCGACACTTGGTAGCTGTGCTCCATCTCGCAGGTTGTTATCTGAAGGACTAAAACATGGGATTTCCTTTAAAGAAGAGTCTTTCAGAGCAGCGAGCAGTGAAAAAAAAAAAACCAAAAAGAAAAACCCACAACAAAACAGAACAAAACACCCAACTTGATAGGAAGATGCACACCAAGAAAGCCTACTGTAATCCTCCCCTCTCTGCTCCAGCAGCAATTCTCATCGAGGCAACGCCGTCCCACCAGCAAATTGCACTGCCAGGCTGTCCCGGGTGTGCATCTCCACGGTCCAGAGCGGTGACAACAAGAGAGAGATTTCTCCTTCCTAAAGGACGGCAGACCCACCTTCCTCATCCCACCTGCAAACCTGAGAACCAGAGCCCCAGACCGAGCCGAGCCACAGGCAGACGTGGAGCCCGCGGTCCCCGGTGCCCAGTCCCACAACCGTAAAACGCCCCTCTATTTCCCTCCAAGCTTTTTCCCTTTGTTTTGTATTCCTAGGAACTTCAATAAAAGGTTAAACTGCAGAAAAAAAATCTGCAAGACAGGCCATCTAATGGCTCTCTCCTGGCTGTCGGCACAAAGCCGTGTTTCTAGCTTATTGATGTGCTTCAGCCTGGGTCAACCGCACGTTCGGCCGCCTGTCTCCCTCTCTTTCTCCCAACAGATTGAACACGAAGATGCAAAAACCACTGCAGAGGCTGGCAGTGCTGCCCAGGCCCTGCCTCATCACCATGACAAAAGGGGGCTCTGAACATCCTTCAGCAAACACCATGGCTCCCTTCGACTGAAAATCTGGCAACGAGTGTCTCCAGCCCCCGATATCCCATTTAATCAGGCAGAGGAATGCGATCACATACGTTTTAGGTCCTTTTGCAGCTTTTCCATGGAATTGCCTTTCTACTGATAGGATTCCACTGCAACAGTCCTGCGCACACCTTCAGCGGCTCGGATGCTGCAGTCCCTCTGGCAGCTCATGAGGAGGAGATGAACTTTTAAACAAATTCTTCCCTCCCAGAAACACCACAAGGAGGGATGGCAAAGCTTTTACAATGTGAAAATGCCAATGTTTGTTGCTTACAGAGGCCAGATTCGCAGCGAGCCCGAGCCAAGCAGCTTGTTTCACACCTTCAAATTTAAGGGGAACAGCGTTCTCCTCTGGAAAACGCGGCCCAGAAGCTGCAATAAAGCAGACACAGATATGTCAATCACCGGAGATGCAAAGCGGTGGAAGCTTCCCGGAGGAAAGCATTGGGTACTCACTACAGAACGGCCAACTGAGAACCCTGCCTCGCTGCCCGTAGCACAGCCTGCAAAGAATATCACCGGAAACTCAATACACAAAGAAGAAAGTCCCTATGAAAAAGAACAGAATTTTGGTAGCTACAAGATGATACTGTGCGCTAATTTGCAGCTGAAAACATTGAAATTCTACTAAAGCATCACACAAGGTAAAGGTGGAGCCAGCAAGAAACGAGTGCTGTGGCGTCAGGAAAACCCAGGAGGGCAGGTTTCTCCACTAATCCTTGGGCTGATGTCAACGTAACGCTGAGACGAGGACAGATCTGTATTCCCTTGGCTGGGAGGGTAACACCACATGAGAGGAGCACGCTGAAGAGGCTGCCACCCCGAGTGTAAGGGGTTTCGCGGGTTAGAGGAGCCTGGTTAAACCACGCCAGTCTCTGCAGCCAACACCGCCAAGGTAAGCGATGCAATTAGCACAGCTCATTTGGAAGAGCCTTCAGCACCATGTCTGCAGGCCTCCAGATCCGTAACGAGGTATCGTCACCAGAGGGGGTTTTAGCAGGCTCCAGGAACGCAAACAGAAACACACCTTGGCTCGCTCTCCGTTCTGCAAGGTGGTGTGTCCGGCCAGACCGTGTCAGCTGTTGATGCACAGCGACCGGAGACGCCCTCTCCACACTCCGGCAGCATCTCTGCGGCGATGGCCAGCCGTACTTCAGAAGGTCTGAGGCTGGCTTCTCACCCAGGCAGGCGTGTGCCTCCACGCGAACGCGTCCCACCTCCTGACAACAACTACAACAAGCCTTCCCCAGCTGCTAACACGACTCTTTCCGCTTTTATTTTCTTTTTCTAAATAATTCTGCGCAGCACAACCAAGTTTCTCTGTGCAAATTGTAGGTGCTAGAAAACAAGATGTTGGCACGACTGGGATTTCACTGAAAGAATATCCTACTGCGTCCTTAGGGAAAGGAGAGAAAACACATGGAAAAAAAAATGTACTGGCTCCCACGTAAACCTACTCTTACACTGGGGGCAAAATTAAAAAAAAATAAAAACCTTGTGCAAGTTCAAACAGGAGGAAGGTGACTCTAGCTCATGGCTCCGCTCTCCCGCTTGAGAAGATCTCCAGCAAAGCCACCCAGGAGAAGCCAGGCCCCAAGCCGAAGCAGAGCTGCGCGAGGACGCCCCGCAGACGGGGTGATCTGGCGCGCAGCAGGAGGAGCGGGAAGCTCGGCGGTTGCGCAGCCACTGACAACCAAACATAAAACGCAAGCTGCCACGGGAAGAGGTCGTTTTGTCAAAATACCTGAACATTTTCTTTTTGAGCTCTTAATATTTCTTTCCTTAAATTTCTCACGGAGCCTCACCAGCTCCGCTTACCACAGCGCTTGTCACCCCATCGGGAAAAGACAGCAGGCACGGATTAATTTTTGAGGGAAGCTGCTTTCGTGCCAATGCACTTGGCAATAGAGAAGACAAGAGCAGCTATCCCAAAAATGCAGTATTTATGAGAGGAGTGGTTTCTAAAATTGTTTTCGCTATGGATACCAAGAAGCACCACCTGATTCCTGACTACTCTCTTGTGCACGTGTTTTCCTATGATTATTTCTAAAGGAGACTTGAGCACCTATCTCGCAGAACTCCTTGCTCAAAGCAGCGCAGTTCCAGCTGGACATGCAGCCTAACCGTTTTCCAGAAGTCACTGCAGAGGGTTTGCAAATGCAAAATGCACTTTTCTACCTACAGAAAAAATAAAACGTCGCCTGCAGAAACAGAGAGATTCTCTCGGTGCGATTGTGATGCTAAGATTTAATTATCTCAGCACAGAACTGCAGGTATCAATGCTTCAGAGATAAAGAACAAACAAGGCAATTATTCCCAGAAGTCCTCCTTTTTCCCCTCTAACAATCGCAAGGGTTACAAACATGCCAAGGTCAAAGAATGTGTAATAAAGAAATTTATTTCCAATTGGAATGCACAGAAACCTTGCACTATAATGGTGGCAGAGCAGCGGTGTGAAACTCAGCAGAGCCGAGATTAATACACGGCTAAAGATCATAAAGACCTGCACAGAACCGTGTCTGAAATGACAAGGAATAAAATTAACAAGCATCTTTCCAACCAACTCCAACTCTTTACCCCTACCATTTCCCGCTGAGCCGCATCGCGCGCGCCCAGCCCAGAGAGCCGCCATCCATTAGCCGCGTACCGTACGCGTGAGAGACGGCCCCGAGCCGCGCAGCGCCGCTCTGGGTTTGAGCTTGGCTGGGGTTCGCCCTCTCCGACGGGAATGGATCGGATTAGAGAGCGGAGGAAAAAAAAGCCCTGAACGGTGGCAGCCTCAGAAGCTTCTAAAAGCGGCACAGAAGAGGGTTGAAGCCCATTGTTCCATTCCCTGGGCTTCTCCCTCAGTTGGTATCGTAGGACACCACACAAATTTGCGGGCACCTACCCCACCAGCACAGGCCGGAGCCACGCACGCCACAAAGCCAGCGGGAGCGTTGGGCAGCAACGCAAATCCTCGCCAGCCCTTTGGCAATGCCAGCAGGTCACTGTCACGACAGCAGTGACAGACAAGGTACGCTTCTTCCTTAAAGAAATTAGGATGTTGGGGTTTTTTCTTTAAAAAAAAAAAAAAAAAAGCCAAACTTGCACAGCTATGCTCTGCAGCAGCTTACACTGAGATTAAAAATATTCACGACCTACCTCCAACACAGCAAGCCTCCAGAATCTTATTTTTCTGCAATCCAAATCATAACATTTTCAGATATAAAGGCAGGAAAACGGGAATTTGGTCTAAAAAGAGGAGGAATTGCCCTCTGTACTCCGGTGGCATGAAACCCAGTGCCACATCACTGTGCTACAGCAAATTGTTCACTGCCTACAGCACAGAGCAAACTGGAAGGCATTCTTAAGAGAAAACAAAGATTTGAACAGTTTCAAGTTTTATCCTTCAGATTTTTTTAAAACTCTGCAAAAAATATTATCATCTTTCCTTTAAGGAATTACACATTTCCTTGCTATTCAACTTGCAACGACAGTATTTTACTCAATCTTTCCAGGCGGTCTCCCTCTCAGCGAGAGCCCAAACAAGAAAGTTTTTGCCATCAAGTTATTTATTTGGGAAGTTTTTGAAAACAGCCACACACACACGGTGCAATTTTATGCGAAGTATGCATATTTACCACAACAGACAGGCAACTGGAACATAACCACAGGCTGTATTTATGGAAATGTCTGAGCAGAAGGGTGTTAAAATACGCTATGCATGGCTTCAAACCTTCAACTCCCAAATCAGACAAGCACGACTCGCGGAATTTGGCGGGTGGAAATGAAGAGATCTACCAAACAGTGCAGAATGAGGAGTTAGACATGGATATCCACGCTTCCAGCCAGTAGATACGACCTGAAATGGTCACACTGGGCGTGACATCACAGACACTTCCCTAGCACTTGGGTTAGCCTTTGATAGAGACGGTCTTGCTGGGCTGACTCCCCGTGGCTGGTTTTATGTAAAGGACAGGAAAAAGCGAGGGTGGGATCGTTTTGATTCAGCTGCGTGCATTACAACTCGCTCACTGACACATGCACAGTCTTTACGCCGCGTTCTCAATTTGTTTTTTAAATGGAAAAGTCTGAATTTCTTGCAAAAAAATTCTACCCATTGACTACTCTGTGTTTGGCAGCGAAGGCAAAAGGAATAAATAGAGGATGCAGCGTTTAGGTTGGGGGAAAAAAAAAATACTATCTTTGTTCCAAATTGTGATTTTACTAGGATAATACTGCAAATTTAAAACATCCAAAATTAAATAATAGTTTCACCTGTTGGAACTGTGCCAGTCTTTCCCCCCAGCGTGACGCCAGCTCCTGACCCTGGCTCCCAGCAGGCTGGGGCTGCAGCCTGAGCCCGGCGACCCCTCCGAGCCTCGCAGCCTGACTAACATCCCGCTAACAGACTCCTCCAAGGGATTCTCAGCACACAGTGAGCAAATTCAACCAAAAAACCCGCAAGTTTTTAGCGACGAGGAAAGGAGAAAATACTGCGGTATTTCCTAGAGCACGGGAGGGATGCGCAAAGCTCAGCCAACACTTCACGAGTCTCTGGTCCTGCTAATTTTTGTGTGCATACTACAATTCTACAACAGGAGCAAGCAAACTAGCAGTGGATAGCAAACCTTTGCAGGCAAGAAGCTCTGTTTTTAGTTGAAATCCACCCTTGCTGGCAGGAGGACTGAGCTATCACCTCTCCCAGGCGCAGTCGCAGGGCTGCCAGCCGTCGTCGCGTTCGCATCAGACAACGTCCTGCCGCACAGAGGACAAAACAAACCAGAGACGGGTGGGTGAGGCAAGGAGGATGAGGAGAAGGATTGAAAAGGATGAGGAAAGGTGAGAAAAAGACGTTGGCAAAGGATGCGCTGTACCGAGCCAGCGACGGCTCTGGCCACAAATCAGCCTGCTCACCCCACGCAGCCAGGGCGCAAAGCGGCGGTGTAAATCACAGCGGCGCGATTGCAAAGTGACTCACTGTCATATTAGTGTCGCCAGCGCCGCAGACCTCCAGGCAGGAGGCTCTGGCTCCGTTGTGTTCTTTGTACGGGGAGTAATCACAGAGATGCCACCACCACTACCAAGAAAGCGAGAAGGTAACGATGCAGGATGCACCAAAGCCTGGCTGGAGAGCGAAGAGATGAAGAGCGGTACTTTATATCGCTACCTTAGCCAGACAGCCCCTGCTTCTTCGTTTCCTGGGGAGAGATACTTACTCCTAACTCAGTCTCTCTTATTACGGTGACAATTCTCCTCTTCTCCCCAGGGATCAGCCGTGTGGAGCGAGCTCTCTCTCTCTTGTTGCTGTTGCAGCTGCTGCTAAACTGTGCTTGCTGATCGATCCACGCCTGAAAAAACTTGAGGAAGCGCGTGCTCCGGGCCGAGCTCTGCCAGGAGGGAGCACCTTCCGTGTCCTGCCAAAGGAAAGCTCCTCTGACACCCTTCTTCCTACACCGTGGGACCTCCGGGCCAGGGAGAGGTGGACGAGGGGAAAAAAGAGTGAAAAAACAAGTTCTCCTCGTTTTCTACCTGAACTGCTATTGCACAAGCACGCCAGGCACCCTTAATGAACCAAGAGTCTACATCAAATGTCTGCTGCTTATTTTTGTCTTTACACACAGGCGAACACAGGAGATCAAGGTCTAGGATGTTGGCTTTCACACCTCAGGTCGGTAGAACATTTTGAAGACGCACCAGTCGGCAGGCATCACTGTTCCCCTTCTCAGGCCATTCTGCAAACGCTGCCAAGAGGAGAGCACTTCCGCAGATGTGAAGGTGCGTGGCGTAGGCCATCTCCTCGCCGTGCTCACCGCAGCCTCCAGCTTTGCTCGGCTCCGGAGGGGCAGGGGAGACCACCGCTGCCCACTGCAATCCAGGGAGCGACGAGGGAATCGTGATAAGTTCTTCATTGCCCCTCAACAGTCTTCTTGAGGAAAAAGCAAGCGATGCATAAAGATTATCTGTACCGGTTTGCAACTCAAAGTGCTTTCATCCACAGATAAAGATTTCCTACCGGCTCACAGACTGCTCCACAGGTACCACAGACAGGCAGATTTTTCCTGTTTTAACATGGCAAGGCAGACCCTGCGATAACAATAACACAGCTCCCGGCACTTCCGAGAGGGTTCTTCACAAGGCCAGTTCCAGACGTACAGCGGTTCCTCCAGCAGCATTTTCACCCGCTTACACAGCCCTGAAAGTAGACAGGAGCAAATTCCTGTCTGCCTGAAACCCTCTCTTCAGCAAAATACCACCAGATACAGACCTGCCCTGATGTTTCCAGGAGTGACCGAACGTACGCGCTGATTTTTGTTTTCCAAGCCCGCCTGCCCGCAGCCCCCCGCAGCACACACACAAAGGAGGGAGGAGGACCACGGCCTCTCCAAAGAGAACGGAGTTACCGCGGTCTGAAACAGCGCGGCGCAAAGGTCACGTCATTACTGCGGCGGCTGGTGACCAGGGGAGAGCAGCTACGGGTTAAAAAAAAAGAAATAAAAATTTTGGAGAACAAATGCATTTGCTAATTCATTTTTATTCTGTATGAAAATGTAAATTGGGTGCAAAAATAAAACAAACAGAAGAGGCCTAATTATTTATACAGGCATTTTAATCAAACAATGAATAGCACACAGCAACCTTCTACATCAATTAATAAAGCTGGCTTCTGCAAAACAAAAGAGTTACACCATGTGCCCTAATTATAAAATCCAGCCTGGAGATGCTTCTTTTTTTTTTCCCCTCCCTCCCCCCATACACCTGGCTTAATATATACCCACTGCATTCCTGAGCTGAGGACACTCGTTAGCCCCGCTCTCTATTTACAAATTCATTACTGTACCGCATATTTGCTAATGCCTCTGACAGTAGGAGTGGTCATAATGCAGCACTCGGAGGCAAAACAGCAGCTAATTGAAGGCAGGGGCTGGGGGGGGCGGAGAGGGGGGGTCTGCCTCCCTTTCCCTGCGCAGGAGGCAGCTGCTTCCACTTAAGCTTAGCACATTTCACGAGAGGAGGATAAAACAGGAGCTATTAGATGTTTGCATTAGATTCCAGGGAGCCACCTCTATGTTTTGCATTAACAAAGCAAGCTTTACAACGTGTTTCCTCGTGTCTTACCTTGGGCTTCACTTGATCAAACACCCTTCACCGCCGTAACATATGTGACCAAACTGGCTAACGACGAGCTGCCACCTTTTTTGACGAATCGGCGCATGCGCCTTCCGAAACAGGTATTATCAAAAGAATCCCCAGGCAGGTCCCCAGCGCAGGGTGTCGGGTCTGCTTCAGAAGGGCTGGTGCAGAGCAGAGGAGCCGACAGCGTCTCCAGGCTGAACAGCCCGAGCGTTAGGTCCATTTTGTCCCCAGTTCAACAGGGTTTGGGGTGCAGGGGATGCTGCTTGTTTATTTTGAAGTAGCGACAGCAAAAGGCAACAGGTAAATTGTTAAAACCCCTCTGAGGCACTAACCACAAGTTAATGAACGCTGTATGAACCAATCACTTGGGCAATGTACAAACCCCACAACTACTTCAGGGCGTTTTTTGGGCTCAGCAACACGCGGTTTGACCTGGGGCACTCGGAGAGCGGGGCCGTTAAGCCAGAACAGACCCCTGCACTGGGGTCGCTCTGCTCTTTAAAAAGCCTAAGCGAAGCTCTCCTCCGTTCTCATCTAAACAAAGGCAAAACACAGCCAGGAACTCAGAAAACGCCTCGATTCACGTTTTCAAAGCTCACCGGTGGGGAAGATGCATATGTGTTTCCTGAGAGGGACGAGATCTCACCCAAGGAGGTAAAAACCTGGCAGAACGGGTCAAGGTGGGCACCCAAGCAGAGGAGGACACAAGCCAGGGCTCAGTTTCCCATCACGTCCAGTAACGTGCGTTAGCATCTCCACGCCAACGTTGCCTGCCATGGGTAAGGCTGGCAGGGAAGAAGCAACGGTCCAGTCTACGCTCAGGACGGTGGTACCATCTTCTGGATGCTCATCTAGCACTCGCGCTCCTCTCTAGGACAAGCAAAAAGCTTTGGGGGCATCCACTCGCCCAGCCGTACAAATGGGCTACGACGGCTGCTCACAAGGTACAGCGCCTTTTGAGGACTATTTCCAAAAAGGACGGCTCCTATTTTGTGTTCAGCATTGCAGAACGGCTAAAAACGGTGATGATGGCAGATGAGCATTTATCCACATAAATGGAAAAATATTTCTGTAAAATAAAACTAAATACAAGAGACAGATTCCCTTCTGTTTCTTCTAGCAGCATGAGGCAAGAGACTGATAAATTAATTTTTAAAATTTCATGCTAGAAAAATTATCCTCATTTAATAAATTTCATCTAAATATTAACCTAGAGGAAGTTTTCCGTGCTTTAGGTGTTCGGGGAAGATTACTTTAAAACCCAAAGCGTATGTTTACAGATTACGTTCCATTTCTCAACAGGTAGGACAGGCTGGCAAACAGCAACAAAACCGAGGACAGCACTTGGCTGGCGCCTTACTGAAACATCCCTGTTTACTTCGGATACCTAAGTCCTTCATGCAGAAGTCAGGCACTGCAGGTATGGTACTTTCTACAAGGCACAAAAATACAAACATAGACAGGCAATTGCAATCGACATCTGTAAGAAAAATGCATTTTTGAAACTCACACCAGATGTAATCAGACTGAAGCTCAATTATTCTTTGCTATGTTTAAAAGATTTTGTTAATATGCATTTGCTTCTCCTAGAGAATATCATTCAGTCAGAAAGCACTCCAAATTTCAGAACTGATGCTTGTGTGCAGCCAGAGAAAATGTTCAGAAATGGACTCATCAGCTCACGTTGCATAACAGGCCACGTTTCAGAGGAAAGCAAGTTGCACGCTCAGTGCCTGCGATTACAAATTGCCCACGAGCCATGTTTTGGGTTCGATGGCATGTAGGTGCCTTCTCCCCCAAATCTGAGTTGTCAAAGTTTAAACAATAGAGTTTTCAACAGCACGTGCACTGACAACAACAACAAAAGCCAAACACCCAGAGAATACCTGATAGAGGCTACGGAACAGAAACCATCCACTTCTCCCTAGTATCCTGACATTGCAATTCCAAGAAATAAACGGAAAAACAAACGCAGCTCCTGAGCTGCTCACTCCTAACTCCAACGGCTCTGTGCAAGAGGCACCAGTTGACCCCCCGCGTCCTCTCCACACTAATGGCCCAAAGACGCGCTCGGGTGCCACCACATAAAAGTGAGACACGTGAAAAATGAAGATGGTAACGATGAGAATCGGGTCCTTTCTGCCCCTAAAGGAGTTCACCAATTTGCAGTGGCCAATGTACGAACCTCAGTATCAACAGCAAGAACAACCCTTTCTTCTTCCTTTCCATCCCCTTGAAGTCTTCTTCAGACCTACTGGACACGACCACTGAACAATGTCGCCATTAGCCAGAGAAATGGCCGTTAGCCAGAGAAATATTAATACACAATATTAAGAACATTAATACAGAATCACTGTTAGACCATACAATCTGATGCCAACCTCCTATAGAATCTGTCGTGATCTATTAGTAACATTTATTAGTGTGTCCTTTAACAATTCCTGTAATGATTCACTTAAAAAAAATAAAATAAATCATTTTTCTGCAACTCCCTGCCTCTTTAGCAAGATATAGCACACTGACAAATAAAATCTACCTACTGAACAACAAGACCTTAGCTGTGACATTGTGAGCAGTGAAATAACACTTGGAGAATAGATGTATTCCAGAACCAAATATCCCCAGGGGGCCTGGATGTTAAAAGCAACAGCACTTGCAATTTTGGATGTACACATCTGAAACGTCCTTCTGGGCTACACCACAAATTTCACAGGTAAGAAAAATGGGGGAAGAAAAAACCACAAACCCCTAAGTGCTAACCAGAAACGTGATTCAGAGAGGAGAGATGCTACAAACAGGGCTGCTTTCTCAGCTAGCAGCATGACTTCTCCTCTTTGTGATTTACAGATACTTAAAAACAAGTAGGTTAATGAAGCAACAATACACTGACTGCGGAGCGCTGATTAATACAAACTTCAGAGCAGAGTGATCCATGAGCTAGTTCAGCACTACGGTGACGTCCAAGCAGTTTGGCTGGGTTTATTAAAAACAAAAAAAAAAAAAAAAAAGATGCCTTGAAAAAGTGACAATAGCATTTCTTTAATAGCATTAACTAACTAAAATAATTCCTGAGTAATAACTGTATGCATCTCCACTGTATGCAGACAGGTTTCCAGTATTCTACTTTTCGCTCTGCATTTTGATCTCGGCTTGCTTCAGCATTTTCATTATTAGCTTTTTAATAGTTTAGGTTGGAAGGAGCTTGCTCTCTTTGCCTCAGTTTCCTTTTCTCCAAGTAAAGGCAACACCCCTTGCGTGGGGGATTACCCACAGAAATGGTTGTTAATCTTGTGGTGAACCTCGCCCACGAGTCTCCCGACCCACCAGTGTGGCTGGCCAGAACCGCCTGGTTGGGAAGAGATGGGGTTCAAAGAAAATAAGATGCAGAAGCATCTTCAAATTCTTCAAGGGGCTTTTTTAGGGGGCAGTGATGACTTAGGAAGGCTTCGGACCAGCAGGAATGAGGCACCCCCAGCCAGGAGCAGTGTAGGGTCATGCCATCTCGGCTGTTTGCACTACCTCAGAAGCGCAGTCGCTCCACGCCTACGTCTACACGCGTGCAATCCAAGCATCGCTTCCCAGAGCTGCATCTGAACGCCTGATGCCGTGCCCTCCTAGAAAAAAACGTGCTGCTGGAGGAGGGAAACCATCCAGCTTCTGCCCTCACCTCCAAAACCAAAGACATTTGCACGCACCCAAGCACTGTGGTCCTTCCAGCTAACCACAAGATACTGCAGCAATACTGTACTTTTTTCTTTTTTTTGCAACAAAAAATCCACAAATGTACAATTTCTTATTTGAACATCAGTATTTCTACCTGTCACCTAAAATGAAGATTTCCTGAGTCACACCAGAGAGACAGAATGGAAAGGGAGGGGTTGAGCTGGGTTAGTAAAACCACACGAGGTGGTTTTTTTCACCAGCTTTTCCATCTCTGACAACGGCGCAGACAAGTCCAGAAGCGATCTGAATTGCACGACGGCTGTTTAGCAGTCAATGATACACTACTGGAGGTCT
Organism: Chlamydotis macqueenii; assembly: GCF_036417535.1. Taxonomy (NCBI): domain Eukaryota; kingdom Metazoa; phylum Chordata; class Aves; order Otidiformes; family Otididae; genus Chlamydotis; species Chlamydotis macqueenii. Next base: position 2,693,235 of record NC_141566.1, read on the forward strand.
CAACCCAGTTCTCAGAGAACAAATGGTTGTACAAAAATAGCCATTACCTAAGACGACCATTTTCATTCCAGGACAAAAGAACATCAGGCTGGAAATTGCAGAATTAATCCCTTGAGACTGCAACCCACCACAACGTCTTGTGTTTAATTTGCAGTGGAAGAAAAAAAAAAAAAAAAAAAAGAAAGAAAAAAATCACACGGTGGTGACCAAGAACAAAGGACACAGAATAAGAATTAATTTCAACATAACTACCACTGAAACACAGGGCAAACCGCACCCTCTAGCAAAAGTTAGACCAGTGGCTACTGGGCATCAACTGAAAAGACAGGTGCTTGCTTCGGCGCTGCTTGAATTGTTCTAACTTGGCTCTGTGCTGTCAGACTCAGCCTGGCATCTTAGGAGGAACGGGCACCAAACACCAAGATGTCAGGGTGCAACAGGGGAAACTCTGCTCCGGCCGTGTTTTGCCTTCTGTACAAGCGATCTGCAGGACTGCGAGTGTCGCTCCAGCACCAGTCCTCTGCTGCGGCAACTGGAATGCTGAGTTTGTCACCATATAACCCAACTGGTACAGAAAAAAAAAGGTAAAAACAAAAAAAAAACCCACCAACAACATATCAACAAGCAAAGCAAAATAATTATTTTTCTTTTGAGTCCAAATGTCTCTGCTATTTGGAGAGATTTTTCCCTTTTAAAAAAAATAAATTGTGTTTACCATCACCTAAAGAAAAGGCACACTAGTTAGAAACAACGGGGCACCTAAAAAAAGATCCCCTGCGTTCCCTTCCACCTAGCCTGCTGCACCTCCTCGTTCTTCACACCAAAACTTGCCAAATTTACGACAACACAAACCTGTCCGTTCGAGTCCCGGGGTGGGGCTGCGCTGGGACGGAGACGAAAGGCTACAAATCAACCTTCAAAAAAAAGCACAGCGGGATGGAAGGGCCACGTGTCCAAGGAGAGCATTTATTTGTTGTGACTCTAATATTAAAAGAAGTCGTGGAATAGCACTGGGTTAGCAGCAAACGCAACAGCTGGTTTCTAGTGACTAACCAGGGCAAACAGGGACAACTGTCTTAATGAAGCAAGGAAGTCTGCAGCTTGAGCTGAATTCCTAAAAAAGCCACCCAAAAGAGCGAAGGTGTGGAGGGAAGCGTAAATGATGAGCATAATGACAGAGCCAGCTGCTTTCTCCTGGCTGCTGCGCTCAACCTCAGGAAAGACGCTCCCGAGCGAGGCCGGCACCAAGGCATCCGCCCCCCACGCCCAGCTCCCGCGCCAGCCACGTCCGCCCTCCTTTCCCACCCGCCTTCCCTTCCTCCAGTGCTGCCAGCCCCAAAATCGAGCTGCTGCAGACGAAGGATTAAGAGAAAAAAAAAAAAATTAAAATAATTATCATAAAAAATAATCACTGAACCCATTTTTTCAGGTTCACCGAGAACCTTTTAGGCATGGCCCGATGTCAGGGTCCCCCTGCAAGTGGCGGTCTGCAGGTGGCAGCTGCATTCTGCTGTCGTCGGACTGTATTAAAAAACATCAGATCCGAGCGCTCTCCTGTGCTCCCTGTACATTACTGAGTATTTAGGGAAGCACTGGCAAGGGTTATCCCTAGAAGTTTACTTCTGGATGAATACTGGTAGGAACAAAAAGCAAGCAGATGTTGAACGACTAACTTGAATGCGCTTGAACGGGGTTTTGGAGCAGTCGAAAAAGAAAAGGTCCCCAGGGGATTTACCCAGATTTAGTGTTCGGCATAGTGTATATTCAGTTAAAAGCGGTGGCCGGTGTAGGTATGTGCTAACGCAATACTGCTTTAACAAACAGCAGGACGGGGACTGATCACCTCTCCAAACGCCTCTCAGGTGCCACGCGACGTAACAACACAGCCCTGGCCAGGGGAACTGCCCTTGGTGAAGCTTTTAGGAAGCCTTCAAGACAACGTATTTTAAACATTTTTAAACGTTTCACTGCTTCTACCCTGTTTTCATAAATACATGCCTGATGTGTCTCTTAAGGTGGTCTTGGCTACAAAAGGACGCAGCGATTCATTTGGTTCTCATTGTCCAACGGGAAAGAGTGTTTTGGAATGGAGAACACTTGCAGTTTTCAACGCCTAGAGAGAGGCTGCTAAAAAAACCGAGGAAACGAAGACAAAAAATAAACAACTGAGATGCATTTGGACTCCAAAGTACTAGGAAATCTTGTTTTTAAGTCAAGTTGCAGTTTCCTACTGTGGACACGGGCACAACCCAGCCCAAGCGACCGTGCTGCACGTCATCACGCGGCCCACCGTGAGATCATGGCGGTGTGTGAGGAACAGCACAGGTTCAGACCTGCAGTCCAGCCATAAAACATCTCAAGAAGCCAGTATTGAATGCAAAGGCCGCTGATTTGAGGACTTGCTGGTCCTGATATCAGCCAGGAAAGTGGTGGCCTGGCCAGGAGGTTCAGCGGGGTCACTGGTGTCATCCATCCCGGCTGCCCAGTCTTCGCCACACCACTTTACCCCCGCAGATGACAAACAGCACTTCAGCACCGCTCCTGAGTACGTGCCTTCCTCTTTCACTGCCAACGCATCCTGACCCCTCAGGAACTTCAGCCGAGAAGCGGAACACCATCAGCCCCACTGCAGAGCCTCGCGAAAGAGCGCGTTTAATCAGCTCAGCCTTGATTTATATGTCTGCCTCTTACGAAGCCCAGTTTCCAAGGGTGGAATTCTGATTCGCTATCACAGCCTCTAGAGCTACAGCCAAAGAACGTCATTTTTAATGCTGGCTGTTTGGCAAACCACAAAGAAAGCTCACAAATCCAATAAAAGAGGCTTTCTAAAAAAAAAATTTAAAAATTAAAAAATTCCACTCAACGGTTCTGTCCTGCTGCATAGCAATGGGGAAAAGCACAGAGTAAATCACCCGTCCGACCGCTGGGCAAGGGCCAGCATTCACTGAGAACCTGGCCAGCAACAGCATTTTCTCAGGTTCCCTACAATGGGGCGCTTGAATTTGCTTTTTAACTACCCAGAGGTCTGACATCAGCCTTTGCTGGCAAAATAGTCTCTAAAAAAAAAAAAAAAGCCCGAGTACCCTGCAGCTGCATGTATACATAGAAAGGTTCAAATTCAGCAGAGCCTCAAGGACTCCGGGTTTTGACAGGGGACCCCACTGCAAAGGAGTTATAAATTAAAAAAGACCCAGCTCTGTTTAGGACTGAGAAAGTAACGATGAACCAGTAAAACCTTTTTTCTGTCTTTCCATCCATTTCGTTCAGCGGTTCCTCCGCTGGAGCGGGGACCGTCACTCCGTACGTGCGCACCCCCGATCTCCATCGCTATGGCTTACACACCTACACTGCTCTTGTGGAGAAACAGACGCTCAGCGCTCGTCTACGCGGCTTCACGTATCGTTCTGCTACACCAAAATTAGTCTGTAAATACCCACAAAGAGCAAAAAGAGGACGGATAATTGCAAGAAAAGAGGCAGCCGCACTGTTTACACACACAACAGAAATCTGATCTCCATTTCATCGGTGTGTAAATCAGTCTCACAGCAAAGGGGTAAGCAAGGCCTGCCTCCACACGACTTGGTGTATCTGCAGCACCTACACATGATTTCCCAAACGCTATCTGCAAAGAGTGCGCTCTGGAGAGAAACTGAGGCAGCAGGCTCAGCGATCGAGCTGTTTGTTTCATTTCCATCTGTGTTTAGCCCGTTTCTCTGCTCCTCTCTGACTCACCAGAAAACAGAAGTAGAGCAAACTGCTCACAGATTAAGCTGAAGAGCAAACATGGAGAAAAAAGGGATGACTTCATGCTACGGAGTACAGACAGTCCAGTAATGCTGCACACCAGTTGCTCCCAAAATTTACCCTGGCAGCATTTCTTACCCATCTGGAATGAGAAAAAGCGCAGCAGACATGGTGGGCCGCGTGCTGCGGTCAGGGAGGACTGTATCAATCTGTTAATGCAACCCCAGAATCTTTTATGGAGCCTCCGGGCACAAAATGTCCTTAGGACAAGTGGTCTCATAATTGGTTAAAAAAAGGCAGAGAGGGTCAATCTGTGAAATGTTAGGCTTGCAGCCACCTATGTACTCAATTTCTGCATTAATTCTCTCCCCTTCACGGTCAAATCCTGCTATTTACTCCCACCTACGTAACGTCAGGCAGATGGGAAACACTCAGCATAATTCTTCGCTCTTATCCCCTCGCCGTGTCCCTCCAAAACCTGATTCGATTTCCTATGCATCAAGACAAAAATGATATTAAACTGCAGAGGGGGAAGGGGAAAAAAAAAAGAAAAAAAAAAGGCAAAAAAATCAACCAGCCATGCTACACACAGGATTTGCATGTGATCCCAAATTTCCTTCACACCCAGTGCATACGTTTTGCAGATTTCCACCGTAGCAGGGCTTTCATCCCTCCCTCCGCACAGCCACTACTTGTCTCGCGGTGTGAGATTGAAGTAGACAAGTGTGAAAGAATCATCTAGGGCTCAACATCATTAGGCTCATCCTGAAGGCACAAGAGTTGACAGGTCTGAGGAAGCAACTTCCCATTTTCCCCTGAGGCTCAGATTTTGGGGCTTGGAGGCTGGGGAGAGAGCAGAAGATCTTTAGCAAATAAAGCCAGTGAGACGGGGTGTTTGTCTTTTTCTTTGCAATCGTGGGGCAGTCGTGAGGCTACCAGGGCGGCAAAAATTACGAAGAATTAAATAACTATGAAAGCCTGAAGTTAAACGTAAACCCAAACTGAGAAAACACAATGAAAGTTCAGCCTGTTAGAAATAACGTGCTGGGCAAAACATTAACACATTTACACTTGAAAGTTGTGAAAGAGTCAGAATCATCCTGCTTAAAATGTATCAGTCAGACGAGATCTGATTTCAGGGCACAGCATCCTGCAGATACATAAAGGAAAGTACTTGAATAGGCGTCATAACACAAACATCCATTTATTTTCTGCCAAATAAGATCAATGTCCTCTCTCCAGAAAATAATGCTCCCTGCAAAATGCTGGAGTTTAACTTGCTCACAGAAAAAGAGGTCACAAAATCAAATGCCCCAAAATGTTTCACTTATTAAACAGGCTCAGTTGCACACTTTAGGGCATTTGTCCTTATTTCAGACTGCTGTATTTGTACGAAATAAAAATAAAATACCCTCACCTTAAAGGCTAGCAGATCAACTTTGCCTGAAAGGTCAACCAGACTTTTCCTGACTGAATCAATTGCAAAGTCCAGACTTCGCCCACCGAAAAAGCCCGGTGGTTTAAAGCTTGTGGCTGTCACGTACGCAACGATCACCTTCCAGTCTTTACAGGTAAACCCCACCTTCCTCAGTGGCTCCTGGAAGGTTAACTGGCATCTCTGAAATGAGAGCAGCATCTTAAAGTAATAATTGTGGGGGTCTGGTTTGGAGTTTTTACATTATTTTTTTTCATTTTTAGGTGGAAATAAGTGTGAACCGCTGAAGAGCAAGTCAAACACGTTCCCTGCAGCTACGGCCATCAAACAGGCAGGCAGCTACGTTTTGTACCAGCTTGAACTTCTCACCGGCCTTTTAGCTTAGTCTTGTTCAGCAAAATCTGCAATAACTCAACCTGGACAGCGCAGAGGCCCAGATCAGAAGGGAAAGGTCACCGATATATAACCAAATTAAGGTGGTACGTGGACACACCAACACGATCTATCAGCCTGGGAACCCTCCCAAAGTGCATTTTTCAGCTCAGGAGATGGGCAGTCTCCTCCGCGGTGCGTTTGGTTGCTAGCCTGTGCATTCTCAGATGCATCCATCACTTGAAATTGCCAGGTTAAAAAATATAACCAAAATTCAGCAGTGCTCTGCTTTCCAGTGTCGCCTCTTCCCACCAACGCTGTAGATGCTTAGGGACACGGTGGAGCAGTGAATTTGGTAGTGTCGGGTTTGCGCTTGGACTCGATGATGTCCGGGCTCTTTTCCAACCCAAATGATTCTGTGATTCCGTGCTGTTCAACCCGACAGCCCTCAGACCATCCTGGGAGGCCCGTGAGCCATTTCAGCTTGAGTTTTGGATTCCTCAGGACAGAAAAAGCCCCGCAAATGTAAGATCAGCTGCATGCTTCTGTAGTGCTGTGTTTTCTCAGCGAAACCAAGGCGGAACGCTGCGCAAGGACAGACAATTGCTGAACTCTTGTTCAGTTTAGCGGCAATGGTAGCTCCTGTGATTTTTGCCATGAGTTTTGTAGCATTCATCGTAACGCTTCTGTTCACAAATCCCTTGGACTGTATTAAAAAAATACTTTCTTCCCCTCCCCTCTAAGCTAGATTTCCAACTCTTGTAGCTGCAAATAAAAGACTGGAAAAGCAAACAATGTGCATCCTGACAGCTCAGAAACTAGGTGAGAAACAAAAAGCAAACTCAGGTAATTGTGTAGAAAGTATCACCTGATTTTGTGGAGGCTACTTCATGATTTTTTAAATAAATACACCTGGCCTACTGGCTACAATGGGAGTATATACTCACTAATTTGCAGCCCAGTGTCAGCTTTCTAGATAATCCCAAAACAATGACTGTAACAGAATACATACGTCCCAGATCATCGTTATGCCTGGGGTATTACACAGCACTGATGAATAAAAGGCAGAATTAATATTTCAAGGCGTTGCAGGCAGCAAGAGTAATAGATGGGGATGAGAAATGAGCAACTTCTGATCCGAGCAGTTCCGAGGCACAAAGCGCGCTGGCTTTAAAAACCACAACCGGCCCAAATTTCCAAGAGCGAGCCATGATTCGTGGTATTCCAGTTTATGACTCTCCCAAGTGAGATATTTCAGCTGCTCGGTTTCCCGACAACGGGCATTCAGCACTTCTGAAATCATTCCTCCCCATCACACGTGGGTGCGCAAACACTGACGCTCCTAAAAATTTGGCTTTATCTTTCTGTGTCTGAGTTCCTCAATTGCAACTGGGGAAGTTCTTCAAAATTATAATTTTGTCATTCCCAAGGTTGCTGGGAGGGGCTGATTAATCAGCATTCACAAGGCTCCTTGAAAAGAAAACAAGTGATGCATATGAAGTCTCCTCTTTGTCATTTACTGATCTCTGACGCACTCCAAAACCGATTTAACAAGTCCTGCTTGTTAAAGTGAAAACCAGACAGGAAGAAACTCTTCTTGCTATTAAGGTGCTTGCCAGAAAACTCAACTGCTAATATCTCTGTGCAGCACAGAAAGCCTCTCCCAAAACCTTTCATGTGTCTCTCTACACGTCAAGCTCCCTTTCTTCTTCCTTTTATCTTCATATTTAGATAATTCCCACTAAAAGCAAGGTGGTCGTTCTTGCAAAATTACCATAACGTCTCTTGATGGACTTTTAAGATCTCTCCTGCTTGTTACACAGTACTTTGGATGTGTTTTGCCAAGAAGCGAGACATTGTTTATTCTTGTATTAGGAAGACAAAGTGTTTCCCACTTAAGGGCTTCATCTCTCTTAAAACGCGCGGCGCAGCAGAAAGCGAGTGGCGTAACCGAAGGGAAGAGACTCCTAACGGCAACTGAATTTCAATTTCATTGATTAGTAGTATTGCCAGGGTAAGGAGATTTAATGGCGAGACCGGGGTAAATTGGATTCCAATTGCTATCCCTGCGTAAAAGGGGGTCTCGCATAAAGGATTAAACGCAGGCCAAGGTTGCACAATGAACCCACTGGCTCATTCACAATCAGCTTTGTGTACTCATTAGAAAAGGGAGCTAATCACCCCAGTTTGTGCTGGTTTCGGAGCTGCCAGCACAAAAGGCTGTGACCTCCCACTGAGAGTCAAAGACAAAATATCCCGCTTTCTCCCATGTACGAAAAACTCTCATTTTGCGCCTCAAAAATTCAGCCTTCTGATGGACCCACAATAAAAATCAGCTATGGTCAGCAAGATTCAGCTACCCCTACAATCACAATTATGTTGCTTAATATAGGAGGTGAATGAGGAAAATTAAACATCTGTCCAGCAAGGGGTCTACCAGCGACCTAGTTTTGTCCCAGTGTGTGGCTTGCCTGTAAATGTGTGAGGAGCATGTGCAACACAAGAAAGCACAGAAATTTTCTCAGCCATCTCAGAGGTAATCAAAAAGATCTGGATTTTAAGCGGCACACACAAACGCATTCCTACGCTTGCTAGTAGAGCACAAAAAAAGCAGAGGAGTTAAGCCAAAAGTCACATCTAGTAGAAAGATGGAAACTTTGCCGGCGAGCAAAGCTTTTGAAGCAGACAAAGCGCAGGCCAGGAGGTGGGCAGCCACATGGCACGTTCCTCCCCCAAATCCCTTTGGACCTGCTGGAATTACCACTGCAAAGAGCTGCTCAAAACCAGAAAATGCTGGGAGGCCAGACACCGGCCTACACGCCCAGCCCTTGCACTCCCCAGGACTCCATTTTGAATGTGCAGGCTCCCAGCAGATGCCCGCCAAGGGGCTCCCGGCATCCCGCAGGTGTGGGATGAGGCGCACCTCCATGCACCGCGTCTCCTTGAACTCTCTTTGTGTTTCTCCGGCGAAGCCACATCTGCTCAGCCCCTCAGAAACCCCAGACACACACCAGGCTGACAGGCCTGTCTTCCCGGGGTTGCCGGAACCCCGGGACGCTGCCTGGGGAGGCCCCCGCTGTTCTCCCCGGACCCTCAGTACGGTTTTGGCCACCATATTTCTCCAGGCAGATCTGTATCGCTACCCCTCCCCTTCATCATCTTGAAATAGCCCACTGCCACTCTAACACAGGACCCCCCCAGAACAGGCCCTGGGTTCTGCACAGAGGTGTCACAGAGACCAGACCCCATAAACAATAAACTCCATCCAGTTCCCGGGGATTTCAGGGAAAAGTAAAACATAAGAACAGTTTGGATCAGGAAAAGCTTAATTCTTTTAATGTAATACAAGGCCTGACCATTTAAATTATCCTTTAGTTAGAATATAATCTTTGGCTCCCAAATTCTCTTTTACTACAAAAAGCCCCAGGCCAAAGGAAAACTTCCAGCACGTACTCGTTTTCATATTAGGAAAACAAAGTTTGAAATCCCAAGGAATCCGAGAAGATGGGACCCATTAACACAACACGCTTTTACTGTGTGGAACTGCCTTTGCACAGAACGAAGGGGAAGCCATCCCTTGCTCTCTTGCAAAGGAGACAAACCCAATGCAGACGCACTGGACAGCAAGGAATGACCAATATGGGGGCACAGAACAGATCTGGCACAAAAGCATCATACAGGAAAATGAATGGTAAATCCACTTATCCCTTTTTGTACCCCTCCCCAAGCAAGCGTACAATCACGAGTGGGCACAACCCAGAACAACGTGGGGTCAGCCCGAGGCAGTGGGGGCCACCAGTGGAAAGGAAAAGGTCAGGATGGTAATTTTTATATTAGATATAATATACCATTTTTTAATACAGGCTGTTTAATTGGTTGGAGGAAATCAGTGGATCTTCAAGGAACAATTCCGAAGGTGGACAGTCCAAAGATGTGCTGAAGGACCACTCTTGCCAATGGGGAAAAATGTCTCTGTCCGCAGAGGCCTTTGTCAGGCAAATAAAATCTTCTGTCAGCAGCTGCACACAAAATCTCCGTTGCTGGAGGATAAAATCTGATTGTGCGTACAACTGAGATGATGTTATCCATTCACTACCTATTGGCGCATAATGCAGTTGGTAAAAACAGTTTAACCTAAAATCACATTCTCTTTTCTCCTTAAATTTAAAAAAAAAAAAAAAAGAAAGAAAATAAGTAGGCCTATGGCACCAAATACAGTCCAGATTTCTCTCTCTCCCTATTTGTATACAAATAGAAGTGTTTTATTAAACAATAACCTGTTGGCAATAAGAAGACAGAGTACCCTAGATGCTTCTCAGTGAGACCAACTTTAAACTTTTTTTTTTTTTTAGGATACATGAGAAAAAGCCGAACCTGAATGACACAAAAGTCACAGAGCATCAAAATTACCCTCCTGAGATTTTAGACTGAACAATCCCCCAACGCTTAGTGAAAAGATATGTATTTTTTTGTTGGAGTCGCAACAGACAGACCAGTTTCAAGTCGCCGTGTTATTTAATAATATTCACTGATTTGTTATCCCAGGAAGTCAGTGCTTCGTAGTTTGCTGTTTCACTAACGCGGTGGCCTCGCAGCACACCAGAGCATTATTTCACCCTGCATTTACGCAGCTCGACCAGCACCCTGCAACGAGCGCATGAATCTCTCTGCTTTCGCCATCAATATATTCACCAGATTCTCCCACCAAGATGATAATACTCAATCTGCGCTTATTTTCCAGATCATCAACTGGACTTCTGCACGCCTTACAACCTGGTCTTCGGCATTCTCAGCAAGAGCAGCATTAGGTCTGATGATCGCTATCTCCATGACTTCAATTTTCCTCTCAGCCTCTTGCAATCTTAAACCAATGCTTTCCAACTTCTTATCCACTGCAGCATGAATAGCATCTCGCTTTTCTATAATGTCTGCCAACCACTTAGCAAGCCCAGCACCGCTTGATAAGCCAAATCCATGCCTCCTGACAGTACGAAGCTGAAAGCAGTCAAGCCTGACCCACCCAGCTAGAAAGAAGTTTGAAAGTGAAATATCAGGTCCTCAGCGTGTCCAGTCTGATTCGTTTTTCCCCAGCAGCTCCTATTACTGAAAGCCAACAGTAACTAACATCCCGTCCCTGGGATCACACCCACCAGCTCCCAGAAGTTGCCCATTTTTGCAATACATCAACCAACCTTAAAGGTCCACAGGGGTTTATCGCAGCTGAGGCAGATAAATAAGCTTTTCACTTCCAAATATTGGCCTGCAGACGCCAGGTATTATATCCCAATTCCAGAAGTAACATGGCAAGGCAAAGCGAGGGAGGCAACTGTATAATTTGCTGTTCAGAGCTTTGAGAGGCGAGAGCAGCGCATGATGCTGCAAGCCCGCTTCCTGGCACGAGAGCCCCGGCGCTGCGGTCCTCTCCTTGTGACTCCAGCCGTATCAACTCAGGGTGCACAGACCAGCTCTCATACAGACAAGTATCTTCCCAGCTCACGGCAAATTAGGAGAAAAAGCTACCTAGGTATAAAAATCACACGCCATCTTCCTGCCAGTAATATGCTTATTCATTTCCCTTTTACAGACTAATTCTGATCCCCCACATGAGGGTTTGGGAGCAGCGTAGTGCCCACCACACCTCCCCATGGATAACCCTCGCTCCCAATGACAAGGCTCATCTCTTCTTACTGATTTAAACCTACCTGGCTTTTTGTGAGGGATCTACAAGGAAGCACTTGTGGGATAAATAAAAAAATTCTGTAAAATAAAGGTGCTTTGGATGGGGCACAGAAGGAGGGAGGCTAGAGAAGACATTATCTCTATTAAAAACTCAAAATATAACAGATTAAAATATATTTCTTCCATAATCTGAAGAATACAAGCAGCACCAAACTGCATATGCTCTAGAAAACTCATACCTGAAGGACTCGGAGTATTTGAAGCACCATCCCCTAGTCAGCTTTGAATTGCAGCCTCTTTCACTAGGAAACAAAGCAGGGTTGGGTGGCAAACAAACAGGCGGTGGAGGACCAGGAAAGGTTAGGAAGAGAGCTACCTGTAATTTTTCCTTCTTGCTTCCCCACTCAGCCACCAGCACCTCCTAACATGCTCTTGCTCTTCTCCATGTGCCTCGTATGTGCAGAGGCTCGTGTTCGGGTTTAAAAGTGAGAACTGGGAGAGCTGGGGAGAAAGGAACGAGGGAGGACGGTGGTGCTCCTCGAGAGCCACTTCTGGAGACGGGAACAAAGACTGGAGGACGTGAGGATGACGCGACTTCAGACTGCCATGAAACACTGCTTCACACAGCATGTGCCCACAGCGGGCAAGTCCCTGTCACAAGAAAGCAGAACCCAACTGCGTGATTATTTTTTTTTTCTTTCTTTCTTTAAGAGCTACATAATTGTTCTGACTAACAATAATGGACCTGTTACTGCTCACACTATCCTCAAAGGGAACAAAATCAGGTTTGGCATTTGTAATTATGAATGCTAAACCAGAAGTTATCAAGTGTCATGTTAAGAGAATAGAGGGCATGATCCTGGGCAGCGCCGAGTGCTCTGCGCCTCACTCGGCGTAACGATTAGGTATATTAAAAAAAAAAAAAAAATAGATGCTTAAATTCCTTCTGCCCATGTCTAAAGGATGCACTCAAGTCACGCAGCTGGACTTAGCAGAGAAGAGAGGTCCACCGGAGGCAAGCAGAAAGTCTTCCCCCACGGAGAACTTGTCTCAAACTGGTCGAGAACACCAGGCAAGCGGGAGGCTTCGCCGGGCGCGGCTGGAGGCAGCGGATGACCTATCACCGCTCTCAGCCCGCGCCCTGCTCGGCATTTGCTCTGCGTTCAGGTGAGCATGTGACAGAGAAGGAAATCGGGGTCAGACAGAACCGATTAGGCTCCGAGAGCCCCATCGTGAATTGTACCCTTAAGGACTCCAAAGCATTTGTTGCTAGAGCTAGTGGATGTCTCATCCTATTTACATAATATATGACCTAATTTTGTGTTCACGGAGTATTTAATTACAGCTGATTGAATGCAAAAATGACTCAAAATACTCTCAGCACTAATAATTAATGATTTAATTGTGGTTTTTTTGTGGGGTTGTTTTTTTCCCCACATGCAACGTTTAAATATTTTGAGCACATATCAAAAAAAAAAAAAAAAAAAGAAAAAAATGAGAATGCATCGTTCCTTCTGGAGCCAACTCTGAAGGGGCAAGTGCTTGCTCAACATGGTGGCCTCCTCTTTCTCCATGGGAACAGAAATTCTGTATCTCACACTCCCACTCCCAGAATTACTAATTCCAGCCCATTTTGTGAACTAGAACTAGTCAGCTCACTCACCCAACTCCATGCCTTCGGGACAAAGCCGTGTCAAGCCGTGGAACATCATCCGCCTGCCTGGGGCAGAGCTGAGACACAACTGTGTTGAAAGGAATTCGGGCACAGCTGCTCAACGATCGCTCTCCCAGCACAAGACAAAGTGTCTGTGAGCAGCAGCGAACTATATTCATCAGTATTTGTAACATACTTAATGGGAACCTCCTTAATAAGTGCGTATTTCCATCCCACACGGGGATGGAAAACACCACCAAACTGCTCACAGGCGATCCGATCCTGACCATTTCTTATGCAGACTGGGAATAGCTTTGTAATATTGCGTTTCACCTAATCAGAAGACTTTGTAAAGGAAAGAGCATGTAATCAAGCCAGTTCAAAACATTTCTAAAACTGGTTTGCACTTCAGAAATAGTGACAGATTTAAAAAAAAAAAAAATAGCAAAAGGACTAATAAGCGTAGGACTGTTCACATACCTTAAACAGAAAGGGCTTACGTGTTCTTAACGTATCAGGAACAAATCCCTCAAGCTATTGCTACCATAGTGCAACAGAGAAGCACCGGTCTTCCTGCAGCATATCCAAGAGAAGTATTCTCCGTATTTTCTTCCTCAGGAGTGACTCAGATAATGACAGCAAGTGGCAAATTAAATCATACCAGTGCTATCGGAAAGCTGCAATCCTTTATGATTAGAGGGTTTTGTTTAGGGGGGAAAAAAAAAAAAAGACCAAACCACATTTATAAAGAGCTTATCTCAAAGATGGGGCTGTTGTTTTTAGACTGTATGTTTTTAATAATGCCATCTTAAAAAAAAAAAAAAACAACAAAAAACAAACCAACCAAATTTTAAAAGGTCTTCTGAGCAGAGGTTTATTATAAATAAAACAAGGCATTAGCCTGTAAACCACTGCTCCCGCAGAGCCGACCAGTGCTCAAAACACGCAATGCGTTCATCCCACCCAAAGCTGTCCACCATTTGTTTTCACCTTAAACCAAACAACTGGAAGAAGTCAACCATTATTTCAGGAATTACCATTTTACTGAAATTATAATCTCCTCCTCCCAATTGTTCTGCTGAAAAGATAATTGCACTGTTATATGGACGTAAATGAGTAATCAGACACCAAAAAAGCAGAAAGTTGTAGAGAGGTCTTTTAGCTTTTGAGATCAATAAAAATTATTATGCTCAGCATTTCTCTCTGAAGATACTTATACCATGCTCATCACCTTGGTATCCAAGTTCAATACAAGAAAAGCAAAACCTTGTTCACACGCAGCATATTTAATCTTCAAATGCTTGACAAGCATCAGCCAATATTGAGAAGTCCCTTGTGACTTCTCTGAAGGAGCAACTTAAGCACTCAGGTTGAGGGAATTTGCAGCACGGGACTCAGTGCCTCGAACGGGGCTTGGGCAGCCCTCAGGAACACGAGTCAAGAAACCTGATTTAAGAAGCCCACGTGCGGTAGCCCCCTAAATCTGCAGGTACCTATGCTCATGGCCACCTTCCCTGTACCGCTGAGCCCTAAGCTTCCCTCTGAGCTCTCCAACTCTCTGTTGCTCACCCCTCTGGATTAAAAAAAAATAAAATTAAATTAAATTGTCCCCTTGGTCCCCTCCTGCCTGGGCCTGTTCTGCAACTCTGGAAGGTGGTCCAGGGTCAGGCTCACAGTCCCAAGTAGTCAGAGATCAACAGGATTTCATATTCACATTCAGCTCTGTTGGTTTCTATTATTATTAGGAAAAATAATCACCTTGTCCTGGTTTAAACTCTTCTATGGACTCTGTATTTAACTCAGATTTTGGGGCTCCATTCAGGGATCCAACCACTTAGAAATATGATGTGCAGCAGCCAAGTCTTTTATTAAACTTAATCCCAAGCGACCTCTCACACCAGAGCCACAGTGACTAATCCAGCAACTACCAGTGAAAACCTTTGGGCAACACTCAGTACGATCACAGGAAAAAATATCAGAAACAACCTCAGGATTGTGGCTTTGTGGAAACTTGGCCCAGTGCGCGTTACCCACGCTGATCCTTGGGAGGGATGGCAGAGTGATGGCCACGTAATCACTTAGTGCCTTTTGTTGGAACGTAGGACAACCAGTGGGTGGAGAAGACTACCTCAAAGGTAAGGTTGTCACGGAGAGGGTGTCCGCGTCAGCAGCAACACACGGATCTGCTTCTGCCGTCATCTGAGGAGGTACGAGGCAGGTCCTCCTGACCTGCAGGCCTGGCAGACTTCAATGCAGAAGCAAGATCACCGGTGCCTATAAATACCCGTTAACGCATCATTCTTATGGCTTCTGCCTCAGACAAGATTCGGTTTCATTTTTAAATGGAAATTACATCTTCGGCAACCTTGAATGCTCGTTCTCTCACGTCAGCCAGTTATACGTATTACCCACTCGTTCTTGCTGGGCTTTAGCGGGGACTGCTTGAATACCCCTTGAAAATGAACTGCGCTTTGTAATTCCTAGTCTCGATTAATAAACATCGCCTCAACCAATATCTAATTTGACTTCTAACTATACAGACTCTAAATAATCTTACATTTTGTAAAAGCCCAGAGCACGGGGAGGGGGAGAATCTGGAAAAATTACTCTAAGGCTCGCTTTATTTTTTTTTATTTACTATCTAGTATCATTCAATTTCTTAATCAGACATTTTCTGTGAAGGTTTTATTAATTTTAATAGCAAATACTCAATGCAACTCTATGAATTCATGTGTTTCAGCCACTAATTAACTACTATTGAACACATAACTTCTGACTGGAGCCTGAACACATTTTTTCCCCAACAGAACAATTATGAAGCTTCCCAGCCTCTTGTGTTTACAAGGCCACAAACATTTCCAGGAAAGGAGTACGGGCAATATTATCTGAATCACCACGCTCACAAGTTGACCTATGAAGGACGATTCAGAAGAGAGTGGTTAATAAGTAAGGAGGAATTTCTAATCTTTGGCAGCGGTTTGACAGCTGCGCATCCCCCTGCTTCCTTCTGCCCAGACCAGGGATCTCCATGTAGGAGCATAAGAGTGGGGGGAAAGGAGAAGAAAAAAAAAATAAAGATTCTTTTGTCTTCAACAGATTTTGCAGTTTCTGTTTAGTATTTTAATGAAATATTTACTGTTCCTGTATTTTACATTTTAATTATTCATTACTGAAATCAGTTTAAAGAGCTGCTATACTCTGAAATACAGTTCTAAAAATGATACCTTGGAGCTCCCCGTTTATTGTCGTTTAGTGACTTTCATCTCAAGTCTGCTCTGCTTGCGAGTCATGAAGCCCCTTCCTCTTCACGAGGACTTGACAAACTCAGCCCAGACAGCAACAAGCTTTTCATTGTCCTGATGCCATTCCCACCAACGCAGCGGTAGGGACTGCCGACGAATTGCAGGCTGGAGCGGCAGCAGAGGCACAAGCTGGCTCATTCCACCCCAACACGACGGTGAAAGGCTCCTCCACCCACCGCCAACCCTCTGCTTCAGGGCTGTCCTCTCCATGCGGTCCCTACGCGTCAGGTGAAGTACCTGAGATGGGGCTGCTGGGTGTTTTGCAGATAAAGCCTCATTCCTTTCCACGTGCAGAAGAGAACAGCAAAATACAGCTACAGTGAATGGCAATGTAAAGTTCACCTTGCATGTTTTCACAGCAAGACGTGTCTGTGGACAACGCAAAAACCTGTTGCATTGGCAGGGCCGAACAACAAAATTCTTGCCTAAAACTTCTCAGTTTGTCTTTACAAGGGAAACAAGGGCTCTCATCACCTCACCTTCGCTAACATGGGGCAGCTTTCAAAAGCAAAATCCCAACAAAGGTCGCAGTTTTTGACAAATTACCACGGCCAGACAAGCCTGAGGATCCCCCTCATCTGCCAGCACATCTGAAAACACGTTTCTTGGTCTTCCCTAGAAGCACAGCTCATGGCAGCGATGACCGCGAGTCCTGGTGCAGAACAGGCAGATAATTTCAAACAGCTCACAGTTCAACATTATATTGCTGCTGAGGAGAGAGGAGAACAGAAACAAGGAGCCTACACCGGTCAATATGACAGTCACTTCTCACCAGCTTAACTGTTGTCAGGTTTGGGGCATTTCTTTTTTTTTTTTTTTGCCTCTCCAGCATCACAGCGAAGGAGATGATTAAGAAAGATACGGAGAGAAGTCTCTCCAGGAGAGAAAGCAAGATGTTTATTTGAGTATTGAGCAAAGGAGCAATGGAAGTTGACAGCGCAAGCTCAAGGAGGGCTCTCCTTAGAAAGATGACCGGCAAGAGGAGAATTGGCCGCAAAAGTGGAGGTGCGCGAGTCTGCCTCACGTAAGGGGCTGAGATGCTTGGTGCTGCGTGTTCACGTGCTGCACATCAACCAGGCCAAGCAAGGAGCTGGTGTTCTCCTGGAGAAGTGCACCCGATGGCTCCGTGCAGCAAGGAAAAGGGCAGGATCTCAGAGGGCACCCAGCAACCTCCGGGGTTGTCTGCAGGCTCCTTTCTGCTCCGCTTTGTTAAGTAAACTAGGATTTATTAGCAGTTGGAAAGAGGGGAAGTGGAGCGGATGGAGGCCAAGCCAGGCATCCCGTGACAGGGAGATAAGAGCAATAAAAGGCTCTGAAAGGTTACTTATGCAGAGCACTGAGGAGGACTCCAACAGGGTCTCCGTACAAAGCCCATGTATTTGTTTCTGTGAACTCCTGCCTCCCAGAAGAAAAGGAAGAATGAGACAGTGGGAGAGGAGGGTGTGGTTACAAAAGAAAGAGTAAAAAAAAAAAAAAAAAAAAGAGAATTCCTAGTCCCCTCAAAAGGCATTGTTTAGTTTATTTAATATTTTGTCCTTCTGTACATCTATCTATCTAAATACCTAAATAATCATTTGCTGAAAAACACGCCGCTATTATTCCTTGAACATTAGATACAATGTAAAATTGGACCCGGAGAGTAATTACGAGGTTCAGGATAACGCTGCTATTATTTGTGGTGCTCAGTTGCTGTAAATAGTGTCTAATGCCTCTCAGAAGCTCACTATTAATCACAGAAAAAAATAATGTCTCCCTACCCAATTCATAAACCGTGAATACTAAATACTTTCAGACTGGGTTTTGTTTGTTGGTTGTTTTTTTTAAGAACTCAAGTTTTCCAAAACATCTAGAGGGCTTCTAAAGAACAGCATAAAACAAACGCTTTGCATTTTCAAAATTAAAATTCTGGAAGAGGCTCTAAACCTAACACCAAACACTTACACAACTTGAATTTTAACCATCTTCACATCCTTAATCTTCATCATGTTTAGTACATTCCATTTCTTTGACAAGTAATCAATCAAAGGCATCGTACCTTCTGTAAAGCTGCCAATTGAGTGTCATTTTGCCCTCTCAACAATGATTTATTTTCTAGAGAAACTTCCTTGTTTATTTCATATATGTATATTTTTAATACATAAAAATATGGCAGAAGAGATAGCAAAATAAGAAAAGCAAAGCAGCCAACACAGGATTGCATTACTCAGGACTGTCAAGAAGAAACCCATGACTTCCCTAGATCCATAGCCTCTAGTCAACAAATCATCGAGGACATCCCAACAACTCGGTGTCCAACACAGGAAAGCAAAAAATTGGCTCTAAAAGGGCTAAGAAGCTCTGGAAAGAGGCCATCAAAGGCCCAGCAGCAGTAATAAGCTCCAGAGAGGAGGAGTTAACAGTTCTGGCAGAGGAAAAGTAGGAGACAATTTTGAAATACAGTCTGCTAGTTACGCTCAGCGAGGCTAGCGCTGCCAAAAATAAAACCATGGAGTACATAACTATTTGTCCATGACCTGACATAAATGTCATAAAAGATAAAGGAAGAGTGGAAAGAGATCAACATTAAAAACTGACAAAAGCAAGAGCATAAAACGACTGAGGGAAATGCCAGTTCCAAACCCGCAGCAAATCTCCCCCAAACAGGAACGGGAATATCAAGGGATGCCCACCAAGAGCAGATGTCTCCAGGGGAATCCTTCCTCACAGAGAGGTAGATCCTTCTGTCAAGTTCCGCTCTTCTCAAAAGCGCAGGGGTTTTCAAAACAAGATTGATTTCCTTAATGGGAACAACAGCACAGCCTAATTCCATTATTTTCAATGGAGCTGAATTTGAAAGGTCTATTCACGTGTAATGGTACCTTCTGGGGAAAAGGCAGCAAGGAATCAATTTTACAAACCGCGGTGATTGAGGCCATTTAAAAAACAACAAAAACAATCAAACCTTTCACAACAACTCAAAGAACCCTAGTCTAAAGCATCCGGTAGCCACAACAGCAGAGCATCCTCGCTGCAGCACAGCTGGGACCCCACTGCCGCATCTCCCATCCCCACATCTCCCACCCCCGCACGCCCCAGATCCTCTGAATCAACAGCTCCTGCCTCCAAGGTTTCACTCGGTGACTCTTGGAAGCCCATCTTTCTCTAGACAACTTCAGGGCAAGGAACGCAGACCCAGGACCCGCTCTGGCCCGACTTAATGGTGCAGGGCCATCATCCCTACAGGGGTCTTGGGAAAGGGCAGGGAGGGGGAGGAAAACAAGGCTGAAATCACGCCTGGAAGTAAGTTATGCCAACACTGGTTGGTAGCTGATATAAAGATACATCCTGCCTACAAGCCTCCTCCTCAGTGTAACAGCAAAACCATCCCACACCATGGCAGCATTGCTCTCAACCAGCTTTAAGAAGAATCCAAGTATTTCAGATCTGAGCCTGAATGACTAAGAGAGGAGGGGAGGGCGTGGGGAAGGAAAGCTTCCACCTGCGGGTAGAGCTTACAGCTGCTCTTAAACTCATTAGCAGAAACCTGCACAGAAAGATAATACAACTCAAAATTCAAACGCGTGGTTAGGGAGGGCGTCTAGGCACACAGCAGCCTCTTAGCTCTTACAATTTTTTTTTAAAGGCTGTTCACAAATTCTACCAAAACTTTCAGGTTACCTTGGCAGTACCCCTGCCAAGCTGTTAAGCAGCGCCGTTAGATTTGGGTGGGTTACAGAGTGACCTTTTCACATCACATTAGCGGCCGTAATTTGCTGAACTAACATTTCCTCCTGCTGCTTTTGAATATATCAAATGACTTTTGAGCTAGCGCTCAAGTCTTAAAAGCTTGTTACAATCCACCCTACAGTCGGCTTTAATTCAGTGTGCCGGGCACAGAAATCCTTCAACGCCCTGTGAGCCTTCCAGATAAAAAGTTCTGCCTAAGTTTTACATTTTACTGCACTAGCACCGGGAAAATAAAATTAAGCGGTCCAAGGTCCTAGTAAGTCCTAAAAGGACCACAGGTATGTCCCATCTCTTTTCTGGAAGTTACACTGAACACCTCTTCTTCAGAAATTCTCGTAGTTCTATTTCATCTCTATGACACCTCAGTAAAACAATTATACTCTTACATTTGAGACACAAAACTTTGCACAAAAGCTATAAAGTACGTACTTGCTTTGCAATAAAATGCATCAGAGTCCAGATTTAAATATTTTCCTCTGTTTCGATCACGTTTCAGGGGTTCTTGCAAACATCACAAAGAAACAGCAATTGCCCCACCCCAAAAGTCAACCCAACAAGACCCTGTGGCTGTGGCAGCCTGTCCAACATCAAGGTTGACCAAGCCTAGACAGAATCGTCATTAGCTGTCTGTGCAAGGACCAGTGAGCGACATCCTAGAGCTGGACATCAACGAGGGGAAGGAGGACAAAGAGAAACCATCAGATATCCATCTTCTGCTACAGAAATACACAAATATTTATAAACTCATACTTACCCCCCACATGCAATCTCTATTTTACGTAGCTTGGGAAGCACCTTACAGAGGCAGACTTGTTAAAGGTGTGAGACAACGCTGCTCTGACTTCTGAGGTCCGGGACCACCGCTCTGGCAGGCGACATGTCCCCGTGGTTATTCCTCCTTCCTCTGATTCTAATGAATCTTGTTTACTCCGGTCCTGTGCAGCTCCAGACAAAAATGGCCCTTCAGCTACCACACATCTTATTTGTCCTTGCTTCTGCAATAAGCACTCACATCAATGAGTGTTTAAAACGGTGCAAAATTCAAAAGAAACTCCCCTAGGTGGTCTATGCATACAAATAAGTATATATTTTGCTTTTTTCATAAAAAGACACCCTGCAGGTTTCAAGCTTCTCTCACTGCAAGAGATATTCTCAGGCAACAATGCTGATTTGGTGTAAGCTGATCCGTATCGCTGGATCCTGCCTTTGTTTTTGGCAGTCCCCTTTCAAGGTGACTAAATTAAAGTGGAAGTACAGTTCCAGGCAACCCGACAAGGGGGCAAGGCTGTTTTGCAAAATCTAAAAGGCTAAATAGGATGAAGTAGACCTTCAGGATCGAGAATTAGCTCATTACAAAAGACAAAAAAACAACAAAAAAAAAAAAAACAAAAAACACCTCATCACCACCAACGTCCATGCTGCTCCAAGAATGTCCCTGGTAATATCAGAACTGGAAAGATTACACCAGCCAGAAGAAAGCAACACCAAATCTTCTGAATCATCATTTAATGGTCATGGGTATGGGTAGAGTTTAAGAAGCTGCCTCCCCGGCTCAGGGACTGTGAGGAAAGCACCTCGGTGAACCTGATTTGTATGAACACAACTGGTTCAGACCATGTCAAGCAATACAAGGGGTCAGCCCAAAACGCACTGACCCCAGCACCTCCAAAACCGGAATGCACAGCGCATGTAAACAGGCAAATGAAAAACATCTCTACATTCATTTTAAGTGTACGAGCCTGAAATTGCTAAGAAAAAATATTTGCTGCCTGCACCTGTGTGAAATTGAGATCGCGGCTGGAAGTGCTCTCAACGCTGCGCATGCGATGGCACCACTACACCAACCACTGAAGGATGTTCAACAGTCCCGTTAAAATGCAACGGCAAAGACTCATCAATACGGGGATCTAGGTGCACCCTACGCTAAGATTTCAGTAAATGAGCCCATGCCCCATGTGAACCCTGACCACATGTAATGCGCAGATGCACACTATTCTATAGGTGCTAAAGCATATTTTCAGGTTTTTCATACGGTAAATCACCTCAGAAAGAGGTGTTCTTCACATACATCAAGAATTTCCTTGACACTGTAGCTCACCGTGCAGGAGCCCTTCACTTTGTCCAAAAACTACATCCTTAAAATGACGTGGTAAGTGACAGACTCAAGGTAGCCTTGGCACTCACTGCTGGATTTTCACGGCACTCTAATGCCAGCAGGAGATCTGGAAAGCAAAATCTCCGGGTATGGTACCTCCTCCTCCTGCCAAAACAGACTCCTCGCGTTGGAGATGCCTCAGCAGCTTCAGGCTCGATCCCCTCCTCAGCCCAGCCTTCGCACGCGCCAGTTGTCCTCCTCACCTGCGAGATCTCTTCCAGCCTTGAGGAAGCTGGAGAGCAAAACCACGAGCACGACCACATCCACAGCCCAGAAGTAGGTAAATTGGGCTGTGCCACCAGAACATTAGAGAGCAGAGCACCGACAAAAGGCAGAGGAGGAACTATCTGGGTCACGGTACGCTAACAAAGCACGGCAAAGCTTCAGAGCCGGCGGCAGGACCACAGGGAAAGGCCCGCAGAGGTACGTTGCCTCCTCTGCAACGAGCACGCCTTACAGACTCAAGGCCAGACTGCTGCAAACTAAAATAGCTGCTGCATAAAAGGCACAGCCAGCTCTGCATATTCCAGATCAGAGCGGAGATAAATGATGAGATTCTCTGTGCTCTGCACAAAAGCCAAAAATCACCAGTGCATTTACAGTTCAATATTCTCCTAATCCCATCTTTATTTCTAGTGCATAAATAAAGCTCATTACAAATGATTTTCTTCAGAAACCTACTAGCAGCCCAAAATAATTCATGAATGTGCTGTTTGCATTTATACATCCTTGACACCCACAGTAAACATCAAAACACGGAATTCAGTCAGTCACTTGGGTTGTAATACATAATTTCTCTTTTCTCTGTGGATTCTGTCACAGCTACACCCAGCGAACTCCTTCAGCAGCATCGTTTATGTTATTAGGTATACATACACACAGGAACTCTTCTGGGTCCACCTTGCTTTCCTGCACGAGGAAAGGCATTTTGTGACACCACACATACACGTACTGAATAATTCCTTTGTACAAAAATAAAATAAATATTAAAAAAGGGCAAATTTTCTTTCTTAGTCTTGACCAAACACAAAGCTACCTGCTTCCTTTGTTCCAGTACCGCCCGGTGCCACCTCGCCCCGCTCTCACACCACACCACTCGCCCAAACGGGCAAACGAGGAGTCAAACGGCACCGCAGCCTCTCCCACGCGGCGAGGCCGGGAGCACCCGCCAGCCCAGGCAGGGCCGGGGCAGGACGCGTCCGCCCCACGCATCTGCCAAAGGGCAAAGCTGATCCAGCAGGACTCGCTTTGCTTTCAGCATTTCCTTCCTTGAGCCCTTGAACTGGATAGAGACTTTAACAAAGAAATTTAGATAGGATTCCTCTTTTTTTAAATTATTATAAGACCGCGCGCACGTACGCGCACCAGGAACACATCACCGCGTCGACTGAGCGCAGAGCGAGAGGCACAGCCAGACACGCACGGCGGCTGCGCGCCTTGCGCGGAAACACGAATGCCGTGTACCCAGGTGTGTCTGCTCCGTGCGCAGGCCGTTCAGGGGAGCACGCCAACCGGCCTCGGCACCTCTGCTACCGTCTGACGGCAACCAGGCCCAGCGCCCCCCACGACGCGTACAACCTCCGAAGCATTTTTAGTCACAGCATTATCTTTAGCACAGAACAACACAATGCACGTATTAAGCAGCAAAGCCGTGGCAGGTGACAGCCAATCAGACCCGGGAGATGCTGGGGAGGAGGAAAGGACGCGCAGTGGCGCCAGACAAGCCCCACGCACCCCTCTCCCCGTGGGGCCACACCGGAGGAGAGATTGCGGCCACGTCCACCCAGCGTGGGGCCAGCAAAAAAAGACGCGTGCAGCTCCCAACAGCCCTCACAGGCACCCAAACGCGTAGAAACCAGACCTCCTGCTTCCCCAGCGCAGGGATCTGATCCTGCCACCTCCGAGCGAGGAACCGCCGCAGCCCGAGCCGCACCCCGACTCCCTTTCCGAGGGCTTAGCGTACTGCAGGAATTAGACACAAAGAGGAACCCTCATTACCTGCTCTGCACCAAATTAGACACACATAGTCCTCCTGATTGCACACACAAGGTAAAATTAAGCATCATCAATTGCCTTCAAAAGAAAACGTGCGTGTCAACCTTACTCCAACA
Source organism: Chlamydotis macqueenii (assembly GCF_036417535.1). Lineage (NCBI taxonomy): Eukaryota > Metazoa > Chordata > Aves > Otidiformes > Otididae > Chlamydotis > Chlamydotis macqueenii. Next base: position 2,717,413 of record NC_141566.1, read on the forward strand.
ACAAGTAGGACCGTCCTATGCAGTCCCTGAATGCTGGTTATTTTACACAAAATTCAGTGTTTGGACTAAGTAGTATGGCAATTTATGAGAAAAAAAAATAAAATAAAGAGAGAGAAGACTACACTTAACACATTTGGAAATACAATTAGTCAAATACATCTTCACAAATAAGCAGTCCCTCTGCCCCCAAAATAAAAAAAGAAAAACCAGAGTGCAAATTTAGGAAACCAAGAACGAAGCCTGGAAATCTGCCACGAATGGAAAAGAACGGATACGGCTTATGAAATAACCCCACCGTTTCTGTGTATAATCATTATTTCCAGTTTGGCCTCCCTAAATTAAATCGGTTTTAATCTTCCCTGCTAAACTGGCACAACGTTGACTTCAGCTTTTTGGTGTCCATTTGTTCTACCACATGACATCACGAGATGCCTGCCAATAACACAGAGATGCCTAAAAGCCTTGAAATTCTTGGCTTTGGGACTCCAGGTTTTCTGAGAACTGTTAATTTACTTTGGCTTAAATCCTAGATTTTGGCTGCACTTGAAAAAAGTATTTCTCACACAGTAATTAAACTTGTAGTGGTCAACACTGAAGCAATAGGAGAGGAGCTCCAAAAAGCGTACGTTGTCTAGTCACGTCTTTCTGAGGTTTCTCTTGCAGCCACGCAAAGAAAGCGGTGAAGGAGCCGTGCACCAGCAGTGCAGTTTACGTTCTAATTAGACAATTAAGGAAGAAGAAATGGTGTTTGTTAGATAAAACTTTATACATTATTACAAAATTGGAAAAAGCCTAGCTGTCAGTTAAAAAGCAGCTTACACTCAGTCCACATCAAATTCAGAAAAACCATTCAACTTGACAGCAGCAGCGGAATTACCTTTTCCAAAGCAACGCCCGACGGGGTCTTCACAGCATCCTTTTGGGGGTGCAAAGCAGGAGAAGCCTCACCTCTCCCACCCTTGCAGGGACTCTCCTTCAAAATACCAGGGGACAGCGCAGAGACGGCATCTTGACCCTCAAAACCCTGGGGGGTGCAGGCTCTTGGCCTGCTCCTTCCCCGGAGCTCAGCGCAAATTTGGCAGCATTTCCCCCGCGCTGCTCGGGGAGCAGGAGAAGAGAAACGGCACAAGACTGCAAGTTCAAATGCATTACAAAATAGTCTGCAAAAATAGCTGGGCCTTGTAAGAAATATACTTCTCCATGGAAACCACCAGACGCTCTGAATTCTGGCAGACTAGAGAAACCGGGTTTGTATTATTAAAGGAAATGTCTGTGTATTCGGGCTTCTAGAATTCTAACCTTCAGAGAGAGAGCGGCAATTGCCGGTCCCCAGAACAGGGCAGCTGAACTCCCGACATCCTTCCCTCTCCTGCCTCTTCTCGCCCAGCGACGCCGCGATTCCCGGGGGACAGCAGGATGGGCGGGGGGCTGTGCTTTGCAGGTCTCTGCAGTGCTTTTAATTACAGATACAGAATGGAAAGAAGCAAGGAAAAAAAATAAAAAGAAGAGACACCCTGGGGTTTTAAAACACCTGTCCATACAATTAAGACACCTCCACGTATTTAGGCGCGGAACGAGGCGAAGCAACGCTCCTGTAATCCATTAACGAACGTGACGTATGTATTTCAACATCTGTGTATCCCAAACCTCTCGCGCTCCAGATAAGCCATTACCATTCTCTCCCTCACCCCAAACAGTTTCCACTTTGGATGCCAGGTGGGGAACTATAGATTAATTAACTCCCAACTGGCATTGACGGGATAATTATACTCACCAGTCTCTGGATTTCACTATTTCCAGCTGAACTGCCACCCCAGAAAACAAATCCCAACCAGGAACCTCCACTTCTCCGCTGTATCCCAACAAGGCGCTGACCTCTTACCTGCGGAGGCCGGGATACACCATTCAAAGAAGCTAATAGAATATTTTTAAAGAAATAAAAGTGCTGCAGCCTCAACACATGAAAGGGATGGGCTACAAAGGAGCACTCATATAGAGAGCAATTATATTTTTGATATCTAATGGTTCTGCCTCAGGAAGCAAGAGCTGGCTAGAATCAAACTGTATAAAAGAAAGGATTATGGGCTCACAAAAAAAAAAAAAAAGAATGCCATTTTGATTTAAAACCCAGCAAAGCATAGTGCAGATTTGTTATTTTAACTCACAGCGCTTAATTCCTATAACGAGCCAGAATGCCATTAAGGATGAAAAATACTTGAAATACCTATGGCACAAGAAATTAGAAGTAACCTCACTTTTCATCAATGGCCGTTCACCAAATAGGTCCCTCTGCTTCTCAAAACCTTCTCGCGCTTGCACAATACATCTGGGCTACACAAGATTTCATCAGGAAAAAGAAAAACAAAACAAAACCAAAAAAAAAGTGTAAATTAATTTCTAGGAACCTCCACAGCATCTCCCAGTTTATGGTGACTCCCAACCAAAGAAGTCCAGACCCTCCTCGCCACTTCTCGACCAGCAGCAAGAGCAGGTCCCACCTGGATTTCTGTGATTCCACACCGCGCCACGTACGCTGGTGCCACAGGTACCGCAGTCAAGTTTTTAAAATAAATTCTCGGCGTTTAATCCCCAGTCCCAGCAATTATCATCATGGGTGAAATACAGAGTTTGCACAAAAAGAAAAAGATTTAGTTCTTCCTAAATTCAAGAAATTAAAGGATAATCCCCAATTATTCAGAATACTTTCGTAGTCTACTATCTCAATTTGCCATTTTGCTTTTATAGCAGGGGTTTTGGTGGTTTTGTTGTGGGGATTTTTTTTTTATTTTTTTTGAAGCAACTTGTGTCCAAGAGGATTTAGAAATTATGCAAAACTGACTGCTGCTCCCTGTTTTAAAGGAGGGGTAAGTTCAGTGTGCCGAGTTCAAAAGAAGCAACATGCAATATGATTAACTAAAAATATAGAAATGTTATTTCTGCATTAATCCATTAAGTAAAAAAAGAAACAAAATTCAAAAACCAGTTCTAACAAGCAGACATGGTTTCTACAGCACCTGCAGCATCATCACAGCAAGATGTGACGTGGGTCAAGCGGAAAACGGGCCAAGGCACAACGCAGGACCGGAGAACTCCATCTGTGCCAAAACACGGTGCTTGGGGAGGGGGAGCACGGCACAGGCTGGCTGCGGGGATTTGGGGGGAGCCTACCTTGCAGGGGTGCTGCCCAGCATCGCGAGGACTCCTGGCCGCTGCACCCAGACAGCGACTCTCGCGGCGGAGCGCTGCCGCCCGCCCGACGCAGCCAAAGCACCGCGCAGGGCCCCACCCCGCACCGCGCACACAAGCGTGAGGAAAAGGGACATCCTCAACCGCAGTCCTACCAGAAACTTTTTAAAATAATTTTTCAGATGCTACATTTGACCCAAATCTCCCTGCCAAGTTTTTGTGCTGTCACAATCACTTTTTGGTTTGGGTTTTTTTGTTTTGGTTTTTTTTTTTTCCCCCCTCCCTCCTCATGGTCGCATGCGAATGTCCTCCAGGAACAGAAGGAAAAACGCAGTTACCCGGGCAGGGCACTGGGAATTGGGCAGAGTGGGGACATTCACCTCCTTAAGAGACCATAGCAGTTAATGGTTACAGCGGTTAAAAACAAAAATCAGAACTATATTTTAATTGGTGGCGGTTTTTTTAATTGAAATGAGTCACTGTCTACACGTAAGGCCCCAACTTCTGATGATAATCTTAGGAGTTAAAAGAGGTTTTGATGCCTGAGTGGGTTTACGCTTGTTTCGACAAGCCGAGCCTAAAGGATAACACAGCTTTCTTCCCCTCTCCTCACCTCCCATTCACACAAACGCTTTTTTTCTTTTTCAGCTGCAGTTCCTGAGCTGCAAGACACAGACTGAGATGTGTGCCCTCCCACTCAGACAGGCCAAAGATTGGCCTTTTCTGTTTTTTTTTTTAACACAAACAATTCCAACATCAAACCACCAGACTTCAGGTACTCCTACTTGGCCAAATTTGCCAAAGCAGAGACTTCCTCCAAGGCATCTCTTCAGCCACTCCATGCAACGGCAAAGCAATGTGAGATTTGACTCCCAGAGCCAACCTCCCCAGCTTCTCCACTGGTCGGTGGAGAGCAGTCTACCTCTTCCCAAGTGCAAAGTCCTGATCAAGTGTCCATTTTGGAGGCTCTGCTTAGCAGACTTGAAGTCTTTCTTGGTCAACAGAGACCTGAGCAGACAGGCCAAGCCTGCTAGCAAAGGTTATGCTTGTCCCGTACAAAAGCAAGGTCATGGAAAGATACCTGCCTTGGGTTCAAGGCCATACGAAGATGGTTGGATAGCCAACCCAACTTGGCTATCTCCATCCTGGGCTACATGGAGCATAGACATAATAAACATAGTTTCTTTGATATCACATGTGTTCACAAAGACCTGAGCAGAACTGGTACCCCAGCCCCCTTACGGCTGGGGGCTCAATTTAAGTAGTTTTGGTTATTTAAACACCGGCTAGCAGTAAAGACCAGCAGATCGGCTATTATGTCCCCTCATGTCTGCAGCCCCAGGACCAGGGAAAGGGGTATGAGCTGCAAACAAAGCTCCGGGCCAGCAGATCCCACCATGGCCCGGGTGGCACCCGCAAGCTTGGCTGTTGCTAGCAGGCCCTTAAACACATGGTTGAAAGTAAGGTGGCCTTTAAGCATCACAAAATCCATGTTTTCCTTGCAGCACACAGGCGTGAGGGAGCATGATAAATGCCGACTGCCAAAGACTTCGCCACTCAACAAGTTGGTGACATTATCTCCATGTGTTATCCGGCTTCTTCACCTGAAGGAGCAAGCTCTACACTGCACAATTTTGACCGGCTTTTCAACACCAGATCAGGAAAACAACAAACCAAAACAAAACACAAGAGCAAAATGTTTCTTCCTGTGCAGAAGGACTTCCTGACTTGGTTGTAGCGGCGCAAACAGAAGCAGAGCAGGGTGTGGGCTCTCGTGGGCAGGACCCCCAGCATGAGCTGACACCCCCGTGGCCAGCACCCGCCGGTCCTGCGGCACCAGTCTGGGATCCCTGATTACAGAGAGATCTGCCCAAGGATAGAAATTTCTGCTGGTTTCTTATAATTGTGTGTATGATAAGCAGAGCTTACCGCACATCCTAAAACTAATGCTTTTTCTACTTTAACACAGAACGTCGTGCTAGAGCTGGCTTGCAAACTTGCTAAGATGCAACATAGGAACGTGATTTTTTTCTTGCTCAATCACTGCTGATTGTTTATGAAATTTGGTAATTTTTTTAGGTAAGCTCCAGATAAATGCATACACTGGTAACGGTTAACAAGCCACCTTTCGAGAAGATTGATAATCCATTTATACAAGTTCCTCTGTGTGACAAACAACCCAATCCCGTAACGTGCACACGTTATTCTTCAGGAAGAAGAAAGATGACCTCCTGTCACACCCCGTCTATCCCAACCCACGCCATTCCCCAAAAACGCCATCGTCATCCATCCACTCACAGGCTTTCCACAAAAATCCCATCTCCTCCAGGCTTAATAAAAGCGGTATAGAAAAACTCATGGAAAATATTTCTGTGAAAAACTCAGGAGTAGTGTCAATGACAGAACAAAAAACGTTCTGGTGCGAGACGCAATACCAAACGCGGCTTACTGTCTGTTATGAAGTGACAGCTGTATTTCCGTAGGTGACATCTCCTTCTGATGATCTCTGTGGCCATCGCTTTCTCTTCCTTATAGACCCTTCTGAAAAAATCCAGTCTCTGAAACTTTACATTCAATTATTCAAAGGGATGAAGTAAAGGAACATCAAATTATGATGTTTAAAAAAAAAAACCAATAAACCAAATACCACACCTATCTGAAAGCCAAGTCATCCAAGAGCCATTCAAATAACTCCACTGCCTCTTCCCTTCTTCCCTCCCTTTCCTTATCCCGCGTCTCAGATCCCAAGCCCAGAGCCCGCTGGAGGAGGAACTCGGTCCTGAAGGGCTTCTGGGCACCGTCACAGCTCACACCACCACAGACTGTGATGCATTTCTGTATTTTGAGGGTGCAGGCCACGCTGATGTGACAAACTCAGGTAGGATCGGCAGAACAGAGCAAGCATCTCAGTAAGACTCGGGTGTCTCAAGCTGGCTTCTTTAAGAACACTCCTATAAAAAGAAAAAAACAAAACTACTTCCTAAGATTACCTTTTAACTAAAAATCCTGACTTAACATTTCCTGAATCCATAAAAAAAATGTAGATGGGTTTTTATTACTCTTTTGAATTTTGTAAGAGCCCTTCAGAAGGAAAAAAAAAAAACCTACTGACTATCCAGAAAAATAAAAATTTTGTACAAAAAAGAGCTGTCAAAAGCATTGACTAGTTAAAAAAACTTGCTAATTTCTTTAAATCACAGTAAGCTTAAATTTGGGGTGAAATCACAGCAAGTACATAACTTCAATGCAAAAATGTAGTTCTCTTGATGTCTTTAAAGCAGTCAGATAAAGGAGACAAAAAAAAAAAGAAAGAAAATTCACTGGTTTAAACTGATGGAGTGCATTTCTGAATGGCTATGCATTAATACAAAAACAATATTTAAAGGTGGAATTTGAAGAAAAAAGGGCTGACGGAGGACAAGCGTACGACAACTTGTTTGCATCGTGGGTCAAACCAAAGCAAGATGTTTGCTTCTGACCCATTTGCTTCCAACCTGTCAGATAATTTTGCACCATTTTGTGTGTAATGTCACATCCAAATGCTTAATGAAAAAGTTTAATCCTCAGCAAAAAGCTCCCAGAAGATGCACTTAAGCTGCTGCTTGGTTCCAGCTTGGATTGACAGAACGAAACCAACGCCGGCCAGAGGGAAGAAACTTCACTGCAGTTAACGTGGAGTGAAAATCCGGCACAGCATTTCCCTCCTTTGAATTGTGTTTTACCAACATAAAGTTCAGGTTTCTCTTGTTTGTGTTTCCAAAAGATCCCAGGAGGGCAGAAGATACCTGAAACACAGCCTACCCTTCCGCGTGGCTCTCCCAGCCACGGCACCAGCCAAATTAAGATTTTCAGCATCTGAACACGTCACGCAAAAGTTATCGCACCCTTTCAAGCACCTCTACAGTTACAAACAGTGGAAGAACACCGGGGAAGCACAAAGATCCACACAAATATGTGTGGGATGGGCGCATGGTGGCCACGTGGCCTCGGAGCAGATCCTCAGCCGGGATGTGTTCCATGAAAGCTTGTCCAGGACCCATTCCCCTCCCACAGGAGATGCGTTTAGGCTGGGACAACACGCGCTCGATGGACCCATCTGCAGACAAACCACCTTTTTGGCTTTTCCACCTTAGGAAGCTTTACAACTCATTGAAAGGCAACATCTTGGATTTTTTTTTTTTTTTATGACAGTATCATAGCTCAAAAGCTGTCACACCACGCATCTGAAAGGCTTGTAAGAATAGGCACATCGCTTCATCACCTGCCCATCCACACAAAACAAACACCATCCAGGTTGCTTTGTGCTGGGGGGAGAGGGGAGGCTCTTCAGAAACACATTTCAGCAGTCACCAACATCCAGCCACGTGAGGGTTTAGCCACAGAGCCGGTAACTCGCATTTCACTGACCTGTATTTGCAAACCGGCACTGAAAACATTTTTTCCCTCATTTTAATTTAATTTAATTGGGAAGCAGGTGCCTGCTGCCATCCCGCCGGGCACATTTATAAACTCACGCTGACGTTACAGAGGTTCCCTACCATCGCTGCTGCACGAGCCAAACCCGGCTCGCCAACCGCGCAGGGCGAGCTGTCATCTCGCCCCAGCCTCTGCGGCGGAGCAAAAAAATCGGTGAGGCCTCACGTCCTGCTGAAGGACCCAAAGCCGGAGAGACGGGTGGATGGACAGCCGGCTCCTTGCTCTGGAGGATGGGTGGCAGCTCCGAGTGGCGAAGGCATCCCCGGGGTAATTCCCAGGGCTGCGGCTGCCGGGGTTCAGTTCAGATGCAGTAACTGGTTTTCTTCACGAATGGTCCCTTTGCAGGAATAATTCAAAGCACTAGCTGATCATACGTGATTTGCATTTTTCCGACGTACAGAATGAAAACCACAATGGCCAAAACAAAACCTCATTGGGACACACAGTTCACGCCAAGGAGAGCAAAACAGGGCAGGAAGGAGCAAGGTGAGAAAGGACCAGAGATGGAAAGCTGGAGCGGCTCAGTTACCCGGGAGATACACCCCTCTCCAGGTGACACAGTCTACTGTTTTCCCAGGCTAATACGATGTCCAATCCCAAAAACGCGTGAAGGTTGCTCAGTGAAAGGGTCTGCTGCCAGAGATCGAGAGATCTCAGCATCTACTGAACTCGGCATGAGCCATATTCACACGCACAGCTCATTGACAAAAATAATGCCTGGCTCCTCAGCCGACACTTTTCATCTGCGGTCTGGACACACGGCGGGACCTGGGAGGATGGCATCATTAGTTCCCTTTTACAAACCGCAAAGCTGAGACAGCGAGCTAATGTGACTGGTCCATAATTCATCCTTGTAGAGGCAAGGAGAGACAACCCACCAGGCCAGAGCTCCTTTTCACCACTTCGATGCCCAGAACCAGGCACAGTTCACCAACGGACACACTGCCAGGAGCTCAGACCGTTTCACAGCCAATTTGTAACAGATTTAAAACCTTCTGAAGTCAAAGCAATTATTTCCCTGAAACCACATAACTGCATGCTTTTCCCCCCTTTTTTTTTTTTTCCTTTTTTAGAAGCATTAAATTCAAGAATATTCATCATCACTTTGTCCACTCCTTGGGAGGGTGGGTAGGTGTTTAGCACCAAAGGTATAATCAAGCGCTCAGATGGGCTTAGGAGTTCTAAAGCGAGACATCTGTAATAAAAGCCACCACAGTCAACAAACTGCTCAGGAGAGCAGTAATGGGATTATCTGTCAACACAAACAAAAGGATAAACACAAGCAAAACCATCAGTCCCTGAAACCTAATTCTTGTATATTTAATCTGCGACTATGGCAGGGAGATTAAAGAACCTGAGGATCAAATAAAAAGTTATTGATTGTAAAATTCTTGCTTTAAACAAAGTCTTTGTTTAAGTTAACCAGCGCACGGAGCGTACGGCAGCGGCTGATTGAACCACAGACGCCGAAGAAACTGCACCATCCCCAGTGAGCAGCCCACCGCAGGGGTACGAGTCCGGTGCCGAAGCTCCCGTTCGCCCTCACCCTCTTCCAGAGGGAAAACTTCTCTCCCTTCACCACATTCAAGCAGCAGGAGAAAAAACCCCAAACCACTAAATCACGATGCAGCTGAAGCCAAGCACACAGTTGCATTCAAACCCCGCTTTCATTTTGCCAGCTTTCCTTGTGTGAACAAGGCCAGAGCTGAAACGCTCTCCTTCAGAGCCTGAGGACTGGGAAGCCAGCACGGCCCTGGAACCGCGATCCGCAGCAGCCCGCGCTGCATTAGAGGAGCGCGAAGGCGGAGAGCACCGATCCTTGAACTGTCCCCACTGCCTAGCGCTCTCCCAAGGCCTGCATTTTAAACCACGGCATCGCTCGCCTTCGCCTCTTCAACACGGTAACCACTGGACGTGGTGTTTGGTAGAAAAAGCACCCCTGGATGTTTGCACGTGAGCAGAGACAGGTGCACACGCATGCACACGCATGTACAGGCACCGCCCTCGCAGGCCGCAGCAGAGCACGGGGAGGAAAGGCAGGCATGTTTTTTTTTATTCCTCCCACTCTGCCACAGCAAACCTCGCCAGCTGCCCTCTCACCTTTCATACGTTCAGCACAGCTGCCAAGGCTCAACCCAGATGAAAGGTCTGCAGCACGACACAGAAGCAGCCACCCCGCTTCCCTTTCCATCTCATCTCCGGATTCACCTGAGCGCACGCGGGAGGGAAGAGAGGGGATGCGGGAGCGGGAAGAGGCTGTGGCAGCTCCCAGGTCATTTGATGGGACCCAACTTCTGATCCACCTAAAACCCAGCATCTGGGGACCGGCAGAGCTATTTTCACGGCTGCTGACTTTACCTGCCAGGATGATGGATTCGGAGAGCCCGCAGCGCCATGCCCTTGTACGCTGCCATCAATGAAGAGACCCTCATTTACTTAATAGGATGGGACCAGGCCCTCATTGCACAAAAAGCTGAAGAGTGAATCCCACAAAACCGGCAGCGCAGCCACTGGAAGGCTGTCTCCGACAGGGATACCTGCCCACATCTCGTAGAAACAGGAGACTGATTTCCCTACCCTGCCCTGCCCCAGAGTAACAGGGCACCCCAACGCTACCTCCCTGTGCCAGGATTTTGGATCCCCGTCGTGTTTTTAGGAAACTGTTCCCTCTCCTCTTTTGACACAAACGCCTGTGCCGCTCTAACCTCTCCTTGTGTATACAACAGACGAGTATATAACAGACCAAAAGGCTCCATATGCATTTTTCATCTTCTTACGCACCCGTGCCCCTCCGCACACGACTGAGGGGATTTTCCGCACACAGTTCAGCTATCCACCTAATGCTTACTTAATGGAAGTGTTTTCAGAAAAACACTACAGGAATTTTCAAATAGAAACAATTAGCATTCACAGTAATTTGCATCTACTTTTCCCCATTTCTAAAGCAGCGTGCTCTGCTTTCATATTAACCCCTGCTTGTTCCTTAAAGCCCGGTGCAGGGGAGTTAGCCACACAACTCCCATTAGAGACCACGGGAGCAATTAAATTTGACGGTGAAAAGATTACATGGTGATGCCTGGAACTTGGGGGGACTGCCCTTTGTTTTTAAGCATCCTGCATGTCAGCAAAATGAGCGGCTTCCATCACGCCGCAGGTCTTTTCACCGGTGCTCTTTTATTTCCTAATACGTTCTCCCGCACGTCCACAAACCTCGGCAAGGGACGAGCGATGGGATTTAGAAGCGCAGTATTCACCAAATCGCTCCCTCCTCGTCTAAGGCGCCCTGAATGCACGACGGCCAGAGCAGCCAAGCACCTCCGGAGGCTGGAAGGAGCCCGGTCCCTGGGGTAGGGAGAGGGATGGAAAGGTGTCATTAGCCTGAAATGCTGATGCAGGCTCATTTTGAATTGAATGAATTATCTCATGAAGATTTAAATCTCAGAAATCATGGTAAACACCTCTATGCTGGGAAGCTCGAGTTTTCCAAACCACAAAACGGCACGTCCTACCTTCGCGATTTTGCAAAATAACAGAACGTGAATACCGCGCTCGCGATGTGGATTGCATCTCTGAAGACACATCGTGCTTTGTACTCGCAGGGCAGTTTGTGGCCCAAGCGGGTCAGCCCCTGGGGCAGGCACCATTTCTTGTGCCTACATCACACAGGAGAAGGTGAGCGGATGGGGACGAGGGAAAGCAGAGAGTAACTCCCGTGAAACAAGACTGTATTTGCCAAGGTGCCCAAGAGAGTTACGGCTCAATCAACATGAGATGAGCGTACTCCACGAGGCAGAGAAGAAAGGGAGCAGCTTCTTATTAAAACACAGCATCTTTTTTGCTGTCTGGCACAGAGCTCCACAAGATAGCGGTTTTTTTTTTCCCCTTTTTCTAAAACCCTGAAGAATTGAATGAAAAAAAGTCCAAGTTTAAAGACTCCGCATCTGACGGCATCCGAGCAGAGACCACTTGTGCGATGTGGTGCTGTCCCCTGTGTACATGCGCTGCTATTCACTCTTTAAGAGATCACACACTTCTTTTCCTGCAGGACCTCTGCCTCCTCCTGCTCGCTGGTTTGATGGGAAGCAGCGAGCGAAGCAAAACAAACAGGAAAAGTCCTGTCAATCTCTGCCGGGTTTGGTACCAAGTTCTGCCAGCAGTGTCGGCAGGACAGATTTGGATTTACACTCACGTATGGAAATACCTGAGTTTGGTAAACAAGATGGCTGGCACGCGGTGAGTAGACAGAAATACGAGGAGGAGGGGGACGGTTCAGAGGACGGGCTGGATTATTGATGATGAGCGCAGTGACTAGGTATAAGCGCCTAAGCAATTACTGAATGTTACCCAAACAGAAGGGACGCACATAATCCACAAAAGACTGGGTTGTTTAAGCCATTACAATATAAACTGTACAGCTGAAGGATTTCTGAGAGATTCTCCTTGCAAAACATACTATTTTAATGTAGGGGTTGAAGGGCTTTTTGGGTGCGAATGCTTTTGTTTGTCTTTTAGGATAAAGAAGTCCTGATAGCGTTATATTACTAAATTACTGGCACCAGTAAGATGCGTAACAGACTGAACAGAGGTTCCACATCAACATCTCCTGAACAACGTAAATGTAACAGGTCCGAGCCAGCGATAAACGAATTCCGAATTCCAGGGCAAGGGCTGTTGACAGCACACCAAGACTCCCCTTGCCTTCTGCTCCCCAAGATGATTTCAAAGCCTGCAGGCAAAGAGTAACTCCAGCAATCTCAGATGATGCAACTGTGCATGAGGGAAAGGATGTATTTTATCATCATCCAAGCAGGCAACCGCAGGAACTCAGTAACAGATCCATGTACGCACTCCTACTGCAGAGGAGCCTGCAGAGCACAAACGCTTCTTGCATATTTTGACTTGACTGTCTCCTCCGCACAAAAATAAATACAGTCAAAGACAAACCTCAAGAAGATGTAAAACTAAATATCACACCTGGCTTTGCAAACACCTTTCTTTGTCTACTGCTTGGCATAAGTTGCATCCTGTAGTTACTACAACACCAGAAAGATGAGGATGCTAACTGTGTTTCTGTTTTCCACAGACACAAAGCTCAGAGTGAAGTTACCCTCTGAAAGCCAAACCACGCTCTCTCCCTTTTTTTCCTGTGAGCTCAATTAAAGAGCTGTTCAACCTGCCTACATACAAAATTCAGTAGCCTACAGGACTTTGAAATGCATTATCACCTGCTGTGGAACGGCCACTGGATCATTAATACTCTACTTCAATGGAAATGTTTAAAAAGTATGCAAGACTTGACAATTAGATCCACCTCTGCCAGTTTGGTTTCTACATTGTACAAAGTTCCATCTTAAATGCTTCAAACTGCCACCGGCACCTACACACGTCACGGCGCAGTGCCACCTCGCCAACACCATCAGGGAGGCCGATGGACCAGCAATGGAACAGCAGAAAGCCTGTGCTGAACCCAGAGGACTGCCAGGCCCAGGGCGGGCTCCAGAAGGGAATTCCGAGGGGCAGGATTTCTGTAAGAACGGAAAATTATTTCTTCCCACAAAAGCTTCCCCTGGAAACTAGCTTCTACTTTTTAAATTCAGCTGCTTATACTTGCTTTTTTCTGCCTGGCGCAACGCTGACGGCACCTCTCATGCGAAGAGCTGACACGTTCTCAACCGGAGGAAACACAAAGGAAGCAGAGATCTTGTCCATCACCTGGAGATAAAACACAAGTCACCCTGAGCCTGCCTCCTTCCACTCTGCCTCCCTGCAGCATGTACGCACATGCCTGAAGTGCTTGGAAATAAATCACAAAACACAGGCATCCAGAATTATCTTCCTGACTCTGAAGTTTTGGGAGCAGGAATATCCCATGCAGCTAAAGCACTTCCAAAAACATTTTTCAAGTAACAATTTATCCTCCTGCTATTCCTTTGACCTATGCCTGAATTATTTACCTCTTTTTTTGCAGATGAGAAGCTATACGGAAAGGCTTAGGAATATTTTTCTAGGAACCCAGTCACCTGCAGCAAGGTGTTCAGACTCTTCAAGCATCTCCAAAACTCGGGCGAGGGGGAAGGAAAAAAGAAGAAGAAAAAAGAAGAATCTGAACTGAATTCAATTTCAGGAGTTCCCATTACACATATCTGTGGGAGTGCCTAAAGACCAAACAGTCACAAGAGCTCACAGTGCAAAGTTACATGCGCAAAGTAGTTTGCAGCCATCCAAATAGCTTGGAGTCTAAACAGACAGCAGGAGAGAAAAGGTGTTAGCAAACGAAATGACTGTCTGTTCATATGGTTCTCTTGATGGGCATAGCTGGGAAAGCAAAGGATTAGGACAGAAAAATGAAGAAAATAAGGTACAAGGCAGAAGAAAAGAAGAAAAGAATGGAGTGAAGATGAGGAGAAAAGCAAGAGGGTGATCCCAGCTTCCTCCTTCCCATCACCACTCCTGGCTGCCTCAGAACAAAGCAACATCCACATTTTGCCTGCATCCCAGAAAATCCCTTTTTTCCCTTCTAAACCCATGTGGACCACGAATTCCCAGAGCACTCAGAGTGCCCTGGGTAGCTCCCTAACGGTTGAGACGAGGACGCTGTCGGAGCCCGCACGTCCGTGGCTCGCGGTCTCCCATTTGGGAAGCTGTCCGCCCCCGGAGCAACAGTCTTCCACAGATCCGTGGGCTGGATGCCTGTGATGGATTAACTGTGTACACGACGAATTCAAAACTCATCTCCTTTTTCTTCTCTTTCTACAAGAGGTCTCAGCAAGGTAACCGCAGGCCTAAGAATATCTGGATTTTATTTGGGATGTCCCTAATTCTTTTTGGAGGTGGAGGAGAAGGTGGGTTTACCTTTCTGGAGCCTTGTTTTCAAGATCTGAACCAGGAGAGCCAAGGCAGCCAATATCTCTGCTGATTTCGTAAGGACTGGCGGGAAGGAAACAAGAGTGCATTTTTTTAAAGGTCAAAGCCTCTGCAATCATACATTTTGCATGGGTGAAAGTCAATTCTGTGACAGGGTGAACAAAAGAGTGACAAGAAGGTAGAACAGCGGTGGTAAAATTTCAGTATCCCAGGTAAAAGGGAAAATTGCTACTCTCCCATTTGCATGTTTTTGGGAAGGTGGTTTCAAAAGCAACTTTTACATTTTCACAGATTAATACCTAATTCTCTTTTTTAATACACTTTGTTTAGAGAAATCTCCCGAAAGCACATTCTAGATGTCAAATACTGTATCAGAAACAACGGAAAATAAAGGCTTAGGCAAAAATATATACAGAAAACATCACCTTTCTCGATGGGCTGAAGTCATTCACTCTAGTAACACTGTCACGCTGAGAAAACGATCTTTTGTCTAAAAACGCTACATAGCTATTAAGCATTTTAGCATAGAAGTATGATATTTTTCTTCTGTAGTGTGTAGCTGTGCTTAAGCAGAAATAAGGTGTGGGGGGGGGAGTAAAATCAGCATTTAAGCTTGGGTAGAAAGTTCAGAAAACAAACATGCCATCAACAATGAGACGCTGTTTTCACTGCAGACAGAGAGAATTAAAAAAGCATTTAAGTAGAAGCACAAATGGCTGCCCCGTTACAAAACCGATGATAACACCACATCCACGGCGTGTACCTTGGGTCACTCGCAAAATAAAAAGCGTTATAAACACGAGAATTTGCCCCAGCAATGCCATACCTAGGGATGCTGATGGAGTAACAGGCATCAAAGCACGGATTTCTTAATTTGCAAATTGTCCTTACCAAGCGGAACAACTCTGCTTGTTTTTCTTTAAAAAAAAAATAATTTTAATAAAAACTTGAAGAATCTGAAACAAAAGAAAGTTGAAGTGGACGCCCACAGCCACACTCAGCAGCCCGAGCAGGGGAGGGAGAAGGGAAGGAAGGAGGAGCAAGAGAGACATCCTTCCCCTCACTGTTCTGAGGTGTAAAGACTTCTCCATCATGACAGATTTTTTTAAGAAGCTATCACACATTCATAACACTAATTGATTTTCATAGAGAAGAGAGCAGATGAGGTCTCTTTGGGAACTGCCTGCTACATTTCTGCTTGAAAGGAGATCACTGCTGGTGTGCCTCAGCTCCTTCATAAAAAATTTAATTAACAATATCTCCAAGAACGAACCCGCAGTCAGGTCTCCAGCTATCATGTGACTACCAGCACTCCGATGCACCACGGCAAATTAAACCTAAGCAAACGATACCTGTCGCGCGTCGAGCAGCCGGCACGTTAGCGTCTGGGCAGATTCTCGGGGAGGAGCAGGGATGCGATGGGAAGCAGGAGAGCGCACAAAGGGACTGCAAGACACCTGTATCCAGCCTGGCAGTGACAACTTGTTTTCCTAGCTGCCACTTTTGACGGCTACATATTTCTATCCGTGATCCGGCAGCGATGCCAGAAAGCAAAACGCTTAACAAACCACAATTCCAGCTGATGATCTTCACAAAACTACATTTCGGGAATGGCGGAAACCCCGCGCATTAGCCCTTTGCTCTCGGCTACAGAGGGACGACCGCGTAAACGGAGAGTGGCGTGTCCCGCAGGAGAGCCACTGCACCGTCATCCCCGAACAGCGCCAGGAATAGAAAGCCACCATGTACCGGTCTGGAAGTCCCATCTGGCACAGCAATGGAGGAGAGGAGACAGGACTGGATTTCTCTTCTCTTCATCGCCACCGCCACCCTCGCTGCCTTACCCCGTAGGAGCTCTCATCCTCGGAGGATTTGTTCCTTCCACAAACTGAAAGCAGGAGGGGGAAGAGATCTGTAAATAGCGAGAGATCTAACGCTATAAACAGATTCCCAAAATCCCTTCTTCTTTCTCCATACGGGCTCCAGGCTTGCATGCAGAGCAAGGAAGCACGTTTTAAAATTTTCCCAACTGCACAGTAATTAGCGCTGATTTACAAGCTGATGGGCAGCGGACATTGCCCAAGCTGTATTTTTAGCCCCTCTTTTCTTATCTTTTAAAAATTTTTACCATTGCAGATGTGATACCAACACATTTGATTTATTATCTATAATGTCAAAATTGAAAAGGTTAATCGCCATTATTAGTCACTGGAAATGAGGGAAGATTATCACTTGAATGCCGAGGCTGACATTGGGAGCCGCGTAAGGGAGGAAGGGTGGGCAACGCTCCGGCACCATTGGCATTTGACCCACCCAAACCTCTGGTCCTCCAGGCACAGACCTTTAAAAAGTTTAAAAAAAAAAAAAAAACCCCAAGAACAAAAAAAACCAACCAACTTTAAGAAGTTCTACCTCATGAGCCTCAGACATATTAGCAACCTGGCCAAGTGCACGCGCATCATTCTAGGCCAGGTTGGACAGGGCTCTGAGCAACCTGATCTGGCTGGAGATGTCCCTGCTCCTTGCAGGGGGGTTGGACTGGGTGGGCTTTGAAGGTCCCTTCCCACCCAAACCATCCTATGATTCTGTGATCATCCCATCTGCGTCCACAGCGCTTCCCGTAATTTTGACCGGAGGTTACGTTCCTCAGCCTCAGCGCTGAACCGAGCTGTAAGAACCGCGTCGGTTCACCTCCGAGGGAACCGCGCTTCAGTCTCGGGTAAATTTATCCTTAAGAATGAGCTGCAGACTCCGGTGATGCTAAAGCTCCTTTGAAAGGGAGGTCGGGGGAGGGAAAAGAACATTACGAATATACTATCTACCTAGCTCGTCTCCACGACAGTTGGAAGCATTGTCTTTTTCTTCAGTGCTTCAAAAAAACCAACCACCAAACCACCACCACCACCACTAACGAGATGCAAGGAGAGCTATTTTTACATACGGTGTTTATGTTAACTCAACATAGCCTTACTCCGAAAGCCCTGTCAAACCAGCAATCTGCAAAAGAAGAGCTCCTGAGCGCCCCGCCGCACTGCTCTCTGTTCTGTAGGCACCAGAAAGGGGCAAAAATCACCGCTGCAAAGGCCAACACCACCCTCGACCCATGCGTACCGGTATGTTTAGCTTGACCCCCGGCCATGGGTTTAGATGTGAAAAATCCCACAGGTTCCAACAGTTCTGGAATATAAAAATATTATCTTGGAATAACAAACAGTAAAACACATTTTCCGAAATAAACAAAATGGAGAGATGATGACTAGAAGTTATTGACTATTTGAAAATGAGACCAGGCAGGAAATTCGCAAAATAAAATTAAACCACAGCATTTAATTGCTGCGAGAGACGTACCACCACCAAGACACTCGACGACACCCGCTGCTGTATTTCCACAGGATTCCAGACTTGCTTGTCCTTCTACAGCACCGAAAAGCCAAAGCCCTGGATCTACTTTACACTGCTTTCCAAAACAACTTAAAGCGTTAATAATACCCAGCTTTTAATGGCCACGGAAAAGCAGAATGAGATTGTACCTTGCAGTTGTGGATCACTGATCCCACGTGCGTTTGCAGGTGGAGAAGTGACTTTAACAACAACAAAAAAAAAAACGTTCATAAACACATCTATTGGCTATTTTTAATGCACAGGAACATTTAAAAAAACCTGTGTATTGTGCAGATTATATGCCATTTTATGACCTTAAGAACAGGTTTTAATTTCACCATTTTCATGTACTCAACACTGTCCTGGTGATTTTTTTAAACAGATTTAATCTTAAAAAGTCCTGTAATTACTTTAGTCATTGAAATTCGAGTGCTGTGTAGCAAGCAACCGTAGCAACTATTTTCTGAATTTTTCTTTATTATTTATTTATTTAATTAATAAATATATTGCTCAAAATCAAAGAGGTAGCACTAGTGACAGGGTGAAAAATATCCTCCAATGCAGGCAGAAAGGGCAGAGTTTGGCCTGCACTTCATTCATCATTTGAGAGGTTTGTCGCTCAAAACGTGGGCAAAAGCTCAGCAAAGATAAAACGACGACGCCATTCCCAAAAGGCCACGCAACCAATAATTAGAGGTGGCATCAAGTATTTTCCCTCTGTCTTGCTCTGGAAAAAGAAAAATAAAACCCACACAAACCAACAACAAAAAAAAACCCCACACCACAAACAAACCCAAAAAATCCAAACAAAACCCCCCAACCAGGCACACAAAACAAACCAGAAAAAGGCCTCCAACATAAAAAACCAACCACAACGCCGGGTGGGGGGTGAGCCATATGTTTTCATGCAATGCTCCAGGATAGAAATTCGGCGATTAAAGAGTTAAGAGATGCTCTAAAAGTATCTCACCCTGATATGCTGAGAATTTGCGGGGATCTCACGGAGAAACGGGTGATTCTTACAGACCATATGTTCTGCAAACGCTTGCGACAACACAGAGGGGAGCCGGGGATGGAAATCCACCTTGGCTGCCGAATTTCCCCGCTTCCTCTAAAGCGATGGGGTCCACCGGACAAAGCTGGTGTAAATCCAGCAAACCTCACCCCATCGCACCTGCCCCAGGGCATCCGCGAAGGCGGAGGTGGGGAGGAGAGCTGGGCCGGGTGGGGGGACAGAGGGCTCTTCCCCAGGCTTTCCCACCCACCCCGGAGCCGCGTCGTCCTCGGCACTGCCTGCCCTGGTCCCAATTTCTCCATCTCACTGTGGGGCAGGGCGATAGAGCGGTAAAAGCTTTGAGGAACGACTGGAAACAAGCAGTTCCAACACTTTAGTCCATGTGAAAGACGGCATTGCTCTCAGAGGATGCAAGACTGGACCTAAAGATTCCACTGGAGATGTTTTGTTCTGGTTTCTTCCCCCCTCCCCAAGCGGTATCCAGTATGCTGTAACCAACCCCAGATGAGATGCCAATGACGGCAAGGTAGGGGCACTTTTCTTACATTCATGTCAGGTACATCATGACATCGAGATGTCAAGGGACATCTAGAAACCTCTCTTGTTGCAAACCTCCACTTGCTAGACATCCAACATCTGGCCGTCCCTTGGATTTCCTTCCCTTAGCCAACACCCTGGCGAGCACGTCACTCTACAGCATGGTGACGTGACAGAGTCCCCACGCTGTTCTGCGGAACACGACTGTCACCGTGAAGTTACCTAGTTCACAGCTACAAAGTAAGTCTCTAGGGATGCGGCCAGCTTCACGGTACTTCTCGTCCACCATATTCCTCTGCCAGGGAAAACTCACTAATGCACTAATTTCACTATTGCACTAATAAATGCAGACAAAAATATCCTGGAGAAAAAAAAAAAAAAAAAAAAGAGAACAAAAGCACAAACCAGAATTAGGAAATGTACACTGCAATGCCATCATGTGTTATTGAAGCTACTGGGAACCTAGCTCTTCAAGAGTTTCCGCGTCAAGAATTCATTATCGATTAAAAACACATAGAGAATATAAAAATGTTATTGTATTGTTTATATTGCATGACAGTATGTGGACAAGATTATAAAATAAGAGGCAAATCACCTTTTTACATCTGTTACAATTTACGGGACGTAGAAGTTAATTTACGTACCCGGTCTGCCAGTTCCACCCCAAGAATACACAAATAATACTTTTTTCCAACATGAAACCTTTGTTCTCCACTGCAGCTGTACGAAAAATCCATACAAAACAGGAAAACTCTTTGAACATACTTGTACCAATATCTTCACAAAACCAGCCTGGAAAAACACAAAAATTCTGATGATCTTTTCTCAGTATTGCTTATTTTAAATGCTACTCGCAACACCGGGAGGTAAAAAAGCGTTCTTACAAACAACAAATTGTGAAGGTGATGACACCCCTTTGCAAACAGTAGCTGCTGCCAACAACTAGCCACACATTTTTTTTCTTCCTCTTTCCCATACCTACATTTTTAAGGAACGCTTCTTTTAATTGGAGTGAGAACACAGGGAACGGGAGGCCACAGGACCGCATCCGGAAAACCTCGTGCACAGTAGGCAAATGGTGCGTTCTGGCTGATTAGAAAGCTGATTTCACTGCCAAAAAAAACCCAGCCCCACCCAAAATCCAACCCCATGATAGTACCCAGAATGAAATCAAAACCAAGCAAACCAAACCCCAAATCCTCCTACCAGTTCTCCCCCAACATTCAGCAGGGAGGGGGAGGGGGAATGAGGACAACAACAAAATCAACTCCAGCTCCAAATTCAACCTTTACCTGTACTTCTCGGCCAGAGTAAGCCATGCTGAAATCATTAGCTGAGCATTAATTGCCAGCATTTAAAACATTTTTTTTTATAACTTCAGATACAAAAATTCTGTAACGTATTTCTCACAGAGGTACACAGAAATAGGGAAAATTCAAAAGCAAACATACACTTGAATATCAAAACGTTCATTCCAGGGTGCTCAAAGTGCTTTTCATGCTCAATTATCACATACAAATATAGGCAATATGTCATTTTCTGAGGCAAAAAGAGCTGAGGGGGTTGGAAGAAGTTGGTTACTTACAATTTGGCTTTTCTTCTCCAATTTGATGCATCTGATTTTTAGAGTTAACATACCCTCCGAGACGAGTCTCTACAGCTAACGTCTCGATGTGCTGCATGTTCAGTACCAAGCGAAAGAAGAGATAACACGTTGAAGGTCGTATCAATATCTACAAGGACTGGAAACAATTTTATAGTGGGGAAGAAAAAAGCTTAAACCTAAAAGAAAATAAAACGTGCCACTGGAATCTTGCTGCTGAAGAGTGAACCAGTGGCCTACAAGAGCTACGGTAATTTTAGAGACCACGCTCTGCGAGATGCCCTCAACACGAAGCGCCAAACACGGCAAGTTCGGAAGTGAGAGCGTTCCCGAGCAAACCAGCTGGTTTTGGCTAAGGTTTGGAAAACCACCCTCGGAGAGGAAGGAGAGCAGCCCGAGAACATCCCCCCCACGCCGAACCGCGGTCCCGGGCGGCCACAGCCTTTCCGGGAGACAAAGATAGTGGCCGCGAAACGCCAGAACGTAACAGCGAGATAATGCATGCACACAGCATGCGCTCCCCACTCGAACTGTTTATCAGATTGTAACAGCACTGCGGCATCCAGGAGCGTGGATGTGCTGTTTTGTTCACATTTTAATGTGCCATCTTGCAGGAGATGCTTGCACAGCAGAGTAAATACAATCTCTATATATACCCTGCGTGGGCGTCAGGGGTTATTTCTGACTGTCTTCATTACACTCCATTGCCAATTTAAATGCAAAAAAAATAAAACCCTCAACAATTCTCAGAGTGATTTCAGTCTGATTTTTGTAATTATTTCCAGAACCTTTTCATTATGCAATTTCAAATACGTACTGAAAGCTCTCTCCCTTACAAAGTTATCCTTGATGCAAGTCGAGCAAACCAGACGAGCAAAACCTTCTCCTTCTTCCTTCTTTATTAACAAACACGGACATGAATAATATTCATAACACTTAGCCCCAAGAACAGCTTAATAGTAATGCTGCATCTTGCTTTATAGGGAGGGAGTTAAAAAAGAAACTCCAAGGCTAATAGGTACAAATGCTGTGCTTCAACCGCAATAAACAAACAGCGCTGAACTGCAGAAACGTAACGGATCGCAGCAATCTGAAGGATGTGGGTTCCGGTAACCCTCAAGCTAAAGCCGATTAGGTTTTGTTACACAGCTCCTTTGTGTATTTTTGTGCTGCTGTACCAGTTAAATTGACCTCTACAGGCATGTGTGTTGCTTTTATCGTTTAATGGCTTCACATTTTAAACCTAACTTAGGCTAGGCAAAACCAAATAAATAAAAAATTCCCCCTCCAACCTGGTGCACGTGTGAAAGGGGCGATCTCTGCACGCCAACACCACGCACCGAAACCCGGGGAACGCCGAGCAATTAGCACGACGGCAGGAGGACGCGCGAGCTGTCGGGTGGGATGCTGGGGCTCAAAAATGGAATTACGCGCGCTGGGCAGACACGCCGGGCCGTAGCCCACCCTGCCGAACCACGCTGGTGAGCCAGGCAAGGGCTTTTTGCCTTCCCCACCCCACAGCGGTCAATAACAAATGCTTAGGATACGACAGAGAACTGGCAAAATGCAACAACAACGCCACACAAAGCTCAACACGAGGAAAAAATTCTTCCTGGGTTTCCTTATTTTTGACAAGTGCCTGCCTGTAACCAGCTCTACTGCAAATAACAACCAGCAACCATAACTGAACTCTTTGTAAATCCAGGCACTTCATTTTGATTCACCCATTCCAGCACAGCGACCAGGCCCAGAGCTGGTCTGTATTTCCTCTCCGCAGTCATGCTGTGACCAGCCAGCCCATTATTTTGCTCTGTCTGATTATTTTTTTTTAAAAAGCAGTTTATTTATGACAGGTCTCTTGCATTTGGGGATACGAAGGAAACCAACCAGCATGTCCACCCAAAAAAAGTCCCTTCACCTGGAACAGGGTTTGGCTGCCACCAAAGACAGGCTCAAAAAAAGGAGGAGAGAGACAGATGGGAAAACTTGGTTCAAAATTTTCTTATGTTGAAACACCTTTATTTGCCCACTTAGAACAGCCTGACCTCAGGGAAACATCACTGAATAGCTAAAGGGAAGTTTTAGCCAAGTTCTAAATATGGATATTTTCCTGGAGCTTCGAGGCAGCAGAATTAGTCAATTTGGCTACAGGCCATAAAACATAATTACTTATGTGAAGTATGTTTAAATATGTAACTACAATTGCTAATAGGAGCATAAATATCCTTATTTATAAGGCAGCCCCATAAATACGCAGCGAATCAATGGGCTATAGCAGCTCGGGCATAGGCAAAACACCAGAGACGATTCCCAAAGGAATAACCACCTCTTCAGAAAGAGAATCCAGAAATTAAGATCTAATTAATAGGTACACAAGGCTGAAATGCAATCGGGCACCGATACAGAAGGAGGGCAAAATGGTGCATTTTTAGAACATGTGGCACACCAAAATAAAAAAAAAAATAGTTTGGGTACTGTGAAAAGAAAAGCAGGAAGAATCTGTTCACAGAGAAACAGCCCATCTCCTGACTTCGGGAGATTCAGGGGTCAGCAGAAAATGAACTTCCACTGGAGACACGGGAAAGCCGCCAACCGAAACCACCAGAAAACTTCACAGACGCTGCTGAGCAGTAAAAACCCTCAAGATATTAAAATAAAAGAATGGTGTATTAAGCAATGTGGTAAATGCAGTTTGTCATTTAGCGCTGTGAATCTATGGATTTTAATGACAGGGTCTCATTTACATTTAACAATCAGTGTACTAGAACATTTCTTGGAAACTGGGGATGTTTTCCTGTCTTGGGAGGAATATATAGAAAATTTCTTCTTGATTAACAACAGAGTGAAGGAGTTCTGCCCTGAAATCCCAGTCCCTTGGTTTTTCTCTCGAGCTGGATGAACATCAACATACCCACCCGCAATCCTGACAAGAAAGCTCTCCAAAACGCCGCTGTTTGCAATAATTACGTATTTAACAATTCTTCCACAAGAATAACATTTTAAAGCACCTTACATTTCATTGTTCATTTATACCACACATCTGCTTTAAAAAACATTAGCAGCCTATCTTGTTCTTAATGATACATTTTGGACGTGACTTTCAAAAGCACTTACAGCAACTCAGGAGCATAAATCTCACGGATAACTCAATGGTATTTGTGCCCTTAATGCCTGTAGCCATTACTGAAAATCTCATTCTTTTCCAGAGCTCTGGAGTTATTCCAGAGGTCGTACATGTAGAAAGAAATGGCAAGTGTCACAAGGTATTTCATATTTCACAGAAATGCTATGCAGCTTTAGGACAGACATCAAGAACACTACACTTATTTAAAACCATAACGGGGAGTTTAGGAAGAATGGAAAGGCCTGAGTCAAGTTTAGCCAGTAAATTTGGGGATCAGGTCAATCTCTGTCGCGTCCAAGCTGGCAAAGGTGGGATTCTTTCTCATTCTTTTTCGTTCCACCGGCTCACGGGGCGAGCTTCAATGTAACGACGCATTTCCCAAAAATACCACTGACCACTACATACCAGAAACATCTTCTCCCGCTTTGACACAAATAACCTAAACTGTAGGCCTTAGTTACACCTAAATTAAACTGTTAAACACTTTAACCGGACCATTCAAAGTGCATATTTTTTTGCAAGTCCTAATTAGCTTTCACCAAGAAGAGAAAATCCCAGCCTTGATTAACGACCGCCTCATTTACCCCGAGACGCTCCTGCGATCCTCGGCTCAAGCGCCAGCTGCGTTTCCCCGGCGCTGTCCGTGGATGCTCCGGGGTACAGCAGGTCGGCCGTGTCACCTGCTCCCGTTGAGCGCAACCGCAGATGGGAGAGCTACAAAGCTGCCGGGAGCCCTCGGTGAACATTGGTTGCCCAGATCAGGGGAGCTCAAATGTTGGCATGCCGCTGCAGAAAACGTTAAGGAGGTCGCAAGTGCACATGCAATTTTAAACCAGGTTGCAGTGGCTTCTTGTAGCCGCCACCGCTTCAGGTTTTCCCAGATCACGGAAAGCACAATAAACAAAATCACTGAGATGGCAATTCATGGATGAACATCCACCAGGTCCTGTTCCAAGGAACAGGTTAATTTCTGAGCAGCTGTATAGGGAACCCGGCTGAATTGCATGCTCTGATACAAGCACTCCAGCTTTTTTTGCGAGATTAATTAACCTCTGCAGCCCGATTCCCATCACCCTCACCGCCATCCTCGGGAGCTGAGCGCCTACAGCACTTTTACACAACTGGGCCATTAACTTCCTTCTCTCAGCTTTACCTTCTGAGAAAAAAGGATTAAAAGACTTGTCAAAGAACATCACCGGTACGTAACAGGGCCACAGCCTTGGCTTTTGCAGAGAAACTGGTAAAATCGATGGATACCAAGAGCACTTAGCGCTTGTACACAATTACACAGACATCTGATGTTTCTGCGTTAAATTTCTCCATATTGCGAAAGGTCTTCCTGTGAAGCAAGGTGCACAGATATTGTTCAGAACAGGCCTGGAAGTTGCGTTGTTATTTTGTCATTAAGTGGAAAGTTAGAGTAAACTAGAAACTTTGCAGAGAACACAAAGAAAAACTTACGCTCCAAACATCTGCTTACAAATTGCTTACAATCAAGCTTTTCACAAAGCCTTATCTTTCTATTCCCTCCTCCTCCCCTCCAAGCCATCACTTTTGGCTTGCTAATTTGATTTCTTGAACATTTGTGCGCACTTACTGGTTTACTACATTATTTGCTGTAAGGAACGACACACTCCGGGTAGTTGTGTAACGGCAGAGCCAGTCCGTAATGAATTTTATGGTGTGCCAGCATCAGAGGCTGCTGCATTCTGTGAGAGGAAACTGCAGGCAGTAAAACAGACCTGCACGAGCTGCGCGTGGACGGCGTCGCTCTGCTCCTCAGCCAGCGCCTGGTCACTTCCAGCACCTCACCAGCTCGCACGTCCCTGCTCCCCATTACCATCTGCAGCTCAAGACATAGCCTCCGTGCCAGGAACGCAAAGGATACGAGGCAGGGGAACCCGGGGAGACAAATCCAACAGGCAGGCAGTGCCCAGGCTTCCCTGCCAGGACCATTACCGGCCAGCAGGATGGTCCAACCCCAAACAGATACCCACCCTCTTCCGGTAACGGGACAAACATCTGAGCCAGACCTGTGTGTTTACCAAGCTGTGCAACGAGCTTTTGATAATCATGACCACTAGCTTTGCTTCTCCTTCACAGTAGCACTGCTGCCCGTCCAACACTTGATGTGCCAGGTGCCTAAACCTATGCTGTGACACCCAAGAGCCGTCATTACCAAAGAGCATCCCAGCCTAGAGCTGCGTTTCCTGGAGACGGTAGCGTCGCATCCCCTGCATCTCCAGCTTTTCCTATAGCGCATCATCCAAAATTTTTTGCGGAACTACCTTTCTGCAGAGCTGCAGAAGATGAGCGGTCATTCCTCCCGCCCTGACACAAACGTTGGCTGCAACCCCACAGCAGGTCGTCGAGTTCGAGGGCTGCGCTCTCACCCAGAAACCCAGCACGCGCTCCCAGACTCCGACCGTCTGGGTCAAATGCGTACATCTGGCAAGCGACTTCTAACTCTTGATTAGAATTGCTGATCCGATATCAAATGAGCTGTGTATCATTTCCATATGCCCTTGATTCCTACTCTTACTGTCATGTTCCTGGCCATTCTTCAGATACGTTTTGAGACTCAAGAGAACACACCCGAGTTGCTGAATCAAGACCTTGAACAGACTCACTGTAAACACACTGTTCAACCCACTTAATCCTTAATTAGGGTTTCATTTTTTAATGTAGGGCCTCAACAATCAGCTCAGGAGAAATTGTAGATGCAGATGCCAGGCTACCAAGGCCTTTGTCCATACGCGTCTCTGCTGGCGTCTCCTTAGTTTGCAGTCAGACCTACAAATGAGGCCTTTATAGTTTTCATAAATACATACTGTTTACACAGACAGTGTCAGAAAACTCACCAGTAAGAGCTCATCTCTGGTTATTAATTGAGGTAGGTGGAAACCAGAGCAAGAATTAGAGAGAGGTTTCATCAGCTTAACTTGCTCAAAGGCATCTTCAGCAAGCCATTACACCTTCCACGTGCTTCTGCAAAGCAGCTGCCCCGGGGAAGAGAGAATGCTTTGCATCTTGGCACTTCCAGTTTGTTCTCTGTCTGCCCATGGACAAAGCATCCACTTGTGGGCATCAGCCAAAGTTTGAATTGTAACTCAAATCTGAGCTTTAAAAAGTCATTTCAAATACTCTCCGGCAACATTTTGACTTAGTAGAAGGCAAACATAAAACTTCTTAGGTAAGAAATACGCACAACTACTAGGAAAAAAAAAATAATAAAACTCATGATAGAAGAGATCTTTTCAAAGAAAGGTTTTAGTGTGCAGCAAAGCTTTCCCTGTCAACTGTTCAAGTCATTCCTGTAAACGTACACCATAGACAAATCACACAAATAATTTCCAAGGTGCTCTCGATTTCTACATTTCTTCTGACTCTGTAAATTTCTCTTGTATTTATAAAGCAGGTTTGAAATGGAAAGAAAACAAAACTATTACATTGTAAAGCATTGACTTTACGAATTTACAGTGGACTAACAATGAAGATGGAAACATTGCTTTTATTCCTTTGAAATTAGAGAGCATAAGTGAGTTCAACCTAACATTAAATGATGTAATTGGCTTGTCCTCCGCCTGCCTTTTTTCCCCAGAACTACAAGATCTTCAACCACATACTACAAGGAAGCAATCCATAAAGACCACTTCCAAACATGCCGTTCTGGTTTCATCGCGCTGGTGCTTCACTTGGACAACAGCTCCAGACCCAGGGAGCCCTTCCGTTAAATTCTGTGGGAACCAGACTCCTGAAGATGGGCAGACGCTCACATAGACTGTTCCTGAAAGTGCTGATTTTCACGGTATTATTTACTAATAACAGTGCTATAATCCCTTAAAGCAGGAGTTTATGGGCCTCTTTTCCGCAATAATGTTTATCTGACAATAATTTTGTGGACGGCGGGTTTACGGAGCAGGGAGAGCTGCTCACCAGTTTACACCGAACTCCCACGAAGCGGCAGGCGGTGGTACCGCTGCTCACCCATCCTCACTCCTTCAGCCTATCCTCATGGAAATTCAAGTCTCCTCCCTCTCATTTCCCTTTCTATCATATTTTATTAATGTTACTGAAACTACAGTCATCTTGTATGTATTTATCTGAAATCCCTTGCCATCGAGCACCCGTGAAATTGTGTCTGTAACCCTACTGTTGTCTTAATTATGAGCTGTTTAAGCTTATACCAGTTAGTCTCAGGCTGTGAAGGAAAACTGGAAAACTTAAACTGAAACTCAGTTTCTGTTCCATTCCAGAAAGAAGCCTGTTTTCTGTTCCTGCAAAACAGAAACTAATTTTGGATAGTCCTGGATACCCAAGGTCATCATGTTCTCCAGGTAAATTTAAAAATAATGAAATCCAGGGTTTTGAAAGGACAGCAAGAACCGTACAGGAGATTTTATTCACCTTGAATGAAAATCCTGAATAGAGGTATTGGAAACACACAGAAACAGTGAAAGACTAAGAAATTATAAGAAATCATGCGTCTTGCAAACTTCACACACTTTCCTGCACATTTTCAGGAAAAACAAAGTTCCCTCTGTTAAAACGAACCGATTGCTCCGCTCGGCCCTAGCAGAGCGCACACACACCGGGACACCCGGAGCTTTGGCACTCCTCATAGTCAAAGCCCTGCCCAAAGACAACCAGCGCTGAGGAATCTGCACAAACTACCAAAACCGAAACCTTTTTGTTCCACCCACCTTATGCCAGGCTCAGCAAATAAAAATTTATACCAAAAAAAAATCAATATAGGAAATATTTTCTTTTTTCCCCAATAGGTGTAAATTCAAGACCGCCTGTTAAACTGCCCGATAGCCCTTGACAACAGAGTTTCCTTCTGCGCGTCATCTTGTAAGACAAGAAATTTCACTTTAAATATCTTCACCTCTGCACCAAGATGTGTACGTTGCGATGAAGAAAATCCAACATGAAAATTATAAAAATTAATTTTTAAAAACAGTACATTTAATAAATTAAGTCAGAGAACAACTGTCTCATGACCTGGAAAACTCACCTCCTATGAGACACTCGAGGAGACAATCTTCGTTTAGTTTATTGAAAGGTAATTTTAGTGAGGAATAATTATGAGGTACAGCTATACACGCAGCACATCGACTGAGACCAGAGACAAAGGTGTGCGAGCTGATAGCCACAGTCCTCCAACTCCAAACTGGAAAAGCAGTTAATAAAAAGCTGAGATTCTAACCCGAAGTTAATATTCTACCTCTGACCACGGCACAGGAAGTTCTGAAGGTGAAACCTGAGCACCGGATAGTCAGAAAACAAACAGAAGAAACCTAACATTTCTCACTGAAAAAATGCAACATCGTTTTCAACGCCTGTGTTTGTGCATGCTTGCTTTTTGAATTCACAGGGAGATCTGCTCCTTACAGAACTCTCTCTTCCTTTTTTTAAGCAAGCATTATTTGCCAACCTTCCTCTGCATTGTTTAGCATCATAATCCTCCCCCCTTTCATTTAAACGCTCTCTGCCAACGGTGTTCATGAAAGCCCTCTGAATCCTTACCCTTCTCCTCCCTTTCCACAAAGACATTTTTTCTCTAACATACGAGCATCAACCCAGTGATCTGGCCACTTCCCATCAGGGAACACCAGCGGCACCCAGAACAGGTTTAAGAATACATTTTTCAATTTGTGACTACCGCTCCGTCGGCAGCGCTCTCCCCGTTGGGTCTCCTCGGCAGACGGACAGGTGCCCACACCTCGGAGCAGGATCTGACACGGATAAAGCTGCCGATACCGATCCGACATACCATCCGCAGATGCTGAGAGCCTACCAGCACAGGCTCTGTTCTCGGGAAAGAAAACCAATGTTTTCCATAAAGCACAGCCTCTCCTCTGCAGGATACAGCGCTCTGCACGTATCTGCTAACAACATCTCAGTATTTCTCCACCCCCTCCCCGTGTTTCTCCTTTTTGTCAAGCTCTCCAGCATTTGTTCTGGGATCTAATTAAGGTCCCTTATCACCACGGCAAGAGGGGGGCAAGGTCTAACAAAACAGCATTAATGAACTGATTGTTTTCATTGGGCACATACGGAGTTCTAATCCCCCAGACTGGTACACATCCACATTTGGAAAAAAAAAAAAAAAAAAATTACATCTGAAGAGGTCTGTGTTGTTTACATTTTTACAAGAATTTAACCGGAAGCCCACATAAAACTATCAAAATCCAACAGCACCTTAGAATTTATTTCTAATGGGAGATTTATTCCGATTAGGACAGGCAGCTTCATTTTGCTTTCTCTTCCGAGCGTATGCAGAAGCCTTGCGCCTACCATCTGACTGTTCTTCAAAGAGATGAGCTTCTCGTAAACTTCATTAGTTAGATGCCATTTTGTAGGTAATTCAGCACCTCTTCCCACCTTTCTGGGTTATTAAATCTATTAACATCCCAGGATATTGTTATGTAAGTACTGCTCATCTCCATTATGCAGCAGAATTAGAAGAGAGCTATTAGAACCAAGTTTGCCTTGTTTCATCTCTTTCTCTGTGTGAAGTCAGGTACCAGAAGCAAGAGAACCTTCAGGGGATGCAGCTTTTGATACCGAAGAGAAAGACAAGGAAAGGAGAATGGAAGAAGTCCACGAGGGGAAAGTAACACGGGCATTTCAGGCGAGCGTTGGGAGGGAGAAGGGACGGTGTTTTCTCGCCCTGCAAGACTGAATTCTTCACTCCTCCTGATATTTCATAGAATCACAGAATGCTTTGGGTCGGAAGGGACCTTTAGAGGCCACCCAGACGGACCCCCCTGCCAGGAGCAGAGACATCTCCAACCAGACCAGGTTGCTCAGAGCCCCATCCAACCTGGCCTGGAACGTTTCCAGGGATGGGGCATCCACCGCCTCTCTGGGCAACCTGGGCCAGTGTTCCACCACCCTCAGCATAAAAATTTTTTTCCTAATATCTAATCTAATTCTCCTTGTTCTCTCCCTTCATCTTCAATCCAACTTCCAGTCACATCTGAGGATTTCAATACCACCTACAGTCAACCTAGATCAACACTCAGAAGAATCCTCTCCAAGATATGTCTAGTTTAAACATTTAAACCCTACAGAAAGTGTTCTTCTTAACTCTACCTCCTCCTGGTTTAGGTTCAACTGGCTCCCCAGATGCTTTTTGAAGAAACTGCTAAAAGAGGTCATTTTTTGACAGGAAATCAGTCCTGGCCAACAGTAATCTGCAGAAAGATCTCTCCACCTTTTACTGGAATAGAAATCTTCAAAAGACTATCATGAACCTTTTAATTAAGCATGATAGCTCCTCTATGTCATATAAAAGGGAAGAAAGTTTCACAGGCCAAACTTTGAAAGGTTGCCTTCCTTTTTCAGCGCTTTGGAGTACGCAATTTGAAACAGGCAGGGTCTGTTTCGCTCAAGAGAGTCCAACAGTTGGCTAGTCCAAAAGGCTTCGGCTGCAGTTGCGTTTGGGCCATTCGTCCTTAAAGAACAGGCCTGCGGTCACCACTGTGTCTCAATACTGGACGTAAGGGCAGTATTTCTCCCTCAAGATCCCACCTGACATCTCCAGGTCCATCCCTCCATACTCCCGCTAGCCTGTCTGCTTCTCAGCTTTCTCTGAAGACGCAGCAAACAGTTCTCAGAGCCGTAAGGATCCCTCTCGGTCTAAACACCCTCTTTAAATAGACGTGATGGAGTATCATTGCAAATACGTGTCAACGCATACATGACCCACAGACGCCGCGCAGCCGGGAAAGCAGCAACCATGAAGTTTCATTAGCATTCGGCTTTTTGCCTCCTATTCGCATACATACTGGAAATCTGAATCTCAAATAGCACAAAATATAATGTTTTACAAAAGGGTATGTATACTGACAGTGCCTAGGGATACCGCGAACAAGCGACACACAAGAAAATGTGAGGAGTAAACTCCAGCAGAAGAGGAAATATTTTTGCTAAAAGAAACAGAAAAGTGTTTTCAAAGCAGTAGTTGTAATAATGATCAGCACGGAGAGTCTTCTTCAACACACTTTTCAAACTTTAACTAATTTTTCCAACGCTCCCGGGAAGCAAACACATCCATATTAATAATCCCTTTAAACAAGTGGGGCGAGGAAGACAGAAAAATGACGGCACTGTCACGGGGCCAAGAGAGAAGTCAAGGTTGGTGCGAGGGCTCTGGAAGCCAGGTTGTTGGCTCATGTGCTCAGATCACCGAGTGATACCTCCTTTGCATTTTAAATGTAAACCCACTTCCCTTGTCAACTGTTCTACTGTCACAACGCGTTTTGGAAAAGAAAATCTAATGCCAGAGAGGGAGACAGTGACGTAAGCCCACCGCTTCAGACCCCAGCTCAGCCTGCTTGGTCACCTTCCCTTCCAGACAATAAAGTATCGTCTAGCGTAAACGAGTTCTTCCGCTCAGAAGAGCATTAAACAATGGAAATAACGCTCGTCATATGTTGTTTGTTCTCTCATCCTCTCCGCAGGAGAGGAGCACGTGCAACGGTTGCGATGTTTTTTAATAAATACATGTTTGCAGTCAGCGTGGCACAACAAGCCCATAACATACGACCGCTAAGAATACAAATACGAGCAGACATGTCGCTACACGTTTACGCTGGATGGCAAAGGCAAAGAAACACCCCTTACACCCAAATCAGCCTTTGTTTTGTAGCTGTCCCTTGTTCCGGTGTTCGTGGTCCTACTGTCCTGAGCAAGCGCTTGATCCAAGACACGTTTGTTTTTCCAACGGAGTGGATTAGGACCGGGAAGTTTCGCTGTGCCAAGGAAGCAATGTTGCCAGCTGCAGTCTTGATCTTGAAGGCTTGTTAGGTCTTTTAGCTATCATACGCACAAGGCACTCACTTGCGAAGATAAAGGCTTTGAGCTCCATTCAAAATTAGGCAAGAAGCTGACACACACCAAAAAAAAAAAAGGAAAAATTTGGTCGCCTCGCGCTGAGCTACCGCGCAGTGGGGTGCACCCCATCTTTCTCGTCCCAGTCCTGCCTAAACGCTGAAGACTTCATGACCGTTATGTGGCCAAGGGGAACAGAAAAACTCAGATGAGGTCATTGTTCGCCTTCATAGAATCATAAAATAGTTTCAGTTGGAAAGGACCTTTGAAGGCCATCCAGTCCAACCCCCCTGCAAGGAGCAGGGACATCTCCAACCAGATCAGGTTGCTCAGAGCCCCGTCCAGCCTGGCCTTGACTCCTAACTCCTCAGCGAGAGCAGAAAGCATCACTCAAATGTACCGCTACGCCAGAGCTCAGCACCACCACCTGAACCAGGAGCACTCCTCAGCGATGGACCAAATGGACCAGAAGAGTACTGGCCTTCCCCCAGAGACTTCACCACCACTGAAACGCTTTCACCTCACCCCAGCAACAAAGCCTATGTTTAGTTTGGGTTGGGTTTAAATTTTGGAGGCCGACTCTAATAACGTTTCTTGCACAAGAATGCTCAACCTCATTTTATTTCAGGCACAACTGTAATACAGCTACTTCTTATTACAAGACATAATTGGTGGCTAACTTTCCACAATAAAAATGGCAGTGAAATTCAGAATAAGGCTGTTCATCTACCAAACAGTGATTTTTTTGGCTCAATCCACTTACGTTGACAAATGCCACACAATTTCAACTCTGGCCTATTGGCTGTATTTAGCCAACATGATTCAAATTCCAGAAGTCCTATGCCTCCAGAGACGCTCTACTCTGCACATACATTCAGGAGATAAATACAATATATAGATGTAGTAAACAGATTTGTAATGAGCGTCGCTTGTCCCTGTCAACCGTGCTGATGAATAACGCTGTTAAAACAGATCACATCGCCCACCGACTACAATCACAGCCTTCCCATGTCCAAAAGCCACGTGCTTCTCCAATTAGCTGCTCAAAACTAATTGTCAGATATAATTTTCAGTCAGCAGTTTCTTCTTCCTTCCTCCTCCTTAATATATTCCTTTCGCATGCATTCCCCGCAGCACCTGACTTGCTCAGCAATCTTTCCTCCCTTCCTTACACACTCATGCGTTATGTCTTCGACCTAATCTCTCCTTACAGCTTTTGAGCAGAGCTCTTCCAGGCAGCTGACATTTAAATAAGCTCTGTATTGACTTTCCTCTGCTGTACCTCAAGTCCTCCTTGTTTTCCTTATGTTCATATTCCGATTCAGCTTCTGCGCAGCTCCTTCCCAGGGTAACGGAAGCGGAGCTCGACTGATAATCAATAAATACCTGCAATCCCTCAGACGTAAGCCCAGAAGGAGATTCCCCTCTCTTAGCATGCATATCCACTGTTTTGGATAAACTTAAAAAGGCAGAAACAGGTTTTTCCCAAATCTGCAGCATGTTTCAGACAACACTAAGCCTGTGAACTTTCCTTTAACTTGCATTAAACCGATACAACTTTTAATTAAAAAAGTAATTTTGAAAAATTGCTTGTGCGGTGCATAAGGTGATGTTCAGACAGCATCACTGATCCCTGGAGTTCTGCTGCCTTGAGTTTAATAAACTGAATTTTCAAAAGTAAACACAGCTTGCATCAGCACGAACCTTCTATTTTAGACTAGTATTTTTCATCCTTTATTTTTTTTTAGGCAGAAGTGGAAGTTTTCAGAGCGTCACACACTAAACATTGCACGGGTGTCACTGGACGCTGGAAAGGGAGAATATTTCCAGACCCTGGAAGAGCTTTGTCCACCCACCAGCCGAGGATGGAGCGCGGCAGGCAGGCAAAATGTCCTCTTCTCCCACCCAGGACGGTAACATCGACCCCAGCGCCAGCGCGGCTGTAAGGACAAAAGGCCTCCAAAGCCCGGCTGTGGGAACCGAGGCGAAGTCACAGCCCCCTGCTTCTTGCTGAAGAAAAGGCCAGGCACAAGGACTGCCATAAAATTTACACCTGAGCCTGTGCGTAATCCTGCGCTCACACGGCAGCTCCTGCTTCTACAACTGTAATTTCGGGTTTATTTTGCCTCATTCATTATTTCCTGTGGTAGGTAATCCAGCACGGGGGGGAAGGGCAAAGGGGAGAACAAAAGCAAAATAAAAAATCAAACCGAAACATTTTGCCCGAGGCAGAAACAAGTAAAAAACGCTCTCAGGTTTCCTTCTGTTTGTTTTTATAACTGTTCACCTGTCCTTTTTGCAAGTTCTTTCAAATGAATCATTTGAATTATCTTTAATCCAAGAGTTCAAAATGACGCTCAACGACAGTGGGTGTCGTTTCCCCCTTTTCCCTCCTCCTTCCCCCTTCCCGATTTATCACAAACACTTATCCTATCACCCCGCGCAGACGAGGACTGGGAAGTCAAGGTTCTTGGGTTCATTTCCAGCAGGTCATTAATTTCCCCGTGAGCTGGTTTTCTCCTCTGCACAGCAGGGAGAGGTGGGTGGTGCAGCTCTATGCAGCGTTCATAAAACTTTGTGAACCAGGGCACCCTGTGCTGATCTGAAACACCGAGCACTTTGTTGTTATACATAAACAAATACAAATATAGCATTTTATATTATATTACAGAATAGTCTAGTCTAGTCTATAAATATAGCACGTACCATTTTCATCTCTACTTATTTGCATTTCTACCATTTTAAAAGTTCCACTGTCGGTAGAAACGCCAAAAGGAGATGACTTTACGTTCTCACGCCGATTCCACCAGGAAATGGTAGGCCTGCATGTAATTCTTTTCCTTCCACTGAAACCCAGTGTATTTCTAACTGTATTTCCTCAGTCAAACCTCCATAACTTTAAAGGATTTTTTTCTCAGCTGTAGTAATATAAACACTTCAACATGCAGGACTAATACCCACTGAATGACGTATTTCATCTTCATGTCCCTTAACGCTAATCGCCATTGCCGATTACCCTGCAAAACTTAAATTTGGACAACATCTTACTTTATTAAATATACATTCAGGTTTGGTCTCAGTTCCACGAAACACTGAAGCATGTGCCTAAACATTAAGCGTGTGAGCACTCCACCGAGTTCTGATTTTAGGCTATCTGGTAACACATCCACCAACCTCCAGGAGATACAACGCTCATCCTTCATCTGAAGGGCTCCACTCCACGGATCAGCCTTCCAGCGATGTGCTGGAAGCTCTTCACACTTTTTTAAGACTAATGGGCTCCACATTTTCATCTCCAAAGAGTATCAATTCCCCTCCTCCCTTTCCCTTTTAAATATGCCAGGCAACATTACAAAAAATAACATCTGTGCCACAGTTACGCAATAGCAGCGTGATAACCATTAAACTGCGCTTTACAAAAAGCGAGCTGAATTTAAAAAAAAAAAAAAAAGAAAAAAAAAGTAGGGGAAAAATGTTCAACGTTCACCTTTAAACCTTGAGATCAGGGAGGTTTTCAGTACCACCTCTCTTCCTTGCTTATTCTAAACGCCCTGTTCTGCTGCCCCTCTCCATTGACGTTCCATGGCTATTAACGGGAAGTCTGAACACACGTACTATGAACAGCAGAAACGGATTGAATCTGGCTGGAAAGGGCTTAAACGTTCCGTAACAAGATGAAGAATCCAAAAGTGGTTTTAGTATATACATACATTTCATCAGGGTATACAAACAGCACTATGTATTTTCTTGCAACAGTTAGCAAGCCTTCTCTTCTCATACATATAGGTCAACAGAGCTAAACTCTGTTTTTGCCTCAACTCCCACTTTAAATGCATAAAGAATTAGATTTTTAGGGCGCAGAATGAAAGAAATGGTGTATTTCATGCTATTATACACTCAGCCAAGGATCCCAAAGGGTTTGTTTGGGCTTTAAAAACAAAACAAAAACCCTTGGCATTTGTCAGACTAAAACCATTTTTCTCTGGTCTTTGCACAGCCATCCTTTCCAGATTTGAATAAATAACATCAAACAAATCCTTCTGACTTCCATTACCATGCGACGCACAGAAGTTGTTCGAGGAGAGGCAGAGCGCTGTGTGAAAGCATTTGATAGCAGAGGACTAAGAGGAGCGCCCTGCGTAACCACCATCGGACCTGGAAAGGCTCACTCCAACCCCTCCGCTGCCCGTTTGTTATTTAAGCAGCCTCTAACGCCACGAAAGGTTCAAACAGCCACCGAGATCAAGTCTAGGAGCTACTGCCACAGGGTGTTGCTTTACTCCATCACTGGGGTGGGTATTAACTACTGACTAAATTGTGAGCTACGCACCAAGTTTTCACCCTGACCCTTCATTTACTGACACCTGCAAATGTAGGTGTGATTTAACACGGCCCCTTCAGCAAACGCCCACGTCTAGCCGAATATCAGAATACCGAGTATCCTTAAACCTCCTTTTGTTTCAACGTCAGCCCACAGAATGCAGGGCAAGAACGTGTAGAACGATATTGTCAGCTCCAGATTTTATATATTTTATGCTTACTACAGGTTGTAATGGGGAAAATAACCGCCACGCTTTCACCTGAAGCTTAGGGCACCGCACAATCATGAAGCATTTCTGATACGGTGTTTGGACTCCACCGTGCACAAACAATCGCAACTCAGATGAAGGCTTTTCCATACCACGCTAGGCAAGCAGCTTCAAAGCACAACTTAAGCAGCATTTTCTTCTTCTCCCCATCATCGTCACAGAAACGTCACACTCACTGTGTCGCTCCGGCATCACCACCTATTCCTTCCTAGGGGCCATCCTCCTCCACTCCCACTCTTGGCGTTGAGAGGGCTGGGGTTGAACACCCCAAGGTGAAGCCTGCGCTTGGGTTTTTCCTCACGGTCTCACATCGCTCGTGTTGTGGGACTTCCCCTCCGGACCACCAACTGAGGAGTTGAAAAGTGAATCTGAGACGCTTCTGAATCCATCCTTTGGGAAGACTTAAGCTCGTCCTAGTATTTGCAGTGAGGGAATCTAGCACACGTGCTGGCAGATTGGGCTTATAGAGGTAAACGTCATAAACGGAGGAAAGGAGGATGTAGGTAACAGGAAAAAAAAAAAAGAGAGGGGGATTGGGAAAGCAGGGTTTGTTTAACACGTGAATCAGAATCAGGAATTCCATACACCGTATAACTAACTCTACGTTCAGCTCTGCATCACAACCAACACCCATGTCCCCTCCAAACCCAGAAACACTCCCGAAGGGTAAAATCAGCACTGTACCCTGCTGATCACTGAGCACCAGATCTTAAACGGCCTCGTACGCTTGTATCGTAACCTGCTGCACTTCTGCACACGCTGGCAGCGTCTGCTCAAGGTACTTCAAAATTAATATATCACACACACAAAGAATCTAAGACAAGCCACTACATGGACAGGTGATTTTGATAGAGTGGATTTCCTTAGATACAGACATAAACAAACCATGGGAAATTATTGCCTGTTGCTCCCTACAGAGCCGGCGGTGTCAAGAAGGTAGGGGTTTGCTTGTTTGCTTTAATATGAGCTGAAAAATTGTGGTCAGCAGCAGGCTTTCCCTTCTGATCTTCCCGAAAATTCTACCCATCCTTCTACGTTAAAGGCACAGCTATCAATCAAGTAAACCTGCTCATGTAATGTAAGCAAAACATTTTAAAAACAAAAAAAAATACCAAACAAACAAACCACCACATCACAACTTTTTGTAGCTAAAATAATCCCACTCCCCAGCAGCTTTCTTCACACAAATGATAACAGCGTCTACCCTGAAAAAAGCCCATTTTCATTTTTACTCTCGAGGTTCGGAGAGGGCAAGGAGTACTCATCGCTCTGTTCCCTGAAGCAATATGAAATAAGAGCAAGCACCCATCTGTATTGCCACCAAAATACTGACACGGACCTTAAATTCATATTTGGAGTATTAAAACATGACCTTGCAGGCTAGAGGGCAGAAGTGCTGCTAGCTGGCCAGACGCATGCACCAGATCCACTTTGTATTCGTTAAACTCCTACCCACGCCCCTTGTTTCCGTGAAGGAGTTCAAGTGTTTCTCTGAAGTTATCCAACAACTGTGAAGGTCAAGTATTGTCCTAACTGGCCAGTTGCAAACAAACCCACCTTTCATGTCCGCACGTCCTTCAGCCTGCTACCAGCCAGGGAGTAAAACCCTAATCAGAGGAGAAAAACGACAGCAAATTGGTAGCGAAGGGTACACACCTGGTCTGTAGAGCAGTCGGTGCCTGCAGAGGATCTAGCTGAGCCAGCGAGAGACCTGAAAACTGGGGCCAACGCAATGGATGGGAAAGAACTATTTTTTTTTTTTGATGTATAAAACGTATAGTTTCAGCTAAAATACTAGAAATTAAAAAAAAAAAAAAAAAAAAAAAGAGCTTCAGTGGCACTTCTGAAGAATAAAAAAAAAGGCTTTGGAAGCTTTAGATTTGAAGCTTCACAAGCTTCTTATGAAAAATGCAAGCTTTGAAAAACTTCTGAAGATTTAATATTCTTACTTTGGGCTCTTCTACTGCCAACGGACTACGGATGCTGTAACTAATAAAAAATAATTAATGCCAATAAACAGGCCCTTCATAAGGCTTCAGCTTCTCTTCTCCATCAAAGACTCAAGTCATTCATTGGGACATTCTGCAGGAAACAAAATCCATCCACAGAGCCTGGTTCTACATTTGGTTCTTCTATGCTATAACCCACAATGGAAAACCTTCCAAGCGTGAGGAAAGGAATTTGATTTTTTTTTTTCTAAGTACGCAGCTCCAAAGGCAACTCCTGAGCATGGCAGGGACCTTACCTAGAACGGGACTGAGGAAGAGCTGGGAGTTTGTGCGTTAGCCCTCCAAAGAGCTGGGGTCTCACGTAGACAATGAAATGACCAGGCAGTTTCTCAGGAGTGTTCCGCGCCAAGCGGTACCCTACAGTTCACCGTCCCACGTCCCAGCAGTCCTGAAAGTCTAGCCACATCCTGCAAGATGCATAGGAGCTGATTTTTCTGACAACCTCCATCTGGAGGTCTGAAAGCCCTCAGAAATGCAAGAAGCCACCTTCTCATCAGTTTGGGCACGCCAGGAAACGTAGAGTGACAATGCTTGGGTTTTAGTACACGAAAAGCTCCTTACCCCAGGGGACAGGGGAGGTAGAAATTGCCTCAATTATTTTATTTTAGAAATCCTGACATTCCCCCCTCAAGCTGACCCAGTGGAGAAGCGTGTAACGGCTTCAGACAACAGCAGTGAACACCACAAAGCCGTAAGGATGACCTTCACAACACGAACCAGCAACCCATTAGGAGGAGCCATTCTGCATAACAGAGCTCTAGTTAAGCAAGGTGAGAAAGCTGATAAATTGGCAAAAAACCTAAGCAGGGATTAGGCCAGGCATAGCCTGGTGTAGAAACTGGCAGGAACAGCAGTTCTACGACACTCTGAAGACTGGCGTTGCAACGCCGTGCAAGGCAACATCCAGAAGTCCAACCTCAAGCTCTCCCAGACTCTTAGGACCGAGATGCTCTTGGTCTCACGCCGAGGGATAACAAGAGCTATTTGCAGAGACAACGATCACGGTAACGGTAACGACAATTCAGGAAGGTGTTAAAACTGATTCAGCAAATGAATCAACTGGGGTCCGAGCCAAAGCAATGCCAGCCCTTTTGGTCCAGCACACTATGGTCCTACCCTCCCAAAGGGCAACGGCAGTAAATCTAGACAAGAAGATCGGATCAGAAACAGCATAAACAAAACAACAACAAAACAAAAATATATAGGATCAGTGAAAAAAAAAAAAATTGGTCAGCTGAATTTTCTGTCATGGGAGACTATTGAGCCAAGAGCTTGGACAAATCAAGGAAATCAGGCATCTTACAGTAAAAAGCATTTCCAGAGCTTTGTAAAAACCAAACAAGACTGCAAACATGAGCTCACATCGCTGGGCGTAAACCATCCTGTGAATACTAAAGGGTCAGAAGAAAACTTCGCTCAGGGACAAGACCCCCCATTGTTGCCCGCTCCCCGATCTCCGTGTGGCGTCCCGCGAGGCAGCCGGCCCGGACCGCTCCTGCGACCGGGGGGCACTGGGTTACTGGTTATTCGCAGAGCTGACGTAGCAATGCAGACACAGATCCAGCTCACACGTATCGCTGTTTGGAGACTGCATAATCATCCAGCTCAGCCCGTGCGAAAGCAGTATGAGAACACCTTCTGTACACAAGAAATTCTCAAGATTTAAAGTTTTAACACAAGCTAACAAACGCCAGGGATGAAAGAAATCCTGGGATGAAAGATCTCCATGACACCTGCTTTGAATAAAAAGACATTGCTACAAAAATATCAGAGACCTGCTGGTCTAGAGCCTTTGCTACATGTCATTCCCCAGACATCAATTTGCAGTAGAGGCGCACAAAAGCGGTATTACACAGATTACATGCTACTCCCCTGAACTGCAAACAAAATCTACCCAGCGCTACCACCTCGCCGTCCAAAGCCCTGCT
The DNA here is from genome assembly GCF_036417535.1 of Chlamydotis macqueenii. Taxonomy (NCBI): domain Eukaryota; kingdom Metazoa; phylum Chordata; class Aves; order Otidiformes; family Otididae; genus Chlamydotis; species Chlamydotis macqueenii. The sequence goes on from NC_141566.1 coordinate 2,758,966, forward strand.
GAACTAAAGCCACCTCCTCTTGCTGTTCCTAAGACGACTTTGCTAAGGATAAGGCACGCAGCTGGGTTCAACGCTGATTTGCAGGACTGACAGCTCCTCCCGCAAACTTCACTTCAGCTCAGCTTTACCAAATACTCCCCGTTTTTATCTCACGTCCAGGGAACCGATGGTGCCAACACTTCGGCGCTGACGGCGGGACGGCTTATCCTCCCCTCCTGCGTCCTTCAGGCAAAACCCACACCCAACACCTGGATGCTCAAACCAGTTAATCGCCTTCAGCATCTGTAACTTCAGGCCTTTCCACACAACAACGTAACACACGGCGATTATTTAACGTTTCATTGTAACGGCACCCAGGAGCCCTAAAAATCAAAAGGCCGAGGTCCCACCAAGCATCTCCCACCACATCCGGGCAACAAATCAGGCAGGTCCCTACGCTAGAACAGCCCGGACCCCCGCACAGGTGACACCACGGGTGTGTAGGACCCTCTTGAAGGAAGGAGGGAAGAGCGAGGTACCAACGAAGCAGGGTTTGTGGGTTTTATGCCACACGGCTCATTTACTCACTGCTGGCAGCTTCCACAAAATCGGGCTCGTCAAGCACCTGACGGTATACGTGGGTAATGATTACAAAGCCAGCTCAAGCGGGGCTAAAAGTACACAAAGATCTAGCGTGAAAATAAAAAGGTGCAACCCTCTCCCAGGTGAAAATACAGGACTTTGAACGTAACAGGTGGATTATATAAAAATTATTTTGCTCCCAATCCTCAAGGTATTTAAGTCCCTCGCAGACCAAAAATTGTCATCACTGCGAAGCAACAGCAATTTCACTGCGTTTAAGATTCAGACTGCCCACCTCTCCCAGGGCCAAACGCAAACCCAACTGCGGCGCCTGCGCAGCCCCCACGCGAGGACTCGGGCAAGGTCTGGAGTAGCCACCGCTCTCCTCCCTGCATTCCGCCCAAGGAAAAGATTCTTTCCTTCTGTTTGCGACAGGGGATAAACTTTAAGGGAAGGGGTTCGCTGTTGTGCTTGGGGAAATCAGCACGGTTGGTTTGTTGTTACTCTAAGATGGAAAAGCCTTACAATCTGAGAAGTGCTGCTGCACGTTGTATCGACGGCTGCGTCCTGCTCCCGGGATGCCAACCCGAGTCGGAGCCCTTTGTTTGGGAAGGCTTTCTCCCCAGGCCTCACCTGTGTCCTTCTCAGTTCTGCAAATGCATTTAAGTCCTTTCACATGTTTCTTTCCAAACACAGGGAAAAAAAAGATATGCACACGAGCCATCACAAAACCATCCATGAGGCATCGCCACCTCAAAAGAGGAGGACAGCCTCAAAGCACTGCCCCCCACGCAGCCGTACTCCCTGTCCCTGCACCAGCTACGGAAGTTAAAACCCACTGGCCACAACCTTTTCCTTTTTTTTTTTTTTTTTTTTAAATCCAAAAGAGACCCCTTGTGATGCAGAACTCAAGGTTTAAACGGGTTGCCGGAGCCTCACCTCCAAAAGCCAACAGCAAACACAGAAAAGGAAAAAAACAAAACCACAAAAATTCCCCCTCCTCACCCCCCGAAGCACAGCGCCGGGTGAGGGGTAGAGAGGGAAAGGGGGACGAGGTGCACGGGGAAGCCGGCCGGTTGCTCCCCTTTTCTGCCCTCCTTTTTATTTCTGCTGAGTGTAGTAACACTCGAACTGGCTCTCTTTATTTGCAGCCGGATACGCGCTTTCAAAGATACTGTACTACTGTGTAGGCCAAGCAGGGACTCTCTTTCTTCCCTTAGTTAGGGCTTTTGGGAAAATAATTATTCACCAGAACTGCCACGGCGAACAGAGAGAGCTAAATCAATGTAGCTTTGTATGGGCCATTGCCACTGCAAAGCAAATACTCCATCAAGACAAGGATCAGTGAGAATTTTATCGCCAGGAATCCTTATGCACATCTCTGTGTATTTTTAATACCCACCTTATTACTCGGCGCGTCCCCCTCCCTCCCCGCGCTCCCGCACCCCACCCTCCCCGCGGATTCGTCTTGTGCCACTGGCAGCTACGGGGCTTGGCCGCAAGATTCACATGCTCAGTAGAAACATCTTAAATACACAGCCAGGTTTATTCCCTCAAAAAAAAAAAAAAAAAAATAATAATAATGATGATAAAGCATTGGTGCATAGCAGATTTATTCACTGAACGGGTTGATTTATTTAACAGACTTGACGTGCATCAAACCTACTACGGGCTTACATAATTGTTATCCATTTAGCAGGTCTGGTTCTTTTGTCAAGTGTTTGTTTTTAAGAAGTGATTCACTGACGACTGCTGCCTCACGCACAGTTCACATACCTTAACAAACGCAGTCTTGCACGGGGTATTAGCTGAAGTGACTTTAAATCGCCTCCTACCTGCTTGACCGCTGCCGTTATTTTTTTTTTTTCCCAGTTTCTCTATTCTTCCCTTACCTAAACTAAAAAAAAAAACAAGCACGAGCGTGCGTACAGGCACACACACGCGATCCACTTTCCGGCAGACCCTTCGCCGTGGGCACAGCGGTTACCGCATTACCACGCCGCTCCAGCGCGAACAGCAGGTACCTCCGACACCGCGAACGCCACGGCCGAGTACCAGGATGTTGTTGACGGTGGTGGCACAGAGGTTTCGGGGCGAAGCCGGCCGGAGGGGCTGGCGCGGGGCAGAAGGGACGAGCAAACCGCCGAAGGGAAGCGAGGGGAAAACCTCGGGGAAGATTTGAGAACCACAGAGCTGTTTTGTTTTCAGGCAAGAGGCTCATTCAGGCCCTGGCTCGCACAGGCGCATCGCTCCTCTCTGGCCGCACGCATCCACCCACGACGCCCAACCACCGATTCCCCAAATACGCACCCATCCTGCGCTCGATCCGAGCGGGAGGCGAAACGCCGGATAGCGTCGCTGAGAGAAAAGGCGCAACCTTGGCTTTCATCGCCGGTCCCCTTCCAGCTTGTTTGGGTTAATATCTCACAAACCGCACCGCTCGCCAGCGGCGCGGCTCATTCCGGAGAGGAGGATTGCATTATTTCCCCCCTCACCCACACCCCCTTCCCCGTGTTTCAGCATCATCCCCGCACACACAGGTCACATCTTACACTTAGTAAGCAAAACACACATTACCGCTGCGCGGCCGCGCGAGCGGCTCAGAAATCGCAGAGACCGGGATGAAAACCGCACGCACCCAATCCTCCACCGCTCGCTAGACAGATGGTTAATTATATTCACAGCCGCATTTTTCGCTGGGATAGAGTTTCAGACAATGAGCCAGTTTTATTTGATTAGCCAGTTTTCTAGTTTAATACGCGGAATGACAGCCACTTCCAGGGTCGGGGCTTTTTAATTTTTTTTAATAAAAAAATATCCCATCCCCCTCCCTCCTTTATTATTTTTTTTTTGTTCTGGCCGAGGCTGAAGTAAGTGCAGCCCCCCCCCACGCTGTAAATAAACCCCGCCGGGGCGGGAGGGGAGGCGGGGGAGGCAGCGCTGCGGGCCCGGGGGGGACCCGTTCCCCGTTCCCCGCTCCCCGCTCCCCCCCGGGCCCTGCGGGGCGGCGCCCCCGCCCAGCGCGGCACCTGCCCGGGGTTGGGGGGGGGGGGGGGGGGGGAGCCGCGGCGCCCTGAGGCGTTGGGTTGGGGGCGAGGGGGCGGCGAAGGCACCAACTCGCCCCGGCCCAGGCCGCCCCCCCCCCCCCCCGCCCTCACTCCGCACACACGGCCCGCTCCGCTCCTTCCGCCGCCACCGCGCAACTTCCCCGCAGGCCTCCGCGCCGCGCAGGCCGGCGTAGCCATCAGCATCCCCCCCCTGCCCCCCCCCCCGCCCCAGTCTCCACCACCGGCCTCCTCCTCGCCGCTCGCCTCACGCAGGGGCGGGGGTGCGGTGGGGGGGGGGGGGGGGCGCCGCCGCCGCCGCCGCCGCCGCGGGACTCACCTCAGCACCGGGCCCGCGAGGGAGGCGGCCGCGCGGGGCCGGCGGGTCCCCCCGCCCGCCAGGCGGTGTCGGTACCGGTAACGGCGGCGGCGGCGCTCAGCGCTGCTCCATGCGCCCGGGGCCCCGGCGCGCGCAGGTGGACGCGCCCGCCCCGCGCGCGCCGGCCCCCGCCCCTCCCCCCCTCCCCCCACCCCCCAGCCCCCCCCCCTCTCCGTGCGCGCCGGCCCCCGCCCCGCCCCCGCCGCTGCCGCCGCCTCAGGGCCCTCGGCGGAGCCGGCGCTCCCGGCCCTCAGCGCCCCCGCCGCCGCTTCACGGTCGGGTTGCCCCCCCCCCCCAACCCCGGCGCGCAGCCGGCCCCGCGCTCCCCGCTGAGGGAGGGACGGAGCGGGGAGGGCGGGGGGGGGGGGGGGTGGCCGCCGCCTCGCCCCTCCGCTGCCGCCGCTGCCTCCTCGCCGCCCCCACCCCGTGCCCATTCAGGAGGTGCCGGGGAGCGCCGCCGCCATTGTTCCCTCAGCCGCGGGACCGGCGCCCGTTCGCTTTCCTCCCCCTCCCGCCACCTCCTCCCTGTCCCCCCTCCCGCCGCTCGGCGGGAACGCGCGCCGCGCCGCCACCGGGCATAAAGGGCGCGTCACCGCGGGCCCTCACCCACGGGCCCGGGCCCCGGCGGGGCGGAGCGGGGCGGGGCGGCCTGGCCTCACCTCACCTCACCTCACCTGCCGCCCGGGCCCCGGGCAGGTGCCGCCGCGATCGGTAGAGGAGGAGGAGAAGATGAGGGCCGGGAGGAAGGCGAGGCGGGCGGTCGGTGCTCCGGCTGCCGGGAGGAAGGGAGGGGAAGGCCGGGCCGTGGCGGCAGGTGGTTCGCAATGGAGGCGGCGGGCCGGGGCCGGGCCCTGCGGATGCCGACGCTCCCTCCCCGCCTGCCCGCGCCCCCGGCTACGGCTCCTCCGGAGTCCGGCAGTGAAACCAGCTCCCGGGCGCAGTTTAAATCCCTAAAGAGCAATAGGTGCCAGAAGCGAAGAGGGGAAAGGGATGGGAAACCGGGTCAGGGGTTGCAAGGGCGCTGCTGGTTTATTTTCATTATCACGTTACAGCTTCTAAAACTGTGCTTTAGCTCCAGCTGTTCGTTAAGACGAAGAGGCTGGCTCATCTCAAGACTGCTTAGGACTTGCTGAGATGCCAGGCACCTGGAGAGGAAGGCAGGGACTCGCCTGACGCTGCCTTTTGCGAAACAGGAGGGCAAGAAAAAGAGGCAAGGCAGGAGTTTACGTCTGTAGAGCCTGCGAGCTTACAGAGTACACCCGTTCTCACAGGACCCCACAACGGCTTTTAGTATTGCAGCCCTGTTTCTTCGTGACATCTGCAGCGCTGCTAACCTCGTGTCCAGAGTCACTGCACTGGGGACTGGGGGGGAGTTTTCTTATTATAACTTCTGAATCAACAGAAATGTTTAGCAAACAGAAAACAAAGCAGACACCAGTATTTTAACTGCAACTGAAGAGAAGCAAGATGAGTATTATCGTTTGGGTTTAATTAAATTCACTGTGATATTTAACAGAGGTTCCTAGTCTTAAGTTACCACTTGAGCTTACATGACATTCTGCTACCTTTTCAACAATATAACGCATACAATCTAAAAAGTTGATTAGGTAACACTGTGACTAAAATTTTAAACTATTGAGCACTTTAGTCCTCGTTCTCCTGGCATCAGAGAGCCCCATGTGTATGCACAGTAATAAAACGGGAATGGCGTATAGCAACCTATGCCGTGCTCTCTGAATTCGGAACACTTTACACATCAACTTCCAGTACTGCAAAATAAGCAACTAATCTCGTTTGTTCTCCGTTAACAGCGGTACCCAGGATATGCTAGACATCACACGGAAATGAACGGTTCATTCCCACTGCAGCAGGGCACGTAGTTGAAGTGTTACACCCTCACGTAGAAATGGAGGCGAGCAGTAAGCGATTTGACTACAGCCACGGGATGAGTTATTGGCGTAGCGGTAGCACCTCCCAGTCCCATCATCAGGTACAGTTTTCCTCTCCAGCATCACCGTATCGCTGTGGAAATCTCACGGTTCCGTTCCTATAGCTTTGTATATTTATCATCTCTACCACAACACTGCATTTTCTTTCACACCCACACATTATTTTCTTGACAGATTCAAGTAATATAAATGAGTAATTAATCAGGGTCAGGTGAGACAGCAACAGTGCACCTGGCAGCACTCAGTAAAATCAACATACATTTGGATGGTGTTCATTAACCGCGTTCAAAAAAACTTCATGAACTCTGGGGAGGTTTTGCCCCCAGCATGCTCACGTACAGGCTATCCCCCTCAAAAGTGCTGCCAAAGTCACCGAAGCAAATCTAGCAGCTCCTCTGCTACGGCACCTCGCTGCACCCCCACAGCCAGCGGGGTACCAGCGCAGAGTTTGTCAGAGCTACCCAGCTCCTGGTGTCTTTGGAAAGGAGATCGCAGCGGTGCTGTGTGCAGGGGGGCCGGCAACTACAGCAATCAGCAGAATATAATCGCGTAGATCAGATGAGATGTAAGCGCGGGGAGAGCCGTCGTGGAGATGAAAAGATACATTCAATTAAATAAGCATTGCACCTGGATCCAGTTTAGAAGACAACAACCCAGGTATTTATTTAAATGCCGTCTTTTAGAGAGAACACAAACATAAGGCTCAAAGATTATCCCTGTAGCTGTGATACAACGTAATGCCTTTACTTTCACTTAGCCACATTTAAGATACTTCAGTTACAGAACTACCACAATACTAATCGATCAGCAGCATAAAATTCTGCACAGCATCTCGGGCAATCTTAAAAATTAACAGTCTGTGCACTGTGATCTTTTTATGTGCTGCCACAAACAGATGTAAAAAGTGCACTGACGTGATAGAGGCGCACTACCCGCCTTGGCTGGGTGTTAATTTTCCAGACTGTCAAATAAAGAGACTCACAGGTACGAGAACAAGGTGCTAAGAAAACTCCTTTTGACAGGGAGAGATCAACGAACCCCTGAGCGAGGAGCGATCGCAATGCCAGCCAGCGCCTCGCTCTGCCCTGCCGCACGCCCTCGCTGCTCTCCTGACCTCCCCAGTACAGTGCAGCTGCAACGTGCATCGTAATCATTCGCTACAACCTGTAAGACGCAGCAGATCAGACGTTTACATCTGTCCCATCCCCCCAGCTGTCTTCACACAAAATCCGTGTGCCCAGACACATCTCCATGCTGTGAGCCTACGCTTGCTTGTCTGTCTAGGCAGCAGGAGTCAGAGTCTAAAATAGCAGAACCTGGATTACAGCAACAGGCCAACGCCGTGGTGTTTTCCAGTTCTCCAAGCACCTATTTCCTGATTATTTCTTCTTTTCCTGACACATGGGATCCTCGCTGAGGCATACCCAGTAAGGGTTAAATCCTTCATTTCTGCCATACGCAGCCCCTCTGCTAAACGGTACCGGAGAGAAAGGCAGAGGTTCACAGAAACATTCTGCTTTGCCTGTGGCACAACACAAATGTGGTCTTCAAAGATCTCAGATCCTACGCTTTTGAGCAAGCCTGGAAAACTATGGTTCAAGCAGAAAGCTGCCCAGATGTTACAAACCTTAAAAACCCAAAGCAAAAGGCAGCAGGACAACAGGAGACATCACCCTCCCATCCTACCCTACCACGAAGAGCTGGAGAGGATTTCTTCCCCCACTGTGTCAGACTTTCAGCACCAGCTTCTGGACAAGAGCGGTGTCACGTAGACCGCAGGCAGAACGGGAGGCACTCCATGTGAGGAGGGGGTTTTGATCCAGGTGGGTGAGGGACTTGCCCTGCCTCCTCCTTCCTTCCTTCCTTGGTCCTGATGGGTGATTCAAACCGACTGTATGCTGTGCGAAATAGTGCTGAGCCTGCAGTGATTCATTCTCCCTGGCTGAAGCAATTCCTGAAGAAGGAACAAGGAAAATCACGAACTGCCACATACAGAATTTCTCCTTTCCTGTCTACCATACCTGGCAAGCCTCAGAGCTTTGCCAAAAAAATACCGAAACCCACCCTGAAACAGTTGTTCATTATGAACCACACTGGCTGCAGAAAGACTCCCTCAACACTCCTCTCTCTTTGCATTCCCCTTCCAGTGTGCTGTCCAAGAGGAGCTGCAGAAACAGTGCTGCTGTTTAGTCCATACCTTCTAAGGAAGGTGAGGAGGGTTCCAGATTACTTTCCCAGGCTTCTCCATTCCTTGTTACGCTCCTTGCTCCACTGGTCAACCCCCTCCACCCAAAAAACCCCAACCCTCCCTTGCAACTCCTTTTTCTAGTCAGAAGGTTCCAGCAGGTTAACAGCCTCTGAGGCTCTCATGGCCCAATACAACGTTAAAACTGTGCTGTTAATAGACTCTGATCCCCTAAATTAGTCCCTGTCCATTTCTCCCTGTCCCCCCCACCTTCGTCCCAAAATTTCAACTTCAAATTGTAAATCTTCATTGAAATTGTGCATTTGTCTTACCATGTTTCCACGGCCAAACTCCTCATTACTGGTGGCTTCTGAACAGGAGGAAATAAAAGCTTACATTTGTGCCGTGGCCAAGACGAATGCTCTGCGGACAGAAGGCTCAGTGTTCTCTCATTTCCTTGGCAGGACTAACAACCTTGGCCACTTTAGGGGAGGCTACTGTATTAGCAGGGGGGAAAGGGGAAAAAAAAAGAAAACCAACAAGCAACAACAAAAAACGGCTCAAGAATGGTCTGGTGTATTTGCAGTGAGCCAGAGCACGGGTTAGAACAGAACCTGGAGGAAGCAAAAGGATCAGGATATGTTAAAGTAGAAAGCTGAGACGAAGGAAAGAGACCGACATGCTGGATGACAGCTTCTGAGACAGCACCACCAACTGCAGCAGCAGAGCTGTTGAGCCGTTCGGCTCTTGATAGCCCCCAAGCTGAAACTCCCCATGCCACGGGGATGGACCCACTGGGGTCCCAGAGCCCCCCCTGTGCTCCTCCCCACTTCAGCCCACAGAGGGGACGCAGTCAGATGGGTGAAGTGAAACAGAGCGGGTCGATGGTGCCAGCTCCCTTGGTTGAAGCCTCCTGCATTTCTGCACAGAATTCCGGCGTGCGTGCAGTGAGCCCCTCGCAGGCTCAGGCACCAATCCTTGGTCCCGCACGTGCCTGGACAAAAATCAGACCTGCTGTGGATTCATTATCGATTTGATCTACTCGATTGGATCATCTCTGCAGTACATCTAGTGACCCAGATTGAGGCTGGGCGCCTCTGCTACGTGCGCTGGACTAATGAACTGCAGAGGTGCAGACGTTTCTGGATATCCCATGGTCCAAACCTAGCTGCTGCTCGGCCAAGCTGGCTGGCATCTACAGTTCCTGGATGAAGACGGCAGAGTCAGAAGAGCTGGCGAGGAGTCTTTGTTAACAGGTGGAAACTCAAGTTGTGTTTAGCATTGCCATCTTTCGTGTTGTGCTGTTGCCGCCGTTTGGAGCAGGCTGCACAAAACCAGAAGAAAGATAAGTCCTGTTTATTGGATGGAATTGTTACCTGTAGTGTTCTAAGAAATTATTTCATTTCTTTAGGAAACATTAAGTTCCTTGTGCTTGGAGGTACCTGATGCTTTACAATTTTGCTTCAAGCATAGAGGATGCTCCAGCAGTGAACAGAGGTTCCAGAGGGCAGAGCTGATGGAAATGGTTGGTTTTACTGCGGACGGGGCAGCAATCTAACGTGGCCACATTGGCCTTGCCATCCCGATTGCTGCTTGGCCGATCTTCCAAAATAAATCCAACCTTAGAGAAATACGTAAAGGTAAAAGCATAAAGCGTCTTCCCAGCAAAAGCGTCCTCCAAAATGAATTTTCTTGAAAATGCTCACTGCCTTTGAACTTAAACATCCCTAATCTCTTTTCCTGAAGCACCGCAAGCTTGGGAAGTTCTAGGAGTTAGCTTGCAGTTCACCTCGGCATCAGCCTGCAGAATCACTACGTTTAGCTCTCGCCTCGTTTAAGCCCCATCTAACGATACAATTTAACTACAGCGAGAACAACAGTTTTGCTGAATACACAGCAGTCTCATCATCATATTTGGATCTGGGGAAACAGAAGGAAAAGACTATTTTGTTTAAAGTCCAAGCATTTCTGCGGGGCTTGACTGATGCGGAAAAGACAGAGTCCTCTCTAGTATATCTGAAGTCAAATAACTTCTCGTGTGTCTTGGATGTGCCCACATCTCCCTGAACAGAAAGGTATAAGTCTTGGAGTTTTTCCTACTCTTTTTTTTTTTTTCAGGACTGTGGTTCATTAACTACAAGAAACGCAGTTTCATTAATGTGCATTAACCAATGACTTTCCTATTAGCAGTGCTGTCTCCAATCAAAGAATCATTTATGCAAAACAAGGGCAGAGGGAACAACACACTTTGGCAGCTTTAAGATTATCCACCCAAAGCTTTATACCCTCTGCCTTATATTTTTACGTTAAAGTATCACGCGATATTACCATATTTTTCATTATTATTTGTGGCACTAAGTACTGCAGCACACAGTGCCAGATGGCTAATATTCAGAATAAAAATAATGCAAGGCCAATCTTAGAAAGATTGAATGCGGTGTAACAGCATGGATTCATCCTACTTTCCTAATGCACACAGCTAAAATACTAGCAGACTGAAAATCTGGCTTTCCAATTTAAAAGAATAGCGTATCATAGAACTCTAGGCATGCATATATCCATGTATCTCAATATGTATGCATCAAAATTTAAAATTCTTTCCATTTTACTTGCATGTTTCAAGGGTCTTAACATAACACATGGGCACATCATCTTTCGCTCCTTAGAAGGTTACTTTGACCGGTAAAGAAAACCAAATAGTTTCAAAATGCATTAGGGACATAAGCAAAAACCTTTTCCCAGAAACTGTTATTGGTACAAAATACTTTTTTTTTTTTTTTAAATATATAAACAGCTTGAGTCCTAAACTTAACCAGATGGAAACGTGCCTACAAAGAGTTGGATCTCATTCAGAAGAGACTGACAGCCAACAGATGAGCCAATTTAGACCATCCTATGCCAAAAATGGTCAATCATGTTATCTTATGTGTGACTCTACTCTGGCAGATGCCAACTCTATCCAAACAACTTCAAGCATCTTTTTGGAAGATAGGATTATTTTACACACACTTTTAAAAAAAAATCATAATAACGCTTGATTTTTCTGGAAACCTTCCACTTCGTTTCAGCATTTTCACAAGAGATTTTTATTAATTTATTTTAAGGACAAATCTTTTTTTATATATATATAGCCTCGTAACAGAATAAATGCTTTCCCATCCAACAAAGACTGATTAAAAACATACTAATTTGCAGTTCAGCGACAGTCCCCCATTTATTTAAATATTAATAAAAGGAAAGCTTTACACCTGTGCAAACCAATTTAGCATCTTTCTTAAGGCAAAATGTTTACTTTCAAATCCACCAAGAAACACAAGAGTAAGTACAAATTAAATGTACTTCCTGTATCCCTCATCATCTTCCCCAAAATTAAGACTAAAGTTAAAATTAAAGGACTTTTTTTTTTTAATGGTGAGTGATTACAACTAAGGCTTATTTTTTAAAAACTTGTAATTCATCATCTCTCAGTCAATTTTATTTTTTTTTATCTCCCAGAAGACATATTGACAGATATCTGTTAATCTGCCTCAGACTCCCCCAGGAAGGGACCTCCTCCTCTGTCTCCACTCTAACCTGAGCATCCCCCTCTGTGGAATACAGCGCTGGTATGCCGACTTTTTTTTCCTTCTTGCCCCTAATTTGAATAAGAATAATCAAAAAGGGGAAAAAAACCCACTTATTCAGTTAGTAGTCCATCCTAACAGCATAGGGCCATTCATTTCATTCTCCAGTGCGTCACATAACCTGGATTTAAGCCCGTATCTGCCGTCAGCTTGGTCTCAGACTGGTTTAAACTCAGTCTGAATTTGGAGATTTCTCTGTCTGTTAGACTGAAAGCTGCAGAAACCAGCGTAAACACTCGGTAAATCCTCATCTTTCACAGGACACCTTGAAAGGCCGCGTTTAAAAAGATTAACATGTTCAAATCTGTTGTTTCCAGAGAGAATAACTCAAGCTTTTCTTCCAAAGAAGAGGGCAGCAGTTCTGCTAGATAGCCTGTAGTTTGGGTGTCTTCCTGACAATCGCGCAGGAAGTTGCAATTTCATTTTCCATTTGGATAGTAGGTAATTGCACTGCCTGTGTGAACTAACCTTACCTCACGCAGGAGCAGGGAGCTAGGCAATTATCTACAGGACTTACAGCAAGGTCTCAATTTCCAACCTTTTTATAGCATCCTTTGTGATGACAGTCCCAAGGTTTTGAGATCCACAGACATTAATCTAGACTGGAGCCCAGACATTTGGAAAGTTTTAGAAATCTTCCTTATAGGACAAAGATATATTTTCCATTGTGTGATCATTTTCTTACTTTGTTCCTGGAAAGGATGGTGTCGAGACGCGCATGACCAGAGAGCCTGACTGCAGATGTTGACTTTGCACCTGAGGCAATTCTCGCTGAAAGGTTCAGTCACACTGAACAGAGTCACGCACGCACTTCCCGGTCACGTAACACGCAGTTTTCGCCTGGTGAGAACACCAGGGTTTAGTAACCACAGCCTGCTCACATCAAACTTCTCCCTAACTAGTCCTAGCTAGTTTGTAGATTATATTGTTCAATATAATGCATTTTTTTTCTCTGACCATGTTCTTTTTTGCACCAATTCTAAAGAGCAGCACTGGCTGAATTTAGTTGGCTACGTTGCCGCTACCCGGTAAGCCAATGCTGTCTTCGTTTTCCACGCAGCCATTCGAACAGCTCTTAGAGCAGGTTCAGCGATTAAGACTTTAGGACAAGGGTGTACTAAAACAAGTAGGTGTTGCCTACAAAACATATCACAGAGCAAACTTTGTTCCCCTGAGAGGAACCATACACTTCAGTCACAGGGCATAACAAACTAATGTAGCGAGGAGTCTTGTCTCCTAGACAGACACAGCTCTTCTACTTGATTCGTCACACTTAGGCATCCTGCACATTCAAGGCCTTCTACGCTGAGATGACATAGGTGCATCTATGAGTTTCCATCTCTTCTAACACTGCCCATTTCATTTTGAATTGTCGCTGAGTTGCTCTGAACCATAAATCCATTGCGTGTTTACTTCCCTTGTAGACAGCACTGGTCACGTCAAAGCACTCAACAGCAAGGACTTCATGCGGTTCCTCTGGTCTCCTCTTCCATTCCCTGCAAAGTTCATAGGCTAACTATTTTCACTTCATTATCCTCCGCAGCCAGAGAGAAATAATCTGTTGAGTAACTTCTTTTTAATCTGTCTCAAGTGTTAAGAATGTGTCGCAGTCGTTTATAGAGAAGTTCCCCTGAATGACAACATGGGTCCTTGAGAAAGACTTTTGGCTCCCGCTTTGGAACACAACCACTCCATCTCCGTGAAATACCACTCACGCTTCACTCCAGTCAACAGGACTAAAACCCAGTGTGTTTAACAGACGTCACAAACAGCTTCCAGATTGTCACAGCGTTCCAGCATTTTCTAGTTGATGGTTATTACCGGATTCCAGTAAGTCACCATCAAGCAACGCAGCCTCTTACTCTGCTCATCGTGCTCCGACTGATGACGTGAGCTGTCAGACTGTAAACTCAAAGTTGTCAAATAGCTATAATTTGCAGATTTAGTAAAAGAGCTTAACATTCCTTTGAGCAAAGCCCTTAAGGGATGTACTCAGTGGAATTTAAGGCCTGTGAAAGTCTGCACAGTTTTCTGTTAGGACAGGATCTCCGTAGGACAGCTCAAATGTCAGTAAAGCAGCTTTGGTCTAGGTCAGAGGCTGCCATTAGACATGAGCTTATATTCCCACTGAATGGATTTCCACAGAGACTTTAATATCCGAGTCTAAAACCAGCCATTTGTAGGATTTGCCTTCCTAGACACCTATTAGAATCACTTGGACATTTATTTGCTAGAACTTGACAACTTTTGAGTAGACTAAACACCTAGAAAGTTTTAGGCCTTAAATGAAATAAAACCCAGAAAATAACCAACAGAAAACACCATTTCCAAGCTTCTGGAGCTGGTCATACATTGAGAAGTAGTTTTCTGTGTTTCCTTTTTGTTTCAGAAGCGTTATTTGCATTTGAGCTGCTGTCAGTTACCCCTCTGCTATTGACATTAGGTAGTCTTTCGAGTATTGCAGCCCACCTTCAGATGATTTTCCTCCTTCTATTCACTGTGATCTCTGTTTATATTTAGCACATATATAAACACCTGGGGCCTGATGGCGCGGCGTGATGGCTTTATCATACATGAATTAGGAGCGGAGAGTGTTACTCGCTTGTGAATTGCATACACGTGTCCTACGAGAAGATCTGAAGGGTTTTAAGCACACCGCTCTGGTGGATGCTGGACTCCAGGCATGCGTGACAGGCTGCTGTGCGAATAAATACTTTCCCAACTGCGGCTGGGAGCCGCAGCAGCCTGGAAGCATCCAGCTAAGCCTAACAGAATTACTGTAACTGGGGTACAAACTGACACGAAATGCGCAAAGGAAGTCTTAGTAATCTTTAAGCAACTTACAGCCACTATCTGGTACGAAACATTTAGTGACTTGAGAATCTAATGCCTGCTGGAAATTCCAGCCATCAAATGTGCTGGGAGCATGGCTCAGGCAACACCAACTGCTTTTAGAAGAACCCATCCTCATGTTCTGCACGCTGCTAGCGTGTACTGGAAACCTCTTGTTCAGTGACAGCTAAATCTTGCTGACGCTGAGATTCAGGAGGTAAAATTTCAGCTGTGGAGTTCCACGGTTGGTGCAGGAGAGTTCTACAGCCGGCGAAGGGAAGTTTCCGTGGGCAGCTGGAGATTTCTAATATCAAAAATTCCAGGACACTGGTAAGAAAGCATAAGGCTAACGGCGATTGAATTCAATCTCCTCCACGTATGACAGGGATGCAGCCCCCAAACACACATTTCAGACAGGCGCGCTCTCTGCAGCAGCGCTAAGCAGAAACACAGGCTTCTGGTAAACAGTAATTTCCAGTGGCCGTGACATTCAAAATCATTCTTTCCGCACCGCGAGAACTGTGTGACCGTGCCGCTCCCTGCAAAGCTCTCTGGCCATTTTGGAAGCGCTGCTACGTAACATGATCACACAAAGAGACGCTACTGAAAATTCAGATGCCTGTACAACCCGAGTAATACATAAGCCTTGGTGGACAAAAGGCAGCAGCGAGCAAGCTGCTCTTCTCAGCTTCCTCGTATTTCAGGCCGCTTGCCTGCCCAAACTGGGGAAAGCAGAAGCTGTGGCAGAGCTCTCCAAGCAGCCTTTCATAAAGCAAACCTCTCCCCAAGACAGCTGCTACACGAGAGCTCCAGAGGTGGCACGAGGGCCTTCACTGTGCAGCGTCCCATCCCACTGAGGCCACCAGACGAGCTCCTCTGAAAGCAGCCTCCTCCACAGCGCGCGAGGGGAGCGGCCCAGCCCAAAGACAGGAGCTGCCCACGTGTCCTCGAGTTTATAGACAGGAAATATTTTAGGGAGAATTACAGCCCAGGTACGGGGAGAGGGGAGGAAGATGAGGCAACACAGCAAAGTAAGGTAGTGTTTAAGGAGAAGTTTAAGGAGCGGCCATCAGCTTGTGTGCAAAGCTGCAAGGAAAACTCCTGCAAGCAGCCGCTGTTATGCGAGGCCGAGATTAGCATTCAGCGTGCAGTGCAGGGATTGAATTTAGAAAATCTTCCTTCCCCACTAACCCAAGCTCACCTCTCTGAACCTCTCTCCCTGATATTTGTATTTAAATACTGTAAAATACCATTTTTAAAAAAGTCACTGCGTTGTACAACTTAAGGTCATTAATTTATTTTTACCCTAGAAACGTAGGAGACGTCGTTTGCTCAGGCAAACGACATTTGCAGTGATATCCACTGTACGGTGCGCGCCCATCCCACGCCACCGTCACTCGATTCCTGCCACGCCCTCAGAGACAAACCTCAGGTGTTCCGTGATACCGTTTTTTCAGGTTACCAGTCTGTTCAAATTCCTCCCCGTCTCCACTTTAAACAGCTCTCAGACACATCAATGCACTTTATACATGCAAAAAAGGCTGGATTCAACCGTTCAAGAGTTGGAAGTCTAACAGAATTCTCTCTCTTGCTAATGCTGCAGGGATTTGTGATTCCTGCTGTGCAGCCTGGGGGGAGCTGGCCAAAGACCCCAGGCGTTCACCTGCTTCATCCCCCAGCTTCCCCAGGTGAGTGGTAGTGTATTACTACTTGGCATTTTAGTAGTTTTCCGTACCTTGCTAACATGTAGTAAGCTGTTCCTTCGAGCTTCCTTCCAGCAGAGGCTACAGGACTCTCGTAAGACTTGACCTGATGCGTATTTTTTTGGCGAGGTCGTGCAATCTCAGGTCCAAACACGCAAGCCCCATCACCAGCACAATCCTTACACAGGCTGCGAAAAACCAGTGTGAAGTTTGCACGGGGCAGGAGGAACAACTCCAGCCTAAAATCCTGCTGCCTTGTGTTCTTCCCCCTCCCTTGTATCCGGCCAAATATCCCAAATTACTTGAATCACACTAACAAGTGACAGTACCAACAAGCCATGTCACTCATGACCTTTTACAAATTCTGCAAACGCTATTTTTCCCAGAAAGCAGTCCCTGGTTTTAATTGTAAACAAACTCAATCTTTGAGCTGTGTTCTCCGAAAGCTGGGAAGTTTTCCAAATCCCTGAAGAAATAAAGATTTGTACACCCCTGTGTGAAAACGCATGAACGTGTATTTCCATTTTTTTAAAGCTGCATAGCCCATTTTGTAATTCATGTCTCAACTGTTCACTCCCAGTTACAGACTGGCCTTCACATTCCACTTTCTCTAACTAGTGTAAAATGGAAACTTTTCATCTTTTCAACCTCCACTTTTCTAAATATTTGTTGGTGTGCGCACAAGGCCAGGAAAAGCTGCAGGCAGCCCTTGCAGAGCACTTCACAGTGCATTCAAAGGACACCACACAAGCTGATCCACTGCGTTTCAGCCTGTTTCCTCCTCTCCATAACGGAGGGGAACAACTTCCCTCCTTCCCCCTCTCTCCTGCCCAGGGTAGGGTTGATAGCTTTACAAGGCACATTTTAAGTTGGTGTGACATAAATGCTTTACTTGACAATTTTACAAAGGGCTACGGAGCATTAAGAACTGGAAAGGAAATGGAGGGGAGCTGAGATGTCACATACAACTTGGTCCAGCTGACGCTTCTCATCTGGGAGAGCCTCCACGAAGCACTGAGGTGACCGCGGCCCTGACTACGCTGCAGCTGGAGGAAGCCTGCACGGCAGCTCTGTGAATCCATAGCTTTAACTGTGCGCACAAACCATACCCTACTTTCACAAGCGCCCAGTGACTCGGAAGAAAGTTAATCACGATGTGCTCTGACGAGACGTGCCTTCAGGTCTCCTCAGGAAGCTACTTTCAGCCTAGCACACAGCTTGCCAGTTCAGCAATACTTCACGTCAAGACGACCCGAACAGGGCTGCCCAAACGTCCGTCTACACGAGCGCTTTGTGACAGATGTCCCAGGTTTTTTAGGCTCCGCAGGACAACACACAGCGATACTTCCCCTCCTGTGCAGAGCAACACCCAGCAATGCTTTAGGCATTCGGCTGGCCCCGCACAGAAGAGCGTTTCTTGCTTTAGGTGCCACTGAAGGGCTCTGGCAGCGTCCCCGTGGGAGACGAGAGGGAGCTGGGGGCTGGAACAGCCTTTCTCTGCAGACCTTCCCCTCTAGGGCTGATCTCTCAAGGATTCTGTTGGTTTTCCAGGCTGTGTAAAGCTTGTGTCTTTTCCCTGAGTTCAGTCACAACATCTGCAGAAACTGATCAAAAGTCACATAACAGGAATTTCAGAGAGATTTTTCAGGGACTAACCATTTAAGGATTTTCTTAAAAAGAAACCAGATTTATCCACTGCAGTCGAGAAGCAGCTGAATTCCAGAACACCTGTTCTACAGGATGCTCAGATATCGACAATTCACCTCCCACACCGTTTCTTCAATGACATCACTGTTTCATTAATAAGACAACTGTACATCACGGCATTGCCACAGCACTTCAAACACTTCTTTAAAAATATAATTATCTTTTTAGAAAAACGCCCTGGCTCTTTCCAAGGACATACGACAAACTCTTCAGGATGCAGTTCAGAAAGCATGCAGTTGCCGTCACATCTCCCGTCCTGCTTCCACGCCAAAAATACAAATTTCCAGCAGACATCAGGACTAAAGGTAGGAGACTGTTTAGATGCTGAACTAACGAAAATAAACATAATTGGAGATTTTTCACCTGGAAGCAGCAGACAATCGACAGAATACTAAATTGTCACTTCCGCAACCATTGTTTGAACGGAGATGGGATGTTAAATGAGCACGGTAACCTCAAAACGATTCCTAATTTATGTGAAAATTATAAAATGCTGGATTTGTAATTACTGTTTTCCTCGATGCACACATGCAACTCAAATTAACACTAATAGGAGTTACACATACACATGAAAAAAACCCCCATACTCCCATTATAGCTTCTTACCCTCAAAAATTAACGACTTTTTGGAGTAAACATTTATGGAGCAGTCCCGCACAGTATCATTACCAGATGTAAAGACACAGCGAGTAAACCTTTAGAAACAACAGCTGGAAGTTCACCCCATCATACCTGAAAAGCCTCGGGCTGCTCCAGGGCCTCGCATTAATTCACTCCAGACGTGCAGCGCACGTTGCAAGACCACGCAGAGCTCCCTGACAGCTGCTGTGAGACACAGCGATGGCACCACCGGTGGCTATGCTAGCTCAGGTCAATATGGTGCAAGTGCATTAGAAGAACTCTCAAAATTAAGCGTAAATAACAAAAAAAAAACCCATTCCCTGCTTTCTCATTTGACAATGAGAAACTAGAGTTACAGCTGCACGAAAAAGAAATCCAGCCAGTAATTACACACAATGTCACGTCAAGGGCTCAAGCAAGTTCTTAAAGCAGATCTATTGTTCCCAAGTTAAGAGTCTACATCTATAAAAATACAGTATTTCAAAGTAAGAAAGTCAGGCTTTCAACAAGAATTTTCATTCTCATCAGCACGATGCATCTAACATGAGTGCTCTTCAACGTCTGTGCAGCTCCACACTGAAAATTAAGGGGCTGTAACAGCTGAGTGGGAACAGAGCTCAGGTGCACTCCGCGAACTTACCTTTCGGATCGATCAGCTGGAATTCCATTGCCTTGCGCCCCGCAATTTGTTATCGGCTTCCCTGTCATTACCAAGCACTGCAAACAATTACTTTTGCTCAGAAGGCCAATCCAAAGCTTCCCGTTCGGCGCGGAAGAGCCCATGGCTGTTATAACATCGCTGCCATTCATATTCCGTGCCAGCGACCGCTTCCTCTGGCAACTGCGGCAAAGCTGGAGGAGCCATTTGACAGGACACTCGTTTCTATTCACAAAGATAAATCCTTTATTTAGTAATAATTATCTATACACAGATGAACAACAGGAGTCAGGGTAAGAAGTCTTCCAGCAGAATGTTTACACCGTACAATTTAAACTTGCTTTTTTTTTTGTTTTCTTGAACATCTGTCATCTTACTGTACAACGCATCTTTTACATTTCCATTCGGAACAGAAACTTGAACCTAACTTCAAATCTCAGCGTTGAGAGATGTAGGGAACTCCTCATCCATACGACACAACTGCGGAGAGAAAATTTGGGATCATCTGCAAGCAGCACCTCAGGAATTTCCATTTGTAAAAAGCAGAACAAGCTCCTCACCAACGACTACTTGTTAGCTAACTCAAAGGTCAGAACAGCCAAAATGTTGTGTCTTGTGTCTTCATATCCCGTGCCCGCTAAACTTTCACATGGGAATTAAAATCAGTAGGTGGCTACACACTGCAAGCAGCAGCCCCCTTTTAACGTCCACTTTTCACAAACACATTTCCTTTAAAAACAAAGAACGAAAGGGGAAAAAAAATGAAAAGGCTTTTACCACTCTGAAACGGCAAAGATTTTATAATGGTTGTAGATTACTTGAATTTTGAGAAACAAGCAGCTGAAAGTCCAGAATGGGAAAAGCTGCTGTTTAGGAAAGTGATGCACCAGATTACAGAAGAGCAGAATTACCAAGATCCGCAGAGGCTGTGGAAGAGCTCCAAAATAAATCCCTTCCCGTAAGAAACGGTAAGGCTTTTTAAAGAGATGCCGCAGATCCGGTCTTAGACAGGGCGCTACCGTGAGTCCCTTCAAAGCCGTGACTCTCCCATTCAGCCTCTTAAACGTCTGCTTCAAATGGTGCCACTTTTGGAGTCACAGTGTATGAATAAAAATAAAACAACAAAACCAGTAAAGAGAATGCCAGTTTTCCTTTCTAGCAGACAAGAGAGTCACGGAGTACTGCTAGGGCCTCTCCCAGCTGCCTGCTGGCAAGCAGAACGCAACACCCAGCACGCTGTTCTTGCGGCTGTTGACAGAATTGCGTGAGGACCCTGCTCATTTACAACTCTCCAGCGAGGCAGTGACTTTTCCTGCTTTTACAGCAAGTTTTTTTCCCATTTAACTTAGGAAAGTAACGGGGGAAGAAAAACTTTTGCCTCTCATTTTTTTTTCCTGCTCCTTTGCTCCACTTCTCGTGTGTAGCTGCTCAATTTACAACAGGACAATATATTTTTGTAACATGTGTCTGAGAAGCAGACAGGGAGGCACAGACAGCATTCGTTCAAACAGAGCCACCAACAACTCCGGAATGTTCATCTAGCAGCTCCATGACACTGCAAGTTGTCATTCGCCTCCAGAAACTCACTGCAATTCTTCCAAACAAATATTCTGCTCTACGAGCGGCCTCCGTTTTTAGGAAATGCCTTTGTTACAAGTTACCTCCTGTCTTTCAGTGCGCTTAAATTTGGACAAAGCTGTGGCACAGCGATTGGCGTCAAAAATGACGGCAGAGATGGGCAACGGCCTTAGGGCTCTACGAAACCCTTCACAAGTTTACACACATGTTGATCATTTCTGGCATTTACCATCTGAAAACGGTTCTCCTTCCAAACCTGTAATGCCCAAGGCTCACAGCGCCTGCGAAGTCCATCTCCAGTGGTAAAATGCGTCAGCTTTGTGTGATCTCAGTGCATCAGAAAGCTTCCCTTCGCAAACACGGTCAAATTTGGCATTAAAATGGCTCTTGATTTCAGGCTGCTTTAAAGACACCACTAGCTTCTGTGCTCTCTGTAGACAGCTTCTAGGATGTCTAAGCCCTGCAATACGGAAAATTGTTCATTGAGAAAAAAACCACAACTCTTCCTCCATCTTTCAGACCAGTGACATTTCTAACGCTTGTGCCAAAGGAAAAAAAAAAAGTCAGGATTTAAATATTACTATTTACAGCCTTTGCACGTTGTCTGCTGCATGCAACAGCAGATAAGTTATTTAATTCCCCAAACGAGCTCCTGCGGGGTGGGGAGGGACTGGGGAGGGACGACACGTCCTTTGGGTTTTTATTCGCCCCAATTCAGGAGAGGGAGACACCTCATAAAAAGACTTTTTAATAAACCTTTGCTAACTGTTCCTGGCAGTTCAGAGATAACTGCACCTTTACAGTCAACCTCACTGCTGTCAGAAGCTAAAAAAGGAGACAATTAGTGAAAATAAAAGGAAGACTGTAAGCTAGAAGAATTCTGAACTGCTGCTACATTAATAAGGCTTCGCTTTGCTTCAGCACTCCAAGGATGAAAATAAAAGTCCTTGCATTCAATATACTTTAAAAATAATTTTTAACTGGAGATTGATGCCAGGTTGGTTTTTTCCACCCAACGTTTTAATAGGGAGAAAACGAGTGACTGCCAGAAAAGACAGCAAATGTTTTACTGCCTTTAAGTTACTGTTCCTATATCTAGTTGCAGGGGAGGGTGTAACACAAAAAAAAATAAACATTATTTGCAACTAAATTTCCAGAAGCACCAAATTCAGTGCTTCGCTAGTGCCCACACCGAGAAACCCTGCATCTGATTTACAAATGTAATTATATCGGTGTAATTATACTGGTACAATTCCCCAGGGAAAAAAAAGTTATTTTTCAACCTCCAAGAGAAAGATTTTCATTTTTAAATTCAACATGAAGAATTATACCAGAATAACTGGTGATAAATAGATAGGCTAAATCTCCCTGAAGAGATAAAGCCTAAAAATGCGATCCTGTTGTGGTGGGCTGACCCTGGCTGCATGCCTGGTGCCCACCCGGCCCCTCTACCACTCCTCCCTCAGCTGGGGAAAACACAACCAAAGGCCGTGGGTCGCGATGAGGGCAGGGAGACCACTCAGCAGTTACTGCCACAGCCAAAACAGACTCGACTCAGGGAAACTAACGGATTGCCAATCAAATCAGAGCAGGGTAATGAGAAATAAACCTAAATGTTAAAAACACCTTCCCCCAACCCCTCTCTTTTTCCTGGGCTCAACTTCATCCCGATTTCTCTGTCTCCTCCCGAGTGGCGCAGGGGATGGGGAATGGGGGCTGTGGTCAGTTCATCACACGTCATCTCTGCTGCTCCATCCTCCTCCTCTCTTCCCCTGCTCCAGCGCGGGGTCCCTCCCACAGCAGACACTCCTCTGTGAGCTTCTCCAGCGTGGGGTCCCTCCCACAGCAGACACTCCTCTGTGAGCTTCTCCAGCGCGGGTCCTTCCCAAGGGCTGCAGTCCAGTTGCAGGTCTGTCTTGGAGCCGACTGGATTGGCTCTGTCAGACACGGGGGAAGCTTCTGGCACCTTCTCACAGGAGCCCCCCTGCAGCCCCCCACTACCAACCCTTGCCACACAAACCCAAGACACCTGTAGTATCCTGCAAATCACAGACTCAGGTTTCTTGACACTGAAGAAGTTTTGATTATTGAAACGAGGAGATTATTATAGCAACGCTTTCGACATTAACCAGGTCATTTTCTCATACTTTAATGACATAATAGAAATTTATGGAAGTCTTTATTGAATCTTAATTGCTCCCTAAGACCATGACTGAAATAGAAGTGACTGCCTCCTGCTTTAACTACTACAGCGGGGGCTGAGGACACAGAATCCTGAACGCCGATTTTTTCATTTAAGAGAAACTTCTGACTGTGTAAATTGACATACAACCTTTTGTATGTTTTCTGTAAAGTCACACGATATTTTGTCAATTCCAGATTTCTGTCAAGTCTTAAAAATACTGTAAGTTTTCTTTTAGAATAATACCGACACATTTCCTGATAGTCCAGTACGGAAGGTGTTTTCAAAGGGTGAGACGGCTAATTCCAATATTTAGTTTGCTACTAGAAGCCTGCAAGATTTTGTTGAGGCTTTTCTTATTCTTTATAAGGAAGAACATTTAAAACCAGAATACTACTGAAGAATTTCAATTGCATCTTCCTCACTAGCAAATGAGTTAAAATTAGCCGAATTTCAATTAAAACATTACATATTTATCAAACATTAATGATGGGAAATAATGTAAATCAAGGACAAATCTGTTTACAATTTAATAATCCACCTCAAGCGACTACCAGGAGAATTTACCAGTGCCTAAAAATTGCCATAAGTTACACTCTTAGTTGAGAAGTTTAAAGTTTTTGAAAAAGCTCAGCTCTTGCAGATGCCATTGAATATCAGAGATTTCTAAAGATGTAAAAATAGAACATGCCATTGAAGATCAGCGATTTCTAAAGATGTAAAAATAGAACTCCTTTGGTTGAAATTACGTCCCTCTGAGAAACTGTAAAACCCCAAAACTGCAAAACCCAGGAAGTTTTTGAATGCTGACTTAAAAACAAGAGCTGCACTTCAC
The DNA here is from genome assembly GCF_036417535.1 of Chlamydotis macqueenii. NCBI lineage: Eukaryota > Metazoa > Chordata > Aves > Otidiformes > Otididae > Chlamydotis > Chlamydotis macqueenii. The sequence goes on from NC_141566.1 coordinate 2,782,823, forward strand.
TGTAATCTTGTGCATGTTTAACCTGTCACGGAAGATTAATCCAGGATCATACTCAGCATGAACAGTTTCCACAGCCTTTCACACTATTGAGAATTTCTTCTTCTAGTTTCTTCCTTTCCTCCTCCTTGGACATTCGATTGTTTCTCTCTTCCCAATTTAGACTGTCCTGATTATTGAGTACTTTGCTGCTCTGCGTGTGCCACATTTCATAATAGAGGTTGTTAGGACTTGCAAGGAGGTCGGCGTGTCTTCCACGTTCCACAACTTTACCCTGTAAGAGAAGGGGAGGAGGTCGGAAATCAAATACGAGCAGATCTTTAGGAATATAACAACATACGGGCCACGGTTTTACAGGACAGATTCCAGCAGTTACTAATGAGAAGGAGCTTGGCACGGCAATGAAAGCCTGAATACGTGGTGCACTGAATTGTGTGTTACACTGCAAGCTGAAAACAAGGAGCTGTCTTCTTCTCAAACTTACATGAAGGGGAATCATGCCTTTTGGCCACCTGGACAAAATTTAAAAGCCCAGCAAAACAGAAAGTTTTACTATCTAAACTGCAAGAGCTGTTCAAAGTAAACGTAGACCTCTGTATGAGGAGCCAGGTGTGAAAGCACTAGTGCAAAAGCCACATGAATGTACCAAAACAAAGGTGTATTTGTCTTGGCTTGGTCAGAAACACACACTGAGCAGCTAACAGAGAAAAGCAGACAGAGGGGTTTGTACCAGATACGTAAATCATATTTAAGAAACAATCAGTGTAAGTCGTGCGCTTAGGTGGGTGCTCAGTAACTCGTGTCACTGCAATTGCCGTCATGAAAACCCAGTGAGTGGTCCAGTTCGTCTGTGCTCTTCTCAAGAGCAAAGCTGGTTTTTTGGGCATCACTGTGGAAACGGGAAGGAAGAGCTGGAGAGGAGAACTCAAACACTGCAGACAGTGAAACGCCACCGCTCTTCCAAAACCAGACTCATCTTTTTTCTTCGAGATACACATTTACATTCACTGACTTCTAATTAAAATAATGTATTCATTCTCCAGCTAGTCTTTCTTTTGGGAAAAGACAGCGTTATACGGACAACTACATGGATTTTATATTAGTTCTAAATTCTGATCTACAATTAAATCTACCTCCTTGCGGCAACCGCTGATGAACATGCTGGGAAAAAAATTGGGTCTCGTCACTTCTATTACGAGTTGTGCTGGTGGAATCTGAGCCAATGTACAATTGACCAACACATCTGCAGAATTTATTTAAAAAATTTAATTTAGAGAGTTCATTGTAGTAGAGACTAGGCTTTGGAATTATGGCCTTTTTTTTGATAACTCTTGAACAATCATCAAAAACGTAACTCCTCTGCTCAGCCTCACAGCATTAAGATCAATACCATTAATACAAAGCTTGTTTACTCACTCAAGAATTACTCTGATTTTACCTAGGCCAAGGTGCTGAAATTGTGACGCTCTGTTTCCACGGCTAAGCAGAACCAGTCACAACCACCGCGCCTCATCTCCGCTACCGAGCCTTATTTATCTGGTTGCCGACACCTTGCTCGTCAACCGAGCTGGGACGACGAGAGGCAACTTTCTGCTGAGCACACGTCAGCGATGCCTCACGAAGCAGTCGGGCGCTAGAAGTGATGCACCACGCCGCCTTACTCACTCACCATCTCCATTACACCGACATCATTCATGAAAGTGAGCACCCTAGCTGTTTTACAGTTCTAGGTTGTGCTTTTATTTTTAATTTAGCAGTTACACTCTTAACACAAAACACACTCTTAGTAAGCTGTGAAAACTTGCATTGAAAACAAAAAGTCGCAGATTGCCTTATAACATGTTAAAAACCATTTGCAAGATGTTTTAACATGCAGTTACTTATGTAAGGATCCTTACAGGATACACCTTAGGAAGTGATTCTTCAGCAAAAGCTGAAAAAACAAGCAAAGTAAAACCAAACAAAAACTCCAGAGAGCAGTACGAGTAATTTATTCCACTGCTTCACTTTGAGAGTCATATGAAGCCGAGATTCATACAGCAAATGTCACCGTTTCGTAAGATTTTGTTCTAATTCCCCACGAAATCATTTAACGTACTGTAGGAATAACTTATTTTCTTTTAGAGATGCATATTTTAGTCACTAAATACACCTCCGATCACAAGCATATAAATAGCAATTGAAAAAAACGAATGCAGAGATCAATTTAACACCTCTTCCCAGCAGATTAGAGCACTGTATTCTCAGCATTATCAGTTAAAAGAGTAGCTTAAAAGAGCAATTATGAAGTTATAATAAGGACATTTGTTTATTTTAAATCTATAGCCAGGTATGGGTAACGGAGAAGGAAACGTACTTAGGACAGACTGAATATGGGGTAAGAGCTGAATAGCGATGCTAGTAAATCAAATGTTGAAACTTTTTTTTCTTGTAAGAGAAAGCATACAAAAAGGGAATAATCACACTTTTCTGCAGGTACAATAGAGAAAGGCGTTCAGATTTATAACACCATTAGATTGAACAATCCTACAACAGTTTTATCTGGGTGGAAACAGAACATGCTGTCCTCTCTTTCCATTGAAAGAAAAAAAGACAATGAATGTATGTGAAAAACAGACACTCACTGAGTAATGAGAATGAAGCATAGGGGGAACGCATTAGGAAACCCAATCTGACAGAAGCATGTAATAAATTAGATTAAAAACATGCAACATTAAGCGAGCCCCAGAACATTAAGTGAAATTTATCATAATCCATATAAAGAACATGTAATTAAATGAACTATGAACATGAAGTAAAAATGCAACACACAAGAGGGTCACGCATGCAAGTTTCTGCGACTGGTAAACTGTTTGTTCCAAAGAATATGAATATAAATATACGGAAAGCCAAGCTTGGGCTAGAATTTTCGAACATGGTTCATGTCCAAAGACAGACCTTTCAGTAGCTCGGTGCCAATATAATATTTTAAAATGGACCCACAAACTCTGTGAAACAAACGCTGACATGAGGTGAAAATGACGCCTCACCTGATCCAGCACGATGATTTCATCGGCGTCAACCACTGTTGACAACCGGTGAGCAATGAAAACGGACGTTCGGTGTTTCACTATGTCCCTCATGGCACTGAGAATATTCTGCAAGATTAAAATAGAAACAAGCTCTTACACACAGCAAAACAGAAGAGAGAAGGAATCCAAGCAGCGTTCTGTAGAACTGCGTGTGTTATGAACATTTCTGGTGCAGCGGGGAAGCTGCACTGTATTTGAATGTGGTACTATGTATATGAACAGTTTGTACTCTGGTTTCTTTGTATCTGGAAAATGAAAGTAATTTAGTGATTACAGGTCAATAAACTCACTCAGTAATTTGGGTAAGTGAGCACAAACATAGCTCTAGCTGTAGTTTTTGATGACATTAGTTTGTGAAATGACTGCTGGTGCCGAGTTTTGTGCTTAAGCGAAGGTGTGGCTATGAAGCCCGACGCAGTTCCTGGGGTAGTTTCAGGACACCCGTGTCCCAGCTCTCTGGTGTTTCACAGCCCCTCTTGTGAAACAAACACAAATGAACCCCAGCACTGCCGGTTACACCTACCTGATTTGCATCTCAGAATGATGCTGCACAACAAACAAGAGGTTTTCTGTTCTACATTATGTCACAATTATTTATAAGACACTTTTAATGAATGCTAGATGTCATCTAAACACCTTTTAAAATGGATTGGAAAGCTTCACACCTCATGGCCACAGGAGGTATTTGCAACAGTTTCAAGAGGTGAACAGTTTAATGGTGACTGGGACCTCAGGAGTGTAAAACTGAAACAAACCCAGAGACAGAACTGATATTCTTCGCTTGTCTGCAGGCAGACAGACTCGGGATCCGCTCTGGCCTCTAGGAAAAGGGCTTAGCCATAGGATCTCTTAATAATAATAGCAGGGAAACACGCAGTAGCAATCTGGCAAAAAGAACAGAATTCTTTCTGAGAGGAAAAGAACAAGGAAAAAGCATCAGAATCAGACATCATTACACCACTTCAGTTTTATATTTTTTAAATCTCAATTTACCTCTTCTGTAATTGAATCTAAAGATGACGTGGCTTCATCATAGAGAAAAATAAGTGGCTCCTTTAACATTGCTCTAGCAATTGCAACTCTTTGCTTTTCACCTCCTGAACGTGGGACCGGGGGGAGAGGAAAAACAAAAAAAGAGATGATGTTACAATCATGATATTCTAAATTCAACAGCAGACATGACTAGTTTTGAGGTTGGTTCTTTTTTTCCTTAATATACATTATAGTTACTACTGATAAAGGTCTGTACATGTTACATAAGATATCCCAGAAGGTCCTGCTCCCTGGTAAATCCAAAGTGATTCAAGATTGCTCATCCTTTTAGAAAAGGACAGAGAACTATTTTGTATATGCTACCAGGCAAGAGTCTCGTACAGCCAGCCAATGACGGTGTAACTCACTCTTCACACCAGGGAGTACAGGCTCATTTACCTGGTCTAAGCTATGCCTGCACAGCAGCTTTGCATACACCCTGTTTCCTCTCACAAATAAACAACGCTCTGTCCTTGCCTGCTGTATTTGATTTCATGCGTCCTGCACACCGTTTTTCTTTCAAGCCTCTCCTTGAAATTCACCTAACTTTCGACTCCAAAACGGCCCAGAGTTCAAGTTTCCATACCCAACAGCTTTGACCAGCACATTTAAAGAACAGAATTAATAAGGTACTGAAAATCACCTTCATTGCGCAATCTATTGACTGTTGGTTTCTGGTGTAATCAAGTTTCAGACTAGTTTCCTTTCTTCACATTTCTCACAGCCAACATGTACTCAAGAATAATGTAGAACAACTTTTACAGACAGGAAAACAGGTGCATTTGAGAACTTAAAATCTGCTAAACATTTGGTATGCAATGCAAACATTTCACATTTGTGTACTTGTCGTCCTCTACTTTATTCAAGACTCTAAAACATTCCATTTAACACCATTATATTCTTGTTAATGTTCCATTCCTATCAGGAGAGAATATCTTTAATAAACCATTTAAAAGGCTGACAATAATGCTGCAGTTCAAATTTTAAACTGTCTTTGGCAGAACTCAGTAGCAATTAGAATTGTACAATTCACTCCATCTATTTTAATATACTCTCCCTCTCTCTCTCCTTTAAAGCATGTTAAGAACTTACAGCTTGGCAATATCCATGTTTGAAAGACACACTACAATAACAAAATCCAAGCTCTTTCCTTGCATTTGTAGCGTATCGACTTGTTTCATGTTCTTTCCCGTTCATATTCAGGACAGCAGCACGTTAACCGTTTCCTTCACAAAGTTATAGCTCTATTACACATCTAGTAGAGAAAACGGAAATGGATTCTACTTGAAAAAGCCAAAACAACTGTGCTTTCATGATTTACCCTTCATGAATCAATTACTGAGACCACTAAGAACTGCACTAAGTGCTTACTTCACCATTTACATTCATAAAGTTCTCCTTGCAACTAGGACTTCCTAACGCCTATTTTCAACCCACACAAGCAAGGAAAACCACACCGCGGGAGAGAAACTCAGACGCTGAGCCTTGCTACTGCACTGAGCCAACTCTATCACACCCACCTCGGCAGTGGTCCCCAAAATCTCCTTTTTTTCCATCAAGCATACAAAACGCCTGCATTTCAAAGAGGATCACTTAAATTCACAGAGCGTTCACTCCCCCTATTTCTCCCACAAAGTATTATTTTGAAAAGACAAAACAAGTCAGGACTTCGTGTTTTTCTTCGACTCGAAGTGTAAAAAGCCTCACTCCACTTAAAAATATACTAAACAGATTCAGAAATGAATCTAATATATATCTTTATAACAATTTAGGAGTCCATTCTACTATTCAGATAACTCCAGAGATGCAAAGTAACAGACGCTACATTTTTACCAAGCTTCCCCACTGAAGGAACTCAAAGATAAGCATTTGACATCTCCAATCAATGAAACAAACCATTTCTGGCCATTACAACTCTCATTATCAACAAAAATACTTGTTTAACAAAAGGACACAGGATACAGCAGGCACATAGCTCCACTTTCCAACCAAACCCACAAACCGGCACCTGCAAGCAAAAGCACACAGCATCAAACTCCCCAGGAGCTGAGCACGCAACTGCATTTGAGATCCATTCAATGCACAACTTGAGGAAGCCCAGGATGAGCAGACATTTCTGAGAGCATTAGCCTAAGACTCCCCTATCCTGCCTGTAAACATTACTGGAGCTCATTAATTACTGTTGTTTGCCAGTACTCATCTAATCTGTTGAAAATAACAAACTGAAGCTGCTATTCAAGGACAGATGCCCACTCTGAGCTCTGTCACCTCAGAAATCCACCATCTTTCTCCTGAGAAGTACTTTACATACTCCTTTTTCTTTAAATACAAACAAAACAGGAAAAGAACACAGCTCCACTCACATTCTAAACACCGCTTCTGCTAAAGCACTGTTAGGTGGCTGCTTATGACCATCACAGCGCTTATAAGCATAAAATGGTAGGATAGGTGGTAGCATAAAAGGAAGGATAACCCATTTTCTCAAAGGCTCTGTTAAAGGAGTCTCGAGGTCAGAAGGAAACTCCAACACGCCCGCACGTACTTCTCCAGATTTAGAATGGGGCGTAGAATCATTTCGGTTGGAACAGACCTGTAAGATCATCGAGTCCACCTGTAAACCTAACACTGCCAAGTTCACCACTAAACCCTGTCCCCAAGCACCACGTCTGCACATCTTTTAGATACCTCCAGGGATGGGGACTCCACCACTTCCCTGGGCAGCCTGCTCCAATGCTTGACAACCCTTTCAGTGAAGAAATTTTTCCTAATATCCAGTTTAAACCTCAACATAACGCTAAGGCTTAGAGCAACCTGATATAGTGAAAAGATGGCCCTGCTCACAGCAGGGGAGTTGGTCTAGGTGATCTTTAAAATGTCCCTCCCAATCCAACCATTCTATGCTTCTAAAATGTCAAGACATTTCAAACCTATTGTTAGTCAAAACCTCTGTCTAGAAATTTCTAGTTTGGAGAGACAGGCAACACAAGATAAATCTTTCATCATTATCATAGTTGTCTGTAGTTCTGCCAGTACCTATTTTGTCTTCTACTCACTCACCCAGCTTTGTGCTTCACATACTTTATTTCCCTTCTCTGCATTCCCCTTCCGCAGATGTGCATGCTTTCTCCTGCACGTACATTCTGGATGCAGAATGTAACCTCTGATCCTCTGTTTCAGAGACCAGGACTCCTGACTTCAGCAGCTGCATAGTAAGAAATACCACAGACAGCTTGCCGTCTCTGCCTGAACACGCTGCGTTCCTGCACCCCTGCCTCTGAACCACCACCAGCCCCAAAACACCACCTAACTTTCAGCTGTTAAAAGTTGACAATGAAGAACTCAGATTTGGGAGGTCGACACATATATATAAGCCTGTCACATCCTACATGCAAAGCACACATAAAGTTCCCAATTCTACCCACACGCATTCCACTTCCCAAAGATTACGAGAAAGACCGTTGTTACCTACATACATCTACATGCTTACACATCAACTCATTTATCGCTCTGCCCTGAAAATATATTCCTTTAAATATCTTGTAGACTACAGTTGCCTTAAACTACAGATCTTCATATTAATACTTAGCCTTACAGTAATGTTATAATGTAAATAAGTCTGAATGAGGAATAAACTATGCACTGAACTTTGAAGCAGCAAAAGGTATACAAATAACTTGTGCGCTTAGGAACCTACCTGAGAGTTTGAGTCCTCGCTCACCAACCTGAGTGTTGTAACCATTTGGCATTCGAAGAATGGCGTCGTGGATTCCTGCCAACTTCGCTACTGCGTACACCTCTTCGGGTGTCGCACCGATATTGCCATAGAGCAGATTGTAGTAGATAGTATTGTGGAAGAGAACAGCGTCCTACAGTTATGGAAAGAACACGTTAAACAAGAAACCATGAACAACAGTTTAAAAACTGTCCCAAATCCATGACAGAAATCAGTACAGAATAGCTTATATTTTTCTACGAAGCCTGAAGTAAAAGTATTTGAGGAAATTTCTTTTCCCAAGAATGAGATTAATACCTTCTGTGTCCTAACTATATATGTCATGCATACTTCTACCACTTTGCTAACTCATTATGGGTGGCAATCAACTATAAACCCAATCAGTTAAAGCTGGAGGCAGTTTATAATGAAGAAGCTTAAACACATTTCAGAAATTGGATCTATATGATGCAGCACATAAAAACAAAATATTTCATGCAAGGAGGGGAAAGAAAAGCAGCATAGTGACTATCAAAGGCACTAGACAATACCAGTTCATTAGGACTGGCCTTCACTGAACAACAGTGTCAGAATACTGAGAATTACTATTACGATGGACAAACTGGGGAGAATGAAGCATGGCATACCTGAGGTACAACTCCTATTGCCTTTCTCAGACTTTCCAGACTGACATCTTGTATGTTCTGGCCAGCAATATAAATATTTCCTTTCTGAGGTTCATAGAAACGAAATAATAATCTCACAATTGTGCTTTTCCTGAAATTGAGAAGAATTGAAACTAGTATCATGCTCCTAGTTTGCCATTTAGAATCTCCAAACAGAACTGATGTCACAAACAAAAACAATAACAAGTGAAACAGAAGAACAAACATGTTTAAGAAACAAAGTTCTGCGTCATTGATTGGTGTATTTAGTCCATTTACCCACCCTGACCCACTACCTCCTACAATGGCCACTTTCTTTCCTGCAGGGACTTCAAAAGACACTCCAGCAAGGACTTTCTGTCCCTCAAGGTATTCAAAATGCACATTATCAAAGACGATGGCAGCAGTCTGTGGTGTGATCTGCAGAGGTGGAGCCAGCTCTTTGTCCTATTAAAAGAAGAGTGTCCCTTTATATGCTGCCCAGAAGGTATCTCAAGCGGTTCAACAAGCTGAACAGTCCGTTTCCTAGCTCAGAAAAAGGCAACAGACACTCCAGCTTGGATATGTTCAAAATAATGACAATCTGCCACACAAGTGAAATTGGTTTGTTCCTCCTTTTCCCCAAAGAAGGTAAAAATTTCTGCTGTAAACACTCTGCTTCACAACTTCTCTTCCAGTAATAAATTCTGCATCGTTAATTACAAACAAAAATTCAAGCACGAGGCACTTAAATAAAAAAATCTCAATACAAACACAGCTTCCGTGAAGCAACTTTTGCTGTCACTAAAAGGTTCTGCAAGAATAAAAGCAGCTGCTATTGCACTGGCTGCACTTAAAGAGGCGGCAGAACAGCATCCTTAACACAACATCTTTCTTGAATAGAAATCAAGCCTGGAAGGTAACAAACAGGTGAAACGGTGGCATTGCCAGAAAACAGCCCTATTAAATACCCAGAAACTTTAGGAAAATAAGCTACTACTTACTTTAATTTTGGTATCTACACTGAGCAGTGTAAACAAGGTATTCATATCTATAAGTGCTTGTCTTGTCTCTCTGTATACTGTTCCCAGGAAGTTTAGGGGAAGAGAAAGCTGGAACAGCAATCCATTCACCATTACTAGATCTCCAACAGAAAGGCTGCCTTGAGACAAAACGGATGTGAGAGAATAAGGAGACTTGAAGGGTTGTCTTGTTAGGAAGCACCAAAAGATTAAAAAAAAAAAAAAAAAAAAAAAAATCAAGTAAATCAAGCCTAGTTTCTTTTACCCCATTTCTAAAACCAAATGTTTAAATGGTAAACAAAACCCACTCCCAGAAGATCAGCTTTTGTATAGGAAGGTGCCTGAAACAAACGGCAATGTTTGTGTGGATTTCACTATAAAGAAAAGATATAATAGCACTGGGAAAATAAGACAAGCAGCATACCAGGAAATTCATGGAAAACACTGGATTGTAAAGCTGTAAATGCCACAGAGAGAAACATAAAGGGGCCTAAATAAGTTAGAAGGGGAGGAACTAACATATGAAAACAAGAATCAGGAAAGACAATCCTAAGTACAACTACGGACAAATCCAAGTGATAGAACTTGTCATGATGGAGAGAGAGGACTTTCATACTATAGACAAAGAGCTGGGAAAACACACAGTGAGGACCTCTGGGCAGATTAATATTAAATATGCTGATCAAGGGAAAACTCAGGATGACACACCAGATAAGTGCCAGGTCAGTTCAGCTGAAACAGGTCCAGAAAGATGAATTAAAGCTGCATTTCCTCCATTCTGCTTACAGGCTATTCTACATTTTCTTAAGTACAGCCATAAACTGCGCCTGACTTATCCACTCACAGTGTAACTCTTCCTTGTGCTGGCATCTCTTAAAAAGAGCCAAGCAGACCCAAGAAAGACAACATGATACAAAGGTCTCCCCTTCAAATACATCTAGATGCTAAGAGTGTTTAAAGCATCGTTATTTTTACTCTAAAACCACCTTGCTTTATCTGAGCCTTCTCCCAACACTGCATTCATCTGCTGTATTTTAAGCTTGTACTGTGTCTTCCTAAAAGAGCAGGCTTTACTTTATGCAGTAAATTAGATAAATATGGATAAAAAAAACTCTAACATATGGAAACAAATCTTTTTATAACGTGCCCTTATTAATCTAAGGAAAGTGAAGGACACTGGTAATAAAACTACTGGAGACAAATGAATGATCACATCAAACACAAGTTAATTAAAACTAACATCTCTATTATGGATGAATTAAGGTTAAGGAGAGTCATCTTTAGCTTACAGACAGACGAGTTACCTGCAAGAATGCCCTGGCTAGCAAGCACCATGATGGCCGTTAAGCCAATGCTAAATATAGCGCTCTGTCCAAAGTTGAGGAGAGCTAAAGTAGAGGTAGTCTTCAGGGAGGCGTTCTCATACGTCTTCAAGAATGCATCATACCGTTGGGCTTCATATTTTTCATTATTGAAATACTATGACAGACACAAAAATAATAACTGTCACATTCTCAAACATACTTGGCTGTATGTTTAACTAGTTATAAAGTTCAGCATAAACACGCTACATGCACAGACACACATACAACCCCTCTTCAACACTTCTAACCACTAAAGAGAAAAGAAGAGAAAAGATTAATGTGTGAAGACAAAAACCAGGAGCAAACCCCAGCAGGTTCTGCACTGGGAAAGGAGACATTATGGAGATCCCCACCGTATCCATATTCTAGTAACGCTGAGTGTCTGTCTTGCAGAACCACTACCCAACTAATGTCAAAACCAAACACCAGCTGCCCCTAGATACTAAAAAGAAGAAAAAGTTACTGTCCTCTATGCACTAGAACATCCTTGTCACTGTGATGATGGCAAATTCTCTAGAACAGTACTTCTCACACAATGTCTACTTCTGAGTCCTTCACAGGTAACTCCACTGCTTACCTTTCCAGTTCTAGCTCTCCACTTAAAAGAAGTATAAAATAAGCAGGAGCCTGGACAATTTCAAAGCTGTCCACAGAATTTTTTTAATGGCAGCAGTAGAAGAACCAATAGCGACCGCTTCTTTCATGCAAACATTGCAATGGAGTGCTACGAACCGCGATAGGTAATGAAAGCGGTACACATGGTCGTTTGACCAGTCTGCATTTGACAAGCAGGCTGACATTCGGAAGACAATTTTGCAAACAGGTGAAGAGAAGTCTCAAGATTCTGCGCTTACGTTTTGCAGAAACTGACGGTCAAGGCGATTCAGTCATGAAAGAAACTTCTCGCTCTATTAGCAAATAGATTTTTTTTCAATCCCTACTAACAACTTTAATGCTACTCTGTCACTATCGTGTAGTACTCTTCAATTGAATCATGTTTTACAAATATACTATTGCTCCAAATATGTAGCCCTATAAAAGATTTATCTTATGATTCCCTTTCCTTAGGCTGACAGAAGTAAGATAAAGAGCCCAGAAGTAAAAATTTGTCTTACCTTCACAGTCTCATAATTTAGTAGCGAGTCAATGGCAGCATTACCCGCATCATTATCTGCTTTGTTCATTTCTATTCGAAACTTAGTCCTGTAAAATGAAGGCTTAATACAGTCAAGAGTTCAGGCTGAGGGAATCCTAAGTACTCCAATGAATCTGAGGGCATGCCTTACCTCCACTGTGTAATTCCTATCGTGAATGCTGCATAGGCTCCCAGTGTCCCCAGAGTCACCAAGGCAAACTCTGCACCACATTTGTAATACTAGAATGTTTAAAATAAAAGAAAAAAAGAGTCATAATAATTTTCAAAACTTCACTGTTGCCTCAAAATTATGATAGCTTAGCACAAGACGAACTCTGAAGACACTCAACACACTCTCCTGAATGGCTTAAGACTGAACACAGGCATAAACCCAAGAGGGAAGCAGCAAGGAGAAGGGTACAGATAAAAAGGCAGGAGATAACCAAGAATTAGTGTGTTACATCACACTGGTGAGTTTTTTTTGCCACTATAAAACATAAATATCGCTGATATTTGTACTGTTAGCACAAACAAGTATTTCTTTACATGCTCTTAGGTGGATTTTGAAAGCTGAAGACTGCAAAAGAAGAAATAAATGGCCTTGCAAAACAATTTATGAAGCATTTTCTCTACTTCAGGATATATCTTCAGGGAGAGAAAAGCCATAAGAAGAAAAATTAAAGCATCATGACCAGTTGGCTGACAGCCAGCTTGATTTGCAGCTTCCAAAGGTTATAAAATTTAACCCAATATCAACAGGGGTTTTAACTCCTATTCTTACACTCAAATTTGGTTGAGTCTTTCTAAAAAGAAGGGGAATAAACAAAACAAGATTCTTGCTTTTAATTTAGTCTAAGCTACATAATCAAGATTTAGATTTTTAGCAAATAAATATCCAAAGATCCTGATTTCAAAGACAGTGTGATTTATAAAAGAAAAGTTTAAAATTGGGCTTATGAAGCTTAAAACCTCCAAGAAGGAGAAGCCTATTTCCCAAAAGATAATTTTAACTTCTAAGTTCTGGATAAGAAAGACAAGTATTCAGAAGAGAGCCAATAACCACTCCCTCCTCTATCTGCAATACACTAAGACACAGCTTTCCTGGACATTTATATTCTGCTTCCTCAGTATTTACCCAGATATATTTGACACTTGTGTGCACAGTTTAGTTTTCTGATTTCATTTTTTCAACAATTCTGAACAAAAGCATTTAAAACTATCCACCGCCTGAAGACGGGCGTTAAATAAGAAAATAATTTCAAATAAGCCAAGTTAAAGTAACTAATATTTGAAAATTATGGATTGCACTCCTTTACAGTGGTTGCTTTCACAACCACCTTGTAAATTCTATTATTATTATTAATACTCAGTAGACTTTGGTAAAAGAAAATCAATGTACGATTCCTAAACGAGACAATTCCAGCTCATGAACCAACACGTACCAGAATTCCACTGACGAGGGCCACTTCAAACATGGTAGGTCCCAGATTAAACACTAAAGCGCTAAGAACAAAACTGATGCCTCTTGTTCCTCTGTCGATGGTTTTTGACAGAGCTCCGGTTTGCCTACTTAGATGGAACGCCAAATCCAGGTTATGAAGATGGAGGAAAACATTCTTCGCTATCCTTCTGATTGAATTTTGAGCTACTTTCCCAAATACTGCATTTCTAGCTTCATTAAATAACGCTGCCCCAGCTCTTGAGATACCATCTAAAAAAGATGAAAAAGTTTACAAAATGAAAATAATTATATGTCCAACTTCACTTCATGCAGGAAATTACATTAGATTAATTCTTTACACATTCTCAACATTTTTAGTTCAACGGTAACTCATACTTAATTGGTCCAAAACTTTATGCTATTTTTCATTTATAAACCATTTAAAATCCATTTATTTTGCAGTTGGTTATAAGAAAGGGCAGGATTTATAACCAAGAATGGTTTCTATAAGCATGATTTCATTTTTTAATTGGAATACCAGAAGCAAGGTCACAGAACATTGGAAACAGGCACAGAAGTAACTATGAAATAGCCACCCTAGACGCTCCGCAGTGCGGAGGTCTGCTATCCCACCCCCTTGCTGAAGAACATCAGCACTTGCCAACAGATTTGGGAACACCACTTACAGCCAATGAGAACGGCAGTTGCCACAGTTGCCACTGTATTTGGTGCATCACTGAGGTTGAGTATGTTTCCAGATACCTGGTTGAGGTTGTCTACTGCATATTTAAACATGAAGGGAACCAGTATATTCATGGCCTAAAAGCGTAAGAACACCAATTAGTCCATATGCATTAAAACACCTATCTATGTAGCACGACTATTTTTTCTGTAATTGCTGTACTATTAAATTTAGTTTTTAACCACTTAGTGTGGGGGAGATGGCTCTCTTGATTTCAAGCACAATATTCTCCAAATTATTAAGTCTTTCCTCCTGGGACTGCAGGGTTAGTTTGTCTCCCTCACTGGCTCCTTTAAAATACCAGTTTCTATCCTAAACAAACTGTAGACTGCAAAGGCACTTAAACTGAGGCCGAGCACTCCGAGTAACGGCAAGACTAGGAAATGAATCAAGTAGCAGACGCTACATGACACGTACTCACAAAGCTCCTAAATTATGTCGCCATTACAAGCGGTTTGCTCTTTGTGATCCTGGCGGTGTGCAGTATGAAGAACTACTACAACAAAAGAAAGAACTCACCCACATATCGCTAACGCTGGGTCAATTGAGATGTATTAAACCAAAGCTCTAGTGAAGTCAAAGGAAAGAAGTTAACCTATCCTTTGTCTCTTCTGACTGTTAATATTACCTTAATAATTAAATAATGCTTCCCACTTGTAACATCACTATAAACATCAGCTTAATACCTGCATTAACCCCAGCATTTAGCACAGCAGCACAAAAGGCTTCCCATACCGTCTGCAAGACACTACAAATTACTTGAACAATATGAACTTTCAAACAAAATACCAAAGCCATATTCACAACCTAACATATAGTACGTCGCTAGATTTTTTCTAAAAAGCACCAAAACCCAAATGTGTCTCCTCTAACAGTGGTGTCTCCTCTACATGCAAAAAGCAAGACAGTTAGATATGTAAATAGACCAACTTTAGGAATTTTTATTTGCACAATTGCAGCTTGAGTAAATACCAAAATTCTTAAAGAGAACATAAAATTCTTAAGTCTTGTTAATGTTCCAGTGTTACATCACTCATTCATACCAACCAGAAAAAAAAAATTACTGTCAAACATCATAGAATTCATTAATTCAAACCGCTTCTAACTGTGAAAATGTGAAAATGAAATACAATAAGCAGGAAAAAAAAAAAAAAAGGGGAAAAAAAAAAAAAAAAGACTACCAAATTCTCAATACAGCATTATCTAGACAACTTCTGAGAGGAGACAGATGAGATCTGAGAGCATCCAGGTGAGACTATCACTGGTTAGTTTGTGACTGAAAAAAAGAAAACGGCTGCAAGATCAGGTCCTACTTCAAACAAGTTTTCTGAGATTTATTCAGTGCAAGCCTGAGAGTCGTTCAGCAACAGCTCCCCTTTTAATAGGCTGGAATTGTAGAAATCTCCATTAAAAAACCGACCTGAGGTCAGCATGATCTGTAGAAAGCCAACAAATACCATCAAAGCAGCAATACGCAGTAATGCCTGATAACTTCCATTGCACACGGCAGACGAACAGGTTACTGCCATTACATGCTTAAACCTTAAGCAGAAAGCCCCACAAAGAACTGGAGATGCATTAACAGAGATTTGGAATCTTTACAATACTGAATTTCAAATCCCCCCCTCCCTTCCCCGGCAGGATCAAAACCCCCTACTTTCCCTTCCAAGGTAGCGAAACTCCATTTTTATTCTTAATAAAGATGAATATTCTACCATGTGTGTTACAGCGATGACCAACATGACAAAGTGCAGGTTTTCCTGGGAGAAACTACTCAGTAGAAAATAAGAGTTTTGTAATGCAGATTGTCTTGATTTGCTGCAGATTCTCACAAATCCCTCTGCAGCGATTTTACTCTCTTCAGTAGACTACGCTACACTACAGGTAGTTTAGAAATAGAACTACAGATATATTTTAAAGTCCATTTAAAGAAAGAGATGTATTCTTTGAACTGCAGTTCTCCACTCATAATTAATTTAACCGGTAACAGCCTACAATTTTGCAGAAATGTCTTCTTTTACATCAACATAATTCTACCCAATCGAGTTTTGAATGGAATTTAAAGCCTAGTCTCAGGTTATAGTTGTTCCGACTCCTGGAGGGTAAAGCCTGAAGAAGAACAAGGCAGCGTGGTATCGCATTTCATTAGCGATCAAGACAGCCTGCCTTCCACTAATTAAAAAGTTAGTAAAATTAAGTTTACAGCAAGAGAGATGAGAGGCCATCCACATCCACAACAATGCAAACAAAATTTCAGCCTTCTACATAAAGTCCCAGCTACCTCTTTAGTAGCCTAGACTGGCTGGCACAGAAAAAAAAGCTTTAAGCCTAGGAACACTTTGAAAAGCTACCATGCAAAACCATCGGCTTACGTAATAAATCTATACAGGTTTCCCTCCTCTTCCTAATGCCTGAAAGCTTGATAACAATTCCCATTAAAAAGATGCTTTTAATATAAATTTGTACATTTTCTATTTATAATTTTGAATTAATAGCTTATCCCTGCCTGAATTTATTGGAAAGCAAATACATCACCCATGAAGTCATCCCAACTCAATTGCCCACATTTAGCAGCACGTTATACTGCAATGCATCATGCTTAAATGAGTTTAAGCGTTTTTTTTAAATGACTGCACTGTTTTAACCTGACAATGCATCATCATCTCTATTCCCCTGTGGGACTGCACTACTTTTAAGGCAAACAGTCTTATCTTTCATTTTGCTATTCCCGCTCTTTCTTGTTTAATAAAGATGATGAATTAGCGACAGGCTGAGCCCCAACACAATAAAACTGGTCTACAGTGAACTCTTCTTTTGCCAATAATTCAATGAGAAACGTTGACAGGAAGATGACTGAATTTATCTCTGGACCAATACAAACATACACAGCCAACAACTTCATTTGTGGAAATACAAACAGGAAACTCCATCCCTCACAAAGGTTAAGACTGCTGAAGGAGCTACAAAATGTGGTCCAAAAGAGGGAAGAAGCATCAGACTTCTTGCCTTCTTCCAATTTAATGATGACCTGCAACGGACTTTTTCCAGTAAGAGAAAAAAAACCTAAAAATTTTAAAATACTTTTCACCTGAAACTTCTCAGAAAACTAACTGTCTCTGAAGGTTTATTGCAATTATCTAACTCCATCTGAGCCCACAAGAAGGGCTCAGACACCAAGATCAATATGTACATACTTAACTGATCAGACAGACATTATCTTTGCATGCAGACAAAATTTACAGTACAACACTTGTGCCTTGCCTCCTTAGCCAAACAATTTATTCTCCTGAACCTTACAGAATTAGCAGTCAGTAGAAATGCAGATCGTCTGAGAGATTTCTCTGTCTCATGAATAACACATGCTTGGTCTGTGACCAAGAGGCCAAAAACCATTTCAGGCTGAGAGAGGCGACAAGTGATTTTGTCATATTCATGTGTTTAATGCAGCTTCTCAGAAACCACAGCACTTTTTCTTCTTGTGTCACAGAAGAAAAAGGGAAGAAACAAAAAACTAAAGAAGCATTCACTATACATACTCCAGTAGAGACGACAAAAACGGGAGAGGAAATGTGGCAAAAAAAACCCCAACCAGATATGTAGAAACTGAACAGGCTAATCTACGTGTCTGAAAACACAGGCAATGTCTTGTGTACTCTCACCTGTCTTCCTGTTGCATCTTTCAGATCACACATGTCTAGAAAGGCTGTAAATATCTAAGATCAAAATTTAAAGCATGTCATACCACAACAAATCTTCCAAGGAAAAAAATACCCTACTAGCCCTAGAGTAAACTCTGTCCTGTCAGCTCCCAGTCATAAAAGGCCATACAAACAGCTCACTTTGAAGGCTAACAATACTCCTACTGGTTATGCGTAGACAAAAAGGAACCAAAAACCACAATAATTTGTTCAATGACAGGCAACTGGGCCCCACAAAAGGAGTCAAGACAGATTGTAACTGCGGGCTCTTCACTAGCTGCACACAAACTGACTTTTGTTTTTAAATTGAATTTTACTGAACTGGAAGATTTAAAGAAACAAGTTATTTCTCAAGCAGCAGGACAAGGAGGTATTCATCTCCAACCTTTTTTGTGTTTTGTGGGTAAGTAAGCCCAAGCAAACTGGGTGTAAGCTCCTATTTTTTTTCCTGTGGCTGAGGATTTCATAACCTATCTCTCCTCTGCGATTTCTCTGGAGTTTCTTAGAATAAAACTGCAGCCCTGCTACAGCCTCTGTCTCAGAGAGTCACCATTTGGATCTGTTCTTCTAACTGGAAACTTAACTTTATAAATATAGAGGTATAAAACCTCACCAAACTCTTTTGTCAAACTCAGAAGAAACTGGCCAAAAGGCTCACAAAAGTGTTTCTTATTGGGGAAGGTGACTAGCAGCAGGCATTACGGTCGTACAGCTCTCTATGTAAAACCCCTAAGAATGAGCAGCCTTTAGACAAAATCCATAATAAGGATGTAAATCGTTCAGATGCAGACAAGTTCACAACGAACAAAGAAATCGGGTCAGGACTGCAGTGAGGAGAAAGAGATGCTGGCATTCTTGTGCTGACACAACTATACAGCAGAGAAACTTTAACAAACTGCTTGTGTGGTCTATCAAGTACATTGTAATTAACCTCACAAGCAATCAGAACAAAGGGCTCCCAAATGGGATAATGAGGAAACTGCACAGGATTATACATGGTCCAGGCAAGCTACAGGTAAACTAATTTGTATTTAATTTTCTCTAGGACAAACTGACCTTTAGTTTGCTCTGGAAGAAAAGCAGATGTTCAGGGCTCAAAGACACGACGGACTTATTATAGCGCTGTAACAAACTATGGCATGGCAGTTATGCCACAACAACTACAAGCATACTTAGCATGTGTAAAGTATGAAGCAATTTAAGAAAATCTACCCCCAGAGCAGACATAGCTCAGGCGATGAGGGGTAACTTGTTAAATAGTAGTTATTAAAAAACGTTTGAGTTCTAACACAGCTTTGTTATGATAGAAACAGAACAAAACGAAGAACATTAGCAAAGGATAGCTAGAAGACATCCACAAAATTTCTCACTCTAGCCAGTTGTTACATATATTCTGTAGAGAGCTTGCTATGTGTTTTCTCAACGAAATCCTTGTTTTCCAAAACAAACACTCTCACAAAACACTTCTGCTTTAAGAGGCATCTCCTAAAACCTGGGCAAAACTCAACAGCTTTTTTGCTCTGCTTCTCGGAATCTGCTCTGGACATCAAGGCTTCCAGGCAGCTTTGTACAGAACCTGAAATAGGAAATTTAAGGCAACACTTAAGAGAGATCCAAATATCCAATTACTTCCCAAAAGAGTAATTAAGTGTCTAATTTTCTGACATGGGGAAACATCTCTCTCCCCCAGTAGAAATGAAATAGCTCTGTATTATACCAAATATAAAGCTATGTGCAAGAGTCAGGAATCGTGGCCGTCAATTTTGTTTTCATCACATCTCAGAAAGCTACTTGAAACACTAACAGATTTCCTAGAAGCAAGGTACAATGCTGCCACATGCAGGACTGGACTCTGGATTCACACTGTCCATCATATTCATATAACCCTACAAATTAGGAATGCGGGGGGAAGAGTAGAAGAGAAAAAAAAACAAACTTGAAACTTATTTCAAAATTGCCTTTGGATTATTATTAACATTACTAATAAGAGGCTTTAAAAATAAAGTTAGTTAGAAGAATTTTCATATCCACCCGATAAATGAGGTATTCTCAAACATACATCACAAAACCTCAACGAACCAAGCACATAATCAGATAAATATTATTGTGAGGGCAAGAGCACGGTATACAAGGCAAAATTTTGAGCAGGTAGTTTCCCAGATAGCTTTTAAGTGTAATTGAAAGCATTGCTGTGTATTTTGTATACCAGAAGGGTGGAAGTTTACTCGTACAGGCATGCCATATTCTGCGTCACCTGCATTATCAGCAACATCCTGAACAGCAGCACAAACCAAAATATCTACTGTAAACAGGACCAGCTAGCACCTGACAGATTGCTCATGAGAAAGAGCTGGAGACCAAGAGATTGGCCTTTCCTCTTCAGCTCAAATAAATGAGCACATTTCTCTTCCAAGTACTCTTCTTTTAACACCTACATAGCTGAAATTTGTTTCTTCTCTCTTTTCATAGCACGGCAGTGTTGCTGAATGCTAATAAGTTGCTACTGCAACTAGCTGAAGTGCTGAAGCTCATTGCTAAGCACTACCTACTTTAGCTTATCCCAGCAAGATACCGATACCAGCTTTATCTTTGGTAAAAATCACCACACTTCGAAGCAACCCAGTGGAGCCATACGTCTCAATGAAATCTACAAGATTTCCCCCCAATATTTTGCAATCAAATATTTTATTTTTTCAAAAGCAGAAGATTTTTTGCACAAAGTCAACATTTGCTCTTCTCAACTACTTCTACAAGGTTTGCACAAAATTTGAATTATATCCTCCATTAATCTGCAGGAAGTTTTTGCACGTCTATATCTTTTAAGAACAAATAAACACTAATTTTGTTGCAGGCAAGAGCATATGAGATCCTTTCACACAATGAAGTAAAGGCAAGAGCAACCCTCCACTTCATAGTCAAAAGACTACAAGAAAAATCATTTGAATGAAAGCATGGTTCGATATGAAAAATAAGTTATACAGCTTCTTTCACATCAGGACAGCAGGGGAGTCCCTAATACAATAGAAATTCCACTGTCATCTCTCAGAGAAATATCAAGAAAAGACTGGAGCTCAAATCCCCTTCTCCACAGTACAGCAAGAGTCGTGAGTCGATACCACCACCCTGCTCAAGTTCAGAGTTGAAAATGGGCACAGAGCCTTGAGGAAATCCTGCGTGACTGCCTGACAGATTCAGCACCACACAAGAAGAGAAGATCTTTAAGCAACCTTTAACTCGCATTTCCCATAATTTATCATGTGCTTAATTTGCAATGGAAAATCCTGGACTAAACTAATATAAACAATGTGAATAAAAATTCTGGTCATCATCATCTCCTCAACCACACACATGCATATCACATGCACACACACCTTGGTAAAAAATCCAAGCCGTTATTTCTAATACGATATGCTCCACATACAGGAAACAGACACTTTAAGACTGTAAAAGCCCATAAACAATAAAAAAATAAAATTATTCCTTGTACGAACTCCAGATGAATAGTAACTACCACAGCACAACGAAGGACCTGTTCTTACCTTTGCGCTTGCTAAGAACCCCAGAGATATGGCTACTCTGGCTCGCAGGTCTGGTCTGTCTTTGGGCCACACGTAAGACAACATTGCTCTGATAATCTTTTTGGCATCTATCTCCTTCAGCTATTGGAAAGAACAAACAAAGGCATCGCATTATAAAGAGACTCCAGGACACAAAATAACAGTATAAATCAGAATGAATTTTACACATTTGGATCACTTCTGTATTTTATTTGATAGGCAACAGACCCTTCACAATGTTTTGAGACTAGGACTGCATCTTAAAATTTCAAGTTGTAAGTTTTTACGTTAATACCCATGACACACTTAAAACAGATGAATTGTTCTTAACTCACACATCCTCCAGAGTGCAAGTACAGCTAGCTGTAAATGGAATAGAGAGAAAGCCACAATTCACCACAGCTGAAACACACAGCAGAACAAATAAACTGACTCTTCTTTTTTATCTTATCAAGATTTCCGTATAAAATGCAAGGGCTTGGTATTTCTGATTTATCACAGAATCACAGAATTATCAAGATTGGAAGAGACCTAAAAGATCATCCAGTCCAACCATCACCAATACTTCTCAGCTAAATCATATCCCTCAACACAACATCCAAACGTTTCTTGAACACCCCCATGGTCGGTGACGCCACCACCTCCCTGGGCAGTGCATTCCAGTGCCTGACCACCCTTTCCGAGAAGTAATATTTCCTAATGTCCAGCCTGAATCTCCCCTGGCGCAGCTTGAAACCATTGCCTCTAGTTCTATCACTGTCTACACGAGAGAAAAGGCCGGCCCCTAGCTCACTGCAACCTCCCTTCAGGAAGTTAGAGAGAGCTATAAGGTCTCCCCTGAGCCTCCTCTTCTCCAGACTGAACAATCCCAGCTCCCTCAGCCGCTCCTCATAAGACTTGTGCTCCAGACGCCTCACCAGCTTCGTAGCCCTCCTCTGAACGCGTTCCAGGGCCTCAATGTCTTTCTTGCAGTGAGGGGCCCAAAACTGAACACAGTACTCGAGGTGCGGCCTCGAGTACATTTGGAAGTTGTTTTAACACAGTATGGAAACAATGGGAGGGAAAATGAAAAAAAAAAAAAACCACCCCTAAAAATTCATGAAATAACAAAATACTACAGCAAGAAAGAAGTCCGACAGATCTACAATAAACGTAAGAAGTTTGGAGAACACTCAGCGAGTCACAGTAGAACACAGTATTTAAAAAAAATTACTAGCATTTGGTTGTATTACTTCAAACGTAAGTATTTCCAACAATCACTTTCACAGTTTTTTTTGGTCATCCTGGAACATTTGCAGAGAAGTGAGAGATACTCTTATTCTGACGTGTCTTTTAGGGCATGCTTTCAGGAACCCAAAGGGTAACGCTTCAACGGGTCCCCAGTGAAGAAAACTGTTCTAGTGGCCGTAACTCAGCTTCCAGTGTCACCGCTTCACTTAACAGAACAGCCCTTGAAGCTGGGTCATCAGGCTTCACGAGGCAGAAGACGTACATGGCCACATGTGAGCTTAACTGATTATGTCCATTTTTAAGGAATTCTTCACATAGGTTCTTCTCCAACCCTCAAATTTTGCTCTAAACAAGACCACAATTCAGTTAACAAGTCTTCTTGAGAAATACTAGGTTTTTTTGGTTTGAGGTTTTCAGAGGGGTTTTTTTGAGTTTTGGTTTGGGGTTTTTTTTGTTGTTGTTGTTTTTGCTGGGCGATTGTATTTTTTACATGAACATGTTATTTTACACAGGGACAGATGCCTGTATCGCTTACACGTCAGATACATTCCACTAAACTCCCAAGCTAAATATATTTCTGTGAAGCCTAATCCACGCTGCCCAATTCAGAATACCAGCACATGCAGTAACACAGAGCACAAGCATCAACAGCTCATTTTTCTGTGTTGGTTACCCTGGGGTTAACTTGAAAGACATGAAGGTTATCTAAAGCTGAAGGGAGGGTAGCAAGTAGCAGCTAATCTCTCCATTTCAGGCAGTATTTTGTAGGGAGGAGGAGGGAACCAACAGTTAGTTCACATCTTTTAAAGATGACTTTTTGTGACAGAAGTCAGTAGAACGGAGGAGTTTTACAACATACTTTAGTGTTTTCCTCACTAGATTGTGTACTTTAAATGCTTCCTCCTTGACTTTGAGGACAGAATAAATTAGAATAGAAATTCTCTGTTAAAATCCAGTATGAATGAGCAAGAAAGGAGAGTTCTGTTAAAATGCAAGATTGCTGAGGCAACCAGGGAAGCCAATCCTACAAATGTAAGCTTTTAAAAGCACCAGAAAATTCACCTCCGTGTTTCTAGTCATAGCTTCAAAGAAAACCAAAGGGTAAGAGAGATTGCATTTTGTCAACAATTGCAAACACATTGGAGCATTACACATTTCAATTTTAAAAAAATAGATATACGGAAGATTTGTAAATGAGGAGAGGATGCAAAACTATTTCTGTGTTCAGGACACGAGGTATCTGCTCAAGTATATACATTAATCCTTCAATTTAAGCCAAGAATATGCATAAATAGCAGTTCAAACATTTGGAAAACATCTTTCATCACCACTTGCAGGTTAAAAGGAAGGTAAAAAAAAAAAGGTATCACGTTAACTAAAAGACACTAGCGCAACCAGAGCACTTGTAATTACACGGTGCTATTGGCTAGTCAGACTTTGCAGAGAAAAGCTATTAAAAAGAACGAAACACACTGGCTGCAAACAAGGAAACTAGTTCCACTTCTTCACGGCTCTGAACGGTAACAGAAGGAAATTCGTTCAGAAAAAGAGTCAGAAAGCAGACAGTCAGTTGCCAAAGGCCTTGCAAAGGAGCAAGAAGAAATATCAAAGGCGATGCAAAATGCACACATTACATCAAAGTTTACCATGAAATAAATGTTACTGTTGTACAGAAACATGAGTAGAAAACGGTTTAAATACGCAAGTGGCAACATTAAGAATTAAAATTAGCAGTCTGTTTAATGGACTCAGGCCCTCTTTTGATTCTCTGTGACATATAAAAAGGTGAAGAGATGCATTTATTTTACCTCCTTTTAAGTGGCAGTAATGTTTGACATTTTCTTCCAAGGCCTATTTCTACAAAAATGGAAGGAATGGAAGGAAAAGTATTATAAATCTAATATAGCAGGGAGCAAAGATTAAAAGCCTTTTATTCTTTTTGAATGCAGCATGTTTTTAAAACACACTACCAAATACTGAAAACTATTTGCAAAGGAGTGACCACGCATTATCCTTCTGTCCTCCCCACCCATCCCATCCAGATGCCGGACCTTTTAATATACCTAAAGCAGGGAAAAAAAAAAAGAACATCACGATTCCTCCTTACAGTCTCCAAGATATTGAGTACTGCAAAGCATTCACTGGGCTGACCCTGAGACTTAAAGCCTATGCCGGGACGATAAGCTATCAGAAGCACGATGCAAAAAAATGGTAGTTTGACTTGCATTTAAGCTGTCATTGCTGATGAAGAAAAAAAAGACTCAGTTCTGGCTCCCTGTGCACGCACTCATGAAGCTGTATCATCTTCCGTATTGTGCTGGCACAGGCTGTCTTACATCTGCATGAGGTTATTCTGCAAACCACGTACAGCTTGCTTCCTTCCCTGCTTTTTCCTCTCTTTGCAGCACTCAATTGTACAGTCCCAGCCCCTTTCTCGCACCACCTCTGGAGCTCATCTAACACCTTGACCGGCTGATTCTGTTTATGAAACTGGCAGAAATTGGGAAGAAAGGAAAACTCCTGGGTTGAGACAAAGACAGTTTACTGCAATAGCAAAGGAAAACTACAATAATAACAGAATATAAGGATAATAAAATATAAAAAATGAACAACGCACGGTTTCTCACCACTCGATGTCCCAATGACCGATACAGCCCGTCCCAGGCAGCGATCACAGAACCAAAATCGAGCAGCAAGCAAAGGAGTGAAAGTGAGTCAGCAAGGTAGAGGGAACAATGCCAGGGAGCAAGAGAGAGACGAGATGGAAAATGGATGCCCCCTTCATGGGCAATCCCCACTTATACAGCGAGCATGACGTTTATGGCACGGAATACTCTCTTTGGCCAGCCTGGGGCAATTATTCTGTCTTTCTCCCAGCTTCCTGCATCTGCACACGGACCTGGAAAGCCAGACAGTGTCCTTGGTCTCATTAACAATTCCTCCTATCATTAGGGTGTTTATCAACATTCTCCACATCCGAAATCCAAAACACACCAGAGGAAAATTAACTCCATCCCTGCCGAAACCAGGACAACTCTTCAGTGTTTGTTGCAGAGTTCCATCTCAGTAGAGGGAGTCAGATAAACCTACAAATTCAGCAGCAGGAGAAAAAGCATGGCTGAAAACGTAACATTTTTTTTTTTTTTTAAGAGCAGGAGACATTCAGATTTTTTTCAGTCCATGGTATGCAGCTTGCTGTGAGTGAAGCAGCAGTAGTTGTTCTGGAAGGGAGGGGGTGTTCCCACTGTTTGGACGCGTTATTTTTCAGCTAGATCACTTCACACTAGCTCACTATCTGACCATGCCGTGACTTATGTAGCAGAATAGCAAGGTGAGGAAGCAGGTAGGATTCTTTTTTCACTTGCCTTCTCAGCTTAAATAAATGTTAAACTAGGGCCTGAATTTTGCTCCCAAACTTTGGGGAAAAAAGTACTTTGTCTTCTAAGAAAAAAAATCAACTGGCATCAAAATTTCTGGCCAACATGTGCCTAGTGAGTTTTAATGCTAAGGAACATCCACCATTCCTCATGTTACTAGTGTTCCGGTAAACAGAACTTTTCATTTCCATTCTGACCAGAGAAAACCCTGAAATTTAAATTTTTGAATTATGCCAAACTGTAGACCTTTGAAAAGTAGTAACTCCAAAGAAAATACATGATGATTAAACATCTAATACCTATAGCAATTAAATAGATTTGTCATGGAAGTTGCCTGTCACATGTGAAGGGGTTAATTTGAAAAATGTCTCCATTTCAGCAAATAGCTTTTTAAAGAAAGAATAAACAGCCCCTTCTGGTATTTCTGAAGATAAGTCAGTTGTGAAGCTGAGTCTGTGAAACGGATTTGCAATTGAATCATATGAGGGTGAGTTTGTTCCATGTATATACAAAAAATAAAAAATCTTTCCCATGGAGTAGTGAAAAATGAAGTTACAACAGCAAATAGGAAACATTCAGCCAATCAACACACCAAGGCGAACCAAAATTCTAGTAGGAAAAAACCCCACCAACAAATAACTAAACCCAACAGACGCATGATCACCAAAATTACAACGCAAGGGATGATACTCTCCTCTCCCATTTCCAGGAGAAATACAATCCATAATAATTACATTCCATAACATATATAATTAAGGTAAACATGGAGAAGAACACTCTGCTAGCATTAAAGCCTGTTTTGCCTAGGAAGGCAAAGGAGGGTCTTAAAAATAGTCTAAATTTAGTGTTATATGCACAGCCAGTAGTACTACTGACTGAAGATGTCTGATTATTCTGATTCCCCCCGTGCCTCACGTAGAAAAGATCATATATGTTTGCTAAAACAAGCTGGCTACACTTTATGAAATTCCCTTCTACTACCAAAGTATAAATTTTGGCAGCACCTCTCCTGACTCCTGCCTGTACCACAAACAAGTTTGGATTCAATGAAGGGATAACTCCCAGATCAAAATTTAAGAGAAAATTCTAGGTTTAAGTGTTCAGTTTCTTTACAAATGAGCCTGTAGGAAATACATCATCAGAATAGTTAAGCATGAGCAAACCAGCCTTGAAAGACCTGGATTTTTGCCCTGAAATTCCAGTTTGTCATCAATATGGTCTTCACCAGTTTTAGGAAGATCCCACCTAAGTACAAACAAGTTATAATCATCACACAGAATCGTTCTGCAAATACTAAAAGCATCAGAAATAAGTTTGCACAGGAAGTAAGAAAATGACAGTTACGTAAACTCAAGAGCTTTGATTTTGCAGTTTTAATCATGCAAAGTTTATATTGTGCTGTTTTAACCAAAAGCTTGCCTCATTTTCTAGCTGTAATCATTTGGTCTAATAAAAGATACTGCTTCTCCTTCCATACCTATCGTAATTATTTTAACATGTGCTTCCTGAATATAAATACAGTCAAAATAGATCAGATGCATTAACATTAAAGTAAAAATACATGCAGTTTAATTATTTCCTTGCCCCCTCCTCTTCCAGTGCAATTTTACCAAGTGATGCACAGACTTGTATCCACGAGCTGATTTCTGCTATCCTGAATGTCAAGTCACAGGGAAATATCAGTCACAAACAAGAAATCAAACCATAATATATTATAATGGAACACACTTTCCATTTAAAAAAAAAAAAAAAAATTAAAAAAAAAAATCTAATTGTTGCTTGGGATCTTCAGCTTTTTTTTTTAAGCTGATCACATTTTTTATTTAAAAAGCAATAGTAATTAAGCAATTTTTTACCCCTTCCTTTGGATCTGTGTGAAGTCCTCCACCCGCATGACCATGCCAACACATTCTCTTTTCTATCAGTCGCCACCTCGGGAGAATCTGCGTGAAAATGAAAAATCAATTTGCAACCACCCCAAGAAACACGCGTAGAAAAGCCAATAGAAAGAAGAACTACTTGTCTGTTTTCCCTCCCTCATGCTCCAACTGCATCAGCTTGCTTTAATAAAAGATATTACTCCTCTCTAAAAACCTTGCCTTGCTTAAGGAAATAATAGTAAGAAAGGGACTATAAATCTAGTAGTACAGTAAGAGCATGTTCCAAGCAGCCAGGAGGTAAAGATAACAGAGCCTTAAATATTTCAGTTAAAATTACACCTAAGAACTGAAAGGTGGACTAAAGAACATAAAACTAAAACTAAAGTTCTGCAAGATAATTGCAAAACTCAAGCACATTAATAAATAGTGGAACATATGTAAGCAATAATACTCTTTCCACATACGTAAAGAGTAATTTTACTTGGGGGCAAAATAAACAGATAAAATCACTTCACACTTCTCTTTCCCATCAGGATGGGGATGGCCTACTGGTTCCGTATGACAGGTACAGGTTAATCCGGTCCAGGGGCCCTGCTGCAATCCCTGCACAGGATGTACAGGGGCAGTTAGGAAAAGAACCTGCTTTTTAGAACCAAATGCTCACTTCTCTTAGCACGTGGCCAAGATTCCCTGCTAAATAAATATGGAGAAAATGTCTGAACTTGTTAATGCATGTAGATGTACTGAAAAATAACAACTCACTACCACTAGGTGTTTCTGGCACTCAGAATGATGAGAATAAATTTCCATCGTTTCTTGATATTCCACAACCTAAGCAGAAATTTGAAGTAATAAAGCTCTATGTACTCAAGGAAAACTCACAGCTTTCTATGCATTGTATTTTCTACACCTGACAACATGAATCTAAGTATTACCACAAAAAAAAAAAAAAATCTACATTTTTAAGAGCTGTTCTTTGTAAGTTACCGTATTATCATTAGTTTCTAGAGATTCGAAAAGACTTCTTGAGGAGAGTGCAACAGTCTGAAGCTTCTAGGCAAAGTTATCTCCTCTTCTGGAGGCAGAAACATAACTTGCCATTTAACTTGCTGCACTTCAAAACTGTTCACAGTGAAAATAAAAAAAAAAAAATAGCAACAACAATAAAAAAATCAAAAACCAGCAGTCTAAACTCAAAGATGCTCCGAGGGCTCGAGTTTCCTTTGAACTGCAAGTAGGAAGAAAAAACATTTATACCTACCTCTGAAGCCTGCAATAATGGCCTTGAATAATCTCCCCCTAGACTGTGCCATGATCTTTGCTTATAGGTTGGTGGAATCTATAGAATAAAAACAGGGAAAAAAGTGAAAACAGAGTCATGTAGAATAAGCACTTCACATTCACAGAAATTAACCTAGTCTGTGTAAACAAGCATAACATGAAAACAAGGCAGATAGCTTTTTTGTTTAACAACTGACCATAGAAAAAGAAAACTGGTGAGGAGCAGTTGTAAAATAAATTACATTCGACCATTAAAAATGCTAAGTGGCAATGAACCTTTCCCTTCCCTGAATCCCCACTCCCATCAGACTTCGTTTCTTTTGTACCGTGAAAGCTCAAAGTTTCCCCCTCCTCTAATTTTAATTTTCTCCCACGTTGTCTTCTGACTTCTTCCAAATATTATTTTGTTCTGTTTTTCACTACGAATTGTTACGCTTACAGGTTCTGCCACTTTCAATTCCTCTTCGCTCAGCTCATGCCACGCTTGTCTTACAGACCACAGGGCTAATCAAAGCTACCAGTTCCTGACTGGGAAGCACTGGGACTATCAGAAACTAGAGCATGGCTGACTGGATATTCACGTATCCATCAAAGTATCTTTAACAGATACACTGCTAGGCACCAACTGTAGCACGCCTTACATGTTACATTGAAAGTAATTCATTTTCCTTAAGAGTTACACAGGATCATTTATTTTCCCTAGACTGACTGGCTGGCAGTGCTTTCCCAGTGGCAAAACAGGGACCTCTCTTTTGGCTAGCAATCATCTCTGGCCACGTCATCTTTGACACATTCAATATTAAACCTTCCACTGCTCTCTTGCAATATTAACCATACACCTCACACTATATAAAAATCACTACCACACAGCAAAATAGTGGAAGAACCGCTCATCGGCCCAAGGCAAAGCACAAATGCCAAAAAGGAAAAAAAAACTTCATCATAAAAAGGGTATTTTTAACCTTGACAAACAGCGGTACCGTGATATATTTTATGACTTGCCTTAAACATTCCTTTGCTCTTGTCCTAAGACACATACCATAAGTTATAATTTAGTCAGTCATTTTGAAGAAAATGAAGATCATTTCCCCACAAGTCACCACATGGCACTTGCTTATTTCAAACATTTCCATTATACGACACTACGTGCAGAGACATTACTAAACATTCCCATTATACATTCTGCACTTAGTAGAGCTAACTGGCCTGGCTGAACCGCCCTGATGCTTCCAAGACCTGGGTTAAATGAAGAGTTGCACTGATAAGGCACTTAATTGTAGATACATTCACAACTTCACAGTTCCACGTCAGCACAGAGGATTCCATCTAAACTGATACGCTCTCCATATGACCAGTGACAGCTCCATAGAACGGAAAAAGAGAAGGACCTCAAGGCACCTCAGCACATGCCAAGCTGCTGCAAATTCACGTGACCATTACAAAGGCATGGTTATTTTGAAGAAAAGTTCCCACCGACATGCAAGAGGAGGAGTAAGCACTCCTAGCAGTAACCGCGACGTGGCCCCTGGGAAGTACCTAGAATGCAACACCAAACTAAGCCGTACAACCAATACTATGCGTCGGCTTCTTTTCAGATAACACAGCTGGAACCTCTCCTGAGCAGTACCATTCTCTCCTGCTTGGCCTTGCAAGAAAAAAAAAAATCTTGAGTACTGTAAGAATTTAAATTCAGGTATTTAACTCTGAATGCTTTTTGTTGTTGTATATTCCTAGCACATGGGAGTAAACAATTGATGCTCCAACAGCTATTAGAAATAAGCTAATTACTGTTCTTCTAGAGTGTACTCGTGGGATATCATAAAAATATTTTACTAATAATTCATACCCTTTGACCTCAAAGTTCACAAAGGTCTCTTCTGACTGACTTATGAGACAAACAACATCACGGAAACAACGTCTATGGAAACATCAGCAGACCTGGCCTCAATTACTGCATTACATAGCCAACTTACTTGACTGAAGCTATAAACTGCCACGGGGTTAAAAGATTAATACAGCAAAAATATGAAGAGATTTGCACAAGATACACACAAAAACCAAAGTTCTTATTTTCAGTCTTGAGCCTGGAAGACTGGAGGTTTCAATTCTCTCCCAGGCTCCTGCTAAAAACCAGGTCTCAGCAGAAAAATAAAGAATTAAACAAGGTAAACAATTTACTTCACTGTTAAGTCCTCCAGCCATCTGGAGCTAAACTGCCCAAATGACAGGGACTGCAGCCGTCACTCTCCGCACATCCCGCGGGCAGACTTGGGACTCTACTTTCCCTCCCTGTAACTCTTTCCCAATAGACTTCAGACTACAAAAGAAAGGCATACTTGAACCTTACTGCAGCAGGTCATTGCTTTAGAAGAGCAAGAACAAGCCCTGCTTATTTCTGAATTTAAGAAATTACGCGGGGAACTTTAATTCTGGCACTTGCTAACTTTTGAATGTCTGACTCTGCACCAGTTTGTTCTTTTAATGTATTTTTGGATATGATTCTGTATACGCTAAAGGATTAAACAGATGTCTAGCAGTGATTGCACATAAAAGTCATGTTGCTAAAGTGTCATGACTGTTGGTAGTAGTTTAAATACTATAAATGCAAACAAACAACAGGGGTTAAACACATTTGCACAAGGTCAAATCCACAATTAGAAGCTTCTTTCTGGAGTACGTTACATCCTGTTCCAGACGTACCGCACTAATCTAATGGGGATGGGTTTTTTTTAAACTAACGGTAACAGAAAATATAACTGAAGGGAGGATTCAAGTACCTGTGCAGTATTGAAGTCTCATTGTTAATTTTGCTGAGTTTGTAAAGCAAGAAAAGAAAAGATGAATAGGAAAGAGCAAAGGAAGAGGAGAGAAAAGGTGAAAATATTCTGGTGTAAATACAGACTAAACTGTCACTAATATGAACAATATAAACTTAACTGGGGTTACTTTAGCAACGGTCAACATGCAATTGCTCTGTACACATACCCAGAGCAAAGGAAACCAAGGAGGTTAACAAAAAAAATACCTTAAGGAGTTTCGTCCAGAACATCTTAGTAATACACCCTCATATTTGGCTTGTTTTGGTAAAACACATTTCAACGGCAGAACGGAAACCCTCCCAGCATCACAGCAGGCCCCCCCACTGTACACCACAGCTCCTCTTACCACAGGGAGCGTTGCTCACCCTGTGCCCCCCCGTATTCCCCAAACGACTTCCACATCAGATTCCCACCTGTCCTACTTCATTATATATCCTTCCTCACAACAATTTTCAGTATTACTAGATGTCCATTTTTACAGACAGACATATGGGATTGCTGATCTGCTCAGCAGCAATACTTCCTCTACAACGGGATTTTGAAAATTCCAGGAATTTAAAATACTGCATTACAAAGCATCTGTCAGTAAAGACTGCTGACTAACGTAAACTGTTGATTAATAGTTCTCACACACCAAGTTGTTCAACTACATGACTGAAGTCCAGATAAGGGAATTCAGCAATGCACACAGACATGTGAAATGATGTCTGGACAATAAACATCAGTGCAATTTTACAGAACAGACCAGACAAAAAACAACAACAACAACCAAAAAACCAAACCAAAAACCCGCAAAATATAAATAATGAAAATACCTGAAACTTCTCTTACAACCACTTTCAGAGCAAGACAAATTATTAAATTAAGAAGAGGAACGTGCTCTTTATCACATGTCATGTGGCAACTGGAAGGGCAAGATAATGTAAGGGAAAAAAAAAAAGTCTCTTCTATGTTTTACCGTTACATTTAAAATAA
The DNA here is from genome assembly GCF_036417535.1 of Chlamydotis macqueenii. Lineage (NCBI taxonomy): Eukaryota > Metazoa > Chordata > Aves > Otidiformes > Otididae > Chlamydotis > Chlamydotis macqueenii. The sequence continues at coordinate 2,815,800 of NC_141566.1, forward strand.
TTTACAAAGCTTTGCTTTCTACAACTACCAAAATTCTCTCTGAAAGAAACCCCTCAGTGTTTGTCTTGACTTATGCAGATTCCTAGTAAAACAGTTATCCTTAGTTAAAGGTTGCTGGACCTGTTCAGTCAAACGCTATCTTCCTTCCATTTAAGTTTTAGATCAAACAGAATTTGCCATTGCTTTTATTTTGGACGCAGGCAAACTGTTCTACCAAAAAAAAAAAAAAAAAAAAACCCTAAGCTTTCTAGGAAAAAAAAAAAAAGCAAAAACAAAAAGCAGTCTTTGGTTATTTCTCAAAGCTTACCAAGCAGGTCATGTCCAACACGCCCTTTCTCTCTCTTACTACTCATCACAGATCCTAAATTCAAACCACAAGTTTTGACACGATGAACCCTTCCCTACTCCAACCGCAGGAGCTACGTTTACAGAAATACAAACCGATCTCAATATCAAGAAGTGGAGTCTGATCACAACCCCACAGTATTTGTGACACCTGTTTTTCCCCTCCTGTTTTCCCTGTTTGCCGCCACAAACCTCTGCTATTTGTGTAGCTATATCACTAGAAGCAGAACCATGGCTGTACAGTTGATTTTACTCACCAAAGTGACTTTACTACAGCAACGAGAAGCACCGTGTTGCTGGTATAATCATGTCACATCGCGTGCGCCCTCCTGGGAAGGCCCTCACTGGGAATTTAGGAACACTTTGGGGAAGACGTGCCATTACAGCCAACTATCTGAATTTCCCAACTGCTTGGGACCTTATTCCCAGATGACTCGAATGGACACACCTTAGGACCACAGCAAACAAGTTTAAGTTGTTTTAAATGCAAAACTAAGTGTGTTTCTTCAATTTTTTTTTAATATATAGAAAAGCTTTCAGAATAAACTCATTAAAATATTTAGAGTCCTCAGTAGTGTATAAACACAGCAAAATAATTCAATAACTGAAACTAAAATAGGATGCACACACTTGCTCACAGATTTTTTTTTTTAAATGCTGAATTACCTAATCTATAAAAATCAACGGCTAATCACTCTGAAATACAACCCGCTGAACCGCCTAGCCAACTTCTGACAGACACTTCTGTTGCTGCAGGCACCAATATTTCTTGAACTAACTGAAAAATGAGAAGCCAAAAAAGAAAAAAAAAAAAAGGAAACTGAAATTGCAGTCAGTGCATTTTCCCCTGTCAGCAAATTCAATTACATGTTAAAAACGTCATGTCAACTAGTCCCAAAATTTTGAACACTACAATCAATAACTCCAGAGCACTAAGTCTGAGCTAGATAATAATCAAATAAATTTGCACAACACACTTATATAAAACGTGTTGCCTATTTGTCATAATACGGCACAAAGTTTTCACTTAACAAAATGTAAGATCTTGCTCGTGCATTTAATGAATTCTAATTTTCATTCAAATAGACCTTGATGCAGAAGCGAAGTAAAAATTAATCACCAGACTATAAAAAAAAAAAAAAGAAACGCATAATCGACCACTAACACAGAAATGCCTAGAAATTAAAAGGCCAAAGAGACAAATACATATATATGCTACAGACTTAGCCGTAGCTTTCTAGTTCAGAAAACTGAGTGCAAATCAACATGTAGCGACACGTGGCAACTAAAACTTAGCAGGAACGATCGGCATTTCTCACATGAAAATAAAAAACACTCAAAAGGAAAATAGAATTATAGTTAATACTTCTATACATCACCACGGTAGCATTGTTTATTCACTAACATCTGAAATAAGTTTCCAGGAGCAGTGAACAATACTGAGTACCTAGATTATTTTAATGTATTGAAACATATGGGGAAAACATTTGGTCTGTATCAACTTCAACTCTCAGCTTCCTCTCTTGCACAAGTTTCAAAACTACAACCCTGTAAAAATTTACTACTTCAGTCCTGCTCGTCTCAGCTGCTAACTAACAGGAACTTGACTGCAGCCAGTGACAGAATTTTGCCTGTCAGGGGCAACAGATCAAGGCAGGTGACAATGAAAAGATAGTCAAACAGCAGTACTCTGCGGGGGGGGAAGGAGAGGAAAAAAAAAAAGGTTATTATCAAACAGCTACCTAAGAGTTTACAGAAAGTTCATTCACTCACTCTTTGAGACACACCTCCTTCGCTTGCTTTGAAAAACGTCTATGAATTATTGAAAACTGGACTCATTCAATTTGACATATGCACTCAATTCCTTAGTTGTTACAAAAAAAAAAAAAAAAAAAAAATCATTCACTGGAACAGGTTACAGCCTTCCGCTGCTGACAGAAAGCATTCCAGCTCTCATTTCCTTTCCCCACATAACGCCAAAATCACCTGTCAGCACAAGTTATCCTCTACACAAATGCTCAGCGTCCGTTCAAAGGCGGTTTATTAACGCTCGCCCACAAGAAGAGGGTGGAACGCACCGCAACCAGGCGGAAGGGTCACCTAAACGCGACCGCAACGGCGGCAGAGCTTCAGCCTGAGGCTCTCCGGGCCCAGGCGTGCCCCAGACTGTATCAGCCACGACCGAACCACCGTCCACGCACGCTGCAAAGGCAGCCCCACGCACCCCCCAACCCCGCCACCCCCTCTGCAGGGGCGGCCTCCGGGAGTGAGGGAGGCGACGGCACCGCCCCCCCCCCCCCCCCCCCGCGACCCCCACTCCGGGCCCTTGCCGGGCGGCGAGCGCTGACAACCGGGCAAGGGAAGGACGAACCGGGCCGGCCTCGCAGAGCTGTGCGGGGCCCCTCACCGCCCTCACCCCCCCCGCCACGCACCTGACTGCTCCCGGGGGCCGCGCGGGCCCGCTGCCACCCGCTCCCCGCAAGACAGCCGTGCGCGCAGGCGGCGGCGGCGGCCGCCGGAGGCCGCAGCAGGGCGAAGGCGAGCAGCCGCCGCTTGCGACAGGCGGCCGCCACCAGGCTCCGCGGAGCCCCCAGCGGCGCCATCTTGCGCGGGACAAGAGAGGATTGTGGGGCGCCGGCGGACTCGCTGGGAGGAGCGGCGGGGCGGAGACCCGCTCCCGGCCCGCCCGCCCGGAGGAGAAGGAGGGGCACGTCGCCATGGCAGCGCCCCGCTCCGCAGCGGGAGCCCGCCCAAACCGCGCTCCCGCCCGGCCGCCGCTCCGCCATGTCCAGGGGGTTTTCCCGCCCGTTTGGTCTGGCCGGTGGGCAGCGGCCGGGCGGGAGCGCGCCTCAGCTCCGCCATGGCGCCCTGAGGAGGGCGGGCGCTTCCGCGCCGAGCTGGGCAGCAGCCAAGCCCTTCCCGAGGTGTCACCTCCTCAGGAGGGTTTTTGTTCTGAACGTACGGATAACGGCATCCTTTTTGAGAAATTGGGCTGTTGAAATATGGGGGTCCTCAAGCCCAAACCATGCTCATGTTGGTCAGCAGCTCCGTTAACATGGCGGAACTTTTAAGTCTCTCCTGTGCACTGGGGGGCTTCTTCCAGAGAACAGGGGCCCCAGCTGGCATGTGTCCCTCTCGGCAGACTTCAGGGACCCCCGCAGGGCGAGCGCGGCTGGAGGGGAAGGTGCAGACATTTACAGTGGCCTATATACGCTCATCATTGGCATGCAGAGCCGTGGGGAAGCTGTAACTCTGTGTGGCATTTTTAATCACGCAAAGATTTCTTCAAAGCTACCAGAGCTTCACTACTGATGCTCCTGCCTTGAGGGAGAGGTGTAAGCTCATTTGCAGGGGAGAAAGACAGGCAGACAGACAGAAAGGAAGAGGACAATTGGCTTAAAGCTGATTTTTAATGAGGCAGGCTTTCTCTAGCCTGTGCTTTGATACGCAACTTTGCATCTGACCAGGATTCACTTTAAACGACGGAGGCGACATTTCTCTGTCACTAATCTAATTTTTCATCACAATTGCATTTGGCAGTGCTTGGTCTGAACAGTGCCGCCCAGTGGCATAATTCAGGAAGAAAAAAAAAAGAAATTCTAGGCTTATGGCTTCCTTTGCAACGCCCTTTGCAACATGGAAGTTTGACCAGGTGAAATGGGATAACTGACTCTTTGGCTGGGATAGCCTGGACAGACGGGCTGGAAAACACTGCAGCATCTTTTGAGTGATTTCAAATGTTTCTGCACGCATTGCTGAGACAGCCTTCATATATACAGTGTATGTATGCACTTACAGTGCATTCTGCATCGATCCGGCCAGCACAGGCTCTCGGCGTACGGTATATATCTGGTATTTCCACCACATCAAGCTCTTTGGACATGCGCTACATGGAATATCCTGCATATGGATAAAAGAACCCTGAACCGTGCTATCCACAGTATTTGACATAGCTCTAATTTTTTTTTGTCTAATGTAGTTTTAAAGTTCTGAAGCAAGCACCAACTACAAAATAAATATATTCCTCTCATAAAATATGAAGAGGAATGTTTAGTGTTCTGTTGAAATACCGGAAATTACATCCTTTCATTCATCTAACACTGACAAAATACATCAGCAGGCTTGTGGAGAGGAGGCGATTCATTTTGAAAAAGGGAGTAAAAGTGCTAGACGCTAGCAGCTTAGTTTACAGATAACTAAGGGGTGACTATACCCCATGCTGTAAACATTTAAGAAGGGTGAGAAATTATTAATAATGAAAGAAGGAAGGAGTACTGGAAGTAATGTGATCAAATTATATACAGGAAAGTGAAAGATAAATATCTAGTAAAAAACTGTCATAATGGAAATGTGATAGGATAGTTGGTATCCCCCCATTTAGGATATCTAGAATAAAAATGGCTAAGACATGAGAAAATTATCTGCACTGAAAAATCTCACGTTACATACATATGTATCCCAGTTTTAGAAATACAAAGCTGTGGCGCGGGAGGTTCTTGCTCACAAAGGAAATGCTTAAAGTGTCTTTATCACGGTTAGTAATGTTATTAGTGAAAAACAGTAGTCTAAGGCAGCAGTAGCAGCAATTCCAGGAGGTTGTTTTGTGATCCTAATTTCACTTCTGCATTTCTCCTTGATGTATCACACAGTATTCTGGCTGTCCAGCACTTACTATCATCTCTCTTCGTCTTCTTAACAAACACGTTTTCACATTGGATTAATCTCATTAGGAGGAGTGGGAGGTAAAAACGTTTCCAAACTTGCCTGTATATGAAATATTATCTGCTGCCTGTGGGTAACTGCTCCTCTCGTGACTTCTGCTTCCAGTACCACATGTCCTACGCTGACCAAGAACGGTATGAAAATGAAGAGAGGCCGGAGGTGCAGAGGCAAATTCTCGCTGAAATTGCCAGGAAGTTGCCGGTGTACACGAGAACGGGGAATGGAGGTCAGCTAAGCAGAGAGCTTTGTTTCCCTAAATCTCACCAAGCAGCTGAAGTAGCAAGTGCTGGCAATGCAGACGATCGTGCCGACCAACAGCGCGTTCCTAATGCCACAGCGTGCACTGAGTAACTCTTGTGCAAATAATTCTAATGCCTTTGCTCTCAGGTTTTATGTTTGGGAAAACAAAAAAGCCTCAAACGCTTCCATTCATCTTCAGTGGAGCACCAGGTGCTGCCTGTGAGAAGCAATGAGTTACCCTTTGTAGTTACAGCTCAAAAGCCTGCTCATGTTGTCCGCGGTTAGTAATAGTAACAGAACGGCAAAATCTGGAGCTGTTCTTACGGAAAATGGAGTCTAGCTTAGAGATGCAAGACAGCATTCTGTGAACAGATTTCTGGACCTTGTTCTGCGATTAACTGCAGACTGCACTCCTTTGAGCTGCAAAGAAACCCGTGTTCCTGTTGGAGGCTCTGACCTGGGCATTTCTGTCAGACAAGCCAAAGAATCCTGAAGTAAAGAACTGCTGTACGGACAATTATCCAAATGGCATGTACGTGAAGTCTGAGGAGATGTGGAAGCCAGAGGGAAGCATACAGTTTTGTTTTGTTGCTTTTAAGCTGGTTGTGTGCTTTGCAGTGGGGATTGTTCCCCACATCTGCAAGCCTCCAGAAGAATTATGAGCGTTGCTTCTCTGATTATGACCTGGCAGCAAAAATCAGCTGCAAATGCACTCATCTTTTGCAGCGACAGAGGCAAGAATATGAACAGTTAGGAAATGAGCAGAATATTACTCACATGTGCAAAATGAACACTTTTCTGTTCCTTGGTACTAATGTGTCTTTGATTTCAGGTATTCGATTCTGTGATCGATGCCAGCTAATAAAACCTGACCGTTGCCACCATTGTTCTGTCTGTGCTACGTAAGTTACTGGATTGTTTTCCACTGAAGTGAATACGGTCACCATGAAATCATGCGAACGGGCTGGTCCTTCACGTGTGTTTTTACAGTAAAGGTGCCCAAGTACCAAGTTCCAGCTGCAGTCAGCAGTGAGTGTCCGTATGTGACAACATCAGCAGTTGTGTTTCTGCTGTTTGTGGCCCTGAAGTGCTTGCAGTTCCCCTACTTGCAAGTGCATCAGCATTAAGTTGCTAGGAAGCATGCCATCTAGTGAAGATTAACTGGTTAACATTAACTGATCTTCCTTTTTTCTTTTTCGTTCTTTTGCAGATGCGTGCTAAAAATGGATCATCACTGTCCATGGTACGTCCACGATACTGGTTTGTAGAGGCTGTTTAAATACATTCCTTCCCCAGAATAGTGTCTGTACACCTTTCATTGCAGATAATGCATCTCAGTGCAAGGAAATTTATAAAATAATTACACTGTGATATTCCCTGAAATGTTTGGTATTTTGAAAGACAGATCACTCATGTTTATTTAACAACTATGTGTAAAAAAGCTGTTCTATCGATATTTAAAAATCCAGCTGCTAATTCAGTCTTTGACTATTATTCAGATTTTAAGGAGACTTCAACTTATCCTTTAATTTTGGACATGTAGTCGTTCCAGCATGCAGCTGGTGGTCGCTTTCAGTAATAACATTTGCACACAGATTGTTTCTGAAATGACGCCTGCCACTTGTGCGTGGTCAGAGACAGTTTGTGTAGAATGGTCTGTGGATGAATTAAGTTTTATACGTTTTGGGAACTGCTGCCACTAAGTTTCTTAAACTACTCCTTTTTAAAAAAAAAAAAAATTATTTCAGAAATCAGAAGCAACACAAACATTTCCCACCTGAACCTCCCTGGTAATCCTAAATTTAGAGAACTTTTCAAACCTCAGCTTGAGACAAACACCTGCTATTTTGTCTGCATTCCCTTGTTCCTTTTTAGAGCTGTCCTGCGCGTGGAGAATTGCAATCAAATTTGGGTTTATTTGTTTGGCCTGTCAGCAAACCAGCAGTGGTGAATCCAGCTCCTGAGTTTTGCAAAGGAACAAAGTAACACACAGATTCCAGATCTGATTGCCTTTGCAGACAAAAACAGACCAGAGCAGTTAGAGCCTGCCTCTGTGACAGATTTACCAGTGGCACCGGCTTGAAAACACATTCCAAAAATACAAACTCTCCTTTGACTTGGCATAGCAAGAAGTCTTCAAGTGAAAAGCAAAGGCTTTACGTGCATTTCATTTTGACCAGCAAGGGGAGCTGTTTATTGAGGCAATTGTCTTGTACCATGAAGAGGCTTAGTAAAACAAACAAAAACATTGTAGTATTCATTGTGTTACAACTGTGTGCTGTACATATCCTGATTTCAACTTTGCTTTTGTTCTCTAGGGTGAATAACTGCATTGGATTTTCTAACTACAAATTCTTTCTACTGTTCTTAGCCTATTCTTTGTTGTATTGCTTGTATATTGCTGCAACAGTCTTCAACTATTTCATTAAGTATTGGACAGTAAGTTGTGAAATCGGTTACTTTTTCATATCCTGTGAGTCTCGTGGGGTTAGTCACTCTTGGTACTTTTTGCTCTCAGTCACTAGAGGGTCTGCATTCCTCCTGCAGGGTATTCCTGTGCCCTTCTTTTGGGTGTAACCGTAGCAGGATTTCGGTTGGGTAACTCCTGTTATATGTCTGAAACGCACAAAGCGAGAGGCAAACAGACTTGAGGAATTGCAAACTGTAGAGTTAGCTGCTGCCAAAGAAGTTGTATCCTTTTCCTGGTCTTGTGTTGGCACGTATGGAGTCTTTGGGAACTTACCACTGCTTTCCTAGTTTGGAAACCTCAAATGGCCTTCAAAAGAAGACACGCTTCACTGAAAGAGAGCCCAGGGTTGCTCTCTACAAAAACATGCTGGTGCTTTTTCAGTGCACGTTGGGTCCGTGAGAACTCATAGCACTGAGGTCAGAGGTGTTAGGGGGACACCACCACTTGAGTTACGTCAGGCTCCTGCACGTAAACGTGGTGAATCTTCCCAGCTGCAGATAGAGCTGCTGTTTTCTGGCCATATCTCTGAACTTCAAAAAACCCCCAAGTTCTACTGGTGCCGGAAATAATTGTCTCCTAAGTAGAAATTCTTAGCAGTCAACATTTGATGCTTTGAAAGTGGCTGCAAGAACACCTCCTATGTATTTCAGTCCTCGTACAGGAAACCATTAATTGTGGCTGGGTGGTGTTCTTTTATGTTGCTTCCTGAACTGCCTGGCCATATTCCTTTGCAACTTTCTCTGGATTGTTGTCGTAAGGATTAGATCTATTGCCCCTAGAGAGAGAGAGCAAACAAGGGAAGGCATAGAATGCAGATCCGGGGGGTGCTGTCCTACCGTTTACTGCAGCTGATAGTTTCCAAAATCTCAATTTCTGGAAGAGTATCTGCTCCCTTCTCTCCCCTGCTACTAAACTAGAACTTCCTGGCACTGATCTGTGCATATGTACTGAAAAGGAAAAAAAAGGTCAAAAAACCTTGGTCGTTTTCTAATCCCCACATGACTCCTTTCTCAATGTAAAAGTTGACTGCAATAAAGCTCGCTCCTTGCTCAGTTACTGATTATCATTCCTATGCAAGCAAGGCCAATGAACAGTTCCAGTAGGAGACCGGCCTTTTGTCTTCAGTTTTTTAGGTCCCCTGTGCTGCTAACTCCGTGTGACTGAGTTCAAGTAGCTTAACTTTGCCGTGCGTTAATTGATTCGATTTGTGTGGGTTTAGTGGCTCATCACTTCCATGAAATGTCTCTGAGATGCTCGTGGGACCCTTGCAGGAATTGTTTCTGGTGCTAAGAGAGGCACCGAGACGGGAGCTCTGTGGCTGCCTACGTGGGATGGGCAGAGGCTGAGATGTTTTTCCTTTGAGGAGCCCACCGCCCATCTGCAGGTGCGCGCTTGTGAGGGCCTCTGGCACTGGACTCTTCTGCTGTAGAAAGAACTCAGTGTTTCCTCTGCTTCTAAGATCCCGCTTGGCTTTTAAACTTCTCCAAACCATCTGTGTTCAGTTCTAACGCTGCCCGAGTGCTGTGGCTGCAGAGGCCAGGTTTTTTTGGCACGCCTTAGCTTGCAGGAGGTGCAGAATTTTAAGGTACGCAGGGGAAACTCAGCAGAAGGCAAACAGGGCTTCCAGAGCCTGTGCCTGCCCGCTTCCCTGTGGGCACCGGGCGTGTTTCTGGTGCCCAGGCGGGAAGCTGTGGTTGTACCGGCTCCGTTACGTACAAATAGTAGCAAAACCTGGCTTTCTGCTTTGGTTGCAAGAGGGGAAATGAAGGAGATCATTTCTTTGTCTCCTCTTGCTTTTTCTAGCAAGGTGTGACTTCTGTGTGTAAAATTTGAGAACTCCCAATAGGAGTTTTAGAAAATTTCCAGGGTTTTTTTTTTTTTTTTTGGTTCTTACCACTTGTCCTGTGTTGCTTTTCTTTCCAGGGTGATCTGGCCAGCGGACGTCCCAAATTTCACGCCCTTTCCCTTCGCTCCGTGGCGACCACCAGGGACAAGCGACCCGCACGCGGCCCAGGCGCTGACAGCCACGCCCCGCCTCCCGTCCCTGCTCTCCCGCCGCGGCCTTGATTGACGGCTCCGGCAGCCAATCGAGCGAGGCCGGGGCGCGCGCTTCCCGCCCTACCCCCCCCCCCCCCCCCCCGCCCCCGCTCCGCTCCGCGGTGGCGGCGCAAGCGGGGCCGGCGCGGCGCGTGGCGGCGAGGGCCGGCGCGGGGGCCGCGCCCCGGCGTATGGAGGCGATGCCCTGCCAGAACCAGCGGCTCGGCCCGCGCCCGCAGGACGAGCAGCCGGCGGCGGCGGCGGCGACAGCGACAGCGGGCGGCAGCTCCCGGCTGATCCGCTTCACCGAGCCCGGCGAGGACAGCGGCTGCCCCAGCCCGGACAGCAGCAGCAGTAACGGAGTGGTGGCGGCGGCACCGGTACCGCCGATCCCCGCTGGGGAGGGCGTCGCGCCGCCGGCGATCGGGCCGCAGCTGAAGCTGCTGCCCATGAACGACCAGCTCCGGGAGCTCCAGACGATCATCAGGGACAAGTGAGGGCGCGGCGGGCAGCGCCCGGGGAGGCCGCGCGGTGCCGGGAAGCGTGGCCCGGGGAGGAGCCGGGGCGGGGCGGGGGGGGGAGGGAGGCTGAGGGGGGATCGCCGCCCGCCGGCCCCTTTTTCCCTCCGGGAGCCGCGGCCGCGACGAGTCCGGTCTCGGCCGGCCTCCACCGACGGGGGGCTGCCCCTCGGGGCGGCGGGCGGGCCTCTCGGCAGGACGTGCTCCCGTGCCGGGCTTAGCGCCGCGCTGCGGGGCGCTGGGGCTGGCAGCCATTTCTGGTGACGTGGGGCCGGAGGGGAGGGGAGGGAAGGTGCGCGCCCGCCGCCGCCGTGCCCGGCCATCCCGCCCCTCACCGCCGCCTCGCCTCGCCCCGGCGGCCGGCAGCGCTCCCGGGGGGGCCTTCGGTGGCCGGCTCCGCCTCGGGGCCGTCGGTGACGAAGACATGAATCTGGCGGCTTTTAAAACCTTCTACAGATTTTTTTTTTTTTTTTTTTGCACTTTTACATCGCTCCACACCACGGGTGGCTCAGAGCTTGCTTACCGCATCATCATCAGCGTACCAAGCGCTACAAAACCCCTGAGAAAGGAAGCTGTAGCTTATTGTCACACTGGCGTGACACTGGGTGTCACTGCCACTGCCTGGATATCTCGTGGACTGTACGCAGGATGGGGTGGATTAAGACAATGCAGGTATAGGAACACAGACTGCGTTTAAAGGTTGGCAAAGGACAGGCGCTGAGTTTGGGAATAAAATGGCAGGGAAATCACAGGAGTTTGCTGAAGATTGGGACTGCTGTGCTAAGGAGAATGTAAGGACCAAGTCTGTGCAGTCGGTAGCGGTAGTGGTGGGGGGTCTTAAGGATTTGGGGACAAGGGTGGCTGGAAGAAAACAGATCACAAGGACAGTCTGAGAGAGCTAGAAATAAGAAAAAGATTGGAGAGAATTGGGACTAGCCAAAATGAAAGTGAACTGGAATTGGATGTTTGAGGAGCGGGGCCTGGAACAAATTGGCAAAAAGAATAGCTTTGTAACAAAAAGTTGGGGATAGCGTAGAGACTAGACCATGGTGGGCTGGAGGAATGGGAGAGAGCCAGGACTAAGGAGGGAGGCAGAGAAGGAGAGAACAGTTTGTTTGCTTAGGGCACATTGCCTGCAAAGGAGACTGCTTTTGTTGAAGGCATTATTTTGCGTTGTTGTCACTTGGTGTCACCAAGAGTCCTTGCTGCCGCTGTACCTTGTGAAACATAAAGGTGTTATTCCAGTTTTAGAAATCTTAAGCTGAAGTGCAGAAATCTGTGCAAGATTGTGCCCACGGCTGAACATCCACTGTGAGAAACTTAAGACTGAATGTTTTGCGATGCCTTACGTAGCATCTCAGATGTTGAAAGCATACCTCCCACTGGTCACATCTGTAGCTTTGATTGTTCAGCACTTGGAAGGTGATAAGATACTGCATTTAGCATGCGACATATGACAAATAGAAGTAGCAGCCATCTATTAAAAGCACATTTTGCCTACTGTGATGCAAGAACCACCGGCAGACACAGAAGCGTGAAATCGAGTTTATCGATGGAGTGATCAGCTTCTGAATAAAACTTCTTCCTGCAGTGCTTGGGCTTTCTGACATCTGCAGTGTCTTACACATAGCACAGACGCGGTTCTTCCCCTTGTTTCACATCGGTCCATCTGCACAGTCTGCATTTTGGGATTTCCTGGCTCTTGGGTGTTTAACTTTGTAGCTGATAACACTGATACATTTTTATGCAAAACTATTAATAATCTCTCAAAGACAATACTTCACATTAATTTAATTAGCTTACATGAGCCTTGTTACCTTCAAGTACGAGTTGTCTTCAAAACATTGCGGAAAAAACATACTGTTATTGCAGGCAGGAGCACACAGAAGTAGCGCAGTCTTGATATAAGGAGGGCAACTGCAGCAAGACCACACAAAAGACCTCTGCAGGTGAGAACGTCTGCCTGGCAGCTTCCCTGCCTAGCTGTAAGTGGGCTAAGTAGAGAGAGGAAATCCAGACTAGGCTTGGCGGTGGCCTATAAAAGGTTTTGAGGTTAGTGAAAAGGAACTAGCGTATCGTTTTGATATCCAGGCGAATACTAGCAATGTGGTTACTGTATCCAGCTAGGTTTTTTAAATTGTTATTTTATTGTAAGTAGGTTTTGAACTCTTGCAAATATGCTTAGTACGTTTCTGGTTAAAGTGAGCTTATCCAGAAACAAGCAGCTGATATTTTAATGTTGAAGAGATTTTTTTTTTTTTTTTTTTTTTTTAGAGTTGCATCAGATTCATTGCACAAGACTTTGGTAAGGGGAAGTACAGAGTAAGACTTGTAAATAGTGAATTACTCATAACATCTGCAATGATAGCAAACTGTGCTTTATTCTGAGCGTGACGCTGCCCTGGCAGCGGAGATGTAACTGTCACTTCCAAGCTCCTTTCCCAACCTGTGAGGAAAACCGGACAACAGCCTGCCCAGAAAGACAGGTGTAGGCTTTGTATGTAAGGACAGTAGGGAAACATTATTCTTGCATTCTGTCCCAGAAAGTCAACTGCATCTCAGTAAATAAGAGATCCAGACTGGCCTATTTTAGTGGCTATCGTTCCGAAAGATGTTAAAACACTCTCAGCTGCAAGGATGAGAGGATTTCTTATGGACTGGCTAGGAACTGTTGCAGTAACCTTACAGTGGGCAGGTGTAATCTGCCTTTAGATGACTCCATGACCTCTGTAGCATTCAAGCCAAGTGCTGAAAGAAACTCCTCCTCAGGAGTATCATATTTGTGAATAAGCAGCTATACGGCTAAGAGGAGCTACTGGTCAAAAAAATCCGATTTAAACTGACAAAAGGGTATGCACTGCTTGGGCAAGAGGGAGAAGCTGTGTCACGTACAGGGCAATTAGATACCTATCACTTAGTCTTTCTTTCTGGATTAAAAAAAGAACAGGTAGCAACAGAGCTGCCTTAACTCAAGGAGGATATATGCATCACTTCATGTGGCAGGAGCTGGGTGTTCCAGGTACAGCAGTCACCTGAAAAGGTCTTGAAAAGGGCAGAAATTAAAAGGCAAGCTACTGAGGGGAGAGAAACAGAACAAAAGCAGGGAAAACCCAGTCAGTTTAGGACTATTACTGTGAAGTAGGGAAGGGATGGGTACTCCCAGTGCAACGCAAGTTAGAATCAAGCACGCTTACATGGAGCTAAGGGTGGTCACGCCAGATGCAGAAGACCTTGGGGACTCTGTGTTGTCCAGAGCGTGAGCTGCTCAGAAAAGTGGAAAGCTCTTTCCTTGTTCCGGAGAGAATTCAGAGAAAGAAGTCACAGCCTTTCAATTAGAATAACTCCAGTCTATAAAAGAAAAGCCCACCTTCATGTGGCTGCTCATCATGTCCTGTGGTGCGTTCAGAGACAGCTGGCCAAGTCTGATAGACTAAAACGACCATGTATTCCTTTGGCTTCATTAAAGTTATCAAGAACTAGGTCTGTGTGCCAGAACCGGGGAGATGGATAGATCACCTCAACTTGAATGTTCGTGGCTTTGCTTGTCTTTCCTCGGCCTTGTTCACTTTTCTGTCTAGCGAATGCTTAACGAGTGGGCAGGTACCTTTTACACTGTCTATTGGATCTGAATTTTGAGTTCTCTAATGGGATGTGAACTGATGCGGTTAAGTATTACACGTTTGGGAACAAAGTTTCTAAGGAGGGTCTGACCTCAGAGTCATTTCTGGCCTGCACAGATTAGAACGAGGGATCTGGAAGCTGAAATGAGTAGTGCAGTGATTTGTAATGTAGAGCGCTGGTTTCTGTAGAAACAAATTCATTATCTCAGATTGACAGTGTCATTTTAACTCCTGATTTAACAATAGACGTGATTTAAATGTAGGTATTTAAAGGTTATTGTGTCTGTTACGTGCGATCATTCTGTTGTGTTCTGCTACCGTTTCTTATTCCCTAGGGAACCGAGTGAACAATATAGAAATGAAGACAGTAAGCGGTAGGACACGCAGCCCTGACTGCTGTACAGAGTGGGATGATTCAGGAGTGTGTAACTCACCTGTGATGAGTAACGATAACTGCTACAGGCAGGAAGGGTGGGATCCCTTTCACACACTAGCCCCTCAGTCCAGGCATTGAAAAAAAAAATTAAAAAAAATTAAGAGGTGAAATAAATACAGCAGTGCTGCACGTCCTGTTTCCCAGCTACATCATCTCCATTTAACGGCAGCAGTTCGTCCAGTGCCTTAAGTTTTCTTACCAAGGCCTTCTACAAATTCTCTTTAGGGAAGTGGCTTTTTTTCAGTCATGCCTTCATGGCAACCTGGGTGGCTCTCAAGAAGTTCTTCTGTAAGGTGACTAGAGAAACAGGAATGGCTAAAGCACGTCAGACCACGACACGCATAGCCTACAGCTGTATCAGTGCTTGTAAACAGTAAGGAAGGAACCCTGCAGTTAGCTTGCATTATGGTACGTTCCCAAAAAACGTATCTTCTCACCTCCTAAGACGTGCATGTGACTTTAATTGTACATCAGCCATGCTTCCACACCCTCAAAAACAGAAATGAAATTAATTTGTATTGTTGAACAGAATGTTTGCGTTGTCAGCCGTGTGCTACAACAGTCAAGTTTTAATGCCTCACTTTTTTGAGATGTTGTGTGTTACTTTATTAAGAAGGTGAAAAAGTTTCCAGTGGCTGTCAATCGTTACTTTCTATCCTCTGTCTAGTATTTAAGGTGAACAGTTACAGTGTTTTCACATAAGCCTTTTTTTCTGGCCCCTAGCAATTCTCATATGATGTGGGGCTTGAAATCTGGTCACAGCTTTCCAGCTGCGGGTGGACAAGAGGTCTGTCATTTTCAGTTTTACTATTATTTGTCTCTCATTTTTATGCACCATCGTTTTCTGTTGTCCTTCTCCCTCCTCTAAACATGTATCGCTTTGCAGTCAAAACCGCAGCGTTTGTCTTACCACCCGTTCATGAAATACGGCTACATTTTCTGAATTGCCATAGTCTAGTCTGGAAGAACCTAGATGTGCCACCTACGCACTTTGCTACTTCCCTTTTTTTTGAAATATTTATACACACCACAGATGGAAATATGAATCCTTTCAGAAATATTAATGAAATCAGTTTGTGTGATTGTAGGGTTTTGGGGGGGTTCTTTTGCCATTTTGGGACTGTGGATTTTTGAGCATTGCCTTTCTGGTTAATGTCAAAGTAGTGGAAAGTTACGAATATCCTGTCATAACCAGAAGGAAGGAAAAAAACTCAGCAAACAGGGTTTTTAATAATGTGTTATTAGCACAAGTAAATAAAATTAGAACAGGCTGGCACTCTTTTTAAATCTCCCTTTTTTAGTGTGGCTAAGTTAGCAATTGCCCAGGAGATAAGCAGGCAAACCTCTTGACTTTCACTCACGTAAAAGTAACATGTTGCAGAATCTTGGAGATTAAATGTAAAACTCTCTTTATGGTATTTAAGGAGGCATCCAGAGTATCATGTTTGAAGATGAGAGAGGTGTATGCCTGCTGTGATTAATACAAAATTTCACTGAAAAGTACCAGCTTATAATGTTGATGCTTTTCGGAGTGTTTTTAAGGCTAGCATACTGTAAGCATTGGCTCCTCAATTGGAAATTTGTTCTACTCTTGTATAGTGAGAGTTGGTCTTGACATGGGAAGCAAGGTGTCAAAAACTGCTTTAAAAGTCAGGCTTTTAACACCTTATACTTGCAGAGCATGTAGCAGGAGAAAGTGAGCTTAGTCTCTCTTCTAAATGGGCCGGAAGCCGTGTAGTTGAATGAGCAAAAATGCACCCAAGCTAGTAAGACAGCAGAGAGGTGTTTTCATGGGAACACTCCTTAATCCCTGCTCATTTTAGTCTCAGGTTCACTAATCTAGCCACACTGAGAATGAATTCTAGATCAGATATGTAGTCTGCTTATCAGGTGTGTTAACTTGGTCTCAGGGCTGGGGATCCGCATTATCATTGTCCCGTGGTTCCTGATTGACCTCAGAACGGGCTGAGCGAAGCTCTCTTCCTCAGGGCTGCAGGGAGTGTACCAGGCTGGGGCACATCTCAGCTTGTGGGGTGTTTTGGAACTGAGCTGGAGTGGTAACACGATGGAAAACCCACAGAATATCATCCTTATGTTTTCATGCTTTAATTGCTACTGGTCCAGTGCAGCAGCGTAACCAGTAGTAAGAGGCAAACCCCTACTTTAGCTCACTGCATTTCAATTCTGGCCACCAAGCAGCAAACCCATGAAGCAGAATCTCTCTGGGATAGGTTTTGTATATGGTAGGAGACTTTTCTCTGCGTTTAGAATATATTGTCCTTGAATTAACATTATATTTAAGCAATGTTCTTAAAATTATTCCCCAGTTTAAAATAGAAATTATTACCTTTTTCAGGAAATCCAGTAGAGGAGACTTCGTATTTTCTGCTGATCGTCTGGTAGGTGAAGAATTTCTTCTTCTTCTTGGTATTGTACTTTGTAACTCTTCCATAAAATGGGTCTTTCAAGCTAGAACAATGGCGGTGTGAGAGCAACTTTTCTACACAAAGGAAATTGCTGTTTGACAGCAACTTTCTCTACAGGGACTTCTGTTCTCTGTTATGGACTGCTTTCATCTCACGGGTTCCAGAAACCACATTATTCTCAAACACAACTACTTCAGGACAGACAGCAGTAGTAATAAGAAAACACTGTTTAAAACCAGATGCACAGAGGCTAGACATAATTGAGTTGTACTTTGAAACAACACTTTTGATCTTGTGAACGGAGCTGTGCAATTTCCCACAGTCTAGATGTTAACAATTGCTTGCCTGCAGAAGCGCCTCCTGGCACTTGTTGTGTATTAGATTAGCAGCTCTGGGTGCATCCACACTGGGAGTTTGTTTTCAGCCACGTGGTAGTTACTAGCAGGGACAAAGCAGTTTGAAGTTTTCACACATTTTAGTAAATCAGGGCAAAGACTGGTGGGAATGCGACGTTTGTCTCATTTAAATGACATGCTTAAAGAAAACCACAGCACACACTCACACACATAGACTTCCCTGTATTCATGAGGCTGTTTGCCTTTTGCAAATCCACATTCATTAGCTAGGAAAGTTCGTCTTTCCCCTTCTAGCAAAGATGAGTCAAAGACCATGCAATTACCAGCACCATTCACCACAGCAGGCAAGTTTCCTGGGATTAGCCCAATCTTAATCCATGCCTGATCCAGGTTTGCTCAGGGCTTAGCTGTGACCACAACCTAAGATTGTGACTGCAGGGCTTCTTATCTTTGCAGCTTTTCTACTTTCTCCCTGCTTCTCCCTTCTTGAGGATGTTCCTTG
Organism: Chlamydotis macqueenii; assembly: GCF_036417535.1. NCBI lineage: Eukaryota > Metazoa > Chordata > Aves > Otidiformes > Otididae > Chlamydotis > Chlamydotis macqueenii. The sequence continues at coordinate 2,833,472 of NC_141566.1, forward strand.
CATTCCCATTCACCAAGAACAGTAAAGGCCCAAGACAACAAATCCAGTAGGAAGAGCCCAGGAAACATCGAGCTCCTGTGAAAGACTAGCTCAACTATGTGTTGTTCTTCCTGGGTTTTGTGGATTCAGGTTCTTCGCATGCTTAAATGTGCAAATAAGTTTCAGAAGGTCAACACCAGCCCACACATTTATGGGGAAGAGGTCTCCAGCGCAGGGGTCAGGCCCCTTCCCCACCAGTACTCCTTTCACAGGAAAGGTTTCTGGTTGACATTCTCATTTTACCCTGTATTAGGTTCCCATCACGCTGCACCCTTTAAGGAGCATTCGTTCCTGCCAACTTCTTTGAATTAAAGAGGAGCATTATATTCCTAATCTGGATTTTAAAAAAGAGATAAACAACGTCTGTTCTAATACTGACAGGAAAACACTGAACGCTCTTGACTGTACCTTATTGTCATTAATTAGCACAAAGGACTTCTCCCACGTACTTTCTCACTTTACTTGGAGGTCCCACACCATTCTGATGGAAGCACTGATTTCCTTCCCCCTCATTGCTAGAAACTGCAGCTTCCAGGCAGTGAGCTATGTTAAGGCCCTCGTACCAGCATCTTCTCCAGCTGGCCAGCACTTGTACAGAAAGAGAGCTGCTCCTGGCAGAAACACCTCTGTTTGCTGGTCGTGCAGATGTTTGCTACAGAACCTGCTAGTCTGTTTTCCATTTTGTAGGAGGGATTTTAGGCAAAACAATATGTAGGGCTATATCATTTTCTGTATGTTATTCCTAGGTGTGGCAAGAACGGTTACAATGTCACACGGGATGTGGTCTGTACTAAACTTGGTGGGGTGCAAACATAGCTAAGACTTGCAATGTTTTCCACCCAGTTAGCAAACAGAGCTTAACGGCAAGATGCAATACATGGAGAGAAGAAACATTTGCACGGGATTGCAGGGTAACAAAATACATCTTGTTGCAGAGAGAACATGGGAATGAAGTGAAGCTTGGCAGTTATTAGTGGCAATATCTCATAAGGCCACCATAGGAAGATGTCTTAAGAAGGGACTCTAAAGCTGATGAATTTCTGGTGGTACAGTTTTTTCCTCTGGCAGTTTGTTTCACGTGTAAGGGGACGACACAAAAGAAATGTTCAAAGATTCTTGTGAGAGAAAGGAGTTAGCAGGTGGTAAATGTTAGCGGGGAGTTTCTGAAAGCCACTGCCAGTGCTGTGATCCTGAAGCTGAAAGATGGGGTTAAAGTCATGAGGATGAAAACAACTCATCTTGTGTTTGTGAAGGAGGAGAGGAAGCTGTGGGAAGTAGCCTCTGACACAGGAGACGATCAGTCATTATCATTTGCGGTAGCAGATATCTGGAGGGGTAGACCTCAAAGTGGTAGTGGGACCAATTTGAGAAACACCAGCAGACAACTCAGTGCAAGAGGCTCACGCTGAACCCTTTTATGTGTGCTGCCAGCACCCACACACCATGGAAGCATTTAATTGATGTCACCTAGCAGGATGGCTTTGGAACTAATGAGATGCTGACAAAGCCCACTGCATTTTTACTGAGACCACCTGAGAATGTTTTCCCAAGGCCTGCTCAGAAGGAGGTACAGAATAAGCTAGGTCCAGCCCTGTGGAGTTAAGCTGGTGCTGTACACCAGCTGAGCAGTGTGGTGTTGGGGGCTGAGAGACCAGGTGAGTGGCAGGAAGAGGAGACATCTCCCAGAGGCACAGAGGACATTGCATGTCTAGGGTTTTGGCAAGGACCAAGCAAAATCAACTCGCAGCCTGGATTCAGGGTTAGAGGACCCCTCTAGGAATTACTGTGATCTTGGAAATTAGGTGATGCACGGTTATCTCATAAAATAGAGTTAGACTACTGTCTTCCCACAAGTAGGGGAAGATAGTAATAGTCACTCCAGAATTTATTTAAATTCTGGGTTCTTGGCAGTTAAATGCTTCACTTTTTTCCAAATTGCAGGCAGGTGGAAGAATTGCAACGTGCAGCTGCTGAGGATCACAGATACCTTTTGGGGTGGCTCTGAAAGGGCTCCCTTTTTCCAGGTTTGTCTGGTCAGAGCAGCACCCACTCTGACTGCACCACAGCTGGTTTCCTTACGCAGGGGTTACACCTCGTCTAAGTCAGGGTAGTCGGCCTGCTTTCTGTAGTTGCCTATACCCAAGTTTCTCTGTTTATGGGTTCTGAGGAGCTGGTCAAACCTGATTTTTCAGTGGTAGTTGAGTGTGCTAAGGAGACTTTATTAATGTGCTTAATTGCCTGAGAAAAGGTAGATTTCACTAACATTTTGAAATGTTCTTGTGCTAATTAGCTAAAACTCCTTGGACCTCTGTTAACTGCTGTTTTGCTAACGGTTCTAACAAGGTTCAAGACAAACAGTATTTCCCTTTGCTTACTGCAAAGGCTCTGGGGTAAATCTTAAACTCAGAACTGTAATAAGTGAGCACATTGACATATAATTTTGTATATCAGCATTAAATGCTTTATCTAAAACTTCACCCGTGACAGTTTAACTAGGCCTGCTAGAATTTAGCCTCCCTTTTACTCCCCCCCCCCCAATTAAAACCAGACTTTTCTTATTGATAACTTTAATTCATCGTTTTAATTTCTAGTCAAATTCTATCTGGGGACCAAAACTTTACTTGCCTGCTTGATGTGGGACCATAATACCACCTTTCAGCTTCCAAGCAGTGGCAACCACCTGTCTGGGAGAGGCGCAGGGCTGCTGGTTCAGGGGCCAGAGAGTAAAGAGGTGGAAATTACAGTCCCTGCGCACGGAGGCGCCAGAAGTGTAGTGCAAAAAGAAACGTTTTATCAACATTTACAAGTTTACAAAACAATCCTTCCCAGCCTCTGTATAAAATATTGATATGCGTAGTAAAACCAAGAAGATTATTTTACTATTATTTGACTTCACTGGTTTACACTAAACTTTTGGCAGATCACGTGGAGCGATGCTAAACCTGTCAACATGAAAAAAAGCATTTCTTCCAAACCCAGCCCATAGATTGGCTTTTTTTGTGTGTGTGTGAAATAACTTTAAAAAAAAAAGAAGTACAATTTTTAAAAAAGAAGTAAAATTGTGTACAAATGTCCCAGAAACCTAAAATTAAATCAAGGATTTCTTAGGTGAGAAGATGTGTCTTTGAGTAGAGAAAAACACCAGTACCTTCAGTCTCAGGATTAAAGTGACTGAGTCAAAACCCCTACTCGCAGAGAGACAGGAGGAAGGAGAGGAGGAAAGTACATCTGCTTCCTGGAGCCAGGGAACATGCGATGAGTGAAGCACAAAGGGGACTGACAATTCAGAAGGACCTGTTTCCCACACGCAGTTTTGCTGCAGGGGAAATACTGCCCCGTGAATTGCTTTTTCAGTCTTTTGCTCCCTTTACGTGTGGATTGCACCCTCTGACCCCTTCACTGATGTACTCTGACTACCACCTCTGAGTACAGCTGCCACAAACTCAACTCTAGGAAAAAATTGTTGTACTGAAATGACTAAAAATATCTTCAAAGAAAGGTTGTAAATGTAAGGGACCGTTTCTAATTCCTAGTAGAGGCTGCCTGTGTGCTAGAAACTGGGGCAGAATGGAAGAACAGAAAAAATATTCCAGTCTGCTCTGCCCTGTTTCTGAAATAAGAAATGTCTGAAGTGAGCAGTACACTTGCTCAGTCTCAGGAGCGGTCACCTCATTTCTGCCATCATACAGTGACTTTTTCTTAACAGATTTCCTCTTGAGCACTTCTGGCCTGTGCCTGTGAATCTTTGGCTTGCTAGCAGAGAATTTTTACATCCTCAATGCCCAGAGCATCTTTCATGGGCACTCATTCTGGGTTTAGATCAATACATTTTGGTAACTTTGCCTGGGGTACAGCCGCAGGGCCAGCACCTGGAGGTTTTCTGGCCGCTCGAGGCTGGTGTGTGGCTCGCTAACTGCGCTTCTGCTAGAGCTGTCCCCGCTGCACTGGGCCACCCGTACCGCGTGAAAGCGCAGGTGCTTGGCAGAGCATCACAAGGTACCCACAGCGGCACGTGCCAAAAGAAGAGGGCGATCAAGGGATTTCTAGATCTACTCTCTTGTCTTTGGGCACTCGGTGGTGCAGTTACATTGCTGCAGCTCCTGCAGCTGTTCTGGCAGTTTAGTCATAGAAATGCGGATGTGGAAGTAGACCTCAGAGCCTTGCTGACGGGGAACTGAGAGAGGGTGAATTTCCCCGTTTTTCTCACTGTTATTTCCCGTCAGCAAAATGAAGTTGCATTGGTCCTTCACTCATTTGTTGAGAAAAATTTGTCTGTGATGCCTGTGCCTGCCAGATACAAATATAATCAATCAGTTTTACGATTGCTGATTGCTTTATGATGGATTGCTTCCCCGGTTTTATTTTGAAATGCCTTCATTTGATTTGTGGACAAAATGTGGGCTTCACCCCCAAAAGGTCTCTAAAATCAGTCCCTAACTAAAGAGACCCTTTAGACCCTTCAGGCTGTCAGGTGCTCACCTAGTACTTGGGAAAACTACCAACATTTAGGATCTTATCTCCGTAGAGAGCAGATCTCCTTGAGCTGACTGATCTCTTTGGTCCTACAGATCAGACTTGTGGTTGAAGAGGGACTGAACCAATTGCCGTACACGGAATGTACCGTGACCACTCCAACAGGTACGTGACAGATTGCTCCTCCCCTAGCTAGCACTGGAAGGGGAAGCTTAACCAATACAAAAAACCATGGAAATGTTACAAGAATCACAGACTATCTCAAGTTGGAAGGGACCCATAAGGATCGAGTCCAACTCCCTGCTCCTCACAGGAGTGCCTGAAACAGACCTGTGGGACTAAGCGTCATCCTGATGCTCCTTGAACTCTGACGGGCTTGGTGTCGTGACCCCTAAGCTGAAACAGTTCCACATTCAGGGTAAAGAGTCAAGGTCCCTTCTGGTATTTAAAAAGCTGGAAGGTGCGTAACAACACAATTGAGCAAAACATACCGTCATATACTAAGGTTTTAAATTGGGGTTGCAAAACCACGATGAAAATTTACCAGTGTATGTGCAAGATCAGTACACTCACCCATACCGCAGTGTTAAATTAAAACTGATGACATTTCACATGCCCATTAAAGAAAAAATACTCGGCACAAGCAGTTTTGCCATGCCAGCCTAAATCTGTCTCTGCAACTGGGGGCCAGCTGGGCGTGATGATGAGCAGAAAATAGAAAATGGCTGTGTGGACGCTAGATTACTGTGGACGCAGGAATTTCGGTCTGCTCCTATGAGTTGTAAATACAAGTAAGGTCGCATGCATTACTCAGAGGTAGCTGCTTAGCGCATCAGCAGGTACGCGCTGTGAACCCGCAGCGCACCTGGGAGACGTACACCAGCCCAGTCCTCTTCCCCCCGAGAAGTTCATTAGCAGTTCTGCAGGGCGAGAGCAGCTCTGTATGTTCACACCCTCATCCCCTCTCCCCTTCGCAGTAAATAATTTGTATGTCTTTACTGTACCCTTAATTAGAGAAAAGATCTGAGGACAATTCTGAAACTAGACAGAGTTTAGGAGGGCACTCAGGGGGCACAATCACTCACCTTTGCTCCTTTTAAAATAAAACAGCAGCTACTTCACTTCTTGAGCACTGGCATGACATCTGTCCCAGGTCTGTCAGTGATGTACAGCTCGATGACCATCTTCTCTCTGCGTTACACAGTTTGACTGGCAGATCCCCTGCAAATAACGTCGCTTGGAACATCGCTACAGTTCCTTTTGAGGGGGCTGCTGCCCTGGCCGCGGGCAGAGAGAGTCTCAGACCTTGTGAAAAGGTTTAGTTTCCTGCCCTTGCTCCTGGGCACACGAGGCAGAGCCGTACTGTCTGAACCTGCCCTCGCCCTGCAGGCAGCCTGTCTGCACTGTCACTCCGACACCTGCGCCCAGCGAGGGAGCTAAAACGGCCTCAGCCGAGCGCTTCCAGTCCCTTGAGAACTCGGGTGCTGCTGTATGAATTCCTGCGTATCTACACTGCGCGCTTTCCCTCCAAGCACGTGTAAGGTGCCGTAAGCACAGGTGATTTCTGCTCTTCGGGGCTCAGAAGCAGAACGCCCCCCAGGGACACCAGTGCACCACCCTCTTCTCCTTCAGGGGAGCCTTTGGACTTTCAGTCAGGCAGGGGAACACGCAGCAGCTGTAAGGAAAATCAAGGTTCTTCCCAGCAGTGGTGCTGGGCAAGGTCATTACCAGCTCCTGGGGTTAGATCTGAAGAACTACGACTGGGACAATTTGTTTTGCTGACTTTATCTTTGAATGAACAAAAGACTTGAGCTGACAGTACCGATGATCCTGTCTCTCTTGTATGCGTACCATTGCTCACTCCTTTCTTTCAGCGGTCAAGAACACCATGGCAGTAGCATCGCAGCATCACATTTTAGTTTAGGACTGCATTTACCTGGCTTCTTAGGGGACATCCCGTTTACCTTTACTTTGCATAGCCTTCTTCATTTAAAATAATCGCAGAACACCCGAGCTACAAAACACATACTTGGAGAGGATCACTTCTGAGCCATGTTTCTGACATGACTTTTGAAGGTTAAAAAAAAAAAAAAAAAAAGCACGAGTTCTTTACCAATGATGGTTTTGGCCCTGTTGCCATTGCTTGTTTGAGGGCTGCAGGATACGGGGTGCAGATTGGTTTGTGCCACCTGCAGAGAGAGTGGAGTTCGCTGCTGTCCCCTGGGTATTTGGGGGATCTCTGTTCCTCTCACACCAAGGTCACGTAGAACAGCATCCCCCAAAGGCGCGTTAAGACGGGGCAGAAGGGAGCAGGCACTGCCACTGATGTCTGGTTTCTTTCCTTTCACAGGACACAAGTATGAAGGAGTCAAATTTGAAAAGGGAAACTGCGGAGTCAGCATCATGAGAAGTGGTAGGCAGTTTCCGGTTGTTGAATGAGCACGAATTAAACGCTTTGGAAACCTGTAAGCAGCCTCCTTTCAAAACTGCGCAACACTTCCCCACAGCAAAGTTTTACCCAAACCTGCCAGCTGTTGTCCTCTCTTAGGTATCCTTGATCACAGAACATCAAGTAATAGGTTTCACTGACTGTTTAGGAGACAAAGAGCTGTGACAGATTTCATCTGGGCTCTTCTCCAGCAACTGTCACCAGTGGGAGGCCAGGCCGGCTCAGAGATGTTCTCCAAACCCCACACGTTTGTTTTGACGTTTCCAGCTCTCGCCTTTGAGAGCTTAGCGCTGGTGTGCGGGAACACCCATGCCCAGGAGCTAAGTAACACCAAGGAGACTCATTTTTCTCTCTCAACACAGAAAAAAGGAAAACAGCTTCAAGTGTTTTTAACACTTAGAACTGAGGAAAAAAAAAAAATCTCCTTTTTAGAACTCTTCACCAATGTGGTAATTGGGACTGTCTATTTAATTGTAGCATCTTGCAATTGTGCTGTTTCCTAGCGCGTAACAATTTGTTGTTGGTTTTTTGCTGCCTGTTTTGAGGAGAGGCAATGGAACAAGGTTTACGAGACTGCTGTAGATCGATCCGCATCGGAAAAATCCTGATACAGAGCGACGAGGAGACCCAAAGAGCAAAAGTGTACTACGCGAAGTTTCCACCAGACATTTACAGGAGGAAAGTTCTTCTGATGTACCCGATACTGAGTGAGTGTCTTTCACCATTGTGTACAGCCGGACTCATCTGAACAGTGAGTGCGGCGAATTCAAAGGAAAATTTCCAAATTCCAGGGGCTTTGATTAGGGTTTTGTGCTTGGTTTAGGTGACACAGCAGGGAATTGATCAGGCTGGGCCAGAATACGTATTAGTCAGCCTGCAGCAGCACAAATGCAGAGCAAATCATTTGGGTACGCCTGCGTCTGGGAGAAAGGCTGAAGCATTAAGGCTTGATAGCAATTTAATTTCTTGCATTTTGGCATGAGAAAAGATTCAAACAGTATTTTTCTCATGCTATTAAAAGACTTTTAAAATTAATATTATAATCCTACACATAAGCATTACCTCAAATAAATTAATCTGGTAAGCGTGGTAAGGAGTTTGTCAGGATGAAGAAACTTTTCCAGTCTTAAGATTTAATTCTGGTCCTACACATGAAGCTCTTAATTGCCGTTTTATTGTTTTAGATGAGCTTTCTTGCCTCAGGGCTTTAATAAAATCCACCAACTTCAGTGCTTAAAAGCTGGCAGAGTTGGCTGAGAGTTCTGTCTGAGTAGAGATGAAGTTCCTTCACCAGGAGACCAAAGCTTTCTACAGTTAACGCAGGCAGAGGGATAGTTTTCCAGCGGGAAAGGACAGCACAGTCTGTCAGTCCCACACCAATGTTAACATGGATATTCTCAGGTGGCCTATGACAAGTTCTTCAGCTGAGGAGCTGGGAGAGGCAGGGATGGGACAGACACACAAAAACACCCAAAAAACCTCCCTTTTTCCTTTTCTAGGTACTGGTAATACTGTCATTGAGGCTGTCAAAGTTCTTGTAGAACATGGCGTACAACCAAGTGTCATCATCCTGCTAAGCCTCTTCTCCACGCCTCATGGTAAGTGGAGGGGGTGCGACAGGGACAGAAGAGCGAGCGCAGGTCCCGTTAATGGGGAAGTGACATTAGTCACACACTTCAGACAGCAGTGCGGCGCTGTTCTCTTGCAAATAACGACAGCAGCATTGCCTTGCTCCCAAGAGAGGTGTTTTGGGGTTGGTTTTGGGTTTTTTTTTTATGAATTGTAAAACTGCGCGTGAACAGTGACACGTTTGGTGTGGGCCACGGCGTGGGCTAGCAGGGAGGAAAAGGCTAGTTACACCTAATGGCAAAACTGCAAATGATAAAGTATTCCTGAAAGCAGGAATTTGCAGTGCTGCCAGGTACACAAAACGCTGCCAAAGCAATGCCAGTCCTGCTGTTGCTGTGGGCTGTAGCAGCTCACAGATGGCACTCAGTTTCTCCAACACCAAACGAGTACCAGTTCTGTAAGGAGCACGAGGTGAATGAAGCTACAGAATCCGGGAGAGGAACATCTGTTCTGTGAAGCAGGAAAACGGACCTTGAGCATTGTTTTAAAAATAGGCTGTGACGAGAATCAGTATGAAAAAAGTCAACTGAATGCAATTATTCCTGGCAGTCTGTAACCACCTTGGGGGTTAGGGTGGGAGTATATGTGTACAGTAAAGAAAAGAAAAATCCAAATAAGAAAGCCCCAAAAACCAACCCTCTAAATTCAGGAGGTTTTTCCTCCTAGACAGTCAGCCAAGGCAGAAGTGGAGATGGAAGAACAGAGCCCGACTTACCTACGCAATTCTGCTAATCATGATTTAACCCGGTGCTGAAATAGAGCAGCAGTGCTGTAGTCACCATTGCGTTTTCCCTCTCTCAAAAGGTGCCAAATCCATCATCCAGGAATTCCCGGAGATCACCATTTTAACTACAGAAGTCCATCCTGTCGCACCAACGCACTTTGGACAGAAGTATTTTGGAACGGACTGACGCACTCGGAACAAACGGATCTGACTACGATGTTACAAGAGGTTTTTTTTCTACGTTTTGATATTGTTGAGTTGGTTGAGGGCACGTTTAAAATCTTTTTGGCCAAAGGGGGAAACACTTGACTTAGCTTAGTTCTGACCATGAATCAGGTACGGCGACAAAGCACTCTCATTACAAACTCAAGCATCTCAATGTCGGGGTTGTGTAAATTGTGCACTCTGTGCTTTAACTTATTTATTCTTCGATAGCCTGTCTTGTGGCTGCTTGCAAGAGCAAAATAAAACAACTAAATCACAAAGGTGTGCACTTCATTTCTAGTGGTGATGCTTACATCACTCCAGGTCAGCCGGTACAGCTGCTCCTCAGGCTTGCACTTGGAACTGGGGGTCCTTCTTAGCAGCCACATGGCATTTTGGGCAGAATTCTCAGTTTTCAGATGATGACCAAGAACTGAAGATACAACTCTCTCAATTTTGCTCTGTATGGATTATTTTTGTGTAGTAAAACGTCCAGAGTTGTCTCGCTCAGTGGTACTGCATAAAGAAGCTTCCTGGTGCAGTGCGCGTGCCCCGGCAATCTGGGTGGGAATCGAGGGCGGGAGCAGCCCTGTCTACAGAAATGCCACACCCACGGAACGTAAGGTTTGTCTCTTAAAACTCCTGTGGTGGAACAGGCATCACTAGGCCTTTTACAGAAAGGAAAGCTGTTCGAGAAGTTGAACTCTGTTTCTAGCTGTGTGCAGAGCAACAGGGCTGAAAGACAAGCACGGCCCTCATGCCCCAGCACCGCTTCAAGGTACTCAGTGCAGTAACGGTGTCGATCAGACTCAACGGCCATCGGCAGCCAAGTGCTTTGGCGTTAAATCCCCTGGCACCAAGTACACAACACCCAACGCTTCAGCTAGCTCCTGTCTTACCTTACCGTGGCTTTGGGAAAATGGATATTTAGAGACAATACAGTTCATTATTTTAAAAATACATCTGTATTCTAAAAAGCACAGGACTACAGAACGTCGTCACAAGTAGAGCGCGTCACACCTCCCGTGCAGTGAGCGGAACGCAAAGCCTTGGGCTGCTCCAACCAGCACCTTGTGAGGTGGGGCGGCGCTGAGGCAATCCTTTCTCTGACACAGACAGAGAACCTTCCCCGCTCCCAGCAGTAATTTAAATTAATTAAAATTGTCTGAGGCTTCCAGAGAGAGAATGTTTAGCGTAAGCATAGGCTAAGTCATAGGAAATAACCATTCACAAGTATAAATTAGCCAAAAATGGTTTTAATGCAGCCCTTGCCTGCAGTACAGTACAAACTGGGCAGGCTTTCCAGTACAAACGATCATAGAAAGTGAGAAAGCAGAAGGTACAGGATATTCAGCCGTAGAAACCATACAAACACGTGGAAAACGCTAGCGAAACGTACACAAAGCATTCATAAAGTCAGAACATCTGTCGGACAGTAAAAACGATTATCCAAAGCTTCTGTAAAAACCCGTTTGATATCAAAAGTCTCAGTGCCAGCAGCAGCATTAAACACCTGAACCCAACTGAACATCCCAGTGCCGTCAGCGACGTTCACTGGAAAACGTACTTCCTGTCACACAGGGGAACCAGTACTGCTCAGCACGGCTCTGCATGGCACGTCCCTGGCTGAACAGAGCAGATACTTGGAAGCGCCAACCCCAGGCCATACTTTGGTCCCCAAAAAGCAGCTGAATGTAACAACAAATCAGCACAACAACATTTCCGTTGCTGTTTCCAGTGACTCAGCAGTTACTGGCGCAGGGCCCACGCAGCCAGTCTGCCTCGATATGACGGCGTAACACCGCGGTGGCGTGCCGTGCAGGGAGCTCTGCCCCGCCAAAGAGGTAGTGTGGTTCCCAAACGGAGCCTTCCGACCCCAGAGCAGCTCTCGCTCTTCCTGCTCTACCCAAGTTCTCCTGCCTCGTCAAAGCACCCGGGGGTGAAACCCTCCCGCTCTGCTTCGCAGCGAGGATGCTGAATTCTAACACAGATAGGTCTGCGATTACCTGATCCTGAGGATTAATAATTAAGCTTTATCTTGGAGGGACTCATTTTCACATCACGCATCAATGAGTCACTTCCAGATGAAAAACAGCTGCATGGGTAGAATAATTTATAAAATAACGACCTTTCCTACTTTATGTGTTACAACCAAGGGGGAGCTGCTAGAATTCCTTGCTCCAACACGGAGTGCCATTTCAATTCCCCTGGAACAGCTCCGACTGCCTGCGAGTGCAGCAGGAAGCTACATGTTAACGTAATTAACGCAGAAGAAGAATGCCCACGTGTGGAGTCCATTCAGAGCAGCACAGCGCATTCCACCTGCCTCCTCACACCAGCTCTCGCTCACAAAACCCGGACCTCCCTCCTCAGGGGAGGCCAGGCCGGCCCGGCCCAGGCAGCTCATGACATCACCAGGACACCAGATGCTGATACAAGGAATTTCTCTCCTGCACATCCAAGAGGCTCCTGGATCCTCCAGAAAAAGGCAGGGAAAAAAAAAAAAAAATACACCGACACTGTCAAGAATCCCCTGGATTTTCATTTCCCTTGCAAAGGGACGTGCTGATGTGAGAAGGCGCAGCACACGCGTTACCCACGTTAGAAAGGAGATGGGAAAATGTTGTTTGTTTCCAGGCTTCCCGTGGAATTTAGCCCACGGTTTAGTTCAAGGTTCAAGTCCAGTAGGTACTGAAGCAGCAGGAATGCCGTCAGGTAAAACACCCGCGTGTCACCTGAGCTGTTCGACACCGGCATTTGGTGCCAGCAGACATTTATTTTTAAGCAAACTGGAATAAGAAGCAAAGATGATCCCTTTGTCCTTTTTGTTGGATTTTTTTTTCTTTTTCTTCCTTAACATAACTCTTCTGCTTTTTTTTTTTTTTTGAACAGTGGCCGTTATCCACTAAAGCTTTACAAATGCTGCTGTAAATCTTAAAACCTCATACAGAAAAAAAATAAGCAGCATGAAAGCATAACCAACGTACAGGCTCATATTTGAAATGTAAACTTGGATTTTATTTCACAAGGTTTACATTCCAAACTGAAGCTAGAAAATGAAAAAATAAAGCGTTGAGGAAAGAGAGAAACGCAGTGCAGCAAGTTGGATCTCCCTGCTCTGATCACAGCAAGCTGAGCCTAAAGAATGAGAATCACAAAGCAAATCCTGACAAACATGAAGATCAGTTACAAATAAAATAAGTGGCACACAATTGGCGCCGACTCACCTTCACTGCATCAAAAAACCTGGCACAAACAGCGGAAAGCTGCCAATGTTTAGCTAAAATACATTCAGGAGGAAGAAGAAAGATTCTCTCTCAAAGGGAGGCAGAAAAAGGACAAGCACAATAAAACGGCGCCGCGGTGAATATGATCTCAGTGTTAATTACCAGCAAAGGAAACCAAGCATTAGGCAGGGAGGGTTCCCGGTGGTGCCACGACTTGCGCTGCCGGTCGCTGCCAGGCAGTCTGACACCGTTCCCTCCCACGAAAAACGCCACTCCACCATGCAAGCGCCGTAACTGATGCTCTCAGAACGAGTTTATTTAACAAAACAGCAGCTGACAGAACTGGAAAAATATCAGTAAAATCAAGGTATTTTCAAGTACTATGGATCAATTTCAAAAATTGGTACCACAGAGTCACTGAAATGAAAATGTCACCCTTTGAGTTAATTAATTCTGGCTTAATAAACAAGGTCAGCAGCGCCTCGTTAGCCTGCTTACGGGAGCGAGCCAGCCATGCAAACAGCCAGCTGCTGGCGCCACGACTACGCGGGAGGCAGAGGGTCCCCAAACGCACCTCAGCACATCATTCTTTACAGCCAACTGCGGGGAAGAAAAGGTGATTTCTTTTTTTTTTTCCCCCCGACACTTTACATTCATATTATGTTACAGACTTCAGGCATCAGGTCCGGTAACTAACACCAAGTTGTGGTTTCAGTCCACACCAGCACAGAGAAGTAAAAACCGATGGGCAGAACAGATTCTGCTGAATCACATTCCGGGTCTGTTCCCAAAGTAAACGTTCATTGCCGAGTGCTCTGAGGAAGCTTCTTGGTTCTCGTCAACGCTCGTACGCAGCATACGCTAGGTACAGCCTACTGAAAACGAACAGTTCTGCTGCCCGTTCGAAGGAATACAATCTTACTCTACTCCAGGAACGCACCGTACCAATTCAGCAAGAGACAAACCCAACTGCAGCGCGGTGAGGCGTACAGAGGTCCCGGCTCCTCGGACAGGACTTGCTGGCCAAGGAGAGGACTTGCCACAATACTATCCACAGAAACATCAATATGATGTGCTCTCTGTTTTGCTTTTTTAAAAGACTACAGCATACCTGAATGTAAGTGGGAGAGAAGGGGGAGAGGCGAGGAGGTGGCTGGTGGTGGGCAGTTATTTTGGAGCATTAATCCAGGAGCACAGGGATGAGATGGAGCGGCAGATGTCACAGTAAAACCCATGAAGAGCGTTCTTCCTCTCGCAATGACGTCTGCTTGGAGAACTTGCTTACAGCAAGTGGTATCTGTTACTACCGAACAGCAGAATTACGGAGAGCATCTCGTGGTTCCAGTCCAGCTCCCACGGTCTGATCGAAATAACCCTGAAGGTAACGGGTACCGCGGCGGGCTCCGGGGGCCCGGTCTGCGCTTCAGAGCAGCCTCGTGGCCACACGAAAGGCGCTCTCCCGCCGGCACCCAGTCCACCTCCCTTGGCTACGTTAAGCTAAGCCAACAAAATCGTTCTTCTCTAAATATAGGTGCTTCTACACCGCAGGCTCCGCTGGCAGCAGGAGATCCGCTAAGGACAAAAGCTGTTTCTGACCTTGAGCTGAAAACCACTTCTTTTCTGCTTTATTCTGCAGCGCAGATCTGATGCTAAGCCAGAGAAAACAGCCCCCCGGATGGGGCTGAGACAGTTGCCTTGCTCCTGCCACCCTGCTCCAGGCTGCAGTTCAACAGCGTAGGGAGCACCGCGCTCACACATCAGCATCAGGACTGAGATTCAAGCCTTCGGAGTTTACCAGATTTTTCGGGTGCAACTGGATCTACAGCACCTAAGCGGAGACTGCCAGCAAATGTCACGAGGTGGCAAATCCTAGTGGGAACATCTACACCGCTCCCGGGCACACAGAGCTCGGCACTGTCTCTGAAATGCCTGTACACCAACGCCGGCCATGTGAGGAACCAATGGGATGAACTGGAAGCACTGGTCAGCTCCCACAGCTAGAGTACCATTGGCATTGGTGAGACTTGGTGGAATGAGTCCCACCGGAGCGCTGGGATGGAGGGAACAGGCCGCTCTGGAGGGGTGGGCGAGGTGCAGGTGTCGCACTGCACTGGGGGAGAGGTTTGATTTACAGCCCCTACAGTCAGTGGTGACGTGGTGGAGAGCCTCTGGGTGAGGATTAGGGGGATGGAAAACAAAGGAGATGTACTGGGTGCACCCCTTAAAGAGCTGTCTGTGTGTCAAAAAAACCTACCAGGCACTCGGCTGAATACTTCATCTCTCTGTAACCTGCAGCAGTGACTACAGACAGCCTGAGGAATTTCTGTTTCCAAGTGCATTTACCTGGCATATCCGTCAGAACCTTACCCATCCTGCATTTATCACATTCTCTGTATGCAACTTTCTTTCAGAAGCTAAGCAAAAAACCAAGTCAATTTAAAAACTAAACAGCAGCCCAGCTTTAAAATCACAGGTAGCAGAGGGTACAGGCCAAATGACTGCTTTTACGCGGCCCAAATCTCTACTTAACAGCCCTTTCCAAGGCCAGAAATACTGACTGGAGAAACCGCGTTCTCCTTAGCAGGCTAGTGGCAATTGTCTTTGCGGCATCAGCTGCAATAATGCACCGAGCAAAAAGATCTCGGCAGCGGTATTTCGAGGAACACCGAGGTTCCCCACGGGGACCTGACTGTTCATTCACGCGCTGCCTTGAAGGACACAGACACAGAACGTCTTCAGCGAACGCCGCGCTGCCGCTGTATTCCTGGACACCCGCCCTTCGCCGCAGCTCCCTGCGCTCGGCTTTAACCAGGGACGCGGAGGAACCTGCCTGACTGTTCTGTGGCACTGGAAGGCAGCATGAGCAGCACAAATGCCAGGCAGCGCAAGCAGAAGAGAACAAAATGGAGCTCGTTCAGGCACTCAGACACGGGGTTTTTCCACATGTTGCTCTGCCTTATCTTTACACAACTCCTGTATTTGTTTCATGCTTTGTTCCGAAGCGTTCAAAAATCTGACGCATGCGTATGGATTTGAAGTGGCTCTGAAGCTGTCAGACTATTTGTTTTTTATACCTGGACAAGAGTGTTATAACCAAGTGAGGCTGAGCTGCTTTTAAGGAAAGGGGAAAATCAGCCGTAACTAATGACAGGAAAAGTTACTGAGTAAGAGCAGGTTACTTGGGAACCTTTACAGCTGTTTCTGAAGCTGAGCTGGATAGCTGGGCTGTCAAAAAGACATCTGTTCTAATAGCAATTAGAAGACAGAAATGGATTTTGTACACCACCTAACGAACAGTGCTGCAGCTGGACAGCAGGCAGGGCTACTGCCCGCAGATCTCGTCGGCAGCTCTGCTGCTGGGCAGAGAAAGGACAGCGACAGAGTGACGGCTGGAAACAGAACCAAATCCAGAAAGAAGACCAGAGCCTGCTCAGGAAACTCCCGTAAACTCACACAGCTTCAGGCACAGCGCTGACGCTCCTACCTGAAAAACGCGTTTCAGCTGAGAGAATGGAACAGGAAGTCACCAACTCCTCTCCCTGGTTTTATCAGAAGGAGTTGAGAGCTTTAAAAGGCACCAATAGCACCTCCATTTCCCACTGTGTGTAGCTGACATCCTCCTCTCAAGATCCCCCTGCAGAACACATTTTGCCAGAAACGAGGTGGTTAATTCCACTGCCATCTTTCATCAAACCCAGCCTGAGGTCCACCGCAGGATTAGCATGAGAAATGCCGGTTTAGATTGACAGGAAATGTTTCAGCCCTCAGCGCTGTTTGGTGACAGAACCACCCCACAGAGGCAGTTCCAGTGGCTGAAGCAGGAACATTCAGAGTATTCAGCACCACTCTGAGGAGAGAGGAGCCTATGCCAAGCATGGGAGAGCCCTCCCTGAGTCCTAACAACTCAGCTTCAGCAGTCAGACACTCTACAGGGGTTGCTGCCTGCTCTACACCTCTACAGAGGCTGATGTATAAAATACCTGTTCACAGGGCACAGTTCATAGCATGTGGTTAAACGTCTGCTCTTATGGACAGAAAATCTCTGCGACACTCTCTTGTGCCTCACCAACACATTTCTACCGGTAGCAGCACCCGAGCAAACAGAGGAAAAAAGGATTCAGTGCGTAGGCAAGGCCTTTGTCAGCAAACGGATACCTATCAGGTAATTTCCCATGACACGCACAACTGCTGCTGCAGTCACTGTCAACACAAATGGGCTGAAAAACAAACACAAAGCCGGGATAGAAAATGGAAACAAATTATCTTAAAGGCAGTATACTAATACCTTATGCATGCACCTAATTCAAACATGAGCGATGGAGTTGCCAGGTCTGAATCATGCAAATAAAAAAAGATTCAAGTCTAAAAAAATGTATATAATCCTGCCAGCAAATCCGCATCCCATTCCACAGAGCAGAACCGGTGATACATTCCCCTGACTGCAAATGGAGCAAAACAAAGAAACAATCCTATCGCCCCTTAGTGCTGAAAAACCTTTAAACCACCGCTCAATCCATTTACTTAGGAAGAAGTCTGAAAAAACTTCAATACATCAATTGTCTCTTCAGCATTACGGGAGCGAAACCACCCCTGTGGAGCGTCAACTCCAGACACTCCGGCTGGAGCTGCGCTTTCGGTGCACATTTCCAACTCGCGTGTTTCAAATTTACACCTTCCTTTCTGACTCTACGCACAGCAGTTTCCATCACACACTGACCCAGGAGTGAGCTGCTAATACTTCCATTACCAGGCAAATTCGGACATTTTAGCCCTAGGATTTAACACAGACCGAAGTTCTCTTTTGCATTTTAGGTGCCTGCAAGTAGGACTGGGCTTAAAGAGCACTGTAACTCAAACTCTAAGACAATTACGCCCTCCTAAAAAAATCTTTAAAAAAATTTATGGCCACAATATTCTTGAATCTTGATACCGGCGATGCGAGTATTTTATTTTCAGACACAGCTGCACATGTATATATGCATGTTCAGCATTTTCTCTTTCAACGCACTTACATCCAACTATCAATTCAGTGCCAAATTTAACTGGGTCTGTCTCATGAGCTGAACTGACTCAGAACTTTAAACGCGTTAGAAAATGCCATTTGTCAGAGAAGCCTGGAGAATCAGTCTCAAAATAAATACCGTCCCCAAGAATATTATGGCTTGGAAGAATTTCAAGAACTCGAGTCCCTGATGTTTGCAAAATGAAAAGGCCTTTGGAAATGCCCTCGAATCAGTACTTTCTACCTATTCTGAATAAAAAATATATATTATTTATAAAATAAAGACAGCAGGCCAAAGAAGATTGGCCAGAATCACTCTATAAAACTCTTCTGTTCACTCCATAAATTAAACTTATAAAGCCTTTAAACATCTGGATAGCAGGATTTCTGGAGAAGCACTCTAGAATGCACATTCCAGTCACACGATACTTCATGATGTTTTCTCATCTTGAAGATCCGCTTGTTTTCTGCTCCTCAAAACTGAAGTCCATGCCAAGAGAAGGGATGTTGACTCCTGAGAAGGAAGCTGAAATTTAAATAAAGAAAAACGTGCAACTATGAGCACTGATCTGATCAGCACCAGACGGCTGTCTCATCTTGACTTTGGGCATCGTTTTGAAGCCTTGCAGAACGACAGGGAAAATGCTGCTTTTCACTCCCTTGGTACAATGGCAGTACGTGGTCCTCACTGACTATCGACAGAAAAAATATTTTGGTGTTTTTCTTGGTGGAAGAAAATGGAATCACCACAATCTACAATATGCAAGAATACGCACCATATCTACAACATGCAAGAAGCCCATTTATCAAAATCGCAAGCAGCCCTATTTGTGAGCAGCGCTAGGCAGTGGATCACAGTGCTGTGCCACAAAATACAGCCATTCAACGCACAGACGCGCCAGCGCAACGCTGCTGAGAGGCTCCCTGCCCTCAGCGGGCACAGGGGCCTAGGTGGGATCCCGCCAGCCCAGCTGCGCTGCTCCAAAGCCACGTGAAGGTCTGCAACCCGCAGCCTTCAGCACGTTAGAGGGCTCTGCCCGCGCGCTGCGGGGAATGCCACTGTCAGAGCCAGAACCTGCCCAACCTTACCTACCAATTTCCCTGCAGAGCGGCTGTTCGGAAGGTAACGAAAAAAGAAATACTGACCTTTCTGAACAAGCTTTGTACTGGTGCATCTTCAAACTGCTATGTCTCCTTTTCTATGGCAAGGGATGAAGCTTCACCAGAATCTACAGAATGAAAAACAAAGTAGTCAGAGGTAACTAAATCTGTTTTTCTCACAGAGAATATATTTTTCACCAAGCGTGGGAGTGTGTTTTTAAGAATCATTCCAAATAAAAATAGACAACAACTTGTCAGAGCTAACTGAACAGCAGTTTTAAAACAGAGGTCACTCTATTATTGGTTTTATCTATTTTGTAACTGTGTCACAAGCTTTAAAGCCAGAAAGACAAATAAAAATCTTTCAGTTTTAAGGGAACACTTCAGGCCTTTCTGGTTAGAAAATTATACTGAT
Organism: Chlamydotis macqueenii; assembly: GCF_036417535.1. Classification (NCBI taxonomy): domain Eukaryota; kingdom Metazoa; phylum Chordata; class Aves; order Otidiformes; family Otididae; genus Chlamydotis; species Chlamydotis macqueenii. The sequence continues at coordinate 2,852,735 of NC_141566.1, forward strand.
TTACTTCTGTTGTGCAAGATGGAATCTGAAAACTCTAAGCTTAGAGCACTTCATTTGCTGATGCCTTACAAAAAAGAAAAGGAGTGGTGAGAAAACAAGGAAGAGCAAACCTTCATTTGAGCCTACAACACGGTCTCACAAAACCCTTCTGTCAGATGAGAGCGAGGGTACCAAAGCTTAATGAACCAGCTCTACGGTAAAACTGTGTTACAGTAACTAAAAGCCAAGAAACTCAAGGCAACTTGTATGTACCCATCTATCTTCACAGCCTGCCTGAGAGACAGGAAGGTGATCATGCTGGATTTCTCCCCACCTGCAAAACATCGTTCAGTGAAACATACTGTTCTACTAAAAAAAAAAAAAATATATTAAAACCTGTGGCAGCTATAGGAATAAGATCCAATCCCCAAATTCATACTTCTAGAGTTGTTCCTGTACCTGCTAAAACCAGGATTTCAAAACCGCAGTGCTCTGCAGACATCTTACACAGATCTCGCACTGTTCAGTTTTAAAACCCAGAGCTCACTGTAAGACCTGACAGTGAAAATGCAGGAATGGCACCAAGCAGTGTCAAAAATCAATCTGCCACAGAACTTCCTTTCATTTTCTCCAAATGAGTGTTCTCTGTGAAGGTAAAGAAAGAAAAACAAAAAGCAAATACTTCCCCCTTACCACTCAATGATACAGACACAATAAATACATTTGCCTAGACCTCTTGTTTCCTTACTATGTATGAAAAGAATCAGCGCTATTTCCATTATCAGGTTATTTTCATATTTATTAGCACAGACCTCTATTTCACCATGCTAAATCTAATCCTTTTATTCAGATGGGAAGTTCCAGAGAACAGCCCTTTACTACCTGAACGTCAAAGGGAACCGATAAAAGGATACGTTAAGACCCGCTGGCTCTGGGACATGAGCCTCGCTGAAATTTCACTACCAGCCTTTTATGGAATATCATTTTTTCATCTAAGTTATTTAGCAGCTGCGGGTATGATCCACATACAAAACCGTATTATTATAAAAATATTCACCAATTAATTTAGTTTTAGCAGTCACTGATGCAGGGTTTCGCACTGCTTTAACTTTGTATTTTTCCGTCAGACACAATTTAACCATTTATGTCATGCCTAAAACCCAGAGATGCAGCCCAGCCTTTTGCCCCAGTTTACTGGACTGGCCAATACACCGTTCTACTGTCTGAGCAATCTCTGCTCCCCTCTGACACGTCGGTAGCTTTTTAATTTTCTCTGTGGACAGAAATTCAATCCCTACAGTCACAACAGACGAGTTCTCTACTCGAAGGACTGCTACGCCAATTATTAGTCGGGGATGTGAAGCTCCTTTAGTTACGACTCCTATCGATGTGAATTTAAATTCCAATCCCGTGCCTTCAGACACCTGAAGCTTTGTCACACCTACAGAGACATCAGCTTCCACCTATTACTCAGGATATGCCGCTTTCTGCTGGAAAGATGTACTTAGTACAGATGGCAAACTTCTGAAGATAAGAGAATCTGGGACAGATTTGATTCGTACCGAAGCCTTTTGTACCAGGTTAAATGAAGCACATGATTAAATGAATAAATCAATGTAAGAGATGAGATGTTGCTATAAATGTACAGAAATGGCTGTCCCGTCCCACGCTCCCCCAGACAAAGAGTCCAAGCATTCCCAGAACCGACACGCCCACGACCAACACGTCAGATACGTGCTAGATCAGTTCTTTGAAAAATCTGATAACCTTATAAGCTGCCAGCATGTGATTTGAAGTAGCTCTCTGGCTAGACACATTAAACAGATGCCTATGAATAAGGGATGAGCATTAATAAATCTGGAAAAAATGCAAATTACCATGTTTTCAGTCTCTGGCTAAGAAATGAAACAAAAGGTTCCCTACAATTATTATCCATACACTAAACAACAGAAGCCTTAGCAAGGCTAGGGTTAAGAAAAAAAAAATTCAAGCAGAAAGGGCAGATTTAAACATCCGTATCACAGAAAAAGGGACAACCCTGTGGATAAGGGGATTGTAAATCCCAGGACCTAGACAAAGCAGTTGTGGGGGCTTAAAAATGCCCTGCTTTATGCAGACATGGAATAATGAGGGTGGAAGCAAAAGACTGCAATAAGGCAGTCCTGCGGCACTGGCCACAGAAGCATCCAGGGAAGGGCGTCAGCTTCCTCTCCTCCCAACCGCACACACTGCCCCCAAACTCCACGTGGGATTTCCTCTTGCAAAATTCAGATTTTCAGACTGGAAGCTGAAAGGCGGATTTGCCTGTGTGTAAGAAAAATAAAGGGAAGTGGCTTTTCCCCAACGTTTGCTCTAGAAGCTGAATTCCAGTTCCACATCACTCATTTGTAGCCACACAAAGGACGCAATCTCCTTCTCTAGGGCATTCTTTCATTTGTAGTTCTCACCTTTACCTCACAGCCACTGCAAAAAAATTAAAACTTCTCCAATCACGGACCAAGACCCACATACTAACAGCCAGCCATCTACTCAGAGCCTGTGTTCAGCCTGTTTTGTCACTCCAGCTGCCTGGAAATGTAATTTTTATTTTGTAAGCACTCAAAATTGCAGGAGTTCATATAAACTCCGGATTCAGATTCTGGGGTCTGATATGGGCAAAAATAATCTCAAACATTTTCATACTTAAGAATTAATTATTTATGCAGAGAATTTATACTTTGTAGAAACTGGAAGAAGTTCTGACTCATCCCTGAAGGAGTTATTTTAAGCATCCCCAACAATACACAGAGATGCCTTATTTTATTATTTTTAAAGCCACTTTGTGTTACCTTATAACTACCAAAATGTATAAAATAAAATAGGAAGAACAGGTAGTTTTTTAACACACAGATACGAACTAATTAAAGCAGTTAATCTGAAGAAGAGCTGAAATGAGCCTCTTCAGTCCTACTCACAAAGTCCTGAAGAGCACCTTTTCCCAGCAGTATGTGGGGTGTGGCGTGGAAAAAACACAGACTGTTTATTTTGCAGTGGAATAACTTGAACACACAGCTGCAGGTAAGACCTACCCAGAGACTGAACAGATTAAGGTTATCATATTTCTTCTAAAGGGAACTTGTGGATGGCATCCTTGCTCCACAGGATAAAATATGAGCCTACGCTTAATGTACAGAATTTCAGAACTCTCAGAGCTAGTAACAGGCCTCTGATGTGAACCCTGATATTCTGATATGTACTGTATTCTCCAGTATAGCTTGGAGGTAAATATTCAAGGGAAAAAAAAAAAATCAAGTTCAACCTGAGAAATGTAAGAGTAAAGAATCATTAAACTGATTTTGGGTCCATCTAATAAAAATCACCAAAGAATGGCTATACATATAAGTGCTTTTTTCTAAGAGGACGTCCATAGCACAAAAGGCATGCTTACATTTCACAAACCGATCAAGTCTATTGTACAAACACGCTGGTTCACCTAGAACTGCTCTCAGCACACGTATTTCCTCTACGGAGATCTGCGCGCAGCTAGGCAAGCACCAAAACCAAACGAGCTTCCTTACTCTTGCAATAAAGCTGAACAAGCACGGTATAAAGTAGCTTCCTAAATGGATCACTGCGTTCAGGTGCTTGCACGCATGTCTTCACAAACTCTCAGAGAATAAATGCACTTTGAAAAAAGTCTTAAGTCTTTTCATTTCTGCAGGCACAGCTTTATGTCTCCACTAAGTGTACTGCGCGCAGCAGCATTTACATATAAGTACAGTTTCCTCAGTTTGTGGAAATTTCAATTTCTCTCTGTAACTTCTAACAACCTTTCAGTTCATTTACTTGCATGTAAAAAGCTACTTAAAAAAAAAATTAAAAAAAAAAAAAGAGGTGACTTCTCTTAAGTAGGGCTTATTTTTATTCTGTGTTCGTTAGTCAAGTCAGAGCTGCCCAGTGACTTAGCCAACACCACTTTTTTATTTGATTAGCTCTCATAATGTATCCGTTAGTCACTGTACGTCAAGACACAACTAATTTCCTTTAGCGTTACCTTACCATGAGGCTCTTCATCTATTCCATCATCTTCCCACTGCTCTTCATTTGCTAGGAGAGGATTCCGAGCTTCAGACAAAGCTCTCATTGGGAAAAAATGTCCATCGCCCTGGCTGCATGGAAAAAGGAAGAGAAAGACAGTGTAAAAAGGAGCAAGTGACCCTGAAGGATTGCAATTTCTACATGTTTTATCTGCAAACAAATTTTTCTGTTGCCTGTTTTTCCTAGGTTTACTTAAAATTATTTTTAAATTTTGACAAACGCGATGTTTATTTTTTGTGGCAGCTCAGATACCAAATTTTACTAGGGAGCAGTTTTGGTCCTCAATTCCTTCAAGATCTCTGGAGAATAAAAGCTCAAATCTGTATTCCCTCACATCCAGCAGGGGACCTGTAAACTACCTGAAGTGCCTTTTCCTCCGCTGCTCTATCCTTACGCAAGGAAAATATCCCGAGCGTTCTCCCTGCCATGGCTACACGGGCTGGTAACGTGCCTGACCAGCACTGCAACGCTGCCGTTCGAGGCCAGAAAGGCTTTCTGTGCTGATCTGCTCCCTCTAACTATACGTAAGAGCGGCAAACAGACGGCAGCAGGGACGCAACTGGGCCTTAGACTTAGACATTGCTAGTTGAAAAAGTTGTGCGTTATTGTGCCAGGAAGTTATTTTAAATTGTGCCCAATTACTAAAGGAATTAAATTCCAGTGTACTTCACTACCGGTCTAAGAGCCAAAAGACCATTTTCCCCTCTATTAAGAAACATAAACTCCGATTCAGGCAGAGCAGTCTGACAGATAAGAAAACAGCATCTTTGAGGTGAACACCAATCCACGCGTGCACAGGAGTTCTGGCAGAGTTCAAACACCCTGCGCAGCACGTTTAGCCCCCAGAAACCTTCCCCTTCCAGACTTCTTGCGTACAGCGTTAACACAGATGATGTTTGCTGGTGCATTCACAATGATGCACAGTAGCGGCCAGCCCAAGACACAATAACAGGCGTAACGCATGAGGCTGTACCAGACAATCAGAAGTCAGTCCCTTCAGTTAATTGCATCAGCTTTTAGCACTGACTTGATTATTACTTACCTAGAGGCAATAGGTAGTAACCAGAGCTTTTTTTCTTCTCCAAACACTTGCTGAAGATTCTTTACAAAGCCAAGATTGAATCCATTTTTATCTGGGCCGTTTTGAAACACTGGAGCTGAGAAAGCCTCTGCACGCAGATGCAATTTCAGTGAAAAAAATGAAAATCAATGCCAAATACTCTGAAAGAGGATTGTGCATATTGTAGCCATATAAAGACAACATGATTCAACAGATTATGAACTAGCATTACAAAGATACAAAGTTCGAAAATAACCATTTTTTTTTTCATTTTGCAAGCCTGTAAAGGCTTCCAAACTGAAGGTAGGAATTTGGTCTTGCAACTGAACCATATGGAACAGTCAAATCAAGCTATAAACAGTTTGTTTAATCCAGCAAATAGACTTAAAAGATCTTTTTGTGAGACTTGTTGAAATCCAGCAGGTAGAAATTTCTAATTCTGCAGAATTAAGTAGGCTGCTCTTCAATGCATATTTCAGAAGTGGCACTGGAGATTTAACTTGCCTCATTCATTAATGATATAACGAAAAAGCATTAGGAACAAACATATGCAAACAGACCCTCTGTTATGGTGAGACATAAAATTTCTAAGAAAAGAGAGGGGAGGAGAACCTAGAGTGCACTAGAAACAATTCTGTCGACCTGCTAAGCTGCTGCAGAGGTCTGATGTTTTGGGACTGTTGTGGTTTTGTTTAGTGAGGGGGGGCCTAAGGTGGTGGATGAGCTTCAGTGCCCCTTGAAATGAGTTTTAAAATTAGTAACTATACAAAATCTGAATATTTGCTTAAACTCTTAATGCTGTGTGTGTTTTGTTACAAAAATTATCCAAAAAGCTTTAAAAGTTGAAAAACACTTATCTGCGGAAAGACAAAGAAATCACTCAACAAAATCATTCTGCTTCAGATTTTCATTTCATGGGTTTTACAGTCATAACTTCTTTGCCTTTGTCAATTGAGGAGGACACTGTTTTTCCCAACCTTACTAAGCTGTTTTAGGATGCACTCCAGCATACGAGCATAAAGAACCATTATTCCTGAAAAGCTACCCTCATTTCACAGCAAATGCAGTTATACATATGCAGAACATTTCTGTAATCGGACTTTAACACTTTAAGGCTCTTGCTTCTCTAACAAAGAGCTTTTGTCACACCAGCTAGTAAGTGCAGCTCATCTGAAGTGACAATTTTCTGCAGCATTGTGCAAAGATCTGAAATCTTCCTCCCCTCATAAGCCAGCAGGAACGTAAAGAAGTAGAACACAAAAGTTCTTTTTTTTGTTTTTCTTTTTTTTTCCTCCTTAGAGGACGTTTAAGGAATCCTACTTAAAGAAGTAAGACGCAAAGAGCCTTACCTAAAGTAGATCTGTTTCTACTGACGAGCCAACAATGGTAGCCAAACAGAAACATAAGGCTTACAAAGAACATGACCGCCACAAAGAGAAGGAAAAGGACATGAAATTTGGAACGTCCATTAGTCAGTTCACCCTGGAAAGAAAAGCAACACAGAACAAGTGGTAAGAAAAAAAAACCAAACCCTAGGAATTCTTTGTTCCTAGAGAGAGGAACTCCTATTGGGAGTTCTAAATTTTACACACAGAAGTCACACCTTGCTAGAAAAAGCAAGAGGAGACAAAGAAATGATCTCCTTCATTTCCCCTCTTGCAACCAAAGCAGAAAGCCAGGTTTTGCTACTATTTGTACGTAACGGAGCCGGTACAACCACAGCTTCCCGCCTGGGCACCAGAAACACGCCCGGTGCCCACAGGGAAGCGGGCAGGCACAGGCTCTGGAAGCCCTGTTTGCCTTCTGCTGAGTTTCCCCTGCGTACCTTAAAATTCTGCACCTCCTGCAAGCTAAGGCGTGCCAAAAAAACCTGGCCTCTGCAGCCACAGCACTCGGGCAGCGTTAGAACTGAACACAGACGGTTGGGAGAAGTTTAAAAGCCAAGCGGGATCTTAGAAGCAGAGGAAACACTGAGTTCTTTCTACAGCAGAAGAGTCCAGTGCCAGAGGCCCTCACAAGCGCGCACCTGCAGATGGGCGGTGGGCTCCTCAAAGGAAAAACATCTCAGCCTCTGCCCATCCCACGTAGGCAGCCACAGAGCTCCCGTCTCGGTGCCTCTCTTAGCACCAGAAACAATTCCTGCAAGGGTCCCACGAGCATCTCAGAGACATTTCATGGAAGTGATGAGCCACTAAACCCACACAAATCGAATCAATTAACGCACAGCAAAGTTAAGCTACTTGAACTCAGTCACACGGAGTTAGCAGCACAGGGGACCTAAAAAACTGAAGACAAAAGGCCGGTCTCCTACTGGAACTGTTCATTGGCCTTGCTTGCATAGGAATGATAATCAGTAACTGAGCGAGGAGCGAGCTTTATTGCAGTCAACTTATAAATTGAGAAAGGACTCATGTGGGGATTAGAAAACGAACAAGGTTTTTTGACCTTTTTTTCCTTTTCAGTACATATGCACAGATCAGTGCCAGGAAGTTCTAGTTTGGTAGCAGGGGAGAGAAGGGAGCAGATACTCTTCCAGAAACTGAGATTTTGGAAACTATCAGCTGCAGTAAACGGTAGGACAGCACCCCCCGGATCTGCATTCTATGCCTTCCCTTGCTTGCTCTCTCTCTCTAAGGGCAATAGATCTAATCCTTACGACAACAATCCAGAGAAAGTTGCAAAGGAATATGGCCAGGCAGTTCAGGAAGCAACGTAAAAGAACACCACCCAGCCACAATTAATGGTTTCCTGTACGAGGACTGAAATACATAGGAGGTGTTCTTGCAGCCACTTTCAAAGCATCAAATGTTGACTGCTAAGAATTTCTACTTAGGAGACAATTATTTCCGTCACCGGTAGAACTTGGGGGTTTTTTGAAGTTCAGAGATATGGCCAGAAAACAGCAGCTCTATCTGCAGCTGGGAAGATTACCACGTTTAGGTCCAGGAGCCTGACGTAACTCCAGTGGTGGTGTCCCCCTAACACCTCTGACCTCAGTGCTATGAGTTCTCACGGACCCAACGTGCACTGAAAAAGCACCAGCATGTTTTTGTAGAGAGCAACCCTGGGCTCTCTTTCAGTGAAGCGTGGCTTCTTTTGAAGGCCATTTGAGGTTTCCAAACTAAGAAAGCAGTGCTAAGTTCCCAAAGACTCCGTACGTGCCAACACAAGACCAGGAAAAGGATACAACTTCTTTGGCAGCAGCTAACTCTACAGTTTGCAATTCCTGAAGTCTGTTTGCCTCTCGCTTTGTGCGTTTCAGACATATAACGGGAGTTACCCAACCGAAATGGTGCTACGGTTACACCCAAAGGAAGGGCACAGGAATACCCTGCAGGAGGAATGCAGACCCTCCAGTGACTGAGAGCAAAAAGTACCAAGAGTGACTAACCCCACGAGACTCACAGGATATGAAAAAGTAACCGATTTCACAACTTACTGTCCAATACTTAATGAAATAGTTGAAGACTGTTGCAGCAATATACAAGCAATACAACAAAGAATAGGCTAAGAACAGTAGAAAGAATTTGTAGTTAGAAAATCCAATGCAGTTATTCACCCTAGAGAACAAAAGCAAAGTTGAAATCAGGATATGTACAGCACACAGTTGTAACACAATGAATACTACAATGTTTTTGTTTGTTTTACTAAGCCTCTTCATGGTACAGGACAATTGCCTCAATAAACAGCTCCCCTTGCTGGTCAAAATGAAATGCACGTAAAGCCTTTGCTTTTCACTTGAAGACTTCTTGCTATGCCAAGTCAAAGGAGAGTTTGTATTTTTGGAATGTGTTTTCAAGCCGGTGCCACTGGTAAATCTGTCACAGAGGCAGGCTCTAACTGCTCTGGTCTGTTTTTGTCTGCAAAGGCAATCAGATCTGGAATCTGTGTGTTACTTTGTTCCTTTGCAAAACTCAGGAGCTGGATTCACCACTGCTGGTTTGCTGACAGGCCAAACAAATAAACCCAAATTTGATTGCAATTCTCCACGCGCAGGACAGCTCTAAAAAGGAACAAGGGAATGCAGACAAAATAGCAGGTGTTTGTCTCAAGCTGAGGTTTGAAAAGTTCTCTAAATTTAGGATTACCAGGGAGGTTCAGGTGGGAAATGTTTGTGTTGCTTCTGATTTCTGAAATAATTTTTTTTTTTTTTAAAAAGGAGTAGTTTAAGAAACTTAGTGGCAGCAGTTCCCAAAACGTATAAAACTTAATTCATCCACAGACCATTCTACACAAACTGTCTCTGACCACGCACAAGTGGCAGGCGTCATTTCAGAAACAATCTGTGTGCAAATGTTATTACTGAAAGCGACCACCAGCTGCATGCTGGAACGACTACATGTCCAAAATTAAAGGCTAAGTTGAAGTCTCCTTAAAATCTGAATAATAGTCAAAGACTGAATTAGCAGCTGGATTTTAAATATCGATAGAACAGCTTTTTTACACATAGTTGTTAAATAAACATGAGTGATCTGTCTTTCAAAATACCAAACATTTCAGGGAATATCACAGTGTAATTATTTTATAAATTTCCTTGCACTGAGATGCATTATCTGCAATGAAAGGTGTACAGACACTATTCTGGGGAAGGAATGTATTTAAACAGCCTCTACAAACCAGTATCGTGGACGTACCATGGACAGTGATGATCCATTTTTAGCACGCATCTGCAAAAGAAGGAAAAAGAAAAATGCAACATTTTTATTTGGTACTTAACTATCAACTGCAGACCAATAGCAAAAGCTTCTGGTTTTTTTTTAGTGAGATTTCTACATGATGATGATACTGTCCCTTTGAATTTTTTAAGGTAGATATCATTTTAAGAGACAACATTTATTACTTTTTCAAGGTCAAAGTCCTTGATACTCTGCAAGACAAAAAGAAACTAAAATTATTCCTCCCCTGGAGCGATTAAAAGTTTTGCAAAACATCAGAGCTAAAGGCCTGGAATATTTTCAAAAAGTTTTAAAAGTCAATATCATATTTTATTTTAACTTGTCTAGGTTAACCAGTTAATCTTCACTAGATGGCATGCTTCCTAGCAACTTAATGCTGATGCACTTGCAAGTAGGGGAACTGCAAGCACTTCAGGGCCACAAACAGCAGAAACACAACTGCTGATGTTGTCACATACGGACACTCACTGCTGACTGCAGCTGGAACTTGGTACTTGGGCGCCTTTACTGTAAAAACACACGTGAAGGACCAGCCCGTTCGCATGATTTCATGGTGACCGTATTCACTTCAGTGGAAAACAATCCAGTAACTTACGTAGCACAGACAGAACAATGGTGGCAACGGTCAGGTTTTATTAGCTGGCATCGATCACAGAATCGAATACCTGAAATCAAAGACACATTAGTACCAAGGAACAGAAAAGTGTTCATTTTGCACATGTGAGTAATATTCTGCTCATTTCCTAACTGTTCATATTCTTGCCTCTGTCGCTGCAAAAGATGAGTGCATTTGCAGCTGATTTTTGCTGCCAGGTCATAATCAGAGAAGCAACGCTCATAATTCTTCTGGAGGCTTGCAGATGTGGGGAACAATCCTCACTGCAAAGCACACAACCAGCTTAAAAGCAACAAAACAAAACTGTACGCTTCCCTCTGGCTTCCACATCTCCTCAGACTTCACGTACATGCCATTTGGATAATTGTCCGTACAGCAGTTCTTTACTTCAGGATTCTTTGGCTTGTCTGACAGAAATGCCCAGGTCAGAGGATGCCACAGTATGCCTGCTTATGCAGGAACATGGGTTTCTTTGCAGCTCAAAGGAGTGCAGTCTGCAGTTAATCGCAGAACAAGGTCCAGAAATCTCTAAGCTAGACTCCATTTTCCGTAAGAACAGCTCCAGATTTTGCCGTTCTGTTACTATTACTAACCGTGGGCAACACAAGCAGGCTTTTGAGCTGTAACTACAGAGGGTAACTCATTGCTTCTCACAGGCAGCACCTGGTGCTCCACTGAAGATGAATGGAAGCGTTTGAGGCTTTTTTGTTTTCCCAAACATAAAACCTGAGAGCAAAGGCATTAGAATTATTTGCACAAGAGTTACTCAGTGCACGCTGTGGCATTAGGAACGCGCTGTTGGTTGGCACGATCGTCTGCATTGCCAGCACTTGCTACTTCAGCTGCTTGGTGAGATTTAGGGAAACAAAGCTCTCTGCTTAGCTGACCTCCATTCCCCGTTCTCGTGTACACCGGCAACTTCCTGGCAATTTCGGCGAGAATTTGCCTCTGCACCTCCGGCCTCTCTTCATTTTCATACCGTTCTTGGTCAGCGTAGGACATGTGGTACTGGAAGCAGAAGTCACGAGAGGAGTAGTTACCCACAGGCAGCAGATAATATTTCATATACAGGCAAGTTTGGAAACGTTTTTACCTCCCACTCCTCCTAATGAGATTAATCCAATGTGAAAATGTGTTTGTTAAGAAGACAAAGAGAGATGATAGTAAGTGCTGGACAGCCAGAATACTGTGTGATACATCAAGGAGAAATGCAGAAGTGAAATTAGGATCATAAAACAACCTCCTGGAATTGCTGCTACTGCTGCCTTAGATTACTAACCGTAATAAGCATTTCCCTTGTGAGCAAGAACCTCCCTGCAGCCACAGTTTGGATTTCTAAAACTGGGATTAGTTGTTATTTATAAATTTACATTCTTTAATGAGGATCAGATTACAGCCCTGTATATTTGGAATGTCTCACAAACATCATCCTCATTCTGTTGCTCCAAACACAGGGTTTTATGAGTATTTCACAAAGAGGTAAAACAAAACAACAAAAAAACCCCACCAAAAATCCAGTCCTCAATGTCACAGACATGCAACAGAAGAATCTCTGCATGTTTAAAAGGAAAATTATTGTTCTGCCCCTCACTAGCACAAGAAAGAGTCTGACAAATGAAGCGAACGTAACGACGACAGAGAGTCCTCTCCAGCTGGCAAAGGGCTCGCAGCAGAGCAGGCAACGCTGGGCTTGGGGGGAACACTGAATGCTCACATACGCACAACAATCAAGAAACCCCACTACCATTACAAACGAGCCCGTTTCCACCTGCACTGTAACATCTTCCATGAAGAGTTATAACCAAAACTGAAGGTCCTTACTCAGGAGACTCCAGTAAGGTTAAGGAAGGCGCTCAGGATTTGGCTTGCAATTTGTTAAACGCTTAGAGATCAAAGACACTCTAAATATGGAAGTTTATAATTATCAGTCCTGTGATTCTCAACATGAGAAATCCTGTCGGGTCCTGGAACACCTGAAAAGGCAGCTTTAAAAGTTAACACATCTCTGATTTAAATGCTGCTCTTTGGGGAGTCAAAGGGTTTTCAGAGTGGCTAAATCTGATCAGTTATCCAGATCAACTAGACTGAAGGATTTTTGAGTTCTGTGTAGCGTCCCTGCTTTAGTTCTGCAATGAATGAAAAGCGCTCGGACTCTTACCTTTTTTCCTGGCTGCATCGGGAGAGTAAAAATAGACTTCCAATATGTCCACACAAAGAGCACAAAGAGAATATGGAATATTATAAGATAGGCCACTAAAAAACAAAACAAAACAAAAAACAGAAGCAGAGCAATGATTTCTTAAGCAAAAGTTTCATTCATGATGGGCATAATTCCAATCTTTCACAACGACGAAAAAAAAAGGAAAAAAAAAAAAAGATTTAGAGTACCAACCAGCTACACATCACCAAAAAAAAAAAATCCAATCTTTTATTAAACATATTTTAGATTTGCCACAGCTGATACAATAAAACAAATCAGGAAAACATCCCTCAAATTGGGCAAAATCGGTCTTGTGATTACCGAGAAAGAACTGTAATCCACTCGACGCGACATTACCACATGAAATCCAGCACGCATCAGAGTAATCTCATTTCAATATGTGACCTTTATTTCAAAGCCTTTGGGCACAAGCAGGCATACTGTGGCTCAGAAAGCCAAAGGACAGCCAGCCTTCAGCTACACAAACTAGTTGATTGTTTTTTTGGTAAAAAGACCAAACAGAGCTTTGAGACTTTCTAATGAGACGGCAAATGATCCGATACGCCTCACAGGAACGCGATGGATTGCGTGTCTATCTGTGAATCAATGGTAATTCAGTATTATGCTCTTCAGTTTGTTTGAGATGTTATCCTTATACTACACGCAGGTGGAGCTCAGTCATTTTTCAATTAATAGGTAAGGAGATAAATCTTGCAACAGGTTTAATTTTGTTGATAAAGCAATACAGCAGCATATTAGAGGAAGCTGACCTGGAGATGCACTAACAGATTAGGCAGCTAACAACTTTCTTCTGCTGAATAATCATTAACATCACGCTTTCTACAGTTTCTCTGTAACAGATTCAAATATTAGGACAGTTCTCTAGTGGAATTTACTTGATGAAGCAATCTGAAGGATCCTTAAGGTATCAGCTGGCACTGTCCTTCCTGGAACAATTTCCCAGCTGAAAACCACTGCATCTACTTCTATCCTTCTTAACTCTGGGAGAAGAAACAAAGGTAAGAAGCCACCTGTATTGGCCAGATGCCTCCAAAACACCTCCAGGAAAGAAGAGGAGGAATACTAAAATGGCCACTAACCCCTTATTCTTAGAAGGTGACTGTGGCCTCCAACAAAGCACTGGTGGAAACAGTCTGACCAAGTGACCCTGCCGCTCTGCCCAACTCCTTCAGCAACCTCACGACGCTGCGCCTTGGACCTCAGAGCAACATCTGCCAGCCTGTACTACCAAACGCATCCGAGAACCGTTCAAGCCAAATAGTAATGACACAGAAACCTTTGCTGTAACTCATCTGTGGTAGTAACTGCAAGTTACTGTGTTACCACTCTATATGTGGTTAGTGGTCAGCAGAAACAAGCAAAAAATCTTTTGCAAAAGCCTCCCTACAATAAAACATTTAAAATAGCTTCCACTGAAAGATAAAATAAAACAGTGGGGGGAAAAAAAAAAAAAGCAGGCCACAGAATTAGTCTTTTCTGTTTAGCTTGTAAAACCAGCTCTGAAAACATAAAACAGAAAGGGAGAAAAGGTGCATGGGTGTATACAAATAGACATACATAGTTTGTTCTGAAAGAGTAAAAGGAATCAAAACCTTTTCATGTTCTTCTGCTTACACTGTGACTAAACAGGGGCATTTCCCAATACACCCAAAAGTTACAGCGCGTCTAACAATGCATGCCGCATACTTCATCGTTGTGTAATTACAGGAAGGAACCACTGAAAGGGTAGGTAAGTTTAAAAAAAGTCTGAAAGGATTTTTGACATTTTAACTACCACAAGGACTGGACGTCAAACGGTAAATTGAACGGACATACCTTTTTCCACAGGGTTGCTCAGAGTCACTGAAAAAGAAAAAAAAAAAACCATATGTCTATAGAGCAGATAGGATTCCCAGAGAAGTCTGTGACAAATCACATTTCTATTTGAAATACAGCCGTTTTAGGAACAAAACTTCAAATTCAACAGACAAGGAGAGCCCACAGTTCGGCATCAAATCAAAAGCATCCATAACAATTCCTTGTTTACTCACGCAAATGACACCCACAACAAGATGTTCAGTAACTGTTACTTATACTGCGTCTTCCCTTGTTATAAAATATATTTTTCATGTTTGTACAACAGAAACATGACAAAAATAATCCACTGGTGACAGTGATGTGACAAGATGATGAGGGCTCCTCTAGCAACTGCCCAAGCAGCACCTCTATGCATGCGCATGTCAGCATGTCCTTGCGGCCTGCTTTGTACGAGTCTCTAGGTGGTCTTGATCCCCCACGGTAAATCATGTCCCAAGGCATTTCTGCATCGGCATAAATAAAAAATTACAAATTGTCTCAGCTTTGGCCTACTCAGCAACACAGGACAGACCGTAATGACTCTATTTTTACACCTCCTACTAGCAGATTTTTTACAGCCCCTCCTTACTTTACCACAATGGTAGGAACAGTCCCTACTACCAGAACCACCTAGAGCACTCAGCAAAGGGTACGTCGCTCAATGCCTCCTTCTACTGATTATTTTAAAATCCATCCATTACTTTAAAAGCCATTATCCAAGTTCAACAGAAAGAATAAAGACTGGAGCAGTTCTGTCATATCTTGAGAGAATATTGCTTAGAAGACAAAGATCGTTCATGGGATGGGACCCCTTGTATCGAGTCCATAGCCTTGAATCTAATGGTTGCAACTGAAATGTGCCGCTCCTTGGAGGAACAGAGGAACGAAAGGAAATTAACGGCCACAGATCATCTGCCAAAAGCACAGTCATCTTACAAAAATAAGATCACATTGTTGGAAGACTCAAAGATTCGAGAGATCACACATATCAGCAGTGACCCCTTCAGTAACTCTGTTAGGCTGTACAGAAAAAAAAGAAGTGATTGAGGGATTGGAGCCTTTTATTTCCAGCCACAGCCAGGGCCTGGAAAGAGACTCTGCTCTTCAAGACTCACTCTGTCGTCTTACTTGAGTAATAAACTTGGAAAATGTAAATCAGCACAGGAATCAAGAAGCCAACACATAAAGCCTTGCTAAGTTAGAAATCTAGAAGAGAGATGATGTCCCGAGAGCTGGTTTGCAAGTAACTGCATGTGCCAACACTTAATGTTCAAATCCTAAAATAATAATCTAGTCATTTCAACTTCTGTGCAGATAACCTCCTCCACATACAAATGAAATGCATGAGAAAGAAAGATGGGGCAAAAAAATAGATGGGTGTGGGCAAAGGAGTGATTTTAAGCTGTGATTCTAGGCAGCGAGATGAGCGCCTGCGAGCTTAACCAACATTTGCAGAAGAACACAGGCCCAATCCAAACCCCACTTAAACCAGCAGAGTCTTCTCTAATAGCTGCACTGAGACTCGGAATTAACCAGTATTAAATATTACTGAATTTGCACAGCACTGCAAACAAAGCGTACTTCAAAAGACTTACAGCATTTTAGGAAAAGATTCTAAATTTTTTGTCACGTGGTCTAACTGACAGTTACATGCACCTTGGAAATACCATTCCACGTGAACTCTTGAAATAAACAGCCCACAATCGCAGAGATGGAATAAAACGTCATTAAGTGTTTGGGGGTTTTGCACAGCTGCCAATTAAAACAGATCAAAGAAGCTGCATTTCATTTTAGTCCCCACTGAGAGAAAACAATAGGTCTTACTGCACTGGCAACCCTAAAAAAAAAATAATAATCTGATTTGCATTTGCCATGCAGTACCAGAAGGCAGCTCTTTTCACAGAAGCATCTCAAACTACCGTTCTGAGAAATCGGGCTCCCTTTATCTGGCTTACAGTGTCCTGAAGACAAAGAGCCGCATTCTCCTCCTCACAATTTTGGACGTCCAAGCTACCAGCTTTTCTCTCCACCTCCACCAACCCAGCAATCCTTTCTTCTAGTAACGGGTTATGCACACGCACCAGACCAGAACATCATAAACACAAGAAAGGCTGCTACTTATTAAATAGTTAAACTGCTACATTAACCATACAATTACTAGACAGCACCAAATATTTTCTTTCTAAAATGTACAGTTTTCCATGCTACTGTAACAAGTTGACTCATGAGCGTGATTTCATGTAACCTGTTCTTTTTCCTTTTCAGAACATAAATAAAATGACTGCAATGCAGGGCATCTACTGGTTTTTGTCACTGCTCAAACCAGAATCACATCAGAACGTTAGCATACAGCAAAAATCCGAACTTTCACTGTGGGTATAAATCTCCCTGTCTTCACCAGGGTCACTTCCCCTGGCTGACACGAGGGCATACAACCCACGGACTCGTGACTAAATTAAAAGAACCCAGCCAGCCCAGCCAGGGTACACATCTTAGGGAGAAACAAGCCGGCAGACCATAAACCCCTCACTAATTAATCCCATCACGGACGCGGCCAGCAATGAAGTGCTCCCGCCTGTCCAGCTGGCCACTCGGGGGTGTGCCCGCCGCAGGTCCAGGGGGATGAGAGCAGCGGGCGGCTTCGCCAGCTCCAGGTCTCGCGTGGGCTGCGGCCTCGACAGCGTCAGGTACCGGCAGCACCTGAGCAAGGCCGCCCTGGGCCAGCTGGGTGCAGCTGCCACAGCTTCCTCCGGCATGGAGAGGAAGAAGAAGAGGAAGAAGAATTCCTCCAGGCTCCGGAGGTGTGCAGGGGGCTGTACGTCCTGCGGCCGCTGTGCCCACCTGAACCACCGGGACCAACGGGGCTCCCACCCGCACACGGCAGCACCGGCCCGCCGGGCCCAGGCCTGGGCCCCAGCTCCCCCAACCCCCGCCAGCCTGCCCCGCAGCCGCTCACCCAGGCACAGCTCGCAGACGTAGGCGTAGTAGGACCAGAGGACGACGAGGGCGATGATGAGGACGGGCAGCCAGGCGAACGCCCGCTGGCAGCACCGCAGCCCCCGCGACAGAGCCATCTTTTACCGCCGCCCGGCCGCGCGGGGCTGAGCGGCGGGAGGAGCTCGGAGCTCGGCTGAGCGGCCTGGCGGGCAGCGGCGGGGTTGGGCGCGGCGGGCGCTGCGGCGCCCCCTGGCGGCGCGGGCGCCAGGAGCGCGAGCACCGTCTCAACCGGCCGCGCTCCCGGTGACCGGCGAAGGCCGCGGGGTCGGCGGGGCCCTCGGCCCAGGCCAGCGCGGCCACCGGCCCTTCCGCGGGCTCACCAAGCCAACCCACGGCTGGTCGGCGGCCGCGGAAAGCCGCTGCAGATCGTGGGTTGCCCTGGGCTGTGGGACGCTTCTATTTTTGACCCACGCGTAGCAGCGCTGCCATGGTCCTACCAAAATGGCTTCCCAGAGGTGGGCACACAGTCACCTTGGCTCCTCTCACCACCATCTGATGAAGTGGAACACGCTGCTTTTCTGAGACAGATCTGTCTCCGTGAAATAGGCTGAAGGCGCTCCTGGATTTCCCAGTTACATAGGCACAAGTCACAATAGCTCACTACTGGCCCTAATTTACGTTCAACCTGGGGTGTTCAGACTTCAGTACCAGTCCCTGGCACACCGGTACCCAGCTGCCCTTGTCTCTTCTGGAAACACCCCACAGAGAGCCCACACGAGCCTTTTCTTTACCATAGCGTCCCTGTGGCAGTTCACGTGTCTGCTGCACTCGTGTCTTTCTGCTGCGTTCTCTCTGACTGATGAATCTTTACGAAAAAAAAAAAAAGCTCTTTTTATGGGTAATCACACAATTTTGTACTTTGTTCTATTAAGCTTATCTTGTTTTTCTTGTAGGACGATCCTGTCCTCTGCACTGACAACACCAGCTTTGAATTGCTCTCCAATTTCCTAAGTGCAAACCAAGGTTACTAGTAAATATTCATGGGAAGATCAGATTCAAGACAACCTGTGGAACAAAACGAGTATCCCCTCCAACAACCTGATAACACAGCATTTCGTGTATAAAAAAAAAAGAAGAAAAAAAAAAACAAAGACCACCTGCTCCCCCAGTCTGCTCCACAACCCCCTTTGAATTCCTGTAGGAATCCACGATCAGTAATGTGTTTTGAGTTAAGGCTTCAGTTAATTAAACCCACTACTATATTGCCCCTGTTAAGCAAATTAGTTTTCTCATCAAGAGAGCAATTTATCTAACAGAACATACTTCTGATAAAACCCTGGTGTAACTTACCACCCTTTCCAGCCACCTCTTTGTTCTTCATTTTTTTTTTCTCTTCAGAATTTGTTCTAAAAACTTTGTTGGTATCAAACCTGCAGGTCTGCACTGCTGCCATCAACTTTGCTCTCTCTCAGTATAGGCACCACATTTGCCATTCTCCTGCCCAAATCTCTGAATTTAGACATCATCTACAAATCCTTAGACCACATTTGTAATCCCATATTTAGTTCTTCCAATATTTTCAGATGGAGATGATCTACAACCTCTGATTTTCTCAAAGAATTTGTTTGCTAATAAGGCAACAGCTCTCTTAACCCTTTCTCTACCCTGCTCATAGTCTATACAGTCCCTACTCTCCTCTTTTCCAGGCTGCCAAAACCCTTTCTTTAACACAAAACCTGAAATTTGGCACTTGTTTTATGCATGTGGTCCAGCTTAACCAAGCTTTTGGATAGTCCCTGCTGTAGCAAAAGTGCTTTTCAGATACCGTAACGTACGTTGGCCTGAGCTGCATGTAACCCTAAACACAAAATCTCAGATATCTGACGTAGAAATCCACAGTCTGTGTTTTTTACATAAATACACAGTCGATGGAAAGTGAAATGCCCTCTCCGGGACGTTCAGGGATGGGGTTCAGGACACGTACACTCTGTGTTTTGAGGATTTGGAAGAGGAAGATGTGAATGCCTGCTTGCTTTCTCCGCCTGGCCCACGCTATGTAGAGCTAAGAAGCCAACCTTTTTGCCAGCAATAGGTTTTTATAAATAGTGAGATTTAAAAATAATTCTTGTGAGCTAAATGGGTACCTGAAGCAACTCACAGAATCTCCTCTCCTAAAAAATCGCAAAACTGCCCATCATATGGATGGGAGGCACAGCACATCCATTTTTCACACGTGTGTGAACTTTATGTTCTGCTTTATGCAGAAGATGACCTCTCGACAGACAGCAATGGAACACTGTAAAAGTGACCAGACATTTTCAGATAATGCCTCTGTAAATAAAATTAAGACTATTTTTTTTGTTCAACAGCCAGTTTTTCTATGTGTTCTAAGATCCACATGGATTATCTTCAAAATTCTTTTGTTTCATGGGCTTCCAGGGGAGACTTAGTCATATAAACATGAGCTCATCTGAGGTAAGAGATTCCCAAATACAGCTCTTTAAAACAAAAATAATCATGCGACGTTGAAATCTTGTGATTCTTGTAATGTATTTTTTTGCACTTGTGGTTCAAATGGTAGCTCCCCATTTGAAATTGCCAGCTAGAATTAGATATAACTGGCATAAGGTACCTTGTGCCCTTTTCAGAAATCAACACTACAGACGTTATTCAAAATAAATGCTGAATCTAAAGTTGAGCTTCAGCCAGTTTCACAAACTAAAGCAAGTTCTCTCTGGATGCACAGCCTCACTGGGGTCCACAGCAACTGCAACAGTTGGAAGTAGCCCGACCTAAGAGAGCGGGTTTAGGAAGAAGTGGGATTATCCTAAGTAATATCTGTAAGTTTAATTCTGACCATGGGCAGTTTCCTGCTCATACACATCACACACAACTCTTTAAACAAAGAGGCAAACTTCCACAGAGTTCAGAAAGCTGTTATTTCATCCACACGTGAACCCAACTGTTGAAAGCTACTGTCAGACTGCAGCACTAAGGAAAGCAAATAAGTAATCAAATACTAGCAGCTTTAGGGTAATTTAAATAAGGCTTAGCATCATTGGCTTTTTCTTGAAATACCTAACTTTTTGGGTGCTCAAAGAAAGGCAGGTGGCGGTGACTCACCAGTGCCGTAGAGACGCTGGGCATCAGGAAGTACGTCATCACAGAGAGCTGTAGTCTGAAGACTGGAGTAAGACTGACACCAGCTACGATGGCACTGGCTTTGTCACTGGTCCAAAAATAGCTGAAATACATCAGGAAACAAAATAAACTCAGGAAACAAATGCCAGTTTTTACAATTTACCTACTGCAGAAAAACCCAAAGGACTACATGTACCAGTTTCACCGAAATGCTGTCTTTTGTATGAGAAAAAGCTCTTAAAAAATTACAGATGGTAGAAAATGCTCAATTGTATTGTCCTGTAAAAAAAAAACCACAACTGGAAAATGCAGTTTTTATTTCCAGTGTTGAACATGAAACTGTGCACAGACTAGAGTAGGCATTTCAAAATCATATTCTAATCTGGGAAATCAAAGTTGTGCAAGTTACTTTCCCCACTGTTCATCTCAAAATCTTGCTTAAGCTTGTAATACATGCAAGCCCTGAAGGTGTGTGGAAAGATTGCTCCAAAATGAGCCAAACCTTGTGAAGATCTAACTTCTCAAACTACTTTTGACCTAGTGTGTGTAAAATAAAGGTGTAACCTTTTCTTAATGTCAGACATATTTATATCTGCGTAGGTTACACATGCTTTTGCTTATCAGTGACTGAGATATCCAAGAAGATGTGATAATCCGTGACCTAAAAAGGAAACGAAAACCAACCTCAACTGGCAGCTGAGCGCCCTGCCTTCTGACCTCCCTGCTGATCTGAAAAAGGCTCGTGGGCCTCGAGGCTGGCCCGTTTTGTCATTTATTGTAGGAAAACACAGCAACTCTCCCCACCTTGATGGTATCTTGGACTACCGCATACCGTACTTGTAGGTAAGTAGATAAATCTTGTAACACATGCTAAGTTCTAATCGTATCAGATTTGGGCTTTGTATGAAAAACGCCGCACCCCAGCTCACGCAGAGGAGTTAAGATCAAGCTTTTTCAGAAAAATCGAAATTAAACAGCTGATTGCAGAGGGAAAAAAAAGAGAGCTGGTCCAGAGATCGGCCATGCAGAGCTCCATAACTACTGATTAATATCTTGGCTGTCATCCTGATTGTTGTTTGTATTTACTGCAGAACGAACCACAGCTTACACAGTTTTCAACGGCAGTCGCAGTTTTTGCTGTAGCTGGAGTTTTTCAAACAGGCCTGAATTCAGCAATTTTGTTTGACTGCTGTCCTGTCAGGAAGTTCAAAGGACTAGCAGGCCAAAGAATCAGGATTAGGGAATACTTTTACAAAGAAAAAGTAGATGCAAGTGGTCATCTTCAGACTTCACAAGAGATCCTATTATTTTTACCAGTGACTTCTCAGAGTCTTATTTTATAAAAGCTCTCCCTTTTCTTCCACGTTTTTACAGCTAAGTACTTGGAGATGGTGAAAGTGTAAAGAGGATTGACTGGTATTAACTTATGAGCAAGCTGTATTTCTGTTATATTCACTAAGAGCTCTCCACTACATGTGATAAAAGCTGCCACATTTACACATTAAACCTTCTCAGAAACCCCAGGAAAACCTATTTTTTGTTACTTTCGGCAGGACTCTGCAGCGCTGTACTGGGACTCCTACATTTTACATGCGTTTGTGCACACATACCATGGTCCTGCCGTACATTTACCCACATAATCTGTACACAACACCTTGATACTATCTTGCAGTGCATAAAGTAAATTAAGGAAACCACTAGAACTTACTCAATTGATGTAAATGAGCAGAGCTCTAACGAAGTGAGTAGAGCTGTCTTTGTACATACCACTTTTAAGATCTCTCTCTGCAGCTCTAGGACAAAAGTTAGATTTAGACAATTAGCCTACCACTAAAATTGAAACCAAAGTGGGCTGACATTTTCCTCCATAGGTTTCCTAGCTTTCTTTGTCCTAATCGGCAGTCCTGCCTTGCTGTAAGCTGGAAGCTGCACGCGTGGTGTCGTTGCTCTCGGTCATCCCCTGCTTCCTCCTCTCCCAGATTTCTCACCCATCCCATCCCCCACTTTAAAATTTTATCATAACTTAATGTGGAAATATGGGCAGGGTCGACGGACATGTAGCAAGGCCTACCAGGCCGGACTGCAAGCGAAGCCATTTAAAATATTACAAAACTTTGAATTGCCACCAAGTGAAAAAGTGGCCATTTGCAGCAAAATTTGTCTTATTATTACAAATGCAGTTATTTCCAAGTACACAGGAGCATATGGTGAGCAAGTGCTTGCACCATTAGAGGGTGCTGGAGTCCGCACAATACCCATCCCCGGTCACGTCCATCCGCTGAAGAGCTGCTCGTTCTCCACCGGGACAGGACGCTGACCTACACGGGTCTCAGTGGTGGTAACTACACAAAGAGATCACTGGGGATGAACAATCATCATCTTGTTTTGTCACATTTATAGCCTTGCCCAAATATTGTTTGAAATATTTCCCCAAAACTATTGTCTTTCTGTACTCCAGAGAGATTGGAAATGCGATCAAATGCCCAGATTTAGGTTAAAAGTCCCATGAAATATCATAAATGTGACATTTTCTATTTTTTAAGTTCTTCATTTTGCACCCTAAATAATATCCTTTTAATTAGATAGTTGATATATATCTTTCCCTATCTTTTAAAGGCAAAACTTTAAACCAACTCTCTTTCTATATACCCACAGCAAACCTGTCTTGCCCATCCCTCTTCCTCCCCTGCAATTATCAGGTGAATCCTGAACTTTTGTCACAGACATTTGCTATTTGGCACTGGACTAACTACATTAGTTGGCAGTAACTAAGCGTACTAACCTAACGGACGGGCCTCTCAAACAAAACAGAAGCACCTCCCAAGCCGAAAGGCTTCACCAACCCAGAGCCCTGCTGCAAACAGTGCTCAGAAGGTTTTAAAAGAGCATCCCTTGGTCTCTTCTAACGGATTGGCCCACACGGCCCTGGCTGGCAGCCCCGCGCATCCGAGCCCAGTTCTGTTCTCCGACATCCACGCAGAAGTGGGAACAACGTCCGTTAGAACAGATCCCTGACAGCAGTACGGTCATTTTGATCCCCAGTTCTTTTGTGGATCCAGTTGTTTTGCTCATGTGAGTACTGTAGCAGGACAGACAGTTTCTGGTTTCTAAAACAGCTGTATTCTGGCATTAGTTTTTAAAAAATCTTTTCCAATCAATCTCCAGTATCTTTTTTTCCTCTCATACTACTGAACTTTGAAACCAGATAAACACCCTTCCAGCCAATTCATTATTTCCTTATCTTTTAAAACAACATATTGTGGAGCTTTGAGTCCTCTGCCCGTGGTGAAGCTTCGGCAAAACTCAGGGTTTTTAAGTCTCTGCCATCTTTCAAGAATGAGATGTACACAATTATGTGACTCTTTAGAGTTCTGTTTTAAACCATAAAAACAAGTATGTAGTCTCAGAGATGCACAGAAGAGAATGACATTTTTGTCATCGCACCAGATTTTGCAAATTGATTTTTTTTTTTTGCAAACCAATTTACTTGATTTTGTTTGTACCTGGTGGGACACGATTTCAGAGCTGAACAGCAGTGCGGAGTGTAGGCAGGCAGCATCTGCCATGTGCAATTTTTTCATTTCCTGGTAGCAGCAATTCTTACAGGCGCAATAGCAGGTTTGTTTATTTTTTGTTCTTCATCAGACCTTTTATTAACATTCTGTTAGATCTCCTGACTGCACCTGGTTTGGTAGTGACTGAGTATAATGGCATCTTTGCCCTGGGCTCTTGGAGACGGTGCATACGGATGGGGAGGGGGGCAACAGATAATATGGATGCAAATTTCAAATTACTACTTTCATCCCCGAGGCACTTAAAGAGGGCAAATCTCAAGGAAACAGGGAGAACAGCATGACTGTGCTTTTAGTTCCTACTGAAGGTATAGAGTTGAAAACACCGTTCATGGTCCTTGCAGTATTTTCCTTTGCAAGATAACGGAACATAAACTCACTTCATTCAGGAGTACCTGTTCTCTCTTGATGAAAGCTCAGTCCAGTGGCAGGTCACCAGGAGCACTGTATGAAGAAGAGCCTGTCACTTCCACAGGCTCAAGATACCAGAAATCCACGTGATGGTCTTTCTGATGAGCACCCATTGACGATCACTGGCACAGAATACACACTGATTTGGACTAATCACTGCAAGGAGCCGTCTTTAACGAACTGAGAGGGAGGCATTTCCAACATTCAAGTCAATGTTCTCTTGCCTACAGAACCACTCATACGGTTCTGCAAAGCAACTATCTTTTCCTCTCTATGTAATTTTGTCTATCTTACTGGAGGTGTTGGGTTTGTTTTGTTTTTTTTTTTTTTTTTAAAGGGTTTTGTACTGATAAAACCCCTACATAGCCCACCTCTGAAAGTAAAACACAAACTGAACCTTCTGAGCTGGAGAGATTTATCAGGTTTTGCACTTCCTAAGACAGAGAGTCCTCTTGAGCAGTAATGTACATACTTTTTTAGCTAACTGCCTCAAATCTTCCACTCCAGTCAAATACATGATACATACCAGTGCTGCAGAAGTCTCTCAAACATACTGCTGCCTCCTCCACAAACGGCCAAGAGAGGCTTTGTAAGAAAAATGAGCTTCATTTTTAGGTTTGTTTTTTTTTTTTTTTTTTTTTTTTAAATCACTGCAATGATTACTGACTTGATGTGTTTGCTTACTCTCTTCTCCACTGACGCATACCCATCTCCTGGAGGATGCTCCAGTCTCATTTACATCTGACGGTTCTTTCAAACTTCAGAACCTGTGTCAGTCTGGTAATTAGTTTGAAGACAGAATTAATTAAATGGGATTGCTAGAATGAATTCCATAATACCCTGGGAAGTCTGATATTTGTAATCAGCTATGTAACTGTTGCTAGGATACTGGATTCGTTTATTTTTTGGAAAAAAAAATCTATTAAAATATTTGCCTTTCTGAAGCTACAAATCCAAGATATACAGAAGTTTAGTTGATCCTATGAACAATTTTTTGGTACTTTCATATGTAACTAATGACTCAGAAAACATACGGGAAAACCTACAAGAATCTACTAATATATCTATCAGATATATTCCTGAAAAGGAGGATGTTATAGCTGATGAATGTTCTCTTCCATGACCTTTTTCCTCTGTTAGCCTATCTGAGCTGCATATACACAGAAAGCACTGCACACACAGAAGACAATAAACATCTATTAAGTATCTTAGATTGAGTTTGTACATCTGACAGTAACAGATCATCCTCTACAGCATAAAAGATACCTAAGATTGAAATATAAAGGACTCAGTGATGAAGCTTATACCACCTTAACTAGAACAACAGGACCAAATTTCAGGTTTTGCCCTCAGGCTCTTTTTCTCAGTTTCCTACCTCTGGCCCCACAGAAAATACCAAATAGTTCTACTCCCTCTCCAGAGCTCAACTTCAATTACTTTCAGAAGGTTTTCTCATCTTTAATTGTCATTTATCCAAGTTACAATTATGTAATCCTTTAATCTCATTTCAAAAGTCAATCATGAGCTCTTCCCTACTGTTTTTCTTTTCACAATGTTCAACCATGTCAGCAATGACACAGACTCCAGCACAACTGTGATACATGCAGGGGATAATTTTCTAGTGGTAATCATCTAGAGATGTGTCTTCTCAACTGTCCTTAACAGACTCCTTTAGTTCACTGCATGGCTCTCTACATAGTATTCTAATAGATAAAATGGTTAATTTGACCATGTTTTAGAGATAACATCTATTGTCTTCATTATTATTTTGCCTTCATTTCCAATGTACATTTCCTTCTCTTTCATTATCTGATAGCGACTTCGGGGTAGAGAACCTGGGGGTACAGAGAAGTCTGTAACTGATGAGATGTAATTAAAGCAATCAGAAGAAAAGACCATGTTATCCATATGGCTTCCTTCCTAAACTTATTTTCAATTGCCAAAATGTTGGTGAAAAAGTCTGGTTGCACCGAAAGCGATTTCCAAAATCATTAATTAATTCTTCACCTCTGTTTCTCCATATTTTTTTTTCCTGTTTATATTCTGTTAACCAGACAGTAAAGAAGATTTGGTGGGTATTGTGTAATTCCAATTGTTCTCTACTCCTAGCAGAGACTATTTCTCTCTTCTAATCTGGCATGTCATCTATCTTAGCTTCAGCCCTGAGTAACAGCAAATTCTCTTCACTGGGATACAACTGAGTCCATCAGTGATGAATGCTCTGTTCACATGGTTATGAATCTCCAATAAATCCATTTAATATAAAACTAGGATACTTTAAAATACCTTCATTTGTCAACTTTAGTCTTCCATTAAAAAAAAAAAGGTGTAGCGACTGTTGCTGGTTAAACCCACCTTTGCCAGCCCACATCCATCTTCTCTTGCCTTACAGAAGCTCCAGCTAGTCTAGATTCTGACTGCTAAGGATGCAATGGGTGTTGTGAATTATAGCTGATGACCCTGAGAAAAATGCAATTTATCGTCAATTGTCCATTATAATCTGTGGGAAAAACAAAATACTTTTCTTGAAATGCTGTGTGAAAAACAAGTTTTGGCCCAAAATTTTCGGAACATAATATAACCACTACATTCACTCTTCTCTTGTAATGCCGATGAGCCCCAGGAGTACTCATAAATATTGGCAGACTGAAGTAGGTAGTATTTTGCCAGTTTTTTTCCTGCTAAATTGTAGTTAGTGTTTTTAACATAGTGATACATAACAACGCCCTTAATGCTATTCCTTGGAACTTCATCCTGAAATTCTGTTTCAACTCACTTAGGTCCTAGGACATGTAGATCAGCTAGCGATATTGCTGCCAAAAAATAGTTAATCAATTTGCTGATAGACCCCAAGAAGGCGGGGGTCTGCATTTCAACTGTAGCAGGAGGAGGAAAACTAATTTTTGTACTTCCAAGTTTTATTCACTTTTGTTCCGTGTATATCAGCAAGACTTTCATTTAAATGTAGCGTTCAAGACACCCTATTTCTAAAATTCTTATAAAGGCAGTTTTTGTGTCTGTACCAAGCTCTGTTCATACTCAGATGCATGTGGAAGAAGACAGCTGAGCCACCCTGTAGACATATCCTTCTAAGACTTCACATGAGGCTAGGAACCTGTTGCTTTTCTTTCAATAATTAGTTCACAGCCAGTTCATGATGATGTTGAGATCTAAAATGGCATTTCAACTCAACTGGTATTTGCCTCTTTATCTGGACATTGTCTAGATTAACACTGTCACGTTATTTCAACAGAAGTCTTGTGAATGAAGAAACGAAATGAAGTGGGGATGTAGAACACATTTATCACCATGGCTACGTTACTTACAGCTTCTGGTCTGCTGTTTTCCCAGTTGTCAAGTCTGTTCCTTACTCTTGTATCAGCGTACAGTTTGCTTCTTTCCAGTTTCTGCTAGGAAACTAACATATTTTGGAATACTTGTAGAGAACCGTACGCAGAGTCAGTAGCTACATCGCATCAGGGATGACAGATAGATTATTAGCGCATTGAGCATAACTAAGTTCGTGAGATGTTGGCTGCTGTGGAAATAGCACAACATCACAGCTGAAAGCTGGGCACCAAACACAGAGCTGCCCGGACCCTTAGCACATTGAGTCACAAGTTGTATGTTTAAACGGACTTCTCATGGTTGCCGTTTTGTTCAGGACAACAGCCCACACATGGGATATTATCCTGTTTTTCAACCTTCTAGTTCGGTTGAAGTTCTTTCTCCCAACAAAACCTTTTCATCCCAAATTGAAACCATGGCTAGCGCAGCCTTCTGAACCACTAATGAGATGTGGCTGTGGGAATCCTCAAGACCAGTAAGTTTGAATCTTAAAAGATATTTGTGTTTATGTAGTGGAAATATGAGAAAGCATATTTTGACTAATGGTATCACCCTAGAGAGAAACATACTTGTTATAAATATGTTCCATTGCAATTGCTGGAAATCTCACAAAATCGCCATAAACAGGACTTACATCAATGTTTCTGCTTGACCTTTCTGGGAGAATAAAAGTACCTTCTGGGAATGCAAAACAAATTAATTTTTTTGGAAACAAAATGAGTACCACAGCTCTTCCTCTTTATAAAATGGAGCCCCGATATAGCTGCTGCTGCTTAGTAACAGTTCCTCCAAACGATCCATAAAAGCACCAGATGTAAAGGTGCACACGTGTGTTTCTTAACTCCAGGCTCTGATGCAAGACTCAGAAACACTCATGCTGTGGGTATAAGAATCTGAGATTTCAGATGAATAGCGTTTTCAAAATTAAAACCATATCCTTCTAGACACGGAGAAGCTTTGCAATCAGCTCCCCTGACATTCTTGCCTCTGCCAGCTGATGTGTTGTTGGAACCGCGATAGCTGTCTCCTGGGGCTTCCCGACAACAGCTAGCTCTCTTCTACATTTTTCCCTTAGGAGAAAGAGATCCTGTCTAGCACAGAAAACCTGCTAGAAATAGCGTGATAAAATCCACAGTCTTTGAGAAACTGGTTAACCTACAAAAATACTACCAGCACCACCAAAGTCCAGTACATTTAATAGAACCAGAAGGGTACCAAGACACAACACAAATAACAGCATTTCTGCCCATAATTAAATATTACAGATAAATGTAAATGCAAAATGGCACTAGCACTGAGAAAACTGCATTTTTCTCCCTTCAGACATTATTCCAAATGACCTGTTAATTTGGATTAATTATGACAATCCAAACTAAAGCATTTTATAATACCTTATACAAAGAGCCAAAAAGACTACCAGTACTGCCACTAAATCCCATTTTTTTACATACGTTCCTAGCAGCAGATGCAGTATGTTCACATAAGGAATACTATCAGTCCAAAAGCAAAGTGTAACCAAGCTGCTAGAAACATCCGCATCTCTTGCAGCCAGCGCCTGCTGAAGCGGTTTGATCCCCTACCCACCTCCTCAAGTCAGTGAAGTAAGAAACATGAATCCCTCATTGCAACATCCTTTTAAAGAAAGGAAGAATTAGAATTTCTAATGCATTTATTACCCAACAATCACAAAAAACCCTCAAAAATAACCCACCATGTTTGGCTTGCAGAGCCTGATGAAGCAAAGCGAGCGACTCCTTGCCCCATGCCAAACCATCCCGAGCAGAACTCTGCTCTGGCAAGCAGGTTTAAAACCAGCCGGGAGCCTCGCCAGCACAAGTACAGAACCAGTGCACTTCTAGATTGGCTCTTCTTCTGCGGCCTCTGCCAACTGGCTCCCACCGCCACAGCAGAGCAGAGACGGAGCTCCTTTGCTTAACCCTCTGCGACAACCAGGCAGAGCTGAAAGGCTGCCTCTCACCGTCTTGATAGGAAAAATTTCATCTTTCATAAAATGTCAGGGACTGGAGAGTGTGGGTTGCACAGCAGCATTTGTGCAATCGTTAGCAAACACACGCTGTTGAGATTTTCGAAAGACAGCAGTAGATAGAGTTATTGGTGCTCACCTCATCCTACAACCCTCCTCTCCTTCCTCACTCCCCACACATCCACATGTTAACATTAAGTGGGTCTTAACAGATCCGTAAGTGGGATATACTCAAGTGTTTCCAATTTACCCTCAGTGAACTTGAATGAAAAACATTTGAAAATGAAATTCTGGGTGAAATCTTACAGCACTGCTACAGCATATGGAGCTAATTTCAAATAGCACTTTGATAATGTCATGATCTGTTAGAAAGCGTTCACCTTATACCGCAGATATTATAAACTCGGTTGCCTCACTCGGTATATGTTCATCTTACGATCCATAAGAAAGCTATTTAGTGCATTGTGAAATATGAACTTTGGCCAGAGCTAATTTAGAAGGATCGTTACACTATGGATGGTGCAGCTTGTTTCTTGTGTGAGATTCGTATTATTCAACTGTTCACAGCTAGTAAATTCACATCTAATAAGCTGCAAAAGTTATCAGATGAAACACAGCCCATTGTAATCCCCACATGAAGTAAATAACTGATGAAAAATTAGTTCCAGCATGTGTAACAAATATTTTTGCAAACAGCATCTGATAAAGGTATTGGCTTTATTAACAACTAACTTATTCACACAACGGAGAAAATGCAAAGATCTGTTCTATCTCTACAGGCCACAGCATTTCTTAAGTGCTTACCAGGAAATAAAGACTCAGCTGGAACAAGAGCACACACAGACCGCATCTCCTGGCAGGCACATAACTTGGCACCGGGAACGCAGGGGTAGAAAGATGCTGAAGTAGAAGGGATTTGCAGGACGTGAAACACTAGCGAGAAGGCACTTGTGCGAATGAAAGCCTTGCTGCAGGGCTGCTGTAAGGCGCACTGACACCTCTGAGGAGGCCATGTTCATAAACTCAAACTATTCCTTGCTCTGCATTTAAGGTCAAAGAAAGCAGTAAATTTACACCCCGCTTCTTGAGACAAAACAAGGACCAGCAACTCCTACCGCGAGTCCAACTAACTTCTGGTTCTTCTAAACCCACGCAGGCACCAGTAACACCCAAAGGTGGTCTAGCAGCCAGGGCAAATGCTTGCTCGCAAGCACGAATTTGTGCTCATGTTGGGCCTTCCCCTCTGCCATCGGTAGGACAGCGGGTGGTGTGAAGCTGGCTATGGCAGATTCGTGGTCCTCAGAAGATCCCCAATTTGCAGGCAGTTCTTAAGAGCCTCTTGACCTCGTATGCAACACAGGGTGAAAGAGTACAGAAAACAGTAAGTTCGCAGGCACTACAAATTGTGTTTTCAGAAGCACTGCTTCAAATCTGCAGCACTCTCAGAAATCTACTTCTTTGCAACGCACCAAAATGAAGTCCATTGCTGAATTTGTTTTAGAAGTCTGTTTGCTGTGTAATACTTGAGACATCACCCGAGGTCCCCAACGTAACAGCAAGCCTAATGTGGTTTCCCTTCAGCAAGTTTCCAATAAACAATACATGAGCAAACAGCAACACCCAGGAGTTCACACACTAGTTCTTGTGTGATGCACCAGAAAGGATGCTCAAGAGCAGATCTGATAAAAAAAACCCAAACTATTCAGAAGAGCAGGAAGCTCAAGCAGTTTTTTGGGGCTAGAGGTGTTATAGAAACCGTCCACCATACGTAGTGATTGCTCCAAGCACCGCGGAGTCCGCTGAGTGGTTTGAGCGAAAGGCACCAGGTAGAGGTAGGACCAGGTAAATGTGCTGACATGAGAATGAGCGCTAACCTGAACAGAAATCTCATTTCACCAAGTGCTGAGTCCTGGGAACTTCACTCCATTTTTCTCTTGCTTTCACAAACTTCCACTATTGTTATAAACAGCTGGAATAAGAATTAAGAAAGGTCTTTCAAGGTTTAACCCTCAGAAAATCAGTGTTTAGCCTTGTACTAGGGAGAGCCTCATACACCAGAGATGGGAGAAATTTTGTTCAGTTGTGACAGATTTCGTCCTTTCCCCTTCTTGAAGTCAGGTCCTGCAGCAATACTTCTCCCTAGCAGGCCAGAGGTTTCTCAGGTACTAGCAGGAACAGCCCCTTTCCTCTCCCTCATTTCTCCTTCACTCCAGCAGCAATTCCTCTGCCTCTGAAGCCTGTCCTCTTTTCTTGCCAAAGAGAAAGGAATGACAAAAGCATTGAAAGAAAAAGAAAAACAGAGAAATCCCAAGCCTCATGTGTGACATAAAGAAAACAATTCACATGATCTTTATTTTTGTAACCCTCGTCCTCCTCTCACCCCCATGCCTGTTGTTATCACTCAGCGTGTTATTGTTATTACTTGAAATTTGTTTTTAAAAGTGCCTATCCAGAGCTGGAGGTGCTTGAACACACACTGAAAATATACAAAACATATGTCTAACTTAGCCCTTGCGTTCCCTGAGGAGGGGCTGGTATCCTCTGCAGTGCACTCAGCGCACTTAGGGCATGAACAAATTATAAACAATAATAATAAAAAATAACTTCTGCCTATTTATCTGTTTGGTCTATGAAACTGATCTGTCAGTGACCCTGAAAACTCGCGGTGACACACACTGCGGTCGAGTTAAAACCAAGCTGCTCTTTCCATTATTTTTTTTTCCGAATAGCTTGAGTCAAAATCCCAGGGTAGGTGACACAGAGCGACCCTCCTGCTTTTGATGTGAATGGGAAAGGATTTGTCTTTTTATATCAAAGCTAGCTGGGAAGAGGAGGTGGGTGGCCATGAAAGGGAAAAGCCGTGAAATTATCTTCATTGGTTTATAAGAAACAGCCATTCGATGGGATTTTGGGAGGGGGAAACCTTCTGAAAAATGTGCTGGTGTGATTCCTCCAGAGGCCAGCACATCTGAGCCAAATGCTCATATCAAGTGAGGGGGGCAGGAGAAGTTCTTCACTTAATTGAGAACACACTTGTTTGCAGAGTTCAATGTCGGGAACTCCAACATTGTTTTTAAAAGACAGAGTATTGTGTAGGTGTCGGAATTCAGAAGAGGCAAAACAAAAATGGATGGAAAAAGGCAGCTGTGATGATTTAACTCTCCGAACACCTTGAGCAGTTTCCCTTCCTGCGCCCCACCAACTGGATCTCGCTCTTCTCTCTTGGCTGCTGCTAAGAGAAGCAAGCCCGTCTCCTCTGACCCTCTCCCTGCTCGCCTCTCCAGCACGTTCCTCCTCCAGCAGCCTCCTCCTGCCTACACCCATTTACTGCATCTCGCCCTTCTTCCCTGCTGCCTCCCAGAGCCGCTTCCCCGGCTGCCGAGCCGACGCAAAGCCGCCTGCGTGACGCACCCACACGTCCCCGTGCTGGTCCTGGCCTCAGAGGAGGCAGGGACTGGCAGCACCAAAAGGTTTTGTGGCAGGACTGATGGTCAGAAAAGGAGACAAGTCTCTGGCAGGCGATGTTCAGGTCAACAGTGGCACACGACCTTAGCAGGCAGGAGCCAGCCTTCCCCAGGCAGCAATCTTTGGCACCACAAGATACATAAAATTTATACAGTTCTCATGAGTTAACTTAGGAATTAGCTATTCTTCACACAGTCAAACCCGAGTGGTATCTTCTTGCTGTACACAGCCTACAGCCTATGTCTCTGTTGCTCTACCTTAGGAGTCTTCTGAACACAGAAGTAAAAGGACACACTGCCCCTGGCTATTTGCCAATTCTAATAGAATACAAAATCAAAAAAGACATCACTAGAAAAAAAATCTTTTACAAATTCTGATCATTTTTCACTACTAGGGCAAAGTTTCTGTATACCAGTGGGAGTCCTGTCAAAATACAGACAATCTGAAGAAAGAGGCTGAAGGCAATTAGTATCCTCACATTTCAGACTTCGATTGCTGCTGCTCTGACGCAATGATAGTTTTGTATCCTTGCTTTTGAGATTGACAAATGAAGACAAGGTAGGCCTGCATAACTCAAATCAGGTTAAAGTTACCTAAGTATCACCCTTATCTGCCAGATGATGCCTTGGTTCTTTTAAACGCATTGCAAAACCAGAACAGAGTAAAACCATTTAAAGATATGAGTTTTTCTCACAGGTTATAATATTCCTAGTCCTAATCAATAAGCTAATTTACCTGTGTCAAGGTGATGACTGAGGATTAATTTTAGTTAGAAATAATTAATCATTATTACAAGCCACTTATAATGCCGAGGTACACCTAGCCATTACAACTGGCCATGGTTGAAGCAACTGAACTAGTGTAATTCTGATCAAAATATTCTATAGTATTTATTTTTCTAAAATATATAATTTTGCCTGTTCAACACTTACTTTCTCTCTACAGAAAGCAAGCTGTCTTTCGTCACAGCTGACTCAGCAGCAGAACAATTATATAGTACTTCTGACTTCAGAAAGATAAGGAGAGAGAAGCAGGTACCAATGGGGTAAAGGAGAATAAAAGAGGCAAGGCAGAAAGGCAGATTCAGGTTGATGTGATGTATTCTTCTGCGTGAGGCTTTTTATCTCACCATTTATATCTTGGCTGCCTTTACGGTAACAACTATGGCTCCTCCTTCCCATCGTCACACAGTTTAAATTGATGTACCACTTCTCTCAGAGGAATTTTGCCAGGAGAGAGAAAACAGGAAGAAGAACATTTTGAATTCGAAGATAATTAGCACAGTTCTACATAATAAATTAAATGACTAAAGCTTTTGAAAGTCTCAGTTAAAAGGTGACCCAGCAGAATACTAAGTGCTCAGCGGCAGACATTTTCCTTACAGTAATACTGAAGGATAAGAATGTGTAAATATCTCTATTTTAATCACACTAATTAAATCACAACAGGTAACTGGAGTTGTATCATGAACGAATACCTCTGGCACAAACACATTTTCTTATATACCTCTTGCCAACACAAGACAGGCAGATATAATGCCACCAAACCCCACTTTCATTTAATTATTGTAACAGTACTAATGTGAATCTCACAATTCATGGGAAGAAATTTTTCACTTTGTCTTAAATGTTGATATGCAGGAAGGAGAAATACTGTGGTACCCCAAAGAGAAATGTTACAACTTGCTCTCACCCAATGTCATTGTGATATTTAGGAGTAAAAAGCAGCATCGCAGTTTTCTGACATAAATATTGTTATGGAAATCCAAGTAGTGGGGATAAAGGGCTGAATTATTTGACTAAATGCAGCATATGGTATTATCTTGTGGTTGGCTTGGTTTGGAATCAAATCATTTTTTCAAACTGAAAAACCTCTTAAGTTTCAGTCCAAAGGTTTGCCCACCCCTTGCAGCCAGTATTTTTTTTTTTTTATCAGTTTAAGGACTAGAGTGGATGCGAGTTCTCCGATTTTCTTAGATTTCACTTAAAAGCAGAAAACATCTCACAATGTTTTTGTAGGCAGCTCAGAAACGTTCAGCAGAACTGCCAGTTTTAACCAATGCATTAAAATAATGAAAAAAAAAAAAAAAAGAGGAAGAATTGCATTTATGTGTAGTCTGATTGCAAATGCTATTGTAATGCTCAGGTACGACAACCAGATACAGGTGTTGCTCATATTAAAATCTATTGAGAGATTATCAGTATAACCAGACTACAGAGAGATGGGTTGAAACAAAAAACTTAATCCAAACTTGTGGTATTTCAGTTCTGAATTTTTCATCCCCTTAGGGGTGAGGCTGAAGGATACGGAATCTGGATCTAGTTCTTAATTTTGTGGCTTGGTCTCTTTTCCAGTTCCCACAGAAACATGTTCATCAAGATCTCCTGACATTTCTCTGCATTTTTTTATTCCTTTCAATGATAATTTGAAGCAAGCCCTGCCCTTTTCCCCATAACATTATGCTTTTTACACGACTGCAGCATGTAAACACTAAAAAATGCAAGCATAGCAACTCTGTGAAATACATAGAAACAAATATTAACAGAACAGCCTTTTCCACATTTTTATAGGAGTTCCACAGACCTGGGACTGCAAAGCCAAACCAAAGCAGAGTTACGTATAAACCAGAGCATTCCTGTCCTGGGTGCACA
The DNA here is from genome assembly GCF_036417535.1 of Chlamydotis macqueenii. NCBI lineage: Eukaryota > Metazoa > Chordata > Aves > Otidiformes > Otididae > Chlamydotis > Chlamydotis macqueenii. The sequence goes on from NC_141566.1 coordinate 2,888,709, forward strand.
AACAGACTGCGACTCTAGGGACTACGATGAAGGAATATGAGATTTCAGTCCTGGCCTGCCTGTGAATATTTTGGAACAGTGGGTCTGCGTAATACTATGTATTATGATTATAGAAGCCGATGCCTTGGGAATGTAGGTAAAAGCTTCACAGAAATCGGTAGTTTGACTCTCTTAAAAGATTACCAGTGCTTTAAAAATTATTCCAATAAATGGAAAATCTGGACTGAAAAATAGGCCCACTTCCAAAAGATGAAATCAAAGCCCTGATACCTTTTATCATTGTTTCATCATAGCTAATAAAATTTCCGTAATTACCTGAGGACACTGCAGCCTTTTATCTGTGATGAGTGACACAGCACTGTGTGTCTTGAGTTAGTAAGGTAAATACAATGCGTGTCTGTGACAGCATCTCAAGAAATAAAAATAAACAAGAGATCCAATTACAGATGAATACTAGGCATAATCCTGAAATTGTTATTTCCCCTTCCACCTTCCCAACCTCCAAAATGACTACTGACCTGCTTGCTTTTTCGTGTGCTTTAATAACTGTCTACTTTAGCCCAAGCTTCTGCAGAAAGTGGCCCCCAAATACCTTTTTTTTTTTTGTTAAACCACTGAAAGTAGCCTCATCATTTAATCAAAAGCCTCTGCTTTTATCAGTGATCTTCCACTCTAGGCTTACACAGAACAGAGAGCATTCTTCTGTAACAAGCCTCTGCTCCTGAAAAATGAGGGATTGTGTAGACACCGAAGGCTGAAACTCTCCCAGTTTGCCCCAAGGGATGCCAAGTGTAGCTCAGAGGAGTACAAAGGGAACCTGTTCTCGCTGCTTTTCAACTGTGGCCCTACTTAAATCGCCACGGGGGTTTCACATTTCATTCTCCTAAGGTTACTGTCTCAGGCTTTTCTGCGGAAAACATTAAGGACGTAGGCCTTGCTTTAAACTGACTTCCCTGGGAATAAGATTGGGCTCATGATCTTACAGTAACTAACGACTCACATGTTTGGCATTGTCTGTTTTTCAGGCGTAAATCAACCAGCCAGTTATTTAGAAAGAGCTCCTAATTTAATCTGTTGACATATATATGCACATAAACATACATCCACATGGAATGGAAAGGTGGTAAAAGTCAAATAAAAACAGCACTTTATACTTCACAAAGGCTTATAATTTGAAAATTGTACATTCTTTTTAGACATTCAATTAAAATCCTCACTATAATCTGAGAAGGCATAAGGCAGTAATAGATATTATGCAGGAGGATCACTTGATCTACCGTTGAAATGCTGCCACTTCAGAGTGGAACAGAGCATCTGTTTTAAACATTATAACAGTTTGGGACACAAAATGAAGGTTTTTATAACCACCTGAAGCTGTAAAGGAAAATGCAGGTAAAAGGAATTTTAATTAGCTGAATCACTACAGCAAGAGCCCTGGGAATGTCAATGAATAAAGCAGGTAAGATTCTATGGCTAATGTTTTGACTCTTCTGACAAGCCCCAAAATCATTTCACATTGCCTCTAAAAGATGTTCTCACTTACCTCAGGTTAAATTAAAACTGAGTCTACTAAGTCTGTAGAATCATGGCAGACGCAAACAGGGGCAAATGACCGCAGCAGCGTATTTGGTAAATGCCGCGTTTATTGCTGCTATCAGTTGCACCCCAGCTGGAGCTGAGGGCCGCCACGGCTGCACCGCACTCTGTGGCAGCCGGCACGGTATGGACTCAAAACAGAAAGGTGATTCCTGCCCAGGGGAGCGGCAGCCATTTCAGAATCCATTGGCAGGGGCAGATGCAGCAAGAGGAGAGCTCCTCCGTCCACCCTGCGGGCCGGCCGTAGGCCGTAGGCCCCGCGTAGGCCACACCGGCACGCTGCCGCGTTACCGTCTCGCCAGGTCAAAGCACGGAGGGAAGAGCTCATGCCTGCGCCTACCAACACAGATCTGTCTTCAAGGCTGGTGCCGCGGGTTGGTGACAGTGGTTAAGAACTGAAGAGGAAGGGTACTATTTACCGAATTTTATTAATTTAAATTAATTGTGGCACTGAAGGAAGAGTGACTGAATGTAGTAGGAGGCCTTTTCTATTCTGTCTCTTTAAAAAAAAAATAAGTGTTTGTAAGAGAGAAAAAAAAAAAAAAAAAGAGAAAACTGATTTTTAAGGTTAGGTAAAGTGCAGATACTCATCTTCCCTTTCCTCCCTCCTCTGCTTTTGACAGACCTAATCTTCCTCCCCCCGAAGACAATAATCCCATAACACATCCTGTAACTCCAACTGGGAAATGCTGTTGTTTCCAGCATGTGAGAAGATGAAGAAAAAATTACACCACAGCCTGCTCTGTCACAGGGCAAAGACAATAAATTGTGGCTGGGGTGATCAGAGACGTTTCATAGGGTTTCCAACAAATTCAACTGGATCCCCGGGTTCTCATTGGCACGAGCAACGTGCAATAGCCAAATAAACAGCATATTGCCAACACGGCCTCTCACCCGACAGATGTGCGGTTCTTGTTCTTATTGCTAGCGAAGATACAATATAATACATGTGCAGAAGATGACTACAATTTAATTTACACCAGTTGTAGTACAGAAATATAAGCCACCACACAGAGCTGAAATCATGGGGACGGTGCCATCTGTATGTAATTGTTCGGGTTACGTTTTCCATTACATTTTCTTCTGGAGGAAGGGGAGGATATACAACGGGGTAGCAATCATAACAATCAGGCCTTACAAAATATCGGTCAAAAAATCACACTTTCATTTGCTAAAGAGGTGATTTCCATTTCATTCTGACACATAAGAATAGTCTATTTCTAAACAATGTCACAGAAAATTATATGAAATTAAATTTTTATTCCAAATATTGTAAAGCAATACGCCAAACAGATGGACAGGTATGGCTTACTTCATCTGTGGCATGCTAAGCTTGGCTGAGGGCCTACAGAGTACAAATGTTTCAGCAGTCCTTAGGGGTTAACAGGCATTACATTCAGCGAGGCCCAGAAATTAAAAGATCTGGCAATTGTTGCTTTTTACTTTAACCCTGGAAGAGGCTGCTAGACTGGGAAAACAGTTAGCTAGACTAACTAGCTTGTCATTTTAAAAGGAAAACTTAACAAGATTTAATTGCAACAACTGGAAACTAATCCAAAATACATTAAGCTTGAATCTATTTGTTCAGTTGCATATATTTTCTCGGAAAGTGAATACTTAAAAAGACCCTGAACACTCCCTATAGATCTATGAATATTACACAAAGACTGCCAAGTCTTTAATCTGTTTGCATCTTCCTAAAGAATTCTCTACTAGCTTACAACTAGAAGCTGAGGGTGCAGTTCCATGAATATTTTTGGTAGCAGCAAAGCCACTTTTGAAAGCTCCTGATGCCCTCCACACCATCTTCCCCTTTACACCCCGCACATGCCCTTGCTCTGCAGTTCACCTCCGACTCAGCAGCGCGGATATAAGTGTGTGCAGGATAGATCTGTGAGCTCAAGCAGTGGTCTGAGGGGATGGAGAACCCTGGCACTAAATAGGCTGTTGGGATGGAGATCATGTTTGGGAAACGATACCCTGAAGCACCAGGTTCCCCGAGCCTCTGCTAAAGACTAACCTGGAACAGAGTATTTTCCTTCCAGAATCCCTGACAACATCAGCTGCTGCAAGTGAGTCCTACGCAGGGCTCTGCGGCATCAGAGAGAAATAATTTTTATTTTAAATATACTTTTGCTGTGTATATTTATCGAGCAGTTCTGATTTATGCCAAAGGAGCCATAACTTTCCAGTGTCCTCTACAGTTTGCCCAGGTTTTGTGAGGACAACTTTTTTCCTGTGAGCACTTTTCTGTAAAACCTCTGATTTGCATACGCTATTTGCATTCATAGCCAGAAAAGGGGAAAAGGGATAACTACCCAACTGCACAAACCATGCGCTGCAAGATGCCTGTGCCGTTTCACATAAAGACTCTTGGATAGGCCAAAACAGGGATTGATTTCTCTGAAACTCTGACCCCTGACAATTCCCTACGGGTCTGGAAATACAAACACTCTAGGAGAGAAAAGTTCTGCAAAGCATTCACACCTCCAAAACGACAATATACCTGTCAGCGTATGGCCGTTCTCCGGCATCTTTCAAGATGAGCATTGCAGCCAGCGTGCTCCTTCACCAAGAAATAGTTAGAAAAATCTACATTGAACAGTTTTACCAATGTTTGCCCATCCATCATTCTTCGGAACAAAATCTCTGGCAAAACTGCCGCAGACCAAGACTTTGATGGATAGGGACTGGATGCCCTTCCAGTGATATCCAAGAACTTCAGCTTAATTGCTTTAACTGTTAAAAGCATGGTTTTTAGCAAGTGAGATAGTACAGCAAAATAATTTTTGTTATGTTTAGGTTAAAAATGTCTTTAAAATCCTTCTAGACCTGCATATATGTGTTAAAAAAAAATCCAGACCTGCAGAACGTATGGGTTAAGCTTCTGTCCTCTTAATGTTAAAGTGTTAAATGTTTCCAGAGAGCCTGGAACTACAACTGGGCAGTGCACACTTTAAGCAAACTGGCAAAGATGTGTTGCTTTAGGCTTAGAAACGCTGTCTTTTCACTTCTGGGGTCTGGGTTTCTTCCAGCTTAATCCAACTACAAATTGTTGTCTTGAGAAGCCCGCAGCTTCTTTTAAATGCTTCCCCCCCTCCTTGTAGCATATAATTACCCAGCAATTAACATTCCTGTTTACCAGTAGTGATTTCTGAGTTGTGGCAGTACGTGTGTGTTTATGTAAGAGATGGAGCCTTTATTGAAAGCTACATGAACTGACCCAATGCTCTTGGGAAGGATAAGACAGATTGGTGTGGAAAACTGAAAGATCTTAATGATCCAAAGGGGAGTTGAGTATTAAGACAAAGCACAAAAATAAAATACCTAATTTGGTTTTGCTTCATTTCTTTGGAAGACCTACCACAGAGTTGTTTCCCCTACCTGATATAAATAATTGTTTCTGCCACGTTCAGTCATTCAGAGGCTGTTGTGTTAGAATAGCTGCAGGATGATAAAGTACTTTGGAGATAAGTTTATATAAAAAGAAATTAGACCTAACCTGCCAGAATAGTGACTCAGCCTAATGTGCTAGTTTATAGGCTGCCCTGGTCCTGAAAATCACGGTTCAAGGCTTGGCAACAAGGATTAGGTGAACATTGTGTTCTTCACATGGAGCATCAAGTTTCTGGGGCTTCGGCTGGCTGGCACACGTGCTCGGAGAGAGGTGCTACTGCGCGGTGAATTAAACAGTCTCACTGCCTTAAGCGGCAAACCCCATCTGCTGAGTTGCTGTGCAATTAGGTGCGTTCAGCAGCAGAAAAGATCCTTCAGAAGTAACCACAGATTTTTAACAAGATGCAGTATTTTCTAGGAACATTATGCTTTAGTCTGTAAGAGGACCTGAGCGCCTATAGGACCATTCCTGATGGGATGCAGGGTAGGACGAGGCTGTCTGTAACACTTACCAAGCAAGATTAAAAGAAGCGGGCTGGCTGCATGAGTCACAGCTCCAGAGAAAGCAAAGGAGAACGTGATGAGGGCGCTGGTGCAGATCCCAGAGGAGCTGGCTGGCAGCTGATCCGCATCACGAGCGCGCTGGGGAAGCCTGGTCATAGCCCCTTGCTGTGAACCAGTGAAACGTTAGCACAGGACGGCGCAAGACCAGATGCTGCAGCACGCAAAGCAGTTCTGTTGATGCTTGTGACATGCCTGCAAACCTGTTTTCTTAGCGTGAGTGCCAGTTCATAGATGTTCTGTTGTTTAAGATATTAAAATGTGCCCTCTGCTCACACCTTAGCATTTACTTCACACTGATAAGAAGGAAAACAGTCAAGTGAAAGAAGGGAATTCTCAAACAAATGAGTAGAAAAAGGTGAAGAAGGAACATATATTCTTTTCTGCTTTGTGACTTCAGATCTGCCACATATTTAAACTCCTGATAATACACTGTATATCTTTCAAATAACAAAGCAGAGGCTGAAGAAACCATTTTAAGAGTGTGGCAATAAATGGCTTTCTATAACAGTTTCTATGTTGAGCTTTTTCCTTTCTGCAGAATCTCAGTACCTGAGACCCCAGAACTCTGTGGTGACTGAGAAAAGAGGGAATAAATCCAGTAACATGTAACTGAAGACAGTATACACAGTACACAAAATTAGTGCCCAATTCCCTTCTCCCTAAAGGCCCAGGAACCCCTCTCCAGTGCTGCTCTGCCCCAGCTTCCCCTGAAAAATAAAATAATAAATTGGACTTCAGTGAATTGAAGAAATACTTTCCTTAGAAACTCAATGAGAAATGTGTGATTTCTCCAACGTACTCATTCACGCTGTTTTTCTTATTTTCCTTCCCTCTCTCCTTGCCGATCAGCTACGCATAGGCCTGCCAGCACCAGTTATTTAAAGTCATCTGAGCGAACTTGTGTAAGCTGTAGGAAGGCAGAAGTACAGTGACTGCTCCGCAGTCTCCTTCAGCTGGAAGATCACAAGGCCAGTCAGCAGGTGCCAAACCTCCTCTCCGATGATGATTAACGCCCACACTGAGAACTGGTGAGCTATTTTACAACCTCGGTGCATATTATCAACAATAACATTTATTTTAAGTTTACAGTATTCTAGAAAAAAAAAAAACAAACAAACCCTCATATTACTTGAATGTATGTGACAAAATAAAAACAGAGAGAATGAGAGAGAGAAAAGCAGTATTTTAGGGCCTGCTTCAACACTCTTTGCTCATATTAGGTAGGGCTTATTTGCAAGAATAGTTTACATGTTTAAGCAGTCAGGTCGTAAAGCCTTTTAAAAAGTCTGAATCTTTGCAAAAGTTTTTTGGATTTGCCACAAATTTTGAATGAAGCTGTGTGCTATTCCCACACCAAAGACTTACCATGGATTTACAAGTTCATGAGAATTCCTTTGTCCCTTGTTATTTCTACTCATCTTAAAGCACTATCAAAACTGAGTTCTAGATGACGATAAAATGTTTATCTAAAGTTCGGTTTGGGATTTGAGCCATAAGAGTATTTGTTTTCAGGCATGGAGGTATAATAGCGGCTCTGAAGAAAATAAGTTGCTCAAGTCAAAAGCTGAGATAATGTAATGGGCTTACACATTTCGTGCTGCAATTTAAGGCTTAGAAGAATTTAGCTGTGAGGCATTCCTGAAATAACAACAACAATAACAACAAAGATCTGCATTTCTACAAATTTGAATGCAAGTTTGCATGTAGGAAAACATTACCAAGCCAGGGAGTAGCAAACAAAAAACCTGAAAAAGAAGAAAAAAGCTCTAGATCTGTAGCAATATTTGGCAAGTAGAATTTGGCACTTTGGAATCAACATGCTTTTCTAATTAAGAGCGCAAACCATACCATTTGTACCAGAGAAGCTTGAATCTTATGGATGCAGCTGGAAGGAGTAAGAGTCTGTTGAACAGCCATATAGGTTTTCAAGTCTGCTTTGAAAAAAAAAAAAACCACAAAACAACCTTTCCTGTACCTTCAACCTGCCCTTAGGTAAATGAATCTTCCTTATGCTTGTTCTTCTCTTAACTAAAGGAAGAATACTGGTGTACACTAGAGATACAGCTTATCCCAGTTGCTGTCACCGAGGCCACTTAGCCATTCCCGGAGTGGCAGTGCCTTTCAGACACTCCTGTTTCAGCAGCACAGGTTGCTATGACCTCCGCTAACGGAGAAACGCTACTAGTAGCACAGCACCTTTCTAGTTCAGACTTCATCAGCTCCTGTCCATCTTTCAGAGGGCAGTATCGGGTGCATCCATGAGAACACCCCACATTCCAATCCCTAAGTGCTCCAGAAATGTGGTTTTGTTTTTTTGAGCTTAAGCACATTAAAGGTTCTAAAGAGCTTTTTCAGCTGTGGGTGGAAGATGCAATAGAAGGTGAAATTATTCTGTTTTTCAAGTGTGGGTGCAGGTGAATCCAATTACAAAGCAGAAAATTCAGCTGTGACTTAGTCATTCTGAAACTCTATTGCAAACGGAGATGAGGGTACTCAGCTGCCAACGGAGATGAGGGTACTCATCAGCATCTTGGCAAAAGCACAGAACACCCCAAGAAACAAACCGGGGAACCGCTCCAACCGTACAAAGGAAACACCTAACAAGAACTGAATAAAATAACAATTTCAGCAGCAAAATGACCGAGGTGTTTCATAGGCGAATGTAATGCTAAAACCACCCTTCCACAGCCTCAAGAAAGACTGCGCACTACAGCAACGATGAGAACTCGATGCAGTGTATTTTCCAAAGTGCAAAGAGCCAAGAATAATATAACATCACCACGCAGACTTCAAAGCCCAGTTCCTCCTCTCCCTCTTTGCTCCTGTGCATCCCTCCGATGCCAAAGCACACACGGATCGGAGGGCTCTGCTCAGCAGCTGCTCAGGATGTTTGACAGATTTCCCAAACTCTTACAGCACTTGTAAAAGAAGTTTCCAATAGAGGCAGCACTTCGACTGTAGCATTTACAAGAAGCAAAGATAAAAACAAAAGAGAGTCTTGTTTATTGATTGACTGACAGAATTTGCACTTATTTCCTGGAAAAATGCATCACTGTAATTGTGCAGAATATTCTCCTGTGGGAATGCAGATGTTTACAGAAGTCCGTGGAAAGACTTCTCGCTCTAGAAGGCAGTAAAGTCATTTTGGGAACCATCTACAGATAATGACAACAAGGACTTGTTAATTCAGTGCATTAATTGCCTTAGTCTATGAACTATCATAAGTTGGCAAAACTGAAAGCATCCAGTTTTAAGAGTTGCTGTATTTTCAAAGGCAATAAATTAATACTCCATACACAAAGACTGTTTAGGAACAAAGAACACTCAATATCAGCTTGTATAAGCAGCATATTGGCAGAATAAAGATTTACAAACAAAACTGAAAACCGAAACATTCTGGAATGTTTGCTGAAATCCTCCCAACTACTGTGCTGCTCACACAAGTAACATTTCCCTGAGGTTTAACGGCGTGCTTCTGCTCTTGCACGGTGGGATACGGAGGGCTGGAGAACGGCTGGACGTGACCCTGCAGAACGCACTGCAGAGCTCTGGACCGAACTCACAATTGGTACCAAATCTCAAAACCAAGTGGCTGCCTCAGAGTTGGGATGAACAAAACATTCACCCTCATCATCCCCAACACCCATCCCAAATATCCCATTTCACTGCCCACTCAGATAATGGGATGGGAAGTGGTTTCCAGTAGTCTCAAGTTCATTTTTTTTCCTGAGTTTAATAAAAGGTAGCATCAAAAACTTGTTCTGACCCGCAGATGCCACACATAGCCAGCAGCACTGGAGATCAGTTGTGCTCCCTACAAGGTACCATTTCCAAATATTCCATTAAGGCCATGAAGGTCAGCTCAGTCCCTGTGTTCCCTACAACAAACTGGGGCAAGGAACACTGGACCTGGCTGTTGTTTTGGTGGTTGGTGGTTGTTTTGTCCATTTGCGTAGGGGTTTATAACTTGGCCATAATCCCATGAGCTCTGGGTTGCATGTCAAAGACTGAAGCCAGAAAACACATTTGCTAAACAGAAGTTCACAAAAATAATTTTCTTTTAATATTGAAGCCACTGATAAAAAAAAGTGAAATGCTAGGAATAACAGAAGCCAGATGAGCTGAGGGAAAGAACAGGGTACTTGAAGGTACCTTGATGTTCTACGCTCCAGCGTTTTCCTCTCAGCCCTGCCACTGACATACTTTATTCAGCAGTTTCCCTCAGCTGTAAAACAGAGAAAGTGGTACTCATGCTATGAAACCGTTCTGTATTTAATACGATACTGTTTTTAAAATGCTTTAAACATGTAAGCCATATACATATACCACTAAGGCAGTTTTGGTTTTAAACAGACAATAAGTGAAATTAGTTTAATGTGTGACAATTTATATTGGCATTTTAGAAAAACCAAACCACTGAAGGCACCGAGCCTTGGAAAATAACTAAAAGCTTATAGCATGAAGAAGTGTTGCTAGGAATAAGCATCTGGCCTCTGCTATACTGTTAAAATACCTTTTTTTTTTTTTTTCCCTGAGAACAAATGGTTTTATCAAGCACAAGACAACATAGTTGTGTGGCTAAAATGCATACAGACCCTTCAGCCTCTCACACAAATGACCATCCATGTCCTGTTTGCAGCTACTGCTTCTGAAAGACCTTTGAAGGACCTGCTCAAGTCCTAACAATATTTTCCATTCCCATCAAGAGGTCAACAGGAGAGGATCAGCTGCAACCAAGCTGCTTTTGGACTCTAGAACATGCCTTCAGAAAAGACTGTAGCTATGGCCGTCCTTTCCTACAACTGGGACCACAAGACTGCAACACTAGGATGTCCTCACACAGTGGCCCTGCTCCTTCCATGCTCTCTGTGATCTCCTCCTCTTCAGCTTCAAATCTCAGAATGGCCTTAACCTTGCTCTCTCCCTAGCAAACAACTCCAAGTGACCCCAGGACTCCTCTGACACTTGTCCTTTATGATCTTTTATTTTCTTTAGGCACTTTGGAGCTGGTAACTTGTAGCTTTCTGTTACTTAAACACCCCATGGGTGTCCAACTTCTCCATTTTTAAAAACTAACCTCTTCTGCAGTATGTTTTTGATCAGATTCCTTCAACAACTACACTTTAGTGCTTTTTGTTTAGATAAATAACGCTTTTACTTCAAACAGAAAATTCAATCAGATTCAAGCCCTTGAGATACACTTGAGATACAACTTGCCCTAAAATTAATTATCTACACATGTCCAGCTGGAATTTTACTTTTTTTCACAGAGTATGTTTAAGCATAATAGACACTACAACAATTATTTATACCACAGACTGGAATGGCTTGGGTAGAACAATGAGAATATTTTAAAAACCATGTTTTTAAAGATAAAGCCAACTAGCTTTTCAGCTTCAAATTTAGGTTTTGCAATAAAAGACAGTCTACAAAACATACCATTGGAAATGCTTTAAAGAAATAAATTGAATTTAGAAAGTTCATAGTTATTTTTGTGAAGGGAAATGTGGTGGGGAGTTTGGATTTGAGATCGCACGACATCATAAGTCTTGGAATACTTGGAATTCTTGAAAGACAGTGGAATTTCCAGAGGACTAAAAGAAAGCTGATGGTGCGCCAGTTTTCTGAAAAGGGTAAGTTGGACAGCCTGGCCAAATATAGCCTGGTCAGCCCCGCTTCCTAGAGCGGAAAGGATAGTGATAATAGCAAGCACAGTGCTTCAACCCATGCGACTCAATTAAAGAGGGTTTATACCTGATCCAAATCCATACAGGTTTCCAGAAAACTATTATGGGTGAACATCAGCAAGAGCTGTTCACTGAGAAGCCAGAAAGACAGAAAATCAACGTGGTAGATATTAAGAGGATTTAAAATTAAGTAGATGACAGTTCTCTGCAAAGTGGGGAGTCAGAAATATATTTGCCTATGGATAACCAAAAAGTGATTTTGAGATTACATTAAATACTTTATTGGTGACTGGGAAGAAACATAAAATCAATATTGCCCAAGGATAATTGTAACAGACATTGTGGGAGTAGAAAGTAGGAAGAGCTTGGTCACTGATAACAAGTGATCTGCATCACGTGGAAAGCTGGCCAACAACGTCAACTTCAGTCCAGCCAAATACAATGTCATGTGCGTAGGTGTTTAAGCCCTGCACTGCAGGGGCCTTCATCTGCTCAACAGCAACTCCAGATCCTTTTCAGGGATTACAGTGGATAAGCAGTTAAACAAGAACTCCCAAATGCAACAGCACAATGAAATGCAGAATATCCAATGTGGGAAGTGTGGTTACATCATCTCTGGGATGGTACCGGTGCAGCTATTACCCTAGCACGCTTACAGATTTGGTATCGACAATTCTGATTTGATCTTACTCATTTTGGTTCAGGATTAATAACTATATATGTTCTTTGTAAAGGTGTCTAGGAGCTACATTGGTTTAACTTATCAAGGAGAGGATTCCGCACTAACTTTGTAAGTACCTAGAAGATAAAAAAATCTAAGAGGAGAAACATTTCAGTTTAGAGACAAGAATCTTTCAATCCAGTGGGTAAAAGGTACGCAAATACAGACCAGGAGTTAAGGCACAAATTTAAACACTCCAGTTACCAATTGCTGGAATAAGCAAAGACAGACTGTGATGAATCAGTGGAAAAGGTAAGATCAGGATTCTTCAAGTTCAACAGGAATTAATCCGTGACCCATAACTGTTCTACATGACCACAGTAGGCAGCTTTTGACCATAATCTTCATGATCTATAAATCACCTTCCCAAAACGAACAAAGGGGAGAAAAGCACACTCTGTCCACATCAGAGAAGCAACGTAAGCAGAGCACAAGCATCAGGTTGGCACGGTTATATTGTATTATTAATGCGTAGTCTGGTTTGTGCCTCCTTGTGTCTACACACCACTGCTCTGTGCCATTCAGGCATCTCCTATAGAGGATCAAAGTGAACCCTGCCAGATCAGTTTTTGTTGTTGGTATCTCAGCAAAACATAATTCAGTATTACCACGAAGAGAAAAGAACACTACATGATTTAAATATTCAGATTTTAATAATACAGAATGCTTTTATTACTAACACATGCAAAGAAAATATTGCAATGTGACGTTTATGTGAACATCACACGCTTTTATAAACACTGATAGAAGTTCTTATTTGTATTCATTCTTGTCTCTAGAACAAATCTATGACCTTTCTGGGATGCAGACTATTTTAGATTAATTTTTCAAAAGCTCATAGTTACCTAACAGCTTTGAGCTGGTATGAAAGCACGTGATGCAGAACACAGACTTTATAAATTTTTATGAAAGATCAAAAGAAAAGAGGAAAGCAGCCAGCATCAAACAGGCACACACATAATAACAAGTAACAAGGATAAAGCTTTTGTGACCAGTACTAACCCAAGGGCTTGGATGTTGAACTCTTGGTCTGAGTGCCCAGAAAGGATGGATTGAGGACCCTAACTTGGAATTTCCTGGCTGTCGTCAGTTCTGTCACAACCGTAACGTGTTTCAACATGTTTTCAGCTTTTAAATTTTTTCCCTCCTCTTTAATATAGCCTAAACTAGACATAAAATGGAAAAAATGTACTATTTTCACCAAGCACTGATGCCTTTGACATCTGCTTCCAAGTGTTATTCATCACCACACAGTGTAACAATCTGCGAGCAAGTACAATGTACCTTTTGGAAAAAGTGAGCTGCTTTGATTGCTTCTCAAAACAAAGCCTGCCCTTTCCCCTAGTAATTAAAGCTCTACAGAAGAGTCTAAAGCTCTAAAGAAAAGTCCAACAGCCCACCTACGTGTCCTAGCAAGCAGTAGCATTTCCATTTTTTCTTTTTAGGGTCAAACACCGCACCCCGCAGATGACAAAAGAGATGTCCCATACTCCCTTTTTTCATGCAGAGTTTCCAGCACTTAAAAAAAAAAAAAAAAATCTACTCCCATCCCACTGGGGTATCATTTTAGGCTCATGAGAAATGTTGAGTAAAGAGCAAGGAAAGCACCAAACATAATTTCTGAAAGGACCAAGGGCTAAACTGGATGGCCTTTGGAAACCCACATTGTTTTTCTGCAACAGGCAGCACCAGGGTTGCAAATACCACAGAAGACAGAAGGCAAATTCAACAGCAGCATGTCGGGAAAGATGACACAAAATCAATGCACGAGATTCAAGAAAGGTAAGCTCACAGTGACGCCCGTAGGAGGGAATAAATTAATGTGCATACCTGCAAAGTGTGCTGGGATGCTAATGATCATAAAATTATCATGATTCGAAGGTGTAACTGCAAACAACACACCCTAGAGCGGGACTGGCTTTGGCAGCGTCATATATACGACATGGAACGTCATTGTTCTGCTCTGTTTTACACTGGTGAATCTTCAGCTGGGAGACAGAGTCCAGGTTTAGTCACTGCACCTAAAGACAGATAAATCTCAAAGAGAAGACAACTCAGGACTGATGAAAATGCAAAAAGAAAAAATTTCTGGGCCAAGTGTCACCAGCAAGTTCCCCTCCAAATCAGTGGCCTGAGTTACCAGGACAGTTTCAATAAGAACAGATGAACAATGACTGAGCAAAATCAGAATTACAATGAAATTATTTTTTTGCTTTAAAATTATACGCAGCATACAATAAGACAGGTATCAATGGGTCCCTTTTTGCGTCTATTTGTTAGTGTGGTGCTCATGTGGTGCATGTCAAAGCTGGTTGGTTTTAGGGACGATTGACAGGATTCCTGAAAATATTGTTTATAAATCCTACTGAGGTCCTCTGGATGGTGCTAGGACCTACTCTTCCTCTGAGCTGGCACCTCATGGGGCTGTTTAATGGAAATGGTAAACAACAAACAGATAGCAGGGGCCGACTCCTTGTACGTTATGAAATGTTAAAATTTTAAAGTTTTTGACTAACTGGTAACATTTTTAGTTGGGCAGCGTTCAGCTGTGCCTTTACTATGCAGCCTATACGCAAGCGATGACAGTACTGCCTGCGCCAACTGATTCTCCTCCTTATTTTCACATATCACAAACAGCATTTTGTGGTGGAAATTTATGTAACAGATAAGACTCTCATTCCTCATTCTAAATACAGAATTACGTCCAACACTCTCTGAAGTGTGCTCTGTTCACATAGATAGGCATTGCCTCTCAAGTCTAATCACTTAATTATGATTTGAAGTCTGTTTACCTTAACAATGGGACGCTGTTCCACACAGTGACGTCTGGGTTCAGCTCTTTTTGGGGTACTGCTGCAATTCCAAGCTTCAGTCCAGTTGAATTATCCTTCCATCATTTCATACATTAAATTTTAAAATATGTCTCCCACATATTAGGGAATTTTCTTGACAGGCTAATGTTAAAATTATCTTAAATTTATTTTCTCCATATGTTTGCTGAACACGTGGCTGGAAACCAAACCTTCATTACAAGTCCCTCCCTCAGCACTAAGAACTCTGAAGTCACACACTGGCACGCACAACAGGTGAAGGACAAACACCAAGTGCAGTGTCTTTCATTGAATGCAGGCAGTCAAGTATGATTCATGAAAAACAAAAAAAAAAAAAGCAAGACCTGACTCTGCACAGTTATCTTCTCCCTTCAAGGTAATACCTTCCTAGCATCTTAGTTCTAAGCATCATTCTAACGGGGCAGACAACAGGAAAATTAAACAAAGGTTACAGCAGTGATGTTTGTCATTGATTTTTACTCTCTGCAGAGAATTGTCACTCAACTCATTACATGAAGTCTCTGGCTTCAGGTGTTTGCCAGCAAAAACAGAGAAGTGTGGGAATACAAGTGGATCTCCTTTGTCATGTGTAGCACACTGAAAAGAATGAACTTCCAGGTAAGGATTTTTTTTTTTTTAATACAAAGTATCAGAAATAATGATGGCAATTACCACTGGTAATTTAGTAAATCTTAACTTGCTGATGGGTACAGCAGTAAAATGAATTTGGACAATTTCCATGACCAGTCACAAGTCAAGAACCAAAGCCTGAACAGCCAGCTGCTCTGATTTCTCACTGGTTTTGTATAGGACACTCACTGCATCGTCCTGCCAAGATCCTCATATAGACTTTAGCCAAGGTCTACAGAAATCCAAAAAGTTATGCTCAATGTCACTCTTTTGAAAGAATCTGGGCTCTGACCTGGGGTGCAAATTAACTTCAGCATACTCTTTTACCAAGTGTTGACATGGAGGCATTACTTAATTCCTGCACAGCAAGGGTGACCTGTATGGATCACTTCAGACTGTCCAAACAGACTGGTTTGTGACTAAGGACTTGCTCCACGCCCGCTCTGCTCGCAGTATCGAATTATTGGGGAAGAAACCACGAGCCTATTGCTCATACATTTCGGGAGCAGGTCAATTTAAAATCCTCTAACACAAAACCGATGTTCTTTGCAGGAAGAAAATATTTCATTGAAATATTACCAAAAAAAAAAAAAAGGCGACAAGAAAAGTGAGGGTGTTTTAATAACATCATTTTAGTTGCAGTCTGTAGCAAACACATTGGTCCAACAAAAGAACAAATAGCCATGCCGGTGCTCATTCTAGGGATTCATTTTCCTTTGCATTACTTTGAAATTAAGCAGTTCATTTATCCATATTTGGTCTCCACCCGCTATGCTGGTAAATCCAAGTATGTTCCACTAGTTCTGATGCTGCTGTAAAAGCCACTGACAGAGCGACTAAATTCAGAACAAGATGTAGGGAATGGATAGGTACTTAAGAACAAATATTAGTCAACACTGAAAACTTGTCTGCTTCCTAAAGGGCAGAAAAAAAGATAATTTATTTTTTTTTGCAGTTTGCCTGTGAGCGGAAAACAGATGTAAAGAAATGGCTTAACATACAACCGTGTCTTATGAAAGAGGAGGCAGTGCCATCGCTGGTCAGTGCACAGTGGCAAACTGCAAAGCACAGGTAGGAACCTGCTCTCCCCTCCCCTGGCAAATGCACAAGGCTTCTGCTACCAGTTTCCAGGCAAATGCACATGAGCAAAGGCTCATTTTTAAGTATAGATAGAATATTTTTACTAAAAGAGCTTACGAGATTTTAATACAAGGAAGAACATGCTTGGCAAAGTGACTACAAGTGGCAGTGCACAGAAGAGACTGGGAATTGGCACGTTTTCTTTAGTGAATATCAGCAAAAATTTTGGATCTAAAACTTTCTTCCTATCTGCTAAACCCAAACAACTAACTTTGGCGCAGAGCACATTTCAGAGACCAGAGAAATAACTAACCAAATCTCACCTTTCAGGTGAAAAGGAGAAAAGCCGCAGTCTCTCATATACCACTGTGGATGCAGCAGCGCTATTCGCTTTCTCTCACCTCCTCCGTGGGCCCCAGCAATCACGATACCATGAACAAACCCATCAGCCCCGTTATCACCTCCCCATAGCTGGTCCCCGTCATGCCAGCGCCTTGTGCTTTTTTACAGCAACAGAGTTGGAGTCTCGTACCAAATTAACTTCCAGAATGAAACACAAATGACATGGCATAAAACATACAAAATCAGTGTTTTCCTTCTGAAGACTAAAGTTCTAAGAAAAGCCGTATCTAGCTTTTGCTGGATCTCACGATTTTACAGACCTCAAATCACTCATGAGAACAGGTCACTGTTCCTGTTGGAGTAACTTACCTCCCAGACCGATGACGAAGCTGGGAGCAGGACTAAACCCTCCTGACTCTCAATCCAGCAGTCTCACATACAGATGGCCAGCCTGGGATGTACACTGTTCTGTCACGAGAGGGGAACAGCAATTATCAAATGCCACCAAGTAAAACAAAGGTAAAGTCTAGGGAAGGGGAGTCAGGGCATTATGTAGCAGCAGCGGTTTGGTCAAAAAAAGAAAAAAAAAAAAAAAAAAAAAAAAAAAGCAGCTATATATTTCAGCCCAGATATTATGGTGCAGGCTGGAAGAGACAGGAACTTGGCATCGTTCTTTAGAAGAAATATCAAATCACTGTCACCACTCCCTGATGAAAAAGTAGTTGAACTAATGTTTACACTGGCATTTTTAATTCTAGCACAGTTATTCTTCAAGAAAAATTCCTTTATTTCAAAGTTTATAACTCAGCTGTAAATGTAAACTACAAATGCAACCACAAAATGAAGAATCACATGCTATCTAATAAAAAAATTAGTTTAATTTATTTTTAGTATAAGAAAAATACTTATTTTTCTGATTTTTTCCATGTGGCTTTTTTGTCTTTGCTGCTTTTTTCTCCCCACCTTTTCCTTTGAACTATTTTTGTTTCCTAAAGAAAAATTACTAAAGCACTTGCAATCCACTTTTACCTCCAGAAATTTGACTGAGAACCACATCAAACCCAACAACGTTTTCCTTCAGAGAAGTAGAGCAACCCACTTAAGCTGCACATTCTACTTGCTACTGAAAATATTCTATGCATTATAGATAAAAGGCAAATTATAAAAACATTAATTCCAACTTCCACATATTCACAGTAAACTCTCCTCCCGTGACAGAGGTACATGTCAAAAAGAAGAGAAAAAGGGATTTTCAGTCCTGGTTTCAGTAACTACCTCACTAGCAGGGAGCCTCTTACACCTGCACAAACGCTGGGGAGGAGGGGTCAATGACTGAAGCATTTCTGCTGGGATTTACGGAGTTTGGAGAGAACAATCTGCCAGACTAGCTGCTTGATGTGATGTTTTGGTTTTCCTCCCAGAAGATCCAAGGCTGTTGATGATGCTTTGACAGTGGAGTTAACTGAACTCAAACACAACTCCGCACTAAATCCTCCAAACAAGAAATTGTAGTGGCTTGAAATGTCACTTGGCACGTTGTGTTCATCATACCTTGTGCTAGTCTGCAAAGGTCAAAATTCCCCTCTAGCTGTACTCAAAGAGCACACAGACATTTGCTAGAAACAATTTTGTTTTCCTTACTAATTCAGATGGTTTGTTGGTTTTGTTATCCTTAAGATACCCACTCCTATTGCATACTTGAAATTACACAGATTTGGATACAGCGCAGATCTAATCACAGCCTTCGTTTCCTGTCCTAAGACAAAGTGAACATCGTCTTTCTCTTGTGGGAATCTCTGTGTTCTGGTCTATTAAGTTGCCTATAAAGCATAGCTGGATGAAAAGGAAAAGTTTCTTCATGAAATTTGGTGTTTCATTTCTGGACAGACGTAGTATACAGTCCACATAAAATGGAGCTAACACCCAGATGCAAAGCTCAAACAACTCTACCTACACAATTTCTGATAGGTGTTTATCCCAACTGTATTTTGCAATCTACAATGACAGGGATTGTCTTTAAGTAAACTATTCCAGTGAATAACTGTCAGCATTTCAGAAAGTCTTAAAAATTTCTAAATCTGGAATTCTCTTACCTTAGCGCAGTACACTCAGTGCCTTCCTCTTACAAACACGCTGTTATTGTCTCCCCTCCATCATCACTTCTCTGGACTAGACATCCCACAGTACTTCAGTAGTTCCTCTCAGGTCACTGACTTCCGGATTTCTGATCTGTATTCTCCTCAGGACTCTAGCTGCGCCCTACTTTTTGTGATAGATCTCTCTCAAATTTGGAGACAGTACTCTGTCAGAGGCCAATGTCAAATACAGCAGTGAAATAGCTTGCATGCGTATTAGATGGCTCTCCTGTTGATAAATCCCCAGTTTAACATGCTCCTTTCTTGCAGGAGGCTAAGGATAATTTCGTTTGCACAAATCAGTGTCTTACTATCATCCTTCCTGTCTTTGCTTCTTGCTTTGTTAGGGAACTGCAAGTTCTCCATCAGTCACTGCCTGCCTTAATTTGTTGCTCATGGAAGCTTAGCTATTCAAATAGAAATAATAAAATTCTGAGTTTGAGCTGTGCTCTCAAGGTTTACTTTCTTATTCTCCAATCTATCACAAAATCTCCTCACAACAACCCTTTCCTTCTCTCCATTTTCAAATGCTGTCAGTTCTTCCTCGCAGGTCACAGTCAACTCAAGAACCGCACATCAGCTTCCAGCATTCCAGTCCACATAAGTACTAAACATTTCGCTTGTGCTCACAAACCTCCATGTTCATCCACTGTTTGTTTTAGTAGTTGATCCCTCAACGGGCTGCATCCCTGCTGTCCCCCTTCCTGCCCTTTTATCACGTAGCAGCTCTCCAGAGACCAAGACCAAAACAGGGGTCTTTTTCATGCAGCTTATGGTCATTCTGCTAATTTCTTACTTGTGGCTCCAAAACGGTGCTCCATAAACCACAAGTGCATTAAAAAAAAAGACTTTAGGATGTTTGTGAACTATGATGCCAAGGACTGAGCTGCTTTGCTTTTGAGAAGAGCTGTGGCATTAAGAACAGGAGAACTCCTGTCTGGTTTAGCCACCTAAACTATTTCCGAACAATGTTGCTCTATCTTTAAATGAGGGGAAAGAAAGAAAAAAAAAAAAGAAAAAAGAAAAAAATTCACTGTTCCTTTGCCTACCTACATAGTGTGAACGTTATTGTATTTCTGTCCCCTTCCCTGGAGCGGACACAGCAGCACCCTGAGATGGAAAAAGGGGAAACCAAGCACGTCATTTCAGCTGTATCTATCCGCTGCCGCTAGATACCAAAAATCCTCTGCTGAGAGAGAGAAGTAGAGGTTCTGTTTGGCAGGGCATTAGAGGAATAAACAAAAGGCAAAACATCCCAAAGTGCAGCTGAACAGCTCTTTTAAACTCGTGGTGTAGCCATTTAATCAGAAAACAGCTGGAATGGAAAATTTGATATTTCTTGGCATCTGTGTAACATTTTCTTCTCACTGGTGAAAAGTATGATCCTGAGGGTTTATAATTAGGCAATAATTAATCAGGCATACAAGCACCTCAGCAAATGACACAAAGCTTCAACATCTCTGAACATTCCTTCACTTCTTTCTGCTTTATCCAAAATACACTGTGAAAATCAGACTCCAAAGGCTGCCAAGTGGGCCAAGGAAGTTTATAGCACCCGTCAACAATAACATTGAAACGTGAGCATTTCTGCTCTACAGCTAATCCAGAAAGAGATCATCCACACGCATACTACAGCTTAGTAAGACTTTGCAGTTTGAAGGATGATATGACAAGGACATGTGCAAAGAGAGGTGCTCCAGTGACTAAGTTTGAGTCCAGATTCAAATGGGACGTCCTACCTCAAGCTACAATTCAGTCTATGATGAAGGGAGAGCTACCTTCACAGTCTGGACTCAAACCTTTCCAGAGATCAAGAGAGTCCAAAAGTTAATTTTTAGTTATAGTTCTTGGAATGAGCTACAGTACATCGCATTGTGCTTGCGTCAAGAGAGAAAGTTCAAAAGCTAAACGGCAGTAATGGCTTTTCTGTAGTTGTCTGTTCCATCCCATTTCAGTACTTTCTCAGCACTCAGAAGACCACCACAAAGGTAATTGTTGACACTGCCCACACTCTGTCAGCCTGCATAAAAGAAATATTTTCTTTTAAGATTGCATCAGTAGAAAATATGCCTGTCAAATCAGCTCCAAACTACAAGAGAGGATGAAGTGACAGACCACAACTGTCACTGAAGATCATGACAAAAGATCAAAAAGTGAAACTTCATCTTTTTACTTAAAGGATATCTGTTGCTTGGGATGACAAAATATTCAAAAACCCTTCTCCCTTTGCTGGCATAATATCACCATTCTACTTAGAGCTGTAGCAGATGGAACTTCTTTGTAGCATTGTCTTTTCTACCTTTTCTTATAACGTTTTCGTGTTACCTCTTACAAGAGAGACTCAAACAGAGGAGAGTGCAGATGGGATTAAAACCTCCATGGCTGTGTCATACAGGTAATTTCCATTACCTCTAACTTCCACTGATCTGCAGTAAAAATGACCAGGCACGATGGGAATGGGCAGGCTGACAGCCAGAGAGGTGGACTAGGGTTAGGATGCTTCCAAAGTCAAGAAGGGGGCTTTGAAGATCTTTTTTAGCAATTGCTATTTCTATAAAGCTGTGGCTTTTGCCACCTCTCAGGAGTTTTGGTGATCTCTTCTGGTGACAGGTAGGTGTCCTTTGATTTGCTTATAATTTTGGTGTTTTCTTTTAGGAGGCCAGGACACATAGCCTGAAATAAATGAATTTCATACTTCAGTCCTTAGGAGATTTGAAATCACAGAAAGACAGATAATAATTTGGATTTGGGATCCCAAGAGAAGCAGCTGGGAAACAGAAGTGACAGAGACTGTGCTTACTCCAATAACTCTATTTTCTGAAAGCAGGCTCTTAAATTAGCTGGCATGCAGTGAAAATGGTTTAAGATTCCTCTACCTTGCTGCAGTTTATCAGTGAAATATTGACAATTACAGACCCTCACCCTCAAGCTTTATGTCTGTAGCCACCCATTCTTAATAATCCACTCTAGTACTGGTGTGCTCTCAGTCCTTCATTCACAGTAATACGAAAAGAGAACAGCTTTGCTAAAACTCACATTGTCTTCGTCAAAACAAAAATCTAGTTCCACCTAGTCAAAACTCAGCACACTAGTTGCTTCATGTTGCTGAAATGTTGTGAACTACAGAGGCAAACAAAAGGCCTTTGCATTTACCATGAGCGAGCGTGAACTGGCAATGATCATGCTCCCAAAGAAGTCGACGACCGATGGGACGGGTGTGAAAACCTTGGGTTTATACTAAGCATTTCATTCCAACACTCACCAGTTACTACGGTGCCACTGGAGCAGAACCACTTTTGTGGCAGACAGTGGCAACTAAAAACACATCATACAACGCCGGAGAGAAATAAAAAGTTGGCAGAGATAACGTTGTCAAAACTCCACTTCTGTGAGAATTGCTCTGGGAACTTTCAAGTGCATTTCAAACACATGCAAGTATTTTCAATTTATGTAGTTTCAGCTACATAAAGCAGAGACGAGACCTCAAGACTGTATTTTAAATTTTCTTCTTCACTCCTCATCCTAACAAACCATTCTTTCTTTAGAATAAACTGAATAATACTGCATTTGTACTTCATCTTCTCCAATTCATTGTTAAGACCAGCTGCTGTGCTATAAGCTGAGAAAGGACTACAACTCTTTTCAAAACATTCACTTCAGTGCAGGCAGGATTTGAACCAGAGAGAGGTGGAAAGAACAAAGTTGTTCCTTTAAAGGAAGGGAGGAGGGAGTGTCAGGGCAACAAAATCAAGTATTTTGACTTTTTATTGTCAAACATACTTTTACTTTGAGCTTGACATAAAAAGGATTAGATCACTTAAGAATATAGCAAAATTTATTGCAAGTTTATTGCAAAACAACTGGAGAGTCCCAAGAATTCTTCAATTCTTCTATTCTATCATTCCACCCACTGCAGTCAGTGGTGTCAAATCCGGTTATCAAGGAGCACATCTGTGGCTAATACTTGGTAAATAATTCCCTTTTTAGCTAGCACAAAACCTGCCGACAAAGCCTTTTGAAGAATATGGAAAACAGCAACGAATACTCACCAAGTAAAAATCTTAAGATCTTTCTAATGCACATTCTGTTGGAACAAGTGACGTTGAGTAAGTATCTCTACTTGGTCACAAAAAAAAAAAAGAGCATAAACAAAACCAAACAGGCTCCAGGAAACAAGACCGTTAGTTTTCCATACGCTACATGTGTCGGCATTGTTCTCAGGCTGCCGCTCTTTCCAGCTGCTAACACTTTGCAGAAGGGCTGCGACTTCTCACTCCGAGCTCTTGTCTCCCTGCGCTGTGGTGATTAGGCCTGAACAGGCCAGAAAACTATGTCTAAAAATGTTTCTTTGGGGAAAGTGGTATCTGTTGAAGATATCAAATATAAACAACACTTAAAGCCATTACAGTGTCCCTCTTGGAACTTCAGTGTTATCCAGTTTCACCAAGCTGCCAAGAAATGCTATTAAAATTTGGCAGAAGCGGTGAAGAAGCACTATAGTGCCACGTCTTGTGTTCATGGCAGTTTTAGAGCCCATTTAGGGGCCTCCCGATCTGGCTTACAATGACGGAAATCCATTAACATCAGTGGAATTCTTCCTCATTTGCACCCATCTAACCAAGTCAAAACAGGCTCAACTTCACACCAAAAGACATGCTGAAAACTGATTTCCCACTTTCTAGGGTAGGATCACCCCTTCTGAAGTTTTGTTCGTTACCTCAAAGAACTGTTAGAACTGGAAAACTCAAGTTCTTGAATGCAAAATGCGGTGCTACCACCAGTCTCATCTTTTTTTTTTTCTTTCTATAAAAGCAAATATATTTTACCATTTTGAATGGCACACGTGCAGGTTACAGCTGACACTCAGACACCCGACAATCATAGCAGCACGTTCCCACACCCATTTGCAGAATTTCTATCAAAATTGTGGTCAACGACTTTGACAAGAGCCCAGGTATAAGCCAACAGCAACAATAAAGGCGACAGTTATGAGTAAACAGTAATTTGTGTCTAAAAACCCAAAGAGAGAAAACTCTATCTAAAGACATTTTCTAATCAATTCAAGACTTAACTACAGATATACCAGGCTAGGAATTAAAAACTGCTGGCTAAAATGTGTGGGTTTTAGAGCTAAAATCCGTAAGTTTTAAGTATAAATGAAGGTATAGCTACTCGTTTGCAGGAAATAACTCCTATAAAGCAAGAGGTAAGAATTCCAGTGTTGCAAGTTGACAAAATAAACCCACAAATCTACAGGAACACAGATGATAGCAACAGATTCAGCTCAAAATAGTGAAAAAGCAACCATAAACCACACAGCAGATAATAAGGGACGCAATCAGAAGTGATTAAAAAGAGACCAGATGATAAATTTTTAAGAGTTAAAAATCTTGGAATTAGAAGTAAAAGAACTGCAAAACCATCTCTGAAAGTTGGTAATTTGGAAGGGAAAAAATATTCCTCATGACACAATATCTACCTCGTGGTTTGCTGGTATGATGGCAGCTTAGTTAAAAGATAACTAAATCCATGGCAACAAAACATGTGCATTTTACTGGATCTATAGAACGTTATTATTAAACTAGATAGATTTCATTGAAAATGTAAAAGTTAAAATTCTACAAGTAATAGAATCTATATTGCCTGGTAGGAGAAGTCATCTCACAGTGGATGATTTCCTGTCTCACCACTTCTGCTGGTGTGATCATCGGTCTTCTACTACCCTCCACCGCCAATTTCCTCCTTTATGCTTCCGTTTACTTCAGTAACTTAAGCAGAGGAACACTGAGGATCCCTGTATGTTTTTATGAGCCAACTGGGTCCACAATCATACGCATCAGCAGAATTAACAGCAACACGGCCATCGGACAGAGTGGTTTGTAAAAGGTGTGTGAAGACTCTGGTGCTCGTGCTTACACCTGGTGCATGTTCTTAACCAGAACACAGGGATTTACAACAAAAAAAAAAAAAATGAAGCTCGCTGTAATTCTGTCTAAGTTGGTCATACCTGGGAGAAATCTATAACAATAACCAAGCAGCAGTATAATCCATGAGCTGAAACACCAGTCCAAGGCCTTTGGTAAGCATGTTTTTCTGGAATATCCCCTTAGAAATGTTTTCTTTAAGTTTGTTAAAAAAAGTGAGGCCTGCCCACCCTCTTATGCCTTGTTCGATTGGTTTCTTTCCAAGTATGACATGATCCCAGTCCATATGGTTTAAATTAGGGGGAGGCGCTGTGCAGCGCTGTGACAAAAAAGACTAAGTCATAACAAAGCCAACCGACTGCATTAACATGTTTAGCAAGACCACAGTTATGATTGCTTAATTCTACAGACCAGAGCCACGTGAAACGCAGCCACGGATCAGGCGCGGCAACGGCTAATGCGAGTTTTTCCTCCCCCGGCATCCTCCAGGATATTCCTGTGCTGCTGTTGATGGTATCGTTTGCCTTTCCAGTCATTTAAATGTCAATTTGCACTCGGATTTGGTAAACATCTTTGATGCTGCCTCTTGGTCAATGAAACACCAAATGGTCTGGCAAGACCCAGAGATGTTTAAGCACTTCTGTACTGTAATTACCCTCCACACTACCTCAGCTTTCACGTCTCAAGGTCTGCAATCATTAAGTTACTGACACCATTTACAGATGACTCTGAGTTCACACAAACCAAAATTAAGAAGCGTTACAACTCTGGCAGCCAGGCCCTCTAGAGCAGCACAGAAATTAGTACATCCAATAAACTGAATTTCGGCTCAAGACATTAGTAATAGCTTGGTTCTAAGAGAATAAAATAAATACTACCCTCCCCTACCAGCACCTAAAGACCGCAGGTCCCCAAACCCTGGAGCCACGGGCTGAATTCTCATGTAAGTCTATGGCAAACTTGAACTGTGAGGGAACATTCTCCAAAAGCTTAACTTCTCTGAGTATGGCTTCAGAGAGAAGCAGAAATTTCTCAGTGGTATCTACACTATCATCATATCAGTATGAATCCGAGATGGACAGTAAACGGTCCTCAGATTGATTTGGGAGTCTTCATCATAACTGAACATAGGCTACCAGCCTCTGTGCTGTGAGGGGAGCTCCCAGGAAGTTCAGTGGTGCCAGGTTCTGCCTGTGTAGTCTGTTGATGACCACCTTCCCAGGCAGCAAGGTATCTAATGAAGTGAGGCCAGGCTGAACAGGACCTATAGGCTGACCAGTGGACTTGATTTCTTGTTTACTCTGTCACAATAAAACCCTAAACAGTTGTTTATTATTCAGCCTACCACACTAAGGTGGCTGGTCTCTGTTGGCTGTTCTCCCAAACCTGGCTTCTGTCCTGCTTGCTTTCTGCTCTAAGTGCCAGATCAAACTTACACCCGTTTCCCTCCACGCATTGTTCTGCCTGCTGTATGGATTTCCTGGTTTCCTAATCTCCGGGAACCACTCGCGATGCTCCTGGGAAATCAGTTTGGTGCAAACATCAGGATCTCTGGTTCCTAGTGATTGCTCTCCTTCCTCGGGGTATGTCCCACCTAGTCTTTCACGACGTCCCATCTTTCATTGTTTGCCTTTACAGAACATCGTTGAGCATTTCCATACTGCAACAGCAGTGGCATTTGTAGTGGTTTGAATGGGCACAACAGAGCCACTGAAAACACCGCCACTAGACAGCTCAGCAACTCGGCAATAGCTTTCACCACATCACAGACCCAGGGTCTGCTTTTACACTGCCAGCAAAACTACGTGTGACTTCTCTGAGAGGCCAGATACAAGCACTGGAATGGATCTTTACAGCTTGGCATTGCCGCTGCCCTCTGAGGAGGAACAGCGTGATGAGGTGGGAGAACAGCACCACAGCCTCTGTTGGTCTAATGGATAAAAAATGCAGGCAAACTATTTTTAGATGAAAGCATTCTGCTTGAATTAAACTCAGAACCAACTTGAAAAAGCAAGAATAGATGCAAAAATACTTTTAACAGAAAAAGATGTTTAAAACACCCTAAAAAGAGTTTGGAAGATGCACTTCCTTGCAGACTTACACGAAGTTTAAAAATGACCCAACCGCCACCACTCTGGAACCCCAAACACCCTTTGAGGCGGTCTGCGCTCCCACAGCAGCTTGGAGAACGCTTTGAACGAGCACGGTGATGGCACGAAGCAGCACCCACGTAAATGACGACAGTAACCACGCGTTGGCAATCTGGAGTCAAACAGGGCAAAGAAGGGGTAGTCACAGCGAGAGGCTTCTCAAGAATGGTCGTTTAAAAAAGCCCATCCTCCTTTTGCACCCTTTTAATTATCCTTTGTCAGCTACAATCCTTGCTTTCTATATTCCCTGGCTTTATTCAGGATAAAGGTCTTAAAACCTGAAGCTGGGCAGCAGAGCCGAGAGGGGAGCGCTGGAAGGAAGCCAGGCCGTGATTTCTCCCAAAGGCTCCTGTCCAAACCCATCGGTTGCGCCAGACATCACCCCTCCTGCCACGTTAGCTCTGTTCCGATGCCTCCAACTGATTTTCAGATTGACTTGACTTAGAGATAAAGTTTTTATTTAAAGAAAAAAAAAAAAAAGACGCCTACATTACACTCTGCAGAGACAAAGGCTGATAAACACACAATGTTTAAAGCACTTAATAATTGTAAGGGCTCTGTGACTTATGCATAGATACTTTCTTTAAATAATGCTATGTTTTTAGCTCAGAAAATGCAACAGTGCTACTATTTTACTCTATGCAAGATTCTTCTTATAAAAAAATATGCTTGCAGACTTGTTTTCAGGAGAAAAACAAAACAAACCAAAACAGTAGCAGTCTGAACATACCAAGTTCATCTCCAGGTTACTCAAAGTTACACCCACACGAGTGCTAACACCAGGTCACGCACTGCCAGATCACCCCGTACCACAGTTTGGTCCAGATCAGGTGCGAGCAGGTGACCGCGTTTTTCCAAAATCAGCCAGAAAACCCCAAGAGGAATTGATGCCGGCTTTACACGGCCTCCTGCCAGCAGCAGGGCAACAGACCGTATCCAGCCCGGCACAAAAGGACACCAGTACCACAGAGAAAACCCGAACCAGAATAAAGTCAATCAGTACAAATTTAATCTACTTAGATATTCTGAACACACCTGGGGGAATTTATACTAGGAGAACACTTTCTTCTTATCAGGTACTAGGAATCTTAAAACCAGACTTACTGTGTTTTTAAGCTATGGCGCAAGCGTGAAGTGGAAAGGCCAAACCGATAAACATCTATTTTGGTGTTTGGCACTGGCTGGAAACAAAATAAGCAGCAGGAACGGAAATGCAGCTTCGCAGTGAAAGCGATTAATAGAAAGCTATAACAAAGCAGAGCTTGCCAGCACAAAGCGCTGCTCCTCGTATCTGCCTGATTCCTGGAAAGAGGACAATCTATGAAGCCAGAGGGAATTATGCTCATATAGAGGCCAGTTATGTTTATTTTACACACTACTGAGTGTGTAAAATTTAGTCTGAGTTAAGAAGTGATAGCAGCAACTAAAATTCCTGCACATTCCCCTTGTTTGACAAACAAAGCTGATGCAGAAAACTCCCACTGAGGAGAGGCTGCCGCAGTTAAATCAGGGGCTGTTTTCCTTCGCTCCCTGCACCTTTCACTCACAACCTCATTTGTGATGGAGCAGGAGCTTCTTACACTGAGGCAACGAACATTCATTGGGAGAGTGAGAAAAAGTGATCCTTATTTTTAAAGCAAAAGGAGTTTTTTTGATAGCTGTAATTTAATGGTGAAGGTACTGGGAGAGTAAAGCAAGAAGCTCTGCTTTGTTCTTGTGCTCTTCCTTAGGCATTGCCTTTTGGTGCTGGGACAGACTGTCAGACACACCGAGATCGCTAGCCCCAGGATAACACTGACAGCATCTCTACAGACAGGAATCTAGTTGGTCTGTCATGCAGACAGGAACACCTCTCAATTGCTTTGGTGTCACTTGGCCGCAGTCTGGAGTGCTGGCTTCTCACGCGCGAGTGCTTTCATTTAAATGGCCGGTGCGTCACGATCGGGAGTTAACTTCCCAGAACGCAGCCTCGCGCAGCAAGACGGACAGAAGCAGGTTATAGGCAGGAATAACATAAAGCTCTCAACTCTGGCTGGAGAGCTCATGAAAATAGCTCGCATTTTCTTCTAGTGAGTTTTGAATTAAAGTTTTGCTTTCTTTTCTCTTTCCTTAAATCTGTTTTCAATAACTATGGAGCTAAAAAATATGAAGATAATTATAGCTGTCTGTGCAAAACAGAAATGTCAGACCTCACATTTCCCAACTGACCTTTCATCCGAGGAAAATTCCCACAGCAACCTTCTCCAATCACCGAGTTGGGAATTATGAAAATTTGCAAAACAGCACTCTGTCCAATAACCTTGTTCACGCTGCAGATGCACAGGTGGGTGTTAGTATGATTTACAGAGGAGGAATAGCACCGAGGTAGTAAAAAAGCAATCAGACTTTAAAAGCTGTTCTGTAAGAAAACCTACTCTGAACAACCCGAGAACAGCCTTGCTGAGGTACTGGTTGTGAAACCTGGTATGCTGGTCTGGCTGCAGGAAAACGAGTGGCAGAAGCTGCCGAGAAAGTCTGAAATAACGATGAAAACGGTATATGTATTTACAACAGGGTTTGCCTGGCTCCTTCCAGCCCTTCTGAAGTGCTGCCCTGAAAGTCAGCTGCAAGGAGAATGGCCCCAAGAAGGAAGAAGGGAAAAGGTTCTCGGTAACTAACGTCGTGTTAGGAGAGGTGGCTTGGGTCAATATAAAATGAGAGAGAGCCACACAAAATCTCAGTCTAGCTGGAAGCAGCCTAGGATTGGATATAATAAAAAGCATCTTAAAAATAAATGATTTTTTTTTTCCCCAAAGTACTCTGTTGGCTAGATGTGCAAATACCACACAGTTCATGTGCAGAGGGAGCAGCGCACAGAGGAATGTATGTATATATTTTCAACTGGCTTGGGAAGAGATGTGGTAACTCCCAAGTTCTTATTTCATACCAGAGCACAACTCATCCTGCAGCCACAGGTCCGTCCTCCCATTCAGTTTTCCCAGGTGTATACAGGTTCCACCCCACAAACCGCTGCGGGCAGGAATCAGACGCAGCTACAGCCCCTTCTCCCTGGAGCACAGTCACCCACCCGAACCAGCTCGGGTAACTCCCGAGCGCGTCAGGCTGTCCTCACTCACCCGGCCGGCAGCAAACCAAACTGGCAGGCTGCGGAGCGTCCCGAAGGCTGCCGTAAACATCCGATCATCCCTCACACCAGCGTGCCCCAGAGGAAACCGCGCTGTCCCCTGTCTTCATATTGCTGAGCAGCCTGACCAGGGAGCACTTTACAGGGAGCTCAGAACTAGTTCAGTCCTACAGTCCTTACAATTCCTGTTATCCATTGACTCTTTATGAGAGGACTGTGACAATTATTACATCTTTCTCTTGTAACAGATGCTCAGCTGCTACGAATTGACAGAACCTCACCGATTTAACGATTTACAGCTCAGCATTGGGCCCACCTCATAAGGACAATGCCTCCTAACTTCCCCTAAGAATCAGTCTTCAGACACAGAATTATCTTTCCTATTTACTGTAAAAGAATAATTAAGATCTGTTAGGTACCGTGTCACTACAGCCATCCAGCCTGAAGGATGACAGACCTCCCCCACCCATCCTACTTCGTACCAAAACCTGGTTTGTCCTCTGGGCACCGTTCAGCTGTAATAGAGCCAAATTATTGTTTCTTACTCTTCATTTGTCTTTTCATAGTGTCTAAAAATTATTTTCGTACAACAGAGCAGAAAGATAAAGTAAGGTGCATATCGGGTTTGAAAGAAGAAATATTAAAATATTAATTCACCACTACCAGTTTTGCCTGCCACACTCACAAAAACCCCAACACCACTTTGTAACGCTTCCCAGCCCATCTCCAGGTACATCAACAAGCCTAGGAAGAATCCGAAACCAGAATATAAAATCCAGACATGAAGTGAAATAAAATTATTCTTAAATTCCTAGCATTTTCTGACAACTTTTATAATTTTTTCAGCAAGCATATTTTGATAGAAGTGTCATATATCTCACATGAGGATCCCCTGGGGAAGGTAACCACAGTGGGAGCCAGCTGATGCCCTCCGTGATGTTAGTATTACCCATCTTCACGCGTACGAGTGTGTGATGGCAGGTTCTAAACCCAGAACACCATTTTTTTTCCTGTGTTGTATTTCCTTCCAGAAGCCTCAAAGCATTTAGAAACTGTCTCACCCGTACGATTCTTCTTCCACATCACTGGAGTGCCAATCATGACCGAGGCTTGAGTCACTCTTATAAACCCTGGATAGCAGCATACCAGCGCAAAGGAAACCAGTTCTTCTGAGGTTCTCCATCACAGGTCTTTCAGCATAAAATGGGTAAAGCAGACCACTGGGCCTCGGACCCATTTTGTTCAGTACAGAAAGACTTCAAATTCTATCTGCTGCTAAGTAAAATATTGCAACAGATGTCATTCCAGTTGGTTTTCTTACGTCCATAAACTAGTTATGGAACACTAAATATGGGCTTCATTACAAACAATCATGGCAGCAGAATAATAATTTTTAAAAATAATGCAGTTACCCATTGTGTACTGCTGTTCACATTAGACAAAGAACAAATCTGTTAGGAAGTATCCAAAATAAAAGGTGACAAAGGATGGAGATAAAACCAAATTAAGGGTCTTGGGCTCTGAATTGGGTTCCTAATGCTCTACTATCCTTGCCAAAAGTACAGGTCTTAATAATCACGTTGCTGTGATCTATTATCAGTGTATGAAAAAAATCCCAGGGGATCTGTAGATTGCAAGTGTAACCATAGATTAATGCTCATAATCCCTCGGAAAAACTCTGCAACAGCACTTCTATATCCTACAGAAATTCTCCCACTAATTTTCCCAATCTTTCCCCAGTGGACTTTATGATACTTCCGTGATTTTCAGTCAGTCCAGCAGTGACTATACAATATTTACTATTTAACTCATTTCCAGACTAGAGGATTTTTAAAAATATTATTTTAATTTACACCCCCCCACACACAAATGCTACTTCCTATACACCTCGGAAATGATAATAAAAATATAGGAAAAAAAGAAGATGCTTGTGTGTCCTTTATTGCCTCTCCTGCCATTGCAGACCCATTTGGAAATTTGTATTTCTTGTCAGACACTTGAAAACAGACTTGGGAGCATCAGTGCCCTTCACTGCTACTGCTCCAGCATCACACCTGCAACTCCGGACTCGCAAAGAGCGTAAGGGGGGCAGGACAAGTGGAAGGAAGGGCCTTCTGTTGGTTTTTTTTTTTTTTTTTCTTTTTTTTCATGACATCATACTTAGCCTTATTCTAAGACTGAAAAGCTGCCAGTTTTCAAGTGTCCCTCATTAACTTTTAAAACCTAGAGCTCTGCTAAAGAGGAGTTATGCATTTTTTCCTGGCAGTACCCATAGAAAAGCACTAAATCCCAATAGCTACTCAAGGCAAACTGGGAAATACTGCTCAGTGTGAGATGTGAAATTGAATATTTGTACACAATAAGTTCTAATGTGCAGGAATTTTAGCTGCAGGTGATTATGTATGCTTTTGGAAAGAAAATCACCTTGTAAAGGCCAAAGCATTGGAAGAAACATAGTAAATAAATAAAATTTCTGTACTGTTTAAGGAAGAGGATTTGCTGATAGAGATATGCAGAGGTGAACTTCTGGTTGTCCTCAGTCAGGTAAACCACGATAGCCCCATGTCCAGTCCATATCATACACTGCAATCTGCACCAAAATCATTCCGTTCACACTTCAGCCTCTGGGGAATGGCTCTAAAACTTCCGTCAGAGAACTGCCTGTCTCGCCTTCTGGCTCTATCTGTACGTGCTGCTTTAAAAATGGGAAGAAACAGAAAGGTTCAGAATTCCAAAGCTGCCTTGTAGAACTGTAGGTAGGCTCCCTGTGCTCAAGAGCTTTATGACTGGATAAAACCTCAACATCCCGCAGAAAAATACTGGCTGCAAGGCAACCAGCGGAGGAATAAGTTCCATACTAGAGACCGGCTGAGCTACGGGGTTTGCTGTATCGATTGCTGGCAAACACCAGTCTGAAGATATCTGTAAGGTGAACCCTAAATAGCAGCAAAAACCTAAACAGAAGGTCACAGCGAGATTCTGCTCCTCCACAAATCACTCAAGAGCTCTGCACTTCATCAGTGTGACATCTGTACTCTCATATCTATCAAGATTCACCCAGTGAACAACTCTGACTTCCTAATAAAACTCTATGTTTAAAGGACAACCTCTCCGATTGGTCAGATTCTGTGAATGTCATTTTTTTTTTCGTTTAGAAGCTGAAAAATAAACAAGATGTATTGCCTTTTTTTTTTAATTAAATTTCATGTTATAATGAGTATTCCTTCGCACTATTTACAGGACAAACTGTAACAATAACATAGCCAAATAATGTTTGCATGGATTCATCTTTAGGCGAAGCACAGTGGATCAGCGTCCAAGGCTCAGGTTTTATTTTGTCCTAGACCTGTCCAGACAGCCGATGATGGTCAAGGTTTACAAATGCACTTCCTTTATTCTTCTGTCTCTGCACTAAATTGATTGTTTTTTCAAAAGCAGAGAGAGAAAATATTAGGTAACACATACAAAGTGTTTTGACACAGAGAAAAAAAAAATCTACTTTTTTTTCTTTTTTTGCAGGGGCAGAGATTCAACAGACCTAAAAGCTATCTGTGAGCTAAACTTCAGAGGGATACGTTGACCTCTTTACTACACACAAGCTGTTTAACTCGCACTCTGTGAGAAACAGAATGGCAGTGTTTATTCACTGGCCTTTCACATGACCAAAGCATGACGAGGAGACACACCACCACACTCAACCCCCCATGTTCAGGGCTTGACTTATACTTAGATTTTGTAACTAGAAGGTAACGGAGTACAGAGATGCTGGTCCTGAGAATCAGCCAAGCATTCCTTGGCCCCTCTGAACTCGTTTTGTGAAGACTAAAGATTTCTCCATACCTTCAGCTTACACAGGGCGGTACAAGGTATTTATAAGGTATCACGCTAGTCTAACTTTCCTACCTAATGGAACACAGAAAGCAAGGAGAATAAACATCAGCAGAAAACGTAATGTTTTCAAATTAAAGGTGTGGCCATCAGCTTTTTAAGAAATTGTCCCTCATTAGAGTCAACCACCTCTACTCCTCAGACTTGTAAATGTCAGCATGTGTACGTGCATCTCTTGAATAACTACCGTGCTGGGGAAGAAAGTAACTTCTGCAGCTTTCATGTTTTTCTTCAGTCAGAAGCAGCCTGGTAAAAGGTGCAGCCAAAGAATGATCATGCTCAAAGGCAGTTACCCACCTTCCGCCCAGTCATGTGGAATAACATCGAGACAGATTTGCAAAGAATCTCTTGAAAAACAAACTACTAGAAGTCCACCTTAGGGGGGACTATGACACTGTTGAATGAAGCCACAGAAAAAATTCAGTATTAATAGGATGTCAAACCTTCCCAGATGTACTAAACCTGACAGAAATGAACTCTAGCACCTGATTTTAATTTCAGAAAATTAATATATCGTTTTCCTTCCTTTCCTCCTTAAATTGATTCTCTTTCCTTCCTTTCACTAAAGTGGTGAACTGCCAAAATTCCTGGAGTGAAGTCCTAGACCAATATTCTACCACCAGCTCCCTGGAGCGATGCCCTTAAGCAGAAGGAAGGATATCTTCTGGATGCTCACAGCTGCTTTCACAGCGGTTTCATTTCAAAGATGAGCTCCTGAAGCCTGTACCTCAGAAGTCTTCTAAGTCATTTAGATCCAAACACACTCTTCTGAGCACCTGCCAATACGAAGATACGTACTTAAGTTCAGAAGAACACTGGGGATATTTAAGAAAAGAAGAGGTGAGCTGAATGTCTCAAAATGCCTCCTACACCGCTTACATTTCACACTTCTCCCCGTGACGCCTGCTACATAAAGGAGGCAGGAAGATTCATGAGCACACAGACAGAAACTTGGAACTGCAAGAAAATATAGGGTGTTCTTGGATAATTACCCTGGGTTTAGTTCTGTGTTTCACGGGCAGTAGTAGCCCAGGCAAAGCAGCGCAGTTCTGCACAACGCCGGCCAGAGAGCTGCCCTTTCCAACGCCGCGATGTACAAACAGATCCCAGGCGGGTAACTCACTGCCCCGTGCTTAGCGTTGCACGCACACACACACACACTTTACATTACTCAATTTTGTTTCTGGAAAGTTGCTGGAGATGCTGAGTGCCTATCCTGGTGTGCTGGCAGACTGCAAACCACAGGATCGTGAGGCTTGGAAGGAATCTCAGCTGGGTCAACCCAACCAATCATCGTGCTTCACAGCAGAAGTGATCTCACTATCCCTAAACCATCCCAAAAAGACGGGTGTCAAGCTTAGCACTGAATATCTCAACCGATGGGACTGGTCACCTCCCTTGGAACCTTACTGCACTGACTAACTCCTCTTAGACAGTTTTTCCTAAGTCTTCTCTGTTCTGGCCTTATTGCCTAATCAAAATAATTGGTCCCTATCCTCTTCATAACTGTACTTAAATATGTTTGCAGATGCTTATGTTTCCCAACAGTTTTCTTTCGGTCTAGACTGAACGTGACCCTTGAATTTTCCACAGAGATCTGGGCGGTTGATGATCTCCCTGGGGCTGAGGCCGGGGCAGGTAACACAGCTGTGAGGAGGACTCTGCCGTGCGTTTGAATAAGCTATCAACATAATTCTGTCACTCACAGAAACAGGTTCAAACATTCCTCTCTTTCACCACATTATGGTGCAATTTCAGTTTCTCCAGACCCACAAATAGCTTATTTATGGCTGCTCTGCCTTTTGAAGCAGTCTGCTCTTAAAGAAAAGCAAATTTGGTTCTGCTCTAATATGTGGGCTAGAATGCTGTCTACTGCAGCTAAGTGCAAGAAGCTGGTCCAGCATCCATGTTTAAAAAGGAGTTTTAACAATTCAAGATAAAAACGTCAGTGAAATATAGCTAATAAAACACCTGGAAGAACCTGATCTATTCAGTTTCTCACAGAAAAAAAAATAACGTAAGAAACAATTTGAACACAGTCAGAATTCCTGCTATAAGGAAAAGACAAGATGTCTTGAACCCAGCAAAGGTGTAACAGGACCAAACGCTGGAGGTCAGCTATATTCAAACTAGAAAGAAGATGGAAATTTTTAACAGTGAAGACTGATTACCAAGGAATGTGTCAAATTCTCCATCACACAGGGTTCTTCAGTCAAGACCAAGGTCTTTCTAAAAGAGGTCAGTTCAACCACACGTGAAATTCCAAGGACTGTATTATGCACAAGAGATCATAATATTAATTTCTGGGAATTAAGTCCCTATTATACAATTTGCAGGTTTCCTTATGGGAAATAAGCTATAGAGTATTTGAAGAAAGACTAGACTGCTGCGCTGTGAATTAGCTTAGAACGAAACGGCAAACAGCAATTCCATAAAATTTTATGACAGGTACTGCAATCTTTTCTTCCCTCGTCGGCCACTGAGCGTACTGCAGCTCTGGCAGGCAGGCAGAGAAGGGAGGAGATGAAAAGTAGAAGACTTGTCTAAGTAAAACTTAGCCTGAAAGAGAAAAAGCCCACGGCATATTTAGAAACTTCCCCCAAATCTTTGTTTCCTTTTTCTCCCCAAGGTCTGCTCCACGTGCTGAGGAGGGCCTGCTGGAACATCTCTTATGCCCATCTCCCTCTCAGTACAGAATCATGCACTAATTACAGCTCTGCTCTGATTAAGCACAACCAAAGCTCCAACTTGCCTTCTCTTGTTTCGTTTCACTCTGTTTCTTCTCCCTTCTCAGTATTTCAGATCTGCTCTTCTGTCCCATCCAGCCCACTTTTCCTCTCTATGTGTCCACCCTTGGGTTTTAGGGGTCGCTGGTTGGCAGCCACACATTTCTGTGACTAGAAAGGTTTTCCTCGCTCCTGAATGAACACCTCGGGCAATGGAATTCCTTCCTTAACCTTATTAATGTCAAGTACTATAGTTGCTATGGTGACCAAAGGTGAATTAAATCACTTTTTTGGGGAATGTAAAATTGGATTATAGACTAACTAGCTGTTAGGAATGGGAGCAATAAATAAATAAATAAATAAGGCGCTGTGGCTGTAGTAATTTACAAAACATAACAGGGAAAACTTGGCCTTTGTGGTTTGAAATGTAAACTTTAAAAGGGTGTCACACTGCAAAAGGTTAAGGACTATTAAAATATTATAATTTTGCAGCCTTTAATATTATTAGTATTTTCCACTTGACACTGCCAGACAACAACTTAACAGTGGACAGCAAACATCCTGCCTTTACTGTCATCATACGTGTACAAAATATCCACCAGCTTAAAATAAATAAAGAAATAAATTCCCTATGTGTAAGGCTGGGGTCCCAGGTGGGATGGAGTGATGAAGCTGCCATTTTCTAGCTGCAGCACAACAGCAAGTGTGGCTGCCCTCAAACCGGTGCTGCTCAGAAAGGCTCCTACCCCTCAACAGCCAAACACTATAAACTACGCCTCGTTTCATCTTGTCAAGCCTAATTCTCGTGGCCTTGTCAGCCAAAAAACAGCAAGATGGATTTCAGAGTTAAACAATAATCGACAGTGTGACAGCCGGCAGTTGGGATTATTTTTCTCCTTGAAAAGATCTCACATTTATCCTTGCCTTTAATTGAAAGTAACTTCATCAGCCCTTGTGGTGTAGGTCTGGCAAGGCACAATGTACCGAGTCATCGTCATGGCAAAGGCCTTGAGAGAGTCAACGCTCAACAGCATCTAAGGAGGATCCACCCAGCACACCTACACTGCCTCCAGCCACACCTGCTGTGACCAGTACTGGGCTTTGTTCAAGAGAGCCCCGGTCCCAAGGCTCCACTGTACCCGTGACATCCATGCCTTAGGTGAAGCTCCTGTAGGAGCTGAGCACCTTATACTCCACCAAAGCATTCTTCCGCTGGCTTGCAGGACTACGGTGCAGTTTAGGTAAACAACTGGTGAAGCTACTCACACTATTGACATCTAGTAAATGAGAAGAGAGAAGCAGTTCCCAGAGAAAGTGGGATATCTTAAGAAATCTATGAAAAATCTTTCTACGTATCCTAAGATTTTGCATTTATCTTGTTTCTTCAGTTTTGTTGTCGTGGTTTTGTTAGTGAGGGGGGGCCTAAGGTGGCAGCTTCTGTAGGAAACTGCTAGAAGTCGCTCCCCTTTGTTCAGTGGACTCGGCCGGGCCTAGGGCGGACCTGCTGCTGGCCAAGGCCGAACCGATTGGTAGCAGAATGTTCCGTGATAATGCCTCTGCGATAACATATTTAAGAAGGGGAAAACAGAAAAAAGAGAGGAGAGAAGATGTGAGGAAGCTGAGCGGGGGCAGAGGCGCAGAGGGGGAGGCGCAGGCCTATGGGCCTTGCAGGCCTCACCCTCTGGCCTCTCGCTAGGCAGCCGACTGGGCCCAACTCGGTCCAGCCCGGCTGCAAGAAGTGGCGAGGAGATGAGAAGTGAATAAGATGTAAAAAAAAAAAAAAAAGATCCTAAGAGACATCTACCAGCCTGTTGTGAGGAACGGCTGCAGACGCCAAGGTCAGTTCAGAAGGAGGGGGAGGAGTAACGTGGCTCCTGGCCAAGATTCCCCTGCAGCCTGTGGTGACGACCATGGTGGAGCAGGTTGTCCCCCTGCAGCCCATGGAGGCCCACGGAGGAGCAGAGATCCACTTGGAGCCCGTGAAGGACCCCGTACCGGGGGAGGTGGATGCCTGAAGGAGGCTGTGGCCCGTGGAGGGCCCGCTGGGACAGCTGTTCTAGAGGGACTGCACCCGTGGAAGAGATGACCCACGCCGGAGCAGTTCCACGAAGGACTGTTGCGTATGGGTGGGACCCCACAACGGAGCAGGGGAGGAATGTGAGGAGTTCTTCCCCCAACCATGAAGCAGCGGCGTGAAACAACATGTGATGAACTGACCACAACCCCCATTCCCTCTTCCCCCCTGTGCCGCTCGGGGGGGGGGAGGTAGTAGAGATAATGTTAAGCTTGGGAAGAGGGAGGGGTGGGGGGAGGTTATCTTGTTCTCTGTCTCATTATCCTGCTGTTTGTAGTAATAAATGAATAGTTTTCCCCAAGTCGAGTCTGTTTTGCCCGTGACGGTAACTTTAAGGATTTCTCCCCGTCCTTATCTCAAACCTCGAGCCGTTTTTCCTTATATTTTCTCTCCCTGTTTTCTCGGAAGGTGGGGGGAGTGAGAGAGAGACTGCGTAGTCTGGTCCGATCGGGGCTGAACTACGACATTTGTGAATCCCTTCACAGACACTTCAACATCCTCAGAGGATGGAGATACCTATCATAGGATAACCGAGACAGTTGTTTAAGCAATATCAAGGACTAACAAGGAAAAAAAATAGAATTAATGAGCCTGTGCTGTGCTCTAACCCCTAGGAAACGTCGCATCTGTACGAGATGGATCAAGCTGCCGCAGCACTCAACAGGGAGGGGCTGTTCCTTGGCAGGGAGAGGCAGAAGAGGGTGTCGCGCTCAGGAACTCCACTAGCCCTTGCCCAGCACAACACTATAGCTGAGGAGAAAAAAAAAAAAAAAAAAAGACGGAAAAACAAGGCAAGAAAAGATGATCTTGGCTGAGCATGTAATGGGTGTCTTGAATAACTGATATTTAAGTCATATTCTTGTTTATTCTTTTAAATATACTTGTGGTGAGCAATCATTCACCTGCTATAAATTACAAGCAACTGATAAGTCTCCATTTATGAGTCTCCAGTCAACAGCACTCATACAAAAAAAAAAAAAAAAAGACAAAAAAGCCCAATAATAAAAAAAGCCATCCATAACCAACAGCATTTTTCCAGAGCTGGACCACACGGAAGAGTTTCCAAAGCAGAAACATAGTGCATTTCTTGAAGATTTAGCCCCTCAAAAAAGAGTCCCAAAGGGTGAGGCAGTTCAAGATAATGAATTTCACTCTCCATCCATGAGACTGTAATTCTTTGCTAGATGTAACTTTAATATTAAAAAAAGATTCATCTGCACGCTTGAAGCCTGTTCTTTTTAATCTTAATGAGTTTTGATTTTACACAGTGTAGAACCTTATCCAGAACAGCTTTAAAAATTGAAAGGAATAAGATCAGAGAGTTGAGAATATGAAGTGGGGTTTTATCCAATTGTATGACTAGATGTTTCCAACTAATACAGCGTGTTAAGGAGAGGAAAAGGAGCCACTAAAAATAAGTATTTTTATAGGAGACCTTCACAAACAGGTTACCTCTGCTGACCTTTAGAAAAAGGTAAAAAGGTTAATGCAATAACTTGGAAAATATTAGCCTGAAAAAGGACCAATGACCCTCTCAGGGTTGTTCCCAGATTTCTCCAGCATAGTTTGTAATTCCTGGGAGATCATTTGAGCCATGCAGAGACCTTACTTAGTCAGTGTCAAAATATTTTTCTGCCTTTGTAGTGGCTCTCTGAAAATACATAAAACCTGGAGTTTCCTTTTGTTCCATCTCCACCCCTAGCTGGGGAGGGTGCCAGCGTAGGCTTTCATTCATGGGACTACAGATTTTCCAACCATATACTGTACTGGAAAGAATAATAATTGGGATCAACTTCTCCTAACAGATCCTCTCCAATTTTAAGGGTTTGATCATTGAACCATCAGTTCCCTCAGTGCATCAAACTACGCAAATTCATTTTACCCATTGACAGCATAACTCAATTTGGCTGACACTTTCCTCTCCCCTGTTTTAAATCACGACAGTATTGATAACACAAGGCCTAAACGAAGAGTGCAGAAGAAATCCAGAGTTCTGGGTTCTTTCACAGATCCTTCATTAACTTGCAATCCAGCTGGGCACAAAATTGTATTTCTTTATGCCATATTTTACTTTTAAGTTGGTGTCAAGCAATAAAATATCTCTAGGATAGATGTGAGTCTCAGACACATTTACAAAAAGCCCTTTAGAAGTTGGAATTGGTAGTGCTAACTGAACAAACACAGAATGACACCTAAATGAGGGAAATTTCAAAGCAGGACCTTCAGTAAGGGCCAGAATACTGATTTTAATCAGAAATTCCTCACAATCTCAGCCCCTTAGTTTTTCAGACTAGATTCTCCTAAATGCAATTGCTGTCAATCTGTCCTTTGGCAAAACGCAATCTTATCTGGATTTTTATAAGTGATACCTTAAGAAAGTATGAAGACCATTTTCAGTTTTCTGATGTCACTTTGCTTACTATTTGTGCTTCTGAGATAAGACTACTTTCTCAGAATTGTACTAACTTTTTACTATTATTAAGGGGTTTTTTTTCCCCATGAACAAAGATAGTAGCTGTAGGAAGGGATAGGCAGAGTGCAACAGAGAAGTGAGGGAAGCAGGGCAGGACAGTCACCCATTCCAAATGGCAGCCTCTTGACAGACTTCCACAATATCGTTGAAAAAAATGCCAGAATTAGACTTCTGACTGACAAATCAGGCATCGCACACACCGGCCTGTTCACACTGGGCTCCTTGAGGGCTCACTCAGCACTCACATTCGTTCACATTTAGTCCATGTGTCCAGCCCTAGAAACTTAAATTTCCTTTAAAGTAAAAGCTAACGTATTGCAGTGTAGCTACGGGTATCGTATAGAGCATATATGCAGCGTCCGTTTTGCAGAAAGAAAACTTGACAGAATCTGGAGGTAGCACCATCTGCGTCTGAAAGAAGAGAGGGCTGCCGATGATTTATTTATCACACCGTCTTGTTACGGCAGGATAACTGCTGCTTGATTTCTAACACGCAATAGCGGTGCCAGTAACCCAGCACAGTCACAGGCTCCTGTCAGCCTTCAAACGTTTTCCTACTGATGCTGTTCTTTTCACCAGTAGCTAGACAAAAACCGAGACTGGGATTCAAACCCTGTACTCTGCCAGCCATCCTAAGTGAAAGCCCAGGAGTCCTGACTAAAGCCGCGAGCAGCACTGCCTAGAAATTAGACACACGAGTAAGACTACACACACCAGCTTCAAGGAGCTCAGATAATTTATTTTCTCCCCCCCTCCGCAATATATGTATATATATAACTACCAGTATTAACCACAGTTCACCAGGCTATATGTTAGGTGTAATAGTGCAGATTTTCAATCTGAGCTCAGTTAAGAAGGCAAATGGTATCTCAAGGAGCAAGCTGACCCCGTTATCCGACCCTTAGGGAGTTAAGACAGCAGCCAGCGGTGCAGCCAGCCAAAACGCCTGAGCTGAGGCCAGCTAAGAAGCCAGCCAGGCAAATCCAAAGCTGCTGGAAAAATACATTCGGTGTCTGGGACCCCGAGCTACTACGCACACCCTGCTTTAGTGGATATGGGTGTTGGCTTGAATGTAGCAGCACAGAAGAGAGGGTGAACAGGGAAAGCAAGTTAGACTGGACTTACATAAGAGGCCTATTGACTTTTTAATGACTTTGTTATTTGGAAGTAGCAGGTATATTTACCAGAACA
Organism: Chlamydotis macqueenii; assembly: GCF_036417535.1. Classification (NCBI taxonomy): domain Eukaryota; kingdom Metazoa; phylum Chordata; class Aves; order Otidiformes; family Otididae; genus Chlamydotis; species Chlamydotis macqueenii. Next base: position 2,931,241 of record NC_141566.1, read on the forward strand.
TCATCTCCTATTTTACAGTAAAAGGTTTTTACAAGGAAAGGATATGTAAAAAGAGATCTTACAATATACCCTTAGAGAAGTACAGAGGGCTAGAACAGGCAGCACAAGAAACGTGTGATGGATCTGCTACTTAAAGTCTTTACAAGCTTTGGAAAGTGCATTTTTCAGTGACTGTTGAGCATAATTGCTCTTCAAAGCCAACAGACAGAGGACTTAGGAAAAACATGGCCTTCACCAAAAGTGGTAGAAAGCAAGAAGATTTATTAGGATCACCAATTGTTATTCTGTCACTTTCAGATCTTTATTGGAATAATAAACTAAGTTACTTATGAATTTCAAAACATAGATAACGTGTCCTATAGATGGCAGGACACAAGATAATCCAGAGACACAGGGTCTGGTCTCCCAGTGATTATGAGACCAAACTTTATTTTGAGTGACTTCTGTTGGAGGGATCACTGCTTTAAGCTTAGCCAAATAACAGGACAGCATCACACCACGTTTCCACATCTGTGACCAGTGTGGAAGAGCATGTCTGTCTTAAACATCCCAAGTCGATATCTATCTGCGTTCAGTATCAGTGGATTAATCACTTACATTGTTATACTGAAGGGCTGACTTGTTCTCAAGAAGATCAGACTACCTAACACATAAAGTCTGGTTATACCTAAGCAGTTACTGATGGAATTAAAAAGTCACAATCCTAGATCACAGTAAAGCTATTTGTAAAAATCCTGTTCTGTTTTTACCTCTTCCATCAGGCCTCAGCTCATCACTGGAAAGCAGTATTTCCATGAGACACTGAAGGTCTTGAAAAATCTTTGTTCTGAGGATCTCTGCCCTCTCTCCTAGTCCTTCTCTGAACAAACAGAAGTACATTTTTAAGAATCTTGTCACCGAAGTTTGTTTCTGTTAGGAATCCAAGGTAACTGTAAATCAAATATATAAGATACAGTGTATTTTTGTGTAAAGGGAGAAATGGAACAGAAAACTTCCCTGCTGTCAGAAAAGCTCTTTTTAATCACTAATACTTTGGCCAGAAAACATATGTGCACATACAAACAAGTTGAACATTTCTCTGGAAGTCTGATCTCTTGTACTTCAGACCAAATAAAAAACAAAGAGCAGGCCAAATTCTGAGGAGAATCTGCAGGAAAGTTAAGTTGATGTGTAGTGGTGAAAGGCCATAGCTGTTTAAAACAAGTGATTTACAAGGCAGTGAAATAAACTTCGGGTAAACACAGGCGACTGTTACTGTTGCTTTGGCATCCAAGAGACTAACTTGGTTTGGAAATGTCACTGCTGGTTTCTGCTCACAAGGCCAAGGAGAGAACATCACCATCCAGAGGACACCAGGACTTCTGACAGGAGAACGACAGATCCGTCAGAAAAGAGTAACATTGCAAAGCAGAAAAATCTCCATAAAGATGCACAATGAACTGGAGCAGTGCTGGTGTAATCACAAATTTCCTTCTGCTGAGGCGACAACCTCTGGCCAAGAGACAGCAGAGCCCCAGGTGCAGTGACTTCTAAGCCTTTGCTGAAATAGCTCCCATTATTTCATTTGCTAAAGTCTCAGAAGTGATTTTGCCATGGCCCTCCAGGCATATATGGGAGTTCCAGTGTTCAAGAGCACCCACTTCTAGCTGAGGATTTCCAGTAAGAGAACACGTTTGTTTGGCATTGAACACGTATGCTTCCCATAGCGCCTGCGCCACACTGTCCATTCCAGCGCATTGGAGAAGCAAGGCAGAGGGCTATTTGTTCACTTAAACATTAATCACAGTGAAAAAAAATCAAAACAGAAAATGTCTCAAAACATAGGGCACATTCACTCATATGGAAAGTGTAGTTAATCTTTGCAATATATTTACTTTGATAAAATTATATATTTAAACTAAGAAGACCACAAAGAAGAAAATAAATTTACAATTTTTACAGTTTAAATCTTCCTGCTGGAATGCCAAAAGTCACAGATGATTACTACCTGCCTCCTACCTTTTTGATTTGGAGGTTACTATTAACAACAGACAGATAAACCAAGACCTGGAAAAGTGTTTTTCTAACTAAAATAAACCAAAATACATTCAAACAAATGTTGTTCACCTAGGTGTTACCGCAAGGAATAAAACACAAGAGATTTCCAAGTGGTATGCTGAGTCAATCAGCTGGCCCAGAGGCATTTATCAGCAAAACTCTACAGGCTGATAACTTCACAGCCACTGTGCAACCAATTTTAGGTCAAAGATAAGGAGCTTGTATTTGTTGATACTATTTGCAATGGAGAATAAAGATAAGCATAATCCACGCACTTGACCATAAAACTGACCCTTTTACCTGTTTCATTTTTTCCTGACTGCAGCTGACCAAAAATTTAACAGCAACACTACCATACATCAGTATCTTCCATTTCGGCCAAAGGCAGTGGACATACTTCTGCCTTCTGTATAAATTTGCAAGTTTATATCTATACCAAAACTACCTTCCTTTAAAGGTTTTTTTTCCACTTTTCCCACATACTTTAACAACAACAAAATATTGGAAGACTCCAGTCTCTTGCAGGGAAGACGCAATTGTACGTTGAACCATCAGGACAGCTTTTGATGTCCATCTGGCTCAACTGCAGGTAGACCGCACATCCGTCCAGCTGCACAAAGCAATCATAGAAAATGAAAGATACGCCCGAACACGTACACTGAATGGGCCCTGAAGGATTTGATGAATGAAAAATACTCGGTATTGTGAACTTACGTTTGGTTTCCACTGTTTAGGGAATAAGGCTGACCTTTCGGTTACCACGCAACCTAGGAAAATGGGAACTGAGAAAGTGTGTGTCACCCTAACGAAGGGCTTGAGTCAGCTATTGCTCAGCATCTTATGGACCGTCTGCTGTCTGGATACACGTCCTGCCAAGGAAATAAAATGAAGTCTGAACTATTTCTTCCTGAAAATAGGATTAAGGAACTTTAAAAGAAAGGAGACATTGTATCATCTTGATACACGACTACAAAAATCAGCTAAAACGCAGGAAATCATACTTAGGCTAACAGAGACAGAAGACCTGTAAGTACAAAGGGCCTATGGAGAATCAGTTTCTCCACAGGATAAATTCCCATCAAAATTCAAGAACCAGAGCCTGATATAAAATGAGAAATGTCAACTGAGCTTTATAAACCTACCAACATGAAAAAACAAGGCATTTCATCATTCATAAAAGCTAGTTATTTTTTGCACAACAAAGCAATCTAGACAGAAAATGCATCTTCCAAAATTCTGCAAACTATTACATGTTGTGCTGTCTCTCTTTTTCCTTATGAAGGCAAAAAGACAATTGAACCTCTTTTATTGCTGCAATAAGAACTTCCCAATAAATCATCGATCCACACAGAGAGCTAGTGTGGGAGGAAATTATATAAGATGGATGCAAATCCGCATTTCCCACTGACCTCTATTCTGCTCCCTAAGTATGTGAGTAAATCAATAAGATTATTTCTATGTGCATTTTCACAAAGCTTTATCAAGCTCCACTATTTTTTTATCTGTATACACACACTGAACTTCTACAACTCTTAAAAATACCTGCAAAGTTAAGTTCAAACATTGATCTCTAATGTAACGATAGTTACAACAGGTGAGAAAACACAGTTCAGTTCAGCAAGGGTAGGTTAGCCTAATCCTAACTTGACAAAACACTTTTCTGTCCTTCAAAACTAATTAACATTAATTACATTGATATGAGACATATGACAAATCTACAGCGCTGGCAGAAGCTGTAAAGCCTACCAGGGATGACAGCTGTTGTGCTGTACCTAACTGCCAAAGTTAAGAGAGACGTCACAAAAATGGCAAAAATTGGGGAATTGCTCAGAGAGTGAGCTTTAGTATCAAAAGAAAGATGTTCAGATTTTTTTTGTTGTTCTTTAATGAGCAAGATAAATTTAAACCTTTGGCTGCAAAGGCTCTGATGGCTTTTTCCTGAAGCAGTTTCTACAGTCCCAGTATCAGGTTTATATTTATAAAGGTAAAATCAGAAGTTAAATGGGCTGAAATAAGGCATCCCTCGGGAAGGAAGGGAAGAGAAAAAGAAAGTTCTGTTGAAATAAATACTTAAACAGAACTGAAAGTAATCACTGACAAGTGATGTATAATGCAAGCTTCACCTACAAAGCCACGCTCGCTGTGTGTATAATAGAAAACCTAAACTTTGTCTGGGGCTGTAGTCTGATGTCAGTGCTGCATTTACATGAAAAAAAAAAAATAAAACAATTATTTTTTTAATCTGTTCTCACAGATGTGAGCTTACTGATGTCCCATATGACACAACGGTTATTTCTCCAACTCAGTGTGACAGACATCCCAGCACAAAGAAAGAAAGACCAAAGAGTTTTTCCAGTAGATCTCTAACACAAAGCGCAGTTTGTCAGAATCATGAAAGGATTGTTGCCTTCCAGTCTAATTTCTTTCAAACAATCCATGGAAGAGCTGAGAAGGGATATTGTGCCAAAAGATAAATCTCACAGGTGTTTTTCTTCCTCCAACACATACTGTTAGTCCTGCTTCTTTTCTTCTCATTTCCCTGAAGAAATTCCCGCACTTCTGTTCCTCCCTCATGGAAAAAGATAAGGCATTTTTTTCCCTGTCAAAAATTGGTAAAGGAAAAAAAGAAAGGGTGTTCTCAAAGAGAGAAGCTGGCTGGACAGATGAAATAGATTGCTGTTCAAGCATCCTAACAAAGATGGGACCACCTAGTTTTGTTCTCAGTTGTACCTTGGTTTTCCCTTTCAGACTAAGTATTCCTCACTTGTTGCTACTTTGGGTTATCACTATGGTATCAAAACATCTCAAAAACACTAACGAATTCATCTTTCTTGTAGCTGATGGACAATAGAGATATTGGGACTCTTACCCAAAACAGTGTGGGAACACACGTGCAGCAAAGGACTCAATCCTCTGATCCACACTGAAATGACTATCAAATACATTTCTCTGTCTCATGCCCATGGTTTCACCTTAATGGGTCCATCCACACCATCCCTGGACTTCTTTCTGTCCAGTAAACACCACCCATTCTCCTCCGATAACCGTCTGAACTGACGTTTCTGTTACAATCACACTGGGCGAACAGCAGCATCGTTAACCAGTTGCTCTGTCTGCTCTGCACCACCCAGGCTGCTGGAAAAGAGGAGACTGTCGTCTTCCATCCTCACAGGGAGAGCTGACACCACCATGACTTCCAGCCAGCCAGCTTCACTGATGTCACTATCCCATACACAGAAAATTGTGTGGCAGCGACCAGAAAAGAATTTACGTGCTCCTACTCAAAGCCGCCCAGTTCCACAGCCTTCAGACGAAATACAAACCCTGGTAGCACCTCGTGGCTTGGGCTGGGCAGCACGGCAACCTTGTTCCTTCAGAAAGAGGCAGCAGGAAATGTAACTCGAAGTGGAGAGGCCTATGATTTTTTTTTCTCTTAACGCTGCAGTTTTGCACAAATGTATTCATCAAAGTAATTTACCCATATTTATTTTCCCTTTGCTTTGAGCTGTACAGACTTTCAGCAAAATGCCATTTTTTATGCCTGAATGGCATTTCTTATGCTGAACGTATTCTCTGTGCTTTGACAGGTCTCACTGTTACTTGTGATGTATAATTTTTGTTTTTATTACACACATTTTCAGTGATGTATTAACTAATATTCAGTATTACTTATTTTCATTCCTACCTAATGGTTTCCTTCGGGAAGCAGAGTTTTCAGTAGCCTTTATCTTTTCATCGCCACGTCTGTTTCCTTGATTATCGGCCAGTTTAAAGCAAAGTTGTCTTTAATCAGAAATGATTCGGTTCTATCACTTCATCTTCCCAACTGTTCCACCCATGATCCAGTCGCATTACATCGATCTGTTACGTTATGGTCAAGTGGTCCCAGTCTAGGACCTGCCCCCGTAAGAGACGAGCATCCTTCTTGGGTGGAATTCCTTCCGAATGATATAGAAATGAATGATCGCATGGCGACAGTATTTACATTTATACATAATTATACAGCCATGCAATACAATGCAACTTAACTACATGTGTATATGTCACACCTCGTTATCGATAACACGGCCACGCTGCCTTTTCAAAGACAATTCTGATTAATGGCTTCGGCTTTAGACGTTCTTTTCAGACTATGGGTATATTTAAGAAGAATTTGTGCACTAGCGTATACATGGGAAATAATTAGATTTATATGAATGGCTAGCAGTTGTAAGTTAATAAAAATGGATTTTAAGGTGTTTCCAACCTATTGCAACTCCACTGGAATTCTCTCCCCGACTTTTTGTGTAGTTAGAACAATCAGTGCCAAAAAGTAACCCAATACAATAAATCGGATGCAATTCCAAGGTAGCCAACGTCCTCAGCTAGGAAAACATCACTCACAGTACTGAAATGCAATTTCTAATAAAAAAAGCTTTCCTTTTTAGTAGCTACTTCACTTCAAATGCAATTTGACTTGCAAATGAATGCATAAAACAGTGAAAGACCTCAGTAGAATCTCCAATATTAATTGTCAACTTTTCGGCAATTCAGCTGAATTTCAGCATTTGAGATCCTCAAACAGGAGGACAGGCTCTTAGCCAGAAGCCGCTAAATAGTACAAACATTTCTGCGCTTTTACAAGGCACGTAAAGACCTAAATTATGTTGCTAATTAATTTTATATTTCCTTTGGCTACCCAGAGAAACCTGGAGCTGTTCAGCACTCATTGCGTGATGGGGTTTTGCCAAGTATTCAGGTATGCTATTAGCAGAACAAGCCAAGAGGACTGAGCTCATGCTCTCTATAGGGAAAAAAGTCAAATTCAAAGCGAGTACACGCAAAGCAAATACATACATACAGGTACAAAGGGAGAAAGGAATACCAGAGAACCTGCGACACCTCAAAACATGTACAAAACTTAAAACTAACATCAGCCCAGAACTACGACAACAAAGACTATAGTTTGATGACAGCAAGTACCAATCTATTCCAAATAAAAATGTTTTTTAAAAATTGAGGACAAAACGCTAACCTGATCAACTTGCAAAAGATAAAAGATGTGGCTTGTGCTATGCACACACTGTCCAAACGAGATACGTCAGACTTAACTGAGTTTTGCAGTTGAGCATGGCACAATGAGCCAAACCTCCCTACTACGCTGTGTAGGTGTGATGCCCTGGAGACAGAGAGATGCAGTGAATACATGCAGGACATTAAAAAGAATATTTTTACCTTCAAAGCTGCTTCCTTGTCTGCTTTTAACTTGCACAGTCTTTGTTTTTTCTTAAAGATATCTTGTAGTTTAATAAAAAAAAAAAAAACCATCTGTGTTCATATAAACTTTAAAGATACTTAAACCCTGATTACCACACACAAGTATTCACTTCCCTCTTCACCGATCAGCAGAAAGCAACAGCATCTCCCACTTGGTTCTCAGGACACCAACGAAAGCCAGCATTGCTTTCTTAGCCAGTAACAAGTTAATCTGTTCAGCTGATATTAAACAGGCATAATTTATTAACCACAATATGAGTTATCAAATAACAAACCACTGTTTCTCCCCCCGCCCCCAAAGACTTCAATCACCAGGCCTCTCATTTGCAAGCGATACTACGGAACTCTACAGCTAACACGCGCATCTCAACGCACGGTTCTCTGCGGAGGGCGGTGTATCTGCACTGTGGTCCTGTAAAGACATTACCAAAACTTCGGTAAGCGCACTGACATCTGAGTTTTTTTTCCTAAATATTTTGAAGTTGGAAATTTCCTATTCTGAATACCATCAGAAGGCTTCAATTATACTTAAAAAAAACCCAAACTAACAAAAAACCAATACATTTGTATGTTGTTTCTTTTAGTTTGACTACAACAAGTTTCTGTTCACATCACTTCATTTTAATCGATACTTTCCACCCAAACTGAACTTAAATTTCCAGAAAGTCATTCAAGTTTGTCACCAGGATGGCCCAAATGTACCTTCCTCTCACTTTAGACAAAGAATGTTTCTGATACAAATACATCACAGATGCACAGGCAACTGTAAAGTTTGATCTGTTAACTTCTGATGAGTTAGTGCTGGCTGGAGCAGGGATTTGCTGGGCTGCTCTTGGTAAGGTTACTGAAACGAAGCAAACACTGCTTAGAAGTGGAATCAGATGTTGTTATTTAGCCAAGAACCATTATGTTTGAGGTTATTCAAAGTGACAGATATTTATTTACAGCTTCGGCTTTCCTGTCAGAAATCTGATCAAGAATTGCCGTCAAGTTTTCCTCTAGCCACGGGAGACGCACTCATTCTTTTCACCTCTGTTTCATATGATCCCATGGTAAGTGAGAAAGCCATGCCTTTCCTGTGCTGGAGACAAACAGCTATCTAAGAATCTACTGTGTGGATCTATTGCTTATAAAGCCTTATCCTCACTAAAGAGAGTTCAAGTTTTTCTATTCCAAATCTCTCCCAAAATTATTCACAGAGCCACTGTTCTCTTCTCATCTCATCATTGATTCTGATGATTTCATCATCAGCTCATTACCACATTATATAGAATGACAGAATGGTTTGGGCTGGAAGGGACTGTTAAAGGCCATCCAGTCCAGCCCCCCTGCAAGGAGCAGGGACATCTCCAACCAGATCAGGTTGCTCAGAGCCTCATCCAGCCTGGCCCCGAATGTTTCCAGGGATGGGGCATCCACCGCCTCTCTGGGCAACCTGGGCCAGTGTGCCACCACCCTCAGTGTAAAAAATTTCCTCCTTATGTCCAGTCTGAATCTACCTCCCTCCATTTGAAAACCGTTACCCCTCGTCTTATCAGAGCAGGAAAGCGTGCTAAAGAGTTTCTCCCCATATTTCCTATCAGCCCCCTTTAGGCACTGGAAGGCCGCTCTGAGGTCTCCCTGGAGCCTCCTCTTCTCCGGGCTGGAGCGCCCCAGCTCTCCCAGAACATACAGAACATCCCTATCAGAACTGCAGCAGGACTACACCACAGGGGTCTGTGCAAGTCAGGGATCTGCACAGAAAAGTGCCAAAAACGGAGCTCTTGCTTTGTTCGGCAGCCAAGGAAATCCTTACAGATGCAGATGTACAGGTAGCAATTTTGTTCATAGTTCAGCAACCACTTCTCCTTACTGTGTTGGGAAGTAGATTAATATATAGCAAATCCATTTCACCACTTAATTCTTTTTTGAAAGGGTGAAAGTTTTAAGTTGCATCCTTTAAGGCAAAATTTAACAATTTATCCCAATCACTGCTACAGCATATTTTCATAAATACCTCTACTATTTCCTTCAAAAGAAAAGGAAAGAGACCCCAAACACCTTGCTCCGACCTACTCTTCAGTATTTGAATGTCAAACGTTTGGGCCTCTTTCATGTAAACAATTAAAGAATTAGCATCTTATCCAGCCAAACATTTTGAGTCACCATTTTAAAACTGGATTGATCGTATATTGTTGAAATTGTCATTAACTGGTCTAATCCCATTCAGCTGAAAGACCTTAACGAATGTTTAGATAACGCGCAGGTTCAACTGTCTTCATCTCCAAGTTTTATGAGCTGAAAAATCTCTCTTAACTGCTGAGAGACTGGATGCAGGGACAAGGTTCCACATGGCTGTTATATCCTGCATACTCTGCCTCTGCTCAAGCCTTACACGTAGCGGTTCCAGACGTTAAACGAGAGGGCCAATGTTAACAAGACGCAATCCAACTACACATGTTCGGAGACATGAATAACCATCCGAGACAAATAGCCTTGAAATTACACGCTTACGGGAAAAAGTGAAGTTGTATATTAAAACGTACAAACTCCTGCTTTATGGTCCCTGAAGAAATGGATATAAATGTGCAAGTGCACAGAACATTTGCGTCGTTCTCCTGCCCACGGTCTGCTACACTGCAACACAAGTCTGGGCTCGAGGCAACCGTGTTCCTATGCCAAAACTGTATGGAATGCACAAAAAGGTCAAGGCTAGGAATTTATGTGTTTCGCAGTTATTTAGGAATTACGGGAAAGAGAACTTGGCTACTCCTGGCATCACACAGGTGTAGTTAACGGAGAGCGTTCTGCGGGTCAGACTTTTTCAATCAACATTCCACTTTATTAGAAGCAATGGCCCCATGCATGTGATTACGAGAACTGAAAAGATAGCTCAATCTGGAGAGAGGAACTAAGGGATCACCCTCAAAATTCTCTCTTTGCATCATCTTTCCATCAGTAAAGTCCAGGCTTTATGCTAGAGGATCACTATTTGAAAGAAAGATAATGGTAAGATATTTAGTCTATGTCCATGGAAAGAAACTTAAGATACTACTCCAGGTTTTCATTTGGTTGTGCTCTTCAGTGGAACAAAACCGCTCAAAAACCATCACAGGAAGTGTCATTTAAATCTTACCTGTACAATGAGTCAAGTGTTTCAGAAGCTAAATGGAAGAGCTCACTGGCCGTTCTAGCGATAAGCAAACATGAACTCCCAAACTTTTGAGGTGTGTTTTGTTACTGTTATTATTGTTGCTGTCCTCTAACTGTAGCAGCGTATCTGGAAACAATTAAACAACTAAAATAGCTGTGTGTCTGAAAAAAAATTTGTAGACCTGATGGTGTAGGAATTATCATCAAGTGAATGCTGAGACCGTACTCAGCGTAAGAGAAGTAGGCTCAGCACAGCTGCTTACATTTGTTTAAACTAACAGGCAAGATGTAGCGGCAGCTTTAAAATGCTGACGCTGCCAGATCAATAGAAGTCAGTTGAAAACAGTGTTGTTCTAGAGAAGGGGGCTTCATCTTACCCGAGTTTTAAATGAACATGAAGAGCTACGGCCTCTAACACTAACGAGGTGTTATGAGTAGAAGACAATACAACTCCTGGCCGGAGTGTGTTAGCACAATAGGTACGCTAACGGACCACACAGGGACTACTCAGCAAAGATCCATGCATCCTAGCAGAAGCCATCCTATAAATACAGTTTGGTCCAGAAAGGGACAGGAAGATAAGAAAGGGAGACAGCACAACAAGAAGTGAAATGGATGACAGATGTAACGAAGGAAACGTGAGAACACGCAGTAGGAAAAAGAAAAGGAATAACGAGAAGAAAACAATCCAGGCAGTTCTCAAAGATAAGCGTTAGCTGATTCTGAACACCTGTCAGCTACATGGGACTCATTTCTTTGTGTTCTCAAAATTGCATCTGTGAAAATCACTTCTCCCCATTCTCACTTTTTCTTGGGAATTAAACACATTACAAGTGCTACAGCATTCAAATTAAGGAATTATTTTTTCCTTTTGAACAAAACAAATGCCTAAGAAATCCTTCAGGATTAGTGTCAGCTCATGAAAAGCGTGTCCCAACGAGAGCTTTCCAAAGCCACACGTCCAGCTTTGTTTGTGGGCAGAGAAGCAGCCTTTCCACAACACGCTGTGCTACTCAAGTAGTAATCTGTCAAAGCACGGAAAGCTAGGAGTGTCTGGACAGCACACTGGTGGGTAATGCAATACAGATGATTTCACCTTTAGGTCTTCAGTTCAAAATAATTCAGCCCAAAAAGTGTCATCACCTGATAGTTTTTACTGCTTCTATCTACAGTACAAAATTTCCCAGAGGGCCACACTGAGATCAAGACTTTCTGCTCCCTCCCTCCTCGTGGCAGGCATTGTGTCTATAGTAAGGACCAGACCTTCCCTACAGATCCCATATTGTATGCAGACTACAGACATCAAGGAAAAAAAGCACGGAGACCGAAATGCATTGTCAAAATTCAGTGAGTCAGACATAAAAGTGATTCCAGCTCCCAAGCTGATGACATTCTTACTTGTGCTTTTTGTGTTAGGATAGCTTCCCCCCATCGCCTCCCGAAGGAAAAACACACACATGTGCAGCAAGATCTGAGCTTCAGAACACATCAACATTACTAGATGAGTGCATATTTTTCTTTTAGCGCACGTGGAATAGGACTGATACCTCCCAGGAGAGCTGGGCTCACTGCACACAGGCTGCAGAGACAATGTGCGTGCACAGGGAGCACATCCAGGATTCCCAGACATCCAGCAAGCTCACCTTCCGCGAAAAAATCCTACGCCATGTCAAAGCTGGAGACAAGCACTATGTTCTACTCGAAGCAAACACATCTCTCCTTCCATTCATGATGTATCAAAAACTCAGCTCAAAACAATACCAACCATAGTAACACAAAGGCTTAGAGAAGGAAGGACTCCTTACACATGGTCTCTCCTCTGTGCCCACCAAAAAGCCCCAGACAAGTGCCGGAGAGGCATCCTGCTGGACTATTAAAGAGCTTGGAGCCAACCGTCAACGCATTAGGTAACCTCATTACCCACTGCCTAGTGCCAAAGGCAAAACAGGTGCGAGGACAGCAAAGCAAGAGGAAAGCACAGCCTGTTAATAGAAATCTGCAATTTTGAGGGCATTAAAATATTTCCAAATGTTCAGAGAAAAGCCTCACAGCGGAGCAGACGTTTATTAATGGAAAAGTAGGAGAAAAATGTGAATTTCTGGAAAGATGCATCACCCTTAAGATGCAGCTTGTTTCTCCCCTTTCTGGGTTCAGACTATTAACGCTAAGTCTTTAAGGGCGTGAGTTTCATTTTATTCCCTGCAGTGAGGAACAGGAAAGAACAGCCACTATTTTTATTTTTGTGTCACATTACTAGGGTTATCTTTTCAGGGAAATGGAGCACTAGTGCCTTTTTCAAACTCAATAAGTAAGACTGTTCAACAGGAGAGCTCACATCACAATTGCCACCTTCAACTTCCCACAGTCCACCGTTTCCAGTTCAGATCTGGAAATAACTGCTATCAGAAATGTCTACTGACCAGTAGCAAATTCTGGCGAAGTCAGTGAAATTACACAGCCGCAGAGTCCAAGCGAGAACCAACTCTTTCTCGAGCAACCACCACAATCAGATCCTGGAATCGGTACCTGGGATACTGAAATACCTGGGCAGGAAAATAAAAAATAGTAGAGTTCCCAAAGTCATGGTTTTACAGCATCACTTGGATTCTCTGATACATATTCTTAGACATTTCACGTCAGAACTTAGCTGAATTTAGTTCTGCGCATTCCTCAGTCCCCACACTCAAATTACACAACGCCCTTCCATTTACTACAAGGTACACGAACACCTTAACATCGCTTCTAACGAGCAACATTTTTATGAGACTAAAAGTCTCAGATTTTTATTGTTATTAACAACCACTTTCAAGAAAGAGATACCAAGTTCTAGAATTGCCGTGTAAAAGTAGTCTTCTATTTCAGTTTTGTATTCAAAATACAACTTACTTTCAACAAAATTGACTTCCACGGGCCCCCTGCAGATGCTGCAGGACACTCTGAAGGAATTTCAATTTTAAAGTATACCTGATGTTCAGAGCTTATAGTATGAAGGCAATGTATGTTTGTTTATTTATAGATTTTATTTATTTATTTCAGTGAAGTCATAGGATTTGCAGAATGGACTTCTGCTGGAGGGAATGCATGCATGAGAAGGGAACATTGTACCACCTAAGAGGCAAAATCTCATAAGAACTATTTATTAGCACTTTAGATACTTTTTCACATTCAAAACCCAGAAATGCTGTCTAATTAGTCTTTAACAGCAATGGAACATTGGTTGGCAAGTTTACACATACAGAAAGGGGGAAAAAACCAAGAGGTAGCTTTAACAGTTCAGACCAAAAGCCTATCTACCCCAGCATCCAGTCTGTACCAACTGATGGACAAGGGAAAAAAAAACAGGAATGGGACAGGAGAGCAAGTGTGTGAATGATTAACAGGGAACCGCAGGAGTTTTCGTGCAACAGCTGATATTTATACCCAGGACTCTCAGTCTTTCCAGTGCTCACTTCCCGATAGACCACAAGCCCCTGAATCACTTCCACGAGCACACCGTGGGTTGTGCAGTCCGTGTCGTCTCCGTGCTCTGACAACCGCCTCGCCCTCAGCGAGCACTAAGCAGGATGGATGTTCCCTCTCCATTAAAATAACATGAAAGACGTCTAGTCATGCAGACTGCCAGATTAAACCAGGAAACTCTACGGTAGTAAACTTACTTACGCACATAGGCCCTGCTCAAACAGGGCCAGAGCTTTCCACAAATTCACAGAAAATTGTTTCCCCCTTCTGGCAAAATTTCAGGTCATTTAGTTTGCTTGGTTCCTCTGTTGCTCTTCCCCATATGATAAATGGGCTCACACTGTGCTTCCTACAGTCCAGAATACAGAAGCCTAACCTATTACTTGTTAGCTTTCTTCAGGAGTATGGTTTAGTGGTTTAAATGGAAAACTCCGAACAATGAAATCTGGTTCCTGACCTCAGCCTTCTAACTGTTCGCCTTGGTTACGTTTCTTGGGATTGTTTACTGAAATCATTTAGAAACACATTTTGCACATTCTTTCCCTGCCTGTGAAAAATGTTAAAAAAAAAATTTGGGAAGTTTCATTACCTCCTTCTAAATACTTACATTTACTGATGGAAAAGGCCGTGCTAGCACAAAGCGAGTGCCTCTCGGTTACGCACTATTCAGCTCTGCTGGGGGCTCCTACACAGCCACTTGTGAAAAACCTTTTCCCTCAAAAGGAAATACGCCTTCCATCTGATTCCTGATTGTGGATCTCCTCATGGAACTATTTCCAGCAGGTACGTCTGCTATTTAACAGGCAAGCAACACAATTTAATTTGCCATTTAACAAGAACAAAGTTTCCTACACTTTCTCCGTCCTTCCACTACCAATCTGCTCTGGCACAAACCTGTGTGTCGTTATTTCCACACAGAGTCACACAGACTCTTTTACTGAAAGAAAAAAAAAAAAAAAAAAATCTTTCCAGAAGCTTTTCTTGAAACACCACTTTGAAGATTGTCTACGTACAACTCAGAAACGGCACATTTGCTTTTTTCAGCTGTCACGGTTATTTTCCCCAGACTTTAAGAGTTACCACCTACCCACTCATGAAACGTTCTTCCAATTAAAACTCATTGCACCCAACCTGGTCAATCCAGAGGAGTGCCAACTATAGATTCTCAAGAAGCATCTCAAGCAAATTCTACGTTTCCAATGATGTTAACCTTTATTTCAGTGTGTTTCGGAACAGCTCCTTCAGAAGTTGTAAAATAATGAAATAAAAAACAAGATAAAAACCCAGCATCGCCTTTGACTGAGGAAAGAATGCCCTCTGAGTATCAAGCTTTCTCACATGGTTTTAGTGTAATTAATCAACTCCTGTTATCCCTGAAGCACAAAGGACTGCAATGGATGAAATGAGAACATTGAGAGGGACCATCAAGAGACAGTACAGGCAGCAATGTCACAACAGCACAACCATACTCACGGCTCTTGCCATCCTGGCAACCTGCATGCTAAACCCAACCTAGAGCTTAGAGTCATTTACGAGGAAATTCTGTCTAAACAGAAAGTGCAATGGAAATCACAGATGAACAAAACCACTCTAAGTAAATCCTGGCAGCGAGTCTCCCCTTCACACACACACTTCTCTAATGTTTCTCTTGACTGACTGTTGTGCTGAAATAAGTTCATATGACAAGTCTGATTTTTTCCTCTACAGATCACCATACTTTTCCAGCACACAAAAAAAACCCAGAGTATAAATCAGATACTTGCTGAAATGTCTAGATTGGCGTATCATCTCATGTAAGAGCAAGGTAAGATCTCAGTTGTAGAGATATGGTATTTTTTTTTTTGTCAGGCAAATTGCAATGATTTTTTCTTTATATAATGCTTCTGTAGGATATTCACCCCTTTTCCCTCCTCTGATAAAAGGTACAGACTGACAACTCAGTAGGTATATAGTGTTCCTCACTCATGTATTTCAAAATACAGATAATTATCACCAATTTAATTATGAAAATCCTGATTAAAAAAAAACCTCTTTCTTCTCCTTCCAGCAATAAAACATGGAACAAAACTTGTGAGTCTGAACACTCAGCTCAATTCATACTCCAAGTAATTTACATCCCATTATAAAATAATTAGACTGGCTCACACTACAAAATGACCTTAAGGGAAGTTCAGGAATGTTGGGTCGTAGCATGCGTACCAGACTCCCACGCCTGCTCAAAACAAGTCTTAACATCAACACTTCAGTGAACATGGAAACTAAAAAATTCTGTTCTCCTTCAGTCCTACTCCCTCCACCACAATCATCTCAGCATTTATTTTCTCTGAGATAGTCCTTGTTTCAGCATCCCCTTTCCTTCCTTCCCCCACTCCCGTCTCCCAGGCTCTCCAGCTCCCACCCACGCTGCTCTCCTATCTGTCTGGATAACAGGCAGCGCGTGCAACATTTACACCGGCCGACCAGCCCGTAACTGTGAGCCAGCCAGTTGGAAAGACGATGCCTCAGAACGGGTAACCTTTGAATTCTGCATACATATCTTTTCATAAGAGCATGAATTCACACATCTTTCCTTTATTCAACTCCTCTTTACCACAAAACTTACAGAAACTTAATTCCCTTGAGATACCAAGCTAGAAAAGAATATATGATATCATAGTGTCTAGAGACAGGGGTGGAGGGAGATAGGGTAACCGTCTTCAGATGCATCACTGGGCTGCTGCAGGAAGGATGAGTACAAGATGAGCAGGATGAGAAGAAAGAAGACTGAATCACAAAATATTCAGATTAGCCATGTAAGGATTTATCTAACAGTTCTAGCTTCGTTAACTAAATTGCTGACACAAGGTTGGAATGGCATCACTGGGGCTTTCAAGAACAGGTGAGTTGAAAGTGCTGGAAGGAAACCAGGTGTGGTTTGGTTCTACCTACTTGGTGGGCAAAGTGCCTTCAGAACCCATCCATCCCTTATTTGCTGAGATTCAGTTCACGTTAAGAGAACAGGAGACCCAGAAAGGCAGGGTATAAAACCACCATGAGGCATGGCATCCACTTATTTGTAACAGTTTGTACTGAGCCAAACAAAATGAACTCAACCCTGTCATCATCTCTGGCGGACTCCGAGTCAAAGCATAAAGAAACAAACAGGTCTAAGAACACAGAGCTCACTACAGTGATTCTCTGGGGGTTCAACATCTTTAGGTCTGACCATAAATTAAAAGGTTAAAAATTAAAATCTGTAGAGAAGAAAATAATAAATTATAAACAAGTTCCGAAAACCAGCTCGGTTCACTTCTTCTATTCTTTATTTAGAATTGTCCACCTTATTTCTCATTGTCTTATCTCACCCAAGTCATTAAATATTCAGGCAGGGGTTTCTTTTGTTACTTTGCTATGTTTTTTCTCCCCACTTCGGCAGGATTATTAAATTAATCAGTTTCCCTTTAAGGGCTGGACAGCCCTGCCAGCTTAGCCAACATGAAGCGTTTCCAAAGAAGTTTCTTGCTCATCGCAGTAAGGAACGAAATACTTTAAAACCCCAAACTTCAAAATCCCAGATGGTCTCGAAGTCCTTTTTAAATAAACTGTGTGAGTTTACAGTCAAATCTGCCCAAGAAAACCTTCTAATGGAGACTGAAAACTATAAATGTTCTCAGTTTATTAAAAAATGATTTGAGACCAGCACAGACCATTTCAATTTTTTTTCCTCACGTTGCAGGGCTAGACACACTTCTCAAAATATTTGCGTTCAGTAAAGTGACAGCAGCCCCTCAAGAAGTGTTATGTAAGAGCTAGTATTTGATTTTTTTTTGTTGCATTTCATATTATATTGTCTGTTGAATAAAATGCTTTAAAAACATTGATGTAATATAGAATTTCAGACTCTTAATCATTTTGACAGGTTTTCTGAAACTCTTTGGAGCAGCATGTGAGTGAAACCCCCGTGCAATACACGGCACCGAAATAGGTACAGGCCTAGGGGGAAGGGGAGAGAAGGGCTAGAAAGGTCCCCGCTCAAACACACATGCATTCATTAGAAGAGAAAAATGCCTGGAAATTTGGCAGAAAGAAGAGTGTTTAAATGAAGCCTGCCTGAGGGGATAGCCCTGACTTGCACTCCTACCAACTGGGTGGATATCATGTGACCGTTAACAAGTATTACGTACCGGGTAAAAAAATCTCTCCGTAAGAAACCACACCACCAGGCAACACCATGCGCAACTTCAGAAACAATACTTTCTCAGGAGGAAATGTTTCCAGATGGATGCACAGGCTATACACAAACACATTCGGGCAAAAACGACAAGCTGAAATCAAGACACACTACACCGTGCTTTAAGGATGTTCGCTAAAGGTGAATTTGGATCTAAACTTAATTAACAAATAGTCAGGGTTTCAGGTCAGCTTATTCTGAACGAGAGTTATTTCACACCTTAACTCCAGTTTTTCAGTGTGTGCCTTCACCCCGATGTATACTTTAACTTTTGGACCTACGTTCAGGTTGTCTTCATCTTACATCTTAGCTCTCCAAAAGGACTATTCAACCATTTCGGTGCCAAAGTCCACGTGCCAACTTATGTGCTCTCATCTGAAAATCAAATCCACAGTTGAAACAGAGCAATGGACTCAATGTGTATTTGGTTTTCCAAACCACAATTATTCCAAAAGATACTTCGGAACCAAAACAAAGCAGCCTTCGCTCACACTACAGAAAATTCTTGTATTGGCCTGAAGCCCTTGGTATTCGTTGTCCCCCAGAACACATGAGTAACTACTTTCAAATATCTATAAATAAAGCACATAATCTTTCATAGAAGGATCTACTCTGGTTCAAACAGTGTAAAAGGGGACGTACATGTAGCTGTCAGATGGAAGTGCTTTGTAACTTTTGTTCTACACACTTTCCCTTTTAAAGAGAGTTTGAATGAAAAGAACCTCATGCGTTGCTTTTCAAAACATTGCAGTTAGCAAAATAAACTAAAAGTTTAAGGTACATTTCTGTAAGTATACATTGCAACACTGTCAACATCACATTCAGATGGAGACAACTCCCTAAAGAACTACTGACAAGCTCATAGCCACCTTGGCCCATTTTTCTTTTAACTTATGACAGAAATGAATATTCTGTATGAGCCGCTTCCCCAAGAAAACTCTGCTCCGATCCAGCGTCTGGAGGCTGCTGAAGCATCGCGTTTGCCCACTTTCCCAGCTGCAGCTGACCAGCAAGAGAAGGGCAAGCGATTAACCCGAGGTCACCCAGTGAGTCAGGGCAACGGGATTACAATCATTAACACTCCCCTCCGCCCAGTCCCAACCCTCGTCCTTCAACCACCACATACGCAGCCTTTACCAGCTTTAGTACACGAAAATGATGGACTAGTTAATACCAGACAGAGAGGGAAAGGGCAATTTTCCCTGTACGCAGCAACGGCACCCCACTCACTCCTGACCTGTAGACGCTCTTCAACTCCAGCACAGCTCTGCCAATACATCTCACTTCTGGCCTGTCAAATGCCGGTGTTTCGTGCCGTGGGCCCCCGTTGAACAGCGACTGCCTGCTGAGCCAGATGGAGAGGTGGCTGTGGAACTAGACAATTAACTGGAAAATTCAACGCCAACCTGCACCTGCATCCAGCAGTTCTCTGACACCGCAGAAAGCAAGCGGAGTCGGATCAGAGCAAAACAACTGCAAACCTCAGAGCTGGGCTGGATATGCTACCGCGAAACAGTATTCTGTGGCACGGTATTTTGAGAAGAGTTAAAATGGCATCACTTAACCCATAAACAAAACGAATCACTGCCAGTTAGCACCAGTGCTATAGCATACACAAGCCAACCCAGAAATGGATGGTATATTCACGTCCTGCACACAGCAATACCTGCCTGCAAACACCCACTTATACTACAGCTAGAATGGCAAATACAACTCCAGATAGAGGTTGGAGATTACAGCAACTTCAGACTAAGATTCTGAAAATCTTATTTCATTAAAATCAAGTTTAAGTCATAGCGGACAAGAAGCTCAACATGAGCCCACAGTGTGCACTCGCAGCCCAGATGAAATACAGGTTCGATTGCAGTGCCCCCTGGCCCGCACCAACTACCTTTAATCAACTTGGTACCATCATCCATGGAAACAGGGGTGCAGAGGCTTTGCTCACCAAGACCACTGACACCGCATCCACACTGCTCTGCATTCAGGGCTGTTGGTGACCACGACCTGCAGACTGAAGTTTGCTTGGTTGTGTCTATGTGGGACCACAGGCAAGGCTCACAGTACTTTGAATCCATCGTTGCATGAAAAATGCTCTCCTCATAACCCAGTTTTGCACATCCAAAAGGTCTGGACAGTCCTGGAACTGTCTTCTTTTGTCAGATTTGTGAGCACTTTTTCGAAACAAAACTCTGAAGCATCCGTGGCTCACCTAGCGATGTTTTGCAATATCGTTAATCAATCACACCCAATACACTAGACTTCCTCCATGAAAACTAGAACCAGTTTCACCGCCAAAACCCTCCAACTGGTGTCACAGGGTAGTGGCGTTTGTCAAGCAACAGCGCTGTGCGGGATACAGTTTCAACAGCCAACTTATTCTGCTCTCCAGTCAACAGCACGGGATCACGTGGAAAGATTCAGAACTGAAAACACATGGGGAAGCTATCTAACTCTTGAAAGGATAACGCATTTATCCTACAGCAGTGCTTAATTCCTTTTAGGTTTTTCTAAGGACGTTACAGGTATCGCTCAGAACAAAATATACCTGCATAATGTGAATATTGCAATTCTATGTTTTCTTATCAATTATAAATGAAAATATTTTAATAGCTACTAATTATACACATCAGTGCTATGCAGGTACCATTAGTTGGTTTTGATGCTGGAATGAGGGAAGAGACAGAAAACCTGAAAGCTATGTACATGGCATCAGTGGGTAACTTTTGAAGCTATGAGATAGGCTTAAGATGCATGGGGAGACAGGAGTTAGCTAAAAGGAAAATAAAAGCAATTCTCTGGAGCCTTCTACATACGGAGTGACCCTCTATTTTTCTCTGCCAAGCAGCTTGACACACTAAGCACTGTGGGTGCTTTTAAGCGTCACCACTCAGAATCTTGGACAGGTACAAACAGCAAATTGGAAGAGGGTCAGACGCAGGCAAGATAGCCACCTGTAGTCAACCCAGAGGCAAAGGCCACTGTTTCTCCTCACTCACACATACGCTGTCTCTTGAAGGTGGTACTTTCCAAAGTGACATCATCTCCATCTCTGCTGCTGCTGCTGCAAGAAGCAGTATTTCCAGAGAGCTCAGATCTTAAACAAATGAGTCCTCAGACAGCTAAGCATGTACAAAACAAAATAGGACAGCAGTGCTTGCATAGCACCTTTTATTCTAAGATCCTACAATAAAAATATCAAATAAACCAAATAATGCCTCTGACTTGAAGACAGTTCCTTCAATTCGATCATTAAAAGAATAATAAAACAACAAGAAAAATGAAATTAGCACAGTGCATGGGGCCTTATTTACAAGTCTTCTGTCCCCATTTCAGTCCCAGGGTTGGTCTTTTAAGCCAGATAAGCCTGCCTCCAACTGGCAAGTATCTTCAGTTCTCCAGTTCCCAAGCATTCAAGACTTCAGCCACGCAGTGGTCACTAAAGCTCTTAATTAGTATTTGTATGAGGAAGATCCTAAATCAGCTGCTTTGATGGCAGTGAGAGACAGGTGTACATCTGTAGTAACAGATTTCACAGAAGAAAAGCCAAAGGGTTTTCTCTAAGTTGTACAAGAAGTAGGCATTTCAACTGCTCCCACATTGTAGCAGTAACCCAATCCGTTGCCACGCAAGGTACCCCATTCCCAGTCAATTCAGCCGTCTTTTTGAGGGAATTTCCATCATTATGGAGAGCACCCAGGGCAGGAGCGAACACCTTGCATCTCTCTGCTGTAACTCACGTGGACATATGGAAGGAGGCAGTGATGCCTGTGTTCTTTCTGGCCTAGGAAATACCATCTGCAGCTGTGAAATTCACACAAGCACCGAGTTGGTAAAGAAAACAGATGGCAAACAGAAGCACACGGTTAAAATTTTCCCTCCACTGCAACACATGTGAAATCCCTTATTCCAATGGGCTGCAATAAACCTGTGACTGTCAGTGCACATATAATGTGCTGAAGAATTTTTCTTCACAAGGAAATAAATCTGATTTTTATCTAAGCTGGCAGTAAACAGGGTCAAATATTTAACCGTTTCTGTGGCAACTTCCCTATTGTTTTTCAAATTTTAGTTTGGGGTTTTGTTTTGTTTTTTTTTAATCGTGCCAACAAAGTCAGAACACTGCAGCTACACATCACAAGGATGCGAATAAAGGTGAAGAAGGTCAGTGGCAAACACCAACTGTCAAATGAGAAAAGTAAACGTTTGCAGTAAAGAGCTAACGGCGGTGCCAGATAGAGGAACTTTGCTTCACCATCACTGGATTTATTGTGCGTGGTTCAGTCAAGTGATTTATATGGATTACACCACATTTTCCCTTTTTGTAGCTTGCCTTGATAATCAAAAAATCTTTTTGTAATTTACATTAATAGCTCTGCAACATTGTGGAAAATATTAAAAGAGAGACCTTTATATTTCTGGCACCTCCTACTGCAGAGGACTGCACACAATCAACGCTCTTTTGAACTGTTCCAAAGGGTTTGGCAAGAATTTGAGGTACACCCAAAATGTCATGAAAGACCCTGTACTGAATCCTCAGAAAAGCTGGTCAGCGAGTGTCCAGGTCAACAGTTTTCTTAGGCCCAAGTCCGCAGCACGCCCCCGCCAGCAAGAAAAAACATTACGCATACGAGTCACTTCCATTATCTTAACTCAGTGGGTTTCAGTAATAAGAATAATGCACATTATATAAGTGTTATTTCCACAGTCCGCGGATCTCAAGTTGGGGAATACTTTCAGACCATAAAAGGATAACACCGCAAAAAGATTTCAGAATGAAATAAATTTAAAATTAGGCTTTTTCAGCACGTTACTGCCTCAAAGAAAGCACAGCAGAGAAAAGTGCAATACAGTAACTCAGGAATGGAATTCAGAAAATTGAACAGTTTTTGACTGTAACTACTGTTCTGACCTCGGACAAGAGTTCTTTTATTTATAAGAAAATGTAAATAGGGAAATAAAAACTTCCTATCTCAGAGTAGGGTTGAGTGAGTGACTGAAAGGAAAAACCGAAGTTTTGTAAATGCAAAGAAGTCAGCCCTTACCGAAATCGTGTGGATGCACCACGCAGTGCCGGCGGTGCTCTGTAACGCAGGCACAGCTTAACCTAGCAAGAACTACTGCCAAATTGCCATCAAGACTAGTATGCTAGAAAGAAAACAAGAAAAAACAAAAACAAAACCCAAACACTCCTATTCCCCAAACGAAAGAAAATTAATAAAAGTTGGATGTTTCTGTCAATTCATAAACTAGTACTCAAGAAGTACCCCCCAAAAAAGCATACAATGTAGGAGGAAACGCGTGGTGGGTAAGAATGGGAAGCGTATGAAACTCAGTTCATGGTCCCAAATTCCAGCTGAACTGAAGGCAAACTTTTTCCAAAATTTCCCTCCAGGATGATGTGGCTTTCTCACTTCTGTAAATGTAGATATCTTGCTTTTCTTCCACATCTTTTGTGCCTTCTTTGTGAGCTTCAGGAAAACTTGAATCAAAAGAGGATCTGTGCCAGCCTTGGGCACTGAGCACAGGTACCAAAAGGTATCCACCTGTCCACTAAATACTTGGAGCTGTTCGACAAATTGTAAAGATACATTTTACTCATTTTTATTAGTACAAGGGAACGTACGTATAACAACTGATGTAAAATGCACCAAGATGTCCTCAACAAAACGCTGGTCCACAGAAGAACCATTCATTTCCCACGCGATTCTCAAACTAGCGAGAGGCCTTTGGAGCAGTGGCTCGGTTTCCTAAAGGAGATTAGCTGAGAAGTGCCACTCAGAAAAATCTGTCTGGTTGTCAAGCTGTCAGTCCCCACACAAGCAAGCACGGCGTCTTGCTGCACTGGGGCTGCTCACACAACACAAGGACGAGGCAGAATTTGAAGCCGATAATTTGCTATCACTAAGGTATCAGGCCTATGGGCTACACGAAGCCAACACCTAAACTCTCTGATTTAAGAATATAAATTCTTAAATAAGTTAAGCTCTCATTGTTAAGCTAGAGCCAAACCTTGTTCCAAAGATACACAAGACCTAGAGCAGCTCCCAGGGCCAGAAATCAGTAACTCTAGTAGAAAGCTAGGGACACCTAAGATTTCCCCATACACATATTTCTTGTCACATGCAGTGAATCATCCTAGGAAAACTCCTTCCAAACACTCTGGGACTAGCGGGACACATGGGATTTGGATGTCGTAGTATTTAAACACAATGGAGTGAAAGGAACAAAACTGACTTTTACAGCCTGACTCAGAAAGGAGAAAAACCTCAAACAAAACCCAACCCTTAGTATCTCAGAGAGGGATCTCTTTCCCACATATTGAATATTAAGCAGAAATAATTAGGTAGGAGAATAAGCCTGCACGTTTAAAAACAAAGCCACAGGCACCAGTTCCCCTCGTGAAGCGTAACAGCGATCGGATCTGTTAACTACACGCAGCAGATAAAAGCTGCGATGAATTAGCACCAAAGAACCAGGCACTGCGTTCTCTCTGGTTCTCACTGGTCTGAATCACTGGGATTCCAGGAGTTAGCTAAAAATCTAACTACATATGAACAGGATTGACTTCCAAATTTTTGCAGCTACTCAGATACCAGTTACTGTTAACATCTGGATCAGCCCGGCTTCAGAATCCACCCAACCCCGA
The DNA here is from genome assembly GCF_036417535.1 of Chlamydotis macqueenii. Lineage (NCBI taxonomy): Eukaryota > Metazoa > Chordata > Aves > Otidiformes > Otididae > Chlamydotis > Chlamydotis macqueenii. The sequence continues at coordinate 2,955,984 of NC_141566.1, forward strand.
GCTAATTCTGTATTTAATCGTATTAATTCCAACCTCAACAGGGACAATATGTAAGCCTTGTCCACATGCTGAACAAGAAGGAAAGGCAGAAATTTCTCTCTTAAAATAAAATACCAGTGATTAATAAATCACATGTTTATATCTCTTTGGAGGAATACTTCTAACACAAAGCCATTCCAGCCAGAGCATTCCATGCCAAATCAAACACTCATATGAAAAGACAACGCAACTTCTGCCAGTTCCTATGTTCAAAAACGCTTTAAAAATTGGAAAAATGAAAGCATTTGCCCTCTTTCCATGAAAACCCAGAGTGCTGGGCACCAGGAAACATAATGTTCCCACTGATCTCCAGTAACAGAGATGAATAATAATAATTTCAGAGTTATGAGAAGTAATTCGATGCATTCCACTGTGTGGGGGAAGGAAAAAAAAAAAAGCAACTCTTTTTGATACTGTAGAGAGTTCCCTAAAAGATAACCGCATTGTACAATAATTCAGATTTCTTTCCCCCCCTGTATTGTCCAACTGATGATAAGATGCTTTTCCCCCCACTTACACAGAATTTGGAAAAGCTGTCAGAAAAGAAGTCAGAATAATTTTTTTTTTTAAAAAAAAAAAAAAAAAGACTTGCCTATCATTTTCCCGTACTTGATGGGATGCTTATCAAGATGGTCAGCTTATAAAGCTCGATTTCAGAAAACAGTCAGCTCCAAGGATGAGGTAAAGCAGTAGTTGCAGAAACACTTCATTCAAAAGTGCTAACACAGAGCTGAATACTAGTGGAAATAGCATCTTTCCCCCAAAAAACAAAACAAACAAGTGTTCTCTGGAAATTCTAAAAGAACTTTGGGAAGTCTATTAATTTAAAGCCAATTTGAAATTTAAACAAAGCTAACCAAACAGCCAATAACAATTAAAAATACCCCAACAAAACCAAAAAGCCACCCACAAACAAAACCAAGCAAGAGCTGAAAATAAAAGAGACCATTATTGGCAACCAGGACATTTAGTTCTATCTCCATTTCTCACCAACCGTACAAACTGCAAAGCCATTTCATTTTCCCCATAAATGAAGGTAATATTGATCAGGACAGTCTTTTCCTGAAAAAGCACCTCCCAACACACTGGTTCTGAGGCAACCTTCACCAGTCATGGGAACGTGAGATGTTTCAGAGCTGCCTCTGCTCTCAGAGACCAACCTATCAAATAACACTGTCTCAGCTATAGCCCATTCTTCACCCACTGGCTTCTCCGTGTTTTTCTCCACCTACCTTTTCTCCATTATGGCAAATTCGAGTTCATAATCTCCATTTTGATAACAGTAGTAGATATGCTGAAAAACTGAAACAATCCCAGATTGAACACCCACCTAGTGAAGGTTCGGTTCCCAACAACATAATCCAGTTAAGACAAAACTGGCCTTTTTAGATGAAGCAAATTTGAACAGATGACATGCAAAATATTCAACTGAGAAACATTTAGAAGTCGCACCATTTTTATTAAAAAAAGATGTTCCCTTGCCTGACTAATTTAAAGTTCTCTAGAAAAAAAGAAGCCCACCATGCCGTAAGTTCCACTGTACGAAACATGAGCCATATTGAGTCAGTTCTGGCAAAATCTGTAGGAAATGCCAAGAATAAGTTTTGTTGGAAAACTTGTTCAACAGAATTACTGAGAAAACACAGATAATATTAATTGCTAATGGCACAGAGCAAGGAGGCCAAAGAGAGCTAAGAAAATGCTATTATTTGCTCTCCATTGTAAGGTTTCAGGTTCTGCTATAGCAGAGGAGGCAGCTGCTGTGCTGAAAGCATCACTTCAAAGGTAAAGACAACCAGCAAAGAGAGCTGGCATTTTCCTCTGACCTTGAAAAAGCCAGCTGGAAATGACACCCGCAATAGGAAGATCTCTTCTTCACAGGTGTCTCTTCCAGGTGGGTTCTGCTCTCCTATCTGCCCACGATGGCCTGCGGTGCAGATAGCGTAGCAGTCACTTGGTTGGGGTTTGTTTTTGTTTGTTTGTTTTTGTTCTTGTTTGGTTGGTTGGTTGTTTTTTTATATCTGCGCAGACAGAACAACTATGATAATTGAACTGGAGTAGAAGCTTTTTTTATCCACTCTACATAGCTGCTCATGATGATACAGGCAGAATCTGGAAAAGAAACCATGTTAGACTGCACATTACATCAGCTCAAATGTCCATCCAACCTACCTCAAATAATTGTCTTCACTGGATACCGAGTAAGGATGAAATCAAGGTAAGCATGTGACACTTCCCTTCTTTCCCAGCCTTGACCTATTTTCAACTCCAAGTTATTAATCCTCAACAGGCTGCTCTTTACGAGCTTGCTCTGTCGCTTCTGAAACCTCCACAAGCTTCTAGCATCCACGACATCCTTTGGCAAGTTCTACAGGTCTGCCACCCATCACGTGAGGGACCTCCTTTTCTCCCATGTTGAATGGCTCCATATCAGCTTTATACGATATGCCTTAGTTCTTCTATTAGGAGAAGTAATAAACACTTGAACCCCTCTGTGCCACTGATGACTCTGCAAATATCCACCATTTTATTTGTTTCCTTCCAGACTGAAGAGCTTACTCATACCTAATACTGAAGCTGCTCCACCCATTTTTTTTCCCACCTTTTTTTGTCCCTCTCTGTTACATTTTCACTTCTTTTATGTCCTTTTAGAGATCCACGTAGTGCTCAAGAGGCAGGCAAGTCAGACTTATCTCTAATCCGATACTACCGATTCACAATAATTGATTTACACCGTTACCAGGTACTGAGAAGATCTTTCCATGAAACTGTTGTCATCATCTCCCCCCTCCTTTTAAGTGGTAAGGATCACATTTTACATGTGAAGGTAGTATTACCACTTCCCCACATGCATAATTTTGTGCAGCATTTATTTACACTGAATTGCATCAGCCATTTCACTGCTAAGTCAGTCTCAAAGTCTTTCTTAAACTTGTCATAATCTATGTTATTTCTCTCATAACACATTAATATGGCACATAATCCTATACACTGTGATATAGGCTTGGAATTTTAAGGAGTAGGTTTATCTGAGGTGATTGAGTATATTTTTAGAAAGATATTACAATGAATTATTCTAGAGAGAAAAAAGGGTTATTACAGGAGGATATTCAATTCTACTTGCTACTAGAAAAATATCTCATGACATGAATTTCTAAGAGTTCTCAGAGGTTCATTGCTTTATTTCAAAAGGAAGTCAGCTGCAACTCCCTTTCCCACTGTGCACACACATCATTTTTCTGTAGAACAGCATTAAAATAGTTGTACAGGAAACTGTAGCAGAAAGTTTTGAATCCCTCTATCCTACCCCCTAAGGCAGCCAAACAAGCCTGGTAACTAAACACAAATGGTGCTGCTAGCAGGGGCTGGGACGCCCATCTCGCCTCACACAAGAGCCCTGTGACAAAAACAGACGTTCACTCACTCTTACCTTTACACAATAGAAGGAACCTTCATTTTTTTGTGCAAAGCGGAGCAGCTTCAACAGGTGAGAAACTGTTCTCTCGCTTTTCCCATATTCCATGTACAGGAGGGAGGGAGGAACAGATGCTCTCCTTGGTTTACTTAGGGAAGACGCAAGAGTTAACAAAGCAGTTTGTCCATGGTTAACTCTTGTAAGCGTCCTCTCAGCATGGCCCACAAGTCCAAAGAAAAAAAAAAAAAATCTCAGAACACTTCATTTATGGCTCCCAAGACAGCTCATGCAAAAAGAGCAGCAGGGTTTTTAACTTGCCAAAAAGTTCTTCCAGCACGCTCAGAAACAGGAATTTAGGATCCTGTTAAAAATATTGGTATGTCTCAATCTTACACAGCTCCTCGTTTTCACAGTACACAACCTATAGTCAAGCCATGCTACGAGATACTGTCTACGCTAAAAGTTTACAAAGGTTCAAGGGAAGATCAGACAAGCGAATGAAAGAAATTCAGAGGGTTTTAAAGCACTATCTGTCTAAAGCAGTTGTTGAACTCCAAATTCTTGGGAGAAAGTTTGGGGAAAGTATCTCTAAGATAATATTGCAATATTTTTTCCCTAGGCATTTGCTTTTCACTGGATAAAACAAGAACCTATGCTATAAGTCCTCGTACCTCATCTAGGGTAATGAATAATCCCTGTGTCAGCACCCAGACAGATAAATAACAGAGATTCCCAGGCCAGCCTGCGCCACTTGCACCCACAAGCAGGCACCGCAGCCTGGAAGATGCTGTGGGACTCAGGTCTTGCAGCTGACGGGATGGACCAACCTGCTTTATCAGCCTGCAGGAACGAGGCTGGACAGTTTTCTGCTGGTGATTCCGGAAAGACTATGGAATGTTTAGGTTGCTGTCCCAGCTTTATCCCAACAGTGAAGTGCTTTACAGGACAAACCAGTTCATATATTTAGGTCTAACTTTCCCCATTGGGGTAAGCTTTCACCTTTATTTTAAAGCAGTTGTGCATTAAATTAGAAAAAAAAAAAAGTCACAATCTTTTTTTTTTTTCTGTAGTTATGAAAGTGGACGGATGTCTTTTCTCCCTGGGTTATTCTGGATTCTTCTTTAACAGCTCTGAAAATTTAAAGCCATCTGGTAGCAGCTGTGTCTTGACTGCACACCTGTGCTTGAGCTGAAATGGGGAAAAGTTCAACAAGGATTATACTGTAGGTGCCAGAACATCTCATTCGTTCCAGAAATATCGCACAGATTTAATATTCCCCACCACTTGCCCTTAACTGGTTTGTGCTTTACTCAAAACACACAGATTACAAAGACAAAGCAATTTCTGGAGAGTACAAAGCCCTCGCTGCTAGGTGCACAGCAAAAGTTTCCATGAATCTCTGTTGATCCTGGACCCGCGCTTGCAAAACTATATTGATTCAGGACAAAAATAGGCCCTTGGCTGAGCACCATGGCTTTCCATAGATATCTGCTCATCAGCAAGCCAAAGCAAACAGTGCTGACAGTGAAAAAACACCACCCTGAGCAACCAGACAATACCGAGCTTGGTAACGTCTGCAGCTGCAGGGACCATACAGTCAAGCGCGCTGAGGGAGCACCCTCGGGATAGTATCTCTGATTAGTTCTTTATCTGCCCCTTCCTTTAAATTCAAGAAAATAAGAAAGCTGTGTATGCAGGACACACAAAGAAGAACCCGCCAACCTGCAGAAGTTCAGAACAGGACAAGCTGAATAGGTCACTAATGACTGGTTTTGTATAGCACGGCACCTCTTCACTGCTGCCCATTCACTCTCTTCAGTGGTCCCTGCAAGGACATGTGTTTCTGTACCCTCTGGAATTAAGCAGCCTAAAATATGGGATCTCCCCCATACTTTGATCTTATTACAGTAGGCTGCTTGCCATAATCTAGCACTGGCTTTTCGCCATTGACTTTAGCTTCAATCCCTCCTCAGAGCAGCTCTCACCTTGTTCCCACCTCTCCTTTATCAACGCAAGGCCCTGCAGTTTCTCCTCCAACTCAGTGCTCAGCCAAAGCCCTAGCACTGTTCTAAGAATTCCATGTTGATAAGGTACTATAATTTGAATTAAAAATAAACCCCAAATTATCTGCAGATGATTATTACTGACCCCATGGCATTCTCTGCTCCATCCACCCTTTTCACCTCCACCATCGCCAGTAAGGCTTGAAACAAGCAGCATTCTCTCAAATGGCAAAACACAGAAAACCCCAGGAATTTTTTTAAGGAGCAGGACTCTAACTGTAAAACCTTGGAACATTTCAAGTTAGGTAACTATTTTCCCTTTTATGGTATCTTTGATTCTTGTAGTTAATAATTGAGTAGATTTCATGAGTGTTCAACAGCTGGCACAAAGCGCCATGGGATTTCTCAGCATTAAACAATCTGTGTAAGATACAGTTTCCTTCTAAATCCCTCCTCTCTTTATTAATCCATCACAATGAAGCAACGCAGTATCTAATCTAAGTTTAGCTGCTCTCCAAATCCTTCTCTATAAGACATTAGTCACACTTGGGTGCCCTCTCTCTTTAGAGATCCATCGGCACTTCCATTGTAGCCGGTAGCGATAATGCGTCACCTGCAAGAGTAAAATATTCCCCAGTAGGAACAGAATCTCTTTAACAGAATGTGGTTTTCCAGAGGTGGGGGAAAAAAAAAAATCAATTATTTTTGTTCCAAAAAACCAACATATAATCAAGAACATAACATGTATAGCAACTTCCAAAAGAAAGCGGTGTAATCCAGTATTCACCATTTCCCCATCTCCCATGAAAACCTTTTAGCACAGCAACTGAATTCAGAAAGAGAAATGAGTTAAGTATTTCTCATCGTGAAATTTAAACTAAGCAAGAGTCTTGGGTTTGGGCAAAGATGAAGACAAGAAAGAAAAGTAGGCTCCTCCTTGAAGAACAGAATGCATCATACGAACTTCCAAGAAAATCAGACGGGGTTTCCATTCCCTGTAAACAGGAATACTCTGTTCATCAATCCCATCCTGACATGAATACTGCAAGGTTATAAATGCTTCTCATTGCACACAGAAGGAGCCCAGGCCAAAACTCAGTGTTGTAGCCCCTCTACAAAAGAAGATTGGTTAAAATCCAAACCCAGACTTGTAAAGCTGGCCGTTTAAACAGTCAGCTCGCATGCAATATCCCTGCGCTCTGGGGTGGCTGAAGCAGACTGATTTTTTCAGTTTCAGCGAGATCACTGCCACGTAGAGCTCCGAATCCCAGCCTTCTCCTGCTCCACATACCTGACTTTCAGCTAACGAGTCATTTGCACAAGAGCCCTGTTTCCATTCTCCACTGAAAACTAAAAGGATGTACTTGGGCAACTTTCTTAAGGGTATGCTGAGCGTTTTGATACACCTTTCCTCTAGCTCCGATGAGACTTTCTCTCCCCTCCTCCCCACAATTAATTACATAGCCATTTACAAAACAGTTCGGCTTGTAACAAAACCTTGTCACAGAGGGCTACTGCATCATCATCCCTGGCCTGACTTGAACCGAAAATGGAGACTACAGGAACAGTTGGTCAAACACACTTTGCATTTGGTGCATCTCCTTCACAGCACTCTTCTTCCCCCTGAGGCTGTGTTCTCAGAATGACCCGATAATACAGCCTGAAGACTACATTTAAGGAGATTTTACTGATAAGTCCTTCTGCAGTATCAAGATCTCCTCTCCCGTGCTCAAACTGGAAAAAAAGATTTCGTTGTAGACCTGCAGGCTACAGTCTTCATTAGACCTGCACTATCATTTCTTAGCTACGCCATGAATGTCCCATGTAGCAAGGTACAGCAGTGACGACAATCTCATACTTTGGTTGAATGTTAAAAAATTAAATCCTTTCCACTGAAATTAATAGCCAAACTGGCTGAGCAGCACTCCAAAGCCTTCACTCATTCAACGTTTCTTTCATTTCCCTTCTTAGTACGAGAATGTCTGTTCATGAGAATGAACCTTGGTTCAACCTTGATGTTCATAACTGTCAGTAACTTGCTCCAAAAGAACTGCTATCTGAAAACGGTATCCGTGTACTTCTCGAAGGTTCTGCAATGCAAACAGACGAGGAAATCTGGCTGTTCACTGGGGGCAGGATGTTACACAAATGATAACTATCTGTGATCCATTCATCACCTCAGAATATAAGCATCCTTCTACTTAAAGTATGCAAGTCCTAGAGTAGAAGATTAAACCAAAACTACTCCATATACATTACTTCATCCCATTCCAGTTAATTTTGACGACACTCCATCGTGATATCCGAGTATGAAGTCCCATACCCCCACCGATAAAGGCAGAACTACTTTCAGTGAGGTGACTGGGTTGTGGTAGCACTTTGGGACAGAGTCTAGAACCGTGCCCCTGCTGTGGTAGCTCTTGTACAACAGCACAAAAGACAGACTTGCGCCAAGTAAATTACCATCCAAGTACTTTAATTCCCATTTTGCATTTGTGAAAAGTGATTCACTTGCAATCACTCAGTAAGTTAATGCAAGTGGGATTCAGCCAAGCTGCAGTGCTTAATTCACCAGTGCTTATGAGATGCTTTGAGATCCCGTAATAGGAAATTGCTAAGAAGGACAAGAGATTAAAGTAAAAGCTTTAAGACCGTTAAAGTGCAAGAGTTGCTACTTGCTTCCACACAGATCTACTTGGGAAACGCTTACCGAGCCAGTACTTTAATGGCTTACATACCGTATTTTTTTTCAAAAGCCATTAGGGCCTCAGCAATCCCACAGTGGTTATTTGGCATGACTGGAGAACTTCGATGCCAAAAAAACATTCTGCTCGCCAGGATGAGGTAGGGGAGGCTCCTTGTTAATTGAGCTGGTGACCAGTTCTTCTATGGAAGAGCTTTTAATTCGTTATTTGAAACCACTTTCTTGAGGATAAGGAGAAAATTTAGCGTGTGAGCAGCCCAGTCAAAGAGCAAACACACAGAAACATGTAATATCAGATCAGAGGGAAGCTTTCAATCTGGGCTTCAGAGACCACTTACTAAATAGATACAATAAAGCAGATTTGGATGGTGTTTTCTTCTTTTTTTTTTTTTTTTTTTTTTAAAAAAAAAGCTCTGCCAAAAAGCGGTAAAAAACACATTCAAGAGATGTCAAAGGTACTTACAGATTTTTTTTCTCCCATTTTAATTTCCTTTAAAAAAGATGACAGTTAACTTCACTGGACAGAAAGGAAAGATTGAGCCGATAAAGTTGTTTCCAGGATTCCATTTTAAAAGCGCGTCTTCACTCCTAGTGCTAATGTTATTTACAGGAGTTTTAATTTTTAAAAAAAGTTCAAAGTTCATTGAAATCAGTATGATCATAGTGACATCACATCCTGATAAAAATCAAACCTGACACCTCTGTGATTGTTTAACTCCAGCTACTTATGTTGTACCATTAAATCATATTTAGCCATTCATTTAAAAAAAAAATTTAAAATAAATCTGTTACTTTTTTTATTTTCCCATTTTGGCAGGGTTTTTCATGGAGCTCATGGACAGTAGAACCAAAACACAGAAGTTGTAAAACTTGGAAGTACAGATTATATAGAGGAGTCAAGGGTTTCCTCTAGTTGGGGTTAGCTCTGAAACTCCGAGATGCTCACTTTAATTGAAACATGATGCTTTTATTCTTTTTTTCACTCGCACTGCTTTCGCATCTGGACACGTATCCCAATCTTCTAATTTTCAAACAACATTATGATGTAAAGAATCAGATCATTTAAGTTCAACCTGTTGGGACTTCTCAATATGCATATTACATATTCTCCTTCCAATTCAAGCCCAGTATTTCACAGTAGTTCACTCAAATCAAGTAAAGTTTAGAGGGAAAGAGTTTCAGCTCTCCTCCGTGGCACTCCTCAACCCTTCGAGTCAGCAGAAGCCGGCTCATTCACCGCCAATTAACTACCTTCATAATTGCAATAAGCTTTTCCCAGTAGTGCAGAGGCTACAGCAACTGTTGATTGCTGCAGCACTAGATGGCAGCCTAGCATTCAGCTCCTGGCAGGCTTCACAGCCCTTTTCTCACCCAGACTTGAAAATAATACAGGTACCTGAATTTTATTCGAGTCAAGAAAAAGGATTTTTAATTCTTTACATGGGAATGTGTCTTGGGAAATACCACCTAATATAGTAGTGTTAGATTTGAAATAAAAAAAAAAAAAATCATTATTCTGTTCTATATAAGCAAATATTAGTTCTCCTCAATAAGACAATTTTAGAAATCAGTAAGCAATTCCATTACTGCAAACAGTTTAAAAGCCATTTTAGATTAGAGGACAATATTATGTTGACATGATTCTCTTTTTCTTGCCACTAAACAGTCAAGAAAAAACTGTCATTAATTTCTGAAAAACCCACCTGAGTGCCTCTGTAAATGCTGGACAAGTCAGCAGAGTAGATGGCATGCAAATATTTAGTTGTCCTGAAACAAGGTCTTTGTGTGTTTTGCCAAACCAATCGGCACGCGCTGATTTCCAGTGCCGTTAGGATGCACGGAGGCACCCTTATCTCTAGACAGCACGCTGATAAGAACACAGAGGCTTTGAGCAATTAAATGATAGGGTCAAAACCACAGAGGAAATCTGTGTCAGAGGAAGGAAATGAAGCCATTCCAGGTCAGCGCCTTGCCCAGGAGGCAGTCTCTCCCTCTCGCTCGTAGCAAGGCTTGGGACTTCTTACAGTGCACGTCAAACAACCGGCAGCAGGCAAATTCCACCGGGAACTCATACTTTGAAATAAGGTAACTGGCGTGTGGGTGGATCACGGCATCCTTTTCAGAACTCTCTCATATGACCAATATTCTCCTTTTCTGAAGGAAGGACAGAACAGGATGTTCTATCTCGTCTCCGAATTATTGCCATGAAACTTTATTATGGCAGAGAAAGAGCAATACCAAGAAGATGAGCACAGAATTTTAGGTATATTCTAAATTGCTGAAAGAATAAAAGACCACAGCAGAGGGACAACACAGAAAGCTATTTAATGGTGGTATTACAGAAAACAAGAGCAGTAGAATGAGAATGGCTTAGGAAGTAGAAAACTGGAAGGAAACAAAAAATTACACAAGCAACAAATGTGCCATGGTATTATTTAAAATAATAAAAAGCAGAGAGCTCTATGCCTTGTTAAAGTTTAAATTAGACAACTGAAACTGATTTTACAAAAACCACTCAAGTTACACCAGGGTACATGAGGTCAGAATTGGACCCAAAGAACCTAATCTCTCACCATATCAACAAGTTAGCAGGTGGTCAAGACAGTCCAGCTGGAGAACGGGCTCAAATTTTCAGTGAGCTAATACTCACTAATCTTTCACTTCTGCAGACCTGGATTCAAAAACTTAAGATCATGAACTAAAATTAGGCTCTTGGTTTCACTCTAGTCCCCATTTGTGCACGGCACAAAACCACCATAAAAAGTGTCATGACTGGCGATCGCGCTGAGACAGGCCCAGCTCTGGAACGGCAGGAAATGTTGTAAGTTTGAACTGAAGCGCACTGGCACAGCTGTGTGTGGAATTTTATACTCTCTGCCCACATCACGCTTGCCAAAGCCAAATGTTTTTTCTCCTTGAGTTCTGCAAGCGCCACATTCATGCTGAAAAAATTAAAAAGAGAAAGGAAAGAAAAGAAATACAGAATGAATCATCGCAGTCACTGGAACCGACACCGTACTGATTCACACTCTGTACATCTGCAGCAAAAGCAGCGATATTGCATAGGGTATAAATTTGCACAGCTTATTTACAGCATCTAGGCTTGGGTTTGGTTATTTTGGGTTGGTTTTTTTTCTTTAACGTAGCTTCTTTTTGTCTTATAATAATGGTGCACATTGCTAAGCTGGGTCTATGACTTTTGAACTGGACTAAGTCAAAGTACTGTAAAACCAGTAGATTCTCCCACTCAAGTGACTGTCCCAGCTCAGCTGACTAGTGACCCAACCTGGAAACACGCTTGAATTTATTAACAGAAAATATTCACAGTTATCCATGACAGTTCAGTGGACGACCTCCAGCCACATAAAACACGGATGATCAGCCACGTCAACAAGGAAAAAAAAAAATCACATCCAACTCGTAAGCCCAATATAACATCACGGATTAATACAGGCAGTCATTTTCAATAGTTAAAATCTAAAAGAAGGGCTCTTGAACTGTGCCCTACGCCTCTAAAACCATTTAGTACTGAGACAGCTTTTTTGCAAGTTAAATGTCTTCCGTGCATCATGAAACTTCCAGCCAAAACGGGCAGTGAAAAAATAAGGTCTTCAGTAACACGTAAAGTAACACAAAAATGAGCACTCTCAGGCAGTTACGAGATCTTTAAGATAGCAATTAAGGAACACACAAGACTGAGTTAAAAGGAAATAAGAAGGAATGAACTCATACAGGAGCTTAACGAATTGTTCTGTTTTACAATTATCAGCCATAAATAACGTGACTCCACTGCATCGCAGAATTGAACGAGACTAGCCGACTGGAATCATATAAAGCAGGATCGTAACGGTTGCCAGCAAAAATACAAAAGCCAGATAACAGTAGCAGCAGTAGTTGCTGTTAATCCCAGGAAACAGGTTTTCTCCTTTTGCCAAAGCAGCCATTTTCCCCGAGAGCAATTCCCATTCCCAGGCCAAGGTGGTGCTCCGATATAGTAAGTAACAACCCCGAACTACCTGCTTCAACTCCACTCCTTCCAATGCATCCAAGCGGAGATAGAACCAAACCAATTTACTCTCCAAAGGAGGACTTTGACTTTCATGTGATGGAGTTCGTCCACATAGCTACCAAGTAAAAACGTGCACAGTCAAAACTAGCAGATTAAAAATTAAATGTTCTATGAGTTTACCAGCTTACTTACAGACTACATTTTCTAAGAAAGCACTGCTCCTCATCTGGACTGTATTTTCAGACAGTTTCTGTTAACTTCCAGACAAACATGAGAACCTATCAGCTAAGTTTTGGGTTCTCACTCACAGTTTTTTGGTCTTTGTATCATGAGAGGTTGTTTCCGTTTCAAACATCCCAGAACAGGTGTTCAAACATCAATAAGAAAACTGGAATTTCCCCTCCCATTAATGTATTAATGGGGCAGACTCACTGGCTATTTCTATGTCTTGAAGGCTCCATGCCTCTAGAAACTTCTGAGGAAGAGGAAAGCCTAAGGTGGACACCTAGGATTGCAAAGCAGAAAGACACCAGTTCTCTTTGTGTACCTACAAAAATGAAGGAAGAAGTAACTGGCCACAGAACTGAGATGTTTAAGCTATGCATTTGCAACGTGCACACTCTGTTTCCATTTAATTTTCTTCCTTAAGTCATACTCATAGAAGATCTGGAAATAAAAATACGCTTTCTGCAGATTGAGCAGGTTAGACAGCAAAACGTGATCTTCTGCGGCCCAAATCAGCACAGATAGCACTTCTTTTCAGAAACGTTTCCAAGTGAAAGGTCAAGAGATTTTTTGGATTCATCTGAAGATAAAACTTGCACAGATAAAAATGGACAACCCCATTCTGGAAAGTTCAGTTTTTATTTCAGGCTCACAGTTGCTAATGACCTTGTATTGATGCAATACATGAATACATAAAAGCGACAAAGCCTCCAAGCACAGAAGCCAAGGAGCTCTGCTGATATCCTACTTAGACAATATAATAAAAATTCCACATAACTCTCCAGAAAAAGCCCCCAATACACACAACACTGCCAAAGTGAAAAATCGGAGACCTCGATTTTAAAAAATATTTTCATTTTATGTGCCGGGAAACCCTTCCTGGTAGCAGCTCCCTCCTCAGCCACCTCGCTGCACAACAGCTTAGCTGAGCAGCTTTGGCTAATTCACACCATCCGACCCCAAATGCTTACACAGGTGTGAGCCGCTGAACCTGCCTCTTTTGTAGACAGCTGTGGCAGGAAAAAAAAAATTAAAAAAAAAAAAAATCCTCGGACTACAGACCAAAAGCAAAGTAGGGAAGAAAGGAAAAAATCAATTGACTTCTGCTACCAAGTAAAAACTTTACGGCTATTTTAAAAAGGTACCGCGCCACCAATTTGCTTTGCTATCACACCAGTTATTAGGCACGCTCCTGGCTTTAATAGCCATCTTCTGCTCCAACCACTTGGGTAATACAGAGAGGAACAGAGGGCAAGCAAAACTTGTTTAATTAGAAATGCTGTTTGCTAAGCATTCAGAGGAAGTTACAGAATTGTGTGTTTCACCATAATGATATTTAATCTAACGAAAATTTTCCTAAAATAGGATTTGTTTCCCGTACACGACACGAACATATTGTTCGTGCTAATTACAGCTGATTCACACAATAAAGCAGCTACCATAAAATTAAAACGCGGATATGGGAACAAGTTAGCACAGAGTAAACTAGGTTACAAACCTTTAGGGTACATCACCTGTGCTGCGGTAACGCCGTGTAAATGTTTTCATCCCATGGTAAACTAAAAGTAGCTGATCCTTATTCAAGGAGCTGTTGAAAGAATTTCTGCTCCTTTGCCAGCCAGTCCTCTGGCTTTGAACAGATGTGGTCAGAAAGTACACGAGACCAAGCCCTGGCAGGAACTACAACTCACGATACTACCATGAAGCAAGAAGCAAACACCAGCCCTACTTAAAATGTTGTAAACCCTATCACAGGCTTCAGCGAAAACACAATTTTGCCTGCTCTTTCTGGGTTTGTTTCTTAGAAACCACTTGTTCAATGCCTACAGAAGCGACCTGGCCATTAATCCAACATTTGTGCGGTTGCAACGCAACAGACATTTCAGAAAACTTCGGTCTGACAGAGTGCTTTAACTCAAATTGTTTCTTTACAAACATCTTGACATATGGAGAACATTATCCTGGCAGCTCATGACGACCCCTGGTCTATGTGACAGCGTTGTTACAACAGCAAGAAACACGTATGCAGTTAGAAAGGAAAGTGAAGAGCAGGTTGAGCGCGTACAGAGAGACACGGATAAAGTTTCCAGCACTCTCTAGGGAATTCTGACATACAATATAAACAATTATAATGAAAAAGAGTTATCTGAGTCTTCTTAGATATTAAATTTTTTTCCTCATATGCGTAACATTTTGGATAATGGCATTAGTACTTACTGGAATGAAGAATTACTTCTGTAAGCTGGGGACTGTGTCTAATATAACGAAATACAAAGTCTCTGGAACAAGCCTTCTGATAGCTCAACCAGAATATTATTACCTATTATTGATCCAAGAACTGAGCTGAAATTGGAAAATTTGAGTTCTTTCAGTTAGAATGGAAACTATTTGGACTTCCACAGCTACGATTCCAGATTTCAAAATAAGTTTAGGATACTCCCTTTATCTAGCAACAGTTAGAGTGCTATTATGCCTAGTGTCAGGGAATAGTGTCCTCTGAAACAAAACAATTTATCAACAAAAAATACAACCTCAAAAACCAATCACCTACAAATCATCTCCATCTGAGCCACACTATTAAAGCTTTTAATGCCTAAATATCTGGCATTTTAATGAAGGTATTACTCATAATAAAATACCAGCTCATTAATTCATTTTCAAAACTACCCAGATTTATTTTTAAATTCCAGAAATCCAGTTTGAAAACTGGTTCAAGTTTTGGATGGGCATAAGTCTCCAGACAATGCTTTTATCTGAAGCCAATTAGACAACTCACTTTTGGAACTTCTCTTCAGTGATATTAGATACTCCAGCCCAGTAACTCTTGCTGAACTAGTACCACACAGAGCAAAGATCTCATTATACATTGGGAGTTTCACCCTCAATAACGGTATTTAGCTGGCCACTTAACTAAAGGTGCTGGTACTGGTATCTCAAAACATTGCTTTTTGAGCTTCACTACTGTCTTCTCATTGAGCCTCCCAACAGGAGGAACCACAGGTCTGTCCCCAGCCTTTCACACTGCTGCATTTTAGGTGGACTTCACCATCTATCCAGACATTGTAACAAGCACTCTTTGGTCCTTTCTGGGGAAACTTTACTCATTATTCCACTTCTTCTCATGAAACCTCCAAGTTTCTCTTGCTTCTCCCATTTAGTTTCATAAAGGGAGATCTCCCACTGAAAGCCATCCCCATACACTTCAGCGTCCACCTACGACACCTTCGAGCACACTCATGTTCACTTGCCACGGCTCAGCCAGCTGGCAGTAGGCGGGTAAGCTCCAGTAAGTTAATTACATTCCTGATCCAAGAGAAGAAAGCTCTGTCTTTATCTTCTCTCTACATTGGGTTCATTGCTCGTACGACAAGCAATGACTCGATCAAATTTACTTCACTTACATGCGTCCAAAAACTATGTCTTTTGTGAACTATACCGTCGGGTCCCTGAGGAGTAAAAACAACACAGAGCTCCTCTCTCAGCTGTTCAGATTGAACACCATGTCCCCAGATCTGGCCAACAGCATCCCAGCAGCGCACAACTTCCTGCACTAGACTCCGCTTCACTCGATGGGAAAATTAATAATGGAGAAAAAAAAATAATTTTGTTTGGTTGGTTTTTTTAAGTGCTTGAGAAAGTGACCATCTCTTTAGCTGTTAGATCAATTATTTCTGTTAGGAATTAATTTGTGGATGCGTCCACAACTACAGTTTTCCAAAGCCCACACAAAAACAAATTACGTGGGGTGGGGGGGTTAAAGTTATAGTTCATTTTTTCAGATTATTTACAGTAGGGCTCAACAATTGAGAAACATGGATTGTACAACAA
This sequence comes from Chlamydotis macqueenii, assembly GCF_036417535.1. Lineage (NCBI taxonomy): Eukaryota > Metazoa > Chordata > Aves > Otidiformes > Otididae > Chlamydotis > Chlamydotis macqueenii. The sequence continues at coordinate 2,972,207 of NC_141566.1, forward strand.
CTACTGCAAAATGACAACCATTAACATGTCATTCTATAGAACATTTAGATACTATGAATATTTTCCAGCTGCAATCTGTCCAGGTTTTCTTTTATCCAGTGCTTCGTGTTTAGTCCAGGAACATTAACGATGAAAATCTAGACAGCGTTACATTGTGTGAACTGTTAGATGTACACTGATGGTACTTGATTTTATATTGCCTTTGGCTTAGTCAGTTCATAGAATTTAAATGATCTGAATTCTGGCTAGCATCTGCTGTCGAAAGAGTAAACAGTAAATCAAACTTAAGACTTCATTACAGAGTTGAAAGTCTGTTTTCCTACAGACCTGGTACACCACATGATGCAATCAAACACATTATTATCTGTCAAGCATCCAAAAATGAACTAAATGACTCATAAAAGCAATAAATAAGATATGGTCTCTGCCCCTGAAATACCTTATATCGTAAAATTAAAACAAGACCCCTAGGAAAGACCAAATCCCGGGGAACTCAGCTAGTTCTATAATGGAACGGAAGGACGCGGGTGACAGCACAACAAAGCGCACAGACACGCTCCTGCAAGGGCCTAGGAACGGAGCTTACGCTGCCCAGAGCTGCACTAGGCTGACAGTCCCTGGGCATGTTTTCTCCCCACAGAAAACGCGAGTTACCTCATTCACTAATTCTGTTTGGACGATTTCACACCATTCATGTCACCTTGGGCAGGAGATTCTAGTTTTTCCTCTAGATGAACGTACATCTGCTTCCCTACTTTTAGGGAAACACCCTACAAATCCATGAGGTTGCTGTAGAACGCTCCTGAGTTTCAGTGGGTCTTTCAGATTTGTTAGATAGCAATCAATAGCTATTTCCAGCAAATCAGTGCTAATATCTCCTTGACTACCAGTTGTTCACACACAAGTAACTCAATACAGTCAAACTTCAAAAGCTTTAACTGTAAAGCAAGAAAAAAAAAAAATCCTAGTTCTGTGCAGCAATAAAGAAAAAAAATCATAACTGCAGAGCATACTCAGCAGGCATCCCTATGATTTACAATACAGCCTAATAAAATAATGCCTCATGGAGAAAGGGGAAGAATCTCCCTCTATCCCACCATGCCTGGCTTGCGCGACAGGCAGCAGCTGCTACCGAGATAATTCGCAGAAGGCAGAGTATATTTCAAGACAGCACTTAAACATCCAAACCCTGCTGTACATGTACACAGCCATACACACATTAAAATAAATGTACGAAATAATTACAGAAGTCTCCATTATACTTACTGCTTACGTTTTGCAACTAGGCACTAAGCGTTTTTTATTTCAAACATAAGACGGATTTATTTTTTAGTAGGAAGGTCTAGTAATCATAACACAAACAATGCTTTCGCATTCTGTTAATTCAGACTTGCTAAAATTAATGACATTTAAATGTAGAGGTATTTGGACAACAGCAGGCACAAAGCTCCAAACTTCTGCTTTGCTTGTAACAGCCAAGGAGTACCACGGTGACTCCAGACTGACCCTGCTGCTAGTGACTTTTCTCTTGATAAATCAGGCCTTCAGCACCCTCTGCTACTAGCTGTATTTTTTGCAATTTTGTTTTCAAGTACCTGTACTCCATGACTAGGCTCAGTGGTCCAAATAGACGGGCTGGAGCAGCTGATATCATAAAAGCAGTCACATAAAATGTAATAAATAACAAATATTCCCTTACGTTAGCACACAAGTGAAGTACATTCACTGGCCCTTAGCAGGACTATCCTCAAACCCTCCAAAGAGCACCCGATTCACGCTCCCTCTTGGATCATTTCAAAAGAACCTAATCCTTTTACTACTTCATGCCTTGAATACAGTAAAGCTCTTTGCAGTTTACCAAAGGTTTGCTCTCAAGTTCGCGTGGTTCAGAGCTGAGACCTATTTTCCCTCACGGAAAAGCAAACGTACACTGAACTGTAGCTACTCTGATATCCTATCGACAGAGCATTAGCAAGCAGGGAGAAACAGCAAGGACTTGTCACCTCACAACGAACTGGCAGTGTGGGGCAGGGAGGAGGAGGCTCTCCCTGCCTTCTCAAATGCAAGTCTACTTCGGTGTTGTCATCTGCCAGAACCCAGTACAGAAGGCAACAAATACTCAGCAACAGCAATGAGCAAATCTTCAGCCAAGAGATAAACCCACACACAAACAGCATGCAAAAGATTTCAAACATGTATAGATACATATATGTGTGTACATACTGATAAAAGCCTTTGAGTCTCGTATTTAAAAGCATCCATGGTTTATTACCATCAAACGAGGTGTCAAAAAGCACAGATCTTGGTTGGCTAAACTTGAGAGCAACACTAAGTGCCCATAGACTCTGCCTGCCTTGAGAAATCAGTTCCTGCTGTGAAATAACAGACTTTAGCACATTCTGTAGAATGACATCACCCGAAGTGGCCTGCCAAAAATGTTACTTTTACATTTCTTCAACAAGAAGATTTCCTTTCACCACTCTTCTTTAATTTTTTTTTTCAGTTAGTCAATCGTTCAAAATATGAAAGTTCTAAGTATTTCCAGGCCTACAGATTAGCAGCTTTTAACACAAGCAAGTGACTACGCCTTTTAAAAACGTTGCATATATATGTATCTGTTTGCCTGGTTCTTTGTAGTAGACTTGTATTTGCAACCATGCAGAGCTAAAATAATACCAGGTGATGTAATTACCATACTGAAATGATTTTTTCCTTTTGATTTATCACTATCTCACTGAAAAAGCTGTTTAAAGCTTACTGGATGTCAGTTACAAGTAATGCATTCAACCCTTCCAAACAAACAAAAAAGTCACTAAGTTAGTTGCAGAAATTAAGGTTCTTCCACTAAAATACTCAAGATAAGGTCTTCACTTTCTCACTTCTGATGAGGGTTTTGCATCTTACCTTTGCAGAAGCCACAGCTGAAGGATGCTGAAGTTTTTTTCTTTGGCACTCACGCTCAGGTGTTGCTATTTTCTCCATCAGTACATTGTATGAATCAACAGCCGGTTCCTCAATGCAGAAATTGTCTCTTCATTACTAGGTTTGAACCTAAATAAAATAATTCAGTATTAGTTAATGATGTAAAGGCTGGGACACTTTCCCTTTTGAAAACCTCAGAAGGATTAAAAAAAAGAAAAAATTAAAAAAAAAAAAGAGAGTGTTCAAGGTAGGAGCGAGTTAAGAGTTCTATATACAACCTAACGCTATTTCTTTGTGGTATGAAAATGTTTAAGCATCTCTTTTTTCCTCTCATTTTCAAGCAAATGAATAAAAATACTACCGAAATCCAGATCTTTTTGGACAGGAGCTGAACTAGCCACAGTCCTAAATCTGAAGCACTCGGTACGGTCCAGGAGATAAAGCAGCCTCAGCAAACAATCCAGTGCTACCCAGGGGAGAGACGAGACAGCCCAATGCCATATTCTAGTGTTTGAATCTAACGCTGCAATGTCTTAAACATCACCAAAACTGTCATACTCCTAATGAATATTTAATAAATAGCGTACATGTGTGCAATATCTTTTAAAGACAGAACTCTGGAGGAAACAATATACTTTGGTTATTTGTCTCAGTGCTTCCACAGCGATTTTTAATACAGACTGATTACATTAGGAAAAAGTAGAGCAGAGGATGAATGCAACTGTTTTGATTTGCTTGTACAGGAGCTCCTATCTAATCTTCTCCAAGAACATATGTTGCAGTGCTCCTGTAAGAAATATTTTAAAAGGTTAATTTTTTAAAATTCATTTATTGTTAGAGAGTCTAGGCAATAGTAAATTAAGAACCTCAATTTGCACTGAATTAATTTGTTATCTATGACTATTTTTTAATGTAAACCTTGAGAAACTTCCACAGGTAATTTGGGTTTGAGTAAATGAAGGAGAACCAGGTTTCAAGAGTCTAATTTTGTTACCTGCAGCTCTTCCTTCCTTATGTCATCCAATTGCAGTTACTTTCATGATGCTTTCTATTGCTTGTCTTCAGATGACTGAGAAAAGGCTGATACTATGAAACTGTGAATGGAGTCTTACATCGGCATAAAATGAACTCTTATTTGTTCTATTAGCTCAGCAATTCCAGGCTACAGAGGATCAATTTAGATTAAGTATGTTTATACAATGGAAGGTATTTTTAAAATACAGAGGAAAAAACCAACACATGGGCCTATTGCACAGAGAATGGGAGATTTCAGTCATTCTGTATATGATACAATATTCAGTACAATTACAGTTGCTTCTGAAGATAAAACAAATTCCTTGCATTTACAGGGGCTTTACTTGCAGATTGTAGTCCTCTTTCTACATCGCAGCAAGGTAAGATTAAAGACAAACTTTATAAAGCACCATTCTGTGGTATTAACTGTAGAAAAAAAAAAAAAAAAAAAAAAAGGAACTTTTCCCTTCAGTGCTTGTCAAGGCTGCTGTAAGAACTCCAGTGCTAAATGCTCAAGTTACACGTAATCCTCCAGCTGCGAGGCGACAATTAGCACCAGAATCTCTAGAAAAGCTTTCAGCTCTCAACAGGTGCCTCACCATTGTGTTCAGGTTTAAATCAAAATCTGGCAGAGGGAACGTCCCACCTCCTGCCACCCTCTGAAACAACTCCTCTTACAGCCCCTATCAGAACAGCTCCACTCTCATTTTCTCCAAAAAGACCAAACATGACTTTCACTCTTTTGTTTGAGTGCTTTTTTCCCCCATTATCCTTCTTAAGTATCTGAGCGATCTGAAGGCAGGAAGTGGAATTTATTTGTTGTGTATTAAGAGTCTGCTACTCCTCTCCTGACTGGTGAGAACAGGAGCAAATCCTTAGAGAGCCATATAATTATATTGACAAAAATCAGAAAGTTTTTCCTTTCCTCTAGACAGTTTCAAAAATGACCATCCAGAAAAGCCTCAGAAGTATGTCGGTCTGTAACGTTAATATTGTATCTGTATTAAAGTGCGAATTGCAGATCTGTATCATCTCTGTAACATCCTGCATTGTAAAGCTTCCTTCCCTATGAAAACCCGCAGGCATTCTTCAGATTAAAGCTTGTTTCTGTCACGTCTTCGCAAGGCAGGAATGGCAAAGTGCTGCTTATAATTCCAACTTCATCAGTAAATATAAACAGTTAGAACACTACTCAGAATTTTTTTTCTGTTTTCCAGTGTTGAGGCACACTCTACCCAGAAGGAATATTTATTAGGAAGAATTCCCTCCTTACTAGCCAAACTTTTCTGATCCAGTAACAGAAGACCAGATCGGAGAAGAAAATCAATGTCACTAATAGTTTGCCATTGGAAGGAATAAGCTTGAAAAAAGTATATTGAAAAAAGTTTATTCATATGACTGCAGCAAATCTAGTCAGTAGAATTCATAAGGTAGAGTTCTACTAAGTCGCAGAATTGAACTTTTTCTCATTAAAAATCAAAACAAAAATTCAAAGTCTCAGATTTTCATATATCAAAATCGACTCCAATGAAAATGCCCTAAACACTTAAGTTTACACAGCATATTCTCTTTCATTAGTGCAACTACTATCACTTTGAAGAGGAAAGCCTAGAATCTTTTATTCTGGAACCAGAATGATAACGGAATTTTTAATTTTTTGTCTCCACATCATTTTAAAGCTAGTAAATTCATTGAAACGTCTCTCCTCCTACATCATCTTTCAATATCCACAAAGCAGCAAATTTGTACTGAAAACAAAGTCTTCACCTAAATGTTTCCAACCCGCTTTCCCAGAGCTGTTTAGTGAACAGCTTGACGTGGTTGAGGATGACACGAAGAGCTTGCCCTGCCCACTTACTTCATTAGGCAGGTAATCAGCAGAACACACGCAAAGCCAAAAAGACAGAATTTTGACTCCCAGCCACCCTAGATTTCATGCCAATTACAGAGATTAGTGGACAGCGTGAAGTCATCAGTATGTTATATATCTCACTGGAAAATATTCATCTTTTTTAGGGATTCACACTGACCATAGCAAACACCCTATATCAAAAGATTAATTTCACTCTGCTGAATTATTTTGTTATCAACAGCTTAAGATTCACTAGAAGCCTTAAATACAAGCCAAGACTTAACTGTCCTAGTTTTTGAGTAACGGTAATAAAAAGACAGGTCTCTGATCCAAATTATTTACAATTTAAGCAAGACTCAAAATAGCAAGGAAACACTGAACAAGTATTGATCACTATGAACAGAAGTTAAGTAAGCAGAAGCCCCTTGGCGTGGACTTTTTGTACAAGTGAGTTAGATTTATTTTGGGGAGCTTCTAAGGAGCCTCTCCAAAGCATGAGGGAAGCAGAAGTGAGAACATAACAATAATTTAGCTGGAAATGCATTGCACAAGTGACAGAGTCATGTCTCAGCACTGAAAAAGGGGCAAAATAATAAGCAAAAGACATTCAAAATTAAGACATCAGAAAGAAAACGGAAGAAATCAGGAAAAAAGAAGAAATCCAGAAGCACCTATACAGGGAAAAAAAGTGGACAAAGGAGAAAAGGAAGCTGAAGGAGTGAACTGGAAACGGAGCAAGGATTGCTGGACTTAGAGGTGCAACTCTGCTAGTTTGCCGCAGTTCAGCTGTTCTGCTGAAGAAAGAGCAGAAGCGATGGATGCAGCCTAGTGTGGGATAATCCTAAAGTCAGAGAATAGATGCTTTGAGTTTAATCCAACGGCAGAGTTCTGGCAAACATGCTGCCTTTATAGAGGCAAATACATCAACTGTAATTTTTTAGCACTGTGCTGCCCTTTAATTTCTTACACCCTGAAGCGTACACTTGTACCCCTTTTGCTTACCTCTAAAAAGTGGATCACTTAGAACAGCCCAGCCTTTCTATATGAAGCCAACTAACAGCTCTTGCCTCCTGGAATTTTCTTTTGAGATGTACTGCTATTTTCCACTTGTTCTGCCCATTTTCTTCTTAATCAAACACACATTGAAGTGTCTTCCTAGGAAGGCAGAGCCATACCAGCAGGAACCAACCTGGTGAGCTTATCCCCAGGAATCCCAAATTATCCCAGGTCCAGAAAGCCTCCTCTCTCCCACATTCAAGCTTCTCCTGCCACACCCACCAGCTCTCCTCTGATACCTCCACGCGTTTCCCCATTAACTCAGTAAAAGCCCACCGCTAATTGCATTTTTCCCTCCCTCCCTCAGCTGAGGGTTGTACTCACACACCTCGGGCCTCCGCTCCCAGCTCTCCCCAGCAAAGCCACACTGCCAGGCCTCTCCACAGCATTCAGCTGGAGGCAATATCTACACCTCTCCCCCACCAAACCCAATCAGGCCTTCACACCAATTAAGCTTATTGACACCAGATTTTATACATTCCTTTGCTTTCTTAAAGTGAACAAACCTTTGAATGTGCAAACACGGCACAAAGGTCCTGAAAGGTAAAGCCATCAGCTCTGGCCCAGCAGCCCACTCCCTTTGAAGCCGAAAGAGAAACGGATGTTGCAACAAGGCTGTAAAAAAAGGAGAAAGCATTAATTTTACACCTGTGGTTGCTTTCATCCCCTGGCAGCTGAGGGACACGGAGGTGAGGAGTGCAGAAGGCTTGGGAACCTGCGTTCGAAGGCCGCTGCGGGTAGGAGAGGGACAGCAAACGCAGAGGAGGGTGAAGACATCTCCCCCTCGCTCCAGGGCCCCACTGGCTGGCGGGGGCGGGAAGGGAAAATCCCCCCAGAGTGGGCTAAAAGGGGAGCCTGGGCTCCTCCCCATCACCACATATGAAGGAGCTGAGAGGCAAGGCTGCTGCTTCCTGTGCCTCCAGTTTCCATTTTGCAGGTGCTGCTGATACCCGGCTGTGGCTAAGCTCTTCCGTAAGCGCGGAACGGCTGGCGGTCGTTCTGATCAGGGAGGCATTTCCCAAGGCCAGCGTCTTGTACAAATGCACTTATTCTCTAGATTGCACAGGAGTGAGCTGCTGTGCATACACTGCAGCAAGCCGTTACCTGCAGACCTGGTTTTCGGTTGTTTTGGTTTTGTTTGTTTGTTTTTACAACCGCTGAACCTATATGAACCCTGCTGACGTGAATGGGTGCAGAAACCCAGCACCCCTGAACGCGGGAGCACACGCAAAACTCAGCCAGCTCCTCGTGAGTTACAAAGCAGATGTTCCCTGGCAGCGTCCCTCCATAGAAGCGATGCCTTTGGGATCAGACCGATCTTGCATCGGTGGCACATCTTGTGAACGCGCCACGTTTCTGCCCACCTCCAGCACGCGGAGGAAATTCATCTGGCGGCGAGCGTCGGAAATGGTCTGCATGCAGCGTGTCAAACAGGCTTCCAGTATTGCTTCACCAAGACATAAATTTCAATCTTGTTTGTTCAGAAATGACTACTGCCTGGTGTTGCCAAGAAAACCCAACTCTCTGAAACATACAAGCTCTAATTATTTATTAAGATTTTTTTGGCTCCTCTCAAGCTTTGTATTTTGTTTTCATTTATCAGATTGAGCACTGGTTGGCTGTATACTGAACTAGACTATGACCCCTGATTCACTCTTCCACCAATTCTCTTCATATCTCTTAATTGTCTTGAAATAGCCAGACTGCTGCACGGTAATTAATGTTACTGTGCACTTAGATACTGGAAATCCTAAAGCGATTAGATTTCTGGAGGGCTGAACGGACCAGGATCTGCAGATGGTATGCGGAGGTCTGAGCAGAGAAGTTTAAACCGTGAACCGCTGACTTCAAAACCTTGGGTCTACCTTGCTGTTCCGCCTCTGTCTTTCCCTTCGCAGTACAAGGAAAATCTCTCTCTTTATTCGCCTGCCTCCCAAGTTAGGGGCATAAATCTTGAATGTGATGTAAGTGCTAGTGCTGTAATTAGCAGGAAAGACTTTCCCCATTCATCTCAACATATTCAAAAACACAGATGCCCATCACTTTAAAAAGACCAATCAAAATTTAAAAACATATATTCTAGATAGAATATTTTTAAAACAAAAAGTATTCAAGATGAAATTGTCTTGACAGTGCCTGCCGTGGAAAGGCACAGGCCAGCTCATTTTGTTTAAAAAATTTAAACTGAAAGCTTGTAGGACTGGCTTTTGTATTTTTCTGTTATTAAAAAAAAAAAAATCTGTTGTAAACAAAGAGATAAAAAAAGAGTTTTCTTAGTGCTGGTAAATTAGGATGTCATTTGTAATGACCCTAAGGGGGAATCTTGGGATTTACTTTGGATCCAAAGTGTCATGGGGCATTAAGAAGAATCCTGCAAAGCTGCCTGAGCTCAGGCTTTGAGGAATTCCCCGTCCCACAGCACAACAAGGCTACAGCCCCACTTCTGCCTTGCGGTAGCGCCTTGAAAACAGACACATCAGGATTTGGGCCCACAAAGGGTGGAAAGGCGGCCATCGTTTTGATCAGCTAATCTCTACTTATTGTATAGTGAAATATTAATTTATGCAAAGAGGAGAAAGGCAAAGATAATTGCCAAAGCAAACTGGGAAAGCAAACCCCACTATTGCATCTTGTAGAGTTTCTGATCTAATATAACCCCAAAATTTTCCACCCATAAAGACATTAACACCCAGCTCTGCCAAAACATCGACCATCACTTGAGAAGTGTCAAATGATCCACGAGCATAGTTTTATACTCAGACAGATGCGTGAAATACAATTATAAAATGCTTGTAGGTCATCCTAGGAAAACGATAGCAAACATGACGGGAAAGTACAGACGGATTCACTGAGAAATTATCAACTGATTTTTAATCTTCTCATGAACATTATGGGAAGAGCTGTCTGCAGAGTTAGTCAGGATGATTTGTCACTATAAGAACCTATGTTGCTATTTTATGTTGCTACTGAACAGCAGACGAGCAAGCCTGCAGGACCAAAAAGTTTAAGACAACTGGTCTCCTAGCCACTCCTCTGATTCTACAGTAGAGATTTTTGACACCTGAAAACCAGCAGTTACCATGCCAACTATCTGTGAAGGCAAAAAAATAATTGTGATTTGGCCAAATGAAGAGTATTTTTAATTTTATAACTTGACTACCTATGTCAAGAGTAGGTAAGAGTAGGAGCAGTAATTCAAATGTTGTTTGATTTCTAGAAAACATGCAATCATTCTAAGGTTTCATCTTTAAAGTGGTAATAACATCTACTGGCTTACAGAGCGTAGCTAGTATGCATGCAATTCATGATATATAACTGTTTCTATCTGAAATGTAATGGCCAGGTCTTGAGGAAACAAATCAGTTACAGAATTGATAACCTGCCAGTTCTTCAGGCTTCAAGCTCCAAGCAAAATGGGAACATAAATATGTCACAGTATAAATTTTCTGGTGATGTGTATGAAATCACTTCAGTGATCATGGAGCAGTTTTTGGTGAGCAAGCCTCTGCTGTACAAAACTATACTGTTGGCTCTGGCTGTCCTTTTTGCTAACAGTGTTGGCAGAGAAAGCGAGGACTCGCTGACAAGAAGGGACTCTTATCTCCAGAGGTGGTCCTCAGGTCAGAGTTGAGGAATGTTGGCCGGATAGCACAGGGAGGATGTGCTGCCGCTGCTGCCTGGAGTATGTTTGTCTGTTTCTTCCATGAGCACCTAATGCTCCATGACATAATTAGGAGCAAGAGTATAGCTATATACAAAAAACCCCAAACATTTTATCAATGACAACAACATCAAGAACTCAATTACTAAGGCATAAAAAATTTTTGAACCTCAAGAGAAGAATTAAAATGGAAATAAACCCTCAGACATGAAATTTTAATTACCAGATGTTAGGAAGGAGCATTTCCTTTGGGGGAGGTTTTCTGAAATATCAACTGTCATATTTTTTGCGCCTTTTCCCAGTATTTGAGGCAGAGTGTCAGCCTGGATGAACAAAGGCAATTCATATGCCATGGCCAAAACTCACAGGCACCTGTAAGAAATTCATACCTAGAGATCATTCTTAAGTTTTCTGTCAAAGTTATTTGAGCAGCAGAAAGGAAATGCAGTTGCTAAACAATTGCAAACCCCATTTAATCCAGAAAGACCGAACAAGCAAACCCAAGGGTTTTTTTTAATCCAAGGCTGAACCATCCAGTGTGACCATGTGAGTGGCACGAGCTGGAGAGGTCAGAAGCAGAACCCGTACAGGGGAGTCTCCCCCCTCAGCAGCGACTGTGCTCGTGGTGTAACGGGATTGCACAGGCAGCCGTCGGGGACATCACCTGGGGATTGCCACTTTATGAGCAGCAACAGTGAACGAGGAACACATCCTCCATCTCCTTCACATCCTCCATCCTACGGCCCGAGGAGCCCTAGGGAAAAAAGTATCCTGGGAGCTAGAAAACAATCTCCTTGCTTTTCACAGCTGATGTGAGGTCACTAAGACAAAATACACATAACTGTAGAAATTTGTATGTCTTTTGTTTTAAGTCATCTGGAAAAAATCTGAACTGAAATCTTCATGATTTTTAAGTACTTGCAATATTGCTTCTCTCTTTTTCTCCTTCACCAAGCAGAAACTATCACACCACTGTGTCAATTAAGGTCAGGCTTATCTGAACAGCCTCTAAACTACTAATTCTTCTCTCTCCCAAAAGTGAAATCCAAGCCTGTTGAAACTGGCCTCACTTTCCACAAAACAGGATGTGCAATGAGGGCTGATAGCCCTGAAAGTAATGAGAAAACTCAAAAAAAGTTTGCTTTTGTAATGGTGTTAACAGTCTAAATACATGACAGATTTCTAATATATCAAATAGTCATGGAATAGTACAAGATAATATAAATCAGGAGCATAAAAATCCAGAAATTTGTATGTGTCAAATGTTGTATACAACGTATATACGTACACACATATACAAATATTGTGTGTGTGTGTGTGTCAGGAAGGAGTTATATCCACCTGCATATATATGTGGGCTAAGTGGTTTTTTTTTTACTTCATAACCTTTGTGCACAAAACTAACCAGCTGTCAGGTCCTTAGCAGAAAATGCCACAAAGGACAGCATTTAACAAAAATATTCTTATCATAGAGGCATCAACCTACATCAGGGTATGTACAACCTACATACGCAAATTGGTATTAGACATGTAGTAGGCTTTTGAGCATTGCTTTTACAATTTGACTGTAAAATTAATTTATGCTGAAACAGTTTGGTTTATTGTACTTACCACTGTCATTAAAATGCAAAAAAAGAATTAACACATTATACATACCTGATGTTTATGTGAATGAAAAGGCTAACAGAGTATATTTATTATTTTCTATGCCTGTATCCCCTTGTATATTCTTCTGTTCCAGTGTTTGCTACTTGATGAACAAACCAAGTGCTTATTAAGTCACTTCGAAAGAAGTACATGAGTACGCCTAGAAATACAGTGCTGTTTGTATATCACACACATACAAGCTTCTGCATGCATTTAGCATATACGTATGTGAAAACATACACAGTGATGGTTTCAGACATACACATCACTCTCAGGTCATTTCAGGCACACAGCTAAAAAATCCAGAACAAACAGCTGCAGCATCAAGGTGCTGCCTGCTCGCCGTAAGGTCCAACCTTGATCCATTTTGCAAATTTCCTGTGTGTTTCCAGGATGTTCCTATCAATCCTACTGAAAATAAACAAACACAAATAGCCAACATGACCTTTAAAATGAGGTGTCCAATATGTTTAACTATTTAAACATGTGCTATTCTGCATTTCAGACAATTAATCCATTAACTTTTGCATACCCTCATCGCAGTTTGTGATCAAATTGTATAAATACTTTTAATAATTTTTCTGATGTGGATTTCTGAGTTATGCAGACTGTTTACATCTGTACAATACTAGCCTTCCTTCTGAGGGACGGTCTGCCTGTCTCTTAAAGGGAATGCCTTGTTGTCTGTCAAAATCAGACACCACAGGCAAAGACACAATTGTTTTGGACATAGAACATGAAGTGATGATTAATCTTTTCCCTGTGCATTTTTCTCAAATGCTTACCTCACCTCTCACTTTATTCAGTTCTCAAAAAACATCTGGCCCACAGTTCTTTTTTTTTTTTAAATATATGTTGCCTGATTGTTGTTAGTTGCAAAGAAAAGCTCAAACCAATGATGATGTGACTGCACCAGGTGCCTGATATTACATCATGCTAGACATTATCTTGCAAACCAGTCAAATACTTATTTTGGCTGAAGCGTTTTTTTTTCCAGAGGAGGACTGGATATTCTTACACACACACACAAATGTTATTTTCTATTCCACTACACAGAGGGCCATGAAATGAAAGAGAATGAAGCCTCATAAACAAATAGAAGAATGTGTTCTCCAGAAAATGTAAATGTCAGTCTTTTACTTGTGCCTTCATGTATCAAAATCATTGAAGTTCCCTAATTCTGTACATAATATACAGAGACCTCAGTCTATATAAACTACTCGTTGACATCATCAGATATCTCACATAATGAGAGGCACAAGCACGGTTCAAGGTAGAGAAGAATAAACGGGTAATATTATGTCAAAAAACCCCAGCCCTTACAAAAAAAAAAGTAACTTGAAGCTCTTAAGTGCACTAAGGCATCTGGCCAAAGATGAGAAGCACTGCCTTTCAGGAAAAGCAACACTTCGCTTTGATATATGGACTCGTCCCACAATTAAAATTTTATTCTTTATGCAGATGTTGAGTTAAACCATTACAAATAAACAAGCTCACTTCCCTGTCTGGGCATTCTTCTACCAAATAATAAATGGGTTGCTTTGTGTCAGGTGAAATCCCCTGCAAAGGGACGTGCCCAGATAACAGTGTTTACTGGAATAATTTTACCGTGCAATTACGCTGGTTTACCTTCACAGTTCAGCTAAGGCAAAGCGAGATCCAAGATCACTGTGTTGCTGTTGGACTGTGATGTTGGACAGGCACTTCCAAAGGACACTTCATCTAGCCAGGGCACTGTATCTTGATTATCTCAGCCATCTCTCTCCTGGTTGATGGATCATCTCTGTCTGTCCTTTTCTGGCTACACAGGGAACCTAGAAAAACAGATATCTAATTTTTGTCTGAAACTCAGGCTAAGTGTCTGATCCCTTTTTACACTGGCAGCTGGGACTAGGAAAAGCAGACCTTCTCTGAAAAAAGGTTAAAAAAGATCACCGGGAATTACATTCAAAGCGCCAGGGACCTTTTATTTGCAAACAAAAGCTCCTAGCCCTGTCTTTTTTGAGACCTCCTATATGTTTGTAGATTTGTGTTGCATATTTTCATTAAATTCTCAGTCAGTGCTTCTGCTTCTAGGGCTATATAGAGGTCAAGACACCCTTTTTGTTCTTCTGTTCTCCTTCACAACAAACAATCAACTAAGTGATTAAATTATGCCCAAGCCCACACATTTTTTTCTAAGTCAATAGTTTTTGCCATCAAACTCTCACAGTACATATACTGCTTTTATAGTATTATTTTTGTCTGCTCTTGAAATTAAATGTCTCTTTGGTTCTAAATCATTAACTAAACTCTTAGCACCATGGAACACCTATACTGCAGGCAACTTTCAAAGGACTGTGCAGTGACAGTATAATGTTTCACTGTGAAATTTGGGACTGTGGAGTCATGACAGACACTGTTACATAGTAAGTTTGACCCTACGTGGCAATCCAGGACAGATAAAAATAAATCCTTCCTCTCTCTTTCTTCACCTTCTTTCCCCCCTTTTCTTATTTTTCCGGTTTATAATGACCTTCATCCTACATAAAACCAGACTATTCCACTTTCCCACAAATGTTACTGGATTTGTACTGTATCACTATTAGAGGAGAGACTTTGATTTCAGGACTTTCCAAACACTGTGCAAGATGAGAAAGTAGCCCAAACTCTGTGAAACTAATTCCTAAAATAAATAAATAGATAAATACAATTAAAATGCATACAGCAAAAAGTGCTATTATAAAAAATTAGAGGTTTACAGCAACAGTTTCTGATCAAAGGTTTCTAAGTTGCTATTGCATAAAGGCTCTACTCGCTGTTACAGCTCTTCTATTGTTCTCAAACACAGCACAGGTCAAAGTAGCAGCATAACAAATCAATTAATGTCCTACCTGCCTCCTTCACTAATTAGAGACTCAGCCTCTCTCTCTCTCTGCTCTTGATATTTGAAACTTCTCAGAAGGTGAAGATTAAAGTAGCAGCTCTCAGACTTTTGCAGAGCGTCTCCTTTTTAAGCCTTACCTTCCCTGACAAGTATGGATTCAGCTGAGGTGAAAGAGCATTAGGAAAGCTCTGCTCCTTTTATTTATTTTTATTCACCCCTATAAACACAATCTGTATAAACGCTCTACAAAGGAATCTCTTTATTATCTTTCCTCCAATTCCAGTTCTAAAAATATTCAGATAATCCAAAATATTGTGCATAATGCAGGCAAATAAAAAATTTACAAAAGTACTTCAGCTAAGTATATAAACAGAATATCAGGTTTCTTGATTAATTGACATTTAAGGGAAAAATTAGAACAAATACAACAGCACTGATCCTCATCCAAGAATGCGTAAGTTCTAAAAACATTCTGCTTTGGCCCAAAATGTAAAGAATGTACGTAGAATGGTTTCAAGCTTCTTAAGAAAGGAGTGGGCTTTGGACGTTGATCCGATGGCCAAACGAGAGAGAGGGAGCTCAGCTGCTCCATGAACATTACAGAAGAGAAGGAAACAACAGGTATCCTTAGGAGTCCCTGCACACTTGATGTGTGCAGTTTTGCCTCTGTCTCTGCCTAGAGACACGAAATAATGTTTATGCACCTGATTTGGTGGCTTCATTCCCTAGCCTGTGCCAACAGAGCATGCATACTGAAGCAAAAAGTCTTTGTGACCAGTATCACAGCGCAAAACGTGTAAGAAGAGAGTATGGCAAGGCGGTCTCACGTGACTCCCTATCTCCACGCCCCAGCTCCGCCCCGCATCTTTGCCCCTCATGTATTATACTGCCTTAACTGTAGTGTTCCTCTTCATAACAAAACAACAACATGGTTCTTCAAAACATTATACGATAAAAGAAGGTATATGAAAACAAAATGTATTTGCTAAAATCTAAAGTTGCCGCACATGTGAGATGCCATCGCGTGGACCAGACTACTCCTCAGCTCCTTCCAGGCTGGAATGTGAAAGGACGGGCACGCCCATTTCCCTTGAACACATCTTTCATGCCAAGAGAATCATCAGTCAGTACCAGCTGATTTCATAAGCTCCATGAAAAGGTTACTTGTCTTTTCTTAAAATCAAAATCCAGTCATTTTCCTTCATGTATGTTGCCAACATGAGAACACGGGGATCTAATCCAGTCTCATTATCAAATGTGCAGGGTTTTGTTTCCATTACACAACTTTTCTGTGTGGAATAGAAGAATTTGTTCTTTGTTGACACAGCTTCTTGGACAAGCACAGAATTTGCATATGTACACACAACCAAATGCAACACAGGGCTGAACCCTGCACATGCATGTATTGCACATGGGTAAGGGCTTCTCTGCACATGAAGACTGTTCTGGAGTGATGCTGAGAATGATCACACCTAAGTAAATGCGTGTATAGACAAACCTGAGACAATAAAGTAGGAGCGCTTTTGCAGGAATTCTGGTCTTGGAAGGGTTAATCCAGAGCTTCACTATTCTTTGAACACAGCACTTAAGAACCACATCCACAGAGGCTCTGTGCACTCGCAGCATTCACTGAAGCCAGTGGGAGTCATGGCTTCTTCCCGGAGTGAGCCATATACACATAAACTCAGTTAAAATATATTGTTTACATACTGCAAACCTAATAATTCACAGAATCCCTGGCATCTTACCGCAGGACTTTCCTTCAGACACAGCCACTTCTCCAGAGCTAGTTTTTCACGTCTTGGTAGCAGTTGACCCTAGAACCATTTTCAGACATAAGTCAGTGTTTTCTTAACCTGCCAGTGCCCTACTGTAAGCACGTTCGTCGTGCAGCTGTGCTCTTAGTCAAGGCCCCTTGGGAAGGAACCGCAATCACCGCACTTCACTGGAGGGGTTTTAGCCACGTTCGCGCAGTGCGCCCTGTTGGACTGCACGCAGCCTCCCGCGCGCCGCTCCCGCCTCGCCGGCCCAAAAACGTACCCGGCACATCCCAGGGACAGCAGAGCTCGCCCTTCACTATTCTACCGTGCTCGCTGGTTTAGTGTGTTTATCGTGACGCTAAGCAGATACACGCAAGACTACAAATAGCAAGCGGGGCACAGCAGTGCTAGCATTATTTCTGACAAGTCTCAAATGAGCTACTTTATTTTTATTTTTTCACAGTTCAGATTATTTAATTTTTTTTGCTATTCATTCCTTCCTGATTTCAAACTATCATAGAAGTTAAAAATTGAGCAAGTATGTTAGATCAAGTTAATCTCCCTAAAATTTATCTCAGCCTCAAGAGATACCAATTACAATACTCGTTGATTATTAGTTTTATTTTAACCAGACCGTTCGTTACTCATGGCAACCTCTCACCTAACGGTCCAGATTTCTTTCAAATGTATCAGCTCCTAGCTGGGATAGCAGTTTTGAGAAACCAGTGGAGAGTTCATCCACTAAACCAGAGTTATGGAACAGTTAGCAAGGGCTTCTATTGCTCAATATTTAAGATGAATTATGTAATTCTATCATAAGTTAATTTTTAAAATGGGTACCTTGAGGGAAATTCTGACATCATTCTCAAAAGAGCAAGTCTGTTTGGTTATCTTTTTCGATGAGTAACTTTCAGACAGAAAGATGACCTTTAATTCCAGTTTTTCCCAAGTCTTTCTTAGATGCCACCTCTAACAGTACAAAATGTTTTAATAGAAAACAAGTAACTTGAGCAAGATGATTGTATAATTACAAAATATTCTGATTTTCCAAAAGCAGATGGAAAAAGCTTATGTTGAAAGACATTTTTCAGGAAATGTTAGAACCATCTTTTCTATGGATTGTATGTTGAAGGAAACAGAACATGATATAATGAGAAAGGACAGAATGCAATTATTCTAATATTTTATTTCTATCAGAAGCCAATTTTAGGCATTCCAATGAAAGGCAAAAAAAAAAAATCTGAACTATACAGAGACTCAATGGAAGAAGTTAAAAACTGGAACAGGTGTTGGAAAATTGTATCTGCCCTTTTTTATCCAAAAATGCAAATTGCTTTTTACCAGAAACATTCCAGCTACGTTTTAGCTTGAGAAGATTTAGCGTCTATTCACGCTGGTGCTGAGAGAGAAAGCCATAACTGTCAGCGCACAGCAGTCTGGAGTTCATAATCACACGTCTCTCAACATCCTTCTACATAACGCATAGGACTAGGTAATTACAGAACAATTTTTTTAAATCTTATAATTAAATAAAATTATGATAGAAAAAATAGAGAAGCAAGGAAACTTATGAACTGAGGCTGCCAAATACTTATAGTTAGGCCAATTTTCTTAAGTAACTGTGATATGTAAACCCCAAAATGATAAGAAATCAACAATTTTCACTCACATATAAGATTCTTTAAAATTAAGAACTATCTTCACTTTGTTAATGGCATAAATAGGCAGAGCTACTACGTCTAGGAGCAAAATTCACGCTTCCACAGCGTGAGCGGAATCCTTTCCTTGTTATAGACACTCCCACCCCAGTTCTCAAACTTAAACCAGCACAATTTTCTCAACTCCTAGGCCCAGCCAGTGTTGTTAAAAGTGCAGTTTTCTCTTTAGAACCTGTTACTGCAGGACGGGTCGATTTATTGAGAAGAGGAGCGAGTGAACCACTTGCACTAAGAGGAGTTTGACCTCAGGCTTCGTGCGGCGTCCATCAAAGTCAGCCCCGTAGCTCCTCTGACACCAGTGCGTTCCGGTGCCACGCGTCCAGGGAGCTGTGCCCGTGCGCCACAGTCCCAGTCTGAAGAGCATCCTCACAGACCGGCACAGGCTTTCACTAATCTCACAACTCCCCTTGACGGGCTCGGCAGGTAACACTGCATCGTCCCGCGCACTCGTAGCCTTCCACAAACACATTCCACTCCTGACCTTCAGTACCTGCATGCCATTTCCATCACGGGTGGTCCTCCAACACACTGCAAGTCAGACCCACAACATCCACCGAAATTTGTGTTCTGGGCCTCATTTAAAAGCGGCGCTCTTTTTATTACTCAGATGAGTAAGAGCCGAAGAATGAAACCTTTCCTTCAGGACCTTTCCAAAGGTCTCCGTCCCACCTGACACCCCACTGTATATTCACTGGCCTTTGTTCTCTTTTGCTTTAGTGCCTTTTAAATACCTAGTGGAGGGCTCTGAAGTATTCACACACGCATCTGATGTAGCTTGGTATCTAAACAAATAAGTGAAAGGAAACCAGGCCTACAAGAGGTGAAAGACCAGCATAAATCTGAGTGGACCACCAACTTCCTCTCTTTTTTTTTTATGAAATAAGTGGTATTTCTACAATCTAGCATTAGCTTAAAGTTGCATTGCATGCTTTGACATATTTTAATATGGCATCTGCAGATCATTTCAAAGAGAAACAAAGTTTTCTGGGTGCTTCGTTTTACTTCCAGAGCTGGACAGTCTTGGTTATCCACAATATCTTGCATCCGTTTGGGAATTGCTCGCACAAGATTCGCTTGATGACAGTTCCCATTAGCACACATTCATTTACGCATACTTTTTTTGCATTTGCAAAATTCCTTTCTTCAAGTGGATATGAAAGATTATTCCTTTAATAGTCCCTTCCCCACAGGTAGATAAGTCTCAACCGGGGAAGCTGTCGCTCACCATGACCACTAGATCAAAGGGGCTCCAGCAGAAAGACTATCTCTGAATCTGTGAAGGGTCACTCGTCCGCTAAGCCCTGGCTGGCATTCACATCAAACGATGGGACAATTCCTTCCCACCTGTTTTCACATTACAGTGTGGCTGGAAAAGTGGTATTTTCAGTAATGCTGCTTCACGTCAGCTTAGGTACTAATCAATTACTCCATAAAATAAGGCAAAATTTATTTGATCAACGTATCTTCCTCCTTCTTCTGGGCACTAAAACACAAAGAAAACCTTGGCTAGTCACCACAGCTATGATGAGATGGTTAGCTGGACATTCACCCTCTGGCCAACCAGCATATCTCAAACCAGAATTGATTTCTGGTCCCTCTGTACATCAAGTGCTGACACTTAACTGAAGGCAGATCCTTCCTGGAAAGACAAACTTACAGGAGCTGCGATAGGCTTCCTTTCTCTCCCAAGCTGAAGGAAGTGTCCAGAACATAATTTCAGACAGGATTAGATGGAAGGCCTGCATATGGTTCTCAGCTGATCCTCTATCAAAGTGGATTACATCTTTCAAAGAGATATTTTCTACCTATTATGGACTGCTTTTGTTCACTATATAGCCGATTGACTTCAATAAGGCTGTCAGGTCTAATTATAAATCATCTTCTTCAGTGACTCTGAGCAGCCTCAGCATCTGTTTTCAAACCTCAGATACATTTAAAAATTTGAAAAATCCCCATCCTCAAACATAGTATTAAGTAAAAATCAATTCTAGGTTAGCCCTCAAACCTTTATATTTTTTGCCAGTGGAAAGTTTCCAAAGAGTGGAGGAATACACTGGACTTTGGTTCAGCTGAAGCCCCTTGCACAATTTTAGATTCAGTCCAGCTGTCCAACTAACTAGCTTTAAAAAAACAAAAATACTGAGAAGCAAGTTGAGGATCAGTTTAGAATAACATTGTTTGACTCATACAATCTTACGCAGTTACTCTTTCAGTTCGGAAAATTTTGGGAATTCAGAAGAACCAAGAGGTATTTTTCAATCACAATGAAATTATTTTTTCTTCACCCTTTATATTAAAACTGTGTATTACACTTCCATGACGCTTCCATCCTGAAGGACTGCTGAGGTCTTCACAGATTTTCTAACTTTTGAATCTCCATCAGACATACAGAAAACTTTCTCACATTTTTACTTGAAGCAAAGCAGACACAACAGGACTAGTTCCATCTGCACATACAGCAGCAAACCCCTGTTCACATACCTCGAGCAACCAGCTAAAACTAAAGGCATATTTAAAAAAAAAAAAATTATATCATAGCTGCACTGTTGTGAACGAGATCTGAACCCACTGGCATCTACGGAATTTTGCCTGCGTGAAAAACAACAGTTTTAGCCTCTTTCTGTATTGTTTGTATTCATATGTAGTGAAAACAAGGGGTATCTGAAAGGTGGAACAGGGACAAAAAGGTCTGGTAACTACCAGTTCAGAGATAAGGGTAAAGAATACACTGACTTTAATTTATAAACTCCTCCGCCGTTAACAAAGTTCAAATCCTTACCTGTATTAGAAGGGCATAACAGTTACAAAGCCACAAAAAGAAAAGTTTTAACAGCAGCAATATTTTCTACTCTCTTTCTGTTCCAAATTATCAGAGAGCTGAGTCCACTCATGAAAAGCAAGATCCCACCTCTGGAAAGAACGGTCTGTAGGGCTGACGGCAGAAGGTCAGCCCTAGATACCATCGTCTTTTCCAGAGCGCGAGGCAGGGTCTCCCATTGACTTTAGACAGAAAAGATGATGCTTGGAACAGCTTAAAAAGTCCTTGGCATACAGCAGAATTAGGACCAGTTAGACACTGCTGCACTCATTATTGACTCTTATTCCGATTTTAGGAAAAGTCTATCAAGTACTAGGCACCCTGAGCAGACAATTCAATTGCCCAATTTGCCTGTAGTTATCTTCTTTCTCTTTCTGTAGTTGAGTCTGAGCCGGGAATTCAGCTGCAAGCATTTCAACACTGATGATTCACTGTTTGAAGGACCTCCAGGGAAGTCCTACAGTACCTCCAGACAAAGTTCTCGCCTCTGGCTTTTCTTGGCTTGCAGGTTTATTACCCACTAGAGAGTTTAGACTTATAATATATCCAAATATAACTTAAATTCTAGGCTCGTACATGTGCTGATGGACTCTGGAGCTCCTAATTATGATTGCATATTCATATCAAGAGATGAGATGCTAAATTGCAGACTTGATCCCACACTGTGCCTCTGCACAAAGCCACAGCTGATGCTGATCCTCAACTGGAAGAATGGGAGGGGGCACAGGAAGATCCAGCTGTTGCTCATTGGACTCAAGAAACAAAACCATTTACTTTCTGATGTGCAAATTGATGAGAATAAAATAATGTGAGCAAAATAACATTCCCCACCCTCTCATTTACCAAAAAAATAGCTAATGTCTTCAAACCTAAGGCTGTAACAAAAGGACAGTGGCATATAATAACGGGAAATATTGCTTAAAAATAAGTTAATGAACATTTTTACACTTTGTTTCCTCCTTGAAAGTTTAGCCAAAACAAATCTTACTAAAGTTAATTTCTCTCAGGAGTAATAGGGTCGATGCAGCATTACACATTCATGCTCTGGATTCCAATAAAAAAGTTGTTACCATAGCAAAAAGTATTGTTGCAAAGACAACACACACAATGTAACATTAAAGAAAAAAAAACCTCAAAAAATATTTCCAGTGCTCAATAACATAGGATGTTTTCTCCTAATTACATAAAGATGACTGTGCTACTGCTTTGATAGTCTCACTGCGATGAAACGGAGTGGCTCCTTTAAGACTCATTTTTCAAAATGCAAATTTCTAAATTATTGGAGTTTTTTCATGTTGCATCAATTATTTTTAACATGATGCATATCACGCTGCTGCCTGCGGCCAGTCAAGGGTTGGAGAAGGTTGCATTGTGCAAGGTACTGTACCCTAAATTGTAAAAAAGGCAGGTCATACCTCCTAATCTAGGTTAATTCGGGGAAACAGAGGAATAAAGGGGTGAGCTGGGGTAGTATGAATGGAAAGACAAGGCAGCAGTAATCTGAATACACGTGCTCACAGTTTGGCATGCCACTACCTAGTCAGCCACTATTGTTTCAGAAGCATTTTGATACAAGCTAGTTGTAAGAAAAGTTTCAGACACTAATAAACTTTTAGGTTTGTGGGCTTTCTCAGACACCTCACAACATGAGAGAAAGCATGGAAATGATTGCGGGAGTAGACTATCACGTGGGGAAAGCTTGCACTGCTGGAAAATGAAGACAGCTGTAAATAATGATGCAGTACCATCTGAGACATGGAACAGGGCTAAAGTGGAAGAGAGAAGACAGCAGAATGTGTGAAAGAGGATGAAGAGCCAGGAAAATGATCTAAGTAGCAGAGTTTGAATGGACCCTGCAAGGGCGAGGCTGCAGAAAGCACGACCAGAGAGGAAGACATTGCTTCAGTAAAACACAAACTGGAAGGAGCCCAGAAAAGCCTTTGCATGTGCGTGTACACGTTTGTGTAAAGGCCAGGTTCTCTGCATGCCATGTTAGAAAAGGCAGGAAGATTTACCCACACTTACCCGTTCTACCGCCGGTGCGAGTCTAGAGAAGTGAAGGCCAAGCTAAAAAATAAACCAAGATACGGTCTTTGGCAATAAGAGTTCACAGTAGCAAAAGGAAAAGGAAATGCAAAATAAAGTGCAAATGTAGGGACTAGGATTTGAGGGAAACAATCTAAAAAGAGAAATGAAAAATAAATGTGCAGAATAAGGGCATATGAGGGGAGGAGAGTAGCAAAGAAGTTCACTGAAGAGGGCAGTGATGAGAGGGAAGATGGGAGCATGTAACATAGGAGAACGGCAAACAAACCTAAGTGAACAGTTACACTCACAAGCTAGTAAAATAATGTTTACATTCTTGATTAGCCGTCGTAAGACCTTTGACTTCACATTGTAAAGATTATTTTAAGTTTGAAGAGGGAAGAGGTGTATTTATTGACTTGACTAAATTCTTTTACACTGAAAATCAAATGTCATCAGGTAGAATTCCACCACACCAGCCAGCCAGCCCACCTGAGATACACAACATTCTCTGCTTGACTTTGCCACTGGGATGAGATGGAGAAACAAGCCATGTCTTTGGGTTTCAAGTGCAGAGGTGCAGTGGTTATAAACCACTTCTGTCCCTGTTTCTCTACATTCTCTCCAGAGCACCCTTTCCAATTTTTCACTATTAGCTTTTTTTTTTTTTCACTGTTTCTAGATCCCTGCCTTTCTAAGTTCTTTTTTTTTTTCCTCTTACCTCTGTCCTATTGCCCTGCCACTCTTTCCCTCACCCACTGTCCTTCACCTCTGGCAGCACAGTAAAGCAGATTCCTCCTTTTCTCCACTACCTTAGCCCTAGTCAAGCGAAGCACAGAGAGCTTCGGAGAGTTGGTCATTCTTGTTTTCCAGTCTTCTGTCCAGACCTACTGCAACTACAGTGCAACCAGAGGGATGCAATTGCTTGCTAGGTCCCTTTCAGCCCGTGCTCAGTGTATCTGCCAACTGGACTGCATGTGTGCTGCTTCCATGCTGGAGCTCTCTGGTGGCATCTCCCAAAAACATAATTGGCAAATTAAAAAAAAAAAAAAAAAAAAAAAAAAAAAAAAAAGAGGCCAAATTTCAAGCCCTCTCTACAGACCATGGAAGCACTAATATTTCTCAAAAAGACAGTTTCTTATTTATACATAGATATGGGCATAGATACATGCGTACCTACACATTGCCCTGCAAACACAGACAAAACAACATCTTTTTTTTTTTCCCCTAACCCTAGTTGGAGAAATGGCTGAGCATTTTAGAGTAAACTTTCATAAATACTTGCCCAAGGCACACAGCATGGAAAATTTTGGCCCAAATGGTTTAAGTTTGGCAAAGTTCTAAGCAATAGAAAACAGGATCTTATAACAGAAAGTGCTGGGCAGCCTTATGGCAGACACCACTATTTGTGCTGCTTGTAAGACTTCATTTGCTTTAATAGGAGCTGCATGGCAGGGCTCTAATACCCTGGGGCTTCCTGTCTTTCATTTCCTTTGAATATAATCTTGGTCTTAAGCCTTCCTTCCTAAATAACCTCTGTCTTTAATTATTTTTTTTAAGCAAATTACAACTTAACAAGCACATATTCTCTTAAGACAGAGCCTCTAATTATCAAAATGACAGTGCTTCTTAGAATCTGAATTTCACAGTAATTCAGTGACCAATTCAACACGTCAGCAAATAATTATACACCATCACTGCCAAAAAATAATTAAATAGAATGTTAGTCATTGTGTATACCTGCACCTTGCACTACTCCATCACCTGGATGATTCTCGCAGAGGAGTACTCATAAAATGAGCAGCAGGGAGGTACATATGTGCAGTCCCAAGTTGTCACACGATTAACAAATATTTGGAAGCCTTATTAAATTATTTTAGGATAAACTCTGAAGGTGTTTCTCCGTTGTTATTTAGGCAAGACCGTCACAAGTACGTGTAAGAGACATCAGGATGAGGTTCACCGCTCTTGGATACATTAACTAAAATTATTCTGCTAGAAGTGATTTTATATTCATTATCTTGCTGGGAATAACTTTCAGATCCTTAGGAAGGATGGTCTCATTGTGTAGGACTGGCTTAGCAGACTACCTAGACTCACAGTACAGATATGTTGCTTCATCCTCTGATGTGACATAAAGTACTCACTGTTTATGAAGCCAAGATCTTTTAAATCTAAGCCAAGTTTGCTGCAGAGTCCTTAACTCTAACACCTTCCAGGGCTGTACATTTTAAGCTGGAATATAGCATTTTGATTGACTGTCAGTTGCTTTGGGGCTCTATTGTAGCATTAGTACTCAGAGATTTCGGCATAATTTCTTTATGCTGCTTAAAGAAACGTGTCCAGCTCTGACCCTCAATCACCATCAGTACTAATCCATGCATTTCCAACAATTCCTACAAAAATCACAGTCATACCTGAGGAGATGAGACTCAAACAGTGAACCAAACAGAAGTGGCTACTATCTAAACTATTGAGCATTTAGGGAAGAAACTCTGGCTAATTCTGAGATCACTTACTCTCCGTGACCTTTGAAGTTCCTTTCCAACCCAAACCATTCTATGATCTACACCCCCCTCTTTTTCTCTCTGCTCCTGCACACATGCAAATACATATTAGAGTTAGTCTAAGAGGAAAAGAGCCATTTTAGCAGCACGCCCCCTTTGCAGAAGCTGTTGAGAAAGTTTTCATTTGTTCTGGATGAGGGCTGCCTGGGGCGGCTGCGGGCTGCCTTACGAAACCCTCCTAACGCTCTGCTTAGCGGCGAGCAGCCTTCAGGAGTTACCAGCTTCACACCAATGTGACCAGTTGAACCAGAACTAAGAATTTCTACATTCCTATTCCAAATTTCCCCGAGTTAACCACACAACTCCTCTACAATGTATTTTTAAAGTTATTTATGTGATGTTAGGGGCTTCTGTATGTAAAAAACAACATGGTGACTAACAAAATGATACAGCAGTTTCCTCAGAAAAACAACCGCCAGTTTTTACAAGTACTTATTCAGAGTGAAAATTAGTCTAAAAATTTTAAGTCTTTCCTTTAATTAATCAGTAAAATTATACAACAAAATTTTTAATCCTCAGTTTGAAAATGAATGAAAATTCCTGAAATACTTGACTCACCTTATTCAAGGTAAAGACCTGACTCAAGGAAAATTGATCCATCTTGAAAGCAAACTAGAAAATAAGGGCTACACACATCTTCACGTGTGTTATGCTAGTCTAAGCAAAAAGATGACTAACATCACCCTAGATTCAACTTTCCACAGCAATTACCTGAAGTATCTCAATTTATCTTTCCCTGACAGTTTATAATTTTAAGGAAATTTGAGATGTTTGGGTTGTTGGTTTTTTTTCCTTTTAATGGACATTTTAGCACCATCTGCTGGTGTTAAAACTTGCTCTGGAAACTAAACACCAGCTACCTGCTTCATTTCAACTTCCTTAAGGTCTGCTTCTGGCTCTTATTAGGAAAGGTTAATTGCTTGCTTTTCTACTACAGATCCCAGGATTGGCTAAGTAATTTATCTGAATGAATCATGCATCCAGATGGAGTATACCTTCTGGAGGCCATCTATCAGTAGCAATGTGCTATTAAAGAAATACCTCGTCTACAGCTACGTCCAAGAGTAGATGCAGTTGGTTATTACACTGTAAAAATGACAAACTCCCCCTCCTCATTCCTTAAGGGGTAAAAGAAATTTTTTTCTTTCATGTATCCTAAGCTGATGGTGGTATTTAGACTAAAGAATTACGCTGTGATATTGGAGATTTAATGTCTGGTGCACACAGTCAAACACTGACCTACTAAAATTACCTCTGGCTGTAACCAGTTCTATAATTATATGACTTATCCCATCTAGTTCATCCACCTGCTTTTTGTTTTCCTCAGATTATTTCTGGCTCAGCACCACTTCCTTCCTGTTTCAGAACTTCTTGGGGCACAGATAGTCTGAAACCACTTTAGGAAATGGTCACAGTAGGTCTCAGCTGCCTTTCTACAGCACCCGCCCCGAGTACATGAAACATCTCCCACCAAGTACAAGTTTCATCTCTGCCTTGGTTAAGCCAAGCTCACAGAATTCCTCTTTTACAAGACATGCCAAATGCCTGGGTTTGACTGACAGCATCACAGAGCACTAAGAAACCCGCCACGACTTGATGGACTCCCCAGAGGGAAGGGTTAGCATCAGCCCATTTGAGTTCAGGCAGGTCCAGCAAGGAAATGTGCCAGGGGAATTTCAGGTTGTTCTGTTGTGGCTGTTCTTCAGAGCAATGACTCCTACAACATGAAAAACTGGGAATGGAGATGGGGATCATTTTTTTCAGTCTTCCCTTTCAATAGTCAGTATTAATCTTTGTGGCTCTGTCCTGGTTTTGGCTGGGACAGAGTTAATTTTCTTCCTAGTAGCTGGTATAGTGCTGTGGTTTAGATTTAATACGAGAATAATGTTGGTAACGCACTGAGGTTTTGGGAGTTGCTAAGTAGTGCTTATACTAACAAAAGGACTTTTCAGCTTCCCATGCTCTGCCAGCGAGGAGGTGCACAAGAAGCTGGGAGGGAGCACAGCTATGACAGCTGACCCAAACAGCTGGCCAAAGGGATATTCCGTACCATATGACATCATATATAGAAACTGGGGGAGTTGGCTGGGGGGCTGCGATTGCTGCTCAGGGATGGGCTGGGCGTTGGTCAGCACGTGGTGAGCAAATGCATTGTGCATCACTCATTTTGTATATTATTATTATTATTGTTGTTGTTGTTGCTATTATTATTTCTTGCTTTGCTGTCCTATTAAACTGTCTTTATCTCAACCCAGGAGTTTTACTTTCTTCTGATTCTCCTCCCCATCCCACCAGGGGCAGGGGAGGAGTGAGCAAGCAGCTGCGTGGTGCTTAGCTGCTGGCTGGGGTTAAACCATGACAGGCCCATACTTCAATCTCAGTTCCATGATCTCCCAGCTGCTATTATCACAGCCCTGTCTGTACATCTTTCATGCACCCCTTACTCTATGGAATGCACTCCCTCCCTCAGGTCCCTCCCGCAGTCATTAGTCTGTCTTCCCAGTTGACCCTTCTTTGTGTTAAAAACTGCTCCATACAGAATACCCATGGTTTAAAGCTGAAATTCAATTGTCTGAACCTTAATTCACATAGAGAAACAATCTGTCCAAAAAGTACATTCCAGATTGCTGTAAAAAGCTCACGTAAAAGCAGCAGACAGGATGAAATGCCAGTTTAACAGCATGGTGTGTCAAGATGTTATCGGCTAGCAACGGGGCTGGGAAATGAGTTCCTTGTAGTGCAGCAAGGCGACGTGCAGCCCTTCTCCTATAGATATAAGTAGGCTCCAGTATAAGAGTATCCTGCCATGGTCAGCTTAGGCAGCAGTTGCCCCAAGGAAGCTAAATAGCCATGGGACAATTAATTACATTTTGCTTTCCTTCCAGCCACACAGATAAGGTTAAGCAAAGCCCAAACCCTGCTTGGCCATAAATTCTCTATCCTAGAGAGTGGTGACTGAAGAGTTTTCAGATAGATGTTCTTGGGTAAGTTTTCAAAGTCGTGCTCAAAAGGGTCAAGTCAAAAAATAAATCCTGTTATTTGTTAGAAAGATTTGTGTGTACACCTCCCACATTCGCTGCTTTGAAATGGACCCCTTAATGTCTGGAGGGGATACAAAGCCTATGGCTCTTCTAAGGTTTCAGAAGGAGGAAGAAAGGCCACGACCTTTAATAAGGATTATTCTGCAGGAATAGGTCTGCTTGCCTTTGCATAATCTTTTACAAAATAAGCTTGATGAAAGGTGCAATGCACTTATCTAGAACAATTCCTTAAGAACTGTAAAGAATCAAGGAGGACCTTGAACACATTATATGTATTGATAAAAAAAAACTTATGATCAAGAGGTTTAGACCAGAGATGGTTCCATTTGCAATACCCAGCCTCTCCGGATTGCAAAATAAAGAGGTCTTTTTGGTATAATTAGCCCAATTATGTCTGCCAACACTGGTGAATGTCAATTCAAACTAATTTCAGAATTGCTTCTTTCCACATGAATATAATTCATCTCTAATTTCCATCAGTATCAGTGAAATTCAGAAAGAGGTTTATCAAGAAGACATTATTTGGGCGGAGAGGAGTGAGAAAACTCTTTGCTGTTTCAGCAAAATAGAAACCGTGGAAGCAAATTAATTTGGGCAAATTTCCCATTAAAACAAAGCCAAAACCTTTTGAAACTATCCAAATGTCCTTTCCAAAATATTTTGAACAAATGAGTTCCTTTGAATTACAATCTACTTCTGCTTTTCAAATTTAAATTAATGTATATTCAAATAAAAGGTCAAAGTTGAAATGAAAACTTTCTGAATTTAATAAAATTACTTGTCCTGGTCTCACAGATAGCATTAGTGACAGGAAGCCACCCCGTGCCTTGGGAACTCATTGTGCACTGAGACTCAGACAGCTTCACCGCACTTTCTTCCAGTGGCTGCAGATATATGGGAAGTGAGAGCGCAATATGCTGCTAGGGATGTCTTGTAAAGTCATACGGAAAGGTGAGACCAATAATTACTGCATTAGAAGACTGCCAAGTGCATTCAGAAAACTCGAGTAGCTTTCAGTAAGAGTAGGAAAGCATCTGAATTTCATGCAGCAAATTTATCGAAAGAAAAATGTGTTCTCATTACATTTGCCTAGTAAGAGATGTACACTAGAAAACATACATACTTCAGCACATTTCTTAATATCTGAATGTAGCTTCTGTATGTCCATTAAGAAAGCAGGTAACTGAAAGACGTATAGAAATCCCAATTATTCATCTAGAGTTCTGATTCTATGTTTCCAATGTCTTGAGACAGACGATAGGATATTGCTAACAATATGTGGTATAAGAGATAAAATAGATCATTTTATTTGTTTCATTAAACTGCCTTAGTCAATTATGGAAAACATTTTGCATTTTAGAAGTGGTAACGTTTTAATTACGTGAAAAGAACAGACATAAGATTAAACTAAACCAAAGACTTATTTTACATGTGTTTCTCATTTCTTTTCTCATCCTATAGGCAGAAGTAAGAAATTTCAGAATAATGAATGAACATGCACTGAAAATCCCCAAACATTTCTTATCTGTGAATCTCTATCTCAGAGAAAGGAACAAGACTTACTATTTGGGTTGTCAGAGTTCTTGAAGCTGTTCCACGTTAGCCCACGTCCTTTCAGTGTTTGGTTTCAGATGTGGTCACTTTGTGAAAAAGAAATGCCACACTTGCACATCTGATGGGTTATTTCACATTCTGGAAAAAAAAAAAAGAAATAAAATTTTTCCATGTATAAAATATTTTAATTTAAAACTTCTGGCTTAATTGCATTTTCTTTTTACCCCAAGAAGTGCAAACTTACAAGGCGTTAGGATTTTCACAGGCCACACAAAAGAACTCCAAATTGCAGTAAAGGCTCTTTCTAAGTCTGGCAGGTGCTCCCCCATCCACGGCTTCTCCTGCCCTATCTTCTGGGGCTTTGTGCTCACCCAGTCCCGTTATCCTTATATCAGGCTATACAACGTACTCACAATACATAACTAAACAGTTTAAGTGGTTGAAGCACATAGTTTTCAATCAGTCTTGCCCAGAATAGGTTTCACTGGGTGAACTGGGATAGTGTCGGATCAATTGCCTAGCACAACGATGCCATTTTGTGGTTATTCACCTTCCGCTGTTGATTATTAGATATAAGCAAGTTGTTACTCATCTTTACCTCTAACCTAACTTGGGCACTCATCTTCTATGGGTATGTTTGCTGCTACTAGAAGAACACAATCTGTAGATGGCACTTCTCCTTCCAGAAAAGTACTCTTTTACTGTGATCAGAAGAGGAAAAGCAAGGCAAAGCTCAAATATTAGGTATATACAGAAATTTAAAAAAGGAACTACTAGTACATTGCAGTGAAGCCATGCTAAAGGTGACAATGAATTCAGCAGCAGAAAAAGATTACTTTCATAAGGGTTTTTATTAACACAATATAACCTGATAGCAGAAAAAGAGGGCCACCTCCCCCCAGTCATGGTTCAGGTGAAAAAAATTAAAATCTTGAGCAGAAATCCCTTCAGATCATCATGAAAAGGTCTACGCACAGGCTTGGTATAGCGCAATGAAATTAAAAAAGATGTCATGTAGCCATGTCAGCCACATCTGTGACCCATATGGTGCATGTAACAAGAGCATATGTCTATACCTACAGAGAACATTATATGCTGTATGAGGCGAGGGCAAATGTAAAAGTGAAGTAGAACACCTTCACATTACAAACACAGTTTGTTATTTGTGTCACATCAAAGAAAGAGTCGCTAAGAATTATTGCCCTCTGCAGTCATTTAATTATGATTAAGTGAACGAAGAACTAATGTAAATGGTATTTTATACCCCAGTGAATTAAAGTATGAGATCTAGTCAAGGTGAATAAGATTTACAGCCAAAACTCATGCAACCTTACAGTAATTTCATGACACTTTTACTACTAGCCTAGACATTTCAGTTCTTGAAATAATTAAAAGTACACAAGCAAATTTTATTCTTTGGATGCTTATAATAAACCACGGACAGAAAAGAGAATAAGTTGCTTCTCAAGTGATTTATGCACTTCTACTTTTATTATAAAAGGGACAAAGATAATGCAGGGCAAACACAACCTTCAGAGTTTACTATAGAAAAGAAAAAGAAAAGTAAGCATAGTAGGATGCCCACAAACCTCTTTCACTTGGACTAAATCTGACCCAGATTAAAGTCTCAGGACTCATCTTTGGCTAATCCCAAATATGTCTGCTAAAGAACACATTTGTTATGTTGGGACCCCATGCATAATACGAGCAGGGAAAGTCAGCCAACTCACTTTAAAGATACTAAGGATCTTGTCACAGATTTTTAACTCTAAGGAAAACTATTCCCCAGTATTAGCCTTCAAATAGAATTAAGAGTGTTCAAGAAGAAATGCATAACATATCAATGAATAGTTATATTTCACAGCTTTTCCAGCTGGAAGTAAACTCATTTTCCAGTGACAACTGTTAATCCACTCTCTTCTAGAGTCTCTGAAAGGCTCCAGGTAAAGAACAGAAACTTGGCTGACAGAAGAAAGTACCAGATGGCTTCTGGGATGGGAAAAAAATTGAAGAGAAGAAAACAGTGAAATGTGAGTTGTAGAAATAAGGATTGAATCACAATCAAAATGTAAGTAGAGAACCAGAGCCTTCAGGTTTTAACAGGAGCCATGTTAGCAACATAGCATCTACCCAAGTGGTAAAGCTGATGGCCCCAAGAGGCCCTTAAAATGCAACACAGCATTAACAAATTGCATAAATTATACGTATAAAGAGTGCTCTTTGAATAAGCTCTTTTTGCTTACGCGGCCATACACATTTGCAACATACCTATCTCTTCGTACCTAAGATGTGTCACCTCGAATACTCAGGCTATACCAGTATGTGCCTCTTACATAAACTGTGCACTTTTCCATTCTTTTTTTTAAAAAAAAAACCTTAAAATTCCCAATAATCTCTTTGGGAATCAAAGGGATCAAAATTCATTTGCTAAAAAAGCACCAATATAAATGTTCATGCTGTGGTAGTAGACATTGCCTTTAGTAGAGAACGGTGTGGAAGAAAAGGAATGCTGGGACCAAAATTTATCTCTAAAGATAACATGTAACTGACTTAGGAACACAAATGAGAGCGTCTGAGTTACACAATACATGTTCTTGACCTATTGCTCACCTCCTTCCAGCTCTAGACACTGAAGTTATTAACACTCTTTTGTAAAAAAAAAAAAAAAAAAAAATCGGTCCCATTTTAGCTTGCCTTCAGAAATACCATCCTAAAGGAAGGTACCAGTACTGCATTAACATTCCCGGGTCCAGATTTGTATCAAATTTTGCATATTTTTAGCGTATCCCCCTCAGTTGGGGACAAGCATGGTGACTGTGTGACACAACCCACTTAAAAAGCAGGGCCACCGCTGTCAGCTGTGCTGGGTAACAATAGCTCAGGCATCCATTTTATACCCATCCTGAAAAATTATGTTTTGAGAGGATTTTTTTTTCAAATAGTTAGGCGTACAGCTAAGGCTGTTTATGAAATAACAAGTGCTGCATATCATAGAGCAAGCTCAGTAACAAAACGCTTGCTCCTAGCTTGCTCAGACACCCAGACTCATCACACCCATCCTGAGGCACATCCTTCTGCCGCCTCTTCCTAGACACAGCACTGGAAAACAGCCTTTCCCTTGCCTGCCTTCATTTGCCTTTCCCTTCCATTTGATGATCCTCAACCCGATTGGTACGAGAGACTTCATCAAAAAATTCCAGTTGAACTGAACTAGCCAATTCTTACTGCCAATGAAATTGCTTTTGCTAAGAAGTCTGTGTAAAAGACGAGTAGCTGGAGACACCAGAGTGCTCAAGGGATTGGGAACAGGCTATGGAATATTTAACCTCTAGGGTACTGGCTTAAATCCAGAGTCAGGACCAAACTTGAAGCATCATTCTTAGGCAGGCTGCCACATGACACCTTTAAAAATTACACCCGCTCACTCAGGAGAGCCCTTGCCAGTCGTCTTCTGAGAGACTTTCTCCAGTCTGAACCTTACAGCTGAGATCACTACAAGTTGGCGGGCTGTAATTGAGAAACATGCAAAATGTTATGCCAACACAAGAGAAGAGTTTTTGTGTGACTGTATGAGCAACCCTATGAACTCGATTTAGTGGTCTTTCAGAGGACTGACGTGTCAACTCATAATTTTGTTGTCAATACATGCTAGAACACAAGAGACCAATAGCAGAACTTCTCTGTGCCCAGAGCATAAGGACTACATGCAATTATGCCGACAATCTGCTATTTCCTCCACACTGAATCCTTATGGACCAAAAATCCAACTAAAAAATCATAATAATTAACATAAAAAGAAGAAAATAATTTTTAACGGAAATTAAAAGGTAGTAAGGGTAGAAACCATCAAACCTAAAAAACAGTTAAAGCCAAACAACACAATGGAAGTTTAGTCTGTTTGAAACAAAAGACAGTCCCCTGCACCTTTTCCCATACACAGCAGCAGCAGCTGTCTGCTCCTTCTCTCTGACGGTGTTGGAAAGAAAATTCCTATGCCACTCCCTTCCCTCCTCCTGTGCTATCGTTGTCCACAGCACATTTCTTCACACCCTTCATTAAACCTGATCCTCTAACTCTCCGTGCAAAGACAAAATGATTTGCATTTGTTGTTTTGTATCACTGTTCGTCTCAATGAAAATACAGTAACTCCCTTGATTAGTGACTCCCAACTTAACAGGTCTGTGACTGTACAGTATCAGTGAAAGCGCAGCTGGAGAAATAAAACCCGTGTAAATAGCTGAAAAGATAGGTAAAAGTCTGGGCAGTGATCCAAAAACACTAAACTACAGACTCCCAACATCTGGTTCAGGGTGGATTCCAAAAAAGACAGAAAGACAGAAAAAGAAAGACAGAAAGAAAGGATTGATTTCTCTGTATATTTTTTACATAAGGTTTTCATTTATTTTTTTTAATTCATCAAAAATTTTACTCAATTATTGTGGTTTCATTTCTTCACCTTACTGCATCCTGTGGCTTCACTGGTTTAGCCATACTAATCAGAAGGAAGCAGTGCCTTGGACAGGAGTTACGAGCAGCCCTCACTTTCACACTTGCATATTTTATTGTGATAAAAGCGAATTACACAAAAACCTCTACACCTTATTATCCAGCCTCTCTCTCTTTTTAGCTAGGACTAGGCTTATGACACATGCATGAGAATCTGTACTGATTTCATGCAGGCAAATGGTCGTAACAGAGCTAACTCTGGCAGTTACTCAGCTTATCTAAGCACTACCGACTCCAGAGCGAAGCCCACGCTGTAAGTACCTACACGAGGCACCCAGGACTCCACCACGTTGACCGCTGCTGCGTGAAGAATCATTTTCTGCTTTGAACAGTGTTACTAGCCAAAAGCTTCTGCTGAGGAGCTCAGAGAGAACATAATTTTCAAAAGCTTATACATGATTTAAAACCCTAAAAGCCCCCTGGTTTTCAGGGATATTTCTACCCTTAACTTACCCGAGGACTTTTCAGACTCCTGCCTCACCGTGTTAAAGGAGCAAAACATCTACTCTGCATCTGACTGCCTGTTCTGGCTGCACAGAATGCCCCAGGCTATCAACACCAATACATTCACATCACCCTTCCTGCATCTTTCTTAACTAAGAGACCAAAGATGCCGTTCTGACACATGGCTTGCCTCTCCAGAAAAGCACTGCAGCCGTAAGGACTCTCTCCCAAGCAAGGGGCACTCTGCCTTGGCTGGGTGGCTTTACTCAACAGCGGTTTTTGCCTTGCATTAAGCAACTGGTAGCAGATGTGCTGCTGGGCCTCCACGCTGCTCGCACACCAGCTTTGTCCCCTCCGTTTACCAGGACTCCTTCTCCCGGGTACCGGTACCCAGCTGCCCAGCAGCTGCGTGCCCACGTTGCAGGTAGGCCTCTGTCCCCCCAACCGCTGCCAGCGGCATCCAAACCTCCAAAACTCTTGATGCGTGCACTCACAATAATCATTAAATGCACAAATGAGATAATGAGAAGCTCTGAAAAGTCTCCAAACAATTTCAAATTTGCCTACTTTGTGCTTCAACGCTGCCTCACTCGGAGCTGAGCCATGAGCGCTTGTGTGCTTTCCAAGTGTTATTATACGGAATCAAACGCAGAGAGAGAAAAAGATTCACAGGGGGTAGTTGTGTGATTCTCCTGCCCAAAGACTAATTCCCCCCTACACCTTGGCAAAGTATGCATTTTCTTACTTTCTGCTCTCTCAAAACAGAAAGAAGGTTCAGGACAATGTTTAGGACTTGGCACCGGGCAAGCGCACAGCCAGGCTGGCCACAGCCATCTCAGCTCTTTGCCAGGGGCACCAAAGAATGTATTTCCATCAGAAACCCGTTTACGCGACCAGCTAGGGACTGCCAGGCGGTACACGCTGTGAGTTAAACGGCAATAGGCCACTCACAGGCTCCGCGATGAGCTTTCCACTGATGAGAGGGGGCAATGACGTTACTGAAATGGGAATCCCGTTAGGGCACTGACAGGTAATATAAGGAATGAGATTAATTCTGTCCCTCAGAAACAAAGTCCCTGAGAAATAAGGAAGCTACCGTTCTTGAAGATCCCTGCAATTTATTCTTTAAGATTGGAGCCTAGGGGCAGCAATTACATATGCACATTGTTCAAACCTGAAATCTTTTCTTGAAATTCTCTTTAAATTATGCCAGGGTGCCAGACTACCTTTTCTACCTGCTCATGGCTTGCTTCCACAGAAAGATCAGCTTTGCCCCACAGCCTGCCCTCCTCCTGCCCATGCCATCTCACTTGTCCCTTTCCATCAGCCCTAGCTTTGAACTGACCCTTCAGCAAGCACATGCAGCTCTCTAGACCACCAGAAAACAACTGACTTTCACTCTGGAAATACTTGACTGATGTTCCACTGCCCCAGGCAGAAGAAAGAGAATAAAGCAGCTTGCTGCATAGTTGACAAAGCACGAGTGCTTTGAAAAATGACTGATAGGCCCTCCACCCCATACCTTTGTGCTACCCACATCAGTCTAAATGTTCACACCCAGGCACCTAGATCACACACTGCGCTAAAGGAACAGTCACAAATGAGAGAGGTAATTTCAAATCAAACAGAGTTTCCTTCTGAGATATACTAACACCACTTTATAATGAAAGCGACAGAGGAGTTGCATGAAATGCCCTGATCCTATCCAGTACCTTTTACCCCATCTCCTGCAGTTATTAGATTCTTCTGCAATCGAGTAATCTAGCAGAAAGCTAACCCCAAAAGACAGGGCAGGACAAAGTTTTCACCTGAATTTCTTTCCAATGAGTTTGGAACCGTTGGGTTGGCTTGGAGACAGCAAGTACTAGCTGCTGTGCAGCTCGTGGATTAAAAATAGGGGGAAGGAGGAGAGGGGGAAATATCTGAATACAGCCTCCGTGACTCGCCTTGTCAGGCAGATTTAATGAAAGCATTTCACAAATATTTACATTAGACTAGGTAGAATTCTAGCATTTTACAGAATGTCTTTTTGCAGCCCATGAGCCACTCGAAAAGATGAATCATGACAGTCAAAAGCACATCTATATCCTTCCTTTACAAGGCTCTTGCTTTACAGGCAGATTTATACACTGCCAGGGCAAAAATCTAGCTGAGACAGTATGGCCTCATCCTGTACAATGAAGGCAACACACCACGTCAGTGAAGCTTAAAGGAAGTCACTTTTTTCTAAATTTCAGCCCTCTGGCTTTTCACCACCTGGACACCAGTTCTGAAACGATGACCTCATCATTTATCATTTTACCTTTCAGTGCTTTACTTAATACATGACCTGCTCAGTAAAATATTTGCAGACTTGGTACTCTGGTACTTTATCCCATTACAAAGGCACGCATAACATTTCACATCTCTTTCATGCAGGTGGTCCTCTGTTCTAACTCAAGGCCAAACAGAATATAAAGTTAGGCCAGTTCAGCAGGATAGGTGAAGGCAT
Source organism: Chlamydotis macqueenii (assembly GCF_036417535.1). Taxonomy (NCBI): domain Eukaryota; kingdom Metazoa; phylum Chordata; class Aves; order Otidiformes; family Otididae; genus Chlamydotis; species Chlamydotis macqueenii. Next base: position 3,010,149 of record NC_141566.1, read on the forward strand.
CTGAACCGAGGAGAGGGAGTATGGTAACTGCAGATGCCAAGTGTGGCTATACATTTCAAAGATAGCGCTAATTTATTTATTTGCCTTACAGTGACCGAATCCATCTGTCCAGTACAGATGATCAACCACAAGACGTCTAAGAATCACTATGAATCAACATTTTTTCATTAAAATTGTTCACATATGTACCAAGGAGCCACAGAAAGGTGTATTAAAAATGGTCCCGTTCTTTCAGGCAATTCCACTCCATTAAATTTTACGAGTACACATGTCTGAGGAGGAGAAGAAGAGAGGAAAAGGAAAAAAAAAAAAAAAAAAGTATGTATAAGATACTTTCATGTTCCCAGTTTATTTTTAGAATGTTTAACAGTGCAAAACCTAGTGTCTTTTCAGTTCATTTCTCCATTTTTTTTTTCTCCATTCCAATAAAATATTTCCTGTGCTAGATGATCTCTCTCTCTCTCTCTCAATAGTTTTATACCGAACGATCTGGTTGCAAACATCTTCAGATGCAGTGATTTAGATTTACAACCAGCAAACAGAATATATCGATGGAAGTATCTAGACAGAGGAGTTACAATACACACAGGCAGAAGGCATTTCTCTTCAGCTTACTTCCAGAATGCATTTGCACAACTGGTTTTGATTTCTATTTCTATTCCTCACCACGGAGATAGAGGTGAAATTTGGTGCTTATGGCACTCGGTGCTGATAGGTACTGGGAACGCTGCCATCTCCAAAGACGACACTGTAAACTGCGGGGACTCAGTCACATCTACAGATCTCTACCAAAGGAAGTCTGCCCTTTCAAAAAAGAAACAGAAAAAAGAGTCGGGAAGAAGATTTCCTGTGCAGTCTAGATTTCTGTAACACATCCCTTCAATTCTGGTTCAGAGCCTGCCTGAGCAAAAGACTGTCACGAGAGCAGAAGAGCAGATCCAAAGACACACAGGTGACAGAATCTAAGACTGAGAAGTACTTTTCAGAGCCCTTTATTATGAAAGGTTGCTAAGGATATTGTTGGGTCCCCAGTGACTGACTTACTATTATTCCTCTTTTTTTCAAAGACTCAGCTATTGTGCTCTCAAATTAAGATTTGGCTTCGGCTTTCCGAAAGGCATGAATAATAATAAAACCATATTGCTGCACATATGACTTATGATTAAGCAGCTCTCTGGGTTATATACAGAGGAAATGTCTGAAAAGGCACTGGCTGACACTTATCAAGGAATTTGGAAATGGAAATTACAGCAAAAGAAAGTAAATTAGCCAAGAATTTTAAAAGAAACAGAACACAATGATCAAACAGATGACATCAAATTAAAACCCCAGATCAGGAACCAATGCAAAAAACCTAAGGAAGACGTGCTTTCAAGCCGGTGGCATCATATTTATGTATGTTCTATGTCATTCAGACATATTCTGGTACTTTCATTAAAGACACAAAGCATATGATTTTGAACTCCTGTGTTTTTGTCTCTGTTGCATATTATCAGCTTTCCAGGGCTTTGCAGATTAGTGAAGTCAGCCCCCATTCATAATTCTGTTGCTCAAATTCTACTTAAAGTCAGTGTTGGAAAGTAGTGCTTTCCAGTAGTATGCTTATTGTGAAGAAAGAGTACAGCATTTTTCAAGACATGAGTTAATGAGTCATACTGTTTGTGTTTCCCAAATAAATTAATAACAACAACTAACAATTCATTCCTTAAGTTCCTGCATGCCCACAATTCCAACCAACTGCAGCGGGAGCCAGAAATGCTCTGCAGCTTTCAAAATGAAAGCTGTCCTATGTGTTCCAGCAGAATTTTCTACAGATGAATCTGATGACGATTAAAGGTGACGCCTAAAATCTTTGGAAACTAGATTTTAAAATTAGAAATCCTAAACCAGTAAAACATAATAAGTTTATTATAGAACACAGTCTTTTAAGACTATGACTCCTTTTACCTGTGCAACCTGCTGTTGAGTAGCAGACTCCACGTTTATCAATGTTATTGGCATTGACAACATTATAATTAGAATCATTTATTACCAGTTATTCCTTGACAGCATTGGTAGAGCAATCCAAAGAGAAAAGTGTTCACTTTTATGAAATGACCAGCACCTGGCAAGAAAAGCCGAAACCTGAACTCATGTCCTGGATGAATCTATTTTAAGTGTCTGTCGGTATACTCTGTACGTAAAGCACATCTTTGTGCAAGGATCTCAGAGATTTGGAGTTTTCATTTGTTTGTTTGTTTTGGGGTTTTTTTTGTGTGTGATTTTTTTTTTTTTTTTTTTTTTTTAACAAGTTGGGTGTTAGCATTCCTTCCACGTGGAAAGACAAAAGGTGGCTCAGTGTGGTGCACAGGTTAACCCAGCATGAAAACAGCTGCAGCAGCCTCACATGCTGGGCTCCAGCATATGGCTAAATGGGATGGCTGTGCAGTTCTTTAAGGTGAACAGGTTTTTAAGATTTCATTTCAGGGAAGTACAGTAATGTACAAAGCCACTGTGTCTTCCACAGCTGCTAAACAACTGCCTTACCTCTGCCCTGAAAAGAAATACCCCAGAACTGGGACTCTTCATGTTTAGCTATCAGAAACAAGAGAGATGGAATCAGAAATGAAGATTGACTTGTGTATAGTAAGCCTGGATGGGGGGTGAGGACAGCAGTGCTGTTTAAGTGAGGGCAGCGGCAGTTCACCTATGTGGGGAGAGGAAGGTAGCGCATCGAGGGTTATATAAGCAAAGTCACTTGTGGAATGTGCAGAATGTACACAGAGGGTGTGCCCGGAGCTGGGGGCGCGGGGAAGAGCCTCCAAACCCATATGTAACAGGTTGCCTGACAAAAGGCATTTCCAAAACGCAGCCCATGTTCTCTGCCCTTACTGCTGCTTCTGCCCTTGGACTCAAAGCCACAAAAGTCATCAGACCTTAGCGTGGACAGTACAGTGCGTTATTTAATACCACTCAGATAATCATAAATAAAATAGTCAACATTTCTCAGTGCCCTCATCTCCCTTCCTGAAACAGGCAAGACTTCTGCAATTGTTGGCAACAAAGTGCAGGCAAGATATCCAAATCAAAGGTAAAGAAAAAACTTCATACCATTTCTGGAGCAGTCTGGGTTTTTTCCTCTTGCTGCTTTGGATTTTTTTCCATGACTAATTAACACATGACCCCCCTAAAACCTACTCAAACCCCCAAGCAAATAAAGGTCAAAAAGAAACTATTTTGATTTTCAATGAGTCTGCTCTAACCACTGTAACACTCCTTTTGTTTTCCTCTTCAGGTGCCACTTGAAACAATCAAATCCAACCAGCAAAGGTATTGAAAGTAAGTCCACTTATATTTACAGATGTTTGTAAAGCAAGTCCTCATTAAATTCTGGAATAAAACCTCATCCAGCTGAGAGGCAGATTTATCTACCTAATGCACAAACCCAAGGATCTGTGGGAATTTGTGTGTTGAATGCACTTGCTAAATACTTGACCAGTGGCTTTGTGGACCTGCAAAGAGCGTACAAAAGCGTGCCTGAGTATCCTCTGACTTCAGTACAAAATCAATTAGGGGCAGAATTCCACTCCTTCCTGCTCAGCTACAGGAATGCATCCTGTGTTTTGCGATTGCCAACAAGAAAAGTGAGTTAAACTATCTACAGTGATACTTGAACTAGCTTTAGTGATCAGAACTAATTATAAGAAAAGTTCACACATTGAATGTCAAAGATGACTCCACAGAGGAAATATAACACATGAAACACATGTTCCAGACACGCTGTTCAAAACAAATCTGAAAAAAAAGATCAAGGGATCTGGAGTATTTCTCACAGATTCTGCAAGCTAAGTAATGAAATGGCATTAAATAAATTACTTGGTTTCAAATTACTCACTATGCAACCACAAACTACAAAAGAATACAGTTCTTCAGGAGTACCCTGCCCACAGCAAGACAAATGTGTCTGGAGAAATACACAAAGAAGAGCAGAAGCTATCAGATACTGTTTAACCGTTGGCCATGACTTACATTCTGTTCCGTAAACACCAACAAGTCTCTTCTTCATGAGCAGGATTTTGGATGGACTCGCTAAGCAGTTCTGTTCTGAGAAGTTGAGAAGACAGCTGTTAGCAGGCACTGAGAACGATACCTATGTAACACCTCATTGTACAAATGCCTCCAGCAGCAAATGGACACGGACATGCAGTCCCACAGGCACCTCTGAAGCCCTATCCCATTGGCTCTGGGCAGACCCCAGCACAGGACTGGGGCACTAAGGTAAATTCCATTGAGAACCAGACATAGTTCTCAGTGTTTAGTTCATTTTGCAGGTCCAAAACTTCACACAGGACCACCATTTCCAGAGATGGCATTGTTTTTTTTCTAAAAGGATTGTTGCCCACGCATTCAACTTCTGTTAGAAAAGGGATCCTCATTTCTTCTGGAAATTTCATATTCTCAAGTGCCATTTTCCATAGAAATGGCCTCATTTTAGAGTTCATAGAAAGCGGAAAAAGCAATAAAACCTTTAGATGTGAGGTGATTTTTCATCTTGCTAGAAATACTTTAGCACAATTCTAATTCACCGTCATCTCAGGAAAGGCTGCCTATAATACACTGAAAGCCAGCTTGGGCTTTAAGCCAGCAAAGCACTCCAGCATGATTTCAGCTTTTATCTCAGGCACTGTACCACTGACTTCAGTGAGGTGGCTTAAAAATTATCACAATTAAAAAGCTTAAATGGCTTGCCAGGTTAGAGCCCTGGTGTGAACTTCCTGTAATGAGTGTCATAGCACACAGCTGTACCATTTGGAGTTTACAACGCCCTACCACACGACCCAACCCGAGTAAGGCCCTACAGATGAGCTCCAGGTGAAATTTGATGGGAACAGACAATGCTTGCAAAAGGCCTTCAGCAGAGGCCTTTGTATTCAAGAGTCTCTTATCCCAGTGTAGGTGAGAGCATACTTTATACATCCCAGGAGGAAAATAACTTACTCAGAGAGCTCTCAAAGAAAGATAAAGAGTACAGACAGGAAAGCTATTGTGCATAAATCCAGGTGGAATCATAAGTCTTTCTCAAAATGCTGAAAAAATAAATCCCCCTCCCACAAACTACATCAGACGATGTGGTTCCCATCCACAACTGAGTGGCAAAACAACTTCCCACATAGTCACATCTGCCTCCTTTTTCCTCTGTTCCATCGCTTAAATTCTGCCATGAGAGTAAACGCAAGAGGGGGCAGGGGCTGTATACGCGCATCGTCAGGGGAAGGAGAAAAGGAGGGAACAGGATTTGTACCTTAGATGTTTGCACATGAATTTGGCTTCAGCCTTCATTGCGTTTACATGCCTTTGAACACTTTCTGTTTCTTTCTGCATTCTTTGCTGCTCTATTTTTTTTATTTTCACCTTCTGCTTCTCAGATCTTTTGCCAGACTGCTTATTTAATTCTACTTGTTGCACTAAAAACACCATTGTTGTCATCCAAATTAATCCCTGAACATAATAAAACCCTCAGAATAACTCAGACGACCAGTTTTCCATCCTTTGGTCTCACTTGAAGTGCAGTATAAAAGCCAGATCTGAGAGTTTACACAGGACCAGTCCTAGGTACATAGCATTTTAGTAGGCAGGGGAGTTTTTTTCTTCCCTACCTATCTTATGCCACCAGTTAAGACTGCTCAGAGTTCCCCAGCCCAGTTAGCCCCTCTTCCAATGTAATCCGTTGCCAGACTTAATGGTTTCCAAATAAACTTGGTACTTTTCAAATATTGAAGTGGCCTTTTGTGACAGGTTAGCTGAGAAGCAAGATAAAGCAAGATCACCTTTACTTTTAGGGATGAGGGAAGAGAACCATCTCCTAAGAGTCTGTAGTGAAGTAGTAGGGCACTCTGGCTACAGATTTCCTGTTAAGTCTCCTATGTTCTTCTCCATTCAAACTGCACAGGGGAAAAAAAAAAAAAAAAAAAGACAAGAAAAGAAACAAACACGATAGGATCAGTATTTTTCTCAAACCTGTATTGCCATTATCTGCCCTGATTCTCAACTTTTTTCCCCGTGAAGGCTTCCCAGAGATGAGAAGGGCTCTGAAAAGACTAAACATTCTTTTGCTGCAGATCAAATATCTATCCTTTTAACAGTCAATCAGGATGGAAGGGAGCTAAAGTGAATGAACACAGCAGTCCAGGCCATTAACCCAGTCAAGTATTCATATCATGCATCACGGGGAACAAAACGGGAACGTTGTCATGTTTGAGGAGCTGGACAATCCTTCTCAAACTAAAGCTTTTGGGGCCAACTGTGCATAGGGGTACTCTGCAGCACAATGAGAGCACAGGCAGATGAAGACACCCAGCAAATGACACAACCTGATCACAGGACAGGACCTGGCCAGTCTGTCAAATTTACAATTTTTAATTACTATTTTTTTGTGTATTGTTTTTAGGGAGAAGAAAGAGAAAGCAGCAGATGCTAAAAGAAGGAATCGCTAGAGGAAGGAAGATACGTAAAGCACTCAGAAAGCAGTACAGACTCTACTTAGTTTTCTTAGAAACTTCAATCTCAAAACCTCTCAACAATAACAAAACTTCTGAAACTGTAAATAAAGAATCAATCTCTTCTTGCTGGCTTTGTCCAGTCAATCAGTACTGTATTTTTTCAAGGGTAGCTCACCGATTACCCTTCAGTCTTTTTCATTTCCTTGATTTGAACTAGATGACAAATAAATATCATAAGGTGAGTTTAAACAGCACATCAGTGAGACAAATATTTATGTGAAATATAAGCAAAGTACTCAAACTGAGACTATAATATTTTTTGAAGCTGTTCTGGCTTTTAAAGGACTACTTTAGACCTTTTCTTACAGTCTCAAAGATTCCCTTCCATTTTATTTTTTTTCACAGAGAATTTACAATTGTTCCTACCATTTATGTCATCCAGTAGTGCTTCTAAATTAGAAAACCAGACTGGAACTTCCACAGCCCGTCTGGGTCTTAACCAATCTCAGCTCCTCCGCTCTGACAAAGCCCTGGCTGAGAGATAAAAAAGAAACACATACCTGCTTGTTAAGAGCTATTCACGCCAACTCTTCCTTCCCCTTGCTACTTTGCATTAATCACAAATTAGAAAGCATTTTAATATTGTCAACACAGAGAGCTTATGCAAAACCAGATGAGAGAAATAAATCAGAACAGTTACAAAATCTTTGAACTTGTGCTTATGCTGCTTTAGCAAAAATTAATTGACTAGACTACACACAGGCTGCTTTCTAGTCTGTAGACACAGAAGATGCTATTGTAGCAAATAGCGTAGTTTGAAAAGTAAGTCCTTAACAATTAAAATTGTGATTAAGCCCAAAACATTTTAAGTATTCACTTTTTACATTTAGGATCTCACTTGATTTTGCCATTCGCTGACTGGAGGAAGCTAAATTGTAGTTTTCTGCTCCACTTTCTGTTCATACCAGGCTCACAGTTTAGCTCTGACAAGAAACTCAGCAGGATCGAGTTTAAATAAAAATATGCAGTTTCCAGTGTTCTTGTGGATATATTTTCCAGCTCACAGATATTCACACTAATATCAGACTCTGTAAAAAGTAAAACCAAAAGCAAAGTCTAACCCACATTTTAGTCCTAAAGTATCTGGCAGCAGTCCTTCAATCCTGAGATAAAACCACAATAAGATCACTACATTTACGAAGAGCAAAAAGCCCTCCTAAAATAAAGCCTGTGGGGTTTTTTCCCCGAGTATTTTATCATGCCCTGAAATAGCCGATTGCATCAGAAGGTCTGAGACAGGAGCAAAAGCTGGTTTGACATTGACACTTCCAGCCTCAGCAGAAAAATTATCCTGTCGTTTGAAAAGGTATTTACCACCTTGCAGCTGCTCTTTCCCACGGCAGTGTTTCTGGCCTCTCAGAACTGCTTAGGAGGGATGCTCTTCCTTATTTTAACTTATCTGCCATCAATAAGAGGTAACTGATAGAGAAGAAAGTAATGTACATAGCTGAAATCCTTTGAACTAGAAGCCCCTCAAAGCTTTCACCGAAAGGCAGGTTCTTGCACTCAGACTGGGGCTGATATCCCTGAACCATAATATTTACATTCTTTCTCTTTTACATTGCTTTTCCTTAGCACTTCCATGAGACTCTTAAAAATAGAAGGTGAGCCACTATAACTAGACAGCAGGCTGGTTAGTGGCATAGTGCTCCCCGTGGCTCGTCCGTGCCTGTTCCTTTTTGATGAGCAGGGGAAATGCCTCCTAGGTCAACCGGCGCATCTCTTCCTACTCCTGCCAGTGCAAGACGACTACATTGCACCTCTCCACGCTGGCTCACGCCCAAGAGACTACGGTACCACTTGCACAGGTTATGTAACGAAGGCTGCCGAGAGCTTTACGTAGCCTGTGGACTTAGAAAACTAAACGGGCTCTTCTCATGGAGGCTCTATTCGAGGTGGTTCCTCTGTTTATCTGACTTTCATGCCACTTCGCCTGCTGTCCACAACTGTTTCAGGAAGTTACCTGGCATTGCAGCACTTCAAAATTTTAGGAATTCGCTCTTTCCCAATTCATGTCGTCAACATCTTTCAAGCAAATTTAGTTGTCTTTTCAATGTCACTTTCTTAAGGTCTCCTCATAGTAACTAATCTCTTGAATACCTAAGTTTAACACAGAAATAATAAACAGTTTCATTCTATCTAAGGCCTTTCATCCCAGAAAGTTTCCTGCACATCTGATCTGCTTCACATGGGGAATCTCTAAACTCTTAACCAGTGTGGAAAGAGTGAGACCTGTCAGCCTTCTTGCTGCTTTTTCATCTTTCTCCACAAGTTGCTAATACTGTGACACAAATAATCTCTGTGCAGTGTCAGAATGAAGTAATATCTTAACACAACAAGAATTACTCTTATTTGGTGCATAATTTATATGCACATGGGTGTTTACTGCGCCAATGCTGCATTTCAGTTAAGGCAAGGTAATTCATACTCCGCACAGCTGAAACACAAAACCATGATATAACTAAAAAAGAATGAAAGATAATACTGCCTCCAGCTGAAGGATAACACACAGAAGAAACGGTTCTTGAAATTACTAGGATCAGTCATCATTTTCTTCACAATCTGCATTTACATAGCTTAGAAAGCAGCAATGTTAAAATGCATCTGAGGTTTTTTCATTCCAAATGCATATCTTTTCTACAAATAATGTTTAAATCTGTCTAATCGTATTTTAGCTGCGAAAAGGTAAAAGTGACTAGTCGATTTAACTAATTTTACTAACTTGATTTTGAAAATCCAAATATTGGCCTAGTTTTTCACATTTTAAAAAGTCACAAGTAAAATGATTCTTCTAATAAGTTTTCTAATCAACTACCAGTGCAGAGGTTTTTGTCTGTTCATATTTTCTTTCTTACAGAAACCAAAAGAGCCACCTCTACTCCACAAGGCCATTTGTGCCATTTTTGTAACATACAAAACAAATTAAATACATCTTGGAACAGAAAAAAAAGAATAATAAAAGCTTCCTATCAGGAAAACAAAACTTCCACTTATTATTAATTACACTTTAGAGCCTAGAATATTTAAGGACCTAAAAAGAATGGTTTATCACCATGAAAACAACCCCACTCTATTTAATGTATTATACATAGACAAAGGAGACACACAAATTACAGTGTCTTACCTGAAAGAAGACCGTATAGCATGCTAGAGTCATTAATTATGACATTTATGCTGTTTCCATTCGAGTTTCACTATACATATATACATGTATACATGCACACACATATCTGTATTTATCAGTGCTGGCTGATGGTTGGTGATCATGGTTCTGGGTCAGTGAAACAAACACGGTTGCAGTTCACCCTCCTGCCGTAAACTTGACAACTGCAGTTTTCCACTCCTTCCCATGCACATTTATTATTCCCCAAAAGCAGAACATGCCTACACTTAGAAGCTTTTCCAAGTGATTTTGAGAGTACAGCATAAACAACATTGAAACCAAAATAGTTCCACTGCAAAGTACCTCAGGTTCTCAGCAGACCCAATCCACTGACAGCTAAAACTCTGCAGGCACAGTTATTGATTGCGCCCACGGGACCACTCCAATTCCTGCAGAACCGTACGAACCAGAACAGGGAGGGTTGCAAAGTTTAAAATGCTGAAGACCCAACGCCATTTACGCATCCCCTCGCATTAACAAAACCAGCAGGTGCTGCGTTGGCACACACGTGGCTCACAACCTGAAAAGAACACTTACTTCCTTCGCAATGAGATCCTGCATCTGCAATCAACTGCTAACGAATTCCCATTATTAGCCCAGTCGTTCCGATATCCCTTACAGGGTCCACATACCCTTGGTTTCATTTCCACTTTTATGGTCTTCTCATTTCTCCCTCCTTAAGTTTGCTTCTTCCTCGCTTTATTCTGTCACTCTTTACGCTTGATTAGTCTTTCATTTTGTCTGCCAAATGCCCTCTCAATTTAGATTCCTCCTCAGAACCACTGATTTCTCCACCTCTACCCTTTCCTTTAAACGTAACCTGTGGCATGTCTCTTTTAGGCTGCAAATCTTTCTCTAGGGCCTACGCTTTCAGTGTTTATTTGTACAAAATCTGATTAATTTGTAATCCTTTGAAAATTCTTACTAATATTTTAGTAGGATTTTTTTCCCCTCACACTTAGGAAGTGATACAGTGTTTGTCTTTTCTGAAGCCAGAGAGATAAAATGGTCATCCATAACTAGATGTACAAAGCACAGTGGAAAAATTAGGTGGTTTCAGCCAGAAAAACTAACAATCAAGAACCTTTTGGCAGGTCTGAGTTTTAACTTAAAGCTGCAAAATACATCATTTGAGACAGTTTCAAGTCTTGACCAAATCTTTACTGGAAATTACAGTAGCAAAACAAAGCGGAGTCTCCTGAGACACCCTCCCATCTCAGCAAACATTGTTAATCACCTGGCAGCTTATAAGCACTTATTTCACATAAAAGGGAATGTTCCACATTCTAGAATTTGATGGAAAAGATTGTTGAGTTCAATAATACTAAAAACTCTGGCAGCCAAGGTCAAACTTGCTGGGACCAAAATATGGTTTCTCTTAAAATATTATTTCTTTCTTGTAGACTTCAAATGCTGTAAGGCTCAAACTTACGCTTGCTCTTTGCAAGACCAAGTGGCTAGACATTTGACAGACAAAACCCAAACAGTTCACTGTGGATCCTCACAGTAAATGAAGTCATATACAAATGCTATTTTTATTACAAAAGCTGCACAGTTTTCCTGGAAGCTCATCTGTGAAGGTGCTGAATACTACCTACCTAACCAAGATTTCTGTGATACTGCCTCCAACTCCATGGACTTTCCAGGAGACAGGAAGATTTTGAATATCCTTCTCCCATTCCAGTAGAAGTGCTCAGGTTGAAGCAGAGTATCATTAGCAGAGTCTTACAAATGTATGATTTTGATTAAGCATTCATTTTTTCTTCTGGGGACATCAGTAGCATCCATGCACAGATCACTCGATTGCCTTTCTGACTTTTCATTTCTGAGTTTTCATTTGAGTGCCTGGAGAGAACAATATTGTCTTTAATAAGTGAAAGATGTGACGGAGACTTTTTTGCACTATACGACAAACTAGTTTCATTCTCTCTCCTCCCCATCTTACCTCCAGAGCATGACGGAATTTCTTAATTTCTTCTCCAGTACATTTTTGCAATCACAACTGCTGTCAGTCACGCTTTGACATACTGGTCATCGGCCCTGAAAAACAGTATGCACACAGTAATATAACTCTCATTAAGTCTACCTTTTCAAATTAGTTGATTTTGTTTTTCCAGACCAAGCTTGTATCAACAATATCCCACCAAATAAATATAATTGAGGAAATAAAGAACCCAAACATTATCTGGGCAAGCTGCAACAATGCCATTAATCTGCTCACCTGCCCATCCTGCCTCCTCCCACCCCAGCCCCACAACTTTCAGATGTCTTTAGTGTTTAGTTAAACAAAGAAGGTCTTTTCCTCTGTTCCAAGTCTTATCTTTCAGTTTCTTGCCTAAATAGTTCTAAGTGACAGTTTTTAGCATATAGCCTTTTGTCTCCTTTCTAGCATTATGCAGGCCACCCAACACTTCAGCTCCTTTACCCTCCCTTCTCCTACAGCTTGTTGCATCTTGGGTTGAAATTTCTCAGAGGATCAACAACACGTGTTCAACTTGTAATGGATTCAGCACATAACAGAGGAAGCCCTGATCCTAGCTGGTCCTTGGATGCTATCATAACACAAAGTGACACCATACATTTTTGGTTTTAAAATAAGCTTCTGATTCATGCTTGCCTGTTATTGGCAAGACCACGTGAGCGCGACTGAAATAAACTGTGTGACCTCCATATCAGCAGGGGATCTGGTTTAGGTTGTGCTCACAGAGTAGAAATGAGAGAAGGGGGAGCCAAACAAGCAGCACTTGACTTCGATCTGCCTCCCCGCCCCTGCCTTAGTGTATACCTCAGCCTATTGCAGGCCTACGCTACCACCCTCCAGGGCTTCCTTCTGCCTTAAACTTCTGTTTGTTTCACAGTGTCATCTCTCAACACATTTCCAAATTCTACAAAACAAACAGCATTAGTCTGTTATTTCTTACAATCTAAAGACGAATGTCAGAGAGCAAGCTACTGTCAAGCAGGCGAGCTCTAAATGTCTTTCTAAACAGAGATTACTTTGTTGAATAAAAAGCATTTCAGAGCCAAGGAATGATCATGTTTATTTTCTTATCTCCCTGATGAAATAGAACTAATTTCTCTTACGTTCAAAGAGATTTTGCTCCGAGAGCAAAATCTTAGCATGCCCGTTAGGTTCTCCCTGCAGTTTAAACTTCTGCCAGCAAGACAGACAGACCTGCCGGGTGTGGTCTGATGCACATCCAGGAGGTCTCTCAAACCATATGTTTCTAATGGTTCCCATCTATGATTAAATCAATCTAAAAGAACAAAAGCTGTGTGCGAGGAGAAAAGAACTTTATCTAGAAATGAAAGAAAATTCAATCAAATGTAATTTTCTGAGACATTTAAAAGGTGCTGCATCTACCAGCAGATGCTAAATACAGGAAAGCCTCACGCAGTGATCAGTGCCTGCCTTCCAGCGTACAGATCAATGGGTTCCGGTCCTCATCCACAAACCATAAGACCGGTGAGCAGCTTTTCTAGCAGAAAACATAAAAGGATTTGCCTTTAAAAACAAACAAAAAAAAATCCTCCCACAAAAACCTCTCTTATCCTTCAGAATCCTTTGGAAATCCACTTGTTAGCCTTTTCTTTACACTTCCAGTTGTAGAAATGTTGAGAATTACAGGGCAACGGGCTTCTTTGACTTGTGTGTTTGTATGACGTGACACACTCATTTCTGCAGAGATGCAGGTTAACTTACACAGAGAGGTACATAATTTGTAACGATGGTATCACAACATTTTTGGGAAATACAATAGTATGCAACTACTGTGTCTCAAGTACTTGAGATTGAACGTTTTCAAACCAGTAAATATGCTTTTCAGAACAACCACGTTTATAACAAAAAAAAATTACATGCTGTTTGTTCCATGGTGGTGCCAAATTACAGTGTCCAAATTTTGGGATCCCACACAGAACAGGTACAGCAGAGTTTTGTGGCCCTTCCTCTTGGCCGTAGCGGATTGAGGGCACTGCTGTTCTGTGCGCACCATTAAATGGCCAGGGAGAAAAGCAGGTCTGGCGGTTTCCCTGGGCTGTGAACCTCTCCCTACTGCATCCCCTGAGAAGTCAGGCTCAGTCTAACCAGGGAGGTGGATGAAAAGGCTTGCTAGCTTATTCTGCTACATCACAGCACATTCCTAGGACCCCAGCCCTTAGGGGATTTGCTGAACTTACTCATTTGGCTGTCTCATTAAACACTGCATTTGGCAAATCCTACCTGCCTTAGGCCATGTCTACACTGTAAAGCTTTGCCAAAGTTTTGCACACCCAAGGTCAGCTCAGGGCATGGAAAATGCACATCCTGTAGCCAACACTGTTACATCGGTGAGACTCCAGGGACTCATATTATCTGTGCTAGCAGCAGAGTACCTTCTGCTGCTTAGGAAGGTGAAGTCCCTAAACTAGCATAAAACCTTCTGACAGTATATACTGTGCCTCCACAAGGTAGTCTGTCTTGTAGCCACAGCAGAATAAATAGTTTTTGCTGGGTACACAAGACATACTAATTGCAAGTTCTACTTGTAAATTCCCATCTGGCTTCTCTTTGTTCACTTTCTCTTCCTTATACACCAGAGAGCTCCCTACAGCTCACAGTTGCCTCAGGATGTAACAGAAATTCTCTCTGAATTTTTCATGTTGTGTTTACAAAATACACAGGTTAAAACATGCTTTTGGAGCTCAGTTTCTTGCAGATATCAATTATATGAAGGCTCTTTTTGTTAAAAATATTATCAACACTTCACTTGGGGGAGACGTGTTCAATACCAAGAATGCAAACGGATGGGAGCCAAGGGAGTCAGTGATACGCAGAGAGGGCAACACCAGGTCTTTCGGATTGTCACTGACACATCATGACAAACATTCCCAAACATGTTCTGTGCAAAATAAACCGTGCCCTTTCTCCTTAAAATAAACATCCTTGATATACGTACTGAAACCAGGAATGTGCCATTACTTATGATAATGTAGTGCAGGAGACAGCTTTTCTTAAGGTTACCCAAAATATTTTTGCTGCTTCATCAGATGTATTGTTAGAGCTCACCAAGCTCAGAGCTGTGGTGCACCTGTTTTCTCTCAGACACATCTTATTTTTCTTCCTTGGAAGTCCCAGCTGGTGTCCAGGTTTTCTTAAATTGCTACCAGAGCTAATTGCTAAATTGCTACCAGAGCAATGCCCCAGAAGATGGGGAATTGCTTTCTGTGGTGAAAGGTGAACAAATAGGTGGACTCAGTTGACCAGAATGGCCAACGAGATGGAAAGAGCTGGTGCTAACATCAGCATGGGAGGGAAGAGGGGATACAGCAGCTGTAGCCAGGCAGGCAACAGCAGTTGCAGGGTCTTTGACCTGGGGGTACTCGAAGCAGGAAAATTTTAGGGAGGCTCAGGGGAGAAGGGAGTAGCTTCGGGCCGGTAAAAAGCTGGTAAACAGGTGGTTCTGTTTGGGGTCGCTCAGCTACAAAATCTCAAACCCAGGGAAAATATGTACTGCAGCCCAGATTTGCTCCACCTGAAGGCACAGAAGGCAGTCTGTTTTCTTCATTTGTTTTATTTCTTTTGCTTTTGTGGATGCTCTGTGATATTATTCCAATATTATTTTTGAGAGGTTTCTCATTTAAATAAGTACTGAATTCAGCCTAACGGAACGGCTTCTCTAATGGACTGGACCCTCTAGCGCTGCTTCACTTACAGAAAAATTAACCTCACACCAGCAACTGCAGCAAACCCAGCAGCAGAAATAGCAAATGGCAAAAGCTAAGAACAGGCAATGGTTTTGAACTTGCATCCAGTTAGGGAAGAGAAATGGTATTCAACTCACCCAGCAAACTCACAACTTGGTAACAGCTTCGTTGAGACACTTGCAGAGAAATTATTGACCACAACACCATGCATCTTGTTAATAACAACAATAGCAACAAAGAATGCCACCACTAAAACCCTGTTCTAAGGAGCCTATAATACTAAAACGGTAATGATAAGTTAAAAAATTAAGTAAATCTAGGCAATTGTCTGTACACAATAGAAAAGACTATTTCCCTGTGATAATAATCTCAAGAGGCTATATCAACATTTTCACGCTCTGGCTTCAGGAACCACATCAGGAAATCAAACAAATGTTATCCCATGTGTGCAGCGAACTTCTTTCTTCTTAAAACAAGGAAACAAAAATTATTTTCTTAACAAACATACAAGAGACAGAAGTGCTACTGAGAAAAAGCATAAGACTAAGAAAAAAAAATAGTGATATTGATTAAAACAAAAGTTTGGGGAGATGGAATTGAATGCTTTCTTCCTTCCAGTTACAAGTGGCTAGAATTTCTACATGCCAGCTACTTACGGCTGGTGTTGCATCGAGGCAGCTTTGCAAGGTGCTGTGTGAATGGGACTCGGATCACCTCATCGGAAACCAAGATGAGCGCTTCATGCTACTGGGGGCACCTTGGAAAATACCCAGAAGTAATAAAGAGGAACCAATAGATGATGTGACCAGACATCTATGAGCTCAAAATGCCCAGCCAAGGCTAGATAGGACTCTGCTTCAGAAATTTGGTCTCAAGAAGAAAACAGCTCTGCATGAGAAAACTCCCAGGCTGACAAATACCACGACTTGGTATTTTGCAGCAAATACTGAGAGATTTCAGGGAGTATCACTATAAAGCCTGTACCGCAGGGCATGCTCCCTGCGTGCAAACTCGCAAAGCACGTTAAAATGTAATATTCATTATAAGGGACAAAACTTGATGAAAGCCTCAGTCCCAGCATGCTGAACATGGATTGTTATCTCTAAGAACACGAGCACAGTCAAGCCATCTTGAACTTTGTCTGCACCATGTCCCCACAGATTTTACACGTGAAAGAGAGGCTGGGACACTGCACTAGCAGGCAAGGAAAACAGCATTAGAGGCGAGTTTAAGAGTTATTTTAGGGTGGGTTCTTTTCTTAAAAGTCTTCAATCCAAAGACCATTAGTTGCTACCAGACTAAACCACACTGAAAACAGCACAGGGCATTTGTTGCATTTCTCTAAGCAGCCCAGCATCTCTAGATATATATTTGCCGCTTTCCCTTATTACCTCCTCTGTGTTAGGGAACGGAGTTCTCAACAAGCAGGATTATTCTCCTGTGAGGGTAGTTACATTACAACAGTAATAAACAGTCAGTAACAATTTTAAAGTTAGGATGATTTAAAATGAGACTCAGGGAAATGCTTATTCCCTGCCTTCATTTTCAAGGAAAAGAAAAAAACAATCTTCAGGGGAATTAAGGGGGAGGGGGCAATTCTTCCCTAGAGGTTCAAATATATCTCCCAGGCAGCAGAAAAAAAATGTTGGTATTCTGTACCACCCAGTGCCTGCCCACTTCTATGCTTGATTACCCCGATAAATCAGAAAACCTGTTTGTTACAGGCTCTCCTTCCATTACAGCTGTTGCTCTGGTTAACATCTTCTGAATCATCCAATTCATCAGGATCACATACATGGGTTTTAATCCTTTGATTTTTTAAGTTACTTTGTTCTGAATTTTTCGCTTCATCCCCTTACTGACAGAGGAACTGGATAAAGATAAATAAGTCAGAGTAGCATTGTTTTTCTCCCCTGCTTTTTATTTTGCAAGGCAAGTAGGGAGGGGGGAATGGGGTAGCTCTCCATTTCACAGTTCTTTAGTGGGATCACTCAGCGCTGACGGCACAGCCTGAAATCTGAAGAGTCTGAAAACCAAAGCCTTACTCTGTTCTCCTAGTCATTAAAATGCTATCTTTGAAAAGTGTACATTAAATAGAGAAATAACTTGGTGGTTACTGCAAGCCCTCCGTCACTGCGATGCCTTCAGTACTAATTTCTGTAAAAGGAACAAAACTGGGAACTGAGTTACAACTGAAGTGTAATTGCTACATAAATTATACGAAGTGTCAAAGCTGGAAAGGGAAATGGGGAACACAGTAGGTCAAATGCTTGCTAATGGGCTAGCGAGTCATTCACCTGCTCAAATCAAAATCAGACATGAGTACACTCATTGGAAGGACACAAGAGAACATGCTTTATAACACTGCTTCTCTCAGCATGATTTTAGGATTAATGCACACAAACACCCCCATATCCATTCACATGCCCTCAGAAGCCACATGTTCATCATCATAGTAACAGCCTGTAACTAAAGGGAAGACAGCAATCTATAATGGCGATAGCTCATTTTTACAAAATAGCACATATGCACACAAACATATGAGAGAAGAGGAATGATGACTAAACCTCAAATTATTCCATGATTTTACTACTGATCTAACACTCGTTGTTTTGAAAATCAGACTGCATATTTCTTAGTAAAAATGAGCTCTACAGAGGTTCCCGAGACCGAGTTGTTCCAAGTCTTAGCTACTATCAGGATAGAGGCTTTCAAAACCAAATACATAATATAAGAGCAAAAAATGAACTTTGATAGAGAAGGAACATCTCTAATATTTACATACCTCATGTTGGATAAGACTCACAGCAGTGTTTATAAATTCTTTAAGAAGAAAATATCACAGCTTTCCTTTTCTGTCCTCCTCACCTGCTTTTTTACATCTATTTTTCACATTTCAGTAATGGCAAAAGCTTATTGCATTACAAGACGGCATTTTATTGACCAGTATAATGGATTCAAGATCTGAATTCAAGGCAACCAAATGAAAAAATACCTGTCTAGCTATATTATGTCAAAAGGAACAAGCCTCTAGTTATTGAATTCCTATAATTATGACCAACGATTTTGCTTCTGAATAATTTTGCAAGAGTCATTAGGAATATGTGGATCCAAAAAGAAAAGTCTATGGCATCAACAAAAGTACAACTTCCAGCCTCTCATATTTAAGGCAGAGAAAGACAGACAAAGGAAACATGAATAAAAGAAAAGAATAAGGCACATACACAAGCCTTCTTTGAAAAAATCTGTCTGGTATTTGCTACAGAAAGGTCTAAATAGCTGCTTTTGATGGAATTTGTCTGGTGTATTAAGCACTCATAGAAAATACTTTGTACTGAAGGCTTTGAGCTCTTGTGCTGATTGGACACGGTTGCACAGTGTAAATCTCAGTTGCAGTGGAAAGCCATAGAATAATGAACTAGAACAGAAAGAATTTAGTGAAGATCCTCAGAATCAAATAAAGCAGTTTTTCCAGAGAGTATCTCTTACAAGTAGGTGCTCAACAAGCAATATATCTGGGTTATCAGTAGTAAACTGGAGGCTGAGTCCTGCAAGAAGCTGAAGTTAGTGGAGCTGCTCAAGAAAGACATTTAAGACTTTTCAGGAACGTACCTGGATTCCACAAACGACAGAGGGAGAATGATCTCCTTGAACAAATTTAATCAGTCAGTTTCCGAGTTAAAAACACTGTCACTAGGAAAACATGTGAGAGAGTAATGAAAAAAAGCAGCAACACACACCATTTCCCCCATAATACTTTCATTTAGTATTGTAGTCTTTCAACAAAACACTCACAAGTGCTGAGGATATATTGCAAACGCAGGTTCTTCTGTCTGATGACACAGTTACCCACACAGCATTGTATCAATTTGTATAACGGATAAACTCAGGCACAAAACAGTTGATGTAAATGTTTTCAAACACAGCTTTGGTTACTAACCTACATTCCAGCAGCGCTAAGGACCCAGAGCTTTCACTGAATTAAATAGATTGACAGGACAGGTAGCGGGATTAAGACTATTAGAAACTTGTAAATAAAAAGAAAAATTTGTGCTCTCAGACTCCAAATGGCTGACTGAGAGGACAATATTGGTATTAAGAGAAGAGACAGTACCCTCCCTTTATCAGAAAGAGCCACCTGCTTGTTACTGTAGGAAAACTGCCTCAAACAGAAAAGAAAGATTCAAAAGTAGTAGTACCCATGCAACATCCACATCCAGCTGGGGAAGACAAACATAGGCCAGAGCCAAACAGCATACCGTAAGAATAAAAAGACAAGACTCGCACCAAGGGAGACAAAAATGCGGCACACAGAAAGGTAATATAAATAATCCAGCAGGAACATTTATCAGAATGTGATGAGGCTTGGGCTGACAAAGAGAAATGGCATTGCTCAGAAAACAGGCTGGAAAAGATGACACCGGTTTTTAGAATCACTTGTTGAAAAGAAAGAAGAAAAAAAAAATAGCCAAATAGCAACACATCCCTGAATATCCAACTTCAAAAATAGAGATTGGACTTGGTAAAGGTCACTATTATTCTTTATAAAACAGGAAAGAGTTTTTACTTTTAAGTCTATAATTAGACCTCAATGGAAAGTTACATTGTAAGCTCAAGAAAATTGCCAAACTTTGTGCTATTCTTCGAATTATATTCAATCTTTATTCAAGTCTGGTCTGGACACGTGTTATATTTTAACAAGTATTTTGCATCGGAAAAGTTCTCAGTCACAGCAAAGTTTTAGTACCATTGGAACCAGATATTTCAAAATATGTAGGGAAACAGATCATTTTAAAATAGACATCAAAGGTTTTACCTTGAAGCTCTCCAAGGCATCCAAGTATAGCGAGGATAAGAACAACAAAGGCCTGCTGCCTACCTCCATGCCTCCCACCCTGCGGGACTGCTTATTTTGCAGTCCTCCACGAACGTCACTGGCTCATGGAGGCCTCAGTGGACGATGGGTCCTTGTCACGTCATCATCATAACTTTGTACAGTTGGCAGTCTTTCTTCTAAGGAAGGCAGAACACACTTAGCTCAGATATTGAATTTCCTTTCACCTCTCCAGAGCACGGTCTCCCCAGCTCAGGGTTAAGCTTGTTTGCGATTTGTGGGGAAACGGACTGCTGCTGTTGCTGTTGTCTGCACTGTGCATGGCGTATGAACAAAGAACTCCGGTTTCTAGGGCTCTTGCAACTCTTTAAACAGTCACTCCCTAAATGAAAATTTCCTGAAATCCAACCCTCAGATCTGAACCTCTTCAAAACTAGGGAAGAACAATCTGGATTTAAATCCTCAAACCCAAGTATCATGCTTCTTTATTTTTAATTTATCCAGACTTCAATTCAGAAGGAACCCAGCTCTGATTCCAGCATAGCCAAAGCAGAGTCTTGTCTCAACAAATCCTATCCCAAGCTGATAGGACTATCCATGAAGGAGAAAGTTACTCCTGCAAGACTTCTGCCATCTTCTACTCAAATCTTGCGAGATGAAAGGCAGGATTTGGGCAGCCAATAATCTCAGACTCAGCCAGATCAGCCCAAACATGTAAACCCAAGCTAAACACCACCTCTTCAGGAACTCTGCAGTCCCACAGCACAGGGAACTGGACACTCCTGCAATCAACAAAGCCATAAGTACATCATTAAAAATTGCAGTATCTTCCCCCTCGCTTGCACGTAGTAGTAATAATGTTAACATGTACTTTGATACTAAGTACTGCTACAGACAATCCATAAACACCTAATACTGCTCAAAAGACCTGTATTAAAGTTTCAATATAGCTGCCATTCTCTGCTACTTTTCCAAAGGGCAAGAGACTCTCTCCAGAGACAGGTTTGATTTTCCAGACAGTCGGGCTCTACAGTGGTCAGACAAGAAGCCGACCTTCAGGAGCTCTGCAGCAGTCCCTCTAGTCATCATAAACCAGCTTTGATGGGATCAAAAGGAAGCGGTATCAGATGGGACTCATGGGAAGTTACATCAGACCTTTATTTGCCCAAAGGAGGTCAGCAAGTCAGAGGGTTCAGAAACAGCATGCAAAACATGGCACACATTGCAGGGTGTGGATAAAGAGGAAGGATCTTTCATAAGAAAGAAAAATAATGGACATGGCATATTTCATCTGACTACAATATTTCTCTATTTCCTGGAGAAAGCAAAGCACAGAGAGAGATAACAATTTGCACACGTTCACGGACAGCGAGTGTGTCACAACACATATCTCTTGGTTTGCAGGACACATCCTCTCTCTCCCCTAACGTGCTGTTTCTCCATTCCCTGGAAATGAACGCACTGGAGACTCTCTCCTTCTACATGTACGTGTTTCAGTGTTTATGTTTGTTACTCTATTGCTTGAAAACTGAAGCGTTTCTAACTGCTGGTCTTCTTATTCACAATTCTGCTTGGTTCCAACTAGCTGTGAATGTATTTACACCCCAGAGTTTATTCGTTGGTCAGAGATACTCAGGAGAGCGCAGTGTGAAAGCAGCAGGCCTCCTGGCTGACTGCCCAAGAAAGAGGTGGATCCCCTGTTCTGGCACACCCAGCACCTGTGGAGGGACACTGATCTCATAGGGTGACACTCCGTGAGGAGATGGCCTCGTTACAGATTTGCAAGCACTAGCACGTCCAACATCCATTTCAACTTCTTTGCAGAAACTCAGTACTAAAAAAAAAAATCAAAGTCTGAACAAGAGATGACAGTCTGCAGGTAACAGCATTAACTGTGTTTGACAAGGGAAGTGAGAGTGGATTACGATTTATTATTTGTAGCAACATATCCTCCTTGCCAATTTTTCTGCTTGCAAGATGAGATTTCTGTACGCTGTCAACACACACACCAGAGTTCTACTCTGCCTGAACACCTGATCAAGACTAATTGGCAATAATGAAAGAGCTAGGCATGTTTTGACAGTACAGGAGTCGAGTCCCCTAACTGCACACAACTGCCAGGAGTGAATTCTGGAGGCAAACGCTTCCCCGAGCAGTCCGAGAAGAGCAGGACCCGTGAATCACACTTCAGCCTCAGATCAACGCCCTCTGCTTGCTCTGGAGAAACCGAGCGCAGCATCCCCATCATTTCAATTCTTTCACCTCCCCACTGAAACTGCCAATAAACGGGCTCATTCCAGTACAACAATAATAATCACCCAAGAAATCCCTTCTGTTTGCCTCCCAGAAAACATGTGCTCACCGGCTCTTTTCACGTCAGTTACTGTAACACAGTACAGTGATTTTTTCAGCCAAGAGGCTGGACGGAGGTTCATTAGGGAGAGGACTCCCACTGTTACTTAATAACCTCTCCAGAGTCTGAAGGTCTTCTTCCTTTCCTATCTCAGTATCTTTAAACTCCTCTACAATGTATTGAGAATATATTGTATATGTATACAATACATCGGATTCTCACACAATGCATGAGAAGCTTGAATTCTCAAACCACTAGGAAAGTGTAGCTCAGGTTTAGGGAGACCTATTTAAAATGAGATGAATGCACCAGAAATTCTATTCTGCTGTTGAAAGGCACACCGACCTTGGGGCTTGCAATAATGTCCAGAATTAGCTTGTCAGCAGCCCAGAGATCCAATCTCAGTTTTCATGGAACTGTTCCCAGAGCAGGTAGATAATGCCCGATCTTCAAAGTAACTATGTCTCAAGTTTATCAAACAAGCAGAAAAAAAAAAATGACACACCAAAGGGCCTATTCACTAAACAGTGGCTTACATGAATCGGCCAAGCATGTGAAGATCTATTTTTCTTGCTTGGGTGACAGAAATGTTGCACTACAAAGGGCAAGAATACAACTTGCAAGTAGACTAGGTGGGTTCAGCATGGACAGAATGAATTATTTCAGCCCAATCACAAATCTACTTTGAACATCAGAGTTTAGAATTTGACTCAAGTATTAAGTTCAAATTTGATCAGCAGGGACCAAGAAAACGAAAACCAGGAAAAAAAAAGGAAAAAAAGTTAATGAAAAATGTACACAGTCTCAGCAGCTCAAGAAAAGCAAATTCCCTTAAGCCAGTGTAACACATGCTGGACATTTCTAATCCATGAATGAAAAACTAGATGCTTCAGGATTTATTTAAACAAAATTCAAACCCCCTTGAAGAAACAAAATACTACAGCATAGGCTTGACCTACATGAAAAAGGCATAAGGCCCCATAGCTTGGTGGGTCTGTAAAAACAACACAAAAACCTCCTAGAAGTTCTCCAATGCAAAGAGACTTTGTCTACACTTCAGCTGAAGCCTGGATGTATTTGGAGCACAGAATGAATAACAGCTATCATCTCAAGCAGGAGTGGCTAAGCCATCCTTAGCATAAAATTAGCATCTGTATGAAACAAGCAATGAGGACAAACCCTGACTCCTACCAAAGCTGCTTCTGTCCACAAAGGAATGGATCTTCCAGATCTGTGTGTGATTTTATGCAGATTGACAATGCTTTTTCCACACACAGGATTCTTTTATTGCTAATTCTTTAGCAAAAGGTTCTGTACTTACATTCCAAGAAAGGTGAGTCTGTGCCTCAAATTCTCATAGTTTTTGCTACGTCCATTTTATTCTCTAATGCCACTGTAGATAATACACAGGCTTGATACATTGGACACAGTTTTCAAGTAACTTACTGCTTCTAAAGTCTTTGTGATGAATACTGTAATCCTCATATAATTTTGTTCATCTCAAAGCACCATTCAGGGTGGTTTTCCGCCCTTGGTCCCACTCCCAGACTTATAATTCTGCCAATCACAGAGGCTCCTACCTCTTCTCTTCCTCTTAGCTGTCCAGCAGGTACAAGGTCTCAGAAAAGGTCAGCTCCTTGTCCCACAGCTGAGGCAGCAGTAGCAGCTCTTTGCAAGCAGATGGAGATGCTGCAAAGCAATTCCCCTTCAGTCTACAAAGGATGCATGGCTGAAGTCAGAACAGAAACACAGGGCCAAAAAAAAAAAAAAAAAAAAAAAAAAAAAAAAAGGCCAGACCCCCCCCACCTTTCCCAAGATCATAAAGAAAAAGTTAGATGGATGCTTCTGGCCTCAGCAATTTTTTTTTTTTTTTCTGAAACAGGTCCTGTACTTTGACAGTGTCTGATACAAATCCTTTTGCACTTTTATGTTTAGGGAATAAGAGAGATTATGAGAAGGTTACACTTGCTCTCTGCCAGGAACGAGGGAGCCCATCTGTGCTGAGAGGTAAAGCTTTGATGTTAAGCAACTTGCAAGTATTTGCCACAGCCTCTGAGCCTGACATCAAGGTGACCAATGTATTACACTGAAGTCAACTAAATGACATCAATATAAAATCAGAACAAATGAAAAATAAAGTCCAGTGGCTCTTCAGCCTTATTGAAGAGATTTGCCAGCAGCGTAGAGACATTTCTGATTTAATGTCTTTTTTGCTTGTCTAACTCGTTTTGGTGACAAGTCAGGCAGGAGGAAAGAAACAGAAAAGCAAGAGATCTGTGAAGGCACGATGGGAACAGGTCATAACATTTTGCTTAACAAAGGTAAGGGAAAAGGTAAAAAGCACATAAAGTACCTGGTGCTCAAAGCCAGAGATTAGAGCCAGGGCACCATTCTGGGGCAATACAGACAGAAGTTTCAGTGCAGGGAGAGATGCACTACAGGAGATGTATTCTTGCCTTTCATTCTTTCCCAAATTTTCCAGAACCCGACTGTTTCAAAACCAGAATTAAAAAGCCTTTACACAAACACACTTGACATAGTAAAGGGACTAAAAGTTCAGTTAGGCTGATAAGAACCTGGAACAGCTCCACTAATCTCAAGTGGCAGAGCAGTGGGACAAACGTTGACCTCCCATTTCAGGGCCAAAATTTTGTTGGTGAGCGTACCTCTGTCCAGTCTCAAATATGGCTCCATTTCAGTCCTGAACCTTAAAACATTATCTTAGTTCAATCCAGATCTAGACACTGCATCCCTCAACACTACTCACTAGATAAACAAAAAGTACTTTTTGTTCAGAATATGCCAATATTCAGACAGAGCATTAGAAAACTGATTTGCATGTAGACTTGGGTCATGCTATTCCCTGCTGTTCCCATGTGGCATAACTAGAAATACTGATACTGAGAGAGAAAGAAAAAACACACAGCACACTTCACACTAGAAAATACCAATGCAAAAAAAACCAGAAAAACAGATGGGGTCTAAACTGCAGCCTGAATGCATTCGTTTCCATCCATAATAATGATTACTATTACGGCAACACCCTGTACTGAGGATATAAAACCCAAATCCTCTCCCAAGAAATGACTCAATGTCTTCACTCTCAACTATCTGTGAGATTCCTTGGAAAGAACACACACAACTCTATTTCATCCCAAAAAGCTGTCGGACTTCACAGAGCTGCAGAGGAGTGCTTCATCACAATCTCACACCTGTCACTGCACCTCACGATAGCCACGGCAGCTTTGTAGCAGAGAAAACACCTCTAAGTTTTGGGTCAGGCTGCCAGTATTTCTAAGCACCTTCACTGAGAACGACATAGACACAAATTTCAGAACATTAAAAGACAAGTCAAATGAATCGTGGTTCTGAGCCAAAACCCACTGCAGTCTATTGGAAAATTCTGCATTAACTGTCTTTTCTTCATGGTTCATCTTTTTGCACTCATTTCCTGGATTTCTAGAAACACAGAGATATAGGACTAAGTGCCACCTTGGTTTCATCACTCACTCTTTTTTTTTATTTCATATAACTTCAGTTATATTAACCAGAGCTTTCTTCTTACACACATTTTACAAGAAAGAGTAGTTTAGGAAAGACTAAAGTACCATCTTCTAGCTCAATTAACTGTATAAAATAAAAAGCCCATGACTCATTCCTTTCAAGCTGAAGTTTTGCTCTTTACAACAGAGAAAGTCTACTCTCCTTACAGTTCAGTTTTCAGATAGCATCTTCATTCAGATCTGCCACTGGCTCTTCAGGTAAAGAATCAGAGAGAAACAAACGCACGCAGTGGAACCCGACCTCTGCTACACTGAGGCTCAGAACCCCTTTCTCCTTAAAGCAATTCTTCTGGGCTTTTGAAAAGACGCACAAAATGCCACAAAATCTGCCACAAGAGTCCTTCAGAAGAGTGCCTATGTTCCAAATGCAGTTACTGGGATATATCGCTAGAAATAATTCAGTTCTTCTTAGGCTTGGCAAGTCTACCAACCTTTTATTTGCACAGACACGGAGTTCAGACCATGACTCCCACCATGCCCAACTGACCTCACCACCATCACTCGACATTTACTTCATTTACTGCATTGCACCTACTACCCCACTGGAGAAGTCAAACTGAAAGCAGCATTAAAAAAAAAAAAAAAAAAAAAAAAAAAAAAAAAAAAGTGTCTGGCTCTCTATTTGGGCATAAAGTACAACGTGCAGGAGCCAAATGGATTACACTGCACATGCACAGAGTGAATAGCTGAAAGGCTTTCTAGCCTGAAAGTTTTCAGAGGAGGCAGGTATCTCAAAGGAATGTGCAGTAGCTATTGAACCTGCCCTATACCTAGCTAGGATGCAAGTCTAAGCTTTTCTCGGAAATCTGAAAGGAGATGGTGTTGGGAGGGGAGGTGGAGGACAGCACATGTGAGAGTTTTCCTCTGTAAAGGGCTTTTTTTTTTTTTTAAGCACAATAGAAAATGCAGAAGGAGCACAAACTATTTTTAAGAGCAGGATTATGCCTGCAAACGTCACAGGAGGAAGGACAGGACATCAAGGCACTGAGAAGGAAGGAAAGTGGATTGGGAGAAAAAAAAAAATATCTAATTTTAGGGGAAAAAAGGGGGAGATAAGTGGGTAAGTGGTAGAATTTGAAGGAAAAAGTAGTGAAAGAAGAATGGGCAAACATTGCACAACGAGTGTTAGGGCCTTCCTGTACCCTCTTTCCGCATGAGCTGAGAGGTGTAGGTGTCTTTCTCCAAATGTGACAGCTTCTGGCTGGATCACAGCTGGAACCAGTGCATGAGAAAACCCTGGCCATGGCAGGTTTTGTGTGTCTTTTCCCACCCTTACTTTTGGGCCAGGGCATTGGTGTGATCTTTGAATTTAAGCTCAGGAAAACAAGTAAATATATAGTACCCATGCCAAGCACCCGTGTGATTTAACAGAGAAATATTTTTTCTATTTTTCCTTATTATAGGAGGCATTTTAGATGCTGATACAAAACAAAAAGCAAATTAATAGACCCTCTGAATTTTCTACTGAAATCTCAGATTTGTCAGCTGAGTACTCAGCTGAAAATTACTTTCCAGGTAGGTTTTTATCTGCCAGACTGACAGTTCCAGCACCCAGAGGACCCCTTGCTGTCTTGAGGAAATAATTAGCCTATAGCTAAATTTCGAGGTAGAAAGTTGAGTCAGTTCCTTTCAAAATTCCATCTGCAATGTGGAAGCATACTTAGAAGGACACAAATTCAAAGCAAAATGGATTCCCCAAAACTACCCAAGAATAAATTACACCTAATACTGATTTGCCCAAGAAAGATGCCATCTGGCTTCCAGACTTCAGAGCAAACATAGAGCTGAAAGCACGAGCACAGAATATCATGTGCTCCACAAACATCATTCCCATGTCCTTCTGATTACAGTACCCAGAACACCTACTGCTCAAAACTGTCTTACGCACTTCATCTCTTCAAGCATATCATTCCTTGAAGGTGGACAATAATTCACATTTTAGCCTGCACTGACTTCAGTGACTTTCCCTCAGAGAGGTATCTATTTTCCCAGGTTTGATATAAACTCTAAGTACCCTGAAGATAAGTGTGTTAAAGTTTTGCCTGCTCTTGAAATTAAAAAAAAAAAAAAAGTGTCACAGAAAAAAACATCAGAGGCAGTCATGCTTTTATCCATTCCTGAATTTTTTCCCTCGAATACATAGGCCAAACTCTGCAAAACATCTTTATGGCCATCTCTTCAAATTACAGAACCCGATGTCAGCTGCAGCAATTGAAAATGCAGCTGAGAATAGAGCTGTTTTAAGGCCAGCCAAGTTGATATTTCATGTAATCTTTCACAGTGATGAGATCATATTCTACTACCAAGCTAATACTATAATCAAGATAAGTCCCTGTTTTAGAGGAGCCATGACTGACACATTCCTCCTTCTGCCTTAAAGGCACAATCCTGCTTCTACAGCAATCACGTGTCCAATGTTTTTTCTAGAATTTCTTCAGATTTTAGAAAAAGAAATACTTATTTTGCCATTACACATGAAAACAGAAGAACGAGCTAACTTAATGAACAAAATATCCTTGAAATCCCACGTCAGATTTTAACTTGTGTAAATTCAGCTAATTCCCACAGCAGCCCACACTCTGCTTCACTCCGCACACGCTGGTGCCTCAATACACAGAAAAGGCTTTTAAAGTGCAGGCTACCTTACTGCCTTCCAGATGAGGCTCTTCCCAGGCAGCCTCTAAAGAACTTGCACTGCAGATCTTTGCACCTTCTTTGCTGTTCTCTAGCCAGGTTCACCCAAGCATATTTAGTTGTCAATCTGCAAGAGGGCAAATGTGTTTGTAATTAAGAGTCCTTCGTTTACTGTACATAAATCAGGAAAAGGGAAAGATACTGTTAAATGAAGACAGCTATCAAAGGAATTATTTTGCTTCCAATTAGGTTCATAAGGAAAAAGCCTTTTCAATGACTGGTTTCCGTTGGATCTAACTAGATGCTCTCATTTGTTTTGCAGGGGTCCAAAGACTAGCCCTTCATTAGGGCAAAGTTAAGTGAAATGGCTAATTTAAAACTCATTCCCCTACTCCATAGATTTTTCTCTTCCTTTTAACTGAGATGATTTGCTGGTAGGTCATTTATCTTCTCTGACAGATGCTGCTGTTTAGCTTCTGATCACTTTGTAAAGTGCACATACACTCAAAACCAAAAGATTTTAAGGGAATTTTATGACATGGAAAAAAAGAAAAAATGGCAGTTCATAATGGTGCTCATTTTTCTACGATAGTATCCTGCCACAGTAATTAGCTAGCTATATTGTTTGCTACAAACTCTTCCTTCATTTTACTTTTTTTCCTGTCTTTTATTTTTCAGACATAACACTTAGAACTAAGCAATCACTCAGATCAAACAGGTACAGTCAGTATTTGACAAGGTAGACAGACTTCCAAGGCTTCAGCAAGAAAGAAAGCAACTACTTCCACAATCATATATGAAGGAAGAGAAATGCTACCCTGCCCTAATTAAATTCTACTAGAAGAATTACATCCACCCTCTCAGACTTGTCCCATCTCATTGCGGTTCCTAATTCACTCCCTGGCTCAAATGGCTAAAGCCTAGGTGCTTTGGTAAACCACTCCATTAGCTCCACAGAGGCAGCAGCAGGAC
This sequence comes from Chlamydotis macqueenii, assembly GCF_036417535.1. Taxonomy (NCBI): domain Eukaryota; kingdom Metazoa; phylum Chordata; class Aves; order Otidiformes; family Otididae; genus Chlamydotis; species Chlamydotis macqueenii. Next base: position 3,039,892 of record NC_141566.1, read on the forward strand.
ACAAGCAAGATCTTTCTTCAGGATGTAAAGTTGTTGGGCATCATTCTAGGTAAACCATGCTGTTATGCATTGCATTAATGAACACAGACAGTGTCATTCACTTACCCTCACCACACAATATGACCCTTAACAGCACACAATTGCACATCACCTCTCTTCTCTGAACTATGATACTGAGAAGGTCTCCCTTACCCAAAGGAAAGCTGAGTAGAAACATGCTGATGTTGTTTTGCAGCCCTGTGCTATTTGATTAAATCCCCATTTGTTGTGTTCTTTTGCCACCCCTTTTCTCAAGGCTGTATCTATCACACAGCTGTTCCACATTGACTTGGGGAATTCATTTGGAGACTCAGGAAAGCAATAGCTTGGCAATTCCAGCACTGCAAAGGCAAAGCTGAAATGCCTTTGTGCAGCACCTGCTGAGGGGACCTTTTACTGCTTTCATAATATGGAACAGGAGTTTGGCCCCAAGGGGAGGATCTCACTATACACAGGCAAACCCCAGGTTCTGCCTCATTATAGTTATTGGTCTACCAATTAACTTGCTTCCTGTGAGAGATGGGAGAAGGGATTTTGTTCATTGAGATATGCAGACTCTACAGTTTGTGAAGTTTTTTACCTTAAGGACTGTGTATGTCCCTAATTGGCATTTGTCACTTGCCATTCCAAACACTTTTCCTAGGCTAGATGCTATAGAATGCATCACAAGCCATGATTTACAGATTGGTAAACCAAGGCACAGGACAGGACATCTTACCATGGTAATGCAGCGTGGCCATAACCCAGCCCAGCTCTCAAGAGACTGTGTGCAATCTGCCTCCACACAGCTTCCCTGATTGCCCAGGTATCAGATAACTATTGGTACATGGTTTTAATAAGGAGAGTCAGAAATACATTCTCAAACACAGAACATTTCCAGGAATGAGTATCTGGGATGCCCAGTCCTCTGTGAGTTTAATCTAGGTCATTTAAAGTGTCCTTCTGATACATCATTCAAAGTCCTCCATTGGCAGTACCACTTGCAACAATAACATATTCCATTTGTAATGACTGTAAGAGTGGAAAAAACCATTAACAAACATTAAAATGCCTGAAATAAAAGATCTCCTCTGAATAAGCTGTGTAATGCTTGCAGACTATTTAATACAAGCAGCACGTATGACGTAGCACATACCTACAAAGTGTTAAACTGTGCTACTGTAGTAAAACTGTCAGCATACTTATTTAAAAGGTGTCTACCTGTAGGCTTCGGTTTCATTCACTGCTGCTGTGAGCACATCCCACATGTCTGATCAGACTGGCCAATGCTCCACTCGGTTCATGTTACACTTGGCCCCTGCTCCTGATTTATCAGCCACAGAGACAAAAGTTTGGCTTACCCTTTCTGAACAACAAAGATTTATTCTTGATGGCATCCCTCTGCAGTCAAATAAAATTCATGTACACATTTCTCAACAAATCCACGCTAATGCCATAAACATACACCCGTGTCACGGCCAAGACAATGACTGCTTGTTGTGATAAAAGATGGGGATCACGCAAGTGTTGCAGTTGACTTTAACAGATAATAGAGTTGAAATTCCATGAGCCATAGTTTCCAAGCTCACTTGTTCCTTCCTGCCCACCACTTTTCAAGTTTTTTCAGCTCTGTCTGCAAGCCCCATCTCATTCTCCACATCTGCAACTCCCATTTGAACTCAAGTCTAGCCCATATTCATTCCATACATCACTGAAAACAGGAACAGAATCTGATCATCTCTACACCGGAGTTAAACAGTTCATACTGCCTTCAGACCATGACAGAAAGAACACCGACGCAATCTTTGTGTTTCTATTAAATATTAACATCCATGAAGTAATATGGGTTAGATTGTAAACTCATTGTCCCTGGTGGACATAAGGAGTAAAATACTTTTCTTTAATGGAATTACTCCAGAATCTGTCCTTTCACAAACACTATAATAATTTTACAGTTTAAGGGGAGCTTTGCCTGATTCAGAAGCTTTTAGCAAGAGCTTTTCTTAAACCAAAATATGCTTTAGAATAAATACGGTCTAGCTTATCTTTGATGTGAACCTATAGCTGAGATTTGTATTGCTTACCAGATTAATTAGACTAGCCAAAATTTTAATACCATTTTGCATGCCTCAGAGAGACAGAAAGATAAAGATTTACTTTTCTATGAATGGGCCATTACTAACTGTGAAATTGCTTGCTGTTATCTACAGCAAAGCTCTTTGTGGTCTAGCTGTATTTGTTCTGCATAATGAACAGAATGCCAGTGGTTTCCATCTACATACAGCTCTTCACTCGGGGCGCTTTAGAGATACGGCTGACTACCTTTACTGGTTAAAAATGGAGTTACCGGAGGCAAAGAAGATTTAGCGGTTAAAAACCAAGTCTGAGTCAAGAATAGAACTTAGAGCTTCTAAACTATTCCCAAAGGCCTGTTTTAACCACTACACAGCACTATGCTAGCAGGGTGCAACCACAGTTGGCGAGTTCTGCGCCAAAGGGAGAAGCTGTCTGTAGCGTTGTCAGCTCCACTGCAGCCGTGTGTGCGCATGCACACTGTCGAGCATGTGTACATGCACATTTCTTTCCCATCCCCCAAATCTTCACGGAGGTTTTCTTTATGTGTCACAAGAGAATAAATGCCTGAGACATTATCTGCCCATTCCAAGAGTTCAGAGAATGCGTATGACATCATGGGCATGACTCCCCCACTAATCACATTATATGCCGTTTAACTTAACACTGCTAAGCTTTGTCTGATAACATTGTAAATACCATTTTATTGTAAATTAGATTATACAAACCTCCTCAGAGTTTAGGTCAGTTCTTGTGTGAGGTCCTTGTTCCCCCTCCTCTTCACTACCCCAAATTGAATCTTTTTGGCCTCTAAGCATTTCTACAGAAGGAAGCACAAGAAGAAAAGAAGGCTAAGCCATTATCTGTTTCTAAGTCAGCACTGCAGATTGCAGTAAGTGGACAGAAGACTCCATACATCTGTTCTTTTTCTTCCCTTGGAATAAAATCCACAGGGTTTGTTTTTCTCTTGAAGCTGTCTGGATTTCATTACAATCTTCCTGTGAGGTAGCATATACCTGAGATCTACCATTTCCTTCTATCAAGCCTAAGCTGAGTTATTCCAGTTGGTAGCCACTGTGTTCTTATCCTGGCTTTATGGTTTCTGATTTGTTTACAAAGAAAACTGCAGAAGTGTTATTCTATATTCATTTTTGCATTGTATTATGTTTTCTCTAATGAAAGAGCCAGACTCAGACCACATTAAACCACAGCCCCAGCATCAGCAAGATCTTCAAAGCTATTGACACACTGATGCTTCCCAGTTTCTGAGGAGGATATTTTGGCACATTTGTTGCCGATGGAGATATCTGAGAAATTTCTAATCTTTTAAGAAAACCTCAGCAACAGGATTTCCCAACATTTTTAGACTACTGCATGAGAAGATGCTCCTCATCTTTCTTTCCTAATTTTATTAACGCAAAAAATATCCCATGCTATTAAAGCAGAGGTTTGAGAATCCAGACTTCTGAGGATCCAGACTTTCTGTCCTCACTATGGTCAACACCAGCTCTTAGTGTCAACCTGAATTCTGCTTCCTATCCATAGAAAAAACTCTGAAGCTAGTGATGCTTCAGAGCTATGGCACCCAGGACCACAACTACCAGCTATCAACACCAAAACAAGGCTTTGATTTTTGGTGTTGGAACCACTTTTCAGAAAGGATGCAGACCATGCCTTTGTGCCTTCCCCACCTCCTGTACTTAGGACACATAAATCCTACCACAATTAACTGAGAAAGAAAACATAAGTGAGGCTCATCCTTACTCAGCACCAAGAAGCACATGACGCAGTGGTCCTTCACTTACAGGATACCTGGACAAAAAAGGCTTTGCAGCCAGCTCACTCTGCACTTGTTGCTCAGGGCCCTACACATCCCTAGGGTAACCCTCTTGCAAGACGTGGTACTAAGGAACGCTGGCAGCTCACAAAGGGAACGCAACACAATCCAAGTGACTACTGAGAGCAAAGCACAGCTAACACCAGTGCTAGTAAGGCACCAGTTAACTGCACTGAAGACAGATTCTCGTGTCCTTGAGCAAACCACCTGCCTTTTGCATTCCTACGTGTTCCCATCTGGAGAAAGCAAACAGCAATGCTACACAAACACAGCAAAGGATGCTGTAAAATAAACATTTTGAGATCTCACATGAAACTCAATCTAGCTGAACTGTGATTACCATATACTGAATTTGTGTAAGGTTAACGCTGTAGAAACTGGATTCTGTTAACTCCTGATTTCTCATGACAGATTTTAATGAAACTCATGTTATCAAATTCAAGTAGCTCTTCTGAAAAGAAACACATCTCATCCTGAAGGAGGCTAATGCACGTTTCAGGGAGGTGTCAATCAGATGCAAGCAAGACTGTGCTCTCTTGAGTATGTCCTCCCTATCTTTTGGCCGCTTGCAGAACTCATTGAAAATATGCCTTTACAGTGGTTTTCAAAACCAGTGTGTTCCTCTCTCCACAAAGGTATAGTGATGAAGCAACATGATGTGTAGAGTAGGTGGCTACTTGATCGTGGAATTCTCATTTATCTAGTTGAGTTTGCAAAGTACCTGGCTGCTTTTTTGACAACAGGAGAACAACACTATATTTTAATTAACTAACTTGTTAGAGAAAAGAACAAACCCAGTAAGGTATAAAGAATTTATATACAGAAAAAAAATCATTACAGAATAATTAGCAAATCTGTTATTTACATTTTTTTAACATTTTTATGTGTCTCCTTACAAGCATACTATAGACATTAACCCAGTACTGTATAAATGACCTTGAGTAATGCTACTCACGTGAACCATTAGCAGTTAAGCTGAAAAGCTTCAGCAATCAAAAATGCCAAAACTGTAGCTTTTTAGCATATTTAGAAAAACATCTTCATCTGGCTGAAGATGTCCCCGCTCACCGCAAGGGCACTGAACTAGATGATCTTTAAAGGTCCCTTCCAACTCAAACCATTCTATGATTCTAAGAAAAGGGGTTTTAAAATTTATTTTACTTTTCCCTTTTCTGTTCTTTATTTTAGGACGTCCCATCTAATCACCCGCTTTTAGAACAACTTTGAGCTCAGACTTCCTAACTCCTCCTCACAGACTAATATATTTCAGTTTTAGTTCTCCAGTGAGAGAACCAGTGTCATTATCCTTAAAGAGAGATACAGAGGAGTCCAGCTACTGGGCCAAAAATCTCAAAGCAACTCAACCACTGGAAAATACAGAACCCTGTTCCAATGTGTAAATCTGTGCCTCAGTCTGAACAGTTCACAGCAGGAGTAGACTGAGGTATTTAAAAAACGCTCCCAGGTGATAAGGCAACAGCAAGAAAGCTCAATGAATCTTTGTATCTACGTTTAATACAGAAACCTACACCCTTTTTGCAAGAAGAATTAATTTAAGGCAGCAGCATAGATGAAAATCAAAAATTATATGATTACATGATTAACTGATAATCCTCACAGGTGCCACAAGGGAAATTGCCAGCGTACTACCTATGGTACAAAATCTAGCTCATAAACAAGCCTTACTGCAAGAAGAATGAAAGAGAGAATAAGTGAGATAACTGGTGAAAAGATAATAACCAAGAGAAATAGATGTTCCACGTCAGTGATGTGGGGAGCTCCCAGCAGACTCTGAATAGGGTCTGTGATGTGACACTGCTGTTTCATATTCCATTAATGATCTGGAAACGCTGTAGGTAGGTGACTGATGATACAAAGCCATTTCCAAAAACAAAACCTAAAATTTAATCACTGCGTGGGTGCTAAAATAGTAGATTTAATTCAAAGTTCATAAACGAAAAATAATGTCTGAGGGAAAAGCCATTCTCACTGTGCTTTAAATCAGCTGTTATCAGTCATGAAAGAAATCCTGGAGAAACAGATAGTTCTCCGAAAAGATCAGCAGTTGGGAAAAACCATCCTGTTAAGAATTTTTAGAAGAATGAGAACAAAGCAGAAAATTGCATTATTCCTCAGTCTAAACCTACAGTGTGCCCATCTCTTCAACACAGAGCACAATTCCAGTAACCGGAAATACAAAGCTACAGAAAGGGCAAGAACAACGGAGTACCAAAGCTGCACAAGAGATGTTAGAAAGTCTTAGCATAAGGAAAACGTAAGCAAGCCAGAGCCTTTCAACCTGGAAAACAAGAAGAATAACAACTAAATTCTAGACAAGCTGTTACAGTGTGGAAAAGGTAAACAGCAATGATTATTTTAAAGTAGTCTTAACAGAAAAAACAGGGCACCAACTCAAAACTGGCAGGGAGCAAGCGGGTTCAAAAGCAAACAAAAGGAAGTTAGTTTTCACACAATACCTAATGATGTTGTGGAACTCATTGCCACGGGATGTTATGGCAGCCAAAAATACAAGTGGGTTTCAAAAAAACGATTAGACAATTTTATGGAAAAAGGTCCATCAAGGAGTATCAAAAACAATGATACAGCTGCAGCCTCCAGCTCAGGAAGGTCTCTAAACCAGAAACCACTGGAAGCTGGGAGGGTTTACCAAAGGAAGTATCACTCTTTACTCGTCCTGTTTTCCATACACAAGTTATTAGCCATTATCAAGAGGCAGGATATGGGGCTAGACAGACCTCTGCTATGACTCTTTTTTTATATTTGACCAATACTAACTGAAGCAGACATGAACGCATACCCCTCCACGGTCACAGATAATTCTGTAAGAGGCTGCTGTAGTTAAAAAGCACACACTTAGAAAAGCAACATAATAACTGACAGCATTTTTCATTTGAATAGGACGAGAACTGGCTTCTGCGTTTCCTTAGGTATGTTCTGAGTCTATGCTTGACCGAGAGGAGTTATGATGTTATCCTCCTTTTATTACCTAACTACATACAGCAAAGAGACAAATCCAGTAGAAAGAACTAGTTCCAAATTTCAGCTGTAAGCCACACAGTTCTTAGCTTAAGAAACTCTGGAGAAACACTGAAGTAACTGCCTATCAAACCTGTTGAATATGGCCACGCTGCACAGATGCCTTAAAATACAGATGAAAACTTAACCCTGAAGGTCTAGGATAGAATTTGAAGTCATGGTAAGCCTTCAACAACAGAGTGAAACAGTCCTTTAAGATTTTGTTCCTTACAGACACCAGCACCCTGAACACCTTTGCAACTTGAACGGCCTCCTTATCTTCTTCTTCATCAGTGAAAACAGAGAAGTGACTCACTGCTAACTCGGCACTCCACCACCCCTTACCAGCTAGGAGCCTACAAATCAGACAACAAGCCTGCTATAACAGATTACTTACCACCCTTTTCTTAATTGTTTCCCAAACCATGTATGAAAAAAAAACAGAATAAAAAAATAAGGCAACAATGAAGGGATTTTACCAGGATACCCTTACTCTAACTTCTATCACGCACCTTGGTTCAACAGCTGGGAAAAAAAAATGCTGTGTCTTGGCAAGAAATGACAGCATAAACTACAACACAAAAGGTACACGCAAGATAAAAACACTGTGGAGAGAAAAATTGTGCATCAATCAGTAGCCACATGGCAAGTTGCATTGGTGTGTAATATACTGAGTGGCAGAATTACACAGGTACCTATTCTCTGGTACAAGTACCAAAGGCCTAACGACTCAGTAGTCCTGTAATTCCAGCCCAAATCCCAAGGAAAAAAGTCATGAATGGAGACGACTGCATTATGCACCACTTTACCCCAATAAAGAAGCCTTCTCCCTTCCTCCTTCTCCATCCTTGGAGACGTATTAGCGCAAATAATTTGAGCCAGCATTCAAATCTGTGCGAAGCCATGCCAAGGAAAGGTGTAATTTTTCAGGGAGAACAAGTACCTGCAATTTCCATACGGGACAGAACCAAGGCAAAACTGCGTACATCAGGGTCAACAAAGCTCTGATGTTTGTTTGCACATGCTTCTCCATAACTGGTTCCCCCAAGGACTAAAGATCTTAGTCACAGCAATTTTCTCCAAATGGGGTTTCTTTTGAGTCAGAGGTGAGCCAGAACGATTCTGCTTCCTATTGGTTAATCCATACTGGGATTACTAAAACCAGCGGATCCATGTTTGACACCGAAATAAAAAACAACTGGAAAAGGTGGGTACCTCCTCTTTTGAAAATCACATCATTTATTTAGGCAACTGATCCCAATACCCAGGTAGGCAAGTTTGGAGCTTTATCCTTAGACTCTTACCTTCCTTCTGCCACCAACTCTAAATTTGCCACAAAATACATACGTACTCGTATACACTGACTGAAATTCTGCTGCCTCATTCATATTGCCTCTCAGTAGAAATCCCTCCACAAGACAGAGCAGTGAGATTCCTCAGGTCAAGGACTCCGATTTGTTAAGCACTTCTTAATGCCGTATCCAGTACAAACAGGGTCTAGGGCCTGGAAGTGGTACTACAAAAGATAATAATAATAGTAGCTTAAGCAAAAACAATCAAAGCTAAAAACCAATAAACCATCCTGTGCTCCCCTTAAGAAAGCCTGTTTATTCACCCCCTCACAAAGGAGGCTGCCCTATTTACCTACCAGGAAACCTCAGACATTCCTTGCATGTGCGGCACAGATGGTCACCACACAACAAAAGGCAGAAGGGCTCCCCGCACACGCACGGTGGACGTGTCTGGTTTCTGGATACACAGAAGCTCGGTCAGGGCTACCGCTCCAGCAGGGCTGCTATGCATCCAAAATCCCAGACAAATACAGAAATCCATCAATATCCTTTGCACAACAACTCTTAGTGGAAAAAGAGAGACTGTCTGGGAAAAAGAAGCACAGCGATCTTGGTTGTGAGTCTTAATTCATTGGTGTACGTAAACTGTTTTGAGATGTCGAGGTGGGAAGCGCTAAGGACGCAGAAGTATTATTTGTTAAAGCCCAAGGCTCCGTTGTTTCAGATATTCTTGACACCTGATTTTTCATTCATGGTCATTGCTACTTCAAATTTTTTTCAGCTGTCTTCATCTTCTCTTTACCAGATGGAATTGCCCCAGCCTGAGGATATGCAGTATCTAGATTTGCTCATTGTATTTATTGATCTTACTCTTTTCTAATTAATTTACTGCTTTGACCCTAGTCCTGCTCTTCCTTTGATTTTATAGTCAGATATCAAATGTGGCTGCTCTCCCTGAATAGTAATTACTTTGCAAATAAATGCCATCAATATTTTTACTACCTTGCTAAACATACACATCTACACTGTACAGGAAAGGTCCATTTTAGCAAACTGGGTATAAATATTGTTGCTAATTCTTCTGTAAATGGAAAGGCAGAGCAATTTGGCAGTAACCATTTCAGTTCCCAAGGTAGACAATACCAGCTGTAATCAAAGAATAAACCTGGGGGAACTGCATGAACTGAAACAAAGCAGAGCAGAAAATTAATTCTGTAACACATTATGTTCTGTGACACAAATTGTATACAAATTTCTGTCCTCCTTTAAGAAAATTACTGAGTGCAGAACTGTATTCTATGTTACACACGAATAAAAAAAAAATCGCTAAACATGTTTCTTTTTTGACAGAGTTATTCTAATTTTCAGTATTTAAAATACATGCCTTTTTTTTTTCAAACGATACAGGATACAAATCTCTCTGCCTTTTCCTCAGCTTAGTAAAAACATAAATAAACCAGGAAATTAAAGACAAAAAAAAAGAGAAGAGAAAGGTACCTTTTCCGCATCCTGTTGTGCCTAAAGAGAATACGTAGTACCAGGCTGTACAACTTCTCAATAAAATGTATTGCGGACACTTCAAAAGCTGACCATAATCATGAGAGTTAAGAGAGGAATGTCAGCTTGGTCGGGGGATTTCGCTGCTTTTGTTATACATTAGTTAAGCACGCAGGTTTGTGGGTTTTGCTTTATCTTGGATTTTACTGTAACGTAATTGAACTCTGTTACCTTTTTCAGTATCCTAAGTGTTCCTGTAAGTGCTTGCATGGATTTGGGTTTAAGGATATCGTAACAGATCCAGAGGCTATGGGAAGTCAGCGGCAGAAGCCTCTGCAGACTTTTGTTAGTCCTTCAATGTGGAAACTGTTTTTTCCTTCTCTCTTCTTGATACCCCTGGGATCAACCTTCAGACACGTTCAGAATAAGGTGACTGCTATGAATCCAGAGGCAAAACTCACACTTAATTCAGCAAAACCAGGCTTTTCAGGAGAACGGATTTGATTGTAGTGGGATGATTCACCTTATACAGATTTCATGCACTGAATTCACCACATTTACAGGATTATGTCCTCAATGGTAATTCTAGGTTTGGGGCGTCCTGGCGTTGTGTCCATCCCCCTCTATCTTGGACTGCTGTCATTCTCACCAAGGCGCGGCTTACTTCCCTCAGTCACCTCATCACATCTGAGTCTTCACATAGATACTACAAAAATAAAATCACAATTTTTCAGTGGTATCTCCACGTAACCATGCATGATAAACAATTAGCCAACAAACACACTTCTGTAGATTTTACTATGTCCATAGTAGAATATATTCCTACAAATCCACAGTTCAAGGCTTCATGTATCAAGTTCTGCTCAAATACACCCCTTTTACAGCCACAGTGGTGAGAGAAAAAACCACCCCTCATTCAAAAACCAGATTCCTCACCCACTGCAGACACACGTGTGGGCGTTCCACCTTGTAATATCACCGCTTCCCTCCTATCTTCACGCGGTGCTTCCCGGGCCTGCGGGGGAAAGGAGACTGCATGCCACCGGCCTTTTAACCCTCCCCCTGGGGTGGATGTGGGGAGAAGCACCTTGCTGTGGGGTGAGACCCACTGAGGGGGTAGCCACTGTGGGGAAGAGACGCTCTGAGGGGAGACTCACCACTTTCAAAAGGCAGACCCACCATGGCGGGGAGCCGCGGAGGGACACCCCCCCGCTGAGATGAGGCCCGCTGCGGGGATACACCATGAGGGATGCCCGCTGAGGGGGGCACGACAGACACCTCAGCCCCAGCCACAGGTGCCCCCCCTGGAGGAGCCGCTGCGGCCCAGGCGCAGAGCGGGCTGGTGGCATGAGGGGCAATTTTTTGGGGTTTTTGTGGCGGGGCACGGAGAAGGGGGCGAGCGACACCTCACTTCAGGGACACGACCCCCCCCGCCCCGCCCAGCTCACGGGGTGTCCCCCTCCGCTGCCGCCCCGGCGGCCACGGCGCGAGCAGCAGCGCCGCCTGGCGGGCAGGGCGGGGGCGGAGGCAGAGGCGCGAGCCGTTCCCGCCGTGCCGGTGCCCCGGGGCCTGACTCCGTCTGTCTGCCGCGCGGCCGGCAGCTGCCGTTACACGTACGGTGTCGGCGGGCCGGGCAGAGCGCGGAAACACCTGTTTCCAGCATGGGGGAAGGTGGGGAAGGGAGCCCGCCGCGGGGCCGGGCAGCGCCGCCCGCCCGCCCGCCCTTCCTCACCTCCCGCCGCCTGTAAGAGCCCGCGGGCTCGCTTTTCAAAAAAAAAAAAAAAAAGGTCGTTTTCAATTTTTACACATTCACCTGAAAAACGCGCCTCGAGGCCCTCTCCTCGTTATTTTTTTCCACAGTGTCCGATTGAGGGGGGCAAGGGGGGGGGCACAGCCGGGGCTGAGGCGGCGGCGGCCCTGACAGACCCGGCCCGACCCGCCGCCGCCGTGCCGGCTCTGGGCAGGGAGGGGAAGGCGGCGGCGGGGCGGGGGGGACGCCCGCCGAGGAGGGACCGGAGAGGGCGGGAGAGCCGGGGCGGGAGCCGCGCCGCGTCCCCGGGTGCGTGCGGGGGCTCCGTGATTTCATCGGCGGCTTCGCGGGGACCTGCCAAGAGCTGTTCTGCCTCACTGCGATGTGTAGCTTTTTCCTGCCATTTTTTTTTTTTTTTTCATAATAAAAGAGGGAGTGAAGCTGGCTTTTTTTTTTTTTCTGAAAGGAAAAAAAAAAAAAAGCCAAATGGATCAGAGAAGGGGAAAAAAAAAAAAAAAGCAATAGCCAAAGGGGATGCCAGTGAGGTGTGGCTTGTATTTAAATATCCAATATGTCAATGTAAGGGGAGTGTGTACGTATATAAAGTGCAGTTTGCATCCGACCGCGGGACACATCCAGCCATGGGAGGCGCGGGGAGCGCGGGGCCGGGCCGGGGCCGGCAGCGCGGGGCCCGGCGGCCGCAGCCCGGGCTCTGAGGGGGCCGCTCCGCTCCGCGCCGCTCCGCGCCCTCCCGCCCCTCCGCGGGCCGCGGCCCCATGGCCGAGGTCGGCGGCTTCCTAGGCTCGCTGGACCCCGACCTGCACGGCTTTCCCCCCGCGCTGGGCGGGGGGCTGCCCCTCGCCGACTCCCCCGGTTTCCTCAACGAGCGCCTGGGGCAGATCGAGGGGCGGCTGCAGCGGGGGTCCCCCACCGATTTCGCTCACCTCAAGGGCATCCTGCGGCGGCGGCAGCTCTACTGCCGCACCGGCTTCCACCTGGAGATCTTCCCCAACGGCACGGTGCACGGGACCCGCCAGGACCACAGCCGCTTCGGTAAGGGGCTCTGCGGGGCGGGGGGGGGCGGCCGGGCCGGGGCCCTGGGCCGCGGCGAGGGGTGGGGGGGGAAGCCGGGCCGGGAGCAGGTGCCCCGCGTACAGAATTAATTACCCCACTCCTATAAATCATCCCGGGACGGATATAATTAGGCTCCTAAACAAATGTGCTCACTCCTCAGCAATGCGGGAGTTTTTATTTCCAATTTCCTACTCTCCCGACGCTCGGCCCTTCTGCAGGTGCACAGAAACGTGGCTTGGTTGGGGGAGAAAATAGAGGAAAAAAAAAAAGTTTTTAAAAAAAAAGTCTGTGGCTGACCAGCTCTCTGAAGTTAGCAGTGAGGGAAGCAAAGAAAGGAGAAAGCACGCTGGAAAAAGAAATTCCTAGCTTTTTTTTTTTTTTTAAATTTTTTCTCCCCCTTTCATTTTTTTGGCCTCCGCAGATATTTCTGAGCAGATTTCTTTCACTTGCATGAATTTCATTAGAGGAGCGTCTCCCCGATGCGGGCAGGGCTCAGTTGGCTGGATCGGGGTCAGAAGCTCGGTTCGAGGGGGTTGTTGGAACGGAAAAAGGGGGAAGCTGGAGGGGAAGAAACGCTTAGGGGACCCCAGAAAGACAGAAGATGGAACAATAGGCACAGCCCTGTGGATTTACCTTGCCGCCTGGGATACAGCTGGAAGACTGCAGCGCTTGTATCAGTGTCACACAAGAGCAGGGATCTCTAATGAGACTGTATGTAATCTTCAAAAAATGCATCCCAAGCCACAGGCGAAGAAATACAGTAAGTTTGAGCACAGCTAAGAAAAATTCCCGCTACTTCAGCATCTAGTGCAGGTGTCTGTGTAAGCTATCAGCGAGTCCCATGCCAGTGATCTCAGCTATGTTGTCAACAGGTTGTGAGGAGTGCTTGCAAGACTTTTTATAGTTTTCAAGTTATTTAACTCCTTGGTGAAAGGAATCTTTTTTTTTTTTTTCTTTTCTTTTCTTGTTTGCAACCGATCCTTTCTGATACTGTGGGAACGCTGCTGCTTGCTGGTAGTTTAAGGCAGGTTTTTTGGAACAACTGGAGAAGCTTATCTCCGTACGGCGCTTTCCATAAACACCAGGTGTGTGCATGGCATGTCCCTGCCTAAATCGACAAGAAAGTCATAACCCGCGGGTCAGAGGCAGGTACTAATAGGCTCGTGGGGCGAGCGTTCTTTAATTACCTCCCAAAAGGCACACATCTTTTAACCTTTCATGCTGCAATACGTGATGGGTTTCCAAGTTAAAAGAAACTGAAAGGAAACCCGTTGCATCTGTTTGGTTTTAGTTCAATCTGCCACGTAGTATTTCTATCGGGTCTTTTTACTTATCTTTGTATAAGTAAACAGACAATTTCAAATGGCAGCATTTGTCTCGGTTCCGGTTTTTATAAAGATTGAGTAAAATACGTGTGTTTCCAAACAAACTTTGGACAAATGCGTTAAACGGGCTAAAACTTTTCATGGATTTTGCATGCTTAAGTCACACAGTGTGTTCAATAAATCGAAACACTGGCATTCCCTAAGTGTTTTAGCAGTCAGCATCCAGCTATGTAAACTAGACCAGACTTCAGATATAAAATATTATAGTTTTCTGCTTCAGGGTTTTCCCAGAGGCAGTGTAAAATAAATAGTTATTTGTTGTAATTGCAAGACAAAGCCCCAAAGGATTAGGCTGGAATCCTCGTGTTCAGATAAAGTTGGACTGAACCTCGCTTCAGCGGAGACTCAAAGCAATAACGTATTGGCACACAGTATTCACCATCTGCGATCAGTAGCCATGAATATTTAAATTCCAGTGTTACTGTATGGTTCATATTAGGATGTCATGTATCAATGCATTCCTAAATTTTGCATGCAGCAGTCAGAAAGCAGTAACTTATTACAGAAATAGGCAGCCTGAGCGATTCTGGAGAACTACGAAACTGTGGTGAGGGACACAGAGCTCGACGAGGGTTTAAAGCTGCCTTAAATCTAGGGGCACCCGGGGAAATACTTAGAAATCCAGTGTGGTGGTTCAGTGGATCCAGCCTGCCTGGCTGGAAGGTGCTCCCTGAAACCAGGAGCGGATAGTTGATGTGCCCCACGGATGGCTGTGACACCGCAGCACAGGCACGTGTCCAGCTGCAGATGGGCCGTAGGGTGGAACCGGACTTTGCATCCCCATCTCCCAATACTGGAAGGGGTTCAGGAAAAGACAGAGAGTATCTGCACCCTCCCACGTGCAGCCATCCCAAAAGTTACCAGATGTGCAAGACATCCAAGTCTTCCAGAGAGGAAAATAAAGAGCCAGAGCCCTGGTGATGGAGAACAGAGTAGCAGGGTCTTAACGGTGAGGGCTAAGGAGGGGTTCTTTTGTACCACAGCGTTCAGGAGATGTGCCCGTAGGACACAGGGGAGGTAGCAGCATCGTCTGCCCGCACTGCTGGAGCAAGCACAGTAACTATTCCCTCTCATCTGTCGAGGACTGGAACATTCCTAAATCACACCTGTCTTCTGGAATGCGATATTTTATACTTGTAAAAGCACTGATTCGTGCAAGAACAATGAGGTGCAGCTTATTTTTCCTAGAGGAGGCTTAACGCAGAATTTGGTGAAGCCCTTCAGGATCGTTGGAAGGAAGTTCATTCTCACACTAGAGAAGTGCCCAGATTCACTCTCCGAACTGGCTGCTCTGCCTAAGTCATCCCAGAAAGAACAAAGTGTTTTCAAAAATGCATCTGCTCTTGCTGCATCTGCTAAAAACCTTCCTGTACAAAGAAATAAAGGATGGACAAAATCTGAAGCGGGTTTGAACTGATAGTAGCACTCCTATGAGAATCCTTCTGAGAATGAAGACAACACAAATTCACCAGGAAAATCCCTGCCAGGAGGAATGGCTCCCCTTCTGCCTCCTGTGTGTTTTACAGCAGCATTAAACAAGTGACACCAACCCTGCTACTCTTAACGGAAAGTGAGGGGAGAAAAAGGCCTTGAGTTTGCACTGCAGACTAATGAAGGCAGCAAATGAAGCTTTCGGGTACGAACGTGCTAATGGATCTGTAACAAAGTCTCCTAGAGGAGCCGATGAAACCTCCAGAGAAAGTTTTGCTGTAGATTCTGACATTCAGACCACAGTGCACCTGTTGCTGAACAGTTGTTGAGGTTTTTAGCCGAAGCTTTAGGTTTGTAGCCATTAATACAACATCTGATGTTTCTGTACCCCTGCTCCTGAAAATAGTCATGTAAGAAGAGACAGGTGCAAGGAGCTGAATTGTTCATTGAGGGATGGTTTATAGTAAGGCGAGAGTGCGCGGGTCTGGCCGCGGCAACGCTTGGGAGATTATTCACTGCTTTGGTGGTAAATGAATCCAGTCGGAGTCTTAATCAAATCTCTCCAAATAATATCTAGAAAGGCTCAAGGAACAAACAGAATGGAGATAATCAAAGCAAGAAAAAAAGAGGCAAGTCCTAGAGGGAATGAAAAAAGCAAAAGGAAAAAGAAAAAAAGCATGTTCTGCCACAGAAACACACCGCTACGATTGGAAAGAAAATTCTTGAGCTGGCCCCAGTGGCCGCTCCCTGTGCTGCTGGAGATCAGATGTACGAAGCTGCAATTTTGTCTAGCAATTGGAGTGAGTTAAGGACAGGATGGATATCCGCCCACATTTTTTCAGGCTTCGCTCTGTCTCCTGACTTTGTGGGTTTAAGTTACATTCTTAATGCTGTTTCAACATAGTCGTCTTCTGTGCACGTCTCCAAGTGCCACTCAGAGATCAGAAGAGGGGAACATTGCAAGGGATGTTGTCTCAAGAGATTGTCACGGGCACACCTTGAAGGACTTTTGTTTGCAAAACTAGCAAATATTCACCCAGTCTGCAGCAGGTGAGGGGTGTCTCGCCCACCTGCTCAGAGGTTGCTCCTTACCAGGTCTTTGGAGACCTGGGTTCACGTGCCACGTACAGAGCATCCTTGTGGGTGTACTCAAAAGAAGCTCTTGTTTCCTTGCCTCAGACATTTCCTCAGTTTCTAAATGGGACCAGCAGTGTTTTTCTGCTCCCAGGGAGTGACAGAAAACAAATGAAAAAAAAAAAATACTGAGGACTGTATTTGTACCTATACAAAGGTCTATCTACTGCTCTTCAGTTGTCAGATATTTTTCACTTGAACATCCACTTGTCTCCAGCCTGGGAAAGACTCTGCCATTTCTGAGTATCCCTGTACTCCTTTCCCCCTGTATTACTTTTTGTGCCCTCTCTAGTTGTTGTCAGTCTTCCTTCCCTCCCTCCTTTTCAAACAGCGGCTGGAAAACAGAAGCACGCGGCAGTTCACTAACTCCCTCCACGTGTCAGAGCCGGTGGGGAGCAGAGGCAGAAGACCACCCCTCATCCTGTGCCTCTTCCCTCCCTGTTCATGCTTCTTTTCAGATAAGAAACCACAATAACTACCGGGGAGCGAGCAGAGCAGAGCCAGGGTCCTGGTTTGCCAGCCTGGCAAAGGCTGCATTCCTCGCCCGGGCTGCCTGCTCCTGGCTGCCAGCATCTGAGTGATGAGTCTGCGTCGAGCAAAGGGGGACAAAGGTCTCCCTCGCCGTCTGGTCTGTCCTATATTTAGGGGGTGATGCCGTTATCGTCTGAGAGTTATCGCAGCCCCACCTGGCCGAGCAGAAGACGCGTGCTCCGAGCTGAGGAGTGACCGGGAGCTGCGATGCCCCTGAAGTCAGCTGGCTCGGGTGGCGGCTCGTCACACGGTGATTTTAGACTCAAGGCTTACTTTTAAGAGGAGCTCTGGGAGGTAACCTGATCAGAGCAGCAATTGCTCTGGACTGGATGTTTTGGGAGCTATATTAAGAGACCTGGAGCCACGCTAAAGGTTAGAGCAACTTTGTCCTTCTGTCAAGGGAGACGTCTTGTCCAGTCACTAGATGGGATGGTGAACACCCTCTTCCTTCCTCTGCTGCTACCTCCCAGCTAATTAACTCAGCCCTGGACATGGGCAGAGACTGTCCATGATCTCTAGCCAAGGGAACAGGTGATATCCAGAGTCTAACACAATCCCGCTAACTCCTTCAGGAGGTTTTCCTGTGAAGTCTGAAGGTCTCCACCACTTGTGATGTTGGCTTTATTCAAACCAGTTAAAAACACGCCTGCTGGAGGGCTGGTTTTTTTAAGTGCTTCACCAAGGATTCTCCTATTACAAGTCTCACCTCCATCAAAACAGCTGCCGTCCCCCTTACCGGCAGTGGGGCAGAGGAAATGAGGCTGCCCCTCGTTATTTAAAGCGTCTGACACCATCACTGTAGGCTGGAGGCCATGGGTAAAACAGTCGCTCTTGCAGGACCGGTCATGGTTAAGCTGGATGCCACTGGACCGGGAAGGGGCTGGGGCAGGCAGCAGGAGATACGGGGCTGGAGGGCGTTTCTGGTGGTGATGGTGGCAGGGAGTGACGGAGGAAGGACCAGCAGCTCCCTGACTCCGAAGGCTGCAGAGGAAGATGCATTTCTACCTGCATACATTTAAAGCTGAATTTTATCCCTGCAGCTTGTATGTAAATTTGGGGGTGGCAGGTACCCCTCTGGAGTGCCAGGATGAAGGTGACCCTCACAGACGTCTCTTCTAGTCCTTTTTACTTATTTTTATTGAACTTTTAAACATGTGGGACTGTCATCTCAAACCAGAAGCCCCATGGCGACAGAAATCACTCTCCTTTTGGTGAAGAATAAAACCCAGTGTGGTAACAGCCTTCTGAAATTTATACTCAGCCAGGCATAAGCTTCTACATCTGTCTTCTTGGTGATAATCAGGGAAAAAAAACCAGCAACAAACCAAAACAACAAAACCTAGCGAATGTTTTCTCGTTAGCAAAGGTAATTCCTCTTGGGCAAGTCAAATTCGCAATGCTGCGGAGAAGCCTAGAATGGAAGTCAGAAGATTGCACGCATGTGGGACTACAGATTTAAGCACTGTGTCATGATAAATAAGGAAAACGGGGTCTGTAGGAAGCTCTGCAAGGGTTGGGAAAGGCTGGTTTGCGTTTGTCACCAGAGCCTGGTGTTGGTTTTTTCTCTGTATGATCTGGACTTCGTTTCTCTTTTAGGGATTTTGGAGTTTATTAGCCTGGCAGTGGGGCTGGTGAGCATCCGTGGGGTGGACTCGGGACTCTACCTCGGCATGAATGAGAGAGGCGAGCTGTATGGGTCGGTAAGTTGAAGGTTTTGTCTGATTACAACCCTGTATAACACCTACAGCGATAGGGGCTGCGGGGCCTCATCGGTGTCACGAGCTGTGTCTGTTCCAGGCCTCCAAAGTCCTTGGGGTGTCACAATACCTCCATCCTACCCGTGACGCCGCTGTTGTTGTAACGTAAATGATAGCTACGAAATAGAGTTGTGGAGGGAGGATACGCTCGTGGGGCGGGCCCAAGGTGATGCCCACTTCCCGGACACCACCTGGGGCAATGCCTGGGAGCCGGCGGGGCTTATCAAGGTTTTGCCTTTCAGAAACGGTGTGGCAACGGTCAACTAAAGGCAGGGGGGAAATTTAACGTAAAACCAGGGGCTGCTTTTGTGTTTTCGTTGCCTCAGTAACACATCAGTTGTATGCTCCACATCATCAGGATCTGCAGCATCTGCAGATTTTGCATTTATGCTCTTTAACTAACGGGGGCTGAAGTTGTGGTCCGGGTGTTATTTTATTGTAACATTCTCTACAACTCCTTTTAGGAGTTTCAGGGGGTTGCTCATAATTTTGTAGAAGAGCCCTTTTCAGATTAAAATTTTCTGTGTTTTGCCAAAAACCAAGTGTAAACTCTGTGCGCTCCACATGAACTCCCGAATACCTGTAAAACTCTTCCTAACATCACCTGCAGCAGATTCTGCCTCATCCTGTGCTGCTGTAGGACAGAGAAAGCAGAAGACACCTCATTTCTAGTCCAGGCTCAGGTTTCTAGTGAGTTTGTTGTTTGCTCCCTTGGTTTGGGCCGTGCCCTTAGAGGGTTGCGCAGGGACCAGCTCAGGTCCGCTTTGCACTTTGCTGTGGACCTGTGTGGGTTTTTTTTGGTTTTTTTTTGTTTTTAATGGCTCTTTCTAGGTCACAGCACTGCCCTATGTGAGGATACTGATTTTTAAGGATGGATCACAGTAAATTTGTAATGAAATAAAATAAACCAGTTTTAAACTAAAGTGGAAGGCATGTGCTTCCTCTAACCAAATCAGATCAATCTCATAGTGTAGAAATTTAAACTCGTGTACTCTGCATATAGGGAAGCCTTCAGAAAACCTTTGCTTAGCAAATAGTAACAGTAAACCACCAGATTCCATCATCTTTTCTTCTCCCATTCCCATCTGAGACTGCCGCAGACCCTTTCACTATTTAAGACGCAGTTATGATGTTTATGAGATAATCAAATACTAGCGTGCACCGAGAACTGTTCTTTTTCCACTTCATTTCTGTAATAACATCTACCCTAAACTAAAGGTAGATGTGGAGAGAGCGTGAAATTACACATCTGCATGACAGATAAAAAGTGAAATCGCCAGGATACCATAAAACACGAAAAACCCTTAAAGCACACTTCAGAAAGCGGGGCTGGAGCCTGCAGCAGCAGCACCTCTCCTGTCAAACCCCGAGGCTGCGCAGCAGCTCCTGGAGCCGCAGCTTTTACTTGTGCCTGCTGAGAAGGAAGACCCAAGCCTGCTTATTCCCTTCTGTGCTTTCAAACCCTCCAGCTCTGATTATGAATCTACAGTTTCATGACGGGTTAATTAAATTCTAGGGCCTGTATTCATCTTACGACACAGAAACAAAAATAGGGTAACGTTTTACAGCACCTCATCTGGAAACAGAATTGACCTGAAGACGTAATCATGGGAGTTTTCTTTCTGTTGTTGCATCTGGAATGGCAGACAATGCACTGACCGGGCACTGTGGGGACGCAGTCAAACCACTGATCCAAACTGCGCAGAAGGCACGAGCCAGGTCCTCAGATAACCCAGGAGTTTTAAAATCTGGGATACGTGAGTTGTACAATGATGGCTTTTCGAAATCAAAAGCCACTACAGTTTTCTTCATTAAAGGTCCATAACACGGTACCTAACGGTGCATTAGCATTACAATGGCAAATTTTGCCCGATCTGTGTGTTGATACAGGTAGAGTAGTGGGGACAACCCGAGGCTCGGAAAGAAAGAAATCGCGGAGTCACCCCAGCCTCTTCAAACATTTTAGGCAGACACTGTACCTCCAAACAGCCCCCTGAAGAGCAGGGAAACTGGGGCAAAGCAGCAGCGCGTCAGTGCAGCCAGTCAGCAATTTCCAGCTTATCCTGAATAGACGGCATCCTAAGGGAAGGAAAAAAAAGTCTGTATTTATTGACGGATCTGGGAAGAGAAACGCCCTGTTCCTGGTTCCTCAGGTCTCCGGTGGGAAGGGCTGTGGCGTAGGTTTTTGGAGGGCTCACGACTCACCTCGGGGTTGATTTAATTAGCAGCAAAACATTCAAAACAGGTTCTGAGCGCAGGGGAGCTCCTGGATTGCATGGCAAAACATCTACTGCAGGCAATAACATTTACTGAGCGCTCTGTGTGCCATAGATAAGGCACATTCCCTGCCCAAATCCTTTACAGCGTTTGTAATATTACGTTTGCAGACTGCAAGGACTCCCACACCCCCGTGGCGATCCCTCCATGGGACGGGCCGGCGGGTGCCTCTGCGACAGAGCACAGCGGTGCTGGCAAAGCCACCCGTGTCCCCTTGGGGCACGTCCCTGTGGCTGGCACCAGGGAGAGGGAAGGAGCGATGGAAAAGCCACCATCAAACAGCCGCTGCCGACCGACAGCCCCCGGTGGCAAAGGTTGAAGGGAAAGGCTGGTTGTGGCCATGGTGCCAGCAGTGCCATCCGTCCCCCCCGTCCCAGCAGGATGCACCAGCTGCGGGCTGGCACGCGCTTACATCACCTATCGCCGCCGTAAATCTTCCCCGGGGTTGGACATCCCCGGAGCGCGGCTCCCCATGCAGACCTCCCCAGTCTTGTTACAGCCTCACATCAGAGCTCTCCACGCTTCAGAAGATGAAAGGCCCGAGGAATGCTTTCATTCACGCTGCAGCGTACACTCCGTGTGCCTTCGGCTTTCAAAGCGGTGCTTGCTCCCGATTAAACCCCTCGGATGCGCTGCCTGCTTCTCCCAGGGCTGCCTCCCACCTCGGGGAGCGTTTCTGGGGCGCGTGCGGTACCTGTGGACGGGGCTGCTGCGCGGGGACACGGCCGCGGGTGGGCAGCCCCCTGCACAGGGCATGGCCACCCCAGCAAGGCTTGGCCTCGCACCCCCATCGCAGACACCTGGCTGTCAGGTTTAAGAGTTTTGCTACAGCCCTGTTTTATTTTTTTTAATGGGGCACCTTTGCAAAATGCACACCCACCTTCTCCTCCTTTTGTCTTTCTCCTCCTCCAACTTCAGAGGTCTTTGGGTCCTGGCTTGTGCCTGTTTCCAGCTCTCGCTCAGGGGAAACGTCCCCATCCTTGGGGCAGAACGTAGCTAGGAAAATTATAGGAAAATAAGGAAGGAAAAAGGAAAATATTTGGGTTTTTTTTTTTAATTTTTGACACAAATGTCTTTTTCTTCCCCTCCTGCCTCCGCCCCAATGCAGAAGAAGCTCACACGGGAGTGCGTTTTCCGCGAGCAGTTTGAAGAGAACTGGTACAACACGTACGCCTCCACCCTCTACAAGCATCCCGACTCGGAGAGGCACTACTACGTGGCTCTGAACAAGGACGGCTCCCCCCGAGAGGGGTACAGGACTAAGAGACATCAAAAATTCACTCATTTTCTACCCAGGCCTGTGGACCCTGCCAAAATACCTGCGATGTACAGAGACCTCTTCCACTACAGGTGATGTTTCCTGCCGCTGCCCCGCCGGTGTACATACTTGGGCTCCCAAGCTTCTTCCCAGAGCACTATATTAATAGTCATTCCGTCGTTCCTGTAAGCGTAGATGACGTAGGAAAGCACTTACGTTGAATTCAGACACTGCTGATCCTCCTTGTTTCAAGCGTATATCGAACCTGGGTTATTTATGGGGGTGGGGGCAGGGGAAGGGAGGGAACCCCACATATAATCTTTCCTTTTCATTCACCTTCTTTACCCGGTGGCTACAAGAGAGGCCAAATATTCAATGCTGTGGTTGCTTAAAGGAACAAGCAGGCGAGCAAACCTGATCACCAGGTGAAAAAAAAAAAAAAACCAAATGAAAACCAAACCAAAAAATGAAGAGAAGGAAAGAAAACAGAAGACCACAGAACTGCTGCGGAGGCTGCTGCTGAGCTCGGGATGGTTACCGGCGAAGAACAAGCCTTCGGATGGAACCCTGCTTAAGCAGCCCGGGAGTTTGCTACGCGGATGATGCTACGTGGACTGGTCCTGATGCGTGGGGTTTTTCCTGCTGTTGGGGTGGGAAGGGGGTGAGGAACATTATTCAGATGCAAGCATGGATACTGTGCATAAGGACAAAACTATTTATAAAATGTATATGATATTTATTTTATATATTTATTTATTTCAAAATAATTTTATTTTTAATGAGAGATGCTATGACCGGATTTTCATCAGGAAGAATAAGGTCCTACTGAAACAGGAAAAAAAAAAAAAAAAAAAAAGAGTTTTAAGAGCTTATTGGCAATAAAATTGTCTTTATATTGTAGATTTCTTGCTAGCCCGTTTTTTTGGCGCTCTGTAATAATTAACCCAGTATTTCCTCATCAATATGAATATTAAGACCGCTTCTAAAAAGGCTGCGTATGGTAAAGATAAATTACCTAAACCCAAGCTCTCGTACGAGGATGACATTACACGACACCTGGAATGGACCGTGGAAGCGTGCGGTGACCGGCTGGGTGACTAATGAACCGTAATTTCCCAGAACTGCAAATCCAAACAGGTCCTTGGGCCGTGCCAAGCACCAGGCACGGCTCGGCTTTCATAATAGGCAGATGGAGGGACCTCGCGAGCACGGTCGGTGTCCCTGGGCTCTCTCACCTCTGCGGCCCTGCCAGCCTGGGAAGCGCCGGCCCAGCTCTCAGCGCGAGTCATCGGCAGCCCAGACGCCTCGGCACAGGACGCAGCCGCTGTGGATTAACCGTCCTGTCGAAAATCAAGCGGAGAAACATTCGGAACGTGTGGTGAGTGTTTGGATGGACCCGGCATTGCTGCAGTAAAACCAGCACATCTCACACAAGACTTACCTGAAGCACCGTGGAAAATCAGTGAGGAAGATGAGAGCTTGGTACGAAACATGGTTCTCCAGAGCGCGCAAAAATACGTACAAATACGGATTTGGGGGGTTTGAGTTGGAGTTTTCCTTATCACAACTGCATTTTTCACAGTATTGTTTCTCAGCCTCCCCTTGCAAAGCAGTTGAGGTGAAATCTCAGCTCCTTCAGCTTCAGTCCATGAATTCCCAGAACGATGTCACTGACCAAGGGACGATCCACGCCAGCTTCCTCACGGGCTGTGTCGCTAACGGAGCGGCAGCCCGTGAGCGGTGCCCATCTCTGCTCCCGGCCGTCTCTCCCCACCTCCCAGCCATGTCCTTTTGCTGTCCCAACCACTCCGGCAGCGGGCGCAGCAGCCACCAGACAACAGGCTGTGGATCACAAAGGGGAGATCATGGAAGCTTTACCTTCAATGATCCAGACATGAAGGAATTTAATCCTGCGTTTGAAATAACAAGTGTTTATTTACCTTTTTCCTCTGAGTCACTGCTGAAACATCTCCTCCTCAGTCGCCATGTCCGGAGCACAAGTGCTCATGGAAAGTGTCCTGAATTGCACTTTTGACCTTCCCCGGTGCGAAGGGAACCCCCTCAGACCTCGAGGGACCCTCTGCTCCCCAGGGTGATCCTGCCTCCCTCCAGCCAGGGCTTTCCATTGCCCCTGAAGATAAACCTGGTTAAGACCCTGCTTCTCTTCCTCAAAATGAAGGTCAAAACCTGATCTCAGCGATGCCAAGCACATTTTTCACCAGCTCGAAAGGGAGCTGATGTGGCCCGTGGGGGCAACACGATGGACTCGTTCGTCCGATACCCGAATTGAAGAGCTGCCTTGGCAGAGCCTTGTGCCGCCAAGGGACGAGGGACAGTGTGAAACACCTTTTCAGAATCTGGGCGCAAAAAACCACTACTTGCAAACAACAGGATCCACAAAGAATTGACTGGAAACCCCTTTGTACAGGTTGGTGTCATCTCCCACGTGGGACAGTCTCTAAAGGGGGAATTCAGCATCGCGAAATCCCACCAAATGGCAGCTTTCTGCAGGAATTGACTGGGTTCGGTTCTGGTTCAACAAAATATGAGTACTCTGACTGAGCTGGGAGCTTAACGGCAGCAGAATTAACGCCCGCAGACCTTGGCCGCATTTCACGTGGCGCGGGGAGCAGCCAGCGATGGGCAGCGGGTCCTTCATGAGGACTCGCTCACCTCTCGGGCCCATCCCCGCGGCCGAGCGGGGCCAGCCGTTACCCCACCAGCTGCCGCTCCGCCCGGCGATATCCAACCGGGAACGCCGACTGCTCCTCGGGCTCGGGCTGCTTGTACGGGGCTGGCAGATGGACCCTGCAGCCGGGGCAGCCCCAGCCGAGGTTCCAGCGGTGGCGGACGGGCCGTGGGGCTCTCCTGCTCGGAAAGTTTTAGAGCAAAATCCATTTGCGATGCTTCAACCTGAGAGACTCCCTCCTGAAGTAGCAGAAGGAAACGTCGATGTACATTTGGGATCTCAGCTCGTACCATTTCCATGCGCTTCAAAGTTACAACGGCCAGCTGAAAAATCTCCCCCAAAGGGAAGGCAAAGGCTGTGGTCCCGCAGAAACCCCACTGCACCTCTCCGTGCTGCTTTACACACTGCAGCTCTGAGTCTGAAAACGCCACAGGAAACAGGGAAAAGGCGTCGCTTTCAACCCTTCTCCTTGGGACCCAGAGCAGCGCCGCGGGAAAAGCACTTTCTGGGGCTGAAGCTCTGCAAACGCAGACCCTGATCCTGCTTTTAAGGTAAAGACAGAACACACCTGCAGCCAGGAGGGGAGAACAAACAGCAGAAATGGCAGCGTAAAGTGGAACTTAAACCAAGAGGACTAAGTCGTGCAATAGGGAGCATAAGGCTTGATTATTTTTTTTTTCCAAAGCCATGAACTGCTTAGGAGCTGATAGATTCTCATCACGGAAAATACCAAGGACATCGTCTTGTACCTGCGCTGGCTGGGTTTGGGTAAGAGACCTGCAAAGCCAGCGCCCCCGGGGAGTCTCAGGCTCTTCCCTCCCTGTACCGGGAGTATTTAGCACCAGGATGCCTGTGACCGAGCGCGGCCGACCACCACCTCGACACTGCGAGCGCACGCGCCTGCCCGTGCTGCTGTTAACGGGCACCAGCGCGAATCCACAGAAACGAGAAACGCGCTTTGTGCAACTGAATTATAAAAGCAGCTGCTGTCCCTGGCTTAAGGCCCCAGGTATCCATTACCGACTCACACTCAGCACCTCAAGTAGTTTTCATGCGCACCAGTCGTTAAAGACAAAGCCAAGGTGGCGTTTGAGATCAGGCCTCGAAAGCGGCCAAGCTCAGACCCAAAGGCTGACCCCACCTCCCCCTGGGCTCACCTTCCCCCCAGAGCCCCCTGCCCTTCCCCCGGGGAAGCATCCCCAGCTCAGGCCTCGGCCCTTTCCACGCACCCGCCTGGCCCCCGAGCCACCCCCTCACCGGGCACAGCCGGTCCAGGAGCTGCAACCAGATGAAAAATGGGTTTCAGCATCTCCGCGGTGCAGTGGCTGCGTGGCGGAGGCGACCCAGCTCACGCACAGGCGGCCAAACCGCTCATCCCGCCTGCACACGGCAGACTGGGAGCTTCTCCAGACCCGTCCCTGCAGAGCGCCCGGCCCACCGTCGCTGGAGGAAGGTTGGTGCGCGCCTCCGAGACCCAAACCGTCTCCGAGGCCACCGCTCTCCCTCAGCCAGGCCCGTGTGGAGTCCTGCTCTACGCCAGGACGCATCTCCAGGGTACGTTCTGCAGCGCAGGGGTGCACGTGGGGTTACAGCAACACCTGAGCAGGGTTGGGGAGTTCAGACGCTGCGTGCTCCGGCGGCTGATGCTGCAACACCAGCATTTTCCCAAACGTCCCCAGCTGGGAACGTTCAGGACATTTGCCTTTCTGTAAATGCTGACAACGTACCCAACTCCAAAACTCTTTTTGCTCAAACTGATGAATTTACTTTTATTTACCCTGCTCAGAGTGGTTCTGCTTTTAAGGTAAAGACAAAAAAAAAAAAAAAAAAAACCCAAACAAAAATACGCCGCAGGGTAAGGATTTAGCACCTGACACCGTTCAGCGTTGGAGCACCTTGCAGGCCGTTTTGTGCGGCCAATATCCAGCCTCTGCCACGTGCCCAAGCATCCCACTTCCCTTAACCGAAGTTTTAAATAAAGTTGAAAGTTACACAGATATTTAAAACACATTGCCCACGCTGCCCCTTACAGCACAGTTTGATTATGGTCACACCAGAGCGTTGCCACAGCATCTGCCCTTGCCTGCGCCTCCCCGAGCGCTCTCGCAGGGCAGGAACATCGCTGCAGCGCAGGCCAGGAGCCACAGAACACCTTCAGGTACCGGGCATGAGCGTAGAGGCAGATTTAAAACACAATTGCCATGTGATTTTTTGCGTAGGAAAGGGTGGTTGTTTTTTTTCCCAGCAGGTGGGATTTAATAACCAAGACAGGGAGAAGTACAATTATGAGGCTAAAAAAGGCAAATTGGTTACTCTCAGCAATTCATCGTCGCTGGGCGATAGCTCACTCTCCATTTCTGACAGGCTGGCTGCAGGAGCCGCTATTAATTCCTGTAACTGCAAACCCGGGCCACAGCTCTTTTCCCTAAATGAAATTTGTGGCTACATCCAGGAACAGGTACCTCGTTGCAAAAAAAAATAAAAAAAAAAAAATAGAGTGTGGTGAAACTCACAGCGCAGCTCTCAGCGGAGACGTTCTCAGCCTGTGTCCCCGCGGAGTTCACGCTCTACTGCGAATGTAGCACAAGGCACGTTGATGTATTTTGGTCACTTTATTAAATGAGATATTAAATAGTTTAAGTTTCAACTACTAAACAGCACTTTGAATGGTGAAAACACAGATAGGATATTGTCATACTTGAATGCTTCTTCTCTTTAAAAACACATTTCCAGTCCTTATATATATTACAAAACAGCCTTAGAGGAAGAGGTGACACCTTTTCTATAGCACTTCAGATATTTAATACCGAACCGAAAAGCCATCTAATAGAAACAAAGGCAAGTCTTCACAGCTGTATGATTTCAGCAGCCAAAGCTGGTTGATGGACTGAAACATTACTATACAACTGGGACAAAACATATACAATATCACAATACTAAGCAAAAACGCTTTACATCCAAAGGAATAAACAGGTTACAAAATGTGGAGAATTTAGCAGGCAAAACTGTATTACAAGCAACATTTTTATTCGTCATCGGAAGCCATTTCATCTAGTTAAAACATCTAAAACAAATATAAAAATGAGCCTTTTATTATCTTATTGATGTATGTTCCGTCTTTAAATATCGGTTAAAGCTTGATGTTATACTCAAAGCACATCGTTATGCAGCGAAAATGTCAAGTGAGAAACATGTACGCAAAGTGGTCCGAGTTTTATTTCAACGCTTATCTCTGATTTCTTCTTATGCATTAGTCTTCTGTTAGCCGTAGTTTTGTCCAGAATGAAAAAAAATGTGCCTTTAAATGTTGCCTAAAACTTCCACATTTAAGTCTTTGAGTTACTGTAAAACTCCACTGAACATTCCCAGGTTTGGTAGAAAGGATTTCTCTGATTCACGAGACGTAGGAATATCGGCGAGAGTTGCCCAGAGTACATTTGCCTTCGAACGTTTGTCTCGAAGTCTCACATTTTGTTTCTTCTAGGGTGAATACGTCTCTTTTTGCTCCCCTCTCCCCAAATTTAACTTAACACTAGAGCTGGCAAACCTCTAGAACCAACAGAGGTTCTTTTGCGGTATCGTGTAAGAAACGAGTCCAGGACAGCGACTTGTCAGCTGGTTTTGCAACAGATCAAACAAACTCTGTTCAGATCACAAACCCAGTTTCAATCACAAAACGAAATATCGCGTAAGATTTGCATATTTAGATGCAAAAACCACTTGTCCGTTCAGGGCAGAACTCAAACTCCTGCAAGAAACTTTCCAGAAACTAAAACAATTTTAGTTCACGTCAGCAAGTCAGAAGAGTCCAGCAAGACCTGGAGCAAACACCTCCATCCGCTCACGTCTCCAGAGTTCTCCGCAGTCGATGCACCGTTGCCTCAGACGTTCTGTCACTCGCTTTTACCCCCAGATTACAAACTTTTTACAGGGGTGGGGAAGAATCAACCAAACTATATTCAAAGAAAAGCCCTGTATTTAATTAGCTCTTCACACACGGACGAAGTGCAGGTGAAGAGAGTGCTAATGTCGTGTAATAAACCAGAAATTTATCTCTGCTCTATACAAAAACAAAACCAAACCCATCAAGCTCTTTGTGCACTAACTCATATTTTCACACAAACGAAAGAGAACGGGGAGGAGTGCATCACCAAAACTCTCATCTGGTAGAGGAAAAGTTACTTCACTGGTCTGGCAGCTCTGGAAGTTGCTACAGCACTTCCTTTGTATCAGCTTTAGATCAGCAATAGCTCTGCCATTTTGAAGCTGTTTATCTGGCAGGGTTTGACCCTGGCCACCGTCACTATTTTAACCCCCAAAATACCAGGAACTGAATTTTCTTGGCCCGTCTCCCATTGCCGGCAATGGGGAGAGACAGTAGCACCAGCATGAAGGAGTTAACAGAAAGGTACTTCGTATTGGACGCCGCAGAAAGTAAATTAGGGGGTGAAGGAAAAACATCTCCAGCTCTAAAGATCACCATTTGTTATTCCATCGCACAAAACTGAAAATAAAAAATGGCAGAAGACTCGGGAAGAACAATGCCCTTCCCCAAGTCACTATTTAAGGCTGTACACAGTTTCTACGTAACTGCAGGACTCGGAAGTTTCAGAGCAGTAGTATTTAAGAATATTGCACTCAATTCTGTTTCTAAGAGTATTTTCGGTTCCTATGTTTCACTCAGCACAGATGATCTAGTACAAGTCCAGACCTCAGTCAAAAGTCAACTGGACTATTTCCGGTAGGATATTCCCACTAATAGAAAGCAACGGGTAAGCAGAAAAGTATTCCATAATTTGAGGAATCAACTCTAATCAAGAACTCAGCTGTTTACGACTCACACATGGTATACTGACACCTACAGACCTGCGCTCCTTCCTAAGCTTCTCAAGCCTGACGGCGGCTTCGCAGCTACGAAAAGCAAGCATAGGAGTTTAGACAGGAAACCTGTGGAGATGCTACTGTTACGGGAGGACTTGTTTTCACTGAAAACAACTTGTTATCTCCTGTACTCAACATATGTAAGAAGATTCTAGGCAACATCACTGACAACAGGGAAAACATCAGATCCTACTGAAACAAAGCTGAAACGCTAACATGGGACATGGCATTTAAGGGGATCAACCAAACTTTTTTTTTTTTTTTTTTTTTTTTTTACAGTTGAGTTCTGTTAGGCCATTGATTCCTAAAAAAATAAAAGTTCTTTCTCTGATTTTAACAATCCTTTAGGCTTTTAGTGCAAAATCACATTGATTTCCCTTGGGAAGGCCCTGGATTTTTGCCTCGCATTGGGGGTGGCGCTCGTTGTAACGGCGGCGGCTGCATACCGCCGGACACTGACTGATACATTCCTCTCATATCTATCTGTTGGTAGTTGGAAGGATTCATGATTAAATTTGGAGGCTTTGGCATCATGAGGTGACTCATTGCTGCTTGCTGGTAGGACATCTGCTGCTGCTGCTGCTGGTTGTACTGCTGCTGCAGTCTTCTGTTCATAAGGATCCTCTGCACGCAGCTGATCAACTGCAGGGGGAAAGCAGAGCGGTGAGTGTGCGACCCGGCTCGCCGCTGCAAGCATCAACTTCAGAGCGAAAATCAATTTGTTCGGGATAGCGCGGCTGAAGGGAAAAAGCACCGCTGCTACCACCATCACTAATGGGATGGTATTCCCAGCCATTACTGTGGAAACCATTTAGTAACCCCATTTCGGGCGAGGTTCTCCTGAAGACTTGCCTATTGTATGGCACGCAGCATTTAGGCGAGTTGCTATGGCAACGTGCACGCTACTGTGAAATTATTCCCAGGTATAGGTTACACCGGTATTTGTCGGGTACCATTTATCTTCTCTTTGAAAGTCCGGCATGCGGACTGTCACTCAGTGTTTGTTTGCCTAAGAGAAAACTCTCCCCACCGACATAATCTGGGCAACTTTCAGATTTTGCAAAATAATTCTAAACTAAAAAAAAATTACCAATACTTTCTAAGATGTGTTTCGCAAGTTGCTTTCTGAGCTCTGGGAATCAGATTTCTCTTTAAGCCTCGCAACCTTCAAGCAAACTACTTCAACAGAAAAATCTGGTGAGTATTTTTTTTAAATTAACTTCTCACGGAGTCTCCTTCGATGAGGCTGGGCAATGCAATCCCACACGCGGCAGAAGTCACCATCTCCGGATGGAGAGCAGATTTCCCACCAAATACCTGACCCACTGAAACACACACTCTGTAAGCACCATGTCTGTGTACCTCAACAGGAACTTCTGTTCTATCAACATACTAAGTCCACACTCAACATCCCAGTTCACGCACAGGCGGCTGATCAATAAATATTAAGATATTTTACCATCTGTTGTTTAGTAAGGACGTCGTTGTAGATGGCTTCTCGGCGCTTGACATCCAGCTCCTGGCTTGCCTGCCTGCTCAGTGCCAGGGCCTGTACTTGGCTCTCGGTGAGTGTTACGTTTTCTTTCCACTGAAAAGAAAAAACACCAAAACCTCCTTGGCATGTCATTTTAACAAGAGCGTAACGGTAACTGAGGTGTTGCATTACGTTCAGAGTTACATCAAGAGTTAAAACACAGCCCAGTTTCCAGTAAAGGCAAAATTATACTTCACCAGAATCCGAACCTGGAGTTATTTGTTCTCCTAACTGCTAATTAAGGAAATACACTTCTAGATTATTGGGAGCAAGTAAGAAATGTGGCAGCCCAAGACAGACAAGAACAAGATAAAGGAAATACATCTTCCTTGTGTATTGTGTAGGACAAATTATTATTCTTATTTGTAGAAAATCAGCATTTTCATGGCAAATAATTAATGGATCTAAACTGCTAGTCCTCTACAGCTTTATGTCATTTAGATACTGTTAAGGGTTACTGCAAACTGTAGGGATACAAACTGGAAATCATATTAATTAATAAGGCAACTAATTAGCTGAATGACCATATACGAGAGTAATTTCTTTGCCTGACGACCTTTAACGTTTTCCCATCTCCTGATCTAAACCCGCAGTCACCCACTGCACTCACTATGGTTGAAATGATGTCTTCAAGGGGCTGAATTCTTGCTGCGGTTACACTGTTGGTTGCTTCCACAACTTTCTCTCTTCCTTGATTTATAAGGTCCTGAGAAAACATCAAAAAATTAATGATAACGCACAGACAGAAGGAACACATTTCTTTGTCAACCTTTTCTAAGTTTTCTTCATCCTTGCCCTGTGTACCTAGATTTTAATTACTTTTTCTCTCAATTTGCACAAGTCACTGATCTAAAAGCTTCCACACAACCGAATGTCAGCACAGAGTGACCGAACAGCACGTAGGAATCTGCTCGTTTGTACAGCAGGCAGCATTTCTAAAAAGCTATTTTTGCACCCAAAGGTTGTCAGACCATCACAGGACTGCTACATTTCTACTCAGGCAAATTTTCTGTGATTCACAGTCTCAACTCGTTTGATGTGCTCAAAATATTATCTATTACGCTAATTATCTATTTTAGCATAATTCTGGCAGGTATGGCGTGTTATTCCTCAGGTGTATTCAACACAGCCCCCCTGATGTGCACACTTTGTTCGAGGGTTTCAGTTCTCCAGCAGACACCAGTAGGTTCTGTAAGACAGCCGTGCTCCAACCCCTGAGCAATGACATCACCCAAAACTTGTGACAGAAAACCACGCGCAGGCTCACAGCCGGGCAGAGACGTGACACCACAGATCCCTACTCACCTCCAGCTGCTGGTTACTCATCGCTGACAGCGCACCCAAATTGAAAGGAATATACGGCGTCTGAGAGTTGAAATTTGTGGGAAGCATACTGGTCCCAGTTGGCATGTTGAAACGCATAGTCAAGCCCTTAAAAACACAAAACGCACTTGGATTTTAATAACTGATAATTCGTGGTCGTCTATAATAACCCACGAAATGCCATGGACAGAAAGATCAGCCCTTAAAGACCTGTAACCAGGTTCTGAAGAGGTGACATCCGTAATTCATGAGCAGGAACAGAAAGCTCATCTCCCATACGGATTTCTCACACGGCAGCTTCAGTGCTTACCGTATTACAGCTTCCTGTTTCTTCTCTCTCGCAAAACCTTCCCCCAGCACTCCCTTTCACTTGTCATTTGTTCACTCGAGATGGTCAGGGGCAATTTGTACATCCAATTTTTGTACTTTCAGATGACTGATCGGATCTGAATAGCAAACTTTGCCTTTCCAGGAACTTTCTGCTATTAGACTCCAGTTACACCAAGTTGCCATACTCCTTTCACAGTACAAAAATCCCAAACCTGCAGCCAATTTACAGTTTTCTTCATTCTACCACCTGCTTAAGTATCAAACAAACAAGACATGAATAATAGAAGGAAAAAAAAAAAAAAAGCAAGCTTTTAGGTCCTTTCTGAGAGATGCTTACATTGTTTGTGGGCAAAAAATTCTGAAATCAATTGTATACCTTCAACGGTGCTAGAAATTTCCCTCAAATGGCAAGAGAGCTATTATACAGGACACCAGCTGAGTTTTATTATGAAATTTTAAAAGAGATGTGTGTAAAAGGAAAAAGTAACTTCTAAAATAAAGTAACAAAGAAAATACACACAAAAGACCAGCGCTGAAAGAGCAGACAAGACACAGCATCTCCATTTTTCATACCTCAAAGTCTGCTTTACATATCCATTTCCTGGCCTATAAGAAAATTAATTTTCCCCAAACAAACTGAATAGGCAAGCGGTACTTAAATCTAGAAAGGCTATTTCACGGATGTAAACCTGACTGGATAGCTTTACCTTCTTCTCCGCTTCGTATTCCGCCCAGGCTGCCTTCCGCTCTTCCTCAGTGAGTTCCTCTTCCTCCTTGTGGTCCAGGAGTGAATCATGCTCGTGATACCCAACTATATACTCTTTGTTGATCTGAAGCAGTTCTGCCAGGATGGTATCCTGTTCAAATGAAGAGACGACAAAATGGGAAGCCACTCAGCAGCTCTACCAGATTTACTCTTTGTGCCTGCCTAAGTTACTGCCTTGAGCCAATTTCACAAAGCGCAGCTCAGAGCGCTTCACAGCAAACGGAATTAAAAATAATTTTCAAGTACAATTTTCCTCAGAGGGAGGGTAATGGATTAACAATCTGTTACAGAGCTGACAGTCCAATCACTTAAGGGACCACAGGAATGCACTCAGATTCCACAACAATAAACGCGGTTTAAGAACCTAAAAAGAATGGAATGTGCTCAATGATTTTTCCTTTGCTTCGGCTGGATGCCCGCGAGGACCTACCAATAATCTGCATCTGTAATACACAGAGAGCACCTCTCCTGGATTTAAACGCTGAGCAGTACTTTGGGCCGCGTTCTTAAAACTCTTCAGATGCACATCGAGATGAGCAGTCCCCACCCATACGGACTGGGAAAGGCCACTGCTCTGAACTGGACCTGATCAGCAGGTTGCAATGCAGACCCCTCTGTTCCACAACACCCCTGATGCTGAATCGCTTCTAAGCTTAACCAAAATATTTACAATGTCCTTTATAATGGGAAACTACTGTGAAGGTTTTGTTCACAGGCATACAAACATTGTACGTACATGTATCTGTATTTTTTTAATATATAGATATTTTCAAAAGAAAGCTCTAACATAGCTCAGCACCCAGTCTAAGATTTCCAATACAAGAAGCTGTACATAAATTCTATGAGTGGAGTTACCAGCATGTTGAGTATTTCCTAGATAAAGCAAAACCAGACGAGCTGCTAAATAAAATGTTAAATTGCTACTGCCTTTGTCTGGCACAGTATGACAGACCATTATCTCAATTAAAAAGTGATATAAAAGCAGATAGAGAAAAGGAATGTGAAAAGCTGGTATTTCAGGGTAGGTAGCAATGGTTTTGCCGTCCTCATTCGCACTGAGTTAACGTTCCAGTCTCCACAGTTTTTCAAAGACGCCGCCTCTTTGTGTTAAAATAACGGTAATGCTGAAAGGATGAAGAAAAACGTGCTCTGGGAGACTATTAAAACCCGCTCGTGCTGTACCGCAGGAGTCCCCTCTTGGAGATAATTCCTGAAGATGGGGTCTGGGGTTTTTAAACACACTTGTATACTGAGAGCTTGCTGAATTAAGAAAGCTCCAATACACCTCAGCATTCAGTCTAAGATTTGTGATACCAGAACATTCTCTCTCCTTGAATTTTTTGGTTCCGCTCCTAAAATGAATTACGGTGAATACACTGAATATATTTTGTGGTAGAATTACATGAATATCTACAGACCCACTCCACATCACGCCCCTACTCTGCGAGGCATCTGTTCTCACAGGAACAGAAACCGGCTCGCCCTGACGTTTTACAATCTAGGCAGAACGACGGCTGGAAAGAGCGGCTTGTACCCACAAGCAAACCCATTTCTGCAACACCGCCGGGTACTGCAGGTGGAAGTCCTGACCAGTGGTTTTGTCACAACAGTTTGTTTGTGTGTGTGTTTAAAACTCAGTTACGTTAAGCAGTTATACAAGCTGGTCTTCTTTCATCCTGCTACTACCTGGTCTCTCTAAATCTGAACCCATGCTTTCATCGCCAGCTTCCCAACAAAATACTCAATGCAACATCTGCGTGAGAAACGGGCACAAAGAACAAACAGTGCTGTTTCTGGGGTGGTGGAAGGAAAGGCAGAGAGAGGAGCGGGATGTACTGACAGGAGATGATGAAAACTCCTAGAGGAAGTGGGTGAAGAAGTCAGGAAGAAATCACCAGAGTAAGCTAAGACGCTGAAAGCGCTCCCAGCACACCGCAGCTGTACCTCAGGGTGCGGAGGGCTCCTGGACAGGCATATGCACTCATTTCCATGGTAACACCATTATGGGAAACAATACTGGAATATAATCCACGCTCACTCAGCCAACGCAGTCTTCAAAACGTGGTTTAAATTACATCCAACTGTGTGTTTGCGTTTCTTTGTCTAAACTTTACTTTGCATTAACTTTAACGATGGAGCTTGAAAACGGGGATATGGAAGGTACAGCCATTTCGTTTGTTTAATTTTACAATGAAAGAAATAAACCCACCTTACACACAAACAAAGAAAGTACTCCTTTTCATTTGTTCAGCTTGTTGACAGAAC
Source organism: Chlamydotis macqueenii (assembly GCF_036417535.1). Classification (NCBI taxonomy): domain Eukaryota; kingdom Metazoa; phylum Chordata; class Aves; order Otidiformes; family Otididae; genus Chlamydotis; species Chlamydotis macqueenii. Next base: position 3,076,030 of record NC_141566.1, read on the forward strand.
AATGATTATCAATTGGTTTATAAGCTTTAAGATGAAATCCTGGTGATGGATGAAAAAAATGAAGAGATACTGAAAAAAAGGTTCTGTATTTTAAAAAAGGCTTGTCTTTTAAAAATCCTGATGGAAATTAAATGCTATGTATTAGAAAGGAAATCTTCCATGAAGGAATGCCAGTTATGTTTTAATTCATAAACAAGTTTTTCTCAACCAATTGAGCATTTAATACCAAGGTTAAAAATAAAAATAAATTAAAATAGCAGCAAATTCTTCTGATTCAGAGATCAACAGCTTTCCAAAATTCACAAAATTGCCCCCTAGTATGGAACTACAGCGAACCACATGCCCTGGCTGTGTCCTGAGGCAGTATAAAAAATGATACGCTATATCCAACCGAATCTGAACTATCAGTTCATCTGCTTTTCAATCTGCATTACACGACCTCAACGGAGCCAAGTTTTCATTGCACATAAAAACGTGAGTGCGACTCTGACCCCCCGAACACGCTGATCGGGGGCAGAACGAGCAGGAACAGAGGGTGCAGCAGTGCCCGCTCCGAGGGACATGCAGCGTCCCCCCCGCTTCGTCCTTGTCCAGCTCCTACCTCACCTACGCTGCCCTGAGATACGTATCGCGCTGGCACTTTCCACTGAGTCCCGCTACCAGTATTTCCGCTGAAAAAACTTGAGCTACACACCAGCCAAGTCTACCCCAGCACACAATCCTTCGGGAGCAGAGTGTTAAAAGAGTCTGAGAGAACCTACTTCAAAAAACCCAAACAGCCCAGTCATAAATCACACTGACTTAAAAACAAGACCCCAAATTCACTGTTAAATTCAGAGCAAAGAGAATTCCAGCACACAGATTTGCTCTATTTGCAGCCAGGGACTTGGTTAAAAGCTTGTGTTCAACTTACACAAACCTTACACTGATGGCTGGAAGGGAATTAATATGGAACTTAAGATTTAAAACTGAATGATAAAGTCAGTTTGGAGTTTATAAACTCTCTTTTACATTATACTTCATTAATTGATTTATTATTGTAAAAGAAAACAAGTAAATTTCAAAACAAATCGATTGCATTGGATTGATCAATGCTTTGAGTAAACGTACTCAATGCTTCATAGGTTTTCGACCCATTTTTATTTTCTTAAAAATAAGCTGCAGCAGCAAATGGTGAGGCATTGGCTCTGAGTCTGTGGAAGCATAAACGCATGTAGCACAAAATAACTAAGAATGTAAGAAAGGTAAAACAAGTACTATCAATTACAGCCTAAAGGAAGATGTTTCAGGAGGGAAAAAATGAATTTTCCAAAATAAAAATATACAACATAATAAAAAGTGAGAATAAAATTTTCAGTTATCTACAATTTACTGCTTACAGTGAGAAACACTGTAACAAAAAGAGATTAGATACAGTCCTTAACGTTTGTTTTCAAGGGTTTTAAAACGTACGCGTAACAGTGAGTAACCCTTCCAGCGCTAACACTTCCTAAATCCGCCGGCAGCTGCACGGACAGCGTAGGTGGTCTCACAGACTGTCTCAGAGAATGGCTGAACAGCTACGAATGCCAACGGGATGCCTGACCACAATTTATTGTATCATACTGGTCTACAGATAGCTGAGCATGGAAAACACACCATTTTTCCGTGGAAATTAATAGATCTACATAATGCAAAGCTCCCTCCCCGCACCCAGACACTGTGTGATGACCTGAACACAGCAGTAACTCAGAAATTTAACCAATTAACTAACTACAGGCTGCACATTTACCTGTTCCTGTTTACCAGCTGTTCACCCGGTAAGAAGCGAAGATAATTGCACAACAGCTTGATTATGAATTGGCCTTCAGCAGACCACGTAAAGAATATAAACTGGATAAAGTACAAAAACTTGGCCTAATCTTAAATCCAAACCAACTAGGAAAAAAAGAACAAAATAACCAAACCGGTTATTCTTTCCCCTGAAGTTTACTCCTGCCTGACTGTCAAAGTTCTAGATTTTATTTTTAAATTCAGTCAGTAATTTTTTCAGTTCCCTAAGTATCACATAGCATGCTGAGCCACTACTACACAGAGCAGTGACAAGGAACCACTACTACACGTGCCACATCCATTACAAACAGATGTAGGCAGCCCTCAGAGAAAACAAGCCGTTGTGATCTCAAAAGTTCACTTAGCCCCAAGCCGGAGAAAGGTCTGACATCACTACTTTGTATTATCTCACGAGTACAAAACTCCAGCCTTCTCCCCAGGCTCTGTAAATGCTGTAAATGGTTGTCTACAAAAACGTCACTGGTCTCTGCCAGCACTGCCAACACTAAAAACAGATTACAAACTCTTAGCTTGTCCGATTTTCCTCACTTAAGCAGTAACTAAGTGCAACTTTTCCCCTACCTCTACTGTACCCCTGTTAGCGGTGCCCGTAAGAAGAGTCAAACAAGGAACTAAAAACCAAAAAGGCTTGGCAAAGGAGAGCATGGATTAACGTGACTCTCATGAACCCTTACCTAGGTAGATAAAAACCAGATCCTGAAGCGCAGTGTCACCTCACAGGTTTGTTACGCAAACTGAGATAATGCCAGGTATCACAGCACCTACTTCAGATGGTCATTTGATTCTTGGCTTCCAGTTTCCCCACAGTACAACTTCTATTCACTCAAATTGTGTGCAAAAGTATTTTTGTTTCTTTTGATTTAAAATTTCTGTCTTTTAACTACGTATCTTTTTCTTATATTGTCAATTACACCAAAGGGAAACTCGTTATCTAGCTCATTATACCATCTGTTATATTAACTACATATTTTATTGTGTTACCTGCTACTCACCTCCCCTCAAAGTGAAAAATACTGCTCTGAAGTGAAAACACAGCACTCTACTCCTTCCAAGATCACATACCCCATGTCCTTAAACAGATGCAAGTTATTTTTATAGCATACAATTCCTGGCGATGTGCATCAACTTACTTTTGGCAACATTGGTGTATCTCTCTTCTTTTTCTTTTCTGAATTAGGATCATCCAGCAAATCTGGCTCGAAAGTGTACAGCTCTGTCAGCTCATTCATAGTGAAGTGACGCTCAACTTGCTGTTGGTCGACAACCCGGAAAGACAGCGACTGCTTTGTTACCTGACGATCATAGATCTTATCTTCCATCGTTCCCTAAAAAAGGAAGACACTCACTTTCATACAAATACTGGATCTTCTTGTCATATAGGAAAACAAAAATTACTAGGTATAAAAGAGCTAGAATAACAACGTAACAGTACTTTATCTTTCTTGTTTCTTTGACCCTGTATCTACAAAGTTACCTGCTGAGGGGAAAAAAAACAAAACAAAAACAAAACCAAAACCCTCCTGGAACTGAACACAAAGTAGTATGAATTGTGTATGAGACAGATGTCATCTAGCTACTGACTAGAGTAAAAAATGTATTTTTTCAGTAGTGTTTTGAAGAGATCTGGTTTTGCTTCAATTCTCCAAAGCAGGATTATGACCAAAAAATGCCACTTTCCACAGCATGTACCTTATTTTGCTGCTGTAAAAAGGAAAACAGATACCATTCCGCTGGGGTGGAGAGGAGAGGCGCAGGGAAGCAGTGAAGTCTAATTTATCACAGCTGCGTATGAAAAAATTAGATCCTTGACAAAAAAAAAGGAAAATTACTTTTTTTTTAAAAAAAAAAAAAGATGATGACTATGAGAAGTATGAGTGAGAACAGCACAGCCTGTTCTGAACATCGTAATTTAAAAATGATATCAACAGTTCAAAAGTGCACACAGAAAATCACAAAAATATACTGAATCCTGGGGAAAAAAAAAAACAAAAAAACCCCATGTGTGACAGTAACACGTTTCAAAGAGTAATCTATTTAAGTTGGCACATAAATAATGACTTGATCAAGAGTTAAGTACTGTTACTGGGAGAAGGTCTTCAGTCTCCTCCGAAACACCTGAAGAACTAGAAGATAAAGCAAGATACTTCCTAACAGAAATAATGGCATTATACTTTAAAAAGGCACACATCAGTGATCATCAGAATTACTACACATCTTTAATATCTACAGGGTGTGATACTACTTTTCAAATCATAACTGGGTGCCTTTTAATAAAAAATTCTTTAGCTGCCTGTGTTTTCATTCTGTTGGACCCTGAGGGCCCTCAGGCCAGGGGTCTGTAGAAGACAGCTACACTGAGCAAGCTCTTGCCTAACGACAGCCATCCTTTGCGCAGTCTAGTCAAGGAAGAATTTTTAGTGGTGTGAAGTTAAAAAAGCTGAGAACACTATTGTGAGGCTGGATGTGTGAACCACTACAATTCCAGAATCTGTGATATGCAAAGCGTCAGACAAGATGGGCATAACAGGAAATAATTTCAGTTGTTATTTATTTGGCCGATCTTTCAAGAGCTTCTTCAGTGGCCAAATGCTGGTATCAGATGACCGGGTCAGCGTGGACCACGACAGACTTCAACACACGTCCAAGAAGCTACAGTCCAAATAGTTAAACCTTACAAATTTGACTGTGGGACCAGACTATCACAAAAACTATCAGACAGAAACCTACCTGAGCCAAAAACCTGTACACAAACACAGGTTTGTTCTGCCCAAAGCGGTAAACCCTGAAAATACTCTGGATGTCATACGATGGGTTCCAAGAAGCGTCGAAGATGATTACTCTGTTAGCAGCCACGAGATTAATTCCGAGGGAACCTGCTTTAGTCGATATAATAAACAAGCGGCCTCTGGAACAGAGAAAAGTTGCAAAATTTTAATATTTTGGAAAACTATTCTTGTTCCCATGTTGCTCTGTTACTGTGGAGTTGTTCATACACTGAAATAACTCGAAAACTTCCTTAAAAGACTGTATTAAGCAAAAACCAGATGCAGATTTTACAAGTACACCGTAAAACAGATACAGATTGTACAAGGACACCACTTTTAGCAAAACATACGCTCCCAGAAATACAGATTAAGCCTTTTGCAAACCAACTGTTAACAAAAACTGGTGGGCAAGAAAAAAAATTCTGGTTTTGCGTTTTCAAACTCTAACAAAATTAGTTATATCAAATTAAACCATAATTTTAAACAGGCACATCCCATGCTATTGAAACTGTTTCCTGGCGAGCAAACTTTCAGGGTAACTCTCGAATGACACTGTCTCTTTGCTATATCTGCTCTTTCTGAATACCACCACACTCAGGTTCAACTTAAAACGAGCTCTTGACAGACACCTGACAGAATTTAAGAGTATTAACACTGAGCTAGTTTACTTGTTCCATTTAACTTTTTAAAAAATTATTTTCTGTGCATTATAAATGACTGCAACATAACTACATATTTTATTTTTCGAACAAATCTAGGAAGCGGAAGCTCCTTACCCTCATTAAACTTGTACACGTTTGTGTCTACCTATCCAAATCAGACCTGGAAGTCCCAACTTGTATGAACAGTGGATGGCTGGGAGACAATGCTGGAGGCAGCTAAGGGAGCTCCACGCTTCTGCCTGGCCAAGTGACTGCTGTCCCCTGGCCAGACTCCGCCGGGCTCTGACCTTCCTACGTCCTTACATCCTTTTAAGTAACTACAATAAAAGGACTGTTTGTGATCCAAATTGCTTATTATCTAAACAAGAATGAAAACAGCAAGGAAACACTGAACGAGTATTGATCAGTTCAAATGGAAGTTCTCTCAGGAAACCAGAAGCCTGTTGTTGATGCATATTTTTGGTGCAAGTTCTGCCCCCGACAACATTGTGGTATCTATTTGCCCAGCCTGAAGAGGTCATTAAGCTCATACAAGTAACAAAGAAATAGGGAACAAAAGAAAGAAAGGGGAAAATCAAGCATATACACCAGCAGAGATCTCACCTCACGTTAGTTTCATCATTAAATTCCTCAGCCCATTTCTTTCTTGACTGAGCTGTAGTTGAACCATCTAAACGGTAGTAATCAATGTTTCTGAACCATTTTCCTTCACCTAGAAATGTAACAGTCAAATTATTTAAATGCTGATTGCGTAAGTAACCAGGCTGATAATACTGGATATACACAACTCTAAATAATTAAAAAACCAAATATGGAACACAAAATATACTATTCTCTGGCACTTTAAAACAAGAGAAGACTATAGTTATTCAAGATACAGAACATTTTTGGAGGATAAAAGTGCTTGCCACAGACATGCCTTGAAAATTATGCAGTGAAGCTTGCGTAACAAAATATGAAATAGATAACACGACAGAAAATAACAGCAGCAGCATTTGTGATGACTATGATCATCCATAAGTTTGTATATAAACATTTGTAGAGATGTCTTAACTTGGAGCCAGAGTCAGTTTTAAAAAGTAACTCAGTACTAATTGTACTTTTCTGTTTGATCCGTGTAGTTTCATGTTACACAATCAGTGTAAGTCAGTCTCTCCCATACAAGTAGCATTTAGAAGTACCTGCTCAAAAGGAGATTTCAAAAGTCAAGATCTAATAATTTTGGAACTGAAATGTAGAAAAATCTTTGAGTTTAATTACCCTGTGAGTTATGGCTACTTCTTGCCACATGTAGGGAAAAAAAAAATTATAGCTGATAGAAGATTTTCTTCTCTCTTCAATTCACAAGTAACTTTTCATTTTCTTTGGCCATCAAGATATATGCACACAAAATAATCCCCCCTGTGCCATCAATGATAAAGAAAACAGCATTTTTAGGAGATAGCACTGCTCAATACAACCAATTATGAGAAACAGATTTTTGAGTTATGGCAGGAAGGTCTCTAATCTTGCTATGATACACAGGTGAATTGCTTACCAAAAAAATAACTACCAAAAATGAAAAAAAAAAAAACCCCATCCCTTAAAACATTAGCCCAGGTTAAAGGCACAAAGTCCATAAAATACAGATAGCTTGTAACATCTGAAGATGACAAATGTTCAGAAGCTAAAGAAGCAACAGCCAGAAAAAGTGAATCTCAGAGAGAGAGATACTGGAGAGCTTCCTCTACCGACGACGGTGTTGGTACAACTAAGCGACATTTCTCTTATGCAACTGTTCAACACGTTTACACTTAGAAATAAGGTATTTGAAAGGAACGGCAGATTTAAAGGAACTTTTCAATCAACGCATACTAGGAGCTGACACTTCACGTAAAGATGAACGTTCACATTTTGCATGTTCGACACGCTGTTTTAAGTAGCCTAATTTTCTTTCATTATCTCCCAGTAGGACGGATCAGAATTTACCACGCATCAGCATACACCACCACTTTTGTACGGAATTTAACAAAATGCTTTCTCTCCTTTCAGATGATAAGCACTTAATCTGCTTAGGCTATATTAAGCACGGATGATACAGAATAAAATCCAAAGCCAGAGTCCATAATGGGATAGCAGAGACCTCCCGGAGAGGAGACCAATAATCCTGCCAGCTTCAGGAATAGTACGGAGCATACAATACTTCTAACAAAAACAATGATTTCAAATCCACTCCCTTTTGACTGAACAGAGACTTGTAGAAGTTATTAGCTTTGCAACTGTTCAGGTGACACTCACCTTTATAAATAGGAGGTTTCTCCTTGTCAGTTTTCTCCCTGTTGGCCAGCTCCAGAAAATCTTCTATCAAATCGAGAGATATTAGGGACTGGCTAAACACTAGGCTGAAAACACAAACAGCGAAACATAAAATTCACCTCTGAGGTTATTTTAACTACTGTATTGCTTTATTTTTCTTCCCTCCTCACTCTGACACTACCTTTGAAACAAACAGCCTTTCTAAACACAGAGAGAGACTTCGGTGGCGTACATACGTGTATGGGACAACTCAGACATAAATCAATGTAGCATGCATGTCTGCTGCTTCTTCAGAAGACAGAATGAAGAATACTGCCAGACTAACATATTTATAAGGTCCTTAAGAGTATTTCTAGAACTGACTTACACTTTGTCTCCAAGCTCCTCTGCCATTCGAAGAATTTCAAAGAGAAGCACCATTTTCCCAGAGTGTTCCAACACTTCAGCATCTGCATCAGTGACAAAATCTTTGTACCAATCTGGTGCTGGGCTGCCTGGGTTGGAAGAGGATGTAGCTTTGCCTATAAAAATATAGAAAAAAAAATTAAGTGCTTTGAAACATGTGAACTACAGAATTGTTTCCTCATTATTACGCTTAACTGATACAAAAATAGTTAAATAGGCAAAGAAAAAGTAAGTGTTTGCACTACAGGAGAGAGAGAGTGGTCTTCTGGGTTACCTAGTTCATCTATCAAGATGAACTCTCTGGAAGAAAGTTTCCAAATGTTACAACAGTAGGGGTGTTTAAGATAAAACCTGTAAAACATTTCCTCTTATTTCTGTTAGGCTCAGATTTCGGATTTTTTTTCCTAAGCTAATTCAGAAGACAATATTAGCATACAGGAAAAAATATAACTCCCTCCCACTTTTTATACTAATTCACAGTAGAGGAAAAAGAAAATCAAACAAATTCAACCGTCACAGTCTGCCCTTTCGCAAAATTTTTAAAGGAAGTTTCTTGTCTGCTCATCTGCTAACACATGATTAAACTAACAAAACCTGTAAAATACATACATGGGAACAATCCTATTTATAGCATGTTACTATCTTCTAAGTTAATTTTGTTAATTTGACTTAACTCCTTAAAAATATGTAAGTACTAGAACAGATTACAAAACTCAGTTTGTCATTGTATAAATACACCCAAATAACTATGCACCTAGCAAAACACGTCTGCTGGGGTCTGTACCACCCGCTCCAAAGTGTCAGAAGCAGACTGTGCCGATCTTGAACGATACTCTCATTAAGTTTATTCTGAATGCAACCAGGAGAAAACCTTACAATCCGAACCAGAAAGGCAGACAAGAACCATGAATTATCTTGATTTACATTACTTAATTTCTTTTTATGATTTTTCTATGATCTTCAATTTAACCTCCTTTGCATTAGAGTGATAAAAATCTATTAATTAGATCTATAACACTAACTTTTTTCAAATAAAGACTTTGATCTACTGATTTACTTACATAGTAGGAGAAGTGTTCTATCTCATGAACAATTCAAAACATTTACAGTTTCAGACTATGCACTGCAAATCAACCGTGACACAGCAGTAAATGTCAGGTGCAATACAGAACTGATCTTGACACAACTCACATTTGAGTCTTCCTTCCTACAAGCTTTTAAAGAATGTATTTTTCAATACTAGAACACAGAATGAACAAGTTAATCAAATAAGAGACCCAGATGTGCTGTGGGAAAATCCTACACACATCACCTATTTTCATCTTCACCCCTAAACTTTGCTGAACGGCTTCCAACAGCTGCAATGAGGTAGAAAGTCTGCTCGCAAACCTGGTTTGGTGCAGCATCAAATACTTCTTTAGAAATTCTGTACCTACATTAAATTGAGCAAGGCTGCATTAGAGAGGCAAGCACTTAAGTGATCCAGAAACAGAAACGTGTTCTGCCTGTAATGCAAGTGATTGCTTCAATACATGTAATCTGTGTGCGTATGGATTTTACACACGCACTCACACTCTGCCCCTTACACATTTACAGTACGTTTGTGATTGGGATGGGGACGAAAAAGCCAAAAATTCTCACCTTAGCTGTCCCCAGAAAATAATCTATTTAGGGAAAGTGATTAGACACATAATAAACAATACAATCGGAAAACTAGCTGTATAACAGTAGATACAAGAAAAAAGCTAGATTATTAAAGGAAAATCCAAAATGAAATGTACAGATATAAGTAGTTTGAATTACAAAGGTCTCATATTCTTTGCATTGTATCTGCTTGCTCAACATTCATCTCAAATTCCACGTAAAGCAATTAATGACATGCATATTTCTTAATTTCTCACCAATAAGTTTAAGAAGAGATGAAAAGCAATACATCATCTCTGTTATCGTTGTCTGATTTTGTACTGACGAATTAAAAAATTAACTGTGCAGCTTCCCTGCCACAAGACCCCTGATTTCTAAATTGATATCCCTTGTTTTTCCAGGACAAGTCTATTACTAGAAGTAGTGGGAGCTGTAAGCATAGAAGCAGTTCACGGAATTAAGGAATCTGTCATTTTGCAGCAAAGCAGAATTCCTGACATTCTTCTCACATCACCTTTTGCAAAATGAAGCTGCCTTGTATTTTATTCACTTGTGCATTTTACTTACCTTCATCTGATTTTGTAACAGATGGAGGGTTGTTTACAAGTTCTTCTGCATTTCCCTCTCCACCTCCACGAGATCTTGAATTCCAGACTTTAATGACTTCAACATCATTGTCACTGCCGCTTCCGCTTGAGCTACACTCTTTCTTCACTTTTTTCCCCTTGGATTTTTTTTTCCTAGAAAAGTAACATTGTACACTCCATTATTTTTTTAAAATTCTACTGCTAGAGAACATTCTAACAGATATATAAAATAAAAAATAAGCATTCGCTTTTATAGAAAGCACGTAAGTCATTTTAGGGAAGTAAATCAACAAACAAGAACAAATAAAAGCTCAATTACTTTGCATAATCATCAGAACTTAAGCTCATCGAAGTTTCATCAGAATCTGAAGCGATGAACTCATCCAGACTGTCTTCATCAAAATAGCCCTCAAAAGAGAGAAAAAAAGAAATTTTATTAAGTATGCTCATCCAGAAGCTTTCATTAAACCCGTAGCCATCTGCTTATTCTTCATTTAAACAACGGTAAATTCTACTAAAGCTTGGCCTTGCAAGATGCTTTAGGAATGACAACACACCCAGAAAGAAAAATATGACAAAAACAGCAGCAGAATTACCCCACAGCAACAAAGATTTCCATTAATTTGATGAAACTTTACCTAGCATTTGGCACAGCGTATTTGGAAAGTTCCCAATAGAGAATATTTTGATATATCTAATTTACCTTATTTTCTTTGCTAATATAGTCCAGCTGCAAACACCAAGGGTGAGTCCAGATTCTGCTCAACATCTGGAAATCCTGGAATAGCTTAGCTCCAGCTTTGCCTCTTCCACCTTCATTGCCACTACCTACACCTGACAATAAAGTTGAGGTTTTAGAGTGAAACCCTCAAGTGAGTTTGCCACATACTGTTCCCCCTTTGAACAATCCGTTGGTGTAGTACTGAGTGTTCTTTCCAGATGCACATCATATTGTAACGTCTCTCGTAAAAGAGGTCAAATTACTGAGTCACAGGCATTTTTTTCCTAGTTAAAGTTGTCAAAATTAGATTTTCCCCTTTTTCTTGATAATGAGAAACATGATTACATTTTTACATAAAAGGACATTTCTCCCCAGTATAGGAATGAATCCAAATGCTCTTAAAAGGACAGTCATGGTCTGTCTAAATTTTGTAAAGTAGCTCAAGGTAGAAAATACAAAATAAAATTTGCACTTAAGTTTCAATGAATTTTGCTTACTATTTTGAGTTACCTTTATTTAATGACTTGTAATGCTGCAGTATTTTGTTACAATAAAGAATCTAAAAAAAGCCCAGCCTATATTTTTCATTGTCCGAGCACAGATTAGTGCAACGTGGTACAACGTTCAGAGTTAAATTCCTTTTTTGTAGTCTCAGCTGCTCACGAAACAGCACATTAACTTTAGGTTTTTGAAACATATTTGCTTTCATATTTATTATATGCATAATTTAAGATACATATACCTGCAAGAAAGTAGTATTTATTGCATCACAATCATCAAATGTCTATGCGAAAAAAAGGCACAAAGCTTATTTGGTGCATTTGCTCAATGCACAAGACAATCCTACTAAAAGTCTACAGAGTATAAATATTTTAACAAAGCAAGTTCTTGTTGTGTTTTAATTATACAACAGCTTCGAGTATCTTCTCATTTTGTGCTCCCCTATGACTTTGGGAAATGGAATTATGACAGAAAACCTTAGATTTGAATTCCCTAAACCCGAGCTAACATCATATACAAACTTGCTGTTACTAAGTCCTACAGACTTTTTAATTTTCTGTATTACAGAAGTGAAAGAAAACATGTATAATTTTCACGAAATGAGGAAAAACTTGGTAAAACTACATGTAAAATCTGTGTTAATGCCTGTTATAGGGCACAGAAAAACATAATTTTAAAAATTTGCAGATGAGAAGCAGCAAGTCCCCTTCTATATTTATCTTCAGTAGCAAGACTCCCTTTTTTTATTTACTGAAAATCAGAAATCATGTCATCTTCTTCTGAAACACAAAAGTAAAGCAAAGACTTAACGTGGGCATCAGTAGCCAGCATAGATATTTGCTCTGAAGACTTGAGCTGTGGTTAGCTTAGCCGACCTAGCTTTTTTGTCTTTCCCTTCTCTTGTTTCCCCTCTTCTTTCTCATATTGTCGCTGGCACTGAGCTGACCACACCGGCAGGACACTAACCCAAGATGAAGACAGAGAAAGCAGCTAATGCTTTCACCCAGTTTAGGGAGTTTAAGCAGCCCCAAAGGGCTGGTAAGTCAGGAAATGACCATGAATCTTGTTACCCGAGAAAATTACAGGCACATACCTGTCAAATGATCCAAGTAGTACTGGTAGAGTTTGCACTGAATGGGTGTCATTCGAACTTCTAGAACGTACTCGTATTTGGGCGGGAGGAACTTTGTTAATGCTGTGTAATCTTTCCTCTGTAATTTTAAAAACAGTACTTTAGTCATATAAACATGAGATCGACTACTGAGAGCTTAAGAACTCCCGGCATCTTAAATGACAAAGCACCATGCAGAAATTACAACGATTCAGATGCTTTCCAACCACAAAGGGGAAAAAACAGCCCACTGAACACAAGCCAGTTACAGCCACTGTCTGCAGAAGCCCATCTTACCTAGTAAATGCGGCTGTCTAGTCAAAAGTATACGACCTGGTAACCCCACGTCCCAGTTCCAAGTCCTTGCAAAGTTGACTGCAACTTCAGTAGCTGCTCTAGTAACTACGTTTGTGGGGTTTTTAAAATAGCACATGAGGTGCAATACCACAGCAGAGGTATTGAAGATATTTGAGATATTAACTGAAGAGAGCCCTCATTCTGGAAATCTAGGCAGTTTTGCTTTTTTCATCTAAGGTCTTTAAGGTAACAAGTTCTTCACCACCTTGGAGCAGTGGAGCTCTCAAATAGCAAGTTTAGAGGCTTTTGAGTGCTTTTATCAGAACAAGATGAAATACCCCCTCCTCCCTGCAGGTAATTCAAGTAATTAGCTACAGTAAAATTGTTCTTACCTGAACACACCCAGCTAACATCTCATAGAGAATATGTGCACGCTTCTTCATGACTCTGACATCTACCAGAGTAGAGTCTGCACACTGACCGTTCTGAATAGGATTTATAAATCGATTTCGAAACTCCTTAATCGAACCAAGCAAATTCTCCTTAATGAAGTTAACCATGCAGTGATCTAGGACGAAAAGATCAGACTTGAGTTGTTCAAAATGGAAAGTACAGTACTGAGATTAATTCTAACAGAAAATAAATGTAATATCTAAAACTAAGAACTTTCTGTTGAACAAAAAACCCCAAACTCCACCATTTGCCAGAAAGGGCATCTTATTTGACATATGCTCTAGGCACAGAGGTAAATCGTAAATTTAATGTCAGATTTAAAACTACCTCATCATGTTTGTTACACAGACTTTGAAAGCTGCAGTACACCAAAGCAATCATATAACAAAATCATATTTGCAAAGATTTTTAAAATAGATTCAAAAGTGTATTAATCAATAGGACAAACATTACATACAGTAACAAACAGGAGCGAATGTTACAAGCTAGTTTAGAATGAAATTCCCAATACAGTAACATAAATCACTGCTTAGTAAGTTCATGAAGAACACTGCTCTACAATGGTTTAAAACAATTTAAATTGATGCTGCTGCAGGACCTGCTCCACCCATTTCCCCTCTGAACATTTTCTCCTTTCCCCTTTCAACATGCTGAGACTCATCGGATTCTTTGGTTAGCCAAGGAACGACAGGCGGTCAGCAAGCTGTTCACTGCTGCATTGTTAATTTTCTGGTACTCCTCATACAGGCTGCCCGAGGAATCAGATGTATGCAAGACCACGTCAGGGGAAAGGATGGAGGAAAGGCCAGATTCCCAACAGCGTCATTTTAATTTGGCTTAAACCATCAGGGAGCCACATTGTGAGACAACAATTTTAAATGCAAAAGGCAGAACCAAATTGTTAGGGGTTTTTTTAGATATAGAAATCTAGTAAACAGCTTCACCGTATCAAATTCTTGTCTTCTAATCAAACAATATTTATACATTGCTGAAAGGCAAAAGTATATTCAAGGAAATAAACACTTCTTAAACCAGAGAACTACTCACATTCTATAAGATTATTTTGCAGCGGTGTTCCTGTAAGAATTATTCTTCTCCTAGATCGAATAGAATTCATTGCCTTAGAAACAGCAGATGCTTCGTTTTTCAGTATGTGCCCTTCATCGCAAACAACAAAGTCGGGGCCTAGAAAGAAATAACATTAGATCGTTCCCATCTTTTACAACCACAAAAAAACTGGCAGCCTAGAGAATCCCAAATTTGTTCTACTAATGTTATTAAGGGCTTTTTTTTCCCCACTGTTTTTGCATGTGTGTGTTTTCTGGTAGGTTTTTTTTTAGCACCATTAAGGTTCTCACTCAGCCTCTGCACAAGCATTCACAGTAGCCATTCTGGTGAACTACAGGCTGTTGCTTGTAAAGTCTTCACGGGAAGGACGAAATATAGCTTTGCAATATATTCCTACAAAAATTATCCATCCACGCGGCTTGCGTGTGCAGATCTACACTTCCATTTACGCTGTCAAAACTTCACAAAGCTGTTCCCTAAACCCAGCTTAGGTTGCCATCTACTGGTGCTTGGTCAATTATAAAAAAAAAAAACAAACCCCAAAATCAGATAACCAGTTATTCTTCATTAAGGCAACAGGTCAGTATCAACAGGGGTAAACAGTTCAATCAAAAGTCTTATCTAAGATACGACACAATCAAATCTCATTTGAATTACAGACAAGTGTCACCTCGTAGCTGGAAGTCACCACAGAAATGTCCTCAGTTTTCTTACAGAAGATAAAACCGAGGGTTCTAGACTGCTATTTTAGGTGAGCTGCACAAGGAATGTCAAAACCATATCACAATACATTTCCACATGCAAAGCAACTCTTATGGAATTACTAAGTGTTCCAATTTGGAGTTTAAGATAAATAATCCCAAACTTGGCAGAACAGACTTACACACCCCTAATTAAGATTTGGAGCAATTTCCGGAAGCTCTTTCCTTGAAAGGAGAAGTAAAAAGATACTCTAGGGTCCAACTAGTAACTTAGAATAAATGTTTTACCAGATCTGAACCCGACCTCAGCTCCAGTCCTAATCAACCTTGAAGTCAGCAGAAGTCAAGCTGATGCATCTTTGAAAAACGCTACACAAAGCCATCCACCGGGTTCACCTATTCAGCTCTAGAAAGCTGGTATTTGAGGTGGCAAAGCAACATTAATCAGCACGGCCAATCTCGTTTTTGTAACTTACTAAGAACAGTTTTTCTCAGACTACCTTTACACTGCCTTGTAAAGAAGAAAACTGACTCTAGGACAACGATCAGCAAGAGAGAACCAATTACACCTTGGATCACTCACATGACTTAATGCCAATGCCAATCATCTTAATCGTGCCATTTTAAGTCAAAAAGTGATGTGAATCTTACATGCTAACAGAAAATGAATTGAGAAGATACTTTTTCCAAGCAGAAAAAAAAAGTCTTTTAAACCAACTCTAGAAGACAATTATAAAAATCCACATACAAATTTCAAACATGCTTCGACTTGCCCAAGGATACTAATTTCTGAATGTTTAAAACATTTTCCTGTATTTCACAACTTTTGTACCTTCCCCAGTTTTGACAGCATGCAAAACACTTGAGTGGCTACAAGCAAAGCCTTCCTTTAACGTCAGGCAAATATCTCTTAACAGTGACAGCTCCTTTCTCTAGTTCTCACTCTAGGATTTCCTGAAGAGCAAGGATCTTGCAAGTCAGCTCTTCGTGCGGTGGCCGGTACCACTGAGATGGTTTGGAGCCATTTTCTAGAACTGAAGGATTGCCAGTATCTCCCCACCAGATGTGACAGCTTGCGCGTTACTCTACCATTCTCAAGAAACAGATCTGGTCTAGTACATTATGCTTACAATCAGAATCAAAGTACAGGGGAGAAGGATAATGAAGTCTTAATGATAGATAGCCATCAAAATTGTGCAGATTCCCCAGAAATCAGTTTCAGTGAAGACCGTGATTCATTAACAGGAAGCGGTTAGTTAAAAAAACCAAAACAAAACAAAAACCCACCTCAAAAACTGTTGTTTAGAGTAAGTGAATGATAGTAAAATTAGTAAAATTAGTCGTGGTTTGTTTGGCAGGGATGTAGCATTGATATCTTGAACTAACATCTTGGCTACAATTCAGTGGCAGGGATTTTCATACATTTGTGGGTTTTTTCCCTTGTTCTTAAAAGACATGAATGCCATTCATTACAGACAGTACATTTCTCAAAATATTGTAAAGGAATGTAAAACTTAAAGGGACCTCAAGGGATCATCTAGTCCATTTTCTTCATCTGAGATACGAGTTATGAGAAAGGGACATATCCTCCCTGGTTGAAGTTGGAAACTCCATTATCTCTATTTTTTGCTAAAACACTTACAATAATATGTAATTTAAATTATCTCTGCTGCAAATCAGAATAAATTCTGCCCTTCCCCGTCTCCAACTGATGTAAAAAACAACTGATAACACAATCCTTTCAGTAACATGGTGCCAAATCTGTCAGTTTAGTTGTCTTTTTTTCTAGGCTAAAAAGCCTTACTCCTTCAGTTTTCCCTCAGACACCATAGTCTTCATCTTCTGTCCTTCTTGTTGTACTTGAACATCTTTATATATCGACATACATAAAACATACCCAGTGACAGATATACAGATACACACACAGCTCTCCTTTTCCTCTCAAGTCTACGAGAGCTTGTCTGCAGTCTGCTTTATGCAGGTGCCAATTAAAGAGCAGTTTCCAAGTTAAACAGTAATGGAATTTTTATTGGTAGCAACAAGTAAAAAAAATACAAAGTTGTGGAAATGCTGCATGCAAAGCACAAGAGCTATCAATAAACCAAAGAGCATTTCATCAGCTGCTCAAAGCATTACGGGAAACTATTTGTTGCTCTGCACGCGTATATAATCCTTCTATTATTTCACATAGCAGAGCTAGTTAATTAATGAAATAACTTCTCACACTACTCCTCCACCCATAAACTTTGGCTAAACCTTCCCTCTCCAGTCCCCTCTTCTGTAGGGGGCAGTGCACCCTAGCAGTATTCATTTTAACCAAACGCGTATCGTTAAATTATCGCACAAATATGAAATTGGCAACATTTTAAATTCAAAATGCTCCCAGAGGCGAAAGTTTTCCTATTTACAGTCACAGCAGTAAGCCAGCACATAGCTTCATAACTCTTTTACTGGCAGCCTGCTATATTGCCAATGCTGTGATTCACGAAGACAGCAAGAAACAAATAACGGTCACTGCAAGATACTTCTCATCAATTTTGCCAATCCAAATGTCTCCAAAACCCCTTCTGTCTTTCTGCAATTAGCTTGAATAGAGAAAGATTTGAAGCAACAGAAAAATAATTATGGAGTTATTGCAAGGTTAGTTTTCCTAACGGTCTGATTCCATCCTACCACCCAACTACTCCAAGAAGAGAATAAAACAGGAGCTTCCACATTCACATGAAATTATTCAAAACTTACAAGGCTCAACGTGCTGCAGTTTCTGAACCAGATTAAATCTACAGAAGTCAATAACCTGATCACAAACACTGCTCGATCACCTTGTCCTAAGCTGTCTAAAGAGGTCTGAAAGTAGATCAGAACCACACCTATAAGCAGGATGTAAAAAACAAATTTTCACTTACCTGGATCAACTAAAGCTTTATTAAATATTTCTTTAAGTTTTCTACTCTTCACATTTCTGCCTTGTGCAAGGTTACGATACATCTCATAGCCTATTATCATTACACCTCCTTCATCTTGCCAGCGCTGGAGCATATAGCTTCTCTCTTGAGGGCGTTTCACAGTTGCTAGTTCACAGACCTTTCGAAAGGGGGAAAAATACGCTTCAATTTCTCTTAAAACACCGAAGTACCGGTATGACTTATAAATACCTAAGGCTTATTAATGCAAGTAGATTTTTCCCATACTTAAAGTGCATTCCTTAGCTATATTTTGAGTCGTGGAGCTTCCCAATTATGTAAACCATTCAGTTATTTCATTTTTAGGAACTCTTTTTAAGCTTTATACCTCTAGTTTTTCATCATCTTCTAAACCTTCTTGCCATTTTTCAAACTCATTCAACCAGTTCAAGGCAGTGTTCAGTGGACACACTACCAGAGCTGTCCGAAAATCCAGCTTGTCACACAGCAAGACCGTGTGAAGAAAACTTACTACCTGCAAGAGGAAAAAACAGACAAAATGTCACATAAAACACTGAGTATTAAAAACTAGGAAGGAAACATACAAGTATACACATTCATATATAGAACTTACCAACAACAGTCTTGTTCAAACATTCTTTTTCTGTTTGTTAAGCTCTTTAAAATTTAAGACACACTTATTCTGAAGTCATACACGGATTGCTCTGTTACACGGCTGCACACATCCTTCATGTACTGAGATACAGGCAATTTTGAGTTGCATCAGACAGCTGAATGATTTCATAAATAAGGAACCCTCCCTTCACATTTCACCAATCGTTTTCATAAAATAAAAATTCCTATTAGGTATTTTTTAAGCTTTCTTGCAATACTCGCCCCAAACATTAGATCAGTTCACCTCTTTGGACTTCAGAAACGTATCAAGTTTCCTGAAAGTGAACTTCAGCCTTAAATCAATGTTTTCCACATTTTTTCAACAGACTAGCGAATTCTCTCAGAAGAGCTCAGGAGAAGGGCACTGAAATGCTTTTCAAGCACGCAGCCTGCAGCCAAACTGGCTGTATGTTGCAGATAACACCTCTTTGAAGCCTGGGAAAAAAAACTTAAAGCTTTTGATGTCACTCAGTGTTTCTGGGCTGCCTGGCTTTGAGCGGTAGCAAATAAAGACAGGACTAGAGGTAACCTGTAAGAACCTGAAAGCTGAAGAGTCAGTGATCCCAAGGCAGCTCCAGCTCTCACACCAGACTGTTAATGGTGAAGACTCTGCTCTAATCCAAATCACTGTACAACATCCGGAAAGTGCTTTCCGGATCAAATCTTGGTATCTGGCAACTCTAATTTAATGCAGCGTTCAAAGTAACTTCAAACCGCATGACTATGTTTGGAACACTGGGCAACAAACTGCTTTTAGAAGCTGCAATACAAAAGCATTACTAGTGGGTTTGTGATCAAGACAAAAGCATCTCATGCTCGGATACAAAAACTACCCATGAAGACTAATCATAAAAGTCCTGCGTCCTGGACAGCCGGTAAGTCCCCAGTTGCATTATTTCCTTGATCCTTTACTGACATTCTTACCTGCAGTTTGCAAAGTCTGCTAGAACTTACCACTGATTTAGCGCTGTTAAGAGCTAAACAACAACTGATATTACAGAGCACAGTAGAAGGACTGGCAAATGACCACATACGGAAAAAACCAACAACCTAAGCTGCAAACACTGGCCATAAAAAAAATACTTGATATATATTTGTAACGGCAGCTTTCTTTTATTATCAAGAAGCTACAGCCAAAACATATGTCATGAACACATATGGACCACACACAAAAATACCTTCTGCTGTGAAATATTTCATCAAACTGAGGTATACTGTATACTGTGTATAAAGTGGAAGTGTACAAAGTCACTTAGACTGCACTGCGACATTAAAGCACAACACTTCTGCAAAACATTGCAAATCTCCAGTAAAAAAAATTAACTCCTGAAGAATCATTACAGCCGAGCTAGAATTAAGCACATAAAAATACACTCGTCAAAGGTGATTTTCAATGCAGCTATGGAACTCCTCTTTTATAGGACTGTAGATTGTCAGAATCTTGTGTCTGTTACCCCAACTTCATAAACAAAGCAAAGCTATATATATACACTGCAGCTGGAGTTCTTAAAAACACACTGTCCACATGCTGTGTACCACAACCAACCAAGACTGCAGCTTGTCTTACCTGAACAGTACAGAGAGTGAATGATCACAGTCCCTCTGATCATCTACAGCTCTGTGCTACTAAAAAAAAAAAAAACAACCCTGCAAACCCAAAAACCCTCCAAAATCAGAAAACCACAGAAACCAAGCTTCCCTTGATTCCCTTGTTTTTTGCAGCAGAATCTAGGGGATTTAAAGAACCTGAAGATTTTAAGGCAGCCTAAGTGCTCCACAACTATATCCTGCAATTCGCAGACCAAGAAAGAAGATTCTCAGGATCAAGTATTTCTCGTGTAACTTCACTTTCTGAAGAATCCTGGGTAGCAATGGTTTGGAGGGAAGACACAAGAATAAGGAAGCCAGGTGACCCAATAAGTCATAGTTAACACTAGCAAAGAATAACAGATACCTCCTGTTAGATTCTCTGTGAAGGTTTTATCTTGAAGCACATTTCAAGTCTCTAAAAGTAATAGTGAAAGACTTCAAGCCAAGCCAAGCCTGCTATCTAGCAGCATCCAGGTACGCTGACTACGCCAAACACCAGCTAGCAAGGTGTGTTTGAGCACTAGAGAGTAAAAACTACTGAGACACCTCATTCCAAACACACAGGCGTCAAAGCTGTAACTACTTGTCAGCAAGATCTTACAGCATTTTGTTTGCTAAGTGATTAACAAGATCATGAATTTGGCTGCTGTCCCTTGCAGACTATGGATCTAGCTACGGCACAAATATGCTGAGACATCTTTCATACAGCTTGGAATTCCAGTACGTTGATATACTGACCTCTCTACGAATGAACAGATCTTGAGCCTTCAGGTCAGGTGATAGGGCTTCCCAATCCAAGGGGGAAGCTTCTACCACAACTGACCAAGATGGAAGAGGATGGTGAAATGGCATTTCCTCACAGACGCTTTGAGGATCCCATCCTCACTGTAGGAAGAAAATAACCTCTTTGAGAACCATCATCACCATGCTAAAGAGACTGCTCCTCCAGGGAATGAGTAAAGTGTATCCATGTTTGGAGCATGTGAAGAAAGAATTCAGAATGAAGTGTTGCACAACTGCTGGCTGCTAACACGCTCTAGACCTGCTGGTCACAAACTCACCAGAGCACTAGGCAGATCTCCTGTCAAGTGACTTTATAGCTAAGAACAGCTCCGGGCACAGGAAGGCTCCAACCGATCACGAGTTGAAATCAGTTCTAACCAATTCCTATGTCTGCAGAAGCTGCAAGTTAGATTTCTAATGATTCAGCTTGAGCCAGAGATCAAAAAGGTTCACTAATTCATTTCTCTAACCAGCTGTCCCAATTAAGATAAGGGAACACCTCCCTCCTCCAGAAATGAGGAAACATAGCATCAGTGAAGGCCAAGGACAGGGAGACCAAAGTGGCCCTGCTTTTATGAGGGCCTTCTCAAGCACAGATAGGGTTGTTACCCTCCTTTCTTCCACAGAGTTCTCAAAAATTTCCCTTTTTCTTTCCCAGAATCAGAGGGAAAGGTTCTTCTGTCAACGACCTCTGCTAAAGGAATGCTTGGGAACAGACCGTGCAGCAGAGCAGCAAGACGGGCAACTCACCCCAGTTCTTTGCTCAGTATTTGTGGTGATGCTCCATCTGGCTAAACGCAAAATCAAAATCTATGAAGACAGACAGATACTTGGAAACAAGCAAACAGAAAAGGAATTCAACACTCCTGACTGCCCTGAAAAGGTACTAGCATGATTACTGAGATGCAGGGAATTTAAGAAAACTGGTTTTGATCTTTTACCTCTTTTGAAGGTCAAGGGTGTAAGCTTCTCCTGAGGCCTGCGATGATTATAAGAAGCCCAAGAAAAAGAGCTGTGAGTACTGTTTAACAGCAACTGCTCGGGTGAGCAGTTTCAGAAGAAACATTTTAAGACAGGGATTCAGCTCCAGATTTTAAAGATTAACAGAAACTATAAGTTGTTCACTGTGCAACCTTTAACATGGCAAAAGAGCTACTTGTATATGATCAAGAAACATGGAAATTTTTAAAGAAACGCTACAATACTCTGTTTTAAAGATTTTTACAAAGCAGTCTTCAGCAGTGTAAAGGAGAAGGAACATGCGCTGCAGTGACAATGAGGGCTTGAACATGAAGATTTCAGGAAACAAAGAACTGTAAAGTCAAAGGAAAGAAACAAAAAAGTGAAAAGGGGGTTTCAAGTATGCCCTATAGTTAACTGCCAAGGCAACAAAAGTTTCTGGTCTTAACTGTTTGTGATGTACTACCACCCAAAAATATGAATGTACATATGGACAATTACTGAAACAGAAAACAAATGCCCCATGTCCCTCAACCCAGAGGAGTCTAAAGTGCAGCAAAACATTGTTTATATTAAAACACAAAGCACCTGACTTTAGACAAAAAAGGCTAGCATTAAAAAAAATAATCATCCAAATCCTGATAAACCTCTACTTCATCAGTGCAACAAAAATAAAAAAAACACTGAGGAAAATAAACAACTTAAAGAGCAACACATGAATGGGGAAGACAGTAAAAAACACAACCTGCTTACAATTAAACGGTCTTAGAAACATCGGTTCCAGATGCCTGTCTCCTACCAGCTGTATCTTCTTGTTCCGAGTTACAAGAGAGCTACACATCACTTACAATTAAATATTACCTTTTCACATGCGTTTCAATGATCACCTAATTTGATTTTAGATATTTTAAAAGCAGAGAAAGCACAAGCATGTACCGGAACTTTCACAGCTGTGTTCAGAGTGTACAGCTTTTCTCAAGACCTCTTTACAAAATGTTCTCCTCCAGCAACCCTCATCGAGCCGCTGCCTAGGCAATAGTCAGTTTTACTATGTTCTGGAAAGTCACTAAAATTGTCTTTTGCTGGATCAGCTTTTGAGACCAAGCTACAGAGCAGAAAACAACATAATTTTTGTTTCTTACCTGTAATGTTTTCCCCAGACCCATACAGTGAGCAAGAATGCATCCAGAACCAGGGGACGTCTTCGTTTTTTTTACAGATTCACAACAGCAATCCCACATGAACTGAACACCTAAAGAAAATGATTGAACATTTTCTTATTAAACATTTATTTTACTAAGGTTTACCTGGCAAGAGGTAAGTGTGATCACGGCAAGATCATGAAAACTCTTCGAGTGATCAGGATAATTATTGACTCATTTCTGTCCAATGGGTTGTATGTGGGATGATCTTTGTCCTGGACTTAATTAGATTCACAGTTTTCACTGCAGATGTGGCAACTGGGTTAGAAAACATTACTGTGCAGACTGCAGACAACTGTGACTTTGGGGACAGGGAGAAAAGAGGAGACAGAACAAAAAGTGGCAAGGACTTCATGAAAAGACTAAAATTATCTTGGTAAATCAGCAAAATTATCTGAAACCAACTAGAAGAAACTCTGCCAAGGCAGATCAGATATGAAGCTCTACGATTAAAGAGGAAAAAAAATCAAGTTAGAACTGTGACACCTGAAAAAGGAAAGAAAATATATGCTACATAATGAAAGGCACTAACAACAAGACAGTCTGCTGGGTGATTCTTTTGTTATTTGTAATATATTTATTGGGGAGTTGTACTCTACTACACTACACTCAGCACAGACGAGGCTTCAAATCCACTGCTGTGCCTGGTTCAGGCACCGCCTTCAACAGCTGAAGCAAGTGAGAAGTTTCCTACTAAAATGGAAAGGTTCTAGACTATGAATTTTGAGGAAAAAATAAAATAACAGAATGACCTGTGAAGAAAATTATGATTGGTTATTCTCCTTTCTCCTTCTTCACTAAAAACAGAATATGGAAAGAAGTCAGCTTGATTTGTAATAGCAGGTATCAGAAAAAAAATTTCTGCTGAGAAAGCCAGGAAAATATTGTGAGGTTTTTAAATCTTTACTGAAAACTGTAAAAAGTTAATATACTAATTCCTCAACAGACTGGGTAAGCATATATTTGATTCTGCCTCAGGGCGGAGAATCCGATGATTCTGAAGACCCTTCCAACTTAACATTTCTGAGGTTCTTTGTAAAACAGAATTATGTATTGCTGACCTAAATTACTTTTGTTCAGATGTTCCAAAAGCATTCAACCTGACATTCCGACATTTGCCTGCCAAGGAGTTTTTCTTATGATTCAAACTCAGGTTGTATACAGTGCTGTGCCAGCGGAGGGAGGGGAAAAAAAAACAAACCAAAACACAACAAACCAAACCTCTCTTTCCTTACCATCTACTTGGTGTGGTTTCAGTCTGGTAACTATACTCCTGTGAACCTGCACTAATGGTTCTTTGGTTTCTTCATCTTCATCTAAAACCAGTTTAGTTGTAATGGGACATTTCAGAGGTGAAGCATCTTCTATCTCTATCACCTATAAGCAGAAACAGTGCACCACAGGAATACTTCACATGTGAATAATACCAGTCATTTGACAGACAATAGCTTTAGCAAAATGGAAGTAAATTTATTTAGGAAAGAGAAATCTTACATTTTTTACTATGCATCACAATTGCTTTGGGGGAGTGCTTTTCCCCATGGAACATAAAGCAGTGGACATTTGAAACAACTTTCTAAAGATCTCAGTAGTCTTAAATAAAACTTACTAACGTTAACCTGCAGGAAACTACAAATAAAATTTGTGGCTTACAAGGCTACATATAACTACTTTTAAAATTAGTTATCAAACTGAGGTAGAAATATGTCATCTTAAACATCATCAACAATTCAACTTCCTAGCATATTGCAAAGAAAACAGAACATACCTCTCTCAATTTCTCTCTCTCCCGTTCTCTTTCTGCTATACGTTTTCTTCTTTCTTCCTCTTCTTTAAGTGCATTTTGTGTTTCTGTTCTAAGCTTATCATCCTTAATAATTTTCCTTATTTTCTTCCTGCCTTTTCCCGGAGATTTTGAATCATCATTGTCCTCACCTTCAGAATTACTCTATTACAAATTAAATAAATTAAGTATTAGCAAGAAAATTATGGCACAGACCATCGAATCTTTCATGTGTAGATATTTCATTTTCATATATGCAGGTGGAGTTTAGCTCGTAAGGAAAAAAGATTTTTTTTTTAAAACAAGTTAATCAGCATGACAAAAGAAGTGCCATCTTAACGATTATGTATTGTGAGATGTTAAAGATAAGCCCAGCTGTGCAAAGGCAGTACTGAAGCTACCATTACCATTTGATAATAACTAATGACCACTAATAAAAACCTTTTTTCTGTTCCAGTGGTGCTAGATCAGCAGCTATCACCTACTCCACGCAGGAAAAGAAACCCTAATAGTAGGAAGGCCTCAATCGATTATTTGTGTCATCTTCTATATTTAGTTTAAAAATTCCATTCACTTAAAGATATCATGCACTTTTTATCAAGATCTAGACAGGAAATGGTTTTAGTTAAAGGCAATGGTTTTTTTCCCATAACGATGCCATTTTACAAATTTTAGTACTGAATTAAAATTGAGAAAAGTTATAATTTTTTACTGTAGCTTGTACAGAGCTGTTTAAGATACCCAAGTCCCTAAGCAGTTGACAGAAAAGACAGGAACTCCTTCTCCCATTTACTAATTCAAAACACAATATAGTACCTTATTGTTGTTTTCACTTGAAGAATCCTCTTGAACCTTTATACGTCTTCGTTTCTTTTTCTGTTTGTAACTGCGTTGGTTTTCTTCCACCTCAGCTTTCTTGGCAGCTCTACAAAAAAAAAAAAAAGAAAAAAAAAAGAAAAAACAAAGAAAAAAAAAGAAAAAAAAAAACAAAGAAAAAAAAAGAAAAAAAAAGAAAAAAAAAAAAAGAAGGCGGCAGTCTTACTGATCAGCAGTAACAATTCACTGCCCTACTGAAAAACAATGATAAAGGAAGCACATTAATTACATTGCTAATTAACAGAATATATACTACTTCTGTGCGGTCAGGGGTTTACTTCCAAATTTCTTCCTCCTCCTCAACTCACTGGACACAAATAGCAACAGTCTATTCCAGACAACTCCAAAGAATCTCAGAACTGTTAAGTACTGGTTTTCTACTGCAACCCACAATTCCCCAATTGACAATGACATATTTGGCATAAAAAATGTTTATTTTATGTTAATCTTTTTTTCATGCTGGCTCATTAAATTGCTGTGTACCACATACTGTGGTACAAATTCAAAATTGCCACATTTGCTGCAACATTAATTAGGAGATACCGAATTACAGACAAGTACCACCAAAGGTTGTAAGAACTGATCCAAAATCTTTAGTTTTTACCATCTCACTGCCTAAACTGCACTATTAAAAATGAAAAACATAGTCCACTTTATTTATACCTTGTTCTTGGACGTTGGTCATCTTCAGACTCACTGACTTCTTCACTAACTGCAGATTCATGGAACTCCGAGTCATTTGAATCATCGCTGCTCACTTTCAAAATAAAGTATACGATTTCACTTTGAATATTATTGCAAAGTTAGCAACAATACATATCTTCTAATTACACAACAAACTGTTAAAAGATCAACAAGCACCGTAAAAGTTCATTTCAGACAATATGGGACCCATTGAACACACTGATAAGCAGCAACAGGTATGTAAGGGGTACAGAGTGAAAAAGTTTAAGACGAAAGCGCCAGCTGAGTCCTGATGCCAACGAGACTTCAGGGCCTTACGCATAAACACATCTAAGTACAGTCTACAAGCAAATGACAGAAAGCTTTATATCAGAAAGCATCACATTTCAAAGACCACGGGTGATGAGACCAGAAATGAGGAACAGTATAAAGATTTCAAACATCTTAGATGTAATTTTATAATCATACTTCACAATTCATGCAAACAACTTTTATTTACTAACAACATATGCAACCATATTACTGGATTTATGGCTTGAAGTTTCTCAGGTAACGCAAGCTTAAAACTGACTCAAAGGACAATTAAAAATACACCTAAACTAGCAGGATTCGGTAACACTCCCATAACGACCTTTAGGAGCTATCACTGGCATTTATAGGTAATTAAGGCCAGCATGCCATTTAACACCTTTGTAACTTGTTTGACCTTGAACACAGTGAAAAGCTTCACTGTTTTATGAATAGAAAGGCTTAAAACAAGGATTGTTTTATTTACGTGGAGAAACGTACTATTAATAATACCAGGCTAAAAAATGGCGAGCTGAAATAAAGTATGTGGTTTTGCTTGAGAGCAGGGAACTTACACTAAAGCATCTTGAGAATTAGTCTGGCTGCATCTCATTTGCACATTGCCACTGTAATTTACAATTACTTTTCTTGAAAGAAATGATGTTGTTAGAGTTATAATTCCGTAAGGGAGGAAAAGCATGAATATACAATTCAGATAAAAATAAGTTTTCATGAAGGAAAATGATAAACAAATCACATTGCATCTTTTAGCGTGTGGAACATCGCAAAAGATGGCTAGCGAAGAACGGGAAAGTACTGTGCACTCCTACTTCCACCGGCCACAAAACACTATCAACATTTACGCTGACCAACGTGGCAGTAAGCATTTCTCTTTACTATCGCTCCCCTCCTCTGCTCAAAATGATTAAACGCAAAGGGCTGGCAGATTCTTTGTTCTTGCATGCAAACAATGAAAATGAAAAATCAAAGTCAAGCATCATTTCACAGTGCCATCTGGTGTTCAGCTGAAGTCTGCAACATTTAAATTCTAGAACGGAAAAATTTCTGATGTATAAGGGCCCACTCATAGTCCAAGTTGAAGAGAGAAATTACATAAAGGACAAGACTGATTTCCACAAATTAGACATACTGGGCTTGTCTCTGTTATTTGTGATTAATATTCTAAGATTCAACAAGATTAACCCAATTCAGAGGATACAGTCAGTGGAGAGAGCTGCATTTGTATGCAACATCTTAAATAAAACTACTTATCAAACACAGATAAGGGAATTCTAGATTTAACACACCAAGAAGTTTATACAGAGATTTTGAAATTACAGCGTTCCAGATCTCCATTCTGACATGCTCTGGATTTATTTTACAGAAGCATGCACTTCTTGTGACAAAACACGTTTGGATTATGTACCTTTCCTTCTATTTCTGCGCTTCCCTTCTTTTTTCTCTTTTGGTTTTGCCTTTTTTTCTTCACCAGACTCTCCATCACTCACTGTCAGCTTGTGCCTCAGCAGCCTGTGTCTGTATCTAGGCTTCTTTGATTCTTCTTCCTCCGACTCTGATTCAGAATTATCTTCCTTTTCATTCTCTTCTGTCAGAGACAAGAGTCAGTACAACACACACACGGGTCATTTTTTTTTTTTTTTTAATTTACTTAAATTTGGCAAGAATTAAACTCTGAATTAATTCAGGCTAAATTCTGTGCTTTCCCAAGAAATTATGGGCAACAACATGTCGTTGTTCCCTTGAATTTTAGGTATTTTACGCTGCCTTGGAATGTCTGTTCCAACGGCCGTAGACGCCAGTCAAATCTCTCCTGTGCATTTGCACATCTTACTGTTCTGTATAAATTATTCCTCACAAATCCCTAGGACTTCTGAATTGGCTACAAAAATCAGGCTATTAAAAAAAATACACTTACAGAAGAGTAAAAGAGATTATAATCATCTACACTGGTGTCTATTTGGCAACTACCTATCAACATCAATGACTTTTTTGTTGAAAACTGAAGAAACTAATAATTGTAATTTTCCCAAGTGACCTTCGAAATTATGACAGGCACTACTGCACTGCTTTTTCTCAGATGCTTTTTGGTGCTCACCATCATCTCCTGTGTTTTCATTTTGCTTTCCAGTTTTCTTTTTTCCTTCATCCGATTCATCATCTGAAGATGCATCCTCATCAGAGGAAAGATTGGCTTTGATTTCTTCTAAAAGCATTTTCTTGGCAATTCTTTGAAGTAAAACAGAAAAAACTATTTATTCCATTGTGCAAGTAAATCTATGAACGATAAGTGTAATCCTATACCATTGAGAACTTCAAAAAACGGGTTGAAAGCTGAACAAAAGAACAGACACATGATGAAAAGTCATTGTGCTAAGACAGGATATATCAGCAAAAATCTCACGTTAAATGCTTTTAGAAAGCAGATCTGTGTAATGCTTATTAAAAAATAAGTTTCATGCTTTAAAGCAAGACTGGAGATAGCTATAAAACATACAAATGTAAACATTTTATTCACGGTGTATTTGGATGGAGTTGTCAGTTCTGGGATGGGCACCTATATGAATGCTAACTGTAGCAAGAACGTGAAGATGCTGCAGACCAAATCCAAATATTCCAATCATTCTCCTCCAAAATGGTTGTTGTGCTTACTTGATTGAAAACAATGAGATTAATATCCTGAGGCACTAAATCTACTTGACTGGCGTATATGTGAACAGTAATGGCTTTAAAAACAGCGTGCCACTGAACACGTTTGAAACAAGGAGAAAAATACTACCGCAATATGCATTATCCCACAGGATAAAAAAAAAATATAATAATTGATTCCCCTACCTCTCCATAGCTTTGCCTTCCACTGTGTTACCACTCTAACTGCTTGGGCCTACTGCACTGCAGAAGAGATGCTGCAGTAACTGAAATAACTCAGGATGTCTCAAGACGAACAGATATTAAGTGCCTCAGGGAAAACCCACGCTGAATCCCTCACAGAACTACAAGCACTCGCCTTACAGAAACTCTAGCAAAAAAAAAAAAAAAAAAGTGTATATACCTATATACACAGAATGTTTTATCAAAAATGATGGGACCTGAAGATCCAAGAAAAATTAGGATCTTATTTCCTGTTCCACAAACTGTTTGCTCAGCTTCTCGCAGCTTCATTTCAGCACAAGAACATTTTCGGCTAACGTACAAGTTACTATGGAAAAATTATTACTCTACATGCTCTCACAACATAAAAATAAATTATTATATGTATCTATCCAAGGCAAAATATAAAATATGTCAAAAGCACAGGAAAACAGAGGACTTATCTGAGAACTCGTACTTCCAGGGGAAAAAAAATCCTGAAAGAAGGAAACCAGGCCTTCTTCATACAAATTTCAGAAATAATATAGTTTTCATTCCATGACCATCGATTTTACATCTTTTTTTTTTCCTAGGTCAAATCTGGTCTGTCTTGCCTTCCAGGAGAACTAATGTATACTGTATGTACATAGTTCAGAACGAGAAAGCTTTTGTAACAGTCAAAACAACAGTTTAAAACCCACGAAACTGAACCACGACCTGGGCTTTACTTCGAAATGGCAAAAGAAGAGTGATCTCATAAGTACAGCTTCTTATACCTTAGAAAATTAAGTTGTTACTTAATGTAGCACTATAAAACAGGTTTTAAAGAATCTGTATTTAATTTTTCAGCATGTATCATGTCCCTCAAACAAAGGAACTTTTCAAAGGGGATTTCCCCAAGGTAACTTTCCTAATACTTCATATAGTATTTCCTATTTTTTGAGTGGTAGTATATTTTCCAAAAAGATTCTAGCACTAACATATAATCAGTTATTATTAAAAGATGGAAGTTGAATGGTTTAATAAACATTTAAGATTGCCCAATGAGTCCCAGACCATCCACCAGCATCCAAAACAGCCCCTTCTTTTGAGAAATGGCTTGCGAAGAAAGAACTGATCAAAACTTAAGAATGCAGTACTCTTGGTAAGCTTTAATTCCATATATGTTAACAGATCAGAGTGTGAACCCAATGACTAGAGTCCATAGACAAATAATACGCTCTTCCAAATATTTTTGTTCATTAGGTCCTTCCAGAGGATTTGGCAAAAGGACTTAGGCTTTTGTTGTTGTTGCTGTTTGCTTGCTTGTTTTTAAACCCATCATGTACAACAGCATAAGAAATAAATAGCTCTTTATATAAGAAACCAAGGCCATATTTCTTCCATCTCTTAATGGTCTTAAGAACAACTTCTTCAAAATGAAACTGCTTGGGATATCACAGGTTGGCTTCTCTTTAAAAGCTTCTGATGTAAATTATTAACCTTGAATCCTACTCCAGGAAACGCAGACAGCAGCAGTTTGACTACTTTTCTTGCTTAAAAAAAAATAACAATATAATCACCAGTTTTGCTTTGGAAGAGAAAAAAAGTAGAAACACTAAAAAGAACTGCAAAATTTTAAAATTCAATCCTGAAAGTACTGCCCAGTAAGAGTGCCTTTGACTTATTTCAGATCGTCCTCAATTGCATTAGCAGAGTTAACACCACTTGTACACGGATAACTACACTTACCTTTCATACAAGCCACCTTTAAACACTTATTTTTGTATTTTTAAACAAAGGTTGACTTTGGTTCTTAACAGAAGACTACACACATTTGTATTTGTTCTTTTATGGTTTTGGGTTTTTTTAAGAAAATAAAAAAGCAAATGTATCATTCACCTAAAAATACCATGCACAAAATCTACGACCCATAAACAGAAGACGCTGAGATGCTGTTATTTTCGTGCTGACCATCATCATAACCATCATAACCACTGATCAGATTGGGTAAACTAATTATTTATAATAATGTGGATTAATAAGTTATTGCTTTTATACTCTGAGATAGAAAATTAGACATTTTTAAAGCACGATAAAGATTCAACGACTTTGAATCAAACCGAGATGGAACTGTTTGTTTAGTGAAAAAAGCTACGTTCTCTTCAATGTGTTCTCCTGGTATGATGCTAGGCTAAAATTGTAAGACATTGATGAGACATTCAGAATTTAAGATTCTTACTTTTAATGTAACTACATCTCTGACAGGGATTACAAGTGTAAGCTATATTAGAACCACACAGATTAAGCCTTGTAAATGCATCTGACAAATGACTGCTGTCACAAACGCCTTATATGAATTAGACTAAATTGAGCACTGGACTCTTGAAACAGCTTTCAAATTAAATTATATGTGGCTCAGGAGAACATAATATCACATTTCTACTTGAAGATATAAACCCATTTAAAACTGACCAGGTTTCTAAGCTAAGAAACTTCATAGGCTAGCTTTAACATCAAACTGCAAGCACCAAGGAAAACAAGCTACGATAAGTGAGAAAACTCCTCCACTCACATTCTTCAGAGAAACCTGTGAAAATCAAAAGATATCGCAGTACGTACTTGGGTCAAGGGCACAAAAGATATTCTTGGCCAACCAGATGTAACAGTTGAACACTATCAATAAATTTAATTAAGAAGCACAGAGAGCTTCCAGCACAGGAATTCAAGTAGCAAAAAATTGTTTTAAAAACCAGTTTCCAAATCCCTGTATTTCATTCCTGCCACTGAACTGCTGTGAGTTTGAGCGTGTCACGTCGCCTAGCTTCACTGCACCTTATCTAAATGTATCGTAAGATTTGTATAAAGGACATTTTCCCACCATGTATTTACACAGTGCCTTACAGAACGGGGCTGTAATCTCAACCAGGACATATAAAAACATCTCTAGAATAAAATAACAGTATATATGCGTTATTTTATATAAGTCAGGATTTAAGTATGTTTCACCTTTGGCAGAATGACACCAACAATATCCATTTATAAATAATGAATTGGTTCCTATGTATTTTTTAACTTAGGCTTCATCCTTCAGACTTCTCAGCAAAAATGGAACAGTAGGGGCAGCCTCTCTTGATACGGAGTTAAGTCCACATGATAATTTGCACCATTCTTGTTCATGAATGTTACAGTGCCAATATGATGGACTCATTTATAGACTGTGAAAAATCTTTGTGACACCACTGCAAAAATAATTTTTCTTCATAAAAAGTTGAAATTTTAAATATTAGTTAAATCATGACGTATTATTACCAATTAGATTATATCAACTCACACGTAGTGTTCACAAATACCTACTAATTCTACACACAAATAAGGCTGCCCAAAACAAGCCTTTGGTGGGGGGGACACATTTTAATGTGGCTAATAAAAGCCTCCACTCTTTCAGCTAGAGTACTACTGAATTAAATCAGCCTTTGGTGTATTATTAAACAATTTAGAACCATTTAGAATACATTTTAAGAGATGAATATTTGGATGAAATGTCATACATGTTAAAAAAAAAAAAAAGAGTGAAAACTGCCAAACACCTTGTTCTAAGTACTGCACTGTCTTTGTTGAAACAGTCTGATTTTCAAGCTGTCAGAGTTGTATTAAATTAAATGCTTGGACAAGAAAAACATTTTACAAAAATTTATTGCAACCATCAAATACTTAAAAGCATTCTGCATTCAATACACTATTAACTTCTTAATAAACAAAACTACTGCAAACATATGAAACAGTACCATTTAACAGATCAGAAGGACCAATAATAGATAATTATACAACAGAAGATGAAAGCTTACAGCACTGTATGTCATATTATGACCCACTTGGATATTGCGTTTTGGCAAAGATGATCTCCAGACTGTTAATATTCACGTCATGCACATCCAAAGGTATGCAAATAACAGAACATCTGAACTAGAGAGTTGCAAACACGAGAGTTCCCACACTACGCATACCCAGCAGGTACTACATACCCTCTTTGGCCTGGAAGAAAATAGGCAACTCATCTGGATAGTAGGTAAACTATTTAAATACTCTGTGTCGAGGAAAAAGAAGTACAAGCTTTTAACTTCTTCAAATTCATTCCATCTTTTTACATTTTATAGATCTGATTTTGGTGCCAAGTACAGCGCATGATGAATGGAAAATCAGACTCTGGTTACCAGTTAACACGTCTGAAGGTCGACAAAATTGTTTACTGACAAAATACCTCCCCATCTCATAAATATATATCCAAAATATCCCCTCAATAAAAACAGCTTAAAAGCAAATTACAGAAACTGATTTTTAAACCCCAGGTTCATATTACTGATTTTTTTATTATCAATTGGGTTAACTCGTTTCCCAATATAGCTCTTACACTAATAATTAAGATCTGTCAGTAACATTTGTAATGTAAATACTGAACTTTGACAAATGTGTATTGGCTTAGTTATCAACCAGAAACACTCAAGAAACAAACAAAAAAGAAAAAAAAGGAAAAAATCAAAACAGGACTGAAATTAAAGCATCATTTTAAAAACCTCATATTACCAATATTTACATGTTCTGCTTATGACGTTATGCTGTCAAGTCCCTAAAGAGCGTCTTTCTTTAAAAGTTGAATTATTTGATTAAATTTGATAACTGAAAACAAGCGAGAACTACATCAGCAGCAACACTTTGATGCCAAACTGAAGTCCATAAAGGATATAAAACACGTGTTTTTAAAATTTACTTCAGCCAAAAATCAAAATATAAAACTCTGTGAAACGAAGATACCATGTTCCACGGTAGTAAGGCTCAGAAGCAGAAAAAGACTCCATCAGCAACTGTGCAAAGCTACGAAGCTGGTCCCATACACGCTACATGGCAAAAAAAAAAATCCCCAGTTTCTGAAATACTGCATAAAAATTTGTTGAGGAACACTTTAGTCTAACTACAATAACTTCAAAAGAAACTGCGGCTCATAATTGAGCAATACTTTATGTTCTGCATTCACTCATTAGGAAATGAAGCTTTTACATTTTCTAGCCAGGCTAATTTTGAGAACTGCAATGGTACTGGTAAAATACGTCTTAACTAACTCTACCTTACATAGATTCATTTTTATTGAACTTGAAACTGAAGCAATACATACAAGTCACAATTCTGAAAAAAGCTATGCAAAGACTTAAAATTTATACGTATAATTAATGTCTTTGATACCAGTTGAGCCTATGCACAGTGCTTGTAGAATCAGGGCCTTAACGATCACATTAGTCACTTCAGGTATTCTTTAGTGGATTAAAACTCAATTTAATTAAAAGCTGAAAGTATCTAATAGTGTTTTCTCCACATTTGTCTTTTTGCTTTATTTTGAAAAGGTTTCAATTTAAAAAGTAAATTATGTAACAGTAAGAACCAAGTTCAATCTAAAAATATTTCAGCACTGCATATTGCACAGATGCAAGTTTTTTCCTTCTATTCATACATCTAGCTGGAATTCACATTTATCAGAAGGAGGTTTTCACCTGCCTGAATGAAATACTTGTCACAAACCTCACGCTTTCAATAGGAACATAAACCAGATATTGATGCAGTGCACTTATAACACACCCTATGCAAGGTGTGTTAGCTAACACTTCTAAATACTTTCTTTGTATTTCTGGATTTTGGCCTCTGTTTTCTGGCCCCTTGTTCAGACTTGTGGGAAGCCCGTGAGCGAGTCTTTACAAGGCAGGCAGTCGTGGTTTTTACAACCTGCTTGCTCTTCTGTTGTGCTGGTTTGCGCCCACGCCTAGGGTGTGTTATAACCTTTTTTAAGTCCTTACGGATGGTATCATACCTATTCTCAGGATCGTCATCATCATCATCTTCCTCCTCCTCCATTGGAACAGTCCTTGATTTAGCCTCTCCCTCATCTCCTGGGGGAGGAAGGGGAAACAAAAAACCAGAAAACATGAACACTTAATACATGTAAAATCAGCAATAAACAACACAGCACATAACTACAGTCTCTAGCAAGAATCTCCATATAAAAACAGCTTGGTAATATCACTGCTTTTCTACTAGCCAGTTACCTATCTTGATGTATAAAAATAAATATTTTTATTAATAAAAGTATCTAGTGTTTCAAGTAGCACTTTTATCCACGTTATGCTTGCTACTACACACGACTTGCAATTCTTTATTACGTAGCATGAAATTTGTTTTTTTTTTTTTACACCAAAACATACAGAGACTGAATACTCCCCTTAGGATTCAGAAATTAGCTCCATTTCAGAAGCTCCACTACTGAACTTGTGTAAACTGAAAAGGTGGCTCACACAAACATGTACAGAATCACTTATCAAACTGAAGAGCTATCCTGCCGACATTAAGAAGCACTCGAGAACAACAATCCTTGCTCTTGTTGCGTTCAAGAGTATCAAACACAATGCACGTGCATTCGTCGTGTATGTGTGAAGACCTACGTTTTGAAAACGACACGTTCCTTACTGCAAACACCAAAACTCAGCTGCACTACATGGATACTGTCTCATAGGGAGAGCACATCAAAACTAACAGCATGGGACACGTAACAGAGAAAGAACACCACAGTATGATACCTGCCTTTAAGCTCCCCTGCACTCTCCTGGCTGAACGGAGAGGAATTCAGATTAATTCTAGCACGCTCCCAGACCTTTCCCCTTTCTTTTCTCTCCTTCTTCTGACTCACATATAAGTCAAATCTTCTAGTCAGCAAAGTTCATCTTAGGAAAACAGACCTCAAAATCCTAATGAACTGAGCTCTCCTCATTCATAATCTCCACTGTTATTTTCTGCCTGTGGGGAGAGGACATCTCAGTAGGCTGAGATGCTTGCTCCAGGTTGTTTTATCGTACGCTTGTCCTGGAATTACCACTAGCCAGATGTCTTCCAGGACTGTATAAGACGTGATCACAGAAAGCACCTCACTCTTGGACCTAAATACAGGTATCCTGTTGGTTAAACCAGATAGCTTGCTCGACACAGAGGAGATTCCCTTTATCTATTCACCTATTAAGCCAAAAGCAAACTGAAGAGAAAGAGCAAGTTTGTCTCCTCTTAAAAAAATACAAAGGCGGCAGATACTCATAGAACCAGACAATAACTAAGGCTGGAAGAGACCTCTGGACATAAGCTACTCCAACTCCATCCTCAAAGCAGAGATAACTCAAAAGTGAGGTCACTTTTCTCAGGGCCTTGGCCAGTCAAGTGTGAGTATTTCCAAGGACAGATTCCAAAATTAGACAGGGCAACCAGTTTCAGGCTTTGACCACAATGTAAATAGTTTTTTCCTAGTATCTAATCAGAGCTTTCCTTGCCAAAACTTGTATCCCTGGCCTCTCATCCTTTCATCATGCACCTGGCTCAACCTTCTCTGTAACTACTCATTAGGTGATTAGACAACAGCAATTAAGACTCTTCATTTTTAGTATTCTCTCTCCAGGCTAAACCAACTCACTTCTCTCTCAGTCTAAACCTACTGTCAATCATCCCACATCTCCACCTTGTTTTTTCTAATTTGTACACTATTATCTGTCTCTCCCATCCAATAATTATCCAATCTTTCCGCTTGCGACTTGCAAATAAAACAATCACTTCCACTGCCTCAAATACTTTCTGATATATTACAACCAACTTTTTCCTCCTGGGCCATTTCAATACCAAGTCTATGAACAAACACTGGACAGGAACAAAGTTATTTTAAGCGTTTGATGGTTCCGTGATGCTGAGAACTTGCATATGGGTTACTGTTGCTGAGTACTATCAATTGTCTGTGTACGGGGAGTGTTTTAACAGCGCGGCAGCTACCACATGCACGATGCTAGTTCATTACTACGCAAACCACTCTTTATTCGCAATCTCCTCCAGCAGTGGGATCACTGGGGAAAACAGTTTTGGCAGCCATCAAGGAAAAGCCCTAAAAGTCCCAGTATTACATGCACAGAGATGCAACTAAACATACTTCTTCGAAGCACCTTGAAAAACAAACATTACAGGGCTGTATAATATACAGAATAAGAAACTTATTTTCCAACTGTAACCTTACAATGATGCAAAACACCGTTAATCAAACTTTGCTTTCTGACCCAGCTCTAAACCCAAAGAAGCCTAGCACCTGTGAAAAGCAACCTTTGCATCCGCAAAGATTAACTACTCTCCAGAAACAAAACTGCAGGAAAACTTAGGGAAGAAGTAGGTCAGCATTGAGCTGGTAGGAAAAAGGAGGAACATTATGCTGAATTTAAAATCTGGGTGTTCTGTTTGGTTGAGGGGGGCGTATTTTTATTTGGTTTTGTGGTTGCTTTTTTTTTCTTTAAAGAAACTACAAATGATATCTCATTTTGCATTTAGTGTCTGCCCACAAGAGCTTTTCAGGAAAGCCAAAATCCAGCTATGTCCCTCCTGCTATCTTTGTAAACACAGTGCTGTTTTATTCATTTTTTTTTGTTTAGTTGCAGCTTTGCAAACTGCTGTATCTGAGCCAACAGTTACAATAAAGACACGTACAGAAAGTTCTATGAAACATCATTAGAAGAGAACAAATAGGAAACAATTCACCTGTCATGGTAATTAAAACAGAAAATAGATTTCATTTTTTTCTAGTTTAAAATTAATTTATTAAAACCACGTGTACTGCCCATGTAGAGTGAAAACTACCCTTCCTTTTTAAGTTCTTTAAAACTAAGTGTTCAAATTCAGCGTTCTGAATTTCTTTCTAATTTCCTAAAGATATAGGACACCAACGAAGTAGTTACATCTTGGCAAGAAAGAGAATTATTACTATTAAACCTGTTATGAAAACAGTAAGCGATGCCACATTTCTGTTAACCGACACCAACTGCTCCAAGGCTACATGGGTCTCCTGAGACACAAAGATCACATACTTGATTTTTATAATGTATAATACAATGCCACAAGTCTTCAGAGTCACCTCTAGTCCGTAACCATGAGCTGGCAAATTTGAGTTCACCACATACCTGCTGCTTAAAATCACCTCCTGCTAAACAGCACCCGGGCAGCCAAAGAGACGAACAGGCTTTTGAAAGCTGTGCTGCAAGGAAATACCTGCTGGGATTACAGACTACAGCTTCTCCAGCCTCTCCATTTCCAGTGACAATCTTTTTTTTCCACAACTGCCAAGCTGTACAAATTGAAACGAGTGCTTACAAACCAGTATCGGAAAAACTAACCGTCTGCAAACATTTAAATGCATAATTACCTACTTAAGAATATTTTCACTTCTAGACTATTCTTACAAGCTTCCTCTATTACTATATTAAGAATACGTGGAGATGAACATCTTTTGCACACCTGATGACTGGCAAAATCTTGTACCAGCAGACAGCATTAAGTTTTCAGTCACTGGCATAATTTTCTGCTCATCACTGCTTCCATCATCTGTTGAATTCTGTTCATCATTTTCTTCCTTATCAGATGAGGAAGAGGAAGTGACAACTACCTTCTTTTTTGACACTTTCTTTTTTAAGTTACTCTTTTTACTTTCTTTCATTGATCCTCTTTTAATCTTTTTCTTACTGTCTTCATAAGACTCCTCATCAGATGAGGACAACGAGTCATTCTGTTCTTTCTTAGAAATTTTCTTTTTGTGACTTATTTTTTTCTTTTCTTTAGTTTCAGTTTGTTTTCTACTCCGAACAGCATCTTCAGAAGAACTCTCCTCTTTTAGGGGAGATTTCTCAGCATCAGAGGACAAATCAATCTGTACTCTTTTAGACACTCTCTCCCTTAAATTCCTCCTTGTCTTTTCTTTAAACACTGGTTCATTTTTAGTTTTGTCATTTTCAGAAGAGTTGCAACTTCCTTTCTCTGGAGATGATTGTTCAACATCAGAAGAGGAATCATCTTGTTCCTTCTTGTAACTTTTCTTTTTCAGTTTTTCAGATTTCTTTGCTTTACCTTCGGATCCTTTTTTATTCTTGAATCTGTCTTTTGAAGAATCAAAATTGTGCTCTTTCTTTATGGATTTCTCAGTACTCTCTGAAGAGGAATCTTCCTGTGCTTTTTTCTTTTTCAAATCCTTGCTCTTCTTAACTTCGATTAGCTTCACATCTTTAGGACAACTCTCCTCTTTCTCCAGTGAAGACTTCTCAACATCAGAAGACTCACTGTGCTTTCCCTTTACAGTTTTTTCTTTTAAGTCTCTGTTTATCCTTTCCTTAGCAGCTGATCCCTTACCATTTTTTTTATCTTTAGAAGAACGATTAATCTCCTTCTCTGGAGAAGACTTTTCACTATCATCATCTTCAGAAGATTTATTTCTCTGTTTCTTCAAATTTATCTTTCTCTTACTAGTTACTTTTTTCCTTTGCTCCTCTTCAGAGGAATCATAGCTATCTTCTTTTCGTGAGTATTTTTTCGTAGCTTTTTTTGCAGACTCTATTTTACTCAAAATTTTTATTTCTTTTTCTAACTCAGAATCATAGTTTGAAGAATCTGAATAGTTTTGTCGTTTCTTTTTAGCAGCAGTGGAATTTTTTGCTGATTTGCCTCTTTTAGCGTCTAAATCTGAACCAGAACTGGAACTTTTTCTTTTTCGTTTTCCATTTTCATCTTTTACTGGTTCATTCTTTTGAAAATCTAAAGTCTTCTGATCATTCGTTGGTGCTTCACTATTGCTATCAACATCTGAGGAACTGTGACTCATCATAGCTACTTCTTTAAGAACAGCTGGCATCTCATCAGAATCCGAGCTGTGATCTGACACATATGGCTTTTTTGATTTAGAAAGTTTATTAGGGCTAGGACCATCAACAATACTGTCAGAGGAATTTCTTCTATCATTTTTCCCCCTTGGTTTTGATGATTTTCTCTTACGTTTTTCATTGCATGTGTCATTGCTATCTTCTTCTGAATTTGTTATTAAAGGACTAACGTCTGTTTGGCGCCTCAAAGGCGTGGTCTTCACACGCGGTGATCTCCTGAGATCAGATTCCTCTACCAGGGAGACAGTTTCGGTCCCCGTGGAAGGTTCACTGACTGCATGATGATTTTGTTTTACAGAATCACAGTTTTCTGCTCTAGATGTTGCATCAACATCCTTACTTCCCTTTTCTAGATTGTTGGCTTGATCTTCAGCTTTAACTGTAGATTCTGAAAGGGAAACAGGAGTCAATTTTACAATCAATTCTTTTGTTCCTTTAGCTGATGATTTTAATTTAGCACCACCTCTGGTATCTTTCACAGCAGCGTTCGATTTTGTATTTGAGTTTAGAGTCTCATGACCTGTTCCTGCATTTCCACTGTCTTGCTCATCTGATGCAACCTGAACCTCCATAGCAGATTCTAGAGTCTCAAAAATATCTTCAGGAACAGATGAGGGAACAGACACTATATCCATGTCTAAAGCCTCTGTACTATTAGGTTCATACTGAGGTTCTTCATTTTTGCCAGACTTTTTATCTTCACCAGAAGTACGCTTCTTATCTGTTTGTTCCACTGTTGGAACACTTTGATCCATGGGTTCGCTGTCAGGCCGTTCTGACACAACTTTTTTCTGTGTCTTTATGGAGCCATCCTCTTTTAATGCCACATGTTCCTTTCCTTCATCTTTTTTCACCTCATTTTTTTCTGATCTAACATCAGTTTTTTTCTCTTTGGTACTTTTATCTTTGATTTTAACATTCAAAGCTTGAATCTCCAGGTTCAGACCTTCTTCTAGTGCCAGGTGAGCTTTTTTCATGTCGCTCAACACAGATTTAAAAGCTTTTAGCTGACAAAGTTGCACAGTTGGGCTTACTTCTACATTTT
This sequence comes from Chlamydotis macqueenii, assembly GCF_036417535.1. Lineage (NCBI taxonomy): Eukaryota > Metazoa > Chordata > Aves > Otidiformes > Otididae > Chlamydotis > Chlamydotis macqueenii. Next base: position 3,117,472 of record NC_141566.1, read on the forward strand.
CTGCAGCGTTTTTCAAAAAGCTTACAAAGCTAGAATTCAGATTGGCTGTAGTTTCAACCAGCTTTTTTGTTTTCTTAAGCAAGTCTTTTGGCACCATTAGTGCTTTATAAGAATACGTTAGTGAACCTGAATATGAATCATCTAGTTTTTTTTCTTCACCATTACAATTCGAGTTATTTCTCTTTGGAGAAAACTTGACTGTATTGTCATCTATTTTACTTTTTTCACTTTCAACTCTGATCTTTTTTTTATTTTGTTGCAGTAACTGTTCTAAATTTTCAAAGACACTGTCACATGCAGTGACCAAGTCCAACAAAGGCTCTGGCTGGCAAATATAGCAGTGCCACTGGTTATTTTCATCCAGTATAGTCGATAGCTCCTTTCGACCCAGGTTGCGCAAAATGCACTTTTTACAGAAGGCATTATGGCAAAAGTCACAGCAAATCAAATTTCCACCTTCAGCACACCACCTGAAATGAGACAAAACAAGACATGAGAAATATAAGAGTCTTCTCTCTCTATCTCTACAATTTGAGAAATTTACATATTTTTCACGATCTTATACAGTAATATCCAGAGACAATTTCAGCACTGATTTTAAATATGAGAAAAAATTCATGAAATTTTATTTTCCATGTTTCTTCTGAGAATTAAAAAAAAACAAAAAAAAAAACAAAAAAAAAACCAACCAGTGTTTTATTTTACAGCAAAATGAATTAAGTCTTCCTAGACTTAACTGGCATATTACTACTGCAGGCACATATGAAAAAAAAAAAATAAATGTTTTTTGATCTTTATCTAGATTGCAGTCTTCGATAAAGATCTGAAAAGTGGCTGACAAGTTCACGGGCATCACAGACCACACAGTTTTGACTAGATTACACATTTCGATATCGGACATAAGGTCAGAGAAGTACTTTAGTATTCTGAGGTGGGAGATGCAGCTGGAAAAGTAAGTTTCTAAACCTCGTGAGCCACAGAACACCAGATTCCATCGTCACCCTTGAAGTATTTTGTAAGGTGGCCTGCTATTTAGTTAAAAACCTGATGTCTTACAGGTGTTTGCTATTGGATTTCCTGTTAATTACTAAAATAACAATCAAATATTTACAAAAACCCTGGGGTTGAGCAGGTCTTGGTGAGAAGCAACTGTTGATTAAGCTCTTACATACTGGACCTTATCTGTCAGTTTCATTATTGCAAGAAAAAAAAACAAAACAAAACAGAAGAGCTGTGGCTGTTAGTTCAGTCTTTGTACACTTACCTACACTGTTCATCCATTCCATCTGAATCACGGCTAATGTCATCGCTCATGTAATACTTGTAGCAAGTCTGTAAAGAAAGAGAGAGGACAAGGAATTTTTTATTAAATCTCAACTGGACTTTAGTAATTCATATGATTTCAGCATGTATTAGAAGCAAGTCATTAAAAGCAGCAGCTGCAAGGTCTTCAGCATTGTAACCCTTTTACATTTGTGCTAATCTAAAAAATATCTTCCACAGATACAGGTCCTAAACCATGACTTCTTATTTAGATGGCTCAAGATTTATTTGAAAATTAAACAGGCTTTTGTTTGATGGGTGCGTATTCACAGGTTTTAGAACATCAACTGAAAGTCTGTCTTCAAATTTTTATGTTTTTTCCATCTACTCCCTAGGAAAATCAACACAATTAATCCTACATAAATTACAATTTTCAGCTGTATGCTCCTTATGTTAACAATCGATCCCTTAAGGCTTTCAATAAAAAGGTCTTCAGTACTCATCCTGATCTTAACATTCAAGGCTTCGATTTCCAGGTGCAAACTAAGCATTTTCTTTGGAAAACTGGTAATAGTAAGAAAAAAAAAAAAATATACACAACTCAGCTAGTAGTTGCAGTGGCTTCAGCTGTTGAATTCTTTAAACCAAATTTTGGTGTGGGGTTTTTTTCCAGTTGCTAGTAAAGAAAGCTCTCCCAGACTTGAAGCTCTACTTTGAATAGGGTTTAATTCTTTCCTTTTACTCAGTAGAATCAGAGAATTAGAATCCAGAAGAGGCTTCAGCACCTGAATTTAAAATTATGATGCCCCTTTATCTGGAACAGTTACACACCTGTTCAACTAAACTAAAGTAAAGAAACAAAAACAAACAAGAAGAAAACCCCAGTAAAAGTTGATGTTTAGACACAGAGTATGCAGATCAGGGACTTCCCTTTCTCTCCCTCACATTAACATACGGCCATGTACAATTAAGTTAAAATACAGAAAATTTATGGGAAACATGTGATATAATACCTAGCAGAGATCATAATCAAGAGCTGCTACTGAACCCAACACCCTAAATAAGTTTCAAAAATGGACCAGGTAACTTGCATGCATCGCAAGAAGATGTACAGCTACATGTTAAGGATTTTCAAGTCTAGGAACAAGAGTTAGGACTCCAGTAAAGACTGAAAACAGTAATCTTTTAAGCTGATTTTTCTAAAGCATATTTTATAGAAGAAATAAGCCAGAATGAATAGAAGGAATGAGTCAGAACATTAAACTAGATGGACATGCCTGAGATAGTATGTCAGTTGAATATGTAACATTAATTGGGAATTGAGGGAGAAGCAGAAGGAGGGAAGAGAAGGTAAATGCCAAATGTGCTTTATAACACAGAATTATATCTATCTTTAGAGATATCTTTATAAATACAGAATCTCAACAACTATAGAGATACGCAAGAGAGATATCTCTAGACCTCTTTGAAATTAAAAGAGTTCTCCTCAACAAGGAGGTAGGAATGTTTCCTTCCTCCCCTGTTCCGCACCTCTTCCCATTGCAGGCAACTTAGGGTCTAACTGAAGCCACCAGGAACCCATGTAGCTGAAGACCCAGATGCTGGGTTTGGCTTATGGACTAGACCATCATTACAGAGGCTGGCATAAATTGGAACAGTCCAGGAGCTGTACGAAAGTGGAACTGAGATGGCTTTGAAGCTATTTTTCCCTTCTTATTCTGACATTGTTTCACATACAATGCTCTACCAGGAGATCCAGAATTGAATCTGCTCTTACAATACATTATGAGTAGGCAGAAATTTCAGACAGATCACTTAACATATAAAATACAATAAAATTACAGCCATAAAACTGAAAAAATAAACTACAAAGAAAGCAAAATGAGTTTAACTGGAGTATAAGAAAACAGGAATATAAATTTGTAAGCTGTATTTGCCTTTTTGTTTCCTTGTTTTAGTTTCCTTAATTGTAATAGTTAATGTCTGCAAAGCTTACTGGCTAATAAACAAGAACTACTCCCACAAATATCCCACCCAAATCAACTAATACGACATTTCAAACAAAAACAAGCAGTACAAACTGTAGAACTGTTTACCACATACCTTACAAATAAGAACTTTCAGTGTAGGATGTCTATAGATTGAATCCTTTTGAAAATGGTTCACCTGTTGCCCACAAGCTGTACAGCTTACAATTCCATGTAGTCCTTCCTCTATAGAGAGGATTATAAACCACACATTAATTGTTTTAATCTTTAGTTTTTTTTAAAATCTGTATATACCTATTTCATTTTCTTACAATATTTTGGCCTGTGAGGTTTTTCATATGCCTTTCTTATTTTACCACCCAGCATTAGAGAAAGCTCTTTGTAACTACTCGCCATTTAAAGACTGAAAGAATTTTCCTCTAATTTCCATACTGCACTTGGCGCCAAGATACAATTTTTTTCCTTTGAGAAATTTAATTTGGAATAACTGGTCACCTCATGAGAACACACCTAAATAAGAGTCATCACTAACACTCTTTCAAAGCAGTCCTGATATTCCGTACAATTCCTCATTTAATCTTTGTTCATAAAATAAGATTTTGATTCATGTTTGTGTTATGCCATTTCTTTCACACACAGTTCTAGCTTCTCAAAGAAGAATACTGGAAACCATTACAGAATATGCATGAAACCCTTATAAAAGTGCCTGAAAAAAAAAATCTTTTTTCACTTTTTGTTCCCTTCTTGACAGAGGGTGGTTTTGGTTTGGTGGGTTGTTTTTTTTTTTTTTTGAAACTACAATTCTGCTGTAATACATTATGTTCTCATCATCTTGCTGATTGCTCCCACAGTTTTTGTACCACTCTGCTGCTGTACCTACATGGGGTCAAGAAAGCATTTCTTTAATGGCAATCCCCCATTTCACTTTGAAAGGCAGCAAACTTGGGACTGGGAAGCTCACTACATGCCACGCTGTTAAACTGCCTAATTAATACTATGAGGCTGTTTTGCTTTCAACAGCAGTGATCCTTCCAAAAAAAAAAAAAAAAAAAAAAAAAAAAAAAGGAAAATCATTTGTGAAAGCTCATACACTCAGTTGGTACACTTTAAAAAACTTAATTTGGAATCAAGCAGACAGAGGTTTGATAAGGGATCACGTAACTGTGACTTCTCTTTGGCTGTCATGTTCAGTAGGGAGTATAAAGAAATTAACTCAAATGTTTAATTTAATGGCTACAGTTGGAGCACAGACTATATTTTCTTTTCTTATAAATAATCACTACTGCAGAATTAGAACCAAGCACCAACACTACAATGTTAAGGTACCGAACGAACACTCTCAAGACACAACACAAGCTACTAGTAGCTTGCTATCGAAGCACAATCTCAAATAGCTTACAGGCCAGTAAGAACAACTAATACACTTCAGTGAAAGCAGCAGGACAAATCTTTGAATACACGATTTGCTGTTTTCAACTTCAATGTATGCATAATTGCATGTACTGCAGAGTTCATGGACTTGCAAAGCACCTCTTATGACCTCAAAGACCACTCAAACGCCTGTCTCAAACACTGCTGGTAAACCTCAAACACACACATCCATTCTGTCATAGAATCACAGAACAGTTTGGGCTGGAAGGGACCTTTAAAGCCCACCCAGTCCAACCCCCCTGCAAGAAGCAGGGACATCTCCAACCAGATCAGGTTGCTCAGAGCCCCGGCCAACCTGGCCTGGAACATCCACAGCCTCTCTGGGCAACCTGGGCCAGTGCTCCACCACGCTCAGTGTAAACAATTTCTTCCTCACTTCTAGTCTAAATCTACCTCCTTCTGTTTAAAGAACATTACTTGGAAAAGAATAGAACATTCTATTACATCAAGTGGTGAGGAAGCCTTTGTCAAACATCACAGTCCTTAAATGGGTGTAAGAATCACAGAGGGTAACAGACAACTAAGGGAGAACAAGCTATTCACTGTCAAGTCCCAAGCCAGTTCCCTCTTCTCTACAACTTTAAGAGGAAGCACTACCGCTTCCTTCCTAAAATCTGCATCTTGGCACCAGGAAAAAAAGAAGATAATTTGACGTAAACCTTTGTAAACCATAATACTACCACAAATGATGATCCAAAGAAATTAAACAACTACTAATTCATTAAAACTGAGAAAATACTTACTTAAAAAACATTCCTAACTCTGAGTTTATTAGCAAAAATATAACCATTACCATTCTACAGACACAAAACTTAAAACAAGGACTGACACAATGCCTTTCAGAGTATCGGATAAGAGCATGTGGATGCTAGAAAGGCAAGAGCTCTATCACTGCTCCTATTTCTAATATAAATAGGACATGTAACTCCTAACAAAAATGTGAAGACACACTCTGCAAAGAACAAGACAGACGAGCATTTTGAATTTTATTGTTATTAGTTATTCACTTGTGCTGTGCACAGAACTACTGTTATCAAGCAGCTGAGGCTACGCGCTTACCTGCTTAAACCAGTAACGCTTAACTTTATAAGTGCACAGGCCAGGCACCTCATTCTAGCAGCAAGAGAAAGCTAAGTGCCACTTCATGTGACCAGGTTGCTGCACGCAGGTGTACAGTAAGCCGATCTGCACCACCTCTCCTGTGCATGTCACAAAATAAAACTGGTTTGGTACATTCCTAATCCAGCCACCTCGGAGGCAGACTGCGGCGGTGTCCCTCGCCTGGCTACCTTTCCTGGTCTGGAAATGGGGACAACACAGGAGCAGGTGGTAACTATTCCATTTCCCTGGAAGTTGACAGGAGCTTAACAAATGTACTGGACAGCTTTAAAATCAAGCCAAAGATTATCAGCAGTGACACAGGTACAGCTGAGTTTGCCCTGGATAAAGGTATGGCTTAAAAAAAACTCTTGACATTGCTTCCAAAACTATTACCTTAGGTCAGGGACCGGTACATGAGCAACCTGTCCAGGCAGACAAAGGAAGGCCTGCAAATTCTCTAGAGATGGAGAAAAAAAGCTGGAAGGACAGGTCATACGAATTGTCCTGGGGATGCAGAGACAGGCCACAAAGCTCAAGCAGAAGAGTTATTTTTTTTAACACTATAACCCAGAAAACTTACGTTGGACCTCCTGTAAAATTCCCAACACAAAGGGAAAAAGCATTCCTATATGCTGAATAGGATATCTTGCATGAAAAGAATGCAACTGACTTTCAAAGATTAATAATTTAGAGAAAACGTTAATGCTCAAAATGTGATTAAAACCATGCATGAGCCAGTAGGTATGCACAAGAGTATTTCCCACAGTCACATTTTACTCCTTTTCAACCACAGATGGAGAAATAGCACTTATTAAGTTATAATTACAGTTTAAAAGAGAGTATCTCAAATGATACAACAGGAAGAATGAATATAGTGCGTACAAGAGTTGTTTGTCTGGATGTCCTGGGTACTGCTGCAGGTGTCTGAATATTGCTAGCAGTATTAATGAAAATATCTGCCTTCTTATCAGCTACTCTATACATAATCCTCCCTCTCCTTTACTTTTTAGAAAAAAAAAAAAAAAATGAGACACATGAATTTGTTACCATTGTTCTCTACCTAGCCTCTCAGTTTTAGCAGTGGCTACGGAAAACCAGCTGGCACAGCAGCTTTTCAAAGATAATCCCTAGAAGGGCCCACTGGTAGAGCATTTCCCACAATTTAAAAACAAAAAAGTCTTTGAATTGTTGGAGGCTTCAGGTTTCTTGTTAGCTCACCGATTGATAATATGCCTATACGTGTCCCTGATCAAATACGCTTGCTTTCTTGGTGAGTCAGTGAATGTTCCCCTATTGACGGTGTTCCAATATAATTCCTTAAAAAAGGAGTATCTGTAACACCTGATTGCAACCAAGCAACTGTTCTGAATTCAACACAAGAAGGGTCCATATGGGAGTACCTAATGATGCATCCTATAGCTACTGAACATGAGAAGTTTAATGAGAACTAATCTTAGCTTCCACTGCTGCATTGCAAGGGCAGCAATGGAGGCTAATTTCAGCCAGCCAGAATCCTTACTGAACGAAAAGCCAGAAGAGTGGAGGTATTTTTAGGATAATTTATTAGAAATACGAACAATTTTTAGATGTACCAAATGTGGTCATAAGCAACAATTTAAACCCGTTTTAATAAATGTTTTAAATTGTATTTACCTCCACGCTTTTTGGGAGCTTCAGGTTTCATTTTAACGGTATTTCTGCTTCTAAATTCAGGCCCTTTAAAATCATCTTTGTCTTCATTCAGCACTGGCTCAGGTTGTACAACCACTGTACCTAGAATAATTTTATTTAGAAATTGGAAACCATTATACATCCAAATGAAGTGCAAAAGTCCTGTTTAAACAAAAGCCAACACAGTACCTTAAAAAAAAAAAAGCGCAATCTGTTGACTAAAACTCAACAAAGTTTTGAATACACAGATGTTCACAGAAGAAAAAGAAAAAAAAAAAAAAAAAAGAAAAACACCACCACACACTTCTAACTATGAGGAGCAAATTCTGCTCTCTCTGCCCTGATGTGGTACGTACAGAACAGGACTGTCATACTGCTGGGTGTGTGTAGTATAGGAATTTGCAGTGCAATGCTACAAATAAAGGACTTTGGTTAGGCCACTTGAGTCTACCAAAAGCCATAGAGTAACTACTCTTTTTCTCTCTCTTTCCCCCCTTCTATCCAGTTTCCCTCATCTTAATTTATTTCAGCATGAAATAAATTAAAAAGCAATACAATAACACCTTTGTCTTCAACAAAATTCAGAAATTCACTCTTTTATTTAAACAGAGAAGAGTACAAATCAAAATTATGCGAATGAAAAATCACCTTTCCTATTTAAGAGCTCAGTTTTAATACTTTTGTTGTGAGGACACTGGAAATAATCTAACATTCTGAAAAAAAAAAATATTAAAGTGACTGCTTTAAATACTGCTACTCATGCAGTAAATAGCAGCAGTCCCTCCAATTTTTTCTGTAACTTTCACAGGTAAGAAATGGAAGAGATTAATCAAATTCACACTATAGTTAATAAGAGTGGGAAGTAGGTTTATAGTATTAACTGTTTTAAAGGGTGCTTAAAAGTAGATCAAATAACGACATTTCCCCCCAGATTTAGTTTCAGTTTTGTTGATCTAATTGTTAATAATAGCAAAGACAGAACAGTAAAATAATTGAGACTTGCAAGTGACAAAGTTTGAGATGTCTACAAAAGAACAGAAATAGTTATTTCCCCTGTTTCATGTTGGTTTTATACAGATGTCAGTAGACATTTGAAATTAAGCCACCAGCACATCCTGGTGTACCCACAGACTGAAGTATGCTGGGTTCAGAACTAAAGGTGCTTGGTTTCCTCTTTTAAATGTGTGTGCACAGTGGCGGGGGGCGTGTGGGGGTGTGTGTGTGTGCATGAGTACGTCTGTTTATACATAAATGCCAAGAGGACCTAAAAGAGGCATGTTACTAATACATCTGCATTCCAGTTAATTATTTATGCTGCATCAGAATCTTGGCTAGTTTGCTGAATTCAGAAACAAAGACAGACAGGAACTACCTTTAGGCAAGCTTTTCATATCAACATCATTTTCTGAGTTTTCATTTGAAATATCTTCATTTACAGTTTCATCTAAGATTTGTTCATCATCTGATCCAACGTATTTTGTTACAACTGTAGGTTTCCTGCACAGACAGAAAAAAAACCCATACTGTGACAAATATTACATACTGCAATACAGGTAAAGCCTGGGGCCTTGACAGTAAAACACCATACTAACTGGTGAAACCTATGTTCTTTTTAAACTCATTTAAGACATTATGAGGTGGGATGCTCTGAGTTATTACAATTACTAAGTTGTAGGCTAATTTTCTTGCTAGGAACAGGAATTCTCCTCTCCTATCAGAAATAAAAACATATACTAATAAAGTATCTTCGTCTCACAGGCTTGCTGTATTTTTTTTTTTTTTGTAAAATCAAGGTTTATTTGTTTCTAAGAAGGTACGCAGAAAAGTCACACTTTTAGGAAGAAAGTCTGAATGATGCACAAGTGAATGTCTGCTCAGAAATTTTATACATCGTTCCAAGTTTAACAGGCAGCGCAAAGAGCACACACAGATATTAGCAAATGACAAAAGCAGCTTGGCAGAAGAGATGCTTGCAAGCAAATAAAGGAAATGCAGAAAGAAAATAAAAAACTGATTTGAATAAAAAGACCAGTTGCCAGAATTTCACACAAACGTCATTTAGAACTGAAGCCATTAAAATGAATTCATTTAATATGTCAAGGCAAGGAGAGGAAAAAAAAAAAAAAAACGAAAAAGAAAAAACAAAAAAAGCCTGTTGAGCATAATTTTCAGTAGTCTGAAGGTAATACATAAACTACTGCAGGATGCTGGTTTTGTCAGTATCAGGCACAGCACGACCATTGTAAAAGTGAAAATACCTTTAGTGATAGACAGGAAACAAAAAAAATCAAGACTGTAAAAATGATGTACATGAAAAAGAGCTCAGCAGGACACTGGATTCAGAAGGTCACGTAGAAATTAAAGTCAAATATAAAACCACACTTGCAAATAGGGAATCAAGACAAACACAAAAGGGAGAACAAATAGTATTATATAATTGCAGCAGACATGATAAAATAAACAAACTTGGATAAAAAAGAGTGAAGAGATAAACAACACTTTTAAAGAGCAGTAAGAAGGCAGCCATTGAAACCATGCATTTAAAAGAGCTCACCTATCTATACAGTACACTAAGATTTAAAAAAAAAAATATCACAACAGACATAACTTGAATGAGCACCAGCTGATAGCAAAAGATGAAAAGGAGTTTTACTAGAATAAGTCTGCTGTTACTTAGGCCACAAATAATTTGTCTCCTGTAGGTTCAAACTGGTTGGTAAACAGTTAACTTCACACTTTTTTAAACCAAAGAGCAAAAAAGGATTAAGCAGAGACACAGCGAATAGCAGTTTCTGTACAGGACAACTTCAGAGCACATTTTGACTCTACAGTCTCCCAACAATAAAGCCTTTTTTCCGTATGATCCAATTTACATTTTTTTAAGAATCCTGGATGTAGAAATAGCGAGAGTGAAGGAACAATTGTACAAACACCTCTGTCCTGAAAATACAGGATAATCTTCTTGTCTTTGTTAATAAAAATCAAGCTTTACAATCTTAACCTTCGGCCCTGAAAGATGGTTTGAATTTTAAGTGCACTATGAGGCATTTGTTTTACCAGCACTCTGCTAACTTAATTGATTTATACTGGAGTATACTAGAAGTATCTGGCATAGTGCACGGACCTTTCTATAGTTTCACATGCCAAAAACTGATTTATTGCTTTTATTTTCCAAACCAACCTTTTTGAACGTGATGATCCTAAGGATTTGGTTCTTTCTGAAGAACTACTGCCCTAAAAACAAGAAAAAATTAAGAAGTCAACACATTTGTGATCAAGCGACCTATCAACAAAAGCAGTTTCTGACATTAACTAGAAGACATCAGAAGTCACCAGCACTCTTACCAATAAAAACGCAGGAAAAGCATTAACAAAAGTGACACACCACTTCAATAGTTGTGCCAGTTCAGTTAAAATAGATCTATGGAGTTTCAGATCAGTAGTAAGACTCCAAGAAGTCATTACTCTTTCAAAAATAGATTTTTAAAATAGGTGTTACTAAACTCTAAGCTAAGTCACTAATGCTCACTAACTTCCCTATGCGTTATCTTCGAAGAAATTAAAAGAGGGCACTGTCGTAAGCTAAGACATTCAGAGAGAAACACTGCACATACCTCAAGCACTGAGTCGTCACAAAATTGAGAAATTCTCTCCTTGCAATTCTCAGCTTGCACTACCAGCTGAAAGTTCTACCAGCCTTCCGGAGAAGGGACTGGGAACAACTCATGACTACTGGTCAGTCCTAGTCACGGACAGTTCCGGCTCATACATCAGAAAGGGCTGGCTGTCCTTACAGGAAAATTGATTTTTCCGAGGTTTGTGCACATATATCAGACCTAGGTTTGGGTAGTATCAAATAAATTCATGACTTGACCACAATAAAGGCAAACTGAGGCAGGACACTGGCACTTGAGCTTTCTCTACACATGAATATATTGTCAACCAGAATGCTTCCAACAGGAGAGTAGATATTAATAAGAATACCACATGAAAAACGTCCTTGATGTATATAACACACCATAGAGAACAAATTTGCTCATGTTTAATAAAGATCCTGTTTCGCTATCTTTTTTTTTTTTTAAAAAAAAGGAAGCATATTTGCCTAATAGGACAACTAAGTATTTACCGTTATCTGAGTAACAGGGTGTAAGTGTAAATACGAGGTAGAAAACAATTCTTTTAAACCAAAAATAAGCAAGAGTCTGTTTACACATAAGACAAAAGAACACAGTAAGAATAAAAGAACGTTAATGGAATTTCTTTAAAAAGAAAAATCCACTTTGCAACATACTCATTCTGAATCAATTAACAACACTTTGTATTTCTTAACAAAAATACAATTGCATTTTTGCAATTATTGCAATTGCATAAGTAAAACATAACTCTCTAAACCGTGTTAGAGACTTTTTCCCAGGAATTACTGTACATCAGAAACGCACTGAAGTTGTCCAAGTAAATTTGTGTATTTCAACAATTTAGAAATAAAGAAGGGTGAGGGGAGAAACAGGACTGCTTGCATATGCCTAAATTAGAGTGTGTAGCACTCAAGATTTAAATTTATTTTAAAATATTTTACAGCTAATGTTTGTATTCAGCAGATATGATGACATTTACTGCATGGTTCTGAAAATATTATTTAAGTATTTATTGTAAAAGCAACAAAGCGAACTCAACATTTCCTATACTAACCATTCTGCACTAGTCATGCAACTGAAATTCAAAAGCGTTTTTATTCCTACCTCTTCTTTATTGTTTTCCATTGATGCTGGACTACTTTTAGGTTCTCTACTTTTACCTGTGGAGAGAAATTAAAGGAATCTGCTGAAATGCAAGAAGTATTAAAAGTTCTTCACATTGTACGTCATAGCATTGTTTGTGTTTAACCAGCATGAATAAAGATAACCGTGACTTTCAGAGACAAACCGTTGCCCAACAAAACACAGTCCACTGTATGGCATAAAATTTACAAAAATCATTTAGAAACTACTTTCAGTTAAGTTGCTGACAGGCTGAAAGATAGCGTCCTCACTGGTGAAGAGATACTGAAGAAATGAAAGCGCAACTGCGTATGCGGAAATAATATAGTTACTGCACTTTTTTCAATTTCTAAGAAGTTACTCTTAAGCATCTTGACATCAAAACCACAGTATTAAATCCGGGATCACAGAACCATAGAAAAAAAACCCATTCTATACAGGGTATGATAGAGAATTCCCATTTCTCAATCTTAGGAGCTGTGGAATATAAAACATGCAATCTGTTAGTATCTGTTCCATCCACCAGCGCAGGTAATGGAAGGGAAAGTTTCAAGTTCAGTGATTCAATGATACCTGTATGAAGTTGCTCAAAAGGCTCAGTATTAGCAGTATTTTAATAGATGCACTACTTAGAAACACACGAGTAAAGCAGCAGGATAATTACAGGATACGTATTGTGACAATTGCTATTTTAACCTGAGACTGCTAGCACTGCAACTTACTGTAACCTTACACTTCAGTCTGGGGAAAACCAAACAATTTTCTTTTACACTTTAAAGAAATTAAATCATTGTGATTAGAAAATTTAATGCTGGGCATTTGACCTAGGCTGAATTGTTTTGTTTAATTTCAGTCAAAATTACCCAGCCACTTCTGCATGTGAGGCTAAGGTAGGAGGGAATAAAAAGATGGAAACAGGCAAAGTTTTTAGCCCTTTAAACTACCTGAAATTTCTTCTCTGGAATATTACAGGCATTCCCTCACTTTGAGTAAAGAACCTGAAATCTGGAAGAAGGGCAACATTTCTTCTACAGACTGGATGCTGCCCACTCTACTCTTAACCAATTTTGCCCAAGTGATAAATCCATGGAAAATACCAGTTTGAACATGCACAGTAGAGATTTCTTTGATTCTGGCAGCTATAATCTATGTAGATTCTACATTCAGACTGCTAACCAAAGCAAACCAAAAGTAACCGAACATGCTCTGTCACCAGTTTCTACATGTGACTGGGCTGTACGTGCATCATCCCCACAGAACGACGGAGCACACTGCATCCCCTCACAGCTCCGAGTGCCGACCCAAACGCACATGCTCCATCCGCTTCAGGGCTCCGAGAGCACAGGATTTCCCCTGTGACTGCTGCTCCAGGGCAGAGGCTCTCACTTGAAACAAGAGCAGGAAGTCAGTCCCTCCTACACTCTCAGTCAGGTCCCCTCTTCCCCTCTCCTGCTGGCATCTACGCAGCGCAGAGGAGGGAGACATCAAATTTGAACGCAGAGAGGATAAAGAAATATTACTAAGGCCGTAAAATCAAGTACTCAAAAATTAAGAAAAGCCAGAATGAAAGTTACCAGTGCCATTTCACTTTACATATCATTCCTAGCACATAAGCATTACGGTACAGTTCAGCTCCACAGCAGGGCACAAGATCAAAGTGCTCAGCGAGCAGCTGCTTTGTATTTTAATTGACCTGCGTGTGTGGCAGGGACGTGTTCCAACTCTTTTGAGCCATGCTTAATCATCTTCATCACCATTTCCCTCCTCAACTCTCTACCTAGTAGTTCATGTATCCTCCAAGTTATGGAACAAAACAAAACCCATTACTGTATAAACCTGATTTGGCCCCAGTCATGTCTATCACTCATACACTGAATGAGCACCCTGTAGACTTTAAAAAAACCAACCAAACAAACAAACAACCAAACAAACAACACCAAAACCAAAAAACAAACAAACAAGCACTGTTGCTTAAAGATACTATCATTACGTACAGAAAGTTGGGAGGGGAAGTACAGTTGCACAGTTAATTCTGGCATTTCCTAACATTTAACTGTTTAATTCTTGACTTTTCAACTTTAATGTGTTCTTTTTAAAGACTAAAATCTGAGATCTCAAAAACAACACTGAAACTTGTCTGCTATTAGTAAGTGTAGCCCTGTTTCAAAGTAAATATGTATTTTAAGGCAAGGAGCCAAATTCTACTCCGTAACTACACAGGGTAAAGAGAAAAGATCTCCTATACTCCATCACTTCAGTACAACTTTCAGCTCATTAAACAGCAGAGACTGATTCACTCAGCAACAGTGAGGCCACACCTTGAACACTGTGTCCAGTTTTGGGCCCCAGAACTCAGGGTTTTGCAGAAGTATTATTTTGTTTTCAAATGTTTCCAGATTACATGTAGAAATCTTTTTCAAATAAGTATGAAAGCATAACCTCCAGAACTACTTCTTCAGCTACCAGGACTGCAAAAAGCTTTAATTCAGAAAAAAAAAAAAGCCAAGATACTGCACTTACACATTCAGGAAAACTGAACAGGGAACCCCTAGCACTGCAAATACATGCATGTTTGCTATCTCATTTTTCACAGAAGGCAAATTACCAGTAGGATTAGCTTGTTTTCACATTTAGAAAAGATTCAGAACTGAAAAAAACATTGCATCAAAGGCCTATTGTATATTTCTTAAGATATCACCACTTAAATCACATCAGGATTTTGCATAATTACCCCAGTGAAGTCCAATATAGCGAAATAACACCACAAAGTTATTTGCCTTTAGAATCATACGTACATTGAAAACAAAAACAAAAGATGTCTTTTTACCTATGGCTTTGTTTCCAGATAATACTGGAGGAGAGTTTGCGTCCTCAGATTCTTCTGATGAGTGAGCCAAGAAGTCATGAAGTTTCTGCACCAATGTATTCAACTTGCTTTCACTGTTAAAATGTAAGTAAAATTTCAAGTTACCTACATATCGCTCTAATTTAGTAAGCTTGAAATAAATTACGTTTAATCTCAATTAATACACACCTACGAAATAAACTCAGTTATTGCTTAAACATTTGTTTCTGCAAGAGAATATCAAAGTAAATAAAAAGCATACAATTTAGTGAAACCTCAAGTAAAGTAACAGGTGCAGTCTTACTGACAAAAGAGCACTAAGGATTCTGTTAACAGTAATATTAGAAGTCTATTCTAAGTAGTTTTACTGTTTAAAATTATTTACAAAATTCAAGAAAGTCTGAGTTGTAATGATGCTATGACATGAAAATAGCAAAAAATGAATTTAAGATGCTACCTTGTTAGAAGCCGAACAGCTTAATTACAAAAAAAAAACTTTTTGAGACATAACACACTAGAAATAACATCAGAATTTCACCTACAACCTTAGAAACAAACAAGTCCATTGCGTATGACATATCTAAGTTTTTATGCAAAGTTTATATTAACTCAGCTATGTACACATGCATCGTGTATCCTGTATTAATTTGTCAAAAACCAACCATCTAGGAACAGAACATTTCTTGATCTGTTTCTATAAGTAGTCATAATTAATTCACAAAAAAATATTATCCTAGGCATTTTCACTAGGCAGTTTTCGACACCAGGAGCTGTTAAGTCTTATCTATATTTAGTACAGTAAAAAGGCAAGACCTTTATCCTATGCTTTTGTTGAACAGCTATACAGCTTCATAACCTATGTGTTATTCCCTCTCATTTTATGTTGTTTATTTCAGATTTTCTCCTCCCAAAGCTTTTATAATTTCTCGAGACAAGCGCTGCCTTCTAGCTGCAGGCACGCTGACTGAGCCCAAGGGCAGTCACCCTTTCAGCCCCCCCTGTATCAGAAGTTGCGGCTCTCAGCTGTTTGTCACCGCTGCCCTCCCGGACACCATCACTCCTCCAAAATCCGCCCGCTGGTATGTCTGAGTCATCGTACCTCATGTGCTACTAGAAATGGGTTTTCAGACTGCTGAACTACACTACCCCCTTCATAAGTTAAACCAGCTAAAGGATACAGGCTTCCAGCCTTTTCACTTTTTAGCTCCCCATTACTTTCAAGAGAAGTCTTCTGACAGCAAGAAGAAATAGGATTTTCTGTCCCTGTTTTACAGGTTGTAAGAACTTTAGAATATTTATCAGAAGCTCAATTCACTCACCTTTACCATCTCTACTATTTTTCTGAATACATCAATTTATTAACTTCTGACTTTCAATGTAACTGCTATTGCTAAAAACAAAACAAAACTGTTTTATATGAAGGATACACAAGCGAGCGCTCTCTTGAGCACTGAGTGAAAGGCCATACAGAACAGCACTTTGCAATGGAAAGATTTTCTGCATGAGTAAAGGACACTTTTGAGGCTACAAACATGCTATCAATCACTTGAGCAACTTGGAAAGAGAAGGTAACAAAGCTGTTTTACTCTCAAGTGTATCTGAAAACTTTTCTCTCAACCTGCCTAGAAGTCTTTCCCTCTAATTACTGAACTCATGCTGCTACACAACTGCCAGTCTCTGAACCCGGGCTTCCCTTTTCGTCTTGGAGGGAGCGTATACTTGGAAAACATGACAGAAGACGATAATGGCACACTTCAGTTTTAACAGACTGCATGCTCTACTTTAGAAAGGAGATTTAATGACAATTTATTCACATTAAGTTAACAAAAATTAAGCAGTTGTTCAGAATTATTCGATAGTACAAATATACAAAGAGATTTTATATTCATTCCAGATGGTCTGAAGAACTAACACACATTTAGAAAGGCCACAAAAAAGTACATTTTTGGTAGTAAAAAAAAAAAAAAAAAAAAATCCCATGTGGAATTCTGCTCTAATTATTTTATAAACAACTTGTTTTGGTAACAGCATTTTAGAAAAGAAAATGGGAACTGCGGATGAGATATAATATCATTGTTCTCAAAATAAAACAAATTCAGAATAGTACGCATGTGCCTCTGACTAACACTTGGATCGTTATCTATTACCATTTACTAACTCTTATCCCAACTAGCCTAAAATTGCCATTTTCAGAGCAAAACATTCATGTTGACAAACAACCACAAAAAAAAAAAAAACAACAAAAAAAAACCCCCTACAAACTAATGCTAAAAAGTCTTCCCAGCTTGCGTTTCCTCTTGCTTCTTCAGCATTTTGCACCATAAGCCTGTGTAAAGGAACACCAGGCCAAATGTAAGTAAAGGTGTTACACTTATGATGTTTCATCACAACAAAATTTTAATTTAGGGCAATGCTTTACCTGTCTTTGTACAAAAGTGATTTTGTGTCAAGCATTTATATTATAGAATATACTATCTATAATCTTTCTAAAGCTTCTGTTGCAAAATCCTTATTCTTTGTAATATATTAACAGACCCATCCACTATTAAATTGATCACAACTTTCAAGATGTGTATTTTCAAAAAAAGTAAGAGCCTAAAAATTTAGAACCATCTCAAAAGCATTAAGGGAAGCAAGCAGTCTCCCTCTACCATATAGCAGCAGTCCCTACACTATTTACTAGTGTTTTCAGGCTTGCGTGTTCTAAGCAAAAGGCTTCACCATCAGTCTAGAGCTATTTCAACACTGTTTAGCCTAATTAAAACTGGAATTAAAGGAAAGGTGTCCTACTATTACTGGTTTGGCCATGAACCTGATTTGTGACCTTGGGAAACTATCTTATAACAATACCATTTCTTATCTAAATTCAGAGCAAGAGCTGTAATCTTAAACAGTAAACGCCTGGCCCTTATTAGGATAAAAAACTACATATTGGGAATTCATCCTTTAGGCTAAATGATTCTACAAATCACTAGATGGAAGAGGGGTGTCCTAATCTAGGCACAACATACCTGACTCAATCTGGCTGTTGACTGCTGTTCCCTTGTATGTGCTCACCTGTACTGGGTTTGTGTGGCAAGGGTTGGTAGCAAGGGGGTACAGAGGTGGCTCCTGTGAGAAGCTGCCAAAAGCCTCCCCTCATGTCTGACAGAGCCAATGCCAGTCAGCTCCAAGACAGACCTGCACCTGGCCAAGGCCGAGCCCATCAGCAGCGGTGGCAGCCCCTCTGGGATAACATAGTTAAGAATGGGAAAAAAACTGCTGCACAACAGCAGCCAAGAGAGAGGAGTGAGAATATGTGAGAGGAACAACTCCGCAGACACCAAGGTCAGCGCAGAAGGAGGGGGAGGAGGTGCTCCAGGCACCAGAGCAGACATTCCCCTGTAGCCCCGTGAGGATCCCACACCGGAGGAGGTGGATGCCAGGGGAGGCTGTGACCCTGTGGAGAGAGAAGCCCACACTGGAGCAGCCTGTTCCTGAAGGACTACAGCCCGTGGGAGGGACCCCATGCTGGAGAAGCTCACAGAGGAGTGTCTCCTGTGGGAGGGACCCCGCGCTGGAGCAGGGGAAGAGAGGAGGAGGATGGAGCAGCAGAGATGACGTGTGATGAACTGACCACAGCCCCCATTCCCCATCCCCCTGCGCCACTCGGGAGGAGACAGAGAAATCGGGATGAAGTTGAGCCCAGGAAAAATAGAGGGGTTGGGGGAAGGTGTTTTTAAGATTTGGGTTTATTTCTCATTACCCTGCTCTGATTTGATTGGCAATACATTAAACTAATTTCCCCCAGCCAAGTCTGTTTTGCCTGTGACAGTAACTGCTGAGTGATCTCCCCGCCCTTATCTCAACCCACGCACCCTCATTCTATTTTCTCTCCCCTGTCCAGCTGAGGAGGGGAGTGGTAGAGCAGCTGGGTGGGCACCAGTCAGGACCAACCCACCACATCACTTCAGCACCTGTGTTAGCTGGTGACCATGCTTCTGCAAAGTGAGCCAAATCACCACAGACAAATACAACTTTAAGGAACAGTTTTCATTTGGACCCAAGTTGCCACACATGAGCATTCTCTCTGATGGCAGATGAGATGTTGGAATTTCACAGCCAGGGCAGGGAAAGAGCAGGACTGCCCATCACAGCAGCAAACCCGGGTCGCATTGGATTGTACTGTGAAACTGCACTGGAAAAAACTTCTCATTGCACACAGTTTCTACCTACTTTTTTCAGATAACTTCAAAAATGTAGGTGTGGAACGTCCCAGTAAGAAGAACAGTTTTAAAACTCTATTTTCTTTAAAAAATTAATTTATCACTCTTCCACAGGATCCTACCAACTTTTAGCCTAAAAAAGTGCCCCGCGTCTCAATTTCAAGTGGCTCCTGAAAGTCAGTGAAACAGGAGTGCTTTCCAGGCTTTCATCTATCTCAACGTTGACAAATACACTTCTGCAAAATTTTTCCTATCTGAAGTACTCACTCTGTAAGTTCAACATGCGTCTAAAATTTTTCTGTGTTTACACTTTTAAAATAGTTCAAGGGCACAAGTTTTTTAACTTGAAGCAACTGTAAAGATGAATTTAAGTCCTATTAATTTCTGAAGTTGCAATGAAGTACTGCAGAACAGCAAGTATTAAGCAAATAAAATTAAACAATCCTTAGGAAAAAAAAAATTAAAGAAAAATAAAACCAGATGTGCTTTTAAACTCCCAGTCTGTAGACGACCATCCTCTACTTCAGACTGTATCCCCATGTGAATGACAGAAATCTGACAACCCACAGCATAAGGCTGAGTATTTGAATTAGGACAGTGGGAAGAGGAAGGGAAAGAACCGACTGTGTGTACATGAAAAGACAGGAAGGTTTGGTGCTGATGACCCAACATCCACGCTACGTACATTTCAGTAATTCAAACTAGTTGTAGGCTGGTTCTGCAGACTGAACAAGCACTAGCAACTGGAACACAACAAGAATGTTGGAGCACATCTTTCAGCTTAGTTCCACCCAGAAGGAATTCAGTTTGTGTACTCCAAGCCCCCTGCCACCCCCGGCATTATCAACAAAACTGAATAAGCAAGGACAATCTGGAGACGTTTTTCAAAAACGCACTTAATTCAGATGCTACTACAGATGCACACAAACTTCTGAAGGAGATGAGAATATATTTTTCCAGAGCATTTCTACGTCTAATGTGATACAAACACAACTGTCTTAAAATTACTGTTTTATAGTAAGTAAAACTGAAATTGAGGTAAATTAATTAAACATACATTTTCAAAACTGGTACTAGGCATCCTTCTCCTCCCTGCCCAAAATGTATAATTTCCTTTCATACTACCTAAGCCTTGATATAATCAGGCCAGTATTTTGTCACCTGCAAATCTTCAAAAAAGTTTTCCCTGATGAGAAGGAAAAGTGTTAGACTTATCCCAATTCAAAGATTTCAATTACAAGGGCACAGCCTACATAGTCATTTCGTACAAAATGTGTCAATATTCTGGCTGAACATACATGAATTAAATAGCTTAAGGGTGTTGGAAAGAGTTAAAGACGGTAAAACCTACAACAGAAGTTGTTTATTTTTCTTATCCCTCATCAGAAAAGGAGTGAACACACTTGCAATATCATTAAGAAGGCTACTTCTCTCAGAAAAAATACATAACCAGAAAATAACATCAGCCCGCCATTGTATCAGTTAGACAAGTAAAAGGATATGGTTTTATAAAGGCGGGGAAACAGAGCACTTCCATCCTAGTAGTTGTATTTTAACCTCACAATAGCTTTCCAAGTAAACAGCAACATGATACTGTATGGCCTAAATCAGATTAATGTTTTGTAACTTATTTATACTGATATACCAATTACACCAAAGTATTATACCAAGTAAGGCTTTACAATCAGGATTCACTCAATCTGTTCAAGTGGGCATGAGCCAGCTCTACTGCCAAAGGACACAAGCCCTCAAGCCTCTACACACACACACCTGATGCCACCCACGCTCTCAGTTCTCCTTTCTCCTCCACTTCACTACAAGTATTTGTTTTGACCTACGCACAGAAGCTGATCCATATTAAGAGCAGTCATTTCTTCTACTGAATCTAGATAATTTCCCTAATCCAGCTCACTGCTCTGTGAGTGAGGGTACCTCCACAAACAGAGGCTCCACAGCCTCTCTGAGTGACCTGTTCCAGTGTTTGACCATTCTCAGTGAAAAAAAGTTCTCTTGTATTTAGACGAAATTGCACCACATTAAACTTATTAAATCAGGTACAGCCAGAAAACAACCGAATACTGAAGCTCTGACTGAAAAGAGATGCAGGCATCTAACACTTCATCACACTTGGAGATTCTATGCTTAAGACTTCGTTAAGAGAGACTTACTCTTTTACTTTGTTTAGAACTGACTTTAAATCCACAGGGGCTTAATCAAGTGATACCTAGTAGAGTTGAAGACACTCAAGGATGTGGATGAATAACTTTGGAGTTTAAGTACAGCATAACAGGTTCAGACAAGTAAACAGAGTTATTTTCCTCCAGACACACATGGGGAATGAGAAAGCAATGGTTCAAAGTCACTAAAAGACCCTTTATTGTACTGAAGGAAGATTACACAATCTCTTTTTGTTGAGATCAGGATTTGGCTGAGAGTTATCACGCTTCACTAAAAAGCGAAAAATTCTTTGTTTTTTAAACTGTTTCTTTAATGGGAGTTTAAAAAAAGAAAGAGAAAAAAAAGCTAAGACAAACAATCTCATTGTTAGGTTGGCTTGAATGTCACACAAGTGACCAAGGGCAAAATAATCTGCAAGCTGAAAAAGACTTACTGAGGTCCACTTGAAAATCTAAATACAGTATTTTCACCTTTAAGAGAGAAAAATCATGGCAAACTGAATACCTTACTATATTAATTCAGGAAAGGAAGCTCAAACTAGCATATACAAAACAGAAAGTTGTACTTAAAAAGCTTAAACACATTTTGTTTAAAGGGAAAGGAGGGCTTCACATCCAATAGCATCATGCCCCTCTTAACTCTAAACCTGCCTTCTCTTTTGCTTCATCTGCCTTCTCCTTCCCGTAGTTTACCACAGGTTCTCAACGAGACATCATTCATTACAAACTCCATCTAAAAATCAAAGCGTGTCCCTTCAAGTGTCCCAGATATTCCCGATCAGATTTGCTACAGGTTTTAAGGGCTGTAAGTCCATCTGAAGCATAGGTTTTTATTTTACAAGACAAAAGTCATCTCAGTTTGCCCCACTGTCAGTTCTGAATTTATTGCCTAATTTTGGGCGGTTTGCTTTACATGATAGACTCATTTGCCCAAGAAAGCTTCTACAGTTGAACCTATTAAGATCTACAGTTGGACCTATTAAGATAGAAATTTCTGCAACTGTGCAGCTTTCAGACTTGCAAATAGATTGCCTAAATAGCACTAAGGTTAACACTGGTCAACAACCTGTGTAACCAAGTCCTTGATTTTTTTCCCCAAAGTTTTACTACTTTTCTTAAGAAAGGAAAAAAAAAAATAAAAAAAATTAAAAAAAATCACCAATCAATCTGTCACCCATTTTGAATGAGAACTGGCTAGATGTCATAACACATCATGTAAGCTTTATACTCTTCCTCTAGTATATCGGGGCACTTTACCTACCATCCTTTAAAGTCAACTTTAGAGAACTTCCCAGTGTATTTGCCACTGAATTCCTACAATTTCTCCTTTCTCCTCCCCTTTCACCACTGGAATAACTTGCCATTGACCTATCCATGAACTGACTCATGTTTCCAAATCACCTGCAGGCACAAGCTGAGCTCCAGCAATACAAAATGCGATTTTATGAGGTTCAGTAGTATCCTCAGGCTTTCCAGTTTATAAAAGACACATCTAGTGATCCAGTCTAAGAACACATTTTGTCATAGACTGCAGGCATTTGTTTTTACAGTGAACACCATACATTTTAGTATTATTTTTGAAACTCTCTTTTTGTGAGTTATAGCCACATGAAAAGCATTAACTTTTCCTCCCTTCAAGCAGGGGGTGCAAATGCTCATCTATAACAGAACTGGGAATTTCCAGTTTCCAGAATGTTACGGCCATCTTACTGCAGGATTTGTGTTATACACTTCTTTGTCACACCAGATTATTTCATAGAAAATGAAGATGCCTTCAGTTAAGCCCTATAGAGACCCTGACACAAAATTTATAAAACCCTAACAGAGACAGTACTGTACTAAAACAGAAATAACGCAGTAAGTGCCACTCTCAAAGAATTTCATTTAAGTAGTGTAAACACATTGGCTTTGGGGCACATCTGGCCCAGAGGACAACAGCCAGCCTGAAGTTTTGCTCTTTTTGGGAGAAGAGTCCGAGGTCCATTCCACATGACTGCATGAAAGACTGCTAACTTACACTGTACCTTGAGAGAATATGGAATACTGACTTATTTCCAAAGAGGTTATTGTGGCATAAAATAACACGCCTCAAACAAACCTGTAATTTCATTCAGAACAAAGAAATTCAAGTGACTCAAAAATACAGAAAATTTAACAAAAATGTTAAGACCAGGTTACCAAAATATCACACTGCAAGCTGAAAATTCTGAATCATAAAAAAAGTAGTTTATTTTATCTACTTAAAAAAATCCAGTATCAATACATGGATGACCAGATGGTTCAAGCGAGATTCAAAACTTGTCATCCTCTTCTACTGTTGAGCTTATTTTGTACAATGTATGAACTGACTGGTAGGAACAGGTTAGGTCACTGTGACAAAGAGTCCGTCACTTAAAAGAAAAAATAAACCAGGTTTTTTAGACACAAGTTGTAGAGAAATCTTCATAAACATTTACAGAGGTACCACTTCTTTATAAAGTTTCTTAGTAAGTTACTGTAGTTTTCATCATTCCAAACTTCTCATCCTGGACATGGAAGACTCCTAGGTTCTTAATATTAAATAAAAGCAAAAATAATAATAATAAATAATAATAAAGCAAAAGTTTAAACCTTCATAGCCAGTAGACTAGTATGGTTTGATTACTTTCCTTTTAAACACTAAGTCTGACTTCCAGAAGGGCCGGAAAAAGATTTTCCATCAAAATTCTGTTGTTTGCTTATCTTCCAAATAATTCTAACACCAATCTCCTAGCTTGATTTCTGTACAGGTCTTACATGAGCAAAGCTGCAGACAGCAGAAGATGAAATGAATCTGTATGGTGACTGTGCAGGGTGACAGAAGTGCAGGCAGCTGACAGGCCAGCAGGACTTGTGGGAAATGGGAACAAAAGAAAGTGAGCACGTGCGTGATTTTCTTTTCCCTCTCATTCTCTCAAAATTTAAGTGGAACTTGAATTGACAGAAAATAAGAAAAAGCCCATGCAAAGGGTTCATCAGCTTCTAACCCCGAAACCACGGTACCCCCACACCATCATGCCTAGTTCCTGGCATGGAACTGTTCTTGTACGATAAAAACAAACTGCTCAAGATGAGCTCTATACAGAGTGAGAATTATTAAAAACATCTATGAACAGAAGAAAAGTTTGGAGCAACAACAACAACAAAAAATTATGTCCATTTACTTAAAAGTAGTTTGTCATAGGGTCTGATTATACAGGACAGAGCCAATTCAGAGACTACATACAATCTCAAATCTGTTGGTTTGTACATACTTCTTGATCTTCAAGATTACAAATAATCTGAAATACTCCAATTTACCTTTCTGTCTGCAGGTAATCTGAAAAATTGCATGGAAAATGTATGAGCTTCTGTTTTCTCTTCCACTGAAGCACCAGCTAAAGCAGCGCCTTGGTAGTAACACTAACTGTTGCGCTAATGACAATCTAAGAATACGGAAAGGGTTAAGTACAAAACCTTCACAATGTAGATCCGGAAGAAGTGGTTCAAAGGGGAAACCGGGAACAAAATACAACAGTCATAGTAAAATAAAAAGCAAACTGGTCCAAATGGAAGAACATTTTCCAGAATATGTAATACTAATTACGGTTGTAAAACAGTCAATAAATATTAGTAAGTCAGATCTTTTTGTTATACAAAAATCAAACGCTATTCCTGATTTTCAGGGACTGGGGAAGAAAAAGGAGAAAGCCCCTTCATTAGTATTTCAGTCTACTGAATAACTGATCCAAAACAAAAGTGCTTTAAGTTTTCAAAGTACTTTAACAACACAGAGGAGAGAAAGTGAGAGTGAGAAAGAGAAAGGAGGAAGAGATGGACAATCTCCATCTCACAAAATAACGAAGAAAACACTGCAGAAGAAACTGCTAACTATTGGGAAGTCATGCACCAAATAACATGTATTTGCAACACTCATGACTTACATCCAGCATGTGATCAAGATCAATAACGATGATTATCTTTGAAAAATCTCTTCTTGTTAGAAAGAGATTACATGTGCTCTACTTCCTCAGAAATGTTAGGGCTTTCAAACCAAGCAACACACAAGAGGAGGAAAGCTACCATCCCTTTGGCTTTATGCTGAAACTCAGTAGTAGTTATGAACTACTCAAAACAAGTGTCAAACTCGGTGGTGAAGATACACAAACACGACCGCAGAAAAAACTTCATCCATACACAAACACGACCGCAGGAAAAACTTCATCCAAGGCTCTGTACTTAACACAGCATGATGCTTCACTTTCCTAACACTGATTTTGAAGATGTGTGCAACACTCGTGAGGGTCAAGTGACAACACTTTACTGTTTGTATAGTGTCTCAGCCATGTGGAGTACCTGTGAGTGACGGAGTGTGCTGA
Organism: Chlamydotis macqueenii; assembly: GCF_036417535.1. NCBI lineage: Eukaryota > Metazoa > Chordata > Aves > Otidiformes > Otididae > Chlamydotis > Chlamydotis macqueenii. The sequence continues at coordinate 3,143,286 of NC_141566.1, forward strand.
TCAGACCCCTTGAGATACCGATGAACTGAAGAGATGCAAAGCCCGCTATTTATTAATAGTTTAACATGGCGTCTTTCTTTACACTGCCTTTACTTGGTTTCTTGTCAGCTTACTTTATGCAGCAAGACAGAAGCCGTTCGGAATAACCAGCACGGCAGGAGACAGCTCATCCAGGGCAGAGGGAGATGTCTGTAAACCAGCATGAAAACAGATCCCTCACGGCGGACCGGCGGGGTAGGAAGGACTTTACTACGGCACAGACACGTGGGGCGGGGGCGGACAAACGGAGGGCACATCCCCGCGGCACCCACCCGCGGGGCACGGCGGCCGATGGCGGGGGGCGACGGCGGCCCCACCCCTCCCGGCCTTCCCGACGGGACGGGACGGGGCAGCCGGGCCCGGGCCCGACCCCGCCGTGCCCACGGAAGAAGCGGCGTGCGCGCCGCCGCAGGTCAAGCGCCGGGCCGCGGCCAGACCAGACCAGACGACCGCCCGGGCCGCCACCCCCGCCGCCGTCCCCCTTCCCCTGCGCTCCCCACCCGGCCTCCCGCCGCCATCCCGGCCTCCGCCAGCGCCCGCCGCGCCGGGCCCGCCCCCGCCTCAGCCCCGCCGCGAGCCGGGCCGGGCGGTGCAGGCGCGGAGGCCGCCCGCCAGCAGCGGCCGCCGCTCCCCCCGCCGCCCGGAGGGGCGGGCCCCGGGCCGTACCTGACGGGCTCTGCGGTCATCTCTCCGCTGCCGCTGCTCGGTGCGGCCGGCCGGGCCGGAACCGGGCTCAAGCGCTGAAAGGAGACAAAGCCGCTATTGCCACCATCGCAAGCTCCGCCGCCATCTTATCGGAGAGAGGCTGAGGCAGACCTGCCTCCTGCCGCCTTCCTCCTTCGCTGGCTCCCATTGGCTCCTTGCCGCCCCCAGCGATTTTCTAATTGGGCGGCTCCGACGGGGCCTGTTGCTAGGGTCGTTCACGTCACCGTCCCAACCTTCCCCGCTCTGATTGGCTGGAGGGAGGGTTACATCACCGGCCGGGGCCTGACGTCACGCACCAAGTCCCGTGACATCATTTCAAAACAAAGTGTAGTGACTACTTTGTCCAGCAGGGGGCTCCAGCCTACGGGTGCCCCCCCCTTGACCTCGGCCGGTGTGGCCGGAGCGAAGCGCACCCACAGCCTGCTGTGTGTGCGACGGGCGGCGGGAGACGGAGCAAGCGACAACAGCGAGGGTCCGGTGGCGCCCCAGCCCCAGCCGCCCACTTCACGTCAGAGGACTGCGGCTTCGGGCAATTCTGGAGCCTGGATTCAACAACAGCAAGTTAATCACGGCAGTTAAATACGTCAGCCACACAAAGAGTAACACCGCGATGCTGGCCAAACTCCAGTAACAGCACCAGAACGCCCTGATCCGCTGCGGGGTCAGCCATGGAACTCAACGCAGACCAGGACGTGAGCACAGAAGCAAGCTTTGGCAGAAGCAGTTTCCCAAGTACCGAATAAAAAGCAAGATATGAATAATGTGAGCTGTACTGGGATTATCAAGGTTGAACTCGTTGAACAGCACTGAAGTTACACTGCTAGCTGGAGCTTCCCTTAAGCCCAGCTTCGCTAGATTTTTTTCTAAACATAAAATTCTTTAGATAAGGAAACAAATTGTTGGCAGCTTCACAGAAGTATGCCAAGGTAATTTTCCCTCCTTGTGCTAGCAGCCTCTGCATTCCTGTCAGATGTTAACACCAGTATAAGAGGACTGGACTACATCCCTATGCAGAGGGAAGGAAGTTACATGCTTTTGTGAGACGGCTGCCAAACTCCACTGGCTGGGGTTTTGATGCAAACTTCCACGTCCCCACACGACCAAAACAGAACGGACCACCAAAACCAAGTCCAGTACTGCACAGAATTTGCAACAGGTGACAAGTATTATTCACTTATCATAAAAGATAACCAGTTTTGAAAATTAATATACTTTTCTGCAGAAGTTAAAAAAAAAAACCATACCAACTCACCCGATTTCATAACACAGGACTTTTCTTGTATTTTGCGTGCTAAGGGAAAGCCTCGTCGTCCTAAGTAGAACTACTCCCTGATACCTGTCTCATTCTAAAAGGCAACGACAACAGAGTGAAGAGCATTTCTGCACTTCAGCACATACGAGCTTACACATCACAGAGAAATTCTACAAACTGGTCTAAACAGAATTTGCTTTAGAATTTAACATTTTACCCAAGAATTGCATCCTGTATTTGCTGAATTTTAGTAACAGCAAACAGCAGATTTAACAACAGCTCTGTTAACAAATTTTCTCTCACTGTCAATGCAACAGTTTTAAAAGACCAAAGCATCACCTGTCTTCTTGCTAAATTTTAGAAGGAAAAAAAATTAATTCCTGTTAAGTGCCTGCTACAAATTCCATTTGAAAATTGCAAAAAGCCATTCTATTTTTTTGCCACTAAACATATTAATTAAACCAGAAGCATTACCTATTCTTAGCTCTGCATTAGTATTCCAATTGTGTGACTAAAATAAGAACACAAAACATTTTCCTCTTCAAGGGATCTCATCTGCTTTATGGACTAATATCCTACTGATTTAGAATAACTACATCAACATATTTATTACTTTTACTCTATAGTATTTTTCTTTTTCTATTTCCTTGGGAGATTAAACAAGGTATTAGAAAGCAGTTTAAAAAAAAATTTAGATAAGTTATGAATTGGAGACAATTAGTTGCACACAAAAAAGAAATCCTGTTGTGAGAAAAATGTCAAGATAAAGAATGGAAATGTTTCCATCTCCCAACAATTACTCTAGAAGACAAAGCGCGATACTATCATGGGTTGTCAAGAAACAGCTTGCAGAAGCACACTGAAATCCGTGTACGGACAGACACTGTATGCATCTGCAGAGAAACATTCTGCACACCTCCAGTTACGATTCCCCAGCACGCAGGACCCCTTCCCCCAGCGCTCTACTAATCGACACTGCTGGCTGCTCCAAGCACCCGGAAGAACGAGGATTCAGAGCTCCGTTTGCAGGACAAACCAAGTGCCACTCTAGAGTCTCATCACTCTGATTATTTTTTTTTTTCATAATGATAGTAATTAGTTTTCTTAAGTAGATATTAGCCTACTTTTAAGAAAAATGGCTAAAAGACATGTATAGTTATCAATTGACAAGAGAATATTTTAATAACTTTATGTGCTCCTGACCTAGAAATACAAACTACATATACATCTTTTTCAGATTATTATCTGTGATAAAAGTAGCACAATTATTTCAGAACAAGAAAATACTACCCTTAAATTCATTTCATAGGCATGGTCAAGATCTGAGCTTTTAAACTGAAAAATTCATTCTCTTTTCATCAGAGAAAAAGCATGATAAACGCTGGAAAGAGATGACTACTAATGCAGGAGCCTGGTTTTGTTCTTGTTCTGCTGTTATGCTATTCCCCTTAATACATGTCCAAAGTGATGGTGTGGAATCAGTTGAGTAGTGGTTTGTATGGGATAACTAAATCCTTTCAGCATGACAACACAGTAAACATCAAGGTCCAATACAGAAACAAAGTGCCAGGACTTTTCCAAATCCCTTGTGAGAATTTCTCATAGCACATGAAAGCATTTAGAAATTTTAACTTCTTTTAAAAATCTGGTTTCAGTGTGATTTTCTGTTATAAACTGGCTATTTTTTACAACACACTAGCAGAAACCATTGCTAATAAACCATAAAGGAACACTACAGACCATTCTTTTCTCCCGACAAAGTCCAGCTGCAAGGTGCCATGCTCTAGCATAATCTGATGTCATGGGCAGCGTATCCAAACAAGCATAAGTGGTTCAGCAATCTGATTTTCTTTGGATGTTCTCACGTGTTTATAAAGTTAAGCAACTGACGTTCTTCAGTACTTCTAAAACTTCTAGTTTGATTCGTCAGGAATATAGACTAGGAGTAAAAAATGACTTGTTACACCTACTTTTACGTTTTTTAACAAGGCTCAGAATAAGCTTTGCTGTACATTTCGTTAGATGTTCAATAGTTGCGACCATAAAAGCATCTACATCTTTCTCCTAAAGCCTCTAGGCAGGCAGCCATCATCTAACTGTATTCCCCAGACACTGCTGGCTATCCCACCGCCCGCCAAAAGGTTAAATTTGTTCTTACCCTCCTATCTGAATGCGTACCTTAAGCATGTGACGGCATACCTACGCTCAGCCACACGGACACCACCGGCCATGGCATCAATTAAGGTTATTTACACAAGCACCAAGCCATACAGAGCAGATGCAGAGCTGAGTGCATTTTCTGTCTCGTGAGAGGACTAAGCAGTTCCACCCACGAAGACTGCATGTTTGTGACACTCCTCTGTTAAAGGCTTAACTGCAGAAATGACTACAAGGCAGCACTATTAGGAGCATGTTCTATGCTGAACACTAGAATGGTTTGAAGACAGGAGCTTCTAGTAAACTGCAGATAACACAAACCATTACCTAGATTAATCCAATTAGATTTATTCTCTTACCTTGCACTTAGCTCAGAGAACTCCTTAAGTTATTTCTAGCTATTATTCCAAAATATTTTTTTTTAAATACACCACAGCCCCTTCTCAAGAGGGGAAAAAGCAGCAGTCTTGGAGGCTAGCGACGTTAATGAAACCACATAGCCCATTTTCAGCTACAGAATATACCATTTCCTCCTTACAGTAAGTGTTCTCTAAAGGTGAGCTTTTACGGTACTTCCGAGCTGTTTAATGACTCACTTTTAAAGAAGATGGTCTCAGCAAACTCCTGGTTTTAGCATATCAGTTCTCCAATGCATTGCCTCTTCCACCTTTGTTCTACTGGTCCAGAACTGCACTATACTAACTAGTCAGTGAGACGCATGTGCCAATGGTCCCAGGGAATCACTCTGGGTACCAGTTATAGCTGGCCATCACCTCTCAACTGCTGCGCAAGTCAAATCGTCCTAGAACTGCGTCCCCTCTAAATTTGCTACAGGTCCTTGCAAGCACTCAATCTTATTTTGCTTCACTATCACGCTTGTTCCTTCCTCCATGCACTTCAGTGTCAGCCTAGAGAGCAGAAAAACTGTTGAGAAAAGCGAGCATTATTTTCATTTCATATGTCAGCATGGAAAAAGAGGAAAAATCCAAACTCTCAGCAACTATACCACCTTAAGTGGAAGGCCAACGTCTCCACCATCCACCAGCATGATGTGCAACTGTTTAAAGTTAGCGATATATGATTAGATGCTTTTTTAAAGGGAGAGAATAAAATATACATCATGTCAGAAAAAAACAGAAACAAGTCTGAAAGTTTAAGAAAAAAAAAAAAGCATTACTTCTTCAGAATGAGATTGTAAGCCACTGTCATCTGCACTGCTGATGACGGAAGCACCACCAACCTAAAAGTTTTATTGGAAGCATCGTACCAACAGTGCCGGAAAGTAATCAACAGGTACAGCAGTCCAGACTTGTTCCAGGCAAGTCTACAGTGGAAACTAGATTCCACCTCCAGAAACGCTGTTACTGGATCTGTCTAGGACTCCAGGAAGCCCAGATTTTCACCTCAGGACAGCTATCAGAGACAAGTAAAAACCATGCAATCTTTTATGCTGTTAGTTGTCTACATGAGAAGATCTCTAGTATTGACATTTGGGGCTGTGATTTCCAGCATAAACACGTATATGCTACTAACCCAGCCTACTCAGCCATACTCAGGTTATTTACTACACACAGACACTTTTATTAACACATTGAAGCAATAGTGGAAGAAAAGAGGTATGTTTGTTTTGCTTTATGTTAAAGTTCAAAAGACACAGGAGCATGGTTTAGACTAAAAAATTTTATTGAAAATTGTCCAAAATTCAGTCAGGCACACAATTTACCCATTCCACTAAGGCCTGTCATTCTGTATGGCATAGAAAAATGCATCTCAACAAGTTGAAACATCAAATAACTAAATTAGTGACATTAAGGCACTTGAGATGTATGTTAATTTAGCAAAATTGCATAAGAATAACATTCTACTTTGAATGATATAGTCCTTTCCAAGCTTCAATCCAAAGCATCCAAATTCTGTAACCCCTTGAGGCAGCGGTGAGGCAGAAGCAGGAGACAAAAGTCTCATCAGACTTTCCTCTGATTAGTAACCTCCAAGGCCACCACAGCCTATGGAAGGAACTATTACTCAATCAGGCTGCAAAAATTTCCTGTACCACAGGTGCTTAACTACACAACAGTTTGGGCTGAGGCACAATGTCTTTCATTCAAGAATCCTTAAGGCAAAGTATCTTTGTGAGATGAGAGAAGAAAAGGAGAGAGCAAAAAGCACATGCATTCAACTGTAAGGCTAACAAACCTTTCCTGGGGGAACAATATTTATCCTGGGATTAGGTAGCTTTGCCTATTTCCATATCCTCCCCAAGAATAAAAACACGGAGAAAACAAATGGAGAATGCATTTGGTAACTTACAGTTACCAAACATCTGATACCTGTTGGTTTGTCAGGGCTCTGAGCAGTAACTTGAAAGCCAGTTAGCAAACTTTAATTCATGCTACAGACAGCTAGTTACCTTTGTAGTTTTGGTTTGTATTTTTGAAAGCGAGAGTGCTGGTCAGTATAAGAATTTTTTTGGCTCTGAGCCAATGTCAACAACTTAAATGTAGCAGTTTCAGCATTTGGCAAAGAAAGTTTTTAATTAATAATTGAATTAATAACTCAGTTCTGCTTGTGGAAAATTCTCCTTTCATCTGTGAAACAACCTCTTGCATCATAGAACAGTTAAGTACTCTTCTCAAAAAGGAGATACAGCTCTAGGATATGCACGTTCCACAGTGGAATTTGGACTACGGTCCAAGGGTTGCACACAGACTGAAGGACAAGATTTTCAGGTACATTAAGATGTTTTCTCAACCATGAAAAGGCATGGCAGAGAAGTTATTGTCCCTTGCTATGCACAAACAGGAAATAAAGTGATAAATATATGAGGGGAAAAGAAACATATGCAAAACAGATTATCCAATTGAACTTAAAGTACCATTTCTAGAAGTCTATGGAAATGTAGTTGTAAGTATTAATTCTGAATTTCACTGCAAGTAGAGTTGTTTAAGAAGATGTAAAGCTTATGAAAAAAAAGAGATTGCATCTTAATACTCTGTGTCCTTCAGAGCAAATTGCTTCTTGTATGTAAGGCACTACATGTTGTCTTTGGTTCAGTGTTTAACTATCTCATTCAGTGTAAAGAGAGGTAGCACGAACCATACATAGTTAGCTCTTCCGTTCCATTACACGCAATTTCAGAGTCGCTGCCTTTCTGATGTTACAGATTCTGGAATCCTTTAACTCATTAGGAAACTGCAGGAACAAAATAATAAATATTCTTATTAATTTTATAAGAAACAAAGGTGTGCAACATTCCACTTAGCTTTCAAATATATTGAGAAAATCAGAACAAGAAACTGGGCCTGATGCAACTACAACATAACTAGCTCTGGAGAAGTCACTTAAAAGCAAGTCTTCTAGTTACTCCAAATCCAAGACAACCACATCTTACCTACAACAGTTAGCAGAAGTACCTAAGATCACTGCATAGGCCAGATTAAAAGCTGACCAGTTTTTAAACAAGGAATAAGTTCAGTTCTCTTCTGGTCTTGGAAAAAAGTCTGTATGAAATATTAAAAAATATCTAAATAATAAAACTTGTTAAAAACTGACTTCTCATAGAAATTAGAGAATATTTGCCAATGGGATTAGCCTTCTAGACAAACTGAACTCTTTGCAGAAGCTGAGATGGTCAGAAGCTGGTCCCTCAACATATATTTATTCCTTCAAAATGCATAAATCCTAGCAAAACCAGACAAGATATCTATACCAATCTGTATATAAAGCACTCAGTTAATAGTGCTAAGACTCTTTACAGAAGCAATCCCCAAATGCATGGCGCTTTAAAGAATCAGTCATCCTCCTTGTTCTCACAAATAAGGATTAATAATCAAGATGTGTGAATATGGAGGAAGAGAAAAGGTGGAGGTGGCTGAGAAGGGACATTAGTTTTCAGTATAAGTTGGCCAGACTGAAATATTGTGATAATCAAGTACCGTTATTTCTGCTGATTATATCGACCAGTATTGCCACTCTTTGAGAAGCAAGTGCACCATTATTAAGAGTATTTCCCACCAAAGCAGATTTCCAAAAATAGGCCCTTTGCCTATTCCTCCTTTCTGGTTTTTATTAATATTACCAAAGAAATACTACTAATCAGCAGGAACAGGTTCATTCATAAGCATACAGTCCAGACAAAAGTCAAACTTCTAGTATCACTCTCAATCTTAAAGTTTTCATTTGTATTTATCAACTTCCTTCAAAAAACTCTATGGTGTTGTAGCTGTATTGCAATGCACAGGAAAACAGTGACGGAAGCAGCAGGAAAGACATACCTGTATGGGTAGCCATGGTATTTAGATCTGAAGACGGACAGCAACCAGCTGAAGAACAAGACCACCAAGCCAATACCAGCAATACACATGACTGCAAGAGATGTAGAGTAAGATTCTGGTAATGTGACAGCTGTTCCTGAAAACACCACAGTGACTGCGGTTTTCAGAAGCATTCTGCAGTATTTACAGATTGGTCAGATGAGATCTCTATTAGAATCACTGAGAAGAACTAGAGTAACACTAATTTTCTTTCAAATTCCTACCATTTGATACCATTGCTTTAAAAGAAAGTAAATCCCTTCTTCCCTCCCTTACTAGTAAAATTCTGCAAAGCATCTTTATATCTCCCTTTTTCCCAAAAGGCCTTTGAGTTTATCTTGCAGTTTGTTAAGCAGCTCCAAATGATGCTCAAAAACCAAATGATCACTTCTGCTTAGAGACGGGAAGTATAAAAACCCCACAGTCTAAAAGCATTTCTGTTAAACAGCGTATCAAAAATATTTACTGAATATGCCTTCACTTTAGAGAGAAAAGTATCATACTTACTTTTTCTTTTCCCCACATCCATATCAGAAGTAGCAGCTTCATGGAGGAGTACCATTCCTAAAGTAACACCACCATCTACGAACAATGTTTAAGGCTAAATCAACAAAATACAATGGACTCAATATGATACACTCATGCCTAATCTTGTAAATTCAGCTCCCACTCCATACCACAGGCATTAAAACTCACTGGAAAAAGTAAAGACTGCCCAGCAAAACCAGCTACTACAGTGGGGGAAGCAACTGAAAGGCATTAATCATGTCAACTTCTAAAAGAAAATAAATACAAAGTTCAAAATACAATCTGGAAGGTCTTGACACAGAATTAAAAACACGCATTTATTATCTCAGTTTGTAATGAAACAACATTCCTTCCCAGAAAGCTCAGTCCACTCCCACTACTGTTCTACTCTGCTGGAAAATCCCCAAAGGAATTCAACTTCTGCATTTTACTCAGCTAGTAGAATGAGTATTTAATCTAACAGAGTATCTTTCAAGTAGCAATATTTCCATCTTTTCTAATTCTTCAATTAAAATTAAAGCTTGTAAAACTAAGGAAGCACAGACAATTTAAAAGGCCTGACATTTGCAAAGAATGAATCCTTGCAAAGCAAACTAGTGGATCCAGTGAAACAAAAGACAGAATTCCTAAAGATTTCATTCCATTTCACTATAGCGGTTCAGTCCCAATTCTCCTCCTGAAATGAGAAATACTTATCATTGACTTCAATCTATCAATTTCAGATGCAGTCTACTTTCAGCACAAGAGAAAAGTGACTTCAACCTACAGTAACTTTGCTGACTGCTACCATTTTCTGTGTCTCTAGCGACTGGTAGATCTGGTCCATAATGTGATGGATTGCAATAACATGAACAAAAAGTTCCCAGGTTGAATTTGACCATGTGTATCAGAAGTACAGCAATAATTAGAAAAAGACCAGAAGTCCCCTTCCAAATGGATGTTTTAAGTTAAAAAAAACAAAATTTGGTAGTGAATACACAGCAAGAGAGTAAAGCTCTTAACACCAGCATATTTAAACAGCAATTGCTTACTTTATATTATTACAAAAAACCCAGTGTATCACTTGCTGAAATTGGGATTTTGAATAGATTAAAAAAGGGAAAAATTATCAGAAGTCACTCTGTTAAAGAACATTGCTGTTGCAACAGAAGAGACTTGTTAATCTGGGAAGCAGCAAAGAGGACAAGTACTTTTAAAGAAGTTTTGAAATTATGTGCCTGTAGTCTGCTATTCTGTATTACTCATGTAATATAAAATGTAAACAATTTGGGACTGTGAAACTGAAAAAAAAATATTAAATAAAATAAAAAATTTGAATAAAAGAACGCACAGGCTGACACAAGTAACACGACAAGGAAGAAACGCTTGAGTCAGAGATGACTAAAGTTACAGGTGATGCATCAAAAACATACACATGAGAACAGAAGAAAAGAACATTGAATTTTAGAGTATTCTTATGCTCCAAGGAAACATTTTTATACAAATGAGAAAAGCAAAAGCTCTCAACCTGCAAGTTTCCGCCTGCCTTTCTTGATGGCATAATACTGGTATCGAAAAACCCTGAATCGTTAGCATGAATGAGTGGCAAGGTTAAAAGTGAAGGTAGGCAAAGAAATAAAAGAAGAAAGATCAGTAATAGAGAAAGGAATTCAACAGCAAAGCGAGAACTAAGCAAGTGAGATTGAAAAAGATAAGAGATATGCACAGAGGAAATGGGGCTGTCTTGAAGAATCTTACAATTCCACAAAGATCCACATCTTTAACGCTGTACTCGGTTCCGTTATTAAGCAAGGAAGAAGCTGGTGAGAAAGTAGGAAATATTTTTCTATTCAACTTAAAGATCACTGGCATAGGAAAAGCATAGCTGTCAACACAGAAAGGCTCTAGAAGCTTCTGCATCAGTATTAGGTGACAGTTATGAGCCTTGACAAAGTACTCTCATAGAAGAGGCAGCAGCATAAGCCAACAGAAAAATCGCCACCAAGCACATGCTTCTCAGTAGGAAGGATACTAAAGAGAAGAACAATGTGTGTTTCTGCCACAAATTGGGCTTGGCTGCTTCCATGGATGTAGTTCTGTAAAAGACAAAGAATAAATTGAATTTAGAAAAGACTGGAGTCAACTTTGACATGATTAAGAACAGCTATAGAGCTTGCAACTGGGTTTTGCACTCTCTCTTTCAGGAGACAGAAGTTGAAACATGAAGAATTTCATCTGCTGACCATTGATTTTTTTTACGAGCTCTGTCAGCATCAAAAATCCTCTTCTACTATCATGCAAAATCAGCCCAAAGTACCATTCAGATTATAAGTGCAAGTGCAGCTACAATCTTCATGATCTACATTCCCTGTTCAGCAAGGCAAAATACCACAATTACGTCCTCCTGCACACCTACTGTGATCCAAGTCTGATCCATTCCCTGACTTTGATTCTTAGGTAATGTACGTCGCTCTTCAGCTTAGGGACAATCTCTTCAATCTGCACATGAACCCTACTGACTTTGCTCCAGAACCAAGCATTTGAAATCTTTCACAGCACACCAGGAAAAGGAATATCACTACCAATAGCATCGAAGCTTTATTCTTCAGTCTCAAAAAGGCTTAGGAATGATGCAAACAGAAGAAACAAAAAAGAGGCATAGGCGGGCAGAGATGGAAGAGATCAGGTAATTTAAAATAATCTATCCTCAGAACCTAAACAAAAAAGCACTGTCATTATGCTTCCTTCAAAATGTATCACTTCTTTTACATTTACATTTTGGAGAGATGAGGAACAACAGAGGGATGAAAGAAATACTTACCTTAAGTTCTGAATAAAGGGGGAAATCCCTCATCAAATAACTTTTAGCAAATAGTTTTGTTTACTCTATATGCGATCCTCTCTACCTCAGAGCGTTATTTTAGTAGCTTCTTAGCTTTCTGTGACTACTAGTATAATCAAAGTGTCTGCAAACAAAAAGATCTTGAACTCTGTAGGTATTAACACAACAGAGGAACTCCCAAGGTAACACTTCTGAACCAGGATGTCCCACCTCCAGCACTGTACCATCCACATGGCTGCTGTCTAATGCTTTATTGGATGGAAAGCACTTTGAGTGGTTTCTAACAAGAAATCAAACATGCTGCTAGACAGTAAATTAATCTAAGAATAGCATTTCTTATTCTATCTCTTAAAAGCTTAAGACTGAGCACAGAAAGCAATACACCTAAAAAAAAAAAAACCCCTGAGCAATGTTTGTCATTACTGTTAGACCATCACAGAGCCAATGCCACCATTCTTACAGCAAAAGACTGTAGGAATGACTTTCCTATCAAAATGGAATTCTAGGCAACAGTTGAAGCTATCACACAGCAATTACACAACACAGTACTTTGTTTTGGATTAAGATCAGTATTTTGTGATTTCTTAGTAGTAAAGCACAAGTTTGCAAAGAGTTTCCTTTTCTATTTGAGCCAAGAAAAGGATAAAGCTAATTAGAAGCAAATCTATATCTTGACTGGAGCTCTAATACTCCTTCTGTTTCACACAAAACAAAGCCTCTCTTTTACTGGCCTGTTTTAAGTGAAGACAGATCCCCTCTGAACTAACAAACAGCTCTCTAATCTGCCTTGCTCACTGCAGGAGAGGTTAGCCCCACTGACTCACAAAGAAGCCAAACAGAATTTGCACTCTAACTTCCCTCTTTTACTATCAGTCTTATCCTGTAGAAATACAACAGAAATGCAGAAAAGAAAATGAAGAAAAGGCTTACCACTTGTCCTGTATGGGGATTCTTATGAGCATAGGGTGGACCCCTAATGTGGTTCCACATCTGGCCTGATGTCATTGCTAACACAAAACACTGAAAAGGAAAGAAGAAACACTATTTAATAAGGAATTATATATTTTTTTTTTTACCCAATTTGTTTTAATTTCTTACCCAAAAGTATTGGTTTGGAATACAATCTTAGGCTAGGCATTGTCCTACTTTTCATTTGTACAAAAGGCATCTAATCAAGCATTAACTGAGCTGAAAAGACTGAGATCAAATCATATTATCAGACTACTAAAAAGTAAAACTAAAGGCACCTCGTTTTCATCTAACAGGTTTAAGCATTTTTAAATACAAAAGCTTTAAAAGACTTGACTTGCTACAAAACTCATTACAACAGGCAGACAAGAGTTATCATTACTCACCAAAGCAGCAAATGCCCAGCCAGTTTTGTTATACAGAAAATCCAGATTGCTTCCCCGCAAATATACGAGGCCTCCAATGACAGCCAGCAGCAGTCCTAACATCAGCGGTCCAGCATAGTTTGGTGGCCTTATCACACGAATCTAAACAGAGGATATTTAAGTTATTTTCCCTCAACGGGATTATACATTATACTTGCACTCCTGCTAACAAAATCCACTATATATTAGAGTGAAAAACAATATCAGCACACACACACGTTTTATATATACACTAAATCTGACTAAGTAATCCCCCGTTACTGTAACTTCAGTTTTAAACACCTTTGCCCTACCTAATAATTTAAAGACTTTTTCTGCCACAGGAACAGAAGAAGGAGGAAGGAGATGTGTTTTACCATCTTATCAAACACAGAGTTACAAAAAATACTAGAACACAGAATGTAAGGAAACAAAGGTGCCGCAGAGGTGGAGATGGGGAAAGTCTGCATACACTTACATTGACATCAGTTCTGTCGGCCACCCAACGAGCAAGCTGTTCAGCTGCAAAGCCCCGCACCTGCAGTTCATACGTGTCACCTCGTTTCGGCTTCCCTTTAGCAGGAAAGTTAATGAAGGTTGGAGCAGAATTCATGTTCAGCTGTATTTAGAAAATTCATAGAAGTTACAGCACCGTGAAAGGTCTATTTAGTAACACAATTCTATTCCATTTGTATCTTGCAACATCTTCACTAAATCAATCAGAAAAAGTATTCAAAACCCAGATTCCACGACAATGACTTAAAAAGACAGCACACAGTAGCTTGCATTTCTGTAGTTCATAAAAAGTAATCAATATACGCCTGTAATTTCCCTTTTGTGTTGCATGCTGTTTTCTCCTCTTAGCATTGAGAAACAAATTTTTTTAGCTCTGTCACTAGGTCTTCTGGATGTCTTCGAAGGAAATTGTTACTTCTGAGTAGGCTTTTTATTTTTAATCTCAATTGACCATGCTTTCTAAAGTGATTGACACTTCTTTGTTAGTACTTAGATCCATAGCTACCATTCAGAAGATTCAGATCTGTTATCTTTTCCTAACATGGGTTTTCCCATACCATTTCAGTTTTTTTGAACATGTTTCTTCTCCAAATACTACTTTTGGGAGAGAGATCTACAAAATAGGAATATATACAATAATCTATAAAGGCCATAGCTCAATGAATTAATTTTTGATGTAATATTTATGGAAAAATTTAACAATAATAAGACAACATCCCTTTTCACTTCTCCAGTCCAAAAAGCTTAATTTTAATAAAATACCGTTGCCTAAATTATATAGCTTTTAAATAGAGATGAGTACCTCAAAAAAAAAAAGTTCAGATTTGCAAAACTATAACGATCTATTAATTAGATCTACAACTGCAAGTGTATATGGAATGTTGTCATACATTTTTTTAAAAAAAACAGGTTACATACTATTAGTAGATGAGCAAAATGACTGGGTACTTGAAAAGAAATAAGTTAACCAATACTGAAAGCCTAATCTATCTTTCTCAAGTAATCTAAAAATTGTTATAGCTGTTCCTAACTACATCAGTACTTTATCTTGCCTTTTTGTGTATCACAGAATTCAATTTAAAATTACACTGTAAGTTATTATAGGAGACAAACTCAGGAAAAAAAAAAAAAAAGTCAGAGAAGCCAGATCACTCCTTGTGCCTATTCCAGATTTGTCAGTTCCGTTAATGTTAATGCCAACATGCTACTGCCCTCTGCTCTTCTCATTTCTTCTGAGAGTGGCAGCTTTTAACCTCACAATTACTTCTTTAACCATCCTAACACTAAATTTTGTATCCATCATTACTTTCTTGCCCTCAGTCCTCAAACCCCAAGTTAAAATTAAGGTTAGAAGATAAAAAGAAAGATATTACCATCTGAAACACATCTGAGCCTTCATCAAAATCTACCATAGCAAAAAAAATCTTATTGGTAAATGCGCTGGAATATCGCCAGGAGTTTGCCAGAATCTGGTACTCCTCATCAGCTTGCCTGTAAAACACACAAAGCGAGATGCTGTATCACATGTCTGTCCAGAACACAAGTTACAAAACAGCTGAGCGAGCTGTAGCCACCCACCCCATTAATGGGTGCATCCCATGCATCCCATTGTAAATTTTCTAGTGTTAAATTTGAGGCCAGATACTCATCTAACAATCAAGTGAATCATGTGGCACTGCTGTTTTTTTAAATGCAAGGGTAAGTTTTGCCGAGGCCATGAACACAAGCAGTGGTAATTTCTAACTGAAACTTGAAATGGAACCCAGCAGCTCATTATTTGCTAGTCCATAGAGCACCAAAATGAGCATGTGTGCCCTCTTTGCCTGCTAGGGGATGGAAAACCAACTGATTTCCACTCACTAGGTATAAAAATAATCTTTACAGACCCCTGCCACCTCCACATTAATACATGAAAGTCATAACAACGTTAATGATCCAGCATATTATAATTGTAAGCAAGTGCCAATCAACATATTAATTTACAGCAACTTTTAGACTGCACAGCCAACAGTGATTCTACTACCATTTCTTCAGCAGCTCATGCCAGGAAAGTTGAGTTTTCACCCTATCTTTCTCCAGAACCATGTCAGTGTGAATACTATTTCTGCAAAGCAGCGATTACTTTAGGAGGGAGGTAAATGATTAGGGACTATGTTGTTTTCTCACACACGTATTGCACATATATTTCCACACATTTCATTTCAAAGATAATCCTACTATAATGCGCCCTAGTATATACCTCCCACATATGTGAAAGTTTTATCCTACTCCCAAATTTAATTTCCTACAAAACACACGATGACTTTCAAGTTCTAATTGAGGACTAAATTAAGACCATACTTGCACACAACACACTGTCTGTGAGGCTGAAGAGCAGTGAACATCACAATCACCGAGTAATTTCTGGGTGGTGCCTTCACAAGGCGTCGAAATTTGTCTCCATTCATTCGAATAACGGATCTTTTACTAGCCCACTCCATCAGCTGGTTCACTTTTTCTGATAACACCATCTGAAAATAAAGTCAGAGAAACACTGTTGAGTTTTAATTCCCCACCCCCAATCTCACAGTACAATCTTGAAGATTTTTAGATTTGATGTAACAAACAGCTGCACTGTATTTCATAAGAACACCGAACACATGATGTGATACTTCATTAAGATTTTTGAGGGCATTCACAGATCCTTTTGACAGTCACGTTAATATTATTCATTTACTTTACTACTTACATGCACCTTAAGCACTTAGTATTACACACGCTGGTGAAGACTGTCAGCTAACTAGCACTTTCTCATGTTGCTAATTGCAAGATTTCTTTCAGACATACAAACCGCCCCAAATCACTCCTCAGTATTTATTAGATACTAAGCATCACACTCTGTTTCAGATTTCAAAACTTAGTGGAAGTGGAATCAACACTATGGATGGAAACACTATGGAAGAGACTTCAGCATCTAATTTTCTGCATTGCTAGAAAAAAATTTGGTTCAGTATGTATTTGGAGAACTCAGGAGCACTCAGCACCAAGCTCTTGTTTAAAAATGAGTCAACCAATTTTGTAACATTTTACAAAGAAGCATGATAGGTGACAAGCCTCCAAAGGTTACATTTATCATAAACTACTTCTGTACTTCTTATTTACACTCTTCTTCAGAGAAATGTTTTAGGGAAAATAATAACCTCCTCTTCTTTGACTTACAGCTGACACAAATATATACAGAGGGATCTTTTCAAATCCAGTGCGCGGAAATAAGCGGCGTCTTTGTGATTACAGCCAAAGACAGTGCACCCACCCTCCCCCTCCAAATCCCACACAGGAGGAAGACAACACTCTTATAGCAATTTTTACAAGAACAGAAGAACCTGGAGTTAAACACTCGAAAATAAAAGACAAATTAGAACCGTATTATTCTAAAAAGACAACCGCTCTGCTCTGCCCCCGAGCTCCCCCTCAGGGCCTGGCCCCGCCCCGCCCTCAGCCTCCCCGGGGCTGTAGGAGCTCAGCGCAGGCTGGTGCCCGCGGGAACCGGCCCGGGCAGAGCGGAGCGGAGCGGCGGGGGCAGCCCGGCGGGGGCCTCACCTCCTTCCGCTTCTGCCCCGCGGCGCGCGGCCCGCCCCAGGCCAGCAACAGCAGCAGCGCCAGCACCGGTAACGCCGCCATGGCCGCCCCGCTCTGCCGCCTCGTGCCCATTGGCGGGCGCCGACCCAGCGGGCAGCGCGGCCCCGCCCAGGCACTTTCTATTGGCGGAGACACCGCCCCGCGATTCGCCGCCGGCTGCCGATTCGTTGAACCTGTCTCTAGGTCGGGCTGTCGCTAGCCTATAGGAGCGAAGCAAGCTGGAGCCGTTTGATTGGTGGAGCCCTGAGGGAGGGCGGGCGGTGCTGTGCTGAGGCGGGCTGGAAGCCGCAGGCAATGGCGGCAGCGGGGGTTGGGGTCTCTCAGCTGCCCGCCTTCGGGAGGGTGCTATGTCTTCCCTGCTGCAGCAGCCCCTCGCCTTAAGGATACACCCGGGCTTTCCTCAGCGCCTGCGGCTCTTTAAACATTGCAGACTGCTGCACAGCTGCAGCATGCGCGGGCCGACCCCCGGCGGGGGGGTCGGGCCTCGCGTCGTTGAGCCCCCCAAGAAACCAAAAAAAAGGAATCGAGAGTAAAACTGCAAGGGACGCAATCGATAGGCATAGGCTTGCGTCGTTTTATACACGCACGTATAAGGTTAGATCGTGTGTTACAAAGATGGTTAAAATCGTAAAGGCAGTCGTGAAATCCTGAGCCTGAGTGTAATGGATTACAGGCGGGATGGCCACAGAAAAGCGTGGTTTTACTCATCCTTCGTTTTTTCTTTATTTCTCTATCTGAGGACGCGTACGCTATGGAAATTGTTTCTGGCCTCACGGACCTCGCTGCAATCTGTATCTGCACTAAAATCTCTGGCTGTAGCTCTTCAGCCCTTTCATGAATTTAAATTCACACAAAAAGAAAGATAGATCAGGGAAAAAAAGGCAGAGGGAAAGAAAAAGTGGTGTCAGAAGTGGGATTCGAACCCACGCCTCCAGATGGAGACCAGAACACCCAACCCGCTATGGGAAAGCGCGGAACGCCTTGAGTCTGGCGCCTTAGACCACTCGGCCATCCTGACACTGCGACTGCAGCTTTCGCCGGGAACTTCTTAGGTCTTCGCCAGTGGCCGCGCCCGCCTTCTCGTGTTCCTCAGCCCTTCGCCGAGAGCGCTTCCGAGTCTGTAAATCGGACAAGAGCCCTGTCTCTCTTTCCCAGTTACCGAGCTTCCCCGCCCTCGTTCAGCCATAGCGCGGAGGCACCTTTCCTCCGCCCCTGCGGGCCTACATTACCCACAGGGCTCCGCTCAGCAGTGCGGCGCATTGGTGACTTCCGCCGCGACCATTTTGTTTTTCACCGCTCGCCAAGGGTACCGGTGGTGCGCTTGTCAGCATGTTCCCCGTGGCTAGGGCTGCTCTGAACCTCACCGGTAAGCGGGGAGGAGGCTCTCTGGGGTTGGGGGTGTTTCTCAGGAGTCAGACGGTTTCGTCAGGGGGTCTCTCCTGCCGGTTCCTTGCCCTCCCTGTGAGGCCTGTCCCTGAGCAGTCCCTGGGCTCCCTGCGCCCCCAGGGAGGGTCGCGAGTACAGCTGAGGGCGGCTCTCTCGTCGTCCTTCCTCTGCTGCTTTTTTTTTCCCTTTCCTTTTTTTTTTCCCCTGACTGTTTTACCTCCTAGTTGCTTTTACTTGAGTTGACCTTGGGTTCCCTTCCTCGGTGCTTTTCCTTCTCGGTCGTAACTAGAGGCACATCCAGGTCTTGTAAGTTGAGGTGGCGAGGCATAGGCAGTGGCCAGAGCTTAAACTCAAGGCTAAAGTTACTTCTCCATCGACAGGCTCCCCAGTCCTCTCAAATCTGGTCCTGGTTCATGGTGTGCTTAGCCCGACGTGCAAGCACCTAAAATAAATGTGCTTAGCAGTGTTTCTCTCTGTAGATGTTCAAGCTTCTTTTTCTCTGTTCAAAAATAAACTTGTGCGGCCTCACAGAGCGTGCTAGGGATGTGGTAGCATTATGGGAATGGCCCTCATCTTCTCTAGTCGTATTTGGGTAAATGTGCACCACTGACCTGAAACAAAAGTATTATATTTTGTAATGCCCATCTTTATGTACAGGTCACTGTCTCATCAAATGCTTTATACGCAGCTGCTAAACAATCTCTGTGTTTTGAAGTAGGTGCTTTGATTCTTCGCTCTGTCTTCTCCTTAATGATTGTACCTTTTCCAGCATCCATTTATAATGTGCATCATACATTGTCTCATCTGAAGATATCTTTCTGTATTTTGTTCTTAATTATTTTCCTCATGCAAAGGCACACAGTTATTTCCACTTACTTCTTTACCTCCTTTCAAAAGTCTTGAAGGAATGTGAAAGGTGTTACCCATATCTGCTATCTTCAACCTCTTAATCTGATGGTGCGCTTCATCCTGAAAATGCTTTTAATAGGTACACATACTGTCAATTTCTATATTTATATATAGAAATCTGAAACTTTTAAGTACTAAACAAAATATTTTATTAGAGAAATAGTAATACTTTTGTACTTGAACTTCCACACTGAGAGTCCAAAGAAAACATCAATGGAAAAGGTTAACTTAGAGGATTTTCTTACTGGAATTAGACTTCAGGAATAATTTTCTAGAGAAAAATTGGGAGAGATGAAACAAAATGCAAGGCTTTCTGTATATCCTATGCGTTGGAATAATTCCAAAGCTCTAAGGCCGAAAGATTAAATTTTTTTCAGCTTTTCTTAGTCTTTTAATGGTTACACTTTCCTCTGTTGGTGGGAGATGAGGGTTGTGAATGGTTTGAATGTGTATTTTGGCTGATTTCTGTACTTCTGATTCTCTTTACCATTCATTAGCTCGTGGCATTCAGCATACTGCAGTAAGACAAGCTCATCGCAAATATGAGCCTAACTTCCACGATAAATACGGAAACCTGGTACTCCTTGGTGGAGCCGCGGTTTTTACTGTTGTCTGGGGATATGTAAGTTGTCCTTTTTTTCACCGCTCTGTTGTGACTATAGCTGTAAACTTGTAATAATATAAATACATTCCACTTGTCTTATTAGAAGATGAATGAGATGTTATGTTCCAGTACAAGAAATCTAAATTGAAAACAGAAATAGCCTTCTATCAGAAGGTTTATTTGATTTCAGACAGAGTTAATAATCTTGATTTTTATCCTTCTACAGGTGTTTACACAAGCTGGAATTGAGTGGGGCTTGTCACCTGTTGGCAGAGTCACTCCAAAAGAATGGAGGGAGTAACAGCCTTTGCTTATAATGAACTGGTCTAAACTTTCACTGAAAAAAATGATAATGTAATGGCATTTACCGTTACCACTTGTACAGTGGCATTCCTGGTCTAATAAACATACCTAGAAACCTGTCTGGCTCTTCCAGGTTTCCTCTACGCTCTGTGTCTGCCAAAGTATAAGAAATACTGTAAAAACTCAAAATAAAATCGTATTTTAGGTAGTCTCAAATCCAAAACATCATATAGTTGTCCATTTAGCCAGATGTATGTCCTTAAATGAACCTCACGTGCATTCCCGCTGCAGAACTCGCATCGCTTTACCTCTGGCTTCTGCTGCACATAGTTTATATTTTCTGTTGAGATGCCACTTTTAAAGTATTTTTATGTCTTGAATCACTGTGCAAATAAGTTGCTTCTGAGGCAGTTGGGAGTTGTGAAGAACCTGAAGTAGTTCTGGAGTCAGAGACGCTCCCCAGGAGCAGGCAGTATCTCAGCGCTGCTATTTCCTGATGCCGAGAGAAACAGGAGTTTTCTAATGAATTCTGGTGTCATCAAAATTTGGGATTAAATGGATTAGGGGTACATGCGGACTCTGTAAACCTCTGAGGCAGTTGGAATCCCTGAAAAAGGCAAATACTCTGCTTTTTGATGCAGCAGAGGTGTACGGAATGGCTGCCTTCACTCTCCTCGGGGATTTTCGTTACCAGTTTCCTGGGGGCTAAGGTGCCAAGCGCCCATTTGAGCAGCGGGAACAACTCGGTGCCGTCTCCGGACCCCTCGGAACGCCGTTCGGCTTCGCGGTGCTGCCCAAAGCCGCGGGCTGTACCCGGCGGCCCCTCCGCCCCGCCGAAACACCGCGCTGTGGGGCGGCGGGACCGGTTCCCGGGCGGACGCCGCCGCCCCGCTCGCGTCACGTGAGAGGAGGCGGGCGCCTTCTGGTCACGTGCCTGCGCGCTCCCGGCGGGGCGGGGCTGTCGGACGGGGCAAAGTGCCAGGCGCGACCCCGCCGTGGGGAGAGGTTTTGCCGCCGGGAGGCTGCGGTGAGTGCGGCCCTCGGGCTGACTGCGGGGCAGGCGGAGACGGTACGCGGTTCCTTCGTAGTTGTCACCGCGTCCCGGGCTGGGGGGAGGAGGAGGGGGAACTGTTGTTGCGGGGAGGGAGGGGGGTTGCCCGGCGCTTCCCGCGGGCGGGCGCAGGGCTGCGCTACGTGTCCCCCCAGCGCGGGGAGGGGGAAGGTCCCGCCGCGCCCCTGTCCGAGGCGCAGCGCGGGAGCGGGCCATCCCTCGGCGACCCGCGGGAGGGTCCAAGCCCGAGCAGAGCAGCTTGGGCTCGGCCGCGGTTCTCCCCGGACCCTCCGGGCGGCCCCCTGCGGAGGTCTGTTGGGGCGAGGGAGCGGCGTGAGGAGCCCGCCGGCTCCGAGGGAAACCGCGCCAAACCGGGGGGGGGGGTTCGCGCGGGCTCGGGGGGTGACTCGGCGTTTCAGGAACAGGCCGACCTGAGGAGGGCTGGGGATCCGAGACACAGCTCTGAATGGAAACGGAATTTCCTGCTCAACCGCTTCACCCTGCGCAGGCTGCTCCTGCCTTGGTTTTGTTCCCGGTGCCAGGCACGCGCTGGGGTACATCCGCGCCCCTCTGCTTTCTGGGGGACGGAGCCGGTGCCACAGGTTGAGCGGTGTCAGACGGGGAACCGGGAGGAAGCAGAACAGGCGGTTCTGATCAGTGGGCATCCACCTCGGGGCTTTCGCTGCTTCCTTGCAGACAGTAAGTGTGTGCTCACTGACAGCCTTGGAAAAGTCCCTCTTCTGCCACTGGCAGAAAAGCTACAATGAATTTGAAAGCAGAAGTCACTGACCCTCTTCTTCCTAGGTCCCCTTTTGCTTAACTTGTACCTCTGAAATATCTTACTTAGCGTTTTGCCTTGTGACGGCAGCACTCTGCACAACTCAATTTTCCTCGTGTTTTCATTAAAAGCGTAGTGTAAATATTCTTTAAAAGCGCCAATAGTTGTTTACGATACTTTGCAGTAAAATCCCACTAAAATGAGCAAAATCAAAAACAGATTAACTAGTGCCTCTGTATCCACGCTCTGGAAATTGCACATAGTTATTGTTAGTGTAAAGTTCTGTGAAATCTTTTATGCAGTCAGCAAAGTTTGCATTTCTGTACTTAAGTAGTTGTTGAATTGTGTTTGTGGATGTAAATAGAGCAAGATATATTTTTTTCTCTTTGGTAATGTGGACGTTAGTTCTGTGTATTACGATGCGCTATGTGAGCACAAACACAATTTGATTAGAAATGAATAGTTATAGTGTATTTTGTTGTAGAGAAAAGACCTGAAGCTTTTTTCCTTCCTAGGTGGTGAAACAGGAAAGTAGGAGCTAGCATTACATGTAATTAACTGTTTAATTCTTATTTCCCACTTGTATATTGTATTCTATGCTGTTCTGCCTTGTGTTTTGAGACGAAGCTCAAGAATGAGGAGCCCCAGTTGGCCTTAGTATGCTCACATAAATTATACTCTGTTCCTAATATTTGCTGTGATTTTTCTAGGGCAACATTCATGTTCTCCATCTAACTTGAAGAGGTTGTGGAAGGACACAAACAAGTAAAAGGATTTGCTAAGAATTTGTCTCAAGGATTATAAAACTGTTGTTAGAAGTGAAGTAGAATGTTTTCAATGTGTGCTTTTGTTTTTCATTGAGCTTGTGTAGAAATAAAGTCCCTCAGAGCAGTTTCCGTAGTCTGCTGACCAAGCAAGACCTGTTAGTCTTGAGCAACACGAATTACAACCTATTTAGAGTATCACATAGCTGCCTGTGACAGATATTTATATAGATGTGCAGTTTCTCCTTCAATGATTAAGCCTCATATATCTAGTCATACTTTCAACTGTGTCTGTTTGCGAAGGAACATAGTAAAACCCTGTTGTTCTGTATTGGGCCGGATCTCCAGTGACCCGTTCTTCAGCAGTTCTGTAAGCCCAAGGATGAGGTGATGCAGCTTTTTCCTTTTGTGCTGTCCTTTGCTCTTTTTCATAGGTCTTTGCAGACTTTAAGGGACATATACTTTTTTTTCCATTTAATGTAATTAGTAGTTTATCTGTCTGCTGCTGTAAATAAAGCAAGCTATAAAGTAGGACTCAGCCGTTTAGAGAACTAATGAAGTCCAAAGGCTGTAGTTACATCTGACAGGCTCTGTTTTTGGTGTTTGTGTGATTTTTACATTGCTTTGACCTCTTTTTAGTTCCAGCAGCTGTAAATTCAAGACAATTATATATAGAAAACTTTTGATGAAAACTGAAGTTGTACACTTAGCTGGAAACATTGTGTGCTTCTCAGTTACGTGTCCTTGCTGATCCTAGAGCAGGCACAAAGCACGTTTGTGGTGCACAGTGCTTTGTTACACTGTGATGCCTAGGTTGGCTCGGATACTGGGAGCACTGAAGTATTTTTTGTGGGGTAAGGTGATGGTCTGAGTTTTTACCAGTGTTGTAACTTCCTCTTTGCATTGCTTGTATTTTCTTTTATAGTGTGAGGTTGAGAATGACTTAACTTTGACTTCATCAAACTTTATCTTGCTTCAGATGCTTTACTTAAAAAGACATTAGCACATTAAAAACATGTTTGAGGTGAATCTGAGTTTCTCAGTCATCTTGTACCTGATCACTGCTTAATTTTCCTTTCCATAGGAAGAAATTGCTGTTAGAAGTAGAAATTACTTCTCTTTTTGTTGCTTCATTCACTTAATAGAAACGCTAGTTGACTTTCTTCAAGAAAATGAAATGTTTGGATTTTAACTTGCATGCAGGCAACACTAAAATTATACCTGAAGAAACATATAAGGACTTATGTCTATTCCCAAATATCATTTTGGTTTTAATTATCCTTTGTACGGCTTCTTTTGTGTCACTGAGTGTTGCTACTCCACAGGTAGCCTAGCACGTTTGGTTCCGCACTGTTGCGGAGCCAGGTTGTTTCTAGGGCTCTGCTGCTTCATTGATGGTGTTAATATCCAAACAGGGAAGTACTCCTGCTTTGTGTACTGCAAAACACAGGTGAAAGTGGCAAGAGAGAATAGAAAATGGGAGTTTATAAAGGTATTAGGCAGTAAATAGTGTAGTAGAGAATACAAAAGGCTTTTATAAAGGTTTGTTTAAAGCCAAGGCTCTTCATAAGGTGAAGCCGCTTTTGATCGTATTCCAAAACAGCAGTGGTGGAATTGAAACCTTTTGATTTCTTGTATTCTAACTGCATAGCTGTGAAGTTAAAGGGAGAGGGGCTGCCATTTGTTTGCATCGTCAAATCCTAAAATACTAATTGATGATGAAGATGTTTTCCAGATGGAGCAATGCATTGGTTAAGAATAAAACCATTATTTTTCTCCAAACCAATGTGTGATCCATAACTTAGCATTTCTCTTAAAATATGTCCATGATAACTTTGAACTACAAGTTATTTATTAGCAGTCATTTGCCTTGCAGTCAGCAGTAATAAGTGAGATCTTCAGTGTCAGCTTATAAAATACATATTGTCACTTAGAAGGCTTTTTAGATATTACAGAAGTTTTACATTTCTTGATTGTTTCAGCTGCATCCTACCAGAAGCATAACTTGTACAGTGAGGTTCTCCTTTCAGCTAATGCATATATACACACACACATATGTATATATACATACATTGTTTTTAATATATATGTGTGTATATAAGAATTGAAAAAGTGGAGGAAAAAAAAAATAGAGATATATATAGTGATGGGTGACAGGAGCGAGGAAACAGGGTGTTCCAAGTTCAAGCCATCGCTGTGGTATACACAGATTGCTACGCAGCCTCATGCAGATCTTTTGACTTCTGCATCCACTTTCACATGGAATTGGTAAAATATTAACACATATAAGGAGAACTAGCATTAAATTGTCAATATTTGTACACCTCTTGTGTGCATCTAGTCATAACTTATTGGTGCAGCAAATATTTTTCAGACTGCTTTGTCATTAATTTTCCTTAGTTTAACGTTGACAGAAGGACAAAAAAAATTTCTTTTACGTTTCAGCCAAAATATTTCTACCAGGAAGCACTTGTAAGGGAGGCAGAGCTTTAGAAATGAAATAGAACGTAACGAAGTAGAATACTGTCTTGGATATAAGCGTGTAGTTGCTTTTAAATACAAGTCGTTGTCCTGAGCGTTTTATAAGGGAAGAAAAAAGGACGTGTGTATACTTACAGTCACTGTGTGTTAACCCCATACTTTCATTCTGAGAACAAGATCTCTTTAAAGCACCAGGGGCATTGGAAATCCAACAATTTACTCTTCAGAAATCTCAGAAAAACCGTACAGAAAACGGAGGTTGTGAATGTGCTGTTCCGCAGTTGGATGTCAATGACACAGAGTAGCTGCTGTGAAGACACGGTGTGGTTTACAAACAGCTCATTTCCTACTTCTAGGTTGGGACACATCTCGTTTTTTAGAGAACAGCCTGTTTTTTAAAATGATACGAAGATTGTTAGCAACTTGCAACAAAGCAAATAAAAATCCTTGTTTGTCATCTTCCCCACCAACAGAGAGCTGTTAATGATGCCGGTATCGTATAGATCCAGTAGCATTTCTTAATTAGAAGTCGGAGAACAAAAAGAAGAGGCAGCTTGATTTAACAGATACATTTCTACAATGGAAGTTCTGGATTTGGTCCTAGTACTTTGGGGCTTTGAGGGGTATTAAAAAAAAAAAAATCTCATGCCATTATGATTTTGCATGTTTGAATTACAATCTTTTCCAGGAAAGGGTTTTCTCTCCTGTGTTTATGCAGTGCCTAATGCCATGGGGCCGTGATCAGTTGGTCCTAGGAGAGCGATCTTTAAAAAATAGCTTTCGATTTCTTATTTAAATCCAAACGTAAATAGCAGATGATGTGTTTTATTTTAAAGGAAGGATTGTGTCTGTATGAAGCATACACTTGAAACATGAGACAGGACATTCTGTGGACGTAACGGGATTCTAATGTACTTTATAAGTGGTCCTGAATTACTGCAATCAGAGTATTTTCTTCCACTTCTGTAAATATCATCCATCATATTTGAAGTAACTTTACCAGCTTTATTTAGTTAATTAGACCACTAAGGCAGAATAGCTCTAATAATTCCCGTTTCTCTTTCCACATGCTACCTTTTAAGTAGGAAAACATGAGGCTGTGTAAACAATGGTGGAAGTAATTGTATGTGAAATGAACAGCAGAAGGGCAAGGAAACAAGCTGAGAAAATGGAGGAAATACTTTGTCCATAACAAACTACAATAATAAGTGTTAAAAAAAAGGTGTTACTTTTACATATATAAACAGTTAATATTTTTTAATGCCTTGGTGGGTGTTTGGTGGCAGTGCTAATGGCTGCTGTAATCACTTTGCTAGTGCTCGTTCACCGTATTACCTGCGTGGCTGCTGTTACTTTGGCGTATGACTTACAGAAAAGACTTCAACGCTGTCTCCTAGTTTCTCATAATAATGGATATTATTGTACTGTAGCTTGAGTCTCTTAAAGCAAGAACAGTCAGGGCAGCCAGGAGCTCAGCAGACTTTCTCAGACTGGTATACAGCTGTACCTCAGCTCTCATCCAAGGCAACATCTTATTAATCTTTGATTATTTTAGATAGCAGCTCCCAGCCAAATTATTTCCTTACTCCTTTTTTTTTTTTTTTTTTTGAAAGGCAGTAGTAGTGTAGCTGTCAGGGCAGTTCAAGTTGATGATGTACCTGAAATGCTTTTAAATTCACTTCTATCCAAACCTCACGAGAGGACGGATTGCCTCTGCCTGTGATACTGTTGTGTCTGGGTTTAGTTGGTTCTGTGGGTCTGGTTGTGCTCACAAAACACACTGCATGTCAAGTACTTTTTGAAACTTTGTACTTCAGCCGTGTGGGAGCATTCATTGCTCCCTGACTGTCATGAGTTACAGTCATGTCTTTGTTTGCTCTGTATGGGCTGAGCATTCGTTATGGAGGAACTGAGGCAATCGATAAGGATCATATTTCAATATGATGACATGAAAGCATGTATTTTATTGAGTAGCTTTATAGTGTTTTTAAAAGTACCTTTTACCTCTGAGTGTGCAGACAAGCCTGAAAAAGGAAGTTTGCTTAAAATGTGTTGTTCTATTGACTGATGATTCTCAGTTGTGTATTTCTGTATTGTCTGAATATTTATATACAAATATCTGTATGTGTGTTTCTCATAACTCAGATCTTGTAAGAATAGGTGAGAGGTGAGAGCTGCAGTAACTCTTCAGGTAGAATTCTCTTCTGTTCTTAGCAGGGGTGACTTATTTTTACTGTTTTCTACTGGCTATAGCGTAATATGGTGCCTTCTTTGAGCACAGCAACTTACTGCCAGTGTTTTATCTTCTGAGGCGGCAGCACCCGGTTGGTACAGCCAGGGCAAGCGTTAATGCTGTTTTCTTGGCCAGCTTTAGCAGTAATCAAATAATCTCATTGCCGGAGGCCCAGCTTTGTGGGAGCTCTTTCCTCTGTCTCCAGGCACTGAGACCACATCGTGCCGCTGTGTGTCTTGCGTGCACCCACACCATCTTTGATTGGGATGGAAGGATGAGGCATGAGTGCTTTGCGATACATTCAGACTAATTACTTGATGCCTTTCAGGAAAGTCAGATGCAGATGTCGCAGGCTGTTCAAGGTTCTGATCAGATTTAAGTATCCGTGGGAGCGCTGCTCGGGCTCTCTGCACATATCGGAGAAAAAGGTTCCTATGTTGTTGCATGCAGCTGTTCAAAGTCCTTATGGTTATGAGGTTTCCTTTATGCCTCGCCGAACATTCCTGTATGTTAGCCATGCTTATCATTAATGTGCACTATTTCTTGGTTTGTCTAGCCATTTACTGCATAGTTCTCGAACAAAACTTTTATTGCCTATCGGAAACAGTTCATGCCACTGTTTAGATGAACTAGCTGGTCATTTGGTATTTTAGGAAATGCATTAGGAAAATAAAATAAACTTATCAGACCATCTTTCATGTTTTTTATGTAGTTAAACATTTTTTTTTCTTTTTTGACCTAGAAATTATAGTTAAATTCTCTCACAGTTTAGTGGCTGACAGAAATTTGCAATGTGTTCCCAGCTCTTCACACAAAATGCCATTAAAGGAAAAATAGATATTTAATCTATTGGAAAATTCGCTAATTTGGAGGTTTATATTGTCTTCTTGTTGATTAAGCTTCAGCATTTAGTTTTGTGCGTAAGTGAGATAAACCTGTTTCTGTCATGAAACATCCTTGAATTCTTACACGGTTTGTAGCATGTCTTAAAGTGAAACCTGAAACTTTCAGGCTTACTGTAACAGGGAACAGTTCTCAAATGTCACCATGGAGCAAGAAAATTCATTTTATTAAACATCATTAATACTTCATGTAATTTAGCTTTCCAAGATAAGTCCTCAGGGTAAAAAAATGAATTAAGCACGTGCTTAAATTTAGCTGTTCTGTTAATCATCAAAATCAGCTGTCGCTTCCGCTGCAGACAAACATTAAGCAGTTAACTGTGATCGTATTCCTGGTCACTAACCTCTCTGTCACTGGAAAAAAATAATACAAATATTCAAAAGGTTAAAAAAATAATCTAGAAATAACTTCTTTTGCCCTCTTTTCCCCTCTGTTACTTAACAGTTTATGCACTGGACAAAATAAGTCCTTTGCATTAACCATTATTTCTACAAATTAACTTCATTTAGGTTCAGTCACTTTTTTTTTTTTCTGGGCTTGTTTTTATAAGCAAAAATAGTAACTATAATCTTCAGAGGAGCAGAAATTACTCTTCTGAATGAGATGTGGAAAAAGCTTGATTTACTTCCTAGGGCTAATTTCAGTATCAGTTGCTTTTGCTACCTTAGGATAATGTATGAGATACAAATATGGAAAAAACACGATCGTCACCAGTGCCACTGTGGCTTACGTGCCATCCTCTTATCATTCTAGCATTCCAAGAGCTCATATCTCCTCTCACTTGCTTCTTCCTGTAGTTTCAGCTTACGCACCAGTGAATCACAACTTGCTGCATGCGATTAAATGATCTTGTTCGTAATACAAATCAAATAATAAATGTCTGAACACTTTCCCTTTTCGAAAATTCATAGGAGCAAATACCTAAGGTTCTCCTTCTTGTTCAACTTCACTCAGATTTTGACATCTACTAGAGTTACATGTGGCCAAGTACATAATCTGTTAACTCTGTGTTTTGATTTCAATCTTTGTGAAATCATTCCAGAACAAATATCTTAATTGGTTTTGACCAACAGCAATGAGAAGACTTGAGTAGAATTTCACCATGGAAGCAAAATCCATAGTCATCGGTGTGGAGGGGATGACATGCGATTCCTGTGTTCAAACCATCGAACAGCACGTCGGGAAGATGAATGGAATCCATGACATCAAAGTAAGTGAAACTATCGCTGTTTCTTACAAAGCTTTGTTCTTACATGAGAAACCATTATAAAGTATGCACCAAGGGAGGAAAATATGTGGAAGGGGTATATTCTGGATGTTTCATGGGAAGCTGTTATTAGAAGTGCATTAGTGTATTTCTGGTATAAGAAAAAAACGGGTGCTTGCTTTACTGCAGTGGAAGCTAAGTTGTTATCTGTTACTCTTAAGTAGTTTTCCGCTACAGTGGTAGTTGACCCACCATGAAAAATAAAGCTGTTTTGTTATGGTTCATGAAATAAGAGTAGGAGCTAATCCAGGTGACAAAGAAAAGTCTTGCTAGCTCTTTCAGGCATTAGAAGCTCCTTTTCCTCTGTACTGTCCATGAGGAAATGAAAGAGCAGCAGGACTGTAGTCCTGAACTGTTAACAGAGCTACTTGGTTTGCCCTTAATCCAGACTTCCTTGATCTGACTTGACTTTAACTTTTTTTTTTTCCCTTAGCTCAGAGGAGATCTCAATATTTTGTTAGTATTTTCTCTATCATGAGCAAAATACTGGAGTGTAGAGTAGTCCGGTGGGCTGATTATTCCTACAAAATACATAATTTTGCCATCGTTTTAGTAAGGGGAACAATTTAAAAGCTGGCAGATTCCTGTCGGCTTTATGACCTAATTTGTGCTAGAAGGAACAATCCTAACAGCAGCAACAGAAATTTGTGAAGTTTTAATTATTTAGTGTTTATGTTTTGAAATCATGCTGT
The DNA here is from genome assembly GCF_036417535.1 of Chlamydotis macqueenii. NCBI lineage: Eukaryota > Metazoa > Chordata > Aves > Otidiformes > Otididae > Chlamydotis > Chlamydotis macqueenii. The sequence continues at coordinate 3,173,979 of NC_141566.1, forward strand.
AACATTCTGTAGTGGTTGATTTTACTCTAAAGATAATATCTTCCTGGTTTCATTGAATTATAATTTCTATTTTAGTGGATATGTCTTACACAAACACTTTCCTTCCCAAAATAGGGTACCCTGTCTTAGTTCGGGGGGCTTGTGATCATTACCTGTAGCTGATTTTGGAGGGCTCACTGCACACCATCCTGTACAAAGGCAAATGATGCGCTAGTTGGTACGGTGTCCTTGTGCCTGAAGTAGGAGTTCATGTACGCACACGGAAATTTGGGTGAACAGCAGTACTATTTACAAGACACACAATTTTTCATCTTCCTTTGACTGTAATGGAGCTTTAACGTGATACGAGGCTGTGCTCTGACACCAGAACCTTGGGTCGCTGAACAGAGCCGTTCAGAAGTAGGGATAACCACTGTTAACGTCGGTGGCGTGGTGTGGTCGGGTAAATCAGTAGGTGTCTGCAAGCATGAGGTTAAATGAAGGCTAAAAGCAGCCTGTAAAATAATACCCACAAATAATCTGACTTCAGAATCCTCCCTTTTTCCCTTATCCTAGCAAAAGATTTAATCTAGTCAAACTTCCGTTTTTATTGTTTCAGTTAATTTCTGAGAATATACAGAGGACTTGAGATAGGAAAAGGAGGAGACATCCATACTTTAGCTGGGTTGAAGATAATGTGCATCCCATAGTGTCTTTTACATAAGGAATGAAACAGATTTTTTAAAGGACAGTATTAAGAGTTTTGTATTCAGGTTTTAAGGTAAATATCTTATCCCAAAGCTGAATATTATTTCTAAAACTACTCTTGGCAAGAAAATATATTACAAAAACTTGATCTGAGTAGAACAGGACTATAAGAAACTTTAAGAGGTCATATTTAGTAATTATCCTCATTACAGCATCATAACTTCAGTTTAGCCAGATCATTTGTTTCAGAACAATCTCTGAGAACAGTAAAACAGGGGTTTGTTTAGTGATTATGAATTAGGTCAGCAAGGGAGATGGGTGTCGGATGGCTGATTCAGACAAACAGAGCTGCATTCAGGTTATTTTGCCTCCAACTGCAATGAAACCAGTAAATGTCCATGTTGCTAATTCTGCTAAGGTCCATAATTGGGACAAAAATGAAGAAAGGTGGTTCTTAAAGTGATTTAGCTGGTCAAATTTAATCATGACTGTGGTCTTTAGGTTGTACCTTTGCCCAGAGGAAAGATAGAATTGAATGATAGTGTGTTGGGCCTCTGGCAGGCATCGGCCTTCCCTTTTGGAAACGACAATAATTGTGTTTGATATATCATCAGTTGGGAGGAAATTAGATTGAGGATGTTTGTACCATCCGATGTGAAAGGTTAGTACGAAATCAGGATGTCTCTGGATCACCAAAATGTACAGAGAGAGGAAAAACAGCTTCTTCTGATAATGTTTGTCATTTATCAAATTTCAAAACTGCATTTTTTTTCTGTGAAGTTTGATGCACTTTATTGCTCATAGCAAATTAACAGCCTGTGCCTAAGTTGCCTAGAAATACTGGACTCCTTTCCCTGCTACTTAAATTTGTGGGTTTTTTTGAAGAGTGTTTTCTTCCATCCGTGTAGCCGAAGGGTAATTACTACTAACTGCGGAATTATACACGTGATTAGAATTTTTTCTGTGGGCTATTTTGCTTTTGCAATTGAATTGGGTTAGTCATCATAATTCAAGAGAGTTTGACTCTGGAAGTTTCATTAAATGCATTGATGCTGTCTGGATGTCGTAGGTAAAAGTGTCCAGACAGACTTGTAAAGGATTCTGAAACTGGTGAGGAGGTGGGGGGCGGAGAAAAAAAAAAAAATCTATTCTTTCTAGCTGTGCTATTGCACAGATGAGCAGAAGTTACTCTATGGTGGCTATTGGTATGGCTTTACTCCTCAAGGTGAGTAGTGATGAATGAAATTATATTGGACAAGTTATTACTAATACATGCAAGTAAAAGCTATTTCTAGTCTCATGTAGGGTATTAGTTCTCATCTCTTTGTATTGCAGTTTGCTAAATTGTTCTGGTTTTGTTTTGTTTTGTTTTTTTTCCCTTGCCAAGGTATCTCTAGAGGATAAGAACGCAGTCATCATTTATGACTCAAAACTGCAGACTCCAGCAACACTGCAGGAAGCAATATATGACATGGGATTTGACGCCACGTTAGCCGATTCAAACCCACAACCTGTTTTACCTGACACTATTTTTCTTACAATTCCTACTCAGTCAACTCTAACATCTAAACAGATTTGTAGCACGCTCCTAAAGAACAAAGGTATTGTGGATGTTAAAATGTCCTCCGATCAGAAAACTGCAGTGGTGACTTTCATTTCTTCCATTATAAATGGCAAGCAGATTATCCAGATGGTCCCAGGAGTAGATTTAAATATCTCTGCACCAGAGGTAATGCCTGGAACTTGGGAAGATTCACGCTTGTCTCAAGCAAGTAGCGTTGTGCTGCGCCTAAAAGTAGAGGGCATGACCTGTCATTCCTGCACCAGTACCATTGAGGGGAAGATTGGCAAATTGCAAGGAATTCAGCGGATTAAAGGTAAAACCTTAGTGTATTTTTATGTAAATTGAAGTTGACTATGCTGTTCTCTGATAGCGTTGTGGAAGTATCTTGGGTTTAGACTAGATAGCTTAGTGTGACAGTTACTTGTTGTGGTACCAGGGGTTTAGGTACATGTTTAATTGGGATTAGAAGTGACGAAAGGGGCCCAGATTGTGATGAGGCTGCTGCTGTTCTATGTGTGACAGTATTCAGTGGTTGCTTTGTATTTTGGTAGGGAGCCTGGAGTAGCCATGTTCCATAATTTTATAGAACAGTTAGAGGAATCTCTAATACTAGATGTATTTTTTTTGTTTTGTAACTAATATTAGTTTATATCTTCTGTTCAAGTGAAAATTAATATTGGTATATATGTGATTGTATCTAAAAGGCTAGACAAAATTATTTATATGAATAGCTTTGGCACAAACGTATTGCCAGAGACCCCTGGTAAAAAGATAAATTTAGTAAGAAATGGTAATACCATTTGTGAGAGTTCTGGGGAAAGAACAAAAAACTGAGGAAAAAAGGAGCTGAAAACTGTTGTAGTACTAGACGAAAAATGGTTGAAGACCTAAAATGTTTGATATTTAACAAACCGATTCAATCTCGTTTCCATTGCAGTTAACATTTCTGAGCATTTAAAGCGTTCTTGGAAAGCTATAACAAGGTCTGTGGCTCCTAGGGCAATGTGCTTATTATGCTTAGGATGGTAATGCACACTTACTTTTATTGATTAATTTTCAGTGTCCCTGGACAATCAGGAAGCTGTTGTTGTCTACCAGCCTCATCTAATTACAGCAGAAGAAATAAAACATCAAATTGAAGCTGCGGGTTTCACAGCGTCTTTCAAAAAGCAACCTAGACCCCTCAAACTCGGCGCTATTGATGTGGAAAGGTTGAGGAATACTCAGAGCAAAGGCTCCGAGACAGCGCTGAAAGAAAACTCAAATGTGAATGATACAAAGACAGTTGTCTTCAGAATTGATGGCATGCACTGCAGGTCGTGTGTCATCAATATTCAAAGTACCATATCAGCACTCCCGTCAGTAACGAGTATAGTCGTTTCACTAGAAAAGAAATCTGCTATTGTAACCTACAACCCAAACTTAACTAGCGTAGACGTACTGAGAAAAGCCATAGAGGCCGTGTCTCCAGAGACATTTAAAGTCACCCTTCCCGACGAATATGAAAATATAGAACTTTTCCCCAGTCTGGCATCTCCAGTGAAGTCTCCTCATCCAGCTTTGAAGGATGCCAGCCAGCCACTTACTCAAGTAGTTGTGATAAATATTGAGGGAATGACTTGCAACTCTTGTGTGCAGTCCATTGAAGGAGTCATATCCCAAAAGGCTGGTGTGAAATCTGTTCGCGTGTCTCTCTCAAATCGTAATGGGACTATAGAATATGACCCTCTGCAAACATGTCCAGAAGACTTGCGATCCTCGATAGAGGATATGGGATTTGATGCATCTTTATCAGGTAATGACACATTAAACATTTAAATTTAAAAGGATTGCGCAGTGCTGCTTAGAATTTGGTCCCACCCTGGATGAAGTTTAGCAGCTGACATATGCTTTGTGCTTGCCACGAGAAGTTTTATATCTTCACTGTCAATGAGATAATTAAATGTACATCCACTTCCTTTAATACGTTGGATTAGTTGAAAATGATTGAGATCTCTGGAAATACAAAAATATCAGATAAATACTGATGTTTGAATGGTGCCCCCATTTGCTGCTGTGTAATATTCATGGCATGAACGTGGAATTGGAGCTTTGTGAGCTGTGAAGAATATTACAGATTGCTGCTGTTTCTTTAATAGCAAATTATCAAAGACTTGGCTCCTGCGGAGTAACTAGCAAAGGGATATTTAACTGGGCTCAGGCGTGACTGAGGAGTGACAAGAGTCTGAGGAGTGTGGACATCACTGAGGAAGTTAAAATGTGCTGTTGTGAGGTAACCCTGGTAGGCAGCTGAGCACCACTCAGCCGCTGACTCACTCCCCAGTGGTGGGATGGGGAAGAGAAGGGTAAAAGCAAAAACTTGGTTTAATGAGTAAAACAAAAGTTTTGCATGCAGGCAAAGAAAGGAATTAATTAATTCTTTCACATCGTCAGGCAGGTGTTTAGTCATCTGCAGTAAAGCAGGGTTTCATCATACGTAACCTTTACTTGAGAAGACAAACGCCGTCACTCTGAAGATCCCCCTTTCCTCCTCCTTCCCCCAGCTTCTGTTGCTGACCATGATGTCCTATGGTCTGGAACGTCCCTTTGGGCAGTTGGGGTCAGCTGTCCCAGCTGTGTCCCCTCCCAACTCCTTGTGCACCCCCAGCCTCCTCGCTGGTGGGGCAGCATGAGAATCAGAAAAGGCTGTTGATGCTGTGTAAGTACTGCTCAGCAATAACTAAAACATCGGTGTGTTCCCAACGCTGTTTGGTCACAGATCCAGAAGATAGCACCATATGAGCTACTATGAAGGAAGTTAACCCTGTCCCAGTCAAAAACTGTACAGATGCTTACTGTGATGACTGGTACGCTAAAAGCAAGAGCATAGTGGGAGCAGATGGCTAGATAGCAGCGTGCAGAAGGCTTATGGTGAGAATACAGGCAAATATTTATAGGAAGAGAGGCTTCCTGAGGGGGACAGGGAAGCTCCGTTTCATGATTCAGTAAGGTTAAATTTTGAGAAATGCAGTATGTGAGCTATTTAATGGCAATGATGCTCCATTTAATTCCTTCCATACTGCTCCTGCATAAACATAGCATCTCCTGAATTGCTGTTGTCTGCAGTTTGAGAGCCCTTCTCTAGGGTCAAAACCGCTGGCTTTGCTTACGAAATAGGCACTTGCTTACAAATTTAGCTTTGTGCCCCAGATAAAGTCAGTAAGACTGTGTGTAAAACTAAGGTTGCAATGCAGAGCTTTATGTTACAGCCTACAGAAGAGGACAAAGAATGTGCAACAGGACAAATACAATGAGCAGTGGCAAAGGGGAAAACAGTAACAAACCAGTCAGTAAGTCAGTCAGTGACCCAACCCTCTGTCTTGTTTTCTTTTGCTTTCTCCTAATTGACAGACAGATGGATGAATCTAATTGATGAGGCATGTACAATTACCTTTTTTTGATCTAATTTTACAGTAACATGTATTTATGGCTGGTGTAGTCCCAGCTCATACCTCGTTGCAATGGCTGTTCTAATGTCATGGTTTGCAATCTCCCTTTCAGCAAAGGCAGAACTACCTGTGACAGTAGCTCAGCCCTCGCCTGAAGTGCAGCTGGAATCTCACAAAACCGAGCTTCCCTCCAAAGTGTCACCAGCCCACCTTGCTAGACAAGAGCCAAAGACTATCTCCAAGTGCTATGTCCAAGTCACAGGAATGACGTGTGCTTCGTGTGTAGCCAACATTGAGAGAAATTTGAGAAGAGAAGATGGTAAGACATACGTCACTGTAATCTGTTCAATTTCTAAGCGTTTCTTTTAGAGAATCCACCTCACTTTCAAACAGCGTTTTTAATGGGTGGGTTCTCAAGAGAAGTACCATTGCTGGTGTGTTTCGCAGGTGAGAATGTAGTCTGCTCGCTGTTGGTTCATAGGGTGAAAACAACGTCATTCTTGCTGCTTTGTGGGTGTGTTGGCTGGAGGCTGCCTTCACAAAAGCAGAAGTTGCAGTGCTCCAAAGAGAGCATAGGGATCAAATACGGATCCTTTTGAAATTAAACCAGATCTTTCCTACTGGAGGGACCTGGCCAGGTCTGCAGCTTAAAAGGCAGAAACATATGTTGCGTGTATTAGGAAGGGAGCTGTTAGAGAGCGACAATATTAATATGGATTAAAGAGACGTGAGTTAATTTTAGCTCTGCAAGTCAGGACAACCATGTCTGTCTTATGTCAGTGTGATGATTATATTTGTAGGAATAAATGGTTGCATGAATATGATGTAACAAAGAGTCATTAGTGTAGACTGTGTTGAATTATTGTAATGAAGATGGATGTGTTCCAAGTTAACCTGGAATTTAATTTTTTTCATCCTAGAAAATGGATCAATCTAAATCCTTTTTGCTTAGTGTACAGTAGGATTGCACATTGTTAGATCTGCCCTTTCTCATGCATATTCTCTCTTTTAGAAATGGTAAATGCAGATCAGAAAAATATACAGAACTGTATTTTAGAAGAACCTTATTTTAAGTAAAAATACATAATCTTTTCATATAGCATAGATTGAATGTTTGTAATTAGACTTAAAAACCTGCAACTTAAGTGAAGTAATACTTTCATTTGTCACACCTATATACATAGGTGCTTTTGTTGCATTGTTGATGCATCTTCCAAAAATTACGGTGTTTTCTTTGTGTACCTACAATATGGTAACTTTCTCAATTTCATTAAATTGCTGTTGTGCCATCACATTACCGTAAATGCAGTGTTTTTCTTAAGCATGATCTGCCATTCACACATTTTGTCTTCTAGGAATACATTCCATACTTGTTGCCCTAATGGCAGGAAAGGCAGAAGTGAGGTATAATCCTGCTGTCATACACCCTTCGACTATCGCAGAGCTCATACGGGAACTGGGATTTGGAGCTACCGTGATGGAAAACTGTGGTGAAGGAGATGGAACTTTGGAACTTGTTGTAAGCTAGTAGTTAAAACCAACCACCCCTGTCTTAATTATTTTTATCTGTTGGATGTGCTTGTGTAAGCATCCACTTCCTAAAGTGTTAATCATATAATAGAGCTTCATTTACAAAAAATAGAGTATAAGACTGGATCATGTATGTATCACAAACTATATCTTGTCCTGCAGACTGTGCTGGCTCACTACTAAACTGAAGTAGGAGAAATATTCCTGTGGGTTTTTTGATTACTCTGCCTATTGCAGGAATTTCTTCTTTCCCCCCCCCGCCCCGTAGCTGAGTCTAGCTCAGTGTACCACAGCCCTGAGCTTGAAGAGCCAGCAGAGCGTTAGCAGAGCTTAATAACCTTGTCTCTATGCTATGCTTCCTCTGTAGTGCTCTCATCCTTAACTAGAGAGCTGCATCCCACTGCTTCAAACCCCAGAAATATGTAGTAAGTAATTCAGGATAGTCATAAGCACTTTTCCTAATTCTGAAGATGCATTTACTGAGTAACCTGTGGTTTTGATAACAGGAGGGAACCTTTATTTTACAGGTGAGAGGAATGACATGTGCTTCTTGTGTACATAAAATAGAATCCACGCTCATGAAGACTAATGGTGTTTTATACTGCTCAGTAGCCCTTGCAACCAACAAAGCACACATTAAATATGATCCTGAGATTATAGGTCCTCGAGATGTTATACAAGTGATACAGGTAAGTTTCGTGAAGGCACCAAGTCTCATAAAATATCCAGTGCCCTTTAAAGAATTACATATCCCAGAAACAGAAGGGAAGACTATTAAAGGTAAAAATCTGTTTACTTCCATCTGCTGTCTTCTTACTGCTGACTCAAAAGCAATGCTTTATGATGACTTTGATTTTAAACAGAAATACTAGGAAAGCCAGGCTGTGGTAGAGTTGAAGATTCCAACTGTAGCACATCAATAAGTACTGTAGCAGGAGAGAGGTGAAATAAGTTTTTTGGCTTTCTCCCTCAATTTTCTCTACTTCTGTGCTTCAGGAATAACAATTTTGGAAAGCCCCATTTTAGAATAGCATTTTAATGTTCTAGAAAGGTTGATTTCTATGAGATTGCTTTTTCTCTCTTTGCAAGGTAACTAAAAAATAGTAACGGTCATATCAGAAATGTTAGTAAAGTAAATCAAATGTAAGAATCAACTGTTCTCTTATTTATTTATTATTTTGGTGTTTTTTTTTTTTTTCCTTAGGATTTAGGTTTCACTACTTCGTTAGTAAAAAAAGATAGATCGGCTAGTCATCTAGATCACAAACAGGAAATAAGGCAGTAAGTATTCCTGAACATTTTTACATTCTATAAACATCTTTGATTCTTCTTTTTTAATAAATAGTGAAGTTTTTTAATTTTTTATTGTGACTATGCAGACTTGCTAGCTAAAATGTTATCAGCACTTGATGGAAAGTAAGTTTTCTTCTTTTTCTTCTTTTTTTCTTTAAATCTGAGGTGGAAAAGGTCTTTTGTTGTGAGTCTCGTTTTCTGTATTCCTGTCATGGGACTGATGATTTACATGATGGTAATGGACAGTCAGCTTTCAGATGCTCACGCACATCACAACATGAGCGATGAGGAAATGGAGGCCCTTCACTCCTCCATGGTCCTGGAATACCAGCTCCTACCAGGATTGTCTGTTATGAATTTTCTATCGTTTTTACTCTGTGTCCCTGTACAGGTAAGTGGGAATATGATAGCTCTTAGTTTGTTGAGCTAAACATTCAAAATGGAAAGTGATGAATAGATTAAATTTGAAAAGTGACTGTAATTATGCTGATTCAAAATCCTGTTGGGGTTGTTTTGTGCTTCTGTTGTTCCTGAAATAAGTGGTGCTAGGGACCGTTGCAAGCAGTGTAGAGGTGCTCCACAGCCAGGCAGCATCTGGGGCAGCCTGCCTAGCGGCACTGGTGAGCATGGGGAGGAGCTGTGGAGCTGCGTGGAGGTGAGGGGACCTGAGAGTTCTCTGTTAGAGCTCATAGCCCTCAGCTAGAGCTGGGGTTTTATTCAGGAAGAGGTGGAGAAGGCAAATAGCACAAACAAAATGAGCGTCTCCCTCTCCTCTGGAAATGCTGCTGCTGTGTGTTACAAATGTGTGTATAAAATACAACTGATGCTTTTATTGCAGATCTTTGGAGGCTGGCACTTCTATATACAGGCGTACAAAGCCCTGAAGCACAAAACTGCAAATATGGATGTGCTCATTGTTTTGGCAACCTCCATTGCCTTCGTCTACTCCTTTGTCATTCTTCTAGTTGCAATGGCTGAGAAAGCCAAAGTAAACCCTGTCACTTTCTTTGACACACCTCCCATGCTGTTTGTGTTCATCTCCTTGGGCCGGTGGCTGGAGCATGTTGCGAAGGTAAGGAGAATAAAACCCCATGATATCTACAAGCTGCCAGACGCTAGGAATCATTACGAATGTTGCATACCTTTAAAACAAAAAATCCAGTGAAGAAGCTTTGTTAGTTTCTTTTAACCTTCTTTGTTGTAAAATCATCTTCAATAACTAACTAGTAAAAATATGAAATGGCTGAATAGATATCTATTTGTAGAAACTATTTTCTTAATAGGGTAAATTGCAACATACACAGTTGTCATTTACCCAGCAATCTTTTTCAATAGCATAGTCAGAAAAATATGAAAATTATTATTCTAGGGTAAAACATCAGAAGCACTGGCAAGACTAATTTCATTACAAGCTACTGAAGCTACTATTGTTACCTTGGGCCCTGATAACGTGCTTTTAAGGTATCTTGCTTTGTCATTTGCTTTTTCTGTTGTTCCTTTTTTTGTTGTTAATATGCTTAATTCACAGATAAATGTTACCATTCTATAGAACTATGAAGCAAATAGCTTTAGTTTTGCTGGCTGATTTGCCAGATATAAATGTTAAAATACAGAAAAATTAACGCTGCTCTGATTTGTTTTATTGGACTCTTGCTAATTTATGCTGTGATAAGAAAATTAGTGGATTTTCCCAACTGGAAAGTAAATAGAATTATGATAAAATAATTGTAGTGCTCTTTTAAAATAGCCTTTCTTGTGACCATTTTTATATATGTTAATGTCAACCAATGGGCTTATGCTTTGTGTATAGTGACAACTCCTTTTGCCTGGGTAACTCCAGTTAATAATCCCTTATTAAAAACCCTGTACATCATTCTAGTGAAGAGCAGGTTGATGTCGAACTGGTTCAACGAGGTGACATTGTCAAAGTGATCCCAGGAGGCAAATTCCCAGTGGATGGTCGTGTTATTGAAGGACACTCTATGGTAGACGAATCTCTTATCACAGGTAAGCATTTGCTTTTTGCAAGTGTAAAAATGTTTTTCTTTTCCTTTAAACAAGTCTGAAGGAGGGAAGTTGAAGCTGCTCTTCTCACTCTTCTAGTTACACGCTAGGAGCTGGTAGCTGTTATTATATTGGTGAAAAATATACATCAGTATCTGTTGTTGGTATTTCCTTAGGTGAAGCGATGCCCGTGACTAAAAAACCTGGCAATACAGTTATTGCAGGTTCTATTAATCAGAATGGATCACTGCTGATTTCAGCCACCCATGTCGGAGCTGATACCACTCTTTCCCAGATTGTTAAACTGGTGGAGGAGGCCCAGACCTCAAAGGTAGAGTATTATAAAATTAAGCATTTGGGTTTTGTCTTACTGTTTAGGCGTCAACATATCAAATTATTTGAAGAGTGGTTAAAATTGTTTAGATTTGAATTGCAGTTGCATAATGAAGTATCTTGCTGAATAAGGACTTTAATACGGTCTAGTGTTCCAAGTCTTATCATCTTATTAAGCAAATATGTAATTGTAAAGTGTGGTATGCCAAGTGTGCAGCAGACGGAAGCTGTGATGATACCTATGTCTGAAGGTATAGAAGAGCGTGAGGATGATGTTGCTGGAGCTGACGTGTTTCTCCTTCCTAGGCTCCTATCCAGCAATTTGCAGACAAACTTAGTGGCTACTTCGTTCCTTCTATTGTGGCTGTCTCTGTGGTTACCCTGTTTGCCTGGATTATAATTGGATTTGTGGATTTTGAAATAGTAGAAAAATACTTTCTGGTAAGTAAGTCTCCTTAGGCACCTTCTGAAATACTTAAAAAATAGTTAGCCTACAAGTCTATTAGACTGCAGTGGTTCCCTTTATGAATTATCCTTGCAGGTAGTTGCTGACTATAGATTTTGTTGTTGTTATATTTTTCATGTTATATATTTTTTTACACTGTATCACTCCTACATCACTCCTATTTATACTGAAAGTTATTGTTTAAAAAGTTAGTTTAAAAAAAAAAGTAAACACTGAACATCAAAATTTCCCTATTTCCATTACTTCTCTGTGGGGAAAAAAGTCCCTTATGTCACAAGCCCCAGTTCTGCATCTACTTCTGTTAGTGTAGCTCTGTGTAAATTCATCTCTGAAATCAGTGGAATTTGTCTTCATTACAGATACCAGAGGAGGATCAGGATCCTAACTTGTACCTTAGGGTTGCTTAGATCACAGGTTTCTTGGTTCAGGACTACTTCTGATTAGAATTCATTAGTTTCCAGGAAAGCAATCTTCATATCCTCTTTCTTTGTTATTGTATGTATTGTTGATAGAGTATCTTTTATTACATGACAGCATAAAAGAGTTAGCATAGCATGTGGTACCTTATTTAGGAAAATATCCTATAAATAAAACGGGTCATGGCTATATGCAATCTAGAACAGAACTTAATCATTAGTTTAGTCGTTAATCTTAGGTTTTGCATAATTTACCTGTGCTTTACTTTTAATATTAAATACTTTAGCTTACATATTTGCAGATATTTTAATAAAAAAGTCAATGTGTAATTGAATGCATCGCTTCTATTGTTCAATTTCTTCTATTACTAAAATAAACTTCTCTCACTAGGGTTACAATAAGAGCATTTCTGCAGCCGAGGTGATAATCCGCTTTGCTTTCCAAGCCTCTATCACGGTCCTGTGTATTGCATGCCCCTGTTCTCTGGGATTAGCCACCCCGACAGCTGTGATGGTTGGTACTGGAGTAGGAGCTCAGAACGGCATCCTGATCAAAGGAGGAGAGCCGTTAGAGATGGCACACAAGGTAAGATGGCACTTAAGGTAAAAACCATAAGGTGGGTTATTGTTACAAGAATTTTGAAGGCTGGTATCACTGACATTTTGCAATTCCTGCCTGAGCAGATCATTGCACGTACACCAGTACGTATTAGTAAGTGATGTACGATCAGTACCTATTGCTAAGTTTGATTAAATTGGGTGGTTTTCTGAGGAAGCTATACATTGTTCATTGAATGAAATCTTCCTGTTTTGCTGCAGGTAAAGGTGGTCGTATTTGACAAAACAGGTACTATTACCCATGGGACTCCAGAAGTGATGCAGGTGAAGTTTCTAGTGGAGGGTAACCAACTGCCACGTAATAAACTGCTGGCGATAGTGGGGACTGCAGAGAGTAATAGTGAGCATCCTCTTGGAGTAGCAATAACAAAATACTGCAAAAAGGTAAGTTATTTGTACAGGAAAAGAGTAGTTTGTGTTATAGAAGAACTTCTCTTGCAGTTCTTAATGTGTATGAATAGTCTTTAGAAAGTAATTGGTGTATTTAATTGGGAAAGCTGAAAATTGTGGAGCCACATAAATCACGTGCTACCATATTAGATGCACTGGATACTCAAACCTATGTTTTGATGGTTGATTGAATGTTCCTTTGCTCCTGTTAGAGTTTGGCTGCACTTTATTTTGTGCTGTTTGTAAATGCAGCATGCTTCTTTTTTTATATTATTTTTTCTTTTCTTTTCTTTTTTAGGAGCTGGACTCAGAAACCCTCGGGACATGTACAGATTTTCAAGTAGTTCCAGGCTGTGGCATTAGTTGTAAAGTCACCAATGTTGAAGCACTACTGTACAGGAAAAATAAAATGGTTGAAGAAAACAATATTAAAAACGTGACACTTGTGAAAATTGAGGAAAATGCAGACAAATCAGTGCAGCCTGCTTTGATTATTGATGCTGAACTACCAAGTAAGCTAACTCTGGTTTATAGAATAAAATGGATAATTTTTGCTCTTTTGTCTTTAGGATCCTTAAGAATGAGATTGCTTTCTTTTCTGCCCTGAAGAACTGGGCTCGCATCAAGGCACATGTGAAATAGTTGATCATTGTTTCATTTCATGCTCACATGTCACGTTATTCTTTTGATTAAGTACAATTTGAAGTTATGTGTTGAATATGGGGCTGGAAAATCATATAGGAATTGTCTTTCAGCTCTCTCTGTTTTTACTTCGCTTCATGCCAAGTTACCATTTGCTAGCCAAAATCATCTATATTTGCACAAGTCTGGTTTTCAATCAAGAACAGATCACTTTTAGATCTTTCAGCTATATTGGGCTGTTACACATAAATTATAACCACTGAGATTTGGTCCTTTGACCTGTGATTCTTGGTCCGCTGATGCGGTAACTACGCATTACTGAGGAAATGTTAGTGTCTTTCTTGTCAAGAACACGTGAAAAGATTGGTAGGGCAGAAAGTCTGAGAAAGACTTTGGATTTTCTGTCACGATATTTCAGTGCATGCTGGGAGAACCTGGATAGGATTAGCTGGAGGGAAGCTTCCTGGTTATCCATGTGATGATAGAATTGTATTTTCTTCCTTCAGCTACTATGACTTCTCAAAAATACTCTGTTCTCATTGGGAACCGGGAATGGATGAATAGAAATGGCCTCCTTGTTAAAAATGAAGTTGATAAAGCCATGGTGGAACACGAGCGGAGAGGTCGCACAGCAGTTCTAGCAGCTGTTGATGGTAAGTTCAGTGCTGACTTTTTGTATTCAGAAGTTGATTTGTCACTATTTAAACAGAAAGTAAAAAGTAGTAATGTCAAAGACCTCTTCCTGCCTTTTTTACTTGACAGGAGAGCAGGACATAATGCAAAGACTTCAAAGAGTGCAAAGGGGAAGAAAGGAGAAAGAAGGAACTTTGTTGCTGGACAGACCATGCTTTATATTGCCTTAAACGCTGCTGCCCAGATATCTGTTCTCATTCTGCTTTTTACCGTCAATATTACTATTTCAGCAATTGGTCTTACTGGGGAAAAAGTTACGGGTTTTTTTCCTAAACCAGTAAAGATTTTATTATAAATACATTCTTTCTGTTATTTTAGGAGTGCTTTCTGGCTTGATCGTTATTGCTGATACTGTGAAACCAGAAGCTGAGCTGGCAGTTTACACTTTGAAGAGTATGGGGTTAGAAGTTGTCCTAATGACTGGTGACAACAGCAAAACGGCAAGGTCTATCGCCTCGCAGGTAAGCTGTCACACGTGGGTTTGGGTTTGAAGCCTGCTACAGCCCACATGCAGGAAGTGGGTTACGTCATGTTGATACTGCTTGTGGCTGGCATAGAACTGGTCTACTGTGAAAAATTGTCATGTAAACAAATGTAGAATAAGGGGGAAACTAAAGAAGTCGTCTTTTTCAATGGAAACAGCATCAACTTTGGATTCAGAGCTATTTTCGTATCAGATGGGTTTGGTCTTTAGCTCTTGAGTGATAACGTAGATTTCAACCTTTCTAGTCACATTATTAGAGGCAGAAGTTTTGACACCTAGTAGAAAAAGCTGCAAGACAGTTTTGTACTTTCTCTCTCTTCAGGTTGGCATCACCAAAGTGTTTGCAGAGGTTCTTCCCTCCCACAAAGTAGCCAAAGTGAAACAATTACAAGACGAAGGAAAACGGGTGGCCATGGTTGGAGATGGTATCAACGACTCCCCAGCTCTTGCCATGGCCAATGTGGGAATCGCTATTGGCACGGGTACCGATGTAGCCATTGAGGCAGCTGATGTGGTTCTAATTAAGGTAAGAAGTAAGAGAACTTCATTAAAATGATGTGATAAGAGGAGTTAGGAGGCCCAGGATGCCTTGAATGGTTCAGACCACTGATGATATTCAGCCTTCATAGGCCAGGAGAACTCTAGCAGAGAAGAGGTTGTCTTTGTCGTGTTTGTTTAGTGTAGTGGTAATTATCCTATGAACGAAATGTCTCAATTTTCTGAGTACTACAGTTTTTGGGGTAATTGAAGTTGGAGAGTGGGCAAAGGAGGAAAAAGTGACCTGGTCTTTGGCAAACATAAATTATATTTCAGTAACATGCTACAGTACCAAGGTTGTAGCTGCTTGTTTTCACTTATCAGCAACACCTTGGCAGAAGTGGTGGTCAGAGCCTAGAGCTGTACTGTATGGTGCTGTATACATTATTTGGATCACGATGCCATCAGGAATATGATTGACACTGATTGTATGGGCTCTATGCAGACAAACTAGAGCAGCCTACAGAATACTTACTACGTGTAGTCTGTTACATCCAGTGTGTGGTAGTTAGCTTTAAAGTAGGAGCATGATGACACTAGGTGTATGCTTTTTTTTTTTCTCCCTTTGACCTCTCCAATAAACATACTAACTTGCAGGATGACTTGATGGATGTGGTAGCAAGTATAGATTTATCGAGGAAAACTGTGAAAAGGATCCGGATCAACTTTGTCTTTGCTCTGATTTACAATCTCATTGGAGTTCCTATAGCTGCTGGTACGTGAATGTTTCCCTGCAGAAATAAGATTGTGCTTAGTGAGTAAAGATTGCAGTGATTTACTCTTGTGTGGAAGAGTAACCATTTTCTTTATTTCTGGCTGTCAGTAAGTGTGGAGTTCTCTGCCTGGGGTCGTTGCAGTGGTATGTTTGTGAGCTGTCCTGCTCCCACATTATGGCTATTATGGATATGCTCAGCACATGGAAATAACTTTTTAAGATAAACAGTTTACTGAATTAGGCTGATGCTGTGAACATCAGCCTTTACTGCAAGGCATACCTACCTCGGAATTTCAGACTGCGGAAGTGACGCATCCAGCTGTATTCAGCTGTAGATTCTAGCTGAGCTAGCACCCAAATATTCATATATTAAATATTTGTCATTTAATGCTAAACTAAAATCCTCTTTATTAACATATTGAATTACAACTAAAATTAGACAGTCTGTGTGGAATTGTATGTGTTAGTTTATAAATAACACTATGCTCCTGCTCCAGGCTTACTGCTCTTTTCTTTTTCTAGGTGTCTTCCTGCCCATTGGTTTGGTTTTGCAGCCCTGGATGGGATCTGCAGCAATGGCTGCCTCCTCTGTTTCTGTTGTGCTTTCTTCTTTGCTCTTAAAGATGTGAGTATGAACAACTTTGTGGTTTGTAATTTGGATTTGAAGCTCAGGTCTCTTGCTTTGTGTGGCAGAAAATAAATGTGGGACTACAACAGACTTCATAGCTTTTTGAAGAACAGTTCAGGCAGTAATGTTTAAAAACGTCATTTCTAATACGAAGAGAAATGTACAAATGGGAAGTGTGTTTGGAATGGAAAATGCCTTGGTGGCCTTTGTATATTTTTTGTGAGATACTTTGTCAGGACATGCTAGTTTCTGAGACAGTGTAGCTGTAACCACCACACCAGTGCAGTCAGGGTTGTTGTCAGGGTTACAGTGCAGTCAGGGTTGTTGCAATAAGTAAACCAAGCTGCTGCATTTGTCACTGCGTTATTGTTCCTTACTCCGCAGTTAAGAGTAGTGTAGCACTGTGGTGGGAAAGGTATCTTTTGCTATTTAGTTAACGCATGAGCGGTTTCAGAAGAAGGAGAGTAGAAGAGTTGGTAAGTGATAGCTACAGTGGGCCACTCTCAGTAGATACGTTTTGCTGATAGGTTTTGCAGATGCTCAGCACCACTGAAGCAGTTAAATACTGAGTGATGCGTGTCAGCTTTAACTGTTCAGGGTCTTGGCCAAAAAGCACTGAATTAGCTTCTGCTTATATAGTAGCCTTGCAAAATCTGAAATTTTAATTGCTGTATCATCACTCAAATTGTAAATGTCTCTGACCATAGCACGTAGGCTAGCTTCTTTCCACGTATTAGTGTGCTTTACCTCAACTTGAGATGTCTTGTCATCTGTTGGTTTTTCCTTCCTTAGGTACCAGAAACCAAGTTCGGAGAAACTCGAGTTCCGAGCCCGCGGCCAAATGAGGCACAAGAGCCCATCGGAAATCAGTGTCCACATCGGAATTGATGAGACTGGGACAAGCTCTCCTAAGCTGGGCTTAATGGATCGAATCATCAATTACAGTAGAGCCTCTATAAATTCTCTCTTTTCAGACAAGCGTTCAGTGAACAGCGTAGTTCTTAATGAACCAGATAAGCATTCTCTTTTGCTGAGAGATTTTGGAAAAGATGATGACACAGCATTATGAAAGACTCACCCCTCCACTCTCACCCCTGCTAAACAAACAAACAAACAAAAACTGAAGCAAAATGAAAAAAACAACCAAACAAGCTGTCTAGAAGTCTGTGCATATAATGATCATTTCCGGAAGTCTTTGCAAATGTATTTCTTCTTTACTGTAGAAAGCTAGTTTTTGCAGTGACTTTCCAGAGTCTCTTTCTGGGTTGTTTTTTTTTGTTGTTGTTTGATTTTTCTTATGCTAGACTTACCAAAAAAAAAAAATAATGGTGCGGGGGCCGTTAATGCTTGCAAACGAGGCTGTGTTACCATTCCACGAAGCTTGCAGTATAGCATTTTTTTGACAAAACGCCACAATTAAGCAAACTAAGGATGCGGAAATGTATTTCCCAGCCTCATAACAAGCTACTTGACGCATAGTCAAGTTTAGTACTGTGTTAAAAAAAAATTACGAATTACTGCATCTGCAAAATACTGAAGGCTCTGTGTTTGCAGATAGATGTGCCTTACTTCAGAACTTCCAGGACCCCTCTTGTTCCCGTAGCTTGCCTTCTACCAGAAATGGTTCCTCTGAAATGCCTTTTCTCTTTACAAACATCTAGTTCCACCTTGTCACACTCCTCCTAGCTTCAAATCATCTCACTGTTTGGGATCTGGATTCCTGCAAGGCAGGGATAACTGAGACGTTTGGGGTTTGCTTGCTAACGTTGTACCCACATGTCACTCTGTACATCCGTGCTCCAGTACACTCCTACTAAGATTATCTGCTTAGAAGGTTGAATGGGTTGGGAGGCTTGCTCATTCCCAGCCTGTCCTAAGCCAAACACTCCTGCAGCACCTGAATATTATGTGGTATTAGTGGAGATGTTTAGCTCGTGAGAAGGCAGCAGTGTAGTTAGTGCTCGCTGCCAGTATCTACTAGCACTCCTTAAATGAACTGGAACAGTTCGGACTGGTGTCATCCAGACTGCATTTAAAATCTTTACGGTTCAGTCTTTGCAGATAACTAACACCATCAAGTAATTTATTATGTGTCAGATACTGCACTATTGTCATTTGCTTGTGAAGCTAAGTGAAGTGTCTGGAGAGCAGGAATGGTCCAGCATCTGCTCCATAGATTGATCCAAACCTCCTTTGCTTGGGATCTTCAGATCCAGGCTTTGTGGAGTAAGACAGCCTTCATTTGTTACTGAACTGAAATACCAAAATGCAGGTTTTGATCATTAAATCATTAATACTCAAAATATTCTCAGTGAGGAATAAAGGTGTTCATCACCTAGCAGCTAGCTACCTGTTTGTAACTTAATGAACTTTATTCTTTAAATCCTCTGCTCAGACAGCTGTCGGAAGCAATTACCAGGCTCAGTAATGTTGAGTTACATTATGAAATACAGTCCATGGTGTAAACATGTAATTCCAGTTTCTGCTTGTAGAGGAGAAATACTCAGTTCAGGGTACGATAAGGAGATCTTTGTAATGTTCTAGTTTTTTACTTGAAGTCAGATGTCAGTACGTAGACTGCGTATATAAAAAGTCCTAAGTAAATAGATTTTGCATTTTATCTGAGAACTACCAGAAAAATACCACGGTGTGAAACCAGAAGAGTTGTGCTATGGAGTATGTCGTTAGCAAATCAGTGTACTTGTTATATTGCAGTGAGGAGAACAATATCATTGGTTGCTGCCGCTAGTTTAAGAAACAAAGTATTTCTGTTGCAGGATTTAGGTTCTTAATATCGCTACATGAATATAGATTACCTTAAAAATTAGATTATAGCTATATGTGTATATTGTAGTGTTAAGAAATGCTGATACCTTACTGCAAAGTCATTCCATGAGATGTTGTTCTCAGTTTTCAGCAACAAAGCTGTTTCTTACAAAGCAGATAGTCACCTAAAAACTGTTCAGTCATGCTGTGATGGTTTTTTAGTGCTTCACGACCATGCAAACTGTTTCCAAAGACTTCGGTTTTCTTGTTTATCCACAGTCATTTTCAGTGTTGTTCTTGGCAAGATTCTGCAGATGAAAGGGAAGTATTTACATGTTTTTGCCTGGATTGTGCTGATGGGTGGTCTTAATCCTGTAGCGAAGACACAAGGCAGATCCCAGCGTGCTTTCAGATGAGAATTTCACTGCTGCAGGTGCTGGTTATGGCGTATATGGCATGTGAATGGCAGCATTATGTTCTTACTGCAGGAAATAGAGTAGTAATTTAGAGTTAAATTCCTGGTTGGTTGATAAAACAGCATGAAGAATTTGTAAAATTATTTCTGAATATATTTTTAGAGCATTTTGGCTTCGACCTTTTGGTGTTCAAATTGTATGCAGGTTGAATGTTTACAGTGGAATGCTGGCTTTATCGTCAACTTTTTCCCCAGTATTTTTCTAGGTTTTTCCATTTTCTGTGAAACCCAGCGTTTGATCCAGTTACAGCAAAATAAGACGGCTTTACAAAATCAGGATACTTAATGAGGTGCAGGGATGTTATCGGGGAATAAGGAACAGTGAAAGGCTGGCTGAGAGGGATAGCAGCTTGTAAGTACAGTCAGAGGATCAAGAGAGGAAATAACTAAGCTAAAGACCAGTGTTAGCCCAAAAATGAATAGGTATAAGGTAGTTGTGATAAATCTAGGCTTAAATTGAGATGAAGCTTTTAACTATAACAGCTATTAGATTCTGACAGAGCTTCTGTTGGAGCTGGTATGAGTGGAAAGCAAATTGCGCTCCTCTTTCTGAAAGAGGCTTGTATGAAGTGATGCCAGCAAAAGCAGTGGTGGGGACTTGCTGACCCAGGAAGTCCCTTTCAATGCAATTTTCCTCTTCAGGAAAATCTGTCTGGACTTGTCTTTTGAACTTGAATTTAGTACACAGTGTGTTTGAATTATGTATAGCTGATTAAGAAATTCAGAGTCCTGATCTTTGAAAATAGGTTGTCTGTCTAACACTCCCCTACCCGCCCCCCCCCAAAGTTGTGATACTGACTTACAGAATGTTTATCTTGTGATTAAAAATATTATGTCAGGTGCTTTATGTTGAAGAACCAAAATATTTTTTAGTTCGAATGTACAGTGCAAGTGAAATCATGTGGGAGCTAAATGTTTTCCCAAATGTAAATGTTGTACTATGTAAATATGTTACTCCTATTGGAGACAGTTTGGATTCAGGAATTTAAAATATCACTTGGAAAAACACAGTTACAAACAAAATTGTATCATTAGTTTGTCTGTTTTATTGTTTTCTGTAACTAACTATTTATAAAACCTGTACTCTATTTAAAAAACAAAGTACACATGCTCAAGGCTTTAAAAATTGCTCTTCAAATCTTACCAACAAACTTTTAAAAGAGTAGACACTTGAAATTTTATATGAAAAATAATGTGAAGGTGATAAAACACAATGGAAGCAAGCAAGCATTTTTATTTATTAAAAACTATGTTTATTTTTTTGCTTAGAAATTCCAGTGAAATGTTTTAAACTCGAGAGTTTTTTGTATTCAGTTTTGGTATGAAGAATGGAGAAATGAATGCTGTTGTGGAATGTTAATGTAGTGCTGTTACATATCTTCACATCTAGAAACATGTAGTCTCACATGTCCTATTCTTTTAAGACTGTGCCTCCATCATTATAATGGCAATTATAAGCTATATAATAAAAATTTAACATCTGAAGACTGTTTTAAATCATGTTCTATGTTCTCCTTTCAATATTTCTTTCGCTAACTTAACAGATTCTACTGCCAGCTGTGCAAAATTAAAATAAAACACGGCACCTCAGGGGCATGATGATGTTGAACTGCCCTGCAGCAGGTTGAAATGTGCACGTACAGGATGGAGGTTCTGAAAGCAGCAGTTCATCTTCCCCAAGTAAGAGCGCTCTGGGCAAAATGGGAAAGGTGAAGCACTGTTGGTTTTTTGCTTGTTCAGCAAAAGGCTGAGTATCGGGGTTTCTTGTGTCCAGCTCTGCTAAACTGTGTCGCCTTGAGCAAGACGCTCAGCCTGTGTGAAACTGTAGGGCTGTTGGCAAGCGGTGTCAGTGAAAGTTGGGAAACCGTGGAATAATCATCATGTACAGGGCATCACTGTGTTACAGAATCGCAGGGTAGCTCGGGCTGGAAGAGACTGCTGGAGGTCATGTAGTCAAAACCTGTCAAAGCAGGTGAGCTAGAGCCGTTTGCCCAGGACTGAGACTTTTAATATCCCCACACCCTCTTTGGGCAGTCTGTTCCAGAGGTCAATCACCCTCACAGTAAAAAAGTGTTTTCTTAAATCTTTCATGAAATTTCCTGTGTTTCAGTTTGTCCCCATTGCCTCTTGTTCTTTCACTGGGCGCTCCTGAGAAGACTGGCTGAAGTGCAGTGGTTTATGCAGGCACTCCGTGTCCCAAAGAAAAGTGCCAAGCATGAAGTGGTGGGGAAAAGTCAATGTGAGTGCTCCCGTGTTCCTCTCATGGAGGTGGTTGGGCTCCCATCCCCAAAATAATCATCTGGGTTGAAATCTAGCACAAATCTCCTGAAAAGCCTCAATACTACCTTGAACAGTGTTTGAAGCTATGAGGAGCAGTAAAAGGAGGAGAAGATTCCCCTTCTCAGCTCCCCAGCCGACCTTGTTAGAAGAGGTCCTGGCAGCCTGACTGGTCCTCAGGTTGTGGTCTCTCGTGGCCAGCGCATCTCCAGGGGGTGTCCTACCTTCCCTTTGTCAGGACAGAAAAAAGATGTGAAGCCTGAACAGGTCTCCTGTCTGAGTTTTCTAGAAGCATCTCTCAAGGATTTTAAGTAAACAATAACTGAACGCTCCGGTACTCCTTTGGAGCTGTTTTTCTGATTTTTTTTTTTGTTTGTTTGTTTGTTTAAAAAAAAACCCTGAAATCTACTCTGTCCAAAACACTTCTTGCTCCCTGGGCTGTACAGACATGTTCAGTGACCACTACTTTAAGGAAGAATGAGTCTTTGTCTTCGCTAGCTCTGCTATTGCGTAGAAGACTAAGTTTGCATCCAAGTCTTTGCAAGATGAAGAATTTGGCTTTCAATTAAGACACAACCCTGTAATTTTGTCATCTTGGACTGAATCTCATTGGCCTAATATGCCCTAAAAGGTGTGGAAACCTACAGTTTTTAGCGCTTGTGGTTTTGAAAATACAGGCTTGTTGCACAGAAATAGTAACCAAAACATTTAGGTTTGTTTAATTTAGGCCTTTGATTATCTTGGGTTAGGAGAGTGTGTGAACCTTCTCGTTTCAGATTGAATAGTCTATTTTAGCTATGACTGAATTAAAACAAAAAATTCAAATTCATTAGAATGTTTCTTGCCTATATTTTTGCTACAGTTTTGCAGCAGACTTAGTGAAGTGGATCAAAAGCACCTCGGTCTGCAGCCTCAGGCTTCCGTCACTGCACAGGAGGGATACAATACTTGCCATGTAACTCGTGTAAGTTTGGCTAAAGCTGTAGCTAGTCTCGCAAGGTACCAAACACGTCTCAGCCTCAGGATAAGATCAAACACTTGTTTACTAGCGCGTTTTGTTTTTCAGCAGCTTTATAGTCACTAAGCTAAAACGGAATGAAATAGGCTGTATCAATTAAAGTGTATTTTGAGATGTGGAAAACCTTTCTCTTCTGAATCCCATAGAAAACAGCTCACTTCCATGAGCCAATCCAGCCTGGCCAACCTCGCTGCAGTGCCACGGTAAGGTATCGCGCGTCAGCAAACCAGGCCGTTACACCTGCTGCACAGAGCACAGCCATATTTCCACATTATCTGACGTCACTGGTGGTGTTAGATGTCTCCTGTAATTGAAAGTCTTTTGTCTAACACACAATAGCATTTCCCTTATAAGCTGTACTTCCCAGATTCTGGCATCTTGGGAAGAGAAATACCTGAATCATGGAAGTTACCCTGATCTGAAGCTGAACAACCTCTCTGAACAGAAAACTTGACAGATTAACACATCTGGATCTTAACATTATTTCAGTTGAAGGTTCCATAGTTTCAGGGAAGATCAGTGATTAATCTGGAGGACCCTGATCTGGATTCATTGAAATGTCTTATTTAGAACAACCTGTACTTAAAAAAAAAAAAAAAAAAAAAAAAAAAACAGACAAAACAAGCAACTCAGATGCTTGTTAAGTAGCCAAGAGTCCCCAGATTCTGTGCCAAATATTCTTGGGAACAAGGTGCAACACAAAAATCTCTGCATTCATCTGGCCAATATACATCATCTGTGATTCTAGTAACACCAAGTTTAACAGATATAGACTTAGAAATTATTAAGACTGCTCTAAAATTTGAAAATGCCTCTCCTTCCCTGAAATCTGACAAGTCAATGATGTTTCCAAAGTGAAAACTTTGGGTTGTCACAGAGTAAGTTCTGTTGCAAGCCACTGAATTTCGTTTTACATTAGCTCATGTAGGTGTTTCCTACAGCAGGCTCTCACCAGCCTCCCATCCCTTGGTGGCAGCAAACACCTGTGAGAGCGGTGAGCAGAGCACTCGCCATCAATGTTACTGTTTTGTTGGAGGAAAAAAAAAAAGTGATTTGGATCAAGTATAGGTTCATTTTACTCTGTGTGAAAGTAGCGGAACAAATACCAGCTTCTAGGGCTCTGATGGAAAATGATGTAGTAGATAATGATAGAATCAATGTTATTCTAAAACTTACTTTCTTGTTTGGTGTTACAGAAGCATACGGAAACACTGCGTTCCAGCAGCCTGCCATAGCCAGGTACTTCATTGGTTAATAACGGAGTCTCTGCAGCTGCTGCCTGAAACATCATGTTTTCAGGCTTGCTGGAGTCCATTTTACCAGCACACAGCTCCTGCATTGATTTTTTTTTTTTTTTTTTTTTCCTTCCCTTAACCACTCCCGGGATGCTTTAATTTTAGTATGGCTACATTATTTTTTTTAAGAAGCTACTTCGTTTTTTTTTTTTAGGTAACTTTTTTTTTAAGTAACATCTTTTTTTGCTTTTTCAAGTAACATTTTTTAAAAGCATCTCTGTAGAACAGTTTGACAAGCCCTTTAAAGGCCAGGCTTTGATTCAAATTTCAGCATTTGTCTCTACCAGAGCTGTGTTACTGGCAATATTTTGTTGGTGTTTTATTTTGTTTGGGTTTTTTTCCAGTTGACTGGATAATTTAAGTAGTAGCTGTGAATTTGTATCATGTCTACATGAATTTGTTTCATCCGTGTCAGGAATGAAAACTGCTGAAGAGGTAAGATTTTTTTTTTTTTCTGTATCTCATTAAACACATCTCTAAAATAAATTTCTTAAGGAGAGTTTGAGAACTGTACGCATACATGCTCAGATGCAAAGAAAAAAAAAAAGACGATGTGTATAGAGTAGGATTCTTTAGTATTTTCAGTTTAACCCCCCGTTCAGTTTTGTACCTGGACAGACCTGAAGCCCTCCGTTCCCTGCTAATGTTAGAAATGAGATTGCGTGCAATCGTTTGCCAACCTGCTGACGTTAGGCAGGGGGTGGGAGCAGCCAGGAGACGTAGGCGTTAATTCTCTGGCTACAGAAGCGCTAGAAGCTTAGAATTATGCCCATGCTTCAGGGAGTTGTTCCCACAGTGCCAGGCTGGCCACTCAAACTCTGTTTGCCAACCGATCATTAGAAGGAAGAGCTGGGAAGGATTACAAAAACCAGACAAAGCTAGTGCTGGTGAGAACATATGGGATTTATGTTCACATAAACTTTAATCTTCAGAGCAGTAGTCAGTTTGCGGGTATAAATCTTAATATTTTTGCCTAATTTGTCCTTAAATTCTAAAGCTCTTACCTGGTGGTAATGCCCACAGTGCAGTGAGTGCTTTATGATCACATATGGAGAGAGAGGCCCTGCCTTGCCCTGCGGGGCAGAGAAGTTTGCCAGCAGGTAACTCCACCTTTTATTTAGGATAAAAAGGCAAAAGCTAACTTGCTCTAGACTCATTCAGAGATGCCCTGTTTCTGAAATCCAAGCATATAACATTGAGAGCCAGCATTTGTGGGGGCGGGGGGGAAAGCTATTTCTCAGTCTCCCTCCTCAACTTCTTCCGTCTCGCTCTCAAGAATGCTCTCTTATCTTTCCTACAAGATACTTGCGCTTGAATATTGCATTACTGCAAGGAGAAAACTTAGAACTTGTGCTGAAGCCTGATTTTAAGTGGAAGCTTAAAATGCAGAGGGTGGTTATAAAAGCAGGACGTTTCTGAAGACTGCATCATGCAATACAGATGAAGATGCCGATTATTGGTCTCCAAACCACAGCCCTTCAGTTTGATTCATATAAATATGCACACCAGTACACCAAAGCCCGTCATCTGTCTAAACTTGCCACAATCCCATTCCTTTTGGCTAAACAAAGCAGGCAGGGTTGCGCATCTTGGGGCTATGTCAGTCTAAAGTACAGCTTTTGTTTCATATTCCTAGAAATTACTTCCTAGGATGGTCACAGGTCTAACACCAGATCCTTCTATTTTCTTGTTACCGGCCCTTTGCCCTCCTGGCTTTGTTGTGCCGCTTAATTTAAAAGTAAAGGTTTTGAACTGTTTGCATGGGCTTTTTTCTTTAAATATTTGCAGTATATTCTAAACATTTCACAAGAGGAGGGAAGGACAGAACTGTGACTCAAGCATGGAAATGAGCTTTGAGTCTCAAACATGTTGTCTAATACTTCCCCTTGCTTTCTAACTTCTTTGTAACACATAAATTCTTGTGCCCTGGCCATATCCCACCCGGAGTTATGTTCTGCCACCACAAGTTCTCATGTGACATCCTATATTGCCTTACCTCATGTTCTTCACCAAAAAAAAAAAAAAATTGAAAAAAACAGGCAAGCATAAAAACAGAGTGCAGTTCTGCCCAAAACAATGGTCTTCATAAGTGTAGTAAGCTTCTAAATTCAGATTGAGTACAGACTTCTTACACAACGCTCTACGAGGCTGCTCGATGTATATAGTCGTAGTGGAGTTAGTCCTATTGAGTAGAGGGTTCTTGGTCGTTTTTATTTATTTTATTTTTTTAATGGCTTGCTTAGTCCTTTGTTCCTGAATGCCCTCTTCTGACCGGGGATTAGCAAGTGTCCCACTGTCCCCTCTCCTCAGCCAGCTGTGTATATCGCTGTCTTCCATCTTACGTTACTGTGGGTGCTCACGTTACTGCGTTCATGCAGCACACTGTGACACTTCTCCTCCGCAGTTTCTTACCCCTAGGAGGTGGCATGCGAGCTCTCTAAAATAAAGCCTTGTACTACTAATGAATGAATCCATTTACTAGGGAAAGTCAGAGGTGCTGCAAGGATGTGGCTGTGGATTGCTGCTGAAAAGAGCTTTCCTCTCTGAGTCAGCATCGAGGAATTCAACTGTTGCCTTTGAAAAGAAAGCAGCACAGCACAGCAGAACAGGGAGAAGGAAACGGATTACTTTCAGAACAGTTAAATAGTTGCAGCTCCTGTGGATCTGGAATGCCCCTGCCTTATCTTGTTACCCAGAGTCCCTTTAACGGGAGCAATTTTTCACCCGCTGTGGGTTGTGCTTCAGGCTCTGTGGGTAAAAGCAGCTCCTAGCAGCTGTGCTTGCGTGCAGGCGATCCCCGCTCCACAGAGAGCTCTCTTGCTGAACAAGCTCTGGAAGAGGATCTGAAAATGGAGCTCTCCCAGACACTGGGAAGGCTGGATTCACAACCAGTTTAGGATTTGGCTCTTGGTGAATGTTGTGTTAGCACGGATGCTTCCGGACGCTCTTGCCCGCTGCAGGTACTGCGAGAGCTGTCCCGGTTCTCTGGCATATGAGGACCCTGCTCCTATTGCAGGTTCAGGGCTGGTTTACTAATTTGCAGGAGGGAGCCCGGGGTCCGCTCCAGATTGACTCTGCAGGCAATATTGAGACCATTCCTGGACCTCATTTAATTTGAACCCTGATTGTGTGATTTATAGCTATAGGAACTGAACTATGGTGACACACTGATAAACTAAGGTGATTGCCTGGTCTTCTCCATCCTTATAGCTGATGCTCATTTTCTTCTGTTTTGCCTGCACTTCCCTTGCCTGATGTAGGCTGTTCCTCTAAGTTTGGCCTTTCTGTCAGCAAAGACCTGATTTTGTCAGGCACTCAGCTTGCCCTCACCATGTTCTCAGCAGTGTCTCTATATTCAGTGAGTGTGGCAAAAAAAAAAAAAAACAAACCTGCCAGCAAACAGAAAGGCCTCGCTATGCTATGGGTAAGAGTCGAAAGATCAGGAGCTGCTTTTTCGTACAGCCCATTGCATTGCAGACTACACACGTACAGGCACACAGACAGTTCCTTGGCAGCACACAAATTGTACCTCTGGAAAGCGTACCTCTTTCAACAGCTGTTTTTTCCCCATTTGTCTTGAAAAATATTTATCTAGGTGATTTTAAAATACCCTGGGTTTTCTCTTGTTCTTTTAGTTGAGAGGCCAGACGTATGTGCCAGCTGTGCAGGTGCCTGTCCTTCATTTGAAGGGTTCCCCCATTTAACATTTATGGATAATTTACCCTCCCGTAAGATCCAGAACTATTAATTCGGATGTTTGGAGATGGAAGATGAACAAGGATTCATTGCAGTGACATATGATCACGTACTTAAGGAGGAAACAAAACAAATAGGTGATTATTTCCAAAAGCTGGAAGAATAGAGAGCTTTTGTGAGACCAGGCCGGCTGATGGTAGCTGCTGTGCTTCCCAACCCCCCCAAAAAAAAAAAAAATCATTTTTAGTTTTACAATCAAATACATTTTTAAATTCGAGGCTGGATCCCTGCCCCTCCGCGGGACTGGCGGTGTAGGAAGGCGGTGCGGTGGGGACCTGCACGTCCCCGAACGCCGCACAACCGCCCACCACGCTTCGCCGGGGGCCACCGGTCCCAGTGGCGAGCGGCTGCGTGCGGGACGTGACCAGGCCTCCCTCTGCAGCCCGCCTTCCCGCGGGGGCGGGCGGGCCGCCGACGGGCAGGCGGCTCGACCAGTAGCGACGCGCGGCAGGCAGCGCGGTCCAATCGGTGGCGGGGAGGGGCGGGGCGGGCTGGGTGCCGGCGGCACTGGCGGTGGCTGCGGCAGAGCGCGGGCGGCGGCGGAACGGAGCGGGTGGGATCAGACGGGATTAGACTCGGAGCAGCCATGTCTCTCTCCAACAAGCTCACCCTCGACAAGGTGGACGTGAAGGGCAAGCGGGTCGTCATGAGGTGAGGAGCTGGGGCTCCGCCGCACGGTGAGGGGAGGAACGGCGCCGGTGCCGCCGCCCCTGCTGCCCTTGTCCGGGCCCGGCCCTCAGCACCGGCCGGGCCCTGCGGGGCGGGCGGCGGGCAGGCCGCGGCGAGGGGTTTTCCACACAGCCTTCCCCAGGCAGCAGCCGCGAGTCACCTCAGCCCTCGGCAGCGGCTAATTATATTCTCTGAGGTTTTGGTTTGGGTTTTTTTCCCCCTTTTTTTTTTTTTTTTTTTTTTTCCCGTATGCCGGCTGTTGGGAAGGCCCCGCATATCCCGAATTTCCCCTCCCAGAAATGTATCTGTTCCCCCGTAAGGCGGGAGGGGTGCGAATCCAGGCCTGGCTGGGCTCTGAGAAAGCTGAAGCGGGCGGTGTCCAGCGCTGCCTCGGTGAATCACTCTTCTTGGGCCTGCATGGCCCGCGGGCTGTCTGAGCGGAAAACTGGCCAGTCTAACGTATTTTTATACGGAAAAAAACAAACAAACAAACAAACAACTTATTCTCCGGTTCCCTTTTTCCTTCCTGCAAATCCAAAAACCGTTGCAATAAAAAAAAAAAAAAAAAAAGAAAATATGGCTCTGGCCAGCTACCCCAAGTAAAATAATAATTCAACTTTTTTTTTTTTTTGCAATAAGAGTCGAATCACAGGCATTCAGCACCCTAAAATAGGAGTTCGTAGCTTCTTTATAAAACATCAAGGCTTGCTGAAATCCTAATGTTGGGATTGCTGCCCAGTCCTGGGAGATAGGAGCACAGAGGTACAAGGTGATACATCCTGCTCCAAGTGCTTTTATTATGGGCTTCTTTGTCCAAGGTCACCGTAGTATGACTAGTATGTGTCTGTTACCTTGCTCGGTGAGTAGGCAGGTATAACAAAATTATAACTTATCTTCGTTGTAGTCTCTGTCAGGCAGCTTGCTCGTTTTATCTTGTCTCTCTGTCATCTTATTTTGAAGTATTTTCCTGAAAACTTGATTACCAGAAACTAGCCCCTATACTGAGCGCTGAAGAAGCTAGCTCAGATTTTGCACGCGCTTTCTAAATCTGGTACAACCTTTTTATCTCTAACAACTAGGTTTTTTTTCTTCCCATCTAACTGCTTTTTTCCTTTTCTGAGTTGTGTTACAGAGAACAGGCCTGCATTAGCAGAGGATGGGTTAGCCAGCTTCTAGTTTCTGGTAGTTAAAGCACATACCTATTTTTCTGTTCTGTGACGGGCTAATAAAACCGAGTGAAACTGCAGATGATGTACCAATCTTTGCGTTTCCCGCCTGCATCTCATTTCCCTGAAAAGAATCACCATGTGCTCTCAGTACTACTGAAATCAATATCTCTTTTCTTCTTCTCACATTCATCAAAATTTTGGCGTACTCATAACCTGCTTATTTTCCAGTCCTAATGCCGAAGCTGCAAGAGAAGTTGGGAATGGGGAGGAGAAAGGGTTCAGGGGGAGCTCAGATTTCCATTTTCTGCAGTGGGGAAGAAGGGTGAGCTGGGTCTTTCTTTTGTAGCTCTAATGGCTCAGTAACGCAAACTATTCCTTTATTCTCTCATTTTAGAATAATAGCACGATAATGGTGCTCTTCTTTCCCCTTTGTAGAGTTACTCTGCTGTACTGTGGGGCTGCCAGTTCAATTTCTTTCTGCTCAGCTACTCCTGTTTTGCTGGCAGCTTTTGTGGTTCTTTCTGTCTGTTTCTTGTGCTGAGCAGGCTGCGAGAGAATTCAAGCAACTTCCTAAATTTTATCGTTCGTTAATACAGATACCGAACGATGAAGGGTGAACTGTAACACCATGTTTCACTTTCCTCCTTCTGATGTGCTGTTACAGTCGGTTAGATGTTCCCTTCCGTAGCTCTGTGAGTAATGCCTGCCCTTGCTGTTACGCAACACAGCTTCCTGCTGCAGCTAGTCAGCACATGGGCGCAAGGTACACAAGTGAGAAATGGCTGATGAAACTCCTCCCTTCCATCCCTTCGTCGGGCAGGAGTAGGGAACTTACCTCTACATCCACGTCAGGTCTTCCAGTGGGAGTGTGATAAGCCACAGCACTCGGCCGTAGAGAGGTTAGAGCCGTAGAGAACAGAAATTCAATGTTGTAGGCCATAACTGGACAGCTTTTTTGAGCCTGCCTGCTTGCTGTAGTTGTCCAACCAAGTATTTTGGAGACCTCATTAGAGAACACAATGCCGCTTTTCATCATTTGCTTCCTTTCCCTTGGAAGCTCCTTGTCAGTGATCCGAGAGCGTGTTGTTTAAAGTGAAAAGGTTATGAGGAGCTTGTTCAATCTCGGTTGTATTCCTTGTTTCAGCATCATTGCTACTGTGGGCATGAGCATTAGGATGTATTGGTGGCATAGCTTTGCTAAATCATTCTAGCAGATGTTTGTTCTCCCTTTGTGTTCTATTATTACAGGCAGAGATACCTAACAACATACTGATTTCAAAACAGAACTTGTGTACAAGGCAGAGCTAAAAAACTTACTCTAATTGTAACATTGCTTTTCTAGCCAGTGCCTTTACTGGCAGGTTCCCTCACTCTTTATAAAAGGAATCTGTTGAATATTTAATTTGAATTTCTTTTTTTTTTAGAGTTGACTTCAATGTTCCAATGAAGGATCACAAAATAACCAACAATCAAAGGTAAGCCATAATTTCCATCCCAGATTGAAGCCCCAAAGTCTGTTTTCTCTCTGATTTTAGCCCAGTTCTGTTAGCAGTACCTGAAATGCTACTATGATTACGCTGTCTTTGCTCGTACCAGAATATTAAAAGTGTCTCAGAGAACGTCCGACAATTATTAATTAAAACCCCTGCAGCTATTAGGAAAATATGGTAACAAGGCTGCTTCTCACCGTAGCTGCTATGGAGAGTATATAGAAAAAGTCTCTTACTTGTACAGACCCTAAACTTCGTTCTTGAAATATGGTTGAAGTGTTATGACCACTTCACAACCATGTTCCTTTGGCTGTGTGTGAAAATCTGCTATATTTGTTGGTAATATCCAGAAGACTTTCTGCCTTCTGATTACCCTGCGGTTATGTTAGCTTGTTGGCTTAATGTTGGAATGATTGTTCTAGCGCAGCATACAAAGACATGGGGTTTAGAAACGGTGATACCAAATGTCTTGTCTTGCTTGTCTGTCACTGGCAGGCAGGTGCCGCTTTTGATCACCACAATATGCTCACTGTTCAATATTCCCAACATTTCTTTATTGGTTCAGGATCACAGACTAAACCAGGAAGCCCAGTAATGTTCAAGTGTATCCTGGCTGTCCTGGCGTTTATTAGCTACAAGCAATCAGCAGATACAAAATGCATTTTACTTCCGTGTTCTACATTGCATGGAAGATAACAGTGAAACATATGAAAACATGCTGGGACAAAGAATTTTGTTGATGCTTTCTGGATGGTGCTTCAGGATTCTCACGGTCCCTAGGAGAAGAGTAGGTTGGGTTAGCTCCACAGTGAAAGCTGTGCTCTGTGGGATGTGGTTAGTCTCCTAGACATTGTTCCAGCAAGGATAGGTTGCTGAGAAGCCCAGTGTCCCTTTTGGAGACTTAGTGGTGGTGATGCCCTGCTGTCTTTTCATGAGAGGCAGGCTGAACCGTGTGAACCCCAGAGGTAGGATGGACTTCTTAAGTAACTGTTCTGCCCAGCTCTTGTGCTCCTTTTCTCTTGTCACTTTTCAGGGGCAACTCCCTGGGCTCTGGTGTAAGTGGTCACTAAGTTTACTTGCCTGGTAAACTCTACTAGAATCCTTTTTAATTTGTTCTTCTCTGCCATTACAGAATCAAGGCTGCTGTTCCTACCATCAAGCACTGCTTGGATCATGGAGCCAAGTCAGTGGTGTTGATGAGTCACCTGGGCCGCCCGGACGGTGTTCCCATGCCTGACAAGTTCTCCTTGGCCCCAGTAGCTGTGGAGCTTAAAGCACTCATGGGCAGGTGAAGTAGAAGAGCAGTCCGGCATGCATCAGGCCCTCTCTGACAGCGGACCTGAATGCTTTCCCTTTTGAAAGGAAGAGTCACTGGTGGGATGACAGCTTGTCTCTTGTGTTTGCAGGGAGGTCTTATTCCTGAAGGACTGTGTTGGTCCTGAAGTGGAGAAGGCCTGTGCTAATCCTGCAGCTGGCTCCATCATCCTGCTAGAGAACCTCCGATTCCATGTAGAAGAAGAAGGGAAAGGGAAGGATGCTTCAGGGAACAAGGTGCAATTTCAAGTCTAGCTTTTGTGCATGCCTGCTCTGGTCTTACTGCCTTGTTTGTTGCAGATGGACGAGGAGCCACCAGCCTGGCGCTAAAATGCTAATTATGAATTTGCTCTGAGAAGCATGTCCGAGATCTTTAGTTCAGCATATCCAGTCATTTGTATCATGCTGTGCTAAAGTTTGAGTCAAATGCATTGAATTTCCAAGATGAAACAGCTTAAGTGAAAGGCTGTAGATTACTGTGCCACAGGTAGTATAGCCTCTGAAAGAAGGAACAAGCAGCAAAATAGGGCTGTGCAGGAAATTGCTTGCTGCTTATTAGACTTCATTTTGGGATGTCTAAAACAAAAAGCAAGGTCTGTTGGAGATAGTTTGTTGCCACTGGGGCCATAAGAATGACCCTTCTTTCTTGGTTATCTGGTTAGTGTTTTAATATAATGTTTAAACACTTTGCAGCATAGGGATTATCAAACCCTTTTATACCAAACTCTGCTCTTAAAGAGTAGTCATCTAGAACCAGACTGCCTTGCACCTCTGACATTTTCTTGAAGGTCAGGAAGAATGCTTGCCCCAGACAGCTGCTTTTCTTAGCGATGGTGACCCCACTGACTTTACACAGGCCTTGGCTCCTTTCAGATTCAGTGCATGGAGTGGAATGCTGACATCGTGTGGTGCCCTTTATGGGCTGACACAGGACTCCTGTAGCTTAGAAAACAGCCCAGAGATCTAGTAAGCCTTTGCAGATGGCAATGAGAAATGGAGAAAGTCTGGAATTATTCACTGCTAGAACTGTGTGCCACCGAAAGGCACTATGGCGGCAGGGAGAAGAGCAGGGCAAGAATTTAATTTGCTTTGGGAGACAGTCCCTTGGCATTGTGCATTTCTGTAATTCTCAGATTATTTAGCTGGGCATATGCACGTGGAAGCACGCACTGCAGTTGAGCACAAGAGACGTGCTGTTGACAGACCTAGCAGAGGTGAAAGTCAGTGCTAGTAAGTCAGTTACAGATGCTACTGATTTTAACAGGAGCACTTAATCTCTTTGTGTAAAGCCAGACAAGAGTACCTTCCTGCCCTTGTCCCTGTGGTGTAACATCTGGGTGCTAGCAGAGGCCTCCCTCGGGATGGTGAGCTGATAAAGCAGAAAGGCGCTTGGAGAGGTGATTCGCTTGACTGCCAGTCTGGGCCCTTCTCTAAGAGCAAGTGGCTGTAAAGTAGGTCCAAGCAGTCACTTACTGTCAAAGTGAGCTCTGCTGTCTTTTCATAGTGGGAAAGGAAACTGAACTACATGAGCCATCCCAGGAGGATTTGGTAGGATGCTTGGAGGCTGGAGAAAAAGTCTTTTAACAGAAATGCATCTGTTCTTGCCTACTACACGCTAACCTTATCTCCAGCTTTCTGATGTTGACTGCTTTCACTGTGGCTTGTTGTGGTGTGCAGGCTATTTATGAGTTAATCCTCAATGCAGTTGCTAAATCAATCCTTCAGGAGCTCATCCTTTTACCTGTGGCACTGGGAGACCATGCTTTCTTTGTTCAATAAGGGAGCGTGAGTTTGTTTAGTCTCATCTCAGCATTGCCTTGTCTTTGCACACAATTTCTGTGTCTGCACAAAACTGGAAACGTGTTGGAGAGAGACTGAAAGCTTGGTAGTGCTGCCATTCATTCCTGCTCTGTTGATGGACTAGAAACTTGAAGTAGGAACAGTCCTCAGGCTGTAATAGCAGTCTTGGGGAGTTTAACATGGAGTTTAAACCTTTTAAACCTTTTTATTGCTCCTGCTGGACTGGGAGAGAGCATACGAAATACAGTGACCCACAGGATGAACTGATTAGTTTCTCCAGCTGACTTTGCTTTGGGTTTACAAGATAAATTGCTGACTTTGACTTCAGTTTCAGAATCAACTCTCAACAAACTTGTCATTCTTTCTCTTTTTAGATCAAAGCTGAACCTGCCAAAGTGGAGGCTTTCAGAGCCTCTCTTTCTAAACTGGGAGATGTCTACATCAATGATGCTTTTGGAACTGCCCACCGAGCTCACAGGTGCGTATCCATTTGCTACCACAGGCAAAACTACGGAATGATGTCTGCCATGGAAACACATACAGCTTTGCCCCCAGTGAGTTTTAACTTCCTTTTGGGCTTATCCCATTACTCTGCTGTGTTTGTTCCTGAGTAATGGATTTAGTGGAGGTAGTTCTCAACAGTGTGTGCTCTTTCAAGTTTGACTCTTGTTGAAACAAGAGACAGCTGAAACTCTGAAGACTTGAGTGGACTTTTTAGACTTTGAAGATACAAAAATTACTTGCTTAGGACTTGTATAAATTGTCCTGCAATTACAGCAGATGTCTTTTCCAAAAGATTAATAGCTCCAGGTTGATTATTCTCATGGAGTGTGTTTAGACAGGTGTACTTGCAAACTTCAGTGGTCCTCATTGAGCTTGATTTCATAATCCAGTGCTGTTGGAGGAAGACATCTCTGTGCTTGCTATGCTTATTTGTCCCTCGGTGGTTTGGATCACCAGTTAACAGTATAAATGTCTTGCATATCAATATGTCTGTGCAAAAACAATCTCAGAAAGTAAACACGTACAGCCATCTTATCAAACTAGGAAAACAAAAAGCCTTGTGTTAGTTTCTATGCTGGTAGTAGCTATTCTCATTGCTGCAGCTGACTAAACAATTAGCTTTATAATGCTGTGAGACACAGGCGTGTTTGGACCTGTACTGATAGAAAATTTTTCCTTTCCTCACTCTTGACTTTATTCTGCAGCTCCATGGTAGGTGTCAATCTGCCTCAGAAGGCTGCTGGCTTCCTGATGAAGAAAGAACTGGATTATTTTGCTAAGGCCCTAGAGAGTCCGGAGAGACCCTTCTTAGCAATTCTTGGAGGGTAAGACACAAGAACGGATCGACTCTGTATTTCTCTTTAAGAAATGAAAAGTCACTTTGGCTTTTCAAGCAAGTACTCTCCTTTTAACTGTACCTACAGTTCAGGTTGTAGATAAGTCCTGAGATCTCTGTAAGACGTGAACGAGAGGAGCTAACTGACCATGTCCATGTAATGATACTATCAGGGTCTGCTCGTCATATCTCCTGTCCTCTCACATTCCCCAAATGGAGATAGTCCACGGCAGTTTGTTGTACAGGTGACCCAGAAGAACTGTTAGATACACATGATGGCCCTGAAA
Source organism: Chlamydotis macqueenii (assembly GCF_036417535.1). Lineage (NCBI taxonomy): Eukaryota > Metazoa > Chordata > Aves > Otidiformes > Otididae > Chlamydotis > Chlamydotis macqueenii. Next base: position 3,210,062 of record NC_141566.1, read on the forward strand.
CATTGTCAGTGACCTTTCCTCCACGGTTCAGAGTACAGGCATCCTGCAGGCTCAGCACTCTGTAAGTTGACACGATCTCTCATTATGCAATGGTGACCTACTGTAGCTGGATGGGCCTCCCTCCACTCTTCCATAGCAGCCAGCGTGCACAGAAACTTAAAGGTGCAAAACCAAGTGACTGCTTAAGCGTAGAAATAATTTCCCTTTGCTGCCCATTTTTGTCACCTGTGTACCCAGTTTAGCACTGAAATTCTATGACAGGGTATTTCAGTTCATCAGGTGAATTTCAGTTCATCGGGGGAATTAAAATATTTTGCTAAGTAACACAAAGCTGGGACATTGTAACATTCCCACGTTATTGATAGAAATATGTGGCTCATTCCTGCTTTTTACACTCGTAACTGTGGTTATTAAGAAGTAGTAGTCACTTCTCACATGAAGTTTTAATGTGACCTTGGTTATGCTGAACAATGCTTTTTTTTCTTTTTATTAGTACTTTTCCAAGGTTTACAGCTGCAGGTGACCCATCAGTAAGTGGTACGCACTCCTCATTGCCTGTGATGGAAGTTGCAGGTATATCACCAAGGGAAAGTTTGTTAGTTTGCTACCTTATCAGATGTTTGAGTTAGAGCAGCAGCTACGATGGCCAAAATGCTAAAATATCTGGCCTATTAGTAAAGTCTGGAAGTGGTGTAAATCCAGTGGGAGCAAAATAAACTTTTTAGAGAGGTGCGTAACGTGGGTGACCAGCATGTCTCAGTTTTGGAGCTTGATGGTGAACTCATTGTGCGGTCAGGGACTGATAAATGCCGACTGCATCTTAGCGAGCCACAGGAGGAGCTCTGAGAGCAGTTCAGAGCCAGAAAATACCATTAGCTGTTTGAAGGCCCCACCATTCCACTGGCAGTGCAGCTGGTTCCTAGGTGGGACAGCAGATTAAGCAACTCTTGCTCGATTGTACCAGAGGAAGCTGCATGTGGTTCAGCTGCAGGTTTGCCACTGCTTATATATAACAAAATTTGGCTTAGAGGATGAACTGAGAGCCCCTATACTAACAAGTAAAGTGTAAATGAAATATGTTGGCAAAGGAAGACCATGTGCAGGAAAGTAATTCAGTGCCAGGAGCAAGGTATGTGCAAAGGAAAGAAACAAAAATGTAATAACTCACCTTCACATCTCTTTTTCCCTGGAGCTGCACACGGCAAGATGGGCCCTGCAGGGTTTGCTGTGGCTCTGTCCCATCCCATCAACGCTTCTTTACCAGTTCAGTTCCGACAGTGCTGCAACATTAACAACTTCACAGCTTAAACTGGGGTTGGTGGCAGGACACCAGCACTCTCTATGTCACTATGGCTGGATTTGTAGAGGCAATTCCTGTTTCTTGTGGTTAGGGCTGGAAACATTTTATTGATGAAATTCATATCGTTATCCCTGTTTTAGAGATAGGGAAACTAAAGCAAAGGAAGAATAGTCTTATCTAATGTCACCAAGCAGGGCATGGTCCAACTAAGACTATAATGCAAGTCTCCTGAGTGCTGGCCTAGGTTTAGCTCAGGATTGTTTCTTAGGGTCTTTTATGAAGCTTTCTTTTAGATAACAACAAAAATTCCATACATGGCATCAAAGAGGGAAGACGGGAGACTTGTGTCTATTCACTGCCTGTTCTGCTATTCCTACATGAAATAATTTTGGTATTATTGTTATTTTATCATTTGTTTCTTGTGCCAAAAGCAGTCATCTGCTTTTGGGCAGGGCAGTTCTGTGTCACAGATCGTGCTCATAGTTTGAAGCTGTACTGTGAGAGTGACGGGGTGCTGGGCAGGTGACAGGAGCTGGGCATACAGTAGCTGGTACAGAGAATCTGGGCTTGGACAGTGGTTGTGAATGGCAGTGCTGTGATCTCTGCTCTGCCTTGCTGGAGAGGCAGGGGAAATCGGGCTGTGAAGTGCCAAACGAGGTTTATATTTAAATAGGAAAAAAGTGGAGGGCTGAATGATCCTTTGTTGGGTCATTCTCTCAGAATGGCCTTGACATGCCACAGTCACAATATTGCCATTACTGAATAGCAGTTGATTAATTCTGCTTTGACCCAAGAAGTCCTTGTGAGGCTTCATTCTGTCTTAGCCAAAGATTACTAATGAGTAAGTTCTGTCTGAGGAGTTTTGGGCAGTGGCTACGTTATTCATTCCTTTTCCTTTTCTCTCTCGCCAGAGCCAAAGTTCAGGATAAGATCCAGCTGATCAGTAACATGTTGGATAAGGTCAATGAGATGATCATTGGTGGTGGAATGGCATTCACCTTCCTCAAAGTGATCAACAACATGGAGGTATGAAAAGAGCGATTCTGTGTCTGCTCCTAGTAGAGAATATGGTCAGAATGTCCCTTACATGTTCTGGTATTGAGGACTGGCTGTCTCAACTCTGGCAGAGTAGGGGGCACTCAGAAGTTACTTGACAATCACTTTGCAAAAATGGGATTATGGCCTATGTCTATGGCTTAGGTGCTTTAAGAAAACAGCCTTTCGACTGCTGCTGTTCTCTGCTGTAATGACCGGTAGCTAAACAAATGCCTCTCTCTTACTTTTCCCAAATAATTTCTCTAGATTGGCAACTCTCTGTTTGATGAAGAGGGATCAAAAATTGTCAAGGACCTGATGGCCAAGGCAGAGAAGAACGGTGTGAAGATTACTCTGCCTGTTGACTTCATCACTGCAGACAAATTTGATGAGCACGCACAGACTGGGGAAGCCACAGTGGCTTCAGGCATTCCTGCTGGCTGGATGGTAGGTTTTGATAGGCAAGGGACTAGAAGAAGTAGCAGGCACCAGCAAGGTGGGACGGAAACGTCTTAAAGGAGTAGAAAGAGCAATTGTGACCCTTTGCAAATAGCTTTCTGAAGGCAGTAAGCTATGTAGAGTATGTTGGCTTCATTAAATTGAAGCCGTGTGGTTTGTCCTGAATTTTTAAGTCTAAAGTAGCTTTTGTGAGATTTGGATTAAAACAGCAAAATTCTTCTAAAACCTTCAGATCTGAATGCAGTAGAAATCCCTTTTATTTGACTGAAATTTAAGCAGAGTTGGCAAAAGTTTATAAATACCACGCCAGACACCACCCTACTGCAGCAGCTGCTGGCAAATCTCTGTTCCTCAGTGTTCCGTGCATACAGAGAAACCTTTGCTTCATATCCGGGGGGAGGAGGAAGCCTCTGAGGAACACAGCTAGACATGGGTGATTTGAGATGAGGGTCATCAGGAGGTGTATCTATGGCTTCTCTTACTTGTCTTAGGGCTTGGACTGCGGCCCTGAAAGTGTGAAGAAATTTGTTGAAGTTGTGGGAAGGGCGAAGCAAATTGTGTGGAATGGTCCAGTTGGTGTTTTTGAGTGGGACAAGTTTGCCAAAGGAACCAAAGCCCTAATGGACAAAGTGGTAGAAGTAACTGGAAAGGGCAGCATCACCATTATTGGTAAGTAGGTGTATGTGTTTGTTCTTGGCTTTCTAAATGCAACAAGGAAGCTTCTGCTTGCCAGTAGCACATAAAATTACTTGTCAAATTGGTTTTCTTTCCTAATGCTTTCATCTATGCTTCAGCTTGGAGACAGGGCTTTAAAAACTTCTGTCTGTACTGATGCTGAGCGTGTGGGAGCAGGACTAGCTGGTAGCAAGGCTATGGCCCTTCAGCTGGACAAAATCGGAATTTCTTCTGTGTCTCACTGATTTTGTTTGTACTACAGGTGGTGGAGATACAGCCACTTGCTGTGCCAAGTGGAACACTGAGGATAAAGTTAGCCATGTCAGCACGGGAGGTGGCGCCAGCCTGGAACTGCTAGAGGGTAACTGTTCTTTTCTCCTAACTTGTTTGAGCAAATCTGGTAGTTCTGAGTGCTCTGCCATGCGCTGATCCTCAAGAAAGCACAGCAATAGAGTGAATATCTTTTCTGTGCTGCCCCGTGGAGTTGCACGTAGCTTTTGAGCAATTAGCTCCTCATTGCTCTTTTGTAGTCCTAGAGGAAGAGAGGAAAGAAAATGGAGTATTCTTGCAAACAGCGCAGTCTGCCACTCCCAGAAAGCAAAAATGCTGGAATAGAAAATAAGCGGCCTTGCGAACGGGCTGTCTTTTGTAAATGATCCCCTGAGACACGCTAACCAGACTGCTTAAAATGCCCAGTTTCTGTTAGGGAAATCTCACCAGAATAGTCTCGAATTTTTGCCAGAAGTCTCCTTTCAGCGCATTGTTTGAACTTCCCTGGTTTTGGGGAGCCCTCTAGTGATCACTTACAAACCTGCGCGAGGGTACTTGGAATTCAAAATGGTGAGAATTTACAGGATTCTTCTAATGAGTTACATTGTACTCTAAATGAGTTTTCATTTCCTCTGGTAATTAGCTGTTTCCCAATATGTGTAAATTATCTAATGCTGTCAACTTCTCTGTCGAAGAGAAACTGTGCTAAACTGCACTGCAGCTGTTGGTTTCCAGCAGTTAGATGCGAGACAGAGCTTTTGTTTCTGTTGCCTAGGGAGTGATGGTAAAGGGAAAGAATGCACATGGCTAGAAGGAAACACTGTGCAACCGATTTATTCAAAAGGACAAACTTGTCTAAGTTTTGGCCCAAAATATGGGTTTGTGTGTGTGATCTTTTAAATGTAACGGAAGTCTGGCTAATTAGAAAAGCTTCTGAAGATTAAAATAAAGGCAACCTCCCCCACCAAAAAAACCTCCAGCAAACTAGCAAGTTGTGAACAGCGTTAAAATTCAGTACGGCCACACAGCTTGAGCATTAGAAGGCAGATTTCCTGGGGAAAAAAAAAAAAAAGCAAAACCAGAATGGTCTCTCTTCATTATTAAAATAGGACAAAAAGCTAAAAATGCTTTAGAAAACATTGCACTTTAATAATCTGGGCCCTCCTACTCAAAGATGAGTATATTCCTTGCATCAGTGGGCATGAGGGATGTAAATATCTAGACCTGGGTGGTTTAGTCCCAGTAAAAGACTTGAGACTTGTAGGAGGCTTTGTTTCTTTTTTCTTATTTCATTCTTAAGATTTCCACCATACGCTCCAAAGTTCTATTTACATGCCACTAGGGATTGAAGAAAGTATGCAGCAACTCCCTAGATGCAATCAGAAATCTGTTTGCTATCAAATTTAGTGGAAAAAGACCTTAGGTGTTTGGACCTGACCCTAGCAGGGACTTGGATAGACATTTACCATTATTGTTAATTGAGAATTGATGACTGGTATGTTAATCTGTCTGCTGACACAGGAGCGCAGCTGTGCTCCGGACACTCAGCACAGCCTTAAAAGGTATTTACTGTGCGGAACAGTTTAAATGTAACCCATATGCCGTAAGAGCCGCAGTCATCAACAGAAGTGTATGTAGAGCCAAGCTCTTCCATTTTTAACCTATAATTTCTGATTATTATTATTTTTTTTAATATATGCTTAAATGTTGCAATTGCAAGTGTAAAGCTCAGTTGTTAGAGAGCAGAGGGTTTCCTAACTTTATTGGTATATTTATCTGCTAACAGGTAAGGTTCTTCCTGGCGTGGATGCCTTGAGCAACGTGTAGAGAACAGAGTATCGCCCCACTTCCTGGTCCTGTGCACAGCCCCTGAGATTCAACACTTCAGCGCTTCTGTATTTCAACTCTGCGATAGGCAGATCACAGTGTAAACCGAAACTGGACAGGGTTTGAGGAGAAGACAGCAGAGATGTTCTACGACTGCAGTTTACATGATGTGGATTTGTCCACTGTTACCCCACTTGAATTAACGTAGTGAGTTTAAACTGTTGTTGTGAATTTAGAGTGTATATATTTATATTTTGCCTTTTCAAAGAGATTAATCCCTGTTAGACATGTCTGTTTCTCAGAAAGGAGTGCACTGTTTAGCTTCAATGTTCTTAGCAGGCATTTTCATCACTCGACACGGTTCAGAAACATGAGGGGACTCCAGTTTTTTGGAGGCTGATTGTAATAGCTGCTGAATAAACATATTTAAAGTGCTCCCAGGTTGCATATGGTCTTTCTTTCAGATTTTTAGAATGGTCTACATTACAATATTTTCTTTCTAGCATCAGGAGTTGGAGGTATTTTTCCTTTTTGCATTAATTATAATATTTGTAAATATCCTTTTATTTTTGTCCAGTGGATCTGTAAGCACTCAGTTATCATCAGAATGAACATTGGTAAGGAAGTAAACTGTTACAGGTGTGCTATTATGTTAAAACTTCCATGCCATCAAGTGATAAAGTAAGATGAAATTTTGAATGTGCAAGTGTAGTAAAAAAGTGCAAATTTAAAAGTGTTTTTCATCTCATAGTAGGCAACTAATGTATCTAAATCTGAATATAGGGGAAACTCTGAAGACCAAGGCAGGTAAAAATTGAGTCCCAGGCAAACAGAACTGCAGTGCACCTTTGCTCAAGTTTGTGGTCCTAAAAGCTCTGAAACTGGCATAGTAAAACCACACAGTCGGACAGTTGGGCTTATGTGTGTGGCTTACGCTCATTGCAGAACCGCAAGTATTGTCAGTGGAGGACCACCAGCACGGTGCAAATGTATAAAGTTGGGATTTCCGTTTTGAGCGTCGTGCATTGGCTCATACGCTTGCTGCGAGACCCAAATGCAAGCACAGGGTGGCTCTAAACCAAACTCAGGACTACTCCAAGCTCAGATTGGCTCCTGAGCCTCCAAAAGTGTGTGTTGGATTCCGTTAGCAGTCACAGCTCTGCTCTTACGAACTGTAAGAAGATGCAGTGCTCCAGCTGAACTGCTTGTGTATCTTCCTGCTGGATCAGAGAAAAGGCAGTGATGTAAAGCAGAGATTGCCTGGTTTTATTCCCAGTGAATTCCCAGCAGTATTGTTAGGGTGCTTCCCGGGAGGTTTTGCATGGCCTGAATAGTATAAAGCAGCCAGGACGAACCATGGAGAGAATCTTTGAGGTAAGCCGTAAGCCACAACACAAAGTATGCTTTTAAGTTAATTTGTATGTACATACATAACACTACCAAGACAAAATGAAAGCATGTGTTAGAAACAAGACACAGCCTACTTGCCAAATTTTACTCGGTCATGGTGGGATGGGAATTAAACCCAATAATGCTGAAGAGTGTATAAAGCTGTGCATAAAATACATACTCGTTACATTTTAAAGCTAAAAGTGACTATTGCAAAGAAAAGAAACTGGAAATAATGCAAATGACTGCAGCGCTGTGGTTTTCTCCTCCTCCTCCCCTCCTTTGTAAATCTCCCAAGCATTGTCTGATTACGCATGAATGATGCAGATTTTTGCTAGGATTGCTTTCTCGCTGTTACTCATGTTTTCCAGGCAGGGGTGCGGACCTCCGACAGCTGCAGTAACGAGGCAAAGAAAGGAGTGAGCTTGTCTGCCACAAAAAGACTATGGATTTTGGAAATCCAGTACTACAAAAACAAACATTCCACCATGTTTTATAACAGCTCATTCTTGTCTGGCTCTGGCAAACAAGGCCTTGTGACAGCACGGCCCATTTTAGTGTCACTCTCATACCCCTGTCTTGCTGATTCCCATGGAGCAATAACAGACTTTCCCTCTTCAGCTCCTTTCGCAGTGTTTACAGTCAAAGGCTGGTGTGCGGCCCCTATCTCTGCTGGGTTTTTTTACCCTCTTCATCAAAAACAATGAAACAAAGCTATCTGTAATCAAATATAGTAAGGAGTAGTATTGCTCCATGAACATGGATGTCTGCACTTAAAAACATTTATCCACCTGACTTTGGATGCTTGCTACTCCCATCTTTCAAATGTCCTTTTGTTTTCACGTGGCTTGTTTTAACTAATGCGGTGTCCAGGTCTGTGTGCTCAATGTAGCAAACCTTGTACAGCAAGGGCAGAGGGAAGCTCAGCTTTATGGATTGTACAGAAAACATCAACGGTACTTGGAAAAAGTTAGTTATACGAAGGGCAGTCACCCTGCAGCACTGGTGACTCAGCAGCCACATGTGGGCATGTCAGCCCTGATGGGGCAGAGGGGGCCCAGAACATCCTTCATATTTGCAGTTTGGCTGGCCAGGAAGCCAGCTGTGCCAAAAGTACCTTTGTAACTGCTAGAATATCAAAACCTTTTGGTACAGCTCTGCCTTTCCAAGGAGGGGACTGTGTGTGGGCAGCGGCCATTTTGTGACTGATGCCATGATAGTGGGGAACACATCCCCCTCTCTTGGAGGGAAGGATGAACATCTCCATCCCCATCCCCCTTTTTCTGTGTGTTCCCCTTGACTCCTGCCTTCTTGGTCTGCCTCACAGCCCAGGCAATGTTTCACGAAGGACTTTTATGTGTTTAGCCCCCAGGTGCCTGCATGTCCCAGGCCTGTTGGGAGAGGAGCTGCCTCCATGGACCACCCGCCTGGACCACCTCTCCTCCATCGACCAGGACGTGGAAATCTAAAGGAGCCTAGGCAGGCAGCTCCCTTCCGACCCGGGTCCGCGCAGCGAGGGTTGTGCTCCCGCTCAGCGCTCGGGCGGTGAGGCCGGCCCGGCAGCTCCCGCCGGCGGGCGGTGAGGCGGCGGGGCGGGAGGACTACACTTCCCGGCCGCCTTTGCAGGCGCTTGGCCCAGCGGGGGATGCCGGGTGCCGTAGTTGCAGCCGCCTGGTGAAAGTTAATAACTGAATCTGGGGTAGGCACTTCCCAGAGCTCCTCGCTGTGTCTCATTGCCATGCCGGCTTTGTCACCTCGGAGGGAAGAGGAGCAAGATGGATGAGCGGGCGGCCGCAGGGGCAGGCGCCCGCGGGGTAAGGAGCGGGTGTGGACGCGGTGGCGGGGGGGAGGCTGGGGCCGCCGCTGCGAGGCCGGTTGAGGGAGGGGAGCGCGGCTTGGCCTCTGCCCCGCCGGCCCCCCTCCCCCGCCGCCCACTCCCAGGACGAGGAGGGGGCCGCGGCCGCCCTGCCCCGCCGGGATGCCGGGCTCGGGGGCAGGTGCAGCGGGGAGCGGGGCCGGTGTTCTCCCGGCGGAGGGGCGGCTGAGGCGGGGGCGCGCGGCGCCGGCTCCCGCCCTAACGGCTGCGGTGGCCCCGGCCTGGCCCTCGGTGACCAGCGCCCCTGAGGTAAACGGTGGCCGAAACCCCTCCGTGCCCCCTCCTCGCACCTCCCGGCACGGGGCTGTACGGCCCCGCCGCTCCCCCGAGGCGGGGGTTCTCCCTCAGAGCCCGGGGAAGGGGCTCCCCCGTTTCTCCGCTGCCCTGACGGAGACCACCTCCCTCCCCGGGGGGAAGGGCCAGTTCTGTGGCTCAGCCCGCCAACCCCGGGACCATGTCCGGCATTTGGAGGGGGGGGGGTCTTGGGGAAGTCTCGCTATGGCGAGGAGAAAGCTGCGAGGGCTTGCAGTGGGGTCTGTTCTTGGGCGTTGTGGTGGGGACAGAGGAGTCGGGGCGAAGGAAAGAGCAGAGCCACCCTGCCCCTTCCCAGGTCCATTTCCAAGTCCAGGTAATGCGAGGGGGTGTTTTACTACCTGCAGTCCTGCTGAGGAGGTCCAGGGCCTCTGCCCCTGCCACAGCTGCAGGAGATGGTGCCTGCCCTGCCCTCCTCTTCCCTCCAGAGTCCCTGTCCCTGTTGGCCCCAAACACCTGCAGGAGCTGATCTGCATCTGCCCAAACTCGGAATTAAGCAGAAGTGACTCCAAATCCTCCTGCTTTGATCTCCGAGAGAACAAAATGCCAGTCTGAGGGTGATAATCCTGGAAGAGTTAAAAGCTTTACGTTTGCATCCTTGCCTGGTAGAGAGTGGGGATCCCACCAGCACCTTGAGGCTCGGGGTTTAGCCATCCCTGCCCTCACGTTGAAAGATTATGCCTTTCCTTAGCAGTGTGGTTCAGGTAGGCCCATAAATATCACCAGGACTTTTACCAAAGGAAGAAGCAGAAGCCCAAATCCTGTCTGTCTCAGTACTTTTTGAGGACGGTGAGGGCTGAAAGGCCAAATCTTGAGTGTGGAGGAGCTGTGGTGGTCACAGCAACTTGGGTGACCTAAAATACCCACTGCTTTTGCTTGATGTTGTAACTAGCCAAGAACTGACTGAACAGCCAGCGTGGGGTAGGATAGCCCAGCACTTCTGTAGTGACTTCTCATGACATTCGGGCTCACGCTCTGGCCCTTGGCATCCTCACCTGGAATCTCCCATCATGAGATGCATAAAGAAGATCCCCATTCAATTTTCAGGTTAAAATTTTCAGAGTGTCACCTCTGATAAATAGTCCTCAATTCAGCCCTAATGCAATATAAAATAGCAAATTCCATTTTAATTCACTTTTCATTTTTGTTCTACTTCTTAATGGTAATTTTTCATTAAGCATCGGATCCTGTCCTAGTATTTCTCATTAGTAAGGCTCAAGGTGCTTTACAGAAGAGGTAAAAATACGATTACTCCAATTATCCTTATTAAGGCTTAGGTTTTGGGCAGCTTCTGCAGATAATACAGGTCATAAGTAATTAAGAGCACAATCTAATTAAAAGAAATCCCCAGTTGTAAACCGAAGTGCCACACTGAAGAAGCCAGTCTTCAAAGGCACGGCCTTGTAACCTAAACTCCCTGATCAGGACAGTATCCCATTAACCTGCAAATCGTCGCTCCCCTGACCCATCTGCCCCAACAGCAGGTACATCCACACGCCTGTGCAGGACCCAAGGAGGGAGAGGGTCGGGGAGTTTCAGTGACCAAAAGCAGTCTGGAGAGTGTTCTCCTGTTGAAGTCCCTTATCTTGTCATTTCAGTAATCAGTGTCTCGTGTTCGGAGGCTCACCAAAACGTACAGCCGGAACTGAGCAAGGTTAGATGTCGAACTAATTTAGATTTTTAGCAGAAATAGTTGTTGGAAGTTAGAAGCATTGCTCAATTGGAGTCAGGAAGATACAAAGAAATTTGTGGATCCAGTTTGTACATGACCTAAATAGAATTCTGCTCTGAACTTGCTCTGAACACCTTGTCAAATTTCGTCAAAGTTGGACATGAACTTTCAAGTTTGGGAATTTACGCTCTAGATTGCTAGTGCTAAACTGGGTCTGTGTATCCCAACACCTGTGTGTCCCCACTGGAAGCCGAGTATCTCGGGACCGCTGTTCATCTACATAACTCAGCAGCAGGGCTACGTGCATGAAATCCTTGTTCTCATTCCAAATACCTGCTGTCACATATTACTTATTCTGTGGGAATGTTTTTTGCTCCGATTTGTGGTTACGCAGTGTTCAGCAATGACCTAATTGCAACGTTCTCATTAGGCAGAGAAATTTGAGTTTGGCTTTACAGTTTACTTTCTCAGTAAGTAAATCATTGCTCCGTAACACCGTCTGCCATCAGGACTGTCACTTCAGCCCCGTGTTTTATGAGGGATCATAAGGCAGATGAAGGCACTTTGAAGTGTGTGTATCTACAACAGCTTCTCACATTTTACAATTTTAATGTCTAGCTTAGCTCAGACCATCTTGTCGATGAAAATTCCTGAATTTGATGAACTACAGCAGCTTTCTTACCACTAAAGAAACTGCAGCTGTGTTAGTTTGGTGTTGGGTAGTTTCCTTGAAAGCTGGTGATATACGAGCAGCTACAAATAAAGCTGAGAAAGGCCAGACGACTTTTCTGACTGTGATGAGGCTTAATCTTGGCCGGGGAACGCTGGTGTAATTTTCAAATGTAACTCAAAGGGATGCTGATTGCAAGTTACACTAAAATGAGGCCCTCAGTGCCCTGGGGTCTTGGAGAGACCTGTATCTTGATCTATCTGTGCCCTAATTTCTTCATTTGTATTGTGTTAAACTGTAATTCAGTCTCATATGCTGGAAACTTTGACTGGTAAGGCGTGACTTGAGCTGTGGGTAATGCTGGTGGTACTGGAAATCTGCGACAAATGACAGAAGGAAAGCTACAGAAATAAGGAAGCAGGGAGTGCAGACATTTTGAGCAGCAGAAGGAGAGAGGGTGAGAACGAGAAAGGGAGGAGGGACAAAGGAAGGAAAACTATAAAAGAAAAAGCAGGAAGAAAACTAAAATACCACTGTTGTAGGTAATGATTGGTGTGGTGTGGGTGAGGCTTTGCAATTGAACCAAATTTCCCTAAGAACATTATCATATGTCACTTAAGGAGGGAGGAGAAGGGAAGAGGGTTCCTGGAGAAGTGCATGTCCACACAATGAAGCCTTTGGTTTCTTCCCTTGCACATTTGTAGAACGCTCACGTCTTTCCCTTACCCCAGGAGACATTCCCATTTCCTTTCATTTACCAGTGTTTGGAAGGCGGAAGGAGATGAGGTGCTGTTGGGTTCCCTTATTAACTTAATCTGTGGGCAGCCCTACATAAATCATTGAATTTCCTAGTCTTGATAGAACGAGGTATTTGTACAATGAAGTCAAACAGAAGCCCGAGGTTCCTGCACGGGGAGGCTTTGACGCTGTTCCAGTCCTGTGCCTGTGACTCTTTACGCGTGCATTTCTTTGAAGTCTGAAGCTTAGGAGCCTGCATTAATGATCAAGGGACAGAGCTGAATACAGAACTTGTATGGTACGAAGGTAAAGGTGTGGGTATGAATGTGGGAAGAGAATATTTAAGAGCAGTCTGGCATGTATAGTTAATAATATTTTTTTTTAAAAGTAATCATGTTAATTTTCTATACTTACTCAAGTTCTCAAGGCTTTTAGCATCTTCTCATTCCATGTAGATCAGTGGTCTCTTGCTGAGTTCTCTCATGTTCAAAATATGCTTCCTTGAAAAGCAGAAAACTTGAGGTTTGAAACCTTTTCTCCTTTTCTACAATGGCAAACTTGCTCCGATCCCTTAGACAGGAGTCTGTTCCTCATGCAGCGCTTTGGAGCGCTGTGCTTGGCATTTGGCTGTCCCTCTGTCCCACTCAGCCAAGTGCCGGTGATCCCTGAATGCTTACAGAGTTCCGTGGGACTCTGCAGATGGGAGGCTCTTCTGAAGTTGAGATTTGTCAGGAGCAGAATGCATTAGAACAATTATTTCTGATTTTGACTGATGATTGTTAAAACTCCTTTTTACCACTGTGTTTGTTCCTTTTAAGGCTTTTAGCTGTTTCTTGAATTCAGGAGCTGTTCTTCCCATTTTTTACTTCAATAAAGTAAAACAGTCAAAGTAAAATGCTGTGTATCTTGCCACACTAAATATACAGATATCTACTGATGGAAACACTGAAATAGACCCTGGGTTTCAATTTCTGACCCACTATTTTAATTGCTTTTTCCAGAACTCCACCCTAATTGCTGCTTTTTGTTGATTGAACAGCAAATCAGTTCCCCTCTAAGCCCCAGGATTACCAAAATTCAGAAGAAGCAAAGGTCAGATTTTCAAGACAGCTTATATGTAAAGACCTTAGGAAGCAGATCCTAAGGTGGTATTTATGTTGTACCTGATACGGAGCTGCTTTCAAAATACTGGCCCTAGGCACCAGGGGATTTGCAGTCTGGATGTCTCCCATGTGATGGAGGGGTATAAACCTTCCACGGGGCTTTGGGAGCACCGGCCCCTCCCTGGTATCGTTCACACTCCCACATTTAATTCAGCCGTGGCTGCACGCTCCACCTGATACTGACTGTGCTCCTCAAGGGGAAAAACTGGAGACCACAGGCCTCTCCCCGTGAATGGCTGGGACCCCTTTCTCCAACCTAATATTGCTGCTGGAAACTGAATCTCTTCAGCATCCCAAACACTTGGAAGCCATCCTCATTAACAAGTTGCTGAGCCCCTTGCAGGTGTTGAAAGCGGGGGCTGGCAGGTCCAGCCCAGCGATGCAGCTCTGGGGCAGCAGCTCAGAGCTCGGCCGTTCTCCAGGAATGGCTTTACTCTGACTCCCATTGATAGGGCTGCAGTAGGAAGTCTCGTAAATGTTTTTTAAGCGTTGGATTTCTTTATGTATTTAACACCGCAGTGTAAATGAGTATTTATGAAGGTGTCTGAGGTCTTTGGATCAGATATGTCACATCAAGCTCTGATCCAAAGCCCACTGTAGCCCAGCAGCAAAACCCCACCTCTGACATTGTTCTCCCCTCTTGCCCTCGGGGAATTAAAAAGGCGAATTATTTTAAGCAGTTCAACATGTACTGAGCTTCAGTTTGTTAGCTAAGAAAGAGTATAATGTCTTTTCAGGACTATGTTCAAAACTAAAGAACAAAAAGCTACCTTGAAAAATGGCCGTTGGGAAGCAGACTGGCAAAAGCCAAGAAACTCGAGCCCTTTGCTAATGAATACTCTGTCCTTAACTCACATTGTCTCTTTTGTTTCCCACACTCTCACGAGCTGCACATGGATTCAATTTGCCAGCCTTTAACCCTTCTCACTGATGCCTGATCTGTGCATAGTTTGGAAACTGGGACAGCTGTCACTTAGGTACTTGGCTTTGTTTTTATTTTTTTTTTTTAATTTTTTTTTTTTTCTCCTGATCTGTTTGTCCCTGTGCAGTCTCTGGCTCGGATGCGGTAAAGTAATCCAGGAGGGGTGTGGACAAAGCCTGGGTGCATGCTAGGGAGAAGGAGGCAAAGCTTTTCAGCTTCCTGGCAAAGGGTGGAACAGAGAGAGGGCTGGAGGCAGGTTTGCTTTGATTAAAACACAGTAGCATTTCCACTGAGATTACTGCAGGAGATGTTGGTGCTATACTAGCACTTTTTTAAGAAGAGCTGGTTTTCTTGGCATAGCTCTAAAACTGATGGAAAGTCAAGGTGGAGCCAAGGGATTTGGCATCATGGGAACTTCTTACACCAGCTTGTCTTTGTGAACAGCACAGCAGAACTGCTTTCTGCAGAGAGAAGCATTAAACATCAGATGTTTATTTGTGGTGGTGAAATTTATTCCAGTGAATGATGATTGCCCATAGTAAACACACTTCTTAGTCATGACTGTATTGTTTCCAAACAGCTCCTAGAGTTGCTGTTTGCTAAATTGATAGGGATCTAATTAATCATTCATTTTAAACAAAAATGGCATTGCATATCAAAAACATAATATATTTTCGTTCCTCGTTTTTCCTCTAGATAACTATTGAACAAAGATCACCAGCAGAGAGTGCTGGTGCTCTTCCAGAACGTGGCAGCAGCTTCTGAAATTGATTGTAAAATCTAATCAGGTTTTGTTCCGTAATTCTATTTTTCGTTTTTCGTTTCTGTGAAAATGAAATATTAATCAATTATCTGTAACTTGATATCTTGTTGTCTCTTATTATCAATGTTTTTGTAGCTTACTAGAGGAGAAAGATTGTTTTTAGGAGCATGACTATGTCCTCAGAAAAATTATAATTGTCACTTTTTGAATCAATTATTTAAACAGAATTTCATAGATTTTGTTCGAATGCATTTGACCTTTCTTGTACATAACATTATTTCTCCTTTCATGTCTCTTCTTTAATTTCATGTTCAAAATAATCTGTTTACTATTGAGTACAGCTTCTATGAGGTGGGGGAAGATGGCCCTGCTCCTACCATTGGTGGAGCTCTAGCACCTATATGGGCGCTCATTGTTTCACTGAGACCATACTTTTAGCCTTCCCAGGCAATGGAAGGTTGCTTCCAGTCAAAGATAACTTTTGGTTGGGCCTCTTTCATTTCTCAGTTCTGAGTCTGATTCTAACATCAATCTTTAAAAGGAGTTGCAAAAGCTTTAAATCAAAAAGCACCCCCTCTCCCCCGTCCACATGTTATTTATCAATACAGTTGCACCATTCTAAGTCCCAAAGACTTTGAAGAGTTTAGGCTTTTTGGTTTGGAATCAGCCATGGTTTTCCCCTCTTAATCTTTATGATCATTGAAATATCAGGATTATCAAATCTGGGGTGGTTTTTTTTTTGTTTTTTTTTTTTTTCTTTCTGCAGAACCTGCTGTACATCTCGTGCTCTTGTGATTTCATACATTCTTTAGTCGTCAAGAGCAAACAAAGACTGAGTTGAAGTGCAGGGCCTCCATGCCTTAGTCTTACAATTCACTCTGATCCAAATCCATTGAAAGTTGAGGGAATCTTTTAATTCATTTCAGCAGATTTTGAAGAGGCATCTCTTTGAAAAGAGGCATGAGAAGCAAGAGTGCAGAGAAACAAGGGAGGTGGTCAACTTTTGTACATCAGGATTGTTAACATACAATAGACATCAGTTAAAGGTTTACAGGTCCCGCTTTTGGAGAAGAGCGGTGTCTTGTAAGGAAATCCCTTTGTCCAGACTAACCCTGCTGTCCTTATTTTGCCAAACTACACGTAAGTCTAGGGAACTGGGGTGTGAATGCATTTAAAGCAAAGCTGAAACATGTAATTTGTTTTTTTTCCATAGTTAGCAGTTGTTTATCACTCTTCTAGTTACACAGCTTTCTTCTGAAATTCTGCATAACAAGGGGCCAAGGTTCAGCAGTTAGAATAATTCTCGTTACAGGTGGTACCTGATCAATCAACTCATGGGTGACACATCACTGCTGACCTTTATATTGCGCTTCACCATGGTAAGCTCTTTCTTTTCTCCCCCTTCCTGTGCAGGCCCTTTCTTCACCCAAGGAACCATGCTGAACTTGAGTTACACTCCATTAGAGGTACCATCCACACTGACATACTTTTCAAAAATCTTCACACGCAGTAACATGCAAAACCGGAGATGAGCGGGAGCCGTGTTACAGTGTAAATCGCAATAAAGACAGGACATGAAGTTGGCTGAGCAAAAGTCTCTGTAGCAACTACTTCCCTCCCAGAAGTTATGTGGTCATTAAAGTTTTGTTATATAGAATTGGTAGAATAATAAACTTGTGCAGAAAGACACAGCAATTACTTAGTGAAGGAGAGTGGAATACATAGTGCATAACTATTCCTGGTGTTGTGTTTTGAAAAGTTGAATTTTTCTAGCGATTCTGCACATGTCAGGTTTCATAGTAGTAATTTCTAGTTTTCTTGGTCAATGAATACTTGTCATTACCATTTATTGGTGAATGATAACTGGTTTTACATACAATTCATGCCTCAATCTCATGTCTGTCAGATCCATTTTGTTTCTCTTCAGAAATCATAGCTGGTCTCCAGCCGTACCCAATGGCAGGACCTCGGGGAGCCTTTCAGGGTTTGTTACAGCTCGGGGCTGGATACAGCAACAACAGCAAATCCTCTAAATACAGCTCAAAAATGGCCATGACCACCCTGAAGGCCCTGGGTGCTGTGCTCCCCGGTGGTAAAATGGCAACAAAAGCTGCAGTGCTGTAGTGGGGCTGTACGGCCGGGTTTGCCGTACCCGCGGGCAGCAAGGCGGGTCCTAACTCCCAGCATGAGCTGGGAGAAACCACTGAGCCCTCCTGTACCTTGGTGCCTTCTCCACACATTTCTTGCAATTCTTAGGCAGTTTTGAAATCTCCTAATCTTACTTTGATCCGTGTCCCTTAATGTATTTGTTCATTTACTTCCTTTTCTTCAGTAAATATATCTGCCAAACTATTTGGCTTCTGTGGCAAGAAAGATAAAGTAATCTCCCTTATCAGAATTACCTACTCCTTGCTCCTGCTCACCTAGTAAACTTGGCCTCATCTCCTCTTCTTAGTCTTTTTTTACTATTGCTTGCATTACTGTTTGTTTACTGTAGGGCCATTATTTCACCCAGCAGCGTACTTACAGACCAGACAAAGAACGCCCTGCTTTGGTGGTGGTGGGGATGTACTGTCTGGTCCCAAGAGCTAAAATGGCCCTTCTCAGCACTGTGAACAGTTTATTTTTATGTGCAAGAAGAAAAGCTCTGTTAAACTGGCCCGAGATCAGAGATCCACGGAAATTAATTTGCACCCCTCTCAGCTGCAGTGAATGGAGTCGGGGCTGGGCGGCGATTCCTCTCTGTACATGAGGGATAATATCAGCAGCTTCCTGAGCTCCAGCTGCCGTGGACAAAGGACAGCAGAGTTACAGCGATTCCTGGAGGGAGGAACTTTAAGATGGAGGAATTTTGAAGAATGTGAAGGACAACCTCTTAAAAAAATGTAGGTGGAGCAATTCCAGGTCATCCAAACACTTCATAAGCCCAAGATTTATTTTCCTCCTTTGAACTAGTTTGCCGTTGTGGCGTTTATCTTTTGTGCTTTTTAACACATCTACTGTGACCTTTGTACGATTGCATAAATTGGCCCGAGTGCGCTGGAACAGTTAGTAGGAACCCCTTTCTTGTGTTGTTTCCTGAATTCCCACATTGTGGCGTGATGTGTGTATGGAAACTGCTCGCTTCCTCCGCTGGCAGCCGTTCAGCTGTGTGCTGGAGCTCCTGAGGACTGGGCTGGGCGGGGAGCTGGGCGAAGGGAGGATGCAGGGGGAGAATATTTTAAGGAAGAGAATGCGGATTTCGTGCAGCTTTGTTCTTTTCCAGTTCCGATAAAGCTGCTATCTCCAATTGTGTGGGTTAAAGATGAGCAGCACTGGTGCTCTGTAGAGTAAACAGTGGCAGATGAGTGGAGGTTAATACGCCTCGGGCAAGGCTAGCTGCTTTTCAGTGTCTGCTTTAAGCAATATTTTTGCTTTCCCGATGACTCTACCTTCTCTCTTTACTCCCTGCTATTTTCTTTTGGCATGTGGGAGGGAGACAGGATGTGTGATTGAAGCATAGTTTATAACTCTTCAGCTCGCCGTAGCTATGTATTTCCCTTACAACTGCACCCCGCAGCATCTAGCAAATATGTGCTTCATTAGCTTGTTCTGTGTTGTCTTTTTTTTTGACATTTGCAAACTGTAAGGTTATGGGATGTTAATGAACTGTTTACACGTGTTCCTGCATTTGTTCCAATGAATGAATGTCAGTTGGGGGGGGGGGGTTATACATGCTGCATTTGGGATTTCTGAAATTTGACTTCCTGATTTTTTTTTCCAGATCTTTCTTTTCAATGTTCAGAGTTGAGAATGTTGGAAAGGATTCATTTGCTTAGAGTAATTAAAAGGTAAATGGCTGAATCACGTTATCTCTTCTCACACAAAGAGCCCTAATGAACCGAGTAGGCCAAGTTTCGCAGTGCAAGGATTTGACACGCGGACAGTTTTTGCACATTTAGTGCTTTTGGAAACTGGTGTCGTTTTATGGCCAAACCTTACCAAACTGGGATTATTTGTGTGGTCAGGCCTTAGTGTATGAAATCAGCTGTGGACACACCATAACAGCCTCTCTCATATTTTGTTTTGCTCTTTCTTGGAATGACAAGTTAGTGACCAGGAGACAAGTAGAAGCTGTTTCTCGGAGATGTCCTCCGCGTTCTCTGTCGGAGTGACCCCGTGGGGGAGGGATTTGAGCGCATTGTGTGCGAAAGCCAGAGGAGGAGGTGAATTGTGAGAAAGGTGAGGTGCTATTGTTGGTACACAAGTACGGCCCTATTGAAGGGCCAGTTTATCTCAGGCCTTGTTTAGGCTGGGGATTTGCCCTGATTATAGGCATCAGGCGAGGAGAAGTTGAAGTTGCTTGCCCCATATCGGAGCAAGAGCTTCTCTGATACAGAGGTGAGTACCGCCGCAGAGATGACTGCGTTATTGCCATTACCAAGTGCTGTTAGATCTTCCAAAGCAGGGAGATTGGCTGAAGCCTTTCTTTTGGGATCCTTTTCCTGGTGTGCTTTGAATGGAGACATAGGCACAAAAGTGGTATGTTCATGCTGTTCTTGAAAGGTTGTTACTGGTTTAAAGCCAAACTATTTTTAAGTTGAAATTCTACAGTGTGAGTCCAGGTGCTAAAAAGCCTTCAACAAAACCCACCTCTGAATGCGGCTGCTGTCTTTGATCATGCAGTAAAATGATGAAAGACAGCAAAATCACAGTTGCGTTTGGGGAAAATGTGGGATTCTCTTCCATCTCCTCTTTCCACAACAGCCGTTAGGTCCAGCCCTGGCAGAGCAGGAGAGGTCCGTGGATGTTTACGGTTGTGATAGACTGAGCCTTGGAAGACTCCGTGATGTAGTTCAATATCCTGCTTGTACGCAGTTAGCCGTGGTGGGTTCCTGCCACCCTTTCCATTATTTTCAGCATTTGGCCAGCAAAAAGCGAGCGAGTCAGCCGGTGCAGGTGGGTGCGAACTCCCGGAACTCCCCTGCCTTAGCCGAACGGTTTGAGGACGAACCCCAGTGCTGGCTTCCGCAGGTGGCAGCGGCGAGGGCCACCACCGGCCCGGGCGGCTCCGCCAAGGCCACGGTAGTGGCCGGGGGTGGAGGCGGGACCGGAGGCGGGGTCGGCGGGGGCGGCCCCGGGTGGGGGCGGTGCGGCGCTTCCTCCCCGCCCTCGGCGGAGCCCCGGCCCGCGGGGCGCCCGCGCCGCAGAGCCAGGCGGAAGGAGGCGGAGGAGGGAGCCGAGCTGCCCGGCCCTGCCAGCCCTGCCGCCGTGGGACGCCGCCACCGCCTCGGCCCCGCGTCCGGTCCCGCGGCTCCTCCGTGCTCGCCTCGCCCCGCTGCGCACAGGTAACGAGGCGCGGAGCAGGGCGGTCTCCGCCGGGCGCGATGCTGCGGGCCGCCCTTCCCTGCCGGGGCCGCGGGCGCTGCCGCTGACAGCCGAGCCTGCGCCGGGCCACCGCCGCCGGGACGCGGACTTTCCCTTCTTTTTGTTTATTCTGCCGTTCTTCAGATCCCGCTGTCTTCCTTCCAGGGACCGCGGGCAGGTCCCATCTGGCTGCCTTGGATTTTTACCGGCCATCTTCATTGCCTGTCTGAAAGCATATTTATTTTTAATAAAAGAAAAAGAGGAGCCACAAATCCAGTTGATACCCTGTTCCCCTTTATGTGGAGTCCGGTTTATTTCTGCAATTAAAAAAAAGTTTACTCCCCCTCCCTTCAGTTTTATTGACACTGAGGATGAAGAAGGATTTGCAAGTGAAAGCGCCTTGAAATACATCATCTTTTAGAGAGAGCTCTGCAGTTCGCCCGTTGAGTCTCGAATTCCACCCTTTGCCCCTGCTGAATCCACTCTTCTGCCCTTTACTCTCTGGGGTAAAAAAACCAAACAACAACAACAAAAACCCGAGGGGGAAAAAAATACCTTTGGCAGCAGGGAAGCTTTGTGTGACTGACCCAACGAGCTACAAGTGTCCAGTTTCTGAAAAGAAGAAAACCCTTTTGTCTTCAGCAGATCAGTAGGTAAGAGACGTGCGGCATTCATTCTTGCAGCCTAAACCTGGGAGTTAGGCTGCCTCTCTTCTCTGTCAGCTTTTGCCCATCGCTTCTCTCTCCTGTAAAGATTACTCTTGCAGAATTCTTGCAAAAAAAACCAAAAAAAAACCAAAACCAGTCATCCATTCATTTAACCACTGGCAGTAAATAGCCAAAATTAATAGTGATGTACTTGTGTGTGACTGGTTAAAGTGAAATTCTGTGGAAGTTGCTGAAGTGGGTTTGTGTCAGGCTGTGTTTGAAAGCAGCTGTGTTTCTTGTGGTGCTCTTTTCTTTCGAGAAAATAATCACAGTCATTGTGCTTGTAATCCACGTGTCAAGATTGGCTTTGCTCGTCATGCTTCATGGAGAAGCATGTATGTGCGTTTACGTATGCACGTGTGCAAACAGGGCTTCCACAATCAGTTGAGATTTCTTGTTTCCCAGCGGAATTTGTTTTCTATTAAGTGCTTTTCTACTGTCACAAGGTGTAAAAGTGTTGAACTCGTAATTAACACACTTTAACAGATTATTGAACAAGGCTAGGAACATGCTTGGCACTGTTTGGAGTGAGTATGAGGATATGTTTTCTTTGTTTTGAGATATTTTTTTTTTTAAAGTAAGACTGAAAACGCAGCAGGGACATGTGCACATAATAACTGGATGGAGGCCCAGCCTCTGTGCAGGGAAACATATTTTGTAGCGCACTCCTTTCTCTAGGGGCCAAGTGCTGAATGTGTGCTGTTTTACAACTGATAGTACCGCTGTGCATTTCCAGTTTTCCTTCTCCCCCAGCTCTGTACCCGCATACCCGCATCCCACGGCCAGACTTTCATTGCTACCGGCCTTTTGAGCAAGGGAAGGACCTGTGGAATTTCGTGTGGCTGCTAGTAGGAGTCCTCTTTGCAGGGAGGATTACGTTGTTCCCTGTGGAAACACGCAGCATCCCCCCGCAGGAGGGCCTGGCTGTTTGTGTGGTGAAACCAGCCTTGACATCACGCTCTTCCCCGCTGCGTGGGTTTTTCCTGTAGATGATACAGGAAATGCTAAGTACTGGTCTGTTGTGGTCCCTGTTCCTCTCTTCCCCGCCCCCCTTCCCTGGAGGGATTTCTCTGAGGAAAAAAAAGGTGGAAAAGGTGTCCCGTTCCTCCCTTAGAAGGGGAGCAGCAAGTCAGTGTGCTCTGAGCTGATGGACCCCCACAGAACTGAGGGCACCTCAGACTCTGCAGAAGTGTAACAGCCACTGGGGCACCTTCCAAGGGGGCTGGGGCAGGTGGCTGACCAGGGCCATCTTGGAGGAGAGGACGTGGCATAGGTTTTGGCTGCTGTCTCACTTTTTTTCTAGAAACTGAGCCTTTCTGTCAAATCAGGGTGGGAACACGAGAACTGTCTTTTGGAGCTTGTCCTACACCCTTGTGGTGCTGCTCCTGTATGAGTGATGGGCAGCATCAAGTCGATTTTTCAGGGCTGGTATAAAAACATGAACTCTACCATCAAGACCGTGACCCCGTTAAGTCTTTGGGTCAGTCTTTTGCCAGGCTTACCTCAGTGACTGCTCCTCCTAGGAGTGGTGTTGTGAGCTGATCCTGGAATAATTTGTCCCATAGTTGAAGTTGCAGGTTCATCTGGGGCACTTGGTCTCCACTTTTTCTCCAGGACACTTATTTGCAATATCACTCCTGTCCTTAAAACATTCCTGGGAGCCACAAACAAAACACAGAATGATTTGTTTCTGCTCTAGCGCTTTCTTGAGGGGAGGCTAGGATTTCCAGGAGGAGGGAAAGAGATGCCTGGTCTTTCCCCAGGCTCGTTGCTGGCATCTCATAATTTTGGTATTGTTTGGCATGGCACATATTGAAGTTGTGATGGGTGGTTAATATACTGATAGCGTGGTTCATCATTCCACCGATTTATGGTGACACGTGACATCAGATTGTGCCATAAATGTGGGAGAATCAAAGCCTTGCTCTTTCCTGAAGCGTGCTTGGGCGACTTTGGGCTAACGCATGCTTTGTAGCACAGAATGCCGTGGCTGGGCCACAAGGTTTTCATATGCCTATAACACAAATGTATAAAGATTCTCTGTGGTCTGTAACACAGCTCAAAGGCCAGCTGATTTAGATGTGCTTGAGTGTTAAGGTCGGGAGATCACATTCCACAGGTTACTAGATGAAAGTGCTTGAAGGAGGGTATAGCATAAATATTTGATTCATAGAGAAGGGATTGGTGCAAATCCTTTTGTCCCTTCTCAAAGATGTTCTGTAGGCAAAGAACTGTTAGGAGAAAAAAAAAAAAACACCAGCAAACAGCAGAAAACTTGTAACTTCTTTGTGCTAGAGGAAGTAGGATGGTAACATAGTGTATTATGGTTGAATTCCACTAAAGTTCTTCTAATGGGATACACCATCTTGAAGAACAGCTAAGAGGACTAATGTTTTTAGATGTAAAATGACTCATAATGCAGGGGCTCTTGAAGTTGGGTTTAACGTTGTATGCAAACATTGCCAGCTGGTGGGGATCCTTCTGGATAAATAAGAACTATATTTGTACAAGAAGGCTTGAAGTGATGTGTTTCAGATGCATCCTGATTAGCATAAGCCATTCACTTCGCAAAAGAATAGCAAGAATCCCAGAAGTGTAGATAATTTAATAGTTCTCTTGTTCTCTTTAGCCTGTCTTTCATTAGCAGACTGACCAGTCTTTTTGTTTATTTTTAAATAAGGTTGCTTTCCTGCCATGTTTCCTTAACCATGACGGTGAAATTGAGAATTTGCAACCCCCAAGTTCTCAAAACACAAGCGTGTCTCCCTCTTCTATCCCTTCCTTTTGTCTCTAGTTGAATGTAATGATGTAATGTGATTTTTTTTGGGGGGGGGGGGGGGGGAAGGGGTGGTAGTGATGGTGATTTTTTTTTTTTTGATGGACCAAAACTTGCACTGTTTGACTTTCTGTAGCACCCAGCACAATGATGTCTTGGTCCACGGGTAGGGCTCACAGTTACTACAGTGAATGAACAGCTGAAGTAAAATTTCAGCTCATTAAAGGCTTTATTTTGTTAACACGGAGCAAAATCTGATGGAGGTTTAGGTTGTTGCTGTATTCATGTGTATTCTGAGATAAGTCTTTAATTCTAGAATTAATCTCTGTGTATGTTAAGGTACAAATACTTGTAGCTGTGAATGAATTTATCTGTTTGGACCTCTCTTGGGGCAGAACTCCGTTTTGCAGTTCTTGCTTCATTCTTACTGCCAGCTTTTAACGAGCTGCAGAACTGTGACCCGATGGAAAGACAAAACCCGATATAAGAAAGCTCTTACACGTTAAGAGTTTGTATTAAACTAAAACCTGGCTCCAAACACCTGTAAATGATGAGATTGTCCATTCAGTGCAGAATATGGTGTGTGTTAGATTCTGTTCTGAAGTAAAGAGAAAACTATGAACTTGTTCTTGGCAAAAGGTTCTTGGATTATTAGATGTTCCCACCTTGGGGTGAAGTGTAAATGCTTTCAGAATAAAGTAAGAAAGATGCCTGTTTTCCCCCATCTAACTGCTGTTGCATATTCCCATGTTTCAGAGTATTGTCAGACGCTCGCTTTTGAAGAAGTCTTCTCAAAGATTTCCTAATTGAAATGGCCTTATGGATTTTTTTCGCTGTCCTTGTTATTGTGGACGATACAGTGGGAGTGGAATGTCCTTGGTTGCCAATGTTTGCTGCTAGGTATCCCCCTTCCATGGAGACCAAATGTTTATAATAGTGTGAAAACAGCCATTCTTGGTGATTGGCAATAAGGTTGAAGGCTCTCTTTCTCCTCTTCTATCCGCTGAAATACGAGAGAGGACTTGGATCTCTTGGTTCTTCTCAGAAGTGTTCCAAAGTGCCTGTTGCTGAGGTTATAAAGTTTCAAGAAGCACTAGAGGATTTGTCAAAATGATTTAGTCCGTTGTGTTGAATCTGGGCCACAACCGATTTCTGTAAGCTCATTTTCTGCTTTCAGGAATTCTTTGCTTGTCTTACTTGCTGATGGGTAGTTACTTTTTAGGTTAGACTTTCATCTACCTCTTTCCCTGATCTTCTCTCTCTATGTGCCCCATATATGGCATCCTCATATTGTAGGCTTTAGATCATTGTCTTCATGAAAGAACAGGCACATAGCTGCCCTATGAGTCCAGTTTGGCTGCTGGAGCTCCTCAGTTGTTAAACCCTTTTAGACTGGAGAGCGTGTATTCCCAAACAGCTCTGGAATGCAGTGCCGGCCACAGGAAGGATTGCATACTGCAGCCTCCACGCTGCGGCCGGACCTTCAGCTTTTGCGAAAGTATTTGGTTCGTGCTTTGAACAGGTCTGATGCTGAAATTGTATCCATGTGAAAATACTGTACTGTATGGAAGGCTCTAAGGTCAGCACATAGCCAAATCTTGCACATTACTTGGCTCTCCAGAGTAGCCTTGAAAAGTAATCTTCAAGACAGAAAAAAAAAAAAAAATCTCAAGAACTTTGGGAAATAATAATGTAAAGGAGCTCCTAGGGGCAATTAATTTTTAAACATGCAATATCGTATTTTCTTACTTGCCTGCTAGGCCTGTAAGCGAAAGGAGTTTTTCAAGGGTGATGAAATTTGTGTTTACCTAGACACTTGGATGTCATTTTTAAAGCGAGAATGTATTTGAAACTTACCTGTGTGTAAAGGGCCATTCAGGGCAAACCAGCCTTTTGATGTAAGTGGGAGACTGGTGAACGAGGAGTGAATAGGTGAATGAATAGGAATGGAAAAGAAAAAGTCACGAACAAAACAAAGAACTGAGGACAAAATAAAAAGGCCTGTGGAAGCAGAGTTCTCAAAGCCTTAAAATCATGTCTTAGTAGAGTAGTGGTTATGTGAGGTACTCAGCTTAAGTGAAGGAAGAACGTTTACTGGAGTCTCCTGCAGCACCTGGGGATCAAAAGCTGTGGTCATCCTTCACGATGGTGGTTGGATGTGTCATGCTGCGTTGTGAGCAGCTCCAGTATTGCTGGCTTAGCGCTGGAAGAGCGAGTGCTCTCTCCTGTTTCTAATAGCTGGATCATCTCTCATTTTACTGGCACGCAGTCTGCATTCTTGGTCCTGCACAGGGGTTCGGAGATAAATACTGCCATTCATACTTGTTGCTTTTTTACTTTCTCATCCTCTCTCAGAATGACTGTTGTCTAGTTTGGTTGTGTCTAAGCTTAAAATAACCTTTTATTTTTTTAAAGTACTGAAAATCTGTGGGAGTTTGGAGAGGTCTTTGGTCATTTTCCTTGATAACTGCTGTTGGACTATATATTGGTTAGAATATAGAATCAAGACTTTGTTTAAACCATTTAAAAGTTCACTGATCTAATAAAAGTGTTTTTTAAAGGCCTTGCATTAGCAAAGCGGTGTCGAATCGTAGACCAAGATGCTGAGCAGTTCTCTTATATGAAGGTTTATGAATTAAGTTTTTGTTCAATGAATTAATTAGCATTTGTAAGACCTTGTCTAAGAGTTGTATCACAGTAATGTTTGTTTGCTTTAAAATGCTTTGTGTCTCTACATAACTTGTTTTTTAAGAGAATTACTTAATCTCTTAGGATTATTTACTGTAACCCTCAAGGAAAGTAATTCCACATTTCAGTGACTTTGTTCACTCCAGGGTTTGGTGGACTTTCCTGCTGTTCTCATTTGGGTGGTGCTGTGTCCAGCTGAAACCAATTTTATTGCTTCATACTGGGGCTAGCCCGCCTTGTTGTGGGGCTTGGGAAGAACAGGGTGGGAAAACATATCTTCCTAGTTTTCCCATTGTCTTCTTGAAAAGAAACAAAGCTGAAACCTCCTCCTTACTTCTGGAGACACAGAACAGGAAAACGGTGTAAGACAGCCTGCGGAGGTGCACAAGGAATTGGTAATCATCACAACTGAATGCTGATATTTGTATTAGGTAAAAACAAATTTGAAACACTCTTTACTGCGGAATGATAAAGGTTGAAGAGACTGAGAACAATTATGTAGTCTCTTCCACCCTTCCTTTGGGTAAGGTCAGGGAACTGTAGAGATCAGGCAGAAGAGAGTACTCTGAAAAAAACCACAGCTTTTGCTCTTGCCAAGTTGGGATTGGGTGTGGAGCACTCGAATCTTGTTTTAAAAAAATAAAAAGTAATTTAAAAAATCTTAGCACCCGTGGGGGAAGAGTGGATTTACCACCTGGCAAAAGACCAATGTATTTCTCATATGGGGAAGTGGGGATGGTGAGAGAGAATGGGAGGCCACTGGCCCTGTCCCAAGTTGCTCGAGTGGCATTTTGAATGGGTGTTTCCGTGGAACAATCTCAAAAGGCTGAATGGGAGATTGGGGCCCAAGATGGTGCTTGTGGGAGGCAGACGGCTTTGAGGGAGCGCTTCATCTCCAGCGAGACGCAGGATAGCAGGTTTTCCATCAGTCCCATCCCTTCCCCATTCCTCAGGCACTGGAGAGCTCCAGACATTTCCTGCTGCAAGCACTGCTGGCGTTGACTACAGCTGCGAGTGAGAGCTGGGGCAAGGTTAGTTATTTTGGATTTGTGCTTGAGGAGCAATGTGTTACCTGTGGTTTCTCCACCTTCAGTGAAGGTCATTCTGGCACATCTCAGTGCTTAAGTGGCATAAGATTGTGGAGTGTTGTTCACACTGCACCATCAAAACACAAACATGCAGATTTCCTTCGGTAGGGGACTATTGTGTAGCTCTGGCTTTTTGTTTCTGCAGCTGCTGGGGATACCTTGCAGAAATATCTTCTCCAGCTCTAGAAAATACTCAGGAAGTTCCCCTGCCTTCTGCTTGCACAGGTTCTGGGATGCCTACATCCTCGACCAAAGCCATTTAGATGGAGTCTATGCTTAAAGTATTTGCTGCTCCAGTTGTTATGGGAAGTCCTTCTAGTAGTGTTGAAGCTTGTAGTAACACGGAAGAAGTTTTACTGGTATGGTTTACACAAGATTTCCTGAGTAATTTACCTGAAAACAATTATTTCCTAGTGTACCTGCATCGGCTTTAGAGTGGTTGCTGGAATAGCTGCATTGAAAGAAATAAATTCCCTGAGTGACATAGTTGTGGCAACAAAAAACATAAATGTATGCCAGGACTTAGCCAATCAATGCTGCACTGAAACAAATGTACTAATATCTTCCTCCCAGTGTGGTGGTGAGGCTTAATTAATCATCTCACAAGTCATGAAAGGGTTTTACAAGGTGTACATGAAAAACCCAAGTGGTTATGATAAAAGCACAACACCAAAACCACTTTTATAACATCCGTGCTTTCTAAAAATTTGTTGGTCTGGATCTTCTGTTGGGTTTTGCTTTAAAAAGAAATGAATGCAGGTCCATGTTTTTAACCCATGTTACCCACTGAGATCACAAAATGGGCTTGCTTCGTGATCCTGGGTTGTCCCAGTACTGCACTGGGTTTGTTCCCTTCCTTGAGCCGCAGCGTTTCGGAATGGGCATTGCCAGGTCTGTTAGACTGACTGACAACTGATAAGTTAATTTTATTTTAACTGTTTCTTTTTATAAAGAAAAAAAAAGGCAGCCATTTGAAAAAAGGAGAGCCTGTGCCTGCTTGCTTTCTGTATTCTGTGGCTGGTCCCGTTAAATTCTGTAAAACTGCTTTATGAGGAAGAGCTCCTCCTTATGGGGGCTTAAAATAGTTTAAATTGTGGTAAAGCTAGAAAAAGCCAGAAAATTCCATGCTAAAGTTAGGCCATAGTGATTGTTTTCTTCTCTACACCCTTCTCCACCTGCGATTTTTATTTATGTCAAGGATACAAATTTTCAGGATGTCACAACTGACATAGGAGGAAAAACTACCTTAAGGCAGCACAGCATAAAACAACTATCTCTGTTTAGGGAGTGTATTTCCATTGTTTTCAGGACTTCAGCTTTTAGGTTCGAATTTTGACTTTATTTTTAATGTAGATGGTGATTCTAATCTTTTTTTTATCTCACCAGCAATTAAAGCAGCCTGATCCTATCAGTAGGGACAAATGATGCACTGTCAACGTTTTGCTCCCTTCTGATAATGCACATGAAACTGGTTTGCATGTTTGAAGATTACATTTTACTCTCACATGGTTTTCATTATCTGAGAGCCCCGAGGAGAGGCCTGGACTAAATCAGAGAAGGAATGGAGAAACCACACAATGCAATGAAAATGGTGCTGAGGCATACTTGGGATAGTTGCGGGACAGGGGCCGCTGACGACAGAAGCAGGGCGCTGCCTGAGTGCTAGCAGCAGCGAGAAGCGGAGCGTTGTTAAAAGACAAAACAAAACTTGATGTTGAATTAAAATTGCCGCTTGGGTTTACAACAAGTCCCCGATTCTACAAGGATAATTACTGGAAATCCGTGAAGTTCGAAGCAGATGAATCTTGCTCGGTATGCTCTGAAATGAGACCTGATGTGACTAAACCTGTGGGAGCTTGATCTGGTTTTATCGAGACAGCGTCTAAAAGGTGAGATTTTGGCCTTTATGAAGTCAGTAGCAGAGCTCCCGTCGCCTGTGCTGGCATTACTGTTGCACTAAAGACGCAGAAATTGCAGTGCGTGCCACAAAAGGGTTGTCTCTGTGCAGATGTGAGAGTAGCGCTTGGTAGTGCTGCGTAACAGTTTAAGTAACTGAGTGGTGTGATGAATTCACGTAGAAATATTCCAAATAAGAACAGCGGGATGAATATACCTAGACTGATTTTGCTGTTAGACCAGTATATTCAGCATAAATCCTCCTGCACCGTCGACTTTTGCAATTTTATAGAGAAACTTGAAATTCCATAGCATTCTTATCAAAATGCTTAAAAGCCATGAAGCGTTCTTATTCATACCAGGCTGTGTGAGTGTTTATTTGTCTCCTTTCTTTTTTTTTCCCCCTTTGTAATATAAAGCCTAAATTATGTTGGTGGAGATTATAGGTACTTCCCTTGAAGAAATTGATACTTTAGAGTGAGGGAGCAGTAATTGAAAGGTCAAGTAAGGTCTTTTTAGTTTTTTCCTTAGAAATGCTGTTTAGAGGGGTTTTGGTGTTTATGTCTTCACTTACTTACGTCAAGCTAGACCAAGCAACTTGCTGCTTTTTCTTCAGACCTGCCAGGCTTTCTTGTGCTGTTCTGTGCCCAAATCCCAATGCCATGAGCGTTTGAGGAGAACGGTGGGTGGCTCTTGGCTGGCAGTCTAGTCTGTGCTGAAGGTGGACTCAGTGTGGCCCGGAGAGTTGTTAGAACCATGAACAATCTTTAGGTGTTCTGGTGGCCTCTCGCTATAATTGCCTGGTGATCTAATCTAATGGGTATGCACATTATTTGCACCCCTCCGGGTGACATTGTTCTTGTTTTTAGTTAAAAGAAGGAAGTTTTTCTTGTTTGCCTGGTGACTCTGTCCTCCTGGTATGAAGATGAGTAATGTTGGCGCTGCTCCATGCACCTGCTCAGTGCCACCCTCCAAGATCACCTGAGCCACAGGCAGCAGATCCAGGCAAGCAGGGACTGGATGGTTGAATGAAAGCTGGGGAAGTGTTTATGGTTGGAGTCTGAAACCTGCTTTTAGTTAGGAGCAGGTGCTAAAACGCTATCACAACTCTGGGATTCGTTGTGTGCCTCCTTGCAGGTTTGGACGTTGGCGCCAGACGTTGGGAACCTTTATTCTCAAGGACTATCCCAGTGTGCATTCTTTCCCTTCCTCCTCTTTGGGCAGGGCTGAAATGAAATGAAGAGCATTCAGTGATAACCTGCGCTGTTCATTAAATAATTTTGGACCTCGCCCTTGTGAGTCTCCTAGCCACTTCAAAGTGAGCGTGTGTGCGGAACAGCCGTGTTTCCAGTGGTCTTACAGACACTCAGGTTAAGTGAATTTTGCAGGATCTGGGATCAGCCTGCTGGGTTTTGCACAGGCCAGGTAGCAAAGGCATATTTCTATTAAACAGTGGATGACTCAACACGTGAGCTGGTCTCTGCGGTTGCCCGGGGACTTCACAGCCAGTCCTTTCTATACTGCCTCTGTTTTGTGCTCCCCTCCTCTCTTACAGTGTGTAGGTATGTCTGAGGATAACTCTGCACCTAAAAAACCAACCTGAGACTTCATCTAACTGACAGCATCCCATCACCTGCTGCCAGCCAGGATAAGCAGTGTCACGTGCACATCTTTTAAGAAAAACACAGAATCCCTTAGCAAAATTTCCTGCTTCAGTTTGGAGTCTGTCACTGCCGCTGGATCATTTTGTGTATGGGTGACACAAAATTGAGTAGTAAAACTGAAAGTGCTTAACTGTACTCCAGCCCTTTTGAGGTGGTGAACCTGTTCCCATCCCACCTGATGCGTTAGCTAATTAGCTTCTTGGCTGAGCAGTAATTCTGGGCAAGTATGTACAGGCTGTCCTCGCAGGGACTCCTGCATTCCTCTTCGTTTCACAAGCTGAAGAAAGATGCTTCTCTTTGCTTGTGAGGCTGTTATTGCTCCATGCAGGTTAATTGAGCTATAGCATTATAGCCACTCATCAAACAGTGGTGAGTAGCTCACTTGTCTAAGCTTGTTTATTTTTATAATGCTGAAAAATATTTGCATGCTTTACAGAAATGTGCTGCTTTGGTTCCTTACAGCCTGGCAGTATTATAATTTTAAATTCTTCATTAATCTTTCTTCCTCACGAGGGACTGGCAAGGTTCCTGTGCATAATTACATGACATTTAAGACGGAAGCTTCAGCTACTGAGTTTTTACATAATGCCCTGCAAACATGGGTCTTTTCTCCCTTAGATAGTACCGACGCTACCTCCCCTTTCGTGCCTGTTCTTGGTCTCGGCGTGGTTACATGCAACACCATTTCCAATTCCTGTGTTAGTTCTACCAGTTCTAGACTGATGTTTCACTCAAGAACATACGGATATAAAGTTACCATGAATAATTTCAGACTAGAAGTTAGAATAAGGTAGTGAGATGGTAGAACTACAATGCACAGGAACAAACTGTGATATCGGTTCGGCCTGGGAAATCTACCTCGCAGTGGTTCCATGGAATAGAATTGGTCTAAACCAGAATTTTCCATTTGAAAAGCAAGATGTTTCTGAGCTTTGTGGTTTTGAAGAGTGCACCGTCCAATCCATAAGCCAGTACGCTTTTGCAGAGTTGTTGGTACTCTGAATTCAGCCCTATCCATCGTAATAGATTTAGGCTAAGCCCTCAAATATATCTATTTAAAATGTCTACAGAACCTATTCCAATTTCCTTCCAGCTCTGTAACAATTTTTCCAGCGCACCTCACTGATTCCGTCTTTGGCACACTGAAAACTGAAATTGCTGGAAGAGCTGAACACAACCAGAATTTGGTGTCCAAATAAATAACACATGGGCTTCAATACCGATTGTACTGTTCGTTTTTGTGTTTCATTACATAAAAAAAGCTAACTCGCTGGTTCTGCCTTGAGTTTCCAGCTCGCTCAGAAGGCAGATTCCAGGAATGCTGCCACCCAAGTTAGTTGCACAAGATTTTCTTTGTTAATGAAAAATAATGGCATAAAACTGGAGAAAATAGGCTTAATGCTAACAATTTATATTTAAGGACAGTGGATTTGTTGGCCAGAATATTTCATGTTGTATCTCAGTCCACCTTTTGTTTTGAAATTTCCAGGCTGATTCCTAGTTTACATCCACACTAAAATCAGTAGTATTCAGTTCCAGCAAATACTTCCAGTGTGAGCTGTGCCCTCCCTTCGTCGGATCGGTGGAATAAGCTTACGTTGCCGTGAAGTGAAACTCCGTCTGTGAAATGGATGCATACAGAATTACTTCCTTGAGTGTTTGAAGAGTTAAACATGCACAGATTGAATTTGTCTGTTGAGAAAATCTTTAAGGCAGAGAGGCAGAATCTCAAGCTGGATTGTATCTTTGTATTAAAAAAAAAATAAACACGCACCCCCCTGCTTCGATTTTTCCAGTTGAGACAAAAGAAATCTTTGGGTGGAAAGGCAGCATCATGTTGCATAATAAAAGCCTTTTTATGCTCTAATAAAAAGGGTTGCTTAGGGCAACTTTGTTTAAAAAAAAAAAAAAGGAAAGAAAGAAAAAAAAAAGCCTCAGTGATGATACTGGTACGAGGGGGACACGGAATCCTTAACTTCTGTTGTGCAAGACTGGGAAAAGAGGCTAGAAATGGCTCTAGCTATCTGCTATCTTAATGCCTGGTTTAAAGGTTCTTTACTGCATATTTGCTGGCAGCTGTTTTCAATATATCCCTCTCCAGCTAAGTCACCAGTTAAGAATTTGACATTAGATGTTGGTTTTTTTTTTTTTTTTTTCAACCACCATCTTGAAGCACCACACGGCACAACACAGCCTTGTTCGCTGGTTAGATATTGTTCATGTGCCTTGAGATTGCTGTTGACACCTCAAGTATTTAACTTGCAGATCTGAGATAATTTTTGTTGGGTGTGGATGTGTGCCGTAATAAGACAGAGACAGAAGTATCTACGTCTGCATTCCTTCGCTACGTCTGTTCACTTTATTTTTTTGCAGCATTCCAGGAAATTAAGTTAAATTATACATCTCAATGAATATTTTTAGTTTCACTAGTTCTGTTTTAATTGCTTGCCCTTAGAGTATAAGCACACCGAGTGTACAAGTACGTTCCACTTCTTTTGCGTTGTTTGCCTTTTCTTTAGGACACCTTCAGTTGTAGATTTAACTGCTTCTTGAATAACGTGCCTGAATACACACTTTGCTATGTTCTCCTGATTCTCCCCTCAACGGTTAAAGTTTCTCTAGTGCTTTATATTCTGAAAGGGAAAAGTAACGTAATTAAAGAATGTTTTAGGAATTAGAGCTGTGGTCTGCAATGTTTTTTTGACGTATACTTTGTCAGTGTCCTTTTCTTCCACTTACTTTCCCAATCTGTGAAATAAAGCTAATATTTGTGTACTGATCATTCTCACAGTCATTTCTGAGGCGTAATTTGTTGAAGTTTATGAAGTATTTAACCACATCACCTGTCGTCAAAGGATTTCTGCTGATCTAGTTTGAAATATACAGCACCGCTGGAAAAGGAGCCATGGGCACAGGGTATCATCATCTGTGCTGCAGCTTTCCTTCTTAGCAAAAAATAAAACAATGGAGTTCAAGAATTAGCGAGTTTTACCCACTGTTTCACTTGGAGGCACAGATGGGACAGAGCATTACTTGGCAGTGTTTAATCTTGGAGCAGAAATTGTCATGATTAAAGCAGCAGCTGGAGTAGATTGCTAGGGACGGGGGGTTCATTCATGCTAAAGGGATCAAAATTGTTGGGCTCTGGGAGAGAACAAAAAGCTCCAAAAGAAAAATCTGAAATACAGGCCAAGGTTTATTGTTTCTAGGGTCTCATTTGCTGATTAAAATGATGTTTTCAATGCTTTCCTCAGAATTATTTTGGAAGCGAGGAGAGTATCAAGTGATCTGGCCTACTGAAGAGGAGACTGAAGCCATCTTTGAGCGGAGATTTTGGACTTGCGGGAGGAAGGCCTCTGTGCGTGTCCCCCCATGTGGCAGAACTGCTCCTCCTTACCAAGGAAGTTCAAGTGAAGGAAATAGGTATGTGCCGCTTCAAGCAGGATTTCAGGAGGATCGTGTTCCAGGCCATTTAACAGGGCCTGAATTCCTAGTTTGGTGAGGCAGCCTGGAATGAGGTGCATTTTAAATTTTTCTTAATTAACGTTTGCAGAAGGGTTCCGTCTGCCTGATGTGTCAAGGCCTTGTGTTAGGCTTACTTAGGGTAGGCTCCTGTGGTAGGCTGGCCCAAGGGAGGAAACTGTGGAGGCACAGAACAAAACAGACCCTTCAAGTCTTCCAACGTCTGCAGTCCCACCCTGGTTCTGCCACGGAACAAGCTGTTGAGAGCAAGTTACCTCTTGCTAAGGGATGGTGTTATACAGAAACAAGGGGTCAAAATAAAGTGCTAGAATACTGATGTGCATTCTGCTGTCAGGACAGAGCCACAACTGAGCCAACAAGTAAAGCGTACACTCTATTCTGAACTGTTCCAGCTCCAAAGTAGCTCTGCTTTTGGTTAAATGTCTCAAAGGTACCATTAATTTTGGATATTTCAACTCGCGCAGGGCCAGTGGGCTTGAGTTTCCATGACAAATTCCTGACTCCGCTTGGAGACTGCGCAAAGCAAAGCGTAATCGCTGTTGGTCACTGATTTAATCTTGACTTAGGATGTGCTTGACATTGGCTCTTTGTGTTTCTCTCATTGGTACACAGTGTTTTTTCCTGCCGCTCAGAGGTCTTTCTCTGTTCCTTAGATCAGACAACTCTTTTTCCTCCTCTTGCATTTGCATGCGTTCAGCTAACGATATTTAGATGTGTGAGGATTTAGTTGCCTTTGTATAGCAGGAAGTTGCAGGGTCCTCGCTTGCACCAGTGCCGTAGTGTTTTCTGCAGCAGGGAGAGTAGGTGCTGATCTCACTCTGGGTATTTCATAACTCTCAGAACCTGCTGACTGATGAGGTATTCATTAATTGCTTTAAACAATCTAAGCTAAGAGATTTCTTTACTTCCTTTGAACAGTATACTATCTCAATGGGCCTTTTTTTTTTTTCTTTTTTTTTTTTCTTTCCTTAAAGCTGACAAATTGCTGATTTCATCCTCTAGTCCTTGTCTGCCTGCAAGTGTGGGAAGTGTATTTCACTGTTGGTAGCTCTAAGTGTAAAGCAAACAGGGTCGTAGGCATTTTTACCATCATCCTGTGAATTATAGGTCTCCTTTCTGCCTGAAAGCAGCCTTGCTGTCTGAGGTGCTCGGCATGCATCCCTCCAGCTTACAGTCCATTGATATTCCTATAAATTTGCAAGTCACCTTTCATCACCTTTTGAGACTTTGCCCCCTGGCATGCAAGTCCTTCTTAGGTCAAGGGCCTTAATGACCCCCATTGTTATGGGAACCTTTGGTAATCTAACCTGCTTTTTTGCTGTATTTCAAGCCATTGCTCTTAAATGTCTCTTGCTTGATCCACTCACGCTAATAACCGTGTCTCCTTTCCTTAGGTCAAGGGCAGCTTTTACATTCCACCCAAAAGGCACCACAGTTTGAGATGAGGAATTCAGAAGAGCAAGCAGCTACGACAGTTTTACAGCGCCTGCTGCAGGAGCAGCTCCGATACGGAAACCCAAATGACAACCGTAACCTTCTTGCCTTACACCAGCAAGCCACAGGAAATGCCCCCCCTTTCAACAGCACTGGGAGTCCGGCATCTCAGAACGAAGGGCTGAGCTCCCAGGACCACCAGCTTGTGACTCATGCTGCCCGTCAGGAGCCCCAGGGCCAGGAGATACAGGTGGACAACAGCATCATGGAGAAGCAGCTCTCCCCGCGACTTCAGAACAGCGAGGATCTCCCGACCTACGAGGAAGCCAAAGTCCAGTCACAGTATTTCAGGGGCCAGCCGCATGCTAGCGTCGGGGCAGCGTTTTATGTAACGGGGGTCACCAACCAAAAGATGAGGACTGAAGGGCGGCCCACGGTTCAGCGAGTGAGCCCGGGGAAGGTCCACCAGGATGAAGGACTTAAGGACCTCAAGCAAGGGCACGTCCGCTCCCTGAGCGAGAGGCTGATGCAGCTGTCCCTGGCCACCAGCGGTGTCAAGGCCCACGCGCCTGTCACGAGCGCGCCGCTCTCCCCTCTCTCTCCGCTTTCTCCTCAGCAATCCAGCGATCCTTACAAAAATTCTGGCTCTAATGAGTTCTACAAGAACTCGGTGCAGCCCCCTTCCCAGCCCAACATGAAAGGAATGGAGCAGCGGGGTCCTCCTCCAGAGTATCCTTACAAAAATGTGTCCACCCCCTCTATGAACTGCAAACCTCAGGACTCGGGACATTTCTATAGCGATCATCGCGTGAGCCAGCAGGGAAGATCTGATGGGCCTATGATGAGGTATCAGCATCCCCCTGAGTATGGGTCGGTCAGGTAAGCAAGATCTTAAACCAGACTCCGTGACAGCCGCAGTGTAAAGCTCAGTGCGTTGCCCTCACTCCCGAGACAAGTTTTCTTTCAGCAAGGATCCCGTCTTTATTATGTGAGATGACATCTTATGTTTAGCTACAGACTGTGTCTGCGAGAGCTGTGACCTGTTTCAGTAGTGTACCTAGAGAGGCCTGACTCTTGTTAAAAAAAAAAAAACCACAAACAAATGCAAAAAACAAAAAAAAGGAAGCAAGCCACTTGATTTTATGGCATAGGGAAGTTTAACGCTGAGGCTCCAGAGCCTTACGAAAGGTTTGCTACAAAAGCCAAAGCTATGGTGTGATTCATTGTAGAAACTTGCAGTTACTTATTGCAAGACTTAAGCTGCTCTTTAATTACATCTGCCCAGACAAAAGATTTAAGGTTCAAACTGCATCTAAGTGCTACATAGGAAAGGAGAAAGTGAATGAAAGCCATGATGGTGCAGGTAACAAAAATCACTTGAGCTTTCTTTAGAGTTTTTCAAATGTTATTTTCGGTGGACCAAAGTGTAGGAGTGGAAAATGGAGCGTGCTCTGTGCCTCATCCCAGACTTGCTCGTTTAGCTTTCACTAATTTTCCTTGCATCATTTGAAACCTCAGCCTGTTCTGGTTTTCTCTACATGAGCAGCTAGATTTGGCTTGAGCCAGACACTGATGTCTGTGTGGGTGAAGATGCAGTTTTATTCAGGTGGGCTAAAAATACAGCTTTGCTTTTCTTGTTTCCTTACCATCTCATCTCTGTCCAAGACCAGGTGGGAGTTGGTGTGATGGTTTTGGCCTCATTTGGAAGCTAAAAGGGTGGCACAAAGGAACAGGAAGGCGTTGCTACATGAGTAAATGTGCATTTGTGTTTGCACGCATTGCGTTGTGTGCTGAGGGGAGCACGAAGAAGAAACCAGTTTGTATTTGGGAACAGAGTCTGAGCTTTGGGGAATTTGAATCCACTCAGAACCTTCCTGGTCCTACGGGGAGCTATTTTCAGAGTTTGTCCACCATTGTTTGTGATCTGAAATGACTTCAGCAGCATACAAGCCTGATGAAAAGGCCCTTTGATCTGGCTAAATAAATAATAAAGAGGCCAGGAAAAGGGGAAGTAAAGGGTTTAGGGGGGGTAATGATTGTAGAAGCTCATTGCAAATGTTTTTCAAAATTCAAAGGCCTCAAATCTCTGTGCACACAGGAAAGGGAAACAGATCCTTCATGGTTATCCTGCATCAGAAATGCTCATAATATTGTATCTAGTGAATCTGAGACGTAGCCTGCTCGCTGTTTAAGGGAGAGGTATTTGAAAACACGCCAACAGTCAGCTCCTCTAGACAGGGTGATTTTTGTCTGTATTGGATGGATCCTGGCTGCTTTGAAAGAACATGGAGGGGGGAAGAAGGGGGAGGAGAAAGGTT
Organism: Chlamydotis macqueenii; assembly: GCF_036417535.1. Lineage (NCBI taxonomy): Eukaryota > Metazoa > Chordata > Aves > Otidiformes > Otididae > Chlamydotis > Chlamydotis macqueenii. The sequence goes on from NC_141566.1 coordinate 3,248,533, forward strand.
CAGCTGGCAAGGTTTCCAGTAGGGGAAGCAACTGAAATTTGTCTTCAAAGCGTTGGGAATCTAATGAGGTTACTTTTTAACCTAAATAGCTGCACAGAGAAGAGGTTTCCTTTGCAAGCAAATGCTGTAGCAGTAGAACAATTGCAGGACTAATCCATAAATGACATAGCAGCCTAGCAAAGGAAGGGAGCGAGTCCTCTGTTCCCCTCCTTCTCCTACACACTTTAAGACAAACTCATTTGGACGAGAAACCTTCTGTGTTACTAAAGGGGCAACTGGGTAATGGTGTGAGGACTTTAAAGGCGCACAACTTTCGGGAGGGCATTTGTTTCACATAAGGCAGTCCTACGAGTGTCTTTGCAGCCTCGCTGGAGTGATGAAGTATTTTCAGACTCCAGCTTTCCTGCGCTGCAGCCCTGTGTTTATGGGGATTAATTTGGATTGGTAAATGTGTGCATTTTTTGAACTGTGCGTCAAGGAAACAAAGCCCCTTCTTTCTGCTCCTGAAGCCACACCCTTTTCTGCGGGTTTTTCCCCTCATTGTTCGGGGGAATTTGAGGGTGACCTAACGATGCGGTTAAATAAAACCCGTTGAGCAAGATAAACATTGGGGAATTCACAGCATTCTCATGCTTCACCCTCCCCGGTCTGGGAAAGGAATGGGCTGCGTGGTAAGTTTAAACCAGTCTGCAAACAGTTTGCCTCACCTGCTGTGTGAGTTTGGGAACACGTATGTGTTCCTAATGATGTTGCTTTAATATAAATACTGGGCATGCTGGAGGCATCTGCGCTGTTACTTCGAAATTTTAAAGAAAGTCCAGAAGAGGACTGGCTGCATGTGAAGTTCCAAAATATTCTTCGCTCCCTAATATCTCAACTGCACTCTAGCATTGGTGATGAAAGGTCTAAGAGGAGAAGATGGGTGCCTTGGGCTCAGTGTCCTCTGGGGCTGCAGGATCTCCTGCGGCCAAACAGCCAGAGACCAGGGAGAAGCTTGCTGTTTCTCTGATTCAAGCGCCATCCCCTGTTCGGAGCCCAGATGACCGAGCTCCTGCTGCGGTGATTAATCCCGTTGACATCACAGAAACTTTTTGAGAAGGAGGTCTGCAGAATTTGTCCCGTAATTAGTAAATCACTTCTATGCGCTGCGTTCCCCTGGGCAGCATCAAAGTAGGGGATAATCAGGTATGACTAGGAAGCAGAACAAAAATGCCTGTTTGATTTCAGCCGTCTAATCAAGCGGAGCCTGCTCCCTCCTGCCGTCAGCGTTTCCCGGTTTGTGCAGGAGGGCTGTGGAAGAGAGGGAAACTCTAGCTTCTTGAACACGAGACATGCAGGAGAAGCTGGGAAGGCAGAAAAAATTTTAACGAGCCGGAGACCTTTCCTGATCTCTTAATTCTTCTGCCCTCCCCACATTGTTGCTCTACCCGCAGATCTTCTGCGTGACTTGATGTTTGCAATCCTGGCAGCCTGAGGACTCCTGATGGCCAGGTTTGCTTGCAGAGCTGCCCTGACTCCGTATCTCTGTCTTCATAACTTAAAAGCTAATGTGACCCTTGTAGCTGCAGAGCCATAAATCCAGGTTTGTACTTGGCTCGCCTGGTGTGTTTCTCCGATACGCGCCAGGGACTGTAAGGGAAGCAGAGATTTTTGCGTGATACAGTCTTCAAAATGAAGTGGCCCTTAAAGTTATGCTTTCAAACTTAAACACTTGTGGGAATTATTGCTCTGAGGGTTTTTTCCTGTGTTTGGGGTTTTCACGTCGTTATGACACTGAGGGAAATGGAAGGAGATTGCATAATTTTGTTTTCCATGTCTTTTGAGAGTCTTTCTGCATTTTTGCCTGAAGTGGTTAGTTCAGATATAATTTTGATTACTGCTGCAGGGTTATCTGAGGACTGATTCTCTCATGGAGGGGAGTTTCTACTACCGTTCTAGCAGCAGTTGTGTTAGGTGACCCCAGCAGTGATTTGTACCTTAAAATTTTGCAGTCTGACTTAAAAATCTTGAAAAACTCAGTTGTGTTCATTTACTTTGTTGAATCTCTAAGTTCAAAATTGGTTTACCAGAGAAATGAATTCCACACTTCTCATTTAATGTGAGGGTCTCTGCAACAGGTATTTTGAGACCACAAAAAATATGTATAAGACAAAATTGAAAGTAGTGAGGAGGCTAAAAAGTTCTTTGAACATGTGTGTAAAAGTTTGCATACAAGATCTTAAAAGGTCTAGTTGTCACTGTGAGGTTACTATTTTTTTTAATTCAAGGATAGGATGGATTACTCCAGTTGTGTTATCTCGTTTTGCTGGGAATATAAATGCATTTGTGACATTTTGGAAGCTCTAATGTTGTTGGTAATGCAACAGAATTAGAGGCTCCCAGCTCTCATATTTTAGCTCGAACGCACAAGATTGGTATAATTTCCAGATTACGAGAGACTTCGGCTGTGAGTTCCAAGATGCTGGAAATCTTGGAAATATATCCTGTTTAGAAATACTCAGCCATGATTTCCTAGAGTTGTTCTTTACAATAGATGTAAAAAAAAAAACAAGTAATGACCAGGGATGTCAGTACAAAGACTGTCCCTTTGGAATTTGGCTGCTGCTATTGTTTTCCTTTGGCCATCTTTGTGTTCCTTTCATTAGTGCTTGGGTCCTGTGGAAACGGCAAGATCCTGCCCATGCGTTTCTGATGGCAGAATAATGAGATGCTTTTAGTTAAATAGCTCAAATTGTTAACATTGGCATCTAAACAATCCTCATTAGGCTTATAATATTAACACACTGCGATTAGCGGAATCAGTCTCTGAGTAACGGCTTCAGGTTGGTTTTGGACTGGAAGAGAGCTGAAAATTGGAAAGGTGGTTTTTTGCATCCATGAAGCAGACTGGCAACATGTCTCTTGATGTAACCTCTGCAGAGGTCAGCATAGATTAAATGTCACGGCAAGATTATTCCCTGATTATTATAACTTCAAAAGAGAGGTGCATGACGTTAGGCAAAGAATAAGCTTAAGGAGACGAGTGGTTTCTGAAGATGCAGAGTTAAAACTCTGCACATGAGTGAGCTAAGAAAGGAGCTGGAAACCACCTGCGACAAACCAGGTGACCTTGAGCATGGCATGTGGCAGTTTTGCCTCATTCTTCGTTGTGAGAACTGGCAAATAAAGGTAATGAACTAAATGCAACGATAAGTAGAGCTGACCTCCCAGGAGGGGAAGAACCAAATTGCTGCTACGAAGCTGAACATTCCTGAGGAAATTAATTGCACATCTCTTCTGCATGACCCCTGGGATCCTTACACTGTGTATGATAATTTCTGGGGAAATACAGCTCATGAAATGATGTTACTGGCCTGAGTGTGAGAAAGAGAAACAGTAACTCAAGCAGTAATTATTTGTTTTTTCCTAAGTGACAAAAGCTAGATTTGTTTCCCCATTAAAGAATTGAGTGTCACCTTGGGGGTTTCTATACCCCTTCTCTGCTGGAAAGCATGGAAAATGAGACATAAGATGCCTGACACTGAAATAGCAAACCATGCTCTTCACTGAGAATGTACAAACTCCCACATGCACTGCCAGCCAGATGTGAGTAATGCAGACGTTTCCTCTTTGGACCGGTGTGGATAGCTGGTGCATTCTTTCTGCAGAGAACAGGAAGGATGATGCTGAGTGTTTGCTGTAACCCCTTAGTTCCCAGTTCAGCTTCATGCTTGCTGTTGTCAATTGATGTGCCACTAATGCTCCTGGTGTGGTGGGAGAGCTGTGTGTCTTGTGCCTCCAGGACCCCTCCTGCACTCAGCAGAGCAAGCGCGTAGGGTCCTTCCTGTGAATGCACACAGCCACGGGGATATTCTGTAGCAGCTATGGCCAGGTGGAACAACAGTGTGTGCTTTTCCAGCTGCAGGGTTGAACTGCATCCCAAAGGGTGGGAAATTTTATCAGAAGAAGAGGAGAGTTTCAGAACACGTTGAACTGCCAGACTGCGTCTGCGTTGGGCTGAGGTCTGTCCTTAAGAAGAGACTGGCTACAGCATGGAGAGGGAATGACTTCAACTGTTAGCATAAAGAACATCCAGAGAAGTTAAAGGTTTAATATCTTTGGAAAAGGAAGCAAAATCTGCTTCCTGAGGTCATCCAAGCACAATCACTCCATGCAGTCTTCTAAGAGAGATTTCTTTCTTGGCTAACGTGGCAAAAGTTGAGCTGGGGATCTCCAGCGCCTGGGAAATGTGAGCTGGTGTAGCTTGGAGTTAGTTCTGTGACAGACTCAAGCATGCTATAGACCGCTAGATCTGTCTTTGATATCCTCTAGAGGTTATTGTTAGGAGCAGGAAGCATACGTACTGCATAGGACTGAGGGTGGTTCTGAATCAAAAGGCTACTTCTGATTCTTACGTTGGTTTTCAGGTCCTTCAACTATCTCATTTGATCAGGCTGCAGCTTGTTGATTGATATTTAAGAAAGCTCGGATCAGTGGTGCTGGCATACTAGCTGTCGTGATTTAACCCCTGCCCACAACTGAGCACCACACGGTCACTCGTTCACTCCCCCCTGGTGGGACGTGGGAGAGAACGGGGAGAGTAAAAGGGAGAAAACTCATGAGTTGAGATAAGACAGTTTAATAAGTAAAGCAAAAGCTGCACACATGAGCAAAGCGAAACACGTGTTCACCACTTCCCATCGCAGGCAGGTGTTCAGCCACCCCCAGGAAAACAGGGCTCCACCGTGCATAGTGGTTACTTGGGAAGGCAAACGCCATAACTCTGAACGTCTCCCCCTTCCTCTTCTTCCCCCACCTGTACAGGCTGAGCAGAGGTCCTGTGGTCTGGAACGTCCCTTTGGGCAGCTGGGGTCAGCTGTCCCGGCTCTGTCCCCTCCCAACGCCTCGTGCACCCCCAGCCCCCTCGCTGGTGGGGTGAGAGGCAGAAAAGGCCTTGATGCTGTGTAAGCACAGTAACTAAAACATCCCTGTATTATCAACGCTGTTTCCAGCACAAACCCAAAACAGCCCTGTGCCAGCTACTGTGAAGAAAATTAACTCTGTCCCAGCCAAAACCAGCACCCTAGCATAGAGCTTAGCCAGTCCCTTTAACTCGGTATCCTGAATTGTGGAGGAAAATTCATTGTTTGCATGAGAGATGGCACATCGCAGGACAGAAGAAAAGAGCCCATTCCTAACAGTTCTCAGTTTAGCTGTTTTATTCACAAAGCATGGAGGAAAGTTATAATTTTGGTCAGTAGCTGTTGATGGAGTTTCTCTTGGTATTTCTGTACAAAACAGACTCAAGAGGAAAGACCTTTGTGCACTTAGAGTATATTTTCTGATAATGGTTTGATTTTGAAACATTTTTTGAAAACAAACTTATAAAAATGAGGAAAGCCTCACATACGAGTCTTTTGTTTGGGAAGACCTGTGCATAGGAGCTACGCAGGTCATCCCACGCCTCGACGCTGGGTTTGTGCACCGTCTTCTGCATGACTTTGACGGAGCTTGTGCTCTCTGTTTTCCAGGCAGAACCCAGATGTGCAGCTGCAGTTACAACAGAGACCACCTCACCACCACAGCCCGACTTCTTCCCTGACATCCCTGGGATCTTTGACTTTGCTTCAGTCTCCGCCACCATCCAGGCTGTCCCCTTCCCAGCATCAGCAACCTGTGACTCCAAGCCAGGGAGATCCCGGCATTCTGCCACGGACCCAGCAGCCGTTTTTATCAAACCAAGTCCATCAGGGAGATCTGTACCGGCTATGCCAGCCCTTCCTAGGCCCGCAGCAGCAGCAAGGCGATTCCTACTCTGTAATGTCCCGGGCTCAGCAGATACCTTCCCCGTATCAGCAGATGCAAGTAGATCCTTTTGCCATAGTTTCCAGGGCCCAGCAGATGGTGGAAATCCTGTCGGAAGAGAACCGGTCTCTGCGACAGGAGCTGGATGGGTGTTATGAGAAAGTAGCCCGGCTGCAGAAGGTGGGTTTTCTGGATATTGGGCACTCTCCTGTGGCTAATATCGTCCAGAACTGAATCATCTAATGTGCAGCTATTACGTATCTTGCTTAAGGGATTGATCATCTACTTCAGAGTCTTTTATATGCAGATTGATTAGTCTGTATCCTGTCCCTTTGGGCAGCAGCTTAACTCTGTTGGGAGATGGAATCAAAGCCTTCAGTTTTGTTCTAACAGCTAATTGATGTTCAAAAGAGCATCCCCGTTGGCTGTCTCGAAGAGGCTGGCTGCTTGGCTTACTTGGTTAAATTAAAGCTAGTGTTCTTATGTCCAGGTTAGCAGCAGGCTTCTTTTTCCCGTCAGTCTAAAACACTTTAGAGCCTGCAAGAAGGGCCAGTTTGGAATTACACGAGACCATAGTCACTTAACGAGAGAGCAGGAGATGTTGCTACAAAACTGGTTGGCAGGAGAGTGGGCAAGACAAGTACTGCTGCTGTGGCTATGTTAAAGACATTTAAACTGCAGGACTGAAACCAACTCTTCTTTTGTCACTCCCTCAATACCACACAACTTCCATGAAAACTTAGTATCTTGTTTTAGATCGAGCTATTTCCTGCCTTTGGCTTTGTGAAACTAGTAGAGTAAGTGATGCTAAAATGATTTAAAAAAAAAAAAATGCTAGCGAGGCGCATCGTTAATGTGCATATGTAGAGGTATTTTCATTGCAGCCTCATAGAAATAACTTCTGGATGACCCGTGGTTTAAAGCTGTGCAGCAGATCAGCTTTGCTTTTGCCCTGCAGCTGTGAAAAGGTTGATCCTACTTACAATTTAGGACTTTGTGAGCCTTGCTGTGCTCTTTGCACTGAGCAGTCTCCAGAGCCATAAAAATATGTGGCTGCTTAGAACACTTGTTTGAGTTTAGGTGACCAGTGTGCCTTTCCACGCTCATTTATTCCCTTTCCAGGGACATACATTCATTTTGTTGTATTTTTTTTTTTGGAAGGTTCCTGGCCAGGAAATGCTTTAGAGAAATGTTCGACAGCTTCCTGATAACAAAAGAAGGATAAAAATGAACTTCCCTCCACCCCGCTGTTGATCACTTGCTGTAGGCAGTGCTGGTGTGGTCTGCACCAGCAAAGTATGGAAGTACATGGATCTGTACTTCCATAGCAATGCAAAACCGTGCCTGCTAAGGAGGGTTAGAAGTGAATCTCCTGCTCTGGGTGATCGGAGAAGCTTTACACTGAAGGCTAGATAAAGGATAAAACAAATTTTGCTGCAAATGTTTCCCTCCTGCCATTTAGTAGATTGAATATTTAAAAGCACAGCTAAGTTGAGAGGTGTAAACATGGCACATCAGGGGGGTTTATTGTGAATTTTGGACCATAACAATTACGGATCTGCAGAGTTCATCAGTAGTGCAAGATCGGCTGCTGGCATTTTTTTTTTTTAGCATAGTTTTGTCTGCTGTTCTTGTTTTATTGTACTTACTGAACTTGATACTGCATTAGCTGTTTGTATAAATGCTTTTTGGTCAAACTAACAGTAGTGCCGAACTGCCCCAGTCTTAGAAAAAAATAGATGACATTTGCACTTTTTCAGTTTGCTGTATATTTTAGATACAGAAGGATCCATCACAAACCTGAGACTCCTATCATTTTCCTTAACGTGTAGCTGTAGGTTTCTTTCAATAAAGAAAACTTGACAGAAAGTGATCTTTCTGAGACTAAATGAAAAAAATTGTTAGTGATAAAATAGTAAGTGCTTGTTTTCACTTCCACTGCAGCTGGAAACAGAAATTCAGCAAGTTTCAGAGGCGTACAAAAACCTGGAGAAATCGTCCTCGAAGCGGGATGCCCTGGAAAAGGCCATGAGAAACAAACTGGAAGGAGAAATTCGTAGGCTTCATGATTTCAACAGGGATCTAAGAGGTGAACGAAGTAAAACTTCTGTTCTTCAATGTTTGGGGTTTTTTTTAATTGTTGTACTTATGTGGCAGGACAGTGTTTTGCTGCAGAATTCACTGTGTCTGTTGACACAACTGGAATGTGACGGGATACTCGGGTGTATTCAGTGGTCTGGGATTTTAAGCGCCTGCTAGGAGTATGGAAAAGACTTCAGGAGAGTGCTGTAGTCTCTCATTTCCAGCCTGTTTCTCATTGAGAAGAAACACGTGATAAGCCAAATACCATAAACCAGATGCAAGCCTGGAATTCTCTCTTGTCTTATATCCTAGACACAATTTGTACAATTTGTTCAGTTTATACAAATGGAAGGACATTTTGCTGACTGCCTAATCCCACACCAGGCATGTTCACTTTATTTCCTGTCCAGTGACCCTTTTGCACTGACATACAAACTGCAGACTGTCTGTTCTTCCTGAAGATCTTGTCATTCCTTATCAACACAGGCATCTGGTTTTTTGTATCTCCCTCCCTTTTCCAGAGTGAGATGTTATTAGTGTCTGGCTCTTGCTAAGGGGCTGGCAGCGAAGAGTGATGTTGAATGGTATTTGACCTTAACGTGGGTCAAAGTTTAAGCATTAGTTTGAAAGGCAAAAAACATCTGCAATTTGAGATGTTTAAAGGTGCACAAGCAGTCTTCTAAACTGTAAGTTTAATTTTTTTTTTATGAAAGCCTTCTGATTGTCCTACGTGTCATCTGCTCTCGCTGCCCCTAGTCTTTTTCTGAGACTGTGTTCCCAGATATTGTTTTGCATCCAAGAAGTACGTCTGTACAGTGCCTCGTGCTATCGAGAAGGACAGTACAGAAAGGCCTGCATTAAATAATCTTATTCGTGATAAAACACAGCATAAACATTTCATTCTTATTTTCATAGACCGGTATAAATTTCTAACATCCTGCAGCAGCAGAGCTGTTAAGCTGTCCTTAGGGTTCTGCACTTTTCCCTAAAGTCAGGTAATTGGACAACAGTGATTTAATCTTCTGACTCTTCAGATTTAGTGGAGAGTTACAAGGGAATCTTTTAGTTGCATGGTGAGATTTATTTGGGTGGAAAAAATATGGTGTCTTAGCATTTGTAAAAATTGAAAAAAATAAACTTCTTAGGTGCTATAATCATTTAAAGTAATTTCTTAGGAACTTTATTTAACCTGTTTTGTGTCATTGAGAATATTTTCTCAAGAACATAATTAGAAACATTTCAAAAGTGAGCGCCAGCTTCTGATAGGCTTTTCACTTTTGGCTGTGTAGAATGAGGAGATCCATTCTCTAGCTTGCATTAGAAGTGTCCTGAGCAGATGTGACTTAATGCTTTAAAGTTTTAAATTATTTAGTATTCCTTTTGTTGAAAAATTTTGCAGAACGTATGGAGACAGCCAACAAGCAGCTTGCGGAAAAGGAATTTGAGGGGTCTGAAGACAATCGGAAAACCATCTCTCAACTCTTTGCACAAAGTGAGTTACACAATCGTCATGGGTTGGTAGAAAAGCTCCAGTCATCCTGGGAAGGATGACAATGCAGTGAGGTAGCGTAGTTCAGATGTGTCAATTTTCTACCAGGACAGAAGTCAGGTCAGTGACAGTCCAAAACTGGCAGTGGAGAAAGGAGGAAGGATTCAAGAGTTCCTTGTCTATCAGTATGTAAAGTCCATCTGATGGCATTTATTGGAGATCTTGCAGCAAATGTAGTTTGCGGTTAAACTGTAAAATTAGTGTTTACCCCATAATGTACGGGATATTTTGTCCACCTATTTTGTGCCCCGAAAGCTTTGGAATGAAACCTTTCCAGGCTGACGAGAGCCCTGGCGTGAGTTAAGGCCAGTGGGACTGGAACCTGGTAGGTCTCCTATCTCCTTCCTCTTCAGTTTGTCACTTCCCTGTCCAGTTTAGTAAAAATAAAGGGGTTGAACGCTGCCTGCAGTACGCTGGGCTGAGTAAGGGTCATGAAGTCTGTCCACAGCAGTGGATTTATCACAAGCAAACCAAAATGACGGATGTGAAATGCTGCTTTTCCTTTGTACTGAAATGTCTTGAGGCCGACGGCAGCGAGCCAACTTCTCTCTCATCCCGTAGTGTACTCCACCCTTCTGACAACGCTCACTTTTGTCCAATTGTTATATAAAAAGGTAATGCAGTAAAATTGCAAAATAGAGATTTTCTGTGGCGTAACACACACTGCTTCTACTCTGGCAAATGCCGGTATTCCTCTCTTGTGTTGTCTTTAGCTTATTCCTTGTGGTTTACGTTGCAAGCAGATGACTGTCAGGGTGTGAATTCAAAGCTCCTGGCGGTAGTGGAAAGTCTGTGAGTTTAGTCTCACGTTCAGACTGGTTGAGTGGACTTTAATGTTCGTAGGTTCACGCAGAGAGGCGGGAAGGTCAAAGCTGCAAGGCCTCACATTCAATTTCTCCTCTTGGATGAACATGGAAACCATAGTGCTACATTTCATCGGTCCCAGCATTTCTAGGGGTGCTCTGTGCACTTGTCAAGTGGAACAGTACTCATTTGGGGAAAAGTCTGAAACAAAACCTCCAAAAGCCTCGCTGCGAGCACTTACAGATTATCAGACAGACTGCTGGCACTGACTGATACCTGCTGGCATAACGCCACCCTGCCTCATCTCTGCCTATTTTCTGCAGTACATTTTAGCGTGCTGACACTGTCAGCAACTTGCTTCCTGGGTGGAGGAGAACTACTGGGATGGGAGAGATGGAGAAAAGAATAGGCAGGCGGTGACATTAGACTTTGTCCTTGTCTCAAGTCACAGGCTAGCTCTGAGTTGCAGCCAGGGTTTGCTCTGCAGAGTTCTGGATGCTGTTGGTAGACAGGTTTGTTTTGCAACCTTGGTGTGAGCTGCGTTGATTCCCTAGCAGAAGGGAATCTTTAGCTACTCTGTATTGCTAAAATTTTGCTCCTGGCTCTCTGCTGGCAGAAGAAAGGGAATAATTGTGGTTCTGTAAATATAGTTATGTACATGCTTGCACAAACGGGCCTGTGTGCTCCGTATGCAGTCTGTCCTAACACCCCGGATCTAGTTCCTGTTTTTCAAGCCTTCCACTCCTTGTCCTCATTCCTTTGTCGTGGGATATTGGTTTCTGGAATGCAGTTTCTCCGGTGTCATCAGTGCTGGGTGTAGATCACTCCAGGGAGTATTCTGTGGTTATGTACCCAGCAATGTGTTAATGTTATCGTTGTAGCTGATTGGCATGAGCTGGGAACAACAGCATATACAGAGGACATCAGCTCTGTGTTGTGGCTTTGCTTTACACCCTTGTGTGATAATTTCTCCAGTCCCCAATTATTTTACACTATTTATTTTTTTATAAAGGCAATTGCCCTGTTCCTGGAACACACAGCGTAGCTGTTCCCACTAGGTCCAGCTCTTTCTGGAGAGCAGCAGAAAGGACTGCTGTGCTTGAGGTGGCTTTATTAAAGCATCAGACATGAACACTCAGTGCTGAGCAAAAGGCTTTCTTGAACTGCAGGTCTGCTTTGACAAGTGGCAGAACAGATACATATGCCTCAGTTCTGGCCCAGGGGGTCGACTTTAAGGGCAGTAGAGGAAGAGTTCTTGTCGCTCACTTAGTTTCTGACTCCTCTGATGGTACTGCCAGCAAACTGGGACAACTGGATGTTAGGTTGAGGAGGACAGCTGCCCCAGACAGAAAAGCCTTCCTATTTGTGAATAGTGTGAAAAAAAGGAGCACAAGTTTTTCAGGCACAGAAGTCTGCCATCTCCTCTCCCCAGCCTGAGATATTAAAATTACCGAGTTTGTTTTCCACTCCTGAAAGCTCAGAGGTAAAGAGGTGCCAAGTTTCACTAACCATCTGCATAATCAGAGCAAATTACCTAACTGTACTGAGTGATGCACCTTCTAGTCCTTCTTGCTAGCTTTGTGGCACATTGTTACTTGAAGGTACCATGCTTGTTTTTCAGGGTTGCAAGTCCTTCTCTTCCTTGAAAGCCTTGTATTTTTTTTTTCCCCCCCTTAGCACTAGATTTACATTCCCTCTCTTGTGTGAAGTTCCAGTACAATCTTCCCTTCACCTCTGGAGTGAAAGACTCCTGAAAGCTGAGTAGAGACGAGTGTTGTCCTTTGATAACTCTCACTTTGTTTTCATAGACAAGGAAACACAACGAGAAAAAGAGAAACTGGAAATAGAGCTGGCTGCTGCACGCTCCACCAATGAGGACCAACGAAGACACATCGAGATCCGAGACCAGGCCCTGAACAATGCTCAAGCCAAGGTGGTGAAACTGGAGGAGGAGGTAAGGATGCTGGGAGAGAGAAATTAAGGTAGCTTGGGCTCTAGTAAAAGTGACTGTGGGAATGAGTTTGTCTTGGGCAAATTATAAGGAAATCTGCTTGCTTCAAAGCTATTTATGTTGCTTGGCTTTGTGTTGGTTAGCTAAACCACTGAACTGTGCACAGATAAGCCACAAATCTGTATTTCCTTGGAAGTGCTTTTGTCTAAGCAGCCATGTTTCGTTTTCTTTTTGTTTCAGCTGATAAAAGTGGGTTGGAACAGAAATCCCAGCCCTGGCAACCTCCTGTACTTGGCAGAAGTTCAGATCTGGATGGACTTTTAACTAATATCAAATGAATGCAGCTTGTCCCCTTGCCAGGTGTTCCACTTACACCAGGGTATCGCACTGCACAGTGCAGATCACCGTATGTGCCCAGCATGCGTAATAAGCTGGGCATAGCCTTGATTGTTTTCTCTCCCTTTTCTCCCAAGAGAGGATAATGCGTTTGAGCTGCTTAGCTGGGCAGCCTTCACAGCCATTTCTTTTGTAGCCTTGTCCCTGCCACTCACACATGGATCTCACCTCGCTGCCCTTCTGCGTCAGTGTCCGTCCTCTTTCCTCCTGCCTACTCCTTTCCTCTCAAAGGCTCCATTTCCCACTCCCAGCCTCTGCTTCCTTTACTCCTACTCTTCCTCCATAGAGAGCCTCTGGAGGAAATCTCATGACCAAGCACACTTCCTCCACTGGAGATTTGTTCTCTTCTCCTTCAATTCTGCTATCTTCTTTTCTACTAGCACTCACCATCACCTTTGGTTGAGCACAGAGCCTATATCCACCTGCGTCTTGCTGCCTTCAGAGACCTCAAACCCTCCCCTTGTCTCCTCGTACTCCTCTTTCCATTCAGGATCCGTTGTGCCAAAAGAGGAGGAATGATCAAATCCAAAGTGAACATCCTCCTGTCTTATCTTGCCTGCTTTCCCTCTCCCAGGTACAGATGTAGCCACCTTCCTAATTTTGCCTGTTCTCTAAGCTCTGAGCCTTCCTTTGTTTCTTTCACTGGTGTCCTTAATTTTTGCCCCTTGCTGTACCTTGCTTGTAATCGCTTCAGCTTCATGGAGCCCTCCCTCAACCTGTCCCCTCCTAGATCTGCTCTGCTACCTCAGGATGTTGTTGCAGGGTTACCATCATACCTTACTAGCCTTTCTCCCCAGTGCTCCATTTCACTTTCCTTTCTCCACCACATCAAATTCAGGCAGTTCCTTTTTGCTTTCCAGTCCCCTCATGGTTAAACCAACCCAGTTTTGCTTCTCCCCTTGTTGCTGAGAGGATGTCTTCTACTTTTATCCTTCTCTGTTTCCAAGCACCCCTTCCTCCCCGCCCCAAACAAACACTTCTGTGCTTTCTCCCAGACTGTCCTCACCTTCGCTGCAAACACTGGCAAGACCACCTTGAAGTGTCCCTTGCTGCAATGCTCGCAACATGGTTGGCAGGGGCTAGGCCACAGTCAGAGAAATGCTTAAATACCACTGGCCACCTTCAGCCTTGCGCACAGTTGGCAAGTCCATTGATTTCACTAAAATTGCAGCATCTCCTGGCGACACTGACTTTTATTGCTCGAGGGCAGGGAGCATTAGGTTGAAGGGGAATTTAAATGTGACATGATTATCTTTGCCTCTAAATTGGGTCATTTGATCCTGCAGTGGATTGGAGCTCTTTGGCTTTCGTTCAGATTTCAGCACCTTATTCCACTAAAAGCCTGGTGTGTGACAGACTTTTAGTACACGGGACATCCTTGTGACTTCCCTGAAACTGTTCACCTGCTTGGAGGCAACGTGTACGAGGTGCTCTGAACAGCCAGCACGCACAGCTAGGTTGAACCTCTGTGTAGGCACTGTTACTGGCTCCCTCCCAGGAAAGTTGCAGCCTTTAGAGGTAATAATAATTGTATGTCTTACTTTCAAAAGGCCTCTCCCACTTTACTAGCAGAATTAGGTTCAGTGCTGTTGCAAAGTATTTCCGAGGTAGAATAGTAAAATAGGTAAGTAACTCTGGGCTGGATTGCATGATAGCTTAAAAGCCACACACATGCTGATACCGAGTGAAGTGCCCTGGTCTTGATTGCATGAGGGCTTGTGGTCATTTGCATCCAGCCTTCGCTCGAATCCCCGGGTGCGCAGGAAGTGCCACCCTTCCTGTTGTAGATAAATATGGAAGCGTCTCAGGGAGGCAGCAGGCGTTAACTCTGCTTTTTCCTAGAGGTGAGGAGGAATAAAAGGAAACAGAAGGGGTAAAGAGCCACTTTTGCAGGTTTCCCAAGTCACTTTTAAATGAAATACTTAGGATTATAAAGTGTTTGTTGCCTCATTAGTGTTAAATTTTGGGAACTTCTCAAATTCCCGAGCTGTTCGGTTTCTTTCCGAACGACAGCCGAGCAAGCTGTTCGGCGCTCAGGGCACCGTTCAGAAGGGACTGTCAGTGTCAGCCTGGGTTAGTGACATTCAGCGACCAAGATATATGAACAATTTGTCAATTATTTTTTATTCCTGCCAGCTTAATCTGAGTTACTAGTCCCTGTAATTGTCAGGAATTTCCAAACTAGTCCTGCAGAAGAGGGTGGAGTTTCTTTCTACGCAAAGGTTTGGCAGCCACTCTGGCTCAGGCCCTGAGGGAGGTGTGTGTATTTCAGTTGTTGCATCCTGTAATGTACATTTTCAGCTTTTTTTTTTTTTCTGTCTTCCGTTTTGACTTCCTATTAAATCAGAGTTACGCTGCCTTATATTCACCAGATCCTTTATAAAAAGAATATTGCTGTTCTGATGAGAGCTATAAGCCATATGCTACTCTAGCTGAATTTAAATGTTACACTGGAATCAGAACTTCCAGATTATTTAAAAAATCCTTTGCCTGAATTGCCAGTATAGGCAAAACCACCAATCTGTAAAATGTAGATACTTGTCTACCCCCATGGAGCTTTGAGAGCTTTTCTATGTATTGCCTTTTAGCTTGCAAGTTAGGGGGAAGGATGTGATAGAGGGATGCTAAATCTGATGGAGAAAGGAATGATCTTGGAGGTACTGAAGCGTAGTGTGAAGCAGTTAGGAGCAAAAGTAGACATTCAGAGAATATTTCCCTGACCTGTTAGCAGGGGTGAAAGGACTCTTCAAATTTAGAACAAGCTGCCATTAAAGTTCTAAATACCGTGGCGTTTATTTCCACAAAGTGCTAAAAAGGGTGAGTGATCATGGGTATTTAAAACAAGCTTAAATATGTCTCCAAACAGACTTGCTAAGTATGTATATATTTTATATGTAATATTTGAAGTTTTCTACTTCTCTGCTGTACATAAAGATCCCCAGCAATTAACCCCTATTTTCACTTCTCCATTTTCATTCCTCCCTTCAGTAGATGTTCCACAGTTATGCATAAGTCAGCATCTTATTAAAAATGCTTATAATGAAGTGTTAGTCTGGTTTTTAAACTTCAGATTATTTTCATTGCATGCAATAAATTTGAGATAAATTGAGTACATTTGAGGTAAAATGCGTGTTGGCTTAAAAACGTGTCTCACAGTCAGAAATTGTTAGTGATAGTATTTGCAGCTAAAGCAGTGAAAAATTCTCATTTTGGAGCATGGATTGCCACGATGGTCTCAATTCTGATGTAAACATTTGAATGGCTGCAGTGTGCAGCAGGTCAGTAGCTGGTAGGTGGTCACAGATGCCCTGTACGTGTGAGCTTTTAAAATCGCCGCATTACCATGCTTTCCCCGACATCTGCTAGCGTGCACCTTGAGAGCCTTTAGCAAACAGAGCAGATGGTTAAACTTCGCTTTGGTCTGGGCCTAAGGCAAAATTGCTAGGTTTTCAGAAAGGACCAGCCTGAGACTCTGGGTAAACACTGGCTTACTACGCGTCCTTACCAGGCTTGTAATATTGCAGGAGGGAGTTTGATGCCAAGTGCTTCATCTAACCACAGCTGCTGGATGCAGAGGGTACAATCACTACTGTTTTTACACTTTTTACAAAAAGAAAAAAAAAAAAAAAGAATTTCCAGAACTTCTTTTGAACTTGGTCATTTCTGCTTACCCTGGTTAGTTCATACCATGGAAGACCACGCTCAAAAAAAGTTTGTGGTTTTTTTGTAGTAGTGTAACTTGTACTCCTTTGCTCCACCACTTTACAAGCCACTGCTTTAATGAGTGCCTTAAGGAGACAGCTTTGAAAAATAGTGACTACCACTAAGAAGATATAAATATCTACTCGTTTCCATCCTCATGCACACACCTGGTGATGGAAAGAGAAGGCAGACATCCTCTCTGGTGGGTACAAATTGGGGGCTGGGGAAGGGAAGAAGTTTGAATGAGATATCTTTTTGAAAAGTGGCTTGTATGTAGAAGCCATGAGATCTTTCAGCCATCAGAATTCAACATTAAACCAGATATCAGAGCTAAGATGATATATTTGTTTCTCACTCAGCTGTTGTGGAGAGCAGTAGCGCGCTATTTCCGATAACGCTGTGGGTTCTGTCTGTGGGGAAATGTAGAAACGTTCATTTCCAAATGACAGCTATTGTGCTTCCTGTGCTGTGTCTGAGATGCTTTCAGAACAGAGCGCTGGCTTGAAGGGAAGAGACCCAAAGGAGAGCTGTGTGCTTGAAGGCTTGTCTGTTTTTTTTCCAGTCACTTCCCTGGGTCTATAAAAAGATATTCCTAGTCTCCATAGCTTTGTGTCTCTTAAATTCTTAGACTCTCAGAGCTACATAATTGCTGCTTTCAGGACAGAGTTGCTTTTAAAGGGAACACTTTTTGGATGGCTTATCGTTCCTGGATGGGTAGGGTGGAGAGAAGAGAAAAGTCCCTCTCTTCCCTGCGTTTTTAATGACCTGCATTCTCGTAACCACATACAACTGGCTTGTTATTGCTGTGCCGCTACCTCTCATGTTCTGCCTGTTAGTAATTTTCCAGAGGTGGCTTTGAGAGTTAGAACTTCTTTTAACACAAACACGCGGAGAGACGACATTATGGTATTCCCATGCAACAAACGCTGTTCCCTAGCAAGAGGATAATGTTACCGAATTGCTTCAGCATGAGTTCTTGCTGAGGCCGGTGGCGCCTTACTGGGCCTGAACTCAAACAAACTGAGGGTTCAAAGGCATCCTGGAGGAATATGTTCCAACTGTGAGAGGGAGAGGTGGTTTAAACGTGCTTGTTGTCTTTTTTTTTTTTTTTTTTTTTACTACATTTCTGCCATAGCAGGCAAATTCTTGCGGGGAAGCACATTTTCAGCTGCATCTGAATGGATTCAGCTTTAGGATAAACCCAGAATGTAATGAAAACACCCTGAATATATTAAACAAAGGACTTCGAAGACATCAGAAATAGTGGGTGGGAGAAAAGCAGATGCTGACGAGTGTTTCCAATTTGCTGAAACAGGAGCTGTCCAAGATGAAGAGGATAATGGCTGGGTTTGTCAAAATGCCTGGGAGGGTTTCTGAATCATTGCTAGCTATGCAGGAAGTCTTCTCTTCTTCTCCAGAAAAACTCTTTGCTGAATAACACATCTGGAAGTGATGAATCTTCTTACAGAAGAAGATCCTTGCTTCCCCTTCACCTGCTATGTCCAGGGCTGTGTTTGTCCTGCAAAGGCAGCTCCAGTCTGGAGGATGTTACAGCCTCGACCTCCTTTGCATCTAGCAGCTTGCCAGTGAAAATTCCTCACTCCTGTATGCCCTGGCTCCCCATGCTGTGTGTGTGAAACCTCCATGTCCTCTTGAGAGCCTTTCTTCTGCAAGGACCCGGGATCCCTGAAAGAGATCGCATGGTTTGGCGAAGACTGTTGAGAAACCTAAATCAAGTGAAGGAACAGGATTTGTTTGGTTTTTAGAATGTTAATCCCTTTTCTGCAGAGCAGTTGTAGTAATAACCAAATGTCCCTGTTTCTGACAGCTTGGTCCTTGGCCGCTGATTTTAGACCGTGCAAATGCTCTCTGTAGCAGAGAAGCCTGCAGGTTGCCTGCTGCCAGGCATTATGTTGTCTTGGGAAATCTTTCTTCTGCGAAAGGATTCTGAGGACTAGTTTCAGTTTTCTAGGTTTAGTGAATTTGTTTAATCATTTCATTCCTGTATGTTTAGAGTAGTTGATTCATTTTTTCCATTGCTGGAAGCCCTGCAGTTTGGGGATATCGGTGTGCAGACATTTTCAGGCAGTAGATCTTACTGACTCACTTGGAAACAGATTCCTCGTCAGGTCAGCCAGACTCTTGTGAGCAATGAAGCCTCTGAATCCCAAGCATATCCTGCTTCTCCCAGCTGGCTCTCAACCACAGAAAGCAATCTTGACAAGGGATAGAGGAAGTAAAATGAAGACAGAAATACCTGATCGGGAGGCCAGGGAATCTTTCAGGGGTATTCCCTGCATCAGTTCATGCTTTTGTGTACTAGACGTCTGCAGAGTCCCAGGCCAGTTTTTGCCTTCTTTGTTTTTCTTGTCCTCAGTCCTGTTGCAGAATTTACATAAACATCATCGTGGATGTGAACTGGGGAGTCACCGCTCTTGTTTAAAATGGTTTAATTAGAAAATCTCATTGATGGAGTTAAAGCCTGACCTCTGACACCCGGTTAGGACATTTTCCCAAGCAGTCAGGGATTGACTGGAGAAAACATGCACATGATTAAAGTTGTACCATGTGCTGTAGGAAATGCTGGGAAGGGATGCAGCCGTGCTGAAGTGCTCTGCTGTGCTTCCAGACGCGCGCTGAGGTTATGTGAGATCTTACCATCCGAAAGAGGTGTTGGAATATTATGAGTAAAATGCTCTGCATTTTCAGAGCACCCTTCAAGGCAAAACAATTACAATACATTATGTGAGCATGAGCTTGCTTTTTAGTTAAATGCAGTACCGTCAAAAGGAAAATTACAATCTTGTCAAATTTATTTAAAATTATATACCGAAGGGAGTGACTGCGTCCTTGTAAAGCTTCAGGAATGAACTCTTATCTAGAGCACGTGTTCACTGCAAGGCCTCTTGCAGAGCAGAGAATTCCAGCGTCCTTTGATGCCATCTACCCTGTGGTGGGTGTTACTGTGGCCCTTGGCACTGAGCAGCCAGTTTTGGATCTTTGCTGGAAGAGAGAGGGTGGGGAATCCGTGGCAAATGACCAAGAACAAGCCTCAGCGTGCTACCTTTTTTCTTCCTCCCATCTCACTTGTGTCTGCAGCACCCTGGCAATACTCAGGAAACTCTGTTTCCAATTTCTTTCTTAAGAAAACACAATCATACTCTCCGTTTACAGTAATGAAATCCCTCTGTGCTTGGAAGAATTTTCCTGGTCCTCTTTACAGTGAGACGATAGATCAAGTCAGAAAGATTTTTTTTTTTTTTTTTTTTAAAAATTAAAACTAATTAGACTTCACTACTACCACTCCTGGAGAATGCTGGTTCCTCACAAAGACTCGCAGCAGCAGAGATGGCAGAGCTGGAAATCAGTGCTACTGCCAGAATGTGCAGTGGGTTGTCTGAGCGCAGCGAGTGCAGGAAACGAAACATCTCGTCGATAAAGGATAACTGTGTCAAAAGACGCATTAGGAGGGCTGAGTTGTCTGGAGCGCGTACAAGCCTTAAAAGCTTACTGAACGTCTGCATTCCAAAAAACTGAAAATTATTTGAGGGAATCCTGAATGAATTCTGGTTTTAAGCCATTAAAAGAGCCACACACACAAACCCTAAATTTTCTAACATTCCTAATTCTTCCCGATGCTGGAAGATGAAGTGTATTTGTGAAGGGGCGGGGGGGGGGGGGAAGTTGTATGCACGAAAAGCCACTGAACAAGCCGTGCCTGTGCGCTAGGTCTGGCTGTGAGTTAGGCGTGTGCAGGCAGTGCTGGTAAGTTGGGCAAGAGCTGGTGTTGCAACGTTTCACCTGCAGGTTCGGCTGATGGGAGAGCTTTCAAAGTGAACGTTTTGCTGGAATTTCTGCGTCCTCATTCTTTGTTGGCTGGGCTCTTGGTATTTGAATGCAGGCCGAAACATTAATCCGTACATATGCGTACTCAGGTTTATTAATTATGCAGCTAGTAAAACGTTGTCAGTGGTTACCTTTTGCAAGGAGAATTTTCCCTCTGTGTTAAAAAACTCCTCAGAAATTTAAATGCTTTGTAGTAGGTAATAAAAGACCAAATGTCCGTCCTTCCTTCTTTAATTTTTTTAATAGAAGAGTCGAGGCGGAGAGCTGATTTTCAAGAGATTATTCTTGAGCTCAGTGGATGGTATTTCACTGTTGGCAGGTTTATTAGGTCATTCCTTACTCTTGTCCAGGTCAGAAAGCTCATACGCAAAACCAAGATGCTGTGTGCTCTCTATTTCTAGGTTCTGCTGCTGACTCATAGTTTATCATTTTTGGCTAGCTACGTAACTACTATGAGCTGCTGCTAATCTAAGTGTAAAACAAGCGCATTAATATACACTTTATTGGAGCCTGAGAAAGCGCAAGTCAGTGTTATTAAGCACTATGAACTGGAATAAAAAGATCTATTGATTTTAATAACATTTTAATTGATTTTCTGCAGAGCAGTAGTGGAATATTAGGTTGTATTAAAATGTTCTTGTCCTTCCTGTTCCAAACAAGCTTGAAATCTTGAGCAACCAAAGAATAAAAATACCTTTCTACTGTACGTGCACTGGTGGGAAGGCCTTTGGCTGGATTGCTCACCATTTATTGTAACTTTTATTTATAAAATACTTGTTTGGGGAAAATCCTCTAGGGCAGCAACATTCATGGTGTGAGATTAGATGCCTGCTGACTTTATGAAGAGGAGAAAAGGATACCACGTCTGGAATTAATAGTGTTGGGAGATTTTTCTTTGCTATTCACATTGCAGTTTCTGAATTGCCTCAAGGAACAGGAGTGTGAAAAGGGAAAATTTTGAAGAAACAAGTGATAAGACTTTTTTAGAAGGAAGGTGTGATGTAGGAACGGCTCGTGTTGTTCAGATCAAAGCCCAGCAAGCCTGGTATCCTGTCTCCACCAAAACTTACAGCACATTCCTAGGGAACACTATCAGAACAAACAGCGAGACTTTCACAAAATACTTTCTGCTTCCAAGAAGGACTTCCTGAGCCAAAAGTGGTGTCTTTTGTCTTTGATATCCCTCGGTGGACTTTTCTTCCATGAAGCTGTAGAGTAGCTCTTTGAACTCGCATAAGGGAGTCTGTGTTTTGTGTTGTGGTGCTTCTCTAGACTTTGGCTCTGACTGTTGGGAAAACTTGCCTCCTTCCTGCTATTTTTGTTTTTCAGGGTTTAGGAAAATGGTGGCTAAAAAAGCAATGCCCCAGATTTGCCACAGAAGGCCAGTTAATTCTCATTGTTAGTCTTCTCCTTAACAGCAAACTACGTCCATAGGTGTACAGTATTCCATATATTAGGATAGAGCTGGGCCCTAGGTGTGTTTTTTTCTGTTGTGGTTTTTTTTTTGTTTGTTTGTTTTTTTATATTTTAATTTGGTTTTATTCTGCCTGATCTGTGGATTAAGCTTGCTGAGGTAGTTATTGGGGGTCTCAGCACAGTCGGTTTCATTGCTTGTCGTACGCAGGATAGCAGCTTGGTTTGCAGGATGAATGATGGAGGATGACAGAGAGAGGGCAAGGGCAAGGAACGGAGCAGGACCTCTCAGGTCACACTGGGCCAAGATGACCGAGATGAGTGTCCAGACTGCTGGAATAAACCTGGCTGCACTGTGGAGAGAGCACAGGCTGTGTCTACTGTATACATCGATCCTATTCATTCTTTTATTGTTATGGGGCTTGAATAGGACCCTTCAGTTTTCAATTCGATTTCTGCTTAATCTCATCAAAACACTGCCAGCAGTTTTCAGTATTGCACTGGAGAGTGTTCCTGACTTGTGGACTGGCTCTGATCTCTGTCTTTCCTAAGGTTACCTTGGTAACAGATGTCATATCACTGCAGCACTCTCTGTTATCAACCCAGGTGCCCCATCGCTGCTCTCAGTCATTTGCAACAGTTAATTACCACAGTTTTCCCATCATTGCCATGAGATCGCTGAGAACAAAAAGAACAAATATACCTAGCAGGAAAGATGGAAAAGACCTGTGACATCCTGAGTGCTGACAGCGGTCGCCTGGACGTGGTGTTCGCAGCTGGTGTTTCTGCACTCTGCGTTCTGTACAAAGCCACAAGTTCACTCACTTGTTCTTAACTTGTGTTGCGTTTTCTTCCTTTGTTTCAGCTCAAAAAGAAGCAGGTCTATGTTGAGAAGGTGGAGAAGATGCAGCAGGCCTTGGTTCAGCTGCAGGCAGCATGTGAGAAACGGGAACAGCTGGAACACAGGCTGCGGACCCGGCTGGAGAGAGAACTGGAATCTCTCCGGATGCAGCAGGTACCGTGTTTCCCTGTGCAGTACTAGGTTTCTTGTAGGATTGTACACCATACCCTACGCTACGCATAAAAGAAGGGCAGTGGTTTTTTTCCATCTTGTAGAATTGGCAAATTTGATAAACTTTTCTGTGTTGCCTTTGGAAGGTGAGGTACTCTGAACCCCACAATTTTTTACATTGAGCTTGAGTCAACACAAAAAAAAGCTTTCTTGTCATGGTTAACAACGCTGAGCTGAACATAAAATAGCTTGTCTGCCCCAGTTTCTTCTAAGCTATTTTTAAAAATTATTTTTAAGTTAAATATCCTGCCAGTCCTAGGTGAGACTTCCATATAAAACTGTACATTGCATCCATGGAACTATTAGCTCAGCAAATCTCCACTCTTTCTTGTTTTGAAAAGGAACACTGTCTGTCTTCCAAATCTTGCATTAGAACTGAATTATTTTTGATCCCCAGCTACTTAATCCACAGGTATACGCTGATCGTATTGATTTAATAATCAAATCCTTCAAAAATGTTTCAGATTTTTTTTTTTTTAAAGGTGTGATAGGTCTTGTATATTTGTTCGTGTTATGCTGGAACAGAATCCTGAGACTTTTTTTTTTTCTTTTGTTTTGGAATCCAGCGTCAGGGTACATCTCAGACTGCCAACGTCTCGGAGTACAATGCCACGGCACTTATGGAACTCCTGCGTGAGAAGGAAGAAAGGATTCTTGCTCTGGAAGCTGACATGACCAAGTGGGAACAGAAATACTTGGAGGAGAGTGTGATGAGACAGTTTGCTTTGGATGCAGCTGCAACTGTGGCTGCTCAGAGGTAAATGAGACTTTTCATTATTTTATTTTTCCAGTTAAATGTCGTATTTCCCACCAAGGAATGTTGTCATACCACTCTCCCGTGATACCTCTCCTTGTGGTCTGAATGGCTTCTCAGACTTCTGCATGCAAATGGAGCTTGGCTGCTTTTCCTGGGAGCTGTGCAGTTGCCAACAATTAGAAACTTTTTTTCCTGGGGAAGATTCCCCCACATGCAGGAGCCATTTTCCAGACTAGAATTGTTGTTGAGCCATTCTTGGAAGCTGTTGATTCAAAAATAGATGTATGAGGAGGGTTTGGGGTGTTCTTTTTTTTTGAACAGGAATCAGTCCTTGATGAAGTCATGTGAGATGGGGCACGCTTGGTGATTCACATCGTTCACCCTGAAAGGCTTACTTGTTCTCCAGAATGTTTTTGCAAATTACTTCGTGGTATTGTCCTCAACATGGTTACTAACCAGAAACATTTACTAGGAAATTCTGCTCAAAACATTCTGCTCTGCATGGAGAGCACTGCTTGTGGGGGTGGCAAGGGAAGGGTGTCTGAAATTTGGTTAGAAGTTCACATTCAAAGACAACTGCACAGAAACACTTATTCTGGCTGTAAATAGGCCTGAGTACTTCAGCTGGTTGGTAAACAAGAGCTGTTACTGGAGTGCAACTCTTCAGCGTTAGATATTGCTTAAATATAAGTTCATTGCTCTCTGGTTTCTGGTTCTTGACAGCAGATTTTATTTTGGGTTGTTTCATGAACCAGATTCAAATGGGGATGCTGTCGCAGATGGCTTCCTAGCTCGTAAGATCGTACTGGAAGTACAGGGGTAGAGCTGCAGATCTGCTGTGTTAGCGTTTAAAGACTTATCTTATCTTGCTCCAGAAGCAGACTGTTATTTTAGGGTATTGATGCTTCTTGTGCGCTGTTTCCTGTCTCCCCAGAGATTCTCTGAAGGCTCCTGCTACTGCGTGTCCTTAGAGGCCATGTTGTATTTTCAGCGTGTGCTGATAAGTGGGGGCTGGTCTATTGTCTATCATAGAATGACAGGGGATGTGTTAGGCCTGTTCAGGTTTTGTTAAATGAACAAGAATGCCTTCCCGTCAGGAAAAAGCCAGCTTCTATTTTTCCATTTCCTTTCTAGCTGCTTCTCTCCTAAAAGAGAGTATTCCGTTAGTGTCAGTACTTCTGCAAGTTTGAATGCGGTTGGCACCTGTCGCATCTCCTTCGGAAAGACAGGCTCTGAGGAATTGCACTAACTTCAGTGGCAACCTCATCTACACCTGCAGAATTTTCTTTCCCTTTTCTTTGCCAGTGGAAAAGAGCATCCCTTAGGAAGTTGAGACTGCAGGAAGGATGCTTTCCTGCACAGGCAGGAATCTGGGTCAGGTTACATTTCTTTGGTGGATGACCTTCTTATGCCCTTCATGTTGGTGCTTTGCCGTTCCTGATCTGAACTTTTGCAGAGTTGAAGGTCCATTTACCAGACAGTTCTTAGAGCTGCTGGATCTGAGAGAACAAACGTCTTATTACAATCAATTGGAGCTCTTAGTAATTCTAGGGTTTTTGTCCGTTTGTTTTCTTCTAATTAAGTTAACGCACAGCGATGTCAGTAACATACTCTCACTGTTACGAGCCGTGCGGTCGTACAGAGCGTGGCACAGGGACTTTGTCCTGACTGAACAGCAGCAAGTAGAATGAAATACTCATTGTGTGTTGGTTAGTAAACTGAACAGCTATCACAGTATTAACATCAGGCATTATGTGGGATCAGTCTAAAACTGTTTTCAGCCCACTCCGAGTTTTTTGGACCAAGCTGCTTATGATTGCTTAAGAAACTTCCGTGCCTAATTCCCTTTGTTACTCAGATTCCCTGTGTGATACTGTTAGAAGGGTGAAGGGAAAAAGCTTTTTATCTGAGGCGAAGTTTGTGCTGTTTCAATTGAGGAAAAATGCCTCGTGTTCTATACCATCCTTCCCCCTCTCCACGTCCTTGGATTTGCCTCATCGATCGAGTTACACTAGTACAGTGAATCAGATTATAGACTGGCCCGGGACAGACAGAAGGTTGACGAATGGCTTGCATATTTTTGTATCCTTCTTTCATTAGGACTGGGAGTTGGATTTTTGAAAGACACTGAGCCAGCCTAAACTCAGAAAGTGGATGTTCTTGTTTGTTACTTTGTTAATTTTGTGCTGGTAGGAGGAAAGTAGCAAACTTAGCTGGTCCTTCATCTGCTCTACTGCTTCTTCTCAGGGACACGACCGTGATCAGCCACTCGCCTAACCCTAGCTACGACACTTCGCTGGAAGCTCGCATTCAGAAGGAGGAGGAGGAGATCCTGCTTGCCAACAGGAGGTGTCTCGACATGGAGGGAAGGTAAAATACAGTTTGGTCCTATCTGGCTTCTTTAGGACAGGCATTTTGAATTAATTGTCTGGGTAGACGCCTCAGAACCAGAAATTCTTGTGTCTTCACCGATAGCAACAACTTAGGATGCCAGACGCTCATTTGGCCGAGGAATTACCCACATAGCAATCCAAAATCTGTCTTGATACTGAGGGCTAATGCAAAAAAGTCTTGTCCTAGATTTTTTTGCTTCTAGCTTGTTCCTCTTCTCTCTTCAGGGTATCTTGATCAGACCTCAGGCTCCAGCTGCCTCTTAACAGCCTTTCAGAACTGTTTTCCCTGGGGCTATATCCAGTGCAGACTCCCCAAAGTGTGTTAATCCTCATCTTCCTGTTGGTCTCATGTCCTGTCCATAGCTTTCAGCTTTGTCTCAAAGCCCCTTCTGTGGCTGTTTAGAGCAGCTTCCAGTAGCTAAAGGTGGGTGCACCATCTCAGTGCCGCACTGTCATGCGTGTGTACAGGAAGTCTCATGCATGATCTGCTCTGATGGGCTGGTGAGCGGCCAGTGTTCAGGGCAATAAGCTCACTGGCATCCTCTCTCTGTCTCCTCAAGTGCCTGAGGGTGTCCTAGTTATAGCTGTGGGGGCACTGAGGCCTCGGCCCAAGGAGACAGGAGTACAAGTATGTTGTTCTTTGTACTTCTCAAAAAGGATCAAGACTCTGCACGCTCAGATCATTGAGAAGGACGCCATGATCAAAGTCCTGCAGCAGCGCTCCCGGAAGGAGCCTGGTAAGACAGACCAGCTCTCCTCCATGAGACCCGCCAAGTCGCTGATGTCGATATCGAACGCTGGCTCGGGCTTGCTGTCCCACTCGTCAACACTGAGCAGCACTCCCATCCTGGAGGAGAAGAGGGAGGACAAGAGCTGGAAAGGCAGCCTAGGTAATTTTTAAATAACAGGGGCAGTTCAGATGTGCAAGTCGCTGCTTAGAGGGGAGGCAGAAGCAGCAGAAGGAAGAAGGTGTCAGATAGACAGATCAGCTGGCCTCGCGTGTGGTAAAGCTGACCGAAAGCGAGGTGGGACACATTTGCAACAACTACTTGTTTTAATCGCTGTTGTGAAATAATGACTTCTGATGTCCAGGTTGTCATTAGGATATGTAAGCCTTTATTCTCAATTTGGTACCTCCCTTGAGGGATATTTGCGATCTAGTTTTCAGCGTTCCCAGGCGCTTGCTTTCAGCTGCCTGAAGGTGTAAAGTCTCCTTGACTAGGAGTGGAGGTACTAATCAGGATTGCTGTCCTGTAGTGTTGTGCCTGCACTAACATGACTTCTGTGTAGAATGGCTCAACACATTGTTCAGAGAAAATGAGTTGTAACAAAGTGAATCTTAGATGATTTTTTTTTTTTTTTTTTTTTTCCCACTTTCCTCTGGGGGGAAGTTAGGCCCAAAGGCCCTCCCTTTTAATCTTACAAGATTAAAAGATCCTGAAGTGTGAAGTCCTGGGATTGTGAAATTTCCTTCCCTTTTTCCACAAAGGTGTTCTGCTGGGAACAGAATATCGCTCCGAATCCATTCCCTCCACTCCCTCTCCTGTCCTTCCTTCCACACCGTTGCTGTCAGCCCACTCGAAAACGGGCAGCAGAGACTGCAGCACCCAGACCGACCGGGGGAGCGAACAAAGCAAAGCTGCGCCTTCCGCTGCAGCTCCCACACCAGGACGACTGCCCAGTACCAGCCTGGCCTACAGCACAGACAAAACAGGTAACAGAGCTCAGCCTGGCTCACCATCAGTTCCATTCAGGAAAGCTGGGTTTAGTTGTTGTGAGGGTTCAGAGGCAAGCTTAACGATGTTCAGTGATAGGCTAAGCAGGGACATGTTGGATAGAGAGGTATAGCAAGATTTACGAGCTGGAGCAGGTATCTGCGAATCCTGGGATAGTCTGTCTCTGAGTCAGTGTCTACGCTGAAGTAAACTGTGAGTAGCATGGCGGGTTTAAACAGTGTATGAAAATGGGCTGTAGAAACTAGCCATTGCATTTTCCTGGGTATTTCAAAGCAAAGTGGACTCAGGTAAGAGGAAGGGAGAAGAAGGAAAGGTAACTATTGTGATAAAGCTGTCTCGTTATTGCACTGTCCCAGTCGCAGGACCGACTTCAGCCTTGGCACCAGTAGAGCCAGTTGACAGTGACTGTCACAGAAGCTGAATTTGCCTCCCACAGAGCTCCGAGCTGGCAAGGGCTGCTCATTTTCCAGCCCACTCTGCCAAATCAATGCAGATTACACAACCTTGCCTCTTCTACTTACAGACACATTACAATTATGTTGTTCTTTATGGAAGGGAGAATTTGGCTGGTCTGCTGTGCATCTTGCCCGTGCTATGCTATTTAATGGGTGTCGAGGGAGACGGGGGAACAGGATTTGTGGTGAAAGTCTGCACTGACTGCATTGGTTTAAATGCAGTCACTCCAGTTTTATATGCCATTGTGTATCAGTGGGAGATACCCAAAGGGAATTTGATAAAGCATCTTTATTTGTCTGGCTACATATATGAAGAATTGAATTTTTAAAAATGAAATCAGGAGTTGTTAGCTGTCTTTTGGCCAATGATAGAAGATGACTTTTAAAATGTTAACGTCATTTTTCTAACCTCACTGAAGTTACAGCTTTGATTGTCTGTCTCTTGTTTTTCCTCATCGTGTAGATGGACCACTCTTCCACTCCAGCACTCTTGAAAGAAAAGCTCCTGTTCAGACCATGGGGCAGGACCTCCCAGATGGAGAGATGGTAGAATACCTCATCTGAAAGGCTGTACCAGGATCTGAGCTGGGATACAGTAGCAAGAAATTTTTAAAAGACATTTTTATTGGGAAAAAATTGTAGTACCTGAGTAATAAAAGAACACTTAGCTGTTTGCTCTTGTATATTATGTCTCAAAAGTATGGACAGGTTAATTTATAATTTGTTCTAAATTATAAAAAAACCATAACACTTGTTCTTTGAAAGTTTCCCCCTTTATTTTTAAAATACTGGATCTGGTAGCATCTGGAGATAAAACAAGAACTTAGGTGCACTACATCTGATATTTCATTTCAGTATTTTTAAAGTCTCTTAAACAGAAGTACCTGCTCTCGTGGCTGTTGGTTAAATGTCTAGCTTGAACGGAGTAAGATGGGAACGTTGTCCTTACAGTGATCAGGACTAGGGACTCGGTTGTGAGCATCAGTTAATGGTTTCAGAATACAGGTATTCTGAGAAGCTTTTATAAATTTGGGCTGTGGTCATGTGGTCAAGGGAGGTTTCTCTTAACACTTTCTCTTTACATTCAGTGTAAGAACTCAGAATAGATATTTCATGTTCATAGGCTGGAAAGATTTCCATTTTCAGTGTGGTAACATTCTTTTTTTTTTTTTTTTTTTTACTTCCCAAATTGTGTTATTTCTTTATTAAAAAAAAATTATTCCTCTGATTAATGTCGCATTTCACATTTTTAGTTTCATTGAAAGATTTGCCACAATTTTATACTTAACTACTTTTTCAATAATTTATACAGTGGATACTGAATAATATATTGCATTCGTGTTTGACATAAATTAAGAAAGGAGAGTTTACAGGCTTAGTCCTGATCTGTTAGATCAGATTTCTACTATCGTCATTCCATTGACTGTAGTGGAACTACTCCAGATTTATTAAGTGGCAAGCCCCGTTGCTTTTCAGAGTTAGCAACTTAATCTACTGCATCTGTGGAGTTCTTTCCCCATAGCAGATTTTTCTGTATTTTCAAATGCCATTCTACTTTGTATGTCCCTCCTTCTTGGAGATACCAGGTTCTTTTTCATATAGCAAAGCCTCACAGGTAGAGCTTTAAAGAGGAGCTTTGTGTAACGTTTCAGATAGCAAATTCTCTCCTTCCAAAATATTTTTTTCTTCATCTAACTGGAGAGAACTGCTTAAAGAAAGTCCCAGAGGCATTACAGAAGACAGTTACACATTTCAGTCGTCAGGTTCACTTTCAGATTTTTGGGAACTAGCCCAGATGCAGCAATGCTTTGGTTGCAGACGCTATAAGGAGATATTAAGAGCAACAGAAGTAAATGAGTATTTTTTTGTTACTGTCTTTGCATTTTACTAAAACACTTCAATATTAACTTCTGTTAAGAACGACTTTTTTTTTTTTTTTTTTTTTACCTGAATGTTGAAATATTTAATTAGCAAGTAGTCACATATTGGGAACCTGGCTAGTCTCAGGTTTCTGTGCAGCATGAGAGTAGCCAGGTTTTCATTTCAGATCATTTCACCCCACAAATTAAGAAAATCAGCAATTAATCACCGAACAGTTAGTGAATGTCCATAATTCCTACTTAGCTGACACTACTGATGTGGTGTCCAACTGAAATGGCCTTACCAGATCAACAGATGTAAGGTGAATTTCAGAGTGGAGAGCTGGGAGGTGAAAGGTGCCTGCTGGCTGCTGCACGGGTGATTTAGTGATGCCTAAAGATACCAGCTGTGAGTTGGATTCTGTTTGTCTGCTGGTGATAATAACTTAAAAACCAAGGAAAAGACTTTCCATCATTTCTAGCAGCTTTGCTGCTTGTTGGTGTTCTTCAGGCTGTGTTCCTAGACCCACAGAAGTTAGAGATGGCAAAATGCGTATGGTAAGATATGAACTAAGACTAAATAGGCTGGCTTTACTGGTGACTGCTCTAGCAGGCAGCACAAACTCCCTTCCGTCACCACTAAGACACTTCAGAGCTGCGTTTTCAGGCTTTGACTGTCTCTGCCGTAGGGGACGTTGTCTTTCTGGATGGTGTGGTAGCCCTTCCCCAGGTCTCTTCTAATAATCTGTCTGAATTAGGTCTCCACCCTTTCCTAGACGAACTGTTCACAGCCTCGTCATCCCCGTCCCTGAGAATGCCTCACATTTATTTATCTTGGCTTCGCTCCATCCCATTATATGAAGGAATGCCCAGTCTGGATGATCTGAAGTGATTTCCTCCTCCACAGTTGTTGAAAATGCAGGAGAAGCTTTTCACATTACCTCAAGATGTCCATCTTTCTGCCATTTCAGCATGATTTTCTGTATTATATTTTGTGGTTTGAGCTTAGAATGAGCAATAAGGGAGATCAAATGCCGTTGAGCGTCTGTGGGAAAGAGCAGGAGGGATGTTTGAGTGCTTTTCTGTCCTTTTAAAGTCAGGAAAAATTATATTTCATTTTTACAAGTGCTTCCCATCAGTAGGAAAGAAGTGTTGCAACTGTAGGGCAGAACTGATAAACAGTTCCAACTTGCTTGATTCACATTAATTCTAAAATGTCTAGGAAAATTGGAATCCTTTGCAGATGAAATCTGTTTTAGAAAACTGATTTTCTCCAGTCGATATTGGCTGTTCAGCTGGACTAGGTAAAAATAATTTGTTTATCCTCCTTGTAGCTCATTGTTTTCAAACTGAAGGCCTCTGAAATCTATTTCTACGAAGAAAAAATGCCATAATAGCTTTCTGTGAATAAAATACAGATTATGGACAGCAACTGTCTCCTCCAGAAACAGAAGCCAAGCGGTCTCTGACAGTCCAGGCCGTCGGGAGTGCAGGAACTTTAGCAGTTCTGTGCCTGTGGAAGTAAATTTGGAAGAAGATGGTGCAGTTTTACATTGTTTAGGTCAGATTCTTTACCCTATTTTGTCGTTTTGATTTCTTCCAAAAGCAGAACCCCCAAAACTTTTGACATGGAAGTTTGAGGTCATCTTCCTGTGCTGACAAACCAGGAGCAGTCAGGAATGCATTCTTCCCCTCGAGCTTCCTCAGAGCCATCCTGATGTGAATGTAAAAGAGCTGCTTGCTTTGAGGAAGATGTGTACTATAGTCTTCAGTTTCTTTGTACAGATTTTTATTTTGTTTTTAAACAGAAAACTGCTTTAAGGAGACAAACTGCACACCTAGTTCCTTTTCCTTCTGTAGATCTTATTTCTAGTAGAAAGTGATTTTTAACACAGTGATTGCAATGACCTTCTTTGCAAACCAAAATTTTAGACTAAGAGTTTTTCTTAAACTCGGATATTAGAAGCAGAATTGTAGCTTTTATAAAGAAAGCCACATATTCTTCTTTGTAGAGCAAACCAAGAAAATCAAGTTTAGTTATTTCTCCTCTTTCCTTTCACTGCTTACAGTGGCCAAACTCACAAGCCCTTCCCTTGGGCAGTTCCTTTGGGATTTGATGGCTCAGGGAGCTGCCTGGAATGGAGAGGCTCTTGTTCCCATCTGGCCCGATGTCATTAACTTCAAATAGCTCCTACTTGCAACCCTTGTGGGGTCTGGAGCAGCAGCCTGTGGTCTGAGGACTTCTGGGGACCTGTGCTTGCTTCTCAGGAGTCTGCAAAGGGTGGCTGAGATCAGCAAGTACCCTCAGGGGCTGAAATTCTTTGTGTGTGGTCTCTGCCTCTTTGGCAAGTTCATAGAGTGAGAGGCTGGAAACTGGCATTGGCTTTGCGTTGTTTTTGAGGCTGCCTGAGTGAGGAAACTTGCAGAGTTTTAGGTCAGAACCATTCCCAAGGACTCCTCCTGCTCCAGGAGTCCACACCGATGACCGGCGGTGCATGAGATGTCTAACAACCGCGTCCTGTGAGCCATGACACGCGCACAGTGAATCCCAACAGCCGCGGCCACAACGTGCTTTTCCCATTGCTTGGAAAATGGTGGGAACGGAAACTCGGTGCAGGCAGGACAAGCAAAACCTCCAGGGTGGTTTGGCTTTCCCTCCCTCCCCGTGAGGGCTGGCACAGGTCAGCTGGGATTCACCGTGCTTCTTCATGCCGCGGCCCATGGGTTTGCTCCGTGGCAGGGGTGGGGGGCTGTGGGGAGGGGGGGTCTCTTTTCATGTATTTGTATAGGAACTCTTTTTTTAAAAGCTAGCATTTTTATGTCTAGAAAGTAAAAAGACATTGTAAAATGTAATTGTACTGTATTTATGAAGAAAATACATTTCTTTTCAAAAAGATCTTACTCTTAAGTTGGTTTTAGAGTCTGACTTCCAACAACATCACCTTTAGGTCTCTTCCATTTGTAGAGGAGGAGATTTTGGGGGGCAAATGGCTTCGACCCTGTTTCCCTTTCAGCAGGGCTGTGGTCTGAAAGGCGAGAAACGCGTGACCGGTCAGCTGCTTCTCTTTAGGATCCAAAATACCAAAGCATAAATTACTAAAAGTTTGCAATTTCACAACCTTAGAAAACGTGTCAAGAGAATGATCTTTCCTATATCATCTGTATAGAAGGGAATCACATGGATTTTTTTTTTCCTTTTTATTTAAACCCTCAAGTTTATTTTGTAGTTTGCAACCGAGCTGTTGCGTAGTTCAGCCGTTGAAGCAGCCCTACAGTCTCTGAGGATTATGGCAGCTTTAATTCTAGGAAGGAAAACAAAAAAGTCAGTGTAAATCCACGCTAAGAAATCTTGTAAATGTCTGTCGTTATGCCTGTAGTTAGCTATAAAAATGTTTTGTGTGTTTTTTAAGAATAGATCCTGTGTTGTCAGGTTTTTCCACTGATTTGCTTGTTTTGCAGTAAATTTTCTTGGTATGAAAACCTTATTGATTATGGAACAAAACCAATCTTCACCTTATCGAGTCCTCACTGCTGCTTGGCCTCCGTCTTTAAGTTTTCAACTCCTAATTGGCGATTTTGCAGGATAAAATAATTGTCATTCCAGTCCATTCCCTTAAGCATAGCTTTTTATTTTTCCCTCTGACCGGTCCTGCAGCCACACGCGACACTGCATGCTTCCGCATCTCTTTAATAATCATATGAACAGCGCTTGCTTACCGTAACTCTGAGCCGCGGTGACAGTGCCCAGCATCGCTCCTTTGACGGCTGGACCGTTTTTCGGATGTCCAAGGGCAACAGCAAGTGAGGAGCCTGCAGCTGTGTGAGTATTTTCTCCATCACAGTCTTCAACAGACCAATGTGCTTTTTATTCTCTTATTTTTGGTGTGTTTTCTTGCCTCCAATTTATCTTTCCTTTCTCGTCGTGCTGTCAGAGGGCAGGAGCAGGCCTTACCGGGAAGCTGGCAGAAAGTGGTCAGCCGTGATGCGTTTTCACTGTTGGCTTTTGAATTTGATCCTAACGGAGTTGTTGCCTCCCGTGGTTGCCTGTGCCATAATAAGTACCGGCTCGACAAATCCAGGGGCCGGCGGTCAGTTTAGGACATACATCCCCTGCACTTTCAGGCCTTTTGATGTTGTTTCTATAAATCTCTCTTGCATGCCAGAGTAGAAACAAGAAGACCAAAAAAACCCTGGCCAGAAAAAAAAAAACCCTAGCTACAGAAGCTTGATAATAGCCGGCTTATTTAACAAAACAACTGTGGCCCATCTGCGGATGGGTGTGAGCGGAGTGTTTGGACGTTTCACAACGCCGCTGGTCGCACGACGGGCCGGTCGGCTGCAGGAGAGGAGGCTGGAGCACAACACTCCCTGAAGATGGCCTGTGAAGATCCAACCATGGCTCCGTGGGGAGCAGCGAGAAGCCACGTGGAGATGAGTTGGGTTTTCGTGTCCCCTTACCTTTCTCGGAAGCGTGTTGACCACCCGCCTCTCCGTAACCATCGACCGGAGGCTCCCCTGCTCTCTGGGTGCATCTGTGGGACACGCGCGTGGTAAAGCCATCTTCAGTCCCACCTCCTGCTGCTCAGCGTGCCAAGATTTGGGGCTTAAAAGAGGAGAAAAAATATTTACAAGTTATTTGTTTTGGTTTTTCCTCTCTGTTGACTTTAAATGAAAAAGCCCCTTTGCTCCAACTTAGGTAGCAGGCAGTTGTTTCCCCAGCAGTCCCACAGCTCCCAGTTAGAAGCAGGCAGAAGCTACCACAGCATGTTCTGAGTACAGCACGGTGCCAAGCGTTGCTCTACCAGTTGCATTGTTTTATTTGTTGTAAAGCGTTGCCTGTCATTGCTTTTAAATTCCTCTAAAGAAAAGCAAAATTCTGTAATAACGCAGGACCTTTAGACAGCTCTCCGCCTCCCCTTCCTGCTCCCCAAGACAAACAAAATGTGAGCATTTTCTATATTCTGGAACATTTATCTGAATTGGGTAAGAAATATAAAATGGCAGCAAAGCCTGGCCTCGTGAAGGTGCCTTTAAAGCGGTATTTAGATGGAGTGACATGTTTGAGTGAGATAATTTTCACTTTGCATTTTGGAGGTAAACTTCAGAGGAGAATTTTCACTGATCCCTTGCCAAGGGGAGGACAAACTTTTTAAATGTAAGGCCTTGATATATCTATATATACACACATATACATCTCACGTACACGTATGTACATACAATATATGAAAGTGGTAGTTTTGAGAACGTCGTTGTACAAGATGAAATTTTCTTTTCATCTCTAGTCATTTTTTAAACAGAAATAGTCAGTTTTGGAACATCGTTATTTCTCCACCCTTCTGTTTTCTGTTGCTGCATTTTAGAACTAACAAAGAAACCCTTCCCCCTGCAGATTTCAGTTCTTTATTGCAGCATTTTGGCCGTATTTCGGTTGCTTTTCCCTCACCGATGGGCCGAAGCACAAGAGGACAGGGCAGGGATTTGCCTCCTGCCAAAGGGGCTGCTGTGGCTGTTTGTGCGCTGGACATGACCTGGGTTTGGTCGTCGCGGAGCTGCAGAGCCCAGAGCAAGGCGCGAAGCGGCGCGCAGCCTTTTTCCCTCATTAGGTTTCAGTGTTAACAGGGCTCCCCTTAGGCTGCTGTTTTGCTCCAGGCCTCACGCAGCATCGCTGCAAGCACCCAGCACAGCCTGGGGCTGGGCTGCTTCCATTTGTTTCTCATTTCGAAAGGTGTTGCTTTCAGATCACGAGAGCCAGCATCAATTTTTATCAAATTTTACCATTTTCGGAGGTTGGCAGGAAGAAGCCACGCGCTGGGGCTGCCCAGGGCTGAGCCGGAGCCCTGCCAGCCGCCAGTGATGCTGCACTGCAGCAACCCCAGAGGGACCCAGCCCCTTCCACCTCCAAGCACCACCAGCTTTTTTATTTCCTGGGTTTGAAAGGGTTTGGGCTTTCGGTGACCACCCCACAGGGAGCGGCTGTTCCCGGTTTGGGGAGCGGAACACCCCTGCCTATTTCCCTGCTTACGAAAGCTCCCAGCGTGACTCCCAGCAGCTCCAGAGCTGCGTTTCTGCTCGCTGCCCGGCCCTCCCAGCCCAGACCCCAGCCCCAGTGCTGTCTGCACCAGAAGGAAGAGGAAACCACAAGCATTTTCTTCCTGGAGCCAGCCAGCATCAAAGGGGCACCCTCCGGCGAGGGCTGTGTGACCGCTGTGCCCGGCACCCTGCGTGCTCCGGGGACGCGTTCCTTCAGCCCGTCCTGCTCTGGGAAAGCCTGGGGACACACGGTAGGTCAGTCAGTGGGTTTTTTCCAGAGAAAAATAATCTTCATTCAACTCATTCCCATCCCTTTGCCTGCCCCGCACAAAGCTGAAAGCCGTCCGGATCCTTTTATCATCCTCAGGAGCTTTCACAGAGGGAAACATTTGCCCTGTCGATTCGACTCCGTGATTAAATCCGGAGTCGATGGAAAGAGCCCAGCACTAAGCAAGCACAAGGGAGCCGGTGTTCCAGCATCTCCGCTGCTTTCCAACCCGCAGCCATGCATTTGGGGGCCGGGGGAGGTTGCCGGGTCTCCTCGGGTGGTGAAACAAAGGCTTTCCACCAGAAGTCATCCACAGAGCGCAGGATTGTGGCTCACACAGACTTTGGGTTTTTAAATGCAGGAGATTTCCAGGAATGTCACTTTTTGCAGGGAACAAAAAGCAGTTTCTGCCCCGCCACATGTCCCGTCTCCCCAGCCAGGCAGACCCCGCGCCGGGACAGCCGAGAGGGCACTGGAGGCTTAGAAAGAAGAGAAAACAGAAGGATTGGGAATTGCTTAATTAGAAACAGTTTTCTCCTTTAATGTTCTACAATTACTTTGAGGTCAGTAGAATTATTAGTATTATTAATGACTGAATTTCCAGAGAGCTAAAGTTAATAGCACCATAATTGGGCTGTACCGTACAGCAGTAATTGCTGGGTGCCAGCAGGCAGCTAATTAAGTCTTCCAGCCCTTCTCTCTAGGCAGATCTTGTTTCTTCTAAGTCTGCGTCACAGATAACTTGGCTGCACAGGGTTAAAACTTGGGGTAAGATCAGCGAGGCTGAGGCTTTCCAGGACTCAGCCCGCGTTTCCGACCCCGCCGATCGCATCTCCGGCCGCTTGCCTTCAGGTGGCTTCGGCCTCGGTCCCAAGGTGGGCAGGGCACGGTGCTTTCTGCGTGGGGTCATCAGGCTGGGAGGACGCCTTTCTGCCCAGGTTTGTTGCTTTACGAGGTTGGTATCGCTCTGCCCGCAGGGGTTTAGGGAGCGAGGCATTGCCATGCTCGAGCGAGGAGGCACCTCTCGGTGATAAGGAGTGAAGCGTGGGGGGTTGCAGGATGCTAACGTAAGGGATTTCCCACTCCTTCCTTTGAAGAGGGAGTTCCTTTCGGATGGGATAACCCCTCAGCGGGTCTCTCAGCAGTAGAGGAGAGCCCCAGCTTCAGCCCCTGGCCAAGGCGCCGTGCTGTCACCCACCGCAGATGCTGCAGCCCAGCCCGCCGTGGCGCTGGCGTGGATGAGCTCTTGGGGTGCTTCAGAGCCAAGAACCAGAAGAAAGGACAAAGAAGAACAGAAGAAATCAGGTATTTTCGCTAGTCCTGCTCTCTCACTCACCTTTTCAACATCCTCCAGGACAGCGTCTCTAACTCTTCATCTACTCAGTCATGCCTGAGACACCCTCTTCCTCCTCCAGCCTGCTTTGTAGCCCCCCAAACACTTCAACCCCATGCCTGTCCCCAAGCACCCACCCCTCCTGCTGTGTCCCTGCCGGTTTATAAACCCGCGGTGCTGCCCTCTCTCCAGGAATCAGCCCTTCCCGGCAGATCTGTCCCCTCGCTGCCTGTGCCGGTGGGATCCTGGCCCCATGGAGCCCCGAGCCCTCGCTGCCCCGGCAGCTTTCGCCGTGCCCTGGGCTCCCTCTGGGTGCCGCGGGCTCTTGCTGGCCGTGGCAAACAGCGTCTGCCTTCGCTCCCCAGGAAAATCTTCTGCGCGTCCTTGCAAGGGTGTTTCCAGAAATGTGAGAGCACATGGGAAGGTTTGCATCCTAACTCTAGAAGGAAATAATAATTGCAACATAATTAATTATCCGAAAGTCAAAATGAGGAGGTTAAAGCTGAGTAAACCATGCAAATTAAAGATGCAACAGCCAGCGTAGCCCTGTGCTGCGAATAAACTCCGGTTTAACCTGGAGAGCGAGGACGGGGAGTGAAACGGGGCTGAGCAAACCAGGCTTGAACCGACCGCGTGCCATGCGTAGGGAAAGGCTGCTGCCTGTGTTTATCCTTTATTGTCATAAACCAGAGGGTCAGGGCACTGGGGCTGCCAAATCCAGCCCGAATCGCTCCTTCCTTTCCCCTGGCATGGCCCAAAATCAGCGCTTCTGCCGCCGACGCGATTTCCTCACTCCATCCCAGCCACCGCGGTGCCTTGGGGCTGGGGACCATCGGCGGCGGTGGCTTTCGTGGGATGACGTGATGGCCACCTCCAGCCTTGGCTCGGGCTGCGTTTGTGGGTTTGAGGCCACTCGTTCCTCAAAAGCCTCTAGATGGCAATCGATGGCAGCTCTGCCGAGACGCCTCTTCCCGGGCTGCCGACACGGAGCTCCTGGCTCGCAGAGCTGCCGGCTTTGTTGCCAGCGACCCTTGACGTCGCGTCCCGCCTGGGAAGCAATGCTGCTTTGCGCCTGATGTTGCGGGAGCCCTCGGTGATGGGAGATGGGGAAAAGCAAGGGTCACCTTCCAGCTTTGTCTCTGCACCCGCACGCTCACACACACACACGTGCTTTTGCTCTCTAATTTCTGGTTTTTCTGCTTTCTGCAGGTCACTGAGCTGCAACTGGCAAGTTTTCACGCAAAGATCTTTGATTTACTGCATCCCACCTCCAGTTAAGGACAGGGCTTGGCTCGTCCCCCAGCACCAGTTTGTCCCACAGTCCCGGTTCGTCCCAGTGCCCACCCTCAGCCTTCAGTTTCCCAGGTAAGAACTTTTCTGCAAAAACGGGTTCAGATTTTTTTCAGGGAAGGTGCCTGAGGTCTTTCTGCAGCCCAGTTGCCCCCACTCTTTTCACCCTCTCGAGGACCATTTGCAGGCGAAGGTGTCGCACGTGTAAGCAGCAGGACCCCGGTGCGTGGCACCCAGCACGGCTAGGCACAGCCAACAATTTCCCCACCCGAAAAAGGGGCTGCTCGTTCACCCCGGGTCAGACCAGGATGACCTGCTGGTGTGCTGGGCACTGAAGAGCTTCCCAGCATCTTAGGAGGACAGCTTTTCCCTGCTGCGACACTTGCCCGGGGCTGGAATGAATGCGCAGCAGAAGGGAGTAAATAGAAAATTATGAAGCGTTGTAGAAAATGACAAATCATTAGAATAATAAATAATGCAGCAAGAGGTAGTTAATGATCTCTGTTTATGCTGTGCTGCCTGGTTATTGATTTGGACGTGTTTCCAGCCTGGGCAGTGCCGAATCCTTCAGGATTTCAGCTGTGTTTTTCCATCTTCCCTTTGTTAAAGCCCACCGTGCTGCAGATCAGCGTGGGACTCGCCGTGTCCTGGACCGGCAGCCAGTCCCCTATTTCCCCGCCACAGACTGTCCCATGCCAGCGCTGGGCCCTTCTGCATCTTTCGGCACAGGCATGGCCACGTGCGTTAAGAGTGGATCGCAGGGACGGAAAAATAACCCACGGCTGAACCCCGGCAACAACGGCACGGACCTGGCCGCATCCCGACCCTCGCTGGCGCGGTGATGTCACAGACACCAGATGTCTCCGTTGCTGCCCAATTTAACGGTGCCTAATGAGGTCACTTCCATAAAAGAGGCAATTATTTCCTGGGAGCCATTTGCTAACGTAATTAAGTCTGCTTCTATGCCTGGTTTTAGCGACTGGCAGAGAGCAGGGCTCTTGTGAAAAGCAAAGCAAGGAGGGACCGACGCAGCGATCGCCGCTGCGATGTCTGTCCATCCAAACCAGGAGCTTTTGGGTTTCTCTTTCCCAAAACCAGGTCAGGTTGGCTCCGGCGGGATCCGATCAGCAGCCTCTGCACCAGGAGCTGAGTTTCCCCAGTAGCCTGTGCCCTCGGAGGCCATCCCGCCCCTTTTCCCAAAACTGGTGGGTGAAACACAAGCACGAGCATCTGCCGGGGCAGAGCGGCCGTAGAAACAACAGCTCCAGCCCTTCCTGCTCGAGCGCAACTTTAGTTAAAAAATAACCTGTCAGACACCATGAAAAATGTAAACGTAAATGCCTTTAGCATCCGTCTGCAAGGCTGCTGAGTCAGAGCGGCTGCCGCACCCTGCCCGGCCTCGAAAGGCTCCGCGTCCCCACGCAGGAGCCCAGGTCCCGCTGCCGGCACCTGAGGTTGTCCCCTTGCCGGGTGGCACGCAGGGAGCTGCCACCGTGCTGGAGGAGCAAATGGGACAAGAGGTAACGGGTGCTGGGACTGGCCCCACTGGTCCGGGGCTCGCAGTGACGGGGACGGCCAGCTTTTCGTCCACCTTACCTGGCTCTGAATGCTGAGCCTGTCCCCACCCCAGGAGCTGGGGCAGTTTATCACTGCTCTGCCAGGTGAAAGATTTAGAAAATTACCGTGCTGCTTCCCTGCCAGGCCGCCACTAAATAATTTAACCTCTTCCAAAAAAATCAGCCTGTTGCGGAGGGAAACTCCCCCAGCTCTGCCTGGAGCCTCCTTTTACAGAGCTTTTTCGCATTCATCTGCTTTTGGCTATCACCGCTCCTGGTGAAGGCGGATGTTCTCCTGCCCGGCACGCTGGCGTTGATAAAACTCCCTGCGCTCCCAAGCGTGCTGCTGCTTTTGTGTGATTACGCCCGCTAATCGCTCCCCTCATAGCAGAAGCCAGATGTGAAGCCGCCGGCTCCGCGTGCTGCTTGGCTTTTGCCCTCGCGCCTGCAGCTGCTGGCGCTGGAGGCTCCTCTTGGAGCAGCGGCCGGCTCTCGCCGACGTTGGCCGGGAGGATGAACGGCCACGCTGCGCGGCGCTCAGCCACGGCCGTATTCCCACTGCGCTCACCCGGAGGCGGCCCAAAGCCTCCCCTGCAGCCACTTCCAAAATGTTGTTCCCAAATATTTCCCTTCCCAGTGGTTTCCTGGCTACGTGGGTGTCAGATGTGTGGGGACGTCAGTCAGAGCGGAGGCCGTGGCCGGGTACCAAACCCTGTCACATCCTCCCCGAGCTGGGGCGCTCGGCCCCCGGGCACACGGGACACATGGTGCCTGGCCCGCGATCCGCACGCGCTGCCCGCAGCCGGGGGAGGAATGGGTTTCACGGCAGGCGCGGGCGGCTCTGGGCTGCAGGTGCAGCAGCTGAGCCGGGGGAGCGATTACTCTGGGGTCAGAGCAATTTCGGCACGGCTGAGAAAATAGAGCCATTAAACCCCAGACCTAACAGAGGTCCCTCTCCCTCTGGATCGATTTGCCGTGCGTTTATCGACCGGCAGGAGCGACAGGCTGTCCCGGGCGCGTCGGCAGGTTCTGCTTCTCCTTCCTCCATCCCAGGCTCTTGCTGATCGCTTTGCCCCGATTTCCACACGGGAAAAATCCAGTTGGTACCGAGGGCCGGGGAAGATGATGCTCAGCAGGACCATCACCGAGTCGTTTCCGCCCGGCTCACCCATAGGAGCCCACAGGCTGTACCCCATCCATTCCAGCAGAAATCAGACTAATAAGCTTCCTGGCAGAGCTGTGAATAGAAAGAGGATTTTACCCTCACAGTAAAGAATTTCCTCCTTATATCTGATCTAAAATCCACCTTCTTCCAGTTTAAAACCCTTCCCCCTTGCCCTATCGCTACCTGCCCTTGCCAAACGTCCCTCTCCAGCTCTCTTGCAGCCCCCTTGAGCTACTGTAAGGCCACTCTAAGGTCTTGGTAGGATGAAAACACGGGCAGCGAGAGGGCCACCCACTGCCGTCACCGCTGCTGTGGCATGCTTCGTTAGCACGAGGTTAATTAGACACCGAGCAACGGTCTAATCAGCAGCGGCGCGGCAGGCTGGCAGGAGCCAGCGCTGCCACAAGCGAACGCAGCTGCTGCAAAACCCCCTGGCCCCCAGCTGCTGGTGAGCTTTGGCTTTTTGGTGGGGGGAAAAACCTCACACAGTGAAAATTACCCCCAAAACCTAAAAATTTTGGTAATTGCAGGGTGAGGAGGAGATCCTGCCCTGGGACCAGGGACCTGCCAGGCGTCCCTGTTTCCCTGGGGAAGGCTGGCACTGGTGATGCTCAGGCCAGGGATGCTACAGAGATAACTCTCAATCGACATTTTGGGCTATTTTAACAGGTTTTTTTTTTTTTTTTTAAAAAAAAGATTGTCTTCTGGAGAAAAAATAGTTCTTAGGAAAAAAAGCCACAGTCTGATGTGGCAAGGGCAGGCACGGGGTGCTGCAGCCACCAGCCTCTGGGTGCCTGGGGCTCTTTCTGTTGCTCCAAGACCTGCTCCCGAAAAACAGAGCCTTTGAGAAAGCCTGCGAGGTTTTGATTTGGTCTTTTTTAAGAGAAAAAGGAAAATGTGGCCTTTCCTCAGCGGGGCAGGTTGGAGGAATCGGGGGGGACCCCGGGGGAGTGTCCGGGTGGGATCCATCCAAATCTCTCCACGGCCGGGAGGCGTTGCTGGGGTTGGATGCTGGGGCACATCCCAGAGGAACCCTGGGGGACCCTCCAGCGCCGGGGGAGAAACCTGTCCTGGGATCTGAGCTCTCGCTGCTCGAAAAGGAAAGGCAGAAAGGAAACTCCCACATCCAAAGGGCCCCTTCCCAAGGCAGGGAGAAGTGGAGATGCTTTTCCTTTTTTTCCCCCCGCACCATGTGAGGATGCACCCGACTGGCCACGATGAGGCTCTCTTGCTTTCCATCCGTAGTTGGCTCCACGTAACCCCTTTCCAACAGTTTCCAGGGGGAATATTTGTCATTATGGAGCGAAAAATGTGAACGCTCTGCAGTATTTTCTGAAAAGTTGCCATCTCTGTGCACAGCCCTGCCAAAACGCTCGCTCGCAGAAGCGCTCGTGGGAAGTGAGGCTGGGACGGGTGCGGCTCCATCTCTCAGCCTGGGGAGAAGGCGCTTTGTCACCAACGGGGAGGGTGGCACCGAGGCTGCTCACCCCAGCAGGCACAGGAGCGAGGGAGACGCTGGTTTTGGCAAGGGGCTGGGATGCCCTCCATGCCCAGGTCCTCCCCTCATGCGCTCTGCGGGGCGGGGTACCAGGGATGCTCCGCCGCCCGCTCAGCACATCAAAGCCTCATCGTCTCCGACCACGTCCTCACCGAGCCGGAGAAAGGAAGGGGGAGAGCGGGCGGCTGTGTCTCTGCAAATCCCACTCCATCATGGAGCGACGTAAATCATCGCCAGCCAGGGTCCCTGCGAGCCTGCTGCCGGAGTCTCCATCTTTGCAGTGCCAGAAAGGATTTTAAATATGAATTTCACTGCTGGTGAAATTCTGAATGAAGCACATCCTTCTTGCGCTGCTTAATGCTCCTCTCTCCCTGCAGAACGAGCGTTTGGCATTTCATGAGGCCTCCCCAAGTTCTCAGGTTGCCTGAAGGGAGAATTAACGCCCCTAATTTGTTACAGTGACCTTTGGGAGGAGCACAGGTACCCCAGATGTGATGTACGTATGCATAAGGTCGTGCTGCCATGGGGTAAAGCAAAAAACCCGAGTGCCACCGCGGTACCCATCAGCTCTGGGAGCCGTGCTGGACCAGGCTGAGGAGCAAGGGAGGTTCAGACGGGCGAGGACGCTCGTGCTTCTGCTCCTCAGTCCAACGCCGCATCCTGGGGCCAGTTACTCCGAGGCGGACTCAGGGCCAGACGGACACGGCCGTTTAATCTGCACCGATATCGACAGCAACACCTGGGCATTTACAGCACTGTCAAAGGGCAATAATCCTTCACAGCCATAAAAAAATCCCATTTTTCTTGGAGGGTGAATGACCGTCAAAGGGTTCTTGGCAATTGCTCTGGACACAGGCTGTGCCAAAAAAAAAAAACAAAACCCAACCAGCCCCAAAGCCTGGCTGTTCCCCAGCCGTCTGCCCCGAGTCCTGGGGAATGTCTGCTGGCAGGGCCGCAGCTTCCGCTGCCGAACAGCCGTCCCGTGGAGCCCCCTGTGCAAACCGGTCCCACCGGACGGCTGCGGGCCGGCCGAGCGCCCCACGCAGACGCCTGGCAGCATCCGGAGCAGCTCCTGTACTTAAGTTGTGAGCGTAAGTCCGGAAAGATTCATCCCAGGGAC
Source organism: Chlamydotis macqueenii (assembly GCF_036417535.1). Taxonomy (NCBI): domain Eukaryota; kingdom Metazoa; phylum Chordata; class Aves; order Otidiformes; family Otididae; genus Chlamydotis; species Chlamydotis macqueenii. Next base: position 3,292,592 of record NC_141566.1, read on the forward strand.
TTGACACTGGGCTACCTCCAGCAAATGACTTATTTTTCGCTTTCTCCCACCCCGTACCAGAGGGGCTCAAGGTGGTCGAGAACACCAGCGCTGTTGAAGGGCAGGCCCGGGCAGATGCTGAGCGATTCACAAACCATCTGCCCCTCCCAAACTGGGCTCAAACCCACCGCCTCCTGGGATGACTACTTGTGTAAGTGCACTTTGGGTGGAGGCTCAAGCTCTGCTCTCCTCGCGGCACCAGCGCCGCTGAGTACAGCGGTGTAAAATATGGCTTTTGCTGTGGGGTTTGTTCTCCTGGTACAGCTTTATTTTGTGTGACAAACCCTGGGACACCTCTCCAGCTTCCCCTTTTCAAGGGGGGGCTGTTCCAAACGCCCTGGCCCTTTACGCTTGCCCCAAGGCAGCTCAGCTGAAGGTCTCCGGTGTCAAACCCCTGGTCCAGTGGGAGCTGGGGCTGAACATGGAGCTGTAAATCCGCCAGCATGAGAGAAAAGCAGCAGTTTGGAGGCTGAATTCTAAAGTAAAAACCGGCGCTATTTCCCCACGATCGAGAGGGCAAAGCCCCCAGCCGCCCGCCAACGTGCTGCCCTCGGCACCATCTCACACCGCGTCTCCGTCCCTGCTGCCTGCGCTCTTCCTAAGTCCATCCTGTGTGGATGCTCCCTCCGTAGCGGTGCTCCCAAGCAAATTGCCATGGAAACAGAGAGCCAAGGCAAACAAAATCCACCTTGGAGCAGCCACTGAGAGGGTCTTGCCTGGGGACGGGCTGCGTTCATCCCTGCTGCCCTCAGTCTTGGTCCCAGGGTCTTAACAGCAGGGACAGGGCGAGGAAACCTCATCCCAGAGCTCCCCGGATGCGTTGCAACCTTCCCCAGGGCACTGGGGGTTAATAATTCCCTATTTCTGTGACTTGGTAGGAGTTTGCAGTGATTTTGGGGTGCAGGTCAGGCCCATGCTGCCTCTCGTTGCTGTGCTGGTGGGGACCAGTGGCAGGACAAAAAAAAAAAAAAAAAAAAAAAAGCCCCTGCTAATTTGCTCAAACTATTGCACAGGCAGAGGTGTGACCGTATTCAGAGCTGGGATCCGGTCTCGTTTTCCTTTCCAAGTGGCACCGGTGGCTGGCTGACGTCCCCTGGCCCAGCTGCCCCACACTGCTCTACCCCATCTTACTGGTGGCTACTGGAAGCCCACCCATGGGCCAGCTTTTGGCTTGCTTGCTCCAGGCTTGTGGCCAGGAGACGAGGAAAAGCAGCTACTGGATGGGAAACGAGGTCTGTAAATTATCCTTTAATAACTCTCCATGTCCTAGCACCCAAAACCTCGGCAGGGTCGAGGGACCCACCCCGCAGCCCCTGCCCCGAAGAGGAGACGCAGCGGGAGCGGAGGAGAGCCCCGCGCTGGCAGAGCGGGGACCAGCCCGGCACCAGCAGCACTTCTCTTCCGCTTTAAGGTGCCCAGAAGGGGAGGCTTTCCGAAACATCAGCTTCTCTTCAACCAGGAATTCCTCCGGAATCTGCCTCTCCCTGTCCCTGCCGAATTTCCAGCCTCCGGCCTCGTTAGGGCGCAGTCGTTTAGCTGGGTTTCATCAGCGCTGCAGAGCTGACTTTGCCTTCCAGGCACTTAGGTATAAATAATCTTTTACGATATTAATTACTTTGCGCAGAAGGATAAGACATAAATTATAACCCGATGGGTTCTAATTGCACGTTCTTAACACGCGTGCCTCAGTACTAATTATCCCCATTCTCCCCAGCAGCTTAAAAAGCAGAAGCATTGAATCGCGGCTTCCAGGGAATGAAGCTGCTGAGGCAGGAGGATGAGCCCCTTCTGGCAGCCAAAATGGGGTGAAATATTGCCGCAAACACAAAAACAGCCCCTCCTCCCTCAAATTAAATTTGTTGGAGGCCAGTGCCTGCGGCTCTCCCTCCGGACAGTGATGCCCGTGGCAGCCCTGAGACCCTCCTGTCCCCTGGGGTCCGCTCCTGCCTCTTTCCACTGGCAGAGCAGTTTCACTTGGGTTTACACCAAAAAAAACCCCCTACGCTGAAAGCTTTTGGACCTACATCTGTTAGGAGGACTGTGGCTTTCCAGCAAGCACCCTTTGGGTGGCCACCGGCTCTGCAGAGCCTGCAGTAAAGAGAGAGGCAAAAAAAAATGTCAGTTGTGGGCATGAAGTGACCCAGAAGATGAGCTGCCATCTACACTTGGTTCTCTCCAGGAATTAGCTCATGAAATACTGTGCTTCCCACCCTCGGCCCGGGCAATAGCGGCAACATCGCCGTGGGTTTCGTGCTCACCACAGCCCAGGTACCACCAGCAGATCCTGGTAGCAGCGGAGCCGGCCTCGGGATGCCCAAGGTGTAATCAGCTCCAGGCTTCACAGCTCAAGAGCTTTCAGGTCCAGCCTGCTGCTTCTGCTTACAGAAAGCGCCGCGTATCTCAGGCCGCGCGGAGACGGGCACGGCGCAAGAGGACAAATGGGCGTCGGCAGCGGGCAGTGCGTCCTGGGCGACAGCAACCCAGAGCCGTAGAGCTCCCTGAAGCCACGTTGCATTTACTCACCTACAAAATAAATCAGATTTTTCTCCTTAGGATAGCTCTTCATAGCCTTCCTCAGCTGATTCCCTTTTCCTCGTGCACCCAGCTGCCCGAAGCTGCGCTCGCTGTGCCGCAGGCCTGCGCCTCTCTCCGGGGCCTTTCAAGCACCCAGCCCAGATCCCGCTGTAAAAATAGTTGCGAGTGTTAATTGCAGGCGGCGACAGCTCAGCAAGCTCCCAGCGCGACCTCAGCCGAACCCAGGAGCGAGCGGATAAAACGCGATCCTCGCGCGGCCTGCGGGAAACCACGGATGTCGCTGGTGGGGTCGGAGCCCCCACTGCCTGGGATGGTCCTTGCGGCAAGAAAACTTCCATTCTTTGTCTCTTCCAAGGGAAAAAAATTATTTATTAGGCTTTGCTAAGGTGTGCTCTGGTTAGATTATAGCTATTGATTCCTACAAATACACGTGTAGGACAAGGCGACTAATCACATCCGCGCTTGGCCGACACGGGGCCGCGTTCCTGAGGAGACTGGTAATTTCAGCACAGCTATGGATGACTCAGATAGTAGGAAGCAATTTTTTACACTGAGGGTGGTGGAACACTGGAACACTCAGATGCCCCATCCCTGGAAACGTTCCAGGCCAGGTTGGCCGGGGCTCTGAGCAACCTGATCTGGTTGGAGACGTCCCTGCTCCTGGCAGGGGGTTGGACTGGATGGCCTTTAACGGTCCCTTCCAGCCCAAACCGTTCTGTGATTCTATAATTTCCTGGCTGGCCCTGTTCCATCCCCCAGCACTGTGCCCGGAGCGACAATGCCTCTGGGCTGTCGTGGAGCTGGGGATTCGCCCAGAATTTCCCACTGCGCCGCCCGGCTTCCGAATGCCCTGATGGGCTCCCGTTTCCTCCCGTACAGGGTGAAATCTCATCGTACCTTGGAGCTGCTGATGGGAAATTCTGGGAGCAAGCAACTGCCAGAGCTTTCTTCATCACCATCACCCCCAAACATGAGGAGACCCCCAAGAACCACAGCTTTCCCCACTCTGGGCTTCCACCCTCCCAAATGTTGGATGGGTCGGCCTCGTCCGGCCCTCCCATGCCTTTCTGGCGTGACCCGTGTGTGCGTTGGAGACACGAGGAGCCTCGGGCCATGCTTTTCGGGAGCGATGGGGCAAGGGTGCAGCTGGCAGTACAGAGCCAGCGGCTTTCCGAAGGTGCTGTTACTCACCACGCTCGCCAAGACCTTTGTAATTCATCTCTTGCGCAGGCAGGGTTTCTCGGGAGCGAGTTCCGTGAAGCTGCGTGTGAGGGTTAATTAATTTTTAACATTAACAACCTTTCCTTTGTACCGCATGGCGGTTCATCAAGTTCTGGAGGAGAGCAGAAGCCCACCTTCCCTCAGCAGCGGCTCGGCTCTTTGCTGAGAACGTCTTTTGGCAATTATATATGTGAACGTAATTTTCTCTGCTTTATAGCTCTACCCTGTAATCTAGGGAAAGCGACATTTTCCACTGCACAATATGGGTTCGCCTTTCGTTCGGATGATGTTGCCTTTGCCAATCGATTTTTTTTTTTCCCAGCGGCATATGGCACGCAGTGTTACATCTGCTCCCATTTCCAAGAGATCCTCTACCCTTTGTTGAATTTTTACAAATGCTATCAGTCTAAATAATCCAGAAGGCTGCTATGGCAACAAAACAAGAACTCAGTTTCTCTCTCTTTTTTTTTTTTTTTTTTTTTCTCTTTTTTTTTAACCCTGAAGTACAAGGGAGAGGGACGCCGGCTGTTTTCCAGTGGCCGACAATGATGGTGTCGATGCCTTGGGTTGGGGCTTGGGTCTCCCATCGAACCCCACCACTCTCCCACATCTGTTGGCGTTGTCCTATGTGCAGAGCAGAGGAAAACACACAACACTCAAATGAGCTCTTTATACGGGCCGTGTCACTCTGGTTTTGAAGCTGGATGCGACCTTTTTAGCGCTGAGCGTGCCTGAGTGGGTACATGAAAAGTCACTCGTTGCTGGCAGCAGGAAAATCCCTTTATCCCGCCCGAGCATCCTGCTCCGTCCCACTGCAGCGGGGCACGGGGAGACCAGTGGAGGAGCAGCTTCCACCAATTCGGGGAAAATTTGAATTTCTGCGGACGTAATAATTTCTCACACCAGGAATCTTTGCTACTGGAACCCCTTTGGACAGCTTTCCCTCTCCTGCTCCCCTGGATGCTCTAATCGCCCTGTTAGCCAAACCGCACTCGTTCGTAGCATTGCCCTCACAGCCTCGCTATCTCTTTCGATCATTTTTATCCCTTTTTTTTTTTTACGGTGGGTTTTTCTATCAACAACCATGGGAGCATGGTCCTTCATCAAACCCTCCAGGACTGAAGGCATGTACGCATGTCGGGCAAAAACGTGTTCCAGTAAATTGAACGTGGAGCTGTCCTGTGTCATCTGGAGATAAAAATTATGGAATGAATGAAAGGCACGATTCTGGCTTGAATTAGCCAGCAGCTTGCGTAGGAAATAAAACTCAGTGAAGTGCAGAGCAGATAAGGTCTGCAAGGGATTTTTCAAGACTGTCTCCATTCATTAAAAGCTACTTCCAGGTCATGGCCTCCTGAGATCTCAGACACACAAATTCTCTTAATTTCCACAAGGAAAAGCAGACGGAGCTACAATCCCCCGTTCACCAGGCCCTGGTTTTGAGCGGTTGACGTGAGAGCGGGTTTTGAAGGAGCCTCCTAATGCCGTGGCCCAAACACAGCCTTTGAGAGTTCGGCCTTACCCATGGGGTGCTCAACCCTTCGAAAACCCCGCTGTAAAAGAAAAAGCCAGCCCACGTCACTGGGCAAGGGCCAGCTCAGGGCGTGAATAAATCAGATATAAACACGCTTTGATAAAGCAACTGAACGATCTATTGAGACCTGTGTTAACCTGCGCTTCCTCCTGCCAGCTCGCCTTGCACACACACCCGGGGAAACAGAGGGAGGAGAAAGTACACGGTTTCTGGGTTAAATATCTGCCACCGATGCTGTTAATGACCATTTCCAAATCCATATTTGCATTTCTCATGAACACAGGAAGATGAGCCTGGAACAAGGAGCTGGGGACAAGGCTTGCCCTTGCTGGGAGCGCCTGAAGCAGCCCTGCTTCATCCCCTACTCTGTTTTTTTTTGTTATCGGAGATCCAGAAGATGCTACAATCCCTCAGCTAAAACTGGTGGACTTCATACCGACCTGGTGCGTGTGTGCACGGCCGATGGAGCCATGAACGAGCATGAAGGCTCTCCAAGAAAAACACCACAAACCCCATGGCTGTTCCTGCTGGGAGAGCTCCCCAAGGCCATTTTAGCCCCCCAACCCTTGGCCATGGCCACAGTGGAGGGTGCAGGGTCTTACACAAGAGCGTCCTGCAGCTTCTGAATCAGCACCGCAGAAATTAATCCACAGGAGCAACTAATTTGATGAGCGAGGCAAAAATAGGCAATGATTTACTCACAAAGGGGAGTTGTGCCCAGTCCTAGAGAAGTTGCAAATAATTTCAATAATTTGTAGCAGATAAGCATGTCTGTGCACGAAGCGTGGCTAGGAAGGCCACCGCATCACGAGCCGCCACTCTCACCTGGACTTTGCTTCCTTGGAGATGCTTGGGCTGGGTACTCTGTACTGCTGATTACGGCTCGGAATGAAATTTGTTAGCAAACGGTTTCTAATTACCAGCGCTTTCAGGCGCCAGCTGTCCCACACGCGCGATGCCAGGCTTCGCCGGCGGCCGGCTGGCAGCCAGGAATGGTGAGCAGCGCTTCCCCGGCACAGCTCCATCCCTGACCTGCGGGAAGAGTTTGCAAGGGGTCTGTGATCTCCTGCCGTCGGGCACTAAACATTCCTGATGCTCTCTGAAACACGCACGCTTGCTCAGGAGAGCCCTCAGCCATAAGGAACCTGTCAGACCTTTCTGGTACAAAGTTAATTAAAATTGTCTATAAAATCAGACAAAAGGCATTGCATTGAATTTTATTTAAGATCTAAACTGTGCGGTCTGTTTTATTACCGTCTTTTATAAATTATCCACCCAAATCTCTTTGTTAGGTCTATAACTAAGAGGCAGCCCATATCGAAAGCTATCGCAAAGACTGCGCGGATGCCCGCTGCCGTGCTTTGCCGCCGCGCAGCGTAACCCGCGGTGTCTCCTGCCCCGCGGTGCCAGGCACAGCGACGAGTCGGGTGGGGTGGGCGTGAAAACGGTTGCGTTGCGTGTTTCCGAATATGCTGGCGAATGAATTATTCAGAGCAAAATCATCAGCGTGAGAACTAGCGTTTATTAGTCTCATATAAATAATAATTGCATTAGCTGGGAGAAAATGATTAATATGAATAGTTTTGTGGATGTGGCCAGCATTTGCATACCCTGTGCGAGCGGGGTTGGTGTATTTTGGAGACCAGAGCCTGCGTTGGTGCTGAAAGCGGCACCTTCACCTCGTGGGGCTCAGCTCTGCCACCTTCCATTGCCGCACGCAGCATTTCCCCCTTCACGCGGGCCCTCGCGTCTCCGTGCGGTTCTCAGCCACGGAGCTGACTGGGGAAAGGGCTGCGTGTCCTGTACCTGCTTTCGCTGGGGAAAATCTGTCACCGAGCTGCCACAGAGAAACAGTTAGTTAGTGAAACCTCGTTATCTGGGGCATCATTAACTTCCAGCGTCATCCGGGCACCGTCCCGTCCTGCACGAGCAGGAGTGCGGGAGATCTCAGGGTGCTTCGCAAAGGGTCATTAAATGGAAAGTGGATGCTCTTCGGGGGAGCAGAAGATGCGTTTCAAGCTCAAAATAGTTATGTATGTGTGTGTGTGTATATATATACATAAATATACAGAAAATAGAGAGATTTTTCCTCCCTCAGATGACTACAACGCTCCACTCTCCTGATCCCCCTCAGCTGCAGAATCCTGAATGGCTCCGACTGCCGGCCGCTGCCGCAGACGGCTGTGATCTGCCCAGAAGAGACTGCAATTAATCATTCTTGTCATCAAAAAGCAGTTTTTCTTGAAGCTTACAGTGCAATCTAATCAGCCTTTTCCTCTCCAACCAGGTGCATCTGATGGGTATGGATGTGATGGAAGAGCTCCTGGCTGGACCGAGGTTTTGCAATCATCACCCCACAGGGGTATTTTTTTTGGTGGGATTCGGGGTGACCTCGCACCCAGTGTGAGCTGGGAGGGACAGGGTGGAGGAGTCCTCTCTCCCCAGTGCCATCCAAAGGGGTGTCAGAGGGGTTTTGGGAAGAAACGTGGCTCTTCCAAAGGCCTCCTGAGCGTTGTTTTTATTGATGCCTTCTTTGGGACTTCACTCACAAAGCTCCACCGTGCGCGAAGAAAAAAAGGCATCCATGCTCAAATTCGAAAGTCCCACAAACTGGAGAGATGTGAGGTGGAGCCCTGTCTGATTCCCTGCACCGAAATTCCACCTCCCTCTGCCAAATTTTCACTCATTGTGAGATCCAAAAATATAACTGCCCTCCTGTGAACTTTCGCGTAAAATGTTCGAAAAACTGCTTGTTATGTGCAAAAGCCAGGCCGATAACACCGATTCCCTACAAGGACAAAATCAATTGGGTTCTCACAGCCCGGTGCAAACACTGAGTCATCCCCCAGCCTCTGGAGCCACTCGGGATCCCAGTTAACCGCTTGCTTGTTCCCAGCCCAGCAGCAAGGAGAGAAATTCCTGATCAGCACCTCCAGCACTCGTGTAAATAGAGATTTGAGATGCCACCCCAGCTCAGTGACATCGGCTGTCATTGCCAGTAACCAACACGGATGCTCCTAAGCGTCCTCGACCCTCCTGTACGGAGCAAAAGCCAGATTTGCCACGACCTTGTTGCGGGGTAGACCACCTTGATGGACCCCCAATTTTTAAGGATTAATACTTACAAAAAAAAAAGAAAAAAAAAGAAAAGAAAAGGAAAGAAGAGGCCTTGTGAGCTCGGGGATGGATGCCAGGGTGAAGGGAGTTTATTCTCTGCCTGCAACACGGAAGCACGGAGGGGAAAGCAGCGACTGACGCCTTGGCTCAGCCAGGCACCAGCTCTGTGCGGGCACCAGGACCCCAAACGGCAAAGAGCCAGTTAGACGCTCTTTGCAGGAGCATACGGTAAAATGAAAGTGTTTAAGATCAAGAAGCGATCACACGTACGGTGCCTGTCTGGCATCCGAGGACTGATCGAGTCGGGGGTGCTGGGACCCCCTGCGCCGTGCTCCCAGCCGCAGTACCCAGCATCTCACCGACGCTTGGCACGGGGGGAAAACGGCCCGCCACATCACGTTTGGAGGAGTTACAGAAAACAAGGATGCGTCCGGCCTCCATCCACTGAGCACGCCCGCCCCACGCCAGGTCACAACCGACAGTTTTTAACTCCACTTTGCCGGAGTCGTGGTTGGATATCCAGTGCTTTATGTGCAGCCTTGCTTTTTAGCATCCCTTCTGAGACACTTCCCATTCTGCGCTCCCTGAAAAGGCAGGATTTCTGCCTGACTCTGATCTTTAATGCTTCCTCATGATAAAAAAAAAATGGATAGAAAGGAAAAAAAAACCACCCTGCACTGGCTGCAGCACCTCCTGCCCCACGGGGTCCCAGCTGGGCCCTTCAGGAGCGGCAGGCAGAGGTGGCTCATAACTGTTGCCCGTGAAGAGACAATTTCTGGGATATTCGGCAATTATCAATGATTTTGAGTCAAAAAAAACCAACCCAAAATTCTTAATTGTGCAATGTTTGCTCAGAACTTCTTTGAGGTTTGGTTGCCACTTCCTGACGTGCCCTTTGGTCCCCGTCTGAGCACGGGCTCTCGCTCTCGGAGCGAGCCGTACATACCATCCCAGCGATGCATCACAGGCTCAGGAGACGCAGCCGAAAACCAGAAATCAATTAGGAAAATTGGGATAGCTATAAATAACATTTTTTTCCTGAACAAAATCATACTTCTGTCTATGTGACTTGGAGGTTTTTCCTTTATTGCCTCTGATTTTCCTGTTTCTTAAAAAGCAGAAAGGTCAGGGAATTTATTTCTGTCACAACAATTCAGAGGAGAATATTTGTTGAAGGAATTTTTAAAGAGGAGAACACAAAAAAAAGTTACTTTGCTTAAAAAAAAACCTCCACAAAGCAAAGAACTTTCTAAAAAGATTATTTTAACAACATTTGACAATAATGGCAATTTATTCTGAAAAGGCGCGTCTGTGTTTTTGCAGCGGCACGAGGAGGGGAGGATGGGGTGGAGGGGAGGCCGCTTGTTTGGCTTGAGAATTTTGGGAAACAGGGAAACTCTGAATAACTCAGATAGCGTGGACAAAAGGCGATGTGTTTCTTGGTAAAACTGCTCCGAAGAACAAAGAGGTTTATCGGCGGTCTGTTCTCTGTGTCCTGAGGACCTCCCTGTATTTCAGCCAAATTTCTGAGCCACTGCAAAACCAAACTGACGGGAGAGAGCAGAGGCAAATCCTCCACGGATTTATGTCGTTAAGCTGGGAAAACGATGGCAAGGGGCTCCAGGCCAGGCAGCACGGGCCAGAGGAAAATTTGATGACTTTTGTGCCAGGTAGTTTCTGATCTGAGAAACGTGAGTTGTGGCCAGCTTAAAAGCGAATTTCTGACTTGTTTAATTGTTTAATGATGTTGAAAGACTGTCAGAATAGTCAATAGGGAAAGACAAGGATTTGCCCTGTCCCTGGGGATAAGGGCTGGCCGGGGTGGGACGGGGCTCTCCCATCCTGGGTCGAGCGGAGGAGCGTCCCCATCTGGGAGAGCTGCTCACACCATGACCAAAAATTGTTAAAATTTTAAAGTATTTTTGAACTGTCGTTTGTTTAAATTTTACTGCTTAATCTGAGATCCCTGCTGCAGGGCTGACATGGCTGTAGTGGTGAAAACGCAACGCTGGCTTAAAAATTACATCCCCATGGAGACCTGCGTTTGAGGCCAATTTTTCACACAAACTTATGGAAAAGGTCTCGTTTAATCCGTTTCTAGACAGAAGTGGGGTCGGATCACTGTAAATAATGGCGTGGTACCATTAATAATACCTTGTACCTTGCTGTGCGTAGGCTTCACGGCAAAGATCTGCTTGTAGGTAAGACGGAGAGTGTGCAAAGCAGCGTAATTAATATCCCGACGCATTATTGCCTGCCCATCCTTCCTGCCAACCCACAACAGGCCCAAATAAATGACAATTACTAGAGAAAATGACATAGAAATACGGCTCCAGCATTGCTCCAGAAAACACTGATGTCTTTTTTTGACGTTACGCGACCATTGGGAGTGGTTGGGAAGGGTACCGCTCCCGGCGGATCCTCGCTGCTTCTCCTCCCACCCGGCCTCACCGCCGCGGGTGGGTCCCTGCTTGATCCCGACGTTACAGCGGGATCGGGGCTGACGGATGTCTGCTGTGCTTCCTGTGTCGGGAAGTGACAATATAGATGGATTATCCCTGCCTTCGAGTCTGGTCTAGCAGATTATTTCAATCCATTCCTTCCCAGTTTCCAGAAGGCAAGCACAATATTTTTGCCTTGGGGTTTCCTTAAGTAATGCCTGCCTTAATTTGGGGCTACTGTTAATCAACAGAAATAAGGCCAGATTTTGAGGTAATTAAGCCCCTAATTAAGCCCCTGAGCACCTCTGCAGTCTGTCCCAGGATGCGCAGAGGGGCTGGTAACAAAGCCCACGCGTGCAGCAGGCAAAAAAATTGCAACACTGAGCGACGATAGCCTCCCAGGAAGGAAACCAAACTCCTACAATTTTTCTTTTCCAGCTGTATCAATTATTCAAGAACCGAGAGAGAAGCTGGGAAATATTAACCTGGTTTGGCGGGAGGAAGGATAGTTTCGGAGGAAGGCGGAAAGGGGCTGCGGGTCCCTGAGCTGTGTGCCCTGGGGGACACGGGCACCGCGATGAGCCGGGGGCCAGCGCAGCATGGTGGTTTCATACATCTGTGAGAATATTCAGGCTTTGAGACGTTATAAAACTTGTTTTCAGAGAAAAAATGTCCATGAAGCCCAAAGATGTGCCCCCTCCCTGACAACTTTCCCAAGCCCCCAAATTCCGTGCGCACCAGTAACTTGCCCAAAACCGGTGTCAGGTTCAACCTCATCGTTCCCGCTTTCCCCATCGCATATTTACAGTTGCGTGTGGCTGGGCTCACAATCTCCTCCTCATTTCCCCCCCTGCTCCTGCTGGGGCCAGTGAAATCATTTTCCAGGGCTGTAATTTGGAAATAATGTTCGTCAAGAGACTAAAGAACAGCAGGATCAAATCGCTGCCGTTCTCCCGGCAGGCAGCGAGAGAGCGGCGGCCGGCGGGGGCTGCTTGAAAGGATGGATGAGGCAATATTTTAGTTTTCAGCTCTCGCAGGAGTGGCTGGCACACCTCACCGAAATGAAAATATTGCAAATTGGAGTTGTTTTCTATGGGGTGGTTTGTAATATCTCCATCGCAGAGCACCCCGCTGCCCCCCAAGTGGACGGGAGAGGCTGGAGGCTCTTGCATGCTCCATCACACCTTTTCCCAACCCAAAATCTTGCCTGGGAATATTTTCACAACCCGAAGGAGAGCTGAGCCTCCTCTGTCATGTTGATTTCCAGGCAGCTTAGCCCCAGCTCATCTTAAACAGCCTGACATCTCAACTAGAAAACTCCCACAGGAATAAGCATTTGTGCTGCGTTTCCCTTGCAACTGCCAGAAACACAAATCAAAGAGCTTTTCTCCCCAACAGATCAACTCCTAACACTGAGAAAGGCGTTTTCCAGCGACGCTGGCAGAGGGCACGGTCCCCAGCCAAAAATGTCCAACGCGCAGCCAGGGCCGAGAGCATCGCGAGAGCTGCCGCCGTCTGTAGGCGCTGGCGGGGGGGGGGGTACTTGTGTTTCGACGGCTTTGCGATTGCCAGCTCTACACAAAGCATTTTCTTCACAAAGAAGCGTTTTATTTTAGCTGCAGGTATGAGTAGGAGCATTGATGCAATTGCCTGCGACGCAGGACATTAAACAAGGAGGAGGCAATGAGTGTAATGAGACCTCGGGCAAGGAACGAAATTTGATTTTGACGGATGAGGCTCCGGGGGACGCTGGGCTTTCTGATACAAAACACTCGCCTGTGCCTGGGAGTAAAGCCTGGATCTGTGCAGCCCTGCCTGCTGGGGGAAATGAAGGGAAAAGTTTGCTCTGATTTCATTAGGGAGGGAAAAGGGAGAGGGGAGCACGGCTCTGCACCCCAACCAGAGCCGGAGCTACCGGCATTTCACGAGGGATCGACTCCCTCGAGATGAAAAAGAAGCCTCCCGGGCTGCAAACCGTGCGAGCGCGCAGAGCAAAAGGCTACGCCGGCTGCCGCAGCGGCAGCGGATTTGTGCTAACAAATTCTGCCCGAGCTGGGATGATTTCCTGCCATTCTCGTGAGCAGAAACAAGTTGCATTCCATGTACTAAACGGCATTTTGGCACTTAGCAGCAAATGATGGATTTCTCCGAGCCACCTCCCCCTTCTCCTCCCTAATGAGCTCGAAGCAGTCGGTGAGCAGTGCTGGATCTTTAATTTGACAAGAAGCATGTGAGAAGAACAGATATTTGTTCTTGGCAGGCTGCTTCAATCAGTGCAGCATTTAAAGCGATGGGCTCCAGCGCAGCCGTCGGTTTACCAGCGCGCCCTTTGCAGCCCCTGTGACGTTGCCCTGAGCCCAGCCGAATGTCTTGCTTGGGTTTTTCCCTTCCTACAGTCTCGCCCTGGCATCCCCCAGAGCAACTCCCTCCCCATGGCCAGGTTTTCTCCAGCCCCGTGTTTGCACCTCTTGGCTTCGGCTGGGACCAGAGTCACGGCTCTGCTCCTCGACGCAGAGAAACAGCGAGTGAAAAGTGCCAGACTGTCCTTAAACCCAGAGGAGGGGGAGAAGGAAACATCCAGGAGGAGATGACACCACACACTTGTCACTCAGGAGTTGTTGACAGACTAATTTGTTCCTAAATGCTGAAATAAAACGATTCCCAGAATAGTGCAGCTGTATGATTACAGGGAAAGTAATAATTAAATCTTATTTATTGGTTTTTGTATATACGTATGTGGATGTGTGTGAAATGCTAAATATTGCTGAAGTAGGAAGGTGAAGCACCTTGAAAGTCTTGAAAACCATCTTGGGGCCCCAGCTCTGCTGCGCTCCTCACCACGAACAGGATCCAGCTCTAAATCACGCGGACGGCAACGCTGCTCCTCGCCAGATCGCCAAGCGCTTTACCACCACTAACGCATCTGTCCTTAGAAATCGTCTCACAAAGCAAGGCGGGTATTTTCTGTTCCCGTAGCGTGGGCATGGGAGATGTTATCTGTTACAAGCCCCTGGTCTGATTTTCTACAACTTGTCAAGTAACTGTGCGATTCAGGTCTCCATAGAAATATCTGTCGTTCCGTAAGTGTTTACTCATAAAAAAAATAAATTAGTGATAGATGCTTTGCGGACCTCATTTCTTCTGCCAAACTCACTGAAACAGTACTGGGGGGAGAGATAAAGGCAAGAATAAGCTTTTGCTGCTCTTCTCCAAACAATTTAATCTTTCCAGCTGTCAGGTAATGCAAACCATGCCCCAGGCTGCTTTTGGCTACTTGAGCTCTTCTGCTTCCCTCCTGACCTCTTGTTTTTGACAGCGTCTCTTTAGAGATCCCTCTTGTTTGTGTAGCACTGCTTTAGAGGGAAGCGATGCGCCAGCTATTAATATAAAATAACTGTTCATTCCAGGAAAAATACATCTCCACTGCGATGACGGATCCATGGGATATTGCAGAATTGAGGGGCTGGGACACGCGGGGCTGGGCGGATGGGAAACCTGAATCAAAGCCTGATCTGGTTCAACGGTTTGACAGCTTAGTTTCAGCTTTGATCCCCTCAAAGCAGAGGGCAGGCTGGGCTGCTGAACCCCAAAGCCAGATAAGAAACGTGGCCACGTGGTCCAGTGCGGTTGGAGGGTCTGGGATGCCGTGCAGTGCTGGCAGCCGTCGGGGCCGGGCAGCGGGTGACGATGCCGAGAACAGCGCAGCGGTTCCCAGGTCCGTCTGCCTTTGAGGTTTGTCGTGGCACCAGGAATTCCTGGAGGAATTTGATATTTGCTCGCCTATAACCAAGCTACGTTTTGATACTGTTAAGTATAGGCTTTGCTGTAAGCTTCGAGGATTCATCGTACCTCTCCTTGCACACAAGGCAGATTTTCTGATATATTTTTAAGTTGAACCACTGAAACTGGGACATATGGCTCAAGGGACCATGGCCTCAGCCCTGCTGCTGTCCGGGGTGTAGCATCGCACTTCTCTGGCACTAAAACCCTTAAGTGAACCATCCTTTAAAGGTCCCTTCCCACCCAGACTATTCTATGATTCTGTTCTATGAAAATCAGAGTACAAAACCCCCCAGGCACGTAACGCTTAACCAGTCTATGAGGAAACAGATATTTTACTCAGGAAAAATCCTCTTAATTGTAACAGTCTCGTAGTGAGACAACGTCATTTGACCAACATTTTCAGACTCACTGCAGGACTAAACTGCTAAAACAAAATAAAATAAAATGAAATAAGTGTCTTGAGCAGGTTTTTTCTTTCCCCTGACCCGGAATAAATGATACCTCAAAATAAATAGCATAACACTTCATGGCTTATCGTTCTTTAAAAAATCATTAAGTTAACAACTGTTACTGCTGCCTCCTGGGAGCAAACTCGGGAATGCCATTAATATTAAAGTCCAGGCCATCTGTCAGTGTAAATGCCATCTCTTCCAACTCTTTATTTGCAGGTTGAAAATAATTTCTGCAGTCAATACATATTTGAGGCACACTTGGAGAAGAGTGAAAAGTATCTCCTGGTTTATGCATGCCAGACGCTCCGCTGAAGACTTGTACCGAATTAAAGAATATTTAACCTTGAAGAAAAATTAAATTCTATTCACTGTGCCCCACGGGCAGTTATTTTTACAGAAATTAGGGTACCAATAGTTGTGATTTAGAGCCTCTTACTTGTATAATACAAAGCAGCGAAAAATAATACGTGCTGAAGCCTGCTCAATGCCTTCAGAAAATGTATGTTCAATTATTCTGAGGCAATTTGTCTCGCACGGTGCATGCACGAAGCCCCCACGTTAATCCCCAGCTCTCAGGTGCTAATGGCAGGGGGAGGCAGCTGAAGGAAGGAGGCGAGCTGCGAGCGCACCGTGGCCGCTGCCGGCGAGGTGTTTCGGCTCTGGCTTCTGCGGGATGCTGTGCCGTGATGCCGCGCTGGGATTCCCCCTCCCGGTCTCCCAGAGCCTGTTTTCGGAAGACCGGCTCCTTCGGTCGTAGCTAAGGGTGAGCGACTTAGAGCTCAGAGCATGCACAGTGACAAAAATCCCTCTCTTTTTCCCTTTTTCCTTGGAAAATCACAGACTGTAGCCTGGAGGGCAGTACTGCACGCCGGCTCATGGGGCTCTGACATGAGGCCATCGTCCTCCTCACCGGCAACTCCCAGTTCTCAACTGGAGTTGTGCTTGCTTTCCCTTCATGACAGGAAAGCATTTGCTTCACAGCTAGCACTGGGCATGGAGAAAGCTCTGGAAGTGTTGGAAAAAGGCCCTGGGAGCTTTGATGGAGGAGTGCAAGCAAAGGAGAAAAATACCAGCTAACAAGCCAGCTGTGGGCACGGGGTGGCTCAGGGCTCTGCTCAGCACCTACGAACGTCAACGAGCACTTAACCTTTATTTCTAATATATTCAAACCTGGGGCCATCGCAAAGCCTTTTCATTACAAGATTTGGTTCTGAATTTGCCCTGGCAGCCCTTGAAGGGGGTGTTTCCAGCACGGAGAAACAAGAGGTCTCGCAATGATTGATGGAAATATAGAAATATTTGGAAACATTAACAGCAGGGTCAGACCGGAATGGAAACTCGATGAAGCGGAGGTCCAGCTCAGCAATTTAAGCGAACCAGCTTATCAAGGATTTGTAAAATAGAGCTGGGTTGGTAATATTGCCCCGAGCCTCCAGTTCTTAACATCATTTTAAGGTTTTTCAGTGGGATTTCTGGCAGAGTTTCTATTTGCGAGTCAAGCAAACCCTTACAGAAGGTCCTTGAGGAATGAAAGCGATCCGGTGGCCTTTCTGCTTCTCTCCCCTTGCCACCTGAGCAAAGAAATTCATCGTTCAGCTTAGCAATAGGAGGTTATTATATAGCATAGTATATATATATAGGCAGATAAACCTGCCTTTTTCCGTAACATCAAAGCTCTGTAGCCCATGACAGATTACAGACAGGGCAAAATCTCTCGCGCAGCTGAGGAAGATAGTCCCTCACTAACTGCCTCCAGGAGCCAGTTTGTCATACACCAATTGCCATGAAATAAAATCCAGTCTAGAAAAATGGAGAGGTTATGAAGACTGAATGAGGCACCAGAGCTGAGCTCTGCCCTGCCGCCCCGCTGCTGCCCTCCAGCCCTGCTTGCATCTGGGAAGCAGGGAACAAGAAGCCTGAAAATTAGACCTAGAATTAATAGCAGGCTTAATATTTTCAGTGGTGGAGAGAGAAAAAAGGTTCAGCTTTAGCGTGTTGTCTCTTTCAGGCACAGCCCGCGGGAGCAGCAAGCCGCCCTTCACGGTGGGGACAGACTATCCATCACCTCTGGGATCCGAGCTGGGAGGCGCAAGTGATGGCCGTGAGCAGCATCCCGTCGCTGCTGTCCAAGGACATGGCCTCTGGCAGCCCCCGAGGCTGTCCCCGCGCAGGGACACGGTCCACGCTCTCCCAGAAGGAGGGCACGTGGGCGGCATCCCAAGTAAAGTGATTGCCTGGGGAACGCAGCACCCAAACGCCGACCATTAGTACGTGGCTTTTCGTTGCAGAAATGACAATACATTCAGAACAATTTACTTAAATAAACAAGACAATCAGATGTCTGATTTTATTTAAAAAAGGCTACGGTTCCTGCCTTATATTTTCCAGGTAGTTCAATAGCAGCTGGATTTGGAGTTGGTTTGGGCCGGCTTTCAATTTTTATTTTTCCCATTTCTATTTTACGAAGATGCCTTTGAGATGAGAGCTGGGGCTGGCCGGGTTACTCACCCAACCTTTTCCACTAAGTCTGAAGACGCAGACAGGACAAAGTTCATTTTATAAACAAGGCGGCCTCTAAAAGAGGCCGAGTGGGATGGGACAGGGAATATTTTGACATTTTTATGCAAAGTGTGCTGCAAATGGAAATCTCACCCTTGCAGGGGAAGACGGAGACCCCTCAGCATCACCGAGCCTTTCCCAGGGAGGGCAGGATGCTCGGGAGCACGTGTGTGTGGCTCTGCTGCCGCGACCCCCTGTATCGCAGGCACGGACCCCAAACAACTCCGGGTACTTAGAGGCTGAGAAGACGTTAATACGCATTCTCCTCCCAATGAAATCAGTTTAATCGGCTTGACTCCGATACAAATAACTCCATCTCCTCTCTGGGCACTTTTCAGACTAGATACAGTAAGTGTAAAACCAGTTTTTATGATCTTCCTTCCATGAAATAATTAAATTAAATCCCCGACGTCCAATGTACCAGGCACTATAATTCACGGATGGAACAAGAACATGTGTTCGGGGGACAGCTCAGGACAGAAGGCAGGTTTTATTTGTTTGGTTTGGGTTTTTTTTTTTGCTGCCAGGCTTTATTCCATTCTGTAAGCTCTCACACTATATTCAGCATTAACTCACGGGGCATTGTTTGACACTCATAACGTAAAACCAGCGAAGTGTGTACCGGATGAGTGTTTTATGTGTGTGCACAGTTACTCTCCTGAATCTGTTTTATCCGCTTTCAAGGGCCGCTTTTTCATGTATCCCAACATTTTAAATAGCATTTTTTACTAGAGTGTTTAGGATTTAAGTAGGCAAATTCTTCTCAGCGATGCTTTCTGGGGATCTCTGGCATTTAAAAAATTAAAGTGGTGTAGCTGAGGCTGGCTTAACTCTCTGAGCTCTTTAGCATGCGTTACGTGACTCGGGTGCCAAATTTCACGCTCTCTATGTCCTCTTTGGTCTCACGACCAAAGTAACCGGAAAAATTTGGACGATTTTGGGAGCCTGGTTTGGGCGTTGAGTGGCCAGCGTCACCCTCAGCACTGTTCTGACCCCTTTTTGCTGTCTGGTACTTGTCCCCCTCCCCTTGCGTCCCTGAGGAACCCGCGCTGCAGCCGAGCCGTTACTGGCACGATTCACAGCAGACATTTGCTCCCATCGGCTGCAGACGCAATGCCTGGCTCCTCTTCCCTTTTTTTTGCCATATTTTGCCTCCCTCGTGCCATGAGGCCTCACAGCAGCCGTTGCTCCCAGGCTCCAAGCGTCCCACCTAGGGAGCAGAGCAAACCAATTTCTTGAGGAAAGAAGAAAAACGGTGCTCTCACCCTGATGGGCTCATTAAATTAACCCTTAAGAACACTTCGGCCCATACTGATCAGTGGGGCGCGGGCAGCCTTCCCTCTCCCACCCGGCCAGCCGCCGTCAGAGGACAAGCGCAACTGCAGAGGCCTGCTCGCTCCATTAAACACTAAACTGCTGTAATGAAGTGTGATGGCAGTGATAAATCCTGCCATTAGCTCCTGTCTTTAGGACACGAAGGGCTGGCTCTGCTGCCGGAGAGAGGGACAGGCAGCGCAAAGCCCCCCGGAGCCCCCGTCCCCAGTAATTAATTTGCAATCGAGCTGCGCGAGGGATGCGCTCAGCGTTTCTCTACGGCATTTCAACGTCCCCGTTTGCTTCTGCTCGCCTCGCCAACAGACACTCTAGCCGTTGTATTTGACATCATCTTTAGCTTGTGAAAAGCTTTCCAGAACACAATTTGCTCCTTCTTTACACATTATTAGGTTTTTCTGCTGTCTTAGTGTCTGCCATAATATGTGTCTGCTCTCACTGCTTTGGAAATCACTGTGTATTAATAACGCGTTCTGGATTTCCTGTATCTTCATCCGTATGGATTAGAGATGCTGCAGTTCAGTGGTGATAGAGTAATTTTAAAGACAAAAAAAAAATATGGGAAATATTATGAATGTGGAAGTTTGAAACTGAAATTACTTTTATGGTGTATATTATTTTATCACCATGCAATAGATAAACACAGAAAACCACAGTGTTCTAATCAAGGAGAGTCAAACAAATCGTGTACCCGGACACAGGGACACAACTGAAGCCTGGGAAAGATGGATGTGTTTCAGATGTCTGCCTAATGACCACCATGGTGGAACTCGAGTGGCGATCATCGTACAAGGCAAGCATCGCCCAGTTCGGTCAGATGGGGACAAACGTGACTCTTGGAGACAGTGAGATGGGGGTAACACAAACACAAACATCTTAAAAGCCACCAAATCTGTTTAAAGAGCCAGTTTGGCAAAGTCTGTAAGTTTACGAGATGCTTCATCCCTCCTCATTGAGAACGTAAGCCACTTTGGAGATGTGTTTATCTGTAAGCACAGTCGCAAATCCCAGAGTGTAGGAGATGGGATTCGTGTTCATACAGCTAAGTACGTGCTTAAGCGCTTTGCTGAACAAGATACCCAGAAGCTTGAATAGATGGTGCATCTCTGATGATAAGAGCAGGATCTCTATTATTAACTAATTCACCTTTAAATTGTGGGAAAACCACTGCTATTGTATCTAAAAGCCCTCCTATCTCCATCAGATTTTTCAGCTGTGGCAACAAATCCAAAAGGATGTCTGGAGCTGAATGCGTGCCTATCAAAAATACATGTCTACAAGAAAAGCACATTTGTGGGCTGTATGGATCAGGACAGGAGGAACGAGCACCCCTTCCCAGGATTTTGAGTGATGGAGCCTAGGAACCCCTCTCTGGGGACATGGGCTGGGACACTGATCCCACCTGCAGGGACTCGAACTCGGACCCCACCACAGATGTACCTCAATGGGTGCTACACTGGGTACACGAAAGTGCAAGGCAGAATTGGGTCTGCCATGTAAGCAGAGGATTTTTCTTTCTTTCCATAAAAATTATCTGATTTTCCATGCTTTTTGCCCATCCATGATACAATGCTTTGAAGACAGGAGGAGAAAAAGTGATGGATGTGTGTGGTTGCAGAGGACAAATGTCAGACTGGGAAGTTTTGATAGATACTGAAAGCCCATCTAGGTTTCTAGCCAACTATAAATTCATTTTGTGGCAGACAGATCATTACAGGATGAGAAAGGAACAAAAAAAAAAGCCCAAAGATGGGGGAATTTTTCACATCACTTGGAAACTCCTGGGTAGGGTACAGGATGTTTCACACGGCCACTGAGATTTCCAGTGTACGCGATGTGGGCAATACACGTTTCCCATAGCAAACATATCCGGCATGGCCGATAAGCTCCATTAATCCTTATTCAACCTGCTAACCATGGTGTCAAATCTTATTCCAACACTAATAACTGTAATGTTTTACTTTGCATTGGGCCCTTCCTGCACCCTGGGGTTGGTGGAGCCATGTTTATCACCTTGCCAGCTGAGCTAAAGGGAGACCTGTGTTCTGGCAGTGCCGAGGAGCTGCTGAAGGATGCTCCCCGTTCACCGCTTCACACTGCCTGAACGTCGGCAGGATCGTCCAGATGCCAGAGGAAGGCAGAGGCGATAGTCAAGGCCATGAACATTGGTTCAGTTCCTTATTTTCTCGAAGACTTTGTGGCCATTGGCAGGTCACGCACACCTCCGAAGCAGGAACAACCCTTCAGACCCAGGCGTCCTGTTGCCCTCTTCCCCAAGCTGCAAGCTGCCGCTGCACCCCTTGCGATGACCAAAGAGCTCAGCCATATTCTTCCAGCAGCACCCTTGGTCTTCCTGCACTTGGAGATCAGCGACGCCTTTAAATAATGCACTGTCAGTTGATGAACAAATGTACTACCCCAAGCTGGATGTGACACTAAGTCTACACCGAATCCATAGTGTCTCAATCAAAACTCAATGATACAGTATTTATCCTCCCCTTATTTATTATATCTGAGTTGTCTTTAACCATATATCTCATTTAGGGCAAAGCAAGTCACAGCTAGATTAGATTACAGCAAGGAAATAGGATTATTTTAAGTAGATAATATAACACATGTCTGTGGAAACTCCACGCTAATTGCATTATCTTTGGTACATTGTGAGAGAATTATCTGTATTGTATTAGGTGGTGGAAACATGCCAAAATGCTATTTAAGATGTGAGTGGGTTATAACGACGAGTCAGTCATTGGTCGCAAATAAATTAAAAGGCAGGAGACGGTTGTGTTCATCATTTCTGACTCTCATTTTGTCCACCCCGCTCCCAAGGCCATGGCTGTGGAGAGCAACCGCATGCCAATGGCTTAAACACAGAGGAGAAGCTCTTGCGACCGTATCTGCCATCAGACAGCCCTTTCAACTCCAGTCCTTGCTGCTCGGAAAACGTCAGAGACAGCTCTGAAGAGCACAGGGAGCAAGAACCAGCAAACACCACTTGTAGTCAACAGTTCTGGTTTCATGAAACATTAAAGTTTCCGTCATACTTTGTCCAATCTGGACTAAATGACAGCGACAAAATTTGTTTTTTTTTTTTCCTCCTGCTGACAACTGGCTGGGAATAACACAGGCGGCTGTCAGCAGCGTTGTGGTGTGCTTGGAGCTGGAGCCCAACCAAGTGTCATCAGCGGGATCGGAGATAATTTATGTGACAGGCTACTAATGAACTTAAATATGACAACAAAAATGACTTTCTAATCTACCGGAGAATTTAGAAAGTGAAAAACTCAATTAGACTCTCGGTCTGAGGGTCACACTGCCCTTAGCCCCACAGCTCACAATTGCTGAAGATTCAGAAGAAAATGGAATAAATAACTGAATCACCAGCAATTTGGCTGAGACAGCCGAGAGTCAGGCTGTGGACCTGGCAGCCTAGGTCCCTCATCTGTTGCTGTCTCTGCCAAGTCTCACCGTGTGGCCCTGGACACCTGACCTCTATTTTCTCCTGAAGCTGGATAGCAGCTATTTCGTCCTTAAAAAAGCTCAATTTGAACACAAAGTCACATCATTGTTACAGCAGGAGACTGTACATTGCACTAGCAGAGGGGAAGTGAAGGTCCTACCTCAGTCTTGCAGGTAATGGCATCTTGCTCAAAAAGTGCATTTTTTTCCCTCTCCTCCATCATTTCCTTCACTATCATAATCGCCCATTCTTCAGAAAAGGAGCCTCTAATAGTCAGCCTTGCTGTCGGTTTTGATGACCATCTGAAGCAGGAGATGTGCAGAGTGCCTAGAAGATATTAGGAAAAACTGATGCCATCTAGGAATATTTACAACAGTCATTTATTGAAGTCAGGCAGCAGAGAGGCTCCTGGGGCACTTGGGATGGTGTCCCCAAACTGATCACTCCATCACTGAGTATTATTTCCTCTCTGGATTCATCTGCCTTCAGGTTGCCACCACTCCTGGTGCCTCCATGTCCTGGTCTTTCCCCTCAGGTTGAGTTTTTCTCTGGCCGTGCTCGGCTTGGAGCCCGCAGCCAAGCATCAGCACAATGCCAACACGGCCGATGGGAATGCCTTGACTGGAAAGTCCACTGTCCCAATTCTCCTGACATTTCAGAAATAGGCAGCAAGCGGGGTGGGACTCGGAACCAACGCTGGGAACTGAAGGTTAACTCTGCCTTGTGCTGCTGGAATGAAACTTCTCATTACCCAGGCATTAATTAAAGACTTGAGGAGAGCTCCCTGCTGATGCCAGCCCTGGCACGATGCTGTGGCATTGCACCAACCAAGAAATCCATGGGAGCAGAGGAAAACATGGCTCCTGCAGAGCCTCACAAGCAGCTCGCACGGCAGTGGAGCCGCTGCCGTGCTTCTCACACCTGGCTCCCACCCAACCGCTGCTTCACCCCAGGTGAAAGCTCAAACCCAGCACTGCTGACTTAAAATCCATTCTGTTAGTGGTAAACTGCTGCCTGCCAGGGACTATTTACCCTTAAAATGTCTTTTGTGAGCTGATTTCTGTCCCTGTGTAGAGCGTTCATGAAACGCAAGGATTGAAGGCTGAGCAAAGGGCCTTCCTCTGCATCTGAAGAAACCCGTGCGTAGAAACACAATATTCTCTGTACAGCACCACACACTCTGAGTTTCCTTCTTCGCTTTCATGATTTAAATGCTCCAGAGATGGCAGTCACAGGACAAACCCAGCACAGAGAGGGCAATGGGAGATCCCTTCCCAACGGCTCCAACAACATGGCCTGGGAGGGGCTGCCCTGTTGGGTGAAAGGCAACATTGCCTCCACGTCTTTGAGTCTTCAGTTTTCACAAGCAGCTGTTTTAACATAACATCATGTCAACAATGGCATAACTGTCAGAAGACATCGATTTTTGCTCATTTGATTTCTTCCTATGGTCTCACCTAGAGTCAGGAGAGTTTTGAAGGTGAATTTATTCACCATAAAACGTAGATCAGAGGACGGATGTTGGTGAATCTCATTTGAGCGCATCTAACAACTTTGGCTTGGAGGATGGGAGATGGAGAATTTTCATTTTTTTTAAGGTTTTCAAAACCTGTGAGGTTTTCATTAACAAAATCACATTGTTCTACAGAAAACTAACCCTGTTTAGTTTTCAAAAAGACTGAAGAAAGCAACATCAGATTGTTTTCTCAAAGCCTGTGGAAATACCTTGAGTCATCATTTTCTTTAAAGACTTGCGCCGTTCTGGGTTCAGGCCACATAGACGCTTCCCCTGTCTCAGCCCAGTTTTTCGGTTCAGCCGCCAAGGCAGAGAAGCTAGATCCCTCCGGGGCTCCCCAGGAGAGAGAAACCCACCAAACGTTCTCCAGGGCAGCCTGAAAAAGGCCAGAACATCAAAGCGGTTCAGCAATCCGTCCTCTTTATCCTCCAAAGCGCTCAGTGCAGCAGTGATTTCCTGGAAGACAGCTAGCAGGCACAATTAAACCTGGCTTTCAATGAAATTTTTGCAATTGCTACCCATGCTGCACTCAGGCCTCGTGTATTAATTATTCTTCTTTCCAGGCTCTTCAGCAGGCTTGTTACAAAAATAAAAAAGGCAAAATTAAAAGCACATTCCGCTGATTAAATTCCCACTCTGGTCCTTCTGGCTGTAACCAACTCCCTGTGGCTGAAAATTCGCGTTTTACTGAATTCTGCTGCCGAGTCGCTAATGCCTGCCTCAGGCAACGGAGGAAAGGATGGGTATTTGGGCTTGGGCTTGTTGGACCCACACCAGTCCTTCAGAGAAGCTGCTCAAGTAGCAACCCCAGCACCCAGCAAGCCAGGATGGCCCAGCAAGAGAAAATCTGAGAGCATGACAATTTAACAGATCAGTATTACCCAGTGGGGTTCAGCCTGAGGATGTATTTTAAGCAAGGAAATAGGATTTCTTTGCCATTTTCTACTCCTTTCCCATTTCACTCACACGGCAGTTCACCTGCCCCTGCTTAACGGAGCTGAACGCAAGCTGTTGTGGCTTGATGGAGAATACGTACGGTTTTTCTTGCCTCGGTTTCCAGGCGCATCTCTCCAGGGCACAGAAGCCAGGAGGGACGTGCGGGAGCCGCGTGTAGGTTGCTCCAGCGCGTGCCAATAAAATGTTCGCAGCACATGAGGCGCTTGCTGGGAGGATACGGGAAATCTGTCGTGGAGAAAGGAGTCGAGAAATGTTTGTGCGAGTTTACAAACTTTTTTGGCAAGCGAGGGTTTTGTACTCCACCGCCTCTAAAACCGGCGTCTCGGGGAACAGCAACTTGCCGGCAAAGGGCTCTGTGGGAGACACAAATCACAGCTAAGCTGCTGTTATTCTCAGACCCTATATTGTTATTTATGGAGTCAATTATAGAGCCATGTGCTAATACGTACATCTGATGCACCTCTTACAACCAGACCGGCACGTAGCACGCTAGCCCAAGGCTACCAGCTCCCTCTGCAGCTTCCTGACCTCTGGTGAACTGGAAAGACACTTTTCACAGAAATTTGCTCTCCTTCCCACTTGAAGTAAAATTTTGTATCAAAATTACACATTGTTGAAATCCAGCTTGGGCAATGTTCTGCCCGTGGCCACTGCCAGGTTTCAGGTCTCATTTTGTAGCTCATCAGATCTGGTATCAGGAACCTCCACCGTTTGCTACAGAAATGTTCTCATTGAGATCCATAAAGATGTCGTCTCGTTTCAGATGACAATGAAATGTGAGATTTGATAATCGTGACATTCCATGACAGCTGCTTGTAGAAGTTTTCTGGTTTTCAATGTCAATCTGCATCTCTTGTCAATGCTTTATTCAGCAGAATTTGCTGCGATGCCCTTGCCTTCTAGGAGAAATTATGAAAGGAATAGCTTTAACTCAGCAAAACATTTCTGAGTAAGAGATTTTTGGTAAGATAACTGGCAGGAAATTAACTAATTTTTTTTTTTTGTATGAAAAGCTTGTTGTTTTGAAGATAAACTTTCAAAGAATATTTTCCATTAGAAAACCTGCATGAAAGAACGTCTCCAATTTCTACGTCATTATTAATAACACTGCTCTATGAGCGGTGGAATTAAGATATTAATCAAATACCTTAATATCTATATATGAAATATCCAGTTTCAAATCCGATATAGAAATTATTTTTTTAAAACTTTGGTTTTCAATAAGAAGATGTCATTCTTGGTATATGAGGATCAAGTCCATCATTTTCCTTTAGCTATGCATGTGGTGTAAAACATTAAAAGCATTTTCAAAACTTTATTGATTTTCCCATAAATGTGACAATTCCAACAAATGGTACCTTCAGAGTATACGATCTATCATTACAGGGTTCCGGGTAGTGACCCTATTAAAAATATCTGTTGCCAGCATGCATAGAAAGCATTATCAAGCCCATATTCCCCCCAAAATATTTGGTGGGCCAGTGATACGCATTAGCTGAGCCAGAAAGCCTCTGGCCTCCTTCCACCGAACTCAGCGGAGCGGGATGATGAAGATTTTGGCTGGACAAACTGCAGTATCAGCCGCCCGGATAAGCGGCATGTTCTGGAGGCTGACAAGCAGTGCCCAGGGCTCTGCCCACAGCTCCGTCCCTGCCAAAGCATCCACCCTCTGACCTTGCCAGGCTTTCCCTGTCCCAGCTCCCGAATAATTTCCCTGTGTTTCCAGTCCTCTGTCTCTGGCCGTCGGTATTGTCGTGGCGGATTGTGCCCATGCGTCCCCATGTCCCCGGCTGCTCTACATGCGGAGTTGATTTCTTTCTCTCTGCGTTTATCCATGGGGCCAGTGAGGGCTCACGGGGTGTGCTGCAAATTTCCAAAAATATCAGGACTGAGGACAAAGAGGAGGCAAGTTTGACTATCACGAGTGAGAGAAAGAAACTTTTGTATTTAGCAAGATCTCTCGGTATTTTAATGAGGAGGTGTGCTCCTGACCCGCGGTACCCCGTTCCCTTCTGGTGCCTGTCATCCGCTGCTCCGAAACTGGGCTCTGAAATACAAAGTCGGGGATGAAGTGGCTGTACCAGTTGACGGGAGGAGGGCAGGGGCGGCAGGACAGGCAGGCCTGGGAGAGGTTTCCCATGGGGAGGTTTCTCCCCATCACCCCTGCTTCCCCTGAACACCTGCTCGCAGCACCCACCAGCAGCTTGGCAGGGATGGACAAACTGACAGGGACCACTGCCAGAGCATCACCCACTTACGGTGAGGATGCCCTCAGACTAAATCCTTCCCGTGATGCCAGGCACAGTATTTAGACACGGCCTTCCCTCTTGAACTTATGACCTGTGATCATCGTAGGAACACCCAAGACATTGTCTGCTGCTTGAAAATGCGCATCTGCAGCGCCCAGAGGCGCTGGGCACCTACTAAGACCCTCATCCCAGTGCCACTCACTGCTCCCGGAGACAAACTGGTGCATCTTAAGCCACAAGTAAATTAAAAACTAGAATCTTCCAGTTGTCCGCACCAGCTCTTTGCCTTTGCCTGCCTCAGAAGCAGACAGCCCTTCCAGTCATCCTCAGGATTTCTGCGGGTGATTAACGCACAGCAGGAGCATCTGGAAAGCCTCAGATGAAACAGACTGCAGTAAATGGATCGCTTTTGTAAATGACAGCGAAAACACCATTTTTGTCCGTTGTGAACACGCCAGCTGGCCCTGCACCCTGCACGGGCAAAAGTGAAGCCACTTTGATTCAAGGGTCACTTTCGTTAGAGATATTTGGGGCTTTCAGAGGACAGAGCTGCACCCAACACCCAGGGTATCCCATGACTGACTCCTTATATTGTGCTGGGAGATCCTTGGACACAGGACGGTGGAGTCATCCTCTTTTCTCCGCCTTGTTCCACCTGCAGTGCTTCACTGCCATTCCCCGGGCTGCAGCTGGCCTCAGAGAGAGGTGGGCTGGGCGAGAAAAGATAAAGAATGTGCTTTATACTCCGCTTTTAAGCAAGAGTGATAACTCTGTGCTTTTCAAAGGATGCCTACCAAGAAGCAGGGCTGTTATATGTGTTTAATTAATTTGAAAAATGGTCTTTTGCTTTCTCTGTTATTATTCTTTTAATATTATTCCACCTTTTCCCGGTTAAATCTATGTCAAGAGCTGTAGCTATTTGCTTGTAGAAAAAACCCCTCTATTTCCTTCCCCATTTCTGTTGTTCCCTATATAATAGTGAGAACATAAGAGACCACAAAGATACAGTTCTGTGACAGCGTTTACTCTCTACATGCTACCAAGCCCAAATATAAATAAATGTGCACATACACATGCGTGTAACCCTAATCATTCTATGATTCTATATATACACATATATACACACACGTACTGCTGTGACACTGGAGTTGGGTGGGCTTTGCCACAGACACCCCAGAGACCCTCTGGGGTCCCAAGCTCTTTAGAGGGATGCTTCCCAATTCCTCTCCATGGAAGACAGTAGGCTCCAGGCAAAGAGAGGTAGTAAGTCAGAAACAGCTAATAACACCATTTATCTCCTCCAGAGCCTGGTTTTTATTACTTCAAACTGTGCACAGGAGATGGGATTCACGCTAGGCAGAAAAGTGTCCAACTACCAGTCCTGAGCCCAGTTCCCAGCCGTTGTAAGCCTCACTCTCCTTCTTCTGACAACAGTTTGGCCCAAGAGCGCGCATCCTCTCCCGATCTCCCAAAATACTGCATGCGTCTGTGACTCTGACATCCCTTGCTGCCGTTTGCACTTTCATTCTTGTAATAAAACCATGACAATTTCTCGGGGCAGTTAGAGAGCTGCTCTCACCTGAAAGGCTGAGAAACTGATTTACAGGGAGCTTCTGGTGCCATTTACATTTTGTCTTCTTTGACATTATCCATAATTTAATACAAATGAAATCAGAAATAAATCCTCCTTTTCTTTTAACCAGTAAATCAACTTTTTCCTGCCTTCACTTTACACCTCCACAGCCTTGACGCTTTCAATTCCACCGAGCATTCTCAGGCGGAGCTTGCATCACGAGTGCCGTACAAACGAGAGCCCAGCCGTAGCAGAAGATTTCTAAAGGTACGAACAATTACAGGATGGATGAATCCATGTCTATACACACATATACGTATACAGAACCACCGAGAATTTTTTTATCATGCAGTATGTCTGAAACACAATTACAGATAAGAGATCCTACGCTTAGGAAATGCATGTAATATCAGCACCCTCTGCTCTGCCAAGCCTGAAGCCCTGGGGATCTATGAGATCTGGTGAAATTCAGAGCGCATCATTCAGAGATGGGATCTAAATTTGGAATTTTTCCTGCTTCTATCCATTACAAGTTTACTAAATGGGAAACAGTTCTCCAGGTCGCGTCAAACTTCCCTGGTCTGACTCTGTTAAGGTGTCTATCAGCATCTTATCGCTGGAGCCTAGGAATGGCACTGATATGATAATGATTCCTTCACGTCCCTGGCTGATTAGGTGTGAACAATGACGGATGACTCCTGTATCATTAGGGATTTCCCTTCCCTCCCCTCACCTCTCCCCATTTGGGAACATCAGAAGAAATGTTTGCTAAACACGAAGCAGCTCCCTGCCTTCTCCTTGATAAAAAATCCCCCCTAAAAAAAAAAAGGAGGATCTAAATTTAGAATTTATATATAAAGAGCTAGTATCACGTGAGACATACCGTAACTCTCCACCCCGCGAGGCGAGGAGCCTGCCAGCCGGGAACGTGCCAGCGCCGAACGCCCACCACTTGTCACTCTCCTGCTGCGCACGAAGCTCTGCAACCAAGACACTTCTCTCCCATCACCTCCGGGGGTTACGCTGGCATATTTAATGTCCTTTAATAGCACCTGCTGTTAAATACAAAATGACAGCAAAGTATTGTAGAGTTCAGAAAGAATCATTGAGGGCTTTCATATCAGGAGGCGGCTCTGAAGCTGGCTGTGGGTTTTACACACGCTTGGGAAATGCATATGAAGACAAACTTCTTTTTTTTTTTTAACTGAACTTTGTTATTAAGAGACACTCAAAAAAGAGAAACAGGCAACGTCTTGAATTCCAACAGCTAATGCAGAATCAAAGATGTGATGAAGAATTGCATCATTACGTGTCAAAAGTGAAATTAATTTCAAAGGGGTGAAGCTTCCCACTAAAAGCTAAAAAGGTATACGGATGGCACTCATCAGAGTGTGCTTTTATGAAAAAAATTGTATCTGCTTGTCTTCTAACTTGACACTGCCGCATCCAGAGCTGAAATGATTGTTCAGACTGATCTCTGAGACTTTTTTTTAATAATGCATGTTCATTATGGATTATTTCTCCAATGTGTTGTGAAGTCAAAGGGCATAATACTCCCTTGAGGGCTCAAGGACTTTCACGTGCCACTTTGGAAGAAGAGGTGCACCTTGAAAATTCAAAGAGCACTTTATTTGTGGGTAAGAGACAACACTTCTTTGCAGGGAGCATTCAAGTTACAGGTGTCTTTTCTCCTTCTCCGCCACCGCACCTCTTCAGCAACGCAGAAGCCTTCAGACCTCTCCAAAATCAAGAGCAGGCAGGTTTAGTGAGGAATCATACCACCACACGTGTTTTGGGACTATTCTTATTCTCCTCTCTGATTTTACAAAGTGCTCCCAGCACACCCGATGACAAGGGACACTGTGGGCTCACCCTGCTTCAGAGGCTTTCCCAGTGGCTTCTGGGCCACAAACCAGGACCAGAGAGTACGGCGTGTGAAGCCAAATGACACTCCAAGACGAGAAGCAGGGCAAATGTCTGCCACAGCTGCCCCGTGCATCAGCTCGATGCTTCAAATTAAGGTGTCTTACAAGGACTTTTGACCAGTGAGGGGCTGGCAAGGCAAATAAATTAATCGTTTGTGCAGAAGCAAAGAGGTGACTGAGCAGCACAACGATTTGCCACTCAGAGTAATTTCCCCAGGTAGGTGGAAAACAACGTGCACTTGTGAAGGATGATAGTTACCAGGGGAGTGGAGTTGTCACAACGCTATTCACATCTTAAATTAAGGCCACCAGCTTTCACTGCCATGATATGTCGAGCTGGGAGGGGGGCACACCAAACACTGAAGGTCCCTTCCCTCCCTAGCATCTTCCCAGGGTTATCACCAGCCTGGAAAGAGACTTGGAGGGCTGCCCCATCAGTGTTACTTACACAACTGAAAGCAGACATAACAATGCTGAAAAACTAGATTTTATGTGGCGCTCCTTCACCAGCTAAATTTAAAATGGGTCTACAGCCGGGGAGATGCTGGGAGAGCAGATGCTCTTGGCAAAGCTTGGCGGGTCTCCGCAGTTTGCCCAGGCTTATCCCAGGACAGGGACCACTTTGGCATCAGCAAACATTTCATGGAGATGCTGGGGATGGAAAGAAGCATTAAAATCAAATGCTCAACTCTTCTCCGGTCGCAGGGAGCAGAGCCTCTCCGCAGCAGAGCAGCAGCTGCTCCTCACACTGTTCCCAAGGACCAGGTAACACGAGCATTACAATTAGTGAACACAATTAATTCATTCTTGAGTCAGTCTTTAATTTCAATGCTCTCCAAGGGGAATCTTTGTGAGACTTAAGACTTGAGAACAGTGCACAATGCAAGAAAACAAGAACATGTTCAGTATAACTAATGACGGAGACAACTTCCTCCCACAGAAATTATTTTATATACGCGAGCTTATTTCATTTCTCACTCTGGGGGAACATATTATAAATTCTGTTTACTAGAGCAGCCTGAGACAAAATGCTTGCATTTCCTAAAATGGAGGAGCCTGGCAGATTCCCTCGTGTTGTTTGCAGCTCTTGGTCGCATCAGCTCACTTTTCTGCTCTGCTGTGTGTTTCTAGCAGTACTACAGAGACGGCAGAGCTTTAAAAGAGTAAGAAGTGCCGGACTCCAAGAAGTCCCAGTATGAACTTGCCTCAGTGGGAAGAAAATTATCATCTTCCCTCATTTGCTTCCACATACAGAACTAAATGAATCAGATAATAGAAATCACAGGCTGAAGCAGGCAGTGATTTGCAAGAAGATTTGTTTCTACTGCGTTTGAGCAGCATAGGCATGGAAAAAATGGATCAGATCAGAGACATTTGCCCAGAAAGGATCAAGATGCATTTTACTTTTTAGGATTAATTTTCTTTTAAACTGCCTATTGTAAGAAATGTGGTTGTGTAAAGGACAATATACATAGGAGGAACGATCAGCTGAAGAAAAAGCAAACCTGAAAGCTCAAATGGATCTGTTAATTATATTTTTAAATTATTTTTTTTGAGGAAACCATGTATTTCCAAAACGATGCTAACATTTGGTCACAGCTCTCTGGTTGTACTGGAAAGTATCTAATGCGTGCTAAGGGAATTGGGCTGAGTAGAAGTGAAAAAAAGAAAAAAAAAAAAAGAGATAGTACAGGGGTGAAAGTGTGTATGTGCCTCTCTGCTCCCCTCCCCAAATTCTGCTCCCACCGGTGCACCAGTTCAGGTGCTGTTGTGTAGAGAGGATGACAGAGAAAAATTGTCCCTGTATGTTAACCTTGATTCGAGCTGGGGGAAGTATTGAAAAGATAGAAGCTTTTTACTTTCGCTTGCTGTTCAAGGCATGGTGGATTGACAGCACTGGAACAATTTTTGTGTTAAAAGTCTGAGCTACAAGTCCAGCGTTGCTTGAGGATTAAGGCGAGAGCATCTCCCCTGAAGCTCTACCCTACAACTCTTGGCATTACTGAAAATGCTTCTCAAGCAGCTGTTACCGTCCTGGTCAGCTGTGGGAGGCCCTTTTGGTGTCCTGGGAGAGAGGAGGTTTGATCTGCCCAAGATACAGATTGTAAAAATCTCTTTTCCTTCTTCACCAACCATTGGCCTCAGAAAAATAAAAAACAGTAAAAAAAAAAATCCCAATCAGACTAATTACTTTGTTTGCCACAGGCAAACTGGCTGAAGCTGCAGATGTCTGGGATGTAGTGGGAGCCCCAGTGATGTTCTCCACCTTGGACAGCAATAACTGTCCAAAATTTCCCAAAGCGGGTCCTGGAGGGCCTCTTCCCACTCACCCTTTGGGGACCATCCACTTGGATGCCACATTGAGTATTTCGCTGGGTACAGAGCTGTCTGGAAGGTATTTAAAGCACAGTCATTACACACATACGGCTTCTAATTGTACTTTCAACTTAAATTGGTTTTACAACACATGAGGTACGAGCATCTGTGCTGGTAGGGAAAGCTTCTGCTAATCTGCAGGAAGAGTTTCATCTCTATATATTTCTCATGTTCGTCTTTCAGGCAAGTGACTACAGAGTAAGACCCCACAGAGAATAAATCTACAGAGAAAAAGGTTACAGCAGCACCTTTATGAAAGCTGTCTGCATGGATTGAGGCAAACGGAGGGAAATCAGTCATGGGGAGAAGGGAGACAGGGAGACGCGCTCTCCCCAAGGCTTACGTGCAGCAGGATTTCGACCACTCCCTGCACAATTTGTTTTTATAACATTATTTTAACTTGGGTGGAGGGAACTGGTTGTGCTGTACGTGAGATGGGTTTGCTGCGGTGAGTGTCTGCTGGTCCTACAGCCGAGCGTGGTTTGTGTGTCCTGAGCCCAGGACCACAGCCCACCGGGGCTGCAGAAAACAGCTCTTAGCTACTATATGTGTATAAATATAATGTAATTTCTAAATACACACCATTGGAGCAACACATGGCTGATCCCTTAGAAAGGCTGGGACAGGCAAAACACGGTGCCTTCCATCTGCAAAGGTCCAACTTGCTCAAGTCTCATCTTGTCTCTGCTGTCCTGAAGTCCCTTAGATAAGGGAAGGCACTGTGAGAACAGGAAAAAGTTGATAATGTCTGTTAGGCCCAATATATATATATATATATATATTTTAGAGGCTTTAAGGATTTGGATTCATGGTACAGGTACTCAAGGCTGTAGAAAGAAGCACTGTGCTGTTCGTTTTTGCCAAACTCACTGCCGCGTGGTCTGCTCGGATGGGTTTGCTCCGCGAGGAGTTCTCCTGGAGACGTACGGGGTCACACCATCTTCTGGGTTATTAGAGCGGCCATGCCAATACTGGCCAAACTGTACTAAACTGTCTCCTTGTTTCCATAGTGACATTTCTGCCTATATGAATAATTTTGGGCTCTTCCTTGTCACACTCAAAACCACAAAGCAAAAAGGAGATATAACAGGCAATGTCACTGACGTGCATCAAGAGGATGTCCCTTGACATGTGGTCAACACTGTGCTCCTCTGCTCTCCCCACTTCAATGAGAGCTGTAGCTACATCATGACTCTAACCTTGTGAAAGTTAGTGAAAAATCAGCAACTTGTCGTTACACGTTTTACCAAATTCTCACTCTCTAATTGCAAAAGAGACTCCATGGTCTGGAGGACAAAAGACCAGGGTCTGGTGATTTGGCCCTGCTTGCTCTGTTTGTTCAGTGGAGTACAGTTGTCAAATAATATGCTTCCAGGCTCTGTGAAGCAAATTAATTTTGTACCCTTTAATCAAAAAACTCTTATATTTTTCAAAACAATACCTTCCTTTCCTTCCCTGAGGGCCTTGCAGAGCATAAAGCAATGCACAGAAAGGAGAGAAATAGATGGAGAAAATAAACACAGTGACAACATGACAAATCTTTATAATCTGGTAGAAATTTCTTTCTTTTTTTTTTTATTGCTGCATGAATCTGAGCCTGGAGTTCTGTTATCTGCCATGGTAAATAAGGATGAATTAATGTGAAAAAAGTGTATTTATAGCATAAATATGCTGCTGAGTAATATAGTGGGTTTTGCTGCTTGGGAACACAGAGTTTTATCCCAATGAAACACTTCTGCAACTCGACCAAGAGCGTCCTCCTGACACATCCTAAATCCATGAACAGCCAGGGCCACAGGATTGCCTATGCGGGAATCAACCAAGGCTCCAGGAACGGAAGACAGCAAGTAAAAGACCTGATTTTCACCAAGCATCCCACATACACTTGAATTGGCAATTAGCATTTTATCAGGAATGATGGCCATCTCCTCATTCTACCTGAAAGCAATCTATTTAGCAGCAGAATTCGTAAGCCTAGATTTCAAGCACTATGTGAAGATGCAAGATGCTCCAAGGCTGCTGAACACCTCATCTGTGGCCACCAAGGAACACTTAATAAAAAGCAGCTAGAATAACCCTTGCAGAAACATCAGCGTTGACTGTGAGTGTTTGAAGACCTTCACCAAAGGCCTCTTGACCAACCACCGGCAAGGTCAAACGGCTGCCAGCTGAGATCCCTCTGCCCCTGTAGGCATTGGATCAGGTCTGCCATCAACAAATGGCATGGGGAGAAGGACTGGGAATGCCAGCTGGTGCCAGCCCACTTCCCGCTGGCAAAATCACCTTAGCGTAGAGAGAGTTTCGCTTTGAGAGCAGTGAGGAAGGCCTTGCTACCAGGGAGCAAGGAAGATGTCAGAGCACCAAGTTATTACTCATTGCAACTACATTTATTCTTAAAATTATGGATTAAAACCCATCCACGAGATCTACAAAGAATAACAGATAAATTCAGCCTATGCTCTGCTTTAATTTTTTCAGATGAATGTTTCTTTTTATACCAAGCATATGGTGCACTAGATTTCAAGTCCCATTGATAAAGACTCTAATCTCTGTAGTCTCTTTATTATATTTTTCCATTTTCTGCTGAGTTGGAAAAAGGCATTGCATACCATCTGTCGGCATGATCATAGCACAATTTGCAGAAGTTTCAGACCGGTACAGCGCTAGAAGCAGCTTGCTCGTCTCCTCCAGACTTGGGATCTTATGAAAGCAATATCGCCCCATGAAACGGTTACTTCACAAACAGAAACTCATTTGTGCAGCACGCTAATGACAATAATGCAAATGAATCTGTCATGTTTGTAGCTACTATCCCTAACCAGCCTATTCATGAATACATGGTAATTAAGCTATTACTGCAAATGTAACTGTGTCAGCACTACTAAATTAAGGGCTGTACTGTAAATAAAAATGGGGTCATAAAAAAGAAAGAAGACAGTAAAAGACAATGGATAGTAATACTAAGGGCAAGGTAGCAGAAGCTTCATGCAATTTATTTTAAAGGCTCCTACTAAAGGATCTCTTTTGATGCTATGGCTTGAAATTGCAGAGAGATGCTGACACATACAAAATGAGTTCTTTTTGTCCCCAAACGCAATACTAAATCCCATGACACTGGCAAGTTTGTGATAAAACCAATAAGTGATCATCAACATTTTTCCCCTCCACTGCGGCTCCATCTCTGAGCTCATTAATAGCTGTGTAAGGTACAGAAAGATGACTTAACAGACCCCTTTTGTAAAAGTTTGCAACAGAAAAGTAAGAGATTCCTATCCCCAAAGAATAATTTTCAGCCTGAACTATGCAAAGTCAGGGTTTCTCTTATTTGGTAAGCTCAATCCCACTGTACACTTTCTGCTCTGTTGTATTGCCCCCAGCGCAGCCAGTTTTAAAAGCTGAACAAAATTATTCCCACATAAAGACCCCTACTTCCATTAAACAGAAGAGAAATTGGATATTTGTAGCACAAACTATTTTGTTACATAAATGTAAATAATGAGAAACACCACTGAAATCAATATTTTGCTGAGACTCAACCTGCATATACATGAAATCGGAGCCTGGCTGTAGGTGAGTGTCAGGGGTACACCATCAGTCTTACGGCGGGACCTGGACAACCGCTACCCTGCTTCTGTTCAAAAGACTTGAGGTTCGGAGAGATGAAAAGTCCTGAATTAAAATACAAGTCCTTACTTAGGAGAGTGAAAAGATGGGAATGATTCCGTTTGGGGAGGTGATACACAGATGCACAGAAAGAAGGATAGACAGTCATGAGTCATATTTGCATATTCTGCATTTGCAGATTTTCCATTATTTTCATAGAACGTGAAACCATAGAGTGCAATGATCAAAACTGCAAAGAAAGCCACTCTCTGTAACTAGTCTGAGAGATGCATTGCAGATGTACAGCACTGAAGATGACACATAGATTTATCTGTACAGTGAGAGTTTTCTCCACTGTATGAGACAGAGGAAGTTTATATTTTTCTTTTATGTATATATATATATTTTTTCCCCTCCTGCTTCAGCACAGAAGCTGATTGCCAGCAGAGATTGGAAGACACCTTTTCTCCAGGCTGTTTCTCCCACTTGCATCCACAACGTGGTTTCCTGCCTTTTTTCTCTAACTCAGCTAGAACAGAGCCCTGACAAGGATAGGGCACCGAATTCGATGTCCCTGATACGCAAATCCTAATTAAACACAGACAAGGATATGCTGCATCAGGTTGCTGGGAAGCTCCCTAGAGAGTGATTTATATAGGGACAGGCACAGTACAGAGCTGAGCGGTTCGACAGCATTTTGAGATGTTGTCTGGGAAGAAGGGAGCTGGCTGAACTCTCAGATCGGCATCAGCTGGCAGCCACCACCCGTAGCCGGTACCCTTCAAAATATCTGTGCGATGACAGTGCTGAGAGGCTGAACTGGAGCCAACCGTGGATTTTGCAAATGGCCCCTCTGTTTCTAAATATTTCTGTTTTCAAAGAGCTGGGCACAAACCATCCAGTGCAGAAGTGATCACCTTCCAACCTGGCATTTCAAGCAGTTTGTGCCCCAAATCCTCCCTCCTTTCTTGCCCCTGGGGCTCATCCTGAGGCTGTGGGTGAGGAACATGATGCCAGGGGAAAACACGCTGCAGGCAGAGCTGACGGCAAACCCTTCCCACTGCCCTCTCAAGCAAGCATTTGATGGCATTTGCTTTTGCCCAGCTGGCGTGGGATGAAAAGAAATGACTTTGCCAATAAGCTTCCAGTTCTATCTAGAGAGTCAGCGGTTTTCTTGAAATGCAGGGTGGCTCAGGGTCACTGGAGAAAGGAAGCTTGTGAACCGAGGACAAAACGTAGCAATAATAATAATGTGAGGCAGTGATGGAACGTAAAATAGTTTTGGTCATTTAATACAAAGTAGCTCAGGAGTAACTATCTATTTATCTTTTTAAAGAGTTAAGAATTACATACTAAGGAAAAGAGCAGGTTTGAAGACGGACAGCCAAATCAGCGTAAGAGAGCAAAAAGGCAAAGTTTCAAATATATCCATCCTAAAGGCTAAAATTAGAGGTGATTTCTGGGAAGATGGAAATTAAACTCCTTGGGTCTCATACAAGTGCCTGCAAATAGTAGCACATGTTCAAGTCCCCCTGGGTGCCGAGCCCTCCGCAGCTCCCCAGGGCCGTGTGTGGCTACACCATGCTCTTCCCATTATATTTATTGCCAGGTCAAGGCCTTTGCTTCCTTTCTGATAATTGAAGTATGTAGGAAAGCCCACCTCTGTGTCTGCGAGGAGAATTGCCAGGGCGTTTCTGAGAACAGACTCTCAGATGCAGGGAAGCCACACTGGGGCCAGCATGCCCCGCAGAACGGCACGCACGAGCCACACGCGTGGGGAGAGTGAAGAGGGCTCAGCAAATATATTACAACCTGTGTTTGCAGGGAGCGAGAGGCACATGCACAGATGGAGCAAATGGCATTAAGTTAACGAGCAGCGATCTATTAAACGGCAGCGTGACCCCTGCTTGCGGTCATCTATCTCCTCCCGGCTCCCGCAGGTAGCAGCACTCATGAAATGATGCGCTCATGGAACAGAGTCAAAGCTGACCTGCCTCATGCTGAAGGACTGGAGTAAAGTTGAAGAAAGGAGTAACTTCTTTTCAGGGATAACTTTGGTCATTTCGCCCGCCGTACAGCTCACTGTCTGCCTTGTCAGAAAATAACCGTCCTGATGCGAGCAGCCAAGCAGACCGGTGGTGTGTCTGCCTACAAGCAGGAAACAAAAGTGTAAATCCTGTATTAGGAAACAAGAAAAAAAGACTGTGAGCTTAACAAGTAGATTGAGACAAACTGCCCTTGGGCTAACGCATCCATTGCAGGATGGAAGGGATATTGTGACAACAGGGATTAAACTCATTTTTCTGTACAATTTAGTGGAAGCAGCAGGTTTACGTCCTGGGGCCGGATCTTCCCCTGACGTGAATCAGTGCTCTGCCGCTAATGTGAACCAAGCTGTCCTGACCGCGCATCGGCGAAGCAGCTGGCCTGGAGTCTTTGCTCAGTATGCATTCACCAGAGCAAAAAAGATGGAATCCAAAATAATGATAATAAAGGAAATCCACAGAAAAATAAAAACTACTGAAGAGGAGGCACAGAAATCTCCTGCTCATGCCTGCATCACCAGCTGTAGCCCTGAACATCTTGTCAAGCTATATTTCATCAAGCTGCACCACTCCTGGTAAATACAAGTAAAATGGCAACCCCGCAGGGATTACCTGCTGCCCAGTTAAGAGCAAAAAGATTTTGAAGTGAGGAAAGTTAAAAAGAAAAAGATTTCCAGTTTCCTAGTTTAATATCTGTATTCTGATGACCTGAAGTCATCTAAGGCAGCGATAAAAAAAAAGGAAAAAAAAATCTATGGCATTTTCTTAAGGGACGAATTATTTTTAGCCATAGAGATTTAAAGCTCTCTCCAAGTTCCTGAACTTTCAGAACTTTTCTTCACTAAGGAGCTTGACAGCAAAGCAGGTTATTTTTCCCAACTTTTCAACTGATCTAATTAAAATATGCAAAATCTCCCTTTCTGCACGGTGAAGGAACACACTTTTTTTTCCCAGCAAGATAAAAGGCATTTTCCAGAGGCTCTGTTTCTAAGAATAACTGCTCCCCTCTCTGTTTTTAGGGCTCAGCTACTGTCCTGCTTCACTTTATGGTAGAGAAATGGCAAATAAATAATCTTGCCCATTTTGCATGGTTTTGTTCTCAAGATTACTGGCACCAGACAGATTTGTTGAGAGAGAATTGGTTGTCAATGCACCACTGGACCTGATTCGGATTGTCACTGGTGCCACTGCATGCTGCCAGAGTTTGGTATAAATTGAAATCTGGTCTTTTACACTTTTAATTTAGTTCAAGTGGCTCCATAGGAGCTTCCCAAAAAGGATATACATATATATACGCTTTTAAAATGTAGTTTGGGTTAGTACCGCTTCTCTAAAATGACACTGCTTTCTAATCACTCCCATTTATGGGATTTTAGGGGGTGGTTTTCCATTGCTTTTTGAGGGAAGATCCCCTCTGCCCAGCAGCCGGTCACAGCCAGGAGGACAAAGGCAGTGGTTGCAGCAGCCTTGCCCCGTTTTGCCGCTCACAGGGCAGCCATGCCCCCGGCGCCGGTAAAATGCAGGAGAATAAAAATCCTATAGAGAATATACAAAAGGAAATTAATTAAACCAATCAGAAGGGATTGCTAGAGAAGCCCTGACCTATGTTGTTGCTATACAATGACCCGAGGCTTTTGTTTAATGGTTGCACTTTTTTTTTATTTCTCACTAAAACTATTTTCTGTCCATAATCTGAACCTAATATTGGCTGCTAAAGGGACTCTCTCCCTGGGCTCAAGGCCATTCCCTGGCACTGAATTCAGCTCATCCCACTGGAACGGGGACAAATGGATGTCATTTACAAAGCCAACTGCACCCACTCAGCACACAGACGTATATACAGCACAGCAAAACCCCTGCAGCAACGGGTCACGTGTCCCAGTCCTTGGATTTAAAACCAGACAAACTCTTAAGCTTGGGTTGACTGAGTCTGAGCAGGAAGAAAATAATTTTGCGTTCTTGGACGGACACAAAATGCAGGCAGAAGTTTTGAATAAATTATTTGCTCTGAATCATTTACTCAGCACTACTCAGTACCTCGGAGGACAAGGAG
Source organism: Chlamydotis macqueenii (assembly GCF_036417535.1). Classification (NCBI taxonomy): domain Eukaryota; kingdom Metazoa; phylum Chordata; class Aves; order Otidiformes; family Otididae; genus Chlamydotis; species Chlamydotis macqueenii. The sequence goes on from NC_141566.1 coordinate 3,333,362, forward strand.
GGCTTCTAAACATTTGCAGTGATAAAATATTGAGTCGACTCTAGTACTGTTTTTCAGGAGAAAAAGTGTTCGTCCCGACGCTCTGACCGACTTAGCTTGTGCGTTCCTGACGTGGCTGCCGGCAGGCTCCGGCACTTCGAGCTGTGGAGCCCGTTGATGTCTGCGCGACGTTGTTGTGCCCCATTAAAGCCGTTGTTGCATTTCACCTTATAGGCAGGCGCATCTCTGTGACAGATAAAGTGGTCCCTGTGCACAGACTGCAGCTAGTAAAGTGCTTTCTTATGAAAAGCGCTAGCGAAGTGCAGCGAGTTCAGAGTGTTAATATGCATTATTCATCTTTTAATAATATCACAGCAAAGTTAAAAGGAGTATGGCAACAATTTTGATCATTAAAGAGGGCAGGACACGGGTTTGATGTGTCTATAAGGCCAATTACAAACTCCTCTTGAGCGTCAAGCCTCAGATTCAAGCACAAAGTGGTAAGAAAGACTCATTGTAGCAATTATGGTGCTTACAAAGGAAAAACAATTTAATGCTGGGATTTTGTGCCCATGACAGAACCACAGGGGATTAGCGTGAGTGAGCAGAGTAAGAAACTCAACATGCTCCCGCATGGCTGCCGTTAGGACGGTGCGATCCTCCTTGTAACAGGCCTGGCAGTGTCACCGCGGGACAGCGAAGGCAGGATCAGTGCAATCACCTCTGCTGGAGCTCCTTTCTTCTGGCGTAAATAAAATGCTACGCTTGGCTGGAAAGTGGAGAAAGGGGGGGAGTGAACCCCAGTATAACCAGTGATGCCTGGAGAGGGTCAGTGGGAAAGGGAAGGACAGAAAAAGGCCGTCCTGCTGACCAGAGGGAAGCTTTCCTGGCCAGGGAAAAGGTAGAAACCAGATTTCACCGGATTTGGTCTGTCAGTAAACTAGTTATGAGACGTTCTCAGTTATCTAATCGATTTAGACACCCATGTGTCAAAGTGTCTGGGAAACGAAGAGGAGATAGGAACTCAGAGCCCTTCAACGGCTGGAAAGTTCAAGCTGAGAGGTGGTCACCGAACCAGGTATCGCTTGGTGGTGCGCTGACAGGTATTAATGGCCTGGCAGACAATTTGGCAGGATGCGGACGAGGTTGGCCACTGGGTTTGTCCAGCCCGGGGTGCCCGAGGCCTTCTTGCCCCTCCAACGCCTCTCACCATCCGAGGAGAGGGCAGGAGCCATGCAGGCCCAGCGCGGTGGGGGGCCAGTGTGGCACCCAGGCCAGGCCCTGCGGGATGTGAGGGAGCGTGTGCGTGTGGGAGTGGATGTGCGTGTGGGGGAGTGGATGTGGGCATGAATGCGAGTGGGGCTGTGTGGAAGGATGTGTGTGAGGGCGGGTGTGGGGGTGTGTCTGCGTGGGAGGGTGCGGGGTGAGGTTGTAGGAGTGTGAGGGGACTGTGTATCCGTGTCTGTTTGTGTGTGCAGGAGTGGGCGTCTGTGTGACAGAGAGAGACGGAGGGGGAGAGGGAGGCAGAGGAAGCAGAGGGGAGGTGGCGTGTGTGTGCATGTGTGTGAGAAGGGAGGGTGTATGCGCACGAGTGTGAGCGTGCGAGGGGCGGCCGTATCCCTGTGAGCGTGTGAGGGGAGGGGGAGTGTGTGCGAGTGTGTGCGAGTGTGCGAGGGGAGGGCGGGTGCGTGCGAGGGGCGGCGTGTGCCTGCGAGGGAGTGCGAGGGGCGCTGCGTGTGCCTGGGCGCCGCGCTCCGCTCCGCCTGGGGCCCGGCCGCCGCCGCGGGGCGGTGGGAGGCGGCGGGGGCGGCAGGGCGCACCGCGCGGAGACCCGGCTTTTTTTTTTTTTTTTTTTTTTAATAAATATTTTTTTGGACGCGGGTCGCAGCCCTGCCCGGCGCCTGCCCGCTGCTGGGGCGAGGAGCGCGATGCCGCGCCCGCCCTGCCCTGCCCGCCGGCGGCCCCGCGGCTCCACGCCGCCGGCAGCGGCGTAGCTCGCCCGCCTCGGGCGCACCGGCTGGGCAGCGCGGGCGGGGCGGCATGGGGGCTCCCGCCCCCCGCGGCGCTCGGCGCGGAGCGGATTACAAATGAGCGGCGCGGCCCGGCGCCCCGGGCCCGCGGGCACCCCGGCATGTAGAGCCTGACGGAGCGGCGCGGAGGTGAGCGGCCCCCCACCCCACCCCAGCCCCCCGGGGGGAGCGGGAAGGGGACGGGGGCGGCGGGCGGGAGCGAACGCACCTTGCGCGGGGAGCGGCCCTCGGCGGCGGGAGGAACGGAGCTGGGAGCTCCCTCCTCGGTCCCCTCTTGGCACCTGCCCGAACTTGGAGCCGCGGCGGTTAAATTGGCCCCTCGCCCCAGCCGCGTGTGACAGGGGCCGCACCTTGGCATCCCCCACCCCGCCGCGGGCACAACGGTCCGGTTGCCCCGGGCCTGGAGGGTTTTTCCCGCCGAAGTTGACGGCGGGGGCGCGGCCGCGGTGCAGCAGGGCCGGGGCGGGAGAGCGGGGCCGCGCTTCCCCGCGGCAGTTGCCGGGACCGGCGGCCTGAGGGACGGTGCTGAATTTCGGCTGTCCGTGGGCAAGAATGACAGCCCTGCGGCCCATCCCGTGTCAGCCCCCTGCACCCTGACACGAACGGGTTAAATACAAATGTAAATTGTTATTAATTGGGGCAGCCTCCGACCTGGGCGTGAGTCGTCTCGCTGACCCGCCAGCCCTCAAAATGGGAAGGGTGGCGGAGATACCGGAGGGGGTGTTCTCTGCTGTGATGCTCACGTAAGAAATGCCTCGTTTATCATCCCCTCGGTCCACGGGCTAGCGAGCATCTTGCAGTTTATAGTTTTATCAAATTCCGCAGCTCAAAAAAAAAAAAAAAGTCAGGGCTGATTTTCAAGACTCTCCGTAAGTTCATTTGTTTACTATGGAGCTGTCCCTTCCACAGTCTCTTTGGTATAAAAAGCATTTTGCTGGTGTGATACTGTTGGTGGTGTTGACAACGGATTTGTTAGTCATGGTTATGAATATGGTAATGTGCAAGTCTTCCATTAAATTCCACATGCTCTAGGTGACATGGTTGAACGGTCGTGTGTGAGGTCTTGCGTTCTCGCTGCTGCTGCAAGGGAACAACGTCGCTTTGAACTTCCAGTCCACCTGATCGCTTCCTGTTAACTTTCCCACTGTATTATAAAAAATAATTTCGTCTTCCTGCTGGTCAAATGTAAACCCCAAGTTTTGTGTCAGGTGCACCTCCTTGCAAGCAAGCTTACGTAACGCGGTGCCCTGTGCAGAATGCAAGAGGAGATGGAAGGAAAGGTTTTTGGGAAGAGGATGGCCGTGTGATTTCAGCGCCTCTGTGCGTGTGTGCGCGTCCCCGTGGGAGAAGGACTGAGGAGGGTTATTTACTTCTGTGGACATCCTGCCTGCTCTTGGGCAAGTCTCAGTATTCTTTAACACGGCTTATCCTGTGTTACTGCTCCTCAGGACTGTGTGAATCTGCTCAGAAGCCCTTGAAAACACTTCTCAGCCAGGGAGGTACTGTGTAAATGCAAATTACTATATTGCTGTTTTTAAAATGCTTTTCAGAAGTTAAAGTGGTCTCTTTAGGCAGTTTATTGCAAGTGTAGCCAAATGTCTTTTCAGACAGCCCCAAAGCAGACTAAAGGAACTATTTTCTTTAGTAAAACTCCCCCGTAAAGAGATCTAGTGTCATTTCTCAAGAAAAGAAAAAAATAAAATCACATTTGGGTGTTATCAGACATGTCACTCTGTTCTGTCCATGAATATTTATCCCCAGTTTCTCTGCGTGTAACTTGGCAGTAATTATCAGCTCAAGAAACACTTCAGTCCTAGCCCGTTCAAGCTGTAAGTGGTGGATGAGGACATGAAAGAGCTTACCCTGAGCAGGACATCGCACTGACCCGCTGTGAGCCTGCAGGTCTCAGTGGTGCGGCTTTGCTGTTCCACCGGGTTGTACTTTTATTCTGAGATACAGCAATGATCAATATGCTATCAGCTAGGAGCAGGTCTTCCTAGGCAAGAACTGCGTCTCGGATCCTGCTTCGGGGCACATTTCTAGCATTAAAAGTAAAGAAAAAGGTCCAGGTGCTGGCTTTTTTTTTTTTTTTAAGCAGTGAAAATAAACTAGATGGAAAAAGTCTTGAGTCTCTCATCAGCTTTAGTTGGTCTTGCAACTACATAGAGCAGTAACAAAATTCCTTCTTTTTATTACTGGGATTCTGAGAGAATTCTTTATATTTTGGTGTGCATTGCTTTCATTCTAGCATATTGAAGTCTCATTGGTTTTGTAATACACTTTTTAAATGGCATTGTTATTTTTCTTAACCATCTTCTCCTTTGGTAGAATCTCTGAATAGCTTCTACTCAGAATTCCATTTGAGGTGATGCAAGGCAACAAATTATTTTATTAGCTTGCTTTTTTGCAAAGATTTATTTTCAGACAACCTTAAAAATTCTTAGAATGTCAGTTCTGAGGTCTTTTCATGTTGTGGATTTAATAGACAAGGTGCTGTCAGCTGAGTTATGAGTCTTGCTAGTAATAATAATAACGTTGGTTTTTGAGAGATGCAGTTCTCAAAAACATACCTCACAGGAGAAAATTCACAAAAGCTATGTGCAAATAATTTTTTTTTCTACAACAGATGGAAGGGCTCGATAATCACCACTCAAGGGTGGCTAAAATTAGTTTGAAACAGAAAAGATTATTCCTACAAGTACAGTAGTATAATTTGTACAAAATGAGCCAAATCCTACTAATTGTTACACTGGTGTAAATATAGAGTAATTCCTTTGCCTGGAGTTTCTCCTTCTTTATGAAGCAATGTAGAACACAGGGGATTATGATGCTGTTGAATTTTGACATGTTCGTAGCAAAGGCCAGTTCTTCTTGCAACCCAGTGGCAGAATACGGTCCGGAATTTAGCCCCCTGTTCTCATGTTCACAACAGCATAATATTCACTCACTGAGACTCCAGTTCAAAATTTGCTGTAATATGATGGGCTGCTGAATGACTCAGATGAATGTAGCTCAGAGTAAACAAACATGTAAATCATTACAGGCTAGAGAGAGAAAGGAAAACATGAGAGAGCAGAGAAAAGCCAGCCTCGAGGATGAGACATTTCTAATGACATGATCAGCAAGGATCACAAAGTTCAGAAGGATTCATCCATCAAAAACTCAGGGCTGGTTTTGCCACAGTCTTTTACCTTTGGTAATGAGAGTAACCCGTCTGAAGTGAGTGCATAATTATTAAAAAAAAGTTTATTGCAAGCAAGCAGAGGTTTCCAGTTGCTTGGGTTGATAGTCTGGTACAAAGGTGAGCAGGTTCATGTCAAAAGCTGTGTTTGGGCATGTTTAAGTGGCCCAGTATGAGAGCTGGAAACGAGGTGTACTGCCTGTTTCAGAGAGGCAGGATGCTGCCAGTGACTGATTGGTAGTCTCTACAGCGTCCAGTTTGGGAAAAATAAAAGCTAGTAATCGATTCCTGGGAGTTTCTGTACCCCAAATCCCGAATAGCAATGTGGTGTTGATATGAGTAACCGCAGAAGGATCCAGACCCAGCTTGTTCAGATTAAGAAGCGTAAGTCAGTGACTTTGAAACAACTGTAGTTTCTTCTTAGTTAGGTGAGTCTCTAGCACAAAATCAGAGCAAAGCAAAGGCTGTTCTCCTTTGTTTTTCCTGCCAAAGGAAACGACCAGTAAGCACAAATCACTGCAACAGAACATCTTGCCGGTCAGGTCCTCTTCTAAATGCCCAGGCCCAGTAAAAGGCACAGGAAGATGGAGCTATCTCTGTGTGGGGGAGACTGCAGTCACTGGAAAGCTGGGGCAGAGTTTTTATCCCCTTCATCTGTCTGAGCTATTACGCTTCACTGCGTTTTCAGTGTAAGTTAGGTTAAGTTCCCTTTGGGGAAGCAAGAAATGTGCTGGCATCCAGGGTTGAAATGAGGAGAGCTGCGGCTGGCCCCCTTCTGCTGCACAAGGATCAGTTCCCCAGAGCTCTGCCTCCCTGCTGGCTAACCTGCCTCCTGTTTTGGCCGCTTTTCCTGTCGTGGTAAAGAGAGGATGCTGTGTTATTTTGTGGATTTATTCAATGTAAAACCTGCGCTCTTCCTGCCTCAGAAAGCAATGAGGAGTCCTTAGGGTGAAGTGTGGCCGTAGGTATGGCATCCTTGTGGTGGTTTCTATGAGATGATGGCTATGAAGGGGAGGAACGGGAGCGACAAGGTATATTTCTCTACGTGTATGAGTAGCAGATAGACCTCAGTCCTCATTTCTCCTTTTTAAATTTTCTTTAGAGTACATCAGGTTTTACATAGCATTGGTCACAGTAGCCATGATAGGAGGCTTGACTTAGGCAGCAGGATAATTTTTGCTAACAGGAATTATGGGTGTTTCTGTTATATTGTTAGACATGTATTATTATTTATTCTCAGCTCAATCTCTGGATTCAAGCCAGGAAGCTACTTTGTCCTTATTCCCTTCTCCCTTCTCTCAGTCTCTCCTCCTCTTCATGTACAGTGAATATGTTCCAGTGAGAACTGAGGCAATTTCTTGGCCCCTTTTCATGTGTCCTGCATCCCTTTTGCATCCTTAGAGAGGAATCTGCTTCATTGTTTGGGAGAGGCTGACTTGAGCCTTGAATAGAGTCAGATACGTTTCCTATCATGTCTGCTAATTAAGTCGTAATGCTCATTACTACAGAATGTTGTGGAGGGCAAAAGCAGGTTGAAGAAGATGAGACAAGTTCACAACAAACAGAGAGTGGATGGGAAAGATGATGGTCTGGATGTAACCTCTGGCCCTCTACGCTATGAACTGCCAGATGCAGGGTGAGTGCGGAGGGGAACAGTCACTGTAAATGCAGTGGATGCAGACTGCTGCCCCTCACCAGAGATGACATCCTGGGATAGAGGGACCATGGGTCTAATCTGTTCCTGTGTTCTCCTGGCACCAGCACACATAGCTTGCTAAAACAACAATTCGCTTTCTTCTCAGTAAAATAAAGAGGGACGAACAGAGCTTATGAATAGTGTTTATTGGGCATTTTGGTTCCAGAATCTCTACTCTAACTGGAGTAGAGATTTCAGCCTGCTTTCACAGATATTAATGGATTAGCGTAGGAAACTGCAATAATTTCGTTGTGTGAAGCCTTATGGCTGTGAGAGGATGAAGCCATTTGGGGCTCTCTGCCTGGGACAAGAAGATGGAATAATGTCACTCTCTCATTCAGTCTCTGTCTCCTGTTCTTTCTGGCTTGTGCTGTTATGAAATGGAGGTGCTGATCTCTTACTTAGCCTGAAGCTGCAGTTAATGGAAATAGCTGTGTTATGTGTATTGGGCTATTTGAAATTTTCCAGGTGGAAAGACCTCTAGGTTTATAAAATTACCCCAGTGCCCTAAAATTGTTCCTAATGGGAACAAGAGGAATAAAGATTCCTAGGATGTCAGCGCCTTGTCACTGACTTTTCACTCATTTCTCTTGGGAGGTCAAGTTAGATGCAGCGACATGGTCACTACTTAAATGGACAAGGGGCTGTGAGATGGGTAGAGCTAGGAAAGCTGTTTCAAAGAGGAGCATCTGCTGCAAGAGAGGGATTTTTTAACAGTAGAGGAGAGGTTACATAGGCGAAGGAAGTAAAGCCTGGTCTAGGGAAGAGAAGGAGGGCAGGAGAGCACAGAGAGTGTTCAGACAAAAAAGGTGAAGTCCCTGCAGTATATTTAAGGCTATAATGAAAATCCTTTGCCCAGATCTTTCTTTCCTCTATAACACCATCACGGGATCCTCATTTGGGAAGAGCAGACTGAGTCTCTCAAGAATCCTGAAAGTCTTTGTAAGTTGGCTTCTCCTGCAATACCCTGTTTCTTCAGCAAGAAAACAAAGACTAACCTCCTTCTTGGGAAGTCCGTGAGGGCCATATCTGGAGCTGACTGTGCCCAGTGGCTCCCCAGGGGTTCCTGGAGGGAACAGACTGCCCACCTGTGCTCCACCAGCCTTCTGATGCCTCGGCAGGGAGAGCAGCTCCCGGGAGGTCCTGGCTGACACCCCATTGCCAGCTCATGCCAATGTCGCTGTTCCTGACCGATACCATGTCCCCCCTCTGTGCGATGGGTACAAGGGGCACGGGCTGAACCCAGACCAGGGGTGTGCTCTGTAGCTGCGAAAAGGGCTTCAGGCTTCTCAGACTCGAGGTCTAACACTATGCCTTAAAATGCACATCTTTGTTTAAGCCTGGAGCTTTGTGTTTATGAAGTGTTAGGGCAGATGTTCTGACATTTGTCTGTGGGTTTCTATCGATCTTGAAATCACGCCAAGACTGAAATTATATCTTTCCAGCTCCCCTTACTTTTTCACCATATCCAGGGATTGATGCTAGTGTGTGCACACACGCATGCTACTACGATTACTTGAAGAGTTGGTGACGAGGAGTGATATGTTATGGTTCTGTAAGCACGCGCGCCTGCGCACACGCGCAAAATGGCTTCACTTCCACATTATCTCCCGCAGTTTTCCCTGCACCCTGTCTGTAACCTAATCAAACAGGCTGAGCAGCTGGTGAGTGGGCGCCTTGCCTGTCAAAGACATGGGTATGAATATCAGCAGTCAACAAGCCATCACATTAGTTATTGGCACAAAATGTAATTAGTAAGGGTAGGCACCCCTCCCAAAAATAAACCCATTGCTGTCCACAGAAGCCACATGAACCCCTGGTTGACTGAAATAGTTTGGGAAAAGAAAGGAGTTGAAGAGTGGCTTGGCTGGAAGTAATACATGGATGAAAGGAAGAGGTGTTTTAGTAGTCTTCTAGCTCTTTATGCGAGGATTTCTGACCGATCTCCAGTCAAAAATAGTTCATCTGCACTGGCCATACATCTATGGAGTGGGTCAGGTAGCACCAATACTAACAGATCTTTCTGGGTTGTCTTCTGATTTTGCCAAAGATTTGAAGGTAGTCATGAACGGAACAAGACAGAAAATGTGGGGTTTCTTCCTACAAAAATCTTACAGATTCCCAGTCTACAAACATAACAGTCACCAAGCCTCGAAAGTTTACAATTATTTATGCAAAATGGAGCATCTGGAGAAGCCAAGAGCTTGGTATTTAAATCACTTAGCAAGAAGGCTGGGGAAAGAAAAGGAAAAGGCTGGGATTCAGGCCACCAGCACAAGGGTGGGCCTGGCCCAAAGTCTGTTTGGTCTTTCTTGTATGGAAGATAGATGAGATTTGTCAGAGCTCTTAGCTCTGTTTGATCCTTGCTCCGAGACACTTCCAGTGCAAGGCTAAGCTCAACTCTCAGAATTCCCAGTTCTTGACTGGCTGAATGGAAATGTGGCTCTGATCGGCCTGTCCTCTTTCACCACGGGTTGACTTGCTGGCGGAATCTGAAGGGAGCCTCTGGACCTATGAGATGAGCACAGAAGCAACAGTGGGAAATGTAAAAATTCCCACCAACTTTACTGAGGTTTGGATCTGTAGCTGCATTGAAGAACAATGGCGTTTTTTTCGGATGTTCTCACTGTCCTCTGAACGTCTTACTTTCATTCTTTTTAAAGGCCCAATAGCTGATGGCACCAAAATTCAGGGTGAAGTATTTGGGGTGAAATGAAGGAGCAGGGTTGCTGCCATGACCTTCCCTGCATGTTTGGATTAATCTTTCTCTCTTACAAAAGTCAACTGGAAACAAAGCTCCCTCCCCTGTGGCACTGACCCATGCAGAGCAGGCCAGTTCAGGCCTGTTTTGTGTGTTTGCTTTTTTAGGATCAGAGCCTTTCTTTTTTCCCTGCTTCTGCGTGCAGAGCTTCCCCTCAGTGGCCGGAGGTGCGTATGTGGAGCAGGGACAGCTGCCTTCACCGGCGTGGCAGGCGACTTGTGAAGGTCACCTCTTCAGAAGCATCTTTCTGTCCCTCCCAGAATGTTGCTCCAGACAGAGACACAGAGGTGCGATTCCTGCAGTCCTGCTACATAGTCCCTTTCATGGCAGTGCTCTTTTAGAGTCCTTTAATCTGGTTATTCTGGTCTCTTGCTTTCTGTGATGCCTGTTGGGAGATTTGGACAGCTGTAGGATGTGGCTCTTCTTGATCCAGACACTGATGCTTGAGCCTGAGAGCCTGTTCTGTTGAAAAGTCCTCCAGTAGTACTGGCAAGCTGGGTGCTGTTGCACACATGACAGCATGAGTTTTTTTTTTCTTTTGAAGTGATAACCATGCACGGGTGGGTACACGCTGGGCCATACAGCAGCATGCAGTCGCAGAGCAGCGAGGCCTGGTCCGTAGCGTGTCCCTATGCTTGAATGTTGAAGCATTATGAAGAGAATACAGAGTTCAAAAGAAATCAAATTAGGCTTTTAGTTCTTGTTCATTTCTGGAAAATTTGAAGTGTGTTAAATGGTATTAATATTGTGCCCATATTGCAGCTGCTGTTTAAATCGGCTTTATGGATTGAGCCTCTTACCATGGAGTTAGGATAGATTAGCAGCATCGTCACCCATTTTACAGACCAGGAAAGAGAAACACAGGAGCATTCCTGTGATCATGCAAGATCGAGAAGTCAAAGCCAGGTCGTCTGCTTCCGTGATGCCGTGCCACACAAAGCTGTCACAGAGTTCAGTTTATTAATTCAGAAGCAAAAGAACAGTTTGCTTCTAATTACATGGTTACAGGAGGGATACCAACATGCTGTGTAGATTTTGTGATGGATGGATTCCCATTTTAATAATATTTTACAGCCCCAACATATACAATACACCTTTGTGAGTAATAAATGGGGAATCAAATCATAAAGAATTGAGACTTCAGACAAAGGGGCACAAAGCCCGGCCCACTTGCCACGAAGAGACCATTAGCAGTGGTACAGTTTCTCAATATTGAACACGTCCAGTGCTAAAATTCATTCTTTTTTCATCTTGGTTTGGATCCCGAGGCCTGACTTAGTGCTTCTTATCCGATACTCCTGTTGAATCCATGTAGATAATTATCAAGAGCATCAGGTTGGTCCTAAAGCGAACCTCTCACACCTGAAAAATGAACCCTGGAAACAGCTGCCTCAGACTGCAGAGTTTTTCTAGCCTAGATGGACCACCTTTGTGCAATGGGGATGCTGGACAAACAGGGAAGTCTTTGAATAGTAAACTTTTTTTAGTTTGCCCGTCTCAATTTTCGTAGATGTTTGGAGAGTTACTGCACTTTGCATGAGTGCTCAAGTCTGTGAGAATTGATGAATACTACAAAAGTAATGGACTATTCCTAGTGGAAACCCAGTCATCTGTTCACATCAAGCCAGCCTAGTATGTGTTTGTAGCACCGCTGACAGTGCCTTTCATGTCTGGGTGGCTGGGGAGACCTTATGGGGCAGAAATCCATAGATTTAGCCCACAGGAAATATTAGAACCCAACCGCATGTGATTGTTTCAATAAGGAATCCTGTTTGTATTTGTTACAGCCCAGGAACATACCATGACCTGAACATCTTCTTTACCCTCCTGAGTAATGTAAATACGGTCTTTGCAGAGCACCCTCTGACGTTTCCTGTTACCAGCACACGCCATGCCAGGGGGTGGTCCTGCAAATTTGTGCTTTATTTAGTCCTAAAGCTCCCCTGCTGCACACATCCAAGCCCAGCAAAACACTGGTGACATACGGATAGAGACGTACTCCTGAATTGGCACTTACTCTCTTCTCTTGCTTTTTTGGGGGCTGCTGAGTAGGGAAGATAGAGCCCAAAAGTGAGTGACAATAGACTGACTCAAAACGTGGCAGGCTTTGCGGCTTGAAGAAGTTTAGTAACAGCATGTGATAGACTACATCGGTGGTACACGAAACGAGAAGCAAAGCATGGAGATACTTTGATGTGCCACCAAAGCTTTGTAATACCTTCCCTGCTGAGCTAGAGGAGAGTTTTAATTTGGTGAGTCTAGTCAATGGCATCAGCCCGGTGTAAGGAAGCAGGAAGGAGTCCAGAATAGTGGCTTCTCTTTTCAGTTTTACCCATGCAATTAAGAATTATGTCGCTGGAGTCAGCAAGACAAGTGAATCTGCATAAGCAGAATGAAATTCAGGGCGCATGGGATGCATTTGGAACAATTTGGCTCTGCTATGGCTGAAGTAATGTTGAAGGAAGAGCCTAGTAAATTAATAACTAACACTAGAAAGGAAAATAGAAAAGAAGTTAAGAGAAAGGAGAGCTCTAAGTATTTTCTTGCACTGAGATGACATATAAATTTATACAGACTTAATTAGGAGAAGGTTACTTGAAATCTCAGTGCCAGCTATCAGCTTCTCACTTTCTCACAATATTTTGTTACAGCCTACTATAAAAAAGGCATTTAATTAAAACAGATTTAATCATGCAGGCGTTACAATGCGATGCTGTTTCCAGAACTTGGGTCTTTCTGTTCCACAAAAGGGAAAGTAATAATATCACGGAAAGGTCTCTCCCGTGTCGACAGGTAATATTCATCCCCTGTACCTTAGCGTTGGTTTGTGCTGTGTCTTTGCCCTGAGCCTGGCAGACTGCAAACACACGGTGAGATTCTGTCCCGCGTTTTCTGTGTGTAAAGGGAGGATTTTCCCGGAGATGTTTTCAGTTGCAATGCCGTAGTTCTTATATTGCTTACTTAGACTTCTCTGTGTGCCCTAAGGATTTGCAGTCCTATGCTAATATAATACATAGAGTCACCTTGACTTCACGCTTATCAGCTTATGCAAGTGCTAACCTTTTACTGCACTGCAACAGAAATGTCATTCCTGTTCAGCCTTGAGATGACAAACAAACAGCTTCATTGTCAATAACAGATTTAGGAGGTTGGCTGGCTCGGTGGCTGGTGCAGTGGCTTTGGGAGCGTAGTTCTTGTCAAACACTACACAAACCAGAGTGGATAATCAGGTTTTTTTTTTCTGCAGGGAAGGATGGTATGTGTTTGTTTGTTTGTTTGTTTGAGTGGTTTCACCTTTTTCAGGCTTTAAGGAGAGCATACTTGAGGTGTGCTGAACATTTCATGCCAGCTTTCCACTCACTATCTGGTGCATTATCTGTGCTTGTTTTGGGGCAGCTCAAACTGTAGGATCCTTGGCAGGAATGCAGCGTCCCTAGAGCTATCGCTGCCCCTCGTTTTCTTTTATAGAAAGCTGAAGTCCAGAATGAAATTTGGGAAACATATGGATAGCATCTGACTTTTTCAACCTGAAATGTCAGCCAAGTAACGTTTGTGGATCCAGTATAGCCAGACACCAGGCAAGGGAAACTGGGCACTAATCCTCATGGAAAAGAAACTATTTCAAGGCCCAGAATATACCCTTAGCAAAACAGTTTGATTTTGCCAAGGAAAATAAGTCATCCTTGATTGTGCGAGGGTGGACTGCTCTGTGACACCTTGGGGATGAAAAATCCAGAGTACCAGGAGGAAGAAGAAAGACTTGAGGTAGAGAAGCATCTGCAACTTGGACTCCCTCCAAATTGCATATAAATGCCGCTCGGAGCCTCCAGGCCTGGCCTTGGGGAAAGGTGCAAGGACTGTTGTGCCTTCCTTCCCATTGCAAGGGTGTGTGGGCAGGAGGCAAGTGGGCATCACGGGGGCAAAGAGAAGAATAGTGACACAGCTAGCGCAGGGTGCGGTGCGCAACAGCGTGCCAGGGTCAGCTGGGTCTGCTGCAAGCCATACCTTTAATTATTTTAAGACGATGCGAGGAGTGCAAGCAGTGCAGAGGGAAGAACTGTCATCACTGTGATAACATGGGTGGAGCCAAGGGTTTACAGCCTTCCTCTCCTTCATTGTTCATCCTCCCCATGGAAATATAGGGACATGAGGTGAGGGAAAAACAGTCTTTGTATCCAAGTAACTTATTTCTAACAAACACAAAAGTGCTTGGTTTCATCAATACGGGACACTTGCTCAGCTGACATGGAAAGAATTAATCACAGAAGAGGATGAGTTTGCCTTTCAGGAGACAGCAAAAATCCTTGAATGGGTAGGATCGAACTGAGACATTTGAGAGATGCACCGGTTCTCACTCCAGCTGAAGCACCCCTCTTGCAAGGAGAAAGGCTGTCAAAGGAGCAGATGAGTTCCTTGCCCTGGGAACTGTAGGGTGAGTGGTGGCAGCAGCATCCCTTGCTCACTGTGGGGAGGAAGGTGGTACTTGTGCCCACGTAGATGGAGTCAAATAGGTGAATAGCTGTGTCACTGCCTAAAATCAGGGAACCCTTTGTGGGTGTGGCTGGTGCCCTGTAGTTTTCCATGCTTGCATATGCCTGTATGAGAGCTGGAGAACATGTACGTGGCTGTTCGTCTTAGCTTCTGCAGGCTGCTCTTCTGGCTGGAGATGCTGCACAGAAGAACGGTATTTGTGGCTGTCAGAGCTGCTTGCTGGTAGTAAGGTCTACACTGCTGTGTTTTGATCAGAAATCAGTAAAGATGGACCTGAACTGTAGCTCTGAAAATAGCTCTGGAAGGAAGGAGCCAGACCTGCTGGGCCAAAGGTACGCGAACAAGAAAGCAAATAGTAAGCAACTGGCTTAATGCATTTTAGGCAAAATTGAAAAAAAGGTCTTCACTGACAGCAAAATCCAGCTAGGAAAGATAATGCAAGGGCTCCTCAGAGTGCTGGAGGGCACAGGAAAGTCGATGCTGAATCTAGCTTCCCACTTCAGAGCTATGCTGTGCAAAAGTATTTGATGGGCAGATTAAAATCTTGGAGAAACAGGGACTAAAGCAGCTGAGGAGAGATAGGTAGGCTACAAGTACTGTAACATTAAACAAAAAGATACTTCTGGTGCATCATGGCACTTCAGAACACAGGGCCTAGGAAACGTAACCTCAGTACATTGAGAAGAATTTGGCCTTAGTTCATCAGTGTAAAAAATTCATTGTTTTATTTATTTTTTTCATGCCTGTGCTAGCTGAAACGAACTACTGAATACAAACCCATTCTTTTATTACAGTTACTGAAAGGGATCTGAAAAATGAGAAGGTCTTGAGAAAGCTGAGGACCTGAATACTTTCGGTGAAGTCAATTTAAGTCCTGTATGTAATTAAGCCAGTAGAGATTCAGGGTTATTCTGAAGAGTCAAAGAATTAATTTTAGTTTTGTGACAACATACCTCCAAGAAAAATCAGGCTCGGGATTTTAATCAATCATACAGTCCCTCTAGGAACAGCTCAGAATTTGAGGGAAGTCCCGATTTTCCCTTGCAATGATGCATGTAACATACCATGTCTTACGTGGATACTCTTTGTGCAGTCATTTGTGCTATTCTGTTACGAAAACTTGATTGTGGGTAATAAAATTTAATGGACAGTGTTCAGGAATGCTAACAGCTAATTAGATGAACAAAAAAAAATTGTGTAAAATAGGATTGTTACTAAGCGTAAAGCTTGAAATTACAG
Organism: Chlamydotis macqueenii; assembly: GCF_036417535.1. Taxonomy (NCBI): domain Eukaryota; kingdom Metazoa; phylum Chordata; class Aves; order Otidiformes; family Otididae; genus Chlamydotis; species Chlamydotis macqueenii. The sequence continues at coordinate 3,348,739 of NC_141566.1, forward strand.
AACTGTACATGGTCATTATGGCCATGCCCATTGAAAGTGTAAGTGAAAAAAATCCCAGGGTCTTCATTTAATATCTTTGCTAGTTGTTTGTTATACAAGCTGGGTTTAGCCTTTTGGATCTGTTTTTTAATCAGACACTTCATCTGCTTTATGTGTCTGGAAAGAGCAGTGCTGACAGTATCTTGAAAATTAGAGCTGTTGCAGTGAGATAAAGTTATTGAGGCTGCGAGGAAGGCAAAACATGAATTCTAGAAACAGAATACATTCCTGTTACAGCAACAAGACCAGGGCCTCTTGGTGTCCGTACTTGTAGCCACCAGTGATGCCATATATGAGAGACACAAGGAGAAATGCGGATCTGAAAAGCTACTTGCCCAAAGGTGCACCTTTGCAGTGGAAAAATCCCATTTGCCGTGACACTGGGATGTGGCTGTCAGATAGAGCAAATGCTGCTGCTAAAACTCCCAGCTAGAATCCTGATCTCTTTTCAACCGCAGAGAAGCTCTCAGGCACCTTAAGGATTTTACCCACCCTTTATTTTGCCACATTTGATGGAGTATACTTAATAACAGACAGATCTGATTCTGGTGGGACCCACCAGACCCTTCACATCGCTGACATGAGAAGCCAAAATCAGAGCAGAGCTGGGGACTAGCCTCATTTCCCACACATTAATTCTGCTTGTTTTGCTGTAGACCTGATGATCTGTGAGAAATTCAGCTGATGTGATTACGCTGTTCCTGCGGTCATCCCCAGCCCTCTTGACAGCTTTGAAGGTTTGTGGAAAGCTAAGCCTCAGGTAGCTATGCAGAGGGGATCTTAGCTTGAAACTCATTTCTCCAGTCAATGTCAAAAGACCTGCTCCTCTGGAAATAACTCTCAGAAGGGAGGATGACATTGTGAACACTGTGTTTGCAGTAGGAGGTTGGGGTCCAGGACCGGGGTCAGACCGAGCAAGCAAAAGGTGGAAGTGCCTCTCCAAGTGCCTCGTTGAAGTGACATATGCCAGGTGAAATGGCATCTGAGTGATGTCTGACACCTGCAGTGGTCCCTCCAGCAGCTTGCATTGCTATTTAAGTTATCTGTGTATTTCCTGTGTTTCAATGAACACCTTGAGCATGGCTCCATTTCTGTTCACTTCTTGCACAAACTTTATTGATGCGGCCCCTTTTAGGTGGGGCAGAATAGGTGAGGGTGTCTTCAGACATCACCCAAGCATGGAGGAAAGAAGGATAAATAAAGCAAACTGGTAACTTTCCATCTTCCCTCTTGTATAAGGACTGGAACAGCAATCAGCATTGATACCTTGATGATCGTGCCCCCGAATTAGCCCCTCACTGAGATGGATGGGACTGTTCAAACCTCTCTGAGCCTTTTGGTCCTTTTGCCAGGCTCTCTGCTAACTCCTGTAGCTGTCTAAGCATCAGATGCTCACATTTTCAGATTTTCTTCACAGCCATTGTTGATGGAAGCTTTCAGATAAGAAATCAAGAGGAAAAAAAGCAAGAGGAAGGCAGTGAGGATTTGAGAGAACAGTGCCTGTCAGGAGAGAATAGCAGTGCATCGTCACTGTACATCTGCTGCTCCAGTGCCTCGTTCTAGTGAAAACATCGGTAGGGAAAACAGCTGCGCTACCCTGAAGCCTTTCTCTCCATTGCAGTTTTCCACCTCAGTCAGTGGTTAAGGTGTGAGCCTGGAGTGGCGTGAGATTCTTTGCTGGCCCTAGGCTTCCTGTCGGAAGTTGGTAGTGTCTCCTGCTTTGCTTTATTCAGAAAATGGGGGTGATGACACTTTCTATTTTGCAGGGATCCCTAACCAGACATGCTAGTTAGCAAGGATTTGCAGGAGGAGGGCTCTTAGGCCCAGGGCTTTAAAGAAAAAGGAAAGAAATTTGAAAAGAGTGCGTGTCTGGTAGTAGACATACAGTTTGCATTTCTGTCTATAGCCACAGTTTTGACTGTGCTTAAATGAAGTTGTCTACTGCGTAACATATTTTCTCAGCTGATCTTAAGCTCTGCATGGCACTAATAGAGGTATCTTTGAGTAGAGAGGCTTCAGCAGGCCTTGGCTGTAAGTAGGCATGGATAGAAACGCATTTCTCCTCTGCCAAAAGGGGTGTTAAATAGGTACCTGTTTTATCTGATTGAGGCGAAGGCATCCTCTTGCGCTATGTGTGAACAAGCGTGTATGATACCTAGCTGGCATGATTTAATGGACTTACAAAACTGTCTTTGTGGAGAATACCCAGTGATGCTTCTGCACTGTGTTGACTGATAACACCCTTTTAGTTTTATAAATAGCAGAGCAGGCCACCCTTAAAGTGTCGGGCATGAGTCGGTGTATGAAATGCGCCCGTGGCCCTGACGTGCCTGGTACCAGAGCAGAGCACAAAGACATCCCTTGCAGCACCGACCATGCTGTTTTTTTTCCAGCCAGGAGAGGACTTACAGAGAAGGTGGTGCCGTGGCCTGCAGAGAAGGTCTGGCATGCCCAAATAGAGCAGCTGTAGTAGCACCAAGTCCATGGGCTCCAAAGCCCCATGTCTCCCCTCTCTGCCCCATACCTCAGATCTGCAAACTTTGACTTTAAGTTAATTACATTTTTTAAACCTAGAGAATTTGGGACACTTTCTGTCTGGTTTCCTCATCAATGAAGTTCACTCAGTGAGTCACACTCTTTACTTCACACCCTAGAGGCTAGAAACTTTTTTTTTCCCCAGAAGAACACATTCTCATGTAATTATTGAACTCCCAAAGCTCAGGGCTGAAAATAAACCCCAGCAAATGTGGCTAGACTCCCAAGGAAGTGACAAGCATGGCATGACTGTAATCAAGTGTAGTCTAGTCGTGCAGACTGTGAACAGTTATGGAGAGCACAAAACCCTGGGGAAAACTGCTCTCCTGAGGTGAAACAACTCCTTGATACGCTGCTGAGAGTGATACTGCTTACATGGCCTTCTAGAGGCCTGCTCAGCCCTTGCCGGGTGGTGTGGTTTATCCTCAATCTCAGTCTTGATGCCAGAACAGTTCCTTTCAGAGTCGTTTATACAGATCGTGCATTGCTGCTCCGCTGGCAGAGATTCGTATCTTGTAAGCCATCTGTACTGTAAGAAACAATGCTGTCTTGTCAGGGAGATGGTGAGGACCATACCCTACATGTTGTGTGTCTGCGATTTAGCAGCTCTGCATAGACATCCAGGAAACACAGGCACGTAAAAAACCCAGCTAGAGGTGCATCAGGAATGCACATCTAGGAAGGAACCCCAAGAAGCCAAGAACAAAGACATTCTGCAGGCAGATGTCGTTTGGGTAAATCCAGCAATTAGTCACCTTTCTTCTTTGCGGGTTCAGTGCTAGCTGTTCCTTTCATGTGCAGTAAATCACTATTTTGATGTATGTCTACCGTGATCTGACCTACATTTTGTGTAGAAGCCAGGAAAACATAAACCAATTCTGGAAAGCGATGTTCAGAGAAAGCAGAAGAGCAGCGCGTTAAAATTGTAGGAGTGTGGGGAGCAGAGACCGCAGCTACTGCCTTGTAGGGACCATACATTGTCTCATGCCTCGTTCCTTTGCCAGAAGTGTAAATCTCCTGCCTGGCAGAGATATCTGAGAGGTGCCCAAAGGACGGGAGGAGGACAGAGGTCTGTGGCACCCCAGTAACTCCCAGCAGGTTCTCAATACCAGTTACAAGGGCTAGATGGAAGAAAACAGTAGCAAAGAGCTTTTACAGAGCCTTGGAGGGGAGAGGAGATCAATGTCAAGAGAGGGAAAGAAAACTAGTAGAGGCAGTCATGGTAATTACCACTTCAGGGATGATTTTCATTAACCTGCAAGATCTTTCTCTCAGCAGAGATCAGACAGGAAAGGGGAAAGTGAAGCTATGTGTGAAGAGACCTGAGAGGGAGAAAGGGAGGACAGGATGTCTCCTTAAGAGAATCTGGGAGAGAAAAAGTAATGCTCTGGGCCGGTCTGTGAATCCAACAGTGAAGATAGGCCCAGGGGCAAGGTATTTGTTAACTGTTTTCTTTTTAAAGTTTGCAAAACATTAATATTTTAAATGGTTTATTCTTCATTAACATAATTAAGAATACACAAGTCTAAACTCACTGAAAACAGAATTAACAAATTAGCAGGTGCAGAGATTTGGAAGCAAGAGGTTTGGGAAAACAGAGCTTGCAAATGTCGACATTAAGTAGAGCAGTGAAATCGTGCCAAGCCTTATTTATGGATTTGTGCATTTCCTTTGCATAGGCCCACTCCTGCAGCCAGAGGAATACAGCTCAATTTAAACATGAACCCCCTGCAGTTACACTGTAGCTGAGCCTAAAACTGAGAGCATATAAAATAAATCTCTTCTGAAGAAAAACCGATGAGCCTCACCTCAGATGTCTCTTGAAAGCTGAGATCTCTTGAATGAACACTTAACTGAACAGGGAAGCAAACTGCAAAATTAAATCCAAAAGAAAATGGGAGAAAATTTTAAAGCAGTATCTTGAAGAAAGCAAATACAAAAAAAAAAAAAAAAGAAAAAAAAAGCAGTAACATTAAGAACTTGGAGAGGAAGAAAAAAGCATCCTACGCCCATGTGAGAAGTCCCCTTAGGAATACCAGGGACTGATTTCCAAGATAATGTCCTGCAGATTTTTCAGCATGTGATAGAGTAGCCCTGTGGAATATTTAAAATAAGGTATTTCCCTAGTAAGGTGGGACATTTCCATTGTTTATAACCACTTCTTGTGCGACCTTTCATGGAACAGAACTGCCCCCCATCAGGGCATGGGTCCCAGGAGAGGGAGGTCGCTGCCGTGAGACTGGAAAAGGGTGCCAGGAGGCTTCCGCTGCAAGGCCGCGGGGCAGGACTCGACTGCAAACTTCAGACTTGAGCCCAGGGACGAGAGACTGAGGTATTCCTGGTAACCACAGCGACTGCCTGTGAGGTGAGGAGCAGGTGTGGGCAGAGGCAAAACCCCTGCGTGGTTCTCTGTATACAGGAGGCAACAACAGGGCAGGGGAAGCGCATTTCACATCCCTCTGGAGGGGCTCAGTGACTCAGCTCCCCTGGAGGCATTCTGACTCCAGATTGCTCTGGCGTTGTGCTTTGTCTCAGTAGACACCAAAGGATGGGTTACACATATTAAGCTATACAAAATAGATGTGTGTATTTCTAGGCATTTCTGGCCAATTGTCACTTGCTGTCAAGAAAGAATGAAGCAAGTCACTTCACTTCTGTTGGCTGCAGATTTCCCATCCGTACAGTGAGAGGATGAATGCTGTCTGTCCTTTAAAAAATACTTTTAGATCTGTGGCTGAAAAACCATGTAAGAGATGGGTGTTGTTATTGTTGGTAGCCAATGAGCGAAATATAAATGTGCAAAGATTTAAGAAATAACATCGTTACTCCTACAAATCTCTGACCCAAATCTCTGACTTTATAAGAATTATCTGGTAGTTGAATAGGCAAGCTTTATACTGGAGATATTATTTGGGAACCTTATTAGGGCATTAATAGAAGCTAATATCTGTGTCCTATGCATTTCTTTACTTGTAAGCGGCATAACAGTGTTACTCCTCTTCCGTGTTGCTTTATGTCTGTGCAGCATTTTTTTGTGTCTTTTAGATTTGCATGCTTAATTCTCTTGAGAACAACATTTTTCCATTTTAAATGAATGTGTTTTTATCTCCTCCAGCCTTTCTGTAGGTCTTAAAAAACCGTACAGTTTGCAGTTCTAGGCTCTTTCCTGAGCTATCTTAATGAACTAGGATTTGGCCTTGCTTCTCTATTTTATCTGTAGACTGTTCTGTTTATTATCGTTGTCAGGGGAAGTTCCATACCACTTTTTTTTTCTATGAAGATTTCTCTTTTCTTTTTTTTTTCTGCATGGCATTTCCATTTCCCCATAAAATACCCCGCTTTACTGCACAGCCAAGGCAGTCGTTTTGCCAAGAGACTCTCAAGAGAAGTGGCGGTGAAGGATGCAAGGACCAGGCCTGACTTGTGCAAAAACACGACTGAGATAAACTGTGATTGCACTACCATTGCAACCCGTAATGCTTCGTCTCCATCATTTTAAAACGGTACCTTCAGCAAGATCTTTTGCTTGTAGAAATGTTTCTCCTCAGCCTCACAACCGTCCGGGTGGCTCAGACTACAGGGTTTGCTGGCGACGTGCATCTGAACCAGCCGGAGCCCGAGGTTTCGAGGAAGCTGTGCAGCCGCAGGAGAGGGGACCGTGCCCTGCGTGGGCTGGTGCTAGTGAAGGAGAGGTAACTCCCCCATGCCAAATTGCGCTGCATTCAAGTCGGTCACCTGCTCTAAGTATTTCAAATATTTGGATTTTTCAGAATTTTCTTCCTTTGTCTGGAAGCCCCTAAGAAACCTCTTTCTCCTGTGAGGGTTTTAGAAAGGAGAGATGTCTGAAGCTTGTTCCCTTTCCACAGAGTGCAGGCACACAGCGTCACTGCCAGGCACTAGCACCCTCCCGGGAGCAGGGCAGCCGCTCCTTGCCCATCGGGAGCTCTCTTTTTGCTCCCATTTGTGCAAATGACTGTGAAATGCAAGTGGTGTGCTCGCTCCCTTTGGGGCACAGATTCCTTGTGTTCCTATCCCCAGTGTTCTGCAGGGAATCTGGCTTTGAATCCCTCCATATTTATGAAATTAAACAGGGAAGCAGGATTCATGGGTCTTGCACTTATTAATCTCCAAAAGGTGCTGCAGGTGAACATAGCATTGTCTAAACCAGCCTTTCTTTGCAATTGGGAAACATTTTTGTGAGACTTGAGCACATGATTTTTCCTCTTTCTTCCAGGAACGTCCAGTCTGGTTTGGATGACAAAATGAGGAACAAAACTGAAATGGGGCGAGAGCTAGAGCTGCTACTGCACAGTAACCCCGGAGACTGTCAGTGCAGGGGGCTGCAGGTGATGGCTGCTGCATACACTGGGTCTTGACTGTATTTTTACATGGCTGCCGATGAAAACTGTTCCGGCAGGGCTTGTTCAGAAATGGTAACTGATAACTACTAATAAATCCAGTCATTACTGCGACGAGAAGCAGAGCCTAAACAACTGTCACTATATATTTTTTATAGCTTGCTGCAGCTGCCCTTTCCTCATCCCAGCAACTGTGCCGTAATCTTGTGTTTTCCTTTCGTGACCGGGTGGTTTTCTTGCACTTTTCAGCCAGGCTGAGGCAGGTCTAACAGCCCATACTGCCGCCAGCTCTCCTAGAGACGATGTTCACAGATTATCTTGTTGATTGAAGAAATGATTACAACGCTCGTTGAGCGAGAGTGGGAACAGGCAAAAAAAAAAAAATTCTCTTCTTCAATAGCTACAGCAGCTAGAGATTACCAGCAGCAGGCGCAGAAACAGTGGACACAGAGCGCAGAGATGATAATGATGCCATGCCACATTAGTGCTGCATTAGCAGATAAGACAACGGGGCGGCTTGCTTGACGGTATTTCTCAGTTCAGTTGACATCTCTTTTTTGTTATTAGATGGTGGAAAATGAATAGACAGCCCGTGTCAACGGGTAGGGGACAGAGAAGTGACGTCAGACAGACAAAATAAGCTTTCCACTCTGTCTGCATTTGCGAAGATACATACTATGAATATATTCCAGGGCTTTTTTTTTTTTTTAAGCTTCTCAAAATGGTAAATTTTTATTTATTCACACCTGTGTGATGGATATGTGGAAAGAAGTGGGAGAATTACAGACTGTAAATACTTCATTGTAATAGTAGCTAAAAGCATGTGCTGCAGCCATCCCATCACCAGGAGGTAATTTTAGTCATTTTAGTAGCCCAGATTGATTTTTGTTGAGGTAGTAACTGAAATATTCTAGAGATGGGTCAATACTCCCCCTTTCCTCTGCCTCCCAAATAGAAGCTTTGCTCTACACCGAAGGTTTTTTTCTGTCGTCCTTTCCATTGAGACATGCTGGAAGCTGTGTGTTGCTTTCAGGACAGATGAAACAGAATCTGGGCTACCTAGACCCGCAAAGATCACACGTGTTGCTTGTCCTGAACCCAGGGATGACTGCTGGCCCATGTTCTGCGTGGCTGCTTAGGCTGCGTGTGAATCACAGCGGCCAGGAGGAGATGTCCTGTTTGTTACTGTCCAGAGAGCAGAGAAAGCACTCTGAAGTCAAACATTTTAGCAGCTTTCCTGGAATGCAAACACTGTACCGTGTGCATAGAACAAATTTACTGTTTGATAAATTCAGGCAAACTTGGTATGAGCTTTTGCTGTCATTTCCCAAGAAAGGGCACTGTTGTTTGAATTCACTTGCAGGGCGTAAGGCTGAGCAGCTTGCTTACAGGCTGTAATGGATTCTGGTTTAAGCCCATATATCTAGGGCTTGTCCAGATGAACACGAAATGCCCCAACTTCTGTGCAGCTAGACTGAAACTAATGAAGCTAATGAGGGTTATAACACAATCTGGGGGGTTCCTAATACTGTTCCCTTGGTGACTTTCACCCTTAAAGGATGCCAGTACATCCTGTTCGGGCAAGAGGCCTTTAGAGTCACATGCGATGGAGGAGTAGGTAACAGAAGTAGGCTGAGCTGAGCCAGATGAGTACAAATCTTCTTCCTCCATGGCAAAATAGCATCTCCCAGAGAAGTTTTCCCATGCACTGTTAAAACTCAGGGCATTACTCATTTGGATGAATTAAGCAGTGTATCTACTGAAATGTTGTTACACTGTCTATTTTAAAATACAGCTAAAAGACACTAAAATACACATTTAAGAGGTAAAACTAGCTTATTTAAGTCATAGAGGTACAAAACGTAAGTGTCTGGACAACACCTTTTTGAAATACGTTTCTGCTGATGAGAACACCCAGCTCAGCAAGTGGAGATAGAGGACAGAGAGCCGTTGTGGGCAAAAGAAATGCTACATGCTGGCTTTTAGGCTCTCCCCGTGGGTTTAAGCGTATGTGGTGGAGCATCATGATTTTTTATTTTCCTTTGAAATACGTATGTAGCTGTGCTCCTCTGCTTGAGAAGGCAAGGTCAAACCAAGTGCTCTGCACATGGAATGGAAAGTGGTAAATTTTGCAACGATCCTTACTTCCCGGGCAAGTCTGCGCTACAGAGTCGTACTGGCACTCAGTAAGGCTCTGTTCAGCAGTGAGAGATTATTCATCTAGCAGAGAACTCAGCTGTGCCAAGATTTCCGTCCTCCAGCATTAGGCAGGCTTGTAGATGTCCTGGACTGACATGATTGAGCACCCTAAAGCCAGAAGACTGAGAACTGAGTTTGATTCATAACTTTTACTTAGAACCACTGATTGCTCAGAGAGGAACAGGTACTTTCCTAAGCCCAACAGTATCTCCAAGCGTACTACATACGTGATATCTTTTGTAATGGTATTTTTATATATATGTGCATATATATACACACACCCCCATACGCGGTTGGTCATGACTCATCAATTGATTATGCAGCAGAAGAGAATTATACCAAAGAGTTGGCCTTTCCAAATCAAACATATATATCTTTGATAATTGTCACCCTCCCCAGGAAGTTAAGAATTGCAGCTGGGACTTGAGTCAAATGATGACATTTTGAGTTACTGGCAAAGAATTATCTTTTGGCTTCTGTAAACTTATAATCTGAAGTTTGAGGTTGTCTTCTCAGATTAGAAGGTTACGTGGAGTATCCCAGTGACTGTATGTATTCTTAACTACACCTGAAGTGATGATGAATGAAAAATGTTCTAAGAAGAATTTTTCTGTGCATCTTCCAAGGACATGCCCTCCAATGTGAATCATGAACGACTGCAGCCTTGTGTTTTTATCACATACTCTATTAGTACTCTCCCTTTCACTCATCTTGGGCAGTGAAACTAGATTACTCATCTCCAATTTTATTAGCTGTCGGTTTCTCAATTTTGTGTTGTACTGCAACCCTGCAAGTTTTGGAAAGCACTTATTCCAGGGGAATGATATATCTTATATAACTTATGAGCTGCTTATAAACTTCCCAAGATCATAGGGCCTTCACTAAAGAGAATTTACACAGCCATATACGCCAGAAGGTCATTGCAATTTTATACTCCTAAAATGCTTCTGAGGTTCTACATTTATTCAGTAGTGGCTCTTTATGCATTTAAAAACATCAGGAAAAAATTCTGCTTCTGACCAAAAAGGTGGTGAGTGTGATGAAGAGACATCATGAGAAGCAGGGAGACTTCGGGTTGCAATCTGGTTCCCACTGAACTCCATGGAAAAAGCGATTTTCTGGAACGAGACAGTATCTTTGCAGAAGAAAAGGAATTGCAGAGTGTTACGAAGTCAGTTTTATTTCCTCAGACTGTGGAAGGTATAAGGTCAGTCAAGCATTGTTAGTAAATAAGACCTAGAGCACTTAATAGAAGGATCCAATCGCAAATTCAATTGGTCCATTAGCTACATGTAATATTATTTACCTAAGTGGCCCTTCTGGACTGTTTCATAACTCAAGTTTATAAGCTTTTTAAAAAAGATCAATATTACTGAGCACACAGCCTCTGAGTATGAGGAAAGAGTCAGGCCATTTTAGCAGTTATGGTCCATGATTTCCAGACCTGAAGTCTGGATTAGAAATGCAAAATGAGGAAAATACTCTCCCTGAAATACTGAAAAGAAAAAATAGCCTTGGAGAGAAGCGGTGGGAAGCAGTGAAGTAAGATGTGTTGCAAGAGATCAGTTCTTTTATTGGGCTGATACAACTAGAAAATAGAGGCAGGCTTTCCAGCACGTAAACCTTTCTGCAGATCTGGGAGAAGCCGTAGTGACGTTACAGAAGGAGCTCAGCAATCAGGAGCGATGGTGCTTTTCCACCTCTTTGTCAGCATCATGAAAAGTCAAATGATGATAAAGGCAAATAAAAGCCAGGAAGGTCCTAGTTTATAACGGGCCTGGCGACTACGTGGATGTAAACCAGCACTGGCTCCCACCCTTTCGGTTGTACTCATCTCATTTCATACAGATCGTTCTGATCCCCGTGAGACAGCGGCATCTGGGAGCGTGTTGCGCGTGTAAAGTGGGAAATGAGGGATGGTTCAACTGCTAACAAAGCCTAAAAAAAATTGTAGGGAAAACTCACGGAATTTTTAGTAGCAAAAGGCAGTGCTGCTGAGTGACTTCTGCCTGTCTCTTCGTTTACCATGTCTCTAATTAATGCCTACTATTCAGTGCTGCTCCCCTGCTCTTCCTTCTCCTCGTTTTTTCTTCACTGCTTCTTGCATATCACTCAGACTGCCTCCCTTGCCTTTTCCTGTGCTCTCGTCACTCTAAACTTTGTGCAGTTTTCATGGTGTTCTCTCTCTGACAAGAAACATCAGAAAGGAAAGCTAATTTTCATTCTTTCTGTTGTTTCTTTGCTCCTGGTGCTGAAGCGAGTGAAAAAGTGGCCCTGTTGATGCAGGGGATAGATGACATCTGAAGAGAGTGCTGGAAGATGCAGAGAACTTTTTGCAGGGATAGAAAAACCATTTTGTGTTATTAGACAAAGTAATGTGGCTGGAAACCTTCCTTCCCCAGACCAGACAAGCTGTTTCTGCCAGCTATGGCAGCTTTTCAGAGGCTAAAGCTCTTATTTCTGTGCCAGGTAACATAGAAGTGGTGTCAGGCTGAAATGGCTCGAAGATTTGGACTAGCAGTTCAGAGAGAAGGGCAGCCCAGCTGGAAAGAGGTGATAGAGTCCAAATTGAATGGCAGGTCCTCTTCTCTTTATCTTGTGTAGTTTGCTATGTGGGTCTCTTAGTTTTCCTACACCTGTTTGTGCTGCAGGTATCACCTCTGCATTGGCCAGTCACGGGATATTGTCTGATGCATCTCTACTCAGGCATAGACTGTAAAAAATGTTCCTTGCCCCAAATATGAACTCAAGTAGCAGAAAATTCCTCTCTGTGAAGAGAATTCATATGGAAAGCATGCGTTTTCAGGCTCTCTGCACAGATGCCAAAATTCTGATGTGACTATGTTTCTATTTTTGCTACCTTTCAAGTGCTTCATTGTTTCTTCTCTCTAGGCATCTATGAGTTGCTTATCCCTTTCCTTACCTGGATTTCATCAACATTTTTGTCATTTTTTGACTGTTGAGCGGGAGACAGTACCACTCTGGGACTAACAAGCGGTCTAGGATCTGCCTGTTTCTTTCACGAAGGGATGCTGCCTCCAGGAGACTGGTGGTATTGGGAAGTGACAGCTAGAGAGCAGCAGTCCTTGGGCTCATTCGTTCTATCTGCATGTTTGACTGATGCTCTGCTAGCCAATTTTGGAAGAGAAAGACATCGGGTTTGGAAGGTCCATCTGTAATTGTGCTGGATCTCAGGCTGAGGGGCAGCTCAACAGCTAAAGGTTTTGCTGAAGTTTTCCATATAATCCAGGCAGACAGATTTTTGTTTTGATACTGCATGCCATCATTTCCAAACCCAGTCAGCAGTGCGTGTTTGTTAGGCTATGCAGATGATGGCATGAGAAGAATTCAGGGCAAATAATTCATTTTGTGAGTCTTTCCATTTTGTTTTATTGCAGCTTCTTATGTACTTGAAGTATTAACAAAATGCTTTTTTGGACTGGAGTTGTACTGGGAGATGAGATTTCATGGAGAAGATATCCGAAGCTTTCTTCTCGTCCTACAAAATTGTTGGAAAGGAAAGGGATCCAATTCTGGCATGATGTTTTTGTAAGGTGACATTTGTTATAACTCATTGCAAATGTTACTCACCATCTATAAAACATTCAATTAAACTGAAGAGCAGTGAAAAATATCCAGTTTCACTTTAGCAGCCGCACTTGTCACCAGAATCCCTCAGGTTTTTGGAGCCAGCAGATTCCCCCCTGGAGACCTCCACACAGCAGCTACTGTCTTCTGCCACCAGTCCCACCGGTTGGTGTTTCCTGCTCCCGTGAGCCAGATTGTCAAACGAGGACAAAATTTCCCTTCCCATTTGGGCTTATCCTTACTTTCCCAAAGATCTCTTTGGTCCTTACTTGTCAACAGACCTGTTCTGCAGCCTTTTGTGTCCTGTCAGTATTTCAGTGGGAATTGGCTGGACCCTGCAGGGATAACATTTTCAAAAACAAAATTTGAAAAATGACCTGTGATCCTTAGTCCTTCTGAAAATCAGAGTAGTTGGTTATACACATAATTTGTTGAGACTTCAGGCTTCTAAGTCACTTGAGATTGTTCCATAGTTCTAAAAGCTTTAGTGGCATAACATTTCCATAGAAAATAAGCTAATATATTTATGATGGTTTCTGTTCAGATTACAGGTCCTTGCGTCTCTAACGCCTTTGCCCATGTCTTCAGGTTGAAGTGTATGTGCAGAGAGCTGAAACTCTGGAAATGTAACAAACAAAAACTTTTCTTGTACTTGTAGGAAACCAGGATACTGAGAGAGCACATTTTTTGAGATGCCAAACTCGTTGTTACAGATCTCTGGCTGCCCAGGAAATTTGGAGATGTAACTTTGCTACAGCCACCCACTATTTCGCAGTGTTGGCTGGGCTGGAGCTCAGATCCACCCACTCCCGCCGCACCGGGCCGTAACGTGTGAGCTGAAGGCAAGATGTGAAGTGGCTGTCCTGAACACGGTTGCCTTATGGTGTGCGCTGGGACGGTAAAAACCGAACCCATGGCGTCTCACTCCCGGTTCGGCACCTGAACCACGAGATCATCCTCCTACTCATTATCTCTTTAGCAAAACCTCCTCTTTTCCCTGGATAGGGCTCTAAAATGGAGCAGAACTCTGGCTAATTTGCTGCAGGAAACCATTGAGCTTTGGGCAAGGAGATGGAATAAGTCATCCAATTAGTTACAGCTGCTGGTGTCCCGTGGTCCTGATTTGGTGTGGTTTATCGATGCCAAACAGTGGTAGATAAGCTTAGCTCCTCACCCTTACATGTGAGTACCTGTCCAGCCCGTGTTTCCTGTGACTTCAGTCACCTGCTGGGCTCTTTGAGCCGTGGGAAGGAACAGGAACTCATTCAGTTTGCTACCCTTGTTCCAGGGCAGGATTTACTTCTCATTTTCCTAGACCATAAACAATATCACTGCCTCTGGAGAGCAAGGGTGGTGGCTTTCTACATCAGCCTGTCTTTAGGTCCTATTTATAAATGCGAAGAGTGAAAAAATGTGTTTAAAAACATGCGAGCTTTAAAAATAAAACTGTGACCTAGTCAAAGAGTAAACATTAGGGAAAAATGAAAACCTATTTTAAGAGATGGAAGTAGAGAAGAAGCAGTAAAAATAATGAAAAAGAAATCTTATTACTGTAAATAGGAGGGTGTAAATCAGCAGCTCCCATCACTGACAGTTCAGAGATGCTGAGGACCTGGCTTAACAGTGGGAAAAAAAAGGGAAGTGAAAAAACATTGAGTAGGAAATAAAGCAAAGATGGGAAATTGACCTATATGCACATGTAGTAGATTATCTATAAACAACAAGATCATGCTTCTGACCAGATAAAAGAAATCAATGGCACGGTATTTAAACCAGGTTTTAAAATATATTGAGTGTCCGTCATTCTGCATACCTCTTCTGAGCAGTAGTGTAACCTTTATCTTTTCAGGTATCCTTTTAATACGGGGTGGCACAGAGGGTGTTACAGTCACTGTGTTGAGGATAAAACGGCTTAAAAAGGGATCAGAAGCTTTTACCGCGATGGACCTTTGGAAATTTATCCCCTGTGATGAACAGATTGTTGCTTGTCTGTTTTTCAACTTACGCGTGCTTCTTCTTCCCCCGTAGGCTGCCCGGTCACTATGAACAATGGCCCAGCTATACTACAAAAAGGTAAACTATTCACCGTACAGAGATCGGATCCCGTTACAGATCGTGCGAGCGGAGGCAGAGCTCTCAGCGGAAGAGAAGGCCTACCTCAGCGCTGTGGAGAAGGGGGACTATGCCAGCGTCAAACATGCCTTGCAAGAGGCAGAGATCTACTACAACATCAACATTAACTGTATGGATCCTCTTGGTCGCAGTGCCCTTTTAATAGCCATAGAGAATGAAAATCTGGAGATCATGGAGCTGCTTTTGAGCCACAGCGTGTATGTGGGAGATGCTCTGCTGTATGCAATCCGGAAAGAGGTGGTGGGAGCTGTGGAGCTGCTGCTGAATTACAGGAAGCCAAGTGGTGAAAAACAGGTTAGTCGAGTGTTCCAGTTCGGTTTTAAGCTATTATCCTGTGTTAGGAAGGTGGTGCTGCACAGAGAGGTGCTGTGCAGGAGTCATAAAACAAAGTCCTTAAGTAGGTCCATTGCTCTAAGTGCCCAGAGTAGACGTGGGCAGTCCTGTTTGGATGATAACTTTTCAGGCTGAGCAAACATGTTCTGCCTGACTTAAATGCTCAGCATTTTCAGTTTCACTCAGTGTTCTTTCCAGTCTTCCAGTGGTTTTGAACAGTGGTTTTGAATCAGTGGTTCTGATTTACAGGTTGACTTATAGATGTGCACTTTGTAAAGGAATTTGTGGCTGTCTGAAATTATATTACAATCTGTAAATATGAACTATTGCCATGCTGTTGTGCTGATATTAAGTGGAATTGCTTTTCATAAGTAAATCCTGAAAACACACAAGCTTATAAATAACTGTAAGCAACCAAAGAGTCTGCTAGGTTTCAGTACTTAGCCATAGTACAGACGTATCTTGGTCTGCATCTCCAGAGAGCTCTCGTTCAGAAGTGCTGAGGCAGTACGTAACGCTACAGCGTGAGCGAAGCTGCTGGACATCTGAGCGATGAACAGCTGTGACTTGTAGGAAGGATTCTTACCTACAAAGCCATCAGTCAGTTACATAAGGATCTTTGTGAAAAACCACAAAGTCTGAATCCTGTCACATATCACACTGTCCCTAACTTTTTTTTTTATTCCTTTTTTTTGCTTCTTTTCATTTGCAAGTACCACTGCCAATAACTAGAATAATTTGTATACATTACTGACCACTGGCAATTTTTGCACGTTCACTGTGTAGAAAGGAGCATTCAAAACTTGGATGTTGAGGTTTTTTTTTCAGTAGCTTGAGGACCTGCCAGTAATTATTGCAGGTTAATTACAAGTTTCTCCTGAAATGTCATGGAAAGGAAGTGATGAGATTCATGCGGACTTCTGTAAGATCTCTTGAAAAGTAAAACTTGTGTCCACTCACATTCACAGCCTTACTGGCTTAACTGGACAGAGACAGAGGTCCATGGGATAAGGCTGATTTATTGCAGCTGAAATTCAGCTCCAGCGTCTCTGGTTCAGTGATAGGTTTCACAGCAGGTCTGTTTCATTTCTCTTTATGCCAGTGTGCAGCTATCCTCCTGTAGCTAGGTTTGCATCTGCTGAGAAGTTTACAACTTGAAGGAGAACATGTGTGTGGGAGAAGAGATGCAGTGCCAATTTCAGCTTTCTTTACAGGGTTTGTTACAAGACCAGATTTCATCAGTACGTTTTAGACTGGTACTGGCTTGATGCAAGATCCTATGTACAAACTGGGATTAACTTCCCAGGCTGCGGTTCAGGCTTTTCTGGAGACTGCAGGAAGTTTGCTGGGAAAGGGCTGCAAGACTGGACGTCCATTTCAGCATTTTCACTGATTGTTCATGCAGTGCTGGTAATTAACATTTATTTCATGTATAGTGCTATAACATTAAATGGAAAGAAGTGCCCAGTTAAGCAAAACTGGGACAAAGTTGGTTCGCCTGTCAAATCACACAGCTAGTACAGGAGGGGTTTCTGGCCGCAAGTTGCTGATGCTAATTCCACAGCAGTATCGTTATATGCTCAGTAATTATCTTTGCCGGACCCTTTGTCCAAAAGTCCTTTGGGAATCCCATACCTAATTTCTTTCACAAAAAGCACCTGATAAATCAGATTAGCACAGTTTTGTCCTAATCAGCTACTTACCATGTTCTAAAACATATAGAAAACTTGACTTTTGGTTGAGTAGTAACAAAAATTCATACTTCATGGTACGGTTTCTGTCTGGCTGAGAAATTTGATAGTGTCACAGCACTTCGTAACGGTAAGGTTTGATATAATCTGTTCATTAAACGTGCACAAGGTTCGGTTTGCCTGAACAGACCTGCGTGAAGGCAGCTCCTTGATTCACGTGTAGCAGCCTGTTTCCAATTAGGGGCTGTCAGTTTGGCTTTGCTGCACTCTGGGCACAAATGCAGAAGCAGCATCTTCTGATTGCTCTCTCTTAAATGTTCAGTGCATCGCCTTCGTTCAGCTGAGTCTGGGGTCTGTGAAAACCTGTTAGTTCCCATTTCCCTGCCTTCTGCCTCCGAGAGGTTATTATTTGACTCTTACTGAAGTCTTGTTTCTCTAACTGCCAGGCTTGAAGAGCTGTTCCTATTTGCGTCTGTTCACGTCAGCTCAGTTAATTGTTGTCTTTGCAGCTCAAAAGCAGCTGAGTAGCGTCATTCAGCGTAATCCATTTTATGGGCATGAATCTTTGCTCATTCCCCAGCGTAATCCATTTTATAGGCATCTATCTTCACTCATTCCCACAACCTTATCATCTTACCACAGTCCTGACTGAAAATGTTAGAGGTTGCGTTACGCCAGCCTGTTGTGGGGTTACAGTGGTTGTATCTAGCTAGTAAAAGATAAACCCAAAACAAGGTGGAAAACCATGGCCCCTTACTTGACCTGCAAAGCAGTTTCGCTCAGCAGCCACGGAGTCTCTGAGAGGTGATGTGTCCTGGGCGCGGCATACCTGGCTCTGGAGAGCTGCCTGCGGGGAAGAGCTCTGCTTTGCCCCTGTATGATGACCTTTCCAGGGAGCAGACGTAAAAAAACTTCCAAATATAAGAAGTGACCTTTGTTCTGTTCCTTATGTAAGAGAATCAAGGTCTCGTTCGGGATGTACGGGACAGGGAGAAACGCATGAACAGACTGTGTCCTGTTATGAAGTGAACGCAGGCAGTCATTCTTCTGCAGACCTTTGCTAGACTGCTGTTTAAGTGCCATTTACTGAAAATACCATGACAATGGCAGGGGTAAGTCATAGCCAGTAACTATAACAACACACTTCTCCTGCACTGCAGCCCTGCCTGTGTCGGGAGAGGAGGAAATTGCTCTGTTCACATGTGGGGTGTATGAGAGCCAGCAGCATGAACCACCTCTCTCTAAAGGCTGCTGCAAAGCACATGATGGATGGGTGTGCTGAACGGTGAAGCGTTTGAGGAGATCTATTGCCTTTTAGCTTTACCTCCAAGCAAGGTTCACGGGCTATTTTAAGAACTTAATGTTTCTCCTCAGATGTTGTCTGCCCTGTCCTGGCAGCTTACAGCCACAGTTTTGTGTACTCCTCTGTGAGTCTCTTGATAAAGCTGGGAAGAAGACTTCACCAGTTACAGCCAGAATAACTCTGTGGCTGATAAAGTTACAGCTTTTTTGAAAGATACTGTCACCTGTGGGAGATTTTGGATTCAGAGAGAGAGTCATCCTGGTGCGTCTCACGTTTGCTGCCATGGGAAGACAATTGAGATGTGCTGGTGTGCTTCACTCCCAGCAAAGAGTAAAGCCCAGGCTTTAAAGGACCTATTCTTTTCTTCAGATTAGAGCTAACCTGTCCTCAAAGATGCCACACCACGCTCTGAGGTGCACTCTCACTTCTTTTTTTTTTACTGTCAGTGGGCAAGTGTGGTCCAGAGTGCAACAGAAGATGCCTGTGTGCAGAGCATGTGGTGCTACAGGCTGCAACAGCCCTGCCCACCCACCACAGCGTAGGTAGGAGCTTTGCTGACCTCAGTGGGATGTGATCTGGACCTAAGAGCTGAATTCTCAAGGAAATAAAGGAAAATTCCATTATCTATTCAAAATAGATTAACAAATGAGGTTTTCTAGTTCTGTGATTTTTACAAGTTCACTTGTTATTTCCAAATGTTACGTAAGTCACTCCAATGAATCCTCTGAGCTTTTTTTTTTTAAATGGTAGCTCAGTTTGGCCAGTCACTTTGTATTGCTGATTGGTCACTTAAATCGTAGGATAGTTTTTCCCCAAATAGATGACAGGCTTTTGGAAAGCAAGCAGCCTGTTCATGAATATTAAGAGGAACAACAAAACAAACTAATATTCATGGAACCTGGAGGGTATGCAAACCTCCTGTGGAGGTTTGTAGTCAGTGAATATGAATTCTCCAGAAAATAAAAGTGAGTCTAGTCTGGTGCTTTGATAGACCTCCAGATGAGATCTTCAGAGCATTTTCTTAGCAGCCTCTTGTGTGAATTCTGTGAAGTGGTCCTGGTTCTCCACTAAACACGCATCGCAGCTCGCAGGGTAGCACTCTCAGTTTGCACAGATCTCGCATCATTTTTTGCCTTGCTGCGGCGGATGTGTTTACAGCACACCAGGCACGGTCTGTGCTGAGTGCTGAGCCCTCCTTCCGTTCTTTAAGAAGCTGTCATCGTTCGTCTGAATTACTACACGTTCACGGTGCAGCCATAAGCACCTTCCTGGGTAGGTGTTTTCTTCACAACAATCAGAGCTGACATCAAATGTTTACATAAGGATGATACTAGCATCTCTCTGGTATCTGCCAAAATTAGCAATTTGCTTATGGCAGATGGCTCCAAATTAATCTGGTTCACAGATGGGACTACAAATGCAGTTCCTCCATAATGAGAATAAAAAGAAAAGAGATCTCAGTATTTATGACTGTGATTCAGTTTGTTTCAGTGGTCCAAAGGCCTTCTGAATCAATGAGCTCTCAACAGATACCTATCCATATGCCTTCCAAAAGAAGGAGCTTTGCAGAAATAAACCCTGAAAAAATATGGTTGTGAAGAGGAAACTACAGAGAATAAAAGGCAAGTTTCCAGTCTTGGTTGCCGATCCTCAGATATGTACTGGTGGAGGGTCGCTGCACTTGATACTAGTAGCGAACTTAAAATTTGACCTGAAAAATCCCCTTTCAGATGAGGTGATGAGTGAAAAATCTGCCTTAATCTTTGTGTAAATATTGCCTATAGACAACATTTTGGTAAGCAGAAATTATATGTTGCATTAAGCCAGGACCAGAGGATCTGGGGTTTGTAGCCATGAGAAATGTTACCCTGTCTCCTTCCTTGAGTTTAAAAAGTTCAGCTAATTCAGGAAGGTGTTGCTGAAACCTGGGCATCTGTATCAAGGAAGTCTGTAGGCATAACCAGTTCTCGTTGAGTTCTCGGTATGGAGTGTTCCAACAGAGAGAGCAACAGGCTGATTGCTGTGACTCAGTACAGACAGCGTGCCCCTTGGTATGACTCAAACCAGCCATTTCCATCTTCGTATGAGAGGCCCAAAGTGAAAAGGGAAGGTTGAACCTGGTTAGATAAACTCTCAGCAAGAGCAGATTCTGAAGAATAGAAGCAGTTGAGAAAAACTGGCCACAAGTTCTCAGTATGAACATATTTGAAAGGCACAATAAGGAAGAAAGATTGTGTCTGAAAACAGAAAACTAGCTGCTACTGCTCCAAAGCCTAATGGCTCTGCTAGCATCCAAGCTTTTCATTATTTTTATTGATGCAGTAATAATTCACAGCTATAGTTAACATGCCTTTGACATTGGCGGCTGCCTTCTAAATGAATTCCATCTAATTAAACTAAACAACAGAGAAATCAAAGACCACTTCAGTTAATGATTACGTTTAACTGGGAATTTCTTTCCTCCCTCCCCACTGCTTTCCTCCCCAAATAATCTTAAATCTATGAGGAGGAGGTGAGAGGCAAACCAAAGAACTCGGGTGATGTATCGCACGGACCTAATGAGTGGTGTGGGGGCCAGGGCTCGCAGGCTGCAGCGCCAGCTACCAGACATCTGACAGTGGCACGTAAGTCACTGGCTGCTCCTCCTGGGCCAACGTAAAAATCTGTTATTAGTTCCTAAGGAAAGCTGGTGGGGTCAGGCCGAGGACTGCATCACAGCATGCACAAACACGTTGCGCTTGTAATTTAACATATAGACAGGTGGAGAAGTCGGGAATGCGCTGTTATACGAGATGCTTCCCAGGGAATTCTCTTTATTAATTTGTGGGAGTGGGAATTCTGTTTATTAATTTGTGGGAGTGATTTCAGCCCTTGCCTGCGTTCGGCACGCTGTACAGTGAATTTTCAGTCAGGAGTGATGGATGCATGGGATTCAGCAGGGTGGACTGCCTGTAACAAACTATTTGTAGGGGAAAAAAAAAAAAATCAAAACCAAACCTGTTTGTGTTCCTACACAAGTAAACTTTTGGTCTCTCTATAGATCTGTTGATTAAAGTGTTAAGTTTCAAAAAACCATATTTCATTACCTATCCAGCATCCACGAATGTGCCCAGTTTACTCACCGCCTTTTGCTCATAAGCCCCAATTACAGCATTAGCTGCTCCTTTACATGATCCCCCTGACATCACGCAACACATTTTTTCACCTCTGGTCTGTAGACTTTGAAGCCCAGAAGGGACTTTTGACATGGCTATCTAAATTCACCGATAGAAATAGGCAAGGGAGTCTGCCTGCTGCAATAGTTGCAACACCTTCTCCAAGGGGAGCTTCTTTCTGTGGGAGATTGAATGTGACAAATTACAGGCTCCTCCGAAACAAAGCTCTGGGGTCTATAAAGAACTGCAGAGCAGTTTAGTAGGCATCTCCTAGTCCTTATCTGGCTGTTGAAGGTAGCTGCGCTTGGGTTGGTAAAGTAGAATGGCATTTTTATGGCTTTTTTATCGCTGCGATGGGCAGTCTTGGTGGCAACAAGAGGGGAGGGGAAACCAAAAAGGCATTGACTAAGAACAACATTCTCCCTGCTTGTCTGCGCATTGTTCCAGCAAGGGAACGTCGTAATCCAAGGACTGTGCTCTGTCATTGCCGTGGGAGAACGTGTTGGAAAACCGCTGAAGCCTGCAAGAGGCTCAGGCTCACGTGCGTCACTGGTACTTAATTCATGGCAGTGTGAGAGGGCTTGCGTACTCCACTTAAACACTCTTCAGGCAGACAGATGATGAGTTAAAGGCAGTCTCTCAAGCATGAGGAGCACATCATGAGATACATATTTTGAACTGCCTAGCTTTAGAAATAACAAAGGAAGTCACTGCCTGAGTGGTAATAAAGGAAGACCACAATCACACAGATTTTATTCTCGTGTGAGACCCTGCTGCCTGGCTAGTCATTTCTTTGCTATTGCAAACTCTAGGGTCTGTTCAGAAGCCACAGTGGCTTCTTGGTTAGTATAACAACAATGTCAAAAGCACAGCTTGAGAGGCAAAATGGGGAGAAACGCAGCCTCCTGCTTTGTGAGCATCAAGACGTGCTTTGTGGAACATCATACAGCGCTGGGCTGGCACCCGATGTAGTCACTCGCTCCTCTCCCTAGTGTTGTCTTATGATCAAATCTGATTATTTTCTTTTTTTTTTTTTAAAAAAGGAATGTGATTGAATAGGAACACAACCCCAATTCTCCCAAGCAAAAGCCCTCTTAGCAACCTCACCTAAACTTAATGAAGCATCTCTCATCCACACGCAATAATAAATTACAGAAAATGGGGACATTTTATGTACAAAGATGACATAAAAGGCTATAGATAGCATGATTATTAGCCTGTATTAGCACTTCTTGTCCTTGTTACCACTAAGAATAGAAAATACAGAGACCAGATAAAATGAATTAAAAAACTGGACAACTCTTCCCTCCCAGAATAAATCCTGGAAAATATGAGAAAAAGACTAGCAATAATAAGACAAAGATTACCTCCAAGACAGAGCCTGCAAGTTTCCAACTAACCATGGTCTGTCTTTGTTTCAGGATGCTTGGGGTCAAGGGAAAGCGTATCCATACAGTGAAAAGGTATCTAAGGTGCAGCAATGTTCCAAGGCCCTTAGTGTAGTTAAGAAATTTACAGGACTGGGTTAAGTAAGCTCTTTAACAAAATTCATTTCCAACCTTAAAAACAACATGAAAAAATTTTAGGGTTTAGTCTTTATTTTTACCCAAACCAGCTGCTCCTATCACACAGTAACTCTTAAATGGTAATGAAGATATTATGAACAAATGAACAAACAGCATTCTATTTTTTCCAAATGGGGAAAAAAAAAAAACCAAACCAGCTTCAAGCATGTGTGAGCTAGTCTGCCTGTAACTTCAGGAGACAATTCTAGAGTAGGTATCAGAGGGTCTCAGGAAACATCTAGCAAGCAGCCAGGGAATCTCTGCATTTTGGCAAGGCTTTGGTAGATCCATAACATGCTGTGAGCCAGGTTCTGATGTCATTTATGCCACTTTTTCTCCAGCAGCTTCATTAATGTCTGGATTTGTAACGGTCCTGAACTTTTGTCCCTCGTGTGTTTTAATTGAGCAAGTGTCAGTATTCAGCTAGCCCCAGGCTGTGTAAGGGTACGACAGAACCAAGATCCATCTGATACTTGGTCATATCATAGAGATAATGTGACATAACATGTTAAGTTGTGACTTCAGTCTTACACAGATGAGAAGTCATAACCAGGAGAGGGTGCAATTGCTCATGGTCTTATTTCTCTAAACAACGGTAGGCACTCGCTAGTCCCTCTTCCTGCTGGATTCGGTAGCTGTTAGCTGGAGCAAGACGCAGGAATTCAGGGCAAAGCAGACCTCAAGACTGCTCTTCATTTAAATACAAGAGGTTCAAACACAAGCTAACTCTGAACAGCATCCCTCTGTGACTTGGAGAATGAACTCCACACTGACTGCAAGCTTTCTTCATTTCATCATCAAGTGCCTCATCTCATTTCCTCCACCCACATCAGAAAGGGAGAGTGGCTTAGCAGAGAGTGTGCCGTGTCTGGAATAAGTTGCCATAGACTATTTAAATGTGTATTTTCAAAATCCTTTCCTTCTGAAGGCTTCTCTCTAGATTCTTCTTTTTTTAATCCCCAACCAAAGAGAAGTTATTATGTGGCATCAGCCACAAATGATGACATCTTCTGACAATCTTTCTGGCTGTGCTGCATTTCCTAAACACGTCTGAACACAACAAGCTCTGATGCAGTTCTGCCACTGTCAAATGCTCTAGGTTTCAGTTTAGCTCTGAAAACTAATGCCTTGGGTCTACCTCCATTTTTAAACACATGGATAAGAAGCCAAATAAAACTTGAGGAAACTAGAGCAGATATATCTGCATATTGCTTTTGTTTGTTGGTCGCAGAGAAAAACATTTGGTTATACAGATATCACAAGTCTAATTTTTCACATTATTTCGGTAGTAATGTATTATATGATGCTATTTTTTTATTCAGATACCTATTTCACTGTTAATGTGTATCATCTGGTAACCCTGTATCAGCATTTGGCTTGCTACAAGGCACTAAAAGGGACTAATTTTTCTATCAGTCTGAGGGGCAGAGACTTTATTTGGCTTTACAGGCATGTAAGTCACCGAGCAGGTTTTAGACCAGAAGGAGCCTTTTCTTCAGCTGGATATTCTGGGGCAGAGGTATTGAAATCACTGGAATACTTCGATCAGAGCTTGCCCAAAAGTACATCTACAACCACCTGTGCTTTGTGCCAGTGTTCATAACCAGTGCAAAAGACCTTAAAGTATATTACTTTTTTATTATCAGTTTGTATTGTTCATTATATTTCATTAATCAAATTACATCGTTTCATTCAATGAACTGCTCTTTAGAGAAAACCCAGCCTCCTTATTAATACAGATACCGTCATCACTCTTGATACAAGATGTCTCTCCAGGCATCTCTGATTAAGAGATTTGGTTACTGAAACCTGCACCACTGCATCACCTAAAATGAAAGCTTAAATTTATAGACACATGTAACATTTTTCCAGAGTCCCACATAAGGAAACAGATGGCCATGGGGTTTTGTCAATGAAATAATTTGTTCATGGGTTTAGGCAAGGGGCAGGATTGAGTTGGTCACACCAGTCACAACATGTATTTTTTTCAAGACCCTTTTGCTGGTAACATGGCTGATGTGCAGTCTAGCAGCACGGACAATCTCTCCTGCTCTATTTATAGAGCTGAGCTAGAAATTCCACAGGACTGCGATTCCCAACAAAATCACAGTCACTGCTGAAGCTCCTTCTGACCACCGAGCCTCCTGCTAAACTGAAGTAGTAGAAAAATCTTCTTTTTATCATGACAGAAATTGGCTGTGCCTGTTACTGCGCTCACGGATGGCATATGCGCTTCGCCGGTAGGGCTGCATGCACAAAACCAAACTAGAAATTGGAAATCCTTGCTCAGTAAGTTACCCAGGCTTCCCTTTCTATAAGCGTTACATTTGAAGTTTTCCAATGAGGTTGCACGAGTTTGTTTAGTAAAACATTGTTTTGGCAATTAGAAAATCTTTTATAACATATAGTTGTATCAAAAAGTTATGCAAGCTGAAAATAATGCAGATTAATATATATAACAATATATAACAAAAATAACAATTTGCCATGTTTATACTTACAATTTATTACACCAGTCCAGGTGAGGTGGTGCTAGTTTATGGGATGCAGATGGCTCGAAAATGGGGCAATTCCACCTGTAACAGGTAAAAATATTAGTTATTTTCAAGCAAAAGTGGTAGCATTCTCAGTGTCAGACAGGATGGATATTTAGACTGTCTCTGGCTCAAGAAGCTTACAATTAGGGATTAACAAAACTAAGAGAGTAAAGGGTTTTGTGGTTAGGCTTTGCTTTGCTTTCTAGATATTATCTTTTCAGTTTGGCTCTGAAGGGTTATCTGGGTTGATGGCAGCTGTGAGTACCAGTAAAGGTGAACACTGAGGAGAGACCTGAACATGAAGGGAGACCAGAGTCTGGCAGGGTTACCAGACCATAATCAGGAGGACTGTCAATACAGAGGGGCAGAAAAGCACGAGACGCAGAGATAGACACAGACAATGACCTCCAAATAGTCATTCGAGAGAGCCAGACTCTTTTCTCAGAATCCAAGATTTTGCACTTGACTGGGAAGTTCCTTCACTGCAGAACAACTTTTTTTTGACCTAGTTGTCCTTTTCTGTATGTATGACAGATGCTGTAGAAACACTATGGCGTGCTTTGAAATCTTCCGGTGTTTAAAAATGGGTATTGGCTTCCATGATCCGTAAAAGGCAAAAGATGCATTCATATTAGTCTTCTAGTGTGCTTGAGGAGCATGCTTTTCAGCTGTATCTCCTCAGCTTCCCCCATTTTCTGCGCTTTGGTTCACATTGCTGAGCCGTCTCAGAGCACCTGAGCTGGATTGCTTTTACACAGCACTAAACCAGAGAACCTGCTCGGGGCACTCAGATACCAGACTAGATTAAGTCCAAAGTAAAACTCTCCTAAAAGACCTACAACAAGGCCATTGGGTCTTCAGTCCCAGGGGGTTTTTGTTGTGGTGGTTTTTTTTTTGTTGTTGTTGTTTGGTTGGTTTTTTGCTCTGTAGTTCTGCTCCTCTTACACTGTACTACTTCCTAACGTAAGCAGAGATTCCCACTCTTCCCATCCAGAGCTTCTTTCCAGCAGTGCACTATTTACTGGAAAACTTGTTTTTCTGTGTTCAGAGGACAGCTTATACTGAACAGTGCTTTTATGTGAGCTAATCCTCCATTTTCTTTTCCCCTAATGAATTAAGCTCGTTTCTCCCCCTCACTCCGTTTTAAATAAAGGTGATTTTTCCCCTCACTGCAGTGCCGTTCAGAGAAGCAGCAGTACAGCGGTAAGCAGCCTGCCTTTATGAGGATTAAGCCTAGAAAGATGGTAACAAGCATTCAGTCACTTGTTAATGGTAGCATTAATTTCTTAAACGAACATTACCAAGATGAAATATGGACAAGGCACACGCTGCTATGAAAGCGGTGACAATAAGGTTCTGAAGGACTCAGCTTAACAGCTTGTGTCAGGTGGTGAGGTTAATGGAAGAGAATTTGTTATTCAGGTCACTTAATGAAAATAACCTTGGAAGAGCTTAGCAGAGCCCTTGGGGTAGAATAATTTATTCCTCTTCTGCTTCCATCACTGTGAGTTAACCCAAGACACAGAAGCTGCTGATCTAAACATGAACTCAACCTGTCAGAGTAGGGCAGGAGGAACATCAGCAATTACAGTGCCTTGTAATCTCTGCTGCTCCTCCTGCCGCAGGACGTGGAATACAGCCTTGGGAGCAAAGGCTGGCTTCGCGCAGCCTCATCTTTAAACAGGACAATTTGTTCAGAGGCAGGTTATCAAAACAGCATGCAAGAAGGCAACAAAAATATTCACCACAAGGCATACAGTTTTTAGCCAGTGCATGGTTTTTGGGTCAGCCAGGCATAGAGAAGAGAGAGGCCGCAGCAGCCATCATTCACACCATTCCTGTGTTGGGTTTTGGTGGTTTGTTTTGCTGCTATAATCAGAAATAAGCTTCAGCTCCTGTGATTTGAGGCCTTACACTGATCTGCTCCCAGACCCCGGGGAGCCTGTGTGTCTCTGCACCACCACTTCCCTTCTCATACCTTCCTTCATTAGAAGTGCTGCAAGCTGCCCAGGAAAACATCCCTTCCACACAGCGGCTGCCCGAGTCCTAACAAAGTAGCGCTCCTTTTTTTTGGAGTGAGGGCTTGTAATATGAGCCAGAGTAAGGGATGAGGGATCACCTGATAGACACTCCCAATTTGATTCCAAACCTTGGGGCAACCACTTTGAGAGACTTAGCTCCAGATTTGGAAAACCTCAGGAGAAGACAAGATTAGCGCCATCCCCACCTGTAACTTCACTACCTTGTCTATAAGTGCCCATTCGTATTCTGAGCAACATGAACACCTCATCTGTGTAAAGCTGAAAATTCTTTTCACAGCCCTGGGTACAGTAACTTCCATATAGAAAAACAAGATTAAACTTGACAGTAATAAGAGTGAGAGGGGGAAAGAGTTCTTCCTTTGAGGAATACTGAAAAAGTAGAGGAAGAAAGATAAATGCAGTTATTCAAGCATCAGAGCTTTAAAAAAATACTTCTAAGAGAAAAAAGAAAAACCTGCACCTTTCTCTTGACATTTAACAAACCACCTAAACGAGCTAAGCAAGGGAAAAGAAAGAAAGTCAAAGACCTTACAGAGAGAGCTGCTTTCAGCTGTTTGTTAGTAGATATCTTAAAACACATTTATCCAACCTTGCTAAGGGATGCCAAGCCCTCCACGACCCATGGCAAATCCTCACTACCTTCTCTTCTTCCCTGTGAGCTCTATTTATAGGCTCCCTCCTGCCTCCTCTGTAGGGACCAGCCTTGCAGAGCCTCTTCCCACCTGTGTGTCTGTAGGCTGCCAGGGATTTAACTCCTCGTGTGCTGCATCCAGGGTACCAGACTTGTATTATTGCCCAGTTTCCCTCCAGCCACCCAGTGAGCCCCACTCCGGTAAATGACCCAGCGTTTCGGTGTGGTGCAACCTTTGGGAGAGCGTTGGGTGTTGTGAAGAGGCTCTGTCCTACATAGAGGTTTTAGCTCTTCAGTGCTATAGAGGCAATTAACTCCCAGGGAACCCAGATCCAGTGGTTCAAGGTTCAGATCCAGTGGTTCGAGGTTCACCATCTCGTAACCAGTCTTAGGTGTATCCTACAGAAGGATTTCTAACTTCATGCTACTTTATCGCTGCTTTACTTTTGGATTTTTACAGACTGAGTAATGCTTTCTGTCATTAGGACTCTTCGACAATAGTTTCTCTGAAACGCCTTTGACATTTTGCAAGGGGAAGGAGGCCTACTGTTCACCAACACCAGCAATCACCCCTGGAGCAGCGGGATGCCAGCTGCCAGGGCGGGAGCGGTGGGCACACCGGGTACAGTATGCTTGAGTAGCGATTAACACACAACAAAAAGAGCTGCCTGCGCTGCAAATGGAAACACACTGCGTGCTTGGGATGTAAGAGCATTTCGGTCTAATTTTGCACTCTGCATATAGTAATAAGACACAACAGGGTGTGCATTAAGCTCATCTTTTAAGAAGTGCAGCGGTAGCTGAATAATGCACACCCTGGAGCGTCTTATTTGTAGTGGACTATGGCTCATTAATTTTACATTTACATTTTTTCAAACCCATTAAAAAAAAAATCTATTCTGAGGGCAGTTATGTAATATATCCTTCCACTGAAAAGTATTTTCAAATAAAAACAGTAGGGAAAAGGTGAGGAAGAGCTTTGCTCAACTGCAGACCAGTGGTTGGTTTGGTTTGTGTAGGGCCTGCTATGAGCAGGTTCTTGGTCTGCTAATGCAGATATTTAATGCAAATAATGATAATTATGGAAATAATAATAGTTATGGAAATCTGTTCACTCTTTTCTAGACTTTCCTTTCTGTTTGTGTAATTACCTGGGCCTTTTGTCTTCCTTTTTTCCTACAAAACTCTGCCTTTTGGTACGTGAACGAGTACCCATTTCAGAACAGGTTCACACACAAAGCATGCAGGTGGGGACGTGACTGACTTCTACATCAAACTGGAAATGACTGGTCCCAGGTTCCTGCTTGGGAGGCAGACTGGCATGATTTGGGAGAAGATGGTTTTGCCAGAATAGCAGTGTGTATGTGTGCGTGGATACAATACGATTTAAAAGAACAGAGTGTTACAAAAACTCTATTTTGTTGTGACATCACTTCAAAAGTAGGAAGGAGAGACAGCTGATTTCTGCTGTTCCATGTGAAAAGTGACTATGGTTTATCCCTTCATACAGGTTCCAACCTTGATGATGGACACCCAGTTTTCAGAATTCACTCCAGATATCACCCCAATAATGCTGGCGGCTCACACCAACAACTATGAAATCATCAAACTGCTTGTCCAAAGACGGGTGACAATTCCACGCCCACACCAGATCAGATGCAACTGTGTGGAATGTGTCTCCAGTTCGGAGGTGGACAGCCTGAGGCATTCCAGGTCAAGGCTGAACATCTACAAAGCCTTAGCCAGCCCTTCGTTGATTGCCTTATCAAGCGAGGACCCCATCTTGACGGCCTTCCGACTGGGCTGGGAGCTGAAGGAGCTCAGCAAAGTGGAAAATGAGTTCAAGGCTGAATATGAAGAGCTTTCACAGCAGTGCAAGCGTTTTGCTAAGGACCTTTTGGATCAAGCACGGAGTTCGCGAGAACTGGAGATCATTCTCAATCACAGAGATGATCAAAGCGAAGAGCTGGATCCCCAAAAATGTCATGATTTGGCGAAGCTAAAGGTAGCAATAAAGTATCACCAGAAAGAGGTAAGAGTCATCTAAATGTGAAGGTGTGTGAAAGCTTCATAGATTGGATAAAATGGTTCATTTCTCTGGTCTCCATGGGTTGGTTTGAGGGTGCTAGCTGAGAGCCAGCAGAGGTGAGTTTGGATCAAGTGGAGAACCATGCCCAAATGGGTTAGTCACAAACCAGGAGGTTCAGTGCGCCTTGCTGACAGCGTGAATCTGGTGACAGTTGAGGGCAACGGGACTGGGACTTGGTGCAGTGGGTTATGGCTTCTATGGCACCAACACTTTCTGTTTCAAAGATGCGTGAATCCTATTTAATTGTAACCCATCCTCCTGCAAAGAAGACACTTCAGAGATTTCCAAGTTTGTTTGCTCCAAAAGCTTTTCCCAGTAGCTGCTTTTATACAGGAACCAAAAGCTAGAAGGGGTTGCCTGGCTCATAAAGTTCTTGACTGCAGGAAATAACATAATATATAATTCACTTCCTCCAGCCACCAAACACTTCCTAGCACTCATTCAACATTAACTCACACCAGCCAGAGAAACAGCAGCAGCAAAAGAGAGCAGGAGAGATCAAGAGCACCCTCACTGTCCCAGGTCTCCGTGATTACAGCAGTTTTGGTAGGTGAAAATGCTCATGGTAGCGGATCACGTCATGCAAATACTTCTTCACATCTGAGACACCTCAGGTTGATTCTTGCTCCTTGATTCATCCGTGTTTAGGAACTGAGAAGCAATTCCCAGAAATTCCAACTCCTGCCCATAGTACCAGAAGAGAAAGGCAAACTTTAGCTAAAGGGTACAGAGCCTTTCAGAAGCCCTGCAAATCCAGAGATTTAGAAGTTGATTCAATAAAGGCCACGAACCCAAGGAGGATGCTGACAACAGTTTCATTAGTTGGCTCTGCATTTTCTTTCTCTTTCCAAATCTGGACAGAATTCAGTAGGTGACATACTACTGTTGGCCAGTGATGTGCCAGGTTATCTGAACAAGGAATTAGCTTCCTTGGTTGAGGAACTGAATTGCAATGTCTGTTACGTTCTTCTCTGTCTAGGAGTGGCAGAAAAGCCTGCCACATTACTCTTTTGGCTGTTTTCCCCTCATTTGATGCTTTGTTTTGTACATTGACCCAGATGAGGACAGCCTGATGCGACACATTCCACCTCCCCTAATGGCTGCTCATGTCATCCGAGGTACAATAGTTAAGTGAAAGATGCAGATTTTCCTTTCTTCCCTTTGGTCTGTTACGCATCCTGCGTAGCAGCTCCTTGGTGCAACAGGCTGGACCCAAAGCCTCAAGCTTTCTGGGATCATGCACGTGGTTACTTACTGCTCCTACTGCGCTACTCCAGTGAAGTGTCAGCATGGCTCGCTGGCTTCATGTCAGGTTGTGTTTTTACCCTAGCTAAGTACCCTCCCTAGGGTTAGGTAATGTTGTAAGTGCTTTAGGGACACAAACAAGCAGTGAAGAATTAATCTGGAGGAAGGTAATACAGTATAGCAGGTCAGATGCTCCTTGACTCTAAGAAGGGCCAGAAACTCTTAACTTCTGGGGTTTTTTACTGGGCTGGTAGTCACAGACACTGCACCCACACACACCCTTCAGCAGCCAGGATACCGCTGGCACTGCTGTGTGCAGAGCACTGCTTGTTTCGGTGCCTTGTCACAGTTCAGGCTCCCTGCTGGCATCCAAGCATACATCTGTGGCTACCCTTCTCTTGTGTTCACATTAAGAAACCGTAAGTCTGAAGGAGTTCATTATATTTGAAATGCAGTGCTGAAGCTCTTTTATTTTATAAGTAACAATTTTTCAGTCTTTGCTTGCTTGACAGTTTTTATCTCTTCTTTTTAGACATATTTGACTTAATTCCAAGCATATGGACAAATTCCATGTTTTGTGACATATTCATGACAGTTCCAGCATAGAAATGATAGCACATATGCTCTGTGTTGTCAGCTGAAGTCGGTGCTGTTTCCAGGTAGAATACTGGTGCGCAGGGACAGAATGAATGAGTTTGGGAAACCAGCACTACAGAACCCCCTCATCCTACCTGGTTATTCGCAAATACCTGGTGGATGGTGTTTGTAGGCAACCAAATATTGCAGTGGGTTTCTTAGCATGATAATTAGTCCAATACAAAACACCAAGCGAGACAGAAACATCATTACCAGCTTCTGAAAACAATGAGTAGGAATATTTGTCAGGGAGACACTGAGAAAAGCCTTTTAATCATGACTGAAGAGTATCAGACTGAGCATTTTTGTGGGGACAGGAAGGAAAACACAAACAAGTTTGGTTTCATGAAAGACAGTTCTGCAGAGAGAAACAGCAGACTTTTTAAAAGTAGATCATCTTGTTCCGCTGAAGCTTTTTATGTCTTAACGTAAAATGGGATTGGGTTGGATGGAGAAGCTTTTTATATCTTAATGTTTACAAAGTTACAAGTCAAATCTCTAGTAGCCTAAGACGAAAATCCAAAGTTTTAGTAAATGATTAGCAATCAGCCCCACCAGCAACACAACCATTATGTGTGGTAAGTATTTTATAAACTGACAAATGCGTGGCTCATGAGGAAGAAGACCTTTGTCCTTTGGAGGAGGGCCAAAACAATGGGGAAGAAGTTTCTTGCTTTTCATGTTTATTTGCAATAAGCCCAAATATCCTAGAAGGTAAATTACTGTTTACATGGAAGGAAAAATTTCAATTATACAGGAAAGATTAAAATGTGCCCTAAGGTAGCTTTCTAGTGTATTTTATGCTAGTAAATGTTAAAACCATGCTGTGCAATGTTCACAAGCTCCCTCTCCATCTCATCTGAAGTGTAGAGTGGTTGTTCCCTCAGTTTCAAATTACAAAAAGGCCTTGAACATTTCTTTGGAAGATAGGAAAGACGTAATAGCTGTGATCGCTGTTTGCATGGCAGTCACAAAATAATAGAAAAAAATGAGGACGACTCTAGTACACTGCAGAACATGACGAGTCCACTTTTGAAAGAAATTATTTTTGTAGGAACATGGCAATTCATGGTCTAAGAGACAAGTAGGCTTTTCATAAATGCTCTGTACTATATGGCATTTGTCTTCATATTATTACGTTTCAAATTCTTTTCTTCATGACTAATTTTGGGAGAAGAAAGATGCTGAAGACTTAATACAAAAAGGCACAGCTCAGCTGTTGAGTATTAATCTTCACTATGCTATTCTGGCACCAAATTAGCTCTGCATTTGTTAATTTGTTTGCATTTCTAAGAAAAGATGGGGAAAAGTAATCTCTCAGGATCTTGCCAGTCACGGAAAGCACAATAGTGTGTACAGTGTGCCATCGCTGTATTAGAGAATCAGAGCACAGGCAGAATGCAAATAGAATTTTTGTGTCCTTTAAGGTTTTTTTACATTGTCAAAATAATGTAAAGCACCCATAGTGTAGCAGAGAATCAGGTCTAAAAGGGCAGACTTCTCCGTGTGTGTAACGTTCTGCTAGGC
This sequence comes from Chlamydotis macqueenii, assembly GCF_036417535.1. Taxonomy (NCBI): domain Eukaryota; kingdom Metazoa; phylum Chordata; class Aves; order Otidiformes; family Otididae; genus Chlamydotis; species Chlamydotis macqueenii. Next base: position 3,382,345 of record NC_141566.1, read on the forward strand.
CACAAGAACAGCAATATACACTCAGCCTGTTCCTGCTCTCCAGCGCAGGTCATTCACATCTTCAAAATGAAGGGAAACATCACCGTAGTAGGCTTTTAGAGCTTTGCATTTTTCTGGTACTGGTCGTTGCAGATGGCTGTGCAGGTTTAGTTTGTACATCTGTAAGAAACACACACAATGCGAGGCACTCAAAAAAAAGTGTATTTTAGCGATGGCAGTATTGCTTAGCACTTTCACTGAATTAGATCAAAGCAGTGCCCGAAATTCCCTCTCAGAAACTTTAACCTTAGTCTGTCTTACTCACTGTACTCTAAATCAACGACAGGAAAGGAGAGAAGTAGAATTGTTTGCTTTTCTGATTTAAAAACGGTGCTCTCTGCTGTTTTCTCTTCAGGGTGAAGCTTCAAAAGTGTTAGTTCTTTTTTTCCAAGACATTTACATAGACAAGTACCTCCTGAGATGCAGTTCTGGAGTGAATGAATAATCATTCCTGCCATGCCACATATTTTTCAGCTGAGTCTTGACTCTTGTCAACTGCGAGGCTGCAGTTAGAAGCACGGCATCATTCTCCAGGGAGCGTGCATAAACCTGGCGAGTTTCTAAGGGCACTTCACTTAGCGTATAAAAAGAGCTTTCAAAAAGATCAGAGATGCACGAAAAATGAAGTGCGAGGTCTGCGAAAATCAAAGCTCATCTACTGCACCCTGTTCACCTGTTTTGAAAGCCATTCAGGTGTCTCCATGGATAGCCACAGATCTTGCTTTGCTCGCAGGCAGCGCTAAGATATTCTCCAGCGGTTTTGTCTGTTTTCTTGCCGCGCTGCCTGGAGATATAATGATACAGTGCTGAATATTTGTATTGTGCTCTTTAAAGGCACAATAAAAAGCTAGCTTTTCGATGAGCCTGCAGAGCCCAGAGGATTAATAAACAACCTTTTCCTTTCAAGTTTCTAGAATGAAATCATACCATGTCATGAAAAGATCTTTATTAGGACTAGATGAGGGAAGTGGAGCTGCTCCTTGTGGAAGCTTCTTTCCTTTCTAGTGACCTGGAACATCCGTATCCCTTAGGGAATTAGATGCTGAGGATGGTCCCGTCATGCTGCTTCCAGATCTGTCCTCCACCACAAACCTGATCTAAGTTAAGGGATTCCTAAAGCACTGAATGTCCAAATGTCACCTTTCATTTTCCAACAGCATTCATTCATTCATTCTCGTGTGCAGCAAAGATCTGATACGTGAACAGTGGCCTGTGCTAAATGAAGCTGGTTTTCTCTCAGACTCAAACCCAGCAGGCAGATGACCACATTACAAAATCTTCCAGGCATGTGCCAGTGAGCTGTTACCAACAGTCTCAGCGGCAGGACTTTGGGGAGACAGGTGGGTGCATGTCTTGGGGCCCCTACTCTATGGGTTTGCGCAGTTGCCAGATCTGTTTGTTCCATTTTTTGAAACTGGCAGGGAAATTTAACCCCTACAGCTGCATTGTGTTACAGAAATTAGGACAAGTGGCATTTAAGTGTAACCTCTCTCCAAACTTGGAAGAAGAAGAAGAAATATTCAGAGAAGTGATGGTTCATCAGTCTGACAAAGTGGACTCGAATGTTTATTTGAGGAAACAGCATTATTTGGTGTATTCTTCACATAACACCAAAATGTTCTAGCTTGATGAAGGTTAGCCACATATTGCAGCTGTCAGAGAACAGAACTGCAGAAGGCTATCTTCTGACAGCAAAATCATCTCTGACTAATCTTGCCACGTACAAATTTGAAAAAACAACCTAGGACCCGTGTGTCAGTCAAGGACAAGGACTCTGCTTGTGTTAGTGTAATGCACAGCAGGCAGTAAGCGCCTGGATCATTCTTTAAGTCATTTTTGGTGCCTTGTGCCTCTGACTTCAGTGATCTCTCAGACAAAGACAGGAAACAGGTTGAAAGCTAAAGGGATTGCCACGCTTTTAAGAACATTGGAGAATGATTTAGTGAGTTCGTCAGTTCCCTTAATTTCATGTATCACATCAGTCTTCCTGCCAGCGAGAGAGGAGGCTTGGGAAGCCAAAGTTGAAGTACTCATGAAGGACATGATTGATTGGCTTTCTATAGACAACAGAAACTGGAAAGAAGTGACGCCTTGTATACTGTATCAGCCAAGTGTTCAGCCTTACCATGTCTGGAGGTCTAGAGTGCCTTTCAGAATCAGCTCTACGTCAGTAGTGAAGGGTGCATCATGTTATTTGCTACTTCGCTGTGAATGACATCCTGAAATAATAAACTGTGGGGGAATATTGCTATGGATTCTCCCTTTTGGATATGGAAGTGGTCATTGTTATTTCTCTGATTTCTGTGAATTTCAGCTTTACTTCTGTCACTTACGGAAATGGGTTATGAAACTATAGAGAAAAGAACGGAGATTCCACTCACCGTAAACTCTTTGTGTGTACACCAGATCCATCACCATCCAGATGAGCCATTTAGGTGTCTCATGATTGAGAACACAGTTACTTCACAGTTCTTCACTCCAAGAAAAGTGAGATGGCCAGATGGGTTAATCATAGCCCCCTCAAACTGAGATCTTGTGCAGAATGGCATTTAAAAGCTGTGACTGCAGTTTTTGTGTTCTTACTCTTTCTCCACAACCCCCACCTGGCTGAGGAAACATCCTTCAGCAAAGAATACATCCTCCTCACCCTGCAGTGGTGATATTATTTGGAAGCAGAGGTAGCCTTTTGAGGTTCCCAAGAATGTGTGACGTGGTTGTAGCACGCTGGTCTGTCCTTCCCTGGGTATTGGAGTAAATTTACTCATTCAGGAGAAGGTAAGGTAGAAAGAAAAAAAGAAAACAAAATTAAATAGTTTCAGCACAGCTATTTCTCAGGTTAGAAAGGAAGCAAATGAAAAATATTTTTAGAACTTTCTGTTAACACTAAGAGGGTAAAGTAGGTATGTATTTAAAGTACTTGTGAATGACTTTTAAAATGTTCTTGTTTGCTTTAGTTATCACTTATTTAATGTAAATGTTAGAAATTCACTAGGGAGAATAAACGCAGCCTTTTACTTAAAAGTCAATACCCTCTCCACTTCATCTAAAGCCTGTGAGAGCTCCTGGTATTCATTTGCAAGATCTGTAGCTCCTCAAGTGCTGCCTGCAAGAGGACTTCAGGTAACTCTGCAAGATTTGTCTCTAAAGAGTTTTTAGCCGGAGTATTTTTCCGGTGCTTCTGTAGGATGTGTCAGATATCCCCTGTTCAGCTCTTGGAAACCAATTAGTGTGTTGTGAATTAAATGACTCTCTCTCTTAGGTGTATCGCTCGTATTCAGCACTGGCTCGTACTGCAGCACTCCGCCGCTGGAAACCCAGTCTGTGCCTACTTATCTTTGTAACAGAACTGCATCCCGAAGTGTTTGCTGAAACACTTCCTACAGGAATTTATTTATCAGCTGCAGTCTGCTGGCTCTAAAATCAATGCTGAGAAGTTTTGCGTATGTCTGGACTCTCGCTCGGGGTCTGACCCAGCTGAAGCGTGTTCTGGTGGGGTGTCTGCTAATAGGCTGGCCTCCAGAAGCACCGTTCAGTGCAGAATTTATGCCTGCACTTAAATCCTGCTGACACAAGCCATAAAAACAAACCTGTAGCTAAACACAGGTTTAAGCGCTTTGAGTAGAGATGGATTTAATTTCAAGCTGAATTACTTTGTTAATTGCTTCTTCCATGGGTAGGAACCCAGGATTTGCAAGCCTCTACTTTTGCCCTAGAACATGTGGGACCTCTTTTACTTAAATATTTAAGCCAGTCCAACATAAATTTGTGAAAAGTATTAATTTTGATGGAACTATAGCAGGCTTTTAGAGGTTATTCAGTCTTTCCTTTTGCCAGCATTCACATCACTGGTGAACTTCCAATTGCTGCTGTTTAAGCTGAGTCTGCTACCATCAAGAGATGTGTTATGGATAGGAGACCTTTAGTTAAGATTCTGTGTCATCATCACTTAAAATATTTCAAGACAAAATTTGGTATAATTTGAGGCCGTGTGTTCATCTGTGGAGAATCTCAAGTTTGTTTTATTCACTAGCAGAGCAATTTGGGTAGCCCCTGGTTTTCTAGAAGGACACTTCCAGCTCAGCTAGTGGTCTTCCTAACGGCAGGAATGGCTCCCATTCGGATTTGCATCGGTGCCTCACTGTCAGTAGTAACAGGCGTGTGAGTAGCAGATGTGGTTTTGATGGGATATTCATCCTGTATTTTTGTGAGAAAACAACTATTATTTCTTGGAAGTGCCTGATGAGGAACGTTGAGTTGTAGTCCCTTTTTCCTGAGTTTGGAGAGCTTCCCCTCCAACTTCTTTGTTTAATTTCTTCCTTTTTTTTCCTGTTGCAGAAAGAACTTAATTAACAGGATGAACAGCCATTAGGTGTTTACCCTCCGCAGCTCACGCTTCAGCAGCAGAATGTAAATAACTTTGCAGTCATTAACAAGGTTGAACTTTAAAAACAAATGTGCTACAAAAGAGGATTTTCTTATTCATCTCACAGTTTGCAACACTGCAAACTTGAGGAGGCTGCTATTTCTTACGTAGAATATCAGGTCTCATAGGGCTTACTGGCTCTCTGCAGCAGACTTCAAATTAGGCCACGGATAGTTTCTCTCTCCTGTCTTGGGCTAATTTAGAAATGCAGCTCTTTGAGTGTGGCCCACTGGAATTTCCTTTAAGAGCAGTCAGACTGATACGGCAACCGCATTTCCGCTCTTCCTCTGAAGATCCTGTCCTTGCTATGAAACGGAGGCAGAGTGCTTTGTCTGTTGCACTGAAGTGTGGTGTTCTTGCTTCTCAGCAGGAGCATCTGCAGGATTTGGGAGTGGATGGATTTTAGTTCATTTCTTTGCATTCCACTTCATGCTTCTGAAGTCAAAGTTAGAATAAAGAGGATGACTTCATTGCACAGCGTGCTCCATGTGCCTGTGGATATTGTGCCAAGTGTTGGACCATGTTTGGGCTATTGGACAGTGTGTCTTAAGGTTTAAGACATTAACATTTGGCATTCATTGATAGATCCAAGCCTGTGGCAGGCCTGGCAGTGTAGGAGTTTCCTGTATCTTCACATTCTTTACAGAAATATATCTGAAATACATACTTACGCTACTACATCAGACACCACAGTTGCCTGACTGTCACACAGACTGCAGAATCTAGCTCAGCTCGTGTGAAAAATCTGCCTTTCCAAAGCCAAAATAGCTCTAATTGTAGAGGGCAGCAGCATATAATAAACCCTCAAACACCATAACCTTGCAGGTATTCAGGTGCCGTGGGATGCGGTGCTGCTGGTGAGAGCTAACCCGTTCAAGTGAGTGTCAGACAGGGCAACGAAAGGTAATTTCATGGCTCCCATGCCACACTTGGCTCTCAGCGGTAACCTCACTGGGAGCTGATGTAGCTGACTGATAGAAGAACTCGGTCCTGCTTATTAACGCAGGGCTCTGCAGTTACAAATTAGTGCTTATTCATCTATGAAGAGCATTCACTGCCACCATCCGCAGCAAGAGGACAGAAAAGAACTCCAACAAACTCCAAACAGAAGAGCCTGTTGGCAGCCGTCACGATAATCAGAATAAAGGCAGAGAGATGCTGTGCTCAGCCTCTGTGATGTCTATCAGGGAGCTATTTCAGTTGCTCCCGGAGGCATTCACATCTCAGCCCATCTGTGTCTGATCCTAAATTACTTACGACTGTGAGAGATAAGGGATTTCCCCATAGATAAGGGGAGGGGGGGGTGGAACATAATTTCTGTGTTTGATATTTATATTAATGGCACAGCATGCAGAAAGCATTTAATTCCCAAGAAGCAGAATTTAGGTGACATAAAAATATCAGTAAAGATTAGATATTAAAAAAAGACGCTCCATCCAGCAGCTGCTTTTTTTTTCCGTTAAAAAATTTCCCCTTGGTAGAGGCTCAGGTGACAGTGAGTATGACAAACATTGAAAATGAAATTCTCTAATAGCACAATCCAGCTGCAAGCCGAATGTTACACAAAGACCCTGGCAAGACTGAAAGAAGAAAGAGAGAACATAAAAGACTTGGTATTGCAGCAGTCTCTACCCTCAAAGTGCCTCCCAGCCATGACTGAAGTCGCTGACCTCACTTCTCGGAAAGGGAGATACTTATCCTCGTTTTCAGAAGCCAGGAGACCAAGCATCTTGCCCACAGGATGCAATGATGCTGTTCTCACAAGAAGGTACTCTGAGTTGTATCTTATCTCCTAGTCATTAAGTGAAGTGTATCTTCAGACAGAGACAGGTTCTACTCAACAGGTAATGGAGAAGGAGCTTGCTTTTTGGATTACCTCTCCCAGAAATGCACCTGCAGGCGTTGTCTACGGGTAGGGACACTCCTGGACAATGTGATGCCAGCACAGGCTTCATAGCACTGAATGTTTAGTTCATACATTAACTGAATTGAGTATAAATGCCACCTTTTGGAGGCATTTCTTTTCATTAATGCAGCTGTCAGAATGTTCTCCATCATGCCTGTGGGATGGTGTCTTGTGCTGCCACTTGTAATAGAGAGTGGAGGCTCCTCTAACGCAGCAGTCCTTGAAAAAAATGCTTGATACCGTGCTTGTGTATTGGGGAAGTACACCGTTTGCAAGTCACACGCTCATCCTCTTAAACAAATAGAGAGCTTCTTGTACAGTACATCTGCCTCTGATTCTGGACCATCTACAAAACTGGGTCAATATGCAGTTTTTTAAAAGATCACAGTCTCTCCTTTTCATTGTGCAAAAACTTTAACTGATACCAACTCCTGTCACATACGGTACGTTCATGTGAAATGATAAAAGACTGATATATACCCATGTGCTATTTCTAACTATGGCAAACGAAAGGCTTTGAAAAAAGGTGAGAAAACATTTGGGACCTTACTTACGTGGTAATTGAACTTGTTCTCAGGAAAGGCCTTGGCATAAGTAGTGTTGGAGAAGTCAACTTGCGTTTCCAGTTCTACTGCAAAGTAGAAATAAGGTTGTTTCCTTAACTTTGTGAAGAAATTTGAAATTAGGGATGATAACAAAAGTTCCATGATATTATTACAGTTTCAGGCTACTTCACACCTAAAAGGGCTAAAGCTGAGCTTTTTCATGTTTTTCTATTTTATGTGCATTGATCTAGCAGTATGGATCCTGGACACTCTGTAATGAGGTGAGCATTCAATGTTTTAGTCCAGTCAGTGAATTTGGTACGTTAGCCTAGGTGGCAACACCTAGGAGCAGAGATGAGACTGACATTCACAGGACTACTTAGGAAAACAGCTAATTATTCTTTCAAGTTAAACCAAGTTACTGAAAAGCATTTGGTTTTTTAGGCAGCACACAAGGGCTTAGTTGACTTCTTCATTATAATTCAGAATTCCAGGGTTTCTGCACACTGGAAGTTTTGTTTTTCAGCCAGCTGGAGTCCTTGCACTACTTGAGATCTAAACTGTGGTATTTACTAATTTTAAACCTGTGATTAGTAAGTTGGACTAAGAGGAGTTAGTAAAAGCCTACACTGGTAAGTGCTTAGCCTTACCTTTAATAAAGACAGCATTTGATGGTTTGTGACATTAGAGAGATTTTCTGTCTGCGGTGTGCTTAAATTTCCTTTAGGCCATTTTCAGTGAGGTTGGAATGGGCTCGATTGGAAAATCTAATGACTTTTTCCATTTCCATTCCCTTTGGCCAAGCTGGTCTTTAAACCTGCTCTTTCACGATGTGTGAATTTCTCTCCGTTTGAAGAACTAACATCAGATACAACACAGAAAGCAGATTTTAGAAATGAGCTGTTAGGCAGAGAAGAGGCACTTTTAAGATGCTTGCAAGTTGCACAGCAACCAGAGGAACATGTAGTCATTTGATTTCTCAAATGACTCTGACTTTGACTCAAGGGAAAAACAGTTTTATTCTCCCCTTAGAGCTTTCTATCGTATGTGATAAAGAAGAAAATGTGTTTATACATTTTTTCCCCTCAAATAAGAAAAAAAAAAAAAAGCTGTACCTCATCTCTGAGAAACAGCAGCATCTATTACCATGTAAATTACCACAGATCACATCTGGTCACAGCTCCTGGTTTTGATCTTAAATGAGAAAATACAGCAGTGCAACCTTCCATTTTGTCTAGCTTTCACACGTAACGTGGTGACCCTTCTGAAATCATAGATTAAAACCCAACCAACCAAATGACAATCAACGCTGGATGTTTTTCGAGTTTCTGTAAAATTGTTTTGTTCATTGCTGTCCCCAGACGTGGAATTTCACAGTAACATTTTCAGACTGTTACAGGCAACAGGTCTTTGCTTTTTCTGGAGATCATCACCGTATCAGCTGTTGTGCACTTTCTGCTGCATGCATGTGTAGGTTGATTCCAAATCAAGTGTGTTTCTGGTTTTCTTTTCTGATGCCCTCTGGAGCACAGTGTCACTTGTACGTTAGACTCAGCTCTGCTTGTACACAGCACTCCAAGAACTGCGCATGAAAAGTGCTCCCAATATTGGGCAGTTCCGTCTGCGCTGAGTGCAGTAGTGTCTACACAGGGGCTTCTGCCAGGGTTGAAAAATCATACCAATTCAGGGTGGCAAAACAGTAAAGTGGGTACTTCTGTATTCAGAAGCCGGTCCCTTTGCTGCCATGGCATAGTGCTTCCAAGAGCTGGTCTAAATTGTAGTGTTGGAAGAGTGTTTTGCCTGATAAAATCTTCCTGAGGGTCCAGAAGAGCTGTTGGCACTACATTGCTCCCAGAGATTGCTTTTAAATATAGACGAGCTGAGTGTAATACACAGTACTGTCATCTTCAGGTTATTCACTGCTTTGAGTCTCCTTTGGAAGAGAGGTCTGTTCTCCTCAATAAATGCTGCTGGTATTGTTGTGTCCATTGGAAGTGTGACAGAGCTGTGATACAGCTGTGATTCTTTCTGATGTAGTTGTATTGTTACAGGAGAGTGTTTATCGATAACTGCATCCATGCTAGGACAGTTTTTCTAATTTAATTACAGCAAAGTAAATATAACAGGCAATCTCAGAACAACAGTTGAGATTTTCTTTTGAACTTGCAGAGCCCAGTGAGAAATCTGAATTCAGTAGATCAGAAGTATCCCTTCATTAAGATGGATTAGAAATCAAATAAAGAAAAGCACAGTTGTCCTGGTCTTGCAGACATCTCTACCTACGGGTCTGAAAAGTTTTGAAAACCATGGTGCTGTCCGGGTATAATCAGGAACTTAAAGTCTTCTGGCATAGGCCAGAAATATTTTGGCTGGAGTGTGAAATTCCAAGAGCTGTTAGGTATTAAAAGAGTCTGAAGGAGTTGCAACCTGAGCATGTCTAGTATGGAGACTCTGAGATGCAATAAATCACCATCATAATGCTGTTTTTACAGAGTGAAAGTAAACTTTCAGGTGTCACTTTTGGTGCTGTGATCAAAGGTTACTTTTTGCCTCTGCTTAATCTCTTACACTTCACAACTGCTCTCTTCCTTAATAGTGAGACACACTTACAAATGTGCTGTCCTGCTTCCCAACTGATGTCACCTGGCTGAACTTCACGTTACTGCCTGCTGTCTCACGCCCAGTCCATCCCACACACACATATGCTGGCCTCCTTGCACAAAACCACGTGCGGCACCCCACACGCTTCTGCAGACGTTCTCTCTCCCTCTCTCTCACACACACACACTCGTAGAGCTTTACACCTTTTCCCTCCTGTCTCATCTTTTAGTCACTTCTTAAAGATGCTGGCAGTCATTTGGTTGAGACAGTCGAAACCCCTGAAACATTCTGAAAAGAAACATGCCGAAGCCGAAACACATGGGAAGAGAAAAAGCTCGTAGTAATTTTTGTTGTATCACTTTCGTACAAGGCTTCATGTGTGGTGAGTAACTGGTGTACGTAAGGATGCTTCAAATAGAAAAGATCTCAAAGAAGAAATCTTAAATCCTATGTAGAAAAATAAGAGTGAAATCTCCCTCCTTTCTTCCCTCTGTCTTCAAAATATGCTTTTCCACCCCATAGCCAGCCCCAACCGTAACGTGAGGGTCTCTGTGGGCTCTGACACATACATGAGGGGGAGTGCACATGAAGTACCAGTCTAATAATTGTTTTTTATTTTTTCCTCCTCAGTTTGTTGCTCAGCCAAACTGCCAGCAGCTACTAGCAACGCTTTGGTATGATGGCTTTCCAGGATGGAGGCGGAAACACTGGGCAGTAAAACTTTTGACTTGTGTCACCATCGGACTGCTATTTCCTATGCTATCCGTGGCATATCTGATTGCACCGAAGAGCAGGCTGGGACTGTTCATTAAAAAGCCATTTATAAAGTTTATCTGCCACACTGGCTCTTACCTAACCTTCCTCTTCATGCTCCTGCTGGCGTCACAGCACATCGTCAGGACTGACCTTCACATGCAGGGACCACCTCCCACCATCGTGGAGTGGATGATCCTGCCCTGGGTTCTAGGTAAATCACAAACACAAAAATGTCTGAGCCGCAGTCGCCTGACTCGCACCCATGGCAACTGTGTGGAGACTCATTCCTGATCTCAGCATCATCAGCATGTAAAGAGATTTGGCAGCCAGCTTCTGTAACTGCATAGAACAGCTGGGCTCCTTCTGGAACAACAGATCCTGTTGGCCTAGGGCTCTTCTGCTGTTCATATTGCCGTCTGACATGCCTTTAGACATGACCCTGGGTAAACCGCAGCAGACGCAGCTCTCCCCCAGCTTCCCCCATGCTCTGTGTGAGGAACGGGTTAGGAATTAGCTCGGGGTCATGCTGGTAACACGCAGTGTCACTTCTCATGCTGGCTTGGTTCTGCCGGCTGGTACACCGCAGAAGGCAGTGCCAAGAGCACGTCTCTGCTTTCGCCCTCTCACTGGTCTGCTCCCAGAGCCAGCGTGCGGGTACCAGGCCGGTTTATTCCTGGGCTCCCAGGCTCCCAAATAGCCCACAGGAAAGCAGCAAAGGGAAGATAAATCTCACTCTGCCTTATGCCTCTGTGCTGATAAACACTGTCCAAATCAACACTGAGCTCTCTAATATAAGCAGCAGGAGGGAGTATTTATTATCAGAATTATTATCAGAAATATTATCAGTATTTATTATCAGAATTATTATCATTTGGTCTGGCTTGGGCAGCCACAACTGTGAAGAAAAGGAGGTGCTGTATTCCTGAGGGCAGGATGTACGGGTGAGGTAGTGAGATGGGATGGGAGAAGGCAGATAGAGCCGCTGAGGGAGAAGAGCAGAGGAGCATAGCTGGATATGTTTTTGATGAGCGAGAAGTATTTGCCCTTTCAAACTCAGCTCCAGCACAACAGCAAGTGCAAATCTGTGGACTCATTAGAGGCATGATCTCTCCTCTAATTAAGCTCCCATCTCCCTTGCTGTGCCATTAATGTGCAGTACTACTCTGAGCTGGTGTGTTACTCGGAGGCCTGCTCACGGGCAATGGTTTCCACACCTTTCTAGCTTTCCTCCAGCCTCTGTCCGTTCAGCCCAGGTCATTTCAGTGCAAAAACCCAGAGGTCAGGTAACAGTGAATTGCGACTCTCTTGTAGGGGTCAGTGGCCTGGAAAGCCACGCTGACGCTTTGTGAGGACACATCTCACAAACCTCAATCTCTGGAACTCACCTTACGACTCTTCAGTGCTTCCACCTCTGCTTTCCTATGCCTGCTGGCCCCTCTCCTGGTAAGACCGGGTCCCAGCTCCTCGTTTCTGTGGTGGCTCTGGATCAGGCTGCTGGTTCTGTGCTGAACAAACCAAGCTGTTCCCTGTGCCAAACCTAAAATTGCTGATGGAAAACGAGGAAAGAAAGTAAGAGTTGCAAACATGCTCACAAATCACACTTCCCATTGTGACTCAGGGCACTTTGCTGCTTGCATAGCTCTACCACAACTTACAAATGGTAACTCAAGCCTCGTTATCTTATTAAACTGATTTACGGCACTGAAATGCATGTGTTAGTAAAACTTCAGAATAAGCTGAGAAGGTTAAATGTCTTTTCTGAGCTCAGGTGATCTCTGCACTTTATCCTTAACTTCACGGTTAAAATTGAGGGAAATGGTAGGCATTTCAGCAAAATTGATTTGCAGATGAAAGAAGGATAATCCATTTAAAAAACCCTTTCAAAATCACCTCTTCCAGCTGTCTGCTTTTCTTTTTGAGTTCCTTTGTTTCAGATAAATAGGGATATTGTGAGACTGTTTATTAAATGGATAAATTAGAACAGTTTCACCAGATTAAACATTATTATTTAAGAAGTATCTTCCACTATAAAAGGAGAGAGAGAACAGGCACACACAGCATTGCTGTAACTATAGTAACCAGCAGTGATAACTCACTATTAATACAATATATGAGTTCTTCAACAGGCTCCTCTCCATTGATTTATTTTATGATTTTGTGTGCATGCAAAGATTTGGAGGCAGCTGTAATAAAATTACATTATTGGCCTTGACATTGTGCTTGCCTGACCATTGACCTGCCGGCTGGCAGCTGAAGAGCGAAGATTGATATCTGGATGTTTGCAGCAGTTCCTTTCAACATCATCAGCTCTTCAGGCTGAACTTTCAGGTCCTAAAACTTGAGTCGCAAGTAGCATTTCAGTGACCACTGCAGCATCCTGTGGTTAGGTATGGGTAGCAGTGTGGGTAACTATATTGATAATGCACCTGAAGTTGTATTTTGGGGTTTTTTTTTTCTTTTCACACATGTTTCAGGTCTTCATTTAAGGATAATGGAGTAAACTGGATAATTCAAAATAGCTGGGGGCTCTAAAGACATTCTCAGAAGCATGTAGGTGATGAAGGAGCCTAGCTGCCCTTTGCTTTTTAATGGCACTTGGGCTCTAAAAATACCTAAACAGTTCTACAATAAAGGACGTATAAGTTACTTGAAATTAGAATTGTATGCCAGGGGAGTTTAGCAGTCTGGTAAAGAACTTCAGAAGCTGCCCCTCACCCCTCCAGCTGCAAGGAGGTATAGTGAAGCTTAGCAAGTGCCGACAATTATTACCAGGAGGCATTTCAGAGTTGAGATGATGGGCTCTGGCCATATCCTCGGGAACAAATATTCACCTCGCAAAACCCATAGCCATGTTTGACGTTAGGTGAGTCATTGCTGAGAGACGTGGTGCCAGGCTGCAGTGCCCTTTTCCATGCTGAGTCCTACCTTTTTTTCACAAATACTCCCCATGGGCTTTTTGTGCAGCAAGATGCATAAATACGGTGACTGAGCATAGAGAATGAATTCACTTCTCCTTTCTTTGGTGCGATATTTCCAGGTCAGGGAGGAAATGTACTGGCACGCAGAAGCTCGTACTAGCTGCATGTTCTGCAGAGAAAGTCAGGAAAAAATCTGTACTATCCAGCTGAGCAATGAATTACTTACAGTTTCTATGAGAGCAGAAGACAATCTATTAGAAACTATAGCAAATACAGTTGCTTAAATAGTTCATTCATGTAGAACAAATTTCAGCTGAGCCAATCCACTTGTACTGGTTATAACTAACATATGTTTCCAGCAGTCTCCTTGTGTGGGTATCTGGAGCCCTGGATAGGATTGGTCTTTTTCATATCTCTACACTATATTCCCCACAGAGCTGTAAAATGTCTCATAATCAACAGTATTATTATCCTGTAGAAGACAGGAGGGATGAGACATTTTCTCCAAGCTGTTAATTTAGAACTGTCTTCTATTACCTCAGATACACACAGTGCTTTAATGGTAAATGATACCTCATCCTGACAATGAACTCTCTTTCTACAGGTTTTATCTGGGGAGAAATCAAGGAAATGTGGGATGGTGGATTCAATGAGTACGTACATGACTGGTGGAATCTGATGGATTTTGCAATGAACTCCCTCTATCTTGCAACTATCTCCCTTAAAATTGTTGCCTACGTCAAGGTACAGTAACTTGGGAGAGAGAATTTGTAACTTGCGTGTGAGAACCGTGGTACACAGGGTAGAAACTGTCAATCAAAATTACAGATCAAAGAGAATAGCTGCTTTTCAAGCAGCCCAGTTTTGAAAATTCACCTGGAAAGCTTACAAATTTGTTTGGAGAATGATTCTCCTTCTCATCCTGACTCTTCCATTAAGACTCAAGTAGATTGTTCAGGCGTTGGGTAGAAGATTCCCCATTTGCTGTTCATACTGTTGCTACTCAGTTGCCAAAGATACATTTTGTTTTCCGTACTGTCACTGGGCCTCTTTCAGCAGTGCTAGGCATAGTGAAAACATGATTTTTAAATAAAACAGTACAGGAAAAACAAGAATAGGGTTATCTACAGCCAAGATTTATAATCTGTAGTCCTACAGATCTATAGATTACTAATCAGAAGTTTGTGAAAAGTCTACTAAGAAAAGCAAGCCTGCTAGTAGGAGGCTTCCATCTGATATAAAGGAGTCAACTTAGTCTCTTCAATATTTAAACTGTAGGCAAGGAAATGACAAAGGAGCATGCTGGAGTTTTAACACTGTGTAGATTCTTCACTGTCATGTTCCATTTAGAGGAAGAATGCACATCGGAGCTCATCCTCAAAAGCACCTTCCACATTTATAAGCTTCTGATGCTCCAAGTTAGCGTGTGCATGTTTTGAAGCCAGAGGATGGCCTGAAGCGCTTTCCTTCTGTGTCTCTCTTTCAAAGACACAGCCAAGGCACAAATGGCCTCCTGCAAACTTCCTTATGCGGCGGCTCTCTCTGACTTCAGTTGGAGCTGCGTGCTTGGCCCAGTTCTTTCCTTGGTATGACCCAGCAGCAACTTCACTACAGTTAATGTAATTACTACAGTCTAACTCAAGTAACCAGAGTCTGCTCCTTGGCCACTTACACCCCTTCTAGTTTTGCTGTGCTGCTCTGTTGGTTTTGCCCCGGTAGAAGGGCACTACTATTTTTAGCCCAGCTCCTAATAACCAGGACGAGCACTTTCCCAAAGCAACCTTGTTCAGTCCCACCCAAGCATGTACGCTGGCAGAGAGGAAAACAGGAGAAAATTTCACAAAGCTCACTCATGCCAAAATGGCAAGGCTTTTATAAAAAACTCTTCAGCAATCAGTCCTGCTATGGGGCCTTTTTAAAATCCAGAAAGCTGCATAGCGGTGAGGTAGTTTTTCTACGGGAAAAGCTTTAAGATAGTTGCTGCTCCCTGAAGAGGCAGCTCTGTAACAACATCAAAGCAGGAACAGATTACTTCTCTTTTCTCCCAACATTCAGAACCAGTGAGGAAATTAGAGACTTGAAAGGTTGGTCTTTAAACAGTGAGCATTCAAAAAAATATATGCTGGAAATCGCAAGATTCACGAACAAATCTTAAAATGTTAACAACCTCGTTATTTCTCTTCCTCACACACAAATTACTAGAAGAGCTGGGCATCCACAGATTTGTACAGTCACACACTGAGGTTTAAATTCATAGCCAAACCACGAGTACAAAGGAAGTACAGCTTTGTTTGTGTTCTCTGTAAGAACTACAGAAACGTAGGCCAACTACAAAGACCTCCATGCCAGCAAACAAAAGAAAGCTTACAGGAATGTATCAGTGTTGCGCACAGATCAGACCCACTCGGATTAAACCCGGCTGATCTAAGGTCTGCTCCTGACGAGGACCAGTGTCAGACAATCCTGAGAGGTACATAAAACCGTGCACAGGAGTAGTTCTGAAGCAGCGTGCTCACAGAAGTCTCTTTGACTCATATCACTCAGAGGTTGCAGTATGCTCTTAAGCATGAGGATTTGTAATGTTGATAATGGCTTCAAAATCTTTTGCAACGTGATTTGCAAAGGTTTTTGTTATTTATAGAACAGCCCCGAGCTGTACAGGCTGGTATATGTGCCGATACACCGTATTCTAACACTTCTTAGAACTTCAAAGGATTACATGGACATACAGATTTCTGAGAAATACCAGAAAAATAAATTGCTTACTGGCACTAATGTTTTCCATCCTTGTTTTTACGTGGAGATTTTTTCTGTTGATTTGACTGGTTCCAAGACCTGGCCTTAATATTGTCCAATACCAATGAAATCTTCAGGCTAATTATAGGGTAAAAATACTTCCTTAATCAGTTTTCATTTGCTGCATTGAATTATCATGTCAGGAGGAAGAGTAAATGTGACTGCCTGGCCTAACTTGTTTGTACTGTTCTGTACACATCTCTGCTGTGTTTCGTCTTCGGATGCCTAACCCAAACACCTCCAGCCCCCCAGATAGCCAGCTTCATAAGATCCCTCTGAAACCTCCCGTTTCTCTACTACCTGTGGTGCTGGGCTGCTCTGAAGAGACTACCGTTTCCCAGGCAAGGATGTACTGTCAGTTTGTAAAGGGCCAAAATATGACCTTAACATCTAGCTTTAAAGCTAGATGTGAGATGAAGACGACCTTTTCACATTCCTTTACATGCAGTCTGTGCTAAACCCCAGCAAAGAGCTCCTGGGCAGCCATGTCCGGCCAGCACGCAAAAGAGAATCGCGAACAACCGTGCAAATCTGCTTTCTAGGCAGGGGGAGGCTTTCCCATCACAACCATCCGCCCCCACTGCTGGATGTCGGCAAAAAGTTAACCTGTCTGCCTGTTTGTAAACATTTTAAGACCTGTCTTCAAGTCACGTTAACAGGCTCAGGCCATGATGTTCATGGAATAAAGAACAGTTTGGAAATGTCAGAAGCATTCAGAGGTCATGCTGAAATGCCTTTGTATCATGTCTCAGCTCCTTCATACAGAGGAATAGTTCAAAATACCAATTTGCTTTTAGCTGTGCCCTTGAAAAAATCGTAAGCTCGTGTATTGGACCTTCAGATTGAAATAGAAAGTCCCTGCAAACTCATCTGTCAGTGTGATATTGATACAATTTCCTTTTAACAGGTACAAAAACTATTTTAGGAGTCCTAAACACGCCAGCTACACTATTAGCTCTGTTTCTCTAAGTTAATTTTTGTCTTTTTATACATGCTAAATGAGCAGAGATGAATGCTAAAAGGACAATTATTCCTTGATGCTAAGTTTTCTTTGGCTCTGTTCTGTTGTGCCAGTGCAGGTAAGCCAGAGCAGTTACATTTCCACAACCAGCTCTTTTGCGTTACCTATTTGCGTCTGTGCTTCTGCTTTTTACAGTTACATTGCAAACCAAGTTAATGTTATAATTGATGCACTCAAATGTATCCGGTGTTTGAGCTGTAATTATGACCTCCGCTTTAGCGACTCTCCTAAAATTGCCATGACAAATTAACTAACAAGAAGATTAATATGAAGAAAGCATTTTGGTTCTGGGCTGTTGACACTTTTTTTTGATCAAGTCAGCTTCAATCCTGAATCCTGCATGTTGGTCTGACAGTAGCTGAGACTTAAGAGTTTAGAAGTGCTCCTCGTGTCACCAGTACCTGGTTACTATTCACGTGTGAAGCATTTGCATCAGCAGGTGTGACTTTTTGAGTTATATCAGAGTAATTACAACATAACTCACTTTTATACCCTTGTTATTTCTTTCAGTATAATGGTTCTCGTCCGAGGGAGGAATGGGAAATGTGGCACCCGACTCTCATTGCAGAAGCCCTCTTTGCAATATCCAACATTTTAAGTTCCTTGCGTCTCATATCCCTGTTTACAGCAAATTCACACCTGGGACCCCTGCAGATTTCTCTGGGACGCATGCTGCTAGACATCCTTAAATTCCTTTTTATCTACTGTCTGGTGCTTCTGGCTTTTGCCAATGGACTGAACCAGCTTTATTTTTATTATGAGACCAGTGCCTCGGAGGAACCCAACAACTGCAAGGGGATCCGGTGTGAGAAACAGAACAATGCCTTCTCCAC
This sequence comes from Chlamydotis macqueenii, assembly GCF_036417535.1. Lineage (NCBI taxonomy): Eukaryota > Metazoa > Chordata > Aves > Otidiformes > Otididae > Chlamydotis > Chlamydotis macqueenii. The sequence goes on from NC_141566.1 coordinate 3,400,183, forward strand.
GTAAGACATCCTTTTTTTGGTCTGTTTTTAAGGTTGACTTCCACTGTGCCCTGTCTTACCTGCCTTTGCCTGTTGTCTGGCACTGCAGTGAAAAGTGCCTTTATTTATTCATTCACAAATACCAGCTGAGCTGGTTAACTGTGCAGGAAAGGTGTGAGTTAACTGGGGCAGACATTCTGCTGAGCTTTGCTGTCAGAAAGACTCATACTTAGGTCTGGAAGTGGGAGGCAATCGTTTTAGTTCTGGACCAAAGAGTCCTGCGACTTAAATTTTATTCTGGCTACATACAATTTCAGTATATCTGAGAAAGCAAGTATCCTTTTGCCATAATAATTGTTTTATCTGATCCTGAGGAAAGGAGGGGCAGCTAAACAAAATGTAGAAAACAAGGGATAAATCTATGCAAAGAAGGTATTAATAAATAATGTGATACAGCAACAACAACAGTCTCACCTAGGCCATTTTTATGCACACATGATGTTGCAGGCTTCTCTGATTTCCTTGCAGTGGGGTGAGACTAAAATCCCAGCAAAATCCTTTTTGCTGGAAATGCTGGTACTTTACTGAGATGTTGGCATGGAAATTGCTGTGATGACAGCTGGCAGGGCTGAAAGAGATAGCACATGCTGAAAAATAACATGAATTGTCTTTCTGATGTATTTATTTTAATTACTAATAGTGGAAATAATTATAATAATCAGCCTCCACCCGATTGTTCTCACTGCTTGCACAGTACTTAAAGCACAATGGGAAGAGAGGTAAATAAAGCACGGTCTAGAAAAAGGCCTACGCCCTGCAAACAAGCAAAACACAACTGTTGTCCACCACTTTATCCTGAATTAAATAAAACTTGTCATCATGCCCAATAATTCTCCACCCTTCCTCAGCTGAAGGCTTGAGGTCAAGAAAGGATTTGTGACATATTGGCACTGTTATCAGAAGCAGATGATGGCTGGGGCCACACGATGAGGTTGGAAGAGGAGAGGCTCCAACATTGTCCTGCGGGCTCCCTCCTTAGAAGAAGCGGAGGATTTCCATGGGATGGAGTCCAGCCTTGCAAGAGCATCATGACCTGGTAGAGCAGATGTGATGCCATTTTCAATTCTGGAGCGGGAACACCGTAGGCTTGATTAATTTTCTTACTAAACCCATCTATATCTGGAGGAAGTGAATGGAACTGCACTGTGCTAATGAAAAACAGAATTAAAGACTTCAGTCTTTTTTCTATTTTAATTGCTTCGCATGGCCCAGAGCGTGTTGTGTTGCCCTTGCAAAGGAATTAAATAACAAATACCATTCCTTCATCCTCGCCAGCAGCTGGAGGGAGAAGTGTTTGGCAAGCACAGTGTTTATTATAAAGTGGCAACTTCGAGCTCACAACAGGTCAAACCCACGAAGTTCAGGACTAGAGCCTGCCTGTCCACGGGGCTAGGGTAACAGATGTATTCAGTTCTGCATTCTGGGTTGGACCTGTCCCCATTGCAAACCAGTTGTTTTACAGATTTCACTGTCAGCAGGTTAGTGGAGAAAACAACAGCAGGCTTGGACTAAAGAAAAAGAGCGTTGGGTCAACAGGGAAAGAAAAAAGATCCTAAATTCTGTAAAGAAGGTGTAATATCCTGAGAACTGGAAATGATACAGAGCCGCTTAACAGAAAGCGTGCAGATAGCTTAAATACAGGCCACAATTTCTCCCACCCTAACATTCAGTTTAAACCCCCTGCCAAGGAGAATGCAGCACAGAAAGGAAATTGAGGGGGCTCAGCCTTTGTGGCAGAGGTTTGTTTAAAACAAAACAGCGCTGGGAGGGGATCCATTAGGGCTGAGGTCTCCTGGCAGGGGACAGAATGCTCTGCAGTTACTTTTTGTTTGAGACTTGCTTAAGAAATTTATTTAACGTGTTCTTAAAAGTTTAAATAGTTGTTATTAACACCCCCGGTAGAAGCTGACATTTGGCCCTTGAGCAGAGGCACAGCATGGGTGGCTGGCGAAGAACGAGCAACCTGCGCAACAGAAAATTATATTCTTGGGCCGGGGAGAGCGAGCGTGGCTGGAGTGAATTCAAGGCAGGGCTGCTGTTACCGCAAGTTTGCTCATAGTTCATGCCTAATGGAAGAATAAATGTAAAAAGCTTTCAATCAGTCCCCTTTGATTCCTACCAGCATTTCTAGGCAATCGCACAATGAGATCTAATTTTGTAAGGGAAGGGAAAGCGGGACGCCGCTCATGTTTGAACAGCTTGTTTAAAATGTGACACCTATTTACTGGTGCATTATTTCCTATTACTCCCAAAGGATGGGTTTAATATTTTCTTGGTGAGGAAATTTTCTGCATCGCAAACACAGATCATGGAAAAGTAATATCCCTTTGTGACAGCAATGAGGTGAAGGCATGAATAATTTAAGGTTTTATGCTTTGGCCTCACCATCCCTTTAGAAAGCAGAGTGCCTACCGCTTAGGCAGACACTTTGAAAATATGTTTATTGCTGTGGTTCTGGCAACTGAAGGAGGGAGAAGAGAGGAAGAAGACGAAGGGGTGGAGGAAGTCACACCGCGCTGCCTGCTGTGGCATTCTCCCTGAAGGGTCGTGCTGGTCACTGCGGCTGTTTCTCCAGGGACTGCAGGAGGTCGGGAGGGCTCCTGTGGCAGAGGGGTCACTTGCTCTCTCTAAGCTGCCGTGGAGTGGGGTGGAGCTCTGAGATTTCTCCTGTTTGGTTAACATCCAGAATAAACCCAGCAGGAGGGTTAGTCTCTCAACCACAATTTCCAAAATTCTTTTTTTTATAGCTGCTTCTCCAAAGTAGGGTGAGCCCCACCTGAAACACTTACTGTGAAAAGAGAGTGTGGTTCTGGCCTGTCAGTAAACACCGAGGAGAGAGTAACTAAGCTTACTTCTATGCAAAGTTGCAGAAGACAGTTGCTGTCTTTTTCAAGGGAGACTACATGGCCACGTGTAAATATACTGGCCTTAATCTGGGCCCAGATTATACTCGTGGTTAGTACTATGAATTCAGAGCAATGCGCTGATCACTTCTCAGACTGATTTCAGTTTCATGACAGGAACCTCTGTCTCCCCTGAGCCTACAGCCTAAGCTGTACTTCTGCTGCGGAGAGTTAAGTTAAAAGATAGCTGGCACTCCACCATTTTATTAGAAGAATGCTTAGCATTCTTTGGTTAATCCTTATTCTACCACCTCACTTATTTAATAAACCTAAAAAACAGCCTGACTTCTGGGAGAAAGGGTTCTTGCTGTGAAGAGTCTCTATACTTTTGGCCAGTGAAAAACACTAGGTATGTCCTCAAAATATAAAGAAACTAAATCCCCATGTAAAGCACAGGGGTACATGTAGAACAGATGCCTGGAGAAGCTGGGTGAACAGATTTCTGGTATGTCAAGTAAGTATCTGAATTATTTGTATTGATTTTTCTAGTAGGAGCATTTGAAAATATCTGCTAACCTCAGGCCAAAATGGAAACTCTAAAACAGGCATATAAATGTCATATTTTGATGATATAAATATCATATTTTGGAAAGCCAAAACAAAGATGCCCAAATAGAGCAATTATTTAGATTGCTGATTATGTATTTGACGTGATTGCGAAAGGTCACTTGTCTCTGGCTGAAGCCAACCCAGACCTGGAATGATCTCATCAGCCGTAAAGCACAGCGAGGTCAGGTCTAGTTCATCTGTGGAAGCAAGACTTCAAAAAAAAGAAAACCTCTCGAGCCGAATTAATGTGATGACTCCCTTTCATCTGAGTCATTACTGATCAGTTGTTGCTGCACGCTGTTGAGGGCACTGCACTGGGGTGGGTGGGAGCTGCTGCACAAACAAGCCACAGCAACCAGCATTGCTGACAGCCGGGGTCCTGGCACGCTGGCCTGGCTCACTTGCAGCTGAAGTAATTGCAAGCTCTCAGCCTATATCAGCGCAAAGGTGCAAGTGAGCCTGATTTCCCGCATCTCCTACCTCGCAATGCCTCGTTGCGCGCTATTTAACCACTGTGGTCATGGCCTGGGTTCCCTGAACATTTAGTCTGCAGAGATTTTAATGAGGCAGGAACTGATTAAACAGGAGAGTTTATATCTGTAGATGACGGCAGTATCACAGCACGGCAGTTTTAATTAGAGGGAATATATTGTAACTGTTCTTTGCATGTGTGTAGAGTGGGAAAGGGAACCTGGGGTGCCTTCAGGGCAGTTAGGCTTGTTGGATCTCACAAGGATGTGAACAGGGCTCTCAAACAGGTAGCCAATGTTGATGTGACAAAACTCTCACATGTCTGTGTGTTCCCCACCTGAACACTGCTCGAACTGGGCATTATTTCTCATTCCCCAGAGCCAGGTTGCTAAGTGAAAATCGGTTTCATTTGCAGACTTTTCGAGACCCTCCAGTCACTCTTCTGGTCTGTGTTCGGTCTGCTGAATCTCTACGTCACCAACGTGAAAGCCAGACATGAGTTCACAGAATTTGTTGGGGCCACTATGTTTGGGACCTACAATGTCATCTCCCTTGTTGTGCTGCTGAACATGCTCATAGCCATGATGAACAACTCCTACCAGCTCATTGCCGTAAGTCACCTCGTTCTCTCCCTTTTTGCTTTTATTTTTCTCTGCGTGCCTCACCTGTTTAGCTTACAGCAAGTGTGTATCTTCTGGGATGCTGGAGACTGCTGCCCCCAGTTTTTGACAGTAGATAGTTGGGATTTCTGCTCACTAGCCTGAATCACGCTTGCGGAGGAGGTTTTGCTCTGTTTGTAATGCTTCTTAGCTGGAAAAGGCTTATCAGCCGAGATCTGCCCTGGTCTTCTCCTGTAGAGTAACCTCACTAAGCACCTTGTCATTAGCAACTGATTTACTCTGTAGCAGAGAGGGTATGTAAAAGGGAAGCCTTCCCACTGCTTCCTGATGTTTGTTTTTCACTTCAGGGGGGTGTTGTATATTTTTTTTACCTCTGTTCTATTACTATTTTCTCATTTGAAACCATGTGTGTCAGGAGCCCAGTCTTATTCCGTAGACTTCCCAGTTAAATTAGATCATTTCCACCTGTAACAGCAGCCAGTCTCCTGGTAGCTCACTCTGCAGACCTGTAGGCTTCCTGCGTAACCTCAGTGCAGGATGGATCTGACCTGAGGCACCTCAGGGCTGCCACTTGGCTGTAGAGCCAGTTTCAAACGTAACCTTCTCTTCGTCTGAATGCTCAAAACCGGTCTCTACTGTAACCTCATTCTGTGTATCTAAAAGCCAATCTGTACATCGATGATTAAATTTGTCAACAGATTGAAAACTAAAGCAGCATGGCTCTGCATTTTAAGGCTCTTCAGGTAAACTACACAGAAACAGGATGGGAGGAAGCTAAACCGTGTGTGCATAGTACTTAAGGTAAACCAGTGGGCACTTACTTTCCGGTTCTGATGCCGAACATGGTAGTTCAGAGATGGTGAGGTGGTGAAGTGTCACATCATCTGTCCACAGGAACAGGAAGGTCATTTGTGTCTGCAGCTGGTCACTCAGAAGTACAGGCAGAGTAGAGAATTTCTTTTCTGCTTTGGATGACTCTTGGATTTACTCTAGAAGATAGAAGATAAAGAACCAACATCAGCTCTCCTACTGTTTCTGTTTCCAACTTCCTGGACAAATCTCTGGGGAAATGTATGGGTGAGCTCCTTTCCTGACTAAGCAGACAGAGGAGAGTATGGAGTTGTCTGCTTGAACAGTTTCCACAACTGCTGTTGATATCTGCTGACTCAAGTGGCTCCCAGATTTAGCTATCTAGTCCAGCTGGGCACAGACACATCAAATCGGTGATACTTTTGGTCATCTGATGTTTATCACGTTAAAAAGTATGAGAAAAACTGGACCACTGACCTTCCAAACGAGCAGAAAAGCAGCTTATCACAAAAGCATCACTGCTGCTTTATCAGTCTGTTTCAGTGCTTTCTCTTTGTTCAGTGCTGCTCCTCACATTCCAGGGAGACTGGAATGACGGGCAGAAAACAAAGATACTCTCCTTGGCCATTTTCTCCCATTCCCCTTCCTTTCTGGTCATCAAATAGGCTTGACACTGACACAAAGCCCAAGAATAGCAGTATTTGCTATTCACTGGGATACAAACCACTCATCATGCTTTTCCCTGAGTAATTGGAGTCATGCAGTGACACATTACGAACAGTCCCATGTGACTTAGAGAGACCCATCATAACAATTAACTGAGGTGAGTGGTCCAGAGTGGAGCGTTGTGGTAATGTTTTTATATCTGGAGCAGCTGGGAGCAGTGAATTGCCCCATCAGAAAGTATGCCTGTGAGAGACTTGAGGGTGAAGGACTGAACTCACCAGATAATCTACGCGTAACAGGCAATTCAGCGTGCCGCATGAGCCCCCTGCTCAGAAGAGTGACAGTGGAAATGCTACAGGATATTTCTTTGCCACTTAAGCTGTCATATTGCAATTGCTAGTGAGAGCAGTGACATTTCTCGGGAAGGCAAGAGGCAGTCACTTCCAGCCTTTCCTCGTGCGGGGCATGCAGCTTGTTTTTTGAAGCTAGTATTTCGGCACGCTCACAGCATTGTCTCAGGGACAAGTTTTCTTCATGTGTCTTCTAAGGGCAAATCTCAATTAATCTCTTCCCTGAAGAAAACAACTCATTAATAAAGGCTGAGCTTTATGACTGTAGGTCATTTTTTAACCTCCTGTAATCAGGTCTGCCCCTTTCTGAATCACAGTAGACTGGTTGCTAAACTGGACATTTCTTCCTGGTATTTATATTCCATGGAATACACATGGAGTGACAGCATTCCAGGGAGGGAGGAGGGAAAGGACCAAGCAGCCCTTGGAGTGGTGTGGAGGTCGTCTTCTCCAATACGTCAGTAGGAAATCTTGTGCCATGTGCAGGGCTCTGCAGAGAAATAAAATGAGCTAAGCATCAGGGAAGAGAGTGCATCGCTGCTTGTTGATTTCCCTGCAGTGGAGTGGTCAGGACATCTTAATTAATTCCACTTGTTAATGAGCCAGTGGCACTGCTGCAATGCAAACAGTCTTTCTCCCCTTCTTTGTTCCAGGGACAAATATGTTAATGCTTTTGTAGCAGATATTTTTCAGGTTAGCTTTTCTCTGTTGTCTCCTACATACATGGATTTCTGACGTGAGGTTAGCAAAAGGAGAATCCAGGCTGCTCTTTTGTCGCTCCTCGCCGTCTCCCTGGTATGGGGGTTAGGGCTTGGCGGTTAATTAAGCACTGCAGGCACACGGCATGAAACCACAGGGGGTCTGTGGAAGACAGGGCAAGGTAAGCGAAGACTAAAACTCCACACAGCTTTGAGTGATTCCTGACTCACAGAAGGAAGAATTTTTCTGCTATAATTTTGTTTGGTTTTTTACTAAGCTATTTCAGACTTCAATAAATACATTTTTCTAGGTGTAGCCTGAAGCAGTTTCAATGTTGATTTTTTTTTCATACAGCCCATTTTTCTCTTTTGCCAAACCATTGTCAAAGAGCTGGTTGACAGACACTATTTTTCACCGACAAAGCAAACAAAATCCAAATGCCCCCCAAATTTCCATTTGCTTTGCAGTGTTTCAGTGTGTGGAGATCAGAATTTTCTATAGAAGCAGCACAGAATGCAACTGGATGTTACGCACTGCCGGTTCTCCTCTCAGTACTTTCCCAGATGTGACAGAAATACCATCACCTGATGAATAGAAGAGGAGGATGTCATGATGACAAGAGGAAGAACAATGGAATTTATCTGAGAGTAGCCAGGTGGCTCCATCGTTTGTAAGTGACAGAAAGTAACAGGGAGGCTAACGAGGGCCCTTCATGGGATAGGCTCTTTCTCATCGGATTGCCACTTGGCTGCACCTGAAGTTACACAATCGTTCTGCCACTTTGTAATTTTTTCAAAACAACGTGATAGTGGGTGTTACTGGAGGTCCTAGGGTGCAGGTACATTTTGCAGGGAATTAGCAATCTATGCATATTTTCTGAAAGCACGTTCCTTATGGACACACCCGTGATATTCTGGGAAGTCATGCAGGAATTAGTCACTGGAACTGTACCAACGGTTCCGGCTTGGCAGCTGCAGGAGCAATAAGAAGCAATATCAATGGAAGAACAGCAGCCAAGACCAGTCTGCGGGAGAAAAACCGTAGGGCCGTGAACTCGTAATCTGAGTTCCAGGTGAGTTAGAGCGATAAGTGGCACACGGCAGCGCTAGGCATCCCACTGACTTATTAAGGAGAGATGGAAGCACTTGCAGCTTTCAGATGTTTTAGGAAAGTACAATGATGCTTAATACTTCAGGGATAGCATCACACCAAAGTAGGCCTGAGAAAAATTACCTCTTAACCACTGTGCATGAAAGCGAAGGCTTCAAGTGTGTGATACACGGTGTACGGGTGATGTTGGAATCACGACTTCGCTCTAGCAGTATGTACTGAAGTTACAAAATTGTTTTGTGTATTGTATTTTGTGTCCTCCTGTTGGGTTGTATGTCTGCTATTTCAAGCTAGTTCATCTCAGACAGATGCATGTTTAATTTTTTTTAAGCGCGTCTCTGCGAGTAGAGTGTATGACCAAATTGAAACGTAGCTGCCAGTATTTGGATTGGAAAAATTGGGGCATTGGACACCAAGCTAGGAGTGCAGTTTTAAATGATGGAATGAAATAGACTGGATTAGCACATATTGTGGAGGATAAGAAGGAAAATTATAAATATTTTGCATAGCAAAACAAAAGCTGTACAGTAAACAGCTGTATATGCAGCTAAAAATGAGTTCAGAAATTTTTGACTTTAAGTGCAGTGATGTTGTGCATGGCATTTTCTGCCTTTTTGCAGAGGAGAGAGCTTAAAACACAGAGGAATATAAAGAGTTTTCAGCTCCCTATTACATTGTTTCCAAGATGACTTTGGGTTTCCCCCAGGAAGTAGTATCAAACTTTTCTTGATCTACAAAGAATAAGAATTCCTCTAGTTTTCTGCACCAATTGAACTCCCCCAGCACCACGGCAGTAATTGCTACCCAGTTTAATTCGCAACAGCAGCAGAAATTCTCTTCCCCGCTGTGATCTATGACCCTTAGGACTGTCAGAAAAAATCTTGCACCTCCTCTGCTTGCATGACCTGCATGGTTATTACTTGGTGGTTTTGCTAAGGAAGAATTTTACAAATCAATAAACTTAAACTTCAAGACACACAGCTGGATAGTCCCTGCACGTGGCAGGTTTTGGGGTGGTGGACTGTCTCCTTATAGAGGTAATGCCAGCTCCAAAGCCCAGACTTAAATCTAAGCTATTGTAAAGCATCAGGAAGCGTTCATCTCACAAGCCCCATTTTAGACCCATTAATTTGAATTTCTGAGGAGAAATTGAGATATGTTTGTTTTTTAACTGTGTCATACTGCAGGAAATGAAATTATGCTCTTGTTATACTCTTGTTGCCAATATGAGCTGGGATTAATGTCTCTTGAAGGTTTTTATGGTGCAGCAAAACAACTAGAGTCTAGAAAGGGGATTAAATGGCTCTTCTTCGGCTTGCCAGCTGAATGAAATACCACTGCGTGTCCCCCAGTTTGCTGGCCCTCAGGGGCTCCCGCTGCCCAGCACACACATCCTGCTGATCACTGCCCACGTGCAGGCCCCGTGTCCTGCGTGCAGGAAACACGCTCAAGTCTTTTCTTCATTATACGATGCAGCTGTAATTACCCAAATCTCAATTACTGTGCTCCCAAACCTCATCCGTATCATCAGTAATAATTAATTGACATAGCAGATTCTCCTGAACTGACTCCTTTTGTGCCATTTGGGCAGGCAGATTCCTGGTAAATCCCCCCATCCAGAGGGATGCTGGCCCACCTGCTCTCTGGTTCCCTCCTGGGTGGCTGCAGCACATCTTTAGAGGAGTGGGATTGACTCCCAAGGCTGGGTGCTCTCTCTGCAGCCTGTGACTGGATGTGGGGGACTCTCAGCAGATTTTTCTTTGCAAGGGAAGGGAAATATGTTGCAGCAGCGGCGTGCCGTGATGCTGCCATACAGCGAGAGCCCTGCGTGTGAAATGAGCCCTGCAGCCTCACTCTAGACTGGCAGGCAGCTTAATTGCTTTTTGTTAGCAAACTAAAGTATTCATTTGAAGGTGTAGAACTGTTTGTCTTCTTGCTGGCTTTGGCCTAATTACATATAACCCGTGGACTTGAATCAAGTTGTTAATATTCATCTGGTGTTTGCAGAGCCTCTAAATGGAAGGACTCGATGTGCTTTGACTTCACACGCTGCATCTTTCTTCTGTTGCTAGACTGGACAAAGCTAATTCTCCATGCTGGGGCCCAATCCTGCAAACCCCTGCCCATACAAGTATTGTCAGCAGGACCAGAAAGTTAATCCTTTCTGTTGTTGTTCACCTTTGAAAACCCAGATATTTATCTGACCCTGTGTACCACCATGGCCAAACCACTCTGGGACTTATTCAGAGGAGCAGAAACATTACATTTAGTAAAAAACAAGATGAGCTTGCAATCTGTATGTGACCCTGGCTGATTTAAGATATTACAGGAATTTGCTGGCGTTTATATGGGTGGGTTCTATTTTCTTTGGTGTGGTTAACACACCAGTTAACACACCAGTGCCCCACATGACAGGTCAATAATGCTCTGCTCGTTACGTACGAAGCAGCACAGCAAGGTTTGCTCTTGCTGCATGATAGAAGTTGAAGTATCCAGATGGAACCACACAGGTTGCAGCCCCTTGCATTATCCCATCTTTTATTTAGGCCTGACAAGCTCAATTAGGATTATCTTCTGCTTCTGCGTCGAGGGGACTTCTGTTAAAAAGGCAGAAGAAAAGAGGAAGAGCGAAAGATAAAGGAAAAACATTACTGAGGAAAAAAAACAGTGAAAAACTAAAAAGTATTTATTTGGGAAGAGCTTTCACCTGACATTGAGCAATGGGAACAGCTATATGAAGAATCTTCTGAAACGTGACTTTTTAGATGCCAGCACTTCAGAGATTTAGTTTTCAACACGCTGCAATCCAGGAAATAAGATGATGCTGATTATGTAGGTGAAACCAGATACATACGACTCCATCCAATTAAATGGAAGATGTCTAATAACCTGTGCTGCGGCTCCTCAGCTGCATTTCTGTTCTCGGGCCGGTCCCCCGCAGCTCCGGAGCTGCAGACCCTGCTTTCAGAATCTGGAGAAGAAACGAGGGCTTCGTGTCCTGAATCGGTGCTCTCTGCACAACTCAAGATTCCCTTTGAGCGATCTCATACATTTGTAATGATTCCCTTTCCTTTGGCTCAAGGATATATTTAAATTATTGGGATGTTCAGCTAGGATTTTTCTTTTTTGAGCCATTTTTTCAATGTTTGGCAGCTAAGCAGACTGACTTCCAGAGGTGCCGGGCACCTGCTGCTCCCACTGGTGCTGTGACCTTTACGGACTCCTTCGCGGAGGAAAGGCAGTTTACGACCAGTCAAAAAAGAGCAAAATACAAAAGCATTTGGTACTTGAATACATGTACATGGTTTCATTGCTTAGTTATGGAAGTTCTGGAATGATTTTGGAATTATTTCGGTTCCTTGAGGAAGGGATATAAGGGCTGCGTATGTATGAACATAAAAGGGTTGTAACACATTAACACAGCTCCTGGAGTCAGACCAGTACTGAATTTACAGTGTTACTACCCTTCCCGTCAGCTCAGTGTGATCAGATGTTCTGGTAAACATTTTTTTTTGTAGCATAGGAGTCAGTGGCAAAGACCATCACATCATTTGTGATTATTCATAGTCAGAGGTCAGATCTAAAAGTTACAATTGGCCCTAAGTAACACGTGAAATAAATAGTTAGACCTTTAAATACCTTTGTCACAGCTGACATCACATTTCCCAGCTGAAATCACATCCTTACAATGGCACAGAGTGGATCCTGGGATCTGGAACTGGGATTTTCTTTCATGGGACTAGTTTCTTTTGGGGCGTGGGAGGAAAAAAACAACCAACCAATAAATAAATAAATAGAGGTACAGAGAAGTACCTGATTCTCATTTGTATCTGGCTCCCACCAGTCCAGCAAGAAATTTCAAGGCATTTCTTCTTCCTTGGAAGAGTCAAATCCCAGGCTGACCAGCTATGCAGAAAAAAAAATCAAAGATAATATTCTGGAAATAGTGCAAGTAGAAATGAAATTCTTTTTTTTTTTGCCATGGGACTAACAGAGGCATCAACACTTAAGCTCTCTGGGTTAGACTACCTTCTCAGCCCAGCCTTTCTCTACGGGCACGTGTGAATGACTCGATTTTGACCTGGCTGGAGGTATTTAACATTATCAGCACAGATACACCTTCTCTCTCTGACTTTCAGCCTGAAGAGAGACTCTTATCAGGCAGTGATAAAGGAGAGAGAATGGATGGCAGGAAGAACAAAGCCTTAGTGATCCCCTCCTCATTGTTTCTTCCTGCTGAGGCTTTTTTAGAGAACTGTTTGCCGGCATGACCTTCCTATGCTCTGGTTTATTTGACTATTAAAATAAAAACTGCTCTTTACTGGAATACGACTGAAGGAAAAAAAAAGGTGTCAGTTCAGATAATTTAACTGCACTAAAACCAGCACAATCCACAGTTCTGCGCCTTCTCAAATATAATATTCCCTGGCCTTCTCATTAGCTGTCGTTGTTTCCATCCAGTGTGCTGGTGGGAGATGAAAGGTAATTGATATCTATAACCTAAATACATTGTGGAGTGTAGCACATCGCAAGCTGTAGTAAAAATCTCAATTATGAATATGTTCTGCACATGGAAGATATAAATAGCAGAGATGCTAAAGCATGCATTTTCCATTACAAACAAACTGACCCCCAGAGCTGGGAAAATCAGCCAGCTCGCGGATGGAGGTCCGTCCTGGGGAAGCGATGGCCACCACAACAGCTCATCCAGCAGGTCTGCTGTGGTGTCACTGAGGGGTGACTGCCCCTGCTCTTCCCTTAACCTTGTGTATTCAGAAGCCACCAGTGGTTTTCTTCTCCATTGCAACCAGTGACCTACCCCATTTCCATCATTTCCATGCCTCTTTGGCTGTTCTCCGAAGATGGAGTCCTTTATCCATCTTACCGTACAACGCAGTCGCCATGCTGTATGTCTTGTTGACACCGAACTGGCCATTCCCTTCATCTGTTTGAAGGGATGGACCTGGGACACTGCAAAGTTAAGGAAGCTTTTCCTAACTTCCCCTCTTGCAGTGTGTTCTTTCATGGGCTCTGCTATGAGTGGGATCTTCATCCAGCTTTCAAAGTTTTTAAGGCTCGCAATCCTGTTGATGGCTTATCTGAAATACCTGCTAGGTAAAAATTTAGATTTGGGGTTTTTTCTCTCTTGTGCTCTGTACCGTGGCCCTAGAATTCCCTTCTCTTGTAACCCACTGCCGGTGTATGTGTATGAGTATTTCTCCAGGACCTGCTTATGCTTCATGAACGTCCTTTTCCTTTTCTGTGCTGGAGCCAGAAGATGCCCTGCATCCTTGGTGGAGCAGGTCTCCCTTCCTGTGCGCTGCCCTTGCCCGTTGTGTGCTCGTGTACGGGGTTCGCCTTGCAGCTCTCCGGGCATGTTTTCCCTCACATCTGGGCGCTCCTTCGCTTTGTATGTGCTGGTTTGTATCTGCCCTGGGCTTGTTCTCCCCAGGGCATTGCCACAGGCTCCTCTTCAAAGCCGCGTGTGGTTGGCGTGCAGCCACTGCCGCTTCCCTGGTGCAAACGTCTGGTTGCTGGTCAGGACGGCGTTTGCTTTACCCAGTGCAGCGTGTGATTTTGTGCTAGGCAGTACTTTCATCTCTTCTCTGCCCGTCTCATTCCCTAACTGTTCTAATTCCTTTTTCTAATGCTAGATTGTCCTCCTTTAGTAATTTTTCTTGTATTATTTTTGAGATTGATCCTATTAAGTTCTTATCCTTCAGTATGTCATCCCCAGCTTTGAAAGCAAAGTCATTTGTTGTCAGCTGCAGCTGAATTACCTATGCATTAATTGCCTTTGTAGGTCTCTGCTTTTTCTCATAGACTTTTTTTTCTTTCTTTGACGTATTTTTCTTTGAAAAATATTAAGCATCACTTACCTCAAAAAGCCTGCTTGAATTTTTGCTGCTTGCTTCTCTGAGCTTGTCATTAAACTCCCAAGCTCTGGTGACGTTATTACCAGTTTGCCCAACACATATTACAAAATTAACAGCTTTGAAATGGCACAAGAGCTGTCTGTGTCGGGTTCTGTAAAGATTAACTTTCTCCTCACCCTCTTTCTGCACTGCTTTCTCTTCAGGACACACAAGGGGATATTTCTTGTGCTAGCCTGCTTGAAAGGCATCGGTGGTACATTTTCTGTGCTGTTTTCTGCTCTGGGTTTAGCAAAGAGCAATACAGAGGCACGTGAGATAAAATATACTAAATAGAGTTTAATGACTTCTCCTACACGTCGCAGCACAGCTAATTACACAGCAAAAAAGCACCTTTGAAGTTCCTGTGCCTCTCAGGGAACAAGCCTCCTTACTGAATTGGCTGCAAAGAAGATATGTCAGCAAGCACCCTTCAAACCTGACGCTGCATCTCCTCCATCCTTCCTAGAGGAAAATACCACAGCTTGGGCACCTCCTAATCTTGTGGGGCTGCTGCTGGCTCCTCCCGGGTCAGCAGCAGAGCAGTCCCGCTATTCCTGATGCAGAAATCACGCCGGCTTCTGCCAGCATTCCTGGCTCAACAGGAAAGCTTCCTGTGCCTCCTTCTGAGGTGCTCAGCCACAGCCAGACAGCCTGGTCCTGAGGGCACTGTCCAGCCATCTCTGTCTGCAGCTGACAGGCAGCAGCCTGGTTTCCAGCTTAGCCCACTGACTGTTGTGTAATAAAACACCAGAAAGGCACACACGGCCCTTTTTGTGCCAGCTAGAAAGACGCCAGGTATCTTTGCACATTATTCTTTCCAAATGGGCCTGGGGAGGATTTGCATCCCAGGAACAAACTTCTTAGAGGAAGGGGCAGAGGCCTTTGTGCACCTCTCTGTGGCATAGAGGAGCTTCAGGAACCGATTATCTTGTGGTTGATTTACAGTGGAAAAGTTTGAAGACCTCGGAGTGCCTGGCTGCTGAGCGTTACCATCATCTCAGCCCTGTGCTTCAGCTCCTGTGTGCTAACTTAAAAGCGCCAGTGGTTTCCTCCATCAGCTTTCCAGCCACAAAGGAGCTGAAGTGCTGAACACCTGAAGAGGCTGAGAGGCTGCAGCAGTGGTAGCCATCTCATACAGAGAACCGAAACGGTCTTCCGTTGCTGGGGCGCTGCTGGCTGGGTCAGTACCAGCTGAGAAGCCGGCCGTTGTTTGGCAAAGTACAATCCAAACCATATGGCCCAGCAAGGAGATGGTGATGGAAATCTTTATAGAAAGCATTTCACAAAATGTAAACAACAGATTTTCTACACAGAGATAAAGATGGAGATTAATGCTTGAATTATCCTGGATAATTAGTGTAGCAGGTAATGATTTAAAATCTGGCACATCTGTGAATACATAACTTTGACTGAATTAGAAAATCCTCACAACTGCTACAGTAAGATGGTTTCAGCGATCCCACAGGGAAATCTTTATGGGAGATTAATTCTCACTTCAAATGGCAGAAATTTGCAAGAGGATTATGTGGCCAGTATGACACATTCGCATTGTAATAGTAAGCGATACAGGGTTTTTTTTCTCACAGAGAAGCCGAGTGCTGGTTTCTTTGAGTTCATGTGTTCTTTCAGCTCGAGGACTCAGCCCTCTTCAGAAGCAGAGTGTTTTGTAGCTGAAATGATGAGCAGCACTTAAAAGAAAATGGTGACAAGAACAAGGGCAAGAGCGACAGAAGCTCAAAGAGAGGACGGTGAAATCCAAACCTGGATTTAAATTCCTAAAGCAACAAGGTCACACTTGCAAAGCTGATGGAAATGTTTCTTTGGCTTATTATAAACCTTACCAAAAAGTTGTCATCTGAGAACATTGTATGAGACAGCACAAGTCTGTGAGGACCCTGTCCTCGCTGCGCAGCGGATCTGCTCGAAGCTCCTCACCACGGCAGAGCACTGCAGGGCACATCTTGCGCTGTTGAGCTCCCCTCGGTGCGTGCTCTCTGCCAGCGCTCCTGGCCTCTCTCTTAGGAACCCCACTTCTACTGAAGCATCCCAGGGTTGCGTCCGTGCTGGCTGTCCCTGGGAGCTGGCTCCAACACGCCATCTCCTGTGACCCATCTCTGTCAGAGAGCTCTGAACCTTCCATCAGGAGGCCTGGGCTTCTCCAGCAGCGTAGCTTTGTGCGTCTGGTGGGCTGCTGGGCCACATCCACAGCCAGCAGAATGACTGATGCACTGGCTGTAGCTCACTACCGCTTCAGGTTTGCATCGAGTATTGAATGACTGCTGAAGCACGGTACTCTTGGTACTCAACACAGGGAGGAGAGTTAGGAAAGCTGCCGTTTTGTGTTCAGATTTCACCGCTTACAGCACTAAAGAGAGCTCTAACCAAGAAAATGGCGGGTTCCTGGCACACAAAGACATTCTCAGTGAAATTGAAATGTCTCTTTGCTATATCTTTCCAACACAAAACTGCTGCCAGGAGCTCTCATCTGATTTTGCTCAGGTTCTCAAAACTTCAAGGTGAATAACTGAGGCTGAGTTTGTAGACCCTGAGGAATTCACGGCAGCAGAAAAGAGAGAGAAAGAGAAATAAAAGATACTTTGAGCTTTATACAGAGTGTCTGTCTTTTAAGAGGGGTTATACTGCACTTGTTGACTGAGACTGCGCAGAAGAAGCGCAGGTGCGGCTGAAGCCAGCGTCCACCAGCCTCACCCACAGACACGTTTGGATCAACAGGGATTTGTTCAGTCCGACCACAAAACTTCCTCAACGAGAAACTCCCGATACGTTTCACCGCGCTGCCCCGCACCTGCACTCAGCCCCTAGTCAAGCCCAGGTAGTCCCCTTAAGCTGTTTTAACATGAAAGAACAAAAAGAAAACACTCTGTGCAGAAGGAAACGTGCTGAAGGAAATTGTTGCCAGGTCAGCACACCTGATCCCACCCCACCACTGACACTGGAGCTTTGATGGACCTTGGTTGAAGGGAAGGTTGGATTTATAACCTTCTCCCTTCTGACTCCTCAACAGGATGTTTACATCTACTTCTGTATTGACAAAGAACTTAAAATATACATGTCTCTATCCAAAATAGCAGTCTCTGCACTCTCCCTCAGCTGCTGCCTTACCCAGAGCTCTCCAGCTGGCCCAGACAGTGCTATCAGTGTTGCCAGGTGTCCGTAGCTCCTGTACACCGTGAGAAAGGCTTACTCGCAGCAGCGCTGAGTAACTCAATGCTTGCCTTGTGCAGCTGTTCCCCTACAAACGCTGTAGATGCTTGAACCAGCAACGCATCTCCTGTCTGCAGCCTTTCAGGATGCGGCCACCATGGGTTTTCCCTGGTAGTCACCGTGTCCGGGTGGAGCACAGAAAGCTGCAGCTCAGGCCCCTTCTCTGCTGAGAGCTTTGATCTCCTGCCCTCCCCGGCGGCCCCTCGGCTCACCTGCCCTGTGATGCTGGCCATTCTTCTGAAGACTGTTTCAGCTGCAGTTGCTCAGAAGGGAAATGTTCAGGTAGACAGATGGGCACGAGCCAGCCTTGCTTCTGGCTGGGACAGCTCTGCCTTCAACTCTGAGCAGTTCTTAGGCAGGAGTCATCCTGTGGGCTGGTGGTGGACCTCCAAGCACTAACCCAGAGTCTGGGAAGGAGGAACAGCAGCTTTGTGGCACCAGCTTATCCTGCTCTCCTCCAGCTCTGCTGAGCTTGCTGCAGCCTGCAGATAGAGACAAATGATTGGGTTGGTTGGGGGTTTTTTTGGTGGCAATTATTTCTACTGCTGCAAACTGCATTGTTTACTACCCAGAACATCATTTCCACCAGCACCAGCTTCTAAAGCTTCATGGTGATGCTGCAGCGTCCCTGCTTATGGGGTCTGACAAGATATGAGGCAAAAAGAGGCACAGCAGGCTGCTTCTCTGAGTCTACCTACAGCTTGACAACAGCTTTTCCGTAATTTTTCAGGGGACAGCAGTGTTCTGGGCTGATTCAGACCATCTGCAGAGACTAATGTGCGCCTGGGCCGCTGAGGCACTTGTTCTAAATTGGGAGCTGCACATAATTTGAATACACTACTGAAAGGGAGTTCAGCCGTACCTCACTGTCAAAAAGTGAGCATGTTTTACCCATGTCAGAGCACTGGAGCATAGCTGGAGAGCCAGTGTAATAATTTTTTTGGGCATGATGTTCAGCCATATTTTATTAAACTTCCTGTCCTACACTTCAGTGCTTGTTTCTGAGAGCTGCAGCCCAGCATCCCTCACTCAAGAGCCCTTGTTCCAACCTGGTTGAAATCTCCTCAGAAACTTAAAATCCTGCGTTGGCCTTTTCTCCTACCTTGCGCTGTTACTTAGGGTACATCATCAGGGCTTCGGTTTAATCTCACATCAGGTACTGTTCACAGAAATGCTGAACATCTAAAATGTCATAACCAGCCAGTTGACTCCACTGACTAGACTGCAGCAAGTAGCTTGATTTGGGGATTGTGGTTTTCCAGTCCGCAAGGTCAGCGTCTTGCATAGACTCAGTATTCCTTTCCTGGGGACCGTACGGACCATGAGCCTGTCTGCGCAGCTGTAAAATGATGCCGTTCACTTTCCACCTTTACTTTGTTGGGATGCCAAACACTAGAGCACAGCAAGCTAGCATGGTGATAATATAAATGTAAAAAAACCCCCACAAACAGTAAAATATCTCCTGTTTTGTGTAAGGATAATGCAGAGGCAAGATTTAAAATACAGCATGCATAAAATGTGTCACTGCCTTGTAAGAGCTGAATTAATGGATGCTATAAAAACAAACAAATCACAAAACACTATGAAAGATCCTTTTCCAGGGAAGAATGTGAGAATTTATTGGATTTGGAAATGAGAAATAATGTTTTGTGGTAATAAAAGTGCTAGCAAAAAGCGAAAGAAGAAATGTGTTTTCTTGCTTCTTGTATTGGCAAACTAATACGCACAACCTCTAAAGGACGAAGCCGAGCTTTAGCATGTGAAATTCTTTTTGCTGAACATTGCCATCATCTCATTTCTCAGTGCTTGGTATTTTTACAGTCTAGCTACACTTCACACTGATTTTTTGTAAGTGCACCCCAGCGAGGGAGATGGAAGAAGCGATGCTGCTTTGCCTGGAGCTGGAGAAATCCTTTCTTGCTCATGTAGCCTCCTCACTTGTGGGCATTTCCTCCAGGAAAGCCTGCCTGAAGCTTCTGATGGTCTGTTTCCTTCTGTCATAGGACCACGCGGATATTGAGTGGAAGTTTGCACGGACGAAGCTCTGGATGAGTTACTTCGATGAAGGTGCCACTCTGCCCCCTCCGTTTAACATCATCCCAAGTCCCAAGTCAGTCTGGTACCTTTGCAAGTGGATTCACAATCAGCTGTGCCCAGGCAATGACTCTGACAACGAACAGAAGAGGCATGAAAACCTCAAAACATTCACAGTAAGGAGCTGCATGGTTTTATACTTCTTTTTTTCGAGGTGCTTGTGCATGTCTAGGATCACCAGGGCCACTGCTCTGCTGGTGCAGTAGAAAGTTTGCTGGATCATAACCTGCTGAGAGCCATCAGGAGCTCTAAAGACAGGTAACACATCTGTGCTTTTCTCTTTCCAGGAACGGCACGCTGACAACCTGATTCAGAATCAACATTACCAGGTAAACTCTTGAGTACATAAAGGTTTTACTTGCTGTTTCTTCTTCCTGCTCATTTCCTAACACCTCGATTCTTGCTTGTTTCTAGAATGTATTCTTCTAAGTGTAGTACTGTAAGAGGATTTTGCTTATCATGGATTCAGACATTTCCTCGTTAGAGGTGGGATGGTTCAGTAAATCACTCCTAGCCTTTGGCCCCTCCTGAAGTAGTGGAAAACTTGCCAGGTTCAGTCTGGCTGCTGAAGTCAAAGGTGACATCCCCATTGCCATCAGAGGGACCAGGCAGTCATGCCATCCCGAATAAAACTGTTTCTGCAGCATTTTTACACACTCTTGAATTGTTTCTCTCCTGCTCCTTTTTGTAAAGCATCCCTAACTTATACAGTGGTTGGGATTTTCTTTTGGTTTGGACAGCTCAGGAAAGCAGAATGGTTCTTTTGTTGAATTCTGCTGGTTTTGTTTATTCTCAGCCTGCCTGTCATCAAGTACTCATTAAAGTGAACCTACAAAAATGAAACTGTATTAAACCAGCTTTGGTAATTGAATTCAGTGTGATGTATTATGCCAGCATGCTGGAAAGAAAAAAAAATCTCCAGAATATTAGGTGGCTATACTGTTAAAAGCCATTAGTAATTTGTCTTACTTAAGACATCTCATGCTTTTTGAAGAGTATTTTTATCTGAAGTTGATGTTAACGTAATTAGTCACCTTTGACAGCAGACATTTGGTACTTTCTGACTTCACAGCACAGCTTACGGTTACCAGCAGTGGGATCCCTAAAAAAACCTCCCAGTAAAACCTTGGTGCAGAGACCATCTTTGTGCTTGCTGTTGCTCAGACCTGTTACCCCTATGTAGGAAATGGGGGAAATGAAGGGCAGGTTCGGAGCAGTCTCTTCTCTACACAGAGACCAACCTCTGTGTGTGCACACGAACACAAAATGGATCCCATCCTACCAAAGATCTGTACCACAGCAAACAGCCCGGGTCACGCAGAGGAGTGGGAGCCCTTAGAGAAGTCACTGAGGGTGTCATCCACTCCTTCCAGCGCTGTCCGCAGGCGCTGCAGCAGCCTGAAACCCGCCAGCGGGGAACGCCCAGGCAGCTGGGGGTTAACGTGACCGTGCGTTGCCCCATAGCTGTGCGTCAGGTCATTTGTTGTTAACACATCCTCCTTGGCTTTCAAATACTCGATAAATAATCTTCAAATAGCAAGCTTAGCCTATCAGGATAGCCAGCATATACATACGAGATTGGTAATCTGAAAAACTTGGAACAGCTGAGATTAAATGGCTTGAGGACATTGAAGAACACAAAGAATATTTTCTCAACGACTTTTACATACACCAGTACAAGATACCTGCTCAGGGTAGTTAACAACTGAGTGCTCCAGACGGAAGGTATGTAACCCTTTCCAAAGGTTTGTTCTGTTTAAAAGAAAGTGTTCTGTTCCTAATGGTAGGTGATTTTCTTCTTAGACAGCAGTCAGGACAGGCACTGTTAGTCAGAACTCAGTGAAATGCAGTCAGAGCAGAGTTTGGTCGGAGCCAGCAATTCCATCACTCATACTGTTTCCTATTCCAGGAAGTGATAAGAAATCTTGTGAAAAGATACGTCGCAGCAATGATAAGAACTTCCAAAACCAACGAAGGTTTAACTGAAGAAAATTTCAAGGTAACTTATTATTCCTTAATAATAATTTATTGTATGAATTCAAATAGCCACTTGCAGATTTAGCACTGACTTGTCAAGATGATTTGCAACCTGCTGTGGAAATAGGACTGTTACTGGAGCTGGGAATGCAGACGATGTGCATGCGGGGTTTTTGAGCAGA
Source organism: Chlamydotis macqueenii (assembly GCF_036417535.1). Classification (NCBI taxonomy): domain Eukaryota; kingdom Metazoa; phylum Chordata; class Aves; order Otidiformes; family Otididae; genus Chlamydotis; species Chlamydotis macqueenii. Next base: position 3,421,793 of record NC_141566.1, read on the forward strand.
GAATATTCTTATTCAGGTGTCCTCTCATATCATCACTATATATCTTCATATACAGTATGTTACGTAGATGAAAGCTTTGGAAGATTGTATGAAGGAAGGATCTGATGTGAGTCCACATCACATTCTTAATTCTAACACTGACAGAGCCAAAGAATGAGTCTGGGTTGATGAAAAAAGCTTTCCAACACAGTTAGTTGGGCCTAGCAGGTGAACAGGATTCCTTCCATATTTCTAGATTTCAGCAGTGTTTTCCCTCTTCTGTAACTGTCTTATTTGACTTTTTTTTGGTGGGTGGGCAGAGGGGGTTGATCAAAAAGGCCAGTGCCGCAGCCTTTGAGACGAAGATCTTGTGATGTCTCAGATCCTCAGGGTTACCAATGCTGGGTATTTGTGTGTGTCACTCAATACTGAAGATGTACGTGGCATTGTTGTGAATGCGATTTAGTATCAGCCTTTTGCATAATTCTGAACAGTTCTCACAAGGAAATGTAATCATTCTTTCACGTTACAGATAAAGCCGCTGGGTGTAACTCATTTCTCTTTTTGCCCTAGGAATTAAAACAGGACATCTCAAGTTTTCGCTATGAAGTTCTTGATCTCTTGGGAAACAGGAAGCCCCAGCGGAGAAGTTATTCTACCAGCAGCACAGAGGTATCCCAAAAGGATGAACCAACTGAGGATGGCGCAGGAGAAAAATCCAAAGCCAAGAGTGTGTCGTTCAGCGTAGCCAACAAAAAAAAGGACTTCAACGTATCTGCTCTAATTAAAACTATGTCTGGGATCAATATGGTGGAAGAGAAGCCAAAAAGCAATGGGATCAGCAAGCGCTCCTTTGTGCGGAATGGAAACAGAGTTCAGAGACTTTCCAGCTCCAAGAAGGAGTCCTTTAAGAGACTGGGCCTGCTCTTCTCCAAGATGAACGGACACGTTCCTGAACCAAATTCAGAACCCATGTACACTATTTCAGACGGAATTATTCAGCCACACTACATGTGGAAAGACATTAAATATTCTCAGATTGATAAAGAGAGAGAAGAGAATTGTTCCAGAAGTGAAATTAACCTCAATGAGGTAGACTACAGTGGGAACGCCAGACTTACAGGACAGAGCAAGGAGTGCCCTGTGGTTTGTACCAGCTCCCTTCACTGTGCTTCCAGTATTTGTTCCTCTAATTCCAAACTTATAGACTCGTCAGAGGACGTGTTTGATTCATGGGGAGAGGCGTGTGACTTGTTTATAAACCAGTGGAAAGAGGGGCAGGAGGACCATGTTACAACTCGGCTATAAGTAAAACTGTCTTAACAGTGGCTGAAAATTCAGCCAATTATTTGCAATTGTTTGCTCTCATCTGGTTCAGCATTACTATTTCCTTTCTGTCCACAGGTGGGGAAAAAAAAAGTGTAAAACTACTTACATTAGCCTATTTTGTAGCCATCTGCACCTTTTTTAATTTCATTTTTTTTACACTCACAAATACTAAACTGAAGGTTTCACCATTTATAAGGTCACTATAAACCACAGTCTTAGTCTTCAGACCCCACAGACTCCAGGCATGCTGGTGGCTGAGTAAAGGATTTCTCCAGCGCTCTCATCATCATCCCGCTGCTGCTGGGTTATCACTGTTGCTATCCCACACGATGGGCTCTGCATCCTGCTCAAGTTTCCTCGTCAGCACAACCAGCTGGTGAGCAATGGCTTAGCAGGATGCTGAGAATCATATTTAAAATCTTTTTAGGATGGGTTTCGACGTACAACTGGCTTTTTGTTTTCTTTAAGCAATACGACCTCTGATTCTTTCAGTTGCATGTGTTTTTTCAGGTTGTTATATTAATATTGTAAATTCTTACTGAATAAGAGACCCCTTTGATCATCCAGCTAGAAGATGTTATGATTTGCTTATTTACCTAATTCCCATAAGAAGTTCCCACTGTAGGGAGCAGGATGACCTTCCAGTTAGGCCAACAGTGGAAGCCAGCACCTGGCCTTGCTCCCAGCTTCTGCATAGATGAACTGACCCAGACCCAGCTGTGGCTGCTTGAAACACAAACCTCAAGTGTGGTTCTGTTATTTCTAGTGGGCTGAAGCAAACCCCAGCTCTGAGCCTTGCCCTTACACCCCACCCCTCGTGCTGTATCTGTTTTTTGAAATTCCTAATCTTTCTTCTACTGCTGCATTTGCTTTTTGCTGCCTCTCTGATGGATGTCAGGCTTTAGGAAGAAAACCATCCCCCTGGTACATGGCAAGTGCTAAGAGACATCATCTTCCCTGAGCCACTTCTGAAAAACCACCTAGGCAACAGCAGCTCACACTGCATCTGCCAGCGTGCAAAGTCTCTGCAGTTCCTTTTCCAAGGTGCAACAAAAAGGAGTGCAGCAGTAGACGTTATCTTTTATTTCCCCAGTTGTGGCAGTGTCTGGACAGGGCCTAGCAATGTCACTGCTTTTGTCCTAAGCAGCATCGGACAGGGGAGAAGACAACCCCAGAAAGCGTAAAATGGCTGAATTCTTAACAGGGATTTTTTTTTTTCTTTTTTAAACAATGTGATACTTGAACTTTCTTCTGTGGTGTTGCTAAGAAACACAGATGATTGGCACTTACACCACTTCAGAGCTGTTATTAGTCCGCTGCTCTCCTGGAAGAAGCAGGTCCTGACCAGGAGTTCAGAGATGGCTGTATGACAGAGCCTGGTTACTGCGCTCCCGCACTCACGCTTAAGGCTCTGTTCCCAGAGAGGTGACATGAGCTGGAGCACAGCCCAAGGGTGGCTGCCAAAAATCACCTCTGCTGTGAGCTGTGTGGTGAATTGCATTTGTAAAAGCATAATGCCGGAAAATCTACACCTACCATTGGCACGGGTCAGATTTTCCCAGCAAGAGACAGGAGCAGCTCTCATGGCAGCACGGAGGGTCAGGAGGAGAAGGGTTTCTCACTACAGCAGCTGGATACTCTGCCCGAGTGTTAAACCTGGCTCCCTCCTCTCATTCAGTAAAAGCACCTTGTTGGGTTTTCCCCTCGGGTACCTACACAGCTGTACCTAGAGGTCACGATGGAGCATACCCACAGAGAAAGAAATGTGAACGCTGCAGCCAGCTCCTGTGGCAGAGTTGCAGATGCCAACACACCACTCATGGCAAGTTCTCAAAGTAGACCTCAAGGTGGAGGCCATGGCTCTGGGTCAGCTCTGGTGTCAAGAAAAATCAGCAATTAGGAGCAGAGACTCAAAAATGTTTCTGCATTCCTTGCTTCTAAATGACACCAGTCTTGTTACCAGCATGCAGTATAAAGCCCAAAATATTTAAGCCTTTAGAAGTGAGAACTGCAGTCAAAACCAACTGAAAGCAGTTCTCAAAGCAGCTTACAATAAAAGCCCTGCAGTTTAATAAACCAAACCGAGCACATTTCTGGAAGAAGGAGCATCAGCAAGAGCTGCTACAGGGGGCTGAAGGAAGAGGATTGAATAATTTTTTGCCTCACCTAACCACAGTGCAGTTTGTGACTTCCACTTGACATGTGACCAGCAGAACTTTATGGCATTTCCTGTGTAGTGACTGAGAATGAAAACAATTCAAGTACCGTTATGCAGATTACATCAGCCGAGTTTGAGGCTGGGACAGAAGGAGGGGTCATATCCTTGGACAGTAGGAAAGGCATTATGTTTTCCATGAAAGCAAGCGCACTGTTACTGGTGACGATTATACTGTGTCCTTCAAACACACCACTGCATGAACAGGTACACTTAACAAAATGAAACGCAATTAACTTCACAGTGGTGCGCCCCCCAAAATGTAAAAATGATACTGGGCAGCGCAAATCCCTTCTGTGCAAACTGCATGAGTCATGTTCCCCTGCGGTGTCCTGAAAGGGCCAGGGTAGGCGCTGCCACATTGGACCCGCATGATGAATAACGCAGCCCTCAAAAATCTCTCCATAGTGTTATGTTAAAGGCGAACGGTATGTCACGTGGCTGCTTGGCTGGGGCTCCCCTGGGGTTTGTTTCATGACTCAGATACTTCCTAGCTCCCAGCTACGAGCTCGTTTGAGCTGCCTTTGGAATTTAGCACAAATATTTGATTTGCCTGTGATTAATGTGTGTGTCCAGGAGTTTGCAGAACTGTCAAACCGGTCCCCCAAAAGGCAAAATTGTTTGATGGCATCTATGCATCCCCTTTGCTAGCAATAGATTTTATAGCAGCTGGTGAATTATTATTACTCTAAAACAGGAGCTTCAGGGGAGGGAAATTAAAGTACCTGGTGAAAAATACATTTGATAAGCAAAACCTGTTTTTATAAATTCACTTGCAGTCACAGTATTTGGGATTTCACTAGCATGCTTCCATTTTCAATTGCTCAAAAAGAAAACGCATTTAAGTGAAAGCTGTTCTTCCCTTCAGAGAAATTTGTGAACTACCCCTGTCTGTGCAAGCAATGAGGGTAGGAGCTGATGGGACACTTTGAGCTTTTCCTGCAAGTTAAACTTTTCCTTGGCTTGGGTGCACAGCTGTGCTCCAACTGGTACACGCCTGGCCTTTATTCTGTGGGCTCCCATAATAATCCTTATACATATGCAAGGAATTTAGAACTAGGAATACCTTTCTTTAGGTTTCTTGCTCTTGAAGTTGCTTTATTTCTCAGCTCCCATCCCCAGTGTCATTTTCAACTGGCTTTTTAAAGCAGCACACCTACAAATGATCATCGATAAAAAAGTTAACAAATAACATCCAGGGTTAAAACTATCAGATAGAGCTAGGAGGGTTTGTACTCAGGTCAGAGATTAAAGAAGTTGTTTCAGAAACAAGAAATTAACTGACATATCTCTGCATATTATTTGGGTAATTGCATTTGTATATTGTTCATATACTGGTACATATGTAAATAGTCCAGTATTTGTATATGTGGTCCCTACAGAGGCAGCATGCGCGGCGGTTAGAGCAGAGGATCAGAGCACAGGACTTCTGAGGCCTCTTCCCAGCTCTGCCGCTGACTCACCTGTGACCTTGGGCAAGTCACGTCGCCTCTCTAACGCCTCAGTTTCCCCATCTGTAAAATCGGGATAATAATACTTACCTACCTCGCAGGGGGGGTTAGTTCATTATTTATAAGCACTTTCAGATCTTCAAATTAAAGGCGCTATATACAGTAAGTAGTTAATATCCGTAGCAGTAGTACGTACTTTTATTTTCTTACAACTAATTCGGGTTAGGATTTAACTCTATGTCCGTTAACGATAGTTTTCCATGTAGAAAACTAGCATGGTTTCCCACGAGGGGAATTTAGGGGACTTCTGCAGCAGACTGAGAGCAGGAGCAGCACACCCTGGAAGCCTGAACTCTTAACACCCTTGCTTTTGTGATTTATGTCTCACCCTTTATGTCACCTTACTGTATTTGTGTTTCATCCTTTTTCTGATGGTACATGTAACAATTTTTAGCAGAAACAGCCACTGTAAATATTAAGAGTATTTAAATAAATATATTCGCGTATAAATACAAACCCTTACCTTTTAAAGAGGTTAAAATTGGTTGATGCAACAGACTTCTAAGCATGGGGAGGTTCCACAGGCAGCCCAGCGCTAATGCTTGTGCACGCTGCAGGATACTGGAGTAGGGCTACAGGAAAATCTTGCTGCATCTTATCACCTCCTCAGTGCTCACTTCTCACCCTATCGTTGGCAAGGGCAGCAAATCAGGCAGGTGTCCCTGTGTCACAGAAGGGTGCGCGATGCGCTGGGGCAGAGGGAGGCCATGGCTGGAGCAAAGCGGCCCTGCTGCCCGTTTTGCCCTAAAGAGCGGGATAAGGCAGCTCCCAGACACTCACCTCAGTCAGCAGCCTGTGTCCCACGCAATGGCTGCTGGAGGAACCTTTCCTGGACAGCGGGAGACTCCTGTATCCCTGTGAGGGGGCTCTGTGCCCTGATTTCTCTGTAGGTATAATTTGTTTTTCTTCAGTGCTTACTCAGGATACAGGTCTTTGGTGTGAATGACAGGAGCTGTAAGAATTGACATGCACGGTCAGGGCGCTACAAGCATTCCGAGCTCCCTGCCAGGAACGCGAGCAGTTGCAGGGTATCTGCACTGGGTATTCGGAGAGTTACTAACAGCGTAAGCAAGAATCTCATTTACTGCTGGGTTTTCTAGCAGTTAGAAATCTGCTGCTGTAACACCATTAAGTGTACGTCCCACTTCCCTTGGGACTTCTCAGCCTTGCTTTGATAGTTCTACTTTTCGAAAGGCCAAAATCCCAAAGAAAAGCATATTTCAGTTAACCAGGAAGAGGTGCAATTTTGGTTTAATTTCCGAGTTCTCCTTAACCAGTTACCTTGTCCTGCAGTGTGCTAACACTGTCCCACAGACATGTCCATGAGAAAGCTCCGTGCAGCCTCAAAGGCTGATCTCCAAAGAAACAGCATTCCCATCCCACCTCCATTGCAATTCCACAGGCAAAGAGAATGGCAAAAAATAAGCAAAAACATCCAAACCATGAGGGCTGCCTGGAATTAATGAAAGTTGTTACCTAACTAAAAACTCTCTGGAGCTGTTATTGGGGTGGATGCACTGTAAAGACCTCTTCATTACAAGAGGGATTTCCCTTCCCAGTCCAGCCGAGGCCGGCAGCACGACTGGTTGCAGCCTACCCAGGGGTGCTGGCAGCATCAGCTTATGTCCTTCATGTAACGGTAAAATTAATTGGAGTGCATGAGACTACAGTGAATAATAAATCAGCTAAATGGAGGAGCATCTAAAATAAACTGTTACCAAAATAATCTGTAGTTTTCAGTGAATGTGTAACTTGAAGCCTAAAAACTATGAAGTCAATCCTACACTGGATTTGGGGTTTGGAGGAGGCAGGGAGCACTCCCGGCCAGCCACATTAGCGTATTTGCTAAACATGTGTAATTTGATTTTATTTCACTTTCACACTACTTCTTCCCCCATTTCAGGGCATTACACTTTTACAAACAAGTAATTTCTATATTATTCACACAATTGCCTCCAACCAGAACAACTACTCAAATACTATTCGGAGTAAGTTAATGAGTAAGAATGATTGTTTTAAAACATGCTTTATCTAAAAAAGTATTTTTTAAAGGCAGAAGTGTTTGATTCTTACCTTCCAAACGTCTGATAATATTTTATGCTTCAGGGAAACACTTTTACCTGCTGGTTTTCCGAGGTGGGCAAAACAACAAACCCAACTGTAACAGCAATAGAAGCCCCCTGAGCTAACTCAAACCACTGCCACCATTTAAAAACTATTTAAAAACCATTGTAAAACTGACCTTGCAGTTGGTTCTTTACATGCAGACCCTCCTCAATCGGTGGCTTGCCAAACACAGAACAGCGCAGCCCGTTCCTCCTGCCTGCCACCTCCTCAGGCAGGGCTTATTTTGTTTCTTTTCAGGATTGCTTTTTTTCCTTTTTCCCCTCCCATTTAAAGCATTTCCATATCAGCAGTAATTCCTAAGCCAGAAGAAACAATGTGCTTAGGACAAGACAAGGAGCTGGTCTTTCAGCACGTGAGCTAACAAAACACTGTGATACCTTTAGCCACCAGAGTGAAATGCCTTTTGACTATAAATAGTTGGTTTTGAGCAAGGGGGCACTTTTTGGTCTAGCTATTTTTGGGGTATTGTACAGTCTTACTTAAAAACTACTGAATGTGTTTCTAAGGTGGGTCTGGGAACTAGAGGGCTAGGGAGCTTTGAGAGGCAGAGGACAGCAGCAGATGCTCAAATACTCTATTTTCTACATGGCAAGCCCTAGAGACCCGGGCTTACTCTGCAAACAGTTTTTTTAGCAATCGAGTTTTAATATCAAATTAAATCTTCATTAAAAAAAAGTTATCACAGAAACAGCTTCACACCTGAGCATATTTTAAAACGCTGCTTTACTTCATGGGATAAAAAAAAAAAAAAAAAAAAAAAAAAGGTGAGGCTTTTTTTTCCTCCTCCTTTATTTTGGTTTTGGTCCAAAACTTGATGGCCTTTTCCAGGCAAAAGAGCTTTTAGCTGTTGTAAGAATTTTGTGTATGCAAAGACAGAGCGTGGACCTCAGCATCTGCCAGTTGAGTAGTAACAGCCACCCCTCGAGAAAGGGGGGAGGAAAGGAGAAGAGCAAAAAGCAAAAACAAACGCTTAGTTTTATGTACTTTTCTACTTGCATCTCTTCTGTTCGTAGCGCAGACTCCATGTCATACCCTCGTATAACATGTAAAAATGAAATGATGTACATAATAAATAAAATTATTTATTTATGTGTATTTTTAGCTTAACTGTAAACTGAAAAAATAAAAAGCATTTAATTTTTTTCCCAAAAAATGTAAGCCTATTGAAATTCAAGGTGTTTCTACCTTTTCAGATGTAACATTTCCAGCTGCCTATTGATAATAAACATTTATGAACAGCAACAGATATGACATTTTATAGTTTTTTAAGATCATGTTCAGTGCAGACTTCTCAAGGGCTGTCAGTGGTCAGAGGAGCACTTAAGGGCTCCAATTCTACAGACTTATATTGGAATTTACATTAAAAAGACATGGCACAGTCCTGCTTACCCACAGTGAAGTCAGCCACCCAAATTTGAGCAAGTGTTTGTGGGCAACAGTTGAACACCGCCTGGCTGTGGAAAACAAAACAAAACAAAAACACCAACCCCTAAACATTCATTATATCCTGTCTACAACAGAAAACAGTAAACGCTGGAAGTGTTGGTAAATAAAATGCACCACATGAATGCAACTACTCCTGTACAAAGAAGTGCAATTCCATTTTGATTTGCTCCCCAAAGATCTCATTCGACCAGCACAGCTACATCAGCCACACCGGAATATAGAGCAATATAGCTGCTAGTGTGAAAGAGTCATTAAGCAACAACCTACAACTGCGTTAACGTAATTTGCTGACGTAGAGCTGTCCTCCAAGCGAGTCTCACTAAAGTACTGAAGGTATGCAGATACATTTCAAAAGGTTTCCATCAACTACCAGAGGCTCTTGGTCAAGCCTCCAGTAAAACAAGAGTTTCCTGAAGTTAAACAGTGGCAAAAGCTGCAGCAAAGCCCAGGCCCGCAGTGATCCACAGCTTCAGAATTTTAAATACTTGCATAAAGACAGAAGGCTACTTTACTTTTTTTTTTTTAAACAGAAAAGGACATTTTCAAAGCTGGATGTGCACAGTCCCACTCCCATCAGAAAGCCTAGAAGTTTGAAGTTAAGGCACCCTGAATCCCCAGTTGTCCTTCCTATTCCAGAAGTGGGAACCAAACTGCACCTGAAAATGACCTCCATGCCTCAGCCATCCCTGCAGAAGTAGAGATGTGCAGCAGCAGAAACACCAGATTTGACCAGGGAGGGAGGTGGAAGGTGGGGGAAGAAGTTTTGCAGTGTATTTTATCTCCTCTTACTTGTGCTTCCTGAAAAGTAATATAAATCATGCATTTGTGTAATCACCACAAACATGGAAACAAACTTCTTTTTTTTTAATTTCAACTATGACAAATGTTTAAAAAGTATTGGTTTAAAGAGTCAGAAACCACAGTTTTAGATTTGATTGAAAATGCAAATAGGCAGGGAAGGGAACAGGAAAAATACATGAATGAGAGAATAGAGGGAGTTAGATGGTCCATTAATTTCAGCATTAGAGAATATTTCACTTTCTCTTAAAAGACTGTTTCCTCTAACACAACAAAGTCAGGCAGTCAGCACAGCTATAGGAACAGAATGACAAGTATCTCGGGGTAAACTCCAGCACCCTGAAGCTAAACATTCACCTTTTCCAGGGAAGGCAAGATTTACCATCTGCAATAAAAGAATTGCCATAAACTGAGCCTAACGCATAAAAACACCCTGTCAGGGCACAGGCACGTGTTCCCGTTACTGCAGATGGCCGCACTTGCAGAGATGACTAACTCACAGTAAGTGCCTGTGGACGTGCCCTTAGCCTGTGGCTCACACTGGATGAACTATTTCATATTTGCCACAACTCAGCTGACTCCGAAATATGGTAAGCAGTAGTGACTTGCTCATGCGTAGGAGTTTCTAGATACAGGCCTGCCCTGCAAAATTTATATACTCTGATCTTATTTCAAAGCTATAAAGTCCTGCTCCAAGGGTTTAATCTTCCTCCTTTATGAAAAAAGCAGTCTGGGTCTGGATTTATACGCTGAATATCTTCCATAATGCAGTCTTTGATGGTGTAATTTTGTAAAACAGAAAGGTATCCAGCAGCACTGCAGAGAGAACTGGCAGCTAGGAGTAAAACAAAACAACTGAGCTAAAAAACCAACTTGCTGTAGGAATCGGTTTGGTGTTCTTATGTGACCAAGGAGAAAATAGCACAGGAGCAATAGCTGGCAATAGCCTGGCAAGCTAATGCTGCTGGGAGGCAGAATCAGCGTGGTTGTTCTCTACAGTATTTATAATAATTATCTTCAATAATGGATGGATCTTACAATTCAAAAGACTTCAGAAAGAGACTCGTACCTCTGGAGAGCAGCAGTACAGCAAAGGATGTTAACACAGAGACTGGACACAGGACTGGCCTTACTCTAGCCACGGGACAGAGGAGGGGAGTGGGGCACCCACCAGGAGGGCAGCAGCCGCAGCCTGACTGCAGCAGGGCACAGGCTTGGCATGTCCTTTGGTGCAAGACCCAAACACCTCTGCCAAAATACCATGCTTTTACTTTACTGTGTAGCAAGCAGTGCTCAGAGAACAGAAGTGCATTCTAGCACGTGCAAGCAAACGCCGTCAGACCAAAGTCTCCTCCTCCTAAGGGTAGAAAGATTTGCAGCATTTTAGGAGACCAACATACTTAAAAGCACAAGAAGCTCACACCCCACAGCACAAGAACTATGGCTGATCACCGCTTCTTTCATCCTGTGATTTCAGAAGAGAAGAGACTTGGCTCTGAGGTTGTTTATAAGGGCTACAGAATCAGAAGTGCTCACATCTAAAGAGAGCACTCTGTGGCACTGCCAGCTCACAGATCATTCCTGCACAGCCTTCAGGTGTTAATTTAACTTGAGCCCCTGCCTTTCATATATAAAAACACGATGTGGAAAAGGAGGTGGCAAGCATGACTAGTGCAGACTTGGCTGCATGATTCTTCTGTTCCGATCTCCCTTTCAAAAGCTGAAAACTCACCCACAAAAAATAAATAAAAATTAAAAACACATTTCAGGATCAAATCTTTGCTTTAAAAATTCATTATTATGCAACATAACTTCAAGAAGCCCAATGAAGAAAGAAAAAAAAAAACCAACCTGAAGGAAAATAATTGCTCCCCATAAAATTCAAAACTCAGATTTTTCTGTACTTTTATTTAAAGATAAAATAGGCTTATGGCTGCAAGCTGTATTCCACTACCCCTATTCACAGCAATTCTGGGCATGAAAAATCCAGAGCACTGGTCTGGTACCAAATTGTATCAGAGCAATAATCAAACGGTGTGCCAAAGTGAACGAGTCAAACTGGGCTCCCCACACCCTGAACCCACATCTTGGCACCTGCCGATTATGGATACACCCCCCACACACACACAAAAAAAACCCCTCTTAAACCAACCACCAAAATTCTGTGTACTTTTGACGTGAATTATCTTATAGCCTCTGAAAGGGCAACTGTTTTGTAGCAATTAGCCACTGAAACACTTAACCACAAAGCCAGGAATATTATTAGTACAGGGATGCTGCAGCCAGCCCTAGTGATCTCTAGATGAAGTATGAAGCAGGTTAGCTGTGGTTTAGGTAGAGCTGTGGCTTTTTTTGGCAGCTGTTTTAGTAAGTGATGTAGAGCTACTGTAGTGCAACACAACTCTGGAAGGTTGAACTGAAAATAAGAGACCCCAGCATTCACCTAAATGCCTGTAACATTTAAACTGTTTTGCTGTTAATAAAAAGTCAGCATTTCCTGACCTAAAGAGAACATTCTTCAACCAGCTCCAGGACACGCTGCTAACTGTTCTCCACAGCCACTGCTTGCTAGTTCAAAAAGTTCATTTTGAGCCTAGACAGCCCTGGCAAAAATACATGTTTCAAGTAACAGAGGTACCTCTGTATATCAAATCCATAAATAAGTTAACTGGCCACATACTCTATATTAGTATAGAAATTAATGTAATTTTCATGAATATTAAAGTGGCCAACACAGCCACGATAGCCATGGCTACTGCTGAATAATCCAGCTACTAGAGTACTAAGCAAAAACATGCAAAAAACTTGACTCCATACCAGAATTATCAGTCAGTGTTTCTAATTTTGAAAAAAGTTAACTTCAGTAGACAAACTAATACCAGAAGATAAAACATCAAACTTAGCTATGATAACCATTTGTGTTGAAAAAAAGGCAAGACTGCCTCAGTGACAGTAGAAGAAAGGAGGCATTATTCACAGCTAAAGCTTGAAAGTGGAAGATATTCACTTTGGTGCTTGACAGCAACTGTTCGGGATATGGCAGATGGCACTCGTGACTGAGGTGGAAACACACTTGATGACTCCATCATGGAGACTGTACTGCTTAAGTCTGTTCCATTTTAAAGTTCAAAAAATAAGTCACATGCTTTACTGGTTTCTTTAAGAGGTTAGTCTAGCAAATGCTTTTTCAGAGAAAGGAGGAAAAAATCCTGTGGTATCTTCTCCCTTTTCTGAGAAATGTCTGTGCAAGTCTAATACTCCTCTAGAAGCAAAAATACAACAGCCAAGGTCCTAACTGCAACCAATTACTTTGCAAAAGTGTGCATGTTTTGTTTTGTTTTTAAAAACAGCACAGCAGCTCCTAATCAAATTAGCTATTCAGGAGTCATTTTCATCATGCTTTGACTTTTTACTTGGCTCCTCCATCTTGAAAAGCCATTATTAAATTGCCAAGTTAAATGTACAGCAATTAGAGATTTGAGGAGACAAAACAGAAGCCAAGCTTGCAACTCTCCCAACAAAGGATTATATTACCATTTTCTATTAAAGCAGGAAAAAAAAAAGATCTCAAGAGTTTTAAGGAAACAGGATCAACACCAAAACTGCTGCATGAATTTTAGATAAAACTGTAAGGTGTCACTTATTCCTACAATGTTTTTGTTTCCATGATTACTTAAGAGAGATACTGAAGGAAATACATTTTTCCCCCTCCCAGTTCTATACTCAATCCCCTTTTCACCAACACTTTACTAAGTAGAAAGAAAGAGGGGAAAAAAAAAAAAAAAAAACCAAAAAACCACTAAACAGTAGCACAGGCCCACAGAGCTGATTTCAAGTTTGGCAAATGGCAATTGTGCCACAGTCTGAAGCTACCGAATTCACCTCTTTATCTAAAGGAGGCTCTGTTTGAATTTGGAGGACTCAAATTCCTTACAAGATCTTGCAGCCATCAATTTCAGAATCCAGCTCAGAGACCCAAACACTGAAGTCACGTGAAAGTAAAAAGGATTTGATCAATAAGTGTTAAACATGCAGCAATATACGGTAACATTTATGAACTGATATTAACAATATTATGAGAAAAATTGTTGATTTCTCAGATTCAAATACAGATTTGTTTTAAAGGCTCAGGAAGAGCAGAGGAAGGCACAGTGTCAAAAATGCAAGCCTCCAGTCTTGAAATGCACAAGGATTTGTTCCGCTGTTGCCAATTCTCAACTCTTACCGTTCAACATATTTGATCAGAGCAACAATCCACACAGCTATTTTAGGAAGCGCACACAGATCCTTCCTTACATCTAACACCTGTAAGCTTACTCCTGAAAGTGCTGGCGAGTTGGCTGTGACATTGACCACAGGCAGGAAAATATCAAAAACAATCCAAAGGCTCACACAAATGCCAGCTTCTTAGTATCTAGCTGAAACTGCACCTACTTTCAGAACAAGGGTTTGGTTTTTTTTAAATCTGATTTTGTTCTTAAATTGTTTATGCAAATCTATGCAAAAGACGCATAAGAGCTGAATGGAACAGCTGCTTCATAGCAGCGATAACAGTACAAAGGAAGAGCTGGGAGAGTGAAGTGACAAATTGATACTGGAATTACTGATGTCTGTGGAATGCTGGAACAGAAGCCAGTACACTAGGAGACCAGTTTTTGTTTTGATTCTACTTATAGACATCTAGAAATCAAGTCAATCTTCACTAAAACATAACTACCTTATGAAGCAATAAATAAGCTAAAAAAAGTTAGAGAACAGAGTTACTGCACAGCACATCAGCAGCACCTGTGAAAGCAGCAGGCCTTTTGGTTTCAAACTGCAGAGAGGAGAAATGTCACCCTACTTCTATGAAAATATATTAAAAAATATAAAAATATACTAAAGAGAAAACAAGTACTGTTTTCAGAAAAACTGAGGATTCGAGCAGGTTTTACGTGACCTGGACTAATGTCAGCCTTCCCTTCCCAAAAACACATTCACTGCCACAGCTGATTCCAAGAGGAACAATTAAAATAAGAGAAGGCTGCTAACACATCCTTTGTTCATAACTTACTGGTAAAGCAGGAAAAGCAGTGTCATCCTCTCCTTCAATTTCATAGAAAGTTAGCATTTCTTCTAGTCCTTGAGGCTCCCCTCCGTTCCCTGCTACAAACCCATACTGACATTCCTTATTCACACACTGCAGCTGACGGCGGCTACGGCTGTAGGAGCTTTAAAAACAAGAAAGCAGGTTAAGAATCACCATCTGGAGGTCCACCTTGGTTTCTTTGCTCAAGTTTAACTTTGTTCTTTTTGGAGAGGCACAATAAGCCCATTATTTCACGCTGGGCCACTAAACAGCCAGCTCAGCCCTCCACAGACCACCATCCTCCCCAGCTCTTTCAGAGCAATGCCTTGTAAAGAGGTTTGGATGCACTTACCAGGACCTGCAGGAGAAATTGTCATAGCTCTGATAGCATCTCTTTCCTGGACTGGGGTAGAATGCTATTTGAGGGCCAACCATGTTGTGCCTGTTTATAAATCGGGCAGATCCCCTAAGTTTAAAGGGTAAAAGGTGCAATTACCAGGAAGTGCCTCTCAGATGGAACTCATTTGCAGTTCTACCTATTAAATAGCACAAACTCTCTCCTAACTAGTCTGCAGCAAGAATGAACAGAGAACGGGGTGGTGATCTCAGACAGGCTGTCAAGGCTTCATACCTTGGCATCCCAAATCCACGATTATGTCGCTGAGGAGGATGCTGAGGATGATAGGGTTCATAATGTGCCATGTTTCCACCACCCTGTGAGCAGTGAACTGGAAGACAGCAACCCTCAATACAGCTAAAAATTAAAGCCAACTAAAAGCTGTTGTACATGATGCCGTGGTAACACAGGTAACCATAACTGAACTCCAACTCCTATCCAGTCTGAGCACTACACATTGGGACAAGCTGAACATTGCTATCAAGAGGACAAGCAGGCTGAATAACCCAAGTTTTCTTTTACAGCTCTAACCAGTATCTCAAATCAAGAGGAAAAGTAACTGTAGGAAACAGGTGGGAAGAGGAAGCTGCCATCAACTTCTGCCTTCTGAAAATAACTTTCTAGCAAAACACTCGGCATTGATGGCTAAAGGTGGCGAGGGGGGAACTCAAAGCAGAGACCTCCAGTTCCCATGCAAATTCAGGGGCAACTCTCCTCTTCAAAGCATGAAAGCAAGAAGTCAGCAGCTAACTTACAGCTACTATTAAGTCATTTAAAGCCAAAGCAAGTGTTGATTTTTTTTTTAAAGCTTTTTAACATTTGTCTTGGAGAGGTTGGGGAAAAAAAAAAACAAACAACAAAACAAAACAAAAAAAACCCACCCCACAAGACGGGAAGATGTAACTGAAAACTTAAGACATCCAAGTCCCTAGCTGCAGTATGTACACTCTACCTGGCCTCCCTAGAGAAAGGGGAGATACTAGGACTGGCTGAACTGCTGTTTGGGGGGGAACTGCTGTTGTGGCACTGGCTGGAGTGGAGGCAGCAGAATTTGAGGAGAAGCCTGTTGTTGGAGCGGCATAAACACATGTTGAGGTTGAGATAGCTGCAGAGTTCACCATCACCTGGAAAAGAGTTAGAACATTCAGTAGACTGCCTCTACAAAGTAAAAAAAAAAAAAAAATTCAAGTAAGTGTCTTTCCTGGTTTTCAGGACCTCTGGCACTGAGCCAGCATAACTCACACTTGTGCCCTTGTTTGTTATCCCAGGACAGGGCTATGCCACCTTGATAAACCCACAGCTGCAGGCAGGGCCCAGCTCGACATCACTTCCTTATTTGTCACGTACTGTACGAGTTTCTATCAAGGACAGAGCCTGTGCAGACAGTCGTTCGAGAGAATTGCAGTTCACGTGCACAGACTATTCAATATTTTCCTTCTAAACTTAATCATCAAAGACACAGCTAGAGTTTTCCACTGTACTTCCTTCTTATGCTGAAAGCTTTTGCTACTTTCTCACAGAAGGCTGGAGCAGCCTTATCCCACACAAGACACCAACATTTCTTCGGTCCAGGCTGTTGGATGGATGACTGGTTGGATAACATAACCTGCCAGTGTTAAATGACCACTCATTTTCATGTGTTCAATGCTTTTATTTTGTGCTATCAGTGCAAAATAAACACCAGGACTACCACCATTTGTGCAACAGCTTTCACGAAACAAATCTTACAAACATACAGCAATACACAACAGATCAAAACAGTGTTCTTACGCTTTCAGGAGTCATGAAACCTATGCAGAATGAAAGTAGACAGAAGAAATATAGTTATTACAATGTGTGATCACTAATGGCAAAAGGTTTTTTTTTTTTTGTTTGTTTGTTTTTTTGCAAAATCTGAGAAAGTCAACCTGTTTCAAACATTTTCATCCTCTAATGACCCTGTGCCCAATTTTTATCTGTAGTTGTACTGGCAGCCTATTTCAGTGCTTAAACAAGAACCAGGTGTCGAAGTGCTCCAGTGCAACCCCTAACAGAGGTACATGATGCAACATTCCTTTAGTGATATCATATGTTTTTACACATAGTTTATGAAGTCATAGTCAAGCTTTGTGTCCCCTGCACTATGGTTTGCGTATACTCTTTTCCTGTGCTTTCCTGTGTAATTGACTAAACATCTTGTCAACTATCACTTGCATAAATCCAAAGAGAAACATGAAATGTGAATGCAGTTTAATCACCTGACTGAGCCCACCAAGACAGATAACATTTATGAAACAATATTAACACATAGTTGACAAACAAGAAACAAGAGAAGCAAAGGGCAAGAAGTGAGCTTATAAGCTCCCAGATTTACATTCCTTGAGGCATGTCATGAGGTGCAGGGTTAGGTGAGGCAATGTAGCTGACTTGGTGCAGTGGTCCAGAACTTACAGCATTAGCAATTTGTGGAGAATTTCCATATGGTGGATTTACCGGATGCCAGGTACTAATATAGCGACAGGCAGGTAATAACGAATCAAACCCAGGAAGAGATTGCTGGCTGAAGGGGTCCGACACGACTGGGTAATATACTGGCCCGTAGGACAGGGGTGGAGGCTCTGCGTTTTGAAAGTTTCCTTAAAAGACAGAACAAAATACACACACTTACCATATCTATGGCCTTTACATGCAGAATTTCATTACCATGAACATAGCATTATTTTGGTGGCCAAAAGGGAAGTGCCATTTAGATGACAATTTTATGCCCATCTATGTCCCTCCTGAATGAGAGGTCAAAATCCTTGTGGGTCGTCAAAAGACGAGAGGACAACTTGCTCATCTTCTCACTAAACTGTTCAAGAATTGCTTAGCAGCATTCTGCTTTGGAGTGGCAGCTTTTTCAAGAGGGACTCAGGTGAAGAGCTAACATATGCTTCCCCTATTTGATCTCTGACCATACGACACCAAACTACGAAAAAAAATCACCCTAGCCGAACAGGTTCAAGCAGGATCAGAGCGATCAGCCTGTATGCCTCTGAGCCACAGTTTTGCTACTATGTGCTGCTTTCCAACGCCGACAGTTTGCTGTGTTCCGCAGATTTTAATAAGCTAGGCATCTGACCTTTTGGACATCTTTTTCCTCATTTAATACAATCCTGTTTACCGCCCAGTGTATCTGCAAAGCTTGTTACAAAGCTGCTAGGTGAAACTAAGTTTTGCTATAGATTTTACGCACAGTAAGAGATGCAGCTAGCAACAGGGGCTATTCAGGAGACAACAGCTCAGCATGCTGAGCCTACAAACCAAGGTTTGCAACATCTTCCTTTTAAAAATTCCCATGCAGCTGAAGTACTGATGCTCCGTGCTTGCCAAAACTCGTCTCCTTTCCTTTCCAATACAGGCATTCTGTTTTGACACCATGACCATTTGCCTATCAGTAATAAAGAGATTCCTTCACAGTTTTACTAACCATTTGCAGGTGCTTCCAAGGGAACCTGGTGGACTTCAGTTCGCCCAGCATCAGCACAGAGCTGAGGTACTGACTGATCCAGGACAGGAACTGGCTCGCTGTATGCTGGATAAACTTCCACAGGCGATGGTGGCAGCACTGGCTGTACATACATCATGGAAGGCCAATAGCTCTGATGATAATACTTTGAGAAAAGGAAAAAAAGACAAAGTCATGCATACAATCACATGCTCTCCATCCCTCCTCCAAATCACTACTAGTTTTAGACCTGAAGTTAGCAAGAAATGCATTTTTTCCTTCCTAGCCCCTTAAGATACTACCTACACCAAAAAACCCCCAATACAGCCTACCACAAAGACATCACAATACCTGCAGCAATAGCCACCTCAGTTCCACACTGCTGTTGTGTCAGAAATCTTGACAGAAAAAGAAGATTCCCACCTATTGACTGTGTTATATTCAAAGAGATTTTTCCTGCTTCTTCAGTCGAAGAAGCTGACATTACTACTTCTCCTTCCCTGAGCAACAGCACTAACACTGCACATGACTGCTGGTGCAGAGACAACTCTTCAGCAGTGCAAGAGTTCCCAGAACATAGAGAAATGGTGCTAAGCAGTCTGAACAGAGCTGTACAAGTCCTAGAAGACTCAAACCACACATCTCTAAGGGGTCTTTGATGTCTTGTCTAAGTACACAAGTTTTCTTAAGAATGGCTCAGGTTCCTCCCCTTACCTTCACTGAAAGAACAACATTAATCCACCAACCTCTGCAAAAACAGAAACAAAACCACCACCACCACAACCCAAAGTAAAACAACTAAACATACGTACTACTGTGCTTCACATTTTGAGTTAGAACTTCACTTCCTGCACTATACTTTAATCTCCACCAAGTAAGCCTATACGTATTAACAGTCAAGAGCACAGGATGCACATTTAGCACACTTGGAAGTCTGAAACACATCAGTACATTTATCAAGCGCAGCTTTTACAGGCAATTTACTGTACTCATTTTAAAAGCACTTACTTGCAATCCTAGATTAAAATAATACCGCAAGACCTTTGTATCTGAAATTAAAGGATATTACATGAAAGAGCAGAAGAGTATAAACCAAGAAGCAAAAGAAATTTACACACATTAAGAGCATTTTATTTTAAGTTACTCTTCCTTAAGGAATAAGCATATTTTAGCACTACTTTCTCTTTAAAGTTTTGAGGGTAAAGAATATATCTTGAATATAAATAGTTGTTAAAACTAGTTTATCTTTTTAAGTTAATCCAGTTAGATATTTGTGCAATAGTAAAGTGTTGGACTGACCAACTTGTTATCTACCTTCAAAGATTACAGTAGCTTTAATTTTGCTTTATTCATCTTGATTACTCAAGGGATAATTCTCAGTGTTGTTTTAAGTCTCCACTGTCTAAGCAACTAGGACTTAAGCAATTCTGGCTTCCTATTAGGGCTGGGTTTTTAGAGGAGAAAGTATTTTATCAAATAAGAATTTGATCATGAACCTGTAAGTTAGGCTGACCACTAAAAGCTTCCCTTCCTCACTACAGAAATGAGAAAGGCTTGGCACCACGCAGACAGGCAGGAGCGGCCTTCTAATACAGCAGCGACAATTCACCCCCAATGTATGCACACTACATGCAGACTCAGCAAACATACTGCAAATACCCATACTGGACCGGCATGCGAGACAACAGGTCAACTCTATAGACTCCAGCTTCACACTGCTTCTGCTCAGCGTTAACTCTGGCTCTGCCATTATCTCCATCTTCAGAGCTTTGCTGAGCAATGACCACAGAGATACGTCAATGGGGACAACATACACAGGAATCCTAGGACCTTCCGACTTAGTTTTGGGGGTCCACCCTATTGCTACATCAAGTCAGAAAACGGAAGGCAGGGAGAAATAAGGAACATGTTCCTTCCTTCCCACTTCTCACAAGGGTACTCTGTTCCCTGCTTTCTTACAAGTAGTCTTTTACTTCTGTCTTCCACGTACAGAATAATTGCCCCCAGGAGAACATCAATCCCAGATGTGTGGAGGAACTCTGAAACCACTCTCCAAGAAAAACAGGGTTTTGAACCTGGAAACACTTTTCCAACTGTCCAAAACCAGTGAAGCAGTTTTAAACCTTTACAGTTGACCACTGAAAGGAAAAAAGAAAGCACATGTTTTAATCTTATGATGCAGTTCTGGAATTGTGCATGAGAAAAATTGATTCAAATACAGATTTGCTTTAAAGGCTCAGGAAGAGCAAGTCACCTATTCCACAGCAGTAGGTTTGCCTGTGTATACACACACAGCTTTGCTTTAGAACGGCTGGGAGTTGAAAGGAACAGCAGGGAGACAAGTTAAAAGGAGTGAGCCACTAAGGGCTTCAACTTAACAACACCTCCACAGTTACCATCATCTTACCACCTACCCACTTCCCCCTAGACCAAGGGCTTGGCTTCGCATTGTTTCTCTGTCCACTCATCTACCACACACACACACTTCTCCAGCCCTGCTCTTCTGCAGTACTGCATGTTGTATTTTGCCACAGACAGGCACAGTGCCAGAAATGCAAGCCCCGGTCTTGAAATGCACAATGCTGTTGCCAGTTTTCAACTCTCTTACTGTTCAGCATATTTGATCAGAGCAACAATTCACACAGCTATTTTAGGAAGCGCACACGGATCCTTCCTTACATCTAACAGCTGTAAGCTTACTCCTGAAAGTGCTGGCGAGTTGGCTGTGACATTGACCACAGGCAGGAAAATATCAAAAATAATCCAAAGGCTCACACAAATGCCAGCTTCTTAATATCTAGCTGAAACTGCATCTACTTTCAGAACAAGGGTTTGGTTGTTTTTTTTTTTTTTTTTTTTAAATCTGATTTTGTTCTTAAATTGTTTATGCAAATCTATGCAAAAGAAGCATAAGAGCTGAATGGAACAGCTGCTTCATAGCAGCGATAACAGTACAAAGGAAGAGCTGGGAGAGTGAAGTGACAAATTGATACTGGAATTACTGATGTCTGTAGAATGCTGGAACAGAAGCCAATACAGTAGGAGACTGGTTTTTGTTTAGATTCCACTTTTAGATATCTAGAAATCAAGTCAATATTCAGTAAAATATGACTAACTTATGAAGCAATAGCTAAGCCAAAAAAAAAAAGCAAACCACCCTGACATGAAAATATGAAGACCGTGTTGACTACTGATAAAAATCTCACCTTACAATGCATCAGGACAAAAATAATGGTAACATAATGATAAAGATCCAAGAGACACTGAAAATTGGAACAAATGCAGATGTACCAAGTAATACTAAGAGACATGGCAGGTTTTCCTCCCAAGTCCAGGACTTCAGTCTGTTGACAAGTCAAACTCCCAGTCTACAGCAGGCTTGCAAGTGACTTAAGCAGAGTGCACAGAGTTCCAGGTCAAGTATACCCACATACTTTACCCTGCACTACTCCAAAGCTTCTGGCTTTCTCAACTAAAAGACCATACAGATTGTACACTACAGCAGTGTGACAACAGAAATGCTACATGCAATTCCTTATTAAAAAGGAATCCTTAAAAATCCTTAAAAATATTTCTACAGTCTATGTCAAGAAGGACATGGCCAATATTATGCGGCATGACTCAGCTGAAGAGCTACAGGCAGGGTCTGAAGAGGTAATTAATCCACATCTACTCCAGATTCTTCTCAGTACACTTAACACCCAATTCTCCCAAGTGCTGGAAGCCTCAGTTAAGGGCATCCAAATAAAGCTGAAAACCATTAACTCTGGTGCATGCATAGTATCATCTAGAGGTGGAAAACAGAATAGTCAGGATTATTCAAGATTAAAAAAAACCACCAAACCAAAAAACAAACAAACCAAAAACAAAAACCACCAACCAGGAATGGAGAGTACCTGCGAGAGAGCAGAGTTACTGCACAGCACATCAGCAGCACCTGTGAAAGCAGCAGGCCTTTGAGCAGCCATGCCGTAGTGGTTTTGGAACCTGTCTTCTAAATCAACTTCTGACATGACAAGCGTGCTACATGGTAAATGCCACTGAAAGAATCCTGAGCATTTCAGCCCAAAGTTGTTCTGCAGCCTACCAGATGTAGCTACCTGAACTGTAGACACCAAGAGTAGCTCTTTATTGTATGAGGAAATTAGCCCTCTAGGATTTGTACTTTGATGGAAGTCCCACACAGGGACTACAGAGCTGCTTTAGATGGCATTATGTTGAATCAAGGGTGAAAACAATTTGTTAATTACTGAAATAGTTTATGCTCCATCTTCAAGTAATAGATTTTGGAATAAAAACCAAAAGCTTTACATTCTGATACAATAAAAGCTGCAACTGCCACATATCTGAAACACAGTCAGTTACAAGGTTTTATTTAGGGGGCAGGAGGGGAGGAAATCAAGTCAGATGGAGTGGAACTACACTTTTCAAAACAGTGCAAAAAGGATCACTTGGGTTTCACAGACCTTACCTGCCTGCAGCCAGTTATTTCCCTCCCTCACCCCTGAATGAAAAGCTACTCTCTACACCAACAGAGAATATGGGAGATTCAGGAACTTGAACTAAAGGTACTAAGTCTGCAGAATTATGTCATCTGCTGTATCTATGCATTGCTATTAGAATAAGCCAGCTATAATGCATAGGCTTTCAACATATCTAGTGTATGGGAGGATATTTCAAAAGTGTATGTGCAGAGATACACCAGCTCCTTGAACAACAAAACCATAAACAGCCAGTTTTGCACTGTTGCTCTTCAGAGCAGGCTACAGCTTACTTCTAGCTTGGCCTCACTACTGCCAAAAATAGCTTCCCCCCGATGCTCCCTGTCAGAGAAAGCAGCTGAATGATGCAGTGGCAGTGGCAACACAACCAACCATAACTGAACTCCAACTCATATCCAGAGCATTTCTGCTCCAATCTGAGCACTACACATTAGGACAAGCTGAATCTTGCTATCAAGACAAACAGGCTGAATAACCAAGTTTTCATTTACAGTCCTTTTAAGTTTTTAGCCCTTAGCGCAGTTTGAGTCAATGCACTGCCAAAAGACTGAGCAAGGGGACACACAGAGGGTAGAGCATTTACTAGAGGTGTCCAAAACTAAACACAATCAACAATCCTTATCAGCTAAGATAAGACACTGCATCACAGATGCCTCTTGAGATGTTTGCAGTGATGCAACGGTGGCTCACTTGGGCTCACAGCATTCACCACCTAGAGAAAACCAAGCTACACAGTGTAACAGCAAGCAGTACTGTTATTCCTGAAGCTGAGAGGCACTTAACTTGCGATAAGGACAGCAGGCAGTTGATCTTTGGGTAACTGAACAAAGCTCTGTGAATGGCAGGCTCTGTTTATGCCTTGTGAGCCATAAACATCGCAGAATGAGGGAATAAATTAATAACAAAACCATCAAATATGTACATGTCTGTTGCACTGCTTACCAAGCTTGGCTGTCTGATGCAGCTTCGCACATTATGCTAATATTCTTAAATTGTAAGAGCAAGCTGACTAAAGATGACCACTTTGGAAATGAAGTCCACGTTCAGCTGATAAAGCTGAAAGCTGTTTCTGAGCTGCTTTGCTGGCAGGTACTATGTTGGTCTTTGCACGCTCCTTGCTTCATAGCTGAAGTGTATCTTAAACTCTGTCATAACTGATGACAGTATACAAAAAGGCTATGCACCCAAGGAACATGACGACCCTACACTTTATCCTTGGTTTATGATACCTTAGAATGACATCTGGGAGCCACACAGGAAACCAACAGAATAGCCCACTGAACTGTGCAACAGCACAACTTTATAAATACACAGATTTTATGTTTTTTAATCAGTTCTCAGAAAAAATGATTACTCTACCAAGAACCAGTACGACATGGGCCAAGCATCCTCTCCCTTAGTATTCATTTCTTTAGGATGCTGTCTAAAGCTGCAGTAATTACATATTTGAGTCAGATATGAACTTGCTATTCAGAACTGGGAATGAAAACATTTTTTAGCATAAGCAACTATAATACTATTTCTCACTCCCTGCGAGCTGCAAAGAGTCATTTCTTCTCACTATAGGTAATCCGTTAAGTTTCCATGGAGAATGCGAGTCAGACGTGTGCTGAAGAGCAGCAGTAGTAAAAGCACAAAAATACTGTAATTACCTCGAGGTAGATCACTGCCATTGGGATCACAAGAGTAAGGTGGAAGAATGGCACCAGCTTCTCCTGCCTCACTGACTGGAGGAAGAGGAGCTGAATAAATTGGAAACGGCACTGAAGAAACTGCTACAATTAGAAGGAAACAACAGTCAAGTCAAATTTGCAATGGCACGTCAAATGAGCAAGATGCTAAGTTGCGCAATTAAGCATGCGCTTCTTTATCATCTTGGTGCCCCTAAATCCAACCTTTAACAAAGTTATCTTTAGTAATCACTTTAAAGGAAGTCCAGAAAAAATTTTAAAACCAGACGGGAAGCTTCCAATCTCACAAGCCTTAACCGTACATCTATCTGCAAGCTTCATATTCCAGTTAAGAATAAATGTCTTTTTCAATCATTTCTCCATACCAGAAGGCAGGCCAGACTTTTCTTACATAACTGTCCGTCCTAGAACAACAGGGAACAGACTAATCACTTCAAGTCATCAGAAGTGTGACAAAAAACCAACAAAAATAGGGGAAGGTTCAACACATGTCAGGCCAGAAGTATTTTGGACAGATTAGTGTTAAATACACATTAGGTGGCCCACATCTCTAAGACACCAGCAGGTTATTTCTAGTGGCAAGCTTAGGGAAGTGTACTAACTAAACTCTCATGCAGAGTGGAAAAAACCAGAAAAAGGAGGAAAATGGAGGAGGGAGACAGGACTGAGTAGAATTGAAGGCAGAGATTTTTCATATGCTAAAAGAATTACAGAAGACATGAAAAGTCCTCTGAGAAGAGAAAAATAATGTTTTCTTAACAGACATTTCACAAGAACAAAGCAGATACAGCATTTCAGGTGGTAAGAGCACTATGTGACAATGCACAAATGTGATGCCCTTGCATAGAAATAACTAGGTGCAGGAGCTATCCAACATCCACAAAAATAAATCAGATGTTGGTGTGGATCCTGACCCATCACAGCCAGTGACAACAGAAGGGACAGTAGAGCCTCAGGATCAATATCTCAACTTAAGAGGAAAAGTAACTGTAGGAAACAGGTGGGAAGAGGAAGCTGCCATCAACTTCTGCCTTCTGAAAATAACTTTCTAGCAAAACACTCGGCATTGATGGCTAAAGGTGGCGAGGGGGGAACTCAAAGCAGAGACCTCCAGTTCCCATGCAAATTCAGGGGCAACTCTCCTCTTCAAAGCACGAAAGCAAGAAGTCAGCAGCTAACTTACAGCTACTATTAAGTCATTTAAAGCCAAAGCAAGTGTTGATTTTTTTTTTTTTAAAGCTTTTTAACATTTGTCTTGGAGAGGTTGGGAGGGGCAGGGGGAAGAGAGAGGGAAAGATGTGATCAAAAACTTAAGACATCCAAGTCCCTAGCTGCAGTATGTACACTCTACCTGGCCTCCCTAGAGAAAGGGGAGATACTAGGACTGGCTGAACTGCTGTTTGGGGGGGAACTGCTGTTGTGGCACTGGCTGGAGTGGAGGCAGCAGAATTTGAGGAGAAGCCTGTTGTTGGAGCAGCATAAACACATGTTGAGGTTGAGATAGCTGCAGAGTTCACCATCACCTGGAAAAGAGTCAGAGCATTCAGTAGACTGCCTCTACAACGCGCTTTGACAAAGACTATGGAAATAACACATAGCTCAGAAATTCTCACCTCACATAAAACACATTTTGGAAGTCTTAGCTGTAAAGGCAGCTAACTATCCCAGTTCTCTAAAAATTGGCTTGAAAAATACAAGTTTAGAGTGGCAGACACCTGCAAGGCATCTTCTCACCCTTCTGTTTTGCTTAAAGGGAACTGTATTCTTTCCTACGAGATGCTGTAAGGGGCAGGTAGAGGGACCCCTCAAATTGACACTAATCAAGAGTAGTCACCTCTCAACAGGGCCACCACAATAAAGTGCTAGACACTACCTTCTGGGGATAGCTGTAGGAAGCCACTCCATCTTGAGGTGACACAGAGACTGGCCCTTCTTCCTGAAGGGATTCCAAAGCAAAGCACAGTCCATTTAAGAGGCAAAGAAGTCACAAGGCACACACACCACATCTCCATTTTTTTTTTATTTATGAACTACAGAGGATCTTTTGTAACGCAAGTAAAAGCAGGTTTATTCTGACATGCTCAGGACTGGCTTTCACACTCACTGTAGACCAGTAGGTGACTAAAATTTAGTTTCAGATTAAAAAAATTTTCAAATTCCAAATGCAGTTCTATCAGAGGTGAGATCCCACAGTTGAGGAGTAAGACTAACTGGAACAGGACTTAAGGGGCAGCATGATAAAAGCAAGTGCTGTCTGGAGCAGAAAAAAGCAGAAAAGTAAACAGCACTCAAAATACACACTTTGCAGAGGGGAAGATGGAAAATCATTACAAATCTAGTACAATTCAGACTGCACTTGCAGACTCAGATAAAAACTTCACCATCTAGGGAGGAAAAAGGAGGGAATATATAAATGAAACCATCATTCCTTTCTTCCAAAAGAATTCTCTGACTTCCTATGCTAAGCCTGCATTCAAGGACAGTTTCTATGAAGAATGTCACACACTTCAAGGGTTCCTAATCTGAACAGACAGTGACTAAAGCTTACCAAATTTGCTGTAGGTTCTGCTGAACTAAATACTGTTGCAGTTTCACAGTCGGGATCTGGAGGGCATAGGCAAAATTAATTGAAAAAAGTAGCTTTACATGTAATCCTTCAGAAACTCCTAAAAAGGTCATAATGAGTGCATTACATTCACTGAGTGTTCTATCAGTAAAGACTTAAGTTTTACTTACCTGGGGGTGCATAGATATATTCTTCATTAAATTTCCCTACAAGGGAGAGAACAGGAAGCTTATATTCAGAGTGGGCCGAGGAGAGGGAGAGTTTAAAGCTGAAGTTACCACAATTGTATTTCAGTGCATCCATTAAAGAGTTGTTTTCAAGTATCATCTTGTTTTGTGCAGAAAAGGTAGAAAAACCCTCAAGATATGCTCATTTTGCATCAAGGTTGCCATTGTCAAATTTATAGTATGCATTTTTGAGCAGCAACTTGGCTTGGTACAGACCTATACAATCACAAGGGTGATGGCGTAGCAAGCTTAAACAGAACTGACACATTTCTATCAAACAATGAAGAAAAAGAATGTGCTCACTCCCATGTTCAAAGTTCACCACAAACAGGTATTTAAGAGATGTCAAGTAACCCACTTTGACAATCAAAAGCACACTGAAGATATTCTAAACTTGTTTTTTTGCCCACTAATTCTTGGAGAACTCACCATTTTCATTTGTTTCTTCTTCTTCCTCTGAGGAATTCAGGGTCTGCTTGTTAGGTGGAACACAGCTGGGGTCTCTCCTTGCTACCCAAAATCCTGCTGGACTATGGACAACGGGAGCAGGGCTACCCTGGCTCTAAAAAGCAAAGTCAGAACCATGCACTTTGAAATAGTTTAAAACCTTTCCATGCTCTACACACACACAGACACACAATAGAAACAGGCTGGCAGACCAAGTTCACAGCAACCAAAACTTACTAAATTACCATTTGTATGTCCGTTCCTACGCACCCTGACTACAGCAACACAGTTGCTGACATATTTCTTCCCTTCACCTTTTGTTCTGCCTAAGAGAATTAAGGTAATGTATTTTTAAAGACCTACCACTGTCCCATGCAATACAGACAAGCTGCTCCCTCCCAGAACTTGCCAGCTTTCTCTCAAGCTCAAACAAAGCTGGCAACAGCCAAGACCACTCCCCCCAACATACACTCCTGTGTTCCTCATCTTGTAGCATTCCCATCATGCCACCAGCAGATCAGGTCATCCAAACATTCTAGTTATCACAGAAAAAGGTTGTCTTTAGTCACAATTAGTGAATCCCACAAGTGGCTGCTGGTCTAGACACCACTGCCTGCACTAACTTGACCCACACATGCAAGCCCGACTCTTTCAGAGAGCAGCATCCATCAAGGTTTCCCACAGGACTCCTTTAACACTTCCCATGCTCTTTGTCTTTGCACTCAAGACAGTCCTTAGCTGCACCACAATTTAAAAGAGAGAGTCCTCTGAAGCAGGAATACAGGATTGAGATGCTCAAGTAAAACAAGTTGATTCACTCTTTTGTGACGGCTAAGGTGATACTCAAAGTTCTCCTCAGAAGACATGGTGACTATGAGATCGATAAAGTGCTCAGAGAGGCTTGTAAGATCTCCAAGGCTGAAGCAGAGGTGGTAAGTCAGAAGATTCTCCCACCAGGCCTCCAGCAGGATGGCAGAGTTTTCTGAGAGATGCATTTTTCCCCAGGAAACGTTACATTCCTTTACTAAACAGGGAAGAGACAGAAAAAAGGCTTTGGCACTGACAGTAACAAAGCCACTGAATGAACATGAAAAACTATTCCTTAGGAGCTGCAGGTATATAGACTAGTAACAGGGAGGAAAAGCAGGTCAGCTACATTGATTTCACACTGGAAAAAAAAAATGCAAGATAATCTGTCCTTATTTCTTGACACTCCTGGAGGAAAAAGTCAGAGCAAAGATTACAGATCTAGCACATTAGGACAAATTAAAGAGATGGCTGCCCTGAAACAGCCTTGAGCAGATTCCCTCTCTCTCATTTAAATACAAGTCTAAAATTTAAGTTCTCTTTACTGTGTTGAAGCAGTGAATTTCAAATTTACCATGGTGATCTGCTTTCCTATTCAGATACCTAAATATGGTGGTTTTGTAGCACATCCAGCTTTGTACTAGGCTTAGACAATAAATAAATCTTTTTCTTTTATTTGTAAGAAAAAGAATACACTATGGCACTTTACCTACAACTCAACAGAAAAATTGTTTTAAGCGAAGTCTAGATTTGGAATTTTCTCCTGTTTCTCTAGCAGAAGAAACTGTTTCAGGAGCTACATGCTATCAGGAGCTACATGCTAGCATAAAACATCACAACTGCAAATTCATAGAAACAACCCAGGCTATCACTATACAGTTTCAGAATATGGTTACACAAACAATAAATTACAGTGTGGCAAAGAAGTGAAAAGCTTTCTCCCACAATATTTAGAAGTAGACAGACATCCACAGTAGGAAGGGATTTCGTTTGGTTTGGTTTCAAACTGCAACAGAAAGGAGAAATGTCACCCTACTTCTATGAAAATATACTAAAGAGAAAACAAGTGCTGCCAGTGAGGGGAGGGAGAAAGAAGGGGAACGTTTAGAAAAACTGAGTATTCGAGCAGGTTTTACAGCTGCTGTATATTTAGGGAAAGAAGTGCTGCACATTTGTACAGCTTTCCTGCCCTCCTCTCCCTTTGAGAGGTTTTAATGCATCCTTTGTTCATAACTTACTGGTAAAGCAGGAAAAGCAGCGTCATCCTCTCCTTCAATTTCATAGAAAGTTAGCGTTTCTTCTGGTCCTTGAGGCTCCTCTCCGTTCCCTGCTACAAACCCATACTGACATTCCTTATTCACACACTGCAGCTGACGGCGGCTACGGCTGTAGGAGCTTTAAAAACAAGAAAGCAGGTTAAGAATCACCATCTGGAGGTCCACCTTGGTTTCTTTGCTCAAGTTTAACTTTGTTCTTTTTGGAGAGGCACAATAAGCCCATTGTTTCATGCTGTGCCACTAAACAGCCAGCTCAGCCCTCCACAGACCACCATCCTCCCCAGCTCTTTCAGAGCAATGCCTTGTAAAGAGGTTTGGATGCACTTACCAGGACCTGCAGGAGAAATTGTCATAGCTCTGATAGCATCTCTTTCCTGGACTGGGGTAGAATGCTATTTGAGGGCCAACCATGTTGTGCCTGTTTATAAATCGGGCAGATCCCCTAAGTTTAAAGGGTAAAAGGTGCAATTACCAGGAAGTGCCTCTCAGATGGAACTCATTTGCAGTTCTACCTATTAAATAGCACAAACTCTCTCCTAACTAGTCTGCAGCAAGAATGAACAGAGAACGGGGTGGTGATCTCAGACAGGCTGTCAAGGCTTCATACCTTGGCATCCCAAATCCACGATTATGTCGCTGAGGAGGATGCTGAGGATGACAGGGTTCGTAAGGTGCCATGTTTCCACCACCCTGTGAGCAGTGAACTTGAGGAGAGCGCCCCGAAGGAACACTGTGCTGTAGCCGGGGTGGAAGAACTGGCTGACCCCTGCTATAAGCCACAGTCATAAACACTTCCTTTCCACGAACTTTCTTAAGCATTCTCTTCCGTGTTTTCATGTCCATTTCTGCAGTTTCAGTTGAGGACAGAAGAGACAGATTTACACCTTAAACAGCTGTCTCCAGAGCTATGTTCTCTTTATCATTTGAGAAGAATCAATATTTGGACACAGAAAAAAAAAAAAGAGCTGATGGCCTATCGGAGACAAAGTGCATTTTAAGTACGCGCACTTAATATCCTTACTCTGAAGGCTCAAGCAGGCATTCTAAATTACAAGCAGAATACAAGCATCTCGCATGTGAATACCTTCCCAACTTCAGCTGATCAAACCAGTACTCTCAGTGTTAAAATCTCTTTATGAAGGCTGCATTTATTTATTTTAAGAAACTCTCTAATGTAAACAAATACAATCCATATTTAATTGGCTGCAGAAGCCCTAGTCTGTCCATGCATCTCTGCTAAGGGCAAATCACACAAGCATTTTGGTTCACAGTCTCAGTCTTCATACATAGTTCTCAAGTACTAAATTTCTTCTTGGTAATTTTGAGCAACACCAACTTTGCGGTGTACTTTCAATGGATTTTCTCTTTTGCAAAGGCAAATTCATCCCTCTCTCTGAAGGATCACTTTACATCAAACCCTTGCAGTGACCAAGTTTAAGATCACAGGTTGAATTAAGTAACTTCCAATATCCAAAGACTGCTACTGTTAAAACTGTCATGAGTTTCTCCCCGCTCCTGGCCTCAAGGGAAGGAATGCTCATGTAAACCTTGTACAAACCTATTCCTGAGAAGTATCCACCTGTTATTTTCTGATAGGTTCCTCCCTTTCGGCTGGGAACCATATTCCAAGCAAAGACAGGCGCCACTTGTGTCACTGGTTTTAAGTTTACCAAAGGAACTGTATGCCTACATGAAGAACACTGATGTTAGTAGTACCACATGGATACACTGTGCATAGCTGCACAAGAACATAAGCTGAAGCAATACTAAGACAGAAGAAAACAAAAAGTTGTACCAGCTCCAAAGTGTAGGGAGCTTGTGGAAATCAAAAAAAAAGAAAAAATTATTTTCAAAGTATCTTAATCGTATTTTAAGCATCTGTGAATATACAAGCTCAACCAAAAAGAGCTGAAACTTGAAGTCACCATCAGACTGCTTACTTTTCTGCCAGCTCCTCAACGAATACAGTCAACGTGTTGCCATCCTGTCCGACTTCCTGGATATGGGCATTATAATACTTACCTCCAGGCTCCAGACGTACCTGGAGAGAGAACAAGGGAAGATCTAAAAAAGGCAAACTATACCAGGGGATTGAGAATACTGTCTACAAACCATTAATAGCAAAAGTTGCTCCTAGCTGATCCTATGTTACCGAGTTGGCCCAGGAGCCTCAAATACTTCTTCAAAATAGCAGGCAAAACAAAGAGCACTGTACTAACTTCGGAGAGAGGATGGGAGGCGGGAGGAAATCAGTCTTGTGAGTGACCAAGAGATAAGAAGATACCTGCTTTCTAACTCATTTTTATAGGCTGTGCCAAGCAGATAAGTACCAAGCAAGACCGCTATTTAAGAACTTGAGGAGAACAGAAGATAAAACAGAAAACTGGAAAGGAAAGCTCTGCTCAGCTAGAAACAAGTCACTAAGAGAATCATCAGCGCTACCTCAAACAGTGGTGGCGGGGGGAACAAAACCAAACAGCCCTCACTACATACATCATTGGAATACAAAGAAAGTTGATCTTCCTTTCAGCATCTCTGGGCCAGATCATACCACTCCTCCCTTTTTAGCTCTTCCTTTTCTATTTCATAAAAATATCTGCTACATTACTGTTGAGAAGTGGAAGGCTGTCCAGACTTGTTGCTGACCCACAGTGAAAAATCTAAGAGCGCTACCTCAAATGTGCAACCTGTGCGTTTTGAGCTCTCAGTCTGGAAGTTCCACACTCACAGAATGTGTATCACTAGTTTGCAATGAACTTCCAAGGAGCTTTTCCTTCACACTACTCTATGCTTAAAGGTAGTTTTTAGAAAGAAAGGAAATTTAAAAGAAAGTCAATAGCTACAAGGAAGAGAGTGGGAAAAGCCTTGGAAAATTCTATTAAGTCAAATGATTTTATGGCTTACTATACTCCATTTAAAGCAGTTTTAATAGTTTATCATAACTGAGTCTCCTTTGAGTACTAACCTGACACTTGTCTCCTAAATAGTACTGTCTCCCAGCAAACACCATGTAGTCAGTTTTTTGAAGCTCTAAAAATAAATGAATAAATAAATAAAAAGGAAAAAGCCTTTAAAACTACTGTTCTTTCTTCACGATTCCTACAAGTACTTCATGACAGCATCCAACTACTAATTTTGAGTTAAGTATTAACTTAACAATTGAGTTAAGTATTTCCTATGCATAGCTGAACATTCTCATAGTAATGGTGAAGTAACTGTAGATGTTCTTATAACAGACCACAACCAGGCTAAGTCACAAGAGATCAATAACACAGTAAGTAGCACTACTTCAACACTACAATGTCTTTTGTGATGGTACCGAGTTAATCCTGCATTTAATTCCAATCCTGGTATTAAGAATGTTGGGCGTGTCTTCTCAGAGTACTGGTGGCACTTGGCAAAAATGAGATGTTATCCAGGAAAAACTAACATTGCCTGAAGTCTCCTTGCTGCTAGATTTCAGAAGGTTTTTCTCCATTCCTTGCCTGGATTCTCAGCATGTCAGTACTCTACATACGTAATTAGTTACTGTACTCTGTTCCAAGAATTTTAATGGCCCTTATTATTGCTTATGCAGTTGTAAAATGCTGGAGCTCTTCAGAATGCAAAGCACTTCAGGTCAGACATCAAACACCACTTCAAAACTTATCTTTCTTGGTAACTTCTTGCTTTACAGATCAGCCATAGTTTATGCCAAAAAGCAGCAACCTATCCCAAGCCACAAAGACCATGAAATCTCTCCAGAACGTTCAAGCCCAGGAGAGCTGGGAAGCAAGAGAAAAGTCATCTCATTTGACAGATCTCAATGTTAAATTTGAGATCTTCATTATTATACAACTCTGAAGTCAAGATCATGCTTTAAAAAGCAGAGGTCTTTGCACACATGCTCCCACAAAAAAAACTCTCAAATTTGAACGGTTTCCAATACAACAGAATGGTAACATTGAGTTCTGTACTTCGCTTGGAGTCCTCATATTTCCTATATATAATCAGTAAGTAGCAGAGATCAGATTTTTAGCAACCTTATCACCATTATACAGTGTCAGAAGCAGTGTAATTCGTACTTTGAAATGAAGCCAAGAAATCAGCTACTAGCAAGAAGACGTACTACCTACAATATCTGCTTGGTTAACCAGTACCCTTCACATTTCAGCTGTGAAGAAACAGGTGACAAAGGCCTCACATTGATAAATTTAACACTGAGTATAGTGTAGGAAGAGTTGTTTGAGTTTCCCTTTTTAAAGATACCTTTTCTGCTGTCCAGCCAAACATCAAACTCCACATTTCGATAGATCTCAGGGTCCAGTGCCTTTAGCACTTTATAAGGAACAGGCATCTTTAATGGATTTTCTGGAGGCTAAAAACAGAGTTGAAATGGAGCATTAACAAATGCATTTAATGTGTTCAGCGTAGTCTCCTGCCAGCATCTACCAAACATTTTAAGATGCAGACACACTATTTTCCAACATTTTCACTTCTACTATATTGCCTAAAAACTAAAGTTCAAGAACATGAAAACACATCTAGGCATTCTGAAGCTGAGCAAAGAGACTTTGGAAAGGTTAGAAGCAGGCTCAAGAGTAACACCTGGCATGTTCCTTACTCAAAAAGGATCAAAGGAAGCTATGGCTTCAAAAGTTGTTGGGAATTTCAGTTGTTATATCCGGAAACAGGTTTCTATGGAATTTCTAAATCTATTCCAAAGTGATTTATACTGTGTTCAAAGCAAAAGTGAGCCGATTTAAACCATTTCTGGAAAAAGACAAGGAAACATCTGCTAAGCTCCATCTTTAGGGAAAAATAAAAAAATAGCTAGAGAAGAACAACAGGATCTAAGAAAGGTGAAGAGCTTATCCAATTTAATAGAAACTCAAGGTTAAACCAAAAGACAAACAGAGAGAAGAATTAAGCCACCCACTTTCGAAAAAGTCACTTTTAAAAACTGGAAAAGAGGATTTAGCCCTAACAAGGGTAACATCATACAACAGCAACAAAGAAAAACAAAGAAACCAACTAAACAAACAAAAACACCACCCCAAAGAACCAACACACCATAAGGAACTCTCCCCTAACTGACAAACCTTTTCTTCTTCAATGCCTTGTTTGAATTTATCTTCCTGTGGATTGTCAGTATCATTGCCTTCCCAATCGTCCACTCTAAGTAATTGAAAATAAGATTACAAAAAGATACAATGCATAACTTCTAGCCAGGATTAAAATCAACCCATCTGAAAAAGCACTATGGTGCCACCAAGTGGTAGATTTTGTCTTCAACACCAGCCATGGCTGTGATGCAGTACAGCACAACCCTCTTCCTAGTTTCAGGAACATAGAATTGTAGAATAGTTGGGGTTGGAATGGACCTTTAAAGGTCTAGTCCAACCCATGACCTGTACCTGTTCCAACACCCACACCCCTAATGAGTGCTACTGCTTGCATTAGGAGAGGATGAAGATGATCCTGCTGACAGATTAAACTCTTGCACTGTCAAGTACAACAAGATGCCCCATTCTAAGTTTGATCACACCAATGTCATCCGCAACGTAACGGTCAGAGGAATCCCTCAAGCCTTTCTAGTGACTGCAAAAACACGGGATATGAGGGTTTCTATAGGTACATTCTGTCTGTTCCCCTCTTCCCCAGTGACCAATTGACTTGAATAATGCCACCGTTTACTTGTCTATTTGGGGTACGATTCCATTAAAATGGATGAACAAGAAAATAAAGCAGAGCTCATTTTCTCAATACATTATTGCCTCTGGAGAGCTACAGAGGCTTAGAAGAGTAGTTTCTCCCTAAATAAAATATCCTGATGACATAATGAACAATTTTATTTACAAATAAGCTGTCATTTTACAGACTAACACATGCTATAACATAGTCAGCAGCATAGGATATTCAAATACAAGACACTTCCCAGCTCCAATGAAAGCACACTCTTCCACAATATACTTCAGTTTTGTGTTTATGTCATGAAATAGGAAAAAAGTTAATATCCCGTGAACATTCAAAAAAACTTGTAAAAGTTGCCCTCTGCAAGGTTTTTAGTTTTTTTTTTTTTGGCTTCCCTTTTACCACATCCCCTTCCCAAAATACTACCTCTTTTCTGACGGATTTCTGGATACTTTTTCACGAAGACAATCAAAGTTTGCATCCTCACTTCCTACAGAGCCACTGTTTCTGTTCTTCTTGGATCCACTTCGAAACACCTCAACTGCAGACCTTAATTCTTCCTCATCCATGCCAAACACATCTTTGTACAGGATCTCATATAACACAGCTGAACAAACCAACACAAAGCTCAAACCAAATTAATACCAGATCCATAAGAACTGCTGCAATTTTCAAGGTAAGCATATCTTCAGGTATTATCCACTGTTACAAGGCACTAGTTACATTAAATTCATTTAACAAGAGGATTATAAAATAATTCAAGTGGGAAGAAGGGACCTCTGGAAGTCACTTCATTCAATATCCCACTTAACAGATAGAATAATGAGTGTGTGTATATATTAATATACATTAAATGAGCTTCCATCTCTCTCCTCCCCACCCCTGAGAACGATATCAAACACTAACCACTGCCTATAAACATATGAAAATACATAATTCTCTTCCACAGAAAAATTATTTCAAGTTTACCCTGGCAAACAGCAGCATTTTCCTGGAATTGTTTTGTATACACAGAGTCATAATGGCCGTTGCCGGAACAACACAGTAAAATCTGGGAAAATTAAAAAAAAAAAAAAAAGCTTAAGGTTGGAATGATGTAAAACCTAACTCTTTCTATTTGATATCCTAGCTCAAGACATTATTCTTTCATTCTACAGTTGACATCCACTCATCAAGAAAACAATAAGTATTCTCAATATAAATACGAAAAAGCTGCAGAATCAGCTTAAAACTGAATCCTAGGTAAAGTCTCTAAGTAAGTTTGTCTATTACAGAAAGAAAAACTATCAGTGTGCACATCTCACTGCATTAAACACGAAATAAAAGTTTGTTTCCAGCTTACCTCTGAAACCACCAATTGCTCAAGAGGTAAAATAAATAACTACAAGCCTTTAAATGCAAACCCCCGAGATACACCATCCAAGTATTAGAGGCATAGTTTACCCTTCCCTACCTGAGGGACCAGAAGAGCATCTACTTTCCTAGTCCTCAACAAAACCTTGCTTTTAATGAGCAATATTACGCTGCCTTTTAAAAAGATGCATGCTTTCTGCAACATACGCATTGATACGCCAAGTAAACATATACCATTGAACCCCATCTTGACCACAGCCCACTGCAACTGGTAGAAGCCCCTAGGCTGTCAGCGCACTGCCAGCAAGTGAACCAGCAGGAGCTGGGATGCCAGGGCTCTTAATTCAGCGTGCACCGTGCCTTCTGCCAACACAAGCTCTCATCTCATGGTGAGAATGAGCAACAGCAGAAAGAGCTGCTGCCTGTACACGCGGTCTAATGACAGAGAGTTGCCAACACTTAATGAGAGCTCTGGCGGTAAAGCCTTTGAGGACAAACACACATTCAGACCATACTGCTTGATTTTTAGAGTTAGCTCATTCTGAAATTAGATTAAGCTACACAGGAAATGACATAGAAAAAGAAAGAAGCACACGTAAACAAAGACAGCAATACTGACCAATAGAGAAGAACAGCAGCACAGATTTCAGAGCAGACTAGCCACTTTGGCAAATGTAATAGCCCATACTGAAATCCATACCACAGCAACTTCACGCCTGAGCTAGCCACATAATTGTGCAGGCACATCTATACGACTACAGAAAAAACAAGAGCGGTCTGATGGGAGGTAATACGGAGTACTTCTCCTTTATGTTCCTTCTTTTTGCCCCCAGCAGTAATTCTTGTGCAGATAAGCTGTTCCATTAGCTCCCATTCTTAACTGGGCTTAATTTGTACGCCATACAAATGTTAGATTAATTTGTACGCCATACAAATTGTTAGATTAATTCATTCACATTAACTTCCCATTTTCAGGAAGAAAAACCATACACCTCAGCTGACTTCAGAAAAAAGGTAATGTAAGTAGGGAATAAAACCTTCTCTTCGCCAATATGATAAATGTATCTCATTCTGCTCTTCAACTCAACCCAGGTATTTCATTCTACTCTGTCAGATCAGTCAAATTCCCACTGGGAAGTGTTTTTATCCAAAGAGATTTCAGAAACATGAAAGAATATTCTGGAACTGTAATGTTAACTCTTCCTGCAAAAACTAAACAACTTTCCAATAATGAGCTGGAGTAACAAAAGAGACTGGCAGGGGAGCAGCACACGATCCATCCCTCAGATGGGCAGCAAAGCTACTAAACTGAACGAACTGTTGTGCAAATACTGTGCTTTTTCCATGAGCTGAAGTCAGCTTTGGGGTTTTGTGCAGATAGGAAAGAGCACTGGAGTTAAAAGAGCTCAATTCCAGTGCTAAGTTCTTACAACTTAACTAGGGCTCAGGGACAGGGGTAGGAAACCACCTTATTTCTCCTCACCTTGTCTTCAAAGCCATTGTCTGTAGCGTAAGTGGGTGGCTTTCCAGGGTACCGGTACAGAATAAAGTCTCGCCTAGGTAAGCAAAGGAAAAACAAAAGTTTTAGTAGAAGGATATTATGAAGAAGTTTGCAGTTTGTTTAGAGAATCCACAATTGGTT
The DNA here is from genome assembly GCF_036417535.1 of Chlamydotis macqueenii. Classification (NCBI taxonomy): domain Eukaryota; kingdom Metazoa; phylum Chordata; class Aves; order Otidiformes; family Otididae; genus Chlamydotis; species Chlamydotis macqueenii. Next base: position 3,460,314 of record NC_141566.1, read on the forward strand.
TATAGAAAAATCAAATTAAATACTTTGCCTGAAATGAATGCTACCATATAGCAATAGCTAGATGAGCAAACACCACACATCTCAGGGCAGGGAAAAACTATCTGGGAAAGACCACTATATTTAGTCACAGCTTAGATCAAGAACTTGTGCTTCTGGCAGGGTGCTCAGGCACCGAGACAATTAAGTCTAAGTGATTTAGTCACGCTGCAAAAGGATTAGAGCCTCAGTACAGGGAACTAGTAACTTTTGCAAAACTTCTGTTTCTTCTTTCAGTAGTGGAAAAGAACGAGCCTCCAAAGGGAGGGTTCTTCCTTTTATCACTGGAGAGCCTGTTTGTTACAGGATAGCAGCATTTTGGCAAAACAGCAGCACCTGCACAGGCTTATGTTACCTTGGAAATAACTATCAAGACTTAAGCACCAAGTAGGGCAAGTACTCCTCACTAGTAGAGCTTTCAAGAATACCTACATGAGTTTTAGTCATGCTTGTAAATACCACATAGCATTTCCACTACACACAGCTTTTTTTTTTTTTTTTTGCTCATTTTCCATCTTTCAACCACTAGAAGGAAACACTTGACTTCTGAGTTTAATGTTGCCAGAAGATAACAAATAAACATTGATGGAAATTGACCCTCCTCTTAATCCACACTATGAGAACAGGAGCTGTGATGACACCTATTTACATGCCAGTTTAAGTAACTTCATTGCAGTAGCATTTCTCACCATTTTTCATGCATTAGTATCCCAGCAACAAACAAATAAAAGGTTCTGGGCCCAGAACCCAAACATCATCAAGTTCAAAACAAAGTGAAACTTAATAAAGAGACACTTACTTGTACATCACTGATAAAGCGCTCATTTCCAGCTGGCCAGCACTTTCCTACGCAAGATCATGAGATTACATGAGATAGCAGAGCTGTCTTCAACACCGAGAACTCTATTCTAGCTCTCTGTAGTATCAAAATACCTAACCAAACTAATCAGTTTGTTAAACAATCAATGCATTCAGAGTTGAGATATCTGGATTTCCAGGGAGGAAAAAAAGAAGTCTGCAATATGGGATGGCCGTGATTACAAAGCTGAGTAAGAGGGAGCTAGTTCTGACAGCAACTCTTAAGCACATCACTCAAGATCATTTTTTTTTAATTAAAACCACTACATTTGCTTCAGAGACTGCTGCATTCACCATACTTATTGGTTAAAGTGTGAAGAAATAAAAGTTTGAACTCTAGTATTTGAACCTGGGGGGTAAAGGAAGAAGCAAGGGATTGCAAAGCCTGATGAACATTTGATGTGAGGTACACTCCACATATTTTGCTTTTTCCTCCTTAAAGAACTGCAATTATGAATAAGGCCTATGAGAGGCCTCAGCTTTACTATCCAGTCTGCATAGATCGCTCCTTTGCATCAACACAATTCCCCACTAAAATGGAGACGGTTTACATATGTAAATATTCAGTACAAACCCACAGTATTACCTATGCAAATGAGACCCCAGAAATGGTGTCTGGTTTTTTTTCTTTTTCCCCAGATGAAAAACACCAACAAACCATCACATTTTAAACCATCACTTAATTACTTTTCTGTCCTAGTCTCCTCAAATTTTAATCTCTTGACAAGTATTAGATCTCTCTTACCTTCGGATCTCCTAGTCGTTCAAGGTATTTCTCAAATGATCCTTCCACATACTTTCAATAAAACAAAGAAAAAAAAATATTAAAACTTTGCCAGTTGGAAAGCAAAGTTAAACCTACCAGTACACCATACGTTACTAGCTGTTGAACAAGAGGGGGGAGGGCAGAAGCTGAGAGCACAGACACCACATTTGGGAGTAGTCTGCCAATTCCTATCATTTTGGGGCTCTGAAGGGCTGTGGTCTGACTGGGGATATGACTTCAGCTGTTCCCTGCCTTAGAGCGTGGGAATGATTTGGGGTACCAATGTCATAACAGCAAGAGATCCTAAAAAAATAAGAGCATGAGTCCGAGTAATACTCAGTGACCCATCTCCCTCCTAGATTAGATTAAGCACTTAACTGTGATTACAGGAGAAAAAACCCAAAACACTCAAAATCCATCCCAATGCCACACAAAATCGTGTCACACGTGCACCTGGACAAATTTCCCCACATACTCGCACCCACGTATGTAAAACCAACCAGCCAACAAAACCATTACTTTATGCAACAATTAAACATACTCTGAAGTTTTCCACAATCTTTTGATGTTCATTTCATACTATAAAATTCTACATATTTCCTACCTACTAAATTCTACAATGGTTTTTCTACAGAGAATATACTACATAAGTAACTGTCGCTCTACTGGTTACTTGGGTATTAGTAACTTGTTTGATTTCAGGAACTTCAGAAATACAAAGTCAAATGAAACTTGTGTGATTGCTCTTCTCTTACGTGCATCAAGCCTGGCAAAGCAGGACATATTTTCAGTGCATATGTTTATGTGACTATGTTTATGGCTCTCACCCACTCCCACATTACTTCCCAACTACGTGTGCAAACTGCCTAACACACACGTTACTTACAGATTCAAACTTATGCTGGTGTTGCCTCATAAACAAGACACAAGCATTCCTAACTTCCATGTGATGAATTTGAGATGAAAATAGCTGAAAAAATAGAGGTTAAGAAAAAATGAAGGAGAAAGTTGCTGTTTATGCTTCACATTAGGTTTATTTTACTCATAAAGACTAACAACACCACAAAACGCGTCACAAAACATGGAGAGGAGACACTGCAGAAGGCACTGGGGGGAAGCTGAGAAAAGGCCAAGCGGCCCTGGAGCCCACCTGACCGGTCTCCCCCATCCCCACCCACCACACCTCACTCCGAGCACCCAGGAGGGGTCTCTGGGAGCACCCCCTACCCACTCCCAGCCACGGGCCTGCAGCAGTCACCCCCTCGCCGTGGGCCTGAGGCGCCCCGGCTCCCCCTGAAACCGTGACCGGTGCCGCCCACCTGCTCCGAGACGGCTCGGAAGAGGCAAGAGGCGTCCTTGGCCGTCATCTTGCGGTACAGCCCCAGGCTGCCCAGGTACTCGTCCATGGCCACCTCGCTGAAGGACTTCTGCCCGAAGTACTTCTTCCAGCCCTTCTGCATCTTCCCCGGGCGGCAGCGGCTGAGGCGGGAAAGGCAGAGGCGGGAGGGGGGGGGCTCCGCGCGGGGCGCTGCGCTGGGCTGCGCGGCGCGTGGCGGCGGGGCGCGCGGCTGCTGCTAATGAGGGGCCGCGCCCAACTCGCCCACCTGCGCCCGGCGCCTCATGGCCCGGCCCGGCCCGGCCAGACCCTCCCAACATCCCCCCCCGCCCCGCCGGCGCCGGGCACGGCCACGGCCACTCAACCCAGCGTGCCCCCAACCCTGACTCACCCCCGTCCCGGCGCAGCCGAGCCCGGTTCCCTTTGCCTGCGAGCGGTCCCGCCACGGTGAGCCCGCGGGAGGTGCCTCCTGCAGCAGCCATTTTAAGGTGCCCTCGAAGAACCCCAAATCCCTGTCCCGCTCTCCCGCCGGGGCTGTCCGAGCGCCGTGGGGTCGTTCTCCTCCAGCCCCCACCCAGGTTTCGGCGTGGGTGTGTGGGCCAAACCGCGGTAAGGCCCCGCAGAACCTGCCTTGGTAAGAGAGGGGAGTCGTTCCTAAGTTAACTCCTTCTAACTTGATCGCAAATTGTACCTGCGACTGCAAGTAACTAGTGGAAAAATCAAATAATTTTTCAAGATTTCCTGTGGTGTTCCTGCGTGCTCTCCGACTGCAGGTAAGCTGCTAGCGGTAAACTTGAAATAACAGCAGCTCTACAAACATTATTATGGAAACGAAAATCTTAGTTGCTCCTAATAAGGTATTTGGGAAAAACATTGGAGATTGGCAAGAATCACTCTTGCACAACTGTGCAGCCCAATTTATTCCCCGTATAGCCCTTGTGCTTGATTTGATTAGGAGAATGCCTCTATGTACATTTAACTTGCTAGTAAAAATTGCACTCAGGACATCAGATGCACCAATTCAGGAGTTTCTTTTTCTTGTTTTATGCAAACGCAACAAAAAAAAAAAAAACCCCACAGTGTACTTGCAGGAAGGGCTGTGCACTTCTGCAATTCTAGAGTATAACAGACCAAATAGCCTGCATGAACATTTTCAGTATAAACCCCCTCTGTTTTTCAAAATATTTACTTAAACAAATTGATGGTAGCATCAACACAGTTGACAATTTCAATACTTTAAATGGGGAGCTCCAAATCAGGATCAAATAGGAAACACTGGACTGGGAAGAAAGTCCAAACTCTGAGCAACCTGATCTGTTTGGAGATGTACCTGCTCCTTGCAGGGGGTTGGACTGGATGGCCTTGAAAGGTCCCTTCCCACCCAAACCGTTTTGTGACTCTATAACACTCTGTAAATGGATTGTATTGTCAACTCCGTTCCTCTCCTATAGGCCATGTTTTACTTTGGGAGTAAATCACCCAAAACCAGGCAGCTGGTTTGTGGCTCTTGACTTTTCCCACCCAGATTCACCAGAAGCCCTTTTCCCTTCAAAGAGGCTTAAATGTCTCACTTCTAAAATTCTCTTTTCAGTGCTTCTGTAAACACATGAAATGAGAGCTGAAGGCATCTGGTTATTTGCAGAACATGACAGGAACATCAACATGGACAACTTATTTCCACTAGTACTGGGCAAATACAGTCAAGAGACCACTATGTATATACCATGCCTGTTAAGAAATACTTTAGCTTGTCCTCCTCACTGGAATTACCAACTCAGTGCAGATTTTGTGATGTAAATATCTGTCTGTCCAACAAACTAGACAGTTCATACTCCCCTCCCTTGTTGGCACTCTGGTCTTTTAAGCACAAAGGTAAGATGACTTTACGCTGGCACTAAATAGGAAACCATTTAATGTCAATTAATATTAACAGACATTTTCTTTGAGGGTTTATCCCACTTGGTGGACTCTTAAGTATGGAAGGCCTCACTAGGAGAAGAAAAAGGTTTTATTCTGATATTTTTATTCTTCTGTATTGTTTATTGAAACCCAACAACTTTATCCAAGAACAAAGCAAACTTTTCTGGCTGTCCAGGAGGAAAAGGTTTCAAAGTTGACAAGTCCATCGACTGTAGTGTCTCCACAAGAGTGCTGTAAAAACAGACCAAAACCAAAAATTAAATTTCCAAAGGGAAATTTTTTCTTCGCAATTTTCTTTCTATTTATACATCAGAATCCTTTAGCGTGGAAGCAAAAATAAGGACACATGTTGAAAGGAACAGACCCCACAAACCAGCAGGCCCCAGTCATCACCGGCTCATAGGCAGGATTGCTGAGAACACGCTTCCACCTCTATCACAGTTTGCACAGACAACCTTAACTCTAACTTTTTTATTTTCTGTGGTTGCAATGTTGGAAGACTGAACAAGATCTGAGGATTTTCACCATAAATTGTACCAGGAAATTAGTCCTACTTGAACACATGGCATAGTCCACTTAACACATAGCCAGAGAGAACAGCTAAAATCAAAGTTAGCTTGCTATTATCAGATTGCAAATAAGGCTTAAGTGCTAGGCACTGTTAAACAAAAGTAAATAAAAATTCATTCCTGTCTCTGAAGCTGAGAGAAGCACTGAGATAGTAAGTTTACAAAACTTGCCTAATAGAAATGAATGACAGGCCTAGTCTTCAGACGGCTCTTCTGAAACATACAAAGTCCTATTTGCAGGGCAAAGGAACAAGATGCAGACTAAATAATGGGAGTTGCATTTCCTCTGCCTTCATTTTAAAGGTCATTTGTTTATTTCTAGAGTGCAATAATCATAAATAATCAAAAAGAAAGAGAAAACAGTAACATACAGTCAAAACAAGAGAGGAAATGAAACTAACAGGAGCCAGGATGAACACAAACAAAAGAAGCTGGGGTTTTGTTGCTGTATTTTTTTTGTGGGGGGTTGTTTCTTTGTTGGTTTGGTTTTGGTTTTTTTTTTTGTTTGTTTTTTTTTTTTTTCTCCCCCTGAAGTGACAGGCAGTAGATCTGTAAAACTCCTTGTCAGAGGATGTTGTGGATTCAGGAAGTTTGGTTAAAAGGGCAGCCTGAATATGTACTTGGAAGACAGAGGTATTGAAAGTTACTAACCAGACAGCATCTGATTTAGGAATCCCCCTGAATCAAAGTACTTAAGAGCATTAGAGGGAAAGTAATACAAAGAAGTACATTTCCAGTATGTTTCCAGAACACAAATAGGATACTGAGCTACGTGGACTCCTGATCTATAAGGCCTTTCTTATGTTTTGTTCTAAATACTCAAGATACTTTCAGTTTTATTATGTCAGTACATCTACACAGTCCACTTTTGTACCCTTTACAAGGAAAATGCACATAGCAGAATGATTAAATGGAATCCTAAGTCTGCAGGGAGCAATTTATTCCTTATGGCTCACAGTTACAAGCTGATAGTCTGAGTTGTATTATTTCTAGACTTTGAAAAAGAATCCAAGAACTAGTGAAAAAGAGCAGAGAAAGAGAGAAGCTGTTAGGTGCCTCTAGGATGCTACCTGACTGTTCCAAAATCAACTACTTCTATTTGATTTAAATTGCTCTTTCAATCTGAATACATATGCTTCAAGGGAAAAAAAGAATATATTTAAGAGGAGGCGTGGTCAAAAGGCTTGATAAGCTTGGTAAATTAGCACCTAATGTTAGTGTATCCACTATGGAAAATCTACCCTGCAAACAAATGGTTATTACAGAGGAGGATGTATGTTTCTTTGTTATGTTCTCAATACTGTAATAACACCCTGAGCGATGGTGCTGAATGCTGCTTGTTCAGTCAGGACAGCCACAGCAGCTCCATACCTGCAGTTACAGTAGAAGACGTGCCCACCTCTGTGGAGCCGCTTTGCCAGTTCAAGCTGATGGTTGTTCATCAGCTTTTCGTTTATTACTACTATTAGTGGTTTTCCTTTTTCTAGTGTCTCCAGACAGCTACCTGCACCTACAAGGGAAACAAAAAACATGATGAGTTTTTGCCCTGACAGATGAAATATCATCCTACTTGCTCTTGAAACACGCGAGACTCCTAAAGGTGAACATTTAACCATCCAGCTAGAGCTGTGGACCTGACCACTCAGTGCCAGCCCAGCCCCGCGCCGCAGAGATACAGACTTCACCCAGCCGGCTTCCACTTCTGCCGCCAGGAGAAACAGGCTCGCCAAACAACCAGCGCTCTACCTGCGTGGCTGATAACCAGGTCCGCCCTCCGGAGCTCCTCGTCCAGCGAGTCCTTGAAGCGGAAGACGTCCACGGCCATGGGCAGGGTGCTGGGCAGCTCCGGCAGCACCGCGCCCCGCCCGACCTGCAGCACCAGCTTCTCGTAGCCGCGGCTGTGCAGCACCTGCGGCGGGAGGAGAGTGGGTGAGGGCGGGGAGGGTGCGTGCGTGCCCTGCTCTCAGTTACCCCGGTCCGGCACGAAGCCCGCTACCACCCTCCCGCCCCAGTTCGCGCCACAGACCGCCCCTTCCCCTCCGCCCCCGCATCCCGCTCCCTCAGGCAGCCCGGCGGGGCGTGACAGCTCCCAACGCGCAGGCGCCCGGCGAACGCGCTGTGTGCAGGCCCTGAGGGGAAATCCCAGCCCGGCCCGGGTGCCCGCGGAGCTGGTCTCTCCGCCGCCTAACCTTTATGGCCGCCGGCGAGCTGATGGTCACGATCAGGTCGTCGAAGCTGGTGGTGCCCACGGTGACGAAAACGGACTTCATGGCCGGCGGCCGCCCGCTCTTCGTTCATCAGCGGGCGGGGAGCCGCCAGAGGGCGCCGCGCACCGCCCCGTTCGTGCAGCGCTCCCCAAAATGGCGGCCGGCCGGAGGGGCGGGTTTGGCGCCCAGCCAGGCGGACACACCTCCTTCACGGTCCCCGTGTGCCTCCGCCCAGGCGAGCGAGGGGCTGGGGCCGGGGTCGGTGTGGTTGCCGGTACTGCAGGGAAGTCGGACCTGCGGCAGGGCTGCGGAACTCCCTTTGCGGTGCCGGACCGGTAGGGACGGCGCCTGGTCTGGCTGGCGAGCCCACCCGCCGGCAGCGTTCAGCGACCTCAGCATGGTAGCCACGAGTGTCTCCATTTTTCGGGCTATATTTTTCAGTAATATCACAAAAGGATAGTAGCAAATGAGCAGTCACTCATGCTTTGGAGGAAGGACTGATATTTCAGACAACTCTGTTGCCTGAAGTAGTGCTGCAGTGGGTCCTGTAATGGCAGCCCAAGAGTGATGGGCTGACACATCCCCTTGAGCCCTGGGCCTCACTGCGGGACACACTTTGCTTCTGGTCAGAGCATCACCTGGGGACAGGTCATAGCATTTCAGAGCGAATGCATGGATACAAACTTGCCTTCAAATGACTGAAGATAGGAGAGGATTGCATATGTTTCCATCAGTAGGTGAGCTTGGGTGGTTTTGCCATGTGGATATACTGCACTGGTACCACAGGGATTGGTGAAGAAGGGAGACAGAAGGAAAAGAGGCAAATATAGTTTGAACTCTGCATTCTATGTTGTATATAGAGAAATTCAATGATTCTGGCTGTGTGTGGACTATGTCCACTCCTCAAAAGACCCCAGAAATGCTGCAAAACCCAATAGAAATTGCTGTTTGGTGGCTCTTAGTTGATTACAGAAAGTCAGACATACAAATTATTTGGCCTAAATAGATGAACCTGCCGCAGGAGCCAAGATTGTGACTCAGGGAAAACCCTGAAAATGAGACTGAAATCAAAGCTAGGAGCTGTATCCTCTTGGTTTCTTTTCCTGACTTGGCCACTGACCAGTGTTAGCACCTTAGAGGGGTGGTCATCTGTTCTGTTTCTCCACCTGCAAGGCAGTGTTTAGCAATTTATCTCCTCTAAAGGTTTCTGTGGAGGTGATTATATTCATCTGCAGAGAATTGAGTCTTAAAAAAAAAAAGTCTTCACTGTAGCATATTTTAAAGACATTTAATAGTTTTTTTGCCTACCCTCCATCTCTTGGCCTTCTGAAAGATATATTCTCAGTGTCATTGAATACAGGTAGGTTTCCCCTCGTTCCTATAGCCCTTTCTCTAAGTACACATCTTTCTGATGCTGTTTCAGGCTCATCTTACTACATTCTTACGAGGACTGAGGAAAAGTATTCCCTTGAGCAAAAGCATGTCAGCTTGCTGTGGAGTGGGATCCTGAGACCCAAGGAACAGGAAATTACACAGAAGCTGAGGTTGGAGATGAAGGCCCTTTCTGAAAAACAAAAATGCTGTTCAGTGCTAAACCACGTTAAATCAATGGCAAAGATGAAGTCACCAGTAAATGTATTATTTCAGGTATCTGTGATGAAAACTAGGGGTAGGGGGTGACAGTTAATATTTTAGTTTCGAAAAAAATCCAAACATTAAATCTGTTAACACAGTCTTGTCCACTGAAGGCTAAGAATAACCCCTTAGCAATTGTGCAAGCTGAACTAGCAGTTTTCTTTCTTAATTGCAGGTGTAACACAATGTACGATTCTAGAAAAGGAAACTACTCAAGTTTGACATTTAAATTTTTTATTCCCTAAATTAAATTTATTATAGGAGGTCACATTTGTGTACACTACTGAGTGTTCCAAGAAAGATGTAGAAAAGATGTAGCTATCTTGAGGATACCTCTGATTGCCATGATAATGGTTCATTCACAATGCTCATTAGCCCCCTGTTGCTTTAATTTAGCATAATGAGCCACACTGAAATGTATTTCTTTTATGATTAAAGCAAATGGTGCTGACAGCAGACATGGCCAGGGGGAAGGTGGCACTTTATCTTGGGAAACATGCTGTAGAGCAAAACAATATCAGAATCCTGCATGCATGGGGCCTTAGTGGCCTTCACCATCCTCACACAGCTCTTACTGCTCTCCCTCAGGACAAGGAGGCCAGGAGCTGAGGGTGACCACAACACAAGCCAGGCAAAGATCTCATCAACAGGGCACAGCCTGGTAACACCAGAGAAAAGCAAGGAGAGCAGTGGCAGCAACAGGTCCAGCGACCATCAGGCAAAGACAAGGTAACAAGCCATTTCCCAGGTCAATCCCAGGTCAAACCCAAAGAGCAATTCAGGAGCAGAACTAGCAACAAGGACGCCTGCAACTCGCCTCCATCATCCCAGCATAAAAAAGACATGGACCTGCTTTAGCAGGTCCAGAGGAGAGCCATGAAGATGATCAGAGGGCTGGAGCACCTTCCTTATCAGGACAGCCTGAGAGAGCTGGGGTTGTTCAGCTTGGAGAAGAGGGGGCTCTTGGGAAGACCTTATAGCAGCCTTCCAGTACTTAAAGGGGGCTACAGGAAAGATGAGGAAGACCTCTTTTTCAGGGAGTGTAGTGATAGGACGAGGAGTAACAGTTTTAAACTGAAAGAGGGTCAATCTAGATTAGATGTTAGGAAGAAATTCTTTACTGTGAGGGTGGTGAGGCACTGGAACAGGTTGCGCAGAAAAGTTGTGGATGCCCTCTCCTTGGAAGTGTTCAAGACTAGGCTGGATGGGCTTCGAGCAACCTGGTCTGGTGGAAGATGTCCACGCCCAGGGCAGGGGGCATGAAACAAGATGATCTTTAAGGTTCTTTCCAACCCAAACCATTCTATGATTCTGCTTAAAGCCTGAGCTAAAATGAAGTCCCCATCAGAGGGTGTGGGTAGAAGACCTAGCTGAGGCTGCTCTGGGCAATTAAAACGTATTAGTGCAGTCAAGTCCCTGACAACTGATGGATAGGAAGTCAGAGTTTGGGATGAAAGAAAGGATGCTAAATTTTTCAGATGCGTCAGAGATGAGGGTCAGCACATGTATAAATCTTTCTGAGAAAAGGTAAGGACAGGATAATTAAATTATTGTATTTTTTTTTAAATGAGGAGGATAGAATTTAAATATATTGGAGTGTTTTCCTGTTTATATAATTATTTTATATCAGGTTAGTTGCAGTAGTTAAGGAAATTACTGCTTATTTGTAATTAAAGCATTATAACTTACCACATGCATGCTCTTATGTTGCCAAAATGGAAAAATAAATTTGCCGTCACATTCATTCTGTGGTTAGAACAGGTTTACAGCGGTTGCTGTACAGTTGTACCTCAGCTGTGACCTTACTTTCAGCCGTCCACTCGTAACTTAAAATTCCTATGAATCCACTCTCAAGAAAAAATTCCATGCATGAGCAGCAGCTTGTTCATATTGTTACTGTTTGCTCCCTCAAATTTCAGCAGAGTAAAATGTGTACTTAGAAAAATGAAAACACTTTAAATAATGCTAGTCTTCCTAACCCTCAAGTGAGAGAGAAACTGGAGTACAATCTGCGTAGTACTATGAGTTAGGTCCAATATCTAGGTTTGCTCTAACTGTTAATGTTTGTGTACAGAAAAAATTCTTATTCTTCCAGTCAATGGGTGCCCATTTGGTGGTATTTTCTAAACTCTGCTCAATTACTCTGGTCAGTGCTTTAGGGTATTCACAAGTTAAATTACACGTTGGGCCTTTTAGGAGGATGACATGTTAGGTAACAATAAACCCATGCAGCTGAAGAAAAAAAAAAACAAATGATTCACTGACCTCTAAGAAGAGGTTTAGAATAATTTCTGTGTGACCAGAGGACTGCTTAAAGTGAGGAGAGCATACTGCTCTTCTTCCAAAGTGTAGAAGGCCCGCTTGCATAAGAGCACAGTACTTTAAGTTTCAAGGACAGCTGTAGGGGATAAGTAAAATTTTGTCCATCAGCACTTATGCTGTGGTCCATAAGAACTACAAATCATTTGCAGAATGAGATACTTGGAGCTGATCTCTTGCAGTTTTATGGCAGTTAAAGATCATGTAATCCAGACTTGGTGCTATGTCTTGTTTCTGGCCATTCATCCAACCCCTCCTCTGTGTTTCTACAAATACTCATACAACCACATACCAATCCAATTCAGAGAACTGATCTGACAGGAAAGTGATTTGTTTGCAGTTAGATCAGTTCCCTGAGTTGCACAGGCACTGCTACTAGCACAAGGAAGGAGGCAGAGTTGTACCACCGTGGATTTAGGTTGGCATAAATATTGGGGAACTGCACCTCTATCTACCTCTTCATTGCCATTAGTAGCTGCAAACACATTCTCTGAGCCATGTAGCTCAGGCAGTTGAGTGTCCATTGCCTGTGGGGCAAACCTTGTGTGAACCTGTCCCTGCTTGGGCTGGAGAGTCTCTCTTTGCAGCGCCAATTGTTTCTCTTCAAGATATGTGTGGGATATTATGAGGGACATTCAAGAAATACAGGCTCAATCTGACGTAATGTACTCCAAGACCCCAGAGAGAGGTGAGGAAAGGGCTAGAATGGAAGATATGTTTGTGTGAGAGCTTGCTCTCATCTGTGCTTTATGTGACATAATTTATATTCTGATATTTTCTTCCCGTTACAACACCTGGGAAAGAAACTGAAGATGGTGTGAGTGCAAGATTTTTTTTGTTCAGTGAGAAGTAATGTATGCGTCCTCCCTTCTTCTTAGCCATTTTTTTTGAAATGTTTCTGGATGGCTCAGTTTTGAGCACTGTCTCTTTATATTCAGCTCAGCTTACCACAGTTTGCCCTGAAAGCTCCATAATGATATTATTCAGGAGTAAGAAAATGCATGAAAATAAACTAGTTGGTTCGCATCTTGGTTTCTGAAAACTACAAAATGCTCTCAGTTTGCTCTTGAAGTCTAAAGACAGCTTTAGACAACTTCTTCACAACTGTCGCAGTAAAACTCTGACAACCCCTGAAATAATGGCCTGCAGACAATGTATCAAATAATGAAGCAATCATTTACAATTACACACCAACAGAAAGGTAAACTCGTAAGTCCACAAAGTCTGATTTTCTTTGAAGGAAAAAAAAAAAGCCAATGATTAGCTAGTTAAAAATGCAACTCTGTCTTTCCTTGACTTTCTATTTTGTGCACAGACTGATTGTCCGTTTGGCTTGTGATATAATGGTGCAGTGGGTGACATAAGGCACAGCAGAGCAATTGGGCTTCTCCACACCGAATTTACATTATCTTTCAGTACTTTTTATATGTTTATGAATGACCAAACTGAATAAAAATAGTCTTACGTCTGTTTCAAGCTGACTTTGTATAAATTTGAACTGAAAAAAATGTTCACTTCCTTTTCCTCTCTCATTTAGATTTAGTGCTGTACCTATGAGGGATGATATTTCTGTTACCATAGGGAACTGTGAAAATTAGATGGAGAATATTTTGGGGAATAATTCCTTCATATTACTGTGATTCAGAGATGCTTGGTCTGGGAAAATAACAGAGGAACATCTGTCAGGCAAATTTAAACAGTGTACTTTGAAATATTTCATCACAACATTTCTACATCCTTTGAATTGTCGCTTTGTGGGCTTGTTATTTGGCAGTGGGGATTGTCAGATAGCCTGCAGAATGCACAAAGGCTCAGACTGTCTGGAGACAGCGAAGGGGATGTTAGATCACCTCTTCCTCAGGGCTGACTAGCAGAAGACAGGCGCTGAAGCAGCATGGAGGAACTGTGTCTGCTGACTAAATATTTCACATTTAAAGAGGAAAGGGGAGGCTGTGGCTTAGCTGGAATTAGTGTTGTATCAGTCCATGATGTGACACCTCTCAGGGATTTTTCTGAATTTTGCAATATTTGATGCCTTGAAGTCCCATGTTCTGTAATTTCGTAATCATGATTTTTGAGGCCTTATGCTTCTGAAGAAGAGACTCACTGAAGAAACAACTCAGTGAATCTTAAGGCCCTGAAGATTAACGCATACATAGTATTTATTATATATCTGTAACTGTGTATCTTCTTGTTACTCCTGTTTTGCTTTGCATTTAAACAATGTTATGATTCTTTGAGACCTGACTTCTGGAAACTCAGAGCTTACTAATTTAAGAAGGTAAAGTGCTGCTGGTCTTTGCCTTGCCCATGAAGCAGGCGGTCACCTTGACACTGGGATATAGCACATACCGTGTTTCAGTCCTTGTTACAAGGGGTATGGCTCAACTGGTTTGTACCGGCTGGTGAACTGGAACTTTACTGATGCTTGCTGTCTCTGCAAGATTTCTGTCAAGGGTAAAATGCTTGCATTAAAGAACCAGAAAATGATTTTATTTCTCAAAGCTAGTAATTTCCAGAAAGCATTGGGGATATTTGGGAGGTTGTAAAGAAATAATTTGAAGAATGGTTGCAAAATAGGCTGGTATGCAGATGTAGGAGGAGGTCTGAGATCTGTCGAAAGGAACATTATCCTGGCTGTGAAGGCTCAATATGGTGATGTCTCCTGGCAGCTGGTCTCTTCAGCTCCCCAGGGAACTTCTGCCTGTGACAGCCTGGCACTACTCCTGCTGTCTGTGGAAAACACACGCACGCCTGTAGGAACACTATTCCTGCCTCCTAGCCACCAGCAAACACCTCTACAGCAATCCACTGCGAATGCCCTGCCATTTCATATTCCTGTATAATCCCTCTGACAACCCAACCTATTAAAAATTCATTTTCATCCAGGCAAATCAGACTCCCTGAAATCAATTGAGCTTTGTTCTCAGAAGGCAGCTTGTGCTCGTGCACATGTAATCAAATCCTGAGGTGGCCTTGCATGCATTTTTGCAAGCACTGAGATAGACTTCATGTTTCAATTATTTTTTTTGATGTGTATTTTTGAAGGAAATTAGAATATTATCGAGTAAACCAACAGTTTTATTTCTCTAGGAAGGAGCTCCAAGTAAGCAGAGTTCCTCCCTTTTCCCAGCCAGTCCCAGCTGTACATGTACATACAAATATCTCTCTTTGCCATGCAGCATAAAAATAGGTAAGGAGGTGACCTGTGAACCCAGTTTAAATTTCACCTCTGTCCATTTGCGTGTTGTTTTCCAACCGCTGGCTCTCAGCAGCAGTGGTTATATAGGCATTTTGAACTGGTCTTCAGAAGTCAAAGCCAGGCTGGATGGGGCTCTGACCAACCTGGTCTGGTGAAAGGCGTCCCTGCCCATGGCAGGGGGGTTGGAACAAGATGATCTTTAAGGTCTCTTCTAAGCCAAACCATCCTATGATTCTATGAAGTCTTCAGGGACACCTAAGTCAGTCTGCTGATTAAGTAAATGGATTTTGGAAGTATGTAGGCTAGCTGAATATACCCTACAATTAATGAAAAGCTACTCTTATCCTGCCTGAAAACAAACCAGAAGAGCACGGGTGTTGGGCAAAGATGATCAGTGGCATTCGTACTGGTAGAGGGCTGCCTGCCTACATTGCATCCAGGGGATCAGAAAGCGTTGAGGATGCAGGCTCCTTTTTGCTTGGTCCTTCGGGTGCAGTATTAGCATCTTTACATTTGCAACGCCTGTTTTTCCTTCTCAAGCTGGCACTCAAAACCAAAGTGAAATAGTGAAAGCATTCACTTTGCAGCTGATCAAGAGAGATAGCTAACACAGATCTGCACAAGGCCAGAAAGATCAAATGATGTTTCATGCACCAAGCCCCTTGTTTCCAGCAAGTCTTGTTCAGAGGAACTGTACCTCTGCATCATTTCCAGGCCTTTGTAACAGCAGTAGGGGTGCTAATGGCACTGACAGAGTCATGATCCGTTTATCTCTCCTTTTTGTTTGTACTAATAAGTAGATAGTCACCTTATTATGTACAGGCAGTCTAATTTCCATTAGACATTAGGGATCAAAGTAGCCACTAGATATTTGCCAGAACCACCAAGTTCAACTTGGAGGTTCTTTAACAGCTCTATCTGGGACACTATTTTTTGTTTCTTTGTTTGTTTGCATGTTTATATAGCAGTGAATCGCAGTGAGAAGAATCAATACCAGAAACATCTTTCTTTGCATGTATTTCCTGTTTATGTTTCTTTTACCTCTAGAAATGCTAAAAATATTTTATGCAGAGGCAAACCAGAAGGTTAATACTATGCAGTGAATTTCACAACGATGTGAAGATAAAAAAATGTGTCTTCTATTTTTTAATGTCCTAAGAATGTGTGCAGAGAGATGCGTAAGAGAGATATATAGTCATGTTTATGACTAGAAAACTGTTTTGAGTGTGTGCACCTGTGCACTTTACAAATATACTCTTGTTTAAGTATCAACATACAATGGTGAATCTTCTTTCAGGATTTCTTGCATCATAGTTCCAGGATAACATTCATCTGTTTGAAACAAATAATGTTGCTAGAATTTGCTCAGAAACACTGAGCAAGGTGTAATTTAACTGACTTAGATCTAAAACAGACCTTGGTGTTACACTTGTGAGTCATTACTGCTGCATGCACTAATGTCAAAACAAGACTGTTTTACATTATCTTGTCCCTAGGGAAAACTTTGCTGAACTCACGATAGCCCTGTTAGCTTCACCCTGTAGCATACTTATGCATGGCCACCTGTACTTCCATCTACAGTAACAACGCCTTTCCCTTTCCCTGATGAAACTAAGAGCTGTTTGGATACTAAATGTGACTTCATTTACATGAGGATTTGTGTACCAATGTTTCCTGGTAGTTGCACACTACAAAGTGTTGTTCTTGTCACTGTGCTGTATTAAAATGGTGCTTCATGGTTAAAGAAATTGGTCTAAATGAAGGGCCTTGGTTTGGTTTGTCTGATTTTTAAGTGTATCACAGATTGGGCTGACAGCTGAGGGTAGATTGAGGTCTTTAATCAATCCAAAAGTGAGGTAAAACATACTTGTCAGACGTACGGACAGGTCAGCTTTCCTTTGCGTTGCTTGGGAAGTGGAATTACAAAGGCTGAGAAAATTCTTCATGCTCCACAGCATGGTCCTTTTCTAATCCTTTTGGTAGAGGCTCTGAGCTTTCAGTGGAGATACACACAACTGGCTGTTGGACTGAGGACACTTGCAGGCTGCTGGGCAACCGTCATATAGAACAGCATCAGGTTGTTATCAGACAGTGTTAAGCTTGACCCAATGCCTTTGCCATGGAGCAAATAATGTTTCTTTTCTGTCCCTTATCAAAGGGATATAATTGCATGGCAGCACCCACAGTTGATAAAATGACACTTCTGGCATAAATAGTAAAATAAGTTATTTTTTCTGAAAGTAATGAGCTTTGATATTGAAGAAATGATTAATGTCTAAGATCAAAAGGAAATGTCTTCTGAAAAAGACAGTGTCCTATTTTCCTCCAGGGCCTTCGATTTCAGTCATGATAGGCAAAATCATTCTCTTTGGCTTCTCTGAACATGGAATTTTTTTTTTTTATTTTGTGAGGCAGTGACTTGGTGAGGATTCAAGTGAAATCTTTGTTGATTCTGAGACTGGTATTACACAAGGTACTGTTGGGATATATTGCATGTCCCTCACTGTGTTCTGTTTATGAACAACCTACCCCAAGGTGCTAATTAGCTAGAAGAATTGCATATACACAGAGTACTGTTTTGTTCCTCCATAAAAATACATTTGTGGTTGAGGTGAATTTAACTGGTTGGCTTAATTGTGAGCATCTTGGATTTCTGAAATCAGCAAGGTAATAGCAAAAATTTGTGAGACTGGTATTTTTAATCTAAAACCTAATTACAAATATTTGATTAATTCTTAATAACACCTATCCTCATTAATGATCCGTTAGATGCAATAAACACATTTAAATATTTTTATTTGTTTTCCACAAAGTCTGGCCACTTATTGCTTGTACTCAATAAGATCTGTCTTTGGTGGTTGGTACCTCTGTTCTATGATTGTAATCAGCTGTTTTCTTGCCCTATGTACTGTGTAGGCTGAAAGAAATTCTGTTGTGCATCTTATTTTGACATATAGATATGATTTGTGCCATGCCAAGTGTTTCTTTTCTAACTTGAGTTCAAGGATGCCTGAACAAGGGATATGGGGCAAAGCATGACTGGCTGTAATCTCATGCTTCTGAGACTCTGCAATGCAAATGCCACTGATCTTAAATTTTCTTTGGGGCATTTTATTTTTCTCAGAGGAATAAGGTTCACATCAGACTTCTTAGATGGATAAAGACTTGAGGATACTTGTGGGTACTAAATAGTAATGATACATCAGTTTTAAATTGAACACTGTGCTTCAGAAGTGGCTGCAATAGGAGGAATCAGCATGATCTCCATGGGTTTATGTAACAAAAATGAACACCAATTACAGTGCATTTTTTCCACTGGGACTTAGCCCATCATTTTGTCTAATTGTGGTATGAATCCCACAATGGAGAAAACCCTTCTTCTGTAAAGAACTACTTCCCTCTAGAAATGCTAAAAATCTTAAAGAACTGTAATTATCTCAATAGATAAAGAAAGCCAGAGAGAGCCTGTGCCAGCCACTTACCACAGAAAAAAAAAAAACAAAAACAAACAAAAACCAACCCCCCCCCCCCAAAAAAAAAAAAAAACCCAGAAAAAGATGAAGGACTATCCTAGGAGACAAAGAGGGAATATGAAGTAGTTTGTATAAACTCTTCTCATCCTTAATCTAGGCTTGTACTAAATATAATGACTGATTTATGCCTGAAAGCGTTACTCTCATTTAAGGATTGATAGACTTATTGACATATACTCAGGGAATAATGTTGGACTGGAGAGACTTGGGAAGAAAATGGCTGAAAACAAGTTCTACTATACTCTTGAGAAGTTCTAAGACACTCCAAACTAGCATGGGTACCCAAACTATTCAGGCATGGAGTTAGCTTTGTGTATTGTAGCTTCTGTCACCAGGCATGTTATATCATGAAACGGGTTGCCTGTGATCGAAAAGGGGATAAACTCTGATTTCCTCACTCCCAGTCTTATTCTTCAGACCAAGTTCCAACATTGATCTGATTGGATTTCTGCAAACCTGAGATACTTCATTAAAGCTCTACTGAAGGTTGTTTAAAAGACTGCTGAATTGCAAAAAAAGTCAGCAGAGGGAAGAGCTGCATGGCTTCTTCAGCACAACAGAGCATGGTTGTGGATGGGAATGACAAAGAATAGACTATGGTCACTCAGGGCTGAGGTAGCCACATGTACATATATTACTAGGCATTAGTTTATTTTGCCTGATGTTCTATTATGAGTTTTAAACCTGCAGTGTTAAATAAAGAGGCAGTGTTTAACATTGAAATTGCCTAAAACATGCCTTCCCCAGCTGTCTGGTGAAATTGAGTCCAAACTCTTTATTTTCATTCAATGGAATGATCTCACATACCTTATAAAACTGAATGAAAGATCTTTCAGACTCACTTACAAGAAGGAATAAACAGGCTTCCCAAGAGGAGGACTGCATGTTGCATTTATTTACAGATTGGTCTACTAAAAAAAAAACAAAAAACAAATGATGATTAGTGCTGAAAGATGATACCTTGGGAAGTAAAAACCTGATATAGCTGGATCTAATCACCTTAGAGACAGACAACAGCTCTTGCTGCTTCCTGGCCATGGAGACATTTGTTTGCCATGTTTGTCTTTTCTTTGAAGGAAACAATTAAGAGAATTTATACACTCACAAAGGCAAAATCAGAAAAACAGACAAAACCTAGCAACTCACAGGTCTCCCTGCCTCAATAATGCTGATGTCAAACCATGTGAAAACAGTCCAGGAAAGCTGGTTGGCTTCTCCTCACTTTACCTTTAAATTACATTCAAAGAGAATGTAAATTTAGGAATGTAAAGATTTTATTGGAATAATTTCTTGCTATCAGTCCCCTATGTTCTTTCTTAAGTGGTTGACACAGTGATACACAAAGGTAAATGGAAGGAGAAGCACATGGAACATGCATAGAGACAAGAGGGGTACAGCTCAGCTGCATTTGCTATACCTGACCTCAATGCAAGGAACTGCTTGTTGAAAGAGACTTTTTCAAAGCAGGTAATACTTCTAAAAAATAGTCTCATAATCTATCTGCATTCCAAAGTCTTTGGCTGGCACAGTGACTCTTTCATTTGGTTTGGTTATTGCTGTTTTCTCAGAGTCTGTTGCTTGCTGTGAGAGAGGTCACATTGCTCTAAAGGAAGAAATAAAGAATGACTAGCCTCTGCAATCACACCATCCACTCCCATCTGATCTGAGTCTGTTTTATCCCTGTAGACGAGACATACGAAGGTTTGTGCAGTTAACTGTGGTGAATTATATGTCAAGTATTGTTAAAATCCAAGCACTGGACCAAAAAGATCAGCTCTACCAGTAAGAGAGCAATAGATTCTGCCAATGTCTTTGCCTCTGAGGCTGATGTTTACAGCAGCAGCATCTTATTCTAGCACATAGACACCACCTTTCTTTCAATCTAAGTTCCTTAGAAACAACAACACCATATTTTAATGCCATTTTGCCACTGTGAGTTGTGATCTTAGCTTGGCATGAAGCTCAAGTGCTGTATGGTACCTCCTGCTGATGGAGTTACTAATCCCTTCTGACCACTACTGTATTCTGTACAGGATTAGTCCCCTGCTTCATTCACCTCTTTGACCAGCCTGTTAGAAAGGAGGCACATTACAGCTTGTCATCCAGTAGCCTGAATTCCAACTTAGTGAGCCTTTTCTTAGACTTGTTCAATTTATGGTGAGCTGTTGTTTGTTACTGTGGAAAACAAAACTTTAATAATCAGTTCTTGTTAAGGTGTGGACTTTTGAGCTTTATGAATTGAATTGATTTCTTCTTCATTTCCTTTCTCCCATAGGATATTTACTGTTGGGGGCAAGTATCCACCTGTTTTGAAGTTCAAAACAAAGCATGCACTGAGAAAGCTCTGATTTGTTCCTCTTGTAGGTTCTGCTTTTCTTTACCTTTCTGTCTGATGTGCAGCTGGTCTCCAGATTTGTCTTTTTACTTTATGTGAACATCCCTACCACTCTGCTGTGATTCATCCCGGTGATTTACTGTGTGGCTCTTCTGCCTGTTCTTGAATTCATAGCCAGATCACGAGTAAAACATGCAGTAGGAGAAAGCTACAGTCACACATCTACCCACAACAGACTTTCCTTTGTCTTGCATGCCTGTTGTATGGATTACTGTTCTCTGTGTCATGGATACTTGTCTGCCTGCATAAACTGGACAGTCTGACCTAAAGTTCTAATTGTAAGCATCTTACTTGTCCCCTGCTCTTGAGATGTGAGTAGTTCCTGTGATCTCAAGTTTCCTCAGCAGGAAAAAAAAAAAGCGGCAATGATGCTGAACTGATCAGTATTCATAAAATGTAAAGGCTTATTCAAGCCTTTAATTGGCAGGAGTGATACCAAATTTAAAGGTGTTGCCTACAAGCATTCTGTCTGAATTGTGACTTGCTCATGGATATGGAAGGCGTTCAAGATGGCATCTGGTCCATCCCACTACCTCAAGGCATGATAAGCTCTTCCTAATCTTTTTGTTATTGCTGTTGTCCGGCGTGGGCACTGAAGACACTGAATTTCCACTAAAGCAGTATCCATTTGGAGGTGTTTTAAGAATTCTAAGCCAGGCAAAATTGATTGAAAAAGTTGAAATAGAACAAAGTCTTAGCCAGGCTAAGTATATACTCAGTCTGTCAGCATCTTTCCCAAATTGCTTTGCAGCAAATTATTATTCAGCGTAACGACAGCTAAGCTGGTGCTGAGCAGGCTGAGTGTGGAGGTAAGCAGGACAGTGGGGCAGTGGTGTGTCTGGTAGTGAACTGTGGATAGTTACAAGCAGAAGTCAAACAAAGGAAAAACAGCCTCAGCATTCTGATCCCAGTGGTTTCTTTCTTGCCGAGTAGCACATGGAGAGTGTTGCTGTGCTGTAGTTATCTGTCAGCTGTCCCTTTCAGTGTTGGTTTTGCTGTATAACAATACACATCTTTGAAATTCAGGGTGTAACATAGCACAATGTTAGCCAAAACCAAGTGCATTCAGAATGCTCTTCTCTTTCCTCTCTCTGTTTTGTTGGATGCATTCAACAACAGCAAGTCACATTTCCTCCCCACTAGGTGCCAACACGAAGTAAATGCAAACCAGTGTGCTGTTATCACCTGGACTCCATATGCTGACAGAGTCAGTGCCAAATGGGCGGTTCGAAGCTTTTCCAAGCTGTGGAAGCATGAAAAATTTGTGAACAACAGCAAACCTGCATCAGTTTGATTCTGTTGTGACAAGCTGTAAGATTTGCCAGTGAGTGTATTGCAGCAACCTCACGCTGGCTCAGATGTGAGCTTCCTGGAGCATTATGTGCTAGTCATGCCACAGCTATTTGGACAGGTTCCTAGTAACCTAAAGATTATGGAGTAACATTATTAAAAATGCTGCATATTAGCTGCTGTGAACATGAATTAGTTTGAATTAGGATTGCTAAGGCATAAGGAGTAAAGGGGAGATCTTCCTTGTAACTTTAGCTTCAGCAGGTGGCATCCAGGTTTGTGTCTTTCAAGCTAATAATACAGGCTTACATAGAATCATAGAATTATAGAATGGTTAGAGTTGGAAGGGACCTTCAAAGGTCATCTAGTCCAACCCCCCTGCAAGGAGCAGGGACATCCCTGACTAGATCAGGTTGCTCAGAGCCTCATCCAGCCTGGCCTTGAACGTTTCCAGGGATGGGGCCTCCACCACCTCTCTGGGCAGCCTGTTCCAGCGTTCTACAACTCGCATTGTAAGAAATTTTTTCCTAATATCCAATCTAAATCTACCCCCCTCTATTTTAAAACCATTACCCCTCATCGTATCACAACAGGCCCTACTAAACAGCCTCTCCCCATCTTTCTTGTAGGCCCCCTTGAGGTACTGGAAGACCGCTATCAGGTCTCCCAGGAGCCTTCTCTTCTCCAGGCTGAACAGCCCCAACTCTCTCAGCCTGTCCTCATAGGAGAGGTGCTCCAGCCCTCTTATAATCTTCATGGCCCTCCTCTGGACCTTCTACAACTGGTCCATGTCCTTCTTATGTTGGGAGCTCCAGAACTGGACACAGTACTCCAGGTGGGGTCTCACCAGGGCAGAGTAGAGGGGGAGAATCACCTCCTCGACCTGCTGGCCACGCTCCTCTTGATGCAGCCCAGGATGCGGTTGGCCTTCTGGGCCGCAAGGGTGCATTACCTGCTCATGTTGAGCTTCTCGTCCACCAGCACTCCCAAGTCCTTCTCCTCAGGGCTGCTCTCAATCCATTCTCCGCCCAGCCTGCATTTGTGCCTGGGATTGCCATGACCCAGGTGCAGGGCCTTGCACTTGGCCTGGTTGAACTTCATGAGGTTGGCACAGGCCCACCTCTCCAGCCTGTCAAGGTCCCTCTGGATGCCATCCCTCCCTTCCAGCGTGTCAACGGCACCACACAACTTGGTGTCATCGGCGAACCTGCTGAAGGTGCACTCTATCCCACTGTCCGTGTCACCGACAAAGATGTTGAACAGGGCCGGGCCCAGCACGGACCCCTGAGGGACGCCACTCATGACTGGTCTTCACTTGGACATTGAGCTGTTGACCACCACTCTCTGAGTGCGGCTATCCAGCCAACTCTTTATCCACCGAGTGGTCCGTCCATCAAACCCATGCCTCTCTAGTTTAGAGAGAAGGATGTCATGTGGGACAGTGTCAAAAGCTTTGCACAAGTCCAGGTAGATGATATCCGTTGCTCATCCCTTGTCCACCGATGCCGTCACCCTGTCATAGAAGGCCACCAAATTGGTCAGGCATGATCTGCCCTTGGTGAAGCCATGAAACCACCTCCTTGCTCTCCATGTGCCTTAGCATGGTTTCCAGGAGAATCTGCTCCATGACCTTGCCAGGCACAGAGGTGAGGCTGACCGGCCTGTAGTTGCCCAGGTCCTCCTTGTTCCCCTTTTTAAAAATGGGGGTTATGTTCCCTCTCCAGACCATCACAACTTCTCAAATACAATGGCCAGTGGCTTGGCAACTTCATCCGCCAGTTCCCTCAGGACCCGCGGATGGATCTCATCAGGTCCCATGGACTTTTGCACCTTCAAGTTCCTCAGATGTTCCCGAACCTGCTCTTTGAGTACAGTGGGTGGTTCTTCATCCTCGCAGTCCCTGCTTGCACCTTCTACAGCTTGGGTGGTGGGACAAGAGCCCTTATTGGTGAAGACTGAGGCAAAAAAGTCATTGAGTACCTCACCTTCTCCATGTCCTGGGTAACCGGGACACCGGTTTCCTTCCGGAGGGGGAACATAGTCTTAAAAAATCCACCCTCAGCTGCTCTGTGCACCACAGCACTGTAAACACTCATTTGTGAGTTCTGGGCCAAAGACAGGATTCTGATACGGGAAAATGTTTAAGGAACACGGGAAGAATGGTGGGAAGGCGCTGGAGGATGCCAAAGCCTGGGATACACTCAAATCTAGCTCACAGGTTTGCATTGTCCTGTAAAAAGCACCTCAGTTCAGCACCTGCTTGCCCACACAGTTCAAAGGGTAGCCCAGGCCCAGTTTACTTCTGAATCTCCCCTGCATTTGAAAAAAGAGCTTGTCTGCTTAAAGTTTGCTCACATGTGAAGTATCCCAGATGGGTGTTTCCTGATCCTCCAGTATTGCTGGTAGGTATGTGTTTTTTCATCAAACTACATGAGTAAACATCACCGAGTAGTTATTGTGATGCAAGTATTTCAGGACTTGAAGAGGACCTAGCTTCGGGACCACAGCCCAGATTAAATAGATGTCTTGCTTGCAGAGAGGAACAGATTTAAAGGATCAAAGAATGTTGCTGAGCTGTCATTTGACTCGCAGGTGCCTGTTGTTGTATCTTAATCGATTGCCATTAAATGGGACTGTAAGAGTAGGACTATGACCATGAAGACAGAATTAATGCAGAGGTAGTCAGTTTAGGAAGTCTGTGGCTATTAGCTTGATCAAATTATACTTTGAAAATAGGTTAATAAATCTACAGAAGAAGGAAGGGAGGGGAGGGTCTTCTGAATTATTCATCATTTGTTTCCCCATCGACAAGCTTACATAGACATGAAATGCAGGTGAGAGTACAGGGAGTATGTTGTTTATTAATCACATATAAATTGGACAGACCTTTCCTTTTTCTTTCCAGCTCTGCTTTCACAATTTAGCATTGCTTACAGCTGGACAACTTATTTTTGCCTTCAGCTGAAGACATCCTAGAGCACTTCTGAAAAATCCAATCCATCAAAATTCAAATTCAGTTTAGGATTATTTTTCAGACATGAAATCAACTGTCCTAGATAATACTTTAACTGCTCTCTCCTATGAAAAGACTGAGGAAGAAATCTTCATATACTGCATTCTAGAGACCAAGTGTGCAAAGAACCAACTAATTGTGATTTTTTTTTCAGGCTATGTTTTCATGTCTGTGCCCACAAAATGAACATCAGGAATTGAAAACTGCTCTTATTCATGCTGGAACTTCACAGTCTTCTGTAAAAGCCTGAGGATGGTGAAGATCTCGGAAGCCTTTATGGGGTTAGGTTTTTGGTAGATGGAATTAATAACTTGCAGTTCCTTTTTGTGGACAAATGTGAAATTTATGTCAGGAATAGTCAGGAACAGTAACTGAAGATAATCTCCTCCTCAATCCACAAGGATGTAGTCTTCAATCTTCTCTTGTAGCTTTTCATTTTTTTTTAATAGAATTATGTATTTGGATGCTTTTCACTTAACATTCTGTGCAGTCTTTTTAAAGCCCACTGCATCTATCAAGCAGACTTCACCATCTCTAGATTAATTTTTCTATGAAAATGGCAACAACTAAGTTGACAGCTTAGGTACCAAGAGAACACCCTTTGGGATTTTTCCCTTTTTCAGATATATCTGCATCTGAATTTTTAGTCATGCATGTCATTGCAAGACTGCACATATTTGCAGGGCACATGAATAAACAGGACTGTGAACAAACTTTCTGTCCATGCCAGAACTAAGCTGAAGTATAGACACACCTCAAAGGTATATCTTCTTTGTAAAAAAAGTACAATCATTCCACAATGTTGCCTAACTTGCTACCTATTCTGTAGCAAATAAGTTGACTTGTAGCATTTACTGTCAGCAAAAAGTAGCAGGAGGCGTTGTCTGCATCTTTCCTCAGCTACTAACCTGCTTTAACACTATAGCTCTCTATCTGCACTCCTAAGTAGTTACCACATTAGTGACTGCAGGGTAAGGACATATTTCTTTTCCTGGTGAAGACAAGGCATACAAGTAAGTTTTCATTAATGTTGACAGTTAAACAGATGTATGACTTCATACGATTTTTGGGTTTCAAACATTTTTTATTTCTTTTTCAAGTAAAATCAAAAAAGGTCCTTCAGGGAGCTCAAGGTTGATCCTCTGCTGAATTACGCTGTTTGCAAAATTATGTTCTTCTCTGCAGGCTTGTGAGGATATGAAAATATGTTTATGTTTATATATTCTGACACAGAGGAGGAACATGTTCTACATATCAACCCTTTCTGCTCAATACATAAGGGTTTGTTAATGCAGAAAATTCATGGACGTGGATGAAATTACCCAAGCATAAATCCTGTAGAATATATATAGTTTGGGGAGTTACACCATACTCAGGTCCTGACACCCCCTAGACTAAATACCTCTGGGAGATTTGGGAGCAATGGTTGTTTTCTGGTGACTGTAGGCTTACTCTGGCCTCACAGTCCCACGCACAAGGAACAGCAATGCATAGTCGTTTTGCTGCTCCTTCAGAACAACAGTTGGCTGTCTTCCCCCGCAGCTAGGGAATGGAGGAGGTGATGAATTTACTAAATAGTCATATTTGTTTCCAGTGTCTAAGATGGGAGTAAAGATGGGAGCAAACTGTCTTGGTTCATGTAATACTTAGACAGACTGGTAGGGGGGCTTCTTAAACAGATGCCCTCTGAGGCCAACAATCAATTTAAAATGAGTGACACCACTTCAGCCAATTTCTGCATATGAGCTGGTATCCCACACTTCGGAATAGTACAGAGCAGTCAATGACTCACCACTGATAGTAGTATGTCTCTTTATTTTTTTTTTGTAAAAAACCCCAGTTTTCTGTAGCAGATGGACAAGTAGGAAGGAAACAGACTGTTGGAGGGGAAGGGTATGGATGTGACACCTGCAGTTCTCCAAGGTCCAGCAAATCCATGCAAAAGTTTCAGTTACGACTCCTTATAGCCAAAGAATGCCAAAGTCCACTAAAGCCCACTCAGCAAACACAGGTCAACGCATCCCAACAGTCTCTCTTTTCAGAAACATCAGATCTTGGACGTTACAAATGAGAATGAAAAGGGGGGAAAGGCTTTAAAATCTGCTGGCATTATGAAGTAAAATGAGGCACTCTAAGTGCCTCTGGGACTGTAGATGTATCAAGTGGGACAGATACTTTGTGTGAAATGAAGCTTTGGAAAGGAAAACTTGTCATTTTTTGTGTTAGAAGATAGGGCTGCCTTCCTTAGTGATATTATATAGAAGTCTGTCCAAAGATATAATGTGATATAATGTAATGATATATGAAGTGATTGCTCTTTTATTTACAGTATATTTACTGAATAAGTTTTAAAGTGTTGCGAGACTCTTCTGAATTACCATTCTTTAGTATGAAGGAAAGAAACACAGTCTTGACACCTACCTCTGAGGGGCTTTTCAGCTGAGATCAGAGCAATCAGAATTTGGGTCCCAACTCAGATTCTGATACTGTCATTTTCTGTTAGTATGTCTGATATTTTATGTCAAAATTTGAATCTGTCCTGCAGCTCCTTGGAAATAAGCTTTTTAAACAGATAATTGTGCTGGAAGGCTAATGTTTAGTTGCTGGTAGTATGTTAGAATATTCGCGGTCTGAGTGAGTTATGGCTTTTGAATGGCACATCAAGAAAATCGAGAGGCTGAACTGGGCAAGGCAGATGTTGAGCCGGGGCTAGTCTGCCTCATGATGGGTGAATGAATGACACGTACTATGCCAACTTGATCTCCATAGATTTTTGTTAAATTTAAATGTCATTGACTAACTCTGTAGCCGTCTGTCTTAGTTGGATTAATGTCCAAATCATCACACTGAATTTGGGCTTTTGTGCAGTACTGAGAGTAGCACTCCTTGAGGAGCCAATCTTTAGACGGTGTGTGAGGCCACCATCATGCCTGGTGATATCTGTGTGTTGTTCCCGTGGCAGAAAGCTTGAGCGCAGCCTGCCTCCTGCCTTCTTTTCCAGGTAAACATGGTCAAGCATGGCGTGGGGCTATAGTGCTGAGATGTATTGTTTGCTGTATTCCCTTACACAGTCACTGTGCTATTTCACTGATTAAACCTGCTTATGTGAGGGTTAATGGAATACAAAAGGTGTTATTCAGTATAAGGAAGCAATTTTAAAATAGTTTCATACTAAATACATCAGTGAGAAAAACAGTAGTCCTGCCCGTGGACCAACTGTATCCAGTATGGACGTTACTTGTCATTCTGCTCTCCACACACAGTCACCTGTAAAAGCCATATTTCTAGTCCAAACAGCTCCCCCGTGTGCAGATCTTTAAAGGTAAATAAAGAACGTGTTGTACACAAAGCATTTGAGAAACAGTTTCTTGTTACTATCACAAGTCCATGGAGTCAGTGTCATCTCTAATTTTAGCGCCGTTTTTGTATGGGGAGTTTACACTCTCCAAGCCCTTGGAGAGGGGAGAATTGGCAAATAAGTGCACATAAATGTGGAAATCACATGGGGATTTTATCACTAAGCTAGAATTAGACTGTAATAAAGAAGATAAGCTGGGTAGGATAAGCTTTCCCATCCACAGAAGCAACGTCTATCTCTGTACGTCATTCATAGGTAAAAGGACTGGGTCAGATTGTTGCTTTGTAAATTTAAGTAAGCATTTTTTTCCTCGCTGTTCCAAATGATCTGCAAGGATATTTGAATCCAGTCCTATCTTTTAGTGCTCAATGAGTTTACATTCCATCTGCATGTTCCCTACCAGTCTATGTCCAAAGCTGTTCACACTATTCATTATGGCACTGCCAGGCCCTGGCATTTCTTCAGCTTTCTTTGGAGGAAAACAAACGAAAAAGCTTTGGAAGAACTGGTCTGTGTTTTGAGAAAGCAAACCCAACATGAATATGAAAGGAAATGATATTATGAATTTGAGTCTGTTAGAACAATGTCCATTTGACTCACAAACTTTACACTGCATTTTAATTACTGGGTGATACTGGGAAGGCTGAAACACATGAACATGTTTGTATTCAGCTCAGTTAATGTCATGGAGAACAAAGGAAGAGAGGTAGAGTGTCTTAACATTTTTTTTTCTCTCCTGCTGCTCATTTCCTGCTGATGCTTATTTTTATTTTAAATCTTTGTTAAATTTTATCTTTATTTTCTTTCCTCTTTTAAAAATTCTCTTTCTGATATCTGGAATGCAACTATTCACTGTATGGTTTTTAATGTCAGAAACCAATAGTTCCAGCAGGTGATGAAACATCTGTATACTTCTGAAACTCCACTGCGTAAATCTGCCATTCAAGTGGAAAAAAAAAGCGGTTTAAGGTTTTCCTTCCTTACTGGGAGAAATGTCTGAGCATTTCCAAACGACTGATTATTTCTGTATGTGCCCTGCGGGCTCTTTGTGCTTGTGCCACTTGACTTTGTTGATTCAACTCTTTTCACAAGCAAGGAATTTAAGGGCAGAGAGACAGGTCAGCAAATACAGGCTCCAGGACACACTCTGGTACGTGTCTCTTTGGGTTTTTGTCTGTCCTTATTGTGGCTTTTACCATTTTATGCAAGGGCTTTTAAAGGGATGAGAGTCTTTCCTGACAGCAGTAGGTTTTTGTAAGGTCAGTATTATTGAGGGTGTTGCACACATGTTGCCTGTTGTGTCAACAGCCAGTGGGTCCCAGCCAGTCAGTCTGAATTGCGTGACACTCTCCAGGTGCTCTGTGCTGCTGTTGATGGTTGTGCATTATGTTGTAGGGCTCAATAGGCAGGCAAAGATTCTTTCCACCACCTTTTGCCAAACATAACATGTTTCACAAGCGCAGAGCCCCCTTTGCTTTGGAGTCTCTAAATCGTAGGAATCCTGCTGTGCATTTCCACATCTGTGAACTGCTGGACGTTCTCGGTGCTCTCTGGAGACGTGGTGATTGGGGAAACAACATGCTTCAGGCGCAAAAGCATGGAGAAAAGCAATATGAGAAGGATAGCCAGAAGGGTTAGGAACAATCCCACATACACGTAGAGGCTGGAATATTTATCTACTGTTGTGTCTACTTCTGTAGCCAGAGTTGGAAAGTGGACACGGCCAGTCAGGTTTCCATGGAATTTGAAATAAATCTCAGTCATTGCTCTCTGTCAGTTTTGGTCCATTCTCCCTATTTACCTTCAGGTTTCCTGTCTTCCCTCACCAGACTCACAAAGGAGGTCAAAAGAGGAAACTTAGGACAGATGGCACGATGGCTTTACCAAGAAATGCTCCATCCTCTTGATCTCAAGACTGCTGGTTCACAGTTAAGCAGACTGCATGAAACAGGCCTTTGCAAATCATTTTACAAATTGCTAATACGATGTCAAGAAGTATTAGACTTATGTTTTACACTGCTTTCTGGCTTTTATTTTGTCCTGAAAATGCTTTGGTCCTTCTTTTGGTAGGTCACCTCCTTTGGTAGGTGAAAAGCTTTGGTCCTTCTCTCAAACTGAGCTGCAAAGTTTGCACAGCTTTGGTCTTTGCAAGTGTTGTTTTCCCAACAAACTGAGTCAGATTTCTGCCAGCTTCTCCCACAGCAGGTGGTTTATCCTTGTATGAGCTGAGGAAGGTTTGTTTTCTGCTTTGGCAGACTGGTAGAAGATCTCTTCTCTCCTAATCCAGGGCTATTGACACTTGCTTAAAGAGTATGGAGTTTTAAGTTTCTCATTAGTAGCAGTGAAAAAGTCAGCTTTCTAAAAGGAAAAATACGAGAGAGAGAGAGAAATGAAACCAGGTACCAAAATAGCTTAGCCTATGTGTGGTATCTTTAGAACAAATGGATAAGAAAACCCTTGTCATGCTCCTGTGAGACACCTTGAGACCAGGAGAAGCAACCAACACCTTTGGAGCCAGTTATTCTGGCAGAAAGTTTGGAGCTGATGCAGAAGCATGGGATTTGTAAGTGAAGGCTGTGTTGCAGCCAGGCACTTTTGCTCTCAATTATAGAGCAGTAACTCTGTGGTTTTCACTCTTCAAACCTATAAATGGAAATTCTTCCCACATGAAGAATGTCCTTATGTTACACAGCAGGTGGGAAATAGAGGGTTAGAAGGCTACTGGCCATATTAAACCTCTGGTTTTATAATATGATTTCTGTTTATAATAATACAATCAATCTGGAATCTGACACTTGTGTGAGTTAGAAGTGCAGTGCAATGTCTTTGCCCATCTCATCTGCTGTCTTACTGAGAGCAAAAGCCAGAGCTAGTTTCTCTCCTTAAAGAGCAGAGAGCCTAATGGCTTTACATACTTCATAAAATTAGACTGCAGAATGCTAAGGACATTAGTTTGAAGTTCAATAATTAACTACAAACCAAGATGTTGAATTAACAAAGCTCCTGGGCATTTATTGATAAAAGGAGCAGATTAATAGTAAAAAGTATTAGCTACGGGGAGTTGGCACGGCTTTCTTTTTTTTTTCAGTCTCAAATATAGAATTGTCAGGAGCAATCAACTATTCAGACTATTGAAAGCTGTGAAATTAACTACATGTTTTCCAGAAATAATTCGGTAGCTCCAGGCAACCCCAAAGATTTTTCCTTTTCAATCTAGCAATTATCTCATTGAGTACATCTTCTTGGATATTAGTAGATTTAGCTTTGCACACTCCCCTTTAAGGAATAGAAACTTGAAGACTGTAGAGACCAAGGTTGTGTGAAAATAAGTGGTACACAAAGATTCTGAAAAAAACTGTGTATAAAGCATGTCAGCACTTTAACTTTGTATGACTCAGATTACAGGAGGCAAGTCCATGAACAGACATAGTAAGTAGAAGTTTGTTATAGAGCAGAGCAGCATAACTAGAGCTCACTTTCCCTGTCATGTAAGTTGTTGATGGATGCTTAGTCATTCTTCTCTGGCTGGACAATGCTCCCATTTCTGAGAGGTGCCAAGCACCATTAGAGTTCACTCATGCTCAGTGGGTACAGACTGATTCCAAGCAGACACTTCTTTATCAGTTTGTGGCTGGTTTTAAGCAAGGATTAAAAAAACCCCAAACCCAACATATTTCATTTAATAAAAATCAGGAACTAAAACAGAAGCCTCATACAAAACAACAGAAAGGTTTCTTCTCAGAGCGTGTCACTGAGATGGGAAATTCCTGAGCCAAAACTTCATGGGTGCTGAAATTACCATCCTCCCACTGCAGCTCTCAGCGTTCGGAGAGCTTCAGGATCGGGAAGTTTTTATGAAGCCTGCATGGCCCCACTCTGCACCTTCGTAGGTCACAGAAGGGCAGAGAGAGAGATAGACTTTCCCCCAGATAGTGCAGACAGTACAAATTGATCTTACAACTGCAGTAAATGTCTTGCCTTGCCTATTCGCTTCCTTTTACTCCCAGATTCAGTTTTAAGTGCCACTTGCCAGCAAGGCATTTCTGAAAGTGCAAGCAACTTTTCTGAGTTCACTTTTGCTTTTCCACCCGATACCCTAACTACTACAAAGAGGTAAGTGAGACAAAATAGAACAATTACTTGTGCAGTATCTCCAAGGCTGTTATTTTAAACTGCACTGAATTGGCTGGCAAGCACAGAAAGGTTTGGTTTTGGATGCAGACAGTACCAGGTGTATTCTATCTCAGTGACCTTTAGAGAAAAACATCAGCATTGAAGAAATGCAAACAAAGCATTAAAGTATCAATTCCGTCCGCGGCTTGCATTTTCTCCAGGGAGCATCAGAGGGAGAGGAAAGGAGGGGTATCTCTTCTTTCAGTGGCGGATCATATTTTTTTATTCTCGTGCTGAAGTGCAAGGCAGTATGTCAGTTTCTCAGCTGCGGTAGTGCATAGGAAGAGAATAGAATAAAGCATAGTTACCTTTCAGAGCAGGCAGGCATGTTGGGACTAGGCACTAGAGCAGCTGGTTCAGACCGTGAGCTTGCTGGTGATTTATCTAGGAACATCGCCTCCCAGGTAGTGGGATTTGTGCAGTAAAGATTTACTGTCTTACTGCTGGAGTCAGGATGTTGTATTCTCAGCAACAGATATGCCAAGTGCACTTTCTTCTCCTCTGCTCTTGAATTCACATGGTTCGCTGGCAGGGATGGCTCTTACTCCCGGCCTTGAGACGTCAACGGACAGTCCAACTGAACAGGATCATGGCTGATGCCCTTCCTTTGCAGGCAATAGAAGAAGGGGACAAGGAGCCTTCTCTTCATGAGCTTCACTGCTTGGATGGAAACAGCCGGTCCTCTCCCTCAGCAGCAGTCAGAGCAGAGAGGATCGGTAGAGCTCTGGCACTGCTACTTCTCGGCAGCAGGCAAGGAGGGAAGGGAGGGAGGCTGTGAGCTCAGCTCACAGCAAAGTTTGTGCAAGGTTCGTCTTAACCCTTTCGTGCTTGCAAGTGGTAAACAAGGCTGAGCTGCCTGCTAATTGTGGAGTAAGACACGAGCCAGGAGGACAAGTTATCAGTTTCTCTCTCTAATTTTCTGGGAGGTGCAAAGGTGTTTTTGTTTTGTGCCTCTTGGGAAGGGTTACCTGGTGAGGACTCCCAGCTGGGTTCCTGTCTGGAACTATAGACAAGTGTCACTTTTCAGCTGAGACCCTCAGGATAGTCCCCAGGCTTTGCTCTTTGCCATTGGAGCTTTTGATGTATTCTTGTTACTGTGCTTACTGTTTGGTGGTCAGGAAGGGCTGTGTGGCTGGTTTAGTTTACAGGTTCTCTCAAACAAGATTTCCTTTGCTTTATGCTGAGTGGCTCAGTCTACTGGGGAGAGATGACAGTTTGTGATACATTGCAGCAAGCCCCAAAGTTTCACCAGCAGTGGAGCACAGCTGGAGGTGACCAGCACACAGTCGGAGTAGCTGCAGTTTGCAGCTCTAAGCACTGAGCTGTGAACAGCTGCATGCAGCTGCATTTCACATGTCCATGTCCCTTGTGAACCTGACCCAGAGGCCCACACTGGCCACTTGGCTTGTGGTAGTTCCCAGTGCCTACAGGTTGTTTTTCATGGTCACTTAGGGCACTGGGAGCAAGGATCCCTACAAGGGTTTGGGAGAAACAAGTTCATTCTCTCTCTGCAGCTTCCTGTGTGACAAATAGAGAAATTTAATTTCAGAACTGGCTCCTCAGAATAGCTCTCCCTCTCTGGTCCCCCATGGCCACAGCCTGAGCAGAGGAGCCAAAGGGTAATGAAACCCAGAGCTGCACAACTCTTTCATCCTCCTGGGTTGGATGGCTGTATTATAAATCCATCTCTCTAAGGGCTCTTCAATCTCTGGAGCTCACGAGCACAGCGCATTATTGCAAGGCAGCAGTATTTAGATAAATAAAATGTAGTCGCTGGAAAAAAAACAATTCTTCCACACTTGTGTCGTGGGATGAACCCTCTGAAAAGCAAGACTTACAAGGCAGCTTTGATTGCTGATTTTATTTCACATTTCCTTTGTTGTAATATCATATGCAGTGCCCAGTATTGCAGTCTATGCCACGATTCCCTGCTAGGCGGATAGGAATGAAAATACAGTTATAAACCAGAAGGAAGGCTATGTGTATTTTTCCCTGGAATCTGTACAATTACTGCTTTACCAACAAACTACCTGACAGCACCTCCAAACTCTGCGTACGTGTCCACTTATTTAAGAAGAAACAAGTGAGAGCTCTATTTAACCAGGAATTATGTTGCTGGTTGAGTTGTGAGACCCAGAAGAGACAGACGTGTGTTGAAATTCTGAGACCCTGCTTTCTGTATAATGCTAATGAGCAGTGCTGAAATGAAAGGCTCTCTCTCCCTGGCCATGCTATCCAGCTTTTCTGCTCAGATTTTTTTCCCTTTGTTGATTTTGCAGTAAATTATCTCTTCCTTTTGTAGGACCAAGCTGCTGTTTGCTGGATGGGTATGCTTAGATTTCTTGTTTCCTTTGTAGCAGGGTATAATAAAGACAGATGAATTTCAGATAATGCCACAATTTATACCAGCTGAGGCTGATGGATGCTTGACTGACTGCTAAATTCCTGAATTGTTGAGATGTATGGAAGGCTTTCTCTCTATGTAAATTTTTGGGCCAATCAATGACAAATTTGTGCTATGTAAAATGAAGGTGTACAAATTCCCTTGAAACTACACAGAGATATGAACCCACTGAAAGTAATTTTTCAAGCAGCCATTAAGAATTTGGGGGCAAAAGACCAGGAAGCTTGTTAGGTTGTTTCATTTGCATTATTTCTCCTATGTCTTAAGCTTTGTATCGGGTCATTTTACACATCTTTCTCATAATGGTCCCACACTAGTCTTAGAGTGAAATTTGGATTTAACAAAGAGCAAATAAGATCCCTGAATGACTGT
The DNA here is from genome assembly GCF_036417535.1 of Chlamydotis macqueenii. NCBI lineage: Eukaryota > Metazoa > Chordata > Aves > Otidiformes > Otididae > Chlamydotis > Chlamydotis macqueenii. The sequence goes on from NC_141566.1 coordinate 3,495,700, forward strand.
TAGTGAGTATAATCTGTATGTTCCTAGAGGGATTCTTCTGTTACCCCAGTTCATGAATCCTATGAACAGAGTGAATGCATACTTTGAGTTTTTAAAAATTACTTCCAGTGCCGCTGCAGTGAATGGAGAAAGAACTGTGCACTCCTCTCCCCCGTGTCCCTTTCATAGCAGACACATCCCAGAATGGTTTATTCAGGCCCTCAGCTGTAAAGACCTTCCATCATTTGGGGCTGTTTGTGTGTGGGAGGGCCAGGGCCAAGGAGAGGTTTTTCTGGCTTATATAGATGCTGTATATTGAACTCTGGAAAGAGGAAGGTTCCTGTGCACGCGTCAAAGATGAGAGAAAACTGAAGCAGTGCCTCAGTTTTCGGTATTAAAGGCAGAAAGTGTGTTAAATTAGACCAGACTTTTAACTCAGAGCTGTGACATCTGAAGTGTATTCCATGTTTGGACATACTTTCCACCTCTTCTTTAGAGGTTACAGTTAATACCAACTCCCCATTTCTCCATTACCATCCTTCGCTTTCCTCCTGTTAAAACAGTTTCTCTGCTTTGCCTACATGGTTAATCTCTGCCTCAATGAGAGTGTGGCTGACTGAGCTGTTGTGCTGAGCCGAGGCAGCTTGGCTTGCCTGGAGTTTCACTAGCTTTCATAGCACTTAGGGGGAGTTCACCCACTTCTCCCCTGAGAGCACTGCTAGAAGTCTTCACCAGATGGCTTAGAAATCAGCTCAGCACTGTGAACTTCTAGTAGTATTCATTATTTATGGCAATAATAACCATACTTAGCACTTCTGTGTTTTCAAGACACATCACAGTTACACAGTCCCTCAGCGAGAGTCAGACAGCGTTGAAAAGGACTGCTAAGCGTCTGATTTTTAACAGCTTTTGCGGCTGTTTCAGGCTTTGTAGCTGTGCAGTGTAGCTACCCATGAGACACCTCCTTGAAGAGATGCCCAGCCTCTCTCTAGCCTTAGAGGGCACAAGGTCCAACTCCCGAGGTGCCCAACTGGTATTAGCCATATTACATGGAAAAAGACCTGTCCTTTAGCTTTCCTCCCTTCCCCACCCCTGCCCTGGCCATCCTCAGAGGAGCTAGGAAGCCCCTTGCTGCCATGAAGAGAGCTGGATAACTGGAAGTGCCTGAGGTGGTTGCCTGGGGGTTTGTTCTTCCAAAGTTCAGGATGGTTCCTAGTCTCCACGTAGAACGGTACAAGTGCTGCAGACAAGACGGTAAGTAACTATGGAAGAGACGCTGAAGCAGCTGACAGCACTTAGTGCTGCTTGTCTTGGCAGAGTGGCATCTGTTGTAAATATTATTTTCTTTTAATATATTTTGTCTTTATAGCCACGGTCCTGAGTGGGAGATGATCTATACCACAAACATGCTTGTGGAACACATAAAAAAATCATGTTTCAGTGGGTGTTGAATCAAGAATCTCTAATGAATATTTGGACTTTTAAATATTTATTGCTGATTCAGATTTGTGTGAAATAATTACCACCAACTTTAAGGGAGAAATACTACAGTCCATGGGATAGCAACCTTGAAAGCAAAGAAAGTTGCCTGGAGCTTGTTTCTTGTTTAGGTCACTAAGGGCCCCAAGAAAATCTACTGACTTTTCTCTGTCTTACTTCTTTTTCATGAAAAGGGAAACATTATTATTACCTTGCCCCCCATAAACAATCTGTGAATACTAACTGCTACACAAATACGTGTGGTCATGTGCCCACTGCTCAGCAGAGCCGGGTGCCTTTCCCACTGTGCGTTCCCACACAATCTTGTTTTGTCCAGTACAGTGCGTTTGAAAATGCTCATGTGTTTGGACTAAAAGAGTTTCATTGCTTTGAAAGGCTTTGGGCTGTTTTGACAATTTGGCTTTGTTTTGAACTTCCTTCATAAAAAATAGTGCAGTGCTTCAGCTTATTTACAGAAACTTTCTCCCACAGATAACTTAAGAAATTCAGCCTAGTCGCATGTTACTGCTAATTTTTAGGAACATTTCTAATTTGATTTACTGTTGTCAGTGAAGGGCTACATTGTCCTTCACAGAATTCTGTCTAGAACAGTCCCCAGCTTCATTTTTGTGAGTGAGCTTGTAAAGAAGGCATGCCAGGTCCCCAAAATAGTGTTAACACCACTCAGATAAGAGAATTCCAGTGCTCTAGGTAAGCTGATACGAGCTAGGTCAGGTAGGGCCAGCTGGCAGTGCTGGGGTCATATGGACACTCCTTGGAGCAAGGTGTATCTAAAAAGCAGGTTCCACCTGGATCCAAGCTCCAAGTACATGTCAGCCACCCTCCATCAAGGTCCCACACAGGTCCTTGTGGGCCTTGCCAAAAATTAGTTGAACAATGAGTCAGGGATAGAACTTAAAACAGATCCCATGTTCTCCAGCCCATGGTCTGGAATATTATTATTTCCTCTGAAGTAGGACAGTTATGCAGCAGTGCCTATTTTGGGGGAGTTCAGCACAATTTCTAGACCCAAGAGCTTCAGGTAAATGTGGAGAAGCTCTCAGATGTGCTGCTATTCTGGTTTTGGCTGGCCAGTTGCTAAGATACAACCTGAGAGGTGCTCGCATGACAGGGAGCCGCTCTGTTTTAGTCACTTAAAATGGGTGCTTGTTTTTAACACTCACAATCAAGCTTGTCTTACAGCCCATCTGCACTGCTTACCAGATGATCTTAACGTGACTGATGACAATGCACAATAAGTACTAACAACTGGGCCTTATTTTAGTAACAAGATAGCAGACTGGCTTCCAGGAGCCTAGGCTCTTTCTCTGCATGATCTGCGGGGACAGTGCAGCACTTGCTGGGAATTGGATCACTCATGGAATTTTCTTCTTCCTGTCTGTATGGCAGGGCTGGTGCCCCAGGGGAGACTTGGCATGGACCTCAGTATCAAAACCAACACCTGAAGTGCGTACATGTGTGAAATGTGCATGTTTTATGTTTTGGTGCTCTATCTGTTTTTTTTTTTTTTTCTGAAACTCTGGACTTTCTCAACAGAGCCTGAAAGTCTACCTGTTCATTTTTTATTCCCACCTTATTTCCCCGCTGTCTGGCTCCATGCTCTGGCTGTGGACATCATGACCTTCAGTGTCAGTTCATATTGGTCCATGGGCAAGTGGGTGAGTCACCCTCAAGCCACTGGACATGCTATCTCCTCAAAGCCCATCTCAGCCCACCCAGAGCTGGGCCTATGTGTGCAAAGAGCCCTTTGACTCCTGTGGGCTTCACAGATTTCTGCCTGCAGCAACAGCTTGTAGGGTTAAGGCTTAGATGTGATTCCCTGAAAGGTGTTTTTCACAACACAGATGATGTGAGGAAGGTCTCAGATACAATCACACATGTTAAAACATGTGCCTCTCCTCGTGTCGCAGTCAAAGGTACCACCTGAACTTGCCAGGCAGCACTGATTACAATGCTGATCAGTAAAAGGCTTTTTCTTCAGAGTTCAGATCCTGAGCAGAACCGTCCTAAAGCTGGAGTTCACTGTTATGCAGGAAGGTATTTCAGTCTGAGCCCAGAGCTCATAGACTCAAGTATTCACTAACTCACTACTGGCAGGGACCATAACTTCCAGAATCTTTGAAACATGAGCAGATATTCCCTGAATTCTGACCAAATGCTCTCAGCCAGACCATAAAGTTGAATGCACAGTGGGTAGAGTATGGGGAATACTAGCTGCAAAACAGTTAAACCCTTCTCTGAAGTCTCCAATGTCGCATTATTTGCATGATTCACAGTTAACAGATGGGCTCATGCTATATTGAGGGGGGATCAGTTCTTCAACTGCTATCATTAAATAATAATCATGACAGTTTATATTGAGAGGAAAACAATTTTGTGATGACCTCATTACATCACTTTTTATTTCTTTGGTTTGTTTGTTTTAATTCCATTCTTCAAGAAGAAAATCCCTTTTCTCAGTTCTCATTTACAAAATATGCAGCTGAGAGAACTTTGCCCACCCACACACTTCAGCATTTCAGATATCAGCATTTTCATCCAGGGTTGGATGAACTCTTTCTAAACCCATTTGGAGGAAGCATGGTTGAACTCTTTACAGCAGGAGAGTGAAAAGCATTCATAGATACAAACACTGCCATCTTTGCTCTGCCACTGGTTTTCATGGCAATTTTGAAGAAACCCTCCCTTTGGATGTATCTGTTCTATACAGGAGAGCGCAGCACAGGAATCCTGAGCTGCTGCCAATTGTACTAAAAGAGTTTTAGTTTAAGCTAAAAAAATTCTTCAAGTGATACAAAAGCCCATGCTGCTGTACCTGACTAGCATCTTTCAAGGGTTCAGATTATCCTGCATCTGTGTGCTTCAGAGCTTCTGACACCTCCTCCGAATGGCCTTGCTCAGGCAAGGTACTTGATGTACATGGATCTGAAAGAGTGTGTTGAATCAGTGCTGCTCAGCCCCATCATCTTTGGGTGGCTGTCTGTGGTTCCCTGTACAACATGGGAAAATTCATCTTGCAGATAAGATATTCCTGATGGCCTCTGTTTGCATGGGGATTCTGGTGCAGAGGGACATAGCGCCTCCTGGGACAAATATCAACATCGCAGATGTGACTGGGAATAAGCCCTCATTTGTATTTAACCTGTGGGTGGGTATGGAAACCCATTGGTGCTTATCACTGAAACAGTCAGGGACATCAGAGTGGGAAAAATAGCTGCGATTTCTTCCTTTGCATCATAAAACAGCCATTCAGGTATTTCTCTTTAATCCACTTCCTAGGAATGACTCTTCCCAATAGCAAGGATCCCTCTTTTGCCGTGACTCCCTAAGCACTGCTCTTGCTTCTGCCTCAGCATTTGTGCCTTAACATCTGCCATTTACTGCCAAAGAGCCCTGTAGTTCCGAGCTGTGACATAGACCTCATCCATTGCCCTGACCCTGTGCAATGGTGTCCCACTACATTCTACTGCAGTGAGGGAGCGGGAAGAGAGTTATGTCCCATACACCAATTTTGAAATCCTTTGTAATTCATTGGATGAAAATATGCTACACATTGTCACTTATCTCAGGTACAATAATAGGAACCAACATTACTAGTGAATTCCAGGTAGAGATGGGTCTTGAGCCCTAGTTCCAAACTTTAGTCCCCAGTTGGTGCTTGTAGAGTGCTGAAGAGAAGAACAGACAGAACAAAGATAAATGAAGAACTGTCTGTGTTTGAGTTCCCACTCTGTTTCACTGGAGACTTCTTTATACAACAAATTTCAGCATCTCCTGCTTTCCACCAACAGTGGAGACAGGATGTCAGCCTAGACAGGCTCTCAGTCTGTCTCATGACAGCAGTTGCTATACATTTATGGTAAAGCCAGGGGTATTTCCATTTGATGCCTTTGTTTGTCTAATAGCAGTCACAAGTTCCCTCTCCTCCAGCCTCTGGGTCAGTAACAAGCTGACTGGACAGTTCCACTTAATTATTGTTCATTTTTGGTGAAGCAAAGAATAAATGTCACTGTGTGACAGTGCTTAACTAATGTGCATGATTATTAATAGCCAGTTTTGGTCCCCCTCCCAGCCTATGTGCCACAAAGTACATTTCCCTTCTGTCTCCAAGATCAAGTTGTCTAGGAAGTCACTGTTCTGTGAAGAGACTGGACAAAAAGGTTATTGAACATCCCTTCCTTTTTATCAGAAGACTGATCTCTTTTTATTTTTAGCACATTATCAACAAAAGTTGCTTTATTGCTTCACTTTGCATAGATGAAGACATGTTTTCAATACAGACAAAGAGCTCTACCCAGAAAAATTCACCACATGGTTCTCCTGCATGACACACATGAAGTCCACTGCTTGGTCACCTGGTCCTTTTTTTTCCTCAGACCTCATATACACACACACCACACTCTGCCTTGCTCTACAAAACCTCGCTTAGTTCTCACTGAATGCAGGAGATTGTATCTTTTTATCCATGCCCCAGATAGACTTTGGCAGCTTCTCCCAGCTTCTTAACCCCCAGACTTCTCCAGTGCCTAGGCATCAACTCTGAACACTGACCATTTTGCCATATAGATTTTGTACTGAAATCAGGTGACGCTCTTTTGAAGAGAGAGAAGCTTATGTCCTGTGAAGCAGTAGTAAGCCTCCTTGCTGGGCAGTAGTGGCGAAATGAGATATGCATTGCTACACTCCCTGTTGTTATTTAAACAGCAGTTCCATGTACCCAGATTAAAGGACATTTAAACATTCTGCGCCAGGTCTACTCTCCATACACGCGACTCCCACTGGAGATGCAAAAGCATTTGACCCTTCCCAGGCAACGGCTTTAGGAATGTTAAGTCTCTGAATATCTGTTCAGTGCTAGTGCTGCCCTCTGTAAAGCTTTCAAATACTCCATTTCCACTTCTGGAAGAGAGAGTAATTTGTTATCTTACCTGCTAACGCCAACAAAATCCCTATTTCTGTTTCTTAGGATTTTAGTCCTGTGCAATTGGGAGGAGAAGGCACATTATCTGCTTCTGCATGCAGTTCATTATCAACATTTCTTCCTGCTTCAACTCTACTTCTTACGACAGGCTCAAAATAATAAAGAAAAAAAAAAAGAGTAGCAAATGTGGGAGCAATTCCATGAGCTGCTGGTCTCTTTTGTAAGTAACAGGAGCATATACAGTGTGTGTGTGTGTGATGTTCTGGGACTCTCAGCAGAGGTCAGTCCTGCAAAGATTATCCTGGGAATAAATGTAAGAGATTAGACCTGTAAGAGCTACTGCTTTAAAATCAGGAAATCTCAATTTCCATTAGCTTGGAGCAGACCCAAAATCCTCAGCTATAAAATTTTTACACCACTCTGCAGAAACTTGTGTGTGAACCCTACCAGAGTGCAGTGAGTGCTCTGCCCAGTTTAATGCAAACAGTTGAGTTAATCGTACAGATAACTGAAGAGATCATTCACATATTGCCCAGATGCAAAGTGTCTGTGTTGATGATTGAAGCTTGTGATGGCAATGCTCTGCTGGGCTGCACTACAGTCACTCCTTGGTGCAGCCATGCTTTCCCCAGGCACTTTTCCTCCTTTGTGTGCTCACTTCCCAGAGCTGGGCTCCTCAGAGAAGCTGTTTGAGTGTGATGTTGGCAGCTTCATCATGGACATCACAGCTGATTCCATACCTGATCTGTGGACTGAGAGTGCAGTCCTGAAGCAAACTTTGCTGCACAGTAACATTACCAGTAGGTGCTATAGCTTACCCTTCCTTTGCATGGCCTGTGCATTTGGGCTGACATTAATACAGGGACTGGTTCTTTGAGTACTAACCTAGCCACCAACATTTCACGTACTCCTGGTCCCTTAGTTGTTTGCAAAAGCAGTTGCTGGAGGGTAACAGATGGCTTTCAGCACCTAAAGGTGCTGTGTTCCCTTGAGCGCTGAATTAGCCTACCTAATGTCATGTAGGTGGCAGACCCTCTGGAATTCATCATCTCAGTGTTGGATGTTACACTGGCAAAGCCCTGAGCCTGCAGCCAGGAGTGGGCTGGAGTAACCCACTGACAACTTACTGCTCAGCACAGAGCAGAGATTGGCCTCTTAACGTTTCACAGGACCTGGCTTTGAACAGCTCATGCTTGCGACACTGGAGAAGCCTTGTTCAAAACCTGCTGGCAGTCAAGAGAAATGCTCTCTCCAGGAATGGAGAGACCTTTTACAGGGTTTAGAATTTGGTTAGATCCTCAAGTCTGAGTTACCCCTCGCTGCTTTAGCAGTATTCATTTCTGCAAATATAGTCCCTTGCACACTCACTTTAATTTCTTTCTTATTCCTTATAACTCTTTCTGTACACTGCCCATCCTTGTCCTTCCCAAGCCATCCTCCTCCATCCCACCTCAGGCTCAAAAAAGCTTATGGGAACAAAGCCAATTCATTGCAAAGTTCATATTTCAGTGACTGGGTCATATTGGACAGGGCTGCAGTGGAAAAGCAGCAGTGGGCAGCTGTTTCCCATTTATTCACATGTAACCTCCACAGCACCATCAGCAGAATATTAAACAAGGTTTTAGCATCTGCTTTTTTGGTTGGTTGGGTATCAGCCAACTGCTCCTGAATTCTGAGATTGACTAAGTGTCTGCATATCTCATTAGCAGAGTTAGCTAATCTGTATCACTCACTGCCACAGCAAAAACTCAGCAGCTCTTAGATCCTTTGCAGAACATAATTGTTGTCTGCAAGTGTTTGATTTTGGTGACTTCTGTTGCCAAGGCATAGCATGGGCTCTCCTCTGTTTCACAGGGACTGCAAGAAAGCTCCAGGCTGTACTAGACTAAAAAGAGCTGGTGACTCTTAGGAAAAAAAAAAAAATGACTGTGCCTTTTCTTTGGTTAAAAAAAAAAATAAAATTCAGCTTGCATCTCTGCTAGGTTTTAAATTGCAGTACAGAATTGAGGGCAGTACAGAAATTTACTGGCTGATTCATTCTTGCTGGCCCAGAGTGACATCCAGGTATTCATGTTTGTATTCCAGGCCAAACCCCAAGAAAATCATTTGCAGTGGGCTGCAGCTCCTTGGAGCTTCCTCACACCAGTGAGTTCATTCTCAGCTCTCTTACCTGCTGATGTTCTGGTGAGCAGAGGCTGTTCCAAGAGTTCAGCTAGCAGTATGGAAAAGCAGGTGGAAAAAAAACAGAAGGGAAAGATGCAGTCTTACAAGTCCCACAGTTAAACTGGCACCTTCTCTCTGCATCTGGTTGTGTGTCCACCCAGCAGTGACTTGGGTGAACATTCTCCCTTCTCACCAAAAGCAGAGCTGCTAGGAAAGAAAATAGCTCTTCTCCCTATCACAGTGAAGGCTCTTCCCTGCAGTACATTTACAACTACTTTATCAGTCTAATGCATTTACCACCAGTTAAGAGGAAATAGCAAAGGTTGAAGTGTATTTTCTATGCTGGTGGTGATTTTGCCATGGAAGATTCCTCTGATCAGTCTTTCTGTTCATTTCAGTGATGTAGGTTAAATTCCACTGAGGGTCAGTAAAGTCCGGCCACCAAAGAAGAACATTTGAACACCCTGCAGAATAATCAACTCTGCTAATTTAAGTTCTCTAAAGGGAATTTAAATCTGTAAATCTTCCTGAATCAGCTGAACTCCTTTAAAGTAGCAGGAAGATTTGTACCACTGCTTTTTCTAGCCATAAAATTTCTCTTACCCTTTCATATTTTGAGATATTTATTTTCAGTGGCTACAATTCCACAAGCTACCTTAGTGTTGTGCAAAATTAACACACAGTTTGCAATGCATGACCTGTGACATAGGAGTTGTCTTCTCCTATCAAATATTTCCTACAGGTAGAAAAACTTTTTTTTTAAAAAAAAAGAAATGAAGACAATAAATATTTCTTTCCTGCCGTTTGTCACAGAAAAGCACAATCTCAGACCTAATGATAAAACAGGGTCCACAAACTAATAACTCTCTTCAAAGGAAACCTGCATTAGTAAAACTTGGCACATCAGTCTCTACATTCACACATTCCTGTATGCAGAAATTAGGATTGTCACTTTTGGAGGCTTATCCTGTTCTTTCTGGTAGCAGGACATTGAGGTCTTTCTCAGATCTACTGACATTCAATGATTCTCTGCCCTGCTTGTGACTGTCACAGCACATCAGATTCATTGCCAGCTGAGGTAAGACTTGTTTTATGAGTCTGACAAGAAATGTTAAGGTGTCTGGGGTACTTTGGATAATTCATCTGAGAAAGAGGGTAAGTTCCTTGCACAGGAAACGTGCTAGCCTGCCAGAAAGATCTGCAGAGAAGCAACTGAAGAGAGTGCACCTGTACGGAAGAATTTCAGTGCCACTCATCCAAGCAGCAAGAGGAATATTTCAGTTGGCCCAGCCTGATCTTGCTCAGGTCTCAATACATTGAAATACCTCCCAATATTCCTAACGGCCTGAGCACCACTTGCATTTCCTGATGTGCTACTGAAGCTTCCTTGCCTTCTGCTGCAATCCTGAAGTGAACCAGTGTGCCAGAGAGGATGAGGCAGTTAAAATAGTATCCCTACTGACAATGCTTGGCAGGAAGAACAGAAGCCCATTTAAATGCCTTTCTGTTTGTCTGTGTCCAAAGTCACAGGGTTTAACTTAGCGGTTCTATGGTTTACTCTACTCCTGACTTGCACCCACAATGCTTTAGCAGCACAAAGTGGTGCAAGGCCAAGCCAAAGCCTTTTCAGAAGGGTTGTTTAAAATGATGCAGCAACCCTCAACTCACTGGGTTAAAATGGAGATAAACAGTGATTAAATTTAAGTGGTATGCTTATTATTGTCCCCTAAAGATAAAGATAGTGCTGCCTGGTTTGACTGGTACATGCATCCGAACTGAGCTCAGTTCCTGATTTAACATAGGGATACCAGGCCTGGAGCTAGTTCCATGAGTAAGTAATAGGAATAGTAACAAACTCAGACAGTAAGAGCTAGTCTGCTGATTCCTGGGAATACAAAACAGGCAATGTTGAAGTATCCCTCATTTTAATTTTTTATCTCCTTAGCACTGCTCTTTCTCCCAGAAACTCATGGACGCTGCCAATTTTTACACTATGGTTAAAAGGTTTAAATATATTTTTTGATCCCAGTGGTTTTGGACTCTGTATTGCTACTAGGCTGGTGCAGACCAGCTTGCCTACAATAGTCTTCATCTTCCCATGATGCTTTAAACTGGAAGTCTGGATGCCTTCTAGCTAATCTTACAAATATCCATTCGTAACATTTTTTTTTCTAGAAATGGTTCCTATACTTGGTGAAATGTTGAAGATCAGGCCCATTTCTGGATGCAGCTCTGAGCATTGTCCTAGATTTCTCTCCTAGCACTTAGTTTTCTGTGACTCAGTTAATCACTTGTGAAACTGGCTTAAATCTTTGCTCTCCCATCTTTCTGTCTGATATGGCTTTAATATACATGATGGTGGCTGACTGTCTTTGTTCTGGGGCCTTCAGTGCTCAAATTATTCACTTGAATACTTTGATTTACACATTTATTTCTACATGGCAATATATATGCCACATCATGGAAGAGCTGATGCTTGGCAACACAAATCATCAGAAATGATCGCATCATGTCACCTTCCCTTAATGACCTTGGCCTGACATCTCCAGGTAAGGGATGCAGCTGGCAAGCTGACATTTCCCTCAGGAAATGCTCTGTCCCTCTTCTGATTCTTGCCCTCCCTTCATTTGTAAAATCTTTGATAATTAAGTCACTGCAAAGGCAAGTGATCTGTTGTTACAATTCATCTGATAATTCAGCCTAAGCCGCATGTTTCTCTTAGCACAAATGAAATTTATGCTGTTCACAGAAGATCAGCTCCCGAGCTACCTGCTTACTCACACAACCCCTTTCCTAATTAGATAGCTGAAACCAGCAAAGCATGTCTTCTTCCCAGCACACGTGGCCTTAGGGAAACAAAAAAAAGGTGCTTTTCATTAGAGAGGTCCTGGAGACCATGCCATAAAGAAGCAAGATATATTAATTTCTGTAAGAAGATAAAAAGGTACAAGAACTCCTTGGTCATTTATTGTAGGCAGGGTACCACTTGAAACAAACCCCACCAGCATGATGCTGTTTTTAGATTAAGCTTGAATGTTTTTCCATTAGAAGCCATTGTGGTGTGGTGGCTATTAGCTCTGCATCCTTACTGAACTGTTACACTAAGGATCCAGTTAAGGACTGGAGGATCTACAGTTCCTTTAGTATTGCCTAGGAGGGAGGTGGTGGAGCCTCAAACTACCCTCAGCCGCTGCAACAGTGCCCAGTGCTCAGCACTGCCATGACAGCTGTGCCAGTTGGAAAGTTGAAAGCAGGAGCAGAAAAGGAAGGAGTCCATATACAGAAGGCTCAAAGAGAAAAGCTGCTGTACCCTTTGCTTACTGCAACAGACATTTCTTTGCCAGGCACCCCTTGGTGACAACTGGGTGAGTTGCCCTAACGACCTATACAATGGACTACAACAATTTTCAGAAGATTTTACTTCCCCATCTCTAAGGGCTGGGGATCATACCGATTCCCTTCAGTAACATTCCCTGCAAAACAGCTAGCCCTCAGCCACCACTCTCCCTTCCTCAGAGGCAGGTAATATCAAACTGCATTATCCAACATGAATCTCCAAATTTCTCTGGGACTGCAGCAAATAAAAGCAATCACCTCTGTAATTAATGTTTGATGAGTAATGGACAAGTTAAAACCCACAAGAGACAAGTTAAAACTAGCTGAGGATGGCACAGAGAGTGGCAGAGAGCAAGAGCCAAGCAGGGAACCAGGCTGGGATAGTAACTGCTTGTAGCTGTCTTCATGCAGATTCACTGCAACTCTTCAGCAGAAAGCGCAACTGAAAACCAATGCCCCAAATGCTGGTAGCTGACATAAGAGACCTGATGCAGCATCGGCAACTACCAAGAAGTTATTAGGTCAGCAGGAAGAGAGAAATGGCTGGAAACATACTTTGTCTTGACCAGTCCTGAAATTCTATCTCCAGTTGGGATCACTGTTCCTCTGAGGGCTTTGCTTGTTTCTCTTACCTGCTTTTTTTCTTTGAGACTGGACTGATCCTCAAATTTACCACCTGTAGTCATGCTTTGCCCAGATGATGAAGAGCCAAAGTAGGTGGCAAGTGCAAAGGTGGGATGAAAAGTACAAAGTAAAGTCAACATCCTGCCCTTGTTCCTTTAAACACTTCTAATCCTCAGTTTTACTTGCCCCTGAACTCTAAGTACATTTGCATTCATAACAGAAACATCTGTGAGTTTTCACTGAAGGATTCCCCTTGCTGTATCCAGAAGCTCCCCAGCTTCCTCAACCACATAATCAGGTTTGCAAGATATTTGAATGCCAGGGCTCTGTTTTCCTTGCCACCCACCTTTATGTCCAGGGCAGTTTCTGGGGTGCAGAGGGTAGATCAACATTGTGTTTCCATTTACATCCCTGCAGTTATGAAACCTTTGTTCAGCTCTCACCAAGTACATTATCTGGCTGATATTTAACCCACAGCAATAATAATTTTATTACATTTGAGACTTCTGTCACTGAAAAAGAATTGCTTGGCAGCTAGGAGCCCAAAATATCAACCACATCATCACTGCATATCCCATTATGTTGTTTTATTTGGTGTCAATATTCATTTGTAAAGAGCAATAGGCAGTAATAAACAGGAGTATCCAGTGACACCCACTTTGTATAGTGGATGCTAGTTGGAAGTTTCTAAAGAACCCCTACAAGTCATTGTTTCTGGACACTGTCAAGGATCTCAGGGCTCCAGGACATTTAGCAAGTTATTTAGACAATAAATATTACACAAGAAGTATTTATAAGTTTGTAAAAGAGTAAAAAAAATATATATATATTTTTGTAGCTGACAGTGCAGATTCACTGAGACTCCAGCAGAAATTGCAACTAAAACCCAAACCGCTGAAAGCTGGTAGCTGGCACAAAAGGGTCCTACTGCAGCAATTACCAGAACTTTATGGCATGGAACAACCACCAGCTACCTGGGGCTGAGAGACAACCTGGGGGTAGGTTATTGTCCAGGTGTTACTGGTCAGGTTACAGCAGCTTCAGAAGCAGCTGTCTTGCTGTGTCTGTGGCAAACAAAAGATGAACCCTGATCTGAACTAGCTTCCTAGTTTGTAGCTGGCTAACTCACTGGTAGCCCCCTGATTTTCTGGTGATAGAACACTTCCTCCCTAGAATCAGCCTAAACTAGCACATCTTAACTTGGAGGAAGAGAGCAGAACTTTGTCATGTTTTACCTAAAACCAGCTTGCCTATCCTTTACAAGGAAAGCTTTGTTCTCCCCTGTTTCCAGAGAAAAGGAACCCAGCTCTGCCACGCAACAATATCACATTTGCTCTCTGCAGGCATGACTCTCACATGCAGTTTCCTAAACAGTAGAACAATTTTCTTTAAGGACCCTGAGGGAACAAGGAAGGAAAAATGGAGGAGGCAGAGTAGTGAGAGACACTCACTAGAGACCTTGACTTTTCCAAAGGAGAATGCCATAAACTGATTTATATCCTTGCATCAACAGGAGGCAAACACAGCTGCCCTGACTTCTATATTCAGATTTTGACTGCAACCCTTTACAGTATGAAATGCTCAGACTTTAAGAACCCATAATGAAAGAAGAGAAAAATAAATAACAGGTTACTACAAAACTGATATACTATTGAAATACTGTAATTTCTTTAACATACCCTTGCCTTACATGTATCAGTAAGTACTAGGAAAAGGACAAGGAAACCAGCCTAGCCATTTCCTTTAAGTACTCTGAATGGTGACACCTGGCTTTTGCTTTGAACCAATCCTTGCCGGCAAGCCTCTATTTAAAAAGGTGTGTAAACTCTTGCTAGAGAACAGCTTTTTTTGGTAAGCTTTGGTAGTTGTTTGTTTGGGGTTGGTAGGGGTTTTTTTGTGTGTGTTTTTTGTTCTGCTAAATTCACCAGGATTTGGTACTTTGATGCTCCTTTCTGCGTATGGTCAATAGTTTCTATTTTGCAGAAGAGGTGTTTGGTTTGGGGCTGTGGTTTTTTGTAGCTATATTTCTAGAAAATGTCTCTGTGTGGTTAGACAGTAGCTGGTTTCGTGCTGATAAACTAGTTATACTACTGAGCTTTAATCTGAAAAGAAAAAAAAAATATCTTTGGGCTGTGCAAAATACCTGGCTTCACCTGAGTACTTCTTGTGCTGTAGTATAAGAAAAAGGTGAGGGAAGCCTCTGTGATGGCTTGTACTAGAGACACAAAGCAGAGACTACAGGCAGTTTATGTGCTAAGTGTTACAGATTCTGGGCTCCTTTAGCAAAGGGGACAAACTTTGCATCTGCAAGTAGGGCAAAGAACTGTGTTGTGATGCCCCTGCTGTAGTTTTGGTGTTCAGGTCATGACACTTTCACTGTTCAGGGATTTCCTGACTCAGTGCAGTGGACTAAGCACTTTCCTGAATGGTTCTCTATTTTTTTTTCTTAACTTTGTTCTCTGGTTAACTTACCTTTTTCCCTACCTTCATACTAGCAAATAGACTGGAAATAATCTTGTTTCCAATATCTGTTTGCTCTTAGACATCAATTACAGACTCTTAAGAGTAGTTCTGTCTTCCTTATTTTTTTTCTTACATGTTCCTTCCCTTGCTCTCTGGTCTGCCTGGGCTGTATGTGTGCTTGTTGCTCTAACGCACCCCTGTGCTCCACCTCTCCCACAGCATTGGAGCTAGGCTGGCAGTGGGCCATCTAGCACTCCAGATGGCTAGCACTTGCTGCTTCTGCCACAGGCTGAGTTAATGAGCTAGTTATTCCAGCAACAAATCCAATGCTATTTACTTCAGGGAACAGTTACACTGGAATGAGTTATTGCCTGCTTCCTTTCTAAAGGATATGTTTGCTGCTAGTTAAGACATCTTTCTTTAATGTTACTCTGGATCTACTCCAGGACTTACTGACTGAGGTATGGAGTGCATGGCTTTCTAGCAAAGGTGTAGTAGCACCTCTCCTCCTTGGTTTTGTTAGTCTGATGAGCATCACTTCAGGATGGCTTGCCCTGTCTTGTCCACCCCATGGCTGTTTTTTTCCAGCTGATGTGCAGAACATAAAGGAACCAAAAGCTCTCTGGCCAGCTGGTGTGATGCAGCTTCTCCCACCATGTGAGTAACTTATTGCTGGTTGTTTGGAATGATATTACTTTACTCATTTTGTATTTGTTGCTTCAGTACTCTAGAAGTCTTATTTCCTTGGATCCAGGGCTTTAGGTCTTGTATGTCATGGTTTTTTGCTCGTGGATCTTGTTGTACACCCTCTGAACACTTTGCAAACTCCAGAGACTTAAGCACAGGACAGTCAAACCAGTGAGTACTTTGCTTCTGCTATGGTTGAAACTGATTTGGGCCAGTCACAGGGAAAAAGTTTTCTTATCCTGGAACCACAAGCACGTGGTGTGGACTTCCCATGTGTTAGCATTGATGAGCTAATAAGAATTTTATGGAATGAGTTAAAAGGTGTCAAAATTAGTTGTTCAGGGAATACCATGGAGGTGTCTCTACTGCAGAATGGTTGGCTAGACTCTAAAACACCCAGGTATTCTCTTTAGTCTGAGCTCCTTCAGAGATTTAATTACAATGACACAGAACAACAACTTTGATCCTCTTGCTATTTTGCAGAGACAGCAAAGCAGAGTCTTGGCTGCCCACACTGCTGCTCTGCATGGCTCAAAGAGCTGTTAAAACCAGAAACTCTTCCTGGGTTGCCATCTGCTGGCACTGCCTTTAACTGCTTCCTCCTGGGGCTAGCGAAGAGAAGGGAACCAACAAAAGCAAAAAGGGGATCAAGCAAGCCTGGAGTGAAAGTGCCTGATAACTTGTTTTCTTCAAGTGTTTTGTAAGTCCTTCAATCGTTTGCCCAGGATTAGAAGACTTTGCATTAAAAGGAAGCAGACTTTGTTGTGTAGGGAGCCTGTTCCTAGTGTCTGTTCTAATTTGAAATGGCTTCTTACTATCATCACCCAATGGGCCTCATGAAACAAAACAATAATTGCTTCTGCAAAGCCTTCATTTGGTCTGACTTGAATCAAATAAGTCACATCACAAGTTTAAATGCAATATTGACTAAGCTAAAATTCCATCTCTGGGGCTTGTTTTTCCTAGAAATAGCTCAAATCATAATCTAGCATAGTTTAAGCAAGGGCTGTTCTGCTTTTGATGATCTTGTAAGGCAAAAATCAGAGTATGTTTCTGTTCCTTTTCCAGTTTAGGGATGGTAGATCCCAATGTACAAACTGAAAGATCTGTATGAATCTATCTGCATTGCATTCTTACTCCTCTCTCCTGGCTGCTGTTGCACAGCAGTGTTTTTCCCCCTTAAATATGTTATCCCAAAGGTGGTACCACTGTTCCTGATGGGCTCAGCCTTGGCCAGCAGTGCATTAGTCTTGGAGCCAGCTGGCATATTGGCTCTGTCAGACATAGGGGAACCTTTTGGCACCTTCTCATAGAAGCCACCTCTGTAGCCCTCCCACTACTGGAACCTTGCCATACTAACGCAGTACATCTATGCTGAAACTTGTAAGAAGAATAACTGAGTTATAGGAGTTGGATTGATAAGAGGAAGTTGAAACACAAGATTATCAGTTCCTTTAAATTAAATAAATTACCATAAATACTAAATGTCTTGTTGGCTTTACCTGAATTTCTGATTCACAAGTGATCACTTTACTTCTAGCAGGATATAACATGATGCTGAACAGGCACTGCATATTATCTTATGATGATGAACAGGCATTACAGAGTTGTCAGTTCTGTAGCTGGGTAGAGGTGAGACCTATGCTGCTGCTCACGGGGTTGGGGGGCAGTGGGAATGCTGCAGCGCTTGCAGTGTCACTGCCTATTATCAAGCCAAAAAGCCAGGATCTTTCCTAGCTTCTTGCTGCAATGCCAAGGAGGTGGAAAGAGGTGACTCACTACTTGCCGTAGCAGTTCATACAAAAGATGGACATTCTGCAAGTCCTTCCTGGGACTCCATGGCCCACAGCTACAGTGATGGTGCTGCTAGAGCATGGTGACTGCTTGTCATCCCTGTGTGTCCTTCCTGTCCTTTCTAGGGACCCAACAGCACGCTCATGAGCACCAGCCACTCCAGACCGATCAGCACCCGAACAGGGTTCCCTGTTCGCACTACTGATGCCGAGTTTTACCACAAGGTGGCATCGTCGTTGTCTCTGACACCTTTGACACAAGACACAGCATCAGCGAGGGCCGCAGGGAGGTTCTCACACGGTGGCCGCTGGCCGGCACATGGGCGCTCTGCAGGTCTGTGCTGCTCTGCAGGACACAGAGGAGGTGCCCTCGGTGCACTGAACCGAGGCATCGTCTGTGCCTCGCAAATGTTTCCTGTCACATCTGCCAGCCTCACGGGGAGCCAAGGTGCACTGGTGTTGCTACATCTACAAGAGTGGTGTGTGTGCGATGTGGATTGTGATTAGCACTGCAGCAAGTATGACTGCTTTCTGCAGGTCCCCCTTTCGTCTGTGGAAGAGGCAAGGAAGGAGGTCTAAAATGAATATCCCAAAGTGATGTGAGGGGAGAGTGTGACAAAGAAGAGAATGAGAGGATCTCTGGCCTGGAGATGACTGGGCTTGTGTGGGCTAAAAGTGAGATAAGCACTGCCTTTCATAATTCTCTTTCAGGGTTATATTTTCAGACTTAGCCCACAAACTGGAGATTTGGGCCAGTCAGCAGTGCTGAGGGCTGGATCTGTTGCAGGGGGACCACAATGAAACAAGTCATGACCATGCCCAGGAGATGTGCAAAGGCTATTCATGTTGTGGTGTGGGCCACATGCAAAGGCTATTCATGTTGTGGTGTGGGCTGTGAATTAATTTTGAATAAGAAGTATTTGAGCAGAGTGCTCCATGTGCTTTCAGGGTTAATAACTGTAAGGATCAAACTGAAAATATTTGTTGGGTTGCTTAGTGAGTTGTTGAAGTCACCTAATTCAACAAGCAGTTTGGATTTCTAATTGGAAACAGAATAAAACTTTAACTTGGAGCAGCAAAACGCTTCATGGGTACAAGGAACAAAACAATGGCCTGTTAGTGTTTATGGCTATACCCTGTTCCTCTGCGCCTTCGGATGAGACCAGGAGTTTCTTCTGATGTGGTTCTTGATCCAAACTTTGGGATCCCAGTCCTGATGTTCTGGTATGGTTCTTGTTATCCTGTTCAGTTATACTGTGATTCACAGTTCTCCAGTCTGGGAGTTTAATGAGGAAGAACATACATGTGAGCAGACCTCTGTCTTACATTGGGAGGGTTTCATAATGAGCAGAACCTGCATGATATGAAGATAAAATAGCATCAGAATCAGCACTGTGGAGTTTCTGGTGTCAGCTTCTAGCCCAATAGCTCCCAGATAATAATCTAGTACTCCCCTGCAATGTTAAACCATGGCATAGTTTTCAGCAAGCTGCAGATATTCAAGAGGGAAAAAAAAAGGATACTCCTTTTTTTTTTTTTCCTAAAAAGGTCAGCACCAAAGCACTGATAGTCATTGTCTCTCTGCTGGATGAGATGCTTCTCTCCAGCAAGTGTGTTCAGGGACATTAATGGAGCAGGAGGATGCCCCATGCTTGTCTCTTGATGGTTATTCTGTAGACAAGGAGGAGAACTTCTGCCTGAAGCCATCTCTCACTTGTCAGCACAACTCTGGTGTGCATGGAGGAGAACAGGGCAAGAGCTGCAGAAGTTCAGATCAGGGTTTCATACTTGAAATAGGCTGCAGTGTGGGTTCTCCTTGCTGGAGAGAGGGGACTGAAGATGTCAGTGCTGACCTTGTATGTTGTAGTGGGTTTTGTTGTTTTTCCATTCCTCCTGACTGTGATGAGTCTGCACATTTCTAGAGTGAGAGACTGCAGCTATGCAAACAAGAAATGAGTTCATTGATGTTTAAACTATGGTCTTTCAGAGTGCCCATGTATTCTAATTTGTATGATACTTTGAGCAGATAAGTTTTTCTTTTTAATCTAGCGAAATGAGTTTTTTAATTTTTGTATCAACCTCTGAATTTCAATACAGATGCAAAGCAATGATTAGCAATTGTTTGTTATACGTAAATATGAGTGCTTCAAGAACAGCAGCAAAATAGCTAAGCAGTATCTGCAGCCATGAAAAATCACCATTTATTACTATTCTTTGTGAATTTTTAGGATAAACCAGATTTGAACCATCCCCTGAAGACAAATAAAACACCAGCAGAAAAGCACTCTTTCCCCACCCTGCCCTCTGTTCCTGGAGAGTGTAAAAACCTCTGAGCTGCCTCTCTCTCAGCTGCTACTGCGGGTAGAAGGAGGTGAGCAAGCTGAATGACAATTATTCCTACTATGTCGCTGACAGCTCAAAGCTTCTACACAACAGCTGAGCTCAGCCAGAATCTGCACTCTAAATACTGATTACTCATCTCCTGCCAAGAGACAGGTTTCCTTAGAGCTTATAGCTACCCTGAGAGTTTCCAGCACCCGTGCTCTGCTGCCAGAGGCCAGATGTGTTGGCACAAACACAGGCTGTGCTGGAGCACCAGCCTTCTCCCAGTAAAGGGTGTGGGCTGAATCAAGGGTACCTATGGGCAATGGTATCTAATTTTTGTAGATCACATGCATTCACTATTGGATAATGAGAAGATATTTGCCTAGGACACTTGTATGGCTAATCCTGCAGCTTCTATTGGGCTTGGTCTGGGATGACATTGAGTGTACTGAGTGGAAGTCTCTTGTGGAAAACAACTTCTGAAATGGTCTATTGTTGTGATTTCTAAGTTTATAAGATGGGCTGTTTGGGTATCTTTTATAAATGCTCACTGAGTGCCACCTGCACTGTCACTGCCTTCAGAGTGACAGAGAGGCTCTATTTTGAAAGGAGACATCTTGCATTTCCAACTTGAATGTGACATGATCCCCCACGATGGCTTTGATGGAGTTTTCCTTTCCATTGTTTAACATTCTATCAGGAAAGTCCTTCAAATCAATGTTACATTCAGGAGGCATTTTGAGAGAAGCTGGAAATAATGTATTTGGTTAGAATTACTGTATAAAATGAAATTATCAGAAGTTATTAAATTCTTGTTCATGAATCTCCTAACTACTATGATGCAGCCCACGGACGGCCTCAGAAAGGAGACATCTGGATTTCGTGTGGTTCCATTTGTCATGACCTTGGCTGGGACTTGCAGACCATATATTGTACAGAACTTGGTCAGCAAAAGTGTACTGACAACCTCTGTGAGGCTCTGCGTGTCCCCCAGGGTGCAGACATTTCCACAGCTTTCTGCAAGCTTTGTGAATTGCTGTTAAGGGAAAACACTGCCACTGAACTGCCATGAGAATTTGGTTTGTAGAACTCGTTGAGTCTGGCAGGATTTACCCAAGATTAGTGTGGGGTGTGTACTGGGGTGGGGGATGCTTCATCCTCTGCTACTGGGGAATTTGTTTTCAGCTGAGAAAGATTTATTGATTGTGGTGATTTGCTTGTAGTAGGGAGGGAATGGAGCCAGAAGAAATCTAGGGCAAAAGGTATTTTACTTCTGGATGGCTGTTGTACATTTTAATGCTTTCTCATATCTGGGTGTGTTGGGAATGTCTTGAGTGAGTTCATTGGATAACTCATTATGAGCTGTGTTGTTTCTAGATACTTACAGAGGTTTATTAGCACAGGGAATGGCCTTTTCACTTGCATCCTGCTTCCTGTTGATTACTCAGAGGACATAAAGGCCTCTTTCTCCCAAATTTCAGCAGGAGCTTCTCTGAAGCCAAAGTAGTCTGCTGAGATTGAGGGCATCTGCCAAGGGTGTGGGGCTGCAGCACAAATGTGCTGACTCAGCACAGCCTCTGGGCTCTGGAGGAGTGACAGGTCTCACCCATGAGATGCTGGTGCTGTGGAGCACAGGTGAGGAGCCTCACATTGGCCAGCTGCTGGAGGTAGTCTTGGAGCCCAGCTTCTGCTTTCACCCTCTCCTTCTCCAGACTGAAAAGCTTCTCCCTACTGCTCCCTGGGCTTTTCAGTCATCCAGGCTGTAGAAGGGTTCAGCCCTCTGACTTCAAGGTCTGAACAGCCTCTGCAGATGGTTACAAGGCTTGGAGTGGTGAAACTGTGCTATGGCAGTACTTCTCCACCCTTCCCTCCCCAGCGGCTGAGCTGACTTTGGCTCACTAGCATTGGTATTTAAAAGACCTTCAGATGTGTGTGGTCCCTGTAAAAATAAATCTCCAAAGGAAACAAATGTTATGTGGTGAAAGTCTGCCAAGTCCCGGTTGCTTATTAGCTCATAGTGTTATGTAGCAGACTTAACTCTATAGTCTGATATAGGATAATTCTTTGAACTGTCAGCTCTTCTGAAGGTTCAGGTTTAAAGCCTGTTGCTCTGTAGGGTCAAGACTGAACCATTGGCTTTATGGACTTCCAGTTTGAGTGCCTTGACACATTAGCAGAGCCCTGAAATAGTAATTTGTTATTTCAGAGATTTTTGGCATGTCAGCTTACATCAAGCAAAGCTTTGAAAGCAGTGATCAGGGACAAGATTTTTCAAAGCAGTCCAGAAGAACAGAGGTTAGAATCAGAAATGTAATTAAACATGTGCATCTAAATAGTGACTTAAAAATGTTGATCCAAGACTTCCTTCAAAAGCAGTGATCACTTGAATTATTTTTTTCCAGGATTCTCATCTGTGGTGCAGCCAGACCTTGGCTACTTATCACCCTAACTCTCATCCTGATGGGAGAGCATGCAGTGCTATCAGATGCAACTTTTTCTAGAAGTCAGGACGATGTATAGCGAAGCAACTGGGCATTGACATAGAGAGTATTTAAGACTGCAACTCCTAATGATGCTAGAAACTGGATTTTCTAGGTGTATTGTGAAGAAGTTAGCACAAAGCAGTCACAAAATCCCTTTTTCCTGTAGTCTGGCCTTTTCCAAAGTGTCACAGTTGCTCAGCAATGTCAACAAATGTCTTTATACAGATTTAGTTACACAGGCAAGAGTCTAAATGTTAGCTTCCTGGAGGAAAGATGATTCACCTGATTTAAAGCAGATAATTTAATCTGAAGAGCTAAACTTATATTTCCTTTTTGCTAGATGAAATTATTTATGGGAAGAATATTATTTCCAATTCTAAACTCATGCTGCCTAAAATGGTTTAGATTACAGTGTCTCGGGCGTGAGTTTTTTGTGATGTAAATAGGTTTTGACTAGCATTAACTCCTTAGGGCCAGTGAAGAAGCTCTTGTGCCTGACCAACAGAAATGAAGTCAGGAGCAGGCCCTTGCATTCATCAAGAGCTGTTTATTTCTGTGCCTTACTGCATAGCCCAGCCAATGTCTGTAGCATGAAGTGATCCTGTTTTCATCTGAAGAGAAGCAAATGTGGTGCGATCATACTGAGGACGTGTGAAATCAGTCTGGCTCCAGGGCTCTTTGCCTCCAGTGATGCTCTGGCTGCTGAGACCCTTTTTCTCTTGTGGCAGGATTAAAGGAGGACAACTGTACTGAAGATGATTTATGTACCTTTTAGGAATAACTTGAGGTTTTACCCAAGATGAACATTACAATAATTTGCTATAGGAACCTCATCCTTCAGTTAGGAACAAATACCAGGTCTCTTGCTAGAGTAATTCTGCTTTTAAAAGGAAATGCCCATGTTTCATAAAGCTTCTGGCAGTGTCCTGAGCAGATGTGTCCACATAGACATGCTTCATCTTCTCACCAGCAGGAATAGTCTCAGATGTTAATGCTTAATAGTCTCTGTTAATGCTGTTTGAGACCCTTTGCTGTTCTCAGAATTCTCCATACAAGTCAAACTTGGGAGATGAGTAAGTTGTTGTTCAGTTCCACTGACTGCATGGGTTTACGTCATCCTGCCAGGTTACCCTGGGCTAGTATCCAGATCCTTAGACATCACCCCAGTCTGCCTCTTCTCTGTCAAAGTTCTGTGCACCACTGAGGACTGAATTTGGTTTGCTTTTCTCTGTTCTTGCTGTTACTGTACTTCACACATGCATAATGATTTGTATCTTTGGTGCATTTTAAAAGTATGAATAAACTTATATTTACAGCAGTATTGTTGTATAGGGAAGAACTGTTAATCCTGGACAGATTAAGCACATGGTGATGAATGGTCAGATATTACCTAATTTGGAATGGGATCTAAGAATGCTTAGTCCCACCTACCTCTTACATCTGCATCCAGGGACCTACTGAAATATACCCAGGAGAGCATGGACCCTGCTCTTCCCTGCGGACCTCTCAAATGCTAATTCCTGAGGAAGGAGAGCAGGTCTCTGGTCCCCTTCACAGAGATCCCACCAAGCACATCAGGGAGCAGCCAACAGCTTTGGCACAGGATACAGGAGAGCCTTTGAATAAAAGGATGGTTTCAGGGAATAAAACTTTTTTCAAATGTCATGTGTGAAAGTTGCTGGCAAAGATGAGCTTTCAGTGGGTTTGTGTCAGTTTTGCCTGGACTATCATGTACAGGGCAGACAAAGCTGGAATAAGTACAAACTCTTTCTGTGTAAATGTGATACTGCTGTGTGTGATGTGCCAAAAATGACAAAATCTGATGTTATCATTCAAAATAGACAATGTTGTTAGGATAGTTTTCCTTCTACGGATGGAAAGACTTTCCTATTTCCAAATCCTGTTCTTTTCTAAAATAAAGATGGGACCAGCAATGGTGGGGTTAGGAGCAGGTTTAGTGGTGCTGCTCTTCTAACTGCAAGATAGAAATCTTCATCCAGAAAGCAGCTGAAAGATTTTGCTGTCAAAGTGGAAGAGCCCAGCACAATTTTGTAACAGCTGGGTCCTCCTGTAGTGGAATCAGAAAGTAAACTTCTCTTATTTTGGGATATGAGCCAGGCTGAATCTGTTGGGTTAAGCTTGTGTGGAATGACTCCATCCTGAACCCCTTGGGGACATGAATGAACTGGGATTCAGAGCTCTGGCTTTGGCTTGTGTCCCATGTTAACGGAGGAAAATTATTCAGGGGCACTGCATGCAGAACCACCAAGTGAATGATCCTTTCTGCTTGCCAGTGTAAACCATGAATGCTGTGTAAAACCAGTACAGGAGCAGGACTGTGCCCAGTTCCACTGCTCAACTTTTTTTTCTTAGTTGCTTTCCTAACATGCTGGAGTCTTGTTCCCAGCATTGTATCACACTAGGATTGTAGCCGTGTCCTCCCTGTACTGGTAATCCTATAATATCGGTGCTTTGGTCTGATTTTTTTTATTTTTTTTCTTCCCTCCCCCAGTGGGGCCAGATGCTTCCTTGGTGAAGCTAATGCCAAGGGGAAATTTGTATCCTTCAGAACATCACCCCAAAACTTGCCCCTTTAAATTTTTTGTTTACCCATCTGTTAACACATCCAGAGCTGGAATTAACACTTTTTTTTTTTTTTTTTCTTAAACACAGAGAAGACTACAACCAGACAGATGAGAGTAAAAAGCACTGAGGCGAAGTTACTGTGAAGGGATGGAACAAGGCACTAGGACCTAGGAGGCGTCTCATCCACCCTGGCAGGAATTTCTTGCTTGGAGCTCAGACAACAAAGGCAGAGTGAGCCTGGTTTTCTTTCTCTCAGCATCTCCACCCTGCGCGCTGAAAACCGGTGAGTAGAGCTTTTCTTGAGTAACTTGCATGCAGAAAAGTAACAGATGTCAGATAGAAAGGAGGAATCTTAGTACCTTACAGCATCTGCAGTTCATTTTAAAATCAAACCTCTCTGCATCCTCTGATTCATTCCCGAAGTTGCTTGGATGTTTCATTGTTCAGTGCATGACACCAGACTGAATCTACCTGAACTGGCATTGTGGGGAAAACGTTCCCAACTTGGGGTTTCTGTGCAGATTGCCTGCGTCCTCACCTTCTGCTTTATTGCAGACGGGTAACAATGATTTTTTTCCTGCACAAGTCACGCTGACATTGTAAAACACCGGGAAGGAGCTTCGTTCTGGCAAATGTAAGGGGTGGGGAAGAGAGAGCAACAGCTTTTCCCAGATTTATACCTGGCTGCCAAGTGCTGGTGTAAATCCCCTTTCTGCCTTGTGTTAACATGCACGTAACATATGTGAGTTGCATGTTCCTGGTTGTGCCGGGAGAGTGGAAGGGTCTTTCTATCACAGGGTTGGGGGTTCCTACTCCTTTTGTGTTGGGGTTTGGTGGGGAAGGTTGTTCTTGAGCATAAACTAGAGACCATGCAGAAATTCCTGCTTGCTGGGTGTCAAATAAAGTCTCAGCTTTTCTGCGCTAGTCGCTTGCGCTGGAGCCACCCCCCCCCCACCCCCCCCCCCCCCCCCCGAGCTCAGAACAATGAAAGGTGAGGAGAAAGGGCTGCAGGTCCCTTGGGCAGGGGTACTTCCAGCAATTACATCACTTAAGGCTGGGAGAGGGGTGGAAATAGCCCCTTTATTTTCTCCTCCTCATTAAACGGGAGCAGAAATGCAATTCAGAGGGGGCTCAGGCTGAAAAGAGCTTACCCAAGCCTCCTTTCAATGACAGATTTTTTTCTTTCCAGTCATTTCTTCCCAGAGATGTAGGCTGGTCCTGGGAATTGATTGATGGGCTAGGGAGGGGGCTGCGTATAGGGGGAAGGGTGGGCTGGATCTCGTTGCTAACCCTTATTGAACAGGCTGTCACAAAGAAACTGCTTATTCCCCTGTGACCATTCTTTCATAAATGCCAGTTTATTCTAATGTTAAACATTCAGATGCTCTGGTTCCTTTCGTGGTTCAACAGATTGAAGGGCTGACTTACTGGGATCTCCTTGTTTTCTGTTGCCAAAGGAAACCTCACAGGGCTCAGAGGTTTAATTCATTGCCAACTGGTGTTTGAATGAGTTTTTTGGGGGGCTGAGTTGTGATTGCCAGGTATCCCTTTGGCCCCAACTCCCATTTTACTGCACTTTGAAAACTCCCAGCTGCAGGAGCAGGCAGCTCTCTAGAAACATGTTCCCTGCCCCCAGTAGCTGGATCCCTTTCAAAATGTGAGGACCCCTCCCACCCTCAGTTGCCAGATCAATACAAATCTGGGTCAGTGGAGGGGATGCTTCCCAAATACATCTGTCCTGCCTCAGACACAGCTCTTGCATTAGTGTAGTTTTTCTCTCTGGATTGTGGCTCTGCCTGGCTCTAATCTCTCCCTTTGCACTCCTTCTCTCCCCACCTCCTTCCTGCTCAGCTTCAGATCCTTAGGGTTCACCGAACTATGGAACTTGATTTTGGACACTTTGACGAAAGAGATAAGGCGTCCAGAAACATGCGAGGCTCACGTATGAACGGGTTGCCCAGCCCCACTCACAGTGCTCACTGTAGCTTCTACAGAACCAGGACCTTACAGGCACTGAGTAACGAGAAGAAAGCCAAGAAGGTGCGTTTCTATCGCAACGGGGACCGCTACTTCAAGGGGATTGTATATGCAGTGTCCTCTGACCGCTTCCGAAGTTTTGATGCTCTTCTGGCTGACCTGACCCGATCCCTGTCTGACAACATTAATCTGCCTCAGGGAGTCCGTTACATTTACACCATCGATGGGTCGCGGAAGATTGGGAGCATGGATGAGCTGGAGGAAGGTAATTAGCATCGCTGTCTGGTGCAGTGAGGAGGCGGGGTGGGAAGGGGGCTGCACCACTTGGCTCTGCTGTTAAGTTCACATTTCCTCGGGTGCCTGGGAATGCTTCTGCCCCTCTGCGCTGAACCTGCCCATTCGCCTTCCCCTCCAGAGAGGTGTGGGAGAGGGGGGCAGTGCAGGGGCTGGCACTCCCCGCGTGTTCCCCAGCGTACTCGCTCAGGTGCAGATGTGGAGTCAGAGGAGTGTATCTTACCGTTGGCTAGACGTGGCTGTGTCCGTTGCTCAGGGGGCTGTCTGAGGGCACCCCCACGTCTGTCCAGACTCAGGGGGGTCCCACATGGGTGCAGGGGATGTCTGAGGAGTGATGTGGGTTTCTCACTGGGGTGGATGGTCGTGAATGGGAAAAGCGAGGGGATGCTGGGGGTTCATGTAGTGCGTGTGTAATGGGGGTGGGAGGGCTTTCTGCACTCTGTGTTTGGGGGTGTTTTGAGGGGTTTGTGCACAATGTGTATGCATAGGGGTGTGGTCAGGGCTGTGCAGGGACTTGAGTGCATGGAGTGGGGTGTTGGGGGTGCACGCAATGTGTGCTGGTGGATGTGTGGAAGGCGGGGTGTTAGGGGTTTTTACAGTGTTTGGGGAGTGTGTGGAGGGGCGTGCTGGGGGTTCACGCAGTGTGTTTAGAGGGGGAGGTTAATGAACAAGGTGTGTGTATGGAGAAAGGGAGGGTTGTGCTTGCTGAAATGTGGAGTTTGATATGTGTGTGTGGAGGAAGGTGTAAGGAGGGTTAACTGCAGAGGAGGTGCTGGGATTCCTTGAGGGGGTTCATGCAGAGGGTGTATGTTGGGTTTGTGCTCAGGGAGTGTGTGGAGGTGTGTTGGGCTGTGTGTGTGTAAGGGGGAGTGCTGGGGGGGTCCTGCATAGCAAGGAGTGTGTGGAGGGGGGGTTGGGTCTGAATATGCTTCATACAGATCCTGCATGGCAGGCAGATGTATTGAGTTGTTCGGATGAGGGGGGTGTGTAAGGGGGTGTATTTGGGGAGTGTTTCTGTAGGGCCTGTGTGTGGTGGGGTGGGTTGCTGTGGTAGGTCTGTGGGGGACTGTGGGAAAGCATCCCCTGCATGGCAGATCTGAGTGTGCCAGGGGATGCAGGTCTGAGCGTATCCCTCTATCTAGAGAGGCTGTCGGCGTGCCTGTTCCTCTGAGTGTCACTTGGACTGTGGGATGAAGGATGAGTCGGAAACTGATCCTTCTGTCCAGAGGGGCTGACCTGGGGCCAGCTGCCAGCTTGCCTGTGCCTGGGGAGCTCCCTCTGTGGCAGTGGGCTGCTGCCATGGTGCTGCCTTTCTTGGGGAGTGCCAGGAGGACCCCCAGGATGAAACTTCCACATGGCCAGTCTTGCCTTCTCACCCAAGGCATGGCTGTGGGCAAGCTCTGCTGGTGGCACAGCCGAAGTGAGGTGCACAGGAGATCCACAGCCACCTCATTTTTCTCTTCCCTGCACAATTCAGATACTCGGTTCTTTGTTTGGACCTGCAATATCCTGATTACTCTGTTCCAAGACGGGAGTTGCTTTCCCTGTTCTTTGATGCTTTCCTCAGCAGATGACCTTGCTGATTTGGTGACTACAGAAAATCCACGAGGTTTTTGCCTTGAATAAAAGACAATGGATGTGAGTGTGTGAGCCACTGAACTGCAGGGGCAGCCTCAGCAGTGAGTCATTGTGTGACCTTGACTAAAGCATCTCTCCCTAGAATTCCTTATCTGTCAAGTGGGATACTCATTTCCCCAAAATACTTTGTGGGGACAAGCACACAGAATAAATATTGGTTTCCATAGAGGAGTTTTGCTGGGAAGAAACTGCTGCCTTTCAGAGAGGTGATGCAGTCTAGTGGAGTTATTCTGAGCCCCGTTACAGCTGTCAAATGGAGGTGTGGCCTCCCTTAATTTTAGAGATTCTGCCATGTTTCATTCTGATCTCTTAATATGGCCACAGCCTTTCTCTAACAGCAGCTCTGTCCTGCTTGTCCTAGGTTTTGTGTAAATCTTTGGGAATAACTCCACAGGAGAAAATGCAGTTCATCATTCTCTTTTTGCACTCTTCTTCCTTTTATTTTTGTCAGTGAAGTTAAGAATCCTTCAGTTGTTATACCCACTTTATGCTGGATTTTGCTGCAGGTGAGAAGGTACCTAGTTCTTGAAAACATTTTTTTAACTGGTTAAGGTACAGGCAGGAGATGCTGGCATTTGTGTTCTGGCTTTGTTCTGCCAAAATGCTATCTGGAAACAGCACTGAAGAAGTGGCACTAAAACAAAACCAGGATTATCTGTGTGGCTTTGTCTTCAGCAGAGCACCAGCCAGGAAAATACAGTCTGAGCAGAGTGAAAACAAAGGAATGCAGTGTTTGAAAATGCAAAAGTAGATCTGCATGTTGTTATCGACAGTTTAATGATAACAATATTCCCATACTTCTAGGGATGACCTACGCATCTGTGCTAGAAAAGCAATCTGGGAAAGACATTACTTTTGATTTATAATACCATGGTTGTAACCAACCTTGTGGCAAACTATGCTATTAGCTTGGGTGTCTGTGTAACTGTGCACTAGGTACATGCATGGAAAACCAGAACTTCAGAGTAATTGCGCTGCGACATACAAGACCAGTGCATACACAAACAGTATATATTTGCCATATAAATTAGCCTTCTGGTTGGAGACTGAGGGTAACTAAACCAGTTCTAGTTGCTACGGTGTGACAAATGTATTATTGTACTTTCCCGTAAGCAAGTAGAAGAGAAGTCATCAGAGAGGCTCATCTCAGTAGTTTCATTGCAAAAGCTGGTGAATTACTGATAATATTTCACATCATCTTCTAAGTACTTGATTACTTCTGCGTGATTTAAAAACGTGTAGTCTGAATGCACTTCTGGAGAGCAAAGAATGATATTGCAGGATACCAGTACCCTTGAGGCAGAGACTTCAGTTGAATAAAGACTACTTTGTGTGCTGCTAATTAATTGGGACTTGGAAATAACCCTTTTGGTCTCCAGCTCCACACTTGGTAGTTTTTTCTTCCCTGGCATTCGGGGTTCTCATAAGGTTCTGGATGGATGTCTTACTTTCCAGTCTGTCTAAGATGGAACAAGCGAAGTCTCTCTTACTCTTTGATCGCACCTCTCCTACCTGCCAGTTGGGATGTGCCTCTTGGTCATTTTCTGTACTGAACTCTAATGCCTCACATTTTGGAAGCCCACCAGGCCTCTGTCGCTTAGACATTTTGCTGCCTGGTGAGTTCTTCCTCACCTGTCACTGGCTGCTTTTTTCCATACTGCCTCCTGTACCAGAGAGCTGTCTATGCCCATGCCTCTCAGTGACCTTCTCTCAGAATCCACTTGTCTGATCATTTGTTTCTCCCTCTTCTCACTCATAACGGCCATCTTCCGTCACTGTACTCATGTCTGTATCTTGCCTCCCTGTATTCGACATTCAGTTTTAATGTACTTGTAAATAATGTACATGCTGCCATTGATTAGGGCTGTATTCCTCTTTAATATAATTGTTAGTTTAATGCAGTACAGCATTCTATTACCGCACTGTTACAGCTGATCCTGACTACAGGTAAATTGCTGACAGCATTTCCCACTTGCGTACTCTCCTGGCTGAGTCAGGAGTAGATACTGGGCCAAAGTGCTACTCTCTGTCGTGGTGGTTTTAGTCAATAAGTGAATCTTTTGGAAAAGGTAGAGCAGCTCACATTGTCATCCAAGTTTCTATTAAAATCTGGTTGCCTTTGACATCTGGACAGGGTGGCTTGTTCCTTTCTTCATTCTGAGCCTCTATGCTCTTGTACACTCGTTGTGAGCTGGCAAATTCTCCCTGCCTCAGCTCTGATTGCTCTTTTGCTTTGAATGGAGGGCTGGATAAAGGTGAAAGCTGATGTTATGCGTTGATTTCAGCAGCAAAGATGGCTTAAAAATGCTGTTCTTGGCCATATGTTGCAAACTCATGTTGCAACTTGCTGTCCCCATTGTCCCACAAATGAACTCTTTGTGGGATAAAATTTTTTCAGTCCACTCCATAATTTTGCTGCTTTCCCATGTGGTCCCATTAGCAGTTTCTTGACAATGAAAGGGACAGTGAGGGACAACTTGGGAGGGAGAGGAAGGCAGAAGGAAGACTCCTGGCTGCTGAAGCCATTGCGGCTCTGAGTTAACCTCAGTACTGGTGGAGACTTTCTTGTTCTTCTGGAGGGACAGGGTTTGTTCTTCTTTCCTCCCTTTGGAGGGAGGGACTGACACTTCCCCAGAAGCCAAATTCCCCACTTTACAAAGATTAGACATTGTCACAATGTATTTAGAGGCACCAACCAAACAGGACATCCTAGAGCACTATTTATATGTGTAAGAAGAGTGCTCCTGCCCAGGGAGATTATGGTCTGAACATGTCAAGGTGGAAGAAGGTATTACTGGTGAGGAACTGACATGCAGAAAAGCAGTGTGACTTTTTTTGTCCAAAGTCTGTAGACTTGACAAAGATGGAAGTTGGAGCTCTGAGCTTTCTGATTCAAGTGCTTTCATTCCCTTTCTGAGCCTTTTTCGGGTCTGGTCAGTGGTTTGGAGGTGCTTGCATCTTTCAGGTTTTTTATAAGTGGACTTTGGACCTGCTTCTAGTCAGTGACTGATTTCACGTGAATTAAGTGTCCTTTCCTGTCTATGGTTGGGTCAGAAATACATGTGGAAATACACTCATCAAATACAAATATAGTATGGATTAGACATGGTCAGTAAAGGCAGACATGCAGGCATAGATTAGAACTTGAGAGACTCAGCGTGTCATTGAAGCTGTAGAGCTCCTCTCTTCTGAGCTCCTGGGGCGCTCAGGCTGTTAGGCAGGGCACAGCCCGCCTCGCGCTGTGGTCGCAGGACCCATCTGAGGGTGGGCTGGTGCTTTTGTCCTGTGCTGGGCTACTTGTCTGAAATTTGTTCTTGCCTCACTAGAAAAAAGCTGAATCGGATTTTGGTTTTCTCAATGGAGTTTCATTGCAAACATTCGTGGGCTGTGTGAGATATTCCAAAAAGTGTTTCCAAGATTTTTGTATCCTGTCATGCGGTGGGGAATCTTTTCCAACGTCTTGTCCAGGAGTGTTTAAAGTAATTATCAGAGGGGCTCCACCCTGGCGCTGTGCAGAGCCTGGTGTGTGCTCGGACTGAGGGGTTTATAGGAAGTATCTTGAAATCTCCACCCAGTGCATGTGTTCCAGTTTGCCTGGAAAATGGAAATTCATGTAGTCTAATACTGAAATCTTGGTAACCTGTGGCATTGTCTCCTACAGCAGTTGTCCTGACAGCTTGGCCAATTACATCCTATATAACAAAACTTATCCTTGTGGTTCTGTTTTATTCGCTTCCTTATTCTGGCTGTCACACTAGGACTGATATGGTCCCATAAATTCTTTGTGGGCATTGTGTGGTTTTGAAGGCGACTTGATAATCATGCATTTATTTCACTTTTTCAATAGAACAAGAGGTGCTTCTCTCTCATGGCAGAGCTCCCTGTGGAAGCGACAAAGGAAGGAAGCTCTTCCAGAGTTCATTTTGCCATGGTGGAGTAGATCTAGAGGCAGAGGAGGATCCTTTTTAATGCATAAAGTTGCAGGGAGTTCATGCATTTGAAAACTACAGGCCTACTTTAACACCATATGTAATGAACTCTGCAAGGTGTTAAGTCCACTTAATTCCTATTGAAGTAATAGTAAATCCCATGAAACGTGAAAGCCTGGCACAGTAGCACAATCTCAACTTTGTGACAGCAGAGCTAACAACCAAAATAATTGACTGCAGCCCGCAGAGACTGTTTTTGGAATAACTGCTAGCAGTTACACTTTCAAAATGGCCTCAATCCAGCTTTCCCGATTTTTCTCGCAAGACTTCTGCTCACAGTTCGTAATACTTGAAAACTTGCTGGTGCATGCTGAGAAAGGATAACTTTTTCTGAAAGCACAGCCTGTCATT
This sequence comes from Chlamydotis macqueenii, assembly GCF_036417535.1. Lineage (NCBI taxonomy): Eukaryota > Metazoa > Chordata > Aves > Otidiformes > Otididae > Chlamydotis > Chlamydotis macqueenii. Next base: position 3,528,809 of record NC_141566.1, read on the forward strand.
TTTAGTATTGTCACAAGGAGCTGCTGTAAGAGGGTTGAAGGATTAGCGCTCATCTCGAGCTTAGCGTTTCTCTAGGAAACCTTCTCTAAGGCAAACCTTATCTTTTCTGAGATCATCCCTTCTTTAGGAGCTGCATAATCGCCTTGTGCTTCTATCGAATTGGTAGCACAGTGATTTGTAATGCGCTTCTGGCCAGAGTAACGGTGTGATACAAACTGTGGCTTCAAATGGCAAATATGCTGATCGTGACTTAAGGTCAAAGGACTACAGTCAGTCCATCTATTGCTAAGGGCCGGGTAGAAGGAATAAATAAATGCCTTGGCTGCTTTGGTGGCACGATAGAAATTGTGACACTTCTGGAGCACGCTGGCTCATCCTGCAGGGCTTTGGCTTTGCAGTGCAGAAAGTGACCTGACACTGCACTAAAAACACGCTGTCCTTAGCACCGCTGGTGTCATGCCCATAGCGTGGTGTTCAGCAACACATTGGATCTTGTCAGGATGATGCTTCCCACCCCTGATGCATGAGTGTCTCTTCAGGGCTCCCATTTGGGATTTTTTGTTTGGAAGTAAAGACATGACTGCTCATTGTACCTTCTCATGGCCTGTCGTTGGATTTCTGCACATGTACACAGCTGCTTGCTGTCTAAAGACGTGTTCCTGAAAATATTTGTGCACAGATTTTTATGCTTAGGAATGGGGAGCCATATCCTTGTTAGAGTTTCTTTTCTTTTGACAAAATCTCAAATCCCCTTCCACCTGAGTTTCAGGTTACATCTTTAGGTCAGGGAAGAAGGAAAGAAAAACTCTTCTTCCCTGGAGCTATGCTGCTGCAACTGCAGAAATGATGCTGAGAAGAGCTGCTATTCTGAACTGTCACTCCAAGCAGATTTCTGACCAGTTTTAGAATTCAATAAAATACTTGCTAGGGTTTGGGTTAACTGAAACAAAGTGAGAAAGGGCAGATTATATTTTCCATTTGTGACTGTGACCGTAATTTGAAAGGCCAGTGTATATATATGCACAGCTACCTCATACCACATTTGTGGAGACAAAGCCTAGGAGAAGATCGTTGCCTTCACTGTATGCTGTTGTAAATACACTAGACAGCGATGGTCTGCAGCGAAGAATTTTAAATTATTCAGTTGGAATGAAGAGTAATAGTACTTTACCACACAGACAAATACTCTCTTCCATTTACTTTAAACCATGGAACTTATTAATGGAAAATATACTCCAATACCTCATGTGTTTACAGAACACAGCGCAAATATATACTTTCTTTCATTGTGGCATCTTCTATTCCAAAGTATTAGGTAAACACAGATGAAAGTCAAGCCTTGCAACACTTCAGGGGCAGATATTGCTACTTCTGGTTTTTAGGTGGGGAAGCAGAGGTGCAGATGTGGTCAAAGCTTCTACAGAGAGGCCTGGGGCAGAAATGAGAATAGTATTCAAATCACTTATTCCTAGTATTGCATTTAAACATAGAATCGGAGGGCTAGAGCACCTCTCCTGTGAGGACAGGCTGAGAGAGTTGGGGCTGTTCAGCCTGGAGAAGAGAAGGCTCCAGGAAGACCTTATAGTGGCCTTCCAGTACCTCAAGGGGACCTACAGGAAAGCTGGAGAGGGATTTTTGACAAGGGCATGTAGTGATAGGACAAGGGGGAATGGCTTTAAACTGGAAGAGGGAAGATTTAGATCAGATATAAGGAGGAAATTCTTTACTGTGAGGGTAGTGAGGTGCTGGAGCAGGTTGCCCAGGGAAGCTGTGGATGCCCTATCCCTGGAAGCATTCAAGGCCAGGCTGGACGGGGCTTTGAGTGACCTGGTCTGGTGGAAGGTGTCCCTGCCCAGGGCAGGGGAGTTGGAACGAGATAATCTTTAAGGTTCCTTCCAACCCAAGCTATTCTGTGATAAATCCCTTTTCTCAAAGGATAATGTTACAGTGCTATTGAGCACACTTACAAAGGCTCTGCTGCCCAGGGGTTATGGGCTTGGGAGGACTCAGGAGGGCTAATTCCCTGGGAGCATCTCAAACTCCCCTTGCTGCGCTTCACACTCAGCTGTGAAACTGGAGAGGAGTGCAAGCTCCCTCTGCACCAGATGTTGCTTGGCTGAAGCAGATGAATAAACCACAACTTATCACTTATTAATCAGAAAGATTTAAAGTGTTCAATGCTTCTGGAAAACAATATCTCCAATGGGAATTCTTGATAATGTACAGTACTCTGTTGGGTATCTTTATGCTTCTATTGAGTCAGATTCAAGAAATGTAAGGAATTAAGGAGCTTCAGCTATGGGTACTACACAGTGAGTTTATTGAGGGGTTTTGCTGACAGCATGTATGCCTGAAATACAGATTTTTATTGTTTGTTCAAGCCAAAAGAACGTCCCGGTGGGATTATTGCATTAGTTTGGGGTACATTAGTTGATAAAATGCCCAACTGATAGTGTTCATTAATCATGTTAGCTCTCCTCTGCCTTCTGTATTCTGTTCCATCTTCAGAAGGGAAAATAGAACATCTGCTTCCTGTTGATAAATGATTTTTGGTCATTTTATGCAACTGGAGAGATGGAGAAAAGCTGCAGTTGATGTAAGCACCATGAGTACACATGACCTTCTGGCAAACTGGGTACAAAGTTGGGGTTAAAAAGTTACCATCCTGCATTTTTTTTTTTTTTTGTGGCTGCTTGTGCCATCAAACACTTAGCAGTAATAAGGATGTAAGCGCTACGCAGACCATTGTTTTCAGCCTATTAAAGCCTCCTGTTGATTGTGTACCTGTTAGCGGTCTAACCATGTGTTCTATGGAGGGATCAACTCCAAGAAAAATGCCATTTAGTCAGCAGAAGGATGACTCCATGAACACTATACTGGATACGTTACATGCCTAGACCATACAATTCTATGGAAATCAGTGAGCTGTTTGCAAATCCATATTTACACCTTTGTCAATTGGATGTCAAAGCCTGCGCTACCGATTCTGTACTGGAAAGCCAGGCTCAGATGTCGGGTAGCCTTTTCAAAGACGTCCAGGCCCCGGAGTTTGCAGTGGGGAACAGATAAGGAAATGCAGACAATCTGTTTATATGAAGAAGGATTTTTTTTCTTGTTCAAAATAGGTAAACCTATATTTTTATTTCAAACCTATCATAATATTTGAAGAACTTAATTCTGTAAGATTGGCCCAATAAAACACCAAAACAAACTCCGTATAGATCCTGCAGGTACCCATGTTATGCCTTCAGTTCCTATTAATTTGTTATCTCATGGTGAGACAAAAGCTCCTTCCTCTAGCAATGACTGACTTTTTTTCAGTGCGTCCTCAAAGTGCTCAGCAGCCTGAGTCATTTCAGACTAGACAGCTACATTCCCTTAGGGATACTGGTTTACAGTCTCATTCTAGTAATAACTCTTCTAGCATCCATCAGACTTGCAGACCCAAAAGAAGATCCTACAAATCCTTTAGGGTGCCCTTCAAACCTTAGATAGGATCCTGTAAATTACAGACAAAGCTTGAAACTAATTTTGGATGGGACAGGGAAGGGCTGCTTTTTTTTTTTTTTTTTTTTTTGTGAATTACTAACAAGACTGTTTAACTCTTCTCTACCATGTCTAAATTTGGATTCAATACATTTTTGTTTGGTACCAGCCCTATAAAAGCAAGCAGTGGTATTTGGTGTAGCATTTGCTGCCACTAGGTCTGTCCTCTAATAAACCACTGATGCTATAATGAAGCATATTTGTTATGTCTGCTAAATTTATCAAGGTTGCTTTTGTTAGAGGCTATTCAGTACCAGATTTTAATTCTTTTTCAGACATGGCACAAAAAGTACTTCATGGATGAATGTTGATATCATCTTGGCAGGGGATGACAGACTGAAAGGTCTGTAAAGATGGAGAGGAAGCTGGCAAATTTACAAAATAATTTATGTGATTGAAAGAATTTGGTGTTTAGGAGCTTTTAGACAGCTTAGTTGCATCTTCAGGTATATAAATACCTTTGTAACTGTCAACCTTTTTTAACCCCTGGTTCATGTGACTGAGTGGTAGCATGTATTTGCTGAGGCCAGCTCTGGCTGACTTGCTTAATTTGGGGAAATGCTAGCCATATTTTAAACAAGCAAAAATATAAAGTTAAAATAAGACGATTTTTTTTAATAACTAGCTGTCCTGGAAGTGATAATGAAAAAAATGATCAGTGATTAATGGGGGAAACTTATAGTGTCTGTTTTTCAGCAGCCTCTTGATAGTAACTGTAGAATTAGACTGGTGTTCATTTCTTTCAAAAGGGGAGAGTTACGTCTGCTCATCTGACAACTTCTTCAAGAAGGTGGAATACACCAAGAACGTCAATCCCAACTGGTCTGTCAACGTGAAGACATCTGCCAACCAGAAAGCGCCTCAGTCTCTGGCCAGCAGCAACAGCGCCCAGGCAAAGGAGAACAAAGATTTTGTGCGTCCCAAGCTGGTAACCATCATCCGCAGCGGGGTGAAGCCCCGGAAGGCAGTCCGTGTGCTCTTGAACAAGAAGACTGCCCATTCGTTTGAGCAAGTTCTCACCGATATCACTGAAGCTATAAAACTGGAGACAGGAGTGGTCAAAAAGCTCTATACTTTGGATGGGAAACAGGTAAGAGATTTTACAGATGTTACATCGATTTCTTTGTCTTATCCTGAGGCTTTGCTGACTCAGAACAATTTTTGAAGTCTAAAATTAACCTGGCTTGATCACTGCCATCTGTTCTCTTAGAAGCTGGACTTCTCGTGCCAGTGGTTAAGTTACTAAATTTTCACTGATATTAATATCAAGTAAAGAATGTAGCCAACCATCTGAGCGAAACAGATGCTCTGTCCTGCACGCCAGCGTGCAGTGCGTGTCTTCCGGGCCAACTAAATAAATAATATGGGGAGTTCGGCTCACAGCCACCAGTTGATATGGCTCTGAGGTAATTGCAAGAACTTCCAAGCTTTGGATTCACAAAGTGAAAATGTGTTGCTTGACTTTCCTTGCTTGCTAAGACAAAGTAATTGTTCCAAGCATGTTTTTCTGTCTAGTTCAGTAATTAGCAGGAAAAGCATGGAACTGTGCTGCATTTTCTTGACTAAATGCATGAAGAGAGAACATGCAGAAAGGGATTTGGGTCAAAAATATTTAGTGGGTCATTGTAATGTGCTTCATATCTATGTTTTCCTGGAATTGAAGGAAACATCTGTCTTGTGTTAGCAGCTACACAGTAATAAGCCATTTCATATTGCTGTATCTATGAAAACCCTTAAAGGAATGTGGAGGATAACTTTGGGGACTGGGAAGAGCTAGATTCTTCAAGGAAAATTCTGAGCTTGATGTAACAGTTCTGTGTCTTCTGTCATTGAGGGATGATCTTATTTTTGTCACTATTTTTTTTTTTTCCTCCAGATTCTGGAGAATCTGCTGCTGGCAGTAGCTCTTGAGTGGGGGTTGGATGCTGGCTATTCTAGAGATTGATGCTATTGCTTTAAATTAACTCTTTCCTATCTCTGGAGAAAATTACTCAAATACTGGCTCTTGAAATACCATGCCAACCCTAGGCAATGCCTCCAACTAACATGCAGACTTTACATATGAAAATGTTAACCCTTCCAACCCCAAACAGAGGCTCATAAAGTGTCCTGCACAGTCCACATGTGGTGTCTGAGCTAAAAGTAGCATGTCACTCTAACCTGCCTGATACTCTTCCTTGTCCCAACCTCTGTATCCTGCTCATTAGTTAGGGGTTTTGTATATCTGAAGCTAGAAAACTTCAGATACACAAAAATCTCATCTGCCTGGAAAGCTTTTCTTTCTACTTGTCTCAACCCAGCACTGTTACTTCCTAAGTATCTACTGGAAACCTCAGAAGCGGCTGGGGCAAGAGGAAGGAGAGAGTCAAATGATCTGTTCTCATGGAGGAAATCATGCATGGGCACAGGACCATGCGTTGTGAATCACAGCAGCTTTACAAAGGGTTTCATAGATGGATCTGACCTGAAAGCAATTGCCTACTCATGCTGACACAGAGTCCTCTTGCTGTCACAGTTGTGAATGAGGATCTCAACCTAAACCTGTAAAATGCTTCAGTTCTTTGAGAACAGCCAGCATTTTGGAGGTGAGATGTTGCTTTGGATGGTGTGCAGAAACACGGATGCCCCATGAGCTTCCGTCAAACTGTTCTGTTCTCCACCTTTAAGCTACTTACAGGAGTAAGTAGTGTTTCCCTTCCACCTCTGACTGGAGAGCAGGACTGGAGTCAGTCCACAAACTGAACTGAGCCTGTGGCCTGGTGACTGGACCAGCGTGTGAAAGTTGTTAGTGCCTAAGTGGGGACTGGGGAAACGCTGCTTGCTCTCAAGTTACGGGCTGCCTAGAGCAGTGCTGCTGTGGAGCCGACTGAAATCTGTTCCTGGAGTGGCTGCTTTGCATGGGGCTACGGCTGAGCAAGGGGCACAAAGATCTGTGTAACTGAGCAATTGCTACTGCAACCTGTTGTCTGTAGCAGACACCATACATGACTCTTCTTGAATCACAAAACAAAAGGCAACCTTGTTTTCCTTATGTCAGGCTCTGATAGCTGTGCAGTGACTGGTGCCTTAACTCGGCACTGTTTTGACTGGGGCAACCTGACATCACATTTCTGCAACAAAAACTGATTTCAGTAAAGTCTGAGTAAAGATACCACATTTAACTTGTTTTGCTGGCTTTATAACTCACTGTTTTATGAAAAGTGATATTTCATTGTGTATTGGAGGCCACTGGGAGTTTCACTGTATGCAAATGTACACACAGTATTGCAGTTATTGAAAAGAGTGAGATTTTGTGATTGACAATGACAGAATGTTTGATGTTGTTTGTGGCATCAGTTACTGTTGAAGCTTCCTGAAGAGCAAACCTGGTTCACCAAGTCTTTGTTTTTATTGGAAGGTTTCCTTCAATGTTTGTTTTTTTTTAATCTAAGTTTATTTGAAATTGTCTACCTATGTGTGTTCTTAGTGTTGAAGGTAGAGCTATGGGTGTGGTGTTTGCTGCTAGGGTTTCCATGACATAATGCTCCATAAAATCTGACCTTCTGACATGATATTAGAGGTTTTTGCATGTCTGAGTCTGACATTAAAAAGAGATTCTTGAGTGTTTAATTCTGACACACAGTACTTTATTTTCGGGAGAAAATCTTCATGCAAAACTGCAAGCTGCTCAAAGCTGGAATTCTGACAGGAATCCTGACAGTCTGTCTCTAGTGCCGTCAGAGGCACATTACTCCCTCTGTTGTGAAATGATAAAATTTACAAAAGGAACGTACAAAGGGAAATCATCCTTCCCCAGTCCATGAGCTGTAACTTAATGAGGGGAGATGATGATTTTATTTATAGGCATTTCCATGGTGCTCATCAGTAGAGTAATCAAGGTGCTTTAGAAGTACAGACAGTAGTGGCAGTGATGGTGGTGTGTAAATAATGACATTTCTGTGCACGGCAGACCTGCTGCATTTGGAATGAGAAAGCAGTTAACTGAGGGATGGATGGGATGTGTTTGCATACGTGTAACGCTCAAAACAACAGGGAGATAAGGTTTTTTAAGGAAATTTTGTTCCTTTTTATGTCTAAGGTTGTTTGTAGAAATATTGCCCTTTTGAAACGGCTAAATTAACATCTCATGTTTAAGTTGTTTATTTAACTGGATCTTGCTGTACTCAAGCTCCTTCCCTCCTTGGAGCACATCATCACCTCTTGATGGGCGCCCCAGAACTCAAAAGGAGTTTTACATTGTTGACCAAAAAAGAATCATGTCAGAGACTCACAGTAGAGATTTAACATTTGAACTTTCATGGCCATATAGGAGATTGTATAGGTCAAAGAATTCAGCGCATTAAAGAAATACTGCAGTGGATCCAATCCAGCGCTTGGTTTCATGACTACAACTGCTGTTGTGTTGAGATGTGTAATATACATAATTAATAAGACCAAATTCAATCCTGCATATGTATATATATCTGTGGATCGTGTTGGAAAGCAATTGTTTTGCGAGATCTCTTCTCTTGTTTAAACTCTTAGTTATATCCAGTGTCCCAAATAAGTCTGGATTCCTGGGAACGCTGGCTGCTTTATAAACGGATGATGACAATTCCTGCCTCATGTCATTAATAAACCAAATTAGATAACAGAATATGAGACTCTGGATGACGTTCCATACAAATATTTTTGAATGCACTAGACTGAACTGGACGTTGCCAATGTTGTATAGATGTACTGTCCTGTTTGTGCTTCACAGCGTCTTTCTCCCCATGGTGTACACTATCTAGGTGTTTTTCTGGAAAAGAGGAAGCTGTTTCATCACTGACAGCCCAGTGCCCAGCTTCTGCTTTCTGCACCTTGCTTTGCACGTGCTGTCTGTCTGCATTCATTCCTGCTTTTAAGAAGTGACCTGTAAAAGCTAGCATCTTCTGTCCATACTGAACTCTTTTCCTACGCTGTCTTTTATTCCAAAGTCTGCAAATTGTTCAGCAAGTACATGAAGAGAGGTAGTAACAAAAATTAGTCCCTCTTTTTTGTGATTGCCTGAGTGGATGGTACTCTGGAGTGACCAGAAATTCATCAGGCATGTTCAGTTGCACTTCAGCATTAAGATATTTTCTGTGGTACGGAATTCATTCTGCTTTTTCTCCGGCTGATGTATTGCCATGTCTTAACTAAATACCCCATTCTGTGACCCACCTATTAGCAGTACCAAATAAGCAGAGTAAGGTGCTGTTCAGAAGAGACAGGGCTTGTACGTCTCAGTTCCACGTAGATATAGATACTCTAGTCAACAAGCAAGGAACCGAATCTAGTTTTAGCCATGGTAATATGCGGTGATCTCTTCTGGACTTTGAAATCTTCAAGCACAGGGAGAAGTAACGCGTGCTATACATTGGCTTTTACCTAGTCCAGACAAAGTGCTTCTGTTCCATCTGAGTGTTAGGTGTCTCATCAGATGAAATTTGATTTTTTTTAATCTCAGGGCATTTGTGACTGTGCTCCCGAAGGAATTTCTATTCTTAATAAAACGGTTCCCTCTAGCAGTTTTTGCTTTGATAAGGATTTCACGTGACAGGTGATGAGTGACGTTCATCTTTCTGTTTGCAAAGCTGATACAAGTGCCTAGGAGGCCAGCCCACCTCTCTTGTCCAGAGAAGTAGTTGCCATTTTATTTTAGGTGACTTGCATTGAGGAAGTGCAGCAACCATAGAAGGAGAAGCAGGATGACTAGGCTCACAACAGATTAACGGTTCGGACATTGGGATCAAAGCCAACCAAGTAGCTGATAAAGAAACTCCTAGGACTGCACTACTAGTAAAAAGCCACCTTAGATGCATCCATACAAGTTGCACTGGAGAAACTAACCAAACTTTGGAGCTGCTGCACCAATTTTATATTTGTAATTGGCAACAAACTATTAAAAATGTAATTTCTCGGGTGTCAGTGCTAGCAGTGGACCAAGCTATGTCAGCATAGTGTAGCTCTATTGATTATATTAATGAAATTGTATCAATGTGACACAGAGCAAGGTTTGTACCAAAATATACAAATGTCTCCAATGGCTGTAGTCTGAAGTTGATGCTCAGGAAGAAAGTGAATACCTCCGTGATGTACCTAGTAACATCTGCATTGCTGAAAGATCAGAGGGAAAACATTCCCTCTAGAGCCCTGGAGATAGTTAACTTACACCCTGAGGCATGAGGTTCAAGGTTACAAAGCAAGCAAATCGGTTTGTGTTATTACACATGGCGAGGGGTAGATGTCAGAAATTCCTTGTCCTTCTGAGACTTCGTAACCGACTGCCCTTTTGGATACTGAAAAACTGCGTGGAAGTAACCCCAGAACAAAGCAGTTCCATGCACTCATGTAAAGCTGGGAAAGCCCCAAAGCAAACGGGAGGGAAGAGCAGGAGATGGGTGCAAGTGTGTTTTGTATCCTGCCTCCTGCAAAAGGCTCTGCAGCAGCTGATAGGGGAGAGTCCCATCTTCCCTCCCTGCTGCATAAAGCTGTAACAGTAAACTGTATCTGGCTTGCGTCTTCTTCTCGGTGCTTCTTGTTAACTGCTGAGATTTGGCAGGCCTTGCATAAATCTCTTATTTTGATATCACGAGAACAAGTCGAGATTGCAAGCACTGGCAGAGGAATTGTGCAGGCAGGATCTTTGCCCATAGCCGCCTCCCCGACAGATCGCTGAGGGTGAGGATGAACCCGCAGCTTCACTCCTCCTCATCGCTTTCGCAGACTGCTGTGACTCAGGGTGTTTGCATGAGATTATTCCTCATTCCTTGTGTCATGCAAGGAAGGGTAGTAATAATGTATGGGCTGAAGAACTTCTGAACCCAAGTCACTTACGCTGCCAGACAACGCAGCCTAGTTCTCTATCTTTAGGGAGCTCTTAGTCGAAGCTGGAAATTCAGCGTTGCGTGATTCATGCAGTGACTAGACGCTAACCCAGACAAAACCAATTAGTCCTCAGGTATCCCCTAAGGATTTTATCTTTCGCTAGAATGAATAAGCCAGGCTTCTATGAATGTTTATCTAAGTACTTATGATAAAATATTCAGAAGACTTTCTGAGATGTTATTCAGAATCATAGAATGGTTAGGGTTGGAAGGGACCTTCAGAAACCTCGTGCTTATTAATTTCTGTTTACTTAGGTCTGTGAGCCACAGAATCTGGGTGAAAAGGGGCCTGTCTGGATCATTGTGAATCCAAATTCCTGCACTCATTAAAGTAGAAGCAGTCTGATCTCAGCAGCTAAAGTCTTGATCAAATCTGCTGTCCTGTGAGCACTGAGACTGAGCTGGTTGCCACCAATGTGATCTCCAGTGAGCTCCCCAGGGCACGTGTGGAGCAAGAGGAGGCAGCAGAGGAGACCATCTTGCAAACTTTGGCGGATATTTTGCCATTGCTTTGCCTCAGCCTTAGTTTCTGATGAAGGAGGTGTTGTGCTCCTGCCTGCCATCTCACAGGGCCGTGGCACTGTGTAATCATTGGCATTTTGTTGGCCTGCAAATACTAGCTAAAGCTGTGGTGAATCCATTGTCCTCTTAAGACTCCAAATCCAGAAGCAGGCTCCAGAGTTGCACTGCTGCTTGCTGAAAATTGTTGATCTTCTAGAAACACAAGCCTTGCTAGTAGATGTGTACTGACCAAGATCCACATGAACACCTGGTGCTTGTGTCACAGATGGCAGGCTGTCAAAATTATTGAAAGATGCAGTCAGAGCTGAACTGGTGACCCAGACGTACATGGCCCCTATTACTGAATCCCCGTGCTATTCACACCCCGAAAGAGACGTGCTGAAAATTCAATCCTTGCTAGTATCTTTATTTTGGCAGTTCTTTCTGTCATACGGAGTGACATGTTCCCTTTTCACTCTTAATCCCAGGAGAGAAGAGGATTATTCACTGTAGTGCCAGAGGGTTTATCTAGGAATAAATGGGCTGAAAATGAGCAAGGGAAATTAAGCTGAATATCAGGAGCTGAGACAGGCCAGGATAGCCTTGTAGTTTTTTCCGTTGCTAGTTTATATTGTCACTTGAAACTAAACTTTTGGTTCCTTTTTGGTTCTCAAGTAGAAATCCCACTGGTGTGAATGGGAGTCCGTCCGAGAGGGAGCAGGTTGTGTTGAATGTGTTCTGAGCAAGCATCTACCTCAATGCATGGACTCCTCTATAAACGTCTTATTTCATGTACAGTAATCAAAGATGCATAGTTTCCCTGTTTGAAATGGGGAAATGTCTTGCTTATTCTGGTGCACCAGGGTTCTTTGAACGTGACGCCGGTGTCATTCGAAGGTCTCCGCACGGGACGGTAAGGGAAGGAGCGATAGCTTTGCTCACGTGGAGAGGATAACCGCTTCCATCCACCCTCAGGTCTGCCAGAGATGACAAAAGATACTGGCCCAGAAATGTGTGTAATAAAAGCGTGTCTAAAGGAGTTGAGGAGAAAAAATGTTGGATCCAATCCATGCAGATTTTTGGAATTGGTGAAGGTGGGCCTGCATATGTGGGGAAGTGCAAAGACAAGCCATGAAAGCTGAGGGCTATTCCAGCTCGTGTTCAGGGCTTCCCAGCTGCAGCAAATTGATTAGCATACAGAGCTGGAACTGCAGGCCTGCTCCTGGAGATTTGCTTAGCTCTGAATTCAAGTTGTATAGGGAAAAATAAGCAAGGCTAATAACCAGAGCATTCGCAGCTCCAAGCCATAAGGCACACCCTCTCCCCTGTGAACGTACAGCCAGTCCTCTCTGAATTAATAGAAGTAGTTCTGATTAAGAGCAAGCAGGGTGTGTATGAGTAGATACATGTGGATCTAGCTGTAGAAATATGTTTTACTAAGTGTTACAGAACATAACTGTGCAGCTCAACTTGCTGTGTGAGCAATCAAAACTCCTTTTAGTTAAAGGATGCCAGGGACTGTTGTGCTCTGAAAGTGATATCCTCGAGTCACGTTACTGTTTTTTCTTCCCTTACTCTACTAAACCAAAGGCATTTTGCTGGAGTCTTTAACTGCACTTTGAAAATGCTTGCTTACTTTTAAATTATTATTTGAGGTAAATCCAGATTTCATTGGCATTAGCATTTTTTAAATTATCCGCATAAACTAAAAAAAATAGGAAATGTGTATGTATTGGCTCATGATCCTTTTCTCTCAGAGAGATTCTTCAGATCAAGGATTTTTCAACCAGAGTGGGTGTAGGACATAGCCTGCTTTTTATTAATTCTTTTTTCCCCCCAAATGGGGGATTTGGTACTGAACAAAATGGACAAAAAACAGACAGATACGGGGAAGATGAGATAATATGCACTATTCATTAGAAGGATTTTTCTGGGGGATTTTGCTTCAGTCAGAACTGGCGTGAGAGGTCAGTCCTTCCACTACACCAGGTCTGAGCTCTCTTATCTGGAGGACAATGAACACCACGAGCTTTATTGGCTCTACAGGAATAATTAAGCAGCCAGCGAGCCCGCAGGGGAGAGCAGGACTCTGGGCTTCTTCCTCACCCTCCCCTGCCCTCACCATCTGCTCTGTGTTGCTTATCTGTACTTGGACTCCTGCTGCTGCCAGGGCCCATGGCTCTGGTTCCCTGCTGCCTTGCTGTGGACATCACTCCCTGGTTGTGATGGACCAGTTCAAGCCACCACGTGAAACACCCAGATATGCTAATTGTGTTACTGGGAGCTTATGGCTACAGATGTCTGGTTTTTATTTGGGTTCTCTGAACAGGAAAGAATAATTGGTTTAGGAAAGCATCTTGTGGTACGTGTATGCTTCTGTGAAAGAAGTGTTCCTTCAAGCTGTTGCTGTACCCCTGCACTCTAGAGGTAATCTCTTCTGCCCTTCCTCACTTCCTCATGCCCATGGTGTTGCTGAAAGAGGAACAGAGAGGCCAGGAACAGTGACTAATGGGTGTATCTGCTCTCCTCTCTCTGTCTGGTGGTGAAAGCATGCTAGGAAACTCAGCTTCTGTACTAGATAAATCCACTGAAATGAAAGTTAAAATTGTGAAATACACACCATGGCATAACACGGTTTGAATAACATAACTTCCTCAAGAAAAACTTCCACCTTGATGATCTATTAGTATAGAATAATAGAGCAAATAAAATCATGGATAGGGGAGAGCCAGGGAACATTTGGGCTTCAAAAAATCATGAGGAAAGGCTTCTTCAAGGACCTAGTAAGGAACCTGAAGTAGTGATGAGAAGGGAAAATACTATCTCAGATGGGGAACAGGTTTAGAAGAAGAAACCAGAGTAGAAATAACTTTTTATTAGAGTAAAAATTAAGTAGTGAGATACAAGTGATCTTTACTGTCTTCCTGAGTGATCGGGATATGGAAGTGCTTGGTGAAGATGATGAAAGAATTATTGTAATAAAGTTGTGAGACAAGTGAGAGACTTTCTGAGATGAACAGGCCGTGTAGTGGACAATCATAAGTGCAAAGCAGCACACATGGGTAGAAATTACTCTTATACGTCTCTTAAATTAAAAATAACTCTTCTGCAGAGAGGATTGGTCTTGATGAGGCAGGCTAGTAAAGAATATCTTAGTGCAGAATCAAAACAGCATGCAAAAGCATATGGTATGCATTCAAAGTTCAGAGAGAAAGGAACAGCTTTTTGAAATATTACTGTTGTTCCTTTACCCTTCCACTTCACCTCTCCACATTCACAAATGTGTCTCAGAATATGGAAATAAATAAGAAGTTTCTCCAGTGACTGTCCTGCACTGCAGCCCCCTGCAGCTCTCCCATGTTCTCTTGAAGCAGCTTAGAAGGGGTGTGGGGCAGCTCATGCAGGGGCTGGGTAACTCTCTTCTTCATGCAGTATGTTATAACCGGGACTTCGATGAAACACGGAATAGGTTGCAAATGGTCAGAGCGTGTACACTATGGAATGTTTAGTGCTAAGTCACCTAGGCTTACATGGCTCCCCACGGCTGCTAAGTCTTGGTATGGTTTTGTGCCTGCACGTATGAAACTGGGAGTTTCCCTGTGGCTGGGCCATCGAGACGCCCTGGCACTCAGTAAGTTAACTTCCTGAGGAGGTCCAAGGTGTCTGGTTATGTAAAGGTGTTGAGAGAGGCTATAGCTCTACAGATGGGGAACATCCTGACTGAGTATAGACAGGTGACACACGTCATCCCACTGCATGGTGGAACGTTTGAAATGGGTTTGTCCAAACTGCATGGAGCGATGCTACTCTTTAAGGGCACAAAGTATAGTGCTTGGAAAAGTCTTGCTCTTGATGTGTATGTATTTGTCCATTCTTCAGTCAGGTGTGTTGTATAGCCATTAACTCATGGTTTGTAACTTCTGTCAACCACTTCTTTGACAGAACTATCTTTATATCTACAAAAGAGATATGGAGCAGAGAGAAAAATTATGCCCTTCACCATTCTTCCATGCCACCTAGTATTTACAAGAGTCTGTGAAGTATTTTATTAATGGAAACAAAATGCACTGCAGCCATTTCAACTTTGTAAAGAATTTTAAACCTAGCAGATAAATTATTTGGGGACAAATGCTGAGAAGCATTTGCAGAGAAGTGAAAAATCTGTTTGAAACCTTAAACCTGAGCAGCCTTCCACCATGGAGCTCAGCTCTCCAGCAAGGCAGTAAGAGGACTAAACTTCTCTTTCTCAAATGTGCACGTATCAGGAACCTTATCAACTGCTGGCAGGCTGCGGGATTACATGTAAATTAAGTGTATCAAAGAGTCGAGTTAGATAGCCAACGTTAGGAGCTAAGAATGTTATTCTTGCCTACTTGAAAGCCCTTCATAATGGATTAGAAACAAGAACTTACATCTCTTAATACTAGCTGAAAATTGAGGCATCTTTTGGATTCTAGTGAATTTTAATTCTTTGAGAGGAAGCGGTACTGGGGATTTCCGTCATTTTAGACGCCCCTAGTCACAGAGGGTTGCAAAATGATGTATACGTTTCACGATCAAAATGAAAGCCATGAGGCTGGCTCAGTTTTGTGCAAGAGTCTCGATAGAGTTGTGCGCGAACGTTATTTTTAGCACTGTAAAGCAACAGAGATCTTTATAATCTTGGCATTTCTTGCAGTTTTAAAATGGAGGACAGCTTTTGAAATGTCTGCTTTTCCTTGAATTTTTATACGTATCATGAGCTTCTTCATAAAGTTTTTGCACCGCTCTTGGCAGCGGGTAGTGATTTAGTGCCAAACACTTCAGAACTGCTCCACTTTACAGTGTTTCTGCAGAATGCTTTTTCTTCCAGAAAATAGATGCTGGGATAAAAAAAAAAAAGCCATCTGATCTTGACATTCATTGTTTGGGTTGTTTCCAGCTGCATGTGTGAAGTGTTCAATTTAGTGTAAAGTGGACAGTAAACAAGGACAAATAAAGGTAGGCTGAAAGTGGATGAACTGAGCACTAATTTACAGAACTCGTAATATTTAATACCAGGGAAAACCAACTTGATTTTTTTTTCTTCTAAGCATAGCTCACCAAAGACTGACTTTCTCTCAAAACCAGAAGAAGGTAGTTGCTACAGGAACTATTTTGTCACAGGTGAGAGGCAGTGTGCTCCAGGTATTCGAGCAGCAAGAGCGGGTCCCAGTGCTCCAGGCACGAATCCTAGATTCAGCTGCAGTGTCTGACCTAGGTTAAGGCAATTAATTTGGTGGTTTTAGACAGGTTTTCCTTGACACATTTACACTTACAGGGAGGCTGAAATGAGTTTGTCAGTTTGCCTTTAATGTTCAAGTTTGAAAAGTTTTCTCACATCTTTCTCTTAGCTGTTTTCTGACACATCTTTCTCTTAGCTGTTTTCTGGTAAAACAGAAGATGACTCACTCACTTGTAAGACATATTTGTACTAATGAGAGCTGGAGGGATGATATTGGTCAGGGATGATACCAGTCAGGGGTTCTCAACCCTTTTTATTCAAAGGATTGCCTGGATGCTGTAGGAAGAATGTCTGTTGCCCATTTCTAACAGTTTTCTAACAGCTAACACTGCTGTACCAATCAAACACTGAGCACAGTTTGAGTGTTCATTAACTCTCTATTTTTCCCCTCCCACTTCAATCATTCCTTGCTTGTGTGCATGGGGATTTGCCTGTTTGCTTTGCTTTCCTTGCCATATTGTTTCAATTATCAGACAATCTTTTTTTCACCTCCACTTGACTTATGTGTGGGTTTGACAACTGGGACAATATAGTCATTCTGGCAGCTGTACTGTGGACCACCTTCTGCTGCTTTTTGGACCACCAGCTAAGATTGATGAAGAATACTAAGTCTCAATAGCGTCGTAACAGTCTCAATCCCTCTTCTTTTCATTGCATACAGGATACCTGGGTTTAGTACTCCAAGGGTCTGGCTTCTAAAACAAAATAAGGGTCTGGGTTCTGCCCCCTCAGCAGGTGAGATCCATTGAGGGTGATCTCTTCTTGTATCTGGTGCCATATTTAGGCAGGAGACAAAGCGGAGATTGATTCAGTCCCAACCTTCACATGTGCTTCCTTTCCATAAGTCATGCTTTCACTTCTTTTTTTGTAGTCTGGCAGCTGCAAGGGCTGGTTGCTTGGTGACGCTCTCAGCAGCACAAAGAGCTCTCAGCTGGGAGGCCAGGTCTGTCGGCCACAAACAGCTGGGATAATTTTATTTGTCTTTCCCTTGTTCCTGTTAATTGCAGGGAGCTGAATCAAAGTCAGCATAATGGAAAAGGGAGCACCAGCAGATAACTATTTATGGCTGCTTTAACATCCACCTTTTTCTCCCTGAGTTGGGGACGTGACAGCGTGTGCCAGAAGTGGCTTGTTATTTCAGAAATGCAGGAATAAATATAAAAGGCGTGAATTCCACTTCTGGTTCAGGCAGGCTCTCACCAGGTCCTTTATAAAAGCAACATGTGAGACTGGGTTTTGGATTTATGAATCATTGTTCCTTAATCCAATGTGTGACTGCCTGCCTGTTAATTCTTTTTAATTATCATATGCTGCACAGGTCATGGCTATGAAATAGCTGTTAATGACATTTCCTCCACTTCAGAAGGATACACCACTCCTCAGATTTTGTACAAGATAAAAACAATGAATAACTTCCAGAGGTAAAAGCGTTGTGATGAAATGATCTGGGCACAGGCCTCCATTTTATGAACTCCTGGTTTCTCATTTCTGCTCCTATGTAGGCTGTCATCCTAAGTTATTTGATGTCACAGCTGATTTCTACGTAAGGTCAGACTAGCTGGACCTAGGCACAAGAAGGTTCAAAGAAAAAGGTGACAGGGGACATCAGTGCTGCTCGGCTCATGCTTCTGGAGTAGCAGGACTTCTCAAGCCAGCGCCAGCACCGGTCAGGTGTGTTGGGTCTTGGTGCTACCAAATGCTGAGCATGCCAACCGAGATGCATCAAAGCATTTAAGCATGTGAATAGCTCCCTGCAATCAGCTTGTGTGGAGCTGCTTTGCAGAGTTTTAGGAGCAGTGTTAAGCACGTACAGGGGAAAGGAAACTAGCCGTGCCTGAAGGTGGTCCCCTCTTATTAATACTAGTATATTTAATTGCTAAAATTCCTAAATTATTGAAGCCATAAGCTCTGCTTTTGCAGGACTTTTTTCTTATATCAGGTATAAATCATAATATATTGATTCTAGTCAGTTGTTAATTTTATGCCTCGGGGTATTTAATTATGCGAGGTGCTATGCAGTAACCAAACAAGTAAACCCTAGCACTGAATATCTGCGATTCACTGATGAAATGCACACCAATGTGGATAAACTGATATATGAATGTACTAAAGGATCTGCTGTTAAACTCAAGACCGGAAAGTGTTACTGGTTTGTGCATTTTCTTCCCTGATCAAAAGTCCTGAGGTACAAACAAATAAAACTACCTTTTGAGAGTTTGGGCCACTGTTCCTAGGGCTAAAGTCAAGGGAGATGGAGGAATGTGAGCTGAAGTGGCAGTGCACCTGCCTAACACAGCGCTAAATCTAGTGTGCAGAGTTCCTGAGGGGATGGACTAAGCTGGTGTGATCTTCTGATCTGGTTGTGAAAATGAGGACTCTGAATTTTCGTGCCTCGCGTTCCTGAGCTGTAACAGCAGGTCTTATAGAGACACTCTGGGTTTTTGGACCTTTTTTTATGCCCACGTGCCTGTCCAGGGCCTTATTACATGAATCTTTTTGGTGACGAGACAGCAGCCCAGGTGGTATTTCTTTGTTAAAACACATGTGCTTGTGCTATAGTCTCTTTTTTTGATCTGAAAACATTTTGTCACTCTATTTAGCTACTTATGGCATAGTTTTTATCCCTGAGCTGGTGCTTCCCAGATATTTTTTTGTGTGCATTGTGTTTACATAGATTTTGTTGATTCCAAATCTAACAGTTTTTCTCAAAAATTACTTTCCAATTTACTACTTCAGATGTAAATGTACTGAGGCAATAATCAGGGTAATCCCATAGCTCATGCTTTAGGGTTTGGAGTGATCACTGAAGGGATCAAGAAGGAATTGGTGTCCCCAAGCAGCATCATGCAAAAAGATGTAAATGCGCTTGTGAAGGAGGAGCTTCCCTGTCTTCTGCAACATCAGCTATTAGCCCATTGCAGAGGCTGTGCATCAGCCTGCGTGCACCGACCGATGAACTGATCCTCTGTGTCAAATCCTTATGTAAATGCAACAGCCTAATCCCCTTGCCCTAACAGGAATTTCACACCTTAATCCTCACTGTGTTCAGGGGCAAAGACATTCCTACCCGGCAGTTTGACGAATGCATCCTTTTTTGAGAAAAATCACTGTATATGAGTTTGTGGTAATAGGGAATCTGTAGTCTCCGGTTTGTATGGAAGACTGAAGCATGTCACTAATAAAAGTGAGGGGATTATGTTCCTAAATTGTCAGTAGATTTCAGAGGATTTGCCACACCAGATGAAACCATTAGCCTACCGAGTCCTTCATTTTGCCCCTGGCCGGCTCTTTTTGCTTTAGCTGGAAATGCTCCCTGGGCGATATGGTTGAGTCTATAGGAGCGGGAGGAAGAGGATTCCCTCCTGACCCCTGCGGTGATCCAGGTTACGCCTTTGCAGCTTGGCACTGCTCACTGGGTGCTGGGCTTCCACTGCTGGAGTTGGGAAAAGTGTCAGTCAGTGCGTGTGGTGTCATTCTGAATAAACCTGTAATTCAGTTTATTGTGTAACCACAAAGAAGTATTAAAAAGGCTGAAGTATGGGGGGTCTGGGC
The DNA here is from genome assembly GCF_036417535.1 of Chlamydotis macqueenii. Taxonomy (NCBI): domain Eukaryota; kingdom Metazoa; phylum Chordata; class Aves; order Otidiformes; family Otididae; genus Chlamydotis; species Chlamydotis macqueenii. The sequence continues at coordinate 3,548,561 of NC_141566.1, forward strand.
AGTGCCTTGAACTCATCCTTCTCTATATAGATGCGTATTCATCTCTCAGTCATGGATACTTGCTTCTTACCCAGCTGCAGAGCCTTATCCAGAGCTCACTGCCGTCTATAGATGACTTCCACAGGTCACAACCTCGGTCTGATGGTCCAAGGTATTTATGGCCTTCCACAACAAAGGGGAAGACCAGCCCTGTTCCTGAGCTGCCACCTCTGAAAGGAAGGATGCACCAGTGTGTTTCACATCACATCTGAACAGTAACTGCATTACACAGAGAGCCTCCTTTTCTCAGACTCAGAAGGACCATGCTTGTATCTCTTGTGCTCCTGGTTGTGAAGATAATTGTGAGTCCAAATCACGCAACTGGATGTGCTGTTATTAAGCGTCATTCCCCCCATACGTTTGGTAGATGCCGCCTCATGCACGCACAGGCAGGGTGGATCTCAGTCAGCTGCGGATTAACCACTAACAGAGTGCAATGTGTGCACAGCTTTACAAGCCACAGTGGTTAGCTGGCCATTTGGAAGAAATCTGTGTACATGGGTCCTGTTATTTCCACTGCCAAAGCTTTTCCAAACCCGCCTTTTGTTTTAGTTTATTTCTCACTGCAGAAGCTTGTTATTCCATGCCCTGCTCTCTTGTTGCAGCTCCAGTCCCTCTTGGCTGCTCTTTGTTTGCCCCGTTGTTACTAGAGGCTTCAGTTTGGACTTGCTTCTCACCGGTGCACGAATGAGGCTCTTCAACAGTCAGGCCTTTATGTCTATTCTCTGCAGAGTCCATTCTGCTAGCGCAACCCTTTGAGCATTTGCATCCAAAATGCCAGCGCAGTGAGTCAAATCTGCTGCTACACAAGAGAGTCTCCACAAACTAAGCCTTGATTTTTTTTTTTTTTTTCCCCCCAGGCCAGCTGGCTATGGAAAGTTTCTTTCTTTGTAACTCTAAATACTTGCGTTGTTTTTAATCAAATTTGACTGTAGCTCACTTAAGTGTTTGTGGCTTTTCCTTAGGAATGATATCACTGTCCCAGCTAGCTCCTGTGGAGCAAGGACTGGAAAAATCTACTTTATGACAAACTATAATTTAAGAATCAGCAATGTCTTATGTAGCAAGAAATGCAGTTTTGGAGGGGAAACCGTTACCCAGTTATTTAAATGCTTCTGTCATTTAGAATAAACTAATCTGTAACAGGGAAGGTCACAGAATCCCCAAGAGCTACTTTTTTTTTTTTTTTTAAACTCATCTCTAGCACAGAGTTAGTGACCTGAGTGCATTCAGCCCCACAGAAGGGCTGTCCCCTCATGCAGATGTCCCTGTCCTGGCTTGGTTCGCTTTGTGATGTTGAGGAACCCCTGAGAAATCTAGAGGAAGCTGTGGCAATAGTCAAGTTGCTGTGTGGATCCTGTGCAAATGCAGCCTTTTCTGGGTTTTTCTAATGGTTTTGATAATTGCATGTCATTTTTGCAGGCTGACTAAAGCAGTTCTATTATCTCCTGGTTTAGATGCCCTGTGTCAGCATTTTCTTGTACTAAAGGTGCCTCAGCAGACTGTGTTTATCTCCACACTCACCATTTTGTATCTTTGCCACATGCTTAAGCCAAGACTTTGAAATAATTTATTATAAAAATTTTAAGGAAGGAAAAAATATCTCATTGCAGTTCAGGCAGAAATGAAGAAACCCAGAGGTTTCTTCCAGCCTCACTGGATCATGTCTTGAGGAGAGCTTCAGTTCCTGCATCCAACCTGCCTCGTCAGCCAGCACACGGAGGGAGAGGGAGCAGAGCAATGTTCCCTCTCTCCTGCCTTTCCCACTCTGATTCCTCACTGAGCTTTTCACCAATGTTGTTCTGTGTTGCTCTGTGCTGTCTCAGCACTTTCTATTTGTTCTCACATAAAAATAGCATATCTTGTTGATTGCAGAAAAGGGTATGGCTGTTCTCTCTTCCCTGTGTCATTGTACCAGATTTTGAATGGCATCTGCAAGAGAGAAAATATCCCATCGGCCTGTGAGCTTAGGGAGAGACTGAGCTCCGTCGCACTCTGCAAACTGAGACCTTGGCCCCAGACTGGGAGCATCCCTGTTGCTGTGGTTGTAACAGCTGCTCTGTCCACCCGTGTAAGTGTCTCAATTCAGCCACTGGCCAGGCTTTCTTAATGAACTCACCTAACGAATAGCTGGAGTCTGCTACGGCCAGGCTAAAGCTTGCCTCTCAAATGGGAAAGTTACACCGCTGCAAGTGCTGATTAATAGAAAGGAGATTGCAGGTAATGCATAACTGAATGTGTGTGTTTGTACCAGCGTAGATCAAATTGTAGCAGCTGCTCAGTATTGCCTTGCATTGCTTCTCTGGGCAGAAGGGTGGAAAATGAACACAAGAAACATAAATAGCTCCCAAGTTTTTGTTATTTCTATCAGGCTATGCTGCAGTAGTAAGAGTAAAGGGGGCTGGGGAGCCAGATTCTCAGCCTATGCCCATTGGCCTTGCTGTCAGTACAAAGCAGTTTGAGGCACCGTCCTGACTGGGGGATCAATCGTGGTGTGTGCTGAGAGCAGCTCCCAGGGGTGCTGGCGCGAGGCAGGTGCCATTCCTCTGGGATCACTCGGGGCAGCAGATATTCAAATAACCACTGCTGCACCATTCTGTGGGATCCAGAGTGCATCTCTTCTCGTGCCTGCCAGATGGTGCAGAGAGGGTCTTCACCTTGCCCTCACCAACCTCTCATCTGCATCAGCTGTCTCCTGCCCATCTGGGGGTGCTGGATTCCCTGGTCCTTGCACATCAGTAAGGCTGATGTCAGGTCACATTGGCTCTGACTGGTGTCATTTGGGTGAACTCCTTCCAGAGAAGGCTGGCTGTTTCTGTGCTGCTAAGAGGGCTGGATTTAATGTGAGATACAGGAGGCTGCATCCTCAGCTACCATCAATTACCAGTTAAGTGGATTTGCAACAACAAGGCATGATACTGTAGGTTTTTATCCCCTTTCCTCCTTTTAGCTGGATGGTTGAGAGGAAGATGCTGAACTCTCAGTGGGGAGCTGTAAAAGAATTACTTGTGGGTAGTACCCACGTAATTCTCCCTGAGCTGGCACAGTGGTAGAGATGCTATTTCTGACAGTACTCAAACCAAACATATTCCCAAAGCACAATGCATGCAGGTCTTGAACTTACAGAAATCCATTAACAGGGCTGGTATGGGAGTTGCCTGGCTGTCACATTTTAGGTTATGTTTGCAAGAGACCTGTTAGAAAAAAAACTAGATCCTTCTGGACAACAGAGTATCCCCAAAGCAAGATTTTGAGATGCTGTAAATGGGAAGGTCTGAGGTGTTATTTGCAGAGTAAGAACTGAGATAAGCCTGGAAAGCTCTGCTAAAAACAGTGCAGGTTTATTGATTTACACTAGCTGATAATCTGTTCCTAAAGCTGCTCTTAAAATCAAAGTAATGTAGTTCTTATTGCTTGCCCTTGTCCTTCCTAACAGTGTTACTCCTGTCCCTTGCTTAAGTGCTGACAGTTTAAAAATTTATTTGGAAAGGGCGTTCAGAGGATTTTGAACATGACACTGTTAATAGGAGCATTGTTCTAGCAGTCTCCACAATTATCCCATTTCCTCCTAGGGCACATCTGGCACTTTATCCATTTAGACAACAGATTACCACCTTGTGAAACAATCTTTACTATCTTCTCCCTGCCAAATTAACACCCAACATCTGAGGCGGCAGCTCCAAGGAGGAGGTTTGGTGTTTGCCCTCTCATTGCAGCAGAGGAAAGAAAAAAAATATGCAGAAGAAAAATCTCTCCTAATTTCTCTGACCTGAGGAGGTCAGAATAATTTCTAAGCACATTTCCCTCAGCAGAAGGGGAGCTCAGAGCAGTCAGCCTGCCTGGTACTGGCCATGCAGCATCTCTGTTGATATGTAAATCACACATCCTCCTCCTCCTCAGCAGCCTGCCAGAGCCAGCAGCAATGATGTAACCGAGCTTCCGGCAAATCCTTTGTTTAAGCCATTGCTTTAGCTCGGTGGAAAAGCCGAGCCGCCTGGGCTGTGGCAAATGAGCTGCATTTAACGGGAATGAAGGGCGCTCCCAGAAATAACTTTTGTTCGCCTTGGAAGGGACATTTTCCTCAGAGGTGCTTTCCTAATTTTCTTGGGTTGTTTTCTGTTTGTACATGTCAGACATGGACTGTTAGCCATCCAGGCTCCTGCTGTTCAAAGCTTTCTCTAGCCCAGGATACAGCCCCTTTTCCTCGGCTGCATCAGTGGGGGTAAGAGAAGTAGCTTTAAAGATTCTCCTTTGGCTCCATAGTTTACAGGGTATTTACAGAAATGTCAGAGTGGACCAGTGAGGTAACACCACAGTGTCCAAGTCTCATCAGCGAACCTGGTAAGCAGAACTGGACCGTATCAGTCCAACCATTTCTCTGTTTACACTGCAGCAGACAAAATAGGCTTCTGATTCCAGGTTTCCTCCGTTCCTATACAGGTACTTTACAGACTTTTTTTTCTTTTACTCACTGAGAAGACACCTGCTCCGTGTTGCATTTACCTTGTCCACAGCGCAGACAAGCAAGCCCGTGTCATTGGTGTCATTGGTATGGTAGCTAGTGAGCTAGCTTTGAAAGGAAAGTAGCAAAATGGTTGACTAGAGAGGCTGAGGGTCCTATCTTCAACTTCCAAATGTGAATACGCGTGTACTGAAAAGCTCAGTGTGCTTACCCCAGCCACCTGTAGCATCAAGTGCTGCAAATTGAGGGCTTGGCCCCACTCTGGTTCTTTGAAAACTTGACACATTTGGAATCTAGCAAAAGATTTAAGCCTATTAGCAGAGGTGCTTGTTTATTGCTCAGCTGGCCATAAACCCCTGATTTTCTCTCTTCCTTTGCAGCCTGTGCTCACTTTATGTTGGTGTAAATGACCGAACAAAGCCTGGAGCTGCAGGCAACGCGATCTAAGAGCAGCTCTGGTGGTGTGGGTTCCCCAGAGCTACTGCAAATCAGAAGTTAAGTGAAAATAGGGCTCTTCTGCCTTGCTATGGTAGTGTCACTCTAAAGACAGCCTTGGTTTGCACAGACCCTTGCCAAGACATTTCACCAGTTCATATTAGTATGGTTGGCTGATGGATGAACAGCTTCCACATGCAGCTACGGAGGGAGATTGGTAGGGAAGGATGCGTTTTTGCGTACACCAATGGGCAGAGAAGTCAGTCTCTTAAAAATAAAATGTATATGAGACTACTTGTTTAATAGGAGTCTGTTAGACTTAGAAACACATCCAGTGGGGGCGAAGGGGCTTTAGAAGATTGTTGTAGGGGTCCAAATCCTCAGGAGGGCTAAATCCAGCGTGGGCAGTGCATGTGTGCTAAACTAGAGAAGTTTATCTTATTGCTTTGCACAGGTGAGGCATCAGTAAGGTTCAAAAGTTTGTTTGCTTGGTTATAAGAGGTATCCGGTTTGATTATTATTTCAGCTTTTTCAAACAGCTCACCTGCATTTGCTTGCTACAGTTGAGCTCAAGTCTGAAGGGACTTACGTAAAGTACCCTGCGCTTGCTCGGCCAGGGGTTTGCTCACTGAGCAGTAAGGAAAGAATGCAGTGCTTTTCTTGCTTGGCATCTGTGTCTATGGATCTGCCCTGCTCTAAGAATTGTCACAGGATGAATCGTAACAAAGATACCAGATTTTGGAAGTATCTGTAGGATGCAAATATCCAGTGCCTTACTCACTTTAGTGTATGTGGCCAGATTCTCCTCCCTCTTACTCCAGCAAGTAAGTTCAAACAGGATTTGGCCCTTGAACACCAATAATGTAATTCAGTAATATAAGGCAACCAATATTTGCCTTGTGGGGAGATGTAATAATAACTCCTCTTGCTTTCTATTCCTCTCTCTCTCCCCTAAAATAAGAAAGGATATGGATATTTAAGCATGCAAGTTACCAGTTTATGAGGTTTGGACATTTTTTTTTTTTTAAATTGGTATCTGCCCAGAAGAAAGAAAGGGTTTGGGGAGTATTGTAAATGCTATACTAACTTAATGCAAATTAGTCTTGTTTATTTGCCTGATGTAATGGAGTAAAAAGAAAGCAGTGGAAAAGGAGCCAAGTCATTTTCTTGGAGTCTGCAGGAGGGAAGTTTAGTGCATCTGGAAGGCAGCAGTGCAGAGAAAGAGAATTTGTAATTGAACTGGCATATGGCAAAAAAAAAGTGTTATGGCAAAGCTGCGTCAAAATAAGGGTGGTGTCAAACTGGGCTCAAATTCAGTAATCACAGGTGCCAAATAAATGAATTTAAGTTCAAAGTTTAGAATTGCTGTGATTACTGTGGTTATTCTGGGTTCCTTTTTCAGATTGTCCCAGCAGGCGGCATAAAAGATTAAAAATTTTCATATAAGGACACTGACAGAGAAAGACAGACTCTCTGCTGCAGGAATTTAGAGAAGCTCAGGAAACTTGTGTTATTGTCCTCATTTCACGGACAGGAAATGCCCACACTGATCCTCAAAGCGGCCAAGTGCCCCTCCCTCATTGCTCTGCCTTTGCCTTGCACCTTCAGCCCGCTCGGCTCGTCGAGGCCACCCAGCAGGTACGAGAGCGAAGAGGAGACTTCAGCATTCCCCTTCCTCCCCAGCTGAGTGATCCTTTCCCACACCTTTCTCACTTCCCCCCACTAATGTAGCCTTGTTCCCCACAGTACTCGGAAGGTTTATTTCTATGTCTCCTTGTCAATTAAACTAAACTCCCAACTGCATTGTGCTTAACTGCTATACTATGTGCACTCCATACCTGTTCAAAATTGCCCTTCCTGGACAAAGCACGTAGGCAAACTTCATTTATCAAAGTAAGGACTTTGGGGAGAGCTCAATTCATCTTCACTTATCCCTGGAGAACCGTGAGGTGGAAACAGGGCCTGTAGGTGTGAACAGCTGAAATAACTTGATTTTTTTTTTTTCACAGCTCCAAAGTGAACAAAGAATTCCTTGTGGGAGAGGTGTGCATGGAGAGTAGTACAAGATGAAAGAAGAGGGCAGCAAACAGGCTGGATGCCTAAGGCTTGGGGTCATTACTTGCCCCAGGTGTGGCTAGGTAGGAGAGAGTCTGTCCTACATCATTAGTCTGTCACAGGGAACATTTGAAAAACAATTTGAAAAAGCAGGAAAATGGAGAAGGGAATTAGCTAAAATGAAGTCAGTAGTGCTTTTTCAGCATCCTTTGTGAACATCGAAGCTTACTATTTATTATAGAGGAGTACTAGAAGATGCTTTTCAAGCTTTTTAACCAATTTGATAGATGGCTTTTCCTGTTACTGGGAGCACCTGGTCAAGTCAGCGGGAATGGCTGGAAGTCTGTACTCCACCTGCCCCAGGCTGGTACTCACTGAGGCACTGCCTGCGCACCCGCGAGGGGTGGCGAGAGGACACCGCTGCGCAGCGTCTTCATCCTTGCATTTTCACAACAGGTCTCTGGAACTTTTTTTGTGTCAGTCCTTTGTGTTGTGTAGAGTAGGATGCAGCAGTGGACGGTGAGGAATAAGCTGGATGCTTACCTTCAGTGAGAGAAGTGAAATACTTTATTTTAACTAAATTCAGTCAGTTTAGTATCTGTGCTTTACTGGCCAAAGAGCAAACTGGCTGAAGCATGTCCCAGGCAAGATACTGGTCTGTAGCAGGGTCATGAAAGGGATGTCGGCCTCTTCTCTCCGTGCACTTGTCACAGCAGCAAGGGTTTTGTTCCTTGCTTTGCCCAAGAGGTGCAGTGTCTGTGATACGTAGTCCCAAGGGATTTCTGTGGCCATCTGCTTCTGGTGAACTGAGTCTCAGTATGCTAATCCATCCCTTTGTAACCTGTGAATTTGGTCTTTGTTGTCTTGTGTTCTGCTTAAGGAACATCAAGAGCAAAAAAAAGAAAAGTGTAAGGCCGTCACTTGTCAGCATGAGCAGCAGCACCACTGCTGCACAGCCTTTTTTTTTTTTTAATTTTTCCTTCTTTTTTTCTTTTTTTTTTTCCCTGCTACATTTGGAGTGCAAATTCAGGATATTGACTTGGATTTGCAAAACTGCAGATAGTTTGGGGCATGAGTTCCTAAGAGGGCACCAGCTAGGATCAGCCAGGTGTGCCCTGAATGCTTCCTAGACCTGACACCTCAGTGATAACCCTACATCGAGGGCCCTCATGTTTGGAAGCAGCCTTCCCCCTTGGCCCAGTCATGCCCAAATCCCTCGATATTGAAAAAATGTCAATAGTGCTGTTTTCTCTTGTGTTTCCCTGGGCATGCTTGGGTGACCACAAAGATGGTAACTTTTCCCCTTACACAGAAGCAGATATATATATGTGCGTACGTGTGAGGATTTTTAATTAGTTTGTGTAAATCTGCCCTGAAGTGTGTTGGGAAGAGGATGCATTTTGTACTGCTAAAAATAAATACATATGAAATCTGTACATTAGATTTCTCTTAGGGAAACAGGCTAAAATTCATGTGTTAAATTTGAGTGCAAAAAGATAATTGGAATTTAATTAAAAAAACAACTCTGCAAGTATAGTGTTTTTAATGATTCTGATACAGTCATGGAGCATTTTTCAAATGCTTTAAATCCTAACATGAGTAATTAAAACCACTAGCAATTTCTATAAACAGTGAAGCCTTCCTTATAGGAACTAAGCTGACCGCGTAGCAACTTAAATAGCTGCTTTTACCTCTCGCCCTTGAAGATCTGATGGTGAAACCATTTCATCATATTGAAATATTGTATTGTATGTTCTTTCAAGATGTGAAATTATCTTTGTGTAGTACATAAGTGTTTAAGCACACATACATGCGTCCAGCTCTGCAGATGTGCACTTTTATGTATTTCCAGATAGCTCGCTATAGGATTAGCTTGGACTGTGGAATGAGAGAGCTGAATCATCAGATTATGCTATACGTTCTTCTTGCAGAGTCTCAAAAGTTAGGAGATTTCTTCGGTGGGTCAAATAACATGTTGGAGATAATGTACTTCACAAATGTTCCTGGTTTCCATTGCCCAATTTTTCAGAGTATGGTACACTGCTAGCAATTATCTGCCCATTGTGCAAATACGTCTTTTCCTTAATATTTTTCCAAATAATAATCTGCATGACTATGAATGTAACTCATTTCAACCAGGAGGAATGTGGGTGAAAGTAAAAGTTACAAGACCTGGTTTATATCGGTAGGGTGGCTGTAGATGTTGTACCTAGAAAAGCTGAACAGTCTGAGTTTGTGGCGTGGCTTGAGTGGAGCTGGGAAGACGTGATATGGAGTCACTCTTCTTTTAATGGAGAACACATGGGCTGAGAAACCCAAGAAGACAGAACCAAACTGGAAGCAGTACATAGCAAGAACAGGAGTCTGGAAAGATCAGTCCCTCCTAGGGACAGGAGGGAATCGCGCAAGTCACAAACACATACACAGGGCTGTATGCAATCATGGGTTATTAGGCACCATTGCAAAAGCACCATGCTAGAGGAATTGGTGCAAAAAGTGCAATAAAATATTTATTAACATGATGAAATATGTATTGGAATGAATACTAAGTGGGATAAGCATGACTCTCAGCTGAAACAGATATGGCAGGCTGTAATTTTGGCTTGTGGAGAAGCCCTGTTGCATGTTAGCCCAGTGCAGATGTTGGAGAGGTTCCACGCTGTGTCTTATTGCACAAAACACTCCTCCTCTACGTTGAGACTATGCTTTAAAGGGGAATTTAGCAGCTTTGGATTTCCCCTTCAAAAGGAGGGCAGGCAGGAAGCCGTCATGGCGTCCTGGGCAAGGACAAAGTGCTGATGCGGGCTTCAAGCCACAGGGGTGTCCAGCCTGGAAGTGAAGTATGTTGTATACATGTACACAGTGATAGTCTTTTCTGTGACAGTCTCCTACAGAAAGATGAAATATTTCCTATAACTCGTTCCAATTTTGGCACATTGAGAGAACACCGTAGAAAGAGCGAGGCAGACTCCAAAAGGAGAAGCCCTGGGCCCAGTTCTACCCTGACTTCCTTGACTTACGTCATCTTCAGTTTTACCAAAGGTGTTAGATTTGCACAGGGCGTAATGGCAGTAACTTAAGATCCTGCAAGACACTGCAATTCTGGGACTGCAATGCAACTCCAGTGCTGAGGTCTCTTACTACCAACTCTTCAGCGTGATGTTAAGGCTCTCGAAGGTCTCTAGCATGGTGGCCACAGTGATTCAGAGGACAGAGAGCTCTGAATACATCTCTACCAAACAAGATCTCTTTGGGAATGAAACTCCAAGGCTCCTCTGGTCATGTTTCTTAGTAGCTGTTTACAGTTTTGGCCATAATCCTATTGTAATTATTACTATTAATCATATTACCATCATATTCCTACAAGGCATCAGGGAAGGTTTTTCAGACAGATTAATTACTAATGAATTTGTAATCTGGCTTTGATCACTCATTCCTTTTGAATGCTCGTAGGTGGAGTTTACATGCCAAGATTTTCTGAATAATGAAGACGCTGCCTCTAAGGATCCTTTGGAATTAGTTTTTCAAATGCGGATCTAATATGTGAGCTGGGCTCCCATAGTTGTTTTTCTCCTCATTTACCACCGAGAAGAAGGGACTTTGGCAAACTGTACAGATATGCAGGCCTCTACATGCTGCTACTGAAATAAAAAGCAACATTCTCTCTGCTTTTGGGGAAAGCTGGAGGAGACAGGTAGAAGGACTTGCAATCGTGAAGGCAGATGGAGTGTTATTAGAGGAGTTTGAGCAAATGGCTCTTGAAAGTAACCAACAAAGCGTCAATCTCTAATCCTTCTGCACTGGAGTTTACAGCACTGAAACATTTTGCAATGTCAGCACCATCTGACATCAAATATCCAGCAAATAATTTCGGTGAGCTTTGACACAGCAAAGTATAAATCTCATTTCTGGTGAGGAATAAATGTCAGAATACTGTCTGCACAATAGCCAAAGGCTGTGTAAATTGTAATTAAAAGCACTTAATTTAAGTTAATCTTCATTAGGAACGGAATTATGTCCACACACAAATTGCTTCAATGTAATTGTCACAGTTGTAAATAACTCGTTCTATCAACCAGCTTTTCTTCAGGATAAACTGGCAAAGACATTATCAGCTGGTTTCGAGCAGGAGCAGAGGGTGTCTGTTAGTGCACCTGTAACACGTGCGTGCATGGAATTAGATGGAACTTGCTGTCCTGCCCCTGCGGCTGCTGCGGAGTGGTACCAGCTCACACATCCCCCATGGCTCCACATCAGCTCTTGTGCAAAGATGAGAGGATACGGTCTTGGAAGTTCAGTAATTTATTAGAACTTGGTTGTAGAGAAGCAGAGCCAAAGGTCCTCTCCCCTCAAATGGATCAAACTTTATTTTCCAAGGGGTGTTTTAGTCTACAGTGGCTTCTGCCTTGTCCCTGTCTGGTAGGCATGAGAGCATATGGGAAAACTCTACCTTCCATAAAGTTGCCATTTTCTAATCAGATTATCCATGGAATGTATGTATGGACTTTGCTGTCCCGATGCCCACAGGAGAACAGCACCTTGCAGCAAATATTCCTCTGATGGAGGCAGGCCAAAGTCTTCCACTGGTCAAGTGGAATCTACCAATTCTTTCCGTCAGGTCTCTTGACTGCTATGAGGATTTAGGGCCTGATCCAGCGTGTGGGGAATCTTCCCACTGAGCTCTGCGTGATCAGAATCACACCTCCTACACAGGAGCAAAGAGTGTAATGCTGGATTCTGCTGAGAGCAACCTGACCTGACTCCAGAGAGGCCGAGAGCAGCTGCTGCAAGACTTAGCTTAGAAAAGGAATGATTTAGTTGTCTCCACTGCCTCAGGAAACAACACCGTGAATCCATGTAAGAAATCAAATAGCACTTGGAAGATGAGTAAAAACAGTCTTACAGGTGGACGTGAATGCTTGAAATGGATGTCCTAACAACATAGTTAAAAGTAGAAGGAGCTTTTAACTATTGTCAATGCTCTGCCCAAATAATCTGTGCTGTTACTGCTAATTGGCATAAATCTTGCTCATAATACCCATAGCAGAGATTTGCACTGAATCCATTGCTAATCCTATAAACTGGTGAGTTTGATAAAGTGGGTTGCTCTGGGCATTGCTAATTTTATTTTCATGCTTCCACTTGCTATCATTCATTAACCCCCAAATGGCAAGTTGGTCTGTGTACACAAACAAGAGGGCAGTAGTCATCTTGTTAGCGGTTATAACCGTGAGTGGGAAATGACAGTAAAATGAATACATCTACAAGTTAAATAGAATGCCTTTTCTTGTGTGTTGGTATGATGCTACCTGCTAAAAGAGGGCCAGGTTCTCATCAGCACATGCAAAATTAAATCTTGTACAAGGAAATTCTATATTGAATGGCATTAGTTTTCACGTGGCTTAGCCAAAGCACCACAATATGTAATACTGCTGCTCTTTACATCTCATTGTCTTACTAATTTGAAAGTACCTATGCCATACGGTTTAAATTCTGCACCACACACAGTTATTAGTCAGCTATCAAGCATATCTAGGGCTCAAACCTGTACATGTCTCTCATTGGGTGTGGTACTAACCAGGTCCAAAGACCAAATTCTGGTGTTACAGAGGATGAGACATCGCTCATCAGTATTAGAGGGGACGCGAAGGACTGAATAAGCACCGCTGGGATCTCTCCAGACATGTCCATTTAAGACAGCATCGGAGTGTACCACTGGAGCACAGTGGAAAAGCTTTACAGGATTGATGCTTTATTTTTAATTCAGTATAGGTGAGCTGGACACCTTAAAGAGATGTGCCTAAACAGTGATTTCCACAGTCGGAACTCAACTAAATAGAAACTGTGACTTAATGCAGAGGGACAGTGGCAGATCTACAGAACCAGACAAGATAACTCGGGAACACGGACAGCATACTTCTCAGTAAAACTTTTTACATGTAAGTCAGCTTGGATAAGAGAATTTAATACTTGCCTAGGTATTACAAAAAAGGTGAAAAACAGTTGCAGAGAAAAATATACCGTTCATTATCTAAGGCTAATTTTCTTCTAGGCAGCCAGAGCTAGTTTCTTCTTTTATTCAAGAAAGCTGCCTTGGAACAAAAACGATACAATGGTGTGGATGATGTATTCTCTTGAGGAAAGAAACAAAATATTTAGCCTGGTCTACAAAGGAAAAACAGTGTCAAATTTATAAAATTACTTCAACATGTTTGAGTTCAAGCAAAATGCTTGTTAAGTCATTCTAGTGTGTCAGTATCATAGCAGATTTATGTTCCAGGAATTGACTGCACCAGCATGCTAATTGTCAGGACATGATTTTAAAAAAAAAATTTTAAAGGCTATACATGTGTTGCCTTCTTTGGTCACAGATGCTGTACTGCCTCTTGGTGCCGAGAAAAAAAATAAGGGAAAGAAAAAGGGCAGTTGGTTTAGTGCAGTGACATTTTAGTGACCTCGAGCCCCGCGTTCCCTATGGAAATACACAGTCTGGACTGAACAGTATTGCGTCAGAGACACCACTGAAAATATCGCTCTAGTGATGTTACAGTTCCCTCTCTCCACTTAGTCCCGCTATCCCATGTTTCAGAGACGCTGTGTTTCTGTAGTTCCTGTTGAACCCAACTGGAATTGCAGACATTCAACGTTTCTTAAAAAAGCTCTGCACGAGATGTTTGTTAGCGTGCCGGAGCAAGAGGAAAGCTGTAGCCACAGGAGCTCCACAGGAGAGGCTGATATTGCTGGATTACCTGTCAAAAATGATCTAGGATGAAAGGGGAAGGGAGCAAAGGGAAGCTATAAAACATTTCAGGGGAAAAAAATAAAAATACAAAGTTTTAGAAGTGCCGTCAGTGTAATCAGGAAGTAAAGTCAGATTGATGCTTTGTGTAATTCTTTTGACTTCAGTAGATTTGTACCAAGAGGCTTGTATGCCAATAGAGATGTGGCCCTTTTGTTTACATTCCTGTTCATAACTGGATGTTCAGTCTTTATGCAGTGTCTACAATATGAGTTTATGGATGAGCAGCATTCCCACCATGAACGGGCAGCAACCCTTGTTTCTATCCACAAGAAAATTTTAAAAATGCCAAACAAAACACTTGCATCTTTTAACTGATATTGGGATCGTAGAATCACAGAACCATTTGGGTGGGAAGGGACCTCCAAAGCCCACCCAGCCCAACCTCCTGCCAGGAGCAGGGACATCTCCAACCAGATCAGGTTGCTCAGAGCCCCATCCAACCTGGCCTGGAATGTTTCCAGGGATGGGGCCTCCACCACCTCTCTGGGCAGCCTGGGCCAGCATTCCATCACCCTCAGTGTAAAATATTTTTCAGCTTTGCTGAACCTAACAAAGAGTTATTTAACATCCTTTTTTTTTTTAACTGTAGTTGCAAAGTTACTGATCTCCGCAGTCACAATGAGGACTCAGAATGGCTGCTTTGACCCAGTGTTTTTGGGTGCATAAGCAAGATCAGAACCTGACTCAAAAGCTGCAAGAACAAGAAATGCTTTCTTTTCTGCAGAGGTGAGGATCAGTAGGAAGGTCAGGGAAGAAAGAATCTATCATATCTGTTCCTGGACGGGGGAAGACAACTGCAAGGTGCTATCTGTGCTCATTGGTGTCTCACACCACAGTGCCGTTGAGAAGGAATGGCTCAGTCCGGTTCCCATTAGCGACAGCAGCAGCAGAGGGAAGCCCTGCATGGGCAGATGCCAGGCTCACGTTCTTCACACCAGCAGAAAGGATCTGTTTATCCTGGCAATGACACGTTCAGTCTAGAGGGGAGAGATGGAGAGCCAAGGGTAGGGGTAGAGCTGATGGATTCATGCAGCAATGGAGAAAGGAGGAAAAAATCCAGATGTGTTATTTCTGTGGTTCAAATATGAAAAGCAATACCCAATTATCCCGGAGACAGCGCACAAAGGGAATGTAAATGTGCACAACCATCTGCAACCAGCTGATCTGTGAGCTCATACAGGCACCTCTGCACCTGCAGAAGTGGAATTTGGTATTTCTTAGAGATTGAAAAAGAAACAGATACAGTTCTGCTGGTAGGACTCTGGCTGTCTCCTGTTTCTCTTATCATGTATCTCTTGGGGGAATGTCATAGCAATTAGTTTCTAATTGCTTCAGTAGTCTACAACTCATTTTATGAGAAATGCCATCCAGATATAATGGTTCTTGCCTGTTTCACAGAAGAAGAAATTAATTGCATCATAATTTTTGCAACTCCTTTCTGTTCCCCCCTCTTCTATCACATAATACTTTGTATTTCAAAAAGAAAGGTAAAATATTTAAAAGGATTTAATTAGGTACTCTTCTGCCACTGCTCAATGGCAAAGATTCACCCTGATGTGGTACACATTTATTATAATGATGTAATTTTAAAGATACTCCCATATTAGTGTGGGCCCTTTAATACCTCTCCCAGGTGCTATTTAGTTGGGGCAAGAAGGCTTTAACCTTCTGCCTTCTGGAATCCCCTTAGTAAATCAACTGCATCTTGGGATCATCTGCAAATGTAATTTGCTTGCTACACAAGCAGCGAGCAGACGTGATAAGATTATAAACTGGGAACGTTTTTTACTGCAGAAATGCTTGAACTCACTCCAGACAATTATGCAGCCTGCCATTTTACACATCATCTCTTTCAGTATTCCTGCATCGATTATTCCATGAACATTACTGTCTGCTAAGCTAGAACTTGTCATTGGTCCTGTAGACATGGAAGGGATGGGATATATTTCAAAATTTTTTTTTAAAAAAAGGACATTTTAATGTGAGAGGCTTTGGGACATCCATTCAGCAGCCTCGCTGCGTGTTCTGTACAAAGTATTTTTATCTCCAGCCTGCTTAGCGTTGTTAATTTCTACCCTAACACGGTGTAGCTCAGGACACAATGCCGAATTTTCCATTGCTCTGTTAGCTGTCAGCTGAATTGAAAAGACCTGTTAATTAGAAAAAATTAATGGCTTTATTCAAAGATTAACAGAAATTAGGGTGAAAACAAAATTGTTCCGATAGGGAGGCATCTGCATTCGCTGTAAATTCAGGAAATCTCCCAAAACACAAAGCACATGCTCAGAATTGTAATTAAGGAAGAAATTTTAACTCTCTGAAAGAACAGCTTGATGGCAATTGTTACTTTCCTTTAGATTTAATGTGGCCTCTGTTACAATTTACTTTTTAAAGGACACCATTTTTAATTCCCATTAATCCCTGGAATTAACAGTGCAATAAAGATCCTTGCAAACACTGAAATTTAACTAAGCAAAATGCCTTTAGGAGCCTTTACAGAGCACTTTTTGCAACCGAGCAACAGCTTTGATGCCATGAGGGAGGTGACATGCAAAGCCGGTGTTAATTAGAGACAGAACTGGCTGCATCTTCTGATCTTCTTCAGGGACACGGCTGCCGCGGGTCCACAGGCTGCAAGTGAGGTCAGATGGTTTGTTCACTGTCAGGGTGGGAGATGTGTATTAGGAAGGATGATTTGAAGGTTGAATACTTCACGCTTGTGTCTTTTTTTTCCATTAAAGTTGATAGCATGAAGTAAAAATGCTAGCTTTTCAGCATCTCCTTTGATGAGAAAGTGGTTTGGATTTGGCAGATGTTGAAAAAAACAGAGGGGGATGTGTACAAAATATGAGCTCAGTGACACATTCAATAATTAATTAATAGAAGAAATATCTTTAGATATGATAAAAATAACACAGATGTTTGAAAGTCTGTGTGGCTGGAGACCTAGGCCCTGAATAAAAGCAGTGCAGGCTGAGATACAAATACGTGCATAAGCTGAACTGACAGAATAGTCTTGTCTGGTCAGAAAAGGTTTTCCGTTACAACTGAGCTAGAGTGCATCTTCCTCAGGAAAAAAAAGTGATAATACATTGCCATAATCCTAATTAACATATGCTGTCTACCAGAAAGGCCAGGGAAGACGAGGTTATCGGGAGTGAAGCATGTTAGTGTGCTGCTGCTAGGGGAGACGCAGCCAGCTCGAAATGCGCTGCCTTCCACGTCAGTGCCGATGCCTGACTTAAACTGAAGTGTCCTCCAGCTCTCCCGATGCACAGATAATAACGGCAAGTCTGACACTGATTTTCCCCTAGCACTTATTTTGGAAGGAAGTTACTGATGTCAGCAGGACTCATGACAATGTCGAAGAACTACATTTCTTAAAGAGAGGGTGCCTCAGTGAGTAAAACACGCCCACTTCTTACATGGAAACCAAATCTGGTCATATTTAATATAATTTCCTGTGTCACTCTGGGTGATTATTGAAGACAGCATTTCCTCACGTCTCTTTACACCACATCACAAAGAGGCTGCAGAGCAAATCCTGCGATTTCGTACAACTGTGTAATCCCCTTCGTTTTGCCAGAACTTTATTCTGCCCGAAAGCACTGTGTGGGCATGCTGCCCTCCGCTTCCACGCCTACATGCTGGGCAGCAGTTACGCAGAATGGGCAGGTTGCAAGACAGCGAACTTATCCCTGGAAAATGGAAATGCATGAATAAATAAGTTTTGTCCCCCTGTGAGGGTTCATTTTGGCTGCTGCTATACTGGGCTGAGGTCCCTAACCGCACCCAGGTGGGTGAAAATACAGAGGGAGGTCTCTTTGGTAGCTGGCCAATGTACTGTCCTTTGAAATGTTTGGGCTGAGAATTAAGTTCTTGATGCATCTGACCATGAAGTAATTAACTGGAGGAAGTATTTTTACATAGTGCTGACTGATAAGAGAAAAGAAGGAGCAGGAGCCAGACGCTGAGGAGGGAAAGACTCTCCCAGGGCACCCTTCCAGTGGGTGAGGAAAGCAGAGATGCCGTCTTAGTCTGTTAAGCAGACAACACGCACTGCATGTGGGGATGGGAGCAGTTCTCGCTGCTACAGTTTTACTTCCTCCCGTCTCTACCATCTTCCCCAACCAAAAGTCAGGAGGCAGAGGCGTGGCTGTGGGGACGGCTGGTTGTGACCTTCTCACGCACCAGGTACGTGCTGTGGCGTGGGGTACAGAGATGAAGGCTCCTTGAGGGAAGCAGGGACCAGCTGTGAGACAAGTCAAGAGTGTGGCTATTGGTCTCCTCCAGCCCCTTAGAGCTTCCTTACAAGTAGTAAATGCTTGGTGTGGCTTTTCACCCTTCTGGGCCTGTTGGTCAGCTACTGGTAATTTTCTTTCTGTGCTCCCTGGAGATGGAGGAGGTTGTTTGCAGGCACGCACCAAACCATTCAATCCTGGTACAGGGTGTTTTGTTTGTTTGTGTTTTAACCGGGGTGAGGATCTTTTAAAAACACCTCTCCATCACCATCAGTACCATTGTTGCAGTCAAAGAAAAACCCGCCCAAAGCTGAACAGGAGCCTTTGTCTTTTATGAAGATATGCACAATAGGACCAGCAACAGCTATAGGTTTTAGGAGGTTGTTGCTGGAAATCCCATTAACTGGAAATTCCAGCCCGTTGGTTCTCCAGCCTGACCTTGAGTAGGTTCCAAGGCTCCCTGTGCCCCTGCTTTCAGTCCTTCCATTTCAAGCAGCATTGCTTGACTTTGGCCGTAGTATAGTCATGCTACATCCAAAGTCTCTGGTGCTCTTTAGTAGTCCAGAACTACGGTTTCCTCTCAGGAATGATGAGGGGGGATGATTAGGAAGAATGGTTTGACAGTCTCTGAATTCTTAAGTGCTACTTGTTTTGGGGCAATTTGTGCTGGAAATCTTTCCTTTCATAGCCTTAATCTATCACCTAGAGCTTCTGGTTTTATGGTTTTCTGACTGGAGAAAGGGTAATCTTTTATATATTGATGTTGATGACTGTGCTTCTTATGCCCCCAAACTGCACAGCACATTTATCCTCAGCCTAATACCCTCTTGAATGCAAAAAGAAGCCTTTCTTCTAGGTAGAAAGAATCAACAGCCTGAATATCAGTTTCATGGTCCCCTCCATATGTATATAGAATGGGGATAACTAACCTTTCTTCCAGAGGCTAATTGGATTTCACAGTTTGGACGCACCAATAACTCACCAGATATATTAAATTCAGCTTTACCATTGCTTCTGGGTAGCTTGGCTATTGACCTTCCTCCTCCTTGCTTTTTATTCTTTTTTATTTCAGTATTCAAACAAACAGGCACCTTGTGCCGCAGCCCTTTGGAGAGCAGCGTTTCTTCATGCATGAAGTCTTCCAAGCTGCTGTGCACATACATGCATGAATATTTCTCATTCCATTTAAATAAGCATCACAAATGCTTATTATAAAAATAATGCACAATGCTGAGAAGCTGGTGTCCCTACTCTGGTTTAGTTGTGTTATAACAAAATAGTCCAAGTGGACATAAAGCACTCATAATCAACCTACTGTAGCTATGCAGCCTAATTAAGAGGATCCGCATTTTTCAGCAATAAAAAGGTGTCAAAATTCCCTCTTGCATCAAAGAAAACACTTGATCACGCTGACTTGCCCATAATTTTCTCTTCTGAAGGTGAGAAAGGAAGGAAAAAAATCTCTACAGAAGAGTGGAATTTGATAGTTTCAAACTGTGTAGGCTTAAATGTAAGCCATGGCTCTCCATGAATACAAGTTGGGATCTCTGAATAATGTTTTAAAGAATGGAAATCTCACTGCATGTTTCTGTTGAGAGGTCAAATTATGGGCCTTGAAAGCTAGATGGCAGAGATGATTTTTCCTACCCTTCGTGACGGCTCGCTGCAAACACAGTAGTGAGGGGACAGCAGGACCATCGTCTTGCCAGGTTTCCACGTGGGTGTTTGGTGGCACAGAAGAGCAGAGATGAAAGAGCAGATGAGAGAGTCCCCTCCCCTTCCTGCTGGGTAGCTCAGAGAAGGGCTCCCCGAAGTGCAATTGTACTTCTGTGTATGGGCTGGGCGTGCAGGAGTGCTCCCGATCCATTTCTGAATGTCCACATCTGTGCTTTTTCTGCTCATCTTTCCATTGCTTATCCATTTTAAGCAGTTTTTTTTTTTCATAAAAGTGGATAAGTAATTCTGTGAATGCAAATGTGGAATCTATTGAGTGGGTGTGTGCATATTTTAAAGAAATAATTGAATCCAAACATCTCTTATTTTTAAATGCAGGAAACCAAAACCTAATAAAATGTAAATCAATTCAGTGTCTGCTTTGGGCTTGCAGCCTTCAAACTGTTTAAAAAAAAAAGTGTATTAAGTGCTGTGCATTCCAATATCAACATCTTTATTTTCCATCATATCTCTTTAACCCTTTAAGTCTTCTGAATTTTTTTTCTTCCTGGACATGTGATGAAGAGCTTGTCAGAGAAGAGAAAGCAGTTCATTTAACGTCTGCTCCGCATGTTCATTAATTCCCAGTATTCACTCTGGCGCGTGACCTTGCCGAGCCTTCCTCTGGACAAGTCAGTCTGTGTTTGGTTTTGGTACTGTGCTTTATTGATCGCAAACACCCAACTGATTAATTGCAAAGCACAGTCGCCTTTGTGAGGTAGGACTTTGGCCTCTCAGACCTGACATAAACACACCACTGCCAGTTTGCCTTGGGGTAGAGGTGTGGGAGTGAGCAGGCATCTAAAATACGTTAATTGTCTTTAGCTAACAGGTAGCTGGATGTGTTCAATTTTATAGCATTTATCAAAACAACGTAGAAAACAAGACTATGTCTTTAATTGAGTTCTGCTCCCGATAGGCTTTATGTGTGTATGGTATGCTAACTGTATTCTGTGGTCTTTTTGGCCTTAAGCTGCTTCTGAAGATGATTTTTCCCCTCTTCTGAGCTCTAGAAGCCTACAAGCTGAAGAAGTGTGATGATTTAAAGAAAGCAAATGGACATCTCTTTTCTTTGAACATAACTGTCAGATCTGCAGAAACTTAGGGGACATTTTGAAGCTACCTATGTCCCGGTATCGCTTTCTGTTCTGCTGCCTAAATTCTTAAAGAGGAGGGATATTGGAGAGAGAACAGTTACAAAGTCGTTATGACAGGGGAGAGAAGAGCAGAGGAAGAAGAGGGCACTGGCCCTCGCTTATCTTAAGACTTAGGCAGAGTCAAGCAGTTGGTTAAAGATGACGGTCCCCAGGATGGAGGATGGTCAGCCCCCAGGTCAAACCAGTGGTGTTATCCCAGATGTCCTTTGCTAGACCTCTGCCGGCCATTTAGGCAGAGATCTTTCCTCATTCCATGACGTAAGGAAGAGACAGAAAGTCTGGAAGCAGGACTGTGTAGATAAGTCACTGTTCTGAATAATCACTAGCTACAGTGTCTGATCATTTATCATTCAGCCTCACCTGGCTCCATCCGCTAAAAATAGGAACCTTTGATAAAGACATTTCTCAGAAAACTGAAAAAGACAGTTCAGTTAGCCCTCCTGGTGATGTATTTCTCTTCAGAGACATGCTCTGTCATCTTCTTGGCAAACAGTGATGGCCACTCCAGGTTACCGCAGGCCTCCCGCTAAAGTGGAGGAGATGCAGAGAGCTGCAGAGCTCCATCCTGCAGTGAAAGCTACCGAAATGTGGCTGGAGCCTGTGTTCCTGCTGTGCCGATGTTCATGCTCGCAGAGAGCGCCAGCAAGGACAACCCGTTAGACGCAGCGAGCTCTGGCGTTCTGCGGACTATGAAAGGGAACCAAATGAGCTGGTTAATCATGACACCTTTTTAAAGCACAGGGTAGGTGATTCAGACTAAGGCTTAAGTCTTCAAGCTTTTGATTTCTAATTCTTTTAAATTATTTCGTTAATGAATTACAGTTTTTAAATACTGCTGCTGCCTCCTGGAGGATGGTAGAAACAGGCAGTTACTCACAGCTGGCCAGGTATGTATCCGGCATATTTACTGCTCCTTTTCCAAGTGAGCTCAGACCATCCGTAGCATCACAGATATTTCAGCAAACTGGGAGTGCACATCCAGAGAGATGCTCGGAGCAA
Source organism: Chlamydotis macqueenii (assembly GCF_036417535.1). NCBI lineage: Eukaryota > Metazoa > Chordata > Aves > Otidiformes > Otididae > Chlamydotis > Chlamydotis macqueenii. The sequence goes on from NC_141566.1 coordinate 3,570,464, forward strand.
GCTTCATTTTGTCAAAGTCCTGAAAAACGCTTACTTCTACAAGTGCTGTATTAAAATGAGCAAGAAGGCTCAGCGTCTCTCAGAAGGCCATATCTTTCCTTTCTGCAATTAAAGTTGCTGCAGCAGGCACTAACGGACTGTCACTGCAGAAATCCCCTCTCAGAAATCCTGGATATATTGTCCTCTCAGGGAAGGTTTTTCTAACATAAGCAGAGGAAGATTTCATTTAATGAGAAAAGAAACCACGCTTAATGAAAGCCTAAGGAACTGCAAACAGTTGTGTACTCCCCAAAATCTCTGTTAATCTCTACCAACTTCTATTTCTTCCATAATAGATATTTTAAAGTATTTTAAAAATCAATCCTTGCCACAAAGAAAAGTGTTACCATCAAATCTATTAGAAATAATTGCTTTGTAAGTAATAAATCTGTGCCTCATCGACTGGAGTGTGAAGATTTAACTTCCTTCATTGGAATTGCTTAAGCTACAGGAATTGGAGAGAAAACATTTAATGCAGTATGATCCTTTTGAAGTCAATATTGTCTTTTTAATCCCAAATTTCAAATTAAATATTATCTTCCTTTAAACAAAGGCATGCACTTGTATCTTGGAAATCAATGCTATTTATCCTGCCTACTCTAACTATATACACAAGTTTAATTTGTGTTATAAATAAAAAGATTTGCAGACTTAAAAATGGAAGAAGACAAAATCTTACTGATTTGATGGTTTCCAGTGTTCACCATTTCAGGTGGCAGCGCAGGTCCTTGCGCTATCAGGCTACTATCGGTTTTTGTCTTGTGCTTTAATAAATTCATAGCTCACGGCAAACTGCAGCATTTAAAACCAGTAATTTTCAGGTTATCAGCTGGGGTAAATTTTTGTTGATGTGAACTTTTTTCAGGGTTTTCATGGTGTTCCAAACTAATTATTGGATATAATTAGACTAGTAGATTAGAGTAAGCTAAAGCAGAACATACACTTTCAAAACAGTCCAGATTACTCGGGGGCAGACTTGTACTATTCTTTTTTTTTTTTTTTTAATGGAGGAAACAGGAGAAAAAAAGCCCTTTGAAGAATGGAGATAAGAAGACTTATAAGGTTATTCTAGAGTCACTAAAATTCCCTAAAGCAATTAATGCAGGGTAGAGGTTTGGCCTTGTCAAGAACAACCCTGAGATATCCCATCCTGGCCCATAATGTCCGAACTAGCCATCCCAGCAGGGCAGCCCATGGTTTCCCAGCCCACGGCCTCTTTAGCTCCACGTCCTTCAGGGATGAGCATACTGAGGGCTTTCTCCTGGCGCTTCTCTTCTGTGCACCGCTCAGGCAAGCTGGCTCTGGTGCTGTTAAGATCCAGCACTTAGGTCATGTGTTTTCCAAAAAAAAAGTTTACTCCAGTGACTTAATGTACATTTGGGGCATGTTTCAGGGACGTACAGTCATGGTCAAGGATTTAAGTTGAATAAACAAAAGGTAAATAGAAAATACCACACACGTGGTGAACGTCAGCAACGCAGCTAAAACGGCATGCTATGTGACAGCTGTTATTTTCTGAATTTTGCAACGTTTTGCACTGTTCAATGAGAGTGGGGTTGCTTTTCGTGATGAGTTCTCAATAGTGGAAGTTACGGCAGGAAACAAAAGGGAACAAATAAAGCAAACACAGAAGTTATTGTTTCCTGAATATCAGGAGCTCTACAAGTAGACTATCTAATTTTTTTACCAGCCTCCAGTACTCATCCAGCCAGCTGTTCATAATTATAAAAAACACATAATAACCTACTATCTGAAGGGACAAGAATGCAGGAAAGTTAATTAATTGCAAGTATCTCTGCCTGACATGTAATCAGGTTTCTGTCCTTGTGCATGCTGGCAGTATGCGTCGCGGTCGGACCCTTGCTCTGAAGGCTTTCTTGGTTGCCTGGACTTTCTTTTTTGGTTGTGGTCGTTGTGAGAAGTTCAAGGAGAAAATATACACTTTGGCTTATGACCTTGAGACAACAAAAGCAGCTGTGTGTTCTTTCTGATTTCATCTTAAAGGCTGGGAAATTTCTGAACCCTTATGTTGGGATCTAGCTTTGCACTACATTTAATGGCGCAATGGTTTCTGTACTGAAGGGTGAGGCAAGCAACCCACGAGTGTTTTCCACGGTGTAAGTACTTAGCAGGCAAATGGGAACTTGTGTGTAGAGCCAAACCCAATTATTTGCAAATGAATCAGTGCCACGCATCCTCAGGGGGAGGACTTTAATACCGAGTGCTGGTTTGAAATGTCATCTTTTCTGTGGGAGAATTCTCTGTAGGTAACATGTGAACTATTTTCAACCTAATTTTAAGCAAACAGAAATTGGAATTCACTGAAGTTTGCAAAAAAAAAAATTCTGCCTTTGATCAAAGCCGTAGTAGATTTCAGTTTGCTCCATTTTGAAAGTCATGCCGATGTGAAAAACAGGCTTTTCACTGGTGTTTGACATCTTAACCAGAGCTGGCACTCCTAGGCAGTGCTTTAATTATACATTATGTTAACCAGTGTGAAATGCTGAGCCTTATTAAGATAGCCAAAAGCCGTCCTTCTAGTTGATTTATTAGAGCTTGAAATTAACTTTTCACAGTCCAGCTCAAATGGATCCGTAGATATGGAAATTCAGCTCTGCCTACATGAAGTGTCCCCACGGTTATCTCCTGCGCTCTCTCCAGTCCCTTGCCCAGTCCATCTGCCCTCTGTAAAGACCCCAGTGCCCAGACATGCCAAAACACTGGGCAGCGGCTGTCACCCTGTTACCTCCGTGATAAATGTCAGTGACAAATCTTGCGGTCACTTGGAATGGTCTCTTGAAAAAATGGAACTTTAAAAACCCCATATTTACCCTGGGCTCACTGGGGTGCCCAGATGTGTGGCTGATGGGCTGCTTCAGGCTGGCTGATGCTGGAGATGTTCCACTCTGTGTGTTTGCAGACAAGCCTTTTTTCTGCTCCTGACACAGTACTTAGCGTATGGCTGGGACATCAGGAGCTCAGGCTGAAGTTCTAGACAAAGTCAATTGGACAGAGGTGCTTTGTTGTCCCATTAGCACTTCAAACAGGTAATACCTTTGCACCTGCAGGTACGCAGGGGCTGAAGACCTTAGCCCACCAGTCAGTGAGACGATATTCCTCAGCCAGCCGGGAGGACAAAGGCAGATGGTAACTTCATCCTATGCTTCATCTCCCAGCTAGTTACAGAGAAGCAGGAGGACGGAAGACAAAGACGCAAGCCTGATGTGCCCTTGTGTCCCAATAGTCAGCCCACCCTTTGAATAAGATTTATCGCTAGGACGTGCTTTTCAAAGTCTTTAGACCTTCCTCCATTTTCCTTGTTCCTGTACCTAAGCAGGTATTTTGCTTGGGTTTTGTGATGAATATTGGTTGTTCACCTCTTGATTTTGTTAAAAATATTGTTAAAACAAGAAGTCCATCATCTGCAGAGTAATAGGGAGAGTTACAGATCTCTGATAGCATGCTTCCAGTGACCAGCCATGTATTTTCAGATTTCCAAACTCTCAGATATCAGGTCTCTGATGAAATTAGTGGATCTGGAGCTTCCACTCCCACATCTTGTGCTTTGCTTCTGTTTGATGCTGCAAGGCAAGGCACAGATCTGGAGTTCCAGATACTGCAAGATGTAATTTCCCTCTCTTTAGGATGGCAAAAAAGAGAAGCAAGGTATTCAGAGCCATTAGCCAGCATGACCATGTCTTCTGTTTATCTCAGACAACTTTCTACATCCTGCTCTTGTGGTGTCCCCAGACAGGGGTCTTAGTTTTAGGTGACTGGAAGCTATTGCTTCTCCTTTTCCCACAAAGCTGTCCTAGGGCAGAGCTCTCACCCTCGCGGCCACCGCACCCTTCCCCTTACCTGGTTTGTGCCTTCCCCACCACCTGGCCTTCTGTGGGATGGGCAGCTCTGCAGTGAGGAATGGTGCTTCATCATCCCGTGTCTTGGTGGCAAAAGCAGGGAGCAGGAGAGACAACAACTGGAGCAAGTCCGTGGATTTAAATGATGCTTGGGTGGGAAGGGCGTCCAGTGATACTTTGGGCCTCAGTGGTTCAGATAGCCTTTTTGGCTTTAAAACCTATCATCAAGCTTGCCTGCTCAGGAAGGTCTTTGCCTTCTTAGTGGTTGAGTCTGTTGGCACTCCAGTGCTCATCAGTGTGGGCAGCGGTGGCACAGCCTTGCCTGCCAACGTGGCATGGGGGGCACCTCTGCTTCGTATTTGAGAAGTAGCTCGGTAATGTCTGTGTCATTCATGGGGGTGACTGATGTATTCTGTCAGCTCCCGAATTGACTGGAAATGCCATACCTCATGGAATTTGCAAGGTAGTTGGGATTTGTTTTTCTCTCTTTTTTTAATTACACTTTTACGCTTGACTTGCCCAGAGAAGTTGTGTGTTGTGCACCAGGCTTACGGGAAGTACGGAGATCAGCAGAGAGGCAGCTCCCTCCTGTTTAAATTAAAACTAAGCCACATCAGAATGTTGCCAATTAAAAATAAAATGAATGACTTTGCTCTCTCTGTAGGTGACCTGTCTCCACGATTTCTTTGGGGATGATGATGTGTTTATCGCCTGTGGTCCAGAAAAATTCCGCTATGCACAGGATGACTTTTCTCTGGATGAAAGTGGTAAGATCAAACACACACTGCTCGCCAGTCTGTGTTTTTATTTGATTTCCATTCAGTTGCTTGTATCAAATCAAAACGCTGCATGCTATTGTTTTGGTTTTTTTAAGACCTGGTACACAGAATTTAACATCCTTTTGTGAAACTTGTACAGGCAGCAGTTATAATCAGGGAAATACTGACTGAGGGAGCTCAAGTCAGGATAGATGGACTCCTACACCATTTGACATTTACTGCAAGATCTGGCAGTGTATATCCTTTCAATTTTATCTAGTTGCAGTCAGATAGATACATTTTTATTCAGAACTAAACAGCAGAAGGACTCGTGTTCTTACGTACACATGTGAAAATTAAAAAACGGGAACCGGTTCCTTCTGCTGATTCAAAAAGCAGAGCAATAATTCCCCTTTTACAGGGGGCACTGGGACAGCACCATTATTTGTCCATCGGTTACACCTGCAAGCACAGATCCATAATAATGTGAGTCTCTATGATGAATTAAGCCATGAAATCTTTAATTTCACAGAATATACAGAGCTTGCTTGTAGGAGTTACCACCTACCCCGCCTGGCAACTGTGTACACCCACAGCGCAGGCTGCCTGCTGGTGCCAGGGAGCGCAGCAAGAGTGAATTAATGTAACTTTGACCATTTAACCTAGAAGAAAAATGTGGTCTCCAAAACCTCATTTCCCAAAGCTCTAGGCGTCCTGTATTGAAAAGCAAAGAGGACTTTTGCTGTATGCTAGGGAGTCAAGCAGCCTCTAATCTTCAAACACTGTATTTTTATGACTCCTTTGCAAGCCTGATTTTATTTGATGCTGGTACTTCTGACCTGTGTACTCCAGATGAACCTATTTGATGGTCTTGGGGAATTCAAAGAAAGTTTCCAAGATTCAGCTGAAACTTTGCAGGCAAAGAATAAAGCCTGTGTCAGGCTGGGGAAGTGATCAGTAACCTGAGCTTCATATTTTTTTAAACGCTCGGCAGTTGAGTCAGCTCCACAGGGACTTCCACACTGTAAAACAGTTTGGATGCAATCCCAGCAGAACAATTTGATGGGAAGCCCAGCTCTCTGCCTACACTCCTGGTTACTACTGATTTTTCCAGCTTGGATTTCTCTAAGAAAAATAAGGCAAGCCTGCTGTTGGGAAGGCACTGAGAAACTGCAGCTCTCAGTGGTATTTGCAGGGGAGCAGGGGTGCCCTGCACCTCTCAAGAAGCAGATGAGGAGCTATTAGCCAGCAGTGTTTTTCCGTTATACACGCATCATCCGTCCTTGTTATCAGCCAGATGCTGCGAGGAGAACTGTGAGTCCTGAGGTCTTGCAGATGAATGTCACTTATGAAAATCTCCTCTGTCATGGGGTACTTTTTCTTGCCTGTTTGGATGACATGCTCTTGGATTGCTGCTTATTATGTTCACTCTGGCAGGACATCAGGAAACAAAATGAAAAATCGCATAAGAGAGGATTATGTCATCTTTTTCCTCCTGACTGCCCACCATAGCTTCCGCTCCATAATCCCTATTGCTGAGCACTTTCCAGATGATGTTCCTCTGCCTCATTCACACCCGCTGGTTTCGGCATCAGCCCACGGAAATGTCACGCCTCCTGCGATGTTTAGAGGCCTGTTTACACTGACTTCAGCGCAGCCAGGTTTCTCCCTTTCGAACCTTGTTGCAGGGTGTGCAAATGCTCAGTGATCGCCTTTGGTGCACTGACGCTTGCTGACGGCTGAGCTGGAGGAATTCCTCACAGTCAGCCTTTCTGTGCTGGAAAATGCAAAGCTGAGTTTCTTTTCAAGGAATTACTCGCCTGGCAAGAAAATAAATCTGAAAGCTCTTGAAAAGATGCAACATAAAGTATTTTCACTTTTTAGGTTTATTCTTTTAGGGAGTAATTCAGGTGACTGAGCATCGATGTCTGACACCCTTTGAGACCCCCTTGGCTTCTGAGACATCCACACAATATGACTGACAGATATCACGCAGGGGCACCAGGAGACCCACTCTGCTCCGGGGAGACTGTACTCTGGTGTATCTCACAGAGCATGTGATGCCTAAAATGAATCATGCTCTAAGATAGAAATGTTGCACTGTTTTTGTTAAACAGCTGTAAGAGCCTTGAAAAATATTATGTCTGCGGTGACTGAAGGTGATTTTTCCCCATATTTTGGCTTGGCTGGTTAACACCAGGAGCAGTTATTGGCACACTCTCCCTAGAGGCTCACAATGTCTCATGAAACCCTATATTCTTTACTATCAAGGAGGGATAGTCTACCTTCCACACCTCCCTCACCCAGTCATTACTGCTGGTCATGTGTAAAAAATCAGGGCTATATCAGTGCTGGAGCCCTACAAGCTTTTCTGTGGCATCACCTGTGAGAAGTCAAGTACCTTTGAAAAAAAACAAAACACACAACTTTTTCTATCTCTGATTTACAGTTTCCAAAATCCATTTAGCAGGAGAGAGAATAAACTCATTGTAGGTTTAATTATCACCATGGAGCACAGAGCATCCTCTCCTCAGATTCTTATACTGCGTGGCCCAACAGCAAACTCTTTCCCAAACCATCCGGAAGAAGAAGAGATTGACTCTTGACTGTCTGAGAATGAGGAAAGCCTGGGGAAAAAATTAAGGCAGTTACATTTTCATAGATACACCAATATATAAATAAATAACACATACACTTAGGTCAGACAACTTGTTTTCAGTTGACCAATTATTTATTTGCTGCCTTAGTTGATTCCCATTAGGGAATCCAGTCAAGGGAGTCCTGAGTCCAGCCCATGCATGCTGACCAGAACTTTTCCATAAAAAACTGTCTGTATGTGGAATATGTACTTCATGTCTATAAAAAAAAAGATCTGTTTTTCACATCTTGGTGAGGATAATCTGTTGCAGGAGATGAGGTGAGAACGGTTAGCATTTAACAAAAAGGAAATCCCCTTTTTATTGCCACCTTCTTAAATGGGTCAAGTTAATAACTTGAGGGGTGGGAAGTGCTTTTTCTGTCAGCTTTCCATGTAAATAAACTCCAGTTTTGAAGATCTGGCATGCCTGAAATCCTGGGACACACGGAGGTTTGTTAGCATTTCAGTTCCCTTCTGCAGGACGCTGTAGATCATGTTTACATTTTCCACTATTCCTGCCCTATTTATTTTTTAAGAAAACACAGTTGGGGTTCTCATCTGCTCATGTCTTTAAGTACATAAATGTACTAGACTTGTTTACGCAAACCATTCCAAAAGGGATGAGTGGCCAAGACAGAGGACAGTTTTTCTAAAACCATTTTGTCGTCTTTGCTTTCTGCATCTGAAAAGTTTTAGCTTGTTGAAACCACAGAAGAGGCTGATTCAGGCTGGGTGAAAGCCTCCTGGGACAGATGTCCCATCTGCCACTTGGAGACCTTTACATCATGCCAGGAGCTGCTTGCTGGCTTTCTGCACCTGCATAAATTGCACTCATCATACCTACTACTACATCTTCATGGAAGGTTTACAGCAAATTAACTGGTTTTTTTGGCCTGATCCTTCCCTCAGTCAGTGTTGGCCATTTTCATTGTGCTTACGAGCTGGTGAGAACCAAGGCAAGGGAAAGAGCAGAAAATCTCTGGTAGAGCACAGGTGCAGAGATGGGCCCTGCTAGGGAGCCAGCCTGATCTTGACATAGACTGTCTCAGAACCTCTTCTAGAAGAGCAAAGCTGTTCTCCTCTTTGCCCTCCCCCTAAAACTATCCTTTCTGCTCTAGAGACAATGTGAGGTATCAGGTTTTCCATTACCTTTGATGTTTTCTGCTCTTTGGAGACAAAGCACTAAGATGCCTATGGGTGTTTCATACCTGGTGTCCATAGGCAGCAGGAGTAGATAGGGACATAACCACGGTTTCTGTCTGTTTCCTTAGAGTGCCGGGTGATGAAAGGGAGCCCTGCCGCCGCCACGGGCAGTAAGTCATCTCCCACCCCTCAGAAGAGCTCAGCAAAGAGTCCAGCCCCCATGCGCCGGAGCAAGTCCCCAGCCGATTCAGGTAACCATCAAGACGGTGAGTGATTGTTTTCTGCTGTCTGAATATTAACCACGCTCAAGAGAAAAACACATACTGTGTGCTTTTGGATACACTGAGCTTGGGTGAAGACTAGTGACCTTGCAATTGGAGAACTGGTGATGGGTTTATTGATATGATACTGAGACATTCATTCAGTAACAGAGAAGGAAAACAGAAATGCTGATTTGCTGCAGCAGCTTGCACCATTTGAGATGCCTCCTTCCCTCTTCAGTAGCAACTGAATTGGTGGTGTAGCACACCTGGAGAGCTGCAGAGCCTAGAAATTAAAGGCTGGGCTTAATATCACGCTTCTGGTAATTGATAGTTTTTAGAGTCATGATGGAGAGAGTGGATCTCTAGGTCTGTCATCTGTCTGCCTGGTTTTTTTCCAAAAGAGAACCAGACATGGCCTTTCACTAAAATGGCCAAATCACCAAATAAGCACTTCAGGATTCCAGGGGAGATTCGTAGCTTGAATTGAAGTGACCCACAGCATTAACACAGGTGATATAAAACAGAAATCGCTTTTCACCTTCACAGTAACACCTTGCATAGTGCATGTGAACACCTCCCAACAGTTGACCATCACTACATGTTGGATTACTGGATATAAAATTCTCCTGACAGTGTTCAGAAAGATTTTCCCCAGGAAGCAGTTGATTTGTTTAGGGCCTTTCGATGTTCTTCAGCTACTTAAAGAGTCATTGTGAAATTGGCTGGCACATGCCAAGACTCTGATTTTAGCAGTTATTTCTCTGTAAAGTGACTCTGCATTCATAGAGTTTTCCTTCAAGATTCCAATGCTGGCTGTTCTTAAACTCAGGCTTGCTATAACCTAAAAAGCTTTCACAGTCCCAAATTCATGGTAAAGTTGTGCGGGTACATTGAAGACATGATGGAAAATATTTAAAAAAAAACCCAAACAACTCGGAGTCAGCCCATCCATGAGTTGTGAAACAGCCTTTAAACCTTCTCCATAAGCATCAGGTGCTAATTACCAGGACAAGTAGACTTTATTGCATGAACATGTAGTCTAATGTGAAATGGCAACTATTGTGTTCCTGATTTTAACTGATTGAATGACTCACAGGAACAAACTGGTGAGTCATCTGATGGAGTTTAATGAACACAGTAAGTAGAGCCTTTCAGAAGGAGATTAAAATAACCAGAAACTCTGAACAATAGCCAGCTCCTGGAGTTAAGGCCAGTAATGAAGGACAAATCAAGTTTCTTTAATCCATCTAGACAGGGGTCTTTCATATTTTCCTGTGATTTCAATACAGAAAAAAATGGCAGCCTGTCCTGCTTAATGAGAATTAAAAATTACAGAACTCTCCCAGCGGTGGAAAGGTGAACAAAACCAGTTGTTTTCTCAGGACACAGAGAAAAAAAGAATACTGCTTTGTGTTCTCATCCCTTGAATTTGTAATAAAGAAAGGAGGGTCTACACATTACTTAAGAGTAAATATTTGCATAAACCATCAACAGGCTTAGCTGGATTTTGAAGCTGTCACATTAAAAAGGCAAGAAATGCTGAATGAAGCCTGATTAATAAAAGATGATCTGACCCATTTTTTTCAGCATTCTCACCTATCTTATTTGTGAAAGGATTGAAAAACAGTTTTATTTCAAGTATATTAAATATTTTTGCTATGCATTTGATCTCCTACCCATTTGTACCTTTTGGATTTGCTGTCTCTCGCTCTGCTGTGGTTGTCATATCAGAACTTGGAGTTTCCTTGATTCTATGTTATTAGTTTCTGTTCTTTTCAGTTCTTTTCCAGGTAGGTTTCTGTATTGTTTTTGTACCATAGTCTCTAAGGCCATTGTGACATATCTGGGCACTGATGTAAACGCAGATTCGGAAGAAAATCTTTATGCTGCTTGAGTGAAGAAAAAAGTCTGGACCCTCCTCATTACAAGCACAGCGCAGTTACAGAAAAGGATGTTATTTTTTCCCATTTCTCATCCTAATTATTCAAGTTCCCTATTAAAGCATGTGGGAAAATAGGACATTATTTATCAGCAGCAAAAATGAGAATGCGGTGGATTTACACGTGGACAGTGGTCCACACGCATTGTCCACAGAGGCAGCGAAGGCTTAAAGCAGATCGTGCACATGCAGCTGTGCTTCACTCCTTGGCAAGAGCTTCTATGCTGCCAGCAGACAGTGGACAAAAGCAGTACATCAGCGTTACAGCACAGAGAGGACAGAAAAACCTGCTTCAGCAGAGCTTGCCAATGCTAATTCTGAGGATGAGAGGTTGACAGCACACAAACGTGGCATCCGCTTTCTCTACCATTCACTGTAGGGATGCTTCTGATCTTTATGTGTCAACACATAAAGACTCCATGGCCACCTCTGAGTCAGGACAACAGCAGAAGGAAATAGATGTAGCAAGTCTGTAACTTTAGCACTGAAAAGGAAGCAGCTTCTAAGCCATTTAATGGCTCCTATCACCAGCTAGATGTGAACTGCAATGTTTCCCTTGACTGTCTTCTTACAGCAGTCCTGGTAGTGAGCTGCCTAAGCGGTCAGCTCCCATTCCAAAATAACAAGGATTATAACATGAAGCAACACAGAACACAAAACCAAAATATTTTGTTAAAAAACGTCAGAACAAAAGGCCGTGCACAGAAGTGCAACTGCACAGAGTACGCCAGCTCCCAGCTGCAGCGATTCGCGTTCACTGGTTGAACCTTCTGCCGGAGGTAATTTGCCTCCTGCCTAGATGTGTCACGGCCTCACTGTGAAAAGCTCAATTCCCTCTAGGCAGCCAGAGCCCTTCAGCTCCAAGGATATTAAAAAAATGAGGTAGCTAATCCACAGAAACACGCTAAACACTGTTTTCTTGCCATGGTACTTTTATCTCTTTATTTACCATACAGTCATTTAAATGAATGAAAAAGAAATGAATGAATGAATGAAAATGAAATGAGTGAATGAAGAATGAAGAAGTGTCTTGCTGTAAGCAGATGGTAACAGTCCACAGGCCTTGTATTCCCAAGGGGAATCCTTTCTTCCTTCTCTCATTAACCCCCACCCCATATATACACCTTCTCAGCAATGCCACTGTATTTCTGGTTTGATCTAGCTGTTCCTCCAGACACCGTGCTGACCATTCTGTCACGGGGCCGTTTTCACCTCTTGGTTCAGTTTGACTGGAAGGCCCTGGCTGCTCTGCCAGCAGTTCCCACTGGGCTTCCAGTATATCCTTTAGCTTCCCATCTCTTTGGTGCTGGAGCTTTGATGCAGTCTTTCATCTACATCCTCCACCTAACTCCCCCAACATGTTGCTTCCAGCAAGGTGCGGTTAGCAAAATGCAACAGGATTTTACTTCTCCCTCTACGAGAATCTAACCCAGTGCCTTTCTCTTCTCTTCTCTGTCTCCCAAATGTTAGCTAGTAGAGCTGAACTAGTTTCTCATATATCAGGTGTGAATTGAGACTGGAAGGGATTGGTGGCTCTACCTGGCCTGAGCTGAGCTTAGGTTGTTGTGTTTAAATATGGACTGAACACGCTAAGAAAGATATAAGCAAACTAAAGAAAATCCAGAAGAAACTTCCTGGGGTTCAGAAAGGTTGAAGGGAATAGACTGATTAGCTTAGAAAAAGGGAAGATCCAGAGGGACAATTTAACACTCTTCAAATATATATGAAGTATTAAAAATAGGATAATGATCAAATTTCCTGTGCATTTATCAGGGATAAGACAGGATATTGGTTTAATCTTTAATAAGGGATATATAGATCAGATATGAGGAACGCTTTTCAATTATAAGCATCTTAATCACTGAAGCAGGTCTTCTAGGGAGCTTGCTAGTCCCTGTCAGACCTGGTGCTTTTAAAAAATATGCTCTCTACTGGGGCTGACCCAAATAGATCTGATCCCAATTTAGAGCACAGAATTGGAGCTACAAAGCTTCTATGGATATTTCTAGCCTCTATTTTTCTTTCTATGAAGTCAGCTTTGCTAAATGACATAGCTTAGAGCAATAAAATCCAGACTAAACTACATGTGTAGTATACCATCCAGTTCCTTCTCCTAAGGTGACAGAGGAAAACTGGGCGTAAGGAGCTAAGTCGCTGTGCTGCTGCTGTGGTCCATGAGGTTTAAATGGGTTGGGTCAGCATGAAGTTTGGCAAAATTTCTTTAACAGATTACTCCAATAAGAAGCCAAGCCAAACAACAGACAGAGCTAAATCACAGGGGAGAAAATAATGATGTCACTTGCCATTATATCTTTGTTATAAAAATATGAACTTATCTCACAGTAACTCACATAACAAACGAGTTCAGTTGTATAAATACACGTGCTGTGATAGGAGAGTTTGTGATTTTTCAAACCAGCATGATCTTTTGTAGCACAGAGCCACAGGTACCAAAGCTGAAATTTGAAAATGTCTTTCCCCAGCTTTGCCTTGATTTGGTTCAGGGAGCCTACGAACAGGGCTCTGAGGCTGCAGGACTTTCATTTCTCATGAAAGAGTTGGACAGAGGGACAAAAGCATATTCACAAGGCAGCAGCAATTAGCAAAACTGATACAGAACGTCAGTCTGTCCTGACCAGAGATCTGGCTCCCCGGGGTCATTATCTCTGAATGTGTTAAAAAGGCAGCAGATGTCCTTTGGGTTGCACACAAGATAGAACAGCTTGTTACCCCACTTGCGCTTACTAACGTTCTGCTAGCTGACAATCCCCACTATGCATCCAGCGGAGAGATCACCCTCACTGAATGTGATGAGAAAAGGGTGCCAGCACTGCAGAGCTGAGCACCTGGAAGTCAGGAGGTGCCTGAGCGAAGGATGACTGTGCAATCGGAATTCTTCCGCTCCTGAATAAACACTACAATGGAGGTTTTATTTTTCCCACAGGCTCCTCTGTCCTGGAAGGCAGGATGACTTGTGCTCACTAAATAAGCTGCTACTTCTGCATTTGATTTATGCTGTCCTTGTTCTGGTTGTTGCCTCTCTTTATTTTCTTGGTGACACTTCAAACCCTGACCTGGAGACAAAACTATCCACGTATTTCATGGTTCTTTCTCTCACTCTTGTGATGTACAAGCATGTGCTCCTCAAACTAGGAACTCATCTGCAGAACCTGGGAACCCCAGTGGAGCAGGGAGTACTAACCTTGCTTTACAAACTGACAGAAAAAGAGACATCTCCACACATTTTGAGCACTCACTGTGGTCCTTGGGCCCTGCTTTTTCCAGTTCTGTTCAGTATTAGAAATCTGAGTTCAAAAGATGGGCCTCACTAACATCATTTCCAGGTCTCTGTGCTTATCATTGCTGGAAATTCAGATCCACAGTCCTAGTCACCCAAGCAAACCCGAGCAACACTCAAGGAACAATTGCCTATGAGAAATTTGTCTAAAATATCTGTGGGAGAAGCAGGCAGAGAATTCAGTTTACCTGCATCTCTCATAGCCATCTCAAACATGACATTATGCTATCTTCTCCATCCTCCCTCTCATTTTCTGCACAAGCCTGAATTATTCCCCAAGTACAAACTGTCTTGTGCACCGAAGGAGGTAAGGATCCGAGGAAACAAGGCAATGTACACGTTCATGCAATTAAAGGATGTGTCATATGCACAAAGGGGCTTTAACGTGAATTGAGGTTGCCAAGCAAATACAAGGACATAAATAAGACATAATACACAAACAATAACATGGTTGAAAAAAACCCAAATTAATTACAATAGAAGTTGGTTATAAAGAATGGTTTCCAATAGCCGAGCTGTCGGAGATCCTTACCTACCATAAGTCATCAGCAGATTTTAGTGGAGCAGCAGCGTTATACACCAGCTGGGATCTGCTCTTTGCCTCTTGTTATTTTTTTGGATTTTAGTTCAAGACAAATGCATGCAAGTTTGATTATGAACACTATTCTTCATGATAAGACAAAGAAAATTAAACTGGGCTTCTTAATTGTTGCTCCTTCTGCAAAAGTCTTTGTGAGCATTGGTAATGATACACATCCATCTCACTGGGTTTCTGATTTGGATGTCACATCTGTTTTTTCACTGGTGCTCATAAAATATTAACATCCCTGCTGTAGCACTTAAAAGTCTCACTGTATTAGGGAATTTATGTCCTTCCCTGCAGCAATTACATCTATTTGCTCACTCCGCCTGTTAGCCGTTCTTCCAGTCTTCCTGTTTGTGGAAGGGAAATTTGGGTTCTTTGCAGAGTTGTTAAGTGGCATTCTTCATCTTAGGAAGGATTGCTTCCTGCCTTAGGGTCAGTGACAATTGGAAATAAATAAAGAAAGAGACATTTTAGAAATTAAGAGATGGATTCTAGCTAATATAGATTATATTAGTACTACTGTACCTCACATTTTCTTTAACAGAAAACCCAAAGTCACTTGGTAAAAAAAAAAAAAAATTAAGGAAATCCAAGTTCTTGTTTTCAGAATTGCCTTCATTATATGGCATATAATTAGTGAACTCTATTTTTTTCCCAGCAACCTCGAGGGCAGCTCACTTTGTAGAACCGGAGCAAAGTGAAAAGTGGGATGTCGCAGTGCAGGGACCGGTGACAATTTCTGGGTTTCCGTAACTAGATTTTTCCCCCCACCAATAAAGAACGGTCTGAGTGGAATGGGGAGGTGAAGGGTCACTCTGTTCCCCAATTATCTGTAAATCATTATTTCTACCACCTTTTAAGAAATAACTATTTCCTCAGTAAGGCGCATTTGTAATGGGAAAGAAGCTGCCTGTGATGAACAGCCTCCTCCTCCCAGCAGTGCCCTCTGCATGGCGATGATGGATATGAAGACAGAAGGCCCCCATCACCACGAATCTGTTGAGCCTGAGCTGTGTTAACACGCCGGCAGCTCCTCCTTTGTCCTGTGGCTTAGAGCACATCTTTCTTTACACTTATTGAACTCAGTGTATGACCTCTACTTTTGGGCAGTGAGGCTGTGAACCTGAACTGCCCCCTCTTCCTCACCAGAGGATAACAGAGAAGAGGGACAAGGCTGTCCTAGGCATTAAAGTGAGAGTTATGCTGGTTTTGCTCTTAAAAATGCAACACCTGCACACCTTCTTCTTACTGTATGACACTTAGGTGTCCTCCAGACACTCAACTACTTGCTTAATTTTCAGTAACGGATTTGCATATTCAGCTATGAATATGAAAGCAGACGTCCCATGTGCTGAAACCATCCATCCTCCCGTGCCCGTGCCTTTACAGTCAGAGTAATGGTGTAGAGAGATGCTGGGCACTTAGAGAGCAGGACAACAGCTCTGGACCATGATATGCTTGTCTTTTTCTCTCTGTGTGAAACACCAACACAATTAAAAATGCTTTCTTTAAACAGCGTAGGGATTTGTGTAGTTATCTGTGGGGCTGGCAACACTTTTGCTCTTTAAGGAAATGACAATCAAAATATTTGGGGGTTTAGTTTTGTGGCTTGTGCTGAGTATGTTAACATCTGGAGCAGGTTTTCAAAATGTCACTTTCTGTAGACTTGACTGGGATACGTACTTTAATGCTTATAAGGCCTCCAGCTTGCTGCTGCTTGGATTGCAAAAAGAAAAGGCCAGAAAAGATAATATACTTGGACACAGCCAGCATGAGTTTGAATTTCTTTCCCTCAAGTAATGCTGCTTGGGGGGATGCAGCTGTGTGTGTACAACCCCTGCTTACAAGAGTCTGTATCCCTGGAGTTGACACACAACCTATGAATGACCAAGCTCACTACGGGTCAGTATGAAACACGGATTGTGACACCCGACAATTATAAAAGACATTAGCTTACTTCAAAGAACACCAGCGGTAGGAAAAAAAATTAATTTATCCTTATTCCATTTTGTTTGCGCTCACTTTTCTGCCTAATATGCTATTTACTTTGATTCCTTTTTAGTCCATTAAATGCATAATAGCTTGCCCTGACCTAGACTGGGGCCCTTTGCTTTAACTCAAAGCCAGGAGGAACCACCCTTCCAAAAGCCATTTGGTTTAAATGAATCATATTTTTTAAAATGGAGAATAACTATGTTTTCTTCAAAGCAACCCAAAAGGCCAGATTTTGATCTTTGTAAGAGGATCATTGCTTGACGTGATTCTTCTGTTCCTCCCCACGACGGACCATGTCCACTTCTCTGGTGCAGGCAGCAGAGGAACAGCAGAGCCTGCTCTGGCCTCTCCCCATGAGGTGACAAGGGACATGCCACCCTGTGCTTCACAAGGGCTCTTTTGGTCATTTAAACCTAGCCACAGCTAACTATATCCTGGGCATTCCAGGCAGCTGTTTGTCTGATTTGTAATGTGTATACTTGACATCTACCATTTCTTGTGTAGGAACCGGGATATCTGCAGCCTCTGGATTCCACTCATGCCCTTAAATGCCACGTGGTTTCAATTGAGAACATAGAAATTGTCTTTCTTTTTTTCTGGTGATGTGTATCTTGGATCAATTTGGTGAATATTTGTAGTGTAAAATATTCCTCCTTCAATCTATTTTGTATTTAACTGTATTTTACAGTCTATTATCCTGAACAGCTGAAAGCTTTAAGTTGGGTGGATAGCTTGTTTTGTTTCTCCTGCCTAACATGAATAAACTATAGCATTTCTGTGTTAAATGTTTGGATACTTTCCACCTCCCCGAAGAAGATCTTCCTCTTTCTTGTTTGACTGCTAGCTTCTGTCTTGTTTTCTGACAGCAAATGGGACCTCAAGCAGTCAGCTGTCTACACCCAAATCAAAGCAATCCCCGATCTCCACACCTACCAGCCCAGGGAGCCTCCGTAAGCACAAGGTATTACGTTTCTTATACCTTACTACATCCGATTCTTCCTTAGTCTGCTTGGATTTGTACGACATTTAAGTCATGGCTGTATTCTCTGGAAGCACAAATCCTTATGTTAAGTCAGTGGAGAATTTGGCCCATTACCTAAAAGCATTGGCACTCTGGGCTCTAGCAAGATGGTGAACGACAAATCATTGGCCTGTTTCTTCCACTGGAGTTACTAATTTGTGCTGGAGATCATCCAGAAGAGATAACTTAACCCTGAGCTTGTATCACTATTTGAAAAAGTTCACAAGTTATTGATGGATACGATCTTCATATAGATCAAAAGCATAGCTGAATCCAATGAAATCTACATTTTCCTCAGGACTTAACTCTGATCTCAGCTGCTCAGCCAAAGTTTGAGGAAACGCACCAATTTTAACACCATGGGTCCAGATTTATTATTAATTTATAACTGAGAAGAGGATCTGGCCCATAGTCTGAATTCAACAACTGCTTGTGTGTATTTCAGCAGAAGTAATGCTGTAAACTGCATCCTTTGCTTCAGCCATCAAGGACCTAAAATGCTTTCCAAACGCTATCTCACTTAGGACTTTGGAGATGAGTGTTTGCTTCCTGGTAAAGACAAGTAAAACTCACCTTCTTTAATGTTTTATGCATGTTTTCAGCTGGCTGATTTATGACCTTTCCAGCAAAGCCCCTAGAGCATTTGTAATAGATGGTGACTGCTGAGGGCAAAGCCAATCCATCTATGAGCTTGCCCACCAACCAGTCGGCAAACACAAAATGTAGCATTTTAGGTTTACCAGAATGAATATTCATGCGCCATTGTCTTCCTCCCAGGAGCAATTTCCTGCTTATGATGAAATCACTTTTCTTTTTTTCCCCTAAAGCTCACATGATAAATGCTTAGGTTGAGGTCACCACAAAGTCATGTTTTACATTTTCTTACATCAAGATTGTTGTGAATTTCCTTTCTGTGTATTTGGGCTTTTCTTGGTTTTGCTCACAGTTTTTAACTGTGTATGGGTCAGAGTCCAAGGAGAGCTTTAGTCCTTGAGCAGGTTTGCGTACCTCGTTCCATGCAGAACTTTCAGGAAGTGGAATAAGATGGTTACCCTAAAAAGGGACCCCGGAAAAGCTTTACATTCAGCATTTGATCCAAATAATAAACTTGGGCTTATTTCCTTAACCCTTCTAATCGATTAGAAATTACTTAAAATAAAGAATAAATCATGGAACATGTGATTTTCCTAGAGATTTGTCCTAAGGGTAGCTGCCAAATCAAGGTAAGACTGTTGTAGACTTACATCCAAAGAGACCTCTTCAAGGAGAGGTCCTGCTCTTTCATGCATGTGCTATAATGAGCACATTGATCAAGAAGCTATAAAAAAATACTCCTCAAACTTATCACTGAACAGTCATCTTCTGGTACCAAGATTCTCTTGCTGCACTGTGGAAGTAACCTGCCTTGATTTTAGCCTTGAACTACCTGGACAACTGGTCAGCCCCTCCAGTAACCAGTGCTCGGGTCTTCCACCCTCTCCTTGCGAGCTGCATGGAACTGGACCATTCGACTTCTTCCTTACGCATGACCAAAGGTGGAAACTGATTGTGTGAGTTAACATTTTCCTCTTTCTTCCTACAGGACTTGTATCTGCCTCTGTCTTTGGATGACTCTGATTCCCTTGGAGATTCCATGTAAAGCGACACGAAGCTAAATGTCCATATTGCAAGCTATGTTTAAGATACAGTAGAGTACTTCTGCCAAAATAAGCAGATAGGTGACTGGTGCTTTCAAATCAGACAAAGGACACACAGTTATTTGTCTTTTTTTTTTTCTGTGATTTATCCTCTGTGCCACAAATCAACACCTACCAGTCTATAGAGATAGAGGGATACCATTCTTCTAAGTTACAGGGATGCAAAATGGACATTGCGAGCAATTTGGGGCCAATATGCCGATGATCCTGCACATTTCCCGTTTTCTTCTATTGTTTCTTCTGCTACAACTGTGTAATTTTCCTAGTGATAGTAAAGTAGCTCCCCCAAAAGTGTGCAAATGGATCGCTTGCTGCTCGATCTGCAAGCTCAAGTAGAGCAAATGATATTCTCCACCCCTCCAAACTCCCAACGCTTGCCAGCTCACCTGCTCCTCACTTGCAGCCCTGATTTTATCACCTGCATACTAACTGGTATTTTTTTTATTGTAGGAGGGCAGGAAGGGAAATGATGTACTAGTTTGATACTTAATACGCCAGCAGAAGCTTGGATGAGGTTAGGAATGATTGCATAAGGCGCTAAGTAAGGTTAGTACAATAGTGATTCAAATATTGGGGGGTTTATTATTATTATTATTAAGAAAAAAAACAAGTAAGTCAGCTGAATTATCTGGAGTGGAACACCTTTCGCATCTGATCCAAAGATACTGCTAGCTGGTAACAAATTTTTACACCTACCCTATGGTATCTCTCTATCTCTGTTTGTAACAGGAATGCCTTGTGAACAACCAACACTGAAAACACTGTGAAAATTTGTTTTCAGGTTTGACACCCTATAGGTCACTTTTTATAGCAAAAAAAAATCAATACACTTTTTATAAAGGAAAACCTTGTATCTGTGTTTTGGGAGTAAGGATTCAAGCTCCTTCTTTTTTATAAAAGCTGGTGATTTTCTTTTGGTTAAAAAACACATTCAGAAAAATGTACAAAAAAACCAACCAACAACTGCAGAACAGTAATAACAACAACTCAGTTCAGAAATCTTGTCATCACTGCCAAAATAGACACATGTAGGGAAAAAAAGGTCAATTCAAAATACTGAATGTTTTGATAGTTTTTGTAATGTTTAAGACTACGTATTTGGTTTTTTACACTTCAGTATTCCTAACTATGGCCAGATTCTCTACTTCTATAACAAATGGAATTTTGTGCTGTTCAAGAACCTGTATTTTAAGAAACTCTTCTATCTGACAAAAACAAACTTACTGTATTTAGAGAAACCTTTTGCTTTTATGGATCAGTAATGACTCCTACAGAATGCAAAGTTCATCTGCTCACGCAGGGCTGGTGGTTTTTACAGCGCCGAAGCTTTGTCACAGGCTAGCTGGCATTGCCTCCCCTTCTCATGGAATAAGCTTTCAATGAAACTGATTATTACTGAACTTTACCTGAATGAAATCTGTGCAATCAAATCTTTCTTTGTTGCTCTATTTGCCTTTGTTTCAGCTTACACACCTATTTCCTTGCAACCCCTTGTGATTAGAATGCGTTATGACATTGTGATGTTTGATGCTACGTGAACGCTGGGTTGTTCCCAAAGCTGCTCCACATTTTGTTTGCTTGCATTGCCGGTATGAAACAATCTGTGCAGGCTGCATCTTTAGAGGTTCATGTGACGATACGTATAATGCAACTTAAAAAAAGAGATGTATCTGAGAGAGGCCAGGATTGGGAATTACCAAGGGGTCAGAGTTGTTGTGCACCAAATTTGCACCCAGCAGTTGTAGTGCATTATGATTTACACCCAGAGTTTTGCAGAAGCAATCATTTGTTCCCCTGAAGAACTTCATTTAATTTAATAACTCTCTGACTACGCGACTGCTAAATGATCGATTCACCTGTTGTATATAGAATCCTGGTTTTAGTTCAAAGGCTAAGGGCTCATGTTGAAGGTTTGAGGGGGAAAGGATGGTAGTGTGGACAAAGCATAGGTGCAGTGGTCAGGACACCTTCATTCAGCCCTTGGCATTGCCAAATTTCGTGTTTGAACGGGAGCAGGTCTCTTGGTAACCCTGTGCCTCAGTCCTTCTGTCTGTCCCTACCGGGACAATACTGTTCTACCTCACTGGGGGTTGTGAGGCCAAATGTTGGTTAACATTTGTAAAGTGCTTTCAGATCCTCTAAGAGAAGGTGCTGAAGTATCCTGGGTGCAGATCTGGTTACGGGTGCTGATTTTTGGCTGTTTAATCCTGTAGGTGCTACTGTAGATGCTGGTCATGAGAAAACATGACTTTTAAAGCATGAGGATGTCAAAGGCCATGGTTATGCTAACAATATTATTCATCAGAGCTTTTGTCTTGGTAAAAGCTTTAGTGGGACAGGTATTTTGACATGCTTTTACCCTCTCCTATCTTCTGCTGGAGGAAATCTTAGAGTCCTTCCCCAAGTCTCTGCCTTTCCAGGGACCCTGACTAGTAGTCATGACCCTGCCTGTTAGAGATTATGGCCTTGGACTCCAGTCAAAGTCCTGTCACTTCACTGACACAGGCCGTTCCTGTTATAGTCAGGATTAACATGTCCTGCCACCTTTCCTCTGAGTCTCTGCTAAGCCAAGAGGCCAGCCATGAAATCACATCTAAGTGCTCTTGCTAATCAGTAGGGGACACTCACCACAGATCCACCAGGAAAACCTAAATCTTTGATATCCATAAGCAGACTGAACTTCTAGAGCTGATGATGGTAGGAAAGGAGTCTGAGATGTGCTTTCATCCAGTGTCCACAAGTTCAGTTTGTGTAAGATAAAGCAGGATCCCAAGAGGTGAATGAGCCTTTGGAGGATTGGTTGTTGAGGTAGCTGTTGAGAAGTGGTTCCTTTCCTTCTTGCCACAAATCATGTTTGGTTATTTGAAGATGCTCTTCCTGGTGGAGCATGCTAAGGAATCACTGAGGCCTTCTTCCTGAGCTGCACCTAGTGACACATCTAAAACCTGACACTGCAAATGCTCCCTTGGGAGCGGGGTTTTGTTTGCATGAGGATCATCCTGAGGTGGAGCTGAGCCCAACAGCTCCTTCAGGGAATTAGGAGGACCTTGAAAAGGCCTAAAAGAGGAAAAAAAACTGTTCAGTGGGAAAAATAGCCATTCAAACCAGTAGAAGCCACAAAGAAAACAGGGTATGAGGTCAAACTCCCAAGTTTTAAAAAGCAATTTTCTAGGTAGAAATGCCTGGGCAGTAGGCAACGTCAGTGAGCATTTCACCTGTAACATATAGTTAAGTCTGTATTAATGCCGATATTGCATGAGTTCTTGTACAGAAATGCATGTGGAATGTTACCTACACCCAAAACTAGTTATCTTTGGCTTTGTAGGATCCCCAATGTAGATTTGGATACCAAGAGAAACAATGCATAGGCATTGTACCGTAGACATTTAAATACAGGGACAGCCCTGATTCAGGAAAGAACTTTAAAAAATGCTTAAATTTCAGCACGTGCTTTACTCCTGTTGATTTTTCACGAGCTCTAAGCTTGGGTTTGGTCAGAAAGCTTTCCTGAACTGGAATGAATCAGTAATTACTTTCAATATATTATAATAACTTCAGACCCTATGAGATCCTGGAGCAGATGATACTAATTCCACTACACACTCCAGAGTTTACCTTTTATTTTTTTTTTTCTACTTTTACAAGCACATAAAACTCCACAGGATATGAGGATTTGCCATATTAATTCTGCTATAAGAACTCTGTCTAATTTCCCTCATGAGGCTGCCTTTAGTGTTTTCAGAGACTAATTGAATCACTAAGACTATATTGTTTTAAAACAATACAGTATTTAAAACAAATTGGAGAGATCTCTTAAAGTAGCAGGGCTTTGTTTCTTTGAAATCTGCCTTTATTCAGTACCCAGTATGTTTTAGCAGATTTGCACGTACAGTAAAAATACCTGTTTCAGGCACACAATCATCAGGAAGGAATTAGAGCAATCCTCCAAGCAGAGACGGATGTATTTGGTATTCACACATTCCAGTGATGGCCTTGACTGTAGAAGATCAGGGCAACGCAGCAAAATCTTCAGCCTTAGGATTTTTGTCACTTGTAAAGCATTTATAATCCTGAAGTTTCTGGGTTAAAGCCTCATCTCTTATAAGATTTGGAGCTATTTCAGTGCCACCAACTAAATAGCCAACGAAGACTCTACACCTTGAAGTAATTTTGAAAGAGTTTGGTGATGGGACTTTACCTTGGTCCGCTCTACAGTGGGAGATAGAAATAGCTTTTGTCTGCCATTGTCTGTGTTTTCTATATCTGCACATTAGTTACAATCCTCTCAGGAGCTAGAAACACTAATTGTGTTATTTTCATAGGCACAGAAAAAGTAATTCTGCTTAGAAAACAACTGCCACATCTCTCTCTCATACTTAGCTAACGCATATGCATGCAAAAAATTGCACACACTGTCTGTTATTTCTCTCTCATTTGCCTGAACAGTACTTTTGAAGGGAAAAAAGGGAGGTAGGACCAAAAATAGTGGCAAGCAGCAAAACAATACCAGGCATTTTTAATAGGAAATAATGGCATAAAAGTGTCAGTTTCTCTTTATCCGTATGGATACTGATGACATTTTCTAGGATGCCTTGTGTTTGCTTTTTCATGCCTTTGAGGTCAGTGCTGGTCTCCTTGCTGCTTCTCAGAACACCTTGTGAAACGGCTCTGTAAGGCCATGCTGAACCCCTGCGCAGATGCTGTTCCAGCGACAGCTATCCCTGGACGCCGCATCCTCTCCACAGGGGCCTGGTATGGACTTTACGGTGTGAGACTTCGTTCTTGCAACGAGAGCACACGAGTGGGTTTTGTCATTGACTTCACGGGTACCCCACATCCACTCAAGGCATTTGGAGAGTTGTAGAGGCAGAATCAATTTTAGAGAAAGGAAGAAAAAATAGCCAAGTAAAGTAGGTACAAAATTAATCCAGAAAGTCTCTCGTCAAGCTAAGACAATCCACAACCAGAGAAAAGCAACACAGAGGTGCATTTATCACACACAAGGTGCCGATCATGCCCAAAGCAGAACAAAACAGCTTCTTTTTTTTTCTAGTGGTGATTTAGCCTTAAAGTTATTCTTCCAGCTGCTGACGGAAGCAGGCTGCAACAGTATTTGGGACTGGTGAGGTTCTTTGTAGAAGCAAATGGATGGCACAAGATGAAGATCCTTCTCTGTCTATCTAGATAAAGAGTGAGGTCAGTCCATGCAACAGAATTAGTGCTTTACGCAAGATATCTAGAAGAGATCCAGCTGAAACATCACCTTGGTGTAATGAGACCAAGAAGGTTAAGACTTTAAGTGCCTTCGAACATGCTTTGGGCTTGACAAGTGGCATTATACATGTGCCCAACAAGGTGTAGGTAAAAATGGCCTTGACAAAAGGGGACAGGTAGACTTAAATTCTTGAGATATTTAGCCCATCTCACATTTATTCAACCAGCTCTCAAAAATTACTGTCTCCAGAATCACAGATTTCTTCTGGCTGATGCCTCACTGTCCCATCTGTATGAATCTGAACAGGCCTCTCCATGACATCTCAGGAAATGTTAAAGCTGAGTCTTGTGTTTCACAGCGCAGCCGCTCCTCACTGATTGCGGAGTGAACTGGGCTGGGGTCTGCTGCACTGGTTATCGATTCTGTCGTTCAGGTATTCTTCACCCTCCGCCTTTGCTCCTGGCTTGAGACCTGGCGTCTCTCACTCCGGGTGCCTCCAGGTGAAAGGCCTGTGGCCAGCAGTGCGTACAGACCCCTCGTTTTGTTTTGTTCCTCTGGAACAGATCTAGTCATGTGATGTTTGTCTGAAGGTCTGGGGCTAAGCTGACAAAAGCCCCATGTGTTAATAGGGAGAGGGGAGGTGCTCAGAGATGTGAGTGAGTGGATGAAAAAGGTTTTTTTCAGCAATGCCATTGCACAGCTGTTCTGGCAGAATCCCAGTTGCAGGGTAGGGTATGAGTACTATGTCTGCGCATGAAAATGCAGAGCTTTGGCATCACAGACCACTGTCCGTCCATCAGGACACTCTGTTTAGAGAAGATTAAAAACAGAGACCAATTTTCAGCCCATAGATGAGCTTCTGAGCAAATGAGAATCAAACCTAGTGGATTCAGCAGTGGGATTTCAGAGCCATTGGCATTTCAGAGCTACTGGTCTTTGGCAGATTGGTTCTCCTTGTGCCATGGTGTCCCAGTGCATACAGAGCTGATCACAATACTAACCTCCATCTGTACGGTGCTCTGAGATAAGCTGATACAAAGACCTATGGGAGAGCTTGCTCTTAAGATTTATTCATTATTTAGCAAAGTCTGAAAACCTTACAGAAACAAAACAAGGTCCATTGTTTTTAGCAAGTCTTTTCAGGAACTCTGGCTCTTTCAAAACTATGCTGTAAAAATGCTTCATTATTTTACTAACGGTGAAAGACAGACACATCATTTTTAGGTCACCCAAAAGCCGTAGAGGAGCCAGCAACACCCCAGAGAGCAAGGCCGTATCAACATCCAGCAACCCAGTTCTCTCATCCTGAATGCAGACCCCTGCGGTCCCTCTTTTTGGTACATGTATGTGTACATATCGGGGGCAATTCGTGTTACCGTTCAGAATGTGGGCCTTGTATTTGTAAAAGATGAATACGACTAACGATTTCAGTGGCCTTCTACCAAGAAAACAGTGGGCCTGTTGTTGAAAGCTTTCTTGTTTAGA
Organism: Chlamydotis macqueenii; assembly: GCF_036417535.1. NCBI lineage: Eukaryota > Metazoa > Chordata > Aves > Otidiformes > Otididae > Chlamydotis > Chlamydotis macqueenii. The sequence goes on from NC_141566.1 coordinate 3,596,398, forward strand.
AAGTGTTCGTGGCCAGATGGCTTCATGGGAAAGAGTTGCCTTTCAGTTTCGTTGCTTCATGCACTGAGTTGAACTATTCTGGCCCTGGCTCTGTATCTCAGTGAACTGTAACTCACGCCTCTTGAGCCAGCTTAGAGCTTCCCTGGGTCTGACAGTTTATCACTCAAACAACTGAAGGAGGAGGACGCCCAAAAGGAATTAACAAATCTTTGCAGTAATTGGAGTCTGTCAGCTGAAAAAAAGAAAGTTGGCATCGTTAGAGAAAGATGCCATGATGGCCGGTGTCATGGGAAACAAAGAAAGAAGACTCGTTTCGGAGAGGAATGGTAGGGAGCATTTGTTAGGAGATATTTACTGAGTGATGAAAGGAGCTTGAACTTCACAGAAAATGAAATGGAAGGGAGAGCAAGAGGCAGAGCACTGGAAATGTCAGTGGCATTGATGTGTCGGAATAATAAAAGACAAAAGCCAAGAAATTCCAGGGACAAACAAAAGGGGAGGCTGGGGCTAGCTGAGGATCTACAGCTTGGTTCCGGACAGAAAAGCAGCAGGAGTTCCTGGCTGCATGCTGAGAGAGTTATTGCCCCTGCAGGTATCTAAAGCCAGGATGCAGGCTATCTGCCACAACAGCGTGTCCCCCGCTCCCGATGGCAGAAATAAGGTCATGCTTGGCCGCAGGCAGGAGAACTTGGTTTGAAGTTCCTCCCTAAAAGGGGGAAGGAAAGATCCAGCCCTTCGCTGAATGATAGCACCAACCTGCTGTTTGGTTTTATTTTTATTTGTCCCTATCAGATCAGAAATAGAAATTCATCAGCATGCTCTGGCTTGGAGAAGGACAGGCTTGGCACACTGGGGAATTGCAAGACGTGTGCAAGAGAATAACGAGGGCACCTCTGAACCTCCCATCCCTTCCCACGGAGCTCAGCAAGCTCTGGAAAAGGTAGCAACCCACTTGCAGCAGGGAAAAACCCCAGGACAGGCTCCTGGAGGAGGTTACATCGATTTGCTGTGCAGGCAGAGGGACTGATGGTGACTTTGTCCGTGAAATGCCTAGCCATGTATGGGAGAGCTGCTGCACTCAGTAATCAATGGGAAATCCATGCTGAACAAGAGCATCTGTGCTGAACACTGGTTTTCTCATGAGATCTTTTTTCTAAATTCAGTTGAGTTACAGCGCTTGTGAATTTAATCCTAAAAGGCAAAACAACTGACTTACCTGAACACATTTTTTTTGCTGTTTAGTCTCAGATTTTTTTTTCTTTTTGCATAAAGATTGCACCTCTTTGTTTCCGTAGATTCTCAGATGCTCAATATAACACATGTGAAACCCAATACGCCTAATTCTCTGCTTCTCTGAACAGGCAGAAGCTCCTCTGTAATTAAGAGAGCTGAATCCATTTGGTCCAAGGTTAGTCTCCTATTTCGAAGATTGATTACTGTCAATAACTCTTGTGTGATTGATTACTTAAGTGCAGATTCAGTTTCCTGGGTGACAGCTGCAGAATTTGCAGAGAAAACCTCACTGACCTCAGCTATAAAGTGATCTCTTGTCTGAACCTCACATAGCAAGTTACATATGGCAGATATTTTGTATAGTTTCATTATAGTTAACGTTAAAGCTGGAAGAGTTTTCTTTGTTGAATATCTTAAAACTTCTAGAAGTTAAAATTAAACAAGGAACCTTAGTAAATCAGGGTCTCATCTACATTTTCTGGTTCTAAATATAGTTCTGCTGGCTTTATCTCACTTCACTCTCATTTCAGTCTACCAATAGAGATGCCCTGAGCCCAGCAGGTTTATGGAACTAGAAACAGCATTTCTATTTCTTCCAGTATTTTTCTACTCTAGTACCAGCTAGAACCAAGCAGAATAGAGATTTATGGTTGGCTTGGTTTTTAGAGAAAAAGATTACCAAATGCCGCTGAACGTAAAAAGGAAGGTTCAGTTCATTTTAGGTGACTCATCTGAACTCAAGGCTGCTTTTGATTTTTATCCAAGCTGGTTCTCCATCTCTATTTGCAAGTTATATATATGAAATTGAGATTAATTTGAGTCACATTTGAACAGCGGGGTTGTTGCAGAGCAAAGTGATTCACCTGGCACGTGCAGTCGGGATGAAACACGCTGGCACTTGGTCAGGGTGGACCTGAACCAAACCCTGGTTCTGAACCCTTGAGCTTCTGAGAAACCCATGTGCAGAGTCAAACTTGGGAAATACTGTAACAGACCAAATGGACCCCAAGCTGGGGTCCAGGCCCAGTTCTTGAAATGAAGAATTTTACCTTTGAAGAATCCCTGTGAAACATTTAGTGGGTTTTGTTGTTGTTGTTTTGGTATTTTATTTTCTTTTTATTTTTTTAAACTCCAGCATGCCTGCTTTTCTCCATCTGCTTCCAATCATTGCACAGCAGACATGGATGGGTTTTTAATTCACTTCCCTTTGCAGGTGGCAGCTGAAATGTAGTGATAGTCTGTCTCCCTCTCATGCTGACCACACAGGCACTGAGGGATGCAGAACACACAGCTTCTTTCCCTTTTCCCCCCACCCCTCTTTACAACAGAAGACCTTTTTACAGATTTAGTGTGATGTCTAAAGATGTGTCTCCTTAAAAAGAAGAATGTCTAGGGAATTAATTGCACTGCTAATTGGTGTTTATAGATAAGGTGAACCAGAAGTATTGAATGTAAGAACAAGAAAGCCTACGAGTTATAATTACATGCTGAATTCTGACATGTAAAATTGTTGTTAGTTTGCTTCTTATTTAAATGACGTGTGATCTGAGCAGCTTTATCGCCGTGGCAGTACCGGTACAGCTGCGATTATCAATTTAGAAGACACCCAGGGTCTTTTAGAAAGAGGAAACCTGTCTAGCCAAACCTCCTTCTTTCTCTGAAACGATGACACATTCCTCTCCATGATACTCTGTATTTTATGACACTATTTAGTCTAGAAGCACAGGAAAGGAGTAGCAGCTTGCTGCCTTTGCTGTTCCTAGCCTTTACTTATTTTCTTAATCACAAATATACTCACAAGCTAGGGCTAGCGGCTCTCGTCGCATCCTGTAAGCCCGAGTTCTTCGCGCCACTCTTCTCTGAAGAGCAAGAACTGCCTTCGCTCAGGGCCCTGCGCTCTGCGGCTCGCTCCGAGCTGCAAACCTGCCGACGAGTTGCGCGGAGGGAGGGAGATACGCAGCTGAACTGGCACCTGGTCATGGATTACTGTCTTAGGTCATTCGTTGAGTTTGTATGAGTTCATCATTAATAACAAAGCTGCAATATAATATAACTGAGAGGCCGCAATATATTTTCTATTGTCATTCCGTGGGTGGGGGTTGGAGGGGTTTAAAGTTTAGCTGGTATACTTTAAACTCTGTGTACATAACCTTGGAGGACACGTGGGTGGTAAGTGTTCAGTCGTTATTATGTTGGGACTGGAAAATTTCAGTTTGTTTTTGTTTAAATAATAAGGTATTTAATTAATGACATTGTACAAAGAGTTATTAATTTAAATGGTGCTTTTGTTCTCCTAAACCAGATCTGTCTAACCTTTCTTTTTGGCAAGCCTGCAGCAATCCTAATCACGTTGACTTTTGTACCTTGGGGGAGCGCGTGGAAGGGGAGGGGAAATGCTTTTCTCTTCAGATAAATAATGTTGCCCATCGTTAACTTTCTGCTTGGATATATACCTTGAATTTCCTTTACACTGAATTTTTATGTGAAGTTCTCTTAAAAGGGACAAACCAAGCAGAGGTTATTCCGAAAGATCTCAACTGTATCATCTTGTAATATATTGCAGCTTTATGCCAATGATTCCTTGCTTACCTGTACACAGTCCATGCATGTTCTGAACTAATTTTGCATTCTCCATTTGTGGTGAGTTATTTAGCATTTTAACCACCTTTTGTGCCATTCAACTTGTACAGAAAACATTTTTATTGACATTTTAAAGGGAGGGGGAAGAAAAGAAAAAAAAAACAACCCTTCTGCTCCCTAGTTGTAGGTAGAACTCAAGTTACTTAGCGAACAGATGTAGATGAGTGGTTGTAGTGTTAGAGATGTTAGCTTGCTTGTGAACAAGCTTTTGAGAGTAAATGCATGGTCCTGTACCTCTCTCTTCTTAATTAGCTCTTCCTTTCCTCCTGGCAAGATTCTCTCCCTCTCTCTTACTCTGTCTTTGTCTCTCTCGTGGTTGTAAAGTACAGATTTGGGCATAAATAAAATGATAAACGACGAGGTTTGAAAAGCAGTTCTCAACAGGTTCTCTCGGGGAACTTATTTCTCACAGCGCCTTGCCTTGGCACTTTGATCAGACTCTAACTTTCAAGGTAAAACAGATGGAGATCAGTCACCTGTTGCCTCTGCTTGAACTGGGGAACAAGTTAAATTTTTGGAAGTTTGCATCACTGGTAAACGATGAGATCTTGCTGATCCATTGCAGCTGAGGCATGTGGCATGTGGTGTATTGGCCGTGGCTTCCACACCTGGTTGTTCTACCTGGGACTGGTCCCACAGCCCCTGATTTGCAGAGTTTGCACACACTTTTTGATTTTCCTGGATACACAGTGCAAGGGGGTGGAGGATGGTATATAGGAATTATGTTGTTAGGGGTTCCGTAGACAACTCCTTCTCCACACTCCCAAGCTCTGAGTTGAGTACGCAGGGCTTATTGTTTAATAGCTGTGGTTCTGTTGGCAACGGAGGACAGAAAACAGTCAAAGGCTTGGAAAAGAGGGGGTCACTCACAAAGACGGATTTTGTAAGAAATGGACTTAAAAAAACCCCACAAAGCCCTGCCACAAAACCACAAAATGTACCTAGATCCACACATCTATCCCCCATGCCTCTTCTCCCTTAGCAGAATTTCCTTTTGTTAGAAAATTTGACTTTCTAGGAAAAAATTCCATTTTTGTGAGGTGTTGTGAACTGTTTTTACTACTTGTAATAACCATCCCAGGTCTGAGTATTCTTGTAATGCAATGCCATGCAGCAGAGAACCTGTCCACTTTATAGCTTTGCTCTCAATATTTGTTACTCATTGTTTTCTCATCTTAATGTACATTTGCAAGATGTGTGTAATGTCATTTTCAAAAAATAAAATTTGGTTTCAATATTTAGGCCGATAAAAAACTTTCTGATGCTTTTATTTGGCAACTGTGTGTGGACTATGGTGAATTATAATGGTTCATTTTTTACAATTAACATTTCATTGTAAAAAATTGTTCATTTTTTAAACATTTTTTTACAATGAGGGTGGTGGAACACTGGCCCAGGTTGCCCAGAGAGGTGGTGGATGCCCCATCCCTGGAAACATTCCAGGCCAGGTTGGACGGGGCTCTGAGCAACCTGATCTGGTTGGAGATGTCCCTGCTCTGTACAGGGGGGTTGGACTGGATGGCCTTTAATGGTCCCTTCCAAGCCAAACCATTCTGTGAGTCTATGATTTTGATTCATCAGCTTTCTCAAATCAGTCTCACCTGTGCAAATGCAGAAGAAACACTGGGGAGGAAATCCGATGGCCCTGAATTAATTCAGACCCCCATCTGCCTGACTGCAACAGCTCAACCTGGGTAGGACCCATCCTTTTGACTAACGGGAGGAGCTCAGTGTGCGTCCCACAGTAGGAGATACGGTAGAGGTAAGGGCAGCTCTTTCCGTACGTGCAGCATTTCATTCAAAAGTGTGGATCCAAAATAGCAAGATCTGAACTCTGTCTTGGCATCCAGGGCCTGGGCAAGGCCTGTACAGTCTCACATGAGCTTTGGGAAGTTTGGTGAGATTTGAAAGATATGCTGTGTTTGTCCTGCCTTCCCACGCAGGCCTGACAAAGGTCCAAGTTCTTCTTTTGCAGCTACTCTGTCAGAACCACAATGAAGACAATAACATTCTTCCTTGTAAGCCTTTAAAAATGTTAATAAGGCTTAGACCTCCACATTTAATTATGTAGTACAAGCCACTTTGTGCTGTTTGTTTCTCCTTCAAATCTGCAGAATTAAAAGTGAGCGTGGTGAGTCAGCTCTGGCCATCCCTGTAGACCAAGCTGCTGTGAAAAAGCTCAGATTCTCCCCAATGTTTCATGCTCGGATGGAGTCCTTTATCCTTTTCTCCCTGTGGTCACCGCACGTCAGCCCAGAGAGGGCTGTGCTCTTTGCCCACTAGATCCACAGGAGATGCTACGCCAACTGGCAAACAGCATCGGGGCTACAAGCACATAGCCCCACTTGGTCAACTACTGGCACCCACTTGTGATTATCATGCCACGCTTGGACAGGCAAGAAGCAGCACATACAGTGCAGTTCTGTTTGCATTGAAAGACCACACTAAAAAAAAAATGCAGTTCCCAGAATAAAACCAGTAGAAGAAAAACACCCTAAGAACAGCCTTTATGTGAATGTGCATGGACTGAAATTGAAGTAAATGTTATCAGAAAAGCAGAACAAGTACTTTAGAAAATACTCTGCTTGTGTTTTTATGCACCCCAAGAGCAAACAAAGCACACCAGTGTCTTTTCTAGGGGCTATGTATTAGATGAGGTCAATAAAAAACCTAAGAGGTAGTGCTGCTGCCCATGTGAAATGTTCTGAAAATGGCAGATTTAAAACCCTCAGCCCGCTGTGTGCATCTATCACAGCTATTCCAGGGACACTCGAGAGTGTTAAGAGGAAGCCTACACGGTGGCAGTGCCAAAGTCCAGCCTTCCTGCTACACAGCCTGGATCTATATAGACACGTACATCGGGTATCCCTGAATATGTTGTCTCATCAGAGCAGCAAAACAGTGCTTGTTTCCAAAAGGTCCAGGTTCAAGTGTGTTGGTCCTATGTGGTGTCAGTCATTCGGACTGAAATAAATGTTTTCGCCTGGTTGGAAAACCTTTGCCTGGTCCTTGACCTAATCACCGTTACTGGATGCTCAGCCATTGCTCGCTGTACAATCTGGTTCCAATCAAAGAAAATCCTGCCTGTCAGGCTTGTCAGCTGCAAATGATCCAAGTTTTCTGTGGTTGCTGGCTTTGAATTGCAGCCCAAAATATGGCAGCCAGATCCATGCGTAACAGGACATTTACTGCGCTCTGTCAGCTTGGCTCTGTGAAATGCTGAACATGGTTGTAGCGTCAATGCTATGGCTCAGGGTTTATGTAGCGATGTTTAATCTTATCTTTTCTATAAATAAAACACCTTTAAAAGTCAACAAATCTTGATGATTTACGTAGTTTCTCCCACAGTCTGAGCTCTGTCCCTTGTCCTCCACTTCACCCATCTGCTCCCCACCCCAGCCTCTCTCAAATACACCTAAATGTCAAAGGTACAGGTTTCCGTGTCTTCACCGTAATGCAGGCCCTGCACACCTGCAAACAGATGTGGCTTCATTGCGAAGAAGCACCTTCTCCTGCTTTGCTCAGGACAGAGTCCACCATCAGGCCACCAGTGTGGTGCAAGGTGGCAGTAAACGTGAGAGCCAATAAGGGATGCTGAACAAGTCAAATCCGCTGCTTGCTTGTGCTGGAAACCCATTTATTTTAAGCAAAGGTCTCCCCACAGTTGTTGTACCCAAATGAGTGTTGGCAGTCGAACAGCTGTTTGGAAAAGACTGGAGTTGTTTCTTCTGACAACTGCACTCCAGCCACGATGCGTGTGTCACCTTCTAATTTAAGTGTTCAGAGGGTGCTTTTAGCACTCACACACTTACGGGAAGTGCCATTACGCTGGTTAAACCTCTATTCTTGTAGTCACTGTGAGAGAGTCACAGCCAGGAAGGCAACTGGAGCTGAGGAGAAAAAGGTTGTTTCCCAAGGTCCCTGGCAACGCGTCAGTTCGGTGACACAGGCTGCCACTCACAGCACTGAGGCTTCGCAGCAGGCTTACTGTTTTTAACGGTATGTGGAGGCTGAGGGGGATTTTAGATCACTGGAAAGGATGTTCAGCATCTGTGTTCAGATCTTGGTCTTCTTGAGCCCAGGGCAACAAATCATGGGTTTGACCACTTTCTCAGGTGCACCCTTTCACCGTACGTCATAAAATCTTGCATTTTAAAGAGTTTCTCTCAGAGGCTGACACCACAGGCTGGCTGCTTGCTGCTCTCTAGACCAGTCAGTGATTGTCCACCTTCTAAAGCCGAGATGTCCAAATGGATACGAGCGTCCATAACCGTGAGGAGATCCTCTGGAGAGCTGCGAAAAGACATTAGTGGTATAAACAACCCAGTGGAACCACTTTAATTATATCAGTGCTTTATCAGTATCATTAGGCTGGCCTGCATCTTTAGCTGCCTTAAAAGCTTACGAAAATCTGAACGTAGGAGACGTGACTAAGAGCCTGCGTACACCACACATTGTGACACGGTGCAGAGATCTCAGCACGACAGCACTACACTAGCTTGGGTCCTGAAGGCAGCACAGCTCCCTGCAGACCTTGGTGCCTTTGGGACACGGGGTAGGATCATTGTAAGATTGCTGAGGCTCTTGGAAGAAAGCGCTAGAGCAGCCAGAAAGACCTTCTTCCTGTAAGCAATATGATCTCCTCGGGGTTTCAATTGCTGGTGGAACAGAGGAACTCAATTGCTCATTTTGGGGATAGGAGGGGGACGAAGATGCCATTCTCTGTATGGCTCCAGCTTTGCTGCAAAATAAGGCAGCAAAGCCAACCTAAGCTTTTATTAGCACAGTACAGCAGCCTGACTGCAATAGCCAGAAAAATTCTCACTGAAAATGCATACACAGCCAGATCTGTAATCCGCCTGTAAATTATGATTTTTGCTACACTGCCTAGAAAGGTGACCAGCATCTACAACAGGATGCAGCAATAAAACCTTGATTTTAAAATTAACAGGTTACCAGCCTGCCCTTTGGAGAACAATGCACTTGTGCACCCAGGAAAGACAATCTTTGGAAGATCCTGTTCTGTCACAAATTGTTCATGCTTTAATTAAAAAGTCCTCATTGGGAAAGAAGATAACTATGAGATACGTGATGGGAGGAACACAGTTGATCTATAATGAAATCAACTCTCTAATGAGGTCGCCCACCCAAGTACTACTGTGCACACGCAGCAGGAAGATGAGCCAAATGCAGTGAGATGAGGCCAAGCTTTTGTAGCTCTGCAAATGAATCAGTTGTCCTTTGGGTGGGGAAGGGGAAGCAAAAGGGGAGGCAGTGCAGTTATATGCTGGAGAACCTGAAAATAAGGGCAAATGTGTCCTCCCATGCCCTCCTCATTGCTCCTTTTAAAGGGCAATCTCCTTATGCTGGTGTCTCATGACAAAGTACTGCGGAACAGGCTGCCAGGCACGGGCAAGTACAGCATCCCCCTCATGGCTTATTGCATTAAAGCAGAAACTCAAACACACCTTTCTGTCCCCTTGACACAGATTTTGATACAGAAAAACAAGCCTGCCCTTAATATCCTTAAATCTAAATGACTCAAGATACTCTGCTGCTGGTCAGAAAAGTAGCTCAGCTGTGACTTTTAAAAATGTCAGGCAATAGCACTAGGAAAAGAGCAATTAGACCAGTAGGCTACAACTCAAGACAGACAGTTTCAACACCTGATGTGGCCACAGGTTTCTGTGTGACCTGGGGAGTCGCTTGGCAGATGCCCAAAGTGGGCTTAGAATTTCTTTGGATTTCGGGTGCCAGCAGGAAGGATAATCACTACTCCAGAGTCTGCGTAGAGTTTCACATCTGAAACTGGAATAGCTGCTAAGAGTTACCACCATTATCAGCAGCAGAGCTGGGATCTGAAACTGCAAGAAGACAGGCCTTCATTAAATAAAAAAAAAAGCCATTATGTGGTCAAGTGCTCAAGGTAAAACCTCCTGGGCTCCAAAGCAGACGTGAACTGCAGTGAGCATTGCTAGAGCAAGTGTTGTAACAGGGAAAACTAAAGCACACTGCCCCGGGCCATTTGCGTGGGAGCGCAGCGCAGCACCGCACGCTCGGGAGAGCCTCAGACGACGTTCCTGCAGCAGTGTCATCCCACAGACCATGAGTGACAGAGCAAACACGACCGAATCTCCTTACAACTCCTCCTAATGTTAAACGAGGCTTTGATTTAAGCCTTTTTCAGAGGGGCACCGCTCCTAGAGGTCTCAGCTGCTCAGATGGAGAAGGGAAAACAGTTCAGCCTGAGAGCTTTTCTCATGACCCTGAGACAGGAACGGCTTTATCCAAATCCCACGGACAAACAGGAGCGCTACAGGCAATGTTTTAAATATTTAATGTTTACACAACACTCAGAATACAAATGGCAATTCAAAGAGAAGGAAACCCCTGTGTTCTGTAAGCTCCTCGGGGAGTTTTCTCTTCATGTGTGTTTTTCAGCATGATTGACGTCTGCCTACACAAATGGTAGATGGCAGCATATCATGTTTCTTGGGTGCCTCTAAAAACATCTGTCTCACTGCCTTTCCGCAGGGCCCTCGCTGCTGGTGTGAGCTCCACACCCCCCCAGAGAACATCTGCCATAGCACTCCTGGGGAAAAACCTGCCTCATCCACGGGAATGCAGGAAGGCAAAATGACTTGCCCAAGGGCACGGTTGGCTGTGGAAGAGCACCCAGCCTCTTCCTCCCGTCCCTATGCCGTTTTCCTCCCTGAGCATGCCTGGGCACGGCCTCCTTGCGCAGAACAAGCGCAAGCTGAAGTGAACTCCATGACCACACGATGGCGGCTCTCCTGGCCCTTTGCAAGGCAGCCGACAGGCACTGTCCCCAGCGCCCGAGGGACCACCATGCCGAAGAGGCGAACCCCTCAAACCGGTGCCAGCAAATGCACTTCCCGCCCCGAAGCCACCCGGCGCAGCCAGCACCAAGATGGCGGCGGGCGGCCCTCGGGGAGGGGCGGGCCCGCCTCCGCCTGGCGCCAGCGGCCGCTCGCGCACCGTTGGGCGAGGGCGCCACCTAGCGGCCCGCGCTGGCGCCGCCCGGCCGAGGGCCCCGAGCCGGGAGGTGGCGGCGGTCGCGCTGCCGCGCTCCGAAACCGGGGCCCGGCCGGGGGCACCCGATCGGCCTCCCCGGGCCGCGGAGCTCGCCCCGAGCCCCTAGGGCACTCTAGGCAGAACAGCCTGCGTGGGGGTGGCTGGGGTCGGGCCAAAGGAGCGGCCGTCGTGGCTCTCCATCCGTGAGCAGAAAACTGTTTTTCTCACAGTGCTGAGCAGCCATTTTGTTGCTGGGGCCTGGGGGAGAGCTGGGCTCTGGAGGGCTCAGAGGCAAGCGAGGTTTGTCTGTTCAGGGGAGTCCTGTGGCCATTCCTTTAGGCTGTGTCTGCTCTGGAGTCATGTCCCTCTGCTCCTCTTCAGTCACCTTTCCGCCATGGCCAGCCTGCCTGAAAAATAACTCCAAATGCCCGCCTCAAATCTCACTCCTTCAGGGACCCTGAGAGATGACAATGCTGCCTTGATTTTCCATACTGCCTTTAAAATAATTGCTGTCTCTGAGTTGCAGAATTGGGCCTTTTATTTCTCAAGGTTTAGAAAATTTTCTTATGATTGTAGTTAGGAAGTTGGGGGATAAACCTTGCCCTATTGGCAAAATCTTCTGTAGCCAGGGGCAAAGCACAGCCCCTTCTGTGCCCTGTGTTTTAGGGGTTCTCTTCCTTTTACTCAGTGCTGCATGGAAGGTTCACTGCCAGCGAACCGACAGTCTGAGACAATCTCTCTTGTCATTTATGCTATGGAAGGAAATATGAAGGAACCTATTACCAGAATCCCAAGATGCAGGGGATGAGTGATCCACATTCAAAATACTGTTGTTGAGCAGAATCAGACCTCGTCTGATACACAATTCTGAAAGTTTTTTGTGAATCTTGGTTAGTTTTCAGATTCTGCCTCTTGGGCTCTTCCCTGTACAAAACTGCTTAAATTAGAAAGAGTAGAGTAAACATGTAGGATTTAAGTAGAATCTCTGCTGGAAACCACCTAATGTTTTATTAACAAATTGCCCCGTGAAGTTAAATGAATAATAGATGAATGTAGTTCTGGTGGGACACAAGAACCTGATGGTGGAGTGCGTTTGCAAGGTGATGGGTAGGTTGCAGGCTTCTGTGCTAAATAGTCATGAGTGGGCCAAAGCCTTGCAGTAATAGCTCTTCTGACAGGCATCAAAACAGCTATTTGAGCAAAGCAGTCTGGAACTGGACTGAACTGTGAAACCAAAAAGTCCTTCGGTGTGAAGAAGACCCTGTTTTTGCATCCTTCTTTGTGAAGATAGCGTTTCTGTGAGAGTAGCTCTCCTGGATCAAGGTTGGGTGGGAAGGGAGAAACAACGCTTAGTTGTAGGCAGCAGGATGCTGCAGATACTGAATGAATAAAATAGGGTGGCTTTGGACTATAGCCTGTTCAAATTCAGCTGCTGCCACCAGCTTTGGGCATTGTTCAGGCTTGTTATGATCTTGCTAGTGTTTGCCTTGTTCAGACCTCAGAGGTATGGCAGCCCCAGCAGAGCTGAAACAGATGCGAATGGGAAATGTGCCACATCTGCTGCTTGGGATGAAGGGTCACGTTGCTCCCAAAGGAACAGCTTCTTGTCTGATCGCTGCAGTTCATTTATTCTAGTAGCCACAATTAATGCTGATACCAACTAGGATCGTTATTTGGGACACCTCTTAACCACTTTAATAACCGTTCAGAAGTGCTGCCCGTTGCTCTGGTAAGTCCATAACTGTTTTGTGTATCCTGCTATCAAATGTTGATGGCCCCACAGGAAGGCAGAGCCAAAGGGCACTACCTGGGTCAAAACAACCCCTTGTAGTCTCTGGCAGCCATGTTGTAGCAAAAAGCTGTGTCCTCTCTGCAGCTGTGGGTGATTCTGCGTTAGGCACAGCTGGCAGAGCACTGATTAGGCCATGTGCTGAGTGCCCTGGGAAGGTCAGTGTGCTGCAGCGGAGTGAGGAGTGGTTCCTGTGCCTGGACACGAGGACTGAGAGGTGTTGGATTTGCTTGTGGATGCAGGTTTGTGCAGATGGCAAAGCATCTCCTTGTAGGGATGGGTCTGTATTTATGGAGGTATGGCTGGGTTTGGAGCATAGGGGCAGAGCTAGGTTCTGAATGTCCAGGTGTGTGGGAACTGCTGCCTTGCGCAGGAACAGGTTCTGCTGTTTGCTTGTGCTGTGCTGTGCTGTGTCTTTACACAAAGGGCCAGCTCTGGGCTCTTGTTTGCCTGCTGAGGGTGCAGGCATGAGTCAGGTTTGGAAAGCAGTAAGTCTAGAGCAGAGGAGAGTGTGGTGGGTCACTGCTTTGGGGGGTGTTGGCAGGCTGTGCAAGACAGCAACGGGGAAGTTGGGGTGCTTGGAGATGCAGCACAGTCACTGATGTGAACCAACTTAGAGGAACACGTGATGGTGATACTCAGGACATCTCCAACAAGGAGGCTAAAGACTGCTGGAAACATCCAGGGATTTCAGGTATTATGCTGGAAGGTTAAACTGTCTGCAGTAAGTGAGACCTCTTTCCAGACCACAGCAGTATACGTGAGCATGATTACAAGCTTTTTCTGTCACGGCTCTGCAATGAGACCAGAGCTGTCTGGTTACCCTTGTTTGCTGCCTATGTTGCTCATCATGCTGCCTGTCTAAAGGAATTCTTGTTTCTGACGAGACTTCCAGCAAGACCTCCTCCTCAGCCTAGGCAAATTGCATACAATTCTTGGATTACGCCGCCAGATTTAATACTGGTATGAAAAAGTTCTCATGGTTTTGTTCCATGTTGGATCAAAGGCAGCTACTGTGAGAACACATCTATACAAGCTGTGAATATTTATTATCAGCTCGCAAAAAGTAGAATTTTGTTGTACTCACGCGGGATTTTTTCATGTTCTTCCCTCAACTGCGCAAATGTGCGCGTAGTATATAGAGGGCAGACGTCAGCTTTTTATTATGCCTTAAAGTCTGGTCTACTTACACAACCATGAATTGAAAACACATGGCTTTAGTATGTAGGTCTTTTTTACTCATTAAATGCTAAAACTGTAGTGGCAGTTTCCAGGGACTTTCTGTCCAAATTTCAGCATGCCTTCAAAAGGAAGTGGGGTAAGTGCTTTATAGGAGAGCAAACAGCCCTGCAGCGAGCCTCGCAGTACAGAAATTTATGATACTACTTAACACCTCATCCTCAGAGTGTGTTCTGGATGTAACTCAGCCCCCGAGATCCAAACTCCTTTAGGCAAAGAGGAGATTTGCTGAATAGCAAGGTTTGTGAGAAGGAGTGGACCTATTTCTAAACTTAAAACAGTTATGCAAAAATAAAGAGGACTAAATAGAGGAAGTAAATTGGAGGCCATAGTTAAAACTACTGGTACAGATTAAGTTTTGTAATGTATTTTGAAATGGTGCTTGTTTGAAAATTGGACTACATTTTCTAAAATATAAGTAAAAGCCACATAATGGTAAAATAAATATGTTATAATCCTCAAATGGGAAAAATTTAATGTCAGATTAGTCCAAATGTTTAGGGTTTACCCAAAACGAAATTGGGGCTGAGCAGAGTATGGAGAGAAATTTGTTTCACCAAAACCGTTTCTTAGTGTCCCATTTTTTTTTTTTATTTTGCCAAAGCACAGAGAAATGTTTTATTCTTGTACTTCTAAACGATGTAGTTACCCCCACTAAGCGATATATCTTCCTTTCCTAGCACAGGGAGAGGAGCAGGACAGGACGGGTGCTTGAGTGAGGCTGGGCTGCTGGTGATGGATCAGAGATCCACGGAGATGGGTTGCTGTGGTGCAGAGCCCAGGAGCAGCTCAGCCTCCTTGGGGCTGAGGCTGGGGACTACGGGAATCTATTCTGTCCCGTACAGGGCTGCTTTGGCATTCAGGTTGTTTTCTTCTCCATGAGTGAAACAGGAATGGCAAAATTGGGCAGTTCTAGACCGTGAACAGTTAAGCCAGGAGAAAGCACCCAGCAGTGCGCGAGAGCCATCCCCAAGGCTGCTACAGGCTTGCCACGGTGCCAGAGCCAAGGGCACAAAGCCACTGCTTGGGTTTTGCTGCATCTTGTGCCCTGCACAACCCCACCCAGCTGTGAGTCCCACAGAAGCCATCTGGGACTCTTCCCCACGGCCTGGACGGGCCGTTATTGGAAGGGACACACTGAGGCAGAGGCATTGACGCTGGCTTTATTCAAGAGAGGAACAGCGTGCAGCCTAATAAGGAATATAGTCTTTTTTCATGGTGCACATGAATCTGCCCTGTTTTCTGTACAAAAAAAAAATAAATGCCTGCAACTCTTGCCAAACAGCTTCTCATCACCTCCTTCTTTCAAAGTTCATTCACAGTCACAGCTGACAAACAGCGTACTGGGAGTAAACAGGGCTCTGCATTTTGAGTCGGCTCAGAAGGTTTCCTGGTGTCCCTGTGATTCATCCCTGGAAGGGTCATCCTGAAACACACCCCTTGGTGATGAGATCTTGGTACAGCCCAAAGAGTTTCAGGTTAAGAAGCCGAGGGGATCTCTGCAGGAGTCACTTTGGAGTTTGGTGTGCTCAGAGCAGGGACGGACTTCAGCCAGGTAAGTGCCAGAGGAGCCTGTAAACTGGTATTTACGTGATTTGCACCTTTATCACCAGGGTGAAAACTCTGTACATGCACTAATGAGCGCTTCAGCCAGCGTAGTGAGAAAATGCCTTTGTCTACTGCAGAAATGTACATGTCTTTTAGAAAGTCAGATCTCGACTGTATGCGAACTCTGAGCCAAATGCTCGTTGCGATTTAGTGCAAAAGCATGGTTGCTCTCGTTTCTTCTCAGATAACCAGTCTAATGCTAGTCTTCTCTCTACAGGCTTCATTCACACTTATTCTGAATAAAGGGGCAGACTGGTAAAGTGTGATTTGATCTCAGTGCTCATATAATTCTGTTTTCCATACAGGCTCTCATCTTCCCAAATACTGTCAGCTTTCACTTTGGATTCTTTCACTGTGAAATTCAAGTGGTTATTTTACTTTTTTTTTTGTTGTTCTTGTGAAGGACAGATTTTTATACTGCGTCTAAAATAGTAGATAATAAAATAATGGAGTGGCCTGATAGGGAATTAGCCATTAATCTGCAATCATGGTCTTTTTTTTTTTTTAAAACTAACTTTATGAAAAGGCAGAATGGAGAGACACTGGAGTTCTGATGAAAGTTGTTTCCTGTGGTCTCAGCACAAAAGCTTGGCTTGAATGAATCGACTGACATTGCTGTTAGTGGGGTTTTTAGAGCTTATTGTAGATCACTTGACTTGGATTAATGTTAATTGTAACAATTGGCATGTATAATACTAAATTACTTTTTTTAAAAAAAATTCAAAATTGGAGCTGTACCTCTGTGTAGGTAGCTGCAGACCTGTCTGGTCTTAAGGCTGCAGTGGAAGCCACTGGAGATCAAATGTTCTTTGAAGGATACGGACACCTGTGTACAGAAAACTCTGTCTGCCTGCGTATCCTTAGCAATGTGTCCCATAGCTGCTTTGTGTCTTCACTAAAAGGCAGGTATTATACTAGTTTAGCTAAAGGATCAAGCTGTACTAAGGTTGGATGCTGTGCAGTATACGCAGCCCAAAACAGGACTCCTTTCATGAGAGAAAGCAGCAGCATAAAATGACCAAGTGGCAGTTGCTGTCCCGAAGCAGAAGTGACTGCCCTGAGCACCTGCTTCCGAGACCTGTTGAAAAGGTAGCAGGTGCTGACGGTGCTGGTGCAGGGTTGTTTAGAAAAGCATTTTAATCTTGCTTGTCAACTGCAGGCAAAGTGCCAGATATTCCTCCTTGTGCTGCTCTGGGAGTCGGGGACCCTCAGAGTCCGGATGTGAGTAGACTTTTTTGAATCCCGCTTTTCTAGTTCGGCTGAAGGCAGCAGGGCAGCTTGTGCTGCTTTTTGACAGCAGCAGCCTGTGCCTGAGAGCACTCGTGGAGAAGTAATTCTCTGTTTGGGGTGAGCGGAGTCAGGCTGCTGGGCTTCCCTCGAGGACTGACCTTGGCATGGAGTTGTCTGTGCTGCAGGTGTGCACGGCACAGGGGAGGCGAGCTGGGAGCGTGGCTGAGCTCAGTCCTGGTAGCCTCATCCTTATAGCGTTTAGTTGAATTGAAGGAAAGAAGCCCTGGGTTTTTGTCTCTGCTTGCAATGATATTTAAGCATTTTAGCCATTGAAGGTTTCACCTGGAAACCGGTCAGTTGGAGACAGGTCTGCTCTGCTGCTGACCCCATTCCTTTTTAAATCTTTGCCTTTGCCCAAGGGGAGAGAGAAAATGGTTAAAAGCTGTTTCACAGGCAACTGCACTGAGATAAACTCTCACAGAAGAGGCAAGGAGGGTAGAGAGGGAGTAAAGCCAGAGTTTACCCTCTCCGAGTGTGTTTGGCCAGGACTCTGAGTGGTTTTAATCATGAAATCAGCGTTGTACTGCTGAGTAATCCCATGCAGATATGCGTGTTGATTCTGCTCAGTTTTCAAGCTGAAAAGATCACATGCACCCCTGACAATCAGCCCTACAAATTCAGCCTCCTCCTGCTCATGCCAGATGGAGTCCTCCCCCCTTGGCCGTCATCACCTTTTCTCAGCTGCTGTTTGCTCCACCTGTCCAGCCCCAGCACCTGAACGCCGGAGCAGCTGTGCTTCTTATTGTGGGATGGAGGGGTTAGCCAGCACCTCACACTCCACAGGGCTGCAGAACGTTTGCAGGGTGTGAGCCCCGACTCCAGCACTCCCTTCCTGAAGGGTAAGAAAGCTCTTGCATTTTATATCACCAGGACCTGACTAGAAGAGAGGTGGGAGAGAGAACAAACTGTGAAAATCAATGACAGGATTCCCGGCGGAGCTCCTGCTCAGCTCCCGGGCTTATGGGAACAGCAGACTGGGTCCTGAACCGACATCCACCCTCCTGAGCTGCCTTGCCTGGGCTCAGGCTTTGCAGTGCGAACTGCATTCTGGCTCCCGGCTGAAGTGCTGTACAAAGTCTCTCTGTCCCAGCAAGACCTAAAAGAAAAGCCTGCTTAAGCATCATGACGTTCCTGCTGTCCAGTCCTGTTCCTGGTGTCCAGTTCATCTCCCCTGCATTTCTGCTTAGAAGTGATAGGATATGGGCAGATATTCTGAGATGAAAATGTGTGAGTTTTCCTCTCTCAATTTTAATACCAATTATGGCCAAACTGCACAGCAGAACAATGTTGGCACCTTCCTGTTTCTGTGAGAAGACAGATGCTTGTGTATCCTTCCCTTAGCCAATTCTTAAGCTGAGCTAGACAGAGAAACCTTTGTATGCCTATTGAAGTACGGAGTTACAGAGGCCATAAAATAGTCAAATTAACCTTATTTTCTTGAAAAAAATCCAAAAGCTGGATAAAAGAAGGGCAAATACTGTGCAATCATGGTATCTCGAGAGCATGCAATAAAACT
Source organism: Chlamydotis macqueenii (assembly GCF_036417535.1). Classification (NCBI taxonomy): domain Eukaryota; kingdom Metazoa; phylum Chordata; class Aves; order Otidiformes; family Otididae; genus Chlamydotis; species Chlamydotis macqueenii. The sequence continues at coordinate 3,614,748 of NC_141566.1, forward strand.
TGGTATTTCATCCACGCAGGGAGAGCGTTGTTGTCCAAAACAACTGAGAAGCCCTGGGACCGTGGTCATTAAAACTAGGCCGGGTGCTGTTAAATTATCCTGTGCAGCAAATTTGATCCCAGTTCAATAAACTCTTACTAATGCAATTGTGTAGCTACACAATACAGATTTAGCACAGACTTGATACTTTTATATTGGCTTATGCAGAAAAAGAGAGGAAACCCAGTCCAACACAAGGACTCCCAGTGCAGTTAAGCGTGTTGAACTGTTTAAAAAATCTGAATGAGTAAATTTCTCCGGTAGCAATGCTCTGTGTTACAGGCAGGATACTTCTGATGCATCAGTAGCAGTGGAACAGCCAGGATCACAAAACCGCAGTGTACGTGAAGTGGAAACTTTTAAACTGCTTTAAATTCCTCCGCGCTTTTAATACAAGTTTGCAAAGTCACTGCTTTGTAAGGACCTGGGATCATTCTGCACAGGAAGAGAGGGCAATAACCTTTTCCAGCTGGAGCCCTGGAAGTGCATTTAATTAGTCTTACAGAAAACTAGCTCAGACTCATTTAAAGCTTTTGGCTGCAGGGCTGTTTTTTTGGAAGCAGTCACTGATTTGGTTTCTCTGAAGCAAGCTGAGTTTGGAGAAAGAAATGTTTGGGAAAACACTAAGCTGTGTTTGCAAACAGTTAAATACTTGAGTCCCTGTTTTGCTGCCGCAGTCCAAACAGTGATTTTGAGGTTTGGTGATCAGTCAGTATTGAAAGAACAGAGTTGGGAGGTTTTTGTGGACGGTCAAGACAGCCGCACAACTGCACTTAGAAAAGAGAAACCCAAGAACCAGATGTTCGTTGTTGTTGGTAATGCTGCTGTTCGCATGAAACAAGAGCAAGCTTGGCACCTGCAAACGGGTAGTAATCTTAAAACCAGGATGCTACCCCAAAGCATGGCATACACTGCGTATATCCTTGCTGGCATTGCTCCGTGTTCTTCCCAGACGGGCTCCTGGAACAGCAGGAATGTGGCTGCAGGGCTGGGGGTGCCTGAGCTTGGGCACCTTCATCTCGGGATCCACTTGCTGGAAGAAGCAGCTTTATGTTCAAAGCTGTGTTCAACTGTGGTGTTAAATTCTGGCTAGAAATGCACTTTGCCCTTTTAGTCCTGGTGCTGTGCATGGAAATTCCTCCGAGTCCTGCAATTGGAACGAATTCCTGCAACGAAAATTGGGGTGTGTTATAAAATGTATGTGTTGCGATGTGGCAGGCTGCTTCATTGAAGAGGAGTTTAATCTAGAACAGAGGGTTCCCTGCACCTGCTTGGCAGGGTTCGCTTTTGGGACTGAAAGTGCTGATTTTTGTTAAGGCACACCCAGCTCTGTGCCGTCTCTGCGCCCCTCCTGCAGGGATGGGAGTGGGAGGGATGCTTCCGCGTGCAAGCTGCCTCGCTGCTGAGGGTGCAGTTGGCTTAACAGCCGCAAGTACTTCTCTCTCTTTTTACCCTCTGTGTTGCTTAGTTACACAGTGACAAAAATGAGGTGACTTCTCAAAGAGGTGACTTCTGTTAGGTTTTGTGTGCTTATTGCATGAATTTAATGGTAGCAAGGGTGTAATTTTTCCCCTCGCGTGCCTGTCTAGACAGTTAGTCAGTCTTGTTTGTTGTGGATCTTCTATGTAGCAGCTGGGGAAGAGAAAGTTTAAGATGGGAAAATGTGAGTGTAAAGAAATGCTGTTGCGTAGTAGAAAAAATACTTGCAGCTCATCTTAATGCTCTTGTGAGGAACTGGATTTCAAGTGAGTGTCCCTTTAACTTAAGGCTGCTAATAACTCCAGGAGCTGGTGTTTGCCGCTGTGTTGAATGTGATTTAGCCGTACTCTTTCTGGCCCTGACACGGGGAAGCATCTCTGAGTATTAACTGTAAGTAAAAAAGAAATGCTGAGGCGGGAACGCTGCAAGTAGAGCCTGATTGAACAGGGGACCTGCACTGGCTTATCTTCGCTGTTCTGCTGAAATCCTTTTTCCAATCAAAATAGGAATTTCACTGGAAAAAGACAGAGTCAGAGAAAGATGTTAAAGCTCAGTGGTTGAAAGCTGAGAGATGTGGGACCTCCTGTCCTCCTGCTGTTATCGGGGGGGATTGCCATGGAGCTGTAGACCCTTGGGGTCAGCTGTGCTGCCCGGAGAGGTGAAGTGCTGGGGAGCTCAGCTCAGAGGCTGGAAATGTTAAAGAGCAAAACTGTAACTGTATATGGCCAGGGAAGGAAACCAAAAACATAAGAATGGCTGACCTGTAGAGCTGTTCAGGGCTTGTTTTCCCCTCTCCTTCCTCCCTCTTCTGTCCCTTCCTCTCTACAGAGCAGTAGAGGGTCTCCGAACTGTGATGCGGTATTTTTAGGATCGTGTTTCTTAGTGCTCGTTACGCTGCGTGCGGCTCACTCTGTATCACATGACGGCGCAGCGAGCCCTGGAAAGAGCGGCTGCCAAGCCATGCTTGGTGTTTCCTCAGCGCGGCTGTACGTTCGGAGTGTCAGCCAAACCAGAGGTAAATCTGTTGGGTGTAGAGCAGGAGAAGCTGTGCTACTGCGTGCTGTGAACCTGAGAGAGGAGGAGGGAGTGCAGTTCTTAGTTTGGGAGCTTTGGTATTCAACTGAAAGTCAAAAACTGGGAGCTGCTTCAAAAATAAATCTTGGAGTGGGAGCCAGGTGCCTGTTGTCTGTCTCAGCCAGGTTAGGCCATGTCCTGGACACCCCAGGAATGGAGGGGCTCAGCTGTGGTCCTCAGTGCTCAAACTACCGGGCTGTTGTGTAGCAACTGCATTTACATTCTTTACTGTGGACTTTCCAACAAGAGACTTCTGCTGTGTTTCAAAAGGGTGGGTTTGGGTTCCTGTGAAAGTGGACTCCTACCTGTTTACCGGGTGGTGATGGGACTTCAGTTCCGCTCCAGAGCTCAGTGTCTCCTGGGATGGGCAGCCCTGGGAGCCTGAGTCCCTTCCGAAGACACGCGCTCAGTTGTTTGCTCGGGATGGCACAGGGAGCCTGGAGAGAGGCAAGCTGACAGCCTGGCCAGAGAAGCCTCCTCCTTGTTGGCGTTCCCCTTGGGTGAGCGCCGTCCTGCGGAGCCCAGGGTGAGGCAGCAGCCTGATTTCACGTGCTGTGATTTATGACCGCGTTCTGCGCATTGCTGCGAGAGTGGCTGTTGTGTAATGGGGTGTTAATCCTGGAAGAGCTCATGTTCCAGTCCGGCCGATAGAAGGGGAGAAAGGGTGGGGAATGAGCTCATTAAAGACCTATGGCTATGAATTAGGCCGTGACAGCTGAAAGCCTTATCACCCAGGGCTATTTTAAAAACAAGCATATCTTGCAGATAGGCTCGATTTAAAATGTTAGTTAGCTCGTGGGGAATTTTAAATAAGCAAGAATGAAAGTTATCGTGAAATAATCTATATCCCACTCAAATTAGCCAAACTATTTAATTTTTTTTTTTTGTCCCTAAGCTATCTTTATATAATTGTCAAGTTGTTCTGCACTTGAGTTTAAAGAACTGGTTTGTGGGGGGAAGCAAGTCTATTTGCCTTGTCTTGGGAGGCCGTCTGCCAAGTGAGATGCCTTGTGACTCTTTGAGGGAGATAACTAACAAGAAAATAGCCCTTAAGAAAAAGGAAATTGCTAAAAATGGCATAGTATCAGTGAGCCATTTTGGATTTGGAGAGTTCATTTAAGTGTAGTTTTGTTTTACTGAGGCTGGAATACATAGTCACTATGGATTCCGTGACCCAGTTCTGGAAGAGCGAGCCTTGGCCTGGCTGAAGGTATAGGGGTTTTTCTATCAATCCAGCAGCATCAGGATTTGATTCAAAGTAATTAAAGTCCTGATGTAAGCAAAAGTTATTGCTGGATTCTTGCCTTGAAAGAGGATGGAGAATGAGCTGGCACTTGAAGATTTGGCTGGTCAAAATATCAAAAATAAAGCAGTTCTTTGTCCTGTTGGTTTGCCGTGTAGGATTCTGCTGGTAGAAATTAGGTGGTACTTACACTTCCGGGTAGATTACTCTGAGTGTCGTTAAGAGGTTTTGGAATGGGTGCAAGAATGGCAGCAAGGTAGAAGAGCACTCCTGAATAAAATCACAGAACGATTTGGGTTGGAAGGGACCATTAAAGGCCATCCAGTGCAGCCCCCCCACAAGGAGCGGGGACATCTCCAACCAGGTCAGGTTGCTCGGAGCCCCGTCCAGCCTGGCCTGGAATGTTTCCAGGGATGGGGCATCCACCACCTCTCTGGGCAACCTGGGCCAGGGTTTCACCACCCTCAGTGTAAAAAATTTCTTCTTTATATCCAGTCTAAATCTACCTCCTTCTAGTTTAAAACCATTACCCCTTGTCCTGTCTCATCTAATTCGTGCTGCAGGTGGCTCGACTATGAGCTGAGATCACTGCAACAGGACACAGCAAGTAGGCTGCTAGGACAATGTGATGCCACGCTCTGTTGCATGCATGTTGTTTAACTCTTGTGATCTGACATCAGGACAACTTGCATTTGTCTTTATTGTTGCAGATAACTCAAGGAAGGGGATATACATCTCTAACCCGTGGCAGGAAGAAAGAGGAGAGGAATTTTGAGGCACAGGAGCATTCCAAACAGAGTAAGTTCAGATACTCTCACCACTCCCTCTCTTGAAATAGAGGTAGCATCCCTCATGTCCTCCAGACTTCGGACTATCCTGAATGATTTCTGTAGTTGATTTGACTTGTAGAATATTCTTAAGCAACTTATTTGGCTATGACTGTAAACTTGCCAGTTAGATAGTCATGATTCTGGAAACTAAGGCCTGAGAACAAATTATTTAGGTTTTTTTCGTTGTTGTGGTGGTTTTGTTTTTTGGGGTTTTTTTTTTTGTTTTTTTTTTCTTTAATTGTCATCTATTTGCAAATATTTGCTGCTTCTGGGAATTCAGTTCCCTGAACTATAGCATAAAGTTCAAAGACAATAATATCAGCCAAAGTGTTGTCACTTAAATGAAGATGGAGAACTGTGGAAATCTGTGTTTGATTGTCTTTAGGCATGAGAGATAATTAGAGCTTTAGTGGCCAGAAGAAGAATGTAGGACAGAAAGATGGTCCAGCCTTTCGCACATGGTACAGGCTGAGAGCCAAGCCCTGCTCTGTTACCTTCCAATCCATTAGACAAAGCAAAATGCTGGGTTTGTGCCTGCTCTGGACTCTCTAATGTCTTTCCTGAGAAAAGTTGTGGTCAGCCAAAAATACCATCCTAATATGTAAGATCTGATTGGGTTTTATAGTTTTCTAGCCTACTACTTAACATAATCTAATTTATAATCTGGTTTTTTTAACAGAAATCAGTAATTAATCTTGTTTAGAACAAGTTACATGCTTTGTTGTTAAAGACCAATGAGTGGTACCATGTGTGGACTTTAAAGACGCTTCATAATTTGTGCAAGCCAATGTTCATCTTATCTAGGCAGAGAGATATGTCTTCGTCAGTGCAACTCTTCAGAGACCAGAAGTACCACGAGCTGAAAGCGCAGTGTATCCAGCAGAGACAGCTCTTCGAAGATCCTGAGTTTCCAGCCTCGGATGAGTCCCTCTTCTATCAATCAGCGCCACCAAGGAAGGTTGAATGGAAGCGCCCAAAGGTAATTGCTGCGCTCCTTGTGAGGAGGTGCTGTGTATTGTTCCACTCCTACTGTCTTCTCTGTGCTAAAACATAATTACGCGAGTATTTTCTCCCTCCCTTTTTCATTAATTTCCTGTCACTGTGTGATTCAGACAGCAGCCCCTCTGCGTCACATTGCTGTCCGAAGTGAAAGTTATGCCTTCCTGTAAAAAGACAAAAAGGAAGCATTCCGTCCAGAACAACCGTGCTTTTTACTGTTGATGGCTCTCTAGTAACAAGCAGCAGTGTGAGGTGACTCCAGCCGTGGTGATGTTTAAATTAGCCCTCTTTAATTAAGAATAGCAGTAATTAATTAAGAATACCAGTCATAGATCAGTCAATACAGAAATATATTCCGTGAATAAATTCTTCGTTTCCCATGGATGTGTACCTGCCTAGGTTGCTGTGTTAACAGAAGCATTTCAGGAAGGTGTTGAGATTCTTGATTGAAAGATTCTCTTAAGTACCATTGCTTCTGAGGGCCTGGTGTGTACACATAGTAATTGTAATACAAAATCTGAGCTTTAGGTATCCAATCTAGTGCTCCCCCCAAGTTGTGTCTTTTTTTCTTTTAAGTTATATATAACCCTTGCAAGAAAAGCTATGGAAAATTATATTTTATTAACTGAGTAGATGGCATCTTTCTGCCCAGAATACTAAACAACTCAAATAATAATGTGGGATTTTTGTTCATTATTATAGCGCTCTGCATGTTTTCAGAGTAACTTGCCCCTTATTAAAATGTGTGGGGAAAGGAAGTCTCACAGTAGCAAGGGGAAGTTTCTCCAATCTCAAATAGCTGTCTAGGAACCACAAAGCCCAGCTTTGTGCGGGTCTTAAGAGCTTTGAATGACTTCTGCAGTATAAGGCAGGATGCTCACAAGCTACTCCCAGGGAATATGTAACTATACAGATGTGTAGCGGATGCGGAGGAGAGACGGTGAGCTCCCAAGAGGTGTCTAAGCAAACCTTTGTTCTGTAGTGAACTTGATACCCTCTTCCTTGGTGGTGTTTCATAGAGGATCTGGTGAAATCTTAGCTGCAGTTTTACCCAGAGGGAATGGAGAGTTTTCCTGTATTGATTGATACAGCCTCTGGTCTCTGGATGGCTATGCTGAAGTTCCTGTGAATTTTGCCTTTGAGTTCTATAAACCCTGATTACACACCAGTCATCTCGTATTCAAAATGAGCAGCTATCATCTATACACAACCAGTAACACGTATGTTTGCCACTTCTACTAGCATCTTAACAGGAAAACAAATATGTTATTCGCTTCTAATTGTGACTATTGTACTAGACATTTCAAATTGTTAATATTACTTATAGTTGGGGTCTGTTAACTGGTTTGCTCTGAGGTTTTATGTTTCACATATCTTGAACTTAGAAGGTAGTTGACAGACATAAGCAAATAATTCAGAAGAACACAAAATCATTCCCAACTTCGACAATGTGGCTTTCCATCAGAGTGTGTGATCTGTTCTCGTGCTCTGACAAATGTAATGAAGAGGACAGTGGAAGCCTCTAGCCAGATGCACACAGTGTTTTTACCCTTAAATGTGATGAACTTGTCCTTTACTTCACCCATGTCCTCTTTTTGGATTAGGGTTAATCTTCTGGAAGCACAAACCTGGGTGTCTTTTTCTAAGAAAACATGATGCAGATGACTATGTGATCTACTTCATATGCAGCTGGTACTGTTCCCTGTGACAGGGGATGACAGTTGAGGCTGACCAAGGCTTCGCTGTATTTGCCGGGGTGGCAGTAGACTGGTTTTTTCATATTATTTTTTTTCCTGTGTTCATTTCTCACAGCGGCTTCAACACTGAAATGTTAGTGAGTGGAGCAAGGGTTGCTTTCCTGCTTCTCATTTTAGCATTCCAAGTAATACATGAGAGTGAAGAACAGGGAAAATGAATTTGGAAGAAAAGTAGGCATTCCAAAGTCTTTGGGTTTATTTTTATTTCTGTAGTGCTTTCCTGTTTGTTGGAGTCTTCCACCCCCTCCTAGAAGGGGAAATACCATGCAACCAGTCACAACAAGGTCAGTGAAAGCCTTTGTGCTTCCTGAGAGATGTGTAGCAAGAGCTGGACTCTAGGCAAGGATGCCATGTTAGGCCATCCCCAGATGTTTGTACAGCACCTTGAGTGAGATGGAACTAAATGATCATAGTTTCCTGTCCTTCTGCTGTCTACATAGGCATGGGTAGCCTGTCCAGATGCTGGTATTATACCAGTACGAGCAAGCAGCTTTTTGTTGTAGAAAACCTGCATAGCTGTCTGAGCAGCTGGGGAGTGCTGCCCAGCGCGTGCAGAGCTGGGGGCTGCTGTCGCTGATGCTGTTGTCCAAACAAGTGCATTTGGGATCTGTGAATCTAAAGTTTTTATAAGGAGAGGTGAAAGCTGGTATTTTAGTTTCAGCTTACAAATATGATCCTTTGTTCAATTACCGTAAATGGTTGGTGGTGGCCAGACAGAGCAAATGCTTGGGGAGAGTATCTTTGTAGTCAAAAGGGTTTTATTCTGCCCTCATGGAAAAAGGAGTATAAGTGAGAGAGAGAAAAGAGGAGGAGAGAGAAAGGGTTTCTTCCACTTTGTTTTTTGTCCTTGGATCTGCACCTGCAATGTTAAATATGTTCTGTTTGCTCATTCCAGTCAGACTCTTAGCGATAGGTCATTAACAATCTGACATTAATTACTTGTTTTGTACTCTTAAAGTCTCTTTGGGAAAGAGAACAAAGACAGAACAGTGTTACTTCTGTGGCACCCCGGTATTAAGAAACTGAAGGACACAAAAGGCCCTGTGTAATTACCATGCAGTCTCCCTAGGATGGCGTGACTTTCCAAGGAGAAATGTTGTTACGGAAAGATAATCCAACAAATAAGAGCGATGAGCGATGTGCAGTGCTGGGTCTTGGTTTCTTTGGGTGCAGCGTGGCGTGCTATGCAGTGGGCAGGCCAGGCGAGCGGGTTCTGATCGTACGCAGGAGCTTAGGTGCGTGTTTGCTGGTAATGCTGTATTTCAGCGCTGGGTAGTAAATGAACTCAAAGGGTCCAGCCCCATCCGGGGTATCCGATAGAGCTGGTTGAAACATGGAAGTGGCAAGTTGTAGCACTCTGAAATTCCATGTTTTATTCTAAGTAGGAAAAAGAAAAGTCTGAATGTGCAAGATCTGCCTAAAAATGAGCTTGGACCTTATTCTGCTTTGTTTTTATATCACCTTTCTTTGTGACACTCTCCACACCAGTGATGGGTTATGAAAAGTAAAAATAGTATAAAAATGCCAAGTTGTTTTTCACCTCTGGGGGAAAAGAGATCTGGAAATGTTGGACTTTATTTCATAGAAAAAATCATCTTTGTCAGAGTGACGTTTTCTGACAGATTTGATGAGAGATGACTGCTGGCTGTAATTGCCCTGGCAGTCGGTGTCTGCCGACACTGCCACTCTGCCCGTGGTGGCCCGCTGTAGCCTCAGGGGAGGGGAGGGCCTGTCCTTTGGTTGCTCAGCCCAAAGCAGTTTTGGGCACTTTAGTTGGGACGTGCTTTGCCCAAAGGTTAGATGCTTGCAATGGATGTCTGATACGGGGCAGTCGTGACCAGCTCCCGTCACAGGCAGTAAGAGGAACTGGTATATTTAGGATGTGATTCGACTGACGTACCTGAGATGTTTGCTGCAGGCTGAGATGAATCATGCCCCACAAGTGCCGGGTCTCTGCTGACCGGAAGTTCAGAGGATGAATTCAGGTGTCGATGCCAACAACATAAATCCTTTACTGGTGTTTCAGGATGTTGGGCTCTGCTAATACATCAGTTCCTCTGTCTACCTGTAAAATAATATCTGAGCTGAGCATGACCATTTCAAAGGTGCAGCATCTTCCAGGGCCCTTTAGTGTGCAGGAAGCCTCCTTGCTGTAAGAAGTGTCTTTATGAGGTGCAGCTTATTGCCTCCTTTGCCTCCGACACCACACAGGGAGATGCTCCCACTGCTTCTGTGTGTTGGCTTTTAGCATTAAGCAGCTCTAGTGAAAATACGCGGGAACAACAGTCACTTTGCTGAAAGGATATTTTGTCTGTCTTATTTTTAACTAAACCTCGGGTTTTATCTCGTTTTTTTTTTCACTGAGCACTGACCTTGCAAAAAGTATTAAATCCCAAGGACATCTTTGTCAGCGTTAAACAAATAGCAGTGATCCCCCAGCCAGGGCAGGCATCCGTGTGGGGAAAGAGTGGATAAGCTTGCTTCAGAGATAAGCGATGTTCTTTAGTGATTCATAAAGCAAAATAATAGTCTGATCCTACAGAATGAGAGTCTTATCGTGTGCTTTCCTGGTTTCCCTGCTTGACCCTCTGTTTTATATGACTTGTTTTTTGCTTTCATCTGCATCTTCTCTCTATGAAAGGGCTGTGATTATACCCTTATGTTCTGGAGAGACAGGGCTGGTTCTTTCTCAGAAGGACGCTGTGTGCTGATACTGCTGAACTGCTTCCCAAGAAACCCCTCTTGTGTCCCAGGCCACAGGAGGGGCTGCTGCTGTGTTTGATTAAATCCCTATTAACTCACGGGTGCCAAAGGTCAGATATGTGACTGGAAGTGGAGAATTGCATACTCATGGCCCACTGCCTGCCCCATGTTCCTGCAAACGCTGCGTGCCGTGGGACCAATTCTCCAATCTTCTCACCGATTTTCTAGTGCTTTCAGGGGTGGTTATGACCATGCAAGCAAAAAGGATCAGGAAATAAGGTACTGTGTTCTGGAATGATACAGCAATAGGAATAAACAGAACAAGTGTCTCCCCAGCTCCCAAACTGGGGAGTGTGGGATGAACATGTCAGTGACTTATCCAGGGCAGTGTGAGGAACTGAGATGCCAGAGAACTCAGGAGCTCTGACTTCTGTGCCTGTGCTTTTTTTTCTTGAAGGTGGCACCAGCTTTTGCTTCTAACTGGTGGAAAATGATTGGTTGTCTCAGGAGCTAAAACATCTTTGTGTTTGCAAGTGCTGATTTGAACCTTGGAAACCTCTTCCACCTCTGTACCTATCTCAGAAAATTTTGCCCTCCTTTGGAAGGCAGCAGAGGCTCGAGGCATGCCTGCCTGGGCACTTAGTCTGGGTTAGCTTTACATATTTTGCATTGATGTTCTTTATTCTGCATATGTTCTCAGTGACAGGATTTGTGGTCACAGTCCTTCAGAATGTCTAATAGTATCCCAGTCCTCGTGAATTTTGTGGAATGAGTGTCATGAAAGACTTGGCTGTCAGGTGTAAGCACACCTGGGTTAAATCCCCCTCAGAGATAATGCATGGCTTCATCGTTTGATTCTTCTGGCTCTTCTGTGACTGCATGGCTGCAGCCTAACCCTATTTTACAGTGTAACAGTGAACACGACCAGAGATGTCTGCTTATGTCTGGGGCTGCGTGTCAGAGTCCGGTAACGCATGCAGGAGAGGCACTGGCGAGGGAGGTATCCTGGTACCACATCTGGATTTGAGCAGTTGTCCGGCAGCGCACTGCAAGAACAGTTTCGGGGCATGGAATGGCGTGACGGCTCATTGCGCACTGGAGTATCTGCCAGGATGGGGCCTGGGGAGAGTCCAGAGCTGGAGGAGGCTGGAGATTAAAGGGGATGACAAAATGATGTGAACTCTTAGCAGTACAGTGTAGTTACATTGCTGCCTTTTTCAGATCTGAACGTGCCTTTTTTCTCCCTTCAGCCTCTTCTTTCCAGTTAAAAGTATGGGGCAATGCCAATGTTCTTGCTTAATCAGAATAGAGGTCCCTCCCCACCCCGCCCTCCTCCTCACCCCTCAGGCTTTGCAGCATCTGGTTATTGTTCTTCTGCGAAAATATTACTTATTCCACAAAGGCTGCTGACATGTCCTGAAACAGCCAAAGTTTTGGGGTTTTTTTTCCCCGTCTTTGCCCAGAATTGTCCATATTTCTCTGGTGGTGGTGGTTATTGACTCTTGTTGAAGTGCAGATGAATACAAGGTGCAAAGCCCTGAGTGCTATGACTTGTGTTTGTGGTTGAAATAGTGGCACATGTGGACTATGCCCGTATCTGAGAGGTGAGGAAATGTGTTTCCAAGTGGGGCGGTGAGCCGCTGCTGAGCTCTGAGGGAGCTCATGAGTCCTTTTATGTGGCTCAAACATATGGAGGCATTGATGGGAACCCAAAGCTGGTTTCAGTTTGTAGGTTGTCTGAGCCATGCACCAGTGTCTTGCAGCTTGCTTATTTTCTATGCTTCTTTGGAACATGTTTGTAGGAGAAAAAGACTGTGAAAGGCTTGGCCTTCCACTAACATGAAATAATTCTTAACTGGCTTCCTTTTTCCCTTTGTGTCTGTCACATCCTAGATCATGACACCATGGATGTTGTCCTCCACAGACAGACCAAGTGAGTTTGAGGTACCCACTGTAACCTTCAGCAGGTGACTTTCAGACATTGCACTCCATCACCGGTGCTGTATGGGGCTCCTGGGGGATTACAGGACTCCTAAATGACACTATTTATCATTGTTACAGGCACTTTTATATTCTGTAATTAGCTGTGATTACACGAGTGTGGTAGCGGGGAAGCTATTTGCCAGTGTCACAAATAGTTTTACTTTCCATTAAAAGCAGATTTAGCTTGTGATCTGGAGCTCCAGCTTGTTCTCAGCTATGGAAAAGATTGTCAGATGTTTCTTTGCTAAACGTACCTGTGTGCATGAATAAAGGGAAGGGTTGGAGTGCACCTATTTTTTTACAGAAGAGCATAAGTTGTGCAGACTCAGAGGTGTCATAGGCAAAGTGGGCTCTGAGCCAAGTTTAAACCCTTCATCTTAAAGAAATTAAGAGCTAAACTCTGGGAAGCAGTCTGCCCTGGAAGATAATCAGAGAGGTTCATGGGAAGGTTTCTGTACGCATTAATCATGTTTTCTAGGTTAAAATTGTGGAGGCAGAGAAAAGACTCTGTAGTCCTCTAGATAAGATGCAACCTTCTGTTAGTGTGGAGGGGGTGAGTGAGGGGCCAACAACAGGTGGACGGGGAACCACCAGAATAAAATTATTTTTAAATTATGGTAAATGATCTTTTCTTTCTTCCCTAGCTATGTACACGATGAACTGTGTACCCCATAACCTCCTGCAAATGAAGTCTATCAGTGCTGAACCTTTCATTTGATCAAGTGTTACAGCATCCTTGGTGCTGATTATACTGAGCTTGGCTGCAGCCATCTGTCATTCTCATGCAGGTGTCAATCTGCAGAGGAGAAATAGCTGCTTGCCAAGGGCTGGCTGCCGTGTCCCTGGCACTCGAAGCAAGGACAGGCTGCTCCTGGGGAGGAAGGCGTTAAATCCATCCCAGCTGTGGGAGCTCAGATGTTGGCACAGCTCCCAAAGCTGCAAGTGGCAGCACAAAAGCATGCTCTTCACACCCGTTGCCCTAGCAACTGCACATTCAAATGGCAGGGATTGGCAGTTGGATCCCTCAGAAGATGATGCAGTTGCAATTAAGTCGAATTGTCTTCAGGTTGTTAGATTTAATTTTGAGCTGGAGGAAGGGGTGGGTGATGGGTGAACATCAGTGATATGAACAATGAACTGCCACCCATTGGAGATCCTGGAGAGCAGGACTCCATCGTGCTGCCTGTTTTTTTAAGGATAAAATTAGTGGTGGCACTTGGCTTCTGAACCTTGGGGTTTTTTTGTTTGTTTGGTTTTTTTTGTTGGAGAAACTAAAAAATCTGCCTCAAGATTTATTTGTTTACTGAGGGTAGATTTAGTGGAGTTAGCAATCTTCCGTACATCTAATCTGTCACTGTTCTTGCGTCCTGGTGATCCACAGACTGGAACAGCAGCGTTTACAAAGACCCCATGGAAGTGGGCTACAAAAGTGGAGGGCGAGGTCTTTCAAATCCAGGTCAAAACAAGTCTTATCCTTACTACGTGGCTGTAATTCTGGATCAACTGGATTCAGAATCTGATTTCTTGTTGTCTTATTTGGTGAAATCGGTTGATTCAGATAGTTTTCACCAGCAGCAGGAAATGTTGTAATGTTCAAGTGAGGTGGCTACCACATGGTTTTGCCCAGGAGTGCTGAGACAGAGGCTGTCAACTGTGATTGATGGTGCATGAGAGGTATGTGTGAATCCACTGAAATTCAAACATTATAAAGCACTTAGCAGCACCCTGGCATGTCTTCACTATATTGAGACTAATGCTTCCCGTGCTTTAAAAGCCCAGCAACGCTTAATGAAAGGCAAGAACACTTAACCAGTCATTGCTTAAAATGGTTCTTGGTTTTATTCGCTATCAGCACAAGGTCCTGATCTTGTCTCCAGTTGCACTTCAGAAATGGTTTTCAGGCCAATTGAATGTTCATGAGAAGACTATCAGTAAAGCCCTCTGTTCATGGGACTTAAGTGATGTGAGTGACCAGGTAAATGTGGGGTGCTAAATGTGAGAGAAACAGCATCAGAAAGTACTGTCTTGGATGTTTTTTCTGCTCCTGGAAGAAGCATAAATATGAAACCATCTAGCTTTATTTTGAAGGGGATATTGAAATCTAAATGTTACAGAAATATTAAGCATGGGGGTGGATCAAGCTTTTAGCATTTGGTTTAGATATTAATCACTCAGTCTACTGACTTGTGCCTGAAGAGAATTTCAGTTTATGGATATGAGAATAATGCTTCTATGCTAAAGTACAGGTACTTTCTGCAGACAAGACAGACTCGGGGAAATACTGTGAAGGGTGCATTGATGTGCTTCTGCGTATGCTCTCCTCCTTATGCGAGAACATCACCTTTAGGCTGGTTGGCTTGGAGACTGAGTACATACAGCTGTAGTGGTGGTTTCTGTTCTGATATGGAATGAAAAGAGACCTGCTGAAATTTTTCAGGGAAGAAAAAAACATGAGCACAAGCAGACAAGCAACTCTCTCCATTCCAACATAGCCCAGTGCTTTAAAACGTTACGTGGGATCTGATGGACCAGATACTCCTTTTGCTGCTTCTCGTGCTTTTCACTAACAAACTGAGCATTCATGGGAATTGTCTTGGTGCCTGGAATATTGGTTATACTAGAGTGGGAATATCTGGAATTTATGGCCATGAGTAATGTAGATGACAGCAACTTTACTGCTGGAAATAATAGGGGAAAAAAAAAACCAACAACAAACTACTTAGAATTGTGTCTCTCTTGTTCCCACGAAATAAAGCTTTATCAAATTGTGTTAACTAGCTCTAACTTTAAAGAGAAGGCTTATGAGGTATTGGGATGAGTAGATGACTTTGAAAAATAGGCTCTCTGAGTAGTCAGATGTTGGTAGCTTCAAATTTGCTGCCATGGTTAGAAAGCATAGAGAAGAGTCATCAGAAATAAACTGATCTTGATATAATTTTGTTTTATTATTTAGTATATCTTTAAAGAAACTATTTAAATAAAATACCTCAAGGCTTGTAGAATAATATAGACTGTTTCTTGCAGGAGTGAAGAAAAAAAGTGAGCTATTACTTCGTAATTCACGTTCCTGTCTTGTTATGTTGTCAGTGATAATAGTGATAAGAACCTAAATACGGTGATAAGCCTAAATAACAGTGCTAATAACTTAAATACGTGTATTCCGTACTGATCTAAAAGGATCAAAAAAGTAACTGGAATCCATTGGAACTGGAGTTCTTGTTCCTCAGGATCTTGGATCCTCATATAGAGGATCATAATAGAACATTGTCGTTGTTACTGCTACCTTAATATGATCTTGTAATAATTTAAAAATTAATAATAGTCCTGGCTGTTCCAAGTAATTGGTCTTTTTGAGGAGAAAACACTTTTTGTAAAAAAGGAGGGGGAGAATGTTTTTTTGGTTTTTTTTTTTGCGGAATATTCAGTTGAAGCATTTTTTTTTTTTTTTTTTTTTAGTGTTGCAACTTTCCATCAGATACACTAATAAAAATAAAATGTTTCTTGAATTTTTTTTTTGTTGGAGGCAAGGAAACATTTTCTAGCTGTAAAGGGACTTCCCCTGCTGATCTTCTAAGGTACTTGGAACAGAATGTTCTGATGGTGTCTGGCCAAGTAATTCCCTGAAAACATCGTGGGCTTTGCTTTGTTTCTTTCTTTCCCTCGTTATTATTTTCTCCTAAGGTTCTGAGGTGGTTTTTTCTTTTTTGGTTGGTTGGTTTTTTTGTTGTGGTTTTTTTTTTTTTTTTTTTTTTTTTTCCTCCAGTGAATGTGTTCTGAAAAGAAAATGACTTCTCTCTTTGGAAGGGAACACACCTTCACATGTTTCTCTTCTCCCTGTCTGCTCTCTATCACTGCTCTTCTGTCTTCCTCCTTATATGACATTTCCTTTTTCATATTATTTTCAGAAATAAAGGAAGCAAACTGTCCAGGCAAATGATCCAAACTGCTGTTGTTTGTGGTGTTGTAGCTGATGGTCTAGACATTCTGGGGACAGCTGTGCTGGGCTTTTCCAGCCCTTTTCTTCTAATCTCTGTGCTTCAGCACCTATTTTTAGGACTCGACCAGCATAATTGCCTTGCACAAAAATAGATCTGATGTGGTGAAGATACCAGAGCATGCATATGTGTTTCTAGCTCTCCTTACGGTGATTTGCTTTGAGTTCGAGAGAAGGGGGTGCCTCCCTGAGGAGGAAGGACATGAAAGACCAAACGAGACATCCTTTTCAGACAGAAAAGTGCTCAGACTGGGTGTTCATGACTTGCATCAAGATGCTGTTGCTTTGGTATTTGGCCTGTGCTGTGTCCTGCTGCCTTAAAAATCAGGCAGATGGAGCTGGTAGCCGAAAGGAGTTCAGAGCAGGAGGAAAGACCAGTGTGATACCCTTTAGCAGCACCTTGGCAAATGGGAGGTAGTGAGCTACGTGCAGCTGTTTCATAAAGTCCATTGCTCTTACTTGGCCAAGAAATGGCAAAGGTGGGTTTTTTTGAGGGGGTGTGCTTGTGTGTTTCATAACTGAGAGGAGGATTTTTCCCAGCTGGCCAGAAAAGGGAAAAAAAAAAAACAGGAGGATTTTTGTTGCATTACCCATGTAAAATATGACTGACAGCTCACAACATCTGAAAGCAGTGTGAGGAAACAACGAGACTCCAAAGGAGGCAGTGAAGAGCACACAATGTAGTCTCCTGTGTGCAAGATTAACATTATTATTCAACTGTTCTTGTTAGTTAACCTCTTATGCAGTCAACTCCTGTCGAACCACGGGTATGGCTTTTATTGCCAGTGTAGGAAGCAGCCGCCAGAAGAGATCCCTCCTCAAGCACTTGAGGGCACGTTATGTCCGTCACGGTAAAAGAGGAGCAGCCTGGATGGGAGGCCATCCTGGGTCGAAGTGCCCCGGCCGTGGCCGCTGTGCTAGTTCACGTTCGGTGTGACGCTGATCCTTTCACAGTGGCTGTGACGTGCTCTGCCGCAAGTCCTGCCTCGTCTTCCAGCAGGTGCTTTAATTGGAGTTTATTGTCGGAGGTTTAGGGTGGAAAATGTGCGTTGACTTTGTCTGCAGATTAGGCCTGGTATTATTCTAAAGTAACCTCTGTCACCAAATGTCAAACTAATAATTAACAGGCTTGTCTCTGGAAGTTTGCTGTGCATTGGACCCTGCAAGAATTCTGTTAACAGCAAATATTTTGTATTTGATCGCATTTTGCTAGAGAGGCAATTCTAAAGGTGAAGCAATACAAGCCTCGTATACAACTGTAGATTTAACCGATATAAACCCCCAGCAATCTGAAATCTTGGTTCACATGCAATAGCGTTTCCACCTGTGACAACACCAACCCAGATTCTAATATAAATGTGAAGCGTGTATGAAGGGCTGTGGGTGCCAGAGTCACTATGCACTAAGTTTTGTTCTGGTCCTGATGACTCTTAGTAACTGCAACACTCACCCGTCCCCACTCAGAGCAGGCAGGTATGGATGTACATCCATGGACATCTGAGAGGAACTTGGGAAGCAGAATGGTGCAGTGGGGAGAAGGATGAAGCAGTGCTTTGGACTTGCATTGTCGCACTGGGGCAAATCTGTAGCATTTTTAAGACTGAGACAGACTCGGAATCTGTGCTATAAAATTTGAGTGGTGTTAGCTTTATAAGGGAGATTTTTAAAAACATGTTCTCATTGAGGTGAGTCAGTATTTGCATGTGCTAGGAGTAGTGATGGGAAAATAGTGATATTCCAGATGGGCAGTACAGCCATCTGCTTTTCTAGAAGATGGGTCCAAGAAGCATAGAGAAGTTATTGGACAGAGCAATTGTCAAATGCAAAGGGCTGTCACAGATGTGGTGGTAAGCGCTTTCTTTCCCAATAGTTTTGTTCCTGTATTGAGGAAGCGAGCAGAGCTGTGTGCGGTCCCCTGAGGACTCCTCTCACATGGCCAAACAAACAAGTAGGGATCTCTTAACTCCCTTAATCCATTCCGGCAGTTGTTGCTGGCAGTGACTGGGTTTCAAGTCTGAGTGGTGTGTACAGCTGTGTGACCCTTGTCTGTGTCCCATTTCCTTAGACCAGAATCTGCAGTTCATATCAAGGCTGAGGTGTACTGGGGAGTTCAGTGTGCTGTGGCTCAGCCATGCTCTAAATAAGAAGCCCTGGAAACTTTATGGTAGTTCAGATGGGCTCCATTTCTGTGTTTGAGAAGGCTCATCAGAAATAGGAAATGGGACTCTGCTTAGTTCTAGGTTTTTGTGTTTTTCCTCACCTTCCTGCAGCGGATTGGTGACACTCAACTCCAACAGCAAAAAACACAGTGGCACCTTGGGAGCATCCCTGCCCTTCCTCCTCCAGAAAGCTTGCCGAAGAGCTGGGAGTTCAGTGGATGTCCTAATACGCAGCTGCATCCTTCCTCCCCCTTGTCTCTCAGGTACCAGGGCAGTGTGAAGCATGAGTTCCCGGTTTTGTTTTTTTTTTTTTGTGGCAATATCCTTAGATACACTTGCCCCTCAATTTATTTAAATATGATGGAGAGACAGTGTTTTGAAAGCTGTGTCTTTCTCTACAGTATTATTCACCCAAGTCTTCCAGGGATATAATTATGAGCAAACATTTGTAAATGACTTGCGTGCTTGCCAAGCAGACAGTTCTCCAGATGCCAGTATTCTGTTATCTTCTCTCTTGGCAGTTTTTCCAGTTTATATTTCCCTCCTTCCGATTGGATGGAGGCTTTCTTATGTTGTTGCGGTTGTTTCCTCTCAAGAAAAAAATTCTAAATGACCTCAATGTCACTTCTAGAACACAAACAGTACAATTCCAAGGTTCAGAATATTTCTTTAAAGTTTAAAATGTCAGGTTTTATTTATTTGGTTCAGTCGTCATTAGATGAAAATTGGTTTCTCAGAGAGTCAGCTTCTATTTGTCCTGAGGCACTGTGATGATAATAAGAGTGACATGGTAAAAATTATTTTGAGCCTGTAAAACAAAAAGCCCAAGGATCACATCCTCAGCTAGCATAAGTCTTTGTACTGTAATTGTTAGTTCATTGATTTAGTCTTCCTAAGAAATTAAATGTCTGGCTTCTCTGAAGGAAAAAATATAGCCCAAACATGCCAGTTGCAAAGGAAATTAAGGTACTGTTCTGTCAACATTCTTCCCCAAGAGTGGAAAGCATCCGCATCCAAAAAATGCTTTATACATTAAGAGCTTTATGCTTTTCTCATTTTATTCTCGTATTTAAAAGGATATTTGGGATGAGTGAAGTCCTGGAATTTGAGGTTTTGTAAGCCATTGTATCTTAAATTTGCAAAAAAAATTTATTTGAATTTCATGCTGTTTCCCTGAGATTTAAATGTATGTTTCCTTCAAGAGTAAGTCTATTTAAAAATTATGTAAAGATGTATGTTTTCCTGGTGAAAAAGAAGCTTTTAAAACTCCTTCACGGTTGAAAGAACCTTTTAGAATTGCTTGTCTGTATGTGGCATTATTTCTAACTTCACTGTAAAGACTAAAAGATTTTGAATTCACATCTTTTCAAGTTTGCAGGCAGTAAAATGTTCTTTCTCAGGAATATACACTATCTTTGCTAAGAGCAAATGTTATCTTCCAGTTTTTATGCACTAAACTGTGGCCAGTGTTGCAGGTGTCGGAAGCCATCCTTGACCTATGCATGTGCATCAGGAAATGGGATCTCTGTTCCTGAAGATATTCAAAAGCCATCTGGGCATTGTCTCCAGCAGCCTGTTTTAGGTGACCCTACCTGAGCAGGGGCATTGGACAAGGTGACTTCTAGCGGTCCCTTCCAAGCTCAACCATTCCGTGATCAGGAAGAGATCTGTAGTATGGGATCTGGGCCTCCCTTATTGGGCTGGATAATGCGTATCCATACAGTCCTCTTACGTTCATCTTGGTTTCCTCACGTTGAGGCCAACTGGTCTCACATGTGTGCAGTCATCCATGAGCGTATGTTTATATAATACATGTATATACATACATCTGTACATGCTCTTTGAGTTGGGAAGGCAGGCCCTACTTCTCATCTTCACTCCTCAAATTCAGAATACCTTTAGCCTCTTTAGAGGCCCACAAAACCCTCAAATTCACTCCCCAACTCAAACTATTTTATGATTCTAAATAATGAAACGTACAGCTTTATGCAGATGCTTATTTCATTGGCTGCAACATTTTGGGTGGAAAACTGGCCCTGGAAAAGAGCAGAACTGGCCTCGTTCACTAAAAAGGCCGTAAGGACTGGGCCTGTCTAATAAAGAGTGTCTGTGCTGTACAAAGCACATTGAGGTCTGATTTTTGCCTGGAAACAGCACTTTCCAGTCTGATACAGTGAATAAATAACGAAAATAGGGTTTTTTTTTCCTAAGACTGAACCAAACCTTTAGTACTGTGAGAGTGAGCGAAAACTTAAATATCATTTAGCAATGATCCAGCAGTGAACTGAGCTTTGGTCTGATGAAGAATGTGAATGCAGAGCTTTGTTCTGCCTTGGTCACTAGGATAACCCTATAGATAACTGGATCCATTTGCAAAGACTTTGTGCAGAGCTCATCTTCTTGTAGTTTTTGTGCATGATCACAGTTGTCTGGTTTGTCCTCCCTTCAGAAAAGGAGCATTTAAGCATTGGACATCTAGTTTTTCTCCCTAAATGGAGATGAGAATGCAGTACCTCATCCTCTGGCCTCTCCTGTCCTCTTCTTTCACTCACTGACTCTGCTCTCCACAAATGAAAATTCGCAGAAGTGGCAGTTGTCTAAGAGCTGCTTTCATATTTGGACACATGATCTAACTGGTAACACGGCTAATGCCTGGACTATAAGAGGAATAATTCAAATTGAATCCAAACATTTCAAACGTAATCCAACCATGAAATTTCTCATTCCTGGTCTTAATGGGCTTTCTCTGTTCCTAAAAGCATGATTAATCTCTTGTGAACAAAACCGAAGCAGTATCTGTCTGTGGATAGAGGTGGATTGAGGGGCCTTGCGCCCCTGCTTGTTTAAAGCAGTGTCACCCCCCAGCTTAGCTAAAGTGATGATGATTTATAGCTGAGAATCTGGCCTGCATCTCTGCATTTGAGCAGAGTGAAAGCCGTAGATGCTAAGGGGGATGGTGTGCTGGGAAGAGACAGGGACACCTCGCTAAGCTACTTCTGCAGACATTCCAAAATCTGCAGAAAATTAAAAATCCCCTCTAGTGAACATAATGACTGCACTGTCAATACTTAAATTGTAAGACATGAAAAAAGCAACATTGGCAAACCTCAGCATTATTAGAAACAGGCCCTTCTTGCCATTTGAGAGTTAAGATATGCTTCCTTAGGTTTCCCACTACCTTTACTTTGACTGTTAGACCCTGATTCAGTAAAATAATTAATGTGATTAATAGTGTGAGGGTGAGGTTAAAAGGTGATTCATTATTTTCTCTTGGAAGTGGTCTGTGTGCTGAGCACTAGCAGAGAGGTTACTGGAGACACCAGTGAGCCAGAATGACTTCAATGTCCCTGGTGGGGTTTAGAGTTCCAGCTGGCTGAGATGCTTTTCCTGGTACATCATAAAGAAATTAAACCTGGCAGGAGAGAAGCAGTGCTGGAACTGGAGTGCTTCTCCAGCACATAGAGGTGGAGCACTGTGCTCTCAGACTAGCTGGAATTTGATGCCTAGTCGAGTTCATGTTTGAGTTATCAGCACCTCTCAGACTGCTCTTCCTGGGAGACAAGCAGGCTGTTTCTCACAATAGAAGATCTTGGGAGGTTTCTCTCTTCTCAGGTGATGGGAGGCTTGAAGCTCTCGCAGCGATTCCTAAACGTTCATAGAGAATCTCCACCTTTAAAGGAAATTTTATGGTGTTTTGAATGCATTGTAATAGGACTGGAGATCTGGATCCCTTCTGTTTTACCCAGAATGTAACTTCAAATCCATAACTGCAAATCAAACAGCTTGTGCTCTCTTGAAAAGAGGTGTGAGGCTGGCCGCTGTGAGTACTCCTGTGGCTGGTAGTAGTCATTGCAAAAGACAAAGGGGAACTTGTTGGCATTGCCAGGATTTCCAAACTGGCAAATCAGAGGAGTAACTTCTCAATGATGGCACTAACTCATCTGTTCACCATCACTGACCTTTGTTCAGTTCCTGCGAACTTGGTGATTTTCTAAATACACAGCTTCTACAGAGCCTCTTATTTTTCTTATATATGTATACGATCCTCTTGAAGATAAGGAACCCCATGTGATCCTGAATGAACTACCATCCATTCAGATACACACCTTGATCTTTGTGCTACTTTATTTGAACCGATGAAGATGCAGGTCTGTTAGCGGTGAATTTTGTGACAAAATTATTCTGGATTTTCTGTTTGCCATATTGGCTTTCTCTGTTTTCTGACAGTTGAATAACATCTTTGTCTTGGGCTGGCATCCAGCAGATATAATGTTAGTGTTTCACAAAGGGATTTGTCTGAAATTAAGTAGTGAGTTCAAATTAGGATATTTATGTCACGTTGGGAAAACCAAAACCAAGCCCAATAAATGCCCTGAAAGTTCTATGGAAAGAAACAACTTGATAGAAATAAGAAAAAAAGTTTCTTATTATATCCTTCCAAGCAAGAGGTCTCTTAAGCGTCTAAACCATTTAAACATACAGATGAAACTATGCTTCAACTGTGATAAAATCATGACCTGGATCTGCTCTAGTCTTTGTTTTGGGTTGAAACAGAAGAAAATCCTGGATCATTATAGGGAAAACCGTGACAGTCATTGTGAAGCTGGAGTCACTTGCATTTGACATCACAGTAAGTAGAGATGCTTCCCAGACTGAGCAGGGCAGGAGGAAAGGGTATCTCCAGCCTTTATGTTAAGTAGCCAAGTAATTTTGGACATTTTTTAAGAGGTGCTCTGTGATCTGCAAGACTGACTGGTATTGATGGAGAACACTGAGTGAATTCATTGCTATAGTGGCAATAGTGGCTGTCATTTGGCACCGCCAGCTGCAGAGATGGCACGTTAGTCACACAATTACCCTTAAAAAGTTTACCCTTTAGCACCTAATATGGTTCCTTAAATTTCAAAAACTTCCAGAAGTTTTGACACAAGTAGAAGGGAAGAGGCTTATCCAAAAATGTTTAATTCATTTCAGCCCTCTAACAGCGATCCGTACTAGGCTACGTGAAGGGAGAAGCATGTGCCTGATTGCCTGGCAGGTACGACAGCTGTGATTCTGCTCTTGGTATCTTACTTGAGAAATCTGTGCTGTGAGGTTTTCCAGTTTCCTCTCTCAAAACTGAAGACACTTATCTCATGTGCTGATAACTTTATTGCTAAATGAACATCTTTCCAAGATAAGATTTTAAAAGATATTTTAGAAGTAGAAGCTGCTGTTTATTTTAAAGATGTGCAAATAAAATTCTTTCTGGTAGTTTCTGTGAATTTATGAGATGATGCAGTGATTTGGCTGAGTCATAAAAGTGCTTTTAGTATTTGTAAGCAAACCGAATGCTGCTGTATCATTTTTGACGCGTTTTTTATAGCTCGGAATTTGAGCTCTTAGGCAAGCAGTGAGATTCCTTAAAATGGGAAGGGGGTTGGTTGTTCAGACTGTCAAACAGGTATCACAAATTTTGGGTTCTCTCTCCACTGGTCTATTTGTTTTGTTCCTTATCAACACTTTCTGGGTTACTCCCTTTGGCTGCCATTGGCAACACTGGTGACCTTGCTGACCACTGATGGGTGCTGGTGTTTATCCTCACTTCATAAGGCTTTGCTGTCCTGACGTTTGCTAGCACCCAGACAGCGCTGGACACTGCTGTCGCTCTCGTGGCTGCAGCAAATGGAAGGAGCGAGCTATACCAGAAGGCTCGAGGAATACAGAGATGCGAAGGCTTTTTTCTAGAGCTTGTAGATGAGCCATCTGATAAAGTTTTAATGGTGTGAAAGCACTATGGTTCTCTGCAAGGTCCTGGGCATATCTCTATGTTCCTAAAAGACAAATACCCTCTGTTTTACCTCATCTTAGGTGGATCTTTACCAGAAAGGATGTCCAGTCTAGAATTTAAGGGTCTGATCCATGTCCTGTTGGAACTGAGAGATTCAATTGACTCAAACTTATGATGGCTCAGAAAAGTTGTGTTGTGCTGGCTAGTACAAAATGTCTATTTTAAAAAATAAATTCAAAATCCAAAATTTTATATATTTCAAGTCATCTAATAGTTTAAGAAGCTCACGTGTTATGATCAGGATTTTATATACAAGCTTACGGTTCCTCTTTTTATGTTTTGAAGCAAACATAAAGTTCAGAATGGTGTAGTGTATATCACAATTCCAAAAGTGTATCTGGGACGTCACAATGGCTTTCGGTGCACTGGTATCCCAGGCATTAGAATTTTTTTGCTTTAAGCAGATAAGTCGGGGAGAACACCTCAAGGTGCTGTCTGAAAAAGATGAGGAGTTTGGGAGAAGAGGATAAAGGATTTTTATCTTCAAGAAAAAAGTGTTTGAGATAAATGGCACAATTAGTAGATACTGGAATCTAAGCTGAAACCAACCCCTGCTGGAGGAGGATGGGGAAAGGAGGAGATTGTTGATAAAGAGATTTATGCTCTTTAATGCTGTGGTTTAGACTTACCCTTTTTAACCTTTAAAGATTGTGTATTGTCATTGGACAAGGAAGAAATATCTCCTTTCAAGTAAAACAAATCACCTCCAGCTTGATCTGATTTTTCTCACCGGACGATGTTTCTTAGATGACTTGACTTTGTTTTTGCCACACAATGCCCAATGTAATAACAAAAAACATCCACGATGTAATTAAAAAAAAAAAAGAAAGAAAGAGAAGGGTGACTTTGCTGAAATCTACTTAATACTCTTTTGTAAACAGCATATTCCCTTCTTCCTAAAAGGCAATCATGAAGAATTCAGTCTGCATCGCTTACCAGCCCCTTGAGACACAGCATAAGGTCAGACAGGACAAGTCTAGAAAGGTCATGGCCACTGAGTCAAAATGATGCTTATTATCAGGCGAAGAAAACAGCGCAGCTATTTCCAGCCAGAGACGAACAGTCAGGCGTACAGACCTGGGAGCTCCTTATTGCGCACTGGTCCAGTGCTGAATACTTCAGTGTTGTGAAAAATTGTGCGTGATGTTTTCCAACCTCCTTTTCTTGTTGTTTTTATTTTCCATCTTAGGAAACTAGTTCAAGAACTTGATTGAAAAATATGTTTTGAGGAAGCAGTAAAAAACCATAGCTAAACGGTGGGTGGCCTTTTAGTCTGATGCAGCCTGAGTGGACTTGGAGCCCGTGTCTGACCCCAGCCGCATTAGTGTGTGCCTGGAAGTGATGCTGGGGAGTCGGTCTAAACTGCCTGTCTTCGAACTTGGCCATCCTTCTGTTACTTGCCTTCAGTGCAAGTATTTAATTTAATTCAATGCAACTTAATTTTAATCTAATGCCATTTAATTTAATTAAACATTGCCACTGCTTTAGCAGGTTGCTCTCTGCAGAAATAGAGTTGGACTGGCTTATGCCACCTGTTTCTCAAAAGAACTATACGTGCAGTTTTTCTTGAAAATGCCCTCAATTTATTTCCTTTCCACTGGAGGAAAAAAAAGACAAATTGGTCTGAGATCCCTGGACTGCTGGCAGCCCATTTGGAGCAGTTACAACTTGCTAAGTAGCACTCCCAGATAAACAGATATGGCACACACGTAGACTGCATCGCTATGTGCGATGAGCCTGACTTCTGTGGGGCCCTTCCCCATGTGCTGTGTATCCCCTTGCTGTCATACACATTCTAATCTCTTATATTTATTTTGAACTCATTTATGATTGATTTTCTGTGGAACAGATTTTTAATGTCCTTATTCCTGCTGGTGGCAAGATGAATGTGCTGCAGTTCTGTAGAACATTGATCCAAAGCATCACAACCTAAGACAGAGCAGCAAGAGATGGTATGATACACTTCTAAGAGGGTCCTGGGAGAACAGAAAGTCCGTCATAGTTTTGAATGATTTCTGGGATGAAGTGGCAGAGGACTCTGAAAGCTTCAGAAAACACTCTTTTTTAGCGAGGTTCAGGAAAAGGTCAGCCCTACGGCACACCATCTGAATCCTTCCCGCAACTGTCAGCATTCTGGATGAGAGCAGCTCCAGCGCTCCAAGGGTCAGGTGAAACCTAGAGGCAGCCAAGATACACACCATGTTGCCGAATGTTTTGGTATTTTAATTCCAAAACATTGTTTCCGATCCTCCCCAAACACACGTGTCCCGTAGACAGGGCAAGGCTGCAACCTATGGCCTTTGCTGAGCATTAGTCACCACTACCCCCAAACTGAAAATGGAAAAAAAGAATGCTACAAAAATGTCTGTGATGCATTTGATTTTGTAATGGGATTTATTGGAGAAGGAGGAGGGGGAAGAAGGATTTCTCAATTCCTGTACAAGTGAGTTTTCTTTTACACAAGGCTGGATCAAACTCTTGCCCTTGCTGGGTTTCTTTTTAAAGCAGTATTGGGCATTATCTTGCTCTCAGGAACTGATGTTGGGACAATGGGCATGAAGTTAACAGAGGAATTACACATCCTGAGCTCAGGGTGTACAGACAGAAACCTGAGGGCTATATCTTCCTTTTGTTGACTTACGTGGTGTAACAGCACTGATGGTAAAGTGACTTCTGATCTCAGCAGGGGCTGTTTCTGTCAGGGTCGTATCTGACCCAGGATTTCCTTCTCTGAGAACCATCCTCTGAGGGGTTAGAGCTATACTGCAGGGCATGATTGTAACTTAGGACTTCTCTTTTTCCACTCCATAGGCAGAGCTTTTCCAGCACAACAAAGTTGCAAAAGGCTTTTTGTATGCATTGAAGTATCTAGCCCAGTTGGAGTCAGTTATTTTTCTTTTTAGGGCCAACTGCAATTGCCTTGGCAAACAGCCTGATCTGGAGAGGGTTTCTATAAACATGCCAGCACAGTTGAGATTTATTATAGGACAGACAATCTCTTCTACCTCTTCAGCTACACAGCCTCAAAGTAAGGGCTGGCTTTCCTACCTTCCTTTAGATGAGGTTGGTTCATCGTTAGCTAATTTTTTTGCATCCGTATTCAGGAAGAATGCCTTTCCCCTAGCTTCCCTACACCAACCTCATTCTCTACGGGAGTTGACTCAGTATGATATGAGGACGAGAGAAGAGATGAAAATTGGAAGAATTCTCAGCTCTGACATAATTCAAACTGCTCTAAAAGTATTTAAGGGAATGGTGTACCGGGCTTAAGTAGATCAGTCTGATAGAATCAAGGAAAGTGCCTGTCTCTGTACATCTTGTGTGCAAGCAAAGGTAGATTCATTTTTTTTTATGTTAGGGCTGGATTCTTTAAACAGTGCTGGAGAAAATAAGCGCTAAATGGTACTGAATCCTTTGAAAATCTTAGTTGCAAACATAATTATTTTTTTTCCTTCTTTACTTTTCCTGAATCTCTGTTTTTCTATCTGAGCCAGCTGACAGACCCTAATCCATTAAAAAATAATCTTTCCCTTTTCTCAGACATCAGAGATCTCATGATGTTTTGCAGTGCAGGTTCAATTAATGTCTGTGAAGACACATAGCAAATTAGTTAACTCTTTGAATGTCTTTCTCCCTATTTATAACCAATATTGCTCATTTTTTTAGTTCATGGATATTGGTAATACTTATAATAATACAACAAAAAGATGAACCAATTAAAATCAGGAAAAGGGGTTTGTGAGACACTTTATTTCTCACAGCATCAGTGCTCAGCAGCGCTAAATGTCAGGTATTTTGAGCCTACGCAGTGCAGCAAGGATAGGAGGTGACACAAATAGTCTTATGTCATGCGAATGAAAGTCTGGTATGAAAATACAAACATCAGGGTTTTCAGCAGAACCATGAGCCGCTGTAACCTCTTACCTAATTGTAGTTCTGCAGATGGTGTTTATTTTATTATACAGATGTGTAAGGGGAGAACTGGGGAGAGTGCTGCATTTTGGATGCTGGAACGCTCCCTGTGGGCATAAATAATACAACAACTGCTTTTATTAGCCGTGTTGTATCAGAAATAGTGTGGCTATTATATGTCCATGATGTATAATAAGACCCACTAACCTCTTTTAAACTTTTTCTTGGAAATCATAGAATGGTTTGGGTTGGAAGAAACCTTAAAAATAATCTCGTTCCAAGGCTCCTGTCCTGGGCAGGGACATCTCCCACCAGACCAGGTCGCTCAAAGCCCCATCCAGCCTGGCTGTGGACACTTGCAGGGATGGGGCATCCACAGCTTCTCTGGGCAACCTGGGCCAGTGCCTCACCACGCTCAGAGTAAAGAATTTCTTCCTTATGTCTAATTTAAACCTACCCTTTTCCATTTTAAAGCTATTTCAAGCTAAATGGGAAGATATTTATTTATTTATTTATTTATTTACAGCACAGATGATGCAGGCTGATCCTGAGAGAAGGGATTAGGGTTAAACAGCTGTGTTTGCAAAGAAGGTACTTCTAGTGGAACTCGGAACCCAAGTGCTTAGGTGTTTAGGTTGCAAGGGAGATAAGGCATCAGGTCTCCTGAAATGCCTGGGCCACATCTCGTGTCAGTCTTTCTTCCTTGTGATTCCTCTGATGGTAGTTGGCTTGGTCCTCAACTATCCTAAATTATCACTGCTGGGACAGTTATTGGAAAAGTGATTTTTGAAAATTTTTTTTTTACATGCTTAGGGAAACCAAAAATGCTTAAAATCCTCACGAGGACTGCAGAATAATGTATTTTAATAGAACATTTCTAACTGTGTTAGGGGAATTGTGGCTTAGATAGCTAATCCCATCTCAAAAGCATTCCTTAGAATTTGCTATGCTGCATAAGTGGTGAAAAGCAAAAAGCCCAGAAGAAAGCAAGCAGCTGAAATTAGCTGTAGCTTGCAGTGGAGTATTACTGTGCATCTCATCTGAGCCACACAGTGACAGTCAGCATAGAAGCTGTTATAATGACTGTAATTAATGATGAGAAACAGAGGTAATGTCATTTTCTTACAATGTTCTTTAGTCTTAGAAGTCCAGCTCTCCTAGGCAGTTTAATAAGAAAGGGTTTATCAAGCAGGATCCTGAAGAATTTAGTGACTGTGGTGGAAACAGGGAGGTGCTGTTTCTGAGTTCTGCTGTTCCTTGTTTGCTTTGGACCCCAGCGGTCAGCAAATGCTAATCTCACCCATATGTTTGGCAGCTGACACGTGCTGCTCTCTGTTTTTTCTCTGAGGGCTGTGTGAGATGTAAGACACACTTCAATTAAAAAGCATCAGTTTAATGTGGTTATTTTTAGCAAAGCAAATCAAATAAGAGAAGATATTTGTAATAATCAGTAGTGCTTAATTTCCTTCAAAATCAATGTAAGTTTTGGCTTCCTCTAGTGACAGAAAAGTTTGGACAATTTTAACCCCAAATGCTCAATTTATCCTTTGTTATTACACTAACAAAATAACATTTTGAAAGGAAAAACAAACTAGAAATTATTACTGCCAGAGATGCATGGAAATGAGATATGAAACGTGAGTCTACCCAAGCTGGGTTTGGAGTGTGTGCTACACCACGAAGGCCAAAGCCGTCAACTGATGTCGACCTCTGCAACAGGCAGCTGGGTTGATCTACATCAGCTGAGGTGCTAGCTTGAAGTTCCTGTTGCCACTCTGTATCAGATATCCAGGCAGATTGAATGGGTCTGTCCACGATGCAGACGAGTGTCTTCTACATAGTCAGTTCTCCTTGTAGGCGCCACTTTTATTCAGAACTTTATTAAGGTCTGTTAATAAGCTTTGAAATGTCTCTAAGTGAAGACACATGCAAGAAACACTGACAGAACAACAGTGTCATATAATGATCAGTTAATCGTTTCCCAAGAGGCATTTAAAACTTCTACCAATTGTTATTTAATGGGGAAAGTCTCATGCCAAAAAAAATCATTTTCTTAAAGAAAACAGCAGCAGCTCCATGCACTACACACCGTGAGCTGACTTCAGACTGCCATCTGCTACACCAGCCCAGGAAAACAGGCTTTCAGCTCAACACTGAGGTAGTTCTTTTCTCTGAAAATAAGTTCAGCTGGCACTGATTCGTCACAGTCCCATCAAAGGGAAGACCGAGAGGTTTTGACATGCCTGTGGTGTGCAGCCAGGCTTGGATTGCAATCTTGGTATTTTGGGATCCTCATCTATAATTATCAAAGGGCAGTGAGGATCCATGAGGTAAGGAGCACAGCTCCTTATTCTGCTGCTTATTCCAAACTGGAAAGACTACGGTAAATTTGGAGTCTCCTGCCATTTTAATGTGAGAGGGAGTTATTTATTCTGCATTTTTAATGCCTGGATATAAGATCATTTCCTTCCCACAGTGTTGAAATTTAGGGTTATTCTTAAACTCTGAAAAATCAGAATTTCTTACTGCTGTCTGCTCTTCCATCCTCTCAAGCAGTCAGGAAAAGCAATGATTCACCCGAGAGCGTCATGAGCAATCACTGGGCAATCAATTCCCAGCAGATTACCTCTTTTTCTGAAGTGTTGCTTGGGAGGTCCTCTCTGGGACTGTGAGCCCACGTATGTATCTGTTCAGGAGAACATCATCTACCAAGGATTTGTTGGTAACAAACACAGCACTGCTGTAAAATGTACCCCTGGGGCTTTCCCATGTTCAGTGATGATCATTGTAGTTCTTGGAAATGACACAGCAAGGGGCAAGCTGGTGAGGAGCAGGGAGACATCACAGGAAGAGCCAGCTATGCTTTGATGAGAATCTGCAATGGGAGAGGAGGAACGAGTGGTTCTAATAATGGCCAGATGAGAATGATGAGACCCAGAGAATGAGACATATTTCATAGGCGTGTATTCTCTGGCTTCTTTGGTGCTGGGTGGCAGGGGTCACTGCAGTAACTCATACTGTTGGTGGAGGAGGGTTTCCAGTATGTCAGCCAAGGGAGTGGCAATGAAGGAAGAGTTCTAGCGTCAGTGGCATAATTTTCTGCTGCTTTTCTTGATTTTTTTTTTATCAAAGCCTTTCCCTATAATGCTTCGTCCTTCTCATTTCACTTACTTTCAGTTCATTAACTGCCCCAATGCCAAATAAGTCTTCCAAATGTTGAAATCATTCCAGTCCTCAAAGAGCGCCTTTAGCTGAGGGCAGAACTAGGAACTCTGGAAAAAAAAAAAGGCAAATCTTGGTGTTTAGATAAGGCAATACAATCTACTTGTAAGAACTGAAATAATCCTATATACCCTGACTTTCAAACATACTCAGTGGCAGAGGGCTTTTGAACTTCCTGGTACAGAAACTCCACACTTCAGTGGGAATGTGATGCAGAGTAAGCGTGGAGAGGAACAGCTGGAAGGATACTGTGATCATTTCTGGAGTGGAATCTCCAGTAATCTCTGGTTTGCTTTGTTAGGACCTCTGTGAAGACCCCCACCTGTTTGTGAATGGAATCAGCTCCCACGACTTGCACCAAGGCACCCTGGGGAACTGCTGGTTCGTGGCTGCGTGCTCTTGCTTGGCCCTGAGGAAGGCCCTCTGGCAGCAGGTAGGTGATCTGTGTGCGTGGTGCTTAAAATGAAGCTGATAAACCTTGGCTGTTTCCCTGCCTATCAGCCAGTGTTTTTCCCTCTAGGACTAATGTGCCTCTGATAACTGGTGAATCTTGGTGGGTTGAAATATTCCCTTTCTTCAAAAGTTTGTTTTTGCATGTTATGAGACCTCCCCCCTCCACAGTCCCATTGAGCACCAAAGAAAAGATATAGCAAAGCCAGAGAGTACAATAGGTTCTGTTTATCTTTCTCTGCAGATCAATTTGTATTTTACCTTCCTAAAAGATTCTTTGAAGTGGAGCTGTATTTGACTTTGTACCAAATTCACCCTCTTTTTTTCACTGCTTCATCTGTTTTAGGTCAACTGCTTGTGAAGCTGAATAGCAGCACAGTGCATGCTCTAGGGCAGTCTGCCCTCTGAATAAACCTTAACAGTGCATTTGGTGAACTTCCCTTTGCATGGTTTCTCAGGTGATTCCAGACTTCAACGAACAAGAATGGGACCCTAAAAACCCAGAGAAATATGCTGGGATTTTCCGTTTCCGTTTCTGGTGCTTTGGAGAATGGACAGAGGTGGTTGTTGATGATCTGCTGCCAACAATGGATGGGAAGTTGATCTACTGCCATTCCAACGTGAAAAATGAATTCTGGAGTGCATTATTGGAGAAAGCTTATGCAAAGTATGAGCTAGTTCATTGTCCTTTTAGTCTTCAGTGCTGTCCTTTCTATTCATCTGTTTGTTTTGTCTTTCAGCTCTGTCACACTTTCCATACCTTTCAGGTTTGCTGCTAGTCGAGAACCTAGAAAAAGATTGAAAACTCCTCCTTTAATCTGCATGGAGGAGGTGAATCATAAAAGAGTGCAAAGCACTCTACTTCAGCAGGCCAAAGCCTTAATTATCATTACACTTCTTTCCTAGAAACCCAGCAAAGGTTTATCTGCAAACTACTGTTTTGGTTTGTTCTGTTTTGTTTTTTTCCTTGGTGAGACACAAATATGTTACCTACATTCAAGCCAAATTAGAGCATTTCCAACAGCCACTTGGTGACTTGAGAATGTTCTGTGTTCCCTCCAGGCTGGCTGGATCTTACGAAGCCCTAGATGGAGGCAGTGCTGCAGATGCAATTGTGGATTTCAGTGGAGCAGTGGCAGAATCTGTTGATTTGGTACAGGGCAAATATGGTGAGATTATTTCTGAGCAAATGAAGCTGTTTGAAGACTTGCTGAAAGTGCATAAAAGAGGTGGACTGATCAGCTGTTCCATTATGGTACGTATAGAGAGCTGGATTTTAAGAGTCAATTTCAATGAAAAATATCTGGAAAAAAATACCATTATTAATATATTGAGTATGCCCTTCATTTATATGCTTTGGAAAAGCTTTGTATGAAAAAAGCTAGCAAGCTGGCAGTGCTGTCAGCCAAGTACAACTCCATGAGCTGCTAAGTAGAACCACAAAACCGCAAAGCCGTTTGTGCTGCCACTTTACTGTGGCTCTGAAATGCTGTTTTTTCTGAATGGTCGCAGTTGTGTATTGACTCAAGGTTAGTGTACCTAGAATGCTGTAATTTACAGGCCAGATGGCAGTTCCGTTTCTTTATTTCTTAGGGAAATCTGTTTACAGAAGACAGTTCTGCTGGCGCTGAGCTGCTGAGACTTCTTGACTTTGGTTGTGGTGATGCAGTCGTCTCATCAGTGTAACACCAGAGCTGAGCTGAAAGGCTGAGCTCAGTTAGTACTGTTTGTTAATAAGACTCCCCATTAGAATTAACCAGCAAAACTTGCCTAGGCTGGCTCATCTGAGGCGGCTAACTCAGATGCCCACCTTAGGAGGCCATGACCCTGAAGATCTTGTAGTCAGAGAGGGAATGGCTTCCCCAAGGGCGATACAGGGTTGCCTCCTGTGGAAGCTTTACCTCTCTCTGTTCACTTGAGGTGCTAGAAGATAGATAAGCAACAGCTCCCAAAGGGTTTGGACACCTTGTCTGAAGCTGTTGCCACATGTGGAGGGCTAACAAACTGCCATGACATCTGAATATTTCCTAAAAGATTGCTTTGAAATTATTGCAGTCTGCAGGAAAGGGATCATTCTCTAGAAGCTGCAGAGTTGGCATCTAGGTGCACTTCAGCCTCTTACTCCGATGCCCTCTGCTTCCAATTTAAGACCTTAGCTAAGCTTAATCTTATGTGGACTTAGTTAAATCAGTTAAACACTTTGGTTTATTTTCCCTGTCTGTGAAACGAAGATCATGTTACTGTAGCACTATTTCATACCTGTAGTGTAAGTGCTAAATCCATGGTAAACTGGTGGACCTTCAGGTATTGGTTCATTCAGAAATTCTTGCCGGTACCGTGGTAGTTGTGGAATTGTCTGTAACAACAGAAAATCAGCCAGGTTTGGAGACGCCTGAGAACATTATCTGTTTAGCTGGCCCTGGCCATGCACTGCCTGCACCAGTGCCATGGTACCAAAGAGGAACACGTGGTACCTTCTATCTTCTGGGAGATAGATTTGAACCTGAGGACTCAGCTGGGATAGACCAGGAGTCCTGAGCTGTCCCTCCCAGCAACATCAGGCAACAGCTCAGAAACAAATTTTTCTAGATCTTTAGTGTTTGTTTTACCTTTTGAAAAATATCTGAATTTTTATTTAGAATTGCATCTGGTTTGCTCAGACCAAGCTGGCGGACCAGACTTCCTGGTGGGAATTGTTGTTGTAAACGTTGTTTCTGGGATGATAGGTTGCTCCCAAATGCTGAGGCAGTTCAGTTTCTTAATGTGGATCTGGTGAGGAGATAGGCTAAGTACAGGGAGTCGTATTTTAAAAAGCAATTAATTAGACAGTTGTAATGCTTTCACTTCTTCCTGGCATTGTATTTCTGCCTGTCAAATTAAATGCAGATGCTTCTAAACATTGATTACACAGGGGCTGTTCCTATTGGTTTGGCTTGACTCGTCTGCATTTACCGCTTTTTGATAGATGTGTTACACACAATGAAGCTTGCTGGGTATAGAATATGTAATACTCAAGTGCCTTCATTGCTGACTTACAAACATGTCCTCATTTTCCTTGGATTACAAAATAGCCCTGAGCTTCACCATTTAGAAATCTGAACGGACAGTAGACGTTTAAATATCTCCTTTAAATAAATAAATAAATAAATGTATGTCTTCCAAATGAGGTGGGAAAGGCAGCCCAGCAGTAAGAAAAGCCTGGGGATAATAAAGGCATCAGGAGAGGTTACAGACTCCCATGCTATCAAGGATGCTTGTTTGCTTTTAGTTGTGAAAAATGCAGGTGAAAGTGTTACATTGGAGAAAGCCCAAACCCACTGGAAATGTCAGCCAGTCTTGGTGTAACACATGAGCTGATTCTTTAGGAGCTGTTGTCGGTCAAAAGCAAATAGGTCTTGGCCAGAGGCTCACGGTTGCCACACCATCTGTCAGTTCCAATTGGACATAAATTTCTTTTTTTTTTTTTTTTTCTGGTTTCTTATCTTTGGGAACTGAACACTGTTGTATCAATGCAACACGTGCCTTAGGAGAAGGACCCTGTCTGTTTAGACCAGAGAAATTTTGAAATGGGTAAAATTATCTGAGAAATTGCTATGTGCATTTCATAACTCTAATAAGTCCATCTCTTTCCACCAGAGCAAAAGCTTGCTGAGTAATTGAGTTCTTAATTAGGTTATTACAAGTTTACACGTAGGGATCTGCAGTGAGTCAAGTCTTCCTCCTTTGCTGTCCAAGGGAGTGAATGTCTTAAGGTGCAATGGGTTGTAGCCCAGTATAGGTGAGAGAGACGCTGGATATGGCTCAGTGCAAAGATGCCCATCCTGGCTCCAGGGAGGGTGTGATGAATCCAGAGGTGAGACAATTTGGATTGTTTCTGGCTCAGAAGAAGGGTTACAGCACTGGCACAGCTGTACTTTTTCCACTCTCCTGCCTGGCATGTGTTGCCCAGAAGCAGCATTGTGCTGGCTTTGTAAAGGGCCAGTCATTCACAGCAGCTCCAGCATCTGTATATGGTACTGCTTTTCTGGTTTTAGATGTACTTAGGACATTTTGATCTGGATGCATTAAATGAAATTGTAGTCTTTTTCAGAGCTTGACAATTTTTATATATTCTTAGCTCAGCATCTGATCAGGCCTAGGTCACCCAGCAGAACAGTTCACTGCCTGATGGCTGCTGGAAACTGGACTTCTTACGTGAAGTCTGTGAGGAACAAACCCAGATCCTAAGAAAGCCTGCAGATCTGCCCCGTCCTGCCCCTTGAACATGTAGCTGTCAGGTGCCCTTGGTGATGTGAGTTCTTTTTTTTTTTTAATTGTCATTCTTGGTGCTAAAGGCTTCCCCTGGCACTGCCAGTGAAGCGGAGACAGAGATGGGTCTGGTCGTCGGCCATGCCTACTCAGTGACTGCAATTCGGAAGCTGCGCCTTGGAGAAAGGCTCATCTTCTCTTTGAAGGCAGAAAAGCTGTTCATGATCAGGCTGAGGAATCCCTGGGGAAAAAGAGAGTGGAACGGTGCCTGGAGCGACAAGTAAGTGCTGCAAATCCAGTCTCAAAGGAATGAAGCTGTGATTAGGGCCACTGGATGTTAGATGCATGGTTAAACACTGTGAGACACAGCAGTCTGCGGTACTCAGTCATGGCTGAACCGTTGTGCCATCTCTTCCCAATTACAGCATTCTCTGAGCAAATGAACATTTCCTGGAGGAGCCAGGAGGTTTTGGCTTCCTGGACCTTAGTTTATGGTATTGTTCTGGCACACTGGAGCGTAACTAGAAAAATAGCGTAAGCTTAAGGTCATGAATCAAGAACATGAGGTTTGTTCCCAGCTTCACCACTGAGTTCATCTGTGACTCAGTTTCTCATCTGTAATTGGTAGCTGCTGGGGATCATACAAGATTTTTATTCTTACATAATTTAAGTGACTGGTGAAAAATGCTGTAATATTGCCACATTTGAGTTTTTCTAGAATTATTTTCTAAGGAATTTTAATGTGGGCTGTGAGCTTAGCAGGCACCCCTGCAGAGACAGAAATGATTGCTGGAGGGGATGTGTTCCATCACTGGCAGTTTACACGTGAAAACATTCAGCTAGGATGTTACAGTTCAACACTGTGCTTACCAGCCACTGTTAGCATTTAATAATGCGGTGTTCTTAACAACAGCATGTTAAATTTTTATCTTCCATACTTTAGCTAGCAAAAATCTATTTCTTTCAAAGAGTTTAGTCCAGGTGAAATGTGAAGAATGCGCAGAAGTACTACTGTGTCTTGTTTAACTCAAGCCCTTCTGATTCTCCAGTAGCCCTTTTCTGGGCACAGCTGCCACGCATTCCAGTGGAAACACTGAGGACTCTAAGGTTGGCCCATGGGTTCTGACTTAGCAGAATTAAATTAAGAATTTCCAAATAGGTTAAGAAAATGTCAGTTATGGCAAGCAATCTCCCTTCCCTCTTGCTAACCACCTTCAACTTTACCCTCCAAGTACTTTTGTAAAGGGGGTGAGGAATTGTGGCTATTTGTCTACATGTTCCACGTTATGGAAGGGGCTCATGCTGTCTGCTATCATGTTGTCTGATTTAAGCATCAGACTGCTTGCTTTTAGGATCCCGTGCTCCCCTGCAGTCAGTGGAAAGAGACAGGTGCCTCCAGGGGACAATGCAGAGCGCGATAAGTTATATGCTGATGCAGGCAGTGAAGTGTCCATGCAGCGTAGCGTTACTGTGGAAACTGGACACTAGGCTCCTGCTGCAATAGTTTCTTCTTAAAGACTCTCTGGGGAAATCTCAGACCTCAGGCCTGTTTTATTTAAGGCAACTGAAAGACAGAGAATACTCTGGTCTAAGTGAAGTGTTCAATAAGCTCCTGAGGAGGAAAACCAGGTTTCTTTTGAAGGGTCTTTAGGGAATGGAGTCAATCTCATATGACCTTGCAAACCAGCTGTTTAAGTGTCCTAAGGGAGGGTGCGACAAAGGAAATCAATAAGGTTCTGCTCTAGTTGTGCCAATTTCCCATTCATCTCTTTCTTTTTTAGTAGCTTTCAAATCAATTAATGCTTTAAAACTCTTCCTGTAAGCCACACAGTTTCTTCCTGAACATCATCTGTCCTTTCAGTACTCCGATGTTACCTTTATACCATATACCAAGGGACCATGAGAGAATTTGACTTGCCTTTTTTTTTTTTTTTTTTTTTTTTAGTGAGAGTATTTAAGTTATTAATCGTCTTTGTTATGCCTTTTTTTTACTCTTTTTTTTTTTTTTCCTTTTAGTTCTGAGGAGTGGAAGAAAGTCAGCAATTCAGAACGTAAGAGCTTGGGACTCACTCTTGAGAATGATGGAGAATTCTGGTGAGTGGGAGTCATGTGAAGGGTTTGGAGATACGGGCTACATTGAGTAATTGTCATTAATTCTGCCATTTAACAGCTTCAGAAACAACTTCCCCAAATGGCACAAAGTCTGTCTATTTTAAACTCTCAAGGGATGACAGAGAAGAACAGAAAAAATGAATTTAAAAGTAGTAGAACAAAATTAGTAGCTCTTAGTAAATATAAGTTTCAAACACCTTCGAAATCTATTATCTATATTTTTAGGACATTCCCTCAGAATCCAAGATAACATATGTGCTGGTTTACATGACAGAATGCCTGATATTGAATACACTATCAGTCCAACTACGACACTGACTACTGTGCCTCTCTGTAGGATTTCTAGGTCAGCCATACCTGTAAATACAACTGCAGCCAATGAATTTTGATATTTGTCAGTGTTTTCCAGCATGGGCATGAGAACTGTTCATTCTCTACAGAATCTCTAGAACTCTAATAATTTGGACTCTACTTAAAGCTTAGATACACTGAGGCAGTCCAGCAACTTCTTCAGTAGATCATCAATATTGCATCAAGTGTGCTGGTAGGACTCGGTATGAAATGTCTTCTGTTTGCTTGGCTTTGTCAGAACTGGCAACTGGGAGCCAGCTTAAGCCGGGACATTATGGTAGTTCAGAGATACCAGGCTGTTAGAGGAGGTGAGTGTTTTTTAACTGCTCTGCAATCCAGTCTGTCACAGGTTATAGCATTGAGAGGGTGCTAAATAGAAGCTATGTCCTGACTACAGAGGTTTGAGTCATGCTGAGGGACAGATGTAACGATAAGGACCATAATAATGAGGAGTGGATAGTGCTTTGGTTGTGGATAGTCTCTTTTGCCTTTGCAAAATACATGTTATCAAAGCCAGCCTGGTAGGTACAACCTATCCTTTAGTGCTGCAACTGCACAAATCCAGAGCTGACCAAACACACTGAGGTGACAGTTCTCTAAATTACGTGCTAACATAGTGTGATTGTGGCTTCACAAGTATTTCAACATGGAGAGCTTTCCAGTGAATCATTTGTCCTCTGGACAACTGAGCAATGCCTCCTCCTAAATTACTGGAAGATTTTGTGTGTTATTTTGGCTCTTTGCGTATCACTGTTTATTTTTAAATAACCATGATTTTCCTGGTGTCCCATGGAATAGGATGACTTTTGAGGACTGGTGTAAGAATTTCACTGATGTGGACATCTGCCGGATTGTGAATACCTCCTACTTCAGTATCCACAAGACCTGGGAGAAGAAAATGATGCACGGGGCTTGGACAAAGAATTCGGAGCCCCTGCTAAATCGCTCTGGTGGATGCTTTGATAACAAAGAGACCTTTCTTCAGAATCCTCAGGTGGGTATCCCTGTATTTTGTGAGGTATTGAAGTGTATCCACTTTAGCTAGGGCTTCTGAAGTATCCACCCTATCTAGGAGTTGGCAGTGGCTACTTGACAGAAATCTCGTTGCCAGTGTCTGTCCTCTGGGAGTATGCTGGTTCACTGCATGTTTCACTGCATGAGAGATTTCTGTGAAATGTCTCAGAAGAGTTCAGATATTTGTTTAGGACTGATCGTGTTTGGGGCCGATGAGTCAGACACACTAGGGTTAGCGAAGTCCTGCCTGGACTTCTTTCAGTTTCGCTGTTGTAGAAAGGCAGCAAGTCTGATTTTCTTCTGACAGAACTCTATTCGCTTAACACCCTTAAAGCCTGAGGATTTGCTCCACGGTATTTAGTTAGCACCCCTTTGCATTCATCTGAGATTCTGAAAGTATCTAGTCTCTTCTCCAAGCTCACCCTCTTATCAGCATTACAGAATTTTCAATGTTATTACTTTGAAAATTGACCTTTCTGTTCTGTAATTCACCACATACTTAAGATTAATTGAAGATGTTCTTGTCTCTGCTTCTCTGCACTTGTATGGGAGGTTTCTGTGTGCACCCCTCCACTTTCAGAGCAGAAGAATATTTCATATTGGAGAAGTGCAGCCTTGGCTGTTCAGACTAGGAGTGAATCTCAGACTCCCAGCTCATCCTGTCACATAGGAGGTTCTTCACCGCTCTGTCTTCTGTCAGTGCCTCATTTCCAGAGGGTGAATTTATTCAGATATTCCCCGGTATGATTCTGGAAGTATTCCAAGTGCTTGTCTGGGTCTTATTTGTAAGTGTTTAGCTGCCACAGAGAACAAAATATACACGTTACAGTTGAGTGCAATGCCTGATGCAATGGAAGTTCTTTTTATTCCAGTTTTATCTCTAGGCTGCTTGATTAAAAGGCTCTTAATAGCAGTGCTGGAACATATTTATGTTAGCTTAGGGCTATTATAAATTACTGTGGCACATGTACCATAGTCTAGAGATAATCTCTGTTCTCCCTGAGTGAAATGCCTGACGCTGAGGCCTCCTGTGAAGTTTATCTATACAGAGAGGGATTGAGACATACTACCTTTAAAATAAAGGAATTTAAGCAAAGTATAAATGTATTCCTACAGTCACCTGCTGATTTCCAGATTGTTACCCATTAGGACAGCTGAAATGTCATCAGATCAAAGGTCTGTCTCTCATCAGACCACGAGACTTCTTTTGCACCTTCACAGTTCCCCTTCCACACCTCCATTTGTCCGGGAACACTCCAGGCTATCTGACAAGGTAACACTGAACATGGTTCAACAGGGGCAAGAATTAAAATGTGCCTTACTAGGTGTTGCTGCATATTTATATCTCACTTTTAGATTATCTCTGCAGAGACTCTTTACAAACCCCTAGGACACTCTTCAGGATCCTGTGCTTTCCCTGCCTCAATGTTGATCTACCACACAAATAAGAGTACAAAGAAGTTTTGAATTTGTACCAAAAACCAGCCAGCCCAGAGTAGCAAGCAGTAGTTCTCTAGGATGCCAACCTGGACTGTAAATACTGTCAACTAATGAAGCCTAGAGGCTTGGGAAGGTATTGATTTTATTTCCAGTCCTGCTGTGCTTCAGCCAGCGCAGCTCGAGGTTGGTGTTTCCTCCATGTGGGTGTGACACTGCCTGAGACAGTGAAGGTCAGGGATGAGAAATGGGATGGTGCCTTCTTCTGCAGAGCTCTAACCACAGGGGGATGTGAGGTCATGACAGGGGATCGTTCCACAACAGTAACCAAGGCAATCTCAGTATCTACCTCTGGGCAAAGCTCGATGAGGATTTGCTTTTTAGCAGCTGTTGGAGGAGCAGGGAGGGAGGAATGGAATTGCTGATGATATTCCTCCCCATGCTGTCAGAGAATTTTGGCTTAAATCAGAATGTGTGGTGCACATAGTACCCAGCTGTGCACTGCTGCAGCTTTATGCTTTTATTTGCTTCACATTGAAAGTTCTTTGACGGTGGAGGAAAACAGCATCTATCTAAACTTGACACAGTAGTGTCCTCTTCCCCTCCACTGGTTCTGACAACTCAGATTTGCCCTCTGTATGCACAAAAGAAACCAAATTTAAAGGAGTCTCTAATAATGAATGAATTTGAGTGTTTAATTCTTTGTCATATAAAGAAATACCCATCTGACATTTTTGTCTACTTAAAAGCTACATACTTACTTGTGGTCTGGTAGTGATACTTAATAACATAAGCAATTCAAGTTTGATTTATTGAGACAGGAATTGCTGCCTAAACTTGAAATAATTTCCTTGGTGGTCTCAAACCCAAGTTGATTCAAGTTTACTTTAAACAATTTGGAAAAAAAAAAATTGTGTGCTAAAGATACGGGAGTCCTTCTTAGCCCTTTTTACTGTGTATTCCTAAGACTTTCAGGAAAACTGAGGAAGTCCAAAATTAGCATTCCTGTCATTCTTCTATTAAACAGAAATTGTAGGTGTGGAATGAAGTTGTGGGTTTGGGGTTTTTTTAACTAGGCTTCGGAAGATTCCTTCATTTTCAGGTCCTATATAAAGATGTTTGAAATTTACAGGCCCTCTTTAGATATTCAAGTTAAAAGAAGAATCCAAAATGATCAAAGACTTCATCTGTCTGTTGGTTTAATTTTTTAAATCTCACTCTGATTTATATATATTTAAATTAAAATCTTTTGTCTTATGCTTTCAGAGGAAATATTATCTTCTGCTGCCTCAACAGTTATTTTGTAATACTATCTCACACTGTCCTTTATGTGAATTACCTGTTTCAGTGTCTCTGATACTTTTGGTTATTATTAGCATTAATTTTCAGCTGTGAATTGCTGGGAATGTCTGTTATACGGAGAACTCTCCTCCCACTCCCAATGTATTTTCATTTGCCACCTTTGTATGCACATGTTTCCTTGGTGATGGCTTTATCCCCAACAGGCATTTCTAACGGCTTACCCTCTTCTCTCTCGCACTAGTACGTCTTTGATGTTAAGAAGACAGAGGACAAAGTGTTGGTCTCATTACAACAGGAGGATCGCCGCAAATACAAGAAAGAAGGGAAAGGAGACAGCATCCCAATTGGCTTTGAAATATTCAAGGTAGGCAGCCGTCTCCATTCCTGGTTCTGAGCTTGTTCAGCAATCCTGCTTCATCCTGCCAATGGGATCTTTGGCAGACAGAGGCATGATTATCGCGGTGGAGTCTGGCTCTCCTCTCAACATGGATTTTGCTTGTGTGTCGCACCGAGTTGCCAAAGCTGACATTAGACAGACTATTCGAACTCAATTGAATTTAGTTCAATTCAAACTCTGTTTGAGCTAACGGAACATAAGTCATTTTTCCCTATTGCAAAAGAATTTTAAGTGCTTTTCCTAGCTCAAGCTTTGAAGAGAAAGACAAAAACATATTAATGCTTGAAACATGGAGATTTTATTTCTCCACCTCACTGGAGGCTCCTGTCTCCATTTAATCAGCAAATACAGCCAAGTGAATGAGTTTCAGAAGTCTGCAGTTTTTCTTTTGCCACTTAGGAAGAAGTCAAGAGTGTTTTCAAAAGCTGAAGTAGCGAGTAGGAAGTGAGCATATGTGAAAAGGAACCAAAGGGATCCCAAACAGTAATTTAACTGCACTCCCAGGGCAAATTGAATAAACGAAAAACATATGGACTGAAAGAAGGAGGAAAGCAAGAGAAACTGCTATGCATCTGCTTTTTCCCTGAGGATCAGGATTATCTAAAAAATAGTCAGGTTTTAACAGTCAGAGCTGCTGACGTCTGCATCACACCTATTCATTTCCTATCACCTGTCAACCACACGTATTGAAAAGTGTCACTGCAGAAAGTAGCATAATTTCCCTTGCCTTATTCATGCCTGTGTATCTAATTTGGAAAGGCCTGAAAAAGAAAATCACACCTTCAGAAAAGTATCAGTGTTCTATCTTCATTCCTGTTCAATAGTTTCTCTATTTCAGAAGTATTCTAACCCACCAGGCTAAAGGCCTATCATGACTAAAGGCCTTTGGAAGACCATGACCTAAATTGTCTGAAGACAAAAGAAAACTGCCAGAAAACAATGTAGGGCTGTCTTTGCCCCCAGGAGCTGCTTAATAAATAGATTCATATTTTAGCTGTATTGTGGTAAATATAAATTCCTTTAAAATTATGTTAATAGTTAAGGACAGCTTCAAGGCTTAGAAAAAAACATAAATGGTTATTCTGTGGTTTTTGTATTCAGGAAAGGGCAATGAAAATACAGCTGTGTGCAACTGGATTGAGAGCCTGCTGTGTAAGACTGGAATGCTCTCTCTGCATGCTAGAGAAAGGAGGCTGATGAATCTCAGCCTCATCCAAGATGCCAATGTAGCTCAGCGGGTAGAATCCTTGGAGTGTGCATGCATCTCTGAAAGTATTCCAAACTCTGCAGTAGCGTTATGTCTCTGTGAATGGATGCATGTCTTTGCCAGTCTCAAACTTTCACCTCCCCTTAGGGGTACACATGTATATACCAATGCAGCGAAGCACAGAACAGCCCTGCTTGGAAGCCTGACACAGCTTCAGTGGGTGAAAAACCATTTGCCAAACCATTGCCTTTATTGCACGTTGTCTTTTCTGCCCGTGAAAGGCAGGCTGATGTGCAGGGAAAATCCTGCCTGCTAGCTCTGATCTCCCTCCTTGCATTAATCCCTGTACTGCTCTGGGGCTGTAGGTGGAGGATAACAGAAGCTATCGACTACACAAGCTGACTGTGCAGGAGAGAGTGGCCACGTCTCTCTACATCAATACACGCACTGTGTTCTTGAAGAGGATCCTTAAGCAAGGCCGCTACGTCCTTATCCCAACTACGTATCATCCTGGCATCATTACGAAGTTTATCCTGAGACTCTTCACAGATGTGCCATCAAAACTCAGGTAGGTTGCACTCACAGCTAGGTGAGATCTTCCCATGCCCACATTGGCTGCATCTCCTTGAAAACGATTGGTTGCCCTCAAATATCCCTGACTCACTAGCTCATATCACTCCAGAACTAGGGCTTTGAGATGGTCAGGGTCACCTTCAAGAATTTC
Organism: Chlamydotis macqueenii; assembly: GCF_036417535.1. Lineage (NCBI taxonomy): Eukaryota > Metazoa > Chordata > Aves > Otidiformes > Otididae > Chlamydotis > Chlamydotis macqueenii. The sequence goes on from NC_141566.1 coordinate 3,659,214, forward strand.
CAGATAACTCACTGGGATTTGTGCACGGTCAGGACATTTTTACGTAGGAACCTAGTGGACAATTCAATTTGGGACTTTTGACCTCTTAGTTTGACTTTTGTAGTTGCATCCAGTTCTAGCTCTGAACTCTGAGCACTGCTGCTTGCAGTTACAGTTGATACTGTTTATTTCTTTGACCATCTCCTTTGAAACCAGTGGTTGTCTGCAAGGGCAAAACTAGTGTTTCATTAAATCAGGCATGCTGAATTTTTTCTTGCTTTGATACTATTTTCCATTATTTAAAGGTTGTTTTTTTTCCTGTCACTTTTGCTGCCATGTGAAAGATGACACAAATCTGGTTTACTTTGCTTTGCTCTGTTTTTATTTCTTAAGTTTGCCAATTCTGTACCACAAACTTCTAAAACAGCAGATGAGGAAAAATCTCATGTACTAAAAACGCCAAATTCTGACAACCATTGAATGCTTCACATTCATTGTTTCAGTTGCTTTTGCCATGATTTTTCAGGGAGCTGAAGGCAGATAAGCCTAAAATGACATGTTGGAGTCTTCTTTGTGGCTATCCACGCAGAGTCACCCAGATCAAAATTCACTCTGCAGAGGGTTTACAGAAGCAAGACAGATCTGGCGGTAAGTGTAAAGTGAGCCTGTAAGAGTGGAAGGGGGTTCCTTAGTCCTCTGAAGATGATCTGAGCTGATATGTGAGCAGCCAAAAATTATCCAAACAAACTGAAGATTTATGAGGTTTTTTTTTCAGCACGTTCTAAAATTTGCTCAAAAGGAGAGATGAGATGAATAAGATGATGCAAACCAGCAAGAGTTTTATGTCATCTACACTGGTCCACATGGGCAGTAGTGGCCAGACCATTCTGAGAAACTTTTTTGTGAGGATTGTTAAGAAATTCCCCTTTCAGGGTTATGTATTTTTAAAATGGAAAATATCCAGGGAGACAGCTGAATCACACAGACTCATGTAGTGTATTACACTTACCTCAGCAATGTCATTCACAGCCTTCAGAGCATTTTGTTCTTCATTACCACAAGTTTAATAGCACTTCAGGGAGGAAACTATGATTTTCAAACAACCATTTTCAGCTGAGAAAACTAGAACAGGGAGAGGTTAAATGACTTGTACAGGACTGTGTATCTACACATCATAGGAAGTGTCCTGAGGACACTAAAATGTCTTTTTGGCACCTGATATTGACAGTTAATTAGAAGACTTGTCCAGTTGTCATTTGTTTCCTCATTTTCTTCTACTACTCTCTGTCTGTCAGCCTTCATTTTCTGTGACCACTGCAACAGAAAAAAGGTAGACACATTCAGCTATGAGTGGTTGGTAGGGAGAAAGCAAAGGAGCAAAGATACTACGGTGAAACGGGAACAGGAAACTAAACAGGTTCCTGAAACATCTGCTGGGTTTGCTCCAGATAACTCTTCAGCTCTCTTCAGCTTAATATGTGGAGCTCAGCTGCATTAACTTCTTGTGGTAGAGAAGGCATTGGACTTAGACCTGTAGTACAGTTCATCCTCATTCTCACGAAGCAGCTGTAAAATTTCTTCCACCAGCTGAAGAGATTTTATTTTATTCCAGTCCCCTTTTCATAGTTATTCCTGGCACCCACTGAGTGGTGACTGAATGCACTTTTCACTCTGAAAAGCCACTTTCTTTAAAGTCTGGTTGTCTCTTCAGGGGACAGGAATGTTGGATGGAAGAGATACAGAAAATTGATTAAGTTCATTTTTCTTGGTACTTCTCTTGAAAAACAGGAGCCACAAACACCTCAGTGGAACAAGCAGTGTGGCTCCATGTTCTCAGCAAGGCAGGATGGGTGGGTGAGACTGAAGGCACTCTATGTGACAGGAATAGCAGAGCAGTGCATTGAAAAGCAGCAGCATGTTCTTGTTCTTGCCCCGTGAAGGACATTTTAATTTTTAAGGGTGGGGTTTTTTTTGCTTTTAAAATTCCTTAAACATTTTTCTCTAACATTGCCTGCAGTAAAGCAATAAAAGCCAATTCTCCACCCTTAGCATTTCACAATCCTTAGCACAATTACAGTCTTGACAAACATGAAAAACAATTGCCTGCAGCTGCCAAAGACCAGGCTTGAGCTCAGAGAGCCTTGTGGGATTTGGTGCATTGTGACACAGACCCTCGGGAATATACAAATAGGACTTGCAGCCAATGTCTCATAAATATTCTAACTACAGTGTAGCCCAAATACCTTTAGGACCCAGCACTACCAGACGTGGTCCGGTTGAGTTGAAGCATCTTCTTCCATTTTGATTTCAGCATCCAGGGCTGGGCTGATGATTACCCTGACAGAAGTGAAAAGATAACCTATTGTGGGAAGAGCTCTCTATAGAAAACAGACTCACAGATTTTCTGTTTAGACCTAAGCAAAACTTCTGCTTGATTATTTTATCAGCTGAAAAAAATGCATAATTGGGTCAAGTGATATTACTTGTGAATTAGTATTGAATTCATCAAGTGGCTAAAAAAAAAAAATCAGTCTATCGTTGTCAATTTTTTTCTGAAGTGTTTCCATTTCCCTGTGTGAAACAACATGCCATTTTTAAATTCATCAAAAACATAAGGGAATTTGAACACAAAACCTAAATGAACCGTGTTTGTTTGACTTTGAATAAAACTTCACCAAAAAAAAAGTTAAAATATTTTCCTTTTGTATCAACATAAAGCTTTCAGTAAAAGCCTTTGTCTTTTTTCAGCCTATAGTTCCAAATCTCATCCATTCAGGGGGCACTGAAGGAGAGCTGAGTTACTTCACTTCAGTAGCTTTCCCATTATCTTGAATTCTGCTGTGAAATCCCTATTTGAATCTTTCCTTACTAGCCTTTTTTTTCCCTATAAGTATCTGCAGCTCACAGAGTATATTAATAGGTTGTCTTGCAGAATGCCATCTCTTACAGCAGCTTCAGACAAATAAAGTAGGCAGAGTGTGTAAATAAAAAAACCACTGAGCCAAATGTGCACTGCTGACATTTGTGCTGCACAATAGAATCAAGCTGTGCGATGACAAGGATAACGCCCGTAACTGGCACTCTGCCTTCTCAGGGCACCTTGGTGGGAAATTTGGCCAAGCTCCTGATTGATAACAGAGTCCATTTTTGGTAACATAAAAAGCTGAGCATGGTACGTGTTTCTCACATTTGGTGGGGGTTTTTTGTAGATTAAAAGATTGGATATAGAAATTCCTTGAGGCACCCTGTCTGGCTCGATTGTAAGTGTACACTAGGAAGTAATGTGTCCAAGGACATCAAATATCCCATATTCTAAGATTGCTTCCTAATACTGTCATAAAAGAATGCAGTTCCTTGTCTTCTCTCCTCTTCTCTCTGGCTTCTCTGGATCCATGTCTGGACCCTTTCTCATTATTATCTCATGGAGAAATAGCAGCCAGGCTTTAGAAAAAGACCAGCTTTCTCAGAAGTGAGTTTAGATCTCAAAGTCACGTGGGCAGGTTCCAAAATACCAGCTGTAGCTGCTCCTCCTGGAGCATTTCCTGATGTGAACTAGATTTAAAAGTCAACAACAGCCTCCTGCCTAATCAATACTGTGAGATGAGGGAAGAGGCCACACAGGAATTGCCATTGAGAGGGACAAGTAGAGGTTTCCTTTCAGGTTAGGCACACTCAATATGTTTATTCAAGTAGAAAATAGGTAGATTAAGTGGTTGTGTTTGCCTGCTGCTAAGAGGACTTCACATAAAGGTTACTAATTTTCTGGTGCAAAGGTTGTTGGCAACTTGTTTTTATGTGAGCTGCTGAGTCTGATTAGCTCCACTGCATTTCACAAGGGTTTCCTGACTTCTCCTTCACCTTCTAATGTGCAGCATCTCAGCTCTCAAGCTGCTGCTTTTCTTATGCCCAGCCTCTGTCAGCTGCATTCCACCTGGTCCAGCGACCTCCCTGGTTTGTCACTATCATCCCTTAGCATAGAGAGAAGACAAAGCTTGATGATGAAGGAGGAGGTTATGATTCATTCTGAAGCTTCTGAGAACTGAGACATGGCATTACATCTCTATGACTTGATTTTAGACTTGAACGCACTGTTCTTCACATAAGCAAATTTCTGAGCAACTACTTAAACTGGAAGAGAGTGAAGGTTGCATAGCAAGTGCACATCTGGCCTGGTTCATGAGCTGGATGTCATCAGAACCCTGCTCCCTGCCAGACAAAGGTTGTTTAATCTCCATTTTAAATGTTTATTGGAAAGCTCCTCCTTGGTGCTATCTTTGATCCATTGTCCTTTCTGGAAAAAATAATGGTTTGCTGTTGTCAGGATCAGTGGATGAATCTAGCTGTCCAGACTCAATTCTGAATGCATATAGGTTGCTTTTCTTGGAGGTACCTTTCTCCAAGTTAGCTTGTTCTGAAGTTGGTCCAGCACATCTATTCGAAACTAGATATTGTGATCCCCAGTATGTGACGTACCTGCTAAGCAGAGTATCTGGTACCTTTAATGGCACTTGCCTTGAGCAGCCTGAGAAATAGAAGGAAGGCGAAGGCAAAAAGCAGGTGGTAAATATCCAGTCAAACCACGAGAAGGGAAACAGAGAGAAAATGGAGCAGAGATGGGGGAGGATTTACTGATGCCAGTGGAAGGACTCCCTTTTATTATCTGTATTGCAGGAGAAGCTAAGAGGTATCACATGAACAAATACTGAAGGGCAAAAGGCAAAACTACCTGTTGTAATTCCCAAGGCAGTGCTTGTGTCTCAGCACTGTGTCAGCTCTGTTTGCCCTGTGCCTTTTTCCAGTGACTGAGGGAATGTCTCTCAGAGCTTTTTCCCAAGAACGTTTTCTAGAAAGCCTTTTGTTTTGGTACAGTGGGGAAGGATGTGGATGTTAGATCCTCAGTCCAATTATAAAATAATAAAAGTTAGCCTGAGACTACTGGGCATAGATTTCTTTAAACCTTAGAAATGTCATCACTGTTCAAGTGTTTTTACAGATTTCAACTTTTTCCTTTGCGCTGTTCTTTTGTAGAGCTTCCCAATACAACAGCATGGCCATAGGACTGAGATGAAGCAGCTGTTTGTGCAGAGCACGGTGTTCAGGGCATAGCTGGAGTCATAGGTGTGCCTGAGAACTGAACCCAGTCCTCCTTCCACTGCCAGAACAGTTGCCAGAGGAGCAGCTCCAGTTGTTTTCATTCCCAGCTCACGGCAAATACTAGGATGTTGCTTTTCCGTGATGGTAGCCCTTTCTGCATTGTCTTTGTACTGTAAATAAACCAGGCCCAGAGGTGCAAAGAACTGGGCCAGCTGTAGCTGGGAAATCATTCCACATGTGCAGCTCTCCCATTTCTTTTGTTTGTGCTTGCATTGGAGCCAGGCCTCCTAATATAACTGACCATGCAGCAATGCCATCGTGAGGTCATGCTGTGCAGGTACCTTTCATGTTCCTCCTCTACCTCCCCTTTTTTTTTTTTATAGCTGTTTCTGAGAATTTGAGTCTGTTTCTTTGAAACGTTAGGTTTCTTTTTCCTTTCCCTTAGCAAGTCCTTTTATTAACAGTTCCCTGGTCCAGCAGATATCCCTGTTACCTCTTTAAGCTCTGTGTCCTTTCCCCACCTCTTCTTATGCCCTTTATCTCTTAATTACTGTTAATGATCAGATGTTGCTTTGCTCTTTGCCTGCGGCCAAAGTAGTTGACACCATTTCATGCAAGACCCCATTTTATTCAGATCCGTTTTCCAAATCTCTTTGCAAAGGGGGAAGCTTTTCCATCACTGATTACACAGCATGGTGCCACCCCATGCCCCAGAGCCGAATCCACACGTTCAGTGACACAGAAAGTAATTGCCTCTCAGAAAAGCCAATACATTGCTACCTGCTATCGCAAGTGAGGATGTTGTCAGGGTAACAGGACTAGCGCATGGCTGGCCAGGTGCAGCCGTAGTGCAGCATATGGAAAAAACCTGTTTCGTTTCTTCTAAGTGGAAGTAGCTCCTTCTGGTTTTGATGTAGCTGTTAGGCGGTTTGTTTGCGTGAGATATTGGTACCCATTCCTGCAAATGAGTGACGTGTTTGAGGAAAATCATCCTGGGTATGAGTTGTTAAAAAACGAAAGCTGCCTTAAAATCATGCTGCCTTATGGCTGTCATGCCAGTGGTGGCATTTTCAAGTAGATGGTGATGAAATGTGTGTAAGAAATGATCACGAGTCTGACTTACACACATTCAGTGGGTTTATTGAAAATCCACATCTAAAAAGTACACAGGTGTTGAAAAACAGATATGCTGTCATTAACAATCGGAATCAAAAGAAATAGTTGTGTTGAAATTTAAAAAAAAGTTAGTGCCTGTGTTTAATTACAGGTTAATTAGAAAGTGGAACGGTCCATTCTATTTGAGGATAAAGACAGGTGTTTCCAAATTGGTTCTTGCTCCCTATTGGAATGGAAAAATGTACCAACATTTATAACACAGTAAAAATGTTCAGTGTGAAAAAACCAAAGCATTTCTAGAATGTTGAATAATCTCGGTGGGTTACGTATGATTAAAGTGTAATTCAGAACATTAACTAGGACTTACAATAGATACAAACATGTTGTGATAACATAAACTTTAAAATTACATTGATCCAAATGACAGAAACAAAGAAATCGTCTCAGGTTCATGGGAATGAAATGAGAAACTGGGGAGGATTTGCTTTGACAGTTTCCCACAGAATACTTCATTGAAACCAGTGTACTCCTACAAAACGTTTTTGCATTTTGACAATATTTTACTTTCTGGAAAAGAAACTGCTTCTTGAGAACTAACTCCTAAAACTAATACTCAAATAGGAATACAGCAGACAGCACTTTCAAGCTAGGCAGTCTCAAGGTGGGCACTGGGATGTGCATTCAGTGATCTAAAAACAGTTCTGTACAGTTCCTGTCCTTGCCCTGCGTAGGAATTGTGGATGATGAACAGTTTTTTACCCTCCCTTTTGGCCCAGGCGTCCAGAACTATGTATCGGATTGCATTTGCACAGATGCATTTTGGCTCTCAAATCTGGAGCTGTGTTTCCCTTTGAAGACTTTCTGTTAGATGAGCTACAAGGATGCACAGCAAGTGAATGTGGAAAGATTACAATCCCAGTCTAGAAAAGAGCTGTTTTCACAGCCAGCTCTGAGCATCCAGTTGTTACAAGAATGAGGTATTTCACCTCTGCTGGTGATGGGCAGCTAGCAGTGGATGTGACGTACTCTGGTGCTCAGTAGCAGTGGTGCTGCCAGGCGCAGGAGGGGATTTCTTCTGCTGGGTTTCTGGGCAGGTCTCAGGTGCCGTTCTGTGTGCTAAGAGCCGTGCTGCTGATTGTGTTTTAGGAGCAGATCCCTACGTGCTTATCAAGTGTGAGAACCAAACCATGCGCTCGCCTGTGCAACACGACACGACCAGTGCCATCTTCGACACACAAGTGATTTTCTACAGAAAGAACATCGACAGTCCTATCATCGTCCAGGTGAGAGAGGCCATGCAGGGCGCTAAAGGCAGGCAGGGGAGCACAACATCATCGCTGGGCGTGACACTTGCTAATTGTTCCTTCATATGACTGATACCCAGCATAGAAGTGTGAGAACCTCTGCTGCCCTTGCTGGGCTGTTGGCTGGAGCTATTCAGCAGCTCTACTGATTCTCTAGGTCTCCTCCATAAAACAGCAACTGATGACACTTTGAGATCAAATGGTATATTTCAAGGCTTTGAAGGAATTTACAGAATTATCTTTTGCCTCATTTGGTACCTGATGAAACAGAGACAAAGAAAAGCCAAGTGTTGTCCAGAGTCAGTGCCTGAAATAAAACCAAAGCTAAGGCTACTGTTAAGAAGTTTTTAACCTTGAATTTTAGTCCTGTGGGAACAAGATCACATTGTTTACCTCAGGACTGGCTGGAGAAACAGAGCTTGGTATTTTGATGAGGCAGTCCAGGGAAACTGTGGGAGAGTGGACTGGCATTTCTGTTTGATACACACGTTTGTTTAGTATTAGACAAATACTAAGGTCTATGTCGTTTTCATCAGTGTAGGGAGATCTTACAATTAATCTGGGAATCAGTTCACTGTGGCACATCAGTGCCAGAAACAGAAATAGCTGTGTAGCATTGTGTTGCAAGAGAGACATTTCTGATTTTTCACTGCCCAATGCAGTACTGGTGCATAGTCCTCCTGTGCCATAGTACTCCTCTGAACTAACAGGTATATTCTACAAATACTACAAATAGAAGGAGGATGATAGCAGTGTTATCCCCCAGAGCACAGAATGTAGTTACTGATTGGAGGGAACTGATACAATAGCTGATGGAACATGGTCTGTGTTCTTGGCATGTGCAGGATTGCCTAATCCTTAGTACAGATTTGATTTACCCATGGGACCTCACCCCATCTCTCTACAGTACGCAGCTCAAGCACTGTGACTTTTCCAGGATCACTGGAGGTTAGATACTCGCAAACTTCAGCGACCAAAGACTGGCACATGAGACTAGCAGCAAACCCCACATATAACACCATTTCAGTTGCTGCTTGCTATACGCCCAACCCCATCCTGAGTAGTGACAAAGGACATGTCCAAGGACTCCAAAACCACTGCTGTCCCTTGCTGTCCCTGCAGAGGTGAGCACAGGCAGGCAGAGTGGCACAGACAGGCTGATTGCATGTAGGTTTTTACTGCTGATGAGCTCAAATAGGTAATTTTTATTCCTCTTCTAGGCAGGCTGTGACCTAGAAAGCAAAAAGCTGCATTTAGCTCCTGATTTGCATGGTGCATGTAAATGAGTATGCAAATCAGGAATCAGATTGCTCTCTAGACAATTAGCTAAATTTAGATGTATGCCCGCTCCTCACTGCTTTTTCAAGGGGTTAATGGGGGTGACTCTCCTCCAGCACAAGCGTTTCAGGTGCAGTGTGAGAGAAGCACTGCTTCCACTGGGTTTACTTCTGTGCCCTTGTCTCTAGGTCTGGAACAACAACATCTTGTGTGACCAGTTCCTTGGACAGGCAGTGCTGGCAGCTTCACCCAGTGACCCCAGAGAACAGCAGACTCTGCAGCTCCGAGGGAGAGGCAGCCAAGAAGCAGCCGAGGTGCCAGGTCACATCACCATCAAGGTTTTTTCCAGCGATGACCTCGTGGAGCTATGAATACCAAAGCCCCGCAGAGCCAGACAGAGCTGTCACCTCGCAGCAGGGGGGGCTTGTCTGTGCTTTCTGTGTGAATGACTCGGGAGCAAAGGTTGCACATCATCATAATAGCTTTAAAAAAAAAAAAGCCCTCTAACTCTCCATATTATCATGGATAATGGGGAGAGAGGCTTTTAAAGAGGGGAAAATACATATTTCTACATATATATGTTCATGATACAGCAAATAGAGTAGAAGCAGGGCCAAACTAAACGTTAGCAGATAAGCTCATTAAGATGTGACCATCTTTCCCAGCAGCATCTTTCAGGAGCTCTTGGCAAGTAAGCTGGAAGCGCACGTGACTGTTCTCACAGGTTCCCAGCACATCGTCATCTGTTCTCAGCAGTGGGGCTGGATGCAGGCAGGAATGGCTGCACCTCCATGGTCCCGTCCCAGCAGGTTGGTGGGCTGGCAAGCACAAGGGGGATTTGCAAGGCTCAGTCCTTGTTCACTGCTAGGCTGTATTTGGGAGGGGGATTTTTTTAAGCTTTAATTGGAATTTTTTTCCCCATATAGGGATATAAAATTCTTGACGATTTTCATTGTTATTGCTACAGATCTGATGTTTCTGTTCCTTGGTGAAAATGTCCTTACTCCAGAGTTTAGTTATAGGTCATAGCCTGAAGATCAGGCATGCCAGGGGCAACGTTAAAAGAGAAGCGCAGGTCTTGCAGTGCCTGTTTGAACACCACAGCAAGTAAGAGCTTTGCCTGCATAAAGGCTCTCAGATTGACTTTTTTATTCTTTTGTTCTCCACCTCAAGCTGATGATTTGCGAATTGGTATCTCTGGCCAAGAGAGGGCACCTCACAGTTCACCTGTCATTTTGCTCAGAGGACAAATTCACTAGTGGGAGCCTCCTTGCTAAGGAAGCTTTGTTTAATCCACATGATGCTAAAAATGGAGTAACACTCCCTTTTTTTTTCATTAGATATGATGGGTAGCACCAGACTGAAAGAGGACAAAATTAGCGAATGACAAGGATGGGTTTGTAAAACAAAGATGCTATGCTGTGGCAGGAATCGTGTTTCATTCATGGAATTCTGCATTGATTTATTGCTGACAGAGCTGACTTTGATGAAGTTTAACTTGGGTATAATGGAGGACAGGTATTGTTTCACGTTTCCTTCAAAGCAGGGTTCAGGTATAAACTTTCTTTTAACTTTTGCATATAGCCCGACGGGAGGGTTTCCTCATAGCAGACATTTCTGTGTTGTCAAGCTGTGGAGTGATTCTGGCAGTGTCAGGGGCTCAGTGTGTTAGATCTCTCAGAAATGGATTTTATGTAGCGGCAAATTCTGATCTTGAAAGTGAAGCTAAAGGATGTCTATTCTGCCTTTTGTACAGCCAGGAAATTTGGATTTCTCTCTACCTTGTAATCACTTCAGCCAATTTTTATAATTCATAAAATGGTCTTCAGTAGAGTTAATGTTTTCACAAAAGGTTTGAAGTCTCCTCAGGGCTCCAAAAGGATCATTGCTGTACTAGGAAGATGCTTTCTCTGATGTGCTGGAGATGGAATGTAAGGCTATTATAGCGCCATCAGCTTAGTTGCATGTACCAAGCACCTAAATCCAGCTCGTTTTTTTAATAGCTTGGGCCCAAGCCGTTTTGCACGCAGAGCAGATGTGAACTACATGCAGTTGACAGCCCCACAGGCAAGTGTAATTCTTCTCTGTAAGCTCATAGCTTCTGAGTTGCTTACTCTCAGATTTGTTTGTAAACTGCAATATTTTTTTAAAAAGCATGAAGCCCACTGGCACACCTTCACCATAACGAGTGGACAGCACCGTGCTGGCATTCCAGCGTGGTGAAAGCCCCGCGCTGCAATGCGCAGGGCAGCAAGGCGTGCAGGAGAGCACACTGAGGGAAGGCACTGAGGGTCGTATAACCCCCGGTTCAGACAGACTTTTCTCCAGGGGCTGTTCTGTGTGAGAAGGGTGCAGTAAGGAGGGGTTAGCTTGGCCAGCTGATTGATTTGGGTCAGTGTTTAGCCTGAAGAAGGTTCCTCTCAGAGATGGCACCCAGCACGGCCAGGCTGCTTTTGCTTCTGCCAACGGAGGCAGCAGGCAGGAGACTGGAGGCATATGCCTCCCTGCCCCAGCATTTGCCTGAGCCAAGAGCTTGCCTGAGCTCACCGAGGGCACAAAGCCATCTCACTTCCTCGCTGGCCGGAGGGTCCCGTGGCTGTTCCCTATGAGCCCCGCAGCCCTGGCCTCCAGCTCCCTGCACTACCATCCCATTTCAGCATCTGCGTGAGGGTCGTCCCCAGTGTTAGCAGGGCAGAGGGAGCTTGACCAGCAATTGTTTGTGGTGTACAGCCTGACAAGGAGGGACGTCAGGGTGGAGTGGGGAAAGGTGATAGTTTTGAGGCCTTGATAATTATGTCAGCTGAAGACATTCCCACAGTTTGTCCCTGTGGCGTGGGGAGCTGATCCAGCCCGGCTGTGCAGATTTACAGAGGCTTCTGCTTCTCATGCACCTGGGAGATGGGAGCAATCCCAGGTGAAGCCAAGGTGAGAGCACGTTGAACAGGGCTTGCGCTGCTGCCTGCTCCCTGCAAGAGAGCCCAGGCTGTCCAGGGACAGTGCCCACTGCTCTGCAGGCTCGCTCTCCTGTTGTACACCTTGCCACACAGCGGAAGCAAAGCCAGCTCCGTGGGGTTTTGGCTTACAGGAGAGGTAGGTGTAATATGTTTGAGATAAGAAGATTGCCTTGTCAGACACAGGAATTTAAATTCAAGTGTTACCAGGGCTGGGCAATATTTTTTAACAATTAATGATAATTGAGGGAAAATAAAGGGTTTTGTTGGTTTTTTTTTTGTGGGGGATTGCATTTATGTACGCACTTGGGCCACCTTCAGCAGCGAGTTTTAGCCCCCAAAAATTAAAACAGAGAGAAATAGTTGGAAAATGTTTCATTTCAACCTTTCTTTACTTTTCTATATGAAATGACCTAAATAAAAGGTTAACAAAAAAAATAAACGTGTTCAGTAATTTCTGAAATGAAACAGTTGGTTTCAGGTAAAGGAATTGTTCCGGGATAACCCCAAATTACATTTTTCAGCTTGCTCAAGAGGAAAAATTTATCTCAGCTGTTGGCTGGGCAGTTCTCCCACCTGCCTGCCTCTTACTTCACAACCGCTCTCTACTTTCCCCAGATGAGTTCCCAGCTCATGGCAGTCTCCATTGTACTGTAGCCTTCCTTGCTACAAGGGACGTTCTCAGCTACAAGAGCTCTGCTCCACCCGTGTTTTGCTGTTTGTCTCAACTAAATCCTCGCTGTTTTGAATTCTCACTCTAGGAAGCCACAGGGTAGACAGACAGCCCGACTCCCGCAGCATCACCTACTCGTTGGGGTGCAGAGGATGGTCCCAGATGTGCATGGTGAGCACCAGAGCAGTAGCTTCCAGCCTGCATTGTGCGAGTGCTGTGTTACCTTCTCCTGCGACGTCCGGGGAAAACAACCGACTGTTGGTACCGCTAGGTCAGTACTGCTCGTGTCGGCCAGGAGTCAGGAAGGCTGAAGGTCTTTTCTACTCCAAAGGAGTAGCACTCAGCCTGGCAGGAGCCGTGCCAGGAGCCACAGCTCATACCTTTGCATTTCTCCTTCTGCCCGTCCCATGCTCGCGATGGCATGGATGTGGGAAATGCTGTGCTGGGAAAAACGGCCCGCGGCCGAGCTGAGTCTTCAGCCGGTGCAGGTGGCTCCCACAGGAGTGTGACTGCTGCGGAAAAGGAGGGCCAGAGCCCATCTCGTTTTGGGGGAACCCCGTGGCTGGAGGGGTGAGGTGTTGTGCAGAGGTGGGTGCCCGTGCGCTCGTGCAGTGTGGGTAGCGATGCCTCCCGGCCTGGCTGGCGCATGGCCTCGCAGGGAACACGCCAAACCAAAGCCTCGCGCTCAGGACAGGCGGCTCTGCGGCCGTCTGTGCCCCGCTGCCCGTTAATTCCCTCCGCTGCCGCCTTGCCATGCTGGAACTGCCCGCGGTTCCTCACGTCGGTCTCGCTGGGCTGGCGGCCCCCGCCCCGCTCCCGCTGCCGCCCCCGAGCTGCGGCAGCCGCGGGACCCGCGGGGCGAGGCCGCCGCCGCTAGGGGGCGCCCGCGCGCCGCCGCCGCCGCCGCCATTTTCCCCGCGAGGCGCGGCGGGAAGGGGGCGGCTGTGAGGGGCGGGAGGGGCTGCGGCGGAGGCGGCCCCTCTGTGACGGAGTGACACCCGCGTGTGCTCTGTGCACGTGAAACACGCGTGTGCACACCCATCTGGCTCTCCTGCGGCAGCGTGGCTGCATACGTACGTGCAGAGTACAGGTAGAGTGCGGTACATTTACAGAGGGGTCTCTGTCTGTATAGGCGGTGTAACAGAGCTGGCTGGAGAGAGAGAGGGTCTGTGTATGTACACACTCTATAATGGAGCTAGTGTGTCTGTTATACACTTACGTAAGGGGCAATTTATTTTATATGGCGTTATATAGAGAGAGAATGCGCATGCATGGATAGTGGGAGGTACAAGTATTAGAGGCCGGTAAATTGCTTGAACACACACTCATATATATATATATATATATATAAAGAAATGTGCACACACAGAGCTATATCTACATATATAGATATATTAAAAATATGTGGATGGATAGAGATTGGTTTATAAGGGTCTCACTAGATATACATAGACTAGAGAGAGTTATGTATTTGTAGGCGGGGCTGTCTATCTGGGTATATCTATATACACATACATTAAAATATTTTCATATACGTAGCAAACCCTATATAGTTATGCATAAAGGAGAGAGTTACATAGTTAGAGAAGGATGTCTCTCCCCTCCCCTGTATATAGGGGGTATGTATATATAATAGCTATTTAAATATGTATTTATAATATATTTTAAATATATTTATTTTAAATATATTTTATTCATTTCTTAATTTTTAAAAATATATGGCTAGAGAGAATTATGTGAAGGACTCTGTTTGCACATGTGCATGCACACCACGCCTACATATAAAATATATATCACTTATAGGTGATACCATACATTATACTATACGAGAGAGAGAGTGTGTGTGTGTGTGTGTGTGCACGTGCGTGCGTGTATATGTGTGTGTGTATATATATATATATATATAGAGTGTAGTGTAACATTTATAGAAGGGCCTCTGTGTGTATATCTATCTCTATTAAAATATATACAATATAATACATAGATGTCCAAGAAGGGAGCAGTTTGTAAGGGGCTGTGGCTCAAGAGTTGTGAGCGAGAGATAATAGAGCACGTACTTACTTACTTGTACGTCTATTGCACTCTAACACACTATAATATATACTCTGGAGTGTGTATTTTATACATATATATGCTTATGCATACACCGCCCCCATAACACTCCTTCACTCTCTTTAGCAATCTCCATGCGTTACACACGTACTTTGTAACTCTATTTATATAGGTACACTATATGTAGTGCGTTATGTAGTTACTTAAGTGCCGCAGTGTATCTACATACAATACATTAAAAAATACATGTTGATGGAGTGAGAATGACACGGGGGTAAGGTTCTCTGTATATAGCTAGATCTGCTATACATAAAAAATATATATTATATTTATATATACACAGAGAGCACATAACAACTGTAGCAGTCTATTTACTATTTTGTATATTTTTTTATTAATATGTAGGTAGGCACATATATTAATAGACGTGTGTAGCTATACCTGTGTGTGTGTATATGTGCATATAGAAACCTGTAGCTATATATTATACATAGTTACAGGGTATATACTATATCATACATACAGACAGCAAAAGGGTGTGTTATATGGTTCTAAGGGTCACGCTGTATGTGTGTCTATTTATAAATAAATATATATATGCTATAGCTAGAGTGCAAGACTTGTTCAGGCGGGCAGGTGACTGTATCACAGCTCTGTGTGAGCAGCAGTACAGGAGCCGAAGCAGCTCGTACGCAGCATGGACTTGTGAAGATTTCTGGGCAGGAACCATGGCGAATCACCAACTGCGCCACTCCCGTATGCATCAGGAGGGGGTGTTGGTTCTTTATACATAGGGAACAATGGCGACACAACGCAGTGGAGAAACGACAGCACTCTGCGCGTTTGTGCAAACTGGGGAGCGGTAGAAGGGCAGCCTGGCTGCGTTTGCAGACCCAGGCTGGAAGGAGCTCCAGCAGCAGAGGCTAAATACGGCGGCGTGGCAGCTACGTCGTCTTTCATGACATCGTACACTAGCAGCATCGGACAAAGCTACAGGCGCACAGCCATACAGATGAAGTCTTTCTGAGTCTGCAGATGCTCTTCAGCCAGCACCCACCTCGTTTTGTCAAACGGCACCAGCACATCCTCTAGGAAAAGCTGCAGTCACACAATCCCTTGGTATTTATAACTTTTATTTGCAATACTTTAGGTCCAAGTTTCAAACTGCAATATTTTTACACTCAAGACACAGTCATGCACAATCCATATTTCAATTTTTCTATTGCTTCAACCACAATTGAAAATAACTTAGTATTGGAAACAAAACCCAAAATCTTAAAAAAAACAATGCTGAGGTCAGTAAGATGGATCCATGCCATCAGCACATTTACAAAGTAAATAACTTAGTTCTCTCTTTAAAAAGATCAGTTACCTCTTAATCCAAAGTTACAGAAGAATTTTCACTACACATTTGTTTTTTATCTTTTATCTTTTTCTTTTTTTCTGTTTTTTTCTTTTCTTTCTTTTTCTTTTTTTTTTAAACAGATAACACGTCCTAAAAAAGGAATGTACAGCAAAATGAGATACATTTCTGATAAACAATGAAAATGGAGGCTCCTCCTCTGTTTACTTTTGTCTTGATACCCTGAAGAAAAAAAAAAAAAAAAAAATCTAACAGACACCAGCAGAGGTGTAAACCAGTTGCTTCGTACTAAACTGGAGTTTAGCATTGGTTACATCCTGATCCAGTCAAGAGTTGCAGAATTCTTTTGCAGATCTTCCCAAAAACGTACATCTGTACACACAGCATCTGCAGCACAGATGCAGCACCCGTGCACTGGAATAACTCCCAGTGCGGCCGCTGAATTTGGGCTCTGCCTGAGGGAGGTGGTCTCGTCACCGGGGGCTGCGGTGTGTGCAGTCCTTTGCTACCAGTTCCCATCTGGAGCAGCTCCCCTTCCCCTGGCTCACCTGCTCACGCAGATACCGGCAGCTTACGAGAGTCGCACCTGAAGAGCTGAGAAGCTTTTTTTCCTGTTGCTGTGCTACAGCCTGATTTAGCAGCATTGCTTAACGCAAATATAAACAGTGTGACAGAAAGCACTTGCCTGTGTGCACCTTAAACTCAAAGGTCAAAAATCTCAGCAGCCATGGATGTGAGAGACTTGCATGCTTCATGTTTGCTGTGCTGCCCCAGTTCTGACCTGGGCAGCTTTGCATGAAGGAGAAAAAGAGCAATGAGCAGCTCCCCCACCCACTCAGCCAAGGGACACATCCAGCCCCTGGTACCCAGGGCATTATCAGCACCTGCTGATTAAGCAACCAGTTCTGCTGTCATTGACACCAACAACCAGTGGGAGTAGCAGCAGTGCCTGTATCTGATCTCTAAGTCTATGGGTGGGCTGGACAAAAGACACATACACACACCCCGTCCCCCCCGCTGCCACGCAGCAGCAAAAGGCCCCGACTTCAAACCCACCAACCTGCCACGCTTCCCTCACGCCTGCAGTAGTGTCACACCAGCCTGAGGCAGCTGGAGCCCTCAGTGCAAGCATGGCCTTCAGATGACAGGCCCTGGGCTCATGGAGGTTATGCGCAAAATGGAGGAAATCACTCCCTCTCCAGACCAAGCTTAAGAGATTTAAAAAAAAAAAAAAAAAAAGCTGCTGTAAACAGGCAGTTCAGAGGGCAGAGAAATTAGGATCTCACTTGGTTAGCGGCCACCAAGCACAGAAAGGACAAAAATCAGTTAAGCACAGAGACTGGAAAGAGCAAAACCTGTGAGAAGTAACAGTGCTTAATTTTTCTCTTTAGGCAGACTCTTCTCTGTTTTAAGTCCCTGAAGGGAGCGGAGGACAGCGAGGAGGTGACACACAATACTCATGATCTCAGTTCATACACTTCCTCCCCGTTGTAGAAGAAATTTGGTTACTGTATTCTTCTCAGTAGTCTCATACAGCATTACCAGCTTAGCACAAGTAGCTAAAGTAGTTGAAGCCTTAGGCCACAAGAAATGATTGAGAGTAAATTTTTCTATAAAACTAAAGCTGCTAATAAGAAACCAGCTGAATCCTGCAGACAGAATCATTTAGGTTGGAAAAGGCCCGTAAGATCATCGAGTCCAGCTGTTACCATAACACTGCCAAGTAAGTCCACCGCTAAACCATCTCCTGACAGTGGCCGGTACGTGTAAACCCGTAACATCAGTGAGCTGCAATTCAAAGGCGCATGTCCAGCGGCTCTTCTGACGCACTCGCACCTGCCAACTCAGGCCATTGCGCCCAGCTGCGGTCCTTTTGGCTTTGTGCGTAAGCTCGGCAAGGCAAACGTTGCTAGCAAGCCTCGCAGGAACCGAGCGCGATTCCCAAGCCCCTGTGAACGTGGTGCCGCTCAAACAGAGCAGCAGGCACCTGACACACAGATACTGCAGCTGATGTCTGGTCTGCTGGGAAACTGTCCAGTGCAAAGCCACTGTGCTCACAGGTCATTAAAACAATTAGCAGTTTTCCATATTAGCCACTTTAACTAATGATATTGCCCCAGGTTCCTCAGGCAGGGTCAGGTTCTAGCAGAACCAAGTGCTTGCTTGAGAGAATTGCTAAGCAGCGAGAACAAAGTTTGCAGGCTCATACCCACATGGCCGTCCAAAGGGCTCTCACCAGGAGCATATAAGCATCCCATTTTTTTTTTTTTTTTTTTACCTTTTGAGATGACTCTGGTCACCAGAGGTGCACAGAAACACTGGTAGGCTCAGGCCAGTGACGGTTTGTTCACATGGTGCGCACCTAGGATTACAGCAGCCGGCTCTAAACTGCATCCAAAGAGAGGATGTATAAGCAAGATTCTGCAGGCTTCAGCCAGAAGAATTAATTACCCTGTCAGCTCAGGGACAGACACAATCAAAGAGAAATGTTAAAGATCCCTGAATTGCAAATAACACTCAAAGAAACCTTGGATGGTTTCTGTTGAAACACAAAGGTTGTCCTTCACATACTTCCTGAAAAACAGGGCTAAAATTAAATATATTTACCTGGTCAGAGGCAGGGTTGGGGGGGGCGGGGGGATAAAACAGCATCCCAACAAAAAACCAAGAAGAGTTGAACACTTGTATTTATGGGTCTTCATCAGCTTGCTCCATCACCCGTCATTAAGCTGCTGCACGTCTGCACACCGGGAAGGTGTGGACCACTAAGTCGGTAGCGTTTAGCAAGGCGAAGCTGCCACGAGTGTGCATGCCCTGGATGTCAAGCAAAGAAACACTGGCTCCTGTCTTTCATGTTACGTGTTGGAGAACTTTCTTGGCTCTTTGTTCACTGGATTTGCTCAGGGCTGGACTACGAAATACACGTATTTACATGTGCAGTGTGAGGAATAATCAGTAGCCACACCGCTGAGTACGTACTGGAAACAACTGCCATACAGACAACAGGGCATGGTGACATTTCCTACGGCCAGAGGAGAGGAGACAGGTACTTACTTCTCTTCTTGTGGTGACTGGTGTGTGCCTCATGGGAGAGACTGGCCAAGAGACCTGCAGCCATTGGCCTCAGAGAAACTCAGCACAAACAGTTAAAAAAACCCACTTGAGTTCACGTGTGTGTAGCGTGAGTCGGCCAAGCAGTAGCCAGAGATGGAGAATAAACACACACACATTTACAAAAGCGCTGGACACAAGAAGTGAGAATGCAACCGCGGCCCGAGTTTGTGATCAAACCCTGGGAGCACTGCAAGGTCCACCCAGGGGTGCATGCAGGAGCTGTATGGAATTTTACATAGGTATGGTTTTTTTTTTCTTTTTTTTTTTTTCTTTTTTTCTTAAATAAATAAACTTTTCTGTGCTTCTTATACTTCCCTGACTTTACTGCTGTCACACTTCTGCCCCAGAACACATTAAAACCACAGCGAGCTATCGGGTCATTGTCACACGTCTTCATTGCAGGGATGGGAATCTTAGTCAAGCTCTGGATAGGGTTTTTTACCGCTTAACGAATTTAAAATGAAGGCAATTAACCAATCCTTTAAAACCTGGGAATGAAAGTGCTTGTAACCTGTTTACCTACGCATTTTGCAACAGAAACAGCCTATTTCTAATACTTCCAAAAATACACACAACTAATTGCTTAATCGGAGGATAGCAGTCAGAAAACCCGAGATGGTTCCAGAGATTTCGTAGAATTTGTCTCTTTCTGCAAGGTCAACGCTATTGTCAGTGCCAGCATACCCTGTGAGCCTCTAAGTAATGTACAAGAATTGCCCCTCTCAGGACTAGGAGTTTTTTCCTCTTTGTTTTTTTAATCTATTACTATGCCTCTTCCACATTTCCTGTCAGAGTTGGGAGGATATAAATGCAGCTGCCGTCTTTCAGTCGCTAGTAACTGAGAACTGAGTGCCAGAGATGCCCGAGGTGCGTTTCCCTGCATGTCAGATGCTCTCAGCCGGGCAATTACAGCCCAGGCTGAAAACTGCCACTAACGGAGATTATTTCTGTTGAATCCTGTCTGCCTCCTACGAGTATTTTAGCGAAGAAAAATTTCTAGATTTGCTGATGCAAAGAAAAATAAATATAGTATTTAATATAATGAAAAGGCCTCTTTTTACAGCAGTTGTCTTTAAAAAGCCAGTGCCAACAACATTCTGTGTGCTGGGGCATACAATGATTTAAAAAAAAAAAAAAAAAAGCTATCGTGATTTTCCTATTTTTCATACCTGTTATCTTCTTGGAAGTTTTGGAGGTGTGGTAGTTTTTTTCTTTTAAGTAGAGATGCTGAAATACTTACAGATAAAGAAAAGAACAGGAAAAAAACCTCAATCAAATAGTGTAGTCTGTCAACGTAAGTATTTATATTCTATGTCCAGTAAACACGTGCCATAAGAAAGTGCTTTCCTTTTAAAGGACGGCTGTCTGCTCCTTTGTGGGTAGGAAAAAGGAAAAGCTGTACTGGAAACAGAAACTGACACTTGTTTCTTCACTTCTTACATGGAATACAAACATGTTTCATTCAGATGAATGCTTTACAAACTGAGGGCAGCCCATCTCGAGCCTGAATTACTCTTTCTCAAGAAAGTCTCTCCCCTAGACAGACAGCTTGAGCTGACAGAGAAAAATGGGACCTCACAAAAGAAACAGCACCTGCTGAATACAACAGAACAGAATCATTTCGGTTGGAGAAGACCTTTAAGATCAAAGTCCAACCATAAACCTAAACACTGCCAAGTCCAGCACTAAACAACCTCTCCGAGTGCCACATCTACCCGTCTTTTAAATCCCGCCAGGGATGGGGACGCTTCCCAAGCCTGTAGCGTTGCATGAGGCTGTTGTGACCCACGTGCAGGACCTGGCACTGAGCCTTGTCAGTCTCCTGCAGCTGGCCATGGCCCATCAGTCCAGCCTGTCAGGATCCCTCTGTACAGCCTTCCTGAGCTCCAGCAGATCCCCTCCTCCGGATTGTTGATAAAGATATTGAACTGAATTGACCTCAGTACCGAGCCCTGGGGAACACCGCTTGTAGAATGCTGTCGGAAATGGTGACACAGGCTTTACTGAAGTCTAGGTAGACAACATCCACAGCCTGTCCCTCCTCCACTAAGCGAGTCACCTGGTCCCAGAAGGAGATCAGGTCTGTCAAGCTGGACCTGCCTTTCTTAAACCCCTGCTGACTGGGCTCGATCCCCCGATTTCCCTGTATGCGCTGAGTGATGGCACTCAAGATGACCTGCTCCACAACCTTCCCTGGCACCGAGGGCAGGCTCACAGGCCTGTAGTTGCCCAGATTCTCCTTCTGGCCCTTCTTGTAGATTGGCGCCACGTTTGCTGCTCCTGTCTGTCGGCTGGGCCTGTCCCAGGGAAGGTAGGGTGCGGTTCCAGTAGTCGGTTTCTCTCTCATACTTCCTGATACTCCTCAACCTACTCACCTCCTCCCAGAGCTCTGTCACGGAGCGCAGGAGTTCCTCTGCCTGTGCGCACCTCCCACAGCTGTGGGCACTGCCGCCGTCCCGTACCAGCGTAAAGCAGGGCACAGCCTGCAGCCGGACACCTGGCTGGCAGCGTGCCCTGCCGGAGCTCTCTCTGGGAAGCTGTGTCCGTGGTGGCGGGTGCGGAGTTCAGAGAGGCCGTGGCTTTGTGCCGGGTGGGTACCATCGCTCCCTGGTCGAGCTGGCAGAGTTTCAGTGTCCCTCCCGTCCAAACTGCTCCCCAGGGGCTTCTTTTATACGTGTGAGTGGGGCTTGGCTGCCGCTGCTCCCGGCCCAGCACAGGTCTCCTCAGCTGCTGTGGGCTCCTGCAGGGTCTCTCTGCTTCCCGGAGGTTCCCCTGATTTAGGAAATCCCCCCTGTGCACCAGGGATCCTGCTGGCACCAGAGCTGCTCATCTCAGCACGGTATTTGGGCATCTGAAAATCAGACCTGTGGTGCTCCCCAGAAATCAGTGGTGGTAACGCACTGAGCATCGCCACAGACACTGGGACGGACAGAGCGCGCAGGGCAGGTCAGCTGGCAGCACGAACGACAGTTCCAACACAGGGACTCTAACTAAAGAAGCCGCCAAAGCCTAATTCAAGAACAGCCCAAGCATCCTTCATTCCTACTGGCAAAACACGAAGGTGGTTAGTACCTTAAAGGCTGCTTAGCCCTTTGCAGGACCAGGCCTAAACATGAAGATCTACAGCAGAAAGCTGTTTTACTCTTTTTTTTTTAATCTTTTTTTTTTTTTTTTTTTTTGCTGCTCACTGGGTGGGTGTTGCTTCAGCTGCTGTTTTGAAGGTCTTTGATTAGTTGTACTACTAAAATACAGCAACAAATACTCCATACAAATGCTTTTTCCGAGTGAAGCCACATGGCGTCTTTCTTTCAGAAATGAATAAATAGAACACAAATTGCATACTTAAACTATTCTGCTCCCTTACAAATCAGCTGAGTAGTGAAGCACAATCCTCAGTCACACCCAGGATGCCCTCTCTCCCAGCAACTCAGAGCTGCATTCAGCAGTGCTTGCTGTACGCCGGACAGCAGACAGCAGGCTGGCATGGTGCCTCTAAATAATTCCTGCAATCCACTCTGCATTTCACACATTTGCTCTTGCTCCGTGCAGAACTCCAGGTCTTAACGCACTTTCTTCCAGAGCTGCCTGCTGCACGGGCTCATGCAGATCTGAACTCCGGAAGGCGTCACTCACGTCGGCCTGTTTCCACGGCAGATCTCGCGTGCCTGAAGGACACTCACCTGCGCAAGAGCCTGTGGAGCGGCGCAGCTCCCTCCCCCTCTGCCGAGAGTGGCGCAGACGCTACTAACCTTTCCCAGGAGCTACAAGACAACCAGGAGAGTAGGGATCCTCAGAAGTGACACCACCACTCAGCTCTGTTTTGCCCTTCTCTACTCCTGCACAGACTTAAGATGGCTAATCCCACCAGTCTGCACATCTCACAGCACGGCTACGATTCACCCTGGGAGCAGCGCACTGCCGGTTTGGCTCTGGTACGGGATGATTAGTCCAGTCCCAGGAAGAGGCGAGCACCCAGTGTGGGGCTGCTGCCGCTGTGCCTTCTTCCAGCCTGCGTCTGCGGAGGCTGCTCTGTGCTCTGCAAGGGGTCTGCTGGGGCTCAGCACCAGGCGAGGCTGGGCCCGCTCTCACCTCACGTTTCTCTTACAGCCTGGCATCAGACGAGCCCTTGCTGAGCACACTGACCGATCTTTCTGCTTTGTCATCTTAGTAAGACTCATCCAGGCAAACAGATTACAATTAGTTTTACAAATCAAATTGTCAAGAACCGAAACACAATTCGTCATGATTCTATGATTCTATGACTGTGACCGTTGGTTTGTTCATCCATCCATCTGTCCTGCGGCACAAGAATTGAGGTTTTTTAGAGTTTTTGTTCTCAGTCCTGCTCTGAGCTGGCATGGGAGAAAGCCGGCCTGAAGCACTAGCGGCTGCTGTTCTTAATCGCTTCCTTTGCTGCAATGATCAGAGGAGTCAGGCTGGAGAGAGGCTTGGCTAATTTTAAAAATGGATGCTGCCCAAAGGAAAAAAGAGATGAACCATTACTTTCCAAACTCAGTTACTCACAGGCTCAAGCAGCGTTCCTCTGGTTCCTAGGAGTACTCAGAAACAGGACTGAGGGCACCATCTGCACCTTTGTCTCCACATCCAGTACCTTGTTATCCCGGGCAAGCACGGCCCATATTCCTATTAATCCATTTATCAAGGTGTCTTCAGCTTGCTGGGATTTCTGCCCTGCCAGCGCTCTGGGAATGCTGCTTGCTGTCCCAGGGCCTTGCTCCTTTCAGGAAACTTGAAATACTTAGGATCCTGTTTTCTAAAGACATGAGCTATTTAGTTGTCAAAAAAATGAGGGGCATAAGGCATTCCTCAGGGAACTCCAGTACCTCTAGGAAATGTTATCCCAGGAGTATGTAGGCCGTGTTGTTCTGAAGGCCACTGAGGTGCAGGTTTCCAGCACCAAGAGAGAGCAGGGAGACAAGCACTCTCACTTGGCTGTGACTGCTTTCACTGGGTCCCTCCCTGGTCATATCTCTCTATATCGTGTCACCAGCACCATTTCAGGCCTCCATACTTGGTATCATTCCACGGTTATTTTGCCACCATGTAAAACTGAGTATACTACCAAAATACAAAATAGGCCCACGAAAATGATCAGAGGGCTGGAGCACCTCTCAAGTGAGCACAGGCTGAGAGAGCTGGGGCTGTTCTGCCTGGAGAAGAGAAGGCTCAGGGAGACCTTACTGCGACCTTTCAATACTTAAAAGGGGGTCATAAGAAAGATGGCGACAGACTTTTTACTGGGGCCTGTTGTGACAGGACAAGGGGTAATGGTTTTAAACTAAAAGGGTAGATTCAGGCTAGATCTAAGGAATAATTTTTTTTTACAGTGAGGGTGAGTGAGGGTGGTGAAACGCTGGCCCAGGTTGCCCAGAGAGGTGGTGGATGCCCCATCCCTGGAAACATTCCAGGCCAGGTTGGACGGGGCTTTGAGCAACCTGATCTGGTTGGAGATGTCCCTGCTCCTCGCAGGGGGGTTGGACTGGATGGCCTTTAACGGTCCCTTCCAACCCTAATTACTCTATGATTCTACTTATTTTTCATTTGAAAGGCACCAAGACTGGAG
The DNA here is from genome assembly GCF_036417535.1 of Chlamydotis macqueenii. Classification (NCBI taxonomy): domain Eukaryota; kingdom Metazoa; phylum Chordata; class Aves; order Otidiformes; family Otididae; genus Chlamydotis; species Chlamydotis macqueenii. Next base: position 3,683,722 of record NC_141566.1, read on the forward strand.
GCTAATATGAGGGGGTCCCATCTGATGCCTTCGAGTTTAGCTGATGAGAAAACCATTACATAGTAGAGCCATTTCACTTGCAAGCATTTCACACTGTACCTGCAGAAGTTCCTTGGCAGACCCTCGCCTGTCCACGTCCATCTCCAGGCAGCAGTTCAGAAAGTCGCGAAACACAGCGGACAGTCGCTCAGGGTTCTGCAGCTCTGGTGTCCCATTCGTAGCTATCAGATACAGCGCCTAGAGAAAAAGGAAACACAGAGTCCACCTGTTTCTTTCATATCCGTAACTGCTCATATAGACCTCAATTTTTAAGGTCCAGTCTCCAGTGGCAGTTTTTCCCTGACAGAGCGTTAGAGATGATTTTTCTATACCAACAAAAAAAAAAACCCTGATGCAGCCACAGCTATTCCAACATCAAAATGATCTTGCCTTGACAGCTGATTTCATTGGCTGACCTAGTTAGTACAAACTGCATCAGCAAAAACACATTTTGCTTCTCCGAGTAGTGACACAAGCTTTACAGGCTATTTTAAGGAGTGAATTTGGTCTAGCTGTATTATTTCAAAGGATTATTACATAAAATGCATCTCCGCAGTGCCTACTGGTCCCCAAATTACAGCTTCCATAAACAAAGGTAGTCAAGTTTTCTGCTCTGTTCTTGACAAAAACAGTGACTGAGTGAAAAAAAAAAAGTGTATCCATAAGCTTATTCCTTGGATAAAGAATCAGAAACCTTTGGAACCTCATGTTCAACACAGACAGGTAAGCTGCATGCACAAATATATTCTGAAGAAAATGCGTAACTGGGCAGACAGGAGCCACCTGGAACTATGTCTGTCAGCAGTCTCCAAACTCCAGATCAGCTTCACTTATGTGGTAAAAAGAAAAACTTTTAATGGTCTAATCAGAAAAATCAGTAATTCCATCCCAATGGTAACCCTGTGCTAATTTTGATACTCAAGTAAATACATTAATGATGTTCCCATCCCAGAAATTGCCAGGGGAGAAATGGGAGGTTTTGGCAGTTGGGTTATGGAAAGCTCAGGCTCGGTGACGTGGAGAAAGTGGCTTGGACTATGGAAGAAACATGTTCACTGAGCACTTCAGCAAAAAAGGGACAAGAAGCAGAACAGACTATGTCGCCTTTAAACTATAATCTTCATGTTTCGGGCAGGCTTCCCAGTGAGAATAATTGGGGGGTAGTTCATCTCTCAAAGCCACTGTTTTAGAAAAGCTGGTATATATATATATAATTTTTTTTTTAGGAAAGATAACATATAGATACATTACACTCATTTCACATTTGCAGAGTCATCTTCTCAGACAGAACAGCTGGAACAACTTAAAGCCCAAAGCAAAGTGTTACCTGAGAACTGGGAGTACTCGTCTGCGTTAAGGGTTGAGTCATCTGTGAATTCCACGATATCCAGCTGCTCGTCTGCGTGCGCAGTTACTCTGTGCACACAGGCCTAGCCAAACACTTGAAAATTCCAGCCTTTCTCCTCCTCAGTAGCATCTAGCCTAAGCTAAGCTTAAGTTTCTTAAGCAAAGCCAAAGACGCTCAGTTCCATGCAGCTGGCTGTGTCCATGCAGCTTAGCAAGTCTTCCTGACATTCCTGAGGCCAAGGAATTATAACGTAACTTTGCAACACACAGGGTGAGCGTTATCCTGTGTGGTTCACCTGTAACCATGCTGAGAGGCTAGAGAGATGTGTTCCTTCTGCTTTTGCAAGATGTTATTTAGAAACATAAGAGAAACATTTTGAACTACTCAAACTGAGTAGTTTCAGAATGTGTCTGAAATACACAGTAATAATAATTGAAATAGGCCTTGGAGTCTTCCATAAAAATGTCTGCCATGATAACAGCTCTGCACTGCTGCCATTGATGGACTTCGCTATTATCCTCTTAAATACAGAGGAAAATTTCCAAGCCTAAAAAGGTGAATGAACTATCCTAGAGTAAAAACAATGAAATGAAGTTTCTTTACTCTTCCCACAACAAAAATGTCACAAAATCGGTCTTATCCTGTCCGCCTGCAGCTGACCTCAACCACCGGACACAGTGGTGAGCTGCAGTGCCTGTCCTCTCCATGTTTAAATCGTGCTGCCCGAGGGATGTTAATTCTCCTGTGGTAAAGGAACACAGCACCGCTGTCAACCTTGGAAATTTTATTCCAGCTACATTCACCTGACTGGGACACAGGAGTGCCAGGACAAGGGGAGCTCTTTTAGTTGCTCATTTCTTCACAGAACACAAATCATGAGGAAGAGTCCTCTTTAGCTAGGTAAATATTTCTACAACAGGAAAAGGTCTATGGGAAGCTGAGGAACCTTCTTATCACATATCTTTTTGTTTCCTGTGATGTAGCCGGCAAAGAAAAACGTACAGTACAAAGGAAATGAGCGCTTGCAGTAGCTGCAAAGGGGCAATAAGCTCATTAATTTGTTTAACACACCAAGAAACAAGAAAGGATTCGGCATACAATTATAGCTGCAGTCTGTGAAAACGATATCCTGAAGTTATCCAGGCCACCCAGATACTTGACAGAACAATATACAGAGGATTTAGAAGCCTGAAACCATAGAAGATTCACAGCATTTGGAAAATATGCTACAGTTTTGAGGGAAACTGATACGCTGCGGTTAATAAATGAAAAAGCAAACAGAAATGCTTAGGGTTGGTTTTTTGTTTTTTGGTTTTTTTTTAATTGAAACTAAGGAGGTCCAACCTGCCTTTCAAAGGATATTTACTGCACCAATGTTTGTCCCTCTGGCCCTACGCATATGCCTGATGGAAGGAAATCCCAGTGAGAGAAAACAAATACCATCACAAAAATATCCAGGACGCTCATGGCTGGAAAATGGTTCATTCCTGTGAGTTCTGCATGGGCTGGAAAGAACCTGAGCAACATGGGATGCGTTTGCTCTACACGTGGAAAACAACAAATGCATCTATGCTGAGACTGCTGTTAACTCTATGATTAACGACCCTTTAATGTCCTTATAATTTATTTACGTATTAGTGTCAGTACCCGAAGCTACTGTCAGTGCCTTCCATTATTAAAACAATCACTCATCAAAATGAAAAACTATCTTTTTGTTTCCAGGCTTTGAAGAATTCCCTGAATTGGGTCTAAATGTGATTATTAAACTCAACAACTACTGTGTGCCACCAGCTAAAAAACTTTGCTGTAAAAACAGCAGGTCTTGCTTAAAAGCTGTCTGATCTGGAAGCAGCTGAGACCTCTCACTGAAGCCTCTGATTCCACACACAAGAGCAGACGATCCTGTCCCTGCTGGGGCTGATCTACCTTAATAAAACTAGCGGATACTGGGGAACTTCAGGTGGTCCATCACAAGCTGTTCACTGTTCCTAGCTCAGGGGCAACCACCTCTGCAAAAGAGTCGAAGAAGCTAAGATACATGGCACCAACTTCAGATGGCCAGTTTTAATCTACCGCAATTTTACTCAGACACCTGAAGATGGCTTGAAGCTGTAAGTGTTCAAGTTAATCTTAACTCCAGGAGGAGATGAGGCATGTATGGAGAAAAAAAAGCATCTCCAATAATCCAGGTAAGGGCAGGAATAGCTGAATGTGAATTTTGTCGGATATAAGAAATCCAGCTATCCTTCTAACAGGTGATCTGTGGCTTCTCGAGGAGCCCTAATCACATTTGAGGTCTAGGAAGCACCGCTCCACGTGTGTACACAGGAACCAAAAACCTCTGGGCACCTACCAAACCAAAAGAAGTCTTCCAAGAAAACTCAGGAACCTTTTTTTTCAAAGAGAGTGGAAAACTGAACTTTGTATAATTGTTGTATTCCTTTCTTAAGCAGCATGGCTGGGGCTATTTCCTGCCCGTTCTCTTCTTTCTTCTATCTGCCATACCCAGAGAGAGAGTGTCATACGCCACAGACCCAAGAGAGCGCAGCCTTACTGCTGCGAGAAAACCCAAAGGCCATGCTCTGTTTTAATTCTAGCCTTAACAAAAACTATGTATGTATACACACAGGTCAAAATTAATTTTCTCATAAATTCCTGCATTCTATCAGGAATTAACTGTCTGGTGTTTGACTTTGTTTCAGCTACTAGTCGTGAGGTTTTATCTTGGTATACACTCCTCCACTATTACACACTCATCTGGTGTAAGAACCGGTCATTTCACTTTAAGGAATTAGGATAAAACCAAAAACTTCAAAATATTAAAATTACATTAGTTTGCTACAAGTCTCTGTGCTAAAACATACTTTTAGAAATTTATTTGGTAGTAAATAACTAAGGCATTATTATAATCAGTGACATTTCCTGTGAAAGGCTCGGGTAAGCAGTCGGCACTGATCTGAGTTTGAAAAGACTTCTCTGCCTGCACACAGAGTTGAAATGCTTTTCATAAAAATTCCCCAATTGGAGAAACTTGCCACTGAAAAATTCCTGTCATTCAGAGATACAGCTCAAAGAGTTCAAAAACGGCATGAGAAGTTTCAAGCATTGTTGAAGGCAAAAATAGCACATTTCTGAACTGGCTACGCGTCACTTCTCTTCTGAGGTTCTCCTGTTGATGTAACTAAAGCTACAGTATACGCTGATATGCCCCAGTGTCATTTTTAGAAGCAGGCCTTGGTGGAACTAGTTCAAGCTGATGCGATTGGGATTTTGTCTCTCGGGAGACAAAACATGGGACAGGTTAGAAGGACAGTGATACCTGATTTTATTTGCACCTTACCCTGAGAGGATTTTCGTTAAGGTAAGGAGGTTCTCCTTCCACCATTTCTATTGCCATGATCCCAAGTGACCAGATGTCCACTTTGGGGCCGTACGCTTTTCTTGTCACCACTTCCGGTGCCATCCAGTAAGGAGTCCCGACCATTGTGCTCCGTTTACTCTGCTCAGGGGTGATCTGAGCACAGAAGCCAAAATCAGCTGAGGAGAAAACCAAGTATTGTTAAAGCCAGCTTGAATTACGAAACCAAGCAAAAGAAATCCTCGCTATATGCCTGAGAATGCGTTGTTTAATCTAGCTGGAAAAGCTGCGTGCTCTCTTTACTCAGGGCTGTAGCCAAGGAAATATTGAATTTGCCAATTAAAAACCCCTCAAGTTTCACGCAGTGGCTTTTATTCACTTGAAACTTTAGACTGTAACTCCCTTCCTCTGGAAGGGACGTACACAAACCAAAGCCACTCTTTACAGCTTTTTCCTTTCTACACCTCTCAGCCTCACACCACATCCTGGGAACGCTGCGCCTGACCAAGAATACCTACTCAATTTGACAGATCCGTCCATTCCGAGAAGAATGTTGTCGCTTTTGATGTCTCTGTGAATGACTTGGTTTGAATGAAGGAAATCCAGTGCTTGCAGGCACTGATAGATAAAAAAGAAACATGAGGGTAAAAATTAATGACCTGATTTCATCACACAAGAGGAAATGGCTCTAAAAGATTTCATTTCTAGATGAATTGTGAGTAATGGCAGAATATTGTGCTGTCAAAAGGAATAGCTTGCTGCTTCAACACTATTAGAGTAATAACTTTCTAAATTAAGGCATATTAGTTTCTGAAAGAGAAATGGCAATTACTGTTACAGACTATCCCCGGAAAGCCCAGACAGAATGCTGTGCTGTCTCCATCCATATGACAAAGTATTGTTTGCCAAAAAAGAAAAAGTCCCTTCCTTTGGTATGAAGCGGATCACTTTCGGGTGGGAGGTTGCATGACAAAGATTTTATTGTTAGGCTGTACAGCAGATTTGGAAATAGCATGTTAGTCATTTCTCTGAAGCAAACACCATTTTGGGTGGAATGCTATCCTTTTAAGCTGAGGACTGTGATAAATGTGTCTCTATTTTTCTTCGCTTTTATTTTAAAATTCTGCCACCAGCATGTTTGCTTTTACAGGCCAGGAATGCAGTACAGACATGCTCCAGGCAAATGTTTAAAGAGGCAAAGTTGAGAATAGTAAAACTGAAAAAAAAAAAGCAACAGTACAATAACAGTATATAAGCGTATAATAACAGAGCGTAATAAGTGCAGTGATACTGGCAGGCAGTTCACTTAAGGTGCTCTTTCTTCTCCGTATTATAAAAGCAACACCAAAACAAAGCTCAGAACGTGAAACCACTCCCGTTCTCACCACCTGTTCAGCAGTGCCACCCTGTCCAAGCAATGAGAAGCACATGCCGGATCCCTTACCTCCCTACAGACAGCTGCTATCTGTCCTTCATCCATACACGTCTCTGTAACAACGTCGGTTAAAGAGCCTCCAGCCAGGTATTCCATGACCACCCAGAGCTCATCACCCACCAGGTAGCTGAAAGAGGAAAACAACGGCATTAGGACAAATGCACACAGCTAAATTACCGTATGGAGACAACTACAGTTGATTTTTGTTTCCAGGTCATTTTTAAATGAAGACAGAATAAAATGAACAGACATTCCTTCTAGGCTATACAGTACTTAGAATCTGTGCTGTCTAAATCAGGAAGGCATACAAGTGAAAAATTAGACTTCTTAGATGGCAAGTAAGTGAAAAATGCAGTTTAGTAATGGCAAAGACAAATCTTGAACCAGGACATATCACATCATCTGGTTCATCATCTTAACAGATAAATTCCATGATTAACTCCAGAACAAGGCAACACAACTTTCATAGTTGTGAATGCAGGAGGGTGTGTACCACTGAGGACAGAAACTGGTCAACAGTTTGGAAAACCTTACATAAAATACATTCAGAAACAGGAAAAACAATTTAAAAACTGTCAAACCATGTGTTTCTGGAAACAAGAACCCAGCCTTCCTGGCATCCACAGCAATGGAAAATAGTGGGAACAGCCCAAGTGAAACAATTTCTACGATGATTTATCAGCACTTATCATAGGACACAAAAAATATGATCAACATAAAAAAAACAAAAACAAAAACAAAAAGCCCAACAACAAAACAACATGGAGGTAGTGAACTTACAGGCTGTTGTTTTAGTAAGATATGGCTGATCCAGGTTTTTGAAAACTGTCTTCAAATTATATATGGCAGAAAAGATTAATGCAGAGAAAATACAGTCTCCTCCCATATGTGGTATGTGGGTAGATACATAACAAAGAGGTCAATTTTCTGCCAGTGAGCAAAGCTTTTTCTTTAATCTTTGGCTTGCAGCATGTAAAGGAACATTCATGTGATAATACCAGAACTGCTTACCTGTCTAAATAGTTAACAATATTGGGGTTCTTATTTTCCCTCATAACCAGGATTTCATTAATAATTAGTTCCTTTTTGGGCTGTTGTTGGAGATTCATTTGCTTTATGGCCACCTAAAATGACATTGAAAACCATTAACCTGAGCAGTCTGTCGCACAAGATCAGAATGAAGATGGAGCGAGTGTTTTGGAAACAGAGCTGTGCCAAGCTGCCTTGTTATCAGACAGCACTGCTCAGTAACTCACACTGCAGCACCCCGTTTCTCCGCGAGCTTGGGTGCCAGTTACAGGACACACGGCCATACACGTTTTGCCTTGTAAAATCTGTAACAATGGCATTTAAACTGTCCAACCACAGATCTCTAACAACACTCTCTGGAGCCACATTCTTCTCAGATGGCCTTAGTTTATCACCTCTGCAGTCACTCATGCATGTTTTGGAAGCAGGAAGTGACTTTGTTACCGTGAAAATGGATAAAACCAGCTGGTAATACTTTAGCAATTATATGATTTTTGATCGTTATTTCAGCAACTGCTGCTACTCTTGACTTGATTGTATAACTGAAAACACATACGTACATTACCTGTAAAATGCCGTACTAAAAAGATAATTAAGGTTACATACAAAAAAACCCCAATCCTAGCTTCCTGAATCCCCCAATTCCCGACTTCTTGAATTTTTATTTTGCAACCTAAATAACATTCTTTAACACAGTTTAGATTTGCAGTTATTTTCTGATTTAAAAAAAATAAATCCACTCTATGGTATTTTATGGATACATCTAGGGCTATTACGCAAGGCTTAGGGCTTTCAGCTCCCATGCAGACCTCTATCGAAGAGCAGTTATAAAGTGCAGCACTGCAGGCAGATGAGAAACTACCAGTAAGGTTCAGATGTATTTGCTGACAGCCGGAAAGAAGAAGTTAGAAATTTTAAGCTTGTAGCCCCAAAGAGCAATGGGATTCTCTAAGACACCACCATGTCTGTTTGTTACTAATATGATCACTTTTGCTCTGAGCCACTATAGTCATCCTGCCTCTGCCTCACCCTGGCTCCTCGGCCCAGTCCCATCTTCCCCCAGGCAGCCACGGTCTCTACTTGAGCTTTTCCTCTGGGTCTCCTTGCTGAGCCCGCTTCTGCCAGCCTCCTACCTCAGGGCTCAGCCCTGCTTCCCTTCTGGTCAAGGACTCCTACAAACACATCTTCTCAGCAGTCCCCGAAGAGCCCTCCCAGCTGACCCACACCCTGTGGGGAGATGTGGCCCTGTGGTCATTTAAAGCCTGCCTGTTGTTCCCTCCATACGCAGTTTGGCCAGCCTCCCCCTCTGTCTGCTCCTGCTCCTCACACGGCACCAGAGAGATCACTCCTCCACTCTCACTCCTGGTTTTCCAGCCAAATTTTCAGGCAGAGTTTGTATATATTCAAAAAGTCAGGCTTGGATAAGGAAATGGATGTTAAGATGTCACTTTAAGCTGGCCACGACAGGGATTGTCAAAGTTAACACCGCTTCCCTCAAGATCTGTTTCTCACCCCCCTGGACCCCACTCCCTGTGACCAGTTCCCGGGCTGTAAGGGGCTGTCACTGACACCGGACCGAAACACGACTGCATTGTCCAGGGGAGATCTTTGATAAACGCCTTCTCATGTGTCAGCGTGTGCCAACCAGCTTCAGTACGACTAAAACACAGAACTGCATCCCAAACGTGATCTCTGCTTAATTAGGGCTCGCATTATACTTTGGAGATGAAACACATGATGGAAAAAATGCTAAATAGTGTAACTGTCTGCACAAGATTCAGATAAACGGGGACTGAATGACAGCAGCCTCCATCAGCTATTTATTCCTCACAACAACAGGGGAATCTGTGACCACTCCCAGGGTTCTCCTGAGGCCTCTCGTTGTGACAGATCTTTAGATTTTACAATTCGTATTGTAATTTGTACTCTAGGGCAGGTCCACAGGCAGATTTTACGCTGTAAATGTACAGAGTTACACTGGATATACAGACCAACATTCTCTGTAGTAGCACACCCTCGTGCACACTGGGGAACAAAGATATAACAATTCCTAAGCCAATACATTTACACTGGCAATAAAAATTATATAGTTTTTATCGCGCCCAAAAGCTTGCTGGGATTTCTTTACAGATTTCTCTCCACTAGAACACCCATTCAGGGATGATGGAACATGGTGCCAGGCGGGGACCAACAATACTGTGGAGAGCACCACCCGTTTTGAAGACAGAGGAAAGAGGAAAGAATTCTCTTATGATTGGCCTTCAGAGCTATGGGTGAAGCATCAGCCCAAGCACAGAGAGCACCGGGGCTCTGATTCCAGGGGCACCAGGATCTCCCCCAGGAACTTGCAGGCGCTTTTTCAGGCATTAATCAACACCGCAGTGTAACGGTTGCTGGAAAGCGGATGGCCACAGGAAGTGTTAAGTTACTGAGGCACAGAGCCACGCTGCGCTTAAAGAGCTTGCACTGCAAAGCTGAAGACAGCAGAGGATGTATTTTGCCAGCAGACACGAGTCTGTACATAGGAGGAACACCCTGGCAGAAGACGTAATTTGCAGGCTAGGACTCCTTCAGTGGAACAGCCTTTGCAGCAGAGATCTACTGGTGACCCACAAGCCCCATCCACAGTTCGCACAGAGGGGAAAGCACTGAGCACCTGCAAAATCTGCCGGGACTGCTGACACCTACCTCTTGTCCCGTGGCGATGTCGATTGCTGTGTAAACAGTTCCTGATGCCCTAGAAAGAAAAGAGCGGTGAAGAAATGAGAAGCTGTTTAGCCCCAGTGAGTGAAAGCAAGCCCAGATAGATCTCTGCTGCCTGGAGCGTTTATAAAACACCTTTGTTCACCCCTGCTTCAGCCAGCAGCACGCCGCGCAGCAGCCCACCAGCCCCCCCCATGCCAGGTATCCAACAGAAAACTTACACCCAACATGAAGAAGGGCTGGTGCAAATCTCAGACGTATATACTAAATTATTTTAGTTCAGAACTTAAGGTGTGGGGTGTCTACAAAAACTGGAAAATAATATATTTAATTATTTTACCATCTTAGTTTTGCTTTGTTGAGGTTTTTTTCCTTTCCTTTTCCTTTTTTCTTTTAATTTTTTTTTTTTTTCGGAGAGAGTTGGGGTGTGGGGATAGCGTTTCCAGAGGATGTAACAGAGTCTAGTCGTGCCTTCTCAGACCTCCTATTTGAATCGATCTGCAAAATTCAGCCAGCACCACGCAGTCATTCTGAGAACCCTGAATACAGGCGACAGCCTGAGGAAAGGATCTAGACACAGCTGTCTCCAGCATGCAAGGCAATGATTCTCTGGCCATCCTGCGAGGTCGCAGCTAGAGCAGGTGAAGGCAAACATTATTTCATGCACAACTACTCAAAACAGAAGCTCCTTAGACAGCTGCTTTGTGTGCCAAGAGCCATCAGCAGCTGCTTCTGTTAGGTGCACCAGACAGGTGAAGGACTCTTCATGGGGTCTGTTTTGCTTCGTGGCAGACACAGGTTGTGCTGTAGAGCCACCAGGAATAAACGGCATGCTCATCTGCGGACTAGATGCTGTGGGGTTTTGTTTGCCATCTGCCTCTCGTTAGAAGAGGTTCCTCCCCTGTAATGATGTGAAGGGCTGGAAAGGCCACGATCAGAGGAAATCCCTTTGGGTTTAAAAGCAACGATGGGCTTGTAAACCCTAATGAGGCTTCCTTCTGAGCTCAACCACGGGTTTACACTGCCATCATTTATGAAGCCCACGTCTGCATGGGCAGCGAGGCAAGGGAGAGCCAGGGCAGGAATTCTGAGAAGCGTGAACATGCATCTGGCAAGTGCCCCACTGACCGAAAATGCCAAAATCAGTTTGCTCATTTTCACACGATACCCTGGCTTGTTTGTTTACCTGCAGGCTGAAATATTTCTGAAGCATTGTAATTCAACAGGCACCAGAGACTGTATGTCTGTGTTGAGAACAATGTTCCCATTGGACACGCTACGTATTCTTTTAATATAAATGCAAATGCATTTTCCTATGACTAATTGTCGAGATTAATCCAATTTGTTTTCATAAAAAGCCAACACCATTTATTCAGATTTGCTAACACTGTGCTGTATCTCCTGAGCAAAGTCGTGTCAGGGTTTATTTAAAAACAGCTATTTAAATTAGGATGCTGTTGGTATGCTCCAGGCCATCTGTGAAGAGTTTAGATAAAGGTGAGTAATTTAAGTAAAGCTGTGAATTAATTGCAAGGCCTCTGTGATTCTGCATTACGAACTTTTACTTCTAAGCAACTATAATTTCTGATCTGTATCTAACTTTTAAATGCTTCTGTAATATCTTGGTTTTAATGCAGTTAGGCAAGTACCAGGGCCCACAATTAGATCTGTGTCACTGTGATGCAGTGCAGTACAAGTTAAAAAAAACCAACCTGAACCCGGGCTGCTCATGGCTCCATACTCATTTGTCTTTCTAGCAAGAGCTAACGCTGCTTGAGCAAGCACAGCCTCTTTATCAAGCACCCACTAACTATGTTTCCTCCAGTGTCAGCAGCATTTTCAGTCCTCAGCTGGAAACAGATGACAAACCAGAGACTCAGTGCTGAAGCTGACCTGCGGCTGCAGGCCTGCTGACGGCCGCTCACCGCAGAGTGCCTGTAAAACCATCCCGTTTATTAACTTACCAGCCGTACGAAACCATGACATGCTGCACGCTGGGCACGTTGCCTCCCTCTACATAAGAAGTCGCTCTCTACCAGCAGTTCTCTGAGCAGCTACATCCTTGCTGCCTTGCAGTGCCCTCGTTAGCAGCCACTAAAATCCTGTTCACTTCCAGCACTACCAGTGCCTTTGGCATAACTGTACCCAACTCACTGCAAAGGTGGGTGGCTCAGGAACTGGCGCCTGGATCAGCTAAGGCCGTCAGCACCATCCAAGGCAGTGCACCTCAGTCCAGCCCTGCTGCAGACAGACAGGCCAACCCCAGCCATACAGCAGTCTGGTCCCTCCTGATCATCCTGTTTGATCACCTTTGTGATGATTTTCTCCTTTAGGACCTTTCCCCATCCCGGTAAATTGGCCTGCGGCACTACAGCCATGAGCTGGTTACGGCAGCACACTCACTCCTCTGTAAGAAGGGCGTGCAATCTGCAGGCTGTACTAAAAGCTGTAGGAAATCAGTTTAGATACCCTTTTAGGGTATTAGCCACTTGTCTTTCCACCAGTTGTGAGGCACCTTTGTACAAGCTCACTCCTAGGACTGTCAAAAGATTGGGAGGGCGATGGCCATATTCTCACGGTGACAGCAAGAATCTGTGTGTTCATTCTGACTCTCACTTCTTCAGTCGACACTTATCTTTTGAGAGGCTGGCACAGCTCTAAGTGTCCACTGACATTTTACAAATGACACTAAGAACCAAACCTTTGAGCAGAAAGCAAGCTGGAGTCGGAGAAAGGGGTTTTATACAATGAATGGAGCAGAAACACCTTCCCACAAGTGCCCTACCAAACAAGATACACCCATGATAAAGACTGCCAGAGCATGAGTGTGCCTGGCTTTCTGCTGTATGTATCAGTTCTAGGTCAGCAACTTGCTACCCTGAGTTCAAACCTCACAAACAGTTAAGGCAGAAAAGTGTATCCTGATGTCAGTGAACAGCTTCTGTCACACACTGACAGCAGCGCGATCCTGGTGTTACACAAACGGTGCCAGCCCTCCTGGAATTACAGCACAGCCAAGGAACCTTTGACTGAGCAGGGAGTCTGTCCATATTTAAAATTCAAGTCAGATACCTAATTTTGATGTGATTTATTTTGTTCTTGCCTCCTCACATACGAAATATTTCAAATCAATCCTACTTACAGGAAGCAAGGTGGGTTTCAAAAGGGAATAGCTTGGTTGATTATTTTCAGTAAACTCCTAAAACCTGCAGGATCCGTAAGTGGTCTGCCATCAGGCAGATGATGCATTTTCTCATCACGTACTTTGTGCATCAACACTGTGTTTATTATTGAATTTTTATTTTTTACTACCTCTGCTAGAAAAGAGAGCTTATTATTTAGTCCCTGGTTTAAGTTTCTAAACTATGTGGTTATAATCCTGATCACTGTGTATATTTAAAGCAAAATACGTGAAAGAAATATTACTGAGAACTGTTATTTATCTGACAACTCTTAGATGGTAAGTTGCTCTTTCAGGCAATAAAGTCTCTTCTCCTTTCTTTAGCGTAGTCGTATTACTTTGAGACATACAAAAATGATTTCTCCTAAAAAAAATAAGCAAACAGGTGCCACACACTTGAGGGACAACAGATCTTTTGGGTCATGCTCCTTGCTGCAGACAAGACACTGCCCGCATCAATTTGTCTTTGATGATGCCTTCTGAGCACAGTTACTCATTCTGGTCAGTACTGAGAGGCAGCAGAATCTAAACTCAGTGTCTGAACATGTTTGGAGCTTGCCTGACTTCACACTTTACATTAGACCAGGAAAATACCCTGGCCCATGTTTTAGTACAAGTAACCGTGACTGGACTTACCCTTGGCCAATTTTTTCAAAACGAGTGTATTTCTTCTTAGGATCTCCCACACTCACAATGCTCCCTGAAAGAAACAAAATTAGAGATGCTTACTTAAAAATGTAGATACCACCTTCCAGCAGATCAGAAACGCAGCTGCACTGTCTGGGCTTCTGAGCTATTTGTAGTCAGCTGGGTAACAACTACGACTCGGTCAGCTCCGTAGCACAGACGGCCTCCACGAAGACTGATGTTCTACAGTCCTTTGGAGAGCCACCTTGACAGGAAACTAAAAACATGGAGAAACATTCACAGGAGACAGATATCAGAAAAGAACAATACCAATGCAAGTGTCTATAAACATTAATGACAGCCAGAACAATGGAGCCTTTACCTTCTTAGGAATAAATACTCCGTGTGATTCAACAGAAGGTTTAATACTTCCAAAGATGAAATGCACCTCGGGTTCCGGAATCAATTTTTATGAACAGATGCCATTTTCAGAACAGGAAGAATCTTGCAAAGTGTTTCCAGGAGGGGATCTTCTCAATCTTTCAGCAGTTTGCCAAAAGAATGTCTTTATGTTTTTAAAGAACAGCATCTCATATTACAATCAATAATCATGGGGCTCTATGAAGTATGACCTTCATGATTTATTACCAGGCTAAGTTCTGAAGAAGACCTCACTTGTGCAATTTTAAGAAACACGCTGCTTGTCTTCAGCCTGACTCAGATCAGTAACTGGCATTTGACTCGCACTCTCAACGCCGCACACATGCTGATCTTCACAACTAAGCAGAGCTGCGATGGATAACAAGAACAGCACTATTCCTCGGGCGCTAGTGTTACACAGCCAGCTGCACAAGTGAGATGCTGATAATTTCCTGAGTACAGGCGACGCGGTTCGGAAACCAGGCCAGATGGGCTGCTGCCGCCTCCCGGCAGCTCTGCGCTGCAGCAGCAGGAAGGCAGGGCTGGCCTGTCCGGCACAGCGAGTGGGACAGTCTGGCTCCATCAGCCACTGAAAGCTCATGTGCCGCTGAAAGCTAAAATTAAAGCATGCACTGCATGACAGCTTCTTGCCCACTCGGAGGTGCAGGCAGTCTGAACGGGAAGGAAAAAATGCAGCAATTAGGATACTGTGTGTCGAATGAAAGAACAAAGTCTGGTTAACTCCAACAATATTGTTTTTTGGTCCGGTAGGTTCCTAGATAAAATACAAACAATGAAGCCCAAGGTGATGGCTCAATGCAAACGACTTCTAAAGATTTAACTTGGAACATATATCACTGAAACACTTGAAGAAAATTAGTTCAGGAGGAAAGACTCCCAGTGTTTTGCAGTGTATTTTGTTTGACTGATCTGGCAATATTCCTGTATCATAAATACAAACACATACTTATTTGTTCACCTGTGCATCCAAACAAAACTAGGTGATGCACCATTCACTGTAAGTAGGAACAAAAGCCCCTCTCCTCTGGCCAGGCCATCTCTCTGGAGCAGAGGGCTTTAGCATCCAAATGGACATCTGACTGGATGCCTAGCCAGGAACCCTGCCTGCCAGCATGGCAAGAAGACGGGGCATCAACACCATCTGGTACGCTCCCTGCTAAAACCATTTTGTTGGCCTTGGCAAGATCGCTAATGGGAGCTGCAGGAGAAGAGGTTTCCTTTGCCCTGCGGTACTCACTCCGGGAACGCCAGCCAGTGCCCACTGCCCATGGCAGTGAGGATGCCGACGCTGCCTCGTAGCCTGAAGCCATCCTGCCCTGCTGTGCCAGCCTGCAAGAGTCAGAGTAACTGTATTATCTGGAGTCCAAGCCAAGGACCTAACGCTTTCAGGACCTGGTTAACTTTTCCTAGTTTCATCTCACTGAAACAAGTAACGTAAGACGAAGCTTTCATTCTGGAAGAGAGAGACTCTGCAGTACTAAACCAAACACTGCCATAATCCAGGGCTGGACCAGACAACAGGAAGCACATTGTGTGGTCGGTGGCTGGCCAGGTGCTATTTCCAGTGAGTTAATGGAACTGTGTATCTATCAGAACAGGTATCAGAAGTTCACGTTACAAAAAGACTGCAGAACAAGTATTTTGAAAAAGAACTTTCCACATTTGCCCCTGATTTCGCAGTTGAGATTTCTGGAGTTTTTCCTCAAAACTTGAGTAGCTGCTTTCACAAGTTAGTTGTGGCTGGTTGCCTGTACTTAAGCCAATGCACATCAAATATGACAGCACCAAAATCAGCAAAGTGAATGGTACAGAGCTCCAGTTCAGAGAAGCACTCCCTACTCTGGACAAAGATAAACTTACCAGATATTCTGACGTCTTTAAGTACTTTCCTTTATCAAGTCATCGATAAGAAAGCAGAATTGGGCCACTTCTGTTTTATAATTACAGTGGAACATATTCTTGACTTCATTAGAGACAGAATTTTGTTTGATCTTATCTCAATATTACAGGCCTTACTCCCTAGTAAAACTTGTAATGAAAGTGGCTCTAAAAAAAACCAAGTTATTTCAAACAGAAAAGAATTATGAAAGCAATTTAAGATAAAAGAGGGGAGACGGCATCTTCCTAAAAGTAGCATAAAATCAATTGTGGGGAAATAGTCAAGGTGAAGAAGTCTTACAAGTAAAAACAAAACAAAACAGAAAAAAACAACCACCACACATACTTAAATATCATTGGCCCAGGACTATAACAAAAAAGCATCACTGGCATTTTCAGACAGCCTCATGAAAGCACAAAAGGATTTTCATTGTCCACATCACAATTTGCCCAAGGCAGACGTCCAGACCTTGCTCGCTTGGTATCAAATTCTTAAAAAAGGAAAAGCATGAAAGCATGTAACATTTCAAAGATATAACCCACAATAACTCAAGGGCTCGCTCCTAATCTGCCAAACACAGAAGCCTGAACAAACGATACACATACTTAGGTTCATGTATGCAGGGTACCTGCGGATCTCATGGTGGAAGCCTGCCTCAAACATTCAGCCTCAGCTGAAGCTGTAATTCCTCCCTTTATAAGCTGAAATACCTGCAGGTTACTGTCTGCTCTGGAATTTATTTCATTGCGTGCTCAGCTCAAAGTATTGAACTTAACCCTTGGATACTCCCTAATGGCACTGAGATTCAGTTCTTTATAGCCCAGTCAGGCTGCTATGGGTGTGGAAAACTCTACACAAGCAGCTGAAATCTCCCAGCTAAGGAAGGCTTCAGGCTCCGCAGCCACACCAGCCATCAGTGGCAGGGCAGGTATGACAAAAAGGTTGGTAGAGCACAAGAATGAGCACTGACAACCGCGGTGAAGAAGCCCCAGCCAGACTGCACTCCTTTACAAGCAGTTGCCCCCATTACAGACAGAACAAACACAAGGAGGTGCAGATCCATCCACTTTTTGTCCTAACAGTTAACGGTAGCACAGAGTAAACTGGGCTATGTTACCAACCCAACAATATGTTATCTGAGAATACAGCACTGGCAGCTATTACGTGCAAGAAGCAGATTAAATTGGTTGTACTGCAGAATCATGAACAGCTTGATGTGTTTTCCTAGAGTATAATCTGCACAGGGGTCTGGGGCCAATGGTTAGGACTCTAATAGTATTAACTGGCTGGGAATCAGCTATGACAAAGTGCCACATATCTGAAGAATATACAGTGGCTCCTGAGAAATGCTTGCAGCACAGTTTTCCCTATCACGTCACACAGATGTGTCTCTTGGATACATCCTTGTAAGCATAAAGCTAAGAAATAAAGTAAGGATTTTATAAAAGTATGTTTTTTTCTTTTGGGGCACATTGAAAACACCTCTTCCTCTCTATCCATAGTGTCAACTGATGTTCTTTCTAAGGAGTTCTCTCTGACAAAACTGTAGAATTCTTATAAAAATGAGCTCTGATGTATTAGTAGAAGTAGTAACAACAATAAAAATGACACCAATAGAATACCTGGGGCAGGAGAGCTCATTGAGGCTGAAGGAATCAGCTTACTGCTGTAGTGTCTACAGGTAAGGAAAAAAAAAAACACAACCCCAAAAACCCTCTCAACAAACAAACCCAACAGATTTCAGCAAAGTATTTTGGTTCCAGTCACCGGTGAGAAGTCAAGAGTCTGAAGAGAATTTAGGAATCCAAATATTCTGTTCAGTTTGGCCATCTGCACACAGGAGTTGACTAGGTCACAGCCTTCTGCTCGACCAGAAACAATCTCTGCTTTTGCCTTCAGCGTAGAAGGAAGCTCAGGCAAATCCAACCCCTCACAGCTGCCCTCAGAGGCAGAAGGAACACCTAGGGTGCTCTCTCCCTTCCTCTAAGCACAGTAACAGTTTGTGCAGGGAGTTGTAAGTGATTCTGTGGCGCTAAACTGAGGATCAACATTTGGTACGTATAATCCCGAGACGTGCGTACAGTACCCTGCTTTATCAGACAAGAAACACACAATACGTACTCAGTTTCTCTAGGATCTCCTCATCTGTCATCTTGGATTTTTTTCGCTGCCGGTCTGTGTTTCTGTACAAAGTGTTTGTGTTTGAGTTTTCAGGTTGGGGAGTGGTGGCTTCTTTAGCTGGTGCTGGTGCAGCGGCAGGTTCAATTACAGAGCGCGTGTAGATCTGTGACAAAAAATTATTGTGTGTCAGAAAGATGGCTTGCAGAGGTGCCCCTGAGATCATATTTCAAATGCAAACCCTTAGGAAGATGCTGTCTGCCACATTCAGGGCTCTTAAAATGTTTGTTTTTGCTGTCCGCTTCTCAAACTGAATGGGCAAAAATTAAAAGCTAGTTTTACACAATTCCATGGCCAGTTTCATTTTCAATTTTCATTGATTTTCTGAAAGATGAGCCAAATAATGAATTTACTGTGTTGCAAGCATACAAAAATAGATCTGTCCAGGGCCCCCCAGCCTTGTTTCTTGATGCTCGTGTGTTTCCACGGGTAACAAAATTACTCTTTAGTTGGTATGTAAGCGTCTGACTAGAAGCAGGAAACATTTCCCTTTTCTGATCATAACTGTTGATCTGACATCTCAGCAGCACTTCAAGCTTTAGGGAGTGGCCATTAAGAACTGCATTCCAGTCCTGCAGAGATCTACTTTCTTTTTACAACGCAGAGCTGCGCAAGATTCTTCTCACCAAACTTCAGTCATGTAGAAGTTAAGGGTGAAGTCTAAGCCAATCATTTCCCTACTTCTACAGTTTATGGAGAGGGACAGGTTCCTCCAGGGGACAGCTTCTCCTGTGTATCCTGCAAGAGTGTGAACTGGGTCTCTCCACTGATGACACAGAGCCTACACAGACACTTTGGACACGGCTGGACACTTTTACACCAGTGGCATTAAAAGACATAAGGGTATGCCTTATCTGATACTAAGATAAATTCACAGACTATCAGAATGACAGGAAACTCACAACTAAATGTGGAAGTTCAAAACAGATTTTCCTGGTGTCAGTGACCTGGATGAAGCACTATGCCATGGTAGGGACTCCAGCCCTCAGAGTCTTCATTGGCAAGTGCTGCCTGATCAGAAACATGAATTACAGCAAACACAGAGCTAATCAAAGCTGGGACTTACTGATTTTGTATGTTCGGGCCGTGGTGCGATAACAGGTGGAGGTTCATTGTCATCTTCCTCCTCTTCATCATCTTCATCCTCTTCTTCAGAAACAGAGGGAGCTAGCGGGGGTTCTGACGCTGTTTTTGTGCTCTGTGGACAGACAGGAGCGTGAGTGACAGTCACCATTTTGGCACTCGGGAGGTCTGATAATTACACACAACGTTTGTCTGCTTAGACATCAGAAAACAATCTAGACATGCCTGTAGTCCTACAGGAATCAGTTCTAAGATACACACAGCACAATACAATTTAAAGGTTACAAATTACTGTGCTGTTTTGTTATTTTGTCTTGGTGTTTTTCATTTTTGCTAAAAACAACTGCATCATTCCCATGCTTAGTCAAAGTCTAATTTCACAGAATGTAATGCTTGAATATATCACTAGAAATCACATCTAGCTGCTGGCTAATTGCTTTAGCATTGTGTCTACAGAAATGGTAGCAGTTAATTAAGCTAACAGGTGTCTACTGGCTAGGTTAATTAACACACTTCAAAGTGCAAAGCCTCCTTCGTCATCTTGCTGGGAATTTGGTTTTGGAGAGAAAGGCTGTTTGTTTCTTTACTGTTTTACCCATGGGGTGACCAGATTATTGCCTGTTTCCACAGTGCAGTCAGCCTTCCTGCAGACTCCAAACATGAGGCATACAGGGGAAGTCTGGCTGACCAGGTGTCTACATGTAAACTGAAGCCTACAGTGCAGATATTTAAAATTAGGCGAGTTGAACCCCCCCGGATGCTACTCGGGAGCAGGGGTTCTGTGACATTGTCACAAATTTGCGAGTGAAACAAAAACCTGAACAGGTGCCTTGTTAAGTGTTTACCAACTGCTTTAAAGCTGGCCACAACAGGCTGCTTAGAGAAGTCAAGCAAATCAAAGGTACTACTCTAAATATTCACATCTCACTTGTGTTGTCTTTAAAATGGCATCAGTTTGGTCCAGTATAAATACCAGCAAAGGAAGGTCCGCAGGAAACAGGTAGACCTAATCTTCACGCCTGTGTCTGACTGTACAGAGGAGTGTATCTCTGCCTTAAGTCAGCTGCACTCCAACACACTGTCATATAGACAAACACACACACACACACAGTGTTGTGTTTTCTGTGAGACTCAGTTCCGTCACCCAGCCTTTAAAGGCAAATGGTGAAATGGGCTACTAATCCGGCCAAAGCAGGGAATGGTACGGCAGACATTTCAAACCCCAGTTCAAAGGCCAGCTCTGCCAGGCAAGGGGTGCTCTAATGGGAAGGTGAATGTTAATTTGTCATACGTTAGGTCAGTGCATAGCTTTCTAAGCATCATCAGCACTTGGCTTACATGAAGACAGAAGATCATGAGGGGAAAAATAAAGGAAGGAATAATCCCATTTCTGTTATGTCAAATTCTTGTAACTATTTTTTCCACTGGGCTCCATGCTTGGTCTGACAGCACTAAATGGTGCAGCTAGAACATATACAATGTCATATTACTTAAAGCCAGACTCCCATTAAGGAGTGAAATGAAATTAAAGTAATTCCGATGACTGCTCGATCCTGTCAGAGAGTTGTTTTCCCTGCGCTGTACCATTCAATCAGCATCCTCTGAGTGGGTAACTTTTGAAAGCTGACATCTTGACTATCTCATCACTGTCTTTGTCTGCTAGAAGAAAATACCACAGCATCTGCCGATGAGTCCGTACCCACTGGAGAAGCTATTGGGAAGGTTTACTGTGCTCTGGCGAACTCCAAACTTGCTTTTAAAAGTGTGCTTTATTAAAGATAATGGACATGGCATCAGCTGAAAAGCTGAAGTGTGAATATTCAAAGATTATTTTCATTTCATTATACACACTCTCTGCTGTGTAACCACAAAGCTAAAATTAAGTTACTGAACACTTGAAAATAAAGGCCAAATCCCCATTCACTCACTTGCTCTTTAATGCACGAACATTAACACTAATATGTCTGGTCAATATTAATGTGGATGTCACGACTACATCTCTGGGATTGCTACGGCAATCCAGTACTAATTCAGAGTGAATGATTATTTAAAACTTTCTTTCAATGGTTCCAGTGAGTTACGTATCAATTATAACCTTATTTATATGCAGCTACATATCAGATGTAGTAAGGATAAATCATAAAGTTTAACAGAAATGGATTCCAAGTTGTTGTTAATGAAATTAAAATAGGCTAATTAGTACTGCATATTGTTGCGAACTATATATTCCACCATGGCTAAGAACAGCAAGCAATCTTCTGTCTGCAAAACCAGACTTTCAACTGTTTAAAAGTTCTTAAACAGAAAATTAGAAAACAGCCCGTGATTGCTTTTCTGACACTAAAGACACTAAAATATACTTTCTTTCAGCGTAGAGGCTGGCACTCTGTCACAGCTTGCTCCACAATTCTTGGAAATTCACAGTGCTATGAAAGGAAAAGGTTATTTTCATGCTTACCGAAGGATGGGCTTCTATGTATCCACGGGCGCTTTTATCTGCAACGTACAAGGGAAAATTAACCAGATGCTGGTATAAAACCGCCTGTCGCGGGGAATCCCACAGAGTAAGTAAATCCAAATAGATAGCATTTTTCTTTTACAACACCCCTTCAGTAACAAAAGTATTTTACCTAGCAAGCAAGACAACAGGATAACATGATTATTCTTCTACAGTTTCTCGTGTCTATCTTTTGCATTGGTTTGCCAGTAAATAAAATAAATAGAAACTTGGTCAAGAAAATGCAAATTGTTCTTTAACAGTCAATGCTTCTGTTTTGCTGAAGAGCTAAAGCAGCTTTTCTTTTCTTTTTTTTTTTTAAATAAATTGCATGCATTGATTCTCTTTAGCTTGCTGAAAATGTTTCCCTTTAAAGCTTCCTCAAAATCCCCCTTAGCCATGGCAGTTCTATTCTGATACAGCACAGTAACAGCTCCCGAGTTCAGGAGCAAACACTTCTGAATTGTTCATTTCATCAAAAAGTAACTGCTATTTTAGCAAACATTAAGTGTCAAGTTAGACAGTCAAACCTTTTGATTTCAGAATTTAGAAAAAACGATGCTTTCCCTCAAAAGAAGAGAAAGGTTAGTAAATTCTGGAGATAACAGCACAGTTTTTAGGACTTCTGAGAAGCTCTCCCAGTCTGCATTTTGGAAGTTGTATTGGCTGAACCAGCAAATTGAGGAAATTACAGACTCCACAGCCACAGACAGCAGGGAACTGAACTGAACCACTGCAGGTTAAATTACAAATGCTGTCCACACCCTGTTGGATAGACACCTCCTTATTAGCGGAGACTGTTGACATGAGCATTACCAAATTAATGGTATCTTAACGGTATTTTTGTTGAAAAATCAACACCGTTATTAAGGAATAGCAAAAGAACACACCAATACAAAAGCCAGATACACAGCACCTAGTAAAAACCTCTACTTACTTGCTAGATGTGTCATCAGCTAGGGCTTGTCTAGCAAAAAATAGAAAAGGAATGGGCCAAAGGGAAAAAAATGCAAGCTGCAGAATGGACTTGCTCTCCCATTTTTGGAACACTAAAAATCGTAGTCGATTTTGCAGACTGTGCACAACCAAGGAAAAAAATCACACCCCCATCACATTTGCAGGCAAAAAAAAAAATCTTTGAAAATTCTCCTATCACAAAGTATCACCAAAAATCATAGAATCATAGAACGGTTAGGGTTGGAAGGGACCTCCAAAGGTCATCTAGTTCATCCCCCCTGCAAGGAGCAGGGACAACCCCGACCAGATCAGGTTGCTCAGTCTATATAACTCCTCAGTCTATAACCTACTGCTCAAAGGATCCACACGTAACTCGTAAAATGAATGAAACAAGTACACCCCGTATCCTAATCTGAACACTGTGAAGGAGCAAGGATGCAAAGAAACAAAAGTAAACATGACCTTGGCCACTAATGTTTCTGACTAAAAATAGTAACAATTGCTCCATCTAGTATCTTATTTAGTTCTAAAACTAAGTGACAAAAAGAAGTCACAGTTTCAATGACACACAGAGGACAAAAGGAGAAACATAATTCACTGCAGGAGTATTTGACACAGTGGAACTTTTTAAGATTGCTTCTGGATGACTTGAGTGTTGAACATCAGTCTGACTCATTTTGGGGCCTGACACTCCCTTTTTTGTAGCGGGACGTCAACTTACCTCCTGATGTAAAGCTCATGTATTTCTGGTTGTTAACTGTTTCTTTGGAATCATAAAATTTGAGAACATCTAGAACAGCCTGTGGGTTCTTCTTCTGCTCCAGTTTTGTTATGTTGGAGGTCTGTAGTAGCCTGGCCCACTGCTCTGGAATGCCCTGTAGTTGTCAAGTGGAAAGAACACGGATTTAGAATATTTAACAGACACAGCCTCACAGATCTTTACCAAGATCCCATGCTACCTGTAAGGTTACTTCCAGAAATTTTCATTGACACCTTACAATTAAAATTAGTAGCTTATACATTAGATGTAATAATTCTCTTCTCTATCAAAACACAGAGCTAAAACCAGGATCCAACTTTAAAAAGAAAAGAAAGTTATGACTGTGATAGGAAAAAAAGTGCATGAAACTCATCTTTAAATCAACTCTGCTCTTCCATGGAATAATGATTTAAGGTTTAGCTTGTTTTCCTGGAGATTCAGTGCAGACAGAACAAGACTACTCTATATTTGTGGACAACACAGTGTATTTTAGGAGCTTTACACTGGATTTTTAATGCTTAATAACACAAAGATTTTGCTGAAATGATCACTGCTGTCTGATTAGAAGGTAAACCCCATCCTAATACAATAAATTGTCAGCACGCCAGGGAACACTGCGGGGTTAAGAATCTGCATGTAAATTCTCAAAATCGTAACACTGAGTTGTACCACTGCTGAATGTCTCTTTTTTGAGCTCCTGTAGCTCTGTAGGTTCTCTACTGTAAATATACAGAAACCAGGGACTCAGAAAACAGGCTCAGAGTGCCAAAGCCTTGCATGAATTCTTGGACATCTTACGAGTGAGGGTGGCATTTGAAAACTGATCCAATCGCTGAAAGTCGCAGCTCTGCATTGAAATTATATTGATGAAAATTTGCTTTAAATATCCAGTATAACTTCCTAAATTTGAAAGCCTGTAATTTTCCCCATTTACTGCACAGCCAACATCTACCAGCGAACTGTAGGGCTTACTGGATGAAAAACCGCACCTGAAGCACATTTAAACTTAGCCTTGGTGCCACCCCACTCTAGGTAAACACTTCTTCCTAAGAAGTTCTCCACAAAACAATGTGTGACATGGGCCTCCAGAGTTTAGGATTAATGAAAAAAAGTGGGATAAGCCAAGCAACAAATCTACTGCACACACATCAACCTGCTGCTGCAGTGCTATGACATCTCAAAGAAGCATTTGGATGCAAGATTCTTTTGGGCCTGTGACGCACCTCTGGGAGCTTCCCTGTGCACATCTGTGAGCCATAGAGATCTGGCTGTAATGGACGTAAATAAAGAAAGAAAAGAAAGTTAAAACAGAATGTGGGACAACTTAGAAGGTGGGAGGAGGAAACCGATGGGCCAAAATGGGGAAGTCCCATCTAAAATGGGAGTTACGAGGTAGATACCAAATAGATCAGGTGGTGGACAGGCTACAGGAAGGCAGGTTTAGGAAAACAGAAAAATCACAACTGTTCCAAAGTTTGGAAGCATCATTCCCCCTCCTTTCTTTTTAAATCAGTTTTTCTCTCCCTCATAAAAATATATTACTGAGGATTAACGGCAAGAGATTGGAAAAATTACCTGTGATTTCTTTTATAAATAATAATAATAAAAAAAAAAAGTAGAGAAAGATCTGGGCTTTTGCTGTTTGTATACTTCTGAAAGCCAGGTCAGCATTTTCAAATGGCTCTATACAATTTATTTCCAGTGGTTCTCCAGCCCCAAGATCACAACTGGCCAGTGCATGAGCCAACAAAGTGCAGGGGAGAAAGCAGCTGGTCAAACTCCTATTTCACACTGGGAGGTTGTATTGTCATAACACAAATAATCTGTGTGTGTCAGACTGAAAACCAGGACAATTCTAAAGAAATCCTCGATTAGATTAATAATATGCAACTACTTTGGATCTACAGCCACAACTTTCTCCCACTTGTAATGTCATAACCTCAACACTTGAAAAGTTTGGTGGGTGACCACATTTTATTCTAGACTGGGGATCAGGAAACAGTTTCCAAAATGCATGCCATATAAAATGCACTCCCCAAAGCCCTGCAAACCACACTTCTTCCTCCATTCAGAAAATGCAACTATTTTCTTCAAATTAAATCAATGTAAAGCTCTAGCAGCATGCTCCCGCCCAAGAGCTTCCAACTGATTTTATTTGGAGCTTTAAAAGCCCTCCTTCTTAGCAGATGTGGTTGCTCCAAGCACAATGAAATGGAGATATAACATACATTCATGAGCAACAACACAGCTTGGTGCTCGAGCCTGAAAGCTGAAACTCAGGAGTCCATGCAACTTTGATTTGAGATGCAACCAACAGCAATCAGGTAAATGCAGCTGGAGGGCGACTGTTAGGTGTCAGAAAATGGCCCAACGCATCGCACATAACCACTAGAGCAGACGCTATTGGCATGACAACCGTAATAATTCAAAACAAAAATCCCCATATATGTGCACATTTATTGGACATTCCCATGGCACTTCCAAACTTTTGAAAGAGACAAACAATGCGATCACTACATGGTGGGAATATTTCCACGACACGGCCAGTGGCAGCCCCTTCAGCAGGACGTACTTACCAGATGACCACTCAGCTGATACACAGGTTGTATCCAGGTTGGGACAAATCAAACACGCCTAACGTAACGTATAATGTTGCGCTTGCATCTGGAATTAGTTGGGAACTGATAGCTAATTCTTAATGGTGCAAAAACCCCTTGCTTTGACTGGCATTTTATTCAGTCCTGTGCTGGCAAGCTGCATGGGGAAGTCACCTGTGCCTTTGGTTCATTTTGACTTGGTTAGAGGCTTCCCGAACTGCAGCGCTGCACTTCCGCATTTTATGAATAAGTAGCACTGTACAAGTACTGTGTCATTGAGAAACAGCAGCCATCTAATGATCACTGTTTTGAAAGGGAAAAAATATTAAAAAGAAACCATGCTACAGCAATAAAACTGGAAATATTTAGCCATGTACAATGGCTTTGTTCTATAAAAGGCCAGGACCTGGCCTGGTGGCATCTGACACCAAAAAAAACACCAACTCTGATGCTAGAGACTGTTTGGACACACCAAATGATAATAGTAACATTCAAACTGATCCAAATCATGATCTCTGAAGCACTGATAGAGAGCGCTTGCACTTAGAACTGAAGTGTTTTGACCTCAATGTCTCTCCTTTTTTGTTCCAGCTGGCGCGCACGTGAATAACTGAGATCCTCACCACCAGCCAGCCTACGAGAGAACACCACTGCGACCCATCGCGTCTCCGCAGAGCCAGAGGAAAGAGTCTGAAGCATGGGGTAGAAATAAAGGCAGAAGGCTGAAAGTAAGAGCAAATATGGAATAAGAAGAGCTGGGGATTCAGTGGAGAGAGCAGTGAACCAAGGAAGGAGAGAAAAGAGAGACAGGAAGAGGGGATGCAAACACAAAAGGGAGAAATAAAGAGAATGGCACTGAACAATAAAGTGGCTACAGAGAGAGACAGAGAGGAGATAAAAGAGGAAAGCCACGATAGATAGCAGGGAAAACACAATTTTAAAAGCTTTACACTAAGTTTCTGATCAAAAATGACCACATCTGGGCTTTTAAAATGTGCATTTAATCAAGTCTTAGGGTTTGGCACAGAATAAATTTTGAAGCAAGACTTTCTAAGTGACATCTATTTTAAAAAGGCTAATTAACTAGTCCACATATTTTAAATGTAGCTGTATTTCCTAATTACTAAAGATAATTCAATTTCACTACTCCTTTGAAGACATGCTGTCATTAAATGTTCTTCTATTGTTATTACTACTATTGCTACTGTAGCACACAAGTTTCCAGCTTTCTGAAAGTTTCCAGCTTTCTGAAATGTTTTTGAGAAACAAAAGTAGCTAAAGTAAAAAACGATGAAGAAATCACATTTTGGGTTTGAATTCGGAAAGCTAATCGTCCTTCGTCCAGGCAGATGATTTGTCCCATCCTGTTTGGTGTATGCAGCCAGTCAGCAGCAGCAGCCTCTACAATCTGACGCACGGTGGTAACACAGTCTGACCACTTAGCTCACAGGGTACTACTGATGGTATGGAGAGCTGCTAACGTTTCCTCTCACCTCCACAGCTCAACCAAAGGTAAGCTTACTGCCATCTTAGCTTTAAGGATTCATGGTTTCAGCACCTAACAGGCAGTCTGAGAGAAAATGCTTTGAAGCCCCCTGCACACTTCAAGAAGCTTCTGTCAGGCTCATTTTTCCCAACACTTGGTCATGATGGAAGTAGAAAAAGCTGACTGCTATTTTATTAATACATAAAGGCTAGAAACATGTCTGATCACCCAGTCTCTGGACATATTTTGAAGGACATTAAATTAAAACGGACGGACTTCCACAGTGCTGCCGCGCTCTGGGCGTCTCCAAGGGCTGTCTGCGGAGCAGCCGGACTTTGCACTTTGGGGCTGTCTACAAGACACAAACTATGCACATGTGTGTGGGTTTTTCATGCTTTTCCAAAGACACTGAATAACCAACCCCTGTAGCAGCTTGTGGGACTGATAAAAGCATACGCCTACGTTCTTCCTAGTTCTCACTTTCCACAGACAATCCTTGGAGGAAAAAAAAGCAGCCTGAATCAGAAGTAAAACACTCCAAATCCTAACCCAACAAATAAAAGTCTCTTTCTTCACAGCCTGGCTTCCGTCATCTGACATTTCTGGCAAGAGGAGGTTATTTTACCATCAAGAAACTAGAAGCTCTGCTAAGCAGGCAATACAGCGGTTACTTACTGTGAATTCTCCAGTGACGGCATCAAATCCTACGTGAATGGTATGTTCAAAGTCTGAAGGAAGAGAGATCTCAGGACGTTCTTTCTCTTTCTTCTTGTTGGCTAGAGGCAAAACGTTAACACGCACTTATTTTCTGCACAGCTTTTCATTCAAAAATTTTCACAATCAGGTGTGCTCAAAATAGTATTTTAAAGCGGAAACCAAATCAATTAACATTCATCTTACTTGACAAACAGACCCAAGCTAATACAACACCAGACTAACTGTCAACACCTGCTTAGGAAGGTCCAGAAGGTGTTATTTCATTTTGTTTTTCTTCCAATCAGTGTCACAACTGACAAAGCAAGCTGTTCTTGAAGTAGCCTCTATCTCTAACCAGTATGGTATCTATTATCAGTTCTTCTTCTCATCAAGTTTTCATATCTAGCACCTAATTCCTGTTTGACTTCGCTCTGTGTGTTCCTGCAGAAGTAAAGCGCTCGGGACACGCATGTGCAGGCCTGTTTGCACGTGTGTCATTTCTCCAACACGCTTTGAACTTGTTGTCAAGCTCAGCCAATTTAGAGAGGAGAGGTTTTTTAGGGCAATCAGCTCCCTACAAGCTCTGTGAAAACAGGCAGCTCAGGAGAAGACAAAGGTCCCGTTCCTGCCTGCCCTCTGAGTAAAAGGCTGAAGTAGCAGCTCTGTCTTAGAAACCACACAATCGGCACAGCAACAAGATCCCGATCCCAAAAATGCCATTAGAAAAATCTTCATTTGAGCTCTCAATTAGCTAAGACACATAACCATAAAACCCAGGCTTTATTAGTCTCCACGAATTCCCTGTTTTTAAATCACTCCACTAGTACTCACAGAGCGTGGAGTATCTTACTGAAGGACAGACTTGGAAGTCAGTCAATCCGCATGTTTCTCATCTCCCTTCTACTTCAACATCTTTTGAAAGTAACATCCCCTGTGGTCATCCATCTCCTCTGCTTTTTACTACTGACAAATCTCACTTCAGCCCAGTTTTATTGACTCTGATGAAGAATGAGTGGAATAAAGGCTGAGAGAAGCTGCCTTCACTCTGACGCATCAAGAATCCACATTCAACAGAGATTTCTCTGAAAAACGGTGACAATAATGCCAGTTCTGGAGCACTCGCAAAGGCCCAGACAAACACAGCTCAAAACCACGTTCTAACTTCTGTCCTGCTGGCAGGTACCTGAAACATTTGGCTTCCCTGGAGAACCAGCGTGCTTCCAAGACCAACTACCATGTGGCTGAATAATACAGTACAGAGCTATCTATAGGATCTTCTCTGGTGCCAGCGGTGTATCTCTAACAGCTGAGAGAGGAACTGCCATTCTGCCAAACACATTTGTCATTTCAGTGGAAAAATTACATGCCAATGACTGAACAGAACAAATATTATAGTGCCCACTTGCAGTACGCATGAGTTACTAACACTAACTCAGGAAATAAGACACACAAAGCACTCATGTAGAATACAAAAAAGTCACACCGTCTCATGTCTTTAAAGAAAGCACTCTGCAACCCAGGATCCCACCTCTCCTCTCCTGGCCTTCTTAGCAGTTTGATGTGTGTCCGGTTTACAGATCCTCATCGTGGTCCTGAGCAGGCTTGCTCTACAGATCTGATGTGACATGACTTCATGCTAGCAGTTGCGAGAAACCCTGAGTTATCAGAGAGGTTTACGCTGTGCCTCTCACAATGGGACTCCATATGAGGATCTCTAAAGGCCAGTATATCACAATTTATTAATTATAATATGAAAATTAACACAGATGCCATAGTTACACATCAGCAGGAGAGAAAGGAGCAGTTGCTCAGGTCCTGTCTTTGCCTTCCACACCCCCTCAGAGCAGCGCCGGTGACAGCCATGCTATGCATATCAAACCAGCTGGATGAAGACAATTTTGTGTGTGTCTTATTTCAAATGCAGGTGTCCCCGAGACAGCATCAATCATGATGCAGCTTTGCTACACCTATCTTCTGGCACATCAGTCTTCTAACACAAAGCACTGCTATGTTCATGGACTTTTAATGAACCTTTTCCTTCGATGTTTTATATTATGTTTGCCAGCTTCCCAAGTTTACCTAGGGGTCTCACCCAAAGGCTGAACTCACCATGCATCAGCACCCCTTCCAGCCTGGGTCTGTCTCTGCTCACAGACAGCAGCTCCACGAGGCCTCCCGTTGCACATCTTTCCCATTCTACATCACAGCCTCCTTTAGCTGGGAGATGCTCTACTCTTCTTAATTACAGTTCAGAGTATTTTTTATGTTTCTAACCCTTTCTCTGCATTGTTGCATTTATCCTCATTAAATAATTAACTATCACCTTTTGTCTGTACTGTACACCCCTAACAATGTTAACTGATGAATTATTTTCATTTAGCATTCAGTAAACATGGTAGCAATATATCAAATACAAATGCAAAGGCTTTTCTCCTTTTATCTCTAAGATGTTGTCATTTAATTTTCAGGATAAATGTTGCCAGTTCCAAGATGTCATCTCCATTCAGAATAGATAACTTTCTATTTTAGATAACAAAACTGGCTTCTCCTACCTCATCATTTGCAAGCAAATGCAGTGAAAATTAGATTTAGAGGATCATCAAATTCAGTTCAAAGCAACAGTCAAATCTACAAGTGAAATAAGGCATTACAGAAAACGTTCCATCAAAAGCACCATTTGTCCATTCTAGGCCTTCCCTGCCAGGGGACAAGTGTTCCAGCTCATTCCCCAAGATCTGGCTCATCTGCCTCACGGACACCCACAGCCTACCAGACTGTGGATATAACATCTATGGCTCAATGCTGATAAACTATAAATTAAGTACAGAATTAAACATCTCCTTGCGACACCCTCACCCCTCCCCAGCCTGAAAACTTTGAGACTTCTGTCTGTGCCCTGCAACTCAAGTAACTTCTGTTTTATGTCACCTGGCAAAACGATACGAAAACGTATGACTTCTTGGAAGCAATGACTGACTGGATTCAAAGGTTTTCTATTGGACATTCCTATTTTAATTTCTTACAAATGCCCCTCACAATGCACTCCTGCTGCACAGCAGTTAGCCAGGAGGGCTGCCCACACCACCTCAGCAACTATTACAGATCAAAAGAGAACAACGAAAGAGTGTTCAGTCTTCCACAGCCTGCATCACCATCATCATTATGTTAAAAGAGCAGTTGTTTGGCAGAAAAATGTGACTCAGCTATGTGGTAGCTTTTCTCCAGAGAGGAAGGAAAGGTTTGACCTCACGCTCACGCCCTCCTGTTTGTTCATCTCCTCTCCAGCTCATTCTATTCCTTCCTCCATGCCCTCTCCCTTCCACTGGCACTCACGCTGTTCTCCCACCTTTCCTGCTCTGGTCCTCCTCTCCTACCTGAGCAGCCTTGTTCTTTTCTTTCTCCTCCATTAATCTTAACCCAGCTAGGTTTTTCTCCTTCCCTCTTTTCTTGTTTTTCTGTACAGGACGCAACGAGATGACTAAAGGTCAGACTGTGCTCCCACCCACAGCTGAGTCTGAAGAGGCTTCAATGGCAGTGCTATCATTCACCCAGCAACCTTAACACAGGTGTACCTCTTCAGCTGAAAGGGGGATCTGAGCTGTGGTGGGCCTGGTCTCCTCTCATTTCTTTAGGCTGAATGCTCTACAGCGCCTTCATGTAGTCACTAACTCACACACACTATTAATTTATTTCATAGCACAGCAATTACAGGGTTTTTTTTTTAATGAAAGGAGAACAAGGCTGTATCAAGCATCCAGAAGAATGCAAGTTATTTCTTTCTGCTCTCAATTCTCCTGAGGTAACAGTGCTCTGCTGAAAGGAAACACTAACTCTGAACTCCACTGTGGTTCCCATCACCATCATCACCTCCGAGGAAGGCAGGCCAATTTCACAGCTTCAGCACGGGCTATGGGGGAACTGGTTCAGCTCCTTGTCCTGCACCGATTGCCCACATGGAAACGTATTTCAGTATGTCTGCCTTGGCCTCCCGCCCCCAGGAAACATGGTACCTTACCCCAGAGACGGGGGCAAGAGGAGCCACACCAAGGAACACAGGGAGGTCAGGTGCTAGGGGAAGGAGCGAGACACTAATGCCTAAGTGGCTTGTTTCAACTGGAGAAGCACAGAGGGGCTGCCCAGAGTCATCAGCGGCTTGCCAAAACAAGATTTTAAACATGGAAGCGCTTAAATCCTAACTGAAAACCCTACACTCTGACATAGGAACGGCTGCGAAAGATTCCTGGTCCCCGAGCACAGCAGTCCCAGCACACACCATTGCCTTGGAGAGAACACGCCATAGCACATCCATCCTCGTATCCCTCCTGCCTGGTGAGCAAATGGAAGACAACAAAGCTCCTGCAAGTTCAGGCAGAAACATCCTGCCATGGTGTTTTCTTAGCATTCTGTTCACTAGCACCAGTGGTGGACTATTAATACAAATTTGTGATGCTGCAAAGCACCACACTAGCTGAGAGCAGCCATATTAATCACCTTCTGTTTTATAAGCAGGACTCCCAGAAATGTGTCACTGAGTCTGTGAAGCATGCACAGGCCAGCTGATACCCTGACCCACAAGCCAACCCTGAGATGAAACCACCTCAAGGGGCTTGGCCAGCCAAGCTAAACTTCCTCCATTTATTATTTCATCCAACAAAATTAAGCTATAAATCTTAGCTTACTTTCCCTCACAGTCACATTTAAAAGCATGCTACTTGTATGTTTCCTGAGACTGCTCTGACTGGTAGATAATTATACCTATTTTTAATGTCACTGATCATTTCCAGGAGGGGTTGTTTCTGGATCTTCTCGATTCTGCATGCATTTCACACAGCACCTCCTGCTTAAGAAATGTTCCCTTGGAGAGGGAGAATACCATCCTGCTGGCAGTCAGGGGGAGAAGTGACCCAAGTCCTGCCAGGAATTAAACTAGCTGGGAGAGATATTAATTTTGCCCTTTAAGAAGAATCAATTGAAAATTAGTTTTGCTCCCAGACAGGGATATTTTGGGAAGCACTCTGCAGAGTGAACTGGCCAGGTCTCCCTGAGGAATGGGCCCATCCAGTCAGCCCTCAGCTGAGAGGAGCCACCAGAACTGCCCCGACTGAGTGGAGGAATAGGGCTGAAACTGTGCTTTCTACTGCCTGTGAGGAGTTTTGCATGCCAGACTACCTCCAACCGCTCCACATAACCTGTGGAAGAGATTTGTGAACAGGGCAGCTGAGCAGTGCAAGTGAGCTGGAGCTCAGAGGGAATGACCGCAGTTTCATAGCTCTGAGCTCTCCTTGGAAGAACAGGATGCACATCAAAGGCAGAATCCCTCTCGAAATTCCAGCTGGATTTCGTGCTCCTGAGCCCAACCCTTTGAGGCCAGCATTTCAGCCAGTTTTCAGCCCACCTCACCATCCACTTATCTAGACTGTACCTTATCAGTTTGTCTGTGAGGACACCATGGGAGGCTGAGTTGAACACCCTACTAAAGTAGAAATAACATCCACTGCTCTCGCTTCATCACCAAGCCTGTCACCTCATGGTAGAAGGCTGTCAGCATGGTTCCACGTGAATTCCCCTTTCTAAATCCGTGCTGACTACTCCTGACCA
Source organism: Chlamydotis macqueenii (assembly GCF_036417535.1). Lineage (NCBI taxonomy): Eukaryota > Metazoa > Chordata > Aves > Otidiformes > Otididae > Chlamydotis > Chlamydotis macqueenii. The sequence goes on from NC_141566.1 coordinate 3,717,614, forward strand.
CACTCTTATCCTTCATTTGTGTGGAAATGGTTTCCAGGAGGATTTGCTCCACTAGCTTCCCAGAGACCAAGGTAAGGCTGACTGGCATGTAGTTCAACAGATCCTCCTCCTTAAAGCCAGAAGTGACATTTGCTTTTTTCCAGTCATCAGGAACATCTCCCAGCCACCATAACCTTCCAAAGATAATCAGGAGTGGCCTTGCAGTGACATCAGCCAGCTCAGCACTTGTGGGTGCAGCCCATCAGTTCCCACGGCATTACAAAGAAAGAAGATCCCTTCCCTTAACTCTGTCAACACACTAACTCAAAACACACTCCCTTCTGCAAATGCATTTCAAAGAATGCAAATGTAATGTTGTTTCCTGCATGTTTAAAAGACTCTCTTGCTGTAACCATACCTAGCAGGTTTTAAACCAAGCCACTCTGCATCCACTGTCACCGCAAAAGCAGCAAGCAAGAAGCGTGTTGCTCTTGTTCCTGGAATGTAAGCGCATTAACAAAACCCCTAAAAGTGTCAGGCATATTGCCTTCTCGCTTCTGCAAATGTATTTGCAAAAGTACACAACCTCATCCCTGTTTTTACTGCAAATGCAAAGCAAAATCCAAAGGAAAGGATTCCCCAGCTTAACTACAAAGTTATTTTTAAAAGGCAAGTCACACACTGTGTGCAAGTCTTACTGGCTTTTCAAAGACAAGAAAGTAACTGACTGAACACCTCCTCCTCCTTCGAAACATGCTACTAGAGTAACTGGAACAGAAGGCTTTGGAAGGACTTTACCATGTTCTGCAAGTGAAACGGAAAGAAAAGAGTAGCAGAAAGTAAACACGGTAACCAGCAACCACCAGAAAGCAAACAGAGATGTAGCCACCCATTCGCGCTGCTGATACTTTACTTTTATCCCCTCCTCCTGGGAAGATGGAGCGAAGCCTGGCTTTCTTGTTCTTCTCCTCAGGGGCCATGGGGAGCGGTTTGGAACTGTGGTTTAGTGCTGAAGAATCGCGATTGTTGCTGTTCATTCTCAACGGTGGGGCTGGAGGTTTCTCTTCAATATCCAGACTATCGGACATCTTCAGCAGCCCTCACAGCCTCCTGCAAAAGCAGAACAGAAAGCAAGTCTGTCAAGTAAGGATGCCATGGCTAGTGTCCTGGGGAGGAAAGCGGGCAAGAAAAGCCTTCTGGTGGAACAAGGAAGCCGCTCTGTTAGAAGTCTGTTCTGAATAAGGTTACTGCTGGTTGCTATAAATAAATGAGGTCACCAATTCCTAAAAATCACTGTATTACCATTAAACCAAAGCGCTTTTTATCCCTGTTAAAAGGCTTTAATTTTTTTATTTACAACTTTTTCCTGTAGTTGTTTACAACTCAGACTTTCCTCTAAAATCAGACTTCCAAAGCAAAACCTAAATAATTTACTGAAATTACCTGGTATTGCAGTGAAGAATTTTTATGTTTTAAGAAACAAGGTGCATGTTAGGGTATATGGACAGCAAGCACTAAAATATCTCTTCCCTCCCTGCTCTGAGTTTGGAGAGGGTTTAGTCCTGCAAGTGCGGGGCTTCAAAAGGAACGAACTTCCCAAAGGCAATTTATTCTTAAGTACCAATTTAAAAAACTTTCTTGCACATAAAAATGAGCAATACATTTGCTTTAGAAATCAACCAGAACCTAAGCAGGAAAATGATCACATCCCAAAACCAATCCGAGTCCTCCTCTTTCCGTCCTGCTGCCGCACAGGTCTGCGACCACAGGGCTGTTTGCGGCACAGCTCTGAGTAACAGCACAAACGGCCCCAGGTACGGCACCTCAGCAAGGAGGGAACACGGCCCACCCTCCTACAGAAGCATGTATGTAGGCAGGAACGCGCTTTACCCCACCAAGGAACAGCTGTAATTGTGTCCCGGGCAGGGCACGTGGTGCTGATCTAACCTTCACATACAGACTAGCCCGTTTACCTAGAGAACTAAATGCTTTTGTAGATTTAGGTCAAACAGTTAACATTGCTAACCTTTGTGATTTCCGTCCTGAAATGCAGAAGGTTTTCCAGTAGTGGGGGGGGAAGCCAGCAGTGAAATCTACTGTATGGCAATAAGGAGAACTACACGTGCCACGCGTGTTACCCCAGCGCGGGGAAAGTGCCCAGCGCCCAGGCATTTCTGCTCAGGGAAGCACGAGGGAGTTCCCAGCTTATGAAGCCCAACAGAGACACCTGGACACGGCTCCCCATCCCTCCAGCAACTCTCAGCCTAGGAACTTATGGCAAGAGAGGCTTTTATCTTCTCTTTAACCCACCTACAAACACGTTTCCAGTGCCAAAGACAGATTCACTCCCTGAGACCACCGGTGTGAGGCTGACCGCAGAAGCACCAAGGCGCGTTTTCAGCTTGTTACTGAGAGCGAGACGGTTATTCCGTGAAGTCCATTACAGGGCACAAAGTTTCAGCTGCCCCTCAGAATGGGACAACCCTATCTGTCACTGTATCTATTTGTAAACAATGCCAGTTTGCTGAAATAGGTCCTCCCACGGGAATTCACTCCACAAAGAATACTATTAACGGTTTCTGGCCCAATTTGCCTATGATGTAATTATTTCCAAGATTTTGAAAGGAACACTATATTTTGTTCAGAGCTGTTTCAGGCTCAGTTTCAAGAACTGTACAAAGCCCTTTTATTCACTTCTAAACTAGGAAAAAAAAACCCAACCCACAGTGGGGAAGATAGCCTGAAAGGTTTAATGGTTGATATTAACTTTCTAAAGCCGGTCTAAATGAAAACTAAAGCAAACCACAAGGCAATACACACCAAGAGACTTACAATTTACGGTTTTCCTGATCAGAGTCCATCTGCTCTTCCATACATTCTAATTTTGAGAATTTCCACATACCACTGCATCAGGACAAAAAAAAAAACATTCACTATCACATAAGACTTCAGATTTTAAGCCTTTTCTATTGATTCACTCCAACCTTAACTTAGAGAAAACCTGTAAAGAATGGAGAGCCAACAAGACCTATTCAGCTCAGAAACTTCTCAGGTTTACATTGCAGAGAAGAGTCAACAGCACGACAGCCCAAGTTAAACTCTATCCTGGGGCCAGTTTTTCCTGTTGTAACAACAGGTACTTGGTCCTGCTAGTCCTGTTCTGCACAGGATGCCTCCATCTAAAACCACCTTCCATCTATTGGAAACAATTACACCATATCCACATATTCAAGCACTGAAATTCTGGTGTTCTCTTTTCCTTCTTTTTTTAGGGCTTTGTTGTTTGTTTGTTTTGTTAAATAAAACTATATTGATAAAATCAGGTCAAAAGACTTGACATTAGGAAGCATTGCTTTACAGAGAAGACAGTCAAACATTGGATCTGGCTTCCTAGAGAGGCGGTCGATGCTCCAAGCCTGTCACTGTTTAAGAGGCATTTGGACAATGTCCTTTATACCACGCTTTAACTTTTGGTTAGTAGCAGGAATTCCTGCCTCCCACAAATAATCTCTGCTACCTCATCCCCTTCATACGCTTCTTGTTCACATTCCCAGTCAGGCCAGTTGTTCTACACAGCTATTACAGGGTGATGATGATCCAATGTCCCGTCCCTTCCCTTCCTTCCCACCTCTTCCAAACACCAGTTTTGGTAAGCGTAAAGACAAACACTGACTTTAAATATACAGCATTCAGCTTCTCCATGACTCAATGCCCCCTTTGCAAAAGCCTGTCTTACAATGTTTTTGCATCTAGTTCTTGCCAAGCTAGGGAGAAGAGAGGAAAGAAGATATTTGAAGCACCCAAATGTCTTCAAAACAACACACACAAAAAGAATTGGATCAATTCAGTTCAAGTTCAGAGCAGAATCTCACGCTGGGCCTTTATCCCAGTAAGCTCTTCACCCCTGCGTATCTGGGGAATACTGGTTGTAGATAGATCTTGAATAGCTTTCTTAGGGTGGTCATGTTATTTCAAAGTCTCAGCGTCCAGACGTGACTGGTTCCAATTAAAACTCACAAAGAGTATCCTGTTTGCAGAGACACTGGTGTTCATTTTCAAAGCCTCAGAGATACTATTGCAGCTTGTGATGAGCAAAACTGTTTCTAAGATCCCCTGACTGGAAGGAGCCATGCCAATTTTCAGGCAGCAGCTTTGCAAACAGAACTCAAAGATGTAACGCTTGCTCTTTGTTTATAAATACACTTCCTGCAAAAAGATATTTTATTACTCAGTTATATGGGCCAAATCCTGCTCCCAGTGATACTCATCCATTTCCCAGAAATCAATGGTGATGTAACTGAGAAGGATTCTCCGTAGATACTGAGACACTCTGTTAAGTACTATCTGGAGGTATTTATACAGCACTTGCCAGCCCAGTTGCAGAAGAACTGTATCTGCTTTTCTACATCTGCGTGTTTACTTGCAGTTTTCTTAGAGTTCATTTGAAAGAGCAGCCGGTCAGTTGTACAGAATGGATGCATCCCTTCTTTATATAGCCCAGAAAGAAGGGCCATTCACACCAACTACAGAAGGAATTATAATTGTAGAAATCATAACAGTACCACTTCACTTCCACACTGCCTTTCATACAACTGTCTCAAAGCACAATACAAACATTTGCCAATTAAGACTCCCTGCTCCCTCGCAGGCAGGTAAACACGCTCTGAGCTGAACACATTATTCAAACGGAGTAATTTCTTTGATGAATGTACTCTCTGTTTCTGTTTGCAAACACCCTGTAAGCAGCTTATTATTTCTTCCAATACATTCATTTATTCAGAAGTTATCCTCTGAAACTTGCTAGAAGTAACTTCTGGCCTCTGAACTAGATGTTCATAAGCAGCTCCCTGTGCGGAGGGGATATTTTGAATTCAGGCTGTCTCCAAGCAGAACTACTCCGGTCACAAGGAGTTGCAACTGTTTGTCTTCTGAGACAGGATAAACAAGCTCCTGTTAGGAATTGCAGCATTAGAGGGTTTTACGAAGTGACTTACTAACACTGGTTTAAAATCCACTCTTGATAGTGCACTTGTGGCGACAGTGTCAAAAAATGAATACAGAAAGGATGCAAACACAGTAGCTATTCATGTTTTTGACTAAATATTCATTCAGATTTGAATTATCATGTCCTTTGCCTAGACCTCAAGAGTCACCCAGTTAAATTGCTAAAAGCTGAGAATGGACTGACAGCGGAGCTTGTCACAACTGATGAAAGTAATCTGCAAACATTTTTTTTTTTCCCTTGCTTAATTTACATTTGACAGCATTTACCAGTAAATGGTCTTCAAGCATCTCTCCTCTTCAAACACTCAGTCTACCTATCTAACTACATTTCTTTCCACAACTCTTTCAACTCTTTCTCTGCAAACTGCCAGCACGACTACAGGTAACACTTCACAAAATGCATCTGACTTGCATCTCACAACACCCTTCAGCCCACCCGCGCCAAGTGCCTCTTCCCACAGTGTGGAAACGCGCCGCTGCTCTGCAGACTCCCAGTATCCAGTATCAGCTCTCCCTGCAAAAGCTTCACGGCTCCTCACATAGCTTCACTTTTCCAAGTTAACACATACTGGGACTTGCCCAGGTTTAACAGAGCACCTCTCACCTTCCCTCTCTGTACAAAGCCATGGCTCTTCAGGCTGTGGTCCCAAAAGCAAAATACGGGATTATTTTTGCATCACTGAAACCAGTGATGTTTAAAGTTACGTGTATATTGAAGGGCTGTGTTTAACCAGTGCTTAATGTATGCAATAACACAAACAAGGACACGGGGGTTTTGAGACACCATGGAAGAAAAACTGGAGAGAGTCAGAGTCCCTCTCCATCCTGCCGGGACGAGGGTGAGCCCCAGAACACACCGCTAGTCCAACATATTTTCTTTGTGGGTGTTTTTTAATCACATCAAAACAAAAGCAATCTGTTCAAACTGCGCTCATGCCAGGATCCTGGCCACTTATAAACACCGTCAGTTTTGGGATGGTTACATGACCCAGGAGGGAAAGGGGTGTGTGTACAGAGGGTGTGGGGCAGCGAAACAGCTTTCCACATGAACCCTTGTCCGGGTTTAATTCAGTAATTAAACCTCCTAAGAGCACAGCAAGGAAAGGAAGTGTATTTCTGTGTGTCTGCAAAGTGGTTGCAAAACCACCGAACGCACACAGTCACGTAACAGAACCAGGCAAAGGAAACACGGGAAGCGGGGAGCACGGGCAGTGAGCGCGTGGTCAAAGCCTGGCTGCCAGGAAAGCCCCTGCGGTAACCCTATGCCAGGCAGCCTCCTGGTCATTATTATTGTCAAAACGTTGATGGTATATGGATTTTAAGTCATTAAGAAACACTTTTAGGTAACTATTTTTGATAGGAAAAGTGACTTAACTTCATATGACAAAGGTATGGACACCTCATACCCTGATGCTGATTCTGAGAAGCGAGCTGGGTCACTAGGACACTTCTGCCACCCAGAGCAAGCAGAGAGCTTCCACCCTCCTTGCTGCCTTGGGGAGAGCCACCAGCACCTCCACCCGCTCGTACCCAATCCCAGACAGCTACATGGGTATTTCTGTCATGTTTTCTTGAATTGTGGTTTGAAACAAAAAAGTTGTTCTCTAAGCCATTGAATCTGGAGGCATGCTTAGACTGCCAGAGCAACGGACACTCCAGGAGCTACAAGAGGACACCAAAATGAGGTGGAAGCTCCCAGAACTACCTCCATGGGACCACAGCCTTTTTCTTTTAATGTAATGGGAAACACTTCTCTGGGATTGATAAAAAAAATAATTATAAAGTACCTGGAATAGGCATTCACATGCAAGAGGAAAATAAAAAAATCTTACCACTCCCTCTTTTGCTTTTTATTTACACAGCTGAAGGGCTCCACAAAGCAGAAAAGGATGTCTCAAAAACAACTGTGCCTATCAAATATCCCACATTCCACACGACTGCATCCCTTGCCCTTGTCTACACATTAAAATGAAGTGCGGATTTAAACCATTGCAGACACACTGAAACAATTCTCCATACGGACTTCATTATTCCTAGTTCAGAGCTTAAGCCTCAGGTTCACTTTTGTTCTCTGGGAGGAGTAAAATACAAACCAAGAAAAGCTACTTATTGGAGACACCAACATTACAACTGCAGCAATAAAAATTTAATTACTTTAATTTGGATTAAAATAGCCAAGACAAATTGTTTGAGTTCTAATTTGAGTGAGCAACTTGAAGTCAATCCTGAAGCAGTGTCCAAGATCAGGTATGAGAAGCCAGCCCCTACTGCAAGCTACATACGGAGAGACAGGCACAAGCAATCCACTTGCTGTCACTTAACGAGTCCTTTGAGTGTGCCAACAAAGCCTGTCCCTGCTCTTTCCTTCTCCCATCCTGAAAGTGATTTAAATCCTGTCTAACTGACAATTAAAACAGACCAGTCACTGACCCCAACTCAACTGACGGGCAGCAACCCTTCAGCCGCAGTAAGGCTCTGTAACCCATGTTGCTGGATTTTTTGCAGGTTCAAGCTGAACGCTTCTTGGCTCTTAGTTGGCCAGTCAACTCAAATACAGAATAAAAGTATCTCTGCTCTCCAGACATCATCTTTTTCTGGTACAAAAGAGCATTCATGCTGGGCAGCCTTACAGCACCATCTCTGCAACAGCTTAACCAAAAGGCTGTGATTACATGAGTTCAGCTGGAGAAAGGCAAGGCCTGAAACCAATCCAGAGAGCCAAACCTGCTCCTTACAGCAACAGAATGCAACAGCACCTGGACACCCAAAACATTAATTTGACAGGATTTGAACAATATCCATACGGGGATCACACTATTGTTACGTTCAAAGATCACAACTGCTGCAACTCAGCACAAGAATTTCACTCCTTCTCTCATCCTCTCTGGTGAAGACGTGTGAAAGGTGATCTACACTAACCTAGTGAGGTATGAGGCTACCACGCATGCTTCACCTTTAAATGTCTCTTATTTGGACAGCTTGGGAGTCTCTTTACCACGCTCTCCTACCTTTTATCCTGTCTTCCTCACTTCTTGTGCCTCTCTCGTGCACATGCATTTGGGTGCAGGGTTTGTCTCCAGCTTACAGGCCCAGCAGTGCAGAGCAACACACAATGGCCCAGCAACCCATCATTTGCACCGTCTTAAAACAGACTTGGAGCATCCCGAGGCAGAGACCTGACGTCTGCTTCACACCGTCTGCTCTGTCGCAGCAGGGGAAAAGCTGACAGCAGGACAAACCACCAGCACAGGAGCTTGAATTCGGCCGCTCTCAAGCAGAGTTTTGATCACCAGCTACATCCAGGCTAAAAAACAGTGATCGGGGCAGAGCACTCACCAATCACAGGGTCTGGCAGATGTAAGCATGCTTGCATCACTGTTCTCTCTTATCACGTAAACAATATCAGTGGAACCCTCTTCTTGCTTGGACTTCCATAATAAAAATTCCATATATACAAAAGTCCTCAAGTTCATATTTTTTTGGGCAACCTAAACTCCTACTGAACTCCAGCTGGTGCATTCCGACTGCTTTTAATAAATCACACGTCATCTTGCCTATTATGTTTTTCGTTTTGTTCACACACACACACAAAAAAAAAAGAATCAAACAAGGTTTGGAAGAAGAAAGAGAAGGGGGGGGGGGGGACAAAAAAAAGGACCAGTTTCTCTGCTCCTCATATTCTCTGCAGGTGTTGGTGCTTTCTCCGCTCTGCCACAGTTTATTCTCTGCTTGACATCCTCACAGATGATGTGCCACGATAAACACAGTCAGATGAACCCCCACCAGCTTAGCACCATTCCAACCCACGCTAACAATGCTCACCCAAGAAGTGGCCATGGCCTGCTCCCCTGCCACGGTCCCCAGGGACAGACCAAGAGCGGGTTTTGCATCCACAGACGTGTGTGCAGCTCTCCAGGAAGCCAGGAGGAAGGAGGGTATGGCGTGCTGACTACAACTCCAGGCAGGCCAAGCCAACAACCACCACACAACTGTGGAAGAGATGAGGACGCAGCAATACAACGCCAATAATTGAAAATTACAGACAGTTGCCATTTTCTAGCACCTTCCAGTCACCTTTTAGCTCATTTTGCCTTTCCAGTCCTTAAGTCTGTGAGCTGAGAATCTTGCTGCAGTAAACAACACCAAACCCCTGCGACAGAGAAGGATGAATTTGACTTTTAAGTGACTTAACTCAAGGCCACCCCAGGATTGCCTGGCAGTGTTGCAGGGCAAACCTCACTCCAAGAAGGCAAAATAAAGAACAGGGAGTCCTCTGGATGTCTCCAGTTCTGCTACTGGGGCTGAAGACAAAGACCTCTAATCAGAGCATGGGATGGACCTCAGGCCTCCAAGTGCCACAAGCAGAGACAGAGATCAACACCACATGAGATTTGCTATACTGATCTTCCCAAGACATTATGGTATGTTTGGAAGGACACAGCTCCTGCCTCCAGGTAAGGAAAGGGCGAAGCCTGGGCTGCCACATGCCTTTCACTCAGGAGGTGGACGTGTTCCAGATTCTGCATCACCTCTTCAGGGCACTAGGGCAGGAAGGCATTCATATCCCCATTTACTTCCTCAGGGACAACGTTTTGCCTTTTATTCTTTGCCAGCCCTTTTATTTACAGCTGACTAGCTTCATATATCTAATATTCACCTGCTACGTTAGTGATCTTATCGTGCGTAATGGCCTATCTACCTTGGGGGTATTATGGATCTGGAGCAGTCAGAGGGGGAACTGGAGCAGTTGCTGCGTGCGCTTTTCTCCAGTTGCCAGCTATACTCTGGCTTCAGAGCAGCAGGATGGGAAGACTAGGAGAGTAAACATACAAACGATGTTCTTAAATAGGTCAGGGGAAAAGTGACACCTATATGCAGAAAGCAAAACAAGATCTGCACACTAATTCTGTTGTTTTCTCAGCTACCACAATGGTCTGGTATTTTTAAACTGCTAAAACAGGGATTCAGCAGTTAACACCTGATTGCTCAAAAAATCATCTTCTGCTCCAGAGTAGTGCTTTACTACTCCTTCTTGGATGGCTCCACATTACAACAGGAAAACAGTTCACCATCCTCTTACCACCTAAATGAAAAAAACAAAGGGGTTCAGGGAACCACTCCCAATTCCTCTGCATGTATCCATAGCCTCCAGGACCACTGGGTCCAGCGCAGGACGAAACAACCCTCCCAAAATGTGGTGGCACCCGGGAGTAAGGGCATCCCAGCCTCAGTCACTCTAAGGGAGAGTGCCTGAGCCAGCAGGGACTATTCCAGTTTTGGAAATGGCACTGTGTCCATGCTACAAGTCGTAGTTAGAGCACATGGTAGGTTACGTATCCAGGTTTCATTCCTGTTTCCTACAAATTTTCACTAGGACAAACCACTTAACTTCTCTGTGCAACCACAGATGCCTTGTCTGACGAGCCTGGGAGCACATTTGCGAAGTCATTGATTCAAAAGGACACAAATCTTTTGAGACAAGCAAACAAGAGCCAAGCCATGTCTGTTCCCAACACATCAGGGTACCCCCATCTCTGAAGGTCTCCGTCCAGAATGTGCGGAGTCGTCTGCACTTGCTTCTTTGAAAGAGCAGCTCCTCCATTGCTCAGGAGGTGTTTCCAAAGCAGCCTGAGGTCCTGATGCAAATGCCTACAAAAGTACAAACTCCCAGAGCAGGAGTTGACACTAATGCAATCTTGTACCAGGTCAAAGAAAGCACCAAAAATAAGGAACCATCAAAAAGCACAGAAACAAGTAAACAAACAAAACAGCAAGAGAAGAGGAAAGGGGACAACAACAGGACCCAAAATAGATTCCATGTGCCAGGCACACATCAGATTTAGGGCACAAAAGCTTTGCAAAGAAATTTGTTCCTAAAACAGCTCATCAACATTTACCCTGCTGCTGGCTGAAACCTACTACTGTTTGACACCCCCTACTTTCTATTTACAACAACTTCAGGCCTTAAAAGAAAACTGAAGTATATTAATTGAGGATTCTGAGGCACAAAGTGACAGCTGCAGTGTTATATATTCTACAAGAAGCAAACCAGGCTGAGAACTAGGGAGGACAACAGAGAAGCAGTATGCAAAGACAGAATACGACCAAGAAAATCTTCACAGCTCCTCTGTCTTTATCCTCCAGTCATTATAAGCAAGGGCCAAGGGTCTGGAGGCGTGCTGCTCTCCCCAGACACACATCCACACATAGGCAGGCGGGCACACAGCCCGGAGAGCCTGCGCGAGGCACCACGATGGCCAGCGAGGAGGAAGGTCCAGCTGCATTGACACAGCACTGTGCCTGAGCAAACGTACCTGACACACGGATACAGAACTGAGTAAGAACACAGTTAAAGAAACCCAGGAAGCATGGAGACACAGCCTGCTTAAAGATAAACAGAAAATAAAAGTAAACACATACAGGCTACAGAATACCTTAACAGTGTAGTTTCTCCAGAAAGTAAATAGCAAGAGGGAATGCAGTGACTGAGGATGCTCCTGTGCAAAGAAGGATCTCTGCAGTACAGCCTCAGCAGACGAACAGACTCAGCAGACGAACAGACTCTCAATAGTAAGACTCTGCAAAAGAAGCTGCCAGCCATTCTACAGCTATGTTTGCTGGTGTGCCATTAAATCAAAGACCAATTTGATTCCAGCTGGATTGTAGAGCCAGCTGCAACGGTAAGAGGCAATCTTAGACTGGAGAAACGCCACCAAACATTGAAAACAAAGAATAAGAAAAATGTTCTGAGGTCAGTGGGCAAATAAAAGCTGTTGATAAAAAAAACCTCACAAAACCAGAGGCATTATCACTTCAGCTTGACAGAAGCTGACAGACAGAACCATCCACTGCTTGGCAGCAGGGCCATGCAAACATGAAATGATAAACATACTTGATACAGAAATTTTATCATTTTCATAGAAACTTCTGTCCCTAGAAGGCCTTAGAAGACAAGAGGCTTTGATTACAAAACTAGAACAGAAGAGAAAAGACCACAGAAGACACTAAACCAATTAAAAGCCACACTAACTAGCAGGTCACACAGACTAACCACGATCTAAGAATCATCACTGAGTGAGCCTGTTCCTAGCGAGGTTAATCCCTGGCCCTGCATTTACCCCTGAGGCCTTTAAAGAAATCCTCAGAGCAGAAGATGTGATGAGCACCTTGTGGAGTACTGAGCTGGAGCAGCTCAGCAGACTCTGCACCACCACTCTGTGAAGTCTGGGAAGATCCAAGGCCATCAGCACACACTGCAGTGACAGGCAGTGCCAAGGGACCAAGAGCCTCCATCCTAGGGCTCAAGTGTCCTCAGCAGCTGAGGGTGGGGTCAGGGTTACCTCAGGGAGCACGGCCAGACGACGGGTCCCACCCCAGCTGGAAGGGCTGCTCATCAGCCTGCTGTCTCCACAAAGCAGGGCAAGGCTGGAGGCAGTCGCGGCCAGGAGCTGGGAACACAGGTAGCACAGCCCCGGCTGCCTGCTACCGAGCGAGAGACCGAGATCAATCCTTATCTCCAGCCACTCAAAGCAGCTGGTACACAACAAGTTGCTCTGCTACTAGCATGATTTTGTCAGCTCCTCCCTAATTTACAGCCTTAGGCAGACAGCTGCTTTTCCCTGCCCAGTCCTGAGGTACCGTAGTCCTACACAGCAGCTCAGAGCAACACCAAGATGCCTCAGAAGCAAACCTAAGAACAGCAAGAATGGAAAGCCTGTGACCCATCCCGTTTACCAGCTGAAGCCTGACAGGTCACAAAGTACATTTGCTCAGACAGAAAAGGAGCCACCAGCTACGCTCCCTGGAATGTGACATTTCCATCCACACCTTACTAGTCACCAGCACTGTCTGGGTCACAAGCCAGGAGAAAGGACCACAAAAACAACCCCGTGGAGTACATCCAAGGGATAATTGCCCATGTTCTTCAGAGAGCATCAGGGTACAACACTTCCTGGTTGGTCACTAACGGCAGCAAACATGCAGAAAGGGAAATTTTACAGAATGCAAAGTGCATGTCTCGGTGGAAGAGAAAACAGCAAGCAGATCAACACCCCAAATTATTACCTAACTCTAATGGGAGACTGTAAGCAATTTCAGAGTGCTGCAGACAGCAAGGCAATACTGGCTCCTTGACAGGCCAGATCACAAGAAAAAAACACCACTCTTTGCAAGACTGCATGTCACGATATACCAACCAGCAATGTCCTCAGAACTGCTGTTGATAACACGGCCAGCCATCCTCGTTAGAATGCCACTGTCCCGGGTGAAACAAGTTACAGCAACAAAAAATATCTGCTTAAGCCCCAATCCTTGTTAGTGCTGCTTGGCAGCTGAGAGATCTGCCCCAGCAGTGAGACACACAGATCTGGGCTAGGAGAAAGCTGCAGTGGAAAACTAGCCAAAGATCTGCAAGGGTAAATGTTCAGGTTTTTCCCCTCTTGCGGTAGATCTCAGAGGGAAACCTAAGAGCAGTCTCTATGAAAAGGCTGTGACCACCCGTCCTGTTTGTTTAGTCTCTATATCTGAATGAAAGCATCCTCCGACTTTCAAGAGATGAAGGTTCTTTTGCAAAATTAATCAATTCTTGCAACTCAAACAGCACTTATTTGCCATCAGAAACAAAATAAGACAATAAAAGCTTCGTGTACCAGAGAAGAGAAAATATTTACCCTGCATTAAGTAAACTTTTCCCAAGGTGCAGGCACAACTGTAGAAGAAAAGAGATGGTTGAAGCTGCTTGCTTGCAACTACACACCTCAAAGCCAGAAGGCATGCGAAACTGGATCTCCTCTCTTCATGAGTAAAGAAAATTGTCACAAAGAACCACAAATTATTTATTAAACAGACTATGATACCATGGGGAAACAAAACAAAACCTAAAATAATCTAGATGCAGACGTCTCTATCGAGAGAAAACAGGTAACAGTAGAGGGAAGACAGCTCTTTCCTCTATTATCTTTAATTCAATTCTGCTTATCAGCATCATCATTACAGCTGAAAGTGCAAAGACTTCAGCACATTTAGAGTCTTATGCAATTCCCACTGAAGTCACCAAACAGACTCCAGTAACGCTGTACCAGGTTTCTCTGGGCTCTTCCAATCGGAGGAGCTAAACGCTCCTTTAAGGACTAAATGAATTCAGCTTCCTTGCCTTTGTGAGGAAAATGCCCTGGCTGCTCGCCCTTCCTCTGACTCAGACACACTTGGCCCAGTCCTGCAAAGGACTACGTTCCCTCTGCTCCCACTGAAGTCAAGGGCATCTCTAAGGCTCAGCATGCCGAAAACCAGGCTGCCTGCCACACAGGGGCCAAACGCCAAGACGCCAACTAGCAAATGCACAAACCCTGGGAAGAAAGAAAGTGTGAAGGCAAAGCCCGTGGCTCAGAACGGGCAGCCCTGTCTCATTTTCTGTGCACGCCAGGCACATGAAAGTCCTGCTGTACCAGCGGGCACGCTTCTTCGTCTCATCCTGGGACCTGCCAGTCTAATTTGGGCTGACACAGAATGGTGTGCACACCCGAATGAGCCTCCACTGGAAAATGTGAGCCATGGCATCATGGTTTATTACTATTTCATTATCTTCAGATTCACTTCAGCCTGCAACAGCTCCTAAATAAATGCAACATTTTACAGATCTTGTTCCTGCAATACTTCCTGTGTTTTAAAATATTTTTCTTCCATTATCTAGAAAACATTTCTACAGAATGATAACATCCTGTGCATCTCAAGAGTCATTCATCTCAGGGTTACAAAGCCCTTCCCCAACTACAATTAATTAAACCCCTTGACACCACTCAGGTAAATTTCAGGGACACCCATCCCTAGCTCAAATAACCTCAAAGCAGTTCTGGAGCAATCAGTAAATTCATATTAGACAAATCACACATTGTCTGCAGAGCCAGGACCAGAATCCTGGGCTTTCCACTGCCAAGTCCCAGCCTTTCGGCCTAAATGAGAAAAAGCACTAAAGCCAGACTCCGCAGACTGCACAGCACACAACCTGTGCCAGCCAAAGCTCACCCTGGGCAGCAGAAGCTGAGCAGAGCTTACCTGAGCTAGCCAGAACACAGGCACCAGTCTGCAAAGAGCTTACAAATCGGGAAATCAATGCACAGAGATGAAATTACCACTCCAAATTGCCTTAAGAAATCTACGGATGTAAAAAT
Organism: Chlamydotis macqueenii; assembly: GCF_036417535.1. Lineage (NCBI taxonomy): Eukaryota > Metazoa > Chordata > Aves > Otidiformes > Otididae > Chlamydotis > Chlamydotis macqueenii. Next base: position 3,732,763 of record NC_141566.1, read on the forward strand.
GACATAAACTAACCAACATGCCACCGCCTGTCCTTGACACACACCCCAAGAGCCCAAACCCCTCCACTTGCTGTCTAGCACTCACCACTAGCAGTTGGAGACTCTCCAGCCAAGAAATACAACCAGGGTTCCTAGGTTCTGGCCCCTCTACACACAGCATCTAATACATCAAACCTGTATTCCGAATTGTACAAAGCATCTCCTGTACTCCAGAGATCAGGAACCATCATCAGTTGAAAACAATGACAGCAAAACAATCTTTTGCCCTAGCGTACTGCTGCACTTGTTAGCTCCCCACCACCCAGAACATCCCAGTCCAGATAAAGGTCTATGGAAAGTCAGCTTCATCATCCGTCTACCCCTGAGCCATCGGGTGCTCTGCAGCACTAAGTCTTACCTGCCACACAGTTGTCTTGTCCTTGTCAAGGTGCACACCCTCTGCTCTCTTTACCTTGATATTCCAACATTCAAACACTCGCCTATATCTACAGGGCAGGTGTTACTGGTCACATCACTTACTGAACGCTTCTGATAGACGCACTGACCACATCTACTCCGCATGTTTGCAGCCTCTGGTCCCCTTCAGCTACATCACTTAGTGGCTAATTTCTTTTAAAAAATTGATTAATTCTGCCATTGACATCCCCATAATTTCTGCTGTTCTCAAGGGGAGCTAAGATCTTTTAAAAATGCAGCCTTCAATACCCAGATCAAATCCAAAAATCGGGAGGGTTTTTCCCGTCCTGCCTCCGTGTGCAGGGGCACGTGAGGAGGCGCCAGGAACCTGATGTCCCTTCTGCTCTCTAACTGACTTATCCCAGGGACTCCGGCCAATTGCATAATTGCAATGTGCCTCAACTCCCTCTTTTCTCAGTGGCTACAATTACGCCGTAACAAATCCCTGGTCACCCGGGACTGATCCTGTACTTAGGATTCTGCCTCCCTGCAGGCACACTGCAATCCGACAGGCACAGGCCCTGCTCCTAGGAGAGCCAAGGTCTCTGGAGCTGGTCATGAATTCTTCAGCAAGTTACATGTCAATGGCTTGAAAGAGAATCTTTTCATGGGAATATGCCGCTGTTCTGGAAAGCTTCATCAGAAGGATGTGTCTCTGGGTGAAACAGAGAGGGAACAGCGTTTCCCTTCCCTTAGAGGGCAGCTGAAGAAAATGCAGACTTGGGGCTGTTAACAGGAATGGGAAATGCAGGTTCAACGCAGGCACCAGCCTGTCAGGTATCCTGGCAGGGGATCCAGATTCCCCAGGCACAGTTTTACCACTCCTTTGTGAAAACTTCTTAACAGCATTTCTTCCACTCCCACTCCTTTCTGAAAAACTTTAAAAGGTCTTGGTGTCAGGGAGATATAGAAGAGGAAAACATTTCCTACCTGGCCCTACGACAGGGAAAGAGCTCGTGTTCCACTTACAGGTAAGTGGTGCTGTGGACACACGGCGTATCATGAGCTGAGCTCTCAAGAGTCCAAGGACATCAGAATCTCCACTCAACCTCCCTCCACAAAGAACCAGCCTGTTGGCCACCTCCCAGGGATCCTGTGCAGATTACTAATTAGTTAACGGCTGGAGAGTGCTTGGAAGAGGTAGAAGGTGAGGCATTGCTGTCATTTCTCATTATTATCGTGGATCTCTGACACACGTTACAGGCAACTTGGATCTGTCCTTCCTATGAATCTGTGATGCTGGACTCAACATGAATCAGTTCTTCCAAGCACAGCATGCGCGTTATAACAAGTGAGCAACGATCTTGGCCTAGAACCTTTTAAGAGAGCTCTGGAGATGGAGGGCACAGGGCCGCACGCTCTTAACATGCAAATGTAGCTGTGCAACCTCCCTGTGCCCCGTGAGACTATCTGAAGAAGCCTTTCTGCCAAAAGCTACTGTTCACCCAGAAAAGCTGGCAGAAAGGAAGATGTGTCTATACTAAACCATTTGTATGTAGCACCTGCTGACTTAGCCTAAAGTGCCACTGAAGGGATTTGGACCAATTTTCCAACTCCACAGTGACAAAGGCTGAGGCACACATTCTTGCATCTTTGCTCTAAGAACAATAACTCCACCAGAGGGAAGGAGAAGACCACTAAGACTTGGATCTACTGGAACTCATCAGCCTTCCCTTCAGCTTCTTCACCCAAACTGACAACATGGAAGAAACTGGCCAGACTCTCCTTAGAAAATGATTTATTACAATCTAAACTTCAATGCCAACATATTTAAAGTGGGCCCAACTCTTTCAGCAGCCTTAATTTGACAAGCCAACTACACAAAATGGATTGAAGCAACCTGGAATTTGCACTAGCGTGTTTACACTGGGTGTCCACACCACTCGAAGCAGGTGATTTATAACTGAATCAGTTAAGTCACTGCCACTTCTCTGACAAGCCCAGAACTTCCTCCTCCCAGACCGACAGGACGGATTGGTCTTTTGACTTAAAAAGAAATGAAGGTAAATTAACATCTACTCTGCAGTGCAAGCAGTGCTTGCAGTTCTTAAAGATGCACTCAAGTGGATAAACCAGCAAAGGACGCAGCCCCCTCCCAGCAGTAAGTCCCTCAGCGAGTGGCTGGCCCACACTGACCTCCATGGAGAAGCGAGGGGGGAGACGTACTCCCCTGCAGCTGCAGTGTCACCTTATGCCCTGGAAGAGAACACTGCAGTTGCTCCGGTGCCCCAGGAATTACAAACGTCTACTCTTTACCTGTCTATCCTCAGTTAAAAATCTGCCTTGATAACTTGCTGGCAACAGCTGTCAAAAAAAAAAAAAACAATTTATGTGCTGTATGTGCACACATCAGAAATTACTGTTAACTATCCAGCTATCTCACTAATCTCCTTTTTACCAAACTCCGTGGATATAGCGTAACGTGATATTAAAAGGACTCGGCTAGATTATCAGCACAGGTAACGTGCAACACCTCCATTTCTAGGTGTGCAATTACCTGCAAATTCAGATAATGCACCTGCTTTGGAAAAATATGCATTTGCACTGCAGAACATCAAGAGACAGAGCGGCAATAAATTCTCCTCTCCATCCTTCCTTCCAAGAGATAAACAACCTGGCAAGTTGAGTGATAAAGAACCAATATAATAATACATCATTAAGCTGCAACTAATACCAGTAGAGAATGCATAAGGGCCTGCTGATTAGAAATGCTATCAAGGAAAATCTAAGATGTGGCATTAAGGCATGCATTGAAAATAAAATACATTTTGTGCTTCTCCTAGAAATATTCAACTCTATTTCAAGCCACCACCTCTCGTTTTACTTGGCATGAGCACTTCTCACTCAAAGAATTCTTTCTTCCATCAAGGATTTTATGAAGGAGAAAAAAAAACAGCATCTACCAATGAAACAGAGAGCCTCCACATTCTCTTTGGCAAGAAAAGTTTGTCTCTAATCTTCATTCAGAAAGAAATGTCAGCCTGAGCAGAAAACACTACCAGACCTCACTGCACAGCCCGTTTGCTCCTCATGCAAAGCCTCCACCTGAACCAGTACCATTCCTGCATTTACTCCCTGGACTTCCCTGAAACAAAATTCCTGTGCTGAACATCTTACCGATAAATTTCTTGCCAGCCACAACCAAAACTTCATTCATTTGCTTTCAAAGAACATGATGGGATTCAGTAACGCAGCAGAGAAATTACTGCCTGTTTCAGGTGCACACAGAAGGCAGTGCTTGGCTCCCAGGAGAATCCAGCTCTGGTTGCATGTGCCTCACCATCCCTGCGGAGAGCAAATACTTTTTCTACTCATCTGCCAAGCAGGAGCTACTTACACTTACTGAGCACATACTCCTGCGCATGACCTTCGAGGCCTGGCCAAAGTCAACATCTTTGATATCAAGAACCCACCTATATGACTGAGACAGCTACCAGTGCTTCTACAGCCCCTTCAGGTCCTGGCCTCTCCCCAGAGATCATCACAGTGGGGATTACACAGCGGTTCTGGTATTTGCAATGGAAAAACTGGGAGCTGCTGAAGAATCTGAGACTGCATTCCTTTAAGTCTGAAACAGGATTCATATCAGATAATACAAATCTCTGACGACTTGTGAGCTGAAGAGGGAAGTTTCTTTGCCCCTTTTCCTTTGACTAGTTCCACTGATTTCTATGACAGCAAAGTGTGAGAAAGAAAAGCATAAACCCAGTTCTCACCTTATCTGTCTTCTGATCACACACAGCATTTGCACGTGGCCAGTGGGTAACTGGCCACCAAGGCAGATTCTGTGCCAGTTTTCTGGGCTTGTACCATTCCCACCCCAGCAAAGTGTCACAACAGTTGAAGGCTGGGGCCTTCATCAGAAGGTGAGTGTTCAGTGCTACCGATACAGCTCAGTCATGATTATCCAGGTAAATTGTTATGCTCTGTTAGTAATTATCATCAGCACTAATGTAACTTTGGCTGCTGCAAAATGTAAGAGTGCCTTGATCTGATTCACATTCAGGGGCATTATATCATAAGGTGCAACATATGGTTCTAGTCTGACAAGCTGATACTGCAGACTGTGTAAATGGAGATTAATCACTTCCTAAACCTTTGCAGGTTTGTTTGCTCTCAAATAAAGAAGTTTCCATTCTTCTACAGGCTGCTTGGACAGCAGAACTGTGCGTTCTTTTCCCTGTCCGTAAGGAAGCACCTCCAGGGCAGAAGCCCTTTTCTGCGCGATCGGCCCACACCTGCAGCCATCTGCAAAATTCCCATTCCAAGAACTCTGTCTGAGAAAGGAAATCTCGTGAGAGGGAAAGGACTTTGGAAGAGAGCTGTAGGAAGGATGAATGTGTGCTGGAAAACAACAGAAACCTTCAGACCATGTTCCTATTGCTATTCTGGTGTCACATCAAGATGAGAAGTGATGCAGTTCTTAAACATAGCTGTCTTATAAACCTCAATTCTGCAAATTAAATAAAAATTTGAGGTCAGATCACATAACTGCAGGCAGAATCTGGTCAAAGGCCATTATTTTTCATAAGGACTGGCCCCTGGGATAGCAGGTGTGTCCAGAAACCCCTAGTGAGATAGTTAACGCAGACTAAGAGAACAGTACTGAGAGATTATTTTTTGCTGAAAGCAAGCTCTAACACAGGTTTGAAAATCCATTCAGCTACCAGAAACTTAACTGCAAAACCATCCAACATGTGACAAATCACATATTCTCTATAGGTAAGACTTACCTGGGATGCTACTTGGAGTTTGTGAGTTTGTTCCCCTGCTCTCTCTGTTTATATTTCCAGGAATTAAAGCTAAAGCACAGAGTGATAAGACTTTTCCAACATCACAGGAAAAAGTACAGGAAAATTGGCTTCCCCCAAACTGTCAGGCCAGAGTTGCAATGGCATTTTCAATTGCTTCACTAGACCCATAAAACACCACTTGTGCTGAACGAGTGCAGGGGAAGATGTCAAGTTTCAAATATTGCCCAAATTGAACAGGAGCATCATTTGTTGGTAACCACTTCACAGTTAAATGGATTGAAATGGGCAGGTCCCTTGAGTTGAGGATATCAGCTTTCTGGAATGACAACAGCCTAAGTTCAATGTGGTAATAATTCAGGCCCTACCTTCTGCCGCCAGAGCGCGAGGCACAGACTAATACAGAAATGCAGCTCCACAGGCCGTGGGATCTGGGTACCAGAAATTCTGCTCAGTGCAGTCTCAGGCAGAACACAGGGAAGGGAGAGCCCAGAGAGACAGTCTCTAAGATGTGGTTCCAGCATCCACAGCTGGCCTAAATTTTACTCCATGCCAGGAAGTAGCTCCTTTCTCACAGATGGCTGCTGTTAGCAAGCGCTGACACCCACCACAGAGCAAGTGGGCATGCAATATTAATAGCATCAATGAGAAAATTATGAGCCCACATCAAAGCACTGAAAGTTGTTTTTATGACATTTGGCTTTAAAACTAAGTGCAAAGGGAAAGGTATTACACTCAGCTAAGCATGTTTAGAGGACTTTCTTTTCAAGGTGTGATTCTGCAGTTTTCAAACACGCACATGTGTGCAGAATGACCCCTTAAGGACGGGGAGAAGCTCTGGTCAGCTGTAACTCAGCAAATCACAAGTTACACAAAGAAATAAAAATCAATGCTGCTCTGAAAAAGCAGATTTTGGTAGAAAAGTCAAACCTATCACAACTAACGGCTGGGAAGTTCTGCTGTGACCATGTTTTTCCTACAACACCGTCATCCCCTTGGAATCTGGGGATTAAACAGAAGCAAACCAACAATGCAAATGAAGTAGTATGAATTCATTTGCTAGAATTTTTCTAGTAACAGGCAGTGACAAAAGGGCATAATGAATTAATCTAACTCAGAAATCTCCCTTCCTCCATCAAAACACTCTGACGTTGGACCAAACTACATAGAGCCCATTCTTATCAACAGAGGTAGCGCAGCTGAAACAAGGAAGAAGATGCTGTCAGCAATGCAATCTCTGGAAGAAGATTCTTGGATTTTGGAATATAATAAATTAGGGACAAGTACAAAGGACAGTACATGAGGATACAGCAGCTGTTACTAGTGTCCCTTTTGACTGGAACAGGGGCTGCTCAGCCACGGCCAAGTCTCCACGGATGGGCACAGCCCAATTCGAGCTCCTCTGCCTGCACTCTGAGCAACTTGGTGCACACATCTGTTTCGATAGCTGTAAAGGCACGTGAGCACAGAACTGTACCCACGCCAGCGTGCCCTGCAAGGTGTCCGTCGTAGTCCTGTCCTGCTGACAGCTACGGAGTCTATCACTTCCAGCTGGGAGGACACATGCTCTGTGACTGCAATGCTCTAAACAGCTATAAAGTATGGCATGAGGGTAACAGGGAACTCTTCATGTGATTCTAGATGTGTTCCTTTGACAGCTCTGCCACTTTAACAGCTACCCATAATGAGGGCCTGACATCTTTTTAAGTAGTTTGTTGAGACACTACAACCTGATGACTCAGCTTAGTTATTTGTCTTAATCTGCAACAGACTTCAGAGCTGCACAGTAAAATACAATGGGCTATTTCCTCTCAGAGCATGTGAAAGATGGGATCGGCCATTAATATATCTGCTCTGCTTTCTCTGCTCAGTTAACTGATTTCATTTTGAATCAAACCCTGCCTATCTTCTACTTAATATTTGGGCAAAACTGACAGGATCAAAGCCAATCCTACCTCACACACATGCTGCCTCCCTGACTTCACTGGCGCTCAGGCCAGACAGTTTGAAATTACATCACTGGCATCTTGATGCAGCTTAGATGGCATCACCTCAGGTTACACAGGAACACAGGACTGGGAGAGACCCACCAGGTCACCCAGTACAGTCCCTGCTGTCCAGGCAACCACGTCACCTAATCCCTTTATAAATGAATCAAAAATAGTTATGGACCATACTTCATCGGGCACACCCCAGGCTGGCCATGAATGATATATTGTGGTGTAAACCGACTCGGGAAAAGTACACAGACACATCCAAGACAAATTAGAAACTGCAACAAGCAGCGAGGCAACTTAGTCTAATGGCCAGGTAGAGGGACAGGCAGCAAGATGGCTGGGTCCTGCTGCCAGCTCCCATGCCGACCCGTTCCACCCATGGTGGCATTGCTCTATTCTTCAGGTTCCTCTGGGCTGAAACCAAGATAATTACATTGTCCTTCCTTTGTAGATTGCTTTTAGCTCTACAGACAAAAAGAAGGATACAAGAACTAACTATTTTTATCCACTCAATCTCCCCAGCAGGTTTTTAAAGCCCTCCTTCGCAATTCAGTCTGTGGATAATTCGCTACCTACATCTCTGTAAAGTTTAACCTGTCAGAGCCTGGCAAAGGTGTAATTTCATCCCCAGGCTCTTCTGACTTGAGACTCTGGAGCTTCTCTTTGTGGATAAAGTATCAAAGCAATAGCTCTGTGAGACAACAGCGCTTTCCATCTCACAACCCATGCATTATTCTCTCTAAACATAGTTTAACAGGCCAGAATCAAAACTTTTGCTCTCCCCTCATTTCTTCTTCCCCTCCCCTGCACACTTTAAGAAAGAACAAACACAGATAAGAGCAGCAGACAGAGACACAGACAGAGAGGATGGTTTATCCCACAGGCAGAGGATTACTGCATCATGATGTAATGACCTTGCTGAGAACAGAAAAAGGTTACTTACATGACAGCACGAGTTGTAGAAATATCAGCTCCTTTCCAGAACAGGGTAATACAATGTCCATTTAAAGTTATGCTGAAGAAAACGTAAAACACTTGTCCAGTGAACTGGAGAGAGAAAGAGCAAACTTCAGCCCAACTGGCCTGGATGTAATCTCTCTCCAGATACACATAACACATTGAACCAAACAAGGAGCAGTGCAGTTCAGCCAAGTATGCGTGGAAAAGATGCCATTCTGCTTTCCGCGCGTCTGCACCTTCAAACACCCAAGAGTCCCCTCCACCTCCTAAAACGTTGTAGGGCAAAACCAGTCGCTTGTGTGTCTCATTTTCAGGTGCAAAATGCTACAGAACCAGCCATCTTATTTACCCCCTGTGAGGACTTTACATTTCTATTTTCTTTGAATGTTTTCTTCCCCCACAGAACAACTGGAGGGAGGAAGGCCACGTGCTGCCTGCCTACGAAGCAATTCCATGGAAGAGTAACTCGAGGCCAGGCTTGTTTTTTCTCTTCAGACAGCATTTAGTGAAGCTGTGGCCATGACTAAAACTCCGAGGCTGAGTTAATCACATTTATGACTACAGGTTCCTCAAAGGGACTTGTTTCTAACAAATTTTCAAATGCTATGGAAATAACAGGTATTGTATTTACCTTGTGAAACACTGGAAAGCAACACTGATGTTACTGCCCCAGCACAGCACACGTATCTCACTACTCAACGTTCATCCCTCACTGTTGTTATTCTGCTAACATGAAGCGTATGTTATTAAAGCCAATACTTACCAGTTGTGTAAGTAATACAGTCCCTTCCATGTAAAATTAGGCTTTCAACAGGAAATAAAAGGCATTTGGTAAATCTTAGCCTGCCAAGGGCAACTGCTACACGTCCTGTTTCCAGGACAAGAAAGCCCTCCAGTTACCCCAGATACTTCCAGTGGTGAATGCTGAGCTTGTCTGCTAAGTTTTCCGAGCCCAGTGGAAATCCTACAGCAGACACTGAAAGCTCTGAGTCTAAATTGGCACCAGATGCTTTCGAAAACAAGTGAATTTCATTTCGTTACAGGAACCTGAGTAGGCCAAAATGCTTTATTTGTCAGCATGGGAACAGTCACTCATCTAGAAACATGAATATTGTGTTGAAGTTGTTACAAAATGAGAGTCTTCCAAGGAAACCCCGCACTGAGCAACAGTGCCGTGCGCCAGCCTACAGTGCCCACTACACTTATATGCACCAAGAAATGTATTTTCTGTAGCAGATGAAGAGCAACGACAGCCTTCACACTAGAGCATGGAATACAATTTGCAGCAAATTCCAGCCTCTCAAGAAGAAGCTGACAATATCTCCCACTAGCTCAAAGACTCCATACAAAGGCCAAATCAACATCATGCATCGACTGCAGAGTTTCTTCTCAATTAACCAAGAAAAAGTGTACTAGCCATACATCAAAACTGCATTGCAGCTAGAGCTGCCAATTACTTGTGGCAAAAAGGGAGGCTGATTCATTTGACTGTATGTGGGCCTTGGCTGGAGTTCTCCCCAAACGCTACAAGAAAAGCAGAAAACCTCTGTGAACCTCCCCCTCATTCCCACCCCTTCCTTCCCCCCCAAATCACAGTCAAGAGGCCTGCGCTTGTAAAAACAACATTTCCTGGAGGATTCTTTCTCCAAATCACTCCTTTTCTAAATTCAGACAAAACACACAGCAACTCAAAATACGTTTGCATATGATATATACGTATACAAAGACACCCCTCCCAAATATATACAAGCAAAATGCCATGCAAAGGGTCCAAAAAGCTTTAAATCCCCAGTCCCCAGGGAGTTCCTACATCTTCCATTATAAATCCTGCTGCGTTATGTGGCCACCCGAGCAATGGCTACCTTACAACACTCAGCTCAGCAATGGTGGCCAAGCAGGGGGTGGGAGGAGGCCTCATCTTGCTCAAAACAGTCACAGACCAGAACATTTCTGCTATGCACAAGCACATCCCGAATCCCGATCCTTTCACAAGCTCCCTGTATCAGATGTGTTTAACACCTGATATGTCACAAGTAGCAATTCCTCATCCAACGTATACTTCCTTTAGTTTCCAATGAGCCTTGCAGCCTTGGGGTGCCAGGACTCTTCTCTCTTTTGGACTGCCAGATGGAAACACCACAGATCTGCTTTGAAAAAGGACACATGAAGTAATGTTCCACCATAACTTGTCTTCATTACTCGCCATGGACCCAAATCCTATCATTTAGGCACCTACTGGCCTAGGTTTGCAAGGTCCTTAGCCATACCAACACCACCGTTTCTGATAGCAAGTTCTGGACACAAAAATTCCATCATCTTTGCTTCTAACCAGTATCTTCCATTGTTGTACCAGCACCCTACTGATGACCTTGGACATTTGACTTCATCCTCATGTTTCCAGTGTGTCTGACACAAGTCAAGCTGGGACAAATCCCCCTGGAGCAGTCAGACTCTGCCTTAACACACACCTCTGCTTTTTCTCCAGGCCTGACTTTTAGCCATTTATTGTAAACCTTTCAAATAGTTTTCACAGAAAATATACTTGAGATCCGCAGGGTGCAGAAAAATGCTTGAAGCATGCACCTACTGCTCACAGCCTTCTGGAGCAACACTTAAAATTCAAGTAAGTGCACTGGGAGGGAGCCTGGGCCAGCCTGAACCACCCCTTCTGTGGCAAGGGGCACCGGCGATCAGACACAGGCAGCTCCAGTGTCTAACTGACGCTGCAGGACAGAGCAGCGCAAAGCATCTTCCGCCTAATGACCCCAAGAAAAGCCACTAGTCTAATGAGAACTTATACTTTAGAGGCTGTTTGGAACAAGTAAGAGCATGATTTTTTTCCTCTCCTTGCCCAAAAGTAAGTCCTACTGCGGGTCGACTTCAGGATTATGTTTACCAGCCGGCTTCCTGGGGTACATACGCAGCTGTAGGTCTCAATGTGTAATTTCTGTTCTGGTACAGAAGCAATTACACTCAGAATAACCACTCCAATAGATGTATTCCTCAAATAGAGAACCACACACCTTCAGCTGTACCCACGAGGCCAAGTTCTGCCATTCTGCTGGGATCAGCAATGCAAACACCATGAAATACAGCTCAAAAAAATACTCAAGAATCAGCTAACTGACCTCTTGCATCATCTGTGGGCCTGGAAACTTCATCCACATGCTGTTGCTCACTAAGTAAGAGGAGAGAGATCTTGCCACATCAAGGACTTAGAAAACTACCTCATACCCAGATTCCTATCGCTTTTCCTTATTCCATGAAGAAATGTAGCATTCACCCAGAGTGTCCAGAGTGCCCTACAGACCATAGGAAAGACAGAACATGCCCTGAGGAGCAAGTTCCTCAAAAGCTCTCCCTGTCTACATTACGGATCTTGGCTGTAGGATGTGCACCCTAATTGGATGCTTTGGAGACATTTTCCTTCAGAAACACACAATGGTACTAGGAGTTCCAGCATTTCAGTATCACTTTTGCTTTCAAAAAGAAGGGTCCAGGACACAATCTCTGTGTGTGAACTGATAATATACTGCAGAAAAGAATAAGGCTCCGCTCTCAGCTTATTCCTTCTGAAGTGCTTAATATTAATGCCCCCAGAGAGGAGGATTCTGCACTCCTCTAGCACAAGAAATGGAGAGAGAACGAGAGCGTGGAGAGACAGTGCAGTGCAGAAATAAAAGGAGAAGACTGGCCCCAGATTGCCACTCTAGCTACTTCAAAATATTACCCCACCTCTTTCTGGTCCATGCCTCCTATGAAGTGCAAGGTGCCTCCTCAAAAAGAAACAAAACAGGGAGCAAATTCTGTCTGCTTTAGTCTTTTTTTCTTGCTAGAAATCTCACTTCTTCCCAACTTGAGTTCCCAAAGCCTCTGAAATGAGGAGAGGAGAGTCACAGCACAGCTAACAGAGACCATATCTGCTGGAAACGAATAACGAGTATGCCAACCTGAGCTGGCTAGGCTTGCTAAAAAGATCAAATGAGGATGTAAGCAGCTCTTTTTTGGAGCAGGCAGGCATCGTTTCAGTTGTTGAAATATTCATGCCCCGATAGGAGCTGTGGTATCAATGTCTGTCCCTGATACAAACAAACCTGAGCTCAAAGCATGACAATCTGTGTTGTGCAGAGTGGAATCACAATTAAAGGCATTTTCCAAACCCCAATTTCTGCATCTACACATTTGACAGCTTTTCTGGTGACACTTCAAGAGCATCCCAAATCCAAGTCCACAATCTTCTGCCTGTGAGGGCAGGAGACATTAAAAACAGTTTTAGCAAATGTCCATTCTTCCCTCTCAGGTTTACCATGCACCAGCAGCTCCATGTTTCATCCGGGAGTGGCTGGGTGCACCTGATAAATATGAGCTGGCATCTGGTCACTGCAGGTTGAATCAAAATTCTCTGCAGGGAAGCGCCTGGAAAATTTCTGATCAGGAGGATTTTCTCCTTCACAATAGGGAGCAGAGAAGGAGGAGACTGAAAATGGAAAACATTAGGCCTTTCATTCCCCTTGAGAGACACACAGAAGTATTTTCCCGTGCCCTTCCCAAATAAAGCAAACAGCAATTTACTCACACTAGCAAAGGGACAGGGACTGGGGGGGCCACACAGCTGCTGCCCCTTCCACAGCACTGTCTGAAGAAATGAGCACGCTCAGGTGACAAGAAAATGTTTTAGTGCTCCCCTAGTCACGCGCGGCCAACAGTGCACGCACCCTGCAAAGCAACGGTGAGCCTAAGGTGCCAGAACATTCTCAGCACTTGAGGATTAGAAAGAAAATGAGAGTGGTCTGGCTCCGGAGCCTGTGCAGTACGGCAATGTTGAAATGGCAGGTTTTTTTCAGGTTGTGTAGGGGATCTAAGGCTGGACAAAAATGACAGCACAGTACACCAGCTTGTGGGAAAGCCAAGCACACGCGTGTGCAGCAAGCTGGATCAAAGCACAGCTATCCCTGGTCCACGTGCAAGGCACCGCTTTCAGAAGTCAAGGGGTCACGTCAGAAGCTTTGTTTCCAGTTCTCTGAGAAAGCACACTTTCGCCCTTATGATTATGAGGAAACATGTAAAACTTTCACAAATATTCCTTGAACACGTTTTGGGATCCCAATTGCCTTAATTTGCTTCTGATGGCAATAAAAAAAAGTACACATGACCAGAGCAGAGCAAAGGAGGTGTATCCAACCCTAACTTTGCCATTTCCCACCTTTGCAAGCCTTACACAGCGCTGTGTTGGAGCGTCCTGCACCTGCAGCACGCAGAGAGGCCCAAAACCAGCACCGCCACGTGGAAGCGGTGCAAACTATTCAAACTGTGTAACTGGCAGCAAAGACTCCAGGGCAGGGAAGTGCTTTGCTCTGCATCAGTCAAGAGTCAGTCACATCTGTCAATACGCAACTAGATAAGCAACTGACAATAAAAAAAATAATGCTGGGAAATGAGCCCACAGAACATACAACACCACTGTTTTACCCTTCAATACTTAATGCACACAGTCATGACAATAAGTCATTAGAGCAAGACAAACCAACAGATAACATCTGCTCATACTACGCAACGTTCACGGCAGAGCTTTCTCAGCAGAGCAGGACACGGCCCTATTTTAAGACGAACACGATTTCTAAGTCTGCCTCTAGAAGGGAAGATAGGAGACCGGACATTGGAGTACCCAGAGGCGCGTCTAGCCCAGTGCTCTCAGAGCCAGACTTGCAGGTAGGGCTGGTGGCCTATGCTGACAAGAAGATCCTCCCAATCCAGGAGCCAGAATACCTGGAGCACTTGTAGGCCTGCCTGTCCCCTGCCCAGGGCTTCCGGGGGTCAAGAGCCCCAGCAGCTGGGGACACAAGACCGCATCAACATGATCATAGGCTTCCTGGATGACAGTCAGTGGGACTGACTGGGTGGACGCCACGCTGCTTGCCCAGAGCAAGGGGCCACTCATCTGCCATGTCCCACACCACGTGGCTGAGGAGGCGAGGGCCACCTTGCAGTCCAGTCTCCTGTCTGACGAAACACAGCAGGCCAACGCGTGAACAGGGCACTGCCAGTGCTCAGTTGCACCTGGCCAATTAAATATGCAAAATGAAAAGTCCCTTTGCTACCCCCAACAGAGCACAGCCTACATTTGCTGTCAGCTGCACACGAGCCGCAGCTGCTGACGTTCACCTGGAAAAGATCTCCAAAACTCAAAGCACTAACAAACCACAGATACTTTCATCGTATTTTTCCATTACAGAATTACTGCTAGGAGCAAGAGACACCAGCAACAGCCGGTCTGAGGCAAGACATTCACATCAGCATCTCCACCTGTGCTGACCCAGGCCCAATGAGACCTACCAATTACACGCAGCCTAACCTTCTTTGAGTATCCTACCCTTCTTTGAGTATCAGGCAAATCAAAGTAAACATAGCAGAAACAGAAGATAATGTAAGCTCAACTATTTGTATCTAAAAGGTAAAAAGCAAAACAGAGCTGCAAAGGGAAAATTCTAAACACAAAACAGTACTGGCAACTAGAAAGCTTTATTCCTGCAGGTGAAAGTTAATTCACGTTTCTCTCTCTCCTTCCTATTGCTGCCCTCCCCACCCACTCACTCTGTTCCTCTGCCCATTAAGTTCTGGGAGAAAGGCTTCAAGCACCTTTTGCAAGAGCTAAGGCAGGTAATCAAAGAGCAAGATCACAGCGGGCTCCCGCCTGCCCACTGTGTAGCACAGCAAGGCACAGGAAAACCAGCTGGGCACAAACTGACAGCAGTGTTAATGTCCCAAAGTCACAGGGAGTCCAACCAGACCAGAAGCGGAAGCCAAATCTGGCAACATCTCCCCCTGTGACCAGCTCTGTGCAGACATGGCTAAAATGAAAGAGGAGCTGAAGGCGGATCTGAAAGACCTCCAGCTTCCAGGCCGTTTTTGATCCCAGAATTGGGATCTCCAGGAACGCTTGGATCGGCAGTCACAATTAAAGTATTAAAAGAAAAAGAGGAGAATGCTTCTTGGCAGAGGGAACAGGCACTGACACAGGACTATCACCACAAACCAGCTCTCCTTGAGGAGCAAATGCTGCCAGGCCAGGAGATGGCTAACACAGGAGCTGGGTTTGTCACGGTGAACAATATGCTGTGGAGCTGAATTTGTCTCACCTATCCCTGCAAGCGTATGCACAAAAGTTGCACAGAAATATGGAGGGTGGAGGAAGACAACCTCTTGTACTAAGTTTTGTTTTTCCAGACCTTGTGAGCTGGCTCGGGACACACAGCATAATTTGGACTCCAACTTCCACATGCTTTTAAATATCAAGTTTTGGTCAGATTCTTACAGAGAAATTGCCCAGTGAATGGTCAATTTGGAGAGGTAAAGTCCTCTTTGCTGTAGCCAACAGCAAAACGCTTGCCAACTTCTGCAGGACCCCCCTACACAGTCTCATTAGGCTCGTTAGTTTAGAGGGCACAAAGGCCCCACCAGACATTCCCTACAAGACGCTGGCATGCTCATGCTAAAGCCTTGAGAGACCCGAGCACAGGGCCTGTGACAACCAGGGCAGCTCACCCTGGGTATTGCCTCCTGCAGCACTGCTGCCACAGCTGCCTCCTGAACTGTTGCTGCTGCAAGCGGTGGCCTATGAGGCTGGAAACTTAATCCTGTAACAGGAGCTCAGGGCTCGCAGGAGCTACCGAGACTTACTTTTAGTTATCCAGAGTCATTCAGTGAAGAAATGCCATCCACGCAGGTCTTGGTTCAGAGCACAAACTCCTCTGCAGCCCAGAGGCAGCTGCCTGCAGCCCCCCACCCATGAAGCCTGCCACCCCCCAAACTCAGCCCCCCACCCTGTGCCTGCCACCAGCTCCTCTGCCCAGTCCCACGCTCAAGGCAGGCAGCTCCAGCCAACGCAGGCACAAGTATCGCTGTCCCTCGCCAGCCCTGTGCTCACCACAGAAAACCCAGGCTCAGGGCAATCCTTCCCCTCAACACACACAACCCGTCATGGCAACTCCCCAGCCTTGAACAACCCACCAGCCCATGTTCCAGGCCTAAAACCAGTTATACCCAATTCCTGATTTACTTTGTTTACTGCTCATGTCATCAGGTAACCTGTGACTGAACATCTTTCATGGATGTACAAGGCTCCTCTGCAACCATGTGCCCCATTTCCAGGAGAGAGGGAGATATAGGTGCTTGAAAACCCCCAGTACCACTTCTGCGTGGATGGCCTGCTCCCCACCAGCCAGCCCGCACCAACTCCTGCTCAGCAGACACTGTGGTCCCCTCCAGCACACCCTCCTGCTGTCACCCCGGCCGGGGCTATGTTCTTGCCCCAGTTCTCCCGCTGTGCTCCCCTTTCCTGCCCTTCACCCATGGCAGCCACTTCCCCTCCAGGGTCCCGGCCGGTCCCACTGCCCCACAAGGCGCTCGGCACAGCCCCCTCCTCACCACTTGACAGCCATGGAGAAGGTGGATTCACACAAGAGGAGCAGCCAGGGGAGAAGATTGCACCTCATCATCCCCTCCAGCCATGGCATTTCCTTCCCTCTCCCCCTCAAGCAGGCAGGTAGCAGCCTGGCTCCAGCCCTGCAGCTTCCCCAGGTCCTCCGGACAGCCCATCCTCCTCCTCACTCCGGGGTGATGCATGTCAGCCCAGCAAAGCCCACTTTGATCTCCGGCCTCCTGGTTCCTTATGCTGAACGTCATCACTGACCGTGCCCAAACGGAAAACAAAAAGCTGACTCCTCTCTCTGCCAGTCTTTGCACGGCGTCAAATTCGGACAGGTGGGGCATCAGGGAGATGAGGGGAATGAAGCCTTTAGGGGCATCTGCCAAACTCTCCACACAGGCAACCAAGCTGTTCACTCCTCACGCACATTGCACGCACCCCAGCAAATGGAACCACGCGGGGAGAGACCAAATCCAACCTCTTCAACACCCTTCGGGGCTGCAAGTGCAGGAACAGCCCCGCTCCTCCCAGCTCGGGCCCAGCATCTCTTTCAGACACCGCTCACTTCGAAGCCATGGATTTTCCTGTCTGAATTCCTTCAACTTGCTACATTAAATACATCACTGTATTTAAAAGAGGGTTCATTTTTGGCACCGGTGAAAACCGGATCTGAAAACCGTCCGAACGACCAAAAAGGGGGCACTCGCGCCGGGAAGGAGGGAGGGAAGCCTGAAGCCGGCAGACATCACGCTGGAGCAGCTCCTCGCTGGCTGGTGTACAAGCCTGGGACAAAGGGACAAGCCAGCACAGGGACCGGCTTCGCCCTGGCATCAGGCACCGCCGTGTGCAGGGGAGAGCCCCCTCTCCCCGGAACGGATTCAGGGAAAACTTGGCAGGCGTTTTGAAAGGGGTCAATGGGATGCGTGTTGCCAATAAAGAGTATTAAAAATTTTTTTTTAAAAAAGGCAGAATTATTTATAGCCCAGAATCTCTCCCTCCTCTGCAGAAGCACAGCCCCGAAGGCTGCATTGTTGGAAGACGGGAACACGCGCGCACACAGCACGGCAGCCTCCATGGCCGGGCTCGGCGCTGACACAACTTCGGACCCGCCGGCGGCTCTGCGGCCGGCAGCCGCGCCGGGAGCTCCCTCCCGCAGGGCCCGGCCCAGGCGGCGGCCGCCCGGCCACACAGGTGTCACCGACGGCGGAGGGAACGACACGGACAACGCCGGCACCGCACACCCCGCGCTGCACCCCCGGCCCGGCGGAGCCCCTCCGCCTTTCCCCGCTGCGGGGAGAGGACGGGGCGCCGCACGCCCGAACGAACGAACGAACGCACGCACGGCCCCCGGGCACCGCATTCCGCGGGCGCAGCCGCGCAGGCCGCCCCGCCGCCGCGTTACCTGGCGCTCCCGCCGTCATGCTGCTCCCGCCGTCCCCCGCCGCGGCCCCGCGCCGCCGCCGCCGCCGAGGGCCGCTCGTGCGCCCCCCCCCACCCACCCCCCCCGCCCCGGGCGCAGCCCATCTGCCGCGCGCCCGGCCCCCCGCGCCGCCGCCGCCACGCGCCAATCGCCGCGCGCGCCGCCGGGACAGCGCCGCCGCGCCCCAGCCCCGTGTCGTCACCCGCCGCGTCCATTGGCTGCGCCCCGCGAGGTTGCGGCGGCCTCTCGGCGTGCGGGGCGGGCGGGCGCGAGGGGTGGAGGGGGCAAATCTTGTGTTTCAAGGCAGCTGCGTGGGGAAAGCGTGGCGCGGGAGGGGTGGGGAGGGGGGGAAGGTCCCCCGCCGGCGTGGCCCTGTCGCGGCAGAGGTGTGCGGGCACCTGGGAAGCGGGTACCGAAAGACAGCGTGAAAGGCACCGTGATGGTCCTCGTCTGCAGGGAGCAGGAAACGCACCGTGACATTTCGGGTTCCCCCCAACTGACGTTTGCCATGTGACGGCCGGTGGGCTTTTCCCGTCAGCATCCATGCGTGGGAGGAACCCACGGGGCGCAAGGCTCGAGCAACCGGCTCCGGCCACTCCTGCGACAAAGAGGGCGCTCCCCAAACGCACCAGAAGAAAAAATCTCCTTCCTCTCCTGCATCTCCCAAAGCGCCAGTTCAGCTCCTCCATGAAAGGTCTGAGATGTAGAACCAGACCCTGCTTTGGTGAGCATGACCTCATGTTTATAATGTTTCCTGGAAAAAAAAAAAAAAAAAAACTAAAACTCTAAAACCCAGCATTCACCAGATGGATAGGACCAATTCTAAACCCTCCCCCGGGAGCCAGCAGCAGCGTGGCCCTGCTGGGGCTGGGAACCAGCCCTGCTCTGAGCTCAGCCCCGCGCCTGGCTGTGCCCGGGGCCGGGGCTGGCAGGTGACTGTTACAGCCCAAGCTGGGCACATCTTTGACCTTTTTAAATTTTTTTTCCCCAAAGGAGAGGCACAAGGAAGTGTTTAATAACACATTACGCAGCAGCCACAGGTAAGAAATGAAGACTACCTTCTGCTGGCTGCTACTGACAAAGCTAACACAGGTCATACGCAGTTACCCAAGAGGAGATAACGAACCCACCACACAGCATGTGATCTTCTCTGACCATGAGCGGTCACACTGTCGCCTTCCAGCTCATTCAATGAACAGGTCCTCCAAAAGCAACAGCAGGCTGAGTCACCCGCCAGCACTGCTGTGACAAGCAGCCCCTACTGAGTCACTGCCATCCCTTCCTGCTGCGCACCGAGGTCTCACCAAGGTTCTCTTCCCCAGTATGAGTCAAATCTATCACTTAGGCGGCTGGCTCTGCAATGATAGATTTGACTATTAAAAGCCATTGAGTTGTCGTCAGCGCTGTTTCCATCCCTGTAGAGAAATACGCATATGGAGGGGTGACTCTTGGGATCCTCTAAGAGCAGTGACCCTGCGAGACCACTGTCCCTCCTTCCACTCTCTGCTGGAAGCAGTGTCCACCCCAGTGACGGCACGGTGTGCACCCAAGGGGCCTCGGGACAAGCAGACGCCCGCAGAGGACACACTCTCCCTTGCTGAGCCAAGACAGGGTAGTCTGCTGAGGGCTTAGGCTTTGGCCCAGCTTTTCCCCCTTCAAAGTCTGCGCAAAGATTTAGGGGAACGGCCCCTGCCTGCAGTGACAAAGGGAACGCAGCTCAAGAAGCTGTCAGGGGTCCCATGGACTCACCTCACCCTGCAAGGCAGAAGGGCCATACCCCACAAACAAACAGCACCCAGAGCAGAAATTATTCCCGATTGCTTCGGACGCAGGTTATTCACAGGCAGCGGGAGACGCGTGCCCCGCTCACAGAGGCGGCTCAGGGAAAAGCTGCAGACAGCACCAAGGCAGGCAAGTACAGATGTTAGGACTGAATCTCTGGGTAAATCACTTTCATTCATTTTAAGAAGTCCAAGTAAATATAGTTTTAGCATAAACTATTAGAAAAACTATTCTTATAATCACTATAAAAAAAAATGCAGGCTCCCAGAGACACCAAGCCCAGAGCCTTGGCTGCTGCCTGACTTTGCCAAAGGCTGGGCAAGAGCAGATGAAGAGTTTCAGCTTCTTTTTCCCTGTGAAAAAGCAGAAACTTGACTCTGTGACTGCACGCAGTGAAAAAGCAAGACCAGATCCCTTACTCTCAGCCTGGTCCAAAGTTATGACTCTCTTTGGAGCCAAGGAAACCTCAAAAACATTGACTGTTTGGTTTTTCCTGAAAATCACAGACGGTTTAAAGGTCTGTGCCTTTGGGGGTGGCCTTTCAGCAGCACAAAGCCCTTGAACCTGTGCTATTTCAGCCTCTCTGGGTTCTCAGCTATCTTCAAGCTGCTGGATGGAAGCAACTGTTCCATGCTTAATAAGAAGCTGATGCCCCATGCCTGTGCCCTGCCTTCCTGGGAAAGGAGACCAAGAGAGGAAGCAAAAGCAAAGGCCAGAAAGGGGAAATTGCCCAAATTGCAGAGCTGTATTGCCCCTCAACACCAGCCATATGTGAGGCTGACCCCTGTCAGCTCCTCCACAGACCGTGAGCGGTCAGGTGTGCCGACAACAGGCACATCGCTCACAGCACACTGCTAGGAGAGGGGAAAAGCCGAGTGATGGCACGGTCAGGGCACCCACACAGCCCTGGGACACGGGGCTCGGCAGTGCAACCTGGACTCGCTCCACAGGTCCAACACCTGGGACGGGCCAGACCTGCAGTCTCGCTGAGCCTGATCTGGCCCAGATGTGGACAAGGTGCTGGTTTTGTCTCCACAGGGCATGGGAAGGCAGGCTGGTCCCTGCTAGATGTGTCAACCCTGTGTGACTGTCACATGGGTGTCAAAGCTAGCTGGAAATGTTTTCAGAGTCTTCACACCCACAAGGCCCAGCCTCCAGACCTGCAGGGCCTGCCTGAACCCTGTTTTTTCAGGAGCCAGCTCAGTCTCCAAGTAAAGGTCTCATCCTGCAAAAGTAACCTCAGAAGCTGCCCTAATTTGAGCCCCAGCGCTTTAGGAGTCTGAGAAGCAGGAGGAAGGACCTGGCTGGACCAGGTCCATCACTAGCCCCGATAGCTCCGTTCTCCTGTGCCAAAAGCAGCAGGACTGGCTGCACCAAGGCCATCGTGCTGGAGTGTCTCTGTGCCGCGCTGTGCCCAAGCTCCCCAGCCCGTCCGTGGGGTAAGAGTGGCCCAGGGACAACCCCTCCCTGAAGATGCAGAAGATGGAAAGACAGGGCCAGGTAGATAATGAAGCAGAGCAAGAAAAAGAGATATTAGCTCTGAGCAACAAATAACCTTCTCATAGCCTTTGTTCTTCTGAAAGGTACCTTGAGGACTTCAGAAGCCAAAAGTAGTGTAACCTCACCTTTTAGATCTAATCAGATTGACCCTCCCAAATCCGTGGCAGTGCTGCACACTTGCACTGCCCAAAACTACCAGCACCCTTCCCTGTGTAAGAGGGGGGTGGCAAGGCTAAACATCTCAGTAAAAGAGACCAAGCACCAGCATTTTCAGAAAACAAAATGTACATTTAGCTGGAATGGCCAGAAAGTTAAAAAAATAAGTCCTTCTTGGGCACAAAGAGGAACCCCTTCAAAGAACTTCCTGATCCTGCTTTCACAGGGAACGTGCTCAAGCAGGGCAGGAATTCAGGAAAGCTCTGTAGCCGCACATCTGCGGGACGCTTGGTCAGAACTATGTGGGATGTAACTGTAACGGGGTTCAGGGCTCCCGGGGTGCCTCAGGTACACCCCAGCGAAGGCACAGGGCCCCTGAACAACCCCCTCTGTGCCTCAGCAGGGCAGGAAGGTGGACACATTCCCCATCCACAACAGAACTGGTTCTGCCGCATTTATCACCCCTTGCTGGCAAACATGACACAACCTGAGCGTGACTGGTAATCGGGTGTTGGTAGGTTTTCATGGGAAGGGGAGAGTAAGGATCTCATTAATCTTCTGTAGTTCATAGTAGCTGACAGGGAGCTTGTCCTGCAGGTAAAAAATTAACTGACAACTCTCTCCCATCCCCATTAACAGAACCCCAAAAAGCAGCACCCTATTCCGCTCCTAGCAGCCATGGGAGTTATACCACCCCGCAGCTCTCTGCCCTGCTAAGCAGAGGCAGCTCCAGAGCAGTTTGAAGCGGTGCTGGTGGGGAAAGGGACACAGAGAGACACTGACAGCTAACAATTAAATTTTGGGGCCTGCTTGGCCCATGATGTCATGGCTTCCCAGCGCCCCGCCGATTGGCTGCGGATGAGCATCTGCTGGGAGCTGGGGCTGGTTATTTGCCTGAGGTTCAGACCTTTCCCAGCAGCTCTGAATCAGACTGGTTGTCGTGACAACCTGGATAGTGGCAGCTCCTGATAACCACATAATGAGGTTGTCACAAAAAGGAGCCCCTCCATCAGAGAGGTTTAGGGATCATTAATGTTTCTGAGGGAGCGTGAGAGCAGAAGAGGTAAGGGGACCATCTGGCAACGCTGGAGCACGTCAACAGCCTCCCTTGGAAAGGGGCTGCGTTAGACAGGAACCACCTACCGACACGTAGCGATGGGAACCAGGCAGGCTGCCTGCCAGCAGCAAGGGGGTCCCAACTGCTCAGCTGCGGGATCTGGCATCTGCCGAGATCCAGGCAGGGACAGAGGAAGGAGGGCATGAGTCCTGCTTGGGAACAACTCGAATCCCTGAGCAGTGAAGGTGCTGGGGGCTCACTCGCACACAGGGCCTGGGACAAGTGACACAGCGGCCTCACGTGCTACCTCTTTAGAGGGTGAGTCATCGAACCACTCCGTGCCTCAGTTTACCCCATTTGCAGGCAACTTCTGCAAATGTTTAGAACGCCTTCCCACTGTCGCACCATGGGGCACTGGGAAGGACAGGTTCTGCAAACCCCGCACAGGGCAGGGACTGGCAGCAAACGCAGCTCATTCAAAGAGAATCCATGCATGAGTGTGCTGTCCTGAGGATCAGGCAGGACAGCGATGTCCCCTTGTCGTTACCAGAGACTGTGCCTGAGGGATCACACAAGGCACCAGACGCAGCGTCTTCCCCTGGGATCTCCACACGCACTGTCTTCTCACCCTCAGAAACTTTTTGTCCTTCCCCTTGTCCTTGAGAAACATGGGTTTCACCCTGTTCTCAAACCCGCAAGGCATCTACCACCAGCTGCAGTGACAGTGGATCGCGGCGCTGCAGTCTGAAGCCTTCATGGATGGCAGTAACACTGCAGCTTGGAGAAGCTCAGTTGCCGAACTACTGATCCTCAAGACCAGGTCCCTGGAGAAGAATGCCCACATTCGCCATAAGGAGCACACTTTTGGAAAAAAAAAAAATAAAAAGTTCCTACAAAATTATTAAGTCTGAATCTTTCCTAAGAGGAGATAGAAGTTACCTCCATAAATAACTCTTTATGAATCTTACAGCAATAATTGACAGAATGTTTCTTTTATATCGTCTTCATCTGTTTTAAAAACACCTACTGTAAACATGGGCTTAAGTCAGTATAAGACTTAATAAAATCTTCATATTAAAAGCAGCTGTACTTTTAGTTTATATTTTTACCTCAAATCATAATTTTCCTACTCAAAATTAATGCTTCAACTGTGGATTTAACTGAGATGTAATAAGAATATTAACACATGCCAATTAAATACCAATCAACTACTAAAGACTGCAGATAGATACATTTCTTAATATACCACTGCTACACCTCATGGAAGTGTTGTTGCATCTTCACAACTGCCGTAAACAATCAAGTGGGATATAATCCACCTCCAGGAACCAGTAAAACGGAATGTAGCGCTCTCCTGCTGAGGGGACGTGTGCGATATAAGATTCAAAGCTCAGAGATACAGCTGATTACACAGAACAGAGATGCTCTCAGGTTAACATTAGGCACCGGGTTCACAAATCCTGCCTCTCCCAGAAGGGAACAAAGGGACCGGAACGTTTGCAACGAGATCCCTGTCCTGGAACAGAGTTTTGCAAGAGGCAAACAATACAAGCCGATACTGCTTAAACCTGTGCTCTGAAGTAGCCCGAGCTGTAAGCAGTGATTATTCCACATGAGAGGGCGTGCAGCCTGGCAGCACTGCGCCTCCAGTTTTGGCAGAGGGGAAACTGAGGCAGGGAGCTGCTACAGCAGTTCAGGGGCAGCTGTGCATTAACCTCCCAGTAACATTGCCTCCCACGGATCCCCAGTGTCACTTCCAGGCCCTTTTTTTTTTTTGTAAAGTGCAATTCAAATCACCTTCCAACAGGAGCAGCAGGACTAACAGCTTAAGTGTAGCAAGCCCTACCATAACATGGCTTGTAAACAGAACACATCACAGCTTCCTGCAGAAACAGGATTCAGAATTTTTCAGAAGACCCCTGTGAAGTCCAATCCTGGCTGGTTTGCACTTAAATGCCTCCCAACCTCCTTCACGGGAACATCACATTTGGCAGAACACAAGCAAGGACGACCCACCTGCCCACTGGATTTTATCTGCTAAAGATGTTGAATTCAGTCTGCTCTCAGGCTTGAGCAAACCAAGATTCACCCAACCTGTCTGAACAGCACAGAACGGTTCCCAGCCCTTCCTGGTGTCAGAGAACAAGACTGAGACGCAGCATGTCACCCCAGGCCCAGGGGAGAACGGCCAAGCTGCCACGGCCCAGCACAACCACCAGACTTACCGACGTGCGACCACAACCCTCTGCACTGCAGTGTCTCAGCAGAAGAGAGATTACTTCTCATTTAAGAACATACATACGTAACTATGCTAGGGTGTGCTTTCAGGGCAAAATCTGGCAGTAAAAGCACCACAGTGAGATGGGCAAGTGCAGCAAATTTATCTTCTCCTCGAAAAAGAGCTGGCATTCACTGATTCTTCACTGGAACAGCCACACACCACTGTGCCTCAGTTTTCAACCTGGAAAACATCTAGGGCTGGGTGAGACAAAAACCATTCCTGAAACTGTTTATCGTTGTTTTACTCTGAAAAGCATTTGCCAGCATACTAGATCTTTTACACAAATCCTTCTCCATTTTTTTCCCCAACTACTTGTGAACAGGAAAGATACTGATTCGTGTGCCTGCTGGGACACGTGGAAACGGAACGGCTCAGGAGGTGAAACGTCACCTTTATACAGGCTACATTCAGGCTTAGCCACACTGTGGCAGTGTCTGCATCTGGGGGTTTAATTTACATTCACCTCGATGTAATCATTAAGACTAATCAGTGCAGCACTGAGGCAGCGTCAGTGTGAAGCAGCCCTGCCTGCATGGCCCTCTGCTTTTGACATCCGAGCTCAGCCCTGTGCTCTGAGCACACGTGGCAGCAGTGCTGAGCTCCTACCACGACGTAAACCATTGGTGGTACCTGCCATCTGGAGTTTTGAGATGCTGAATATGGAGGCCAGTATATAATCTGCAACTGTCCAGAGCATCGCAGCATCCCAGACCAAACCACATAGAGGTAACATCCAGAGGGAAGGTATGGAGCTGATCAGATTTATGAAAGTGAACTGATTAAAGCCAATAAGGCTCTTAGGAAATCAAATGGCATTAACAGCTTTTATACTGAAGCTACTATTGAATTTTTTTAATGCCTGTTTCTCAGTCAGACATGTTTGCAATTAAAAAAAAGCCTTCCTCCCTGGCTCTTTCCCATTCAATGCAGTTGTACTTCAGGAACAGAAAGGGCTGAGGCAGGGATTCAGATCTCTTTTTTGCACTCCATCACCACAGTTTCACATGGGGGATGATTCTGGACTGATATACAGGAAGCTGGAGTGCTGTTTGCTGTGGAAGAGAAGCAGTGTTGAGCAGCTGTCAGGAAAAGACTTTGCCATCCCCTTCCAGAGGAAGGACTTTTACCTTTGTGAGACTGACAACATCACAGTAGTAAATGGAGAATGTGCCAGAAACAAACTTAGATATACTGAGAGCAGCTACTAGAGCCTAAAACACAACCTTGCCTGCAACACATCCTCAGTGCAGTTACTCCTTCAGAGAATGTCCCCTTGTCATCATTGTCTGTGAACCCTTCCAGCAGCTTCCTTGCCTTTCTCCCCTGTAACTCCGCACACACCCGTAGCTCACTATACATCAGCACACAGCCAGTAAAACGTGGGAGCTTACAGATTTGTTCATGCCAAGCAGTATTTTACTACTATTTGACCCCAAACTCTTGGTTTTCTTTGGCCACAAAGAGAACTCCATAAGAAATAGTGCAGGCTGGTCTCCCAGCTAAGTATGTGTGCAGGTACAAACACCAAGAAGTTTGTTCCACAAATTTATCTTGCACGTCAGAGAAGTTAAAGTGTGTTTCAACACAGCACAGGCAGCACCAAGCATTGGTTTGAAGACAGAAGGCCACAATCCCAGAAAATAAAAAAAAATCTCTATAAGTTCAAAATCTAGAAGGCAGTAGAGCATGAGTTTTCTGCCAAAATAGGTTTTTTTCTTCTTCTAAAAATTATGCTTTTCAGACTACAAAATAACCCAGGTTTGACAAGTCTTAAACAGTATAAGAGTTTTGAACCCCAAGATTAAGGAAAGACATGTTCATGAGACCTTGAACCCCAGACAGTCCACAGGGAGAGGATGAGACCCGTCTTAGACATGGAGACCTTTTATTCCCTTCAGTGACCAGCTTCTTTTTAAAAAATAAATAAATCAATAAATCAAGAAAGCGTCAATTTTAGCATGCACCCACAAGATGGGAGAACACTTAATTCATGGCAAATTTAGGAAAGTTTTGTTCTCCGTCCAGTTCAGATCAAAACCAAATGTAAAAAGAAAAAAAATTTCAATACTTGTGCTCATAACCTTTTGACCAGTTTCAGCAAAGTACATAAAGCACGCCAGTGCAGAAAGCACCACATTTCAGCCCTCGTCCCTGGCTGCGAGCGCCGAGTGTGCAGAGAATACAGTCGGGCTTATTAATCTGGTGCTTAAAGATGTCACCTAATCAAGCTGGGATCAGGAAGAACTCCCCAGCTGACTTTAAAATGTTAAATGCAATGGACTGAATCCAATTATTATTTTTATTGGAATTGCTAATATATGGGATGGGGCTGGAGGGTCTGATTTCCAAGATAAACACGTGACATCAGTGCCACGGGAGACAGGGACCGACTGAAGCTTTTGACGCGTTCTGCACTGCTGCTGTGCCAGGTCAGACCCCCCTTCACCCCAGGCCTGCCAGGAGCCGGGGTCGGGGAATCCCTGCCTCAATGGTGGCTGGGTGCTCTCAGGCATCACGAAGGCTGCAAACCTGCATGATTGCCTAATGATTCCCCTAACCCTCATCTTCCATGAGATTTCCTTCGTTTGGTACCCATGAAATCCAAAGCTCAGGGATTTATGGTCCCTGGTAAAACTAGCACATAAGAGAAAGCATCTCCTTCCATGAGCAAGTTAATGTCTCTCTGTGAAGAGACCTCACAGCAAACCTTCATCTCTTCAGGTTCCATACATGGAACCTGCAGCCAGTGTACCAAGATAGCCTTTCCTTGTCCTGAAAGTGCTTTTGCAGTTAGCTGATAAGTTTTCCTGCCAGTCTGAGCTGCTTCAATGCAAGGATATGTCAAACTTTCCTCCCAAAAAATCCTTCTCTGCCTGCGAGGAAAATGACTGAGGTGTGTTGACAGCCTTCAACTATCTGAAATCACTTTGTGAAGTATTACAGGGACCCAGCCCAGCCAAGAACAATCACCCTTAAAATAGAAATTAAAATTAAATACCTTTACTTGATTTTTTTTTAATGAAAGAAAAAGCAACACGTTTCATTGGAGCACCCACTCCACCTCTGTCACTCTGACACCTTTCCTGACAATCACGCTTCACTTCTGCCAGTGCCCCACGGAGCTCACCAGGACAGGGTCACCACACCCAGTATCCATCTCCCTGCTCCTCCTGGCTGGGAAGCAGATAATGGCTCCATACAAAAATCTTCAGAAGGAGAGGTACCATCCTGTATTGATGCCACTGGCAGAGAGAACAGAGCCAGAGGCCAGCGCTGGGTTCAGTGCCATCCTGCCTGCTCTCCTGCTGCCATGCATCCTCACTGGACTGCAGCCAAATGTAATAGGTGATTCCATGATATTACTCCAGTTTACACCAGTGTAAATAAGACTGGGATCCTGCCCTCACTTTTTCCATGCTACCAGCATTGCTTTGCTGCGCGACTGCCAGTCTGAATGCCAACCCAGTCTGCCTCTGGCTTACGGCGGGACCCAGATCTTATGCTTCAGTGCATCCTCGCAGTTGAAACAAGATGTTTGTTCATACATATTTTTAATCTTGTTGCTACCCTGCCTTCCTCTGGTTAGCTGCCTTGCACAGCCGTTGGTTCCACACCAGGGAAACAGGCCAATTATCCTGCGCAGCCCAAGGGAGAGCTGCTGCTCGGGAAGGCATGGGGTGCTCAGCCTGGCAGGAATAACTGCTGTCCCATGGTGAGGGGAGGCAATCCCAGGAGTTCAGAAAGGCTCAGCAAAGCAGGAGAGGAAATACCAGATAAATTCCTCATCAGAGGAAGAGAAGCACCATCCTTCTGGCAAGCGCTGCCTTTGCAGCATCTCAGAGGGCCATGCGCAGCCCTGCAGACAGCAGGTAGGGAGCCATTTCTGGAGACAAACTCCTTGGGGTAAGAGCCTGGGGACACCTACAGATCAAGCTACGGTCGAGGCCATCAGCAAACAGCCTCACCCTGCTCTCCCTATAGACAGGGCACACACATCAAGTCTAGGCTGCAGTACACACCACAGAAGGTAGGACAGACACAGGCAGTATGGCTTTCAACTAAGCCAAAAGCTCTGTTCACTTTTCCAGAGTCATCACCAGAGAGACCCAGCCCCTGCTCCTTCAAGCTTGTCATCACACAAGACATGGGCTGTACCTCCCATAAGAAATCTGATCCGTCAGTTCAGGCTGAAGCACCTAGAGCCCAGCTCCTCCTCCTCACAAGGAGTTAAATGATTGTACAATCATAGCTACGCTTACTGGTGTATGCGGTGAGGGGAGCGAGGTGATCTGACCTTGCCCTTTGAGGTCCAGTCCCTTCACCGCCTGCCTGCCCCAAGCCCTGCACCAGCAAAATGGATTTTCACAGTTAATCCCAGATGCAGCCTTTGTGCCATCCCACTTGATTTTATGTGGCAGCCACGCTCCTTCCACAGCAGTGCACGGCCCAGAACAGGTCAGCTGCGCAGCAAGGTGAATTACAGCTGTGAACAAAGTGTCTGGACAATCGCTATGGCAAAAGGAACTGGCATTGCTTCATGCTCCTGCTGCCAATTATCTCCTGGGTGCACAATGAATCCCTTATCACCTTCTCTCACCAGAACCGGGCAGGAGGAGCTTTGCAGCCTTTGCTTTTGCCTCACTAATCATCGCTGAGCTGACAAGTCCCATGGACCGGGAACAGACTGCTCGTCTGGCTCAGAAATAGAGCCCATACCTTGCCTTCACTCTGACGCTGAAGACGTGCCCTCAGATGGCCTGTGATGCCATTTTTGTCTTCTAATGGAAGCTGAATGTCACTGCTTTCCCCACCAGGAATGAATGCTGGCAGACTGAAGCCCCAGTTCTGGCCACTTGTTGCAGCAGACAGTAGCTGTCCAAGGAGAGGGGCACCGGGCAGGCACGACTGGAGCCCGACTCCTCTCGGTCCCAGGGCAGGCAGTGCCAGTGCCGGCCAGAGCCCGCTGAGCTACGGCTGGCACAGACAGGCAGCCTTGCACAGCCCAGCTCCTGTCTCCTGTCCCTGCCGCCCTCAGCACTCCTTGGAGAGGTGGAAAGTCATGATGCCAACACCAGTCCCCAGACTAGGAAACTGATCTTGAGCAACTGATCTGATCAAGATCAGCTGGATGGATTCAGGAGACAGGAGGAGAAGAGTCCTACCTGTTTGCTGTTTAGTGTTTTATTGGCAGAAAACCTTGGGACTGAAAGCGTTTCAAGCTTCATGGCCTTTGAGCTCTTTTGGTTATGCTTCAGAAGGCAAGGCCCAAACTAAAAAAGCTCTTTCCTCCCTCTACTATCTCCAAAAATATGAAACCAAATTCTACCTCAGGTGGGCTGCAGCCCTGTAGGAGGCACAGTACAGGGGGACATCTCCACCTGCCCTGTCCCCTGTCCTTTACAGGTGCTGGCCCACAAGCAGTGGCCAATCCATAGTAACTCCACTCCATGAGCTATTCAAACATCACATAAATAACACAGAGAAAGAGAAACAGATCAATCTTACCCTGCGTAAGGGAAACAGAGGCACTGCCAGTCCCATATACATGTTACCATCACAGAGTAACCCACTACTTTGGGCTCTACTACCTATACTAACTGCTCTGCTTTGTAATTTTCCAAGCAAAAAAAAAATCATTTTGACCCTGCAGTGAACTGTCTGTCCAGAAGTGCCACCACTGAACCGGCAGGGCTGTCACGACACCTCCCTCCAGTGTCCTTGTACCAACAAGGCCTGGAAAGGGGAGCTGCTCTGAATGGAAGTGGAGGGTGGGAGGGGATGAGGATGGCCAAATCCAGGGACATCATCAGTTCTCTTTCCAACACACAAACACTCCTCCCCACCTCCTCACCAGCCCAAAGGCTATCTGCTCACTGCAGCACTGGCCACCTGCCTTGGAGCCGTGTCTGGGAATTCAGCACATGAATACTGCACTATTTTACGCTTTTTGCTCCACATGCCCAAGAGAAGTGACTGTGGCCCCACAAAACCCTGAGACAACGTTGTGTATTCATGAGTGCCACCTACTGGCACCTTCTCCCTTAATTACCCTTCACAAAGCCACTCTGTGGGGTGTGGAGCTCTCCGCCCCAAACACACAGGTGCCACTGCCTCCTGCCCCCTCTCCATCAGCAACGATGTCTGTGCATTCTCCAGTATCCCAAACTCCTTGTTCTCATCAGCTGCAGGAAATAAATCAGGTGGATTTCATTCTGTAATCCACTACAAGGATTGTTCCAGTAAAACGAACGTGTTTTCCTGGTAGGGAAAGGGTAACAGTTAAGGAAACACTTGAGATCTCAAGAGATTCCTTGGGATGCTTCGGCTAGCTGGCTGCAAAGACACCAACACAAAATAAATATCCATCCAATAAATATATATACTGGTTTCTTTCTCAAAACACTGCCTGGCCCCCTGGAACCTCAGCTTCTAAGGACTGCAGCTGCAAAGAAAACCTCAGGACTCGGATGCCCAGGTATCTGTCAGCGTGTGAGTCAAAGAATGGCTCTACCATAAGTGATCTGACCCCAGTCACCACTTGCAGTGACAGCCATTGGGGGACAAACAGGTAATTTATCCAGTTTTCCTGAGAGAGACAGGCAAGAGGATCTCAAACTTGCACACTTTGGACAAATGAATATTTGACCGAAGGGGCCCAAGTTATAAGCATTTGCTGGACACCCTTGCTTGTTCTGCTTCCCAGAACGTCAAGGAGTCTTGGCAGAGCCCCGGTGCCGTATGAGCTCTGCCCACTGAAGGGGAGCACCCCTCAGCACCCACCCCCATCAGGGCAGTAGTTACACTCACGGGAGCTTTATGAACAAAGCCTGGCAAAATCAGAGAAGCTGGCAACAGCAGGAACGTGCCAGTCTGACAAGTAATATGAAGGCTGCTGAGAGAGGAAGAGCAAAGGACTGGAGTACAGAGGGTGAAACACATCCAGAAGTGCAACAAAATCACACCCAGATGGATAAAGTCTCCTTGACACAAGCTCTGGAAATAGCAGAGCCACTTCACCTCTGAGCTGCACAGGCTTAGGATTTGTGTTCTCCTTGACATAGAGCCAAACTCAGCCTTTTACGCTCACAATTAATGCCCTGTAGGCAAGGTCTTCTCATTACCTCATACAGACATACACACCAGCCTCCCCCGAGATCACAGCACCCAGTGCCCCTCTGTCCTCCTCCTGTTCGGTCACCCCCTCCTGTTTGCTTTTTCACCTTCACACAGGAAACAATCTTGTAATTGGAGGCAGAAACAGGTAACTCATCCTGCAAAGAGCCACATCAAAGCAGGAGGCTCAGATCCTGAATTCTCCCAGCAAGTTATGCACACTGCTGATTATAAAAGTAATTAACCGTCATTACCAGGTTGCTCGGTGTCAGTTCTGGTACTCACTCTAAGAAGGACAATGTCTGATGGCACCCAGTTTAGCAAAAGAGATAAACCCCAGAATTTTAAGTCCAGATAATCCATCTTACAGAAAGAGCTGAAATGAGCCCTGGGCCTGTAATTTAGTAATGAGAAGGTTAAGATGTGTCTGGGTCACTGTATGTACCTGTGCAGTGAAAAATCTTGAGATTAGTGGGTGCTTGAGTCTTTTTTTCCTTTTAAACAGAAGCATAATGAGAAGCACAATAAAGATCAGAGGCTGGAAATAAGTCAGGGGAGCATTTTTAGACCAAAGCAATGCACCACTGAAGTAACTCACTAAGCAGAGTAGTAGATTTTCTGACTTCCAGTTTCTACATCCCCACTGATGTCTAAATGCCATGCTCTAACCTAAGCAGAAATTACTGAGCTTGAAGTAGAAAGCTTTGGATAAAAGTTTGTGATCTGTTTTGCATGGGAGCTGGTTAGAGACAAGCTGGTTAGAGCTGTCCCATCTTGTGAACAGGGCCATGATGGGAGAGCTGGAGCCTGAGAACTGGCAGCCAAGAACAGGAGGACACAGTAGTACCAGTTTCCCATTACCTGGGATCATGGTACCATTAACTCAGTACTGCAGGAGGCAGAATATTTATGTTGCCTACCCAGGGTTTCTCCAGCAGTAATGAAAATTAAGGCAGTGTATAGTATGACTCATATAGATTGCATGCAGTAAACAAATAATGAAAATAAACCATTGCAATATGCAGTTTGGGAACTCCTCTACCATATGTGTTATGACTTATTAATTGTACTCCCATAGCAATATACTTCTGCAGCACCCTGTAGCCTAAAGCTCCTTGCCTTCTAAGTGTTAATTAGAACTCACAAATGCTGAGAAGCAAAGGAAGTATGTTTGTCTCTCCTACGTTTGTAAAGCCCTACAAGCAAAACCCAAAGGGACACGCATGAGGTCACAAGTGAATCAACAGCACTGCCAGGAACAGGGCTCAAAACTCCTGCTTTCCAGGTTCCTCCCACAGAGAGGAACAAATCCCCAAAGAAGTGGGAATGAGCAAGAAAAATCACAGTGTGCAGTCTGGCTGTGCTCACAGGTGAGTTAATTAGATTGTGGCCTAATTAAAACACAGCCTTTGCATCTTGCCTTTCTTCCTTGATAACGTGGGCAACAGGTACAGGTTGCCCATAAGCTAGGAGACATTCCCAGGTGTTTGGTATCTCTAGAAAGCAGCTCCTGCACCTTAGCAATTAGAATGGACATGAGTCCACTATGCTTTCAGTGGCTGGAGTTAAAGATGACTATTGCCAAAAACTGCAAAAACAAGTGGCAATCACATCTGTCACAGTGAAGCTGGGGAAACAAGGGCATTACTTGTGCTATGGTCTCTCCTCCCTTTTTTGCCTGGAATACGGTAGGAATGGAAGGGAAACAACTTACAACAGGCCACAAAAATGAAACATTAACCAGAGATTTGACCTCCACAGACAAAACCTAACAACTGGGAAAATTCTACCACAATAAAAGAGTTTATCTAAAGATTGTTTTTAGAGGGCAACAGCCAGAGAAAAAGCTGGGTTTAACTTGCTTAATCTTTGGTGAGTTTTAAGGGTCTCACCAGGAACTCCCTAAAAAAAACCCCACAGTTGTCATCACTCAGCCGTTCTGCATGGGCAGAGGTGTCACGAGCATGGGCAGCAGCCCATCACCTCTGGGGAAAGGAGGCTTTCCCTTACCAAGGGAAGGGTGCAGCCCAGGCTCCTACTGAAACTTGCAGTTTACATGAGTTACAAAATGAAATACCAAAGTCTCCCACTACAGAATGAGTTCATGAGTGACCGGAGGTGAAATGCTAAAACCAGTGCACAGTGGTGCGCGCAGGACTGAGCCACAGAGCCGGAGCGTTCAGGAGGTGCCCAAGGCAGCTTCACACAGGATGTTCAAGATAATTCCCTGCCAAGACAGACACACACCCTCTGGACGCAGACGATGCTGAAAAGCCTAAGTGTTTGGCAGATGAGAAGGGGAAAAAATAAAATCTGTAGACTCTGAAGGTAAAATACATTACTCTCGCCCTTAACTCACAGATGTATTTTTCCCTATCTTGTCTGACAAACATCATCTCAAACCAGTGTTGCATTTCCTACTAGACTATGATGCCCACGCAAGGAAACTGAAGCGAGCAGTGGCCCATGAGACAACAGTTATTTGAAAATGAAGTTTCTGAAAGCACTTGAGATAATGGAAGAGAAAATGAGAGATCAGAAACAGCAATGAACAAACACAGAGAGACAGGATTTCTCTGTACATCAGAGCCCTGAGCTTAAAAATCACATGGAAATCCCAGCTTTCCCGTGTTTAACAGGAAATAGCCCAGGAGACAGACCGAATGCTCTGAGGCAATTCCTTTTCCAACAGGACAATGCAGTCTGCAGCCAGAGCATCACGTTGCAGTCATGCTGCCTGTTACTCAGTGTGAAAAAAGATCAAAGAGCAAGAGGGAACGGATCCAGCAAGGCAGTGTGAATCTGCAGCTGCACTGCTCTCTCTTTCTCACAGCTCATCTAGCTGAAAGCAAGGAGCCTGTTCAAGCTGGGGCTGTCTGCACCCACACAGCGGAGAAACCGATGATGCCAAGTAGCCCTTTTCCCCTGCGTGATGGGCCGCACTACGCACTCTCGCGTAGAGCCCCTCTTCCGTTCAGTAGGCAGGGAGCACTGCAGCTTTCCTCCAGCACAGAGGGTCAAACAAGAAAAATCTGGCTGCAAACAAAAGCCAGGGAAGCTCATGTCTTTATGAACTTTTATCAGCTTGCAGTCCCCTTTCTCTTCTGTTTTGCTGTCATCTATCACTAAAATTAAATAGGGTTTGGTCTTGTCACTCTACATTAACCAAGAGACACTGCAGACTTGCAAAGAC
The DNA here is from genome assembly GCF_036417535.1 of Chlamydotis macqueenii. Taxonomy (NCBI): domain Eukaryota; kingdom Metazoa; phylum Chordata; class Aves; order Otidiformes; family Otididae; genus Chlamydotis; species Chlamydotis macqueenii. The sequence continues at coordinate 3,767,854 of NC_141566.1, forward strand.
AAACTCAATCTGAGCTGCTGGATACTTCTGGTATACTTGACAGGAAAGCACAGCCTAAGATGGAGAGAACAGGGAACCCATCTCTTGGAAATCTAAGTGTCTGATGCCTACCCAACTCAAAAAGAAACATTGCAAAGGGGTTAGAGATATAGAAGACTTATAATTGGGATGATCCAATACAGGCATATCAGTGACCAATGTTAAACAGCGTGAAAAAAAATATCTGAGTCGCAGCCCTGCAAAGGATCTGGGACAGAGAACATCAGCAGCACAATGTAACACCCAGCCTTCGCACACTGTCTTTACAACAGGCAGTCAATACCGCCGCAAAGTTGCCTGCTTGTGTTTCCTATCTGTATTATCTACCACACCCATTTTGGTCCCGATCTCAAAAAGGTGCTGCTCATCTCTTCCTCCCAAACGTCACCTCCCCAGTTCCACACAGCCATGAGCTGCTCATATATTCCCAAGCCTTGAGAAGTCGGGATAAGGACTCTCCAAAACCTAAAGAAAAATAAGACAATACTGGATGCTCCTCAGGTCATCAAAAATAGAGGGTAGCACTGTAGCATTCACTCAGCACTTTCTGCCACCACGCCAGTATTTTAGGAGGATTCCTGGTTTTCTTCTGTCGTCCTGATGCTTCCTTACAAATCAGGCTCTCTCCCTGCCCGGTCCTCTCGTGATAACAGTCTCATGGCAGCCGCAGGGAAAGGCAAGCCATTTCGCTTACACGGCTGCCTCTGCATTTCAAGCTTATTTGTATGAGACGCTGCCACCCAGCACAATTTGCATACGTACCAAAATGCGAGACCTGCACAAAATGAAGCAGGAAAACCGTTTGTCTCTCCTCTCAGAAAAGGTTAATGGCATGGATACTTTGCAAATGTTTACTATGAAGTGTTTCCTAAGCCTCCGAGCTATAGAATTTGTACATAAAAGGAGGTTCGCCCTCTTCCCCTAGTCCCACAATCCTATTTGCTTCAGATTAACACGAGTGACCTCTGCTTCACTTGAGCTTCATTCATCGCCCACAGAGCAGGGCCTGGTTTCACTGCATTATTTCCCTGCCATCATGAACTGCTATTCAGCTGCATCGGAGGGGACAAGGCTGCGGATGCAGGTGTTAGCTTTCTGTTACATTAACCGTTCAACACCCAGACAAGATTCCTTATTTAAACCTTACTCAGATTAGGGGGGTTGCAGAAAACCATGACATAAGTGAAAGATACCTGGACTTAACACACCAGAACACTAGGCCAAACACGTGATAAAGAAAACAGGGGTGAACCACAGCCTGGTAATTACATGTGATCACACACGTCAGGGGACAAAGCAGCCCTGCCATGAAGCATCTCAGCTCCCTCGCTGTCTGTCCTCAGCTGTGTCAGTCACCCAACACACTCACAGTTGCTGTCTTAAAGAGTGCATCAGAGGCTCTGGGATGGGCGCTCTTTGAAACAGCTTAATTGAAATTGACTTGTGAAGTGTCACCTCCAAATTAAGCTAGGCTGAAGAAAACCCTTCAGGACCTTTCTGTCCCTTCTCTCTTTCTTCCCCTCTCACTTTGCTTTAAAAAAGGGCTTACACATCACTCACCTCTCTGGCCATCAATAGGAAACAACTCCTACCTGAAAGGTGTCTTCAGTTGCAGACTCTAAGGGCAGGGAGGACATGCCCTCATTTCCCCAGGCCTCCAAGAACAACAGCCCAGACTGAAGTCCCTCCACAAGTCAGATCTCCTGTGTCAGACACAAACTCAAATTATTCTGGCACATAAACCCAGATCTGTGCTGAAAGAATGGCCATTGGGCAATTAACAGAACAAGCATTAAATCTGTCTCACCCCTTTATTCTCCAGGCAGGCTGCAAGACTGACTGAACCTTTTTTTTCACTTGAGAAAACAAATATTAGGCTTGATCTTCAACTGGCATAAAACCATGCAATGCCATCAATCTCTCTGTTACCCTGACTGAAATTTTGACCTAGAGCTTCCAGATGCATCAAAGCTCTTGCTACCTGCACCTCCCATACCTCCACATGCCACAATAACTCCACTCACTATTTCTTGCAGATTAGGGGCAGGTTTTCCCAGACCTAATTTTTGGTGTGGGTTTTTTTTTTGTTATTGTTTTGGGGTTTTTTTTCATGGAGCAAGGGAAGCAGACTATGTAAATACCTTCAGCACCTGGACTGTCCCAACAAATATTCCATCTTTTAGCTCTCCAAAGAATTACATACCATTCCTTACTCAGGACAGACAAGAATTTACTTCTGCATTCAGTGAATGGTGGTTGGGTTTTTGGTTTAAAAAACAAAACCACATATTTACTGAAAATCACATGTGACTCTTGTGATGAGCAAAGCCATTTTAAACAGTCCAGAACCTGGAGGAAGCAGCCAGAACCCAGAGGGTGTTGTGAGGACCTCTCTTCAATGCGCATGCACTGACTGAACTCAAAAAAAGCCAGACTGATGAAGACTGGTAGAATAATCAGAATAAGGGAGATTCCTCTATGGGAGACCAGAGTAGCCAGCTTTTTTTTAGCTTAACCAGAGACTGAGAGGGGTCATCACTGCAATCCAGAAATAACTCAAAGGTAAATACCAAGGATGAAAAATAGCTAGTCAAGATCAGCAACTAGAAATAAACAAAGAAGAATAAAAAGTCCATAAGTAAATTTGGACTGGAAATTATAACGTTTCTATTACCAGAAGGATGAGGCAAAAGCTACTTTTCACTAGAAATAATGGGGAAAGAAACCACCTTTGGGACATGGTACCTGCAGTCAGAGGGGCTGAATCAGACACCCTCAAGCTCCCTCACTACACTGGGTGCTCTGCACAAGCCCTAAGAGGGAGAAAAAAAAAAAATTAAAATAGAGGAAAATGTCAACATTCACCACAGCTGTCAAAAATCTCTCATTAAAACTAGGCCACGAACGCAGCAAGCTCTGCAAGGAGGAATGCCCAGAGGAGAAAAATGGCATCTCGGTGAATTCAGGCTCCCTGCTCATTTGTGCCTCTCCATCACCAACGCAGACACTCGCCCCATGCTTGCTCTCTGGGATGAATTGCCGGTTGGGATTTTTCTGTAGCACGTCTAGAGCGAGGCATCAGGAAATGCTCTGTAAAAGCTACTGGAATAACTCTACCCACAAGCACTCTCTTGCAGTGAAACAAACCATTAAGAGGAAAAGTAAAGTTTTTCTGGACTCCTGTTTAGTCTCTGTAACTATAATTTGCAGCAATCAAAAAAGGAAGATAAGTGCTTCCATGGCTAATTATAACTTTTCAAAAGAATTGTGCTTGTTTTCTTCCCCAACCCTGTTACTGGGCGCACACCAGTAAAGGAGATGAGAGGACCGGGAGCTGAAGGAACAGACAGCACAGCAACCAAGGCTCAAGTCAGTTCCCGTCTGCCTGACACCAGGTAAGGGTAATGCATTGGCCTCTCAGCAGAGAGGGGTTTCAAGGAAGCATCAAAAAACCAACCCAGTAAAATGGTGGCTACCTCAGATTTGTTGAGTTTTCCAGAGGCAGAAGGATGCGACTGGAGAATCAGCAAGTGGATCTCTTGGGACTGACAGAGCAAAAATAATGGTCAATATCTTGATCCAGTCATAGGTGAGGAGATGTCGCCTGGTGAAGAGCCCTAAAAACCAACTCTCACATTAAGGAGGCAGTTCCTTCTATTTTTCAAAGAGCGGAAGCCAAAAGTCTGTCCAAAAATATGATCAACAGCTACTTTAGTTTAATCACAGGAGCAAACTCAATTAAAAAGGATGGTACAGTAGGAAGTTGTGCAAAATAACTTATCCAACTTTTCCTTCTTTCCCACAAAACCGCAGTGTTTGTCAGTCCTACCAGAATGCCGTAGATCAAGACTGATCTAAGCAACAAATTAAAGAAAAAAAAAATGAAAAAGGCTCTCTGGAAGAGTGCAGCATGCATACATCTTCCCTCCCCACACCGCTTCACCTCTGCCTCCCCAGCCACAAGGCAGCAGCTCCTGAGAGCTGGCAAGGTCCAACGCAGAGAAGAGCCCCCCACACCCCGACGTGCCTCGGGCACTTCCATAAGGCTCTACCAGATCCTTCATTCTGCTCTACCTTTGCTGGATATGTTCAAAAGTGACCAAGGTTTATTGTGCTGTAATTACATTTTACATAGTCATACCTACTGCTCTTCTCAACAACGTTCTCCCCCTTAAATTCCCAAGAGTGGCAAAGCACAGTTTGGAGGGTTTAAGGATGTTCTGTACTTTGAATTTTGAGGCCATCATCATTGCTAGATTCAAACTGCACCAGCTGAGTCTATCTACAAAAACACAGTTATCAGCCCTCCACAGGCTTGCAGAAGGTCAGGGCGGCCAGGCAGGGAAACCTAGAATTCAAGACAGACTGGCTGTGTATTAGGTCTTAATTTAGAATCAGCTTGGGTATTTCAGCACTTACTTAAGGTTCGGCGTGCGAGTCCTCTCACCAAAGTCGCAGGAGCTATTTGCGGGCTCAGAAGTCAGACATGCATGAAGCTTCCTCCTGACTTGTGACTTCAAATCCTAACATCTGTGAAGCAGAGTCTGCTGCTCAATAGCCTTGTCCAGCCCTTTACACGATGATCCTATCTCCTCTGGGATCTAACAGCCGCTGGATAATAATTATTTAAATGACATCAATTGAGATCAGAATTGCCTTAAGTTTGGCTTTTTCAGGAAAAAACAAAAAAGCATCCACAGACGCACATTGCCTCTTCTGATGTCAGCAAAAATTTTGCTACTGATCTCATGAAAACCAGGATTTCATCGCAACATTTAATGCTCCGAGTGTCACTAAGTGAAAGTAGGACTGTCCCAGATTTCCCTACAGTTGTTAAACAGGAGAGTTATCAGTTCTAAAGACAAAAGCAGAACTGTAAACAGTGCTACTTGCTGTGATGATGATAATTGGAGGGAAAAAGAAGGAAAATTAATATTTCTCTGCAGCACTGGATGCTCCTAGCAAACGCTAGAAACGGCAACAGTGTTCAGCGACAGACAGCTTATTGGTCACAGCAGTCTTGCTCATAATTTTTTTTTACCTCGTGAGCCTTTATTTTACAAGATTTCTGCCTGGGTTTGCTCTGGCCAGCCCCCTGGAAGCTGAACAGCCAGCCACAGTGTGGCGAGAGCCCGAGACCTGGGAAAGTTCCTCGCTGCCTGCCGAAACGCTGCTTCGGAGATCCCAGCACACACCCTTCTCCATCGCAGGGCTGCTCTGCCTGGCTGGCGGGCAGGCAAGCACCAAGACTGAGAAACAGGCAAATATTTAGCAATGCTTTCGGCAAGAACGCTCCTGCTGAGGGGAATGAAGAGTTCGTTTGTGTTCACGCACACTGAGTGGTTTGTACAGCTACCCCTGCTGCTGTGTATCACAAACGCAGGATCAGACCGCAGGCGAGGGAGAAAGTGGGTCGTTAAGTCACAGAGATTCAGGCTCCCTGTCCAGATACGAGTCTCAGGAGAGCACTCAATTTAGATAGTTTCCTCAGCCCTCCTGAAGCCCTGTTTATGATCGATGAATCTGGACATACAGAAATTATAACAACCTGATAAACCTGCGTGTGCAGGAGGTCATTTTTAAAGCATCATTATGTGCATCAGAGAGCTTTAACACTCATGACACCATAATTACAATCAAGCCTCATCTGGCATTACCTAGCACTGGGAAGAGTGTAGTGGGGGGCAGTTTGCTTTAATTCCTAATCTGTGTCTTACAGCAGCCAAAATTAAAATTCTGTGTCTTACAGCAGCCAAAGCCATCTTCCATTTTAAAAGCATAACAACGCATACCTACAATTAGGAATTAAGTAATTTCATTTAAAAGCAACTGCTTCATACAAGAAACTCCTGCGCCTTGGATGTCCTCAAATTACACATCTCTAACACAAAACTTGCCAATTCTGGCTCCTTACAGCCCAGTACCGATGTGAAATAAAACATTACAAAGGTGGAAAGTTCACAGCTTTGCAGGGCAAAGGCACAGCTGTATTTCACCCCTCACAAAAAAAACCCAAACTTATTCTGTGCACCACCGACCTGAAAGGAAATTTTTGGGGTGGGGCTACGGAAGGATGTTTACACCTCTTCACAGCTGCCCAGTTCAGTTAGGAAGTTATCAGGCTCACTGTGAGAATTACAAGGTGAAATATCACATCTTGAATAATTCAGGAAGTCAGATTGAAGGACAGCAGCAATGCCTTCTTACTTTAAATCCTGTCTCTCTCTTCCCTATACTGATCTCCCGTGACTTCACTGAACATAAAGCAGCAGGCAATAAAAGAACCAGCCGTTTCCACAGACGGCTGCATAAGGCCTGGCTCCCTCCCTTCTCCCTCATGTGCCCACCAGAAATGACTTTCCGCATCCATCCATCCTTCTCTTCTTTCTGCTGACTTGTGAATGAGAAAAGGAAAGCAAAGATTATTGATCTGATCTCCAAATTCAAAAGCACCGAGCATCCCCAGGCTCCAAGAGAGGAAATCCCTGGTAAGGTCACATTAACAGCGTCCTCTGGCTGGCAATAGTTCACACAGCCAACAAAACTTTTGAGGTGCCCATTATCACAGCTATGGGGTGAAATCAGAAAGTCCAACTGAAGTTTATAAAGCCCAGTTTAACACATGCACACCGCAATTTATGAGCGTGGTACATTAATGGCTGGGCTCAGCATCACTAAATCAGTCCCTCCTGCTGCAAGGATGAAGTAAAGATGGATAAATCAGAGCATTTCATTTAGGGCGATTTACATTGCAGATAAATCTGATTTGTTAACACATTGCAGGATCTTCTAATCTCTTTCTGGCTTTCCATCAATCAAAACTTTTTGAAATTACATCACTAAATCCCAGACTAGAGGGGCAGGGTCATAACTCAAGTCTTGGGGGCAAAACCAAGCAGGCTTATGATGTGGAGTGATGGTTTGGTTGGGCTGAGCTGGGCAACAAAGCAGCTGGATTCAGATCCCTGCTCCGATACTCCTGACACAATTTGGAGGCCAACCTCTGCATGGGAACCACTCTCCTGTCTTGTTCTACGATTCCTCAGTCCCACGCCCCCATGCACAAAAGCGAGACCAGAGCACGTCCCCCTGAGGGCTGGATCATGAGGAGAAACACCTCCAGGAGAGCACAGGGTGTTAAACGCTAAGGCAGCCACACTGCAAGGCAGCCAGGGATTCCAAGTTAGTCAAAATCCAAAACAGGAGAGCCAGGTGCACCTCTCTAGGTTTCCACCTACCAAAAAAAAAAAAAAAAAAATCCTTTTTCAACAGTTAGGCCTTGGCTGCTTCTGCTTTTCACACGAAAACCTGTCCTGTTTGACTAACCTTCTGCTTCAGCTTTGATGCTGTAGCGTGGCGCTGAGGAAGCGATACTAGAGTAATCTGCAGCTCAGCAGACATGAAGTTGATTAGCACTGTACATAAATCACTGTCCGACCTTTGCATCCCTTTATTTCGGCAGCAACACTCAGCTGAATTGATCTAAAGGAGCTACTTTCTGAAACACTGCTACACTGCTGGAAATAGTGCTTACACATTCCTGGACAAAGCAGCACATCCAGTGCTATTCAAGAAGCCATTCACCAAGTCCTGTCTGTATGGGATGGACAAGCAGCACCAGAAAATTAGGACAGACTCTAAAAGGCATTTGGCTGGGTTTTTTTTTACCTTGAGCAGACACTGCAGAGGTTTGTGCTAGCACACATTTTGTTCATACACACGTGTGTACATGCACATGCACCTACATACGTTATACACACATGCTGGACACAACCGTATGAACTGAAATTGCTCAGGACATGGGGTCAAGTGCTTTAGTCTGAGACTTTCCAAGCCTGGAGTACCTGGTTGTTCCTTCCCTCACTGGTCCGGCTGTGCCAACAGAGAGAACATCACCCTGACAAGACTGTGCTTTTAACAGCACAGACCATTCTGATGAGGTGCCTGCGTACCATAAAAGCACAATGCTTCGCTCAAATCACTTTTCTCCACACCAGGAACAGTGAGAGGGCAGGGCGTGCTGGTGCTGACCCAGCGGTCCAAGCCCACACCTAAGGATGACTAGTGTTCTCCTTAATTTATTGTACAGGTATGTCCAAGCAAAAGAAGTCAAAGAACCTTACTCCCAAAGCCTGGGACAATGGCCTTCAATCCCATAATTATTTTAACAGTTTGGCAATCTAGCTGGATTTTGCCACTTTACAGAATGATTTCACAGTCCAGAGATGCCTGCATAGGGCAAAGCAGAACTAGCGTGCCATTTTAAATATCAGCTGATTAGATAACTTGTGTTTTTAAGTATACTGCGTGATTATCAGCACATAAAACACCACAGTGCTTCTGAGCTCTGGTGAGACCCATCCTTGCGTTAACTGTGCAAGCTGCATGCCCAGCCCCGGTGCGCTCTGGCTTCTGGATACAGGGCAGGTTCCAAACCTGACCAATCACTAGCACAAAGTTGTATCACCCTGTCTGTGCAGCCTCTCCCGCAGCGGTGACTCGAGATCTACCCTTCAAATATTTACGCATACACTTCACACACCAGACTAGACACCGTGGAAGCAGGGCTGTGGGTATGCCTAATACACCATCTTCTTCCTATGATACTGTTATGAAGTAGGAGGCGAGATTATTCACATATTAGGCCTTCAGTCTCTAGGGAACTGTCTGTGGTTTCTATATTTATACTTTCAAGGTTTTCACAGAAAATACTGCAAGAGATTTTGATCTTGAAAACTGACGCAAATTAAAACACATCTGTGGTGATTCCACCTCATCCCCAAAGTGGGGGAAACACAGCCGCTCAGATTTCTGTTCTCTTCCTCAAAACAAAAAGGCAGAGTAAAGCAGCAGGAGGTCACCACACAAATGGCAATCATAAAATTGATCGGCCTATCAAACAACTGTCATCAAGAAGCGGAAAATAGATTAATGAGCATTCATTATCGACTGGTCAAGTAGCCTGGCAACAGCTCTCTTCAAACGCTGACAGCAGCAGGACTCCAAATCATTTCCAAGCGGGACAGGACCTTTCTTAGGCCACTGGTCAGTGATTTTGCTCTACACCACGTGGGGAAGATACAATACCGGCTGCTGTCTAAGCACAAATATTCCAAAATTTGAATTCCTTATCATGTAAGCACCAAGAAAGATGTGCAAATCTAGGTTAAGAGATGCACAACTAAATATTTTCAACAGCTTCTCATGGGTTGCTATTGCTGCCTCCTACCAAGTGAAAACACTAAGAGTAAAGTTTTGGAGATGAGCAACAAAGAAGTGGTGAGAAAACGAGTGGGTTCACATTGTAGACACCTTGTTAGTCTGGGCATCAAACTATCCTGATTTTACATACAGCTCAGCATATGTAGCATACATACAGATTATCTTTTCTGTGACGGGTTCAGATGGGATGCACACATATCTGGAGTCATCAGCCCACGTGCTCATGGCTGGCTCCTGTTCAAAACAGCCTGGCTCCAAAGACCTTGCAGGCACAGAGCGGAGGATATTTATTTTATCAGGTTTCCGAAGAAGTTCAAGAACATTTTTACAAAGGGCAATGAAAAGGGTGGAAAGCACCTAACGTCAGCAGTTGGCTCAAGACACATGGACTGGGTGGTTTGAACGCTGCCAAGATTGGGATTGTGTTGTTGTTGTGCAACAGATTAATGGCAGCCTTGTACAAAACATGTATTGGGGATTGCATTTTAGAGTGTTCTACATCAACGGATCAAAAGTGGGTGGCTTCTTGGTTTGCCTAAGGGACTGCTTCAATCAGGTGAAAATAAACAGAGACAGGGATGAATGCCAAAGACATAGCAGGGAAGTTCCAACTCGAGAAACCCCTGTACTACATAACTACAGCTTAAATCCAGTCACTTCTCCCCTGCCGCACGTTTCCTTGTTGCCGGATTCAGCAAGACCTACGAGGGATAATCACACTAGTGGTGTATGTTCCACAGGAAGAAGTTCCCTCTGCCTCCATTTCTCAGGTCACTTTTGCATCAGTGAGAAGCCCCATGAGCTGTCCTCCAGTCCCAACCGTCAAACCATCACAGAGGGATGGAGGGTACTCGTGCCCATTGATGCCATTTAAAGGTCTACCCTGTAGCTCATATTTGCTCAGTAATTTAACAAATGATATGAAATATGGGTCAATATGTAATGTTTCTTTTAATATTAAAAGATTGATTGCAGCAGGGGAAATTACTAGTGCAGAACATGCAAGTGTGATCCAACAGAAGCAAGTGCCTGTTCCAAAAGAGCTGAGATGCTGCTGCACAGAAAGAATCAGCATTTATCCGAGTGTCCTTAATAACTGAAGGGTTCACTGGCTTTGTTAGCCAACTCTAAAATAAATATCAGTACTGGAGTGGAGCTTGTGAGCCCTGTCTCCAAGGCCAGGACCCCAGAGGAGCAAGTGAGCACAAGCAGCATAGGTACAGCTAAGGATGCATAAGGAAATAAGAGGAGGATTTAGGTCAAACATGGCAATAGTGCTGTCCACTGTCAAGAGAAGCTGAAGAATAATCTTTAATAAGTGTTGCTGTGGAAGATGGAGTTTTGAGGCAGGATAAGAAGGAAGAAAACAAAGTTTTACTGGGGATCTTGGAGGAACAACCTCTCACAGGAGAGTCAAAGTTCAACAATCAGTGGTCAAAGACCCCTCCACAGGCTAAACAGCTTTTCTGTTAGTTCAAGTGAGGTGACAGGAGTGAAGTGGCTCCTTGCTCCCTCCCAGCTGCCATTGACTTCCAGAGCGGTGGAGCTAGTGCCCAGTGCTGGGCAGGCTGGCTGGAAGTAGTGTCTGGAGAGTGGACAGGTAGGAATCAGGGAAAGGAAGATGAGCAGTTTGTATCTGACAGGAAGGATGAGGTGAAGGGCAGTGGAGGGATCTTCAGAGAGGACCAAACGCAGCCATCAGTCGGGAGGGCTGAACCTTGCAGTACCAAGAAATGCAACATAAAATGAGATTTGACAGCTTTCATTGCTCTCTGAGAAGGATGGTGCAGGGAACTGAGACAGAAGATAGAGGAGACCTGGATGGAAGAACTTTATTTGTATCTAGGCTTTAAAAAAAAAACAAACCACACAAAAACCAAACCAGCAGCAGCCTCTCCATACACTCTGGATGTACTTGGCAAAAACAAAGTAAAAAAAAAATGTCTCAAGATAACCCAAGCACAGATCATAATTTAGCCTAAGCCAGAATCAATGATTCAGGTAACTCCAAAGCTTTGCCTTCACTGAGACAAAACACCGTTATTAGCAAAGATAAAGCCATTTGCTCTGAGGTCAATGAGATCAGAACATGTGAAGAAACTGAGTTCTGCTACCTCATTTTAATACTGTGTATTTTACTACACAAATAAATCATCATGCCACAAACCACTGGTTTTTGTAACGGGGGCAAACACCCTCTCTAGTGCCCTCTCATCAGTTCAGTCCTCCCCCTCCATGTCTTCCTTACCAGCAGCACCTTTTTTCTAAACTGAGTGAAAGTAAAAATATTTTTTTAAAAAAAATATATATATAAATATAATTCCAGCTCTTGCAATTGTTTGCAGTGCCAGCATCCCCCTGACAGTCTGTCAGTGAATCCCTCCCCAGAGGGAAGCTGTTCTGGGATGCTGATTGCTCAGTGTTGTGAGGTCCCGTTTGGGACCAATCTGAAAACAACGCTTCACCAAAGATCCCAAAAATGCCCCAGGATAACCTTTAGCCCAAATTATCGGTTGAGGTCCCAATGGCTTTTACACACTCAAGTGACCTCTTTCCCTCCCACCACCCTTCTGCTCCTGGCTTCAGATCTCCATAGAGAAGAAATTAAGAAACTCAGTTCCCAGGGGCCATTTTATTTATTAGTGGGCAAAATTCTCTTGGTTCCTTCACTGCTTTTCCCATAGCTTCTAGACAGCGTTCAGATGCCCTTCTGCTTGTGTTATCCATGTAAAGTTAAATTTAATTTAATTCAATTATGAGTGAAAGCCGCAGAAAGCCAATATGACAACTCCACCAGATACTCTTCCACTTGCCTGCCACAATTTCACCCATAAGGTCCTTTCCTCATTTTACTTCAAGATTCCTGACTGCCTCACAGTCTCATTTGCTTATTTTAAGACAAAAGCAGTAATTTGTCTTTTTAGTCATGTCAAAGATTTTTCGATGTAGGTAGAAATAAGTAAAGTTCTTGGATACTGTATTTCTTAAATAGTCAAACATTTGCTTTTTCTACTAGATTAGAAACAGGGAGCAGTTAATTTTCAGCACTAGGAGGGGCATTAGTCTGGCTGAGTGCTTCTAAGAGATGCATGCAAAAAAAATCACTATGCATTTCACAAAATATAAATAACTAAAATAAAATAGAGCTATATAATTATATGGCATTTTAATGGGATTTTATAATTATATTGCATTTTAATGGGATTTGGACAATTAACTCCCTTTAGCACTTTGCAAATCTCTGCCTTAGGCAATAACCTTGTGCCAGTGTCCACCCCAAACCAACGTGTAAAACTCACTCCAGGGTGACTTACGCCTCCGCTGAAGTACAGTCACCTCCATAATGAAAACTAGCCACTGGTGACCCGTTACAGTGGCCAGGACACAAATTGCTCTGCTTAGCCATAAGCCAGCGGGGGATTTCTCCACGCAAGATGTAACACCGAGAGCCTGCGAGTAGTAGCTGCATCCCACCGGCTTTCTTCTGCTTCACAGTCCAGCAAGGCTGACCGAGAGGGAAGAGCATCATTTCATCAGTCATTAATGCCGCATCATAAATCAATACGGAGAGGGATGCTGTCTTGGGAATCTCCCCGCTGAATACTAACCTGTGTCAACCTGTTCCTCTTTTAAGAGCTGGCAAGGCAAGACAGGTCCACAGACAAACTTACAGGTCAGGAAATCTAAGTTCTCCCTGGGAACTAAATTCTAAATAAAACCCATCCTTTCAGTGCAGTGCTATTTACAAAGGCTGCAAGTTTGCACTGCTCATTCCCTATTTAGCTCAGCCTTTCCCTAATATTCATTATCTCACTCTGACTTCTTGCTGTCTGCATATCCGTTGTCACCTTTTATTTAGGAGTGACTCATTCTTCCAAGGATTTAGTCAGCTGTGAACAGCCAAGTGAAGTACTGTGCATGGCCTAGCCAGGGAAAGAGAAACTCTGGAAGTGTCTGGACAAATCTATTGAGGTCATCTCCACTGCAGACAGATAACCCACTTGGAGTCTTTGGGAATTTTACTCCCAGAATTTAGGGTCAAATTATTGTTGCTGTCATGTCAACTTTAGATTGGGTGAAGTTGCAGGAGTCTCCTCCACTCCATCATGCCCCTCCAAAGCAGCAGCTATTTACCTCCCTTTTTCCTAAGCACAAGAAGCAAAATAGAACATTTTACTGTCTGTCCAGCAGCAGTGTCCAAGAGCAGAAGTTTGATCCACTATCGTGTTCTTCTACATCCCATAAAAAGAGCCTTCCCTGAGGAGCTCACCATCTTCTGCCCCTTGGAGCTACTGGGGCTCATTCCTGGCTGGCCAGGGGTGCATCCCAGTGGGACTCATCTGAAAACACGACTGCTGACATCTCATCTCCTCTGTTTATGGCCACCTTCTCCCCTGAGGAACTGGCTGGGTGGGTGGCTCACAGGTCCACCAGGAAGCTGCTTATGGCACAGGAGGTCAGGAGAAGCAAGAGGCTGCTTTTGGGTCTTAAGGGTGCAACCCTTACATCTGTGGGAAATGACAAGCCAGCCTTGGAGTCCAAGAGAGCTGGGTGTCCTCTCCATCAGCTCTGTGCTTACTCACAAGACAGGAAAAGGAGGCCCTGTATTAAATAAGAATTTACTTTAAGTTTTAAGAGCATGGCTGAGGATCACAGAGGTGTCTAAAATGCTCTGCTAGCAAAATGCATCCACCTTCCTCCTCCAATGAGTCTTATAAACTGGGCAAACCCTGTCAGTCTGAATACACTGTAAGCCAGCGAGGTGCGCATGGAGCCCCTGACAAGGCTGACTTCCACGATGCACTCACATGCAGTGCAACCAAAGAGGGTGACAAGTTACCGCAACACCTTCCCTCTCCGTGGCATAAGTACCACCTCTGCTTTGTCTGCTCACACTTTTTTGGTTTTGTTCAGAAGGATAAAATAACTCCACCTCTTTCTTCATCACCCACAGCCCTGTGCCTGCACGGGCTGGCCGTGCACCCGAGTCAGCTACGCAGCAACGGAACAGCTTTCTGCAGCCGCGTCCATCACAAGGTCAGATCTGCCTGGGACCGTCCTGCCAGTTCCTGGGACTGAAAAAAAACCCAACTTTGAAATTCCTATCTGCAAAACAAAGCCATCCCACAAAAACCACAACCAAAACAAGATAAAGGATAGGAAAAAGCAAAGATTTGCCCTGTTCTTTTACCCTTCTTACCAGAAAAGGGCAAAAGTCAGAACTGGTTTTGATCAAGGCCCTATTGTAGCTGAAAGCGATACATTTGAGGGATGAAAAAGGCACACAGATAAATGGTTCTAATTTTGGCGTATCCTGCTTACAAATGCACCACATAGTAAATCACCACAAACCAAAGTAGACGCCAGCAGAACTGGTATCACGAGAGCAATGCAGAATCCAGGCCCTGGTTTCAGTAATCCACAGCAGAACAAAACCTGCACACAGACGTCCACACCAGTACAGTCGCTTGGACTGGCCTGATGTTTCTTTCACCTCCGCCTTGCTTACATCTCCCAGGAAATGACATTGCTCGTCCCCCCCGCAAAAAAAAATAATCAGTTTGCTGAAACTAGAAAACTACATGTTTACTAAAACCAGATTGTAAGAGCATCAGCGGGTAAGAGTCACATCTGCAGAGATGAGCATTTCCCTGCAGAACTCATTTCAGAAGTAATTCTCATCCAATTAACAGAGTGAAACAAACTGTTGCTAGGCCTAAGGAATTTGCTTAGCCCATCTATTTGGACATTGCTTCCGCAGCTTTCGGTACAAGAAGAAGCTGGCAACGTGAGTTCCCTTCCCTGAAATCAGTAGGATCAAACAAAAAAATAGCCTCTCACGGATCAAAGCCACACATGACAGTAACTGTAACCATCCAAATTACACAGCAGCAAAACAACTGCACAGTCACAGTCAGATCATGAAATTAACCCTGCTCAAAAAAAAAAGTTGAGCTTTATTGGATGCAATACAGTTCAGATTCCAAATCTGTAAGGATTTGTCACAAGGTATAGCTCCACCACATTTCCAAAACAAAATAAAATTAAGGAGAAACCACTCTTCCTACAGAAACAGGAAAAACAAAGAGAATGGAGAACTCCCTTCTTAAATAAGAGTTCTCTAAGAGTTGTTCGGCTTGCTCCAGTCACAGCCCAGTATGCGTCAGGCAAAGCCTGTGGGAAAGAGATGGGACAGAACCTACATCAGCCTATTTCTTGTTCTCCCTATCTAGGCTAAGCTTACTTTTCACAACACACGGGTACTAAACTGAAAAATACCAAGCAAGGAGCTCAAAATGGAACCCCTGTTCCCGGTAGTGCTTTCCTGCTGTTGTTTGTAAAGGCCCAGGAGAGTCCCAAAAGAGAGGACAAATCTCTTCTTGCTCACCTACCATATTATAAGGAAATCCTTCACAGTCTGGGGTGTAGATTGTATCACAAAATAAAGCAAGATTTTGCAGGAGTGCTTTCAGACTCCAAATGGTGGTTGTCTCACCACAGCATTAAGAAAGAAAAATTCATTTCCACAGATCTTCCACCAAGTTGAACATTTAGACCATCTCTTTGGCATCAGACCATCCAGTTGCATCTTGAACCCTTCCCACATCTCCTTACGACAGTGAACAAACAGCCCCGAGCAGCAGGGACTTTTCTTCTTATAGAAACTCTTCACCCAACTTCTACACCCTTCCACCCTGTAATGACTCAGAGTTTGAAAAATATTCCTTGTGATTAGCAATCCAGTCAAATTAGATTCACATTGCTTCTCCTTTGGCTCAACTATGCCTGCAATCCTCTCTTTAGCTCTGGTTAACCACCGTTTGACAGTCGGGTCCCGCATCCAGATTAAATCCAAACAGCGTGTTTCCCGATGGCATCACCGGCCTGGATGCTCTGCTTCCCCTCAGCGCTGCCAGACACGGGAGGAGCCAACGCAAAAAGCACGCAGCAAGCCGCTCTACCAGGAGACAAAGCCACCCAAGGTGCTTCTCCTTAGAGTCTGCCAAAACTCACGGCCCACTCTCCTCTTCCAGCTTTCCTCCCTGAAAGCATCCCAAATATAAAACATATGAAAAGCACACGGGGACACAGGAGGAGGGAGAGGAATGGAAGTGAAGATTTCTGTAATTAAAATTTTTCAAAGGTTCTTCTCTTTTATACGCCTCAATGCAAAAATAGGACTAAAGAAATTTCTTTTCTTCTTTATTGTCTCCCCTTTGTATTTTCTGCCTTTCCAAGCCTCTCTGATTTTGGCAAAGTTAGAGTGGCAAAATTTGACTGCTACCTTTTTGTCCTCCATTTTTCTTTGGAAACTTTACACAAGTTTTTTGGGTTTTTTTTTGTCCCCCTCCTCAAAGAGTGGGGAAAGGAAAATGTAGAAGAACATATCCCTAAGAAACCCTAAACTTCATTCATGCAACTGCATCAGGAGTTTAAAAATGCTGGAGGTGGTAGAAAGGAGCATTCAAGAAAATCCAAAGAAAAAAATTCAAACACAAAATGAAATATTTGTTTCTGAAACAAAACTAGAGGTTTGATTCCTTTCCATCTCTCTATGAAGGAATAGAAAAGTATTTTCTTTCAGTTAAGCATAACTTTCTACTAAAATCCTTTGGGGGGGTAATAAATAATCTTAACTCTGCTTTTTATAAGCAGAGCAGTTTGACATGCACTATTAAAGGCGCCTGGTGTGCCATTGCCACTGCAGTCCCCTGTGTCATACACCGAACACCTGTCCAGTGCACTCCACTCCAGAGAGCTGTTCCAGTTTATCTTGGGAAAATCATGGGGCTAAAAAACTGCAAAACATCCCTGTCCTTCTCCGGACAGAGAATCAACCAGCGAGATCACCCACATACGGTGAAAATACTGCAAGCGCGTTAACGGTCCTCCCCGAGTCTGTGAACAGCAGCTGAATGACCAGTAAGTTCTGCTCTGGACCGCGGCGCACACATGTTCTACCAGACTTTGTAACCAAGTCAAGATCTTCAAACAACTGAGGGAGCCATTATGGAAGCCAAAAGGCAGCTTGAACTTTTAGATCAAAAAGTCTTGATCTACACAGAAACAGTTTTATTACAAACATGTTCACCATCCTAAAAGGAGCCCACACGCCCCGACCGTTCACCTTCAGTTAGGAAATTCCCTTCCACCAGCACGCCGAATGCACGTGCTGCTTGCTTTCATCAAAGAAACACTGAGCCGGCAGGGAAGGAGGGGGAGAGCTGTTGGCACTAGGGGAATTGGCGAGCTACAGAATCAGAAAGTAATTTCTAAAACCCTGAACACTTCAGCAACAAACGGGCACTCCGAGGAGGTGCAGGTCCTGCAACTGCCCCTCTGCCAGCAAGGCAGCAGCCGGAGAACAGGACCATACCTGCTGAAGGACAGCCCGGAGCAGGGATTCACCTGGCACAAGGGGGAACACACAGCAGCAAAACACAATCAGCACTTTCTGCTTGCGGGGTCCCTTCCTCGGTATGGAGACACCCTGTGATTTGTGCCGTATCAGGGCACGCGTTCAGTTTCCACACTCACCCCCATGCGCAGGTCCTGCCCTGTTTGCCCATCAGCAAGAGGCAGAGCCCAGCCCAGCCGCTGGAGCATCTCCCAGGTGCACCTAAGCAAAGCGGCCTCATGCGGGAAACCTCCCTCCAGCACCCACAGAGGAGAAGGTACGAAATCAAAAGCTTTGTCACATGAAGCATCCAAAAGGGACAGATGGAAATGTAAACCAAAAGCAAGATTTCCAAGGAGCATTTGTTTGTAATGCAGCAAGACCAACCCAGCCCTCATCGCTTCAGCTGTTCACACATCTCACCTCTCCTCATGTCCCTCTTTCCTGGAAGGGGAGTGAAGGATGACCTCTGCTTTTCCTGCCTCTGCTACAGGACAGCCTCCAGATGGCCAAGCAGAAAGAAATAAGGTTTAATTTGCCCCAGCACCAACTGCCAGCCTCTCCTGGAGCTTCACACCCCATCCCTGGGCTGATCCAAAGCACCAAGGGCCTCAGCCAAAGCCCCTCTGGCTCTAGGAGCAGGCTATGGTTTCCATCCTCAAAGGTCTGACCCAAGGGCTTTTTGCACAGGCAAATTCACATCCAAATTCAGGCCCCAAACACTATGCTAGCATCTACGTGTGAGAGTTGTTTGGGCTCAGGCCACCTCGGTAGTTCTCCTGCTGCCACCAGTGAAGAGAGTCCACAACCCCAAGGAGTCAGTCTGGGAACGTCACACCACTAAGCGGTGTGGGTTTGCAGAAGGTCAAGTGGCCAGAAAACAAGGCCCTGCACAATGGGGAATGAAAATTAAATGGGAAGAAAACAAAGATGGGAAGGAGGGAGGCACGGGATATATGACTGACATTTTATAGTCTCCACCCCACTTTGCTGTGCCTAAAAGCCCTAAATATGGGAACAAAGCCATATTTACAGGCCCATTCCAAAGCTACCAAGAGCAGCGGGAATCATCTCACTGGGTTTGCTGGGTTCAGCTCCACAAGGCAGCACATATATGAGTTTCCCTGAGGGCATGGGCAGGACTGTCATCGGATCTCGGAGCAGCTGAGTCTTGTGAACTTCCCAGACTTGCCCTCTGGAGGGCTGGGGGCTGAACTCCCCACCAAAAGCCACATTATAAGGTTCTCCTGCGAATGGCAGATCTTTCCTTCTCTCAGTGGATGCCCAGGAGCATGGACTATCCTCCTGATAACAAAGACGTGTCTTTCTGCCTGAGACGTCCCAGCCATTTCCCAAAAGTCCCTGTGTGGCTCAGAGCAGCTACCTTTCCAAGTAATGTCTTTTTAATTTCCCCAAGAACACTTTGTGGTGCCGTTAAAGTACCCCTCCAGAAAACATGCTATTACACAGCTTGGAAACTTAATTAAACAACACATACAATTCATTTTCAGCAGCTAATGCAGCACAGAGGAAGATGATCTGCCATGCTCTTGCTTACTTCAGTGCCACTTCCAAGCAGCTCTGAAATTTCTGGGCAGATAAACAGCCCCATCCTGCTCCCCTCTGACACCTTTGTCACCTGTGATCACACAGAGTTATTCTGTGCAAAAGGGGATCTTCTCAAAGAGCAGATACCACAGCCCAAAAGCCTCACAACCGACTGCCCTCCACATTGGCTTTGGTGCAGAGCTGCCAAAGCTGTTAGCACTGGTAAAATTTTTCTATTTCTTCAAACCATACCGTGTGTTTTCCTTGAAGACACTTCTTGGCACGTAATTCTTATTGTCTAGCCCATTGCTTTGTATGCAATAAGGTCTCTCAGCTGTTACCCATGGCTCATTTTTCAGTTTGAATTTCCCCTTTCACTCTCAAGGTAAAATAGAGAAGGAAAGGACCGATCAGGTTTTCTAATGAGATTATTCAGACTTGCTTCGCTATTTCTCTGCAAGCTTTAAAAGCAGGCAATAACAGTATGAAAAATTAGCAAACTGTTGTTAATTTGTCTCACTCTTCTGAGATACTACATGCCAATTTCCATTTTCTTCTGCTTTGGATTTTTCTTAACACCATTCCTACAAACAAAGGAAGGTTTGTAGGTCCATTCCCAATTATACTGCTGAAATGAGGAAGAAAAAAGTGAATCTTGAGGAGATCGATGCTTTGCTTCCATAGAACAAATGACCCCACTCAGCAGCTTGCTAATTTATCATTGTTCATTAAAAAAAATCAACTTTATTGCAAGTTTAATACCTTTTGTTTCCCTGGAAATGCAGTATTTGCCTTGCCTCTCCTGCACAATATGACAGAAGAGAGAAAAAATCCACCCAAAGTGATGTGACAGCTCTCGGTGTTACTAATAATACTTCAATACGAGCAGCTCCCCGATTGTATCGCCAGGAGTCACTGATAAAAGGCACCGAGAGGCAATATCCCCTGTGGAGATTGGGAGCATCAGGTAAATTCCTTCATTGTGCTCTGAAGTGCCCAGGGCTTATCAGCAAGGCTAGGACTGTGTTACCTTGTCAGGAAAAGGCTGGGACCTGCAGGGGCAGAAGACAACTGAATCAGAGTTCAGCCCAAGCCCATCATTGAACAGGAGCTTACAGGAGGTTTCTCTCTGGCTCCTGGAGCTGGTGGAGGGCACATCTGTGTGGGATCTCTGCTGGGATCACACAGGCTGGATCCTCACACCGCAGACATAACCACCCAGACCATTGTATTTTTTAGCCTCCTCCATGCATCTGATGAGAGATGGGCCCAAGGAAAAGTTAAGTCCTAAAGGCCACATCTCCAAACCGCAACCATGCCAGAATCCTCCCTGAAGTTTAAACATTGCTGTAGTTCAGCTCAAGAAGCACAGTGCTGGTTTGACACAAACCCTGTCTGCGATGAGCAGGAGCAGCTTCCCTCCATCCCATCCCGGCACACAGCCTTAGCCACACTCAACCCTCCCTGCAGCGAGTGGTCCCCCAGCTGTCCTCCTCTCCCCCTCAGAGAGGGGCTGGCAAGGCAGGAAGTCTTTCTTGATCTGTTAACAGCCCCCATCACAGACCCATATTCCAAGGAGCAGGGGAACACTAATTAAAGGAGCAAATATGCCCTGGTTTTGAATAGGCAAGGGAGTCCCCGGCACAGCCTGGATCTGGAACCAGCTGGCTCATTGCAGGGCAAACAGCTGCTTGATTTGTCAGGCTTCCCCGCCTGCTCAGCCCAGCACCGGGCTGCAGACACACTGAAAGAGAGATTTCCACCAACACATGCGAGACCCCACCTTCCCCTCCCTCAAGCAGGCACATAAGCCATCCCTTTAAATGGGGTTGCTGTTAATTAACCCACTTTAAGTCCCTTTATACAGAAAATAAGCCCCTTTATACAGAAAAAAAGGAATACTTTTCTTTCTGTGGATACCCAGCTTCATCTGCCAGCTCCCACTAGATTGTACAAAAGTGAGCTCTCTTTTTACTTGCAGGGAGAGGGATTTTGCACATGCAGGAAGATCCTCAGCAGAGAAAGGCCTCCTGAAACAGGACAGAGGTGGAAATACCAGCTCATTTCACTGCAAAGCACAAGTAGAACTGTGGAATGAAAGGAGCTCATTCCAAGTACTCTGTTGGGAACATTTGTTCATAGCACTGTTCATAGAGGGACTTTTGTCTTTGATGTGTCTATGTTTATTGGAAAAATGAGCAGGTAGAATATCTATCATGCACTCATGTTGAGGACTCTCCTTTCTTTACTGCTATTTACATACATAAACTTTCCATCATTTCGCTCAAAAGCCAAGTCATCCTCCTTCCCCATCAAAAGACCTGCAAACCCCAGAGAAACTACTGGAAAAAAAACCCACATTTCTTTTATAGCATATTTTAAATATAAAAGGTATCTCAAAGTAAAGACTGAGTATGCGACTTACTAATTTGTTGCCAATAACTCAAACAGATTCACATGCTTCATGCCACACTTACCTGTGAAAAAAACCCAAACAAACAGATTCCCAAAGTTTTGTCAGGCAGTTTCTCCCCTTTCATTCCTGTTATGAAGTTTTAGGTTATTTTAAAACTACAAAACACTCAAAGCTCTCAGAGCTTCTGTTATTTCTGGTAGTTTGCTGGCCTTGAACCTGAACTTTCAAGAAAGCCTGCCTTCACTGCAAGACGTCCAAAAAGTACGTTTACAGGGAAATTGTTACCCTTAGATTAAAGCCCAGCAGAGATGGAGCACTGAGGTCCCAACACAGATTGCTAAATGAGGTAAACTTCACTGGGAAGCGTACAACCAGGTGAAATCCGTGACCTTGGGGTAAAAGCTGGAATACCACTAATCCCTAGCACTTGAAAAAAAAAAATAAAATCAAGAGTCAGGCCTCAAAATAAATACACACAAACAAACAGCAATCTTGGGGTTGAGGACGGGGAAGGTTCCTCTTTAACATGCAGCCAGCTCAGATTTCCACTCACTCATCCATGGATGTGGAACATAGGAAATGGCATCCCTTAAGGGATGCGGAGAGTATCCCCTGAATCCAAAGGCCTTAAGGAAAACCTCAAAACAGCAAAATTTGGAATAAAATAACACTGTGAGGTAGGCTTTGCACCAGTATCCACACACCCCTTTTTCCAAATGAAGACAAAATTCCCAGTTTGCATCATTTTACTTTAGGATACTCCTTGGAGAAAGATCCTTTCTGGCTTCTCTTCGCCATCATGTGTTTTTCTCTACTTCCCCCTCCCTTTAACCTAATTTGTTCCTTAGATGTTAAACTCAGCCATGCTGATTTCATAACTAGTTCATAATATTTTTACATTAAAATTTTACATGCTAAGAGACCAAAAAACTATGTGAAGAAGCCTCTACTGTTATTTCTTGTTTCTGCCTCAGAGAAGACACCGTTGCTTACACAGCTCACACTTATCCAACACATCGCCGGTACAGCGGAGCTCTGTATCGGCCGCGCCACCCGTATTTCTTCTCTCCACCCCCCAACCGTGCCCGTCTGACTGCCGGACCCCAGGCATGATTTTAATGGGTGACTTTTATAGGTGTGACAGCTGGAGTAAAGTACTTAGCGCTTGTGAAAATCACGTCTCTTGTCTCCAAAGCCAACCCGGGCATTCAAAAATCATTACTCAGATTCTAAAAAATAATGAGATTGGCTTAGAAAACAAGATGGTTTTAGATATTATATGTTTTATTTGCCTTATGGTGTTTCTGCCTTTTGCAAATATGTATTTGTTGAGCCTTCCTTCTTTTTCCCTTCACAGCAAGGAAAACTGGAAACTGGCTTCTAAAGGAAAATGGAAAATCTTCCCATATATTTTCAGAAAAATATACAACCTCATCAGATTGGTGATAACCCATGGAAGTGAAAAACAGTGCACATCCCCATTAGAAGCATGTTTTCTCATACAGGTTTTTTCACAACAAAAAGGGTACTGGAAATGTTTTCTTCCCTTGTGGGTGCTGTTGGTTGGGATTTAGTCTGTCACCCAGTCTCTCCCAATTGTCACAAAGGGGACACCTACATTCAATAATCAAGCACATTTGCGCTTGGACTGACAGATCAATACAAAACAGATTTCAGAAGAAGCCTCTTACACTGCTGGAATTGTCACCCTCACTTCACACAGCCTGAGATACCACAGGAGACTGTGCCCTTGGGCTGCGCGAGGGGCTCTACTAAACCCATCAGTGTCCCCCCAGGTTCGAGATGGGATAATCAAGCAGCCTGAAGTCTGGCTCTTTTTTGATCCCAAGATTTCCAAAGCTCTGGGGAAGGCTTGATGCAAGACCTGGCTTTGTATCTTATTCACTTTAAGGGTGGGAGATGAGGGAGCAAAACATTAATTGTAATTATCATGTTGCACAGCATGTCTAAACCAACCTACTCCTCCAGCACTCCCACATACAGCAGGGCAGACTGGCCTAAGCTGGTAGAAGCCCACCAGACATCAGAGAGGCTGTTAAGTGACACACTATGGACAGACTTGCAGGTTCCTCCTTGAATTAAAAAATGCAAATGATTCCACAGAGAAAGAGTTTTTAACATATCTTTATACATTTCAGCCTTTCAATTCTTTGATTTCCACTGTTGAATTCTTCACTGGGAGAAGGGGGATGGCAAGATGACACACCTATTAGTGGAAATAATCAAATGAAAGCTTGCCATGAAAAAAGGAGTCCATCATCTCAGAATCCCAAGCCAGCAGGAAGAGCACACTTCCACCTTCTCCCTTATGATTCAAAAGTAACACCTCATTTAACAGGGCAATCCACACCCTTGCACTCTTTGCTGGCAGCATATCAACATCAGTGAGATGGCACTGCTCAGCAGCAGCCTGACCAAACGATAAGATTTGGTGCTGCCAGACCACCCTGGAATACAAGATGACTGAGACACTCAACAAGTTACCAGGCTGAAAGCTTTCAAGAGCCATCATGGCTGTTTCCCAGTTCTTCTTCCAAGGTATAAACCTACCTCCTTTTCCAAGAAGTTTTCTTAGAAGTCAAGCAGCCAACATACCAGTGCCATGATGATGCAGGGGACCAGGACTTGGTAGCTGTTTGCCCATGCTTCGCTTCCTGCATTATAACCAGAATCAGTTTTGGCTGGAGATGGTGCAGACCAATCATGTTGCTACTGAAGTTAATAGGAGTTAATTTTCCTCCCACTTTCACCTGTGTTGGGTAACTTAAGGACCTTCAGCTGTCAGTGCAGTCAGAGATGGAGTTACAGTGAGGTGGAGAAAGTGGGATGCACAGCCAGTGCGAAACAAAAATGAATGCAGGAGCAAAGACCATCACAATCCACCCCACGTAAGATAATTCCAGAGGCCTATCTTTATATAACACATATTTGGAAGGGATATGCATACTTACTGCCTCCCTTTTCTCCCTGCAAACTCCCCGTGCTTCTCTAATAAGAGACCCTGGTAAAACAAACTAAACAGACATAGCCTTTCAAAGAAGGCATCAATGCCCTAAAATAAATAATCCTTTAAACCCTTGTGCATTGCAGCACTTGCTGGGCCTTAGGCAGGGGAAAACAAGACAAACTGAAGCTGTGAAATATGAAGTGAGACAGGAATGAGAAAACATTCCTTTCTCCTGAGGAAGCGTACGCAGAGCTGCAAGCATTTTGATCTACCAGTTCAAAGGCCTTGCAAATCAGTTGCCTTGCGCACACACGGAGCTGAGAAAGGGCTCTTGTTGAGCGCGTGTAGTGTGGGCCCGTAAGCGGGAGGTGTCCCAGCAGCACCGGGAGATGAAGAGAACCAGCAGCAGGAAAACACCGGTCTTGCTCTTCCTATCTCCTTTGCTGTTATTGTTTTATTCAGCTTTCTTTCCTTCCTAAAACTTCTCTTTCTGCTTAGAAAAGAACCGTGATTGTGCATGAATGGGAGGATGTTTTCCAAAATACTTGTGTAACACTGGTATCTCAGCATCTTAAAACACCTACCTAGGGACCAAGGACCTGGCTCAGTTTAGATCAAGTCAGAGACACAAAGACAACCAAGACCAAAGCTGAGCCACTGTCATCATCCAGTGTCTCGGCGAGCCATCCTTGTCCTCTGGCCTTCCCAACTGTCCTTCCCGTAACAACGAGAATAGAAGACATCCAGTAGCTGCCGACAAGGGAACAAATGAAATATGCTGTGGCAGTAAGTTAAGTTTACTCAGCTTGAAGGAAACAATATGAGGCATTCCAAAAGCAAACAATTACACTGTCCCTAACTAAAGCTGTCACTCTAAAGAGCCTTGCACAGAAGAATCAAGACTTGCCCATTGCAGTCCTGCCACCTCTGAATGTATCTCTCTTCACAATTTATTTTTAACTTCTTTGGACACAAACTTTCCCTTGCTGTTGTACATGTATAAATGTGGCCTTCTTGAAGATGGAGGCTGCCAGGCTGTGATAAAGGCTTGAAAGGTGGTCTAGCACCCCTGCAGTCTCTCCAAGAGCTTCTGCGTCCTTTGCAGAAATGTTATTTCACAACTTCTCGAAGCACCTCAATAGATTTTGACAGATAGCCCTGTGCCTCATGTAAGCACCAGCATGCTAACGGGACTGTTTTTCCTATCCAGCCAACAATGAAAAACATAAGGAACACGGCACTGACGTGTGCAGGCACCAACTCTTCGTTTCTAACAATAGCTGCTTCTGGCCGTTTCTGATTTCCCTCCCTCATCAGAACCTAGTTGTTACTGTCAATTGTCTTCCAATGGAGTGGCACATCTTATTCCAAGGGAAGAAACTTAAAACATATTTCAAAAGTGTTCAATCAAGCCTGTCAGTACAATATCTGGTGAGAGAAGACCAATGAGGAACACCAGAACTTGAATGGTTTACTGCTTCACACCATGTATTGCTATACTTACCTGTGCGTACAGGCATCAGCAAGGTGCGGGCAGCGCAGAACTTTTTGGTTAAGCACTGGAGATCTGCATCTCAGATGGTAACAAGAATTTAAGTTCTCTCTGCTGTGCATTTATATAAACACCCCCTGAAGATGCTCTTCAGTCCCAGCTGTGTGTGAGCTGACGGTAGTGCATACAAGATCTAATAAGAAGACAACTATTTTGCTTCATGGAACTTTCGAGCTTTCAGTATTTCAGTGCCTCCTACAAAGAGTTGAAAACAAACCTATTCCAGTGTTTTAAAGTAGCAGAATCATTCTGAAGCATCATCCACACTTAAATGGGAGTCTTTCCAATCAGGACGTGCAAACCCAGTGATGATTGTACTGAGCTGAGATGTAACAGATTCAAATACTAGTCCCTGATGTGAGATGAAATTGCCCTGACAGATGAGGGACCCTGAACCTCCAACCCCTGCTTCAGTGCTTGCACTAGCTCTGCGTATGCGTCTGTAGGGCCAGACTTATAAGCAGGCGCATGTACATGCTCAACGACTTCAACATGGGCAGCTGGCAGCGCAGCAGTGGAGCGGCAGACCCTGCTAACAGCTTGACAACGTATCTCCTGTCAGTAGGTGCCCTGCCTTACAAGAAGTTGATCATTCTCAATCGCTGAGAAACTGAAGAGTAATGAGCAATCTGTAAGAGTGTCTTATGTACTCAGATCTCAGAGTTCAGCACCTCAGTTCAGAAGAGCCAAAGGGGACATTCTTGTCAGCTTCCCCCTCATTATTTTGTAGAATGCCACATCTCCTCTTTCTTCACCTCTGTTTTACACCAGCACTCCATTAAGACACAGCTTCTTAAACAAGGACTCTTTTCCATGTGCCAGATGCAGAAGTGACACCTAAGTAATCCCAGGAAGCAAGGGAGATGGATCCAAAGGTGAATATTATCTAGAGTGATTTCTACAACAATCTTTCATATCCCACTGTTCGACTTAGTCCTCCAGATACAAGTATTTTCTCCGCTATGCACGTCTCAGGGACTTCCTCTTAGTTTTTACAGCAAGGAGACCAAAGCAAAAACTACTTTTTAAAAGATTTTTTGAAATACAGATTCATCTAGAACTTTAAGGAGTACATACACATGCTGTTAAAATATTATTCTCTTTTCTAAAATATGTATGTAATATTAGATCCGCCTCTGCTGAATTTCACTTGACCTTGCCATAACTTAAACGAATTCTGAGACCAAAGAGAAGCCTTCTCCTCATTTAAGGGAAAGAGGTCCGGCTTTGTACTTCCAGTGCTTCCAGAACAAGCGAAGGATGGTATGAAGAACACCTCTGTTCGCCCTGTTGCACTGTCAAGCACTTGAGACAGGGATGGGAAAGAACCAGCGTTGTGCAACAATCCCCTTCCACAGCGTAATTAACTCTCATTTTCCCTGGCCCTGGAGTGCTTGTCTCCCTCACCCATAACTGAAAGTAACACCAGAAAGCTCTGGAGGCAAGGGAGGGGACAAAAGCAGCTACTGAAAGCTATTTTCTCTGTTGGCTCTGTGTTGCTTGCTTAGGTAACTGGAGAGGATTGGTTCATTGGCTAATGTTTTTCATCACAGAGGTCATCGTAAATAAATTCTGCATGCACATCATGTTGAAATGGAGAAATCAGGAGAGTGAGACTCACAAACTTGAAATTACACTCTCAGGGGATCACCCAACAGCCTTGGGCAACCTGTTCCTCTTCCATTCCACTATAAAATGCTCTTTCACCAGGACACCAAAAAAGCTTGAATCAGCTGAGACCACTGCCTGTCCCATTGCTTTGCCATCACCTCATTGTTTCCCCACACTCCTAACATCTCCAGTTCCCCTTCTAGCCCTCCTGGGAGCCGTGTGGGGCTGAATCTGGCACAGCCTTGACGCTCCCAGCAGCCATTCAGGCCGGGGGACCCAAGGCACAGTGTGACCCATGCCTCACTTCACTCACCCGTGAAATGGAAGCCAAGATGCTGTTTTCTACAGAAGGCTGGAGACTGGGTGTCAGCTCAGGAGCTGCCCCGCGCCGTGACAAGGATGAAGTAGGATCTTCATGTGCTCTGCGTCTTTTGAGACCACAGACCCAGGGCAGCCGGTCAGATGGACGTAGCTTGCTGGTTACCAGTTGAACTATCCTGACTTGTATCTCATGGGTACTTGATAATGAGCAATCTAAGTACTCAGATGCTTGAACAGAAGGAGGCATTGCTTTCTAATTAGAGCCACGGACACCAAAAGAACTATATAGCTAATAAGCACAGACAGAATCATCGTTAGAGGAGAGTTTATTAAGATACTTACAACTGAGATTGTAGCCATTTGTTCTGCCAATAAGCCTAGGCAAACCTGATGCCTGGTGTCCTTTAAACCTCAACAAGCTTAATTAGACTAGTTGAGGATATTTGATACCCTATCGCTTTAGCCCCTCTAAAAATAATCACATCGTATGTCCTATTTATTAATTTTGATTTATATCAAGACACTCCTCTGTTTCTCTAGGGGGCATTTACAAAAGTTAAAACGCAGAACCAGCCAATAAATCCATCCTGTATGTAATGAAATGACCTTCAAGGAAGTAAAACCCATCTCCCTGAAAAGCCAGAGAGGCCTTTGTTGGATTTGCTGAAGGTAAGTACAGCTTGAAAGACGGCATCTTTGCCTAAGAGGTTAGAAAAAGTGGTAGCTATCACGTTTGAGCTTATTATTAAAAGTGACAATTATCTCCGCACGCTTCCAATTGGAACTTCTGATTTCATAGACTATAACGAATGCACCGCTGCTGTTCTGGATGGCCTAGCATTAATAAAGCAAAGCGATTTTGAACGCCCAAGGCCGGGACCTGAGGGACAGCAGATGGTGCCCAGGATACCCATTCTCACATTAGCATAAGAATGGTACGGAGGGGTCACAGATTGCCTTTAAGCAAGCTTTCGGTCGTCCACACAATCTCTGCCTCCTACCAAATGAGACAACAGCATTGTTGTGGTTTTCTAATTTAGGTAATCCGTGCTTCGTTACATAAAACGTATTTCACAAGCAAGGCAAGCAATAAAGAAATCCATCTCCTAACAAATTGCACTCTGTAAGCACCTTATTCAAACTTTGGACACACAACAAAAGGACATGAACAGTCCTTGCTCGTACACATTAAAACACTTCCGGACAGATGACTTTGAGTTCTTAAAATGAGACTTTTTTTTTTTTTTCTTAAATTGCTTCTCATTTGTGTGCAATCAATTGCAGCTGTAATTGGTTGTAAGCACAAATGCTGTATCCATTGATATCAAACCTGACTCTCGTTGGGAATCAGAACAAATTACAAAGAGAAAACTGGAAGCTGCACCTCGAATTCTTTAAATATAGCATGAAATCCACATGCTTACCTGGATTCAAAAATAAGACTGTCCTGATCTCCAAAATGGCAAAACTCACTCCATTCCTAATTTCAACCTCAGAGTTAAGTGAAAAGCAGCCAAGGACTCTCCAGAGAGAAGTTCAGATCAAGACTCAGGATATCACATGCAATCTCTCACGAGATATTTTGCCTTTTCTAGTAAACATAGGTAAGTTCCGCTTTAAATAAGGTGTTTCACAGAATGTGTGTTGGTGTCTTAATAATGAACAGAGCTTTGTGTGTTTAGATGTCTGTCTTCTTGGCTGAGTTAATTCAGAGTTCAGAATTAATTAATTAATAATTAATTTCTGATTTCTGAAAATACGACTTCGCAGTCCTTTTGTAGTTCACCCTTTGTGCCCCTTGGAGAGGGATGCTAAGCCGAGTTTGTTTCCTGGCTGATTATTAAGCATCAAGAGAATGTTTCAACTCCAGTCATCACACACATCAGTCAAATCAAATCTGGAAAACCTAGGAGAAGAAGTCAGTTTATCAAAAAACAGGAAGCGCATTAATTGAGAGATAGCCTACTACCTTACAAGCTCTCTGCAAGAAAGGCACAGAAAGGCAGAGCTCTTTTTTTTTTTCTCCATTCAACAAAGACAAAGAAAAAAAGGAGGTGTAACTTCCCCTCCCAAACCCAAGGGATTACGAAGAGGAGCTAAACCAATCCACGTGGATATCATGCGCCCATGTACCTCTTCCTTATCACTGCGCTTATTCCAGAAAATGGCAATCATGGCTTCACTGCTTGGATCCCTCTTGAGATCCCCATGATGGGAATGTCTGAAGT
The DNA here is from genome assembly GCF_036417535.1 of Chlamydotis macqueenii. Lineage (NCBI taxonomy): Eukaryota > Metazoa > Chordata > Aves > Otidiformes > Otididae > Chlamydotis > Chlamydotis macqueenii. Next base: position 3,798,157 of record NC_141566.1, read on the forward strand.
GAAGACTGATATTAAAAATCTGCAGAGTTTCAAATAGATGGTTAACCTCATTCCAAGTCAAAAGTGCAAAACCCTATGGATGACAGTGCCATGGATTCACTAGAACGGATCTCGGCAAGCTAAACAAGCCCTTAGTTTCCTTAGCTGTTCTCTGAAACAAGCCTGACGAAGAGCTCGCAAAGGCAAGTCACGCCATACCACAGGCACACCCCAGATTCCAGACATGGGTGATGGGGAGGCAGCTGAGAATTACAGATTTACACACAACACAAACTGGCACAAGGAACAGACGAAAATCTTTTGTTGATGTTGCTGTTCTTGCTTCTCATGCAACACAGTTTTCATTCCCTAAAGCCAACGTACTAATTGCCAACTGAAAATAAGTCATCTCATCATCTTACTTGAATAAATACCAATAGTTCTTGAGCTTGACTGGAAAATTCAAGAAGCCATACGATTTCTGTATCTGGTTCAGCACATTTCCTTCTAAAAGAACTGCTTGAAAATGATGAGTTCTCTAGAAACATTTTGGAATTGTGGAAAGCTTTTGAATAAACTGGAGGATGTTTATTGTTTTTCACAGGATCGCTGGACTCCACTGAATTTGAGTGTCCCTTCTTGGATGAGAAGTTCAGAGGAAGGCTGAGGATTTTGTGATTGACAGATGAAATACGAAAAAACACCAGGGACAGGGACTGAAAGCTGGTTCCCTATGTAATCTGAAGCAGAGCTGCTCAGGCCTTATTTTTCAGAACTGCTGAGCTTCAAGAATTTCAGTTTTCACTCAACTTCCTTCCAATCAGTTACTCCTGGGAATGGAAGTTCTAAAAATGATACCAAATGAGAATTTGCATCTTTGCCACTGGAAGGTAGCCCACTGAAAAGACCCACTGTTCAACACTCAGCATTGTTTAACAGAGAAAATGTAAATCTAGCAGTGTTTCTTGACACTACCTTCAGGGAAAGAACTTTCCAGTGTTGCAGGTGTCTCCTTGTAAGTGGTTCCAGAAGGCGAGCAGATGCAGAGAGGTGGTAACACTTGCTGCAGGGGAAGTGTCATCTCCTCCTGTCAGTGCTAAGACTTCTCACACTCATCACAGAGTGAGAATGAGAGAAGGGAAGAAGACAAACACAAACATTACAGTAAAGCACTATGTAAGGATATCACACTGCATTTATGCTGGATATTTATAGCCATAGAGTTGGCATGATGTCCACAAAAGTATTATTTTTAAATTATCTTTAATATCTAATTTATTCTTCTCAGATTCTGCTAAGCAGACAAATCGGGGTGGTCTACAGAAAAAAATACACTGTAGCTAAAGCACTGCAGGCAAGTGCTGAACATTCTGTAAAAACATAAACAGTTTCTTGCCTGCAAATCTCCTCTCCCTCAGATTTCTCATCTTTCACTCCTCAGTTCCGAAGATACTCAAATTTCCTCAGTTCTGTGGTTACCTGGAGTTTTCTCATGGAAACAAGCACCAAATGCGTCATGGAGAAAACAAACAACAGGCAAAAATCCCCTAAAAACAGCCCTTCAGCTTATTATTCCCTTATTCTTCCTGTGCGGGCTCAGAGCCAAAGATACTGCAGTCACAGCTGAGGAGATGAGTGGTAGACATCGTTAGAGAAAAAAAAAAATAAAATAAACAGTTCTTAAAGGTATCATTTTTCCCCTGATAAAATTAAAGAGGGGCAAAACCAAATGACCTCTTTATCTCCCTCCTTCATGAATGAATAACACAAGCAATAACCTGAAAATTCAAATGGACAGGTTCTGTGACCCCATGGGAAAACCTCAGAACGCAGGCATAAGGCTCCTGTCCCGTTTGTCACACGGCCGCCGTGATTTGCGGGTGGTATGGCAGAAATGAAAGCCCACACTGTGACAAACCTCATGTCATCTGTCGCGGGCACGTGCTCTCCCAGTGCACTCTGTGGTGGACAACCAGCAGTGGCCTGAAGTGCCTTTCTGCGTACGGAAGAGGAGGATATTCCATTTCAGTCCTCGCGATGATTAAGGAGTTCCAGTGAAACGGTAGCTAAAGATCTGTCAGGCCAAAATGGGCTGCACTTACGGAGCTTTTATATTATTTGCCTCTAGCTGTCTTTGCAATGAGCGAGGACGATACTTAGCATCCTTTTCACAAAGATCTCAAAGAGATAAATAAAAATAATTTTCTATCTGGGCCAGGCAAAGTGCAGGGAGGTTAACTGGACAATCCAGCAAGGCAATGGGATAATCCAAATCAGCCGGTTACAGTCCTGTGATGTCTGTGCTAAATTGGTATCTTCCTGTACTTACAATCCTCTTTCTCAGAGAAGTTTGTCCTGCCAACATCTTCAACAGGGCCACCAAACTGTCCAGGGCTTCTTCCAGGAGTCAGCAATCTTACTGCCTTATCTGGTTTTGGGCTCTTCCTGACTTTTAATTTAACCTGAAGGATTTGATTCATTGTTTCTCAGCAATAAACTGTTTCCCTTGCAAGGGCTAATCAAACTTTGATGACGCCCTTGTGCAATGGAAGGATTGATGAGACAGACGAAAGGTTAGGTGTGGAGCAAAACCGAAGGGCAAAAACTCCTATTGAGTTCAACGGAATTATGACTGGGTTTTCTATGCGTATCTTTTCCTACTGCTCTATCTCATACCTTAAAATATTTGTAAAACTACCTCAGTATCCTGAAAGAGGGAAATGGTAACCCCTCCCATGGTTTGCTTAGCTTCTCTTAAATCTTCCCAGTATCACCATGAAAGAAACACGTTTCTCTGGCTCGCTGCAGCGCGCCCTTGCATCTGTGCTTTATTAGGCTGCAGAACCATAGCTTCCACTGTGAACTGAGCAGATTAAAGCAACTAAGACATGTTCTCTGCCTACAACACAGATAACTAAAACCTAGAACTCATCAACCAGGCATTCATCCAGACCAAGAAGCTAAGAAGGTTCAAGAAGGGATTAGAAATGCATATGGACGTAGCCCAGCAGAGAATCCCAGCAAGGTGGCTCCCAGGACGTCTCCATGCTGACCCTTCCCGCAGGAGTGCTGCCCAGATGGACCTAACCTGGCAGAAAGGCTGCGGTGCCACAGCCTCAGCTCTGCCCGCTCAGCCCTGTGCTGCACACGCACCCACAGACGGGATGAAAGTGATGTTTTTGATGGCAAGAGCTGGGAGACGGGCAAGGAAGAGAGGTGGTCCTGCTTGCTTTCTTAGTCTCAGAAATCTTCAGCACTGGAGATGCTGCAGCCTCCCTAAGCAGCCTGTTGTAGGATTTGACATCGCTGGAAAGTGTTCTTAAATTTATAGTGATAAACTTCTGAAAAACATATTAAACTACGTGGTGATCTCTGAAGGCAAAAAAAAAATGAGCTATCATGTGGGGAAATGGACCAGCCAGCAAGTTCCTATGGTGTGGTCTTTACACTGTCCCCGGGGCCACCTAGGACGAGTCAAATCAGGCTGGAACAGCAGAGTAGGTGACCTTCAGACCTACTCTAACATGGCAGTTCTTATGCTTCCACAAAAATAACAAGTTCACACCAACTGCCAGACAGCAGGTCAGTTTTTCCAGCTGATCCTCTGTCTTATTATGTAAGATACACTGTTTGACGATTGCTCTCTGCTAACCTCTGCATAAATTAGCCATTAAGGACTAGAACAAGAATTATTACTGAAAATTCAATCAGTGTTTAACTGATTTTTAATGCATCACCATGTGTAGGTCAAAGAGCGTTAACCTGCTTGAGCCTATTGGAAAATATTTCATGAAGGAACTCCATACAACCTAACAACAACCTTACAGAAAAGGAGCACTGGTCCAGGAGATGGGAGGGATGGGGAACATCCACCGCAGTCTCAATGTGTTCATGGAGATACTACTGCGCTCAACAGACCAGGACCCTGTGACTACGGACAACTGGTTCAATAGTGAAACCTTCTAGAACGTGATGCACTGGAAGAAAGATTACTGGGTAGAAAAATCAGAAAAAAAAAAAAATCCTATAGGATCTCAAAATGCATCTCATTCTATTTGAAGGGCTAAGGCTTCAACCAGGAGGACAATTTTAAAGTACTTGCTTAATCTTAGAGAGCATTGTGAGAGACTGGGAGTACTTACATATACTAGAATAGTTATGGTCTGATGATTTAAAGTGATATCTATTGATGCCCAAAGGTATTTTTGGGCCCATACTTTCCTCACCGACTGTCTGTTTTCATGTAGTTGTTTTGCCAACTACTGACAATCTGTTTAGAAACATCAGAGAACATGAAATCTGGAGGTGTATCAGTGTATGAGCGTCCACTCCAAAACCTCTGTGAAAATAACCTTCAGGAATGGCAGTTGGCCAGAGATGCAGTTTGAAGCCAGCTAAGATACAAATAATCATGGCAGCTAAGGATTTGGGATTTAATGCCATTCTAATACAGATCAATATTCAGATTTCCTTGGCTGCTGGAGACTGAACTCAGTTTAAAAGAGAAATCCACACAACACCATTCAAGTAACATTGCTGCTGCTGCTGGTAGGGGTTTTGGGGGAGGTGGAACAGGGTTGTTGCCGTAATTTTTAAAGACCAAGATGAAATCTCTGTAATTCAAACATGTATATCAGAAAGCAGATGCAGAGAGATTCACCCTTCCCAACGGAGTCTGGAGCACCGCCTGCTGTGCACTCAACAGTACAGTTCAGCTTTACAGGACAGGTAAAGCACCTCTCACTTATTTTGCCATTTTCACAATGAACAATATAATCCAAAGCTAAGATTTTACTAGTTACTCCTACCTACTGTGCAGCCTTCCCTGTCCTAAGGCAAATGTTTCTGTGGTATAAACCCCAGGCTCACAGCTGGGTGTAACCGACTCTGAAGTGATTATCGCCTTCGCAAGTCTCAGTTTACACAAATGATGTACAGTTGAGTTAGACTTAACCATGCTATCGCATAACCATGTTGCAGCAGCAGATCTACAGAACCACCTAACCAGGTTAAAGCTGGTCTCTCCTCTCCGGCCAAGCGAGAAGTGATAGTTACATCCTCTCCCCACCACAAATTCTTGTCACGTCACGCGCAGAAGGCACCTCAGAAGAAGTTATTCAAAAGGAAGCAGAATGAAAGAAAATTGTTTCCCTTTCTCTGCACATTCACAAGCAAAAGGATAACGGGGCTCTATAGCCCATTATTAAAACTCTTTGCAACTAACCACACCGCCAGACTCTCGCCCACCAGCTGGATGCTAGCCAAGGCACACTGGTTACTGGGGGACCACCAGTAAGCCACTTCACTCCCTCAGATCTAAGTCAGGAGCCTAATTCATGTGCTTCAGAACATGAACTTTTAAATTGTTTTCAACACACCTTCAGACTTCATGGACGGAAATGAGCAAGATGACAGATGGAATAGTTGTTTTTTCTTTTTTTCACAAACCAGCTCTCAGTCTGCATTATCTCACTGCTTCTCATTTCTTCTGTGCCATACTTTCATTTCTAAGTCTATGCCATCTGAACAACTTGCACTTTATCTTCCCTCTTGTGACTGCAGTTTCTGTAACAGGTTAAGAAAGGAGGGCGAGTAACTCCTAAACAACTCTAGCTATCACATTTGTGGCTGGCCAAAAAAGGGCAAGAGGAAAGGAACGGGAAGAGGAAGTGCAACCACGTGGCAGTGATAGACCAGGGTCTTTTCCACAATCTTTCAGCAGCCTTAAGCAAATCCCTTCCCTTAGGCATGGCTATACATCTACGTAACGGTACATTGAGCAGACTGCGGGCAAGACTTCCAAAGTGCAAGGCTCAGCTACAAACATACAGGCTTGAGGCATCGAAGCACTCTGGAATTCAAGGTGTTCAGCTCTCTTAGATATCAAACATGAATTTTAAAAGGCAAATTAAGATCAATATAAACAGCATCAGCATATTTATAATCCCTAGCTAAGCAGCTGCCTTCAACCGAAGAACATTGGAGTAGCCGTGTTTAGCTCATCAGCCTCTCGATCATGTAAAACACATACCGGAGATCACAGCAGCCAATACATTTATTCTCTCAGCCAAGATAGGCTTATCCTAAGCTGAGTTTTTGTATGATCCTGGCAATTCTCACTCAAATGACAATTACTTGAAGACATACAGACCACAAGTTTCATCTTTGTGAAGAAAACTATTTACAATTGGGGGTACAATACTTTGTTAGAGTAGCTACTTCTTAAAAAAAAGCAAAAACGTTGGTATGTGCTCCAGCAACCACTAAGTCATCCCTGCCAGGCTCTCTCTCAGTGTCAGTGACTTTGCCGCAACCAAGTTTTCACATGATCTCAGTGCTCACGGTCTCTGCTGGACAGAGTGTGCCCAGAGTTTGCCAAAAGAGAAAACGTAAATGCTGCCCTGATGTGACAGTGACGAGGGCAAAGGGGAGCTCTGCCTCTGATCCGAGGGGAGGGGGGCTAACTGAACCTTCTGTCTTCTTTCAGCAGAAGTTCACAGAGCTCATCTCCATTCCTAATATTCTGTTCACCACTACCAATCTCTTAAACGGCTCACCCAGCTTGAACCAGGGCATCAGATCTACCCCAGGAATGGTTAGACAGGCAGGTGGATTACGACACTGGCAACGCGAGGAGTTTTAGGCTGCGACTGGCTTCAAAGGGCGCCCATTCGAGTTATTCTCTTCATGTGAGTCTGGAAGTGCCTCACGCAAAGAGAGTCAAGACCATCCCACTGAGCCTTCAGATTAAAAATAACAAGGCAAAAGTTGGGAAATGTTTAACCTGTGAAAAGCAACTGGAAGGGGAAATCCCTTAAGGTGCATCTGGCACAGGAATGGACTCAGCGTGGCCCAGCGGGCGAGCAGCCCGGCTCCCCAGCAGCTCATCGTGAGGAGCCTGCAGACCCCCTGGCCTCGCACTCTCCCTTCCTGCACCCCACCAGGCTCCCTGTGCCTCCCAGCCAGAGGCAGCCGGCACCCCCAGTCCTCCCCACAGCAACCAGGCCCAACCAGCACCAGCAGGCACACGCAGGAACGATTTCCATATAGACAATGCTCCCTGGAGCCTCACGTTAACCAGATCCCCCAGAAAGGAAAGGAGGGTTCGGGGTGGCTTGAAGACACATATTTGGAAACGATCAAGGAGAACTGGGGAACTGACACCGGCCCAGGGGCTCTCCCCAGTCCCTCCCAGCCTGCCGCCCCACACGGAGCCCCCGGCCGGGCTTTGTCGCTGCGGCTGGCCGGCTGCGGGCTGGGGAAGCAGGTTGCAAGGAGCCCGGCTTTCCCTTTCCACCCAGGCCGGGGCTGTGCCTGGGCACGCAAGGTAGAAAAAGCAAAGGACAGACCTTCTCTCCGGCCTCTTCCGCGCTGGGGAGGGTGCGCTCGTCCTCCCGGCCGCGGCCGCGGCTGCCGGCGGGATGCTGGCGGGCCGGTGGCGGTGCCTCACCGGCTCCACATCGAGCTGCCTGCCGGGAGCCTCTTGTGTGGGTTTTTTCCTCCCCCTCCTCCCTCCACCCTTTCTTTTCAGAGGGGACAAAAAAAAAAAAAAAAAAAAAAAAAAAAAAAGGAGCGGTGGTGGGGAAACCTTTCTATTATTATTATTCTAATATATTCTGGGGGCTTGTGGTTCCTGCAACCAGGCGGAAGTGAAACCCGTTTTCGCCCCCCTCCTCCTTCCGCGATGCTGCGGGGCCGGGATGCAGCCGGGCGCCGCGGGTTGGGCTGCGGCCGGCGGGGTTGGTACCGGGCCGCCCCGCTCCCGGGGCCGCCGCCCCCCTCCCAGGGCGGGATGGGGAGGCGGTGCCGTTCCCGAAAGGCAGGGGTTGGCGGGGGTTGATTCCATGGCAGGCAGTTACGGGTGGTGGCAGAAGAGGGAAAGCTGCAAACCGCAGTTGGATACGAGCGGATCGGCCAGCTCCGCAGTGACATCCCGCGGTGCGAGGTGCATCTCCCCCGGCCAAGGAGCACGGGAGTGATGAGGCAGTGGAAACCCTGTCCCTCCCTAAGTCTGAGCTACTCTGGAGAAGTCCCCTGTCCAGCTCCCCTGTCACACAGCACACTGGGGTGCTCCGGTGCGGCAGAAAAGGCGAGAAGAGGAAAGCCAGTGAAAGAGAGCTGAGAACGTGAGCCTAAAGACCACAACCTGCCCATAGGCAGGAGGAAAGCGTGAAGTCAGCGCTTCACAGGCACAGTGAACTGGATTCCAGCTTACAGGGATGCCACTAGTAATGAGAATTTGGTGGCATCAACCTAAAAATGTCCCCATAGTCCCTGGCAAGCTTGGTGAGATCCATGCCACAGGCTGAGAGAGCTGGGGCTGTTCAGCTTGGAGAAGAGGAGGCTCCAAGGAGACCTTACAGTGGCCTTCCAGTACTTAAAGGGGGCTACAGGAAAGATGGGGAGAAACTCTTCAGTAGGCCCTGGTTTCAGAACAGAGGGAGGCAGATTCAGATTAGACATTAAGAAAAATTTTTTTACACTGAGGGTGGTAGAACACTGGCCCAGGTTGCCCAGAGAGGCTGTGGACGCCCCATCCCTGGAGACATTCCAGGCCAGGTTGGACGGGGCTCTGAGCAACCTGATCTGGTTGGAGATGTCCCTGCTCCTTGCAGGGGGGCTGGACTGGATGGCCTTTAACAGTCCCTTCCAGCCCAAACCATTCTGTGAGTCTATGGTTCTATGTTTACAACGCTCACATTGCCCAGATCCGAAAGAGGAAGGCTAGCCTGGGCAGGCCTGGCCACACAGCAACTGAAACTCCTGGTAATTGTTTGTGGGTGCTGGCGGTAGACGGTTTGGAAAAGGCTCTTCTAAACTCTACTACAGGAGTAACTTACATCAGACGATGCAGATGTTCACAAGAGATGACTGGGACGCTCATTACTGAGGTCTCTGTCGTCCCCAGAAGTCACCAGCTCACAGCATCATGGTGGAACTTAACTCCTGTAAAATTCTGGTGCTGCCCCTTCTTCCTTATGGGAAAAGTGAAATGGTCACTGATGCTGACATCTATTTTGTCCGGTGGCACGTCTGGGACCTGCTGTTCTGGACTCTGCAGATTCATCTCTGCACAGTTTTGTGTTAAACATTTCCTTCACATCCCAACAGCAATGGAGTTGCTTAGTCAGCTGCCTGCCTCTGTCCCACAGCCTCAGGGCGTCCACAGCCTCCACGTTGCCAGTGGATGGCCGAGCAGCCACGTCAGCAGAAATGCCCTCTTCCAGGTGGGACTGGCTGGAAGATTGCACCTTATCCCAAGGAGTGCACGCCAGGACACACTGATGTATGAATTTGTGTCTTGCAGCTTAATTACTGCAGCTCCCTATGCTTTGAAATAAACCACAGCTGGTGTAAAATACAGCAGATGTCTGCTTAGCAATGGAGAACAGCCTGCTGCTTTGCTCACCCCGGTTTCTTACTAAGTGCAGACTTTGGTCTTCTTTTCTGATTTCAAAGCCTTTCATAATCTTCTTCCAGAGCCTGGTCCTGCTGGAGCACTGCAGCCATCAACAAGGGGTAAGACGAGACTGGGAGTTTCATCTTTCCTGCGCAGTATTTCTGCACCGTGGCACTTGTTTTGTCTCACAGAGGTACGAGTAACCCAGATCTCAATGCCTTCAGAAGTAAATGCAAAACTTCTCAGCTTCATTTCTTTGCACAGAAACATGCAGGCAATGCTGGTACCCAGCCCAACAAATCCAGGCCCTATAAACTGATCAAGCTATTCCTCTCATGGGCTAGATAGAAAGCGAGGCAGAGAAAGAGACAGCTTTTTCCTATTTTAAAATACTTGGGAGGCACACAAGTCCCACAGAGATGGGAGCCATCTAAATATATATAAAGGCATAGTGAGATAAATGAATCCATCTGTTGTAATCTAGCAGTTTCAGAAAACCAATGAAAAAAAAATTGACAGTTTCATGAAACCACTAAAGCGCTATTGATACTTCCAAGTTTTTAAAATTCTTCCCCAATGTGTACGAATGTAGGAAATAACCATCCCCTGTCAGATCCCTGAAATGAATAGATAAGGAACAAGACTGCATGAAGCTGATGCAAACAAATGCACAATGTAATTAAAGCAAATTGCCATTAACAATCTAACACAGACTATTACAAATCCCCCCTCACAGCCCAAAATACATCTCTGATTCCCGTGATATGTCAGCAGACACATCCACCGCTACCCTTCTTCCATCCCAGGGATCTCAAAGCATCTCACAGATGGTGCTTAAGTGAAGCCTTACAGCATCTCCATTCTATTTCTCCACAAGGAAAACTGAGAGACACGGAGATTTGCTTATCCATAACATGAAGTATTAAACTGTCCGGAAAGATGTAGGTGTCCTATCTGCACAGATGCCTTCTTCTCACTGCTAGATAGCACTTCCACTAAAGTCTGCTTGTAATTAAAGAAAGTTGTTCTTTTAAAGACTGCACTGAGCAATGCACTGACAGCTTTACAGGCGGAGAAGGGCAAAGAAACAGTGTTTTGCTTCATCCCAACGAGCAATGCCTTTTCTCAGCTCTGGCTCTGAAGAGCAGCTCTGGAGCAGCGCTCGTTGATGTACTGTGAATTCACACCAGCTTTTGTTGGTTTCAAATGTTGATATTTCGGTACAGCCAGGTGACAGGTATGGGAAACAGGCAAAGGTTTCTGTAGATCAGGGAATCCTACACAACACATAGCAAGAGAGTCACTGTGTAAGCACCCCATGTATCAGGCACCACCTCACAGGCGTGTTGGTGCGTGCTCTGAGCTCCCAGCACAGCAGGCTAGGCTGGGAAGTGGGAAAACAAATGTGTCTTAGCCAGTGAGCTGTACCAGGCCAGTGGAGTACCCTTGGAAGTGTTTCCCATTAAACGTGCCAGCAGGCTCAGCTTCCTCCCTTCCCTCTCCTCTTCAAGGAGTGCCCACGCTCCATCTCAGTGTGATTTGCAGTACAGTCCTGCTATGATCTTTCGCTAGGTAAACCTCCGTGCCCAGAGGGCAACCAGAGGGCACGAGCCTGAGGAACAGGCAGCACAGGAGATTTGATGGGCTGAGTCCTGAAAAATTTCTTCAGTTAAAGTCCAGAGATACCCACAGGCCTTTGAGGAGCTACCAAAATACACACCTCCAACAACACCAGGCACCAGCTGTACTACTCACTGCGTTCAGTTACGCTCCTCCTGGGAGAGAAGTGAAACTATACAACAAACAAGCAGTCCCACAGCCCCTAACGCCGTCCTGACTGGGCACCATTGAACATATAGAGCATTACATACTCAACACCGGCTACGGGCCGATATAATCAAATATATGGTACCGTATAATCAAAGAGGGATTTGACAACAGTTGGACACTTCTGCAGATCATGTCTGGGTTACTATTTTAACATTCCCTTTCATTTTCCTTTTGCAAGTTCCTTCTAGAACTTGGTAACTGATGTCTCACTGTTATTATCAGTATTTTATTAATGATATACTGTCAGCGTGTATAAAAATTACATATTTCTCCCCATAAATGCTACAATATGAAAAAACAATCTGCTGTTAATAAAACAGAGATAAATTCCCAAAGGAAATGAATGCCCTTAAAAACCACGAACTCGAAGTAAGAAACCACTCTGCTGCATTTGAAATAATTACAAGATAAAAATGACGAAGACTGTTTCTCCTCAAAACTTGGCCATTTTTGTATCATGCTACTGATATTCCTAATGAAAAATGGTGCTTTTATTCACTGCCACTTCTTTTATTTTGGCCAATGCTGTAGCCAAACATCTGCTTGTTAAGTTAGCGGAGTAAATTGATGGTTAGTAACTCACAAGTTTCCAAAGAAGATCTCCACAGACATTTCCAAAAGAAGTCAGTCTCTAAAGCTTTGTAAGGATGCACTTAGGAGGGGAGGAGACGATGAAGAAACAGAAAAGTCCAGACAAAGCATCCATGTGAATGTTTGGACAGGTTGGGCTCTTCTCCTAAAAAGCCTCAAAGAAGTATGTGGGACAAGTTTTCAGCTGAAGGCACTCCAAAGCTCAGAGTGCAAGCTTCACACTGAACACGACACTGTGACATGTTGACCCATCTCTACACTGGAAAAAATCTTAGGAGGCAACCCAGCTTCACCAATTATGTCCCAACAGACAGAATCCTGTATATCCAGGATTTAAGAGACAGCTCCCCGAAGAGCTTACTGTCCAAGCAGATACAATCCAGACAATCATCAGCAAGTCTCTCAGGTCCTTGGCTTACACTGTCTCTACGCGCTGTGCCAGGGTAATCGAAGTGTCACACCTTGGACCCTCCGGGAGCAGGTACAGAAAAGGCATCGTTATGGAGCCAGACTCTAGCAGCATTCCCACCAAGCGCCCTTCCTTTCATATTGTTCACAATCAATTATCACACACCAGGGTTGAGACAAAAAATACCACTGGCAAAAAAAAAAGTGTATTGACAGAATAATGATTTTTTTAAAGATCTAAAAGTCTTACTATCTTCACGAGCAACTAGATCTGTTAGGCTGAGGAGCAAGAACATGATAACTCATCATTTTTAAAATGCTAACGAGTTTCTTACAGGCCGGAGACTGAATCCTCAGATTATCCATAGACCACAGCAGCACAGAAGAAAAAGAATCAAGTTTCTCCGGAGCAGTGCTTGAAACCTGGGAGTGCTTTCTCCCAAAGGCAGTGAGGAAGCCTGGGTGCCAGGACATTAGGAAAAATTGTATGGTTTTGTCTGCCTAGGACACACCTGCACAAATTCACCCCAGTTTGTCTTCAGCTGGAATGGGAACTGAAGGTGTTAATTATTTTCTTACACTATGGGGGTGTCAGACTTACACTATGGGGGTGTCAGAGTTCAGCAGCACTGGCGTAGAGGTGAGGAACTCACTGGGGTACGAATGATGCCAGGATTGAGTTCTGTACCTTTCTTCATGTTCTGAAAATAAGCCACCCCTGACTACTGCTGCCTTGCTTTTCCCAGGCTCCATTAGTTATTGTACAATGGCAGGACATAACTCAAAGCTTTGCATGCCCTGTGCTGCTATTAATTGCTAGCAACAAAGACATTCACCACAACATACACAGCCAGATGAACAAATTGTGCATCTATTTCCTGAGCAATACCTCCTTACGACCACTACGGGACAGTGTTTCCTACAGTTCTACTAATACGAACGCCATCTCCGCAAGTTCAATTTTAATTAGCAACGGTTAATGCCTCCTTTTAGTGCCTGAAGTGTTTTATATTCTGTGTTATGTTTGTTTAATAAGTTACTTCTTCATGACACAGTGCATTACAGGCCCATTTCTTGTACTTTCACTACAACCAGCAGCTACAACAATAAACCAAGCAAGTGTATTAGTGAAGGTAATTCCTCCCATGAATTTACAAGCCTAAGTGGATGGCTAGTGTAAAGTAACTGGTTTACCATCAACTTTCAATCAAAAGGCATAAATAGCTTTGCAAAACAGATCACTTTTTCCATTTTAATTTTTTTTCAAAATACATTTGTATCTGTGAAACCCTCATGAACTCTCCTCATCTGTGTTGGCAATTCAAATATCAGTAAACCTCCAACCTGATGCTCTTTGACAGGTTCTGATTCTGTTTCCATTTATACCAGAGACACTTCTGCCACTGACTTCACTCGGAGTGAATACAGTGTCTGCTGTATTCAGAGGCAAAACTTCACTAGCAGTCCCATTTCTTCAGGCATACTTTGTGTTCTGATCAACTTGAAAGACTCCACTAAGTCACATTCTCTCAATCTGCGATTCTGAAAAATACTCTGAAAGTCCCATTCTCACTAGAAAGCAATTAATATTGGGGGTTGGACTAGATGACCTTTGAAGGTCCCTTCCAACACTAACCATCCTACGATTCTATGATAATATACTAGAAAGCTGTGGCTTATTTATAAAAGGTGAAGCTTTTATAGGACGATATATCAGAGGTACTTGGTTACCCTCACTTTCACACTCATGCAACTAAGAAATGTCCATAAAGCAGTTGTTACAGTGATAACATAGGATGGTATCAAGCCCAGTCCTGTATGATTTCAAGATCATATTCCAGCACCTTGTTTGGTGTCTCAAACATTCAAAGACATTCAAATTTGTTGGCTACAAGATCAGTAGCTGTACAATCAAGCTGATGCTGTAGCTGCACAACCAAAATCCAATCTCCCTGGCATCTCTTCAGTGAGAGAAAGCACAAGGCACATCATACCCAATTAATAAAGAACAATTTAGAAGTCCAAAAAAAAAAGTGAGTGCCATGAACAGAAGGCTGTGCAGATTCAGTACTCTGCTGAATAGTACATCTAACCTTATCTACATGGACAATCCGGTGCAATTAGCCCCCACCGGTGCTAGCAAGAGACAGTGGCACAGCCAAGCAACAGATATTTCTACTACCCACCATCTAACCCTGCCCTGTAATTAACTGCAGAGCCCCTCAGATTTCTGCCTGATTAGCTATTTCAACTAATGAGAGGCTCCAGAGGCAGCTCACATGAAGCCTGAATTACCTGCCATTCATGGCCTGGTCTTTGTGACCACACAGAGCAAACCGCAGGTGCAGAACCGTGCTGCAGAAGGGACGCAAAGAGGAGAAGGGGGCCCGCGTGCAAACTGTGCGCAACTCCGGCTTCGGTCACAGGGATTGAATGTTGTGGATGGTTATGCACATGGGAGCAAAACCTGGCAGTTCCTGTATAGTCATTACCCAAGATATAAAATGTTTGACTTTTAATTAAGATCTACAATATCAATGTCACCAAATGAGTCTGAAATTACAAGAGCGGGAGCTGATCTGATTGTAAAAAGCTCTGCTATTCAATTGAAGGCCAATGCTCGGTCATAACCAGAGAAAAGTGGAGGTCAGGAGTCCAAGTTCAGGAATGGAGAAAATAAGAAGCTGAAGGAAACATTATATCCTCCAATAATCCTTGCAGGAGATATGATTTCAGCATGAAAGGATGCAGTCCTGCTTTAAAGTTTCCAAGCAAAAATCATTCTACTATAACTCCACTGTGAGATAAAAGCAGACACGTGATCTGGTAATACTGGCCTCTTTCACTGGTGTTTTTATTGGTGCTGCCCCCCATCCTAAAGAAAACAAACACTCTGCTTTTAATATTAGAGATAACTCCGACAGGTCTGCTTTAGAGAACCTTCCTGTGTTAATCCAGTCCTTGTAGTACAGTTAGCCTTCTGTAAATTTGGAAGGTGGCCTGTGAAAGGAAAAGCAAACAGAGGATTGGGTCTTTTTAGATCTTGTACCCAGCTTTTTGGGGTTTTTGTTTGGGTGTTGTTTTTTTTTAATATCACCTTATTCTCCTTTCTCTTTTAAAGGGTCATAGTAGAAGAATAAATAAGGCTGTGACCCCATATATGGTTCTCCCATTTCTTAACTGAGGAAGAGGGAGATTTGGATCCTCCTGAGACCTGAAATACCTGAAGGAACACATAAGTAGATGAAAGAGCATGTTTATTGAGGAGAAATATCGCTCAGTCGGTAGCACAGCAAGCTGAAACTCAGGAGACAGGGTCTATTGTAATCCTACTCTCAGCCTGATGGGTACCTCCACACAAAGCATTTCCTCTTACTGCGTCTCGGTTTCTCTGTTCCTAAAAAAGATAACCTGAAGTTCCTGCAGATCAGACAGTGCAGTATAATAGCAGTGCTAGCCATGAAATCACCAGATGAGCTACGGTATGATACCGCACCTTGTCAGCAGAGCCCCCGGTCATCAGATGGGGCACGGACATTTTGGCGGCGCAACATATGACACGGTGTTCTGGTTTTGTTTAGTAAGGGGGGGCATAAGGTGGTAGGGTGGTAGGGGGCTGAACGACGACACATGGAGCTGCTGGAACTCCTGCTCCCTTCTCCCTTCATAATGTGGCTGGATTCAAAGGGAAAGGATTTTTAAGGATGCTACAACAGTCATAATTTTGCTCTCACTGTACTGCCAGATGGTAATTTTCTTGTACTTAAATAATGTAACCAGATATTGTGAAGCGTTCCCTTAACCAGTTCTGTCAGCTACTCAAAAACTGTGGCACAGATGAACCAAAACGCAATCAACTGCTGATGTTAATGAGTTCAAGTAAACTGAAGGGAAATTTGCCTGCCCGCTTCCACTAGCCATGAATTTGGCCCGCAGAACATCTCATGATCAATCACTGGTACAATATTTGTATTTCTGAATGGACAGAAGAGGGTGGAGCTCTTTGGTGAGAGAATCGGTACGGAATTCTCCCCTCACAAAGCAAGATGAACACAGTCCCTGATAAAATACTTTGGTTATCAATAGAATTCTGCTAACAGTTTACCTTATTGAATGTTACAGAATAATGAACAGAAAACCAGGAAGTCTTGTGAACAATAAAGAGTGCCAGTGTCAACAGAAAAATAAGGTGTATTTGCTGAAACAGAACTTTAAAATATCTTCCTTTCTCTCTTTGGCGTGTGTTTGTCAGCTGCTTGGAGCAGCAGATGTCATCATTTACATCAGTTCTCACTGATGAATACTTAGATGAGCTGGAGTGCAAGATAGGATGCTGCTGACCTGATTGTTTCTGCGACCAGAATAGGTCACATAACTTGGCAACCTCAGGAACATCTAGATTCCAGCTTTCCACAATGGAATCCTCATGCGCTGCCTGAGGACAGAGTTTTACACGATGTATTTGCCCATCATGACAACAATCTGGGGAGAAGGCAAAGAACTGAAAAATTAAAACTTTGAGGAAATCATCTCCTCTTCAGTTTAGCGTACCACAGCTGCAGCTCCAAACCGTACCCTCCTAGAGAAGAGAGACATTGGCCTTGGTAATTAGCCAGCCATCACAGCCTTCCTAGGGAATTCCTCCTCCTGAGAGGCACACGCAGAGCAGGAGAGGACAGGCTGTCTAAACACTGCCAGCCTCCTCTCCCTTGCTGGGTTGTTTTCTTTCTCCCTGGGGGAGCTCCAGCCAGGGGAAACTCCAGCTTCAGCAGACGGTGGTTTGGTTTCCTCCCTGTTTTTATAGCAAGAACAAGCTACAAAGGCACCCTTTCGATAATGTCCAGTTCTTCCAAGTCAAGTTCTCTGCATTTCAAACTTCAGTTCTGCTTTCACTGTGTTTTTATCTAGCTACTGTATTTCTAACATACCTGGAACACTGATACCCCGATCTGAAGCGTACTGATGTCAAACAGCAAAAGACATTTCATGACTCGATTCCCTGCTCACTCCAAGGAAATGTCGAGATCCTCAGTCACAAACAAAATACTGTATATGCTCAACATGTCAGAGATGCAACATCAGTGGTCACTAGAGACCCAGTCTGGGCTTTCCAACTGTAGGAGAGACAGGGACTCACAGGAATGAGGGGTGTCCCCTCCCAGGAGCTGGGCTCCAGACAGCTGGCTGCTGAACTCCAGTCCACTGCAGTTGAGATGCCATGCCTGAAAGTACTTATAGGGAAATTGTATCAGCATTAAAAACATCAAAATTGAATTATGCTTGGATGTGTGCTGGCAAAGTACTTGCAATGGATTCAGAATAGCTGGAGATTGGCCACATCCACATAATATTCCTAAAGTTGGATAAAATTTAACAGCAGTAAATTAGGAAACTTTGCCAACTCCAAGGCACTACCTCAAACTTGGGCCAAAACGATGCACTGGCACTCAAATGCTCTAGAAGGATTTTCCCCTTCTGCCAGATACTGTTGATCAGATAAGAGCTGGGCTGTGGACCACAGGGACAGGGATGCTGTTGCTGAAGAAGGCTGGGCTTTGGAAAAGAGCCTTTGTGGCAAAAACTAAAGAAGTTGCAATCAAAAACTGAAATACTTGCAGAGCTCTGTGTAGAGGGCAGAGCAGCGGGGCTCCCGGGGCATCTGCAGTCTCAGCTGAAGAGCACTCTGGAGAGTGGATGTCGCTCAGAATCTGTTTCTGCAGAGCCCGCCTT
Source organism: Chlamydotis macqueenii (assembly GCF_036417535.1). Lineage (NCBI taxonomy): Eukaryota > Metazoa > Chordata > Aves > Otidiformes > Otididae > Chlamydotis > Chlamydotis macqueenii. The sequence continues at coordinate 3,816,095 of NC_141566.1, forward strand.
ACCCACCACTCTGTGTTCCTCACTGACAAATCTACAGAGGAAAACGGGAAACTGAATTGTTATGGTACGTTAAAATGTTCCTTCCAGAGAGACATTTGGAGCACGATGAGAGGCAGGGCGAGAGGGGAGAGGAGGAGACAGAAAGAACAAAAAAAAAAGTATTAAAAGGGAGACAAAAGCCGTTGGCACCTATGTCTTCTGGCAGATCTCAGCCCTATTGAGCTAACCTGTGACATTTGTATTTATCTCACAGACCTCAGTGAGGCTGCTTACACACGACAGTGCTCCCTCCACGCAGTTACACATTGCCCAGTCTGGCCCAGTAGAACCCCACAGAACCACACGGCTGGGTGCAACCACTCTGGAGGAGAAGCACAGCCTTGCAAGAACCCTTCCCTCTACGTCAAGATTATTCAATGTGATATTTAAAAGATTCTCCCCATCCCTTAGAAGTGAAGGGGGGCGAGGATCTGTCTGATTGTATCTGTGACCCTGGCAACTCTTCACAAGCAGGGACAGCTGAGTCACTAATATTTAGAAAAATAACATAATTGACTGTATTCAGCCCCGTGGAGGATCCCTGCTGGGTATTCACAGTTAAACATTAGCAACTCGGTCATTTCTGGCAGCCTTTGTGAAGGGTTGCCAGGCCTGTAGCTTCAATTAGATGACCTCCGACAAACCAATTTCCACTGCAAATATCTTAAAAAAAATACATTAAATCCCCAATAAATACAGTGAAATTGGAGGAGACAGCCCTTCCTACCTCATTGAACGTCCCAAATCACCCCAGAGCCCCAGCTAGCTGTCCTGCCTGGATGTTATGCATGCACGGGCTCTATGATCACCGCTGCCTAACGTGATTTAGCACTGTCTGCGGACTGCGCTCTTTAAATCTGAGAACGGGACCGTGTCGCAGCTGGATGCAGATTAGGATACTAAATGTTGTTGAAAAGGTAAAATCATTTGCATGTATCTTTCTTTTTCTTTTCACTGGGCAGGGCTGACTATTTTTTTACCACTACTTTTTTCTCCTCAGACAGCTTTTTTTTTTTTCCATTACTAGCCATTGAATTATTTTGATGTAAGAGGAACTAGGATAAATTGCTAGATGCAGTGTTTTGTACTGCTCATTTCAATACTCTGCAGCAGTACTTTACACTGAGTTGAAATATTTACTTTCTTCTCAGTAATCTGTACTAAAAATGATTAATGTACCATTAAGGCAACTAGAAATGAGATTTTTAAGTTCTGTTTTACGCACAGGGTTTTATGAGAGGCCCTACAATAAACCAACCAACGTGGACACTATTTGTTAACGCTATCCTAATGAAATCAGCTAACACCTTAATTACACCTTGTAATTGCTTCTCATAATGGATATGACATTTCTAATTCGGCTTTTAAACATCCCAGTTGTTCCTGTCTGTCTCCTCAGACTACAGGATTTCATTTCAGTCAACATATTCTGCCTTGGTAAATTGGTTCTTAGCTCAAATTTTTTGTTTGCTTTTTGTCTATCCTAAATAATTCTGAATGGCTACCAAACCCTCACCGTTCTTGCACACGTCAATGTTTGAGGAAACGTGAAGAAACAGAGCAGTGCTGGATTCTCAAGATGTCCCTCCAGAGAGAAGCTTAACAAAACAATGTTTTAAAATAATATATCCCATTGTTTGGGTTACAATAAGATACAAAGTCATCAGCAAAAAAAAATTGTAACAGGATAAGAGCTATTATGAAATGATTATCCAGAGAGCCATCAGCTAGCATTTTCTCAAAAGGGATTGTAATTATTCTTCATACGTGGTGCAAAATAGTATACTAAAGGTTATTTACAGAGAGGAAACTTTTCTTTACATTTAGTGTAAATTGGTATATGGAACAGAGACACTGCATGGAGTTTAGTCTGATTTTTTTTTTCTCAATGTTCCCTGCTGAGCAGTGCCACAATTAATCAAGCTTTCTAGGTTTTAGTTAATTGCTGGACCCCAATAAATTGGTTTGTACTGGCATTGGTCCAGGTCTGATAATTTCACAGCCTTGGAAACTGCTGCATGTTCACACAAGAACCTTGCAAGCAGGGAGCTGGGATAAAAAGAATAAAAGAAACTCTTGTTCTGGGAGGTTCCATTAATACTTAAAAAGCCAGCCCACTAGCAACAGTGTCTTCACTGTTTGTTTTTCTCCATGTGTTTTTACTGATGTTTTTAATGATGAAAGAAAATCCCCCCCCCTTTGCTTATTTTAATTTTTTTTTCTGTAGATAGTTATTCTCAAAGAGCCATTTCTCATTTCACCAGTATCCTCTTGGAAATTTCCACTATTCCCATCCTCTGCTGAAAATTCATTGTGGCTTTTTGAGACAGCTCAGCAATTATTTCCCTCTCTCTATAATTTTGTTCATGTGAAAGGATCACCATCTTCTGGTGAAGAGGAGTTGAAGCCTGGCTTTACGAACTAGAAAGAGAGCGGTGGTCCCGCAGGGCTGATCTCGGTGCTGGTGAGTGCCCCTCATGGTCAGGCGGATGCTGGGAGACTGGACAACGTGGCTTTTCCCAAGCGTGCGCACCAGTCAAGCGGACTGGTGGCACAGCTCAGTGCAAATCAAGGCATTAGGGTCTGTTATGAGTAAATACACAATATTGTTACCAATGGGAAGGACAGGTCCACAGCTCTTAGTTCGTTTCACAACTGGGCTCAGTTACATCAAGGACTTCACATCCTCAGCTCTGGCTGATAGCAATGGGATTTGCGAGCGCGCGGCCCCTGGCAGGCTCTGGCTCCGTACTGGCACACATTTGACTTTGTTCTCCCTAGAGAAGGCTCATTTGGCAAGTTCAGTTTTACTAATGGGTTTCAAAAGCACTCTCACACCAGCGAGTTTCCTAGCACAAGAATTACATAATACCCGAGGTGTTCGGTAACCTCGCTGTTATTGTCTTTGGCTCAGCGAGGCGAGATTAGCGGCGCTAATCACGGTTTTATAAAAGTATATTTGAATTGCAACTGGAGCCTTAGTCAGGCTGCCTTTACTCCTTCTGTCACGCCTCGGAAGACAGGACTGACTGGGTTTATCTGGTGGATCTCAGAAATGCCTCAGCAAGCGGACCTTTATCGGGGTACGATACATCTGTAAGATTTGTTACTGCTTTTCTCATGCACAGCTATGTCCTCCGCGAGTGCAAATCACTGCGATTCTTCTAAACTCCTGCAAATTTCTACCAAGTGTGATGCTAGTCAACAATTCCACCGGCAGGGAAGAACGTCTGTTGTTTTTACGTGAACTATCCCACCTTCTGCTGTTTTCAAGAATGTGTGGCACTGAAAGAACAATGAAAATGAAGCTCCTCCCAGAACTCTGAAAGAGTTATAAGGATTGTTTGATGCTGCTTTTCACTTGCTGAAAATAGTCCCCAGGATGCTATTGCATGCTAGATGGTATTACACTTCGACAAAATTGTATGTTGTGCAGCCTTCCTGCCCACAAAATGCTGTCCATACAAATTATAGATGAGAGCTGGGACTGAAGATTTGGGCTTGATACTTTGAGAACAAAAATGCAAAGGGGATAAACAAGAAACCAGTGGTTTCTGTCAAAGATTACAACGCACCACTGACAGTAAGATGTACCTGGTCAAGAACTTCTGAATTGGAAATTCAACTATTTGGATAAGAAGGTACAAGGAAAGACAGGACAGAGAGGAAAACTTCCTGGGAATGTAATGAAGATCAGCCCTTTCACAATTTCATGGCAGTTCATGTAGATTCCCTGGGCTCTTTTGGAAGTCTGAGTACTAATTGCTCCTACGTACCTTGGTGACCGCACCTCACTACTATTTCAGTCTCAGTAAACCACTGAGTACCAGAGTTTGACACACTATGGTGAAGCTCATGCAGCTCACGAATGTACAAAAAATTGTGTATTCCTACAAATTGTCTTGCAGACTTTCTTTGACATTCCAGGTATGAGAAATAATAGGATCAAAACTACAGCTGCACACAGATTGTGGTGGTGATTGGCATTTTATAAATATCGGGAACGGATTGGATTGGATTGGATTAGATTAGATTAGATTAGATTAGATTAGATTAGATTAGATCAGCAACAGCTGCAGATGAGCACTTTGAAATCAATGCAAAATGCAGGGGGGGCTCACTCTGAGTGCGTGTGTATCTGTTCTATACCTATACATTGGTATTCTCCACACCCCACCTAGCAAAGCGTCACTTGCTCTAGGGCAGAATGAAAAATTGTGTGGTTCCCTTCTCCTGCATTTTCCTGTTTGCTACTGGCAGTTCTTGTGACTCTCTTCTTGCCTGTATATTTGGAAGTGCAATTTAGTGACATATTTTATTTGCATTTTTTGATGGAACAATGAAAGATTTTCAGCTGCTCTTCAGTCTCAGTTGAGTATGTACGCATCAAGGTAATGAGGAATTGGGCTGCAATTTGACGTTTTATATAATGTTGTTGTTGTTGTTTAGCAAACTGTATTGAAGTCTCTGATTCACTACGTCCATCTGTCTCACTGCTAAATAAGTAAATTAATTTCTAGTGCTAAAGGACTGAAACCCCACCGCGGATGAAGTCAGTGCTACAGAATGAACAGGAGGGTGGAGAATGCTCATGACCATCCTATGCCATAATCACAAAATCATGCACATCTGAAGCCCTTTTTGTTTAGCAGTGTATGTGAAGACTGCTTGATGAACATCCAGATTGTATTCCCAGTATGACAGTTGGAGAGCTGATCCAAACCACAAAAAGTAATTTCGAGAATTTTATAAAATCCTGGGAATAATATTTAGCATCTTAAAGACGCATTTTCCGAAGGGCTCCACTGAATTTATAGGAATGCAAAAAACAAAGCAACTTATTAGTTTAAGAACTTCCTTTCGTATTTTTTTCAGAAGTGAAATTTTGACCATAGATAATATTTTTTTCTTAAAGGAAAAAAAAAAGACGGGGGGGTAAATCGAAGTTGTGTCATGTGTCTAACATCTCTCAAAGCTCAATGTCTGTTCCAATTAAGAAAACTCCACATGGTGTATAAACATGTTAGCATTGGCACGAATCTTTTATCCTGGGTTTTTTTTTCCCTCACAAGAACTGAGAAATAATAGCAGGATACCTACATACTGCTCAGTCCCTGTGAGGCACAGCACAAGGAGATGGACTTCTGCTATCGGTGTCACAGTTTATTAGCTGCTCAACTCCCATTATCTTTAATGAGAATTACATGGTTAAATCTCTGTGCTCTTAAAAATTTAGAGCATCCTTGAATCTGTAATGCCCACTGCCGGGAGCAATTCTTTCTTCTCCAGACACCAAGATGCAGAGCATATTCAAGCAGTGAATTCTGCTCGGCAGCATGAAGGGTAACAACTACGCGTTTGATGCTTCTCTGGAGCTCTCTGTGTCACACATGTGCAGCAGCCCGGAATGTCACAAACTGCAGTAACAGCGCACTGCTGAGCAAGAGCACAGGGCAAGGCGTTTGCTAAGTCACATCAGTGCCGGCCTTTGTACATGACCAAGAAAGAAGCAGACTCTGATAATTTTAAACTGCGTCATTGCTCAAAAGCCCTCAGCACAGCCTGAGCAGCAGGATCAGGACGGGGAGTAAGACTAGGGCATCCCACCCTTGGAAGTCTGGGTTTCCATCATGTTGCTCATTCAGTGAGTCCCAAGCCCTCACTTGAGAGAAAGGCTCTTTCAACCAATTCTCTACAATCTACATCTGCCAAAGAAGGGGGAAAGGACTCCATTTTGTGTACTCCTACGTTCAGCAAAGGTCTTACACCTGAATTAGTATCTCTAGGGACTGACACACACCATCATCTTCTGAAGCAGTCTTACAGAATGCAGTGGAAAGTGCTGGCATCTATAGCAACTTTCTCAAGGCACTCTTCAGGCCAAATAAGGAATTTATTTTCAAAGAATCTCTCTACAAAAGAATTCAGGTCACAGAGTCTATAGAAAATATTTCACTTCTCATTACGACTGCACTGACTATGCATAAAGAGTACTGCAATGATTACTGTTGTCTTTGTCTACACACACTGGACTTTGTATCAGGACAGAGAGGGAAATACATGTGATGAATGTTGTTAGAGGAAGTTTGAAGGAGTTGAGTAGCTGTGTTGGATAAGTTGTTCTGGAGGATGTCTACACAGTAAAGCTCAGCTCTGGCCAGGCCCAAAGCTGCACCTACCAAAGTCATGTAGATGTTGTAAAATCAAACTATCAAGCCTGCCTACAAGGACCTGTGGACTCCAACTCACGAAGATTTGCAATTTCTTTTCTTTTCTAGACAGACTTACAAATTGTGTATTTAGTTTTGAGTAACACTGAAGGGAACAGATACTCAGGATGCTTAAAGTCTTCTGAAAATGACACCACACGTCTGTTCACTTTGGCCACTGCTATGCAGAAAGAGAATACAGCTTCTAATCAACATCAACAACAGAACAAAAACCTCGCAGATTAGAGACCCAGCATGGAGAACCCAGCCTTCGTCCAACTGTAGTAACACAAGAGTTCAGAAAATCAAAACACTTCACTGCAGTTTGGACAGGCCATGCAGTGCCTCTTTTCTATAAAGCAATGTCATTTTAATTATGTTACCAGCACAACTTCAGCCCCCCATAAGGACAGGGGGACAAAAGTGCAGAGCTTCACTTGTAATTGCTGCACTAAATCCAAGAAACATCCCTGATGATGCAATCTAGTTTAAATTTAGAGCTATCAAGGGATGTACACAATCTACCGCATCTTGCTGGACCGTTCCAGTAACAAACACCTTTCCTTTCACAGTACGATCTTTCTTTCACTCGACTTCACGTACCTTTGGTGTCACACCCTTCACTTCTTTGTTTCCTTGTGGTGTCTGAACTTGGTTTCTGAGCCAAAACCAGTGGCACTGGTGAAGTGGTACCAGGCTAAGATTTACTACTGCTCTCACACCCAGTGAGCTGCCAGATAGGCCAAGGCAGATCCTAGGAAAGTCCCTCCACCTCATGTCGATGTCAGTGGGAAGACTCTAATTGGCTTTGGGTCTCGCTCTTTGCAGAATGCAACAGGGTGAGTTCAGTCACAGATCTGCGTGTGTGTGTTACTCACATGCAATCTATCTCATAGGCTGAGCCCGCACACTCTAACCCAGCACAACATCTAAAGCAACAACATTGCTATGGCCCCACAGTTTAGAAGCATGTGTGTACACGCTCAACTCTTCTCTCCCTGAGCATGGATCTACCTCTGCAGGACCAGAGGCTGCACAGCTCAGATTCTCTGCCCTGAAGTGCAAATTACTATCATATTTCTGATTCACAGCTACTATTTGTTCTTCCATTTGCCCATCCCTATTTCACGCAGCGGCTCTTCCAAAACTATCAATCTGCAGCAGTAGCCACCACATTGAGGTCTAAGAGCCTCAAGTGATGATTTTTCTGCCTGTGCATAGCAAGGCAAAGCGTGGAAGAGTGACACAGAAGAAGGCATGGAGCAGTGTTTTCAAAGTGCTTAGCTCCAGGATGCAGTTTCTCTTTTCCCTTTTTAATATCAGAAGTTTAAAAGTCACATTTTACTAACACACAGCCCTGCTTACTCGTGGAGTCACACTACAAAACCCTTAGTAAGTCAGCTATTCTTTCCTCATGCTAATCTAAGTTTTCACCATACATTGTGTTTTCACTGTTTGTCCAGCTTGTTACAAGGGAAGAAATGAAAGTTCTGCTCAATTTTCAGCCTTCTGAAAATATCTACCAAGCCTGGGAGGTGTATGACCTCCCAGCAGTGCTCCCCAAACACCCTGGTCCCAAACTAGTGGAAATAGGTTGTAATTTGTTTCTCCACATGATGTCTTTTCATACCTCACCCTTTTTCTCAGATCATTTGTCAAGGGTTCACTGATCTCTTCTTATTAGTTACAGGGGCTACAACAAGACAGAAAAAGAATGTTTGACCAAGCATATAATGTCATGAGTCATGGGTTTAATTTAGTTCCACCAGAATCTCAATGTGACCTTGAAACCTTCTAACACAATAAATCAGAGCAGAGGGTATCGGCAGAGGGTGTCTGACAAATCCCGGTGGACGCCAGCTCCATCGGGTCTGCTCCGGAGGGCACTCCGCCCGTGGAAAGCCCGTCGGTGTAAGTCCCCCCCTCCGAGCAAACCGCCCGTGGGGCGCGGTTACCGAGGAGGGAGCCGCGGCCGGAGCGGGTGGCGTTCGCCCAGCGCGCAGCTCTGTTTGAAGGCACCGGACCAAGGTCCCGCCGGGCCGCAGGTGGGTCCCGCCGGGTGGGAGGGGAGACGGGACTGCCAGCGCCGACACCCCCTCGCCCCCGGAGAGCTCCCCTCTGCCCCCCTGGCCCCCTGTACCGGAGCAAACTCCACCCCGGGCCGTGTCAGTCGGGCGGGTGCGCCGGGCGGCGGGGGGGGGCCGGGGCGGGGGGCGGGCGGACCGCCGGGGCGCGGGCTGCTCCACTCCTCCTCCCGCCGCCGCTCCAGTGTCGACGGGGCTGCGGGGCAGGACCCGCCGCCCGAGCATCCTCCGGGACAGGAGGCGGTGGCAGGTGTCCCAGGTCGGGCGGCCCGGGACGTCCCCGGGGCTCGGGCTTAGCGGATTCTTCCCTCCCCACTCCCGTCCATCGGTCGGGGGCTGCCGCTGGCGTGAGTCCCCTGCTCGCCCCCTCACCGCCGCCAGTGCGGGAGCGAAGCGCGGAGCTGAAAGCCCGGGGCGAAGATTATGGCAACGTGAGCGGGAAGCGGAGCCGCCTGGCCGGAGCCCTCCCGTACCGGAGCGGAGCGGCTCCCCCGGCCGAAGCCGCCGTTAGCGGGCGGTGCGCCGAGCCCGCGGCTGAGCGGAGCGGCCTCCAGCCCTGCCCCAGGTTGGTGAGCTTTTCTTTCCTCGGCGGGACCCCGCGGAAGGCGCGGTCCCACCGTCGGAGCTGCGCCCGCGGGCCGGGGTCGCGGCACAGGCAGCGCTGCGGAGTCACCCGGTCCCTCCCGCGCCTTCAGCCCGGTTTATCCGGCCCTGCCGATGAGCCCCGCGGCCCTCTCGGTGCCACTGCCGGCACTCGTGCGCCCCGCGGCTCCGCTCCCGGGGGCCCCGGGCGAGCACCGGCGGCCCGGCCCGGGGCTCCGCCGACGGCAGCGCTCGGGCTGGGCTTCCCCGGCGGCCCCGGGCGGGGCTGCGGGCGCTCCCCTGTCCCTACGGCGACTCCCTTAAAGCGGGAAGAGCCGGGAGCCGCTGGCAACGGCTTTCTTGGAGACTCGCCTGTTTAAAACCAGCCCCCCCGACGGCAAAAGCGCGGGCGGGCAGCGGGGCTCGCAGGGGTACAAGCCCCGGGGAGAGCGGAGGGACCCCCGGCTCCGTGGGACCCCCGAGCCGAACGCCTGAGTTCAGCGGGCAGCTCCTGGGAGAAGAGGATCGCTTTCATTGTTTCTGCAGAGCAGAAAACGTAGCAATAATTAACAGGTTAATCCTAACTGAGATTATTCAAATCCAGGAATATTTTTAGGACGTTGCCCTTTGGGGAAATAAAGGGAGTGTGCTAATAGTGAAAAGTATGTGTTTATATTTGGAGTAACAACAATACAGAAATTAAAGAGAATTAAGACAGACATCAAAAGTCCCCATTAACTCCACCATTTCGCATTACCGCGCAGCGTTTCTGAGCGTGGCAGTCCAAGTTGTAAAATGTTCATCCTTTGGAAGACCTGACATTTCAAATGGGTGCGTTTCTGAGCCTTTCTGTTCGAACTAACCAACCTAGCCCACAGGTAAAGCGCCGCACAAAGGGTAATTGTGCTCTACTTACAAATATTGCTGGCTGAAGCAGCCCCCAAGAAGGCCAAAATATTTAAACGTGCACATTTCTGCTCCTCCCAGGGATGTGCTGCTGTTGTTCTCAATGCATGCGTGATGTCCTGGGTCTAAATTGCAAGGTTTTAATTTTAAACAGGTTTTTAAAAGGTTGTTTGGCTTAGAAATATCCTATATGATTTGAACACATTGAAAGGAAAAAATGACTTAAACTTTTCTCCTGAAATTGGAATATTATTCTCAGCTTCCAAAATAAATGGAAAGTTTTGGTTTGTTACTGCATAGGGGGTGTGCTTGTAGAATAGAATTATTTTTTTAATATTTTCAGATGCAATTTGCATTATTTTGAATGAGCTTACTGAGTATAGACGGAGTAGTTGCACAGATTTGATTAGTTAAGGAAGATGTCCAGTTTGGTTGTAGTTTGGGAACGTAGACTAGAGAACCCTTAAACAGTAAAGACAATAAAAATCCTCTGATAAAATCAGATCACCCACCCTTTGTTACAGTATCCTAGATCTCAACAGTCTTAATAGGAATATTTTCTTTTCAAGTGCTTGTTAACTTACTGTTTAGTTAATTTCTCAAAGTCATCCACCACTTAATTTTGACTACACATGTGAGAATTATTGTTTCTGGTTTGGTTATCTGTGAGCTGAAACATATTCATGTACAGTTCTATTATTTACATGAAATCTGAAGAGGTCAAATTAGTTTACCAAGCAGATTGTTTATTTTTCCAATAGTGAATCTTTTTTTTTTTTTAAACTTTTGTAGAACTAATTGTGAATCCACATCAAGACTCTTAAAATCAAACCCCAATCTTTCCCACATTGTAAATTATGGACAAGTATACTCTGGGAGGAGAATACTGTTGCAAGGAATTCTGATAAACAGTAAAGCATCGAAATATTTCTCAATGTAGACTCTTAGGTTGGCTTTCAAAAAATTAAATAAATTCTACTTCAGTTAATTATTTTCTCCCTTGATTTTTCCATTATAAAATAATTCACCTTTTAAAGGGCAGAAAAAGATAAACAGAATGGTGCATGCATCAAGTACAGTACCACCTCTGAACCACACAGAGAAGAAAACATTAAGCTTTGCTCCACAGGCAAGATTTTAACATTAAAAATCGACAAGAATGAAGACGACATGTCGTTCCCCCATTCTCCTTTCAGATATCAAGGCAACGGAAGGGTTAACTCTAGAAAAATTAATTATACTCAATCTGAGAACAATAGTAGTTGGGAGAGGGGAGGAGGGGTGAGCTGAACAGTGGTGGAAGCCTGTTAGATGCAGTGAGGAAAACGCGCACTGACTACAGCGTGGCCAGCGTTTCACCCTGAGCTGGATTTCCATCGCGCAGGGCCGACACACCAGGTATACTCAAGGTTAATTTTACGATGCGATGAAGCAAACATGTTACAACTGACTCCTGGATTTCCTAAGTTACATCCGAAAGAGCTACTCTACAAGAAAATCTCCCAAACTAGTTTCTTGTGAAAGAGAACATTAAGAATTTAGATTGCTTACTTGCCAGATTTCTCTGCTTTGGAATAAAATAAGGACTTTATTAGAGGTAATAAAGTTTTCAGCTTTCATGAATGGGGACGTGGCCCCTTGTCCAAAAATGAAATGACCTGAAGCCAAAGCTGTTTCCATGAAATGAAGATCCATGGTATAGACACATATTTTGGTTCTGGCAGTTTAGGATTTCTGTGTGCTGGATGAAATAATGTCAGAGAATTTAAGCATCTTACAGGATTTTAGTTTAGTTCATTTAATCTTTTCTTCCCAACAGCTCAACATTCTCTACTTTGGAGGCTCACTCTTTTCCTTTGGTCGATAAAGATGAAAAAAAAGTGGATCTTGGAAGATTTTAATTTTATCTCCTTTGGTGTGCTCTGTCTCCTTTTCATAGATGGCGGTAAACTAGAACAAGTAAAACGTAAGTAGACTTCAAACAAAGTTGTCACATTCACCCAAATTTGACGTTTTCCTTCTATTTGACCGATGTGGTTCTGAAAAGGTCTTCAAACAAGAATGTCCTGGACTGTGGAACTGCGTTCAAAACCTTCTAACATTCTTCTTCCTTCTAATCCTACATTTAGTAGAATCAGGTCACACCCATGTTTGGGACACATTTTCCTAAAGCTGTACAGGTTTCATTGTGTCATAAAGAGCATAACACATCAATTGGAGAATCTGTTTTATTTCAAATATCCTGAGTCAAGAGAGTGCTTAATTCCATTTTAGTGACCTCTGTAAACATCTGACGGATTATCTGGATTTTGTCCCATGTGTAAGACTATTGTGCTGAAGTTTTCAGCTAGTGTAAAGCTCGTCCAAGACTCTTCTGTTGTGTTCCAAAAACAACCTCATATGAACTAGATTAGATACATCCTTTGAGAAAATTAAGAGTCTAAGCACTGTCAAGAACTTGATGAGAAGAACTGAAAAGAATACAAACAAAACGAAGGGAATATTTCTACAAAGCCTGTCAGCTGTGGGAGATGTTAACACATTTCAGAAAGCATGGCAAGGAGGAATAACTGAATAACTACCCAAATAAATCTAGGAGTAACAAGGCTCCAGCCTTGTTACTAGCTCTCTGGAATGCTCTCCCCACCTGCATCAGCTAGGTTTTGGCCACCTTCTTACAAAGGACATTGTTTGCCCTTGACAAGTAGTTAGATGTTTCAATCGCAGTATCAGCAGCTTCTGCTTCTGAGGTAGATTTAAAAAAAAAGAAAAAAAAGTGAGTTCAAAAAAGACCACCTTCTCCACCGAACTCACTCACAGGAAAACAATGTGCAGGTATTCCTGTTCAAAGAAAAGCACAATGTAAAAAGTTATCAAACTCCACTTCAGCCGTCTGCTTTTTCAGATCCTGCATTTAATTTGTCATGCTTTTGTGTGAAGTGAAAGCAGATCGCTTCACAGTTGCTACTAATAATCCCTACCTCTTGCTACCTTCTTTTGGCCCAGTAAATGCGAAGAGTGTCCCTTGCTTGGATTGTCACTTGGAAGTCAGGTATTCCGTTTGATACCCTGAAGTATCACATACTGAGGGTGATGAATTAAGCTGAATTTGGACATCATTAAGATAACAGAAATTAATTCTCTCATAGAAACACATGAGAAACACTCTTTTATCAAAGGGATTTGAGTTTTCAATGTGAAACCGTAATATGGCAGGGAGAGACAGTGCAGTGGCCTGATAGGTAGATACCTGCAAAACTGCACCTGCAGGATTAGAAGTGCTTAATGAACAGAAAGATCTTAAAATACTTTGAATGCTGATGCATGTGTAGGTCATCTATAACCTGCGATTTTTCCAAGTTGAGCCAATTGCTTTGGTTTTGCATTGAGAAGGTTTTTTTTTCCTATAAACCTGTCTGAGGAATCAAGCACTTCAGTTTTGTTACCTACACGGGATCTTAGCCTGTGTCTTTGCAGGTGAAGGGTAAACTCACCCTGTATGAAAGTCATTTTGTCAGCTATTTCAGAAGCTGCAATTTTGGAAAGATGGGAAGACATGTCATTTATTTTGGTTTGGGAGGCTAGAAACAATAGCACATGAAATTAAGGGCATTTCCGTTGCGTGATTCTCCAGGGAAAGAAAATATAGTTTACAGAAAGCACTGCACACCTGAAAACACCTTGTACGCACAGAGTGGGAACATTCACTCACAGTTCTTTCAATGCTTTACTGTTTTGCAGATTCAGATACATACTGTGTGTTTCAAGATAAGAAGTATCGTGTGGGAGAAAGATGGCATCCTTATCTAGAACCCTATGGCCTTGTTTACTGCGTTAATTGTCTTTGCTCAGAGGTAGGACTGCTGAGTTATTGATCCTACAACTTCTCCTTGTTTTATTGACTAGAACCCTTTCTGTTGTAGCTACAGTTTGACAAAGCCCGAACCTGTTTTCACTAGTGGGTCCTGATCATGCTGCAGGAAATAGAGGCAGGTGATCCTACTGAAGGGAAAGCATTAACAGAGAAGGCCAATACTGGCAAAAAAAATATTTGCATGGGGTAGACAAAACAGCTCATTAACTACCCAGAAGCTTTGTCAATGCCGAGCTTTACATCTTGAATAACTGGACCCCATTACCTTGGGGTCCAGTTATAATCCTTGGATTATCCGTGAACAATTATGCTGAACCTGAATTTGGTAGTCTTTTGATCTCTCTACAATGCCCACATCTTCAGAGGCGTTTCCAAAGTCAAAGCATCTGCCGCCCTGAAGTGCTGAAGGAACAGGCTTGGATATCACTGTGTGTAAAAATCTACGAAAAAAGGTTGAGATGTTGAAAAATGAGAACAGGGTATGGGGAGCAGAGAGAATTGGTCCTTGGCTACCATTGATTGATGCCTGATACAAAGACACAGCAGTCATAGATCCCCTAGTATGTCATATACAGCTGGGGGAAGGCAGAAAGCTGAGGGCAGAGTATGTCCCTTGGAGTACTTTAAAATGACTAAACAATAAGGGATCTTAATCACTAACACATGAGACACTCCAGATGCTGAGTTTTGTCTGCTGTATTTACTGCAGAGTAAAGTTTTCTTGGCTATTTTCCGCCCTGCAAGTGTAAAATATTGGGCTCCTGTGCAGCATTTGCTCTGAGGGATCTGCTACTACAATTTAGTGCAGAGATGCACAAACAGTAGTCCCAGAAGCTTGGCTGCACCTCAGATCTGTGCAGCAGAAAGCATCTGTAAAAGAAAAAGCGATGTAGTAGGAAGAAAAGCAAAAGTCCTTGGTTATAGCAGAAAGGAGTTTCCACTCATGTTTGCTGATCTATATACAAAGTTGAAGACTGTCCCACGGTCCATGTGTGGTAACACTTATTAACTTGCTGGAAGACTGTGACTTGGGTGGGGATGAAATTTACTGGAAACCCTAGAGATCTGGATACAAATCATTGCTCAATGATTTTTTAAGAAGATGTTAGACAGTCTGGAGGGATGGAAAAGTGCATGGTATGCTTCTCTGGAGAACAGCACTGCTGTGATCCAGGCATACCCGTGCACAAATGGAGTACCTTAAGGACAACAAGGTTAAGAGAGAAACTGCGTGGGGTAATTATGAGTACATGCAGCTCAGAAGGGCTTCTGGACTCTACTTTGCTCTGTTTTACCTTTGTTGTACCATGAGGGTGCAAAATGTAACTTGGGGTTATTTTAGCAGTGAGGATGCTGAGGGATCTCTGGGATGTGACTCTTGTTGCCTGGAAGACTCCAAATAACAACGGCAGCATCCCACCATTCATCTGAGCTTTGTCCTGGCCAAAAGAAATGCCCTCAGAACACTGACCTACAGTAAAAGGTCCAGATCATCAGGAAACTCTCAATAATTTCTAATTTTAACAAAATTAAGGCTAGATAAAGCATTAGAAAACATGCCATGACATAGCACGAGCACAGACCTTAAATCAAATATTACAGCATAAAAAGTGAAACTAAACTGTGCCACAGACAGCAAAAAAGAGAGACCTAAGCGTAACCCACCTACGATTCCCTGGCAGTCAGTCAGTTAGGCAAAGGATATGTACAGAGTCTGAAGCAGCAACCTACTCCCTTACACTGCAGAGAAAAGCAAAAAAATCCCCAGGGGTGTTCATCACCAGTGTGACCAGAATTTCTTTGGTGGCCTCAAACATCGTGATGCATATGATGTCTGCACAAAACGAGTCATGTTAGCCAGGCAACAGACCGAGACCTCTGCTCCGTCTCTGAACAATTGTCTGTCCGTCCATCCCCCCAAGACACACTTCTCATGTTTAAGAAAAAGGCGAGACAAATTAACTAAACAGAGGCCAAATTATTCAGCCTGGGATTAAAAAAAAAAAAAGTTGTTTTTTGTTGCCTTCCTGGATTTTTTTTTGTGTATGTAGTATTGTATTTTTACAAGTTATAATTTACATACTTAAACCAGAATAAAACTAAACATAATGCAGTGTTCTCGCCCTGTTCCCCCTTTATTTTACAACCCCTCCTCCCCCTCACAATACACAGTGGAGACTGTTAACTATTCCTGTCAGGTAAATTGGAGCTCTCACAATTTGTCAGATCATTATTTTAGTCTCTGAAATGCAGCTTTTTGGTTGTGTTCATAGTCAGACCCGCAGACTTCAGGGGCTCAAGTGAGTGCTCAGCGCTGCTAACACGGCTCAGGAAGAGATGCATTCTTACTCTTTGGGTGTCTGATGCAGAAACGCTAACTGTGGCCCTGACTCTCAGAGGCCTACAGGAGCTTCAGTCCCACTCTAACCACAGGGCTTGGTCTCCCAGATATCATTGGGAATTTATGCATAAAATCAGTCTTGCCCAGCACAAGATTGGTTAAAATAGTTCTGTCCTGCTGCAAACAGCGGAGTACTGCAGGCAGCACTGAGGAGAGAAGTAGGCCTGCAGAATTTTTATCCCAGCTGATCATGCACAGAGAGTAAACATTCACCTCAGGAGGTTTCACGGGACTAATCATTAAAAAGGGAGGGAGGCCACGGAACAGGTCAAGTAAGCAACGCGGAGCCAGGCCAGCAGGCACTGCCAGTAGTGCTGTCCAGGCTCTGATGATGGTCTGCTGGGCACGGAGCTGTGCAGACCAGCAATAGTCCCTGTCCTGCATACAGTCTGCAGCCTAAAGTTTGCTCCTCCTCTATCAAACCAGTATATTTAATTTCAATCATTATTGGAAACAGATGGTGATAGCATTTTTAGTGTCTTTTTCCAGAGCAGATGCGCAAATGGAGTTCATGGGTAGTCATGATCTAACAGTATGATTCCAGTATGATCTGCAGATCTTGAGGAGTCAGTGGATTATTTTGAAAGAGATGGCTAGAAAAGGCTGTACATGTGCTATCTAAGGAAGTCTGCACCTCCGCTAGAAACATTTCAGTGCTCCAGAAGGCATATGAAAATAAGTGGGTTTATTCCTGACACCCCCTAAAACTACAGTCCTAGCATAGTATCAGTGTTCCTACTGAAAGATCTTTTTTGCTATAAACATGAGCAACTCAGGGCTAAATTAGGAGGATGAATTATAGATGGGAAATAGGAATTTGAAATGGATAGTCTTTTCTGGTTACAGACACTGGAGAATTAAAAATCCCTCTGTTTTAATTATAAATCAAACTTAGATGTGGTCAGATAGAATATTATGTTAATGACATGAATAATGAACACTATTCCCAAGACTCGGTCGTATTTCTTAGAAAAATGGCTACTTACCAACTGGTGTTTTCTGTCTGCTGGGTACTGGGGAAACCATAAAATGAAAACAAAGGACTCTCCACAGTTTTCAGGAACAATTACAGACGCTATTGTCTCTTGTGGTTTTGAACTAACCCTCAGTAGGGGATATCTCAGAGACCTACCATTCATTATCTGTGTCTTAGTTTTGGAAATGCAATTCCTAAGCATAGTCTGCTCAAAAGGAAACCATGGATGAAGATTGTTGCAATGCATTTTTTAGGCACTTGTTCTAATTTTAAGGTTTGTATGGATTTCTGCTACATTCTGACCTCCAGCATAAATTCAGAGGCAGGGAAAGTAGTCTGGGCTTACCCTGGTGTGAGTGAAATCAGGATGTTGTAAAAAGGCGTTTGTTTTCAAAATATCTAGATGCAGAATAGAGAACATGGAAATTGATAAGACAGCCCGTTTCATTAAAGTGTTGTATTATATTCCACCTGCAGAATGGAAATGTTCTGTGCAGCAGAATAAGATGCCCAAGCCTACACTGTCCTTCCCCTGTGCATGTACCACAGCTGTGCTGCCCACGATGCCCAGGTAATTCCTGTTAATGACATACAGCCCTTTCTGAAATAGTTACTAGTTAATATGCTGAGTAACGGCAAAATTAAATGTCTTTGCTGGAAAACTTCTGTGACGTGAACATCCTTCTATATCCATTCAGGTCATGAGAGGCTTGTCCCACAGTAAGTTACAGTATTTCCTGTGGTGGTTTCTTTTTAGCAAATCAGAAGTACCGATTTGGGAAGGGATCAGGTAAGCTACCAGGTCTGGTCCCCTACAATCCAGGCAGAAGGTAGCAGAGGGTTCACTGGTGGGGTCCATGGTCTATCTGCTCCCCGGTCCTTCCCTTACCTCTAAACTCCATCACAATAAAACCCCATCCCACAACCTTCCTAGATTTCTGCTTTTGGTGCTTTTCATAAGAGCAGGCTAAAATACGTGGTTATTTGCAATGGTTCTCTGTTAACAAGCAATTCAGAATTGCTGTGGCAAATGTGCATTTGTACAGTATCACTGTACAACCAGTCTGGTAACGTTTGCCTTCTACATCTCAAATCCAGGCACAGCTTCATAATTAGTAGAGACTGTTGTAAATCATGGGAGCAGTGCTGTAGCAGTTTATGACTGTATAAATCCAATTGGATACTGCATAGTAAATTCCTCCAGACTGTACATTTATTATATGCTCATTATTAAGAGCCACTGTATGAAAGAGACTAAGCAGGATCTTTCACGAGGCTGTTACAACATTCCCGACATGGCCTAATGGCTGGTAGATTTGACTGGAGCTTTTCCCTAAATGTCTGTCTTAGTGGCACCCCTCATTTCCACTTATAAAAGAGTATTCATGCAGCATCATAGAAAGGGGTTTTATTTGACTTTCTCCAGAGAGTTTCATTGTCTGAGGAAAACGGCTGTTCCCTGACCAAAATCTGTGAGCAGGAGGAGGTACGCAGTGGTGGAGGGACACGAGTGCACAAGTGAGTTTGCTGTTCAGCTGGGATTGGAGTGCAATCATTGCACTTATTGGAGAGTAAATGGCACCCACTCATCAATTTTTGGTAGAATTCATCTGCCCTGACTATTATATACATCTGTATATCAAGATCTGATCTGGGTATCTAGAATTCTTTTTTAATCAGTGATGAGGAAGAAGTATTTCAAGCGCATAACTCATCTGATGACATGATGCCACTCTTCTTGTGTCCTAGGATGAGATTCATCCCATTCAACTTTGTATCTAATACTTTGGCATCTAGTTGATGGTAGATTTTTTTCTCTGATGGTCTAATACATAGGAAAGAAAGTTTATAAGGTAGCATGCTTTATTTGACCAACTAGTGCTGTTAGATTAGGTGGTAGGATGCTGGGAGCATGAACCTCTTTTCTGTTTTCAGATCAAAAGACGGACTGGTGTGCCGGTGTGCCCAAAATCTGGACTGTTTTTCCAGCTAATCTAAACTTCATTTAGCAAGGGAATCATGTAGATGGTCTTTATAGCTGTTGGAAACATGCTGTCCCCAGAGGGTGATCCATCCTGTTACCCAGAATGAGAAGAATTTTTCCCTGGAGATGCCTGTCTCTCTCCACTGATTATTGAGGGAGCACAGGCTTATGCTAGATGCTTACTTTTTTGACAGCTTAAGTTAAATCACAGAAATCCCACTCTTAGTATGTAATTGGCATTTGAGGTCAGGAACTTTTTCTGTTTGTTGGGGTTTTTTTTCAGTATCTCTGTGCTGTATTTATTATATAAACATAAATGCTTCTAGATTGATTGGTTTTGCTTCAAGCGCTCTCTGGCAGTGAACCGTTTGGCTTTGATTCTGTTCATGAGGCTGCACACATCATGATACCAATCAAGATTTAAAACCTTCTACAGTGTCCTAGTAAGGAAGAGTAAGGGCCGCTGTAAACTCTCAGATCCTTCTTATCAAATTGAGTTCTTGCTATTCACAGTTTTCAGCTAGAATTTTGTACTGGTGTTTAAACTGATAAATCTAGAACATTATCAGAATGAGCCCTTCCTGAATTGCGCTCCATTATCTTGTCTTAACTGCTCCTGGAATCTATCTGTAGTCTATCATCTGCTACATATGATGGGCCATTAGTTTGCTAGCTGGGCAGCATCTCGTTAAAAATGAGAGTCCCACTAAGGTTTACTTTTTCCCTAATTGAATCTGTAATTCAGATAGAACTGCACCAATATTAGGCAAAAGAGGACCAGGAATCTCCTGTGATTTCAGGGTTTATTTGCGTTCTGCAGTGATTATGCGTATCATATTTGGTGCTCTATCTTCAGCGGTACTGTTCGGGCCTGATCTGAATAGGAATCTCAAGCATTCTTGCACATCTTACGCCAGCTTTCCATCCCTGTGTGTCTGGCATACAATGTCTTTTGTGCAGCATCTCATGATGGGCAGGAAATTCACTTCTCTGGTTTCCCTGGTTATTTTTTAATGGAACGTGCCAGAGCTCTGGCCATTAGCCATTGGAATTACCCTCATAAATGCTCATTATATTCCGTCACGTATGTTCCCCCTCAGTTTCTCAAGCTGCGTTTCAGAAATGAGTAGTGCTAGTCACAGGGACTTCGGGCTCTTCCTCTTGCCTTTCTGCAGGCCTGGTAGAGTGCAACTGCCCAAATAACTGCCTCCTTATTTAATGAAGCAGAGGTAATGCCAGGAGGCAGCAACTTTCATTAGAAACTGAACTTCATAACTACCTAAGTGGAGGAGCTGTTGAAGGGATTCCTTTGAGAAAAGTTGGCACTGCTCTCCTCTTGGAATTAATGTCTCCTGCATCCATAGTGACACTGGACTTGCTGACACAAAGAGATGCAGTGTTTGTATCCTGTCTCCCTGGCACCATCCACCATGAATCTTAAGTAGTTGTCAGACATATGTTCTGAAACATCTTCTGCTTTTCACCAGTCGTTCAATCCTATCAGCTTCTACCACACATTCACTGCTAACTTTTTTTTTTTTAAACCCATTGGCAAAGTCCAGATCTTGGGTATAAAACAGAACTAGATATTCCTCCCTTTTGCAGCTCTGAAAAGTATTTTCCTGTCTGAATTAGATTCTTACCATCACACATGTATAACCAAAAATACTACGTTCACATTCATTGGGACTCTTTTTACACATTAGTGAGATCCAGAAGGACATCACTGCTTCCGAGCTTGAACTCCTTCCTTCCACCTCAGGATGCTCCAGGCACAGGCATCGTCAGAGGAGAGGTGATTTATAGAGTCAGGGAGAGAATTCACCATCACTCTTAGAGCTGTATTGGCTCTTGAGCTAGGGTGGACTTCAGACCTCCTGCCTTCTGTCATGAAAATAAACTTCATGTACAAGTTCTTCAAGCATTTTGCTGCGGCTGTCTTTTATGGCACTATTAATGGGCAGCGCCTTTGTAAATGGAACATTTATTGTAGATTGTATCATCTCTACATGGAACAATTGTGAATCAAAGCACTTAGAGTCTAGTTAAAGATCTAAAATTTTTGA
Source organism: Chlamydotis macqueenii (assembly GCF_036417535.1). Classification (NCBI taxonomy): domain Eukaryota; kingdom Metazoa; phylum Chordata; class Aves; order Otidiformes; family Otididae; genus Chlamydotis; species Chlamydotis macqueenii. Next base: position 3,837,216 of record NC_141566.1, read on the forward strand.
GTACCTGCTGGAATATGTAAATCTAAGATGCGAGAAGCTTACATCAGAAGCAAAAATGCACAACTGCAGGATTTAGAAAGGGCTTCCATATTCCACTTGCTGGTTTGATTTCTCAGCAGATAAGGCTGCACGCTGATCTATGAATCAGCCCATCTGGCTCTAGTATTTTTTAAGCTTGCTGCCCCGACTAAACACACTGGCTTCCAAGAATGTTCATGATTAGTAACACATTTAAGTTTAAGCTCCTTTGGTACTATGATTTTTCTGTGTCAGATTCTGTGGTGGTTTAGCCACCACTTTTCTGATGTACTTTTTGTTGTTCTTTAGATGTTGAAATATCAACAGAATGCCAGGTGTTAGCTATATGCATAGCTGGGCTAAATACAAAGATGGACCAGATCATGTAGCTCACAATGGTGGTCTGAGAAAATCACCTGAAAATAAATGAGGCTATGTCTGCACGGTAGACTGCAGCATGATTTGGTAATACCTGTATCTTTGACCTAATTATTTTAGATCCTGGAAGCAGCCTGCGAGATGCTAGGTATGTCCATCACCTCTTGGTCTAATAGATATGTGTAAACATGGAAGCATGTGTATAATACATTGCATCTTGCACTGAACTACAACCAAAATCTGTAACCTGGGCAGCTGCAATGCTCTGCTGGAATGATTTTCTACTGCAGAATGCACATACGATAAACCATTTGGTGAAGAGGTTTTAGGTTCTACCCAGCTCACACACCGGAGCTCCCAGGCTCTCACTTCCAGTCTTCTCACCCTTGTGCCAGAAAAACCCAATCGATTTCACAAATATTTGTGGGATGGAGGAAGGCATATTGCACCCAACTCTTCCATTCTCTATACAATTCTTGCTGCTACCACCTACGCTTCTCATATCACTAAGTGAGAAGCTCATGGCCCAGATCTCATTGAAATTACAAGGAGTTTTAATTGCCTTAAATAGAGGTGTGAAGCCTGAGTAGGAAAGAGAAAAAAGCATATAAATATGGTAGTATTAAGAGATGTTCAGGTTGTCTCTTACTGAGCAGACATTGTTTTCCATGCTGTTAGTAAAAGAAGAGTTGTTGCCTCCAATGTAAAATGTATCTCTGCTTACTGATGCTACACCTCTGAAATTAAAGTCAGAAACGCTTCACATCCTGAATTCCAGACTGAAACAAGACTACTAAGCAATACTCAAGATCAAGAACTTCTATTAGTAACCTGGCAAAGGGCAGATTATCCTTCAGAAAGTTGTGCCTGAACCAATATGCATCATTCAAACACCTAAGTATTTCATCAGAATTCAGAGATGGATCCAGACTTCATATACTACTTGCAAAACTTCAGAACTCTCCACTGTCTGAAAGATCAGATCTCTGCCCTACCATGAAAGATCTTCAAGGTTCTCATCTCTGACAAGTTGCAAACACAGAAACCCTTCTCCTCTCTGTATGTTAATCGGCCTCTCTGCCACCTAAGTCCCCAGGCAGCAGAATTTGTTCATGAACCGTGCTGCCAGAACACCCGCTTTCCGTCTTACCCCATAAAAAGATTAGAGACCATTGGTCAGGCAGCAGTATAAACAATCTCTGAGCTTGTGATTGCCTTTCTCTTATATAAGGGTGAAAGGATTAAGGAAGAAGGCCACAGGGAGATTCCCATGAGAAGAATGATATGCAGATAGCATTTTTTTCTTTCAGTATTCTTCTTCTGTCACGTTTGACATGAGCCTCAGTTCATGGAAGCAATTTTGTGTACTCAGCTCCCCTTCATTGTTCACCTCCGCCTTCCCTTGTTACTTTACCTCAGCATCTGGATCTCTTGAGTCCTTTAATCCGTGCTGTTGCACTGCCTGCAGCCCCAGTAGCTACACCTTCACTGCCCACTCTGCACTTTTCAGATAATGAAAAAGAAATTAAAAATAACTGGTGACTCAAACTCTCAGCAGTCACAGTACAGGAGACTACAGAATAGGTATGCCAACAGACACCGCAGCTGATAGTAAGAACTGGAGAACAACTTATTTTTACCTATTGATAAGAGCAAATTTCAAATTTCTGCAGCTTGCACTTGTTTCTTGTGGAAGTACCAGAGAATTACAGAGCCGTGCTTGTTTATGGTTACTCCACATATACAAACAAGGTGGATATTTGTATCTGGAATATGAAAGACTCAGAGAATGTTACACAGATTAGTGTAGAGATTAGTGAGACGCTCTAGTTTTTATATAGTCACAACAATGGGCAGCTGTCCGTTCAAATAAATTGTTTATTTGGAAGTAAATTTGATTTGGAAATATAATGATATAGGCATTCCTGGGAGATGTCTAATTATTTCCTATTGACGTGTGCTCAGATGATTCAGTTTGTTTTGTGATCTGCCTTTGTTACTAGCTTCATAAGGAATGTTTGCTATCACAGCCAGATTGAGGTTATCACTTCTTTCCATTCTGCTCTTTTGACCATAAAAATTCAAATAATATATCTGTAAATCAGCATCCAAAGTGCACTGAAAAAATATGTATCTTCCCACATGGATGGCAGAATTAGAACCTCCATTCTTTGGACTCACATGATAGGATAGGATAGGCTGCTCATAATTTTTCCAAGATAACTTCCAAGAGCTTCAAAGATGCTTCAGAGAGGATTCAAAATGCACCAAAGCCTCACTCAATTTGTTTCCTTGGCTGGGAGAGCGATCGGTAGATTCATACAATAGTTCAACCTTAGAGCAGGAATTAAAATGGAGCAACCTAGAAAGTGTTTTATGACTCCTTCAGAGTTTTGCTGGGCAATTTTTTATGCCACTATAAAAGAAAACACAGGAAATTAAGCTGCAGAAAATATATTAAAATAATGTGAAGAGCTTGACTTCGGCCCTGGAAAGCTGAAAAACAAGCAACAGCCTTTTGCGTGTTTAAACTGAAATGACATCTTTGCCTTGAATCTGTAGGAAAGTTCATACTGTCTAGATAAGGTGCTACTAGTTCCTTCAAGCAATGAGTTTCATACACTTTCTACCGTCTGACCGTATTACAGACTAGCAGTTGTGATTAACTCTGAATTACCTTGGAGTTTTTAGAGCTTAACCTGGTCCTTGAAGTTCTTTTAATGTAAAGCATTTTGTGGCTTAATATCTTTGACACCTGCACCTCTGAAAGGCACATCTGGATTTTGTTTAGAGCTTGCGTTTGCAGGTTTTGGATAGTGCACAACTTTTCAATCCAAATTTATTGTCAGCCTCAGCCACTGCTTTAAAAACAACATTGCTGCACTGTTTTTGTTGTTTTTTAAAGGGACCTTCACACATAATCTCTGTTTCTTTAAATCGTACATTTATAATCAGTTGGATTGTGATGCATGACTGAGGGAAAAGGCTAAATGCAGATGGGCTGAGGGTTGATCCACAGTCTACTGTAGTCAATCAACAGATTTCTATTAGCTTTGATAGGTTTTGGACTAAGCCTTCTATGAAAACAGATGGAGTTATTGACTGTGGGACTATACCCCCTCTCTAGAAATGCTAAGGACTATGGTAGAAATATGAGACAGAAGATGAAAGAGGAAACTGCCTTTTTGCCGTACCACACAGAGTAGGTGTTTGGGCCAGGTTCCAAATCTATTTAGTTCAATGGACTTCAGATCAGACCTTGAGGTGACACATTCATGTAGAGTGGAAACAAAAGTAGAGGGAAGAAATTAAGCAAAGGAATTTTTAATAGGAAAGAAATCCATTTGCTCCCTTACCCTGTGCTGTAATCCCCCAAGGACCTCCAGCCACAAAGGTTATTTGAAATAATTCTAGGTGATCCCTAGAAGATAACCTTGCACTGAAACATTGTAATAGGTTTTCTCTATCTGAAGTTCTTGTATTCTCCTAAGATGATGAATCAGGATTTAATTCTGGTGATGAAGTAGCTCTCAAATATTTGTGGTTTGCCCTTCTTGATGTGATAGTGGTAAAAACATTCACCCTTTCAGCAGCTGATGGTTTTGACCTTGCCACAGCCAGTTTGCAGTAGCGGTTTGTCCCACCACGTGCTGGTGGCACTCAGGGCTCAGTTCAGTTGTCCAGTCCTGAAGCTGCGCTAGGAGCAGGTCAGGAATATGGAGTAACCGTGTCGATGGTGCTGACAGGTTTCCTGCCTTTCTGAGGCGAATGTATGCAAAAGGCCTCCACAGATACTGAGGAAAGTAAATTTCTGGAAAAAACAAAGCATGCGTTATCCCAGATCACCGTGACACTTGTCTTCCACAATGTCCCTTGCTGCCTATAGTAGAGAGATTCCCTGTCTTCTCTGTTTTCTTTATTCCCTCTGCATTTCACCCCTCTCACTGTGTAGCCCTAGGATAGCACACTCCTGCTAAGGTGGCCAAAACATGATCACAGAACGTCTCCTGCACTGACAGGCTTTTTGGGGAAGAGAACCACAGAGGCAGAAGGAGGAAATCCAGATTCCCAGCTATATGCTTCTTTGCACTGGCCCTTCTTGTACAAATGAATTAGAAGATAAGCATTAATTGGATCTCTGGGTACAAAGCAAACCTACTGCTGTCACTGTACCTTAATTTCACTGGAACTGCAGGAAAATAGGCAAATGCTTTGTTACATAAAAGCATTGCTATTTGTGCATGAAATGCACTGCATAAACACAGAATAATAATATGTGATCTTTTTCCCATATAAACATCGTTTTTAAAGAATATTTTTAAAAATACATAGCATCATGGTTAGTTCAATCAAGAGTTGTTCTAGATTTATTTAACATAACTGTGATCAAAATCTCACTGACTGTCACTTTCCTAGCAAGCTGCATAAACTCTTTCTGCAGGATGCTTCCCTCACCTCTTTAAGTCTTCGGCTGCTCTGTTTTGAATTTGTAAGGATCAGATTATCAACACATATTTACTCCTCCATTCCAAATACGTGTCTCATACTGAATAGCTGTTTCTTATATATAATAACCATATTCCGTTGGCTTATGTGTAGTAGAGGGAAGAGCCTAACATAGAGGATTTCTGCCTGGAGGCAGGCTTCTTTATCTTTTCCTTGGAATGTTATTAGCACTTAGATTTTTCCAGGACTGGGAAGAGCTTTGGCTGAACCCCTTGGAACATAGACATCAAGGCAGTAGGGGTCAAAGGATTCATTGCTGCTTTTTCAGAGCTCTGATTCCTTAGGTGAAAGGAGGCTCATTCAGATATTGTTAATCAGAGCAGCTCCATGACTGCTCACATCTATACATGCTTATCTCGCTGTCAGAATGGCTGTTCCAGCAGCAGGAAGAGGCACATACCATTTTAAAGCTGGAGAGAGGAGTTTAGCCCAGGTCCCCTTGCAAAGCAAATTTCAAAGTGATTAGATTTACTCGCTTTGTGCTTCTCTCCTGTCCATCGGGATGACAGAGGATTCACACATGTTCCAACTGGCTGTGCCGTCAGATTAACTACGAGAGTAAACTGCAGTCACTCGCTCTGAGTCTGCCTCAGGAAGATGCCAGACTGAAGCCTGTATCTTGGTGTCAGTAGGAGCTGCAAAGGAGCTTCAGATTCTCCAGTATTGTACACGTGCTCCTGCGACACAGGAAGATAAGTCGTGCGAGTTAGTAGGCAGCAAACACGCACAACTACAAAGGAGAGTCCAAACCCGCTCATCCAATGTCATACGAATAGATCACTTGCTGTTGCTTTCCCTGTATTCACAGGGCTTCGTTAGCGTACTGTGGTGTAAAAGATGCTGTTCACCACACGCAAGGTGGGACCTTAAGGTATATCGTTACCCTTACTTAAAGTTTTAATGATTCTGCACCAGGAATTAAAAAAAAACCCAATGATCCACGAGTCAGCCCATTGTCATGGGTGTTTGGCAGAAAAAGACAAGAACTGGTTGTGCTACTGCCAGTCCCAGCTAGAGGGGTAACAAGGTGCATACTGTAATGGAAGCTTCCAGCATCTTATCTGCAACTTTCTCCTCCTTGCATTTTATGCTTCCAGCCCCCAGCGTGAATTGCAGTCAGTACAAGTTAGCATTTTGTTCTACATTGCTGCCTGGATTTTTTTCAACCTACTTTGTAAATTGCAACTCCACCTGCAGGTTTTCATCGAGAAATGTAGTTTTCTGCACATTAATAAATTATCCCATTTCTGTTATTCCAGACCACTTCAGTTAGTATTTTGGGGCCTCACAGAGTGAATCCTCGCAGTCGAACCTGAAGCCCATTGTAATAGCCTGTAATATTGCTATGAAAAACACCAGTAAAAAGACCCAATAAGCAAGGGTCATCCCTGCATCTCTCCAGTGACTTACGTGTAAGTTACTCTAGAGAATGATTTTACTTGTAGGAAAAAGACCTGGACTCTATGAAGGAGAAGAATTAACAATATTTTTTTTCTTATCAAGGAGACCTAGGGGTATGTGCAACTCCTACTCAAGCAAACAGTTTTCCAAAAACAGGTGTCAGGTCACCAAAGTGGTGCCCACTTGTGTTGGACAGTGTGTGTAGCTAAGCTGATTCAGGTTTCATAAGATTTTCAATAAGCAAAACAGGGAGAAGTACTCTCATGTTCTAGTCATGTGTCTTTGGCATTAGAAATGTTCATGGTCTGCACACTTCCAAGAATTGTGTTTTATTTTGACGTTCATAATTGCTCTTTATGTGTCAACCTGCAGTTCTTATGCCAAGGCAATATGGCCAACCTGATTCCTGTACAGAAGCAGCATGTGAGATGACCTGTTAGCTGGTGTCCAAAGACAGTTTCCTGCACCACGATAGAGCCTAGAGAGCTTTGAAGTACCTGGTGCAACTAAACTGACTTTCCTAATGTGTTCAGTAAGCAGCAAAACTCACTGGGAATACAAGTGAATATGCAGGAGAGATGTCAATGCAAACAGTTGTCCCAGAGTTACAGCTGAATTCAATTGCTTGTCTAGTGAAGAGGGTTCCAAAACAAATCTTCAATCTCCTTATCTGTTCGTAGAATCACAGAACCATAGAATGGTTTGGGTTGGAAGGGACCTTAAAGATCATCTCGTTCGAAGCCCCCTGCCCTGGGCAGGGACACCTTCCACCAGATCAGGTTGCTCAAATGCTTATATTCCGTGCTGATTCAGAAAATGTTTCATAAAATCCTCTCTGGACTCAAATTCATAATCGGTCTACTTACGAAAGACCAGAGAGACTATCTGCAGAACAGTTCCAGTATGGTACATTTCTTAAGGCATTAGACCTCATGATTAATCTCGTATTGTTTAGCACTTGATTGTTTTTGTAAGGGTGGTTAATAAAACAAACTGCAAGAACCAAGCCAGGCTGAGCACCTAGCATTTCTGCTTGGTGTTAAAAGCCCATCTTTTTCAGTAAATGACACTAGGTGATTCTGAATGTTGCAGTTTAACAATAGTTTCTAAGTCAGTAAGCCAACAGCATGTAGAATTTTTTAAAAAATGATCTTTGCCAGATGTTGTGATACTAAAACAAGCAATAGCGAGAGTGTTAAGTACTAACAAGAATGGCCAGAATATTGTACAAGAAAGTATCTCATCGAGATGCAGTAAAAACCCACAGAGCATTACTGCGGTGCTGTGCAGGGTCCTAACAGCCTCTGCCGAGAGGGATGCAGCAGCATGAACTTTGCACGCCTTCCATGGCTAATCTGTACAATCTCCATTTCGGGATTACACTTGGTTACCACGTCAACCTATTACTGGTTGCAGACCAGCAAAACTCGGCACGACGACTTCCAGAAAGGCAGGATGCTTGGTCTCATTGTCCGCAATGGCGAAGACCACCCAAAAGCAACTGATTTTTTTTGTCTTGAAGGTTGGATGTCACATCATAGGTACTTTGCTGATTATCATGCCATGACTGTACTGATTCTGAGGTGGTTTTGCCAGTTTGTTAGTTATCATCCTAAAACTGTTCATTAGCAATTGTACCTGCACCTCCTGACTTTATCCAGAAGGATCCACGTTGAAAACTTAATTGACAGTAGTAAGGCCAGGATCCTAAAGCCCTTCCTCAAGAAAGTCACCCCACATTTCCCAGAAGACAAGTTTGCTCATAGCCAGTTACTGCTTTTCACTCCCTGCACATAAATACTTTTACGGAAGTTACCACTGTTTCGGAGACCAGGAACTGCCCATGGAATTTGTCTAAGCTATTTGAGGGATTAGTTGCAGATAACTGATGCTCTTCTGCTCCGTATCCAAGTAAGGGTAAAGCATCTCAGGACCAAGCTTTTACACAATCCAAGAAGGAATAGAGTTGTAAACAGAAAAAGCTAAAAGATGGCATTTCCAAAACTGGTTATGATCCATGTGAGACAGCATCTGTTTCTCCAAGGAGACTGGAAAGCTCTAGAAGCCAGGAAGCCCCTGTGTACATAGGATGGCTGCCCTCAAACCTTGGCACTTGGAAACCTGAAGTCATTGGCAGACCTTCAGGAATCCAGACAGCTTTCTATGAAAAATCTGTGATTGGAGTAGATTCCACTGAACCAGAAAATTTCCGTAAAATGTCTGTGGTTTATCAAATTCATATCTAATTCACTCAGGAAAGCATTAGTGCTGCACTTCACACCAAGTTAGCATCCCTTCATGGCAAACTTTTTGCCATCCTGTTTCTTCACAGGCCCTGTCAAATGGCCTTTAGTTCATGGAATACATGAATTATTCCCACGTGCAGTTCTAGTTTATAGTGAACTTTGGTATCGAGCTTATCGAGCTGTCCCTGCCCATGGTAGGGGCGGTTGGAACTAGATGATCTTTAAGGTCCCTTCCAACCCAATCCACTGTATGATTCTCTGTACTACCGATCTGAATTGATACAAATCTTGTTTGTGTAGACCAACAGTTCCTCCTAGTACAAGCATCCATCTCAAACATAACCTTAAAAAGCAGCATTCAAGCAAGTACCAAGGCTGAATTCTGAAGGAAACCTTCCTATTGGCTTTGTTGAGGCCAAGATTTACCCTGTGAGTATGGTATGCTGGTGAAAATCAGGCTAGGTAGACAACAGAAGCTGGACAGAATCCTGTGTTTGGAAGAGAGGAATGCTTGGATATAAGAATTCAAGCATAGCCACCATAGTTTCCAATTGCTTTTAAAAACATAGTTGTTTTGAAGCTAATCCATTTTTTATACAGTTGTATTCTGGTGCCCGCTTGTAAAACTTGAAAGATTTCTTCAGCCATGTTCAGTCTTCAGAGCGACTTAGGGGATAAGTTCAAATCCATAGCAAGTCACATGAAGCCTAGATCACAGATCTTAGCCCCCTGCCATTACCCAATGCTAAAGCTGGTGATAAATCCATGCTATCTCATAGCAATATGCTGTTATCTTGATCCCACTAAAGTCACAGGCAAACGTAAGCATGGCCTGTTAAGTTCTACATTGAAGCCTGAGCCCTTAGAGAATAAATACCCGCCACAGAAACAAAGACACTTCCTTTTTGATTGCTGCTATAACATCTTTACCCTATCTGTTCTATATTGCTTCCACTGACATGCTATGAATGCCAGAAAGAAAAGCTCAGACTGAACCCCGTTAATTAAAAGGATTCACACAGATGGTTTGCCTGGTACTTTACAGAGGCAGCTAATTAAAGCAACGTTAGTCAGCACCAATAAAACGCCAGATAAGGCTTTGGGAACAATCCTGATTAGGAAGCAAGGTCTACAAATAGAGCTTTGAGCAATGCAGTGTATTTGCAGTTAATTAATTAAATTCTAACATATCTTAACTAAGGCACAGAATAATGCATGCTGATATCAATATTAATGCCAAGCTTTTTCAAAGTCCAAACCTGGCACTTATTAAAACAATCCACAGTGACTCTCATTTCACATTCGACAGGAGAATATGATATGGTGAGGGAGCCTGAACTCCTCTAATTAGCCGTGATTTAAAGAGCACTAGAAAAGAAACCAAGGCAAGTCCTAGTTGTAACAAGTCAGGCAAAGACAGAGAGAGAGAAGCTGCACCAGACAGAATTTATATTTAAACATGCAATATAAACAAAGTTTCCTTGCAGTTTTAGACAGATGCTGTGTTTGGAGAGGATCAGTTGCACTCTCCAATAAGCTGTCTCCGATATATGACTGTATATATTTTTTTTGCAATAATAGTAATGTGATCTTGATCTGAAAACTTCTTCTAAGCCTTACTTTATGCAACCAATTGGCCCCATGCACTTAATGTGCTAAAAGATAATAATATGCACAGGTACATGCAGTATAGGAGCTAAGCTATGGTCTTGTTCTCTGTAATTGAAACAGACTTGACTTGTAATGATTTCATGAAATTAGACTTCAAAATAGCAATGGAATTTAATCCCATATTCCAAAGATAGGCATGTGTACATGTGTTTTGGGCTGCATGTTATGATTTAGCTGTTACAGGCCAAACTTCTATCATCTTAAAAGAAAAATAGATGAAGACAATTACCTACTGCAACTCTCCACTGTCATTTTCCAAGCAATAAAAATTTCACCATCTTCCTTCCCTTATTTAGAAGCCACAGTATAAAGGCATTTGGTGATTTCATAGCGATCTGAGCCATGTGGCATATACCAAGGTAAATCTGCAATAAAATTTATTCTCTTCATCCAGGAATCTGAAGAGTCATGACCAGTCATTCAAGTATTGGTCCTTGCAAATGTCAGACCACAGGCCAAACGCTGCTTTTGGACAGGCATGGGCACAGCACTGTCCTGCAGAGGCTGCATGAACAGGGCCTCATCTCCAGACAAGAACCATCTGTATTATCCTTTCATTTCTCCTTTCATTTTCATTTCTTTCCAGTTCTACTGCTTTTCCGGTTGCCCAAGGGGCAAGGGGATAACTAAGGGTTTGGCAATCTCTCTTTCCGCTTTCCATGAGATGACTCTTGGGAAGCCCAAGAAACTATGGTGACATAAGTTTCAGGAGGTCACACTCCCGAGACGTGCCTCTTTATTCATATACACCAGTATTTGTGCCTAATAGCTGAATTTGTCACTTGAATGTTTTGCTGATGCCTTTCAAAGGATTTGTCTTAATTAGAACATACAGAACATGCATGCCATTCCAGAATGCATTACTAGTAAACCATACAGAAAGTGCCAAAAACACTGCCAAGCACAGGTATTGTCAAAGCTCTGTACTATTTATAAGATTTCAGAAAGGTATCATTAGACACCCTTGATTGCACTGAAATAATGATGTGTTTGGTGCTTCAGAAGAGGAAGTACCAAAGGAGGAAGCAGAAAATACCATGTCTGTCTCTTGAAGAGAAATGATATGTCAGGCAAGGAACCCTAAATGGCTAACTTCTGCCATTCTCCGGCAGAACGTTCTTTGCTGACCCGTTACACTCTCAGATACTATAGTACATCTATGTTCCACAGCCAGATTTGACATTTACCATTCAAAATATTACTATTTGATCAACCAGTGTCACTAAATACATGCTTTTATGGAACACCCTAAATGTCAGTGTTTAATGCCAGTGCATGCCAGCAGAAAACTAGTCTTTCAGTTGAGCTCCCGGCTGAGAAATGTGCATTCTGTGGTGGTACAGTTTCACAGAAAAACTCCCCAGGTTTATCTGATAGATAATGAAAGGAGGCTACAGCAAAACCTGAATTTTCAGGTAAGGTTTCTTTTACATGAAAGCCCAAACCCACTGAATGAAATTTCAGCTGCATTCCTAGAAATTTGCAGCAATTCAGGCTCCGGAGAACAAACACTCCAGTGTTACTTCCATAGAGCTCTTGTTCAGAATGTCTTTTCCCGTGCTGAGATGCTAAATTCACATGAATGTAAGCGTACAGTGCCAGATTCACTGCCCAACAGGTATCAAGTGACTTACATTTCATAGGTAAAGTATAATCCCTTTGCACAGTTTGTCAACTGCTAACAGTTAAACAATCTAGGGGATGTTTTAACACGAGGTATGGATGGTTTTATGTCTTAGAAGAAAATTTAAGCCATGTGGCGCAGAACTGGATATGATCTTGCGTTGAAACAGGAGGTTTCGGGTTGAACTGACACTGCCATCTTGTGCGTTTTGTCATATGCAGAGTTCTGCAAACAAAATGCACTCAGTTGCACATCTGACATTAAAATGCATGTCAGAGAAGAATCAGCTTTGGGGTGGCTTTTGAGGTCTGCCTTTGTCAAGTTTTGCCCATTTTGAAAACAGCAGCAACGAATTGTGAAGGCCACCAAGAACACACACTTGCACAGAATCATAGAACCACAGAACCACAGGTTTGGGTGGGAAGGGCCCTTCAAAGCCCATCCAGTCCAACTCCCCTGCAAGGAGCAGGGACATCTCCAACCAGATCAGGTTGCTCAGAGCCCCGTCCAACCTGGCCCGGAATGTTTCCAGAGATGGTGCATCCACCTCCTCCCGGGGCAACCTGGGCCAGTGTTCCACCACCCTCACAGTAAAAAAATTCTTCCTTATATCTAGTCTAAATCTACCTCCTTTCTGTTTTAAAACCATTACCGCATATCCTATCGCAATAGGCCCTGCTAGAAAGTTTCTCTCCATCTTTCTTATATTAACTTATTAATTGGGACAGTCAACTCAAAGTACCAATTACTAAAATTCAGCAAAAGAGCAGCATAAAAATATCACTTATACTTTGTAGGACGGCAAAACTTGTCCTTTTACAATAAAGAGAAATGAGGGAGAAGGGAAGCTTTTCCTCCCCTGTATTTGTGATATTGTGAGTTGTCAAAAACATTTGCATTAAGCGTTCTTTTCTCATTGTTTCCAGAAGACTCCCTTTTCTCAGTAAGCAGCAAAATCACCGGGAAATCCTGTGAATACAATGGCACCACCTACCATCATGGTGAAATGTTTGTGGCAGAGGGGCTTTTCCAAAACAGGCAAGCAAACCAGTGTGCCCAGTGCAGCTGCTCAGTAAGTAACATGATTTGACAGAGCCCTGCTCTGTCTATGCTTCATTTCTCCTTTCTAGAAGACATGACGCTGAAATATAAACAATACATAGCAAAGGTTGGGCATTGAGAATTAATGCTGAAACTCATGAGAGTGCTCAGAGCCAGCCTGCAGCACCTGGTGAATGGCAGGCTACCTCTTAAACACTGCGGACAAAGCTTACCCTGTCAAGCGTCTGCTGTAAGTGAACTTACAGCGCAGAGGCAGCAGGTAAAATATTGCTACTTGGCATATGTAGAATATTTCGCTTCAACCTGACTGGAAAATATAGCACTAATCCACTGCCTGAAACTGAATTCGTTTGGACTGAGCTGATGAGTGAAGAGCCCCCCAGGCTGGGAGTGGACAGCTCTGTAAACTGGCACTGGGCCACAGAGCCATTCCTGAGGTGTCACCAATTCAAATCCAGTATGTTTGAGCAATCACCCAGTGACTCTTCAGAGCCAGTGTCTGAACCAAAACATCCCTGTCAGTCCAACCAGTATCTTCTGGACCCCCTCTGATGAAATCATCACCATATTCTACATTAATTACAAATTTAACAGGCCAAGTACTGAACAGACTTTATGACTTTTAGTTACTGCTGAGCTATTGCTCCAGTTCAATGGTAAGACACAACAGAGGGAGAGCAGGGAGGAGAATTTACACTGGATGATTTTAGTACCAACAATGTCGGGTAGGTTTTCAGCCTACAATAATTGCAGTTCTTCTCACACGCTTTTACCTCTTCCCTTTTCCCCCTGTTTTTTTAAAGAAAGGGACCTTCCTCTGTGTGACAACAATTTTTTAAAAAGCTATTCAGAGTTTTCATTGGTCTGAAATTCTACTTCTGCATACTAGAGTGGCATTTATGTAAACACATACTAGATTTAAGCATGTTCATAAAAATGCATATACAGTACCAGATAAATTGATGATTCCTTCTAAATTCTTGTGTTTTACTGGCAGGAAGGAAATGTGTACTGTGGGTTGAAGACTTGTCCCAAATTAACTTGCTCTTTCCCAGTTTCTGTTCCGGAGTCCTGCTGTCCAGTTTGCAGAGGTAAGTTCGAGTGCAACCACAGAAGGAGGACAGGCTCTGAATTTACTCCTTCCCCTGTCAGAGCCCTCTCTGTGCACCAGCACTGTCACTCAGGACACTGTCTGCAAGTTTCCCATGTACTTACAATCCAGCGCGTGCTGGGAAGTTAAAACTCACATTCCAGCAGCTAACTTTGTTTTCCTAAATTGAAACAAGGAGAGAATGCACTGATGATAAAGTTGCATCCCCGTCGTCAAATGACGTATTGAAGTAGCTGCCGTTGCTCTGGGTAGGAAAGCTTTCCAGTAAAAGATGAGCTTCTGTCTGACAGGTCACCAGACCGCTCAAGTTGCAGCTCAAGTTGCAGCATGATGTAGAGATAGTCCAGCACGCTTTGAAGGAACAAGTTCCTGGAGAGAGGCTGTGTAGTCATGTCAGTGCAGCAAGCTGTCTAAGCTACTTAACCTGCAGAGATGCAGTGGTAATTAACTTCAGCGTGGCACCAGGTAGGACCTAAACTAATCTCTCGGCAGGGCAATGCTGTGTGCTGCATAAATACATCAGCTCAGTCAGAGCAAGGATGAGGATCTCTAAGCAGTACTCCTTTGCATGGAGATTGTTCCTTATTCTTTGCTGCTTTGCCATGTTACTCCACAGAATCTTTACAAATCTTGAAACATTTTGCCAGGCAAACTGCTTATAAAGCTTTCTGATCTCAAGCAGGCAAGGTGAAAGTCCTGGCTTCCTATGGTGACATACTGTTTTAAGAGTAATGCACTGACAGTTAATTAAAGTGAATCCTTGCTGATCATCTGATTCCTGGTATCTGTTCCCTGATAGTTATTTGAGCTATATTTGAAACCAACCTCTTCCGGTTACAAAAATCAAACTGACTTTCAAGGTACAAAGTATCAGACATCGCTGTGCCGTAAGCCACCCTTATTCTGGAGAAATAATTCATTTCAGCCAGAGAGAGTCAGTAATGAGAAACAAGTTCATTAGAATTTCCATATGAGAGGTGAGATTGAATAGAGTAGAGATGCAGCACGGATTTTTTTAATGTATTCCACTGTCTACTACTCTTATTTAAAAATGTTAAGTAGATCATTTATCATGTAATCAACTTTGTCCTTTTCAGTATGGCAGAAGCTGTTTTATCTCCCCTCTGTGATTCTTATGAAATGCAAACCTAAACAAAATGTTTGCATCAAGATCTAGCACAGCTCATGGGGAGGAAACTGTGAGTCAGTTTCTGCTCCATGCATGGCCAAATATATTAAATAATATATTAAAATTTGCAGATTTTCCTATTCATTCCTCTGCTACTGACTAGAGACGGCTCCAAGCACTATGGTTCAGCTGCTGATTTACGTCAGGATCCAGCTTCCTCCTAAGTTCAGGAGAATGTTCTCATAAACTGCATAGAGGATGAAATACTAATACATAGCATTACTGCATACTAATACATAGTATGCAGTAAGGTAGTGGATCCATGATGGATCTGATGGAGTTAAATGTGGATGAGTTAACTCCAGAACTGGAGGCAAACCTGCATCAGCAGCATGGCTCTCCCAAGCCAGTATCACTCGCTACTGCTGCTGCAGCAGCTATCTTGCTTCGAGGACCCAAGCCCATGATCTGTGGCATTCGCATGAGGCTCCTGATGTGCTGGTACGGCTCTGCATTCCCTTGCAGTGCTTGGCACAACTAGAGCTGGGCTTTGAGCCCCTCGCAAAGCAGTCTTATCTGTACCTGTATCTGAACTCCAAGGCTGGGATAAATTCCAAGCTCAGCTCCACACTAAATGGTTTCTCCTGTTTTTGTACAAGTTTTCCAAGAATCAGCTATCAGTTCAAGTTCCATGGCTTGTCTTATCAAGGAACACCTCTAAATAAGTCTCTAAAAACTTCTTAAAGCCACTTTCTCTCTCTAGCCTGAACTGATATTTCCCTGCTATGATTTCCACCATAGCTTATGCTTAGTTGTGCTTGTATTTATGAAGTTGTCTTTACAAAGAAAACAGCTGGACACTGCTCCTGAACAGAAACTGAGAGTTTCTTCATTCCAACTTTTCTTTCCATGAATCACATGTTTGGCTGTGAGGAACCAGAGCCTGGCTCTGTGAGTCCCTCACATTGATTCTCAAAAGCATTCACCACTTCTGCATCACGTGCGCAAAGTACCAGTGCTCTAGCAAAACCTCTTCTCTTTTAAAAGACAGGTCAGAATGTCCATACCTGTGAGCCGTATTCTGCAGTACTTTTATTGGCCTGATTCAAAAAAGCAGTCCTGAACATTTCATACCCTCTACCTGCAAATGTGGGATCCTATGAGCTTAGATGGGATCTGGTCTTAGTGGGCCAACCTCTCGTACATCCTGCCCTAACTCATTGTTATGTGTGCCTGGCTTCCTGGAAGAGCTGCTGGTTTGTGTCTAATGAGTCATGCGCTGAGCACGGCCATCGCTTCTATTTATGAAACAGTCGGTCTTTGACAAACAGATGAAAGCACGTCCCTGGTTCATCATCATACCTGGGGAGGAATCGTGACTTAGTGATTTTTATTAAATGAAGCATAAATAAGAGGGAAAAAACAACCACATAGATATGGGGACAGGAAAGTTGCAGGATGAAATATGGCTTACATTTTCTTGATATATATAATACAATGTTATTTATTAATAGCTACAGTTTCAGAGCTGACTACAAAAATGTAATTCAGGATTCAGTTCTCAGTCAAGTTACATGCCGGCTGAGCAGCAGTACCTGTGCTTGTGGGCTCCCTCAGCCCGCAGTGGGTGGAAGGTCACAATTTAGCCTTTCTCTGTGAGCTAAGCTAAGTCTTGTCTCCTCACCTTTGCCTGAAATCACACAGCAAATGGTTGTTGGAAATTACCTTGCCCATAGCATCTCGTTAAGCCACATAAATCTGATAGTAAATCTTCATGTTGAGTTTGCATAATGTTTGGGAAGAGATCTTCCTTTTGTTCTCTACAGAATCCAGTACAATCAAGTCAGACTACAGACTGAGGCTTCTAGACACTGATGCAACCTCCACCCTAAATTTAGCTGTAAAGCTGGATGAAACTTTTCCCCTAAGTATCTCCCAAGGTGCTGCACAATTACTCCCCTAACTGATACTGCTCTGCATCACGTACAGGAGATGGAGAATTATCATGGGAACATTCCGATGGAGATATCTTCCGGCAGCCAGCCAACAGGGAAGCCGTAAGTGTGACCTACAATTTAAAGACATATTTTTCTGCTGTGCTGTGCATGCCAGTACACTGGGGAAGAAGATAAAGGGATTATAACAGGTCTGAATACCTACTGCTTCACCTTGGGTTCTGTGAACCTAGCCTAAAGTAGGTTTATCCCACTTCTGCAAACCCCTTAATAAACTCAACCTGAATTCTTGAATAACACTGAACTATAAACTCCCATGAGCTCCGGCAGGCTCTGGATTTGGTCTTTGCTGTATATGCTCTATGAGAATAAAATTCTACAGTATTTTGCTTGCTGTGCAAGCATCACTTTTAAATCATAATCACAAACCCTTATTTCCCAGTTGACATATACACATGTATATATTTACTTCAGGGGCTTCACTACCTCTGGGGCAAGAGAATCCATTAACAACTTACTCCTCAAGAGATGATTTTTCTAACACCATTTGGAGAGAATATGAAGAGCTTTTAAGCATTAGGTGCACTACCTAAATACATGAACAACAGGTCATTGGATTAGTAAGAAGAATTATGCCTTATAAAATAACTGCTGTAACATACTCTATTCCTTCATGCCCATGGGTATTTTGGAAAATAATTCTCTGAAAACAACCAACGTTTTTGCTCTAGAAAACATGCTGCACATTACTACTACTACTACTAATAATAATAATTTCCTTTGCAAATAAAATGCGACTTCCCAGTCTGTAAGACAGATTCTAGTAAGGTTCTGCTCAGTCTGTGCAAGGCTAATGCTGGCCTTGCATGAGAGTTTAAAGCTGCAAGCAAACAAGAAGCTGACAGTCATTCTGGACGTGCTCTGCCCCTGGAGCCCCAGTAAAAAGCAATTTTGATGAGAAAAAATAGTCTTACAATTCTTCTCATCTAATCTTAAAGTAGAGTAGACATCAGTACAGTGGATATTAGCTCTGAACAGCGCTTTTAATACGTGGAGTGAAATAGGCTCTTCTGGGTTGTGATTCATCTCCTCAGGTCAGGTTCTAAAATTGCCTCTCTGTCCATTGTCTTTATTAGCAGCTTCAGACGACCAGCTTAGATAAAGACACCTACAGTGACATATACGTCCTGGTGAGATGAGTTACAGCTGCAGATGTGTAGATGACTTCACTACCGTGTTAACTATCTGCAAACCCTGAATAGCCTTTATTTAGTATGGTGCCATTCATTACATTTAATGATGTTTGATGGCAGTGGCAACACTCTTGTTGCCTGTGTTCAGCTTCTAGTACAGCCTCTTTCCCCATGTTCACTCAAATGAGACATTTACTTTCTTGCTCTCTTTCTGTCTCCAAACAGAGACACTCATACCATCGCTCCCACTATGACCTGTCACCCAGCTCTGTGAGGCAGGTAGTCAACATTCCACGATTTCCCAATGCCAGGAGTAACCGTGGAGTCCTACCGGATCCCCAGCAAGCTTCAGGAACAATAGTACAAATCGTCATCAACAACAAGCATAAGCACGGACGAGGTAAAGAGAAGTACTTGTTACAGTATTCCTCTGGGTCAGGAATCAATCACCTTCTCAAAATACACGGCAGAATCTTGGAAATTCTCACTGGTATCAAGAGACTCAATGCAAATGAGGGAGGCAAAAAGCAATAAAGTATAAAGGGCACAAAATTAGCTCTGGACTGAGATCAGTTGTGCCTACACATACAACAGTGCATTTCACTCTGCAAAGGCCCCACACTATCGTGTTGCCCTCTGAATTACTTTGTGGAACTGTGCTGCGGAATTCTGAGAACACAGGCAGCAGTTAAGCAGGAAGTGAGCGCTTTGTGCCTTAAAGGACACCACGATGCCTTTAGGTTGACTAACTTGTTCACACAGACTTGTCCAGTAGGAAATTGTTGGTGGTTATTTTCTTTACACTGTCTCCTATTTTGTAAACAGCATATGTTTAAACTGCCCCAAAAATCTCAGACCATAAAGCTTTGCCATAGTATCAAGAGGTTTTCTGCCTCCAAGGCTCAGCAAATTATTCTCAAGAAAGACAGTATCATGACTTCCCCCACCTGAAGCTAGTTGTCTGAGACACTGGGATGTAAGGGGTGCTTGTCCTCCTCCATGACTACTACTGGAGGCAGAGTAGGAAATTAGCCTGTGCTGGATGCCTGAGCTGTAAAGAGGTGAAGTTAACCAAGGTAACGAATCTCACTCTGAGAATCCTGTAGTGCCTTCTGATAATATCTGACAGGATGTCTGACATTTTGGGGACAGCAGAACTTTGAGCCCATATGGCAAACCATAGCCAAACATGACTAAGCCATATTCCTGTTGCATTTCAGGAAGGACAAAAATAGAAGGAAAAAATCAATTCTCCAGTTAGTGAGGCAGCAGGTTTTGTACAATAAAAAGAGTAGGATGCTCAGTTCTCACAGTGGATGTACTTCAGTGAACAGAGGTCTGCAGGAATGGGCCTAAGAAGCCATAAAAGAAATAGCTGTAAAAGTGCATGTTCAGAACAGCATCCATCCACAAATACCAGTCAGTGTGCACTTAGAAACTACACACAAAGAGTTAAAAGCCTTTGTATTAGAGCCAACTAATCTTTTAAGGTATTAACTAACAGAAGGAATGTTGGCCATAGGATCTTTATTATCCACCTGAACAAGCATGAAAAAACATTCAGATCATGCCACTGTTTTATGCTGAATCTAGGAGCAGGAATCTCCAGGCAGTGCAATATCTTTGACATGTAATTCACACATGAAGACATCATCAAAGCAATTTCTAACTGATTTGTTTCAGCAAATAAAGGGCATACAGATGAAGAGCATATTTCTGGGTGCAGTATGTAGTAACTGCCGCAACTTCAGACACTCACTGCCTGGAGAGTGTCTGAGAGATCCCCACGATGGAAACAGGAATGCTGACCATGTATTTTCTTTTGTTCGTGTGCAGTTAACAAGTGTTTTATTAATTAATGCGCATGTCCCTTGAGACGCGTTTCAACAAGTTAAAAAATAAACACACAACAATTCTCCTGACATGCAAATACTGCGCAGTTGCATGGATTTATCATTCGAAATACGGATTTAGCATTTTAAACATAAAGAAGACTAAGAACAGGGCATCAGGGAACTAGAAATTATTTGCCAAATTTTGGCTTCTATTGGAGGCTTCATCTGCTACCTCTGCGTTACTATTTGACTGTTCTGGGCTTAAAACAGACAGAATACGTATCTACGCAATGTCCTGTATTATTTCTTCCCTTCTCAGGGAGAAATTGTGAAATATTTATGTCCATGAAGGATTTGCAGAACTCTAGCTGGGGAAAAAAAATTCCACATGAGCATAAATATAACTAATAATGTAGTATTTAAGCATGTAAGAATCTGCTAAGCCGCCGAGTACTTGCTAGTTTTCTCATCTATAGTTTTTTCTCCCATGTTCTTAGTATACAGATAATACTTTATTTGCTTTTATTTGAGAAACAAAACTGTTTCTTACCTGTAAAATAAAAACATGGCTTAAGAAAGAGTTAAAAAGTAGCAAATTATAAGCCAAATGATAGCATAACCCCATGAAAGACAATACATTGCAAAGAACACTCCCCATAAATCTCAGTAACTCAGTAAAGTATAAGCCAGTTGGTCACATCTGTTACCAGTTAGATGTAAATTTCAGATTACAGATAAAAATTAAATTGCTTTTGAAAGTTACAGGCAAAATAGGAACATATTTTACAAATAAAAGCATTAATAAAAATGATGGCATATTAGAAGAACTGGAAATATTTACAACATATCCCAGCTTCACTTCAGTTGCTTTTAGAAATCAAGCAGTGCCCTTTCTTTCACCTTGTTAGGATTAGTTTGCATTTTTCTTTGTGTTTATAAAATATTTAAAAAGAAAAGAGTAAGGTTTATAGGACAAATGCAAACATGGTGTAAAGTGACATAATTCCCGTTAACTGCCGGGTGACCCAAACTGGCTTCCACCAGGAATGGATTTTTCCACTCTCCTTGTGTCAGCTGTATTTCTGTCTCCCAGAGGCACTGATGAATAAATATTCTGAGCTGTTTAGATGCTGTTGGAGTGAAATTTCAGTCCCATATGCATCAGACTCATTTTAAGTAGAGAAACTTCAAGTTAAAGTTAACAAGCAGAGAAATGGGCCAGAGACACTAACAAATTATGTAGAGGGACACTGCTTGAAACAAATGTGCATGAATCAAATGGATATTCATAGAGCGGTCACCAGTGAACATACCTTTTCCAGTTGTACTTTTTCTTCCTTTTCTCTTCTTTCGTAGTTTGTGTTTCAAATGGCAAAACATACTCACACGGTGAATCTTGGCATCCTAATCTGCGGGCCTTTGGAATCGTAGAGTGTGTGTTGTGCACCTGCAACATCACCAAACAAGAATGTAAGAAAATTCATTGCCCAGAACAGTATCCCTGCAAATACCCTCAGAAAGTAGAAGGAAAATGCTGTAAAGTCTGTCCAGGTAAAACAAAGTTGATCGCAAACCACCTTTTTGCTGTGCATGTTAAGGGGCTTGGCTCAAGCCTTCTGGTCACAATGAGAGCTGATGAAAACAGCAGTGGCTGTGCCCCTGGTTCTGTGTGTGCGGATGTCTCAGTGTGAGATGGGCAGAGCTGTTCCTCAGCGGGGGGATCGCTGCCTGGGGCGCAGGCGTTCTGATCAGTCACTGCCTTTCTCACTACTGTTAGCATGACTTCCTGACACTCATTTCCAAAGAGAGTATTACAGAAACGTACACAGAAAGTTCATTACTGTCAAAAGACTCTCCCATTCTTTCTCCACGGCAGTGCTCACAGAACTTTCAAATTATTTTCTAGCTTGTGAAATTTGCATGGAGATAATACCATTTCTGCTTTTTAAAATGTACCAGAGGGATTCAAAACCCCTGATTATAAATTGATTGGTGTCAGTTATGTAACTTAATCCTTAAAATAAATACTAACTTATCATGAATTTAGCATTGTTTCTATACTGCACTAATGATTAAACTTATGTAGACATTACTTACCAAAATCAATGCCTACAACTAGTGAAAAATCTGCTAATCTGAATCTGCTGATGGTCTGCCAAATGACCAGCTGAGTTGCATATGATACACAGGTTAAGTGAGTGTCTGGTTCCCTTTGATCAACTTCTTTGATAATCTGTATGGCCCATTTCTGTGTTTGTTTGGTGATGCACTGGGCAGAAACGCTCTGAGGAAATGAGTTGTTCAGTCGCATACAGAAATCCTTCGTAGAATGCGCACACTTTTCTCTTGCTTGCCTTGCTTACTGGGAACAAGTATGATGCAGTGGCAGCAGGCAGGCAGGAGGTGTGCATCTAGATCCTTTTGGATACTTGTGATTCAAAGCTCCACAGCTTTGGTGGGGCTCATTTGAGATGAGAACAGTCAGCAAAACCTGGGTAACAGGCTTCAGTAGAAAACTTAATAGCAAAAAGAAAGTTACTATCTTTTTCTTTGAGATCCTAAGTGACAATTTTTAAGAAAGCTGAACTTCTTCCCGCAGTCTGTCTGGTACGTGTGGAGATGTATTAATTACTAGATTTTTCCACAAACAGAAGTCTGAGTTTCTGAGTTGCATCATCTCTCTTACATTCGTGTCCAACTTCCAACTACCAACAGAATAATTACAATTTCTACTCATATATGCTCTACGACTCTATCAGGTGGGCAGGAGACAATGTGCACTGTGGCTAGCCCAGGCTTGCACTGGCCAGTTGGCTGCTGCCGAGCAAAATGCAAACCTTGTAGGTTCTACCTGCCCTTTCCCTCAGCAAAGCATTAATTTGGGTCTCTTCACTCTATTCAACCACCGATTTTCATTTGGTTATTTTATTACCTCTGAGACTTCTACCATTATTTCAAATATGCTTGAAAAGTCGACAACAGGTTGAGAAATCATGAGGAGTCTCACAAACTACTTTTTTTTCACGCAGCTCATTTCCTTATGAAACTGGATTATAAATACAAATACTGCCTTGCCACCACAGACAGGCCATCAGAACCTAGCAGAACAGAACACTCTCAAATGTCTGGGGCTTGGCTGGAGGTGGATTTAAGGGGCCGTAAAGTGAAAATTCTACTTCTAAACTAAACCTGCGTGGCTATGAGTGCCAAGTAAGTTCTGGAGGACTTGATTACAGCTGTAGTATGTGTTTTGGGCTTTTTTTAAACAGAAGAAGTGCCAAGTCAGACCTTTGACAACAAAGATTACTTCTGTGGGAAAGAGACATTTCCCGTCTATGAATCCGTTTTCACAGAAGAAGGAGAAACCATCAGAAAAATTGCAGTAGAGACTGAAAAACCACCTCAAGTAGAAATACACGTGTGGACAATTAGAAAAGGTGAGTTGAGCAAGTTTTTTCTTTTTTGTTCGACACCCATAATGGTCTAGAATATGGGCCAAAAATGCGTTAAGGATGGAAACAATACCTTTTACTAGGCTAACTGGTAGAATTAGAAAAAAATAGAAAAGCATTCAGAAGCCCAAGCACTTCTGCAACTCCTGAACTTTTAATATAATAGAAATTATCTCCAGCCTCCTAAAAATCCTATTTACTTAATCTACTGAAAGCAAAAAGCATGTTCTCATAGGAAACCCTCAGATAGTGCAGTCGTTTACACAGGAGCGATACATCTCTAAAACGCACAATAAAGCACAAAGCCAAGCCCAAAGTGTGAGCAGAAAAGACGGCACAGAGGATCAGATGGTTAATAACTACCGTGTGTGTTCAAGAAGCCACAGAGCCTTGTGATGATTTGACACTGGTGTTGCCTGCTAGCTCATGACAGGCAAAGTGGTGTCTGACTGCAAAATGATACTGTTTTTCTCACAGACACTGGGATTTTGGCTTCTGTTGTAATCTTACATTTACTCATACTAAGGAAGGGTTCAACTATGTTGGAAAATAATTGTCGAATTCTCACACCTCTCACAAACTCTCTGCAGTCGTAAATCCACAGAGGGTTTTACAGGGAGTAGCAAAAAAAAACCAGGGGACTGGCAAACAGAATAAAAAATAATAGTCTGAAAATCAGCGTAATTGGTAAGGATTATTTCACCAAGTGACTCAACGTGGCAGTAATTCTACATAAAGGCAGGATAGCAACCCAGGTTTAGAATAACAGGCACATTTCCAGTAACATGCACTTCTCATTTCTTTGCTGAAGGCATTCTGCGTCACTTCTATGTTGAAAAAGTGTCCAAGAGAGAATTTGAAGAACTTCCTTACTTCAAGCAGATAACAAGGACAACCCCCAGTAAGTAAAATTCTGACCTCTTCAGGTTTCTATTCTCCATGTAATCATAGCCTTGAAAAACATTCTCTTTTACACAACACAGTCAAACAGATGTACTCATTTTTTTCTCCAGTACGTGGCTCCAGTATTGTATAAGTTTAGATTTAAATAATCAAAATACAGCAATTTAAAATATAGATACATGTAACAGTAGTTCATGACCATGCTGCCTTAGTCTCCTGTATTTTGATAAAATACAAGACAGGTTCTCCCACATACATGTATGTTATACTTGCAAGAAGCCTTTCCTGTGTTCTTAATGATATCTCCATTATTAAGTTTTGTCCTCTGAAAGGACAGGTAATTCTTTTATCACTCTTGACTCAGTTTCTTTTTTGTATTTCATCCAGCTTGGGATCTGACACTTAATTTGATAGTTGAATTAAGATACAGACATTTTTAGTTCCCAGTTCTTTTGCATTACAAGCAGTCATTTTTTTTTCTGAGATCTCTAATTAGGCAAGGAAGTATTTTTCCCAAGAATAATATATTCTTGATAGTGCAGGCTTAGTGAGAAGCAGACAGCTTTTCGTATAAGATGTTTCTTAATTTTTTGCTGTCAGCCTTCCGTAAGCTTGTCATTGTTATCTGTAATGTAGTATTCTAGTTACCAGGACAGTGGGCATTTCTATGAACATTATCAGGAATGTACAGAAATATTAATATCCAGCAAACACAGTTTGTCTTACTCACAGGTAGGCATGAAACACTTAGACTTGTTGCTTCCCAACTGTTAAATACTTTGGTTTACCAACAGAGTTAAATTTTCACATTGCTCTGTCATAAAGCAGAGTATCCAACGTCAGAAATGGTTGAATAAATAGAGTCAACTTACAGTACTATTTAATTAAAGAAAGGAATAATATTCCTGTCCTTGTTTATTATTTTTAACAATGTTATTTTGCATGGAATATGTTACGTGATTGTAAGATACTCTGAATATTTTCCATGGGAGGATGGGATGTTCTCTCTTTAACAATTGTGAATCAGTTGATCTGCAGAGTGCTTGTAAATGTCTTCAAAATTCCTTATGACCTTTTCTAAGTCAGTATCTGTCTCCTTTGTATTTTTGTTTTCAGGCCAGTGGAAAATATTTAGCGAGGGAGAAGCTCAGATCAGCCAAATGTGTGAAAGCAGAGTGTGCAGGACTGAGCTCGAGGATTTGGTAAAGGTTTTGTACCTTGAAAAGTCTGAAAAGGGTCACTGTTAAGGGAGACAGCACTGGAGGGAGAAACACAAGAAAACTTATGAAAACTTGGATCTGCAGCTGGACTGCAGGCTTATTTTGCTTAAGTCAACAGTTGCCCTAAAAACCAAAACTATAATGCAGTAATTATTCACATCATGCACAGCGAATTTGCTGCTTTATGTGTAGTGGTCTGTGTCAACCGTTCAAATATCTCCTCCAAAAGACTAGGAGGCTCTGTGTTACTGGTGGGGGAAGGAGAAAGAGAGACTGTACTTTCCCAGAGTTGCATTTCTTTACAAGTTGAAAAGAGAAAACAGAACATTTTTATTATTATTAGGCACGATATTCAAACTAATGAAAAGAAGGACACCTAATAAATGTGCAGGAGCTACGGAGAGCATTCTTTCCTCTGCTGAATTTATACCATTTCTGGTATTGAAATGGCTCATGGATTTTTTCAGTAGTGGAGGAAAAATACAAGTGGTACGATACTTGTGTTGGAGACATAAAAAACAGATTTAAACTAACAAACTCCTAAGCAGCCTGCCTTTGGGATGATGTCTTGTAGTTGAGCAAACTGAGTCCATAAACTGAACAGCAGGTGTTAGTGGCAATCACTATATTTTTGTAGCAATTTGAGCAAATGTTTGCTTTTAAGTGGTTTTCACTGTTTCCTCCACCCACTTCTCTAAAAAATGGTGAAGTGTTAGCGCCGTATCACAGCCCTAATAACTTCATTCTTCTGGGCCCTATTAACACATGGTCTTGGCTGATAAACTGCCTTCTAAAGTGACGTGGCAGGTGGTGAAATACTTGCAGTACTTTCAAAACACCCAGAGGGTTAAACCTCCCGATTAATAACTCCTTAAGAGTTGCAACAGTGCTTAACTTATTTGTTCTGATTTGTTGCAAACCTAATCTGCATTTTTCTGAGGATGACCTCTCAATTCTCACGCCTCAAGGACAGCTCTCTCCCATGACAAACACCAAACAGCTACAGCAGGCCTTTAGAACACAGCAGCTCTGTGAAAACTGTTATCTTTGTGAAAAACAAATCTGAGAGATTCTGTTAAGTATAGCATAGCACGTCTACAGCGTGTTTAAGAAAGGTGGTTCTCATCTGCAGAAAAAGTAGAAGTATAATTTTAAAAATGTTTTTTCTGAAGAGTCACCAAAATACTGCACTGCCCTGTGGCTGCAATGTTGGATTAAATCCCAAGAAGCAAGTGACTCTGCCTACTTTTGCTCCCATTTTGTACTCCACAAGCAGGCAGGAATACTGCTGTTCAAACACACGCTAGGAAACAAAGCTTTATGGAAATGGTCAGAGCCAGGGGCTGGGTCTTCACAGGGAGTGAAATCAGCAGTGACAGCCAGGATTTGGAGGTTTGTCACTCCGCTAGTGACAGCACTCCAGGGTGTACCCACTTCTAAAGGGATGGAGGTGTGAGAGAGCTCAGTGGTGAATACCAAAAGCCAGTTTCAGGCAGAGCTCCACCATCTTGAGGGGATCTTTGTCCTGAGCAGCAAACCCCGGCAGCCTCCCTCTGCAGCGCAGGCCTCGGGGCCAGGCTTCCTGGGGCTGCCGGGAGCAGCGGGTCGCAGGGCTCTCAACAGAGAGGAGCAAGTGAGAAGAACAGACGTGAAGGTGAAGGAAAGGCTGAAGGGAATTGGGAGAAGAGATACAGAGTCCTTAGCAATCTTGCCTGTATATAAGCACCCTGTTGTCCCTAGGCATGGGCAGAGGGCAGGAATACTTCCCTCCCCAGCAAGCACTCAATACGGTCCACTCTATAACAGGAAAGCATGCTAGAAAGGGAGCTCCTCCAGCAGCCGCATGGATTTGCAAGAATGAAATGCTCTCACCTGGTATCAGTAAGAACCATGGGCGTCTCTTTCCAGGCCTCCCTGTGCTGCAGGGAAATCCCCCTGGTCCCGCCATGGCCTCAGCTCGGGGCCTGGGGCGCCTCCTCCCTCCTCCTGCCCGGCCCTCGGGGTCCCAGGCCGTTTCTCACACTTTTTCCCTCCCTGCCCAGCAGTGTTTTCCCCTTTCCCAAAGATGCCTTCCCCGAGGCGTCGCCAGCCTGGCTGAGGGGCTCAGCTGTGCCCTGCGGTGGGGCGGCTGGAACCGGCTGGAACCGGCCGTGTCCGGCACGGGGCAGCCCCCCAGCTCAGCTCGGAGGGGCCCTGCAGCACCAGAGGTTACTGCAGCGTAGCTGTAGAAGAAGCACTTTGCCATCTGCAGCACCCACTGCACGTGGCATCTACTGGGTTGAAATGTGCTGCAGAAGTGCAAAATTTTATTAGAAATCTCCTAATAAGTCCTGAATTAACCTTATTGCTCCTTTGGTGAAGACATTGTATGGAAGAGGTTCTGAGGAACTGTAGCGGTCTGGTGGGAAGACCAGCGGTTGATTTCTCACCTCACGGGCATCATCTGTTTGTAGCAGTAGCTGGTGAAAAAAGACTAAGTGGAAAGTGTACAGTGTTTGTAATTTTTTTTTAAGAAGAAGGCAAGCTGCTTTTTGTATTTGTGACAGAACAGGTGGAATCCAGATTGTGTATTTATTTTATAATAAACACTTTTGAATAAAATAAAAAAAAAAATCATAATTTAGTAAAATGCAGTGTTGCATTTTTCCAGTTTCTGGTCACTTAAGACAACAAAATACACAGTGTCATGTTTTTCATTTCTCTTCATGGGATGTATGTCTGTTACGGTACTTATTTATGTACTTGTTGTATCACTTTGACCTGGTTTGATAAATTAATAAACTCTGAAGTTGATAATAAAACAAGATGTTTTGTGTAGGATGCCGTTCGGTCAAGGTGTTTGGCTTTACTTCCCTGCGGGTAGTCCTGCTGCTGCCACCTCAGAGAAAGCCTGAACTCACGGGCCGGGCCGGGTGTGGTGCCTGGCTGCCTGCTGTGGAATCAGGTACTGAGCTACGGAAGAGTCGGATTCAAGACTTAGGCTGCTGGACAGTGCACCTAAGATGCCAGTTTATCAAAAATCTAAGAGATATTTGTAGGTTTTGAGCAGTTCTGACTTAACCATCGCTTACAGCTGGGCCTGAGGTGCTCTGTGGAGGGCACTCCTGGGAGTCCCAGTGAGCTCAGCAGAAATGCGTGGCCCTCAACAAACAAATTCGCTTCAGTGAATTAACTTGCAATGTGCTGCAGTGTTTAATTCATAGGGGTGGTAAAGTTGCTCCCATTTAAGTGAGTTTTCAGCTTTTCATTGAAAAGCTATAGAAATCATTCCAACCTGGGTAATGCAAACAGAGAAATTAGAAGGATCAGCAGGATGCTCAAACTATCAGCTTATTTAAATTGTTTAATCTCGAGAGCCGCGACTCTCTGCTTTCAGGACTTGTTAGCAGGGCAATCATAGTATGCCGAGGAGACAGCAGGGGACCTGCAATATATAGATTTTCTGCTCAGAGATATGTTTGACCTTTGGGAAATACCCAATTTAATTCAGCTTTCACCTACCCAGCATGATTAATTTTGAAAATCAAAGCACTGACATCCATGTATGGAAAGCAACAGAAGAAGAAATCAACTGAGAGAACAGTACAGGACATACTGCTTTCTGGGCAATACATACTCTGAAGCACAAAATAATTGGGGAAATGATGGAATCAATCTGTGCTAATGACTAAAAGAGATAGTCTTAAGAAACGTAAGAAAAAAGTATAGAACATCAACTCACATGTGGCTAGCACTGTAACTAAAATGCAGAGTATCAGCCTTGGGAAAGGTGATTGTTCACATTGGTCCCACAGTAAATCACTTTGAATCAGTAAGTGCCTCAAATCTGAAATGAAAGATATTGCTGGAAATTCTTCATGAAATTAATTTATGTTCTTTCATCACAACCTGCATAATCACCTTAGTCACCTTTTTATTTTAGCAAGGCATCTGTTACAAGAATCCCTTCCATGAGGACACACACTGGGCATGCCTACCTGCTCTGCTCCGCTCTCCTCCTGTACCAGCCCCTTGTCCGAGCCCAGCTATCTGAGGGGTGTCAGCTTCCTAGTCGCTGCAGACTGAAAGGCACCAACAGTCAGGGTTGCACAGCTGCATCCCCATTGAATGGATTTCTTGATTTCGTAACATCCAAACACTTTTTAGCAGCACACTAAATCGTATTTCTCACTTCACTCCTATTCCCCTCTCGTGTAACACAGATCATCTCTGACTCCACAGATCAGGAGGGGCTGAGCGCCCTATTTACTGCTGTGTTCTTCTGAAATTACTTTTAAATATAACCACACAAGCAGAAGAGAAAGAATGTGTCAGCCTAACACTCTCATCTTCATACACTCTCCATTAAAAAAAAAAAAGGTCAAATCATTTCACAATTCAGATGATGAACACTTCCAAAATAATTGATAGCACATGAAGTATTTGCGTAATATTGGTGTGCTCTGGTGCCTGTTGTGTTATCCATCTAAGATAAAATACAAGATTTGGGAGATTTATTGTGGGAGGGGTGACAAAGTTAATCCTTATTTCCATTTATTGCTTTTGTTTGGGGTTTGAAAAATGTCTTAATCTTCTGATCTGAGGTTTTGGACTGTTTTACTTCTTGGGTAAAGTATGTCTGCAACTGTACAAGTACATGAGTATGAACCCACAACCCTGCCCTTCTCACATCACACCAGCCCAACTGTGAGCAAGAATGCAAAGCATCCAAAGCAAAAACAAATAATTGATTTGAACCCGGCAAAACAGTTTTTAATGTAGACACATCGGATGACAGTTCAGCATGTTCGGAAAAGGCAGCGAGCCTGATTTCACTGCCACTCAAAGTAAAAACTCCCAATCTGTCCTTGAATGGCCTCGGCCCAAGGGGCAGAGACAGTACATCACACTAAGCTCTAAGTGTAGCTGCTTCTCAAACAGCACCCATACACAGCTGATCTCTCCACCACGATCAAGTCTATCTCCCATAGCTTTATTTCTCCTGTTTCTCTCGTCTTTGTTCCAGGATCACAACATCACGAAATCAGGTGTGTTAAGGCCACAATAAATTAAAATCGCATTCTATTCCCACTGAAGTAAACAGCAAACCTCCCAATCCCTTTAAGAAGGGGTCCCTGAAGAACTCATACTGATACATTAAACACATTTTAGTATGCTCTAGTGTTTAGTGTGTACCAAAGGTACATTTTATACTGTCTTCAGACAGATTCCCAGCCGCTTGATGTTCCTTAGCCAGCCCTGTTACTCTTACCGGTTCTTCCCCCGCTCAGTTCTCCCCTCTGCCAACAGCTAAAATGGGACAATGAATTGGAGTCCTAATTTTAGAGACATAAATAGGAGTCAAGTGATGCTTAACATTTATGTACTGGGGTATTTTTGTTCCATATCTCTAAATGGGAAGATTCAGACTTTTCTGTCAAAACATCTAGCTTGAAATTAATATGGTATTTATTTTCATTCCCTCTGCTAAAGTGCTGTGCAGCACGGCCAGGTTGTATGCTGTTAAATGCCCAGTGTGAGATAGCCACAGTTCAACAGAGACTGAAATAGCTCCTATATAAATTTTTTGTCATGTACTCAGAGTGGAATGGGAAATATTGCAGAAGCATAGAACAAGAAAAGTGAGCTCTTGGGCCAGTTTTTTCTTCAGTGAAATGAAAAGACATTATGGAGAAGGATTTATAGTTGCAGCTGCATAACTGTCTCATAAACTAATAGACAACAGTCACCAACTAATCAATCTTCACAAAGTTCTTTCTAGAAAAAGGAAAATTTGATTGCAAATACAGTTATTTAGTTAACAAAAAATTATTCTTAGAGACACATGTCCAGCTCCAAGCGATGATATGTTCCAGAAGGCTGTGTTTTGGTATCTGAGATCATGTTTTCAATTCTGTGCTATTAGAAAATATTTCCTTGCTTCCAGTGCTGTATTATATGTTCACATAAGCTAAGTCTCACAAAATCTTTGGTTTTAGATCTAGCCTGACAGTGGCATCCTTTCAAAAATGGTCCAATGATGGCATTAAAAAGCATTGGAGGATGTTTACAATCAGAACTGATTATCCACTCAGTTTAACTTTGCCATTTATATTAATGCAAACCAGTTGTAAAACCATGCAACCAAATCCTACCAGTAGCCCTTCTCACTCACTTCACACTATGTAAATTACTATAACCAAGTCTAAATTAAAAAATAAAACAGTCATTTTGAGCTTCAGCAAATGGGCTAGATTTCTGGAAATAAAAACCCTGTAGCTATTTTGTTTGAAAGACTTACTTTATAAGTTATGGATTATTTTCACAAGTGAGAGGAAAAAAATGGCAGGGTTTTTAAAATGAATTCAAAGAACATTCAGTCTCTTTTATTTTGCAATCATAAATAACTGAAAGATTCAATTGATAATAATGGTCAAAGTCTACAGAGACTTAAGAGCTTACAACAGCTTTTCCCACCCTGATTTTTGTTCTTAATTCAAAGTCAGACATTTTTTAGAGACCTTTGCACTGATGAGTCCCTGCTGAAGAGACTGGGCTCTTCCCATGACATCAGCTTATAACAAGCTCCCAATTTCTTTATAGTCAGCATGTGTTGGGAATTCTTTACCCCATCTAAATTATCTCCATGATGAGATCACTCTTATTAAGACAAAGCTATCATAACTACCATGCTCGTGATGATCATGGCTTATATTAATATATGAAGTGCCTAAGAAAATGTAGTCACTAGTTTACTTTTCAGGCAAGAAGTTAAGCAAACCCTAGAGAAATTGAGGAGCAAAGAAACTTTTGACCACTGCAAAACTGCTGTTGAACATGAAATGATGAAAATTGGAGCTCTTTTTCCTGGCCTTTCCACCAAGTAGTGTATTTCTTAAGAGACGTTTTATCTTTTTGTCTACGATTAAAATAGCGAAAGGAGCATTTGCTAGAACAGTACTTCTAGAGTGAAGCTCCAGTAAAATCAATCTGCTGGAAGATTCTTGAAGCCAAGAATCCAGTAACAGGCAAATGGGCTTCTCCAGACTTTGGATTACACAGCTCAAACGTACCAGAAACTCACTATCTGCCACTGTTCCCTTAAAATACATTTCCCCATAAATCTACATAATAGTCACGATAAATTCTGAAGGGGTTTTTTGTGAAACTCAGTAGGAAAAGGTACATCAAGTAGGATTTTAAAGGAAATTATAAAATCTACTTCTGTGTAAATCAGTTTATTTGCACGTTAGAGGGACATCTGACCTGCCAGAGGAACGCGCATTTCAATCCGGACAGAAGGCACAAGAAAAAAATTAGGAGAAATACGATATTGTCTCTTATAAGTGTAAGGAGGAAGATTTTTCTTATCTTCATCTCTTTAAATTGCAGTTTTCAGGTCATTGCAAATCACTCATTGCTACTCCTGCTGAAGAACCTGTGAAATCAATAGATTTCCAAGCAGAGGTTCCCCGGGGACTGCTTAGCCCAGAGGATTGGCAAAGAGAGCAGAGTAGTTGTCACTTCGAGCTCTACTTCATGGCAATGGGATGAACCCAGCAGACTAGCTTTTATTTCCACCTCAGAAAACGCATCCAAAGACCTTGCTTGTAACTAAAGATTGCTGTTGTTTAACACATGAATGGCAGTCAAGGTGAACCCCAGGATCTCTTCTGGGGCTGCCTCAATCAGCCAGCGTATCTTAAAGCCACTGCTATTGGTCTACAGTATGTTACCTAACATAAATTAACAAAAAAAAAAAAAAAAGTAAAAAAAAATAGTCTTCTCCCTTGTATCAAAATAACCTGATTTCTGTCAAGTATCTCATCTCTACCAGCATCCTTCCAGTCCTAGAGCTAAGGACACCTTCTTCTTGTACCTATTCTACTCTCAAAAAAATTATAGTAAAACAAGATTTTGTGACCAAAAAAAAAGCAGGAGAGAAAAAATCTGCTTCCTAAGAACTCCTGGTGCCCTAGCTGGGAGAAACGCCATAACATTCCAGCTCTGCTGCCCTGGAAATCAAAAAAGATCCTGGCCCATTTCTGCAAAAACTTGTGAAAAGCCAGTCAGCCCCTGCCAACAGCATAACTGTTATTTTCACTAATTGCCAACTGAGAGAGAATCCCAAAAGAAAGCTGGTGATTAGGCTTGGGAGACCTCAGAATGATGTCATGTTTCACAATAAGCTTTTGGCTTAAAACAGGTAGTCCAACAAGTTGAAAGTGCATTTAATTAAAATATTTTGTAGATCAAAGGGTTTTCCTTTCTGACAAAGCTTCAGGTGCCACATAATCATAAACTTTTCAGTTTGAAGGTTTGACTACTGCAGAGGAGATGCCAAAAACAGGGAGGAAATGAGAAAATTTGGCATAAGCCCTTCAAAATGAGCTTTTAAGTAAGTTAAAATAGACTGATGTGCTCTTTTTTACATCTTAAATTTTGCCCTATAAGCTAACTACTTCGGATATGCTTATATCTCTTCTCTCCATTATAAAATCTCATTAACTCCTCACTGGAAACATATCACCTTCAACTACCTATCTTTTATAAAACTAATTTTTACAAAATAATAACAAATAAAATAGAGTGAAAACAAGCTTAAGGCAGCAATGGAACCCTTTTACAATGTGAATAGGTGCTCTCTGTGCCAATACAGTCTGTTTAATCACAGCCTAACATTTTAATTATGTATATAGCTAGGCAGACTTGCTTGCATTGGCTTAATTATTCTGCAGGATAATATGAACAAAGGGCCTCTGTTAAAGTAATCAACAAAAATTTTAGCTGGCTGAGGTTCCTCAAATGTTCCAAGAGCAATGAAAGATCTGATCATTAAGCATTTACTGCTCCTGAGAGCTGTTTTAA
Organism: Chlamydotis macqueenii; assembly: GCF_036417535.1. NCBI lineage: Eukaryota > Metazoa > Chordata > Aves > Otidiformes > Otididae > Chlamydotis > Chlamydotis macqueenii. The sequence goes on from NC_141566.1 coordinate 3,871,767, forward strand.
ACCTGTTCCCTTCATATCACAGCTGGTCCTTTGAGTAGCCTCAGATTCTTTTTATCTGAAAGCCCTAGTGAGGCAGAACAAAAGAACGTTCTCGTTTGGGGAGAGCTGTCTGTGTCATCTGTGTGATGTTCGCTAGCAGGAGACGTCTATCTTAATGAGCTTTTGGCCAGGAACAGCGCTGCCACTTTCTAACTTTTGTCCAGTTCACAGGACTCCTGATGCAGGGCGCACTGGATGTGTCAGAATTGTAAATGAGCCCCGGCAACGGCGCAGTGCAGAGGGGTCCCGCAGTAACAATTAAGCAATAGTCTCTGCTGCTGTGGGCCTCTCCCGCCAGATAATTGATCACGACGGGAGCTATGCAGAGAACCCATGCTGAAGGTGAGGACACATAACAGAAGTGAAGGTTCATTATCTTGCAATGAAAGGGAAGTTAGCACCAATGGGAACTGGGTTTTAAACGACCAAAGGGTTAAAGCTTTCACATTTTTGAGCCATTTACCATTAATTTCTCCTTTGCCCGACAGAAGCCAAGTGTTTTGAGACACTCCATTTCAGTGGGCCCTGGGAATCAGATCAGTGGTAGCACATAAACACTCCACATCTTCCCACGTATACGGTAAAAAAGAGTCCAAGAATGCCAGCAAGTTGTGCAGAATGTGTGTCTTTATTAAAAAGCTAAACATTCTGTCACTGTAAAAGCTTTCTGTGAAAAATCCAGAAGCTCAGGAAGAAAATCAACAGCCAAGGTATTACAGCAAGGGAGGATCTCTCTGGTACCCTGCAAGAGCTGATGTCCAAGTACTTATGACCCCACTTTCCTCGGTAAGGTTCCCTCATCAGATCACATTTCCATCACACACTACCTACTCTGCCAGAGATGCCGTACCACAGGAGCACCTGTCCATGCTGCTGCTTGAGAGACACAGCTCACCTGCCCCACCGAGGAGAACGGGGATGGGGGGAAGAGAACTACAGGAGTCATTCGGAACCATGGTGGGCATTTACTTAATTTCTACTTTGCATCATTTTTCAAATATTTGTTTTCTCAATGAAAAAGGAACCTTCCTAACTTCTTCCTTAACAAAATACGAAAAAAAATGGGGGTGATAAAGCCAGCAAGAAAAATTCAGGAAGTTCTAAAATCCTGTTAATTTATTATATGAGAGGCAGATTACTAGAGGGAGCACAGGGAGGTCTACTGGACCTGCAGGCAGCCCAGGGGAGTCTATGTTTTATCCACGTCACTGAGCAGAAGCAGTAGCACCATGTAGTCCCCATGTCACCACCACAGCTACTCAATCCCACATCCAGTGCATAAGAATGTGATATTCCTCCTGCTCAGTACAGTCTTTACACCTGAAGCTGCACTCCTGTTTTGCACTCAGCCTTCTGCCTCTTGCCCTGCCCAGCTGTCTCAGTCTTCTACCCTGCACCCTAATTCTCTTCCCTCTCCCTATCCCTCCTGCTAACAGACCTTCTCATTTTCCTTAGGCTTGTCAGTCCTCCTTGCCTTTCAGTTCCTTTGTCCCTCAGACTGCAAAGCACCTTTCTTTTCAAACACCTTATGGGTGGTAGATGATGATCTTGAATAAACTTCTGCCAAAAAGAAGGAGCATAGCTGAAGGGAGAGAGTGCAGCATCACACGGTACAGCAGGCAAGCACCAGTCCCATTAGCATATCCTGCTATTCAGGAAAGTGCCTGTAGGTGACAGTTAAATTGTTAACACACTACATCATTAAACAAGGCAATAATAAATAGTATTTTTCAACTCAGACTCGTTAACAACGTCAAAGCCATCCTAGAACTGACTATTCTCAGTATCTTACCTCCCTCATCTACATTCTAGTCCAGTCCCTGAAGCTTTTCCCTTACTCATCTGCATTTTTCCTCATTATTTTCTCTTTCCACAAGTTCAATTAGTTTTGGCCACCAACTAACAAACGCTAAAGGCTACTGGAGAACAGTGGTTTCTTTCTGTCATCTTATTGGCAATGGTTGCTGTTAAAAAGCCTGAAGAATACAAGGAGAAATAAAATGAGGCAAAACAATGACTGAAGCTCCTACAACGCACCTGTGGTTTTAGAGAGCTGGACATTTGTGAGTGTTTATGCTGCTTTCCTCAGATCCAGCCTTCTGAGCCACAGACATTCACTCCTGACAGGAGATGGCAAGGAGGAAGGAAGCAAAGGAAGGGGGAAAGAGAACTTTTACAGTTGTGCAGATGGCAAACATGAGGGAAGGATCTACAATGGAAAAGAACGGGTGAAGAAACCAGCACACCAGTCTTGTCTTGTGTCTTGCTGAACAACTATGGTCGACTGACTTTGCAAATTCTTCAGCAGTTTCCTGTGCAGCACTTCACTGTTTGTTTGCATGCAAGCCTTTCTGCTGCGGTCTTGGCTCCCGGGTTTGGCAGGCTTCCTCTGTAGGTGAACCTTATTTCCAGACACACTTCCCCCAGCACAGCCATTAGAGTGGACAATGAAAGATTCACAGCCACACGCCTGGTCATGGCACAAAAATGATCTCCTTAAATTGTTCACCACTGTCAATATATACAGCGGAGTAACGGCATCATGTCCTTGGGGAAAAGGGCAGATAGCAGATATCCACCAGCCCTCCCTGTAACAGCTATACTGGGCCAAATCCCAGCTTTCCCAGCTCAAGTCTCACTGTCATCGAGCAGAGTATCCCCAGCACATGCTGAAACAAACAAGGATCTCAAACTTCATTGTGGTCTTACTCCAAAAATGCAAATCCCAGAATTTATCTGGACCATCAGATTTCTTTTTTTTTGGGATCTGAAAATATCTGCAAAGCTCTGGAAACATCAGAACCTCAGCAGAAACTGCATGGAGAAATATTTTGTCATACTGTACATTTCTCTTGCTTTCAAGTTCCAAAACCTGAGGCTAACTCAAGAGTTTTCTCACTGAAGTTATTTTTATGCAATTTATATTAATTTATTACTCTTGCCATCTGAAAATACAGCTCTGTATTAGATAAGTTCTCATCTTCATTTGAAACTATTTATAGAATGAATAACCTTTGATTTGGGGGAAAAACAATCCCAATTCTCTGTAGCATGGATTTGCCTCAGTATGCAGCTAAAGTCAGCACGACGTTCCCCTGGAAAACAGGTATGGATGTGATATAAGTGTGCTACTATGTTAAGGTCAAAAAGTTACCACCAGGAACTAGCTACACCCCAAGATCTTAACAAATCCTTGCTTTTCTCCTTCTTTGATCTAGTGAATGGCAGCAAATTCAAAACCAGTAAAAAAAAAAAATCTCTTCTGCCAGCAGTCTTTGAAAACACTGCTGCAGGAGACCACACACAGGAGTCCAGGGTGTTAAAATAGATTATAAACTTATGTGAATAAGATGATCAATAACTAAAGCCTAATCATTTCACTTTTATAATAAGAGAGCAAGAAAGAAGCAAATCAGAAGTGATTTCTGGCAGTACGCAGTGTTAGCATTCTGGCATCATTTTCCATACACACAGCTCTACCAAAATAGAAACAACAACCCTTAAAACAGTTTAAAAAAAAATAAACTTGCTTTCACTACAGATAATAACACTTCTCCCCACCCTGAAAAAAACATCCTTTTATTTGTCAAGTCAGGAAAAAAGGTCACAACAGTTTTCATAAAATTTGGCCAATTTTCAGCCAGCTCTAACAACAACGACAAACGACAGCTGAGAGACTTAAAGCCGATGCAGGAGGGAGGGAGAGCTCTGCACCAGGAGGGATTCATGCTTTCCTGTATTTCATTTCTGTATTATTTCTATTTTATGTGTTTAGAAAAGAATTTATACACATAGATGTCCAGGCCTAAAGCTGTTCCTGTTTTCAGGCGAGTCATACCTCTGTCTCTCCTGCCTGCCCTCCCAGTTTGTTCTTATTAACTCCAGCCTGTCTGAGATAATTCGTGAAAAAGCCCCAACTACGGTTTCCTGATAAGGTAAAAAAAAAAAAGTTTGTGCAAAATATTACATACATCCTGCCTTTTCCAAATGTGCTGGTTTTGGCTGGGACAGAGTTAATTTTCTTCACAGTAGCTGGCACAGGGCTGTTTTGGGTCTGTGCTGGAAACTGTTGATAACACAGGGATGTTTTAGTCACTGTGCTTACACAGCATCAAGGCCTTTTCTGCCTCTCACCCCACCAGCGAGGGGGCTGGGGGTGCACGAGGCGTTGGGAGGGGACAGAGCCGGGACAGCTGACCCCAGCTGCCCAAAGGGACGTTCCAGACCACAGGACCTCTGCTCAGCGTATATACAGCTGAGGAGGAGGTTGGCGTGGGGGACGCTGCTCGGGGACTGGCTGGGCATCGGTTCATTGGTGGGAACAATTGTTTTCATTTTCATCACTTGTCTTTCTTGGGTTTTTTTCCTTTTCTTTACAATTATTTATAGTCGTTATTTATTAAACTGTTTTTATCTCAGCCCATGAGTATTCTCACTTCTGATTCTCTCCTCCATTCCACTAGCTCCCTATTTATTTCACATGAAGAAAAAACAAAGCATGGATGTGAAAGTACAAATGGGCAAGAAGCAGGTCTGTCTGTCTCCAGCCTCCTACTGGAAATGCTTCTCAGCCCCTTCCTGTGCAAAGCTGGCATCTTACAGCTAAAGGTGCAGCACCCAGACTTATCACTACCTATCTGCCAAGGTTTCTTAAGTCCCTGTTAGATTATTTGTGGCATCCAACTTGAACCAGTTGCAAAAGTGCTAATTTTCAAAAAGCTACATATTCATAACGACTGTAAAGCTGAGTAACAAAAATTACCCATCCTTTGATCAGGATGGCTTACTAAGTCTTGAACCAATAAAGATTCTCTTCCATGAATATAAAAAATTGTGACTCTTCATTTGCACTAGAAATCCAACAATGAATACTATATTAGGGTGAAAATACCTTGCCCTGGTTTTGTTTCTTGGCATGTATATTCCAGAGTTGTTGAGTTCATCATGGTTGTCTCGGCTCTAGGAACAGCATCTCAAAGTACCCCTGGCCACACCTACCACGAACAAACGTATGAGTAAATGGACAGATATGGCACACACTCACTGTACGTTATTTATCGCCCTTATGTCATCGTGGTCAGTTCTAACAGCATTTTCCATCCCCAGGTGTTCTGCCTTTCACCTAAAAAAGACTCTGAGTAGGACAATGGTGTTGATCCTGTATGGCTGAGTCCAACCAGTGAACAAAGTGAGATTCAGGATGACTTGAGCTGCCTTCTGCGTGTAGTGCTTACAGTTGAATGGAAGCTGGGCAGCAATGACCTGCAGGAGCCAATTATTAAGGAAGCCAACCATATTCTAAAGATTTGGACACATTTCCTAGTGCAAAATCTAGCCTTTTCTGATGCAACATGTTGAGTTACAGAAGACGGAAGTAACAGAAGCATTGCTTGCCGTGCTTGCCATGTCCAAGCAGCGTCCTTTCTAGCAAAACAGGCGTTCAGGGCAGTAAGATGTCTCCATCACGGCTACATGCTGCTTATGGACTGTTGCATTAGCAGCTCCCTGCAGCAGTGAGATTCTACCAACAATTTTCTCCTAAGTGAGGGAGATCTTCATTAAGGATGGTTAGATCCGCTCCATCCCAGCATTAACAAAGCACAAGAGCAGTAAGCCAGGACAACGTTTACAGGGGTGTAGACCCAAACTTCCAAACTGAGCTCTGAGTTTGTGCAGATTCAGAGTCACCTGGCAGAACCCTCCGAGCACCTATTCTCTGAAAATGAATCTATCCCCAGTATCTCAAATTAGACACCCAAAGAATAAATTAATAAATCTGCAGCACTAATATGCAGCTTCCTATTTTCACTAGTAGCAGCTTTTGCAGGGATAATTTAATTCTTCTGTTTCATCTAGCATTGGGGCTTGTAAAAATCCTTTGAGGATCCCTACCAGGAATTCATCAACATGAAGGATATATACTGGGAAGATCATAATCAAGTCAATCAAGGGGAGAAATTCAAAAGCTTTGCCACTAAAGGAATCAAACATAAAAGCCTCCCTGGGGGGGAAGAGGTTTATGTACCATGCCTGGCCTATGTTAAGAAAATTAAAACTCGTTTCACAACATAAAAGAGCCAAAGTGTCAAGTCACTAAAACCAGTTTCCAGTACAGATGCCCTTTTCCAGACTGGTTTATGAGGGAAATACAGATTTATAATACATTTAAAGAAACACTACTGACAAAAACATAACTAAGGGATATATACAAGGAAGACAGCACAGAACATAAATTAAACAGGGACAATTTAAACGCAATTTAGCAGCCGTCCACGTTGCTATAACTAAGGATACCTCTGTTTATATACATGGCAAACTTCTTACTTTTTTCAAAGGAAATGTTTGCAGAGCAGATACCTCTGAGGAAGTTGGCCTAACATGAGAGGTGAGGTTTGCTCTTATGGAGAGTCTATTCAGAGGGAAAGGTAGCAACGCGTGAGAAAGGGAATCCAGGCTGCTGCTGGGGTATGTGTGTCAATGAGTGGAAAATGTACTTGGGTTTGCTGCTTTTCACTTCTGTTGGAATAGGCAATTCTCCTCTTCCCTCTCCTCTGTCCGGTTCAGTAATTTTGTTTTGAAAGCCTGCATATTTAAGGCGAAGCACGTTTTAAGTACAGGGCAAAATGGAAAGAAATCAGTTTTCTGAAGAAGGCTGTCAGTGTAACATCCAGACAAAGAGAAGAGGATACAAACTGATTCTTACAGGGTGCACATCAAAAAACAAGGTAGCATTTTCCTTGCATGCAGAAAGGCTGATCTACTAGTTTCTTTCCAAAACTGTCATTCCCCTTTGAAACTGTGCCATATAGAGGACTCAATAGAAACAAAATAGCAAATTTGGCTGAACAGAAAAATGGAGCTCTTTAAATGTGAGGAAATAAGGGGATCTCTATGTTAGCAGTGCTTTGGGAAACGCAGCTCCATAACCGGGTAAACATTTTGTTGCCTCCAAGAAGAGCCATAAAGAATCTGGTGGAGATTTTTCAAAGCTGCCTTGGGGGATGGATGTCTAATCCCCATTAAAATGAACAGAAACTGGCTCCTCAAACCCAGTCGATGGCTTTGAAGAATCAACTCCGTGGGGGTAACGTGCAGTATCAAAGGGTAGGGATGAGCTGCATGGTTAACTGCATCACATGGGAGGGACTTGTTTGTTTGTTTCTTTGAACAAAAAGGAAGCAGAGGGGAGGAAAGCAACAATAATAATAGAGATTGATAATAATAACCATAATAATAGTAATAGAGATTGAGCTAAATACTGAGACAGATTTTTCCCAATGGGCTTTAAACACTGTGGAAGGTTTTATAATGGCAACTGGAATTCTTTGACTGAACTCAAGACTCAGATCTTTTTTGGCATGATGATACAATTTAGCAAATCATTATTGGCTGTAATACAGTTATTTATTGAGTTTGCCAATTTTCTCATTTTATTCTCTTAAGGTTAAAGAAAAGCTTTCAGATATCCAGTAAGAAAAAAAAAATGAATTAAAATGTCATGAACATAAATAGTGAGAACTTTCAACTATCCAGATGACAGTCCTCTTAAGGCTGAATTTTTTTTTAACATTAATAATCCTGTACACTTTGAAACAATTTCCACCAACTGTCCTTAAAAAGCATTTTTAATTTAACAATGGTCCTTTCCTTAAATTATTACAAATGTTTATGAACTGCTGTTCTCATTAAGTATTGATAATATCCAATAAAACTTAGAGGCAATAACTTAAAAATTGATAAAAGAAAAATGTTTAATGCAGAGCAAGAATTGCTGAAAGTCACAGACATAGGAGATAGCTGAGGAAAAGTTTAATTCGATTCACTGAAATATTAAATGATTACATGAGTAAAAATATCCTCAGTTCCATAAGACTAGATCAACAGTTCATCTTTAGGAATCTGTCATCATTTATTTAGGTGGGATTACAAAAAAATACATTGTGTATGGGCAACATATTCTATTTTCCCAGTCTTATCTAAGACAAAAACTTCTTTCATACTTATCTGAAACAGAGATACGTTTAATCTCTTGATGACAATGGTCCTTGGTCCCATTTTGCAGACTGGGAAACTGAGGCTCAGGAGATAATGCAGTTTGCCCAAGGTCAGCAGCAGAGTCAAGAGCTGGCCCTGGCTCCCCACATGTGAGGAATGCCTGCTCCACGTCCACGACCAGGTACGAGAAGAGATCACCCATCGCTTGGTGCCTCTCCTGCGCTCTGCGGTGCAGGGGCCAGGCATGGTCTCCCTGCATCCACCTGCAGCAGCGTTTGGCAGCACTGAGAACGATGGGCCGTATCTGAAGAAAGGCGCATCACTGATGCAGCCAGCCTTCTCAGTCCCACTGCCTTTTTTATAATTTTAAAATCACATGCTTTTATTTCTTTTACAGAAAATAACTTCTTCCCTAGAAAGACTCCCGCACCAAAAGATAAAATGGATTGTTTTGAGAATAAGTGAGACTGATTATGTATGAAGTATTTTGTCTTCAGCCTCTTTCAATATTTGGAGGTAGTGTTTGTTGCAATGTAGAAAAGAGAGCTTTGACAGTATTAGGTTCCCCTTTCAATTAAACAGCTCCTGCCTTCTCAGACAGCTCACACTCGACAGGAGCGTTTCACTCGGCTTTTCTCCTGACCTCTGGCTTAAGGCTTTTATTTCTACAGAGTAAAATGAGAGTGAGTCCATGCTTAGGTGCCGAAGCGTGGTAAAAGTCACCACAAAAACATGAATAATGCTCAACATCACCAAAGTAAATTAAATCTAACTAAACAAGCCACAGCAAACAGGGTGAACTCACACTGCAAGGTGGACTTTCACACAGAAGGCAGCTATAAACTGAGTGTGGCCTGCAAATCAATCAGCCCCCTGCCTCTGCCTAATGAGACCCTTTTCTTTACTGCGTTTTTATAGGCTTATAAAACCAGCATAGGAGGGATTATATGGGCCGTCTGTCTGCCCTGTCCATCTGTCGCTGCGCTATTGGTGTTCACCCCCATAGACCAGGATAGTACTTGGCAGGGGTTGGAATATAGAGGTGATTGAGAGACTTTTAAAAAATTCACAAAACAACACGTACAGCAGACGTACAACCTCCTCCCCTCTCAAACACTGAATTCCAACAATCCTAGTTTGTAAAAAGGACTGTAAAATCAGAGTGAGTCAACGGGAAAACTTCTCTACAAATTGAGCACAACACTCCAACAGCCTTTGTGTGAGCACGCGTGTGAATGTCAGTCCCAATTCACGTTAAAAACACAGGCAATTTCTCAGAACTCTAAATGTAAGATAATTACTTTAAAAAAAACAAGTTATGTCTATTTGGGTAGAACTATTTCAAAGTTCTAGGATAATGACTTCATTTAACATGCATTACACAAAAGACATTTTTTGGAGCTATTCCCACAGAATCAAAGCTTTCCTGTTCACGTAACTCATTTTTGTGATTCTTTATTTTGTCAGTGTTGCTGTAAACAATGTGCTGCCCATGGCAGGGAGGGGAGAGGAGAGATTGTTTAAGGAAAAATAGTCATCCCTCCACAGAATTTTGTAGTTACATTTACCAGCTGCATAAGCGTTCTGATAAACTGCCAAAAAGGGTCACTATAAAGCAATGCTCCTTTAAAGTTTTAATCCCTATTAAAGGAAATTATCTGGACTCTCTCCAGAAACATTTTTGGGGGGAGAAAGGGGAAAAAGCTTCCGCAGAAGATCAAATGTTGTTGATTATAAATTCATTACCAGCATAGCTGCTAACTTCAGTAAATTAACAAGGAACTTTCATTACATCCAATCAAGCTCTTGTTAAAGATAACAAGTTCTTTTCATTCCTTGTATTTGTGTAACAGTCACTTTTCTGGAACTCATCAAAGCCTGTTGCGAATCCATGCCAAAGTACCACTCTCTCTTTTAACAGCTTAAAAAAAAATTAATGAAACCTTATGATCACAGTGAAAAAGCACTGATTATGTTAAAACATTCCAAGATAAAAGATTTGGAATTGTAGAGAAATTTGCCCCAGATTCAGCAACGAGACTGATATTCCACAGCAAACTCCTAAAATGATGAGGTTTTCACACTTGTTTTTGGTTTTGTTTCTACAGAAAAAGCTTAGCTAAACAGCCTCTTTATGAAATCTGATCGTGTAACAAAGATCTATTATGGTTTCACTTTAGGCCAGACTTTCACTCAAATATTAATTGCTAAAAAGCTATTTTACATAATCAGTCTAACCATATGATTACGTTAAGAACCCTTTTTTAATCAAATAATCAAAAGTGAGAGGGAAGAATGTTTTGCTTTGAAGCTTCTCACTAATAATACATTTTACAGCAAGTTAAGGATTTCCTAAAAAAAGAACTGCTTCAAAAGCAAATACATTGGTGACGGGCTACGGCACTGAGATCCGTTTCTTACATGCCACGATCCAAATACATATTTTTCATCCATTTCATTTGTCTGCTGTCCAAGTTTACTAGTGATGAAAGAAACCTTTCTGGAAAATACTTAAGAACGGGCTAATGCCCACTGAAATCAATGTCTAGACTGGATTAGTCTAAGACGAGATGTTTCCTTATAAAACTTAAAATTATCCCTACAATAAAGTATGATAAAAGCACACTCAATTGATGAGATTCAGCACTTAATAAAAGGCAATGCGAAACAGTTTTTCTCAATCCCACCCCTCTAGCAGTACTAAAAGCAAATCCAAAGGATAGTAGGTATGTCTTTAGGTACGTCAACTAAAAATCCTTCTCTGTACAGTAAGATATTTCTACAATTTATTTTTTTTTCTACAGTCAATAAGTATCTTATAGCTTACTACTGAGACTGTTTGAAGTCCTTTGTTCTAACAAGTGATTTAAGTAGGAGCTTTTTCCGAAAGTGCAGTTCTCTTGTTTATTTCTTTTCTATGTGTGTTGGCCAAAATGAATTGTTCATGCACAGAGAAGCTGAACATGAAGATGGTCATTTCTTCTTCTCCCAGTAGGACACAAGTTGTATCTGGGCAGCCTTCCATTGTCTGTTGTCCCAGCATAGAAGTGTTTGAAAATCCTCTGTAGAGGCACAGTCCAAAAGTCAAGAGGTGAAGCTGAGAGAGCAGCCACCTGCAGTCTTTTTATATCTGCATAATATCAAATACATTCAACTTAAAATGTTCTTGGACAGCTCTGGCATCCTCTAATTATCATGTAATGCATCCCTCCTCCCCGAAGCTGTCTAAGGTTCGCTGGCTCTGGTTAGATAAAAACGGTCAGCATTAATAGGACGGACATTATGTAACGCGGTGATAGAAGGGCTACAGAGCAGCACTGTGGTTCAAAGCATAAGCACTCGTCTGCCTCAGGAGATTCACTGCTGAATGCTGCCACTGACTTCCTGTGGAGCCTCAAGCAAGTCACTTCATCTTTGTGACATCTCCGTTGTGCTGCGCAGACTAAGGAAAGAGCTCTGTTACACTCCTGCTGCTTTGGTCCTGGTTCAGCCCTTGCTCTTAGCCTTGGTCTCTCAGCAAGGCAATCACAGAATCATAGAATCTTTAAGGTTGGAAAAGACCTCCAAGATCATCAAGTTCAACCATCAACCTAACACCACCATGCCTACTAAACCATGTCCTGAAGCACTACATCTACACATTCTTTGAACACCTATACGTTCTTTGAACAATCCAATACTTGGATTCAACATGTGGTGTCCTTCCTGTCCAAGGATGCATGATCACAATGAGGTCTAGGAAGGGGGAAAAAGAAAACAACAGATAACTAACTTAAGAAAAGACAAAGGTGCTGAAAAGAAGTTGCCCAGAAAAGATGAGGGATTGATGATGGAAGAGGAATCACAGGGAAAGAAGACAAGTGGGCCATGTTCACAAAAAATCTCTCTTAAAGGACCATAACAATAAATTGGCCCTGCAAATTGGCTATGATTCTTCTTTAATCTGTGTTTAAACAAATCTGCTGTCATCTAAGTTTGATGGTACACGATCTGTAACACCAAGAAAATTCAGTCAGCTTTCCCTGACTAGAGCAAGCAGACTCTTGCTCTAGCAGCAGTCAAGGCAGACAGGCGTGCTCCTTGGGCTGAGGACTGGCTTGTTCTTTAAAGAGAGCAAAATGTCAGGAAAGCAACACTACCACAGCCAGCACATAAAAAATATATTGAAGATTTTTCTCACAGCAGCAGGCAGAAGGAAACACTAGCAAAAACTATGCAACTCTACAAACAAAATACAACATAAAGATTTGTTTTCTGTATTAAAAACTTAAAATGCAACAGCCTATAAACAGAAAATATTGAATGATTAGTAATATAATAAGATAGGTAACAACACCAACACATACATTTCCTCCTTTGAACCATAGATTTATTGGCTGATGCAGGACACGTAAGTATTCTAAACCTTGTACGAGTCAGGAACAACAGTCTCTGCCATTGGTATTTATCATGTGTTCAAAGGCTGATTGAAATTTGAACATCTAAAACTGAAAAATGATCTGACTAGTTATGGAAAAAAGTTTCCTTCTGGTACCAACAGCAATTACACTTCATTAAATATAAGCTAAAGCTCCTGTGTTGTTTTTTTTCTTCTTTCTTTGTTTGCTTTGTTTCTGTACTTGCCTTTCATCCCATTAAATTCATTGGCCAAATTAGTCACTGTTATCTGTTTTAAGAATCATTTCATAATTAACCAAATGGAAAAAAAAAATCATGTTGCTTCCAATTCCCTAAAACCCAAATCTTATCCACCCACTGCAACATCTGCAGCTGGTAAGCACAATATGTCTCTTCATTAATATCAGTAATGTTAGTTGTTAATATCTACATACTGATCTTTTGATCTATACTGAAACTATTTGAATGGCCTAGTTCTGCACTCATTGCTCAGGCAAAACTGACTCTTGAATCAAAGAGAGCTTAGCTCAATTAAAGGTTACAAGGAAAGAGCTCTTATTTTGCTCTTGGCACTCAGTGCGCTGGAAGAATCCCGTGCGAAGCAGCGGTGTTACGGGGGTATACGCCTTTGCGTTCAGCAGCTGCAAGAAGAGCTCTCAGCTCCGTGAGTCAGCCCTGCTTCGGAAAAGCAACAACTGGTGGCAATATATGAAGAGATTTTTTTGTGGAGCCAACAAAAACAGGTTTTAGTAGGAACTCGTTACGTTCTGCTACAGTTTGAGTGTCTCTTGCCATTTCAGAAGGGACATAATTAAGTAGTAATAAAGTGTGAGAGATATTAAGGACTGTCCGTCTCAAGCATTTAAAAAATAAATCAACTTCTCCTTCCCTAAAGAATGAGGCAAATCAAAAGACTCTTTTTAATTGACCTTGGGCTTTTTTTTTTTTTCAATAGATTTTAAGTCTTTGAGGTTTGTGTTTCCCAGCTTTTCTCACAACAAGGGGCTCAAGAACTTATTTTGAAAAGTAAGATGCTTGCAGAATAAAGTTATTCTAGCAGCTCAGGCTTTAGGAAAAAAATACTAAAACTCATTAAAAAATTATTAGCTATTTCTGTATGGCCTACAGATTTAGAATTACCTTCCATGCTAGTTCGAGACCAGAGAAAAGAAAATCTGTTTTCTGAAATATGGAACTTCTTTTTATAATGCTTATCATTCAGCTGTGTGTATGCCATATGTCTGCAGGTTTCATTTCATATTTACAAATGCCCTGGCTGCAGGGCCATGTTAATTCAGCTTTGCCCAGGGTATTTCATAATGGGTAAGAACAGGAAGGTGATTGCTGCTGGGTTGTCTGGTTTAGAGACCTACCTTCCTCCAGATATGTTCTTCTGAGGAATGCTGCTGCAACCATTCCAGACAAAAGAGATATACAAGAAAATTTTATTTTCTGTGACAAAAGAGTGGTGATTGCATTCATCCAGTGAAGGCTGAGCACACTGTATTTCATCAGGTGATAGATATTCCCAGAACACGTAATTAAAATGCAGCTGCTCATTAGGAAAATAATGCACTATTCTTGCATAAGTAAGGTGTGTCATGAGCAAATGGAGGGGTTCTTTTTGGTCCAAAGCCAGTCTGTGAAAAAATGCTGGACAGGAGATCACATATACAATTTGATAATCTGCAATAAAGAGGCAAGACTTGAAGCAAGAGCAAAAAAAGCTTTTGAAAGTTAAAAACATGACTTGGAGAAAGTCTTCAAAATTACTTTCAATATTAAAAAAAAATCAATACCAGCAACTCACTGAATTTAGTTAGTTAAAGCATCTGAAATGTCTAGGAACTTTTCTTCCTCAAAACAAATACCAACCCCAAAAGATATGCGGTCTCAAAAACAACAGTGTATTCAATATTCAGAAATTCACAGGGAAGAGGTAAGGGGCAGATTCTCAATTCAGGACTCTGTTATTGCTGTAGCAGGTCAGAAGTCTTCAAAACCACCAGTTACACTCACTCCTTGTTTAAGGTCAGTTTTAATTATCGCAATACGAAAAAGACCTTTGTACAAGTATAGGGTGCCTACATGGTATAGGTGCTGATCTGGTTGCTATCTAAAATAAGAAAAGGAAACCACTTGTGCCTATACTTTTTATTCACCTCCTCATTCATCACTGACTCACAGTCCTCTAAGCGCTTGGACCTAAGGGAGAGGCAGCTCCATGTTTTCAGTCTGGTACTCGCAAACTCTCAAAGACTGCTGTAAAATCAAAATTTCACAAAACATGGTTATGGAAGATTCTCTGTCCACAGGACAGAAGCGCTGCTCTCCTAGGACATGTGGATTTATCCATAAGTCCTTTCGAGTCTAGGATCCTTCACTGAGGCAGCAGGTGTGGTTTTGAGGCTCAAAACTTGTTTTTAGTCTGTAATTCAAATATGCGCTGGTAAAACTTGCTGGTTTGGAGTGCATTCTACTTACAGAAAAGGATGATTGCTTTCTCTTTTTCAGTTTCACAAGGCTGGAAATGTAGTTACCAGACAGAGTAAGACTCAAAAGATTAATACAATTGGAAGAGTTTTAGTTGTTTTAGTTACCACAGTAAAATGGTACACAATCTTGGCCATTAGGAGGTAAGGCCTGCTTGTTCATCAACTTTGAGAAAGGCCTTGTCCAAAGATTATTCCGATTAATTAGAGCAATATGATCCCTCCAATGTGGTTTGAATTGCACAGGCATCAATGGAATAAAGGTGATTCTTACCTCTAGGGCATAATCTACCTTTATTCCAGTAACTGCGTCTCAGGTATGACTAAGCATTACTGTATAATTTTAATAAAAAATAACAAGTCAGACCAATCCATCCATACCTCTAAAAAATTATGTTCACTCTTGCTTTCAGTTCACTCAACATATAGAACAGCTGCTCAAATTTTTATGATATATAAAAAACGCTTATTCAGACATATTAACTCCTCAGAGACCTAGCTTGTCAAGGTCGTCTTACATGTATACATTCCTAAGTCAGAGGGTATATTACGAATTATTAAAATTAGGAGAAAAAACTGCATTTGATTATTAGTTTTTCATTATTATACTCTAATGTGCATCTGTTCTGGTTTTGTTAGTGAGGGGGGGCCTAAGGTGGCAGCTTCTGTAGGAAACTGCTAGAAGTCTCTCCCCTTTGTTCAGTGGACTCGGCCGGGCCTAGGGCGGACCCGCTGCTGGCCAAGGCCGAGCCAATTGGTAGCAGAATGTCCCGTGATAACGCCTCTGTGATAACGTATTTAAGAAGGGGGAAACAGGAAAAAAAAAGCGAAGATGTGAAGCAGCTGAGCGGGGGCAGAGAGGGGGAGGCGCGAGCCTTGTGGGCCTTGCAGGCCTCACCCTCTGGCCTCCCGCCGGGCAGCCGACTGGGCCCAACTCGGCCCGGCCTGGCTGCAAGAAGTGGAGAGGAGATGAGAAGTGAATAAGATGTAAAAAAGATCCTGAGAGACATCTACCAGCCTGTTGTGAGGAACGGCTGCAGACACCAAGGTCAGTGAAGAAGGAGGGGGAGGAGTAACACGGCTCCTGGCCAAGATTCCCCTGCAGCCCGTGGTGATAACCATGGTGGAGCGGGTTGTCCCCCTGCAGCCCATGGAGGTCCATGGAGGAGCAGAGATCCCCCTGCAGCC
Source organism: Chlamydotis macqueenii (assembly GCF_036417535.1). NCBI lineage: Eukaryota > Metazoa > Chordata > Aves > Otidiformes > Otididae > Chlamydotis > Chlamydotis macqueenii. Next base: position 3,887,879 of record NC_141566.1, read on the forward strand.
CATGGAGGACTCCACGTAGGAGCAGGTGGAGGCCTGAAGGAGGCTGTGGCCCATGGAGGGCCCGCTGGGGCAGCTGTTCTGGAGGGACTGCACCCCGTGGAAGAGATGACCCACGCTGGAGCAGTTTCACGAAGGACTGTGGCCCGTGGGAGGGACCCCACAACAGAGCAGGGGAGGAACGTGAGGAGTTCTTCCCCTGACAACGAAGTAGCGGCTTAAAACAACGTGTGATGAACTGACCGCGACCCCCATTCCCTCTTCCCCCCCGTGCCGCTCGGGGGGGAAGGTAGTAGAGATAATGTTAAGCCTCAGAAGAGGGAGGGGTGGGAGAGGTTATCTTGTTCTCTGTCTCATTCTCCTGCTAGTTTTAGAAATAAAAGAATACTTTTCCCCAAGTGGAGTCTGTTTTGCCCATGATGGTAATTTTAAGGATTTCTCCCCGTCCTTATCTCAAACCTCGAGCCGTTTTTCCTTATATCATCTCCCCCTGTTCTCTCGGAGGGTGGGGGAGCGGGAGAGAGACTGCGTAGTCTGGTCCCGATCCGGGCTGAACTACGACAGCATCATATTTATCACCAGACCAGGGAGAAACTTGAAAATGTATGCTCTTCATCTCTGAAAACATGCTTACCCAATTCAGTTCCAAACCAAAACAGATAACAGATAATGTCGGTTGAATAAATCAAAAAATGATTAGATAATGTGAGGAAAACAGACTGCTCATGAGAAGTATCAGCCAGGAGGTTGCCAGCTTTCATCCACAGCAAGAATTTCTCAACGCCTCTATTTTGCCTTCAAAATCATGAGTTTTCTTGCCCAAGCCTCACTGGGTAGTCAAAAAGCTATTTATTTTCTCTCTTCCTCTGGAATTCTAATTGAAATCCACCTTGCTTGTGATATTTAATATTCCAGTAGCAACTGGTGAAAAAACCCAGGAATTTTCTGGACTGAGCATACAAATAACCATTTAAAAGCACATGAGGATCCTCTTCTGTGTCATTCTCCAGAAGAGCCTACTTTTCTCTCTTGACTATATCACCTCTGTCGATCTCTTCTGAGGGAGAATAGCCTAGAAACACTGTCCCTAAAGACACTTCTAGTGAGCTAATTCTTCTTTTTACAAATTCTAACCCAGCAAAGAGACACGTCTTGTCTTCTAAGCAGCAAGGTTGGTTAATGCTCCATTCCTATACATATTTGAAGAACTGGATACCGTTCTGAAATACATTTAGTGGATTCTAGGCACAAGAGGATACATACCCAGACGCACACAAAGGCATAATGGATATACTTAAGGTAAAGGCATACCTGGTAAAGGTATCTTGCTGCTAACAAAACAGGCATATAATACCAGTCCAGAATGACTAATCTGTCTGCCGATGGCTGTAGTCCTTAGACGCTGTTACACCTCAGTAATTTGCGCGGTTGCAAAACTTGGCCAATGGCTCGCAGGGGACCTACTGACAAATAATTTATGCGTGGTATTTATCTTAAATGTTGCATGTAACATACCCTTCATTTGCCATCAAAAAGTATATGGGAATTGGCTACTCCAAAGCTTTGAAGCACGCTGCAAACCAGCTTCACTGCTCCTTTCTTTCATTATGTTCTGTAAATATGGTGCCCTGGTTCCCACCAGAACTTCTCGATGGGCCGTGCCATAAGCAAGGGGGATCATGCTGGCGCAGGTAAAGAACTTCTCCATTTAAGACATTTGGAAAATGTCCATCAGAAAATCCACAACGACATACACACATCCCTCAGGCCCACTGTTACTTTGAATCAATCCACAAGCTTTACCTCAACCACATGAGGTAAGAATAATTTTTACAGTATGAAGTTCACAACCTGAAACTACAGGATATAAATAAAGCCACAGGATAAAATAATTGTACCAATCATTCTGCTACACATAGGAAGAGACAGTATTACAGAGAGAGATTTAGAACTTCTCCATTACTTTGGTACATAACATTTCAAATCTGAACAACATTTTGGGGAAGAGAATATACACAGGAAGGTTAAACTTTAATTTGATTAAAAAATATCCTACTAGTTTCCCCTTAAAGCTACCATGTAGCCATTCATTTCTATGCAGTATTTGTGAAGTGAGGGAAGAAGCCACCAGGGCTAGCATTCTATAATTTGCACATATAAAGCAAAACTTTTAAAGTCCTATTTAGAGAGAAGAGATTGTTCTATACCCTCTCTTATATTCTGTGAGTATCACAGCTCACATATTACAATTAAATTCATTTGTAAGCATCAAAACAAAAAATGTTCTGACTTTAGAAACTGTCAGCCACATGCATCATACATTGACTTCAGTTTATTTTGCAGGCACTCATTTCAAACAGAGACTTTCTTCAGGTGTACCCAACGTCAGTCAGCCAGAGCACTTCTGAGTGCTCTTTAAAAGACGAATGTGGAAAAGGCATGCTCCTTCCTCCTCTGCAGTGAATGGATTCTTTGAGGAAATGGGAGTATTAACTGTGATACAGCTACCCTTTTTTTTCAAATTCTTTCACAAAGAGATCACTGCTTCTGGGACCGACAGGCCCACGTATTATTCACAGACCACACACTGGGAGGAGATGCATTGACCTCAGGTCTGTTACATCACCATTAGTGTTACTCCACCCAGGATCTGAATAGCTCATTTGGATGAAGCTTCAGAAGTTATCAAGAGCAGCCTGCATAATAAGCCACAAACTTGGGCTGATTCAGTTTTGAAACTCTAAACAGTGCTCAAGGAGTCAAAGAGGTTACATTTTCCTTAGTTTTTGGTTTTGGTGTTTGTTTTAATTCATATTACAGATTCCCTATTTTATTGCTCAGTCCTAAGGAAACGAGACAAAACTTTCGTCTGTACTCATTTATCTCATCTATCATTTTGTGGAACCATACAAAAATCCCTTCTGGATGACATGACCTCCTGAATTCTACAAGCTGGATGTGAGGTTCTGCCTTACGTAAGCAAAGAGCACCATCTCCAGAGCCAGACCACAGGGCTCTCCTACTTCTTCTGTACAGCTGAAGCAACACAAAGCAAATGAGAAATTACTGAGGATTCCTTCCCCTGACACAGGGGATCCTTTTGGTGGATGGATGACAGGGTAACCCTCTCTATACAACAAATGCATGTCCTTCCCAGAAGGGGCCTGTCAGGGGTTGTAAGCAACTAAATGGATTGGGAGCAGACATGATCATGTGATAAGTCTGAGCAGCAGAATGAAGGACTGCAGCCCAGTCTTGAATGTGTGCTAAATTAGACTAAAAGCCAGAATCTTACCAAGATTGAGGGAACAGAAAGAGATCTGGCTTCCATGTTCTTCCCTCTTCAGATATACTGAGCATAAACTCAGCAAGGCTGAGAACTGTGCATTTGGTTTTTCATTTCTTAATCCACTTATCTTTTCATGTGCTCATAGGACAAAGGGTGGAAGTAACAGAGAGGGTTAATGGCTTCACTACAGTTGACTGGTGTTAAAGCCAGGGCAGATGTGGGCTTTAATTAAAAAGCAGCTGCACATACATAAACCACAGCAATCTTAATCCAGAGAGTGACAGCGTGAATACAGATCTCTTGCAAAAGCACATACCTTTAATCTGCATTTGTCTGTGTTTTTAGAGGGAAGGAGTTTCAGCAGAATTCTATCCAGGAGCTCACAGGAGATAAAAGGGAAAAGTACATATATGTCTAAAAATCAGAAAAGGGCACTAAGAATGTAAACAGAAAAGAATAAAAATAACCACATAGATCAAGTTACTCAGCACCAAAACAGAACAGTAAAGTTTTCCATAACCTTTCACAGAATAGAGCTCTCCCACTCTGAGCAAGGCTCCAGCTGTTCTCTTGGCTTTCCCTTGGGCATTGATTATGCTGGACATCCTGTAAGCCCCCCAAAACTGGCAATTATATCTAGAATATCCCAGCCCTTTAGGAATTCAGGTACCAAATTTGCTAGAAATACTGCAGAGGAGGAAATCATGACCATCAAGTTTACTCTGTTAATTTTTACCATGGTCCACTGGGTAGAATGTGGAGGTTCCCTTGTCGGGAAGCAGATGAGTGCACAGGAAGCAGCGCTGCCAGACAAGCCAGGAGCTACGAACTCCCTTCACATCTGCAGGCAGCAGCGAAACTCTGCAAGCTGCTCCCTGACAACAGTATAAAATGGAGGTTACTTACTTAGGATCAGAAAGTCCATTAAGTTTGAAGTCCACAGGCTTGTTCATCCTACGTATGAGTATATGCGCAAGTACACCAGAGAGAATAATTTTTTGGCACGTCTCAGTATCCACAGAGGAGTGTTCATGTCCTGCCTCATCATATGGGCTGCATATGCAGTGTATAAGGGTGCACTGCACTTTGTGTTGTCAGCTTCACTCAAATCTCTTTAATGAGGTTTGAAGGTAGAGGGTGGGTAAGCTGGGAATTTATGTATCTCACCATAGACTCCAATAAACCATCTCCCTTTCTGTCTTGAGTATTGTCCATACACATTCTTACACTCTTAGGATGCTTACTGTCCACTAAGTTTGCTGCTCCAGCAATATCGATTACTTGGATGAGAAGCCCCTGGCCCTCAAAAAGAAACAGAGAGAGAGAAGAGGACAATCCTATCAAGAATTATGGCAGCCCAGATGCCCCTATAATAGCACATTGTCTAGTGTAAATAGAGAACCATGTGGCGGATTTGCAAAGCGCATGCCTCGTGAACAAGATGAGAGAAGTGCTCTGCCTAGCACTCCTCTAACAGCTCTGACACCTCATTGCCCAGGCGAAGCAGGGAGTGTTCTTCCTGTAGCGTTAAAAGGTGTAGATGTCTTTAAAGGTAGCTGTACTGAGTTCAGGTGGCAAGGTTTTGGTATCCAGTCAAGGTCAACCCACCACAGTCCTTTTTGGTGCCCAAAAGGTGGAAATGAACCCCTCTGTTGCTTGGCAGCTACAGGTTAGCTGTCTGCACCCCAGACCACCGAGGGTCACCCGGGTCCTGCGGCCCCACTGCTACCAAAACCTTGCCATGCAAACCCAGTACAATAGTAGAGCCAAACAGGAATGTCCCACAGGAATAAGCACTGAGCTGTGACAAAGCTCATCACCTTTTCCCCAATGAAAAATCAGGGTGGGAATTCAGCACTGACAGGACAAGATGCTAGCAAAGCTGAAAAATCTCTGGTCTTCCATGTATTTCCATGGTTAAGTGTATGAATGTGCACAAGGACAATTAAAAAAAAGATGTAGGGGGAAATCTTGTATGGGATCTACACAGTGTCTAGGTAAAACTGCCTTAATTCTAAATCCATATTGGAGTCCATCACTTTAGTAACCCTGCTATACGTACACAGCACGATCTCCAGTTGAGAGATGAGAGCAGTCCAAAGCCTTGGATTCTGTTTAAACGCCACCAGCGATTCACTGCCAAAGGACAGATCACGTCTGGCCCGGATCAGTGGGGAAGCCACTCAGGCACTGAAGCTGGCTGGGTAACACAGATGCCGAAGCAACAACATGGGATATGAACCAGAGCGGCAAGAGGAGAAATAACCAGTAATAACTCTAATATTACTTTTTTTTTTCATTTTTGAGCTCTAATAAAGTGCCTGTATCCCTGTGTAGGTACACTAATGAGGGGCCTGATTTCCAGAACCATTGAGTCTCCAGCAGTTTCTGTGGAAACTGCTAAATAAAAATCCAGCTTCTTACAAGGGGCTAAATATGCATTTGAATAGCTAAAGCTAGGCCACGGTTCTTAACAATGACATCTTGATATTTTGGTTCACATAACAGCTGGGGATGGTGCAAGGCTGATCAGCAGACTGAAGCAGGATTACAACATAAAGCCAGTATTAATTGTATAAGCGAAAGCCAAGGTTGGTAACCTTTTATGTGGAGACTGTGCAGATGAAATATTAAAGGGGAAAAACTCCAGAAAAACCTGAGAGATTTTCTTTGCTGCAGCCAACTGGGGAGGGGGAAGCAGAAGAAAATAAGACATTCAAGAAAGAAAAAAAAAGAGGAAAGGAAAACGGGAGGCTAAAGGTTCCTTTGATAGACTGATAGGCTGAAATAATTCAGAATGACAACATTTTTAAATTCCTGACAAACACTTGAGCCTGCTAGTTTGAGAATTTTGTCCTGTGTCCTCATAACTGACGCAAGGCAAAGTGCCAGTTACGGGGATTACTCTCCCAGAAGGCTGTAAGATGTAAACCCCAGGTGAGGACACCAAATAGTTTCACTCTCTGACATCTTCCTTTAGTGACCGAGTCAAAGAAATAAAAAATATTGATAAAGATTCTTTACAACAATTTGAGTGACAGTTTGGCAAAGGAAGATAGTGAGAGACTCCCCCACCCGCGATGTTTACAGTAAGCCAGGGAGCCATTGTGGATCTATCACTTTATCACAGCCTTCGAGGCAAATTCTATACACAATTATAACAGACTAAATCTGGAGTATGGGTGTGGATTTCATGGATTTGGAATTTCTGATGATTATTGTTACTGAGATCAATATTGAACAGAAATCAACCTTTAGGTTGCGCAGAAACCAACCCTTCATAAAGGCAGATGAATCTGGAAATACTGGTCACCTACATGGTCCTTAACTGGACCACTGCTTCGTGATTCACCTTCCATTTCATTCGTGAGTATGCACCACCTCAAACATCCCAGCAGTGGCTGCTGGCATCCGTGTGCACAGAGAAGTAACCAGCAAAGTATTTAACATATTGCAGCTTCTTCAATTCAACCTAAGGGCAGGAAATAGCCATTTTGTGTGCCAGTGCTTCAGGGACCAGTTGCCAGCACCGGATACAATGCTGGGAGACCTTAGAAGCAGTGCAGGAATTACTGGCATAGAGTGAATAATTTCTGAGTGAATTGTGCTACCTCCAAATGAAATCTTTCTACCCCAATCTTCAGCTATAAAATAATGTGCTGCGGCCATTTCCTAACATCCATATTGTGCTGCAGCTACTTTTGCATGTATCTTCTTTTGTACAAAGCACATTGGAGTGGGGAGTGATGGGAAGGTCAGATTTGTTTTGGAAAAGTCCAAAATCTCTTTCTGCAGCACAGTTATTAGGAGGACTGTGAGAAGGCCCAGTGGCAATGATATATAGATAAACATCTGCATTCCTTACATACCACAATCATTTTTGCTTCAAGTAGAACTTCACACTTCCAGTGCTAAGCAGATTGTGTATGTGTCAATTAGACACCCAAATTCTCTCTCCCCGTTTGGTGTCAGGTATCCATTTGATAATTTGCTTTTGCATTATGAAGAGCCATGACTGACTCGGTGATCCTTTCTTTAGATTTGTCAAAGCTCTCTTGCACGCTGAGCAAACACTTAGTCCCCTTACAATACTGCATTAGCTGGCTCTGTAGTCAAAAAGTATTCCACTACCTTCGAGCTGCATTGCAAAGATCCCCAGCTATTTTATGCACTGTCTACTTAAAAAATAAATAAAGATTGAATTACATTCCTGAGCCCAGGATCCTCTTGCACTATACAAATGTAAGTATTTAATTTGGCTTTCCCTGTTTATGTTAGTTTGTTTTAGTTGCTCTGTGTCTTACTCAACCACAAGAATGCAGCATAATTGGACTTATTCAGTACTGTGTGTCTTTGGCTGCTTTTTGCTTCCCAGAAGTAAAAAAAAAAAAAAAAAAAAAAAAAAAAACGGTTTTTAAAAGAAGGTCTAAAAGTGTTTTTTTTTCTTTAGTTGTGAAACTAAAAACTAGACAAACAATCAAAAGAAATTTCATACCGAGAGCCTGCAAATAAAGGCATACAGTTCAAAAATGAACTGGTTGTAGCATTGTGGAAAGGAAGCAGACTGCCAGCAGAGCCTGAAGTCCACTGCTCACCCCTGCAGAAATGCGTTGGAGATTAGAAATGTGCAGTACCCCCACCCAGAACTCTCTTTCCAGCTTGAGCTGGTTTATGGCAGGCACAGGGGAGAAGAGGAAGAAACTACACAATAGACAGTGGTGGGGTGACCTTCCCTGAGAAGTTTATTCTAGCCTGCAAGAACTTGGAGGTACCAGAAACCTGTTTCAGCTCCCACTGTAGGAAATGGAAAGAGTGCTGTTGGCTGTAGAAGGAGCTGCCGCAGGCGACAGGAGACAGTTGGGTAGGTGGTTGTCTCAGCACCACAGCACCTCGTGCTCAAGCAGCGGGACTGACAATACAGTCCCATGGCTCCTTCACTGACACTGTCCATGGTGGGTGTCAGCAGAATCTAATTCCAGGGGGGTCTGCTGGTTCATTGCAATAGGCTGGCAAATTAAGGCCTGAGAGAAAACCCTACTTACTTTATACTGGTCTCTGACAAGGTTTCATACGCTCAGTCACTAGGAACATCGTCCTGAGAGACCAGAGCGTAGCACCTAGTTTGAAGAGTGGCTCTCTTTGGTTGCAAGGGTTTATCTACATGGAGCTTCTTGCAGAGTTAGACCCGGGGGGTTCAGGCAGACTAGCCCTCAGTATATCGGGAGATGGTGACCATACACAAAAGCAGGTCTGTCAAATTAGTAGCTCAAGCAAATAAACTGTCAAAGGTTCAACACTTACTGAAATTTTTCTGACTTTCCATCCATCTTATCATTTCATTAGATACAGATTAATTCCTTAATTTAGCTTTTTAAAAACAAAGAGTTTTCAAATTACAGGCTGTATTTTTATTAGCAGACTACTGGCAAAACACAAGGGGCCAGTGAGAGCATATTTGTTGCCGGTGTAAGCCAGTTCACCCCATGGGCTTCAGCAGTACTCTGCTATTTTGCAATTCTTTAGAAGCTGGCCTTAGTTTTGCAACTTAATTTAAAATGGCTAAATACTTTTTTACCTGAGTGAAAGAAATTTGCATCAGCATCAATATCTACTGATATTCATTCAGTATCTACTATGCCTAAGTAATGACAGTCAGATTCAGATTGCATCTTATGTCTCAGCTCTTCTCTGACAGATTTCTCCTTTCTGCACTCAGGAGTAAGAAGCAGGTTCGAGAGGGATGACAGCAACCAGGTAGGATGAGGGACCATCTCTGACTCTGCAGGAAAGAAATGATACTTGAATGTCAGGCTGTAAGGGAAACAGGAGGAATCCTGTAGGCCATCAAGCAGCAGAGAAATTTAAAGAAATAATCCTGGCCTCTTAGATCAAGGGCATCAGTAGAACTTAGAAGTCGCAGGGACAGTATTTAGGAAAATATGGGAGAAACTTTGAGACCAATGTTACTTTTGGTATCCTCCCTTAGATTCAGAATAGTTTACAAGTACATAAAGTTTCCCTAAAAAAAAAATGAGGATTCTCCTATGAAACATGGTTTGTCTAGCAAGAGAAACTCTCCGTGAGCAATCTCTCGCATCCAGTTCCACATCAAGCACGCCAACAGCTTTCCAGTGCAAAGTGCACGGTCAGGGTCGGCGCTGGAATGTGAAGTCCAGCCCTTCCCAGACACAGGGAACGTGCCTGAGAGGGAGCCTCACCGAGGGAAGCTTAGGGCAGCCCTGTAGATGCTTTTGGCTGTTTCTATGAGATGTGTTAAATGAGCAACAACTGAAATAAATCTCCACAGGAGGCTGAAAGCAGCAGTACCCAGAGAAACTAGAGTCAAACATTCAAAGCAGCTCCCAATTTGGAGATGTTCTTAGTTTTTAGATGCCTGATAAAGATGTCCTGCCCAGAATCCCCAAATCAGTTGCCACATTTTTAAAGCTTGATTTTCTTATACTGACTTCTATGGCACAAGAAGCTCTCTCTAGCCATAAAAAGCTCAGTAATTTTACTGAAACTGCAGGAATTTCAGATCTTTACATTTTACAATTGTTTATGATTGAAAATTGGGTTGTACATACATATGAAATGAAAATCTATTGTAAGTATTGTTGTAATGCTTGGTTGTTTCTGAGGACTGTGAACAAAACTGATTCTATACTCAGTTTTAAAATGCATGTGCAGCAAGCATTGCATTACCAAAATAAGGAATAGCCAAAAGGAGCAACATAAAGCAGAGGCACATCCTTCTGAGAGACAATGCAAAGCAAGACTAATAAGTAAGAAATAAATAATTGCTCACAAATTTTATACCTTACTGTTCAGAGGCCAATACATAAATATTTTGCAGATGCCATCTATTGGGGAAGCAGAAAAATTAATTATTGTACATGATTTTCACATAGTAAGTAAAATCAGTTGCAAAACTATTCCTAAAATCTCATAATTTATTTATTTATGTTAGCTGCTGCAAGACGAAAAGTGACCAAGACAGTTGTCTCTTAAGCATTTATGACAAGCCAAAAAGGAACAGTAGAAATGTAGATACGTGAATGTTAACATCACTGAGACAGCAACCAAAGTAGAAATAGCTTTTTTTAAGCTATAAAACTGAGAAACCACTGCTATCCTTGAGAAGTACCACCTTTAAACTCAGTGGTCAGATGCTTACAGACCTTGAGCTGTCCTAACTCCCATTGTTTATCCAATGCTGCCCTCTAGCCCGTGCAATCCAGCGCACAAGATTCATGGACGTTTTTCTCAGAACACAGGTTATCTGTTCCTCTCAAAAAGCCTTTGTTGTTTTCCACATCTGTGCTTTAAATTGCATTTTAAAGCTCTTATTTGGTAAAATTTCCACAGTAGTTGTGTTTCTCCTGGCTAAAGAGAAACAGCAAAATTGGGTCCTTACGTGCAATGGTGAAAGTTAAACATACTGGGAGACGGCTGCTGCGTTATAACGGTACAGACACCTGATCTTTGCTCCATTAGACACCTGATTCCCTGATGTATTATGAGGGAATCTGGCTCCAGCCCTTTGCTTTTTCAGTGCAAACTGCACTATAGGAAAAACTCTGGTGCCAGTGAACTCAAGCAGTGGCTCTACATGCTGCCAAAGGCCTAGGGAATACCTTCCTGGTTTTTCTAGCACTACATGTACAGGGCGCATTCCAGTTAAAGGCTGGAACTATAAAACCCAACCACACTAGACCATACTCATGGGTCTGACACATCCTAACCCATTCTGCCTCTCCCACACGTTCCCCTCGTAACTTGTGATCGCTCTCTGCTGCTAACTCTGTCCACTTGGGAATTAAGATGCCAATAAAATACATATTCATTAAAATTAAAAAGTAAATCAATAATTTTAACAGCAGTTATGAAACAAATAGTTATAATTTTGTTTGTACTTTGGCCTGGTAAAACACGTTAAAATTCCCAAGCCCTGTGTTGATATTCAGGCTTAGGTACCCTCAGGGACCCTGAACAGCACCACTGAAGTCAGGATGAGCTAAAGACAGACTTACAGGGTTTTCTGAATGCCTGCCCTAAACAGAAGTTAAGATTCTGATCTCTAATTGAGTTGAAAGGGCTTCATTTAGAAAATCTTGTTCTAATTAAAACAAACCCAAACTGGCTCCAGACCTAAACTGGAGAGAAATGTAATTAAATATTCTGATTAAATGGCTTCCATGATTACAAAAAATAAATAAATGCAAGTTATTTCTTAAAAAAAAATCTCAAGGAAAGCACCAGAAATGCTGACAAAACAACGAAAGTGAGCCGGCAGCCTCTGTGCTAAGGGAGGCTCTTCAGGTACCTATAAGACCAAACTGTTCTCTGAAATGCTGCAGAATTGGAGAGTCATAGCAAAGTAAAGGTCAGGCATCAATAGAAACACACATCAAAGGGCAAAGAAATCTGTATTTTACAGAGTATACTCCCTAAGAACCTAGCAAAAGATCACTGCTGTCATGTGAGTTCAGTTGACCTGAGGAAGCATTGAGAGGAAGACATCAGGAAGACGCATTTGACTCCCTGCTTCTCTCCCTGCCATCACCCCAAGCTGAATTAGGCTGCCACAGGCTACAGCACCCACAGGCTGGGCGGCTCAGGGCGGCCATGCCGACCCATGTGTCCTTCTTCCCCTCTTTCTTTTCAACATCTTCTGCAGACGGCCCAAGTGGAGGGGGTAGGATTACCAAGAATAGCTGGAAAATCTCAGCTGTGTATTTGAGGATGCTTTTGTGTTGCCCAAATAGGACAGCAAACTTGATCATTAAATATCAAACATTAAATAAACATGAGGGGCGAAGGCATGGTAATGTATCTGCCTTAGGGGCAAAAGGGTGTTTACTGAAATTTCATTTTACGGTAAACTGCTACTTTGCAGCTGCTGATAACTTCATACTAAACTCAAAGCACTTCCACGAACCTTTTCCCCATAAATTGAATGCCTGGGAGGGGTTTATAAGTGACGCTACTGAAAAGCATGGTGCAGTAGTGGAAAAATGTGTTACATGGAACAAATCAGTAGATTAAAACCTCCACCTCTATTTGTCCAAACAAATATTCTTTTCCTTCAACCATAACACAGGAATCCTGTACCGCAGCCTTTGAGGCTGATTGTGTGGAACTGCTTTTAAATATTACTTTGGTTTTCTCCTTTTAACTAACCAATGGGGCATTCTTAAAATACCGTCAAATTATTTCCCTTGCTTAATATTACTAACAACACTTTTTGAAATGTTTGGCTTCTTGTCCACACCCGATTTGCTTAAAGGTCAGAACGAGATCGACTAGGGATTCATACGGGAGAGCTCTTCAGGGTGTTATAACCAATAATTGTCAAATTGCACAGTTAAAGCTCGGGTAGGATTCTACAGGCCTCAGGCAAAGTTCCTACTGTAGTCATGACAATTTTTCTTGAGAAAAGACCAAGGGATTAAACTGTTGAAGGAAAAGAATAATTTTATGAAGCCCTGCTGGCCAGTTTGCACATCAGATAAACTGCTGCTGGAACTAGCAGGCTATTTGGACAGGGATGGAAGAACTAGCTTAACCAGTCAGACCTCTGATTCAACTACTGCAAAATCTTGTCTCTGGAAATCAAAAGTTTGCCTATGGAGGGGGAGATGAGAAAGCCCTAGTACTCAAGATACCTCAGAATAGTACTGAGATACAAAAATTACACCTAATTTTTAAAAAATGGTTAAATATAGTCCTAATATAATCCTAAATATAGTCCAAATACAACCCTAAATATCCCACCACAACGCAAATTTATCTCCAGGTACACGCTTCAGTGCTTTCCTGAGTCAAGGTGTCAATGAACACAATGTTTCCTATAGACAGTACTGGCTAAACTGAGAAATACAAAACTTCAAGAGTACATGTAGTCACAGAAGATGTTTAACATCTTCACTCGTAGGAAAAACACCACGGGCTGATAAAAATACCACAGCCATGGAGAAATCAGATGCAGAGTAAAGAGCTCTGGGGGACAGAAAAGGTAGCAACAAGTCTCTGAGGTGAAGGGAAGTTTTGGAATGCTGGTACACACCGTGAAATCTTACTGATGTTGCATTTTATTCCTCTGTATTCGTCTTTGTGGGTTTTTTTCCAACTGCTTTTGGACATTTCCAAATTTCTCCAGTTTCAAAATGTACCACAAATCAACTATAAACTGAAAAAAAACCCACACGCTTGGGCTCCAGTCTGGATCCTGACATATTCTTCCTCTGCAGCGCTTGACAAGTCATTTAACGTCTCTACTCCATTTCTTCTTTATTATAAAATCGCTACCCTACCTCACAGGATTACTGTGATACTATTTTGCTATGCATGCTTTCCCAGGATATTTAGACAGTCTGACTGCAGGCAGCAGAGATATAAAAGTATGTTTAAACAAGAGGAACCTCTAAGCCATCTTAGCGCAGAATCACTGCACTAGGGACAGACAACGATGATAAGAGAAGGAAAAGGCAATGCAGCCACTGCAGTAGCCAGTTTTCCCCACAGTCAGCATACCAGGCCGAATGGCACTGATGGGCTTCAGGCTGCAGCTGACTTTTAATGGAACTCTTCCTGAATTGCACACTTCAGAGTAAAATCAACTCCAACAATAAAGCCCTGACTCTCTCTCTCAGAAGTCCAAGCATTTAGAAACTGGGCTAATCTCAACTATGAGATAAAGCATCTTTCCTTTTCATCAGCATGAAAGAAAGGCTATACCAATTATCTAACTCAACTTCCTCACTGATCTGAAATGTGTAAGTTTAGAAGGAATTCTTTGGATTTACAGTTGTGCAGTGGAGCAGAACCAGGACCATTTTGCTCACTGTTTTCCCTAACATTCAGAATAAAACTTTTGGTAATGGAGTCATTAGTATCCAGGAGTCAGTTGCTTTGGAGTACTCTGGTTCGTACCATTTTATATATAAAACTGAACAAATATAGTAAAATCAAATTGAATGCTTCGTAGCATGGGAATAATTGTGGGGTTGGTGGTTGTTAATATCAATTTCTTACTATATTCTCTCACTTTGCTAAGGCAAACCTGCAACGCTCGAGCCAAGCAGATGCAGAATGTATCAAATTAGTACCTTAGGGCAAGGAATACAATAAGATATTTCATTATAAACTCAGGGAAGCAAACTATACCCTTGACATACTCTGCTCCCAGACGTTGCTGAGGCAATTGATAATTCTTTATGTTTCATGTGAGGATCACCAGAGAAAATCTCTGGAACTAGTCATTAGTCAAACAAAGCATAGCACAGAGTTAGAATTTTTGAAATGGTGCCAAAAGCAGTTGTGGAAATTTGCAGTGACAACTGATGAGAAACTCAATGCCTAGAGAGAGGGCAGGGTTGTAGCTTTCCTCTGGTTTCAGGTTTTTCATTTTCTTTTTCATAGATTGTGACAGAATCTTTATAGGGATCTCACAAAATCTTCCAGTCAGTTGTCTGTAGAGAAGAAAATCAATTTTACAAACAGTTCCTGTTATACTGGCACCTTTCCTGTAGTTATACAGCATGAGATTTGTTGGAAACCAACAGTGGGTTTCCAACTAAAGAAGAAAATCAAAATACAAGGCACCAGTACGGGTCTGGAATAGAGCAGGGAGGGATGAGCCACAATCAGAATGCACTTGGCAAGGAAGATAGGGATAGAAAGTGGGTTTCAGACACAAAGGAGAATGTCTCAGACAGTAGGACAGAAAGGGAGGAAATAGAGAGAAGAGAAAAAAAAGAGTGAAGAGCTCCTGGTAGATAACAGCAAGAGTCTATGCCTAATTAGCCTTAGCCAGAATTGGAGAAACAGACTGCAGCAAGCCTGTGGGAATCAGTTGTCAGGTACAGGAAGGGGCATTACTTTTCAGGTTCCTGGCATAAAATTAAAAATTTTGCACATTTTTGCACACTGCCTAGATAAACTGCACTAGCTACAGATAGTTGTACTGAAACAAGGAAAAAGACAGTTGCAGTAATCAAGGCCATTAACCTCAGGTTGCCCTATCCTATCAAACCCGGAACCTTACTGTTATTCATTATTCAAGGCACTAATGCTTGTTCTTATGATACACGCTGGGACACTAGTGATGCATTTGAGGACATAACAGAAAGTAAAAAATATCCTTATTAAAAATAGTGCACATTCAGAGAACACTGGCATTCCAACCAGAAGTTTTATTTAGCGTATAATACTGAGCAACAGATTATTCCAAGATCCATTGGATCTCATTTTTAGGCTTTTAGATTGGCATTATATTAAGGTGTTACGTTAATTTAATGATTTGCTTGCTTTGGCTTCAGAAAGCTCTCATATGAGCTTTGGTGTTTTTTTTTTTTACTCCAAGTTCCTTCAGGAAAGTTCATCCTTAAAATTTTCATATTGCAGTGTAAGGTACTGCACTCTTTCTCTTCCCACTGATATTACCAGGGCTGGCATCTGAGGCCTTTTTTTCAAATCATGGTCACAGCTTTAGATAATGCAAAATGTAATTTTTGTTACAACTCTAGCATTGTCACAAAAAGATAATTATGTGTCAATCTGCTGGAAATTTTCCTTCTTCAGTGATTTACATGTGCCAGACATAATTTTGAAGTTCATGCTCCAGAGAGCTCCCTGAACAAGAGAGCGTTCAACAACAGGAAAAACAATTGGAGCACCAGGGAAGTGTGTAATACACTCACCTGCATTCCCAGGTTTATTTTCCTCAATGAGTTTCTATAACGGAGTTCTCAGCCACACTAGTCTGGTGACTCGACTGCACTGGTAGAAACAGGACTTGGTTTCTCCAGATCAACCAACACCTACTGGCAAGAACTCCCAAACCTTACTGGAAGCTGAAATCCCAACACTGATGTGCTTACAGACACAATGGCAGAAGATTTATTGATCACACTACAGAATACAAGAGGCTCACAGCTAAGTCAGTCCTGGTGGGATAGCACCAGTTTCTGCTACTTCTCCCCTTCCTTCCAGGGAAATGAAAGATGAAAACCAGCACGTAGCTTACACTGGATGCTCAGGCAAAACTCAAGTCATATGATATTAAGAAACGACTGAATTGAAGAAAAGAAGAACAAGAGCATTCAAATATTTAGCTCTCAAGAGCGTGTTAGAGAATTTAAAGGTATCATGCTTATTGGAAGATGTATTTTCTCCATACATCTATTTGATAGGCACCATAAGCGTTAGTGTTTCACTATAAGTACGATGAATGTGTGCTAACATCTTTGTTTCCATGCCAAAGCACCCATCTGTTCTCTGCTCAGAATTCTGTCATGTTCTTTTCTTTTCACTTTTGCCCTATGTTATATTTAAGTTTAAAAAATACAAAAATATGCATTATCTCATATATATAATTTATGATCTAGACTCTCAGTACTAATGAAATTCAACAAAGAGAGAATGGAACAAAGAAAGAATGGTTCAGAATACTAAGTTTCCAATTGTTCAAGATAAAGCACTGCCTTATTGTGTTGCATTAGCAACCTCTTCATAACAAGGAGAGACAAAAAGAGCGTTTGAATTAATGACCTCATTCGTGGGGGGAAAAAAAATCCATCTGCTAACACACATACACTAGCCTTTAATAACGGTCTTATGCTGATATATCACTAGCAGCGTACCATACATGATGAATTACCCACTACTGCCGTTATTACTGGCTTTAGGTTTTATTAACTTAGAAAAAAGGTGCCTACAAAGTCTTTTGTATCATCATTTGCTGCTTCAAAGACAGGAACAAAGGTTTGCATTAGGAATTTTTAGGAGATTAGTAATCAGACTTTTTGAGCTCACCACGAAATTTATGAGATAATATATACCAGCACTAGATATTAAGTGCTTACTGTCTTTTGTCTGAGAGTGAATGCTGCAACATGAGTCATAATTATTTAGGCTGTAATTTCTAATATTCTACCTTTCCTTTTGCTCAGTAGAAGTACTTCAGAAAGTGCCTGCTGGGGTATAAATGCAATAAAATTACCAGCTTCCTTTAGGCATTGTCTACTCTTCTAGGTCCTAGAACAACACTCAGGATCAGAACAGTTAGAACTGTAGCTAGACCAGAAGACCTGCTAACGCGTCTTTTTCTCCAAAGCACTTTTGAAAGGGAAGGCAGGCGTTCTAAACTGCCCTTGTACATGTGCAACTTAAACATATATTTCTTTTCACAGGACAAATGCTTAACTCCTCAGCCCCACAGAACGCCACTGTGAGTGTAAAACTACAGCAATTAGTATATATTAAATATATTCGCATACACAGAGCATCTTCAAGATAAAATGCTCCGATATTCTTCAAGAAGTATAGCTTCATCGTGTAAAGTGGACAGTGCTATCAGAATGATTAAGTGATCACAAACCACTATGGTTGAAGCACATTAAATATTTTTCTCTCCCTACGATGCTATGATTGTTTGGCACATATTAAAAAAGTGATGTTAAAACAAAAGCACATTCTGAAGTAAGGGCAATACTCTGCTCTTTTCTCAGATGCACAACTGCTTCCAAAGCAGCAGCTCCTCATAAGTTGGTCCCACGTGGCTTGAAGCTAACCCAGATACAGCACTGAAGCTTTTTCCCTTTTCAGTGTCAATACAAAGAAAGCTGAGGACCAGCTCCTAGTCCCTGCTCTGGCAGCTTTAATACCATCCTAAATAGGTTACTGAGGATTACTTTTGGCACTACTTGGGAAACCTAACTGGTGGCAAGCCAATGTACCCAGCTTTCTGCCAACTGCTTCTTGTTCTCTTCTAAATCAGGGAAGTAATACAAAAAAAGTGCCAGGGAGCAAGCTGAGGGCTAGAGCTAAAGTATGCTATGCTCCAGTGATCTGTGTAAGCACAAGGAATCCATAGGGGACACTTATAGACCAGAATAACCTAGAGTAGTCCTTAAGCTACTGTAATTTGTTCCGAGCACGGTATAGAGATTGGCAGTGCCTCCTCCAGGGCTCTGCCAAATACTCTGGCAATTCTTGGTATTTTGTCTGTAAGTCAGTGTTTGCAGAAGATGTCCTAAAGTGTTATGTTATCCTTCCTTCCTTCCTCAAAATTTTTCCTGAAATCCCTTTCACTCTGTGGGACCACAAACAACTTAAAGGTGGAATTTAGCACATACCCTACACAAGACTGAGCTTTCCAGAAGTTTGAATCGTGCAGTTTCCAGGACCTCTGCAAAAAATCAGCTTGCCTGACTGCTTTGAATTTTAGGAAACAGGGCACTGCTAGAAAATATTGTCACTACATCACAGATATTACAGTTATAAGAAAATAACTTATTTTGGTCATATTTCTTCTTTCTTCCACTATTGAGGAACTTTCTTCCATGCTGAACTCTTAAGGGTTAACTGGCATTGGGTGGAGGAGGGGGAAATCAGAGGTCAGCTCATGTTCTGACATCAGTGAACTCACAAGTTGTTACTCCTTAAGCATGTGGTTTCATCCTAGGTTCTTCCTGCCAGCAATTTCTCACTTTAATCATACACCCACAGCAACCCAGATCTTTAAATTCAGCAATTCTTTCTCAGGTTTCAGCAAGTCATTGGCAGCCTGAGCTATTTTTGGGATATTTTCTCTGCTGCAGATGCAGCTCAGGAAAACGCAGGGAGCATGCTAAAGACCTGCAGCTATTTGCCTTGTACAATTTGCTCATTTCTCTTTATTTCTCTGTTTTCCTGCACTGATCACTTAAAGGACAATCTCTCTTGCAAACAAAATCCCCGGAGCCTGATTAGAGGGACTGAAGGCTCCCGGACACGGATTGCCTGCCAGCCACAGCACGGTAAGGACATGGACACTTTTGGCTAGCCTTGCATTGCAGCTTTTTAAGCTTTGCTGAAGGTTTATTTGTGTCCATCGCTTCCAAATCAACACTGCTGGCATGGCAGGCAGTCTCCAGCTCCTGGTCTCCATTTTCATTCCCTAAAATCCTCAGCACTTGTAAGTAACACATTTATACTCACCGTCTCTTTGTGTATTGTAGAAATCAATGACTGACACTGATTTTGATCAGTTCCAGGGGCTGGGCTTTTTCCTTACATTTTAGCATCTTTCGGAGGTCTGTAATTTGTAATCCTGCTTGAAACTGTGGATATTTCTATTGCCTGATCTTCCCTGTTTTACGTATATTGCTAGTCTTATTATTTAGCTCAGCAAATTATTCAAATCAGAGAATGGTTTTATGCACCGTAGATGGAAACATTATAAAAAAGACCTGCTACTGCTGTTTTACAGTTATAGACACAGCTTTCTCGTCTGGTGTACCTTTAAGGTGTTAGCAGTGTGCTAACACTACAAAGACACAGACAGCATAAAACCAATGCAGCAGACCGAGCTGTAGGAAAAATGAATAGGTTTTAGCATGCTGTTCTTTCAGCATATGCTCACAGAAAGGCATCACGTAAGCTCTGTAACAATGGTGGGATTCCAATTTTATAGGACACACTGTTTTATTGAAATACTTGTAAAAATAGTTTAACATCCTCAGGGACATTTTACTACTACTGCAGGAAGATGAACACAGTACATGTCTAATAAAGGTATGAAGCAAATTCTGGGAATCTCTGGTGACGGAAACTGGAAAAGGGATTCTTTTGGTCCTTTCCTGTACTTCAGGCTTTTTAGAAAAACTGGAATTGCTTTATGCTTTGTCCTTTCATGTTCAGTAATATGATGACTGCAAAGAGAGGATTCCCCTGAGGGCTTAATGTACATCATCCAAATATTTGACTGCAACTCGGTGTTTGTTGTCCTATTAAGAGAGGTTTTAGAAAGCCTGACTTTGCACTAGAGGTAGGGAGGCCTTCAGATAGAACAGGCAATCAAAAGCTACCTGTGTCTGCTGCCAGATCAGACAAGAGGGTATTGTACAATTGTCACCCCATAATATTTCCTATCAAAATGCTTAGACATTACAGTCTGCAGCCAAAACAAAAGTTAGTACAGCCTTTGAAACAGTATTTTAAGAACTTATTCAAATTTCATCTTTCACCTTTTCAATATGGGAGAATTTTTTTTCATTTTCTAGCTTGCAAATGTTTCTTGAGCGATTTATAAAAACAATTGGAGGGATGGGGGAAATGTTGTATGTGCATGAGTGGACTGAAGGTCTTTGAGGCTAATTTTCAGTATGGGAAAAGTTCTGATGTTGATCGGCAAAGAATTTTTTTTTAAAAAAAAAAAAAAGCCATCCAGGATATAATGACTTACAACTCAGAACACTAGAAAGAAAAAGTGAAAACTTAAACTGGTATCAGTAGATTTAGGATCAGGCTCTGAAAGTGGCACTTTTGCTCCTGAACACCTCTCATCAATTTTAAGATCATTTCTATAATACTGTCTATGTCTTCTGAACGTAAGACTGACCTGTGAGCCTGGCTGGTGAATTCCTCCCACTGGTGAATCTCTGCCTCAGTTTCACTGAAGTCACTAATACTAAATTAGCTTAATGAGAAACATGAATTAATCCTTCAGTCCTTGGTTCCATTTTACACTCAGTCCCAAATGTTAGCACTCAGCTTGCTGGAAATCTTGAGACTCGACACATTTCCCAGAGACCACAGAAAAAAATTATTATAGCTGAATGTGTTTTCCTAAATGTCAGCAAAGCATTTGATTGTTACTGTTACCAAAGGAACTGATATGTCATTAGACAAGTTACAAGGCATGCATGTAAATTTAGATCCCGCATTTCTCTCTCTCAAAAAAAAAGTTGCTCTCAGCACAAACAGAAGTCAACTGATGGAAGTTCTACCGACAGGACAGGTCTGTGCAGAATTGAGCGTCTTGGGAATTCAGTGAGATAAAGCTTAATACAGTGATGCACCTGTACAGATGACCACTCACGTGGTGCTTGTTTGGGCTCATTTTAGAAAATACCTACTAAATGGTGCCATTGATAAAAGTTATTATTAGAAAGACAATGCATGTTATTTCACAATATGTGCAGAAAGGAAAAAAAGCTGAATAATAAAACGGTAGACGCTGCTTTAGGCATACATTATGTACCCATTAGGATACATATGTATGTATGTAAAAATATATCCGTTAGGGTACATTTTTAAAACAAACTGTTGCATACTGGAGCTCTCTGGAAGTTGAAAACCCTATCTTAGAAAAGGAACACAGACCATAGGGATTAGCAACTCTCCAGACGTTCCCAGCTGAGGATTCACTCATGCTATGTTAATATACTTCTTTTTTTTTTTTTTTTTTGGTGCATATGCATTAAATCAGGCACACAAGGTACTAAAGATTAACTGACTCTGTAAATGTACTAATTTATAATTCAGCAGCAGCTATGATGCCAGGTACTTCATAACTCTTACTTGATGGTCCTTGCCTAGAGACAAGTGCTTATAAAGGGCTAATGGATATCAATAAGGGCAACGGCTGCAGCGGAACCCATGCTGACTTACAGCAGAACTTGTTCTAGAGTCACAACATGAGTCAGACCCACAGTTATTCCTTCACCTGAACACTCACAGAAGTGAGTCCCTCCAGTTTTAATTACATCCTCAGACACACACTGAAGTTACAATAAATAAGTTATTGTGTAGGAGAGCAGCCATGGTAATTGGCCAGTTATATTCTCTTCACCTGCCTTGGTTTTTTTTTAATGTTTACTCTGTTTAATTTTAGCTTAAAATACAGTTAAAAAAAACCCAAAACATTTAATTGGTCCTGCACTATTCTGTAAATGGCTAGACTAAAAGCTCCTGTAGTCTCAGTGGCTCCATTGACATGCAGTAACTTACTACACTGCAACAACCTGATCAGATGGCTGAGCCCTTCATTAAAATTGAAGGAACAGTTTTATTTTTCCTGGCTGTCACTTTGCACTAGACTCATTCTGTTAAATCCACTTTAGGGACTGGGTTGAAAGAGGAATCGTCAACAAAAAGTGAATAGTACAAGAAGTCTTCAAGGACTGGCTCTGAGTTTTAATAATCTTACAGAGTGGGGCTCTGCAATAAAAAACTAACAACTTTTGCCAGCAATGTGTTGGGAGACAGCATCAGTTTAGAGGAGGAATATCACACAGTAATAGAAATGAGAGGAAATAGAGTGATTTAAGGCTCATCAGAGGCAGGAATAAGCAAATAAGGGAGCAGCCTAGAGAGGCAAGCTGCAGACTTCTGGGTGAAGAGGGAGGCACCAGCTTGGCTAGTCCCAGTAGCTCAGCTTTGTAGCTGCTGACCTGCAGCACCAGCAGTGCCCCAGCCTTCTCCCAGGTGGCAGCAGAAACATGAAGATGCTCTGCGGCCTGTTTCTCTCCCATCCCATGGGATCAGGCCTGCAATTGTAAGAAGGAGAACCACTAGAAAGGCATCTAAAATGGTGTCCATTCTTGGAAGTCTGAGTCCAAGTCACTAAGACAAGTCACTGACAGATTGTAATGACATACAGCAGATCCTAACTCTGACTTCTCATTACGCAATATCGTTTCCTCTGCCACCTTCTGTTTGTAACTAAAGTCACCACGTTTATCTAAAGCTAGATAAAGTATATAAACTCAATGAATGTAATATATCAATGCAGCAATGGTCTACTAAATGTAAGCACTACTTTTAACAAGGATAACAAATGCAGGCAAAATTGAGCTTTCATTATCACTGTCTCTCATTTATGCTGTGACGATGTCTTTCTTGATGCCAGACACGGTATTCAGCTGTCAGTCCTCAAGATCTGAAGGAATAAAAGGGTTGAAATGAATAATTTTTCTGTTTGTAAAGGTAAAACAAAAGGCCTCAGCTGGGGAAGAGGAAAGAGATTATTACTCCTAAGTATGAGAACGCCTTCAGATAAGATACTGATCTAGTCATATTTATGTCTAATAATTTAACCACTTTAGAGTTAGACAGAAACAAATGCTATTGCAGCCTTGCAGAGCATGCTGACATCACACAGCCCCCAAATTTAGTTCTTTCCTGTAGTTTGTCTGTGCTGGTGTTATTAATAGGCACACTAAAATGGGAACTTCACCCTGGTTCAGCTTTGACTCACTGAATGGCCCTGGGCATCATATAACCTCTGTCTCCAGTTCTCTATTTGCATAATGCATTTGTCTGTCTAGTGACTTCACAGAGTCATGGGGCAAATAAACGAGTGACTTAACAGAATTTTTAGAGTGCAATACACTGGCTTTCCTTATAATTCCTGTGCACTTTTATAATACATTTCCTGAATTTTAACATAAACTTGCCTTTTTCATGAAGGCAACCAAACTGTTTGAACAGAAGGAAAAACTATTTAAAACTTGCAAATTAAACCTCTTAGGATTAGTACCTTGAAGTAAACAAATGGAACCGTAGCCACATAACAAAGCTTGTAGCCTCACAGCCCAAAATATCTTTATTTGGTGGTGTTTTTAAAAAAGCTCTTCCCTGTTCAGGGGAAAGGGAAGAAAGAAGGAAGCTTATTTTCTCACCTTGCAAAGAAATAACAGATAACGTGGTTAGTAAAATCTGCACTGCACAGAATGGTCTGGGCATACCAGGCGGAAGAATCTGTCAACCACTCTCCATTAATAAACTGGCAGGGAAAAGAGCTATATTATTTTGGAATCTGAACTGGCTCTAAGCGCAGGACAGTTATATTCATTTGACTGCACCAGAGGACATAAATCCTCAGTGTAGCTGAGACAATTTGCCCAAAGCTAATCAAATTAGTTATATGCTTAGTTAAATTTTTTCCCATTGTTCATTGACTAGCCTTCTCTAGATTATAACTTCTCTGCTCCAAATCTGACCCTTTCTGTCTTAAAGAGAGAAAGACCCGCTCCTGTCAAGGAAGCCCCTGAGGGGACTCTTAAGACATTGACTTGCAATCCTCAAATGTTCCTTTATTTATAATGGGAGCCTAAAGTAGATGCAAAAATAAATTAGAGTCGTCTGACATTAGTTTAAAATGCAAAGATGGACAAAGCAAGCACATCAATTATCAAAAGTTGGATAGTTCAGCACTGATTATTGCATCAGTGAATGCCAGAAGATAATCTCCATGCTGCAGCTTTACAAAGTCCAGATATTAGGCTCATTAGGATATTAATGCCTCATTAGATACGAGCGATTGACTCTTTCGAGGTGGTATTCTTGGACGCTCACTCATCCCTCGTTTTCTTATTTTTTCTTATGGCTTGATTTCCTCTTTGCTTGGATTAGAGTTTAGATCAGAAATGAACAGACAGTAACGTAAAGGAATATTTATAGTCCTGGGATACGTGAAACATACGTTGAACAGCGTTGCGTTAACTAAGTGAGCAGGGAGTTGTTCCCCAAAGTTGGGCCCTCTCAGCTATGCTAACCAGGAGCATGGATCTCCAGACAGCACAACTTCCAGAGAATGGTACTCCATTTCTAATTATACCACTACAGAACAGTGAGAAAAAATAATATATTACCCAAATAGGGAATGTAGATAGGCATGTAGATATGTATGAATGCATAACAGATGGCTGGTGTTGGAAGTGCCTTGACCCCTCCACAAGAAAAAAGAATTCAGCCCTCTAGTCCATCTCACAGCTTGTGTCCTCACGGAACTTGGCAACAGGACAAGGAAAAAAAACTCTAAAGCTGATCTAATCACTAACAATGACATGATTATTATGACGTAACTACAAATTTATTCTATATCTAGTCTGACAATGCTATTTGAGGATGACAGTTCAAATGAGGATGCTAAAAACCCAAGGTCTAATTCATTCCCAGTATAAACAGTATTCCTGTTGACTTCAATGGGAAATTTGCTTGTTCACCTCAGTTCTAATTTTGGGTCAGCATCTTTTCAATATTTAGGATTGAGTTGCACCAGCCTAAAAATGACTTACTCTTAAATCCAAAGCAAGCATCTCCAGGGAGTTGGGGGAAAGGCTCATTTTCATGTAAGTGTCTGCATTTACGCAGGACACTTAGATTTTGTGTTATTGCCACCCATATAACTCACCCATATAAAGTGAAAAGTTCTTAAAAAAATAAAGTGAAAAAGCCTCAGAGGCAGAGCTGCAAGAGCCAGTCTAAAATATCTATGTGGCTCTTTTATATCCAGATAACCAGAAAGAAAGGCTCAAAAGTTGCTTAATGGTTGAGCAGAATACAATGTAACATTTTATGGCAATGGCTTTGAATGTCAGATGGAAAAATGCATAAATCTTTAGCAAAAAGAGAATGAAAGACAATGGGAAATTTGCGTATACTGAACCCCCCACACTATGATCCTGACTAGTAGTCAAGTTTTACCACAGAGGAAACCTGCAGTTATGTTAAGCTGAGGAGAGAACAGGAGTCCCTGAACTAGTGAATAATGAGGAATAAAGAACAGGCAGAGCCTTAGATACATGTAATCAGCTTGGGCTGTGTAAGCAACAATAACAAATTCAAACAATAAATCAGAATGAAATGTTTCTACTTTTTTGTTTTGCAGGAAATGGGATTTTGTTTTCATTGTGATGCAAGCAAAACAGCAAAATTTCCTGAGGAAGGGAAATTTTGAGTTGTGCTATGTGAAATACTTTAGTAATGTTAGTGTGTGAATTGCAGTAAAACACAAAAAGATACTCCACCCTACTGCAACCCAAACCATAACAGCAGCGAGGCTAGAGGATCAGCAGTAGCCCACAGCCAGACCACAAGCATTGCAACAGAAAGTTCTTGATCCTGGAGAAAACACTTCACCAAAGGTTGGGCTATCTTTATAACTGCTGTGATGATAAAGCATGTATTAAGATACTTTACTGTATTATCTGAGGGATTTTGCCACAGAGTAGCTCCAAGAAAGGAAAAATGAAGAGAGAACTGAGGCAGCCAAGTGATCCATTATGTCTTCTCAGAAGACAAAACAGTGAATCATTTATGATTAGTTTGATAAGCAAAACCACTGGTCTTAGAGCTTAGCTATAAATACATTTTTTTTAATGTGGTTATTGATTTACTATTTAATGACGGTTGGTTAAAAGATGAGGTTGCCCAAGATCTGTACCCATTACCATTAAAGGATAAGTGCCTAGGACTTGTGGAGAGGTGCTATTTACTGACTTTGACATATTGCATGAATCTTGTGGCCTTACCTCAATGACTCGGTCAGGTCAGGGTGTGTTGCTCAAAACTCTCTACAAATGTTGAACGAGTGAAATCCCTGAATCAGTATTTTATATTTTAAAATTTAAAAAGTAATGCAAGTTTTATAAAAGGACGGGACTTGAAGAGTAGTGTCTGAACTGCTAGGTTATTTTCAATAAAGATCACCTACATTTTCATCTGTTGTAACTACTGCTTCGCATCAAAAAGAAAAGCCATAGACTGGGCTCCGTTGCCTAAATGGCACTGCAAGCTTCTGCCACTAGAGTGTGTCAAGGCATGTGTGAGGAGTAAACCTCTTCAGACTCCGACTGTTTAATTCCAACTACAACCAGAGCACTGGACAAAGACAAGCAGCTTGAATGTACCATTTCTCTGATTTCCTGCTTGACTGATAGCAAAGGTGTGACTCCATTACTCAGCTTATGCTGGGCATAGGGATTTTCATCTGAATATTGAACAACACAGGCGTCCAGAAACTGTCCAGCCAGTTCTAAGATCCATTACACTGTGCCTGTTTTCGGTTCAATGTCAATGTAATATCCCTTCCAGGCTAAGACTCTACTTTGATGCAATACAATAACCCTGTTATTTTGTATTGAAAAGTCAGCACGTCCAGTCAATGTATGTAAATCTGTCCTCCCTGCTTCCCTCTCTGCTGGATGTGTGCAGTTGAACAGCTGCAGTAAAATCTGGGTAAACAAACCCCACATACCTATGCAAAAACTGAAAATGTGCTGTTGTGCTGAGAATTTAGATGCTCTGCTGTATTTAGGAAATCAATTGGAAGAAAAACTGTAAAAGCCCTTCTGTTTGATAGTAAAAAAAAAAAAAATCAGAACAGTTAAAATTAGAAATGCGTAGGCATAAAGCACTGCCAGTATCAAACAGAATATGTTGAAATGTACACATTTGGAAATGCTAAAAATCAGGTTCTGCCTCCATACTTCACTGAATCAAGGCTGGCCCCTTCTTCCATCTGTAAAACTGCACCAACAGCACTCCCTCCCTCTCTCTTTTTGCTCATTTTTGTCTCTTCAGATTGCAAACTCTTATTAGGTGTTTCGATTACAGAGGCTAGCTCCTAGTAATTGTTTTTCACTGTCCATAGTGTCACCCTCTAGACCAACCTAGACCGACCCTATTAATGATTCTTTCAAATACATTTAAAGAAAAACAAAACAAAACAAAAAACTCAACACCCAAACAACTACCATATGAAAGACAGGAGTCCTACACACAAGTCTGTAGTCACATACAAGCTCAAGTGATGTTCTGAATGGAGAAATATAGCACTGGATTTCATTATCTACTTTACTTCTCTTAGGAAAGGTCTGCTAAGCCTTTCTTGGAAACTGTATCAGCTTTCTGAGCTTCCAAAGGTCCACAGTGCTGTAGTGACAATGATGACAGAGGAAAACACCTTCTGAAATCCGTAAGGATCCTTCCAAGTCAGCCACATAGGGTCAATACAAATAATGGGAGAAGAACCCCAGATCTAAAGATTTAGCCTTTGAGTTGCCCAGATCAGCCTGAGAAAAAGAGAGTCCAACTGGGCATCTGGAGTTCTTATCTCCTGCTCTGTAACTTTACATGAAAATCCTAAATGTTGTATTTATTTGAAATGAATTTGTGGCTGACAAGAGAACAAGGAACATGAAAGAGAACAATCGTAACATGAAGTCTAAGGGAAAGATCTGTGACCGATAAGGTCTCTTTTACTCAATGTATACTGAGCTAATGATATGTTAGATCCCACAATAACATCAGAACTAAGAGATCCTTCTTTTCATGTGTAGCCTGCTGAAATCACAAATCCTTCCATGCTACATTTCCGTCCCGAAGAACAGGAGTAGAGCACAGGCAGAGGATGCAGCAAGGCTCAAGGTCTGACACTGGTACAGCACAAGGGAGGAGCTGTACACTTACACACTAACAGAGGTGTAAGCAAATGTCTTCTCACAAGTTCCCTGAAAATTATCAGGACAGTGTCTCATGAAGATTTCACAAATAGAGCTGAACAAGTGAAGTTTTCTCCAGTTTGATAAACAAAACAAAAAGTCAGAAAGAAGCAAGCACAAACCTCAGTTCGCATAGATCTCACACAGTACATTTTTTTCCTTACAAAATAAAAAATAAAAATTAAAAGTATTTTTAATTTGGAGTAAACCTGAAATATTATATCTAATTAAAAACACAATGTTTCATGCCATTTTTTTAACAATTATTTTACTTTTTTAAATTTAGACTGATTTTGAAGTAGAAAATGGTATTTCAGTTTCAAAAGATGAAAAAAAAATCATTTATTTCCTTTAAAAACTGAGAAAATGTTCTCATATTTTTCCTATTATTTCACTTGAAACTATTTGTCTAGTTCAACCTAATCTCAAAAATGGTCCCAGTCCTTTCAAACCCATGTTATTCTAGGATTTTTTAAATCAATCAAAATTTTTGCCCAGCTCTGTTCAAAAATTCAGGCAATATTTTGGCTCTACAATTGGGAAAGGAAATATTTGAGAGCCTTTCTAAAATACCTTTCTATTTCCTGGCACTGTGTCCCTAGGTGATATTGCTTGTATCCTTGTGCAGGGATAGCTCTACTCTCACCGCGTCAGAGTCCCTCATTAAACATTTTCTAGAATCAGAGTGTAAAGGCTAGGAAGTGAACTTGCTGCTTTTATAAAGAGGGAAGAACACCCAGGAGAAGGTATTTAAATTATATCCTAAGGCAGAATGAAGTTGATTTATGTCAGGGATTATTTTTATCTCTCCAGTCAACTAGAAGTTATGCAGCAAAGTCTGCATAGGCACAGACCTGCAGCACTGTTTTGTACCAGACCCTGACAATGTTTGAAAATAAAGGAAACTTAACAGCAGGCGGAGCTGTGCCCTTCTGCAGCCCTTCCTTCAGGCAGCTCTCCAGGGGAGGTGTTTCCCAGGCCAGCCACCCAGCAGCTGGCTCTCTGCTCAGGTAAGCCCTAGATCCACCTAGTTTGCACAGCTCAGGCAGTACAAGCCAGACTTGGCTTGCAGATCACCAGTGGAGAATTTCTGTAGAGGAAGGAGACTGCTGGGCTTGGCTTCTGCATCCGCACTCCACGCTTGGCCTGGCATAATGATGATGGAAAAATGGGAAGGTTATGGCAGGATCCCACACCCTGCTCTTCACTCGCACACTGCGACCAGGATAATTAAACCATCAACACCTGGCATCTTTCTCCCTCCTTTTCGGGCTGGCTCTGACACAGGAAAGAATATATTCTTCCACCCTGAGACCTTAATCCGAAGCCCACAACCTGTCCACTGATTTCAAAAATCCTTGGATAAAACTCTAACCAATTATCTCTGCAGAATAACAAAAGGAAAAAAAACACAAAACCGCACAACTGTGAAATTGCCTCTAGAAAAGGAATGGCTATTTCGTCAATATTTTTTTCTTTGAATAAAGGCAGTGTTTTTATTGTCTTTTTAAAATGTATTCAGTTACCTGAAAGAACATGATCTAAAATATTAAACTTCTGCATTTATTTTCATGGGTAAAGAAGGAAAAATCAGTAAAAAGCTGCTAAAACTAAAAAATACAGCAAATGTTTCCAAACAGCCTACTAAAATAAATAAATTACTTAGATTTTAAAATTCTCTTGCAGTGTTTGAAAGACAAACATTGTACCACATTTCCAGGGCTTCCAAGCAAGAACAAATTCATAATAAGCTAACATAAAACTATATTTTCCTATACCACTGGTGAACAAGCAGTGATGGCCAAGCTCATAAATAAGAAATTTAAATGTTAATAAATGTAATGATGTATATAGCTGAATTTTAATAATCTAGTGAATATAGTTCCTAAATTACAAA
Organism: Chlamydotis macqueenii; assembly: GCF_036417535.1. Lineage (NCBI taxonomy): Eukaryota > Metazoa > Chordata > Aves > Otidiformes > Otididae > Chlamydotis > Chlamydotis macqueenii. The sequence goes on from NC_141566.1 coordinate 3,918,117, forward strand.
AGGTAAGGAACTAATTGGATTTTCCTCATCTTATCTGTTGGCTATGAGTAGCATATCGTGCATTCCCTAGAAAGGACAACACTCTGGAAAAGGAAGGAGTTACATCCAGAGGCCATCAGGTAGCTTGAACATAATGATGAGGAGGTTCTTATCCTTTTTCTTCTTTTAAATTTTCTAAGTAAGAATACCACTTATTTTAAGAGACCTCTCCCATCATTTATCACAGAAACATTTGAAACAAATACAATTGAGAACCAGTGAGATATGTTATTAAAAAAAGAAAATTATCAAAATAGTAGCTAAAAGCAATAGTTCTTAAAGCAACTCACATACATTAACCTATTTGAAATTGCAGAGAGCACATCTTCAGAAGAGCTAAGATGTAATTTTACATTATTTAATACAAATGTAGAGATGCAGTGGATATATGTTTTCCTAATGAACCTATCTCTGAGTTCTTGACATTTTGAATCAGAGCAGCAAAATGCATTGTGACATGGGGTAATGCAAAATTTAAAATCTGAAAAAGAAAAAAAAATTCTGTACATGTTTTCTGCTAAATATGTGGTATATACATACTACACTCACAAGTGTTATTCCTTTCTTGGCATGAATTTTTATGGCAACATTACTTGGAAGTAGAAGAGAAAGATTATAACATGTACTAGAGATTTAACACATATAAATGGTGTTCTGACAACTAAAATCCAATCTTTTTTTGAGTCCTATATTATATTTGCTTATCTTTTTCCTGTTATGAGAGCAATTTCATCTCATTCCTATGAGATAATGACATCTAATAAGAGCAGATGAAATTTGCACGGCAGTTTGCAAGAAAGAGAACTATTTTTTAATCTCCATTTTACATAAACAAAGCTGATAATAGCAAACCTTCTGGTGAAAAAATTATTAGCAATTAGCCTTAATTTGGTAGTGTATACTATTTGAGCATTTCAGTGGTAGACAAACGCAATTTGAGAGAGGTTTGTTCTTTAGCAGTTAAATAACAGGCTGAGGTCACTTTAAACAAATGTTTGAAACGCAGTGTATTATTAGTATTTCAATCACTGCCAATTGCCTTTACTTACTATAATTATTGTTTCAGAAGATTTAGAACAAACATGTTTTGCTATTTGCTGCAAGATAACTTATCACAAAATTAGGTGATTCAGATTAAGACTTGTCTTATTGTAAACACATTCTGAAGCCAAGACTTTAATCCTAATATAAATTATTCAGATTTCCTCACAACTGTACTTGTTTCCTTTAAAAAATAAAGTAAATCTTGTATGAATTTTGGCCTTCCTTCTCAGAGATGGCTGCTCCTCTGATTCTCTTAGTTAGGACTTGCCTATTCCAAGTATTAATTCCTTTCTACCACTTTTCCTTTCCTAATTTTCCAAAAGGAATCGTAGTGACCATTGTTGCCTGATTTTGTCAGAAGTAACGAATATACAGCTTTCTACAAGCTTTGTGGGGTGGATTCCCTTTTTGCACAGAAGGTTGATGCAAGAGGCCACCCTGTTTTACCTAGCAAATTAAAAGCAAACATTGGAATAACTTACTTGCAATCTAATGCATTGGTGATGAACAGAAAACTACCTGATAATGTTTCTCATTATCATTTTTTTGCACACTGATGTTGGTGATGACCAGCAGTGGCGTTGCTGAGGGAGCATATTGTTGGGACACTGATGACTAGAGACAACGTGACATTGACTTTAGTGACTTACCCAACATTTTTAAAGCAGACCTGTCTTTTGAAGTCCTAACTTCTAAGTGGTTATAGTAAGAGAACACATTTTCCATTATCAGCAGGAGAGCTATTATAGCATTTCTCTTCTTGTACACTTATTTATAATAGCAATTACCTCAAATATCGACAATCATAAATATATTGTAATGTTAAATGTTGTATAAGCAAGTAACTATCTTTCCAACAGATGTTAAATGTTTTAAAAGAGAAACTTTAAAAGTTTCATGAGAAATGCATTCATAATTGGCTTTGCAAAAATACCCCACGACAAACCTCCAAACTTTTAATTTATTTTTCAAGGGGAAAAAAGGTGTATGTAGGATAGTGAGCACAAATGGCTATTATTATCTTCTTGGTCTTGGAATCTGTGAATGTATGAACATAAAGGTTCATACCACTCACTTCATACATCGCAGATAGAACAGGTTTCCTGCATTGTCCTCCTGGGACCCATAAGAATTTAAACGCTGCATTAAGGCAATAATTGTAATCAAACCACACACTTCAGCCAGCAATCCACAGGACTCAGGAAAGAGTTAGTTTCCCTGATGCACAATTAGGTTTTATCTATTAGATTTAGGTTTGGGCATCTTTCACCTCCTTCTGAAGCATCAGCACAACCCTAGTTGTCTGGACATACATCCAAACTACCCACTCAGATCAGGTCAGAAGTTCAATCTGATAGTGCCAACAGACTTTTAAAATTAAAAGCAATGTAATTCAGCAGTGTATAAATCATATTCTTTCACTGGCAGCTATGCAACTTAGTTCATTTGGTGATTCTTGTTCCAAAGCAGAAAGAAATTTTATCTTAATTTAACAGTTTCTCAAATAATTCCACAAACTTTGTAGAGCACAAATGGCTTTTTGGATATTTTGATTTTTCCCTAGTAGTAATAAATATATAAGGAGGACTAGAAAAGTGTACTATTATGTTACCGAATTCTGGTTTGGTTAATATACACATCACATCACATTTAACACGGCTTCTTTTCCTCCTGATACCAGCATGACAACGCAGCTGTGGCAACGTAGCTGTGTTAGAGCCTGGGCTGCTGCTAAGAAGGGAACTTGGGAAAACATGGTAGCAAAGTGACTTTAAAATCTATATGCACACAAGGTCTTTCACACATCTCCTTACCTCTATACTAGGAAGAGGAATACAGAAGTCACTTATGGCATGACTTCTCTATTCCTTGGATAACCAAGAAGGGCTACCCGTGGGGTGGAAATTCATACAGAAAATCCCAGTCTTCACTTCACTGCCATTAAGGCTATCAAGATCACATGTAAGATTTGGGGAGACAAGAATTCTACATTCTAAGTGCTGACAGCGCCTAGAACAGTCTTAATTTGATCTACACCTGATCCCTTTTCTATTTATGGCCTTGGTGCAGTTAGTTCAAAGGACAGGATTTTCCTTCTCCTCCTCCTCCTTCTCCACAAGTCCTCTGTGTTGTTCTCTGAACTTTGTTCTCAGCATCTTTTCCTTCCCTCTCTGTCTGGCAGCCAAGGCAACTTTTGGGGCCATTGTGCTCTCAGTGTCACCACAGGGTAGAGGTTACAATTCACAGGAGAGCCATCTCCTGCCAGGCTGTCAGCGGTATGCTAATGTGACAGCTTGGCAAGTATTCGATAATGTCACTTCTAGCAAAATAACTGTCCTGAATAGTATTTGTTGTACATACAACCATATATCCATCAACAAAAAAGCCCTACAAAATTACACTCTAATATATATTTCAAATGAGATGCCCACAGGCACTTGCCCACATGCGTACATGTCAGTAGCCATATGTGCTGTAATCCTCTTCTTTATACATATACCCAGCATAATCCTTTCATGCACCATATATCTAATCTGTATTCTCTGCTTTGGAAGCAAGATTAATCTACAAATTTCAGAATTCATTTAAGTATATTAAATAGAATACGAATCTTCATTACTTTGGCTACCAAGCAGTTAAAGTACGTGGCAAATGACCAAATCATCAGTCTGCCATTCAGTTGCAGCTATATGCTGTGCTACCGTTTCATTTCGGGTTCTTCAAAGCCCTGCGGCTGAACTACAGCCGGGTATTTAATGCAGAAGTGTATCTTTTGGGGGAATGTGTTATTTTTAAATGCTTAATAATTATGAATTCATTTGCCATTCTTTTTATAAGCAGGGGATCATAATGAACTCATCTGTTATTCATGTGACTGTCAAATGTGTTCCCACAGGAGTTTTATTCTAATTCACTATTAGTTAGTGGACTCATAAAATAAAAGACTATCCATTCTTTACTATGAACATGTAACGCTTGGTAATCGTTCATCAAAGGGCAAATGTAATATTTTTCTTTTATAACTTTCAGTTCTGATTTAACCAGGTAAAGAACAAGGTTTAAAGTACGGGTACCGTTAGAAACAGAAGCTAATTTGATAAGCGATGAGTCTTCCATTTAAAATGCAATGAATGAGATTATCATGAGCGAGTATTTAAGAATGTATTATACTATAAGCATACATGCTTGAGCTACATGCATTTAACATAACAAGACAAACTGTATCCTACTATATAATGCCTAATGATAGTTCAATGAAATACATTTTTAGTATTTGTTAGATGATTACAACAGTTTTCATGCAGCTGTTCTGTTGCAATAGAAAATTTAGAGGTGGGATACTCACAGGTCACTGCAGGATTTGCATGTGATGACACTGGACAGTGGGACTTTGACCTGTGAAAACAAACACAAACTAAGCAATAGAAAAACAAAGAACTCAGACTTTGATTTGGTTTGGGCTTTTTTTTTTTCAGAATGTTAAATACATGGGATTTAAAAATGAAATTATTTTCAAATTTCTTTTAAAACCCTAATCTAAACTGAATGTTAGCTGTAAGGACTTACCCAATGACGTGATAGTCCTGAAATATTTCAGCAACAGTTCCCGAGATCTGACATGCTGTGCTAGGCTCCTCCTCAAGTATTTCACAATGACTCTTCCAAGCTTGAAATGCTCTTTAGAAATCCTAACCAAAATGAATGAATTATTACACAGATGCATTTTCAAGGGAGATGGTAACAAATCCAGAATACCATTTGTAATTGTAACCACTAAATCACTGTATTTTCAGTTTTACTTTAAAATACACAAGCAAAGGAGTTCTTTTTTTTTGTTTGAGTAACAGAAGGATGTTTTTAGAGTTAAGGGTTATCTCAAATTACTTTTTTCTGCATGGAAATGGTCATTTCCTCAAGTCAAATATACAGTGTGTAAATAAAAATATGTTATCCCTGTACAATCCCTGGCAGTCAGTAGGTTATTAGAATATTAACCATGAAGAAACCATTGAGAAAAACAAGCAGGCAAACCAAAGCTTGGATGCGAGTCTTGACGATCACAGATATTTCTGTAGGTTAAAGATTGTAACTTCATGTTTCATAATGGTTAGCAGAAAAACATAACAAGCAACTGTGCTTCCTGAATGCTACAACTTCTTTCATAGTTGAAGAAATACTATTTACTTTACTCTTTTAAAATACTTTTTAGTTAAATAATGATTTTTTTTTTTTCCAATGAGGGTGGTGGAAGACTGGCCCAGGTTGCCCAGAGAGGCTGTGGATGTCCCATCCCTGGCAACGTTCCAGGCCAGGTTGGACGGGGCTCTGAGCAACCTGATCTGGTTGGAGATGTCCCTGCTCCTTGCAGGGGGGTTAGACGGGATGGGCTTTAACGGTCCCTTCCAACCCAAACCATTCCCTGATTCTATGATCATGTTAAAAACAAAAGATCTGTCTTTAATTGCTGTAATGTCAGATAGAAGGGACTGAGTTATACAGATAATGTGAAAATAGGAAGATCAGAAATAGTGAATGAAAGGAAGAGTGCACAAATAAACTAACTCTACTGTGCCAAGAATTGGGTGAAACTTTGTTAAAGCTTGCATGTTTATCAGCTCCTTTTTATTCAAAATGAATGTAAAGTATTTATTTCATACACTAAATAACTGTGACAAAAATGATCACCACCAGCAGGCAGCCTGAAAGCCCTTACCTAGGGTGAGAATACAAACGTGGGAGATAAGAAGAATGAGAAGACATGCAGTTCTGTTTAATGGCATTTGTGAGTGCATGGACCTGTATCTCTATAAATATCACTTTCCTTGAAAGCAGAGGATAGCTCAGGAGACCTAGGAACAGACAAATCATTCATCAATATACAAGGGAAACTACAGGTTTAAAAGGCCTGATTTTGAACTCAGTAATTCAGTAACAGGGAAATTCTATTGACTTCACTGAAGTAATTTGATTTATACATGTCTGAATGGAGAATTGACTTTTGCAATAGAAAGTACATTAGAAAACATTATGCCAGAGAACACGAGTTCTACAGAAAGGAAGCAATAAAACTATGAATAAGTGGGGTACCGAATGCTACCAATTCCCACAGATTCAGTTTTATTCAGAAGCTCGCAGGACTCCCAAATTCAGGCTTGCTAGTCTCCCCTAAAGCCTTAAGGATACAAGAAAGAGTTATGGATGTGGTGCACATGAGCTGCTTGGCTTTTGCTACCCAAGGGAAAAAAAAAAGAAGAATCTACAGGACTGAATATGTGAAAGCAGATATGAGTGAGGGTGAGAGGTGACTCCGAAGTGCCGTGAGGGCCAGTCTTACTGGAGCTGTGCTCACAAATTGTCAATGATGAAAGTAACAACTGCAATGAAAAAGGTTTTGCTGGAGCCCTACTGGCATTTTGCCACAAAGGGTAACATCTGCTATTAATTAACATTCTGTTTATATCTCTAGGCTCTTTTAAGACAATGTGTTTAGCGTTTTTAGCAGTTGATAGTTCTGGAGCACCAACACCTTCACGGCAAAACACTGGCATTTGTCAGTTTTTTCTTTGCATGGATTAAAAAGCAAGGTAAGTGCACCAAAGTGACAGAAATGGTGATTTTATAAAACTAATCACAGAAAGCAGTATTGACACGACATTCAGGGTGACGTGTACAGATCAGAAGCACTGGAAGATAGAAGGTTAAGTCATTTAGGCACTGAATATAAAGAATGCTAATATTTCTAGGGTAAAAGGAAAAAAATACATTCAATAAATAACATGTTACAATGCTTATGACCAACATGCATATTTTTATAAGCTGCAATAGTCTACTTCAGCTTATTGTTTTAAAACAATAGCCAAAATATTTCATGAGGCATGACTAAAAGCATCCAATATAAAGTGATTAGATGTTCCCATCTAGAACAGTGGGAGCTGTTCTTGGCCATCTTATTAAGAGGTTCTTTTATAGAAGTGAGAACAGTAAAGGGCAAGCAGAAGGATTCACTGATTTTTGCTGTTCACAAAGATTAAAGAAAAAAGTTTTTCAGTCTTTGGAGAAAAGAACAGTATATCTCATTTCTCTGAAAGGAACAGAGAGGTGACAGCTTCAATGCTATCTGAGCAGTGTAAAATAGCAGAGCAAGGCAGCGTGAACCTGAACTAAGAACTGGCCATTAGGGGAATGGAGGTGGAATTCCTTCACACTGAAAGCTAGATAACGTGCAAAAAGATCACAAAAGCAGCAGCCAGAAGAAATTAAATCATTTCACAGGAAAATTAAATAACTTCTGAAAAAGGAAGCTCAACACAGTCTTACATCAAAAGGAAGCTCAAAATTTATGCCCGTTAGCTTCCTTACATGGCAGCACTTCTGTCATCCTGATCAATTAATACTGTTAACAATCAATTAACGTTGCTAATATTCCCCTCTTTTCTGAAACTTCTGCTCCTTGCATTACCAAAATTTACATTAAATTTTCATTTTGGTGGTTTTAGATGAGATATAAAATCAAGTCCTGACCACTTGGGATGGTTAAAGATCTAGTGCAATTCTTAGAAACAAACAGGCATGTTGTTGTGGTGTCCTGATCACATTTTAATTCTTAGCAATTGCATTCTATCCTCCTAATTTACTCAGTCATTTGAAATTAATGATTAGATTTTTTTCCTAATACACCTCAACTGTTGTGTCCTATTAGATTGTTGCTAGGTTTCATTAGGGGTGGCTGTATGACTGCACTGGATAAACAGACACCTATTATTGTTCTATATTTATTAACCAAAAACTCTTAAAGCTAACACTTTACACTCCTCAGAAATGAGAAATGCTATTAATAACTATGGTTGATCTACAGCAGTGGAAAACATTTTATGAAGGAGACTAACTACAAACAGCCATGTCAAAAAAAAAATGTCCTAAGGCTTATTATTAATGTATCAGCCAGCATAAATCCCTGTAGCTCCACTGACCTCAATGAAACCATGGTGAATTTAAACTGAGAATATAGCTATGTAAGCTACATTCTTCTTTCATCACTGTACAATGGAAAAATACTTTCAGAAAGGATAGCATATTGCATTAACATAATATTTGAGGAAAATTCCAGCTCATAGAATTGAGTGAAAAGAATTCCATTAAAAAGCTAATACCAGTCTCACCTTTCATTTATTGCAAACGCTTTGATCTTTAGGTTTTTAATTAAGTAACTTTTCTGACTCCATTGACACATTTCATGTTTTTATCTCTAGTTAGCAAACTGTCCAGTCCTAGATATTTAGTTTGACAAATAACATTTTAGAATATGTGGTGGGTTTTTTGTTTTCTTCTTTGTTTGCTTGTTTGGGGGAGTTCGTTTGGTGGGGGCTTTTTTTTTTGCTTGTTTTGGGGTTTTTGTGGTGGCTTCTGTTTGGTTTTTTTTTTAACAAACCAATGCCCAGTTTTGCAATGCAAGCTCCATGCACAGATGGTTTAACAGGACCAAACCCTAAATTTGCGTAAGAGTGAAAAATGTCTGTAAAACAATGTTAATTTTAAAATAACACAGATTGGATTCACAGTATGCTGAAATTATAACATAGCTCAAAATATGAAACAGGGCCAGGATTCCAGTAACACAACATGGGAGGACCTTTTGTCTGCTGGCTGGTAACACATCCTGAGATGACTTTTTGTACAAGATTTTTTAGAAGAGACTTCAATAGGGGCTTGATATATGGAACAATAGCAGGATATGGCCTCTAACTGGTAGGAACAATTACTGTTCTCAGACATATGCAAGTTAACTTTCATTAGCTTTATTGGATTTTGTGCATACTTTCTGGCCTAGATTCAGAGCTGCATCTAATTTCTCCTGGGACAGCTGAGACAGGGAGCGTTCTGAAGAACAGTAACTATGCTCACTAAGCAGAATATACTGAGGAAAACTCGCATGAGCCTCAAGAGTGTGACAGACCAGTTTGAGAATAATGTGAGAAAGTAACACAGGAAAAACCCACTTTCTTCCCAGCTACACCCGTAACGCCTTGCAGGCTGCAGGGCAAGGGAAGAGTTGTCCCCAGAACGGGTGGAAACGCCTCAGACCAAAGGAATTCTCAGCATGTAAATCTTCCAGTTTTATGGCAGACCCATCCAAAAAAGATCATTATGATGAGAAGATTACAAAGATAGAATTTAACCATTGAATTTTGGGAGATGTAAGTACTGACTCTTCTCTAGAATAATAACTAACAACTTCATAGAGATGCTAGCTGTTTACGCTTCAATTTTGGGAGTTTGGTTTTTACAGAATTAACTGTGGTACAATGTTTCCTTTAGTTCTAAGAAAGTGGAAAGTGATACATTTTGAAAAGAGGGCTTCCTGTTTCCCTTTCTTTCATTCCCTAGCTCTGACTTTTCTATAGCTCAAGCATAAATTACTTCCCTTCACTTTCAAGGCCCTTTATCCACCCCTTATTTTTCGTATCTTTCCTCAACTGGCTTTTTTCACTTATTATTTAATATTCAAACACTTCTGTGATTTCTGTCAGTTTCCCATAAATACGTGCAATGCCACTTTAGGCTCCATCTTCCCATTTTTCACCAGTACTCTTTAAGTTGCCCAAGGCTATTAATTCTCAGTTTTGTATAGCCACTCCAATAGGCCAACGCAGATTTTTGCGCAGCCCTCTGATAAACCAGACTGGAGAACTGATTCAGCTGGAAAATAATCAAGGGAAAAGAATAATTGTTTTTCAGTTTGATCTTCTGCCTTACATCTGCACAAACAGCTGCACGAACACAACAGAATGGGTGGGACAGGAAAGAGAACAATTAGCTGAGGTAGGGCTGCTTAAAGCAACATCACTACTACTGCAGAAATGCACACGGAACCAGAGCCTAAACCTGCTGCTTTAAGTACACTTCTAAATCCCTCACCTGTCACAGTGTCTGTTAAAAGATCTGATGCTAATAAGGCAAGGATTATATCACTCCTGCTTACCCATACAGCCCAATTTTGGCTCATTGTTTCCTTGTTCTCGTTCTTGTGTTGTAATTAGATTGTAAGATACTGAGAACATAGATCATCTTTTGGCCTACTTGAGACTTCTACGACAGTCAGTGCAAATTTTACCTTGGATTCAAAAGGAATTGGATCGTGTCTGTTGGGATACCATTTCCCCCAGATATCAGCCATTCTGACATTTTTTTTTGTTTACGAAGGGCAATCCTTTAGAGCAGCTTTGGATCACGGAGAAACATATTTCTGCAAGTAGCTCTATTTTTCTTATAATTTCACTAACAGCTCTTTTAAGAATCATGGGTTGTGACTTTTAATCAAAAAATTAGTGTCACTCTCTCACTTGTAACAAGTGGCAATTCTAAAATCACTGGGGCTTTAGAACATGAAGTGAGCAATAGTGCTAAACAGCTGGAGCCAGAAAGGAGAGCTACATCACACCTAAATTCAACTGATCTGATTGCACTACCATACTGACTCCGTTCGTACTGCTAAAAGAGTTTGGTTTTTATACCGAGTTCACTCAGTACACCTGACTGCATATGAGACACAGCAAACAAGCAACAGGAGAAAATCTGCTCAAGTTAGCGAAAGATAGTACTATATACATGAAGGAACTGAACACACTCAGAGTTCCTTGAAATAAGAAATGTAAAGGTCCTTGAGATGAAACTGAAGCAAAGGGCCAATGAAACAGATGTTGCAGTTAACTGAAGCTGTCTTATCCAAAGAATAAACTCTTCTTCAAATATAAATGGAAATTTTCCATTGAGCTATGAAAAAGTGTTTTGTGAGTCTACAGTTCTTTTCACTTTGAGACAGTGACAAAAATATTTGGTAATATAATTGTGTTTTCCTGATTCCACTCAACAATAATTTCCACAGTTGTGTTCGTCTATTTGCTGTTGTCTCTATGAAAGAGAGATTTGGTATATCTTACATTGTACTGAGGTAAAATAGGGGCACAACTATAGGCAAATACAGCAAAGAACATCTGCAGGGCTAGAAAAAGTAAGGTGTTTTTAATGAGTAAGTAATAGATTTAATTTACCTTTTTAATCTGGGACTATTGCAATATAATATTTAATCAAAAAGTGATCGCTGTGTATAATCAGTAGTCCTGATACTGCATAAGGACATCAGTTCTAGCTCTGAGACTTACACTGAACCTTACAAATCTCTGTCTAGGGGAGTGAACGATTTATATTTGGGGCTGTTTCATAAGCCTTTGCAATTACTCAATATTTTTATAAATGTTGGTGTTAAATAATGGAAGATGGTAAAAAACATTAGAACAAGCCAGAATTCAATACCTGGAGAAACTGTTTTCCCAAAAGCAACAGAAGGTGTCACTGCTAACTGATTTTAAACAAATGAATCGCATAAATGGAAAACACTGCCTTTGTTTTGAAAGAAACTTGAAAGTTGTCTGAAAGAGGGCAACTGGGTTCCCTTCCCAAGTATGCTCCAGTTCCAAACATAAACATTACATTTTTAAATGGAAAAGACTGCTTTACACCATCTAATTCTTCTCCTTTCTGTTTGCTGTTATTCCCTGCAGCTGTTTCACCTCAGGCTAGGATTCACAGTCAAAGCAAGAGAAGTTTAGACCAATATTTGGACAGAAACCCTCAAAGGCCTTTTTAACCCATTAGTATTAGAGCTCTAGTAACTGGGGATTTTCTCTTCAAATCCATTATAATTCAAGATCCAGACAAAATTAAGACCATGAGCATGCTGAAGAAACCATTTCCAATAAGAAATGTAAAACTGAGTCTCTAGGTAGCTTGTGACTGTGAAAACTTTCTGTAGACTGCGTTTTAGCTTGGGTGACTGTCTGTCTCTCTAAACTTGCGATATTATTTCAACTCTATGTGGCAGTCCTCACTCTCTTGTCTTCCTTGATATTGTAGTGTTGCTATTCTACATTAAATAGCTGTTACATCCCATGCCAGAGACGGCTGCATACAGGCGAGGTGTTATTTTCTAAATATACATACACACAGATTTTGAAGTACTTTATGGCTGTTTGCAAGTCTTTCCATAAATTCAGATATATCTATATGTGAGGCTAATCTAAAACACATTCCCCCCCCCCCAACCTGATACTTAGTAAGCTTAATTTTAGATGTCTGGAGCACTGCAGGCACTCACATCCTTTTCCCTCTGGACTTCCCTTCCCCAGTGGCCTTGCCATGAGGAAGCCTGGGCTGCAGGCGCCGAGGGCCGTGGTCTCAGAGGGTCGTGGCCGCTTGCCCTGTAGCCGAGGGCCTACGCTCTGAGCCGCTACTTATTGCATGTGAAGTAACTGCCAAAGCTGTAATTAAAAAAAAAAAATAATAAAGCCTGTGGCTTTTAGCTATGAGGGCTGCATGTTTAATAGGTACATCTAAGCACTCGCTGCAGGCTGCCAGCCTGCCGACTACAACGCAGCCCCTCGCTTCTCTTCTCTTTTTCCCCCCCTCCTTTCTCTTCCCCAGAGAAAGGCATCTCAGGTCACTTGAATTATTTAGCGGGGCGTTTTTAACCATCTCAAGGGCTTTGCTTCTGCCGCGCGGCTCCTGCGGAGCTGGGGTTTGTGGGTTTATTTTAATTTTATTTATTTATTTTATTTTTTTTTTTAGCACGCGGGGTGGAGTTGCTCCACTTCCCCGGCAGAAGGAGGAGAAAAAGCACGGGTGGCGGGGAGGAAGGAGGCAGGAGGGGTGGCTCGGCGTGTGGAGGGGAGGGGAAAGGCCGCCAGGCCTGCGAGCCGCCACACCTGCGGCCGCGCTGCCCCCTCAGCCCCGGCCCTGTCAGCCGGGGCCGCTCACCGGGTCGCTCTAACGCAGCTCTCTCTGTCTCTCCCCTTCCCTTTTCTCCATCTTCCTCTCCCTCCTGCTCCTCATTCATTCTTCCCCCTTTTCCCGCCCCCTCCTCGTTGCAGGCGGAGCGGGCCCGGCAGGAGGCGGAGCGGGCCGCCGCACGTCCCCCGGCCGGTCGGCCGGCCCCCCCGCCATGGGTCGGAAGCGCTGCGTGGGGGGAGACGGCTCCAAGATGGCGGCGGGTTGCTGCGGGGTGAAGAAGCAGAAACTCTCCAGTTCCCCTCCCTCAGGCTCGGCCGGCCCGGGAGGCGGCGGCAGCGGCTCCCACTGCGGCGGGGCGGCGGCGGCGGGGGGCGAGCCGGGGGCGCTGCCCCCGCCGGGGGGCCCCCGCCTCAACGGCCTTGGGGGGCTGGCGGGGGGCGCCGCCGGCTGCGCCCTCTCCCCGCCGCTGCCGCCCAGCTGCGGCGGGGGCCCCGCCGGCCTCTCCCCGCCGGCCGCCTCGCTGCTCTCCTCCCCCGGCGCCGGCTCCGGCGGGCCCGGCTGCAGGAAGATGGTGGTATCGGCCGAGATGTGCTGCTTCTGCTTCGATGTGCTCTACTGTCACCTGTACGGCTACCAGCCCCCGCGGAGCCCCCGCTTCACCAACGACCCCTAGTGAGTATCGCCGGGCCCCGGCCCGCCGCCCCCAGCCCGCCCTCCTGGGCACCTCGTGTGCGCCCGTCCCGCCCGCCTCCCCCGGCCGGGCTCCCTACCGGCCCCCGCCTCCTCGCCCGGCACCTTCCCCGCCGCCGCCGCCCGTCCCCTGTCCTCGCCTGGCCCCGCGCTGCTCGCCCGTCCCGGGGGCCTGGTCCGCGGGCGCCCCCGCCCCGCAGCCGTGCGGGCTCCGGCCGGGCTCCCCGGCGTGCCCTGGGCGCCGCGCTGCCTTCCCGCGCCCGGCTCCCCGCTGGCGCGCCCACAGTGACCGGTCGCGCTGTTAACCCCTGCCCGGCCCCTCTTGGCCCGTCCTGCGCGGGACTCGCTGGTGGCACGTCCCCCCGCCCTGAGCCCTGACACTCCGGGCCGGGCCGTGCTCCGAGCCGGCCCGCCTTTGTGCGAGCGTGTCGCGGCGGGCTCCGTGCCCCCCGCGTGGGCTCCACGGGTCCTGGCTTCGCGGTGACACCCGACTGCGGGCGCCTCACGCAGCGCCCCGCCGTCCGAGCCCTCTCCCCGCTCCGGAGCGGCCCGCTCCGTGCTCCAGTAGTCCTTACTGGGACCCCCTCCCTAGGCAGCCACCCTCTGTCCGTGTGTTCTGCATGAGTACGGGCGTCTGATTCACCAGTGTGGGATGGTACCAGTGTGAGAGACCTGTCGTGTGAATCCCGGATTTGTGAGCACTGGTGTACCAGTATGTTCCCTGTGCCAGGCACTCGTAACGCTACTCTGCTCTCAAACTGTCTAGAGTCCTTGCTTTGTAACGACCCCTGAAGATCACCCAGTGTTAGACATCCCGAGTCCCTGAGTAATCCACCACACCAAATTCCTGGAGTTTGGAACAGATCACACCAACACCTGTTACTCCCATCCTCCTCTGCCTCCCAAGCCTCCTTGTGAGAGCCTCCACCAAGGGCCTGATCCGTTCCCGTCCCTGGCCGCTCTTGTGCAGTGTTTGTCTTGAGCCCCGTGCCCTCCCACCTTCAGCAGTGACCCGCCAGGACAGTGATGCCCAGCATGTCAGCACCTGCAGCCAGCCAGGGAACAGGGCGTGCTGTTGCAAATAGAGTTCAGACACTTCAGGGAGTAACTTCTCTCTGACAGGAAGTTACTTCCTCTCAGCTGGGATGAGTTACCGAGTCGCTGCATGCTCCAAGTCTGTTTGAATGCAAAGTTAATTGTAAGGGGTTGCTGAAATTAAGTTTCCACTGTTTTACTTTGCTTTTAAATGGGATGGAGCTCATGTGGTGAGTTTCCAAGCTTCAGCTGAGACTCAAGTGTGTTAGTCCACCAGACTGCATGTCACTTGTTTCCTATTATGTATAGCATGGCTATCAAACCTGTGAGAATCCGTACTTTACCGGTTCTTAATCAATACAAATTTTTTGTGCCTGTCCTAGACCCTCGTGCACCCTCACCAATGCAAATGCTTATCGTGCAGTCCGCGCTTCATTAATGGGATGTGGCGTATGCTTCTCAGTGTTTAAAATAATGTGATGTATTAATGATCTTATTTGGAGTCCGTGCTGTTCTAACACCCAGGATCTATACATCTCTTGCATACTTTCAGCTGCTGTCATGACAACCCAGCTCTGTGGATTCCTACTTAACCTGCCACCCCAGCAAGTCTTCCCTATATGCTCTTCATAACTCCTCTGTGATTACATCAGAGTACCAATAATGAAAGGAGGGCAGGGAGACTCCACTGTGAGTTTCTTTACGCAGGTCTCTTGTAAATCTGTGTCTGTCCTTTTGTAGATACCTGCTGTTTAGGAACTGCTGCTCTAAGTAGCCATTTTGCTTTGCGTTGTCCTGTATCTGTTCTTCATCCCAGACCGCTATAGGTTACAGCGTCAGCTTTGTGCCATTTCACTCTTTCATTGCTGTAAGAGAGTTGAATTCTGTCTGTGTCCCTCTGTAACAATATTGCCATGTTGTTATTATATTTTCTAATTGTATTGCAGAATATTTTGTTGAGCAGGTTAGTGCTACTGTCTCTGTTTTATTGGTGGAGGAAACTGAGGCAGAGGTGAAGATCTCGCCACTGACATGTTTTCCAGTAAGCGCTGTGATTCCTCTTAGTAACCAGTACACCACTTCACCTTCCTTCTCACGCTTCTTACTTTAACAAGAACACAACAACAAATCAAGTAAAATGACTTGTACTTTTCTAAAATTCACTACATGTGTTTAAGTGTTCTTCAGATTTAGTTGCTAGACCTGGTGAAAAGTTAGTGTCAATGGATTTCTGAAAATGGCACTGCCATTAAAATTAGTGGTGTCATTTCTGCTTATTCCCATGCTTGTGCCAGCATGCACTGTTGTACAGATTGCGAAATGGTCTAATCATAACTTAATTTTTTTCCCTGGTTAGTTTTCACAGAGATTGGTTGCCTCTAGATCGTTACATGGCTTCACAAACACTTGTGCCTGCACAAGTGTGAGGTGGGAATAAGCAGACAGATGGCAGAACTGCTGCTTTCAGCAGCCTTGTGAGCTGATTATGTTTGTACAGTGGGGGAAGCAACTTTGAAAAAGTTGTTCAGTATTACATGTAGAATTCTAGGTCGATGAATAAATTGGTCCTACGATTTGTTCAGAGGCAGCATGACTTCTAGCATTCAAAAGATTTATCGATAACTGGGTAGCTCACAAAGATACGATGTTGTCTTTGAAGCTGAGCTTCATCCTGTACCGCAAAAAAAACCTGAGAACTGACATTTTTTACTGAACATGTGTTGCAGCTGTCTGCCTGGCATACTTTTGGAAGCTTTGTCCATAGACCAAAACTTCTGTTCTAAGAGTAGTAGTCTAAAATGAGTTTGTATGTGAATTTTGAAATACTTTTTTTTTTTTTTTTAAATTACATTAATTACAGGGAGGATGAAAGACCTGTGAGCAGGTATCCTCACACAAGCATGACTCATATTCCTTGCAGGTCTTTGAACAATGAAACTGGACACGATCAAAGACAAGCAGGTAGCTGAATCACTTGGACAAGGGGTTCTGATGTGTCGTCTTTTGAACAAAACCTGCTTGTGACAGCTCTGGATTTTTGTAACTTTTTGATTCCAAGATGAAGACCATGGCAGGGCTTGAAGGGGAGGAAATTTTGAGCAGTTAGTAGGAATGAGATGAAATGCCTGTTTTGAAAGAGTGCAGATTTGTGACTCTAGCAGCCCGTACATGGATGAAATAGTTGGCATTTTCATATCTCTGACTGTAGTTCCTAAAGTACAGGATACGGGGTGTTGGCCGAGGGTACTGCTGGGGAGCTGTTGGCTTGGAGAGAGTGACTCATGGAGTCAAAAGAAGATAGCTGGAAGATACTGGATCTGTCTAGCAGTGCCTTGTTAAGAATAGGCTCAGCAAATCCTTCCAGCCACAGGCTTCCTCTTCTCTTGCAGGCTTCCATTGATCTGCTGACATTTTATTCTATCACTGTCTTAATTGAAGAGCTTTCTTCTACCTAAGATTTCACTTCGAGTTCCTTTCTAAGCCACCCTGTCTCTTCTTCACAGGGTACATTCTGCAGGGCATGCCCTTTCCCCTTGCTTCTATCAGCATGGTGGCTCTCAAACTGTAGGTGCGGAAGGAAGGTAAAAATTATCCTGGGGGTGTGGAAGCTGATACAAAGTTTGAAAATTGCTGCCCCAGACAAAAATTTTCACTTACATAAAGTGTCATTTGGACACTGTTCTTGAAATGGAGTTTGATGAGTAAAGTTATGGAACACTGCAATTGATTTAAAGGAGTGGCAGTAGAAACAAATTTTAAGGGGATGCAAGAGGAGTTGTAAAAACATGTTACCCCACTCATTTAGGGAGAAGGAAAACTCAGTATCCTTTTTTTCCTGTGTTTCTTACTTTTCTGATAAAAAAACTCGCATCCCTTTCTTTCCTTTCTGATTTGGTCTTGTGCAACACACCTGGTGCCTCTGTGAGTGGGAACAATACCACGTCCTGCCTTCCATTGTGGAAGTGGAAAAGGGCTGCCCACCGGTGTGAAAGGGATCAAGGTTAACGCTACTCACTACTGTTTTTCTTCTAGTAGGAAAGTGTTTGAGCGGAAGCGCAAGTAGGTTGTGATGTGATGGGTAGGTCTGTGAAAAGGAGTTAGTTGAAGCTGTGTTGTAAGGAATGAGGACAACTTTTTTTTCTTAAAGATTCTCGCATTTCTGTTCACTATAAAGATTTCCCTTGGCACACAGAAATCTCCTTTCTAAGTTTTTGATCCTGCACAGTGTCTGCCTCAAGCTCTTCAGCTTGCCTACTTAATTTTAATGTCAGCATCTTTGTGGGGAAGACACTGTGTGGCAGTCCAGCAGGTTAACTCATTTGCCAGTTGTTCGTTTCTTGTAGTCCCTTCCTTGAAGGTTGCCTACTAGTGAGCAGGATTATTTTAGTGGTCACCGCCTGTACTTGACACAATTTGTAAGGGGGATTGTTCTGCCTCTGTCATCTGGTACACGGTAACCAAGAACAAGATTTTGCAGCCGGGATGGCTCATGTTGCCTGTGTCCTGCTTCCCATCTGACTGAGGAGCTCTTGGGAAAGATGTTTACCTCAAGCACCTTGCATCAAATGCTTACATGATGGTTGCTCATATTCTCTTCATCTGGCAAGGGGGATCTGTTGCAGAGACATTAAATGATGTGTATAGCTGATCTGCATACCTCTGGTAGATCCAGTGCTTTACGGAAACATCAGACGTGCTGTGCCGGTGGAAGCTGCCGGCCCTGTGCACGTGTGGAGCCTCCAGCCGTCAGACAGAAACATGCTTTGCCACAAGAATAATCTGTATGGATTGACAATCTTCTTTGACTGAAGGCCTCTGGATTAAAATATTTTCTAGGCAATATCCTAAAGACTTAGCTCGGAAATCCATCAGTTCCTTTCTTCATTGATGACTTGTAGTATTTTGCAGTAACTGTTCCATTTGACTACAGGACAGAGATACAGATACACCGTGGTGTTGATGTGCCTGGCCTTTGTGTTTCATGGTGTTTTCAGGTCTTAAGATTTGTCACTTTACCTGTTCTAGAAGGGTGTGGAGTAGCAGTACTACACTGCCTTAATTCTTCGTTACTGAACTCTGGAGACATTTAAATTCAATCCAGTTTAAAAATGCGTACCTTGCTGATCTTGTGCCGGTTAGTTTTCACACTCTCGGTAAGTTGTGATTCTGCTCAGTGTGAGTGTAAATTGACCCAGTAGTAAAGAAACGGTTCTAAGGTTTGTTGCTGGCCATCCAACTTTTTGCCTTAGGTACTGTGTCTTGATACTATATTGGCACTAGTGGTGGTGATTTGCTAGTAATTTAGATTGAAATAGTTTTAAACCTTCCTGTACAGCCCAAAAAATGTGGTGTTTTTTTTTTTTCACCCCAAAAATCTTGAATCCCTGTCTGATGCTTTATTTTAAGGCATTGAAGAAAGATTAGGCTTGTCTGTAGGTGTGTACATATTCTTACACATACATGTAAATAAAAATGTTATGGCTTGCAAGTTTATAAGCTTGCATGCTTTTCTCCATTTCTTGTTTCTTGGCTGCAGCCTGACTTCCTGTTTTAGTCTCCACAACTTATAGTAGTGTTTAAAGTTGGAGCCTTGTGCTTGGCTCCTTGCTTCCCTTGGTATATGTTTCTTTGCAAACATTTTTGTGAAACTCTGCCTGTAAGGTTACAGAAGCATGAATTCCATATTGTCTTAAAAAAAAAAAAACCGCGTTTTTCCTCCGCAATCTCTACTCAGAGTTGAGTTGTACCTGCTGTCGTTACTGTTCTTGATACCAAAAGTTTGAAATGTTGTTTCTCTGCAGGACTTAGTTGTATGGCCATGGAGACTCGTGTGGCAAACTCTGTGCAATAATTTGTATTTATTGTCACACTCTGTAACATTACACAACAGTTATAATGATTGCTTGGTCATGGCTGAAGATCAACAGTAGTCACAAAACAAAAACCGCAGCAATGGGACAGGCAGACAGGGAAGTGTTCTCTCATGTCTGTGTGTCTGTGACTCCATTCTGTTTTTCATGTGTATGTCATGTGGTTCTGTATAAGCTTCATATTTTTTTCTGACTTAATGCGGTCTTTACTGTTGAATATTAAATGTTGGAATGTGAAGTGGTGGTTCTTTCAGCGTAGCATTCTGCAGAGACTTTTTAAAAAATACAATGCAGTAGAAAATGTATATTTTGGCTGGCATTGGAAATGCTCAGCAGGGAATTCCCAGCATATTTGAAAGCAGGACTGGTGAATGTATCTTGGTACAGCAGGGGGGGAAACTGGATAAAGCTACGTGGCTTCAGAAAGAACTTACCTTTGCTAGTAGGTGGTTCTTCTGATATGGTGGAGAAAATAAAGCTTATTTTAGTGAGCTGTTCTTATATTCAAATGAGGCAGTTTCTATTAGTGCAGGAGATCGCATCATAGACAGTCTTAAGGATGGACCCTGGTTTTGTTTCTTCAGCTAAAAGCTGTCACCAGAAAGTTACAATAAATGCTCTGATTCACTGCAATACTAGTTTTGCAGGAGTTAATTATTCTCATACCCCTTGAAGGGTGAGGAGGAGGCAGGAGCCACGTCTCCCTGTGCCATCAGTTCAGTCATTCATTTTTATTGCCTCCTTTGTTTTAGTTACATTCATATCTTTTGTCATGTTGCCTTTTACTCTGTCTTGTGCTGAAGATAACTTCCTCATAGAGGTTTCTGTGGATTTTGCAAAGTTAGACATCGTTTTTGACATTATATATTCCTATTTAACCTGTCTGCCAGGGAGAAAAACATGTTTTGTGTCTGCATTTGACTTACTTCACATATACATCTAACTTAATATTCCTTGCTAGAAATTACTGAGAAGTTAATGATTTAAGAATGCAAATATTTGCAGTTACTAAAAGAGTGCAAAGCTCTGCCTCTTCTTCAGTTGTGAGTTAAACGTGTTGTTTCTTCTGACACCTCTATAATTGTAATGTTATCTAGCACTGAATACTGAAACAAGAAATCTAGTATTGGCACTTTTTTTTTTTTTGTCGTATCTGTTAAGAAACAAGTAGATATATCTCAGTGTATGGACAGTTCTGTTGTCAAACCCTAAACATCGCTTTAACTGCTCATCTCCGCATAGGCAGGGAGTAGTTGCTGTTGCTGACAACTAAGAGAGAACCAGGAAATAAAAGTTTGGAAGACTGGGCGAGCTCACTTTGCTTAGCTTACAGATCTGTGACAAGTCAATGAATGAAATATATTTTAGTCCATAGTTTTTGGTTCTCTCGGGACTAATGCCATAATCAATGGAGCAAGCTCAGTGTGCCAAGCTGTCTGTTTTGACATTAAGTGCTTGTTTACAATTAACTGCAGGTTTTCCGTAGCGTTGAATTATTGTCTTCAGAAGTAGAAGTGCTGGTGTGCTAGCACAGGAGCTGTTTGAGCCAGGTACTGGTGGTTTCTGTGGTAAGAGTCTCTATGGAAGGCTGGAAAGATGCAAATTATTTAAAAATAATAGTAGGCTGTCAGAGTTTGGCCAATACAGAAACTGTTGCTAGGCTGGAGGCCAAAACAAGTCCAGTCAGGCCCTGACCCTCATTAGTAAAGCATTATGAAAATGCTTGACCTTTTTTATGATGTTTATGCTCCTGCGGAGTGGGGTATTATATTGGTACTCAGTTTAGCATTGCAAAGTTTGCATTTGAATAACAAGATGGGGCAGCTCTACTGCTGTTAATTCCCTCAAAACCATGTCTTTAAATAACAAGGTATGTTAGGCAGTGCAATAGCTATGAAATGAAATGTAGCTGTTAAGTTGGTCCTCGTGCTGCATTCAGATAGCATGTAGTTAATAATTTGAGCTTGGATTGATATGTTATCTAGACTTCCTTACTGTTAGTGCTGCGGTATATGCTGACTGACCGAAAGCTATGGTGTGTTTCAGCCCAGCACTGTAAATGACAGAAGCTACCTTTCTTTCCTGGGCTGCTTGTATGATCTTTTAAAAATCCCGTCGTTTTCATAACTGGGATCTTGGCAAAAGGGGTCAGTGTAAAGGGTTTCATTTGTTAAGCGGGATGACCCCCCTGCTCCATTGGCCGTAACCATTTGTTTGGTGAGATATGTTGGATTTGTCACAGCTCGTCTGTCCCTCTAACAGACTGCCCATACGTTTCTATGCCTTATAGGATATGCCTTAAACTTTTGTGAGCTCACTGGGCTTTGATAGCTTCCTGGAAGGCAGTGCTTGTTGTGAGTACGTGGATAGAGCTTTGCCACACTGTGTGCTTGCAGCCAAGGTTATTAAAGTGCTAATTTCATGAGAATGACGTCTTATGGAATGCAGAACAGCTCCACTGAGTTGTGGCAAGGTCACTGGGACAGCAGCCATACAGAGATGCGTAGGTCTTCCCAGAGCACTTGTGCCTTTCTATGTTATAGGGAGTGAGTTCTCACAATCCTTAATGCCGTAGAAAATCTCATTTTATGCCCGTCTTCCCATTAGCTTGAACTCTGTGGTGTTTTTGGCAAGGTCCTGCCCAGGGCTGTGGTGTTTGTAATATATGAGCCACAGACATATTCCCGTAATTTATCTTTTGCCCCTCTGCCAGCTAAAATGTCTCCTCTCCAGGATTTGCTGGCACGTGATGGTTTTTAGCCTCTATGACACTGCCTGCTTTGCTGGGTGTACTTGGAGTCCACATTTGAAACAGAAGAGAGAGTATGGAAGGACCTTGTTGTAGTCCTCTTCTAACCAGCATCAGCCTGACTTGTGCTTCATCCTTTCCTTGTTTTCTGTGTGGCGTTTTGCCCAGTGATAAGACCTGTGGGAATGAAGCTCTAGAGTTCATGAGTTTTAGGTGTATTAGGAAAGCTGGAAAAAAGTGTGTGATCCCCCACTGATGGGCAAAAATTTGGGCCGACTAAGTAAATCTGGTTGCCTACAGACCATTTTCTAGGTGACTGTAAGAATTTAAGGATTGGGTGCCACACCATTTTCCTTACCTAGTAAGTGAGCACAAGGATAAATTCAGCTGCCAGTGAATGGCAAGTTGCATGACAGTTCTTTTCCGTAGAGATAAATGTGCTAAAAAATTACTTTTGGGGAAGATGATATGCTAGGTAGGGGTCCCTTGTAAGCTTTATAAGGAGAAAAAGAATATTTTTCTCATCCTTAGTTCTTTAATTTGACTGCCACATTAAGCAGGCATTGAATGCTGGCCAAAAAAGTGTTGCACCAGCCTTTTCTAAGAAGTCTGTCTGCAGAGAGACTACTGGAGGCTAAGGAGGCAGTTGAAAAACCCACAGAAAAGGTGCAGCCGTAGTGAGGAAAGAAGCCCTCTTCAAAGACGGCTGCGGTGCCTGAAGGGAGGTGAGTAGTTGCAAGGGATGTATCCCTTAAGCGTGAGGGGAATAAAACTTCAGGAAGCCACTGGGCCGCATGAAAAACTGCAAGCCAAGCGATAGATGGCAAGTTCGTTCAGTACAGTGTCGTACAAGGAGTTAGCCGAACTCTGAAGAACCAAATGGAAAGGTAATATTAAATCTAATCCCTATTAACATGCCGATAGAATGTGAAATTCTAGTGAAAAGACTCACTCTTCCTTTAGGAGCGTAATTCTGGCTCTGATTTAGTTCACATCGAACTGAAAAGTAAACAGATAGAAAAGAGGCAGGTGGCAAAATTCTCATGTGGGATACTCACCACCATAATATCTGAATTCCTGTAAAATACTGGGAATGAAAGTGGAAAGAAAATAAAGATTGGTGCTGTTCATTTGGAAGGAATCAAGCAATGGAAATAAAGGATTATAAAGAAGAATAAATAGAATACAAATTACCTTTCTCTTACTTAAGAGAAAAAAGATTAAAGTGAGACATATTCCCATGTACACTTAGCATCGTGGTCTCTTTTCACCTCAAGGATGAATTATTGCGGTTTGCCATGCTTGGACTATATTTTAACACAGAAATCTAAGCCACTGCAAAAAGTAGCTCCCAGTAGTGCCTCTTCCTGGGAGAATATGAAATCTGTGCTTCAGGTTATTTGCTACCAGATGCTTTTTTTTTTTTTTTTTTTCTTTTTCTCTTTTTTTCATTTTGGAGGATTTTCAAGGTGTTAAGTTTTTTACATATGTAATGTAAGTGGCTTGGAATAACCTACTCAAAGACTGCCTACTACCCTGTACCATTCTGCTAACTTAAGTGCATTTTCTTCCTCTTTAGATGCTCAGCCACAGATGAGTCTTTTTTGCCATAAGCTGAAAGTAGTTACACTAGACAGGACAGATGAAGATAGAAGAAGGTAATGAGCATTCTACTGCTACAATGTGGTTTGTGCTAAGTGGTTGGAAATAAGAAACTTTTGTCCCTGCTAAATAAGGGGGCTATTCCTGAATGGTTGCTAGAACAGCTTCTGTAAATATTTGCAACCTGTTTGAGACTGTCAAAATTAATAAATTAAATTGTGAAGGCTCTAGGTCTGATTATTTCTGAGTATTTTGTCTTGGTTAAAAAAAAAATACTTTCTTTTTTTCCCCCTCCGAGGAAAAGAGCTAAGCCCTTGAGACGTGCTTAGATATGTTTTCATCTTAAAAGTCCATATGCTAGAAATTGGAGATGTGAGATATTTACTCTTCCTCTGAGCAGCAGTCGTCTAAATGTACGGATCACAGACATGCATCCAAAAGTTAGGCAATGTAAGCATAACATACTTGGTTGTCATTTTACGTAGAATGTTTAATGGAAATTGCTCTGGAGGAGGAAACTAGAGCAGTCCAGAGTGGTCCCTGACATTTTGATGCTAAAGTTTAGGTTTTTGGAGATGCAAGAAATTTCTTGGAAGAGACCACTGCAGATAGATCAGTAATCTTCAGATGGTTCTGCAGCTAAGGCCTCTATTTGTTTTGAAGTGATTGGCTTAGTCTAAAAAGAAAGCTAATCTTAGGTAAAAGCATCGATTGGCCATTGGACTGCTGAGTGTTTCTAGGGTTTTTCAGGTTCTGTCCAGCTTCTCTGTATGCAAGTTACTAGAAGAGGCAAGTGTGAGCTGAAGGATAACTCGCTGCAGTGAGGATTGGGAGACTCGTGTTGTGTGCCTGACCCTGTCATTATGGTGTACAAACCTGGATGAGACCATCCGTCTCTCTATCCTGTGTTCTTACTGAGAAAAATAAGGTATCTCAACCTACTTTTCTTTAAGTTAGTAGTGAGAGGCACTATAGAAATTGCCTATTGCTGAGATTTTTCTTTCCCTTAACTGGATTACCCTGAAAGGCGTGCCAGGAAGCTCTCCAGAATCAGCTCAGGATATTTTTGCCTAAACTGGCAAATGGGAGGCATATAGTTCTTTTTTAACTGTTATCCATTATATCTGAAATGAATCATGGTTGCATTCATGTTAGCTTAAATCCTTCAAAGGCTCTTGTTGCTTCTCAATTAAGTCACAGAATTTTCAATGAATTTTTTTTTTTTCAGGATAGTTTTCTCCATTTGGGTACTCTTAGTCACAGTATCCTCCTTCGTCTTTTCAGGCTGCCGTTCAGTGAATCTGTTCTCCGAGAATACCTTAGACAGTTTTTAAGTCTGCTAGCACAAGTTGACCACAAGACCTTCCAAAAAATCATACTACGTAATTGTTTCTGCTCTAGACATCCCATTTGTCCTAGTCGCATGAACATCATTCTTCTATGGACATTTTAGAACTGAGAGGAGGGTGCGGTTAGCCATTTACTGCCCTGTTAGATCCAGTGAACTATGGTTCTGTTGTGAAACGAGATTCCTTGATTTACTGAATGTTGAAAAATGGAGATGAGCAGAAAGAGAAGGTAGAGGGGCAAGGAAGGTACAAGAAGTGGCTGTATGATGATACTTCCCTAAATATTTTTCTAATCTTCAGCAACTTGCATTTGGGATGTCTTGAGCCAGAAGTGATGACTTTTATCAGTAATCCTCCCTGACACCCCACCCACCCCACCCCTCAGCAATTAAGAAGTTTTAAGGAGGTTAAGTTGGGAGGAAGATCAGAATGCTGTACAGGAATTACTGGAATACTTTAGGGGCTATACTGTTAGAAAGGGGATGCAAATCAGTATTTTGTAGAGCACCTTAATGTACTTCAGGGCATGATCAGTACTGATCCTGTAAGTTAGGAGTTTATTTCTTTCCTTAGTTGTTTCCAGGTATTACTAGTTGATTGCCAGTTTTCTCTTGGCATTCATTATGCTATAGATATGTACAGGGCAAGTGGCTATTTTAAAGAGAAATTATCAGTAAAAATAGAAAAGTATTAAATACAATTGTACAAGAGAGCGGCTGAGATCTTAACTTGTAAAACTTCACGGTTCTTTTGCTCTCAGGAGAAGGATATTTTCTGTTTGCAGGGCAGCCAGAGTGCCTGGAAGAAGTGTGAGATCAGCTTGCATAGGAAGATGAGAAGAGCTAGGCTGCTTTAGAGGATCAGAACAATAGCTGAGAGGCACAAAATTTGATTGAGGGGCCACGTATATGCATATGTGTGTGTACATACTGGTGTATGTATCTATGTTTGTGTGTGCATATGTATGTGTACATACAAAGAGAAAGACAAAGGGACACAAATTAACTGTTTAAACTGGATGCCAGTGCTGCCAGGAGAACCAAAGGATATAAAATGACTCTGAGTAAGTTTTAGATTTAGAGTGTAAGGTTTCTACTTACTTACTGAAGCAGTGTGGCTTTAATAGATTAGTGGGGACAAGCAATCCAAATGGTTTAGATAGATCTTGATCACTTTATGATAAGAAATATATGATGAATTGCAGTAATAGTTTTGGTAGTTTAAAAAGTCCCTCATTCTCTCTGAGTTAATTGGAGTGGATTTGGGCTTTAGGCATTGGAGTGGTTTGTGGTTTTTTGTTTTTTGTGGGTTTTTTTTTTTTTTTTCCTTCTCATGATCCCTGTGTGGAAGGAGACTAAGGGATGGCAATAATCCTGGTCCCTTAGTGGCTTTTGCTTTGGTAGTACGCTCTAGATTGAAAAATCTTCTGGCAATGAAGTTTTCAAGAAGGAAAACATTAGTTTTGCCATTGAAAGTCCAGTTATCAGGCTATTGTGACAAATAATATATTCTCTAGATCATATTATTGTAGTTTATTTCTAGCTTAAAAATTAATCTTTTTTTTTTTTTTATTGACACTTGCAGATGTTGGTAAATTGTTCATTTCCTCTTGTACAGCCATAGTAGGTAGTAATGATCCACAGATACTTCTGATGTAGAAGTTAAGTGCTGTCACTAATAGCTTCTGCCTCTGAGTATGGGGATAGGTCCTTTAAACTGTGGCACTGATGCTTTTCTTTTTTTCTTTTGAAGGAAAGATTGTTATTGGAGAATAGTGATAAATGTAATATCTTATCTCCAAGGACTGTTAGATGAACTCTCTGTGGGCAGCTTCTGATAGAAAGTGGAGTAACTTTTGAGCAGATTATTTGTTTCAGTGCAAGTTCAGAGATGCCCAAGTTGGGTCTCTGTGACCTGTTTAGATCTAGCAGGATTACTGGCTTAGTAAGTGGAGTTTGGTTTCTAATAAACTGTTTTGCTTTGGCAGAGAAACTTCTACTGTTCTTTCCACTCTGCTTTTGGCTTGAATAAGATTTATCTTTCTTGACGTGGAGATGAATAGGGGCAAATGTTGGTCAATAACAGCTCTGTAGACGTAATGGATTTGGAGAGTGTTATGGGTGTAAATAATTTTTCACTGAATTTGAATTTAACTGTGTCTCAGTAATGGCTCATGTTGAACAGGGAATGAGGATACTGCTTTTCCGAACACAGTATCTTTGCTGTTAATAAGAAGGGTTGCCAAAATAAAACCCAAGGAAATGACATTTCAGATGGCAAACAAAGTATTTGTTAAGCAGTATTTTTTTTGAACTAGTCATACTGGAGACTTTACTACCTGACTTCAGCCATCTAACAAAATGGATTTTGATTTGCACAGCAATTCATGACAGCAAAGAAATGGAGCACAGGTTCTATGAAAAGGAGTAGCGGGGAGCTGAAATGACAGGCTCACCCTGAGGTTTCTGGGGAAGTTGGGGCTTCCACCTTTACCTTGAGATGTCAGAAGACTTCAGACTGATAGGTTTTGAAATTGTGGTATGTAAACAACTTTTTAAGCGAAGCTGGGTTTTGGTGGGGTGTGTGTTTGGTGTTTGTTTGTTTGTTTTTTAAAAACCCCGCCAAACCAGCAAAGTGTGATAGTAGGTGATTACTGCTTCCAGAATTATGTTTATTGCTTATCAGTGTTTTTTAAATGGCTGTTCTTCTGTTTCCCCTCACCCCGATTGAAGTTTCCCTCATCAGCTGAAGGATGGCCACTGCTACCTGTGTTTTGGGCTTGGATGCAGTTGAGGGAGTGGCAACCTCTTAAGGACATAAAAGTGGAAACGATGGTCAGAGGAAGCGTCTGGCCTCGCACCGTGAGGTAAACTGCTGAGGTGGAATGTGCCACCTCCTGGTCACGTGTATGGCCTGGCGCAGAGCTGAGTGCTGTGATGGGGTGGATGCTGTACCTGAGCAAAGTCAAGCATGTAAATCCATGCTTTTGTTTTCAGTAGAACTTGCCAAGCACAGTGTACACCCACCTGTTACAGGTTACCGAGAGAAAAATAGGTGCCAACCTCCAGCTGTCAGGTCTGGTGAATAACAATTGCAGCTTGGAGTCTGGTCGGTCAGTGAGACGATGGCTGAATTCTTCTGCCTTGGAAAAAGTGAAAATAGGAGGCCTGGCACCTTGAAGCATTGCACTGAGACATCCAGAAAGGAACAACTTAGACTTCTCTGTTTTCAAGGAATTTACAGCCTTTTTCATAGTCCTCTGAAAGCTATCTACCATTATAAGTGTGTTGATTTTAAAAATAAATAGACAGTAGGATGGTTGAATCTTTAGTCTTCTGGAGTAAAGATACATTTTGAGTGGTGTAGCCTTTAGAAACTTCATTGACTTAACAATGCACAGATTTAATAACCACAGAACAACATTGCCCTTTAGGTCAGTGATTTGGTCCACAGCTGGTTTATTTCAGTTAATTCTCAGAATAATGATTGAATTATGATCGTGGGGATCTGCTCATGGATAGTGAGTTGTTGCGGGCTTTTTGGTAGTATACCAAATAACTATCTTTAACAAAACTAGCAAGTTTATACTGTATATTTTTGTGACAGAGTTGTAGCATCCACTATTTTTGGAGAACTCTGGTCCTGTTTTGAAAGGTTATATGTATATTGCTGATGCACAATGTAGTTGTAATTTTGTGTTAGCTTCAGAAATACTGTGTAATTTTCAAAATTAATTTGAAAATGTAGTTAGCTTTTTGCTTTCATAAAATAGTATCTAGTGAAAATAAAACAGAACCAAAACATGAGCAAGTTCTAATGCGTCAAAATTAAAATGCACCCTGGTTATTTTCCGTTGTTTTCAGGCTGATGAGATGGTTTTTGAATTTCAGTTTTGACATTTGAAGGGATCTTACTGAAGGTGTTCTGTACATAGTTATGAGACTGTATCTCGTGTCTGAGAGAATATTTAATTTTAGAAAGAAAAGTTTAACCTTTGTTGTGAAAACATGGTATTCTCTTCACTTGAGGTTAATTCTAGGTCTTCCAGAATTTAATTTTCCTTTAGTATTGTTAGTGTTGAATAGCTGACTGTCTTACGCAGTGTATGTGTATCCTGTGAGCCACTTGAATGACAATATAGAGCTGGACTGTCATTTCACAATCTGCCTTCACTCACATACCACATCTATTGCAGGCGTAATTAATGATGTCAGTGTAGTCTGCTGGTTTGGGCAACTAATGCGAGTTAAATGCAACTTTTGGATGAGACTACATGTCCACGGCAAATAAAACATCCTCATACACGTGCCCCACACCCTCACATGCACTACTTGCATTGATCAGTGTATGCTTGCTGTGCTGTTTCTGCTTGATAAGTCAGCAGCAGATACTCTGCTGCTTTTTGTTAGGTTATTTTTTCGCTGAGTTGTAAGACTTATTTTTGCTGAGTCTTTTAGCGTGCTAAATGCCAGAGCTGGCTTAAGGGATTGGGTCTTCCCCTGCAGTCTGGGAAGAGAAGTGACCCTTGCAACCAGCCATTATTAATTTTAGGCTGCCAAGAACTGCAGCTTAAGTTGCTTTAACCTGGATTTGTTTTCTGCTCTAAGAATGTAACTGCCCTCCTGGTTGAGACCATTAGCCTGCTATTGTGTCCAGCAATGCTATAGATACCAATGGAGAGAAACACTTGAAACTTGAATTCAACCTGATTTTTTTTTTTTTTTTTTTTTTTTTTTTTTGTATGGCCTCACCTCAGTGACTTTTTCCAGCTTTTGACACCATCAGCAGGCAGATTGGTGCCTGCGAGTACATCCAGAAGCTATGGAAGAAAAAGCAGTCACATCTGACAAACTTCCTTTTGCGTGTCTGCTGTTAGCAGTATTGCCAATTGTTTGCCCTACATCCAATTCCCCAGTCGTCAGAACAAAGCTTGCAGCCTGGAATATAAAACTAAACAAGGTTATGGGATTTTTCGCCTGCTGAGTTCATCTGAGTGCATCACGGTGCTTTTAAGCACGTAGTTGCAAACACTGCGATGCACAGCAAACCTGTGCATCGTGGTTTTAAGATGGTGAAGTTTTCCAGGAGCTTGCATTATGCTGCAGGGGAATGTGCAGGCTGTCACAGAAAGTCCTGAGCCTCCTTTGAGTGGCTGAAGATTACACTTAGAAGTTTTTTCCAAAATAATCCTGAGTGATCCATTCCATAAGACTATCTGATCATCAACCCAGATGTTCAGTGGATCCAACAGCTCAGTGCCCAAATTTAGAGGGATGTGTAAGCTGGCACCAGCTGGGGAGAAGACTCTTTCCAACACAGTGTGGTTGTGTATGTGCACAGTGATCTGACCCACTGTTGCTTTGCTGGGCTGGAGATCACATTTGCATTTCTGCAGTTCCAGTCCCTTTAGGGGCTGTTGTGTGCACTGGAGTTCCCCTGGCAACCGCTGCCCAGCTGTTCTTCGCTTTCGGGTTTGGAGCGGCCCTGTAAATGCCTGGTCCAGGTGAGCTGCACCAGACTGCATCTGGTTGGTTTCCTGCTTTTGATGTAGTTAAGTAGCTTTGCAAGGTGCTACCCAAACATTTTTAGTTCTTTTAGTGTTTGCTTTTGACCTACCATGTGTTTTATAATCTCTTCTGTTCTTATTAGGCAAACTTTCTTTTTAAAAGCTGGCCTCTCTCTGATGCCCTCCTTAACTTCACTGTTCAGCCATGCAGGCTTTTGTTGCTGGGGCTGAGGTATTCTTTTGGCTGCTTTTGTTTTCTTTTCTGTGGTGAATGTTTTACCTGGTTTTTTAATACAGAATTTTGTCTGCTTTGGGTTTGTTTGGGGTTTTTTTGAGAGGGCGATGGTTTTGTTTTTAACAGCCTCTAAGCTGCAGCATTCTTTTTGCTGTTTGGATTGCTCCTTTTAGGGTTGTGTGTGTTTGGGTTGGTTTGTTTGTTTGGATTTTTTTGAGGGGGAATGGGTTGGGACGATTACTAATTACTTCAATTTTCTTACACTGTTCCCTTTCTTGAAATTCATTATCCGTGTGCCAGATATTTTTATGACCTGCTGTATTCACCTACTGTTGAAATAGAATGGCATTGTAGGCACAGTTACAGAGCAGCTTTCCTGTCAATATCCTGTAACTAGGTCTTGTGTACCACTCAAAATCAAACCAAAAATTACATCTTTTCATCTAGGTCCTAGCACTAATTTCCAAGGAAGTGGTCATTGTGGGGGGAAAAAAAAAAAAAATCTCTACATATCATTCTGATGAGGCACAGGGTCCGCTTTATTTCAGGAGATTTCAGTTGCCCACTGTTACTACCTTTCCTAAACTTGCAAGTTTAAATCTCCCTGAACCGGTAGTGCAGTTGGTAATACATCTTTGTTTCTTGATTGTGCAACTTCTACCGTAAGGAGTTCATTGGGTTTCTCTTTTCCTGTAATACTTTACGCCATTAAATATTTGTGTCCTTCACATTCAGTGCCATTCCCCACCTGCCTGATGTTTGTCGTTCCTGTTGGAATTGCTGAGTAGGCTGGTAGCCTCTCAGGGTTACACTGCGTTGACTTGTGCTCCTTCCACCAAGTCCTGGAGATGCTTATTACTTCGAGAGTGTCAGGTGAGGCCAAGCATTTGGCCTTCTCTTCTGTTGCTTCTGAAATTTCTAGCAGTAGTGTAGAAGTGTTTGTAAGTTCCAAAACTCTGATTTACATGCCAGCCTGGCTGACTCCAGCATGAGTAATGTGCATGACTAACAAGTTCTTCCTGTTCCCATCATGCCTACATGCTTTCCCTCTGTATCCTTGACTTCCTGTCTCAGCCTCCCTCTCAGGGCTCGGGTGTGGAACTGGCAACGTTTCAGAAAACAGCACCATGAAAATCCTGATCCTGAATTTAAGTCTTCTGCCCAGTGACTTGAGCTTATTCTCCAGAGCATCCATCCTGCCTTTCCATACACTGCTGTTGCTAGCATGGATCCCATGGAGTTCTGTTTTCTTTGCTGAATCACCAAGTAGTCAGTGTAGACGCCCTGTGAGGTTGCTGCCTCTGCATCTGATGGGCAGTGTGCCAGCTGATTGTCAGATGCCACAAATACAGCTAGCTCTGTGTGTAGTAAAGTTGTCCGATACCCCCGCCTGCCTCTTCCTAGGCTTTAAGTCTGTCTGCTACAAGGAGGATCCCTCGTTCAACAGGACACAGCAGTAGCAACTGGAGTGGGTTGTTTCTAAGAGATTAGCTCTGACCCAACTTGTGACCGCATGAATGCTTGTGATGGCAAAAGACGTGATGAAAATTGGAAGAGAAAACAAGTAGGCAACACGAGCGCACCTTTTTAGTGGCATTGCTAGTTATCGATTATAAAACTGCGGCGAGGTTCATTCGAGGCAGTTTTTTGTGGTTTGTTTGGGTTATTAAAAACTTTTTAGATTTTTTCCCTTGTAGTGAAAGCCTAACTTGTCAGTTTTAAAAGTAATTATCTTTCTTTAAAAATCTTACTACTGTTCCTTTTTGTTTAAGCTGTGCTGCATGCATTTCTTCTTATGGGGTGCAGATGTAAGCAGTCATCATCTTTGCCCCTTTTTCACTGCCTCTTTTGCCTCTTCCTCTCTTTTTGAGCTGATGTCCTTGCATGTGCTCCCACACAGTGAAACAGAGTGGAGAAACAAACTTGGTCTGAGTTAAACTGGCGAAAAGGAGAGAGATATATTTTTAACCGGATCAGTTCCCCAATCAGACTTTTGTTCCAGAACAAGAAAGGAGGCTGGCTGCCTGGGGATGGGAAGGTTGGGTGAGGCTGTTTTATTTAAACAGCAGCCCTGAACTTCACTGTTACTCAACCATCTATGCAGTCATTTGTGATTTAAGGGTTGGAAAGACATTGGGAGATCATCTAGTTCATCTCAAGGCATATCGTCTCCGTACTTTGTACCTATGCTGACTAACGGATGCCTGTCTCACTTAAAAACATCCAGTCTCCGTAGCAGACATTACCAGTGAGAACTCCCTGATTTTGAATCATCTTGTCAGTCTTAAAAGCGCTGTCTTTAGAGATCTTTTCTGTGACAAAAATATAAATTCCATTTGGCTCTAATTGCAGCACGGTATTTAGTCTGCCCCTGAATTGTTGTCTCATTGGTTAAATTACATGGCTGAGATCTATACAAACAGTGCAATCTAGAGTGCATTGATTTAGCAGTAATTCTTGTGATCCAAAAGATTCATTTATTCCAGCTGTAGAGTGAAATCTGAATTGGAGGGCAAATTCAAATTTTGCTGAGGCTTGTTTTTACCTTGTTTTGCAACATTATAATGAGCTTCTTAAAACGGGTACCAAAAATAATCTAATGTTTATTAAATTTTCAAAGGTATGGATTTAAAAAATATTCAGGGATACACTAATGCATCTTCTTATTTTATAGTTCTTAATGTTTCAAGTCTTTTGCAAGCTAGTGTTGTGCAGTGGACCTTTAGAATACGTAGTTTAACATGAAGAAGGATCAGTGATTTTTAAGGATACAGTTTTGAATGTTTGGCTGAATTGCACTCTCTCCTGTCAGCTGACACCTTGGCATGTAAGTTTTGTAACATATTACTGCTATTAAAAAAATCCTATGTGGTTCCAGTTTTTTCTTAGGTTTCTTTAAATGTTTCTCATTCCTTTGAACTGAGTTCCACTTAAGCAGAAACTCCTGTGTGTTAATTTCTCGCAGGCTTGGCAAATGATCAGTTATTGGCATAAATATTTTTTGTTCAGCTGTTTATGTTGTGCCCCTAGGTGCTTATGTCTCAGCACGCATCCTGCCTTTGGCAGCTAACGAAAACCATTTTAAAGGTCCAAATGGATGCCTTTATGACCATGTCTAGTGTCTCGTATGTATGAAGTGTGTGAATTTATTTAATAGTTATTTTCCCGAACAAATTGCATACATTTCTGCCTGCTTCTACTAATTCGTTTAGTATTTTGAAAGAACAATGTGTCTCTCAGTTATCTGAAATACATTAAAGCATAAGTTATAATTTGTCTACAGCAGAAGAGTCTCAGTTATAGCTCCTAATAAAATTTTGTGTGACCTTTTAATAACTGCGACTCCTGTTTTTACTGATATCTTGACTAACTGCTTCAGGTAATATTTCAGCACAACAACAACAAAATAATCATTGTTTGAAAACCCAGCATCCCTGTTGCTAATGGTCACTGGCAGTTTGGGTAAAACTGTCAATCAGGAGGAAGAATTCAGTATTTTCGTTGGCAATGAGAACAGACTTTTTGTTAAGGTAGCATGTGTAGACTTTGAAGGTAGGGGTTGTGTGTTAAGCTGCTATCTGAAATCTACGCAAAACAATATTCTCTGGCTCTCGGTTTGTAGTTAATATGCAGCCACTACTTGTGGGCATGGAATTGCTTGCCCTCTTATAAAAGAATGGAAGTGGTGCTGTGGCGGTAAACTTCTGGACTTTTGGTGCCTAGAGAATGGGTTTTCTCTATCAACTTCCCAAACTGATTTTGTACATGAATTATCCTGCTGGTGACAGATGGGAAACGTTATACTGGCACCTCAAAACTGATGTTTGCTGTGTTCTCGCTAGTGACTTCTAAGGAAAGAAAGAAAGAATCTGGGAGCTGGAGCTATTCTTATCTCTTCAGCATGGTCTTCACTATTCTTTTACGATGAAGAAGGTCTGGGGGCCTTATGCAGCTTTCTAAAGCATTTTGGATGTGGTGTTCTTAAAACATTTGGGTTTGCATGGAATCTTAGGAAAGGGTTCTGCTCAATCCTTTGAAAGCATTAATTGCAATAAAAAAAAAAAAGACTGTGCAAAGGAAAATACATTCACTAAAAATATTTTGTCTCAATTACAGTTTGTAAGTAGAATGATTATAAACCATACATGACGTCTTTGGTGGTACTGAAATTGTTTCTACTTTGACTTGCAAAGCTCACAATTATATGTTTTTAGGGTGACTGCGTTCCATCCTTTAAAACCTTTAAAATGCTTTTCTTTGACATTAGTATCTCTTATTCAGGACTCCTTGCTCCACCTTGAGAGGAGACTGCATGGCGTTGCTGCGTTGTTAACATGTTTGTTAATTTAACTACACCTGACCATTGAGTACATGAGTTTTGAGCTCACTTTTAGATACGGGAGCAGCATGTGGTTTTAAGTTGCTCACTTTGAAAACGGGGTGGAGATGTGGCTTTGGCTGGGACCTATCCAGTTGAAAACACTTCAAAATGCTGCCGGAGTTACTTGGTGCAAACTGTTTGCAGTAGGCTCCTCATTTGTCTGTCTGCTACTACAAAAGGCAACATTGAATAATTTGATGTCTTCTGTGGTATGAGAAAGGTAGGAATAGCCAGGGAGAAAATACCAGCTTTGCTTTAATAGTTTTTGTGAATAATTTTTGTTACCAAACCAATAGTTTCAATGTGTAATCTGAAGTTAGTTTGAGTTGATTAGAAGATGTGTAATGTAAGACTAATAATAAAGGTACTGGGGAAACAAAATTATAGTTCTTAGAAATATTTAAATATGCCCCATAGGAAGTTATAATCAGGTGAGTGCAGACTCTGGGGTAATAATGTTAGTAATTTGTAATGACTCTGAATTGATCATAAAGTCTGATTTTTCTGCTCTGGTTCATAATTGTGCAATTGGGGAAAAACAATTTGCTTAAGTAGGTCAGAGCATAAATGTAAACAGTTTTATAGTGTAAATATACATATTGTTACATAATTTTATTAAATCTCACAACTTATGGTGTCTTAATAACCTGGAATACACTGACGCTTGTTCTTGGTTGCTTTTGACATTAGAGCAACAGTTTGTCTGGAGGCACAGGCCTTACTCTGGATGCGTTTAATGAGCATGTGTACTGTGTCGAAAAATTAAGCATTATTTTGATTAGAGGAGTTAAGTCTTCATGTTTGCGTTCCAAAATTCCAAATCCACTTTCTCATAACTTTTAACTGAATTTTTGGGGACATGCTGAATGTTCCAGCAGTTTTGATCAAAATGAGGGCTCCAGAATTTATGAAAGCAAATAGCGACACATTTAGGGAGAAAGGCCTCAGCCTTCACCGACTTACAGTGGGCACGTGCAATGCAGTAACTTGAGTTTTACTTTATTTCCTCTGCTCCCTTTTCAAAAACTCTTCACAAATGGAGACAGATTAAGTATGAAGAAGATGGAGGGAAGACAGAAATGGAAAAGGAGATGGAAGGGGAAGGAGAAACAAGGGATAAAACTACATGAAATACAGAAATGAGCACAACGGGCAGAAGAATGAATTTTGAAGCGTAAGGAGTTGAGAGTTTGATGGAGGCAGGAATACACGCTTCAGCTGTCTGTTCCCAAATGAACAATTGTTTTTTTAAAAAATTTATATGTACCAATGGTGTTTGGCATTTATTCCCGTTCTGTAATACCTTGTCACATCTCAGATTGTGTGAGGCTGGCGATGCTGATCAGAGAGGTGTTACGTGGTTATGGCTTTGCTACAGAACAGTGTACAGTTTAGCAATTCCTG
Organism: Chlamydotis macqueenii; assembly: GCF_036417535.1. Lineage (NCBI taxonomy): Eukaryota > Metazoa > Chordata > Aves > Otidiformes > Otididae > Chlamydotis > Chlamydotis macqueenii. Next base: position 3,954,806 of record NC_141566.1, read on the forward strand.
ATGTAGTGCTTAAGAAGAGCCAGAATCAGCTGGGCTAAGCGCGGTGCCATCCTATCGGCTTTCACACGTATGGCGCTGTGGCGCTCAGATAAGTGTGCCCGTCTGGATGTCTGTCTCCAAACTGCATTGCTCCCTCTAGACCTGTGCTGAGAGACTTGTAAGCACCTTGTATGGAACAAATATGTACAAAACAATAAGCCTTTAAAAAAAAAAAAAACAAAACAAAAAACTGATTATTTATTGTCTTAGTGATTTTTTTTTTTATGTTGAAATAGAGATTTTGTTTGTTTTTGAGGAGCTCGTTTGTAGGTCTACCTTGCTGACCAGGGCTTGGATAGGATTAGCAGAAGTTTACAAGATAGAAGGCTAAACCGACTCGTCTGAGGTAAATATGGAAGAGCAGGGAATCATGGTGTTCATGGTCACAGAAAGTGCTGTGATAATACCCTGGTGAGGAGCCTTGGCATCACAATTGTTATGTTTTAAAGATGCAACCCCTTGTCCCACTCTGGCAGTTCCTTCTTGCATCATTAGCTTTTATTATTTAAGTCCAGCAGACTCGTTCTACTTGGTGTTCGGAGGAAAATGAAGAACCTTTTCTCTTTCCCCACTGTTCCTTCACTTCCATAGTTTTCCAGAGGAGCTCTGAATTTTCTATTTTACTTCTTGCTTTTTTCTCCCTTATGTCTACTCTCAAATCGTGTCCTCCCCTCTCTCTTTTGTGTGGGTGATGGCTTCGTGCCTCTGTTAATCATTGCAAAGAGTATTTTAAATTTGAAATGACTAATAGTTTCCCTGTTGCATGCGTAATTCTGACAAGAAATAGTAAACATTAAGGCTGCGTTAATGCTCCTGCTGCTGAGATCAACAGCCAAGGTGCTGGAATAAAGTTGCGATATTGCGTTGGCTAATGCTTGGATCATACTTGGAAAGCTGTCTCTGCAGCTGTATGGGGTAGAAATATTTTTAAGGTTTAAGTGCTCTGACATTGCCTGCCGTCCCACTCTGAGGGGCACCTCTATGGAGGATGTTATGATTTTGAAGATTGCTTCTTGAAAGTGGGGTTGCGTCATGCTGCAAGTCCTTATGTTCAGTTTCAAACACACTTATGGGCTGGCAATATTAAAAACTGTCTTCAGTAGAGAGGCTGGTAAAACTGGTTTTGTCCTGAGCAGTGATTCTGTACTTGTAGAAGGTAACTTTTTTGTTTCTCTGAGGAACTGTAAATATTCGAATCTTTTTTAAGCAATGCTAAATAAGCCTACATAACCAACTTGTGTGATTTTTGAGTAGTTCTGGGTTTTGTTAAATGTAAATATTTATTTTACCAAAATGAACAGCGAACTTGGGAACATTTATCATAGAAACTCAATTTGTTTCATGAAGCTGATGGATTGTCTTGTGAAAGCTGGAGGGGAGAAGGTACAGAATAAGGATTTTGTAAATCCAGAGTAGTGTCTGGCTGAGTGTCCAATTTGGGTGCATCTAAAAGTCGTTGTTTTCCCCTTATAAATTGTTACTTTTCCCTTCTCTCTTCTGGAATGTTGCCCGTGTTGCCTGAGCTCGTTCAGTATAGTAGACAAGAACAAAGCACTGGTCCTGCAGCTGAAAGAACAACCACATCCTCTGGTTGTATTTGAATTTATCGCCATTTTAAAAACAAATTTTAATATATTGAATGTGATCTTCATTAAGGCGTTGTAGGTTCACTTTAGAAAACGACCTACCAGTAAGTAGTCCTCTTATTTTTAACCCTGATTATGCTGTTGTTTAAACTAGATTTTCTTAAAATAGTAGCTGCTTTCTGACCTTCCGTAAGATTAGCTGCTTAGATAAGCAGAACTTGCTAACAAATTCACACCTAGCAGCTTAAGTTTTGATTGTGAGGTTGATCTCTCTAGGGCATGTGATGATTTCAGGAAAATGACCAAATATACTAAGTCTGTTATATGGGTAAAGGAAAAAATCTCTAAATGTTTGTTTCTGAAATACAGTAGTGGGAAGAGTTACTCATTTGATCCTTTAGTCCTGAGAATGACAGAATATGCTGTGCCCTCAAACGTGTTTAATAACTTTTCCAGTAATTATATAGTATTTAATGTTTTAAAATTGCAGCTCTCGCTACCAGCTTCTGAAGCCAGTAGATTGTGGTGATTGTCTTTGGATCATCATATGTTGGCAGTAATGAACCTTCTTCATTGACTAAATGTGTTCCCACCAGGAAGAAGAATGTTATCACAAAATAAACTTCCTCCTGTTCAGGGAAATCTAGGGGTTTTTTTTGTTTTGGTTTGGTTTGGATTTTTTTAGATGTGCTTAGTCTTTATGAATTTTGCTAGATGAAGTTGTTATTGTAGTAAGTTGGAGCTTTTTGTGTGTATTTAGACACAGACAGAGTAATGGATTTCAGACACTTTACTCAGAACTAATTCTCTTTCCAATTGCGTAACAGTACTCAAGCAAGTAGTGCTTTCTTAACTCATGTCAAAATATGTGTTAAGTGGCACTGTCGTGGAAAAAACAGCTTTTTGTTTGCACCTCGGCTGAAGGAGAAACTAAAGTCTTTAAGGTGAGCTAATTCTAGAAAAAAAAAGATTATTTACGCTTCCCCGAAAGACTCTTTATATAGGTTTTCAGAATAGAAAAAACACCGTCCATGGGCTTTTCCAGATTTTCACTTCAGAGCCCACTGAGCTTGTGGATGAGTGGCTGAAGAAACTGGCCTCTATTCCTGATTCAGAGAGTGCTTATGCACTCAGGTAAATGTTGAATATTCAACCTCACTGAAGCTACTCAGTCTTATGTTCTTTGAAGCGATAAATAATGTTTTCTGATCTTTAGAATATGATTAATGATACATATTTCTTTTTCTCCAGTCACTTCTGTAGTTCTGCTACATACAGACATGTAGAAGTGCAAGATGAATGTGTTTTTCTCAGATTTTTTTTTTTTTCTGATCCTGAAGGTTTATAATGGCAATTGTCTCTCGCACAATTTAACAGACAGCTTCGCGTGTGAATTGTCCCTTTGTTCTCTTATAGTACATCACACAAAATCAGAAAACAAGTCCACAGTAAACATCAGGAGGCCATTTGGTCTTGTCTCCTGTTAAAGGACAGAATCAAATATATTTATGGTATTCCTGACAGTGGGCTGTTTTTGGAGGCCTTTGAGGATGCACTGATCGTGGCAGCCGTATGCCCTCCCGGGCAGTCCGTCCCAGCATTCGTGTGCTCACCATTAGGATTTTTTTAGTTCGCGTTTCTTGGCATCTTCTGTTGCCAGATGTTCCCCTAAGTCTCTGAGTTCAGTAGCGGGCCAACCATTTCCTTAGCTTTTTCTTTCTTCTCATGAATGTTAGTTGCTTTTTTCCTTTATACTCATTAATATTAATATATCATGTTGCAAATTAATTGTCTTCATTGTACCTCTTTTTCTTACGCTTTGCTGGTTTTCTGTCTGTCGTTTCATAACCCGATTTATTTCCAGTTTCTCTAACTGGTGCTATTACTGTGATTGTTGGTTGTTTTTACACCTGTACCCATTTCCTTTGAGGGAAATTTTCTTTCCTGTGAGGAGCTTGTGACTTTTTCTTCCTTTTCTTGCTTCTCTTGTCTGCCAGAAAATCGTATGTATTAATTGTCTACATTTATCAAATTCTGTCTTTACAAATTTGGGGTGGAGGGTGTTGCCATTCTCCCTTATTCCCCTTTGGAGGTGAACTCATCTTCCCTTTCTTGTGTCTAAACAGATCTTTTTTTCTGGGATAGATCTGCGAAACTGAAATGGCCTCGCACCATGCTGTGTGCTTGTATGACTGTTGCAGAAAGGCACTCACCAGATTTTTGTTTTTGTTGTTGTTGTTGACCAGCTCCATAATTTCATCCTTGAAGTTTCCCCTTTCATCACAAACTGGAGAAGTTTCAGCGTTTCAGCATATCTGCCCCTCTCCTGTGCCTGGGAGCGTAGAGATGCCCCGATAAAGCCATCGGTGTGGATGTTCCCGCCTCCTTCATTACCAGGCTGTATTCTCTCGCATTGAGTCATGTGGATTAGCTCACTGAATTGTGACATCTGGAAATGCCACGGCCTGCAGTGTGACAAAGTGTAGAGGGCATCAGTTCGCGGGGAGGCTGCTTTCTGTGATTCTGAATAAGGCTGGCGTTGCGTCTGTGAGGGATTGCGGCATACTGTTCTAATGAGAAACATTCACTTCTCTTTCTGCAGCGAGTATTGAAACTGTACTACACGAGGGTTTAGCATTATTTGAAGGTGTAGCATGATCCCAAATAAGACAGAGTGAGCTTTGTGTTAAAAAATACAGATGTTAAAATTTCTAGAATTTAGGAACAATAGCTTGTTCACTTGTGTAAACCAAAAAGGAAAACGCTTACCGTTGCAGCTTTGCTTGTTTAGAGTACTTTCTGGGCGTGTTGTAGCTTGGAAATCCTCAGAGCTGAAGTGGAAGGGCTCTGGCCCCGCAAAGCGATGAGGGTGCTGACTTTCCAGTGTCCGATCCTGCAGCCCTGGGTGCCAAGTAACATTAGGGCAGTAGAGACTTTCTTCCCTTCTCTGGTTATAAAATGTGGTAGGTTAAGTAACTGTGATTAAAATGTCTGTCTAAATATCATTTTACCTCTCAGTTCATCATGTTTAATCCTTTTCACTTCAAAGTTATACAAGTTTTTGTTTTTTGGTTTTTTTATTACTTGGAGCTCTTCAAGTGAAACTGAAAAAGTTCTTACTCATCTTTTATACAAGTAGAGAAAAATCCCTGATCTATTACCCTTCCTCTCCCCTATTCTTCCCACCTTCCTCCCCTTTCTTTTCCTGCCTGTCCATAACAAGGAAGGGAAACTTTTCTTGCTGCTTCTGATACCAGAAAAAGACCAATGTATTCACACTTCTTGCCTTCTTTCTCACAACTTTAAGGATCCCTTCACTTTTTTATTAAATGTACTGGTAAATAAAAGGCAACTTGTATCCAGTGCTTTCTATTAAAAGAGGATATTTTTAATAGTGCTTTCTACATGATGTCAGTGTCAGTTATTGACATGCTGACTCTGGCTGTGATGGCTGACATTGCTAAAATAGCTTGCACGCTTTTGCTTTCAGTCTAAATAATTTCAGTGATGTATAGCAAGCAGGTCAATAACTGGTTTAGGTGATTTTGACTGTAAAGTAAGAAATATTCTTAGGGCACTGGTAAGCCAGGTGTATAACAGACTATTTTGATACTTTCAATGTTTTTATAGGTTTATACCTTGTGACCTTTGTGTAAAATGCTCCAGTTCTCCAGAAACCGTAACAGATGAATGCTCAAGTAAAGGACAGGGCTGTCCTAGTTTCTTCATTAATGAAAACAGTGTAATAGCAGCTGAGGTGACACATGGGGCAGAGCTCTGATCGGGTGACCCACGCTCCTGCGCTTCAGCCGCACATTTGGTGGCTAGCCGTTAAGGTCAGTGTTGCAAGTGTCTCTTTAATTCCGTTTTGCAACTGAAAGTTGGGAAAAACAATATATATGATCAGCTGGCTTTCACGGAGTAGCGCCTGATGGCCTCTACAGCAAAGAACTGAAACAATTGCCTGCTGCTTAGGTTAGAGCTGGGCAAGACTTTTCAATAAGTAGTGAATTAGGCAATGGCTGGATGGAGAGTTTATAGTCTTCAGGTCGCTTGTGAATTTGCTGTGGCACTTCTAAATAGTTTTAGATGGGAATATTTTTTCAGTGTCTGGCCCACAGACAAAAAAAAAATCACAAAATACGGGCTCTTATGACAGAAGAATGATTAAGGTGTTTCCAAATGCTTGTGAGGGTCTGGATTTTGTCTGCTTCTGTACGATTTGAAACATCTTCCACCAGCTTTCAGCTGCTGAGTATTCAGGGTGCTCCGCATCGCTCCTGTTGTTACCGCTGACAGCAGGGTAGTCAGAGCTTCCTGGCACCATGGGGAGAAGCTGGATAACCCATCAAGACAAGGAAATTTCCAAGTCTCTTGGTTCAAGAGGGCTCACTCCCAAGCTTGGAGATGTTTTGCTTTTTAATAAGATGTTTCACCTTACATTGAGTAAGAGAACTGCTTGAAGCTGATTGTTAGAGCCCTCCCAGGGAAGCGCAGCATCTGGTTTGGTGAATGTTTTTTTTTTAAAAATCAAAAGAGCAACAAGCAAAAAAAAAAAAACCCGTCAGCTTTCTTGCTAGTTTGAGAGGGAGCCAGAGTCAGAAAGGTGAGCACACTCCACCCTGATGGGCTCTCTTGCTCTTTGGGATATGTGGTTTGAACTGCTTTAGCCAAAAAGGTGACTCAGTTTTTCAGCATGCGATGCGTGTGCTTGCAGTACGGCATTGGATAAAAGGGACTCTAGCATCACATCTGCCGCGTCTTCTACTTTTTACTGATGATTTTCTCTTCTGTTCTTGTCTTCTGTTTTCTTTCAAGTGCCTGGAGGTGCAAATTTTCACTCTAACAATTCATGTTGTTCAAAAAACCCCTCCTTTTTATTTCAAGAAAAACAGATAACAGAGGACAATAAGGATTTTTTTGAAGTTGAAAAATGTACGTATGTACATAGCTGCTCTTGACATCGATATCTGTGGAGTTTGGCACTTAGCCTCAGAGATTTGCACATGAAAAGCACATCACTAGAAAGAAGTTTTTTCTCTGCATAGCTTGTCTGGGTTCTGTGAGCAGGTTTTCTATTGTCTTGATTTAGTATAAGTCTGGAACTGCTCTATAACGTTGTGAATGGCAGACTTGGACTTTATATTAGACTGTGAGAATTAACCCTAAAGTTAGTCAGTGTTTCTAGTTCAGAGATAGAAGCATTAATGCATTCTGTGTAATTCTGCGTATGTTCTGGACACTGGTGTTGAAGAAGGTGAATTTAAACTGTAAAAAAGTGTAGAGAAGAGCTGTGGTGGTCAGAATGGAGAGATCCCCTTTGAGAGGAAACTGAATGAACACAGCCTGTTTAGCTCGGCAAAGTGAAGTCTGAAGAGGCATATGAGTTCTTTCTATAAATACTTTGGGGAATAATAACCGGGAAGGGAAAATAACTATTTAAACTAAAGGACAATGTTGGCACAAGTACAGCTAGGTATAGGCTGACTGGGAAAACATTTTGACAGGAAATTGGAATGTTTCTAGAGGTTCTGAACTTCAGTGAGGCTTTGAGGCAACCTTTTAATTTTTCATTTGGGGGTTTTGTCCCCGTTATTTCTAGTAAGCTTTAAGATGGAGAGTGTGGATCATTTATGTACAGAATTATAGAATATATTTAGTCCTTAGGATAGCAGGAGCCCCGAAGGTCCCTTTCAGCCTTATTTTTGGAATCTGGAGAGTTAGAATCCTCTTGGGTCACTGACCACTCTGAACCTTTGGTCCGTGTTACCCTTCAGACGTCTGTGATGGCAATTCAGAAAAGTAATTCTGTTCAGTGGGCTTACATCTTCTGTGTAGATGTGCTGATGCTTCCCTGTTCCCCAGGAGCCACTAAAGGTAAGTGTAGGGGAGTACAGGAGTTGAAAGGTTGGAAAAACATCTTCAGTCAGATTTTGTGATGTGTAGTGTGTGTAGCTACCAGTGGTGGTTCATTTACCCAATGGATAGAGGTTTAAATTTAGTCTGATGGGTGTGTTTATACTACGACCACTAGTACAAAAATATACATACATAACATTTACTTTTTCTGTTGGTACTCATTGATGAGGACCTTTAAAGCCTATGCAAATGTTTCAGTAATCTATTTGACATTCAGTGGTGTTCTCTGGACATTTTCTTCTATTGTTCCTTTAAAGTAGCAGTAACGGTGCGTCCTAGGAGGAATTCTGTTTTGACAAGAAAGTAAATGCGTATATGTTTCCCTGAATTATAGCCCTCCACTAAGTGTATTACAGCTAATAAATCTCATAATCCAAAGATAAAGGTCAAGAGAATAATCCTAAAGTCCAATTTGAATCTTATTCAGGCTTGTTTCTGTGCAAGGGGAGTGTCTTGAGTGCCACTGCGGTCTAATAATTTTGTTGATGCCATTTAGGGGAACTGGGATACCTTTCTTGAAAATGTTGGTAAAATACCACTCGTTGATCTGATGGAGAGTAGTGTAATAGCCTGCATTCTACTAAATGTTAGGTAATTGTGCCTTCTGGGTTTAAGCTCTTCAGTTTTTATCAAACAACTTAAAAATAAAAAAAGGGGAAGGGGTAGGGAAAGAAAGAAAAGGAAATCCAAATCTGAAAGAAAGAGATGACTTCAGCTTCCTCTTCTATTCATCGTCATTGAAAGAAGGGAACTTGCCCAGTTTAATCAAACGAGGAGGAAATTGCTCTGGCAGCAGGCAGTAACACCAGGTTTTGGGAAGGACCTACGTATATACCCCCAGTACGGTCGCATCCGTCTCCGTTACGCTGTGCAGTGAGCCGTGCCGTTGTGCAGTGACTGAGGTGCTCGTATGATAAAGTTCTTACCTCAGTGTATTTTGAGAGTCTCAGCATAGCTAAAAGGAACGTTGTTTCACAAGATACAGAGAAACTTGCAGGTTATGTTTTTGCTGCTCCTTCAGATGAGGAGTGAGACAGGACGTGGTTCTGAAAAGCTGTCTTGCAGTGCAGCATTGTTAATCTTCATGTGCTGTTGTAAATCTGCTCATTATTTGCAGCTGATGGTAGTAACAGAAGAATATTCTTCTTTGTTTTTTTGATGCAGCCAACTTGACTTTCTGTGAATTTCTGACTGTGCCTGTGCTTCTGGGTCTGCTCCCCTCCTTAAGAGCACATGTGGTAATTATGTTTGCTTTGTAATCTGCTTCTCAGATGCTAGCCTGAGGTGGGTTACCTCATGTTAGACTTCGTGATCTTCGTCACGATGACTACGGACTGCGTAGCAAGGACGCTGTGTAGGAAATGGCTATAAAGAGAAACAAGATGCGCGATGGTTTGTACATGTGTGCGACGCTGAAGAGCAGTTCCTGACCAAGTAGCTTTGGAGAGAAATCAGTTGCAGATCTTTAAGCATGCGTGTGGTGGTCACAGGGGCTCTGAACGTCAGGGGTGAACCTTGCCTCTGTCAGCTCTAGTGCAGCGTGGCTATAGTCCTCATATCAAGAATGAGATATATTTATATCTGACCGGCCTATGACTTTCCACAAAAATTAACACCAGATTAACTTCAGGATTTAAGGGGAAGGTGCTCTGGGGTTTTTGGGGTCGAGTGGGGTTGCTTGTTCTGGAGAAATGTGAACGTATTTGTAATCAATAATACTCTGTGTCAAGTTGTTTAACTGAAATATCTTTTAAAAATTATTATTATTTTTGAAGCCTAACACTAAAACAAAGTGCACTCTTCTTTGTGTGATCCACTGTGATTTGTTTCCTTTCTGGAAAAAGAGTAAATTTTATATGCTTTTCTTCTCTGTGTGTCCCTGTTCATCTCAGGCTTAGAAATCTTTGTTAGAGTTGAGAAGTCTGGGTATCCAGGAGCCATGTACGCTCCCTTGAGAAATTCCAAGTTGATGCAGTGCTCTAGAACTGCAAGGAAACTTTGGTCCCAAAAAGTTGTGTGGTTTGTCTCTTTCTTGTTAACTCACTTGATGTATGTGTTGGTGCCAAGTTGTTTGATAGGAGAATTATTCCTTTGTAGCTGTCACACTCATGTAATTGAGACATCTTCAACTTACTGGAGATTTTCCTCCACTGCTGGTCATTTGGGAGATTCTTACACACTAACTTGGGATTCATGGAAAAAATACCCTTTCCTCAGGCAGTTCTTTAAGTTTGGAGAGTGTTCTTAAATTTTCTTGTCTTCCAAAGATTTCTGGTAGTTTCTTGCCAGCGGTGTTAAGGACAAAAGTGTTCATGTTCAGGTGGAGGGGTGGAAGTGTGACAGGGATATTTTCCCTCTGTAAAGGGTTCCTTATGTACAGATGTCTTTTCCCATTCACAGGAGAAGGCTGACAGGTACCAGTAAGGGACACTGAGCGCACTGTATCTGTTACCAGGCAGTTTCATTTTGTCCATTAACTATCCCAGTAATCTTATTTTCAATTATATCACATGAGCAACATTTCTAGAACAGTCAAAAAAAAAATTGCAAAGGACCTAAATACTATGGCCTGCTCAGATAGTTATTTGAGAGATTTGGCCCCCCGTTACACAAAATGGAAGGGAGCTGTTGCTGAAATTTCACACCCACTGTCAATATTGCTTCTGTGATCACGTCTTTTTTTTCTCCCCTGAAACAGCCCGCTGTTTGTAACGTGGAAGATCGGTCGAGATAAACGATTGCGTGGATGCATAGGTACTTTTTCCGCCATGAACCTGCATTCAGGACTCAGGGAGTACACACTTACTAGGTAAGATTTTGTTTTCTGTAGCCTTGACTTAGGTATTTAAATACTCTGCTGAGGAGGTGATAGCTGTGCTTTTGGTTTGTTTTGGGTTTTTTGGCTGTGTCACTGTACAGATCAATGAAAACTTGTATCTCCTTTTGATGCTAACTGTGTTGCTTGGTTATCTGAGTACTGGTGTTGTGAGGCTATGGTTTCAGTTAAAAACCATAACTTGAGCCTTTTTCCTTTCGATTGGTCTGGAAAACTACTTTCCAGTAGCTTATTGTAATTGACTATTACAGTAATTTTTCCAGTGTTCAGGCAAATTTTGACCTTAATAGTTAATGTCAGGGCAGAAGACCAGAAAGTCAGATTTGGGGATTATCCTATTCACGCTTCTAAAACAGCAGGTATTCTCACCTCTTCTCCATCAGGTGCTTCCAATCAGCTGCAGTTAATTTAATGCTACAAATTTCCATTACATGTTACTCTTCAGATACATCCCAGCCCCTGAGTGGGAAGCTTCTGGATGAGGGAGGTAAGTGATGATAATCCTTCACTCCCTGGCAGCATAATCCTTCATTTTTTGATCTACACGTAAATTCATTCACCTTAATATTGTTCCATTTCCTTTGCGTAGAGTGAAAACTAATAAGTTTATCACTAGAGCTAGTAGCAAGCTTTCTACTTGTTTTTTTTTTCTAAGAATTTTCTCAAGTTTATTTTCTAAAGAATCAACGGAATTTTATTCCACTCAGTTACAATAGACTGTTAATAGTGCTTTAAAATAGAAACTGCATTCTAGCATGTGTAGACTTCTAAAATTGTCATCACTTAAAATAATGGGTGCCTGTAGATCACATTAGATGAGGCTTCCCTCCATTACAGGATCATCAATCCTGGTATTAAGTAATATTAGGATGGGACATGTTCTTCCTTAAATGTCTCCCTAGTTTGTTGCAAGCTGAAGTTCATTTCATGCTTTTCTGCTCAGCTAGAAGAAATCAACTGCTCATCTCCTGGAGTCCTTACAAACTTCTGAAAGACCTAGTTACCTTTATTGCCTTGGTTTTATTTGTTATGTTGTCTGGAATGTTTCTGGTTGTGTCCTTTAAAACTTCAGAAATCAAAATAGTCAATGAGAAGAAGCTTATAATACAATTCGAAGAAATTTCTCTATTGAAGGTTAAAAGCCTTAAAATCTTAACCATTAGTGATCCAGACTGGAGGAAGAACAACTTGCCCCCTGCACTGGAGAGCATTTCATGTAAACTGACGCTTTACAGTGCCTCATTGAGAACAATGAGCTTGTACAGAAAATTACCCCTCTAAAACTGGAAAGAAGGTAGTAGCCAAAATGGTAGTCTTTGCTTACTTGCACACCTTTAAAGATGCTTATGTGAATCCTGTCAGTGCATTCTAAGTCTGAAAGCTGAAGTTAAAATGTATTAAATGTGATGCAACTTAAAAAGAACTGAAATATTTTCAGTGCAGTATTTAAATGATGGCCACGTGCTGTGGAAGTTTGTACTAGGCTATTCAGAGGATAAATAGTTCAGTAATTTTCAAGATAAGAGAAATGAAACTACATAGCAGCCTAATTTTGAAAAATCTTTGTGAGATCATCAGTTGTTTTAAAATAAAATATTATATTTAGTGCCATATTGGGTTTTACTAACTTTTATGGGGAACCTTTTTCATGTCTGTGGCACCAAAAATGCTTCCTGGTTTTGTTTTGTTTTGTTTTCTTTTTACCAAAAAAACCCCCATACTTCAGATATGACCACTGAAATGTAAAGTTCGTATCTGAATGTATGAAAAAGTTGTTCCCTTTTATCAGTCAGAGGGTTACCTGTGATCAGTTCCCTTCATGGTGTTAAGTCTTTTCAACTACAGAGCTTCCAGAGGAGGGCGTTTGAGGAATAACAGAAGCACCTTTGAACCGTCTCGGAATTTTCAGATTTTGGAGCTCCACAGGCCTCCCTAGGTAGGAGATCAGCAACTAGGACATGATAGCTTGATCCAGCAGTGTGTGGGCAATAGGCTCCTGCAGAATGTATGACAATTCCTGAAAAAGGGGGAAAGGAAACAAACAAACTTCTTCAGGGAGGGCAAAAAATTAATCAACAAAATAGGTAGAATGAGAATGGATTCTCCACCTCAGAATGTGGAACTTGACCAAAATTTTCAGTTGAGGATACAAGCAGATATTCTTCTGACTTTATTTTACTTTGACATTGGAAGGCACATTTCTTCAGTTATTCTGAAGAGACAGTGTGGATAAACAGAACTGGGTTGTTTGCCTAGTTCATTCTTATCTTTTTCAGCCCTTCTGTGTAATCGTGGCCCAGCTTTCAGTGAACAAAACGGTACTGAAGAGCAGCTGCTCTTAAATACCCTGCTGCTTAGTGATCAAAATATCCCTGATTTCCTTCACGCATGAGTTTATTACAAATACACTGAGTAGTGCTTAGGATCATGATAAATCGATTTTTCCTTAATTCTAGTAGTGATTTCCACTTGTATATTGTATGCACTGTGTAGCATATACATCTGTCTGCACACAATAGTATAGTTTTGTTGAAATAGCATCATTATCATTCATCTAGGAATCTGAAGTGAACAGTTTATTTTTTTGGGACACTCGCACTGCTCCGCTTAAAAAAAACACCTTTTTTGGTCTATAAACAAAAATGATGTTTGACCAAGTGAGTTTCCCTTTCCCATGTTGAGCTCTCTAGGTTGTTATGCTGGTATTGCCAGTGTGTTCTAAACAGGAAATTCATGTGGAATGATTCATCGCTAATTGGATGCATCTGCCTAAGTTGTGAGGAGGAATGAGAATACCCATAGTTCAAAATTCTAGTAATGTATTCCTAATAAAATCTATATGTTAGAGTTCAGTTTTCACTGCAGTTATATCAGTGAAACATAGGAGAAGGGAAGTGTATTATTAAAATCTTCTGCAGAACTTTACGAAAAGGTAGATTTTAATGTAATTTTACTAGGAAGTTAGTTGGATAAAAATCTGTCCGTGTCCAAAATGTCTTACAGTATTGAACATTGTATATTAGGACGTAAGTAGTTTATAATGGGCATAATAGTCCTCTAGACTGGGTGTGTTAATTGAATATCCCACTTGAATGTGTAAAGATGAACCAGTCCAGATTATGAAAAATACCTTGTGTTTTACAGCTCCTTCAAGAAAATGCACTGGACTTGGAAGCAGGTTACCACAGAATTGCATAACAGGTTGATAAATTACTTTTTCATGTATTCGTGCAGTAAGACTTAGGTTTTGGCATTGAAGTTTTAAACTCCTGCTCTCTTACATTTGAGATACTCAATGAAATGGTTTCATTTATTCATTCTAGTTTAGTTTTTCTATCTATTTCATATAAGTTGAAGTTGTATTTTATGCTTAGTGGATATAACAAGTATAGGTGCATAAATTAAGTTTGAACTCTGCCTTGGTTTGTGCTATCAAGGCTGGAATATGTATCTGGGGAGGGAACTAGTAGAGAAGAGGTAGAAAAAGGGAGATGTATGACAGAGCCTTCTGTTGCAGAAGAAAGCACTGAAGAAAAATCTGAGCACTCCAAGCCTTAACTGGAGTAGCATAATGTCTGAAAATTGGATTTAAATCTTAAAATAATATGTAACCCACCCTCTTTAACCAGTGTAGGCCTGTCTCTACTGAATATGTGATGTAATCCATCTCTTTGTTGTGTGTTCTGCTTGCCACTCCACCTGAGAGAAGTATGACTGCTGTCAGACATTCAGCCTAGATGTGGTTGATCAAGAACTGAAAACTTAAGAGGGAAGCTTGAGATGAGAAGCCTGAGATTGAATTAAATGAAACCTGCAGCTCAACTTTCTCATAACTGAGTTCGGGTGTAGATTCCATGTGAGGTTTTGGCTACCAGTGGCATCAACTACTGCTCGGTATTGTCAGCAATTTCAAGACTCTTGGTCCTTGTTGCTGCCGTATCGCCTGCCTGCTCTCTGTGGAAAACGTTGACCCTTTCCTCCTGTTCCACACAGTGAAGTTATCCATCCGACACAAGACTACAGTATGGCAGACTTACTTAAGGGGTGAAATTGAAAAATGCTGAATGACTGATCACATTAATAGTGCTGTTGGCCTTATTTTCTACAGACTGGAGGCAAGTGTTTGTGGAAACAGGGCAGCTTTCCACTTGTGTTTAGCTGAGGTCACTACTCTGTTTAATTCCTGTTTCTTCTTACTAATTGTAGACTTGTTCATCCTTCCCTGTAATCAGCCCCTACAACTCAGCGCTAACTTCCCAAAGCCTTTCCTATCGGGCAGCGTTGCTTTGGGCGTAGTCAGTCACAGCCGTTGATCGAGGGCAAAGCACGTTTGTGTATCTGACTGCAGATTTGGGGGGTTTATATCTGTTTTTGACATTTCTGTTGTGACCTTCAGTGTCTGAATTAATTCTTGGAAATAGCATTTCAGGTAATATTTCAGAGTACACTGCTTATTTTCAGAGCATCCTCCATTCTTGGGGACGTAGGAAGTTTCTCAGTTTTTAAGAAGTTTTATTTTTAAAACACATTCTGTCATGACTCAGAGATAAGGTGTAAGGGCTAAGGATGTGGCATCTTTAAGGTTTTTTGTTGTGTGGCCGCAGGATTTGTGAGCGGCCTCAGCTGCCAAAATATAGAATAGTTAAGGTGCTTCTGTTCTATTTGGTGTTTTTACTCTTCTGTAAATTCTGAATTTACTGTCCCTGTCTGCTGGCACATGCTCTACCTGGTTTACATTTGTGTAGAAATCATTTGCAAAGGTAGCTGTAATTTTCACTTTTGCTAACAGGCTTAAATTAATTGTTTTTTTTAGTCCTCAAGAGTTGTCGTATCTGGGCCACGTGCTGTTTCTCTTAATTGTAGTGTTAGTAATGATAAGGTACATTGTGTTAATATTTTATTATGATCTTCACAGGAATTGCAACCGACTTCATAGAATTGTCTTAAACTCTTAAGTCAGAACTGGGCCAAAGTATATTAAGACAGTTTAGCAGTAAGCTTTGCTTTACATATTAGAAGATATATGGATGAGTATGTATTTGTGGTGGTCTTATTGTATTGGTGGTATTAATAACCTCAGAACCCCCTTTTTGTTGACAAAATGCTTCTGGTAAAATAGAAAATTAAGGTATCAGCATCTTAATTTTTAAATGATGACTGATTACTTTTAACGGAACCAAGGCAAAATTATTTTAACATACAGAAATTTTGTATGGACTCATGTGTTTTGCCTGCCGTAACATCTGCATAGAGATGAGACTTTACCGAAACTTGGAGCTGTTAATGTTCTTAAATTTCATCTAAGCCAAAAAAAAACTTCTTACTGAACTATTGTAGACATTGATTTTATAAATAACACCACTTTAATTTGAGTAAATCCTCAAGTCTGTCATAGTAGAATGTAATTGTTTAGGAGTAAAATGGATTGTGATGTAAACGCGCAATACCGGAAAGGCTAGATGAAGTATACAAATTTGAATTTATTGAGCCAGGCGTAGTTACTCTGTGACTCTGTTCAGTAAGTAGGTCTGTGGTGATTTTGTGCGCACAGTGCCAGGTCGTTATTTCACGGAACTGTTGCTTAACAGAGCTGTCTGCTGCCTTTTCTCAAAGGGCAAACCTGAGTACCATACTGGCTCTAGACATGGAAAAACCCAAGCTTTTCCTTTAGTGACGGGTTCAATGCTTCTCCATATTTCATCAGGAAATTAAAATAAAATACTGTTGTTTAGGAGGCAGAAGGAGCATGCCCCAGTGAATATAAGTTTCTTGCACATTGTGTGTGTTCAGGCTGTAGTAATTCTGCCTTAATTTTTTTTCCTAATTTTTTTTTTTAAAGATAGCAGTTTTGTAATTATTCGTCTATTTTTCCTGAGAAAAACCTTGCTAGACCCTTGGACCTAATGGTAGGTGGTAGTCTGTTTCCTTAGCAACACTTTCTGAAGGAAACCAGAGGAAAACACTACAAATGGAGGGACAGTCCCTAGATTATTATCTTCATGAAAGGTGAAGTGCCCTGCTAAAGCTTTTAAAATAGATCCAGGGTTATCAAATATTGATAACCATTTCAGTGTTTTGCTGGGAAAACTGAATTAAAGAATATGATTTCTTTGGCACAGGGGAGCATTTGGTGGAATAAACTTGCTCTGTAAATTGACTGTTTACGAAAGGTAACTGGAGATCTAGGGAAAATGGAATTTTAGAATTCAAAATGACTATATTTGTATTAAGTGGCTCAGTGAAGTTTGGAGGGGGTTTGGCTGAGACTATTTTAAGTCTAAGGTCTCAGTAGTAGAATTTGGTGTAACTGAGGGAACTGTCCAGAATTCAAATACTTCATCATTTTATTTTCAAAAAACATGCATTAAAAATTGTGAATTTCAAAAATATGCTTCTCATAAAGTGCACGCTTTGAAAAAGCCATGATCAAGCAAAATAACTTGCGTTAGTTGATGTAATTTGTCTTATTTTGAGTAAATCAGATATTCCTGAAATTGGATTGAATATGAATAAGTAACTGGGGACATCCAGCAGTTACTCAGACTTTCCAGATGGGATTTAGGGAGGAGCCATGCCGTTTGTGGCTCTCATCGTTCCCACGATGCTCTTGCATTTCATGTTCTTCCCACACAGTCTCCTTCTCATATGCTAAGAAAATGGTGCACACCCTGGCAGTTCAAAGACAGAGTTCTTGTTGAGTTGAAACTCCATTTTGGTTGAAAGTCAGATTTGTGCTTGTCTTTGAATATTACTTGGTGTAAGTATTTGGGAGGAGGGTAGAGTCAGGGGAACTGGCCCCTCTGTTTTACTAGCAAAGATCTATGATGCCATAACTTACTTTTCCATTACTAGTGTGGATAGTTGTTGGTACTCCATGGCTTTTGGTCAACTTTTTCATCTTTTTGCATGATACTCTTAAAGGGAATGGCTTCAAAACACTTTCTAACAATCTTTTGGAATGGAATTTGCTTTCATTTGTGGCTTTTGGTGACTTGCTGATTCCTTAAGTGCTACAGGGATGTACTGGGTTATGGCCAGTGCTGCAGAATACAAGATGGGACTGTGCTCATGCAGCAGGGGCAGGCGTAGATGAAGTGTGCTTCAGAGCACTTGCGTTTTAAAGGAAGGCTTTGCATATTTGGAAACTCTTAGCTAGGACAGAATGGAAGACGTTGGCAAAGAAGTTACCTGCTCCTGTGCAAGTTTCTGTCTCTGTTCTTGGCTTAGCCTTAGATGTTTATTTTTAATATAGAGTAAGGGACATTTCCCACAACTTTATTGCTAAGGTTGGGGGAGGTGGGCAGTGCTTATGTGTGCTAAATGTGAGAAAGATGTTAAAATAGTTTGTCCCTCACTTCCTAAGATGCTGGAAATTGAGGTGCAGTGGTGGTACCTTGGACACCTCACCTGGTAGGAGTAAACTTAAAGGCTTTATTTGGCTCAAGGAGCTAAGTTTTGGTGAAATCTGCTGGTTTGATAGAAGTTATCAGGGATTAAGTGAGGTCAAAGGAAAAAGAATTGGCTCTTATGCTTATAAGCTTTTAAAATCTTTAAACTCTGCAGCTTTGTGTGGGAGGCACTGTGGGAAAGAAGTCTCAATTAAAGTTTTCAGTCTGTCAGCACCTCCTCCAGTTAGGTGTTTTCTGATGCTTCCTCTTAAGGCTGTATAAAGAAGAAATAGCACGAACTGGGTGTGAGGGACCAGGCTCTGAAAGCCCTCATTATCTCTGTTCACTTCAACACAAAGATGTTGAAGCTTTTGAAATGGAATTTACCAGAGTAATGAGAATTAAAATGCTCTTGTAAACACGCAGCAGAATTTTCTGGTATTTTTAAATAGTACCAATGTATACCAGTTTCTAAAAATCATTCCTATTGACACCAGGAGAAGAGAAGGTCTTGGAAGAAGAAATAGTGGATCCACTACTGGTGTGACATAAGCAGCCACATCAAATGCTAAAGAACGTCTGAAGACGTCTGAGCCTAAACACAGCTCAGGTTCTGAGGTATCTAAAACTCTTACAGGCCCAGCGCTCTGTACTGTTTCAGCTCATACACGTACGTATTTGTGAGCGTGCGATCTCAGTGCGGAGGAGGGAGTTGACCTGTCTTGAATTTCATCATTTACAAATGATTGAAGTTTTACTGTTCATTTGATGCATTGCAGGAGGGAATATATGTTTACCTGAAAATAACAGTACTGGTGGTCTATTTTTTTTTTTTTCCCCTAGGGTGATTTTAAAATATAATATTAGGGACAAAAGCACTCCAAGTTTGTCTCTTCCCTTTGAATTGTTGATGCACTTCTGCATCAGCTGTACTTCATAAAAGTGTGTGCAGTACATATATCACTCCACACAAGTGTGTATTGGTGATAACTTTTATGTTAGAAACAGAAACTGAACATCCTTTGATTTCTTAGCTGTGTAAATGCCAACATATTGATACAGTCTACAAAGCGTCCAATGCTGTTGAAGTATGTAAATAAGCAGTTCCTTAGGAATATTTGATGTAGATCCAAAAAAACCTTCTAACCTCACAGATTCCTACATTTTTGTGGGTTTTCAAATCTTTTAGTTAAAACTTTTCTTAATATAATTGTCATTAACATACAGAGAATAGTTTTTTTTTACTGTAGTGGCTAGTAGCTTCTTTTGGCCATCGGTACCAGTTTCAGTAGGACTGGTAACACTCAAAGCAAGGATACTGGAGGAGGGGAACGGTGACTGGTGCCTGTGTTTTAAATATAACATGCAGGATACAAAGTCTGCTAGCTTACATGCATAAATTGAGGTTTGTTGTTCCAATGCAATAAATAAATAAATATTTATTTTAATTTTTTTTTTTTCTCCTCAGTGCAGGTTACTTGTAATAAAGAGTCAGTTGTCAGGCAAGCGGTCTCTCGGGCTGGAGAAGCACAGTCTGTAAGTAACCCCCACAAGAACATGGGGAACTGGTGCAGGGCTGGAGGAGTGCTGTGACGAGCCTGAGCGCAGCTCCTGGGAACTTCCCCGTCTGTCGTGAGCTGCAACCCCAGCTTCACTGAGGAGGAACTTTGTGATAAGGGCCATTACTAGTAATTGTGTAGGGCAGTATATGAAATCAGGTACATCAAACTTTTACCAGCAAGAAATTGTGACTTTGACGTGAATAATGTTGCGCCTTTTTGTTTTTAACGAATTTTTCAGTTGAGTAAATTCTATTTAGTTTGAATTCAGTTTGACAGGGAAAAGAAGAAAAGCTCTTGGTTTTGAACAGTACAAATTTTGATACTTCTAGTTCAAGTGACTTTAATGACTTACACTCCTATAATACCGCAGACTGAAATAGATCCCAAGCTACCTGTAATATGCAATTAATTCTCCACTTTAGGTACGAGCCTAATTGCCAGTAACGTTCTCAGTGTTTTATGCGTGTGGTTTTTTTCAGTGTTTTAAGCCAGGTTAGAAATAGACTCACATTGGTACCTTCAAACAATATTTCTCAGTTTAGAAGACTGTTCATTTTTTCTCTATGAGAAAAGTTGCTAAAGTGAATCATTTAGAATGAAAGTATATTTAAGTAATTATTTTTCTTCAAATATTGGCTTATATCCCATTCAACTGAAGTGTCCATGTACAGCCAAAAACATTTTAAAGCCAAAATACCTTCTCAGCTGTATCAAGGTTGAAAGAGATTTGAATGTCTACATTAAAAAACCCCATATGTATGTTTTTAACAGCTTCAGTTCATATGAAAGACAATTGAGAGAGCTGCTTCTGTTGTCTCTAGGCCAGTTACTTCCAGATGCTGCTGTTAAAACCCCACAGATAGCATGTTGGCTTTGCCTTGAAGAAAAAGTGCTTGTTGTATGTACAAACACAAAGAAGGGAAAGGGGAAATGTGCTTTTAAAATAACTGAAAGGTCATCACAACCTCAGTCCTCTAACAAGGCATCACTGCTTTTCACCAGAAACACTTTCACGTTTGTCAAGAAATTGCTGCTGGTTTTGTTTCTGTTCCCAGAAGCTTCCACGCAATTTGCAAGCTGGTTAGATGGCCCTTTCTCATCTGTGCTGAGGATGCATTCTGCAGTTTGCTCACTTAGCTACAGAGAGGCTTTTTTTCCTTTGACCTAGACTGCTAATCCCTGGTTGCAAAGAGCAGCAGCTGTGCTTTGTCTGCGGAGGTCTGTACTGCATGCAGCCTCGTGCGTTAGAGCAACCCTCGCTTTTTGTGTTCTCCTTTTTCAGTTGCCAGAAGGGCGGCTTCCTGGTTCCTTGCTCAGAAAATCCTCTTCAGGTTTGTGGAAGTCTACAATACATGGGGATTTTATAATTTGATTTTTTTTTTTTTAACAAAAACTTAGATTTCCAAGAGCTGTTACATACAGTTTCACAGAACTGTGTGTTTGACTAAAGTGTTCCTGATATTCCAGAGGTGAAACATTTTTAGCTACTTTTTAGAAAGGTGATGAAACCTATTTCTGCTTCTGTATTAAACACCTAGTTGGATGTGTTGAATTATAGCACTGATGGATATAATGATGAATAAACCAATTTCTTTGTGTGTTCCCCCCGTTGTATCCTCGTTTAACGTGAGTACCCAGGCTTCAGTTGCTCTGGAATAGTTCCCTCAGTTCAACATACGTAGCAGTGTAAGGTGCTAGTGGTAGTTGAAAGCTAAGTTAGCACAAGGGCAGAACCCCTGCTACCTTCAAAGAGAGAAGAACTTGCCCTGTAGTTTCCCTAAGAAGATATTATGTGAAATATTTAATTAGTAAACACAAATTTCACGTTTTATGTAATCTCATAGTCAAACACTTGTGTTTATACTTTCATGTTCTGTAATAATCTTTATTCTGTAGCTGAGCAGAATTTGCAAATAGATGTAATGCTGTTCAGTACATTCCTTGAACGCTGAAGCTATGGTTTCTGAGGCGACAGACAGATGTAGCCTAACCTGACCCTTTTGCCTCTTCTTCATTTCAGAACTTCCTTCTCATTCCACTTCAGCTGGTTTTATTTGCTACTCAAAACCTGTTTTAGAGTGGAAAACATACACAGAGCGACAGCTGGCAGACTTGGAACTGAGTGTACTGTTTAGCGTGCTGGCGAAGGTTCGGTGGCTCGGGCATCTTGACCTTAGATACAGTGATTTGTGAGTGCCACATCCAGTCACTTCTGCGGGCTGAGTAAGTTGCAGGTGGCACTGAAAGTGCCACCCCAAGTAGACAGAATTGTGACAGAAAGCTCGAAGGCATAAAGGGATGAAATGGTGACTTGCTTTCATGAGAGAGAGAGAAGTGGCAGAGTTATTAAAAGGAGAATGAGATGATGACATACAGACAGCTTACTTGTGTGTGGAAGATGTTCAAGGGAAGGAAATGCCGGAAGCAAAGCTTCCAGCTGTATACAGTGTGTTTATGTATCTAAAACATACTCTGTCTTTTAGTTGGTGATTTTTGGAGATACTGAACAATCAGTTTAATCTGTTAATGAAGTTCATGTATGAAGTAAAAATCTTACATACAAAATTAACAGGAAAAAAAATGTTGTGAACCTTGTTTGTTGCCTTAAAGGAGGAACTAAGTTTTGTCCTGAGGCAGCAATTCTCATGCCTGCATTCTAGGATGGCTTTGTGATCGTACGAGTAAGTGTCTAGAAACCAAAATTGTTTCTTTCGTGCCTGCAAATTCTCATGAAATAAGGAATGGCTAAGAGGTTAATCTTTTGCTTGTCTTTTTCACCGTATTTATGAAAACACTGAGAATGCCGTGAGCTCATATACCAACCTTTGCACTGACAGCACTCAGATTTGCATCTCTCTGTAGATGTACTCACGGTATGTGTAAGAGATTGCACTTGGATAAAAAGCAACTAGTTTAAACGTAATCCAAGTTGAGTTGTGATACTGAGGAACATGCATCTTAGGAACCAAGCCACACTATTATTCAATGCCCTGTATTGTGAGTGCGCATATTCCAGTCTGTAAGACAGTGTGGACCCTGGGTTATTCTCAGTTTATACACTTGTTCAACAATTTCAAGACTGGATTCTGTCACCTTTCATTTCATTTATCACACTATATTAATCAATACCTTCATATTTCAGAGTATTTTATTGTCTTAATTTTTTTCTATGAAACATTGTCGTAGTTCAACCACGACAAACATTTAATGGAACACCTTGAGTAAGTTCATATGATCTTTTCCCTTCACAATTCAATTACTGCGTACTCTACCATCCCTTTTGTGTTCTTTATTCTTAACCTGATGATATATATTTAATTTGTCCATCGTTGTGGTTTCCAAGTCCTCACTATAAAACATAGTTTCTGTATTTGTGACAAATGGTATCAAAACAAATGCCATCACTCCAAACGTCTCCTCCTTTCCTTCTTCTTCCCCCACCTGTATAGGCTGAGCAGAGGTCCTGTGGTCTGGAACGTCCCTTTGGGCAGCTGGGGTCAGCTGTCCCGGCTCTGTCCCCTCCCAACGCCTCGTGCACCCCCAGCCCCCTCGCTGGTGGGGTGGGGTGAGAGGCAGAAAAGGCCTTGATGCTGTGTAAGCACAGTAACTAAAACATCCCTGTGTTATCAACAGTTTCCAGCACAGACCCAAAACAGCCCTGTGCCAGCTACTGTGAAGAAAATTAACTCTGTCCCAGCCAAAACCAGTACAAGTACTCTTTTTTTACTCTGGACTTTCAACAGCATAATAAAAAGAAAGCCTTCTTACAAGCTGCAGGAAATTGAACATGTAAATATTTGGATTATATTCAGGTATTTGTACACCATTGCATTGCTGAGATGTTTAGGAACATATTTTTCCATATGTGCTTAAGATGAGGCTTTTTACAGTTCATAAAGAATTTAAAATATTTCATGTTAACTTGTTCTTTTTTAAAATTATAACTTGAATGCATCTTTAGAGGGGAGTAGTATTTTGTGAATTGATTAAATAAGGATAGAATTCAGCAACAGAGCGTCCTTAAAGATTGTTGTCTTGACTTCACTGTTTTGGGGTGAAGTTGTGATCTGAGGTCAATATTGAGAGACTTGCTGGAGATCTAAAGAATTCTAGAGACTTCTCTTTATGCTCCTGGGGATCTGAGTGGTTAGCGTTGCTCAAGCTGTACAGTTCTAAATGTAATTGAGCAGTTCGTTTTGGTTAATTATCTAAACTTTGCCATCTGCTGGAGAGCCTTTTAGTGACATTATGATTTAGTCCAGTTGGAGCTCAATTAGAGCTTTCTGCCCAGTCTGTTATGTGTTCACCAAACACAAACCTACACACCAAACCCTGGTCAGTTCTCTGACTCAATTTTTAATTAAGCGTCTGGAACGACTGTGCCAAGCTTGCCGTGTTCTGTTGTGAGATTGTTTTAAGTGCAGTGGCTTTGCTTTTTATGTTTCAAACCAGGACATTTCCATGGCAATTGACACCTTTCAGCTCCCTGAATGTTTGCATGAGTATGACACAAAAATTGTCATGCCTTTTTGAATTCCGTTGTCCTCATTTATCCCAGCAGGATGATGGATGCAGGGAGGGCTGAGGGACACGGGGAAAGGCAAAAAAGAAGCTGCCACCTACGAAGAAACTGCTGCAAACAGCTGCTTTACCTTCTGTTCCCCTGCAGTCAGAAAATATTGTTCGAGGTCCATGCTGAGCAATTCAGAGTACAGACGGCTGTTTTGCATGGATATTCCGATCTGAATTTGCTCACTTCTAGAGGTGTGGGGCGTATGGAACACAGCAGTCGCAGCTTTTTTTGCTGCACCTGGGCGAATGCGCAGTAATTGCACGCTTCGTGCTGTAATTTGCTATAAGCTGTACCCCTCACTCACTGACCCGTTATGGGAAGACTTTGAATTTAGCATTCCTTTGTGAAGGCATACCTCTAAACTCTTACTGAAGCTCTGCTACGTCTTAAAGTTGGGTTAATTTAAGTTTTATGTGGGTTTTTTTCAGTGTAATAGGACACACAGTATAGTAATGCACAATGACCCCCCATGCCCTACGGGACTGAAGAAAAATGAGGAAAATACAGAGTCTTTAACTTGTTTGCTCTTTCTTTACATTCGAGGAGAAAGCCAAGTCCTTCAGAACCACAAAAGCAATGTAGTGTAAGATTTCTGGCTTCAGGAAACAGTAAGGAAGTTGAAGCGGCTCTTATCAGGACACCACAATATTGCTTTGTGGATTTTTTCAGTTCTAACTGCATTGTATTTTCTGATGGGAGCAGATTGCAGGAGCTGTGACTTATGATCCTGCTTCTCCACTTAAAGGCCATAAAAGCGCATACACAAAATTCTCCTAAACTTCAAGGACCTCTCCATGCAAGCCTTCATTGTTTCCTTAATGCATTGTAGTAGTAAGAAAGAGAAATTAATTTCAGATGTTATATCCGCACAGTGTAAAATTATTGTGGCTTAATGATGAACTGGATTTATTTGGCAGAATTCAGAGTGTGTTGGAATATTTCTCTGGGTAATTGTCAGAGTTGTATTCTTTCTAGTCTAAAAAGCTCTCATTAAATTTATGGAAGCCTTAGCTTTTCCAGCTTCCAAGGTTATGTGCTTTCTTATGAGAAACTTTATATTGGTGAGTGAGGAGTTTGGTAATTTTTTTCGGCTACATACGCAACACTGATAGACCCGGCTGAGGAGCCAGCAGCAGTGAGAGCTCTGGCAGTTTCAGACAGCGGTCGTTGTGCGGTGCACGTCAACTCCGTGCCGGAGCGGATCCTCCCATTGACTGCAGGTTCACTGGGAAGCCTCCCAGAGGACATTAGTCATCCCGTGTGCGCTCTGGAGTTGATCTCTGCGTGTCCCGTGAGTCAGGATAGCCAGAGCAAGAAATCAAGGTTAAATAAGGATTTGTTTGGCCATTTTAAGTACCCCTAGAAATATTCTGTAAATAACTTGTGTTGATTTGAACAACTGGTAAACTTGTTTGGGGAAAAACAGCAAGGTCCCAGCACCTTATCAGCGATACCAGTATGGTTTGCTTTTTGATTGTGTGTATGGGTGGCACAATACACTCAGGCACACACACACAAAAATACTGGTAAGAATATAATTGAAGCCGTTGAATCATTTTCCGCTTGTAACTGCAGTCAGTATCAAACTCTGTGTGTATTAAAGACATTTTAAAAGATTTCCATAACCCTTTGCCTACCTGCTGTGATGCCTTAGTGACTGTTGTTTTGCCTGCTGTCTAACGGAGCTGCTTCTGCACAAATGCAAAAGCATTGAGTTCGTACAGCACGAAGCAGGTGGTAAAAATACTGAACTGCATGTACAACTGAAATTAGCAGTGATGGGGGAACAGTTGAATGCAATATATCCTAATTGTTCAGGTTTCAGGAGTACTCAAAACAGAATAACTGAATTATTCTAATTTTTCCCTCATGTATTTGACTAATATTAATGTTAATATTTTTATAAATATATCTTGAGAATTTCCAGCTCAATGACGAAATGTTGACAAAAAGCCCTGATTTACAACCATAAATACATACCATTTGTAATACAGCTTTTGTTAACTTTTTTTCCAGTGTTATTCTTGAAAGTAGTCCCGTTAAGTGGGGATTATTAAGGTTTTCCTGGTTCTGTCATCACCAGCAGCAGCTACTTCTGTTTTGTTCCAGACCGTGCACCATTTTGCCACGGCGTGCGCAGCGCTGGTATTAACACACACTGCAGCTGGGCACCTCTGTCGCAGAGTACAGAGGTGTTGGTGTTCCCTGGGAAAATGTGAATTACCCTGCCTCGTTCCGCAAGATTGATTCACAACAATTTTTTTATTTTTTTTTTTAAAGTATGTCTTGGATTTAGATGAATAATTTTACCAACCAAGAAGTTTAGATGTCTTGCCTTTAGCAAACTCCCTACAGATGAAGTTTTTAGATCTTTTGACATCTGAGTTTAGAAAAGACTTTGGAACGTAGCTGTTCTTGTCCCTGTTGTCGCTGTTCTCTGACTGGGAGAGGAGCTCAGGACACCACTGAGGTGAGCCCGTAGTGATTTCTCTCTTTGGGAGATGGTTCTTTTGCCCAGCGTTTCGGTTCTTCCTTGCCACTCAGCAATTTGAAACTGGTGATAAAAACTCGGTATATTGATTTGTCCTTCAGGACATTGTGAACAAACCTAAATGTTCTCTTAGGAGAACGTTTGGAATAGAACCCTGTAAACTTTTTATCTCTTTCTGTTTCTGGGTCTGTTCTTAATAGATATTATGTACTTTTCAAATCAGTGTATTATATTAATGTCTTCTATAACATTGTGATGCTGTGTGCAAGAAGTCTGACAATATCCAGTCCTGCATAGTTGTTTAAAAAAAAAAAAAAAAACCCAAAACCTGAAAAAGCTGACTGACTCTTGTTAAATTCAAACCAAGCCGGTGTGTTTGCTGACTTAGCGTATCGTGTCCTCTAACTGCTGCAGCCTTGCTGATAGTAACCAGTTAACAATTTCCACACTGCTAACCGTTTCCACCCTTACTGGAGAGTTTTGGAGGACATATACACAGCTTATTTTAGGCACCTCAGGGACTTACTTGTCTTACCTAGTTGATGAATGAGGGTTGCCTTTTCTGACAAGTCCTCTTAAACAATTTATGTACGTGCTCTGAGGTGTATTTTAGATGAATGCTATGCTTTTCAAAGCTAAAATAACGGTCTGAATTAGAGTATCAGAATATTCCTTCTTCCTGTTAAGCTAAAGTCTGAATCCAGACAGAGACTGGGAGAGAGACTTAATGGCATACTGCAGTTTTGTGGAGTTAAAAAATAAAAAAAATTGATTGAAGAGCCAAAATTCCAGATCAGTATTGTATTTTTCCCCACCTGAAAAATTATTGCCATGACCTGCTGCACTGTGCTAATAAAACGGGCTAAGAACTTCAGAGAAGTATTTCCCTGCTAGATGTCAACAATTGTATATATATATTTATTTTTTTACCCTGTGACTGCCACTTAGCAACATAGTGTGCAGGAAGTGTCACTGTTATTCTTTCCCTTTCTCTCTCCCAAATGTAAGGGAGGGTTCAGGAAAAACACGTCATTCACAGTTGTTTTCTTTCCTGGAAATTTTTCCAATCTGACCGAAAAAAAAAAAATACAATATAAATAAATTCTTTTTCCTTGCATTCAGATGATTTGATGACGCGTGTAAATCGCTTGTTGAAATCGCCATTTAAGTTGGCAAAACTCTGCGGGTCATAAATTAGAGCTGTTAAAGGCTGTCATGTGGGTTGTGTTAGGCTGGCTGATCTCTTACGCGGAAAACGAGGAGAATTTTATTCATAATAATTTCGGTTTCTGAAGAAGAGCACACTGCTCTGTTTTTCTGGCTTAAAAATTACTTGCGTATCGTGTCTTGGAAGCCGTTTTTTTTCTGGTCTCTGCCAAACGGAGTTATGATAGTTGATTTTCACTAGGAAAATACCGGTGATCTGCTTAAGTGTTCCATAATTTCTTCCTGTTGAAGTTACTGAATGAAAAAGTAAAAAATTTAACAGACTTCACTGATCAGTAACCCAACAATGGAAAAAACAATAAGTATTGACAGATTTTTTTTTCCGAAACCCTGGCACCAAGCGTCTCTTGGTGCTGTCGTCTCTTTGCTGTTACGTAAAATGCAGGGAGTTTGCCACTCATTAATTTCAAGATGTTTTGGATTAATTGAAGAACGGTATCTCATTATTTTTTTTTAAATTGTATTAATTGGATTAAATTTATCAGTTCTCTTTTGATTAATCCTCGGGGAGCTATGTTTCTACACGGCAGGCTGAGCAGATTGTGGAGGAGAGGCTGTCACAGCAAGCAGATTTTGGGGAGCTGAGGAGCTTGGATTCTGTTCTTGGTTCTGTCGCTGGCTCCCTGCGTGAGCCCCGTGAATTGCGTGAGTCGCTTGATGTCTCCGCCTCGTTCACGCTTCCCATAAAATTGAGTATTACTTACATCACACCCAGTGTTTGTCAGCGTCCTCTACATCTCCGTCCCTTGTGTGGTGTTTAAGCCCCCAAAGTAATTTCCAGTACCGTACAAAATTGTGTCCAGTTTTGCCTAAACTCTGTCCAGTTTGGGTCTGTAGATGTGACTGTCTCCAAAAAAGAGGTTTAGTGAGAAATTTCATTGTTAATAATTGTTACTTAATAAAAAAATAAAATATTAATAATTTAATTCATTGAATACCTTCATTCATCTACACCTAAATCCTCCTTTACTATTTTTGATGCTTATATGCTATCAGACTTTTTTTAAAGGATTCTTTAAATTCAGTCACAGATTTTCAGGCACTTCTAAACTGTAATGAGTAGGAGTAACGTAGCTCCGTTACTTTTCTTATTTCCCCAATTCGTGTCCCACTGTTTGTTACCATTCTGTTGCATCCTATTTAAGAGCCATAGATTCTTAAAGACTGAAGCGGACTTATTTTTTTAAACCATTTTTGTAGTTCCAGATGGAGAACACAATGATGTAATGCGTTTTGGTTCACCTGCTCGTACTGTTATTTCAGATGATCCAAGAGCTGTTCTGGTGATGCTTTACAGAACCAAGATGTAGTCTTTAAGGAATAGAAACCTTAATTTTATTTTTTGCTAAGCCTCCTGCTGTTTGTCATAGTAAATCAAAATAATTTGAACCGTTTATTTTTCTTTAAATATTTTCAGTGTCTTTAAAGTGTTTGCAAGCTTTTCTATATCTTAAATGCAAGGAGGAGTGGAACATGGAAAATTGAAGTATTGAAAAATATTTCTGGAGAGCCTGTGGCCAAATAAACTTCATTTGAGGAGAAGCTGAGGTTGTAGAGCATGGCTCAGCCGGAGAAAACCTGATAGTTGAGTAATACTTTGTTTTGGTTGGTTTTTTTTTTTTTTCTCCTCAACTGGCAACTACTTGATCTTAGTAGGGCACCCAAGACTGCGTAAATAAAGTATGTTAACTAGAAAGGCTTTGCGTGTGTGTGCACGCATTTTGTGTCTAAAAATAGTTTTCTTGGAACAGGATTCAATTTTGACTTTGCCTGCTTCGCTTTTAACGTGGAGCAGAGCTCCCTGTGGAAAAACTCATGTCTGTTTATTGGGCAGCTAGAGTTCCCCTGGCTTGGCACTGTTTCTTTTCAGCTCTTCGCTACCGTGTACTTCCAGTTCTTCAGCAGCAATATGTGGAAACTAGTTGTGGGCATTAAGGAATAGAGAACAGATGGTTTAGAAAATGCCTTTAAAATGGGTATTTTTTCCTTTAAAAGTAGTTTTGAACGCTGCCTGACTTTTTTTTTTTCCAACTTACTTTACTAATTATTTCCACTTGCCCTTCCTTAATTCTAAGTGTAAGAGAAAAATTGTGGAGTTAATATTTTTAAACCTGGTATCTAATAGGCAAGACTTTATTCGATAAGAATAATTTTGTATTTCTACTGGGAGAATTAACAGAAGAATATGGCATTGAATAAGATTTTAAAATCACATTCTAATACTGCAGAAATACTTCCATCAAATAAACAGACCAGAGTCTTCTCTGCTAATCACGAATGCTGACACAGAATTGTACAGTGACTTTTCATTCTGAACAGCTCAGACCAGTAACAAGCTTTTGAGGAAAGCAAGCATGTGTTAGCTTGTCTGTATTTTGTGCTTGCTTTGAGTTGGTTACCAAGAGGCGTACAAACGTGACAAGTGAGGCAGAAGTCTGAATTTACATGCATATGTCAGTGTAGCCTGCATGAAGTGTATTGTAATTACCAAAACGCTGCCTCTAGAAACTGATATTCTCTCTTGCCAGAACAGGAACGACAAAAGTAAAAGTTCATGCAAGGTTTTTTATCCTTGGTAAGTGCCGAGATGTGCTGATGTCTCTGAAGGTGCTGGCAGTCTGTGAACCGTTGCGAGGGGAGGTTTGTACAAGGGGGAGAGTTGCCCGTGAAGAACACTGCTGGATTCCACCCATTTGTCTTAATGGCATCATCAGAAGAGTCACTAATGATGATTTATTCACGACCCACAGAGAGAAAGTTTGGGCTCAAGGATAATGGGTGAATTCTGAAGGGAAGCATCTCTAATGATACATGGCTCCTGCTAACCAAACTCTACAAAATGCAGAAATGAAAACAATCTGTGAAGAGATGATACAAAGCTGGTCTGCTCTTAGGTTTTCAAAAGGTATCTGGAACTTACTTTAGTTTCAACCATGGCAATAATGAAAGAATGACCAAGACGACAACTGACGCTCTAACTGTAACATTAACACTTACAAGGAGGACATTTCCTAGCTTGTAAGTAGTGTATGGCACACCTAGATCAAACTTATTAGGGCAGGGTTATTAAGGTTTAAGCGGTTCTTATAAAACTGGCACCTGATGTAATTGCTTGACTATTTTAGTTTCATAAATTTTGCATTAGCAGACAGAATATTCCATGTGTAGCTAACCAGTACAAGCAAATGCTTTCTTCTTGAACTCCCCCTTCACTGTGTTTTGTTCCAGTTGCTGATTGTCAACACATTTTCTCCAGGTAAACTTTTGTTTTACTTCTGTAACAACAGAGACAAAGCTGAAATTTGAAAGATAAACCAAATTGTTATATGGGATCTGGAGATGGGAGAAGGACAAATGGAGTAGCAGTGTTCTGTGTTGACCGGTCACAGTGGTGTCAGGCTGTTCCTCCGATCTCTGAGTTTGTTGTGCCAGGTATCTCCCTCACCTTCGGCAGCACGAGTGCTAACGCGGGGTGTGTGCGCGGATGGGTGCAGTTGTGGAGGTGTTGAGGAGCAGTTTTTCAGCGGGCTGTGCGGATAAAACAGCACCTAGCAGTTCTGAAGGAACTGGGTCTAGTTGAAATGGCACCATTGTTTGATTAACAATATTGTAGTTATCATGAGGTGGTTATGTGAAAGGAAGATATTTGTGCTGGTGTTGTATTGTAGAATAATGGAATTGGCAGCTAAACTTGCTGATAGGATGCAGCGCTTACTGCGTTGCTCTGCTTTCACTAGCACTGAACTACTTTTTTGCTGTATATGCCGGAGGCTTTTGTGCCTTTCTGTGCCTTTCTGCTTCCACTGTGTTCACGTGAAGGTGTAATATCTCTGCTCTTAGCAGTAGTCAAATCCGTCATGATTCGCCCGTCTTGTTTAAAATTATTATCTCAGTGTTTGAGCGGGCTAGCCGAGACGTGGCTTACGTGTGCGTTGTGTCATGTTTGCTTCTGTGCAACTTGAAGCGCAGTGAATTAAGGATGGTTCCTCACGGAGTAATGCCGGCACAGCAGATCTTCAGTGAGTGGGGAGGAAAAAAAAAGGGTTTTTTAAGGCTGTAAATTCTTACAACATAGGAAATATTTTGGATGGTAAGATTGTTGTATAGATTATGGAAAACCAGGTTTAGACAAATATTGGGAATATCCACGCATACAGCTGTTTCCCAAGAGAACTGAATTTGTTCTTTGTTAATGAAGTAATGCGTGTCTCTGGGTGCCTTTCAGTAGTGTGTTCCAATAGACTGGTGTATGATAGAGGTACCGTGTACTTCAGGGAAACGAGAAATTTGCGTGCCATCAAACTTGTAGTAGCACTGGATTTTTAAGAGGGTTGGGGTTTCTGAACATAATTGTTTAGTTTTTAGTAAAAGGTGGGGTAAAATATTAAAAGCGTGTGTGCATGTATTTATTAAATAAACCCATGAAGGGCTTGTAAGGGCAGATGGACCATCTCCGGCTCAAAATACCGGAGCTATAAACAGCTGGATTCCTGGAGAGTATTCCGGGGAGGTACCCCTGGGTATTTGTCATATTCTTATATTGGTTAATTTTGCTGACTGCTGTTGGGCTAGGTGGATTTCTGGTTTGAGCTGCCCTTGTGTTCAGAGTATCCTCCCTTTACATACGTGTTCCCCCACACTATCTTTTGATCCATCTTCAGTGAGAGTCGTTGGTTGAACATCATGGGCATTATGCTTTAAACCTCCACAGTGTTCCCAGTTCTTTACAGGTCTGTGTAGGCCTGTCTGTGCTACATAAATGTCAAAAGATTGGCCTTGGCTGGTTACTTACTGTCCCAAGTTCTCTTCATCTGTGGCAACTTTACCTGAGGTTGCCTAGAATTACTCCTAAACAATGGGTGACGTAGGCCCAGTAACTGTTACTTCATTGTATAGTGAATTTGTCTCATAATGAAAATCTGAATTTCTGACCTATTTTGTACTGTAAAAATTCCAAAGCTTGGAAGAAGGGCTTCTAGCCTAAGCTCCAGGACTGTGTTCTTTTTTGTAATTGTAGCATATCTGGAAAAAAGCCTGCCTTCCCCCCACCCCAGAAAAATGAAGGTTCTATTTTAACTCTTCACTGTATGCTATTAACTCATGATGAGAAGCTATTTCTGGTTATACATACGATAATTTCCTCAGCTAAACTTCACTTTTTTTTTTGCTTATGCATGCTTATTTTGTCTACGTTAATAAAGTTACACTGCTCTTTATGTACAACAGTCGTCTCTGATGCGGAGACTTCAGCCACGTTCTCAACGCCATGGCTGTAATCAGCTAATGGCAGCCACTGGCTGTTAAACCAGTAAGAGTGGTCTGATCGTTAGGTGGAACGATGAGACACGTGAAGAACTTGGTAGCTCTTCAGTAAATCTCTTAATCTTAAATTCTCTTTACTCATCAAAAAGCTCCATTAGGAGATCACTGGTTTTGTTGGACGTGAGCGTGTTTGTATTCAGACATGTCATATTGTAAATTTTAGTTTAAAAAAAAAAGAGATACCATACTCACTTTAACCTTCCTTTTTCCAGTTTAACTGGTTCTTAATCAAGCTTATTCAAGTAGGTTTCTGCAGGTGTTCTTCCTTGTGGTACTGCTTGCTGTCTGTTAACCCCTTTGTTTTCCGAAGCGCGCTGGGATGTGCACAGGCAGCTCCTCTCTGTGGTGGATTTTACTCCGTGAGGTGCGTTAGGATGGTGCCTGAGGATTAGCTTAGCTGCGTGCACGCTGCCCTGTTACTGGTCGTTACCTCTGCTTTGCGGAACATCCCCAGGTCCTGTAGCTTTACAGGTCTGTGGAGCCCTGGATGGTTTTACATTTTCGTGAAGGCTTACTTTGCCAGTAAGCATGAATATTATTCATTTTTGGAGAATAATCTGCTTGTTTGGAATTAAGTTCCGCAGTTTGATTACTGTATTATGTGTTTGATTATTGCAGGCTATAGAATTCCTCCCTCTACTTTATGTTGTGTAGTTTAATCCTTTTTGGAAAGAGGTTTACTAAATAGCAAGTAGAAGAGCTACTGCTTTCCTGACTTTTCCAAGACCTTTTTGCTGCTTCATTAATAAGGTTGTCACAATAGCAAAATCAGGTCAGGAAGGAATGGCCCCCAGCCCACAACCTGACTGGCCAGCCAAAACCTGAAACAAATGTCCAAGGAAAAAGCTGGGAATGTTGGTCAGTCTGTTACACTGGCAACTGGATTGTCAAACTGGTCGTCATTTCATCAGGATTTTTTTTTTTTTTATACTTTTCATTTGATTCATTAGATCCTCGAACTTAAAAGCAAAGCAAAAAAAATCCTTTGAAATTCTGTTTTGTCTTCAACAGTGCCCTTAAAGATAGTCGTTTCCCCCCAATGACGAGGGATGAGCTGCCACGGCTTTTCTGCTCAGTGTCTCTACTCACTAACTTTGAAGATGTATGTGACTACATGGACTGGGAGGTAAGGATGTCAGATATCTCGTAAGAAAATTACTTTGATGCCAAGAAAATCTATAGCAGAGGTCACACAGCTTAAATTACCTGCATGTATTTAGTGGCGTTGTCGCTGTTTTGCTCTCTATACACATTGCATTGTGCATAGATCCAGAAGATCCTTTTGGTGGGACTGTTATCACCTTAAAAGTCAGAGCCATGAAAATGGAGTGAAGTTGTATTCTGGCCCAGTTACGCGCTCAAAGCAGGAGCGGTCTGCACAGCTGTATTTCTGTCTGAGGCTCCATCGGGCAAGGTGACGTGTGCCTGAGGATGTCCCAAAACCTCCTGCAGCACAGCTCACTGCAGAAACACGGTAGATCAGTCCACTGATTCTGGAAGGAGAATGTTCCAGTCTGAAAGTTAAGAGTTTGATTTATCTTTCCCAAAGTTTTCTTTGCTTTCAGAGCGAGTGGCCTACACAGACCCCACAAAGCCCTGGTACAATGGGGCCAAGTAAATCATTGCTCTTGTTGTTCTTTGCTAATTATGCATGGAGCTGAACCCATTTTAATTGTTAGGTTCTAGGAAACCTTCATGCATTCTCTTGGGACAGCAACATGAAATAAATTAAGCTGCAAATGCTGCTTTTAGAGTTCTTTTTGGGAAGATATACTGCAGGAAGCGTTACTCTGTATTCCTCTGCTTTTTCCCAAATTATTTGGTATTAGACACTTGCAAAAACCAAGTTACTGGATTTAAGATTAACTTCTTCTCTCAGTCAGTATGACTGTTGTGTTGCTCTTTGAGTCTATACTTGAGTGGACATAAAAAAATTGAGTTGTCATATGTGATAGCGGACATGTTACAATGCCAGAGACACTGCACAAGTTACAGTCCTTCCCTTTGGTAATGACTTAGCCCTGCAAAGTATTTAGGATTTCTTACGAGAAAACAGGCTTTCTGTTCACCCATAACAAATGTATACTGAACAGAAGTTTCATTTGTTGTTAAAATGGTAAGAGGCCCTGCTGTATGAGAGTGGTGGTATCCAGCAGTAACCAGCATTATGAATGTTACAGTAGCCGAAAATCTAATAAAAATGTGTTTCCTGTTCAGCTCATAACGACAAGGGCTTCTTCCCTTCTGATACGTAGTTCTAAATGAGAAGAATCTAAGTTTCCTTTGGAGTTTTATCAGCATGTTCACCATAAACAGAACTAATCATTTTTGGGTAATGTCAGACCAAAGGAATAAGCCTTGGCTGAAGCTGTGTGTGCACTCTCAACAAGAAGCTTTTTTGGGAGAAGCAGTTTGTCCTGTCACTGAGCCCTCAGAGTACTGTAAGCAGTGTTTTCAGGTAATCAAAGCTGTAGTGACTTTTAATACTAAACCATGCTAGGATCCAAAATGCAAACTGGTAGGGTTTTTCCGCTTTACTGGTTTGACTTCTGGTGGTGACTGTAGTGATGTTTTCAATTCAATTTCATTTATTGTAACTTATTAAAAATCAGACTATATCTTGTTGCAGAATCCTCGAGACTTCAACAACAGTGTAAACAAGCTTAATGCAGAACTGTAGTCTTCCTCAGTTCTGATTAATTTTAGGAATTCTCATGATTCTTCTGATTGCAAAGACTTGATTTATGAGGGAAGAATGGAGGGGTCAAAAATGTGATGGTCTTTGTGTTATCCATTTCTTAGTGGCTCTCTCCTATTTCATTTAAGGTTTCTTAATGATAGCTTTTTAAAACCTCTGGCAAATTCCTAGGAACTCAAAGAGATGGTCACAAAGTAGGTTCCACGATTTGGGTTTTTTGTTTGTTTTGGTTTTTTTCCCTCTTTCCCTGTAAGTTAAACGTGCTTATCAAGTAATTGTATCATATGTAGATGTGGATGATGCACAAAATTTCCATGGAAAAGGGATGGGGGGGGGTGTATAAATATGAGAAAGATGAGATTTATAGTTGTTAGTCCTTGGAAGAGTGACTCATCGCTGTTTGTGCCCCTGTCAGTGAGACAGCTTATATCGTCCCTGTCTCTGTCAAGGGAACTGCAGTGAGGCGATGTTAATGGCAAAAAGGCATTTTGGGATGCCTAGAGGATGACGTAAAGAGAGATCCTGCGTCTTTCATCTCATGTAATGCTTATTTACAGATCATCCTGAAAAACACCAGCCTGGTTGAGAGACCTTACTTCTGTAGGGATGCTACTGGGGATCTCGTGGGAGCCAGTTCAGCAGTTCGGTGACAGAGGTCACAATATTTCAAAATTGCCAATTTGGACAACTCTGCTCTGGTGGGTTAGAGACCAGATCATTTGGAGACACAGCTCAGGAGTGCCTCCTGTATCCTGAAGCAGTCTGGTAGATCTTCTTTTCCCTGATTAATGAATTACCTTCCCAAACTAAATACAGTAACGCTTCCGTTGTGAAAAGCAGTGTGAGATCCTTATGCAGCAGAAACTTCAACCAAGGAAAGAGCAGGTAGGAGTGAATTGACTGCTATTAGCTCACGTATGATATTTCAAATTGCTGCCATTTTCACCTTTTGTAAAAGTAACTAGGAGAAAGCACAAACCTTTAACGAACCGCTTCAGTGCCACGGTTCACGAGGATGCTTCCCGAAACATGATTCGTATTTTCATTTACATGTGGCTTTGTAAGAATTGCAGGGCACTTGTAGTGGAACAGATGCAGGGGTCTGAAATGGACACTGGGAGTGTGGGAATTGTTTCTTCATTTCTGCTGGGCAGAAGCCATGGAATATTGCTGTGGTCCGTTGCTGCTGGGGTGGAGTTCACAACCTCTCCATCTCAAAGAAACTCTTAAGATACGTTGAGAGGGTACGGCTGTGAGGTACAGCATAATGGCAAATGATTTAATGTGTCCCCTGTGTGCTTTTTTTTCCTAGAAATACAGAAGAGGAAAGCAAAGTGCCTCTACTCCTTCCCTCTTTATTTCATCTTACAGCAAATGAATGCCTTTTTAATTTATTTTCTCCTTAATTTAATTAAGAATCTGTGGGTTTTTGCTAAAAGGTAAAGCTTGTCTTGCTAATTAAGACCCTCTCCCCATTTTTTAATTAAAACAACATAAAAATTGTGATTGTCTGTAATTATAAGAAGACATTTTCTGTAAAACATTATTGTGATTCCCACAGGGTAATAAATAACTAGAATTGACCAGCAGCTCTTCCTTACAGTGTCTCAAAAGAGATCTGTGCCCTGAACTTGCTGTTCTTCAGTAAAGTCCAACCTGCAGAATTGCACATGCTTGCTGTGTGGATACAAAAGCCCTTTGGCCTGTGTGCGCTGGTTTAATTATTAGCTTGGATAGTTGTCACCGGTAATGCTGACTGAAAGGTGACTTTTCGTTGTTGACAAAGTCAGTACGTTTAAGAGCTGTGGAAATGCTTTCCTTCCCGCAAGCGCAGCGGCACCAGCGACTCTTGCAGCTTATGTTCCTTAGAGCAGAGAAGAGAGAGTTTTGATCTCAATATTTTATTCTCTTTGGATGATATTCAGTGATGCCATATATGTAAATAAATGATTAATTTTAAAAAGAATGCTTGTCATGACGTGGAGAGCAAATCTCCTGAGTAGTTGTCTGCGTCCGTTGTCAAATCAGAACTGATATTTAAACCCTACGAAAGATGTTCAGAAAGAAACCAATGTATTCTCTACCAAGGTGAGGCTCAAAAGCTGTGGAAGTCAGGTGATAAAAAGTGAGGTCAGGTCCTGATAAGCAGCAAGAGTCGCTTAATCTGAAGGGCTCCGTTTCCAGACAGGTTTGTATACAGCTCTCCCCATGGTCCTCGTTAGGTCAGTAAAGGGGAAAGCTGCTGTGTTCTGTGGTCTCGTAAGGAATCCTGTACAAGTTACAGGCCAGATTTTTTGTTTTATAGCTTGCCGCTGTTCAAAGATGGAGCTGACTAACCGTAAGCGAGCAGAAGGATTCGTCGTTACCCGGAGCAGCCTGATCTGGTTCATCATGCAGTTACGTGAACGCTTGGCCTGGTAGAACCGAAGCAGGCAGGCAGAGGTTGTCCCAGTTGAACTGGGGTGCTGGAGGGAAGGGTTGTACATCGTGCCGTGTCTCTGGTCTTGAGTGGAGAACAGCAAATAGTGAGTGGGCTGCAGGAAGAGGCAGACACTTGTTTCTGACACCAAGGAGGTGTTGCACTTCCCCAGCTCTGGGATATTCCATCTGGATTCTGTTACCTGCTTCAGTATATTTCTGACAAAATGTTTACAATTCATTCATCTTAAACTAATCAGTGGTGATTGCATACAAATCTCTTACAGATTTCAGTGCTGTGGATAAAACTGAACGGAATGATTATTTGATGACAATTTGCTCCATAGTAAACTAGAAGCTTAAATTTTAACAAGGCTTGAAGTGTTAGATGCTCATACGAATTCCATGTTGATCGTCTAACGAGGGCAGTGTTATTTCTTCCTCTCAGTGTGGTTGGGGAGCCAGCACAAGAGGAGCAGATTCGTAAACTGTGTTTGGAACTTTGAGTCAGAACAGTCAAACGTGAAAGTTGCTTAAACTTTGGTTTTGGGGTGGGTTTTGGAAGAGTTTTTTCTTAGCTCAACTGAGATAGATGTAGAGAGAGAGGTGTTATGGGGAATAATCTAGCAAGTGCCAGAAGCAATAAATATGTGTGTGTGTGTTTTCCCCCGTACTGAGGTGTGCATACGTAAATGATTCATTAAAAGAAGAATAGGTATAAATGAATATCCATGTGTAAGTTCTGTTGAGGTCCCTTCAGAAGTAAAATTAAAACTGCAGTTTAATGCAGTACTTAGATTTAGTGAAAGATGTGTGGATTTTTTTAATTAATATTGTCACTGGACCTAGTATCAGGTAGCCTCTGCCCATTTACACAGTGGGACAAAAAGTTTATATCCACGAGTACTGGATACGTAGCATACAGTACTGAAATCCTACAGAGGTGTTTCTGTTGGAGGAGATGGGTTTGTGCCTTTCCACGTCTCTCTCCATAC
Source organism: Chlamydotis macqueenii (assembly GCF_036417535.1). NCBI lineage: Eukaryota > Metazoa > Chordata > Aves > Otidiformes > Otididae > Chlamydotis > Chlamydotis macqueenii. The sequence continues at coordinate 3,993,860 of NC_141566.1, forward strand.
CTCCCTTCCCCAACAGCCGCAGCCTGAGCAGACTCCTGTCCGTGTGGGAGGCCGATACGGCAATGGCGTGGCCTTTTCGCAGCTCAGGGTACCTGTGTGTAGTCCTTTCCCTAAGGAATGGTGATGGACGAGACAGAGCTTACGTTCTGTCTGCAGAAGATGGTTGTTGACTTTGTTTTTCTGAAGTGCATAGGCAGATGCTGCTGTTCTACAAAAACTTGCTTGCAGTGTATCAGTATTTTTGTTTGTGATGCGTGTTGTAGGTTTTGTGTAAAGTTCTGCGCCGAGCCTGGTAGACAAGCCAGTTACAGTCCAGTTAGTGCCTTCCAAACCTCTACCTACCCCTTACACCCCATCTTAGAGAGGAATATCTTGGGGAAATTTCACAGAATTTTTCATCAATGCAGGAACGTTGGTCTCTTGAGGAAGTGAAAATAAATTCCTAACTGTGCCCATGCCAGTCTTGCATCGATCATTCTTATTTTGCCTGTGTGTGGCTTCCATTTGTTTAACTCGGGCCTGGTTTTGATTAACTGGAGTTAAACAATGAAAAGCCATTTTTCCTGGACGGCTTAGCTACGCGGTTGGAATTCATGCTTCACGGAGTGCTGTGACGTTTTCCCAGCCGGAGGAATTGTGGGTGCAGTTGTGTTGTCTTACTCATTTTGCTCTACATCTTTATTTTCTACAGACGTGGGCCTAAAAGTCCGTTAAAAACAGTTCACAGGAAACATCCGGTGCAGCGCAATTACCTACTGCTGGAATTTGCGCCACACCTGATGCATCACTGCTGCTCTGGGTAGTTTCTCATGAGTGCTGCGTGGTCGCTCTTACGCAAAACAGTTGTGTAGAACTTAGAATGTGACATTCTGCAGAGTTTGAAGGTGTGCACAACCTGAAAATATTCGGTCTTGGTGATTAGGCAGTTGAATACAGACAGAAAATCACCAGCTGCAAAAACTTACTCTGGTCTTGGGATAAACTCGGTAGGCTCAGTTCCGCTTCTAACACTTTCGTTTTACTTTCCGGTCCTTTAGGTTTGTAATTACATCATCTGAGTGTACAGATTTGAGATCTCTAGGGATTATAGATCCGTGCTATGGAAGGTAACCTGATAACCGTGTTATCCAGGTTGTGAAAGGTTTAGGAGTGGTCGCTAATGAAATAGCGTGTTAAAATTACAATGCACTGAATTCATCAGTCTCAAAGTAATTTTTCCTATGTAAGAAATGTTAGGTTCATGGGGAAAAATTGAGGCCATGGCCAGCCACAAGAGAGACTCTTCCTCCCATTTCCCCATGCTTATGTCATATGTAAAGATTAAAAATAAGGTCTTAACATAAGCAAATAGGGTAACTGAACAAGTGGTAGAGCTTTGTAAATATTCCTTATTTGTTTTTTAACTGTCGAGGAGTTACAGTGAAGTAGGTTGTCACTGGAAAAACTGTTACGGCATTTTTTGGATTAATTTTGTGTCCAAAAAGAAGTGCCATAGCAAATAACATGATTCCCTTTTAAACATAAACTGTTCATTTCCACAAACAATCTTGGAAACTTTGGATTTAAATGGAAATAACATCATAGTTATGTGAGCATGAAAACGTAAAACTGTCCATCTGCTAATACTTCGTGTTTTTGCACAGAACTCAAAAGCAACAGAAAACTCGCTGGCAGTGGAATGTCTTTTATGGCACGCCTGGGCCAAGTGCAGGTACTAGCAACAGAATTATTGTACCGTGAAAACAGGGGTGCTTAAACAATGCCCTGGCGAGGTGTCTAGCCTCATTTTATTTTATTTTATTTTTTCTAACTTTTTTTTGGCAGTTCAACTTTATATGCATCTAACTCCGTGGTATTAGTAATTTTGCTTTCCATGCTGGCATTTCGTCCTGTTAGAGTGCTTAGTAGCATGGAAATAGGAGTCTGAAGCGGAATACTTCGGAATATCTCCTTTTCCTTGTTATACATTAGCACAAGTTTTGAAGGCTCCAGGCTTGAGCTCGTAGTGTGACATCTTCAATTGTTGAGTTGTTACTGTGAGCAAAATGAATGCTCTAATTGAAGCATCGTTAGATTTGCCGGCTGTTTGGTTGCCTGCAGGTGTATTCTGGTGATTTTGTCAGCAACAGCATCGCTGGCAGTGTTGAGGGAGAGAGTAGACTCGGAGACAGAAGGACGTTTGCATCTCAGCTGCCTTTGCGTCACACCAGAAAGGAAGCTGTGTGGTGGGGAGCCGAGGACCTTACCTGCGCTGCTACCGACCGTTAGCAGGCTGCGAGGTGAACACCTTTCCAAAAGCCTGCGTTCACTTCAGTACCACCTCTTGAAACTCTTTGCAAAATGACGTTAACCACTGAAAGGTTCACGTTGTGGCTTTTATCGTGTTAGAAATCCCTTGTGTCTTTTTTTTTTTTTTTTTTTTTTTTTCTTCAATGCGCTAATAAAGCTGCTGATTTCTTGCAGGTGGGTGTACACGGCATTAGAATAGAATTCATCAATGAAAAAGGATCGAAACGCACCGCCACCTACTTACCGGAGGTTGCGAAGGAGCAAGGTCATTGTTGCACTTTATTTCATATGATCTGGTGAAGAATTTAAACGTACATATAACCCTAAAATTCAATGTTTGACCTTGCACTGCTGTCAGATGATGGAGCAATATTCAATTGTAAGAAGACTCTTATATGAAATGCTGTTACGTGCCTGTGTCAGTCCCCTGTAGGGATTCAGTGAACTGTAGCTGTTTTTTCAAGAAGTCATAAATGCGGTGTAGCTCTAGGAGAATAAAATACGGAGGGGTCGTACAGGGCTGTCGGCCAGCTCTACGGTTGCTTAAAGCCACCAATTTTCATACAGCTGTTACGCTGCGATGCTAGTGACGTGCAAAGCTGTGTTAAGTGACGGGATGTCTGGTCAGTTCCCTTAACAGCTGATTGATCCCTAAATTTGCAATGATTGCATCTTAATCTTTTACATTTTTTTTTTTTCCTTTTTATATTTGAGTTGGTCTACTAAGGAATAGGATGAAACCTTTACTGAGGGTCATCTTTAATTGATAGTTCTGTTTCCAAATAGTCACTTGAAATCTTAGAGGCTTTCTAAGCTTTTTAAAATTCAAGAATTGGGAGCGGGGTGTGTGTGTTTTGATTTCTAAATAGTTTTAGTAGACCATGCATTGCAGTCTGACTTTCAAGTACCCCAAACTACCTTTTTTTTTTTTTTTTAAGTAATAATGTGACTAATCTAATTGCATCTTTTGGAAATAATATGTAATAGCTACTTAAAGTATTAGCCTTTTAAATCAATAAATGAGAGTTTTGCATAGCGTTAAGATTTTATTGAGAACAGTAATGAATCTGTATTTTTAATCCATCACTTTATTACCCAGCCACCCCTATTATAATACAGTGGTTCTGAAATTAGAAATACCACTGTAAAGTTAAATGAAGAAGTCTAATTTCTGAAATTCTTTGCACATGTTCAACTAATAATCCTTATAAATTTTATACAGAAATTTAATTTTTCGTGCTGTCATAGCCGTTTATAATGTATAAAGTGATTTGTGATACGTGATGATACCTGACCATTTCAGAAAAGTAAAATTTTGTATCTTGCCCCAGTGTAGGACACCTAGATGTGGCGGGTCTACTTGTAAAATACTTCAACTATGAGATAAAAGTGTATGTTGTTTGTAGAGTGAACTGTGTGTGTAAAGAAATCCTGTATGTCATATTTCCTTCAGCCGTTCTTAAGTAGGGGAGAATGTTCTGTTTTATACAGAACTTCAGCAGAGCGCTTTGAATCCCAATAGCACTGCGTACTGGACTGTGTTTTTGCAACATCTTTTCTTGTTTCTATGTCGCTCACTAATTTCTACTCCTTTAAAATTCCCCAGGATGGGACCACATTCAAACCATAGATTCCTTATTGAGGAAAGGAGGCTACAAAGCTCCGATCACCAATGACTTCAGGAAAACGATAAAGCTAACCAGGTATGCCTCGCGGGCTGCTGCAGCTCAGTCCTGTTTCGGTAGTGCTGTGCTGTGTTCGTTCCTGGTAAGTGCTTATTTCCATATCCAGCTTTCCTGGATATGGTATTAATTACGTATTTCATTTCGCAATGGCAGCGTGGACTTCGGAGAATATCTGGGCCTTGCGTGGGGGTTAGTGGCACTAAGCAAGAAGGAAAAGGCTGCTGTTAAATCAGGCTCGGGGTACCTGCAGGGTTTGTTTTGTAACTCTGCAAAATCCTAGCAGCACGTTAGCTCTTGCTTTCACAGTTTGTTCCTGGGCTGTAACACAGGATTCTGCGATTCAGTGTCTGTTGGAAGGGATCGCTAGCCATCGTCGGCTTGCGTTTGAGCAGATGGTGCGCTGTGGGTCTGCTGCTGGGAAGTTTCGGACGCCCCTCAGCACCCCAAAGCCAGCGTTGGGTCAGCTTCATCTCCTCTGGAGCACAGGTTGCCCTCTAACAGGTGTTGGGTGTGCAGAGCAGGTCGCTGTTTCAGGAGTCAGCGTCCCAGTTAAACTGTGTCAAGGTGTTCGCAGGAGTGAAGGCATTAATTAGTATTTTATTTCATCTTCTGTCGCTCTTGCACAATTTGATTTTGCCAATTCAATCAAATGTGTTCTTCAGGGCTTCCTAGTGGGTGAGGGACAAAATATTTTAGAATTAGCAGCAGATATTCTGGCCTATTGTAGTTGGTGGAGGAGTAAATGTCTCTAAGAACACCTGTAAAACTACATTTTTACAAGCTTGCACTGTAAAATGACTGCTAAACTCTAGTTATCTATTCCATGCTTGGAGAAATAAGGATTTTTTTAAAATCTTGTGACAGAAGGAAGTATTGACTCGAACTCTCCAGGGAGAGCACACCTGGCACACTGCTCATACAGATAGCACAGTTAGGATACTTTGTCCAAACCTGTTGTCCTCCATCTCTTTTATCAGCTTTTAGGGACTCGTAGGACCACAAGATTAGTTCTAAAAATGCCACATATATTACTTTTGTTCCTGTGTTCTGATTTCTTTGGAAATTCTTCCCTCCTTAGTGCAGCCAGGTGTAAGCTAGACGTGACTTCCTTGTCCACAGCTAAAACCCAGCCCTTTCATTTCAGACGTCTGGAAATCCTTGCATTCTCCTGGTAGTTTGTGCCCTTTTACAGGACAGAGACCCAAGATTTTGGTTCTTTTTGCCTTCCACGTTTGTCATCTTAATCTACAAGTCTTGCTATTACTTAGCAGTAGTTTATGTTTAGGCCAGATAGAAGGCAAAGCATTCCTTAGAAAAAGAAATATTTTACTATTAGAAGAATTACTTGTTCAGTGATCACGTGGACGAAGAATAAAGACTTTGCGTTCCAGTGACTGTTCAGAGTTCTGGATTCTTGTAGGAACCCGATCGCTGTGGAGCAGCAGTGCCTAAGGAGAACGTGCTGTTCTGAAGGTTAAATTGGGGAGGAAGGATTTGCAGAATCCAGCTGAATTTGCAAATGCAGAACCCCAGTCTCCTTTAATTTATTTCAGCTGTACGCCTTATTAGCTTCTGTTCAAAAGGAATACATGGAGACAGCTGAGGGCAAGAGTAACAGTGCTGCAGTTATTTAATAACAATTTCTGTTCACCTCAATAAAAAACAACATATTCTTCCAAGAAACAAAAATTCTGTGTAGCACATATATTCTTCCAGCTACATGATTTTCTTTGGAGCAATGCATGTGAGCACAGAACAAACCAAAACAAGTAAACCCCCCTAAAAAAACCACCAGGACCCCCGTGTTTAGTGTACTTAGGTTCACAACATCCAGCTGCTGGCAAAATCACCGGCCTGGTAAGTGGAGTAAACAAAGCATAGTTTTTAATGTCCAGAATATTTTCTTTTTTTTTTTGCTATTTTATTCGCTTAAAAACTCCGCTTCTGCTAGCATATTATAAACATTCGTGTTAAAATCTGAACCATTTCCCAGCATCAGCAGCGTGGCCCGGCGGCCAAAGGGCCAGCCGTGTCCTGGGGTGGCTCGGGCAGAGCACAGCGAGCCCGCGGAGGGAGGCGATTGTCCCGCTCTGCACTGCACTGGTGTGGCCCCACCTCGAGCACGGGCGCCTCAGTACAAGGAGGACATCAAACAATTGGAGTGTGTCCAGAGGAGGGCGACCAAGATGGTGAAAGGCCTTGAGGGCAAGGCTTTCGAGCAGCAGCTGAGGTCGTGGGTTTGTTCAGCTCGGAGAAGAGAAGGCTGAGGGGCGATCTCTGCAGGTTCGTCAAAGGGGGAAGGGGAGCGGGGCGTGGTGATCTCCTCTTTCTGGTGACCCGTGGTAGGGCACAAGGGAGTGGAATGGAATGGAGCTGCGTCAGGGCAAGTTCAGACTGGACGTCAGGAAAAGGCTCTTCAGTGAGAGGGTCGTGGGTCACTGAATGGGCTCCCCAGGGAAGTGGTCACAGCACCCAGCCTGCCAGAGTTCAAGGAGCGTGTGGGTGGTCCCACGAGGAGCAGGGAGTTGGACTCTGATCCTTACGGGTCCCTTCCAACTTCAGATGTTTTATGATTTGGTGACTGTAGTCTAAAGAGAATGTAGCTCCACTTCGTGTAGCTGGGATTATTTAACAGCAGATCTTGGCAGACAGTTGGTACTGATTGTTTAAAACCAGCCCAGTCTGTAGTGGTTGTTCACAATTTTTCTCCTGGGTTTTAAGCAGAGCTAGCTGAAGATGTGGGACATTCTCAATAAATCATCATGAGTTTCTATTCCCCTCTACTTACATAGTAGGCAACAATTTTTAACAGCTCTGTTTACTTAAAATATTTTTCAAGCACTTGTGATTTGTCATGTGGTTCAAGAATGACCTTGACAGCCATGCTGGTTCCTCCCTGCCCTCGTGCAGCTGAAGTTGATCTTCTGACAGCAGAAGTACGGAGCTGTTCGCATTAAACGTACCACTGCTGCAGTGTTTTCCGTGCTTACAGCTTCCCGGTAGCAGATCTTGAATTTGCCGCTTTGCTCTTTTCCAGGTACCGCAGTGAGAAGATGACGATGAGCTACACAGAGTACCTTGCCCATCGTCAGCATCATCACTTCCAGAATGGTATTGGGCACCCCCTTCCACCGTACAACCATTATTCCTGACACTGAGCCGCATGACCAGTCACTGGACCTCTCTGCAGACCTCTTCCCAGGAGACCCTGCCCCTTCTTGGTCTAGCTATCTCTATTACTGTACCATTTTATGATGATAGTTTCCGTTGCCGTGTTGAGGCTTCTTGGTTGGTGAAGCTCAGCATGGCAACGGGAGGGAAACTGCATTACTACCGAGATCCCATCCTTTTTTTATTACGGAGTCACTGCAGATTTTTTTGCAGCATATATATAGCCCTTGGGTTTTTTATAAAATTTTAAATTTCTACTTCATTAACGTTGAATTATATCAATCAAGGCTTTCTGTGACTGTGGATGGAAGGAAGAGTTTGAGGCTTACAGTTAGGGATGCTTTGCTTAGCGAAAAGGCATTTGTGGCTTTTGCGTTAGTAGGTGTGCCAGGGAACGAAACATATCAGATTCAGGTATGATACCAGACAATGAATTGCATTTTCGTGACGTTCCTAATCACGTCGTGTGTCCGACATCTCACCCCACAGCAGAGATTTCATGTAGCGAGATACATGAGCTTCAGCACTACAGCCCGGCTGTCAAGGCTGACGTACAAAACGCTTTTTTGGATGAAGAGAAGCAATTCCGTGTACAACGAGAGGTGGTGTTGTACGTGGAGCATTTCCAGAACCAAGTGGCCTGACTGGAGGGCATGACACAACCCAGTAGGATACCTTTGTCTCCCACTCTGTGCTGGGAATCGAGGGCGGACCAGCCCCGCCAAGACCAGTGGGAATAACGCGTTTGTGGTGAGAGGATGCCGTTCTGATGATCTCAAATTAGGAGTGACATTTGTGTTTCCAAACAGGCTGGTGAGTAGCAGATCTCGTATTAGGAAGAAAATGGATTTAGATTTTAGTGCCTTTGACTATGACATAACTATATGCTTACGTATAAAATTCATAGAAAAATACAGCAAATACACCAGACGTTCCAGCAAACTGCTTTGAGTCTGCTCTGGCGTCAGGTTTGGGGATTTTTTTTTTAGTGAGGTTTTTTTTTGTTGTTTTTTTTTTTTTTGTAGCAAACCTATTTTGGAAAAGAAAAATCCCTGGTTTGTTCTTTCTTCTGCTTTTGAACTTGTTGGGTTTGATCAAGTCATGAATAGTTAGATGAAGTTAACTATTGTTTAAAACAGAAAAAAAGACTGTTGTGAAATAGCCCAGGACAAGTATGCCACGAGTTTGCGCGTTCTCATCTGTGACAGGAACAGTACTGTCAGTACTGCATCATAACTCTGATACCCCTCCCCGCGGCAGAAGAAAGAAAACTGTTTGGAACTTTTTCCTGCTGTAAAACTAGGATTTAGCAGAAGGTACGCGTGGTGTATTTGCGAGCCCGGTACGTGGAGGAGCTCGCTCCGTGCTCGGGTGCCTGCAGAGCTCCCGCTGATACCTGCGGTAGGTCAGTGCGATTTCTAGGGAACAACATGTTCTAGAAAAGACCTTCCTAATATGAGTGAGTCAGCCACAGAATGCAGAAATTCCAGTTAGTTTGGATACTGAATGTTTGTAAATGTATAGATATATAAAATCCAAATAGATAAAATCAATGAAAATGCAGCTGTTAAAAAAAAAAATAATCAGACCAATTGTAAAAATGTTTCGAAACCAGATGCGGATAAATTACGCTCATCCCTTACGCGAGGTTAGCTTTGCCACTGAATTCCTGCGGAGGTTCTTGTGGAAGGTCTCTGGTATTCCTTCATCCACAGCATCTGATGTCCAAATAGGAACACTTTCAGTTGTGATGCCTTAATTTATAAGCAGAGGGCCTGAAATTTCAGGAGCCGAGAGATGCCAGCCAGAAGCTGCAAAAATTAGTAGATGTTTATACAGAGGCTATTTTGGATGATACTGTTGTCTTGTTTCCACTTGGGGAACACTTTTACATGGCTTAGCCTTCAAGTGGAAATGGTGAACAAGTGGTTACCTGACAGAGTTGTGTTGGCTTTTTTTTTTTTCCTTGCCCTTATAGGGAAACTGAGCACAAACCGAATCATTCTGCTGCAAAAAAACAAACAGCCCACAGTCATCCAACCCCGTCTTTCTCTGTCATCTCGTTACGGCGTGCTCATGCTTCTGTGTGAGCTCCTTGTTAGAAGTTTTTTAAAAAGATCTTATTATATATAAAAATATATATGTATTGAAAGGTGCTAATCAACCTCAAGCAGGTCACGTGACTGGTCATGCGGATCTAAAATCATATCAGATTTTTTTTAGAAAAATCTTCGATATATGCAGATGTTATACAGAATTTCTTACCAGTGTAATAATGATATACTGATGAATAAACAATCCTGCAGGTTTTGAAGGACAAGGTCAGCAATACTTCCCACCATGGCTTGGGGGGGAACGGGACAGTTCTGTCTCCTTTTTGTATACAGCAGAATGCACAACGCATCTTTGTCTATCTCCTGGTAGCTGTTGCTTACAAATACCCTTCAGAGGGTGTTATACAAACTGTAAAGGTGTGCTTTCGAAATGAGTTAATGCCAGACCCTTCTGGACCAGAGTTTTGTATCACTAATTAAACTGTTACAGAGTCTGTGGTCAATCAGATTGTATGAGATGATTATTATTATTTTTTTTTTCCAAAGATTGGAATAATCAGTCTATCTACAGTGTTTCTAGGGCACCTACCTCCTCAGCACGCGAGTGCTGAACGCTACGGATCGTTTCTGTGTAATCGTGGGTTTCTTTGTACCAAACACGCAGTTCACTGTGCCGCGCTGGGACAGAACAGGGCTGTTCGCTGCAGCCGACCGGCAGCGGCTTTCACAGCTCTCCGTCCCGCCTGGTTACGGTTAGTACCCTTTGAGATACATTGCTGGGTGTAGATACAGGTTTTTTTAATTTGGGGTACTTTATGAGAAGTTAAGGTACAACCCAGTAGCTTATTTCACTGGTTTTAAGTTGGAATGCTGTTTTTTTTTACGAACGCTACTCAGTTTGCCTTATTCCATTAACGATTGTTGGGGTTTTTTAATTCTTTTGCTTAACGTTCCTAAAAACCCCATTCTGTAAACTGAGTTAGACGACAAAACCATAGACTTGACGTGAAACCGTGACTCAGTCGTGCTCCAAGTGCCCTCCCCACCGCCTGGACCGCCGCGGCGCTGGCGTTTCACCGTCTGCACCCCGCCGCCGCCAGTGGCAGGGCAGGGCGGGCACGCGGGAGCAGCCAGCTCCATTTGCACACCCGGTGTTTGTATACGGACCTCTTGACTTGTCTCCAAACGTGCGGGTTTCTAAATTGTCGTCTGGAGTAGGTGACATCTCTTGTGTGTGTTGGATCGAACCAAAGAAGCCTCCAGCCATGCCCAAATGCTGCTCCGAAAGCCTGCCTTCCAGTCCTTGCTAAATCCCTGCAGGATTAAATGTGTTAACTTTTTTATTTTTGTACAGTTTCTAACTGATTTTTGCTAGTGATGTTAATTGAATTAAGTTTATTTGGGGAGTCTGAATATCTCCATTTAAATAAACTGGTGACTTTCCTTTTATGTTAAAAAAAAAAAAAAATTTAAAAAAAAAAAAGAGAAACCCAAAGTGTGCCTCTCAGATTTAAGGGTTTCTGGTTACATTTATTCTTAAGACCAGCAATGATTCTTTATATACAAAGATATGTTTTCCTCATTTTTTTATTACTGTTAAAGAAAAAATAAAAAAGAAAAACCTCTTTCTTTGCTCTGGACCCAGTAATTGCGCTGGTACATAAACGCACTGAGAAAACAAACTTTTGTTTGAAACTTTTGTAACAACTTATGACTGTTTTTGTATATCAAAGTTGATTCTTTTAAAGATATTTGGATCTAGTTTCTAAGTTATTTTAGTGTTTTATATGTTACAGAAAAAAAAAATTACTTTAAATTGTTCACCAGCATCTTGAGTTATCTTTAATGCCATGGTGACGCAGGGGGCTCGGGGCTACCTGGAGTAGCTTGGAGAGCCTCCGTCTTTTCCTTCCCTCCTTAGGAACGCGATTGATTACAATATCACAGATTACCTGATCCCCCGTCCTTTATAACTAGATCCTCCTTCCTTCCGCATTTAATTGCTCTTAGTGTGAAGAAACTGTTGAAATGGGCATTTTAATATAAGTACGGCTTACAAAGAGAAAAATGAGGAAAAAGTGAAAAAAAAAAAAAAAGGAAATAGAAGGTTATCTGTGGGTCTGTGAGATATGGCTGTGGAAAGATATTGTAGTAGTTTTAACACTATTGTTATTACCTTTTAAATCATTTACCCAATAAAATAAGGAAAAAGAATCACCATTTCTCTTCATGTTTCCCTGCTTCATTGTGCGGCTTGCTCAGGTTTTTTGTTTTGCATTTGCGCGTGATGTTAAAGGCTGGTGAGGGGTTAGGAACGTTTTCCTGTGCGGAACTCTGTCTCTCTTTGCCCGCCGTAGGAACAGACTGGGGACAGGGGCACGCAGCGTTCAGTCTAATTCAGGTGTGAGTCACTGAACGCTCCCAGTTCCATCAGCCTTTATATCATTTACATTATTTATAGCAGTATTTATATCGGTTACCAGTTCAGTTTTGTCCTTTTTTTTTGTCTACATTTAAACAGGGAATTTTGTCCGGGCTTGGGCTCCTTATTCTCCAGGAGGGGGAAGTGGTAAACCTGACCTGGAGAACTTCATTCCCTGAGCCAAATTCTTTTAGTCCACGGAGAGACACTTTGTACCAAGTAGGAGTTAAAGGCAGCGTATTTCCTCTGGGGGGTAATTCCTGAGACAAAGACAGACATTTCTAATGTCTCCCTGGAATTCAAATCTGATTTTAGAAGTGGTTTTGCTTGCCTTTGACAAATTTGATATCAATAGATCTCAAATGCCCAGTCTTTGAAGAAAAACCAATAAAATCCCTGTAACCTTCAGATGTTGAAGATTGATGCTGCTGTTACTCCACTTGCTTTGAAGCCTTGATTTAGAAGATTATAAAAAAAAAAAAAAAAAACCACCACACCTCTGAAGGGAAAAGGTGCTTGAATCAATAGCTTCCATTATTTTTGCATGTCACATCTTTGGTAGCATTAGTTTACCGGGTAAAACCTGCTGAAACTCGCAGGCCGTTGAGGTGTACAGCTAGCTGAAAGTGCCTGTCAAAAGTCCCCCGCTCGTCCTGCTACTTCGGCCAGCGCTGTAGGTGTCACACGATACAAATCAAACTAGCACAAGAGTACTAAGGATGGTCAGAGGGGACACTTGGTTGTTCCTAATAGACGTTGGTATTAAACAATGCCAGGCTGGCTTACAATTAGAGTTACAGAGCGGCAGAGGCTAAACGGCAGTGCCTGAAAAAGGAAATTGCTTGTTTAGTGCAGCTCAGGTTTCCAAAAAAAGCACTTCATACTGGATTGCTACTTCAGCTGCTGTATCACTCTTAATACTGTTCGAGTTGTGGTCCCCAGCTGCATGACAACTTAAAACTTCTACAATGCCAGTAAATAATAATAAGAAGTAGACTCAGCGCCTGGCACAATTAGAATGACAACAAAACTGTACGGTGTCCATTAAAATGCATTTATTTGTTTTAGTTCAAAGGTTTAACAACTGTTTGCCCAGTGATCTGGACTCAGGGCACAACAACAAAAAAAAAGTCATCAGATCAAAATACAAAAAACAAGTACACAAATTACCCCTTATTTGTAAATGTTACCTCATAACCAAGTTTTAGCACATTAAAAAGTTTACAAAATTGGTAACGCACTCACAAATTATTCAGAACTGACAGCACACGTGCAGTTGAGCCGCTCCACAGCCAGCCTTGCCCTCGCCGTACCATTCTGTGCCTGGGTACCGCCGTGCTTCACCTTGAGGGTCCGGTAACTGGAACCGCAGGTTTCCCAGGACAGCATTGCGCTCCAGCCCCGGCGTCTGAGCCGCTCCGGCTCCCCGGCACAGCTCGGTTGGCGAGAGTGGTGTGGGTACGCTCGCTGTTCTGCCTGCTGCGTCCTCTGCAGCATTGAGATCATGACTCGGTAAATGCAGAAATAATTTTTTTAAAAATACAAAATTGACCCTGAAGAAAAATAAAAATCATTTAAAAAAAAATAAAATAAAAAAGCAGCTTGGCTTTGACTAAGTTACACTAAAAGCTGCAAGACAGATTTACAGCAATGTCAGTTGGAGTACTAGATCACAAAAGAAAAAAAGATCAATAGATTTGTTATGAGTCTTTGTCACTGTAAAAATGAAATCATCAGCGTTATCCGTCTGCCTCCTAAAGGGTAGGCACATACCCTCGTCCTGGGTTTTGGCCTTTTCAGAGCTTGGTTAACTATTAGGACTGATGTAATTGCCAAGAATCCACCTCTAGCGAAACAACTGCAACAGCGAGAAAATGAGCACGCCTGTATTTTCCATCGACTGCGGATGCGCAGAAAACAAATGCCTGTGGTTCAAATGCAAGACTTCAGACATAAAAGTAGAGTACAGCAATTTAACAGCTGCAAACAGCCATTTCTGAAAGAGAACTGCAACTGGGCTTTACAAAAGGCTATCAATCAAATACACAGAAATATCAAACCCCTGATTGTGGCCAGAAGGAAATGGGTAACGCTACAGTGAGGTACTCCAGAACCTTACGGTGTGGAAATGGAGTGGCTTTCACATCTCCCAGCTTCACCTCAAGCACCCGCGGGCTTCGCTTACCCGCAGACTGTGGAGCCCTGAGCAGCTGAACCTCCCCCTTCAGAAGAAACCAGATGCAAATTCTTCTTTGGTGCTCAAATAGGAGAAAGTTAAAGAGATGGAGCTCAAACACTGCATCCAGTGTCAGGGTCCTTGCCTTGGCACAATCCTCTCGCTATTCACAGAAGGAATCCCCAGGTGTGGTGGTGGAGGCAGAAACTTCGCTAGCTGGCTTTTCTGCTTTGGAGGGCTGCTCACGCGAAGGCTGCATAAACAAATCAAGTGATCTGTTTCATCGCTCCTTGTTTCTTTTGTTTGAGGTGCCTACAGTACTGAAGATCAGGAGTCTCCGGCACTGTTCGGACACCGTACATACCAACTTCTCTGGGAAGTCCAGGCATCCGCACTGCACAGCAATTTTTTTTCTGGTATTGTGCCTTGCACTGCTGCCATATAAAATCTCATCCCCAGGTACCGGCCAGCAGCTGCAAGTCATCCTGACACGGCCTACGCGCGTAACACCACAGGAGAGCATGCCCGTTAGCTTTCAGGAACAGCAGTAGAGTTTTGCTCTTTGACTTCCAGCATAAACAAGCATAAAAGCAACCAAAGAAATCATCCGTAGAGCATAACTGCCCATGAAATAAACCATTCAGCGAAAATAAAGCCAGCCTCTGCCAGGGAAGGGAATAAATAACCCCTGTGGAGATTAAACATCCTGCTTTCCCGTTCAAACCAATGTCCTGCACGTTGAACAAGCTCTGCCCGATGCATTTTCCAAACAAATATCAGAGACAGCTGAGGGATAAAGGACATGGAGTTCAACAACACTAACTTCAGAAGTTCATTCCCTTTCGGCTCCCACTCTCACCTGTTCTCCACCTTCTGAGAAGCTCGTGGCTTAAATCAAAATAAAATATTAAGTTTTTAAAAAGTCCTCAAAAAGGGGCAAGGGGAGGGAGGGAATAATTTTAACTTTTAGGCCCCTCACTACAGGAAAGCCATGGAGGTGCTGGAGCACGTCCAAAGAAGAGCAACGAAGCTGGTGAAGGGCCTGGAGCACCAGTCCTGTGAGGAGCAGCTGAGGGAACTGGGGTTGTTTAGCCTGGAGAAAAGGAGGCTGAAGGAGACCTTATCGTTCTTTCCAATACCTGAAAGGAGGCTGTGCTGAGGTGCAGGTCGGTCTCTTCTCCCAAGTAACAAGCGACAGAACAAGAGGAAACAGCCTCAAGCTGTGCCTGGGGAGGCTTAGATTGGATATGAGGAAAAATTTCTCCACCAAAAGGGTTGTCAAGCACTGGAACTGGCTGCCCAGGGAAGTGGTGGAGTCACCATACCTGGAGGTAATTAAAAAACATGTAGATGTGGCGCTTAGGGACATGATTTAGTGGTAGACTTGGCAGTGCTAGGTTAACGGTTGGACTCAATGATCTTACAGGTCTGTTCCAACCAAAATGATTCTATCCTAACTCATACAGCTTCACTGATATTGTACAACTGAAGAAGCAACAGTGTAACGTCAAAAAGAGGTGAAGGTTCCACTGCCTTCCCTCCCGCCTGACTCCAGTTGCACCACTTGACTCTTTTGCAGCAGCTCCAATACTTCTAAAATCCTGACTGAGTGGAGTAGCTGGTTTACCTCTACTTTTTTTGCTGAATTGCCATGTCCAGTCAGCCATTTTAGCAACTTAATTTGGTTCACCAAGCTCCAGAACCTGCACTGCTGAGGTTTGGAAGGGGAGCGCGAGCGTCCTGTTGGCATCGATGAGCAGTTCTGTCGACATACTCCATGTTGCGAAACGATGCCCGAAATTCCTAGTGTGACTGAAAACAACTGGAGAAAAGCATGAGTCACAGCACAGGGACAGAACGAGATGTCCGTGAAATGGGGTGAGAGGGAAGGCAGGGGCAATCACAGCACCTCTGCTTTCGGAGTCAATGGTGCAAGCGGTGCAGCCGCACCAAGAATCCTTCCGTCCAAACCGCCCGAGGGATTTCCCTCGTGTTAGCTATATTGCTGTTCCTGCTAGTGAATTTTAAGTCCATCAGAAAGGCTCACAAATTTTGCATTCCAAGCAAAATGCCCGCACTGAGCGAGACGCCTGAGCTTACTGAAATGCTTCTGCAGCCTTAATTGACCAGAGGCAGTCAACAGTGGCAAACAGCAGCCGGTTTCTATTTGTTTAGAATGCCCTGAAGCATATGACTATAGATAGGTAATATTGCAGTTAAAAAAAAAAAAAAGAAAGAAAAGCTGCTACTTTCACATAACTCAGAAATGTTTCCAGCAGCTACAATATTCTGAAGAAAAAAAAAATATAGAAATATGAAAGACTCTTTAAAAACAAGAAGTAAAGGTAAGGAAATAATAATTCTAAATAGCATTTGCAAAATTTGGCTAAATTAATTCTATTTTAATAGCAAACATTCCTTCTAAACAGGACTGAATCTGACAGAAGGCGTTTTGCCAAATTCTCAAGTAAATAAGCAAACCATGATACCCTTGACAGTGACTACGGGGAGGGACGAATCACCGCGTCGCATTCAGCCTCTCACGGCAAATGCAGTGTATTAACAGGGGCCCGCTTTAACATCAGTGCCGCATCTCAGCGCCTCCCAGCAACATCCTGCATTTCACCGTGAAATACTGAATCTGCTGAAATAAACGGCAAGAAAAATTAGAATTTGGGACATTTCTGATTGAGGTGTACTTATTTTTTTAATCTACCGAGTGAAAAATATTTGAAGCAGCCATGTTTCCCTCCCCAATTAAATTTTTTTCTCTTTTAAGGACAAAAAGAAAAAAAAGTCAACTACTACTCATTCTTAACTTTTCCTTCTTGAGGTATAAATGACTGTACCTTAACTTCAGGATATATCTTCAGGTGATCCAGCTGGAGGAGGTATGATGGTTTTGTTTTATCTTACAAGTCACAGCTTTGACAGTGCAATAAATCTATAAATTGCCACAAACTGTTGTACAAGAAAACTCCTGCAGCCCTGAAACACAACAGTCTGCGAAACAGACTCACAATTCACTGTCTGGAGGAACACACTCGAGATTTCCCATCTTTCTGCCCAACGGTTTCTCCTCCAGCCCCGGAAGATTTGAGCAAGCGCACACAGTTTGATGTTTTATGTTCTGCCTATCGACATCCCGTTCTCCAAAAGACAAACTGACAGCAAGATTTACCAGTAACCTGGAACACTTTCTTTTTGGTAGAGGCCTGCAGCGATTTGACATTCCTTTTCATACCTGTGTTTTAAATTCAGGATACAGAATGTATCAGAGCTGGAGAGAGAGAACATCATTTCATTTTGTTTCTTCACTAACCAATCTACCGAGTGAGGATCAGTGCAGGACACAGAGGAGGATTGTTTCAGAAGCTAGTAAATAAAAAAAGAAAACTCTGATGTTTACATTGGACTTTGTATCTCCACGCCCTCACCAGTCTCAGCGAAGTGAAAAAAGATTTTTGTTCAAAGTCAGGTCAGAACAGCAGATGAAGTATCACAGCTGAGACATAACGTGGGCTTTTGAAATTATTTCAACATGGTGTTTTTCCACTCACTCAAAAAAAGCGTCAAGATCTGATGGGACTTAGCCAGATAGATATTTATCCACAGCAGCTTAGAAAATAAGTAGTCGATTAAAAAAAAAAATTTTTTGAATGAGTTATTGTTCCCCAACATTTTCAACCAGCTTAAAGAAAATACAGTAGAACCTCACTGGTTTGCACACACAGCTGGGAGATCAAGCGCACATCATTCCTCTGTGACCATTTTGCAATATTCAGGTGCTGGGAGTTAAGCCAGGACGATGCACGGCAAGACGCGCTCTGTGCACAACAGTGGAGTGTCGAATGCCACTCCATTTCCTATCCCGTGATGTAAGTGTACTGACATTTAATGGAAAATAAGTCAAAACGAGGTAGCACTGCCACTCTTTGCTGGAATGTGGACAGATCCTGGCCTGATTTTAAATGGTGGATTCGCAAGATTCTACTGAAATCTACACAAAAGGTATAAAACACGAATCTTTTCCAGAATAAGGCCACTGATGTTGCCATTGGCGATAGGCAGTGAGAAACAGCAGTTAAGAAAACCCTCACTTGATGACAGAGGTGTTTTTGAGGCAATAAACTGTGGGGAGAAGTATAAACACGTTGTCCTCTCATCTCTTCTCTTGGTTTTCCAGTATCTCTGCTTCCTGTACATACTGCTCCGTGGGGAAAACGTCAGTCTATTTTCTTAGGCGGGAGTCTAAGCAAGTCCATGCTACATTTAAAGATGGGGACCGCGCTGTAGAACAGCAGGATTACGAGCTTCCCATGAGCCATGGTCATGAGAGTCTGGTGAGCAGACGCCCAGATTCGATACCAGGGCCCATAAAAAGGATCCGAGACCGCTGGGCACAACATGTTGTTCAAGTTCACTTCTGTAACCTGAGAAAGCGACAACAAATTTAGAAATTAACAATATTTTAATGTTTTATATTTTGTTTTTATATTTTTCAGACACTTAAAATGGTCATTTTGAAATTACCATAATAACAATAAGTGTTTAGATGACAATCCTTTGTTCGACACAAAGAGCAGCTTTCAGAAAGCAAGCAGGTCCAAACTCAGTTGTGCATTTAATGGACGGACTTACGCAGGTACATATCCAATTTATGAAACATTTTACCAATACTTGTGAGACATGAGATACAAATGCCCATTAGACCATGCAATTAAAAATTTGCACGCAAGCAGTTTTATCCACATACACCTGGATACTTAGAAAACTCGGCGATGTTTTTACTTTGAATGTACTTGCGAGCCTTTATTAACTCGTATTTACTTACCAGTCCCAGAATCTGCAAGATGCTGAAGTGATACACGAACATAAACCCCGTGGATAAGAGAGCCCACCAGAAATTGCCGAGTGGTTCTGGAGTGTAGATACCTTGAAAAGAAAGCAACACATTAGTGTTCAGCCGAACTGCTGTGTCCATCAAACACTTCGGAATAATCCTCTCTCCTCTGCGGATGCCGGGGCATCTGGCTTTAGCTTGATAACCTACTCAACACCATTACAGTAATTAATATTTGAGAGCCTTCTTTCTTACCTGGAGTGTCCCGATTAGTTTCTTCCCTCCTTCTGCTCCAGCAGCAAAACATTCAACATGTTACCGCATTAAGCTTGCCTATTTCTCACCAGTGATTTTTACCTCATTCTTCCTTCTACCACAGAAATACTAAATAATTTTGAAACACAGTAACGGTATACAATGAATCTTCAAAAATCAGGTTATTTATATTTAAACGCCCGCTTTCTCTGGGGCCTACGCCTTCAGCACGCACAGCGCTGTATCAGAGCGCAGCCGAATTGCCATTTCCTGATTTTACGGTTGTTGAACAAATATTAAAAAGTAACTTGCACCAACAATGCATAGGAACAGAAAAGTGCATAAAGTAGCCGATCCATTAACGACAGACTGTGCTTTTAAATGAAAACTGCTGCAGAGATATTTTCAGATATTGCAGATATAACAATTTTATCATCAGTAGAGAGGACTGATACCGTAAAATGTTTTTTTCTCCTTCAAACGAAGTAGCACATATCACACGATGGGTTCACACTTTTCTCTCCTCCTGAAACCAGGTTTTTGCAATTTACTGACAAAACACAATGTCACGCGAGCCGGAACGTACCAAGGAAGTCACATCTAATAAAGGTATCCCTAGATACAAAACTATTTTTGGAATTAAATATTCAAACATCATGTGGTGAGAGCAAAACCAGTTTACAGAGTTGTCAAGACTCTTACTAACAGACATGAATATTTCAGTGCAAGATATGGGGAAAAATATTATTTTCATTATGCTTTCAGTAACTTAACCTGGGGACACAAAAGAAAAAGATGCACAATGTCATGCTGCTCAGCTGCTGTAAGAAGTTGTAGAGTTTCAGATGATTATAAAAATATACTGGCACTTTTTATCTGCCTTTGTCTGCTCTCTGATCCATCAGACATTAATGAATATTGGATCCTGTACCCAATACTGGTATGACTACGTCTGATCAAGGCAAATAACCCCTGTTACTTGCTTTACCACAGCACCATGTAGTGCTGCAGCTTTTATTTATATATTTATAATGGTTTAAAATCTCTAGAGGACTGCTTTCTCAGTCCCTGTTGCCCTTTTACAATTCTTTTCTGCGTGGTTTTCTTCCATAGTTCGCACCCATCATGCCAGTTCAGATTGATCTTGCAGGAGCTACCTGAAATAATGTGATTTGAACCATTTTGTGAATATTACAAATTCAAAATTACTGATACTTCATGGCCTAAAACTGTACATCTATTTATTGTCCACCCAAAACACCACAGCTTCTCTGTTGCTACTCAGCAGAGTAAGAACTCTGTGTGCTCGAATGACAGCAGCACATACGCACCCCATGTATCACTCGCTGACTTTAACGAGCGCCGATATCGGCGTAATTGCCCACGATACACCCGCACACCACGTTTTAGTAAGCAAGCTGTGACTTGGTGCAACCATGATAAAGATGAGCAGAGAAGCTACTCTGAAAGCATAATGCAGCTTATGAGATTTCTTATCCAGTGGGCAGGTGAAGGTCAGAAGAAGTGTCTGAATTATAAGCAAAATCCAAAGGTAAAAGTGAACTCTACATGAATAACTAAGTGGAGTGCTCTACAGTTAAAGGAGAAAAAAAAAAAAAAACCAAACAAAAAAAACCCAAAACACAACAGTCTAATTCTTCAAACATACTGAGCAAGCATGATCTAAGAGCTGGTACCTACTTAGAAAATGGTACAGGAGACTTCACTTAAACAGCAATGACATTCATTAAACTCCACTGCCTGAAAACACCAGCTACGTGATACCACCTTGAGCATGTTTTTTCATTTCAGGGAGGAAGAGAAGCAGCAGCTAGCCTTGGTGCCGGTGTTCAGGAGGCCACGGCTCTGGTTTTGGCTGCACCGACTTTAAATGACCCGGGCAAGCCATACAGAAACTCTTTGTGCTCCCTCCTCAGCTGCAGGGTAAAGAGAACATCGTTTGACTTGCTAAATTTTTTCGTATTGTCTTTGCAGTTTTAGCTGCATGTTTAACCTAGATGCAAAACACAAAATGAAATTGCAGTAAGGTATCTAAAGCTCCATCCAGCTCCCAGGAACCGGCAGAGCAGTGCTACACCAAATCCGGGTTCAGGTGAGCTCGGCGGGTTGCCAGGTGCCTGTGGTACTTCAGAAATATTCTGCAAAGCCTGAACAGATGGCAGTAGTCTAAAGACACTTGGAAAAGCTGGAATCCAGAGACCTTGATATCTGGGGGACTTCCAGTGCCACTAACCACTAAAACAGACAAGTGAACCCAAGCTGTCATTAAAAGGCTAAGGAAATTGCACAAGGTGACAAAATAGATCATTGTCTTTGAACCCAAGCTTCTCATGTGCTGCTTCAATCTAGTCAGGGAATCGCGTTTCAGATGTCCCTTAGGAGAGCTGCTCAGGTTCCTCCAGCTAAGAATTCAACACTGCTACATCCTCTCTCTGTTGCAGAACTTCATAAAATACATTAGCAACTCTCACCCTCTACAGATTTTTGATCTCGCCATATAACAGAAAAATCCCCCTTTGCTCGACTTTGCAATCCTGAAAATAATAGTGTGATTTTTAGCAGTATCCTATTTTGGACATCAAGGGACAAAAAGGAAACAATGACCCCCACACAAAAACATTTCAGAGGGCTCTGGATTCCCAAGTGTGCTTTGGGAACTAGTTTTAAATTCATACCTGGGATATTTTCTGTACCTTTCTCATTAGATAAATAATCACGATAGATTTCATTACTCTATGGTCCTGCTATTCGACAGACGACTGTTTAACGGAGTAGTGTGGTCTTTTTTTGTAGCACACAGTCTGTTAACTGAAACATAGAAACAGGAAAATTGAGACCCAGGTGAGTGGTTGGTGGCATGGCCTGCGTTGGCTTTGGCAAAAACCACTTGCTGCTTGCATAGGAAATCAATTCCAATAGCTAGCAGCGAGTTTCACCCCATTCACCAAGGATCACAGGCAATTCTTACATGTTAAGCACTTTCAAAATCTAATCCAACCACCAGTCTGGCACTAACCTCATTCTCAAAAACACTCGTGCCCCAGACAGTTGAGACCATTCCAAATATCAGGTCAAGTAGGCTGTATTTTTTCTCCGGTGTTGAAATAGCACACCAGTGCATATTTCGGTTTAAATTAAATGTCATTATTTCAATAGCATCGATAGGAACGATTTCACATAGATTGAAGACTTTGAGGTTCATCCTCTGCTCCTGCAACAAGAATTTGTTGACCTTGAACACGCCAAGTGGTTAATTTTGCCATCTGGAAATGGAAGCGCAGCTTTAAAAATATAAAGATCAAAGAGTCTCAGTTTCTTTTAGACTGCTCCCCCTGCCAATGTCTTGTGCTAGCTCCAGTGTTCCTATGAACTCTTATTTTTATTTAAAGTTCTCAAAACATAGGCTTGTAAAAATTTGAACATAATAGAAAGTCATACTCCTTTTGTACTTCTGTGAAAACATAATGCAGGAGAAAATTACTCCTCTGTTTGAATTAGGACCTAAATATAGTACCATTTTCTAATTTAGTAGGGTGTTAAAATACTGTCTTTTTCCTAATTATTGTCTTGTTTTCATTCCCACTACTTTTGGTAGAGTTGTACCAGTATTCCAGCCCAGCACACTCTCCTTCAGCAGTCTCACAATTACAGGTAGACCTGCCTAATCCAAACCTCAGAGCAACTATTACAATTCCTCATTTTCAAGCTGATAAAAATGTGAGGGCACATTTATTTCCATTTTATTTCCCTTGATCAAAGGGTCAATTCTAGCACCGTGGCCTATCGAGTCAGCCTAGACTTCCTTCCCAGGGGAAAACTGGAGAAATGTCCTGACGTTCACTGTTTCCCCTACAGCTGTTCTGAATCCATGTGTAGATTTGAAAGTGCTGCCTTATCCCAGGAGATTTCTCTTTCCCTGAATGCCAGCTGCTGTCACCAGAATCAGCTCAGATAAGGGTCTTCTATTACCTGCTGCTCTCAGGAAACACTTTTCACGTTCTGTAAAGAAGCAGCGGCAGTTCTTCCTCTTCCTTCACATAGTAAGTAGTAGTTCTTCCGCATACTGGTATGGGCCCTCCTAAGCTCCTCTATTACCTACAGAGAGACAGAAGTCTGTAACAGACCGTGGCAGAGAATGCCACATTAACTTCCTTACTGAGTTGTAAGTATTTCCTAATAGGTCACCATAGTTTCAAAGGAACTGTAATTGCCCAGTGCATAAAGCTCACAGGGTCACAGGACCCCTCCTCTTCCTCTCCAGCTTTCTTAAATCATCCTCCAGATGTTGAGCAGTGCCACAGCTGCCCTGCTCCTCGAGGTGCCACCGTACAAGCACAGCTGGGAGCAAACCTGGCACTTACATCTAATACCTGCGATTCAGCAGGGAGAGAAAAGCTGGAACAGGAACGTGGAAGCTGCCAGCAGGAAAGGAGGAGAATAACATACAAGAATTGAGAGGTCTCCAAGTAATTAAGAGTTTCTGCGAAAGAGCTGTACCACACATTATCAAGTACTTCAATGAGGATGGAGATAAACTAGATTTATGACTCCTAACTATATTCAAATACATAGTGATTGCTTTTCCTGGATTACGACTAAGGTATATAATAAAGCCTGCTTTATAACTCCTTTTAAAAGATAGGGAAAGATACTGCCAAATACAGGTAAAGGTCACGAAGGGGGGAAGTGGCTGAGGAAGGCTACAATTGCTAGAAATGTCTTTAAACACAGGAATCCCTCACTCTTACCAGCAAGTCCTGACAGTCAATGGAAAACACGAGTTTAGATCCCCAGTTGCTTTAATTGTGCTTTCCTAGTTTACAGACACAGGGAAAACGATCCTTTCGTCCGTACTGGGTATCTGTGTTCTACATCTTACAACTCAGCCTAGCTTCTCACCAGGTAAGGAACACGGCACTGCCCTGAAGAAAGCTGGCTCTACAGAGCTGCTTCTGGCCATCTTCTGAAGTGTCACAGGCACGATCCACGAAAGGTTAAAGAAAAAAAAAAAAAAAAATCACCAACTTCTACTGACTTTCTGACTGCCATAGAACTTCATCTCTTCAGATGCCACTTTTGAAGATGCTTAGATCAAAAAATAAAAGGGCTTTATGACTTGAGTCAGAGAGACAGTTTCCTTATTGCTTATAAGGATACAGCACTTGCCTTGCAAGCTAAAATTCTGACCCTACCCCCAGCAAACAACTCACCTACTTATTTATTTAGGGGGTATATGTCTGTCCACTTGCGCACAGCTGTACAACAATAAATCAGCTCTTAAAATACCAGACCACAGGACTGTCCAGAATTTGCAATGCCATTACTGTCAGTTTTAGCCCAAAATAAGATTCCCCCCCCACCAAAAATACACCCAAATCCATTGACTCTCTCCACAGTGTGGACAACCTGCATTTGAATTACGAATGTTGAGCTAGAATGTTGAGTTAGAAAAACTGAGTTGTCCTGAACACCACAGAAGGTCTCTCACACCTTGATTTTAGAAGGTCAGGCTAACGCACTGTTGAAATAGTTGGGGCAGTTTGAGACATCACACTTCCTCAGCTGCCATCTCCCTAAGCCTTCTATCAGCAATCTGTACCCTAGTAGCATAAAGTATAATTATCTGAGCTTATAATTATATAATTATGTAGTAATCATATGCTTCATAAGATCAGCTTAGTAGTAGATGAACATGGTTTGAAGAGTTTTTCAATGAAGGGGTTGGTTCCATGGTCTAAATCTGTGCTGCTGTGGTTCCGGTCTTCTTCCTTCCACCTTGACAATTCATTTATTGCACCTCCCTTCTGCCAATCCTAGCACCCATCTAACGCAATAGTAAACGAATCCAGAAGCTACAAAAGCATTCATACTTTTTTTTTTGACAGGGAAGCAAGGCTCTCAGCTCCTAAGGACAAGACAAAATAGTGACCTACAGCTCTCGTTCTGCCTCTCCAGCTATTTCAGGAATGTCGTGTCCTGCCCAGATGCACGCTATAGTTTTTGGCAAGGTTCACAGGTAATACAAGGTGAGATTCATTCAGCAAAAAAAAAAGTTGCCAACTGCAGAGAGACTTCATGTAAGAACCGTCCCAAGTTAGGAATGTTCTACCTGCACTACATGTATTTTGCGTGAGAGCCTTTTACTGCAGCCAAGAAAGACCTGAGCCGTATTGCATAAGCATTTATTTCATCCAGCTTGGCACGCATGTGTGTGCATACCTGCGCTCTGCGCACCTGGAAAGCAAAACATTTTAGAAAGGGAAACAGGGAGATTTATATTCACTCAGTACAGAGGGGAGGGAGAGGGAAGAGGAAGAGAGAAAGATCTTAGCACCCAAGAGGGAACACATCCTTGAGCTTCAGGGAGTTCACTGTGGACCACTGAAGCCTGAGTTCTGAACTCTATTTGATCCTAAGCATGGTAAAGCCTCCACTCTTACACAGAGGGGGGCTTGAAGGTGATGCTGCCAGCACAACATGACCTATCTTCACCCCTGTAATGGACAGCAGGAAGAGAAAGAACAGAAATGACTACAGCTCTTCCTTTGAGAAATGTTAATATGACGACTGAGATCCTAAGACCATCAGGGATACCAGCAGATTCCCAATAAAACTGAAGTAGTATATTTTTCCACATACAATCCATTCCTTTTCATTTTTCCAATTTTACTGCCCTTCAATTACTTCTCCCAGACATCATTTATAGATTCACTGATGGAAATTTCTATTTGAAATACAGAAATAAAGCTGCATGCTGATCAATGTCAGTGATGAAAAAGGAATTTTCACAAGATACAGTTAGGATAAGGGGTGTGATCTACTCAGAAAGTACTTTAAGCAAAGGTGCTAGTGAAATGACAAAATATTAACAGAAGTTTTTAGACTGAGTCATTTTTCCATTAAAAAAAAAAAAAATCATACATTAGGTCTCCCGCAGCACCAGCAATAAGTACTACAAAAGTCCATGGGGGCTTCGCTAACGAGGTATTACAGTCAGTTGGGTGATCAGGACCCAACCGCGTAAGAAACTGAACAGTGATTAGTTACACGGCCTAGGGCAATCTCGATCGATACAGTTAGCCAACAAAGTTCTTTTAGAGATTTCACTGCTATCATGTCAACATTAGATGGCAGCAAATACCTGAAAATTCATAAAGGGCAAACGCTTAAGAAAATTGCACTGGGTGACAAGTGTTCAACACAAAGCCCTTCAAACTGCAGATACAGCCCCATCAGCTCCAGGAAACGGGTGCTGTAGAATCTCTACTTCAAAACTAACAAAAAAAAAAAAAAACCCAAATAAACCAACCAATGAAATCAAACAAACAAAATCAAGGAACACATCAAGTGACATCCAAGGCCAAACTTTAAAGTAAAAGAAATGCGTATCATAAAATGACATTATATGGGAACTTCAAGGCCATCCCAAAAAGTGATTTAATGACATCCCAAGAGCTTGGTTTGTCATTACCTACAGTGCACTACATGGCTGTTCACACTTTCTCCCCCCTCTCCCCACCCCCTTCTGCAATGATTAGAAGTTTGTGGAACTTCTACAACTACACAGCACTTCAGCATTATTTGCCAGAATTTTAAGGTCTCAAAGATGGATTAAAATTAACTGTGGCTGGCATCCTTCTCTGGTAAGAGAAAGAAACAGAATGATCTTTTGATGTATGATAACTCGCTTTTTCCTTTGGATATTTTCATTTAGTTTCACTTAGCAGCGAAAACCAAACAGGTTACAAACTGACAGAGAAATAAACGTGAAGGATTATAACTGACTGCTGCTACAAAATACAAAAGATTCACCAGAATGGAAGAGACCGACTATGCTTCTTCTGACCATTTCCTGTACCCCATTGCTGGACATCACATCC
Source organism: Chlamydotis macqueenii (assembly GCF_036417535.1). NCBI lineage: Eukaryota > Metazoa > Chordata > Aves > Otidiformes > Otididae > Chlamydotis > Chlamydotis macqueenii. The sequence goes on from NC_141566.1 coordinate 4,020,656, forward strand.
TTGGGGTTTGCATTGAAGGCTACTGAACATCTGGACCATAAATTATCATTTATTTCCTGGATGAAACAATCTTGCTCTACTAGAAAATGCAGCTGGAGGCATGGCAACGCTAGAGGGGGGCAGAGCATCACGCCAGATGAATCCACACCCCTTGCCCTTCTAAGGAGCGACAACTGGAAAAATCACTGGCCAATAGAACAATTTTGGATTCAGACCTGCTAAACTATTACACTGTAAGTGACTGCAAGGTAGGAATCTTGTTAGAAGAGATAACAAACAAGCTAGTTCATTGCACTCATGTGTGTCACTACATTCCATTAGGGCTTCAGAATTTCAGGATTTTATCTAATTAGCTGACTAACATTTACATGGGGATCTAATAATAATTTTTTTTTCAGATCATTTTAAGTTCAGTACTTCTCAAGAGACATCCAAGAAGGCATCCCACCAACCACTTAGAATGTCGCAAGATGACAGAGATGCTACTCAAGAAGAGAGCGCACATTACGTCAATACATTCTTGAGATGCCTTTGGGCAAAAGATCATTTTGTAATTCCCATTTCAGCGCCTGACACAAGTCTTTGTTACCCAGGATACAACTCCAACATCACACCAGAGACTATGAAGTAACAACATAGAGAAAATTAGTAAAAAAGAGGAAAAGCCAAGCCTGTGGTAACCATTAAGCACAGCCTTTTCATTGCATGGGACCAGTTCAATACACGTAAACTGCCAACCTACCTCCTTTCCGCAGCAGATAGATGGGCACAACATAAAGCATCACATGCTGGATGTAATAAATCTCCATTTCAAATGGAAGCTGTGGAATAAGGAAAACATTTGTAAGTGTTTTTCATCACTAACAAGGAACCATTCTCCTCACGACCCCTGACAATCCCTTCAGTTCAGTTATTTTATCACCTATGTAATTAACAAAGAGATGACATTAACGGTCAGCGCTTTGGAAGTGCCGTGAACTGTACCCATTCCATTCCCCTTGCCGCAAACACAATGCAGCACTTTCAGCAGAAAATTCTCAAAATTAGCCAGAAGCACAAAGAAGGAATAACATAAGATTGTTCTTTTCCCTTTCTTAGTTAGCATAAATTACCAATAACAATGCAAAACTCTAAAGTAATCAAACCAGAAACTACACACAGTCCATATGACCATGGCCCATTTAGAAAGGATAATTGCTACCTTGCGAGCGATAGAACTCTATAGATGAGGTCTTTCATATGGAAAAAGTATAGAAATAAAAGCAATTAATGTGGAAGCCTGTGCAAAAATCAACAGATCTGATTTATAGCAACCACACGCATGTGTGAAACTGCTACGCTTCAGCAAATATAAGGTTAAATATAAAATAACCAATATTTTATCGATTTTCAAGAGAAGCTGCAGAAGGATGTATGTAAACAAGTTACAGTCAGTAGTAAATCAGGTATTTCTCACCTGCTGACAACTTTTGGGAAGTTACAATTAGTCATTGGTGTGTCTAGTTGAATTCATGTTACCTCTTACAGGAGAAGTCAGATAGACCGTGCTAAAATAGTACTGTGCTAAAAATAAACTCAGAGTTGTGGTTCAAGTTAATTTGAGCCCCTTAATCCAGACCCAACTAATTCTAGCTCTTGTCAGTTACAAAAGGTGATGTACTGTATTTGGGAGTTCTTCCCAGCCGTAAGTGCCTTTGCCTATATCTGTTTTTTAAACTAAAGCAACACTTTTAAAACTGAATATTAGTAGGAAAGATTCAAATTCAAAATTCAACTTCTGCAGCTCACTTTGAAGGCTGAGAAGACATACTTGTCCATTATTTTTCAGAAGTGAAAAGTGGACAATTCCACCACACAAGTATGAAATCTCACAGGAAAAATTCAAAGCCATTAGCTTTGGTTCAAACACAGACTCATTTCATAATTCTACAGGCTGAAGTGAATCCAGATGCAAGTCCTACCATTGTGGCTTGTCTGTCTGGAAGGAAAAAAAAAAAAAAAAAAAAAAAAAAGTCTTGCTTTCCTATTAGTGATCTGAGACACTGAAGTCATAGTGTTGAAACACAAGCATTACAAAAATTTCTACATCAACAGAAGCAAAGAGGTTGAAACGGAGTTTGGTCGTCGTCTTAAATAGCAGTCAATAAACAGCTAGTAATTAATATAGTGATGTTTTAAATTCAACACCAATTCTTATATCCTATTTTGAACATAAAAGATGCTAAAACCACTCTGCCAGTCCTGGCATCCCCCAGCTGAACACTGCCAGTGTCCTCACTGCAACCTCCAAGATGTTCAGCCAACTCTTGGGAGACTAAGCTAAAAAAAAAAAAATCTTCCATACAATTTGTTGAGTTATTTTATTCCAAATATTCTGTATCAAAACATAAAACCAAGCAAGATAACAGTATGCAAAAGCAAAAACTTCACAGAAGTGAGGATTCCTGGATCTGAACTGTTTCTGCTGCCCCTTGTTGAAAGACACAGAGGGCAAACCGATGGAATCTAAATTATTTGGGAAGAGGCTAAAGCAGTTTTCCCAACTGGAGAAAAGGGTGTACCTCTCCCAGCTGGAGCAGGCACACTTCAGAAACAATAGCTCCTGATAGAACCAGCACAACGTGAGGCACTCACTCCTGCCAAGGAGCATTCTCTATTCAGTGTCTGTGGTTTCAGAAGGGCTTCTGCGCTCGCTGAGTTGTGAGTGCCAGTTACACAAACACCACGCTCAGGACACTTCTGAGAACACAGTAACAGTTGTTTTGCTGCAGTAGCGTTGACAATATTTTTTTTTTTGTGTACAACAAAACATCCTTTTTTCCCAATAAAAGGTTGCTTGTTCCGAAGCCTGGCTAATTATGCGAGTGCATTTCCTGGTGTGGAGCTGCAAAAGCAGAACTTCTGTACAACCAAGCACTCCAGTTGTACAGCCAGGCTACAACAAACAGAGAAGATTAACTATACGGTTGTACTGAGCAACTGACACACCTAGGTCTAAAGGTCTTGTCTATAAACTGTTTCCTCAATGAAACACCCACTCACAGACAGCAGACAGGTGCCTTTTATATGCAAAAAGAAACTGCAAGCGAAGACAGGGCAGAAGGGATCACCCATCCATCCAGGATTTAAAGAACCTCTCTGTGAAAACAAGTAAGCACAACACAAAAAGACAAATTACCTATTTCTTCTATTAACTTATATTCTAGGCTCCCTTGACAGCACAAATTAATGAAGAGGACAGGCTACTCTGTTCCTCAAGCTAACAGAATCACAGAATGGTTTGGGTTGGAAGGGATCTTTAAAGCCCATCCAGTCCAACCCCCCTGCAAGAAGCAGGGACATCTCCAACCAGATCAGGTTGCTCAGAACCCCGTCCAACCTGGCCTGGGATGTTTCCAGGGATGAGGCATCCACAGCCCCTCTGGGCAACCTGGGACAGTGCTCCACCACCCTCATTGTAAAAAAAAAAAGTTTCCTTGTCCAGTCTGAATCTGCTTCCCTCTATTTTAAAACCATTCCCCCCTGTCCTATCACTACATGCCCTTGTCAAAAGTCCCTCTCCAGCTCTTTTGTAGGCCCTTTTTGTAGGTACTGGAAGGACACTCCAAGGTCTCCCCGGAGCCTCCTCTTCTCCAGGCTGAACAGCCCCAGCTCTCTCAGCCTGTCCTCACAGGAGAGGTGCTCCAGCCCTCTGATCATCTTCCCATGCTGGGGGCTCCAGAGCTGGACACAGTACTCAGTCAGTTTTCCTCCTTTGAAGATTCTTGCTTGTGGCAAAGCAAATCTACTTCATCCATTCATAGGGCTTAACACCGGTACAAAATCATATACATTTCCAAACACACAAAACTAATACTGACACAGGCAATTCCTCTACAGTAAGAGATTAAAATGTGCTAACAAAGTACTCTGGAAATAAACATTCAGACTATTCACTTTCTACATTCTGTAATGAATGTTTCTGTTCAAAAATAAATGATGTTTTGTTCCTCCAGAAGAGTTTGGCTCAAAGCAGCCACACGGGCTGCAGGCCCCCACGTCAGCCTGGTGTGATGCAGGTTCCCAAGTGCCACATTCCCTGGACACATGCTAAAGACCCCCCGAAAAGTACCAAGAGCAGCGAGCGGGCAGCAGGCCTCCACCCCAGGGACAGGTAAGTCATGTACAGTTGAACTCCTCCAGCTAAACTCCCAGCAGCTGCTTACATTGCTTGCGAGACTGTGGAAAGGAGAAACTATCGGAAAGGATTAGAGCTCACCCTTGCACCTCTGAGCACAGAGTCACAGCCATCAACAGCGGTCCCCTGAGCACGTACTCCATCTCCTAACTTAAACCAGCTGCTGCCCTCAGGAAACAACTAGGTCTTTCCATTGACTGCACTGAGCTTTAGAAAAATCTCAAAACGGCAGTAGAGCTGAGCCCCAAAGTCAGATATTCAGATGAGAGTCTCCTCCAAAGGAGTATGGCACACAACACTAGTCTAAACCCACTGAGACACAGCGGCTGGTTTTCAGTGGGCTAGGAGGTTACCACTCTGCTGTTTCCTGAAAGTAGCACTCCTCCCTCTGTTAATTATTTATGCCTTGGCCTTTCATTTGCAACACCAGCTCAAGCACACTACTGTGCAAGAGCTCTCCCTCCATCACCCTCTACAAAGACTGCAGAGTACAGCAGAAAAAGAAAGAGAAGGAATTCAGCTCCCAGATTCTGGTCTTTTCTGTAGCACATCTAGCACGCAGCTAGATGTCATTCTGTACCAGCCACCTTCTCAGACATGATCAGCAACTCAGATTCATAACCTACAATCAGTAACTAGTTTCCTAAACACAATCAGTTTAACATAAACCAGAAACATAGGCTTTCCTTTTTACCAGCAAAGCACACCACAGAACAGGTGGAACAACAGAGGAACCTATGCAAAGCCATACAACACAAAAATCATGGGGCAAGCAGCTAGGCGCGTGTAACATCCTGGTTGCTTCTCAGCATATTTAGGACTGGGATAGCAAATTACTTATTTGGCAGAGAAGAAACAGCTGCCAGAGAAGCTTAAAAGAACAGTCTAAAAACAGACTTAAAAGAAAACAACACAAAAGCAAACGCAAGCACAAGTGGCATTTGGAAAATAGACTATTTCCAGTCTTACCAGGACTCCTTTCTCCAGCTTACATCCAAACCGGCTACCAAGAAGCTGGTGCGTGCTCGAGTTATTGCTACACTACTCAGGCAGCTTATACATTTGGCATAGATCAGACAAAAGACACTCCCATGTATTTTAATACGGGGAAAATAAACTGAGAAAAAAAATACATTAATATTTGTATTAACGTCAACAGCAAAGTCCCTTGAAATAAAGGAGTAGCAGGGCTGCCACCCACCAAAGGCAGTGTTGGTATGCACGAGCTATAGAATAACTCAGCAGAATTTATGAAAGAGCATCCTTCTTGTTAACTTTCTTCACAGTAGCTGGCACAGGGCTGTTTTGGGTCTGTGCTGGAAACTGTTGATAACACAGGGATGTTTTAGTTACTGTGCTTACACAGCATCAAGGCCTTTTCTGCCTCTCACCCCACCAGCGAGGGGGCTGGGGGTGCACGAGGCGTTGGGAGGGGACAGAGCCGGGACAGCTGACCCCAGCTGCCCAAAGGGACGTTCCAGACCACAGGACCTCTGCTCAGCGTATATACAGCTGGGAAAAGAAGAAGGAAAGGAGGAGATGTTTGGAGCAATGGCATTTGTCTTCCCAAGTAACCACTACACGTGATGGAGCCCAGCTTCCCCAGAGGATGATGCTCACTGAGAAAATCAGGAAAAAGACATTGTTCAGTGCACTGCTGATCTCAACGGAGCACATTTGTTTTGACTTTTATCACTGTTTTGAGGATGTGACTAGCATTATATTTGGTGTTTATTGTGTCTCATCAAAAGGCCCCACTGTTTGCTGGTCACTCAATTTGATTATATAAACCAGCTCACATTCATGACACAATGGACACAATCAGGCACTTGTAGAGTCAAGTCTTAAAACAGGAATTATACAAGGTAAATAATACCAATTTCAGAAATAGTATTTTTCCAGTTCCTCTAGAGATAGCACTAGGACTACTTATCACCACCAGCAGAAGGTCAATTTACATCACCAAATACACACACCCATACCATTTTAACGCACAACAGCCAACAGAAACGCAGCGGGCCACGGCCAGCGGCGCTACGGAGCGTACTGTAAGTACTGCTCAGTGTACGATTCTGTTCCTAAAACAGATTTAGACAGCGTACCTCTCAAGCCAAATAGTTCTAATAATAGAATATAGCAGCTTCTGGAAACGTTAAAACTGCACCATCTCAGCTGTGTGAGCAGAGGCCGCACGTCAAACACCTCTGGGACACGGCCTGCTTTTTACTTTATCTATAGCAACATTTTCAGGGCATCGGCTTGCAAAAATCCTCACTTTTAATCCAGTGGAAAGTGTTTCTTTTGAAGTTTGATTAATGCAATATGAAAGTTCAAACAAAAACAGTTAATCTCCAAACACTTGGAGTCTTTGTGGCAGTTAAATGAATTTACTAGCACAGCTAGACTAGCAGGACCTACGCTGTATCCAGTATAATATAAATACAGAGTAAAAATAAATCTTTCTACTCCTGTACATCCTCTTATACCTTCCTAGGGTATTAATCAATAGTTGGGTTACTGCCCAATTTTTCATGCTCTTTGTGCCGCACGCTATACATTACAACTGTTTACAGACGTAACTAAGCATACACAATTTTTGTATGAAACACGTACACACTAAAATATATGTCTTAAAATATCATAAAACTGAAATTTAAAAGTTGAGGCATAGAGACACAACAATTCTTAACAGACTCTAAAGTTTTTCACTCAGATACTACAAACCAGAGCAGACAGCAAGGACAAAATTATTGCAATTTTTTTTAACTTCCTACTAAGTTTTAAGAGACATTTATTGTTTTCAGGACAATGTCAGTGTAAACAACTACAATGACAGTTGCCAAGCAGAATGTGTGTCTACCACAAGAGAATTTGGGTCAAAGTAGCAGTGCTATAAAACATCACCCACATTATCTTGTGCCAGAAGAAACACTGGCAAGAGAACAGCCTACCAAGCAGCTGGTGAGCCAAAAATATCCTAAGTTGTATTTATTCCAAAAATATTTGCTATTGGACATTATCCTTTGGCTCCTCTATCTCTAATTAAGGAGAGAATTTTATATAAATCATACATTTTTTTCCCTGTTTAATCACCACTGCCCTAATAAGAATGACATCTACTATAATGGCACAAAAAATACAAGCTAATGATTTATTAAATATTTCAACATTTTATCCTTAAAATGTTACCCAGAAAAATAATTTTGTTTTGCTGAAGTTTTATATTTACTTAAAAACTAGATAGTTTGAAATACAGAATAAAAAGAGTTCTCCTTATCAGGAAAAAAACACTTGTTTTATTCATTTGATACCCCTTCAGCAGTATCAAATTGTATTAAAACATCATTAAAACAAAAATGCTCATAAGTTGTTACAGTGTAGAAAAGCATACATGTAGTTACCAGGTCAGGAAGGGCAACATCTGGAAAGAACTCTAGGGTTATTATACTACTAAACCCACTGAAATCAGAAAAGTAGGATCTAACTTTCTGAGTATGTGTGTGTCATGCTTTATGGAAAATTATTTTTAGCATGTAAAAGCCTACAGATGTATTATCCTCTCTCTAGTAGCTGAACTGCGTCTCAATGCAAAATTTTATAGTCTTAAAGAGGGGGGAAAAAATAAACCATTTACAAGCCAACAATAAAACTCCCAGTTTTCAGGTCTCCTAGCTACCAGTGTGGCCAATCCACATAGCTTATCACTCATGAAGTTCAGTACAGATATAGATTTTTATACTTCATCTTATCGCGACAGTCAAGATTTGCAAACAGCCAGCCACTAACAAGATTTGTAACGGACTCTGAAGTCCACAACAATTTTGTTAATAATATCATCAGTTCACGTGCTATATGGATACAGATACGAGAATTTTATCCAGACACCGTAAACATGTAAGCAGATAAATTTAAGTGAACTCTGTCTTAAAACAGACATTTAAATAACTGCCGCCACAGATTTTTGCAAATAAGTAAAATGACAAAAGATGAACAAGCATGTAGGCACGTATGCATGTACACATACACACACCCCTATATATATGCATGTAAAACAGCTCTTTAAAATAATCCTTAGACACGTTTCACTGGCTCAGGCTGAGGATAACTTTTCTTACCCTTAACTCTCAGTAAGTTTAACAATCTTACTACGGACACCGACAGGCTAATTTCGTCCAGGAGACAGGAGTTTATAGCAGATTTTAAAACTTGGATGGAAAAAAAAGAAATCTGCTGTGCCTAATCTTAGGAGAGAAGAGGTGATAGCCACCAATAACGCTTGGCACTTTCCATGCCTGAGGAATCTGACATTTACATACAGTCTGAAAAATCTGAAACTGAATTTTGACCACAGTCCACAACGCTCACCTATCAAAGCCTCTGTCAAAGCCGTTAAGTTTTCCCTCCATTTAAAGGCTAAGAATTGACAAAGTAGTTTTTGCTACACTTAGAATACAGCAGTTTTAGCTTTCCACACTGATTTATAAACACAAAAAAAAAACCCCAAGATAGGTATTTTGGCTCTACTGTAGTGACCTGTACCAGGAATCTACAGCATGGTAAAATGAACTTCAAAAGGCGAAACAAAGCAAAGGTCTAACATCTTTCCAAATGAAATCTTTTAGAAATAAATAAAAAAAAGAGGAGGAAAAAGTACAGTACACTCACCAGGCGTGTATTAACAACAGGAAACAGCAATGCCAAGAGGGCCCCATTCAGCATGTGCATCTGCAACCTTAGAAAAGAGATGTGGTGTTATTTTCACAGACAGTAATAAAATACAACGTTTTCACATATTTTAAGTGGTATCTCTTCAGTAAAAGGTAGCAAGAGATTTTAGAAAATTATTTTGGCTTAAATTTGCACAAAGCCAGTGTTAAATGCAAAACCAGGACAAAAATATCTCTTTAAAGACACATCTAAATGATTTCGTAAAGTAGGACTGCTTTCTATAATAAGCTTTGGATTCCTAGAAAGCCTGGACTGCCTGTTTGTGTTAATCCTGTTAATGATGCAAGCAGCTAAATAGTTGGAATTTTGCTGTTCGTTTGTCTTTCAGAGCTTAAAATAGCCTGTTTGATAAAGGTTTTTACTCCTGTCTAACTCTATAAACGTACAGCTTCAAAGTAAAGCTTCAGGAATTTGGAAGAAGTCCCTTAAATAAAAGAAGCACAGCAGGTTTCTTTTTTTCCCTCCAAGTTTTCAAATCTGCTATAAGCAAAGAGTAAGGCAGGAAAGTATTATTATAATATTGTATTTTGTACAGCTTCCAGCCACCTTTTTCTGAACCACCATTGCATCACAAGAATACAAAATAATATCAGCACTGTTTTGGTCTAATTTATATAAGACACAAAGTAAAAAATAAACTGTCTGCAACCACTGCCTGTCATAAACTGTTAGGAAAAAAAAAAAGTAACTTGAAGGGTTAAAAATTATTACAATTTCAAAACAGTTTTTCAAATGTAATTTATATGCTATCAGGGCATTAGGAAACAGAAACGGTCATTCTGAAAAGCAACAAATATTGTGGCCTCCGCTCTGCACCCAGTCTTTTGCAAATGCATAATAAATCCAGCATTTCCTGGACACCAGACACACTTTTCACACTCCGAGATGGAGATGCTAACATAGTATCTCTGTGTCCAGCCTAATCCCAGCCCAAACCAGGAACAGCAGGAGAAAGTTGCAGACAGACAGTGGCAGCTCCAAAATAATTCTCCAGGCATGCCCCCAGCAGAATTTTTCTGGTCGCTGCCTAGCCCAAGACAAGAGGGAGCTGAGTTAACCATCACGGTGGCAACCACAATCACCCTGTCTGGGAAGTCCCGCGTCCCTCTCCACACACAACCGGTGTCACCCCTTGGCCGCTTCCTGCGCTCTACCGCAGTCGGCCCTTAGGTTCCTGCACATTACACGCTCCTGTGATTCCTAAAGCCAGCAACACACACAATATTTTAGCAAAGATTGCATAGGTCTGAAAAATGCCCATCAGCAAGAATTTGCTTTCACTATTTAACTTAGATCTAGTTTTAAAACTAGACCCGAACTGTAGGTATGGCCTTCAATGAAACCCAATTACTAATTATTAGTGAGGATAATAAAAAGGTGCAATGCACACGCACAGATTACACAAGCTCACACGTTAGTCTGTGGGAAGATGCCTGCATCCTTATCTGTTACTGAGCAAATTCATGTTGCTAAGCGAGGCCAAAGCCACCAGTACCAAAGAAACAAGGGCGTGTGGCTCAACACCCATAATTTAAGCCCTGACCTTTTCCAAGGGGTCATTTTTTCAGTCCAACCAATATGCTTTTCCAACTGGATATATACCTTAATATTTTATGACTTCAGCTGTAATTAACTTCTAAAATACATTATGCCAGTAGACAGAAATATAGAAAGGAAGAGACATTACCTGAAGAGAATCATTGCAATCCGGCATGGAGGACAGGCAAGAAGAAAAATCTGAAACGTTAGAAACAGATTTATATTAATGACATGATCTCTTTTAGACCCCATTTTCTGTATCTTTCTTCCCAGTTCTGTATGTCACGTAATTTCTAACCAGAAGAACTGTTTTACAGCCGAGCTAGAAAAGACTGAAAATCTTGAACAAATTAGAATGTCCCACATTACCGATATATAAAAGGATTTGAGTGGTATGAGCAGCATCTAGGGTTTGGCTTCCATCAGTGCCTAAGAAACAAGCCAAATTCTAGCCTATTTGAAGTTGTCATTATAAAAGGGCTCTCATAAAGCAAATTCCTGTACTACCAATCATTTTGCTACAGCAGCTCCCTTACAATGACAATATTTCCCTTCATTTTAGCAGTGTAGGACCCAGCTCTTGAAGATCTGATGTGAGATGGCCATCTATAAAAGCCTCTTACTACTTCCCAAAATAAGGCTACCACAGCACCTGCTCTAGTAGTCATCTTTAAATGTGTCCATTGCCATGCTCAGTAAAATATTTTGAAAGTACTGTAAAAATTTCATCAATTATTAGCTAAGTAACTGAATACAACCGGAGCAGCATGATTGTTTTTCTTTACAGGCCATACTCCTACCATAAATAGGACCCAATTTAAATGTTGATGTAATCAATTATTGTTGATTTGCAACAATGACCCATTTAAATTTAGAGGATAACCATCACCTTTTGATACTGTTGCCCAAAATCTCTCACAACGACTTAGAATACTTTGTATCAGCCAGTCTTACTCTAGCTATGAAGAGATCACTACATAAGCGTTCAGTGACAAAAATCCTATTTTTTAAATTGTCCACTACTGCAAAGAAGAGACTTTAGCCTACTGCCTGATAAAAAGTCTTTCAGAAATAAAAGGATGATGCTTTTTACTGCTGTTGCTAAAATAAATTCACAATAGATTATGTCACTGCCAACCTACAAAACAAGTTACCATTAGGTCACTTCAAGTGAGAACATTTGGAGAATACATCTGTTCTGCGGACAAGTCAGATTAGACAATTCACCAAGTATGTTTCTTTTGAAGAAAGTGCTGTGAAGAGGGCTCTGATGTACATTCAAATAAACTACTACCAGACCATGTACTTTCCCTTCTTTGGAGACCATAAATATCTTCCACAAATCTCTTATAACAACTGTTTTTTCCCATGCCACTTTCATGTGTTAGTCCAACTTTTTAAAACGTTCCATGTTGAATGTTAGCAAAAGGAGCTATGATATTTAGAGTATCACTTGTTCATCCAGAGTTTTAAATTCAGATTATTTTATGATTTCCTTAAATTCAGAAATCTGACAGAAGATATATGTTACTTTTGAAGCACAGTTCATACCTTCATGGAAGAAACTGTTCTTCCAATACAGAATTTTTTAATTTTTATTTCCTACATCTTAAAAAACAACAAAAAAAAAAAACCCAAAAAAACAAACCCACCCCCAAAACACACAACAAACCCAGACCAACAGATTGACCTTTTTCTCTACATGCACAACAAAAAAAAAAAACCCAAAAAAAAATTCAAACCAGAAATATGTCTTAATATGATCACACCAGTCATTTCTTTTTCTGACACACTGCAAAGTGCTCAAACTACCACACGGCAGAGCAATAAGTGCAATACAAGTCTGTATACTGTCTGAATCTCACCATTGAGGATAAAAAGTAGGTAATATAAAAAAGGCTGGCATTGTTATAGATGATGGACATCTCAGTCTAAAATACTTCACTACCACGGAGACAAGTAAAGAAAAGAACAAGATGCATAGCTGCTTATTTTTACTTCAAGAAACACAGTTTCAGGAACTGATGAGGGAAAAAATAAATATTTAATATATTTTTAGCATACAAGTCTCTGTTATGATGGATCTTTCAGAAAATGTCTGACTTTCATTTTTTACGACAGCAGAGAAATCATAACTAGAATGTTTATGTTAAAACTTTAGGATAATGGACGAGACCTTCAAGATGTTTCAGCTTTTGCAGTTTAGCATCAAGCACTTTCTCTCTAAATACGTACATACTCTCCGTGATAATAAACCTCAGCTTCTTAAAAGGGATATTTTACAAGACACCCTGGTATCTGATTTTCAAAGAACTGTATCACCAAGTAAATTCAAACATCATAAAGAGCGCCATCACTCAGCTCAGAGTAATGAGCAGTCTTACAATACCCGTTCACAGCAGACAAGCTCAAAAGCTCTACCACAAGTGTTCACATCCTTATCCCATAATGATACTACATTTCACTGCCATACTGGAAACAAAATCCTTTGCCTTGCAGGAGGAAACAGCTATGTTTTATAAACCAAACAACGTCACACTTCGTGGCTGTGAAGAGTTCCCAGCCTGTTTTCCTGCTGGAACTCTCAAGGTTTTACCTGCCCAGGCTAGCACTGATGTTAGGCACACTGCAGAGCTCCAGTGTATTTCAGAAAAAAAAAAAACAAACAACTTTTAATACAGGGCAGCACATATTTTAAAGCACAATGAAGTAGGCTTCTCCTTTGTTCAAGGCAGAACAACTAAACTTTTCAGTTTAGAAGGAATACTAATGTCCCTTGTTATTCTGTCAGATCTGTGACCTGTTACATTTTCACGTTACAAATGAAAAGAACTCTAGAAGAATAAACCAGAAATCCAAAATGTACAAAAGTAACTGTTTTGGGAGGGAAAAATAAGCTGTAAAGTATACATTGTCTGATAGGCTGCCTTCTGGATACAGTTCTGATCATTCCCTTCCCTTTTAACCTCTCTCTTTTTTGAAAAAATATTTAGAAAAGGGTTACAGAGGTCAGCAAGAACAATCAACAAGTACAGAACATCTTCCATACATGGATTGATTTAACACACCAAGACTCTTGAATCTGTAAAAGATAATGAGAATGAGAGAAAGAGAGGGTAGAAAATCATGAGGAGCCTTGAGGAAACGTATGGATAACAAGTCCTAGGTGGGGATGATACTGTGAGTGAGGATGTCCAAGTCTTTTTCACCAGACCAGAAGATTCTACAGTTGTTCTCAGGCAAAAAGAAACTCGTAACACTGGTCAATCTGCAAACTGAAGCTCACTTCAACCTTGAGGACTCTGATGAAAACCAAAGTCAGAAATTCTGTCAATCTACTTCATAATTGCTCTGCAAGGCCATAAATATCACTGTCCATCCCCACGGGAACTATTTCTGGCATGAAGAACTGCATGGCCAGCAGTCCGCTGCATAAGTCCAAATCCAAAGGTCACGCCACAGCACATGACGGGTCAGCAGGGCTGTTACGATTCGGAGACTGCAATGGCCAGGACTGCACTGCTTAACTGTTCCTTTACTGAGGACTGAACTGTTCCTTTAGAGAGACTGAATTCCTGGCTGCTCTGAGCTAACCCGAGACTGGGCTGCAAATCGGTCCCTTCCACATTCCTTTCTTCTAACCATGCACTAAGAAGAGAAAGCTCCAAATGACAGCTACAGGTCTGGGACAGACTGGAAGGCGGAAGGAAAAGGATGGTATTTTTTCCCCCTGTAGTAACGGGTTTTTTTGAAATTTCCAAAAGTAACATGTGCAATCGTTTCGTTCAGGATTTGATGGAGTTCCTAAGAAATACCTTTTGAATTCAGTAAACTTCAGAGATCATTATTTCCTTAAATCTGGTTGTATCACTCATTTGTGTCAGTGTGGCAGGTAGACGAGTCTGTATGCAAAAGGACTATTCTGAAGATAGTAAGAAGATAACATGACATTACTTTATTCAGAAAACTTCTTTGATCACAAAAAGGATCATGCGAAAGGCCACAAATCTGTACAGTGTTATTTTTATTTTCAATCTTTCAGTCTAGGGAGATGCAATCTAGAGAAAAAATGTTTCTTCATGTGGTTATAGATAGACTGTTATCTTTAAGAAGTGACTAGAGCAAAGTCTATCAGGATCCACGCTACGGATAAGGGAGACCAATAGATGGTTGCTTTCCCTGCTACATCAGCCCTCGCTGCTCATATAAAAAGCAGCAAGAGATAAAAGGCAGTCTTTACTATTCCCATGGTATTGTGTGAGAGCAGGCATTCCGTAGGGCTTCAACGCACTTACAACTCTTCATTTGCCAACTAAACCAAAAATAATACTTTCAGACTACGCATTCCCTACCGTTAGGTTTCCTGTTCTGTGAACTAGGCAGCGATAGGCAGAGATCACAAAGTATTACACTGGCCCTCCACAAATCCCTGCTAAGTTCGCCCCCTTTTCAGTCACCAGAAGAAAGCACAGCCATACAAGGGAAATGTCACTGTTAAAAAGGAGCTGGGTAGTTGGGAAAAAACAATTATTTTTTTTTTTTTTATAAACTCAGTTTTAGAAGTCAGAATTTACCAAAGAAATCACTCCTTTACATTTCAATAGCCTCTCTAGATATAAATCAAACTTACATGCATGGGGAAAAAGGCTAAATATCAACCAGAATAAGCTGGTATTTTGCAGTAAGTTAGGGTTTTTTATTTATTATATCTGCTTTCCTAGTGCAAAAATATGACAGGAATATGTACCCAAATTTCAGAAGTATGGGAAAAAAAAATCAATACTGAAACAAACACCCCAAAATCCACAAAAGATTCCAATATCATGAAACCAAAAAGAACTACGTTAACTCTAATCTGATCTCCATCTAATACAATCCAATTTCCTAATCTCCGTGTACTGTGTTAACCCCAACAGTGTTTTCACTTCTAGCACTTCAAGCATTACATATACTGCAATTATCACATTAATTTGGAGATGTTAGAGGTTTCCATTATTTAATTTTTTAAGTTCACAGGGAAATAATTTTATTCAAACCACCTCAAAATTCAAAAAAATCTCAAGAGCTATTCTCAAAAGATAGGCACTGTCTTTCGTTTGAGAAGGATGTGACTGAAGGGTGTAACAGCAATACTGTCTGAAGTAAAATATCTCTTCAACTATGTAAGCCTGGATACCATTCTATTCATTTAATGTTATTGCCTCACTCCTTGAGCACTCTAAATACTGAGAGCTCACCGATTTTTTTTTTTTTGGTCCTGTGACTCAGCTGGATCTCCATGTTTTTTTGCTTCCAAAACATTCAAAACCTCTACAAAAGATGACACCCAAGAGCTCCCTTCAGAAGTATTTTAATGACGCTGTTTTTCAGTTAGTACACTCAGGCAGAGAGCAGTCACAACTTGTCAGGAAAGGCTTTTCTTCTTACAGCCTTAGTCCTGCTGAGACAGAAACGCGCAAAACAAAGATCATCTTGTTTGATCAGCAACAAACTAAAAAGACAAAACACAGAAGACGACAATTCAAAGGTAGCTGGGGGAAGAAAAGAACACGTCACACAAGTGTAACTGTTCCAGAATAAACAGCACACAAAGTATCAACGGGAACACTTACAGATGTTGGAGTAGAGTTGTTTCTGGCAGAAGATAGCTAAGCATGCTACAAGTAAAACCACACGTGCAGCACAGATTTCATTTACCTCTCCAAACAGCAGCTTGTCTGTTCCTGAGCCACCTGTTTGATTTAGTATCGTGTTGCAGCAGACTGGAAACATCTTTCTTTTCAAATATTCCAGTCCTGACAACTTAACCAGGTCATAAATTGATTGTTTCACTACGCTATCTCAAAATGAAAACTTCAAGAGGTCAGATTTTAATTTCTACTTGCAATATTTAGAGCAATGTGAAAAATTCATGGAAATTTTTTTCATCCAAAATTAGAATGATTTTAAAAAAAAAAAAGGGGAAAAACTAACAAACAAACAAAAAACAGAGAGGGAGAGACAGGCTTTGGTCAACCTGCACTGAAATAAAGTCTCACCCTTTCCTAGTTGTATCAAACTACCCTCCAAAGCAGAAGAGATTAAAAGGTGATGTTTAAAAGGCTAAGACACAGTGGTAAGGTTACGTGTACTTTACTGTATATCTGAAAACAATCCCTTTTTCCCCACAATGGTAAAACATAAGGCAGGGGACATTCAAGCAGCTGGATAATTTAAAAGATGTAGAAGACTTTGTTAATTATCTCTAAAATTATATTTTTAAGTTCGAAACAATTATCCTATCATTTATCAGAAAGTAATTGTTCAGCAACTCTGTCATACAGCTTTGATTCAGCATCTACACATACATTAGATGTCAACTGGTTTTGCATAAACTATCAATTCAGCACAGAACAGCCGTATCACTGCACAGCCATCTGTCTGCCTTCTAAAAGGTAACTTAAAAAAAAAAAAAAAAAAAAAAAAGAAAAAACCAAACTCAAACAAATCATAACTGTGGTTTGACAAGTTCAGACTGCCAAATCTGAAAAGAGAACAGAGATCAAAAGATGTTACACTCGCATTGCTAACTAGCAGCCATTTGAATGTATTTAATATTTTAGATAAAAGTCACAGCTTCCTTACTGCGGCTGTCAGACAGGTTCAGGGATTAATTAATGTGTCCTGTGGAATTGTTAATACAGCGTGAAGAATACTCATGATTCAAAGCAACGCTGCTGGCAGAGCATTAAGTAATACTACAGTAAAAGTGGTTTCTGTGTAATACAAACCAGGCTCCGGGAACGTAAGCAGCTGCCTGACCTTCCTTCCGACCCCCCAGCTTCCCAGTTCTACCCGGGGATGAAAGAAGTGCAGCAGGTTGAATAATTTCCACCCTCTACAGTCCAATGTCTTGTAAATTATACATGTTCGTTGGGACACTCGAGATGAGTCTCCCCTTTCACAGGCCGGGTGTGTTTACTTGACAACCCTGTACTCACATTCTTCCCTTTTACAGTCCTAGGTGAAAGATTTCTAGATGCCTCATATTTTAGAATTAATTATTAACCTAAGACTCAGGTCCTCCTATGTGTGCAGTAGCATTAGTTATCATATCTTAGGAATTAGTATTTCAGAGAAAAAGTGTCACTGAGGTTGTTTTTCTTCCTTTTTCTCTAATCACTACCTGCACCGGCCCTTCACTAGTAGTGGGCAGCTATCTTCTAATAGCTTTATTATTACAGTTAATTTTTGCCAGAGAAACAGAAACAGTGATACAATCCATAAAAAGCTAAGGCATATAACATCATATTCCTGATAATTTAATTTGGCATTTCAGTAAATATCAAAGTATTTCAATATAAATTAAATTCACTTGACACTAATTACTTGGCAATCTGAATAAATGGAAACCCTCACCGCATCTCTCTAAAGCCCTGAGGAAGTGTCACAAGAAACATGAGTCCCATTACACTCCTCACAGGTTTCAAATTCGTGGCACAGAACTTGTTCAACACAGCTCAAATTGCTACGGTGAAAGCGGTCGGTGCACAACCACGACAGTAAAATCATCTGTGACCAGGAGCGTAACCATTCACGGCAGCGCCAGGGACACAGCAAAGAAGGGTTTGTAAAAAGGGAATCATTAGATGAAAATCATCCCGATCCTTGGAATTTATACAGTGGCCAATATGGTTACTGATGCTATTTGATTCCAGCTGAGGTTCCTAAAGGCTATTCCCGAAACATCAGTTTACGCTGCTAGCAAACATCCTGCATGGAATGATCTGTGAAACTGATCAATAGGTTAAATAATCCATCCTAAAAATACATTACAGCCAACACTCATACAACACTGGATAGTACACTGAAACAATTAATAGCTCCATTCTCAAAAAAAAAACCCAAACAAAAGCCAGAAGAGGAAAAAAGAAACAAAAAAAAAAGGCCGGTCTCTCCATAACACATTGCTCAAACTACATACATTACACTTTGATCGATATGTGCTTTAAATCCATGGTGATCTCATCAAAACAAACCAATATCTGATTACCTAATTACTCATCTAATGGCCTTTAG
Organism: Chlamydotis macqueenii; assembly: GCF_036417535.1. Classification (NCBI taxonomy): domain Eukaryota; kingdom Metazoa; phylum Chordata; class Aves; order Otidiformes; family Otididae; genus Chlamydotis; species Chlamydotis macqueenii. The sequence continues at coordinate 4,039,158 of NC_141566.1, forward strand.
ATAATAAACCCTAGTGTAAATATTTGGGGTAAAAGAAAGTTAAGCTGCTTCATCTTATAATTTCCAATCACGCAATTCATATTCCTTTTCAGAGTTTTAGAGAGTCAGGTTTTTTTCGTCAATTACCCACTTTATTTTATTTTATTTTTATTTTTATTCTGTCTATTCTTAGGAGAAAAGGAGAGAATTACTGAAGTACACATTCTGTCCTCAAGCACAGCAGGTATTTCCAAATTCTAGCAACTTCAAAGCAAACGTTTAACTTAGAGTTTTAAACGCCGGTTCCTCAACTGGAACATTCACTGGCACACGACGTATGACCGCGATCCCTCGCACCTCGACTAAAGCTTTCAGCCCAAGATAACGCACGTACTGGCCAAATCTTGTCTAAGTTAAAGTGGCTGAACTGTAATCTCTTCAAACGAAGAAAACAGCAATTCACAGCCTCAAGACACATTTGCTATTACTTTTATACTACATTAAAAATTACTGTTATTTCTGAAAAAGAATCGTTGCTTTGCCTCATGGTAATACTTCTCAGCTGCTCTTCTCTATGCTGGGATTTGCTAAAAATAAGCATGGTGGTGAAACAAACTATATACAGTGTTAAAATTGTCACAGAAAAGCTTTTCCTCAGCTCAACAAATAACTACGACATTAATTACAGTATCAGTTAGAGCCTCTCAACTTCAGTTGACAGTGTTTTTTAAACACAACAAAGTCATTCATTAAAAATAAATTGTAACAATTAAGAAAAAATTGACAGTTGTTGGAACCAAGGGCACACAAGCGAGCCATGGTTTTTTTGGAAAGCCAAACTAATGGTTCTGGAGCATCCCAGACGTTGCATGAAGGAGCTGATGATCTGCCTCATGACCTGTCACTTCGTATCTACCCTCCCCGAGCTGCTACCATCCTTCTAGCAGTAAAATGCACTCTTTTGCAGGAAATAAGGCTCGCCACCAGGAAACGCTGCTGCTTTCAGTGCTTTGTTTGTTCTTCACCTGCCCTTTCTCACCACACACGATGGTGAAGTTCCTCTCCAGCAATCAGCTTGAGGAGGATTGCTGGCCGTGCTGCAAATCTCACATACCCCCGCTAAACGTACTGATTTGTGAATAAATCATCCTATGCTCCAAATATACAGCCTTGCTTTTCTCAAACATTTTTTTTTACAATCCTTTACATATCAAATTCTACTAAATTTCTGTTTTATCATATCTCCTGAAACTGAGCCCTGACTTCTGAGGTGCTTTAAAAATTACAAGTTCTGCGGGTAGCACGTTTTGGAATGTAGGAGGTACACACAAAAAAAATATATAGATAAGGGAAATACACACAAATACAAAAAGGGAGATTTTAAAGTTCACATTTAGAGACCTACGTTTTGAAAAATTTATATATATACATAGGAAATTTTGTCTTTGCTGCTCTACATCTTGCCCAACAATCTTAATACATTAAGCAGTGAAAGAAACTATTGAAAAATATCTTTGATTTAGAATACTGCTACCCTTTAAAAACTGAATAACTCATTAAACTTCTACTTGCAGGCTGTTGCTCATGTAACCCTATACCATCATTCAGTGTCATATCTATAAAAATCCACTGAATTTCTGTCAGCAAAGGGTCTTCATACTCACTCCCAACAGGAGAAGAATATCCTTTAATTTTATTCATTATTTATAAATGAATAATAATAATTATAAATGAATAATTTATTCATTATTTATGATGCAGAATTCAGTCAAGCTATGTTTATTATGTAAGTTCCGAAAACAGCCCATTGTTTCCAAAAACACAGTAGCCTCTTTTGTAGAGGACAGAAAGGATCCAGGTCTCTGAAGAAGCTAACACTGGAAATAATGAACACAGGATTTAGTATTCACTGAACTGCAGATGCACTTAGTGCTGGTTTTAGTTATGCAAACATCAGATTGAGATCACTGGATGAAACTGGACTCCCCTGTACTTCTTTCCCTTGCCTTTTTGTCACCTGTCACCTCCCCTTTAGTGAATCCTCCCTCTTACACTGCCAAACCAGAAACATAAAATGTTGTAAAAAGAGAGTCAGTTTTGGTTGGTTGGTTGGGTTTTTTTTAATAGGGGTATTAAAATAATTTTCAATAAGACATTCTTTATGTAAAGAAATAGCTTAGTACAAATTCCTTCACAGATCCCCACTGCACTGCTCCACACACTAACCACATATTGTATTGCACAAAAACACTCCCATCCTCATCCTCAGCCCCATCCAGCTGTCAAAGAAGCCACAGAAGTTTCCATTTCACCTTTGGTTTTAAATATATATATATATAATTTTTTTTTTAAATTGAAGTATTTACCTCTCAATGATGCTGCACTTATGTTACTGGTGAAGAAACAATATTACCCTTCTTCCTCCAAAAGCTACGCAAGAAGCCAAAACCAAGGCTAGAGCTGGAAATGAGTAGTACTGTTTCTAGATAATTCAACCAGGTGGCAGGACAGCAACAAATTCTCTGAATCTGATTAACCACAAGAACTATTTAGGCAGTTAAATATGTTAATTTGATCAACACTTCATCCTTGCAATGACACACCTGAGCTAGGTCTTCCCACTTAGGAGAAGGGTTTGATTTGAACACAGGTTGGCCTGATGGGCAGAAATTAGGCACCTGATCAGAACAGACTGATTTGTAGAACTCAGTATCCATTATATTACGCAGTTTTGTCTGCTCAAGTGCAGCACAGACGTAATTCCCGTTTTATTTTGTGATTTAATTTCAGTCTTGGGTCTTTTAAAAGCAGGACTTTTGCTTTTATGCAGAGAGAATCTGAAGGATAATTTCCAGTTGCAAATACTTCTGGCTCAGAGCCCAGAGGTGAAACAGCCTCAGCTGAAAAGGAGAACAGAAGAGAGATCTCTACCAAGAGCTACTGTTGGCTTCCCTTTGAAGTGATCTTAATTGTTGCAGCATGTTTCATCTCTTCACCTCCTACTTTGTTCATCCTAATGTTTAGGGGCGGCAGCAGGATTATGTACAAACTACTGTAAGAACAGAAGTGAAGGACGAATTACATTTTCATGTATTTCATCTTGCCAACCTGTTGCCCTCAGCAAATTTAGGCCAGAAAAATGATGCTTGCAAGACTCCAACTATTACGTATTACTCTTGTGCTCACAGAGGTCATTGATTATCCTTGTATCTAACCTGTGTTCCCTGCTGAAAGCTGTTGGTTTTGCAGCTATTTTCATCCTCTACATGAAGCTCAGGCCTATTTCTAACACATCTGTTTGAGGATTAAGAGGCATGACTTCTGAATTTTGCTGACATACCCATCTTCTCACTTTCAAAAATGCTGGAACACCATTTCTAACGAATAATTAGCACAGGACTGTAAGAAAAGCCTCACAATTGGTGAAAAAGAGATTGAGAACTGCCCTGACTACAGAGGTCAAGTCTCTGTCTTCCAGGGGGAGAGCATTAATGAATGAGGTAAACAATACCATCTCTCCCATTTATGTATAAGCTTTTGCTGAATACTTATCATAACACCATATTATAAGACCGTATCAAGACAACTAAACTTCCAATTCATAATGGTAACGTATCCTCACCTTCTTCCCAGAGAATTAAGAGGAAAAATTCCCAGTAAGCATTGACGATTGCCGAGAAATGGAATGTGGCTATGTTATTTTAATTATTTATTTTAATTATTTCTAGAGCTCTTGCATACCTTCTGCTTTCCCCTTCATTACCAATACTAACTGATTGCACAATTGTTACCACTTTGTAGGAAGGAAGTGTCCTATGGCGTAAAATACTGAGCTAGTATTTCATCACTGCATAGGAATTCACACAACCTAGTAATTAAGCTCTGGAATTGTACATTAATTGCTGTAAAAGTCTTGAACATTGCTGTAAGAGCTTGTTTTTCCCCCCTCTCTTGAAATAACACCCATCTCCCTCAAGCCACTGGCACAATCAGAAAAGATGTTTCCATTCCTGTTAGGAAATGCTTTCCAGGAGAAAAACTTAACAGCTGACTCGATCTGATTTTCATCTGTCACTGATCTGAGACAGACGATGTTATCACGGCAGCTTTTATGAAAGCCTTTTTCACATTCTTCTATTAATTCTTGATCTTAAATTTTGTAAGTTGTCTGATTTGAGAGTACAACAGTAGCAAAACTAAACAAAATAATAATAATTTTTTATATCTCCCGCACTCCTTACCAACCTCAGCAAAACTGCCAGTTCAGTACGTGCACAGGACTACTGACAAATACAGCTTGTAAGCTTTAGATATCACAGCTCAGTAACTGTTTATGAATGTTTCCATGATTTTGGAAGCTACACAAATTGAACATTATCTTGCATCAACAACCACGCCATAAGTCACTAAAGCACAGAGTTTACCCACAGGTATTAAGCCAGATCAGTTTGTTCACCCCATGTATGAGACATGGGTAACATTTGTTTCCTTACTACTCAGCTTCAAAAATTAGAAAGGCAACCCAAAGTGGTCTGTATAAAATGAAGAGCAATTTGTTTCTTCGACACCTTCACAAAATACTTTCACACCCCTAAAAGTCACTTTCTTGAAAACGCTGCATGTAAATTATGTAGCCGCTTTAGCAACAATGTTGTTTTCATTAAACTTGATGCAAATTTTAGCACTGCTGGCAGGGGAAACAGCACTGTTATTCTTGAAACAAGCATTAGGTGAAAGCAGATGATGAGATAGCCTTAATTTTTTGCATTTTCAACCAGAGATTTGGACATTAGTCATAGCTACAATTTTACCTTCTCATTTGACTTGCCTTTCTCATAGATTCTAATTCAGCTGACTGACTAGGTCAGTTTTAAAACGTTTATACCAGTTCTTGGCATTTGTACTTCAGCTAGGCACTTCTGATCCACAAAACGACTATGGGGAAGTCGTTGGCAAGCATAAACCTAAAGCAAACTTCCTGGTGACTGTACAGGAGCCTCACCTGCATCATGGTGACCACATGACAGGGATTCAGGAGGTAAATGACGGTCCTGGTGGCAAACTTGAAGCCCACCTCCAGCCCAAAGATGAGACACAGCACCACCAGCAGCACGTTCTTGCCCAAGCTCTCCTGCTTAGCCTGGGGCTGCTGCAGGAGATGACTGTCCAGCTCCCTGAAATGCAGCTGCCTGAGCTTCCACAGGGACAGGAGGATCTCCACGACACCCAGGCTGAGGAAGACCAAACTCTCCAGAAAGCGCTGCCGCCCGGAGAGAAAGGCCGCGCACTCCGGCCCCCCGTTACCAGCAAAGCTGGGGTCCACCCCCCCGTACATCCAGTCCAGGAGATTGTGGAGGCTGTAACGAGACATGGTGGGACGGTGCCTCTCCTCCTCCCCGTCGCTGTCCAGGAACAGGTAGGAGCAAGACGGAATCACACCCAAAATGCTGTCGGGCTGACGAAACATGAAACGCAGGGACGGCCCCCTCTGTAGTCCCCCTTCCTTCCCGAGCTTCGGGAGAAGGCAGCAGCTCAGCTCAGCTCGGGGCAAGGCTGATTTTCGGCTTTTCCTTCCGACGCCAGGACGAGAGCCGCAAGCAGCAGCCTGCCAGAAGGGAGGAGCCACAGATGAATGGAGCCTGCGAGCAGCGCCGAAAGCCCCTCGCCCCAGGACCCCTCCTCTCTCCCGCCTGCCACCGTCGGTCCACCCCCGCTCTCCCCTCCCTGACCGCCGCAGGACAGCGCTACGACCTGCCCCCTCCGCGCCTCCCTTCCCTTCCCTTCCCGCCGCGGGCCCCGTACCTCCGCCGGCGGGAGCGGGTATCGGCCCCGGCTGGGAGGAGGCAGGGCCCAGCGCCCCCAGCCCCGGCGCGGGAAGGGAGGGGAGGGGAGGACGCGGCTAGCACCGAGCGGGCGGGCCCGCTCCCCGCCGCTCTCCCGGCCCCTTCCCACCGCCGTAACATCACCCCACCGACGTGCCTGACTCACACCGAAAAATGGACGAGCCCCTCGCATTGGCTGCGCCCGGCCGCCCGCTCCTCCCTCCGCCCCGGCTCCTCCCGCTTCCCGCCGCCTCCTCGGTCGGCCGCCCTCGGCTTCCTCCCGCCTGTTGCCTCCGCTCCCCTTCTTCCTCCTCCTCGCAGCCGGCCTCCCGCAAGCCCGTCCCGCCGTCCCCAGCCGCCCGCCTCCCCTCCGTGCCTCCGGCAGAGAGGAAGTAAATGGCCAAAAATGGTTCTGCTCTCCATGCTGGGCAGGGAGGAAGTAAATGGCCAGAAACGGTTCTCTGCGGCCCGCGCTACAGTCGCAGTGCTGTGAGCCGACCCGATAACTCGATGAAGTGGATTTTCAGGTGCCATTGCAGCCGGTACCGGCTGGCCAAGAGCTGGCAGCGGCCGGGGTCTCCACTGCGCACCACGAAATGTCAGACTTGAGAGGCTTCAGCTCAGGCCCAGGCTGGACAGGAGGTGAGCTGTGTCCCTGGGTGACAGACACTCTTTGTAAGCAATTTACTGACATTTGTGCAAAAACAGCCTTGTTTGGTTCTTAAAGGCAACTGGTTTGTGGCTTTGTGAAGCAGTTGTATTGCACATGTCACTGTTCCTATGTGAAGGGGAAAGTCAAGTGGAGATTGAGGTAGAGTAGTGGGTTAAGGGGACATCAGGGTAGCTCAAACCATTAACAAACCAACTCTGATTGCTGTTTTGTACTACAGATTTTATTTCACCCGCAGAGCATCACTCTCCCCTTCCTGACCATCACGGGGCTGCTCTTCTCTGCAGGACAGCACTACAACAGCACTGTTACCAGCCCAACTGTTGAGCCTGCCTAATTGAAAATAAACACTTAATTCCACAGACCAATTGCAAAATTGGGCAGATATCTCCACTGGCTGGATCAAAGTGATTTCCATATAGACAGAGTCAGCAACACAGATTTTTGACACTTACATGACATTTTAATTTAAAAATTAGGGACATACAATCTGGATAAATGCATTATAAGATCTACACCAAACCGACTGGATAGCAAGCAGTAGTTCACCATCAAAAGGCAAGAAATAGTGCTAGGTTCCTACAGCCTGTCTTCAGTCTGGGTCTTTTCGTTACTAACGATGTGAATAACAGAACAGAACATACTTATTAATTTTGCAGGTGACACAAAGCTAAGGGGGAGAGAATTAAATTTTAAAAACAATTAAGATATTTAGTAAAATCAAGTTACATCATAGCTCAGCACATTATACTGGTGTAAGCCACCCGGTATAAATCATTACTGCCTTTCCTCTTCCCCTTGCTATTTGTTTTCTTTCACAATGTCTTACGCCAGCAAATTTTTCTGGGGCTATGTGGCTGACTGAGGAAGCTGATAACATTACAATGATAATTCCAGAGGTAGTTGTAACCTGGAGCACTTTGTTGATCTATTTGATCCAACTTTGAGTCACAGCAATGGATGAGGCAACCTACTGATTTATTAGTTTTTTGTGATTTTTTGCTCATTAGAAGGAAGGAACATAGTTGGCATAAAACTGGACATGCTGGTACAATTGATACTTCATTGCAACAGCACAATATCATTAATTCATCTTCAGATTGTGATCCACTGGAAATCTAAAAGATCTGGTTCTCTGATCTTGATCTGCTGGGTGCCTTAGGCACAGTTCCTTCGTTCTCTCTCTTTCAGTTTCTTCATCCTCTTTGAAAAGCACTCTGAAATCTGTGAATAAGAATTTAGTATTATTGACTGAACACTAAGCCATTGCTCTTTTTTTGTTTGTTAACCGTTTATTCTCATCCTTTCACTAAGTAATTCAGACTCCTACTAAGATCCATTGTAAACATATATATCTCCTATGTCAATAGAAATGGTTCTCTATAAGCAATAAATTCCTGTAACTAAAATGTTTGCATGAGAGCCCGAGGCTTGTTCTTGTATCTAACATGAGATTTATTTTTCTGTCTGTGGCTTCTTGAAATATAAAAAAGGGTGAAATCTAATGTTAATCATGAAGAAATGCCAGGGCTCCGAGTCCTTAAACACCCAGAGCAGCTTTGTGTGGGCTCCTACTCACAGATCATCTCCATCTTAAGTAAGCCTGGAAGTAAAAGGCAAGGCCTAAAGTCTTGTAAGTCGTCAGTCTTGGAATATCATCGATAAGCATCAGAAGTTGAACTTCAAAGCAGAGGGACTAAAAGACCTTAAATCTTATTCAAAAAAAGCATTTAAACACACACTCAAATCCTTTGAATTTAAATCTATACATTGAGATCTTTCCTCAACATGAAGTTATATTGCTCTACTTAAGAAATGCAATTCTACACATCAGTATGTAGTTAGATGAGAAAAAGCTACCACTTAAAGGTGGCTTTGAAGACATGCACAAGAGAACTTGACCAGCAGTGGCCTCACCTGTACAAGAGGGTCTGCTGTTAGAAGAACCCAAACCAAACCAGCTGAAAGCGGCAGAGTTGCAAAAAAATGGTCCAAACTCAGCTAATAAATATGCAATAAGTGTGCTTGCAGGGAAGGTTTGCATTAATAAATACTCAAAAGAGAATGGTAACAAGCGATGTCATGGCCAAAGCCAACAGGTTATGTATTTTTAAAAAATCAATATGCAAGTAGTCTTAAAATGGTGTTTAAAGAATCAAAATATGGGGTCCTTCTCAGGCTCCCAGCCAAGAGGCACCTTATTGCCAGCAGTAAAAGGGGATGTAGCTCACATGTACTTCTGCTGCCTTCTTTCCAGTACCTGCACACAAACTAGAAGAAAAGAAAAAAATGCAAACAAGTCCTTGCCACCACCGACCGACTACAGTAAGTGCTGATTACTTGTGTTGTTTTACTGAGCATGGACATGGGAAATAGACCGATCAGTTTTGATTTCCATTTTTAAACAACTTTATTGTACTTCAGTGACAGGGCAAGAGAATATTAAATGCAGTCTTCAAAACTGTTTAGTTTAGGAGAAACATCTAACCATGATTATTTCCTTCACTGTTAGTTTTGATCAATGCAGCATGCTCAAGTTGAGCACAAGTGAGGAGAGATACCAGTTCAGACATTGGTTTCTTTTCTCTTCCAGTTTGTGTATATAACTCATAAAATGCCATGTTCAGAATAACTGTTGGTGGTTCATTCTCAAGTTTTGTCAAGAAAATCAGCACTCTCCCTCTTAGGGAACAAGAGGATGCCTCCCAGCAAACCAGTAAGGCCATAGCTTTCTTCTTGCATACTGATATCAGCAAGTAAAATAATCAAGAGCTAGTGGCAATATTGTCATTAATCCCCCCAAAAATAATTTAGATGCTTATAGATATTATGCTTTTTCATGTTGAATTATCTGCAGTTCACAGTTTGAAAACTACCTTTGCCACCAGAAATACCTATAAAACAACCACCTGGAAAAATCCAATCTGATAAGTCACTGTCATAGTTTAGCCCCACCCAGCAGCTAAAATACCATGTAGTCACTCACTCACTCCACCCCTCACCACTCCCCACAGTGTGATAGTGAGGAGGATCAGGAAAGAAAGACAAAACTCCTGGGTTGGGATAAAAACAGTTTAACAGAACAGCAGAGGAAGTAAAAACAGAGATGGAAAACAAAACCAATAGACTTAGATCACATAATTTACAGTACAATAGCTCACAGTGGATCTCAATGCCCAGCTCCCTCTCAGGTAGCAAAACCTGTCTCTCCCCACCAGCCCCACTTTATACACTGAGCATGCCCTCACAGGGTGTGGAATTGGGCTAATTTGGGTAAGCTAGCCCAGCTGTTGGCCCACTGGTAAACTGTCCAGCTGTGTCCTCCAGCCCCAGGTGCCACCAGCCCCAGCTCCTCTCCCAGCTCAGGTGACAATTAACTTTATCCTAGCCAGAACCAGGACAGCCACTCAGTACAGGGTGGCTTTTTTTTTGTGGTTATTTTGCTGTTTGATTTTTTTTTCCTTGCCACAAATCTAGGTTCATAGATTCTTCCATCAGTTATTCTGACTTCCTTCTGTTTAGTCAGTTGCTCACATGTATTTTTAATGAATTTAAAGAAAGGCTTCTAGTAGTTTAATTGCTGATTTCCTCTCAAGGAATTTTCTTGAGAGAAAGATGAAAGGCTGTTGCATTTATCATATCTCTCCCTGTCAGCTAATTTAGCTAGAACATATGCTAGACAATACCGAAAAAAAAGTAAATGTCAACTTGAAAGATTCAAAATAGAAGATTAAAAAGCATCTCACATTTTCATGTTTTTTAATCTGATGGACTGAAAATAAATATATAAAGCACCAACAGAAACTTGTTAGATGACAACTGTGTGAACCAGCTTTTCGTTGAATCACATTTCTGTCATGTTTGCAGTATTTGACTTATTTTTTCCCTTACATAAAAACCTGCAATATTAATAGACACAAAAACAGTTGGATGTAAAAGCAGGGAGAAATAAATATAATGAATGTACGAGGTTTGCTTTGAGATAAAGAAAATCATAGTTAACCTTTCATTTGCATATTTATTGCCCACGTTGAAGTGAAAAGGTCAAACAGTACTGTCAGTAACTAACACAGGTTGAGGATGCGTCTGAGAAATGGTGATGCGTTTCTTCATAGGTTTATCTGTTAACTGAATAAAGGCATTCTGGAGCTTGAGGAAAATATTTTTGTTAAGATGGATCTGCTATAAAATACATTAAATGTGTTCTTAAGAAAATATAAGTTTTCATCCAGATGTTATTGATGTGTTCTTCTTAAACTTGAAGTATCTTGAGAACTAACAGAAAGAAGCCGACTGCTCTTTTAACACATCAGTAACTAAACATTTTATGCCTTAAAGTGCTCAATGACATTCGCTCCCTTTGTTTGTGCCCTGTATTGTTTAGTTGCTTTTCAGTTTTAAAGGCATTTGCTTTGTTTCATTTGCAGTGCTAGCACCATAATATTGCTGAGTATAATGAGACATTTCACAAAGATCCACCCAAACTCTTTTTCTTGGAAGCTCAGCCTTAACAGCACTTTTCTCACTGTTGCCTTCCAAGACAAAACATTATATTAATGTAATGCGCACTTATAGATGCATATATCCGCAACAGTTCAGTAAATTTCCTAACGACACTTAGTCTTTCAATTAACCAGACCCCAAGGGAAGGTGATCTCTGAAATACCTGCAGGTAGACAACCAGATACTTTTCATGTTGATGTCTCAGAAAAATAAGTGAAGTCAATGAACAAAATCTGTGATGTATGTGACTGCCATATTAGTTTTAGAAGAAGTGTTAGCCTGGTTCATGCTTGTTAGAGCTGATTTTAGCTATGACTGGTATACGTAGGAGGTATGTGATTCTATAAATCTACATAGATATGCAGGGAGAAGAATCTGTGCTTTCTATTTTTCGTTCTATTTTGCTATAGTTATTGGGCACATTGACATCCATGAAGACTTCCTGAAAACCCTTAAGACTGAGTTCAGTCTTAAAAACTGAAATCTAACTTCTGATTATGAGACACTGAGAGATTCTGAACACTTGTGTCTTCCCTAAGCTTCTGTGGGGAATTTGCCTTTATTGTTAATACCATAGTGACATTTGGTATTCAAAATCAAGGAACCGTTATATTTAACGTAATGTACACCAAATGTTAATTCCAGTCTCAGAAACAAAACAAAAGGTAGGAAGGAGAACTGTTACATGATGTAATCTCTGGTTAAGTCCTACGAAATTTGTACTATCCCATTCTGTCATGGAATAATATGTGGTCAGGTCTGTTCTGTCCAGCTGAGGAGGGGAGTGATAGAGCAGCTTGGTGGGCACCTGGCGTCCAGCCAGGGTCAACCCCACCAAACCCTGTTGAAGACTACAGCCTGCAGACATCTCACAACGAATCCTGACTTTTCTGCTCCATGTGCTGTAGTCCCCATTGGAAGACTAGAATTGCTTTCAGCTTTGCCAGTATTTTCCAATGTTGATTCACTGAAGATAGATGTATAAATCTACATTTATTATTTTACAGAATTCCATGTCTTTACAGTTAATTTTAATAAATTATTCAGGAAAAAAAGGGTATACTCACACGTCTTCTGTGCAAGTTTATGCATTTCATAATGTGTAGGGGCCTGACACAAGACAGAGGTCATGTTTAAATTCTTTGTTATTGAAAGGTTTATTAGCCATTTTGTTATAAAGACCATGCGGAATATCGAGCCCTCTAGTGGTTGTTTGCCCTCTTAAATTCTCATTATAATTAGCTAATACAATAAAAATCCCCCTCTCTGCCAGCAGCAGCACAATTTTCGAAAGAGGGAAATAGGTTTCGCAGTTCTCTAATGAGATGAGGTAAGAAGGAACCAGCTCTAACCTGCAGCAGTCACTGGACTGAAATTTAGTGATAAATAACTTGAATTAAGTTTTCTTGGAATGGGTAATGATGGCATTTTCTGAAAAGGAGTGGATGTGTAAATAAATACAAGAGGGTTTTTTTTTTTGCGTAGGCCAATGTAATGCACAGTGTTTGAAGGAAGGAAGGAAATAGGTATCTTAGGCAGATTGACTGTCTCTGGTTATGTTCTCATCTCAGTATTCAGATGAATCCTGTTCTCTTCCATAATCTCAACCTTGACACCATCTTCTCCTGCCTGGACAGGGGCTCAGGGCTAGGTACTCAGTACAGGTGTTTTACCCAGCAGATCACACTGGACTCAGTAACAGATTTTTCCATTTAGAAACTCTGACTAATGGTGAAAAAAAAAAGGTATCCAAATTATTTCCTCAAAGCCTTCTTTACTAGGAACAGAGAAAAAGGGATAAGCAGAAGCTGTAGTGTGGGTGCATAGCTCGAAGGAGTAGCCAGACCTCCAGAAGCATATAATTGAAAACTTTACCAATAAAAGGAGAAAGAAGTAACAAAAATATTTATATCCCAGCTTGAAACATGTCAAGTTTATTCATGTTTTTCAGATCCACTTGCTGCTGTTTATAAAGCCCAAACACCACAAATGTCAGCTAGATAAGCCAAGAAAACTCTCGATGTTCGGTTACACAAGCAGAACAAGGTACAGCTTTCTCATTAAAAGATTCTTTAAAACCTTCACCATAATACTAGTACATGCCCTCTCCTGTTTCTGTAATGCTATGAGGCACCTGCAAATTATGGAAATGAAACGAGGTATATTTAAAATATACTTGGTATCTACATAATTAGTATCTTTACCTGTGAAGGTGTTTTCACTGGTATCTTGTGAACAGAGAGTACTACCTGCTATTACTTGACAGGGAGGTGATATTAATAGGGAAGAAAGTGCAGAATAATCGGTGCCTATCTAATTGGTATTATCAAGATAAGTCCTTGTATTCTGAGAACTATTTTGTAATATGTCAGAATATGACTTTGTTCCCCCCAAAAAACCTGGCACAGGCAAACAAATTATTTGAGTGGTGCGAGATGAAGTTCAAAGCGTTCTACTGATACGGAGCAAATTCTAACAACAGTGCAAGGTCCTGCCAAAGCACTGATTTCTGTGTTGACATCTTAACGTCTTCCCAAAATTCTTTAATGTCTTTTGGTTGGACTGTTTCGCTAGCTGGCAGGTCTGCTCTGGCTCCCATTAAAATACACAGCAAATACAAAGGGAAAAAACCCTCAGTGAAGCAGATGAGTACAGTTTAGTACGATTAACACTGAGCTCAAACTTTGTGTTATCTGTAGGGTTGAAAACAATTCTTACGCATTCATCCACCTTCTTTCCAAAGCAGTTTAAATGTCACCAGTAGTTGGTGTTTTGAGCCTATTTATTTTGTAGAGATTGAAGTACACTGGGTTGTAAACATGCAGAGAGTACACACATAAGCTGATGTCACAGAGCAGATGTGTGCGACTTTCTCAGCTGAGGCACCTACCTCTTCGATTTTTTCCTGAAAACACTATGAGTGCACACCAGTAAACACACTTATGCTCCAGGACACCTTTTTCTCCATTTCTGTATGTGTCTGACTCCTCCCTTCTAGAGGATTTTTTAGGAGATGAATTGGGCTAGATGTCTGCATTCTGCACTATAATATTTTCTCACGAAGTTGCTTGCATTTTTAATTGAGAATAAAAAATAAAATGGCACAGCAGGTAGGTGGCAGCACAGGTCCTGCTTGATTTTAGCCTGGTTTGCACCTCTGAGGAAAAAAAAAAAAGTCATGTTTCCAGTCTTGTAGTGGTTACTGGTATTAAAGAGATGTCCTTTCCTTTCTTCAAAGCAGGTGATTTTTAGCAAAGAAATGGAAATTACCTGTGCCACTGGTCACTGCCATAAAGGCAGAGTGGTTTTGGAGATCAGTAAAAAAAAACAACCAGTAAAGGATGCAAGCAGCTCACTAGCAATGTGGGAATGAGCTTGCTGCACAGATACAAGTTGTGTCAATATAATGTCAAAATAAACAGTAAATCTAACTCTTGATATTCCTGCTACAGACACCTAGATACGTCTGCCTATTAGCAAGAGGCTTCCACAGTGTATTTTTGGATGTTGAATGGCCTGAATAATCTGAAATATTTTGGCTAAGGAGTAGAGCGTAGGAGTCTAAACCTTGTAGAACCGAGGATTTTAAAATTCTCAATCAGATTCAGAAATTGAATTCCCAGGTGCTTCCTCCCTCTCCTCTCTTCCCTGATCCTTTAAAAGGGTGTGTGTTAGGGAAAGGGCGGGGGTTCATCTCTTCTTTGCAAATGGGGTATTTTTCTTTGCAATATCTTGCACCAGAATTCTCAGAAAGTCGACTCATCACTTACACCCATTCTGTCTCCAGACAGGCCTAAAAAAATTGATGTTATCATTGAATATTACACATCCTTGTTTGATTTCCTCACCTAACCTGTGAGTAAAAAAGCAGGAATCCTTCTGGGAGTACGCTGATCATGAGATAATAACTTGACAGCATTTATTTTTTATTATTTGGAGTTAATGGCAAGTATTTTAATCTTGCTCTGCTAAAGCTATTTATTGTTTATTTGCATGAATCACACGTTTCGGTATTTGGCTAAAGTATCACCTAACACCCAAAGGAATGTCTTAGAGCTACAAACTTATAAGATTATTAGGCTTAATTGGTATTATTACTGTAAGCCTCCCATGGTGCTGAACACGGCCTGCTTATTTTAAACTTTTAAATCCAGTATTAAGAGTAATTGCCATTAAGTTACACCATAGAAAAATAATTAGTCTAAAGTGAAAACTTGGGTGGTTGGTTTAAAACTGTTTAAGCCTCCTGTTCATCACAAATCCTCTACCGTTTTTCCTGAACTCCCTCACATTTGCGCCAACACTTTCTGAAGCACATGGGCCAGACGTGCGCCCCGTGTAGCACCGGAGAAGTCAGTGGGGTCATAATGGAGATTAGTTTGATAATATTTGATAATATTCCAGTCATCTAAGTGGCTGGCCTCGTAGTAAGGACAGAGCCCTATGCTGCTGAAGTCAATGGAAGCTCATTAAGTGCCTGATCCAGTTCTCATGGAGTCTTCTTGTTGTGGAAATACCCGTCCTTGTTCCTTTGCTTTGTGCGGTCGCTTCCCCAGGTTTCGTTAGGTCTGTTTGCAGGATGAATTCTGAAAGGTCCTCAATTTTGTGCATGGGGTGTAACATAACAGGAATTACACTGAGGTTGCATTTGCTGGTTTTACTACATTAAAAAAGAGAAAATTGGATGAAGTCTCAGAAATTAATTAGGTGATGGGTTTACCGTTAATTGTGTAGCAGAAATAAAAGCAGATGTTTAGAAATTAGAGTGTCATTTCTGTTTGCAGTGCTTCCCCCATACTGCAAGTACCGTACGCATTTCAAGTGCTGTTGTAGCATGTTGGGGAGGAGTATAAAAGTATGTAACATTTGAAATTATTAAAGTGGGGGGGGGGGGGAACAGCATTGGTTATAAGTCTAATTTTGTGAATAAATTTGAACAAGGGAACTGGTGCTTTAGTTTTTTCTCACCTGAAATTCCTACCCGAGGCGTTGCACAAAGCTTCTTTCTCAAGATACCTAGGACTGACCCAAGATTGCACTATAAAAGCTCTGGGAGGAAAAGGTATCCCACCTTAGGAGCACTTTATTGTTTTTAACACTCTGTGTGGGCTGAAGTTCATCAGATAACTTCCATACGACAGTGTAAACAGCTACATACGACTTAGCTAGTTAAAGGCCTGAGAGTGTTTTTAAACTTGAGATCAATTCACTTTTTTTGAAAAGAATTTTATATTGGGTTAAAATTTCAGGTATACAGGATTAGCATGTGCAGAGTCACATGGCAACGTAGTTTGTCACCGAAATACTGAACAATGTTGAATGATCTTTTATATTAACAGCACCAGTTGTGCAGTGAGCGGTCAGTGCTTATTAAACAATGAATCCATGGAAGAAAAAGAGCTACAAATTCAAATCTATTAAAAAAAAAAATAGGTAGGCTTCATTAGATCTGCTGGTCATAGGAGTAGTAGTTTATATATAGCAATATTTCAGTCTGTAGGCTTTCTCAGCTGTGGTCAGCCATTTCTGGGAAAGGAAGTGGGTGTCAGTGTAACTTTGAGTAAGGATGTAGCTTTTAATTCTCTACTCTTCAGCAGCATTGTGCCAAATGCTCAAGTCGAAGTTTCAGACTTCATAATTGTGGTGCAAAAGTCAGATGCATTTCAATATTTCTACATTCTCTGTACTTCATGGGCTAATATTAAGGAACATTTCAACAAAAGATGGCACCTGGAATTACCAGATATTGCAGGCACTGTTGTGAAAACGTACAGTTAAATGTTTGTCTGCCATCAGTACTGCTGTGGTTAGACTGAATGAAGACATTAAGAGAAGAACAAAAATCAGTAGGACAGTTTATGCTAATATAATTCAGACTGGTACCAGAATGACACATAACTACAGTCAAACCAAATGAGATTAAAAAAAAAATTGAAAACAGAACAGATAGCTCCTGAAGTTCTGTAGTGTTCAGCCATTTCAGCAACGTCACTCCATTTTCAGTCATCAAAAATATTTCAAATTTGCCCTTCAAAATATTAGAAGTAAAATACAATGGGAGGACTTTGGCAATCCAGTTTATCTCGTTGTTTTTGTCGGTTTGTTTCCACATCATACTCAGCATGATGATATTTGAGTACTTGGCCTCCTGAATGTCCAAGGAGAAAGGCTGCCCAATCAATTGTGTAAGAAATTCAAAGAGAGGGTCTTCTCCCCAGCCCATGGTGTAATAACCATTTTATGCGTCTTTAATTTGTATTATTAGCATTAGCTACTTAATTTTCACAGCATCTTTGAGCTACCGGTACCTCTGCATTGAAAGGATAAGCAGTTTATTTTAGTGGCAGAACTTGGAGGTTGCTGATGCCAGTCACTACGCTCACAGCTCGTTAAAGCACGGTGTGGTTGCTGCGCGCTTTCCTTTTCTCCCCCTTAATGGGCAACATAACAGGGATCAAAATCTGAAAGCAATCTAGATTTGCAGTCTGTGATGAGAGGAAGCAGAATCTGGAAGTCCTCTGCTCTTTCATTTCTTTGATATTACTTTCCAGGGAATTATGAATTACATGATTTAATCTTAGGGAATAACCCCGAACTCGGATAGATTAACATGTAATTTTGAAAGCAAGCCAGCCTATCCAGCACAAAGGTTCTGTGTCCCAAAGAATGAATCATTGAGTGAAGGTTTCTTAGGAGTCAAACATGATGCCAAAATTCCAGATGAATAAGGATTGGTTTATACTATGGAAAGATAAATGAAAAGTAGGTTGCAAAGTCTATCCAACATACATGTATACTGCTTAAAAACTCTGTCTGTACCTTACAGATCCTCCAGGTACTGTTTTCTAAACTATTTCCCATTAACATCTCTGAAAATAGAGGCTAGGGATTTGATATTCACATTTACTCACTGATAGCAGCCCAAATGCAAGTTCCTTCAGAGTACGGATGTGCTGTGCATGGCTGTGGGCTCAGACCTGCTTCCAGTGGTGCTGTCGTGGGATGGGAGCCTAAAACACCTGTTCTGTTCCCTTCTTTGCATTTGAAGGTTTCTAATCTAAGAAGACATTGCTGGACTTCCTTTTCTTTTTCCTCGTTACCCATGATGCAAGCTAATGCTTGCTTTTTCTGGAGTTCATTGAAAAACAAACAAAAAAACCCTAAACAAACCCAAAACCAGGGATGCTGGAGTTGTGTCAGTATAAACAAGTAGGTTTTTTTGTCATGGACAATGCGACATCTTTTGTCCTGCACAGGAGGAGCCCTGGTCTGGAGCTAACTGGTGAATCGTGGCCCTTCCTGATTAATTGCCATGACGAGTACCTCTGACGGTACTGGAAGTTTGCATTTAAGCTAAATGGGAGCAAATGGCTGGCTGGATTCATAAAGAAAAAGAAATAGTCAGAGGAAATAACTTCATAAGGGAGTGTGTTCAGATGTAAAACAAATTTTGATGGACAGCAGAGATAAAATGGGGAAAGAGTGAAATTATGATCTAATATGTGCTTTGTAAGTCTCCAGATTATAGAATTTACTCTTTAATATGACAAATTTGCTCATAAGAAGGAATGAACTTACTACACCACCCCAAGAAGACATGGCTGGTATTTTGGGAGTTCAGAACTTACCATAAGATATATAAATCCAATGTGAAAACATGTCTTAGAAGTATGTCTTCTTTGTGTTCCTCAGGGGTCGGGATTGGGACCGGCGCTGTTTAACATCTTTGTCGGCGACACGGACAGCAGGATGGAAGCACCCTCAGCAAGTTCACGGACGACACCAAGCTGTGTGGTGCCATCGACACGCTGGAAGGGAGGGATGCCATCCAGAGGGACCTGGACAGGCTGGAGAGGTGGGCCCGTGCCAACCTCACAAAGTTCAACAAGCCTGGAATTGCTCAGGCTGTTTGGCTAGTGAATATAATGTTCCTCTTGTTACCCTGCCTATTTTTGCACTACCTTCTAATTTTCTCAAACTGCTACAAAGCTTTTTATTTGAAGATGGTTCTACTGTATATTAATGAAGAAGTTAAATTATCTCGGCAACATGGGCTAAAGCTGAAGCTCCCCTGGCATCATCTTTCTTATCTATCATTGTCCAGTAAGAAAATAGGTCTGTAAGTGATACTATTCATCTGAACAAAAAGAAACTGTTACCCTGGTGTTTGTCAGCTGTGTGTAATACTGATCCCTCGGCTGGCCTTTGGAGCCAGCTATCGCTACGGCTGATGTGATGGTGTCTCCTTTCAGGCAGTTTTGAATTCCGAGTACAAGACCAGCAGGAGCAGAGAATGCAGCCACTCCCCCCCTTCCCAACTCCAGTGTCTGCGAATACTTGGAACTAGGTTTCATTCACAAGCATTTACTTCTACAACAATAACAATTATTTCTGCAATCGATTTCTACAACAATAACAATTATTTCTGCAATCAATTTGCACACATAGTGTCATGTGAATAAATTAAATAAATAAATTTAAAAAAGTAATTGAGTCCAGGAATTTGAATCAACCTGTAACAGAGCTACTGACAGAAATGAAAGCAAAATCGCCAGCAGTATTGTGTAAATGAAGCGTATTCTATTAATATTTCTTGCGTATATGACGTTACTTGTAAACCCAAGGAACAATATGTACAAGTAGGTGGCAGCTACTGATACGACAAACTGATTGTGTAAACAGAGTTCTCTTCTGTTTTAACAGCAAAAGGGAAGTCAATGTCACAAGTGCATGCGTTTGAAACAGTCAGTTTTGTTAACTTTACCACAGTGTTCAAGATTTAAGTTCACCTGGACTCTTCATTAAAAGTGCTGCTACTCTACAGATCTGAGTGCTGAGTCAAATCCCTTTCAAGGTAAGAATTCAAATATCTTTTTGAAACACACTGTGTTAAGGTGTACTTCTCATATCTGTGTGTAATCTCTGGTTTTTCGTGGATAGACATTTTGTGTACCACAGGCGTTTATGAATGGAAACAGACCAATTTAGAGCCAAGGATTCTGACAATGAAGGTACTATGCAAAGGAAATGTTGGCTTGTTGACTGAAAAATGCTACTAAGAGTGTAGGCACTTGTTACTCTGCCATCTTCTTCCATGTAAGCAAGAGCCTTTATAGAAATATGTGGATGGGAGAGCTAAAAGTGCATATGGAATGTTTTGTGGGTGACTTCTAAAAGGGTCTGAAAAAGGTGACCAAGAAAAAAAAGTCACGCACATTTATTACACTGTTGAGCGTAATATGCAAAATTGCTGAGGGGATCTGTACTGGTAGTGCAAAATGTCCACAAATAACATTCTAAAAGGCTCTTCTCCTGAATTTTTTGTTCTTTTTTCAATAGTCCAGTGCTATGGAGGCGATTCTGTTGGACTGATGGGAAACAATACAGTGATCAATCAGCCTCTGAAGAAAGAGGTTGTGCTAGAAAAAATAAGATAAAACTGAAAGTTTTGCTGCAAAGAGAGAATGAAAATAATATAATTTGAATTCCAGCAAAATCCTGACATTTTGACAAGCTGGGTAAATTAGATTCTTATAGATACTCCGTCCTGTAAATCATGTCAGAAAGGATGGAAGCTGCAAGACTGTCTTGTAAGAACTCCCTTACAAGTTCAGGAACAAGCTGAAGCAGAACTGCTGGAGCATGTCAGGGCAGACTGGCAGCTTGCTGTGACTTAAGCAGGTTGTGTAGAATATTATAAGACTGGAAGGCTATCTGCGTGCTCTAAAGCAAATGCAATACTTCTGTCCTTGGGCTGGAGTTTTGTGTTGTGACGCCGTTTTACCTTCTGGACGCAGCGATCTCTGAAACAAAGAGAAAGTCTATCTGATGAAAGCAGGATCAGTTTGTACTGGTTCTCATAGGCATATATAATCATTGAAACAGAAGTTCCAAAAGTCATTTACAGTTTGTTTAAGAAAAAAACACACAAGGGAGTTCACAATAACAAGAAAACTTCAAGACTTGCATAAGTAGATTGCCAATTTATACCAAATAATTTTCAGAAGTTTCTCTTAGATGGGATTTGACATAAATAAGTGCAGAAAAGAGCTCACAGTCTGTCAGTGTTAAGGACTGTGAGCAGATTGATGTTTTTGCTTTAAGAAATGAAACATCAAGAAACAAAGAAACACGCCGTTTAATCTTTGTGTAATAGTTAAGTTGTTACGCAGGAAGCCAGTTATTCTAAAATGAGTAAGTATGCCTTCATGTACCAAAACATATTTTCAACACAAGATTATGTCTGTCCTTCATGCAAATCTGCTGATGTGTATTTGCCCCCAAAACTTACAGGAATGACTGCAACCAGATGAGCAGTAAGTTGAGTCATTCTAATCTTACCAACTTTACTTCTCACATGACCAATTTGGAGGAATACATGCATATGGAACTGCTCCCTGTGAGAAGAGTTTGTATGGGAGTACAACAGAGGGTATTGTTTCTACTTGCCTGTTACATATTCCTCCGAAATGTACTTGAGGTGGCAGCCAGCCCACAGGCATACGTGATTAGGACTTGTGTAGTTTTTTAATTGAGTATCCTATTTTTATAAAAATTGAGCTCAGATGACAAATTGGAACAAAGCTAAGGGGGGTAAGTAATTTTTTTTGCTATCTACATTCTAAATTAAAAAAAAACCATTTAATTGTGGAAAAAAGTATCAATTGGAAGGTTGGCCTTGCTGTTTCTGTCAAGACACACTCCTGCCGTGGCATATGTGAACAGAAAAACTACTGAGGTCAAGTTCCTCACTGAATTCTTGTCTTTGCTTTAATGAATTCCCTAGATGGTTACATACTAAATTAGGGCACCATAGCATTTTAAATGTTATGATTCCCTTAAAGGAAATTGTAAGACCCAAGAGATGCTGATGAGAAGACTGTGGAATAGACCATGAGAAGACAATTATTTACTCATATTTTTAGCCATAATCTATCCTAATCTAATGGGCTCTTTACAGTAAGCCTGGCCTGTTGTGGCTATTGCTAACTGTGGCTGGGCACTTTAGACTGGATCTTGTGAAAAATTAAGAAAACATTTCATTTTTATAGCATTTTATTTTCTTTCTTTTCAATGTCTCTGGGCAGCACTAGAACATGTTCGGTTATGTGAGAACTCCTCGTTGTAATGTCTGTTCAAAGTTCCCTCTAAAGTCCAGAAAATCATTTTTAGGTACTGTGTTTTGTACAGCGATCTAATGATTGTACAGTTGCATATGTTCTACTATGGGGACATTTAACTGTTTGCACCAACAAAATAAAATTTAGAGTGCCAAATATTTCCCTAGATTTATTGCAGTATAGATCAGAAATATCTATGTCGATACTACTTTCCTTTCTTAAAATGTATATTCTTCAGTCAGGAATACCATGTCCATATAGCATCCTATCTAGGATTTAATAGTCTAAAGCTCTGCTCCTGGTGGGGCTTTTCAGTTGTGTCATAACCTGTACAGTAGGACAACACTGAAACTGCATTCTCCCTTGACTTTATGTAGCATGCAAATCTACCGATCTCAATGGTACTGTCTATGAAGTGCTGATTTGACCCGAGATCATTAAATAACCGGGTGCCCACTTGGATGAAAGAATCAAAATCCAAGCACAAATGGTATCTTGAAGCCTACTGGGCTGTACGTAGGGATATGTAGCGCAGCCCCCTATGTCTGATGAGTTAATGGGGTATATCACAGTCTCTGAAGTGCTGCAGATATTTAGGTGTTGTGGGGCATAACTACGATAAGTTGTCTCTCTTGCTGTCTAAACAGGCAGAAAGCTGTCAGGCATTACCTCTGGAAAAGAAAGCTCTGAACTCTGCACGGATCTGAGCAGGTAACGCATGTGATGTTTTCACAGAATACGAATGTTATGTCTGCAAGCAAGTACATGTTTCTGTTTCATGCATGGAACATGGCTTAAAACAAAGATTTAATTACGTAATGCAAGTATATGTTCAACACTTGCAAGTTGCCATACATTCTTCTGTGTAATGACTCAGAATGAGAAGTCGTATCTGTGTAGGTCAGGGTACCAAAATTGATGAAAGTTTCTTAGTTCAGAAGACCTATCGAACTTTGTCTCTACCGTCCCCCTGCTCCTTCCCCAAAAGCCCCAGTACGTTGGCTGTAGATATGATAAAGATTTTTTTTGTTCTTTATGTAAAATACAGAACTTGGTTTATTTTACGGCAACTGTCACAAACAGATTTGCAGACAATTTCCCAATCTGGTTTCATGTATAAGAGTAAGGGAATGGAACTAGCTTGAACGAAAAGCATCAAAGAACAAAACAATTCATACATTTGGAAGTAGGCCCCTTCTCTTAAAAGACCGCCCTTTATTCAATAGGCCATCCCTCAATTCCCCCCTACTTGGAATTCCTCCTTGAAATGCACTTCTTTGGAGAGATCAATCATCCTTTGTGTCACCCAAATGTGAACGACTGACCGGTATGTTGGTTTTGCAGTGTTTTCTTTTAAAACCCAAGAGTCAGTTTAAAGAGACCTAGAGTGAACGAAAGTATGTTACTCTTAATGTGGAGGTCTAACATGCTTCATCTTTTTTTTTTTTTTAATTACGTACTCTAAGTTGATTGAGAAGTAGCAGAAATACAATTTAAAAAGAAAAAGAAAAAGCAACACATTAAAGCTTTACCAGCCTGAGACAAAACTGAGGCAACTTTTTCTGGAGAGTGCGTGCTACAAAATGTTTGTGCAAAAAAAAAAATGTTTTCTCTTGTTTTGATTCTATCAATACACTCTGTGAAGAAACAGGATTGCATCAAAGAAATAGCTGATTTCACCAGTCACTGCTCCTAATATAAATAAACAGCCCACGAGGTTCCAAATATTGATTTCCTACTTAGATTAAAAGTGCTAACATTATGCAATCCCTTTGCTGCTATCAGGAATGAGGTGAGAAGCTGTTGACTATTTCCAAGCTTGTCCTGAATCATGGGTGAAAAACAGAGCCCTTCTAGATTGGCTTTAGTTTCTCCTCAACATACCTTTCTCTTGCTTCTTTTTGACCTCTGTGATAAGGATGAAAGTTGGTACAGAACGATTGCACTGTCTGGGAAGTTCTGTTCTGCGTTCACGATTACATTCCACAGAGATCATTGCTGAGGTTTTCTTACTGGAAAGGTACAAAGCAGTTGCAACACAAGAGAAAGCAGGAATCCTTTCAGTCAGATTTGGTTTTAGTGTGGCATACTGTTATATAGAGGCAGTTCTAATTTTGGGGTTTTTTTTAATTTTGGGGTTTTTTTTTGTAGACTCCTAAAATGTTTGCAAAGGCGTTTCTGAGCTGTTGTAGTAATGTAAGCTTCCTGACAATAGGCCTGCTTTTCTTAGCTACCTGTTTTGAAGCCTTTGGAAGTATTCCACTTGTCCTCAGGGTATTGATAGTTGACCACAGCTTTATTTATAGAGAGCAAATAAATCTGTTTCTGCTTTGCTTCCAAAAAAGAATGTTTGAAAACTTTCAAAGAGCTAGTTTAAACATATTTATTTTGACAAATAAAAGAGCAACTGCTACATCCGTAAATTCAGTTAGGTATTTGCATACCTGTAGCTACAGGAAAGGTTTCCCACAGTGCTGTTTCTAAAGCCTCCACAGAACAAGGTACATTCGACTGTCCACTTGGATACCCTCTCTGTAGTGAGTTTAATTTTTAGGACTTATAATTGTAAGTATGACCTGACAGGTTATATTTTTTCCTTTGACTGCAATTAACCAAAATTTGTTTCCAACTTTGCCGAAATAATTAATTTGACTTAGATGTTCACCCTTCTGAAACAAACAAAGCATTTCGTGGAGCACCTCCAACAACACCTCTGAACCTGGACGTCATTCAGTGGTGCCCAGCCTGGGGACGCGATCGGACAAATCCCACAGGCATCAGCATTCCTCACCGAGCTTCTTTCCATGGCACATCAAGGCCAGCTTCCAGGGCCAAGAAGAGGCTGATGAGGAGGTCCCATGGCTTGGTGAGGCCTCCAGTAGGGAGAGGTGAGGGAAGAGTTGCACTCAGCCGACACGCACAGCCTGGAGCACCTTGAAATCCATGTGGGAGCAAGAACATGCAGTCTGAGGTAGAGAGATGGAAGCTCCAACTTAGAGTCGTTGGAGGTACTATGAGATCGCGCCTGGAAAACATTAGACTTGTCAGCCTAGACGAGAGATGAGTGAAGTAGTAGTGCAAGGAGTCTGTGATACACATCTACAAAACAAGGAGTGGCATGGAGACACTTAAAAGAGAATGATAATTCATGGTTAATTAATGCAAAAGCCAAGGGACATCAAGTGGATGTACCAGACAGAAGGCTCAAAACATACAGAAGTGCTTTTCACAAGCACAAAGGTAAGCTGTAGATGTCAGACGCTTACATGGATTAAGAAAGCAATTGGATTTTTCTTCCATTAATTTGTCTACCAAGAGCAGAAATATACTACTTTTAGCTGAAAGTATCTGGGCTCCAGAATTCGTTGTCTTTCCAGGAGATGATCAGCCAGCGTTGGAAACAGCATACTGTGCTACCTCAGTCACTGTTCTGACCCACTGTGACCATTCCAGTGCTCTGGCTGGCTTACGCACAAGGCATCCCTCCTTACGCACTAGCAGGATACATCACGGTAAGTCCAAGCTCAGTTAATTAAAAACTTAAGACTACAGAAGTATAAAATAGTTGTAACAAATGACAAATATATTCTCTTGCCTATTAACTGTTTATGAGAAAGATTTAGAAAATAGGCTAATATGTCAGTGGAAAAAAGTGGGAAAAAAAAACTTGTAGCAAGTTTGCCTAACCTTTCCTAAGTAGAGGGAGGTTAGATAAAAAAAAAAAATATTTAGTCTGCTTAAAACAGATGTGCCTTTGGGCATCTTGCACAATCCAGGCCCTCTCATTAGTGATGATTTGACATTAAGCAAAACAATGGGGTTTGAAACAAATTAGAACAAAGTGAGAGTAATAGCGGACTGCCCTAAAATTCACATAGCCCAAGCAATGCAAAAACCGCACCGTGATTCAGTTCAGCCCCCGTCCAAGGAAGTGATGCGCTTTTTGCTTCTCTAAGAATGAGAACTAATAAATATAACTCCCACGTTGTGCGTGCAGTTATTGCCAGAAAATTTTAGCCTCCTGCAAAGCGCTGTCTTTGACAGGAGCACACTCCTGTTTCCACATATAGCTATGGCTTGGTTTGTGATTTTGCTTTTTTCACACCCTGTCCCGCTCCAGATGGGGTGGGGGAGGATCGTGCCGGACTTCTGCTCGGCATAGATGGAGCCTGAAATGGTTCCTCTTCCTTTACACGTTAAGAAGCGGCTGCGTCTTGTCAAAAGTTGGTTATTTTGTGCTAGTTCTCATCTGAAGAAGCCTCAGGCTCCGAAACATGTAAAACCATCTGGCAAAACTCTTGCATGAATCATAGGGTTATTTGTGGCCTCTGGCTTTTTGAACTGCACAGTGAGTAATCCCAGTTGCTCTCGCTAGCGCTGCGGATGAAACCCATTTCTTCTGTTCTGAGCAAAGAGCGTGGGGGCCTCCTACTCCGCTTGGTGGTCTCCAGATTGCCAGGAGGCGAAGCTGGGCACCAAACCTCCGCGCTGCCTAGGCCAGCCAGAACGATCCGGAGCTGCCAGCTCGGGCAGGGAGGCTGTGCGCAGGGCGGCCTGGCGCTCGAAGCGGTTTTTGCCAC
This sequence comes from Chlamydotis macqueenii, assembly GCF_036417535.1. Taxonomy (NCBI): domain Eukaryota; kingdom Metazoa; phylum Chordata; class Aves; order Otidiformes; family Otididae; genus Chlamydotis; species Chlamydotis macqueenii. Next base: position 4,065,832 of record NC_141566.1, read on the forward strand.
GTGCCCAGGGGCCTGACTGTCCCACGGCTTTTTGTCAGCCCCCCCCCGGAGAACGCACACAGCAACAGCCGGGTGACAGAGCTCTGCCGAAATCTGCAGCCCGCTTTCCCCTGCCATCCTCCCCCCTCTCCATCCGGCTGCGGACCCCCTGAGGAAAGGGGGGGACGCATCGAGACGCGGCCGCGCCGAGGGCCCGTTCCCGCCTCACGCCCGGCTCCCGCCCGGGGACCCCCCCCGACCGGCGGTGGCCTCGCTCCGGGCCCGCCCCCGCCCCTTCCTCCGCTGCGGGCGCGTCAGGGAGGTGGAGGCGGCGGGAGGATTGGACGGCGGAGCCGCCAGAGCGGGGGCTCGCTCCGCCCCCTCCGCGCTCCCCCCGGCTCCCTCAGCCATTTTAGCAGCCGGTAGAGCCGCGGGGCCCCGTTCTCCGCCGGGACGAGGCGGTCGGGGGAGGTGAGTAGGCGCTCGGGCGCGGCCCGGGCCGAGTGGCGGGAAGGGAGGGACAGAGGGCAGGTTCCCCCTGAGCCGCCTCTCGGCGGCATTTGGGGAGAAGTGGGGGTCGCCCCCGCGCCCCTCCGCAGCGTCCTCCGCCCCCGCCGGGGGTGGGACCGGGGCTGCCGCCCGCCTGGGCGGAGGCAGCCGGGTCAGCTGAGGGAAGGAGCGGGGGGTAACGCGGGGTCAGGTCCCTCCCTGGAGCTGGGGCCGGGAGGATGCGCCCGGGGAGCGCGGTAGGCACTGGGCGGGAGCTGGTACCGGCCGCTGACCCGGGAGCAGGTGGCGGGCAATGGACTGGAAGCGCAGAGCGTCCGTTCTCCGCGCTACGGCTCCTCGCTCCCCACCTGCCCGAGCATCTTTCCGTAACTCCCTCCCCGTCAGCCGGCCTCAGCCCCGCTCTTGGGGCGGTGTCGCCACTCCATCCTTGTTTCCCACCCTCCCCTCTCCATTTTCTCAGCCCTCCGGGGGCTGAGCACCAAGCGCCGTTGCTCTCGGCCGGCAGCAGCATCCCCTGCCCGCCCGGCCCGCGCCCCGGGTTTCCTGCGCCCGCCCGCCGCATCCACCGTGCTGCCTCCTCCCTCGGAGCCCCCCCGCCGCCGCCCCCGAGATGCAGGAAAGGAGGCTGGGCTCAGGATATGGTCTGATGCTGATGTAGCTCACGCAGAAACGCAGGAAAGTGTGATTCATTGCTCAACGCCATCCACAGGGCCCGCGTTTTATTTTGCCTCCTAAGAGCGCCGGTTAAAGTAAGGCAAGAAACCGTTTGAATATTTTTATTTCGTCCGGTTCCTCTGAGATCAGTTTCGTTTTGCGGTGTTGCAAAATATCTTTGGAGGCTTTGTGGATTTTTGAAGCTTCTTTGCAAAGCCAGTGTGTGTGTCCTGCATCCCTCCCTGCCCCGGGAGAGCGTGGCCAAGGCCAGCGTGGGCTGCACAGACCTCGCGTACCTGCCGCTGCTGTCCTAATGCTTCAGTGAAATAATTATAGCAACTTCTGAACTATTTTGTACTCTAACCCATTTTTTTCCACCATAATTGTTTCATATTTGATATTTTTTTTTTTAATGAGGATGCTCAATATGTATAGATGGAGGCTACAGAGACATTTGGCGTAAATTAAGGGTTGTTTCCTGGAAAGGAAATGGGCAGCTGGACTCCCTGATGCTGGGAAAAGGTGATTGTCAGGTTAAAGGTAACAGCTGTCCTTACTTTGCTCTTTTCATCTTGGACTGCTGAAGCACGGAAACGCAAATACAACATGCTTTGTCATTTACTATTCCAGATAAACTTGTATTTATAGCCTTGCCAATCTGAAGTGCAACAATAAAGCTACAAATAGCAATTAGAAACATAGGATCTTGATCTTTTTAAATTAAGTTCTACTTCTTGAATCTTTCAAGTTTGTAATCTCAGACTAACTGCAACTATTAAAGACATGGATTTTTTTTTCCTAAGATGTGAAAGTTTTTTATATTTTAAATAAATCTCCAAACTAGACTTTTCTCCCAAACAAGAGAGATAATTAACAGTGCTCCACAGTATCAGAAAGGTTCTTTGGCTTCATTTGTTTCATACTTTTTTTTCATGCATGGATACAAAGTTTGCGTTTCTGTACAGTTCTACAGAAGCCTTAAATATTTCCACATAAAAGTTATTTTAGAAAACATGTAATGTATTTTTAACTTCCTTCTAATTTATGTGTTTGTTTGTTCCACTTCACTGTGGTCTTAAAATACAGAGTTGTATAAACTTGAATCAGGCAAGACATCCTCCCCTCCTTAAAAACCCCATTATAGTAAGGTTTTTGTGATGTCTTAATTATTCAGGTATTTGCATCTCATGCAAACTGTACGCATGTGTTATCTTTAACACCATGTGTAACCTGTACAGCACAAGCAAGCGACCGGGCTGCCCGTTGTCTGCTGATTGAATAACATTTATCAGCAGCTATAAATTTTCAGCATGCTAAATTACCAGTGTTCAGTGGATGACACCTCCTTCTAACACAAGGATTATGCTTCAGCCCTTTTATAAAACTAGAGAAATCACTCGCAAACAAATTGCTAAGGCAAGATGTTAGATACAAATATATTCCAAGCGACGTTAAGATGCGTATCTAGGAAAACAGGTGCACCCCATTTCACTGTTTTAAATGAAGCTAATACTCAAATGAATTATTAAACAGTAGCCTGAGCCAAGCAAACATGCAGATTCTATTGAAGTTAATGATTAATAAATAGTCAGGTAGTTAACATGATAAATGAATGAGTGCTTGTTTGTAAGAAAATTGTTCTTAATAAGGAATTACTTAAGCTAAAAAAGAGTTGGAGTTAATTATTACGGGAAATCTTCATTTTATACACAACTAAGCATGTGGTCACTGTGCTTCAGGGCATTTTTTCTCAGGAGAGAAGGAAGTTTCTTGGAAGGAGGGAAGCAATTTCCTGAGAAACAAAACTTAGTTTTGTTCATTGGATCATTATTTAGGTTGTGCAATGTCTTCCACCCTTTTTGTGGAAGGCATATCTCAAAAGTTGCCCACACTATTTAATTTTCCTGCATTCTACAGCAACTAGAGAGTGACTGCTTTGGTGTTCATCTCTGTTTCAAAGTTAGCTCTTCTCCACGTAGCTGGGATCGCTCTCTGTTACCTTTCCACTTGGGAGGTGCTAGTGGAATAGACTGTACGGGAGGGCCCAAGGAAAAGCTTGAGGTACTTCTCCTCTGCTAGCAGAGCTATGCTTTGCAGTGCACAGGGATTACTATTACTTTGCTTTGCTTTTCTTTTGTTTCCTTGTTTGGTGTGTTGGTTTTTTTTGTTGGGGTGAGGGGGGAAATTCGGATTGCCTGTAATCTGCTGACACTCTTAGTAACTGTATGTTTCCTCAAAATCTTGAACTCTGTAGATACGCACATAGAAATGAAAGCTGACTGCAGCACTGGTTATTTCTTCTGAGGCCACTTGCTCACAGAGTAACTTGTGTGGCACGGAGAGGAGGTGGTGTGACAGGTTTCTGTAACGATCTATGGTGGAGGTGAAGCCAAGGCCCTTTCTCACAGGCTGCTCTTTGTGGTCTGAGTGGTGGATGGGGAGAGCCTTGCCTTAATCCTGGATAGGCTGGAACTGCGAGAAGTCTAGTCCTGTTTTGTATGAATGTGAAATAAAAGATGCTGTGTGGCGTAAGATTTGTGCTCGCAAAAAGAGAGATTTCTGGCCGGTTGCCAGAACTGTTGGGAGATGTGGTTTCAGTTTTCTTTTCTGCCGTAGGTACCTAGCGTGATCTGCATTGAGCCACTTGGCCAAGAGGAACAAAAATAATTGGACAGAACTTAAATTAACCACAGCAGATCTGCTTTCCCAGCCCCACTTCTTCTTAGGGCTATCAGTTCTTATCTAATACTTCTTATATAAGACGCACTTGTAATCAAGATACGGCTTTAATCATGTGCCAGATGTGCATAGTATTGTTTACCTGACGAAGCGCATGATACAGAGGTTAGGAATGAGTGGTGGGGGTGGAAATTCCTTACGCTGTTGCTGTTGCCCTAGATAGGAAGCCATTCTACTATTCAGGCCATTGTTCTGCTTTTGACCTGGGCTGCCGTGGCTCGTAGTAGCTTTTGAGTCAGGACTAAATTTGGTGCTGGCCTGAACTTGATCTTCTGCAGAGGTTGGATATGAGGAGCGTGTGTGAGCGAGGCATGTTGGTACCATTGGCTGGAGAGTTATTTTAGATTTTAGGATGATCCCAAATATAGTAGAAAACTCAGAAGGCACATTGAACCAGTTTTCAGTAAGGAAATAAATAGCACAGGGGACCTTGAGAAATGGAGGAGCCGAACAAGTAAGGAGAGGTGATTGGGGTTGGGGCTGGGAGGGGTGGGAAATGTTTTCCTTTAGTCGACGTGTTGCCAGAATGTCAGTTGGTATAATGGATGATTTTTAAAGTTTGTATGCGAGTTGCTTGTGATGGAAGTGAGGTTGGAGCTAATACTCCCACATCAAAAAGTCAGCCTGCATTTTATTTGCTTTGCTTTTGTATTAATAGCCGTGTAATGTGAAGGATGTGAGGAATTGTTTCCATCTTTCTTTGCTTCGGAGAGAGCTAACTAAGCACTTGGACTTTCCATTGAGATCAAAGAGGGCTTTTCACCTCAGTAGAATATTTTGTAAGGAATCCTAGATACTGAGAAAAAGTCTTTTTCTGTATTTAAGTTTTGCATGGTTTTTGTAGTACAGTTAATGCCAAATCGATGGATATTGTGCAGCTGAGAGTTCACTGGGCTTCAAGGTGAGATATCTTTATCTCCAAGGTAGAGATAAAGTGATCCTCCAATTATCACAGACTTAGAGTCTCAGATTTAAAGTGATCCGAGGTGGATCCTTCGTTATCACTCTAAATCTGAGACTCTTAAATCTGTTATACTTGAATACCAGTGTTGTTCAGCGAAGACAAAACTAACGAACCTGTATTTCCTTCAGCATATGTTGGTGTGACTGTTGATTCCCTAGACTATGTTGCTGCTTCATCAGTTGAGGATCTTTTTCTAAAAGCGTACTTGTAACTTGACTATTAGGCAGTAGATTTATATTTCTTTTTTAATTCTTATTATAAATTCATTGGTCTGTCAATAGCAGCTGTTCAGTGTTAAAAAGCAGAGCAGAGTCCCTGTATGCACATCTGTTTTACTTTAAACTCTGTGATGACACTGCAGCTCATCTTAAGATTTTTGTTCATCAGTTTCGTTAATGTGCAGGGAAAATGCCCATATTTTCATACACTATGTTTTACTAGCATAGGTGCATAAGGGCAATTAGAATATTAATGTATTTATCAATTAAAAATATCTAAGTATGCTTGAAAGTCTCTGAAATTAGAAACAAGTTGACATGACAAGGACAGGCTTAAAATAGCACATTACATTCCAGTACTTGAACTCTTAAAATTTGTAATAATTAAAGGGACTTTATTATTTTAATAACTTTGAAGTGGTATTCTGTTTTAGCTCTCCTTATGATAAAAAAAAAAAGATTGGAAGTGAGTAATACTAAGATGGTTACAGAAATGCTTATGTTCAGGGGATTTCTTTGGAAATATTTAAATCTATTGAAAACACATAATTATTTTTAAGGTATGTTAATGACACACTTAGCCTACCTCATTGTGCTTTTGTTCTACTATAAGCATGGCCAATGTAAAAAAAAAAAAAAAATTAGCATCTAGCTAATGGTCATATTTTGCAAGATTACTTGTTAGATCTGTAAAGTAGACCTGTTTTTTTTTTTTCTTTGGGTTTTTAGCTGTTTTATCACACTGTGCAACTCATCCTAAAGTGAAAGTAGTATTGGTACGGTGTACTCTGATCCTTGTTCTGCTTAGGTGCTTTACCTAATTTTGTACCATCTCAGATTTAAATAACTCTTGATGAATGTGACTTACATTCTAGGAGGCACAACAGTAGATTGAAGTAACATGAAAGGATGGTGGTTGGTTGTTTTTTTTTCCTAAACCTGTGCATTATAAGATAAAAGATGTGCATTCTGAACCACATCTTCACTGAGGTTTTCCTCTCTATGTGCAGTTACTCGGTTTCCGCTGTAGTTGCTGCAGCTGGATCTCTAGTTCATAAAGGTGCTCGTTTGTGTGTTTGCTGTGTAACTTTAGAAAAATAACCTGAGTAGTAATAGCCCCTTTAGCTAAACTCTTACTGAATGTCGTTCTTCCACGGCAGTCCACAGGCACGCTGTGTGTGCAAGGCTGGGTGAGCAGCAACGCCCGTTTGTGCGCTGGTGCGCGGTTTGACACCTCTGGACTCCTGCGGGTCGGGGACTCGGCACTGCAAAACACCTTCATTTCCGTGCTGGAGCTTTTGACCCTTAAACAACACAACTCAAAACAAGTCTCAAGCATGCAAGAGTCGCTGCTTATTTCTTAACATATTTATTCCCATTCCCTAATAGTTGTGTTTTCAGCCATGCCTCTGCCCACCAGACCTTCCCCACTTCTGTAACCATTGTGTCCCTTAGACACCATCCAGAGAGTAGCCCTTAAAGTAACTTAACTGTCCTCTTTGGAAAGTGACCCTTAACCCTTTAAGAGCCTTGTTTGCACAAATCCTGCTTCTAGGAGTAGAGAAATACTGGCACAGAGAGGAACTGAGTAAGTTCCAGTAGTAAGTATGTGATACCACAAAGAGAAATTCTGTTCAGTGCTGGTAGCTGTTATAAGCATGTTTGGTTTGTATTTGCCAATTCAGTTTCATGGAAGAGAAATGTAAAACAAATAAATGGTTTCTGCAGAGCACACATGTGCCCTAAGGCTCTTCTTTCCTGCCTGCCAGAAAATCTTTGTTACGTGTCACAGTAAGAGCAGACTTAACACTGGTGTTTGGTTTTCTTTAACAGTCTGCTAGTGCAAATGAATTTTTCTTACTGTTCCTCAGTTGCACAGATGTCTTTACAGACAGAATCACTGTCATACTGATACATCAGATACCTTTTCCTGTGATTATTTTCCAAGCTGCCCATCTCTTGCTGTGGAACCCCAAGGCCCCAGCTATAGGCAGCCAGAGGGGCTGGCTCCGTGCCTAGTGTGGGCAGCTCCGAACAAGAGCCGGCCGTAGGCACGGAGGAGACACGCTGTTCCTCTGTTGATCCTATCTTTACCCTCCACAGCATCAAGCAGACACACCTGTTGATTCCCATCCTCAAATTTTTTATATTAGCCACTCTGCTATAACATACAAACTACACTTGGTTTGGGATAACATGTGCTGAGGAGCCTGAAACTGAAGTCAACCTCTTGCTGGTCTTTTTAAAGCTAAAGGTATGGTGTGTTTCTGGAAACTGAACAACTGAGTTGCTCATTCTACATCCAGCTTGCTCTGCTCAATAGCAAACTTCATATGCAACAGTATTTGCTAAAATAAGAACTTTCCCAAAATTAAAAAATAATAAATCGTGTTCATGTAAGGATTGCTCATCTGGCCACAAGTTTGACTTGATATTTAAAATAAGTTACTATTTTGTAAACTTTATTATGTGTGTTTCAGTATGCTAGGAGCCACCTGCACAGCTTGACCCAACAAATCTAAAAGTTGTGTTTAGAGAAACATCAGACTGCAAATAATGAGTATTCCTCTAATGCTGTGCATTGTCAGTTTCTCACACCCAGTGAAATGTGAAGAGCACTCCCTGTCTGCCCAGTTAGGCCACAGATGAGCAGATACTACAGAACGTTTGATCTAACTTCACGTAACATTGCAGTTCACAGATCTGCACATACTTATGACAGCTGAATGAGTCTTTCCACATTAAAATGAGTGCTGCCAGCAGTGTCACGCTGCGTGGAGCAAGGGGTACGGTTACAAGGAGCCCGTACTGGAATACTTGCTGATAAGAAGATGCAAGTATCTTGCTGGAAAAAAAAAAAAATAGTAAATTGATGTAACTGGTCAGACTTAGTGAAACACTTCCCATTGCCTAAGCAGTCTGTCAGGTACTTTGAGGTTTCCTCTCTAGCAGTTATACATGCAATAATTTTTGGAAAGATCTTATTATGTTCAGTTTACCTGAAGTACATGATAAGTAGAATACACAGTGAGTCATTCTCAACAAATGTTTTGGAAGCTAGAGGAGTTGAGCAGCCTAGGAAATGCCACTACTTCAGAAATGCTAGTTAGGTTTGAGGAGCTGGGAACTGCGAATCGCTGTGTGCGGAATGTTGGCTCACAGCAAAACCCCAGAAATTTATGAATGAGGGCATTCGTTTCATAGCTTAAACTGTCAAGGCGGTGGTCAGCTGCTGTCTCCTGTACCATGCAGCCACTGTGGATTAGGAAGATTACTCACTCCTGACCGTCAATAAATAACAAATGATGCATATTAAAGTGTTTTGGAGTATATAAAATTAATCTGTAATAAAATTTTAATAGGACATTTCAGTGTTTGGGAATAAGGTTTGGTGGGTTTTTTGTGGCTTTCAATAAAGATAAAAGTAAGTCAGTTATCATGCTACAGCTTCTGGTTGCTTCCCCCCCCCCCCCCCCCAATACTGCCCTTCCATGAACACAGGAAGCTTGTAAAAGCTGCAGCCAGCACTCACTCACTCTGGCTCGTGGCAAAAGGGAAGGGATGGGCTGGGACAGAAAAAAAAAAAAAATGCGTGGAGGCTACTTCTTTCAGCGGTAGCTGCATTTCATGCTTGTTTAAAGTGCTTACAAAGGTACACTGTAAAGGTGCGGGTAATTCTGTGACAGCCCAGCTAAACCGAGGTTTCTGCTTCCTCCCTTGCACCGGCACTTGCATGACTGAGTAGGGAGCTATGTCAGGCGACTGGCTCGCCTGAAAAGTTACGTATAGTTGGCTGCCTGCAAAATCTGCAGCCCAAGGGAACAGTCAAAGTGGGATTGCCACGGTCTGGCTTTGGATGGAGTTGGGTGCCAGGAACCTGCACTTGGAGACGCTGATAGAGAAGCAGCAGGCTTGCTGCGTTGCTTTCACTTCTCTGTTGGAGTCTCCATGACACGTGAGGTCATGTTTATGTCAATTCAATAATGTAATTTGCTCAAGTTGGCTTATATCTTGAAATTTGCTTTAAGTGCTAACCTCTCTAACCTTTTTTCTGTTCTTGGTGTGGCCCTTTTTGTTTTGGTTTTGGGTTTTTTGCACAATGAAAGCATACATGCTAAAAGAATCGCAATACTATATCAGTAAGGTGTAGTTTTACAACAATATTTTCTATAGCTATGAATGTGACATAGAAGAGTTGAGAGGGTAAATCTGCAGGTGCTGGTATAATGTCAAATAACAGCAAAGTAATACAGCAATAGAAAGGAAAAAAGAAAAAGCAGCAAGAGACGCTGGTTTGTGGTGCCTGAGGTATTTTTGCATCTGACATGGCAGTAGGAAGTGCAGTTTGTCCATAGCAGCCGGTTAGTTTGTCATTTTGCACATTACTTTCCATGAAGACAGCTGTACATACAGCTGATTCATGCTGTGTATTTACACAGTATAATTCGTTACTGAATTTAAGATAGCCTCGGGTTTGTGCCTTTGTTAGAGAGATGTGTTTAATTTTCATTATGAAAATGATTTCTCTGTTTATTTCACAAGTATGCAAATAGTTTTGCATTATCGTGAGCTCCTCTGTTCAAACAGCTTGGTCAGAAATGCTTTCATTATGAAATGTGTCACCACAGGGAAGAGGAACAACTGGAAGGTGAAACCAGGCTTGCCGTTCTGCAGTAAAAAGCACTGGGTGAGAAAGGGACTTGGAACAGGAGTCGGAGCAAGATTATGCCTTAGAAAACCACGGAGAGCATCCTGCTCGTATCAGTATGCTACTTTTTGCCGTTCTGGGGTTGTCAGTACTCAGTCTGGCTTGTTCATGGATTGTACGTTCTCCTTGCCGTTCTCATATGAGAGAAGCTGTATAGGTATTCCGGTATTTCACTGGAGCTTGGTCTTCTTGCTCGCCTTTAAATAACAACACCTATGCAGTGTATGTTACAGTTCCATAAAACTCAGCTGAAAAAGAGAGCATGCTAAACAGTCTGGCAATTTTAGTCTAACACAACAGAAGATAAAAACTTGTTCCAGCTTTGAGCTGAGTTTGGGTTATTTGAATGCTCGAAGATGGTTTGATGGATGACAATCGCATACACAGAATGGTCAGAAGTAAGCGTAAGGCTCTTTCTGGATCACGCTCCCTAATTAACAGGATGAAAAGGTGACCAGCCTTGTAGTCTTTCTCCCCACATTGCCCAGCGCAAAAACACTATGGTTACTCAGATATAACCTACACCCACTTACAGTTACTGCTGATTGGAAAATAATCTCCATTTAACCCAGGCCAAATCAGCCTGAACTGCAGTGTGGAGAAAAAGAAGAGCACGCAGAGGCAGAAGGGTTAATGGCAGGAGGAGCAGGGCTTTGGGGAAATCTTCTCGCTGTTACCCGAATACCTGGCTTGCTTTCACTGCGGTCTGATGGGTCTGGAATACATGCATGGAAATAAGATAGAAGTAGAGCTTGTGTGTATGCTAATGCTACTTTATACCTGAAGTATGATGTTTCAGGACCACATGAACTGTTTTAACGCTTGTTTTCCTGCCTTTCTGAGTCGTGACCTGTGCCCAGACATTGGATGCAAATGTAATGGGAAGTGTGCGATCTTATTCTCGGAAAGGCCGTGGCGGATAAGGTTTCTGTTGGCCATTTCTTTAATGTAATTCATCAGTGTTCCTCAAACAGACAAAGCAGTTTAATAAATTTGTTACCTATTGCCTCAGGGTTTATAAGTTTAACTTTCCTTAAAGAGCTGAAAATGAAAAATGTTTTTGTAACTTGGATAGCATTAAGTAGATTTATCTTTGAAAGAAGGTAAGCTGTGAATGCTGGGTCGCTGAAGCTTTATGGTTGAGGCACAGGCACAGTGTTTGGCAGCATGTTACATCCTACAAACATCTGAAGGCACTTAGAACATGGAATTTAGGTGAAAATTTGGAATGATAATATGATGGGTTTCTAATGGTATCCCCTGATCTAAAGTAAGTGAGCAGCCTGTTCCATGTTTTCGAGTAGCAGGTAGCATTTTGCAATTGTACAAATGGTATTGACAACAAACAGCTGCCAAAGCTCATGTTACCAATCGAGGGAAATGTGGATTGACTAATGTGTTTAGATATGTTTATAACCTAACAGATACCGAGAATTTTCACTATTTAATTTTTTTTCTTTTTAGATTTTTCGTGAATTTATTGACCTGCCTACCTAGAACATTTGAATTGCAGTTACATTAAAGGTAAAGAGTGACTTGTTTTTTTGTGTGCTAGTGAGCAGTAAGATTGACAATAACTAGGCAGCGGGCACTTAAGTAACCCTTACTAAAACTTTCCAACAGGGAGCTTTGCCCTACCATCACTATAATGATCGATCCAAATACTGGTAGACGTGGAGTGGGGCCTGTGTATTTTGAAGTTGAAAATGGAATAACTTTCTGACAATATTAGCTTTTTGAGTATCACTGCACTTGTTAACAAATTAAATTATATCTTGTTTATTACTAAGCATAGAATTGCTGTTGTGATACAGTGTCGTACTAAGGATTTCCCTTGTCCCTTTTCAGAGCAAAAAAGTTCCTAAAAATAAGTTGAAAGAATGATCAAGAGCGTCAGTTTCCTCTTCGTGCTTCCTTCAAAATCTGTTAAGACCACTTTACTGTCTGTTTAGTCTAGTGCTGTACAAACAGCTTCTTTCTTTTGCAGTTGCTACTGTGACTCCTGCTTTATTCCATATTAAAGGCGATCTAGTTACCCAAATATCAAGTCATGCCATCAAGCCACTTGAGTTTTAGCTGTGTGGTTTGCTGCAAATAGTCACGCACACTTTTTTTAATGTCTTCAGTGCTGGCAGGACTTGAACAAATTCCTTTCAGGAAGCTCTGTGGTTGTGTTAGCCCCCAGCTGTCCTGCGCTAGTAAGTTTTGCTGAGGGGTAGGACATATCAGCACAGGCACAATCATGTGATAACAGGGTTACGCGCCTCCTTGGCCAGAGCTGGCTTGTTCTCCGCTGTCTCTGCTTCCAGCTCGGGCTTTGAGCACGGGATATTGTAACCCCGGTCCTGGAAGTGTGTCCTCTGCTGTGTTGCAGAAGCTACTTGGGTATTTTGGACTAAGAACATCAAAAGCTGCCTGCCTCTGAAATTGTACACCTTAATCAAGCATGTTGGTGCCTGTAAATAAGTGTGATAAATGTGCATGCATGTGTATTGGTAGGTGGTAAAGTTCAAAACCTTGCTGTTTAGAACTGTCTCAGAGGTCTGAGGTGTTGTCCTTTTAACTTCTTTTCTCTAACAGTTGTGCTAGTTTCTACCTTGTTCTCCTGTCATAGTAGGAACGTTCATGTTCAGGCTACTTTTGCGTTGTTTACCTGTTCTGGTGGTGTTACGCTGCTCAGAAGATTGAACAAAATAGCGTTTAGAGTTGTTAAATCTGAAAACTTGAATGTGCACTTTGCTGTGTAGGAGAAAATATACTGAAATTTGCTTGGTCATCTCACCTCATTTTTGAAGTGCAGATAAAATCAAAGAACTGTTATGACAAAGTGAGTTGGGTCAGTAAGCTTGTCTTCCCTGGTAGAAAATGCCATCGCCAGTATTATCTTCCTTGCTGGTGGGTAAAATTCCCAGCTTCTCTGATTAAGTTGGTATATGTACAACTCATCTTCAGTCTGTACCTCCAGATCTCCCTTATAAAAATAAATACTTGAGTTGCCAAATAATGTCATTAAAAGGAATGTACCCTAAAGATATCTCAGTCTATCGTAGAGAACGTGGAAGTAGCAGAAAGGAAGATCACTCATGAAAAGTCTGAAGTGAGCAAAAAGCTGCAGTATAAAGTCCTGTCTCAGGTAAATCTTTAGCTGGGAATTCCAGGTGTGGATCTAGGGATGACAGACATCTAGGGAGGACAGACATCTAGAGATGAATATATGTGTGTTTGGCCAGAAAGTGATAGGATAAATTCACCATGAACTGAGCAATAGGCTGTGCTGAAATTTTGCTTTGAGACCACAATAAAATTCAATTCCTGAAACATACAAAAATCATCATCACTTTTTCGCTGGAAAATACTGTGATTGTGCAAAAGATTAAAATATGCTTGCTTCCAATGCTCCTCATTTTTAGGGACTCTCAAACCATTTTCCTCTGCAGCTTGACTAGTTACACAATGGAAATGAAAAATAGAGATGACTCCTGCTTGAAATCTCAGGGGCTACCATCTCAAATGACCATGGGTGGGAACAGTTTTCTTAAACTTGTATTTTTTTCAGTGCACACCCAGTCGTCTGTATGTGAGAACATCTGCAAGGAGAGAATTTATTCAAATTGCAAATAAGAAAGCCTAATTCTTTCTGCTTAGTCACAAAAAAAAAAAAAAAGGAAGGAATTTGCATTTGGATGCGAGCTCCTAAGAGAAAAGGGAAAGTGTGTTTCTCAACTCCTCTTGTTGACTGCTCCCACAGAATTTTGAAAAACTCATAAGAACTTTAGAAAAAATCCCCCCTCCCTCTTTTTTTAATTTTTTTTTTTAAAGTATGTCATTAAATTCACTACCTAAATTATGCCCAGTGTCTGACAAGAAAGCAACCTAATGCCATTGATGAGAGACTGAGAGGTGATGGAGTTTTTGAAAAGCAATAAAGGTAAATGTAAAATTGGTGGCAGAATTTCTTGTCAAAATGAAAGCTGAAGATATAGGGTTTCTGAAGTAATACGGAATTATATTTAGAACTTTTGTCTGTTAAACTACACAACAGTCGCTGCTGGCAAGAAAGCAAGCGTCTAATCTGTGAGGGTAAGCACAGCAAAAGGGAGAAGCGCACACCAGTGTGTCGGGATTGCAGTAGAAGGCAGGAGGTCGACGTAACGGGGCTCTCAGGGGAGCGTAAGAGGGGTTATGATGATCTCTGTCGTTACCTGGCGTGTTTGGCTGCCAGACTGGGCTTGTGTTCATGCTCTTTAACGTTTTACTGTTTGAGCTGCTCCTTTCACAAAAAGGTTATTACAGAGCAATGCTGCTGGATGTGAGGAAATTTATAAATAAAGGAAGTGGCTTTTAATGACTCCATCTCCTGTGCTCATGTTTTACTAAGCTTTGGTCAGACTAATCTGTTAGTTGAATCCTACTTAAAAAAAGAATGATTCAGTGTTTACCCTCTCCTAACTTTCGTTCTTATGTAGGAATAGATTCAACTTACTATTTTATTTTATTTTGGGAAATAAAATTTTACCACTAAGTATTTCTAATGCGTCATTGCAGGAGTACATACAATTCCTCCTAGGTCACGCTGTGCAGATGTTTGGTAGCATACCAGATTTAAGGCCAGGAAGTGAGTGTTAATATTTAATCTATGCAGCTAGGGTAATGTCGTTCATTCCTGTTTTGGCTTGTTGAGTAAAACATCACTAACGTTTGTCTAAGCCTAATACTGTGACTTGATCAGAGCCTGAACTTGAATGCATGCACTCCAGGAATCGGTGAAGTAGTTGTATCCAGCCGGCGTAAGCGTAAATACATGGTCTTGGGATAAATTTTAAAAAACTTTTACCCAGGGAGATTATTTCCTGTACTTCTTCATCCTTACTTGAAAAACACAAAGCACCTGATGGTGCTTGGTTTCCTTACATTGTGCAATGATGGATATGACTTCCTCTAGTCTAGAGGAAGCACTGGAGTGAATGAACCTCGGGTATCTTCAGTGCAGATTTTGGATAGAATTTAATAAAGCAAAAGTAATAGAGGTTGGTCTAGAGGAAATACTTCCCCAATTCAGTGTATTCTCAATGGACAGTTTTCAGTTGTGGAATCTCGCCTTGGGAGGCCGGCTGTTTTCTGCCTTTGGGGCACACAAACTGCTCTTACCCTTTCACCAAATATTTGCTTGCCCTTATGTTATGAGATTAGAGAGAGTGTTTCACACCAGTCTGTTATCTAATAGATTGAGAAATACTGGGGAAGCGTGGCTGGTCTGCTTTTCATTACAGTAGTTGTTGCAGAATTAGATGTATAACACTTGACACTTATAAATTGATTTTATTTTTTTTTCTGGTCCACATTAGATGCATATATGTTCTGAGGTAGCAAAACAGAAGTAGTGAGTATAAAGGACAACAATATTTTTATTGAAAACAAAAATAAATCTGATCTTTGTTTAGTAGCTAAGTAAAACATTGTATTAACTACTTTTTCAGCAGCAGTAAGAGAAACAAGATTTCCTAATACTCCTTATGGTTTTTCTAGTTGAAATAGAATGTATATATTTAAACAGGGACCCTTGGCTTCCATCAGGATCCGCTGTGTCTGACCTCCCCTCTCCCTGTTTGTGGGGACATAGGTGCTGGTATTTCTGTTCAGACACAGTAAGAACTCTTGAAAACTCAGGCTTTGAGTTACTGCTGCCTTGATAGAACACAGAGGTACTTCTGAAACCTGCTGGCATTTGATTAGGTTACCTTTGGAGTTGTCATTGCCCTTTGCCGTACAGAATTGTGTAAGAGGAGAGCATGTAGAAATCTGCCTGTGAGAAAGGAACAAAAATAGGACCTCGTGTACTTTTTTCCCCTACTATGAGTAACTTCTATTAATATTGGCAGAGTTTGTTTTCATAAAAACTGACATGATGTAAAAACTGAATAATTTCCCTTACTTTTTCTTTCAATCTTTCTAACCCCCAAAGAGTTGTAATTAGCAAGAAGATTCCTCTAACTCTTTTTGCTATTTAATCAGTCTTCTCATCTGTATAAGTGTTTTCTCATTCTTGTGTGTGACAGGTATAAATCTGGAAAATAAAAATTTGTAGAGAGCCTGGTAGTATGCACTCATTTGTTTACTGTGTTTGAGCTTGCTGCATCTTTCTGGCAGTGTGGGATTTCTGTCTTTCTGTAGTTTCTTTTTGAAATCCTAGGATCTTTCAGTTCTAGTACTGGAACAAATTCAGGACTACTAGATACTGATTAAATTCCCTTCCAAAAACTGACTGTAACTAATAACCAGTGTACTTATTCAGGCCAACTCACACTTTCTTCACTAGAACCACCTTTCCACTTAAAAATTACAGCTGCTTACTGCTGTTTCCAAAATGTTTAGATCTGCCTGAATGCTAGAGAAATTCCAGAAATAGTTGTTTTGGAAGATTTCAGAACTTCCTGAAAGAGTCAGCCCTGCGTACTTATGCTAAAGCCAGGATTGCGTCTCCATTTGAAGTTGGCAAGAGCTCGGTTGCAAGGGAACCAGGACTTCCTCCGGTGTTGTTTTTAAACTAAACAACTTCTTGCTCTGCAGATTCCAGGTTTTCTTCAGAAGCTAGAATACTGCTGTTTTCCTGTCTTGTGTCTTCTTGCATACTGGAAGACTTTCCTAGCACAATGAAAAAACATCTTAGAAGTTGCAATTAATGGTTGAAGTAGATAGAAGAAGAAGTGTGTGTTCTAATCATGCTGTTACCTAGTAAACTGGATCCCTGGCAAGCTTTTTAACACAAGAGGAAGGAAATAAACACTGTTATTCACATACTTTCAATATTAAACCTTTACAGTGTTTTGGACTAATTAAAGCCTTTCCTAGCAAAGAGAATAATTTGCTGCTTTATTAAAATTAAACTGCATAGGATAAAATTTTTAGCCACAGGTACTTGTTTAGGCATAAACCCTTTCCCTGTTCCTCATGCATGCTGTTGCTCTTACTTGGTCTCAAACTTTTGTGACTATTTAAAAGCTGTTTTTTCTATATTAAAAAAAAAAATAATAGGTGCCACTTGTTTCTTAGACTTTCAGTTAAATTAATGAAAAATTAGAGAGGGGTTTCTCTTCTGCTCTAGAACCTGTGCTCTGATTTTAGACTTTGTTCTGTGGCCCTGGCTGCAGGACAAGAACAGTGTTCTGTGTTTTCTGTCTCTGAAGCTTTAATTGAGGATCTCAAAGTCAGGTTACATGCAAAGAACACCTCTTCCACCTGTGGCACTCTGTTAAATACCGTGTCAGTGCTTGTGTGAGCATTCACATCGGTTATTTGTTTTCTATACTGAGCTTGGGCTATAGAATTTTTGTAAACACCCACTGTATAATAATAATAATAATAATGAAAATATTACCTCATGAGTCAGGTATCTGTTACAGTGTTTGTACCAGAAAATTTGAAATGATAAATGAACTCTAGTTTAGAGAGCTACCATTTCAAAATTGCTAGAAGCTTACTCACGTGAGGGAAATCCTTGGGAGATGCTGAAAACACAGCTATCTAGGAGAGAGCCTAAATCTGGTTTTGTTTTGTGACTGTAGTTGTGCCTGACCACATTGCTGTTTCTGGGAACGCGTGTTTCCTCCATCAAGAACTGGAAGCTCTGCTGTTTCCAAAACAGATAGATAAGTGTCTGAATAGGCTAGTTACACTGCACGAGTGAGAGAAATAACAAACTTTGTAAGTCAATAGAAAATATTACATTTTCTAAATATTCCAGTAAGTTTTATTTTGACACAGTGAAATCTTTCATGTGAGTGCTACATTTTCTTCTTTTATTTGTGAGGAAAGAGGAAGTTTACTGAAAACACAACTGTTATACTTCAGTAATATGTAGTTGGCTTGCCTTGAAGGTGTCCTTTGGGCTGCATCAATGTGAATGTTACATCTCATCCTTTCTCTTACAGTTTACTTAAATAAGAGACTGAAGGCATAAGGTGTGATTTGAATAGCTAAGTTTGGCTTCTAATCAAATGCAATTGGTATGGAGGTGCTTTTGCAAGTTCAGTATGTCAGTCTGTTATGCACTGTATTTAAAATATGATAAATATTTATTTAGCATGAGTTTGGGATGGTCCTGTTAAGGATCAAAAGCTTATACAGCTACATGCAAGTGCCAGTAACACCGAAAACATTATTGCACCTCTTATTTATTCCATATTTTCAAGTGAAAATGTTTGGAGGAGAACTTCGCAAGGGACATTCAACACAGTTTCAGTCCATAAAAACGGGTACCTTGATTGAAACCTTAGTCTTATGGGGAAGGCTAATAAACTATAACTAGGTTAAACATCAGGTAAAGGCTTTCTGTGTATAAAACCAAGTGGTCCAAGAGAACGATTACACAGTAGATTTTTGAAGCCATATCTGTATAGTTACATGTAGGCATCCTTTCTTCATGGGTCATGGGACCGGTGAAGCCTTGCTGCCTACATAACCATGCTTTTGTTCTGTAAACTCTCCTCTTACCTCAGTACCCAAACTCTATTTCATGTTCCCTCTGATCTTTTGGGCAGTGTATGCTGTGGATAGTCCTGAGCTAATGTTTCTACTGATGCTCATCCATCAGGAATGATAATGGTTTTGCTGCAACAGAAGAATGGACTGTATGGCATCTGAAAGTCTCTTCTTCGCCTTTTTTTTTTTTTTAAATTAAATTAAGCTTCTGTTCATAGCTTTACTCAGAACATGTTTAAACAGGGGTGGTTCCTGTAAAAAATAAACTCCTTCTGGGTAGCTTCATCTTTATCTGTACACTGTAGTCTGCAAGCTTAGTCTTTTCCAAAAATAGCATTGCTCTCTTGTATGGATAGTGTGTGCCACCTTTGTCTAAATTCACAGGCTGCTCTTCTTCAGGAGGATTAGGGTAGCAGTTCTAAAGACTCCTCTTTCTGCAATGCAAAAAAAAAAATCCCAACCTCTAATACTTTCTTTTTTTTCTGTTTTAATACAGATCTAATTGACACTGAAAAATACTCGGTCGTCGCTGTCGGATACCTTGTAAGTATACCTGTGTTTGCTTATATCTATGTGTGCGTGCATGTGTCAGTTTGTGTAGGAATATGTTCAAAGGAAAAAGCCACGTTTGTCTTTTTGGGACTTAGTAAGTTTTTCCAACTGATTTCTGTTAAGAATTACAACTGATTTTTGTCAAGATAGAAACACTTTAAATTACCAGAAACGTGTACAAATTAACTAAGTTATCTGTTATTATAAACACTTTAAAAATATTTCAAACAAATCTGAAATTTCAAAGTGAAAGAAACACACCCTTTAACTTTGGCTAACGTGAACAGCAATGTAACTGGCTGCAAGCGTACGACGTGTGTGTGCACATGCACTTCAAATGCCAGGGTTAAAAGTGATTTCAACAGGGTGCCAGGTTTAGGACAAAACAAACATGATTTCCCATTAAGACATTTTCATCATTACTTTATAATTTCAGGCAGTGTTTTGAACATTCTGAAGAGATTTTTTTTTTTTTTTTTTTAGCATGTTATAAAGTTGTTCCAGTAAACTGTAAAAGTTCTTAAGTTAGCGTTCAACACTGAATTAAGTTTTGTTGCTTGGTGAGCTTGCAGGTCGTCTCACGTGTAAAACCGCACGTTTAATGCACGTAGAAAGGATTATTAGATCATCTCAGGAGGATGTAATTTTTCAAACACGGTCTCACAATCCATTCTGCACCCTAGTTCGGTTTTAAAGATTCAGTATTGGTAATCAGTAATAAAATGTGAATTGGAGATTGTGAAATACCTGTCAAATCATGACAGTACTGTTATAATTCGTTGTGTTATTTGCATCTCAGCAGTGCTTAGATGACAGGAGGAGCAGGTCCCCATCATTGCAGATATGGTAAAAAAAGGGACAGCTCTTAATCCAGAGACTTCAATTCACTGTTGCCCAGATGCAATAAGAAAGAGTGGAAAATAGCAGGGAAAGATGAGATAATGGCAACAAGTACATATTAATAGATACCATCAGTCAATACAGATTTAATTAGAAAGTAGTAAGCAAATCAATGTGTCAAAATACGATCCTCAGTTCTTTGTACCTGTTATGACATGTACACAGAAAATACTTGGAAAATTTTGTGGTTGGTCAGAGTTATACAAGCTGCTAAACAGCTTAAATATAATGTATAAAATTAATGTACAGGAGATTAAATAGAATGGAAAAGTTAAATGTCTTTCTTTTTATAATATCGGTCAGTCCAGAACATGGGTTAAAGAGTTTAAGTAAATATGAGCCCGTTCCTTTCCTCCCTTTCTAAATTAGCCTGTTGTTGATTATTAGCGAGTAGTGTTTTACCAGGAGGACTGCTTCTGAAAAAGCTACTGCTCAGCCTGAATAAAAGCTATCGTGCTGCCTCATGATATTAAATTGTTTGCATTAGTCCAGCAAGTCAGATTTTTACCCAGGTCATTGTGTCTGCCCATGTGCTTTCTGGTGGAAGGTGAAGAGCTGTGAGAGCTCTCCGTGGGGTTTATTTTAACAGGTAGCGTTGTGTCTACTCCTGGGCACGCACTGAAGTTTTCTTACCCTCCTCGTAGCACTACGGCTGGCTTTTGTGTTAAATACAAGCTCAACTGCTGCTTTTGGAGCACTGAATTAACTGGAATGAAAATATCATGCAAGAGTTGTAATACAAACCTGTAAACCTTCATTTCAGAGATCTGGAGCTTAGGGAAGTCAAATGATACCACTTCTGCTGAGGTTCGACTGCTGAGCAGTTGGTGGTGGTGAGGTTAAGTACTGCAGAATAAACCTAAATGTTTTGAAAAGAATGTAGTATTCACTTTTTATAAAAAGAAATATGCAGAATACTCCTCTTTTCTGAACAAGTCTGAGCTTAGTTGAGTACATTATACTAGCATTCAATAGTAATTTTAGTCTAGATTTAATTTAAAAAAATAACATGGTGATCACGTTATTTTAAGTATCTGCACATCTCTTAATCTTGTATGACGTTAAATGCTGTTGGTACTGGCTACAGCACAACTGCAGATGTTGGAATTCTTACTAAAAAACCCAACACCCTGTTAATAGATTTCTGATATGCTGTTAGTAGCAGTTGTCTTGTTTAACCTGAAGTGTTAATTGTGGCCTCCCTCACCCCTGAGAGTGGCAAATCTGTTAATAAAGGTACGTTTTGAGATGTGCCCACATTCTTTTAACTCTTGATGGAGCCCTCAAAATGTCCCTGTTCTCACCCATTCTGTTTGTCAGACTCTGTCCGTGCCAGACTGGGCTTTGCCGTAACCCCGTCAGCGTTACTGGTGTCTGAGGTGCTGCTCTTTCCTTAGAGCACCTTTGCCTTTTATTTTTCCTGCTGTGTGCGTCGTTCCTGATGCGTTTGCGTGCCGTGTTTGCATGCCATCCAGATGAAGATAAGAACCTCTATCTTTTACGTGCCGGTGCAGACCAGTGGGCTAGCCACAACTATGGTTTGCTATGATGCTTTTGTTTTTCTGCTCCTTACCTTCTCTCTTTATGCAGGCTGAGTTCTCCTTCGTGAGGAAAGATTTCTGACATGCAGACAAAAGTCTTGCCAAATTGTGCTTTATTTTAAATGGAATTAAATTGGTCAAATTGGATCCCATTTTCCATACCTGGAGTTCTGAAATGCATACATTGAAGTAGATTTTGGAAGGGGAAAGCAAAGCTGTGTAATCCCTTTCCAAGAGTCTCACATTCATAGCTGAAAAGTAGTAGATTAAAAATCCAGTTGCCGGGGAAAGTTAATAAAGCAGTTTTGGAATATTATATACTGTATAGATTACAACATGTTGAGTTTCGAGGACTCAAAATACACTGCAATCTGAGGACGAGTTGATACAATATTCTGAAAAGCAGTGATCTACTGTATCGTTTCTCTGTAGTACAAATATTTAGGGGGAAAACAGCTGTTGACCTTTCCCATAATTGTGCAATGGCAGCATTACTCAAGCAGCTTAAACACAATATTATGATGTGAAGGACAGACTTCAGCTCGACAGCCCTGAACTGTTCAAACAGAGATAGCGGGGAAAAGTCTGTGTAAAGTAAATATTTGAGGATGCAACAAACAAATATGGAAAAGATTCATCCCCTTTTGTCTGCAGAGCGGTACACTGCCGTATCCCGCAGCGTACATGCCTCTTACATCAGTGACTTCAGTCTCCTGTGTCTTGATGCATTTGAAGTGAACTCTTAGAAGGACTAAAACTAATGGAGCGTCTGTAATATTACTAATTTAATTCTTTTTTCTTTTTTCTTTTTTTTTCCCTGCTCTCTGCTTGGCTCTGGTCTTCACCCACAAGTGTCCACTGTTGGCTCTGGAAGGTTACTAAAATTTTAGCAGCTGCTCTGAAACAGAACTGCCTAAAGCTTCAATAACCGCTGCTTCTTCCTACGCCATACTGCACTGCCGCTTTGCTCTTGCCTGCTTCAGAACACAATAAGAGATTTTATTTTTTAAACACCTGCAATGAAACTTAGGCTAGAAGTATGCGCCATTCTCTTGCTGCCTGTGTACTTGTTAATATCTGTGTACAGTATGCTTGTATTTATTCCGTGGTATTTTCTTACCAATGCTAAGAAGAAAAAGGCTATGGCAAAACGTTTAAAAGCTAAACCCGTCTCGGACAAACCTGGAAGCCCCTACCGTTCTGTCACTCATCTTGACTCACTAGCAAACATAAACATTCCTGGAGCAGACACGTTGGACAAGCTGTTTGACCATGCTTTAGCAAAGTTTGGGAAGAAGGATTGTCTTGGGACCAGAGAAATACTGAGTGAAGAAAATGAAATGCAACCAAACGGAAAAGTGTTCAAAAAGGTAAAGCTTACAATTTTGTACTTACTTTTGATTTGGCTTTGAGCTGCTTTGCATCTTGCCTCAACAATGGAGGTCTCCTGAATCATCTTATGCTATAAAACATCCATTTTATAGTAATTAAAGAATAACAGAATACAGGATGCACCATCTATTCTGCTTGAAGAAAAATGAAAGCAATATTTTTTTTTTCTTTTAATGAATGTCAGGGTGTGCTCACGGTGTTATGCAACAACTTGCCTAAGCTTGTAGAGCTGTACCAGTAGCTTCTTGTCATCACAATTATTTTTTTCCTCACCAGCTAATTTTAGGAACTTACAGATGGTTATCCTATGAAGAAGTAAATGAGAAAGTGAATCACTTGGGGAGTGGACTGACTGCCCTGGGACTAACCCCGAAGAGTACTGTTGTCATCTTCTGCGAGACCCGAGCAGAATGGATGATTGCAGCTCTGACCTGCTTCAAGTACAACTTTCCTCGTGAGTGCCGAACTTGTTTACTTCCAATGTATGTTAGAACCATTTTCCAGCACTGGTTTGGCTGTTGCATATTTTGAATCTGCAAATCCTTTTCATAAACTTACTCTGCCTATGGTCTGATTCTTAAAAGTTTCCAGTCTCTTCCATCATTGCTGAGATCCCTAAAATTGCTCATACTTATGAGACTGGTTTTTTTTCTGATTTTATTGTAGTAATGATCTAGATGTTAGAATGACAGAAGAGTACAGTTAATATTCAGGGTTTTTTTTTAAATACTCTGAAGATGTCAGTAGCTCCATTCCCCCCCCCCCCAAAATGTGGAATGTTTTAATAGTATTTTCTGTCTGTATCCTGATTTATGCATCTGAAACATGAAATGGTTATTAGAAGAGAAGAATTGTAATCAAAATCATATGCCAGTCTGAGGGTTTTTTGGTGACCTTTTTAAGCTGCTCAAGTTCCTTACAATTATGTGTATGGGTTTTTTCTTTTTTTAAATTTTTATTGAAGCTGTCAAAAATCTGTCATCTGACTTAATGCATACAAACTTCTCGGAGAAGCAGTAAAGGTTACTGTGTACTTACGTGCCCGGGCTGCACGCAGCACACTGTGACCTACAGCTTATTTTCGTTGCCGCCTCATGTCTGTGCTTGCACTAGGCTGCCCCTTTTTCTTCCAGTATGAGCAGTAGCATCACCGTAGCCGGTCAGGGTTAAAAATAATCTAGCAACATGAAAACCAGTCTGATTCCTCAGGCCGATTCTCTGCCTCGCCCCCATCAATAATTTCATGGGAGCAAGCAAAGTCGCTGACGCTGCTGAAAGAGCCGCTTGTGGAAGCGCATGGCTTTAAAGCCCTGACTGGTGCTCTGTGATGTTTAGTGTCGCCTCTCCCGCGAGTCCTGGTTGCGAAGAGCTCAGGGGCGGGACACATTCTCAGTTGCTTACTGTGCCTTTTTTTTTTTTTTTTTTTTTTGAAATTTTTCTTCTAAAGAATAGAATAGACTATTTCAGTTGGAAGGACCTGCAATGATCATCTAGTCCAACTGCCTGACCAGTTCAGGCTGATCAAAAGTTAAAGCACGGTATCAAGGGCATTGTCCAAATTCCTCTTAAACACTGACAGGCTTGCAGCTTCTCTAGGAAGCCAGGTCCAGTGTATGACTGGACCTGTCATACAGGTATGGTCCAGTGTATGACCACCCTCTTGGTAAAGAAATGCTTCCCGTACAGCTGCTGTCCTAATTTCAGAGGTCTCTTGTGACATAAAATTCTGATGTGAAAAAATTAAAGCTGTTTTGTTTCCAAATTAGAAAATTCCTCACCGAGCTAATTTTATGTCCTGACCACCTCTTCTCACAATTCTTTCCAGTGACCTCATGCAAGAGCTTTTGCATTTAGTATCACTTTAACGTTTGTTCATGTTCTCTCTATCCTTACTGTAACAGTTGTTACCTTGTATGCCACCCTGGGTGAAGAGGCAGTAACCTATGGTCTCAACGAGTGTGGAGCGTCGTACCTGATCACTAGTGTAGAACTTCTTGAGACCAAACTAAAGGTAATTTGGTACCAGCTTCACCTGCTTACAGGCAACCCTATAATAATTTTACAGTGCAGGCAGTGCTAAAAATTTCATTTCTCTTTTCCAGACTGCACTGCCACAAGTCTCCTGTCTGAAACATATCATTTATGTGGACAAGAAGACTATCAATAAATCGGAGTACCCTGAAAATGTGGAGATTCACAGCATGCAGACAGTAGAAGAGCTGGGAGCCAAACCAGAAAACTGTAAGTGAATCACTTCAGAGAGAACTAATCAAGCAGTGTTAACAGTGAAATCAGAGCTAGGTTAAGATGGATGTGTAGCAGAAAAAAACCACAGCTCTCTGACACAAAGGCAGTGGCAGATTGCCAGTTCATGCTCTGGCTTCCTTTAAATAAATGGAAAATTTGTTTGCTCTCTATTTATTGTCCTGCACCTTTGTTCAAGTGTCAGATATTTCAGGATAAAAAATTATTTTTAACTTCTAAACCATAACCAGAATAATTTAATTTTAAGACTCCACCTTTGTTTAAGGAAGTGAAATAGAATCCGGTGCAGTGTTCCATTTTCTGCTACTCTTGCCTTTTATTCATCTGATTTGCACTACTTTTCCTAAGAAAAGAGGAGAAAGCACTTGAGGCTTTCTTTGTGCTTGTTGGCTTTTTTCTTAACCAATCTGTAGCTAAAACACACCTTGGGCTAGAGGAATAATCCCTTGCTACATTGGGCAGCCAGGAGTGACTGTAAACATCTGCTTCAAGGAGGGGAAAAAACAACCTTGCTCATCTCTCTTCCTTAAATCAGCAATCTGTGCTTAGCCAGACACCTCTCTCTCTAACAAAAGAGGAGATAAACTGGCAGAGGAGCTGTTTCCAGGGAAGTACACTTTCATTACAACTGCTTATCTTTGGTCAGCTTAAGCCACGGATACAAACAAGCAGTTACCTTGAAGGGTGGCGAGTTTTGGTGGTTTTTTTTTTTTCCTTAAAAATCCTGCTTCCCTTTCAGACACTTCTGCTGCCTCGCTAGCTGTGGAAGCCATAAAAGCTAATAGCTTTCATCCCAACAATAACTGCCAGGGGATTAAAATAAAAACTGAAAGTCAAGTGTTGTAAGCTTGTCGCTTTCCTACTAACTAGCAGTTTACCTGAGGAAGGTTCATTTAACTTTAAAAAAAAAATAAGAAAAAAAAATAAAGAAGTAGTCTTAGCTCTACAACCTTGGCTTTGAAGAGTGACTGACAGAAAAGCTGACTTGCAGCTTTTTTGGGGTGTTTTTGGTTTGGGTTTCCCCCCCTCAACCTGTTGTTTCTTTCCAGTGCTGCATTTCTCTTCACTGCCCTTGCCAGGTTTTTGTGTGAAGCTTCAGCCAGCTATAAGACGTAACGGCAAAAGCATCACCCAGATTGTGCAGATGCCCAAATACTTGTCATCCCTGCCAAAATCTGCCTTCCCTCGCTTCTCTTAAAAACAGACCGCTACTCTCTTCCTCACCAACTTCTGCATCCCCCACTGACCACGTAGCAGCGCATTGTGCTTGCCTTTACTGAAGCACCTTTTCACAGTTTGATCACAGACGTTTTCACATTGATTACGTAATTACAGAAATAACAATTTAGAAAGTGGATAAGAATCAATAATAATTTTTCTCCTGCATTTTGTAGCGAGTGTTCTGCCGAGCAGACCTGTTCCTACAGACTTGGCTTTAGTAATGTACACCAGTGGCTCGACTGGGAGACCCAAAGGAGTGATGATGATGCATAAAAACTTAATAGCTGGAATGACAGGACAGTGCGAGAGAATACCCGGACTGGGGTAAGAAAGGCTTGGCTGTCGTGCGTACGGAGAGATAAAACAGGACCTGCACAAGTACACAAGTTTGTAGAAAGTCTGTTGCTGGCATCAGGTGTTACCAAATTCCTTCATTTTATTGTGAGCCCACTAATCTTTAGTTTATAAGAAATAGATCTTGTGTTTGTGAACTTGCCCTGTTGTTTGAAAAGGACGCCCTACTAGCTCTTCTCTCACATGCTGTTTCCGCTTCTTTTTATTACTATCCCTTAGCTTTAGGTCTGTGATGGGTTTCTGTACTCCTGTGCATCAGAAGATGCCACCAGATAAGGAGATTCCTCATCTTGTCAAACTTGGGAAATGTTTTTAGATATTTTTTCAGGCAGCTAGAATCTCTTCAGGAAGCATGAGAGATGTCAGAGCCTACCACCTCCACTGATCCAGGGACACTGCTGATGGAGGGATAGGGCACATGCTGCAGACCCTGCTCAAGTATACCTCACTGAAACGAGCAGAAAAGTAATACATTGTGCGTCGACAATAGTAAAACTAACCGCAAACTCCCTCACTAATATTTTGAGGAAGTTTTTAATGAATGTGAGTTTGTCACTGCGTTCACAAAGAGTTGAATAGCTGAAATAAGCTATGTTGCTAAACTCCTGTGACAGGAGACAAAACCAGTTCTGAGTTGATGCTGAAAGCTTCTGTTAAGTGACAGCTCTGAAATCTCTGAGAAGTTATTTCCTGAAATAAGCCTCAGTACTTCAGTGATCAGCTCTCTCTCTACTAATGTATTTTAGAAGGAAATGCTATGATGACTGTGAAGAATTTGTAAGTCATTGACCATTATTTTAAAATACAGTGATTTCATCCTTAGATGAAATCTCCCTCAAGGAGAGGGAATCACAGTGTTAAGGATTAAGGCATCTTTGATTTTCCTAGAAAACAAGGCAATTCCTGTAATTCGTACTGATTTCAGTAAGGTAGGATTTTCCCTTTTGTTAATAAACTGTGGTTGGAAATGGCACTGTTCTTGTGTGCAGAAGATATGCCTCACTTGTGATCTGAGTCTTTCAAAAAGCAATAACTAAGCACGCAACAAAACTGTTAAACAGTATTTTCAGTCCACGTGTGCATCATTGTTAATTAGAAAATCCTTTCCTTACCCAGACCCAAGGATACTTACATTGGTTATTTGCCCCTGGCCCACGTATTAGAACTGACAGCAGAAATTTCTTGCATCACGTACGGCTGCCGGATCGGGTATTCCTCTCCACTCACACTGTCAGATCAGGTGAGCGCCGGGGGGGAGCTTCAGTTTGCTTTTGCAGTCTGCATTCTCCTTGCTCAGCTATCCTCTTCCACTGAAGAGATGTTGGTGTATACAGCACACTGCAGAAATTTAATTTATTTTCAGAAAATGATGCAAATTAACATTCCTGGTGAACTACAGCAGCAGGTCATACCATATACATTTTGTTAAAGCCTTTACTTTCATGATTCTTAGGAAATCTAAAAGAAAACCTAATAAATGCATATAGCATTATCCACTGGGTAGCAGGATAAAAACAGCTATTAATAGTTTAGCTAAACGTAAGACTGTTTAAAGTGATTTTAAGTTTTTTTATCTCACTTCATCAGCTTTTGTAGAACTTGTATTTAGCTCTTTGCCTTTTTCTATTTAACAAGTAAGATAAACAAGAGCAAGTTAAGCTGGAAGCAAATGCTTCTGCCTCTTTTGCTGGGACAGAGATTGCACCAGGCAGAAAAAAAAAAAAATACCAAGGAGGATGAGGAGAAAGGAAGTGCTAGAGCAAGAAAGTAAGAGAGAGAGATCTACAAAGTGGACTTAACCAGGTTGGGCTTGTAAAACATCTGGTGTTTTGGTTGAAATTGTTAATCATTACTTTTTCCATCACAATAGGAAAAAAATATGCAGGAAATGTTTTTTGGAGGGACGGGAAGATATTTAAACAAATTACATTACATGTACAAAATACATTACATCTATTTCCCTCTTTTTTATTCCTTTTCTAAAGAGCTGCTTGGTTTTCAGCTTCATAAATTGTCATTTTTTCCTTATTACAGTCAAGTAAAATTAAGAAGGGAAGCAAAGGAGACTGTACTGTACTTAAGCCTACACTGATGGCAGCTGTGCCTGTAAGTATCCAGAAAGAGATATGTTTAGAAAAAAAAAGATGCTTTTGTGTCTCATTCATGCTAGAAAAATGTATTTGTTAACATTTTTTTTCTCTTCATGTGTAAGTAACTGTCACTAATAGGGAAAAAGTAGAATATAGACATTCCAGTTGCCGTTGCTTGAGCCGAGTACTGGTGCTGCAGATGAGCACAAGAATATACGTGTGCTAAAGCCAAGACCCTTTTTGATCCAAAACTGTAAATGTGGTTTAATAGTTAAAAGTGATCTTTTACTGGGCTACTGCTACAAGAGGAGGATGCAGAAAGCCTTTGACATCCGCAGTCTGAACCCGCTTACAGCGTAGGGATAACACAGGGTGGCTTTGGCTGAGATGGACGCGTTAAGGAGACCGGCGTTTGGCTGAGTTGCAGAACGTACCAAGCTGAGCTGTGCGGTCACGTTGCTGGGCTGCTCAATCTCAGCTGCCTATATCCAAGGTAGCGCTTAGGCTGCGTCTCTCTTGCTGTTCTTAGGGTGAGCAGGCCAGGCTTAGTCTCCTCTTCTACGAAAAAAAAGATCAGGAGACTGTAACTCTATTGCTTCTGTAGCTTATGTTGGTGTTTAGGTGACCAGGCTTCTGTATTCCACAAGGTCTTAGTGCTGTCTGGAAAATACACAAATGTTTGCATCTTCCTAATGCAAAAACCTCCCTCGCGTGTCCTGGAATCACACGTGCTGCTTTTAGGATCATAGCGCATCTGTGGCTCGGAGGACTGGTAACACCAGCATTTTTTGGTTTTATGAAATAATAGTCATATATAGGCTTGGTCTTTTTCTTAATAATTAACCAAGTGAAAATTAGTATGTCTGAGAACCCCAGCTTTTTGGAAAAATAGCCGTTTAAATTTATTTCCTGGGGAGAATGACACAGACATTTTCACTCTTACTGTATTACCTGTTTCAAAGGAAGAATAATAGGGTTTTAAAATTTTATTTTTAACATGGAATTTAATTTACACCTGCTGCTCTATCCTATGTGGTAATTTTCCCTGCTTTTTTTAACACTTTGTAGGAAATAATGGACAGGATTTATAAAAATGTCATGAGTAAAGTTCAAGAGATGAACTATATTCAGCGAACTCTGTTCAAGATAGGCTATGACTACAAATTGGAACAAATCAAGAGGGGATACGATGCCCCTCTGTGTAACGTGTAAGTATAATTAACAGGCCAAGTGTACCTTTTCCTTGTGATTTGACTGTCTAAAAGAATAATCATCTAAGTTATCTGACATGAGATAATTCTCATCCAACATGCAAATATCGTCTAATGACCCACTGAAATAGTCCAGGTTCTCACTGGAAATGGCAAAGAGATCTAGTGGTAAGAATGACTAATCTTCAGAGCAGGCGACAAGATAGTTTTCATTGGATTGGGTTTTTTTAGTAATAAAATTGGAATGTTTGTTTAGCTAAGTTACAGGAATTCTGCCATCTCTAAGCGTTACACAAGAGGTGTAATTCTGCCCGCTGTGAATGATGAAGTTTTAATTTTTAAGGTGTTCCACACAGAAAGGAAGGAGGAGGATTTGTGTCTTTTTCTTTTTATACAAATGAGCTGAGCAAATGATTTCTAATGCTTTTGTCCTTCTTTCAAGACTGCTGTTTAAAAAAGTAAAGGCATTACTGGGGGGGAACGTCCGTATGATGCTTTCTGGAGGAGCACCGCTCTCGCCTCAAACACAGAGATTCATGAACATCTGCTTCTGCTGTCCTGTTGGTCAAGGCTATGGACTGACAGAAACATGTGGAGCTGGAACCATTACAGAAGGTAGCTAAAATGCTTCTGGAAAGACAGATATTAAGGGTTTGGTGGGCTCTTGGTAAAGTCAAAATAGCTGTAGTTCTGCAATGAAGTAACTTGAGATAAACTGCTGCCTTATTTATAATTTGAGTTCATATTTCAAATTACAAAAATCTGTGTGTTCTTCCTTGTTTTCTCCCAAAGTTGCTGATTACAGCACTGGCAGAGTTGGAGCTCCTCTTATTTGTTGTGAAATAAAACTGAGAGACTGGCAAGAAGGTGAGAGCATTAAATGTTTTGATTTCAGAGTAATGAATTTAACCAGCGCTTAGCTGGTTTCTTCGTCTACCTGCCTAGCTGGGGTAGTGTATGAAGTAATTGCTCTTTATCTTCTGTAACAGTCATCAATTTGTGTGCATTAACTTGAAGTTTCTGAATATTTTCTTGGCAACAGACTATATTTAAAAATAATTGTGTGGGGATTTTTCTTGTTTTCAGGGGGCTATACCAATAAAGACAAGCCGAATCCTAGAGGAGAAATTATAATCGGTGGCCCTAATGTCTCAATGGGATATTTTAAAAACGAAGAGAAGACAACAGAAGAGTTCTCCATCGACGAGAACGGTCAGAGATGGTTCTGTACAGGAGATATAGGCGAATTTCATCCGGATGGGTGTCTGCAGATCATAGGTTGGCCTCAATTTTTGGTACCTTATTAATATCTTAATATATTACAAGATCTTGACTAAACAGAATTATAAGCATGTTGTTGATCGCGTTGGCTTTGGCAGGGCTAATCTACTTAAGGTTACCTGCTTGCGGAATTACAGCAGAAGACACATTCCCAGAAGTCCTGACAGCTGTAGGAAAATTTTGGAAGTGATGCTGTTTCCTGTGACATTATCACTATCTAAATTTAGCACATGGGCTTTAAAGGATAAATATTAAATGTTTGTTAAGAATCTTGCATACTGTTGCACAAATTACATATATAGCGGCTTTGCAAAGGAGTCTGTGGAAATGCCAAAGTAAATGCAACAAGCTGTTGTTACTGGTTTTGTGTTTGTTTTTTTTCCTTCCCCTTCAACTCCTAGATCGTAAGAAGGACTTGGTGAAGCTACAAGCAGGGGAGTACGTATCTCTGGGCAAAGTAGAGGCGGCACTGAAGAACTGTCCACTGATTGACAATATCTGTGCCTATGCCAAAAGGTAAGAGTGGTATTAATTTAGAAACTGCATTTAGGGTAAAGGTGAAATACAGGCTCTGACCCACTTCTCTGATGATAGACTATACTTCCCGTGGTTTCCACTGAACAAACTCCCGTACCAGAGTGCAAAGTTATAAACAGCATCTCTGAAGTAGCACAGGTGCCCAGATTCCCCAAAACCTGAGGAAACCACCTTTTTTTTTTCCTGTTGGCATTTCTCCGATCCTAATACACTCCAGTTCCATCCTGTCCCTTCCCCAAGCAGGTATCATTACATTTAGCATGTGTTTTGGCTTTCTGTCAGAACACCACAGAAGAGTTAATCTGGACACTTTGCACCTGATCCAAAGCTCTCCACTGAATTTTGGAAATAGTCCCGGTCTCTCCTCTCCCTCCCTCAACTGAAGCACACTACATGAAGGGAAACGGGAGAACTAGCGAAACTCCAGATGTAGCTGGGAAGCTCAACTGAGGCGTGCACCCAGGGAGTTACAGCAAAGCCTGATATGGATCAGACCTAATGTTGTGAAAGAACTCTGCGTACCTTTGATAGGTCACCGGTTGTGAAGAGTTCATGTACAAGAGGGTCCTGTGTGGGGGATACCTACAGTTCAAAAAGCACTGTGGATCTGCGTATCTAACATCAAGTAAGCATTTTACACCCTGAAGTGGAAGTCTCAACTGTTGGGATCTTTTTTTCTTCCTTCTCTTGCCATCCTGTGTAGCGACCAGTCTTACGTGATCAGTTTTGTGGTTCCGAATCAGAAGAAGCTGACGGCGTTAGCTGAGCAGAAAGGCATCGACGGAACCTGGGTAGATATTTGTAACAATCCTACAATGGAAGCTGAAATACTGCGAGAGATCAAAGAAGTGGCAAACAAGAGTAAGTAAAGCGGCATATTGTGCTAGCCAATCTCGCGGTGCTTATCCAGCAAAAATGTTCAGTTACTCACTGCTCTTCCTGTTGCCTCTGTATCTGCCAAAACTCAATAGTTTCATCAGAGGCAAAGACCACATCAAATTGTTTTAGAAAATAAATTAAAAAAAAAAAATAAAAAAAAAGATAAAGTAGTTAATATGACCAAAAAGTATGTCAGTTCCTGGGATAATAACCAACAACCAACCAAAACATTTTTTTTTTTTCAACTAAATTGTAGAGACAGGTTGCTTGTCTAATACAGCCAGAATAAAGTCTAAAGGAGCTGTCATTTTGGAAGGAAAATTACAAGACATTAGCTGGTAAGAAAGCTAATGAAGCAAGATATTTCAAAGCTTTTTTTTCCCCAATGCAACTTTGCCCCCTACAGTTTTGAACAACCATGATCCTTGTAGTTGTAACGGCTTTAAAAGCCTGCTGTTCCTTGCTGTGGTACTGAATGATCAAAAGCCTCATCAGTTCTTTATATGGCCAAAAAATAAGGAACTGACTGGGGAAAAAAACGTCTCTAAAGCACTTGGCTCCTCATCCAAGGAAGAGGTAAAACTGGCCTTAGGCACATGCTAAGCAGTGCCTGGCTCTCAGACTTTAGAGAGGAGCATCTGCCTTTTGAAACTGAGAAAACAAGAATGAGAGGCTCTTAAGTCTTGCCTTTAAAAAAAATAAATAAATCCACAGGTCTCAGACTTGGGTTTAAACATTTGAATCCATGGTTTGCTGTCATGAACTAGGCAAACTACTACCCACATGGCTTTGTTTATTCAAAATCTTCACTTATACAGTCTTTCTGCCTTCTAGGTGGTAGTCTACCATTGAGATAGAACTAAATTATTTGAAACTTTTTTCCAAAACTATTTTAAAGAGATCGTTCTCATTTTTAGCGGAACATAACATAGCACCTTCATCATGAGCAGGCATGTATCTAAATAAAATGAAAGATGACATGACAGTAACAGTTTGAAGCAGGACACGAAGAGCTCCTGGGGACAGCCTTGCAGCCAGGGATCCCAGCTCGCCTACGCTTGCTGCCACCTTGAGGCTGTGCCCCTTCCAGAGATCCAGCTACGAGCCTGTGCGTGTGGGATCCCCTTGCAGGCCTGAGAACAGGAGCCGATGGCAGAGTCTAAGTATTGCACACACGCAGCGGCTCCCTGCGCGGTTCCTGATGCCCCTGCCCCTCTCTGGCCGATTGCTTGGGCAGGAGAGAGAAGCAGCTTCGGTTGCAGCGAGGCTGCGCGTGTGCCAAGCCGCTGCTTCCAGCTGAAGGGAAAATAAGTAACTGATGTAACAAAAATATAGAGAAATCCCTTTATATTGAACTCTGAACAAACTCTTAGGAAGGAAAAGTTTGATTAAAAAAAAAAATCATGCAACCACAGAAAGTACAGCAGTAGTTAATTATAATGAAGCACATCCCAGTCTGAGTTAATCTAGTGATTACTGCATTCCTGTAGTGAAGGTACAGCTCTGGATTTCAGCGTATCCTCCTGTGACAATAGTCTCAGCTCCTCAGGCTGCACACTGTTGCAAGCTTTACATTTTACACTGTCACATCCAGCACAAGCGGCGAGTACAGCGCGTTACTAGAATACCTGCACGTTAACCAGCGCTCAGCATTGGCACAGGATTAAATTGGCTTGTGGCCCTTCTGTAAGGTCACTTCACTGTAATATACAAGCTACGGGGCGCTGATCTTAGATTTGTAGGTAGCATGAACTAGTATTTCGTTTGGCTATGCAATCACAGTCACACTTTTGTTTCTTCTTGTCCCTGCAGTGAAATTAGAACGGTTTGAAATACCCATCAAAGTACGGTTAAGCCCTGAACCGTGGACCCCAGAGACTGGCTTAGTAACAGATGCTTTCAAGTTGAAAAGGAAAGAACTGAAAAACCATTACCTCAACGACATCGAAAGAATGTACGGAGGCAAATAAGCGCGTTATGTTGACCAGACAGTTGTGCAGAAGGTTCCTTCTCATGCCTTAGTTTTGGATGTCTGCGTATACTGTAGATATCACACGTTCAGAAAAGACACCAGATGGATGAGTGTTTGTATAATCTCTATTGGGTACAACAGAGAATATTTTAAACCCCAGATTCGTAATTATTAGCAGAACACACCCATGGTCTTCATAGAGTTTCACGTGATCATCTCCAGTTTTGAGACAGACATCGCTATGTGAAGCAGTACGACCAGGTAATTTTATCATTATTGTTTCTCTGGCACAATCAGACTGCTTGCCACTTCTCTTTAACTCATTCTGAAGTCTGGCCTGTATTTCAAAGAGAAAAATTAATGTAATTGTGATGATTCTTCTGTCATAGTAAGATACTTAGTGAGGGAAGAAAAAAAAAAAAATTAAAGTCTACCCTTCTCCATTTAAAAACAAAAACAAGACGCCAGCATTCATTAAGAATTTGCTAGAGATCACTAGCAATGCACTGCTTGAGAATGGATGGATCCTTCTGCACATCAGTTAGTATCTGGAATATTTACAGTGCCTAAAAATGAACGGAAAGCACACTTACTGAAACAAAGGTGAACTGAAAAGCTTTCTAAAAACAAGTTATTTGACATTTCAGTCAGGAGCGTTGAATTAACTAGTTCAACTTCCAACTCACCAAATACGTTTTTACTTGCCGTTGTATTTTCATTCAAGCAGAGCTTTCTCCTAGGACACGCGGCATAAAAGGAAACAAAGCCTCGCACTGCTACAGGGGGCACCGATGAGAAACCGTCACCTGAACGCAGAATGCAAAACTTGCGCCCTGGCTGGCAAAGGACAGGGAAATTGATGGGCAGGTGTCTCTAAGCAGATTTGAAACTCGAAGGAGTTATTGTTTTTAGTTTGTTTGTTGGGGTTTTTTGGGGATTCCCCCCCGCCTCCCCCGCAAGAGGTGGCTGGTGGTTTTGTTTTTAAGGCACTGATCCTCTAGACCTTCGCGTATGTAATGGTACATAGCGTAGAGGATCGGGGCCGCAGTGCCTGCATCCGCCTTACGGAAAGGATTTCCGTTCACCTTTTAAACACGGTAAGTGTAACAAGGCAACCAGAAACCAACAGTAGTTTCCCCACGTAGTCTTGGTTTACTTATGGAAAAGTCAGTGGCCAGGGAATCTTTGTTTTGTGGAACTTGTAAGAAGGGACAAATCACTCTTTACAGAAACGCATTATGAAAATGTTCTCTTATTAACTGGAAGTTACAGATGTGAAGAAGTGGGAAGATATAATTTAATAATACTTCATCATTTTGTGTGCAGAATCCTGTACTGTGTCTTCTTTTGAATTGTAGCTGAGCTCCTACGTCCCTGCTGGCTCTTCACACTGGAGCTATACATGCTGTAAAAAGTGGAGGCTCTGGATACTGTTCTACTTTGCACTTTCTCAAACATTTTATATATGTTGCTTACATTTTGTACAGCTGTGGCCCTCAACTGCTATATATTACAAATTCATTTTAAAGTATTTATAGATTTCTTCTATTCATAATATTTGTGTTGTGTATATGACGGTTAAAAAGAAATTATTTGGTATTGTCACTGTACAGAAAGTAAAAGATTTTGTATGATGCTTCTCTCAAACACACTGGCTTGCATTTTCAGGGGAAGTTTTTCCTTTATCGCATGTATGTGTATTTTTCTTTTTTCCAGTTCAAACAGATTCTGGCAAAAATAAATCATGGCTATATACTTGTTAACTAAACTGTCCCTTCTCCTTGGGACCAACTCCAAACTTCCCCACGAATAACTTTCTGTGGCCAGTCCAGAACACTGCCAGCTCATCTTCCACGAACCCCCGGGGAAAGGGAAAACCAAAATCTCACATATAAAGCTGACTGGAGTTGTGTGTGGAACTACAACAGTCACTAAAGGGATGAGAAAAGAGCTTTTCTAAAAAAGAAAATTATTATTTTTTAAGACACATACCGTTGGTTTAAGACAACAGGAGATACTTCCCATATCAGTAGCAACTTTTTATAGGACTCGGTCCCGGAGCCACGTACCCAGTTTTTCCATGTTTAAAATCGGTTGCTATGACATAGCCTTTGGTCAGCATCACAAAAGTTAAATTCATGTAAGAAAGTTACTTGCACTTGAATCTGTCAGCAGGTTATATGATTTTTTTTTTTTAAACAATGAATGTATTTATATGAAATGTATTTTATCCAGCCTGCAGGTATCTTCTGTGTCTTGGTTGACTGAGGATTGCTATTTTCAGTATGTATCTCTATGCCTACACAACGTTACCGTTGCAAAAGTGAAATACAGTTTAAATGGTTCAACAAGTTTGTGTCCTGACAGATCTTTATATATTGCACGAGTTGCCTCTGGTTACTGCTCAGCGCCTCGCATTCTCTCTGAGTCTGAGCATTCCTTAGAAGAACTTCTCAAAAGCAGCAGCAAGTCCATCCTGCAGATGTTGAAAACACAGCCGGAAGCAGGTCTGGTTTTTCTTTTAAGAAATGAAGTAAATGTGGCTGTGCTGCAAAAGACCGTTTGATCCCCTTCTCCAAAAATGCTTGAAAAGCTGATGGGTAAGGATTACATCAGGCAGGCTTCAAATAGAGGGATTATTTGCAAATATAATGCACCTTGGCAAGAACTTTATCCTTATTTTTAATGAATTCTAAATCCTTGTGTGACACAGCTTGCGGAGAAGTAAGAATAGTGGATGAGCAAGAATGTCATTGTCACCATTAAAAATAAGGAACTAGGATGCAGATGAAGTGATAGCACAGGCCTTCAGGACCATTATTCAGAACTTTAAACTGTTTCTTTACTAATTACTGAACTGCTTGGTCAAGATCTCTGCCACTGAAAAGTCTTCAGAGCCTCAGAGTCAGTGAAGGTTAAACAAACGCCTCTCAGGAACAGCTTCCACAAAGAACCTGGGTGGGGGCGCGAAAGAGGAGCCCTGACTCCTGTACGTCACGCAACTGTAATGCTGCAGGTAATGGGGGGGTGTCCTTACATGGCTTGCAAGAAAAGAGAGAAAAAAAAAAAAAAAGAGGTTTAAACTGAGGAAGTAATGAGTTACTTCCTTAAGAGGAGGTGAG
This sequence comes from Chlamydotis macqueenii, assembly GCF_036417535.1. Lineage (NCBI taxonomy): Eukaryota > Metazoa > Chordata > Aves > Otidiformes > Otididae > Chlamydotis > Chlamydotis macqueenii. The sequence continues at coordinate 4,103,399 of NC_141566.1, forward strand.
GTGCAATTTCAGTGCCCATTACACCATCAGAGAACTCTGAGCAGAACACGGTGCAGCGAGCTGCCTGCCAGGGAAGCCAGCACACTGAACTGCACCTCCCGTCAAACACTGGCTGGGTGAGGGACAGGACAAGCTGAGAACATGGGTCACTGATTTTCAGACAAAAAAAAAAAAAAACCAAAAACAAAAAACAAATAACCCCCCCAACCCCAATCTACCACACCCCAGAATGACAGTTTCAAGTCACTAATTTATCATTAGAACACAGTGTAGTTATGTTCTGCAATTACATGCAACACAAGAAATAAATAAATCCTCATTATGTGTTTGGTTTTGGTGCAGGGTTTTTTTGTTTGTTTTTACTGAGTCTGCCTAAGCGCTAAGCTCTACTGAAGTAACAGTACATCAATTTCCCTTTTGGAGGCTAAAATTTAAAGATTAGAGGCTTAAAAATAACAAATCTCATGCTTCTTTTGCATAAGATGCCACAAAGGTGATTTACAGAACACAGGCAGTAAACCGTGCAGTCAGTGCTTACGTGGAATGCTGAACAATGCACACAGAGCAAAACTCAGGTATTGTGCAGCAGCAGGAACTTACCTGGACTGATAAAACACATTTCCAGTTAACTCGGTGCTCTGCAAAGTCGATTACCGATTGCTTTTTATTTGTTAACATGATAGGATTACATCAGCCATGCAGGAAGAGAGCTGACTGCACTAACTACACATCTGTTGGAGGAAGAGAGCTGACTGCACTAACTACACATCTGTTGGAGGAAGAGAGCTGACTGCACTAACTACACATCTGTTGGTCTGTCTTCTTCACAGAATTTAATTTGAACGAGTTCTGACAGAAATGGGGTGTTGTTTGCAATATTGCTTTGCTACTGGGAGCTGGAATCTTGCTACACGGTTATGGGGGAGAGACATGCCGAAGAAAGTCAGATCGGTTCTGCATTGACAGCGTGTTTTAACTAAGCTGATGATCACAAATAATTTGTCCAAAACTGTCTTTAGTTAGAATTGCGTAGTCTTGACATTAGACCAATGCTAATTAAATTAGCCAGACAGAGCTCTGGGCACAGTGTCTGATCCTTAGAGTCCGCACCTATGCCTTTAAAGCAAAAAAAAAAAAAAAACAAACCACCAAACAACCAAAAAAACCACAAAACAACAAGCCAAAAAAAAAAAAAAAACAAAACCAAAAACAACCCACCCCACACCAAACCAAAACTGTTGCATTTTTCACTTGTTCTCCCATTTCAAACACCAGTAGCATGGTTAACAATGAATGGAGATGCCAGAAGTCTCCAGGTGTCTGTTCCACATGCTTATGTCTGCATTTATCCTCACCTGTCTTCTGTCACAGAAGCGCAACCACCGCATTACGCTATCCCAGCATTTCTGAAAATCCAGACCCTGAGCACGAACACCTATCACTCGAAGACGTGATCTCACACCATTAAAATGCTAAAGCAAAATGATGTCTTGTAAGTTTACTTCTTAAAACACAGATAGGGAAGCAGTGGGGGAAGTAATGTAGCACTTCTTCATTTGAAACAGCTTTGGGCTACTTCCAACAGGCTTCTTTCTGTTGAGCCTGTTTAAAACCAAAACTAGCCCAACTACGACCTCAGGTAGCGAGTCCACAGACGGTCCCAGCACTTAACAGAAGTCCCAGCCCTGGGAGGCACTGCTGGGGTTTTTATTTGTTTGTTTCGAGCAGGGCGGTGTCTAACCTAAACCTTTCCTGTTGGATACCGATCAGCTCATTGCTTACCGTGCTTCCCCAGAGAGTGAACACGAAGAATGGATTGCTGTTCTCTACTGCCTGCCCTACTTTACTTTATGTTTTTTCAAGTCCAAGCAAACCCAACCTCTCCCCACCAGCCTGTTTTAGAACATTTAATCGGGGTCATTTAACCAGGGCCACTCTGTCCCTCAAAGGACAATACCTGCCCCACCTGCCCACTACAGCTGAGGGCAGTTACCGCCCAAAGCCTCCGACTCCACTGCCTTGCACAACACATTTGCCTCTTAAGTGAAAGTCTCACTCTCACCTTGCAACTTTCCCCCCCCCCACTTGTTATTTTTAAAACCTGGATCTCTGCTCTGAACACCTGCAGTAACACAATGAAGATATTACCACAAGGGGAGGAAACACACAGGTGGTGACAGCGGCTTCTGCAGGAGCTCTGCAAACAAATGCTACACCACAACCCAAGCTGAATTTCTAACAAGTCAGCCAGACTCAGTTTCAACGTACATACAGCCCACTCTAAGCATTTACTGGCAAGCGGAGTCCTTGCTTTCAGAGGAAAGATGCCAGGAAAATTATTCACACTAAGATAAAAACATACTGTAGAAAAGAAAATTAAAACCTGGCACTGTGTGAAGAAAAAAAAAAAAAAAAAAAAAAAAAAAAGTCTATCAGACTCTGGGTTTTGGCTCTTTTGGGATTCTAAATGGATATTCAGCCCTTCTAACTGTAGCAGAAACTACAATCTAGTGTATTTTCTATTTTATTTCCATTGTTTACCCACCAATCTCCCACTTGTACCCTACAGCTTGTAAGTTCCACTGATGCTGGGTGGTTACTGAGATCATCACTGTCCTTAAACCAGGGGGTTTCTCAGTTATATTTTGCTGATAGAGAAACATAAAATAATGAATTGTGACTCCAAGGAGTCACAGTTTCTTCTGAGGCAACTTAAAGACTAAAAAGAGAAGAATTACTGGAAAAACAGCTGCTACTCTTCCAAACCCTAATCCAGCAGGGCTGCACTGCCACCTGATGCTGTTCACAGAGAAAAGCCCAAGGCAGCACCACACCAACGTGCCTTTCCAGCTGCCCTGACAGACGGGCTCTCATTCTGGCCTGCTGGTAAAATACATGCTTTTCCCTGAAAGCAGTGAAAGGAAAATGGGAGAGAACACAACGACCAGCCCTAGCCACCTCCTGGAACCAGGCAAAGAAACCGCACAATGTAAAAATTACTCTGAATGCCAGAGAGATAATGAATCAATAACGCACACAACTGCCACATTCAACCTCTAAGCATGAGGACAGCTGAATTTTAAAAGTTACCAGATAAACAGTCTGGGAGCAGGGAAAATCTGAGGCCCTCAGAGCACTCATAGGATTAAAAAAAAAAAAAAAAACCCAAACAAATCATAACTACAGGCACAGAGCTCTGGGTGGGGAGCAAATTAAATTACCTTGCTTGTCTGCTGCAGCCTCAGCCCCTCTCCAGCACAGACTGGGAACAGCCCAGGACCCAGCCTGCTGACATCCTGGCCTTTCTGCTTGAGGAACAGACACTCTTAAGCTGATTACTAATTGTTTTAATTACTCCAATTAACTCTGCATCTGGGTGTCTGACCACCACAGCTGCTGCAGCTCAAGCTCCTGTGTCCCACCACCTTGCCTTACCTTTCTCTGGTACATGTTCCTCAACAGCAAACCTGCTCCGTGAGCTGCGCAGGCCTTCTGCACTGATCTGCTGGGGTTTGGGGTGCCAGCTCTCCCGCGGGGCAGCCGTGCTCCCGGAGCAAGGGGTTCTGCACAGCAGAGCCCAGATACTGAGGGGCTTTGCCACAAAGAGCCCTGCAGCAGGACCGGTACGCTGCCAGAGCTCACGTGGCTCTCCTGAGACCCCACCTGCAGCACTGCCTTCAGTTCTGGAGCCCCCAACATCAGAAGGACGTGGAGCTGTTGGAGAGGGTCCAGAGGAGGCTGAAGATGATCAGAGGGCTGCAGCACCTCTGCTGCGAGGACAGGCTGAGAGAGCTGGGGCTGTTCAGCCCGGAGAAGAGGAGGCTCCGGGGAAATCTTCTAGCAGCCTTCCAGTACCTTATTAGGGGGCTGATAAAAAAAAAAGATGGGGAGAAACCTTTTAGCAGGGCCTGTTGTGACAGGATGAGGGGTAATGGTTTTAAAATAGAGGGAGGCAGATTCAGATTGGATATAAGGAAGAAATTTTTTACACTGAGGTTGCCCAGAGAGGCTGTGGATGCCCCATCCCTGGAAACATTCCAGGCCAGGGGCTCTGAGCAACCTGATCTGGTTGGAGATGTCCCCGCTCCTTGCAGGGGGGCTGCACTGGATGGCCTTTAACGGTCCCTTCCAGCCCAAACCGTTCTGTGACTGGAACCAGCTCCTTCCTGGCTTCGTTTTGGCGGGCGCGTGTTTCCCCGGGCGTTTACTTTCACGAGAGCTCAGGGAGCCTGTAAAGGGACCTCAGTTGCACTGTTTTCTGAGTGAAACGGGGATTTTTCTCCGTTCTCCCCGTTCCCTCTCAACGGTCCCACCCGCACGGTACCTACTCCCACGGCACCGCCCCGCCGGCTCCTACGTGGCCGCTCCTTCCCAGCCGCACAGAATCACTCTATTCCGTCCCCTCCAGCCTGCGCCCGAAGGAGACCTGGCAGCCCGAGCCCGCGGAACCGGCTCCTTCCTCCCCGTTCGGGCGGGTTTCTCCGCGCTGGGAGGCGGCGGCGGCGGCCGGGGCAGAGCCATGAACTGCAGCGAGGCGCGGCGGCTGCCGGCGCTGCTCGGGGCGCTGCTGCGGGAGCTCCGCCGCGGTAACGGTTCGGGTTCCGGTTCCGGGCCGGGTGCGGACGCCTCGCTGTACATCCTGCTCATCATGATCTTCTACGGCTGCCTGGCCGGCGGGCTCATCCTGGCCTACACCCGCTCGCGGAAGCTGGAGTCCAAGCACGACCCCTACCACCTCTACATCGAGCGGGACTGGGGCCGCGGCGGCAGCGGACCGGGGCAGGCGGGCGAGGAGAGCGGCCCCGCCGAGGGCCAGCGCCTGATGTGAGCGGCGCTGCCGGCCCCGCGGCTGGGCGGGAAGGAGGCGGCGCGCGGCGGGGATCCGAGCGGCGGGAAGAGGAGCGGAGCGGCCCCGGGCCCTGCGGGTGGACTGGTGTTGCGTTCGGCAATAAAAACCTGCACCGCGTACGTACAGAGACCTCTCTCGTCAGTCAGATCTTAAAGCGCTTAACATCTTTAAAATCGGCCTGTGCGCCGCCTTGCTCTCCGGCCACAGGCGTGGTACCGCGGCTTTCCGGACGCACAATAACTTTTAAAGCCGTCAATAACACCCTGCCGCACACGGAGACGCGCCATTCCAATAATATCTTTGTACAAGTTAAACCTTAAAATTAAAACAGCATACAGCTTTCTATAAAAAAACCGAGGCAGGCAGAGGTTGGTTCCGATGTTCCAGGCACGTTAACAGTCTGTCATTCCTTGGTTTGGCCGTGGGGCGGGGGCTTTTTCAGCTAAAGATTAATGAACAATTCCCAGGAACAAGTCCCTTCGCCGCGCTACACAATCCACGCTACTATTTGGGCTTTATCCAGAGCACGCTGCAGGAAAAGAAGCTTTGCCATTAACTTCAAAGCAGGAGAGATTTTTATGCTACAGACTTAAATTTCCTGACAATACCTAGATGTTTTAATTATTCAAAAGTATGGGATGGGGAAAAAAAATCAGGCCCCAAAAACAATTCAAACGGGAGCATATGCAGTAGTACTACATGCCAGCACTGTATCAGCAGATGCACGTGACATCTTTAGCTCAGCAAAGAAAATGTAGTAGTTAGCATCGTGTGGGGAAAAGGACGTCAGAGAAACCAGCACGCTGCCAGTATTCCCCAAATCCCCCACCAAGTAGTTAGACAACAGTAAAAGTTGCAGTCAGCTACTGCCCTCTGCCAGGATTCAGGCAGTATCTCTGGAAATGCAAGCGCTAACTTCAGCCCGGACTTTTTGAAGAGCCATAAGCAAAATACACACACACACATAGATATATATTTAAGTTGCAGAAGCTGAACCCCATGAAACCAGGTTAGGCTGCCCTACCAAGCAGCACTGCCCCAGGACTGGGAGAAATATGGCAAAATTAAGCCTTTCAGAGTAGCAAAACGTTAGTCCGTTAGAAATCCAAGCCTCCTAAATCAATTCAGTTACACATGAGAACTCACAATGCGCCTATGGACCATTCCATCCAGATGAGCCTAAGGATTTGATACAGATGCGTTGAATTCTGAAGAAACGTGTTTAAAACGCTCAGAACCTAGGAACATGCTTTAGTTGACAGAAGGTTACATTGCAGAGCTGGTGATACAAGTTCACATGACGTTCGTTTTCACTCTCTTGGCACGAATACACACAGGGAAGTACTTGAACACCTACGAGGAATTCATACAGAGGTATACAGAGACCTTGATAAATAAGTACTGAGCCCAGCCGCAACATTCATTCATTCATTTTTGTTTGTTTTCCTAACTCCAATACATTGTGTACCGGTTGGATACCTTAAAAAAACATGAAGCTACAAATCCACTGAGACTCAACTGAACTAGATTGCAAGAAGACAAAAATTAGCCACTGAAATTGAACACACTTTTTGCCATTAATAGTCTGTTCTGAGGCAGCTGTGTTACTGCTGCAGGGCAAACCGGCCATTTAGTCTCTATAGTCCATTCAATCACTGGACACAACAGATAACTAGATTGATTTCTTTATATCATTAACCCCAGCCTTCTGAAGGAATAAGCTCAGCTATCAATGACCTACTTCTCAGGATCAGAGGAGAAAAGCTTGTTTAGAAAGACTTAACTAAACTGAAAGAGCAATTTCTGGATTCACCTCAGCATATGTACAAAAATACCTTGTTTTGCTCCTAACTGTGATTTATTTTTCCCAATGCTTCTAAACCTTTATGCTGCATCAGCTGTCAGAGCCTTGCTCAGGAAAATTACAAAAAGTGACTGCTTGCAAAGCCTCGCTGAAATCTCCACCTTCAAATACAGCAAGAACATTACCATTCATTTCATTGTCTGTAGAACATGTTTCTAGAACAACGTCTGTTTCCATGCAAAACGCTGACCCTGCGTTACCATCCTCATCTTTTCATTGCCAGCAGCTAGAAGCTGCTATCTACACTGTGTAAGTGTTCATTAGTAATTTGATGTTTTAAGCAGCAAAATAAAGTGAATAAATCACCAGAGTTGTTACATGAACCGCTCCTTCTTTGAGTGTTTAATTTCTTGGCAGAGAAACAGCAGAGGCACAGCCACATGTTCTCAGTGAAAGTATTTACAGTCCAAGGATCTCGCACAACTTTTGTTTGACTTCATCTAGGTACTAGTTGGACAACAGACTACATTTCAGTTGATTTTAGAGGGAAATGTCCATTTGAGATTGTTACTCTAGCCAATTCAACACTGTTTACTCCTCTTGGTGTGGCATTTTTCTATAGGATTATTATTACAGACACACATTTTTTACTGCAGCACTGGCAAAGAGCTCACAGCCAGCCTGTTCTGCAGTGCCCCAGCATCATCCTGCAGCAGTTACAACACGTAACTCATACCTACAACACAAGTAGTAAAGATAAGGAAGCCACAAATTATTTCTTGAACTTTTAGTATCAATAAGAACAAACTACAAAAACGTCTAATAATAAATAAAGCGGAACATCAGGTAGGTTTTTGTTTTTAATTTTTTAAAAATTAATCTTACAAGAGGTCTTAAACAATTTCAAAAACGTACAAAATATATTCAAGTGTGGAAAGTTACTTTACTGATAAAACAGCATTTCTTTACAATGTGCTTTTCTCCCATCAGGATAAGGAGGCGTATGCATACAAAAACCACCAGAACAAATCACTTTTCTCCATTCCAAGAAATAGCACAAGTATTTTAAGTCAATTTAACTGTAGTATGCCAAAAGAACAAAGCGACATGAAACCAGTGACTGATACAGACAATGCAGGGAATACACACAAAACAGAAGATCTGTCAAGTCTTCAGTAACCACAGTTCAGTACGTGGAAGTGCTTAGCTCTTAGCTGGCTTTGTTTCAGCGACCGGTTGTGCACGAGTAACTTGGTATCAAACAGCAAAAAATGGCAGCATTAATTCCTGTTTAGAGTATCAACATGTTTGCTTGATAGATCCCCGTTGTAAATTCTGGGTATTACAGCAGAGTCAGCAACGGGGAACACAAAACCAGCTGGATGGTTTTGTACTGAACGGAACAAAAAGCATTTGTAGGTTGTCTCCTGCTAATTTCAGCACAGATGTTTTAAGCAGCACAGAGCTGCAGCATCCCTACCTTCTCCAGCTACTACGGCAGAGATTTTTTGGTTTGCGCCGTTAATTACTCCGTTGTAAAATCACTGATTTAATCTAGTAAGTACATCATCACTTAGCATGCTCCATAGAAATATTTTGTAAAACAGCGTTTTCAGTTATGAAGAGCAACAGCTAATCACGGCAGTACTGAATCACTAAATGATCCTCAACAAAGAGAACAGAAATGGGCAGCACACACTTGGCACTTCTCCCTAGACTGAAGCAATTATGTTTTATTGAATTTATCTCCAAAAACCTCTGTATGCATATGAAGTCCAATTCCAACTATACGTCTTACAAAGTAAAAGTTTAAACTGGGTTCGTCCAGCTAGGCCAGTTAGTAAGCTCAAGGACTGTACCAGGTAGTGGTGGCTTTTTTTCATTTGGTTGGGTTTTTAAAATACTAATTGCAGAAGTCAGATTTAAAAGCAGCCTGCAACTGAATAGCATGAAAGTAATTGAGAATAATAACATTTGATTGAAACATTGCCTCATATATTCTGAATCTGCCTAGAAAAAAACTTAAAAACATGACTTACATAATCAACAGCAAATTAAAAAACCGGAAAAGCACAGCATGCAGTGTCACAGTTCAACAACGCTGTATCAGTAACATGCTAATTGAGGGATAAGTTTTCTTTCCAGTTTTGTAGGAGAAACACAAATATATGAACCTCGCATATTCTGTTAAGAACAAACAGTGATTAAATAGAGCGATCCTTTCTTCACTACCGATAGAAATAACAATGCGTTTATAGTATTTACAGTTTTCAAAAATTCTGGACTTCTTGCATTGTTTTGCAGGAATTTGTATTTTTTCAGGCTGAAAAATAGTTACACAACAGTTCAGAACACAAACAGTCTCTGAATAGAGACAGGTTACTAATTCTAACTTACCGATTTAAAGACTCTGCCTTGAAAGGAAATAAACCCACCTATCTCACCTAAACATCCCGTTATTTTGGGGGTTGTATCGCAAACTACAAATGTTTTACTGTATGTTACACAGTTAGGCATTGCTCATTTTCACAGTTTTCCCAATTTAAGTCTTAAAAACAAGTGAGCTGCAGTCATAACTGCTTTTGTGTTCGGGTTGTTGCTGTCACTGCAACACGTATTAATATCAGAGTTCCAAGTTCCCCTCATGTATTTTCAGTTACAAGCAAGTTACTCTCATGTACATAGTTAAATCTTGATTTTTTTTTTTTTTCTACTCAGCTTAAAACAGAAACCTACCCGTTTGAAACAAATCTGCCAATATTTACTCTTAAGTTCCCAAGTTAAGATGGACAGTCTTAACCTGCAGTCTTGAAAATTATTTTAAAGCAGCTGAAAGCTTTGAACTGCCAATTTAAAGCAAGACACACAAAACTCCCCGGAATCAACAATTACACATAATATTTAAAAAGAACATGGAAACTAACAGTAAAAATCTGCATGGAAAACGGCATTTGCGTTCAGAGCTGTTCTTCTAAGTTGAAAATAATCAAAGCACCTGTTCTGAACAACAGTACTGAAGAGAAAAACTGAAGGCTTCACAGTAATACACGCTTTAGTGCCACTTTTTTACTAGAGCGTTTCCTGAAAAGACAGTAGGGATTCAAAACGTGCAGACTGAATAAGGGAAAAATAGTCCAGACTTCATAGCAACATAAGTAACAGTTAAAGCAAACAGAAATGATGGAACTGCCCTATTTCTTACACCGTAAGACTTCAAAAGAAAAATAATCAGTTTGAAGTCCTTCACATGCATGTGACAGGAGTTGTTGGCGTAGGAGCTCTGAATCATTCAGCATGCCCTGCATACAGATAAATGTAAATTAACTACAATTAAAGTCTGAGAACAGAAACCTGATGAGATTATTTAGTTCTTGTGTATCAGAGAAGCTAACATTAGCTTTCCAACAGATTATTTGAGAGAACAGACACTCAGGAGCTATATTTGCTGCTTTCACAAACAGTAGAAATCATTGTCAGTCCTTCCTAGCTTCTTACAACCGAGAGTAGGTAGCTTTGAGAATTCTATCTACAGGTCACATGCATCTTCTTCAGGAGAGGGAAGATGCTACTTAAAACCAGATCTTTTCAAGTTGAAAAAAAATTACACATTTGGTCAGAATTGTACATCAAGAGGATTTTGTGTTCACATAGTAGAGTTTCAGCATTCAGCGTTACGTATCAGAGGTCTGGAAGTGGCAGCATAGCTGCACGTAAGGCATTTTAGGAATGATTCCAACACTGCTCACTGCCTTCAGCATTTTATTAAGTCCAACTGACACAAGCAACCTCTCACATTTTAAGTTTGTTTACTACTAAACCCATGATCAGTGGGATCAACCCCAAAACATCTGTGGACCTTCCATGATGACAGATGCAACAGGAAGAGCGAGCACTTCCCACGCATGGAGAACAGCTGTCCGTACAGCTAACATGTCGAATGAGAGAGGTCACTTCCCGTAGCCAATCCTCACTAACTGGCCCAGTCCTGAAAGCGGAAACAGTCACTGGCGATCTTCCACACTGTGTTGGTAGGTGTGGCTTGTGCCGTCAACAAGAAGTTCTGATTGAAGTAGCGCTGCTTGTCGCCATCAAATTTTACTGTCCCACTTGTCACCACGAGGACTGTCGTCTGGCCTTGAGTAGCTTGCTCTTCACGAGGAGAAAAAGCGTATAAAGCAAACAACTCAACCAAAGAGTACCAGGTACAGAAGGAGGAAACGCACATAGAAGTTCCACTGAGTTCTGGTTACACTAGTTACAGGCTAACAGTTGGTTACGCGTTCAGGAAAATACATTTTGTTGCATCATTTCTATACAGACAATGGTGCATTCGCTGGCCAACACTGCTTTTCAATGGCTTTTCTATTTTCATCTCATGTTGTTCATTTCAGAGCACTATGAACACTTGAGGTTTTGCTTAGAATAAGCTCTCATTATTTGAGATATACAGAGATATGTATTTATATTTAGTAAGTTGCATACATTTCTTTCCCTGCTATTAGAATTATATATTTTTCACAGCAGAGCAAAGCAAGCATGCTTGACCACAGGCTTTTTCCTTATTTTCCCAAAATATCCATTAGAAGTAATTTATTAACGTCTCAATTATGCAAGTCTTTCTGTAGCAGCTGTTAATCAGAAATCTAAAGAACTTAACATCTATTCTAGATGTAAAGAAATCAAAGCACACACGGGCTAATGATTTGTTCCACATTAGGCTGCGGGTATCAGAGGCTACGGTAGAGGTCTCTTGACTCTTAGACATCCCCAAGGACAACGCAGCCTGATAAGCCAGACTTGTTCAACACATGAAAACAGACCACATCTGCATATGATCTTAACAAAAAAAGCCCTTAAAGTATTTTCCCAGATATGAGAAAACGTGTGGAGTTGCTGCATGTCTTGATTTGTGCTTTATTTATGTACAACGTGACATTTCAACCCTCAGTACTTTCTCTAAGCTTGTTCCAAAAGAAATATTAAGCACTATTATAATTGCGGTTCACTTTCAACAGTTATAAAAAGACTGAAAAATAAATAAGTAAATTGTAATTCAGCCTTACCGTGAACAGGTTGGCAGTCCAACACATTAACCTGGAATTCACTAGACGGCAACATTTCAAAAAATTTATTCAGTTCTTCTTGCCCGGACACTGCGTTGCCATTCCAAACTAACGTTGCTTTGTCCAAATAAAGTCTTGTTAAAGCCTGAGTGATTACAAAAATACGCATTTGGGGAAAAACGTTTAAACACATACAACGGACAACATAGAGAACAATATTATTTGAATCCTTATGTTGTGAATTATTGATTTCTTCTGGTACTTTGATAGATAAAACGTCCTCCTGAAATATTAGCTCCTTTTGACAATTAGTGCTCCTGGCCAAGAATTAAAACTAACTGAGTGACTCATACGCCTCCAAATTTAAACACCGATGAGATTCCTTTAACAAAGGAAGCGATAGAACAGAACTAATTGCTAACAAAAGGATAGTGCTACCTTCCCAGAATAAGTTTATCACTGATTTTTTGGGGGAGAGGTGTGTGTGTGCACAATTTAAGAAAGTAACAACATCAGGCAGAGTGGAAACTTAAAAAGGACAGCTATCTGCAGCAGCAGACCAGAACTTCACACGTGTTTCATAAGCTGTAGCAGTGAGTAACTGCCTAACTCTCCTTCAAGCTGTTGATCCATCTCTGCCTAACCTACTTAGGCGCAGAGTTTGGAAAAAAATAAGCTAAATCCTGACCTCGGAGACAAATAAAGCAAGCTTTACCTGCCTGTACTGACCAAATCCTGTACTTGTAATAAAGCTGGACATGAACTGAACTATGAAGAAGTCTAAGGCACTTTCTCAAAGGGCCCCTTTTCAACAATGCTGCACAGCAACATGAAATCCTCCACATTCAGTCTCAGAGGAACAGAGGTCTCAACCTGGCCAACACAATACATGGTAACCAACTTTCAGGTGCCTTCAAGTGCAATGCTGGTTAGAACAGCAAGCAGAAAAATGCACAAGACAGTTCTAACTATTATCAAAACATCTACATACCCTTCTTCTTTTGTCCATTGTCTCATAATAGATGTTGACAAATTCATCTGCAGCTCTACAAGCTTGATCGACGTAGGTTTTGAAATCCTGGTGAGAAGAAATCATACCAAATTGCTTAAGTTAGGCAATTTTACACAACCTCGTAATCTACACAATTCCTCCAGCAAGTCACTTTGGTTGGTCCTTTCCATCCTCACTGAACGACAATGACAAATAATGCTGAAGTTGATTCCAAACTCCTTTCCTACTCACCAGCTTTTAGCAAGGTGACAATTTTAGGATTTTGAATGCTGACGTATTTATTGCATTTAAATTGTAAATATTTACGTTGAAAAATGGGCTGCAAGTGGTGTGAACATGCAGGGAAAATATTTGTCGCTATCACGGCTGTTCTGAAATAAAGTTAAGGAACAAGATTTACTCAACGTATCTCTGAAAGTTCACAAGAATCCCATCACACTGACACCAGAGTCTCATTTTTCAAAACACTTTTATATATACATATAAAAATGTAATAATATATATAATTGGGTATATAGATATAAAAATGAGAGAACACATACAGGTGCTGGATGTATTCCAGTATCAATCACTGCAGTGCTATATCCACACGTAAAAACCAAACACTTCTCCTCACATCTCAGTATTTTCCTTACACCTCTCTTTTTTTCTTCCATCCAAAGGTAACAGCCTTTGTCGTCACATATTTATGTTACAATTTTGTGTTTAAATATTATAACTTATCGTTGTTCTATTTCAGCATTATATTCTCAATATTTGGAACTCAATCAGCACTTCACAGTTTCACTACTTACATTTTCTTAGCAGTCTTTAATGAACATACACCAGAACTGCCACGAATTCCTCCAGCATTGCCACAAGGAACGCTTCTATTCAGAGAAACCTCCACACTGCCAAACGCTTACCGCCCTGCCACGTAATCCCGCTTGCTCTACGAAACCAAACACCCTCACGTTACTGCACACTACTCTTTTTACCCTTCTCTGTAAGGATGCGAGCCTGCTCGTCACCCTTCCAGCTTCTCCAGCAATTTCTGAGCCCGCAGGCCAATTTCAAACAAATACAACAAAGCAGCCTTGAAGACACTGTATTCCAGCAGGAGCCAAGAGAAACTCTTTGGCACCGGGAGACAGAGTATTGGACCTCACGCGAAGGGAGCAGTGATGATAACGCAGCCTGTTATAGTTTTTAGAGCAGACGGCTGCTGCCTCTCACCCAGCACGCACTTGCACACGTATGCTTTCTAACCAGCAGCCCAACCTATTGCCATTTAGCTGCCCCACACACAGAACGGCCGTGAGGGAGGGACAGCATTAGGGAAACACCAGGAGAGTGGAATGAGCCGTTACGGTACCTGCACTCTAAGTCAAATGGAAAAGAAGCTTTGTCAGTTTTGATACTGCAGACAAGTTCTTTATAACCATATATAACCATATATAACCAGGAATATGTTTTTGAATTCTGAGAATAATTTAGGTTGGAAGAAACTTCTAGAGATCGTCTGGTCCAAATCCCCGCTCAAAGCAGAGCCAACTCCAAAGCCTGATCTGACTTCAAAGTTACACCTGGCTGCTCAGGGCCCTATCTCCAGTCATGTTCTCAACACCTCTGAGGAAGGACATGTCACAGCTTCTCTGGGCTCCCGTTCCAACGCCTAATCACCTCACTTGTGAGTCTTTCTTCCTAGTATTTAATAGGAAAGCCGTACTTAAAAAACCTAACCAATTAAACAAACAAAAAACAAACTGCCTTGAAGACACTGGCGGCAATTCCACGCAGTCAGCTGCACACGGCTCTGCAGACGGTCTCTGTAAAACACGGCGGCTCATCGCACAAACCACCGCCTGGCCTCCGCACAAGGCCGCGGGGGAGGAACCACCGAAAACGCAGGGAAACCAGCTCCGCCCCAGGAGCACCGGGGCCCGAGGGAACGCTCGGAAAGAGCGATCCACACGCGGCGAGGCGCTTCCCCCCTGCCTGCTCCCACCCCTCACCGCAGCCGGGACACGCCTGCCACCCCCGCGGCCCTCCCCGCCGTTTCAGGCTCTTTCTCCGCGGCCCGGGGCGCAGGAAACCCCCGCCTGCCTCCCCGCCGCATCTCGGCGAGGCCCGCGGTTCCCCAGCCGAAGCTCCCGCCGCCGTTCCGCCCGCCACGGACTCACCACGGAGGCGGCCATGAGGAGGGCCGAGCGCCCCAGCAGCGGGGCAGGCGGCGGGACGGCGCCGGATGTGCACCGCCATCGGGTCCGCCGCTTCCGGCCGCGCGCGTGGCGCCGCGAAAAGCGTTCCGGCCGCGCGGCGCAGCCCGCTGAAAACGGCCCCGGCAAACGTTTGAAACCCGGTGCGGGTTGGAGGTTGCCGGCTGAGAACGAGCAGGGAAGAGCAGCCAAAGATGTTGTTTTGTTCTGCGTGTAAGGCGCAGTGATCTCCCGCCCACGTTTTGTAACGGTAATGTCAGTGTGGTGGAGGACAAGGACCTCAGATGGCCTCTCTGCGGTGCCCTCCAGCTATATGAAACAATTAATAATTATTTTTGTGAATGAAAACCTGTGAGTCTGGGTATCTGGGTACTCCAACATCTTCCAGCATTGTGAAAGCGTTCAAGAACTCCGAGGTGCTTTGCCGCAAGTGGTTAGTGGTATTTAAGCGATGTGGATACTAATTTGTGAAGGCAAACAAGGATAAGGATGCCTTACACACCCTGGCCAACAACTGGAGCGGAAAATTGCACGTTAGTTACTTACTGGATAGCACGAGTGCAACCTGCTATCGCAGATAACACGGTTATAGGTACCGTACACTGTGTCTGGAAGACCGTGGATGTAAAAGCAGGTCCATGTATAAGCACTCTGCCCCTGATTTTACATACACTTTAGATCTTCCTGTGCTTTCCTACCTGCACCTTTTCTCCCTGCGGTTGCCGTCACTCACGGCAGAGATTTCCCCAGGTCCCCGGCTGCTGTGCCGGCAGGGCGGAATGCACCCAGGCCCACGCTCCCGCTGCGGGAAGGGAACCAGGCAAGCGCATGAAGGAAGCTTGCTCTGTTTTCCTGGAACAAGCCGAGTTGTAAGGCTGGCTGGTTAAATATTCATCATGCAGTGAATAACAGGAAAAGACCTGACGAGACGCAAGAGGTCTGCAATTAATTACTAAAGACGATGTGGAGCTGACTGGGAAGAAATCGTATACCGAAGGTGATAAACGCTCTGGGAATGGAAAGGTGCATCTGTGACACGGCTGCTGGGAGAGGGTTGAGTTTGGGTCAGGGCATCTGAGGCTGTGGCCTTTAGTACATGGGATCACATCCAGCCCCGTCAGCTGTATACTAATTTGTCATTGCTGTGGAGGAGTTGTATCACTATGAAACAGCATATCCTGCTGAATTAACAACTGCTTAACGAAGATTGCTTAATACAAAAGTTCAAACAGCCTCTCGTTTAAAATCTCAAGTGTCACTTCATCGCCATATTACTTATTTGCCTCAAACTAATAAAAGTACTTCATAAAACCTCTCTCATATAAAGATGAGTGATCATAAATTTCCAAACAGAAAAGCAAGGCACTGAAATTATAGATGATTTGTTCAAGGTCACAAAGGGAGACAATTACAGAACTGAGAACTGCAATTCTAATCTTGAACCTTAATCACATTTACTCCATTCTGAGATGTATCAGTGTAAAATTAAAAAAAGAATCACTCCCATCTGGTATGTCCATTATCTGCTTCATGTTTATTTTAATCATATTGATGACAATGTGTAAAAAGGTAGCGTCGTGTTCCTTTTCTGTAAATTGGATTTGCAAGAAATGACCACTGTAAATCCTAGTGGACTGAAGGAATTATATTTGTGTTATCACAGAGACTGCGAACAATCCGGACAAAACAATAGAAAGGAGGTAAGTATCTGTAAAAGCATTACCTCTTCATTTATTCACGTGCACTTGTGAAACCTGGAAGAGTAACAGGCTTAGCGCAAGCGTTGCTGCTGGCAAATTGTGCCAGGTTCTTTATATCTTTCAAACACATTACAGTAGGGATCTGAGCAAGAAGTTTTTTAAACTCTCATTTATCAACGGCTGCTCCAATGAAAGAAGTAATGTACAGAGAATAAAATCAGAAGTAGTAGAAACCGAAGTAGCTAATTAGTGCACAAGCTTTCTTTCTGTTGGGTCAGGATTTTTCTCTACAGATTTCCCATTTTTCATTCAGCAATACTTGACACAGTGGGATCATTATAGTTTCTTTGGCAACAGCTAATCAGAAGAAATCTGCTCAGCAAGATTAAGTGCAGACTCTCCACTGGAAATTAGGAAGGTAGATAATTTGAAGATTCTCTATGCCTATTGCCTGCCTTAGCACCAGTCATTATTCATTGAAGTAACGTGTCAAATGGAAGGTGAATTGAAAACATGGCTGTGAAATTCGTTCTCAGCTACTTCTGAAGATGACACAAAATTTTGGATATCATTTTAGAGTAATAACTTCTTGTTTGGATCAGCTAATTGGGAAAAACAACAAGAAGAAATATTCTTCCTTAACACCGAGCAGTATGCAAGAGTTGGTTCAAAATATTACTGTGAAAGAGGCACTCAGTCGCTCACAACCGTAGCCAAAATGCATTCAGGTCTAAACTTCCTGGAAAACAGAGATTAAAAAAAAAAAGGAAAACCACCACTCCAGTATTTAGTTGAAAAAAATAAGAGCACCAAGAAATGTAAAATATTTGCAGCTGGTGGAAATTGCTTAAAGACATTAGAAATACAGGATACTCAGAATAAACGCACACTACTTAGCAAACGTGCTTTACAAAAGACCAAAAAAGTCCAGAAGGCTTAGTAACAGGCCAATGTAGAGAATTAGAAATACAGAGACGTCCTCCAAAAAGTGAAAATGTTTCCAAATGGAGAATAAAACCATGAAGTTTAGCTAGTAAGATTTGAAAAGGAAGTAAAGCAAATAAAAAACAGTTCTGAGAAACATTTTACTAAGGCAGAAACACTATGAATGAAATCATTTTTCAAACACTTTCAAAGCAAGAAACGTTGCCAGAAGATCTGTAAGGCCCACAAGTGATCAGCGTGTGATCAGAATCACTTCTTTACCCAACCCAGCTACTGGGAATCTTTGTGGCATTTTTGCTGATTGAGCACAATTAGACTTCCAGAACACTAACCTATTTCTGACTCCCTGAAAATACATTTTCTTTACTTAGAAAGTATAATTTGCAGAGGAAATAACGGAGTCCATCCAAAACATATCAAAGATTTCCTGCAAGACTCCTCCTTCAGTTGCTTTCCCGTGAGCAAGCCTTTAATTTGGGTCTGTAAGTCTTAGGAGCAGCATGAGCAGACAGAAATTCCACTTTGTGTTGAACAAATAATAGACATACTGTATGTTGTCCAAATATTCCCTAAATATGCTTTTGGATTTAGCTCAAGTAACAGCCAAGTGCAACTCATAATTTCTCTTCAAAAGCCCAGATAGTCCAACAGTTCCTCAGCCTTCATCTCCGATACCCCAAGCCAAGTTGCCCACGCTCCCCAGCCCTTTATATTCCAGAAGGAACAGATACAATGGAAATGTCGGAATGACTCAGCAGCAATGCCACTGAACTCTCGTGCAGAGTTCAAGCAGTTTACTCCTGATCAGGCATCAAGTTGAGTCATCAAAATACCTTTACATCTGAAGATGGTTCCTAGAATATGCAGCTCTACAACACCCACTTACCATATGGAAGGGAAATTTTGAGTTAGTTTAGATCTCACAGACCAAATCAGATGCAAAAAGTAGCTTTTTGGAAATAGCTGGCATCAGCTGCTACAACTGTGAGATGACCTTAGATATATGGGGTGGTTTTGATTCTGTGATCAATAATGGTAACCTTTAAAATTATTAGCTGCTGGAAATCTTACCACATAGCCAACACTAAGAACAAAGATTTAAAATTGTAATCACAAATACATGGCAAATAGGATGATGTATCTCCATATCTGTATGGAGATAGGAAGTAATTGTTAAAAGTGATTGCTTTCTAACTTCAGTCAAATCTACTCAAAATACCGTAACTAATGATAAGTAAAAATGCATTAGGCTTTCAAAAATTCATTCAGCCAGCTGAGTTAGGCCAGATTTTCTTTTGTTTTCATCAGCAGATGAATTAAAATAAATTAAAATTCATTAAAAGTGCTGGATAATTTCAGATCACTTATAAAATGCATGCATTTTTCTTGTTAATTATTTTGATACGGGGCAAATAATAACCACAGAATGAAAGCAGAATTCAGTCTCCAACAAGATGAAAAGAGTTGACATTTTCCCCACAGAATCCTCACATGACAGTTATGTACCCTCGCATTAGTATCTATGTAAAAACGCAGCCAGACTACACATTGCTAGGCCACTTTTCAAACTGACCTCGTACTGCGTCACAGAAAACCGTAATATTTCTGTGATGACTTCAGTAACAGACTAAAATGAGGTCTATAGGTCCTGATTACCCCTGATAAAATGAATATGCTGGACACAAAAATACCGCTAAAGCTGGAGTTTGGATTTACTAAACTACAGTGGACTTAAGAAAGCTTGGTTTGACCAGTTCATTCTCAACATAAAGGGCATATTACTCTGGAATATGTGTTTGTTACAATCCCATGGGGACTCTGAACTGTGCACCACTCCACCTCAAATTCCTGTCATACCAGAACTGGGGGAATGTAATGACTCTTATCCTGACAAATACCCCTCTTGTTTTTTAAAGAAAAACAGGACTTGCTATGTATTGAAGTGATAACTGTTCCACTGACCCACTGGGAGATGGTGAGATCAAGTACAAATAACTGTTTTATTTTAATCCACGCCAAAGCACTCCCAAGCGGGGATAAATTTTCAGAGCAGGTCAGTTCAAAGTGTCACCACAGCGGCTAGTTAAAGAAATTTTTAAAGCCGATCCATTTCATTAGGTAATGAAACAGTATTAGAGCTCTTATGAAAATCTGGCTGTATGTAAGTAAAGCCCAGGGAAGCATATTTGTGTTACAGTGGACTCCACAACAGTTAAATGTAGCAAGCCGACAGCCGAAGTGTCTGTGTGTGCACACAGACATATTTATATACTACAGAGAGGGAGCCTATTGTCTCACCTTGAAGGCGTAAGGTAGTTCTGTTTGCACTTGTCCTTTTATCTCAGAATTTTAGACTGACTTTTGATTGTGGTTCCAGCAGTATATTGTATCCCTTAGCAGTGCAGTATCAGCTCCCAGTTGTGTCCTGTATAAACAAAACAAACGTGTTGCAAGTAGCCGTTATCAAGACATCTGAAGCACGAAATACCTATACGATGCCTTGCATCATACACAGCAGCTGAGAAGGATTTTACAAGCATCACGTGCAGCACATGACCACGGTTTTCTTTAACTTGTGTGCAGCTGAACCTTCTAAACAACTTCTAAACCTGTTCTAAATTGCACTAGGAGTCTATCAGAATCTGGAAAAAAAAGGTACTGTGAGACTTATGGCCATCGCTGCCTCCTCCTTCTGTCCAGGTCAGAGTATCAGATATTTATGGGCAACAGAGGCTGGAAAATTAGTTCCTTTTCCATTGATACTTTCAATAAAAACATCATTTTTAAAAGTCAGAAACACACACAAGAAACAAGGAAGTTTTGTTTGTGAACCGATTTTCATGTGTTTTTGGTAAAAAGCAATTTTTCTTCCCAGTTTTCAGGTGTCTGTTTTTTTTTCCCCAGTCTCTTTTTCCCTTCAGGAAAGAAAGAGATGTCTTTTGAGAACAGTCTAATTTAACTTTAAATAAACGTTCATTAAAAATAATTTTTGATGAATAATTTTTGGATGAGCTATAGATAGAGCACTAACCACTCCACATTATAGACGTAACAGAACTGCTGACCAAAACTCACGCGGATGAGAAAGGCCTGCAGGGCTAGAATTATGGTTTCTATGCTGCCTGAAATGGTTAGTTCAGGTCAGCTCGGAGCATATTCTGAGCTCAGTTTACACTTGGCTCAGACTTGCACGCTGGGCATCAGTAGGTAGGCCACAACAATTAACTGGTTAGTGGGAGGGCTTAACAACAATCAAATGCTAAGTAGTATTTCTCCAGGCCAAACGTACCTGTGACCATTAAGGAATCATTTTCCAGTGAAGGATCATTTACTTCCAGCTGGAAGTAAAGAGTTTTGTCACTTGCTTTTTTTTTTTTTTAATAAATGGGAGAGTTACAAAAATTCTATATGATTATTAACAGAGTATTTATCTTCAGATTTGTATGAAGATGTTTTAATTTTATTCCCTGAATACTGTGGAATATTTAGCCTTGTCTGAGCATCTGAACTGTGGTTCTGTGACCGGCTGAGCTGGCACAACAGCTCTGCAGCAGCGGAAGCAGCACACCTTTCTGTGGGACTGTCCCTGCTCTCTGACTATCAAGTTCACCTTTCGCAGAGCCGATTTAATTAACCAAAACTGTGGAAGATGCCACCTTTTCCTAGCCTCTATATACTTGGCAGGCTAACATGGATCAAAGAGCGGTCTTGCAAGCGATAGCTGGCAAATAAAGGAAAGTAGCTGGAGTATATGGCTGGGATGAGAAGGGGAGGGAGGGAAGACAGCTGAGAAGAGCATCAACGCACTGTTACGCCAACTCATGCCACGTTGTGATGTGATACCTTGCGGCTTTTGACGTACACGCGACCCACTGCCAAAAAAAATGTGGTCTCATTTTTTCTCCTGTGCTATCCTCAGTTGTGCATTCCCATCACTTCCTTTCTGCCTGCATTTGTGTAGATACTTGCTGAGACTGATCACAGGCCCGATCTGGCTGAAAATCATGCTGCTGGCGGGTTGATTTTCAGTTCATTCCCCTCACCTATCCTGGCACAAGGAAGGTGATGGAAGCATATGCTTTGGGCGGGACTGCCCCTTTGGCACCAGCAGGCACTCAGGTCAGCTTACAGCAGCTGTGGAAGCACACCCAGCCTGTTAAGAAGTGAATAAATAAATATAAAACTGACTGCAGAGGTTTGCAGCCACGCTGGGAAAACTGTGAACATCAAGCAGACAGGAGAAATGGTTGTAGTACTGTTTTCTAAACACTCTTCCAGTTTGTATAATGGAAACTCTCCTAGTTAGGCAAGTGAGGGTATTTTCAATACTTACATATGCATGAAATCTATTTTGACAGTGTATCTGACTGCCTGGAAGCCTAAATTATCTAAACTGATACCTGAGAAACTATATACTTTTAATGGGATAGCATCACTATTATGGAAGTACACTCATTAACTCACTGTAGACCACGATGCTTGTTGGCACATCTTCTGCTAAAAAAACCTCTCTTCCGTCGTAGAACCATAGAATCAAAGAACGGTTTGAGTTAGAAGGGACCGTTAAAGGCCATCCAGTCCAGCCCCCCTACAAGGAGCAGGGACATCTCCAACCAGATCAGGCTGTTCAGAGCCTCATCATTAAACAATAATCCACAGTGAGAGCACAGGTAAACTCAGTGAGGTCTAGGGTGATCTCTCCTAAATGTTAAACACACTGACCTGATAATTTTAATCTCACATCAGACTAATCAAGCATTATTTCGGAAAGGCAATGAAGTTGGAATGTAGTAAATTCTCTTAATGTGAGGAAAGACTCAAGCTCACTGTTTTGCTTTGGGAAGGCGGATAGCAAAGAGTACTGATAAAAGGTAATGCTAAAGTAGATTAATTAGGTTCTCACCACAAGCATAAACAACTACATTGTTTCAGGGATATACAATGGAATCTGTGTTATCCTTCTTCATTACATAGATTATGACACATGGATTGGAAAACAGTCAAATTTCACTGGCAAAGGCACGACATCTATTTTTATCTGTGGAGTTACTTCTTAAATTATACAGGAAAAAATGTTGTATTGGGACTTTGCAACCTGCTTCTCTTACCCTAACAGCTTGCTAACTTACATTCCATAAGCTTCATCTCTCTCTCTTTCATTTACAGCTTAATGAAATCAACAAACTAAATTAGTGGAGTATATTAATTCTATACAAAGGTCTTCAGGCTCTAGAGAAGGAACAGAAATCTTGTTATTTGGTAAATACGCATGCTAAGCTTTGACTGAAACCCAGACTAGGTTTTGAATTTGTGCTAAAACCTGGAAGCAAAATAAACTATTTTGACCTGAGTACCACATGCATGTGCAATACAAACCACCGCTGTAAATACAGGTGGGTTTGCATGACAGTGCAGTACTTGACGCTAACTTAAACTGCACGGACAGCGGTACCCAGCATTCCCTAAAATATCACTAGTCCAATTTTCAACTATTGAAACAATGGCAAAACTCCCACTGACTCCAATGGAAGCCAGATCTGGCCTTTGGTTTGTTTGTTTTGTCTAAACAGGGAATAAACGGAGTTTCTTCAAAATGTAACTTTAATCATTACCTCAGTTACACAGCCTCATGGCTCACGCTGCGGTTTTAGCAGAGATCTTGGCTAAATGTCAAACAATTCCATCAGCTCTTTGAAGACAAATATTAGACAGAGACTGCATCTGAAATAATTTCCCCAAGCACCGTTCCATTAACCTACTTGGCTAAAAGGTGATGCAAAAATCAATATTTTGTAACAGATGCATGTGTTTCAGATGAAACTAATCAATAGGCATCAGAGCGATTTCAAATTAGAGACAAATACAGACAAAGTTAAAATATCAAGCAGTTTAAGTACCAAATGTATTGCAACTTAAAATAACTATTATTTTGGGCAGGATATTCCTCCAGTTACAATTTCAACGTATCACTGCTTTTATTAAATTACTTATCACATTTTGATAACAAAAATAAAGATAAAACCAATTAAGTAATTTGGGAGAACTCACAAAACAGGTATGAGTTCCCCATGTTGGTCCTCCAGCAGCTGTTAACTGGAACTGTGCACTGGGTTTCCTCTGAGTCTATCAACTTGAACAGACCTGAATATTTGGAATTTTTCTGTTTGTTTTCACAAGCAGTCATTCTTTCCCTATTCCTTCTAGCCCTGGACATACATAATGAGATGGAAACAACAGGAGACCCAGCTCGGAGCCCAAAGGACAAGTTTTAGCATCGGAGAGCGTGCTGCTTTGCGCCTGCAAGTGACCCAAGGAGACATTAAACATGTCAGTGAAACAAATATAAGCAATCATGGCCGCTTGAACAATAAGAAAAGGTTTTTATCCATAAGCCTTTTAACAGGAAGGGTTGTCAGTAATGAAGTGGAACTGTACGAAACGAGCTGATTCTCATTTGCGTTGTCCTTTATACTATAAATATACCCTCCGCTCACATCTGCTCACGTAAGACATTGGACATGCAGAAGCACTTTCAGTGAATCGCCTCGGTTCCGTAAAACCATTGCCACGCTTCTGGCCAGTGGCCTAGTTCTCTTTGGTTGCAATAACAATTTGCTCCCTGGCAGCGAAGTGCATTAATAACTCACTTTCTACACTCAGTGGGGAGAAGAGAAACATTTTTCCAAACAGATAACTCCAATATGTTGAATACGGGTTTCTTGGCCTGCAAATTCTTGACCTCAGTAGAGCACTGCGAAGACAACTCCCACTCTATGCTTCCGTTGAAGTTGTCAGTGTAGAGGTGGGATACCCATGGACTCATCTTTTTCCCAAATATTCTCAGCGGGACCAAAAGTAAAACGTAAGATCTGATTGTCAGTGCCCCCCCACCTCCAATCATTTTAAGGAACAGCGATGGTCAGTCCCAAATATGAGAAGAAGGGCTTTTGGAGACCCAACGCTAGGTCAGAGCCTATAAGGGCCTCATCTATTTTTCTGTTGACAAGCTATAACCTTTGGAACAGATGTCTTCTAACAGAAAGCATGCAGATCTTTCCGCAACACTTTTACTGCATTTACCAAACACTCAGGAGGATTAATTCTCGTTGCCACTCCAGTTATTAATAACAAACTCTACATTGCTGCAGTGTAAGCACTGATTCATCAAAGAACACTAAATCTGATTATTGACTCCCACGATTGTCCTACTCTGCCAATGAGGAATATATTTTAAAAACACAGTAGTATGTATAGCGGGAACACAAGCTGTGAGTCATTTATAAGAACCTTTATGATTTTATCACCAAACAGACAAGAAAGGTAAATATTCTGAAAAAAACCCAAGGGATTATAATCTTTAAAAATACTGTTTCTCCATGTTGTTGTTCTCTTGAGAAGAGGTTTAAGGATATGAAGATTCTGTTCAGAAAAAAGAAGACCAGAAAAACTGAGTCAGAAACATGAGGGATTTCCTAGATGACCTTTGGGTTTATATTTCAGGATTATTTTGCAGGGATACTGAGAGATATTCTATGATTTTAGGCACTAAAACAGATCAGATAGTAGGATGACTCAGGATACTGATAAGAGGCTGTAGAACTGTACACATTCAAACCTCCAGTCAAATCCATCCAACTTATTCAGGGACCAGCATGGCATTTGTTATTGCTCCTAGTTCAGTTCTCTGAAAGTAGACCCTCAATAAAAGTTCAGCCATTATTGTACCCGGCGCAGTGTCCCGGTCAGGAAAATGAGGGTACAGATAAGCTATTTATAGGTAAAATAGAATTGTAAAATTATAGAATTATAATATGCTGTGTCCCTAAATTCTTATTTATTAACAATCAGTGTAAATCCTCTCCCTCTTACTTATATCTCGACATATTAATACATCATTGTGTAAAAAACAGTTTCTTAAGGCTTGAGAGCACAGCGTCCAAGAAACTGGTAGAATTGCCATCAAAACAGCCAAGAATAAACCAACATGCCAGTGCTTTGTTGATTTGTTCCAAAGCGATGCACCTGGACCCACCAGTTGTCATACATATTCCATCTGGAGCAACAGCAGTTTGCTCAATAGTTGTCGTATTATCTGACATAAACAATTGCTTGTTAAATTTGTCATCAGTGATTCTCTATGGAGTTTGAAATACTGGGAAATGTTACATTTTGTTCCCGTCCTTAAGTTTTGAGCATTTTTTCTTACATAATGTGTAGGATTCCCGAAGGGGATTTTATGCAGCTGTGCAGCTCTAGGCAAAATTTCAGGTCCTGTAGCATCTCCAGAAAGGTCACGTTTATGGTGGTTCACTGTGAGCTAAGGACACCTAAGTAAGGGGAGGTGGAAAGTAAAGTTTTGTGGATCAAATTATGTGGCAGAGATGATGAGAGGGTCTGGTCAGATCGCCAGGCTAAGAACATGAGACTAACAAATACATCTTATACAAACTATAGGGGAGAAGGGAAATTCCAAATCATGGAAAGTATGGCAGATGCTACAACAGTCAGGGCTAGGGAGTGACCTTAGAGAGTCACAGCTGTGGGGAAAGACGAAATACGTTTATTAGAAATGTTATTAGGGAGTGTTTTGCATGAAGCAGTGGAATTTGAATACTAGATGAATGAAGTAGAACGTTATTACAGGGTTGAGCAACAAGGAGGACTGTGGTGTTACTTTCTGCAAAGAAGATACTCAACAGGAAATTAAGCAACATTATGTGATAGGAGAATGCTTAGAAATGGAGAGGTAGACCCGAAAAACTTCAGAGCAGGGACAAGCTTTGAAAATGAGTGTTGATGAAATCACCATACAAATGTGTGTAACAAGATAATGTGGAAATTGAAGACAGTCATGTAATATCTCAGAAGAACTGAGAGAACAGAAGTGTACCCATCAAAACAGATCTTTTATGAACCATAAGAGATAAGCACCAGGAGTGGAGGTAATGAAAAAAGTAGTATCCTGAAAAAATGGCTTTTAAAGTATATTCCAAGGGGAAATAACAGAATCAGTACAGCACATAATGGATGAGAAATCTAGTAAGCAGAGGTAGTACCTGCCAGACAATTATCCATCTAATTACTTCTTTGTAAGTACCGTTTGTGGCACCGGAGAATACGGCATGAGTGAAAATATTCAGTTTAACTTAAACTGCTCACAACACAGAACAAATCAACAGGCACGAAAACGGTCTTCAAAAAACCTTTCCACTAACAGCATGCACTATCAGAAGCATGTGTTTTATGAAACTCTAAGGTGGAAAGTGTATGCTGCCCAAGGAGAATAGCCCTGGCCTTCAAAATTACCTGCCTTCCTCTCAGCTGGATGCGTCCATGGCTTCCTGAAGCCTCATCACAGACTTGCTTACTTTTTTAGACTAAGCTAAAGATTAAAGAATATTCTATAGATATTTTTTAAATGATCCTTTTTGGATCAACGACGTGGAGTAACCATAATAACTCACCCAAAATGTTAAACCTCCAAAAACGAGATCTGACGAAGCTCAAGGGTTTTTAAAGCTCAACATGACGAAGCTCAAGGATTTTCAAAGGGGGGTCTGTGGATCCCTGTGTCTCCGTCACTCCTCCGAAGAAGGACCAGGCTTTTACAGCACCGAGGGTGCCCGATGCCGTCCTGCGACAGGCAGGGAGGTGGAAAGGCAAAGGAAAGCTGGCTGTGTTTTCATGGACGTCCTTGTTCCTCCGCTCACCGACAGGTGGCGCCCAAGCAGCACGGTGACGCAGGCGGGCTATGACGCCACGGCGTAGTCAGCGCGCCCGCGATGGTTTGTGAGGTCAGAGCCGGGCCGCGCGCCCTCAAGGTGCCAGGCGGGAGGTGGGTTGTGGCTGGGGTCAAACGTCGGAGTAACCTTTAGCTGGAGAAAAGGGCACTCTAACTGGGAGAGCAAAACAACCTGACCTCATGGAGTCCAACTGGGGCGCCATGCAATCTGGGAGATCTTTGATGAAATGATGACGAGAGCCTACAAAAAAAATCAGAGAGACTCCTGTAGAAGGAGAAAGAGATGACACTTGTGTCTTTAGTGAAGATTCCTGCTCATTATTAAAACATCCTTTCTCGAGATGGAAGGAGCAAAAGGAGAGGGAGGAAGAATATTTATGTAAAGGTCCGAAAACACTGCAGAATATTTTCTCTGTTTTCTCCCTTTGGAATTCAGCGGATTGTACAAAATGTTAAATATTTTTCAAGAACATTATGGAGGAATGTTGTTGAATATCAAAATGTTTTCTTAAGCTACTTAAAAGAGGCTGCACACATCCCACACTGAGCTACAGCTTTTTAGTATGTTCGGCGCCCGTCTAACATCCCAGCCACCACAAAATAAACCAGTATTCCTGAAATTTGGAAATCACGGTGTAATAAAGGGTCTCCAAACACTGACGGCACCTTTGAGTGTCTCACAAATGCAAATAAAGCAAAAGGATAGGAAAATATTCAAAAAGTGAATTATTTTTATACTCACAGGTATTTGGAATAAGATTATGTGGCACTTAGGTACAGAATCAGAATAAAAGCTTCCAAGTTCTTTTTCGATTTCAAGCAGAAAGACAAGAAGGTAAAGCGACAGTGATGCTATGCATCTTAGCACGCTCAACTGCCAAAAAATAACAAAATATGCTTAAATTCAGAATGATGATAACAATTTAAAGTCGGTTCTGGAGTATGCAATAGCCTGACAGACCAATGCAGAAAGGGAATTTGGGCAGTATTTACACTACAAGCCCCAGATGCTGAAGGCTGCTGAGAACCAAGGCTTCTATACACGGCGAGTATGTACTTCTGTTTCTCCCGTCACAGAGAGTTGTGCAAAAAGAACATTCTTCCCAGCAGCTTCACTCAGGTTACGGCGCTCGTTTTTTGCCAGAGTGAATCACGGCCCCCGTGTACGGAGAGCAGCGCTGGCTGGTGCCCTGGTGTATTCAGCAATGTTCTATATTCAACCAAGAGTATTAGTGTCGGTTGCTTTCTGGTTTGTCTCATTTGAGAAAGGAGACAGAAATGTGCACAAGGGACATGTTCTAATTCTTATTTTTAGATAGATCTTTACAACCTTGAACAACTAGCAAGAGAAAGAAGCAGCGAGCGCTGTAACCAGACTCTGAACTAGAAAGTCTAAGGCAATTCTGATTCAGACACAAGGGTCAGGCAACCGCAAAGGGTCTGTGAAGGAAAATGCAGGGGGCTTCCTCAATTGCGTTTCCGTATTGTCAGAGTACGTCTCCTGTAGCCATCCACCTGCGCACAGGTACCATCTGCCTACGACTGAAAAATCTCAGCAATCAGATGCTTTTATAAAATGGCAATAAGCTTTGGAAGTCTGACATGGACTACATTAGCTTCCAGGTAAATTTATGTGAATTTTGCAGCGATAGACCCAAAGTCAACTGAGTTACACTGACGTACCAGTGTGGATGTTTTATGGGCCAGTAGTGCAATTTAAAACATAATTTCCTGCATAAATGGTGTAGGATGTAGGCATAAAGTCGAGCTCTGAAGAGGTACTACATGAGCAATAAATTCTGCTCACCGCCCCCCTCCCTCCACTCATTTAATTAAAAAAGAATTCACTAGTCCTATAAAAAAACCAGATGGATTACTTGTGGTCATGTGGTGACGATGCTTCAAAATAAATAATTTTAGTTAATTTTTCAACCCACAGCCCCCAGTGTGTATACTACTTCTTTAATGTGTTCTAGTCTACAGTCATGGACATAAGCATAGGGTATTTTGGAAAATTCTAGCTGCAAAAAAGAATTGTGAAATAGCATAAACTCTTGAAAAATAATGAATTTGCCATGTTTTGAACTTAAGCCTATATCTGCATCCTCCAGCTGGCATGACCCCTCTGCAACGTGTGACATCTGTTACTGCAGAGACCCTGAAACGCACAGGTTTACTGGCCACGACACCGGCAGCTATTCCACTGAGGCTTGTCTCTTTTTAAACTGGTGCACATCCACTCCTCAAAAACTCAGGCAACGAGGCTGCTTTCTAGCAGATGAGAGAGTGCGGGTGCCTTGAAAGCTGGCATGTACAAAAGGAGAAAATTTTAATTTGTATCCCTTAATAAAATATGCCTTTGTATGCCTAAGTCCAAACTTAAAAGCTTCCATAGACAAAACAACTTGGGCGCAGGAAGAGAGAAAACATTCTGAGGAGTCACATTGTTGTAAATCCTGAAATCAAAGTAATTACTCACTGAGTTGGACTCTAGCTCCTGGAGTACAGGCTATTTTAATTTATTCTCTAATGAGGATTAAAGTGAGTAGCCTGTGTACGGTGATTAAGTTCCATGATGAACTGAGAAGGAAGATGGTGACACTAATGATGAGGGCCAACCTGCTTTCTGTGATTTGCAAAGGAATTTGCCAAGGTATTTGTCTCTCATCTCACAATTGTTTCTACTTTCCTCATGGTATTTCAATTCTCGAGGCCATTTTGGAATGGAAACATAGGTTTCTTTCCAGATGAAAGTGACAGGAAAAAGGAGATACATCCCTTTCACACTGCTCCAGCAGCTACCCAGCACGTGTACGCGTACGAGCTTCTCCACTTAGCAAAGATCTCTCAGCAGCGCAGTACAAAACCTGAAATGTAACCTGCTTCTTCCTGTTGTTCTTCACTTGTCCTGACAGTTCGTCTGTCAGAACCGGCTTTTACATCTCTTTGTTGATTCTTTTCCCTTTCTTCCTTAGCTTTGGTGCTTTTTATGCCTTGTCCTTCTCAGCCAGCCTTTGCATGGAAATTTCATCACTTAGCCTCCTCTCTTCTTTTCAGCACCTCACCCCCGCCTTCATTCACATACATTTCTCCATTTCATTTACACATCTTCCTTCTTTTCAACATGTCTTTGCTAGTACCCCAGCCAGAGTTCCCCAGAGGTACATCCCTGGAGCCGAATGACTTGGTTACGTTGTGTTAGGAGACAGACAAGAGCTTTTTAGCCATCGGGATTCTCAGCAGGTGATGGCTGACTGCTGGCCGCTCTTGGGTTTGATCAGAACAGGCAGCAGTGCCACGTTTAAAACACAAATGGTTGTTCCAAAGATCCACCATGTCACATGTCTCCGTGTGACAATAAAACAGATAAGAACTTCAGAAGGAAGAAAACTACAGAATTCTTGCTCTCTCCAGCTGGCAGAGAGATTGTGCTTGTGTGCTTCCTCTCTGGAACAGAGGACAGCAGCTTGGTAAGGTGATGTTGTAGTGCACCCATGCCCCACCACGCTCCTGGCTTCATTGATGACTGGAATGTGAAAACTAGGGAAGATAAAAAAAGATCATCCCTGCCTAGGCGCACAGATGGCTGGGGATGTGTTAAGAGCTATGGAAAGCAAAAAAGTAAGAAGTAACGGGGGAGGAACAGCAACAAGCAATGCGACCTTGGTTTTGTCAACATCAGCAAGAGGAAGCTCCTACACTCCAGCCCTTGGCAGCGTTGGCTACTGTGGAGTCTGGCTGCTGAGATCACCAGTGTGGGACAAAATTTTGCAATAAAGGCCCAGGCTGTAAAGAAAGCAATTGGGGTTTTGAGTGCTTTCGAAATGAAGTAGATACCAAACTATTGCATACAGATTCTCTAAGTTGCTCTCAGTCAGAGAGCACCTAGCACCAAATAACCTTTCACACTGATCTTCAGCAGAAATGTGAAGAAATTGGCAACAACTGCTTCAGCATAGTAATTCAATTACTATGAAAACCACAGTCATAGATTTTGCTGCGGGCAAATCACTGGGAGGAGTACATGACATTGTCATACTGCAGGGCAGAACGCGAGGAGGGAGGATATCTTATTGCAAAGTGAAATGGTGAGGTAATGGTAACATTATTTTATAAACTGCATACACATCAGTGGCAACTTTAAGCTTAATGTACTGGAATGTCTTGAAATAACAGAAAAAGAATTCGTCTGACCAGATAACAGGCACAGAACACTGTTAATGACAATGCCAGCAATAAAACCAAGAGGAATTTTGTAGACTTACATTGACCTGGGTTGCAGACCGACATTCCTTGTGTGTGTGTCAAACGGTTATTTACTTTTTCCTCCCCAAAAACGTCAGTATAGGAAAATATAACATCACGTCAGATGAATCTGCCATGTGCCACTGTCTGCTAGCAATGAAGGCTCATGAAAATCAGGCCCAGACTGTGCTGTACATTCTGTGAGAAAATACGTCGGAAGTTACTGGATGTACTTAGAAAAGTACACAGTGCACTACAAGTCAAAATAGTAACAGCGTCCTGAGCGCTCTGTTATTGTGCGAGCAAAGCATTCGGTCCCTGGACTTCCCAAGAGCAACACTCAGGAAATCAGTGTGGCTAGGGAAAACAGCGCGGTGGCCAGAACCACATCTAGTGTGACATGATGATGACGATCACATGGGTTGTTATTTTGCCTTTTAATAAACTTTTCTGCATGGTAAGCAAATGCACATTGGTCAGTATAATAGAGAGAAGTGCTGCTAAAACCAGTAACTCCCATTTAGCAGTTCCTGTCAACCAGTACTGTCTGGGGTTGTAACAGACCACGGCAAGGGTCAGTCCCGACAGACCCCAGCAGCATGACCAAATGCTGAGCACCTCAAGCAGGGTCGTTGCTGAGGTTCAGTACCTGATGTCACGCGGTTAATAACGTTGCCACTGATTTCTAAAGCCGTCCTACGATCTCCGCTGTCTGTCACCTGACCCCAGCACTGGCCCAGCTGTTACAGAACTGAACATGCGTTCAGTATGTATTTCATTCACCTTATTCGTGTGGCACTGAGCTACCTATCAGCCTTTGCTCAGCTGTTCACATTGCAGACCCTTTGTTTTACAGGCCTGTCACAGCATTTGCTCCTCCCTCTCTGCAGTCAGCCCTGCCAAAGCCTCCCGCCGTCTGCCAGCTGCCTCCAGCTGTGCTCAGGACGCAGCAGCACATCACTTTGTATCACGGTACTGTGTGTCACTATCCTTTTACTACCAAGACTGCTTCTTTTTTAAATTTTATTTTTTTTCCCAGCATATGTTATTTCTCTTGGAGTTTTCAAGGGTCTGATTTTATAAAAGACTTTCAACTCCCGTTGGCTTCTGTGGAACAGAAGGATGTCAGCTCAATGTGGGACAGACCCACGACGTTTACATAGGCTTTGCACCTGCAAACCCTCCATGAGTTTAGGTTGTTACACTGTCAGGATGCGCTCTTCTTTAGACATTCCAGGTGTACATTTTGATAGCCAGTATTTTAATGGAACTATTTTAAAAGTTCTTCTCTTTTTGTTCTCTTTTCTTTTTTTTTTTTAAATTTTCTACTTTATTTTTCTTCCTGTTTAACTCCTTAGACTTCTGAGTTTCTGCGCTTTCCCAAAATACATCTGCTATATTTTATCTTTTGAAATGCTTCCTGTAATGCCATTTTGGCTCCACCTTTCCCAAATAGCATCTTTTCAAATTTCTCCTCATTCACAAACACAAGCGCTTTTGCGTACTGCAATGCTGTTCAGGCAGTGCTTTCATTCAAGTGGAGGAAGAGCTGTAACGCAACTGTTGTGTTACAAAGCATTTAGAACTTAAAGAGGCAACAGACACATCAGGTTGATGTTTCCTACATCCTCAGCCTCAGGGTAAAATAAAATGTGAGGACATTTGGAAAAGTTTCATATTGCTGCTTTTTAGATTTTGGGGCCTGAAAACTAGATCATGTTTTCGTCGTTAAAGAATATTTTTGATGTTTTCCTTGACCACAGCTGACTCAAAAATAGCTTCACTGTTGGATTTCCTTTTCCTTTGAATCTATGTATCAATTAAGGAAGTTGTAATTCTTAATAAATAAGCACATAGGCCAAAGAGGAACCAGTGCTACTCATTGTTTAGGGAAATAACTTGGCATTTAATGAGTTCTTTATGGCAGCTGAAGAGGAAAATAATTAACAATTCATGTTGGGAGGGCCCCTGGCACTTCCTCCTAGCAAGCACAGTAGTTGTGTATTTTTATAATACAATCTTGCATATTTGTTAAATCATATGTGTTCATGTTACCCTGACTTTTGTTAATGAACAAATTAAATCCACATGTAAAACCAAACAATTAGAAAACAACTAAAAGGTTATATATGAAATGCTGATTTGGTACTGTCTATCTTGCAGAGTGCTCTCCTGAGCAATAATTTAAGGATAAATGGAAATCTGAAAGAGGAATTATACCAAAAAGTGAAATTAGTTAGGGATTACCATGAATCCACTCAGGAATTACTGACACTAAAGGAATAATTACATGCTTAGTGAAGAGTCTTCTGTGTTTTTATTATTGTATTTTTATTATTGTTTCTATTCTCCCTGGTTTGGAAAAATAGTCATTGAAAAAAAGTCTAGACCTGGAAATTTAGCTAGAAAAAAAGAGAGGAGGTAAAAAGCAGAAAACAGACAAAGGCTGAAATTTTTTAAGTCTTAAATCCAGCATATACTAATACATTTTCTTAACCTTCTTAATTTGGTTAAACTGATTATAAAATAATTTTTATTTGCTGCGTAGACCTGTTTCTAGCAGAAAGATAATTCCAAAGAACGGCACTCAACATTTTTCGGAATGGTTGTTCTATCAAGGCTCAGAAGATGCTTTGCGAATAACAATACTGTGCATCCTCCGGGCATTGTGCTTCCCAAGCTCATATTTAATTACTGACATTTTCAGATAAATGAATGCTCAAAATTTTTCTTTCTTGTGTTTTTATAGTCTGAATGTCTCTGAATAAATCCAACTAAACTTTCCACTGACTAAACTTCTAGGTATCATCTAGATAAAAAGAGTGTAAATCAAATCAGTGGCATACCAGGATAAGACCAAATTAAAAAAAAAAAATCTGTACATTTGTTTTTTATAATCTCTTTTTTTGTTGTTGTTGTTGTTGCTAATCTATCAGCTCATAGGCAAGAAGGCTGTGTGACTGGACACAGCAGAACCAGCACGGTAGCACGAGGGCGCGTTGTTCCCTGTCTGACGCGTGTGAGCTCAGCGCCCGGGTAGGAAAGCAGGACACGCACTCTCAAACCCGGGCTCTTCCTTTCCTGCCAAAGGGGACTGGAAGTGATCTGAAGTGCAAAAAGAGACAGAAACCACTGACTCCAGTGGAATGTGAGGCATGCTTTCTCCTTTGTTTTCCAGCATGTTTGACTGTTAAAAGAAAACATTGTCTCCAGCTTTGAATCCTTCCAACTATAACATGGACCGAAGTTAAAGGTGCTGAGCACTTTCCGAGAAGGTGCGGAGCCCCATTAATTCCCAGTAAGGCAGTGTAACAGTAAGGGGACAGCCTTCTGACACTGAAACACGTTTGCAGCTTTCAAACTGTAATGTTTCTGTGCAATAAAACTGCCCTGCTGGTACTAAATCTAATCAGTACCACGTGCCCCATCTCTCATGTAAGCATGTTTTGGAGAATACTTTCTACAATAGCTCATCTGTGGATTCAACCACAAATGAAATGTCTTGCTTATGTTGCACTCCCTTTCCTGCCTGCCTGCACAGAATAAAATGAACTGTTTCTCCAGCTATCAGGCAGCCTGTCTCTCTCTCTTCTTCAGTCTGAACGTATTCAGCGTCCCTCCAGGGTCACTGGATTTCTGAATTCCCTATATGCACATACATGCGTACACGTGCAAACAGAAATATATCATGATAGTTTCCTGTTGCCATGTGAATTGGAAACAAATACGGAATATTTGTGACTTAAAAAGCCTTTATGGAGCATTCTATCACTGAAAAGCTATTGGTTCTAATATATACATATCAGAAGTCAACAGAGCTATGAGTTGCTAAGTAATTTCAGTAACAAAAATATCTTTCCAGTCAGACCTTAAATCTTGTAAAGATACAAAACCTGAATTTTTTAAATTAAAAACTATCTAGCTGGTTTTTTTACATACACACTCTCACTATCAACTAAGTCACCTAACCTTTCACCTACATCTCTGAGGAAGCTTCCTATCCACAGTTAGAGATTATTACCATTCCCTACAAAAAAATATTTTGGAAAAAAAGATTTTTATCCTCCATCTGTGCTGAAGGCTTGCAGGCTCTCCTTTATTTATTCTCTCACTTTTAATGCCATAGATTTTTGGGAAAAATGGGCTTTTCTGACTTTTCATGCTGGCCTCTCCGTATAATTTCCTGGGCTGAAATTCTCTGTGTTCCTTACACTGTATATAGCAAGGTTCCCTAATTCTTCCTTACTTGGGAGGACAAAAGACTGAATGGATCCTTGTGAATTTGTGGTGGTATTACCAGCAGACTGCTCACCCAGCTGTCAATACCTCACATTGCTAAAATGAGTCAGATTTTGATATGAACTGCTGTTTCATTTTCTTAATTGAATACTGAACAGGCTTCTGGTGTGCTTCTCCAGCATACCTTGAAAAAAGTCACATATTAGTTTGGTTGTAATTCTTAGAGAGCTTGCTAGTCTTTTGAGGTTACTCTACTCTTGTTTACACAGCGTCACTCCTGAATGGTAGAGGAGGACCCTCAGACTTGACACAGGAAATAATTAAAATTCCTGGTATTCTTGATGTAAACTTATGCACAGTTCCTTCCTCTTTCCACTTTGCCTTGCACAAAGCTGTAAAAAGCCAGCTACAACACTTAACTTCTGCCCTGAGATGGACGGCTCTATGTGATCGCTCAAAAGTGCGTTTTTTGAAAAGTCAATCATATAGCACATGTGAATTAATGAAAAACAAATGGAATGCATTTGTCATTTCCTCAACAATATTTGGCTGTCCTTAAAAGCCTTCTGAGGAACTAAAAATATTTCCTTAGCATTAATCAGTTAATCCTCATAACCCACTAGTGAGTTACTGTCCCATTTTAAAGTTGAGGAATTAAAGGCAAAGAGAGAAAATGGCTTCTTTAGGTTCACAACAGAAATAGTGCTGTTTGTATTTCAACAATATGCAGAGCCTGCATAGGAGATTTATGCCTTAGGGGGTTGCACAAACGAACACAGTCTCCAACCTGACAGAACTTAAATGCTAAATGAAGACAAATAAGAGGTTATGGTGGAAGTGGAGGCACAGAGGAGCAAAGTGACTTTCCTATAGTCACACAGACAGAAATCCAGATCGCTGATGCCACACTGAGATAAACAGGGTATAAATGTCAAACCTCCTTGCTAGATGAAGTCCAGACATGTAATTCCATGTGAGAGGAACCAAGCCACCCTTTTCTTCTCCCCATCAGCCCTTTTCTCATTCTTCTTCCTTTTTTATATAGTCTTAATCTCATATGTTATTACAAATGTTCTCTGGTACCTAGATATAGTCTTGGATGCGAAACAAAGCTTTAGCTTTCTCTGAGAAGAGCCACGTTCTCCTGTGTAACAGATACACAATCAGCCAGAAGAACATG
The DNA here is from genome assembly GCF_036417535.1 of Chlamydotis macqueenii. Lineage (NCBI taxonomy): Eukaryota > Metazoa > Chordata > Aves > Otidiformes > Otididae > Chlamydotis > Chlamydotis macqueenii. The sequence continues at coordinate 4,140,376 of NC_141566.1, forward strand.
ACCCTCCCTTTAGCTCTTGAAGCTGCAAATACTTTCTATCATATGGCCCATCAATGTTTTGGCAGAGCTATTCCAGTAACGGTTGTAGGGAAGCAATAAACTGGGAAACGCCTATTATAAAACTTCTTATGTGCAAGTCCATGAGAAGATATATTCAATGTTTGCATTTTTCCTATTCCTTTTATTTCAGTTAGAAACATATAAAGACTGTAGAGATTCCTCTCAAATAAAACCAACAAGTCAACAACTTATAAACAACTGAGATAGTTAACGGTAAGATGAAGCCCAACAGGAAATTATCAGGATCATTAAGATGTTCTTCTTTTTTACAGTTTAGTTAACTTCAGGATTTATAAGAAATTGCCTATATAACAAGTTTTGGGGTGTGTTATTGGGCATATTTGATTACCAAGACTCAAAGTCCTAAAGAAAATAATATTGCACAAAGGATGAACTATTGTGGAGCAACCCTCTGGTACAATCAGACCTACAGTGGCTTAGCCACCTTCACGGGAGAGCAGGAACTATCTGTGTTCCTTCCTCTCATTCCCCAGTCAGACAAAAGGTGCGGAGAAGCAGACAGTGGGGCAGTCCTTGGATCTACCCATGATTAGAACATTAGTGAGACTGTGTGAGCTCAAGTAAAATGTGAAATAAATGCAACGTTTTCAAAATTGCAGTCTTTGAAAGAGAGCAAAGGACTGTCCTCTCTTCCATAGGGTATCTGGGCTGCTCCTAAAAATGGCTCAGAAAGAAGTCTTCTGTTAGCTGTAAAAGATTATACCCTGTCAGGTTTGACCTAGGGTTTATGTTGACTATTTAATACCAAATATTTGAATGTCTCCTTATGAAAATTAAAAAGAAAAGTTTTCTTATTGTGATATTAAAAATAAAGACAACTTTTCCTCCTCCTTCACCTAGATTAAAAAATGCTATTTTTTTTCTGTAAAAGAAGTGTTCTTATACAAGGGCTAAGTCTTGTTAAATTGGGTCTAAAGCAATTAACCTATTTTTTACTGTCAGATTTAATTGTAATTTGACCTAATTGAAGACTAAAACCTGTGCTACACCTGTCCAAATTACCTTTTTGTACTGAGCCTGAAAAAACATCCCAGGCCGTGCACAGGGGAATTAAACAAACTCAAATGAGGGGCCGCTAGGCTTTTGGATAAGTGTTTTGAAGGCTCAGTATTTCCAGGAGATAAAGAGATGTTATGGTGCTTTCAGCATGCACGGAATGGGTCTTTCCTACCCTCTCCCTGGGCAACTGTCAATGAAATTACTCCAGATATATCTCAGTATTAGTTACAAGGGAAACAAGTCATCTAATTTTAAGGAATGATCCAGAATCTAAAAGAAAACACAGAGAGAAGCTGTATTTTAATAGCTTCCACTACACAGATTTCCAAGGGTTTCAGGCAAGTGCACTAACAGAGAGGTCTTGCTCTCTCTAATATTTGTTTATCACTCTCTATTATAGAAACATAAAAACCTATTTGGAACGCAATTAGATGCTCCTGTGAAGTGAACTAGTGTGACCAGGAATTCCATGTTATATAGTTTATCTCTTTTTTTCAGTCTAGAGTAAATCGTATAATCAGAAATGTGTAATTTATGTTGTGTTTTGGTTTTAAAAAAAAAGTACTTTGAAAAATCTCTTCTTTTTAAAGACATAGCTTGTTCAGCATTTAAGCTGAATAATCAGGACATATATATATCTGTATGACAAAATGTTACACCTATAAAAAGTTCAAAGATCTTTTCTATACATCTATTATGTATTTGAGCTCGTTTGGAGAGTGCCCAGATGTTCCTCCTTTCTATTTTAGAGTCCTGTCCTAAATTACAGACAACCAGAAGTGGGAGGCAGTCTGAGAATTTGCAGAAAAAAAAAGTTATAAATACTTTGCAGCAGCTTGTTAGAGCAGAAGAAATGATTTGACTGGACCAAGGTCTGTGGCATCTGTCATTCTGGTAGAGCTTGTTTTGACTACACTGGAGACTGCCTGGGATGATTGAGCATTTTGGTTTCTGCCCTTTTTGCCTGAAAAATGTCCAGCAACTAGGACTAGCACATTTTGACAGATGGAAAACAACTGTTCAGCTGATTCTGTAAGAACTTATAGTTCTGTTTTTGTTTTGGTGCATGCTCAACAATATACTTCTACCGCTGCTATGTATAAAGCATCCTTCACATTGTAACAGGTAGGAACAGGATAGAAGAGAGACATTTTGAGATTCGACTTAGCTCACGTATTACTGACCTTCAGCCTAACTGTACGAAGAGAGCCTCTGACCCCATAAATTCTGCAAGTTGTAAAAGGCCATGGCTATGTCAACCAATTCATTTCTCTGTCACTGGAAAACTGACTCTGCTACAGTAACGTGCCGTACTTTAAAGGTCACCGTGAGCAGGGCTCTGATAAATCACGCTTGACAACCACATCGTGGGTCCATGATAACAAAACAAGAAGCTTTAAAATGAGTAAACAATAGAGTAGGTAGAACAGCCAGAATTCTATTTTAGCCTGATTAGAACAGAAAAACCATAAGTAGGGAAGCAACACAACATGCTGGCTGGGACATTTTTCAGGTGCCCATCACAGTATTAATTCCAGGAAGGAAGGAATCTCATATGGTTCTCTCTCTCAAACACTGACTAATAGATACATGTAGACAGTCTGCTCATTTCTTCAGAGAAAAAACATTTAAATTCCTAAAAAGAAACTATACTTCAAACTTCCTGCCCACAATGGTAACTGCAGTTGTAATCTGTTATAAGACTGAAAATAGAATGATGAGATCAAACACTTTCAAATAAAATTTAAAATACCAGATCCTCTGGAACAACAAAGAAATGTTTGATAGGTGACCAAGTTTGCAAGTGAGAGAGTTTGGCAAGAATATGCTTCTGGCTTTCACACAGACCCAATAAACAAGTGTTTTACTCTCAAGATACACTAAATTCAGTACAGTGTTGTTGATCATGGCTTTCTGTGTATTTTAAGCATGCACAGACTCACACTTAATTGATATAATCCAGCTTTATCTGCACAATTTGCTCGTTTGTCTCAGCAGTCAGAAAGGAACACGCTGCATCTGCAACGGCTTGCTCAAACTGTCAAGTTTCTGATCTAAGTTCAAACATAAGAATTTAATTTTAAAAAAAGCAACACATATATTTCAAGTCCTGCCTTTGTGGAGTGTTCTGTTTTATTTTAGCTTAATTTTGTTCTTATACCATTGTTCTAAAATAAGTCTAAATACTGGACACTCACAATTAATTTAGCAGGAAGATACAGGTATTCGGCTTTAACCAGGATCTTTGCATCTAAAGAATAACAATCTTCTTGTCAAACAGCCCATGCTGTAATCCTAACTACCCGTATGATTGAAAAACTATGGTCTTTTGGTTTTGACTGAACGCATATTTTGTTCTTTACCTTGAGCTTTAGTCTGAAATTAATTTACCGTACTTCAAAATTACTGCAGACTGTAGATCTAAAGAAATGATGTCAGAGTCCCTTTTTTCCCCAACTTCTTTGAGCTACTGTACCAATCCCAATAGTGCTAAACTCAACTAATTAAACCGGGATTATGTTTGTTTTCCATTATCACAGCAATCACAGTATGATAGATTACTCAGCTAGAAAAACACACGAGGCACTGGAGATGGCTATTTTGTAAAAGGTGCACTGCAGAGATTCATGAGCTCGTGCTACCTTGACCTGGTATTTTTATACGGCATGACACACTGCCAGTAGAGATACCAGCTTAGGTACAAAAAAACAAGTAACCGTGTTTATTTTTTGCTGTGAATACAAATAATTAGATTTTTTAATTAACCATAAGACCAGGATGCCCAAATACTCCGTGTGTAATGGTGACTAAAAATTAGATTCTCTGACATGAATGGAGAAAAAAACACATGCTTAAGGATGGCTGCTGCAGTTTTTTTTCCATAAAGAAGAGCTTAGATAAAAGGTATATAACCAAGTAGATGGGCCAGAAAAATGCCAAGAGAAGCTGGTCAAAAACTGTAAATAGTTCTGCTTTGATATCACAAATAAAGCACTTCATATAGACTGGAACGCTTGGTTAATTGTATGTGACTTTTTCATTGATGTGACATGAAAACTCCCAAGGCAATTTCTACATTTTATCTAAGACTTCCTTTTCCTCATTTAAAGCTGAATGATTTCCTTCTATGGTTTTATCAGTGGGCCAGAAAGGCTGATAAGATTGCTTCCTTCCTCTGTTAGATAGGTTTGGACTTCTGCCATCCCGTCTTGAAAAGTAATACATTGCCTTCCTGTCCTGAGTAGAAGCAACAAGTGGGAGGCGACTAGCTTCATTCATAAAATGTAGCTGGAAGATTAACGTAAGCAAGAGAAAATCAAGCTGAGAGACAGGTTTGCAGTTGAGCTACTCGAGTTCTCAGTCACGGCACCTCCTATAATCTGCTGCTACAAGGAGAACTGATGAAAGCATGACCTCATTTAATCCCGTACTGCACCTCTCCTATGAAGGAGAATTTCTAGGGCCGCAGCCAAAAGTGATTGTGCACTTTGGTGGCATAACGGGAAAGCTCTTCCCCTTCCTACTTCATCTCCACAGCAGGAAGAATAATTTTGGACTTAAATGAATCTTCAGTATTTATCATACGTGCTCTTGCATCCCATGTTGGACTGCAGCCCAACGCGTGAGTGAGTGCAGCAGCTACAGGAGCTGGATACAGCTCTTGTATATCAATGTTAAGAAGCGTGAATCATTAAAGTTATCTGTTTCCTGAGCGCAAGCACAAAGGCGGCGGCTGTTTTTACAAGATAAACAATATCACATCCTCCAGGACCTAAAAGAAGGAATCAGTCCTGATCTGCTATATATTGTTTTAAATAAAAAAGACTCCCATCAGTTTATAAAGTTCCCATAGCGCTTTTTTTTTGTGTGTCAGTTTGAGCCATATTTAATTCGTGAGACAGTCTTCTAATACAATTAGCCTCAATCTGATGCAGCATTCTCATTTCTTTGCCAAAAAGGCCTTCTGCAGCATTTAATGCAGTCTGAATTTAATGTTTCCTCTCCAGAAATGGATGTATTTCATTGAGGAGTGATCTCTTGTCACATAGTCCATTATTGCATCATAGTTCATCAGCCTGGAACGCATGGGTGACACAACGGGGCTGCTTCTCTGCCTTTCTCCCTTGGATGTCTTGGCTTCAGTTGCAGCAGCATATATATACACATATGTATGTATGTACATACACACAAATACATAAATACTTACATAGAAGTGGATTGTTTGTTTTTTTAAATGTCTTAAATTCTATAAAAGATGAAGCAAACAAATAAAAAAATAGTGCCATCCATTCAACTGCTGAGAGCGGCAGTTGCAAGAATATGGAACAAATTAAATTCCTAAATTATGAGACGGTTAAGTGGAATATGGCTTGGAAAAAACTGCACTCCTAGTGAAAACCAACCTCTTGAGGAAATTTAAGAGGTGAAGTCATATTGTGGGCTACTTACTGCCAGAAGAAAACAGTATCATCCCATGCTGAAATGCTGATTGATCTGGCAGTAATCTGAATATTAGGGGTATTAAAAGTATTATTCTTCAAAAGATTTCAGTTTTCAGATTCATTAAAAGCTGAGTTTTAACTCTAAAATCTGAATCTTGTATCTTTACCACAGCAAAAAGCAATGCTGTGGTCTAGTGGTCTGGGTACAGTAGCAAAAGCCAGGAATTTTGTATTTCAAATCCTGCCTGGATCAATCAATGGCCTTAAGAAAGCGCTGTTGACCTATCTGCGTTAGTTTTTCAGAGTGAAGAAAGTTCAGTAAGAAGGAATGATAATAATCTAATTATATTTTTACTACAAAGGAACAGATCTATCCCTTTCAATTGGGACAGAAAGTTTTCCCCAAATTCGTCCATTAAGTACCAAAAGGGTATAGAATAAAATATTTGCTTCTCTTGTGGGTAGCTGCAAATTTGGGCCTTTGCAGAAAAGGCCTAAAAAATGCGGCATAGACTAAAAACCCACAGGTCCTACAGAAAAAGAATAATCTTCTATAGGAATGTTACTTGTCTAAAAAACTATATAATGACCTAGAGAATCAGAGCCTTTCTTCCAAAATTTCAGAAGTGTATAGAAGAAATATCGATTTCTGTCTATATTGATTATTACGATAATTATTATAATCTGGTATTTATAGATAGCTTGTAATTTTCTATTAGAATTGGAAAGACATAATTTAAAGATAGAATCAAACTTCCATGACTGAAGCTGTGTGTTTCTTGTTGTTTAGACTTTACAGTAAAATTTTACCTAGGGAGTTCTTTGCTTTTACTTTTATACTTGGCAACTTAAATATAAGATGCAGTAAATATATAGATTATAGAAGAGGAATGAAAATCATCGAGTGTTTGAGACTGCCTCTGGATCTTACAGCATTAGGAGCCATTTATTCGTGTCTGTTTTGCTCCTCTGTGTTGTCACTTCACAGGATGGTATTTTGACAGCAATTCAAAAGCATGCAGAACCCACCAGTCAGCACTTCTCAGGTAGTGCACTCTGCTCCCTCCAGCTCCACACAGCATCTGCTCATCTATCAGTCAGCGCCTGCGCTTTTTGAAGGACACTGCTGTTAGGCACCAGAGACGGGCTTCGTACGAGCCATAGCTGGGTGAACTCAGGGGCAGAGGATAATACAGATCACAGCTGGATAAATGCAAATTTATATACTTTCAAAAAGGCAGGTTTAGAAAGTTAACTGTATACCACTCCTTAATGTATCTATTCTGCCACAGTAATTTAATCAAACACCCAATCAAACATTACCTCAGAACAGTGAGGTTGCCTCTGCTTTTATGAAGTGAGCCAGCATTTTAGCGTGGTACTGCACTGTATGGGAATGGGATCAGACCCTTGATAAAAGTTACGAAACTTAAGAAACTTAGTGCAAAAGCAGGTTCATTAGATTCCTTGAACCTGGGGTTTTCTTTCCTCAAAGTACATCCTCATTCCTCCTGTTATTTTTTAATGTAACTTAGTGATATACCTTATCTCAAATAGCGTCTAAAATTGTAAATGGACTCCTAGATGCCCTTGTATCATTTGCATCTCTTTGCTAGAAAATTTTTCATAATTAAGTTCTTTTCCAAAACTAAACTTTGTAAACTGGGACCATTCTCCTCATTTCTGGAAGAGCTGAAAGCTACAGAAGACCCACACAGCTCCAAATGAACTGGACATGTTGCCCTTCCAGCCACATGTTGGCTAGGAATGTACAGCATTCCCAGTCTCAGGAACATAAAAGTTGGAACATGGAACAACCGTACACATCAGAAATTGCATGCTTAATGATTTCTATCCATAAGCAGCTTGAAAACCTGTGGAGGCTGTGATTTTCCTTAAGTACCTGAAAATTATGCAAGAAAATTTACACATTTCCAGCACAATAATTCTTAGCCTGTTGTTTGAATATTTTTTTAAGCATTTGCCATTCCAAATGCATATTTTGAGTGGTGTTCCCAGAAACTTAAGTCAGCAGACAGGTTTTTGTTCCTTTGTTGACATTTACTTGGTTTTATGCTTATTGACCTGCTCTTATCCTGTATGTACCCTGACGGTCAAGAGCAGTGCTTTGAGATTCTTTGAATATCTTACACTGGTTTTCATTTCCAAGTGTTAGTGAGACAGTATTGTTTTAATGTTATTTGAATTGTGATAGTATCTAGAAACTTCAGCTATATATGCTGTGATATCTCCTGTACAAAGTAATAAACAATAGTCCCTGATAATTTAAGAAAGAAGCACTCGTTTGCTCTGCTAAGGCATGACGGTCCCCTTCCTTGTATTTCCAGCAGACTTGGTTCATCAGTTCCCAAATGTCCCAAGTGATTTTGTTTCCAGCACTTATTCTGGGAGACTATTTCACAACCTAACAGGTTGTTCTGCCACAAAGTCCTTCCTGCCACTCAGTCCCCATTTTCTGTTTCCGTTTGAGGCGCAGTGTTTCCGTTTGCATTGCCCAATGCATCTTTTAGAACAGAAGCCCTGTTAAGGGCCACAGTGGGGTTTTGATGGTTGAGTTCTTTCACATTTGGGATAACTTCACAGGAAGTAATACACTTCTCATAATTTTCTCACTGTGTATTTTCAAGTATAAACTAAATAAACAATTATAACGAGCCATTGGGGTGCTCAGCAACAGAAGAGTATCAGCTTGTAGTTACACAGAGAGCAAAACTTCTTCTCTGTAATATTTTCTTTATATACTCTCCTGTTTGCCACTGGACTGCTTTTGCTGTCATCATTCTTGCACCATTTTTTGTTGACCATCCTACTGTGCAAATTCTACGACACCTAGTAAAAGATATTCAACACGTATTATCTTTCCTTTTTTTCACTTCAGTTAACATTAAGTGAATTTATTTTTGGTTTATAAGAAGATGGATACAACCTGGACCTTTGCCGGTGTTCAGACTAGATCAAAGCCTTGAAACACCCAGCTGTTAAGTTAGATTCTTCTTTAAAATGGGGAGGGGGAAAAGACATGTGCTTTTGAACTTCAGTTACAACTTTTTTGGTAATTTGACATGGTAACTGGCAACTGTGAAGCTCTGAGTGTCTGAAGAGAAATTAAGAGTGCTGCATTTAATACGTCAGGTTTTAGATTACGATTTTTTAAATTAGGTGGCATAGGGAAAACTAAAACATTTATTTCTTTGTAGGCTGGGCATACATCTAGTTTTTAACTTTATGTTTTTCCTAATCCTTGAAGTGCCTTTACAGATAGTCTGACTTTAGATTTAAAAGACTAAATTAATCCCTGGACCAAATAAATCCACTCACAAATATCATTCTATATTAAACAGATATTCAGCTCCTCAAACTTTAAAAGAAGAGGTGCCAGGTCTAAATAATTTAATATATTTAGTAAGACTGTAATCCTAGTGAGCTCACTTTTAAAAACTTTTTGTTTTCTAGTTGATAAATCTAAACCACAGCAGATGGAATCATTACTCTATGAGGCTATGTATGTCTATTGGTCACTGCATTCTTTGGGCAGAAGAAATCCTGCTTGCGATTAGAGTGAAAGCAGAGCGGCTGCCAAACATCTGTGAGAAATTGAACACTATTCCTTTATAATCTGAAACCTGAGTGGACAACTCGTTGTTGGCCTCTTCTGTCTAGACTGATGTTGTCCCCCACCCCCACTTCCATGTAAAAGGGTCAGCCAGGAACCTGCAGGACAGACAGAAAATGGTCCAAATGACTCACACTTTTCATTCAAGTAATCAGAGTTCACTCGTACACTCTTTTCTTCCACCCCCATTAAGACACCAGAAAGAGGAAAGCATGATTTTAAAGTTGACAGCTATGAAAATAAAACGCCTGGCAGAGGTTCTAAGAAAAGGCATGCCCTGGTTTTAATTTGTGTTACGTAGAGGTCCTCTAAAAGTGAAAAAGCATGTGGCATGCTCGAGGCCCCTTGCAGGTAAAAGACCGGAACGAGAGCAAGTTCATTTATGCCCTCACTTTATTTACAGTTCTTTCCACATGAAGGTGCTTTTTTAATCACTCAGAGTTTCATCCTTAACTCTTCCTTGGGATTTTACCTCTAATAAAAGCCTGTCATACAAAGAACACTGTGGAGTGTTAGTTAAGCTTCCCCAATTATGTTTAGGCTGAAAAAAGACAGGTATTATAGTCCTTCCTTTGACAGACTGGTAAAGTGATTTATGGCAATGTATTTTTAGAAAAAAATGGTAAGAGAGATGTCTAAATTTACATGCCAACATTTGAAATTAAGAGCAACTATAGGTAGTTAGAGGCTGAATTTTGAAGGGTTGATAATTCAGAAATTCAACTAAGTTTAATTACTAATTTACCACATAAACAAGCCTAGCTATGAAGGAGACTGCCACCTTCACTATATCAGTCTGGCCATAACGAATTAAACATCATTATGTTGGCAAGGTGGAAAGATTTGGATTCAGTTAATGAATATCCCAGCATAGTACAGTTACAGGTGAAGATCTTGATGGGTCTCACATATTTAATCCATTTTGAAAATTTACCTTTTTCACAAATAAGAGCTTCTACACTTCAATCTGTCTTTTTCATCTGTGAGGTGGAGGGTATGAGCTTGCAAGATGACCCTATTGTTATTTAAACAAAGCTTTTAGCATTTAATCATTATAATACAGTTTTGTACCAAGTAGATCAGATATAAGAATTTGTATAGTAACATCTGTGACTAACAAGACAAATGTCTCTTTTTTGGTTCCCGTGGCATTATCTCTACAGAGAACTGAATTTTTATTCTTTTAAAAACGTTAAGTAAATCTGTGAATTCTATTGTACTTTTATCCATTTTAATAGCGAAAATGTTCTTATTCACAGAAGCGCTTTTTGCTTTTAATGACACAGTATCTAACAGGTTTATGCTAAATCCTTAACCATATTCCTCCTGTTTAGCTCTTGGGTATAAAACCAGCAATGGTCACAGAACTGCAAGCCTGGAGAAAGATCAAAGAGACAGTTCAAAAAATAAAAGCATGTACACATAACTGCAATGAAGATCGCTGATAAGCACATCATGGTGGGTGTAGTAATCCCACAGTACGGTTACGACCACTCGCAAAGTTTGAGTTGAAACTTGGTATTTGACTGGATAGATCAGAGACACAAAGCTCGTGTCTAGTAAAATAATTTTTTGTTACTGTAGAGTAGAGAAGACCTAACTGAGATTGGAATGCAAATCTTCATAGGTATTATGCCGTTAATATACTAAATGATATTTGATGAAGATACCTGCTGAGGAAAACATACAATCTAAAAAGGACAGAAGGAAATCTGGAAGAAAGGTGGTATTTTTTCCATTTTACAGAGTGGAAACTAAAACACAAAATGGTTTCAAGCTGAACCCAAAATAGGATGATTTCTATGGGCTTTGGCTAGACTCTTGGATTATATCGACATTGTTTCCAAATGTCACCTTGGTAACTGCCAGACTGTACACGGTACAATGTAAGAGGGTTTGGCAATAACGATAACGCAGGCTGCGCTGCGGAATATGTGATACAGGCAGCAGAGACATTGCTGATCATCACCATGACATATTGGAGGACTCCGTAAATCTGGGTGCTTCTGGAGACTTCCCTCAGTGCACCAACAGTGTGTCTTTATGACTCCTCAAGGGTAATCAAGATTTAAGACTAAGATGATGAGGGAATTTGGCTTTAAGGACACTATCACAGGCATTTTTTTATTCACATAAGGTATAACTCAATGTTATATAAGGATGTGTATTTAGATCTAAGCTCCCCGTAACTCAGAAATAACCTGTTCCTCTAGTCTGAGTCCTTAAGAAATTAAGCAGTTTAGTTCATCCAAACATATGCAAGTTTGGATGTTTCTCTAGGTCTCTGGAGTCTGCAAAAGTAGGGCAAGAAATCTCATAAAAATGTGCGCGACTTCAAGGGAAGTTCCATGCTGGGTGTGGCTGCAGAATCAGACCTGATGAAGTGCTCCTTTTGCTCAAACTGCATTTTCCAGAAACCCCTGGGCTGGTCGGATTCTGTGCACATGATCCTGGGTGCGTGCGTTTGACCCGTACAGACATTCCCTCAAGACCCCAAAGTGGGGTGTTTTACACTTTACGGAAGATTGGGAGAAATTTTCATTGCAATGATTTAAGAAGACTATAATTAATGAACTAAAGCCATGACACTGCCAAATGAAACAAAATGAAACTGAAGAATTCAAAGTTTTCTGTACATTCTATTCCTCAGGAAAACTTTGCCAGTGTCAGCTCACACTTTTTGCAAACACAATGGATTTGTGATTGCTAGATTTAGTTTTGTACTTTATTGTTTGAGTTTAATCTCTATTTTGAAAATAAAAATGAATTCTGATATGTATTATAATTTATATTCTCATTTAGTCCACACTGCATTTCATAGTGTATTCTTTAAAACTGTAAATTGAAACGGTTCTTTATTAATAATGCATTTTCCATTGTGTTTACACATACAAAATTCCAGCATAGTTACTGTAAGATCTCTGATAAATGTGGAACAAAGCACTTGCAAAAGATGTGTTCACTGCTTTCAATTTTCAGCAGGGAATACTAGGCCAACATTTTAAAGGTACAAAATAAATACACCCTTGCAATCTCAGATGAATGCCATGTCTTTGCTTGAGATTTTAACAAGTAAGATCTAGCCACAGGCCCCCTGAAAAAGCAAAGTTCAACCCGTTTACAATGTGTCTTACAAAATAGTCTTCAGTGCTGCCAGTTTATGTGGCCTGTTAAAAACTGCACAGTAGGTCAAAAATAATGAAGTGTAACATTTTTACTATTTCAGTGTTCTAAAGACATGTTTGTTTCTTTATTGCACTTGATGTCCTTGAATTTAAATAACAAATTTTGTAATCCTGCAGCCTTTGACAGCTGCAGTTGCTCTTCTGCTTAGTTATGTTAAAAAAATGTCTATTATCATCTTTCTTCTTTAGCATTTTTTGAAGTTTCCAACACTGCAAATTACCTGCCTTTATAAAGTAATGTGTAGATACAAGTAAATATTCAGGACTCAGATCAGGATGCAACAATTAAGATAAGCTTTAAAATTATTATTTTTATATTCTTTCTATAATTGATGATATTTGTCATATTAACAAGGTATGTTCATCCTCAAAAAGATATCTCCAGTAGGGAACGCACCATATCCATACAATAACGTCATGACATACAGAGACTGTATGCAATCGCAGTATGAAAAATACGCTAACATTGCTTAAGGCTTACCAGCTTCTTTTCATCATTTTTACTGCCTCATTTAAGAAAGTGTTAAAGAATTGAACAACGCAAAGGTATTTTTAAACTGAAACTTACGGCTTATGATGTAGTATTTGCCACTAAACTAACAAACAGTACTATACGATGGTTTACTTAAGTCAGTGAAAAAGCTCATGTGATTTTCCATGAGCTTTGTCAGACATGGAACCAAGATTTGAAAAAAAATTGTTTCAAACAGTTCTGAGGCCATCAGTTCTTCCCTAAAATGGCATACCAGCCTGCCTCATTCTTTTCAGATTAGGCCTTTCTTCTCTTCTGTCTGGGCCCTGCAGGTTGTATTATGCATAGATGTGTGTAAACCACATTTATTTGCGTTGTTACACAAATACTCATCCTATTTCCTCTGAAAGTCTACTCCACATGTTCAGTACTTTCATTTTATATTTTTTAATACAAATTTGTTCAACTCCAAATTTTTTCCCCATCTGCTTACCTTACCCAACTTATTGCAGTGTATTTCCTCATTTATTTTACACGTAGACACCACACCAAGACACACTCAACTCTTTGCTGCTGCCCTCTGCCACGGCTGCCATCTTTCCCTTCTACGTGCTCAGCTCACTGGAGCCCTGGTCTTCTGGAGACCGCAGAGGATGATGAAGGCCCTTCCATGGGTTTTGTAAGTCACAAAGCTCTATACAGCTCAGGCCCCCGCTGCAGTGATACAGAGGGGGTTTACACTTTTGCACACTGCCACCATTTTCTGTGGTTCCCGTGCAGCAAGGAAGCACTGGCTGCAAGAGTCTCACTGCCCACCCTGTGATAAAAGTCTATGTTCTGCGTATACAGTCCATTTTTTTTCTACAAAATATAGTCACAGATTTGAGGACTGAAGATAAAAGTAAGCCCATGAGGATTTTTAAACTTTAGGAGCTTTGGACAAAGATCAGATGACTCTGATCTGCCTAACAATTTGTTTTAGATCACCTTTCTGCAGTAAGCACTTATTCTGGTGGGTTGAAGTACCTCCTTTCCTACTAGTACTCAAGTTAAGACCTCCTGATGTAAATCCTACTCTGCTCGAGTTTGTTCTTGTTAATCAGGAATTCTTGGAACAATACAAATGCATTTGTATTTTTAGCACACATTATGTCTTTTCCATCTGTAAAACACTTATTTAAGCTACTTCTCTTTCTTACTGGCTAAACTATTTTATTATTCTCGATTGATTAGATGGATTAATTATAGTATACTTGTCAGAGTATGAGACGATATTAGGACTCCTACCTTCCTAAAACAGGCCGAAGAAATAGGGTACCAGACATAAAATAAAAACTTAAATTACTATCTTACACTTTTAGCATTTGTTAGCATTGGAACAAAACATATGACTTCTGAACAATTTAGTGGTTTAAGAAACTATGCCTCATAGATGAAGGCCCCCCATTCCCAGTGTACGCAACAGATGATGAATACAGTACAGTGCGGGAACAGGGTGTAACTTTTGAGTTCTGTAGTGGCCACCTCCAAGAAGAGTATGAGAGGACACGTAAGTCGAAAGGAGAAGAAAAAGGAAGAGCCAGGCAGCAGAGGGTTACCCTGGAGGGTAACCTGGTCATACCAATCAGCTACTCAACAGTCTGACCTACCTCCTGCGAAGCCGACATTGCGTTTCAGTTGATAAGGCAACTTCTCAGCACCCCTGTGTTTCAGAACAAGTTGTACTTGGCAGACGGCCACTGCGCCGAGTGATCCTTCTCCTGCGGGATTCCAGAGCTTCCACAAACACAACAGGTCACTTTCCACTAATGTGACATAAAAGAAAGAGATTGAAAATGTCAGTGTTGACATTGGCTGCCTGCTGAAACCAGCATGCAGAACCAAACTCCGCTTACGATGCCAAAGTTAAAGGGAAATCACGTAACTCCCTCTTTCCCTACGCGACTTCACCTCTCCCACACACAGACACGCTACCACACCGAACAGCTGGCTGGAGTCGGAGAAGAATGGCCACAAAGTCATGAATGTGAATCATTTGTAGCGAGCACACATCTAGCTGTAGGATGATAATGGCTGAACACCAAATGCTACACTGCCTGCAGCCAGCGACAACTGACAGAGGTTACCTGTGGCACTGGAAGGAACGCACAAATATCCAGCAACACGCACTTTGGGTGCTTCTCTTGGCCTGCTTATCAGTGAAAACACCTTTTGTAACATTTTGTACATTTGAAGGATTCATTTTTTCGGTAAAATATTCAATAAATGTAAAGTAGTATTTTGGCTGTGAATTAGTACTGCATGGATTGTCTTGCAATTTATTGTACAGTAGGAAATGCCTTAATCTTAACCATTCGGCTTATTAATGCACTTAAAGGTACTTAAGCAAACGTTGGAGAAACACTTTTTTTTTTTTTCTTTTCAGATCAGATTAATTTCAATGTCACTTTTAGATCACACAAGTAAAACCAACACTTGAAGTCTGAATGTTACGTATGAATGGCACACAAGTAAACTGATGACCTGCAAAGACTATCTGGTTTTTAATGTTAGAAAAGGTGATCACAAAACTATAAAATGGAAGATAAAAATTTTAAAATGCTTTGGAAAGGAATCCATCAGTGTTATTATTGACATGTCACATATTACGCTACAGAAGAGGATATGTCAAAACACAGAAGGGAGTACTGATTTAGCTCCAGCAGGCTTACAGCTACCCAGATTTCTCTCCCAAAGATGTGCTGTGTTCATACCAAGGACCGTAAATTCTTACAGAAAATCAGGACAACTAGATCAATTCACACAATTGCAGGTATAACCCAGAATACCCAGGAAAGAATAAAAATTTAAATCAGGAAGGTTTTGCTTCCTAAACAGGCCATTCAGTAAAGAATATCACTACATGAATGCCAATATTTAATCATGCACCATCCTATATATCCCGTTATTTTTACATTAATGAGTAAATGAACAGTGAAAAGATGTTGGAGAGCACAGGAGAGAGAGCGTACATTGGCTAGCCAGCCAGCTTTTTGGATTTTTAAAAAATTTCATTTCTATCATGCTTCTGTAGCCTAGGTGTACAGCACCAGCGTAAGCTGGCTCGCCAGTAACTGCTTATCTCGTTTGTTTATTCGTACCCACTTGCGTTAGTACTGGAGCTGGCTGCTTACCAACTCCCTACCTCCATGGATTCTCTCCTCTATTTTGATGCATTTTCTGAAGCCCTAAGGCAACTGAATTTTAAAATAAAACTAGAGGGTTTTTTTGAATCCTTGCAATAAATTTAGGAATTTAGATAGGCAAAATTTCTCCTATTGTGGAAGTGCAGGAAGTCCTTCAGGGTAAGAGAATGCAACAACAACAAAAAATCTTAGAAAAATCTTAACATAAATATGCCTAAATTAATTAGAATATTTTCTGTATGTTTTATTATCCTAGTTTGCTCAGTTACACGGCACTTATTTTAATAAAATCAGAGTGGCAACAAAAGGACAGGGTATCTCTGACCTGCGGGCTGAAATACGTCACGGAAATACTCAAACCTGTCCTGTAGGGTTAGTGCAGGTGCCCAAAGCAGTCCAGCTGGGACGTCTGGGAATTCAGTTGGGCAATTTACTCTACCAGATAGAACCCTATCCTTGTTTAAGATGACTCAAATCATCCATTATAGCAATAACTCAGGAATGCTGAGCAGTTTACAATGGAACTATCATGTTTTTTTATCTAGTAACAACATATTAATACTTAATTAAGATTTTCTGAAACCAACCATTTGCCCACAGTACAACACTGCAGAAATACCCGCCGCTACCTATGCTACACCCGGACTGGAGGTTATAGGGAATATTTACACAGCACAGTGTTGGGCAAAGTATCTGTCTAGCTCTTTTGCAAAGGCTGCTGACCCAGTAAGTCTGAGCGGAGTGCTCTGTTAACATAGCTGTACTGCTCTCAGGACCTGAGCTATCTCTGCACTTCATAGCACCATGTAAACATCCTTCAGACCCTCTGTTTACTCACAGATCAAGCACGGCAAGCATAACAACCATGTCAGCTTCTCAGGTCACCTTCTAATATACCCTAAGGTCCTTCAGAGAAAATATTTCTGTAGGCAATAAGGCAGACCAAGGCTTTAAATCCACCCAGTATTAGGCTTCTCCACTGAGACCACCAATTGTTTTTTAAAGAAAAGCCAAGCTGTGATGTGTACCAGCTGAGGGGCAGCCTAATGTTACAGACAAACTTATTTATTGTTAGCTTGTGCCAAAAAATGTTCCTGTACCTGCTCATCAGCTCCTGCCTCTACATTTCCAATCTCTTTTATGTCATGGAATAGCCTACAAATTTTCACATCCTATCTCCAAATTCTTGCTATAGAAATTAAATTATTTGCCTGTGTCTTACAACTCCAGTACTTATAAAGTAGAAGGTCTTGCTGCTATACCAACAGAGAATCTTCCGGCTGACTCTGTGAAACTGAAGGCTTGCTTGACAAATATGTATTTTTTTTTTTTTTACCAGGTATCACAGTGCCTTCTTTTGTGAAAAAAAAAAACGCTTCTTCTAATTATGCACTCAGTTCTCTGTTCCCGATTCCTTTCCCATAACACATCTTTCCAAGGTTAATATCACATCATGATTATATGTAGAGAATTGCACAGGGAAAAGTTGAGAGTATAAACAGGAGACGGAGTGCATATTCAGCAAAACGGTATTTTAAAATAAGCTTTGCTTCTTCATTTTTAGAGTAATCTCGTGCACTTTTTTTTGTTCACTCCCTTGGAGTGCACTGCATTTTTGTCTTGTAGCAACTAGCGAAGAGGCATTGAGCAATCTGATTGTTACTTTAGCTGTGATGGGACAGTAACAGACAAACAAAAGGTTCTTGGTGCTTCTGTGCCTTAAATCCCAGCCTGCACTTGGTTTTTTTCATTCCCTCAAGCCTAACTCACAGACTCCATTATCTTCGATTCAGTAGTATGTCTTTACTGAAAAAAAGGAAATGGCATTTCTGTCAGCTAAGAATCTAAATCAGACCTGCACTTAAATTTTTGTCAGCTTTCATTTTTTTCATTTCTATTCAGCAACAACAAAAAGTCCTACAAAAAGTCCAAAAGGCCCTGTCTTAAGAGAAACTGAAAAGATCTTCTCTGGGGTCTTGCAGTCTGGTTTCAGTAACAAACAAAAATACAGCGCATTCCGCTCGGGAAGTATTGATATGAATCATCCCATTTAAGAAAAGGTGTATTAGAAGGGAATGAATCATTGTTTGCTCTGTGCAGTACTCCAGCACATTGTAGGTACAAGTATTATTCATCCAGATGTGTAGTTAACTTCCCTAAAACACTCTTCTTAAGTATTTTAGCCATAGACACATTCTCCTTCTGGAACGTACCACTGCCTTACTTTGGGAACGGATATTCCATTCTGTGGGTACTGATACAAACAAAATCACTGCAAGCAGAACACTCAATCAGGTGTGTGCATCTTTTTTCTCCTGGTAGTCTGCCCACACAGACTGGAAGCACTCAATCACATTTGATCTTGGAAACGAAACATTACTAACCCTGGTTTACTTTTAGATGGTAGCTCATAAAATACAGAATCACAGCTGATGTGGAACAAAGATTCGTGACTGACTATTCAATAAATGTTCAGCCTCATATATCAAAAGATTGACTTTATTTAGTTCTACTGTTCCTGCTAAATTGACATGGAAGTAAAAGAAAACAAGAATGAAGTATTCCTGTGCTCTAGAAATATAATCATTGCACAGATAAATGTTATTTTCCATTTCTAGAGAAGATAGGCAAGAAAATAAAAATTATCAAGATCACTTCTTTCTTCCTTTGTGATTTCAATTCATGATGAATAAATCTATAAACTATTTTAGCTTTCAAGATTGAAAATATACAGTGTTAACAGTTTAGTTACAAGCAAAGACAAACCTTCAGCAAAGAAAAAAGGAAAAAAATCAAATACTCTGCTAAAGGGACTTCTAGACTGTTTTAGGAGTGAGCTGCATACTTTCTCAGCTCTGTCCAACTGCAAAGCAATATAACCTGCAAGCTGTTGTTATTTCCTTTCTCTGGAGCACCCCTCTTACGGCTTTATCTATGTTACACAGGTAGTGGACATGGGCCACATGTAGATAAATATTTTATTACGCAAGAGCTGCCTTGGTGTAAATATCCAATTTTTAGTTAATAAAAGAGATTTTTTTTTTTAAAGAACTCATGCTTTTAGATTAAATTGCTCTTGCAAATTCTGAAATATTTTACAAAATCACAGAAAGCAGTCGACTTCTGGAGCGCACTACTGTTGTTCCGTGACTACGGCTGGCTGCATTGCAGCCCAATATATTGACTCATGAACTCAGTCCCCCTCTTTATTCTTATAAAACCTTGTTCTTGTGTGTGAGTCAAAAGCTTAGGATTCTCTTAAACAATAAATTTCTAGAGTCTCGTTCCTGGTTGTCAGCTAATCATCTGTGAACTCCCTGCAAATATTTAAAAAACAAGCCAGAACAGTTGTGTTGACTCAACAGTGCACTATACCACCTTTCGGTCGGGTCATGTACACAGGAGGAGGCTCTCTCATTAAGGACACTGCCAAAGGAACAAATTCTTGCCTTTTCTGGCAATCCAGAAGAATAGCTCTATTAGATGCTTTAAAATTTAGAGAAATTTATTAAATCTTTGGCACTTTTACTTGCTTCTGCTTGTACAGGCAGGCTCTAGCACCCTTTATCTCCTTCAAATGAAATCCTAAGCACATGGGAACACAGAAAAATGAAGGCCATTTACCAAAAACTCTACAATCTTTCCTTTTTATAATTCAAAATATCCAAATCCTTTTAAAAATGTTACTTTCACTAATTTAATCTTAATATTTTTCATGCACTGATTGTTAGATATGCACAAACATTGCAATTTGTACAGACAGACCATAAGCAATTGTTTTAGCATTCCACAGATTTAACAGCAAGCCCCCAAATTTATCAACAGCTATGGAAATAAAGTGCACCAATTTTTTGCTTGAGAATTTAGACATCCATGGCTGTAAAAACTTTTAGAAGATGCTTGTGAAAAATATGGTTCTTATCAGAGGTTCAACGGCGTGGGCCTTCCCTACTGCATTTGGGATCAAACAGTGACAGTCTTTGTCACCTGTTCTTCAGTTTTGAGCAAATTTATATCTGAGTTTTAGCCAAACCCCTCCAGACATCACCAGCTTTCAGTTCTTTGATATCCTAACCAGTTGTAGCTTGTCAAACAATATTCGGAAATACTTCCTGTAACATTAATCAAGAAATCAGTTCACAAGTATGATCCTAGAAAAAGCATACAGTATCGTATTTGTGTGATGGCACCGAAGTTCAGAGATAAGGCAGGTGACAAACTGATAGAAACACCAAATTTCAAGAAACAAAAATTGTAATTTAGCGTAAGTTGTAAAACCTTTCCTATCTTTATTAAGTGACCGTATTTTCTGTGAAGCTGCTGTAGATTTATTATGCAGCTAAGAACAGAATTAGTCTCAGAGAAAGGAGAATGAAGTACACTCATATTCTCTGACATACCATAAGTAATTTTTTTTGCAAAGAAAGCACCACTTTGCCTGCCTTTTTGGTCTTAAAACTGTAAGACAGAATTCTCTTTCCATAGCTTGCAGAAGGAAAATTCACTAACATGCACAAGCGGATGACTCCACCCTAGCCTCCCATTTGAGGCTGCACCCGCTCCCAAAATAGCAGTGCTTGTGCCACTCAGTGTCAGTTCACCCAGCAGCAGCTCTAGCAGAGATATTTTTGCAATGGACTGTAGGCACAAGAAGGAGAGTATTTTATTAACTATGTGAATAGTAAAAATATGAATTTTAATTTAAGATTGCATAAAAAAGAATCAAGCATGTTTAGCTAAGAAATGTAACTTTGAGAATGAATACAATTAAATATGTATTTTAGCTTTGCCCATGCAAATGTGAGCAGCTTTCAGCAATCTTACAGTCATCTGTATTTATTCATTACTCCAACACATAATTATTTTTAAAATATCATGACATCATATTGTTGCCAAATGTTATCTGATATTAATTTGAAAACTAATGTCTGTCAGCTCTCCCATGAAATAGAAGAAATAAGATTTTCCATCAATAAATCTCACCCAAAGCAGCATTTCTTCTACTATACATCAACTTCCTTCACTCAAAAAATCTGGAAACAAATCAAAGCCTCTCTACAAATACTGTTTCTCTTTTTCCACTTAAGGAAGCAGAGGCAATGATAGCTGAAGTGATTATAAAAATTATATTATACTATCTTTCCAGAAAGCACCTAAGGAGTCAGTACATGACACCTGATTGCAGGTATATTTGTCAGACTATTCCCAAAAATATTATGAAAAACTGCTCTGTTTTTTAAATCTTCAGATTTATGATCAACAATAATCTTAATTAACTCCATTAATAACACTTAAATCTTACAGCCACAGACAAACAAACTAGTTTGTAGACCTTGTAATTATACACTATCGTTTATTTTGGCTCTTCTATTAAGAAGCGTAACACTGGTTCGTAAATATGTGGTTAACTTTGAGAGATAGCGGCTTTGCCGGATCACAGACATTCGGAGTCTTGGATAATTAAAAGATTAAATTCCCTTGAGGTGAGTGCTTTTTACACCCAGAAACACTGGGATGGCAGAATGCCTCTTGGATCCAACAATAAGGCATTTGCTCTGGCAATGACAGAAAACGTTGTCAGTATCCCAGGAACAACTACAAAGGAGTAAATATGTAACGACTGGAGAAATGGTTAATTAGACAGTGTATTACACGCATAGTCTTTTGACATCAACAGGAAATGCAGCAGATAATATAGCAAACGCTGTGTAGAGGATGTAAACAGTATTATCTTTAATGAAATATTAATGACCTCTTCTTTCAGGAATCTGCCGTGATTTCCTGTGAAGGGAATGATAGTTCAAGATAGAGAAATGTGATGAAATGGTGGAGGGTGTGTTTCTCAACTGAATAGGAATGGGAGTTTTCTGGATGAAGATAAAGAGGTTTTGACTTAATCAATATGAGCAAAATAAACAGGAATAGAGGAACAGATGTTATATTCAAAATTTCCATGCAATTTTTATTTTCCAAAGTTTCAGAAATTTACTTTCCCTTTTATCTTCAGCAATCTCAATGTTACTTGAAGATATTTATGTCCCAGATTTATCTCTGTCTTTTTTTTTGTTTGAAAGATTAGGTTGATGGCTACATCAATGACAGAGCTAGCCATCAACAGGAATTAAATCCCCTGTGTTTCAAAGGAGATTTGGAAAAGCAAGAAAAATCAAGTTAAATCTCATAAAACCAGTAATAGTTTCTGGACTACAATGTGGTTCCGAAATTGTGTATCAAGAAAGGTGAATTTTACATCAGATTCTAATTCTCAGAGTAAATTTTATTTCAGAAAGAATGCAATTTCAAAAGTGCAGTTACTATACTCTCCATGAAAAGGTCTGTCTTTCTTGTATTATCATTAACTAATTTACTCTCTCCCATGGACTAACAGACTTTGAACAATTTTTTGATTGGTTCTTTTCAAATACCATCAAATTTTCTTTAGCCGTGCCACTAATAGACTTTGTCTTTTTATCTTCGTCTTCTCATCTCCGTTTTCCACAATTCCTAATTTTCAGTTCATTTCAAGTGTTATATCTGGGGTTTATATTTGTATTGCATATATGATACAATGAACATTTACTTATTTTTTAAAATTTTCATCAATTTTCCTCTTAATTTTTTTTACAAGTAAAAAATTTGGGAGCAACAAAGAAATAAGACAAATAAACTGTAATGATGACAATATCCTCCTACTGACTTATGGTGAAGAAAAAAGAAAAGGCATTGAGGAATTAACAATATTATATTATTTTAATACTATGTCCCATTGTCAAACTTTGCACGTGCTGTTTTGTATTATTGTCATGAGGATACTGATATAAACTCAGGACAAAAAGCTTTCCCAAATGTAATGCCATAGTCTGTGGATCCAAATTGAAGCCTGACCACTGAATGAATCTGGGATCCAATTTGACCAGTAGAATATTTCCTGAACACCGTAGCAGGCGTGACTTCAGTACTGACTCAGCTACCATGACGAAACCTATTAAACCACTGACATCCTTTCTCGCAATACGATGAATTTTTCTTACACGTCTCCCATTCAAGTACAGACGAGGCCCAACTCTGCTTAGTTTCTGAGATATTACATGATCCTACCTCAAGCACAAAAGCATTTAAGCTAACATGCTTATTAGCTTGCTTAATGTTAAAGGGATTAACATGTTACCTCTTGCTACTTTTGTGACTCAAAGAACAGGACATTCGGCATTGCTCGCTTCTGGAGTTCTGTTGGATTTATTTACTTTTTTTCACTTTTACAGCCACTGCATGAAATCAGACTAAATGAGATACCATTTCTATAAAAATCTTTTTCAGTATCTAAATATATATATTTTAATTACAGAGTAATAGTAGTAGTAGTATATGTGTAATAAACCAAATTATTACCTCAAGCCCTATAATATACCCAATGCTACCGCTGATTATCTAATGACTAAATCTATTACTTTAGATATCCCTAATTTATGTTTACAAGTTCTATATTAAGTTTCTTTTCCGTTCTGGAATACTTGTTCCCTAGTGAAGATGCCTTGCATATGGACATTGAGCATTCCTGAACAGACACGCTGCCAGACCTGAACTGACGCTGCTTGTGTGTTATGCTGAGGTAAACCAACTTTGGACAAAAATGTGCGCAGGCTAACCAACCCTGTTGAATGGCTGGACTTCTTAGGCTGGGCACACTACCATGCTAACATACCTCTACGGCTTTTGGATGCCACATAGGGTTTCTCAGCTCTGTGACAGGACAAAACTGATGCTTCTGAGTCAGAGCCAGATCATGGCTGACTATCTTGGACTACAGAAATAAAAACTTGGGTCTGGCTGCACAGACAAGCCCAGACCCATTCTCATAAAGATTTCAAAATGTTTACAATGTATTTTATGATCTTGAAATAAATATACAGGGTCAAATACTGCTCTTACTTACACAAGAGCAAATCAGGAGTAACTAATTATTTCCATATTTAATTTGCAGATCATTAACTTCAGGTCTGCTTCTCCAAATGTGCACTAGTGCCACTGAAAGAAAGATCTGCTCCTGTAACTTGGAGGTGGCAGAAGCAACCACTCATTCATTTTAGAAGAGATTCCGGCTCAACCTGTACTAATATTTACCCTTAAGGTAGCAGCATAAAGATAAGAGGACTATAAATTTTTAACACAAAGAGAGAGATTTGCTGAATAAAGTAGGATTAATGTTACTGTTTAGTTATTTATTTGATCTTAGAATCTGAAGGACTAATTAAGAGTGGCTAGAATATGTCGAGAATAGGCAAATCATTAAAGATTTCCCTTGCCTCTCCCCTACCCATCCTAATGCCACCAATTCCAGTTTTATTCTTTCAGTTCCAGTCTTGCTACTAGACAAATGATTGCTCCCACTCTCTTTATGTGTGGCATTCTTAATGGGTAAGAAAATATTTTTGCCTTCCTTCTTTCATTCTTGCTTTCCTCATCTTCCCTTAACTTCTCAGATTCCACTTTGGTAAGTCTTCTAGAGACTTTGAACTACCCTGCGTATCAGCGACACTGATGTTAAATAGCGTTACCAAGGTCATTCTGACAGAAGGACCAGAAGTAATGTTTGTTTTGAAACTGAGTGCTCTGTTTAAATCTGTTTATTTCTGTACGAAGTCTAGGCCCTTTGAGTTGTCACGATGACTCAGAGCAAAGTCGCAAAGCCTCAGTTCTACAAAGAGATTAGTCACTTTGTTTTTTTGCACTGAGCTGCTCTGAGTCAGCTTCAGATTGTTGCACATGGAGTACCTGGGTACATCTTCAAACAGTGCAGGTAACTTCAGTGCAAATTTCTGAAAGAAAAGCAGTCTCTGAGCAAATAATTGACTAGGCCTACCTTCTGTGACATCCCCAAACAAGAACTGGGGTTTAGAATGAAAGAAATTATAACAGTGTGGATGTTGATTTACAGTTTTTCCCTTAGCCAAGGACAAACTTTAGGGTTAGGAGCCTGAGTTTAGTAACTCATATTAAACAATCAGTTGAGCTGTGCTCTCAATTCATTAACTATTCCAGGGATTAAAAATGTAGACACCAAAAGATTTACTTTATTTTTTGTCCTTTCAGTCATTGGAAATATTTATTCTGCTTTTTAGTTTCAGCAAAACTGAGAACTAGGTTTACACAATGAGGCCAGCTGCTTTACTTGACTGTACACAGTGATTCTAAGTTTACCATCATTCTGAACACGTGACTCACTTGTACAGACCTGTTTTCTATTGATTGTCTGGGCTATATATTTTCTTTTACTGGATGTACATATATTTGTACTATGTGCATACAACATATATGTGAATGTATATGTGTGTGTGAATCCCTGTTGTCAATTTTCTATTGACTGGGGTTGATGCGGTATATTCTTTAGTCTGTACACCGTGTATCACCCAAATACAATGCACACGGTTACACTGTATGTTAAAACTCAGTGTATTTGCAACATAGAGTGAGATAATGAAATCTATTCCAATTGTATAAATATTCATACATCTATAGATGTAAACTCTACAAGCTCAATGGAAAAATACGCTAACACAAATTGTCTCTCTAGCCAACAATATAATCCTGATGCTTTTTGGAGAAAAAAACCCACAAGAGACATCTTGGGAGAAACCGTCAGATTTCCCTGAATCACACAGCTGTATTAGTGCTTTTACGTGGGTCCACAGAGAAGCATGTAAAAATAAACTGAAGGCTAGAAGTAGTGACCTTTAGAGAAGGAGTAAGGAAGATGACCCGATCCACTTGTCAGTTATGACAAATCAGTGTTGCTCTAAGGTCATTTTGAGTTATTTCCTTCTGTACGAGGCTGTATCTGCTCCCCTCTCCTAACAGTATGTTAGTTACCTGTTCATAATGGTCCTCCTTACTTGTTTTTCTTTTCTTCAGACCATCTGACACATCCTGTTGTTTTACCAGGCATTCAGAAGGCTTTAGCATGCCTTCTAATCATAGCATATTAAGGAACAAGCAAATCTTCATGTCTTGATTCAAATTAAAATATTAATGTCACTGAACTATTTTCCAGAGAAATGTTGTGGTTATTAATTTTATTTATTTTCTAGAGAAAGTGTTACAGCCAACACCCCTCAAATGCGTAATCACTGTATGAAAGAACACATCAAATAAGACCTTTTCTGCATACTTCCCTGCCATCTGTTTATGTTCTGACTTACTTAACAACTACTTATTATCAAACTAACAATAGGCATTAAATACATACATAAGATTAAACATAGGGCTATTAGCTGTTGCACTTGTTCATTCTCAAAACGTATATATATCATTTACCTGTATACCCTCGATTTTGTTCTGTAACTACCCATCTAAATGACAAACAAAAATAGTAATGAATTCTATAAACTTATTTGGGACATAATTTATTTGTAAGACTGTATGAAACACAGTTTCATTACATCATACAATGCTTTTATGTTAAAGGAATTAGCATCCAATGCCATCTTCACTTTGTAAGATTCAAAAATAATTGAGATTTGGAACATGAACACTTCAGAATCTGATTTAAGAAGCAACAGCAGAAAGTTAGGCAAGATTTTGAAATCTTCTGAATGCTATTCCTTTATAAACTGCCTGGAGATGAGAAATGCATTGCTATGAAATGGAGTGATACAAATGCATACCTTGTGCATTTTATCTTCAGGAGTATTAGGTGAGAAATTTTGGACAAGCTTTTATTAAAAAAAAAATGAAGAAGTACTTTATTTCAAAATATATCAAATGCGTTTATGAAAAAAAGAGAGGTAAGCCTGTTCTAATCTAGTATGAAATATCATTTAGAGACCCACTGGCCCTGTATTATTATTTATTCTTCATATTGTGGTAAAGGTCATTATGCTGCATATTGTACCAATACACAGAAATAACACTGAACTGTATTAAGTCACAGAATATTCTTTTACTGAAAGCACAGTACTAAGGGAAGCACTGAAAGGCGCTGAGTGGTTGATTTTACACCGGTACAACCTATTTACACACACTCTTTCCCCTGCTTTCACTCACATCAAGCCATGAGTACAGGAGAAAACTACCCTATTCTCAGAGATGCATCAGTACCAAGAGGAGCTGAGTTAATCTACACTGATGTATTAAAAGTAAGTACAATATAAAGAAATCAAATAAATGACGTCACAATGACCTAAAAAGGCACTATAGATAATGCCTCTTCTCAGAACTCTGTAAAACTGTGAATAATACCATGGAAGCAGACTAACGCTTGTTCACTGGCCGTGTGGTATGCCAGTCATAGAGACAGTGAGATCAGGTTTAGCAGTTTTACCTTCTGCAGCATGAGGGTGTATCTTTCAGAATGACTGCTAGGTGCCTAAAAAACACAGGCACATCATAATTTTTGTTATAATGATCATTTATTACTCAGTCTATTCTTCATTTTTTGTACAGTGATGGAAAGTAAAGCTTGGCTAGCATAAAAGATTAGCAAGAATAACAGAATGGCCCTGACAATGAAATATCAGGAGACACAGCAAATACTCAGTCACAATCTCCTGTTGCTTCAATTTATTGCAACATAATTGTCTTCCTGGCTTTATTATAAACGATTTTCTTTGGTAAAAATGTTCAGTTGTTGTGAAAACTACTTGTGAATCTGTGAAAGATCTTTCTGAAGAACAAACGTAGGTGTAAGGATCATACAGAATGGAATTCCAAGTTACATACTTAAAACTAGATTGCACAATCTTTATTTGTGTTGGTGAGCAGCTATTTACCCAAGCAGTCCTACAGGCTGAACTCAGCAAATTGATATTTCCTCATGCATTTCCTCCTGTATTCACAGCTGCATAATTTGTCCAATAAGTACATGGTTCATGTAAAATTTTCTTAAAATTTCACTATAAAAGTACAGATGTCTAACACTGAAATGACCAATTTCAACATACACTAACCTACCTACTTCAGATTTTCCTCCTTCATAAACCAGGAATAAATACCATTCACTGTCAGGCTTCACGTGGAATTACCGTTGCTACCAAATTAGGAATTCTAAATGCTTGATTACCAGAATCATTAACCTCTTTAACCATTAAGAAAAATGGAGCTTTGCATTGCTAGCTGATCTAATACTAACAAATGAATACTTTAATCTCAATTGTTTACAGGTAGATCACTGTTCATCTGAAAATCTAATTATTCAATCTATTAAAAGTCACTGCAGAGCTTAATTAGCTGATCAGTCAATTATTTGCTTATGCTATTCTTAAGTTGAAGACACAGGAAATATTTATTTTTGTTGGTTTGCATGTGAGTACAACTCATTTTTTTTAAAAATAATTACCAAGAACTCAGCTTTGTTTAATTATAATTTACTTGGTGATTATTAGTCTTGCCATATCTGCCTGGAATCAAACTCAAACGGTACTTTGCAAGCCAGGCAGGTGTTGCTGATATGTTCTCTCACCGCAACAGATTTGCTTCCTATAGGATGAAAAGTGAGCGTCCAAGGAACAAGCATTAGTTTCAGACCTGACAAGCAAGTACAGTGTCCCACCCACGTAAAAATGAGCAGTAAAACATACTTCATACACCAGGCACCTGATGGTCACAAAGCTCGGTATGGAAGTTGCAAGGCATTCTTGCATCTACCGTGTCATCACAGCACCCCTCCTGAAAGCTAAACTGAGGGCACTGTACTAATGAGCAAACTTCGAAGGAACGCTATCTCCTTCCATGAGCAAGTGGAGAAGTTGAGGAAAACTGGGTCGGAAGTAAACATAATTGGCATTTTGCTCCCTTCTGTGTCAGCAAAGGGAGCTGACTGGACATGAGAGAGAGGACACACTTCATCTGGCAAAGGGCTGATAGCACACTCCCCACTTGTGCAACACTGCAGTTCAGGGGAAATGTGATTCAGAGGACTGTCTCTGAGTCATAATTTCGTTCTGAGCTCCTTCTGAATGGGTAAGGCTACGTTTTGTCCCATACTTGGAACTACAAGCGAAGATTCCGTCTTACCCTACATTTTGAAATGTGTCAAGGAGTTCAAAAACGAGGGACACCAACACACATTAGTTTCTACTGAGCATTACTTCACTTTGCAATAATTAAACTGGAGTAATATATTTTACATTAACAAAAAAAGCAATCACCTACTGCTAATGACTTTAAACAGTAAAGCAGCATATTTAGTATCTGTGTTTTCTAAAATGTCTGTTTTGTCCTGCTACACATCTAAGATACTTACATGTCTTGTATCTATAGAAGAGATACCCATCATACACATGGGAAATTGAGAAGTTAATTATCTAAAGTTTACAGAAATCCTATCTCAGAACTACAGAATGGCCCACAGCGGAACAGCAGATCTCGACCCACGGTTGGGTTTCCTGAGGCATGGAAGTACCTGGGCAGCAGAGAGACCCAGCGGGGCCAGCAGCTCTCGCGAGAGGCGCTGAGGAGGCCTGGGCAATGCCAGAGCAACCACGGCCACCACACCCCCCCAAAACAAACCAGCCTGGGGAACGCTGCGAATGGAGAGTGGTGGGGTATTTGCACAGGAAGGGCATTGTCACCCTACCAGCTCAAGAGGTGTGTTCAATTGATGTCATCATCCTCCCAGAAGGAGCTTAGCTATGGCATCCACTTGGCTGAAAGTCCAGAGAGCTTGCCCTCACACTTGAGAGGAGATGTCTCCTGAGTCTGCAAATCATTGCCTCTTTTCCAATTCCTCTCTCAATTCCCTGGTTTCTAGCAAGGGATCTCAGCTGTTGTGCTTCTTTACCCTCGAATTGCTGACTGTTGGCCCCGTTATTCCAGCACTGGAGCAGCCAGGCAGCAATCCGCTCACCTGGGTGGTGGCTGCCATCTTTCCACGTGTCTCAAAGTTCTGATGAGGTCAGGGACCAGGTAGTTTCTGCTTCCTGTCTGACTTCTCTCACTCCTTCCTCCCATTTCCACAGCTTTTGGTCTAATTTAATCTGAAAATAATTCAGTGTGTGCGCTCCAAGACTGCTACACATTGCAAATCAAAGCAGGTGAGTAGGGACAAATGAAAAATTAATTTCAAAACTTAACTTCTAATCCAAACTAAAACACTAATGTAGATATATCATAATTGTACTCCTGGAATGCATCTTTTGGTTTAGATTAATCAAAAAGGAATTCAGTTTGCATTCTCCAAGACTGTCCTCTTCAAAAGTGAACTCAAACCTAAAATGCTGATGCAGGCACTCCCTTTGCAACCCTGGCAGAGAGGAGCTCTGTTCTTTGCTTCACCCTATGCCTTCTTGCAGAGCTCTACACAATTAGTATACTGCTTTGTGCTCTAGAATGGGAAACTTTTTTTGAATAGTGTCTTTTACTATAACTGGTATCATTCCCCGTTCAATGGAGTGACGAGACAAAACCCACCCCTTCACTATCTTGTATGGGCTACCTCTATTTAGATAATAGTGAGCAAGAGAAACACGTGCAAAGCCACTATCATCCTTTCCTGCAAATGTGTAAAAATGGCTCCATACAGCAAGGAGCAAAGGCACTTTCACCCTGCCTTTTCCATGCACTGACTACTGCAGTTACCACAGAGAGTTACTGTTTGAAAAAGACTGAAACATTACCCTAAACGGGCACCTACTCTGTAATGGAAATTGGCCACATTTTTTTTTTTTTTTTTAAAAAAAAAAAACTAATAGTGAAGTTACAACATTATTTTGTACTGCCAGAAGGTGTGGTGTCCTCACAAATGGATGATGCCGCCTCTGTATGACAAGCGGAGGCATTTCTGAGCTGTCAGTCAAAGATACTGCACAGCAAAAACACCAGCCCAGCTTTTCCAAAAGAAAGCTCAGACTCAGCTGAAAAAGAAAACAACACGTGGGAGTACCAGCTTCTGTGTGAAAAAGGATTCTATATGCCAGGATTCCTTCTTTAAAATATTTTCCTTTAAGTTAGGTATCTTTCTCTTCTTACCAGTACTGTTCTTAAGCTCAGGTGACCACCTGTTGCTCCATTATACAATACCCCAATTCTAACAAAACCCGTCTCTATTCCATGGTCTTGTATCAGAAAGTACAAGTAATCTAAATAAAGAGCTAATCAATTAACAGCTGTGCATTCTATTTTTTCCTAATTCAGTTGTTCATAAACATTTTAAATATATGCCCTTACATAACACAGAATGTTAATTCAGACACAATTAGGAGATTTCACAAGAATTATTTTCAGAAAATTATTTTGTTGGCCATGAGTAGATTAAAAATTCAATACATCTTGCTGTACAGATGAGACAGAGCTCTTTCTCTATTACACCAAAAATAAAGGATAATTTCTGTCAATTAGACAAGAAAAGAAAATACAGAAGCTAAATGAAAATGACACCACATAAAAGTGCATAAGTAACAGTCAATTCATTAAGTGTATCTGTGGTTAAGAGAAGCACATGCACACTCATTCCCTGAGAGATATTGCTGGAGAAATTCAGGTTCAAAACAATCTGACCTCCACTGATATTCACACACTGACACTCCAAGACTGAAGCTGCCATCAGAAAAAGCACACACAAATGTGGTTTGCAATCTTCTGTTTCCTGCCTTTACTAAAGAAATCTCTATCAGGAAAGGGGGACACAAATTACTTGTAACTTCCCAAGTCAAAAAATGAAACTGAAGGGCAAATATTTTTTTTTTTTTTAGCTGAAGGCATTTCAGAAGCGAGGATGGAGATAATAATTGCATAAGCTATATCATCCAGCATAAAGCTGAAATTTCTCATTTATAAACTGTCTAGAGGGTATTTACTTTAACTTCTACTAATAGTTTTTTAAAATCAAAGAATTAAAGACATGCTGGCTAATTGATATATAACACCTTTTTGGTAGATATGATGTACAAGTAAAGAAGGTAATAGGAAAGGTTCATTTGCACTCAATTTGGGGGGAAAAATGCTTTTCCTTTATCAAAACAGTCCTGTCTGCTCATTACCATTACTACTTGAAAACTGACACTAATTATACCACTTTTTATTTGCAGTTACATAAATGGGTATCTTTAATTTCTGTTCCAGCCTGCTATTCGCAAAAGACAATCTGTGCAATTAGTGAGTAAAAGTCTGGTTGCTTTAGTAGTTTCCGTATCTTACTGACCTGGACGTACGGCCAAACCCTGTATTTCGCAAAAGGGCACATTTATGTTTCTGTCATTAAAGTAGTTGCATAATATTTCACATAATCCCAAAGCTATCATCACTATATAACCCAAATAGCAACTATCCATAAAGAGGAAAACAAATAGGCAGGATAATCTTACTATTCATTCCTGATCCAGTGAGCAAACGTTTTGCAAATCTGAGCATATGCCTTTGAAAAACAGCGTTCTGTGGTTCTTTTCACTGCATGGTGACACTATCCCCAATTATACAAAACAGTAAAGAAACCAAGCGTCTGAGTATTTTCTGTGGACAATTATGTGATAGGATTAGATAGCTGGTGAAAGGAGTATAATGGAACAAGTAAACAACCAGATCTTCATTATCAGAGAGGTGCTGAGCACCCGCAGCTCCCTCTAAATTAAATCAGGCAACTCTTTGATTGTCTCCCTTTAATCTTTGTGCCTAAAAATCTTAAATTCAAATCTATATATTTTCATAAATGAGCATCATCATAAATGCTGTGAGGGTTCCAGTATCTTATTTCAGTACGCATGGAAGGCCTGGATGAGAGAAATAAGAGTTCATGTAGTTCGTGCCTGGAAAATGCATGTTTAGGGGACTCTTGCCATGATTCTACGCGTTTGTAGGGATACAGGAAACCCTCGGGTTGGCTTTTACAATGACTTGTAAAAAAACTTTAAAAAAAAAAAAAAAAAAAAAAGACTTTTAGAAAACTCTTGATACCGTAACACACAAGATTCTCAGTCAATAACAGATTTTATGCCCAAAACCACTCTTTTGAGAAAAGGAAGAATTATTATTTCCATTTAATGACTAAGGAATTGAAGAATAAGATAGACTGATAGACTTGCCCAAGGATGTAGGGGAAACCTGCCACAAACTGAAGCGACAGCTAAGAATTCCTGATCTGTGCCTGAAACAGAAGGCATTTCTGTCCTCTAGATCTTGGTTAAGAAATGTCACAATCATTTAATTTACTCATTCCACTGACATACAATGAATGGGGAAGCTTCCTCGTTTGCAGAATAACCTAGCTACAACGGATTAATCCAAACCCGCTATCCTATTTGATTTCACGAGCTAACTTTGCCTCTCGTAAAAATCACAGTATGTCCGTACTGGGAACAGAACTGCTATGCAGTTAGTGAGAGCAGGCCACTCTGGAGATGTAAAGATAACATGAGACTTCTAGGGGAAGAGTTTGGGCCATAAATATACATTATAAAGATTTATATTAATTTATTTTGTGAACCGAGTTAAAGTAGTTAATAAAATGTTAGAAACGTATACAAATCTATAATTAGTGAAACAGCGTAACGTGTAGAATTAAAACCTATGACGCTTACCTTTCACTCCAACGTCCTCTGGATGCTAAATACTTCTGGGATATTTTTATTCTAAATTTCTACAGAGAGGTAAACTGGAGTTCCTTTCCTTTTTAGGAACATGTTATGTGTAAGACTGATTGTGTTTTACTACTCAACAAAACTGATTTATTTTTTGTCTTTTCTTGGGTAATGACTCCTGTAGACGCAACTGAGGATGGGCCTAATATTGGCTGGTGAAACTAGAAGAATTGAGCAATAAATCATGCGACATTCTGTCCAAAACCATTTACCTCTTAGATCTTAACTGAATTAATAATACTGCTCTGTGGAATTTCACGGACACCTACAGGAACCCATTACTTGTCCCTCAATACTTCTGCAGCAGATGACATACATGGCCCTCCATTTGGCTCAACAGTACGACTACCAGTCGCTTAATTACTTTGTATTATAGACATTATAGCCACTTGTGGAAACTATAATGAAAGAAATGGTTTCAAATTTCTGGTCTTTTACAGTGCCTGCCCCACGCAGACACTTGGTAGGGCAGAAAGAACAAATAAATGAAACAGAAAGCAAACATACCTCCAGCTCTAAGAACGACAGGTTCTTCAAGTCTGGTGAAGATCAAGCGACACGTAGAGGGGATCTTGATTTCCCTTTACAGTTGCTGGAAGACAATGCAACCACAGTTAAGGAAGCATTCTGTACTCAGGCTATGTTGGTTTCTGTAAGTAAAACTGAAGAATATAAAACTGACTCTATATAACAGTAGGGCACTGACTTCACAGAGTAAACTATGGCTATGTGCCAGACCAGTAGTCAGAGAAACAGTGAGACAGAAGCCTACAAAGGTTTGTGAAAGTTATAATAATTTGTGACATGAAAGATAGTAAGATTGGATCCTATCCCATAGCTAGACAGTTAATTCAGTAATGGAAGGGTACCTTATACTAACAGGTATCCTTACGTATTTCATATAAGCTACAAAAATAAAAAAAATCACTACTACAGAAAATCGGTAACTTTGATTCAATAACTGCATCAAAGACTCTAAACAACATTGATTGGAAAGAGGCAAAACAAATTAGTTATTCTTCCTACTAACGAAAGTTGAGAAAGCATATGCAAATAAAAGATTTGCAGTTTGGGAAAGCGTTTCCTAATAGTCACATAGAAAAATACAAACAACTTAAGTTTTCAGGAAGGCTAAGCACTCTTTTTAAGCCAGAGAGGACCATCAGAAAAATCCACTCCTATTAGCTTTGCTCTTCACAGTTACCCGTGGGGCTCATCACGGGCGTCCACCACCCCAAAATTCTACATGACTGAACTATGCATACATTGCTTTCTCAGCTCTCTAGTAAAAACATTGCAAATGCAATGCAATAGCAAAAGAATTTAAAAGAGACTGGAAAACATGGATACATTTCTTCTTGCATACAGAGGCAGATTATTCACAGGTACTGTCAAGCAAGCCCAGAGTTTGATGACTAAAAAAAAAAACATAAACAAAATAGAAAACCCAAGCCCTTTCTTTTAAATTTTTTCCTTTCTTCCTCCCACACGTATCCTTCAGCAACCAGCTGGAATAAGGATGTAATGAACACAGTTCACCTTGCTCTACAGTTTTAAGGCTTCAGTATATTTAAAACTTGAGAACAACTTTAAATTTTCATGCGAAAGTACTGAAATTCAAACAATATATAGAAATGCACAAGCAATCTCAACTCCACCCAACTGATGGACCAGGCAGAAAAGAATGAAAAATAAAAGGAATACACCTTCAAAAATCAGTTTAAGTCTTCCAGAGGCTGTCAGCAATATAATGCAATATAATTGTACAGCTACTGCATGACAGCATTGCGTGGTAGAATCAACGTTACTGGGATGTTTGGCTGCGTACTTTCATACTAATATGTTTGAACTTCTTTAAAAACTAAATTTAATCTCAGTTTCCTACTGTTTATACTACTTGTTTTGGGAATAATTACATTTCTGTAGTTACAACTTATTCACTATATTGCCATAACACTTAGGAGCTATACTCAGGGACAATAACATATTGTGTTAGATGTAAAAATACAAAACAAAAAAAAAGATTGCAGTTTAAACACATGATGAGCAGGCAGTGAACAGACAGAGAATGGAGAAATACAAAGAAATCATGAGGCATTAATAATCAATATGGCAAGTACAAGATTTGGCCTGCCAGCTTCCAAATTGAGTTACTGGAGATTCAAAAAAAAAAAAAAAAAAAAGAAAATCTTTTCCCACATCTGAGAGGCAGAATGAAAGAAAACGCAGAGCTATTTATCCAAAAATTTCACAAGTGGGTGGTGGAAGTTGGTGTCAGGGATTGGCGAGAGCTGTCATCTAAATAATGAATCATAGGTGAGGTAGAATGACCTTGAAAGCAAACCAAGTACATTATGTTTGAGTGACAGAGAAGGGAGAGCTAGTAAAGAGACATACGGTCAAAATTACTGGCCAGGGAAGTGATCTTTGCCATCGTATTACGAAAAAAAAAAAGATTATTTTTACACTTACATGACTGATATACACAAACTCCTAACTCAAATTAAATAGACTTTTGGCAGGGGCACTTCTCTTAAAAATGAGAAGGCACCAGTGACTCCGTCGCTGGGCGAGACCTTGACCTCCACCGCTGAACACCTGCTACCACGCTGCAGCACGACACAAGGCGGCAGGAAAGCCGCTTCTCTTCTCGGCCGTGCCCTTCGCGGGCAGGCTGACAGAACTGCGCTGCCTTGACGCCCATTAAACGCCTCTGCGAGGAGCTGGCAAAGGCAAGAGTTAATGAAGAGAGGAAGAAAGCATTACAGAGGTGGGTAAAAGGCTAAAAGTGGTGCTTTTAAAAAGGACAGAAAACTAGTACCCTCCAAAACCATCGCTTAAATGGTGGAACACCTGTACATTTGGTAACATCTCGCCCTGTATTTTAACAATACAGTTAATCTAGGTGAGGAAAATAACTGTACGGCACACAAGCGCCCATTCAGTTTGACTGCAAAACAAAGATTTTGCTCCTCGGTCATCGTATTTTGACCTAAAATCCAGAGGTTATGTCAGCAGCCCGCCTGGATACCACAGGCGGAGGGTCGCATGCTGTCGCTGAGCAGCCACAGAAGTGACACAGGTTGCTCGTGGTGCCAAAACCAACACCGACTGGCACTGGACAGTCCCAAACCCGCGCCAATTGTCAAACGATGTAGTCGTGAATCAAAATTAAACCCCCGCCGTACCACGGGGCACTGCACCGCAACCAAAACGCGTTTTCCCCTGTCAGATCAGGTAACACCAGTTGCTGGGGGGAGGGGCTGGAGGCTTACGGGGTACGCGAGGAGGAAGGAGCCGAAGCCGGCCGCGCCGTACGTGTCACGCGTGGGCTTCGCTCCTCTCCGCCAGCACCCCCCCCCCGCGCCGCCCCCGGGCCGCCTCGCACAGCGGGGCCCGATCCTCGGCTCCCGCCGGCGGCACCGGGTTTTGCACCCGGCCCCAACGGCCGCTCGCGCGCCGACGGGTTGTTTACTTCCTCCGCGGCGCGCGCGCCCGCCCGGCCGCCCGCTCACCCCTCCCTCCTGGCCCACCACCGCCCCGCGCGCCCGGCATCCCCCGCCGAGCTCCCCGCTGGCCAATCGGGGCCCGCCGGCGGCCGCGCGCGGGCGGGCAGGCTCCTCCAGTCAGCCGGCAGCTCTCCTCAGACGGGGCTTTGCCGCTGATTGGCCACGGGGTCTGCCCATCTCCCCCAAGCTCCCGCCTTCCGTTTTACTCGCGCCGCCGAGTACACACCGCTCCCCGCCCCCGCCTCCCCTATCTGTGTGTGTGAGGCGCGGATTGGCCAACACCCCAGCCGCTCACCCCTCCCCGCCAATCAGCGTCGGCCCCGCCCCCTTCCACACTCACTCGACCCCCGCACAGGAAATCGCGGCCAGCGCGGGGCTGGCGCCGCCTTCCACTGGCCCATTACGCTGCCCATCCGCCTGAGCCCCGCCTCCCCCAGACGGCGCGCGGCGAATCCCGCCTCCCCCCCAGCTCCGCCCGCTGATTGGGCGGTTGAGGCAGGGCCGCCGTTTTCTATTCGCTCTCGCCCTGCTACTCCGCCGCGCTGCCCGGCCGGCTCCCCGCTGCCCTCCCCCTCCCCCTATCGCCCCGCACACCTCAGCGCCCGGGGGCTCCGCCCGCCGCCGGCCGGAGCCCCGCCCTCCCGCCTCCCTCCCGGCGCGCGCCCCCGCCCTCCGCGGGGTCACGTGATGTTTTCGCCGTGGTGCCGCCGAGGCCGCCTGCGTGAGTGCGAGTAGCCGGACGCGGCGCGGCCGGCGGGAGGGCGCGGACGGGGGGGACGGCGGCGGCGGGTGGGCGCGCAGGGCAGGCACCGCCCGCTCCCCATGCGCGGCCCACCGCGGAGGGCTCTTCCCCGGTGAGGGCGGATTCCCGCTGCCCGCCCCGGACCCCTTCCACCGGCGCTCCGGACCCTGCCTGGCCCCTAAGATGGCGAGTGGGATGAATGGCCCGGGCGGCGGCGGCGCGGCGGCCGGGGGCGGCGAGGAGGAGCCGGTCGCCCGCCACACGGGAGGCGGAGCCGTGCCTCAGCAGGAGCCCGACGCGGCGGCGGGCGAAGGGGAACCGGTGGTGGCGGCGACGGGCGAGGGCGGCCGCTGCCCGTCCCCTCAGCCCCACCACCTGCTGCTGCTCCTGCGGCGCTCGCCCAGCGCCTCGCTCTGCCCGGCCCCGGAGGCCGCCCCCGCGGCGGGCCGGGCCGCTCCCGCCGTGGGCCGAGGCGGGCAGCCCCCCCCGGCGGGCCGCGGCGTCCCCCCGCCCGCCGCCGCCGGCGAGGACGTGGTGAAATGCGGGTACCTGCGGAAGCAGAAGCACGGGCACAAGCGCTACTTTGTCCTGAGGGCCGAGAGCCACCTGGCCCCCGCCCGGCTGGAGTACTACGACACCGAGAAGAAGTTCAAGAGCAGCCTGAGGTCGGCGGGGGCCTCCATCTGCTGCCCCCCGCCCAAGCGGGTCATCCCCCTCTACCAGTGCTTCACCGTCAGCCGGCGGGCAGACGCCAAGCACAAGCACATAATCGCCTTGTACACCAAGGACGAGTACTTCGCCATGCTGGCCGAGAACGAAGCCGAGCAGGAGGCCTGGTACCAGGCGATCAGCGAGCTCATGAGCCAGAGCAAGAGGGGTTTCCTGGAGCAGGAGGACCATGCTGATCAGCAAGTGGACGAGGATGATGAGCACTACGGGGCCGCCCTGAGGCCTGGCACCGTCTTCAAGGAGGTGTGGCAGGTCAACGTTAAGCCCAAAGGGTTGGGACAAACAAAAAACCTCACTGGAGTGTATAGGTTGTGCCTCTCCAGCAAGGCCATCCACCTCGTCAAGCTGAACTCAGAGGTCCCCTCTGTCCACTTGCAGCTAATGAACATTCGCCGCTGCGGCCACTCGGAGAACTTCTTCTTCATCGAAGTGGGCAGATCCGCCTCCATTGGACCCGGAGAACTCTGGATGCAAGTGGATGATTCGGTGGTTGCCCAGAATATGCACGAGACTTTTCTGGAGACCATGAAAGCTCTAAAGGCCTTCGCGGAGTTCAGGCCCCGAAGCAAGAGCCAGTCTTCTGGTGGTGGTAGCGGTACCAATCCTATCTCCTTCATCACCACCAGGAGACACTTGGGCAACCTGCCCCCCAGCCAGACGGGCTTGCAGAGAAGATCTAGGACTGAGAGCGTTGCCGGAGGGACTCCTCCTACCACCAAAAGCAGCAACTCCTATCGCTTCAGAACATCCAGCGAAGGAGAAGGAACCATGACTAGACCTTTTAGGTCAGTGACTGGGAGTCTGATCCACCTGAATACTGCGAGGATGAATCTGGGCCGGCAAGAAGGGAGCGGAAGGTATGTGAGAGCCGCTTTCAGCTCATCTTACCACACCAGGTCTGCTTCGCTGCCTGTTTCTCATTTTCCCTCCACTACAAGTCCCATCAGTGTTTCTTCCAGTAGTGGTCATGGCTCTGCTTCAGACATGTTGACCAGGCCTTCTAGTTCATCAGTTTGTGGTTCCCCGAGCGATGGGGGATTTATCTCTTCTGATGAATATGGCTCCAGCCCTGGAGATTTCAGGTACTTTCGGGTCCGGAGTAATACACCGGATTCCCTGGGAAACACACCGCCTATCAGAGAGGAGAACTGTCTGAGCGAGTACATGTCCATGAGTAAGCAGCAGGCAGATGATGGCTCAAGAGATGATTATATGGAGGCTGAAAAGTGTTTCAGGAAAAGAACTTACTCTCTAACAAAACCAACTTCTGTAGCCGTGCAGCAGAAGATGACACAAACTACAGCCTCCTTAGATGAAGATTCTGCAGGAAATCATGGACGTCTGCTTTACTCTGAAACACCAAAACTGAAGGATAACCATGAATTGGAGTACAATGATGCAAACCTTGATTCCATATGTAACCAAAGTAGGAGTAAAGCCAGCGATGATGGGTACATGCCGATGATGCCGGGAGTCGCATCTTCTCTCTCCAGCAACAGCGATTATTTGCCAATGACTCCTAAAAGCATGTCTGTTCCGAAACAGATTAACAACTCGTGGTCACCATCTCAGGTTGACTCCAGAGGATATATGATGATGTTTCCAAAGGCTAGCTCTTCACCTGTACGAAGTCCTTTAACTGGATTTATTTCTAAAGGAAGTAATGAGAAAATCATAAACAATGAGTACATGGATATGTCACCTGGTAATTCGGCTCCAAAGCACCCCGCTGATTCAAATTATATGCATACCGCTTCTGTTTCCAAAAGTTTCAGTTCGTATTTTTCTCTGCCGCGAAGCTTTAAGGCATTATCGGGACAAAACGGTGACCATAGTGAATATGTTCCAATGTCTTCACCTGGAAAACTCTTGTATGGCGGACCAGAAAATGTAAAAGGGGTGGAAAGCGAGACTCTGGCTAATGGCATCTCTAAATCTCCAGTGACGAAAGGTTCGGATGAAGGACTTGTGCAGAACAGGGCTACTCGGCCCACAAGACTCCCGCTAGGCACGAGAGGGAGTAATACTATCCCGAGGATGTACGATCGTACAGTTCCACCTGAGCCAGCGAGTCCCGGTGAATACATAAATATTGATTTTAATGAAAAGGCGAGTAATACGCCATATTCCTTATCTGCAGAAGGATCGCCGTCGTCTCTGGGCTCCAGCAGTGACCACAGACAGTCCCCGCTCTCTGATTACATGAGCGTTGACTTGGATGTACAGTCACCGAAAGCAGCAAAGGAACTGTCCAACTCTCTAACGGATATTTCAATTTATGCAAGTTCCAGTATTCCTAGAAACCAACCAAATCCTGACTACGCTAGGCTTTCATTTGGCACTGCTTGTGTTAGCACCGCAAGTAACAGGACTGATGACTACACGGAGATGACGTTCAACATGGCAGCAACGCCGCCTCGGCCATTTGCCACCGAATCCGACGACGGGGTGAAGATCGAGAGCCCGACTTCCATCGTTAATAGACTGTGCATTGTTGATCGATACGCTGGTAGCAGTAGCTTCTCTGTTCCCAGCTCTGAACCTCCTATGGGACCGAAAGTGATCCGAGCCGATCCTCAAGGCAGGAGGAGACACAGTTCTGAAACGTTCTCTTCTGCCGGGACTGTGACCACCTCCTCCTCTTTCTTTACTGATAGTAGCAAAAGACACAGCTCTGCCTCATTTGACAATGTGTGGTTAAAACAGGATGAAAACATTTCTGATGGTCAGGAAAGCAAAATGTCCAGGGATACCTCAACTGGATTTCAGAATGGCTTAAACTACATCGC
This sequence comes from Chlamydotis macqueenii, assembly GCF_036417535.1. NCBI lineage: Eukaryota > Metazoa > Chordata > Aves > Otidiformes > Otididae > Chlamydotis > Chlamydotis macqueenii. The sequence continues at coordinate 4,181,707 of NC_141566.1, forward strand.
TCTGAATTTACGCGATGATCCTATAAGCTGTGAGGCAAGTACTACAGCGCCGACTTGCCATCTCCAAAATGGTACTTCGGGTTTGGACAGTGGAGCTTACGTGAGCATAGATTTCAGCAGATCCGACGGTCTGAAGTGTAACGCTGCGAGAAAAGGTTTGTAACTTTAAAAGCGTTTTCCTTTCGTGCTTGCTAAACTGTAGGAATTAGGTTCTCTACTTAATACCAAAACGTGGTCTTCAAAGTGGGGTAAATGTTTTCATAATCTTCTGTATCACTGTAGTACAACCAGTCTCCTTGTAGCGCAGCATCCTGACCGCTGAACAACAATGAAAGGGGACGTGGTCCTTGGCCGGCTCTTCTAGGCAGTTAGAGGTGTTACCAAACTGCCACTTGCCTTGGCTTTTTATAAAAGATTTTTGCTGGTGTAAACATTAATAGTATTTCGTATTGTGAATTCTTGTCCTCAGGTTATGGTAGCTCTTTTTTTTCCTTCACTTTTGTTTTACTCTTCTTCCCTTGTAACTAGATGACTCTTCATTTTTTTCCTTTTTTTTTTTTTTTTTTTTTTTTTTGTGAACTTGATATTTTGTAACTTGTGTCATGGATAGGGAAAGCTGAAATTTGCTAAATTGGGTTTAGACATCAAAATTTGGGGCTTAGATCTGTTTCTTTTAATAAATGTAGGTGAAATGCATGATTTAGGGTTTTTCATGTGCAAATCTGCCTGCATTTAGTTGAATCTTACATAAACAGAGCTCAGTTTTTTTTCCCTTGAAGGTTTTTGCTCCGTATCCTCTGGAGAAGCCGCTGACTGGGGTGGTAGGGGGTTCCTGAAGCCCATGCCCTCCACCTTCCCCACCTTCTAGTAGCATCTAAGGGCTCAGCTGAGCTGCAGCCCTTCCCTTGGCGTACAGAGGGATCTACCTTGTGCGTAGCAGGTGAGGAAGGCCTGTAGCAGAGGAAGAGCAGGCTCTGAGCGGCGTCTTCCTCACCCGAAACTTCAGAGAGAAGGCTGCTAGCTTGTAAGTGAGCAGTGGTTTGACCCAGCTTAAGGTAACGCAGTTGGAGGTGTTGGGGGTGGGAAGGAAGAATCCGGGGAAGAGGAGGGATGCTCCCGTTCCTATGTTAGGCTCTTTGCTCTCGTGGTAGGAGGCAAAAATAGTAATTAGCTGTTAGTGGCATTATGCATGTCCACTGCCTGAGGAGCAGCGTTTGCGCTGCGACTTGGGCGGTATAATCCTGATTTTGGTGTTAGTGACCCACTGAACTCCTTCCAGTGATTCACCTACGCAGATGGAAAACTGCATGTGTTGGAAACGATGTTTTCCTCTCTCTGCAAATGTGTGTGTAGTCAATAATTGATGACTACTAAGAGGAAATATTTAATCGCTGTTGGACATTGATATTTGTCTACTTCTCTGTCAACAGAGAAAGCAGTAAAGGGGCAGGCTGCTGCTGGCTTTTGCGTTTTTAACTACAATCTTAAACACTGAAATGATAGGGTGTATTTTTTCTAGTTTCACTTTAAAACTAAGTGTCTGAAGGCAGAAGGTATTGCAGGAGCCTAAAATTGTGTAGCCTTTAATAGTGGAAGGTATAAGCCTGACTCAGCTCGCATGCCATTTGAAGTCTGGCAGCACTGCTTGGGGCTGCTCAGAAATGTGTGGTTTGCCTCAGTGGTTTTTTTTCCTCTGCTTTGTTTTGTTGGTTGGAATCAAATTTAGATGTTGAAAGTTGCCAGTCCAAGAAGTGCTTTTTTTTTTTTTTCCAAAGTCAGTCTTTCAGCACTTCAAATTGTCTGCTAAGTCGAAGGCACCCTGATTGCTGTAGCTGATTTCTGTTTGTTGTTGTTTTTGTTTTTCTTCTTAAAAAAGCACCCCCAAAGACAGCAGAATTCCTACTTGATCTTCTTCCCCTCTATGACTAAAACCTGTGTTATAAAGTAAAGCTGCTTGCAAAATGGGGGGGGGGGGGGGGGAAGGTTATTTCCTTTCAGCTGTACCGTAAATATTAAATTTTAAACACATTATCTCTTGAAAAATATTTTAGAAATTGTATTTATGTTAAACATTTTGCTTACTCTTGCTACACCAAAATATCTACAGCCCTGTGCTTGGGGTTTTTCCCTTGTTTATTACAAGTCGTGGAGGGGCAGGACTTAACAGCTGCTGGTTTTTTGCTGTGAATTGAAGTTTTCTGGAAATGAAACATGCATTAAAATGAAGTGAAAGAGACTCTGTGCATAAAAACATGGGGATTGGCAGGAAATTAAGCATGAGAATAGTAAGAGCTTAGGCTGGTGGTTTCTTTCTAGTCCTAAAAAGAAAACAAAGTTATAAAACACTGCTCCAAAACAAGGCCTAGCAGTATAAAGAGAGCATAAAATATTTCTGGTGTACAGTAGGAGGGCAGGTGGGGTGTGGACACTGTTCACTTGTAGGTGGCTCACCGAGGGGTGAACAGATTTTGGAATAGTCCAAACTTAAAGTAGCCTGCCAAACTTGAATAGAGTGTTGTAAATTGGTGGTGCATATCTGTTTCTTAGTCATTACTTAAAAATCTTCATTATAAAGATATCAGTTTTCATTCACATACTGACTCGTGTCTCTGAGCTGCAGCCAGCATAATTTTAGAAGCCTGTATTCCTTAAACAGCTTATCAGCTTCTACTGCAATAAAGCTTTTATTAAAATATTTTAAAAGTTTTTCTATAATCCAGAAAAACACATTCCATTTTGGATAGTGAAAATAAAGCTTCACTCTTAAACCTCTTGTATCCTGAAGAGGTGTAGTATGCCTGTGTGTAATTGATATTTTTAATACTTTTGGAGACTTCTAGCAGAACTGAGCGCTGTCTTTTCTTTCCTTCTGCATCCCACTCTTTCAGTCTCTTTGCCTGAAAAATGCTCTGTGGTTAAATCCATTCCTAAGGAAAATATTTAGCAGATGCGTTTACCCTTTGCTTCCTAGGAAGGAGCTAGCCTGTACTTATTAAATTCTAGCAGGTAGAGAACTTTCTCTCTTCTCCCCAGACTGCAGTTTTACTGGAAGGAAAACACTTCCCAGCCTCAGGTTGTTTGCCTTTTTGTTTTGTTTTTGTTTGCCTAAATGGAATATTGTGTTCTGTGACTCAGCTGCGTTCTCCTGTGGCTGAGGGTGGTGGAGTGATTTCCAATGCATCACTGCCCCCTCATTGTAATTCCCAAACGACTTCTGGTTCAGGTTCACTGATGTGAATCAAACTTTCTTTTTTTTTTTTTTCTTTTTTTTCTTTTTCCCTTCTCCATTCATGACAGGGATGGAGGAGGGGGAGGGCTCTAACTTGAAATGGTAAATAGGCCTGGCTTGTTATTAAGCTTTTATTTTAGATTTAGGCAAATTGAGCTCAGGTTTTATGTTGATAATGATGATAAAAAGAATATAAGGTTCTGATTTTTAATGCTTGAAGTTTAAGGAGGTCATTAGCAAAACAGTTTCATCACGGAATTGTTACACAACATTGAAGCCAGCGGTTTGCAGTTTTGATTACATGGATCTGAGTCATGAAATTTTGTGCTAGGAGTACAGAACACTAAAGCTACTTCAAACAGGGCTTAGCTAATGTATACCTTGTTGTTGGACCTTGTAGAAAGTGGGGAGGGTAATGAGAACGGGGCGGTAATAAACAGCATAATGGGTCCTGGATAATACAAGTTTCTTCAGACTTAATTAGAAATACTAAACTTGCAGAGATACCCTGGACTCCAAAACCAAAATACCCTGGACTCCAAAACCAGACTGTTCAGTGAATGTAATGTTCAGCTGAATATCAACCCACCTAGTTTACACCCACCCTTTAATCTCACCTCTACCTGATACTGTAACACTGTGCTAAGATCTTATTTCAGAAGTTCTCCAAAGTGCGGGATTATAATTTAAGTGTCCCTCACCTTTTTAATCTCCTCCTGTGCCAGGCTGGGCGAGCGTTGTGTACGCTTTGGGGAGCTGAGGGGAAGGAAAACAAGTACAGCTGTGAAGCAAAACTTGTGTTCCCAATTGTCCAGCTCCTTTATGGTAACCTGTGTGTTTCAAACGCAAAATCTTGAAGCATATCACAAACAATATACACGTTGAGAAACTCAGAGGCTGGAAGCTTTAGCTATTACTAATATAGTAAATTACAGTTCATGGGATACCAGGCAAATAACTGCCCCTTTTGGGTTAAGACTAGTGGTTTTTAGAAGTTTGAAGCAAACTGAGGCTCTTCTGTATTGGCAGAATACTTGAGACACGGACACATTTAAAAATAACTTGAAGAGCCCTAGTGAAGCACGTCTGAAAGCTGCTGTGTATTCTACATCTTTGAAGTAATGCTGCGATAGTAATTCATAAAAAAAAAAAAAAAAAAAAAAAAACCAACAAAAGCCAAACCATTTTAATCGTACTGTAACAGATGCCACTTTAACAGCCTTGAGTGACTTACAGCTATGCTTAAAAATACCCAGGGTAACTTTCTCAAGTAGTATATGAGCTGCTGAAGGCAGAACAGATTTTTGCTGTGGGAGTAAGCTAATTATGACATATTTGACCAAGAATCAGTTGGATTTTACTTGTGCTTGAGTGAGAAAATCCGAGACAAGAATGTTCCCCTGCCGCTGAGAGAGAACGCTTACTTGTAGTCAGTGTTGAAATACTTTTGGAAATCAGCTTTCCAGACTTTATTTATTTATTTATTATTACCCTTTTAGTTTCCTCTGTGAAACTTCCCATTTTCCCCTGCTGTCCAGGGCCCCCCGGTTCCCCGTGGCAGGTGGGAGCAGCAGAAGGTGTGCCGCGCTCGCTCAGCCCTTCCAGCGGCTGAGCGGTTCCAGCTCAGGATTACTGGGTGCTTTGTCACCTGGTATTTCTTAGGGAGGTTTTGTGCATCCAGTGGCCTGCTAGCAGTAAGGAGAGTTCAGGTTTGTTTTTTTTTTCTCTGCATACGCTCGTTTTTTTAATGAAAGGATCTTTAATAAGCTTTCTTCATATTGATTGCTGGGGGGAGGGTTTAGACCTTGAGGTTTTGGATGGTACTAAAAGGAGCTTATAGTGCCGTGTTGTACCCTGGTGTATGTTTGTGTGCTCTGTTTGTGGGTCTGTGGTGCTCCCAAAACCACGCTGAATGGTGTCCAGTATGCTGACGGCATTAACAAGCTTGTTTTTCTGATCTGAAGCAGGAAACGCACTCTACAATTTTATTTTAAGTACTGTCGTGATCAAGTGTGGCATTCTCCAACTCAAAGGAAAACGGAGTGATAAAACTGAAAGGCAGGTGAGAAAGAGCCAAGCTTTCTGGAGCCTGGGGAGGTATTATTGCTGCTGTTTTGTCCCAGAAATGTAGCATTATCTTATGACTCATCCTCAAATGGTACGTAATGACTTGGCAAGAGAGCTGTCCTGTGGCCCACCCTGCAAATTTGCTGGTTGACTTTTTTTTTTTTCCGCGTGTAGCTTTTGCATATGAACAACAGTCCGGTGATGAAGCCGCGCTGTTGTGTTACAGGTTAAGGCGACGGCTAGGGGAAGAGGGAAAAGTGTGTTCGGGTTTTAATCGAGCCCCGCATCGCCGTAAAGGTCCCTCAGCTTAGGGACTGTTACGATTTAGTTGAGAACCTTGATCAATAGGGATTTGTGACACACTTGAGGGCAGGGGGAAGACGAAGGTAAATTAGCCTGACTCAAAAGTGTTGCTGAATATCTTACCTGAATGATCTCGAGCACTGCAGTGTCCGGATTTGCGGAGATTTTGCTCCCGGTGTGGCAGTACCCCAAAAGCAGCAGTGTAGCAGACTGTTAGCAAGAATCCTCTGCCCTGGCGAAGTCCTCAGCTGTATCCTAAGGGGCAAAGGTTGCTTATTTCAAACCAGTGTTTTTCTGATAATTGAGCTCTATGGTCAGATGCTGACAATTCACACTGCTTGTGCGTGTGTTTACACGGGTGCGGTGTGCCAGTGGTTTGAGAGTTAAGGGTAAGGTCTAATCTTTTTTAATCTTCTGAGAAGACAGGGTTTTTGAAAGAGGTGGCTTATGCTGAAATTAATGCAGTGAAGGTTTGGCTGTAATTCCAGGCTGATGATACAATTCAATGTGACTCAAGAAAATTGAGAACTTTTAAATTACTACTAAAAGGTGAATAGTGCTTGTGTTCACTATATAGCGTATGTATACTATGAACTTAAATATCAAATTGAATTATTATTTAGGGCATAAAATAGGTAAGAATAGTGTTTCCTTTTTGCTAGGGCATGAAAGGCTCATAAATACCTACTTGGAGAAAGTTTTCCCTTTCAGTAGAACAGGATTTTGTGGAATGACTGAGGATATCAGAATGTTTGTTGTTTTGTTTTCTTTTCTTTTTCTGAAAATCATGGGAAATAATACTAAAAGCTGCACAAGAAACCTAGTAAAATTTGCTTCTAAATTTGAGGCACTGATGAATGATATCCTCCTTCCACAGGGAATAGTGCCATTCTGTTCCCGTACTCGTGCCCAGCCTGCTTGCTTTATTGTCTATGGCTCTTGCTGAACAGCTGAACTTGCAGTATAACTTTTTTTGATGCTGGATAGCCTGAGCTTGAATTTTTTTTAATTTTTTTTTTTTTTCTTTTGGTGGGGAGCTGGTGGTGCTTTTCACACAGAACTTTTAAGCTACCAGGAGTTCTTAATGGCAGTGAAGCAGACACATAATTAGGTAAATGAGAACCTATTGCGTACTAGACCAAGAAGAAATATTACTGTGAGCCACGCGATACCTTCCTTGTATGAAACCCCTGTTTAAGCTGGCATTTCTGTGACTGCTGTGGCACCTTATTGAGCTGAAATGGCCCAGACAAACCAGCGAGTGGTAGAGAAAGGCTTCTTGAGTCTGGGCTCCTTTGCTTTCCTGATCGAAGCAGTCGGAGCCTGTTCGCAGGTAGGGTTTCTGAGGACGTTGTCACAAGTTGGGTGCAGGCAGAACTTCCATCAGCACAGATGAAGGGACAGGCTTTTAAGTTCTGTAAATCTAAACCAATGAAGTTTCTTAAGTCTAAATTAATATGGGTTAGGGGGCCAAAAAGATACTGTTTGCTGTAGGGAATTTTTTCATATTTTAAGTTAGTCTGTTAGAAAAATTTATAAGCTGTTGAGTTTTCAGTAGTAACATCCTTTGAGTTCAGACTTCCAGAATATTTGCTTTTTGTTATGTGAGACGCTTTGGGAGCTATTTGCCATCTATATTTAATCCTGTGGTGTTTTTTTTTGAGTAAGGTGAGTTTGTTTGTTTTTAGAACAAGATGTTTTTAAATTGCAGATTGTGGTGAACAGGAAATCGGTTAGAAATGAATTGAAAAAATGAACAGCTTTGATCTTGAGGTCATTCAGCCAATATTGCGACAGTGAGTCTGTTAATGAAAGCTTGTAGCCCCAGACGTCACCTCTACTTGCAGAACCTGAACAGGTAGGCAGGACGGAGGTCCCCTGTGCGGTGCTGCAGATGTAAATGTGTTGGTCCCTGTCCTGAGGAGCTTACAGTTTAAAAGATGAAACTGAAGAGATGGATGAAACTTAATGTGCTGGGGTGGAGAGTAAGATAAAGATCAAGGCTGCTGCCATTGGCAGAGTGAAGATAAGAGGCAGCCTCGCAGAGAGATAAAAGGCTGCCTGAGAGCCGTTGCGGAGAGGAAGCTGGTGGAGGTGCTTGGAAAGGTATGCACATGGCAGGGAGCGGTGGAAGGTAGCGAGCTATAAATACAATGGTTGTAATGGTTTAAATGACTTGAAAAGGATGAGGTAAATGTCAGAACACTGGCCAGGATATTAATCTCGGTAAGAGGAATGTGGGCCAACATGTATCTCCGAGTTAGGAGCATGTCCCAGTGTTTACTTCTCCCGTTTAGATGTGGAATGTAATGATTTTTTTTTTTTCCTCTTCCTCTCTGTAAGTTAGTCCTCCTGCAGCCATGTGACTGATAGATTTGGCGCAAGCAGGTCTGCAGGAGTGTGTACCGGAGCACAGGATCACCACGTGCAGCATCCCTAGGCTGTTAATGTCGCATGGAGCTGCGTCCTCTGTTCTCTGTGAGACTTTGCTCCAGAAGCAGCTAGGGTGACGGGGCTGCCTTAGCACTACTGCTGGTTCCTCCTTGGTTTTGCAGGGGCTTTTTAGGTGGCACCTCTTGAGATTCAGGCAGTCTTCCAGCATTGGAGAGGAGTCAGCAGTGTGGTTCAGGAGATACAAATCCTAAAAGTGACTATCTGAAGTGTTGGAGCACTTAGAGTCCAGCTCTAAGGGAGGTCTGGATGGCACCCGCTCATCACTGCTGCGGTGCTTTGAGAGCAGCCGGCGGAAGCTGGAGTGCAAAGCGATAGCTTTGAGAGGAGAAAGTTATTTTATGTCTGTGTCGGGAGGTCAGGTTGAACAGACACTGTAGTGGTTGCGGGCGCGTCTGGAAGTGGCGGCAGCAGTGAGGCTTGATCCACTGTTGAGGTTATAAGCGATTGAAATACTGATGTTGACGTGTTCCACAAGGTAAACACTGAACTGGAGTTGCGTGCTGCTGATTAAAACCTGTCTGTGTGTAGGCACAGTTTGATGCTGAGCTCCTGGGCTGCTCCTGGAAGCTGAAGGCCCTATCCTTGGCTCTTGCCCGTGTGCTGCAGTTTGAGACCTTGCTTCACACGTGCCATGCAATCTGAACCCTTCTTCGTCCCCTGCATGAGCCACAGTTTTGGGTATCTTAACGTTAACACAAACTCAAGAATGTAATCATTAGAAAATGTAGAGAAAAATGTGTTCCGCTGCTGTGTGTGGTAGCAGATAGTGGCTGATAGCAAAGATAATTTTTTTCTTTTTTTGTGCAAGCATGCATGGGCAAAAGGTATGGCTGAGGAGGGTGTAGCTTCGTGGGTATGTGGCCATGTAGCAGCTTTTTGCCTTTGACAGTCATTTATGGTGATAGAGGTGAAAGAAAAAAGGTGGTGCTGAATGCTTTCCAGCATCCATGGCTGAAGTCCTTGGGAGGAGCAAAGGGATGAATTAGAACATGTGAAACTTTCTGTAGAAAGGGAAGACTTTCCGTAGAAAGGAAATACCAGGAAAGGTGATTTGAAGGGTGGGGAGCTCTTTCATTAGTCATGAGTGACACTGTCCTTTCTCTTAGTTGTATTTGTGAGAATAGTTTTGCTCACTCAAACCAGAGACCTGTGCCTGCAAGCCGACACCACCCAGGAGAGGAAGAGCAGGGCAGGCGTGTATGATACTTCCCCACAAACATACACCCAGGCTCTGTGTGTGTGTGGTTTTTTTTTTTTTCTTTTCTTTTTCAGCTTGGGGGATTTCCTGAGCCTGATGTAGTTTGTCTGTTTTATAATCCTTTATGGATCTTTAATCCAAGTACTTTTCCAGTCTCTCTTTGATCCTGTGCAAACTCCTGCCCGCAGCAGCCTGCGATCAGAGTCAGCGCGCGCTGCCTGCAGACCCCTCTCGGGCTGTTTTGAACCCTGCTCCGTTCTGGCTTTGCTGGGCAGCCCCTGGTTTGTGTATTGGAAGAGATAACGAACCCTATCTCTTCTCTCCATGCCACTTAGGATTGTGTGGATGCTGTATCCTCCTCTGCCATGCACTTAGCCAGTGTGCTGTCAGTGGCTTCCCGTCCTGCACACAGCAGGGACCTGCGATACAATTTTTAATTTTTTTTTTTTTTTTTAATTTCCCGATACATCCTAATACTTCTCTGCAGGCTGAAGGGTCCCTGTTACCTGTCTGTTCCTCACTGGGAAGCTGTTTCACACCTTTCCTAAGTTCTTCTGCACTATTCTAGACACTTCTCCAGTTATTCCAAATCCTTTCTGAAGGAGGGAACCAGACCTGTGCGTGCTGTTTGGCGCTGTTACTTGACGTGGCTGTTTTCTTTCCTGTTTGTTTCCTTACAGTTTTTAATGTCCAGTTTGCGGCAAGAGCACAAGCAGGAAATATATCCTTCCCTCTTGGCACTTCAGGGCTCCCAACCTTTGTCACGAGAGCAGAGCGAGCTGTAGCAGGTGGTATTGTCAGCAGCCACACAAACAAGATTGATTTTTTTTTTTTTTTTTCCCCCCACTAAAATTTACCTATGTTTTCTGCTGTTTCAGAGGTTAGTCATAGTATCTTACACGCTTGTCATGACAGTGCTTTTGAAAAAGCAAACTTTTTTCATTCTTCTGCAACATGAAAATTTGAAATTTCAAACTTCTATGTGTTTTTAAGTGGAGATAGCTTAATTTTTGATACTGTCTTGCTATATTGTAATAGAAGCTTAGCTTAAAAAAAAGGGAACAACAAAACAACCAGCCAAAAAACCAAACACCCCCCAACAACTTCTCAAGCTGTCTGGTGCAGTTTGAGTTGGTGGTAGGGTCCTGCCAAAACTGCCAGCAAGTTTCCCAGTTCTAGGAATAGTATCAGTAAAAGAGATTAAATTAGGGAGCGTGCATAAGGCCTTCCTAGAAACACCACTACTGTTTATTGAAACAGAAAAAGAAGGCGCTGTTGCAAAAGATAAGGCATTTCTGCGAAGGGAATAAAAATGATCTTAAAGCATGGGAGAGGTTTTTTAGCTCATGTAGTTGCCAAGCACTAAGAATAGCGGAACCACGTTTTGAGTGAACAACTGTGGATAAAGGTTATTTGTGAGAGTAACTATCTTCTAAATTTTGGAAATGCGACTTGAGGAGGAATCTAATTTACTGGGGTCTGTTGTTACCAGTCGCTGTGTTTAAATAGTTTGTCTGATGAAAAGTGGGTCATGTAACAGATTTTTTAAAAAAAAAAAAAACCCAAATCTTGCCTTTTTAAAATTTTTTTTTGCTTGTGGGAAGGTCACTAAAAATTATAGGTACCCAATATATTCATTAGCTCAACGCAAACATCATTAGTTTGTTGTTGAATGAAGAAAGTACATGAAATATGTGTTTAATGGTAAGCACGTAGTTGAACCCATTTCCCAAATGAGGATCTTTCTGTGTCAGGGCCTTGTTTGCGTTACCCAGGTACAGTAACTGCCTGTGCGACGGCCTCCGTAAATGGGTCACTTTTTCTGATTTGTGTTTGTAGACTTGGTGTCTGCGCGTGCAAATTAAGAAGGAATTTTGCTTTTCTCAAATAACACCGCTTGCCTCTAGCAAGGTCTACAGCTATGCCATTAAAATAAGAACTCGAAGAAATAGGACAATGACAGAGGAGAGTAACTATGTATTTAGTAAGATTTGGGGCAAAAAATAATTCTCACTAATTTGTGAAGAATGTATTTGGGCAGATTGCCTCCCTCCCCCTGACCTCATGCCGCGCGGAAGGCTTGAAGTGTAATACCCTGCCGTGCCCCTGCCCCGTCCCGGTGCTGTGAACAAAATGCCTTTGGAGGCACGCGTTGTGTCCTGAGGTTGTGCTGGGATTTGGTGCTTTCCCAAACAACAGGAATATTGTGCACAAGGAAATCTGGGGCTGTTCGGCTGCTTTTGATCTACGTAAGTCAGATTAATTCCCATTTCCCCCTAACCTGAAGTTCAGGAAGCGGAGAACCTCAGTAGTGCTCTCCAGAAAGCATTAAGCTGTCTTAGTCTTTGACATGGAGATTTTAATCATTTAATTATCTTAAATTAATATCTTCTGTAAGCAAAAGGTTTTATCCTTTTAGGAATCAGTTGCAGAGTTATGTCAATGAAAGCCTTTCCTGTAAAAACAGATACTGTTTAGGATGGATTTATTTGGGAGAATTAGGGTATGCCTGCTGTGTTCTGAAAACCTCTTGGTTTGTTTCAAAGCAGCCTGGCTTGGGTGGCCATACCTCAGGGGCGGGAACTGGAGTGTAAATTGGATAGATTCTCATCTGATACATTTTCAAATGGAACACCCTGGGTTTGCGATCTCATGAATTAAAACTAATCTAATCCTCTGTCCCTAATTTTTATGAAACTATAGATTGTTTTTTGCATAAAAAACTTGCAGAGTGCTTTCCCAGTGTGTTCCTTAATTTTAAACGAAACATTTTTGAGCCATGGCATAGTGCCATCCCGTTTTAAATATCTGCCCACTTCGTTTCTCTTCTGCCCTTGCGATCCTTTTCCTCTGATTGTTCCTCAGAAAGATTTGGACAGCTGTGTGTTGTTTTATAGTCTGATCCCATCTTAAACTGATTAATTTAAATACAATTGTGTAATGAGGAGAACGTTGTTTTAATTTTCTAAACTTTGCTTATGTATTTTGAGAGGTGATCTGTGACAATGTTTGAATGCTTTCTGGACTTGTTTTCCATATGAAACGTTCATAGGAAGTTGAATTTCTGGTGTTCTCAATATTCCGAAGCAGTAGAGCTCCATTTGGAATAAAGGCTGAAGCTTTTTGTGTAGGATCTGTTAACGGAGCTGAGGTTTGAATAAACAGAGAAGCCCAGGGTAGGGTGCTGTGAAAACTATGTAGAATAGCGTGTTTCTAGGCTGCTTCAAAAGTGCAGGGTTTTTTTTGAGTTCAGGTTTTTGCTGCTTGTTTTGTTGTAATGATCAGTTATTAGTTTGGTGTTTTTGTTTGGTTTTTTTTTTTTTTTGGTAGACTGAGCAGATTTTCTTGGAAGAGCTTGTGACAGTCCAGGAACAGCAGTGTGTTTACACTGCGAGTGAAAGTTATCTTCGAACTCATCAAGTCTGATCCGGCCACTGAGTTTTATTTGGTGGCACTGCTGTTTTGTAGGACTCCAAGGGACTTCCCAGCTAGTTCATGTCTCCTAGTCTGTTTTCCTTTTAGAAGAGTTGTTTCATCCATTTCTCTGCCAGCTTCCTGTACTGCTCAATCAGTGCTGAGTCAAACACGTTTGTATGGTGTCTGTAATGCAGTGCTAGTCTGGTTTTTATTGTTGATCAGCAGTTCTCATATTTGTACTGTTAACGTAGAAGATTGTTGGCTGCTGAATCTTACATTATGAGGACTGAAATAGGACCTTCCAGCTTCACAGAGCTGTGTTGTTTTCTTGGAGCACTTCATGTCCTCCATTAGTTTGCCTTCACCCCCTGGCTGGTCAAATGGTGGAGGAAGATCGGGTGTGGGAGAGAAGAGCCACCATGGAGCTTAGCGCGTGAGCACTCTTGCAACCTTGCTAAATAAACCCACGTCGCTTCCTAGGCGCTGTCTGGTGAGGAACCGCAGAGGTGGAAATCCACAGATCAGCTCCGGGTATCGGCAGCACAACAGACACCGGCCTTGTTCTTGCTTGCACTAAACCCATTTTCCCCATCTTTGACTAACAGCTCCTCTTGCAGTGTACGTGCACGTGCGGCGCTTTCGCACAGCGGGGCGGAGGTGCCTCTCTAAACATCAGCGCTCTGCCGACGCAGAGGTTCTGCTCGCTCCCTGCAGGCAGCCGGAGCCCTGCGATGGGGGACGAGGTGAGGCGCGTGGTGCGGATGGAGGATGTGCCGGGGGAAGCTACATCAGCTGGAGCTCCGGCCGCTTCATGGTTCAGGAATCAGTATCAGGGATTGTGGCTGTGACTGTGGAAGCTGTCCCTGGAGACCCCGCTCACCCCTGGACGCAGGCTCCGCTGATCGTGACGCGGGATTTCTTTGATGCTTGGAGGTTGGTGGTGGGTGACCCATGGGCTGTTCTGGCTGTGGTGTGTGCCACCCTCTCAAATGGTGGAGACTGCAGCCACCTTGTGAGGGGGATCTTGCCAGACCTAAGTCTCATCTTAGATTTCAGAGGGATTTTTTTTTTTGTGGTCAAGTTTCACAAGTTTCTTTTTGCCTTTTCTATCCGATACTGATACATGTATTCACATGCGCACATATATATATTTATTTATATATATATTAAAATGATATCTGTGTATGTATATATATATAAAAATGCCTGTTGCTCTTTTTTAGAGAAGAGCTGATGGCTCAGGGCATCAGCCAGCTGTACTGCTCCAACTGCGATATTGAAATTTTCAGCTTTAACAAGGGGATTAGAGAAGTGGTGACAACCAATAACTCCAGGCCTGAAAGACTCAGGGTTTATGAAACTATTATCAGCTTGTAGGTAATGTTTATGTGAAACTCCCTTGTGTTTATTTACAGCTCCCACAATTCTATTTTAGCTTAAAAACTAAGAGGAAACACGCTGAGGCGTAGTTTATAATCACAGGGAGAAGGGGGGACAAGTTAATGAGGTTTTGTTTAAAAAGCACAGAGTTTTGGGAAGGGAGGACGCTGCAGGGAGGTCCTCAGCTTGCCCGTACGCTGGTATAAACCTCTATTTGGAATCCATAAGCTGTCGTGAAGCTTACTTGAGGATACTTTCTGCTGGTTTCTTACAAATTACTGTGTTAGTCTGGGCTGCGATTACAATTACCTGGTGAGCTTGCTCTAGAACTGGTTATCTTGCTGCCTTCCCAGTGATGCCAGGCTTGTTCGAAGAATCACAGTTCTGAGTTCAGCAGGTCTTTTCCTTTCCCCCTTCAAGTAGCTTAAAAGTTTCTGAAAGTTTTCAGAAAGTTCTAGGTGTAAACGCTGAGTTCTGACACAAGGGGTTCTCAGATTGACACTACTGGGCCTTTGCTCTCCAAAATGTTTTGGGGATGTGCTTGGAGAGATTAGAATAACTTGTCAAACAGCTTTCAGGTGTGCCTTGTGTCTTAGGCGTGGAGGAAAAATGCCCTGACAAAAGCAGAGGCAGTTTTTGAAGTTCCTTTTATGTAAGCGTACAGGTCCACAGCAAGGAAGGGGTGGGAGGGATGCTGGTAAATGTTAATTTTTACTGAATATTCCTTTAATAAAGAAGCTATAACTGTTTTAAGTTTGACTTGCATGCATGGTTGAGGTGTGATTCACTGCAGGCTGTGGTGCACATTTTCATCCTTCGGTCCTACAACAAAATGATATTCTTCTAAAGAGGAAAACTATTTCAAAAATAATAGCTTTGCTCAGCTCTTGTGAAAACAAAGCCCTCGCTAACTGCATCACGCTCTGTGTGTAGCAAGCAATAGCTTTCTGCAGTGATCTTATGATGTCTGTGAAATCTTACAAACGGACTCTTGCGTTGCGGGTGTATTTTGGCTAACTCTGCCTTGAATTGTGGAAAACCAAGTTACTGTATTTTTGCAATCACTACGTATTTGAAAAATGAAACTCGGCAGCCCAGACCTTGGTGTGGGTTGTGTAGGGATGACAGAGTTTTCCCTGAAGTGGAGGGACCCCTCAGTACTCTGCGCCGCTCCTCCGTCTCTGGAGCGGCGGGCAGCCCTTGCCGAGCGCCGGGGCTGTCCCGGTGGCAGAGGTAGGGGCAGGGCAGCTGAGCTTTGGCCATTTTTTCTTTCTTTTTCTTCT
This sequence comes from Chlamydotis macqueenii, assembly GCF_036417535.1. Taxonomy (NCBI): domain Eukaryota; kingdom Metazoa; phylum Chordata; class Aves; order Otidiformes; family Otididae; genus Chlamydotis; species Chlamydotis macqueenii. The sequence goes on from NC_141566.1 coordinate 4,197,038, forward strand.
GAAGGGATGGTATTTTTAGCTTGACGGAAATCAGGACTTCTTCAACTGAGGGTGGGGTTTGTGTGCGTGCGTGCTTCGTGATTAGTTATGTAAGTAAACATACAGGTTTGTGTTACTCTGCATAATGCTTGCCTGTTCGTTAGGCGGTCACGTTTTCCTCAGCCGGTTCCCGTGGTGGAGGCAGTGAAGCTCTGTGCTTTCTTAGCAGTGAGATTTAACTGATGTCCTTGTGACTTCATAGAAGAGCACGGGCAGGATTAAGCTCCGAAAACCCTTTCATTCCAGCGGGCCATGCTGCCGGCTCCGTGCTTCATAGTGAAGTATTCCCCGTACTGCAGTTCTCAGCGCATGTCCCCCAGAGATGTACCTCAAACCTTGACGAGAAGGTGTCCCAAGCCACCCGACTGGCAGCGGACAGTGCCCTCAGCCTTGGCTGAGAAGACAAAAATGTTGAAAGAGGATGGTCTGTCAGGATTGGGAGAGCATGTAACCCAACGGTTCCGCTGACGCTGCCCCTCCAGACCGAACATGCGTGTTCACAGTGGCTCTGTTGGGAGTGCGAGGGGTTTTGGAGTGACCTGGAAGGTGACATTTTGCACATTCCTCAGTTTGTGTTCATGCTGCCGCAGAAAATGTTCACATCTCCTTCCTCAGTTTTTCCTGTCTCAGGACCTTTAGAGTCACTCTCGCCTTGGCATCTGCACAGGTGATTGTAGAGCTGGCGTTCTGCTTCGAGGTCATCTTCTCTCTTATTTCTATTTCTGCCTTGTCACTGTATCTTCCTGTAATACAAGATTATATTTTTTCCCCTAATTTTACCAAACTTTTTTTGTATTTTGCCTTTTCCAGTGAGTTTGAAGCCACTGGTTTTTGCTGACAGCAGCGAAGGTTGCTGTCTGCCGTAGCTGCGTGCACACCACTGTGTGGTGCCTTCTGGCGAGACTTTCTTGAAAAAGGGAAAACTATACTCTGAGATATTTCTTGTTATAACTACATTAGGCTTTTTCCTGGAAGACTGAGGACAGGGCGCACAGCTGCCATGACTTGCCGCTCCTGGTTTGGAGCCGGAGTTGCAGGGAGCGTTCACGTTGCAGTTCTGTAGCTGCTGTGGATGGGAGCGGTCGCCACAACCTGAGTTACCCCTGGGTGAGCAGAGCTGGCTGCGCTCATCCTGCGCCGCGTGCCGCGCAACAGCCTCTGCCGTGCCGTCGCCCGCCGTGGTGAGAGGATGGAGATCTCATCAAACGAAATATCGATAGTGAAATAGGTGATGAGGAGCCGTAAACTTGGATGCTGGTGGCTGCCCGAGCTCGTGGCCGGCGTGCACGTGTCAGCTCTGTGGCTGCAGCGGCTCTTCGGCGCTCGCTTCCGACTTTGTGGTGCTTCCCGATGGCTCAGGATTTGTGAGTGTGGGACCATCTGGTAGTGTCCGGTCCCCCTGAGGGACCAGTGTTCTGTGTTCGGCAGCGGTCGCTCCTGCAGTGGATGAGCTCTGTGTATTCTCCTCACTAGAATCACTTTTTCCAATATAACTTGCATTTAAAATGTCACTTACTTTTTTTTTTCTTTTTTTTTTTCCTCTTCCCCTTCCCTCCTTTCTAGACTGACTGCATTGCCATGGAAACCATTGTTGGAAGAGAAGACTTTTCTGCTGGTAACTCCAGAAACTGTGTGGTGCTTTTGGAAGCAAAGCTCAGCTCCAGCCGGCTACTTTCATTTCCACCAGCACGGACATAGACACACGTCCCTTTTAATTAATTTTTTCATAGACATCAGCTCTCTACAGTTGAATTAATTTGAATTGAGGTTTTTTTCATAGCTGTGCTTTGGTGATGGAATTTGGTCTTTCATGTCATACCTATTTGGGAGGCAGTGTGGATGCTGACAGGAGATCCCGGTACGCCCCTTTCTTCCTCCTGCCTCTCCCGTTAATTTTTTTTTTTAATTTATATTCTGAGAAGTCAAAGCTGGTTTCTGATTGTCTGCTTAACATGGGTTTTGCTTCTCTGGTACATTAACAAGTGGTTAGCTTAAAACTTGTACTGTTTAGAAATATTTTGGCAGTTCAGGATTTTTTTTGGGTGGCTGCGCGGAAGGAGGGAGAGGTCCACGTTGGCTTGAGGGGTGAACCTGTGGGACGGACCAGGTCTGAGAAGGAGAGACCTCTTCTGCCTTTTTTTTTTCCTTAAGGTTTTGCTTTTATGGTACAAGAGGTATTTCTTGATCATAGGCTAGAATATTTTAAATCAAATGTCTGTCAGAGCTTAAACTGAATTTTTTTTTTTTTCCTCAGAATTTTGGTGTGTACAAAGTAGGATTAATGGGCTGGTTGTCTTGTAGATTGTTTTTGTTCTTACCCTCAAGATACTTGTTGATAGATACGAATTGTGTAAAATGAGGTTTTTGTTCATGCATTCAAACGGAGAACTGCAGGGTCGTATCCAGCATTTGTGACTTCTGCATCATGTTTGTCAGCTGTAGCGTTTTAAAGGGGAACCACCCTAATTGATCTTACTTTCAACCGAAGCCCCATTTTTAATTTGGGACTATTTTTGTGTTTTTTTTTTTTTTTTTTTTTTTTTTCCTGGCGTAATGGGGGAAAAAAAAAAGTAAAATGTTGGCTCATCAGTTGTCTTTATCCCGCTTACAGAAATGTGAACAATGACTATTTGACATTTTTAAATTAAGCCCTGATTTTTCTACAACTTAAGTGCTTCACTCTTGTACTGAATTATTTTTTTTTGGCTTGAAATGAATTTAGGTTTTTAACACCGCTATGAACTTAAAGAGCGTGACACTAGTCGTGGGTACATGCGATGTAAGATAAAAGGCACTGACGATTGCTGAAGGGTTTGGAAGTGGTACGCAAATCCTCGTGCTGTACTGCACCACACAGCTGGAAATCCTCCACATTGTATATTGTACAACGCATCTGTCGGGCTGCCTCGCCTCCGACCACAACCTTCCCGTCGCGCCTGCGGCCTGTCTAACAGATCAGGCGCTGTCAGCTTGCGTTTTTCAGTGATGTGTACCCAAATCTATTTTTGAGTAGTATTAAAACGTACATGTCACTAAAACATGAAGATTTATTTTTTTTTTTTAAACATGGTACCAATCAGTTTACGCAGTGTCTGGCGACAGGAAAACCTGTTGCTATAGGGTTTAAAAGCACAGACTTGTTTTTGATTCTGGAAGAGAAATTTAAGTTGGTACAATTACTTGTTGCTGCTAAACACACACTAATTAAAAATCCGACCACTCTCACAGACCACGACACTGTCTTGCCATACAGCTTCTGTTTGGTCTCGTAAATTAATAATGCAATATGTAGACGGCTTTTTATAAAGCTTTACATCTTTTCTAAGAAATCAAAATTTGGATGAGCTAGTTCTAAACATTTAATGTGAAAGGAAAAGGTTGTTTTGCAGAAATTTATTACATACTTATTTCATATTAGATCCCTGAGGCTGCCATTGTACAATATACAGCACTGATTTAATAAATGCTGAATAAATAAGTAAATGGGTAACCTCAAGTTTAGTGGTACAAATACTAATAGGTACGGCATAATAAATATGCAATCTTTTTGAATCTCTTAGTTTACAGCAACTAATTTATTCAGTATTGTGCTGGAAGAATATTTTCAGATGATGTAAAACATATCACTCTATATGCTACCTTCCAGCTACCCGTTTATGCTGCTGTATAGTACAAAAATACCAATGATAGAACAATGTTTGTCCTGTAAATTTAATTTGATATTGGACAGTTATTGTCTGTACAAACTAAAACATATATGGTTGAAACTGTTCATTATATTTGCTATTTCTGCTTCACAGATCTGTTTTAAAGTTGAGCTGATTGATCTGGCTTTGTCTTCCATTGTAAATATTGTTCTGTTGTTTTCTTTGTAAAACACATCGCGTTGGCGGTTCTGGGAGACTGGCTTGAAGCTCTGTATAGTGTTTATATTTATCTGACTTGGCTTTCCATAGAGCTACTTGCAGTAAATACGTGTTCATGTAGCTCCGTGTCTGCGTTTCATTTCTAAACGAACTTTGGGCTTTTTTCCTGTCAGAAGTGCGTTTCCTCCTGCTGCGGCTGCTTTCTTCCTAAAGTGGTTTTGTCACCCCGTGTCCCTGAAGGTTTGGAGGAGCTTTTAGCGTGTTTCAGGGGAGTGATTCCCAGCCTGTACAGCTGTCTCTGCCACTTAGTGTAAAAGGTAACACCCAGAAGTTTTCTTACTCATCGATTTGTAGTGCTGGGGAACAGCAGAGTTTCTGAATGAAAGGAATTACCGGTGCCTGATACTTTATTTTTCTGCTTTAAATGCAGGAGAGCGCGGCAATTTTTTGTTCGTAACTTTGTCCATGACTGAGCGTGGAAGTTTCATGATTAAAAAAAAGTCCTGGAAGGGATTTTTAGGAGTGTAGAGTCAAATAGGTTCCTGTCTTTGGAGTTCAGGGTGTGAGGGAACAAGGATGGCTTGCTGTTGTCAGTTTTGTAGCAATACTTCGGTTTGCTACGTGCTAAATAAGGGCTCAGTTCTGTAAAACCAGGCCCCTTACGGATACCTCATAATTGCAGGTAATGCGCCCACTTGTAGAAACAACTGAAGTTGGAAAATCTCAGCAAACTGTAGTGCTGTTTCAGATTCCTTACTGATGTGAAGGACATGTCAGTAATGCATCTAGGAAGCGTTTGCATCCATAGATGTGAGTGTATGCGATCTCCTGAAATGCAGGTGGTGGCTGTGAAATGTCTTGGATTAACAACTTTCTTTAAAAAATACCCATTTGATTCTTAGCCGGTAGCTCAGAACAGTGCCTTAAAACAACTCCCTGGAACAGTCGGGGTTGCTGTAGGAATAGGGTTTCCCCCAAATACACCAGGCCCATTGCTGGGGGCCTCATTCTGTACCACGTAGCCTGCCTTGGGAAGAAAAAGACGACAGTGCTTCTCACACATGGCAGAAACAGCCCTACCAGCAGTAAACAAACAGTGAAAATTGTCCAAACGCTGTCGGGACTGTTGCAACACCCTCCTAATGGCTGCCTCGGACCTTTGACTGAGCGTCTCCCTGGATCCCAAGCGGGCAAACTGCTAGAGGGGTTGTTTTTGCGGGGTGGAGGGCATAGTTTTGCACTCATTTTTTTTAACAAACCCCTTTGGGTGAATCATTGACAGAACTCTCTCACTGCTGAAGCGTGGTGAAAGCCCTCAACTAAAACCAGAAGGCAAGTCAGGCTTACTGGTTGAATCTGAGGACAGGCATAGAGTAGATGTGAAAAGGCTTTGCAAACACATGGATGAGCTCTAATGGACCTTCATCTCCCAGCAGTACGGTACTGGGAATGAGAGGTTCCCAGCAGGGACAAAGGACCTTTTTGGAGTTACCTGGTAACGGTACGGTTTGTATTGCATTTTTTTTTTTAATCTTAATCCTTGCAGCCTCTTTTGGCTATAGCAATAGCGTTCCCTCAAATATAGAATTTTCTCCCCTCATTTTTCCATGAAGGGTTGTGAAGCAGCACGTCTGGGGAGAGCAGGAGCACTGAGCTTGCTGTGTGGATCTGAGAGGTAAGAACTTCTCACCCGTTTTGTTAAAGAAGCACACCAAGTGTAGTTTCTTTGGTTTTTCTTGTGAGTTATTGAGTTAATGTGAAACTTTGAAAGGAAATGTGATGGTTGTAGGAGACAGAGTGTCAGGACTGACTGCTCAGGGGGCACTGCAGTACCCCCTGGCCCCCGTCCTGTGCTCCACCCACGGGCTCGGCTGTTTCCCTGCTTTCCTACCCAGTTACTCTCCACCTCGCTGCTGGCTGAGGCTGTTCTTAGGCAGCGGTCACCTGTCTGCTGCAAATGGTTGAGTTAATAACCTTGCTTTCAAAAATGAATACTTGTACTGATCCTGCACTTGAAAGGTGAAATGCTGTTCCTACTCCCGCTGCTGGTCTCTTCCACAATTCCCAGCTTGTGCTTTGAGTGGAAGCAGCCGTAGCAGCACAAGTATTCTGTGTCCAGCAACAGTGCTGGGTCGTCTAAAGTGTAACTTTTCTGGAAGGAGCTGTTAAACATGGAATGCTGCTTACAGCAGTGTAGTCCCAAATCTGGTAAAACAGCCTTACCTCAGCGGTGTCCCTAGGATGGCACGTCTGTACGGTTCCGGCAGCGTACTGACTACAGAATACTTCAGCCAGATATCAAAGTACGTAGAAAATAATTGCAGAAGGTCAACGTTTAGAACTTGAGCATTTGTTGCTTGCAAAATCAATGTATCAATTTCTGTATCAATTCTAAAATTACTTTTTAAAATAGGGACTTCCTCCACTCTTCGATGTGAGAAATGCTCCCTGTAGAGGGCCCTGACCTTTACAGCAGAGGACAAGCTGCTGCATGCTTAAGTGCCTCTGAAGTGCAGAGTTTGGGTGTCGCAGTCCAGCTCATCGTAGAGAGATGTTGCTGCACTGCCCTGTGTGCTCACGTTGGTTTATAGCTTGTACTTTGACTGCAGAATTGTTTCAGAAGTTTAAATCCCACCTTATAAATGAATTTGAGGTTGAAGGAAGCTTTTTTCCTTTTACCAAGGATTATAATAGGGTTTACTGGAGTGAAGGAGGATACTGAAAAGCCTGTCTTAAGCAGGACTTTGTTCTTTAATAGTAGAACAGTGTAAATCCAAATTATGCATAAGGTTGCTGGTTTTAGGATTTGCAAACTAGTATTCCTTTAGGAAGCTGCGTTTTTTTCACTCATCAGCCCAGTTGCAGTTGCCATCCTCTGCAGCAAGACTTCCACGAACAAGAACTGAGCAGCTAGCAAAGACAGGTAATGTACTTCCCCTTCCAGGAAGTTGTTTGTTTGTTTGTTTTTTTAAAAAATAAGTTATGGCTGCGTGCAGGCAACCCCAGGAACTCGGGCACGTTTCTGTTCTAGCTTTCTTTGAAAGCTGTACAGTGCCCTCGAGTGGCTGAAGTGTGCAACTTGTCCCCATACAACTTGAGTACAATAGAGTTTATCTATCTCCCAGGTTCCTGCTCAAAATTAAATAAAATAGACTAACTTTACATGATTAATTAAGAGAATAAAAGCTTTAGTTAAAAACAAAATAGACATCAGGAAAAAGAGCCTTTGTGGTAGCTGGAGAAGTGGTGTGCTGAGCCAGATCACGGTTAGGATATGTTGAAGACTAGTGTAAGGCTCTAATGTTAAAACCAGTTTAATAATAAATCTGCAAACACAAGCTTTTACCTGTAGTTTAATATTTATATACTGATGGATAGCACCTAGAGGCCGCAGCCAACATGTGAGCCCCCTCAATGTCTCTGCCCCAAAGAGCTTACAGTCTAAGCAGTCAAGAAGCAGCAGGAGAAAATCATAACCATGCTTTCTGTTATAGATCAGTAACTCCGGTCCAACACAGGTCAAGCGATTTACCTGCTCTAAGGCACAGAATGTGTGCTGGGAATTAAACCACCGTCTCTGGAACCTCTGCTGCATGTCTTAGTTAAAAGATGCTCCTTCCTCTCTAGACCACTTTCCTCTTAATTAAAATTAGCCCCCTCAGAAAGCTCAGCCTGAAGCTGATTCCCCAGGTCAGGGTGAGAGCTGGAGGAACAGAACACAGAATGTATCTGTCAGAAGTGTAGCTGCTTCACATTTTTGCATTTTCTGTGGTGATCTCCCAGGTTCGGGACCTAAAGCTGCCACCAGAGGAGCTGTTTGGGGTGCTATCTGTCTACTGCGGACTGGAACGGTATCTCCTGTCTTTCCAATTCAGTGGGCTTGGTTTACATGCTGCAAGAGAAGCCCGGATCCTAGAAAGGCAGCAGTAGAACAAACGTGTTCTGCCCTTTCCCAGATGCCTGTATATGAACAGTTCTGGGTGGTGGTGGTGGTAGGGATGGCTGGGAGAGCTCTTTCCTTGGGCAGCTCCATGACTTTAGCATCCATTCTTCTGCTTTTCTGGGGCTAGGGACAGGTTGCTATGTTCATTTTAGGCTTCTGAGGAGCCAGCAGTAAGATAAGGGCTTGTGTTGACAAGAGGAAACACTTTTATTTCAGCTTTGGTAACAAGTTCTGGACTTGGAGGTAGCAGCAGGTTCAGTTTATTTCTATATGCATCAGCAAACCAAAATAAAATGAGTTGAAGGATGCACATTGCTGAATTTCCCACTCTCTACCAACATAGATAGCTGCAGCTAATTGAAATAAAGACAAAGCTATTAATACTTTGCATTTTAAACTAAAGAACTTCAGTTTCATACTTAGTTGAAAGCTTTTGAACTCAGCACCAATCTCATTGTATAAATCACTGCCCCCTGGCCAGTCACCAGTCCTATGTCTTTTGTCAAATGTGCGTAAAACAAGGAGATTTCTGCTGCTCCGTGTTTACAGTGATAACTGAAAGGTAAGAATGAATAGCCATTAGCAGATAAATTATTTAACAGCAGTCAATAAACAAATACACTTCACCTGTATAAAGCAGAAGTTAATTCACAAGTTAGGCTGTACTGATAGCTGAGGCGGCAATATACAACGACAATATTAAAGTATCATCACTGGAAAAATAGTCTTGCTTTGTCAGGGAGCTCTGTTTACACATCAGGGTAAGTGAAACAGCGCTGACCGCAGAAGCTGAACAGTCATGCATACAGAACGTGAGCACTTGTCAGCTATTGCACAAGTAGTGACACTCGAGGACGCACACAGGAGGAGTCGTACAACGTGACATCGCCAAGGCTGCGTGCACCATCTCTCAAGGCCTTACGTGAGCTACGCGTACACAAGAGTTGCTGTGCACTGTGAATACAGCGTGGATGCGCATCAACTCACGTAAGATGGGAAGATTAATCTCTAAATAGGAAAGTTTGCACCAGCTTATGCTTTTTTTTTTATTCAGGAGGTTTCTTAGCACGTATGCTGTTTTGCATGACGCCACTTCAGAGAGGAGAGGTTTCACGTAAGCATACTCTTAAATGCTTTGGTAACTGGATATTCCCCAGGAACAGGTTTTGTTAAACCAAACTGATTACTAAAATGTGAATGTGACCTTTATTCAGAAAAGAAGGATATAGAATATGGCTAATAATTTCACATATTTTCACAAAATAAAATAAAATAAAAAAAACAACAACCCTTTTCAAGTGGATTGGGATTTGTAGGCACAAGTAAAACCACTGATAGCATGGTGTACAACATTTAAAACCCTGATCAAAATGACTTCAGAATAATTGTGCATTCCCCAAATACGTCAGGTTGGCAACTGAGGAAGGAAATGAAACGCTAAATGACTAAAGTTGGCGTAAGAGGGGTAAATTCTCTCTGTACCACAAGTTTCATAATAAAATACTGCCGTATGGTTTAATTTTAGACAAGCATTTTTATATCAGTCTGGTTTGTTTCTAAATGACTGAAAGTTTCAGCTAAAAAGGTGTTTACACAATATACACATTTCATTACTTACAAAGAGAAATAAGCTTAAAATTTCATATTAAAAACCTGGGATACAGTAGGGTTAGTAGCACCATGAAAAGTGTTTTTCAAAACTGCAGTCTTGTTATTTTAAACATACTCAGTGCGTCGTGTTCGTCTTTATTCTCTTGGTTGATCAAAAAGGTGCCATTTTGGTACAGGGAGAGAAATGAAAAATTTCATCTTCTGATCCTTTGTGAACCTCAAGTGTTCTTTTCTGTTTCCAAGAGGTCAATTATTTCATCTTAGTCCTGTTGTCACATACGTACCAAACCACCCTTAGTTTGGCACCCGAGTGAGGTACGCTTGAATTTGCATGGTTAAAACAGTTTGGATTTGTATTTTTTCTTTTTTTTTTTTTTTTCTGCACAGTAGCACCATTGTTGCAGCTGGAAGACAGTGCATCTTAGGAATTTTCAACTGTTTTATAAAACGTTCTCCAAGACGTTACGTCTTCTTCATGCAAACTTGACAACGACTAATCCGCGTCCTCAAGTCTCCAGCTTTCAGTGTCTCTGACTGAGGTTTACTGGTTGACAGACACAAAGGCAAGGTTAGGTTCGCTTTTTTTTTCTTTGGTTACAGAACTGGTCCTTTAAACTTCTACTTAACTCACGGGTTAAGATAACACTTCAGTATGTAAGTGGAGAATTAGTAGGAGTTACACAAAACCAGCTTAGGGGCCACTACTGCTGTTCAACACAGCGCACGTTGCCAGCCCTGCACCACAAAGCTACATTTTTCAATTTGGTGACATTGGGAATATTTATGAGGTTTTTATCAGTACACAAACAGGTCAGTAGCAATTTGTGCTGTGAAAGGAGATGATTTTAAAAGAGAATATTATTTTGCTGCTCAAGCTGAAAGGGAAAAAGTTGGAGGAGCTCAGAGGCTCCAGCTGAAATGCTGACTGCAGAGAAGCCGAGGACAGAATGTTTATTGGCTTCCTTGCTGCCAAAATGTCACCCTAATTCTTCTGCCAAGCACTGGAAAAAATGCTCGCCATGGAGGGTGTGAAACCTCCTTCACGCAGGACTTTTAAAAACACGTTATATGAACATTTGCCTGAAAAGCCTTCAGCTGATTTTGCCCTTCATACCTGTCCCTTGTACGTCTGTGAACTACCTTTTCAAATATTTGACTCTCTTGAAAGGCCTCGCAAGAAAAAAAAAACCAAGAAAATTTGATCATTTAGGCTCCAAAGACAGTTACTGCAGTGGGACTACTTTCAGAGAAGGTACTACTAAATGTGAATACGAATTGACATAAAAAGCATCTGCCTCCTTGCAAAACAGAATGTGCCCTAGCAAGTCTTTCCTTAATATTAAAGGCTTACTGAGGAAACACTTGAAAAACTGGTTGTGAGAGGAAAAGAAACTAAATTATTTCCCTATACCCCTGTAAACAAATCTCTTTTGATCTTTGGAATAAATTTGGTTTCCAAAGCTTTCATTCTGGAATAAAGCAATATAAAAGAAATAGCTTTTCTTACCTGAACATTTCTGACACCTCTACAGTTGCCAGCCAGAAACTGTATGAATTGGCGTAGTAATTGCAAGTGCCGCGACCGTGGCATTCGATAAACGGAGCTGAGCGGAATTCTTCTAAACAGGATCCAGGCGACGCCAAGGCCTGTCCAGAGCCCTCTGCTCCAGCACTGGTGTGCTGGTGTAGGGGTGGAGGAAAGAAACACACAAACAAGAATCTTACAGTAGGTGCTAAAAATTAGCACGGCGTTCAAGTACTAAAAGAGCCATCGTTCATCCTGGGTCATCAGACACCTCCGCAAATCAGTTACACTGGGCTCTGTGCACTGGAAAATCACTTGGTTAATCTTGGCTGCCATGATTGAAGGTCAAGGCTTTCGAGTGACAACCATTACAGTTTTTAACCTGGTTGAGGGTACGAGGGGGTATTGGCCACTTCTGGAGTAGGAGGCCGTTCTTACCATCATGAAAGAGTAACCAATCCAAAGGGAGTCCCAGCCTTGAGGACACGAAGGAATCTGAATGGTCTGACTGTGTACAGCTATCACCATAGCAGGAGCTTCACACACAACGCACCTGGACGCAGGGGCCGAGTCAGAGAAATACAGGGCATTAAAATATAATAGCAGTATGTTTTATTAGAATTCTTATACAGAAAAGAGAGAAAAACTAGCCGGTGAGAGGCTCTCCTATTAATCTAGGCTTTACTTCTCACACATTTTGTAACTGCAATAAGACAGTATTTTGGAGCACAAAATCTGTCTGTATTTCCACTAACAACCACCGTGTAAAATACTGAAGCAGTTCCTGAAACAAAGACTGGAAGCTCGAAGGCGAATGCCTTAATCTCAGAGCTGATGGCTCTCTCATTCTCTTTCCTGTCCATGTGATCTTGCGCTGCTGACTACACAGCTTCCTCGCTCCAGGAGAGTTCTCACAGCCTCTCAGCCTCTAATTATCACTGCTGTGCACAGACCGACCGTTTAAGGCGATGAATATTTCAAAACAAGCTATTTTCCTAGTGTTTCTCAGAGCAAAACATGACAGATCCATCTCTTAATACCCAGCCTGCATGTTGGAAAGACGTGGATCAGATGTGCTATCTATCCAGCTAATGAAAGAGAGCCCTGATGGCCTGCTTTGTCTCACCGGCTGATGAAGGGCTGGATGCTTTGCCCGGTCAGCGGCTCCATGCTCATCGGCATTGGCTCTGGAGTTGATAGCCAGTAGGAGTAGTCGTTCCTTGATGCAAAATTACAAACGTTGTTGATGTTGCAGAACATGAAGGGCATGGTGCTGAAACGTCTAAGGCAGCTCCCAGCAGTACCTACAGAGTAAGATACATAAAACGTGACAGTAAAGTGTTCACTTCATTGCTTTTTATAGCAGTTCTTTGAGAACAGTAATCGTGTGTTCTTCCTCTCCACCTGAGAGTGCACAGCATGTGCTATCAAGTTGTCACATGTGGGAAAAACTTAACTTCCCAGTTTTGGTTTGTGTTCTTTCATCCTGAATTAAAACGTGCAACCTCTGGCGGCAGTAGATCTTAGCACGCAATCCCCATCCTCATTAAGAAATCCCCAAGACTGGGATATCTTCAGAGAGCCAGAGCATTTGAAGAAGCAGCTGCAGCCTCTTTCCCCTTAAGGTCAGAGCATACAAATATCTCACCCAAGTCCTGGCCGTGTGCTCTCTCATTTCCTTGGACGTACAGAAGAGAGAACCCATCGTATATTCTCGATGTTCCCTGTGGACATAGTGGTGTATCCCTGGTCTGGCTGTGCCGGGTTATAAGGAATCCGTGAGCAACAGAAGCTGTTCCAGGAGGACCAGGTGGGCCTTGTAAACCATCGGGACCAGGAGGTCCCTGTATTCCTCGTGAACCTGTTCACACAAGAGAAACACAACACCCACGATTTTCTATCACAAAAAATGATCGTGATTAAGGTGCTCGTGTGTTGGGGGACCTGGTATCTGCTAACACTATCTTCCTCAAATTATTTTTTTTGTGTAAGCTTGGTTAAATCACTGAGGCTAGTTACAAAATCACAGTGCGACCTCCCTGTGTTGTAGGGTATTGTGAAGTTAACTATGATCAGAGCTGTGAGGCACTAAGAACTGCAGTCAACATCAGAGCCACTGAAATGAGTCCAACTCAGCTTCCCGGTCCCAAGACATATTAACCTGTGTGTGCAGCTTAAGATAATGCTGAAACAACTTGCTCGAGATCACAAAACAAATAGCAGAGCCAGAAAGAGATGCAAGTCTCAGTCTAGGGCATGTTGTGATAACACCTAAGCCAAAGTCCACCAAAATAAATAGAAAAGCTGCAGCCAGTTTTGGAGTAAGGTACAAAAAGCAGAAGTAGGCTAGAACAACCTTGAATGAGAGCAAGAATTAATCATATGACTGAGGAAGGTACCAGAAAAGGCATTTGTTCTTGAACAGCAAAAATACCAGGAAGTACAACTACAAATATTTAGACTATGTTATTCCACAGTCGTCATTATTTACATTTTTCACTAAAATAATACCAACAGATTCACAGAGCTACTCAAAGGAAAAAAAAGCATTCTGGATTTTTGTACTAACTGTTTCAATTCGAATGCTTTTTCTCACAAGTTGCAATACATATATATCTTCTTCAGAAAACTGTCCTAGTACCTCGTCTGATCCCTTTTCTCAAACTGTAATTCAGTAATTCTAAGCAATAGCTGCATGGTAGCCTGATCTCTGCCTTTGGTGAAATTCTTTCCTTTAGGAAGTCTGCTTTTCCCCATTCATTACTTTCATGCACAATTAAAAATATTTTACTAATCTCTCTCTTCTGTTTCTTACTATCTTTATTCTCTCCTGCGCGGCAAAGGGGATGCCATTAAGCTTGAGATAAAGCACTCTACAATATTCAGCAATGTCCGGCAGTGTGTTGGTTCCAAAAATATTCCAAACCAAAGTATGTTCAACTGCTTGTAATATTTTTGCGTTAAGAAAATCCTAAAATTATGATTTTATTATTATTCCCACGAGGCGATATCTTACTTCCCAACATTAGCCTGCACTCACAAAAGGCAGCATTTCTTTTTCCACTGGGTCCTCACAGGATAAACACCATACCTGGTTGGCCTGGAAGACCTCGCTCTCCTTTACGTCCTGCTGGGCCATCAAAACCAGGTAGTCCATCTCGCCCTGGGTCCCCAGGAAGACCAATTGGACCTAGAACAGACAAATGCAGAAGTGAAATAAAAGCTCCTGAAATCTCACTACAGAAATCTTTAAGTTGTCACTCATCTGTTGTTTCTTCATGATGCATTCGACAAGAACAGACCGTTAAACCAGATTTAGATGGTAGAACCCTGTATTTGTCTTCCACCTCCTGCTGAATTCAGTAATTGTCTCTGCAGCCACCTAGGATCATACCTGGCAATCCCTAGGATCCTACCTGGCAATCCCTGTGGGCCTGGCAAGCCAGGCGGCCCTTTGGAGCCAGGCTGTCCTGGAGGACCCGGCGGCCCGGGCTCGCCTTTGACAACAATGCTCCGTCCAATGGTACCTGGTAAACCTGGGGGACCTGAGAGAAAGCAGTTCAGTATTAGATAAACCAAGGTGGGAGAGAGCATCCAAAACATCTCTGTTACTCTTTACTGGAGAGCCAGGAGCCAAAGCTCTATCAATGCAAAGAGTAAGTGTATATACAAAGCAAAAAAGTGCTCCTGGTGACCCCCCACCAAAGGAGAGCTCTTGCAGGGGTTAACCCATGTGGACTGGATACAGAGTATAAAATATGGTAGGATTACTGGCAGGGCTAAAAAAGAATAGCCTGGAATTGTATTTAAGCTGTTGCTCACTTAACTACTTTCATTGCTGGCTGAGACTGACCCAGTCCTACAAATTCTCCTGGCAGGGATCAAAAGTAACGCCACCAGCACCCGGGCTCCTACCTGGTGGGCCTGGCAGTCCTTGGCTGCCCGTGAGGCCGGCGGGTCCTGCCGGTCCAGTGGGACCCTTCATACCTGAAACATCAAATTCACACAGTTACGCAGTGAAAGAACACGCTGTCTTACCAAACCTGCTGCAGGAATGGCCCAAATCGGGCTGCTTTTCTCCCTGAGGAGCTGTTACTGCGTCTGGAGGTTTTCACTTCAAATGCTAGTTAAATACCTGGGAATCCTGGAACGCCTGGAACCCCGGGGTCACCCTTCATTCCATTCAGACCTGGACGACCAGGATCCCCCTGAACAGAAGAGCTTCACGTTATTCACTCATTCAGGTGGCGGGGGGACGAGGAAGCACACTTGGGGTCTATAAACTAGTGCTTTGAAGGGCTGAGGCCGCGCATTCTGCTCACTGCTCTGGGTGCTGGCAGAGAACGCCGTAACACGAAGTGTGCATTGACAGCTCCAGCTCCCGTAGGAATACAGTGGTGGACATCGTGCCCAGATACCGCGGGATGGTTAAGGAAAAGACCCCCTTACTTGCTACAAGGCAGGATGTTAGCCTCCACATTCTGGTTTTTATTTTTACGATGATAAACTGTGTATTCTACCCAAATCGATTCAATTTTTATTGCATTTAAAATTAAAATGAGGGAGAATTCAATTTCTTGTCCTACCTGGCGCCCAGGTGGTCCTTGATCTCCCTTTGGACCAGTCAGGCCAGGTGGGCCAGGTTGACCCGGGTTCCCCTTTTCCCCTTTAACTCCTCCATTGCCTGGTGGCCCTCGTGGACCTTCTGGGCCTGGTGGACCTTAATGTTGCAGAACAAATACGCGTATATCAGTAAATATCAACCATTCTCCCCAAGTTTGTTCCTTCAGTGTAAAAAAAAAAAAAAAAAAAAAAAAATTAAAGATATTTTGGCTTGATTTCCCAGCTTTATGTCAATGCTGAATTCAGGATAAACTAAAAGGAAAAGAAAGAGGGATTATTTGCACTACCCAAATCGGGAACCACGGCTCCTTATCTAGCTGCTGAAGAGAAGCAGGTCTTTCCAGAAGGCAGTGCAACTCACCTGTGTTAGAAGCTTACCAGCGACCAGGCCGGTGCTTTGGTAGGAGCCAGGAACCCCCAAATTAGATGGTACAAATATCCCCTCTGCTGACCTGCATTACCTTCACCGTCCCTTAAGCACTGTCTTAACAGACTGGACTCCTCGTGCAAGCCAGTCTAAACGATGTAAAATATTACTGTTTTTCTGCTGGTAGAACATAACGTACCTATTGAGGAGCCCAGTACGTGCTGTCTACTGGCTGCTGGGCAGCAGGAAGCCCATCATTCTGCCTTGCCTAAATACTAATCTGAGTTGCAGAAGCTTCCTTATGCTGAATGACTCTCCCTCCAGCCGATTTCTCTGTCTTTAGTAGAGCTGCGCTGCGTTCCAATAGAGGAACGGGGCTGATCTTTAAATATTTTCTCTTTGCCACAGCCACGTTAATCCAAAGCAAAGCAGTAGATTTAAATGAAACTCAGGTATTTGGAGAACTCGTCTTTATGACACTGTCTAAATAGAAAGTAACTGATATTAATTTGTGGCAAAACAAACTGTCAGCAAGTGCAGCAGCAGCTAAGAACATTTTACAAGTTAGATCTCATAATTAGATTAATAGGATGGCTCTGCAGGACGGTGCTGTGACATTCTCCCCTGTAGTACAACACATCTAATGACATTTATCAGCGTGCTGGATTTTCAGTTCTTCTGCTACCTTGAATAATTTAACATCTCCTTTGACATCCTCATAGTCTATATTCAGCGGATTAATTCGATGAGCTGTATTTCTGCATGCAAATCTCAGTATAGAATTCCTGCCAAATTTTTTCTTTTTAAATCAACAGCAATTTTGTACCAGATTTCACACATACCCTGTAGCAGTTTTAGCTACAAAAACCATCCCATCATGCAAGGATTTTTTGTGTTAGTTTTGCTCTTTTATACTGGTCTAATACTGTACACATGCAAAATAATAACAGGTTACCACCTGAGGCATGCTAATCAAACACGTACGATCTGCAGGGTAACCACAGTCCTTCAAAAGATAATTGCAGAATTACAGGAAAACATCTGTTTCTCTTACGTCAAGTGCAACGCAGTAAAATAAATCGACCGAGTTAAGAGTCTAACCTGGAAGACCTGGAAGGATCAGAGTTCACCAAAGCCCAATGATCGATGTTAGAAGGGTCAGACATCAGACAGTACAAAACAAGATTACTAGTTAGAAATAGCACAGATGACAGCATATACACTACACAACAACCCACTTCACCAGCATATTTTGTATTTACAGTACAATCCACATGCATGCATAAAACCATACATGAATACACAACGATGGGTATTTTCAGATACAAGTTATTCTGGTGACCAGGCTTCACTAAGACTAATTTGACACTTCATTTAACAGCAAACTTAGAGCTTTACTACAGAACGTGTTATTGCTTCAACGTTGCAGCTGAGGCCTGCGAGTGGTTAGTCCTACTCACAGCGGGGTTTGGCGTACGTAACCATTTCACTGACAACATTCAACCTCACAGGGCCTGGAGCTTGGCAAATACGCAGGGAAATCGGGAGTGACAACAAACTCTTGAGCAAAATTCTGCTTTGGGCGGGTGGGAAGAGTGATTACCAGAAGGACTTAGAACCACTAATCATGTATGAGCCTCAGCTACCTGTGAAAACAATTCCAGGAGTGAAAAGTAGGCTTATACCCTCTTCAAAATGGTAAGCAGGATTGACGTGGATCAAAAGGGCTGCAAATGCTATAAGCAAAAATAGGGCAGAACTTACAAATTTAGGATTTGTTGTCTTTACTGTTGGCATTATTTTTCCTTGATAAATATAGCCCAAGTGCTAATTTACCTCTTTAAGGTTATTGTGGAGAATGGCATGTGATAACGTCCTTAGAAATATAAATTAAATGTCCTCTTTCAAAAAGTAAGCTGGTTGTCCCTGCCACGCTCCTGAATTAATAGACATTTTAGCTCCTGTGCCACTTGTATCTTTCATGTCAGTGAAACGATTTAAATATATCAACATATCACCATGCAATTTACAGCTAAAAACGACAATAAATACACGTCAGGTTTACCTCAATGCACTATTTCTTACATATTTGGTAAATTATTTTAAATACTAACTGTAATACAGTTGTTAACGACACAAACACTTCACTGTTACTGTTAAGTTATTATAAACTGTATTTCACTGTTAGGTAAGTTTTGCTATGATTTATAAATCTGTCCTGTACCTGTTGATTATTGATTTCTGGCTGGGTGCAGTCACAGGGTGGCACAAAACATGTAGCAATTGGTAAGTTCCTCTCAGCGTACCCATGATGGTAACCCTCTTTGAAAGTGCGGTGAACTGCTTGTCTGGCCATAGTTTAATTAACAGGTAAAGCCACATTCATTTTTTTACATGACTGCATAAAGTTAGGATTCAAACATCAGGGGCTAGCACGTTTGCTAGCTCACAGCGCTTAGGACAGCACGCTGAAAATGAAAATGTATTCCTTCATTGAATTTGGATGACAGTTCTTTGCTTTCTGAAAGTCATCATAGCAAAACCTGAGGACATCATTATTACTGAATAGATACACCAAGTCATTTTCAGTCTGGACACGGATGGTAGGAATCTTCCCAAGAGCTGGCCTGTGCTATGTGCCGATATGCTAAAATTATAAGCTTGTGAAAATGACCACGTTCTTATCAATCCTGTTCACTGCCGTAGCATTAGGGAGGGGAGGGCTGCATGCTTCATTTTCATTAAAGATGTGTTAGAGGAAGAGCTCTCCTCATTTCTTCTAAACATGCTGGTGAAGCAAAACAATGGAAATAAGGATTTTTCTGCACTGGAAAGTTACAGTGCCCTAAGTCGGGAATGTAAAGAGTCACTGCTACTTTTCCTACGGACACTGTTGGTATGAAAGAAGCATCTAATTTATTTAAGTCACTTAAGAATGTCCAAAATCAACAGTAGCAGGTGTTAGAAAAATGGTTATGTCATTTGCCAAAGCTGCAAAACACAATTATACAGCAAAGACATGGGAGGACAGCGCATATGCTTTCTAAAAAAAGATGAAAAACAGTGTAGATGTTTTGAATGGCACTGAAAATAAATACGCTAAAAGAAGTTTCACAGCTGGGGACACTTTATAAAAGCCTTGCAAATCTGGACCCACATGATCTTCCACCATGGGGAGAGCAACATTATGTCCCTCCAATGTCAGTCCAACAGCAGCACGGAGGGAGACTCTGAAAGCCAACTCTGAGCTTTTCTTTCCCACCAGAAGTTAAAAAGTATGTTGGAAAAATGACTCGGCATATCTACATTTCGACACTATCAAGTATACACATTCATTTTCATGCAAAGTTATTATTTTGGAGTTAAGGGGCTAACCTGAGGGACCTGGGAGTAGGGGGTCAGAGTTCACCAAGGTCATCATTAGAACAAGGGGAAAAACATCAAAATTGTTAGAAATATCAACAAGCTAACATATTCAACTAAACCTTTTTTTTTAGATTTAGCTCAATATTCCTTCACATACAGTATGCAAAACACCAAACTATTATTATTTATAGCAAAGAAAACAGACACATGGAGTAACAGCAGTGTTGTGTTGCCCTGGAAATTGGCTTAATTTTATAATTGATTAACAAATCTGTCTGAACACCGTCTATTAACATCTGTTTTAGGGGTAGCTCAACCAAAGTCAGAGAGCTACACCATGTTTGACTTCATCGTTTTTACGCATCTTAGAAGTCAACAACAAACAGTATACGCATACAGCTTCTGCTTTGGTTCGTGTCCCCAGAAGGGGGGTAATTTGACAGCCACACAGCTGCTTTTATGACTAGATGCCTTCTGTTGAAATGTTACAAAATCAGCATTCCAACAATAGGCTGTGTTATCATTTGAAACAAAAGGTTGGAGTGCTGATTGTACCAGAACTGCAATAATAGTTTGGTTTATCCACATTAGTTCACGCATAACTGAGCAAAACAAATGCTTCACTTTATACATTGCATGCAACAAAAATGGAAATAAGAGAAAGAAAGAAAGAAAGAAAGAGAGAGAGAAAGAGAGAGAGAGAACATGGCTGAGCAGAACCTCACTGGTTGTTTTCCCCCCTGCCAGTGCTGATAAAGTCGCACAAAATGAGTCCCACCATTCCTCTGCTTAGATCACAAAGGCCAAGTCCAGCATCCCCCTGGCTCTTATCCCTTCACCACTTCTCCCACTTGCAACTCTAACCACAGTGAGCAGAGCTGGGATTACTTGTGCCTTACTCCTACCTGCCAGTGAGCAACTAGGCAGAAGAGGACAAGGCCACAGAAGAAGTGAAAAACAAAGCAGGACTACCAACTTGCTGCAGGGATGCTCCACTGACTGGTTAGAGACCCCGGGGCACAGCAGGGAGTGAGTTCCTCCAGGAGAGAAACTAACTCACAACTAAATTTCTGTTGTTCAAAGATCTCTCTGGGGAAAAATCTGAGGTCAGAATTTGAGGGCAAAAAATAAAAATATTAATTCTCCATTTATATGCAAAGAAGAAAAACTGTAATCAAGCAATAGCTTGGATTGAAAGTAGTCTCTTTTAAAGAGAGTATCAAGCATGTCAAGTGAGATGAGTCTCATTGGTGGCAAAGTACTTCTGGACTCAAGATACAGCAATGAGCTTGAGCCAGAGCTGTGACAGGTTCATTAGATTTTTCAAGAGCAGTATCCTATTGCAAATAAACATCCTATGACACAAAATATAAATCAAATTCTAATACATGCCAGGGAGTTGCTCAGCAATGCTCACTCAGCATAGTGGTTCTTTCATTCCCAGAATTAGTTGGTGCAGGAACAAAATGCAAACATGGAATGGAAAGATGAACACGGCATGATGGTGCACTGAGTCCATGGGAGCCACGTGACACAATGGAGCAATGACTTATGTTACATGACGCGGAGATGAAGAGGCAGCGATCCAATTTGATCATGCTGTGATGCTAGCGTGAATTTGATTTTCATGACTGATGGGGTTTGTTACTTTTGGGGTTTTGTGCGCAATGACATTTGCTGATCACGTGACAATACTGCAAAGGTATCAGATACTCAAAAGTCGGTATCGTGCTCGATAGATGATTACTGTGACAGCATGCGGAGAATCTCCCGTTTATTAACGCTTTGGATTTTTGCTGCCAGGTATCAGAAATTAATAGAAACTGAGGCTATTTTATTTTTAGATACTGTTACGTTTGGCAACAATATCCTCTGGTTGCCCACAAACATTAAGACCTATGCCATGAGGCTTGAACTTATCCATCCAAATAAATTGAGAAGGTTTAAAGGCTGATAACCTACCAGCAAAATATCAAAGTACTAGCAGATGTTGCTAGATATAGATCATGCTCTTACCTGGCCTTCCTGGAACACCTGGTGGGCCAGGGCTACCTTTAGGACCTTCCAGAGGTGGCCCTGGTAATCCTGGTGGACCTGGTGGACCCTGTAGACCAGGGAATCCCTGGAAACCTGGTTCTCCCTTCAGACCTGGAAGTCCAGGGGGACCCGGTGGGCCAGGTAACCCCAGTTCTCCTTTTTGCCCTGCAAAACCAAACAGCCATGTTTATGAATACTGTTACAAACTGATATGTGAAAAAGTCTAAATGTAAATTTGCAGAACCAATTCTCTCTTGCAGAAGCTACAAGTCTGGTCACAACTCACCTCACTGGCACAGTGAGACAGTATAAAATTGGTCTAAACATTCAGAAGAGAGTTAGGGCTAAGAATTCTTGCAAGAAGAAAGTGCTATAGCTTCTGACATATTAAAAGATTTACTAAGTCTCACTTTGCTCCTCGGTGATGCTGTAATTCATAAACACCCTCTGAGTTTGTAAGCCTATGAGCAATGCTATCATGAGCTTTTATATACCTGTGAAGAAATCTGTCAATATTAATACTTCATTTTTTCGAGACACTGCTGAAAGTTAAGACATACTTGCAAAATTTTCAAATAAGCTTGAGGAATTTAGGAGCTTTAATGCTACTGGAAAGTAATATAATTTCAGTTGTGAAGTTGCTTTTGAAAATATAGCAAGCACCTGTACTTTCAAAGCAGCTTCCTTTGTCATCTGTTGTATGAATGCTTTATTTACCGAGACAAATCTCAAAGTTCCACACAATGCAGACAATTATCCTGTGTGGATTTATTCTGTTTGCATAATTGCTAATTTACAAAATTCAGTAGTCAGTAATAAGTGTTGTCAGTAATGAGTTGTCTTTATTACCCTGGTTAATTGAAAATGGTCTGCTGGGAAAAAAAAAAAGAAGTTATTTTAGTTGTTGCTATGGCACTCATTTATTGCAGAATATACAACATGCCCTTCTTCTTTTTTGGTGTACAGAGGTATTTTACATTCAACCTTTTTAACAAAGAACAATAGAAAACTGTACCTGACAATCCTGGGAGTCCTGGAGGTCCTGGGCGCCCAAAACCTGGTAGACCTGAAAAGAAACAGATTCAGTTACTAATGAACATTCAGCTTTCAGGTCTCCAGGAACAGGAATATGAGGCTGAGAATGATGAAAGTGCAGTTAGTCTCAATCTCTGATTCCTTGAGTCTACCAGGATTCTGATTCCCTCACCCATCTACACCAAAGCTAGAGGTTTTGTTTTAAAATGCATGTCTAACTTTCATAAGTATTTCCATCCATTCACAAGATGCTCTTTCAGATTCTGGGAGTTACTGGGAGTTAATACATTTGTATTTTTGGTTGGGGTTCTATAAGGCAGACATTGCACCGTTTATCCGTTCTGTAAGTGACCTGAAGCAATACAGCTACCATGGAATACAGGAACAGGGGCTGGTGTTGAAGTCAGGTAATAAAAATCTAAGAGCTGATTGAATTCTTGTCCTGCGCTCCACTGGCAGCTTGACAGCACCCTTTGTGAACCATTCAGCAGCTGGGAACCACAGAAGCAGTTTTGAAAGTGTATGGGCAGTTACAGGAAAAACAGACTAGAGAAAGCAGGACATCACAGTGCAGAGGGAAGAGGAGAAGGCAAACAGGAAGGATAGCTAACCTGGTTCGCCCTTCTGACCAGCTGGTCCAGGGATACCATCTCGACCAGGGTGTCCCTTCTCACCCGAGGGACCAGGAGGGCCAGGACGACCAATATCACCTAAAAGGGGGATAGAACACATTAGCACAGTAATGCCTAACCTGCGATTAAAAACAAGCAACCTCCCCACCATCTGAATCTGATGGTGTGACAACGTAATAACAAATTCACAAAAGTGTAATCTTAAAATTAAAACTTATCTCTTTCCCTCCTTCCCAACAACTTAGAAAAGGCTTTTAGGCCTGTGACCTTTTAAGCACTTAGTGTTTGCTAAAAATAACATAATGCTTCCTTTTAGGATAAATTAGAATTTTGCTCCTATAAAAACAAGCTAGACCACTGGACTACTTAACATAAGTAAAGCTGGTAAATACTGAAACAGTTAACTTCTTGTTTCAGCAGCTAATGATATGACTATGACAGCAGACAAGTCATCAAGAGAAAGTTAAAACTTTTCTTTTTAATTTCAGTGAACTAAGCGTGTGCAATGGTGTTGGAGCATCCATATACATACAGATGCATTTTCATGGTGGTACAAAGGTAAGAAGAAGGGAAGTGGCTTCACACATTATGAAGAAGCAGCTGACCTTTGCTGGTTCATGCTCACCTACTGGCCCAGGTGGTCCAGGCAGGCCAGGATTACCTGGAGGCCCCTCGATACCTTTTGGTCCTGGAATTCCTGGCGTTCCTGTAACGTACGGGCATTTCAATTAAATTAAGCACAAGACTGGCGTTTCAGAAGATCTTGAAATGCTATAATTTGAGATGCCCTGAGTAACAAATGAGCTCATTGTAACAAGATACTGTACTTGTGCTCATTTTGCAGATTAACAGCTGGTCAAGGAGATGAATTCTAAACCAGAGAACGTACAGAAACAAAACATTCTAGCACAACTCTCCTTACTGCTACTCTCAAGACTGTCGTCTTAATTGTTGAGTGCCCATGGCCAAGGACACAGTGAGTCTGGCAGGCTCCTAGGAAATGGCCATTTTACAGACAGGTGTTTCTGCTTGACAACAAACTGAAAGCATTATGAGCTGTGGTTGGGTAGTCCTTCCCCAATCCTCTTTTCCTTGCCTGAAAAAGGATCTTAATAAAAATGGTCTTAGAATTCACACCAGATTCACCCCTACAGCAAGAACTGAGTGGGAGGTAGGAAAAAGAATCGATCCATCACAGGATGTCTGCTCTGAAGAGGATCTGAGCCTGACCAAGGTAGTGTCTCAAGCCACCGTTTTGACTGTTCACAGCCTTTCAGGCATGAGGTGAAGCAGAGGTTAAAAACTGTGGGGTTCATGGCCACGTTTTGTCTCTTCTAAGCTTCCTGTTGTCATAACTACACTCTTACAAATTCCCTAACTTCCAATGTTAAAGCAGCTCAAGGGCACTTGTAGAACAGCCTTTATTGCTGCAAATGCAGCATAGGTAAAAACCTTCTTTCTTTAAATTGAGAATGAAAGAACTGACATATACCCATAAACAATCCCTATTAATATTTTAAAAGAAGATTGCAAAACCTATTTTCATTATGTTTCAGAAAGAGGTTTCTCTTTAGAACACATTTTTAGACAGTAAATGCTATTTTAAAAGTCCAGTTCTCCTGATGACACTTTTTTTATTGATTCATGAAGGAAAAATACGGCGCCAAACAGGTATTTTGTGGCACAGAGGGGGTGAGAGTCTGACTGCTGCGGGGAGTGGAGAGCATGAGCTAACACAACTGCAGATGAATCATTTCAGAAGGTACTCAAGTGATACATTCATCTTGCTCTTGCAGGGACAATTCCAACAGCACAAAGCTTAGAAGCAGTTTGCTAGAAACTCTGAAAGAAGCTGCAGCCCTCCAGCCATTACCCACTGTGTTTAGATGTACATACCAATACAAGCAAGAGGGAAAATTAAAAAATCCTGTTCAGAATTACCTGGGAATCCAGGAAGGCCTGGTTCTCCTTTTGCACCTGGACTGCCTGGAAATCCCGGCAAACCTGGACTTCCAGCTATACCTTTACTGCCTGGACTACCTGGGTATCCAGGCAAACCGAGATCACCCTAGAAAACATTAAGGAGAAATAAGAACGCAGTCTTTGTACGATGAGTAAGACCTTCTTGTATGTTCCCAGTCCTACCATCACAAAAAGGTCACCATTACATGGTGCACATTTCTCCTTATATCCAGTTAATGCTAACCATCTCACTCAGAAAATCAACTGCAAATAGCAATTGTAAAGATTTTAGCAGTTTTCCCTACAATTTTATATACAGAGTATCATAGCTTTTCCTCAGAACTGACCTACCTTAAAGAAAAAAATACTCTCTTTTCTTTCAGAAGAGACAGATTTTTACCCCAGGATAACGCAGAAGAAAAAGAAAACAAATCTGTGGAGCTTTAATCACGCAATGTTTTTGCTAAATTAATTGCTGCTCAACATCAACTGGAAGGCATCAGTGAAGGCTGCTAGATATCTGTAGGTCTTTTTGTCACTTTTTTGTGGGTGACAGAAAGGATGATAGAGGTAAATGATAGTGCAAATGTTTTATATAAACTTAAAAATTTAAGCAGCAGTAATCACAATATATCAGCTCTTTAGTATATAATAATTTATTCTTAAATGCATATTGTCTTTATTTTTTTTTTAGAATTAACCACATAATTAGACCTCATAATGGGAACGATATTAATTGTATAAATTGTACCAAAATGTCAGCAGATGTCACAGTGCAGACTAAGCCAGTAACTGAACCAACTTGAAAGGTCTAGCAAACAATCTTCTCCTTTAACCGGATTAAATTATATATAAATATTTTCACCTTTAAAATGAGAAATTTTTGCTCCCACTTGAAGAGAACAAACCAGTCAACTCTGCTTGTTATTAATATATATTTACAGTTATGTATAATATATTAAGTTATATTTTAAAAAATCAACACAGAATCTAATTTCCTCGTGGAATTTTCTATTGAAGAATTTTGTACATGTACCTTTGGTCCAGGGAGACCAGGAATACCAATGCCTGAAAGACCAGGGTCACCTTTCTCCCCCTTCAGTCCAGGAAATCCTGCAGGTCCAGGCTGCCCTGGACGTCCTGCTATTCCTTGGCTGCCTTTAACCCCTGGGGGACCTATCCAAAAGATAAAATACAAGCTTGATATATATATGTATAAATAAAACTTCTGCAGGGGTTTAGAGAAGTCATTCCAATTGCAACAACTGAACTAGAAAAGATTAATAAATTGACTGGCTGGCTTTGAATACCTAATATGTTTTTATTTTTAAAAGCAAACTAAAACAATTATCCAAAAATCTCTTGTGGCTTTTTACATGACATTTCTAAGCTTTCTTTTTTTTATTCTTAATTTCCACAAATCCAAATATCTCAATCATAATATCTAGGCACAATTTAATATTAGAATCTTCAGAAACTGGAATTTTTGTTTCAGCAATCTTTCTAAATAACGGCAGTCGCTTTCTCCTTCCCCTTTTGCTTGTGTCTGATGCCTGTCTTCTGACAGGTCCGTGTACTGAATCATCTTTTTTCTGAACTTTCACAGAGTGGAATCTGAGAAGCCAGAAGAATATGAAAGTTGCAAGATGTAGATAATTCTACTTCTACATCCGTAAGCACTTCAAAATAATACATATTTACGATACATTTGCTATTTGCATTTTCTGTTTTAATGGGTATTTCCAATTTCTCATGTATTATTTCAACAACTATGTTTGTATGTATTCCTCCTCTGCATTGCCAGTTAATTATTTGATACTGTGCACAAGGAGATCCACCTTTGTACTATATAAAAGGAAAACATTGGCAAAAATGAAGTAAAATACAAGCACAGAAACTAACCTGGAAGGCCCATCTCTCCCATGGCACCTTTCAACCCTGGAGGTCCTGTTGGTCCTGGCTGCCCAGGAAGCCCCGTGTCTCCCTTGATGCCTAGGAAAGTTGTGGTTTTAGTTAAATAATAGCAATAATTAAAAGTTTCTGATATTAATGTGTTGTCATATGAATATGCTTGTTATCTAATTACAAAAGCAATGGATTTGGAGTTGTTTTAGGCCTCATACTGCTCCTACATGCTTTGTCACACCCATTTGTAGTGAAATATCAAACATCTCCAGTTCTGAGCCAGGATTTGATCAAGGCAATTTCTTCTTCGTTTTGAGGATTAGTCTAATGAAATGGGTCTAATGTCAGTCCATGATTCACATGATTTCACCATTTTTACACATCAAAAGTGTCCATCTGAGGCCTTGTTTACTTACCTGGCAATCCTGGCACACCTGGTGGGCCACTAAGTCCGGGTGGGCCTGGGTCACCTGGGAGACCTTGATAACCTTTCTGTCCCGATAAACCAGGAATACCTCAAAGGAAAAAGATACATTTTACTATTATTACTACTACTATATGTTTTCGTTTACCTCAAGAGATCATATGTGAAAAAAGAAAATCCAAATAGGGATTTTTTTTCTTCAGTAAATATAACTCCCCCTAGTTTAATGAAGTATCTCAGAACACAAAATGTTGCTTCTGGAAAGTTTAAAATCACCACAGAACAAGAACAACATAAAGCAGAGGAAAAAGTAACTTTATGACTAATGCCAACACACTTAATTCAGAAGGGACTGTCTTTTGGGATGAGCAGACTCCATGCTAACCTCTCTATATTCACCCGGATTATTTATACATATGTTTAATTACATTGCCACACCAGAAGCACTTTGGGACTGATATATTATAAAAAGATATGCAGATATTTTAGCAGATTTTTATAAATTCTGTGTGGTTATTATGCCACACAATAACTTTGTGCTGTCCAGGCTGCCAGCTCCCCAGCAGAAACACACGCACAGACGACATTTAGCTCAGGGGAGGGTAAGCTTACAGAGATACCCCAGCAGAGAATCTGGAGGGATGCACGAGCAGATGACCTGTGCAATCCCATCCTACAAGGCAAAGGACCACGGGCCTGTGAGGCAGCAGGAATTCAGCCAGCACAGCAGCCACGACAACTATCTCTCCTCATGCTTAGGAATAACACCCAGAAGACTGAATCGTAATCCTGCTGAAAGCACCTTAGTGCTATTACAGTAGCGCCAGATGCCAATTAATAGTAACAGTTAATGAGCAAGGACATTACAAACTAACCATACAGAACAACTTGGTCAAAAAAAACCCACTTAAAAACCAGCCTAAAATAAGAGAAACTTAAGCCACCTCTGTATTCTAAGTTTATTTTTTTCTGAAAGAAAGAACGAACTGTGATGTCGTTGCAGGTCACTCCTCTGTAGAGGACAAACCACGTGCCCCGACCCACATGCAAAGTTCCGTACCTGGAACACCTGGCTCGCCTTTTTCTCCTTTTGCTCCTAGCTGTTTCGGATCCACTCTTCCAGGTGGACCTGGCAGGCCTGCTTCACCTTTGATGCCTTTCTGTCCTACTGGGCCAGGAGGCCCTGGAGGACCAGGTAATCCATTATTACCTACGGTAGGTACAGACAACAAAAAAAGAAAAAAAAATAATTCTTAACGCTGGGTAATATATTTGTAATGCTTTTTCTCACATAGGGAGTCCTGATTTATTCATGAAGTTGGAATTCACCAAATGATCAGTCAGTTTATGCAAGGCTCTCCACAGCATCTTAAGCCCTGGAGCAAAGCTGAGCGAGCAGACCGCACGGGGATGGGTGTCTGTCTGCTGCAGGCTGTCAGCTCTGGCCAGCCCAGCTCAGAGGAAGCAGGTGTCTGTGTGACCCACGCCGAGGGCTCCCAGAGCCCCACCACGCTGTGCCACTAGCACAGAGGAGTTGCAACAGCTACAGCAGCTTTGGATTCACAGCCTCCTTGTTTGAGGGAGATGAGTGGGTTTTTCTTCTACCAAACTCTTTCAAAACTCATCTCCAGCAAGGGGGTTGGGAAAATGTAGATAGAACAGTTTGTCTGTGGTACCTACAGAGCTGATTCTGGATGACTCCATAACCCAAAGCTACTGATTTTCTTCTTTCTGCTGCTTAAAGCAGACTTTACAACACACTTCAGAAATATTGTCCTACTTCAATACCATCAATCCAAAGGTAATGTTTTAAAAATAGCCAACATTTCATGACATCAATTAAAAAGAAATATTGACTGAATGCTATGGCTTAAAATTGAGAAGCAACTCAGTGCTGTTGAAAGAAGCAGATCCCAGTAATGAAGATCTAGATGTTACTATTACACATCTTTCCACACAGGACACGGAAGACAGAATTCTGCATTCTTTTCAGGGGCAGATAAAATAAACATTACCTTTCAAGCCAGGAAGGCCATTTCTTCCAGGAGTTCCTGGAGGCCCTGGAGGACCAGGAGCTCCCATGACGCCCATCTCACCTTTGGCACCTAAATGCATTGAATCACCATTGTCATTCTGAACAAAAAATCAAAACCTATCAGCACCTAATTTTTACTTCCCTGCATCTCTATGGTATTTATTAACCAGCACATGCATATAAAGCCTCTTTTAAAGGAATTACAAGCACTCAGTTCTTGTACAGATCTAAATCACATAAAATAACACTTGACAATTTTGCCAACTTTTCCACAGTTAGGTCCTGGGAAGAAAATTTGCAGTGCACTGTTCTTTTTGCTAGAAAGGATATTTATACCTCCAATAAGTTTAGTTCTCTGGTTTGGAAAAAAAAAAAAACAAAACCAACTTGTTTGAAAGCAAACTCGAATTTATTGAAAGCTAAAAAGACAATTAGGAATGCACTACTTTTAGAATCTTCTGTATTGCCTCCTCTATCAGAGGACAGAGATTCTAAAAATTCACTTTTGAGATTTCTACTAGAAGGTGAAACAGACTATCTTAACTGAACAGTCTAACACACAGAATAAGGAAATTAATATTTAAAACTATGTGTTGGCTCCACTTGATAGCATTTGTAATTATTTCCTTTAAACAAATTCTGTTTCTACACAGTAACAGTGACTCAAAAAAAATAATCACAAAATAAGTCAGAAAAGTGTCATAACGATGATGATCAAAGTCACATTTGAAAATTATGAAACAATAATGTGGAAAATACTTGAATCACATTATAGGGAAGAGTGGAGAGGTGACAAGGATTTTAATGCAACACATTTTGTTGCATTACAATTTTTTTTAAAGTATAAGATGTAACAGTTATATGTATCCCACTTTAAATGGATAGGATAAACATCAAAGCTCATTAAGCTGGCATGCTCAAGCAAAAGAGCATCCAGCTGTAACTACAGCTTGGTCTTTCTCCCCAGGTAAAAAAATGAGAACTTACCTGGAAATCCAGGTATTCCATCCCGGCCAGGTGGCCCAGGTGAACCCTGAGGCCCTGGGAGACCAGGAGGTCCTGGATATCCTGGGCTTCCTTGGTCACCTGGAGGACCAGGAACGTCGAAGCCTGGAGGACCTGGATCCCCCTTCTCCCCTGGAATGCCCTGCAACCCTAGACAATGTTATTAAGAAACAGTTGTTTAGCAAGGCTGAGATCTGTGTGTATCTGGGTGTAGTGCTGTACGAATAGCTAAGTTTTATCTGCAGTCCATTCCTAGCACTGATGAAAACCCTGCAATTCTTCTAAAGCCATTTATTTTTTTAATGGCTTCCAGGGGTTAAAAGACCATATTCTCCTGAAGAGAAGCATTACTAAAATTTTACCAAGATGTAGCAAATGCAATTCAAAAAAATCTCAAAAGGAAAACAACAACTCTCTTCAACAGCCCTTTAAGTCTCATTAATAAAACAAAAAGCCAAGACTGATTAGATTGGTTTGTATTTTATCGTTAAGTATGAGAGTCTTACAAGCATATTTCCATTAGTGATTCCATTTTACTATATTCTAAGATAACATCTGCTGAATATTTTTTGAAGGATAGCGAAATTCTTCATAACATTACATTTCTCTGAATGAAAAATATGATTTGTCAAATTATGTTTAAGATTGTTTAATGCTAATGATGTTGAGCTGGAGGCACTGCTAAAGCAAGCAGACAGCTTGTTTCCCTCCAGTGCACCGTAGCAGTGAAGACGCTCAACTCTGAAAATGTAGCTGACAAAAAAGGATTATCCTTAAATCTGAATTAAAGAAAAAGGCTTTGGTAAAGAAACCACAGTACCTGGGGAACCTGAGGTTCAAAAGCCAACGAGTTAGAGCTCATCAGGAAGTTGAGACAGGTAGCAGTAAGGAGTTGTAATAGTCGTTAAGTTAGGAAACAAAATAAAGCACACACAGATTAGAACAAAGGAAAAATCTACCCTAAAGTTACCGAAAACAGATCTAAGTACAAAGACTACAACACTAACGCAGTTAAGAGAAACCAGACTGCAAGGAAACTTGGAGGTCTTTTTCAAAGGGCAGCCACCACTGTATGCAGAAACAGGAAATTCAGATATTTTCAAATATTGATGGAACCTTTTAAAAATAAAATTATTTTTCCCTCTCTCCTTGTCTAGTATTCTCTTCGCAGCTAGGGAACAAGCTTTTTCTGAACTGTTTCTTACACAAAACTGTCATTACTAGATACTGGCTTGGACACCTTCTGAACACCACAGTACCTCCTGCCCATCGGCTTCTTGTTGACCTGCATCACCTTCTGGTAAATCCCTTCAAATAGGGATGTTCAAAAGATGCTGCTGCTTTATAACACAAAAAATACTTCTAAATAATGTTTTTTTTCCTATTTTTTCCTATTCCTAAATTACGCAAATTTACATTGTTACACCTGCAGAGACAGTATATTGCATGTTACGTGCAACTCCGTATCTAGAGCAGTAAAGATACTTTTTCAAATAGAAATTCATTCTAGTTTCATTTCTGATTCTCAAAAATGTAACCATATCATAATTCAAACAATATAGACAACACAATAAATTCTAAAATAATTTGTTATGTATTCAAAAAAAGAAAAATGCTGAGTTACTGCAAACTATTTGAAGAAATGGTGGTGCAGAGAAAGGAAATTCTGAACAGGGTAATCCTTACAAGAATTTTCCAAATTACCTGACAAACAGAGCCCCAGAAACTTTACCCTAACGTTGCATAAAGGAACAGAACTAAAACAGCCTAGTAAAACAAACAAGGGATGGGAATGTAAGGCATTCTGCACAAAACAGAAATAGCAGTGCAAAGGGAAATAACAAGGACTTTGAGTGGGACCTTCAACCATGCACTAGATGTGTGCACTACCGTGCTGTTAGTAGCCACAATGATTAGTCAGTACAGACATGAGGAGTGAAAACATAAGCATTTCAAATCCACCGAACTCTAGGAATAAGTGTGCATTTGCCAAAATTGGTATTTTGCAGAATAAATCTGTGATCACATTAAATCAGATTCTGGGTGACACCAGAAGAGATGTTACAGGAAGGCAAAGAACATGCATTGGATGAAACATTTGAGTCCATACGAATACATTCCACCCCCCACCCCAAATAACACCTCTATTGCCTTCTGTTTCAGTTCAGCCTCAAACGCAACCATAGGTTCAGACAGTACAGTAAACACAGTGAGCCAGGCAGAGCCACTGCTTGATGGCTCAGAGAACCTCTGTGCACATTGCCCAGACCCCTTCTGTCCCTAGCTATTAATCCTGGACACATTGAAAGCTTGCTGGTGCAGCCACCACATATTCCTTTCCCAACTGGGAAAACTTTTGAAAAAATGTACTTAAACATTACTCCCACTTTATGTATGTGAGTAGAACTCAAACTCCATGGGCCTACTTAAGCAAGTGCTTGCCTACCTTCAATTTAAGCACTTTCAGCTCACACTTCAGAAAGATCTGAATGTGATCAACCAATCTGTGACCCACGGTCTTACAGCTGGCCGTGAATTCTTCAGCATGCATTGTGAACAATGCCGATCCCAGTGCTGGCATACAAACAAATTCCAAAAGCGTAGCTCACAAACATGCAATGTAAACAGTCGCACAGGCACGGCAAGAACCAGACAGGTTTTGAAATGCTTCAGTGGCAGGCATGCTCAAATCCACAGAGAATGTTCTCGCTGTGGTGACTGCCACACATTTGCAGTATCAGGAGGTGGTGCACAGCAGGCCCATTCACTGAATGAAGGGGAAAAGGAATTTCCCTAAACAAACTTTGTGAATAGAATGATGTGCATGCATGCACATGTACCCTTTGTGCAGAGATGGGCCAAGTTCATGTCTCCATCAGTGATTTTAGACAAAAGACAATCAAACTCCCTTCAGATACATATACCTAATTATCACTATCCTTAGATTCTACTTTATCAATCTACTTTAAACCTATTAGGACTCGTAAAACTTGTTGATTTGCAGAAAAAAAAATTGTGTGAGAGAATCAGAACTCTGAGGTTTCTGTAAGTGGAATTCTAAAGCTCTTTTCCAGGTGTGCTTATGACAAGATGAACGTATAAGACCTCTTTTACTGACAAGCTTTTGTTTAAACAGTATCACACACTACTTGGAGAACATTTTCTCCTCTATAAAATAATCAGCTAGTTTGGTAAGCTAGAAAAACACTTCGGAATTTAAGAATCACCTTTGGTATTTGAAAGCAATGTAATGACAGCACAGTACAGGCAGCTTTCCTCTGCTTCTGTATCCCCCAAACCTCTGCATTGACATTGTGCTCCCTTCTCTCTTGTCCTGAAGAGTAAGGTGATCAACTGCTTCAGAGATTTTGTCATTATCTGTGCACCATACTTTCTAGAATTTCTGCTGAGGCTCCAAGTCTTCTCCAAAGCAGGCTTTTACACCCTTTAGATCTCTAAGTTGTGCAAATGGCAGGGCTGAATTTAATTTCACTTCTGGTTTCGGTAAAAAACACAATGTACCAAGTTTTGCCTGCCTGATTGGCAAGTCAGCCACACTAATAGTCATGAAGTCTTTATCCTTCCTCGCCTATCTGTTCAGTGGGACCTTCAGCGTCCTGTGTACCTGCTTGGTGTATGCCAGAAATAACGCAAGAGTACAATTAATGCAAGTTTTACCTGGGGGGCCAACAGGACCCGGAGGTCCTGGAGGTCCAGGTGGACCCTGACCACCAATGCCAGGGATGCCTGGTGGGCCGGGGAGTCCTGGTGGTCCACTTGGTCCAGGGTCACCTAAAAGAACACTCTTGTTTAGTTAAATAGTAAACTCAGCTCAGAGATAACTGGCTTTCAGAAACAGAGTGCCTGCACATTGTACTTGAAATCTCATCCTTGCATGCAAACAAACATGGATCTGATACAGGAAAAAAA
The DNA here is from genome assembly GCF_036417535.1 of Chlamydotis macqueenii. Lineage (NCBI taxonomy): Eukaryota > Metazoa > Chordata > Aves > Otidiformes > Otididae > Chlamydotis > Chlamydotis macqueenii. Next base: position 4,231,343 of record NC_141566.1, read on the forward strand.
CACACTTCAGAGGCTATTTCTGAAAGCCAGAGACTTGTCCTCAGTCTGTGTGGAATGCATGCAGTTTACATTTCTAGGCTACACAGAGACATGTTATTGCTCTGTAATCCACATCAAACTCAACAGATGCTCTCCAGCAAACCAGGCATGCTCTGCAGTTCCACACAGACAATGATTAACAGCAGGAATTTGGGACCTGCTAACCCTCTGCATGTTGAAGCATAGTGCATCTAAATGACAACTATTCTATTGAAAAAGTTTTACCCCTACATTAACATGACTTGTCTTTAGAATACAGACTTTCAGATACTGACCCACAGATTGGTATTTACTCCCTTGTTTGCTTGTCTTTTGAGAACACAAGCTTCCATTTACACAGGTGCCTCTGGTTTGGAAAAACAGACCCTGAAGTGCTCTAAAGTCAGCATTGCTTGTATTTAACTGCCACATGACTCCCAGCACACCAACATTTTTTAGTTCAATAGATAACAGAAAAAGGGGAGAGTTCTCCATACCTTTGGGCCCCGGAGTTCCATCAAAACCTGCCCGTCCTGGGAGACCAGGGTTTCCTGGAAAGCCAGGATCACCTTTAGGTCCCTGAACTCCTTTTGTGCCTGGTGGTCCAGGAGGTCCAGGTGGTCCTGGAACTCCAAATCCACGATCTCCCTGTAACAAATTAACAAATTTTTTAAAAGAGAGTTTTCTAAGTTTAGCCTCTCCTAAAAATGTTAAAACAGCAAAGAAAAACTACCCACTATCTTAGAATTAAATTTCCTTCTTCCTACCCTCACTCAAACCTGAAGTAGAGAATGTGACTTCCTCACCCATCAAAAGCTGACAGCAAGAGCTGAAATCCTCCCCACCAACTTCCCACTGACACAGAAGAACCTCTAAGAAAGCGAAGTTCTATACTAAACAAGCAAACACAGACCTTCTGTCCTGGGAAACCAGGTGGTCCAGGAGGTCCATCTAGACCAGGGCGACCTGGAGTTCCTGGAGCTCCGGGGGGGCCTGGAGTTCCTGGGAAACCTACACATGACATGGAGGTTAGGGCAGCAGAGAGCATTAGAACAACTCTTCCAGAAATGATTAGGGCCCATGAAAAGTAATCTTTGAAAAGAGGTTCTCTGCCAGCTCAAGCATACTTGATGGGTAACCATTTGGCTGAGATGACTTTTGAACATATAGCCTTTGCCACAGAGGATCTCTGGGACTCCTCTTGGAGGAAGGCACTCCCAATGCTGTGTGCTCTAACAAAAATTACAAACAGTTCACATCAGAAACATTAACATCTTGAGGTAGCATTTGGAGATCATTTATTGATTCAAGCTCAAACATTCATAATTTCCCAGAGTTTCTCATTTGCTGTTGCACCTTTGGTTTACTGAAAAATGTAAGGTACCATGAAGAAACAGGACAGTGAACAGAGGAATAAGAGCTCAGCAGGTTTTTTTCACGATACTTCTAAAGCTAGTAGAGATGTATAAATTTAAGAAAAACTTTTTCTAAAAGGATTCTAGAGACATAAATCAAATCACTAGGAAAAAGTGAAAGGACACAACCTGTGTCCCCTCTTCCAGCCAATACAATACAGTAACATGGCTGCAAACATACCTTTTGGGCCTGGTGGACCTGGAAGTCCAATGCCAGGAATACCTGGCTCTCCCTTAGCGCCTGGAATGCCTGGTAAGCCACGCTGACCTGGCTGACCAGGATCTCCTGTTAAAAGAAGAAAATCAACATAGTTATCAAGCATCAGTCAGAATAAAAAGCTCTTGGAATTCCCTGGATATCTGGTTGCTGCTTTACCTGGAAGACCTGGGTCACCATTTCTTCCTGGAGGACCAGGGGGGCCAGGAACTCCTGGTTCTGTAATAGTCTGGCCAGGGTCACCTTTTGGACCTAAAAACAAAAAGCAGAAATACCTATCACCCTTCTTTTAAAAAATCTGTTGCATTTACGGTATTATTAAGCATAAGCCAGAAGGCAGTTACAACGCATTTCCACTATAGTCAGTTGAGAAGGAGAAGCTTCTCTAGAGGTCAGAGCAGAAGGATGAGTCATGTGCCTACAGTAACACAGCACAAATTCTGCTCCCTTTGCAACACTGTGATAACCTTCAGGAATGGAATTTATAACTACTGGTCTTACAATGCCTTTGGGAAAAGCTAAAAGGAGCGCTATGTTCTGAGAACTACCTGGAGCAAAACGACAAAATTTGATCTTACCACACAGAGATCAACTCACCAGGAACTCCAGGAGGCCCTGGACGGCCTGATACACCTTGGATGCCCTTTTCACCAGGTGAACCTTGTGGACCAAAACCAGGAGGTCCAGGAAGTCCTTTGTCTCCAGGAAGACCTGGTATTCCTGGATCACCTGGAATACCCATTTCTCCTTTGAATGCAACACTGCCCTGAAAAAAGGAAGAGCAGGATGGGAAAGAGGCATGTGTATTTACTAGCAAAGGAGTAAAGTCTTTCATGTTTTTAAATTCTTTGGCAGTTTCCATGCTTCTACCTCTCAAGGCCATTAACTGCCTACATCTTATTAACATGGTAGAGATAAGATAAGGTCTAAACCTGGCTACTTAATTCTTCACACGTGAAACGCGGATGAAACGTAGACAACGGCAGAAGGGACCATCTGACACTACCCAAGAGAAGTCTCAGCTTATTTTTAGAGGCATTGACAGATTCAAGGAGTGCCTCTGTATATTGTCACCAGATTGGCATCTACTGAAGAGAATTACCGCATTAGTCACATTCAGAAAAAAGTAAATTTGCCAGTCCTCTTATCTGCACTATGTCAAATGCATCCAGGATTCCCAAAACATCCGTCCAACCAAAGACAGCATAAAATGGAACTCACAGGTTCCCCCTTAGGGCCAGGTAGACCTGGCAATCCATCTCGTCCAGGAGTGCCATCTATGCCAGGAAGACCTGGAGGTCCTGGGAAGCCAGGGTCTCCTTTGTCACCTTTCATTCTTGGAGAAGTCAGCACATCCCCTGGGTCTCCTTTAGGACCAGGTCTCCCAGGAGCACCTGGGGACCCTGGGAATCCCTGGGCAGGAAGGAAAAAAAAAAAAAAAAAAAAAGCATTTTAGTTTTTCTTTCACTCCCTCTGAGTTTTGCACAATACAAGAATTACGTATTGAAGCTAGTTATGCACAAAATAAGTAGCATGAGACAAGAATTCATATCTACTGTGCACAGATCTACCAAACATGCAAGACAAATGAGACACTATTTTCCCACTAGAACATAACACCACCACTTACTGGTGGCCCTACAAGGCCAGTTAATCCAGGAAGCCCCTTTTCACCTTTTGGTCCAGGAAAACCAGGAGAACCTGAATAATGTAGAAAAACATAAAAGAAAAACATAAAACTGTAGAAGCTTTAAGTATCAAGCTGTTTGCAGAAGATAACAGCTAAGTTGTTTTAAAACCAGGCAAGGTTTAGTCTGGTTTTTTTTTGGAGAGCTTGATTTTACTTGAGCTGAACAAAATTTGTAACTCTAAATGAGTTACAAAAAATGTCACACTTAAGCTCCAGCTCCTCTGTCATTTCAGGAGTAGCACATAGCAGAAGTTATTTTCTCTCTTTCAGATACATCTATAGCAGATCATAAGAATGCTTGCAAGTCTATCTTTGATTAGAGAATTTTTTTTTTAAAGACCAGATTTAAAAAAAAAAAAAAAAAAAAAAGAGTGATTGTTTTACACGTATCCCAGCCTCTTTCTTCCTAACCCTCCCCGCAACTGTGCAAAATAGGACATGCATCAACTATATACTGGAGGTAGCAACTGTGCATCTGAATTTGTACACAATACACAGATACTCAGATACAAAAGTGACTTTATAGAATATATTAAGCTAAACAGTGATGACTACAGCCTTACCTGGACTACCTGGAGGCCCTGGCGGTCCTCTCTCCCCAGGAGGCCCAGTTATTCCAGTTCCTATGCAATTGAAGCATGTGTCTCCTTTATCACCTGAAAAGATTTGCATTGAAAAAGTATACGTGAGCATCAGATCTTAGAAAACATTAAAATAATTCACTACAACAGCAATTGTTTTCTTGCTACTGATCTATAACACTAAGTCCAAAATGACCATTTTATATAATTATATGACTGCTTATATAATAAAATGTTTGCCCCGCAAATGTGAGACTGAAGCTTTTTGGTTGCTAGGAGTCAGACAACCAATACCAGACACAATTAGAATTTATTTAGGATAGTGCAAAATAAGCTAAAAACAAAAAAGAAGGCTTTCCAATAATAAAAAATAAAACTGTGAACTTTTATTCTCAGCAAAACAGTCATCTTCTAAAGTAGGTACTCAACACTTCAAAACATATATCAGAATCTCAAAATTTAATTAAACTCCAAGAGTACAAAACAAATACCAGGAATGTTTCATGATTTGACAATAGGCTAAACTTAATTAAATAAAAAATAAAAAGAAAATAAAAGAAAAGAAAAAAACCCAAATGGTTTCCAGAAGTTTAGGAATTTTCTTCATATACAGACTTTTCTGACATTCATCAATGTAGTATTTAAGCACTTCATGTAGTGCTTCACTTAATTAATTAATCCTTACAATCTTAATAAGAAAAAAAAAAAAGACTTCTGTTTGAAAGGAGTACAAAAATAAGTGAGATGCCCTAAGTCATTTAGGATGTCCATGGTTGAGCTAGGAAAAGATTCTCACTTACCCATATCAGCATCCTCATTGCAAGGTTGTCTTTTTGGAAACAAGGACACACATTAAAGATGGCTTTCTTTTGCTTACCAAACAAACTCATTGTAGATTTACCAACTCAAATTATGAATCTTGCATTTATAATTTCAGTGTTGCTTTCCATAAAAAATGCCAAATTCATTCATGAAGTAAGTAAAAAGCTTTTTCACATAGAGTTGGCAACTGCTGCAACAAAACACTCAGTTTGTATCTACCTGGGAGGTACTCATAAACCTGAAGTTCCATTTTACTTTAATCACGATGCATGCTGGGCCCTCGCATGGGCCGTACCCTCAGTCACTTTGAGATTCCTGTGCTTTAACTCTAGATGAGGGACTATCCTACACCCAAACAAAATAGCTTTCTTATTCAGAAAATATTTGCGCTCAACCCTACTGGGAAGAGACGCTGTTGTTTAACACAGGCTTTACATTGTTTGACAAGCTTTAATAAAAAGAGGAAAAACAAGATAGCCATGACACTGCACCTTTTTGGCCTCGCTCCCCCATAAAGCCTTGTTGTCCTGGAATTCCTGGAGGACCTGGTGGCCCCTGCTTACATAACCCTTCACCTAAGGAGAATCGGGAGAGGTTTAATGATCAATTTGTGTTAGGCTGACAGCAGCACCGAATATGCATATTCAGAACAAGAATGTACTTCCTAGTACTTGTGTGAATTTACTCAAGACAGTGGCAAAGCAGTTACCTCCTCCTTTATGCACAAATTTTAATGTAACTGTCATTAGCTGGATTAAATAGGATGTAATATAAATTGGAAAAATACTTAATTTTGTACAGCTGGGCCAAATCTGCTTGGCCTGGAGGACTGTCATTATTGTGTGAGCTAGCACAAAGGTCCCTCAAGTCTCACAAGATTTCTTCTCCTCCAGTTTTGCTGAATCTCACAGATAAGTCACAGCAGGACTCACTTGTGGTAAAAAAAAGGCATGATAAAGCCAGATTGCAACTCACATCATTGAATTCTCAAATTCTGTAATTGTCCTGAAGGCTAGAGGTCTAAAAATACCCCAATTTACACTGGGAGCAACTTGGAGAATGCATACAAATAGCTTGGAATCTCATGGGCTTCAGTTGCTGATAAACTACATCTTTCGAGGTAGAATGAAGAAAAAAAAAAAAAAAAAAAAAAAGAAAAGCTGTTCAGTCTCTTCTACTTGGTGTCTCTGTGGTCATCACTTACCAGGAGGAACAGATGGTGCAGGTGGCCCTGGGGGACCTGGTGGTCCTGGAGGTCCTCGTGGTCCATCAAGTCCTGGTTGCCCAGGAATAGAAACACCAGGTAAACCTGGATCTCCCTTCTGTCCTCTTTCACCAGGTAAGCCAGGTGGGCCAGGAGGTCCAACAGTAGTGATCCCTAAGATGGGAAGAACTTAGTTTCCTGATAGCTCAAAGGTTTCTATCACTTTTTTTTTGCAAGGATGACAATGATACACAACGAATAACATGCTACAGATAAGACTGTGTCTTTCCATTAAGTACTTCATAACATTTATTTTATGGAATCAAACTACACATTGATGTGCAGTGTTTGGCATATGCACAGTTTGCATTTTCAGAGATTTTTGTTTGAAAAAATTGACCTAAGAGTTAACAACTAAGTTTATGAAAGCAAAATAAAAAACAAAACAGGACCAATGAAAGGAAGTGCTGATGGGAAAAAAAAAAAAAAAAAAAAAGAACATTTACAAGCTGTAACATTAGAATCATACTGTGCATGTATATGGCAAATACAAGCATCACTGCTCGCTCTCACTGCAGACTCAGATCATCTCCTCCTCTAGTACTGGCCAATAGGTTTGATGGCCAGGTACCAGGCTTCTGGTACACAATACTTTCTCTGCGTAAAGCGATGGATAATGTATGCTACAGGTAAATGATATGAGATAAATAACCTCTAGACTGTTAAGCTAGTATCTGTTTGACAGCCTTGATAACTAACATCCTCTGTTAACAACAGCAGGGCCAATGAATGTTCAGAATTCCTCATATTATGCCCATAAGCTAAGGACCACCCTTCAAACTCAGAGGTAGCTCTAAATAGCTCTGTCTTCACTTTCTGCTCAGTCCCTCTGTCAAAAGGAGTGCGAGATGACTGTGAAGCTAAATATCCATTCAGACATTTGAGCATACAACTTATTTTAATGCTTGCACTCCTACCTGGAGAACCTGGCAAGCCAGGTGGGCCCGGCCTACCAGAGAATCCACGTTCCCCTTTGGCTCCTGGAAGTCCTGGCAATCCTTTGCTACCTTTTGGTCCCACTGTTGCATCAATGCCTGGTCTTGAAATGACCTGTAAATGTTTCATGTTCATGTGAAACAACTTGCCAAGGAAAGAGTCACTGGAATGGCAAAGAGATGTGAGGGAGGAAAAGTTGAACATACTTCAAACCTTATACCAATGACAGGATGCTTTTCCTGCTCCACTGAATTACCAGGTAAAATTCCAGTAAAGAGCACTCCCCAACAGGAAGCACTTTTCCTGCCAAGCCAACATGGTCAGAACAGGCTTCAGTGAAGCTGACTCAATTTCTGCTGATCTGAGGTTACAGTCTAGCCCTGTGCTTGTAACCTAGCAAATCCTAGAGCCCAGAATCTATCTTGAAAGAAAGAAACAATTGGTTCTATTGGTGAATATACGAAATCTTTACTGCTTCTGTTCATGTTATACCCAGAGGATAGGACTCTCAGTCACCCAAGAACCACGATGAGACAACACTCAATCAAGCGCAGAAAGAAAATAAAGGATTAGCAACTTACAATTCCAGGAGGACCAGGGGGACCAATGTCACCTTTTTCACCCTATTAAGAGCATGTTGTATACTGCGCATTAGTACACAAGAAAGTTATTGCAAATATTCCTCAACACTGTAACAGCATAGGCAACGCAATTACTACTCAACCAGAACCAAACTTTGATGGCAGATTTTCAAGCTACTACAGCAATAATGACAAAAAATCTGGCATACCTTTTCACCCTCTCGTCCTGGAGCACCATTTATTCCAGGGTCACCAGGTAAACCCTTTAAGAAAAGAGAAAGATAATCACACTCTGATCTTATCAGTATCAGAAAAGCTTATAAATAGTTTGCTTAGATTAGAAATGTACGAGCTACTCACGTCTCTACCAGGCTGACCAGGTTCTCCATCTTTGCCAGGCTTTCCCTTCAAAGACAAACACGCATTGAAATAAAATGCTTCAGTGGTAAAGAATTTTTATGGAAATAGTGTTACTTATTTCCCATTTTTGAACAAACCAAACTTCCTCTAGAATGCAGTCCTTATGACAAATAGGTCCAAGACATCAACCAAGTACAATCAATGGAGTTATCTAAACAGAAGTTTTCATTTTGAAAACCAGAGCACAAAACATGCCAAGTCTCAAAGAAATGCTGTGTGCTAATATAGCACAAAATTATCTCCAGTTAACTATTGCTGATTCATTGTGTTTAATCACTCCCTTTATTTTAATATTAGAGAAATCCTTTATTTGGAAAAGAGATCCCGACTCCCTAAATACTAGAACATTATATTTAATAAGGAAATTAGTATAACGTGACTGGTGAAATTAAATACTAACATTTCTGTGTTTGAATTTTAACTCTCCTTGAAACCAAATGCAATTTTCTGAAGAACAGTATCAACAAAAATATGAAGTACAATTCTGCTCCAAGAAGTGACTTCTAAAAACAATATATTCTTGCTGAACAGATTTATCATTGCTGCAATATAAGTAGTGCAAGTGCCACTTTATTCCAGAGCTTTTGCTGGGCAGGACAAATAGAACTCTATTGTTGGCATTACAGAAATGGTACATATGGGTATATGCTGTTGGAACATAACTAGAATAGGTGATTAAGTTTCACCACAGTGCCAAGATCAACTCTCCGTCACCAAGAAGTTGATAACAAGACCTGATAGATACAGTATATTAGAGAATAAAGTGATTTCCGAATTCTTTATTATTATTGATGAGTACTGATTCTCAAAAACAAGGTTTTAAGATTTTCTGTGAATTTGCAGAACTACCTGTTTGGTTACATACACTGACATTTTCATATCTAAAATGGGTTTGAGCCACACAGAATCATTTGGAGTCCTAAAAGGCAGCTTTAGAGTAATTTAATAGTAAAACTGCAATTTAGGTATGCAATATGCTCAAATTCAGAGCAATAAAAACAAACAAAAATGTTGGTGGACAAGCTTTTAGTAAAAAAACATCTGCCATATCCCCTCAGGACTTTCATCCTTTCGGATTTTTGCAAATTTATGTGGCTCCCATTTACTTTTGCAGAAAGAAACAACTTGGAAAATACAATTCAAAAACTACTCAAAATACAATGAGAATTTTTGCTTTGTACATCTGCCTAATTTCTTACATTCTTTAAAGAAGGCAAATCAAAGCCCTCCTACAAATCTCAGCAACTGAGAAGGTTGGAGCACCTCTCCTATGAGGCCAGGCTGAGAGAGTTGGCGCTGTTCAGCCTGGAGAAGAGGAGGCTCCGGGGAGACCTGACAGAGACCTTCCAGTACCTTAAAGAGGGCTGATAAGAAAGATGCGGAGAAGCTCTTTAGCAGGGTCTGTTGAGATAGGACGAGGGGTAATGGTTTTAAAATAGAGGGAGATAGATTCAGACTGGACATGAGGAAGAAATTTTTTACAGTGAGGGTGGTGGAAGACTGGCCCAGGTTGCCCAGAGAGAAGGTGGATGCCCCATACTTGGAAACGTTCAAGACCAGGTTGGACAGCGCTCTGAGCAACCTGATCTGGTTAGAGATGTCTCTGCTTCTTGCAGAGGGGCTGGACTGGATGGCCTTTAAAAGGTCTCTTCCAGCCCAAATTATTCAATGAGTCTATGATTTTATCTAGAATACCAAACATTTGTTTCCACTGTACTGATTTCCTACGGAAATTGGAAAATCTATTACCAACATATTTCTAAACAGTGTTTATGTATTGGCCAATTAACCTGAGCAAGACTTGTGTCTTGGTTTTCAGAGGGACCCATTATGTTGATGAAACTACAGGTTCAGTAGCCGTGAAAGGGAAAATACAGAATGCTTTGACCTGCTAGCAGCTTATCTTTTCTTTGCTGGTCCACCCCCTGTTATTTTCTTCCTATTACTTAGCACTTCCATGATCTTTCTCAGCTTCTCTGAGCTGTGATACTCAGGACGGACTTGAGTCTAGACAGGAACAAAGCAACTTGTGCTATCCTCAGATGCAGCTATCGTGACTTGTCCCCTCCCTAGATAACACAGAAACTGAAGTAGTCTTGTGGGAAGTGACAAATGGACTTTTGGTCTTAATCCAGTGTTCAGAGACTTGGTTTTGTGACTCACCTCACAAGTAAACCCACTGAGAACGAGTTTACATAGACCAGCTTAAATATACACCAATCTCATGCTGCTTGGCAACCCAGTACTTAGCAAACTGAGTGAAGACCCTCTCTAAAAGAAGACAGAAAACTGCTGCTTCAGTCAAGCAGTCCAACAACTTTGAAGGTTTCCACATGTAAGCAGATAACATCATACAAATTAGTTTCTCCTGCCCCCCAAACTAAGATCTACATGTAGATAATTAAAAAGCATAGAGAGATCCGTAGCTAGAAGCACTTTCATGAACCAGATGCGTCATCTACTAGTTTGCCAGCTTATGAAAAACAAAAGGAAGTTTCTTACCCAGAGGCTGATGGCCCCACCTGAATTCAATATTTGCTTAATTCTCAAAGATAACACTGATTGGAAAGATAAATGTTTGGTTAAACAGACTACTTACTCTTTTGCCTGGTTCTCCTTGCTCACCTTTTTCACCTTTTACGCCACCGGGAAGACCCTGGACACACAAACGTCATCTTAAACTGAGCCCAGAAGCCCAAGTAGAATGAATTTACAGTTCTGATACAGATGCAACAAAGAAGAACTAAAAGAGAGCTACTCACAGGAGGGCCTTGTGGCCCAGGAAGTCCTGGTGGGCCTGGATCACCTGGAATACCCTGTCAAGCATGGGCAAAGAAAAAGAGGATTAAAGCCTCCATCACTCCCTAATAGCTCAGTTTTTTTTTTAATAGAATCTTTTTTTTTGCTGTCATTTAGATTTCCAAGTACTATGAACAGTAAAGGATCATATTTATACTTTCTTTGTGTGGAACTTCAAGTTCATCTATACATTTTATTAACCACTCATCCTGTTTATTTAGATGATTCACTCCACTAAGACACAACTGCCTCCTGTGTGCACTGCAGCAGCTGGTTTGGTGGCCTGCAGCTGCAATACAATAATAAAAAGAAGGAAGAAAAAAACAAAACGAAAGAAAGAAAGAAGAAATGCCAGATCCTGCTGAAATTACAGGAGCAAGAGCCATTAGATTACTAGTAATTTTCAAAGTTGTGAGGCCATCAGGATCAATAGGGTGTTCATCTGAAACGTGACACAGGTTCTCTGTGTTCAAAAGGAAGGGTTTCTATTTTGTCTTGTTACTCCTCTCTGCAAGTTTTTTTCTCTAGGTTAATGGTGAAGAGATTTAAAGTTATGGGTATTGAATCTGCAAAAGGTTTCTGTGCAGTTTCAGTTATTTTCTTAGAGGCCTCTCAGACTTTTATAAGCCCATCTACACCCTTGGTTTTTCAGTAAGAGATCATAGGTGCAGGTATACACCAGAATTTTGTGTCTACTTCACAAAAAGTAAGTGTAATGTTGAAATTTTTTACTGATCGTGTACTATCAAGCACAACCTTTGTTGAAATAGAAACAAATTTTTAAACTTTGAAATCATTGTTAATTTTGGTCAAAGACAATGCACTCAGACTGTGTTTGGAAGTCTTAGAGCTTTAAAAGGAATGTAGTTAGAATACTTCTATTTTGTACATTTATATAACTTAATGCAAATATAGTTAGTCCTTCAGAGGTCCCTGATGAGAGGCAAATTACTCTGACCCTAATAAAGTCACATGAACTTTTGCTTCAACTACAGTGTGGTCAAAATGTCACCTTGTGTTTTCTTAGAACTATGAAGACAGTTAGTGCTGCTCTTTACCTTCCGTCCTGCTGCTTTGGTATGCAGCAGTATTTTATTTTGGCAGGGTGTAGGACAATTCTGCCCTTCTTCTTGATCAAAACCATTCCTTTCAGAAGAACATTAGGCACCACCAAGGCATTCCCTAGAGCTATCCACTGATGTACACTTGCAATGCACAGTCATCCTAGAAAGGTCTCAGTCTCTGGTTTTGTCTCTGTCTTAGCATTTATGGGTGGGGAAGGATCCACACAAATCAAACCAACAGTTTGAAGCTTACTGTCATAATATGGCTTGATATTTACTTTTAAGAGGCCAGAAACAGGAAAAGCACTTTATTCAGACCACAAGAAAGACAGATCCTGGGGCATCACTAATGACAAAAAAAAAAAAAAAAAAAAAAAAAAGAGAAAAAAAATAAAAGAAATTGAGCTAAAATTTTTGAAAGACTTCTTCACAATGGATTACATAGCTGGTTAATTAATGGGAATCTGAATCCCAAGACAGCTTTGAAAATCCCAGTCTGGGTGTTCCAAGAAATGAGAATATTTTAACTGCTTTTACTGTTACAATGAACTTTCCCTAAGACAGTTTCTTAAGAATAGTTATTTTACTAAGGGAAGTAACTGAGCTAATGTGACTGGCATGCCTTCTGTTAAAGGAAAAGTACTCAGGCCTGAAATAGTCAGTACTTTGAGAAATATAGCAGAACCTCTGCAGGAAGCAGGATGAGAGTATACACGAGCCAAACCAATGGAGGCTGCAGCTTGATCACGTACTCGTGGCAGACGGATATAGCTTCCCCACTCACCTGATCTCCTTTCTGAAACTCAATGTCATTTGGTCTCTTCTGTTCTCCAATTTGTCCTGGTGGCCCTGGAGGTCCCTGAAGACCTTGTTCACCCTAATGTGCAAGAAGATGGCGGTTTGTTACAGGCAATACGAGCCAAAATGGCATGCATAAGTATTTTGAAAATAATAAGTAAAATTATCATCATGATCACCTACTCACTTTTTCACCTTTGGGTCCTTGGAAATTCAAACCCATATTACCCTGCAAAAAGTATAACTCATCAGCCCTTAGAAGTCACAAATGAACAGAAAGAAAAACAAAACAGTTCACCACCACCATCAATGAGAGAAAGAAAATACCTTAGGTCCTGGCAGCCCTGGTGGACCAGGAGGCCCCTATTAAAAAAAGAAACAACAAAAAAGGTAATTTCCAAGCACTTTACATGTCCCCTTTTGAAAAAAATAGAACAAACCAAGTTTGCTACTTTGACTCCTGTGCATTATACCCACGTTGGCAACGCACTTTGCCTTCCTCTGAGAGTTCATGCTATTCAACTTCACAAATATGTAAGAAACTAGTTATTACTTTAAGTGAAAGAGTCAAATAAAATTAAATGGTCAGGTGTTAAATATTAAGGAAAGAATCACCCTGGTCCAAATAAGCTAAATCTTGTCCCTCAGGTTTCACACAAATAAGGAGCCTACACAAAGATTCAGCCTGATTTAAAGCAAAGAGGTCTGGGAACAGGCTGAGTGTTTCAAACACATCACATTTAAATGTGCACAGTGGCAGCTCCAGCGTGAACTGAAGGCACAGTTGCTGTTTTCTTCATACCAAATCTTGACTACCAAAATCTCTGCAATTTACTGACCTGCCTCTGAGGATGTGAAACAAAGTAACTGCCCTATTTCACACTCCATGGGTAACAGGTTAAAGAAACTTACTGTCAAACCTGGGGGCCCTGGAGGGCCAATTGGACCTGGTACTCCCACGGAGCCAGGCGGGCCCTGTTGAGAAAGCGGAGGAAGCTATTACAGAGGCACCTTTTTATGAAAAAAAAACAGTGAGACATGCAAAGTCAAAAAACCCCAACAGCTGGCACCTCATACACATCAAATCAGAGTAGCTGACCACTAACCTACCAATCTGTTCTTGTGGAAAGGCCTAAAAGAGTGTACATCGTGTCAGGAGTGTTCTGCTCTCAAAACCAATACATCTCTTTGGCTTGGATGAGGGAACACTTTTTTGTTTGTTTTGAACTACTTTTGCTCTTTCTTTCTCCCCATGCACTGAGAGAGAACAACAAAACACTTTGTATTTGTGATTCCTCCCAGCCAGAAACAGACAATAGGGAAGCAGAGATCAGAGGAGCAGAAATGCTAACAGGCTCAGTCTGGTCAGAATAGCCTGAGGCTTGCCTCTCTGTACCAGGAAATGGGAGTCTCTGGCTTCTGTCCAGTCCAGGCCGATAGACTCATTTTCTGCTCCCCTTGTTCTTCCACTAAAGCAATGAATGGCTCAGTGGGGAAGCACAGGGCCTGGAGTCACTAGCTGTTTTCACAGAAGACTGCTGGGAGAACAGACACACTGTTCAGGAGGTGCAATATGAGGAGAACAGCGGAGACATTACCCTCTCTTCCCAACATCCAAAATAGTGGCTACAGCCCAGAAAGGCAGATGTTACTTGCTTAGGGTGAAGACGGGAAGGGAATTCCAGAACTGATACAGAGAATGTCTAGGAAGGGGGAACAGGCAAGGGAAACAGAAGTAAGTCAATAACTGAGTACTGCTGCCTGCTGAATACCACTTTCCTGACCAGGGGACCTTTCTGGCCTCTGTGGCAAGAGCAATATGGAAGCACTTACTTTCCGTCAAACTATAAAGTAGAGGTACATTAAATATGAGCCCTCCTCCACATAAACATATGGATCCTCTAGCACCACATGTTCAATTGTGCTGTAATGCAAATACTTTCCATGTTATCTTTTTGGCAGAACACAGTCTAATAGTACTTTACAGAACTTACAGGTATCCCCGGAAGACCTGGAAATCCTGGGTCGCCCTTCTGTCCTGGCAGCAAAGATGTAATTATTTCACCTGGTTCACCCTAAAAGAAAAAGAGCTGACTTTAATTAATAGCACATTTTACAACTCTTTATCACCATTCTCACTCCAAAGGACCCACAGTGGCTCTTAAGACCTCGAGAGACAGTCTCTACATCCTGCCAGTACTCTTTAATATAAGTACTAGATTCTCCAAAAATATCTCTTTTTAGGAGAGCGCCTTGCATATTTGGGGGATTCTTTAAATGGCTAAACTACCAACTATCAAAAGTTCTCTTTTTAGATGTACAAATATATCAGCATTGATTTAAATTCCAAAAGATTAGAGGACTGAAATACAAATGCTTCACAAAAGAAAGAGACGTTCTAGCTCCATCTGAAAGCAATGGATAGGACAACAGAAAAAAGGCTCATTCAGCTTTCTCCAATGTCCCACCTCATGAGATTAATGCTGAGTATGCTGTTATAAGTCATGCTTTGCATTCTGTATTGAAGCAGTTTCTTACTGATTTCAGGGAAGATCTTTGTTTTAAGAGTATATATTCTGATTAGCTTGCCTTTTAGTATCTTTAAAACAATTGGGAAGAAAAAAAAGCTGAGAAAAACAATTCAGCTTAATAGTCACCAGTGTTACGCTATCCTCTCAGAAGTTTATTTGAATGATTGTGTGGGTCAAGTTTCCTTTCAAATAGATTTGAACCAAAACTGACATTTTGGCTTATGCTCAAATAGGTCAAGGATACAATAAAAAACCCGTTAAAATATAAAAGGAGTCAGAACACTTACCTTCATACCTGGCAGACCAGGTGGTCCCTTTGTTTAAAAGAAACAAAAAACAAAAGAAAGATCAATAGAAATAAATAATTGGTATGTTATTTGCAAACCACTAATCAGATCTACACCATGAGGCAACCATTAAAAACAGAAATCTAAAAGAAGACATGAAAAAAAGAGAAAAATAAAATTTATGATCTTTAGAATCAAATGGAAAAACTAAAGAAGCACTTTCACAGTGAATGTTGAGCATTAAAGGGACTACATTTCCATTTCCTAGAAATTTGTTTCTTTATTGCTTCCTATTATCCATCCTGTCTACTACATTTCTTTCTGTTTGTACTTTTTGTTTATTAGCTTTACCACAACATGCAGCAGAAAAGCTCACTCTTTTACTGGATATCTAAAATATTCTGATTAACCATAAAAAATGAATATATTCTTATTTATTAAAAGATCCACTCCAAAAAGAGGCTGATATTTATCTGACCTTTCACAGATCTAGGTAGCAGTCTTTCAGTGGATTATAGAAATCTGTTACTTACAGGAGGCCCTTGTAAACCAGGAAAACCTGGACTGCCTGGGAATCCATGCTCTCCCTTAGGGATGAAGAAAATGATTAGCCAAAACCAAACCAAAACATAACAAAAACAATTAAACAAATTTTGACTGAAAACTTCAGTTTCATTGTTAGCTTATGACTCCAGGGTACCACGTTGTATTGCAACAAGCTATAGGATAAACAGTTTGTTAAATCACACAACTGACTGAAACAGAACTTTCCATATTCAGATATTTCTGCACACTTCCGGGCAAAATACTATAGTACAGAAATGGAAGATACACGCAGTGCTATAGAAGATCAACTTCTCTTATGGAAAGATCATAACCTGAAGCTAAGTAAGATGTTAGAATGAAAGTGACTCCTTCCAACAAGGATACTGAATCAGTATTTTCATTGCAATGTTAATAAAAATCAATAATTAAAAGGTCACACTCTTAGGTAATGAGTTTTCCTTGGTAGCAAGAGTCTACTACAAAGATGAGATGCAGTACAGGATCTAATTATCAGACATTCCTCTCAGTTGTTAGCTATAAAATTAAGGATTAGAACAAAGAATTTAACTACATTGGCCGCAGATTATAAAAGTTGTGCCTTGGTGCCGGCAATTTCTGGCAAAACTCGTGCTTTAAGTACCAGACCAGGACCCCTTTTCTCTCAGATGTATGTCTGAGTTACCTTGGAATTACCCGCAGAATTCAGTAACAGCAAGTACTGCTGCACATACTAAACTAAAACTATTGGCTACAGCCAGGAGAACAAGAGCTCTTTATCATATTATTGTTGCATTGTTAAGAATTTTAAGGGGATTCCACCTTTGTTCCATTGCATCCTGGGATACCCTGAGGTCCTGGTGGCCCATCTTGTCCTGGTAATCCCTTTAAAGTGGAACAGAAGAAAGAAGAGTTAGCTTGTAGGATGCTGTTCTGGCCCTGAAAAACAAAAGGGAACAGATTCCTAGTCTATACAGCCCGTTCCTACTCACAGGAAGTCCTGGTGTTCCTGGAAATCCTGGAAGCCCTGGCGGTCCCTAGAAGGAAATTAACCACATGTGTTTTAAACAGTATGGTACAAATGGATGTGCAAAAGGATTTACCAGGATTTACTAAATGTAACCTATTTGTGCATACATAAGTAAAGAAAAACAGAAACACATGAATCATCTGAAAAAAAAAAAAAAAGAAAGCCGTACTGGACAGCCATCAAGGTTCTTACCCTTCTTTCAGGGAAATATCCACAAAAACATAGAGAAGACAATGCAGAACAACAAAAGTAACAGGATGTAGATATACAGATAAGATAAATGAACAGTTATGGTGCAGAAAATGGATGTGTCCTCCTGAAGTCTGATATGAATCAATTGTCACTAGCTGAGGGCCCTGACAAAAAGAAACAGCAAAGGCACAAACCCTAAAGGTTTTCCAGATAAATCAACCTTTCCTGTATCGACCCTACATATACTGTATCTACTTCAGAATAAATTGAAGCAAAGTTACCGGAGCATGTTTAGGTCCTGCATAGCAAAACAAATAAAATACTATTGGGGCCACTCTCCATAATGAGTTCATGAAAGTAATACAAACAATACATAAGATTGTATTACTTATGCAATGTTATATTACTTATAGAAAGTAATGAAATATTTTCTAGCTGGTAGATAAATTATTCTTCAGATTTATTTTTTTTTCTCCCTATAAACCACCACTAGTGTGAGGACCCACTCAATGCCCGGCAGTCTTGATCCGTAATTCCAACATATCACCCGAGAACCACACCATTACTTACTCTGATTCCTTTGGGTCCAATAGGCCCTGGAAGTCCATCATCACCCTAAAAAAAAAAAAACCCAAAACCAAACAAACCAAAAAGAAAAACCACACTCAAGTTTGCAGTCTGCCTTTCTATCAAATTAAACTGTAAGCATGATAAAATTTATTCTACGTGTTTATAGTAAGTGGGCTAAAAGTTATATTAGCTGTCATTTCCTGAGTAAAAGGTTTAAAAGTATTTAATTTTGCACATTGGACTTTAAGTTGAAAAGTATTTCTTACAGCTGATAAACCATGGAAATGGTGGGTTTTTTGTTTTTTTTTTTAAATCAAAGCTATTTAAAATTGCTTACAAGCAGATACCGGTCATGTGCTTTCAGCAAATATCCTGCAATGACCTCTTGTGGGCAAAATAAGATACGCAAGATTAAATGTGAATGATACTGTCCCATTATTATTTTGTATTATGATAATGCGGAACTTCACATCAAAATCTTGAGAAGAAAAGGCACTTATGGAATAAAGATATAATCAAAGTTTCTAGTCCAAGACTCCTCTGCTGTTTCACTCTTGTTACATCAAATTAATATTTTCTTTTAGCGTTGACTTTGCTTCTTTTTGATGTGCTTCTGTAAGTTTACATTGTGAGCATTTGCAAAAGAAATGGCAGATGGTGGATAATCTCGTGCACATTAAATACAAATGCATTCAGAGAAAGGCTTTTCAACGTTTTGATGCTATATTATACCATCCGAGCAGAATGATGTAATTCTATAGCAAACAAATACAAACTGAAACCCTCCAGGGAAAGCAAGGAGCATTCCTGAGTTGTCTCCTGCTATGAGGTTCAATAAGGCCTTCATTTGCATTGTCCCACCCAAAACCAGCCCAAGAATGCCACCAGGTGCAAACAGTTTACCTGTGCGGTGGGACGCCTGTGGGCAGCTAACAGCCAAACACCTCTCTTACCAGTAAACCAAGCCACGGAGTGCATTATGGCAAGGACTAATAAGACTACATCGTGCACCTTGCCAAACCTGTTCTCTGACCTTAAATCGCAGCACCAAGTAAAAGAATACAAGCATGGAAGCATATGTGTAGGCGAAGAATAGGAAACTTTGAGCAATCTTCCTACGGTTGACTATTCAAATCAACTGAACAAAAAACCTGTATCATATCCCAACATTTGAAGATTTTGACTATCAAACCAGTGATAATCAAGAGTTCTGGAATGATTTAGGTTCAGCGCTACAAGCAAGCTAACACCTCCTAGCATTTTCATGCTCTCCAAGAGAATTTGGACTTACCTTCGAGCCTCTTGGACCAGGTGGTCCTTCCGGTCCGGGAAACCCAGGCAAACCTGGCTGTCCTTCCAAGCCTGGGAATCCCCTTTCGCCCTACAAAAAAAATAGGTAGTGGTGGAAGTGCAACATGACAAAAGCACAAGTTACGATAGAAAAATCCAGAAAATAGTATCTTTCTAGTTTTCTGTAGGAAGTCATCATACAGACAAACAAACACTGTAATTAAACATCTCACCTGCTTAGCTACAGAAACTCCTGAACATATACATGCATTGCAGCCATCTCACATCTTCAAGAAGACAGCTGCAGAGAACTGAAGACTGGGGATCACAAGCAGACAGAAGCATCTAACTGCAGCCTTGAGCACAATATGCAAAAGGCAATATTAAGGCTTTGCTCATCTCCCCCTTATTTGCTATAAGCAGCTGTATGCTGAGCACGACAGCAGTATTAAGTCCCATTCTTAAATCCTGATTTTCTCTCTGTACTGCTTAGGTAGGTGTTTTGTATTCCACCGTGGGGGCAGAAACTTAGAAGTTGCATTAAAGACATTTACAAGATGCTGAGTTCTCAGAGAACATAACAGGGCTTCTCTTCCTGCCTTCTTCTCCAGTACTTGCTATACTGCTTCCTTGGAAACACAAGAGAAAAACCTTTTGGATGAGAGATTAAAGACTGTGTGCAAGCAAGAGCTACAACCTTACAGAGGAAACAGCTAAGCAGTACTTAGTCCTACCTGTACAGTGAGACTCAAAGATTCCTTGGATAGGAATGGACAGCTCATTAACTGATCTGCTAACGTGACTTTCCTATTAATTAAAATGCAAACATACTCCTTGTTTGCTGTAGGTCACATACTGCTCTCTTACAGAGGACAGACATCTTTTCTCCCCTGAGGAAATGCTGAAATGGCATCATAAATTGAGGCTAGCTTCAGTTTGACAGTCAGGCTCCAGATGTTCTTTTTTGCACAGCAAGTGCCAGGCTGTACTTTTGCATGGAGCTGTGCAGCTGGCGTGCATCCGAAAAGCAAGACCGGAGGAGTGTTACCATCTCAGGCCGGGATACGAAAGGGTTTGTGTGTTCCTGAAGAAGGAAGGAGGAGGAATTTGGGAGTGCCAGATAAAAAAAAACCACCACATTAGGCAGAGCCAGACTTTGGCACAAGCTCTGGCAAGAACTGTGTTTGCACACTATGGAAATACACTTGCGTGAAAGAGGCATGTCAGATGTGTCAGGGGCTAGCTAGGCTACACAACACCTACTAATTGCAATTTGGTCATACTTGTCACATTTTTGTTAGAGAAAGCAACACCTGCAAATGGTTACTGGAACAGACTTAGCAGAGGGCTGGCTTCGTGTGTCACCTAAGGCTGAAGAACTGTTCTCTAAAATGCAACTACTCTGAGGTCTCCACTCTAAGTCGTGACAGAACTCAGAGGCCAAGGCTTTTAAAGTGAAAAAGAAACACACAAAGCTAAACAGTTAAGCAAGAGAAATACAGGAGGCAACAGATGCTGCTAGTAAACTGCACTATTGAAAAAAATGAAGTGAGCATTTTCCAAACTCACTTTGAAAGTGAGCAGCAACAATGAGAGCCTTGCATGAGGAAACTGTTGCTAGAGCAACAGAGTTTACCAGCAAATTACCCCCAAGAGTGAACAGATTATGTGAAGGACTATGCTTGGGAACAGCTGAGGGAGAATACCAGACATTTCCCAAGGGAAGTGTATCAAACTAACTACAGAGGAAATAGCTGCACTATAATCACTATTTTTGATCAAAGAATTGGTTGGAGAAAGAAACATGGGCACATCAGGTAGGGGGAGAAGCCAAGCTGATCCAACTCTCCAGAAGACAGATGATGTTGGGAGGATTTTTCTTATTCTCTTCTACTTCATTAGCACATAGAAGGATTTCATAAGCAAGAACAGTTTTCAGACATTGCTTCAGCCTCCAGACTTCTCCTGTTGCACACCTTGCATATACCATACTGTTTTCACGACGAGTCAGATTCTACAAGTTTGCCAGGAAAAACTGCCTGCTGTCTTGCAAGAACATACTGAAACTGGAAAGACATTTTAAAAGTCTTCCTCAAAAAGTCAGTGTCAAAAAAGGACATTGTAGCATCGGGGATGAGATTGGAGTCCCTGGGCAGTGTGCAATGTATTTTTTTTTAATAGACACAAAAATTGACAGTCACTAGACAGTTTCACTTGCACATAAAGAACTGAAGAAGTCCAGGTACTTTTTGTTTCAGACTAGAAGCTACTAAAGAGAAACAGAAAAAGGAAAGACATAGATCATCTCAGATCTCATCTTCCAGTCTTGAAAGTACAGGATTGTTTCCTTAGCAAAATAAAGATGCATCAGCTATAAACTGTCATTTCCATACTGGAACTGGCTGCCCAGGGAGGTGGTGGAGTCATCATCCCTGGAGGTATTTAAAAGACATGGTATTTAAAACAACATGGCACTTAGGGACATGATTTAGCAGTGGACTTGGAAACATTAGGTTTATAGTTCGACTCAATCTTAAAGGTATTTTCCAACCAAAATCACTCTATGACTTCTCCTTGGGGAATGGCCGAGGAGTCAGGTTCTGATCTGGTTTAGTGATAAATCCAGAGGAGCTGGCAACGTAGTTCCTCAGTCAGCTACACAGATGTGGCAAAACTATCAGCTTGTAAGCCTGAACATGACTATTGCTTGGGGGGATAGAAGAAAAATAGTTGGGAAACACCCTAAAGTTATGCTTTAAGCTGTAGCAAGATATAGCCAATTCAACTAGGACACAGAAAAATTTGGCATAGGTCTATGTACTCCAATAATAGAGTTCATAAGCATTTAAGAAAACAGGAAAAGATGCACTTTAAAGTATGCACAAGTAATTTACATTTCTAGAATTTCTTACTGAAACATAAATATTTATAAATAGAAATTATAGGCTGAAAAACCAAGATATTTATTTACAGAGATGTGGTATATTTGTGGGGAAAAAGAACCAACAACAACCAAAAAAAAGAGCAAAAAAGTGTTCAGGAAAGCAGCAGTTGAACAGTCCATTTTGATGACTAAATACATGCAAGAACCTGGCTGTAACATTTGGCAGAGGCACATACCCGCTTCCTGCCCTTGCTATGAAAATAGTGAACATCAGAATGAGTCTAAAGACAGTTAACTATGCGTGGCTACTTAAAACTAGATTCACATACAAATGTCTGAGTAACATTAAAAGATGTACAGCATGGAAGAAGCGATGCAACAATCATTATCCTCTCCCTTTCTAAATGATAGGGTGAAAATAACAGCAGCTTCAGATCCCAATACCAGTCAGCATAAGTTCTTCCTCAACTTAAAGAGCATTAACTTAATAGAATTAGAATCATATTATATATAATCAAGACCTCATTCAAAACAAACACACCAACCAGACACAAACAGTAGTGTTAAAGATTAGTTTAATGCAATACAAAAATCCCCTGACATGACCTGTAGTCTTCAAAATACATCACATTTCTGCAGAATATCATCTGTGACTTCTTTTCTAAGATGAAACAGTCGAGGCTTAATGGTCAGGAGTCATCTGCCAGGGTTGTAAATCTTTCAGAATACAGGGCCATATAAGTGCAGTTCAGGCCTATGGGGTGTGGATTTCTTGTATCTGTGTACAAACGCAAAGTATCTGAAATACTTTCAGAGCTCAGATATTACAAGTTGTTCCTGCTAGAACCCCAGGCACCAAGCTTGTATGACATCATATATTAGGAACTTGCAACCCAGTTGAGTCTTTGGAGTTGCAGCCCTTACACATGGTGATCAACAAACCCAGGCAACTCAGCACCTTCTGAAGTTGTCCTTCAAGAGGCCATGGACTAACCATACGTAATAACTACAGAACAGCTTCCCAATCAATGTGTTTAATTTAATTTGAATGGGCTAAACCCAGTAGCCCTGCTTATCAAAACCAGCAAAAAGTATTTGCAGTTATTTTGAGGGAGAAGCTCCAGAGGAGAAACAGGAATACCCAAGCTAAGGGAGGTACAAAAGCCTGCTGCCAGCCTACTTTAAAGCAAAGCCACAGTAGTCCTGGGGTACATGGCCTCTTAGTGGCCAAGATGCATGCAGCTTGCTTGCCATAGCCCTTGGCTCTTCTGTCTTCATCAGCTGGAGCAGCTGATATTCAGTCCCAGCCCCCTCCAGCTCCCCAGTCTCTGCAGAGCTGATCTCATCAGCATCTTGGGATCTTCTTCTCAGCTGAGGGAAAACCAGCCCAATAATCTACAAGTCTTACTGGTCTTAGAAATTGCTACATGTGCAGTGTCTATTGTGTTTATTACTTCAGCTATCTTTTATTCATGAACTAGCTTTTAAGCATTAAAGCAGGTTAATCTCAAAAGTGTGAGCAATATTTATTTAAAAAACCATCATAATCCAGTTCCTTAAGTGAAAAGCCACTATACACTTCTTTTCCAGTTGAAAAATGAGAGCAATTCCTGTACGTACTCGGATGTAGCTGCTTAATCATTTGCTTCAGTTTTAACACTCTAACTAGATCCAGTTCACTACTGAGCAGCTTACTGTGAGTAACAACAACAAAGATTTGTAAGGAAAGCACTATGGATGTCAGCGACAGAACTCTTGTGGTTCCCCAGAGCTGAACTGCTAAATCCATCAATGCATCAAATAGAGTGTTCTGTAATTACAGGGTAACGTAGTGGAGAGTGTGCACATATGATCAAACCAGTTCCACTAGCAACACATCATACCTAGGAAATATGGGCTTTGCTTTTCTTTGTTCCTTTACATAAAGTGTACATGATTGTCTGCAAGCTTCTGAAGGGCTGTTTAAAAAAAAAAAAGAGGACAAAAAACCTCTGGTAACTCTGAAAACTTGCTATCAAGGAAATATTGTTCTTTATTAGGTATGTAAATTGGAAACATACTTGAACTAAAAGCAAATAAATGCCAAGGAATGACATCTGTCTGGAGCTATCTAGATGGCAGATGTGGCCCCAAGATTACTCTGGATTTTGGACATCTGCCTTGTTTAACCTCTGTCAATAGTAAAATTCTATGTCAGCACATTATAGTGCCAATGCAGTGACTGATTATTTTGCATTGCTTTCGTTCATTTGAGGTTACACTTGTTTATGCCATGTCAAAAATCACCTTTGAAGTGTGTTTAATCTAGAGCACTGAAGCTCTTCTAGAACCTTGCTGAGATAGGGTAAGTGGTTTGATAAGACAGGCTTATCAAACTCACTTATCAGTTCACACCTTTTAAGCCAACTCCATTGTACCTCAAGTAAACTGTTTACAAGATTAAGGGTGGAAGTGTTTCATGCAGTCTCTCCCCCTCGCAGTGATCACATCACATTTATTCCCTGTGACAACAGCAGTTGCATGGGAACTATTTAACCACAATTTACTTACGAGGCTTCCATACTTGAGAAAAGGCTCAAATCAGGCAAGTGCTGAGCTGTGCATTACATCGCACAGTAACTAAAAGAAGTGCTGGGCACCTGCTGTTTCCTCAAAGGAAAAAATTGTAAAACAATAAGAAATAACGGTGATAGAAACATGAAGTACTGCAGAGGCATATTGAGCTCAGGCAGTGAGACTTGGTCTGAGAATACATGTTTGGCCATTAACTAGCTGCTTACTTGGGTGGCAGCTCTGTACGTTGGGAAAGCTGTATCTGAACTGTGTCACTTCCCCATCCCAGCTGAGCACCTAGACAGTAACAGCAGTCATCTCAGTACACAGTTACACAAGTCATGAGGTAAGAAACAGTGCAAGTTCGGGGCACACTAATGAGCGTCAACTACTTATGAGCAGGTAATGCAAGGAAAGTGGGAAAGCAACCCACACTCACTCTGCTTTTAAATTCCCACTGAAGCATTATTAGCAGAGATTATGGTACACAATCCACACCTTAGCTTGCCCACTCTAACTAGTTAGCATAGGCAGGCCTTGGCAATAAACAAGAATTCTTCCTATTTTACTAGAATTTGTGTCTTTTCTTTTTTTTTTTTTTTTTTACAGTCACATAGCTGGAGGAATTTCTCAAGAATTCCCATTCTTGAGAAAATAATGATATGAAATTCTGTAGACCAGCAGATGGACCAGTCTGACTCAATACTTGAAGCTGTTAGAACAGCTATGCTCGCTGGTGCATGCCCATACTATGGGGTCAAAGAAAATAAGACATGAGCAAGAAATAAAAGCTACAACCCATAAGCTTCTGTTGTCTGAAGTTGGCATATGGCTCAGTGGTTTGTGTGTTGGTCTGCCAATGGGGGGGTGGGGAGAAGAAGAGATATTTACCTTTTCACCTTTTACTCCACTGCAATCACATTTGGATAAAGATGTACATCCATGGCAAGCCTTAAAGACAGAAGCAAAAACAAAAGTGAGATGTTTTTAATCAGCATAAGAACTACATGAAGTTTAATACTATTACAAAATTTAGTGTAAAACAATCCTACAGAGCTTCTCACCTAGCAATTATACATGTGTTCAAAGCAGTTAAAGTTCAATCACCTTTATTAACAGCTATGCTTGTACATAAATGTATTACAGTTTCCCTGGAAATTTTAGAATTTTAAATCTATGCTTAAACACCATTTACTCTAAGGCAAAGTACAATCTAACACCTACAAAGAGGTCAGAACTTGATTAAAACAGGCTCTTCAGCATGTGCCTCCACACTGAGAAAAGTCTAATTATGGTTCCCACCAGTAGATGTCAGGTTTTGCACAGGAGTTTAGCCAAGTCTGATGCTTACGAGCACATTTGTGATAGTTATTGGAAAAATACTTACCACATAATTAATTCTTCCTTCCATCTCTCAGTTATTGAGAAAAGGTTTTTAAAGAAAACCCTTAGATTTCATCTAGCTGCATTCACATTCCATTAGAAAGCATGACAAGTCAGCTACAACAGTCCCTAGCATAAGGCTAGTGACAACCAGATATTAAGCGGTCAGAGGAAGGAGATATGGAAGCTTGATTCACAAAGAAGATCCAAGTTAGGTAACCTTTCCACACCACGTTTGCTTAGTTCATATTCTTTCTCCCCCATCCTAACATGGGATACTCACAAGAGCTCTGTGTTAATTTCAGAGATGTGTTTACAAAGTGATATTTCTAGAATAAGTGATTTTTTTTTTGTAGAATATCTCTCCATAATACAGTGGTCATCAATTTTTGAACTTCTTCATAGTTAAAAACCATGACCCACATTAGAAGATGTGCTACCTAAAACACTTTAAGGCTTGACTTGTCCTGAGAACAGGTGCGGCATTTTATTAAAAAAAGAAAAAAAATACAGCACATACTTCAATAATTTAAAACCCTGAACATTACTCTTCTTCCCCAGTAACCTACAGAGAACATTATGTACAAAGTTTCAATCAAGCAGACGACCAGTTGGTGTGTCAGATCTACAGTACACCCACACTTGAATTCTTGTCTTCATTATCACAGAAGCATTTAGAGACATGACCCATCACCTACCTGGCACTAGGAATGTCCTGGCTCTTAGCCTAAACACACTACCAAGCTGAAAACTTGACTGAAAACACAGAGGTACCTTAGTGCACCTGGAGCTACATAAACCCAGGATCAACTGGAGCACCTCGTAGCAAAAGGCAGAGCTTTGACTTTTCAGTACAGCAGCAGCGCTACACAACATGACTAGGGCATCCCTCCAAATCTGCCATTCAGCTTTTGCCATCAGTTCCTTGATTTGATGCATATCAAAACTCAAAATTCTTAGTTACAGGGGTTTATTGAGCTACCTCCTAAAGCAAAATTGAATCTTACTAGCCAGTTTAGGTTTTCAAAGATCAAACTGGACAAAGCCCTGACCTGGTAGCTGACCTTGTTAGGAGCAGGGTGTTTGGCTAGATGCCATTCTGATGCTTCCCTTCAATCCAAGTTATCCTGTGAATTTGCTATCAGATCCTTTTCACTTTTAAAAGTGGATTTCAAAAAAAGCAAGTTCCTTGTGAACCGGTTTTAGGATTAATTTAGTTAACAAAGATTCATTTAAAAGGGATTAACCTTAGTTACATGCGCTATTCCCTTCCCTCAGAATACAAGCCTAACACAAAGAAACAGCACTGGCTTCTTAGTACGAGGATGGCACAGCAAGAGGTACATGAAAGCCTTTGCTGCCTCCAAGAGGCAGGGGAAGGAAAAAAAGGAAATCGGTACTTACAAAAAACCACCAAGAGCTAGCTGTGCAGTGGTAAAATGCACATAGGCTAAAATAACACATACATGGAAAGCATGATCAAGATGCTACATAGCATAAGGAGGTTTTATTAAGGTTACAGACCAGAAGAGACTCACTCACTCTTCCTCACACTTTCTAGAGTGTTTCTAATAGAAGTTTCCTGAGTTTTCAGGTACAAAAGAACTGTTGGGGTAAACAGGGAGAAAAGGAAGCTGGAGGGGGAAAAGGATGGTTTGAGATTACATTACTTTTTTTAAACCTGTAACTGTCTTCCAAAGTCACTTATATATTCAGACTGGATTCCTTACACTTTGAGCAGCCTCTTGGCACATACAACTAGTCTGTCTTGAAGAGTCAGGTGCACTCACTGAGTGCGTTTTGGATATCCAGTTCAGATGCATTACTTGCAAGAAGGAAACATGGTCTTTCCCAGACAGCAGCGAAGGGAAGCTAAAAAAAAATCTGTAATCAGAAAACTCTCCAAATACCCACTGTAATCAAATTGTAGTAATTTTTGGCTTAAATCCTGGGAAAATCTATTCACACAAAAGCTTATCAAGTAGTATTCCCTTAGCCTAGTCACTTATCTTCCTGTACAAAAGCTGTACTTGGCAGATTATGTTTCTTATTTGAACCAACATGTATCCCCACCATATTAAGTGTTTGTTTTGTTGTTTTTTTTTTTAACTAAACAGTTTGAAGACAAAAAGCCCTGAGAATTTGTACTATATCAAGATCAATTAATGCCACTTACAGGTCATATTGAAGTATAGCACGAAAACCAACATAGGGTAAAACATGTTGGCACAGAAAAAAGCTTAATGACCTACTCTAAGTGAAAACTTTCTTCTTGTTTAGACTTTTCAATAATCTCAAGGCCTTTCTTACTTGGAAAAGCAGGCACAAGAACTGTGCTACAGGAGAATGCATACTGCATAACAAGCTAGTACAAGTTTGAAAGCCACTCAGCAGCCACAGGCTAGAGATTTCTGATGTCACAGATTTAATTTGCATCTCATATTAATGCAAAGAAAACTCAGGCTCCATGCTATGCATAGCAACACTTGGAATTTCTCCTGCACACCAGCAATAAGTTATCCACATCTCAATTAAAGAAAGCAGATACAATGACTACAACATTTCAAGCATTGAAAAATCTACATTAAGATTTAGATGGCTATGATCAGTAAGTTTGCCCTTAGTAACAGCTTAACCATCAGTAGTTCTAAAAGTTACATGACTTACTGTGTTTTCAAACACAGAAAATTAAATGACTCCAAACCTCAGTGGTGCTCTGAGTTATACTTGGTCCATTTGTTACAGGTTGGGGAACTGAACAAGTCACCTGCTTTGTATCAGTCAGCGAAGCATTCAGTAGTCATTCAATTCCCAGCTCTGGCCAGTAGGACACACTGACCAGCTCACTGTTACATCCAATATTTTTGATCTTCCCTGTCACATAAGACAATCTCCACGCCTATTACAATCTTCCAGTTTTCAACTACATGAAGACGGGTAAGGAATCGAGGCAGCTTTTAAGAACAAGACTGAAACCGCTCAGATTTGCTTCTTACCTGCTGTTGCCTGCCCCGACTCCCCACCACGTACCTGCAAAGATGAACTCACTATCATTGCCATCGCCTTTGCTGTGACTCTGCATAGCAATCAAAGGGCTCTAATTAATCTATTCAAGTTTAGCTAATCCTTTCATTGGATTTCCTGACAGCTTCCACCCTATTGAATCCATGTGTGGAGAGCAAGTTCTTTTCATTACTATATAAAAGGAGGGATGGTATTGGTTTACTGGTCAAAGGATAATTCTTCCAGAACAAGCTCAGTCTTTTGTGTCTTACATTGACTGAGGAAAACTGCTTTATGCCACCAACAGAATGAGGTTTTTTTTGTTTGTTTTTCAGTTTGAAGAAAAAAGTACACATTTGAAACCAAAGTAACTTCTTACTTTTGGCCACAGGTTTGTTACAGTCAGCTCAGGGAAATGAACAAGCCTAAGTTATCGCCAAAATTTGTTTTTGCTGGAAGCCTGCCTTATGTGTTGGGCACGTTCCCCTCCCTTCTCATCAGGCCTAAAAATGCCAGTTACGAGGCAATCCCACCATATTCCACTCCCTCCCCACCTCCCAGCTGCCATTCACAACAGTATTGGACTAACATCCCTGGAAACATTCAAGGCCAGATTGGACAGGGCTCTGAGCAACCTGATCTGGTTGGAGATGTCCCTGTTCCTCGCAGGGGGTTGGACCGGATGGCCTTTAAAGGTCCCTTCCAACCCAAACCCTTCTGTGATTCTGTAAGTGATCTACCATTACACACAAGCAGCTGCAGGGAAACTAAACAGTTGGTTGTACTTATGTAGGGGATATCTAAACCCTGAAATGAAAGCATGCATTAGTACTTAAATAATGCATAAGTCCTTGAACATATAGGAATTTAACAATATTTGAATACTCTTTCCATTGGAAAGATTTCAGAGATAGGGAGGGAAGCCAGTTATTTACAAATTAGGAAGTCACAAATCTAGAAATTAATAATAAAGAGAAAGAGGTGCAACTTCTTACGTAAGGACAGTAGGTAAATCAATTATTGTCTTCGCAAATTATCAGAAGAGTTCTGACATGACCCAATTTGCTCAGATGAATTCTCAATCCAGATATCAAACAGTTGGATAAGAGAAATAAACAAGAAACAGTCTGAACATCTACAGACTAAGCAATTTCTTAACTCCAACATCCTCCTTATGCATTATTTTACCAGAATTTTCTGTTTGATAACCTCTCTCACTTCTAGAAGAGCATAGCATTGCTCTAGAAGAGCATTACTGAACCTACCTAGCAACGCAGTTTGTACTTACATGCTTTTCTTGACAGCTCAGTTCTGGTGGCAGCAAGAGGTCAAGCAAGAATCAAAAACTGATTGTGTACAATCCCTGATTTTAAATCCAGGTGTGGCCTGTAATGTATTAAGAATCTTAGAGATTTAAATGGCCACCAAGCTTCAGCATGCAACATCTGTTGGGACTAACATGCATACACCAGCTTCATAAACAGATGTCCTGAAAGGAACCAGACAGTTATTTGACACCACAACACTGTAAGCTACCTCATCAGGTGAGAAGAGTTCCCTCCAGCAGGGAAGACACACAGAAATCACTGAAAAAAAAAAAATCACTAACATCACCCTCTGCATTCAAATATGACAGCTTACCAGTCAGAAACACAAGAAAATATAAATATTGGATAATTCTATCAATATAAAGGCTGACTGCTGTTAGAAACTCACTCTGATTAAAATCAGCAAATTCAACATACAGGAAAGCACGTTACAAACGCCTTTGCCCTAGTAGGAAGAATACAGCACCCTTCCTGCTGTAACCACGCATAAGTCTCAAATTCAGTCATTCATACCTCCCTCTATTTATAACAGAAAATTAAACAGACAAAGTTTAAGCTTTACTGTGGTGATGCTCTTGAAGAACATACTCACATTTATCAGCTTGCCAAAAATCTGTGTAACAACACATCTGCAGTTATCTAGCTAAGGATTTACTGCTCATCCAGGTCAAAGATTTCACCATTCATCTTCAGCAAGTTGAGTTCCCTTTCACTTGCCTGGACATGAATATAACCAAGAAACAAAAGGTTTTGTGGGGATTTGACAAGCAGACTTAAAGCTGCTATTGTGAGCTCTAATTATGATTTCACATACATGCTCTTTAGGCTCAAAAAGAGCACAAGTCTCCAGATAACTGTTTATTACTCCAGTATCTGTGTGAAGTCAACTATGGCAGCAAAGCCATCGCAGCTCCATAACAAAAATGGCCATTCTTTTCTCACTGAAGCACTGTATTTATGAGCAGTAACACTTCTAAAGCAGAATCTGAATTAAAATATCATTACATACCCTTTTAAGTAATTGTTTCCCTCAATTTACCTAGCTAAAGATAGTAAGAGAGTAAGTTTCATGGCTTAAAATGTAAGATTCAAAACATGCTTGCAGAAGTTCTTGATCAGCTTTTTTTTTTTTTGAAGTCAGGGAACTTCTGACATGTAATTTAACCCGTTACCCCTTGAGGCATCATCTTTCTTTGAAGTCTGCAAGATCTGTTCAGACTTGCAGAGGAAGCTCTTAGCTGTAGTAGCCACAGTTCTGGCCACTGTGAATGAGAGCAGAGGCACATTAAAAACAGATCCCGAGACACCTGATGAACAAACAGTACTCCTTTTTCCTCTTCAGCGGTAGTACTAGGTTGTTTGCTCTTTAGATACCCAAACAGCTTACATTGTAGTAATAACATGAAGCATAACTAAGATTCACTAAGTCTAGTTACCAAATCCCAAACAAATGTTTTGATTATAGAGAAAGTTTATGGATCAATGCATTTTATCTCAGCATACAGTTACTATGATTTGTTGAAAATAAAGGCCTATTCTGGAAAAAACTAAAAATACAAGCAAGAAAACCTTGGCATAACTACTTTCAGAGTTTGCAAAACTTTAAGCAAATATGTCGTATGCTAAAAATATTGTGCCACAAGAAACAGACATGAGCTCTTTTCTGAAGAGAATTTAATTTTTCTGCCTGTTACTTTGTACTAAAATGATATGGAATTTTACTGCTTTAAATTGAGCTAATTATAGCTTTTAACACACAGTTTTCTGTAAAGGTTATCTTTCACAGCAGTTTCTAGTTAAAAAAAGACAATATTCACAGCAATAGATCTTTCCTTAGACCACTTGACATAATCTAACCACAGACAACTTTTGGACTCAATCTCTTTGCTTAATTAATGCCCAAAAGCTTGTTTAACTTCCGAACTGTAACTATTTGCTCATAAAGATTTCTCTGTATAAACCTGAGAGCAACACAGGGAACAACCTCTCTCACCTTTCCTGGAAGCTCCTAAGAAAGGCTGAGAGACAAGATCTACAGAAGTACTCACCTACAGATCTTGGCAGGAGCAGTGACCTGCCATGCAGGAGCTGCTGCTGCCGCACAAAAGACTCAATTGGCAAACAACGGGAGCAGAAGGGCAGGACATTCAAATGCCTCAACTGCTGATCAGAGCTTCTAGAAACTGAAAAAGTGGGAAGGACTCATCCCTAGCAAGCCCTAGAGGGGCTGGAAGCGAGTGGGAAGCAGCTTAGACAAACAGTTTTTAACCTCCCAGAAGTGAGGAGCTCCCACCTCCCTTTTTTAACAATTAAGGTGAAAGCAGCAAGCAAATACGCACAGAAGTTATCGCCCCCAAACAGGAGGTACTGCAGCCTGACAGAATCTTTCTGTATCTGATTCCTGAACCAGAGAAGAGGACAGAAAGTGCAAGAGCCCAGCTGGGCATCCAGTCAACTTCCCTGCTCTCCCAGACATCGCTCTTTCTCCATATTTGGCTTTAAAAGGGGGAAGACTTGAACCCTTCAGGACACGAAGAAACTTTAAGCAAGCAGTACAAGGAACAGAGTGAGCCCTTGCAGCTCACCATAGCTCATTTTCTACAAAGCCTTCCATCTTCAAAAATTATTGTTGCCACTCTGCTTCAATGAGTGCCACCAGCCTCGCAAGGCAAGGAAAAGGACATGGACAGTTCTCACCACTTCTGAAAACTCTTACATTTCTGTGGTCTGTTAGTCTTATAACACAAAGAATAGACTTCAGTGAAGTATATTTTACTGGGTGGAACATACAGAAAATAAAATAATCATCTCAAGCCCCACTGCCCTTCTCAGAAGCATTTCAAAGTTAAAATTGAAGAGACCTGAGAAGCCAAGTACTTTTACTCCTGACCTAATGAACACAAGTTTCTAAACAGCTCCACATCATGCTGTACAAATTTGCAAAAATTTACTCTGATAGCAACTCTGGTTAAGTACTACCTTTATGCAGCCAGCCAGCGGCAATATCTTAAAAAAACAGCTATGTTTAGATCTGGTAAGTACACCTCCTGCTAAGTAGTGCAACCAAAGAGCACTAAAGACAGAATGTAAGCTACCAGGTGGTCTTCTAGTCCACTTCAGCTCCAAGTTCACAAACTGACAGATGTCAAACATCACATTTCCCCCTTCCGCAGGCAGTGCAGTACCTGCATGAACCTCTAAATAGATAGCATTAATAGAGAAACACCCTAAACAAAGTAACTCCGGTCGTCTTTCCGATTTTGGAATGGGAGGCCTTAAGGATGGACAAGTTTTACACCACCTCTGTAGGCAGTTGATACTTCACTACTGCTCATTTCAGCTGTAAATGCTGAACTCTGAACGCAAGCCGTTCCCTAGCTTTTATACAGAACATAACCAAACTCCTTAAACAAGTACACAGGAAATCAGACGAACAGTTTATTTTAAGCATGCCTCCATCTTTGCCTGCCCAGTTACACATTTCTGCCACTAATGCCACCACTGAGACATGAGCACTGAGTACCTGACATTCAGTCAGTGGCAATATACAGTAAGCCACTTTGCCTTTCAGGAAGTCTCAGTTTTACTTGAATTTTACACACAAGTCTCTAATAACTAGCCTCTTGAGGCTTCCTGATTTTTTCCAGCTGCAAATAAGAAGTGCCATATGGTACTCATTACAGGTTAAGATTTACTAGTCATTTAGGACCTTTCCCAAGTGACAGGTGTTAGATGTTGCCACTTTCTATAACCATGTCCAAATGTAACACAAACCTAGACCTCAATGTCAGCTAGGCTTGTAAGCCTCAGATATACTGGCAAGCCAAGTATTAGACAGTCACAACACCACTCATTCTGGTTTTAATCCTTTCCTGGGTAAGGAGATGGAATAAAGATACAGGCTCCAAACTAATTCCCCAGAAAACGTCCTGCTCCTCACCTTCATCCACACAATATGCAGAGGAAGCTTCAATTTCTGAGTCCTGTTAATGGATGTCAGTCATTTGTCTCTGACAACTGCACCTTTATGTGTCAAGCGCATGAAGCAGACCACACAAGAACCGAAATCCACTTCTTCCTCTGAGAAAGGAGAGACAAAGTAGAACAGCATTTCAGATGAATCCAACCCCACTGTGGTCTACTTTGAAACTACTGAAAGCACTCAATTAGTACCAGAGACGAAGCAAGTATACCTGCTAAAGAGAACAGAGGCTGTGCACAGCGATATAGCGTGGAGATGTTATCCCAAGAAGGACACACCCTCCTAACTGTCAGAACAAGACCTAGCTCAGTTCAGGCTTGGTGGGCGTCGGGAGAATTTTTAGTGGTGGAGGTGATTATCAGCTCCATTCTCCTTCAGTTCTTGGACCAAGTATCATAGCTCCAAGGTTCCTCTAGTTAAAGCTGTTTTACTATTTGTTTATGCCTGTAGCACCAGCATACCCTGTGTGAGAATTTTAATACCCAAAGATAGCACTACAGGCAGCGCTTTCTCTGTATTGCTCAATACTTAAAAAAAAAAAAAGCTACTCTCCAGCCTCAGGTATCAAAGTTGAAAAAGTAGCACTGGAGAGGGCCAAGTTAAACAAGGAAGCAGTGAAGATAAAGCAATTGTCCTAATTTTGTAAGTCAGAGGCCCTTCCAAAAGAACAGAGCATCAGGGCTTGATGAGTTGGGAGCCCCCATTTTTTTTTTATCCACATAGATTCAGACATCTCTAAAGCTGATAAAAAAGTTGGGTATTTAGTGGGAGCTCTCAGATGCCTGGTTCAGGAACACAGATGCTTAACTTCAGCAGATAAAGAGCAGCCCTCAGTGTTAGCCTCTCAAGTTTATTTACCAATGCACTGGCTATGTGCTAGCAGTAGCTCAGGGTCTCCTTAGAGCTGTCACTTCAAGAGAGGTGCCTCATAGCAAGGTGCACCTCGCTATGAAAATAGGACCTTAGAGAGGATGACAACAGTAATTTCCCACAGATTATCTCAGAGGCAAAGCAAAAGGGGGCCCGAATGTATTTTACTGCCTTTAAAAGGCTGGAAGAGACAGCTGCAGGCTAGTGCTAATAAATCATTCTAATACATACAGATCTTGGAACTAGATACTCAAACTTGATTAGAAGAAAGAGATTTCATTCCCTTACACTAAAGAAGTGACATCTAGAGGCTACATATTACACTGTCCTGAGAATAATCACATTTGGTTTCCACTGCTCTGTTCACTGAACAGAAAGCATGCCCTGGAAATCAAGTCACACTTCTCAGAGACTTTGCTACATTAAAAAAATTAACCCATGCCAAAGATTCAGTTAAAAGGACCATTAATAAGATCTTTACAAAAAGCACTGCAAAACCAGCAAGTTTCTAAAGTATTAACATTGTATCAGTAGTAATCAGTATAACAAATCGGTATCAATAACATCAGTAAAACAAATCTCATCAGTACTAGAGGAAGGGGATGCAGAGGGAAAGGAAATGTGCTTTATATTTTTGTTTCAAAGAGAAGCTGATGTTTAAGCCTCTACAAAAATTTATTCCATATTTTGTCTCCATCACTCCCAGATCATAAAAAGGTATTTTTTAAATAAAGTCACAATGGAGTATTCCTCCCAAGAGGTTTAGCAATAAAAATATTTCAGTAGAATATTATGATACATTGAAAAATGCACCAGATTGTGTCTTTACTAAAGACACAAATTGAAATGTGTAACTCAAATACTGCCTTTTCAAAACAGCCAGAGGGATACTATTCACTTAAAACTTGCAAGCAGTGTCACTTTCAATGGATGCTGTGTAAATATTGAGTACTATTTGTTTTGGGAAGGGAGAAAATCTTCAGCAGTAGCACTAAGCTTCTCCTTGCTTTGACACATGTAAACTCAGCCATTGCTTTTCTCCAGCAATTGATTTTATTCACAGTCACTCTCCAGAGCTTACTGAGTAGCAAGTTAACCGTATCTATTCTAAAGTATCTCGTTAAGGTGATTCTCTGACCATGGCCGAGGATGTCAGTAAGCCATCTTCCTTGCAACACTGCACTAAAATACTGTCGGTTTTAAAAAGTGGGAGTAGGCAAGGAGAGAGCACACATGGTTCCAACACCCTACCATAATAATTAAAGCAAGGACACCCATTCATAGGAAATAGCCCTCAAGTATTATTAAAACTTGAGATGCACCTCAGCCTGAAGCCTGGCAGGAGTAAGAAACAGCCTCTGACATCTGTACACATTCCAAAACAGAAAGTCACTTTCTCTGAGGGAAAGCATTCCCTGAGGCACCCTGTTTCAGGGAGTATACCAACTCCCACAAGTGCTATTTGGAGCTGAACATATGCCAAGAAAACCTGCTGCAAGTTTGTGATACATATGCTGCATCCAGCACTCAATACGGAGCATTCCCACAAAATTTTAACTGTATTCCTGCAGCAAACAAGGTTTGGAATAGAACATACTGTTGCAATGTCCTTTCAGTCTGCAATTATCAGAAGAAATACAGAACTTTAAAGACATCTCTCCTTTGAGCAAGAAGTCACCTCATCTAGCCTCCAAAGCAGGAGGATTATACTTGCAGTCTAAGTTTTTCCATGAGTCTAAAATAAATGACAAGCTTAGAATTTTAGCACTTTTACATTTTGTTCTCTACACATAAGTATTCAGAGACAAATCCAACAATGGTTTTGTGGTGGGTTAGCTTTGGCTGGATGCCACGTGCCCACCAACCTACTCCATCACTCCCCCTCCTCAATCGGACAGGGGAGAGAAAACGTAACTAAAGGCTCACAGGCCCAGGTAAGGGCAGGGAGAAATCCCTCAGCAATTACCATCACCAGCAAAACAAATTTGACTTGGAAAAATTAATTTAATGTATTGCCAATCAAATCTCATATAATGAGAAATAAAAACCAAATCTTAACACCTTCCTTGGACTTCTCTCTTCTTCCTAGGCTTAACTGCACTCCCATATTCTCTGCCTCCTCCCCCTGAGCAGCACAGGGGGATGGGGAATGGGGGTTGTGGTCAGTTCATCACATGTTGTCTCTCCTGCTCCTTCCTCCTCACACTCTTCCCCTGCTTCAGTGTGAGGTCCCTCCCCCAGGAGACAGTCCTCCACAAACTTCTCCAATGCAAGTCCTTCCTCATGAACTGCTCCAGTGTGGGTCCCTTCCACAGGGTGCAGACCTTCAGGAACAGACTGCTCCAGCGTGGGTCTCCCCATAAGTCCTGCCAGCAAACCTGCTTCAGCACGGGCTCCTCTCTCTGCAGCTCCTGCCAGGAGCCTGCTCAAGCACAAACTTACCACAGGGTCACAGCCTCCATCAGGCATCCGCCTGCTCTGACATGGGGGTCCTCCATGGGCTGCAGGCGGATCTCTGCTCCTCTGTGGGCCTCCACAGGCTGCAGGAGGATAGCCTGCTTCGCCATGGGCTGCACGAGAATCTCTGCTCCAGCACCTGGAGCACTTCTTCCCTTCCCTCTTCACCAGCCTTGGCATCTGCAGAGTTGCTCCTCTCATATTCTCAGTCCTCTCTCTGGCTGCTGCTGCATAGTTGTTTTCCCCCTTTCTTAAATTTTATTCCAGAGGCGCTACCACCATCATTGGTGAGCTTGGCCTTGGCCAGTGGTGGGTTTGTCTTGGAAACAGCTGGCATTGGCTCTGTCGGACATGAGGAAAGCTTCTGGCAGCTTCTCACAGAAGCCACCCCTGCTGCAACCAGAACCTTGCCACATAAGTCCTAATACAGTTTTCCAGTCAAGCATAGGAGAAGACAGTGAAGTTACTAAAAGTCTCCAGCTCTGCAAAGCCGGATGGAATACAGAATCAATACTAAAAGAGCTACCAAGGTACAACTGTAGCTCATATTTCAGAACCCAAGTACGTAAAACATTTGATCAGTATCTGTTATCACAGTACAAAAGATGAAATAAAATGCTTAATCTGAAGCAAAGCTAGAGAAATTTGTCCAAAGATTAAGGCATTTTGAATACATGCACTGGTTTGGACAAGAGTTTTCTCCCACAAGACAGTGTGCTGAGGCCAGTAACTGAAGATTCTTAGGCAGTGTATTTCTGATGACCAATGAAAATTGGTGTTCAAACACAGCAAAATCTTGCATGGCTGAAGAATATCTTTCCAGACTTCATTATCAGTTTGTAACGATTAGCATTCAGAAATTCATCTTTACACTTTAAACATCCATCTTCTATATTTGCCCTCCAAACTTGTTCAGCAGTTGGCGATAATACAGTATTTAATTTCAGGACCAGTGTTTGATAACTTAAGAGTTTCTCTCCAGTACACTCCTGAATAACACTAAAAAGCTTAAGGGCTTCCTTACTATTTTAAATAGTTTGCTACCAAAATTATCAACATACTTTTTTTTCCTTCAATCAAGACAAAAAAAGTCACTGAAAAGCTTACAATTAAGTTTAGGATGATACATTCACCGTGATCCATCATCTTATTGATGTTAAACACATTTGCTTAGTCTGACTGTTTAAAAAGAAGAAAAAAAAATAAAGTAATACTATTGGTGTCACTGCCATGACTGGCTGTACTGTTCCTTCACAATTACTTCTGTAGTATATGAGCAATTTAAGGTTCTTCAAAGAGACCTGTTTGATTATTCTCTCTCTTCGGTACAGTACGCCGATGTTCTAAAAATACACATTTTCTGAGCATGACTAGACTTGCCAAGAAGAATTTTCTTCTTCAAGCCTAAAGTTAAGGAATTTTCTAGGTTCACTTAGGATACAAAAATTCATACTTTAGACATAGATGTTTTAACACTTTGTTACTACTATTGTTTTAGGAGTTTGAAAGCTTTTAGAACAGAAAAGATACTTTCAAGATTTTTGTGCCTGTGCACACATGTGCGGAGGAGTGTCACTGATTCTATTGCCAAGGTTTCCATAAACATTCTGGATCAGAAACAAAATGACACTACATACACACTTTCCCTTCAGTCGAAAATATAAAACCCCCCCACCCACACAAACATCGACTTTTGTATCCATGTTTTCACTGTTTGCATGGGCAGTCTCTGGGCACAGGCTTCTAGAGATTTTCATGGCACTACCTTCCCCACTAAGAAAAGGCTGAATAAATATTGGAAGTTAAGCTGACTATCAAAACAAAAACACTCGAGCCTTGCAACTTTTTCTTCATCCTCTCTAGATTTTCTCCTTCTTGTTAAATATTTAACAACTTAAGAATTAAAAAGAGAATAATGGTTTTGCAGAAACCTCAAGGTTTTGTCCTCATGTCTGACTACACAGCAATGAGATGAAGGAAGATAAGAGAAATCCAATATAAATTTTCATTTTCCAGTCCAGTGAAGAAGTCTCCTTTTCCTTCTGAAAATCTTTGCTCTTTAAGTTTCAATATACAAAAGACATGTTCTCAAACTAATTCAGAATAACTATTTTCTATGATTAAATCAATCCATATCCTCTAAATGACAGCTAGAAGTTACGTTGCCTTTCAGAAACAATGGCTTCTGCTATCATTCTGTATAACAGGTTGGTTCAAAGTAAGTTGACTCAAGAAAAATCACTGCCCCATAAAAAGGATTATTTTTAGAAGGTTTTTAAACAGAGTTCATAAGCTCCTTCACCCAAACATTGTTTTGCAGTGGCATTTCTTACCAGGAAATCAAATTTTCTATCAGTTGAAGGCTTGTCTAGCCCTGCCTGCAGATCACATTAGTTTTCATTGCTTTAAGTAAAGACATTTAATTGTGGTTTTTAGTAATTGCAACTTTTAATTCAAGGTGTAGAAAGAGTGCACTTCATTGCCCAGGGTGGTCATTTTCTTCCTCTCTATTGGACACCCGCAGGATTTAAGTGCATAAAGGGAAAGATTTGGTTCCAAAGAATCAATGCTGTATTTAGCAGACACAGACTGATACGAGAATCTCTTCTTCATGAGCTGGCAATATATTTCCTCCTTAATGAAGGAACATTAGCCTTCATTGCTAACAAGGTAAAGTCAAAAAATAATCAAATGCAAGTGCTGAATTAACAGTTGCTTAAGCTTGCCAGCTTTATGTAATTAATAATTAATGCTTGTCATATTTTCATCCAGAATGCAGGAATTAGAGAGGCTAGGAACCAGAACAGAGAGTAATAAAATAAACTGTTTTGAATATACTGTGAACTTTTGACATTTTTCAGAGCACTGGAGAAATATCCTAAAGTCCAGTATATATCATCAGAACAACCACTCTTAATTTCCCTAGCTTGATTAAAAAATAAGGAAAGGACCAGAGGAAAACAGCAAAGAGAACAGCGTTTAGGATAGAGGTGAAGTGTATGGACTCAGAACTTTTTTTCAAAGATGAGAAATACTGCCAGTGTTTAATACAAAGTTAATTTGTTTAGCAACAGGTAGTTGTGGACCCAGAAGTCCACCACTGAATGAAAAAAATGCATCTAACACTGGTCTTTTAAGCAGCCCTGGATTCTAAATCACCATTTTTGCACCACACTGTTTATACTAGTATAGAAATTAAGAAGGATAAGCAGTATCTTTCTGGATTAAGACAGAAAAGTAGAAAACCATGAAGGAATTGATAACATGGGAAAAAAAAGACTGACAGCCTATAGCATCAGAGGCAAGCAAAAAACCCAGGACCCTTCTCACAAGAGTTTCAGAGGCTTTTAAGCAGGCAAAGTAACAGAGTAGAACGAGATGGCCTTCCCAGATCAGAAGTTGGGAATGAAATCCAGGCAAACAATTATTTCAAACATCTTACTAGTGACTTGAAATATCATTCAAGGATTTCCTCCATACTCACTGTTCCTTCTAGAGAAGGAGTGTCTACCACATCCATACACCTCAGCTACAACAGTTGTATAAGTCTGGTTTCTAAAAGCATCCAAATTCCGTAGGAAGCAGTACAGTATAAATATCTTGCTCTAAATTAACAGTCTAGTTTAAAGCCAAGATTCACATTTATAACAACTAAAGTCAGTCCTAGAATAAAGACACTCTCCAACGTGTTTAATATATTTCAGCAGAAAGTCCTGACGGATACAGACACTGACAAAAAAAAACCAACGTACTAGCCTGTTTGCAGCCAGGGAAGTGAATAGAGCTTTGCTTATCTCAGGGAAAGTTAAGAGGAGGGAAAGCAGGGGTTTCAGCAGAGCTGCAGTAGCAAAGCTTATCTAGCACACAGTGGGGTCATATTAGACCCCAGCAGGACAGTTTTGCAGGTCTAGCTATATGCCTTAAAAAAAAAGTATCATTTTGTAGATAATAGCTATTTTACTTCTGGTTCTAGTTGAAGTGTGTTGCACACAGATGGCTTTTACAGCACCAAGAGAGAGACAAGACTGAAATTCAACTCTGACATTTCAATTCTCTGTAGAGATTAGGTAAGAGAAACAAAATACAGATGAGACTAAACTATTTTCCTTCCCCTCCAAACTGGAGAAGGAGGCAAAGACAGAAACCCAGCAACAGAACTGCAATAACTAAGAGCCTTGAAGGCTATCGCCTTCAGCTGAAATCCATAGCTTGCGTTTCACTGAGCCCTAAAACACACATTTCAAGTGGAAAAAATCTCACTGTCAATATTGGCACTA
The DNA here is from genome assembly GCF_036417535.1 of Chlamydotis macqueenii. NCBI lineage: Eukaryota > Metazoa > Chordata > Aves > Otidiformes > Otididae > Chlamydotis > Chlamydotis macqueenii. The sequence goes on from NC_141566.1 coordinate 4,273,128, forward strand.
CAATTTCTTTTTCTTTTATTACATTATACATATACTATTTATTACATTATACATATACAAACACACACTGCATAAGACATGCTCCACAAAATGAGAATACAAAACTTAAAATTCTGAATGCTGCTGTGCTGTCAGCTTAAGAGATGGCTTCTTGACTAGTTGCAATTAAAAAAAAGCATTTAAGTAAATACAAACATTCCAACTTACAATTTAATTACATAATTATAATTTATTTTTGACTACAGGATATTTAAGTTGTCTTAAGAGAAAATGCACCTAGGAACACAACTGTACTCTTGCATAATTTTAGACTTCTAGGACAATTCAGGCTGGAAGGGGCCTCAGGAGATTACTTAGTCCAGCCGCCCACTCAAATCATGACAACAGAGATAGAGTTTCATAAATGTGAGTCACACAATACCAAAGCCTTCTCCAAGCAGACTAAAGTTATGTCCATTAATATATTACAGTTTAATATCACACCTCAAAGAGGGCAAGAGACTAAAGCACTAAACAAGTTTAAGCTAAAATGTTTCCTCTGCAATACAACTTTGCAATTATCTAATTGCCCAACATCCATCTCCCCTAAAATTAAGATCACATCCCCCAGATTTTGCTTCTTGCATCTCCTCACAAGTTCTCCAAGAAAGATAAGATCTCCAAAAAAAGACTTGAGACAACTGCAAAGCAATTTTTTAAAAATAAGCATTAGAACTTTTTTCAACAGGACCCTTTCCTCTTCAGCTCAGCTGCACTCATTCTGTTGATGATTTCACATTCATTGAAGCTTTTCCTCCACATACCACACACTTTGCAATCACATAACCAGGATGCTCAGCACATTTCCTTTTTCAGGAGCTGCACTCTACCAGTGATACCTAGTAAGGTTTAATTGCTTTGCTAACCTTCCACAGGAGGATGAAGGATGCTGCTTAAGGACCCTTAAAACTGTACCACACTATCTTTTGATCAAGTTTTATTTTAGGTACTCTTGAGAAGAGATGGTTTGAAGCACAGAAAAGTTTGCAGTCAGTATCAGAAAGCCAAACACTGCATATAGCAAGAACTTAAAAGCATCCCAGTGGTTTTAAACATTACTGAGTCCATACAGCCTTATGAAACAAATAAGCAAAAGAGTCTTCATTCAAAGCAATTTGTCTGGTATTATCATTACTGGCAGAGGCTGCTTTCCATTTGTACGCTTGCATAATGCTTTTCCTAGAACGTGTAAGTGAGTGTTATCTAGATATCTCATTATGTGGTGATACCAGTGGAGAGTTTACACAAGCGATGCAATTAAAGCAGGAAGCATTTTAATCTAAGTGAATGAAAGGTAAGAATGTACAATACACCTTCGCTGTATGCGCGGAACAGATGCCTTGCTGCACTTTGTCCCAGATAGAAAATATGCGTATTAGATTTGTTGGGATGTTCTCACCGGTTTCAGTTGTTCTGTGATGTAGAAAAGTTTCCACATGTTCTAGTAAAACCAACAGCAACTAACTGCATTACAGTAAGCATTATTGCTTATTCATAGTAGAAAGAGACCACTATGCAAAGTTATATTTGCTGTTAAATAAGTCAAGTAACATTTTTTCCCTAGTAAAACTTCCCTTTCTACTTTAAAAAAAAAAAGGGTAAATGACTTAGATAATTGCTTTCAATTAGTAGATTAATTCCTTCATGACTAGGAAAATTAAAGCCTAGGAGTTTCCACTGAACTATCAACCTTTTTCCATTATGTAGAAGAACTGAATAAGATACATAACAATTTTGTATGAATAGCTGCAAAAGATCCTATTATGGTCCAAATGGCTCTCACATTAGGTTTCATCCAGAGTTCTTTTGATTTGTTTGTATTTTAGTACGTGCCAGAACCCACCTTGAGATACAACTTTTACTATCGATCTTTAACGAAGAGCCATGAGAGGCCAAAAGCAAAACACGTGACGAGTGACAGGTTGCAAGTGGGAGAGCTTGAGCCCTGACGTTATGAAACTGAGAGTGTCTTGTGCATGACTAACCAAGACACATCCTCGGAATTTCAGGATGAAATACTCTTTGAATCCTAAAAGCCAGCATCCATTTCTTTCTGCTTTTACAGACCGAGCTTTCATAACGAGGAAGAGCCACAGCCAGTTATGAAATGGGAAATAATAACAACCACCACCACCAGGATAAAACAGTTAGGGCAAAAAGAGAAACACAGATGACCATAATTTACAAATTAACCACATTAATCAAGTACATGTAATTAATGAGATGGTAGCAAGTATTTATGTACATGGTAACCTCTGAAAGGAAAAACAACTAAACTTGGAGAACTTTTGTGAATAACACATTACTTAAACACAAGTGATACCCATCTTCACAGCCTGCCTTACCATATTAGCACAACTGTTTTCATCCCTACACTTTCAGTCAAACTGGAGTTATAATGGAAGGCAAAGAAAAAGGCATTGTGGAAGCTGCTTCATTTTTCATAACTTTTGGGCTGACAAAGTCTATTTACACTTTAAAAACCTAGGCCTTAACTATGAGGGAAACTTTTTTTCCAATATAAACCAATAGACATCTCTAACTTAAGCAAGTTTCATAGATCAGCACAATAAGAATCTAGTCCATCTATGTTCTTTTAATTAAATAGAGTTCCCAGCCACAACTTGCAATCACTTTTCTGTAACGCAGTGCAGATCTGCTAGGAGAGGGAAAAAAAATTCTGCTTATAGGAAGAGCTAATTAGCTTATATAAATGTATGTAGATTTATATTAAAAACACCAGGGCACTTAATCAGTAATGTTGTCCCTTAACACACACTATAAGCACTCATATCCTCTGATGAATGCATACATCAAACAAGCACCTTTTTTTTTGGTACCATAACATGAAATCGCTCCATGCACTGATGATGCCATCCTCTACCTCATCCACTCTCCCACTCTGAAGTAACACTGTTCTCGCACCCCCAGCTACTTTTACACTGTTCATCAGTAGCTACACCCTCCATTCTACACCAACAATGAGTCTGCACAAGAGCACATAGCATGATCCGTATGCTACTCACCAAGTTCAGACGACGGGCTACGGAAACCTAGCAATAAAATGTGAACAATGAAATTCATCCTTACTTTTTCATTTTAAACATGTATTATGAGGCTGAATAACAATTTCAAATATTATTTTAATAAGGACACCAGAATGACTTGAACTTACCCCACCAGATTTATCCTGTTGGGGGAAGGAGAAGGATTCTGACACAAGGCCCCCAAAACAAAATTCACAGAAGAGACAGCGTGTATCAAGCATACTGCTACAGTGTTAATTCAACCCTTTCTGACAGTGGGAAGAATAAAATGCTGATCCTCATTAATAAGGATCAGCATTATTTAGTGTTATCATCACAGGAGATCCAAGGACATCAGAACACCAAATACTGAGATATCATTAGATTTTTCCAACAAAAGGTCAGTGGGACTTGCGCAGGCTGGAACAGAGGTGTCTCGCTTTTCCCCCACCCTCGCTAGCTCTTGGGTCTTCAGTTAATCTCATCTCACTGCGGGGTGGTAAATCCCCAGGGGGACTAAAGCTAAACAAGAAGCCGTAGCACAAGGTGGTGCTGAGAACTCCACTGTCGCCTTTTCTCCTTTCCTCACTTCTCCCAAGGCAGAGACCCCTCCAGGGTCAGCCCAGCCCAGTCCCCTTCCCAGACCCCACACATTCCCAACTGCACACACAAAACTCTGCTTGGGCACTTCCCTGAAAAAGAAATGGGACACATTTACACACACAAACCTCTCCACCTTCAGCTCCCACCTGCTAAAACAGCAAAGTCCTGTAGGGGGGACTGACAGATCCTTCTTTGGGGGTGGGATTTATGGGAGGTAGCCTGGGGTGAGGTGGTACTTAACAGCAGCAGAACCAGTATTACCAACAATATGGGGACAAGCAGTTCTCCAAATCAGTAAGCACTGGTGGTACACTCATATCACTTACACTTGGGTACACACCTGGGCATGGTAAGAAGGAGGAGTAGAAGAGAAAGTGAGTGGCTGGGCTTTGCTTTTTGGAAGGGCAGATGAAAGGTCTACAGAGTTTCACTGTAAAGGAATGCACTTCAAAGGAGAGTTCAAGACAAATAAGATTTTGTCAGCTCTAACTACAAAATTGGAGTGGAGGAAGTAGCAGAAAGGTATTCTACAGGTACTACCACAACATATTATGATTTTTCAAGTAGAGAGCAATCCTAAGCAACAGAGATCTAGATTCATTTTCCCTTCCAAGTAAACTTTAAAATGTTAACAACTAGAGGAAGGGATTTTAAAAATCTGAAATCAACTCATGTTAAAGTATGAGCCTTTCAGTCTATTTCACCACTTGTTAGCAGCTGAATGTCTTAGTCAAGTACCTTGAAATGGGAAGCTAGTGATCACCTCTCCCTCCTCTCAGTTTCAAGGCCCAGCCACTCCAGGGAAGCTGGGATAGCATCCCTCTCCCAAAGAGAGAAAACAAAATTCTTCTCCAGGCCACCTACTGTGCACCCTCTGCGACGTTGCACACGTCTGCCATCTCTGCTGGCATCTCAACTTGGGTTTTAAGAAAGCAGAAATACAGCTCTCAAGAAAATCAAGTCACAGTCTGAGGCACAGACCTCCGGCAAAGCACGCCTGCCCGACGCCCTGCCACCTCCAGGTGTGACTTCCAGATGCAGGTGAAGGCTCAGTGGCCAGAGCTCGGACACCTCTTCGTGAAGGTCCTTTGGAGGTGGGGGGAGGCAAGAGGGGGGGGATTTTCCCTCCTTTGTCCTGGAGAAACAGCGGGTCCAGAGCGCACACACACACACAAAAAAAAACTCGCCCGGGCTTCCCCCGCCTCGCACTCCCGCTCCCTCCTGCCTCCTCGCAGCCGCCGCCGAACTCGGAGGTGCCCACGGAGAACCGGTCCGGGGCGGGAAGGGGCCGGCCAGGAGCCCCCGACACCCGAGGGCAGCGAGGCAAGAGACCCTCCTCCCGCTCGCCCGCGGCCCGGCCTCCCGCCGCCGACCCCCGCCCGCCCGCCGGGCTCCTGTCAGGGGCCGCGGCCCGCTCCGGCCCCTTCAGCCCCAGCGGCCACCGGAGAGCCCACCCTCAACCACTTCATTTCTGGAGAGGCTCGAAAGTTTCCCCCCGAGGCTCCGGACTGGGGAGAACAAGGAGGGCGCCCCGCACTCACCGCCGCCACTGCCTCCTCCGGCCCCCAGCACCCCAGCAACAGCACCAAGCAGCCGGCAGCCAGGCTGCTGCTCCGCCACCTCCGCTCCATCCTGCCCCGCTCAGGAGCTCCGGGGCTGGCCCTGCGGCGCGGGCATAGCCCGGCGGGGCAGCGCGGGTCCCTCCAAGCAGCTCCCGCCGGCCGCCCCGACGCCAGCGCCCGCCCCTCTCTGCCGCACTCGCCCGCTTCTCCCGGCTCAAGTCCTCCCGGGACTACTTGCCCCACAGTATTCATCCGCACCGTGGGCGGGCAGGCGGGTGGCCGCCGCCGGTGGGGCAAGGGCGTGCTGCCGCCCCGCTCCGAGAGGACTGTGCTTCCCCCTGCCGCCACCCTTCCCTCTGGGCGCCGGGGTTTTGTCGGCTCGAAGGGCGGGCGCCTGCCTCTCCCCGCCCCGCACCTCCACCGGTCGGGTAGCCGCTGGACCCCGGACTATTTTCTCCAGCGGAAGCACTTCGGTGTGTGAGGGCAGGGGGGGAGCTGTCGGCAGTGCCGGGTCGCACCTCCGGAGGGGCGGGCGGCGGCGTGTGGGGTATGAGGGGCGTCCGGCGCGGCTCCGCCCCGCTCGGTTCAGTCCCGTCCCGTCCCGCCCGGCTCCGCTCAGGTGCGACGCCTCGGCGAAGACCGCGCAAAGTTTCTGCCCGGGCACGCTCTGGCACGGCGCGCGCCTTGAGGGGGGAAGCGGCGGCGGGGGGAAGCGAGCAGTGACCGGTCCCGAACGGGCAGCGCGGCCGCTCCCCCGGGGAGAGGCGCCGTCCTTGTCGGGGGGTGGGGTGGGTGGGCAAAGAGCCGGCGGAGCTGCCGCACCGCGGAGGTGAGCGGCGGCCGCGCAGGGGGGGCCTGCCCGCCCTGAGTGACGGCGGCGGGCCCTCCTCTTCCTCCGGCGGCCCGGAGCCGGCGTCCCGCGCGGGAGTCAGCGGCGCGTAAACCGGGCTGCGTCCTCTCCGCCTTCCCTGCGAGGCTGCCTGAAGCATGGGCCGCGGCTGGGCCCCTGCCCCGCCGGCCGCGGGGCGCGCAGGGTGAGTGCCGAGGCGCGGTGCCCGCCCCCCCCCCCCACTTCACCCCCCAAATCCCGACCCCGGGGGTGACTCTGTCCCTTTGCCTCTCTGCAGGGCGCTGGTGCTGCTGCTCCTCTGTCTGGGCGCGGAGCTGGCGAGCGGGGTAAGTGTGCAGGTCCCCTGTGCTTGGCTGGACGTGCCGGGTCAAACCTGTCGGGGTTTGGGCATCCTTCGGCCAGAAAACAGGCACGCTCCCGCCCCTCGCAGAGAGATGTGGGGAGTTGTTTAAATTGCCGTGCACCTCTGCTCCGAAATTCCTTTGTGCCTCTCCTCTACTTAACTCCGATTAATTTTTGCAAAGTACTTCGGGGTAAAAGACCACCTGTATTCAGAGTAACAGCTTTCTGTGTCCGAAAGGATGATCAGTGTCTCTTTTTAGCAACTGGCTGCCTTTCATTCTTTTTATAGCCTCTTCTCAAACCTTTTTGTTAAAAGCTGACCCTTGAGATCCTTGCTCGCAAGGGTTCCAACCCAGAACACCTCATAACTGAGTAAAAGTGATGTGAAAAAGTTAAGGATTAAGCTGTTAAGTGTTATTTCATGGTTCATGACTATGAATTAGTAAATGTGTTTTAAGTTCCAAGTTGGCATATAGAAGCAATGACTTTATGATCTGTCAACCTGATGGTTTTATTATATAAACACAGTTTTTCTCTTGCTGTTACTAATTAACATTTAAACAGACTAGTAAGGGATCACAGGCTTTTAAAATGTTCATAAGTTTTAATTTCTTTGCTGTTCTAATAGATTTTTCTGCAACTGGGATGCTGAAATTGTTAGCCCTCTCAACTGTAGCGAATGAAAGAGTCCTTTGGAAAATCTGTAGTCTGAATTAAGTGTCCAACCGATGTACAGTCAGCAGTTCCAAAAAATCTCTTTGTTATATTGTGATGTAAATTAAGATTGGACAATACTATAATCTTCGTGGTCTGGATTTTATAGCACATCTGCTGTAATGGATTCGTGGAAATAGTATTATATGTATTTATTTTAATTCAACTTCTAGCAGACTTCTAACAAAAACAGTTAAAATACGGGTTCTTGATTTGTCAGCCAGTATTTTTTCTAGTGCTTTTGCTACTCTTTTGATTTAAACTTTCAGGATTGAGAACCTTCCTGTGCAACTGAGAAGAAAGCTTTTGAAAAGACTTTAATAGCAGAGGAGTTCATACTTTTCATAAATATGAAAGGCTTGATTCTGCTTTGCACTTTTTATCATCAATTACACTAGTAGAATTTCATCATCCTGATCAGGTGGTAGTTCCAAGCTCTAATCTTCTCAAAGATTAAAAGATTAGACAATGTGGGAAACTGTGAGAGTTTCTTTTCTTTTTGTGTTTTGTTCTTCAACAAAAGCAAGAGCTGTTCTTCTGAGTGTTCTTGCTGCGGTGGAATTTATGTGGAAATGACTTTTATAAAGCCACTATTGAAACAAATGTGCCACATCTTACAGTCCTTCTTATAAATTCATGCAACATGTTGGTGAAATTGTCCCTGATTGATGTAATTATAACTGACAGCAGATTTTTAATTGTGTGCTCCAGTTTTCCTTCGTAACTGTTGGAAAGCACATCTCTTAAGCAGTCAGGTTTTTGTTAGTTCATTGATGTGTTTCGTTGCCCGTAAAGGGACTTTGCCAATTTAAGTCTATTGCAATGAGTAGGATAAATATCTACGTGCCATTTCTTAACCTTCATGTCAGTTTTCTTCAGGGTTAGAAAACAAGCAAAATCTTTGTTACTGTGTAATCAGCCTAAAAGTATGAAAAATAATCAGAATTACATCCTTAAATTACTTAATTTTACTGCTTATATGTCTAAGCAGTTAATGCTTTTAATTATTATTAAAAATGTTGTCAAACATGCTCAACAAGGAAAGATATACAACTATTTTTTTGTCAACTTCAGATACAGGAGCAGGTAAATGACTTTCTGGTGTTGCTGAATTAAAAACACACCCTAACACCTTCCAGCGTGAAGTAAGCTGTTAAGAGAAAACACTAGTGACTGAAATTGGTTTTTGCAGTAAGCAGAGCTTCTTTAGGAAAAGCAGGATCTCTGAAACATTCCTTAGTAGTCCTCTGCTATATACTTTGAAGTGACTGAGCATAGTGAAGTACAAGGTTGATAAAATGAGGTTAAAACTTTAGGTTAATAAGGAATAATAACTTCTAGAAAACTATTCACAGACAACTATTAAAGCACTTGTCGCTGAAGATGGTGCAATTTTTAACTTTGTTCATTTTCTCTTTCTTTCAGTTGATTGCATGTCAATAACTTATCTGTTGTAAAGGAAACATCCTAAAATATTGTTCCAAGTTGCTGAGCATTCTTCAGGAATTTATGGTGGACATGACTAGCGGGCAGCAGCTGGCATGTCAGGCCAGCATCTTGAACAACGTTGTATCAAAGATGGCTTTGACTCTGAGGTCTCCATTGCAAGGTGTAGCCATCCCTCCCTGCGTAAGAGTAGGCTTTTAAAGTGTAACAGAATTAACTTCTCTGCTCCTACTTACTTTTCCTGGCTGTAAATGATGATCTCTTTTGAATGGCAGTACAAAACTAATCTTGTAATACAATGTATGTTTTCTTGAGCCAAGTGTTGAAAACATGGGTGACCTGCTGTTACACGTGGGTCTACTTTGCAGGGAGATTGTTACCTTGTTTGCAGACCAATTGGTGGGAGTGATCTAAGAGTTTCCCCTAGCAGCTTTCAGCTGAAGTCACTCCAGAAGCTGTGCTGCATTCATGTTTTCAATCTTTTTGTTATTGGTAATTGGCATTAATCATGAACCAGGAGTGTCAGTGCAAGATGCTGTGCAAGCATAAACCAGAAATGTAGTACTATCTTCAAGACATTCAGTGCGCTGTAAGATGAGTGACAAAGTTGGTCCAAAGCTGGGGAGAATAAGACACATTTTTGAACAGTGCTAGAGAGGCAGGTGTTTGCCTTGGCTAATCACTGTCTGCCCCTAAGGCTTTTCCAGGCTACAGGGCAAAATACAGTTTTTAGAAGAAGATAATCAGGGTTTTGATGATGTTTCTGGGGTGTCCTCTCATAAAAGGGACGTGGAGCATGAGATGAAAATGATCACAAAGTCTAGAGACAGCCTCTTGCAATGAAATTTGAGATTCTTATCTCCTCACAAAGCTCTCAGCTGAGCTGCATTGTGGTCCTGGGCAGTCTGTGCCCACTTCAGAGCACACCTGGCATACAGGTGAGATAACTCCTCATTTATTTCCTTTCTGCCCTTGTTCAGCTAGGTGAGCACACCTGGAATATGTGCTACTCGTGGTGGGATATCCTGTCCTACTGTGAGGACTTATTGTCAGGTGTGTTCTCTTGGAACACCTGGGCTGTCAGGTAGAGTTCTCTTAGGTTTTATTTTATGAGTCTGGACTTCACGTACTATTGCAACTCTTCCAAATCTTCTGGTGGTTTTTTGGTTTTTTGGTTTTTTTTTTTTTTGCTAATAAATGTGCAGATTAACTAGAGATACCCTCATTTTCTAGTGCTTAGTATATCTTGTTCAGCAGAACATCTACAGTATCCAAGGAAGGAAAATAAAAGCTACATACCAAAACCAGTTCTGGGCAGTCTGCTCTATTTTGAGTAACTGAAGCTTTGCTGGTTTGTGACAAGCTAGGCCCAAGTGATCTTATTTCTCTCTTCTCTTAATATATCCCAGGCTTTCTGTGTGATTTTTTTTTTTTTTAATATTTATGGTACAAATGTTTCATAATGTCTTTTCATTTAATATGTACTGGTCCAGCTTAATTGAACCAAGCTCATTGTTTTCAGTGGCCTTATGCCAAAAATAAATTTTGTTCCAGAGCTCTGACAGAGGGAAAAAATAGCTGTTTAGTTATGGATATTTAAAATCAGAGTTACAGCTCTCATTAGTCCACTTTCCAATTCAGTTTCTGCAAATATGATCTTATAAGAGCTATTTTAAAAGTGTTTTTTTTTCCTGTTCCTGTGCCATTTTAATCAGTTTTTATAAGTATGCAGTCCTTCTGTAGTTTGACTTTTACAGCTATATCTTTACATAGCAGTGGGCTTCATTGAGAAAGAGGTAATATCTGCAGTGAAGTTACCTGTGTAAGGAAGGAGCCTGCAGAATTCAAGAGATAATGTAAAATGCAAAACTAATTTTGTAAATCTCAGGATTTGCTTACTGGATAAGGCAGCTCCTAATCTGTAAGAATGCGTGGATGTAGAGATGCTTGTTTGGTGAAGATTCGTGTACTGCATTGTGAATGGTCATTCTGCAAAGGTCAGATTTTAACAGTAGTAAGTCTACAGCAAAATAATGACAATTATCCCCTGGTTCTGTAGGAAAATAACAAGAATTACTTAAAAAAAAAAAAAAAGAAGCAGACAGTTCATAACGGTGTTAATTATCTAGCCCTTGCCAAGACATGCTGAATTTTATGGAAAATTTTAATTTAAAGCTGAATATTTCTTTCTCTCCCGTCTGAACAAAGAATTGTTTATTTGCTGTATACTTTCTAGGTGCTAAAGATAGCCAAGCATAAAAGGTGACATTTTATTTGCCACTCACATATTGTGTTAGGTCACAGCAGCTATGAAATTAAGTAATGTGTGTGGTTGTGTTCTGAAGAGAACTTCTCAGACAATTTTGATAATGTATCGGAAAATATGACCCACCTGGGTTTTGAGTATCTTGTAAGATTAACTTGAAAGGGAGAGCTACAAACACTGCAAAGCTAATAATTCTTTATTAAGCAGTGCATCAGAAAACAGAAACGTATTTCAGAATTGCTAGCCAGTTTTAACCTTTCGTCAGTGCCACTTGTGGGATTATCAATTCGTTTAGGGCAATAGGGGGGAAAAAAGAATGTGTGCCCCTCCATGGATAATGATTTAAAATTAATTTATTGCCTAGATACCAGTATAAAGTTGTATTACCAGGTCAAAAAAGAAGGGACTTCGGTAACACCTGTGTCTCAGCTTAAGTGTTATAATGATGACAAAGAAGAAAATATACAAATCTTTTAAAGCTTTAATTGATAGGTAATTTTCAAGCTCTCTGAGAATCTAGCCTCAAAATTAAGGACTGCTTTATTTGTTATTCTGGACAGCAGTAAAATCAAAGCAGTTCTGCTCTTATCTGTGGAAGGGATTGTTCTAGCGAGGCCTGTCTGTGTCTTGAAAGGAACTGGAAGGAGGCTGAGTTGCTTGTTAGAGGGTACCTGCAAAATGCAGTCTTGATAGTGACTGCATTAAATATTATTGGAGGAAGAAGATCAGTGGGAAGGGAGATCGGTCCTTAACAATATGAACTTCATTTCCATAGGTTTTGGGTTTTTTCTGTCAAAATACCTCTATAACCCAAGAAGGCTTTCACTCTCCTGAGAAGGCTATAAAACACAACTGAGCTTGATAAGTGTATCAAGCTTTCAGTTTGCGTCTGAGAGGATAGAGCAGTTACAGTGGAATCATGCAGTTCCCAACACTTGTTCCTTGCAAAAAGAAAATTTGGAGGTCTAGGCAGTAAATGTGAAAATACTTGGAGAAAGCAAGTAATCTGTTCTTGTGCTTTTTGCACAGATTTCCTGCAGTTTAGCCTGCCTTGGGTTTTTCCCTACAACTTCCCCTTCTGTGATGGTCTGGTTTACATGGAAGTCATGTTGCTGCAGTCTCCAGTAGCTGTATTTAACTTTCTACTTTTAAAAAGGTGTTGACATTAATCCTACTACTTGTGTTCAAAGTTATCTTTTCTTTTCAGGATGGCATCCTCTCCTCTCAGGTCTGAGGAAACGTGAAGAGGCAGAATTAAGACAAAGTCAAAGGAACTGTTCCATGGATCTGCTTCTCTGGCTTTTTGGCCACATTTTTTAACAGTTCTTGCTGGTCAGAAGTGACTTTGGCCCTCTGATTCTTCTCTTAGCCAAATGGATACAAAGCTGTAGAGATTCCTATGGTCTGTTCCTATCCTTCCCCTCTTGTTGTTTTTGCAGGATTTTGATTAGCTTTGGTTGTGTCGGCCTCATTGGGCCAGTAACTCAGCACCATCCAGTTTGCATAGTCTCTGCTCACTTGGTTACCTTCATATAGAGAGAATGAACACTGTGAACCAAACTGGGCTGATTTGCTTCAGTCTGCTGAGATATATTCTGAGTTTGCCTTATTCACTCCCAGGTCTATTTTCTCCTATTTTGCTGGAACCTACTGTACTTTATACAGCCTCCAGCCCTTGCTTCTACGTGCTCTTGCACTCATCTGCCTTTCTCGCTCTCCTTTGTGCCTGAGTAGCCTAGGGAGGTTGCCAGTATGACTCCTGGCAGTTAATCCTGTAGTGCTTTTTCTGGTGCCTCACTCTTGGCAGCAGCGAGGACGTGTCAATGCCTGTTACCTAGGAATCTCTGTTACACAAATCTGTTTGAGAGTTGCACCTAGTGTTCGTTGCTCTTCCCGTTACTAATAGGAACACACAATCCATCCTTGTCACAAGCGTTTGGCAAGACCTCAGTGTGATGTATAAACTGGGTAAAACCTAAGCATGATCTAGGTGTTGTATCTGGACTAACTGGGAATTAGCTAGAAAAGGCAATACACCAAGGTTGCTGTAAGATGTGAGTAATATTCATTTTCCTTCCGTTTTGCATATTTGTAATTTTTCTGTTTCCATGGAAGGGGAAAGATGTTGGAAACAAGGTAGCAATGGCAACATTAACTGTTTTTTTAGTATTTTATTTGGCTGGCAGAGAGGTCAAGACCTACGGCTTTCTAGAGATCGGGGTAAAATATTTGTACAGAGTAAGCTGGAAGTCAACTGCATAAATGTATTCATAGCACTGTTAGAAGTGGTTGGTTTTGATCCAAAAAGCAGAGAAGAGGAAAATGAAAGTGCGGTTAAACAAGATACGGATTTATAAATTCTCCTGTGCTTCTTAAAATCTCCACAAATTAAATGTTAGTGAAACTGAAAATAATCTACTTTTTTTTTTCTAATAGCGTCATTGTAAAACTCTAAATAGCAACAAGTCAGTGCTTTGTCTTTTCCCAATTTAAAAAAATTACTACATGTACTTTACCTGTTCACATTGCATCAGAGAGTTTTCAAATCAGCTCCTTGTGTTCCTTATCCTTTTGTTTGAATCATTGAAGATATTATTTCCTATTAATGAAGGCCATGCCCTCAGAAGTAGTAAGGCTATCTCTCTGTGGACATGAAATAATATCTAGCTCTAAAAAAGGAGTCTTAAACTGCAAAATGTTTCCTTAGGAAATGATACAATTATAAAAGGAGTGATCAATCTGTTACTCTTAATACTTTACTTTTGACTTAAAGTCTGCTTAGAATTCATAAGCTAGCAAGTAATTTTTCCAGAAATGTATATATAAACACATCTCATTACTGTAACAAAGTTGATTAGATTCATTGACACACTGAATAATTGCTTGACTTTCCCAAAGAAGAGCAGGACCAATGTAAAGTTGTAAGAGTTCTTGTATCAGACATACTTTTGCTGTGAAGGCATGTGCAGAAATCAGTTGCTCTGTAGAATATATACATATACATTTTGAAAGCAGTTTGGAATTATTGCTACTGCTATAGTGGAAACACATCAAAACAATAGCAAGGTGAATCATTGTATTGTACTTTGATGATTAAACCTATCCACAAAGCAGGCTGTAACTGAACTGGAAGAACATAGCCTGCGGGAGCAAAAACATTTGGCAAAAAGTAAGCTTGGAAAATTAAGAATTTTCCATAAAAGGAGCCTCTAGGCTTCCAGCCTCAGCCCTCCTTGAGAGATTTTAGACTATCATCAAAGTGTATGTGAAGGGGTTGAAAAGTTGGAGCATTATCTGTAAAATGACTGTACCTTTGTAAAAACCTTCTACAGGAACTGCAGCACATGGGAGGTGTGGATTCGGCTGGAAGATGAGGTTGGCAGGTCCTGTGTTGCATTGCACAGGGAGTAGCATTTTGCATAGAACATGCTGACTTTTCGTTACTGGAAAGGATTGAAGTGTGGGGAGTCTTGGTCTTGTGGGCATGACTGAGGTGATCTGCAATCAGGCCTGGGTGCCATAAGTACGGTGCTGTATATCCGATGTACTTCTGAAATTAGCTTTTAACTTTCACTAGGGGAACAGATGTAACACAAATGCTTTGCTTGCTATTGAGCAAAAGTTTTTTATCTGTTTTCATCTGAAACACAATTTTTAACGGCTCTCTCTTCTTGTAAGCTTTATATAAGCATTTTTACAAAGGCGGAGTAGTAGTGCATTTGTAATTTAATAAAGAAGTTTTGGCTTAAACTGGAAACCGCGTGTGAAATCCCCTCCTACAGATGGTAGTTGGCTTTTTGCTGTGACTTGAAAAGGTGTAAGGCTAAGCTTAAGAAAAATATAGAGAAAATATCTTAATAGAGTGGTGAAGGGCAGAATCTTTCAAACCACTCTGGGTACAAAGGTAAAGTATCCTAGTCACCAAAGTAAATGTCAGGTCCTTAGCCTCCTTTTACCACAGGTAGATACAGGAAATACTCTTTAAGCTCCACAGAGGTTTTAAAGTTAAAGGAGTTGGTGGCCGTAAACAGAATACTTCAGATGGTCTCTTCAAGGTCGTGATTATATGGTTTGCTCTGTGGTTCTTTTAACAACCTTAATCTCTGTGAATCTATAATCTTGTTAGGATTAAACTGAAATCTGATGAGATAATTAGAGTGAGCTCCAAGCTGTGGTTTGACCTAATATCTCTTAGTGGTACAATTTCCATGTGCATGGAGTGGCCCTGGAGCATGTGGAGTGTTGAGAGCCCTCAACAGGGTCTCTGGGAGCTGAGGGCTCCCATGCCTCAGGTAATCTGCAGAAAATCACCTCAGAGTTTTGTGCAAGGACTGCTCTTCTGAGACTGTATAAACTGGAGTCTGGGTCAGGATGTCTTTTAGTGTCTCGGAGCACATTTTCCATTGAAGGTAGAATGTGTTTGCGGACCCTCCAGAGTGCTGAGAGTTGCAGGGTAGGTTAAATCCTGAAATTATTGTGCTTGTTAAAGTTATAGCAACAATTTTGGTCTGTTTTGTCCCTTTTCTAGGATTCATTTGTCATGGATATGCTTTTTACACTGTTTCATTATGTAAATACAAATTAACATGTTGCAATTTTAACTTTAAAATACATAACCACTGGTTGTGGTACTGTATTGTCTTTCACCCCTGGGTCTGAGAGATTTGCAGGTGTCCTTCAACCGGGCCTGGCCACTTTATTTTGTGGCAGGCTAAATAACAGGATTACCATATTGCATATGTGAAGAAAGCTTTGCCTCAAGTCATACAGCAAGCCAACGGCAGGATTGGATTGCAACTCCTCGTTGCCTGCTCTAGCCACTAGATGAAAACAGACATTACAGCCAGGAGATGCAAAATATCACTTTGCATAATGATCAGCGGTCTATTATGTGGCTTTGCTTCTTTGAACTGTTGCACCGTAATTGGTAGTGCTTTGTGTGCCCTAAGGCTCCTCTGTAAATGAGAAGACTTCTACAATCTGCTTTTGGAGATCTGGAAGGGTTGGACCTCTAACCAATAAGGCATAAAACTGTAGAAAGTTGATTATGGCTATTTAGAGACTCTCCGTTCAATTTAAATTTCTTCTCTGTTCTAGCACGATACCGTGAAGTTTCCAAAGAATCTGGTTGGTTTTCATCTTTCAGCTTCACACTACCCAGCCAAGTTCTGCACGTGTTTCAGAGAGGAGTGGCAAGGATTAAAAAGCAGCTAGTCAGTCTCAACTACAGTCTGCCAGTGGTAGAGCAGAATTAATTAATGTTATATCAGATCTCCAGTGCTACTGTAACTTTTCAAGGATATCTATTCAAGGATACTTTATGAACCACAGACCAAAATGTTTATGAAGTATTTTGGATAGAAGTAAACTAATGCTGCATTTAAAAAAAAAAAAAAAAAAAGAATGCTGTGATTTTGAATGATTTGTGGTTTTTTGGCGGTGGGGTTTGTTTTGTTTTGGTTTTTTTTTTCAGATATAAGTCTGATTCATAAAACAGTAGATATTGAGCACATTTCAGCAAAACAAATGGCTTGGTTTTTTTTAATTTAAAAACTCAGTAATAGGAATTTAATAATTTTCATTATGAGCTGCTATTAACAGAAATGTTCTGAAGCTGGTTGTAGCTCTCCAGATCCTTTTCCCCTTTCTTACCTCTCAGCTTGTGAAACAAAGGAAAAGGAAACTTTGGGGGTTTTTTTGTTGGGTTTGGTTTTTTTTTTTAGATTTTTTTTTTTTTTTTTTTTTTAATTAAGCTACTGCCCGGATCTGGAATGATTGTTTCAGTTTTCCCTGCACGGAAGACTTCACCCAGTCATCTTTGTGCAGTGATACTGGTTACAGGTTTTTGGTTTACATGTTACCATTTAATTTACCAGAAGTTAATTTTCTGACGTACCTATGTATTTTCTATGTACAATAATACATGTTCTCTGTGTGTAAGAATAACGAAGCAAAATACTTCCAACATCCATTTCATCAAGATGTGTGCTTATAATTTCCATTAAAGAAATTTCAGTGAGAAAGCTATTTCCCTCCTCTTCATTCCGGTATTATGAGCTCACTCAGCGGAGGGCAGAGGGGTACCAGGTTTCGGACCTGAATTCCTTTGCCAGAGGAATGTGCAGTGAGACACAGGTACAGGCTAGCTCCACGACATGCTTGTTTAGAGGGGCCCTTCTGCAACCTGGCAGCTTACAGAGCTGAGATTTACAACGCTTCTTTATCTGCGTGTTTTTGTTTAAAAAAAAAATAAAACAAAAGAAGACACAACGAGATTAATCTTTAAAAAGAATGTTGTGAGTTTTCTTTAATTTTTGCGTAATGGATATTGTTGCTTTTTTAATTCCCCTTTTACAGATGGGCAATGAAAGTGTGTTATAAGACCCTTAAAAGTTGTGGATGTGATAGTAAGAAAGACAGACAGACAATTAAAAAACACTCAGCTGTCGGATGTAGTCTATGCTATTGTGTTTAACAGAGGTCAGTGGGAATTTGGCCTGTGCCTTACACGATATAATTGTTTGGGACCTCGTTGAACTGATTACACTCAGTTTCTTTTGGAATTTTATTTAGTGCCTGGCATGAGTAATCCTTATTTTCCTTACGTATTGAATGTCAGTGGCTCCCTGTGCCTGATTATTTCGATGTTACCTCACGCTGTATCAAAGTAACACTTGTATCAAGCTGTGTCTTGAAAAAGTTCCAGAACAGAACTAAAAAAACTTCTATTAAGTTAATCATAAAACTACTATGGGAAAGTAATTCAAATTCTATTTGAAACCAGATTCTCTCTGTAAGATGAAACCACTACAATTCATTCAGTCACTTGGCAGAGTTGTGAAATTTACTGTACTTGCTCAGTTTATACCCACCACAGCCTCTGCTCTTGATAAGCCTGAAGTCACTAATTCCTGACGGTATCAAGAAACTGTAGCAGGATACTGACTTCTATCAGATATTTTATGGCTAGGGCAGGAAGCTAGTATTTAGCAGATAAAACACGAGGAGTGGGTTGTGGCATAAGGAATAAGGAAACCTAGATTCTCTTCTCAGCATAGCTTGATGAATGACTTCATGTAACTTTCTTAAATGCTCTGTAACATGTTTGTAGCTATTTGTAAAATAATTATGAATATGCTGATCCTGCTGGTCTGTATGTTTGTTTATCAAGGAAAGGCAAAGTGTATTTAAGTGTTCTTACAAGTCCTGTAGTAGGAGCACTGCTCTCTGAGAGGAAGGCATGCTTTAACTTTAAGACAGGTAACTGTTGGTTACATTGAAAGACAATTTGTTGTGTGAGTTCTCTGTGTGCTTATTTGTGTTTTCCTTAAGTTTCCTAATGTGATACAAGCATTTTCCTTTATTTATTTTCATGAGTAATCTACCAGCTCTTCTAATGTATATGAATAGAGAACCATAACATATGAAACATGTGTTTTGTAAAAATTGATCTGAATGCAATTTTGAATTTGAGTTTTAATTTCACAAAACTAAATAATTTATCTAAATGTTATACTTTTCTTTAGATACATTCCACTGAGGTCTTATAGGGCTGGTTAGAAATTAGGATTACATAAAAGCCTAGACTGTACCAAACAAATAGCATCTGTGTAAAGCAACAGAACAATGTTAGTGTTACTTTGTTTTATTCACGTTGTAAAGGCATAATGTAAATGTAAAAGTAAGTGATACAGTATCTTGCCTAGGGATACCGGTGATGCCAGATTTTTTTTTCCTAAAGGGATTACAAGAGGGTTGGGCTTAAAAGCACTAAGGATTTAATGAGTCTTAATTGCACTAGCCTTAGAATGCTACTGTTTTAACAGTAGAACATGCTAATTTTTTATTTTTAAAAATCATGCCAATCTTTAGCAGTCCTGCAGGATTTCCAGCTTTGATTTTTATTGCAAATAACTTTAAAAATATCTTACAGATGTTGGAGTCATGTGAAGATGAGAATACCCACTCTTATTTAAAATAAAATCTTGCTTTCTATCTCTAAGTCTTAGACAAAAATTGAGAAAACCAGGAGAAAACAAAACAATCTTAAGAGTATCAGTTTTTCTTTCCTAGCTTTTAGGTCAAGTGCTTGACTGCAGGGGCCTGTTATGTAGCATCTGGATGTTTGACTCCAGTAGCATTGAGGAAATTAGGAGAAGGTTTCCCTGAGACTGGGTTATCTCAGACCTGTCAGCTGTGGGCTTTCTTGCATCTTTGTGAATCTGTATGAAACACTTGGCACCTGGTGCTGTTGGAGTCAGGATCTCTGACAAGCTGGACAGAGGTCTGCTTAGTTAAGGCTGGATTGAAGAGCGGAAAAATTAAAAATCATATTGCTGTGTTGGTTATGTCATGTTTGATGCACACTGGACGCGGTTAAGTGTTCAGAACAAAGTTCAGCTTTTAAAAGACGTTAATTGTACTCTCTCAAAATATTTTTTGAAATTTCTGTGTCTTTGGATGAGCTGAAGTTTGTGGGAGGAGAAAGGCTGTTAAATGGAGCAAGAAACTCCAGCAGAGAAGCCTGGAGTGCAAGTGCCAGGAATCCTGTTTGCTGTTGCCGTTGCCTGGCAGGAGGCCGTGCCTATGTCCTGTGTATGGGTGCCTGGGTATGTAGGAGGAAGGAGGGCAGCTTTTATTGAGAGTTTCTCCCTTTTTGCAGTTTAATGTATAATTTGGTGCAAACTCTTCAACCTCCAACACAGCAAATACAAGGTGTTTTGTTCAATGTGAGGCACAGAATGTTTCTGTAGCTGGTTTAAATCCAAATAAGTTAAACAACTTATACCTTGAGATAACTTATCTAACTGGATAAATCGGGTAACTTCCTAGTCCATCCTTTATTTCCCATTTGTGCCACTCTGCAAGCCTATATGTTTTGAAAGTAATCAACTTAAATAAAATGTGTTCTTCCTTTCGCTTACTCTTTCTGTACTATTTGTTAGCAAAGGTCTTAAAACCTAAATTAATTTGGTGAAAAAAGTAATTTGAAACCTTTCTCAGGTCTACCTTTGACTGAAATGTGATATTAATTAGTTTAGCCTTGTTTGCTGAGTACCTGTGGTGTATAAGCTGCCATTGTTAGGGCACCTTTGCAAAATCTGAAATGAAGTATTTTCTTTTGAGTTCACTCCTCATAGATAAGTGAGCACTCATGTAACCTTTTGTTTGGTTTTCTATAGAATTTAATTTACAAACTTTGCTGGAGAATAACCTTTTGCCCTTATTAATGTATTCTGTACCACAAAGGAATCCGCAGGGTGTCAGGGTGTACAATGTACAACCCCTGTTTTGTGCGTTTGTTTGAAGTTGCTGTTTGCCTCTGGAACGGGGTTACGGAGGTAATGTTGGGATCAGTTCAGCTCTGGTTATGTTTCTCAGACTGCAGCTGTAGGTCTTCTACCCATCACAGAAGTTAGTCTGTGATCGCTGTGGGAGTACAGATAGCTGTGAATGTGTTTCTTGTGGTGAAAGGAGGGAAATGGAGCACTTATCAGAAGTCCAGGGCACGCAATTGTATTCAGATTTTACGTTTCAAAAGTACTCTTCAGATAGCACCTATATCAACTCTGTTAAAAATCTGTGAGGCTTAGGTATCTCCATGCACACATAAAGGAATACTTTATTCTGAAACTTTGTGAAGCTGTGAGCTTTCTCACGTTTTTATTAGTACTTCTGTAATGCTCACACCTGTGAACTCAGCTTGCCAGATCTGACCCCGCTGTACCCTCGCGTGTGAAAAGTCAGAAATGAAATACAATCCCTGCTCCTAAAGATTTTCAACCTGCCAGGTACATGCAAAACCTAAAGAAATCATGGGAAAATATTGCTCAGCAAGGGGCAGTCTCATCACACCGACTGTGGACTCGCACTGCTGCTAAGAAACTGTGCACACAGCTTTCTCTGTTCTTCATTCTGTTTAATGATGGCAGCTCCTCTGCCTCTTAAAACACAGAGAATGCCTGAGCTAAATGTTTTTTTCCCTAGGTATAGAATCAAGCCTGATTTTAATTTAAAATAACTTATTGCAATAGGAAGGTGTTGGTAATTAGCTAGCTGAGGAAAGTCTTGAAAACAATTGTCCTTTCTCCAAAAACTGTTCTTTCTCCTCAGTCTTGCAACAAAGTACCAGCAGGACGGTGAGCTCAGAGCACAGCTGTGCTTTATGCTGCTGGCATGTAAATAGAGACCATAAAAAAAGGAACCTTTCTGCAACAGTATTTTATTGTTAAGCTGATTGTTGGTGTGATAGCTCAGATTGTAAATCTTTTGAGTCAATGATCAGCGATCCAAAGGGATCATTCTCTTCTCTTCCTTGCAACAACAGAAACATTACTCTTCCAGAAAACATCAAATTGTTTCATATACTCAGGAAAAATCTGTCCCTGTACAGCCAAAAAAGTACAGGAAAGCCACTCAAGCCAGAAAATACATCTCAGTGTTCACTCTGGGGACAATACACATGCCTGTAACAAATAGAGAAATTAATCAGGGTTGTAATCCTTGGGTAAGATTAACATTAAAGTATCCAAAGCTATTATACTTGATTCAAGTAAAAATGCGTGTGGGTGTATGTTTATATACAGCTATTGCTTAGTTTTGACCTCTTGGAAATCTCAAAGGGCAGTAACAGCAGGTGGAAAGAGTTTTCGGGGTAAATTTGGCATCATATCCAGGTTAGTTATTCAGTATCTGTCACTGACTTTTTTTTGATCTCTGGAGGAGGGTTAAAGGAGGAGAAGATATTTAGCTCATCTAGTTTTCAGCTAATTTATCCACTTAACTGAGGTGTGACTCAGAGAATGACCATTAACAACTGGAGTCCTTTTATGGCCAGAGAAGGGTGGTAAGGGGGTAATTTGGAGCACTAAGGTCAGACACTGACTGACACAGGGAATGTAAATGCTTACCTCTGACTCAAAGATCCTACTTGCGGTGAAAAACAGTCTTGTAAACTGGCAGGAGGATTGCCAGTACGTGAGAGATCAACAGAAAAGGGAGCAAGGATGGTACAGAGTACAGCTTGTTCACTTCTTTGCTTGGGGTGATACTCAGGCAACTCTAAAGGATTTCATCCATCTAAACTGTTTCTGTAGGTTCTACTGCAGGGTGTGCAGCCTGTCCACACTGCATCAGTCTGGGGAATGAGGTTTCAGCATAGTTATGCAGGTAAGAAAACCTAATACAGTCATTTTCTGATAATAAATAGAAGAGAAAGCAAGTGTCACGTCACTGTGGAGTACAGTGTATTAGATCCCTGCAGTGTTAGTGGTTTGTTTTCCAGCATACAAATAAATATAACACAGCATCTTTCAACGGGTAGACAGGCTGGAGAGGTGGGCCCGTGCCAACCTCATGAAGATCAACCAGGCCAAGTGCAAGGTCCTGCAGCTGGGTCATGGCAATCCCAGGCACAAATGCAGGCTGGGCGGGGAACGAATCGAGAGCAGCCCTGAGAAGAAGGACTTGGGAGTGCTGGTGGATGAGAAGCTCAACATGAGCAGGCAATGCGCCCCTGCGGCCCAGAAGGCCAACCGCATCCTGGGCTGCATCAAGAGGAGCGTGGCCAGCAGGTCGAGGGAGGTGATTCTCCCCCTCTACTCTGCCCTGATGAGACCCCACCTGGAGTACTGTGTCCAGTTCTGGAGCCCCCAACACAAGAAGGACATGGACCAGTTGGAGAAGGTCCAGAGGAGGGCCATGAAGATGATAAAAGGGCTGGAGCACCTCTCGTATGAGGACAGGCTGAGAGAATTGGGGCTGTTCAGCCTGGAGAAGAGGAGGCTCCGGGGAGACCTGATAGTGGTCTTCCAGTACCTCAAGGGGGCCTACAAGAAAGATGGGGAAAGGCTGTTTAGTAGGGCCTGTTGTGATAGGACGAGGGGTAATGGTTTTAAAATAGAAGGGGGTAGATTTAGATTGGAAATTAGGAAAAAAATTTTTATGATGCGAGTTATAGAACACTGGAACAGGTTGCCCAGAGAGGTGGTAGATGCCCCATCCCTGGAAACGTTCAAGGCCAGGCTGGATGAGGCTCTGAGCAACCTGATGTTCTAGTTGGGGATGTCCCTGCTCCTTGCAGGGGGGTTGGACTAGATGACCTTTGAAGGTCCCTTCCAACCCTAACCATTCTGTGATTCTATGAATACGTGATTTTCTCTGAAACAGTAATGAATTTTAAGAAGGACAAATATAATTGTTTGTCTTGGAATATGACCAGGACACAATGTCTTATAAGTCCAATATCTCTGGTTTCCTAATGGCCACCAGATGCCAGGATCTCTGGGTTTTATCTCATCTGAAAGAAAAGCTAAGTCGTCAGAGCCCCTGATAACTGAGGATAACTGAGAGATAAATGCTTCCTGCTGATTCCCAGCCCTGCCTGTTCTATCACTCACATTTCTGGTGAAGCTTCTTATGACAACACGGTTGTGCTGAGACTGGGATTTTTTTATGGGTTAGGTGCAAAAGGTTGCAGCTTTCCTGTGACATATACGCATTCCTGCATGTTAAGGCAAGGGTTATGGTGATTATTGTAATAACAAAGACAAAATACATCTAACACGTTGCTCTAACACAGTTTAAAAAAGATTTAATCTCTCCCTCAGGAATAACTTGATGGCCAGTCTTTAAAATGAGCATTTGTGCTCAGTGATGAATTCAGAAGTAGTTTTTGAGCCAGAATTCGTTAGAAAACAGCTTGCTGCTTGTAATTTCAAGGGGAGGTTTAGTGGGTGACCTTTCACTACTTGTGTTCTTCTTTCCATGAGCCTTCTCTTTTGCCCTTTTTTTTTTAACATTAAGAGAGCCATCAAATACTTGACCATGTGCAAGAAACTGAGTATTTCATTAAGTTATCTTTAGAAGGCTTCCTTCTGGGATATTTTGTAAATCTGTGTGTATTTGTTGGCCTTGTAAGGAAAATACATAAACAATAATATTCCTTCTTCAGTCTGAGTGATCCTGTCAGTGTTGTGTGACACCTTCACTTAGGAACTTGAGGAATAACAAAGCGTAAAATACTTTTCCAGACTTGTAGTCATTAGAGATATTTTAATGCTTTAATATTGTTAATTTCCCTCACTTCTTAGGTTCAATAGTGATTATGTTACGTTACATGAGATTGTTTTTATCCTCTTGCTATCATTTTTGAATTGGAAAACATGTAACGCTTCTTTGATAGTCAGAGAAACAGAACCATAGTGCATTGGTTTTGCTTTCTGTATTTTTTTAGCTATCCGGATATATGGAAAATACCTAACCAGACATCTTTCAGACACATTAACTAACTTTATTGTGTTGTATTTGTTAAGAAATGTTGTGCTGGCTAGTCTTGATTGTAAAGAAAACAAATATTTTCTTCTTAACTTTCCTTCTTTTATGTTGTGTGGCCAGAAATGTAAGTCTTGCAGCCCCTGGCGTTTTGGACACTAGCTAGTGTTCAAAAGGAGGATGATGAGTGACCGTAGTTCTCTTACTGAGCCCTCAAGCAGCTGGTTCATGTTTTTAGCCATCACATTACCTATAAATACAGGAACCGACCACGTATCTTCCAAGTGAATGAGTAGTAACTTTGACCACTGTTTTGAAGTACCACCTTAAATTGCAGATGCTGTGCATGCATCTTTGTTAATTGGGCTTGGAGGGTCAGGCCAAAAGCACATCTGTTATCTCTCTCCTCTTTAGTGGTGAGTGGGACTAGATATGCAGAAAAAGCTACCGGTATTGTGGGACAGTGATGAGTCCGTGAAGAGTCATCCTACCACTGCTGCACTACAGCTCCTGCACAGCATAAGCGCAGTGAATGGTTCACATAAACTCAGACCAGAAGAAGAAAGGAACCTTTCAGTCATGGCAGATTGCATTTTTCTTCTGATGGTTGTTTGTTTTGTGGGGTTTTTTTTGTTTTGTTTTGTTTCCCTCTCCTTTTCCTCTGTCCAGCTAAATTCCTGCCCACAACTGCCCTTTCACTGAAAGCTTAAAACCTTTTTTCCTTCTGTGTGACCTTTGCCCTCACTCTAAGCAAGAGCTAGAGAGAGAAGACTAGAGAAGGGGCCAGAAGTCTTGTCTGTCTCCTCCTACCAGCAAGAGTTCTTCCTGAAGAAGGGCAAAATTCAAGGAGAAAATCAGGATGTATGTTCAAGCCAGTTCAGCGTACATTAAGGCCTTGACACTTGGATGTTATCAGAACATTAGCATTGAAATATTACTGCAAATATTGAGCTCTTTTTAGTCCTGTACATTTTTTTTTTCTTAAAATCCAAGTGCAGGTGAGTACTTCTGTTCTCATTTTTGGAACCAAAGTACTAGAAGCAGAGGGTGATTTTGAACACTTCCGTTCTCAATAATTTCACTAAAAGGACAGTGCTGCAGCTGTAATTATTCACACAGCTCTGATATCTCTAATCTGACGTGAAAATGCCTCAGATGGTGTAGGCTGCATTTGTACTCAAAGGAATCTGCCAAGATCAAGACCTACATGTTCCCTCTTTCAAACTGTATGTAATTTATTTTTTCTTTTAAAAATGAATAATCTCTTTTTCCTTTTCATCCTGACTCTTAAAGGGGGACTGAAAACTGGGAGCTGCAGCTCTTGAAAAACATTTCTGAAATCAAAATGATTGAAGCTGATAGTTATATGTTCAGTTAGGTCTTACGAATCCAGTTCAGCATACGTGAGCCATAGGTCGATCGTCGAGATAGTACAGAATGACTAAAGAAATGTATTTCCTCTATTCAGCTATGGGAACTGTGAGCATCTAACGTGTACTGGAAAAGCTTCAAAGATTTGAATACAGCAATATAGCTCCCGGTTTGTTTTGGGTTTTTTGTTTTGTTTTGTTGCTTTGGTTGTTTTTTTTTTTTTTTTTTTTTGTATGGTGACTTGGACTTTTTGTATGGTAACTTGGATTTGGCTTAAGATTTGGGAGATTTGGGGTTATGAAGAATCTAGGATTGTTTCTTCCTTGTAATCACTGTCTATCTAGCAGAGGTCTTTAGTCAGTGGTAACTGAAATCTTCAGACTCTGAAATCTGTCTGCCTAATGGAAATTGTGAGATGTTGACACTGAAATTGCATGCGTTGTTTGTAAAGCAGCTTGAGTCTAAAAAGGTGTTTCGAAGGTGAAAAATGTTCTGATCCCCAGCAACGCTGAAAAGTTCTGAGAGAGGAGGCACTTCTTCCAAAAGATGTATTTTATTACTGCTGAATGCTCAGAATACTTCAGGGTTAAATTTGTGTGACAGGAGTATTCAAACAGAACTTTTCCTTTGTTCCAAGTTAATGTGTGTATCTACTGCACAATACAGATAATGGGTTTTTCTCAGAAATGTAAGTTAGCAAAGGTGTGTGAAAAGTTGAACGTTATTTGTATTCTGGCTCTTACTCTATATGTACCATTTAAATAGTTTTTATAAAGCACAAAAGCAGGGAGGGGTAATTTACAGTGCCTAAGCTGTGAGGTGGCTATCTCTTTGTCTATTTTGGAGTTGTGCTGACCTAGACTAGTGCCAGGCTCATACATTTGCTATGTTACTTGGATCTGTTAAGAGATAAATTTGTCTCTAGTTGTAGTTACTAAATTTAAAGGAGCTAGATGTAGCTCTGGGAAGTTGCTGAGATGAAAAAAGAGGTCAGTCTTTGAGGTACTGAGAGATTCTTTGGCCTTTAATAGCTTTAAATGACCTATTACATCATGATAACATTTTATAATGCGTAGAACTGTGGTCCTGTATAAAAAACTATGGAGACCAGTCCTTTCTGCTGTATGCTGGACAATGTCAGTACTATGCTTTAACTTACAATGCCGAGATATACAAGGATACACTCATTAATTTTAGGTATTCTGTTCTGAGCATGTCGGTGTCCACTAAGTCAAAACAAATGTGAGGCTGAGGTAGCAAAAATTAGTCAACACAAAGTCTCTGCTTGCAGGAGTTGTGAATTTGGATCCAAGACTTCATGCAAATATATATCTGTCTTTCTCAGAGACAAAATAAGAAGGCTAGATGAAGTGTGCATATTTTCTCCTTCCCTTGCCTTTCCTGACTCTCTTGAGTTTTTAGAAATGTAATGTCTAGGAACGACCTGAATATTGGGGAGAACATAAATATTCATAGAGGATTGTGTGGAAATTATTGGCCAGTGAGACCATTCAGCTGTCCTAGTGAAATCAGAGTTAAATGTGTATGTGGTGAGTAGCTCTAAATGCATTGATACTTAATGTTGTTACCGACAAATTTTGCTCCCAATATTTTACTTCATATGCTGAGTGAAGAAAGAATGTGGAGGGGAGGAGCACGAGTTCTTCAAGAGTGGCAGGGAAGTGGAACCTGTGTATGTTACCTAGGTGAGCAGAAATATTTAAGAGTTTGATTATTTTTAGAAGTCATGCTATTTTCAGTTCAAAAGAACTACGTTTAAAAGATCCCAAAGGGTTTTTTTTTATTTTGTGTTAAAACTAAAAAATCATCACATTTCATCTGCTGATATGCAATCTTTCAATCTGTGGTCAAGAATACCTTAAAGATCAAAAAGCCTGAGCGTTTGTCTGTATTCTTATGCTTCTAGCTTCAACTGCTTGATTTGTTCTGCTGCATTCAAGTCACAGATCATGCAATTCTTCCCATAGTCCAACCATTGAGCTGTATGGGGAGATTTTCTGATTTAAGAGGCCCTGGAGTGTCTTCACTGTTTGAAATGTCAGTGTTTGTAAAACTATCCTTGAGCTGTCTTCTTTAAACATGCTGTTTGAATTCCTCACTGGAGAACAAAAAGGAATCCTAACAGATACCCCTGACAGAATTCTGTTTACTTTGCTTTAACAGCAACATCATATATTTGCTTAAAGACAGAAAAGATATATGCACAAGTGAAGGCAGAATTGGCCTAATCAACATGTGGGTGGGTGGAAAGTGAATAACCTTATTCTGTGAATGAATGTAAATTACTAGTGTAGTGTCTTTAGATGATAGCCTCCCAGATGTGTTCTCATCATTGTTTGCATCTCATCAGCTCCAGTTTTCTGAAAACATTTGTTTGCTTCTCATTGCTGACATAAAAGGAATCTTAGAAGATGGTCTCTTGTAAGAGAAACAGCCTTGAGTTGTAATGAAAGTGCCAAGCTGGAATCAAAAGAGTCAGAGTTCTGATTGTGGAAGAGCTCTGTGACCATGAGTCATTTTTTGAACTCCCCTCCGCGTTTCACACTGCAGCTGTCAGTGGGAACAGTGATACAGATGATGGAAAACTGTTGGCTAACATTGATGAAGTATATAGTATTTCCAGCATATATTAAGCTCTAAATATCAGCAGATGCTATATATGGAGAAACATTTTGCTAAGGAAAAAACAAGTTTAGAGCATCTAACTGTGCTGACACTGACTTAGAAGTTGTCCTCAAGTCTTATGTTCCATCTGCACATTGATTTTACAGTGGCAATCTCTGGTTTCTGCAATACTGTTTTTGCTGGCATCCTAAAATCAACGATTAGAAAAGCATTTGCAGAGGACAGGAAGGAATCTAGCTAGGGAAATTACTTACCTAAAATATTTTTGTGCAGTAGAGTACAATAGGCAGAGAAGAGTTTTATTGCAGCCCAAGGATTCGGACAGTGCTAAGGCTTATCTTCTAGAACACAAAGTACTACAATGTAATTGCAAAACCAAGAAGAAAGAGATGTATTTCTGGTGATGCTCCAGCAATGTGTTAGGAGAATGTACTTACTTTTGGTCAGGAGCTTTTACAGAAGTGTGATTAAGATCATGTTTGTCAGATGCATTTAAGTATCATGTCTTCGGTATTACTTAACACTACTAAATTATCTTCAGGATAAATTATGCTTTGTCTGAAACTAGTGGAAGCTCCCAAGAAATCTGGGATAGTAGATTCTCTGCTGAACGTCTTTTACCTTCTGACATTAGTGGTAATTTGTCACTTTTGAAGTGAAATGAAATCATAATTAGGACCTGTGTTTCTTTCACCCCGCTGTCCACTTTTAAGCCAGTCACTTTTGCTGGCTTTTTCTAGTCCATTACTTCTCTGTTTAGTGAAACAAATTATTTACTAGCCTTCAGATTACAAGGAACTGACATTTCTAGGCTAGCTCATAAGGAAAGACATCTGGGACCTGTCTGTCTTGCGTACTGGGTACCTTCATCTCGACAGGAGCTGGACTGGATCAGGTCCTCTTAAAATTGTAGCCATTTAAACAACGTAGAGGGCCCTGTCCTCTACGATATTCAGCTTCTTTAATCATGATGTCTTCACTCGCATCTTCTCATGTACATAAATGCTAATATTTCACTAATTTGTTTTTAAAGTGCCATTTGAACCTGGCAATTGAGCCAGTTTTCAATGCGTCTCGCTGTCTGCTTGTCTAGCCTGTGCTTCATCAGTTTCTGTGTGAGGATGTTAAGGCAGGCAGTGTTGAACGCCTCACTACAGTCAAGAAAAACAGCATCCACTCCTCTCCCGTTATCCATCGAGCCTGTCATTTCATTGTAGAAGGCCATCAGGATGATTAAACATGATTTCCTCTTCATAAATCTGTGCTGACTGCTTCTGATTATGTTCTTGTCCTTCATGTGTTTGGAATTGGTTTCCGAAAGGATTTGCTCCG
Organism: Chlamydotis macqueenii; assembly: GCF_036417535.1. Classification (NCBI taxonomy): domain Eukaryota; kingdom Metazoa; phylum Chordata; class Aves; order Otidiformes; family Otididae; genus Chlamydotis; species Chlamydotis macqueenii. The sequence goes on from NC_141566.1 coordinate 4,302,597, forward strand.
CTAGCTTCCCAGGGACTGAGATGGGGCTGACTGGTGTGTAGTTCCTCAGATTCTTCTTCTTGCCTTTCTTGACAATAGAACTGACATTTGCTTTCTTCCAAACCTCAGGAATCATTCCCGATCACTGTGACTTTTCAGAAATAATCAAAAGTAGCTGTGCAACATCAGCCAACTCACTCAGCGCTCATGGGTGCATTTGTCAGGTCCTATGAACTTGTGTACGTCCAGTTTGTTTGAATGTTCTCTATCCTGATCCTCCTTCACCAAGGCGAAGTCTCACAGACTGCAACCAGTATCTAAAAGGTACTGGATCCACAAGCAGGTTAAGATTCATTAGGGGGCTAAAATGTTGGCTTTGTAAATGTGGTTGCGAAATGAATGAGCGTTGCTGCTGTGATTTAGTTTATAAAAAGACCTAATGTGACCTTTAAAACATCTGCTTATAAAGAGAGGGTGTTAAGCAGGACTATAGGCTAGAGCACTTTGTTCTTAAAATGACATTTTTGGAACTTTCATTACAAGGACTGGCTGTTCCTTGCTTTGAGAGAGGCCTCTACAAAACCATACTGACGTGTTAAATTCCTCTCCCATCCTGCTGCTTCTCTGGGCGGCTGTGCTCCTGCCATATGCTCAGTCAGAAGGATTGTTTGCTTATAGGTTTGACAATAACAGGAAAGCTATTCAAATGGTGAAAGTTTACTAATGCTGTACAAAAGGGTTTAGTCTTGGCTTAACTTCCAACAGCTGAGGCAAGGAAGTTTATCAATCTGAATGTAATTATTTACTGTCTTGTGATGGAGATTTTGATGGGCTAGTAGCTAATGCATCGCTGAGAAAAATGCTCCTCCACCGTAACTTGTCTTTATATTAAAGTTCTGTGTCTAGTCTTGGAACAACATCAGTAGTTCCTGCATACCACAGTTTAGTCTTGTAAGACCACCGGGTTGGAGGACATACGTGCAGTGACCGCTGCCTGCGTAACGTGTTGTTGAGCCCTTGCTAGCACGCTGCAAGGTTCGCGCAGCAACTTCTTCCTTGGCGTGTGTGTCCAGTCACCTGTGTGTCAGATCTACCCCCTGCTCCCTTCTCTACATGGCTTTTGGTATGGATTGAAATGAAATGTAAAATCTTCCATAGTATGGGAAGAAAATAATCCTGAATAGGGTTAAAACTACCTGATCTTGAGAGCTGAATAGCTGTGGACCTTTGCAGTGCTTGGGCAGGAGATGGCTGGGAGGGAATCCCAAGCGCCAGAGAGCAGCAGTGTAACAAGTACAAGAGATGGAAAATTATTTTTGTTCCGTGATCACTAAAGAGAGGTAAAAAGGAAACAAGGAGCTGAGTATGTAAACCACTTCTTTTCTAATAATGGAGTATGTTTGCGGAGGTCTATCTTTAAAATCCATGGGTCCTCTCTTGCTGCTGGTAAACCTGAAGATACTTGCACAAAGACATTTAAATATTGTTCATGGCAATTACTTATACGTAGCTTTAAAAGGTGGGCTGTATGGAAATTTTTTTTTGTAGTTTTAGAGATATATATATATATGTAGTTTTTTATATGCGTATATTTATAGATTTTTGTGTGTGTATACATATATATATATATAAAAATAAAATTTCTGGTGCTTGCACAAAGTGCTTTGTCTAAATATCAACTCAGGGTTGGGCACACATTATAAAATACTCCCGCAGGACACAGCCTCTACTCAGTCACTGGGTAAGATGGCATTTGGAGTTGCCTGAGAAGGACGTTTAGGTAACAAGCCCAATCTTGCCTCAGCTGGAGTCAGCCAGAAGTTTCCATTGACTTCACTGAATGCAGGATTCACAATTACTTGCAAATCTTCGGTGAGGTCAGATTCTTTGCCCTTCATGCCAGTGTACAGAAAAAGACTAATCCCGCAAAGAGCTGAGCCCATCAAAGTGAGGGAACTAAATACAATCGACTACTTAGATTCAAACCGTGTATCCCCTGCCTTCTCTGAAGGGCAGTTCTATATTGCACTTAATCCCATCTAAGTGTGGACTACCCCATGTCCTGATGGTGGCTGCCTGCCTCTCTTATCTTGGATCAATTGGTTACAGAGCGAGTAGGGTCAGTTTGTTGTTCTGACAGAAAACTGGTCCCTGCTGATAACGTGACCTGCTGCTACCGGCAGACTCGCGATTGAGAGCTCTGAAGAGCTGGGAATGGGGAGCAACAAAAGAGGGGGAAAGGGATCTGTGAGAGTGGAAGTGAGACTTGAGGCAGCAGCCTGCAGTCCTGTGGAATTGTAGTGAAAGTAAGAATAATTGTATGAATAAAAGTTATCAAAGCAAACCTGCAGTCTGGCCTATTCTGGTACCAAAACCTTACTCAACCTTTTATTGACTAAGCAGAGTGAAGGGACCAAGTCTGCTAGAATTGTGGCAATGAAGATGATGTTGCAGCAGATGTGTCTTGTTCCTTATACTTAAGGGCTGACATAGCATCAGTTTCTACTTGCATCAGGCTAAGACAAGCCTCAGTGTACATGCTGTTTTCTTCAAGGAAAGTTTTGTAGCTGTTAAAAAAACAATTCTAAGTAATTACTAAAAACCATGCCATTCTTTCAAAATCTTTTCTTTGGCCTTGTTACTTAAAGTTCAGGTAGAGGAAGGAATAATTAGAGCAAAACATATTGATGTAGTTCGGGTGGGAAAGGTGGAAAGAAAAGTTCAAGGTATACTCATACTTGGTTTTTTTTTTTTTTTTTTTTTTTTTTTTAAATGATATCAACTTTCCAGTCACTTCATGTCGGGACAAATACATGATGATTTCAACAGAGAGTATATTAATAATTTTCCTAAAGCGAATGATTAAGATGCAGAAACTTTAACGACAGAGTACTGTACAAATAAAAAGGGCCTCTCAAACAAGCATGCTTTTTCTGTCTAGTGCCACTGAAACCAGATGGTGATGCTGTGCCAGAGATACCCCGGAGGTGGGTGGTGGAGGTGGCTGCTAGCAGGATGCTTTCAGGGCCTGAAGAGCCGTACAGCTCTTCCTCACTGTTGCTTGACATGCCACCTCTGGAGCATAGTGCAGTGCCTGTGTTGCGTTGCAGGTGTCCTCAGAGCCAGGGCCTGCAGACTCAGTCTGGCTGTCTGTTGAGATGCCTGTCGGCAAGAAGGCAGAGGAGCTCGGGATGCCTTAAGAAGCACGGCTGCTGTGAACGTTCTTACTCATGTCTGGTCAATGGCAGAAGATGCGACTGCTCACTGAAGCAAAGGTGCTTGATTGTGTATACTGGAAAAAAACCCACAGTTTTTCAAGTTAAATTTTAGTGCTATTTAAAATTATTTATTTCAACTGGACATGTTTTCATTTTTTTTTCTCCATAGTAACTGCTTAAAGAAATTCTTCATAATTACTCTGTTCTGCTATTCTGTAGGTCTGTCTTATTTGTGGTGGATGCCTCTGAACTTTATAAACTTCTTTTGGATCTTGTAAAAAGTAAGGGTGTCTATAAGTAGCTGTTGCACTCACAGCCCGCTTTCAAGCCATTAACTCTAGAGAAAACTGGAAGGTTGCTGGGCTAGACAGTTGTACTCCTCACCCACTGCAGGTGACTGGTAAGCATGCTAAGGAATAAATATATTTGTGTGTGCAGGTAATTAATGATGTGTGGTAGTGCATATAATCTGTTGTGAAGTGCTTTTGAATTTTTTTCTTGTGTGCGGCTTTTAAGCAGAAGGAAATTGTGGAGATACGTTTTAGTGATTTTCTTATTCAATTAGTTGTTCTGAAAATTTTTCTCTGCTTCATTGTGCTGTGAACTCAGATGATCAGTCCTTTCAGAAAAATTATCTGCTCTTCCTTTTACGTGTTCCAGGTCACTAACATTAATTTGAATAGAGTTGAATATTCCAGATTTTTACCTAGAATTGACTTGTGTGTGTTTTAGTAGACTGTCCTGCGGAAATAGTCTGACTGGTGTTTCGGATTTGTACCCTCGGTTTCTGCATGTGTTAAAAATGCTGTACAAAGTGCGGTAATGATGCATGCAGTACGAAGCATTCTCACTCTTATGTACTGACTTTTTTCACTAGAATGGTTTTTATTTGGTTTGTAGGTCTGTAATTCTAATGCTATTTTAATTTTCCTTACTAGATTAAAGATTTTCAACTTTTCTTGCTGTTTGTCCTCTATGCAGAGAGCAATCATAGTAAGAGTGAAAAATAGGGCTTTCAGGACATATAGCTTGTTTTCTGAAATTGGTTTGAAATGGCTTTGATATCTTCAGGAATCTGAATCAGAATCTGTGGCTGGTTGTTTTGGGGATTTTAATTATGACCATTATAGCAGAGAGTATTTCCTAGAGCTTTTTTTGTAGGTTTCTTGGATGTTTGTGCACTGCAAGCCCAGGAAGGTGATGTCTCTGCCTTGTGCGCATTTGCTCTCTCCTCACCCATCCATAGCTGAAATAAAAAGGACACTAGGGAAGAAAGGAGGCTGGGGAGTTTCACTGAAATGTGTTCCTCGGCAGAACACACCTGGTCTGTTCAAAATGTGGGTGAGGTCGCTGTGGTCTGTAATTAGAACCTGCGAGGTAATGGCCTGGTCTGTCTGTGGGTACGTGACTGCTGTAGTCTTGCAGCTCTGGGAGTCACACCTGTTGAGAGCTGATGAGTAAAATAATCTAAAAGCAAATGTATTTAATCTGAAGTTACCAAAATAACTGTGGCAAGGAGAACAATTTTTACAGCAGAGTGAAAATAAAAATTTTTTCAAGTCCTGCATTTTCAGAAGTTCCAGGGAATAAGAAACTTAAGTTAAATTTCAGTGTATCCCTTGTCCAGATCTAAACTCTCCGTAGTTTAACCCTTTCAAAAAGCTGTGCGATGGGAACGAGGCGGTCCTTCACTTGGATGGGAGGAGGCGTCTAGCTCATGGCCTGTGGGCTTCCAGCGGCTGGTGCTGGACAGATGTAGCACTAACAAAACAAAACAAAAAAAAGCCTTATCTGTGCGAAGGACTGTGCCACACAAATAAAATTAGCCATCTTTTTGCAACATGGTGCTCTGTCTATCACGTAGCAGCTCAGCTCCGCTGTCACCAAAGCACCTGAGAAGCCTGAGATTGACCAGAGAGGAAGGAGGTGCTGGAGCAGGCCTACAAGGAGGCGGACGAGAAGGAGGTGAAGCAGTGGTGCCACCACATCGTGACCCTGCTGACTTTAGTGCTGTGGGGGCTTCCTGGGCCCTGTAGTCAGAGAACTGCCTAAGAGAGGCTACAGTGGGGTCTGACAAGGAAATCACGGGGTCTTCTTCGAGAAGTGCTTATTCCTCTGCCTGCATTACGTGCCATCACCAACAGCTCCCATTCCGAGCAGTGGGACTACGATCCCTTCCTTTCAGACCGTCGGAGTGCAGCGTCCCACTCCACTAAGTCTCCCCTGTGTAAGCAGGAGAAACAGGAGTTAAAAAGCAACCACGAATGATTCAGTGTGGAGCACAGTGCTGTACTTCTCCACAGTTTTGAACCTGTTATTACGTGACTGCTTCTGAGCTGGTTAAGCAGCATGCTGATACAAATGCTTGGGTCATTCCTAGACCAGGTCTCCCAAGGAAAATAAAGAGGATATAGAAAATCTCTCTGGAAAGCACTGATATAACTCTAAAATCAAAAACAAAAGGCAGACTGCCATGACCAGCCATAGTCTTGGTATGTTCTCCTAAATTGCAATGCATGTAAGTATTGCTAAGCCTGTTCTGGTGGCTAGGGCAAAGCTAGCTTTGGGAAATTTGGTGCAGATCTATACATTTTCCATCAGTCCAGATGGAGAGGGTTTCTTTTTTCCACACTAAATTTCCTGATTTTTCCACAAAATTTCTCCAGATTTTCTTCTTTAGGGTAGCATATTATCCTGGAGGCCATCCCTTTTTTCCTGGTGGCTGTAGGATCAGAATTCTTAGGTGTCGTGTTGCAAGCGTGAATACCTGATCAAGTGCCAGGGCTGCAAGAAGGATGGTTTTCCTCGTGCTGTATGCTGCTGCTTTTTGGGGCAGGGTTGGTGGGGAGGAATTCGACAGTGTCTTGGTAATAAGCTCTCCAAAAGGAAATTAACTTGTGCAAGGCAAATTTACAGTGTGCCTTTTCTCCTTAAAAAAGAAAAAAGAGAAGCTCACTGGCAAATAATCTGAAAGAACCCAACATCTCAATAAGATGCGGTCCCTCCCCTCCGCTGCCTGTTCTGAAAGGGACCATTGTTTCCAGGTTTCAAGGTGGGCTCATTGACTTTCATGTTGCCATGGAACCAGCGTGTTTTTCTTCCTGAATGATACTTGCTTGTAATCTCAGAAGCTTTTTCAGCAAATTAACGCAGGTGATTTGTGAGTGGCCTTGGTTGGACTAAAGGCCAGTGAAGGAACTATTTGATTAATGAGATGCAGAAATATAAGGACTAAAAATAAAATCCTGGGATAAGCCGTGGTTGAAAGAGGGAGGGCGGAAAAGCAGAAATGCTGTTAACTCCCAATTTCTATTCGATGTAACACAAAAAGGCTGATGTTGGATTTACATGCTGGTAGGCTTAAATACAAGTAAAGCAAGTAAAGCTCTTTTCAAACTTGGAATTTAAATCCACAGCAGTACTATGGAGTTACCTAGATGGAAAGGAAGAGGTACTTTTGAGGGTAATTCATGGCCCACAGTGAAAATCAAGATGATGCTAACTTGTTTAATAGCACCTATACATAGATTTATGTATTTCTCTCAATACATATCAACATGCTGTCTGATACAACTGTGTGTAAAAATGTTGATGGAATAGTTCTCTCTGCCAAAAAAAGCTGATTCACTGAACTCGAGGAAATTGAGGTAATGGGCCAATTTTTGTTGACTTTTTATCCATGAAGTTATAAACATTTTGATGAAATCAAAACACTTTGCAACTAGTCCTGTCATAGAACTCTCATGTTTAGGTATTCAAATGAAGATTGGATGGTTTCCTAAAAGATGCGTTGTAGTTCAAACAGGAATGAAATTGAGAGATGGTTCAAGATGACTGCAGATGTCCTTCTGATTTTGTAGCACTTGGAAACATGTGTCTGACTCTTGAGCTGGGAGGTTCATTCTGGCTGAGGCCAGGTTGGTCTGGTGTGGCTAGTTTGGAGCCAGGGCTCAAATGAACTTTGCTTGGGCCCAGGCTGGCTCATGTGATTCCACTCACGGGTCTTCGTGCCGTGTTCCCCAGCAGTCCAGAGTTTGGAGACGGGGTGATGTGATTTGAAGACAGTGTGCCAGCACCAAGCCAGGAAACCATCTTGCTGGGGAAACAAGTGGGGCATAACTGCGAATGAATCTGCTTAAATCTGACTGTGCTAGAACTGAATATTTATGCTGAACTGCTGGTTCCAGTTCAGTGCCGGGAGTGACAGGCTTGGCTGTCAAGGTGGATGATACAGGTGCGTATCAATTTGGCACTTAGTAAACGTGGTGATTTTTCAATGGTATTGTGTCAGACACATTTTCTGTTGGTTCTGAGATAGTCCTTGAATTGCTGAGCATGCTGTCCTCCACTCAGCACTTGGTAGGACGAGTTCCTGGTGGGCCTGGTGTCAGTAGGAGCAGTTCCTTTCTCTGCCTGATGTTTCTCCATGAGTGGTATCAGTTGGAAATATCAGAGTCTGTTATTTTAAGAACATCTGTTGTTTCATGCCACAAACCATGGGATTTTTCAACTGGAGCCAGTGTAAAAGTTAGAATCCAGTTTACCAATTAAGGAAAAAAATCGAGTCTTTTCTTAAAACAGTACAACTTGAAATAGTGGGCAAAGGAAAGACTTTTATGTCTGTGGTCACTTAGTTTTTTATTATCTTGCTTTCCAGTTTAAATTCTGTAGTCTGTTCCATTTTTATGTCCAAAACTTTCACAAGAAAAGAACATGGGACAATGAGGCAAACTGTACAAAACACATAGGAGAAATTAGTAACCACTATAGAGAAAAATTGTTTGTTCTTCCATTAGACTTTCTACTTATATTTGTCCTGCTATTATGATAGTAGCAAAAAAACCCCCAAACCTTAAGTTGGCAAAGTCCTTGAAAAAAGTTGTTTGGAATAGTGTGGGTGTTAATTTCTCAGAAGAGACAACTGTTCTTAGCTAGCATGTTGCATAACTAGACAGTAAACTAATCTTCACTCCTTCTACACTTTTTCATGAGTTGTTGGGTTTGCTGCTCTGAGTGTTAATGTTCAAGGTTGGGTATTAAATGACCGGGAATATTCCAGCAGTGTGCTTTCTGCGTTGCACGTACAGCACCTCTCGGCCTCCTTGGCAGGTGCTGTATGCGTAGCATAGAGCATCCATTATCACGGTATGTCTGACGGCTAAGAACAAATATACTCAAATTAAGAACAATTTAGGACATTTTGAAAGCTTAAGCTGAGTATTTTGGTGGAACTGATTCTGTAAGATAGTACACTATGACAAGGTCCATTCTGAGCGTTAACTATCTTTTTATTTTCTTTTTTTTTTTTAGCAGAACTTACTTTTGAATATGGTGGCAACTACTTCTTAAATGAAAAGCCTTACCCTCCAAGTGCTCCATGTTTGAGTAATTCCACCTCTCCACAATAATGCAGTCAATCCTGAGGGTTGTCTTGAGGGAGAGGATTTATAGAAGCAAATCGTAAGCTGTTGACGTCAGTGAAGTGTTGTGGTTTTTGTCACCACCATATTGGTTTTCCCTGTTTAGGTGACATCTGTCCATTATCGTCTCTAGTGGGTTGCGGGGCAATCGGGGCAAGGTAATGCCTTAAACAGATGAATGCGTTCTTACAGGATAACGTTGTTATTTTACAAACGGACTTCTGAGAACATACTTTCTTGTCTGGATTTCCAGAGTCAAATAATTGTTTAACCTTGCCCATTTCTTTACGTTAATTGTTTGAAACTTTCATTTTAGTTACTTTTACGTCCTGCGCTGCTTTTTGTCATCCACCCGTGAGAGAAGTCCAGGCCGTATGTCTTTACTGAGACAATGCTATATCCAGTAGGTATGTGGGGATGAGAGGGTTAAGCATTTTAACAAGTCACCATTTCAGCAGTTGCTTGCAAGGGCTGCACACCTATTGATAAAGATCTGTGCCTTTGGCAAAAGGGAGTTCTGGAGATTATATTCAGTAGGCATTTCAGTTCTAAATTGCATCAGACTCCCCAATCTAATTTTGTAGATAGTTTCAGTCTTTCTGATGACAGATTTTTCCTTTGTATAGTTTAGTAAAGACTGAAAAAAAATTATTTCTTCAGATTTCGTATCAGTTTCTGTGACAAACTGGCCATCTGGAAGTTGATGTTGCACGTGCTTATTATACGCCTTTTCTTCTCTGTGAGACAATCTCAAGACAAAAGCTTCGCTTTCTATCCCCCTCCTATAAAATAATACAGGAAACAAAAATTCTAAAGAATGTGTTGTATATGTAGAGAAAATAAAAGATTAATTTAATCTTTTGCGCTGTTTTCAGTTTGTGGACTTTTGATAATGATGTCCCAAATGAGCGTCCTTTCGTGCTTTTCTTAGCTGTTGCTAAAAATATTTTCCTTTTGTCTCAGTTTTTCCTTCCCTTATCCAGTACTAACTAACCATGACATTCGGTTTTGTGTTTCATAATACATCATTCTAAAGCTAATAGTCTACTTAGTAACCTAGCTACACACACACACACACACACAAATAAGATATTTGTAAATAAAATGATACGTTTCTTCTGCTAGTTCTATGTTCTGTCCTTTTTTGGTTTCCTTAGTAGAAATGTTTGTGGCACACATTGTCTCAGATTTAATCAATGCCTATTCCTCAGCAAACATACTCTCATCCTGTCAAAATACTGCATCAGGCTATACCTCCCCTGATCCGTTTAATCTAGATAAATGTTATAAAGTCATTTTGTCTTTTCCTGTTCCAGACAGGTAAGATTATCTGTAACAGAGATTGTACATTTTGTCTTGGCAGAAGTTTGTAACATCCACAGTTGATGAATAGACATCCGCTCTGCTCAGAGGTGTTACTGGAAATTAAGTAGGCTAACCAGTAAATTAAATATATGGGTACAAAATGGAACTACTTAAATTTCCTTTGACATTTTATAATTGCTTACCTCTATTTTCTCCCTGCCTCGCTTCTCCTTTATCAGTGTCACTAGGAAGAGGAGTCAGCATGATAGCCATGGTCTTCTCCAACATGTGGAACACATCCTTTTTTGGTTTCTCAGGCTGCTGTCTAATTTACATCTGGCTTAACTGTGTAGTAAAGTGCTTGCTGAGTAGACGGGAGAGCAAATCAATTAAGCAAATCAATTCTGCCCTGCAGGGAAGGGCTTGGCTGGCTGAATTACTAGGAAGGGTTGTTTTACCATGAAAGAACAGTTGGCTTGTCTTCTCTTGCAAAGCCAAAGCCTCAGAGAAATGAGAAGGGCAGCCCGGAAAATCAGTCTGAACTACCAGCTGTAATACTAAATACAACACCTTGTTGTGCACATCAGGTGCTATGTCTAAGTATGATGAAAGTTATTCCGTAGTAAGAAAACTGCTGGTTGACTTCACATCTTGGTTTCGTTAGATACATCACAATCCTCAAGGTCTTGAGTGATCATCTTAAATTGTGGAGCGTGGTGCTGTGTTCGTTCTGCACACAAGTCCAACCAGGCTCAAAGATAGCATCCAGGAGCTTTTCCAGGGACTGCTCTACAGAACAAAAAAGTGCAGAAAAACAGCCTTTCATTTAGAGGTTCCTCTGCAAATTTGGTTCACTCCCTTCTTTGAATTTCCAGGGCCCAAGATCAGGACCCTGCAGAGCTGTTGTATGGAAGCAAAGCTAGAACAGGGGAACCGAGAAGGCGGCAGGAGCTGACGTGCTCAAAGCAACCCAGAAGTGCTCTACTGGGGGGTAGAGGGGAAGTAGACTTGGCCATAGCTCTTGTTTCCACTGGGTGGGTAGAATTGGAAAAGGGTTTTGTTTGTTATTTAAAAGTCTTGAATTCCCAGCCTTGTGTCCTCCAACCCCTTGTTATTCTTCACTGCCTGTTCTATCTCTTTCTTGCACCCCTTCAGCCTTGCCATTTGTGTCTGCATTTTGGGATGCTGCTTTTGCTCACTTCCAACTGATGAACAATTGTTTTCTTTGCCCACATGGGTTTGAAAAAGCGCCTTTTCGCGGGAAATGCTGCTCAGGTAAAACTTGGAAGGCCACAGGGAATCTGTTGATGTAGATGGAAGCTGGGAAGGAAGTTTTGTCTATAGAAAACCTGCCTGGTCTCTGGCTGCTTTTCTGTCTTCCCAGCCACTCAGCAGCTGAGGCCTCCAGGCTCTTGGTTTCACACTGTTGAAACCTGAGCTTCTGGGACTTGCTGCAGAATATGAAAGGTGTGCCCAGAATTCTTCTTCCCATGTTAAAAACATCCATTTTATTTTATCTTGAAAAGACTAATTTTTCAGGAATTTTTTCCTAACCTTTGTTCCATGTGGAATGAAAAAAATGCCTGAACTGTAGTATTTCCAGCAGATAAACTTTTTGCCCTCCCTGTCTCCTCCCAGAGATGGCTTGTTTGAAAAACGCTTTGCAGGACCACCGCTGTGTGTGTAGAGGACTTTCAGAAAAATGTGCTTATAGATAAGCTGTGTTTAGAAACATATGGTTATTATCATCAGTGTGACAGAAGAACTCATCAAAGTCACTTTACTGTCTACAACTATGGCTAGAAAAGGGAATTACGTTAACAAATCCATGTTTGGTTATGTGAGCCTGCTTGCATGGTGATATAATTAATCTCAAATGCATACTCTGGGGGCTTTTAACATAATTTACTTTTCTTGATTTTCCACCTGTTGCTTACTCTTTGCATTTTTGATATTTTTACAGTATTGGAAAATTCTGAATTGCCAACTGATTTATCCTCTGTTAGGGACTAAAAGGGAAGCCTTCAGACTTCAAAGGACATTTAGACTGCATTTGCTGCTTGGATGGGCCTTTTATGAAACTTTTGTTTTGCAGACTTGTAGAGCTACAGAAGAACAACATGTCTGATTTTACTCTTATTATTTTTAATTTGTTTGCTTGATTGAAGGCGCATACAGAGGCGTATACAATTTTAAGGATGTACTGTATGCATTGTTCATTATTTTTCATTTTAACGTAAAGGAATTGATTTTTCACTGACGTGTAAGCCAGCACAGTATGTTTGTAGATGGTACAGCTGACCTGGTGGCATCTGGTGTTTCTGATAAAGGGTAAATGACCAGTTGAGATTGCAAAGTAGTTAGCAGCCAAGAGTCAACGTTCCTGAGAGAAAAACAGATTCTGACTTGTTAAGTCCACTCCTTGAAAATAGGAATAGTATACAGAGGAGCAGCTCCAAAGATGTTTACCTAAAAAACCCCCATTTTTCTTAATTATACTTGCTACTATGGTGCCCAAAGGTTAGTTACCAACAAGGGCTCATTGTGCAGTGTCCAAAACAAACATCAGAGTAGCAGACATCTTTTTCCCCCAAAGGAGGGTAATTTCTCAACGATGCTACTCTTTGAAGTGTTTTGTGGGTGGAGCACAAATTACTTCCCTCGTTTCTTTTGCAGTTTTATTAACCAAGAGCACACAATGTGCTTGGTACTTTCCAGAGTTGATGTAGTAAGTCTTTACTAGAAAACCTGATGAACATGACGCAATGGAATGCCTCGCCGCACTATTTGCAACGGGTTTAGTCTGTTCTGGCTTCAGTCAATGACAAAACCTCCAAGGATATTGGTGAGGAGGGATCCAGAGACAAGCCAGCTCACGTTTGCAGGATCAGAGTGCGAGGAGAACAGAGATTAAGTGGCTAAATGGGGAAAAGAGAGCAAACTGGTGAAGCTATGGAGACAGAGTTTAAAGAGTTAATCATGTTGATGCTAGAACAGGTAATCTGACAGTTCCGGGAGATGGCTGCCTATATTTTTATTTAGATAGACAAGAATTATATAGATTTTCAGCTGTTTGGGCTTTTTGGTCCTTTTGTAACTCGCGATGTAGATTTCCTTTTTAAAAAATAGAATGAAAGGTTGTGGGAGGGTTGGCTGGGTTGTTTCTGTCCCATCCCAAAAAGAAGAATGGGTGACCTTGATTTAGATATTGTAAGTGAACTGGAAAAGCTGGGTAAACTTTATGCCTCTGGGCCATAATACTTTGCTAACTAAACCATTTCTGCACATGGGAGTGATTCTTGGTTGGTTCCACCCTGTCTGTAGCTGACATGTGCCCTCCTATTTTGGAAATTTAATCTGGGGTAGGTATATTAGTACCTGAACAGACAAGTGCCGCAGCTGTAACCATTAATTTGGGATGCCGGCGGAGCTAATTCTTTATGTATAAAATAGAAGTGCCTGACCCATCTATGTATGGTTTCCATTATTTATGACAGACTCCCAGCAGCAATGACTTCTTGCCACAGGAACTTTTTTAAAATAAACCCAGTTCTTAATAACTCATTTTCATTTTCAAAATTATAGTCCTCTGGTAACAAAGAATGGGACACTGGAGTTTCTTAATCAGTGTCTGTTGGTAATGTGACAGGGAATTTGAGCGCAGGTCTGCTATTTAGCGCAGATTTTGATTCCCTACTGCATTTATTAACAGGAGTGCTCACATTCACTCCCCAAAATACGGATTTTTGTATAGTAAGAATTATTTGTCAAAGTGACGTGTTTGCTGAAGTAGTCCTAGGCGTTTTTATCACGTACTGCGTCACGGGGAGGGATACAGGAGGTTTTCTGTGGATGTATTCTGGAAATACTAGTGGCATGAAAATGGCTATGGCTAAATTAGGATTATTTTTGTCGCTTGCCTGTGGAGAAAAGTAGCTGTCCAGGTATTTTCAGTATTTGTGGAAATACACATAGTTGGGTATTCAGTACTGACGGCAACCTTTCCCTAATCCTGACAAGGAAGGAATCTGGAATATTCCAAACAGCTTATTCTGTCCTTTGGGCTAATCACAAAAAACGTGTGCCACGTTCCAGCTAAAAACTATGTGGCATATTTGTTTAAAATAAGTGTCAGATAAAAGAGCGAGTTTCACAGACTTCCTTCCCTGAGTTTTGGAGTAACGCTGCTTCTGTTGCGCTAGAAAAGGTATTTTCATCTTTCTCCAGTTGATTATACTGAAGGGGATGTAGTGCAATTTGTTTTTCCTTTCCATGTTCAGAGCCATCCCTAACAGGGAAGGGCAGGCAGTTGTCCTGCTTTGGTCGGAGGGCAGCCTTCCTGGGAGCTGAGACAAATGGAGGAAGCTCTCATCTTTTGTGCAAGGAGAGAGGTAACACCTACTCTTATTTTTTTTTTCAGGATTGCTCAATGCTCAGGTCTGTCGCTCTATCCTGAGGGCTATTTGTGAGGCCTTCACCGAGGAAATCCATCATGTGCCTAAATAATTTCTGTTTAGCAAGGCATTCAGCTATGTTCTTTGGTCTCATTCAGATCATCAGAATTAAGCACGGATCTTAGTGCATTGTGGGATTGAGTCTTTCAATGCTTTTCACTAAAGATAAGTTTAACAGTGTAGAGCAGTGTGGAGACTTGCTTTTGGTAAGGTCATGTTTTCATTAGGGAAATAAAGTAATAGTTACTAAAGAGATTCAGAATACTGCTGATACATGTACTGTATGTGCACAAAGTGAAACAAAGCAGAACTAGGGGAATTATGGCTATTTCTCTTGCCGCTAATTTATTTAGTTGAGAGAAAATGAGAATTTAATGGAAGAAACTGACATGAAAATAATTGAGACCAACAGCATTCTTTTGTGCAGGATTGGTGATGTCTTCAGGAAGGGATGGTTACACAAGTTGTACTTCTTGGACAATATCTTCAAGCGTGCAAACAGCATAGCAATGGAGAAGGAACATGACTAGAATCAGTGCAAGTGCTGTTTATTCAAGTGTGGTGGTGGTTAACTGGTTGTAGCTCCCATTTTACACCTTCCATCTCTGTTTTAGACAGTGTTTTGATGCTGGCTGAGTCAACTGAGCCTGCAGGCCAAACTGAGTGCAGAAATGGCTCGAAAGAGGCTCCGCTCATGTTCATAGCTGTGCATTTCCTTGTGCTCATCCCACTCTTTGCTGTCTCCCCAGGAGACAGATCAAGCATCCTTATACCAGCTGTCTCCCACACGTAAGACTATATTGACCCCTAGTGTAACTCCATCACAGAAAGCAGTTACATCAGATTTTTTTTTTTCTTTCCTCTGACTCAAATCCAAAAGATACAGAGAGGGATTAGTAGTTAGCTTTGCAGTGGAAGGTCAGATGCAGCTCCCTCCCTCACTCCTTAATCCATCAGCATTTTGCCAAGAGCATCGCTAAAGGCACTGCCGGTTTCTCCCAGTGTGTTCCTAGGCTTTTGCCATTTGATTGTCAGCTCTGGAACTTTCATTTCAAGACAAGTTTTTTAACAGATGGCTTTGGGGAATGATGCATTTGAAAATAAGATGCAAACAATAAATTGCTGCCATATTTTCAAAGTTGGTGGTCTGTGTTGTCTATAAAATCGGAGGGTGAATCACAGTGGACACATTCCAGCTTACCTTCTGGGACATGTTTTGCTGATAAGTACTATCCTTGACTTTTGGTGAAGATTTTCCTTCTCTAGTATTTTTAATTGTTAGAACTGTTTACGAGATGAAGGAGCTGAGTCACTTCCAGTGCTTCTCCACTGGCCCAGCTGTATCTGGAATGAACGCAAAACTGTAGAAAGGTGATAAAATTTATATATAGGGAGTTGTTGTATACCCTTCAGTGATATAAGCCTCTGGACAAGCATTTCAGTTGAAATAGATGAAATTATTCAAGTTATTATTTTCCTGATTTCTGTTGCAATTGAATGAAAAGCTTTTGTATTCAAAACCAAAACCTTACTTTATACCTTTTAGAAAAAATATCTTTAATGAGTGACTTCTCATGCAACAGAACTCTGTAGGTGTTGAGAAAAGCAGGCTTGAAAATCTCAATTGTTGGAAAGCAGTGCTCTTACAAAATATATTGAATGCAAGATTACCCGCCCACTTAAAAAGAAATAAAACATCCAGATTATATTTGACAGGAGAATGGTTACTTTCACAGTGAATATGCAGAAGAGGCTTCTAGAGGATTATAATTGCCTGAGATTTATTTCTGAAAGTGAAACGTTATATTGCTTGCAAATGCTTTATAGTTGTTGAAGCTCGTGCTCCCACTAGAAGCTGTGCATCTAGTTAGAAAAGATGAGGCAGATCTAAAAGATCCGTGTAAATATGAGAGCGATGTCCATAATTGCTATAATTGGACTCGAAAATTGGCTACAACACTTGAAACTTCAACTATTTGGAGGAAAAAAAAAAAACCAAACAAACTAATGAGGGGTTTTGAAAAAAAAAACCCTCATGTTTCATCTATTACACAGCTTTTTGCAAGGTACTGTCAGGAGCAGAAGAGAAGCTAGAGTCATGTTGTCGTTTCAGTCAATGAGTGAATGCAGCTGTTAATGAAAATTTGTTTCCAAGCTATATGCATACCCTTAAGGTTGTGTGAAATCCTGTATGTATCACAAGGACATTTAGGGTTAAAGTAAGAAGCTGTCTGAAACCAGGTTGTTTGATGAAAGAGTGCACATTGTCTGTGGTGAGTTATTTTGATTTTTTTTTTTTAAGACCGACTTTTAGATGATTTACTTGTGGTGTTTATAAAGGCTTGGGTGTTGATTCACGGTGTTATATATGTACATTACGCAACATGCATCGATCATAAGGCCCACCTCCTACAACTACCTCATTGATACTCTTTATAAATCAACCTATAGCATGGGCTTTAGTATACCAAATATTAATCTGTCCAGCAACTCTAGTACGATAGAGTTGGCAATGAGTGTTGGATTTAGCCAGAGGGTTGTGGCAGAGTTGTGTGAAGCTTATAAAGCTGCTGGGCAGGTACAAACTTGGGAAATAGTTGTGCTAAATGGTATAAATAACAGTTCTCTCTGATTTTGGAACCACTGCTTTAGTTTCTGTAGCTTGCAGTTCGGTGTGGCAGCAGAACTAGGGCAATGTTTTTTCTTCTTCCTTTGGCACATACCCAGCTTTGGTAGAAAGCAATGTAACAAAAGAAGATTCTTTGCCAATGTCCTTCGTGGTTTTCAGTGTTGTGTGCTGCAACAATATGTGAATGTGGTCTGAAAATTCACTTTTATGTGAGTTTCCTGTTGTCTCTTTCCACACAAATGGATGCGTAAACACCACCAATGGCAGCTTCTCGTTAAATTAAAGCAGCAAATGAACTGTGCATTTCTTTTTCCCTGAGGTGACACTGTGCTTCTCTGCACTTTTCCCTACAAGGAGACGCAATAATTCTACTTTTCAGTGTTATGAGCACTGCAGCGTTTGCATCATAACGGATCTCATGGATCCCTCTCCTGCCGATGCACCGGCGTGTTGTGAAGTTAAATGCAGGGACCTCCCTCCCACTCGACAGGGTCCAGGGAATGAAAACCTCTGTCCCATGTCACTTCACTCCCATCCAGAGCCTGGCCTCTGGCAGAGGAGCCTGTCCTTACCACTCCAGTGCAAAGTGACTGGTTTCATGTGCCAGCCGCTCGGGTGGTTGCTGCAATAACTGTGGGATGCTTAAAAGTCTGAGTGCTGCCAGGCTGGGGAGACCAGGTTGAAGCACGGATGAGGGTGATGCTGATGGCTTTCCAGCCAGTAACGGAGGCCTGGGCAGACCTGACAAAAGAAACACTCCTTCTGTGTAGCTGCAAAAATAAAGCTTTGGATTTTTGTAAACCACACAGAACTATATGGCATTTTATTACTCATATTTTCAGACCAGGTAATCACCTGTGCTCTGCTTACGGATTTTCTAACATACTAATGTGTGTAATGAGGTCTGTGGCCATTTGTATGCCCCGAATATAATAAATACTATAATTGGTAACAATCACAGGAAAATTTGTACTTTGGAAATCCTTTACTGGGAGAATGTTTCCTTTCACATAAATTGATGACATTATTAGTATGAGTGAATATTAACTTTGGTGAATTAGAAGTCTATAAACTCTATCTCCAAATTCCATCCAATGGATAAGAAATACATATTTCCTCACAAAATGAGTCAGGCAACCCTTCTATAGTTTGGAAGACATCACTTCATTTTTCCGGTGTGTATAAAGTAGAAGAATTGACCTCTAACGTTTATTTTGTGTTGGTTTTTATCTAATTTTCAGTGCAAGAGCACTTCTGTCTCACTGGCAGGAATGAAGGCAGGGAGTGGGTATGGGACAGAATTTGCTTCAGTCAGGATTTGCCACTGGTTTCTCTAGGCCAGGATTTCCTCCAAGCTTTGTAACCTCATGTGTCGTTTGAATTAGGAGGAGAGTTGGTTTCTATTAGTAACTATCATTTTGTCTCTGCTGCCAGTTAAGATGTTTGCCAGCTCTATGAAATGAATGAAAATATTTGAGGACATTGGTTAACCGAAGAAGTCGGTGAACCCTAAAATGAATTAGTATCTTAGCTACAAATTCACATTTAATAGCGCCGTTTGAAAGACCTTTTGTGCAGTAAAAGATAAGCTTGTGGCTTTGTGTTGCGTCCTCGCTCATGTAAGCTGTAAATAAACTGTCTGGTTTTAACTACGTGTGCATCGACTGATAGACTATTCAGAAAAAAGTATCTACAGCTTTCTGCAATCCTATCCACAAAACTGGGAAATATCAGAAGACGGAGCTGTTCCGAGCCATATTCAAATCTGTTAACATCAAATAACCAGTATGTGGTGTTTGTACTTCGTGTTTGGAGGCCAGTCATTTCTGTGGGAGTGTAAGAAGAATGAGGTGATACTCAGGACGAGAGAAGGACTTAAAGTCTGGCTTTACATCTGCTTTATGAGTTAGTATTTAAACTCTATAGATTCTTTTGAATGGGTGGTTTTTTTTTTTTTTTTAACACTCTAATCCTGTTATAGTCAATGAAAAATGCTTTTCCAGGCTTGTCACAATTTTACACCAGATTTTAATGTAGCAAATTATAGGAGAAGTTTGTAGGTGTAGAAAGTGGAGACCTTGAGGCAGTTTCCACCGATTTTTATTTCATTAGGTTGGGTTTTTTGGGGTTTGTTTTTTTTTTTTTTTTTTTTCCCCACAGCTTTGCTTTCTAGACACTTCTGGTGCTAATAACTGGATGGGAAGGTGATGCTTTGACATGAGAAATGCTTCAGCAACAATGGAGAGGTGGCAGTCACCGAGTCCTGTCTCATACTGTGACTGGTCACTGCGTCCTACCAATCTCTGTTGAGAGGGATTACCACTTCATTAATATTGTCAAGTCTCTTGCCTTTGTAACTAGAACAATGTTGCCCTCTGCTTAAAAAACTTAGTTTCTCCTGCATATATTTATGGAAGCTTATATATACGTACGCTTGTGCCAGCATTGTCCTTTCCTCCAACTAGTTCATGTAAGACAACCCAGTCTTCATCCCTGACCGTCACCCGTAGTGCTGGTTTGTATGCTTCTACCACAGAGAGATCTTCGAGTTGACGTACCATCCCAGTTACCGACAGTCGGAGGTGCACAGTGTTCCGAAGCAGCAGGGTGGTACCCAGAACACTGTTCAACTAAAGTTGTTCTCATGGGCGGGTGTACAGCTCTGAGGCAGTATGATGATGTGGCCTGAAAAGGATGAGTTCTTGGGATGTGTCAGGTGAGGCCATTTGCTCCGAGGCTTGTATCATCCTTGTGTTTGGTAGTTACTCGGGACTTTCTCTTCATTTGCTGCTTCCCATTGATTACTGACCTTCTAGTCTGAAAAACCAAAAAAATTCCAACAAGAAAGTTGAAATGAGTTCAGACACTTGATATTCTTATTGGGAAAAATATGTTTGCATTTTAATTTTATCTGATGTTTTGCTTACATTATTAATTTTATTCTCACCTGATCAATATTTCACTGCCAGACAAATCCCAGCAACTGTTTTCATACGCTCTAACTGGCAAGCCTGTCAGTTTATTTCTGCTCCGTGACACCTCGTGTTAGAAAGAATTACTGAACCCAACGGCTGCATCATGTTATGCTATCTTTGGTGGGTCACGCTGCCATTTCTGAGTACAGAATTGCTGTGGTTCCTGGTTTATCATTTTTTTCAAGGCTTTGTAGCCTTGAGGAATTTCTTTCATGTCAGTAAGGCAACTATGTATTAACACAGGCATGGCAAGGTAGAATCTGTTGGTTTCAGAGGGAGGAGTTGAACATGTGCATTAGTGTTTTCAGGATTGGGCTCTAAATTCTGTAATACAACAGTTAAAAGAATACTAGACAAAGAATATGTTGCAATGAATTTAATTCCTAAGAGCCATGGAGGTTAACACAGCAGCACTGAAGTTAACACAGCTCATGAAGTAAACAGAGGTATTACGTTTCACTGGTTTTCTCGCTGTGAAATTTTACGAGGGTGTCTGAATGTCTGGTACTTAAAATATAATTTCCTTATTAGTCATCAGCAGATAATAGGATTCTGAACTACATGAAAAATGTTTATTTAAAGACTGTAGAAGTTTACATTATGTTCCGTTTCCAGCTTTTGATTATTAAGCTTCTTTTTAGGATTTTGCTCTTAACTGGAGTTGGGAAGTTACTGGAAAGAAATCTTAGAGTAAAAAATTTAATCCCTGCCATATCTCTCTGTGCAAATCTGAGATTCCTTCTGTTTTATCACCATTATCTTTTATTGGCATAACTTTTTTCTTCCTCTTTTATCACGGGCATACTGTTTTTTTGGTGTACTTTACCTCTTCCCAGTGAAGTGCTCTGTTAGTTGATTTACCCCTGCCTGTGCTGCAGGTACAGTTTTCTCTGAATTGTGTGTTGCTCTAGAGAAGCTGGAATGAACAGGAGTCCGGGACATCCCTTATGGCATCACAGCTGTTAGGTGTCTTTATTCTCTTTGGCTTCACCCCAAAACAAACTGAAGCCAATGGAAAGACTCGAATGGCACTCCATCTGAATGAATCAACTGTGCCTGAATGCTTGGTGCAGGGACACAGAAGCAGAAGAGGAAAATTGCTCTTATGCTGACTCTTGGTTTTGAATGGCTTTTAAAAACAGTTTATAACTCATATCAATTCTTCTTAAAGTGTTTTTTTTCTACATTGAAATGCTAGTGATTCTTACGTAAGACTGAAATAACTCAATTAAAATTAGTGTGTGTGTGTTACTCAGTTTATATTACGGCTATTTAAATACCAGGTATATATATATTTTTTTTTTTTATCAGTGCTACTATTTTATGTTTATAGTTTCTGTTTCGAAAACCTTGGTCTACTTCTAACCGATTAAATTAGTTTAATTCATTTCTGTTACAATGGTGGTGCTTACCACTGTAACTGATACCCTTATTTCTTTAATTTTTATTCCCTGGGGAGCCAGATTTGTCAATCTGAAATATATCTCAGAGCAGTAGGAAAAAATCTCTCCCTTGAATCCATAGACAGAACAAGTATGAAGGGCCCATGCTTGCATGTTCAGATTACAATCTATAAATGTTCAAATGACCTATGTGTTCGTACATTTGAATGGAAAAACGTATTAGACCTTTTTAGAAGAGAACATTGTAGTCTAGAAAATTACATGCAGCCTTTAGACTTGTATTCAGAAATATTGTGCACATGGCTGTTTGCTATTTAAGTAGCATTGGAGTGTCTGATGTCAGTTACTTCCCCTAAATAAAATACTTCGGACATGTAACACCTGGTGCGGAGCCAACTGGCTTTGGTTTGCTTCCTTTCCAAATGCTTTCATTCACAAGTGAGCAAAATGAAACGCAACGTGGAAATACATTGTGAACACAATTCTGCACAAACTAGGGACGCATTTTCTGTTTTTAATAAACCTCAGCGAGAGTTTGATCCAGCTCCCAATAAATTCAATTGAAAGATTCCTTTTGACTTCAGTAGGATTTTAACTAGAATCAGATTTGCTAACCACAGCACTGCGGGGATGGAAAGAACCGTTGCTTTTTGGCCAGTCCTCTGCCACTGGGAAGGACCTGATTGCCACCAGAGCTGGAGGATTTCCGACCGGGTGAGCTTCAGTGCTCCGAGACAGGAACTGTGCAAGGCGGTGACCTTAGGGGAATCCAGACCTGTGATGAAATGAAGTTTCTTTGCTGTTACTCATGCTGAGGAGGCAAGCAGAATTAACAGAACCATAGGACCCAAAGGCTCATGCAAAGGACTGGTGGAACAAATAATAATCTGGAGAAAAAAAATTAATTGGAAGTTGAAAACTTTGAAGATTTTAAGGTGGAATAAATGTCTGCAAAGGCATAATCTGATTCCCTGGAGGCAGAAAGCTGTCTGTGAAGAGTGTAAATGCAAGGTTAAGTGTCAGGAATGGAGGTATACATTGGCTAGCAATGAGTCCAAATCTCCACCACAAAATATGCGTATAGTCATGGCAAAAGGTGTGTCTTGGTGCATTTCACTCTTAAGTCGTCTTAGAACCAGATCCGAAGGTCTTAATGGTGCTTGTGGTCAGAATGACCTCCCAGCAGTGTGTCTGTTGAGAAAGGGACCAGTTTTCATGTTCTGCTCAAGTACTGTGTTAGATCCCACCACAGGATGGTCCTGAGTAGTCCAAAAGCTCCATATCTAATGAGGTCCCATCTGAACAAAACTGCCAAAAAGTCTGTGAAAGTACTGTTTGCTTGAGTTTTTTTTATACTTGATGCCTCTTAAAATTACTTGAAAGTTGTTAGGACTATTTTACAGCAAGAGATAGGTCTTTCTGTTACTGTCTGTTCATTCTATGCTGCCTTAAAACCAGGAATGTTTAGTTTAGCAAAATGATGTGAATGTCAAGGTGTGTGGAGAATTTTTTATTTACCTTCAGCAGAAAACTTAACATGTGATGTTGGACTGGTTACTTTCTTTGAGAGAGCTAGTGCAAAGAAGTTCAAAAGTACATGAGAAGCTTGCAAGCATCACCTCTCATTTTTCACGTTCCTCACTGACAGATGTCAGGAAATTTTAAAGGCTTTAAAAATATTTTCTGTGAATGCTCTTAGTAAGGAAATGTTCAGTTCCAGCCTGAACTTGTTTCTGCACTTAGTTTGGTCACCTAGCTTTGAGAGCTTAAATGTTTGTTCCATTCACAGTTCCAACACCTAGGGACTGTACCTGAGCACACTTGACAGTGAAAGACAGTTTCCTTACAGGGGGATGTTCTTAGTAGGTGGTTAAATTGAACTTTCTTTCAGGACTTCCACAGCATTGTCAGTTAGCACTGCAGGGCTTTTGGCAGCCCAGTATTTCAAGCCTGTTGAGTGCGGGAGGGAGTGGGTCAAATTCTCTAAACTGAACTTACGTGGTTGACTTTCATGTCTCGTTACAGTCCATATTAGCTGGGAATTAAGTTCATAATATAGGGACTTGAGATTTGCATAAATATAGAATCACAGAATCACAAAATGGTTTGGGTTGGAAGGGACCTTCAAAGGCCATCCAGTCCAACTCCCCTGCCAGGAGCAGGGACGTCTCCAACCAGATCAGGTTGCTCAGAGCCCCGTCCAACCTGGCCTTGAACATTTCCAGGGATGGGGCATCCACCACCTCTCTGGGCAACCTGGGCCAGTGTTCTACCACGTTAATAAAATGTGTGTCCAATTAATGAGAAGTTAAAATGTAGCTGTATTTTGCCACTTATTTTCCAGCAAATTCACATGACAAATGTTACATAGGTAAAAAGTGCTGGGAAAAAAAATAATTAAGATCTTCAGTTGATAAATAGTTATAAAATTCAGGTTTTTTTCTTTTATTTTCTTCGTAGGGTGGAAAGAAGTCTTACAGTGGGCCATGCGGGGGCCGCGATTGCAGCGCTGGATGCAAATGTTTTCCAGAGAAGGGTGCGCGGGTAAGTTTCTTTTCACTAACACAACTCGTCCTTGTGTCTCTTATCAATCTCTTTATAAATAAATAAATAAATAAATGCAACTCAAGTTAATATTTGTAATTCTCAATCCAATGACCTCATGAAACAAGAGAAATGACAAAGACCAGCTGCATTTCAAACGTGGCTGGCCAAGATTCCAAAAGCTGCTCTAAAGGTTTACAAATTGCTAGCTTTGCAATGAGTCTTCCATGGAATCTCATTTCTTTATGTGATCTAAGCCCTAGTTCAAAAAAAGTCAGATGCTTTTAAAGTAGATTACAACAATTAAAAAGGATAATCAAAGTGGTGTGGGCAGTGCAGATTTTGCCCAGTCCTTGCTGTAATAGCTTCTATTTGTTTATGAAAGTGTTTTTTACTTTGATATTTGCAAAGGAAAAAAACTCTGAATGAATCTAAGCGTTTCCCTTTGAGAAAGTCTTTTGTTTAGCTAAAGCCCCTCTCTCTGGAGTCTGCATTTGAAGCAAAAATATTTTTAATCAAGTTTTCTGTAAAAATCTTTCATTTATTTTGATTGTATGAAAGGGTTGTATGTTTTATCTTAATGCAGCTGGTTATTTCCTATTTAGGGCAATGCAGAGCTGCTGACTTCACTCTGCCTTCAATTACAATGTTAATTTTTGTCCAGACACCATCTTCTTAATATTTTCTCTTAAAGTTTCTAAAGCATTTTTGCAGTTATCAAAATGAATTATAGATTTTGCTTGCGGAGATGAAAGGGGGAAAGAGCTGCATTGTAGGTACTCGAATAATTAATTTGGAGGGGCTTAAGGAGAAGGAAAATAATGGTAGTTTTCTTGTTTAATGGAAGTAAAGTAGTTATTCTTGCTGAAATGATATTGAAAAGTCATCTTCTGAGTGGAAAAAAAAAAAGAAATTAAGTCTGATTTAAACACTAGCAATCCTGATTTTTTTTTTTTCCTGTGTTTCAGTGACGCAGTATGGATTAATTCAAGGCATCACTTTCTAGGACTGAACTTAGAAAAATGTTACTGTTTAGAAATTATCATCAGCATAGGCTTAAATGTTTCTGTAATTGCGGACAGACTTCCACAGGAGTTCTTAATTGATAACTGATGATGTGTTTTCTCTGGAAGTATAAAAATTCTTTCAAATCATCATGTGGTGGGGTAAAAACATGCCTAAACAGATAAGCAGAAGAACTTTGCAAGGAAGTTCTCAACATAACCTAGAATATGAGCTGAAGCCCATTGCTCAACACCTTTTGTGATTAGATACAGTAAGGGACAGGCCTAGTTTGGTTCTGGAACACAATATCCTGCAAATGCTTTGACCTTCAGATAGCAATGAGCATCATTCTTCTGTCTCTTTACATTCCCGGGGTTCAACTTGATTGTTTAAACTGGCTGCAACGCTGTTGACCTTGCAGTTTGAGCTCTTGGCATCTCTTTTGTTAAGATGTCACAAAGATTTTGGGCTGTTTTCATTGCTGACCTGAGAACTCATTTGGCTTTTAGCTTGTTTCTTATGTGACCTGTATCGGTAGGCATTTTCAGTCCTTTAAACACGTGTTCCATCCTCCTGAGATCCATCTGTGGAGTAAACTGTCTGCTAGAAGTGGTAATCTTTCCATTTTACAACACTACTTCCATCAAGCTCTACTGAGCCCTGCTGACACCTTCTTGGACATCTGCAGGCAGCTACTGGAGTCCTGCCATGCCAGAGGATAAGGAGGTGACTGGCTGAATGGGGAAAGGGGATGGTGTGATTATGTATCCTGCAGGACAGCTTATTTCTTGGCAATTGCCTTATTTAGGCAATAAAAATTTCAAAAGTGCCTAAGACCTCCACTATCTGATTAGTGAAAGATATTTCTAGAAATGGGATGTAGGCATGTAGAACCCCCTCTGTCCCCATGGTCTTGGTTTTGCTATAGATTTTTAGTGCATGTGCAAGATATTTTAAAAATTATTAAATAAGTATAACCTCCTTATCTTTAAGATGGAGCTTGGTAGAAGACTAATCTCTGTAAAGTGAGTCAGCTTTTTTTGTGGAATAATTTGGATTCTTTTCAGGAGGTAGAGTGTTACAGCGTTTGTCTAGCAGCCACTTAGGGAGTTCTTCTAGCAGGGTGGTAAGGCACATCTCATCCAGGAGCGAAATTTCATTTCTGTTAGTTGTCCCAATGGCTTGCATTCGCTTTGAAAAACCATAATGCTAGCTGGTACCCAATTTAGGCTGTTCAGTGAAGTTTAATGTGTTTCAATTTACTGTGAAGCCTGCACAGGAAGAAATCTCTTATGGAAGCACCCTTCATCTTAGCCAGCAATTCAGAACTGGTCCTTGTATCTGATGGTAAGTTGACAAAAAGCTTGGCTCTGTGTAATTCAGTGGCAAAACTTCTGGGCCATATTGTAGCCATTCTCCTCTCTTTATCAGTACCTTCGCTGAAAGGTCCCAGCTAGAACCTTTTCTGGAGTTTTCTCAGAGGTCAAATGAAAAGATTGAATGGAGTTTGTGGCTCTTACTACTGAAGTGCACAAGGAGATATCTAGTTAAGCTTACAGGTCATATGACAGTTCTAAGGGTAAATGTAATAGCAGGAGAAGCCCACCAAACTGATTTTGACCCGTTATAAATCTAGAAATTTTGGATATAGTTGTTAAGTTCCCCTAAACTACATCGTTAGAACTTATACTGACTTTAATATGAAATCTAACGTAATGCTGTGCAAAGAAAATGTGAGATAGCATCACAGAGAATGTGAGAGCCCCTACCTCTACAGCTGGAGTCTCTAGGTGAGTGACTTCTAAATCTTTGTGTCCCTGCTCCCATCCTTCTGGCCAGCCGAGATACTAGTGCAACAAGACAATTTTAAAAAGAAGTCAGCTGTGGTAGTGGAGGTACCCAAACCCTGGTGCATGCAATCTTTTTGGGAAGAGAGACAGTCTGAACACAAACTTAGGCTTATTGAACCTGCTTCTGCATACAAGCCTTAGAGTCCTCTTTCCGAATAACAACTGATGGGTAGAAAACGCGTTTTATATTAAGCTGTGAAGTAGAAGAGGGAGGTGGAAAAAGAAACCGTTTTAAATTAAATGTAAGTGAGGAAGTGAATGCAAATTCTGATGCTAGTCTCCATCTAGTGAAAGCCTGTATTTTTAATATGTACAGTTCTAGTGCAGGTGAGTGATCTACAACTGGAACATTTTTGGAACTATCAGAAGAAATTATTGTGTTTAAAAAATTGTTTTTCACTCCCCTTTCTCACAGTTTGATCCACAGTTTATGGACAGGGATAATGCCCTTTGAAAATTTCATGCTGTATTGATGGCTGCGTTGCTAAGAAATGCACTGCAGAGAAGTCAGCAGTGACCAGGAGGGCATTTCCTCTATTTGCAGAGTTTCAAGAAACACAAAATAGTAGACAGCCTGCACCATTTCAGCTCTGCAGCTCATTTTGCATTTGTTTATGATAGTGTTGGCTTTTTTTTTTTTAATATACTGTCATCTGCTTTCAAACAGTCACAGGGATAAACGAGCAGACACAGTCCTTGCTGCGTGTGTACCTTCTCCTGATGCCTGTTCACTTATCTTGGAATTTATAACAATATTAGGGTTTGTTTTAAACTTTGTTCAGGATGTGCTGGAGCTCTTCAGCCGATACTAATCCTTCATTTTTTTTTTTTTATTTTAAGTCCTGTCTTCACCTCCCACACTAAAAAAAGAATTTGAAAGGAAAAAAAAAAAAGTCTAGAAATTGTTTCCAAGGTTCTACAAATTACTCAGCAGAGACTGTGTCCCAGGCGGCTTTTACAGCTTAGAATTGCTGTAAACTGGGAGAACTTCATATTGCCAATTATATTTCATTTTTTTCCTGTGATATGTGATCATGTAAAATAATGTTTGTATTTCTTATGCATCATGTGTTCTTAAGCCCATTAAAATCTGGTGATATGATCAATTAGAAAACTATTAATGGATTTCTATAATCTCTTTCCTGTCTCCGAAAAAAAATCCACACAGAGGCTATTTCTAGCAACTGGTGTCATTGGAAAGGAGTGTATCTAGTTGGTTCTGAGGGTGTAAAGTGTGGGCACTTTACATTTAATTCAGTCTGGTCCCAGGAAGTGAAGGACCACTGGAGTGCATCAGGTAGGCTGTGGAGCACATCTCCTGACCCAGCCTCACTCAAAAGAAATCCTGTTTAGGTACTCCGAGACTCACTGCAATGTGGAGGAAAGCACAGTAAGTAGGAGAGATTGAGTACGATTGAGAGATTTTGCTCAAAAATGCAGTCGCTATCTGAGTTAAAGGCTAGTGTACCCAGAGATACACGAGGTTCCTCAGTTTTTCTCTGAGGTTAAAATGATAGTAGTAAATGTAGTGTAAATTATCTGTGGGCAATCGAAGAGTTTTTGATAGAATCACTGCAGATCAAACAAACTAGAAAAGATAGACAGATCCCCACCATCCGTGCACCGAACAGCATAACCTGAGGTCAGAATTTTGGATGATTTAATCTAATTGTTATCTAGCACAAACTAAGGTCGCATTGGCAAGAGATCTTAGATTAACTTTTGTCTGGAGCTAATCCCCTCAACTTAATACTGGGTGTACAAAGTGCCTCTCTTGTGATAATTAGTTGAAGATTGGTTGACATTTCTTTGCTATGAAATTCTAATAATTACAACTTGTATTTTTTAATAATGTTTGCTAAATTCTGCTTTGGCTGGTTAAACACTCTAATTGGAACAGTTTAGGGATTTCCTGATGAAAAACAATTTCTTTGGAAGTGTCAGCTCAACAAAATAATTTTTTTTTTGCAGATATGTGTTACACAAACATATTTGCTGGAGACAAAATTCTGTTAAACTGTTGCTTCAAACTTCTCTCTGTTTCTCTGTGGGTTCCTAGTACCTGGCTTGACAACCACTGTAGGACATAGTGATGCCATTTCGATATCCATGGCCTGCAGGTTGGCCTGGCGTACCAATTAAAATCGAACCAGGCTATGAGATGTTGACATTTCCTTCAAACTGTCAGTGCCAAGATATGACTAGTTCTAAATGTTGTCTGAGTGTACTAACCGTAGATAATCAGCCTGGTAGAGGTAATACTGAGATCATTATATAGTTATTTTTATAAAGGTCTTTTCACATCCAAGAGAAGGAGGGGTTATTGCATTATAGTAGTTCTTGAGAAATGTTGGCTGTTTAACAGTGGTCGTAATCACTGGTTCCTGTAATGTGTTCAAGCTTGGTCAAGCAAGACAGCACATAGTAGCAAATACCAGTAAATTCATATACAGGACCATGGAATCAGTTCTGTAGTTAGTGAGCTCAGGCAGGGAGGTTAGATAATTCAGGTGGGAGCAAAATATTGCTTAATTTTAGAGTGAGTTCTTCATCATCCAGTTTAAGACATCTGTGAAGCCATGCTTCCTGACCTACTCTCTCTGTTACCTACACCTAAAGATTTGTCTCCAGGCTCTTTCCTCTTAGAATAAGTACAGCCAATTATTTTTTCCTTTTGCAGAAGAACCCAGAAGTTTGGACTAGACTATGTGTATGTGTTGCCATAATCTTTGATTTCACCTCCAGGCTTCTACAGCTGTTATTGTAGGTTCTTCCTTTCCACTTGCATTGTAGGCAACTCCAGTCCAACTACTTCACTGCGTTCCCCTGACCATACCTTGTGAAGGTCTTGTATCCAAACCTCAGGGGCTCAGATCTGGTACGTGTGCTAGGCCTCGGTACTTTCCCTCCTTTGGCTTTCACAGTTCCTCTCTTCTATTTTTCTGTTTATTCATTCACTGCCTCGATATACTGAGTTGTTTTCCTTTTCTCTCCCTCTGCCATCAGCTGTATGTCCCACCAGACCTGTACAAATGTCCTTACGGATGTCTCACTGTCACCTTAGATATAACGGTGCCAGAGGTAATGTCTTGTTTTTAACTGAGTTGTCTTTTTCCTCCTGTTCTCTTTGCTGTTGTCAACACCAACATCTTTTCAGTTAATCAGTTGTCTTAGATGCCATCCTTGACTTGACTCTTTCTGCCAGGTTATAACCAGTTTCTCTCATTCTCTGCAGTATATCCAACTCCATTTCCTTCCTGTCTACACATCAACAATTCACATCACTTTCCCCTGGCTACAGCAGAAGAAGCTATATTCTCCTTTCTGCCTGGTGTCTGGAAATACTGCTTATAGACTATTGTCCTGACTTTCTTTGCTGTGTTTCATCTCTTTGTGTCTTTTTATTTAGTCGTATCTTAAGATCAGAGATCTTGGACTTTTTTTGTATGTCTACCACATGTAGGAGACGTCAGCAGCCCGTCCAGTTTCTCTCCTTTCCTCATCCTTCTTTCTGTACCAGCTGGTTGTATGGTATCCTAGGTTGAACCCTGAGGTGGACTGACTGCCCCGTAACTGAGTGTGCATGGCAGCTTAGGAAGGTGGGCAGGTTGCTGTCTACCAAGGGTTCTGAGCGCGAGCAATCAGCCAGCAACCAGACCCTCCTCCCCCAAATGTGAATGTAAGAGCTGTACTTTGTTTTAAATTATCTTGGTGCGTTGCCATTTTGACTGCACCTATTCACCCTTAGTAAAATGCTGGTCATGGAATATGTGTAAATGATGTCTAATTCTTTGTTCAAATCCCATTCTGGTTAAACAAATAAAATGCCATCGTTTGATTTGCAAAGAGGATTATCTATAACGTTGAAAAATGTTGACCATCTGTTCGCTGTCATTAAGAAGTTTTGGCAATATTTTGAGAGAAAATGAGGTAATAGTTAAGTCAAACAACTTATGTGCCAGCTGCTTTTTTAACAGCTGCCAAGATTATTTTTTTTTGGAGTAATAAAACTAACTTTGCCAAATGCAGCATTAAGCAATTATTGTACATGTCCTCCTGACCCAACCTAAATAGACTGAGCCTAGCCCTCTAATGAGAACCACACCATATATGAACTAAACCAGCGCAAATAAAACAGATCTCGTTGCATTTGAAAGTGTCCCTTATGCAATGGGTATCAAGACCAAGCCTGTTCCTACGCACAGTCTTACATCATCTCTCGTAATCTCGAGTACGTTTGTGAAGACTTCTCGAGGGGACGAGCACCCGTCTTATCTTAGTTACAGACGTCGTAGAATTCAGTAACGATGAACAACTTCATTTAGGCAACCTAACCAAGGAGCTTCTGGTAGCAAATCGTGTTTTCCATTATTTTTTTTTTGCCGTTTGGCCAAAAGGATGTGTGCTCTAAATGAGGCTAAATATATTCTAGGAAACATATCCCGTTAAGAAGATTTCCACAGCCTTGGAAACCACCCAGAAACCCTGGCGTTGCTGTATCACCAGGGTGGCTGAGGTGACTCTCTGACCTGAAACTGTTTCTAAATCTGCCTGCAAGGGCAGCAGATTTTGTAATTGCAGTGGGGGCCTGTGTTTACTTTTGAAATCAGCCAGAACATGGGTCCTCAAACTGCGCTCCACAGAGCACTTCCAGATGGCTTGGTGAAGCCCAGAACAGAAGTGTCTATCATTGTGCTTCATGTGAGTTGTAACGCAGGATTTTAAAGTCTTTCCAGTGTTTTTGGAGCAAATGGAGCGTTTTAAAAGCCCTTTGCTGCTTCCTACAATGCTGTGAGTTGTCTTATCTGGAGAAGCTGTTGCTAGTCTCACTATACCAAGTGAATGTCTTTTCTCTTTCTCCTTTATAGCTTGAAAAAAAGTCTCTGGTTTTCTCAAATTGAGCTTCTCAGAAGTGAGGTGTTACTGGTAGGGATTTAAACTGAGATGACTACTGGAAGTCACGCAGTCAGCTGGTGGCAGTCAGGTTGCTCTGCCGTGTACTGCGATATGTCCTCCGCGACTGAAGACACAGTATACCATGATTGTCTCTGTTCTGATGCTGGCATTGTGAGCTGAGGTCGCAGACATGTTGCCCTGGGCATAGACACTTTATAATTTCTTGCTCACACAAGCTGCCACGGCTCCCATTGGTAATCTGGGTGAGTAAAGTGCTGTTCCCCTTGAAGCCAATGCCATCACTCCACTGATTTCAGTTCACGTATGTAGACAGATGGGAAGACAGAACCAGACTAGCTTTCTCCCTCCCTCTTTGGAGCCTTGCCATGACTGGCCTTCTGTTCTAGCTTTGTATCTGTGGCACTCTATCCAAGACCAAAAATGACAAGATGTGCTACAGATTTGATCCATGTGGACAAACCAGAGAGCTGAACAACAGTTTCCTAGTAACCGCCTCTGCTTCCTAAATACTGGAGAGTAAAAACATCCTCACATCCAATTTTTTTTCTTTATACAAATTAAATCTTTCTTGGATATAGAATGGAATGTTTGATGAATCTGTGATGTTTTACTTGTCATAAAACTCTTTAGAACAGGACTAACAAACTCTTCCATTTCTCTTGTTTGTTTGTTTATTCACGGTAGGTGAAGAGTTGTAAATATTCTTAAAATTGTTTTCCATCAACCACTTCACCTTACAGTCAGAAAGACAACTAAAAGTTCCTGTAGGAAGAGAAACTCTCTGGTGTCCCACCCAGGACAGGAAAACCAAATATTAATGTGAGTCTTTGGAACCTATGAAGGTCTAGCTGGGCTTCTGCTTAACAAAAGCTGTAGGATTTTGTCTGACGATTCCTGCAATGTCTCAGTTGTAAAGAGATGATTAATACCTGAGAAATGGCACAAGATTTTGCCTTTCTTCTGCAAGCGGTTAACAGACGCGAAGGAGTAACATATATCCTGCCTTGAAATGACTCAATTGGCATTTTCTTCCTTCATATTGTGTGTCATTCGTGTATTGCATTTGCCACCTAGACTGTGTCTCGGTAGCCTCTTTCTCCATGTTAAGTTCTCTTTAATAATTAGTTTTCTTCCTACCTCTCTCCTCATCCCCAAACTTACCCATCTTCTAGCTAAGTATGGGTGTTGCAGACAGATTTTCAGTGTGATGTCTTGAGTAAGTCAGCCTCTTGGAAAGAGAAGGATCGCAGAACCAATCTATGAGTAAGGCCCAGTTCTAAGGGATTTGGCTGACACTTGTGAGCCAGGAAAACAGCCGACAGCAGGGATTGCCACAAAGCAAACTTAATTAGGCAACAGATAGGCAGGAAGTCTGCCAGTCATGGAGCCTGCAGCCAGATAGAGCAAACAATGAAGATGGTTAAGCAGGCAAAACTGTGTTTGTAGTGGTAAAAGAGGCTTTAGTGCCAATTAGTTGGAAGTAAAGCCAAATGCATGGATCCCCCAGACTAGCTGTCAATCCTTGGTGTTTTTTTTTTCTGGGAAAAATGTGCAGTATTTTTGGTGTGAATTACAGCTTTTCCTGCTAGGAAATCATAGCTTTCAGAAGATAGGAGAACATCCTGTTGTTCCTCAACTTTCTGTGGTGAATGAGGCTGAAAAGCTGTTTAGAGATAATTTCCCTGCTTTAGAAGAGCAAAGGACATGTATATCTGCAGCAAAAAAGGGTAGGGCCTGTGGAGTAACTGTAGGTTAATGCTTCTTTTTGAGTCTGGTGTATAACACCTCTTGTGCCTTTAATGGCAATAACCAGGTATTATCTGAGTTTGGACACGGTAATACAAGAAGAAAAATACAACAAAGGGAGTCTGAATCACACCACCATGTATGTGCTATTGGTGCAAAGAAGTTTACTTCCAAATTAGTTTTTATCGCTTAGAATTGTCTGGAGAACTCTGGAGGGTGCTACCTGATCCCTTTGTATGAGACAGTCTGTCTGGTAAGTTTAAAACAAAAGATGACTTCCTCAGTGGGCTATTTTGTCTGTGAGCAGGTGGAAATTACTCTAAGGTCGTGGAAAAAATGAGAGGGAACAGTTTGCTGATCATCTAAGAAGTGGAAAAAAAAGTTGATGATTTTGGGAAATAAAAAAAAGAATTGAAAATCTTAGCCTATGATTAAGCTTCATCAACATTACAAAGATTTATTAGAATAAGTGCAAGATTGGTACAATTAGGCTATAGCTTGTTCATGAATGGAGAATGGGGAGAAGCTGTCTCCTTGTGAATGAGGAAGATGAATCCAGGAAGATGGCAGGGCTGACTTTCTAAACACTTGATGGAAAAGAAAATGAAAGAACGGAAAACTAATGGTTGTTGTCACAATAGGCATCTCATGTAGGAGATGCAACCCAAAGGAAAAGGGAACGATGGCTTTACTTTGGACAAATAAAGGAGCATCCAAATAACAAAACACAGTGGGAATACGAGATGAATGAATAACATGCAGGATACAGAATGGTCTGGCTGAGAATGTGTGTCAGTTTTATAAAAATAGCGATAAAATGATGGAGCACGTCGCCCTTAAGAAAGATGAGGGAGCAGTAGGCGGGGTGGTGCATTCTGAGCTTGTATGTAGAAACGAGAGTGCAGCGTGGCTGAGGGGAAAATGGGAGTTTCTGAAAGATCCTGTGTGAAAGACTCCCAGGTTTCCTAAGTGTGGAAGAAGAGAGATGCCAGTAAAATAATATAAAGAAAGAAAAGTATCAACTTTTCCCTCGACCTAATTCTGTACAAATAGGAGGAAAGACTCGAGTGTTTGGCAGTCTCCTCCTTTTAAGCTGTTCATTAGGGACAGGTTAGCTGTTGCTCTCTAATAAGTCATAAATCCATTAGATAGAACAAGCGTATTTTCAAACTATCTAATGTTAAGCTGATTTTGAGGGTGACACATTTCATACTGTTTGACCTCCTGTGGCATTGCCAATATAGAAAACTTGGAGGGAAGGTGTGAACTGCAACAAGAATGGGATACAGGGATACCCGAGTCATAGCAAGTAGCTCATCCAGTTACTTGTTTTGGAAAAAGGAACATTTTAGAAGTTTGACAAGTAGCCTAAAAATGTCCCTATTAGTAATGGGTGACATTTGAGATATTTTTGGGTCTTTTTTTAAAAACAGCAGAGTGGTACCAAAACTAATAAACAAGAAGTCAAAGTAATTAAAAATGTCTGGTTTTAATCCATAATAAATACAGTACAAATGATGCACAGCTTTGAAGGACTATGAAAAAGAAATCTCTGGTTGTCTCTTAAAGCTTCTTGTACTTTTTTTTTACATGATCAAAGAAAGGTCTCTAATAAAACAACTCAGCATGTGCTGAATTCTCAGTGTACAGTAAATTAAGAACTTTTTAGTACCTAGCATTAGTGCTAAGAGTGATGCAATTCTGTGCTTAGTTTCATCTTTCAGAGTTCTATAAAGCTGTCATCTTTTAAGATAGATCTTAGATTTGTGTTCACATCCATAGTATTCTGCTGGAACACTATAGAACAACTTGTTCTGCGGTTTAGTCGAGCTGTGTCCTGTCCACCTGCTCCCGAAGCTGGGGTGTGTATTAGCACAGCGGCAAATCCGCTTCAACACCAAATTTGTTCTGCTCACATCTCTATTGCCAGACCAGAGACATCTGCCTGCCTGTGTGTCTGAGTCTTTCCATTTCCTGTCAGGTTCCAAAAACACACCCAGAATGTCTAAATGTGGGGGGGAAAAAAAAAAAAACCAAAACCAGAAACAAACGAAGTGCATCAGCCAGGATGTTCTTGCCATAGCTATGTTTGCTGCAAACTGCTACACTTGGGGAATAATTTTGGTGTAAAAGAGCTGGAAGCTCTCAGTATACATGCAGAGGCCACGTTCTGCAAGGCAAAGTCACTCCATGTAGCATATTTTCCGACTTCACCTGTGTTAGACATAGGGATAGTAGGTCATAGAAGCAAAGAGGTGTCTTGGATCTGGGCGTCCTGTCCCCCTATAGGTGCAATATTCATAAAGAATCCTGTTCAGTACAGTTCGGGGGTTTTTTTTGTTATAATTATTATTTGTAACTTGAACTCTTAACTGCAGCGATGTCTGGTTTGTATCGATGAACAATGGCACCACTCTCAAAAGTGCGGATGTTCTTGCTTGTACACTTTGATAGATAACTTTTGGGGTGATGGACAGTGTGCTAGCTCCCGGTTATTTGGAGTGGTGCAGGAATGCTTACCCTCAGCCCTTCCTGTGAATTACAGTGCATGCCTATCGTAATCTTTTCATTGGGAACACTGTTTAATGTAGTTCCACAAATACGCTGAGGACCGCTTACCCTGTCATCATGAATCACACCTCGTGAACAGCTGGAACGTAAATCAGGATATTCTTATATGAGAAATACAGGTAATGGGTATTTTCCAGCAAATTTTTAAACAGATTCCGTTTCTTCTTTGTGAAGCTTGATTTCCTGTGATACCTACTGTCTCTGTTGGCCATTCTGAAGACCTACGTGATGTTGTGGTGGCATTTCTTTTACGATGATGACTAATGACTGAGGATGCCAGCTGAGACGGGGAAGTCCTACAAAGCAGGGCAGTTACAAACGTACAGTAGGAGACAGCTGGTGCTCCGAAGGGCTTTTACTCCATGGGAATTACTGTAGTTACGTGTTTTCTCAAGGTTTGGTTAAGAAATCTGTTACTCACTCAATTGTATTTTCAGGAAAGTAGGTGACTTAGTAGAAAATCTTTTGAAGTAAAACACTAAAATGTTAGCGCCCTGTGCTCCTCAATAAGAGACCTCTGAAAATAATTAATTGTTCTGGAATAGATTTTCTCTTCATACGTAGAGACATGTGAAAGAGAAGATAGCAGAAGAGGTTGTTCGTGTGTCATTTTAATTAGGACGTGTCTTCCTAACAGTACAAAATGTTTTTGGAGGATATCAACCTTTGGAATCTCCTTAGCAGCCCAGCCTGTCTCACAGCAAATTCAAAATAAATAAATAAAGTCTGCATGCAAAATCAAGGCAGCAGGTGGTCATTCCCTGTATAACTCCAGCTGCACTTGAGCTGTAAATCCAAAAGCATTACAAAACTAGCAACAGGACACCCAGCGGTTCCTTGCAGGCTTGGATCAGTGTTCCTGGGACATTAAAGGAAATTTTCCTAAGATTTAGTGTTTTCTCCTGAAACAATAAATGACATAAGTGTTATCTCCAGACTTTTTCCAGAGCAGTGAAGTAATTAAACTACACTTGTTTTTCTAACATCAGGACTAAAACCCGAACTAATCTATTCTAACCGTTCCCTTCTTTTTTATCAGCCGGAATGTGCGTTAACTCCTGAGAACATTTGGGTGAATAGTAGTTCTGCTTACAGTGGCTTTATTTCTTGCACTGGGTGACAGAAAGCAGGCAGGGTTTCCTTCCCAGTGTTAATGTAGGTGCTGTATTTGGCATTATTTTTTCTTGCACGAGCATGTGCCAGGTGTACCACATTTGGATGTCTTTGGATTTATTTCGCTTGATAAAAGGCAGTATCTGCTGTGAGCAGTGCCTTTGCTGGGTCGCAAGCTTTTGTTGTTACAGATGTGATGAACTCTTCCCTGAAGAGGAAGGCTGGGTTCCACTGGTGTTATTGAGGGATTTCCCATCGGCTGTAAGGAGGCTGGGATTTTAATTTTCAAACCTTTGAAGCAAATTGTTTTCAGATTTGTGAGAACAACTGCTCAACCAACCACTGATGTGGGCCGATCTGTGTGAATTTTACATGAGGGAAGCAGTTTCAAGAGAAATACCTCCTGATGTATTTTTCTTCACGCTTGTTTAAAAGAAGCTGTGTGAATGATACGTAGAGTGTCGGCAGGATCTTTTAGCTGAAGAAAGTGCATGTCTATAAACCCCATCTCCTTTACAAAATGGAGACTTAATTTATTTTGCAATGATACTTAATTGTGACCATGCTGGGTAGATGTGGCATTTCAGAACGGTGTCCGTCAGACTTCACTGAGTTCCAGTGCAGGGCATTGCCCTTGGAGGAGGTTGCAGGAACAGCTCTGTGAGCTGGCTCCTAGAAACACACACAAGTTTCTGATGTTGAACTTTTCATCAGTTCAATTACTTCAAAGCAGTGAAGATTTTTCTCTTCAGCAGATGGACAAACAGGAGCAGGCAGGGAGAAGAAACGAGCGTTGGATTTTTCCCTGTCGTGCTGTATCACAGTGTACTTTGCCCTGGAGAAAAAAAGCAAGCTATGTGTTCCTCAAGGGTGGTGAAGCTTGAATGGTCCTTCCATCTTGTGCAATACGCTTCTTTGAAACCTCCAGATACATGATCTTTTCCAGACCTCCTCTTTGAGCAGCCCGGTCTGCCATGTTCCCAGGCTGTGACTTGCTGTGCCATGTCAGGAGAAGCATTTAGAAGCGGTTTCTTTACCCTTGCAAGATGGGTTTGGGATTTTTATTGTTATTTTGTAAAATGTCTTAATGACTTGTGAGTGAGTGTGGTGCTTGTTGGATCTGTTCTAATGGTGTCTCAATGTTTAAAGACCTGCAGAGGAAAATGCAGTTTACAGAGTCTTTAATATTTTTTTTTTCTTCCATCTTACACTTTTTCAGTAAATGCATCTCTTGGCACAAGGGAAATTAAAGTGGGAGTGTGTTTCATTTAAAAAATAACATCCTCATTAAATAATCCTGCACTTAATTAAATTTCCTCTGTTTTAACTGGACATAACAACAAATAACCGTGACAAACAAAAATAAAGATTCTTGAGGAATACTGACTTACCTCTGATAAGAACCGTCTGGGATATATATAATTAATTTTTTTTTTCCACTTATGCTTTACTAACAAGCTCAGCATTTGGTTTACATTTCCTCTTTTTACTTTGGGGTCACTTATGAGTAAAGCCTAATAGATTAAAAATATTTGACTTGAAGCCTAAAGCCCTGCTTGTAGGATTTTTTTAATCACTTTTTTGTTCTATATTGGAAAGCATATGGTCCAACTGGCTTCTGCCTGGTAAGAGCATGAGGACAAACGAGTGTCATGGTTCTCTATTTGATAATTGTGAAGATACTGAAAAGAACACCGTGACCAGTTTCCACGTTGTTAACAGTACAGCTGCAGTCATTATCTTGGTAGCCAGCTATGTTAATAGAGATTGCTTTCAGTGCTTCAGTCTGTGGCCATAAAATTCTTAGAAGACCTGGCAGAAGGTACCTTGGAAAAGTCATTTCATGTTTTTGTGCCTTTCCATTTCAATTTCTGGCTGCTCTCAGGTGTTTATCCTCAGGCTGTCTGGATTGTCTTCAGGAGCGTGGGTCAGAGAGTCCCTCAGGCAGTGGTGTGTGACTTGGTTGCCGTGAGTACAGGTAGCTCACCAGTCCCATCAGTGCTCATTTTGTGCGAGTTGGGTCTTTTAGAGATGGCCTGCAACTGCTTCTACTTCCCATACCAGCAGTGCAATGTAACTGCAGGAATGTAGAGTTTTATGGTTCAGGCTGAAAACCTGGACCTGTCCCTTCCCAGCTGCACGGGAGCGAGCGTGGTGTTTTCCTTTGATGTATACCCAGGCTTACCTAAAGCCTACAGCTGGGCAGACGCATGCATCAACCTGCTTGGATGCCAGCTAAAAAAATGGCCCGATTTTACAGAAGATGAATAGAATTAATACAAGAGACGGGAGAGGACATGTATTGCCACTCACTTTTCAGTGGTCTCTTCCTGAAGGAGTGTAACAGAGGAATAAGAGGTTCCTTCTGGGAGGAAATAGTACATTTTTGGTGCTTCAGCATTTTTGGCTGCTCTTGATCCCACCTGAATTGTCTTTCGCAAATACTTGCTGTGAGTTTAGCCTGAGATTTTTTCAGAACCCTCCAAGAAGGATTCTGAAATTGAATAGAATTGAGTTCAGAATTTTGCAGGATTAGGTCTTCAGAACAAACTTTTCTTCAGACAGTTAGTGAACATGTTTGAAGTTGTTTAGTTTTAAGCAATCTGACTTGCAGGTCTTTGTTTGGAGTGGCTGGTGAGCCAGTCCTTCAGCAAGCAGAGCATCATGAGTGTGGTAGCATCTGTTTTGCGTGAGGATACTTGAGGCACAACAGCATCTTCTCTTGGTGTCTGCCATTGATTTTTAACTGGGGTCATTTTCCTCCATGCCAGCAGAAAGGAGCATGTTGCCCAGGAAGCCTGTCTCAAGAGCCTTCAGGAAAAGGCACTGGTCAGGTGAGAGGAGGTTGCAAATTGGACCTTATCCACATGTGCTCTTCAGAGTAAATCCTTCCTATACATTAAATCTATTCCTATACATTTCGTTATTGGTGAAATACATCAGCAAATGTTTACAGTCAAGGAAAGTTTGTACTAACAGTGTGTCATGCAACTAATCTGTTTATGTTATAAATAAGGAACACTAAGTTAGCTCCATTTTGGTCCAGATGCAAGCATCTTATTAAATGTTTATACATGGGCTAGACTGTTTACTTTGCACCTCGTAGTATAGTTGTACCAGGAAGATCCAGAACACCTGGGGTTTAGTGAGGTCTTAAGGAACGTTTGCTTCAGTTTTCCAAATTGAAGATTAAGAGCTCACTGAATTACTGAGTAGATAACAGGAGAGTTTTAAATAGAGAAATATCAGTTCTAGAAGTACATTTTAAAAATTATTATTAGCAAAATATTGGTGAATACCAGATCCTGATTTCACTCTAGTCCTGCTGCGTTCCTACACTTCTCAGATAGAGAAGTGTCAGGAATATCAGAGAAATACCAGAGTCTCCTCTGGTTTAGCTTTGTTCGAGGTCTGTTCTTTATTCTAGGGAAAACCAGTTGCTAGCATTAAGAAGTCGCTTGGCTGACTTCAGTGATGCTACTCTAGATTTGTGTGAAAAAAGGAAATGCATGGGGTCCTGGACCGCAGTGTTACAGCTGTGCTGGCTGTGTAAAGCATCCTTTTCTTTTTTTTAAGAACGGCTGTAGATCTAGCCTTCCTTTCTATATTTAGGTGTAACTATACATAGGTCATCTGATACCCAGAAGTAGAGACTGGTGTGAGAATAGTTTCACTGACTCAGCAGAAGGCCGACAAAAAGCCTGAATTTATTTTGCAGAGGATAATAGAGTATCTTGGTGTTGAAACACTGATTGCCTGTGTGTTCAACAGTTACATCTCTTGAAGAAACATGTAAAAACCTTAATGTTCTTTAAACTACAAAAGTGTGAGTGAAAAGCTTCACTGGTCTGTACAACAAAAGCTATGGCTATTGAAAGTGAAAGCTAGTTATTTTACGTGTAATCTGGCTAGGTTGGGCGTTATGTTAGGCTGGGGAGCTGGTTTGAAGCAGTTGCCAGTGGTTTTTAGTGTGCTCTCTAATCTTGCTCAGTCAGTGCAACGCTGTCCAGTCATTCTGCCAATATAGCAAGGGCTCGTCTGC
This sequence comes from Chlamydotis macqueenii, assembly GCF_036417535.1. Taxonomy (NCBI): domain Eukaryota; kingdom Metazoa; phylum Chordata; class Aves; order Otidiformes; family Otididae; genus Chlamydotis; species Chlamydotis macqueenii. The sequence continues at coordinate 4,343,768 of NC_141566.1, forward strand.
TCAGCGCTCACCTCCAGCCAGTATCTGCTCGCTTCCCCGTGAGATGTGAACATAAAGGATCAGTAACTGTTTCTTCTCAGTGTAGTGGCTGGGATCCCAGGCAGCTTTGGATATGAACGGCCTCTGAACAAATTTACACACGTTTCTGAGATCTCGTGCCCTTTGTTTGCTCCTAAATGCCCCTGCCTGTCAGAAGCTCCCTACCCTAATTCTTCCTAAGTACAACAGCTCTTCAAGTTACAGACTTTGGAGGGTTTCCAAAGCCATAGCGAGCACCACTTGCTTGTCAGAACTAGTAGGATTTACTCTTTTTTGCTAAACGTATAGCATTTGATCTGATTTTAACTTCACAGTTTTAATGTTTTAACCGCTGTATTCCGAGAGCAAAGCAGCCTTATTCCTGCAAGATGAAGAGCTAATGAAATGTAGTTATGACTAATAATGTGCTTTGCTTTTTTTTCTGGTGAGTCCTTCTGAGCCAATGCTTCCTATGTTTAAATTAATTTCCAAATATTTTGCACAAGTTCTGGAGATAAACAAAACCTACAGTTCTAGTTCTAAAATCTACTTTATCCCTGAATTTGTTTGGATAGGATTTAAGAGTTGTATGTGCTGTACAAAATTTGTATTTCAGTCTAAACAAAAGGTCTATTTACAAATTGTCTACTTAGTTTAATTTCTATGGTTCTTGCCACGCAATGCACTGTTTGAAATACTGTTCTCTCGATATATCGGTGTAAAAAGATCAGAATTTCCCAATACTTTTGTGTTGAAATCTAACAAAAAAAAAATTTAGTAGTGGAAGTGATGCAGTTTAAATCAATTACTTTTTACTTACTTATCACTTGATTACTTTTTCCTTGCATTGACCTTGCATGCTATTACAAGTACTACAGAGGTTTCTTACATCATCTCTGTAGAAGAATCAAATTATTCCAGAAAATTAGAAATACATCTGTCCTGTAACAGCTATATTAATGTGGGAGGTGAAACACTATTTCCAGCAGAATTGGAAGATGCTATTCAAACGGTTCATATTTTAAAAGGAGTGTTTGTTCAAAGACTCTAGTTTTTTTGCTCTGATGATTTTGTCAGTATTTGTAGTACAGCAGGGCCTGGGGCCTCAGTTATGCCTCAGGATCATTGTACTTTGTATAAATAACAAAAAAAAAAAAAAAGCCCTGCACCAAATAACTTTTCTTCTAAGCATTAGATTTACTGATTTTTGGAGAAAAGCCCACAGCTGGGACAAAACCATGGAACCGTCTCAAACTGTAATTGGACACAAGGGCGCATCTGGATTTTCAGCCATCTGCTTTCAGCTGTGGGGCGTTTGGACTTCGTGTTCACTGCAGATGTAATAGGGATGCTTAAAGATCCATTTAATGGATCCACAACGTAATTAAAATAAAATGATCCCCAGAATACACACAGGCAATGTTGAAGGATGAGACACTCAAGGAACATGAGCCGGCGGAGGAGGCTGGGAATGTGTTGGTACAGTGTGAGCCGGGCAAGCACGTAAGTTTAAGTGGCCCCTACCCTACCTCTGACTCTCAGCTTGTCGTGGAGTGTGGAAGCATACAGCTGTCCCTACGTGACCAGGTGAATGTGCTCTTGGAGTTAAGGAGGTGGTAAAACCACCTCAAGAAGCTGTGGAATGTCCTATTTCTAATCACTAGAGCATGGATCAAGGTTTAGCATTCTTTTGTTTAATGTAAAGAAAGATCGATCACTGATTTGAGCTGTATTGGACGGCTGAATGTACATAGATCACATAATTTAGATAGGCTAACAGTCAGTGCAAGATATCTTCAAGACAGCATTGTCTCTCCGACTGCTGACCTGCTAAGTGCTGAATACAGGTGGGGATCCGATCTCCCTTGCTTTCATCAAAGGCTGCCGGACTTGGAGATACTAACCAGGAAAAGCCTTTGAAGCTGCTATTTTGAAAAGGATATGCACTTCGCATGTTGTTTCAGTGGAGAGGAAAAGCAAATTGTTGGTGTTGGTGGTTGTTTCTTTAACAAATACAATATGAGCTGTTAACAATGGAGTGGTGTAGTGACAGAAAAAAAAAAAACCCTGCTATAAACTAAGTAATACTGATTTGATACTGGTAAATCACAATCTGAAGATAGAAATAGTCCCAGATTTTTTCACCTTCTGCTGTTGCATCCGGTGAACAGTATATCTGCCTCCTCTGTGTTTCCACCCATTATCTCCTTTCTTTTATTTCTTAGATTCCTTTGCCTTTATTCTGCTTTTGGCCTTGACTCTTTAGCGTTCCTCAGTGGCAGGACTCCTCTTTGGTAGGCAGATACTCGCAGAGCTGGCATTTCCAGTCAGTGGCAAATGTAAGACACCATTTCAGCTGCTGCTGATCCAGCCAAGCAAAGATCAGCTGTGTTGGCAAGAGCAGTGGCGGTGAAGGAGTGGGGCACACTGAGCCTGATTCTTCTGTCTCTGACACCAGGGTTGTGCCTCACTAAAGTCATTATTTGTCTGTTGAAGCTGGTGAGAAGACATTGGAGTCTTCACGTGATCTAAAACTCCATAGAAGTGAATGTTTATTCAGAGATCCAGATACAGAGAATACGTGAACTCATTTTGCTGTTCTTGCTGGCTAAAGGATAGGCCGTTAGAAATACCTACGGGCGATTATGAACAGCTTAATCCAGTGTCTGAAGGGGGCTGGTGTGTGGCTGAGGGCACAGTTTGTTGCACACCATGCAAATACAGCATGATACGAGGCTTTAAAAAATATCCTATGGACAACATTGCTGCAGATAGCTGCGGTTTAACTGAAACTGGAGTCACTTTAGGAACAAGGGAAATAGAAAGCCAGTTTGTAGCAGTGATCAATAGAGGATTCTTTTTTCTTTATTCATTTAAAGTATGCTTTGCTTATTTTTTTTTTCTCAAACAGCAGTCTAATGATTGTTCCCTAGCTGATGGCTCTAGGGAAAGGGCTTAGAGTAGTTTGTGTAGCTCAACAGTGGCTGTTCTGGCTGCAAAAGGAGCACTGGCAGCAACTTCCAAAGAGTCCTGCTGAGTCTGTGCAGACCAGATCCGCTTCCAGTGCTTGTCCTCCCAGGGTTTGTGGGGATTTGCAACATTTTATGAGCTGCTAGGAGGCTATTTGCAGATCTGAGGCAGTTTTGGTTCCTCTAAAATGACGTCTCATCGTGTTGGGGCGTAGTAACACTGCTCTTTGATGTAATAGGATGATGAACCAAGGCATCACTGCATTGTGGTGTGCTGGTCTCCGTTTTGTTAGCAGAGTTTGTCTGAAATAAACCCATAAAACTGACTATGCTGTGAACTTTGTATTTCTCAGGCCTTAGATAATTCCTGTTACTCATTGAGCTCCAAGTGAGTGCGAAATACAATGAGAAATGCAGTATTGTCTTTCAAACCAGTATGGCTACATCAACATGACTGATAGAAACTGGAAGGTGTCAGTGTTTGCTGTTTGAAATGGAGAATATGCCTGCGAAGAGAAGGAAACCAAACAAGGCAGTGACACCTACTATCTTTAAAAAAAAAAAAAAAAGCAAGCAACTTGTTTTTGTAAAATGTGCTGCCTGTCTCTACAGACTTTCCCAATTTCCATCGTTATACTGTCCTGGCTACAGGAATGCTTTAACTGCTGATCTTGTAAGTGAACTTAGCCAAAGCTTGGAGTTGCCAGCCAGTAAGTTACAACTGGGTAAAGACTACTGTCCTCTGTCATGTTAGACATCAAGATTAAAGCCTACCAAAGACTTTGGATTTTTCAAGTGAGAAGCAATGGGACTTTTGTATGTACATATCAATAAACAGTATTTGCTATCTTTGCGATGTTTAAATTTATACTGTTATTTCAAGCCCTTTTTTCTTGCTTTTATTTTTTCTTTCAGATATGTAATACTTAAGCATTCTGAAAGCAACTAGAAGCAGTTCTGGCTTTGATTAGCAGCTAATTTGAAGCAACTGATGAGCTACCATACCCCTCCCTTTGGCTTGCTGGTGTTCTTGCTTAGCTGCAGGATGCATTCCTAACCTGTAGACATCTGGGTTCTGCGCAGGTACAGCGAAGGCCGTTGTCTGGCTTGCAGTCTGTCAGAACAGGGAACGTTTTCTCCTTTTATTTTAAGAGGGAAGAAGCTGCTGAGCTGCTTTGGAAATAGTGGATTGGTTATTGTCTACCAAAAGCTCCCTAGACCTGTGTGCAGGACAGCAGCGGTCAGGTTATCCTGTCATCATATACAGATCGCTGATTATCACACACTCGTGTTTGTGATCTTCTGCAGCGCTGCTTCCTTCTGTCTCTCATCAAGGCCCGATGAGCACCGACCGTGACAGGTAAAATCTTCTTCCAGACCTCAGATGCTCCCATACAAAGAGCCACGCTTAATCCCTGGCCTAGTGTGTAATTTAGTAATCTGCGTGGTCATGAATTCCAGGGATATATGGGCAGGAAGCGCGGAGCAGTGTGGGTAGCGGGGCAGGCCTACAGAGCCGTTTAAGTCTTTGTTGTATTGTGTAGCAAGGGATTTGGGGGACAATGAGACCTGTCTGTCAAAGATTAAGCAGACTGGAAGTGTAGTTTATACCAACAAATGAATGAAGCTTTTTGGAGTGTTAGTACAGCCATGTAGTAAATGTCCAAGGACTTAAACATACAATTTATTTGATGACAAGCAACATTGGAATTAATCATTTATTCTATATACCTTAGCCAGTGGGAATTCAAGTAGGTGAAGAGTTCATTTCCGTCCTTATCTTGATCAATATGCAACACTTATTAGGAGAAATGAAAAATCCTCTATTTTTTTTCTCTCCCTGACTTTGGTTAGAAGTTATTTTTACTAATTGCAGTTTATTCTCTGGCACTGCCTGGTAAACTAGCCACTGACTGGCTGGCGCTTCTCGTTATCAGACGCTGCAGTAAAATTTTGCCCGGACCTGCTCTGCTTAAGTCTCTAGAGATAACTGGAGCCTTGCCAAATGTTATGTTTGTAGATTTGCAGGCCTGTGCTACCCTCCGCTCCTCCTGCTTTGCTCTGTGTATTTCCAAGCCATGTGTAGATGAGAATTCACAGGCTCCATTTTTTCCCTTTAAAGTGAATTGTTTACGTGTTTGCAAAACTCCTCTCCGCTCTGCTGTGTAACAGGTCTCTGGGAAGAGTTTTTATGCTAAATCTGCTATCTTGAATAAGCAAATGGTTCCCATCTGAGTTTTAAATCTTGACTAATATTATCTGTTCCAGCAGATAACTTTGTTTTTAGCAGAGCCCTGTGCGAGGAGAGCTGCTCAGACCTTTCTGAAGTGCCAGAAACATGCTGGGAAGGCTATGGGAGGCAAAATGTAGGGGAAACTGCTTGCAGAGAATCTATTGTTCACCACTGACCCCTTACTGGACAGATCTGTGAATGGCCTACTTTCTCCGCCTGCCTTCTAACTAGAAGCATCCTTTGGGGCTGAATGACCTTAGTGGATAATGAGAAATTTTGCTGTGTTTCTGTCTTGTAAACAGAGTGTTTAGCATGTGGAACATGGTCTGGGGACTAAAATGGGTATTTTTTTTTTTTTAAATGTGTGTGGTGGTTTTGTCGTGAGGTTTTTTTTTTTTCTCTTTTCCAAAAAAGGCTGCTGTATTCACCAGAGGAATAATGTTAATACGTGATACGGTAGTGGGGCTTAGAGGGCTCCATGCTGCATAGACCAGATGCCAGTTTCAGAGTTACGTTGTACTGAATACTAAAATTTGGTTGCAAGAGCACAAAGATTGGATGTTGGATGTGTCCAGTGAAGGGACATAAGTAATGCATCAGTAAGAACAAAGAAAAAAAGGCAAGATTGTTTTTCTGGAACATTGTTTTACTTGTGGCAATTTATAGATACACATTTTGTGTGTAACAGTGAAATTTAATAGAATAATTAGATGTTCTGGTAGGATAAAAGTGAGCCAAAAAAGCAGTGCTAAGATCCTGCTCCAGAATAGGTTAGGCTATGACTTGGATTGCAAGCTAAGTTCAAGGAAAGGTTCAGATTTTAAACTCTGCTGTCTCAGCATCTTACAAGCTTGTTCTCTCAGGAACTTGAGACAAATTGAAAGAAACTCCTAAAGGCAAGATTGGATACAGGCATTTAAATCTGCTTTTAGAATACCAATGTTACACATGTGATCCAAGTTCATGTTCTAATGATTCACTTTACGTTCTGCAGAAACAGAGAACACAATGACTGACATCAAAAAGTCATCTTTAATTATCATATTAGTTACCACTGGAAAACCATAGCTATGTTTTATTCCAAATATTAAAATAAATCTGTGCTATTTTAGGTAGTATTAAGTAATTTCTGCAACCAACTCACCTCAATATAGAAATTTTTACAAAATGCAGTAAGACAAACTAATATCACTCGAATACGAACAGCCACAGTACTAGCTAGAGTATCTGCTGACAGAGAGTAATAAGAAAAGATTGAGCACCTTCTATGAAGATTCAAAGGCAAGCTGTTAAATATTAATATTGTTTTCTTAGTTGATAATTTTGCAGCATTCAAACCAAGAAGTTTTTCTATTTTAGGTGGAGTACAGTGAAAAGTTTGACAGCAACACTGGAAATGTCCATAAGAAGTGTGAAAATGAGGGGAGTAATAGCCTCAGGAGAGCTACAGCTGCTAATTAACAACTTAATCTCCATTAAAATGGTCCTCAGTTATGATCCGTTGAGAGGAGTTGTTGCTCTAGCATAATTACCATGGAAAACAGATGATCAGTCTCCCTTGAAATGTGTCATACACTGCATTATGACTTTTTGCTCAGCTTACACCTAGCCATTTTTTCACTAGAATCTGTTCAGATAAACTGCAGTCCAACGACATTTCCAGGTACAATTTGTTGATAGCCACCTTCAAAATAGAAGTTGCAAATAAGTGGAAACTATCAAGGTCTTTGTAATAAAAGCCAAGGCTGTTTTCTGTAGCTGTGATGAACTGAGTGTTTCTGAGCTATCCAAAGAGCCCGTTCAGATTGAAAGTTGTTGCCTGGCAGAAAACATTTTGGCGGTTTTTGAATCTGTGCAAAGTAAACAGATACTTTTGAGTGAATTTTCTTTGAATAACCAAACCCTTCTAGCCCTTTAATATATTTTTAAAATGGGTTTGGTTTGACATTGCAGCAATCTGGGAACAGCTGAGTCTAGCCCAGGCGGCGCGCCCCAGATCTGGGTCTGAAGTTGCCCAAGGAGACGGAACATTGCTATTGCTAGCCTGGAGAAAACTAGGGCAGGATCTTGCCTGTCCACTCCAGTGCTTAGCAAGAAACCCAGCTGGTGAGCATGAAATAGTTGTCTGAAGACTGGTACCCTTTAACTTCTTCCTGGCTCCTCTTGATTAGTGGGTGGTTCCCCTCTAGAAGTTCATGAGGCATTAAATCCTTGCTAGAAGTCTTTAACTGGTATTTTTGCAACTGTTCTTGTACATCTCGATGTTCTTCTCCTCTGTGTGGCTGTTCCTTGTAAAAATACTCCTAAATTACTGGTAGTAGATGCATCTGGTGGAAATGAGTTCTGCAGGGTAATTGCCAGGATTTAAACAGAGTGGGAACTTAGCTGCTGATAGAAACTAAGGCTGGGAATAGCTTATCTGTAGCCAAAACTGAAATAAAGAGCTCCAGTGAGTGAAGTTCGTGAAAGGTTCGCGAACTGTTTTTAGTCTCTAGCATGAAGCCCTTTAGAAAGGCCATGAAGGCGTCGTGTAAGGTAAGCGATCACTAGAGCTCTGTAACTGTTTCCATGCATGGAAACCTCAAGGGTTTGTTTTTTTTTTTTTTTTTTTCATTGCTGGTTTCTTCATCCTTGTTCCTTTCTTTACTGGTTGAAGGTAATGCTTGGGGAAGTTCTGGTGCGAGAGAACAATGTTCACACAGCGTGAGAGAAATTGAAGGCTCTCTGTATCATCCGCAGAGCAGAAGGGGCTTCTGTAACTCCTTTTTCTCTCTTCTTCTCATGCTTCTGGGTCTGTTCCTTGTCTCTGAGTTGTCTCCTTATCTCTGTGTTATTGGAGGAGCAGGATGTGTTGACTGCACTTGATTTCCAGTTCCCAGGCAGAAAGAGAAAAGCAGTCAAATGTAATTAGTATTAGAAATCGTGAGCCCAGTGGAAAGGTACTTTTGACCTTTTAGTTACAAATTCCCTGTTTCCTTCCTTCCTGGCTCAGTCTTCCGTTTTCAAAATGCCTCAGCTCTTGATGGGTGCCGTGGAGGCTGGTGGACAGAGAATTCTGCGTGTGAAAGAGTGAGTTGCGCACCAAGATGTGCGTTTCCTTCCGCTCATTTGCTGCTTAGAGTTGAACTGCTGCTTTCTGAGGGCACAGCCTGGACTCTCATAGCCGATGCCTTTGTGGGATGCATGCAAGCCAGCGGCTCAGCACCTCAGTGCAGCGGGGAAGACCAGACTGTCCTGTCTGCTGAGGAATGGTTGTACTGGGAAAATGCTGGTATGGGCAGTCTCTTCCTGCTGGATCTGCTTCTTGCCCGCATCCCTGTTCTGTCTCTGAGGAAAGAGGAACTTTTCACAGCCTTTTCTTGCAAGGGGAATTAGAAATTTAAAAATTGGATTTGTTGTAAAGGGAAGAACTGGAGAGGAGCCCAAAGCAAATTAACAGATCTGGACAGAGCAGAGCCCGAGGAGGTTTGAAGTCTGTTTGGCTTCAGCATGTGGCTGAACCCTCCCTGCCTTTCTCGATACAATGTCCCTTTAATAGCCTTAACAGGCCTGACACTGGCAAGATTTCACTTGTTCAGTACACTACTTAATACAGCTAATTTTCTACTGACAACATTTTTTTGCAACAATGACTCTTCTGTCACATGAGTCCATGAAGAAGGCAGCTTGGAAATGCCAGCTGGAGGGGGAGGCAGCAAAAGTTCATTGTGGCTGTTCGCTTAAACAGCTCTTCAGAAACACATCGGGCTTTTTTGGTTTGTTCTTTCGGGTGCTAGGGGTAAGTGGAAGGGAAAATAACCCAACACTGCATGTTCTTCTTTTTTCATGAGCCTATAGAAGATCCCTGAGGAGGTTATGTGGTGCCAGGTGCATCTTAAGGAGAGTCAGCAGCTGTGGTTTCATGGGCAGCCGTCCTGGTGTGACTGCCTGTGAAGTCACTGTGATTCCATCTCAATTTTCCCCAAAGGACTTGTCTAATATCTATAATTAGTGTGGTATCTTCCTCGGTATTGAGTTGGGTAAAATCCCTTTAAAGGGTTTGTGAAAAATAGTATGCAAACCCCAGTGTGAGTCTGAAGTTCATCCATGTTGTCATGTGAAAAGCAACAGATAGAAACAATTAAAATATGAAATGAAACTAAGTGATCCCATTTGATTGTGTGATTGAAACAGATAAGTTATTGAGTAAGGGACAACTTTAAGCATAAAATGTAAAAGCAGACTGCACAGTATTTCTGAGGACAATAAAAGTGCTGCAGGAAGTAAGGATGGTAAGGCTGAAGAAGAAGGGAGCAAAGGGAAGCTGTCAGTAATTGTGGGCTGCCCTCCTTTGCGGGTCACACTTGTGTGTAGCGTGTCACTGTGGGTTACTCAAGAATGAAGCCATTTTAATTACTATTTTAATTCACACAATTTTCAATACACATGAAAACTAATTATAACCAGTTAGCTGATGCTTTGCTGGAGCAATAGTGATGTAGAACCTGCTGTTCTGTCTCTCTGTAAAAGTCTTTACTGGCCTGTAAAGGGAAAAAAAAATAATTGGTAACAGAAGCAGTGGCATCTGCAGATCAGCCTGCTTAGAGAAAAGCCCTGCAACCAGAGCCAGTAGAGTTGGGGGCTCGCTGTTTCGGGGCTGACTGCTGAGGAGCTGTCATTTGGTCATTCTCCACTGCCATGTTCTCACCGGAGGTGACTTGTGCACCTTCTGGGGAAGAAAACGCTTTGCATGTGCTACCTTGTCGACTTCCCCGTACAGCCATCAGGAAAATGGGAAGAAGTCCTAGGGAAACCCTGTGTTTTCTTCTGAAAGAACTGATTCTTTTGTATTAAAATTCAGCTCAGGACTTGTGCTGCTGTCAAGAGATGTACACAAGATTCAGAAGTGCCCTTCCCTCCGTTAAGGGCAGGAAAATGTTATGACAGCTGCTGTCCTATGTGAACAGGTCAGGGAACTGCAAAGGCTTTCTAAAGCATTTTTAAGAGATTAGGCACCAAAGACTTGAAGGAGAGAAGATGAACTGAGATTGCAAAAGACCATAAAATCTCATAAACCACTCAAACTTTTGGCTGTACTATGCTCTTTTGTTAAATAAAAAAGTGCTCTGTTCTTAAGTAAACTGAAGTCTGTTAGAACTCACTTGCTGCAACATTTTTTTTTTTGCTCAGATTTCATAATGGTGTAATCCATCCTTTCAATATAAGCCCTATTTTTTGGAATGTCGGTGAGTGTGATGTAAAGCCAGAGCTCCGTGAGGTGCGGCGTGGTTCCTGCCCGCTGTTGCTTCGTGCCTCATTTCCTCCGTTCCCTCTAGTCAGGCCTAAACGCGTGCGTGACTTCGGAGTAGTGCCAGTTATCGCTCTTGTACGCTGTCCACATGAATTGCTCTCCATTTCTGTACGAACCTATCATTGCCCTTCCAGTTCAAGAGACAAAAAGGCCCTGAAGATACCAGTGAAGCTAGCAAAAAACCCTTTCGCCATGAGAAGCAGTGAAAAGTTCATCTCCGATGGCTGTCTGTTACCTGAGCCTCAGGCCCAATTAGCTTAATCAAACAGTGGCTAAGCTGGGGGTTCAGGGGTTATCACCTCTGCTGCGGTGATACTCCGGGACACAACTCATCAGGATCTCGGCTCTGCAGACCATGATAAGCATTTCATGCAGTTTCTGCTGAAATAAAGGCGGAATTCTGAGTGATGGTTATGGAAGGGTCCAGTAAATGTCATCCAAATATATAGTGTAGCTCCTTAAAAGTAAGCTTTAACTCGTAATTTTCCTACAACTGTTACTCATTTAGTTGAAATACAATATAAGTTGTCACTATGCTTGGTAAATCCTGCTGCTTGTTCTTTATTTTTAAAAATCCCCATGGATAATATCTTTGTATTTCTGTGCTGCCCGTCGTTCTGTATGGTGCTCAGTGGTACACCTGGATCTCTTCTCTCTGGAGCGGCGGCCCGTCTCTCACAGATGTCACAGCCCACACGTGACTCCCTTACTTGCGTGTTATCTGTGTTCTCCGTGACCTGGAGCCTTCCCACATGCTCTTACTTTCTTATCTTGGACGTTTCGGTACATCAAAGCAAAAAAGCAATCTGAGGTCAAGTCATCCTTTTTGACTCTTTTTTTTTTTTTTTTTTTTTTTTTTTAAAAAGTAGTTTCTTTAGAGGTGAGGTTATAAAGTATTAAATGGAATAATTACTTAGATTTAACACTCCTGGCATTGTCTGTTGTGGAGAAAAGGTTGACAGTATGTGGGCTCTTTGTGTGCTGTAAATAGAAATAGCAAATATGTGGAATTGATTGGATCAGGATGTTCCATGAAAATTTTTAACTGGAAATTGAGCATTCTAAAGAACAAACTTTTCAGAGGTTTAAATATCCAATTGAAAAATAAAGATATTTAAAAACAATTTTTTTTTTTAATGTCCAGGGTTTATACACAGTTCTAGATTGATAATCTGGTAAACCTTCCCTTGTAACTTTATTTATTTATGTTAAGGAAATGCAGGATTCAGGAAGCAACTGGTTTGTGGAATCAAATTTCATTAATTTTCTTAAAGCAGTTTAAAACTATAGTGTAAAAACCATATATATTTATGCACACACACTTTTTTTTATCACCTAAATTTTCTACTTGTGGCCATGTCTAGTCAGGCTTAGTGGAAATAACAGAAATATTTTTTGAAAATGGAGTTTATCACATGAGCTAAAATTGGAAATTCTGGTGAGAAGCAGCCTGCGGTTGCTCATTACTGCACTAAAAGATTGCTCCTGAGATGACCAGAGCAGCCTTGACAGTCTGCAGTGTGAGCATGCCAAGCGCTGCTTCGCGTAAACAGACAACTTCTGAAATGAGTTAAAGAATTCCACGTGGTACAGGAATAATTTGTCTCCTTTCTTAAAAATAAATTTTAAAAAATTATGACTCTGATATCTTTCCTTAAAAAACAGAGAACAAGAAAGAAAAAAATACTATGAGATTTTTTGGGAAAGTGCTGAATGAAGTAGGATCGTTACAGAGGATATTTTTTCCGGTCTATTATTTCTGTGTGCATATACAGTTTTGTGTATTTGTCTCCTGCTGTGTGGGGAGGGAGCCGTGTAGAGGAACAGTAAATTATATGACAGAAATAAAGAAGCCATTTTGAACAAGACTTTCCCTAAGTTTTTAGAAGAAAAACTGAAGAATAACTTTCTTTAAAAGTACAAAGCATTTTTCAGTAGGGAAAATAATTACTGACTCTGGAATGTGAGCAGGGCACTCGATACCTGACCTGTAATTTCGGAAAATAGTGAAGGGTTTTTCATCAGTAATTATTATTATTACAGTAAAACCGTGGGGCCCCAGTTGAGACCAGGACTCTGTTGTGCTAGGCGCTGTCTCTCTGGCAAGAGATGGCTCCTGCTACAGGAACCTCGCAGCAAGGCGGGGCAGGCTGAAGAGGAGAAGGGAGGAAGCAGAGGTAGAAAGTAAAGTGATGAGCCCAAGGTCAGGCTGCTCGCTAACGGGCATTGCTGCCCTGCACCAGTAAGTCACCCACACACTTCATCCCAGCTCGGGATAACTCCGGTCGCCTTTTGTAACATGGCGTCTGTGATCAGAGAGAAGGGCTGTGATTTAAACGGGTAATGCCATTTGACTGTGAAAGAGCATCTCCAAGGATCCGTCCCTTTGCAGGCCAACCTGTACAGCAAGGGAATCGGGTACATCCTTGAAAGTTTTGGGCAAATTCTGTTCGGTGTGTGCAGTATACAAGAACATGCGTTTTTAGGGCCGTGGTGATTTAGTGGTTGGCTCTTTGGTTTGCCTTAATGTAATCAACTGAGTGAAAGACACTTCAGACTACAAAGCATTTGCCCGTGAAGTAAATCTTTGCCGCTAGCAATTTTTTTGTGTTGATAAAGCATTTTTAATAGGGAAATAATGGGTGAAGAAATGGAGAGCATGAATAAGACCCTTTTAAAAAATGTGGTCACTGAATTCTCATAGAGAAGGAACTATGTGTTAGTTTGAGAAAACATGAACAGCTTTAAATTCAGTTGCTCTTTTCATACACTGGACCTTAATTTTGCTTAGGAAGATGATAATAATAATAATAATAATGCTTTGCTACTTGAAATGCAGCAATCTACAAATTTACTGACTGAAGCAGAGATCGTTTCTGCCCTACCTGATCAGCAGTATTCTGCTTAGTCACTAGTCCTGCTGAACTCACCTCACGTTGGGAGTTCCACTATCCTTATTTTGGTGGTGAATCGCTGAGCTAGTGTTTGACGGTGAGTGGGGCTCGTAGAACCGTCCCCCAGGTAAGCAAGCACTCGTGTTGGTTTTTGCCCCTGAAATAAGGGGCATGTCCAGTGGTTCCACACCACTGCCGCATGTGTTCCTGTGCACAGGAACAAATCAAATGGATTTACACTTCGTTCTCCAAGCTGACAGAGGCAATGGTAAAAAAAAAAAAAAGAATGTTTGGAATTTGTAATGCTATGTGTAACGGCTCTGCTTCAGTGGGCGAAAATTTATGTGGGGTATTAGAGTTGGCAAAAGAGGTAGGGACAATGGAGAAACTGCGATGTGTTTGGCTGTGTAGCAGTAGAGAGGCCCCGTCGTTACCCACCATACCGGCCTTTCCTCGCGACATCCCGGGATGCAGAGGAGTTAGATGGGTGAAGGGAGGAAGGCACGTGCTGCAGAACCTTTTCTGTCTTGAAAGACGCTGCCATCAAATTACATTTTCAGGCCATTTTGTTTTACTGCCTTCTGCAGTGTGGTGTTTCAGAAGCAGTAGGAGGTTCCTATCCCAGCCGTTTTTTCTTCTCGGTTACCACACATTGAGAGTGGAAACCTGAATGGCTGAGACATCTCTGTATTTTTAATGGTTTGCAATGGCTAGGTGTGTAACAGAGGTGCACGTGACTCATATTGAACGTGTGGCACAAACTTGGTCAAAATCTTGAAATTATCTGTGGAAATGCTGTGGTATATCAAGAAATAATGCCTTTTTTTTTTTTTTTTTTTTTTTTTTACCAGCATTGTATTCATTACAGAGAGACAGGCATCTCATTGAGTGCTGCTTGTGTAGTAACAGCCTGGTGCACAAATACGTTTGAGAATGCAGGTCATGGTTTGCAAATATATGGAATTCTGGTGGGCATTTGACAAAACATTCAGAGGTCACAGTGATTTCATAGACTTTGTCCTTGCTCGGTGTTACTAGCATTCTGTAATTTTCCTCTTTTTAAAAACAGTTGTCATGAAGCCAGGAAATCAAAATGTTACTATTTGCATTAATTATGAATGACTTTTCTACAGGCTACTGGACTAGTAAAGATTAAAAACAGTAAAGATTAAAAATAGGGAGCTCTGCTGATTCCCTGTAGTTTCTGTTTGATGTAATCCACCTTTTATGTTTAAGCTTGTCCTCAGCGCTAAAAGATGTTTTATGCTTTTTATCCTTTGGGTAAGTAAGAGCCATCCTGATGCCGGAGCACCGTAAAAAGGAGGCACTTAACTTCTTACCATCAGGTAAACTCTTGGAGGTCAAACAGTACTTCCACATGATGTTGAACCCTGTAAGTTTACCTTGTGGTAAAACCTGAGCATTCATTGTGCTTTTATCCTGAACTGCTCCTGCACACCACAGTGCCTGCTCGTCAGAATGCTTTTATCCTGGGACTGTTCATGGGAGTGCTACTGAGTGACGAAAAATGCAGCTTTTGTAGCGGTGAGGCAAGTCCTTTGGTTCAGCATAGAAAACATGATTTCCATCCACGCAGACTTCAAACGAAAGAGGAGGAATTCTTGAGAGCCTGATTATCATGGCATAATCACATTGTCAGAGAGATTAGAAGCACTTTACTGTGTCTTTATGGTTTAGCGACACTCTAAGGTACTGGACAAAATCTTCAAGTGCTGTTAAAATCTTCCTTGTAGGGCACGAAGGCAAAAGAGAGCTTTTTACCTAGGGGCCCTGAAATCCCAGAGAAACATGTTTAATTCTTCTGTCAGAAAGCTGCAGAACCGAACACCAGCAGAACGTGTGGTTACTGGTCTTTACTGTCTCATCTAGATGTATTCCTCAAAGTGACCTGCAGCAGAGCAAAACAAAAGCCTCCTAAAATTTTCATTTCTATCAGTTCCAGACATTGTGAAACACTGTCATTAACCAGGCAGTCGAACTAATTGAATATAGAAGTGATAGCAATTCAAACAAGTGAGGAATTCGGTGTGTGTTTTCTTTAGAAAAATTGGTTGTCCCTTGGATGCTGTTGCTGTGTGGTTGGTGGCTGGCTGTAGCGGTACCATGCCCATTTTTTAGGGTGTTTTGTTGCCTGGAGGTAAACAGTCCACAACCCGTGTCTTGTAAGTGAGATGTCACCTGCAAGACTCTGAACAGCTTGTGACTATGGGAAATAAAAAAGTTAAAGCTGAGACTGAAAGTGAGAGCGAAGCATGTGATTTTCGTGACACGTTCCTTGTTGTGTACGGTTGCCAAGGATCGCTGAAGATTTGGGGATTAAGGTTATGATCATATGGTTCTCAATATAAAGGATTCCATTGATAATTAGCCCAGAGTGAAGAAAGCTAAAAATAATCAACAGAAGAGTCTTTTCAAATGGAGTCTGTGCCTCTGGAAGTGCAGAGTATGGATGGTGTCTAGACAGAAAAGGTATGAAATACAAAACATGCACTTGACCTCCGTTAAAAGGCCAGGATGAAACAATCACACCAGAAAGAGTGACACAGGAGAATCGCTGCACTTGACAATAAAACTACTCCAGTAGTGAAGAAACATGAAATAGGGCATGAAATGTTTTAGCCTAAACAGGTACTAAAAATGATCCTGGAAAAAGAATTTTTAAAATCAATTCCAATTTGTTTCTCTTTACTTGATTATTAACATGTACAAATGCATTTTTAACTTAACTGTAAAGGCTTTTACCTGCCAAGGCATGGAGTCAGGGCTTTGTATGTCTCCAGCTGAGATTACTAAAACACTTGCAGCAGGGAGCTGCATTCCTTCTGCTGTTTTAAGGAGTTGGGGACATGGAAGGGAAGCACAGTACCGTGGACGTGAGTGTAGAGGAGAAAGGCGGAGGATTTTTTTAATTTTTTTTTAACTTCTTCCTCCATTCTGTACCTTTTGATGTAAGGATTGATTCTTTGCATGGATAACTTTATGTAATCCACTGACTGTCTTGCCAGTAGAAAGCATAACCCTAAACTGCCATTTTCTACTGGTACTTTGGGACCTTAGACTGCTGATCGCTTTCAGGTTCTTTCAAAATGAACCAAATGAAAAGTACAAAAATGTTAATGCGAAACTGTGTTAAGTGTTCAGCTGGCAAGAGGCAGCTTCTGAGGCTAATAAAGAATCGGAGCACCTACAGCAAAATTTTTTTAAGCATTGGCTTGTTTCAGAAACAAGTACCAGACTGCTCTGTGTAGAACAATGGAAGTGCCATCAGTCCCGTATGAATCCCTGCAGTTGCAGAAAAGGCTGCCATCTTCGGGCAATGCTCCGTCACTGCACCCTTCTTTTTGTGCTGGAGAAATCAAAGTCCACACCCCGGCTATGAGAAAGCCAGGAGAGCACAGTGGAATCGATCCCACTCTTGACCCAAAATTGTACTAGTCGGAAATACTCCAAAGTGTGCTTTCTGGCTGCCTGTGACCCACGCGCTTCTTGCAGCTTGTGTTATCTTTTTGTTGTACTTGATCTAAAGCATGAGCAAAATCTTTTTGCACTTTGCAGCTTGGAAATAGAGGTGCAAACTCAAGAAGAAGCAAGCAGTTTGATCTCAAAACACTGTTCTCTTCCCCTGTTCCTTCCTACAGCAATATGGGTAGTAATAAGTCTTCCAGGAAAAAAGGGAAGATTTCTTATTGTTACTCATGACTTACCTGAAATAACCTCTAAAAACTTTTTCTCTGAGAATGTACAAGGAAAATTTTAGGATGTCCTAACTACCTTGAGAGGTATCAAATGGTTTTAAAGATTGAGTTGGACAGAGTATAATTGCAAAGGAGTTTGTGAACGTGGTGCATTGATTTACTTTTTGTTTTATATTAGGGTCGACCAGGACCGATTGGGCTTCAAGGACCGATAGGTGCACCTGGATTTACTGGCCCAGAAGGTTTGCCGGGTGCGAAAGGTGAGAGAGGAGCAGTGGGCCCCCCTGGACCAGCTGGACAGAAAGGCGAAAAGGTAGGCTCAACAGTGATTTTTCTTTTCTATCCCAGCAGTAGATCTATGGCCTTGTATATGTTTTTTAATTAATAAAGATAACCTTGGACTACCTGCCCAGGGGTAAGAACACAACAGCATTCCGTTAGTATCTTTAGAGATGCCCCTGATTCTATTTTTGAATGAGAATACATTTCCTAAAGCTACTGAACGTTGTAGCCATCCTGGTAGATGAACCATAGTCAAGTGAGTGTTGCTGTTGCAAGTAGTCTTTCACTTCACATGCCCAGGGATGAATGGGTGTTATTCACACTACATTCAGAGAGACCTGGAGCTGATTCTTATGTAGAAGACCCTGAGCTGGTGTTTAGAAAAGCAAAAAGAATGGGTACTAAAAGAAACTGGACTATGTCATACTAAATGGAATAACCCGTAAGGTGTGGATGCTAATGAATGCAGTATCCAAGAATGGGCAGAAGAGCAAATGTGGCAATGTTCTAATGCCCTAAAAGAGAGTGGATTGAGACCAGATATAAGGAAGACATTTTTTATGATGAAGGTGGTGAAGCACTGGAACACGTTGCTCAGAGAAGTTGTGGATCCCCCATCCGTGGAGACATTCAAGATCAGACTGAACTGGGCTCTGAGCAACCTGATCTGGTTGGAGATGTTCCTGCTCACAAAGGTCCCTTCCAACTCAAACTATTCTGTGATATTGTCTGATGTGAGGACTGGGATGAGATTCCTACTCTCGTGCCCATGCGGTTGAACAGAAGGAATGTTTCAAGGACAACAGCTTGAAAATTTAAAAGGCAGAGGGAGTCCCGCATGCTTGCCTGGATTGTAAAATCTGTAGGAAGTCTGTGATGTCAGGACAAGGGCTTGCATTCTGGGACTATCCCAGAGCATCTTACCAGTCTACTTGATAGAAAGTGCTCAGGTCATGTGTGCAAATAAGAAAAAGACAGATGGTTTAGTACCAAGTAAACTGAAAATTATGACAACGAAAGTCATTGCTTTGGTGTTGCATTCATCTGGAAGCCAATGGAGGATTCAAAACAAGGACTGGCTGCTGACATGAGTGATAGCATTTTCATATTTATAGCAAATAACACTGAAATAATTCAAACCATATTTTGGAAGACACTGAAACCCAGGATAGGAACTGACGATTGGAACCTATTTCCTTACTGAAAAAATCCCATATTTACTCCAGAACTGCTGTTTCTATCCATTGAAATGCATACATATACAATACCAGCATGCAATAAGATTATGTCTGTTTGTGCCTCGTGGAAGCAATATGCTTTCCAAAGCAAGAGGAGTTTAGGCTGAATATTCTGCTTACATTGTCTGTTTTGCTACTATCTGGAGCAGAGCAGTATAATCAGGAAAGTGGTAATCACTTGCAACTCAGCCAGGGGTGGTCTGAAGTTAATACAGGGGTCTGCACATCTCTGGGTGGTGCTATCCAAGCATAGACAGAAAAACCCGTAAGTCCTGTTGAAACTCTTGGAAGGTCAAGTGTGACATTGAGAGTTAAGCTGATACTGGATTGTTTATTTTCCTGGCATCTTGTATTCCCCAGATGTGCAGTAGGAGACTATATTTTTACTTTAAATTGCCTGATTAAAACATTCCCGAAACACTCATTTGGCGTCCAGTCAAGCTCAGATGCTCAGTTCCTATCTTCACTGACCTCTGCGGTTAGAGAGAATCTGTATGAGCTAGTTTGCTCCTTTTGGTTTTGAAAGCTGAAGTCCAAGGCTGAAAATGTTGGAGTGAAAAGTAGCTCACAGGTAACTGAAATATACAGATTGGTGCAACGAAATATAACGTGTACTCTTTTTTTTTTTTAGGGTCCAATGGGGGTTCCAGGATTTCAAGGTATCAACGGGATCCCAGTAAGTCTGCATATGTAAACATAAACCACCAGAATGTTAGTCACAACCGAAAGCACGTTAGCACAATGAGACTGCCCTAGCAATGCATAGTGTGCCTTGCAAGTGCTTGCTTCTCTTTGGAGGGACATGGCAGTGTTTGTGAGGGAACCTACCTGGTGGTGCCATGCTGTTTTGTAAGAGTTTTGGAGCCTGTTATGGGATGATAGGAAGTTGATATGAAGTGAGCCCGAGTTACATGGGGATCCGCTGTATCATTAAGAAGCTTTTCTTTCAGCACCATCTTCTCTCAGCACCATGTCTAGAAAACACTGTGTCATAAAATCACAGGCTTAAGGAATTGAAAGGGACCTCAGACAGCTAAACAGGTATGATCAGCTGTGCTTCAGGCCAGTTTTAGTACGTGTTTTCTAACCAATTCTTACAACCTCGTAATGATGGAGACTCTGTTAGAAAAGCTGTGCTAATGCCTAACTTCAGTCTGTCTTTCTGCAGTGTAAAGCTCTTAGTTCTCATCTTACTCATCACGGCACAGAGAGCAGATTGTTCCCTTTCACTTTGTAGTAGCCTTCTTGCATGTGATAATTGTTATCAGGTCTCCCTCAATCTTTTTTTCCTATGATGTGAATGAAAACAGTGGTTAGAGCTGAGGCCCTCCAGAGCATCCTTGCTTTTCTGCTAGGTGCTAGTTCTGGTTTAGATCTCAGCCTTTCAGAAACCAAAGACAGGAAGGAGATAATTGCTGCATTTTCCAGGTGTTAGAGGTAGGTAACCACTTTCCCTGACCATCAGGAATTTTTTTTTGTTTCTTTCTTTCATTCTTTAGAACTTCAGCATTCTAGTGACTGTTGTTTCCTCTACCATACAAAAAAATATGTGCCTGGAGTATTTTGACCAGCTTTCTTTTGCTTTGGTTTTCCCCAGTGATTTTTGCGAAGATGTCTTACAGACGCTTTACCTCAGGGAAGCTTTAGCTGGGCCAGCTTTAGAAGTTACCCCAAACTTCCTTGCTCTCTCTACACTATTTAGCTCATCCTACTTTCTCCTTCTTATATTAGAATTCTTTTCCTTTCCTTGATGACATTTTTCCATCTTCTGTATCCTGCCTTCAGACTATGCTTTCAGATGAGCTCTTTCTCATCTTCCCTACTTCCTCAGCTGGCCAAGATCTCCAACAGTTGAGCTATGTTTTCTTCCTTCCTATCAAAAACTGAATTGTTTTGATAGATTGGCTGAAAATGCACAGTTGGCCCTGTAAATGAGCTTACTTGATTCCAGTTCCTTCCTGGCTCTTGTTCTTCTCTCCCCCTCCGCTCATCCTTGCCTGTTTTCTCTCCTGCTCTGCTCCCTTGCTGCTTTTTTTTTTCTCTTCCCACCAGCCAGCTTTCTAGCTCTGAAGAGAACAAGCTGTTCCCATAATACTTAATTTAATTGAACACACTGTGGGAACATGCTGTTCTCAGGGTACTTTTTCAGATGAAACTCTGGAGAAAGGGGATTCCCAGCAATGAGGGGAGGCAGAGATACGGCAACAGGCACTGCCAGGTAGTTGGCAGTGACAGGCGTTGCAAGGAGAGAGCAGGGGAGGTAGATGAGAGCCTTCAAAGCCTCCAGCACATGCAGATCTGCTCTCTCAGCTTTACAGTGTTCTGCAGGTGGGTGAATGGGAAAGAGGTGGATTTTGCTGCTTGTGAACAGCAAAGTGCTTGCCGCTGTGGTGGTTCTGTGTCACAACTGCAGGACAGAAAAAGGAGCAAGGGAAATTAATTAAATTAATTCATATTGTTTACATTCTAGCCATTGAGATAGATTGCCAGTATAGGGTGAAAATAGCAACCAACGCTGTTTGAGAAGATACACTTTTGCCAGTTGCATTTCAGGATAGGGAGTAGCTTAGGTTTGTTGCGACATGTATGTGAACGTACGTACGTTATATGGATGTGTGAAATGCAGAGCAAAGGACAGAGAGCATATGCGTGCTGATACATGTCATAGAGAAGTAAAAATATATTGCTCTCTCTGCACAAGAATTAACATCTAAATACGAAGAGAGGTTCTTTGTAGTATGCAGGTATGTTGGCGTGGGCAGGTTTATTTTAGGCATGGCCAAAGGACTGCAAGGCTGTGGTTCAGAGGGGAATCCCACTATTGACCTTAAGGGAAGCGGCGTTCCACAGACTTCCCCTGGGGAATGCTGGTGGCAAGTAAATCTTGTTGTTGCAGCTGGCCTGACTAATCCCTTTAACTTAGTAAATACAGTGGCTACATGTGTTTATTGCTAGGCTTTCTGTGTCACACTGTAGAAGAAACCCTCAAATCCTTAGCCTTATTCGGAAAGTTTATTTTTTTCCGTAGGACAAGATTCAAGGACACTTCTGGCAAAGGCTGGAACTGGAGCCAGGAGATGTATATAGCTTTTCATGAACTTTCCAAGGAGTTCTAGAAGGAAACAGTTCTATGAGCTGAGCCCTTGTCTGTACCATGAAAGCTAGAGCTATGTGGAGAGGCGAAGTTCTCTATTTTGTGACCCTCCTAGAGGAAACACAAGCACTTGGCAATGGCTGTAAAAAGGCCACTTTGCCGTAACAATCCATGAAACTGCTTGTTCAATTAGTT
The DNA here is from genome assembly GCF_036417535.1 of Chlamydotis macqueenii. Taxonomy (NCBI): domain Eukaryota; kingdom Metazoa; phylum Chordata; class Aves; order Otidiformes; family Otididae; genus Chlamydotis; species Chlamydotis macqueenii. The sequence continues at coordinate 4,365,697 of NC_141566.1, forward strand.
CTGTGTTCACTCTTAACTGCCTTTCTTTCTCTGTTATTAAATATTTGTTGAGCTTTCCTGTTGGGATCTCCTTTGTGCTGCTTGATTTAGAAATGAGACCCCTTGGGGGGCAAGAGTCAGATAAAGCAAGGGCCTAGATGAACAGTTCGAGTTTCCCTATCTGTCTCACAGGGAATGTCCCCTTTTGTGAGAACAGAAAGCACGAGTGATCTCTCCGGCCTGTGTTTTAGCTCAGGTTTGTAAACTAGGCCCCCTGCCACATGTAAGTAAAGCCTGCAAAAGTCTTCTGCCTTACTCAGCTGAGGTGCCTGTGCTGAACTGGCACATCTGCCAGAACAGGAATTAGAGGAGGTGAAAGCACTGGAACTGTTAACCGCCGCTTTTCAGGTCAAAACAGCTCTTTAAATCAGTATTTTAAACCCCTGGGGAAAAGGTTCGTTCAAGCCAGAACGTCACAGGTCTCAAGGAAGTCAGTTGTGGGTGCTCGGTATCTCCTCATAAGGTTCTTAAAACAAAGCATTGTGAACTCTGATAGCAGATTAACTAGAAAGTAGGAAATCCTGTGGAGTTTTTTTCCTAAAGCAAAAGAGACAGCATGTGTATTTGTGTGTGCCAGTCTGTGTCATGCTTTGGCTCAGAACCGCAGACATGAATGCCATGGGACTGAGTGACAGGGCCACAGATTTTTTAAATACACATAAGAAATCACTGTGGGGACCATACTTTATATCTTCTCTTTGTGAGCTTTCCTCACGTGTTATGATGATACCAAAAATCTTCTGGGCCACTCGCAGACTGTGTTGGGCCAAGAGTTAGGAGATCTCACCCAAAGCCTTTCCCGAGATGTGAGGCCACCAGTCAACTGCCTGCCATCGGCTGGCTCTTGGCCAGCTTGGCTCCCTGTTGTCCAGCTCTGAGGGGCAGATGTTAGCTGTTTGGCTTCCCTAAATCCTGCAGCTGGCCACCTTATGTTGTAACCAGATACATGTGCACTTGTCTCACGTAGCTTCTGGTTTTGTTGATGCTGTAAACAGAGTAAAAGACCTGATAGACATTGACCGCTCTGGCCTCCCTCTGCAGTCACAGCCTGTCCTGTCAGAGCCTTGCTACTTTTGGCTAGGACATCCTGCGTGGATGGAGGACAATGGGTTGCCACTGATTTGTTCCAGCTTTGGGAGCTCATTAAATTATTTCTAAGAGACAAACCTAAATGTCAATAAATTGGTGCTTCAACCTTTTTCTGTCACTTTACCAGGGCCTGGCAAGTCCCCACATGCACACCACATGTGGGTGTTTTGACAGACTTTAATCATCAGAGCAATTGGTACTACGTACGCAGGGGTGCCTGGTGCTAATGCTTTGGGATGACTTCATTCCATGTCCTGAGGCCTTATTTAATCTCAAATTTGTACTTGTCTGGGTGAGCTGCCTTGATCCTGTGGTGGAGACACACACTTCTCCACCTTATTGACTGACAGAGAGCAGATTTGGGCTCTCTCCCCTTCTCTCCATTTTGTTGGCACAAATTCCAATACAGTTGCCAAATGAGCTGGACCAAGGAACTCATCTGGCTGAAAATGAACCCCATTAAGAAACAGAACAGCTGTTTCTCTGCTGTGTGGGTTTCCTGCTCCGACTCGCCTATGCTTCTTGTGCTTATGCCAGCACAGGGAGGAGGTAGGTGTGAGGAAGCAGGAGCGTGCGACGGCCCTCCTGGCAGCGGCTGAGACCAGTGACCAGGCTCGCGTATTTGCGTAATTATGGCTTAAGTTGCTCTGCATCCTTGGGAAAGTCACTCTGCTACTGTGTGCCCCCAGCTTCTCATCCGTAAAATGAAGATTATAGCATTCCCACATTTTTGCGGATCCACAGATAAAGGGCTTTACATTACTGCACAGTTCTCATTGGGTTTGGTCAGAGCACATGCTATTGCCGTGGACTGGCAAGACCTTTAGCAACACAAATGTGTTTTGTTTTAAGTGTCAGGCATGAAGGATTGTTAATGTTCTGCTTTATCTCCATTTTATCCATGTTTATTTTTTTACTTTCCTAGTGTGAGTCATAACTTGCTTAATGCCGTATCTTGAGGATGAATCTTAAGGATCAAACAAAAGTACTTTTGGGATGAGTCAAGATCAGGGTGTACAGAGGGGACGGGGAGAACTGTTGGTTACTGATACTATCTCCACAAGTTTCGTTTTTCTTCCTTCCACCAAACGCTGTCTTTAAGAATCACAGAACTCATTTCTATGAAAAGGAGGATAGAATAAGGAGCTGCTGGATACCTGGGCAGTGTGACTGACAGTTCTGCCTTTCTGTCTTTTGCCTACACGTACCCATACGACACTGAAGAAAAAGTGACTGAAGTCTCAAAACTTTCATCTCCTTTGCACCAGTACGATGCTGCGTAAACTCCAGTCAATTTAATAGAGCTCTACTGGGCAAAAGAGGTGTGAAATGAGAATTAGGTACAATTGTATTCTACTCTGACCAATAACTGATCAGTACAAATACTTTCTGTTAAATGCTGTTATTTTGATTAGATCTTTCTTCCAGTTGTTCTGCCTAAGGTTTTAAGTTTAATATCACAAGAAAAGTTGTTTTGCCTCAGTGGCCTGATGCTGGAGCTGTAACATCTGTTGAACTATTAAAGAATCCAGACTGGAGAGGAAGGAGAAGTCCCTGAAACTTTAAGCAGATTGGAATTATAAATGCTCAGTATTGTTGAGTCTGCCTCTGCCCTTGTTTTCACACGAGTAACTTCCACTCCTGGTGTCAGGTGCACCCTTGCGTGCTGTTTTACACGGTGTTACGTGCCGTGTGTTTCAGACTGCTGTGGGATGAGTATTGCCCTTTGGGACCTACTCATGCACGAGTTATGCACTTCAGAAAATTATTCCTTGGAGAAAAAGATAATCGCATGAATGCAGCCAGTGTTCTAAGATTTAAGCTTTGGGGAAGATAAACAATGCTGGCCAAAGAAGCTAGTTCTGTTGCAGTCTGCCATACACTGAACTTGAGTGGGAGTTGTGTGTTTCTTTTGTTTTGTGTTGCCATTTGGAAGATATCCGTTTTCTGGGGGCAGTATTACTAATAAAATAATGCATCCTGTCAGTGATTCTCTCTTTTCTTCCCCTTTACACAGGGTCACCCTGGACAACCTGGACCTAGAGGTCTGCCTGGCCTCGATGGCTGCAATGGTACCACTGGGAGTCCGGGCGTTTCTGGATCAGATGGGTTTCCTGGCCTACCTGGGCTTCCTGTACGTCTCAACTTGAGTATGGTGTTTTATAGTCACTAAACTAGGATTTGCTTTTCATGCCATTGTTGGAAAAGTAACTCCCAAGTGCTTCGGAAGAACCCTAATAACCCGAAGTTTATTAGCATTGTTAGAGCTCAGTATCATTTTCATATTGAAATTCCACTCTGAGGATAAAATGAAGATCCTGTGAATTCAGTATGCTCCCACACTAAGTTATGCCATTGTCACTGGCAGTATTCAAGCTAACATGGAAGAAACCATGATAAAGTTTTGAAGAGCCATGAAATGTCAAACGTCTTCCACCTGGCATGTTTCAAGTTAGTGGATGCTGATTCAGGAAAGGAGGTTATTACATTTTCAAGTCTATGCGTCAAATATTGGATGCCTTCCTCCAGGTCTTAAAATAGCCAAAATCTCCAGTCTCGCTGAGTGTCAATAGGATTTCCTTTCCAGGGTATGTGTTTTACTTTGAAAACACTTTTCTACCAAGTTGGAGTTTTATCTAGCCTGCACTGGACAACTTAAATTAGGTATCTAATCTATTCATCTACACTCCCCTTATAGAAAGTGGCACTTGTGAGAGCGCTTCTCCCCTTCTGCCTTTCAGGATGAATTGTCTTTGGAAATATCCATTTTTCTGCATGACTGTAGAGGAAGCGAAGGTAGCTGGGTCACGAAGAACTCCACTCTTAGATGCTTTTGGGAATTGTAGTTTTTTATAGCCTTTTATAAAAGTATGTGGTTATTTTTGAAGTGTAAGCAAAAAAAAAAATTTGACTTGATATTAATATATTTGACAAATATTTGAATGTTATTCACATTTGAACCCTGATCTTAGAAACACGGGTCATGTGACTAATTGTACATGTAATGGAACTCCTTTGCACATATACATGAAGAAGAGGAAGAAAATACAGTTGATGGATGTAAATAATGGCATTTGTTTCAGCATTTCTGAACTGTGCTGACATCTTTCCATGTCATCCAGACTTGAAATTCATACGATGTTGAAAAATACTGAAGCAAAGATCAAATTAAAATACTGGTTTCCTAAGTAACTCATTTACTCATACCTGCTGCTCAAATTTCTATTTTGTAATGCTTGTAGGATTATATTTTTGGCAAGGGAAGCTGCTTGGACCAGCCAACTGCTCTCAAATTAAGTTGGCAATTAAATGAAATCACCTCAGATAAATTGGATGGGATGATCAAGATTAAAATAAATTGGGTAAATCTAGAGTTATAATGGCAACTTTTTTGAAGATTCATGCAGTCTACCAGGTTTTTTTTGTCTTGATTCTAAACAAAATGTGGTGATTTACAGTGTAAAACAAGAGATAGAATCATGTAATGGTTTGGGTTGGAAGGGACCTTAAAGATCATCTCGTTCCAACCCCCCTGCCCTGGGCAGGCACACCTTCCACCAGACCAGGTCGCTCAAAGCCCCATCCAACCTGGCCTTGAATGCTTCCAGGGATGGGGCATCCACAGCTTCTCTGGGCAAGCTGCTCCAGTGCCTCACCGCCCTCACAGTAAAAAATTTCTTCCTAATATCTAACCTAAATCTACCCTCTTTCGGTTTGAAACCACTACTCCTCATCCTATCTCTACACTCCATTAAGTTGGAGGTCCTCCTCGTCTTTCCTGTAGGCCCCCTTTAAGTACTGGAAGGTTGCTGTAAGGTCTCTTCTCCAGGCTGAACAGCCCCAGCTCTCTCAGCCTGTCCTCACAGGAGAGGTGCTCCAGCCCTCTGATTGTCTTCATGGCCTCCTCTGGACCCGCTGCAGCAGGTCCAGGTCTTTCTTATGTTGGGGGCTCCAGAGCTGCATGCAGTACTGCAGGTGGGGTCTCAGGAGAGCCAAGTAGAGGGACAGAATGACTTCCCTCGACCTGCTGGCCACGCTGCTTTTGATGTAGCCCAGGATATGGTTGGCTATTGGGCTGTGAGCGCATATTGGTAGCTCATATTCAGGTTTTCATCCACCAGTACCCCCAAGTCCTTCTCCACAGGGCTGCTCTCAGTCCACTCATTGCCCAGCCTGAGTCCATATTTGAGATTGCCCTGACCCTCCTGCAGGACCTTGCACTTGGCCTTGTTGAACTTCATGAGGTTCATGTAGGCCCACCTCTCAAGGCTGTCAAGGTCCTTCTGGATGGTGTGGGTATGTACGTGAACAGGAGGGTTACGCTATGTCAAACAGATTCAGATAGGATCTTAAAAGTTGTTGAAGGCCTAAAATAAAAGAGGGTTCTAGTATAAACAGGAAAACACCAGACAAAATGTTTGCAGAGCCTTGTTTTTCTAAAGCCACAAGAAGTCGTAAGTTCTCACAATACCACAGCTTCTTTGACAAAGCTGCAGTGGTACATTTGCCGTTTACTGGAGCCAGGAGTTTGCCTCGTACATTACACTGAATACAAACTCTTTCAAAATGAAATCGGTATTTTTTCCAAAAATTAATTTTGGCCTTTTTTTTTTTTTTTTTTTTTTTTTTTTTTAAATCAGGGTCGCCCTGGCCCGAAAGGCCTTAAAGGAGAACCTGTGTTTGCTCAAGGAAGTCTTAAAGGAATTAAGGTAAGATTTGTTATCACATAGGAGAAAACACAGTACAAGAAGCACTGATGTCCTACAGGTGGGAGGGCTGATGCTGCAGGTTAAATTTCTCATTATGTTAGACGTGGATATCCTGGGTACGTCTGAATGCAGAGCTGTGAGAAAGGCCTTCTAATAACTTCGTAGAATTACAGAATGGTTTGGCTTGGAAGGGACCTTTAAAGGTCATCCAGTCCAACCCCCCTGCAAGGAACAAAACCTCAGCAGCTTACCATGGCTTTGATTTTTGCCAAAAGTACTAGTTTTGGAATAAATCTACAAAGGATTCGGTACCTCTTGTACTGAATTCAGTAGCCTCCTGCTTCATTAAATACTGAAAAGATTAAGAAATTTATTCTGTCAGGTAAGGCCTCCCACACTGACTTTGCTGGTTAAAATTAAGAACTTTTCTAAAATTCTACCCACATTATGTACACTCAAAAGTTGTTAGAAGTTAAATAGATCTTTATTTATTTACTTCAGTGTTTATGGGAAATACTCATAATTTAATATAATAATTATATACTTTTATGTATTTTATAATACATAAAAGGTTTGTAATGAAAGTTTTTATAGTGTATTTTCCAGTGTTTTTACAATTAATACAATTTTTTTAATGCCACTTTAGTTTGTCTTGTTACCCATAAATAAAATGGTTGTCGTTTCTCTGGAGTTTTGGAATCTCTCCATTACCAAACTTAAATACAGAAGCACAGGTGTCAAAGTATTTTCACATTTGCACTTGATCTAGTGTTAACTAACAGCAAATATTTCTATTTATAGAAAACTTAATGTTCCTTATAGTTTTTTACAAGAACATAGTGTAATTTTTGCTTGTGTATTTATAAATTTTAGGGAGAAAATGGTCTTCCTGGATTGGATGGAATTTCTGTAAGTTATTTAATTTGGGGAATAATGATTTTAAGTAATATTAAGTAGGTTTTTTTTATTGTATTCATTCTCAAGGACACTTTTCAAATTAGTGGGCTATATATTTACATATGTGATACCAGTAGCATGAGGAATTCCAGATTTGTAATAGTGTGAGTGGATCCACGTTATGGTAGAGGAAGTCGGATTTTTGCTCTTATCTGTTCCGTTTTTCCTTTGTCAAGTCGAACTCCCTTCTACCATTGAACTCTGTAACTTTGATTTTCAAAATACACCTAATAATATGAAATGGATTATTACAGTATTTAAATTGCCATACTTAATTAGGGGATATTACTTAATCTTTCCTGAGACTCACTTTTCTTTGGCTGAGGTTTGATGGAGGCGAGTGCTACACATTCTGTATTTGTCCTGTGTTGTTCTTACAGGGCCCAAAAGGTTTTCCAGGTCCCATAGGTTCCGCAGGCCCTATAGGATTGCCAGGTTTGCAGGTAAGAGACCTCAGCTGTTGCACTTGTTGACAGAACAGTTCAAAACATTGGCAGTTTTCCCTCCCTGTCTGTATTTGTGTCACGGCAATGAGCAAAAGCATGTGTGCACCTAAAAGGACTGAGCACAGCTGACTTTAAGCGTAGGGTACTTAAACTTAGATCATTTAATCGAATCACAAGAGGGAAAGTTCCCTTCTGGAGCAGCGTTCAGAGAATTTACATTGAGCAGAGCTTAAAACGAACTATGTGAGTGTTGCTTTTAAATTGAAGTTTACTCTTAATTAACCACAGTACCAAAGGGCAATGCTGTTGTAGATGTGAAGACTTGAAGACCATGTGTATCGGTTGCTTTTGCTCTGGGGGCAAGAGATGGAAGTTCCGGTACCACTGCAGATCCCAGCATTGCTCCAATTGTATGCATCCTAGTTAGGTCAAAAGAAATAAAATCTTGATCTTCTTCACATTTAGGGTCCAATGGGTCCCCCTGGGCCACCAGGTCCAAAAGTAAGTACCTACCTTTCCTATTTTCTTTCTACCCCTGACTGTTGGCTCTGTTAACAACACTGTGGGCCTAGATGATAGCGATGTTGCCGTTTTATTTTTCATTCATCGTTGGCCTTTTTCTCTCTTAGGGTAACATGGGATTAGGCTTTCAAGGAGAGAAAGGAGAAAAGGTGGGTGAAACTTGTTCTATTTTGGAAAGAGCATGAAATAATACTCTAGTGTTCCATCATAGCTTGATGCTGTAGAAAGTGGCTAGATTCTAACATTTTCTTCTTCTTTTTCTTTTTTTTCTCTTGGACTGATTGACAGTCCAAATGCTAAAGAGTCTTGCTGGTTCCTTATCTGTTGGTACCCAAAGAAAGGATGGGAGCTTTTCCTGGATGAAGAGGGGAAAGGGGAAAATCTCAATTCAGCACAGTATTTTCATGGTTATCGAGACGTGAAGTCCTTAAACATCTTTTGAATCTCTGTCTTTCTGTTTCGTTGGGCCCTCACCTCTTGAGTTACTCTACTGACTTCATTCTTTTTGGCTTTCATAATATTGTTTGCATCAACGGATGTGTAACTGGCATAACGAGGGTTCTCAAAGTTCTCAGTTTGGGACTGAATTCTGCTGCTGTTAAAATCTGTTCTCAACGTTCTATATTTCTAATTGTTTCTTGACTTCTTTGTTTTCATATTTCTCCCTCAAGGTTTTCTGAATATTCATCTGTTAATTCAAAAGATGGGCCTTTTTTTTTCCCTTGCCCTGTTTTATGTCCACAACTCTTGTGAAACAGATTTAACACATTTTGTTCATCTTAATTTTCAGTCTGATCTTTTGACTTCCATGTCCAAACTCCGGTGCCAGTGTTCAGGCACGCAGATATTATGTATGCGCGATATAATCAGAGTGGCTTTTTTCTGATTCACAAGCCACTTTCATAGGAAATCAAACATGTTCTGCCTCTGTTAATAGCTTCCTCTTTTGCCAACAGGGTGATGTAGGGCTGCCTGGCCCTCCAGGTCCCCCGCCATCAACTGGAATACTGGAGTTCATGGGGTTTCCAAAAGGGAAGCAAGGAGAAAAGGTCTGTAAATTCAGTTTACAAACTCTCCCTCTCCCTATGCTCCTTCATTCAAGGCTGAGTGAAATTACTGGACAGTGAGGGCTGTTATAATTCTAAATCAAAATCATTTTCTGTACTAGTTTAATCTACCAGATGGCTATTAAATATAAAAATATTCTTAGCTTAGAGCGTTGTGAACCACTGCAGAATGCATATGTCTCAGAAGGAGAAATGTGAAAGCTATTTAAAGGTTTTTCGTCATTAATCCTAAAAATAAATGAATTGTAGTTTGTTTCTGTTGGACCTGTGAAATTGTGTCAACTGAAGCAAAACCAAATCCATTTGGAAAAATAAATAAAAAAATGCAGCTCTTTTGCTTTGGCACACTACTCCGAAATAATGAAATTTCTCTCCTTTACTTCGTTATCCTGGCGTTTACTGAGATACCTATTTAGCTCATCAATGTTTTTATAAACGTGGTATGAATCTTCAGTTAAAGGTTCTCTACATGCATGAAATTTAGGTGTGTTGAATTAATCTGGGACCTATACAGGTCTAAGCTTGCCTAAGCCCCTGCTTAAGTCATGAGAGATATTGTCTTACTTTGTGGAGTTACGTTAGTGTGAGGTGAGATTCAAACGCACACCATTCCTTTTGGCTCACTCTTGAATCTGTTAGCAGGATTGTGCAGACATTATGCTCTCTTATCATATGTTGTTTTGCTGCTTTCCATGAAGTACTGTGCCTGGTCCAGTTCCCTAGATGACAGTATGAAATGCGTCTAGTTTGACTTTTACAAGTGGAGGACAGCAGAACCACAGTTCCCAAGTCGTGGTCTTTGCAGCCGTGGGCGGTGGTCACAGACAATCTGTTGCATGCACCGGCACTGTGCTGAGAGACGCTGTTATCTGGCACGTGATGACACAAATCAAATATACTTGGTGACAAAGAAGTTACAAGGCCTTACTTTAGGAGTCAGGAGCCTGATGGATGGATTGGGGAAAGTCTTGCTTTCACGGGCACGGTCATTTATTGTGTTTACCTCTCCCTCTTGTCAGGGTGAGCCAGGCCCTCAAGGATTCCCTGGAGACAAAGGATTGCCTGGCGTGCCGGTAAGGACAGAGGAGAGTTTTTAATACATGCCTAGTACAAGATAGATGGTTCAACAACCTGAAGAGCTCACAAGGTCTCAACAGGAGTTTCTAGGCACTAGAATACTTTGAAAATTTGATTAAGATGTCCACAAGACATTTTGAAGAGTGTAACAGTAATCTGATAGTTTTTTGTCCTGGGGATACAAAGAAGGTAAAGCTATCCTACATTATGAAGTAGCCATAATTTCAGTGCATGTAATCTGCAGAGTCCTGCAAGTAGCCATAACTTTTACATGGCCGCTTGATGGCAGTGTTTCTTGATGTCCCACAGAGAGCTAGACATATTTTTTAAAAAAATCCTTTTTTTTTTTTTCTTTAATTACGTCTAAACATATTTTTTTTTAATTTAAAGTTGTAAAGCACATACAGATCTTTCTGTCTGATACGTATTCAGTTTTAAAATGGGCTGTTTAACTTTAGTGCTCATCAACTGGGGAATGTGTAGCATCTTCTCTGTATGAATCAAGACCAACAATTTATCCCTGGATTCCAAGAGCTGTTTCCCAGCTTATAACACAGGTTCTTTTTATACGCTTAAGGAATAAATATTTTGTGGAACTTCTGACTAATAAGATAAATTGTTTGCCAGTCTCTTTGACGTACAGATGTTCTTAGTAGAAAGATGTGCGACAAAATCCTGTACATGGAGCACAGTTTGTTATTTGCGTTTGTGGGCATGTTCCATTATGTGCATGTTTAGCTTTACGCATCACAAGAGGCCCATTGTAACTAGTGGGGGCTGAACATATGTGTGAACTTCACCGCAAGCGTAAGATATTTCAAGATTGAAGCTTGAAAATTGCTTAACTACTGTAACTCGTGCTGAAATTAAATCCTGGTATTCTATCTCTGGATTTGATACTTCTTGCTGACTGGGAAAACCACCAAACATTTCCAAGTGTTGAGCATGAAAATGCTGGTTTTGTGTCATTCTTAGGCTTTAGAAATGCAAAAGGGTGCTCCGAGCACTCCCTTGAGCTACTGCTGTTAAGAAATGAGATTTGAAATAGTTTTCTAAACGTAGAATACAATACAGAGTAGCAGTGACAGGACTTTGCCGTTTATAGCATGAAATTACTTCTGTTTGCTACTGAGAGGTGTGCCGTGGCTTAAATGGATATAAGTCATGGGGAATGAAGAAGATAATGTCCTGCACGCACTGCCAAGTCTGGTTGATGCAGGTTTTCTTTCTGGGGCAAAAGAGTCCCAGCAGAAGCAGTCACTTCCCCTTGTCTCTCTGTTGTATTGTCCTATTAATAGATGGGTTTGCTCTCATTTTGTCTTAGCGCTGCGCTATTCAGTTCCAAACGGATCACAGATTTAATGTTGACATTTTTCCTCAGGGCTTTGGAGGTGTTGGAGAAAAAGGAGAAAAAGGTGTGCCTGGCTTACCCGGTGGCAGGGTAGGTATCTTTACAAAGCCCTTAAATGCCTGTTCTCATACACATGAAGCCTCTGAAAGTTAATGGGTTTTTGCTGTTCTAGGGTCTTTTGGGACTGGATGGATCCGAAGGGATTCCAGGGAGGAAGGTGAAATTTATTTTATTTTTTACTATACTTACAATTACAGAGGCTATCTGACTGCTTAAGATCTGCTGACTTCCTTAGCTAGTGGCTTCAAGTTCTCTGACAGATGAATGCACCTGCCTTATTAAAATAGTGAGAGCTAGTTAAAAAGTCCATGTAAAACTCTAGATCCCTTTAATTGTCTCTCTCCTTATCCCTACATATTCAGAGGACAGCCTCCTCAGATGGGAAATTGTACATTCCCTCCTGGAACAATCAACTCTCCCACTTTTCCCCTTTTAGGGGTGGAAATGGCCAGATGATCAAGTGGCTGAAAATGTGTTAAAGAAGTTCCCCTTGCAAATACAGCAGTGGAAGTTGTTGAAGAAAGCAACTTTTAGAAATAGAATTTTCATTTTGCAGCATGGAATTTAGTCACTTTTCTTCTATATTTTGTTTTGTATTATCCTTTTCAAGATATACTGAAGGTGATGGTATCTCCAACATAATCTAATTCATATTTGTATGTTAAAATTATATGAAAATTATATAAAAACAAGCCCTTTATGACAAGTTTCTCAATGATACTGTGTGTGGGCTATATTGGGGCCTAGAGCTGTCTATGATTCTGTGAGAACTCCAAGAGGTGTCCTGCTGATTTAGACACCCTCATGCCTTCTCACAAGTTCTCACCAATTTACAGCACAAGGAGGCCTAAAGGTGCTCGGGTATTTTGCAAGTGCTGAGAAATTGATGCCATCAGCTTTCTCTTTCTTTGTTTTATTTCTGCAGATGTTTGGTAGGACAATGAATTGGGTTTGTGATTCAAGTCCAGGCACTGCAGATCTCTCAGCTAACGAATAAAGCCACTGTTGTATTGTCTCACTGTGTAACAGTGTTCTTCTGCGTGACTTTGCAGGGCCATCCAGGTGTTCCAGGCTATCCAGGACTGGATGGAGTTGAAGGCACGAAGGTAAGTTCACACATGAAAACACCGAAGCATTACTTTTTAAAAGATATTTGCATGAATAAATAAGTGTCATTGCCCCAGTCAAATTTCTTCTTTACCTCTGTATCACTGTAATTTTCAGTATGTTTCAGTTCCTTATTTACTTTATTGTTGAGGATAAAAATGAATGGTTGCTAAACACTTGTGTATTTTAATACCTTGACAATGTTCATTCGCATAACTTGATGACGCACAAGTGTAGGTGTAGTCTCTCTGGTCTCCTTTGTCTTTACACCAATGCCACATTTACTGGACAATTGAGGTAAGATTAGATGGAATAAGTGGATGTTAAGATAGTTGCCAAGGCTATCTGAAGTCTTAGGTCACAGATGTACAAGTGTTTACAAGCCTGAGAAGAATGTGTCTGATTTCTCATGCTGGAGGTAGGCAACGTAGCAGATATTTTCTGGATATCTCACAACTTGGGCAGTCAGACATCTGGAAACTGAGTGGAAAATGGTTGCATAGTAGTTTTCTGTGGAAAACACTTATCTGCCACCAGGACTGGCAGATGTGAAATGCAGGTACTGGAGGGCTTTTCTGTGCAGAGCAGGTGGAAGAAGTAGTAGTACAGGTTTACGCACAGAGGAGTATTACTGGAAGGAGGAGCAAAGTGTGCACTGCCTTGGCTCACTGCATGGTGTTTATATTCTAAATATGACGACAATTTGGACAATAGTCAGATTGTGCGCTTGCGATTTTAAAGAGGATTTGATACTGTGTTGGAGTGAGAGGAGGGAATGGCACTGCAGTTTGTCACAATATGCTTGTTGTTTTACCTGGCTGATTTTATGGAGGAATCCATTTTCCTGGAAGCTCCTGTTATTGAAATTCAGGATTCCAAGGCAACAGCTGCAGTGATGAATGCTTTTAAAAACGGATATGTTCATAGCAGCGCTCTTGCTTTTACCATGAGGTGAACAAAAATGATTTACCAGGTACTGGTCGATATGATGATATGATAACTGGTCCCCAGTACACATGGTACATACATGTCCATGCTTCCTGTGGAGGTGACGGGATACCTTCAGAGGATAGCTGGGCAGTAGCAAACACTTTATCTGAAGCAGCCATCAGTTTCATCAGACAGGAAGTAGGTAAATCAGGCAGCAGATGATTGTGAATAGCAGAAATACAAAGTTAATTCTCACCGAGACAAAGAGTGATGGTCAGTCAGTGAATGACCGCAGACATTGCTGCCGTAGTACAGTCTGCTTCCTGACAAGCAGTCTTCCCCTCTATCACCCATCTGAATGTGCTGTGAATCTGTTTGGTGGTTTTTTTTTTTTTTTCTACAGGGTGAATTAGGTGGCATCGGTCCCCCAGGCCCTCCTATCGTTATTGACAGGGAAGGTCTAGTCATTTCAGGTACACGTTTCCATTTTGGTTTGGAACTTCTCTAAAGCACTTTTTCTGATCCAGCTTCCCTTACTGTATTTCACCACTTTTCCACATTGTGTATTGGGTCTAACCCATCCCTTGTTGTTTTTCCTTTAATTTCTGTATTATTGTCATACAGATATGTTTGGTTTCATGTTTATAACTTCAGAGTTTACGATAAACCTTTCAGCCCCACATTGCAGACATTGATATGTTTCCAGGCAGAATGAGATTTGGTACCTGGGAGGCTGTGTGTGAGCATGGGGAAGTTTTGTGTGTCTGCCTGGGTGTCTTTCTTCAGTGTACCAAGGAAAAACAGCTTCCTTGGACATGAATACTTTGAATATCATTCTGCTCTTATTTGTCGTTCAATGTGGTAAGAATATTGTTGAGAAAATGAGCTTAATTAATGCCACAGCTGAATGAGGCCCGGATGGGAACAGTCTCTGAAGCTATAAAGGTAGGGGGACAAATTGTATGATCTCTCTTATTCTTCCTCTTTGACATGCAGTCAAGTTTGAAACAATCTCTAACAGTTCAGGAGGAATTTTTCCCGTTATTGTGAACTTTGACTAACAGGCTTACTGCTAACAGCTTTGCAACCTTTGCTGTCAGTGAGATCAGTGGCCACCGGGGTGGTTGCCTGAACAGAATCCTTCAGCAGAAATTCTCATGAGATTTTCCTCCTGTTTTTCTGTATTTATCTAATAGGTGCCGTGGGTGACCCTGGAAGCCCGGGAATACCTGGTCCTCCAGGAGATGAAGGGATCAGTGGTTTACCAGGCCTTCCAGGAGCTCCAGGGTTTCCAGGCCTGGAGAGAGGTACAGCACCTGCTAACAGTATCCTTAGCAGGCTGGTTTCTGTCTTTGTGGTTGAGGAGACTCTGGGTAGTCGCCTGGAGAAGGTGAAGGTATTGGAGCAAGCCTTTCCCTGCTCCTTCGGCTGGTTGATTTGCAGACTGCTGTATGAGACGTAGGAGACAGGGATGACACACAGGGAAACCAAGTGTGTTGACTTGGATAGGAGCAGAATTAGTCCCACAATGATTACAGCCCAAGAGGGTCTCCAGCTGTGAGTATTTGGTATAGCAGTCTACACAGGAGGTTGGTTGTTTGATTTCTGTTTCAGTAAATTGGCAGAACCTTTCCTATGAAAGCTAAAAGATTGGCCAGATCAACCCACTGTGCGTGGAACCCATTTGTCCCGTCAAAGATCTCACTTGGAAGTTTCTGTTTCACGTGAATGTCATCTGTGAAGCCCTGGCCTGCAATGATCCAGAGGCTAGGAACTACTAAGGACATTATCTCGCTCAAAAGAAAACAGAAAACAAATAAACCACAGTCTTATGTGGTTAATTGTCTAACTGATCAGTGGGACTTAAATGCATCCCTGTGAAGTTTTTTTGATGACCAAAGGAGTGTGTAATTGGGAGCCAGTTGGTGCCTCCAAGTAGTAGGTTTTCCTTTGTGTGCAATTATAAATTGTTCTGTGCTAACATGGTTGCAGTTCAGGGCACAACAGTAATTTTCATAACCTTAAAAATACTAGAATGTATTTGCTGCTGGAGAGCTGCTCATTGTGTCGTTCTCTAGATGGAAAGGGCCCTGGAGGGTCTCCAGGTATTCCAGGTGTGAAGGGTGAAGTGGGAGAACCAGGAAGAGCAACGATTGGATTACCAGGCACTCCTGGCAGAGATGGTTTACCGGGTCTGCCAGGAGCACCAGGATTGCCTGGTTCACCACGTATGTATAGTTTTAACATCTATTTTTATATTGGATTCAGAGTGAAACAAGACAAATAATCATTTATATATTTATTGCTTTGCCAGTGAGGATTATTCATCTGTAGATCTTAAATGTTTGGTTGACACCTTAAATATATGTACCAGCAGGTACCCCTCTGAAGTAAGAAAACACAACTAATTGTTGTTAAGAATGGTAGCCTGAGAGACTGACGCACAAGGTTGTGTTGACACAGTTTATGACACAGAGGACTTTGAAGTTCTAGGCCGGTCTCCTACTGGCTTAGATAAAGAATAGCCCATGACCTTATGAGCACCTGGGGTTAAATATCTAGTCTTGTGAGTACATATTTTGGGGACCAGGAGGTCAGATAGGATGCCTGAAGAGACAGTTTTCAGGCCTAAGGAAGCATGATTTTATTTTCAAATGTTCATTTGTATGCATGCCCTGATTGGGCAATTATCCATTGTTTTGTTTTCCTCAGAAACTGACTATTACCTGAAAAGGGTTGATTTTACACAGACCTTGTTTTACCATTCTGCCATAAACTGAGTTCAAACAGCCTGTGTTATTTTTTTAGTGCCAACCTTTCAAAACAGGGCACACTCCAGCAATGGAGCCAATGAGCGTGGTCTGATTAAATTATTTTCTGTGGAGAAGAAATAAGTGCTCTCTTACCAATAACTGTTTGCTAGTCAAATCCAGCTCATTTTTCTGCAGAGTCTGTAAAGCTCTTGTAGCTGTTTTTAGCTGAGGGTTGCAGTTTGTTTCCATGGAGCATCAGACGGGTGCTGGTCAGCACTCCATCTTACTGTTGTCACCGAGGGGAAGAGTTTTCAGACACAGTAGTTTTACATTAGATCACTTTGCACTGCTATTTCTGTCAACTCATGTTTCATTCTATTCAGCATATGAAGAGATGTAGAAGGTAATCCTGCAGTTATAAAGTGAGGGACAAGGACAGTCCCCTTAACTTTTTTTTTCATTTAGTCTCTTTCCTGAGCTGCAGCAACTTAATGAGAAGTCGAGGAGCTCTGCAGAGTGCAGGTAGCCCTGGGGATGGCTCTACCATGCCCACAGCAGCAGAGACACTGCTCATAGGTGATAGCTTCTGTGCCAACAAAAGGGCAATAGCCAGTCATCGCAGTCACCAAGACATTGATTTGTCCCTTCATCTTCTGTCCATGAGTCTCAGCTTCCCCCAGAGCTGTGAAGGCACATCTGCCATGAGCTAAGTCATTTGCCGTTCTTTGTACAACCTGCTCACAGTTTGGTTGGTTCTTCAGACAACTGTTAAGTCTTTGAAAAAGTGCAATGGTAGAGCAGTGGAGGAATGAAACTGTTGCATCCACATTGTGAGAGCTTTTGCTTTTGCTCCTAGTATGAGGAGCTAGAAGCAAACATGGCAGAGAGCTGCAGCCTGTGATACCAACCACGTTCCGTCTCCTTGTGTAACTCTCCAGGTGCAGTTTGATCCAGTGCCATTTCTGTCTGTTGCGTAACTGACATTGTAAGTAAGTAATGAGCTAGAAATCTAGCCTTCTCACAGCTTTTCCTTGCCTTCTTCCCACATACAGGCCCTTCATTTGCCCCAGACACGATCCTGGATGGAAGGACTGGGGTGGTGGGGGAGCCTGGACAAAGAGGGCTGCCAGGAGCTTTGGGTCCAAAGGGGTATGAAGGTAATTGACTCTTGTTTTGGGAGAGCCTTTTAGCAGTCATTGGGCCTAAGAAAGATATTTGCATGTGGTTAATATCCTAAGGGATAAGGCTGAAGTGTCTTTATGACAAATCATAGGAGGTTGAGATGGATTAAAGGAGCCAACAGCCTTTACAGTTCAGAGGGAGTTGTGCCCAGCACTGCCAGCAAAATCCTGTTCCTACTTCCTACTCTGCTCAGGCAAATAAGCGGATAAATATCTCATACCCAGAAAATTAGCTAAGTTAGTTATACTCTAAAGCCTTAAGATGTAATGAGACTCAGCAATAAAATCTCATTCACTGCTTTTTGCAATATAGGCTGGAAATGACAGAGAAACTTAATTTTATTCTCCTCTGTGCTAAAAATGATGAGAATCTGGGTCTTAGTGTGTGACAGAAACAGTAGCAAAAGCTATGATGACACAGACGCTGTGCTTTGTGTTTGTTTGGATTCATGGCCAGTTACAATCCAGGAAAATATAAAGATATCCAGCTGATGATCACCGTAACCTACTGTGAGTGGGAGTATGGATTTGCTTTCTCTGACACATAACTATCTCTTTAAAAAGCCACAAGACTTCTGTCCTAAAACTCTCCTAAACCCACCTGTTTAGAAGAGTCTAAACCTTTGGGAAGAGGTCAAGAAGTGCTGGGGTTCATGCTGCACGTGGTAGTTTGGTGATGGGCATTGCATAGAAATTAACCTGAGCACAATCTGAGCTCCATTTGCTTGACACTCGCATCACCTGAGCAGAGTAGGCACAAAATTAAATCATATGAGAATGGTTTTGTCCTAATTGAATCAAATACTACTTTCGGAGCTCTTGCAAGTGAAAAGGGTCTTTATCCAAATGAAACTGAGTGTGGAGTGTTGACTGTATTTTCCAGGAGAGGCAGGTGATTGTGCTTGTGATGGAGGAGTTACAAGAGCTGGTCTAAAAGGCATCTCAGGTCCACCAGGTCCATCGGGAAGCCCTGGTGTGCCTGGGATTAAGGGCATTGGTGGAGACCCAGGCACTGTAGGCGCACCAGGACTGCGAGGCCCTCCGGTAAGGCAGGAAGAGTTTGCATTGGTTGTCGTGAGTTAAAGGAGAAAAAGCACCCATGTGCAACTGCTGGTGTAGTGGAAGCAGAACACATTTTATTGCATAATTTCTTCTACTTGTTTGGATTAAAAGAAAAAAAAAAAAGGTAACCCAGAAACTGATTTGTGAAAAGAAGCTGAAAGTAGAGGAATTGTAACCTATAAAAAATGGGAGAAGAAATGGTTCTTAAGTTCTGAGAACTGCACGTTTAGCAGTCAAGAGAAAAACAGTAACAATTCTTCATCCCAGGACTTCTTGGCTGTAGGCATATGTGGGTTAGACCCAGGGTTCTTCCTAAGTGAGAGCTGGCTGGGGAAGCAGATATACATCTGCATGGAGAGAAGACCTGAAAAATCGAATGGTGAGATCTTTCCACATCGTTGCTCATAGCTATAAAAGCTGTGTGTCAGAGATGCATTCTTCTTCTCAACTTCTGTATGCTAAATACATTAGTGAGAGCTGAGCTGTGTTTTTTACGGAACAGCAACCATAACAAACAGGATTTTCCAAAGCGCTGAGTGTTGCTCATTGGTAGTATTTACTTTTGAAAATCGTAGGCCATGAGGATACCAGTCTTTTTTCTTCAGAGTATCTTTTTCAGTGTCAGAAAATGCTTCACACCAAGTAATAGGGAAGATTATTCAATACTTGAGCCCTGTTATATCATGAATGATGTAGTGTTCCCAGATGCCATCCAAGACTGCTGTCACTATAGTGCTATATACCAGGGCTTGGCTTGCCACTGTAAAGCTGTAGTGACTTGATTGAAACATTTGGAAATAATCAAACCACCTTTTTTTTTTTCTCCTTCTTCTAGTGTGATGTATACAATAGGAAACTTTTTGGAGATTCTTTCTAGCTCCAGTTGTTGTGTCCTGTCCTCATATGACATTTTTAAGAATCAAAGCCTTTTCTCTGCATATTCATTTTCCTGGGTTTTTTTGCTCTTTTGGTCTGTAGGCTTTGGCTGGTCAGCAAGGTCTTCCAGGCCTTAAGGGAGAAAAAGGAGATTCATCCTATGCAACAGGCAGAGGTGCTCCTGGGGACCGTGGTGCGACAGCACCCAGAGGACCTTCAGGCATCCCAGGAACCCCAGGCAGGGATGGACTTCCAGGCTTGCCAGGCCCACCAGGCCCTCCAGTAAGTTCAGATTAATTTAGCAGCAGTACTTGAGAATTGAAATAAGGAGAAGAAACAACAGAAAGGCTTGGCTTACTAGTCCCGTTTAGCCCTGTGGTAAGTCTCCAATACATAAAAAAGCTCACAGTCCCTGAGCACAAATTTATCTTGGTCAGGATTAATAATTGGCACTGATTATGCCTCTGGCTACCCAGTCAAAAGATAAACTTCCAGTAGTGGGGTAGACCCTAATGCTGTTCTTTGTTGTGTCCTAAAACATAAAAGACACTGTTGGCATCATCACAAGTCAAATTTTGGAATAGAATCATAGAATCATAGAATCATAGAATGGTTAGGGTTGGAAGGGACCTTCAAAGGTCATCTAGTCCAACCCCCCTGCAAGGAGCAGGGACATCCCCAACTAGATCAGGTTGCTCAGAGCCTCAACCAGCCTGGCCTTGAACGTTTCCAGGGATGGGGCCTCCACCACCTCTCTGGGCAACCTGTTCCAGTGTTCTATAACTCACATCGTAAAAAATTTTTTCCTAATTTCTAATCTAAATCTACCCCCCTCTATTTTAAAACCATTACCCCTCGTCCTATCGCAACAGGCCCTACTAAACAGCCTTTCCCCATCTTTCCACACCAGAATCTTTTTAATTAAAAAGAAAGTAAATGTCTTTCAGAATATGCAATATTTACATTTTGGCAAATACAACATCAAATATTATTTTTAATAATCACTGAGTTTTCCTGCATTTTGAAATAATGGTGGATAATTCACAGTGGTTTCTGTGTATCTTCCCAGGCCCATCTGAACCTTGCACAGAACCAGCCAAGCTCTTATGCATGTTAAAATGATGCTGGTGTATATTCTTTCTACATCTCTCTGATTTTCAGCTGTAATTGTCTTTGCTATGCACAGGGTGATGGTGGGCTGGGTTTCCCAGGTGAAAAAGGACTGCCAGGGTTACCTGGCTCCAAGGGCCATCGTGGAGAAACTGGTTCTCCTGGCGTTGGATATCCAGGTCCTAGTGGAGTTCGTGGGCCACCAGGTGACCCGGGAATGGATGGGTTTCCAGGACAAGCAGGTCTTCCGGGCCCTCCAGGTAAGTGTTGCTGGGTCAACGCTTTTGAAAGGTGCGAAGCAGCTACAAGTCAAATGGCACTCAACTTACAGCTTTGCTTGTGGCCAGACAGAGGATTGCATTAGATTGAAGATTGTTCTTTAGTTTAGTTGAAACTGGTTTGTGGGCTCACCAGACCTCACACAGCAGTCACATCTTTCTCAAGTTGTCATGCTCATGAGGACACAGGTAATAAGCAACTAATACTCAAATAGTAGTCAGATACTAAGAGTGCACCAAAGATAGTTAGGAAGATTGATAAAATGAGGTCTTTAAAAAGCACAGCCCACTTAATTGTCCAGGTAAAAATAGTAATTCACTGCTATCTGAGACTTCTGAATCAGTATTCAGAACTATTACTGTTACTGAAATAAGAAAAGCTCCAGATTTTTTAAAAGGGAAACTGTAGTACGTTGTATGTGCGAACAGGCACTGGTGAATAAGACATTGTCATGGCAGTCAGGTGGGGTGTTCAGCTGTGACTGGTGCGACCAGCTCTGGGCTGTTTGCCCCCTGAGGTACTACAGTTGGGCTCAGTTTGTGTGTCAGTGTAGCCTAAAGCACAGCACAAGGAGAAGTGATAAAGTCAATAGATACAGGTTTGATCATGTTTCATCTATGATGTTTTATGTTCATTTTCAGAGTTCAAAGTGAGTTACATGGAAAGTCATATGTCTAAACCTTTATGGAAAATGGTTTTATTACAAAATGACTGCAGAGGGCTAGCCCCAATGTCTTGATTCCATGTCAGCCATTTGAATATAACTGAAGATAACCAGTATTTTTTCTTTCCCGCTGCTGATTTTCAGTGTATTTTCTATTCTGTGTGTACTTAGGCTCCTAGGTTTGTAATCCTGTCAGTATCAATAAAACAAAACCAAAAATATAGTTGCAGGCATAATATTGTTGCCTAGGTTTCTGGACTGATAAACTGATGTTCTGAGCTCAAAAACCTTGGTGATAAAACCATTGCAGTGTGAGGAGTTGGCAGAGGAATCTTAAACCCAGAGGGAGGTGAGAGCTGGGCCAGAATAGCACGGGGAAGGTTGCAGGGACCTGCTGGATGGCATGTTACCTCACAGGGGTGTCATGCTGGGTTGTTGTTATGGAGTGAGGAGACAGCTAGCATTAATGTCCCCCTGGAACAGTCTGCATAAGCTTTTTTCCGATTCAAGTCACATGCTAAATGCTAAAAGCTTTAGTAATTCATAGCTCTGAATGCTTACATCTTTGTTTGGGAAATTGTCTCGTACAAAATCCACTAAATTAAAATTGCATTGTAAGATAAGTAGAAGTAAAATGCTCTGTGCGTGAGGTGAACTCTAGATATTCTGCGGTGCACATCAGAAGCCAGCTTATTATGAAAGTAAGATCAAAGCTTTGCTAACGATGAATGGTCCTTTGTAGAAGAGTATCTACAGTCAAAATATGTGGGAAAGTGTGAGTAAGTCATTAGTTCAGTTTGTACCTTTGTAGAGATGTGCAAGAAAACGTGTGAATGCATCATTCCCTCCATACTGAGAAATAATTTGCATACATTAAAAGACCATTTGATGTAGTAAGTTTCATCCAATGTTCAATAAACGTGTGTGGATGGAAGTGGGTTACTGGGCAACGGTGCAGTTAGGCAGCTGTTTCTCTGCTTATAAAAGTGTTCAGAGTAATGAAAAAAAACCACCTGTCCTCCCCAGATTTGCTTTGGTACTCATCTTTTGTATGTAGTCTCTCCAAGGAGCTTTTAAAGTCCTTTAGATTTTAATTTTTAGAAAGTATATTGATAATAGTTTAAGGCTAAGCCAGCTGTTGCAGTGTAGGAGCTAATTCTATAGTTCTAGCACAGACTCCTCTTAAAATAACTGGAAGCGGTTCTGGAGTTGGAAAGTGTTGAATTAGTTTTTATGATAATAATTTCTGTGACTGTGTGAATGTGACTTCAAATTGTCAGTGACCTACAAGAAGGAACGTTGGAAGGGTTTGAGGTGGTCCAGGTAAATCTGATGTGCTAGCGACTCTGATAAAGCCACATAAATTTTGTTCCGCTGAAAGCATTGCTGGTACAAACAGAGCCTTTTTTGAGAGGTGGAAGTCAGAGAGCTTTGCAATCGCAGAGGCTTGTTTGCTGCTAACAAACTTTTAAGCTGTGTGGTTATTCCTTAGTCAGACAGACTGAAGAAGCAGCAGTTGGAGAGTAAGGCTGGAATAAAAACCCCCTTGCTATTCCACCCTCCATGTGTGCATCTCTCAGACCTGAACTCTTGGGTGACAGAGTTTTTTGGACACCTTTCAATATTCCCTAGATGTGTATTTTATGTTGCAGATGCACATTTGAGAATTTCCCACTATAGAGTGCTGTTTATGTACAGCTTAGAAACATCCTCAGTTATTAAAAGTTAGAGGCACCTGTCAGCTCCCACTGGCTTTGAAAGCTCTCAGCGTGGACCTTAAGCTCTCTGGGTCAAAAAAATAGCTTTTCAGTGCCTGTTGCACAGCCCCTGCCACAGGGAGGACCAGTTGCAGAGTGGAAGCCATGGATATCATGCTACAAGTAGTCCACAGCAGTATTTGCTACCTTTTACTGGCCATGCAGTAAATCAGTAGTAGGGGTGAGATTAGATGATCACCCGGCTCTGGATGCCTTTTCTTTAGCATCACGTATTCGAGACGTCGGCAGTGTTTGATGTGCGTAAGTCCACTCACAGCCACTTATCATATCTCCTGTAAAAAAAACCATCTGGATACTGTGTGCAACCTCAGTGTTTCTTCGTTTTAGGTATCACCTTGCCCTGCATAGTTCCTGGAGCGTATGGGCCCCCAGGGACGCCCGGCTTTTCAGGATTGCCAGGTAGGGAGACAAGCTGATTGTCATGCACTGGCTGACTACCACGCAAGGAACATAATGCCTGCTAATTAAGCTCCTCCAAGTGGTAGTTGTTCCAGAGAGTTAACTGGCAGAACAATGGTTTGGGTTTTTTTGTTTTGGTTTGTTTTTTTGTTTTGGTTTGTTTTTTCTCCAAAGAGGCTAGGCTTAAATCCCATGGAGGATCTTGAGGACTGCACCATTTTTTCCCCTTTCAAGTACCCTCTGAACACAAACCCTCTCCTTCTGTGTTAATGTAGCTGATGAAACAGCCATAGCTTTGAGACTTGATTTAGCCTAAATTGTGTATCCAGCACATGTTATCAGCACTAGCTTTGCAGAACAGATCTGATCCTGTTTTCTCGTGCTGTGTTTTTGTCTTCCACTCTTCATTGATTAATATTATTTATTAACATATTTTTTACCCTTAGGTCCCAAAGGCAGCAAAGGCTTTCCTGGCATTCCAGGGCAACCTGGATTACATGGGTCAAAAGGACAGCCGGGATCTCCAGGGATAATGGGCTTGCAAGGGGAACCTGGTAAGAGGGAAGTTACTGGAGGTTTTTTTAGTGTCTCATTAATATGTACAACATTTTGTCAAAGGAGTTTTCTGACCTTCTGGGCCACTGCATTCATAATGCTCTATTGAGAGCTCCATTGTGCTCCTTCCAAATGCAATCTGCAAGTAAATGGTTGCAGCTTGGAGGAAAACAAAAGAAATATTCGAGATACTTGTTACCTGCCTATAATATTGTATCACTGCTGGAAGAGAAGAGGACAGCCAGCTTTATCCAGAGACAGTCGTCATGTAGTACTCTGGTAAAGACCTGCTGTACCGAGTGTTTGGACTCATTTTAGCTGTGGGAATTTCTGATGGCTGTGTAAATGAAGAGCAAGAAGCGGAGGTGGTGAGGAAAGGTTCCTAAAGCTAGATTGCTTTGTATCCATCAGATTTCTCTGGATATGGCTGAAGAAATCTCTTATCCTTTCACTACATGAAGGGAGGATGTCATCTTTATGGGGTCACTGATTTAATGACGTAACCCCGGAGCAGTACGACACATCCTCACAGCAGTGCAGTTTGGCATCTGCTTGGTGCAGGGAGAGTACTTTCCAGTCCTCCTCCTACCAAGGCTGCCAGTGTCTTCTGCCCCACAGTGTTGGAAGTTGTCTGACATAGAGGACAGAGTAAGAAAGATGGGAGGAATAGAACATCTTTGCAGGTTTGGTGAGATACTGCCTGTCTGTAGGGTGAAATGGCATCTTCCTCCTTTTTTTGTCCTTTTTGCCTAATCTGCCATCTAGTGAGACTAAGCTTGTAAAGCTGCAACTAGTTGCAGCTCCCAGTTTCTCCTAAAGTGTTATTTTCTTTTTAAAAAAAGAAGAGTATGAAAGGATATTTTAACTGTTTTAAACAGTTTCATCACTTTCTGTCACTGATTATTGTTTCTAATTCAGTAGTGAATCGTTCTGCAACTTCCCAAACAACTTTCTTGCATGGAAATTTTTAAAATGTTTATTCTGTTAGAGATGCTGTTGGAAGCAGATACTCTGTACTTCTGCTGAGTGACACTTACTGTTTTTCTCTTTAAGGCTTCCCTGGGCCTCGAGGAGAGCAAGGGTCGCAAGGACTTCCCGGACTGGATGGAACAGATGGTTTGCCTGGGAAAATGGGTGCTTCAGGCTTAGGTGGAGCGAAGGGACTTCCTGGAGATGTATTTGGTGCTGAGAGTGGAGCCCTGGGAGAGCGTGGCCGACCTGGACTCCTGGGTGATAAAGGGCTTACAGGTGATCTTGGATTTCCAGGACCAAAAGGTAAGCACTGATACTGCTTACATCTGGGAATATAAAACTGTTTCTCTTTCAAAAATCTTTCCTTTTTCCAGTCTCTTTAAGATACTGTGTTAGCAGTCCTCTAAGCTGCTCACAAGTGGCAATTTGCTGGTTTTCTCTTAGAATCTAATGCAACTCAAAGGCTTTCATTAAAACTCAACTTTTGTAATTAAAAAGTGTGACATTTGGTTTGTTTGTTCTGTAACCTCCCGCCTCTCTGTTCCCAGGGTTAGACGGAAGACCAGGCCTCCTAGGTATTAAAGGCGAGCAGGGTAATCCAGGATATTCGGGTGTCCCTGGACTGCGAGGACCTCCTGGACCTGGAGGTCCTTTTGGCATTAAGGGAAAACCAGGACCCTTGGGGTCAGTTGGCCTTGCAGGAGCACCAGGTATGTAATGTCTTCAGGTGAACACAAATAACTAAGCTTGAACGCTGCAGTGTTGAGGAAGTGTGAGAGAGATTTGGCATTTGCTAGGAGTGAGCTCCTGCCTCTGCTTAGGGATAACAGAGAGCAGAATTTGAGCCTTTTGCCTCTGACTGCTGGACGACCTCTGCCTAGAAATGGTGCCCCAAGGCTGTAAGAAGTACAGCAGAAAACATCTTAAATGTCTCTGTTTTTAGCGTCTCTGCTCTTACATGCTGGCTGAATCATTGACTAATCTTCATTTCCCATTTTCATATAATTAATTTTTAATGTACGGAGTTGCTTGAAATGTGACTTTGATAGATTGAAAAATTGCTGGCTTTCTCAGAACAAGCACTTAAGTCTTCTCTGTCTTCACCGGGGCAGAAGATAAATTTATTTCCCTTCACTTTAAGGCGAAAAAACCCCGCCACTTGAGTACAGTAGTGTCTCTCAAGCTGCACTGACTAAAGTGTTTCATGATAACATGTACATGTGGTACTTGAGAGCCAAGCAAAGAGGGGCCTGGGAATTCGTAAATAGTGGTCTGTGACGTAACTCATCTGTTCTGACATGCAGAATGACAGTGCTGGAGCACAGTGACAATAAATGAATGAAAGCAGTAACACCATTTGGGATTAAAATCTTAGAGTTTTAAAGGTTTTTTTTTTATTTTTACATTAACATTGCTTCTGCCTCTCTATTATATTTTTACATTTTTGGACTGTATGCCATATATGACTTTCCTTCAACTGTTTTTAAAAACCTTCGATTGCTAGGATGATAAACTCCAAATGATTACGTTTTTTGCAGCTGTAGTCTCTCTGAATCATTAATTTCTTTTGTACCCTTGTTCTTCCTGTTCACATATTTTGTCTGTTTTTTCCTTCACCATGTTTCTATTCCATTTATCATCAACTCTCCATTTCTGATGTCACACTGTTTGGTTATGGGTTCTTCACATAGGCTGTCAAGGTGAGAAAATGCAGTGTAGCATAAAAGCTCATGGACTAACAACCTAGCTTTTAATGCTACAAGAATTGCATTGACTATAGGTGATACCCCTTATTATTGCTAATCAAATCATAAGGCGAAGAACCATTGGAGTGAGAATGCTCAGACAGTAACAAAGCCTGAAGCCTATAAGGAAATTCTTAATACGTACAGATTTTAAATGTGTGTGTTTTCTTTGTCTTCTTAAATAAAGCAGCTGTTTCATCTTCTGCTTCAAAAAATACTGGGTTGTAGCTTAAAACATTTAAGCCCTGAGTGTAACGAAACTCGTATACTGGGTGCTACTGCTGCCAGCGCCTCCTGAAGAAGCCTCCTGATTTTTCCTTTGCTTCCTCTCTTTGAATCTGAGCATTCTGTTTTCAGTGGTTTGAGCCTTTATTTAAAATTGTAAACCATTACAAAGCTTCATCTAGACACATTCTGAAACATTTAGAGGCAAAACTGTGTATGATGTTGGTTTTATCAGAAGCTTGTTCCCTTAGTGAGCGATTTGCTCTTGAGAAGTAACACTTCATCTACCAAGGTGGAGAAGAAACTTGTAAAACCAAGCCTCTCCAATTCATCTCTGGTCCACCCAGAGGATGGGGTAGGTAGCAGAGGCTGGCACTAATGATGCTCCCCATTCTGGTTTGGCTGCCTTGATGATAAAGGTAAGACTGGTGCGCTGCAGTTTAGCGTCTGGTAAAGGAGACAAAATGGATTCATCATAAGGGGTTTCACGCTTGCCAGTTGTGTAGTGATGTAGGCAGTAACCCTCTTCATAGGTATTTTATTGTTAGATGACTAATGCTTTTGCAATTCTAAGCTTTATGCCTTCTAGTAGGCTGCATGTGCCGTAAGGTCCATTTGTCACATTAAAAACAATCCTGTGTTTAAAGAGTTTGGGAAACTGCCCGCAAATTATCCTAGTGTTTGTGTGACATAATTGTGTTCTTCCTTGAATTCAGGACTTCCTGGCGTCAAAGGTTTGACTGGGGATGTAGGTCCACAAGGCCCTGCTGGTATGAAAGGCTTCCCAGGTCTTGATGGTGCTCCAGGATCTCCTGGGGAGAGAGGATTCTTAGGGCCACCTGGGCCTTTTGGTCAACACGGACGTGCAGGTTTCTCTGGGCCAAAAGGTACGTGTTCCACTAGGGGAATAGTCTGAGACTATTGCACTCACAAAAAAAAACAAACCACCTTGTTAATACTGATTTTAGGCCCAACTTGTCAGAAGAGAATGAATTCCCAACTAGTGTTGGAATGCATTTGTTTTGCTGCTGAGTTAAGAATTATGAATGATGGATTTAATTATCAAGTCATGGTCATAAGGAGATCCATCTTAAAGGACTTGGGCCCTTATGGACAAAGGATCATGTAAATCAAGATAGAAAGGCAAGAAAATTGAAGAACTGAGGAACAGTGAATGAAATTTATAGAAGGGAGAAAATGAAGCACAAACCAAATGGGAAGTAAAAATTTACAATCTGTAAGATCATTAAGCACCAGTACAGTAGTCGGTTACTTGGAGAATTCTGTGTTATTTTGGGCAGAGAGCAATAGAGCTCTGTAAGTGCATGCTGCTCTCTTGGAAATCAGTTGGCTTTTGCTCTCCAGTGGAAGCAGGACCAGGTTCTCAAAGGTGAGCGGAAAAGTGCTGGTTGAAAGTGTCATGAGTGGAGGACCCGTGAGAGAAGTGGCCATGCTGTGCTTGTGCCGTGAAGTTTTACTACCCAGATTTGGCTAGAGACTGATTTTCCCTTTCTATTTCTTAACTTTTCTATACAGGCGAGAAAGGGTCTTCTGGCCTGCTTGGTTTCCCTGGCATGCCAGGCCTGCCTGGTGTCCCTGGGGTGAATGGGTTTAAAGGAACTCCTGGCACAGCTGGAGGAAAAGGGAGCTCTGGACCTGTGGGACTCCAAGGTCAAAAAGGTGAGAAACAGCTGAAAGTCTTGCTGGCTGTGCAGCAGAGGGACTTAGGAGGCCCTTTTGAGATGTCTGTGTATTTAATGTTTTCTTCTAAATGCTGTGTTCTTCTCATCTCTATGAAATACTTTGGCCTGGTTGCCAAAGGTGCTGAGCACTTACTGAATAATTTGTATCAGGAGACATGGAAGTTCTGTTTTTTGTCTGCCAGCCTCTGGTGTTATACCCTTTCTCTGTTAGGTTATTTTGCAAGAAGATTTCCTGACTTCTTATTTCTTCAGGTGACAGAGGTGATGTAGGTCCACCTGGTCTTCCTGTTCTTGGGCTTCCAGAAGAGGCACTGCAATTCAAAGGAGACAAAGGAGATCCTGGATTAGTTGGACTTGCAGGATTCCCTGGACCTAGAGGTATTTCACAACAGCATAGCTAGTTGCCAGTATCAGCTGTTCAGTAACTGTACTTATTCTCAGTGGAGAACGGTCTGTCCTTTTGACAGAGCTTGCAGTATTTCTGTTCTCTGTTTTGCCGTTCACGTTTTAGCAAGATTTGCATATGGCAATTCTGAATTTTGAGAACACAATTTTCCTTTGAAACTCTCTTCTGCAGAGCTAATGCCATCCCTTCCTCCTCTTTAAGGAGAGCCTTGGGAACAGGTCGATTAGCCCAGATGAGTTGAATGTCTGTATCATGAAATGAAATTACCTCTATTGTATAACCTAGGTGATAAAGGAATCCCAGGAAGCCGTGGACAGCCTGGTCTGCCTGGTCCAGTTGGGTCAGCAAGCAAGGAGAGAGGTCTTCATGGTGATCCAGGTTTCCCTGGTCCGCCTGGACAGCCTGGGCTGCCAGGACAGAAGGGCACACACGGTATCATAGGATTTCCAGGAATGCCAGGAGAGAGGGTAAATACCTTCTTAAGTATCTTCATCTTCTTTAAGTGCTCTTAAGAAAATCCTGTGTTCTAATTGGCACTTCTGTAGCAAAGCAGCAGAAGCTGGCAGGATTTTTTGTTACAAAACTTCCAGATTGTTTTTTTTTGGCTCATACTGTTGAATGGCACTTTGGATAGTATTTCTTTCTACATCTTTCCAGTCTGTTATCCCATATGACCCAAACTTGGAACAGCAAGAATAAAAAGCAAAGGCTAATTTTGGGGTTTTTTTCCAGGGTTCAGATGGTACCACAGGAACACTTGGATTCCCAGGACCTATTGGCCTGCCTGGTCCAAAGGGTAAGAAATCTTTCGTAGCATACATGGTCTTTCAGTACACACAGTCCTAATATTCATAACTGAAATGTGTGAGTAGGGTTCTAGAAGTGTCCCCTTGTCAGGGGCTTCCTTCAAATGAGACCGGTCCCAAGCCAAATGCCTAAACACTTTATGTTCCTTTGAGAGTTTGGCCACATTATTGTGTGAAGCCTGTTGGACAGTATGAGAGGCACCCTTCTCTCTCATCTCCTTTTGTCGAAAGTATAAAGGGCAGGATATTGTGGAGTTACTCATAAATGTTTCTCCTATCATGCATTTGCAAGAGTAAATTTGCATCCATTGCTGTTTATAAGTATTTTCAAACTCAGCTGCGTTACTTCCTTGTCTCTGCTCCATGGATATGAAGGACAGGCAAGGTTTCTTTCCATAAACGAGGCTACTGAGCAGCCCTGGAAACTGCTCCACGCAGTCAATAAGGGAATGGCCTCCCCACCTTGTCTGTCTTTTCCAGGTGACCACGGGGAGTCTGTTGGCATTCCTGGCATTCCCGGAGCAAAAGGAGGGCGAGGAGACCCAGGGTTCCCAGGTAAAGTAGTCCTTGATTGCTCACTTCAAGAATCCAAAATTCTAGAGATTAAACAGGATAGCATTGCCCAATTTGGGTATTTTTGTAATCTATAAATTTAAATACTTTAGCCCTCTCCTGGGTGTGAAATTTGAGGCATCTGGAATCCAGGTGAGGCAGAAATCTGGATGATAATAAACATGTCTTAGGGCAGCCCAATTCTAATGTTGGGTCCCTCTTCACTTCTTGACGAGGAACTTGTGGGCTTGCACTGGTATTTGCCATCCAGGGCCCAGACCATAACTAAGCAGACGCAAGTGCTGCAGCCTCAACATAATGTGTTTCTCACTCTCTTCACACCTTCCTCCAGCTTGACTTATGCTCTAGCATGTTTTCTGGTTTTATCCTTTCAGGAGAGAGAGGGAGAGAAGGACTCAAGGGTGAACCAGGCTACCCAGGAAACACTGGGGTGAATGGACTCAAAGGCGGCCCAGGAGATCTTGGCCAAGAAGGACCAGCAGGTACTGCACCAGGCATCTAAGTTCTGCAGTTCATGGTGTGACTGTGGAACAACCTCACCTTGTTTTTTCCTTAGCCTTGGTTGGCCTGTCTCAGCTGATGCTTAAACAAGAACGCTAACAAGATGGGAATTTTCTTTGACCCTGGTGTAAGGCGTTATCTTGAACTGTCGTGACCAATCCTGTGGGTCAGCCATGTTGTGAACCCTGCACAACTGAAACCTAAAGAAATTCCTTTAACAAACAGGGAGGACCTCAGTTAGATACAAGCAGTAGCAGCGTCTTTGCAGCTGCTTATGTCCAAAGCTGCTCTAAAATCTTCCATTGCAGCACTTTTGTCCGTTCCCTCTCTAGGACCAAACATACCCAGAAGGATGGCTACAAGTGTTTTGGATACTGGTGTAACTAGCAGGTAGATTCTCAAATTGTTATCAAGACTAAAGATGGGAGAACAGTGAAAGTTGTTATTGGAATATTTTATTTGAAAAACAATTAGTTATTCAGTGTGTGAACTGTTCCAGTGTGTCACTTGGTGGATGAAGAAGAATGTCGTTGCTATGATTTAAAAAAAAAAAAAAAGCAAGCTAAAAAGCTATCAATGAATCGTTTGATAAGTGCTATGCTAGTAAAGGTAGTTAGGAGAGATTTGGACCTGGTTTTGCTTTATCTAAGTAGTAGTTTATTCACACTTCTTATGAGTTAAGTGAAGAAACAGAAGCTGTAAGATGGAGCTGTGAGCTGTTCCAGCCTGGGTGTGTAATACGGGAACATTTTTCTGCTTGTTTTTAGGAATCCCTGGAAATGCTGGGCTGAGAGGAGACCCTGGGCCACCAGGACCTCCAGGGCAGCCAGGATCTGTTGGATTCCCTGGAGCTCCTGGAGCAGCAGGACCTAAAGGTATATGTGGAGCCTGCACATGGCAAGAGAAATTGGGTCAGGAAACCAGTGTTTCAGCCAAGTATATCACAGCAGGCAGGCAGCAGTCTTGCCTGTGGGCCAGCTGCGCGTGGGAAGTACCTCATTTCTTGGCAATGTTAGTGCAGGCACCAGCTGCTGGAAATGAGCAGAGGAGTGGCTGGAAAGGGAGAGGCTCTCCCTTGATTTCGATCATGGATGGGTGTTCACTGAGGGTAAACCAGTGAGAACAGTGGGAAGAGTTTCCATGAAGGGGGCCTGTGTGAAGGAAAACTTTACATACTGAGTTCCCCTGTGTGTCAGGTTTCTCATACGTGTTGTAGTCTCCATGGAACATCTTAAGCATTTCTACCAAACTAGATTATTTGCTTGTTTGTTCACTTATGTGTTTTCAATGTCTCTTCAGGGTTTCATGGATTTCCAGGTTTGAATGGTCTGAATGGCTTGCCAGGCACAAAAGGGTCTCCTGGAACACCAGGTAAAGGAAATGTGTAGTAGAAGTGCCAGAGCTGGGGAAATGCATACACTGGTCCATCATTAGAGCAGCATTCCTCACAAAATTTCCCTATTTCACTCAGTTTTGGATTTAATTATAACCTGAAGAAAAACCTCAGGATATTGAATACGCATGAACAAATTATTCTTTAATGCCAGTAAGAACAGGATGCAGCCTGTGGAGTGAAGAGGCTTTTCTAGTGATGGTTCTCCTTGAATTCCTGAAGGACTATATCACTGCTGGATAGTTGATGGAATGAAATAGTAAAACTCTTCTATTTCTAATGGACATTTTGACTTAAGCAGGGCAGCATCAAATGCTTGCTTTGAGTTGGCCTTAGCGATGGCATGTTTCCTTATGGCTTCCCATAGCCCTCCATTACATGGAGCTCAAGAAAGGCATCAGTAAAATCAGAAGCTGATCCTGGAAGCCTCTGCCCTGCACCACTTGTGCCTCGGTTTGTCTTCTGTAGTAGGCTGTTTAAAATGATGTCTCCGTGTTGGAGCATGAAGCCCACTAGGTTATTTAAAGATCAGAAGCTTGAGTCTATGTTGCATCCTCTTGAGAGACACAGCATATGGGCTGACAGGCAAGTCCTGTCACAGGAGTGCTGTGTTCACATCCTTATGCAAGAGCTTATGGAAAGACCAGAACAGTCATACACTTCTCTCTCAGCACCTTGCAGATTGTTTAAATTCACTCTGCACAACCAAAGTAGCACATGAGGCACCAGATCTCTTTCTGTTGTTCTACTGAAAACAGCAGAACTCTCTGTAAATGGCTCATTTATTATTACAATATAGTTTGTGTAATAATTTAACTGCTATTAGGCAGTTTGGATAGGATATCTTGTCTTTGTTAACCATGTTTAATTAGGTCTGAGTGAAGCTGGACTGAAAGGCCCTGCAGGTCTCCCAGGTCCCAAGGGTGAAGAAGGTTCTCCAGGCTTGGCTAGAGGAGCTCCAGGATTCCCTGGACCAAAAGGCTCATCAGGAGACATGGGTAAATACTGATGTTCTGAAAGCCCAGCAGGATGGGTTGCAGCACAAATTAATGGCTTGCATGGTCAGCAGAATTACCAAAGAGAGCTCCTGGTTGGTAGTTTGACAGGTGAAGTTAAATCTGTGACGTGGCTATATATTTGAGAAACAATTGATTACACAGTTCTTACAGTGTCTATATCTCTCCTGAACAGCAGAATATGTAGTTTTTCCCTTCATGTAGTGAGATGTTTCTTTGTTCTCCTCAATATAATTGCTACTCAGCTGCTAGTTCTGTCCATGTCTGTGAAGATCACCGAAGAGCTTTGGCTCCACTCTCTCATTCTGTATTTTTTTTTAATTTCTAGGTCCCCCTGGTCCTGTGGGACTGCCTGGCTTGCCAGGAACACCTGGAGCTTCTCTTCCTTCTGATATACATGGGAGACCTGGGGATGCTGGCCATCCGGGAACTGATGGGACTTCAGGTACGAAGAGAAGCCTCTTAAGAAGAGTGGACTAGCTAAGGGGATTTCTGTTTCCTTACATGCTTCTTTTGAAGAGCTCTGAGGGGAAATGGCTTTGGATGACTACTGTCGCTTTAATAACTGGGTTTTAGATCAGGGATCAGGAATGAGAAGGTCTGTTTTCAGTTCCTGCTATTGAATCCTGATTTAATTTAGCCTGTTATTAAAGCACTCTACTCCATATTCATTACACCTGTTGTGGTACTGAAGACAGGCTTGGGCACTAAGGTAGGTGTTTAAGTCCAGCGTAGTATGCCTAAATTTGGACGCCAGCTCCATTTTGGACTGTGGTTTCCAAAGTTTAGAAGTATCCTGTGAGAGCTTGGAGGCAGCAAAGCTTCGTTGCTACTTAGAGGTACATAAGAAGCACTTGCTGTAGGGTCGACAGCAAGTATAGTTTGAAAGATTTGTCATGATGGCGTTGGTACCCATTCAATACCTCACAGTCTTGTTGGAGAGGCTGAGACTCTAGCCCTTTCCTTGGCCAAAGCTTTGAGGCCACTGCTGTCATTCTCCTAGGAAATGTCTGTGTCACCAGGATAGCTACCAGGTGGGGCAAGGGCTATCCTCAGTCCAGAATTTGAAGTTAAATTACTGTCGTTAAAAGGATTTAAAAGTTTATGAGACTTAAGTGGATCTAAGCGGGTGGAGTCTGGTTCTTTTCCTTTGGGAGGACACCACTGCAAATAGAGACACCCAAACAATGACTGTCCTCTAGAAAGACGCGCTGGGGGTGGCCCCAGCATTTATTTTGCCCGAGGAGCAGATTGTGCTAATTACCCCTGTTTTCTCTAGGTCTTCCAGGTCCTCCAGGACCACGAGGGCCTCCTGGCCCAGCATCTGACCAAGGTGACACAGGCAATCCAGGTCTCCCTGGTGTTCTTGGCTTGCGAGGCACTAAGGGTGATGTGGGACGCCCTGGTCCGATTGGACTCCCTGGAGCATCTGGATTCAAAGGTAATCTTGCCTTGAAGGACCCTGGATGTGGTTTGGCAGCGGTCACCTTGCCTGTAGGAAGGGCTGCTGTGTGTTTAGTGTGACTGCTTTGAAATGAATCCTCGTTCAGGTGGAAGCACAGCTGAGTGTGTTGTCTAAGTTTTCCCCTTTGGCCTGTGCAGGTTTTACCTGCTGATTCCAAAAGCAGCAAAGCGAGGCCAGCTTCAAGTGCTCTTCAGTGCAAGACTGGAGATGTTGTTCCATCCCACCTGTCACCTATGCTTAGAGGCATAGTACGGTGTGTTTAGGTTTCCACAAGAGGCTAAGAAGATTGTAGGAGTTAAGAGGCCTTGTTCTGGGCTAAGGCAGGGAGCAGGTTGCTGTCTCTTTGGTCTCTGCCAAAGGAGACTACAGCAGGCAGCTGCAAACAAGAACTCTAGTAAAAGGTTTCAAAGAAACCGCACAGCTCAAAAGCTGGGAACGGATGGAGAACCATTGCCAGGTGAAGAACTGTATGCTGTCGTTGTAGGCTGGCAGGTCCCCTTTCCTCTGTGCTGTGCATAGAGATGGATTCCAGATAGAAAAGATGTATAACTCCCCAAACAGTTTCCCTGGGTTATCCAAGGAAGGGGAAGAATATTTCAATAAAGTGTAATTATGTAACCGTGAAAATTCTTGTCTTGAGGCTCTGCGGCCGTTCTGGACATCAGAATGGGCACAGAGTTCCTTGTGGTGCCCTCCATCTCAGAGCTGAACTCCTGTTGCTGCCATCAGTGTGTTTCTCCGTGCCCCGGCTGTGGATCAGAGTCAGGACCCTGTGCTTGGCCCCTGAGGTCTAAGCTGTGTTTCTTTGCAGGTGTGAGAGGGGAGCCTGGCCTCATGGGGATGCCAGGTAAAGATGGGCCTCCGGGGGATCCTGGTTACCCTGGGCTGAAAGGTGAAATGGGCCGTCGAGGTGAGTGCTGGAGGATTTGAAAAGCCTCACTTTATTGGAGGTGGTTTGGGCTGGAGAAAATTTCAGAGCTCTGTTAATGGGTTATTTGGGGGACTCTTAGAGACTGAAATAAATTAGAAAGAGCTTAACATATAACTTTTTACAAAGATATCCAGTGCTAAAGTACTAAGGCAGTCTTAATTTAGCTCCTTCGTGTCTCTATTATCATCAAAACTGTGAGTTTTCTGGGATGTACTTACACTGTCATTTGCGCTGTGTGCAGGTCTCCCTGGCCAACAAGGGGCTCCGGGTATAACCCCACAGCCAGAAGAAATCACGGTCCCTGCAGGCTTACCTGGCCTGCCAGGAATTGATGGTGTCCCTGGCTTTGATGGAGATCCTGGATTCCAGGGCGCAGCTGGAAAACCAGGTAAGAAGTACATTCACAGCACTGAAACGCTGGCCTTCTGGAGGAGCAACACTGCTTCCTCAAATGCATTAGGAAGGTTTACAGGTTTTTCTAATAAAGGAAATAATTCCAGAAAAATGCATACAAATATCATGTTTTATTATTATTCGAATGTATTTGATAAATTCTGTTCATGCACTGTTATAGTGGTGTTTAATTAGGTTTCCACAATTAGGAGCAGCAGCCTGTGATGCAGCTGACCCAATACCAGCTTTGGTACTAGCAGGTGGAGTGGTCACGGAAATGCTTCACCACTGAGAATTATTTGAAATGTCAGTGAAACACTGTAACTGGAGAGGTGCTGGGAACTTCACCGCGCCACTGTTGATATTGTTTGGCAAAACACCTTTGGTGGGTCCTGCACCAGCTGAATCTCCTAGGCCTAGCGAGTCCCCGTGATTCCTTAGGCCTGCCATTTAGGCGATTTTTAGACGTTAGTATTCTCTTTTATTCATGAAAACTCCTAAAGCAGGAACATCACTTAGCACCAGCCCTTCCCCCTAGATGTCATCCTGAACCCCATCACAGTGAGTAGAGCTGTGTTAGTTCCTGGCTTCCTGCTGTCAGTTCCTAAAGTGAATAAACGTGCAGGGAGCGAACGCTGAGAGCGCCTTCAGTAACACTGGTCAGGCAATCAGGTAACAGATGCTGCAGAGGGTGGAAAGAGACAAGTTCAGTGGGAAATTACTCCCATTTATATGATTTTTAATACTTAAGCTTTACAAAAGTTGTGCATCTGTTTCCCAGTCACATATTTCTTTATACTTAATACTAACCTTCCGTACTACCGATCTGTCTCTATACTATTTTGTTATGTTTTAACTTGTACCATCCTGAACAATTATTTTCTTGTTGGTTTATCCAGTCCATGACAGATCTTTCTGGTTTGGGGTCAGGACAGTCCTGAATGGATTCTAGAGTTTCACAGGCAGGCACCTCCTCCAACATCCCCCTAAATTCTAAGCCTTTATATTTTAAGCACCCTTCGCTGCCCTGGGACTTTTCAAAGATTTGTCAACTCATCATCGAATATCAGGGAGAGGTGAATTTAGTACAAACCAGTGGCTCTAATTTTACGTAATATTTAGGCTGAACAGCAAAGCCAATTTTTAGTTTGAAAAAAGGGTGAAATCAAGCAAAAGAAGTTATTTCAACTCAAGCAAAATTTCAGCAAGGTAGCTCAACTTCCTTCAGCTTACAACACCCGGACCATTATACCAGAGAGTTCTCATTTTCCCAGTGGCAGGAATCTTGTGAGACAGAGATAAGAGTTCACAGACTTCCACAGCCATCACATTGAAACCTGAGTCTTAGGTCCAATGTGGCTTCTGACAAAAATCGGTAGCTTATCCCAGATCTCAGGGCTGCATTTTCAGCCTTGGCTAACGTTCGGCTGCACCTCTTGATCCTGTAACAGACAAGCAGGTCATGTGGAAGCCCTGTATGGAGTTCGTTGTTTGTAACCACAGCGGTTGGAAAGTGAGCTCTGCGTGGCTGACAACAGCGTACTTCTCTGGAATATGACTGCAGCAGTGAAGGCAATAGGACGAGGAAATAACGATAGTAGTAATTGTATTTCGTTTCAGGTGCAAAAGGCCTGCCAGGAAGATCTGGTTTGAAAGGACGGGATGGTTTACCTGGATCACCTGGCATAGCCGGGGATCCAGGGCCTTCGGGTGCCCCAGGACCACAAGGATATGAAGGTAATTTTATGATTTGTGAAGCACAGGTCAGAAAGAAACAATCAGTAGAATTCTGTTTGGCTACAGGTTCTGCAGAGAGCCTCCCCAACGATGAATTACCTTAGGAAGACCCGGGGAAGTACACAATCTTGTCTTGCATCTGCAATTAAGTAAATTTAATCTTCAGTGAGGAAGATTATGTCACATTATTGTTGTCTATGACTGCTGGTGTTTCCCTAGGTACAATTCTGAACATCATTTGGTTTTAACATTTTGTGGATGTGGGAATTATTTAGGAGATCTAAAAAAGCAAAGATAGTAAAGGAATGGCACGGTGAGAGAGAGGTTTGGATTCTGCCACAGATTTGTTGTAGAACCTCTGGCGTTTCTGTGTCAAAGGAATATCATCATGAAGAGCACCGCAGCAAAAATGAATTTATTAGGTTTTGGTTGGTGCTTTGAGATCCTCAGAATTATTGTACTGTGAGATATGTGCTAACACATTGGCACCAGAGTTGGGCAAAGAAAGAAAATTAAATGAGGCAGGAAAGGGGGGGGTGCTACTGTGGAACTGGTAAGCCTGGGTATTCTGTAACAACCGTCAAAACTTGGGCTCCTCGTTGTACGAGACTGCCATAAACACAATGACAGCAATGCCGAAATGGGGTATAGAGCCAGCTGACATCCACGCTGTGCGTTAGTAATGGTGACTCCTTTTCTGTCTTCTAGGTGTTGCTGGAAAGCCGGGCTCGCTTGGTTTGCCGGGAATGCCTGGTCGGAGCGTGGGCGTTGGATACACTTTGGTGAAGCACAGCCAGTCAGACCAAATCCCAC
This sequence comes from Chlamydotis macqueenii, assembly GCF_036417535.1. Taxonomy (NCBI): domain Eukaryota; kingdom Metazoa; phylum Chordata; class Aves; order Otidiformes; family Otididae; genus Chlamydotis; species Chlamydotis macqueenii. The sequence continues at coordinate 4,404,387 of NC_141566.1, forward strand.
CTTGTCCCGTCGGAATGACTAAGCTCTGGGAGGGCTACAGCTTGTTGTATGTGGAGGGGCAGGAAAAGTCACACAACCAGGATCTTGGTGAGTTGACAGGATTCTCTCGGGCATAAGCAATGTAGGCCAAAATCCCGTTTCAAATCTTCATTGGTATCACAGGTGGTTGGAGCAGAGGTGGTGGAAGGCTGTTTGGCCAGAATCCTTACTGGGAGCAGTGTCACTTGTGCCATCTTCTGCCACTCATGTCTGGTGGATGTGAGTTGGAACATTTGGCAGATGATGGATTTGACCACTTCTCTGATTTTTTCCAGGTTTTGCTGGCTCGTGTTTGCCTCGCTTCAGCACCATGCCGTTTATTTACTGCAACATCAATGAAGTCTGCTACTACGCCAGCCGGAATGACAAGTCCTACTGGCTCTCCACCACTGCTCCTATCCCCATGATGCCAGTGGACAGCGTGCAGATCCCACAGTACATCAGTCGGTGCTCGGTTTGCGAAGCACCTTCCCAGGCTGTGGCCGTGCACAGCCAGGACATCACCATCCCACAGTGTCCCCTGGGTTGGCGCAGCCTGTGGATAGGATACTCCTTCCTTATGGTGAGGATACTGTTGCTAGAATGCAAAGGCAGCTTTAAACATTCCTAGATCTCCTCTGTGATGAGGTGACCGAGACTGTTCTGTGAGCCTTGTCCTTGCCCTGGTGCGTTTCTTACCAGCTGGCCTGATGTTGGTTTGGGTTGGAAGGGAACTTTAAAGCCCATCCAACCCCCCCCCTGCAAGGACAGGGACACCTTTAACCAGATCAGGTTGCTCAGAGCTTCCTTCAACCTGGCCTTGAACGTTTCCAGGGATGGGGCATCCACCACCTCTCTGGGCAACCTGGGCCAGTGTTCTGCCACCCTTGTTGTAAAAATTTTTTCCTAATATCCAATTTAAATCTACCTCCCTCTGTTTTGAAACCATTGCCCCTTGTTCTGTCACAACAGGCCCTACTGAAGAGTTTCTCCCCGTCTTTCCTGTAGGCCCTCTTTAGGTACTGGAAGGCTGCTATCAGCTCTCCCTGGAGCCTCCTCTTCTCCAGGCTGAACAGCCCCAGCTCTCTCAGCCTGTCCTCATAGGAGAGGTGCTCCAGCCCTCTGATCATCTTCGTGGCCACCTCTGGACCCTCTCCTTCTGGTCCTCATCCTTCTGATGCTGGGGGCTCCAGAACTGGACACAGATATTCTTTGTTCTTCAAACCTTTAAATGTGGACATGCTAATAAAGCTACAGCATTGTCTTAATCCCTTCTCTCAGTGAAAAAAGGAGAACATTTTCCATTGCACTCTCCTAGAAGCTCATTAGTATAAGATTGTTAGGAAAGTATGAAGTCAGAATTATTGTTTCCAAATTTTCCCAGCTTGGCAAGGGAAAAGCTGGTTTTCCATTATGCCAGGCTGGTACATTCAGCCTAAGTCCTTTGCTTCTTCACCTCTGGCCCTGACTCCAAAGACAGACAGGCGTAGCCAAGGTACGGTTTTGGGTGTCTGTTTTACTTCTTTTAACAATGGAACCGGAGGACTCCCCTGGTTTACCTCCCGTTCGGATCCTCTGAATTCATTTAAATTGCCGTCTTCATTTCAGCATACTGCGGCTGGTGCAGAAGGCGGAGGTCAGTCCCTTGTCTCACCTGGTTCTTGCCTGGAGGATTTCCGTGCTACTCCGTTCATCGAATGCAATGGTGCTAGGGGAACGTGCCATTACTTTGCAAACAAGTACAGCTTCTGGCTGACAACCGTGGAACAGTCGCAGCAGTTTGTCAGCGCTCCTCCCTCAGAAACTCTGAAAGCAGGGCAGCTTCGAACGAGGGTCAGCCGTTGCCAAGTGTGCATGAAGAACTTGTAGTGACAAAAATGCAGTAACATTAACAGTCTGTGTTACCCAAGAGTAGACATCACTGACGTGAAGGATACATTCATAAACCTGTTTTGTGTGTGGTTGGTGGGTGAATCAAGACAGCCAGAATTCTACAAAAATCCAGTGTCAAGTCCAGGAGTTTGCATGCAGAGGAGGAAGACCGGTGCTCTGAAACCTTTTTTTTTTTTTTTTTAATGGAACATGGTGCTATGCTTTTACTTCAGTGGGTTTTTTTCCCCTCATTTATGGCTACCTCAGAAATCCTCAGCGAGTTCCTTATTCAGACCGAAGAGTAACTCCCATCTCATGTTACACCACTCCTCTGTCCGAGGCACGTGCCAGTCACCAACAAGAGAGACTTTTCAAAACCTGTGCTTTGTTAGCGCCTTTGCAAACAGTATTTGGTCTAGTGTAAGGGAATGAAGAGTCATTCTCCTATGAAACACAGAGCTAGCTAAAATTTATCAGTGCATCGTAGGTGACTTAGGAACACTAAGCATTAATGGTTGATAACTTCCTTAGGAAGACTCAAAGATTAGTTTGTTTTGCTTTGCTTATTAAACAGATGGGATGTTCCTTCCTCCAGTGACAGGTAATCAGTTCTACACCAGACTCTCATCCATGGTTGACTTTAGAGAGCTACTCCAGTGAAAACTGCAATTTTGGATGTGAAGATGAATCCAGAACACCTCTAGCATTTTTCATAGCTTTATATTGAAATGTATTCCAGGTAAAGTGCCTCCTTCAAGGTGTGTGCTTATCTTCTTGCACTCAAATGATACGCAGCCCCCAGAAACATTTCACTCCTAGGAAGGTCAGTTTCCTTTCTGAGGTAGCCTTGGCACACTTGTAACTATTCAAGCCGTGTGTATTTGAAAAGTAGAGGCTTTGCTAGACAGCATGCAGGCTTATGCAGACACAGGAGTAAGCAGTTAGGGGATGGACATTTTTTACTTCTGTAGTCACGATGTGGTGTATACTTCTTCCTCTGGGCTTTATTCTTGTTAGTTTAGAAAGTTGTATTTCTAGTATATGCACTGTTAACTCTCACACTTTCCTTCAGGGCAGAATTAAAGAGAAGTGCCACTAATTGTACTTTCCTTCTGTATTTTGAGGGACAGCCATGAAACAGGTATGCTAATATACATAACGAATTCATTTAGTTGGGCTAAGTTACTGTTATCAACTTCTCTAGAGTGAAGCATGTGAAATCCTTACATATTGACATTCCAGGACGTTTGAAAGAAGTGCCTTGCAAATCCACTGTCACCTTGGCTTTAAAATCTTTGAGACAGAATTGTTCAGAAAATGATTAGTAATGCCAGACTGAGACATCATTTCAAAGTATTATTTCTTTACGAGGTTCTAGGGCTCTAGCTCTGCTCAGCCAAGTACTTAACAACACGTATACTTTTAAGCAGGTAATATTTTTACCTTTAATGATTATTTACACATGTAATATATCATCTTCCTAGATTGAGGCAGAGAGCTCTGTGTGTTCTAGAGTTGAACCACGCTGGAGAAGAGCAGGGAATTTGTGAAGAACAATTTAGTTTTTCATTTAACTTATTCCTAATTGTGAAAGACCCGCAACTGCTCTGGATGCATTTTGCAAATATCTTTGTGGCATTTTAACGCTCCTGCGTGGCAATCCTGGTATGCAGAATATTCAGTCTACTTCTTAGCTGTCCCAGCACAGACAGACCATATTGTATTTACATCTTGGGTTATGCAAATGCAACTTTAAACACTGTCTGCACACAGTGAAGCTTACTGCTTTTTTAAAATTTGTGCAAGTAACTGGCACTTTTTCCCCAGGATCAGAGCCTTTACGCGTTTTAAACACCGCTGTCTTTAGGGAACTGCTTCTACTGCAATAACCCGGCTCTACTCCTGTCACTGTCCAAACTTCCATCAAGTTCCTACACACCCAGCCTTCTCCCACACAGATTACACGCAAGCCGCTCTGCCAGGTGCGTGGGGTGGCAATTCCAGTCACCAGCCATTCTTCCGTCAGCCCCATTTTCAGAAACCTGTTTACCCCCACCAAACATACTTCTTCAAGAGGTCTGCAGGGCCAAGACCTCCTCTCTGAAGAGTGCTTACTTAACAGCTATGAGCTATGTGGGGAATAAGTATGCTGTATTCCACTGATTTTTTTGTTGTTTTTATTTTTTAACTTAGGTGCTGCTTTTTTTTTTTTTTTTAGCAGTTACTGCTCACGAGTGAGCATTTCAGAACAAGGGCTTCACTTCATTTTTGTCTGTGAGGAGGAGAGCACTACAATCGCTGTTCTATGAACAAGAAGTTCATGTATTAATTAAGAAGTAATGCTTTGTTTTAAAAAAACCATGCAGCTAATGCACGCACAGGGGAAGAAAATTAAATTCTTTCTAAGTGTATGGTTTCCAAACTGTGGTTAATAAACATTGAAGGCAAACAAGATGAAATATGATCTGGTTCGCTGTTTTCTTGGAAATGACACTGGCCCTGATCAAGAAGTGCAAGTGAGAGGAGACAGCGTTCAGTGTTTCTCTATGTTGTCATTTATTGGTGCAGATGAAACTGTGCGATGCACGTCCGTTACACTAGCATGACGAAATGAGCATAACGGGGACTGCGTGATAGCAAAAAGGAACTTCATCACGGATTAAAAGATCTTTGCCTTTAATTATTCTGAGCTGTTCTTATGGCTGCTAGAGAGATACCCGGCCTTAGAAATATAACCGCACAGGCTGCTCTGATAAACCTGTAGAATTAAGGCACTTTGACCAAAACAGATTTCAAAAGGCAACAAGTCAAAACCCAACAATTAAGTAATTTGCATATGCATATATATTAAGTTTTCAGATAACCTGGTTTATATTTAGTTCACACAAACAAATTAACAAAATATAGCAGCATACAACCTATGAAAAGCTTTAAGAAATTTATTAGATGCACAGATAAAGTGCTGTAACAGAGAAACTTGTGTAAATCTTTTTTAAAATAAATAAGGTACAGTTAAACCACCTTTGACTCATTTTAGCTCCGAAAGAAAAGTCAGCCTAAGCTTTAATGATCTGAATTTTAAGGTCAAGGTGAAATATATCTATAGCAGTGGTTGTGATCTATATCAACTATTTGAGTCTCCTGTTCCTCTTGAGGTTTCCCAGAAACAGGAAGGCTATTGCAAAACGTATACATTAGACACAGTTCCTTTTACAGAAACATTTTTGTAATAAAGTGTGGTTGCTCAAATACATGTTAAAATATTTAACAAGGAAACAATTTTCTTCTGATCCAGTCGATCTCTTAAACAAGACGATGTATTTTTTCTATGATGCAGCCCACAGGAGGGAACAGAAGTAAACATCCTCCTTAACTGAAGACTGTTTTACTTTAAGGACTAAACTATTGCATTACACGAGAGCAAGAAATACCCATTTGGTGTTATCCCTTTCTCCAAACATACAGCCCAGTGATAGACTTATTTTTGCCTTTATCTCAGAGGTCCATTTGTCTTCAGGAAAGACACACATTAAAAAGAGGTTCCCTTTCAGGGTCTTACTGTAAGATCTCTTACTGCCTTTCCATCTGGGGAAGCTCTTTGACAGCAGGAACCGTCACTGTTGGAGTTTTGGATGCTACTAGGTTTTTGTGCTCTGTTATCTGTAATTGCAGGCACTTTGGGGCTAACATGGCTGTTTGATTTAAGTCAATGCAATAATATTAGCAATATGTTCAATAGTCAGAAGGGTCACCACAGTTTCCTTCATACGCTCAGAATTTCAAATTCTTCTTCCAATTCAAATAGCTTGTCAGTAGATTCAATGAGTTCTGAAAATAAAAACGACACAAAACAATTTAGAATCAAAAGACATGCCTGATTTTGTTTGTTTAAAAACATAAAAAAGAAAACCACTTTTCTGGAATGTGTCCTTCAAAGTATTTTGTAAGATTTTAAAAAAAAAAAAAAAAAAATCTGTGCTAGGATTCGTATGTGACCTGTGTGGATAACTGTCTGACATTCTAGGAGAATAAGGCATTGAATCATGTGGTGATTGCTTGACGCTTAGGAAAGCATCGCTATTCCACCTGTGATGATTGTTGTTTGGCAACGAGGAACATGCTGCTGCACAACAGCCCTTTCAGTCGGTACCGCACCTGCTCCTGTCGTTGTCACTTCTGGCTTTGTTGGAGGTATGAACGGAGGCCAGTGTGGTGGATGCTTCTGGACCAGCTCAAACATCCGCAGGCTCTGTTGCTTTAGAATCTCCTAAGGACAGAATAATTTCATTTTTAAAGATGCCTCAGGAGAACCTTCAAGCACAAAAAATGTCTGCTTCATTAAAAACATTTCTAATTATGTATGTCTATCAAAAACCAAAGGCTTTATGCAGACATACAGTGAAAACCTGTTATTTCCAGTACCTGCCGTTATGAATCACTGCTTCACAGATCTCTAATATTCTCCTAGTTGAAACACACCTGGAAGACAGGTCTCTTGAACTATCCTACAAGTAATCGGTGTGTTTTAATAAGCTTTGATATCCATACACCTATAAATTTGTTTACATGTAGCAAACAGACTCCAAGAACATACTGTATTTTCTGCCTTTTAAAAGAAAATTACCTGCATGCACCTCTCTGTGTTCAAGTTTTCTCTTGATCAGTGGGGACAGATCTACCAGCTCAAAAATACCAACAGATTTTGGAGGATAGGTTTTGATCAGGATAAACAAGTTATTTTTGAAGCCAAACTCCACTCCTCTTCCATCAGGTAAGCTACTTCATATTCTGTATTGTAGTTATTTACAAACTGCTTTCCTTAGCCTCTTTTTTTTTTAAATAAATGCCTTTAGAGGTTGATGCTACTTCGTGTTCATACTTCTGCTACTTGGTATACCAGCCGCATGCAGAAATGTCCTAAAGTCCTTTTCCTGTGGCAGCAAGCACTGTTTGTGTGTCCTGGAGTTCAGCGGGAGCTGGGGGGATTCACCACTTACAGAACCAGATCTTTTGTGGTACCAGGGACTAACAGTCATAATTAGAACACGTAATAATGTATTATGTCAAACAATTTGAAAGGATCAAGAAGCAAATAAATAAAGAAATTGCTACAACACGGCAGCTAAAACTTACTTTTAACATTTATTTCTCAGCAAATGACTACGTTTCAGCCAGTAACATAGCAGTGCTAAAAAAAGAAAAACTTTTTAAGGGTATAGATTTACAGCCATTTTCCAAGTGGCAGGGCTCATGGTTGTCAAAATGCTGAACAAGCTCCCATTAGCAATTCAGTGGCGCTGGCTTACCCTGATGCATTGATGCATTCTTCTCTATGGCTCATTTAATTTGCGTAGAGAAAGATGTAATGGGAATTTCCATTTAAAAAAAAAAAAAGTACACATGATTTCATACAGAGCAAATGAAGATAGCATTATTACCTTTTGTACAAGACTGCACCAGTTATCAAAATCACATTCTTCTTTGCAAAAGAAGCCCTAAGGAAAAAAAAAAACATACAGTAGTGGTATTAAATAACAACAATATGTCAAGGCATGAAGGATGCTGTGGTACCTTTATGCATTGTTTAAAGCTTTAGAAACATGGCTCAAGTGACAATCGCCCACAACCCAGCCAAAGGACACTGGTATGGGATCAGATTTAATTTCTTCAACTACACCAGTATTCTTGTGACGTATACTGGATGACTTTACAAGTAATTCTATTTAAAGATTTGTAACTTCTGGTATAAAATAAGTTAAGCTTAAGTGACTTGTCCAAAGTCACCATGCATATGTGGTAGTGATGGAATAAAACAAGGAAACCTGATTCAGTTCCTTGCTTTGACCTTCAGAATACTTCCTGCTGAAGGTAAATGCTGCTCAGCACAGAAAATGAAGTGGCTCCCTAGCACACAAACAGCCCGTTGCCTGCTTGACCCGAGATTAATGTATCCTGTGCAGTTAATACGTATACTACCACACGTTGAATTTTAGATCGTAGAAAACTGCCCTGTGACCTTGATTCTGCTCAAGGAAATGCATTGCTGCCCTTACCAATATAGAGAGGTATTACTTTGAAATAAAGCATACACAGCTTACTATTTCCTAACACCTACTAAAGCTACCGAAGGGTCCAAATTCATGATCTTCATTCTGTGTGGGGCTTGCTGGCAGTGGAAGCTCTGGTCATCAACTGTGCCATTTTCTTCCCAATCTACAAAACTTTGGGTGGTGTGAGGGTCCAAATAGATCAGCTCATTGCCTGCATGGGTAAAATCCACGTGTTGGTCATAAGCAAGAGACTTTAATAAACACTAATTCCATCCAGACTTGTAAGACAGAAATAAGATTATCATCGCAGTCCGTATCTAGACTTTCTAGCAAGGGAGTCTTTAAGAAAATTGGAAATTGGAACAAAGAAGTCTGACTAAAACAGTTCAGGTTTTACAAAAGGAAGAACAAAAATCCATAAAATTAAGGATCAAACTGGGGTGAAATCTGAAGAACTGAATCTAATAGTAGCTATTGCTTTAATTAATAAAGGAAGACATGGCAGGAGGTGAAAAAGCGACAAAATATGATAAAATAATTTAAGAAAATTGTGAAGCAAAAGAATAAAACAAGACACCCGTAATTAGGAAGCATTAAGGATTAGGAAAAATTTAGTATTTTAGCAGTAGTGACATTTGACACTTGTTGAATGCTATCAACTTTTCTCAGTGTGCTGTTCTTGCTTATATCATTACTTATTTTTATGTCAAGCTTTGCTGCTACTTTTCTATTCCTGTAAGGGTGATATCATACTGTTCCTGAAGTATTTGAGGTATATTTCTTCTACTCTGTTCTCATGCTTAAACTGCTTACTATTCCCCCTTAAAAAAAAAAAAAAAAAAAAAAAAAAAAATCTCTCTTTAGATTATATGGATATTTGGAATAAGTTTATTTTTTCCTTACCTAAAAATCCTATGAAATAATAGGCATTATTTGGTTTCCCTCCTAATGCTCCCAAAGACTGTGGCATCTTAAAGCATTCCTAGGAGTTCAAAGAGAGAAAAAAGAAATTGAAGTTGATTTATTTATTGATAGAACAGAACTTATTTCACAATAACAAACAATTCACTGAAAAACCCTTACTTTAAACGCATCAATATAGACTGGATTTATGTGATTTATCCCTAGCCGTAGAGGTATAATAAGCAAGAGGGGCTTCCAGCCTGTGCAGAATCCTGCTGTGTTCTTATTTCGGCCAAGCGCGCTCCTGTGCAAGTGTGCAGTGCTGTGGGCCGCGCTGCTGCTCTGGGGAGGAGACCAGCACATCTTCTCTGTGGGAATAAAAATAGAAATCAGTGAATGCAGAAGGGAACACGGAGCAGATCTTCCTCTCAATCAGGAATTCAGCTACTTTGCCAGACATCTTTACAGAGCTCCCATTTCAAGCCAAAAGGAGCAGAGCATGGAAATTGTAGCTATTTGGTAGAAGTAATTCTACTGGACGTGCTGGCATATTAGTGAGACATGACCTAAACGAGGAGGGGATGAAAATTTAAGACTGAAGTTACATTTACTACTATCATCATTACTACTGTCAAGCTTTGCCCATAAAATGTCAGGGAGATGAAATGGCAGAGATGATAGCATTAGAAACTCTTCAGGGAGCTCTTCTCTTCCAGGGATGTGAACGTAAAATACGCAGAAGCAGGGACTGAAGCAGACAGAGGCTGTGGCTAAATACCACTTTCTTACAACTGAAAGTTAAGCCTGGCCATGTGTTTCTCTTTGATCTGCCCCTGGTTTCTCTTTTGCCTGACAAAAGCGTATCTCTTTGGTGAACTCTTTATTAAAAACAATTCTCTGTATTTCTATGAACTGCAACTTCATTCCATGTCTGGGGTAGGAGTTTACATAGCACAAACCAAACTCTAGCTTCTCCCAAACTGTGCGGTGTGTAAACTGGCCACCAAATAAGCCTACATCGTTCTATGCTAGCGTTAGTTCCGGACACCCAAAACCTGAATTTGTGTTTCCTTTATTCCTTTTCTTACCCTGGGAACAAGCAGGGATGGCCAAAAAGTATTTTGTTCACATTTAGATACATTCAGGAAAGTGGAGTCAAATCAAAAACTGTAACCAGAGAAATAATGTTGCACTTACTGATGTCTTCAATGACCACCGTATTGTCCATGGATACATAAACTGCTAACGAAGTCCATTCATCAAATAAAGCAAGCTTCCTAGAAAACATTAAGGTAATAATGAATATAAACTAATTAGGACCACAAGGGTAGCTTTTCATTCAGGATAATTAGATGGTTCTTGAGTTAAAAAGTTAAATTGTTTCTTTGGAAAAACATATTTGCTGGATTTTTTTTAAGTCTCCATGTAATAAAAAAATAACTTTGAATATTTCATGTTTAATACATTTAGAAAAATAAATACTGAGTGGTACCTGGAAAAGCACACACACTGTACCATGTGAAAGCTGCTTCTGTCCTTTTGCCAAATGCAGTGATAGTCACAGCTCAACCACACAGTCAGGTTTATTACTTTTTAATGCATTTAACAGCCTCTGCAATGGGATCCTGCTGATTGTGCCTGGCATTGTCTAGAGAAAAATTTCCTGTGCCAGTTTTGCACATTGCTTTTTACTTAAAAAGTTCCACTAAATTCAGTGAACTATTTTTGTGCACGTGTGGGCAGCAGACTCAGAGCATTAAATGCTGTATCAGCTGAAGGTTTTCGGCACCCCAAAGTTAGGACGGAGGCATTATAGCACACGAGTTCTTGTGTGAAATCCAAAACTCTGGGGAAGGGAGCTACACGATTAAGCTGCACAGAGTCAGCTGTCTAAAATAAGCCAGAAAAACCTGTATGTGAGCATTAAGCCATGAAGAATTCATAGGTGAAAAGAGCTGGAGGCCAGGGCATGCTTTAGCTCCTCTGCCTCTCTCCAGAATGCATGTCTGTCCCAGGGCTGCAGAGAATCCCTGCTGAGCACTCGACCTGCAGTCTAGCCTGCACTTGAGATTTGGCACCTCCACCTGTCCCCTAGAAACAGAGCAAACTCAACTCTTCTAAGTGTGGCTTCTAGACTAGGAGGAGCTGCCCGTGTTTTATACAGCAGCCTTCAGGCAGAACTGCAGTGCAGACGGCGAGGAATTGCAGTTCAGTTCCCTTCTTGGCCTGCATGGCTTCGCTCTGGTGTTTCGTACCACCACCCTAACCTGCACGGTGGCACTCCTGACCTGTCAAAGCTGTGCCACTCTGTGGAAAGGAATACCGGTCTCTGGTGCTTACTGGTTAGGGCATGTAGCCAGCAGAGCAGGAGAGACCTTTTTTGCAGGTCTTCCCCAGGCTCTCGGTGTAATAAAATTTAGAGCTGGCCCAATCCCAACCCAGTACCTGCCCACCAGGCTACAGCATCATGGTCCGCGCTGTACGTGCAAACACACGGCATTTATAGTCCTGATTCTGAGCCAGAGAGGGAGACCAGCCTTTGAAACGGCATCTCGGGCCTCAGCTTGGTCCCTGAGCGTAGCTGCCCCCAGGGAGTACACTCTGAACGAGCGGGTGTAACTTAACTTACTTCAGTACTTGAGCAACTGTATTTGGTCCAAACCATTCTCCGATTGATTTCCCCTCTCCAACACCCATCTGCGCTGTTTTTGTGAGGGAAAACACACACACGGGAAAAAAAAAAAAAGACCACAGAGAGTCTGGTCACAATATACGTTCGATAGTATGACCTGCTAATATTCTGACGTACATTCTAGAGCCGTTGCGAACTGTATTTAGCAACAACAATTAATCTCTCAATCTATGCTCTTTTCAATCTTAATGGCTGCTGGTTCCTTTACAACAAGTTTCTAAACTGTAATGACAATTATAAATATTAGCATCCTTTATTGCAAATTACAGCAATAAGCTTCACGACTGTCTGTTTTAATACTATCAACTCTGGTACCCAAGGCTTACCCAGAGCCAGGTTCTAGTATTCAGATTTATTTAGGTCTCAGTTAATAACATTTCTGAATTATTCTTCTTTGCACCCATTTGCATGCATTTTTATTTATATATAAACACATACATTGTCTTCATAATCACCTTTTTACAACTTTGAATTAACATTTCAAATTAGAAAGTTTCAACACAGTAGGAATTTTAGTGGGGGGAAAAAAAAAAGGTGATGTGTGTGCTTACCCATTTGGTGGATGGAATAACAGCAATCTTTTCTATCTAGAAAGCACCGTAAGATTCTGTGATATTCTTCTGGTTGTTTTTTGTGTTTTTCCCATTGCCAATCTTCCAGGAAAAAAGTTATACAAATTAAAAAATAACGTTTCCATCGTCCTCATCATATTTCCGGATACTAAAAAGCTATACAATGAGATTTTAAAAGACTAATGTACAATTCATCTCTAATATTTACATTTTGTTTAGTCCCTAGAAGTCACAGTTTGTCATTTATTATCAAGCTGTCCTTTATCATCACAGGCTAGATGGTGAAAACTGGGAAAATAAAATAAAAAATGTCAACTGCAACTATATTCTGAGTGCTCGCTGCTGAGAGTTGACAGATATTGCTGTATGCGAGCTTACAGGATTGTTTAAAACTACACAGGTTGCCCAGAGAGGTGGTGGATGCCCCATCCCTGGAGACATTCCAGGCCAGGTTGGACGGGGCTCTGAGCAACCTGATCTGGTTGGAGATGTCCCTGCTCCTTGCAGGGGGGCTGCACTGGATGGGCTTTGAAGGTCCCTTCCAACCCAAACCGTTCTGTGATTCTATTTGCTCTGTTTAGATTTTGTTAGATTTCTAAGCATACACACAGACCAGAGCTATGACACTCACCTGCAATCCCGGGACACGAGGTGGTGATACAGGCTTAAAAGCTTGCACTAACGGGTTCTGCTGTGGGGTTTGGGCCTCAGGCTGGTGACAGGTAAGTGCTCTGTGAAGCACTCTGTGTGATGTCTGTCACTATGTCCCTAGTCACACAGTCTCTGTGTGTGAACGTTTGATGGCTACACAAGCAACAAAGAGAAGGGTAAGAACTCAGCCCCATGGCGGCAGGTTCTTCCCTGGCCTCAACCTGGGCACTCATCAAAAAGATTTACAAAATAACAACGATGGGATTCCCTGTTTGTCCTCCCTCTACTTCTATTTCTCTGCTTAAGGCGGGCATGATTTCGCCCTGTCAGACGAGAATAATTCACTAGTAACTTCTATCAGGGCACCAAGGAAAGTTTCATTAATAAATTTGGGTTTTGTGCTTTTATGGAAAACTACAGCAAAAATTAAACAGTCTCCAAACAACACAAAAATTCACTCGGCAACAGTGCTCACCTCTTCCTAAATGTCTGCAGATCAGTGCCTGTGCCAGCATCATCTGCCCGCAGCGCAGCATACATCCCCAGCCAGCATCAGACGAAGGACCAGTGCCCCCTAAGTTAAAAAAGCTCATTATGATCGATACGGGCTTTAAAGTGAGCGCAGGGCCAGAGAGAACATTTCAGAGTTAAAATCTCCTGACAACTGACAAAAGGCACTGAGCAAGACCTTTCTGCAAACGTGAAGACCTGATTATATACAGGTACAAGTAAACCCAGTCTGTAACAGCTTTAATATTTTGTTTGCACAGTTAAAATGATGCTCAGAATGTTCTAATACTGTAAAAATAATTTTTCAGTCCATGATAACATCGCTAATCCTGCTATCTAATTTATAACAAGGCAGCTGGTCCGCTGGATACTCACCAATAGGCGAAAACTTTCTTCTGTACGTAAACCAGAGACGAGCGCTTATATCCAACAGAAACTTAGATTTGTCTGGAATATTTTTAAGAGGAGAGAAATTATTAAAACGAACGTTTAAAACTGAACAATTCTAATTTTCCCTGTACAGTCAATATATAGAGTGCATGGAAGACTCCTTATACTGAAAACATTTTTACCTGTTCAAACACAGAGAGCTTTTGTAGACTGATAATTAAAGTTAACTTACTAAGGATGAAATAATTATTAGCCAATGAAGTTTTACAGGGTGTTCGGAATGAGTATGCCCAGCTTGAATGAAACAACTAAGAACTATGTCCTCAGGAAAGAACTGGTAAAGCAAGTTAAGAATTTCTACATGCAAACCAACATGGAGTTATGCATGACCATCAAACCCAATACAAAGTCATTTTAAGAGAAGGTTGTAATATTTAATTAAATCTCTCTCTTTTTCTTTTTTTTTTTAAACTCATGCACTTACAGAATTCTCCCAAAGGGTCTGAAGAATTCTTAAGAACATTATTAGCTGCATTTTCTCTGAGTAATACTGAATATTCCCCAGAAGTTATTTTATCTATTTCTGAGGCATTTGATGTTGAGAAGTCACCAGCCTCACACCTGACTAACCTTTGCTCCAAGTATGACCTCTTTGCGTGAATTATGGCAGAAAGTACATTGGCAAAGTTCTGGTTTCACTTTAGGACGAATGCCACTGCTTATCGTTGGTTGTTTGTTGACGGAGAAGAAGAAACTTCTCTCATGAGACATTTAAAGAATGTAAAGAAATCACCAGCTGCTGCTGCATGTGAATCTATGAATGCTCTACAGATTTTACAGATGAGTTTTTACTCTAAAGATACCTGTGTTTAGGTGGTGTTGCCTTCCTAGAATCCACACTGGCTCATCGGTTTCTGGAAATTCTTCTAAGTAGTCTGACAAAATAGTGATCTGGTTTTCATACCTAGATAAAACTGAACAAAAATATACACAATTCAAACTCCATTTTGCCCCTTTGTTCTTTTATGCACAACTTTGAGTTCTTCAACTGAACTAGCTGTAGCTGGTCTTTGCAGTCTTTGGATCTTCTGAACGGTGCTGCCAGCTGCGTTTACTCTTTTCTTTTAACAAGCTGTTCCGTCACGGAAACATCCAATGTCTTGGCTGGTTTTTATTTTGATCCTCAGCGAGCGCTGAGAGAATAACATGGCTGACACCTTGATTATAAGCAGCCTGAGTGAAGCCAGCAGCAGAAGTTCACGCTGACTGCAGCGAGAGTAAGATTTGAGTCAAGGAAATGAGGAAAGGGAGGATCGTGGCATATGTACCCATGCTTGGTCTTAAATGTGCAAATACTGCCGCTCAGAGCAATTATGGCCTTGTGCTCACTGGAAGCATGTGAAAAGTGTGAGCAGGACTGGGTTTTGCTTTCCTAACTGGAGATGTGAAACACTTCAGAAGAAAAGATGTATCGATGTTGTTATTCAACGCTAGATCTAGTTACTGTAAAATAACAAATGACAAGGGGTACTACGTAAACAGGACCATGCAAGCAATTTTTAGATAATTAAAGTAGGATTTGTTGGAAGAGGAAACCAGGCCTCCAAGTGTAAAAATTAATACGAAGTCATTTATTTTAGATACCAACCTTAAGGAATATACTGCTAAAAAATCAGAAGTTGAAAGCAAAAGCAAACACAATTACCTTTTACTCTTCCAGTAAGAGCACACATATACAGTATAACGAATGATCAGTCACCAGGTAAACACACAAAACAAACCATTTCACGTAAAAACGCAACCAGAAGTGACGCCGAGCTGCAGCAGCCGGGCCGAGCAGCCAGGGCCGGGGCCGCCAAGCCCCGGGGCACCTCGGAAAACCGGGATAAACTTCTTCCTCGGGACCGTCTGCAGGGCCACAGAACCTCCGACGCTGGCACCTCCCTCAAAAACCTCCTCACTCGCGGCGCTTGCAGGGTAACCAGTCTCTTTTTCAGCCCAAAGACCCCTAAAAAAGGCCCTCGCCCCCCACAGTCCAGCAGGAGGGGGGCCAGCCCCCCCCGCGGCCATGTCTCCCTCCCACCCCGACCCCCCCCCACCCCGTCTCGCCCCTCAGCCCGCAGGCGCCTCCCGCCGCGGCCCCGCCGACGGCCCCCTCGTCCCGCCAACCGCCGCCCCAACAGCTGGGCCCGCACCCCGCTCGCCCCTCTCCCTCTCCCCCGCCGCGGCCTCCCGCCGCCGCCCCTCACCTGACTCCATCCTCCCGCTGTCACCATCCTCCTCCTCGCCCCGACACGGAGACACAACACGGCCGCCGCGCGGGGCGTCCTGGGAGTTGTAGTGCCGGAGGCCAGCGGCAGCTCATCGCCTCCCGCCTCTTGGACTACAAATCCCAGCGGGCACTGCGGCCCGAAGGGACTTGGGGAGCAGGCCGGTAGACGCGATTGGCTGGGCTGGCCCCCGGCGCCCTTCTGATTGGCCGGCGCGCCGGCCGAAGCACCGCCCCTGTCGCCAGAGGGAGGTGGCGAGGCGGCGGCTAAGATGGAGGGCTCGGTGTCTGACGTGGGGGTCTGCAACCTGGCCTACGCCGGGCGCCTGGAGGAGCTGCGGGCCCAGCTGCTGCGCGACAGGGCCCTGGCCACTAAGACCGACCAGGTCAGCCGGCTCCGGCCCTCCTGGGCCGGCGGGGGAGAGCGGGCGGCTCCTGTCAACCGGTTCCCCCTTTCCCGCCGCCTCCTTTCCCGCTCCCCCCTTTCCCGCTCACCGCCGGTCCCTCACTTCCCTCCCTCAGGACAGCCGGACCGCACTGCACTGGGCCTGCTCGGCGGGACACACGGAGGTCGCCGATTTCCTCCTCAGCCTCGGCGTGCCTGTGAACGACAAGGACGATGTGAGTGCGGCGGCCCTCGGCAGCTGCCGGTGGGCTGAGAAAGAGCTGTGAACCGGTTTGCCTGGGGAAGCCGGTGGCGCGGTGTCTGTCCGGACCGTATGCTGTCGTAGTTTCCCGCCGCAGAAGTGGCCCAAGCAGCGGGGGCTCTGAGGGACAGGTCCCGGCGGCGACTGGTGCTGGCCGCTTCCTTCCCTTTCCCCCTTCCTCCCGCCCGCTGGCGTGTCCGGTGGGGTTTCTGGAAGGGTTTAAAAAGCCCGAGTGCGTACCCTAGAAAGATAAATTGAAGTATTTCACTGTTTATATGGAAGAGAGGGTGATGAGACTTGATGAGCCTTGCTTATTGTCAAGGAATTTTAGGAGCTCGCTTCTTAGGAACCAGGTCGCAAAACCGGGGGTGTTTGGGTTATTGTTGGGGCTTTTCATGTTATCTTTACCTCGCTGTGATCCTCTTAAATATGTTGTGCCGAATCATGATGTGCCCTGAAGATTTCTCGTTACTGGGGAAGGCTTTCTAGAGTAAGTGACAGGTTCGGTGATTTCACAGTTGCAAAGAATATGATCTGTTACTGTTGTAGAGGAAGGGTTGAAGGAATTGCATCCATTATGAGGCATCCTAAAGGTCGGCCTAAAAAAACCGAAATGTTGTCCCATGAGTTAAATTGGAGGGTAGGATGTATGTAAGATTGCAGAAACTTTTGGGTACCCTTTTCTGCCACAGTTGTTTGTTCTTAATAAAGCACTACTGTTAATTCTGCAGGAGTGAAGTGTCCTGCAAGATACCATGCATAAATGCATAAGAGAAGTGGTTTCTGTTGTTTAACTGGTAGCTTTTCTCAGCTACCAAATGCAGGCATGTGAGAGGCATGAGACTTGTCTCTCTGGTGATAATCAATCATGTTTAGCTTTACACTTATAAGAATACGTGCAGCATGACTATGAGTAGCCAAGTCTGTATTGGGGTTATGCTTTGTCATGTTTTTTTTTTGCCTGAAACTCCTGGTTGAATAACGTGGTTTTCTTGCCTCTGTAGGCTGGTTGGACTCCCTTACACATTGCCGCTTCAGCAGGGCGTGATGAAATTGTGAAAGCCCTCATTGCCAGGGGTGCTCATGTAAATGCTGTCAATCAGAACGGCTGTACGCCTCTGCATTACGCAGCCTCCAAAAATAAGCAGGAGGTATGTTTGCCTACGCTACTGGAAGTGGTGTTGCTCTTGGAATAATTATTTAGATATATTAACTTTTCCTCCTTCTCCCCCCGCCCCCTTTCTCCTTCTGCATATTCAGATCGCGATCATGCTTTTAGAGAACGGAGCTGATCCAGATGCAAGAGATCACTTTAAATCCACCCCGTTACACAGAGCAGCAGCCAAAGGAAACCTAAAAATGGTACGGATCCTTCTGCAGCACAATGCATCTGTTAATATACCAGACTCTGAGGGGAACACTCCTCTGTAAGTAATTTTTAATTTTTATTTTGGTTAATAAAGAATGAAACCTCATAACTTTTTATTTCTTTTTAAAAATTTCTTATTGCTTCAAAATACTCCCTTGCTTCATGCCTCTATGTAATTAAAAAGGATTTGAGAAAATTATACTTAGTATTTTGCATAAGTGTACATACATACCTTAATTTGTGTTACTACTTTTACTTTAAAAGTGTAGAATACCTTTTGTAGTAATTTGGAATACATTTTGTTGCCACTAGAGGGTAGAAAGCGAGCTAATGACATCAAAGTCGGAGGAAACAGGTCTTGCAGGCTGTCCTGCTCTGTCCTGCCCAGCAAGAACTAATTTTGGAAGCTTTTCTTCACCTGTCTGAGGAAAATAAGTTGCAACTGACGTACAAACAGTGCAGTGTTTGATGCTACCTTAGATATCAGTTTGAATCTGTAAGGGTAGAACCTTAGCTGCTTTGAAGTTAGTGGCAAAACTGCCTTGTCTGCAGTGGAATTAAGATTTTGCCATGAGTAAGATCAAGCAGTGTGTTTTAGCTGTACGTAAAACCTAATATTTTCCCAGAACACACACATTTATGCTCAAGATAATATGCCAAATGGGAAAAAGCACTTGCTGCATTTGCAGTAACTCATTGCTTCAGATTATTTTTAGGCATCATCCAATTTAGTTTATCACTTTCAATTCAAGTAGAGATTACTATTTTCCAGTTTCACTGTGGATTACGTGCTCCTTAGCTTTGCTGCCTGCAGAGCCAGTTCCTAATCTAAAGAGGTGTCTTAATGTGAAGAGAATAGCAGGAGGAACGCTCTTGAGTTGCATAATGACAACAGAGTGACTGGACAGCAAGCTTTGGAACCTGTGTAGGTAGTTGGTTGCGTGTGGTTTTGTTGTTCTAGGATGTATCTCCCCCCAGCATTCGCGCTGTCAGTCTGGCAAGGCATAGTTATTGCCCTTTATAAGCTTGGACTGTTTAATAGTGGCTGTGGGTTTCTTGTTCTCGTTACAGTCATTTAGCCTGCGATGAAGAGAGAGTGGAGGAGGCAAAGCTGCTGGTGTCTCACGGTGCAAGCATTCACGTTGAGAATAAAGAAGAGCTGACCCCACTGAAAGTGGCAAAAGGTGACCTGGGAGCCATACTTAAAAGGATGGTGGAAGGCTAGTGGGGACTTGTGACTTGAGTCTCTTTCCTGCTGCACTTGTATTTAAGACTGCAGACTTCATATTTTGATAGTTCAACTAGGATGTGCTGTGTGGGCATCGGCATGGTAATAAAATGTATATCTCTAGCTTTCCTTCGAGTACAGTGCCAAAAGAACCGTTTGTACTTCCTTTTAATTAAATAGTTTGTGGATTTTAAAGTGTTTTTCAATATCTTGCAGTTTTCTTTCAGTTTACGATATGATCTGTATAAGGGCAGTCATTCCTTCCATTTCAGAACCTACTTTAGGATTATTTCTTTCAAGCAACAGGACCAAAAATGCTTTTTTAACCATTTAAAGTCAATTTTATTTTGGAAGCTTAGTCTAGAGTCTTTGGTATTTCCTTTTTTTTTTTTTTTTTTTTTTAGCCTTTGTGATTCGTGTGTGGTTTTTTGTTTGGTTTTTGTGGATGCTGATTCTCTTCCTTCAGATGATGCTAAACTACACCTCTCCCTTTGTAGAATGCAGTTTGCTCAGTTACTTGGATAATTGTATCTGGTTTTACTCTTCTTGGTCTGTTCAAGTGAGCTCTGTTTAAGCCTTTTCTGTTATCTATTGTTATCCTGTTTCTTTGAATCTTTAAGTGTATGTATTTGATGAAGTGCACTAGGCTCCTTGCAGAATGCAAGCGTAGTTTCAGGGTTATCTCTGCAAATATAGTGCTTGGCTGGATGCCTCTGGATACTTCCCTGGGATGTTCTTTGAATCTGATTTTGTTTTCTCTTGCTCGTTCTGTAGGTGTATTTTTTTTCTGTTGTGTTTAACTCCCGTTATGTAGCACTGACGCTCACAGTTCACCATCTTATTTTATAACAGAAGCCTGGTTTAATCTCTCTTTGCTCATATCCTGGTATTAAGTTATTAGAAAGCAGAGCTAATGAGACTGGAAAGTGACCTCCTGTTCTAATGTTAGTAAGATCACTTTTGACACTAGTGGGATAGATTTCCCCCTTCTGAACAAATGATGATGATTAAATTCTATGAAATAAAGAACTTTCCTAAACAGCAGTCTTTGGTGTTATAAAACTTTATTAAACTTACACGTATGTAACAAAATGTAACAAAACCAATATTTTCTAAATAGCTTGTACGCTTGGGATTGAAGAACAAGTCAGATGAAACCCTGCCATCCGTTACACAGTATGGAAATAGAACATGTTTGTTCTTCAGCTGCAAGGAGAGGTTGAAATGGAAGATGACAGTTTCTACAGTTTGACTTGTAGGGATTAAGGTAATGCAATTTATTTTGATAAGCAAGACAGAAACTTACAATCAAACAAACATCTTCACCAAGTACTTTAAGTCTATCCCAGAAAGCAAAATGCAGGCTAAATTTCACTGGGGGTACCTATTCAGAGCAGGAGGGATAACTTGCCAACAGTAAGCTCTGGCCATGCAGACCTTGCTTGAAGGAGGAACCTGACTGAGTAAATGTTTCTTATATATTGTGCAGGCACTGCTAAAAACTTGAATCGAGAAAAGCTGAACTTAGAATTCTGTGTTCATCCTTGATCTTTGCATAGCAAAAAAACCCTGCCACAGCTCTGTACCTTTGTAAGTCCTGGTTCCCTAGGAGATGGTGGCCTGAATGTTGGCTTAATATCTGGTTTCTGTATTAATGATCCCTACTCCCTCAGGAGAAGATAAATGGGCCGTGCAGCAAACACTGTCGGAACATCTGAGGCAAATTCTGAAAAATGTTTCTGCATCCTGCATAGCTCCGCAGGGTTTTTGAGCTATGCACTGTGGATCAATACATAATTTGGCTTGTGCTTTGCCAAGAGCATCAGTGGAAAGCTAGGAACAGTGCCCCATCCTTTTTAATAAACTATTTTACATGAGAGAAGCTTCATAATGAGAACAAACATCTGCCAGAAGGCTTACAAAAATACATCAGTATGTTAAGATACTCCAAATAAATGTTATTTTCTTTACCTTCCTCCTCACCTTCAACAATGTTTTGCTTCTTATTTTTGCCTTTTTTTTTTTTTTTAAATACTATCTGTTAACGCACTGGTGGTTAGAAGTATGAGAGGAATTTAACTTACGTTCAATTGTTCTTTCTTTTTCTATAAAGACATTAGCATAACTTGAGTAATTTCTACTTTTTTTAGCAAATGTAAGACCTGTGTTGTTCTAGGAAGACTGTATTAGCTATAGAAAGTAATTACAACTTCAGCATAAGCTCCTATCTGACTGTAGCAAGTTTTGTAGGGAATACATGCAGAGAAATTAGTGGAGGTGAGTTTAAGGAAAGATTTAAAAATTATGATAATGCCCACATAATATATTCCCCTCTGCAGTCATGATAGTGCTGGTGCAGAGATAGGAAAGTTGGAAAGCCGTTCCAGTAAGAAAGCTGTAACTAAGACACACGTATACACGAGATGACTTTAGAAGAACTAATACAACTACAGCAGTGTCGTAAAGAGAGTTGCGTTTATTTTCCCATGAAGGGCAAGAGTAAAAGAATGCCTAGGTATGTCAGAGAAGAAATCAGTTAAAATTAATGCCCCTGTCAGCCAAGTTGTGGGCTCCCTTGGACCAATAATTGATTTGAATTATCTCATTAAGAAAAAACTTTAGTAAGAAATGGCACCCTAACAGGAGTAGACGGTACTGACTCTTCTCTTGCTGCTACTGAGCATGCTTAATGTTGTAGTTACAAAATTTTGGGTGTGAATATTAGAAATGTTCAGTAAGCTTCTAAACCTGGATTGAAAGATGTGAGCTTGTGGATTTGCTTAGTAAAACTGCCACAAGTGTCAACAAGAGAGATGCTTGATTAAGAAGAGACTTCCATGCAGGTCGTGACTTAAGGTTTACTGTGGATATTTTGAGGAGAGAAGAGTGTGAGGATCCACTGGAAGAATATGGAGTACTCTCACCGTCTGGCACACGTCTTTTTGGCTAAGACAGCATAAGAACATTGTACATGCTCTTTGACTTTGGAATGAGGCTAAATGCCAGGACACGTATATTGAAGACAAATATTTGAAAGCTGGAAAACTTGGTAGAAAAGGCAATAAATACAGTTATGCTTAATGATCCAAATCAAATCTTAATTAGGACCTCATGCCTTACATCTTTTTTTTTTGATCAGTTTCTTGATAAGCATAGGTGTAGGAACTGAACCTGAAAATTTTAGTACAGATTTATCTTTTTATCTATTTTAAAGATGTCTGTTGCATATAACTAATGTTTACAGTCTAGGAACAGTCACCAAAGCATTTATGAACATTAGATCCTGTAAAAGACTTAAGTGCCAAAAAGTTCCAGATCCCTCGGTCAGATATGTTTCTCTGCAGCGCATGAGACTGAAGTCAGTGGGTATCTACCTCGGGTAGTTCAGAAAGGAGCTGCTGAGGCTCTGTGTCTGTATTCACCTGAGCCCCGTGGTCCTTGAGCTCTTCTGAAAGTGGGTATCTTTGCCCTTTTGAAGAACTGGGTTTGCTTAACCTTAGAAAGAGGCCCAGAGAGAAGAGGTGTCTGGTGATCAGAATTTCTCCTTCCAAGGGAGTGCCTGTTACTTGGCTGTTGGCTAGTTGTGATGCTTTCACCTCTAGAAAATAACCAAAGTTGCACTGGGCTAAAGAAACCAGAAGAAAAGTAGCATGAGTTTGTTGCTCAGTGGGTAGGGCAGTCGCCTGGAAATAGATTTAAGTCATCTCAGGCAGAGGAAGCAGTCTAAGCCAGGGTGTTGTATAGTAGGCAGTATTCACATCTCAGTTTTGAAAGCAGCTGTATCAGCATGTCACGAGGAATCTGATACTGTGCCTGCCTATTACAACAAGCCTTGCAAGGAATTTAGATTTCCAGCTGCTCTTGTCGAAAACCAGTCAATCAATGTCCAAACTGGGTACCTGAATGCTAATTCCATTAAACTGAAAACCAGAACTGCTGAAGCACGTTACTCTGGAACACTGATGCCTTGAGAACTATAAAGCTAAGAAGTTAACAAAACATATTCCATGTCAGGCAGCAACAGGATAAGAGTTTCCAGGATCTTTTTTTTTAACTTGAAGTGGAATTCAGACACATGAGATTTCATTGGTCCACGTCTTAACATCTCTTTTTACACTCTGATGACATTGATGAAACTTCTTTTTACTTCTGACATGTAAAAGCAGATCCTTTAAACACTGCAATGTGTTTTCTCTTGGTGCACAGGAAACATGAGATCGATCAACACCTGCTGTGGTTCAGAACTGCGTGGATACGTACAGCATTACTGAGAGCTGGCTGGAAAGCTCTTACTTTGTCAAATGCTTCAGCCCATTTCCTAATTAGTTTGGCAAAATCGGTTGGATAAATGTGGATTATAGTCCTTTTGTACTTATATTTGTGTACAATTATAACTAGGTAATAAACGAAATTTAGTTAACTTTAAAGGCTATTCACAAACCCACGTGTAACCAACCCTTTTCAATCTCCAGCCCAGTGGTTCACAATATAAATGCCCGTTTAAGTTTTAGTCGTATGTTAATTCAATGACAACAATTTTTTTATAAAGGGGTCCAAATCTGAGAAGGAAAACTGTATTAAAACTCTAGGCTATTTCTTCTTTTTCCACTTCTTGCTTCTCATCATTTTCAGGTGCTCCAGAGGCTGCTGTTTCATCAACACTAGGGTATTCGTTTGTCGCATTGCTTGATGGAACTGTGGTTGCAGGCATGTTTTCTTCGTTAGGTACCTGAACATACTCTGCATTGGTTTGTTTCTGAGCCATTTCTCTGCAGGAAGACAGCATGAGGATTGTGATTTCGCATGTTGAAATCCCATCTACACTAGAGTCTTTCAAAAGAATGACTCTTTGTAGTTTTGTTGTCTAAACAGTAACCCCCCTGTTATTATGACTGTTCCAAGAGCTCCTGAAAAGGCTACAACATCACCACTGCTAAGACAGAAAGAGTGACAGAGTGTTAGATAATAAGGCTGATTTAAGTTTCACTGGTTTAAGTGATTCTGTTAGAATAAAATGGATTTTAGTATGGTGTGAGCTTTCTGAGAAACACCATGCAGATCTGATGTCCCATTCAAGTGGGCTAAAAACAGAGCGCAGTCAGAAAAGAGTTATGAAGAAGTCTAGAAAAAAGTTTTTAGTGACAGGTATGAATTCCATTTATCTTATGAAAACAATAATAAACCGACTCCCCATATTTAAGCACTTTCACATGTGAAAAAAGATCAGGTGCTAGTGGATTAATTCAGAGTAGTAAGATTTATTAGGATCCAAGCACAAAATTAGATGTTAATGCTACATCAATTCAAAGCAGAAATCAGGTGCATGAGCGACTGGCCACTGGTCTGGATTAGCAGAATACTGTATCAGGAAGTCTTAGACCTGTGCTACAGGGAAGTGTCCGTATGACACAATATTTTTTTCTGGCCTCAGTTGCGTGTATTCATTTAGCAGTTTATATCATGGGGCTAAGTACAGTCTGTATGGTATATGAGATTATCCCTAGCCTGAAGATTTGGCAATTTAAGGGAAAAATGAGCAAGCAAAGCACAGAGGAAAAGACATTTGCAGGGCAGGATCAAAATGGACATTCTGGGCTTCATTCTGTTGCCTAAACCTTGTGTCTCCTGCATTTGAGATGCCTTAGAGTACCCAAAGTGTACTTCTGTAATTTCAAATAGCACTGAGCTGAGCCCTCTGTGTTTAAATCCGGTACCGTACAATCTCAGTATTCTTCCACCTGCCATTAACAGTCACCACTAACTTTTAAATAGTAAAAACTGTTTGTCCAACTTGGCACTTTTAGATTGTGTTGTTTAAAAAGCATTTACTTTACTATTTTAGATACTGCTAAGTGGTGGCTGCCTGTGAACACAGGCAAGAGGGTAATGGCAACTTCTGCTACAAGAGCAGCAGCTTGAAAGTTACACAAAACCAAATATTCTCACTCTGGAAGTTTCCTCAAAACCTGTATTATTTACCCTTCAAAAATGTTTAGAGTAATTACATTTTACTTTAGTTCTGAATTACCAGCAGTACTTTACAAAAAAAAAATTGTCTTAAAATGAAGCAAACAGAAACTCTTACTGCATCTCATTACTTGATGACTTCTTATTCTTTGCTTTCTTGGTTAAGACCCAGACAATAATGCAAATGATAGCAGCTATCAGAATTGCTCCAATTAATGCTCCAGCAACAATACCACCATCTGAACCTGGAAAGAAAAAAAAAGATTACTTGACTTTTGAAAAAGTATTGTTGTAGGAAAATCCCATGGAAATTTAGTGGTGGAGCCTTTAGCAGAAAGAAGGGATTGGATTCAAAGAACTGAAAAACTGACTGACAGCTGTATTTCCAGGAGGGAGGCCAAAGGTTCTCTAAGAGAGAGAGAACTATGTTTCTATGACCTTTGCTGTGTCATTTCTTGTTGGTTAGCTCCCTACCCCAACAAACCCCATGTTTATGCCTGGCTGAGGGAAACATTAAACTGTTAACACTGGCAATAGTTGAAAGCCTTTGCTCTTCAGTCCTTGCAAACAAATTCTGAAAATCGGATTGCCTTTTTCTGTCTTTCAGCTGAGATGTAAAGTGTGTGCTCTGATCATTTGTGAGCCTCCAAAACCTTCTATTTCCACTTCAGTACAGCTTCTAGCTCTGACCTGCGATGTTCATTTTATAGACCACTGAGTAACTGAGTGACCGTCTCAGCAACATCTCTCATGGCTGGTTGTAAAACATATGTCTGGCTCTTGTTAAATGATGTTAAATGAAAAATCTACATGCAGATATGGTGGACCACTGCTTGAGAACAGTCAGGATTAGGTATTTTTCCATGACTGCAGTATTTTTAGCTAATGGTCACATCTACAGTGCCCCAGTCCTTTTACTAATACATTTCAGTGACAGTTGTAAATTTTGGGCTGGGGGAGCCTCAGTGGGACTGTTGGCTGGATGAAATTGTTCTGAACTCCGGGTCTGCTGGATCTCAGTGAAGGCTTTGCAGTCAGAGCCATGTTGAGATCCTACTCACAGTAGGAAATGAAGGTGGAGACATTAAATAGCTGTCTAGGTCAGTGTAAATTCTGGGCATGCCGGGATGAAAACTCCGGAGCTCTCCAAAGCCTGTTCTGTTCTTACATTTAAAACATCCGTGCTTTAAAGTTGTCACAGCATTTTCCTGCAAACTGTGCACGTCGCACGTCAAATATGTGATTACTTTCATGCATTAAACTTACGGTTTGCGGTTAGGTCAAGCTCGCAGGTACTGTTCCCCAGGAGGTTGCTGGCTATGCAGCGGTAATACCCAGTTTCAAAGGTGGTGAGATTGCCGATGTAAAGAATGCCGGTGTTCGGATCTGTGACAAACCAGAGAGCAGGTACACGTTACCCTTTTTGTGCTGTAGAGGCAAACAGTTTTCTTTAGTTGGTAATACTGAGGGCTATTAAGAGTTTGGAAACAGAGTTCTCCAATTATTAAGTCATTTGGGGATTTTTATATTCCTTAAATAAAGAACATTTACCTTCCTTGAAAATTGCTACAGCGGATTCTGCAGGAGCGTATCAGAGCATGAGAAGTCGGCCTCTGCTCTGCAAATCAGTCTGGAGTTTTACCTGCATTGTTACCGTTGTCAGTGTAACTTCACAAATGAAAATGTAACAGGCACTGAAGATTTTCAGGATGGAGGTTTTAGCACCTGAATGACAAATTGACTTAACTTATTCTAAGTTCACTCAAAATTCCGAGGGAAGGGAGACGTAGAGGCATAAGCATTTCTCCCATTTTAACCATTTAAAGCAATGGCATAGACAAGACTTTAACATGCCACACAATTTTTCTTAAATAGAAAAAACATCCTGTGTTTGTGACAGCTACCAGTTGATTTGAATAAGTGAAAATATGATTTTGTGACATTGACCGTCAGAAGAGGAGGGTAAGTTTTAACTACTCTGGGATACACGGTGTTTGAGATGGCTAGCACTGTGGAATCCCAGATCTTGAGCACGGTACGGTGGCCCTGTAGTTACGTACTAAGTTGTTCAGTCACGGGCTTGAGGGTATTCCCTTCTACTTTGTACCAGTGGTAGGTAGGGTGAGGCAATCCTTCGTCACATTTGCATAAGAGGTAGATTAGATGGCCTTTTTCAGGCGTTCCTTCTATTTTGCAGAAAGGTTTTGATGGTTTGACTGTAAAATAACAGTGAGAACAGACACATAGTGAGTACATGCCCGGAGCTGCAGACATCCCCCGCGAGTTCTGGCGCTGTGCTGCTGTAAGTAAAGAATTGAACCCCACCTACAGATTTCCATCCGAGAGATGGATCTGACCAAAGGCTCTCACCTAAAGATTGGAGTGATATTCAATATATGTGCATGGCCTAGGATACATTTTTATTATCTTTTCTGCCATTTGCATACTAAATATTATTACGGAGGTGTTGAGATGAAGACTGTCAATTACTCTAATTATAATCACTATTCATCAGACACCATTTTGTCACATGGCAGCATCATTTTCTTTAGAGACACAGCAGGAGCTTTTCCACATCAAGGGAAAGAGGGTCAAGATCTGATTCTTTAGTATATTGTGGTTGTGGAGGACATAAATTAACTACAGTTCTGTTAAAAAATATGTCTGTTTGGAGAGCATTTCCTCACTTTGCACACAGGAGAAGATTCTGTCTTCACTTACACCTATTATTTTTCATTTCCCGCCTATAGATACACTGTTGTGGTTCTTTAGAGTACCATCAGTGGAACTATACCAGCAATGAACACAGCCCACAGTTTTGTGTGCCTAAGTGAACAACCTTTCTTGGTTTTCATGTGAAAAGTACAATCTCTTACTCAACTGCTCCAAGATTTGCTATTTTTGGGGGGCATTTTAGATGAGAATGAACAGGAGTACTTTGATTTTTCAGGGATTGAGTTTCCATATGTCTTTTTCTTATCCCTGGCAGATAGGCAAGTGATGTTGGAATCATGTTCTCATTTGACTTGATTTGTCACTCTGACCAGGTATGAGTTCTCAATACAAATGCAATTATTAGATGGGGTTAGTACAAACTTTCATCTTATTAGGAAGTAAAATATCTCATCCCACTGCTTTTCATCATTTCTGTCCTGCCTGTTTGTGGTTGAATATTGCTTTCTTCCATCCAAAACAGAGTTTATACTACTTCCATCCAACACATACTAAGTTTCTAGATTTTCTGGACATGGGGGTGAGCCAGAGCTACTGGGCTGTGTGCTGCATCTCCCTAGGTTTACACAAGTCACCATGACCAACAGTGGGTAAAATTAGTAAAATTTTGGTCTTTGCTGGGGCTGGATTATTCTAAAGCTTTAGAGAGAAGTTGTCACTCCCAGCTAAAGGGGCTTTTTATTTTAATCAAAGTTAGTGTCGCTTTATTTTCCAACATGGAAAATGTAGTCACGTTGGGTAATTTCAGCTCCCTGCTTACATTGGTTAGCTTTTTGAGAGCACAAAGTGAATCTGAAGGTCATTCACAGGAGCGTGAGATTTTACCTTAGGCCAAGCAAGCCTGTGGAGTGGTAGCAGGTCTGCTTTGTCTGGAAGGTAGAGGGCACCCCAGGCTCTCCCTGCCTCCAAAGCCCTTGGAAAAAATCTCTGCCTCACTGCGTCAGTGAGCCTTTCTGTGCATCATGGGCTTTGTTTATCACAGTTCTGTTATCCCCTCTGGTGCTAAGTATTTTGAGCTGTGAATTCAGTGTTTCGTAATAAGGGAGCCAAACTACAATACAGCAATAGAGAGGAGAGGCGCTTACCCAGCACACTGACAATCACAGATTTTTGACTCTGTCCTTCGTTAGCCTGTGGGCTGAAAACTTCACAGGTGTAGGAACCAGTGTCTGAGGGCTGCATGTTGGAGATTGTTATTGATGCATTCCCTGGACTTGTTGCAGCTGTTATCCTGTCCTTAAACTCTCCGTAGGAGTAAGACTGGCCTCCTGAATAATAATAGATCTGTGATAAAGAATCAATTGTTAGTTTAATAACAAGAGATCTCCCTGCTGCTTTGTTTAGTACTCATAATTGGAATATAGTGGATTTCTGATTAAGCCAAGCAATGTCACACCCTTTCTTGCCCCTGCCCCTGAGAAAGCAGAGATGAAAACATGGTACATTTGAATATATATTTCTTGTGGTTCTTAAAAGACAAGCTTTTCAGAAATGGGATTTTTAAATTGTGTAAATGGACAATAGTTAGTTCTTTGTGGATACTCCAGTCAGACTGATGGGTTTGCGAAAACAGAGGTAAGACCACTGACCATCATTCTGATCGAAGCACTGATAGTTTGTGATTTTATTAATAAGTGGCTCAGTAGAAGACTGTGACAAGAATGGACCTGTCATTGCAAAAAGTGGATGGCTTCAGAGCTTTCCAAATATAGAAGCTAGCAAACAGAGAACTGAAATGAATCCACAAGACATAGGTCTAAGCAAACAAGGTGCCTGTTCTGTTGGCAGTAAATTTGGAAGCAGTAAAAATGCAGTACAAGAACACCAGCAGAATCATCACACATGCAATGAGAGCAACCAAGCTGTTCTCCTCGTTTGTGTAATCAGGGTCAGAGCCAGTGTCATGGGCTGTCTTGGTTTTTTGAGTTTATACCGTAGGTGGAGGTCACTGTTGGCCACAGTGCTTGGAGGGGCACCTATTTGGGATCAATAAATTCCTGTTTTATTAAACAGTAAAAAAAGTTTGGCAGAATCATAGACATAGTAAATGTCTCTAAGGAATGCAATATTTCCTCCCAAATAAAAATTTGCTGTTTAACCTGCAAAAAACCTGCATCAATTGTACTTAAGAGCACTGTGGGAGTAAAATTGACCTCACAACCTTATAAGCCCAAACCTGTGGTCTGTTGCCTGAAAGGAGAGGTAGAACTGTGTTCATCGTGGAGCCTGGTTGGTAGTCTGAGGCTTGGGCCTTGAGTCTGTTTAGGAAATTGCAGTATCTCATCTGCTCTGGGGTAAATAAAATCGTTCTCACAGAGTACATATTTTCTGTCCAGTCTAGCTCTGCTGTGAAGCCAAGATCTGAAGGAACAAAGGTAATGTGGAAAACTATGGAACGTTAATTGTTTTTCTCAGATGTTAATGAGTGTTGTGTAAAAGTGATAGTATTTGGGATAGGCAGTATGTTCCCCAGCATCTACATGCACAAACTCTGTTGACTGGGAAAAGTGAACACAGTTCCAGCATACTCAGGCATTTTTTTAAACTGGTGAGAGTTAACCATATAGAATTACAGGTTGGTTCCCAAATAGACCTAACATCGTTCCTACTGTCAGTATTCCAGAATCAGCAGTGTAAATGTATTTATTGAAGTTGGACAGCATGTTTTTTAATGGGAGTAGGTGGAGAATGCTTGTAGGAAAAAGCTCCACGAACTCCTACAAAGTGCCATATCAAAATTTCCTTTTGGTCAAAGTTCCCTGACTTTAGGGACGCTGCAGATCTCCAGGCAAGAAGTGTAATTTGCTTTACTTTGCAGATCAACTGATTGCATTTTGAATTAAGAATATTTATTCTTAATTCTATTTATCCACCCTGATATGGTGTTGACTGAAGTCTTTAAGCAATGTTATCTGCAAGCCTTTATTAGCTTAAAGCAAGCTACACCCCAAAACTGCCAGAGCACAGCTGGTTCATGCAATGATAAGACTTTGAAATGAAGGTCAGAACCCAGGTTGCACAGCACCAGCAGCTCTGGTGCTGCAGCTTGGCCCCATCTCAAGTGCAATTTTGCCTACTTCTCAGCCAGACTTCCTCTTTCCCTGCCGCAGGGTTGCAAACACCAGGTACAATTGATGCAGGGCTCTGAATGCCAGAGCTACGCTTCTGCATTGCCAGCACGTGGAAAACTGGTGTTGCAGTGAGGAAGCATTAAGATGTCCAGTATTAGCACAGGGGCAGACCAGGTTAGAAAGTCTGCTGAACAGCTGGATAAACTCTTTGGTTTCCATTGTTTGCATGCAATACCATGAGTTTTAAGACTGATTTTATGCTTTGCAGATGTCTAGAGATGGACACGCTCGTATTCCCCAAGGAAGGAGAGTGTTCAAAATAGGAAGTTTGGTTTAAGCAAAGTGCTCGTTAAAAAAATGATCTACCTGTCATTACAAAACCACACTGGCCACACTTGTCTCATTCTACATTTATCAAAGTATGAGCAACAACAGCGTGTTATACGCTGTTCCTTGCACGAGTCCCAAAATTACAAGAACTGTGACTTCAGGCTCCCCTTAAGCTGATCTCAGCAGTGAAGGGCTGAATTTACATCTCCCCTCCATCAATTGCATCTGTTTGAGTGGGCTAGGGAAAGAGATTCCATCAGCTCTTCACATTAATGTGAAATTAAATTGTACATTGACTTAAATGAAGGTAATGCATGACTTGCAGCACATGAGAGGCAGGCCTATTACATCCTACTAAAAGGCTTGACAACTGAAAAAGGGGCTAAGTTCTACTCAGTCTACCTCAGAGTGATCTGGGATTTACGTGAGAGTAAATGGTAGCAGAAGCTGCCCACTGAGTGCTAGCCTAGCTGTAGCATGTTCCTGGGAAATTAAGGCTACAATAAGTCTTAAATGCAATCAGGGCATGCCGGTAAACATTATAGAGGAGCAAGCGCTCCTCGGTATATTTGATGAAGTCAGGGTGAATTATGCATCTAAGCCCTCGTACAATACACTGGAAAATCAATCCCCTGTGTTCTCTCTTCCTGTCTGAATGCATGCAGAGAAAATATTTTGTGTACACCGTTAGATCTGAGGCGGGTGTCAACACAGCAGGGAATATTTGTTCTTTTCATGGATCTAAACAGAATCTTTCTGGGTTGTTTTTCTTTCAACTATGAACATAAAGGCAATGGAACATCTTAAGGAAATGCGTTCAGTTCCTCTGCAGGCTCCTGCCTGTTCCCTGTTCCTCTGCTCCTGTATGATGCTTATCTCCCCAGCTCTGGAGTTTGTTGCCTGAAGGAAGGTGGTAACCACCAGAAAGGCTGAGTAATGTTGTGATTAATTACTGAGTGTGTATCTTGTCCCAGAGGTATGACTGGATTGTGTACACAGGGAATTTCATTTAAGAGGAACATGTTTCAGTTAATTGGCTGTGAATTCATTGCCCATTTTAAACAGTGCAATCAAAATGGATATTTTCAACCCTTGTTCAAAGTGTTTTTATGCTGTCATTGAAAAGCTCATGTTTGTGCCTTTCAAAAAGGTGAAACGAAAATCTTTGCCAAAATGTTTCTGTTCTGTTTCAAAAGTTAAAAACTTGTTTTCTGTTGAAGATAGAGAAGACTTTTTATTTTTGGGCAACTGACAGCTAATGTTCACTCCTACAGGCACACATCTCATTGACATTTCTTTCCATTTTATGTAAAATGTCCCTAAAATGTCTGTATGGGAAAGGTGTAAATTTAGTCAATGGTAGACTTCCTGGAAGCCTTTTTAATTTGATATGATAAATGTATTTAAAGTGCAGCATCTTGAATGTAAAAAAAAAAAAAAAAAGAAAAGAAAGAAATCTGCTCTGCTTCTCTTGAAAAAAATAAGCTTTTTGTGTCCTCAGGCAAATCATGAGCAGCTCTAGCAAAGTCGATGATTTACGAGTGTAAAAACAATATTGAGGCTGCAGTAATGGTGGCTGCTTCTCATTACCAGCTAGTTTGCTCATGCAAGTTTTTATATAATGGTGCCTTTTCATATTTCATGGGAGCAGCTGCCTGGGATGACTAATCAAACAACTGACAGAAAAAAAGAGCAGAGATTATCACTTCTAAAAATGTTGTCCCTAATAACTCCACCATCTGAAAAAAAAACAGTTTCTGTGAAACAGCTAAGTTGCCCAGAAAATGTCTCCCTCACCTCAGAAAGGACTGACAGTTTAGCTGGGTATTCAAGTTGTGAGCCAGACAGTGCCTAAAGCCGCTAATGTCAGCAGCCGTCCTTTTCGGCTTTCCAAGGCAGTGGTGGAGTTACCCTGCATTTCCAGAGTGACAGTTTCTGCTGCAAACAAGAAAAGGATTTGGGCTCACAGATTTCCAAGGCAGTTGAGTCAGTTATTCGTGTACCTGTTTGCAGGAGCTGGGTTACAAACAGAACAGGGAATTGGGAGTGATCATACTCATTTGGAAGAAAATCTTGGTAACGTCAATGCACTCCAGATGCTGGAGACAAGACTATTTTGTGTCCCCAGTTCTGAAAGGTCTGGTCCATGAAATCACATGTCCTTTTGTTCTCCCTGTAGCCTGACTTGTGGGATGGCTGTTCCTCCTCTGCTGTGATGGTGGGGAACGTATTTGTCTGAAAATGAAGCAGTTGGCAAAGCGGCTGCTGAGTTGAGGATTTTCAAAGGCTGCCAGATGTTTGAAGAGAGTGAGGAACCCACCTACAGGTTTTCTTTATACAACGTTATAGAAAAATCTTATTCCTTTGGGGGTGGAGGGAGTGTGTGAAAAAGCAAGCAGTAAATTAGAAGAAACATGCCTCCATCTGCTTCCTTTCTTCTTGGGGCAGGACAAATACATACTAGAATTTGCATAAATATGTGGCTTTCAAATGTCTTTGGATGGACTCATTCATAATGTCCAGGTCAATATTCTTCCTATCCCCAATCTCCGGGTGTCATTGCATCACGTTACTGTAAATGCCTAGGACATCTGGATATCAAAATTATAAGATGTATTTGAAGATGTGTTAGAAAATGTCCTGCTTAATCTCCACAGTGGTCTTAATTTCCTGACTTGGGGGCAGTTTCAGGACATGAATTTGTTTCCAGTCCCTGCCTTCCCTCCCCCAGCCCCTTCTCACTTTCCCCCCCCAGCGGATGCAAAGCCTGCTATTCGGTGACGTTTCTCTACGCTGATGTATTCAGCATCTGATTCACAGGCTTTGCCTGGAGAGCTGAGCTTGGGCACTCAGAGGGCCCCGTCTTGGGTTGTTTTATCATTTTCTGTTTGACATTTTCTCAAGCTACTAGAAAAAGAACTGTTAAAGTCTCGTTCTCACTGATAAATGCAAAGAAGGATATTAACAACTTTACTGGTTTGATGTCTTTTTGAAATCTGACTACAGACAATTTACAAAATAACACGGGGGGGGGGGGGGGGGGAAGCATTCATCACTCCCTTAAGCATCTTACCATCTAATTAGAGAACAAATGCTGCATACTCCAAGTGTCAATTAAAGCCTAAGGCTCAGGTTCTGAACTGGGCTAGATAAGGAAGCAAATGCTCACACATGCATTGGTTTCTCTGACGTGTCTCATACCGAGTCTGCCTCCAAATGCCTTTTTTTTCATCCACTGCTTCTTTTCACACATTTTTGTCGAAACTCTGATCTGCCAGACTGTAGCAGGGATATTATGTTCTGCATTACTGGGACTTTTGCATGCATAGTTGAGGATGTTAATAATGACTAAAAGCCTCTTGACATGATTGCACATTGGTAGAAGAAAGGAATGGAGTCAGAAGCCTTTAGAGGATTAATCATTCAGCAGCTTTAACTGGTGCAAAATCCTTTTAAGGAGCAGCTCTTTCATGTTCTCACAGGATCATTCTTGTGGCTGAACTATGAGTGAATAATTTCTACAGTGCATCAAGCACAAACATGTTTTCTCAGTGCATTTGGTGTAACTGCTCTTCAACAGTTATTATGAGACCTCAATTTACATTGGGTTGTACCCTGTACTTCATGGTGAGACAGGAATCCTGCTGCAGTCAAAGAGAGTTTGAACGGATAATGGCTGGGACCTTGACCTGACAGCTGAGAGGAAGCCAGTTCAGCAGTTGGTTTAATGCTCCTCTGTATCCATCATGTCTCAAGATGTTGTTATATTCTAGAAAGGAGATCCAGGATGATTTTTTTTTTTTTTTGCTATGTAATATGTAGCCCCAAATTCGGGCTAGCCAGAATTGCTCACATTCAGCCCAGAGGTTCCTGGTGTGTGGGCATGCCCTTCAGATACCCTTGGGTAGAATATTCCTGAAGGTGCTAGTACAGCCACCTAGAATAGCTGTGGGAAAAAACAACAGCTACATCCAAAATAATTTTCATAGAGGAAAATGCAATAAAAACTAGGGTGACTTAAAAATTCTGAGTGATGCATCTGATTTAGCTTCTCTCAGTCATGTGCTGGTTTTAGGATTTTAATGCACAACATGATTACAGATCTCACAGTAGCAGAAATCTAGTAGAAGCTATTTAGCTCTTTTATTCCCTTAAGATTGTGGGTACTTTTTTCTTACCTTGTGTCTCCAGCTACATCTTCCCCGTGCATCTGTCACATACACCATCTTTTGACAATGACTGACTGACTTTTCATCCATACTCAGAATACCGTGACACGGGGAACGCTGTATTTGAGTAAAAATGTGCTCATCTGAGAGTTAAATGAGACTTCAAATGTTCCCCCAAAATCAAAGAGCCTATTCTCTACACAGCTCCCCATGAGTACCGTCAGTGCTCTTCACAAGGGCAGAGTGCCTCGTGTTCAGCCAATTTTGCAGAAGATATCTCAAGCCCTTGACAGTGAGATGCAATACAAACTTATTTCTAAGCTTTACCTAAAATTAGGCAAACTAAGATTGAAGTCTAATGTTTGCTCCAAGCACACTAGTTACAACCTGATCATTTTCTACTTGTCTCCACTTTCCTTTGTGTTCTCACTATTGTCTACTTCAGTGTATCAGTTTATTTTATCTTCTCTCTGCAGACTGTCACCCCAGTGCCAGAGATAACCGCAGACAGTCCACAGGAATCCCATTCACATCCAGGCGGTCACTGACTGCAATGACATGACAACAGCCTCTCCATTCCTCTGCATTGAAGGTGCAACCCCTGCTTTCCATGAAGCTGTTCCTTTTAAGTGCCTGCTCCATCATCTAAGTGCTAGATAAAACTCAATTTTAAAAAATCACCTCTAGGCAAAAAGAAATGCTCCAGTATCAGAGAGGCCGTTTCCAGGAAGTTTTCCTATGCTGTTTCAGGAGGTGCTTTGCACAGGCTCATCTTTGCAGTTGTGCTTGAATCGGTCTTCCTGCATCTCTCTTCTTCCCTCGGCTCCACCACCCTGTTCCCTATTCCTCAACAATGCACAAGCATGCTCACTCCTGTGAAGATTTTGCAAAGCGGGTGATCAGACCTGCAAGGCTGTGTGTAAGGACATGACTAGACCTCTCATAAGGGAACAGTGCCATCTTCCTCTTCTCTGTGGTTTGCAGTAAGTGAAACCCACTTTGTCCCCGTCCACTGAGCGATACTTTCTCAGTATCAGAAAAATAGAGGGCTCTGGCAATATATAAAATAATTGGAAGATATTCTTGCTGTTGCATGCTGTCTCCTCTCAATTGCCCATTACTAGTTTTACCAAAGCAGTGTCCGTGTCACTGTTCACAAATATTTCAAGCTTGCTTTTTTTTAGAGAATATTTTTGTGAGAAGTCTATCAATAATTCCATTTCTCTTACAAGTGACAGTCATTAAGGACCTTTACTCATCTAATTAATTTAAAATTTCAGTCAAGAATTCTGCGCTGGGCATATCTTGGGTAGCCACACAGCGTCTCTGATAATTTCACTTGCTTTAACTGGGGGTGGCCTAGGCTGGAGGCTCAAGGTGTGGCTCTGCTTAGGTTCAGGCGTGGTATTGAGCTTTGCAAGGCTGTAGCCTCGCCTGTGCAGAGTCAACAGCAGGCTTCCATCTTTCAAACATTTACTTAGGTGCTTTACACCGAGGCCAGCCGAGTGACTCAGAGCACGAAGTGACCTTAGCAGGAGTTGAGATTTTACCTTGTGAACCGGGCCAGGCTGGGATGTACTCTGTTGTACAGAGCTGAGTAAGTAGCGTTTGCCTCAGTTTGTCTGTGAAATAGAGACTGTCAGTATTGGAACGTTCTCAAGATCCTTTGCTGGGAGTTATTATTTTAAAATTAAATTTATCGTTAAGAAGACGTTGCTAAGAGGTAAATGGCAAGAAGAAAAAGTTAAAAATACGGATGGCATCCTATTTTCCATGAGTTGGTATTTACATTATTTAGTTCAAATTAGAGGAATTACTTCCAGTGGAGAAACTTCTCAGGAAAAGAGCAGAGTTAGGCTCCAATTAGTAAAAAGATCTATATTCACACACTATATATAGCTGCACTGTCTTCAAAACAGCACCGCAAACACCTGCCATTCCGCTGTTTGCTGCCTCCCTTTTCATCATACTGCCTGTGAAGAGCCTGTTGTGGTATTTCATCCTCTCCGCTGTAACTGCCATGAGTTTTAACTGTCAAGCACCTGCGCCAGCGTTGTGTAAGGTGCAGTGCGGAACAGGATACGGAAACACCAGAACAAACAGCAGAAGACCCCAGCCAGCTTCACAAAGCTGGTGCTGGGAGGCAGATCTGCATCAGGTCTGCAAAGTAATGAACAGCACTGCCTCACCTAGAAGCAAGGTGAAAATCTGTTGCTGAATACATTAAATTAACGCTGGCACAAGTCCTGACCCTGATCTTACTCATTTCACTCCAGACAGGACTGTACCTGAGCTTATGTATCTCAAAACACTGCAAAATCTGTCACACAAGTGGCAGTGTAAAATACTGACATTATTATTTAAAATACCTGTGACCTTTATGCTTATTATATATTATGTCCTAAAATCTAGTCATTTAAAGCTCACATTCATTAATGCTTAAGCCAACAGCTTCTTAATGGCTTAAATTTGCCTTAATTAATTCTAATATTCTACAATTTGCTCTATTACTTGCTACCCCTTTTGGGAGAAAGGGCCGTATTTCCCGTTCTGTAAATAAACATTATTTATTAGAATCAAGATTTCTTTCCCCCATAGTTGTTACAGAGAACATCCCCCCTCCTTAATGTTGTTTTTGTGAATATACCAGTTGTGTGAATAATAGGGTCGTCAAGACAGCTGACATTTACCAAGGTGTCAGGAATATTTAAAATTGTAACAGGTGGGATAAGAAGATGTATTTTCTGCTTTTTTTTTAAATGTAAGTCTCGTGTCTTCAAAATATTTTGCAGAAATTTTCTGCTTTAAAAAATGGAAGTTGAAAATGTCATCCATTGAGTTGTTGAAAATAATGGTAAACTTTGAATGAATTTTCAGCAAACTCTGTCAGGGACAATATGTGCTATTTATAAGATGTTTGCTTGCTTGTTTGTTTGTTTATTACTACTGACATTTTAGAAGAATCTAAATATCTCATAAAATCAAATAATTTTATCCCACTTCAAATGCAAGCTGCTGTTCCAGTGTTCAGTAAGGTATGGTGCCTGTTCAATTCAGTTGGTTTTGTCCTCTTACCAGCATATTGAATATACTTTTGGCTTGCATTTTAGTATTCTTTAATCTAAACAATGAAAGCCAAAGCTGGCAATTTCCTCCATTGCCATGCATATATTTCCTGATAGGAACAAAATGTGAAACTTAACTTCAGCTACGTGCCAAGCAACCAGGGCAAAGCCAGGTTTGTAGAAAGAGAGATTATTTTTTGTTTAAATTTGTATTGTTTAAACATGCATGCTTTGAGGCACTCAGTCCTTTCTGAAACTCAGAAAAGGCACCAGCCTGAAATAGAAATAGCAACCTTGCATTGCTGTGGGTTCAGAGGGAGGCTGAAAATCCAATTTCATGTTCAGCTGCATTGTGTCTTTCTTACAGCCCTTGTGAGCACGGCTTTCCCAGTGCCTGCAGTGGGAGCTGCAGAAGCCGGCAGTGAGTGCTACAGGGACTGATCCGTGACGTTTCCCTGACATTTAGTAGCCTCACATCAGTTCTTGTTGAGCGTATTCTGAACCACCCCCAGTATGTTATGTTTATAATTCTCAGGGGGTATTTCCTTATCATTAGTCACAGTTTACAAATGGTTTTCCCCTCCTGGATCTCTTGAAACTGTCTAATTCTCACTCTGAAATACTTGCCACTACTATCTGCTTGTTTCTCTTGGTTGTGAACAGAAAATGTCTTGCATCTATTGTCTTGCAATACGGAAAATTTGACACAAGTCAAACAGAGAGACTCTGACCAAATCTGGAGAAGATGGGCTTAATCCTATCTCAGTGCTGTACTTCCCACCTGAACAAGTGATTACAATTTATGATGTAACATACTGGATCAAAGTTATAATATATTGTACTGTATACAGCTTACTTAGGAAACCTGCAGGTACCACCCTTTCATGAATAGTTCTTCATTTAATAAAATAGTTTTGACTTGAAAAAAGCAAATGATGAGTAACAGCTATTCCTACAATTAGTCAGGCAAGGTATGCATGTGTCGGTCCGGCGTTCAGCTGGAGCCGGGATTTGGGATGGGCCCGGTGTTTGTACTTAGCACGGATGCAGGCTTTCTCTGTGGCTGTGATACACTGCAGCAGGGTGAGCAGTTCTGTCTTGGGTTAAATTGCTGTTTCTTACCTGCTGGCTATTGCCCTTCAATGCCAAATATGTTACAGACTGTACATTCTGCAAATCACAGTTCAATTCTGCTATAATTGATAAACCAAACAGGACTGAACTTTTAGGAAAAAAAAAAAAGTTAGCAACAGGATAAAAAGAATGGGACTGATTGTCTAACAGGCACAAGTCCGACACCAGGGCTTGAAAAAAATCACAGTCATCTTCAAGGATGCAGTGACACTTCTAATCAGCATTTCTTCTTACAAGGGAAGGTGTTGCTGATTGCTCAGCGCCTGTCAGGACTGAGCTGATGGGAACTCATAGCCTGCCTGTTATGCTGGGAGTGAGATTCGTTGATTCATTTCTTCATCAAAAAATAAGATTAATGGGGAGCTCTTGAAGTCTGGGCAGTACT
This sequence comes from Chlamydotis macqueenii, assembly GCF_036417535.1. Classification (NCBI taxonomy): domain Eukaryota; kingdom Metazoa; phylum Chordata; class Aves; order Otidiformes; family Otididae; genus Chlamydotis; species Chlamydotis macqueenii. Next base: position 4,444,412 of record NC_141566.1, read on the forward strand.
GTAAGTATGTATAGGAAGTTACAAATCCCATCCCTGACTCCTTCCAGGCAGACCAGGCTGCTCCTCAAAGTCTTTCCAGGCACACGAGGGGCTGGGGCAGTGGTTGCAGCACGTAGCCATCTAGTGCTTGGTGTCCTTCCCAGTCCCGATGCTGTCTCCGTGCTGACACTCTGACCTACCATGCGGTCTCGTTATACCCCAGGGACGTGATACTCTTCGGCTCTGCTCCCTCTCAGAGTCTCAGGAAGGGCAGGGAGCATTTGCCTTTGATCTGTAATTGTTCTCCTGTCGCAAAGACACCCATGGGATGCCGCAAAATACCAACGCAAGTTCGCTGTGGCAGATTTCCTGCTATGACAAATTTCTACAGAGTCCTGCCAAAATGCTCACTGCTCACTTTGCGCAGATCGCCTATTGTTGCACGCTGCTCCTCTTACCGAGCCGCCTAATAGCAACCATAACGGCTGAGTCAAGGAGCTCTCGTTTGACCCGTAAATGAGAGACACATTGTCATAAGCAAGGGCGTCTCACCAGGAAAGCAGCCTTCACAATGGCAGGAAATATCTGCCAGACAAGAGAAAAGGGAGCTGGTCCAGGCGCTGGAGCGCTTGTGTGATTTTTGGACACCTGGTCTTTGCTTCAGGCTTCCTGTGTGACTTGGAGCAAGCCATCTGAGCATCTGAATCCCTTTTGTACCTTCTCATATGTTTCTAAACGGGTTCAGGCATGCCAGTTGGAACTAGGAGCCTGGATAACTTTGTGCGTCTGCCCCTAAATTTCATTGCACCCCAACCCCTTGTTTTTAGGGTGGGAACACCAACATTATCTGCCTCCCTGGTCTGTAGTGAGGATAACACTATCAAACGTTAACAAGATTCTTTGAGAACTTAAGGATATCTTAAATATAGCTGCATATTAATAATAAATAAATATCTTACGGTATGAAGTTGGCTCTCTTTGGCACTGTAAAAGCTCCACTGAATAAAGAAATTTCCCAGCGGTGCAGAACTCGTGTACGTACAGAGGAGGGTTGCGTTTCCACCTGTAGTGACATTCACTGTCTTCTCAGGGACGGTCACCACAACACCGCTGACATGGCCTGTGGACAGTAAGCGTGGTGAGGAGAGATCAGGCAGGGCCGACCCGGGGAGCTGAGCGGGAGTGCCTTGCTCCCTGCGTTATTGATGAAACCTGTAGGACATGTCCACACGTTCTCCTTCTCAGTACAGTTTCCCCTGGGCTTTGTGTGGGAATTTTAGTGATAACAAACTGGGAGTGGGGAAAAGCTAACAAGCAAATAAATCCCCCAGCATACCTGTGCCCTTAAAACAAATAATAATCTGAAAAAGCAGGGTTTGTAAAAACGTACTTGTTCTCACCTGCAGAGACTTGTCGTCTCACTGAGAGCCTGTGGCTCAACCGAATCTTCCTCCTGCACTCGCAGTGCTCTCCTGCACCTCGCACTCTCACTCACGGCTCTAGCCCCCTTTTACAAGCTTCTTGCCCTCTTTTTTTTTTGCAGTTATTCCTTTAGATGTCTGATCTCATTTACTGCAGATCACCATCTCCTATCGTCTTGTCTCTTCTACGTTCTGACTCGGACTCGGTGGCACTGTCGAGTTCTCCCAGGCTGGAGGCCAGCAGCCTTTCTCCACTTTCCTTTTGCTAATTCTCTTTTGTTTGGGTTTCTTAGGGCTTACATGCAGAAGCTGTTCTTTTCCAATGCTTTTACATTGGAAATGTCAACCTAAGCTTTTTGGAACTGTTTTTATTATGTGGGTTGTGAGAAATTCTGTGATAACTTGATCAACCCTTTCTGCTGTGCTCAAAGCAGAGAGGGAGCAAACATAACTTGTGAGCCCTTTCCCATAATATTCCAATCAATCTTGGCTACAGAGCCCTATAAATGAAAGGAATTGAGCACCATCTTACAGTACTTATCTGTTTCTGTCCTCCATATAAGTTACTAGCAACGGTGACATATGGCAAGAGAGCTAGAGCTGTAAGAAAAATATGTCTGAATTTCAGGGTTTTGCTAGATCACCGGGTCCAGTTATAAAGCTACTGTCTAAAGATTCTGAAGGAGAATATGTTTCTTTTGAAGGTGATGGAAATCATAAGTCTTTCAGAGCTTTGTATGCAAAACAGGCAAGGTGAGAACTTCATGTTATAATAATAATTTTCACACTGTCTATGGTGGTGGTGGCTAGGATGAGAACTAACGGGTTTAAACTACAGCAAGATTTACATTCCATGTGTAGACAGTCTCACGGGAATGACTGGAGATTGACCTAAATGTGTCAAGCCTGCCTGGGGAAAAGAGGGGATGCCCGTGCTGGCTGCAAGTCCTGCTTGTCCTGTGAGTTCACAGTAGCTTAATCCTTACTGAGATCTAATTTAAAAGCTGTGTAATGTTATTTTACATATCTCAGTTCACTGTTCTCAGCTTTAAGAATTAGTGTTGGACACAGGATGATAGTTTCTTGCCACAATAATACTTCCAGGTTTACATGTATTTATTTTCTGCTCTTTGCAGCGTTAAAGCTACGGTCTTTCAACACAATGTCAGTTGTCTACTGAAAACATCAATTTTCCAGTCATCAGCTCCACGTATTTCCTTTATCGTTTTCTGGTTTTGGAGTCACGAGTGCCACAGAGCCTGGCTGTTATAAGCTTTTCTAGAAGAAATTAATTTTAGCGGCAATGACTCCACAAAGCATTCTCGTTTCCGTGAAGCTGTGTATTTTGAAGAAATCCATTTAGTTGAAATAGGCTTCACTTTAGTCAGAATATAAAGCCAAAACCTCTCACTGTCCAGCAAGGCTATTTAAAACCATCACTAATTGTAAGATGGAGGTTTTGACTGGAAATGGAGTGAACTGGACCTGCAGAGCCTGTTCCCTCGTCACGGAAGTCAATGGGAATTTTGCTTTGCATTTCGTTCACTGTTTAGTTTCAAACTCATAATCCCATTTCATACATACAGGCCTTTTGGTTTCAAGGAAAAAAGCGCATGAGTAAGAAGTAACTCAATGAAAAAAGCTAGTGTGAACAGGACCATAACTTGTTAAAAATAGTTGATCCATGTCTTTTAGTCATCAGTATTACGGTAAGACCGTTTCCGTGCTACAGAGAAAGTCATTGCAGTATGTATGAAAAATAAAGCTTAGCACATTTCAAGGAAATGTCCTTGAAACATGAATAATATATAGTCTTTAATATACCATAGAATTCCTAGGTTCCACAAAGTATTATGTCCTCACCTAACTTCAGGGAAACCTAGAGGATTATTTGCATGCTTAAAGTTAAGCATCCCCCAAAAATTTTTGGTGGGGGTGGGACCGAGGCAGCATTTCCCAGGGCTGTTATCAAGGGGAGACACAAGCCAAATGTGAGAACCTTAACCTTGAAACGCTTGACAGATCCTAATGCTCTATGTGAGAGCTCTTTGCCACTTCCTAGCTTTAGAGCAAAGCTAAAATTCTCCTCTTGAGCAAAAAAACTCTTACCAGCCCATGGTCAGCTTGCAGTGAGTGCAGAAAATGGCATAGTGTTATAGCCATGACTTTCATTCCATCCTGAAATAAATCGTGAATGTTCTCCTAGTTTGCCGGTCAGGTTCACCTGCTTTCTTATTTCAACAAGTTCCTCTATTGCTCTTTAGTGCTATTTCAGTCAGTTTGTTTTTCTTACCTGTAAGGATGGCTAGAATTGGAAAGATCTTCAGCATCGTTGCAAAAATCATCTTGATGTTGGGAGAGAAGAGAGATGAGATGCTGCTTCTGCCTTCAAGTAAAGCTCAACTGTTGTTTTTTTAAGTGGGTTTTGTTTTCCTTATCAGCTGTGTATCAACACGTCATTAAGCTCTTTCATTCTCCTTCTTTATCACGTGTGTGCCTTTCTCCGACTAGTGGTGTGACTGTTCGGTTGAAACCATTCTGTGGGGTTTGAGCAATTGGGGGTTTTGTTAATCATAAACCTTTCAATCAGACAAGCCCAGATTCTCCCACTTTTACCAGGGCCCAGCAGTATTTGCCTACCTAAGTACTGCTACTGAGGACAAGAACAGTGTTTGTGGAGCTATTTAACGATCAATCTGATGACCAGTGTTGGAGTCAGACCGAATGTGAATACGGAATGATCTTTATTTCCTGTTAATTCTATAATTTATTTTTTTTTAATGGGCCTGTGGAGATAATATGTTGTTAGTACATTTTCATTTTAAAACATATTTATCATACGGTTTTATACAGAAGGATTACATGGGACTCATGATGGCCTTGAATTTTCCATATTGAACTCATCAATAAGGCTTTCTTTACTCCGTGTCATTTGACGGAGGCTATTTTAAAGCCCCAAGCTGCGATGGGAGTAGCTGGTTCTGTGTACACAGCCAGATGTCAGTGAGGAGCTGAAGACGTAACAGAGGGCAGCATTGCCTTTTAGATGTGTGCCTGTACCAGGGCCCAAGACAGTTAAAATGCTCCGTGACTTTTTTTTCCATGCTTGTTGAAAACATGGGTCTAGTTCCTGCTGCAGCTGGGGAAGCCCTTTTTGCAGGTGGGGCTCAACATCTGGCCATGTGTGGTTGGAGGGGGGAGGTATGCCCCAGGCTCTTCCTCGTCTCTAACGGGATGTGGTAGTGGATTCTTCAGCATAGAAGTGGTGAGTTACTGGTGCGTCAGTTACTGTTGGGATCAGGTTTATGGACTTAGGTGAATTTTATTCTGCCAGATATTTCTGTGCATGGCAGATGCCTGAATAATCTCTGGGCAGATGTCAGGGTTTGATTATATTCTTATATAAGCCATCTCCAAAAGTTTTCTAAAAGATGTCTTTTCCTTAGTTCTGACTGTCAGCACTTCACACAGCATTCCCACTGGGTGGGCAGTGCTTGTGTTTTAGTGATAGGGAGGACAAGTCTTGGAACAGTTAATTGTCTCATCCAAGGATGCAAAGGTGACCTAGAATCCAAAAAGGAATATGTACTTTGAAAGACTGAAAATCAAATTCAGGTTTCTTCCAAAACGTGAAAAATGTTTAGATTCACCTTAACTAAAGAAGCATGGAGGGATCCCAGATGCGCAAGGGAAGTCCTCACTGGCTTTGCCCAGGTCAGCCAAAAATGGGAGCTGCTGCTGTTTTCCAGTCCTTTAGCTATGGATGAGCACAAACGATCTGACCGTGAGCACAACCTGCAGACCCATTTCAGTGATCGCCTGTGGCAGCTCCATAATACCCAGCAGACTCTGATGAGTAGCTCACAGAGCATTGACCCTTTGCAAAAGACAGCAATTTTCAAGAAGACGCAAAAAACGTTGCCACCCCACACTGCAGGTCAGCACACACCTGCGTGATCCTGTGTCTTTCCCACAATATCAGTGTGTCCTCTAATTCCCTCTCATTTATCAACACCGAAGTCCTTTCTCTGGCACGTAAGGTACCCTCAGCTAATATATGTTTTCTCCCTGTTGTATTCATTTTTTGTGAATTAAGTCTCTGAAAGATGACAGAACTCCATTCCTGGAGGGTGAAATGCTCAATTTGACCTGAGAACAGGAGCCAATAACACAGCTTCTGCGCTAATATGTGCCTGCTTAAGCTTGGGATGCAGGGCTGAGATTCCCAATTACGGAGCGGGTATATCTCGTTGCAAATTATTACAGCCATCAATCCTGTTTTACAGAGGATACTGAACACCAGTAGCCTTTACTTTTGACTATTACCAGCCTGGGGCTCATTTCACACCGTCAAACCAGAAGCGTGTACCCTAACGCTAATCTCCCAAGCCATCCAGGGTTATTCTCCTGTGAAGGTAATAGATGGTACCTGTCAGCTGCTGGTTTTGCTTCTAGCTCGTTGCTACTACAGCAGCACTGTCCACTCAAACGTCACCTTCGGAAAAGAACCGAGCACAGGAAGCAAAATCTGGTTTGCTCTGATGACGGTTAAGGTTAAGTTACAGTGGGATGACCAAGAAGCTCTCGCTTACACTGCGGGCCGTCAGCTAAGAGGAGTGAACAGCCCAGCATGCAGCAGCGGCAGCAGTGGCTTTGCCATGGGTGGAGCAAAGGCTCTTATCTGGAGATAAAATGGAAGGTGCCAGTACCAGGAACTGTGTGTTAACAGACTTTGTGACTCAGATCTGTGTACACTGAAACGTATTCAGAAATGTTCCCTTCCAAGCAACTCCCTTGTATTCACTCTATAAATAGAAGTGTCAGTCATTAAAAAAATGAAGCCCAGAGGCACACCCAGAGCAAGGCAGCATCGCCCAGGCAAGCACCGCCGTGATACTCAGGGCTTGCTTCTGTTGTCCTCATACCCAATTTAAAAACTTCCTGTAGAATTCTGTATTTAACTTGACAAAGCTCAGCAGCACTTCAACCGCTTTGTCTTCCTGAAATAACGCTAAATATTTGATTTTTCAAAGGCACCAAACCCAGCATGACGTGATTTACGAAGCTCTCTAGTTCAGTGTTGCATCTGATTGCTGAGGATGAAGAGTGTAATTAGAGATGCAAACAAGTACAGTGAAAGAGCTGCTTTAAGCCTCTAAATCCATCATTAGGTTGACTTTCAGATGCACTTCACAGTTTGCTTGTTTGTTGCACAGCCTCATTTGTTGCCTAAAAAATATTTATAAGCTTTTGCTGGAGTGTTTGCTGCCTAAAAGTTAATTCATGAGCTCGCTGTTATTTTCAAGCTCAGAGGGTGAAAGCCCGTAAAGGTACCAATAATATAAACTCTTCTGAGGAGAGCACCATGGCTTGTCACCTCAAAGTAACTTGATCAGAAGTATAGTTAATCCTCTGTATCCACTTCCATGCGCTTATTATCAAAAAAGCACAATCCCATTTCCTTGTAAAGGTGCTGGATTGGTCTTTCTATGTTGTCCCTTTTCTCACTCCAGAAAGAAGTACTTTTTCCTTTTCACCATTCAAAGGCAGGTTCCCCTAGAGCAAACCCTTTACCCAAAAGATAAAGCTGTCTGTTGGGTGCAGACAGGCATCACCCCAAAGCTGGCTGCGCTCTGCATCCTCACCAGCGTGCTAAGGAGTAACGCCTGAGGAGCACTTCCACTGTGTATGAATTTTTATTTTATACGTGAGCACTAGTCAGCTCAGGTTTATCTGCACTGTTCTCCTGGTCGGTGGCTGACATGATCCCTAGACTACCCTGTCATTTGAAGGTTCTCTGACTCCCCAAATCCTTCCCACCACAGCCTTGTGCTTCCCATTTCCCTGTTTCAGTACTGTCCCCACTGGCATTTCCAGCACAACCCTGTGATTTCTGTCCCACTCCTCAGAGACGCTGTGGGCTGTGCACGTCAGCTGGAGGCTGGAGGACTTCATGGGAAAGGAAAAGGACTGAACTCCTTCCCCAGCACGATGTCCCGTGGACCCATCCCTGTCATGTAACTCATCCCAGACACCAAGGCTGCCTTCATCACTGGAATTGCTTTGCTGATAACTTCACGATGGCTCGTTTTGCTTATGGCAGGGGTTACCGTAAAATTACACACAACTCTCCAGAGAAGGCTGCGTTGGCACCATTACTTGGTGGCCTCAGCCGTCTGCAGAGGAACACTTGTAAAGAGCCCTTTGTGGAGATACACTCTGAAAGTTTTCAGGAAAAATCAGATGTACCCTTCCATCTTTCTTCTCTTCCCAACCAAGGAAAGGTGCGCATGTCAGCACCTGGATACATTTGTGGATCTGGCTCAGGCCTTTTGGGTTGATGGTAACACCCCTCCTGCCTTCCCTGCCTTCTGTCCTGAAAAAAAAGCATAAAAAAGCAGAGAAGCAGCTGCTCATGGTGCTGCCCCAGATCTCCTGGGGATGCCAGTGTAGCATCCACGGGACCCGGAACTGCGCTGCCTGCGATTGTGCTGGACTCGGGTGATGGGAGTGCGGAGAGAGTTCTGTTGCAGAAGCAGAGCGATGGTTGTGCAGCAGTTGTGGTGTCGGTATAAATGGTGAGTTTTTCCCCCTCGTTTGGCAGGTGAGCTGTGCACCACGAGTGCCCTGACTGACGCAGGCTGAAGATTGACTTTCTAACAAGAAGTGCCGCCTTCAAATGATGCGTTTACGTGGCTCAGGTGTCAGAACCAAAGCAAGCTCTCTGCTCCGTGAGAAATCACGGAAAAATGATTCCATATTTGTAGAATTGCTGTCCCCTTGAATGTGCATTGGCTGCAAAACCTTTTCACTGCGTACGATTAACTCCCGCTGTTATTTCTTTTTTTTCCCCTTGTTCTTTTACATGTAGTTTCAAAATTGAAGCTAATAAAGCAAAACAAAACGGAAAATTCACAGCGGGGATCTGGGGATTAAACTGTCTACCAACCTTGTCGGAAGGAAAGGTCTTTTTTCTAATGATCATTTGCATTTTCATAGGTTAACGATTTCTGAACTGTTCAGTGATATCATGCTTTGAGTTTGGCAGCATTTGTTGTACTTGTCTAAAGTGAAAAATGCTTTCAGCTTAGGAGTGCATATAGCTGTATAATTTATATGGTGCCTCCTTCCCTTAACAGGTAGGATAATGTAATTTTAGGATTGCTGTGCCAAATTTAAACCTGGCATAAAAATCATGCAATTGCACTGAGCTCTGTGGTTTCCACCTGCTTCTGCCATCTCTGAAATGGAGGGCTTAGGTGGATAGATGTTGTAACAATGTTAGTGTTTGGTGCTTTTCAAACAGACCAAATGAATACAAGGCAATCTCATTCTTTATTTTTTAAAATAGCTAGTTTTTATTTCTCACTCTTTGGAGGGAATACTTGGACACAGAGACCTCAGCCGCTCCCTACTTGGAGTAGGAATTGCTGAAATCTCTTTGCTTTTGGCATGCTCCAGTTTAGGAAAGAGCCTAAAGCAGCCTCTGGTGTCTGGGGATTGCTTTGCCTGTCCGAGTTTCACCTGGTGCTGATAATCCTTGTCATTTTACTTCTCATAACTGGCAGCTGGAGGGAACTGGACTCTCCAGGAGAAGCTGGTCTGTGTCCAGGCTCTGCAATGCGCTGCCCTCTGAAGGAGCCTGAATTCAGTGAGACTGCCTGGCATTTTTCTTGGGGAGGTGGAATAATAGTTGTATATGCCATTAATTATTAATTAATGGTTGTGTAGCTCACTTTCTCTCAGCTGCTCTTCTCCCAGCGTGCATGCCGTGGGGTCCCCGGTGGCGGCTGGAGCCGGCACCCGGCTTCCCACCGCTGCTCCGGCACCGGCTCCTCGAGGTGGGATGTCATAGGGTGTTTTCCCTGGGAGACTCCGGATTCCCCGAAGCCAGGCGGTGCTTTGCAAATGCTGCAGTCCGTTCAGGTGAGCACGCCAATGCCAGGTGAACTCAGGGCGACTGCTTGCTTAGTGCCTGGTTTTGAAGAGACTTTTCCTTTTGATTCCCAGGAGCTTCCTACTGGGAGCAGGTTCCTTTAGTTGGTTTTAATTCTCAGGAAGAATTATACGATGCTTCCTATCCTGTTTGGTTAATAATCTCATTAGAGTTGTCTTAATTATTTTAATTACACCAAGTATGATTGTGCAATGGTGTGATGTGATGTTGTCGAGCAGAGGATCAGCTAACCTGAGTAAAAAACAGTGCGGAAAACCGGCAGAGATAAACCTAAGCACTTTTTTTTTTTTTTTTGTCATGCCTTTGATTTGCTTGTGGCAGGCAACCAAAGTTATTCATCAACCGATCGGGACTCAGATCCTGTAGCCCGGCAGCTTTGTTACACGCCCTGAATTAGCAGCTGGAATTCTTTGGAAGCACTTGTTATCCTTCGGTGATCAAGCAGGCAGTGGGTTGGCAAACTGAAGGGAAGTAATGGAAAACGAAACTGTCAGCGGCCCGTACATCATGGGAGCAGCTCGGAAGGCAACCGCTCAGATTACTTCATCTGAAAAACACATGAATCTTAATTGCGTAGGGTGTAGCCTTTGAAGAACAACCATCTAATCCAGTTGTACACAGCAATTTGATTCAAATGAGCTAATAAAAGCAGTGGGAGAGCCTGGCCTGGCGCAGTTACGTCCCTGTCACGCCTTCACTGGCGGCAGCGGGGTTTCGCAGCTGTGCAGAAATGTCCCATTGGTGGAGAGCCCGCTGAGCCGTGGCTGGTAGCTGTGGCACACTGCACCCCAGCCCTTGCCCCGCAGCCCGGCTCTCCCTCGGGCAAGGAGCGTGCTTGGCTCGTGCTGCCTATGGCCAGGCGGCATCCCGCACGTTTCCTGCGTGCGGCCGCGTCCTTGCTCCCACGTCGTGGCTGGCTTCGCCCGAGCACAGCCCAGGGCACCGTGCGGTGCCGACCCAGGAGGCTCCGTGCCCGTGGGCACCTGGGGTGCTGCACACCTGGGCTGGGCTCCTCCTCGCCTGTGCGGCTGCAGAGCGCTCGACTCGCTGAAACAATCTTGATTTATAATCTACTCTGTAATTCCCAGGCTCTCAGAAGGAAAAAGCAAAAAGCTGCAGGCTTGTACAGGCATCTCCAAAGAATCAAATTGCTTTGTGAAATTATCAGAAGTGTAGTGAGGCTCTTCATGCTCTTTTCCTCCCCAAACAGTGAGTGTTGCTTCTGTGCCAGAGATGATGTAAAACTCCTCCTGGGTGGCCTTTTCCATGATGTTCAGTAAGTAAAGTGAAATGTTCTTGGAGCCTGTATGAAATGCTGAAAAGCTTCCAATTCTATAAGCAGACAGCCCCTAGAAGGAAATAATGGCTTAAAATCTGGTGCAAGGACTTATTTCTTGGCACCACTGATGTGACTGGTATTGAATTAGCAATTAGCTTTTTGTTCTGCCCCTTTTCGTTCTGCAGGTTAATGCCGTATGTCCAGCCAGGACCGTTCCACTCAGCATCCGTCACGGTCGCTGTCTTTGCATCTCTAGAAAAAGCTGTTTTCAGTTCACTCTGATTTTGGGAGTCAGGTCACACCGCAGCTGACAACTGACCCGTAGCAGATGGATTAGAGCAGTTGTACATTGCTAACAGTAATTACGTGTAATTAAAATGCCTTCCTGGGACAGCATAACCCTGACCTTGCAAACGATCATTTTGCAGGCTTGATTTTAGTCCCGAGGTGTCAGGGAGACCGCTGCAGCGTTGAAGGCAGGCACGTGCGTGTGGCTGTGGGAGCAGGGCTGAGGACTGAGGGAGAGGAGGACGCCGCAGAGCACGCGTGCTGTAGAAAGCTGCTTTTTGGCCTCTGTGTTTCGTCAGGACAATATGTTGCGTAGGGGAGACATTGACCTAAGGTGCACCAGGATTGTGAAGTTTGTCATGAACCGTGTCTTCGTTAATGGTTTTCCCTAAATCCCCAGCTCTGGGCGTCGTGGTGAATAATGACTGAAAGGTCAGTTTATGTTTGCTTTTTCTTTAAGGAAAAGTTTTTTCTGCCTTTTGGTTGCATGGAAAAATCTTAAAATAGTTCCAAATATACTCTAAAAGAGCAAACTCAGATACAACATACAAAATTTTTATTTTTTAAAGTATTTTTAAAAATATTTTCATTATTTTAATGATCCTGTTCATGGTTTTTGACTCTTTGGAGTGGCTCCACTGAAGCACACAGCTACCATGAGTATGTCATCATATGGCTTTAGAAAGGGTGAAAAACCATTAGCAGCTTCTTGCAGTTTGGACTTCAAAGCCAACCAGGACAATGCCTCTTCCTGATTGTTCTGCTTCAACATTGTATTAACAACAATAATAATAACAGAAATATAGTTGAAAATTAGTTGATAGTTTCTAGAAAGAAATTTATTGGAATAATATAATCTCTCTTGCAGTTGAAATGCCATTCATAGGCTGCTTGCATTTTTGCAAATGTCTCCTTTCTTAGAACACAAACTGAACAAAGGGATGAACATAAATGGTGTGGGAGTTCATCACAAGGGCTGGCTCTCGACGATTAAAAAGGACTTGTTTAATTGTGATTGAGCATAAAGCCACGTGACATCTTTTATACGCCTTAAAGGTGTTATCCCTCGTTGTAGCAGCTTAATTTCCACTTCCAAAAAACATGCAGCAAATATTTCCTGTTTCCTTAGAAAATGCTGGTTTTGTAGTCACATTCCTGTAAGCAAACTCATTTTGTGGAATAGTCCCTCAAGGCAAATACAGCAAAAGCAATACTTCCTCTAGGCAAATATCAGCATAATGCATGTAGGCTTTTAAAAAAAAATATTTTAATAATATAAAATTCTGTCAAAGTCCTGTTTTATTCCATGAATATTAATAAACAGCCTATTTTGATAGCTTTTTTTTTTCAGTACAAAAGCTTTGTGTACGTTAGTGGTGTAAAACCTCGTTGCGCCCGTTTGAGACGGGAATCCTCGCAGGGAAGCGTCTCAGCCTGGCTTGGTTGGGTGAAGGGAGCAAGGGAACCTGTTCTGTTGTAAGGCGACAGGGAAAAAAGTACTCCTGATTTTTTGTAATGAGAAATCATCTTCAAACTAATGTGCCTTTTTGAAAAAAAAATAATTATGAAGAAATGGCCGAAGTGAGAGACTGGACGAAAGCTTGTATACTGGTGAAGAAGCCATCTGGAGAGTATCAGCTTTCACAACATAGGAAGTCTGCGCTCATTTCTGGGGAAGTTAGTCCTTGGGACGTCATCTGAGTTCATACTGGGAATGATGCACAGAGGCAGCTGAGATTTTGAACTTTGCCTGCAGTACGCTGCGCGCTGTGCAGCACTGGTGATAAACATCATCTGTGGGGATGTGCCACCGTGCGTAACTCTGTCCTTCACTTTTATTCACTGGAGTTTATTCGCTTGCAGGCTAATGTAACAGCAGATATTCTCATTCAGTGGAGAAACATCTACTCCTTTTTTTTTTTTGTATCTTGGAAACTGCTTCACCTTTGTGTTATCTTTTCTTGTGTGGGACCACCCTGCAGTGTAGCCTTTACATAGGACACCCTGTCAGAACCAAAGAGAAATCCAGTTTTAAAATGTGATTTGGACTGCAAGAGGGCAGCAAACTCACTAATATATCAAATAAACCTCTATATGAAAGAAGATTTATTGTTTGCTTGTTTTTAAAGGCATGCCAGGATGTGTTCCCAACAGCAGAGACTCTATTGTTTCCTCTTACAGCACAGGGCATTTTTAAAGCCAGTTAGCAACAAACACGTATCTCTGATGGCTTCCTGCTGATGCAAGGGGAGCATGCAGCGCATCCAGAGGGCAGGGATGGGACAGTGTGTGGAAGGGATCTCAGGAAATGTCACTTTAACCATCAACAGCACATTTCTGTCTGAAAACGGTAAACCTTTGCTGGTTGCCTCTCTTTGAGAAGTCACCTTCTGCTCCATGTTGCCTTCTGCTGTGACCTGGGTCACTGCATGTCTTGGAAGCCAGAGAACAGATTTCTCCAGATGCTTTTTGCCATGGGCACCGAATGTCTAGCCTAAATCCTGAGTTCAGCACAGCAAACCTGGAGCGACAGCGGTGGTGAGAGCAGCTGCATAGCATTTCCTTTTCTATGGTGGTTGCACTCTCTTGTAGCACTGCACTCAACCTAAACACATATGGCCACAAATATATGTATTGCAACCAGAGCAGTATCCATCAGGTTAGAATCAATGCTGGTTTATCTCGTGCACATGTAGACTCTCACCTGTTTGCTCTACCAACACTGATCAGTATCAGTCTTGACATACGATTGGAGATCTCAGGCTTGTTGGTCTGTTTTCCAGATGGATTTTCCTTGTGCCCACCAGGTTTTGACAGGTTACTTGGCTTTCTGGACACTGGAATGAAATAAGGCTTTAAAACCCACCGGTGGTCTCAAAGGAGTCTGGTTTGGGACCAGAATCCACTCCTCTCATGTTGAAGCAGGACTCCCTGGCCACGTTGTCTCATTTCCTTACTTAGTCAGTGAAAGGAGATGAGGCAGCTCAGGAGGGAGGTCCACACTCTTCCTCGCCTGTGGCAGGATGGGGTGATTCATCCCTACAGGTAAACCCCACCTCTAGTAACCAGCTCTTCTCACTGCAGGTACGAGTCTGGACCTTGCCCCAGGAACGGAGTGCAGACTCCAGCACCTCCTGTCACTCCAGCCATGGGTGGCTGTGTGGCTTTGCCATCCCACTCTGTCACGGGTAGCCGGGATGAACGTAGCCCTGGGAACACTGTTGGCTTTGCTGTAAGCAATTAGGAACATCTTTCCCAGGACTTGGGCCACAGGATTTGTAAGCCTCTCAGAAAGTTCTCTGAAACATGAGCCAAATTCTCTTTTAAAACTGTTATTTTTTTTTAATCTTACAATGCTAGCAGTGCTGAACAAGATAGTATCAAAAATCTTTTGCAGTTCTCACTGCCAGCCAGTACAGATTTATACCTTACAGTGGAAAGGACACAGAGCCTCAGTTTTCAATTAAAACATCTCAGCTTTTCATCAGTAAAAATTGAGGTCCACAGTGCCAAATAAAATAAGGCCAGGTTCTGAGCTGGTTTAAATTGGATGAGCTCCAGGTAGCTTCAATTGACCTGCACTGAATTTTACTTACTGGATTTTGGCTGTTAGGTGACTTTCCTTCTCTAACCAAGTAAGACATAGAGCAGGCTTGCAAAGGATGTGTCTGAAGAGGCGCATTGCTGTTCCGCACCTGTTTTGTCCTAGAGTCACAGTTCCTGCAGACGCAAGTAGGATCCTGCTCATACACAGATTTATCGGTTTTTTTTTCCCTCCTTTGGAGTCTGCATTTACATTTATGGGTTGCTGGTGGAGCATTTGCACTAATGGGCAGGGGATTTTTATCTGTTTCTTTATTCTGGCATGCTGTAAACTAAAATTTGAACACCCAGTAAACAAAACTGAGAGGCAGTTTGTTCCCAGTATAATATTTTTGTGACAAGACAGTGGGAAGTAAATGGCATCTACAAGTACTGTGTTCTTCTCTTGGTGCTCCCAGTCATTTTAGCACTGCATTTGTGTAGCTGGGGAGGAAAGTTACAGAGACCCATTGGGGTAGCAAAAATTTGAGTGAAAACCCCCAACGAAATAGTTGCTGGTGATTTTATCATGCTTCCACATTTAGGTTCCTCTAACACTGAGCCGAATCATGAAGAAACGCCGAGAGCATTTATCCCACTGCTATATATTTTTCAGCTATCTTTTGGCAGCCTCTTGAAAGTCACAGCTAAAAATACTGAAAACACTCTGGGCTTAATGGGATTTGAGTTAAGAAAAAGGATGGCATAGGAAGAAAAAGACTGAGAACAACGAGCTGTGCTATGGCTGTGCTTTACTGAGGTCCCGACGTAGGCAAGGCAACAAAAGGACTGTGCAGACAAGTTAAGGTGCACCTGATCTAAAGAGGAGTCATCCACTGTACTCTGAAAAGTTGTGGTTTTGAGGGACTTTTCTCCCTTACTGGAATACGAATTAAGAAATCTGTGTCGCTTCAACAAGGACACAAGGGGACAAAGCTCCCCCAGATCCCTGGCAGAGCAGTCACTCCTAAAGGTTATTGCAGAAGCACTGGTGTCTTGAGGCAAGCCCAGGGCTGTTTGAGAACCTACTGGAGGCTTAAACATCCCCAAGTCCCCCCTTCTCCCAGCTTTCCCCTCTGGGCTGGGTGCCCCAGGGCAGTGGGGGGGATCCTCGATCAGACCCACAGAGCCAGAGACACTGGCCCAGCTGAAGGATGTCCGGTCTGCTTTCCCAGGGACAGAGGTTTATGCGCTTGGGCAGTTTTGTCCTTAATACAAATCATCAGGGCTGCACATGGGCCTTAAGCAAAGTGCCAGCTGATCTCAGAGATGCTCCGTAAGGGCAGGCAGCAGTCAGCATCTCCCAGACGCAGAACACCTCCCAGGATTTTAAGCTTAATAGCCCAAACCTAAGACTTGAATCAGCGGTTCATTTTAGGATACAGATCGTAAAAGCTTAAATAGAGATCAGCAAGTAAATCCAATTTTTTTCCCACCTCTGCCTACTATTTTAGTGTTTTACGTGGCTTCTACCAGTCATTCTTCTGAAGACATTAAAAGACTGAAAGTTGGGAAAAGCATAGGAGTAGCTGGCTGCGGTAATAAAATGCATGTCTTCAGTGGTTTGACAGGCTGTTGTAAACTTGTCCCCACGTGACTCTGTTTTCTCACTTCCAAGTCACATTTTTCTCTATCCCTGAACAGGACTGGCCAGAAATAAAACTATTACTAAGCTGTTGTTCCTTCCTCCACTCGATGCAGAAGCATTGACTCTCCAGCGCCCAGAATTCAAACTCATAGCGATGTTTGGACGCTTCGTACGTCTGTCACTTCTGAAGTTTGCTGCATGCTGTAGGGTTGTTACTTTACACCAGTTGTTAGGCACAGGCTATGATGGGCTGAGTTTAAGGTACCTGGACACAAATGTGAAAGCGCAGGCTGTAAATCCAAGCAATATTTGTACCTATTGAGTCTTTATACCAAAATTCTTCCTGCGGATGCAGAATCCAGTTCGCGCTGATTAATTTGATGCTGAAACTCCAAAATGGGGTAATAACTCTTACTGATCTCAGCAGGCTTTAGCATTATTACCCATTGACTGGAGCTGAGATAGTTAAAGTAAATTCTGTGGCACTACATGAAGTTAACGGTGGGATCAGGAGTAAGACTCTGGCTTTTTGCGTTCAAAGCCAGTGCTCCATTTTATAGCCTAAAGAGTAAGCCAGGGAGGTGACGGCCATGGGCAGGGCTGTCTCTGTTTCCTCAGTCCGCGGTTTACCCCAGCTGGAGGAAGTACGCAGCTGGCACTAAACTTATCTCAGCTAATTGAGATCATTAGGGTGATTATGGTTTACTGCAGCTGGAAATCAGCACTTACAGTGGGAAAGCAGATACTCCAATGCAAATATTCCCATGTCCTGAGCTCTTAATGTCCCTCTTTTTTTTAAAAAAAAAAAAACCACAACAACTTTAATCCCATTGTGTGGAGGCTCAGGCTGGCGGAGGCGTTCGAGGGTTGCCAGGAGCGCGCAGCGCAGGGCAGACCGACGGGTTTTGTCTTAGAGCTGGAACTAAAACTGAACTGCCTTCAAATCCTAACTTGTAGCTGAATTTTTGCGGGGTCAGGTTTGAACAGGGGCTTGGGAGGGGCTGCTCTTTGTTATCTGCCCAAGTTGAAGACTGGAACACCCCCCAGTCCCCGCTACCCTGCCTGAACCCCCTCCCACCCCTGCCGTCCCCAGCTCCTGCTCTCCCCGCTCCGATCTCCGCGCCGGGTTTTCCGCGGTGCCGCCGCCCGGCATGGGCATGGCTCCGCCCCCGGACCCGCCCCCGAGGGGATAGCCCCGCCCCAGAGGAGGATAGCCCCGCCCCCGAGGGATAGCCCCGCCCAGCGCCGCTGAGGGCAGGTAAGGGCCGCCGGGGGCTCTGTCCTTCCCGGGTCCCGTCCCGGCGTCTGCCGGGGGCGGGAGCGCAGTCCCCGGGGCCGTGCGCGGGCGCTCGGTGTCTCCCGGGTCCGGTCCGCGGGACGGGGGGCACCGGTATTTCCCGGCGGGGCGGCCCCGCGGACGGGTGCCTGCCGGCGGATCCGGGCAGGGAGAGCGTCGCGGTCGGATGGCGGCCGGTACCGCTCTCCTCCTTCCCGGGGAGCCGCAGCCCGAGCCACCCGTGCCCATGGCCGGAGCCTCCCCTCCGGGCGCGGGACCTTACCCCGGGCACGCTGGCCCCGCAGCAGTGGCGCGGGTGGGAGCGCCGGGTTTAGGAGCAGCGGGCACCCAAGGCGGGTGGGACCGGCCTCAACGCCTTGACGCTTGCGGAGCGGTGGTCGGGAACGTGGTGGCAGAAGCGAGCGTGCTGTGGCAGGAGATCTCCGCGTGAGGAAAGCAGCTGGCACATCTGGGACAGCAGCCCTGCAGCGTCGGCCAGGCCAGGGCACTGCCACGAGCGGGAGGTGGCCGGGCCCTTTGCTCCCCGTCAGGTTTAGGGGCTCGGGGCCGGCTGCACGGCCCTTCCTCGAGCCAGGGTGCTGTGCTCGTGAGCCCCGTCAGGGCTCCGGGCTGTTATCAACATAAAGATGTGTTTTATCTTGCTCTGGTGAATTGTGTTATCAAGGCCTTTTGCAATTAGCTGTAGATTGGCTTTGTGGCCGCTGCTTTAAGGCGCTGGCACAGGTTGCCCAGAGAAGCTGTGGATGCCCCATCCCTGGAAGCATTCAAGGCCAGGTTGGACGGGGCTTTGAGCGACCTGGTCTGGTGGAAGGTGTCCCTGCCCAGGGCAGGGGGGTTGGAACCAGATGAGCTTTAAGGTCCCTTCCAACCCAAACCATTCTATGGTTCTATTAAAAAATAAGTTTGTGAGGTGGCTGCTGGTTTTCAGAGGAAGGGTATCAGACCAAAGATGCAATTATGTTGTAGAGAAAATCTGACATGAAAAACCTTTGGAAAAAAAAAAAAAGAGGAAAATCCTACAAAACAAGGGGCACTTCTGATGCTTTATAGTGTACTTTTTGTTTATTGCTTCCCCACTTCATACTGTAAGTTACTTATGAAAATCTGGAACGTGAAGTGTCACTTGCCTGGGATCTCTCCTGCTGTTTTGTCTGTATTTCCATAGCCCCCCCCCCCATCCTGGTTTTATTTACTTCCTTATTCATGCTTCATTGTTGTAAATAGTTGGCATGGCAACAAGAGCAGCATTTATTAATTTCTGCTCCCTTTGCAGCCAGCGCTCTGGTGTGATCGATGCTGTTGTATAAGCTGCAGTAACCTGTGGCTGTTGCTGTTTGGTTTATTATGTCTGTCTTGTATTTCTTTGGCAATGACTATTTTCTAAGTAAAATAGTTTGCAATGGAGCTCATCCTCTCTCCAGCGATGTTCTAGACCATTCTGTGCCCTCTGCATCCCTGCACCCAGGGCACAGGGAATGATCTGGGTGATGATCTACTGTCCTGCCGCTCTGAAAACTTCTGTGAGGGCGTCAGCAGGCGAGGATGAGTTGGTTATGAGGGCTGCACCCTTCCCCTCCTCTCTCTCCCTCCCCATTCCACCTTTGGCAGAATATCTAAGAAGCTTCACATGGGGATCCAAGTTTCTGCTCTCCTCCACAATTCTGTAATTGAAGTGCAAACTTGGGGTTTTTTTCCTCCTGAACTCATAACTCACATCCCTTTAATGGGCCTCCACCGCTGGGAAAGAGGCAGCCCTTGCCACAGCGTGGCACGACCTGGACAGAGCGTTCATTGTGCGGCAGGCTCGCTTTGATTGCGTTTAAATCAATATTGTTATCTGCACTTCAGAGATGTAGAGGGGGAGAGAGAACAATGATAAATGTTGGCGACCAAGTTGAAAGGAGCGCGTAGCTGTGGTGGGGGCTGTCAACAGGCAGCAAAGCTGCACTAAGTGCCTGGTAGCGACTCTTGAATCAAAATCAAGTAACCCTCTGCAGTGTAAGGTGCATTTTATGTGACAGTATCATCATACAGTTATATCTGGGCAGAGTTACAGTTGCCACTGCTCGTATAAAAGCTCCAAATCTTATTTGGCTTAAGCACCTAGAAATAAACCGACGTTGTTCAACAGCACGGGTGAGCTTGTTATTTGTAACTGCAATGTCTGCCTTCCCCACCTCCCTGCAAGATTTGCAAAGTATTCCTGCCGCTGCACAGATGGAAGAAACACCTTGTCTGCACAAGAAAATGCTACCAGATGATCATCTGAAACTGATTTTATTTTTAGTGATTTAATTAAATTGGTGCAAGCTGTGTTTGGGTTTCTCAGTTGAGTTTACCTAAACTTTGTCTTGAGCTCAGCTCAGTCCATGTCCACATGCAGACTTGTGCTGGTTTAAGCCATGCCTGTAGTTAATTAACCTACTGTAACTTTCTCCTAGTGAGAAAACCTAATATGAGAACTGTGCCTTTGTGATGGAATGAGTGCGGCATCTGGTTTATTTAAGTAATTTATTTCCTTGTGAATTCAGACTGCCTAGCTCTGGTAGTGTTGGCGTCCTCACATCTGTGGGTGTTGTACAGCAACCCTTACCGGGGAGACTTAAATCACAGAATGGTTTGGGAAGGGACCTTCAAAGACCACCCTCCCTGCGAGGAGCCTCCCAACCAGATCAGGTCACTCAGAGCCCCGTCCAACCTGGCCTGGAATGTTTCCAGGGATGAAGCATTAAATACAAGATCTTTCTCCTAACTGTGAACGCTACAGGGGCTAGAGAGTGCAACTGTTTCGCGGTTACCCTCATTCCGTTTTTGACTTATTTTGGAATCATCCAGGCATGGCTGAAGCTTAAAAATAACCGTTGCCCAGAAGGAAGGATCCCTCCGTATGCAAAGTTTGCTCGCCAAACAGCACTGCTTTCCCGCGGGTTTTAGCACCACGCTCTGCCTTACGCCGTTGAGCTCAGCAGGCAAACAAGTACAGAAGAATCGGGCCCCCTATGTATTTTTGACTTCTGAGCTCCCACTGTGGTACAAAACCAGGGATTTTTTGGGTTGTGGATTTTTTTTTTTTTTCCAACAAAATGGCTTCTGATTCTGAGGGCTCCTAACCCACTCCAGACAGCCAGGCAGGTGTTGCAAGCTCAGTATTACTGGGGCGTAACAGGCAGGGTCAGGAAAGTGATTTATAACATGTCACCGCTGGAGGCAAATGTGGAGAAATTATGTTTGGAAGGAAGCAAAGTTGAGGTCAGAAAATATTTTTCAGGGTCAAAAATAAAAGCCAGAAGTTCTCCTGGGTGGTTGCTTTTTTTCTTCATCTTCCAGTCCTGCAGTTTCGTTGTTTGAACTCAGCCAAAACTTGCCTTCCATCTCCCTTTTTCGTATTCAAAATATCCCGGTTCTGAGGATGAGTGAGTGACACAGGGGACAGGGAGATAATTAGTCTAAATATGTAACCTTACCTGCCATGGTCTCGCTTCAAGCTGCTAATTTCTCACTTTTAGGTACCGTGTATTTATTTGTTGTTGACTTTTCAAGTATAACAGCTGAGAAGGTGCTTTTGGGAGTAACCTTCATACCACGTGGCATCTAAAGACACTGCTAGCAGGACGGCTGGGTTCTTCAAAGCTGATACAACATGACTTTTCTCCCTGGGCTGAGAGGGAAGCCTGGACACCAGGATATTTCTCCAACGGCAATGTCAGTGCGGCAGAAATGCAGCAGAACTTGCATGAGGAGCTCTGAACTGACTCACAGCTAAGCCGAAGTTACAAACTAATAAACTGGGAATTGCAAATTCTTTTAAAACTCAGTTTTTCTGAGGATGTAAGTGCAGATCTAGCACCTCACGCTAAAGCCCAGTGCCTCTCGCCTCCAAAACTCCGTGCCTGCGCTGGGGCTGGCCAGAGGCAGAGCAGGTCTGGCTGGGTGACAGACATAGCAAGGTCTCTGAAATACTGGCACCCCCCTTCGCAGCTGGGACACGGGCATCCTTGTTCAATGGGTATTGAGGAGCATTTCTCGGTGTCCCAGGCGGCCGCGCTTGTTTATTTGTGTTCTGGCAATCTGCAGAATTACAATGAACTACATCCTGCAAGATCTGCAAATAGTCCCCACCTATGAAATAAACAGAAGTCTCAAATATTTAAACTAAAGCGTTGGATTATCAGTTTATTACCAGTAAAAGGTCTTATCGACCTTAAGGAGTCTGAGTCACTTCTCCTCTGATGGGTTATTTTTTTTTTTTTGTGATGCTGGCTCTAGGAAATGATGATTAGGACTGAGAAACTCAGTCTTTTGTTTACCTTAGGTGGTAACCGTAGGATGGTTCATTTAATTAAAAATGGATAAAAGGAGGTAAATTGTGTGTAATGCTAATTCCACCCATGCAATTCCTTGCTAGAAGGAGACGGGGAGAGTTCAGTGTAGATGATTACTCATGGGACAGCTACATTGCATTGGGCAGAAATGCACGAGGGAGAAAAATCCTTATGCATCATTTTCTACAAAGGGAAACTGAAGCGTTAACGAAACCTCCTGTAATACTGTGGGTCTCACCTTCTTCGGAAGCAGCGGTGTTTCTGAGGCTGAGTGCAAATAAGCAGAGTTCACCCTCTTCTAATGTGGTCAGCGGAGCATTTCCTCAGTTATGCATTCCCCACATGCACTGAATAAGGGAGTTTACTCATTTTTTTTGGCTTAGCATTGTATTGTTTTTCTAAAATATTTTCTACTGACTGCTCTCAAGGGGCTGGGCTAGAGACCTTAGTGCTCTGATAAATTCCTGCAATTCTTATGTGCCTAAGAGCATCTCAGGGCCATTCTTGATCAATGGATGTCCTTCGCTAAAGCTGCCCAGGGGGAGGAGGAGGAGGAAACAGATTTTAATAAAACAGCTGAGATTCTCCATCATGCTGGACGTTATTGGAAAGTGTAATGTGAGGCAATGACTGAAACTGGGAGAAACCACCCAAGGCTGTGCTCACAATGAACCAAGCGGTATTTTTTTGTTCTGGGGTGCACATCAGGGTGAAGCACCATCGCTAGGGTCAGAGCTGCTGACTTCCAGCCTGCTCCTCGGCACCTGCCAAAGCTGCCCTCCGTGGTGGTGTTCGGTAGGCACTTCGTTATGTCTGAGGTGGGAATGGCACATCGTGTCACGTACAGCCCTTGGATAGAGAAAAATCTGTGTAAAGCCTGTGACTAGTTAGGCTTGAGTAATTTTGACATTTAGAGATGGGTGAGACTAAACCAGGCTGATACTGCCAAAATTTGGCCTTGACATTCTCTGTGTGATGGTAACAGATGCATTTATGTATGGACTGCTCTGGGAGACTACAGTTGCCTGCTTTGTTTGAAGTTATTCTTTATCTTATCAGCCGTCTCTCATCTGAAGGCCATTTCTATGTGACTTAGTTGCTTAGGAGTTTTTTTGGGTAGGAACAGTAGACCTCTGTTCTCTCCCTTCACTGGGACAAGTCAGCCAAAATATCATTGCAGACCATGCAGCCACAACATTTTTAGAGGAATAGCTTTTCAGAAGACAATTCTGTTAAATATATTCTCTGTTCTCCTAGCTCACAGCTGCTCTTGGTCTGCGAAGGACTAGACAGTTCATAACTACAAGTGGCCTGTTGCAAATTAAGAGAAAATGGTGCCCCTTGGAAGAGCTCTCGTCATGCTGTGGAGCTTCACTTCGCAGTGGCTAACCAAAAGGCAGGTATTTTGTATTTATTTCATGCCAGTGAGAGGGGAGATGTGAGCAGAGAGCGGGAGAAGGAGGTTTAGTGTTGTGACTGCGGACACGGGGAGAATATACCTGAGTGGAGATGTCTGCTCTTCAGCTGTGTACTTTTCCAGCGGGACAGCCCTCGGCTGCCTTCAGAGCACCGGAATTTCAGTGTGAAGGTTGCAAACTGACTGCGCTTGCTGTTATCCAGCAATTTGATACTTGAAGAGCAATGTTGGTAGGAAATATCATTTCTACCTCTGTTATTTCGCCTTGAGGGCTTATCTGTGTGTAAAAGGGAGCACTTGCAGCAGTCGAGTGGCCGCAGGTATAAGCGAGACTCACAGATCTGGCTCCCTTCTGCCGCAGCATCCCCATCGGCTTGCGGCTTCCCGGCCCAGGATTGCCGTTTCCCTTGGTGACTACAACTGGTACAGGCTGCAACCAACAGCAAACTCCTGTGCTGGGTAGAAACTGGGATTGCACCGCTCCCATTCTGGCTGCAGCCGCAGGGCAGGGAGACGCAGTCCAGCCCCCATGCAAAGGAGGTTTTGTGCTGGTTTCAGCCCATCCCTCGCAAAGAGGAAGACCATCCTATAGTTTGCTTTTTATTTCTTCTCTGCTGGCAAAGGAGGTCAATCAAATGTCATAGTATTGTGCCTGTAAGCATTATAGTGGCTGCCAGTGTTTTGCCTGTAAAATAGCGATGGCAATCCCTCTGCGTACTTCATGGTACTGACAGTAGAAGAAATGAGATGGGAGGAAGAGTGGGGCCGGACCCTCCAGCATGAGACGGGGAGAGGCACAAGGCTGATCACGGGCTCCGTACAGGTACGGCAGTTGTGGCTCTAAGTCTTTCTGATTCTCTTAGCTACAGCGTATATTGGGAGCTGCAGTACGGCTGTGGGTGCCAGGCGCACATCCATCATCCCTAATACAATGCTACTCTTGGTTTTGACCTGCCCTACAAGCGCTGTCTTGACTAATAAGGGTATTAGGAAGTGTCCACACATTGTAATGCAAAAGGAGGTTATTTCCTTACATCGTGACAGGATATGTGATAAAGAGGTATGGACAGAGGCAAGCAGCCTTTCCAGCTTGCTGCTATTTTCGTCTGGCCAGGAATAGCCTTGTGAGCTCAGTGTTATCTGTTCCGGATTTTGTTATGTTTTGGGTAGGGATGTTTTCATATCTTTATTACATGGACCTATGTGCAGCTCCAGGTCTCAAAGGGTGAGGTAGGTCTGGATGGTCCTACACTGACCTAGGCGATGAAATTGGGGTGTTAAATACCATCATCATTTGTGAGTCCTGACTACCAAATGGGCAGATTACAGTTCCTGAATTCCCCCTCTTTCTTTGCGTGCCGCGCACTGTCCAGGCAATGAAATGTGCTTGGCCTGTGGTGTATATTGTTAATCTGTGCACATCCCGGCCCTGAGGAAGGTGTGCAGCATTGGGAAGGAAAGGCGCAGGCTGAGAAATCGGAGCTGAGACTGGAGCGCCCTGCAGATGGTCTACAGATAATTCGTGTCTGTGGGCAGATGACAGCAAGAGCACTGAGCTGGTGCTGTGCATCTGAGCAGTTTGTGCTCGGGTTAGTTATGAAGAGCATTAACATAGTTCTGGTTTTGAGCTGGAGCTGAGTTAAACCTCCCAGAAATAAAAGGAAAATGCAGCACAAAGAAGGTGGCAGCCCCTTCAGCTCTACCTTTCCAAAAGGGGCTGTCTCATGCCTGCTAGGCTAAGCAAGCATTCAGTTTTCACCCGATAAAACTATTTGAAAGAGAGTTACTTAAAAAAACCAAACAGCTCCCCGAACAACACCCTTCTCCACTGTAATAAAAAGAAAAATCTTGAAGAGAGAGGATATATTAATTCAGACAAGAGGTCTGTAACATACTTTCTTTCATAAATAACTCTTACTGCTGCAGAAACCCTACATGAGATTAGTCAAACTATTTGTTTTGGAAAGCGCTCCAGAACTACACCTTCCTGAGCTTTTCCTTGAGGGCACGGCTGCATGCTCCTGACCTGCGCAGCCGGCAGGCTCCGAGTGAGAGGAGGCAGGACTGTCGGCACGGTTAATTCGGTTGAGTTTGATCACGTGTGTGGGGACACGCTGCAAAGCACCAGGGATCAAGGAAATGAGCGTCGTCCAGGCTGCAGGATGTCCGAACGCGCCTTCGCTCGGTGTGCCCCAACACAGGTACGCTGCCTGCAAGAGGATGTTGCGCTCTGCTGAAGGAAGGTTAGTGTTTGTTTGCTTCACTTTTAGGGATCGGATATTGGATTGGTGCTAGGGGAATGCATGTGACACCGCCGCTTGATGCTTTGCTGAAGGGAAAGGGGCAGTTTTAGACAGGTCACAAACTTCCATGTCTTGGCTGGTGTAAACGGGAATCTCCCCAGACCCGTGCTCGGCACCTGGCCTTTCTCTGGCTGTCAGCTCCAAAACATGTGGGGCTTCTGTACTCCTCGAGTGGCACTGCCCTTTGCAAGTGCACAGTCCAAGCAGCTGACAAAGGGAAGGTTTATTCCTTTTGTTAGTATCCCTCGTAGCTTTTCTGCAGGTGATCAGAGCTCTCTGCTCTCCCAGGGGTTGGCAGAGCCGTTAGCTGTCTGGCTTACACCGTCCCTCCTGGCGAAACCAGTCTCGCAGGTGAAGATACCAGGGGTTGCATGCGTTGAGAAAAGCCTTTTTGCACCTAAGTACTGCTAAGCAGTTCTGTAGTAAGCTAGGTGGGGGCAGAGAAGGGTGTGAGGACTGACTGAAGCTCCCTGAGTAACATCTGGAAGGAGCAAACAACAAACTTCCTTCCTCTGGAAGAGGAGGCACGGCTGTGGTGCAGGTCTGCAAATTGAGCAGCATGGAGTAGGTGACTGCAGAGTAACCCTCACCGGGGTTTCTAATGAAACGCTCGGGGATATCAAATGAAGCGTGCAAGTGGCAGGTCAAAACAAAGCAAGGACAGATATTCTTTAAGTTAAAGCGTAGTGAGGCTGTGGGGATTTGAGGATATTGCAAATGCTTAAAATTAATGTGAGTTCAGTGAGTAATTAGCAAAACCTGTGCAACGCAGAGACGTTGCTCCTCTTCGGTGAGTCCCTGCCCTGTACCTTGCAGGAGGCTGGAGCGCGGGACGGCTCACTGTACGCTCTCTGCCCTTGGTGAAGGTAAACTGCTGCCTTATAGCCTGGCTGTGTATGGCCTTTCCTGTATTTTTAAATTGGACCCTGAAAATCTGTTGGGAGGCAAGATGCTCAGATCCCAGTGTGCTGTTTTAACGGGACAGGCCCACGCTTGAGCTCTGGGTTTGACAAGCTGCACAGTGGCGTAACACGCTGTCACGGATCTTCTCCGGTCACCAGAGCACTTGCTGCTTCTTGGGGTGGCGGCCACAAGAAATCAAAAGCTATCACAGAAAGGGATGCAGCCAGTTATGCCACATGATAGATCATGCTTCTGCTTGTCACCACACCCAGCATTTGTCAACACGGCTGGGCGTGCGAGTCAATCTCTTTGTGGTGTTCTTCCCCAGAGAAGCAGTTAGAGGGAAGAAAATCCTTTGAACATCCAGTGTGCTCCTCTGCTCAGATTTATGATCTTCCCTGTAGCTCTGATAACCCATTTTGCCTATCTGCTTTGTTGTGACACGTGGTGGGACCCTGCGCTGGGACATTGTGGTGGGGCAGCGCCTGGGAGCAGCCCAAGTTTGCTCTGCACGGTGTGCATCAGTCTTTAAGTGGGCACTGCCAGTCTGGAGACAAACAATTTGCTCTTTCATGATTGTCCGTTCTGCTCCTGTTGCTTTTGTGTCCCTTCCCTGCTGTTTGCGGAGGTGGCGAGGCGAGGGCTGGGCGGGACACGAAGTGTGAGTCCCACGGGGTCCCGGCGTTCTTACAGATCTGTCGACTGAGGTCTTTGTACCGCACCGTCCCCGTGGTCTTCAAACTGTTTATTAACAAGGCTTTGAGAGGAAAGAGGATTATGTGCAATCTAACGAAGCAGATGAAAGCAGCGTGGTGCTGCCTAAGGAGTGTAACCGCGAGCTCTAGGATTAAGCAATCTGGGGGAGCGGGCGATGGCTGGGTACGGTGCGGTGTGCCTACCTGATAACATCCTGTACATGTCAGTTGATTTTTATCCTTAATCTGTCGCGCTTGCAGGCCCAGGTAAACAAATAACACACTCTCCCTTCTCGCCGTGTACCCGAGTGGTTAGCGGTGGGCTTCTCCTGTTTTAAGCCTCCGCGCCGTTCAAGACGGGAGTGCACGGTGCGCCCATCAGAACCTCGAGTGGCAGCGGGGACGGCCCTGTGGCCGTGGCGCGTACGGAGATCGTTTCCTCAGCCCCGTTGGCTCCTGCAGGCCTGGGTGTCCAGCCTGGCAGCTCCTGAGGCTGCCACAAAGCCTCCGGGTAGAGCGGTCTGCTGGACCAGCTCACTTTCCCGCAGCCAGTGCGTTAAGTGGTTTGATTTTTAACTATTTAAAACAAAAGAAGGAGTTGGCTGTTTGGTTTCTGTTAACCTTTTCTTTCTAATGTTAGTATTCCAGTAAGATAAAACATTCTAAGGGGGAAAAAAAGCTATTCACAAAGAAGCAGTCTTTATTCTTTTTCTAATTGACTGCCATCCTGATGAATAAATATGAGTCTTTGCTGAAAATGTTTTCCGAAGCACTTTCAGCCCACACATCATGGGTTTGTTAAAAATAAATAAAAGTTCTAGAGCAGCAAATACTGTGAAAACTGTGTCCCTAGATACTTCTTTTAAAAATAAAATGTGTCCCAGAAATTACTGTAAATGTCTTTTCTAGAAGTAGGACTGTGCCTGAGAGCCAGAGAGAGTGGATGGTGGGAAAGAAGCATGGAGGTGCCATGCCGAGCTGGATGAAACACAAGTTTAAAGAGTAGAGATTCCTCAGGGCTTTGTATTACTGTTTCTGTTTTAACTATTTAGAGTGGTATCGGTAGTTTCTCAGATGATAAAAGCTGGAATTGTAGTGTGACAAGTACAACCATACTTGTCTCGAGAAATCTGAAGTGTTGTTTCCTTCCTTCAAAAAAATATTTTCAAATAATTACAGAGTTTTTATGGCAATACCCATTCCTTTTAGAAGCCTTTTTTTTTTTATGGTGTTCTGTGATATTTCTTTGTAAGTGTTAAGGTCAGATCCTATTCTTTCTTCTAACATGTTGCTACACCGTTATAAAAAAGGCAAACATTTGGGAATGTATCATCCATAAAACAGTGTAAGTCTGTGAGATGATGTCAAAAGAGCAATTTCAGCTGAAGTATTTGTGCTCGACTTTGGAGATGCCAATTTGGATATGCCTGTGGAGACAGTCTGAAGAAGAGTGGTGAGAATGATGAAGACCCCAGCTCTGAGGAACGTGAAGGAGCTGGGGTTGGTCAATGTGGAGGCTGAAGATAGGATGGGCTGGCATCTACCAGGGAGGTCTGGGGTAGGCGATAGGAAGAAGTTGCGTGCTGCCAGTTAGCTGAGTGCTGAAATGGGTTGCCCCGGGAGGGCTGCGGTTGCCATCCTCCAAGGGGCAGACTGGACAGACAGAGGGTAGGGGTGATACAGACCTTGAGGTTAGGGAACGGGCCTGACAGCCTTCAGATCATGTTTGCCGTGAAAGCTGGCATTTATTCTTTTTTAATGACCTGACTCCCAAGGCTGTGGCTTTGGGAGAAAACACCAAGTGTGATGAAACCACAGTCACCTGACGACGGGCTTGGAAACAGTGGAAAAATCCCATCTGGTGAGCTAGAAACTGCCTACCTGGACACGAGCAGAACGTCTGCTCCCTCGGAGGTGTGCCTTATTGGCCTCCAGTTGGCCAGGAGAGAGGAAAAAGAATAAAGCAGCAGCTCAGTACGTGATTTACTCCTCCTCCACGCTCTGCAGCCTCTGGCTGGTTTTGGCGTCTGTTGAAACACCAAGTGATCTGCACCCATACTGTTCGAAGAGCAAATATCAGCGCAGCAGAAAGCAAAGTTCATGCATATTAGAAAAGGAGCAGCCTCTGGTTATGCTATTTTATAGCACAACGTGCAGCAGTAACGCTTGCAGGTTGCTGTTCTGTCGTTTTCTGATTGCTTTTATCCTCAGTCTCATTTAGGGCAGAAAGAAGTGAGGAAAAGAAGAATGGAGGTAAAAAGCAAGCAAGCAATTTGGTAATTGAGAAGCGTATTTTGCTTATAGCACGCTGAGTAAACTGTTTACCTGTTAGTAGGAAAACGGTTAAAATAAAATATTGTCTTGGTTAGGTTAATACCGCGTGACGAGCTGTAGGACGGGGAGGAAAGTAGGGCAGCTTGATTTGGAACTTGTTCTGAAGAACAAATAAAAACCCCCAATGTACACATTCGCTTACCATATGTCGCGCTTATCATAAAAGGCATCTCGGTGTTTTTTCTTTGCAGGGATGCTTGAACTCCACGGAGGCAGACTTCGCCGCTGAAGAAAGCGCATGCCAGAGGTGCTGGGGTTGCCGTTGGTGAGACGAGTTTTCGTGCTGGTTGAGGCAGCTAAGGCGGGCGGCGAGCTTGCTCCTTCCCGTGCTTGCCTGTTTGATTGACGTTGGCTTCCAAATTGCTGCGACTGTGCCTGAAGAAAAGCAAAGGAGCCTAATTTTGCTGAGAGAATTTTCCTGGCAGGGGAAGGCATGCGGCGCAGAGAAACGTGCCAGTGAAGAGCCTGGAAGTACAAGTCCAGGTGCTAACGCAACTTCCACCCAAGCCATGCTGTCGTGAAGTCCTTTTTCTCCAGCCGCGTCTCACTCCGCTGCGCAGGGGCTGCCCATGGCGTTGCGGCAGTCTGGGCTGGATTAGTTCCTGGTGTGTCGTCGCTTCAGCTGTCTGAAGAACTGAAGAAGATTGCAGGGAAGATGTTGGACTTGAGCTTCCTAACCGAGGAGGAGTATGAGAAGCTGATGAAGGTTTTGCAGAGAGATGCAGAGCTGAAGAAGAAGGATGGGGATCGCATCAGGTGAGAGAGCGTGCAGTAGCAGCAGGATGTGAGCTTCCCCTGGGGGCATTTTTTTACTTCTTTTAGCAAGGATTGTGTGTGTGTGTGTGTGTGTGTGTGCAAGAAGGAGAGATGCAGGCTGCAACAGTGCTGTCCCTTCTTGCTTAGATCCTGACACATCTTTTCATTTTGCCTCCTGCTTTTTCAGCCATGCTGCTGTCACTGCTGTCCTGTTTCTGCAGGACTGCAGGGCTGGACTCCCCTTTTTTGTTCATCAGCAGCCCCCAGAGACACCAAGGGAAATCATCCCTTTCCTGCCTTGCGAGGAAGATGCTGATTTCTCAGTGTCAGATGTCCAAGCAGGGGAGTAGCTGCTACCCTGTTTCCCTCAGGCAGCAGCACAGAAATCCCACAGAGTGTTTTAAAATGAGACTTTACATCCCCGTCTCTGCTTTGTGTCCCTCCAGCGCTCTTTGAGGTGGGTGTGTACGTGGCATCCGTCGTGCAGGCAGAGAGGGGCAGTGAGAGGCTAGGTGGGCTGCCAAAGGTTTGCGGGGAGCCGTTTCAGAGCCAGGAATCGCTCTTGGTTCAGTTCACTTGCCACTGGCCATCCTGGAGCTCAGGTCTGGTTGATCAGGATTGCTTGTTGCTGCTGTCACTTTTTAAATGCCAGCCATTAGACCATCTGGGTTGGCAATATGCGCCAGGCTCAGGAAGCTGGCACCAAGCTCTCCGCGGCAAGAAATGAGTAGTTCAGTGAGAGCGGATGGCACCGTGCAAGTTTACCCCTGTTAAGGACATGAGTCTTTGACCTGCTGTTGAGCCAAAAAGAGTAAGCCTGCTGTAGGAGGGATGCTCAGGGCTGGAAGGGGGAGTGGGCGGCTTTGCAGCGGGCTCCAGGGAGCCTACGTGCCCCAGCCTCTGCTCAGGGGCGAGAGCCGGGGAAACAGAACTGGTGGTGGCACGCAAGCAGACTGGGCTTGAGGTGTATGTGTCTGCGTGGTCTTGTGTCTCCCCTGAATTGAAACAAGATTTCAAACAGGTTTTATATTTTTTTTTTCTTCTTCTTTTTTTTTTTTTTTTTTTTTTCTGAAATGCAGTATAATTTGTGCTCTGCAGTGGGGGTTTGAGAAGAAAAATGTTTGTGTGATTCCAGTTTTGTTTCACTTCTCTTTGGAAACCGTTGCACAGAAGGCTTTCGTTTGGGAGCGAAGCGGGTTAGATCCTAGCTGGGGGGTGCCCAGTGCCCCTTGCTGTCCCCATGGCCACGTGCAGTAAGACCTTTGGTGCAAGTAAGGACGTGTTTGGCTCCAACACAGCCTGCCTGCTGGGGGAAATGAGGTCAACGGCATTACGCTAATCTGGTGCCAACAAGATCAAAATATGTTCTTACATCTCTGGCTCAGCACCTCGAGACCCTCTCGGGGCAGGTGCAGCCCTGATGTGGGTGGGAGCTGTGCAGCTCGCTGGCTGCCAGTCCTGCTGGGCCCCCCAGCATTGCCTGCGGAGGCTTGGGCCCTGTTGTCCCCTACCTGCTCCCTCTGGCCTTTGGGCAGCCAAATGTCACCCTTCAAGGATCCACAGCTATCTGGGGTTTTGCCCCTTCTTCCTGCTGAGAATTGCACCGAGGTGGGAGTTTTCTCTGGCCTCTCAGGTCTCGCAGGGACCCTGGATTGTGGGTGAGCTGTGGGAGGCAGTGCCAGCTGAAAAGGCAGCTAATTCAGCAAGCTGTTGTGTGAAAACAAAACAGCTGGAGGAGGGTTAACAGTAGAGGCTAGCAAACAGAGCACTGAGGGGTTTAGGTGCCAAAAACCAGCCCTGGGTGTGCCTGAGCAAGTTACAGTAGGAGAAGCTGTGCTCAGGAAGGAGAGCTAACTGTTTGAGTGCCAAAATCAGCATGGCAGGAGGAGCAGGGTCCAGGGAGAATGCTGCAGGGACAGGTTGCTCCCCAAAACCACGATTTATTTCTATGGTTTGCAGCAGATAGGATCCGAAAGGCTTTACTGCTTGTAAAGAGATTAATAGACAAGTAAAACGGAGAAGTACTAGAGCTGCAAACAGCCCCACCCCTTCCCAAACCCTCAGGGCTGCAAAGCAAATGGACAGATCTCCTTGCCAGGTGGCTCCGATTTGGATGTGTGAAATTTGGAAGAGGTGAAGGCCTGTGTTTACAGGGTGCTCTTCCCATTTCAGATAAAGAATAAATCAGCTTTTGTTTTAATGCTGGTTTGGCCCTTGTGATTGCAGAGAAGAATCTCCGGATCCTTCACAGTATCAGACAGGTGAACCGTACAGACAGTTGTTACGAAGGGGGCTCGGGGAAAGTCGAAACCTTGGAGATCTTTTTGGTGTGTAATGTTCTCGTTGACTTTCAGGCGGATACAAGGCTCCATCAAGGATGAAAAGAAGAAGAAGTTTGTGACAGGTGAATGGTTTTTGGAAGTGAAGGCAAAACGGTTTCAGGAAGACTTAGAGGGACCAGATCTACTTCGAGCGTCAATTAGGAGGAAAAAGGGCAAACTAGAAAGTAAGTATGTTAGTGTGCATCTTAACAAAACAAATTGAGGGACCAGAAGCAACAAGGGAAAGGGGTGATGTAGGGCAGTTTCTGGCATCAAACTGATTATGTGTGAATCAAACACCTGCCCAGTTCGTAGACTGGTTTGACAAAAACAGACAGCCAGCTGCTTTTGCAGGTCTCCAGGCTGGTGGGGTTCATCACATCTCTGCAAAGGGATGGAGTACCTCTCTTCTCCTGGCAAGTATTTGCCCACTGTGAGAGGGTAATGATGGTCCATGCCTAGCTTTTTACATGGGAATAATTCCAAGGCACAATGTGGTTTTCAGAATAAAAAGGGCTTTGGGACCAAGGCTGAATGGTACCCAGGCTGCTGGGCCATAGCAAGGGTATGTCTGGGACTGTGTCCTAATTCAAAGCAGATGTGTTGCGTGTTGTTTGACATGATGAGCTCTCATGGTGGTACATAAAACAGATCAAATCAGATTTGTTGGCTCAGGGCAGGGAAAAGAAGAGATCAGCCCTATGTGGAACAAGCAGGACCGTGCTTTCAGTCCAAACATAAGCAGCCTGGAGCTGGCACTTTGTGCTGAACATTTGTGCAAAGCAGAACTGGGGATGATTCACATCCAGTCCTCAACATGAAGGTGGGCCGGCTGACTCCGCAGCAGGACCGTGGGACTGCAGCCCAGTCTCACACAACCCCCTTGATTATTTGTCGGGATGGGTAATCACAGGTACTCAGATGCGGCTGCTGCGTTACTGGCTGCTGCGTTACTGGCTGCTGCTGCGGCTCTGGGGAAGCCATAGCCCTGACAGACAGCTCTAAGCAAAGTCTACCATGGTCCTTAATATAAAGATCCTATAACTGGGCTCTGTTCTTTTGCAGTAAAGGCCTCTCATAGATAAAGGGTTATCTTCCATCTGTCCAAAACTCAAATGTCACCCTCACCAGTTGAGTTCAGCCCTCTTTCCTGGGCCCAGCTGCCCATTCCTGCTGTGGGGTAGCACCAATATAGATCACTCCTTTGTTTGGTGGGCCTTGTTGGCCGGGATATCTCTGTAACATTAATTGCCTGGGCTTAGTGTACCCCTCTTAGCTCCACATTACTCAGACACAGTCTAAAAGCTAAATGCTGGCTAGGGACTTCACTAACTGAGAGCCTCATTTTCTTTTTGCTTTTTATTCATCATCGACAGCTCTCGTAACTTAGCATAGATTCATTGGAGCCTCTGATGCAGACCTGGCCCCTCATATTTCATATGAAGTTGCTTTTATCCTTGGTATTAAGCATTCATGATGTCATTAGATTTACTATTTTATCATCCCTCCAGAATGCTAAAACATATAGAACCTTTTCCAGCTCAACAGAGTGGCTTGGCCATTTCTGCAGAGCATGTTCTGCTTTTTGAGGATGTGCATTTGTGCTTGCACCCTCTTTGCATGAAGAGACGGACACTTCAGCAGCCCCTCAGCTGGGACCCAGCTCAGACGAGTGCTGGGTCACCTGCAGCCCAGCTCCCGGCCAGCGGTGAATTGGATTTGTCTGCCTTTTGCCTTGCCAGAGGCATTGGCACCCGTAGCTTGCAGCCCATTTTAGGAAAGCAAAATTTGAAGTACTGTTGGTTTTAGATTTAACTTTTACTGCTGATGTGTGTGTATGAGATGTGGCCTCAGGTTATCGTCTAAAATAATCTCCTTAGTAATACAGTGGCAATATGCAGGTCATGCCTTTGCATGTGCTTTACTTGGCTAATGCTGTTTCAAGAAGGAAGAAGTAAATGTTACTAAATTACTGTAGTAATTATGTTTAGATTTAGCTCTCTTTTTCTTTTTCAACTTTTTTCTTCCTTTATTGTCAGACTTATTTTGGTAAAGCATGGCTATGATGTGACTTTATTCCTTCCTTTTGCTTTTCCCACTGCCGTTTTACAGCACTGGCTAAGGATCAAGATTCTGCAGCTAATATTTTCACCTTGCTGTTGCCTGCTCAGCTCCTGCAGAGGTTACTGTCTAGATTGCCTCCCTTCACGCGTGAGGGCAAGCATTTCTGTCGCTGACTTGTCAGCAAGAGTATTGCATCGGTGAGAGCAGCACGTGGCCCGTCAGGGAACAAGGATGAGGCCCTTTAGGAACGGTTTGGCCATGCAGCTCAGGTCCAGTCTGCAGTAGATGAGATAAGGACCTTTGCCTGCCATCTTCACACCTCTTTTTCTTCCCCTGGAAAGATCAGTGTTGTTCACCTTCTGTTCGCTTTCAAGGTGATGAAGGGGTGGGTGCTCGTTTAGCCAAATCCATGTGTTCATGACTCCGGGGCTGTTAATCCTGATTTAAGTCTTTAATGACTGACTTAGGGAGTGAAATGAGAAAATTCCTGCGTGGAAAAGCCCCACTGAGATAATTGCTGGCATTCCCTTTGCATGGTAAATGGGCTGAGGAGGGGTGGAAATTCGTGCCTGCATAGGAAAATGCCCAGTGACCTTTTCTGGAGGAGGGTTTTAACCTTCAGAAGGGAGCGCTGTGTGGATCCATAAGGGTCTTCACAGTTGGTATTGATTATAATAGGAAACATTGGTAATTGGCAGTAATGTAAATCTATAAAATAGATAAATTCCCTATATTTAAACTACAGCCTGCGGAGCAGCACAGATGGATGAATTTGGTGATAACTTCTTCTTGAGCTTGTGTGTAATGGCTGAAAGCTCAAAATCGTCTAGGAGAGAGACCGTTTTATCCACCCGCCGAGGCAAGTCAGCCTTGAGAGCACGGTTAGCCATGCTTTCCCCGGGCACTGGGTGTCTTTGGTTTAGAGTGATAGGAAATGGGTAAAGCAGCTGAAGGATTGGAGCAGGAGTGGCTCTATCCATACATATATAAATCTATATGGACAAGTTAAACTGG
The DNA here is from genome assembly GCF_036417535.1 of Chlamydotis macqueenii. Taxonomy (NCBI): domain Eukaryota; kingdom Metazoa; phylum Chordata; class Aves; order Otidiformes; family Otididae; genus Chlamydotis; species Chlamydotis macqueenii. The sequence goes on from NC_141566.1 coordinate 4,479,932, forward strand.
TCAGACCACTACTAATTTCTGTTGGAATTTGCTTCTTATTCTGTCTCATCCTAAAGTAAGCAAGGTCGTTTTGCTTATCTTGATGGATTAGCGTGTACTAATAATCTGTTTGTGGTTATAGAGGCCAGGTACAGCTGTGTCGGTGGCTGAACCATTTTGAAGGGCAGTGATTGGGATGGGAGGAAGCGAACACCTCCCGCTGCCTCTGCCAGCCAGGAGCGGGGAGCTCTGTCTGAGGGGGAAGTGTCAGTGAAAAGCAAATATAATGCAATGCCTGTGGAAGTGAGGTGAGAAATGAATGCAGTGGTTGGTTTTCAAGATCTTTTTGACCATGAAAGGCAGAGGGAAAACGTGGGAGCTCTGTGTTTGGTTCCTGTACTTCCAGAGCAGCTACCTGCCGGCATCTCCCTCCCTCGGGTCTGGGGCAGAAGAGGAGGACGTGGCTCACGGTATACATAAACGCTGCTCAGCTTGTTTCTCCTGAAATGATGTTCAGTGATGCACATCAACATTTACATGGACACAATGCAGTCCTTCTCTCAGAAAGGTGCTTTCTAAAACCGGGTCGTTCTTACACAACCAGACTCCTGTTTTCCAGCAGGAGTGACTCCCCAGTTTCCCACTGCTCCAGAAACGACAGGGCCACCCAGCTGCCATCTCCTGCATGTGGCGGATGCTTGGTCCTAACGCAGCCAGCCCCCAGCAATGCCTGCTGTGGTCCCCTGCGCTGCAGGGCCAGGCGCTGGATGGGGAGAAGTTGGGACTGCAGCATTTTTCTCCGTGGGGATGCACAGGCAAGAGGGAATGAAGCTCCATCTTGCAGCTGCATGTGAATACATATGTGCCGATCTTGTTGACCAGACTAGTTTTGCATCGCTGTTTGAGAGTTTAATCCTTTTGGTTTTGCAGTAGCAAGAAAGCAAAAAGTCTAATGCAACTTTACACCCTGGCAGGCTGCTCTAAAGGTTACCGTCGTCTATTGTTTTTTCTTTAGGGTCTTTGAGAGCTTGGAAAACATAGCTGAGCCTTGTGCCAGTGAAAATAACAAGGATCTCCTCATTAACTCCATTGGCCTCCTCCTTTGTTTGCCAAGATCGGATGACTTTGAGTCAAAACAGGAAATGGCTGAATTTAAGTCCTGGAACGGATTAACTTTTTTGACAGCCATGGCAGTGTCTTGCAAAGGTTTCCAGTGATGTGACAGCTCCTGGCGCGAGCCAGGTGTCAGGCAGCTTGCTTTGGCCTCTCGGCCCTGTGGGGTCTGGAGGTGCTTTTGCTGCGTTGGAAGTGCGGGTGATGCTGCCCCAGAGCCTCCCCGACCCGCGGGGAGAGCAGGCAGAGCCCCCCATCAGCCATCTCCTGTTAAATCCCCAGGGTTTGTGCTGGTGGGACTCATTCAACAAGCCTTTTCTTTCCCTAAACAAAACACACTGACCCTTACAAGTGTAAAAACATGTCGTTTCTCGTTTGTCTCTGTTATATGACAGATGAGGCCAACAGGCACACCTGGATGGGTCTGGAAAGCAGTGCTGCCCCGAGTCCTGCCTTCCCTGAGCTCGCTGCTGGCGCAGGAGCAGAGAGGTAACTGCTGCTGCTCGTGCAATGCTCCGGCTGCTACTCTCACTTCTAATGAAGACTGAATGCTACCCATTAAATCCTGGTCTTTAACTGAGTTTCTGAGACTGTATAAATAATAGGTTATGTAGGAGATTTTTAAAATCCTTTGTCCAGGGTTTGACAGAGTATCAGTCCTCTCCTAATAGCTACGTGCTAATGTGCTTATCCCAGAAAGGTCTTTTCCTGCATGATTTGATAAGGGGTCAGTAAAATGGAAGCTGTCTCTAATGTCAGGATATTCTGGTTAGTTTTTCAAAGTAATTATGGTTTTATTTGTTTAATTTTTGCCATGGAGCAACACTAACAAAATGAACTATTTGAGGAAACTGCTCATTTCCTTCCAGTGCCAGCCTCTGGGTCCAGTGCTCGACACTCTCCATCAAGGCTTGGTAGGCTTTCACGTTGTGCTGACTGAGCAGAAACACCCACTAAAAGCACTCCAACGAGCAAATCGGTGACCTCACCCAATATTTGTGGACTATGGAGAAGTCGTTAAAATGTTCACATATTCATCTGTTGTTGCTCCCATCTTATTTGCATTTTTTTATCAGCAGAATGAGGAATCATTCTTCACAGGTGGCAATTGCTCCAGTTAAATATTAAATATGTACCTTGACAACACTTCCAGACCTCTTGCAGCTGATCGTTAGGTGTTGCTTAGTGAAGGATCCAGAGTCAACAAGCTCGAGATGCTCCTGCTTTACTGGCACACCAGTGATTCGGATTTTTTTGGGGTAGTTGGTTAAATTCTAAAACGCACAAAGCATTGTCACCTGAAATCTCACCAGCTTGACTGCTGTTCTCCGTCTAGAGAGCAGCTGCCACTGGCCACTCCCAAAGGTGACAGGAACAGTCAAGTAAACTGCCTGTGATGTTTCTTCCATTTGTTTACCAGGCAGATAGTAATTAACGTACATGCCAGGCATGAAGATTTATATCCTGTACTATAGTTTTGCCCTAACTGTTGTTGTCATAATCATTCCTGTAGTTTCTAAATCCTCCATCAGTCTGGTTATGCCTTTGGCCTGAACTGGGAGGTGTGGCCTGTTCCTTCCTGGACCATAGCATGGAAACGCATCTCCCTCCCGCATGGCTCTTGGGTTCTCCTGGCACTGCTGCTTCCTGTGTTTTTCTCCCAGAAGGGGAAAGTCTGAATAAACCTAGAAGTTGGCACTGTTGTTTTTACTGAGCAAGCTCTGTACTAACTGCAGTGGGAGACTTGTCCTTACTCCAAGTTCAGGCCATTTCATATGTTCCCCAGTCCTTCCAAGCAGTAGCGGAGAAAATAAATGAAGGTACCAGCTCTGGGCAGCCTTATACTGGGCTGGGTCAGTAGATAAAAGTGGCGAGGTAGCTGAGCAGAACCGAGATGTTGTCTGCTCACCCTACCAGGCACATCGTTACCACTGATCTCCTTGCTCAGACGTTTCTCCTCTCCCACAGATCCAGCACACCTGCTCGTGATACCGCAGAGGAACATAAAATCTTACCAAAACCAAAGCCGAGACTTCCCGTCTCGCTGTCTGCGTCACACAAGGTAATATAGGCACAGCCTCTGCACTTTGTTTCGTTTTTCTGTGGACTTTCACACACTCTGTACCTACTGGCAGGGGCTCCACAGACTGCCTGCCCTGGTGTCTGTGCTCAAATAAAATAAATTTTTCGAGTCTTGCCAGTTTATATACACTGATGCGGTTTGTTTTCTATTCAGAGATCCAGTATACATGATGTCTCTTCCTCAGAGAGTGACACTGGAACAAGTCAATTTGTGGCTGCAACAAACAGCTTGCATTTGTCTAGAAAAGGTAAGGTTTTTGTTCAGTGAGCCATTGGGGTTTTTGTTATTCAGCATTAAACACCAAGAAACAGGATGCTTTTTTGTGTGTGTGCACATGAATGACAAAGAGTATTTCTTACCTTGGCATCTTAGAATGGGCTGCCAACATTTGTATGAATTGTGCCCAAGGCAGCAGGAACAAAAAAAAAATGAAATCCAATGACTAAAACTTCTCCTGGCTCTCAGTACATTTTAAACTGAGTGCTTGACTCACAGCTGCCTAACCCACAGATCCAAGTTACCTTGTCTTTCCTGCCTGGAATGTGTAGTGTATTTTTGGTACATAGCACATAGCCAGTAGGAAAACTGTCAAACTGAAAGCAAAGCTGTGAACAAATCCCCAGCTCACAGCAACAATTTAGAGCTCAGAGGATTTTTTCCATGTCCTGTTGCAGAGAGAATGGCTGGGGTTTTCAGAGCTTTCTTCAGATGAGAGGAGGCTTGTGAGAGTCTCAGAATGGGGAAGAATTAGGAACATGTTAGTGGCTTCTGGAAATTCTCTCTGGCTTCCCTTTGAGAAGCTGCAGCCCAGACACCTTCCAGGGAGATATGATGTGATGTGGTGGGACGGGCTGTGAGCATTTGTTGTCGTTGTAGGTCATGGAGTATTTCCATTGCCCACCAAGCTTTCAGAGGACGCTGTGCCTCAGCCCAGCGGTGCAGCTGGAGGAGAAGCTCTTGATGAGGCTGCTGGCACCACAGCGGGGGCAAAAACTCCACCCGGAGAAGCTTGTGCTCCGAGCAAGATACCAGTTAAGAGGAAACCAAGCAGAACTTTCCCCAGATCCGAGCAGTTTGTGAATCACGTGGGGCCAGCGGAGAACAGCCTCGCAAATAGAAAGCTGCTGGCAGGCCCCAAACCACTGACCACAGAGGGGGAAAGCAGCCAGACTGTGAAGCAAGGCGTGAACTATACCATCTCATCAATGAGTAACAAAGAGGAGGATATCGGCCTCGATCGGGAACACTTCAAGAACTTGAAGAACTTCTGGGAGAAGGGAGCAGACTCTGTGACGGCGGGAAACGTGCCGGAGGACCCGAGCTGGGTGGAGGCAGACAGTAGGCAGTTCAAGCTGTGCCGCTCGCTCTCTGTGCAGTCTGGGCAAGGCCGGAACAGTGAAGAAAAACCTGATGTCTTTGCAAAAACAAGAACCCCCTACAAAAGGACAATAACCTTGTCTTCTAGCGAGGAAGAACCGAGCTATGTAGCTCCTGCAAGGAAGGGCTCGCTTTCCATCGTTCCTCGATCCACGTACGCCAAGAGCAAAGGTGGCCTGGTTACAAGGAATAACTCACTGGGTGAAAGCAATGGGAAGCCGCTGGTGCCAGAGGAAGAGAAGGCGGCACAGTGCTGCTCCAAGAAATCCAGATTGCCTGTGCGAGCGCCTTCCGTCAAGATCGAGTCGCCTACCAAAGAAGTGTCTGGCAGAGTGTTTGAGCCAGAGACGCCTACAGATGAGTTAATCGTGGCAGAAGAGCGCAAGCACACAGCAAATTCCTTGGCGAGTGGGGTGCAGATACTGATCGAGCCTGTGCTTACAGATGGTGAGAACGATGATGAGAAAGAGGAAATATCTGATTTCAGCACTCATGACAACATGGAAATAAATGGAGAGCTAGCTGAGGAGAAAACGCGTGAGCCTTCAGCCAAGCCAGCACCCCGTGAGCCAGCCGGAGAGAGAGAAGCCGTTCAGGGAACAGACTCGGCTGTTTACTCAGGTACTGAGGGCTGTAACCGCACCCTGTGAAATCCCAGTAGAGAGCCATCCCTAAGCCTGTTTTCTTCCCTAGCCCTTCTGCATTTGGCATGTTTTCTTCATTTGTCGTTTATCCTATATTGCAATTTGTGCAGAGTGAGCATGTGTGGAATTTGTTTAGCAAACAGCTCTGGAAACAAATCTTGTGTAGCGCGGTGCGAGTGTAGAGGGAGGCAGTGCCGTGTTCCCTTGCCTTCCTCCCTGCTGCCAGCCCGCGTGCTTCCCTACAAGCACTTCAGCTTGGGACAGACACTCATTTCTTCAGCGCTACCTACAACAGATCACGGGAATTTGTTGTATTTCACTGGGAAGACTGTACTTTTCTTCAGGTGTGGGGCTGGAGGGATTCTTTGTGGTGGTAGAGATAAGTCTGACACAAATAGAAGAAATAAAATGTGAAGCAGAATGTTTAATAAATACATGGGCTGTTGGGCTGCCTTGTTACAGCTGCTGGCTGTCAGTGTTTAAATGACATTTTGGGTCTTTTGTGAATCCACAAGTGAATTTGGATATTAAACTGCAACCAAAGTGGACTGAACAAGGAGTCTGATCTTTCTGGGTTCTGATACCATGTTCTCGACCGTGATGGTGTCAATAGTATCGCCACTTTGTCAGCATCTTCCTCTGGGTTTGATGGGCTCTGTTACTATGAGCAGAAGTTACTGTTAGTTGCAATTTATTTTACGTATGGGCTGTGATTGCCCACAGCTCTGCTCTCTGCCAAGCAAAGATCAAGGAAGATCCTTTTCCCAAATTTCCTGTCCTCATGTACCTGAGTAAGACCTATTTGAGAGGATTTTTCATAGAGTCACCTGATTTTGATTTTTAACTGTGTCATTTCTTGGCTTATTTCCTACCTCATGTAACATTTCTATGAGAATTGTGAGTGGCACTTCAGATAAACATAAATATTTCCCTTCTATACCAGATCATTCTTACATTTCTAAGGTTTTTTGCCTTATTATTGCATTCATTTCAGGATTATATTAGCAGATGGCTATGTTGCTCTGGAAGCCCTTTGCAAGTGCTGGTCTGGTTTAGGGACTGGGTTAACCCAGTGTTTACATTTCCTATGACAGTGTGAAGAGTTACGCTCAGGCAGAGACATTAAAGCGCGCTGGTGGTTTGAAAGCAGCCCATATAATGTAACTGCAGTGTCCTCTAAGCAGCGTGAACAAGCCAGGAGAGACACACACACGTGTGCTTGTTGACACCCTGCCTGTTTGTGTTTGTTTATTTACCGTGTTGATTTGGCTTTTTGTGTGTTCCAGAGGAAGATGGAGATCATTCTCCTGCCGCTCAGGCACTGGCCCGAGCAAATAGCATTAATCTTGCAAAGAGCATGGTGAACATTTACACAACCACAGAGAGTGAGTAGCATCTTTCTTTCTCCTTTTTGGTTTACATTCCCTGCAGGTAATGTGTTATGCCTGAGTTCTGCATCCCTGGTACTTCTGTGCGTGTGCCAGGCAAGGAAAATGACATATTGTTTCATCATCAAATTAGAGAGCTTATAGTGCCTAAAATTAAATTCCGAGCCAGGAAATTGTAGCTAGATTGATGGTATGTTCCTCAGTGTCTTCAGCAAAACACAAGGGTTTCAAAGGGTTGGCAAGAAGCTTGCACCCTTCTCTCCTCTTCCCCCACCGAGCACTGTGGGAGCCGCGTGGCAGCCTGCGCGGTGGATCGATCAGAGGTGCCAGACCTCGTGCCCAGCACGCGAGTCGTGCGGCAAACTCCTGTCACACACTCACGGGGCTTGCAGTGCCCAGCCTGAGCCTCTCACCTCACCCAGAGCAGACTTCATTTACCGGACTGATCTCCCCAGCTACCAGCTGGGCCGTGGTTTGTGGTGGCAGTTTCTCCCTGAGAAACCAAGAGAAGCTGAGGAGAAGGCAACCAAGAAGGCAGCAGCAAAACTGAAGAAGCCCGTGGCCAAGAAACCTGTCTGTGCAGCCAAGAAGCCCAAGAAAGCTGCAGCTGAGGAAGGGAGCTTGAAGAAGGGTAAAGCTGCTTAGAGGAAACAATCAAGCCTGTTTAAGTAAACCCAACGCCTGGTTATGGGAAGGAGGAGAGTCCCCTGGGGCTGTGTCGAAGGCAGCCTGTGAGTGGGACACGCTGCATCGCCCTGTGACTGTGCCCACCCCGTCTGGTAGCCTCGTGCCAAGTGTGTGCCGCATCGCGTGGTGCAGCCACGTGTGTGACACGGCACGGTGGCTCAAAGCTTCAGCTCCCACGCGCATTGCCCTTCAGTGGCATGCTCTTCACAGAGATGACCAAGGTTTTAGCCTCCCCTTATTAAAACTTATTTAGAGCAACAAATTTCATCCTCAGAAGCCATCCTCTGCAGAGTTACACTTACTTGTTTGCAGTATAACAAGTAGTCTGTGGAGAGGGATAGATTTTAATGCTTTGTTCATCTATGGAAATAAAAATAGTAAATATCAAATGAATGGTAAGTCATATAAAAGGAAAATTCCAAAGAAGTTCTTGGGCATTTTGAGCACTGAAGAAAAGATAAAGATGGAACAAATACATTTTATTTAGATATTTAACCAGTCCAGTAACCGTCTTTCTAAGTTGATATGAAGCTTTCTGACTTTCTCCTTTTAGATATCAGGCTATTGTCCACCTCATTTTCTAGTAGAGTATTTGAGAAGTGTGTGCTGTGGTGAAATTGTAGGTATAAGTATTTTGCACCTCTTTTGTACAGGGCAATGCGCTACAAGATGGAAAGGTGAGTGTGTTTGCTTTCTTTGACAAGGAGGCAGATCTGTGTGGTTTTAGTCTAAATTAAATCTACATAGAGTGGTGCAAACAAGATGCACATCCTTAGGCTAATAAGTGAATTAAATTACCCACTAGAGGGAGTTTGCACACTCCCACACATTGAATGAAAACACATTGAAAGTAGCTTTAAGACATTAGCTAGCAATTTTTGTCTTGGGGAGAGTCAGCTTCAGTGGCAGACAACAGAGATGGGGCAAGTGGGTGGTGCACCAGTGCCTTGCCAAAGCTTTTCCTTGTGCCCTTAAAAGAAAAGTGACTTTCTTATCTTTTCCTGACTCTGACAAGATATCTTGATGCCTTTTTGTTTTGTTTGTACCTGCAGCATACAATAAACCTCATTTGATACCCCATCAGTTTCTTGAACCTGAAAGAGTCAAAGAGCTGAGCAGATCCTCTCCTCTCCTGTTGTCTGAGGTAGGCTTGATGCCAGAAATGGCTGGAATAATGTTCACAGCATCCTCGGAATGGCAGTCGGTGTCATGAGAATGTTTCTTCTGGATGCTGACAGCACTTGCTTTAGAGCATGCCTTGGTTATGTCATAAATAAATGAGAAAAGCCTTAAGAAAAAAGCCCCAAGAAAAAAGCCCCTAATAGCCTAGACCAACCCTTCTATCCTGAAAGAGTTTTAGTGTTTCCCTCTGTCTCAAACCACCCTATTTCGTGCCGTTCCCAAGAGCTCAGGCGATTGCATGCCGCTCTGTTTGGAGGCAGTTAATGATGACGTTCGCTGCCGGTCGGAGGGAATGCCTCTGGGGAGACTCCCTGCGCTCTCCTCCGCTCTCCTAACCTGATCGCTGCTTAATGGGACTATGCTGAGCTATTGGTTTTTCTCTGTAGTGTTGCAGACTGCTCGTACGGCAGAGCTTAAAGATGCTTGTTATTTTCTGAGCAGACTGAATCAGACACGGCTTCGGAAATCAGCTTCCAGTTTAACAAGCACAAAAAGACGCCTAGCATTGGCAGCCACTCGTCCGACATGGCATCTGTCTCCTCGGTAGGTATTTAACGCGTACATCTCGCTAGAGAGGGGTTTTTCAGTCGGATGCGGTGACGCTGCATTTAGGCTGATGATGTGGCCTCCGGAGTACCCTGATGGTTTCTGCATGGTACGTTATTGAAAGAATGGTGATGGTTAATGACTTACTTGCCTTAAAGGAGTGTCTCCAGGTACCATCTCAAATTAGAGACCCACTGAGTCATTGTCAGACAAATTCACAGTAAGCGATAGTCCCCGCTCCGAAGTGTGGATGCTCTGAAGCCTGGCAGCATGCAGGAAGGCGGGGGGGGGGGCACTTTTTCTAGGTAGGGGAAATGAGGCACACAGCTGTTCAGTGACATGTTTGTGGTCCAGCTCTGAGAGAGCTGAGACCGCAGGCGGGTGGCCTCTGCGAGCTCATCCATCACTTTATCAGCAAATTCAAGGGAACTCAGATTTGGACAGCAAAAGTGTGATTTAGAGCTTCAGCGTCTAAGGAAAGCTGCAAAAAGCTGAGTGTGTTTTAGTTGAGCGTTTTTAAAAGATTTCTTAGAGACAGTGTTTTGTGTGGGGCTGCTTAAAAGTACTTGCATTTGCTGTATTACTGTTACAGGTGTCTTCACTGTGAGACTTAAAGAATATATGTGAAGCAAAGCTGGTAGGGAAAGGTCATGTTAAAAAGCCCCTTGAACTTTTGGGCATGTGAGTCCTTCTAGTCTGGAGAGTCTGGGAGCCATAAATGAGCTTTTTGTACCCAGGTCACGCAGGTGTTCTTGAAAATCTCACTCAGGATTCTCTGCTGGGGTGAGTATCCTGATGGGATGGTAAATGCAGCTCCAAGGACCGAGAGGAGATGTTTGGCAGGTTGTTGTGGCTTATGATAGAATGTAAGTCAGAACCAAAGGAAGGAGGGGGAGGCAGAGAAGAATTGGGTCAATTACTGGGAAAGTTTGTTGATAAATGTTCATAACTGTACGACAGAAAAGTGTCAAGTGGGTTAATGATTTGCTTTGTAAATAGCATTAGCTGTTATGTTATCCCTTCAGGAATCATGAGTGATTGATGCAATAGAAAATCCTGTCATCTTTCTGGAGCTGTATTTTATTTTTGCTTGATCACTTGCTGCTGGTGAAAGACAAAGCCTTGAAAAAAGAACCCCAAGGTGCATGGGCAAATGCAGTTTGTCTGGGAAAGCAAGTGACTCTGGGGTGCCTAGCTCCTGATTTATACCCGTAGAAACCTCATTTTCCTGCGCCTTTGTGGCAAGTAGCCACACAGGCTGTCTCTGGTGGGACCATGGCTCTTCAGGACAGGGTTGTATCTATTTCTGTTCTGTACAGCTCCATGCACATTGTGAGCAAGCAACCAGATAGTAATAGTTTTTCCGCGTTTCTAGTCTGATATAGGTCTTGCTAGCCTATTTTAAAAATTGATTGACAGTTGTGTGACTATATCTAGTGGAAATAATAAGTTCATGTACAGTTCGTTCAAGTTCTCTCAGTGTATTTCTTTCTTAGTGATGAGACTGAGCCAGGATAGCAGCTGTTTGTACTTTAACCATAGAGAAGAGACTTGTGTGGTCCACCCAATATTTGACTCTGTTTTGCAAAGTTTTGGGATTTAGGGGTGGAAACTCTTCTGCATTTCTTGAGCATTCACGAGAACAGTGCTTCTAAGTCCTGATCTCGGCTAGCACATCCTTGTGAGACCCTTATTTGGGTTCTCCAGCCCTTGCTTGTTTGAGCACAGCTGCAGATGTGTGCCATTTCTGTGTTAAGGACAAAATACTACACAAGAAAGAAATTGTAGATTATTTCTCTGGGCGTGCACTTTGCAGACTATCATCTTTGTCCAGAAACCAGTCAGGAGAGTGCCTATTTCGTTGGCCCTGACCTTGCTCTTCCGCCTGGCAGGTGAGTGGCAGTGTGCTCAGTGTCTACAGCGGCGATTTTGGGAGTGTGGATGCCCAAGGTACCGTTGAGTTTGCACTAGACTATGACGAGAAGAATCGAGAGTTCCAGGTTCACGTGTCCCAGTGCAAGGACTTGGCTGTCGTGGATGAGAAGAAAGGCAGATCTGACCCGTGAGTGACTTCTACATGGCTGAATTTTGTGTTCTGGAGGAATTTTTTCCCTATGTTTTCTCTTTTTAAACGTCATGGTTTCTTCCATCCTTCAGACTTCTGGTGCATGCTTACTGCTGAGACTTTCCTAGCTGATGGTTATGAAGCCATTTGCATCAGTAAATATGTTGCCACAGACTTAAATTTGAACAGATTGAGAAACTACAATGGCAGTTCCTGTTGTCACTGGAATATGTTCTCTTTGCATCCATGTGAACCTTGATCTCCCCATGGTGAACAGACTTTGGTAATAACTCTGGTGGTGCAGACATATGTCTATATCAAAAGAAAGTCTGGAAAGAAGTGCTGTTAGGGGCACAGTGGTAGTTGTGCAGAGGTTGGTGATCTCTGTTTTGAAAGATAGGGAAAAGAAGCTTGGAATTGAACCGTGAGAGAGAGACTTGAAGGCATTCCACCTGTTTCCTCCTCTCTTATTTCACCCTGATTTTGAATGCACAGAGATGCTATAGTTACAGGCATTTCAGAAAATGGATACATGGCCTTGCTGGCTTCCCATATTGCTTAGGCAGCTGCCTGTTCTAAATGCTGGTGGCATCCAGCCATCTCCAGTGAGATTTATAACTTCACATGCAAACCAAGTTAATATCCTAGCATGTTTCTTAATTAGTTTTGCCTTCAAGGAGTCAACTCCAGGTCTTTTGTTCCCATGTCACCGTTCACAAGTGTTGCCTGCTTATTTAGAGCTTGGTGATATGGAACAATATCAAGGTGGAGCTTATTTTCTTTTCCAGGTATGTTAAAACTTACCTGCTCCCAGACAAAGCTAGAATGGGTAAGAGGAAAACTTCGGTGAAGAAGAGGACAGTGAATCCCATTTACAACGAGGTGTTACGGGTAAGAACAAATACGCGCTCTGAAAACCTGTGTTGTAGCAGGCACTCATACCAGGTCAGGTCTGGGAAGATCCTGCCTTTTCAGGCAGGCTGCTTCACCTGCCTCCCACCAACGCTGCACTGCTCTTCCCTCGGGTTTGTGAGGGCAGAGATGTTAAAGGTTTCTGTGCACCCATCTATGTGGCACCCAAGATTTCTCTGTCAAAACCGCGTAGTGATCTTTGGATGAGACAGGGACCTGCAGCCTGTGCTGTCTTCAGCCAGAGTGAGGGGTGTTCTTCTTCCCTTCCCTGGCGCACAGTCACCAGGCATGGGACTAGTAAGAAAGGTCTTTGTTATGCGATTTTATTCATCAAAGCCTAGAGGATTATTTAACAATGCCCAGACCTGTGTTAATAACTCTTGAAAGAATATTGGTTTTGCCCTGTGATGAACGGGGCGCTAGGTTTCCCTGTGCTCAGCAGAAAAGCTTTGTCAGGGTAGTAGTATTGCTGCAGGACAAAAAAAAGAGATGTTCAGAGCAGGACCAGTCTGTTAGTGCATGTGTGGAGTGGGTTTGAGCGTCTCAGTAAGAGCTTCTTCAAGCTTTTGAGTAGTTTATATCCAACAGTGAAAGAAACCAGAAAAATTTGAACAACCTGATTTCTCTTTCTTCCTCTAGTATAAAATAGAGAAAATGGTATTACTGATCCAAAAACTAAATCTCTCTGTTTGGCACAATGACCCACTGGGACGTAACAGTTTTTTGGGAGAGATCGAAATCGACTTGGCCAGCTGGGACTGGAGCAACAGGAAACTCAACTGGTACCCGCTGAAGCCCCGAGTAAGTGCTGCAATCCTGTTTCCTAGCCCAGCTCTGAAGCCTTTAGGGATGGCAGAAGTCCCTTCTGCCTCCTCTGAGGTCCGTGGGTGGTGTGGTGGAGCAGAAGAGCCTGACTTGTACCCAGGGAAGTGCAGTAAAACACCCCCAAGCCCTGAGCGCGTTAGTGCAGTATTCAGTGCTCTGAAGACAGGCCTTCCCAGGACTTGTTTGGTGACTGATCTGCAGGGACACTTTCGTAAACGTGATCTGACACTAATCAACAGAAACTTTGATGTGACTTTGCCTCTCTCTTTACTCACGTAAAGACCACCCCTTTAAAACAGACAGCAGAGTACTAGGTGATGCAGCTGAACCTGCCTTGAGAGGCAAATATTCAGATGCCACTTTTTGTAAAGCCTATACAGCGTCCTGCATGCTTCTGGGTTCAGAGGACTGCTTTGAGATCCATTTCAGAAAGTAAAGGACATTTGTTTTTCGGAAGTAAAATGCTTAATTATGTCCAGCTGGACATGTCTGGAAGGGCAGCCTTGTTCTGAAGCCTCAGACTTTTGGTTCTGAGGGACTGAGTTTGAGAGGAAAGCCACAAAGAAAGGAGCTGCCCTGAAAATGGGCTGCCCCAGCCATGCAAAATCAGAGTTTGCCCATTTGTGCCCCTCCACTGAACTTAAAGCCAGTTTGCCTTGCTGTATTTACACGATCTCTCGTTTAGTCAATCATAACTCTTTGTATTTCAGAGCCTTTCTGCTGTTAACGGAGTGGATCATCGAGGAGTGATGAATTTGTCTATTAAGTACGTCCCTCCAGGAAGCCTAGGTAAAATGTGTTTCGTGCATTGAGAAGTATTGCCTGTATGCAGGCATTGCTCATAATGCCTCATCTGTTTAAGAGTAATCTCATTAGAGCAGGATAAAGGCGCAACCAGCAGTGCTTGCTAGGAACATCTGCAGCCTACATCTGATTTTCACATCTGGGTTTATCGGGGAAGTGTTGGGGAGAGAGGGAGTGCTCAACAACCTCAAACTCATCAGCTGTTACGAGCACTGCAGGGTGCTGTGAGGTGGTAGCAGCAACACACAGCTCCTCTTACTGTGGGGCAGGCACAAGGCTGGGTTTGCCCAGCAGTTCCTTCTCCTTTCCTGTTTCAAAGCAGCCCCAGCGCTTTGCGTTGGGAGCTCTCCAGCTGCAAGTGCGATGGGGCTGGTAGCAGTGCTGTGGCACCCAGGCAGAGGGGTGCAGAGCTCCCGGGGGAGTGAGCAGGCAGAGAAGTCACGTTGCTGCTCCCTCAGGTCCCTGGAGAGGAAGCCTGTCATTTTGCTAGCTATTTTAAGGGCTGGCGCGACAGTATTTCTCATCTCCTGAACGGCAGGTCCCAAGAATCCTCCCTCTGGCGAAGTTCACATTTGGGTCAAAGACGTCAAGGACCTGCTGCAGTTGCGTCCGTCTGGAGTTGACTCTTTTGTGAAGTGGTAAGTGCATGAGCATGGTCTTGGCTTCAATCCTGAGTCTGTGCCTCCACAAAGCAGCATGTTTTCTTCTCTTCTCTCAGGCTCACCTAGCTGTGCCTCCTTCGTGTTGCTTTGGGCTCTGTAGAAAAGAATTGCCCTTGTTAATCACTTGTGGACCAATTAGGAAAATCCTTGCTGTGATGAAGCTCTTGGTCAATCACTGTCTGTGATTTGCCTCAATAACACCTGAGTGAAAGGAGTACGTGGGCCCTGCACCTCGGCCCAGTGTGTTCACGTGAAGTTGCCTTGGTACAGGCTTGCACGCAAAGTTTGGCAATTTGTTAGGGACTCACCAGAACTGACATACAGACAGTTGGATCCTGCTTTCATCTTCTCTAGAGTTTAGTCCCTGCATGTTTTCTGCAGCTTGCAACATCAGTTCTACCTGTTATATGGGACAAGGTGCTGCAAATATTCCAGAAAATTAAAATCTTTTAAGGGCATTTTAAGATTTTTTTCTTTCAGTACTTTGGAAGGCTCATTATGTCTTTTCGTAAATTTTAAATCCTTACAGAGTTCTCCTGCAGAGAGTTTTGCTCAAGAAGCCTAACAGAACATTTTGAAATGCCCTTTTAGGCATCTGAGTGATGAAAATTTTTGAAAATAGAAAGATGTGAAAGTAGTGTCCATTTTAAATGTAAAATGTCAGTTTTTTAAAAGAAATTGCCAAAAGCAGGAAATTTTAAGCAAGTGCCCTCCTTTCTGAAAATGTTTGCTTTTAAGATGAATTTTCTTGGGGGGAAAGATTTTCATCCAGGAATTATGAACGTTTCCTATTAAATCTACAGAGATTTCTTGTGTTGAGACCCAATTCCTCCTTTCTTCAGAACTGAGGCTTGTTTAGACCGCGGAACTTTGTAGGAACAATTCAAATTTCAGGTGATATTCAGTACTACATGCTGTATTTTTTTTCTTCTCTTCAAGCTATGTGCTTCCAGACACCAGTAAGAAGAGTTACCAAAAGACCCGAGTCATAAAAAGAGACACAAACCCTGTTTTCAACCACACAATTGTGTATGATGGCTTTCACACAGAGGATCTGAAGGATGCTTGTGTTGAACTGACGGTGTGGGATCATGAAAAACTTACCAACCATTTCCTTGGAGGAATCAGGCTGGGTCTCGGGACAGGTGAGTGATTTCCTTTACGTTAAATGAATGCTGTTACCATATTGCTGAGCCACAAGATATAATGGCAAGTTGCAAAGCATTTTCCTGCTAGGGAGAAACCAGGGCTGGGGAGTCTTAGTAACTGGTGAGAGTCTTGGTACTTGCACTGTGTCTGGGATGGAGGGTACCATGACAGCAACCCTCTATTCCCACATTTTCTGGCAACACCAGCTCTGAGGTCTGGCAGAACTCAAGAAACTTCTTGGGTCCATCAGAGGGTTTTCCTGCTGTTACAGGAAAACAGGCTGCCTTACAAATTAGCATTATATTGCTGTTCCTCCCAGGAAAGAGTGCTGAGATGAAGACAACTTGGATGCCGTGTGGGACAGCACCACCTGGTGACTCTGTCCACATCACCTCCTCCCCTGAAATGCTTCAGTAGCAGGAACAACTAATATTTGAAAAACAGGGCATGCTGCACTGGTTGATCTGGTTGGTAATCAGTACCAAATTCCGGTATTTTTACGCCAAAGTTGTAAAGAGCAGATGGGACCATCTCTTATTGTCCAGCTGTCCATCAGGGAGGTTTGTCCTTCCCTAAGCATCCTGTCCTAGCTTTCTGCATACCCCGAACCTAGGCTTTGACAGATAGCATGTTCATCTTTGTTTTTTTGTGAGTGGGGTGTCTCAGGTTTTCTAAACTATTTATTGTCAAGCAAGAGGGCTCTCTGAGAGAAGAAAAGGCAGCAGAAGATTTCAGAATGTTGCAGTGAAGGATAACTGTTCCTTGAGGATATCGGGAAGAGGCTCATAGTAGCTGGAAGGTCTGCCTTGCAGGTGCAGCTGTGTTTATTGGGTTTGCTTGTGTGTTCTCAGTTTTCAGTCTCTAACATGTCACCAGGAGGGTTGTGAACTCTTCAGTGGGAAGTGGCAACAAGAATAAGCTTATAAGCAAGATGGAAAAATACCAACCCCAGGATAAGCTATGATCCAAATTTTGACCTTTGTCTCATTGACAACTAGTTAGCACGTGAAAATTTGGTTGAATAATTGACTTGGAATTAGTATATGCGCTTTTCTGCTATCATATCTTTGATTCCTATACAAATGAAATGTAAAGCAAGAGAATTTTGACCCCACCCTATCCACAAGAAAATCTTTTAAGGGGAAACCCAAGCCTTTTAGACCTTTTTCACTTTTCCAGAAGATGCAGAAAGGGCTTGAGCCCAGTATTCTTTTCCTTGACGGGTTATGTTTAGCGCTCTTGCATTTTGTGGCTTTTACATTGACTTAATTCTGAACTCTGGTGTAAAATGGAGAGCATTAGCAGAAGAATAGGAGATGTTTAGGGTACAACTTGCTGGAGGGGAAGTCAGCACGTTTTATATTAAGATAAAGATATTGCCTACAAGTTACATCCCGTTGAGTATTTTTGCATGGAATAGAAACTTTGCGTAGCTCCCAACGTGGTTGTTTTCTTGTTCTTTTCAGGTCTGAGCTATGGCATCTCCGTGGACTGGATGGACTCCACGCAAGAGGAGGTGGCCTTTTGGCAGGAGATGATGTCGGCTGCCAATGAGTGGATTGAGGGATTGCTGCCACTGCGCTCACTGGCAGGGAGGAAAAAACTGAAATAACGTACCGTTTGTGCCGTAGAAAGGCTGACTGCGTTCGTTAGAATTAGGAAACTTCCTGCACCGAGGGGATGAAGACCATCCACAGGGTTGGCAAGTGTCAGGTTAATAAGGCAATTGGTGGACAGCACTTTGGAGATGTTAAATGTTAAGTACTAATTAATTCCCTGACACAGGACGTGGAAGATGCCAAACTGATGCTATACTTGATTTTGCCTAAAAAGAAACTTCATTTGCCTTTTTATTTAATCATTTACATTCAGTGTCTTTGCATTCTATTAAGCTCTGGGAACCCTGGCAGAAGGAAAAGGAGACATAGATGTTTTTATTTTTTTACTGTTTCTTGTGCCAGTTTTGTTTCTTTTTTTTTTTTTCCTGTGCAGAGAGGTAGTTGTACTAAAGCAGCAGCATGGCATTATTCATATTCCCCTGCAAGTGGTACACTTTGTACTTGATGTAGAATTGCTCCGAGTCACCAGCAGCACAGTCTGAGAATGGCAGCTTTGCATTTGTCGCTGGTGCTAACACGTCTCTGACGTGAGGAAAATTGAGATCCAAGGTGAATCTAAAGAGAGGACAGTTTGAAGCAGAAAATGAAGCCGCCTGAGGAGGATAACAATGAGGAATTCCACATATTAATTTATTTCTGCTTCAATACGAAAGAGAGAAGTGATGGTCCTGCAGCTAGTGGGATTTTTCAAGCGGGGGCTGTTTTTCTAGCTTTCCCACAGGGTTCCTCAGTGACCTCAGGCAAGTTTCTCCATTAAAAGACCGTTTCAGTGCAATATGAACTAAAGTGCTTGCCCAAAAATATGGTTACATTGCTAATGGGCCTAACGGCACCTTTGAAATGCCTTGTGTGCAAAACATTTCAAGATGAAATAATGGTGTAGGAAAGAGTCTCATGTTAGCCTGGCACAGCAGGTCAGGAAGGAAAGGTCAAACCCACGCCGGAACGAAGGAGGTGTTGGGAGCCAGCGGGAGAGGTGAGTAGGGAGTGAATGAATGCAGAGGGTGGCTGCAGAGCTGCAGTTGCCTGGGGTGGTCTCCTGCCTCTCAGACCCTGCTGCCTGTCTGGTCTTCCTTTCCCCTGATGCCTGTCAGCGAGTTGTCCGTGGCTGGACTTTCCTTTTTGCCAGTGGCTTGCAAGAACTTTGCACCTGGCGCATTGACCGTGGCAGAGTGGCGTCGTGAATGCATTTGGAAATGCAGCTTTGTAATTTCTATTTTGGATGTACATATTGTGATTAAATAGAATGTTTTCCTTTGGTCATCAGCTGGTCTTCTTGTGCCTATTTTTAGTGTGGTCTGAGTAACCAAAAAGCAAGCAAAAAGCTGTTAAATTTTGTCGTGTCAAAATGAACCATTTTTGCCCAAGGACAAGTGAACTGTCAGAGAAATATTTTTTTGTAGCTATCCTACCCCAGATTTTGACTCTGTGAATATTTTGATTATCTTCTTTAATGCATTGATTTTATTTAACTCCAGCTCAGCGTAAATTTTCAACTTAGCAAAGACAGTTGTGAATAAATGAATGGAAAAATGTACACTTAAAATAACAAGACTTTTTCATGAAATGAAGGCATTTGGGAGATAATCAGCAGCTTTCGTGGGGAAAAAAAATAAAGAAAGAAGATGGTTTTGCAATTGGAAAAGGATAATACTTGGAAATGTCCTGATTGTAGTACTGAAAACGCTAAGAGAGAGTCTGGAGAGCAACAGAATAAAAAAAAAACCTCTCTAATGAAGGACCTGATGTTTATAGCGTGTCAGCCCAAAGGTGCTTTGTGTGGCTCCAGCCTGGCATGTTTTCTTCACCAAGGTTTGGTCATTCATTGCCTTTGTGGGATAAAACTGCAGTATTGGGCCAAAGGTGAGAGCTTTTACATTATTACCTTTACCTGCTTAGGAGCTGAACGTGTCGATATTTGTGCCTGCATATAACTTAATTCCTGCAAGGAGCCCTGCCCATTGCAGCGATGGCTTGTGGCAGTGAAGTTACGCGCAGAACTGCTGCTCTCCCACGGAGTGCTTCCTTATCCCGCGGGGTGCTCCCAGCGAGAGGAATTTCTGCTGTGGCTGCGAACGCGGTCGGTAACGCTGGGGGCTTCAGCTCGGGCAGGTCTGGGTCTCTGCCTGGAGAGTTCGGCTGGTTCCTCTCTGGCACAAAAATGGAGTCATCCCACCTCCTCCTCCTCTTCTCCTCGTCACGTGCAGTATTAGCACACACGGTTGTGACTGTTTGCGTCACTGGAGCTGGAAATGTGTTGGCGTTTCAGAAAATTAACGTTGTTTTCATTGATAGTGCCAATAAGGGGAGAAAAAGGGGGTCAGTGGGCCAGGTCCATCCCAGCGCAGTTCCCTTTGTGAACTTGGCCCAGGGCTTTGCGAACAGACTAGTTTTTGCATTCAGATTCCATTGAGGATTTTTGTTAATCTTTTGGTGGCTTGTTTATTTAAATTAAGCCCTGATTAACTTAATAAGCTTTCTTTGGCATTTAATCATTTATCAGAGTAAAAGATTACACGGCTGAACCGCACGCGCTTTTATAACGCAGCTGTATCTGAGGCGGTAAAATTTGCTGTGCCGTATCGGTTTCACTTGCTGCGCAGCAAGCACTTTTATCAGAAAAAGACTTAAGGCACCTTTATTGTTAGCGTCAAATGGAGGAGCGGAGGAGCCTGTGAGTATCCGGTTAAACGGCGTGGTTGTAGGTGGCTTGTGATGCTGATGTTTGTGAATGCCACGTGTAAAAGAGACTTGGGCGCATAGGTGGGCGACGATGCTACCGTGAGTTGGGTCGTAACTGGTGGAAAAAGGAAAAAACAGATGGAAGGTTTTCTGTCTGTGTTGACTAGTTCATTGTAGAATGGGTTACGCAAAGTTCCACAAGAAGGTAAGGCTTCATACACATGGTAAATGTGGTTTAAGGCTCTCATCGCCCTGCATATGAGCATGCAGGTACCGGTGACGCAGCGGGAACTGACTGCGGTCACTGAGCTCTGGCTGGGTTCAAAAGTGACCCCAGGGACTGGGCAGACCCGTGAAATGCTGGGTTACAGCGCGGGAGCCTTAGGCACTGTCTTCTTAATACAAAACACAAACCTCAGTATCTACAGCGCTGCTGGGCAACTGCTTTCTGTGAGCGTTCTGCATTTGAGAGTGAATGTACTTCCTTTGGGTTTATGCCGTATTTGTATAACTTTTTCTTGGGAATTTTGCAAGCAGAAAAAAAAAAAAAAAGAGGGAAAGCAAGAGTCTAGAAAGTATTTCTGCCCCATCAGGCAAATACAATACATGACCTATGTCCATTCAGAACTGTTCACATTACAGGTGTCAGAAACTATTGAAAATAGTTTACAAGCTAACTAAAGAAGAGAAAGAAAGAATTGTTGAATCTTGAACAAAATCCAGTGAATGAGTGTCTCAGAGGAGATGGAAAAGAAGTGGCTGAGTTAATTATCCATTAGTAAATATTTACTCAGCCTTATCCTTCACCAAGATGGGAAAAAACTTTGAAGTACTATGGAGGTTTGGAGAGAAAATTATGCTGGCTAAACCAACCCATGTAATAACGTGATCTGTTGAAATGAGAAATGCTGTATTTTTGCAGGCTTGTTAAATTAAGTCAAAAAAAAAATTGTATGGAATAGACTGCTGTATCAAAAACTGGATAAATAAACACACTTCAGTTCCTGGTAACTAAGAGCGAGCATATTCAGCACCAGGTTTACTTGTTTGTTTTAGCTGGCTGTTTTGTACTTTAACATCTTTCATGGCTTAATCGTTTTTCTTTTCCACCTGTGCACTTTCCACCCCTCAGGTGTCCTCGTCGACTGCTGTTACTGTTAAACCGTCTGCCTGGGAGATGTCCCTCTGAGCGCTGTCGCGAAGGTTGTCAGAAGACATCGGGAAGCTCACGGTGAAGCACCACGCAAAAGCACATTTCAAAGAGGCTGTAAGGTACGTGTTAGTGGAGCCGTGCTGCTCTCGGCAGCGTCGATGCTGTGCAGATCCTGCTGGCCTGTGGAAAGCTCTTGAAGCAGAAGGCCCTTCCCATGGGGTCAGCCAGGAGCAGCCGCTTCTTCCCAGGAGAGCTGCACTTTTTGGGAGGCTCCGTGTACTCCTCTGCCAGCAAGGGTCAGGGTGAAGTTCTTGGGGCCAGATGAGGACTCTGTGTTTTGGTACTGGAGTGCCAGCTCCTGGCCTGTCGTGAGCAGGAGGTGGCTGATTTGTGGCAATGAGGTTTGAGCAAGAGTGGGCAGCTCTGAGGTGGCCACTTTTGGGGCGTTTGCCGGCTTCTCCCACCCTTCTGAGCACGTTGGTTGGTTGGAGGGTGATGGGTGGTCCTAGGTCAGCTCACAGCAGCACTGTCTGGGCTGTGGCAATCCAGCCTCCGTTGTAGATCCAAATTAGCTAGACCAGCCCTGATTTCCTAGATCTTTTCAGGAGGAAGGGAAGGAGTCTGGAGTATGAAGGTATTTCTGCTGGCCCGTTTTCCTTTTTTTTTCCAGGACTGCAGTCAGGATTTAGCAAATTACTTGGCGTCCTGTATTTTACAAAATGGAATATCTACAACTTTGCAGAGCTACAGTCCTACACCCTGCAGCACCTTAAAGACCTCCACAATTAGCCCTAAACAGGCATTACAGCTTCTGATAAAAAGGCACGTGTTCAGTGGTGCTGAACAGCGCAAAGGCAAGTACGTTTTGCCTTTTCTCACTCTATACAGACCTCCCCGTGCTGCTGCGAAACTTGAGATGCTACCAGTTGGAACAGAAATCAGATTTCATGCCTCTAATAAGCTGTAAGGCCATCCTGCTAGTTATTAACAATCCAAAGGAGCTCTTGAGCTGTAAGCAAGCAGTCTGAGCTCTGGGTGCAGAGGGGAAGGTAGGGAGCTGTTTTCTGGCAATGTACGCAGCTCAAGACACCTGCTCTGTAGGAAGAAAAATCACAATAACCTCTTTTCCTCTCCTCCTCTCTCTCCCACTCACCATTACTAATTTATCCTGATTGTAATAGCTTCTATTTGCTCCAAGCAGATCCTGTTCCCTTCCTGGGAAGTCTTGAACAGCTACAAGGACATAATATTCCCAGTGGAGGATCTGTTCTTCGATTCAGGCAGGCTCAGGCAGATAACAGCGATCTCTTGATGGGAGCCCCCCTTTTTCGACCAGCCAACCCACGACCATTTTAATGTGGTGGTGATCTGAAATAAGACTCCGGGAGCTGCATCTGGAGTAAGCCATCCCACGGTAGTGAGATGACGTTTAATTTATTGTCACAGGGAAACGTTTTGCAAATGTTCTACGTCTCCTCAAAAACCCAGCCGACTTGCTCACGTGTGCAAGCCGTTGGGGCTGGAGGCCATGTCGTGTGGGTGGCTCTGTGGCATCAGAGGGTGGCCCTGCCACTCGCAGGGATGCAGGGACAAGCTTATCCTCTGTGCATGTCCACCCACGTGGATCACACTGTACCAGAGTTTAATCTTCCCTGTCTGTTCAGGTTGCAAAGCAAATGCTAACGCTGCTCCGGAGCCCTGCTATTGACTGAAGAGGTTTCTCTGGTTATTTCTGAAGTTGCTCTGCGTTTGTGTCTCTCCCACACTCTCCCATCAGCATGGATCCTGGCTGGCTTTGCAGCCCCATCTCTGTGGTGGTCCTTGGGAGGAGGCAGAGCCTCCTGCTCAGGGGATGGGGCAGTTCAAGCCGTTTGAGGTCAAGCAGCTGCTCTGTGCTGGGCCCCTTGTTCCTCCTGTGGCCGAGGGAGAGAGCAGTGGTGGTGGAGGATGGTTCATCCCATCAAGCTGAGTGGGATAAATAGCTCTCAAGATGTTCCTGCCTCTCTCTTTTGACTACAGAAGGAGCCTGGGCAGCTAGTGCAGGAGAGACATTTGGGTGGTGTGTGCCTGTATTAATGAGGGACCATTAATGGGACAGCCAGCGTCACTCAGCTGTTACTGTATTTATCAAGCCTGTGTCTGCCCTACTGCTTTTGATCTGGTCCCAGTGTGGCACTGGGGAGACCAGCAGTACCTCTGCAGGATGCCACCCCTGGAACCCCAACCGGCATGCTTGGGGCTGCCTTGGTGCACAGTACGCTGTTGCTCACTGGAAGCGTTTTGCCAACAGGTTGGCATTTGAGGAGGGAGATTGGACAAGTTTCCAGGGGTCAGAGCCTGCCAGGCTGCCACAGAAGTCCCCCGCTACAAAAGGCACCTGAGCCCAGCCAAAAGCCAAGGTGGGACAGAAGCTTCACCATGTGTCTCCTGGCATTCAGCCCTGCCTGTGCTTCCCTCCTGCTACTGCTGTTGGAGGCTCTCAGGCTGTCACCTTGTCACAACGTCCTAAATGACACTCCCAGTGCCTGCTGTCAGCTGGGCTGTCGGTTCCTGAGCGCCGCGTGGTGCACTTGGCTTTACGCTTGTCCGCACCACCCTTTCTAACTGTGGGCATCACATAAATAATAAACATTAATTCGCTTAATACCTCCCCTCTGCCCGGGGTTTGAGAGTGGCACGCGTCAGCTCGCGGGCCACGGGCACAATCACATCCCAGTCAAGAGCGTAATCTGTCTCTGTGTCACATCTCCTGGACAGGCTTCATTTAACAGGGATGTTTTTTCGGAACGCGCTCATAAACTGTTTGCTACATGTGGTTAGCCAGCCCTGTTCTCGTCAGTGCCATCACCGTGGCGTGTGGCCCGTAACTGTTTTCAGTCGGGCAAGCCCCGTGCAGCCAGCCCCAGAGCAAGGGATTGCGTCGGGTTGATTGGGTTTTGTATCCGTGGAAACTGAAAGGGCATTAAAATTGCACAGCGCGTGCGGTGCTGGTGCGCTCTCCTCCTCGTAGTGCTGCCGTGGGCTTGGAGGTGGCTTCGGCCTCCGGCTGCCAGCTGCGGGGTGTAAAGGGCACAGGCTGGTTTTGGAGAAAAACTAAACTACAGCTGACTGTGAATGGCAGAAATGGGTTGGAACCGGGCTCACAAAAGCCCCGCATGAGTATCTGCTTAGGGCTTCGTCATCTTAACACTACAAGGAAGTTCGTGTCATTGCTCTGGGATAGAGACTGCTGTTTTCAGGCAGCTGCCAGGAGAAAGGGGCTCGGAATCGCCCCCGGACCCACGGGAAGGAGCGCTGAAGGGTTGCCCCTAGTCCAGGGCTACCCACAGCCCGCAGAGGCTGCTCCCAGCGCTGTCGTCAGCGCGCACGGTCCTGCGGCTTCTCACCAGTGCCCGCCGTCCTGTCCCCAGCCAACAAACCTGCTTTTGTGTCAAATCTAGGTTACTCCCTGTCTCTTTCTTTCAGACACCAGATTTTCCATTTTCTAAAACGGTACCAGAACAAAGGCTCTCCCAGGATCTCATTTTCTCCTACCTTCTCAGTTGCTGCTAATTAACATCGTGGCTGCCTAGTCACGCAGCTTGTGTTCATCTATACGCTTGTGTTCAGAGAAGACAAAAATAATATCTGCATCACGGGATCCTGCGGGTTTATTTGCTGGGGAAAACAGGTCCCTGGTGCTCCAGGAATTCCTCCGGCTACGACAGCATCTGCCGGGCACCAGCCCACCCCTTGGTGCTCTCCTTTGGTCCTCGCTCGTGCCACTGACGTGAAATCTCCACCAGCATCTCTACCTTGAGCGAGCTGCCAGAGGTGCCGCGGGCGGCTGACTTGCAGGGGGTGTTGCGGAGCGCAAACCCGTAGAAGAAAGGGAATGGGGCGACTGGGAGTGCGAGTGCACGGGGAGGGGAGAAAACCGGTTAAGGGAAACCACAGTTTGTTGTGGGCTTGAACTAACGGGCGTGGAATACTCGGAAATCATATGGTAAAGTGCACCAGATCCCCGCAAAGCCTCGCTGGCAATGAGTCACTGGTTCATGTACCGCTAACTCGGATTTATAGGTTTAATATTTTTCCGTTGCGCCGTTTGTGTTGCTGTGCAGATTGCTTCATCATTTTTCTTGCCTGTCCTGAGGTACTTTGAAATAGGATCTTTTGGGGTTGTTATTTCTAATAAATACATTATATTTCAAAGGATATTGAAAAGATTCCTTGCTACTTATTCCTCAAGACTCGAAATGGTCTCTCTAATGTCCTACTCCAATTTGAAAACTGGCTAACTAGCTCATACCGATATAAACGTCCTTTTTTTGAGGATCTAATGAATATAATAGCCACTGTGAATGTGTTTATTTCAGTAGTGGTCAGGCAGGAGGAGTGCTTTTTAATGAAACCATCTTTATTAAAAAAAAAACCACCAACGCTTTCATAAATTTAAAAAAAGCAAAAGCATCAATAGTTCTCTTTTTTTTTTTAATGTTTGACTTAATACACACATTTTAGGCACTGTTTTTAATAATATACGTGCTCATTTTCCCTTCCAGAGATCAAAACTCTGCTCTGGCAAGTGCTGAACAAGCAGGCGCTTGAGCTCAGCCACATCCCCCAGAGCCACGTGCTGCTGTGGTGCTGCACGGCGCTGCCCGTTTGGGACAGCCCGGTCAGAACTCAGACTTACAACCCACGGTGTCTGCGTATGCGCTGCGTGACGTTCACTGCTGCTCGGGTTCCTGAACACTGCGCGGAGCCCAGAAACCGCTTGAGCGGAGCGAGGGAAAAGGGATTTGTTAAGATTTATGGTATTTTAAGTTGCTGGGTATTTCATGTCTAGAACTGTTAATTTTTGAGACTGTACACACATCACATGTATGTATACACATCTATAGAGACACACACACACACATGCGTGTGTGCACGTGGATATGCGGGGTTGCATGAGCCTGCTGGTACGATTCCTCACTATTACCATTGTCCCTTTCCAGACAAGGCTGGTACGGTGCAGGTGGCCCAGTGTCCAAGGTGGTGGCGCAGAGGCTCTCCAAAAGAGCGCTTGGGCTCCCCCCAGTAGATGTCAATGGGCACGAAGCCCCCGACGCAGTGGTAAGGAGCCTGAATCTCTCCAGAAATGAGACTGGGGTTTAAAACATGCGCCCTGCTAGACACCCCCTCGTCTTGGGGAATGGAGCTGAGGAAGGTTAGCCTTGGCCTGTGCCCCTTCACTTTGGGGTCGGGCTGGTCCCCCAGCTCCCACCTGGCCCTGGGATCAGCACAGCTCCCCTCAGTCCCCCGGATCCCTTCAGCCCCCATGTGCCCCTCAGCCTCTCGGATCCCCTTTGCCCCATGCCCCCCTCAGCCCCCATGTCCCACTCAGTCCCCCGGATCCCCTTTGCCCCATGCCCCCCTCAGCCCCCATGTGCCCTTCAGCCTCGCGGATCCCCTCAGCCCCCTGCCCCCTCAGCCCCGGGCTCCTCTCAGCCCCCATGTCCCCCTCAGCCCCCTGGCTCCCCTCAGCCCCGTGGTCCCCCCGGCCACCCCCGCCGCCCCGCACGGTCCCGCCCGGCCCCGCCCCGCACGGCTCCCGCAGCGGCGGCGTTTCGGGGGTGGCGGCTCCTCCCGGCAGTGCGGTAGAGCGCGGCCGCCATTGCATCACGCCGCGCCCCGCGCTCGGCCGCGCCTCCATCCCGCAGCCCGGCACCGGCACCGGTACCGGTGGAGGCGGAGGAGCGGGGAGGGCGAGGGCGCTGCAGCCGCGGCAGAGCTGAGGCGGCGGCCGGAGCTCGCAGCTCCCCGCGGCAGCTCGGCGGCGGGGCCGGGGCTCGGCGGAATGCGCCGGCGGTAGCGGGGCGGCGGGTAGGGGCCTGCGCCGGCCGCCATGGGGCCCGCCTGAGCGGCGGCGGCCGCCCCCGGGCCGGGCATGGGCGGCGCGGCGGCGGGCGGGCGCTGAGGCGGGCAGCGGCGGCAGCATCAGCATGGAGGCCATTTGGCTCTACCAGTTCCGCCTGATCGTCATCGGCGACTCCACCGTGGGCAAGTCCTGCCTCATCCGCCGCTTCACCGAGGGCCGCTTCGCCCAGATCTCCGACCCCACGGTGGGGGTGGATTTCTTCTCCAGGCTGGTGGAGATCGAACCGGGCAAGAGGATCAAGCTGCAGATCTGGGACACGGCCGGGCAGGAGCGGTTCCGGTGAGACCGGCGGGGGCGGACGGGATGGGGGGGGTCCCGGCGGGGCGGCCCTTCCCGCCGGGCCGGGGCCGGGAGCCGCGGGGCCTCGGGTGCGGGGCCTGGCCTTGTGCGGGGGGCCCGCGCCAGCGGGGGCGTTGGGCGAATGAGACAAAGAAGAGTCAAATTCCACCTTTCACCCTTCCCCACCTTCCCCTTTTCTTTTTTTTTTTTTTTTTTTTTTTTTTTTTGCAGTGCTGCCCTAGAAGCGCTGTGCGGCTTTGTGCACCTGGGGTTTGTTGTCCTCCCTCAAATGGCTGCGTGTAGGGTGTGCAAGGCCTGTAGGATGTGTAGGCTCTGGTGTAGGGGCTGTAGGGTGTAGGGGGGGTCTGTAGGATGTTTGTGTAGGGTGTGTAGGGTGTGTGTGTAGGGTGTGTAGGGTTTTTAGGGTCTGTAGGGTGGAGGTGTCGAGGACCAGGCTGGGACGAACCCTTGGCCGGGGCCGTGCGGGGATGACAGGTGCTTTCCGCAGCGTGCCGCGCCGAGCGCTGCGCAGGCACAAAGCGTTCCAGAGGTTAAGCCAGAATCACGGAGGCTCGATGAGGGAAAATAAAGGTGGCAGGTGGGACTGTGCCAAGAGTTTCCTGCAAAACCGTGTGGTAAAAACGGCGGTGGCGTGGTTGGAGCAAGCTCGGCCCCGTCCAAACAGGGGGCCAGTGTTGTCATGGGATGCATGCTGCTCAGACAGTGCTCATTTGGAAGGGGTGTGAGCGTACCCGCGGCTCCCTGCCTCCTATTTGCTTGTATTTTTAATGCATCTTTAACCCTCGTCAGCTCTTTCATCCTGTTCCCTCCGGGAGCACTTTCCGTGCACCGCATCTCTGCGCAGCTTCGCACAGCTTCTACTTCTGCACTGTAACGGCTCGCCTGAGGAATGTTTTGGTCTCATTCAATAGATGAAACCTCCCCTGCTCCCACCCCTCTCCCCACCTTCCTTCGCATCTGTGGCGCTGGCGTCCGGCCCAGGATGTGCAATACTCCGTCCTTATCCACTGGCAGGTTTTTCTTCTGCTACCTTGCAGCCTTTCGGGGTGAGGAGCTGCTGCTTTTTTCTGCTGAGAGAGGAGGTGCTTCAGCTTGCAGTTGCATCAGCTTCCAGCTTTGGATCTCGGGCTGAGGTCTGTTGAAAACACGCCTGGGTGCCGTCCCCTGCTGCTGCCTTTGCTTCGAAGAGCAGAAGCTGTCGGATGGCTTCGATTTCCTTTCTTTTACACATCAGGAAGTTTGGGGCCCTGGAGGCTGCTTACCCTTAGCGCTGGTGGGTGACCCGGCCCGGCGCTCGGGTTGTAAGCATGATGATGAGAAGGCGACCTTCAGCGCAAGGGCGGGCTGCGCCGCGGCGATGGGCAGCAGCATTCAAAGGCAGGAAGAGTGTAAGGGGCAGGAACAGTGAGTGACATAAAAAAAACACATTGTGCAACTTTGAAATGCCCTTGCCAAAGCGCAGACTTAAATTCCCGATGTGAAAAGCTAGAGGGAAGTGAGCCAGCCCAGGTGCCTTTACGGTGTACTCCGAAGTAGGGAGAAATGAAACAAAAAGTCTGTTTTGTGTTTATCCCTTTCAAATCACCATTTTGTGCCTCATAAAGACAGCACCTCTTGGGCTCCTCCCGCAAGTTATTTTTCTTGGCAAAAGGCAAGATGTAGCTGTTACTGGAGTAAGCTGGAGCCTCGCAGACTTCTGGGCAGAGGCAAGAAGCACGATGGTGCAGGTGTTCTCCGAGGCCTTTCAACGTTTTTTGTCATAGCACAGGGAATTTCTTAAGAAGGAAATTCATAAGAATGAGCTCCGCTTTTTCACAGAGTTCTCTGATTTGAGCATTTCCAGTCTGCTTTGCATAGTTTAACAGCTGCCCCACAAGGAAGAAACCACTGTAGTTATTTCGAAGACACCTTGTTGGCGTTCTCCGGTCTGCAGCTGTGCTACATTTCTGCTCTTCCTGACCCCCGCGGTGAGCTCTTTCACTCTTCGTAAATTAGAAGTAATTTCCGTGCAGTCAAGGCTTAAATTACAGTTAAGCATGTGCCTTTCTGTTTTGCCAGATCAAGCCCCAAAACACGCTGCCTGAGGCAGCGCTGAGGCTGCTTTGGAGATGTAGAAGAGCAGGGTCCAGTTCTTCCTGGATCCATTGGGTTTTGCCTGTCTCTAGTTGCTCACACGCTGTGATTTCCGTGTCTGAAATGCCGTGTTGTGTAACGGTAACAAAAGCAAAAGCGTGTGCAGCCCTCTCTCGCTGGAACCGTGTCCCACCACCTACAGAAGAGCTGTTTCTTTCCAGCCGGCAGCTCTCCCTCAGCTGAGAGGGGAAAGACTTGAACAAACAGCCACGAACCCCACGCACCAGAGTCCCCACCACGGGTACGGAGCACAGGGGAGTTCCCAGACAGAGGGAATCAATGCATTTATGTTAAAATTTGGCCAAAAGAGGTGCAAATCCTCCCAGTACTCTGCACGAGCATGTATGAGCATGGTGGGAGGAGGGAAGGGAACTGGGCAGTTGTGTACAGCGTGGGGGCAATACAGTTTGCTTCCTGCAGTCTGTAAGGAAAACAGTCTGGAAAAGGCTTTCAGAAAAGGCATTGAGACCTTCACCTGGTTTTACCTCACAGCAGCGCTCAGCTTAGATCCTGTCATGTCTTTCAGAAGTACCTGGGGCATTGTTGATGTTGGCAGGAGGAGCCGGGGCTGATGCATCGAACAGAAGGGAGAAGCAGAAATGCGTGTGACAGCGTGGGGGTGAATTCAAAGCGCCCGTATCTGTTTGCAGCTGGCTAGATAGCAAAAGGCAGATCTAATTCCCTCAGTGCCAAATGTGCAGAGCTGCTGTTGTCCCTCAGCCAGATAATTGGGAGAGGAGAAATTATCCAAACGCAGCCAACTATGATTTTTTCCTTTCTTCTGGATTTCTTCAGTTTCGACTCTGGATTTTCACCCACCACTGCTCGTCTGTTGACAAAGCAATCTTTGAAAACCCCAGTTCATCCTTTCTTGGGGCAGTTTCACTAGATACACACGCTCCAGGACCAAGTAACCCCTGACAACAGTCTTGCATGTCTGAAAAAAGGACTTGTCCCAGGGTAAAAATGCAGCACTGCTTACATTTTCCCAGCAAGAAAAGTTCAGGCCTGAGTCTGAATTCCTCCAAGGACTAAAATTGATCATTCCTTCTGGATTTAGAATGACTTCACAAAACCACCACAGTTTTACAGCTTCTTGGTTTTTCCACGTGTAGTAGTCATTGACCTGTAGCTCTGCTCAGCCTCCTGGTCTCAGCTTCGCTCCATCACCCAGCGTTAGCTGCTTTCACGCGCTGCGTCTGGCTGCGCTGAAGGCTGCCCTTGCTCGGAAGAGTTGTGGGAGACGCGCTCCTTTTCTCAGCCCGCCGTTCGGGGGTCTTTTTGGTTGCTATTTAATGTTGTCAGTATTTGGCAGGAACAAGACCCAGCGTAATGCGGAGTCCCCTCGGAAGCTGTTGTATCATTTTGCTGTTACTCGGGAGGTCAGGCTGGCTGCTCCTGTCAGTGCATGAACTGTAACGCTGCATGCCGCCCTTGTGACCAGTGGCGGAGTGGGAGAAAGCGCTGGGGTCGGTGGATGTCCCTGCGCCAAGGAGCTACATCCCCACGGTCTGCCTTCCGACTCTGTAGCCTCCTTTTATGTGTCTGTCAGAGAGTGGGAGTTAGGTTTCAAAAAAACCCTTTAATTTGTCACAGTGCTTCTAAACCAATGGATTACACCAGGTTTTCAGAGAACTCACACGGCGAGGGACGGGACTCTTGAGGCTAACCGCAAAGGGCGTACAGAAATCTGTGTTAGAAAATAGAGACCAAAACCGGGGATGGGGATTTTGAACAGAGCTGTAATAAATTGGTGGGGCAGCTAGTTACCCAAGGATGAAGTCTTTAAGCCAAGATGAGTTGTCTTTTTGAATGACAAGCTCCACAGAGCACAAACGAAAAGCGCTAGGACGTTGCCTGAATGGCCTTCTCTGCCCTGTATTCTGCAGGGTAGACAGGGTGGTGGACTGCCTGCTTTCTTCAACAAAGTTCAGAAGGGCTACGTTTGGCTTAAGAAAAAAACAGGAAATCAGAATAAACAAACAAAATTCCAAGTGAAACTCACTCTGCTCTTCTTCCCAAACAGCTATAACTTACGCTTTTGTTGTGGCCCGTTCCTTTCCAGGTCCATCACCAGAGCCTACTACAGGAACTCAGTTGGCGGACTCCTCCTCTTTGACATTACAAACCGCAGGTCCTTCCAGAACGTCCACGAATGGCTAGAAGAGACCAAGGTGCACGTCCAGCCGTACCAGATCGTCTTTGTTTTGGTAGGTCACAAGTGTGACCTTGACACGCAGCGGCAAGTCACCAGGCACGAGGCTGAGAAACTGGCTGCTGCGTATGGTATGAAGTACATTGAGACCTCGGCTCGGGATGCCATTAACGTGGAGAAGGCCTTCACTGATCTGACTCGAGATATATACGAGCTTGTTAAAAGGGGGGACATTTCCATCCAGGAGGGATGGGAAGGGGTAAAGAGCGGGTTCGTCCCAAACGTAGTGCACTCGTCAGAAGAAGTGGTGAAATCAGATAGGCGGTGCTTGTGCTGAGCTCTTCTAGTGAGGCAAGTGGTGATGAACTCTACTAACCAAACGTCCTTTACTAAGTGAACTCAGTGTGCCAGAAGGGAGAGCAGCGCTCCCGCTGTCAACAGCCTCCCACGTTGTTTTGGACACCAGAACAGACCCTGGACAGAAATGTTCTGTTCCAAATAACCTTCCAGAACTGGGGGGGGGGCTACAAACCTAACAGAGAGTGAGTGAGGGTGCATGTAGATGTTGTAAGGAGACAGGAAGCAGGAATGAGGGGCTGCACGAGACAGGAGAGGGCATACAGAGAGCTGAGTGGGCTGGCACATGCCAGGGCGCTGCACGCGTCCTCTTTTAGGTAAATCCACAGCTCCGTGCTGGGTATTGAAGCCACAGTACGGATACTTCAGTCGTATGACAGATGGGCAGACAGAGAAAGGAAGAGGGCATTTTTGTTTGTGCCAGCTGTTTATTACCAGGAAGGTGTAAAGGCAGCACAGAGATCGTTTCCTCACAAGGCCAACTCCACAGGAAAAGCTTACTGCCATGGAATGCACACTTCTGAATTTTCCTTCTTATGTTTTTGAACGTAGTTCGCTAGCAAATATTCTGTGGGATCTGAAGAGGAAAACAGTAGCTATTTGATGCCTAATTAAAATTTAAATTATTTCCCCCAATAGTGCTTTTCTTGCTGTGCTGAACTGGGATTCTAAGTGCCAACTCCTGCTCCAGTAGTAATTGTTCAGTGCATTGTTACGCATTTACTGCCTTGGTGAGTACCTCAAAAGTACCCTGCGGTCAGGGCTTTCCGGCAGAACTAAGCGATCGACAGCATAGAGAGAGAACTGTGTCCTGAGAGATCTTAAGGCTGGGGTGTTGCGGCCAGGGAGGGGACGCGCCAACATTTCTGGTTTTGTGCACTGTGCTGACCTTTTGGGTGTGTCACCAGCCAGGTCACAAGGAGGAGTGGAAAGGTGAGGGGGAGAAAAAAAAACCACACAAACCCCACAACTCAACAAAATAAAAAAAACTTGAAAAGCTTAACTCAGGTGCATCAGCCATCCTAAAAGGTGAGCTTTGCTTTTGAAGAAGTTAAATAGCATGGAAAGCAACAGCTTCCATCAGCACTTTCTGCTGTTAAAGTCTCGTTTTCTTTCTTGGCATCTGGGAAAGAAGAAACTAGCACTGGGAAGGAGGAGCACACAAGAGACGTGTCTGAGCAGGTGGAAAGGAAAGCCACAAGACCAGCTCAAGAGTAAAATTTGTTTTCCTCTGTGTTTTAATTTGACAAAAGAGGATCCATCTCAGGTTGGCCATAACGGGATGGTAGCCCGTTCCAAAAGCTGTGTGTAGGTGACTGTTTTCTGGGCATGCCAGTCACCACTTGAGCTTTGCTTCCTCTAAGTTTTAACTTAAGCTTTTGAAATGCAGCAGGGTGCTCCTGCAGCAATCTAGGGCAGTTCTGTCTATTAAAGGCAAGCAAGCAAACAAAACTATAGTGACTTTTTAACTGGAGTTTGCAAGCTTTACATCAAACTGCTAACGGGCAGCAGGGAAGGATTGGGTAAAAACCAAAGGAAGCACCTAGGCTTTGGTTTTATACCTCTACATAGAGAAGAATAAAATATTTGGCATAGCTTTTTAAGCTACCCCATCTATAAAAGTGTGAGTTGATTGCTGTGGAGTTCAGACTCTTTCTCCCTTGAACCGTTTTGCATCACGTGGGCAGATCTGTGTGGAGAAAAAAAAAAACACGCCGTGGTTTCCATGTTAAAGCTGTAAAAAAAAAACCCAACAAACCACAAACCCACCGCAAGAACCAAAACCCTGAAAAATGAACATTTTTATTTTCAGTGTTCCAGGAACGATTTCAGTTGCTGGGCTCTGCAGGGTGGCAGCAGTATCGCACCTGCTGGGAGGGCGCTGGTAGCAGCTTACGGGGGGACGGCGGCAGCGAGCTAGCGCCTTTCCTACGCCTGTCGCTGCTAACCCCTGATCGCGCTTGGCCAGGCTGTGAATGTGTCCAAAACCTTGTGCTACAGCCCCGTGAATGCCAGGCAGATTCAGTGGTTGTGGAGTTGAGTGCCCTGAAGATTTAAAAAAAGCCACCAAAAAAAAAAACCCACAAACCAACAAAAAAAAACTCTTTCCAAAAATCTTTTTCTAGGTAAGGAAACTGGTGACAACTGATGCAGAGCAGCACAGGACATGGGCTTTCACGGGCTGGCCCGCGTGGAACGCACAAGGTTTGCTCGGACCAGGTCTGTTTTAGTCATATTTTGACAAAGGCAAGGCCAAACAAGTATGGAAGGGGCAGTTTGTTTCTTCATTCGTAGAATGGAAAGTCCACCAAGCAACCACGTTGGTCCTTCGGGGCCCAGCTGTTCACGCGGTGTGTCTTGGGTTGCCCGGCTGAGGGTGGCAGAGCTGGAGTGCCGCAGTACTGGCAGTTAGGATTTGGATCCAATGGCGTTTTTAGCAATAGTAAAATTCTGTAATTCTCTGCGCAGGAACCTGGCCAGCAGGGGAAAGATCACTTTTCATGAGACAAACAATATTTTATTTAATGGGTTTTGGACATTTCCCTTTACTGCTCCCAGAGATTCCAGAAAGCCCAAATCAGTAAGTGCATTCAGGCCTTCAGAGTAAATCTTTCGTTTAAAAGTTCAAGTGGTGTAATTCTAAAGAGGAACAGTACAGAAGAAAATGTACACAGTCTTAACTACTTAAGAGGTAATAAATGGCTATATTAAATGATAGAGAAAGCATTATATACATCTTTTTCTAACTCCTTGCATTTTCTAGACAGCTTATTAAAATATAGGAAATGTAGATTCATCTGTACAAAATTTGGAATGTTTTTTCTAAGATGAAGAACTTATAGGATATGCTAAGAATTCTTTTCTAACACCTGGTTTTAATGCTTTGACTTCTAGTGGAAGAGGGATTTAGAGAAATCAGAAGGTGATACCTTTCACAGGATACAGGTCAGGAGCTCTTTTACTCTAGGACAAAAAGAAAAAAAAAAAAACGAACAACTAACTTTCTGTGGTCTCTACCACATAAAAAACAATCTGCATGTTAACTGGAATTGCTCAGAACCTCAACAATAAAAGCATACTATACACTTTCCTCGCTTTCTGTTATGCACTGTAACAAAATGTGAAAATAATGCTGTATTTAGCTGTCTGTACGTGACTGAAAACATGCTTGTATTTAGCAAAACGGTTACTATGTGATAATGTGAAATTCAAAGCTTGTAAAGAAACTCTGGTGGGGCTGTTTTCTTTCTCTCTTTCCTCCTCCCCATTCCTTACTGCGCTGTCTACTACCTGTACCCCTTCCACACCGCAGGTAACTGAGCGTTTAACGTGGACTGGCTCAACAACAGACAGGTAACCACTACGCAGCCTTCTCCAAAGGCCCGCTGCTTAGATCTTCAGAACCAGCCAGCTGCCCTGTGCAACTGTAGAAACACCGGCCATTCTGAAAAAAAACAAAATCCACCAGACAAAACCCCTGCTCCCTGCAGTAGAAGCCAAATGCAGCCTTAGCCTTTCCAGGAGGCAGGACTGGGGTCACAGTAGCGAAAACAGCGCCTGCAAATGGACCTTCTGTTCATGCTTGAAGTAACAGAGACCTAACAGCAAAGGACAGGGCGCTGCTGAACAGGGATCAGTCACAGGGACGCTTAACTTCTTGTCTATGAGTTTCGGTTTTTTTTAATTTACTTCGTATCGAACAAACCAACCCTTAGAACAAGAGCGATGATGGCCACATCCATCTCCCATCCCCCGAAGCCAGATACCCACGGAGCGATCCCGGCTCTGGTGCCGGCAGCCCCGTCACCCAGCATTAGGTCAGCGGCCGTTGCACGCAGTACGTACTTTGCTTGTGCAGAAATGCTTAACTCGCCGTTTCATTGTGCGCAACAAAGGCGGGCGATTGCTGCCCTAGGACCAGCCAGAGGGAGGGGGCGAGCACGCTTCAGCCCGTTGGGATCTCATTAATCCAAACTGAAGAGAAAATAGCAAAAGAAATCGAGACGCGTTTGCAGCTGTCATTGCTGAAGTGCTTAAGAAGAAAGGGAGAAAAGCAGCCTGCAGTCTGAGCCCCGCGTGCAGCCCGGTGTAGCAGCGGGCTGATACCCGTTAGTTAAATAACGCGTCCGATCCAAACGTTTCCCTGCTACAGCCGGAGACGCTGGAACAAACCGCATGGCCCTGCAGGAAAGGTCTGGCTGAGCCCAGCCCAGGCACCTACCTGCGACCGGTGGGAAGGGGTTACCTAGTTTGTGCCCATCCCTGCAGCTCTTGCTCTTCTACAGCCACAGCGCTGTCACATCAGCTGCCTGTTCTCACAGATTCTGACGTGCCGACTCGCACTCCCCATCGCGTTCGAGCCAGCATTCAGCAGCCACACTTCCCATGTCTGCTGCTTCAACTGGATTTTTTCAACCCCTCTGCCCCCAGTTAAGGGAGGGAAACTTAAAAGATCACACATGAGATTCACGACCTTCTCACACAAAGAAAGATGCACAAAAACAGGTGTTTGCCACAACTGTTTAGTTTTACTATTTTAATATCATGAAATAAAAGTACAAAAAATTTACAGGTATATTGTTTCTTACATGAGGATCGAACAGTTAACATTTGCATTTATTTTGCAGCGAAACCTGTATTCTCAGTCACAGAATGTGAATATTAGCCACTGACATCACCACTGAGCATTTCATTTTAGATAGAGACTGCAGAGGTAAAAGGCAACAATCTTGCAAGGCTTCATAAGGACCAGGATAATACTCCAGCTGTTAGACCAGAAGTCACGCTTCAGGAAACCCTCCTGCCCTAATACAGGTTTCACCACCTGGAGGCTGAGCGTTAAGACATTGGAACTGGACATGGTGTCTAAGGGGTCGTAAATCGGGGGCTTCTTTACAGGCTATCAGCATTTTGGTGTCCTTGGTCAACGCATTCGTCAAAATAAGCGGTGTGCGCACATGTATGAAAAAGAACGGGGTGAGATCACCTGCAGTCTTGACGTAGCTTGTGCTGTTTACTCCATTTACCACTCTTCTCTGACGACAAGTCACAAACTGTTGTGTGTAAAGTGCTGAGAGTTCAGTAACAGGCAGTTAACTAACCAAGAATTATTAAAAAGAAGTTTATCCAAAGCGGATATCCAGGAATGCTTGCAGATTGATGCTGCCAATTAACTGACTGAAACAAAATCCAAGACTTCACTGTATTTTTTCTGTTTCCTAGAGCAGCACAGCTGCATGTCTTCCCAGCCCAAGTCGACTTCGTGAGCTGTTCACAGAGATGAAAAAGTGAATCCCTGCATGACCTCAACCTGCTCACGTGTCAGACTCCATTTCATACATGCCCCTCGACTTTTCTGACAAGCTTTCAGGTAGAAATTTATTTATGAGACTGGTCTGATCAAAATACTATGTCCTTTGCTGGACTGTGTGGTGCCTTCTCCCATAATTTATTTCATGGAGCATGCATGAAACCAAATTTTGAGTTTACAAATAAATAAAATGGTGCTCACCATTAGTTTTTATATATTTTACCATTTACTGAAATGCTTAAAGTAACTCAGTCCCTTAAGAATGAACCTGGGGGTGCTTAAATAAAAAATATTTGGAAATTGAAACCACATCTAAAATTGGCAAAACTATGCTTTGTTTTTGGAAGGGTCTTGCTTGTTTCTTCTCTTTACATCCCAGTTATAAACTCTAGCCATATCTGAGGGTGTGGAATTAAGGAAATAGCTCATGCATTCAGAAAAGAAAAGAAAAAAAAAGAAAAAGAAAGGAAGAAAAAAGGGGGAAAGCAGGTTATACAGTTGGCCACACTTCACTTACCTGTAACTGTCAATACAGAAACCATGTAATGAAAGAGCTGACTTGGTGCAAAGCCTTAACGCACAGGAACACCAGTAACTGTTCATAACTGTAGCATTTATATAATTTACTTAAAAATCTCCAGCAAGATATTACAGAGAAACACACTTTTAGTTTTACTTACAGCTACTCTTCCCTCATTTCAGTCAGCCTGCCCGTATCAGCTGTATTTGCCTGTTTCCGGCATCCACAACCTCCTGCAGCACTCCGACAGCTCAAGTGTCAACCTGAACAAATGAGCACTTGTGCCTTCCTCTGCTAAACCTGATGCTTCAGCTGACGGCCACCCTCATCATTAAAACAGTTTTTAAGAATAAATGGCCGTCTGGCCACCCATCCACAGCACCAATCCACGCTGCCAGCTCGCTCCCAGCCTAGGTTTGCGACCCGCGCAGAAGGTTTCACCGGGACCCAATCGCAAACACAGGCTTTGCTACACCCAGCACAGCACCCCTCAGCTCGGCACTGCAAACACAGAATCCCGTTTCACTGCCAGAAAAGGTTAAGTTCCTGGAGCGCTACAGAATTTTAAGGGCAGCCAGTGTAAGGTAAAAACATGTCAGGAAATCGGTAATTACCTGGATGGTAGCTTTCACATACACCTCTTCCCCTGCAAATGGAAAAAAGGATACTGACTTCTGTAGTGGTGAACTGATCTCTGAGAAAATCCAGGTCTTCCTCTAGAAGATCAAGGTTCCTTGTGGCTGTTGACAAATTCTTCTCTAACAGAGCCTGAGCTTCATCAATGTCATATTCAAGCATCACATTGGCCTAAAAAAAAAAAAGAAGGATTGATAAAAGCTTTTACTCTTGCATTGTAAGGAGTAAGCAGGCTTATTTCAGGCTGTTGTTTATAACTCATCACGTGAACACATCCCTGACAGGCCAAGAGAACAAGACTCAGAGTCCCACCCTATACTGTGGTGCTTTTTAATCTGCAGATCTTTATTTCAGTAAGAAGCCACCACATGAAGTGATAAGCGAGCAGTTATCAGGTGAAGATGCTCCGGCGAAGCTTTGTCCCATTCAAGAACTGTGCGCTGAGCAGCCCCATGCCGCTAACTAGACATGACCCCAGCGAATGCCACACAGCGCTGTGAGAGTGAGATAAGCCACTCTTCTTTTCAAGCAACTGGAAGACGTAGCTTCCCCAGTAACAGTAATGCACACAGCCCAGCATGCAGACTGTGAGCGACAAGGAGGATAAAGGCAGAAGGCCAAGAACACCTAAACATAATAAACAGCTTGCGGCTTCTCATTACAGCTTTTCTGTTTGAGCCACAAGCAGGATGAACTTTCCCTGACACTCTGTTGTAAAATAAACCTAGGATGCTCCAGGAAAGTCAATGTTTGGGAATTTTGAAGACAGTCTCCTTAAAGCAACAGGTATCAGACAAATCTCCTTTTATGACACAGAAGAACTGGGAGAGTTGGGAGTAACTGCCCAGTCAGTCCAGATGCTGCACGTGTCAACAATGTTTCTGTCCTAACCGAGTGGTTTTGTTTGGCACCCAACACACAGATTTGGGAACATCTGGGATTTAGAAGTCTCAAATTAAACATTAGCAGGTTATCTCCACATATAAGGAAGCCTCTGAATACAAAATATCCCAACCTGATATCACCCAAGTCCTTAGAAATCTGTGTTTAGAGCTCCGATCCCACCAGTGTTTATCACAAAGCCCACTCTAAATGCTGGCAGGTAACAGAAATCCCACCTTTCCCTAAAAACGTGCATGGAAAGGGAAGGCAAGATGCTAAATACAAATAACGTAGAGAAGATGGAAAGCTGCTTGCCAATCTAAGTTATTTTGCTGGGCACATTCCCATCCCAGGCAATGCTGGGTGGTCATTTGAGCCACAAAGGGATAGGGAAAACATTGATGAATATGCTTTTTGGAAAGAGCAATCACGAAACCTCCACTAACGCACTGAAATTGTCCCGCTAGGATTGCCCCGCTGACGGGACACAGCTCCACTACGCACACACGAACAGAACTACGCCCACAGCCACGGCGCACAGGGCAGACAGCAACCAGCACCGTCCTTTGTAAGTCTTTAATAAGTTATTTGAACAGTTTTAGAGAAAGTTCCATGTTACTTACCCCCAACCACAAACAAACTTTATCTGTAGGAGGAACTGAAGCTTTGCAGTAGAGATTATCTGCCAGTAAAAATCTGGTTTCCATTGGATTTGTGGAATCCTTAAGACAAACGATAAAACTTAAAATTGCTATTTTCACTGGAAACTTACGTCAAAGACTTAAAACTTACAGTAAAGAGCACACTTTTCTGCTTTTGCCATTGACTCGGTATTAACTTTGGTGGAACTCTACATAATTTTACTTCAACATTCAAGTCAGAGCTCCAAGAATAAAGCATTTTTAAAAGATACATTTAAAAACAATACAGAAATCTCCACAAAGAACAGAGATTAAGTCAAAGCTTAGCTGCAATCTATACACTATTAAAAGTGAAGCTTGCATTACAAACATGAACTTTTTTTGAACTAGCTTTCAAAAAGTACTACATACCTTTAAAAACAATTCTGTTATTTATAAAGGCATATTAAGTGTGCTCTCCAAAACATTTCTTGCAATGTGTTCTGTTAGGGTGGAAAGGTAGTTAGCTTTTCTCATACTCATTAGATATTCAAAATAGTTTACCTTTTTCTTCTGCATGTGTTTTAAAATTTCTAATGTCTGTTTAATTTCAGGAATCTGACTTTTTAGCCTGTGAATTAACAACAGTCATAATTTATTATTTTACAGAGACACAAAGTTTCCTAAACAAGTGATCAGTTTTATTATACAATCCAACCTCCATTTTTAAACTGGAAGCTCTAACAGCTTTCCAGGCTGACAAATGCAGATTTGAAAGATCTCAGCTACAGCAGCACCTGCCTCGGAGCGCGCTGAGGCTCAGCGGTGTTCTGAAGCTGAGCAATACATACAGCTTCCGAACTGGAACAAACACGCGTTAACAGTGCCAGCACCTGTTTGCTAAAATGGTAAATTTTTGCATATTTCTGATCTCCTTGGAGGAGAGGGAAACCTCAGCAGAAATACAGATTAAAAACACTGTCGGTGAAACAAAACAAGTGTGTTTCTTCTGAGGTCCACAAGCAGTTCAGAGCTGCAAGACTTGGCACTTGAAAGGAAAGCTCTCCCCAGAGCCCAGGGCACCCGCTCCTCGACAGCGCTGGCAGCAGCCTAGCTGAGACGCTGGGATCCCCACCGGCCTTCCGAGCGCCCTCCGCTGCAACCAGCGGGCTCAGACAGCAGCTGCTGCCGGAGCAGCCCACCAGCTGGAAATTACAAGGGATATTTGTCCAGGAAAGAAGTTTAATCGAAATAAAATATTACTTGAAGCTTTGATTTTAGCTTTTAAAAATTTGCTTCTTGCCTCGCTTCAGATCAAGACTGAAGCTACCGAAGAGAGGTGAGATTACTCAACCAAACGGCACAGGCTTGATACAGCAGTCATTTGACAAAAACGTGTTCTTATTTACACCAGGCTGACAAAATCCAGAGACTATAGCAGTAACTTTTGGCTTTAAAGGCTAAGGACCAATTCAGCAATACTGTAAATTCTTTTCCACATAATTCTCAGGAAGAAGAAAGAAAAAAAGCCGGGCTTTCCTGAAAGTACTGCAAGTAGAACTCTCCTAACATTAACCTTTTACTTATTGGGATATTTTAAAAAATCAGACTTATTTTTTTAAAAAAATAGAACTGTGCTAAACATTTCCCAATTCTACAAAAATTATGACTTACCTCCTTTTCTTTTGAGCAAGATTAAGTTCCAAAAATTTATACTTCTGATACTGCTCATCCAACTTCTTAAGAACTACATCTGCTGTCTCATTTCCAGGCTGTTTCATAAAAGAATCTACGTCTTCCTTTAGGGGAGAAAGAAACCCTCAAGGTTAGAAGAGTTTTACAGAAATCCTCGACACAGTCATGCTATCATCTCAGCGCAGCTTAGTCTAGAGGGGTTTTTATATGTAAACAAACTTCTTTTTTCCTGGGCTGAAGTACAAAATAATTCTGTTCCCTTTCTTAATTAGTCACCTTC
This sequence comes from Chlamydotis macqueenii, assembly GCF_036417535.1. NCBI lineage: Eukaryota > Metazoa > Chordata > Aves > Otidiformes > Otididae > Chlamydotis > Chlamydotis macqueenii. The sequence goes on from NC_141566.1 coordinate 4,521,596, forward strand.
TCACTTCCCCCTCGCCCTTTTTTTTTGGCAGGGAGCTACAGAGTAGGTGCAAGGATGTCACAACTGTATTTGCCAGTGCCTCGTTAGTGGCGGTTTCAGCCCTGGCCAGTGACACCTAACGGGGAGGGAGCTCCTCAGACCGCGGCTAAACTTTGGTTTGCTGTCTGGAAAGCAGGGATAATGCTTCTCTGTGGCTAATCAGATTGCGAACTATTTAGGATAAGGCTGACGAAGGGAAAGAATCACGGCTTGGTCAAGCATGTTGTGGCAGAGAAAGAGGCAAAGGGGGAAAAGGAAAACTGTGGTATCTGCTCAGGCAGGCTTTACAGCAGTAAACAGCTTGTCTCCAAAACCTCCTTCTATAGTCAGCAGGAAGCCACGGAAACCTCAGGAGAACAATTCCAGCCAGTCCCACCGTCAACCGGACAAGCAGCCAGAGAAGACAGGCCTGAGCAGGCACGGATGCTGACCTCTGCAAACGCATCCTCCAGGCTCCCAGGAGGCAGCTCACCTGCCCGCGGGCAACGTTCTCAGCCTCCTGAAAGGCACCTCAGGCCAGAGATCAACCACTGCCAACATTCACCGGTGTAGAATTCAAGATGAACGCGGTAATTCTGTCCTTATTTGTCTACAAAGCTCTGTAAAATCTCATGGAAGCCTACCACCGGCCTCTTCAGCTTCTCCTTTTTAACCAGGTGTTTCCACTCCAGTAGTTTCACATCAGAAAAAGACAGTAATACACTACTAAAGTAATATCAGACATACAGCTGGTGCCCCTCATTAGGGCTCCCAAGCTCTCTTGGCCAAAGAAACTTACTGGGAAATTACTGAACCTGGTACGAAAGTCACCCACCTTCCTTATCACTAAGGAAATCTGCAGCAGAAATAGGAACTCCACGACAGACTTCAGCAGGCAGCATGATGTACTTGGTACAACAGGACTCAAGAGACCGCATCTCAGACTAACCGCCCGAGGAACGCCTTAAGCTACCTCACCCACAGCAGAACGAGAGGCATTCTTGCCTCCCGATGAAGCCTGTAGAGAAGCTTTAACCAAAAAACCCGATAATTAGATTCAGGCAAGTGTTGTAGAAGGCCTGAGGATGTTCTGAAATTAAACTCCCTCTTGTGGAAGCCACTCTGCTGATGTAAATCACCCGAGACAGAAAGAAAAAGCAGGTGGACAACAACTCGCCCTACACACTGCCCAGCACCCCCCCTCTGCCTCAGCTACTGCCTGTTTGTACAGCTCAAGTCTCCTGAAACACAGCGAGAAGTGAACCCAGGCCCCTGCTACTGGTGATCTCCTCCCAGTACACAAGGCCCCAGTCCAAGGCAAGCTCAGATTCACCACTCAGGTCTTCCAACGGCAGCTTCCAGGTCCCGCCGGCTGGGCGTTACCCGCTCTTACCCGAGTGCAAGGCTGAGACATGGTCACTTGCACGAAGAGAACAGCTTTGTAGCAGAGCTGGTGTCAGTGCTACCAGGATCCCTGCGTCATGGTGTGTCACGCAGCATCTCAACTGCAGAATGACCTTACAGGCTCTGCAAGGACCTGCCACAACCCATCTCTGTCTTTCTAGGAAGACAATTCACTGGCAAAGCACCGTTGTTGTATGTACCGTAAAAGTAACAGCCTGCAAACTTCGAGCCAAGCCACACAAACACTCTGCAAAAGCTCTGAAGCAGAGAGGGCAGCACATTCCCATGCAGCCTTATGTTTATGCTTCGAGTGATGGCCCACGTGAAGAGCTGCGGGCACTCACGGGAGAGCTACCATCACCCGTGGGCACGTACACAGAACGTGAGCAGAGACACGTTCTTTGGAAACATCTGGACAACAGCTCAAAAGAAAAGAGAGCTGAAAGTTCTCTTTGGAGTGCTTGTTTAAACGTTTTTTTGAGTTAGTGCTTCAGGCCACTAGAAATCTGAAGAGGCACAAGAATCCACAGATCAATCCACAATCAAGAAAAGGTACCTGCCATAAGCGGTTTGAAGAGCATTTACTGAATCAAGACACTTAAAGAAAACATCTCTGAAGTCAAGATTCACAGCAAGACTGCCCGTGTAGCACGTGGTGGGGGAACGTCAAGCACGGGATCAGCAAGTCTTTATCGCCACGATGGTGTACCATGCTTTTGGATCAGAAACCTATTTCAGAAGAAAAACCCTGTAATAAAACCCAGACTCCAGACGCTACTATTTTCACTTTGTGGAGAAAAATACCATTAAAAACTTCTTAGCACGTGCTCATTTTGAATAAGAAAGCCTATCTTAACATCTGCAGCCAGGTCCTCTGAGGTCATCATCACAGGCAGAAGATTGATCAGGGCGCCTCTCAACCTGAGAACTCAGAAACTTCAGTGGGTTTTAGATCCAGACAGAAGGTCAGGAAGAACTGAACAGCAGCGCTGAACTAAGCCACAGCCCCCAGAACTCTCCCGGGTCACACGGTACAGCATGTGAGATACTTCAGACACAAGTATCCGAAGGGAACAACGCGGAGCCAAACGTGAACTGCGTCAACAGCTACCAGCATGAAAACGAGGGCTGTGACAGACACCCAGCCCCAGCAAACGCTTTGAGGGTATCTCCTGCGCCCTGCCAGGGCGGCCACCTCCACTGCAGAGCCAGCACAGACCACAGGTTCTCCTCTGTCACGACGGCTGAGGTCTCGCAGGGCAGCTGAAGCCATGGCCCCTGCCTTTCGCTGAACTACGACACAGACCCCAAAAACCGTTAAAGAACCTTAAAGCAGGATCTGGGTGCACTGAAAGCAAGTGTCCTGCACCCGTTTGTTCACTGGCAAGACACACGGGTAACACAAGCCCTACACCGAGAAATACCAAAATGCAAGTGAAACCAATTTATTTCTGTAAGAGCTCCTAACCGGCTCAGACAGCTCCGGTAAGATATCAAGGCAGATCTGAGAAGCAGACATTTTCAAAGTCTAAGAAGATGTCAGTACTAAAGCAGCAGATAAACCAAGCACTCAGGGCAGGCACCTGACGTTTCGAGACGACAGCAAGGCAGGCAGATATAGCCAATCTGACCAATGCCTACTGATCAAACAAAACACAGCAGCGATCAAGACAGCACAGCAAGAGCTCGCTTAGAGCAGAAAGGGAGCAACAGATAATTTTGACATTCTGTCACTGTATAAGTGGATGAATTCTTTTTTTCAGCTAGTCAACAGAGTTATTAGATGCTTGGTAAGTCACTTTGCAAAGTTACATAAACAAGCTGTTTTCCGAACGACACGCCTTTGCTGGTTTGTGAGAGTTCGGGAAAGCCAGCCGGGCACCGCGGCCACTGCCGAAGAGGGATTCGGCTCAAAGGGGACGAACTGCACCGGGAGAGCAGGGTGCAGGGGACGGTGCTGGCAGTGCGGCACGGCGGGATCTGAGATGAAAGAGAACTGGCTGTGAAATGACGCGACAGTGCTGAGAACAGGGCCTGGAGTCGGCTGTAAAGTGTTATTGATACTTAGCGGTGCCAAGACAGAACGCAAATGAAGCCGCTCAGCCCCTGAAAATCCTCAGGACTACGGCACCCCCCGCCCCCAGGGCGCGGGACCCCGCTGGGTTCGGGGCTGTCTCAGGCCGAGGTCGCAGGGCGGCCGCGGGCAGGGCCGAGCCGGGCCGGGCCGGGCCCGCGGGACAAACCCGCGGCGCTGGGCGCCGGCACGGGAGGGCGCCGCAGCTCCCCCGCCCTGGCGGGGCCGGGCCGGCAGCTCCCTCTCACCCCGCAGCCCCGCAGGGCGGCCCGGCCGGGAGGGGCAGCCCCGCCGCCCCGGGCACCGCCCGCCCGCCAGGCCGCGGCCGCGCCGCAGGTGCCGCCTCACTGGGGACGGGCCCGGCTGCCGGAGCGCAGCCTCCCCCTTCCCCGCTCCTCCCCAGCCCCCCGCCGCGGCGCGGCCCGGCCGGCGGAGCCGCCGCTCACCACGAAGACCGCCTCGGGGATGCCCAGGGGGCCGCGCTTCTCGCCCGCCGCCGCCTCGCCGCACCCCGTCTCGCTGCTGGTGGCCGCCGCCATCTTGGGGAACCGACGGTGCGTGCGCGGCCTCCGTCGGGACGCCGACGCCGGGCGTCATCACGTCAACGCCCAGCGCGACCCCATCCATTGGCTGTCGGGCTTTGAGTGATGCGATGACGCCGGGGCGGAGGCGAGCGGAGTAGGCGGAGCGGTGGCAGTACCAAAGCGTCGCCCATTGGTGGGCTGGGGCAGGGGGCGGAGCCACGCCGGGCGCGTTGCTTAAGCCCCGCCCACGGCAGCAGCGCCGTGCTCTGTTTCGGGGGCAGCGGGCGAGGGCTGCGGGCGGGCCCGGGACGCGACCGCGGCAGCTGCGGGGAACAGCGGGCTCCAGCGCTCCCGGCCTAACAGCCCCCCGCAGCCGCTGGTGGCAGCGTTACAGCAAGCCGCAAGCCTGACACCACCGTAAAGAAGGAACACACACGCACACACGCAGACCGCTTGCATGTGCCAAAGTTTATTTATTTTATTTTTTTTTTCCAAAACTTGTTTCATCAAATCATTGGATATGAGCAGTTTTTAAAAAACAAACAGTTTGCGTATTAACAAATTGTGAAGTTCCACAGTTAAAATATCAACACAGCCAGTCTTGTGCTTAGGCTTCTTCTTAAAAAAATTATGAATTTATAGAACATAAACCCTCAAAATTTGTTTCCAGTTTGTGGCTAGTAGAGTTTCCACACATTCTGTATTCGTATAAAATGAAGGAACTCATGTAAAGGAACAGCTGTACAAGAACACATCTGAAAAAAAGCCCGAACAACCTAAATTAGAGTAGCTCCTTTTAAATAAATATCCAATAAAAGGCACAAACCTGTTATGGGGAAAAACATAACACACAAAACAAGACCTATTAAATAAATAACGTGTGGAGTGGGGTGGGGGAAATCTGTTCCAGCACCTATTTTGTCATTGCTCCAAGATGAAATTCCAGCCAAACATTTGGTAAAGGATTAAACTTAAATCACAAGGATCCACGTTTGCGATATACTGAAGAGTTGATGTTACAATTCCTGTTGTAACTGTACCAGTTACTACAATCTCTTCAAATAAACGATCAGGAGAACGAAGCAGCGATGCAGTGACGTATCAGCAAGTCAGATACAGCTTCAGAGTAACAGCAACAGGCTTTCTCTACGCCTAGCTATCGGAAATGTATAAATGGTAACATGTACAGTTGCCATCACTCAAAAATATAATCTTTTAAATGGCAATAAATGACCGATACACAGTGCCTTTAGATGTTGTCCTTACAATACAAACTACCCTAAACAAAGTTTTCCTTTTTATGTACAAATTAAGCACCGATCCACAGTGCATACTATTCTAATTGTAACCCTACCCTCCTCACAACGCATCAAAAAACCCAGAGGGGGATACACCCTGTATTCAATCGTGTAATCAGACTTTTTTTTGTTGGTTTTTTTTTTTGTGTGTGTGTGTAGTTTTTGTTTTTCTTTTTTTTTTTTTAAACAAAAGTCCATCTGTTATTTTTACCCACAAGTATTCCACCACTACGTGCACAAAACTGAGATTTCTCTAGGACATGTGTCCAAAATTAAAGAAAAAAATTAAATGCGGTAACTTACTGGAGGCAAAGTCAAACTATATTTAGAGAACACTAGAAAACCCCTGTTATTTAAAAAGAGGTACACTTTCAAATCCAACAGGCCTGACACAACCAAGCTTTCCAAATTTCCCCAGAAGCTGATGGTACATCCCATGAAAGACAGCCTCCCTGCAGCAGCACAAAGTCCCAACAGTCAGGGTTCACTGACCCACTAACGTACAATAATGCAAAGCGCACAGCATACTTCAGGTCTTCCTCCTTGTTCAGACAAACACGGAGTGACATCTCAGTTATCTGCTTTCTGAAGTATTCTGATCGAGCGAGTTGGAAGGAAACGAAAGGGAACGTCACATTTATATACATCTCTCTTCAGTGTTTCACTCACAACCACTGTTGGCAGCTCTTGCGGGGTATTGCAGTTGCCCTCAAGAACCACCTTTGACTTCAAAGTGGTTTTTTGGAGAACAAGTTCTGAGCCATAAAAGTCTTGACAGCATCCAAAGTCCTTGTTTTTCTTACTTCTAAAGGTATGAACTCTGTTATCTAAAACACAGTGCTCTGCCATTCTATGCGTTACAATATACGCACAAGGAAGAGGTTGACAAAAAGCAGCCCTGTGCACTTCCGTGCAGAGAAAAGTGTGTAAAGCAATCTCCATAACGAATCTGAAAGCCGCGTTTTAACGTATCAAACATTCTGAACAAGACTAAAAAGAAGGTAGCTTATAAAGTTTTTAGGCTGTACTTTGTGGCTGTTTCTCCTTTTTTAATACCAAATACGTTGTTATCAGACAGCTTTGCTACAAGAAAGCATGCCAAAGAACCATTAAAAACCCAGAGCAAACCAGAAGTAGTGCAAACTATGCCTCGTACTAAACCAATTTCTGAGCAAAGTACACTCTAGATATCCAGAATGCTCCGCAGTCAAGTTGTAACAAACACATACTGTTTGCCAGGCATTTATTTGCATATTTTATTAAAATAACTGATTATTACTTACACAACTCAGTATGAGAAGGAGACAGTGCTAAACTGCCTGCTTGTAGCACTCCCAGCTGTCATTAATGCCCAGATGTTTATTACTACATGCTCTGGTCTAATTTGAACTCAAGACTTTTCAATGCTGAATAAATCAACGGAATTCACTATTTCTTAAATAAACAGCCTCCTCCACACAATGACCCATTCTAAATGGCATCGTTTCCCTCACGTGAAGGGTTAACTATAGGCACTGAAGAACTCATTGGCTTAAAATTGTACAATTGTTCAACCCAATCGAGGTGGATTAAAGCTTGAAGCCCTTTGTAATTCTAACTTGAACAGTAAATTGCTATATACCAGTCCAAATTCTTTTAAAAATCCATACACATTGAGAAACTCTGGGTTTTAAATTTCTGCAAGGTTACATTTTCTAGGAAGTTAGTGATTACAGATTCCAAGTGTTGGGGGATGGTTTTTTTTTTTGTTTCTTTTGAATTGCTTTACTTGGCAAAAATATTTCAATCAAGTTAAGAAATACTACTTTTGCACTCTTTGGGCAGAATGAAGCATTTAGGAAAAAGAGAAGGCTTCTTCCCTCTATGAGGAAAGTGCCATATTTTAGAAGTTCTCTACAGGACAGTTTGACAAGATTCTCAGGCCTATGTGCATTTATAGTGAGAGTCAGAGACATTTCTGCAATAGACTCCCTAAAAGATAAGAGACATGCTACTCTGGAGGTCTATTTATCGTAACAATAGAAAACTATACATTTTTTGAAAACCCTGCCTTACTATTAAGCATTAGTAGAAGTCATTTTACAGGAGAGATTTTCATTGTGTTCTGCCACAAAACTTCTGGAAGAAAAGGTTGCTCCCAATTCCACTTGTTTGTTATTAACTACTTTTTTTTTTAATGCTATCACTTTTTATTAGACATTGAAAAATACAAGATAAGGCATTTTCATAGCCAATTTCAGTTTTGGAGGAAGATTGTTAAATACAAAAGACATGCCAGAAGTCTGTACACATCTGACCCATGATGAATAGCATACTTCATAAATTATTTGATTTAAAAGATTTTCCTCTCAAAAAGAGTCCAGATTTCTTAACATAGTATTTTTACCTTGAAATTACTACAGAAGAAAAAGATTACCGCAGTATTAAAGATTATCTAAAAGTTCGCATATATTTACACATTTAAAAATAATTACTTTTATACGGTTTACAACGAGGTTCTTATTTCTGAAAAGCAGCACAAGCTATTCTCTACAGCTGGATAATTTCAATAGAGTTGCCAGTTCACAAGTGTCAGCACTATTGCAAGGTTTGCTTCTTTTGACCTAATGGACTTGTGGAAAAAAAAAAAATTGGATCTCCTGCCTCTTTCGCAGTCAGCAACAAGATTTTTTAATTGCTCCCATTTGCTGTAATTGGGGATACCTGCATTCCCTGGCTCCCAAAACTACTCCTCCTCGAGCTACGGAAAACGCCATCTGCAGAGAAGACGCTGGATGGAAGCACAGCTCCTGTCGCCTGTGGAGGCTGCACGTGCTGTTCTGTAACACACTTGTTTCCCCTGCTCCATCACGGACTTTCAGCACATATTAGAGCCTGGCTCTTTCAGCTAGCCATGTAACACTGACATACCAATAGAGCAATTTATTATTTTTACTATATATATATTTTTAATATGTATATATCTTGTTGATTCACAGCATCTCAAACTCACATTATAAAGTCTGCAAATTACTATAAGCTATTCTAATGTCAAAAAGCTGTCTGATTTCACACAATATTGGCCATATGATAATGCAAGCATTGCTCTCAGAGTATTTATTAGAGCATATGAAAATTTTATTGCTCAACTTCATCTGTGTTGTGTCTTGGTTACAACAGCCACAGAATTAATGGAGAAAATAAATAGCTTTGACATCCTCAGTTAACTTCCTGAGGTAATCCACTGATGAATAAGGTTGTAGAGCAATCATGTAACCCCTCTTCTCAGCTTTGAAGATGATAATCCAGCTTGCACCTTCTGAGTCAACCTCAATAAAAACAGTTTTCTGCTGAGCAGTTTAAAAAAATCAGTGAAGAAACATGACTTCACACTGCAGTGACTGTTATAAACAAGAATCTCTAAAGCATTGCAATTCAAAATAATATTGTATTATACAGGGAAGAAACAGTTGCCCTGTTCAGGAATACATCATGGAAAGACTGAAATTCAGTCTCTTCTTTTTTTACCAGTATTTGGTTGTTCTCATGTCTTGCTGCTTTGGCGGCTCTACATGAACTGTATCTGTGAAGCAGAGGTTACATATTAATGCCACTTACACAACACAGTTTCTCAGTGTTTTAGAATTTTGATCAACTGCCTTGTTACTATAGGTTTTGGCACTTTAAAGAAATCTCCAAAGAACATTAAGACCAACATTCTCAATATTGATATAGTCACAAGTCAGCCACTAACTCTGATTTTTTTTTTTTTTTTTACTTTCTTCCTTGCTTCCTACATTGGCATGGTCTCACCATCTGAGTTTGCTGTCTCACCAGCAAAAGCTGTTGCCATTGACTGAAGAACCCCTCATTTTCAAATGCAGAAATACATCAGTAGCCATTCATGAAACATTTTGTTGCTTTTACCAAGACTAAATTTCAATGTGATCTCAAGATTAAAGAAAACAGATCACCTGAGTTCCAGAAACAGGTGCAAAAGGATTTGTTGGCCTTAGACCAGGCTGCGTATACATCATTGACTGGGGTGCCATCAAAGGAGCAGCTCCAATCGGAGGAGGTACCTGTTAGAAGAACAAAACACATATATAAAATTCAAACTAATTCAAGATACATCTTCTCAAATTGTAAACACAGTAGAAGATAAGCACAGACACATACACACGTAGTAAAGTTAAAGCTTTTAAAAAACTTGCTGTATGAAGTTTAGAGTAACCCCTTCCAAGGCGCAGTGTGAAAGAGCTATCAGATTTCACACACTATTGACCTTGTAAAACAATACATAGAGGCTGCAGGATGATTTGAGCAAATTAATGCCTGCCATGAAATCCACTGGAGGGGACAACTGGTTTCTTCAGGAATAAGAGACAATCACATTTCTTACCATTCCATATACAGGCACTTGAGGTGTGGTCACTGGGTATGTGATAGGAGCAGGTACCTTCAATCAAGAAAATGTTACTGTATTTAAGATAAGCTCATGTATGCTAGTAATATACATAAAATTGTGAAAAATGCATATTTTTCAACACTTAAAATAACTAACGTATTTAGAAGAAATTGACTTACATATCCAGGATAGTGTACTCCATTCTGGCACAGCAAAAGGAGTAAGGACAGAAAATTATTTAAGAAGTATTTGAACTGGAAATTCTCACCAAGGGATGGACACAAGTCCAGTACCAGAACTGTCTGTAACTACGCTCAACTTATTATTAAAACAAAGGGGGAAGAAAAAAGTGCAAGGACAGTAACGTCAGTAACTATGCCTGTTCACTTGGATATGCTCCCTGCCTAGAAAGCTATCACTAGTAAGACTTACAACAAAACTAGACATTTTACTACATCTAGCCACATTTGAGTATATTGCTTGCACAAAAATTTGTGTGTGAAGCTTTAGAGGGCATGGCACGCAGTATTCCTTCTTCCTCCCATTATGTGTGAGAAGGGCACAGGAAAAAAAAAACAAGGAAGCCAGTGAAACTGGCTTAAGTCAGCTCAAGAAACAAATTTCAACAGATGTTCAGTCAGGTAAATGTTGCTCACATACAAGTTTCTGATGTCTGCAACATATTACAATATGAAAAAATGAAGAGCATCTGAAGCTGCTAAAAATGTGTATCAGGTTATGTTCATAGGCAGTGAGGCACGCACTTCATATTGCCGTGCATCGTTAAGTAGGGCTAATTATATTTAAAATGGAGTGCTAGTTAAAAGACTTCACTGTGAATGAATATGCAGACTACACATGAATTGGAGGGTTAGTACTCTGAATGCCACAGACCAAGCCAGGATAGTTAGACCTTTCCAGTACCGGGGCACTGATTTTAAAGATGCTTATAGCTGAGCTAGTTCTTTGCATCATTAATTGTTGGAATTCCAAGCAAATGAGCGAGCAAGTACCTGGCATAAACACTCAGACTAGAAAGTATTAAACACGAGTATACGAAATAAAAACACACAACCCAAATCCACAGTGATCAATGTGCGCTAAGGTGCCCTCTATCTTTCAAAAATAAGAATGCAGCAGCACTCTGACACAACAGGTTCTAGAGTACTGAGAGATAAAAAGATTCTGTGGTCTCAGAAGTCTCACATAGAAGTGCTATACAACAGATATCCTCTCATCTGAATTTCTGAGTCCAATACTGGATTTAATATTTTATTCAACTTTGATAATTCTGAATGAGCATACTCATGCAAGATGAGGAAAACAGGCATTATAACCATGCTATTGTTATTGGAAAATAAAGTTCGACAGCACAGTCCAAAATTCACAACAAGTGTGGCAATTACCCTAGCTGGAAACAAAGATGAACATTCTACTTCCTTCTAAGGTAGCTACATTTCAGAAATGGTTTGTATGTGTATATATGAATAGAAGATACTTGAAAAATTTATTTTAAAAGCATAGGAAAAGTCAGTTGCCTACAGATATACCTTCAATAAATGACAATTATTCATTTAAATAAGTATAAAACTTGGACTTCATATTTTGTACTGTGTTAAAAATACTAAGTTGCTGTTGAGCATTATCAAAAATCTAAAGTGCTACTTGGCCTGATAATTAAGGTGCCGTGCACGGGTTGCAGCAGTGTTTCATGTGATAAAACTGAAGAAGGAGCGAAAACTGGAAGGAACAGCAGTTTTGCTCTTGAAACACATTCTTAGGATTCTTGAAGGTGCATGTCAGGGGTGTGGAGGTGGGGGAGTGGGAGGATCTCAAACACGCACACCAGAAATTTTCTAGTTGGGGTCATGAGTTTCAATTCAAAATGAACTTATGAACTTAGGTACGTCTCAAGTGAAAGGTTGATTATTTAAGTCTTTAATGGACAAGTTTTAGTGAGCGGAAATAAAGTACTCTAAAATCTCCACCTCATTCAGTTTGAGAAGTGATCCTACAAACATTCCCTCACCCGCCCCCAGTCTTCTTCCAAACAGCCTTTGCTATTAGAGTTAATTCAAGCAGGGAAGCAGCATTTCCTAGAATGAAGTGCGATTTCAATAGCACAGAAATTACCATATGTGGAATAGTGGGTAAGGGAGTAGGGTTCCATGTGGTCGATGTGCTTGTCTTTGCTTGCCAGTTTGTTCCACCAGTAAGTTTTTTCTCTGTAGGCTGGGTCCACTGCATATCTGACCTAAAATGAAACTGTGGTATTAGTTTTCACAGAGAGTCTACAGCTAACAACAACAACATAATGGAAAATCAAAACATGCCTTAATACATGCACACAGCTGAAATCTATGGGTGGAAGAAACGCTCAGGATTTCAGTAACTTCTTATATATCTCTGCTTCAGTAAATATGAAGTCTGCGAATTCTGTTGTGTTGCATTACTGCACTGCACAGTATAATTATTAACTGGAGCTTTATGTAACTGCAAGATCTTTTATGGTGCTTGATAAAAATGCTCAAATAAAAATACAGCAATTGCAAAACTAACTGAAATGAGTAACTTCAAAAGTTAAGGCTGACCGTGTTACAGTGACTGACTACAAACTCACTATTTCAACACTGTTCTTGGTACTAGATTACTGTCAAGGGTTGAGACTCATGCCACGTTAGCGCTGGTAAACTGTGCTAGAGACTACCAGATAGTCACACGAGAATACTGTAAGTATATATATGCACTTACTTTTTGGATGGAGTTCCTCCAAAGCCAAGATCTGGGGAAGGGGAGGGAAGAGAAAGAAAAAATTCGTAAGTATTTTTCATTTGTGAAGGAAAAAATAGACAAACTTGTTTTGTCTTCAGTAACAAATGAGAAAGTTAAATGTAAAAGTTTCACACTTACTCCCCACTAGATTAGCAAGTGAAGAATCAAGGTCATTTGCCAAAATTTTTCCGCTTTGCTGGTTAGGTAAAGTGGCTCTTTGACTTTGTGGTGGTACTGTGGGTTGCAATACATCATCTAGAAAGTTAAAAACTAAACAAAGAACATAAAAGCAACTGTTAATAAAACATTACATTGCACTTAATAAAATACATCCATAAGTTAGGGAGGTATTTTCTTTATAGATAACTAAGTAATTTGAGTATTTATATTTGCAGGTTCAACATGCTGGAAGTGTTCAAGGGTTAGAACAGAAGCAAGGTTTAACCTCTTATTTTTTATGGAATACTATATTGTAACTACTAATCTGGTAGAATCTTTAATTCTACTTCAGTAGCAATTTAAAGTATTTTTAAATTAAAATGAATCTCCCCTAAAACTGCAGAAAAAAGGCTGTTAAAAGATAATATTTTCAAAATGTTCTTGTAACACAATATAGTGGTAATTCCACGATGCTGCTAATATCCGGAATGTACACAAGACTTCCTTTGCTATACGTTCACAAGGACTTTGAACATATAGCAAATTAGCACCAACCACGAGAAAGAGCGTAACTCAGCTATTCTTCAAGCGACACGTACACACAACTAGCTTTGCATTTCTCAATGAAGTTAGAGGGAACTTTATAATGCATCAAGAATAAACACTGACGTCAAAAGCACTGAAAACAGATGAACATAAGCTTACCCGTTAAGAGATATCCAGTGGGCCATGGTCAAAGTTCATTCCCCAAAAAAGAGAGGAAATCATTATCACACAACATATCAGTCAAAGCTAATTTTAAAGTAAATAATTACAACTGAACTGATTGTTTGTTATCTTATCAGCCATATAATCAGCTTGCAAATGTCTTAAGTTATTAAGTTTTGAACTGCTATAGACATTAGGCTAGATTGTTAAGCAATTGTTGCCTGTAGAGTGCAAATTAGTCAAAGTAGTTCTTACCACTTGTAGTCCTGTATTCTGGTGCTGTAGATTTTCCTCCAAAAACAGCATCAAAGTCCACATTAATTGTGGAAGAGGTGGTGGTACTTGGAGGAGCTGAATGAAGAGGAAAACCTGAAAAAAAGTTCAGAGTAATCAAATACACTCAGAGTAGTATCACTCATTGCAGTGGAGGAAAAAGAAAAAAAAAAAGAAAAAAGTCTAATTACCATCAACAGTCAGAGGATGATACAGAGAAGCATATGTAGGTTTATGACCACTAAAGTCATCTTTGTAAAAAGAGAGAAGAAAATAAGATCAGTTGAAAAGAGAAAAAGGAAGAGGGGATCAAAAAATTAAGTCTGCAGTTAAAAATAAAGAATTTCTAGTAATAAAAAAGGAGGTTTTTATTTAACAACTTAGAAAAGCTCAAGTAACTCCTGCATTCCCCATTACAAACAGAAAGGAGGCTGCAGTTTGAAAGAAATTAGCAAAAATTCCAGCAATACTGCAAGTCTTAGAATGCCTACACTGGGCAGGCTGAACAAAATAATGAGTTATTTCAACTGTAGAAATAAAACTTTAAGGAAACATATAATTTACTACATCTGGAATTAATGCGCCATTTCCACTTGTTAATAAAAAGCAAAGATTGGTCCAAACCACAAACAAAATTACACAGCCCAGTTTATTAGCATTATTATCTCCAGTTGCAAAGAAATTACATGGGTTTTGTTTGGTTGGTTTTTTACCACTAAACAGTTCCACCGTTTGTTTGGAGGAAAAAGTAGAATTGATGAAAGGGGTGGCAGATTTTACAGCTTCTTCAACTGGCTTCATGTCAAAGATGTCCAGATGAGGTGGAGAACCAACACAACCATTTGAGGACGAGAAAGGACCTTTCAGATGCAGAAGTGAAGGAAAGAATACAGAGTACAAATAATGGAAAAGAAAAACAGACTGAAATGATTGAATATGAGAATCTCTAGACAAAGTCAAACTGTAAATATTCCACCTACTGATCAGCCCGTCTTAGTTTCAGATTAAAATCCTAACAGCTCTCTCTATTTAGGGAAAATAATTCTAGTATTGCTATTGGGGCGGAGGGGGAGAATGACAGAACATTTATCAATCAAAAAAGTTAGATACTACGTTTTTGGCTTCAAGAATCTACTTTTTAAATAATATATAAAGGTACCAATTCCACCTATTAAAATACGAACACTTACAATGGTGTTAACGTGGCCTTATTTCAGCATTTAAGACATTTCTTTGACATCTATCCTGATTATTCTTTGGAGGGATGGGTAAGGGGACAGAAAATGCTGTGCCCAAGAAACTGAGAATGACAGCTTTGTTATAAGAATTCTAAAGTCACCAACACCTTTTAAATGAGAAGTATATTAAATACCATTTAATGGAACAGAAATATTAGTCCAGCATCTTTTCAGGCACACCTGCTTAGTTTATATTTCCCAGTATTGTTAAACTTTGATTTTTAGCTACATTTCTTCTACCTGTCCCCTTTACTGAATGGCTCCTTCATTCCATCTACTGCACATTGACACTACTGCTATGTGTTAAAAAAAGTAACTCATCCGTAACTGCTTGCAGAGCTTTCAGATGACTTATTTTATATCCTGTCAAGGACAGAAATGTTTGGATGCAACGTAATTAAGCTTTGAGATGTAGATTCAATTAAGTATGAACCTGTATTTTATTCTGGTATTCTAAGAATTCACCCGTCATTTACACAGTCAAATTATGGTATCAGCTCACCTCCCCAAGCACTGCTTGCTGATGTTGATATAGCTGGAGTACTCTGCACAGTTGGGACAAATGCAGGCTGAAGATCAAAAAGATCACTAGAAAGGTTGGGCATGCTGAATAAGAAAAGAGAGAGGGAGGAACATGAAGATATGTAATGGACACTGTATTCTTGTGTTATACGAACATTCATACCAATCTCACTTTCTCTTGTTCACGAGTAGCCCATCAATAACAGTGGTACAAAACCAGTAATTAAGCATTCACTGATTGATACCAAAGTCCCCATGAATACACCAGGAAAGCATCAGGAAAAGGTTATTCTTGACAATTAACTGCAATCACTGCTTTGCAGTTGATTGTGGGCCAATGCAGTAATTTCTGGTTTCTTCAGAAAGCGAAGTATCTCTCACCTATTTGTTGTGGGCGCTGGTACTGCAAAGAGGTCAACAGTTACAGTGGTATTCATACTTTTTCCTGATAAGGTGCTTGGGGATGCTGATGTGGAAGTGGAATTTGATACTACAGAAATCTCTCTTAATCGCTGCTCCTGAAAAATGAAATATATAGTTTGCATTTTAGTTTTATTAGTTTATTAACTGTTCAGTCATAAAGACCTTTTCCAGTAAGAAAATTTAATTACGGCCTTAATAAAGAAAACAGTCATTCTTCTGTGAAGTCCTGAAAACAGAAAGATGATTGAAATTAGAGGTAAGAGTACTTGTTTTAAAAAAGCCTTCAAAAATCAAGGTGTGACTTGAGTTTTTAAATAATTGTTTTAAATTATCTATAACTGCTTAGAAGTAAAACACTTCTAGTCAAGCTAGACATTCTAGGCTCCCTTTATAGTCAGTCACTCGGAGAAGCAGGTCAATGGACCTTTGTTCAGGAAGGCCCATCTCTATTGTTAGGGTCTCTTCAAAGTTAAATTCAGATGTATAGAAGTCAGGTTGACAATGTGCATCCTAACAACATCCATGTGGTGTTGCTCTTACACTAGCAAAATAAAAATCTAGTTTAACATTGTTAATTTTAGGTTTACATCCCTCGTTACTTCCAGATATGCCCACTGCACTTATACAGCACAGATCAAAGCACAGGCCTGTGTTTTACACTGTTCGCGTTCCTCAAGTAAAATGTTAAGTGAGTTGCAAGCTTCCCTGCCTCTCAAATGAAAATTTGTGTCAACCAATTTAATTATTTGGTCACAGCAGCTGCAAGTCCTATTATAGTAGAAGTGGGACAGTGAAGAGGGGAGACATCTGATGCCAGGACCAGTATTCAGACTGTAGGAGAGCGATGTTACTAAGACGACTATTCAGCAAGTACTGATGAGCGAAGGAAAGCACATTATAGAATCAAGAGAACACTGAATAATAATGTATTTGGAAGAAAATCTAAGTCCATAAATTATACCCAAAGACATATGATTTCAAATAGTTTTTCAAACAGAATTATAGAATTGTAAATAAGAGCAGTTAAATGTTGATAAAACTGTAGTGTTCTCATTATGAACAACATGACTGAAGAATCACACTAAAGCCAGGTTCTATACATCATGGGAAAAAAATAATTCCCTCCTACCAATAATCAGTCTTACAATAGCAATACTGTATGTACAGCTGCCGAGATGTAACCTAAAGATGTTGTATAGTCATTCTGTGAATCTTTGAGATAAGTAACAATCTCCTGCAAGGAAAAATATAAACAATTTACATCAGCTGTCTGCTAGTCAAATCGTACTCTTGGTTAGAAGGATCACCACATATTGGCAGCCATCACACATACATCCTGCAGAATCATGCCTTGGCCTCTCTTAAGATGAGAGTTCCCCCACCATACACTATTCCGAGCCAATCCTGGTTTTCACCTGTGTCCAGTCAAAAAAAAAATCTCAGAATACAAACTTGTAAAAAATATAGTACCTTAAGCGCCTGCAGTCTAGCTTGTTCCTCCTCCAATGCTTGCTGCTTTTCCTTCTCATCCATCCTGCTGAAGGACATTCCTGTATTGGCAAGTGTGGAAACAGCACTGGAGAGGGCACTAGCTCTGAAAACAGCAATAATTTTAAAAGTTTTATTAAGAAAAACAGTCAGGTGTACACCACTTAATTTAATCATCAGCTGCTTTATCTAGTTGTGTGTCTTCCCCCCTCACTCCCATCTCTTCTTCCCTTACTCTCCAGTACAGAAAAGCAGACACTCCAGTAATGAGGGAGTTTGGTGAAAAAGTAGCCTGAGCACAGAGGATTACTCCCTCAAGTTTCAGCAGGTAGAAACTGGAAACTGCAGAACATACCAGTTGTCTTTTTTCTTTAAGGTCATATAGACTAGACTGGAATTCTATTCCCTTCAAGTAGCAGAGGCACAGAAAGCTTGTTTGTACCTATTATATATATAACAGTAAACAAAGCACAGAAGTTATTCCCTGTATAGTATACTTTTTAGCAGAATACTGTGGCAGTGAATCCTCAGATACTTGCAGGAAAGAAAAGTATCTGAGGAGCAAGAAAGCAACCCAGGAAGTAGCTTACACTGATACATTTATCAATATTTACTAAGTTTCTGGGGGAAAATGCTTATGCCAAAAGAGATCTCACTGTTCAGTCAGAAGTACTGTTCATACACATCGATACTATACTTGACAAAGAATAACACAATTCCTGTCAGCACAAAGCATCTAAGCTGATTTGGCTCCTCTGAGAAAGGACTGAAGAACTTTTATAAGCAGGTTAAGATAAATTCATGGTCTGAGAGGTAGATAATCGACAATAAAGATGAATACCATCCTATCTTGGCTAACAGGAGCCTCAACATCCATACCTTAGAACTCTTACAAGCCAGAGGACTTCAAACAAGTAAAAGCTGAAGAATAACACACAAGGTCTCAGCTCAGTGGTTTATTAAAGCATAATAAGTCTGTCAGACACAGGCAGGCCTACCTAGATTTCAAATGTGACTAAGCTATCAGACTCACTAAATGCTTCGTTTATACTTCTAGGAAGTGAATAAAATACAAGAACACCAAATGACTGAATCCTGAAAATACTTAGTATAAAGATGACAAATCCTAACTTATAGGCATTGTTGTAGTTCATCCGGTGCTCACCTGCTAGCAGCGGAGACTTCTTTTGTTTTCTTTCCCTCCACAGAAGCCAAATGCTGTTCCAGTGCTTCAAGCAAGCTGCTGGGAGCCTAAAGGTAAAGTATTTATAAAACACTACTTCCAGACAACACATCATTGTTTAGTACACAGATTAGCTTCCTCATCCACTAAAAACAAACAAAATCCCACTCATGTTTAATTGTGCCTTTGGGTTTTGCTGCTGTCCCACACACCTGAATTCTCTCTACTCAGTTGTGGTTCTTTAAAAGGAGCAGCACCACAGAGACACGAAGCAAGGATTCCCCCAGGGTAGGTTTCCTTCTGTGTACATAAGTTGCATTCTTGTTTTTGGCAACAATATTTGCTATGTTAAGATTAATCCAATAATCACAGCTGATTAAGCAGTACTCCCTTAAACTCACAGAAGTACCAAAATGAAGCCTTTGCATTATCGATCCCCTTTCCTCAGTAACAGCAAAAAGCCAATCACTTTACATTCAAATAGTTACAGTCAAAGGCTTGCATTACAAACACTTGACTACAGCAGAATGTTAGGTTTCACTAAAAAGAAAAACAATCAAGTTCAACCTGATCCCAACAACACTACTGCAGACTAAGTAGCTGTTCAGCACACGACTACACAATAAACCACCTAAATTACTCCAAAGCCTTTGGTAGTCTAAAAGATTAGAAGCCAATAACATCAATTCCGATAAAGATGATTTTTAGCAGATCTCCTGCTGCAGGAGAAGTGTTACCCACCAGAAGGTTTTAAACATTGAGCTCTTTTTTAAAGCAATACAGCAGATTCCAAAAAACAAGCTTCTTGCCATGTAAATCCAGCAGGAAGTCAGGCACTAGACACCTCAGCTAACACTTGAGACACCTAAATGAATTTTAGGTGCCCAATACTCATAAGCTTACCAAGACTTTTGAGAGCACAGTCACGACATTATTCAATATCCAATCACAGATTTTAACTGATAGGTAACAGAAAAGAGTAAGTTTAAAAGATACAGACTAAGGCACACCAGAGCTGTTTTGCTTCCTACAGAAAATAAGAAAAAAGTGCCAGCCATAACCTGCCTGCTTTCTGTCATATACTTGTACCCACTACAGAAATATTTCTTCCATACCAAAGGAAACAGCTTTAAAGCTCTGAATAAATTCGATTTATTCTCTCTCGCCTGCCCCCCCCCTCCAAATCTTGATTACACAGTCTTAGTAGGAAGTAAGATTTCTCCGAATCACCCTATAAAACAACCTCCATCAAGCAAAAGAATCAGGCTAACACTTTTGCAAGAGTTCACTGCCTTACTACTCTAGCCACATTGATCTCATGGCTTCTAACTACATAGTCCACACACCATACAAGAAGTGAAATAAATCCTACTGCAGATCCAGATGAAGGGAATAGATATCTCAAGTTTTTATGTACCTGCCAGCTCAATCCTCCTCATCTGGCAGGGTTTCAGAGACCACTTGCCAACCTTCAGTAGGTAGAACAGCTAGGACAGGTATTGTTTGGAAGGAAAACAAGCTTGCCCTTGCTAACACTTCTGTACCAAAACCTAGACCAAAGTATTTCCTAGAAAAGGTAAAAACATTAATCACACAAGGCTTTAGCAAGTTCTGCTTTGAATCACTGAGGACAACTGCAGCTTCCCACATTCAGTGAAGGCCAATTCAAGCAAGAAGAGATGCAAAGAAAAGCAATTAGAATAATCCTATAAAACTGTCTTAAAGTTAAGGCCTGAGTTGATATTTCTTTCTATAAATAGAGCTAGGTAAGCTAAGACACTGTAGTTACCTCGACAACTGAGGTCATGAATAAATTTAGTGTTCACACTAGACAGCTAAACCCCAAGGGGGAACATTTTTAAATACCCTTCCGGAAAGGTATCGGGGATTTAAAAAAGAAAGAAAGAAAGAAAAAAAACCACGACACCAACCTAACAATAAAACCCACCATACTTTTACCCTTCAGGAGGAACAATTGTTTGCAAAAGGTATTGCATGACACAGCTAGATAGATAATCTTAACAGAAGGAGACTATACTCTGACTGCAGAAAGTTTTTCCTAGGCTGCTTTTTCCGCCCCCCGCCCTAAGGCCACTCTAAAACTTAACTACATGGCAAAGCATATCCTATACTTACTGTTTCTAAAACTCTCTAATCCACCTCCTCAACCATAAAACCTAAAACCAACAAACCAGTAACTTCTCTGAACTTTCTCATTGCTGCAAACATCCAACAAAACATCAGAGATTAAACTCTGAGCGAATAATAGATTTTAGTAATTTTGTATCAAAAGACACCTAGACTAATACAGACTTTTTTTTGTGAAACCCTAGTATTAAGAGATTTTTAGAAAATTCTTTTAATATTGCACTAAACTGATGTACAGTCAACTTTTATTAAATGCCATGAAATTTACTATTGAAGTGGAGTGCATAACAGTGGCACTGGAATTACCAAAATACACAGGAAGCTGACACCTACCACCACAGTTCAGAGAGTTGCCTTTCATGTCTAAGTGCACTTAAAACAAAATAGCTAAGCTAGGAGAAAAATACGTTGTGAGAACAGTATATACAAAGGTTTTAGCTCACTGAAAGTTTCAGATACAAAAAGCGGCAGAATTGAGTTAAATCCCTCATTCTCAGTAAATCAAAACCCCCTGCTTTGAAGAGCCTTACAATGACCCAATTAACTGGACAAGTGCACACAAACCCAGCAAAGTGTAACTTCAGACTTGAGTATAATTTGATTAGCATAAGACAGACCAGCTGAATACTGCAGTACTAATGAAAAGAGTAAGATGCCAAGATCAAACACCAATAGAAAACATCAGACTACCATTTTCACTCATTATCTGCTCTTACTCTGCTGGTTACCATCATATTGATTTCCTGCCACAAAGGCCTGGAAGTTCTTAAAGGCATTAATATTAATTGCTAGGAGCAAGTATTAGAGATTTGTACTCTGAAACACACATGATTTCAGACGGAAATCGCACTTTAGGCAGTAATGAACACCACTGACACTGGAAATTTGTGGTTTGGATTTTATTTCCGTATTAAAAAGACACTGATGAAGTTTAGGCAGATCTTCACAGTAGATACATTTTTACATGATTGACCCATGAAATTTTATTTCGTAGTGTAGAATTAGATGTGAGCGTTCAAAGTTTATACATTAACTGTTTCACACTGACTACGCTTAAAATAGCTTCAGTACTCTAGACCTCTAAACACTCCAGTCTATCGCACAAGTCTCCTGACAGATTGCCATTTATTCTACCCACCAGGTTACTCCGTGTTACAGAAAAAATACCAAATCTCTGTCCTGTTGGGCTGCTCTTAGGTTAGAAATACAATGTCCCTATGAACTGAAGGAACTTCCAAAGAATAACTTTGTGCATTTCTGTGAACTATCAGTGTTTCCTATCCACCAGGTCAAACCATCTTTCTCAGCTCCCTTCTGCCCCTCGATTTATCCTCACTAGAAGGTGTTCCCCTGCGTTCCACCTTTTACACTAAATGTTCCAGCACACAACCTATATTGTTCATGTTCATCATACTACTGAGTAATATCGAAGAAACATCAACTCTATTCAAACCTTAGGGGAAAAATAATCCTTGACTGAACTAGCTAACTGTAATCTTTAAGCGTATTAGAAGCCATTAAGTTACAGTGAAATGGAAGGTTTTCCTCAAGGCACAGCAAGATCCTTGTGGCTTACATGCCAGTGAATCCTCTGTGATAAAAAACAGAAGTTCTTGAAAAATATTTTGTGAGTTTTACTGCTTTAAGCGAAAAAAAAAAAATCTTAAGAGCTGCAAAGTACTGAGTACATTTATTCTACGGGAAAAGTCACCATACACATTTTCCATATATAAATACGTAACAAAGAATATATTTTTGAGATGAGTGATTACTGTGATGCACACTAACCTTTAAGAATGCAAAGAACAAAATAATTGGCTTAATATATTACACTGACCTGAGTAAGATCTGGAATGTCACCCTGATCGATTCCAACTTGCTGGGTTTACAAAAAAAAAAAAAAAAAGAAAAAAAAGAAAGTACATTACTATATGCAGTGGCAATGAAAGGAAAAAAAAACAATGTCTGAACATTATGAAGAAACTACCATATTAAAGAGGGATATTAAAAACTTTCTGAACTGGCAGGAGTTTCACTGGGAACACACCTTAGAAATCACAACTGCATTAATTTACTTCTCAAAGCAAACCCAACTTTTTATCAAGCCTAACTTTTTCTTGCAGAAGAGCATACAGGGAACATTAAAAACATCCACATTGCTTACTGCAACTACTCCATTTTGAGCAGTGACAGTAAAGGAGACTAACATTCTGAAAACAGACTGTAACACTCAGTTCACTTGGGACCACTCATGAAATTTCTAACAATATTTCGGAAAGTTTACTATGTCATCTGGCTAATGAAAAGGATATCCAAGAATCTCACTTTATGTTAATGAGCATACACAACCTTTGAAACACCTCATCTGTAGAATACTTCCTTGTATACCGAAGTCAAGCAAACATTAATCTGTTTCTGAAGAACACAGACTACTGTACCAGCACAGACAGCTAACTGATATGCCTTCCACAGATGTAGATTTATTTACCTCTGCTACTTTGAGGAATTCTGACAGTTTGGTCATTCTGGCTAGAAATTTTTTGTAAATATCCAAGCCTTCTTTGCACTGGTTCTTCTTCATATCAAAATATCTTTCTGAGGATGCAAATAAAACTCTTGTGAGATAACAGACCCCCCAGCAAAAAGTGGACACAGTATTATAGAAGTTAATTCGAGACAAGCTTCAGGGAAAGGACAGGAGAAACTCAAAGCTATTCAAATTTTAAAGTTTACATGAAAACCTGACACCTTTTGTAATAAGCCAGTTAATAGAAAAACATTGATTTTTCTATTTCAGTACATTAGAATATAATGTAAAGGTTTATTAAGTATAGATGCAAATCACTGCAATTGTTAAATTAGGTATTTAGGGAAATATTTTCAAGAAGTCAACTTATTAGCTTGCAATAAGACAAATTAATTTACCATTTGAAAATATTCTTAGTATATATTTATATTTTTAGACCCTGTATCAATACATTTTGATGTTTCTAAATGGACTCAATATCCAAAAGATATCAGAATGGCTACTGAAATGGAACATGTACTGAACTGACCTACCAAAAGGAGTATCAACCACATCCTTCACTTCTTGTTGTTTTGCCCTATGTACTTATACATATTTCATTGAGTAAAAACCAATGCATCAACGGAACACACCGATCAGGTGCTTTCATTCAGAAATTTGCTTGAATACATACAGCTTTGCTAAGAGCTTATCACTCTTGAACAAAAAACCCTACGTGTCATTTACTAGGCTCATGCAGATCCAGGTAAAAGTGAACAGTCAAGCCATAAAGAAAGTATGGGCCACCAGAAGTCAGTCATACTGCGACTATACTAAATACTCAAAATACCTGGTATCTCGCTAATACTTTCACAATCCAATTGCCAAAGGTTATCCACTGCACATTTATGGTACCTTTTGGTTTAGTCTCACCAGTCACCCTCTCATCCCAATTTCTCTTTCAAGGTACAAGCGTATGTTTAAGCCTACACTAGTTGTCACTGGAACTAATACAGGCTTTGTTTAATGGTAATGGAGCAGAGATGATTTACTAGGAAAGTGCAGTCAGAAATTGTCTATATTCTTTAGTTCTCTCACTATCTTTCACGGAAGTTCAAAAGCTAAAAAAATTCTCACGTACCTAAAAGATTAATAATCCCCTCATTGTACGCTGCAAAAAGTCTAATGGAATCTTTAAAGAGGAGCATAAAGGCAGCATTTATAACACCATTTGTTAGTTCATTTGGATTTGCCTGTGTAGAAAGCAATGAGAAAGTAAATTAGTATTTAATAAAATAATTAATCCCTCATTTCAAAATGAGAGAATGTTACCTAACACCAAGCTGAAAGTGCTTACATCAAAATCAAGGAGTGCATCAAGCTGGTTCTGTATGATTGGAAGGGTTTTCAGAAGCTTTTCAGCATTCATGGTTCTCATCACTCCATCTAGCCTACAGAGTAGAAGACATGTTTGCAAGTTACCACAAGACCTCAGCATATTACGCTATTTCAACAGAACTATATTGCTTCATCGGGCCAAAAGGAACACCAGTCTGTGATAACCTCATGAACAACTGGTATTCCCCCCGCTCCCCACCCCAGTATGGAAGACCAAACAGAAGTAGTAACAGTCTTACCCTCTTTTCATTTTGGTGAAGTCAACTGCTACAAGTCTATATGAAAGTGCTTTTTCATTCAAGTATCTGCTATATCGCCTAATGAAGGTAGACATATCATAGCCTAAAAGTTAAGCATTTATAAGTTAGACATTTTGAAGGACAGTTCCTTTTAAGTTCTTCTCAAGAACTATTCTCCTACTAGCCCATTTTACATAAACTTGCATAAAAAGCCCTTCATAGGCACTTTCCAGAGTCTTGAGATTCACCATTTTTCACCTTAAGATGTAATGTTACAGTTTCTTCCCAACTTGCTAAGGTTAGGAAAGCATTCATTGAAATTATGAGAATAAATACCTAAACACATTAAAATATTAGGCAAGAACCAAGCATAAAATATTAGGCAAGAACCAAGCATAAAATATTAGGCAAGAACCAAGCATAAAATATTAGGCAAGAACCAAGCAGCTCTTATTAAGAAGTTCTTGAAATTAAACAAGTATTCCTAGTACAAAACGCTGAAGGCTTTGGTAACTTCTCTGAAATGCCTCAAAAACCACATAAAGACCCAAAAATCCCTCCTACCATTGGCAAGTAATTAAAAGACTTCTCAGAGATGTGCAGGCATTCTCATTATTTATGCAGCACACCCTAGTTATCATTCCATCTGCCTTAACAGTAAATGTTTACTCCTGAGACACTAAAATGCAATGCCAGAAATAGATCACTGTGCTAATATCCATCAGGTTTATTCTAGGTAGTGTTAAGAGTTCACTTCTTAAAAATTTACAGCTCCTACCGTGCACCAACACAGGCACTACCACAGAGCAAAAAAAAGCAGTAGAATTATTTCCTTCAGTGAAAAATCCTTACCCTGCATGGCACTTTTGTCCAGGTAGTTATTTAAATTGAACAAAGTGTTCCGGGATGCAAGATACTGGATAAAGCGCTGTTGAAGAAAAAGTTGAGAATATCATTGTTGAGTCAGAACATTTAAGCATATCACAAGAAAACTACACTTACCTTGTAACTCTTTCTAGTAACCTCTATCAACAATAGAAATTAATTAAAAGGGAAAATTTTAAGGAAAAACTTGAAACTACTGATTAACAAAGCCTCTGAAATCCAAAACTCTATTTAGCAAAAAAATAAGTTTAAACTAAATAAAAAGACATCACTGTTTGTGAATAAAAGACTAATAATCCTAGAAGAAACTGCTTAGGTTTGTAGCTTAGAATAGACAAGCTGGAAAACACAAACCAAAAATACCACTCGCATTATCCAAGTTCCCAAGGTTCACACAGCTCTACTGCTGTAGAAGTGGGACACAGGCTTAGTTACAAAGTTTAAAATTAGTAACAACAATGCTTCTGGAACCGTGGTGAGCGGCAGCACTGAGGTTAGAATTTATAGATAACGATAAAAAATAATGCAGTGATCTGACTAAGTAACATTTAAGCTCTGACAACTAATAGCTGGCTCATGGGTCTCGCATTGCACAATGCACAGGTGAGAGGAGTTTTAACCTGTTTCACTCTAAAACTTCATCACAAGAAACAAGTAGTCGTGTTGAACAAGAAACTGCAAGACAGTGACTGCTCAGACAACATTTTTACCTTCTGCTATATTTACATGTACTTAAAACAGAAGTTCAACATCTGGTAATTTTTTATCTGTTTAAGAAGGTCTCTTAATTTATTAGAATAGTGAGGAGTACACTCATGTTCCACCTGAAATTACAGAACTAGTATTCCAGACACATTATCTCAGCAGGTATAAAAGCACTCTTAATTTTAGGTTTCAAATGCACCCACTCAAAGCTGAGGAGCTTTCTGCCACTACAAAACTCTGTATGGACAAACAGATACTGACTGGTAGCCCACAACTTTAAGTTGTTTTTTTTTCTCCTATGGTTCAGTTGTCTGCTTTTTTTTCTTGCAAGTTTCAGTGTGTAGATATGAACTGTATTGGAAGAAGAGACAATAAAATATACAAACTGACCTACAGCATTTAGTTTAGCTTTATACTTGGAGTAAGTACTGAATACCAAGTAGTGAGTTCTACTTCATATTATCCTCTAGTTTCAGCCTATTATCTGTTGAAACTACAATTTAAGCACATAAGCAACTTGAAGTGTTAACAAAGAGCACACTGTGTTTTACAAGTCATGTCAATTAAGTCCACAGAGCTTTGGAGAAAGGCAGCAACACTAAGTTTCAGAGCAGTTTGATGGCTGGAAGCAGTACCTTTAAGAATCATCATTTCAATACTACCGGCAGTCAACAGTCATTTATCAGAATGACTACACACAAGTTCAGGCCTAAACTGTCACCTGACCAAGACAAAGTTTAGTTTTTAATGGAAGGACTGTGTAACGCTACATTTCTAATGCCATGTTATTGTCCGAGAAGCTTTTCATAAATAGTGATGAAACAATTTAAGTGAACTAAATGTAACAGACACCTGTTTCGGAGGAATGTTAATGGCAACAACATATGAAGGTTTAGCCCATTAGATGATGGTTTGCAAGACCTAATATTCTACTCACCATATTCCTCCGCCCTTTAGTAAGCATTCTTACCTGTTAATAGGCTGGCCAACAAGACTTTTGCTGTGCTCTTACTGATTAACATTAGCCTAATGAAGTAAAGCTCATCAAGAGTTTTTCAAGTCTTTATTCTAGAAACATCACTAATTATCCCCTCACAGCCCAATCCCTATACCTGCAGGTAAAGTGCAAACTGACGTATTTCAGTATTGAAATAACGAAGGAATATTTTCTTCTCTAGAGAGGCACTTTACAGCCATCAGCAGAGGAAAACCAAAGACCTTTGAAAAATTCAAGTACATATCTAATGCTTCATAGATTGAGACACTTTTTTAAAAACACTGTCAAAGAGGCTTTGAAAGAACTAATGTCTTACCTCGTTTCCATACATCATGAGGTGGTGTGTTGTAATTAGAGCTTTGAACACTACAACCCAGCTACTGTTTGCAGTTCTCTCAAAGAGTGTGTCTGCCAACTGTGGAATATTCACATTCATTTCATTTGTGCACTGCATTAGATCTAAATTAAAGCGGGGGGGAAAAAAAAAAATCAAAGCATTACAATGAGTTATATGCTCTAAGAAGATCATCGTGTTATTTTGTGTTTCTACCTTGAGAAGTCATCCTGGAAACATTCACTCCAGTTCTTTGTTTCAGAATTAATTGAGCTATTTTACACGCCTTGCTCAAATTCACTGCATTTTACCAAATGACTCCAAGTATGAAATTCAAAGGCATTTCAATAATTTTATGGAGTCTCAGTATCTCATCAATAAATAACCTGCTCCAGTAGAAACTGTGCCCAAATTTCTGTTCAAAAAAAAAAAAAAAAAAGAAAGAAGCAAGGAAAAGCTGAGACATCTATACCTCACGACATCACCAGGCAGCAAGGACCCTGCAATTCCAACCTAAGTCCAAGTACTGAAACTCATGACAGCAAATGAGATGCTACAAGTTTGTAGTAAGTCTCTTTTCTATGAGAATAAATAGCAAGAATTTGCATCTACACACCTCTCCACTTTGCTAAAACATCCACCACAAAATACTGAGTAGGTTTGTGACAAGGATCACAGCAGGTTTCAGGCTTCTGTATAAAAAAACGCTGTGTCCAAGACTGATCATAAACTCAATAGTAGAACATTAACTTGGGAGGTCAGAGACAGAGAGCTTCAAGTCTCTACCTGAGTATTAGTACAAAACCAGAACAGGCTCCTGCAGATACATGGGAAAAATGCCTGCCTCAGAAGGCGAGTGAAGGCACCTGCTGAGAAGAGAGCAAAGAACTGAACCCAGGACTACTATAAACCCCTCAAGACATGCACATTAGACATTTATCCTCTCCGAGCTAAATTTGGCTCAGGTGTGATCAAAGTACACCTTAAGGACTGGGCAAAGCCAGTAAAACAAACACCTAGTTTGAAAAGCTTCCTTTGTGGCCTCTTGTTTAAGCCAAGTCTGTCAGCAGCCTGTTGGCTGCAGAGCAGCACTGCTGGTTATGTGGTCTGTCTGTGCAAGTACTTGAAGAAGGGCAGGTGCTTGGGAAGTTAGCAACAACTGAATACTGAGGTGTCGGCACTACTGAAATGACCAACTTATTTCTCTTATTAGCAGTACGTAGAGAACGGACTATGTTATCATAAACAACTTCAACATGAACTTAGAGATCACACACTGACAGTTTAGGACAAAATACTTCATAGAAATACTGCACTTAGAATTGATATCTGTTCTAGTGCACAGAATACCTTACAGAAGTGTCTTAATTAAAGATCTATTTATTAAGAAAATAAGATATTTTGATTAAGGATCACTGTTCAGAATAATTTAATAACCAGAGTAATTTTAACAGTTAAGAGTTTTAGATAGTTTCTTGTCAAGGCAGAAAGCTACAAAATGCAAATTCTACAAAGTTATAACTTCATGCTGATGTCAAAATTTTCCAAATATGTATAAAACATGCAAGTTGGGATGAAAACTTTCATTCTTAGTAACACACAAAAATTCTGAAATAACTGCACAAAAATAAGAGGCCTGAAAAGAAGTTTTAAGTAAGTTATACATCAAAATCTTGTTGTTGAGTAGTAGAAAGTGTTTCAATATTTACACATGTGAAGATTCTCAAAAAAACACATTATTTGATAGATGCTGCTGACCACGCATGGCTGTAGCATCATCAAATGCTGTGTCAATTAAGAAGTATTTTAAAATTTCTAGAAGTCCAAACAGTCCATAGACAATTACTGCCCCATGTAATGAAGCAAGTCCAGAATTTATACATACAGAAAATTCCTCATCTACTGAATGAGACCTTTGTTATGACATTTCAAAGTAACTATCTCAAAACACATTAACACAAATAAGTCTTCCTAAATCCAGTCAGTTTATGAACAAGCATTACAAAGACACTGCTGTTAGGTCTGGCCTAGTATTTTTCACATAACTGAAGTGTCTCTAACACCTGCACAGAAGTGTCACAGAACTGTTACAAGTGCTATTCTCAGCTTATAAAAACCAACCAAAAGAACAACCAACAAACCCCGCCCCAAAACTCTATACAGAGCAATACCTATAACATTACTACTAGGTAACAGTTAAAGAAATTCCCTTGATCTGCTGAGGTGAAAGACCACACAGATAGCCTACCAAAAATGTTACTTCTGCACAAAGTTCTTTACCTTCACATGACCACTAAGAAAGTCTAAATTTTCACTGAAGATTTTTAATATTAAGAGTGCTTTTTAAATAGTAAATGGAACTGGGATGGAAGGTTAAGATCAAAAAACTTTCTCCTCTCAAGTCAAATTAGCCAAACTAATTTAATTCATATTTTGCCAGCAGCCTCCACAGAGTCTTTTGTTCTTGTCACCTTTCCTCAAGCTAAGGTCTACCAGCAGGTGTTCCAGTAGATCCTAAGACGATACACCTGGGAGATAGATCCCTTGCATCCACTTATGTCCAAAACTGATATGAAATGTGTTCTTACACTGCTGCTCAGGCACAACGTGACAGAAATCCTACTGTTAGCAACTATATCAAATGCTGTAATTGATCACCTCTCTTTAAACCACACACCAATAAAAAAAGCTTTGGCTTATGCCATCATAAAGGTTTACTACCACAAAAAGTCATCCAGACGTCTACCTTCAGAAGGGACCAACTGCTTTCTGGTTTGGTACACAAGGCTAAAAGAAGCCTTCTCTCAAGCGACAGTAACAGACTGGAAGTTGATAGACCTCTGGTGCATTTGTGAAATCCATATCTTATTTTATTCCACAAGTATGTTTCTATGTAATTGAAAAGTGCAGTTGTAATAATTCTGTAGAACTGCTAGTAAGGTTTTCCAGCATGTGCTGCTCACTTCTGTAAGATGCAAGCCTGACCATTTCAAAGGTAACCAAAAGGAAATATTTCACATATGCAGGGCTACTCAGAGTCTAAATCAAGCCGTGCTTGAGGCTAGAGGGCCCGAGCGAGCTGCAAGTCCCATGCACTTTAGAAGGCACATTCCTTGAAGACAATTTTTATCGAGGGCACTTAGCACAATTGTGGTCTTTGGTTTCAAAATCTCCTTGAATGCACAAGCACATAAGCCAACGTTACCAATACCAAAGAAGGCATGCTTAGGCAAAAGAGACTTCTCTAAAATACTAAACTAAGAATGAACAGTGGAAGAAAATCTCAGTGCATATTATATGCCAAAATTGGACTTTCCTGAGAGTGTGTTGCAAAAACTCCTTAATAAGGTTAGTTATTAAAGACTCTTTAAATAAGTTTAAAAAGACTCTTTAATATGGCTACTCAGGGCTATTTTTAAATTATTATTTTACAACTAGTAATAATAAAGCTAGCATTGAAATACATAACCAAAAAAGCCAGTGTCATGTCTCCTATTCGATTCTTCTAAGTCTGCAATAGGAATATCTACATAGAAATAACTGTATGGCTCTGTTACAGTTGGCAGCAAAGGAGGAAAAGGCTATTAACACCATGCATCTGGAAGTATAAAGGAACAGATGCACCTGAGAGAATGACAGGTGGGCAGCTGTAATATGGATGTTGGCAGCAAAAATTGGAACGAAACGTGTAGGGCTAGTGATGCTCATTTTCTTATCGCATTACTTACATAAACACTTTACAACTCAAAGCATTTTGCCAATTACCCAGAGAAATAATTTCAACTACAAGTGAAACCGCAGTGGTATTTCTAGAATGGAATTTAGAAACATGTTAACATCACACAGAGAAGAAAAAAAAAAAAAAAAAAAAGGAAGGAAAAAAAACCCAAACCAGCTTTAAACCAGAAGAGTACTGCAGGGGTTTTCAAGCAGCCTGGAAGAGCTGTGGAAATCTTACTGCCTAAAAGAGTACTGAGAATTTATCTTCTACAGCTCATCTGAAATACTGGCACATTATCTATGAAACCATACAGCTCTTAGGAGAACAGCACACATAAATCCAGATATTTTATATATTTATATATATATGGTTTTGGGAAAATTCTCAACCAGGCACTGACAAAAACTGACACTTTTCAACTTTCAAGTAAAAAGAAAGTAATAAGTTTCTTGATTCAGGAATAGATCTCTCAAGAGAACTGTAAATACATAAGTTAAAAATAACCATAACGGTTTTATATTCCTGCATTTCTTCCATTTTGTCACAAGACTGAAACTGCTCTAAGCAGATGTAAGAATTAAGACCACTTTCCCTAACCTCAGTAGCCTTAAACAATCTAAAAAAATTATATTTCCCTTTTGGAAGTCACACTACAAACTACAGATTACAAAACAGAAGAGGCACTTCAGTAAACTTTCTCAGTGTAGCCTAAGGAATGCAACAATTCTTGCTGGAAGACTCAATTAAAACATAGCATCTGATTGATAAAAATATTTTTATGTCCATGTGCTCTTAAAGTGCAGATTTGATAGCAATCTTTAAGTCTCATTTATATGACAGCTAAATCTGAACTTAGAGTTACTTTATCAGAAAGGAAAGCAACTCAGCTTTCTGTCCCACTCCCTCACTAAACAAGTATACATGATGGCCCATAAAATTTTTCAGAAAGCTTTAAGCAATTTTAAATAAAACCCACATTTATAGATTACAAAAACATTAACCATTTTTTGTTAAAGTAAAATTTCCTCGATTACTGTATTGAAAAACTTCACAGATTTCTAAAGAGCTTCAAATGTAAGACAGCCACCTTACTGTCTGTGGAAGAGTTCAAGACTATTTTTTCATACTGTATCCTAACTTAGATGAGTAATGAGTACAATTAACTACTTTGCCCTCCCCTGTGCTTCCTAACTGGGCTGTATACAAGTTAAAGAGAAAAGCAATTCCCATTTATTGTTGTGCTTATTTATAAGTTTAAGATGCAATTAATTCAGGTGTTTGTATTTTTCTAAATTTTGGTCTACACACAAGTCTACTCCGCCAGTTACCAACATGGCTACAGCTTTTATTCATTTTTTTTATCACAGCTTTTCAATAGGTAGCCAAGAGGTATGTCACCAAAAGCATAATCTGGCCCCAAACTTGGGAAGCTGAGGACAAGTAAGAGAATCCACACTGGGAAATAACAGACAAGACCTTCAGGTGCTCCACTAAGAGAAAAGATCAATCTCTGTATAACATTTTATGTTATCCTAAAATATTACAAAATACTACAGAAATAGATCTGCTCAGTTATTTAGGACACCGTGACCTACTTTAAAAGGAAAAAACCCCAAGCATTCCCATTGACATTGCTGAGAGGGTTTTGTGTGTGTGTTTGTGTGGTGTTTTTTTTGCTCTCCAAGAAAAAAATATGACTGTACTACCCAGCAGTCAGTAGCCAAACAAACCCCAAAACTCTTAAACACTAGTTCACTCGCTGCATGTGTAACATCTTCCTGTAAATATCCACATTGTAGTATTACAGTTTTTCCTGCTGCGGAAACTTGGCAATAAGGGGATTTTGAGAACTAGTCTGAACAGAGTGCACAAATTGATACTCCTCCACGATCCCCGACATAACTACACCAAGTCTCAAACACGTTCTTGGTGAAGCTTTTTCTTGAGCAGCAATTACAAGTATTAGCAGATGGTGTAGCGTTTTTAATGACATACACATGTAGAGATCAAGGTACAACTAGCAGTGTTGCATTAAATCCAAGCTATGTTTTCCTTCATAATTTCCTTAAATTGAAAAGTACTTGCATCATATCTTTGAAAATACATTGTGTGATTTTTCCGGAGATTACAGTATTTAAACTAGTATCCTATCTGCTTGCATTTAATACAAGTAAGTTTCACATACAAGTGAAAAAAAAAAAAAAAAAGAGCCACCCACGCAAAGGCTTGCAGATGTTTGACAAGCAGTGCCTGAGTATACTCAATGAAGACTGGATTAGGGACTTTTTTTTTTTTAACCCCTTATTTGTGCTACCACATTTCACATCTTTTCTTTCCCAGGCCACCAAAGCGCTCCTATATTTCAGATACCAATTCAGAACAGTAAGTTTTTTCTCTTAGACCAAAGCCTGAGAAAGTGAATTACACCAAAACACAGAACTCATCTGGCACAGAAGGGGACCGACAGCTCTAAACAAGTTTGTGTTAAAAGATATTCAAAGGAACGTGGCAGTCAAAAGGCAATCTCAGTTTATACTATTCTCAAGCCAAGAGTTTGCCCAGGTTTCCATTTTCTTATTTTGTGAGGGTAACTTCTAATAGATGACACTATTTTAAGGGTACTTTTAAACAACACACTACATCTTTAAAGCTTCAGAAGCTTTTAAACTATTGAGCAAACTGTCACCACTTTCTGGCTTCCTGTTACATTGCCATTTCTGGACGCAAGGTTTACCTCAGTAAGTTGTTCTACCACAGGCAGAACACAAGACAAGATCAAATAAGGTAACTTTAAAAAGGCATCTTAAAAAAAAAAAAAAATTGTCCGTTACCTGGTTTTAATTTCAACACAGTAGGTGCAATATTCACTACTGTAGCTGGATTTCAGTCATTCAGATCAATAAGAAATGATATACATTTGGGTGTTTGTACCTATTTGATCCACATCAAAAGCTCTCACACAAGAAGTCTGTACTAGTGGATGAGTGCCATAGCGTCAGAGATCCAAACTGTCCTCAAACAATATAACCGAGTACGCTACTTCAAAAACTTGAACAAACTCCCCTTAGCACCACCAACTTGAATGAATCCTGCAAAGTCAAGGGAGCAGGGTGGTGGCTTTGAAGAAACCAGCCTGAAGCTTCATGTCTTCTTTCCTCTCCCTAACGGAAACACATATACTTGCTTCTCTTCTAACAGATGGTGAACGGGCACACCACAAAATGCACAAGGTTTGAAGCATTCGGTACACTTTCGAACGCTCAAACAGTAACCTCAATTGCTATCCAGTTACTAAAATCTGAAGCAAAGCAACCCCACTGATACTTTTGTAGCTTTCTGCATCTTTTGGTATACAGAGAGGAGTTTTGACATATTAAGTTTAAATATATCAGTGGCAACATGCTCTCACTCTGGAGAGATTTATCACTCCATCTTTGTCCTTCCCTCAAGTTTTTTTTACCGCATTTCAGGAGCTGTAAGACAGAAAGCTTTGCTATTTCAGGAAGTGTTAGAAATATTTAAAGGGCTGCACTCCACCAGATGCACAGAAGGAAGAGTGCTCAAAAACTTCACTTCTCACTCACAACATCAAAACCACACCACTTAACCCACCTTCTCCCCAGGTGCCGGATTAATAAGCACTACTGTATCCAGAGCACGTAAGCTAAGAAGCTCTCACCGGGAAGAGTTCAGAAGGTTGGAACATTTTTGTTTCCTGGGCGCGACAGGGTGTTACAAAGCTCACTCCCTCCACGTGTAGAAGTTTTGAAGAGCAAAGCAGTCGGGTTCACCCAGCTTTACGCGACACAACCCCTCGATGTCCCAGGTGCAAGCGGCCGCGCCGGGCTCCCACCCCACCGCCACAGAAGCCACACCGCTTGCCCCGGCGCTCAAACCCCTGCCCGGCCCGGCCCGACGGCCACCCACCGCCCGCTGCGGGGCCCTACTCACAGTCCAGGTGCTTCTTCTTGGGGCCCATCACCTCGTGGGTCGTGGCCTTGCAGACAGCTTTGGGGAGGGCCGAGCCGGTGACACTGTGCTGCGCCGCCGTGATGCGGTCCGTGATCGACTGCCCCGACATGGTCGAGGCGGCCCTGACGGCGGCTTTCCCCCCTCCGCGGACCCGCCGCGGCGGGCAGCAAAGCCGGGGCAGCGGCTCCCCCGCGGCCGGGGTGGGGCGAGCGCTGCCTCCCCCCCGGGGGACGCGACGCCGGTGAGAGCGGTTGGGGAGTCCTCGCCGGGTTCCGCCTCACCGGCTGCTCTTCCCCCGCGACGGGGCCTCTTCCTGCGGTGCGGAGACAACCCCTCGCCTCCCGGCCCGGCTCGGCTCCGCTCTGCCTCCCCCGGCGCTCCGCGCCCCGGCTTTCCCTTTCACATTTACACTCCCAGACAAAATGGCGGCGGCCGTGGCGGCGGCGGCGGTGGCGTCAGGTGACCGCCCGTCCCCGCCCCCTCCGCGCGCGCCCGCCCCCTGCGCCCGCCCCGCGCCGGAGGGGGCGCTGCGCGCGTGGCGGGAAGGCGCGGCCGCGTGCCCGGCGGGGCTGTTCCGTCACAGGCGACGTCAGCGAGGGTTCGGCGGGATGGGAGCGGGCGCGAGGCGCCTCCTCCGCCCGCGCTTTGTTCTTTGGGTGGATTTAAACGAGGAAAAAAAAAATAAAAAATGTGGAGGAGCCGGGTGGCCGTGCGCCGTCGGAGCGGCGCAGGAAGCCACCTCGCGGGCCCCGCTGCCGCGTTTTGGCGGGATAAGCTGTCCCGCGGGGTTGCGGGGGCGCGTGGCGTGGCCGTGCGCTGCGGGGAAGCTCCCTCCCTTGCAGGTGGCGGAGAAGGAATCGGAGCTCAGAAAACTTTTCCCTTGCAGGCTTTAGCCCCGCGCGAGCAGGGTCAGACCAACAGCCTGGGAGTGACGGGCCTGCAGCTGCCCCCGCTCTGCGCACCGGCTCGTTACTTGGCTACAGGAGAGGTTTTGTAGTGGTCTGACCTTGGCGGGACACCGCGTGCCCACCAAGCCGCTCTGTCAGCAGGACGGGAGGGAGAAAACGAGGTGGAGAAGATCTCGTGGGTCTAGAGAAAGGCGGGTTAATAAAGCAGAAACAAAGGCCACGCATGGAAGCAAAGGAAACCAAAAGATTATTCTCTGCTTCCCATCAGCAGGCGATGTCCAGCCACTTCCCAGGAAGCAGGCCTTCAGTACGCGTAGCAGTTTCTCCAGAAGACAAACATCGTAATAACGAATGCCCCACCTCAGTTTCTCTTAGCTTTCATTGCTGAGCAGGCATCCTACAGTCTGGAGTGTCCCTTCGGTCAGTTTGGGTCAGCCGCCCCAGCTGTGTCCCCTCCCAGGACCTTGCCAACCCCCCGTCTGCTGCCGAAGAGGGGATGTTGCAGAGGCAGCCTGGGTGCTGTGGAGCACGGCTCAGCGGCAGCGACAGCACTGCTGTGTTGTCAACACCCTTCCAGCTACCAGTACGCAGCACGGCACTGCGAGGGCTGCCATGGGGAACATTGACTCCGTCCCAGCCAGACCCAGTACAGTGAGGAAAAAAATGCAGCCTCACTACTGCTCAATCAGAACACTCCGTTTTCCTGTGTCATTTCATGGAAGAGTATTTTTTTTTTAACTTCTGCATTCGTAGTACATTAATGTAAGTGTGAAAACTCATACAAACAGAAGATCTGCGAATACAGCGGCAGTTATTTTGGGCTACAACTTTGAAGTAAAACCGCAAGAAGTGAGGAGAGTAAGAAGCAGGCAGTTGAATGTGAGTGTTACAAAGAAAAATCTAGCGGCTTCTGACGGTAAACTCCAGCGTGCTGATCAAAGCTTTATTGCTTACATTATCCCTAAAGCGAGATGCTCCAGAAATATGTGTGCTAGACTGCCGAACACCAAGCCGTCTGTTATTGCATTACATGTATAAAAGCAATAAAACAGGAAGGGCTTGCATTCACAGTACTGTGTATTTCATTAATACGTACAAATTTCCTGTCTTTTCATAATATTTGTACAACACACACGGCTTTTAGTAAGTGCTTCAGCACATTCCTTATAGGCAACTGGGTGACCGCAGGGAATGAGGACGACTGAAATGTCTTCTTACCAGCACTTAAAACTTTCCAAGCCTAAGGAAACATCAAAAAAAGTAATAAAAGAAGAATAGGAAAGATTAAATACGCATTATAAATGTCTATCTCTTAAGGCTTGTCTAAACAGGGAAGTTATTTGCATTAAAGTGAGGGTGTGAGCTGAAGCACATCAGCTATTCTGTGCTACCTCCACCCCCAGAAGGGACTCTCTTATTTTATTCTGTTTCAGAAAGCCTAAATTTTGCATAAAAGTGCCTGAGTTGAGTGTTTCCCATTGCTATGGCTCTGTCTTTACTCACTGTGCCGGTCAAATGAGTTCAAATGTCCCTCTTCAGTCAGCACGTTGACTTGCTCCGGGTTCAAGCCATCCTGTGCGCGGCGTGGGTGGCTGCCGATCGCGCCCTTCAGCGCCAACGTCTGCCCAGGCTCACGCAACAAGCTGCACATAAAGCCTGAAAGCCCGTGGGCAGAAAACACAAGTCATTTTTTTTTTTTATTGGTGTTCAGGCCATCTCAGTGGAGTAGATGCACCTTCTTTCGGTTTAATTCATTAATTAAAGAGAGCGCCTGTGTAATTCCTGTTCTAGACAAGAAATCATGCTGGGATGGGATACCTGGAAGAATTATTCCAAATCCTAAGTGCATTTGCCACGGTCACAGAGACACGGGAAAATGTATTTTGGGGAGGAGCGCTGGAGGTGATGTGGTACGGCTGGACCTCAAAGGAGGGTTAGCCTCGGCCATGGATGGGGTGGCTTGGGTCCCCGTTCGGAACAGCACTGGAGATCTGCAGGGAAGGAGGTTCCCCAGCCTCTCTGGGCAACCTCTGTGTTCGTAACCACTGTCAATCTGGTGTTGTTCACATTTTTCAAGACTTAGGTAGATACGAGACTATTGAGGCCTCTGGTATCTTATGGCAGAAGGGAATTCTTGTCAGTATGGAGAGGAGGAAATCAGTGAGAAGCCAATCCAGGCCATCATCTCTCCAACTTAAGAGATACGTCTACGTTTCCGATGCAATGCGGAACTTTATTTTCTTAGTAAGAGAGTGTGTCTGGGTGAAGCGATACAGCTTTTGAATCAGACAAGAACAAAGAAGTAGAAGCTGCCACCCCCCCGGGTGGAGTGGCAAGGTGCATCCGTCAGCCTAAATTAAAGATGTGTTTACGGAGGGTTGCACCATGACACCATGAAAGATGCATAATTAGCTACGCAAATTGTTGCATGGAAATTTAATTGAGAGGTATGTAAATAGCTCCTAGGGAGCGATGGAGCGATACCTCAGCCACCTCTCCCTCAGCTCCCCAGTGCCAAACGCCTCGCTGGTCCCAAGGCGACAAGGAAGCGTCGATGTTTTTAGGGCTGAGCTTTCTCCCTCACCTCGCCCCTGCAGCACGGCGGAGCGAGCCGAGGTTCCGCGTGTTTCTGCAGGAACCGTCGCAGCCTGTCCGCCGGTCGTTGCCTCTGCGGTCCTGGCGGAGTACAGCCGGAACGACAGCGCATCTTACATGAGGTAGCTGGTAGTTCTTGTGTTCACACCACGTCAGTACCTCTGTGATTCTCCTTACCCGTCCCTCTCCTCCGTCCCTTTCATGGGAAAGCAGTACGTTATACAGCGTAATTTAGGTCGCTCCGTTAGCAAGTCTTGCTCTTAGCCACTCTCCTGCACCTATGGACTTTAGTTCACATTTGTGAGGATGAAAAACTGAACATGATACGTACAATTTGCGTCTCGTTCATCTTGCTGCCCTGTGTTTACTGTAGAGCAGGTGATGAGGGCTTTGGAGAGGAGAGAGGAAGCGTTACTCAGGCATGGACGCGTATAAATAGTGCTGGGGAGGTGGCGGTGGGGGGAATGGGATGTTTCTGGGCTTCTGCCACGGCTGAGTGACACAGATGGTTTTCCAGGGAAATGAGTATTTCAGTAATGAGGAGTGAACATGCTTCGGGTTGGCTGCACCTACAGCCCCGGGAACGCAAACAATTTAGCAGCAGGTTTGTCAATAAATACCATCTGCTCACCAGCACTGAATCCAAAATACTGCAGAACCTACCTTACTGGTGGCTCTTGTTTTGCTAGATAGAGGTGAGTTAAAAATTACTACCATTTTTTTTTGTGTGTGAATACTGTGATTGTCATATAAAAATTATAAACCTCTACATTTAACCAGACTTGTTTGATCCCCATTTAAAGCTTTTTTTTCCGGGTGGACCATCAGGCGTCTCCGCAGAAGGGTGAGCTGTGAGCGAAGCTGCGTCTCGCACGGTTTAGGACACCCAAGTGTCTGAGAACCACCTCGCTTCCACCGCTGCCCAGAAAGGAAGGAAATGCAACTCTGCGAGCAGTAGCAGCGGTGGAGATGGGTTTCCTGGGTGCTGCGACGGGCGCTTGACGCTGATTTCCTGCCCCAGCGCTCCGGTCTCCGACAAGAGGTGAGCCCCTGCCCCAGCTTTTCTCTCTGCAGCGGCACCAGGAGCCCTTTCTGCTTGGCTCCCCGTTTTCCGTGAGTTTTGCCGAAGCAGAGCGCCCTGGGGATCTTTACTGCTGTCAGATGTGGTTGAAATTGGCTACTAGATGCGAAGGCTTCTGGGAGAGAAGTGAGACATCAGCATGATCTAAAAAGCCTAAAACCAGAACAAGTTTCAATGCTAATTCTTAGCTCAGCAGAGATATGAGAAAAAAAAAACCCACATACTGTTGTCCAGCTTGGATTTGTGGGTACCATATTCCGCCAGCCTCCTTTAAAAGAGCTTCGTTTCCCTCTGAGCTGTAAAATGTGGATAAGAGGTATAGGTCCAGAGGTATAGGTCCAGAATTGGGACTCTTTAGAGCTAAATTCATCCAAACTTTGCCTAACTGCAAAATATGGAAAGACCAGATCATGAGTCTGTCGTTGGAGATTGCCTGGCTGAAACTCCGACTCGGCGTGGTGGCTGAGTGGGGTTTGTAGAGCAGGATCAGAGAGAATGCCAGAGAGAGATAGGCCTGAATAAGCAGCTCTTGAAAAGAATAATATAAGAGAAAACTGTAGTGTAAAAATAAAGAAAGATGCAAAGGAAGATGAGCGCTGAGCAGCACTGTTCGTGGCGCACGTTCCTTGTGGAAGGAATCATGAAAGAGGTGAGGGAAAGAGAAAAGTTTGCTGGGAGAATAAACCATAAAAGATCGGTTTTTTTAATGGAGCTTGCTTATTTTTGTATGAATCCGGAACAGATCCACTTACCTTCGTGTTTCATTGACGTCAGTAAAGTTTCTGAAATGTACAGAGTGGCAAACAAATCTGGCCTGAGAATGGCAAGAGAGAAATCGGTCGGAGGAAATTTACTCTTAGAAGGAAATTGTGTCTACAGCTGCTTGCCCAGGGATTATGCTTTACACAAAAACCAGACCATTTGTTTTTCCGAGAAGTTTTATGACTGATATTATGCATATGAAGGGACAAACAAGAAATAAAAAAGGCTGCAGTAAAAATATTTAATAAAAGCCCTTTTCTCTGGGGCCATGGGAGACCCTGAGCCATGGTCGGGTTGGCTTCAGGGCTGGTTTTGGAGCCCACAGGACGCGCAAAATCGGACACAATCCTTGGGGCCTTCCAAGCGTCCCTGCAGATGTGAAATTTGTGCTCGACAGCCTCTGGCTGGTAAAAGTCACACGTCAGTTTTCGCATCTGCTGTCACATGAGGGTAAGTCATGCTTCCGCCGCCCCTTCCCTCCATCCCGCTCCTGCTGCGGAGCGGTGGCCTGGGGCCTCTCGGCCACCTCCAACTTCTGCCTCTCGAACCGCTGGTGAAGTCTGAACTTTTAAATTGCTGACTTTGTAGGGAAAAGGGAGAAAAGAAAGAGGAAAAGAAAGAAGGGGAAGGAAAAAACAATCCAGGGTTCTGCCACAGTTGCGAAAGCACTGGGAGGCAGAAAGGCAGGAGCCCCTGCCCTCGGAGTAGTCGTATTCCTGCAGATCTGTTGCTGTCTGTGATGCCAGATATGAGATTTCTGAATTCTTTCTGAAATTCTTCCCTGCTGAAGAGTTTCTGTTTGGTGAAGAAGCTGTTCTGACTCTTATGGCTGAACATTTAGCGAGTTTTATGAACGTCCCCTTTCTTTGGCTTCTCTCCTTGATGTTACAATTCCATATTTTTTAAAATATAAAGCAAAATAAACACTACAATATGACGGAATCCGTGTGATGTAATTACCTTAACCTGTTCCACTTCAGTCTGTTACATTATTAATTTAATAAGGGCTCATAGACTCTGAAAAGCAGGAGCTGAGTGAGGAATCTCGGGCAAATCAGGGTCTGAAGTTTAGGCTTGGAAGATTAGTCTTGGTTTAAGGGGAGGAGATGGGGAGCAGAGCTCTGGTTTGGCTTTGGAACTGTCCCAGGACAAGCCTTGTTCATTTGCCAGAACCCCGTCCGTGCGTGCGCCTGCGTACGCACCTGTGAGCAGTTTTGCTACGCGCAGTCGCTGCCGGCGTTAGCGGACACCTAACGAAATGGAGGGTTTGGGTTGACAGCTGACCGATGTTCTAATCCGTTCTGTTTCCATTTCCTCGGAAACCTTTCCAAGCAGGAGAGTGGAGCCGGGTTTGTCGTGGGCTGTGAGCCTGTCCACCTGCGGTGAGGTCTGATTTTCAGAGCAGCACAGTCCACGCTGCCCTTCGGAGCAGGAGAGACAGGGGCAGAAACCCATTCTGTGCCTCACAGCAATCCGTAGACAGAAGATTTTTATTTTGGCCAGCAATATCACCATTCTGGGCATGTCTTTGCCTTCTGTCTGGGCTTAAATGTAAGATTTGGGGCTTGGAGGACTCTTGATCAGGACCAGGAGAGCCGTTCCCTGCTCTGACATTGATCGTTTTAACCACAGAATCAATAACCCTGGGGCAGCAAGGAAGCTAAAATCATCAGCCTAATAAAATTATACAAATTGTGGACCAAACAGGATCTGCAATGTTTCCATCCTCACCAAGGAAGAGGAGCGTACCTGGTTTTGGGAAGAAGGATTTGGGATGCGGGCGCTGGCTGCTCCATGGCAGCGGGGGAAGAAGCCAGCAGCACAGCCTCCAAAAACATTTAACACTGCCAAAGGAAAACAACCTTGTATTAAAATCAGTTTTAAACAGTTCTGGAAATTACAGCCCAGTGAGCATTAGTTTTCTATCAAATAAATGGACGGGAACAAAAAATGATGATAAACAGGAGACATTTGGCTAGGCATGAATAAATAAGGACAAAGCCGCAGAAGTCTATAAAGGAAAATCTTCCATCTCAAAACACATAAAATGCCTTGAGTGTGTCAGTGAAAGAAAAGATAAGGGCAAACCAGCACATATCTTTTATCTAGACCTGCAAAAAAAAAAAAAAAAAAAAAAAAAAAGACATGGACGAATGAGCTAAGGCACTTGTGAAATGCCCTCGAGCACCTCGCTACATTACTAGGTGCTCGCAAACCGCTGCAAAGCTGATCCTGAAAGGGAGAAATGGGAGCAGAGGCAAACAGCAAAGAGTTACAAGTGTTCTGAAACAGAAAGGCTTGTTTGGATTACCTGTCGTCGCTGACGGAACAAGCACTAAGTCAATGCCATTGAAACACGGATTCAAAATCATCCAGGGGATGGAATTTTTTAGTCAAGACTGGGTTTTTATACAAGCTAAAATGAACCCGGTGAAAATACTGGCAACACTAAGAATTTAACCAAAACTGGGGTGTTTGTGGAGGTAGCTGAGAACAGTTGGAGGCAGATGAGGGGCTGGTCACGGTGGAGGAAGGAGCCTGAGCTGATGCCGTAGCAGGTGCTGCAGGATGGGACGGGATGGGGTGGGACAGCTCCACCGTACACGGCCTGCCTTTTCCTCTTGTCCTTTCATCTGTTTTTGTGGGAAAATGCTGGATCTGACAAGCAGGGCCATATGCCATAGAACTAATAAATAAATTATTAATTAACTTTCTATGGGCTTGTGCCTGGGGATGGACAGACTGAGTTCTCCAAGGCTGCAGCACAACTCTGTTGCTTAGAAGACATCAGAGAAGCCACACATTGTGAATGTCCTAACTGCAGGAAAAGCTTTAATGGGAATTGGTGCGTCGTCAATCCACGTGAGAGAGAAACCTTAGCTAGAGAGTGGATTCTCTGGTGTTTAATAAGGCACAGACTCCCATTAACATTTCCCCCAGGGTTTAATTCATTCTGTTGCCTCTCTCTCTCTTCTCAGCCCGATCACCTGTTCTCACAAGCAAGGCCTTAA
Source organism: Chlamydotis macqueenii (assembly GCF_036417535.1). Classification (NCBI taxonomy): domain Eukaryota; kingdom Metazoa; phylum Chordata; class Aves; order Otidiformes; family Otididae; genus Chlamydotis; species Chlamydotis macqueenii. Next base: position 4,565,329 of record NC_141566.1, read on the forward strand.
TATTTTGCAGACATTCACTTCTCGATCAAATTGGGAGTAAGGTGGGCAGCGGGTTCAAGTATTACTGGAGAGGGGACGGACGGCGTGTGACCTTACGGGAAAACAAGTGGAAAATCAGATCCCGTCAGCCTGACGGGGCTGGGAGAAGCTGCGTGTTGGAGAGGAGGTGAGGTCACTGGGAAGTGTGCGCTGTCAGCCTCGGGGACGTCACCCGGCCGGGCGATAGCGGCGTCGGGCTCAGGAAGCCCGGTCCTGCTTTTGATTGCGCTGGAGAAACGCCAAGGAGAGCAAAAACAAATTAATTAGGCAGCTGACGAAGGCAAGGCTTCAGGGCCAGCTCAGGGGAGAGAGGAGCTGCTTTCTCCTCTGTAAGGTGTTTTTAAGGGCTCGCAGAGCAGTGCTTCCTCCATCACATCTGTTCTTTTGTCCCAGACGGTAATGTTTTGGGGCAGCGCTCCGTAGGCAGCCAGCGTGGGGTTGCTCTGGCTGCCGAAAGCCCCGCGGCTGATTTTTACGCACGCTTCCAAGGCGTGAAACACGCGCAGGTTAACAGCAGGAGCCCGTGCACACGTCTCGCTCTCAGCAGGCGTGGTTTTATTTTACCTCTCGTTGTGACAGGTTAAAACGAAACCGGCGCAGGCATGGCCATAGCAAGGTTGCATGTGAATCGTGAAGGAAATGGCATCGCCTGCTCCTCCGGGATGGCGGCTGAGAAGGCCGCGGGGCTGCGGGAGGGCTGCAGAGGCTGCCGGGGGTGGGTGCTTATCCAGGCACCGTCGGTCGAGCCGTCCTTCACCGTGGGTCAAGGGCTGGCACCCAACAGGTCACAGGTTGGGAGCGGGGGGCAATGGACCAAGCTCAGCCCAAGATCAGCTGCCATGGGCGCCGTGTCCCTGGGGCAATGGGCATTGCCGTGTCCGGCACCCAGGAACCCCACCCTCTGCAGGTGCGTGGGGAACGGTCCGATGACCACAAGAATCCATGTGCCACAGCGTGAAACCAACTGTGTTAACACGAACGGTTGTCTGCCCGCTTCGGAAGGTGAGAAGTGGTAAAAATAACAAGATCCCGGAGCGGCTGGCCGCAGTGCAGCGCAGGGCCCCTCTGCCTTAACGCACGGGGTGTTGGCAGGTTCCCATCGCTTGGCTGGTGCGCACAAACGCAGAGGAGCCCTGCGCCTGGGCACGGCCAGATACTGCTGGCCGCCTTATCTGTGCTCTGCCCGGGACACGGAGCCCGAGGCGCTGGAGGGGAGATACTCGTACCGAGGCCGGTCTGTGTTTCCAGCTCATCCGGCCCTCGCGGCTCTGTCTCGCTCCGTGCCTGGCCGCTCGGGCAGCAGCACCCCGGTGCCAACCCTCCCACCGCACCGCAGCGCGGCAGCAGCCGGTACGTTGGTACCCGCTTCTCGCAAACCAAAACCGACGGCCGATGTTGGAGTAAATCCTGCAGGCAAGACGTGAGTGAAGTCTGGCCGCCGTCGTCTACTGACCTGGTTAGGAAACGGAAGGAAAATCATTACACGCGGCACGGCTGCAGACTTCTGTAACCCGTAGCTCACCGTCATCTTCCAAAGACGACAGTGGTGTGGCTCTCCAAAAAGGGTACGCGGAGAGCGGGGTCGATGCTGCGCCAGGGATTTTGGCAGGGCTGTAGTTGCATGAAACGCTCGTTTTCCTCTCCCTTTCCCCAGCCTGCCCATTCCGTCGGCACAGCAAGCTGCCAGTGCGTGCAGTTTCCCAGGTTTTGGTGTGCACAGGCACACATGGCTGTATTTTATACGGGTAGAGGTGTGTTTGCTTTTTAATTCCAGTACACACTATTTCATTGGCAGCCCCTCAGGGCTGGACGTCTTTTTCAGATGCGTTGTGAAGTGAGGAGCAGGCACCTGGGTCTGGCAGTGTCCCGGTGAGGAGGAGGCGAGCCCTGCTTGCTGACCGGCCTCGAGCTCTCTCCTATGTGTCTACCCCAGTGTTACAGGAGAACAACCCACATCAGATATCCTGGATTACTTTAGTAAATTAAAAAAAAAACAAACGGTTATTCGGCGTTGGCCGGACCTCACAGACCGTGGCAGTGTCACTGCAGGGGCTGGGAATGGGCAATCACAGGCAGCGACTTCTTTGGTCAATTTAGCATCAGCACTTGGACTGATTTCATTACAAATAAGCTGATGAAAAATGCCCTTTTGTGAAAAGAGATCCAGGTGAATTGCTTTTTCTTGAGGGTCTAAGTCCTGGGTTTCCCCTCTGCTTTGCGCTAGGCTGCCTGAGTTGCTGCTGGGCTCGTTTCCCTCTGCCGTGGGCAGGTGAGAAAGCGAGCAGGAGGAATACAGCTGGACTTCATCCACTTTCAGTACCCTCCTTGACAAAACGTGGCCTGTGGCAACAGCATTTTGTTTACTTTTCTCAAAAATGCCCTCTTCAGCGCCAAAGCATCGCATCTATTTGGAGGCTTCCATGGAGATGACTCCAAACAACAGCTGGAGATCCACCACTTCCACCCGAAAGGTTTCACAAGTCGGGATGGAAGATCAGCCGTTAAGAGGCGGCGGCGGAGTGGCTGCTGGTAGCTTTTCTCGCCGGGTTTCTCCCCGCCTGCCCTGACCTTGGCCCTTTGTACCGCGGAGGGGAAGCGAGCACCGCCCCGGGAAGCGGCCCGACCGCCGTTTGACAAACAGGTTGCTCAACCCTGGCTTGGCGTTACCGATCCCATCTCAGCTCTGCAGCACTGGGAAGCTTTTGCGTCAGTGTTTTCCAGGCAGAGGACTCGGCTTGGCTGCGGTGCGAGGGTCAGAGTTGTCAGGGAAATCCGATTTTTAAAGTCTTTTCTGACTGTTCAGAATTTTACTCACTGCTGTAGAATAACACAGTACAGGTGTGCTGCTCTGAACGAGAATGTCTGCCTCTGGAAAAAATAGAGCCTTTGTACTGGCCCGTAAAACGGAGTTTTGGAGTTGTTCACCTATTTAACCTTTTCTATGCAGTGTCTCCTGTACGGGATTGCAGCTGCTCTTCTCTTTGCTCCAAACTCCCGCACATCTCTGTTTCTCACCTCCTCCCAGTACAGACCAGCCACTCCACAGCTCCTCCCTCTACTTTTTCAATGAGCAACTGTGGTCAGCGGAGTTAGGAAGAGCTCGTTGGGAGGATTAACGTTATGCTGCCGATGGAAAAAAATGGTGCTTTCACTTAGATGTCTCCATTTTCACAGCCACAAGCACGTAGGCTGCCATACTTGACGGAATAACACGGAAACATCCCTTTCTCCCAACTTGATCCAGAGAGGCCGGAGGTAAATAACGACATTCAAGTGCTTTTTGAGCCAGCCCAGCTGCTGGTTGTGGAGGGAGTGATGGTGTGGTCACTGGTGAGAGGAGCACAGCGAAACGGGCACGTCTGCTGTAGAAATAGAGGTGTTTGATGAGCCGTGTGTGTCATTTAACAGTCGGAGCTGTTTGGAGAAAAGCAAGCTCTGAAGAGGTGCGTGGAGGGGAAAAGACACTTTTGTGCGATGTATAAATATGGAAAAATAATTTACTGACATTTCTGGAGTTATTCCAAATGTTCGTTTTGCACAAAATTCAGATTCTGGATGGGCTGATTGTGGAAATCCATCTTTATTTTGTCTCCCTGTCGTTTTTACTTTACGTTTTGCTCTCGAGCTGTCTCTGCCAACGTCGCTCAGCTCTGCCCGGGAAGAGCCAGACCCCCCTCGTCCCCTCCCCTGCGTGTGTGCGTTCCTTGTGCTGACCAGGCAGAACAGGACGGATTTCCTTTGGTGGCATTTCCTGATGATTTCTGACTAACCGTGGAGGAAGTTAAACCAAAGAAATGATGAATCTTCCATTTTTTTGTTTAAAAAAAACCCTTTAAACATGACATTTCTTATTTTTGGACTGTAAACAGCCTGCCTACTACCCTCCTGACCACCTCATCTTCACGGATAACATATACCCCAAAGGCTAGATGAATTTTATGCTGGGAAGCCCTCACCCTTTTTGGGCAGCTTCGTCTGCCAGCGTCAGTACATCGGGCTTGCTCGGTGCTTCGAAATAAATAGTTTGTAGTCTGAAAGAACACACCCTAAGATGCGAATGATGGAGGGCTGCCTGCTCCCATGGCCAAGGGCCAATCTCTCAGCCTCTGCCAGTCTGGGTTTTTGGGCCCCAACGGGCCTGGTTCAGCTCTTTGTGGTTTGGTGGAGCATCAGGGAGAAGGTTGGTCCATCCCTGCCACCCTCCTGGGGCTGCCCGCACCAGGGTAACGTAGCCCGCGGACGGGCACATCCTTCGGCGTCTCTGCAAGCCCGGCTGTTGAGGGGATCTCGGCCGGGTGCCACCAGCTTTGGAGGCACCCAAACCCCACTGAGACTCCTGCTTGAGACCTGGGCTCCCTTTGCCTGGCAAGGCTGGCTGCTTCCCAAAAGCTGTGTTAATACAAAACCGAGAGACCAAAGAGTTGTCGAGACCTCAGAGATTTTATGAATCCCTTTATTGCTCAATCCTCCATCTCTCTGTAGAGGAATTGTCTCTCTCAGGCTGTACAAAAGGTGACACTGAAAGCTTGTCCTGGACTTTGATCTGGAAACCTAAAGGCAAAAGCTATGTTTGCCTTCTGGCATCTCCTCCAGCTCTGGCAGATACCTGCCAGCACTGCCTGCATTTGATGTTTCACCTTTCCCATCACCCCATAACTCCACAAAACGCTCCGTGCCTTCCCGCAGCGAGGCGAGGTGCTGGCAGAGCGGCGTCCTCCTGGGGTGGGCGGCAGAACGGCTGCTTTCACGGAAGGGATCTGTGGTTTTTCCCTTGTGGGGAAAAATACAGAGTAGGTCTTCCCCATTGCCCTGTGCTGTTCGTGAGGGGAAGGAAGCTAAGAAATAACAGCAGCAGGAGCAAAGCCGAGCGTCTCCAGACGAAGCACTGAACATTTTTGAATGAAGAAGCAAACCAAACTGGAACAACCACCACCACAAACACATGCCAGGAAAACACCTCCCAAACTGCATAAAGCAAGGGCTTTTCAGGCTCTTACAGAGCGGTGAATTGGCCGGCGCTGAGATCCCTGAGCTGTCAGGGCAGGATGTGCTGGGCTGGGTAACAACGAGCTTATGCTAAAATCAGATGTGAGAGGAAAATCAAATATCAAAGCAGGACAAAACAGTACAATGGATGGAAGGTTGGGTGGCTCCCTGCTCGCTCCGGCGTTACAACAGGGCCTGGGAGCAGCTCCCTGGGTGGGAAGGGGCCGAGTCTTTGCCAGATGCATCCCTGGTGCGGTGCTGCTCACACCAGTGCGCTCCTGTGAGTACATGCAAGCGGCAGAGCAAAGTCCCTCGGCACTCAGGAGGAATTTTAGGTGCTGTTTGCTGGCGGAATGCAGACCTTGAGGCCTATCAAAACACAGTGCGCAGCCTGCATCCGGGCAGGACGACGACTCCGCAGACCCCAGTGTCATCTCTGCGGCTGCCACTGGCCCTCGGGGAGTCACTGTCCCTCAAAGCGCACACGAAAAATCAGAAATAAAGGACAAATCCCTTCACCAAAACTCTTGGAGATCTGCTGGAGAGAAGTGAGATGTCACCACGGTGGCCCCAGACCCGTGTCCTTGTGTTGATGCAGTCCCCGCCGTGGACGCGGTTACACGGCAATGCCCACTTTTCAGGTAGCGTTCCATTGAACATCTCAGGCTAAAAAAGACCAAAGCAATTCCACTCTTAACCCAAAGACTTAAAGAGGCAAAAAGCACTGGGGTGGCAGGGAACTACTGTCTTTTGGAGAGGTTTGTGTTTCACGCCCCGTGAAGACGACCTGGGTTTGGTACCCAGCCGGCTGCTCTGCAGCTTTTTGCTTCAGGGGAGTTTTTCACGCGGTTTGAAACTGCAGATGTGATTAGAGGGGCTACCTACCAAGTGCTTACACAGTCATGCTTTTTGCTATCAGTTTTTTTTCCCCCTTGTTATTATCTAATCACCAAAGCACTTTCCACAGACGCATGAGAAGTCTGAGAGCTTCCTGAGTTTTGCGCAGCCTCGTGCAGCTTCGTTTCGGCACCGTTGACTCACAGAGCCCCATTTCTGGCTCGCGAGCTCGGACGGCGTTGGCTGGGCTGTCCCCGCCGGTGGGGATGCTCCGTGCGCCGGGACCCTCTGTGACAACCACCTCTGCTACTCCGGGAAGTTGCCCACGGGTGGGACGTGCCGGGCCGTTGTGGCAGGGGTGGCGGTGGCTTTGGCACAGCTTGCTTCCCTCTGAGGATCCGGTGGGTGGTGCAGGAGAGGGAGGACTTTTCTGGGGTGGATTCCCTGCCAAAAGGGCCGTTCCCATCTCCGCTGGAGAGAGGACGTGGAAGCAGCTTGTGAAATGCAGTCAGACTTTATCTGACCTTTAATTTATCTGACCTGCCCTCCCTGTAAGACTGCACGCAAAATGTCAGGCAGTTCCCTTGTACCCAGCCCCCGGGTTGTATCCTTATCGACATGTGTCTGTGCCGCTTGAGTCAGCCAAGTTTCCACCAGCGGCTCTCCAAGCGCTACAAGTCCCTCGATTCACCGCAGCGGCTATCCAGCCGGGATGACAGAGCACACGGATCCAAAAGCGTCACTTGCCCGAAGTAATAAATAAACTGTTTCCCAAACAACCTTGCTTGTCAGCAGCTAGGCTTGCGCAGCGCTGCCTCGTGTCATCTTCAAAACCCCGAGATGCCTGCGTTGAAAAGATCCCGCGTCCCCAGCTCGCTACGTGTGGAAACGACATTAACAGCAACTACGCTGCTCAGCACAGAGCGATGAAAGGATCAGGTTAAATAACAACTAGTCTTTGTACCCACGCCCAGAGCATGTGCTGGACAAATTTCTGCTTCTGGCCTACGTCTTCGGTCAGAAAGCGCGGCCCCTTCCTCCCCCTTGGCCGAGGCTGGGGGGCTGCAACTTACCCAGGGCCCAGGAGGATGCAGGCACGAGCCCACGTTGCAGCTTCATCGTTCTTTGTTTCTGAAGTCACCTGCAAATAATCTTCCTGACACGCAGGTGTAGGAAATTTCTTTGCAAATTTCTTTGAATTTGCATCCAAATAATTTATATGAACGAGTCGCAGCCTAAGGAGAGATTGAAAAACCGGAAAAAGCATTAAATGAAAAATGTGGAAGTTTTCCCCATGAGCACCTTCACTTATCGCAATAATAAAAGATCACAGCTACATTTTATATTAATTTATTAGAAAAAAAAGATACACAGTTGAATGTGCAAATATATACAACAAACATTACAATGAAACATGAGGAAGGCGAGCCCTTCCCTCTATCAATGACTTACTCCTTCGTAACAGAGATGACTTTAATGCTTCCCCACAGATTTACAAATACAAAAAACCTATAATGCTTCATTTGCACAAGACAAAAGTTTCTTTTTATTTGAACAAAAAACATTCTGGCTTTCACATCGCAAAAGTCTGCTATTTTGGTGGCTTTTTTTTTTTTTTTTTTTTTTTTAAACCTGAGCAATTTTTGCGGAACAGAGGAACAAAGAAAAGGCATTGCCCTGTGCTTCGTTCTCATCACAGCATCTGATGGTCTTTGAATTACTAAACCACTGAGTCACTGCAAGTGAACGCAACTCCAAAATCTACATCTATGATGTAATTAGTGACAGGGAAGAGAGCGGGTGCTACCGTTGGCAAAAGTGAGCTGGGTGAAAACACCTGGCTCCAGTTAAATGGCTGTTGAGATTTCTCAGGTGAAGTGTTCCTTTCTGCCAGTAAGGAATTTAATGCTGCCTCCTGTAATAAAGCAATTAGAAATGGAAAATACAGCTTAGTTCAAAAAGCAAGCGAGTCTCGGATGCTGCTACGCCTTGCTCAGATGTGTGGTCATTGAAAGGCTGCAGAATGAGGCCATATTGAACCCGAACCCAGTAAAGACCTCGGGATGCGTGCAACTCCCAGTAAGAACTGAAATCCCGCTTGCTCCTGGAAGGATATCCAGATCGGACTGATTTCTTTATGATTCTTCAGGATGTATTTCAAGCAGGTGTTTGACGCAGGCTGTTTTTGCGCTCGGTGGCCGCAGACAATTTCAGTCAGGGACCCATCTCCCCTCTGATCCCCTCCCTCCCGTGCCGGCGTGCCGGCACACTCACCGGCCGTGCCCTCAGCTGGGGGAATCCAGCTTTCACTTGCTTGTTTTCCACATCGTCCTGCGATCAAGCTTCATCCGGCAACTCCACAGAGCGACATTTTTGATGAAGCAAAAACTGTCCTGCTCGTTTAGCGCTCCTCTCCATTTTAAAAGAGAAAGCCCAGCGGTGCTGGAGAAGGCACCACCAGTCCCGAGCCGGGCAGTGCCGGTTCCCCCAGGACAGAAACATTTCCTAAGGGACCACTGACCGCCCCACGCTCATCTGAGGTGCAGAGCCTCTCTCTCCATCAGCTCTCATGATACTTTTTAAAGAAATACATCCAAATAACAGCGCAACAGACCCACAGCGAAAAGAAGATGCTACCAAGAGTGCGCCCGGCTGACCCCGCAGCCAGCGCTAACCAGGGCCTCTCGCCTGAGCTACCGTTTCAGACATGACGCTGTGAAAAGCTGACTCGGTTTTCAGGCGCTTTCACAGGTTTTCTTTCCTCTTTGCCCAAGGGGTCAGTAGTTAAGAACAGACTTAATTAAACAGTGACGCCTTTTTGCTCTGTAACATCCCTCCTCTCCCACCAGTCAGCCCGACGGGTGCTGGCCCTGGGCTGCTGTGGCTCTGTACCCACCAAAATCCTTAATGATGGGGTGGCCACAGCAGATTTGGCCTTTGCCATCCTCCTACTCTTTACTCTCTTTGGAGTATTGTGGAATTTTACTAAAACAAAACAAAACAAACAAACAAAAAAAAAGCATTAGGGGAGGATTGCTCTGGTTTTAAAACTTTTTTTTTTTTTGTATTTTTTTAATTGCCCCTGTCTCGTGTGTTGTGCTTACACAAGAATGCATGTCACGGACCCTGGAGCAGCGGGTAAAAACAGACCTTAAATGAAAAACCTGAATAAACTCCCAAACTTAGCTTTTAGCTTAAAAGTGAAAGTTAGAAACCAGGCAGCAGTGTTTGATCAAGATAAGAGAGTGGTGGGGGCAAGCTGGGGACACTGGAAGTTGAAAGGGAACCATTCTGATCTAAGGACAGTCCCTGCCAAGCTATATGTTTATGTCCTTCTAGGGGAGAAAAAAAAAACAAAAACAAGAGAGCTCTTTCTTTTCTAAACTTCACAATGATCCCTTAGCCAGGTTTGTCAAAATTTACATATTTTTACAATAAACTAGAATAACAAGTCAGTTGTCTCCAATAACTTGGTGTTTTTCCACTTCAGAAGATTTTCTGACAGCGTGAAAAGGAACGCTCCAGTCAAACGTGAGCTGATTTGTATGCTGTTGCGATCCACATCGGAGGCTGCCACGCCATCGCTCTGCAATGTGGGATCTGCAGCAGTGTAGCATCATTTTACCTGCCATTTGTGGATGTTTTCTGTCCCCTACTGTAACAAAAATCTGTCTTAGCTGGACTTTTAACTCTTTCAATACTGCAGCATACACCAAAAGCTTTCAGTGTGATTCGTACACCTTGAAAGGAAGGTGATTCTTTGAGCAGAAAGGCAAAGGGCTCTCTGACCGTGGCCCTCCCTGCCTTGCCTCTCGCTAACAGCTCTGGAGGCGCAGATCTCCACCGCCTCTCCCCAAACCCACTTCCCCTGTAGCAATACCACACCCAGGGCACGGCTGCTCTGAGCTCTCCTAAATCAGTTTTAGGACAAAAAACAACTGGGTTTTAACAAGTGAAGTTTCACACCGGACGGACCAGATTTATACGGAAAAGTCTAAATTCTTCTCAGAACTTTTAGGAACTTTCATTTGAGAGCTTTGGTGGGGGGTGGAGGAGCACAGCAGGAGGAAATGGCAGGTCAGCTATCTGCAGTATAAACCCCAGCTTTCCAAGCAGCTCTCGTCTGGGACACTTTACGCCCACAGGCTTGGGAGCCCAGTTTGCCCCAGAGTCCACAGACGCTGGTGAACCTCGTTGTTCTCGCAGGGTGAGCGAGTAAGAGCCTGGTCGCCACGGATCCCCAGCTCTGTGTTTGCTCTAAAGAAGCAGCGAGACTTGCAAGCACTTCAGCTCTCTTGAGGTAGGAGAAAAAAGGTGTTTCTGTTAGCCACGCTGCCTCTCCCAGCACGACATGCGACTCAGCTGCGTCTCTCAGCCTCCCAGAGTGCCTGAATGGCCAAAGCAGAATGGGTGCATGGAGGACAGTAAGTAGGAGCCTTGAAATGCCAGTGGTTTCTGCAATGACATTTCTACCACCTCTGTTTGGTCAATCAGCATTTTTGGGATGTCAGATTACAGTAATACAACGTGGTAGCAACAGGCACGTGAAGGGAGGCCAGTGACTTGGCATCGTCAACGAGGAAATCTTCTGTAAGGGTCCTGGCTGTCCGTTCTTGCCGACAGGACCAGCCCTCTCATGGCTAGCAGGACTCACCTGCACGAGCAAAGCCTGCACGATCAAATCCAGCGTGGGTCACTCAGCGGTACTGCGTACTTCCGTGGTTCAAGTGGCTGTGTGCCACCTCAAAATAAAGATTGCAGCCAAGCTTTGAAAGTTAAATATGTTATAAACTATACGCATATGTGATCCTGAGATAGTGCCTGTAACAAGTCCCAAGGTAGATGAGCTTCCTGAACCCAGAGGTCCTCACGCCACGTAAGCGCATTGTTGTTTTATTTTGGCAGGCCTGCTAGCCTCTCTCGGAGCACGCTGCACTTCCTAATTCTCTTTTTTTATTTCGGGGTGGGTCTAGTGAAACAATCGGTTTGACGACTGCTACCAGCAATTCCAATGGCATTTCTTCTGCAGTTCAGATGAAAGCATTCTTGATCCTTTGCCAGTTCTCCCAAGACTTGCAGAAACAGGCTCACAGCTTCCCTTTCTATTTTTTGGCCAGCCGAGAGCTGTGTGCCTGCCGCCTCCTGCTAGAGGAGCAGCTGTGCTGTGCTATGCCGAAGACACTCCTCGAGACAGGGGAGAAAACATCGGTAGGAATCAGACAGAAAGGCGACAAGGATGAGCCACAATGGAGAGAAGACGCTTAATGCAATGGCTGTCATCCTGAGGGTCAAAGACCACGCGTTCCAGTCCCATCGGTACAAAGTCCTGTTTTGAGTTTCTGACAGCATTAGCTCAGAGTCAGACCTTTTAAACCCAGGGGAAAAATATTTTCCAAAATTCTCTTTGCTTAAGCACTATATATTCAAAAAGTTCTTTTTATTGTTTCAGTATTTTAGCCCTTAGTTGATTAGTCACCGATACCTGTCAGGTGCCCGCTGCCATGAAAGCGCTCTGAGCACCCGCAGTATTTGTAGGAATATCAAAAAACAGCTTTAGCAACTAGGAATTATGCAACAGGGGGAGAAGGCAGGACTAACTAGATTAATGCAACATGTAGTGGATTTGTTAACATTAAGTGTATGACTTGTTGCAGAATCATGCCAGAAAAATGGTACCATGTAGCTTACTGGTAAGGGCAGTAAAAAGGGTAATGCATCACTTTAATCATCAGTGAACCACTCATTCAACAGACTATTTCCAGCTGAAATCAAAGGTTTCCACTAAAAATGCCTCTCCTCTACAGACCGTAAGCATCTTGCAACTCTCTCTGCCTTTGAACTCCACTGTGATAGCTGCTTCATTAACACTGTGGTTCCAGTGCAAAAAAAAAAAATCCTCCAGATCCCAAATCTTCTTCCTTTAGACTTTTGATTGCCTCTCATCTGTCCATTCCTGCTTAGTGTTCTGTAAAGCTTGCGTTTTCTGTTCATCTACCTGGACATAGTCCACCCTCTGCTCCTCAGAGAGAAAAGGTTTCTGCGGGAGAGAGAGGAAAAAAACAAAGTATTAATTTTAGTGTTGAAAAGGGATGCTAGTGAAGCTTGGCTTGATTTTCTGTTTTCCCTTTCCCTTGTTCCTTGATTGCTTCACTTCACCTTGAAGCTCACAGTGACATCAGCTGACAAAAGCATTGCTTTACAGCCTGCTTTCGCTATAATTATCCATCTGGCACCCTGTCACTCAGCCCAGCACAGTGAGCGGGGGAAACGTGCTGTTCTGGCTATTTCCATGCAGATGATAATTCTCTTCTCATCCGAGTGATCCTGCTTGCAGGGATAACCTAACTGCATTTTAACTACAGGGAGGGTTTAAATAAGAAAGCTGAGGAGTCTTGAGTCTTTTGCATCCAGGAGTATTAGCTGATGGGGAAAATGATACACAGGACATAAAACGGCCCAAGCTGACAACAGTTCATTGCTTTGCGGTGGTACCTACTCACCGCCTGGGCAGGTTGTAAGCTCTTTGCAACAAAGAACGTATTTTCTCAGCATTGCTAAAGAAATTGAAATGCTTTTGGTGATGCAAGAATAAAGATGCGCGTTTTGCCATGTTATAAGAGATGGTACGGTTTTACCCCATGAATTTATCACAGGCTGTAAACTTGTTACTGCAAAGAGATTTTGGGGAAAACTAGCAGGAGAGGGTTTGTGGAGACCTGATGAAAATGAAAGAGCATGCAGAGATCCTGCTAGCACCAACAAACTGGCCAAAAGCCCTCATGGCTGCACATCCCAGCCCAGCCTCGTGCCCTTTACTGAGCTCCTGTTAACGGCATCCCTATGAGTCACGCTAAGGACACCTTGTCATCACCCTAACAGTGCTTTTATTATATTAATCTTGAGTTTGCCACAAAGGCAGTCAGCTGGAAACATGACTGGCTTCATCACGATACTTAGGGCACCTAGCAGAGTGTGACTCTCGGTCTCGTTTTCCTCCCAGCAGACAAAAAGACAGGAGGCTGTGGGGTTTTTCAGATGATTCATACCTTCTGTACAGGGGATGGGGAAGCAGAATTAAAATCCAATGCTAAGTAATCAAGGTTAGATTTCCTTGTCCACGGAAAAGCACCACTGTATGGAGATGTTGCCTGTCTGTGTTCCTGTCGGGAAAGAAGAGAAACTTTTAATGCTCTTAGAATATGATCCTAAAAGGAATCACCTGGCAGAACACGAGTGAGGAGGGTCAGCACCCACGTTATTTTCTATGCCAAGGGTGCCTTTGGTGACTAACCACAGGATAACACTGATTAATTGCAAGATGGCATAAAGAAACTGAGAGAGTCTTTTTCTCCTGGCAGTTACGGCAAAACAAGCACACTAGGCTGATTTTCATTCCATGTTATCAGGAAGGACTCGTGCCCAGCTTCTCAGCTCAAGCCCTTGGAAGGCTCAGATTTGCTGGGGTGCCCTCTTAACCATCGCTCTATGAATTTGAAGAAATGGCAATAACTCTGTTCAAATCTAGTGGCTGAAAATTAATCTCAGGAAAGTCACAGGTGACCACAAATGTATGGAAGGTTTTATTTGACTAGAAAAATCAAATGGGGAGTAGTTACAACTGGAATTGCCCTTCTGAGCAGGTTTTCATCTAGTAGAGGTAGGAGTTAAAATTTGAGACTATGGCTCATGGACATTGTGGTGAGTTTTGCAATATATTTCTATAGCCATTGCCATTGGGCTTTGGCTATGGAGCCCAGTCTGTAGACATTGGCTCAGATCAAAGCATCTGAGATCCATTTCCACCTAAAATTCAAAGGAAACTGAGATTCTGGGTTTTTGCAAGATATGGCTAAAGAGTGAATGAAGAAAAGGAAGCCACGAAGCCAGATGTTCTTCTTTCATGGGATGGGAAGTGGGGTTAGTGCCACCAGCCAAAGCAGAAGCAATAAGAGACTTTAATGGGAGTTCTGTTTCTGCACAATATTTGGTGTGTTTCTTTAGGAAGTGCACTAATGGCTCTCTGTCATTTCCTAGGAGATTTTGCAGGGCACACTTTTAAAAGGTGAAAAGATTTAATTTTCCTTTGCCTTAATGAGTTCTCATGTAAATATGGCTGATCCCTGTGATCTCTTGGAACTGCTCAGCAACATTCGTGGGCGAACAGCTGAGTTCTGCAGAGCAGAAGAAGGGCTTCCCTTATCTCTCCGTAAATTGGTCCCAGTGTCTTTGGTTTAAAACCGTTTCATCATTTTTTTTAGAAACAGAAGGCAAAGGACAAACCTCCTCAACATTTTTTCTTAGAAAACAAACTTCTGCATTCTCCATCAATGTGACAGAGCAGAATAAAGCAAAGGATGGCTGTGTGAAAATGAAGATTACCATATGAATGTAACTTTCTTCCTCTTCTCCGGAAACTGAATTGGCAAATATTCTTGCTGAATTAATACCGTCTCTTTCTGGTGAGATAAAGCTCATTCGATTGCTATGAAGAAAAACACAGGAGAGGTTAAGGAAGCATCTTACAGATGCTCTGAAATGAAGCCAAAGCCTGACACAGTCCATATGGTGAATAAACTCACACTAATGCTGCAGCCTTTATGGAGAGGATGTCCAAACCCACTCCTTAGTTCTAGAAAAAGTGTGCTATATTGCCATGAGTGGTTTTGTTGATTTTTTTTTTTCCTGGGATTTATGAATGTTTGCCATCTCTGCTATGACAGAAAGCATAAAACATTGGAGCAATTCTCCAACAGGGGACACAGAGACAGACATCATTTGTCTGGGTGATATGTGCCGACGGGGCGGGCAGTTAGTTGTGTGGGTATCCACATTTTGGAGATGGATGAGAATTAATCAGCTACTGGACGCGCATGCAGAGGAACTTGTCTGGCTGTGCTATCTGTGCTGTGGAGCTGGCTGCCACTCAGCCCTTGTACAAGGATATCTCTTCCACTAACATAACTGTCAGGGGTATATCGTGAGTAAATTATTGCAGGCTAGCACAACAGGGTTAGTTATTTGGAAATTAGACAGCCACTTTGTGCAGCATGAACAATATAATTCCTTTTGCTTTATTAGTTCTGGGCATTCTTCTTTTTTAGTTTTGTTAATGTAAAACATGCAAACTCCCTCTGAGCTTGTTATCCTTCAGGACTCTGCACTGTGTCATCACTAATTAACCACAGCTCTCTGGCAGGGATGCTTGGGAGGCAGGCTACTGGGTTTCCCTAACAGGCAGCACGTGGCAGGCAGCACCGAAGGGCTTCACCAGCTTTGGACTGTACAGCTGAGAGAGGGGTCTGCAGCTGAGAAACTGCCCATCTCCTGTCCCTTTTGCCCTCCAAATGACTACCTGAGCTGGGGGAGTGGAAATGTCCTGTCTGGCACTCATGCTAGTGAAAACCTACATTTTCTGGAGTATCCAGGGTATGTACAGGAGGTTTTTTTTTATAATTCCAGGCTTTTGCATGCACATTTCAGCACAGCTGACTCTCCTGTCAGCCTTTCCTCGTAACACAGAGATCCCCCCAGCCAGCAAGCTGCAGTCCTCTCTTGCTCATAACTTCCCTGAAGATGAGTCTTTCACTACCCTTGAAGCCAAATAGTATCACCTATTCCCACTACCCGGGCTTTGGGATTTACCCCGGTAAATTTGTTTTACCCCACAACTAATTTCCAGTAACACAAGGTCACACCAACAGATCAAGTCTGAATTGCTGTGGCAGTGCAGAAGTCTACGCCTAGGCTACGAGCCAGGCAGATCTTTTTCTTATCTGGTTCTCCTTTGCTATATTAATTTTCAGGAACAAAAATGGCTCTATCACTTTAAAAAAAAAATAATTAAGGCATGCGAAGATTTTAGCCATCGCAGCAGCCACACTCAGAGTGCAGACCAGCTCCAGTCTTTTCAAAAGAAACCTTCAAAACAGCCTGAGCATCACTGCACGATGCTGAACGCACTGGAGCTGCCTGTCATGAAAGGGAGCCTTGCTTTTGAGAGACAGCAAAAGCCTGGGGGATGCTGGAAGGAGCCCTGGGGAATTTTTGTTTGTGGACTTTGCCAGGAAACTGTTTCTTGTGGGATGTGATAAGTTATTTTTAACTCTGTTCCACAATGTTAATGCTTGAAAGATTGGAACGGCAGGTTCCTTGTTGACTTACTAAGGCACAGTCCACATCCTGGTCACGGCAGCATGCTCCCGGATTGTGGAGAGGTTCCTCAGGTCCAGAGGAGGTGGCCGTGCTGCAAGTAGATACAAAAGGAACTACATTTCCAATAGCAGAGCTAATGAAAAGTACTGACTTTAGAAAAATGCAGTTTTATATTAACAGCAAGAAACTAACAGAGTATGTCACAGAACGTAACTGCTATAGCCAAGACAAATCAGTAACAAATGACCACTTCAGTCAGCGTCGGAAAGCAAAGTCCCTCATTTGCCCTAAAATAACAGACTAAATACAATGGGCATAAGGAGAGCAAACTCCCCATAGATCCATGTGGTTGCCTCAAATCTGTTCTGCATGTGCTGCCTTGAAGAGGAGAAGTCAGTTCAGCCTACAGGTCAAAACAGCTTTGGGCCTCTCTTCTAAATGGTCCTACACATGGACATCAAGATCATTCCTCTTACCAGTCAATGTATATTTTCCACTCCGTTCTCAAAACCCTCTAAGTAAGGACCTAAACTTGCTTTGCTTCCTGACAACAGTCTAAATTCCTGTCCCCACTGCACAGTAGCATTTCCTGAACCAATTTCTGAGTAGCCCTGTGGCTCTGCAGCCCAAAGAGCTTTAACATAGGCTAGGTTTAGGCAATTTCTCCACTGCAAAGCTGTCCCCAGTATATAACCTGGAAGTGCAACCCACATTTTGGAGATGCCATGAAAAGCAGGAGTAGTCCCCACTATCATGACTCCCTGGCTGCCAATTGCACTTTAGGTCTGGGCTTACATTTCCTACGAGGCTTGAGGTCTCGGTTCACCGGAGGGGGCTCCAGGTCCGAGGGAAGCTCAGGTAACGGGCTGGTGAGTTTTTCAGTGCTGACGACAGGGAAGGTAAACGTGGCTGAGGCGGGGCTCATGGGGATGTAGCCGTCGGGTGAACAGTCGGAGCTGGGCGCAGAGGGAGAGGTGCTGGGGCGCATGGGCACGTAGCTGTCCTCCGTGCTCTCTGCTGCAGTTGAGTAGAGTGGGGAGAACCGACAGGGCTTCAGAAGCAAAGAAGGAAAAGAAAGAAACAGGTCAATAAATGAATAGCTGTGCTCAGTGCTGTGAGATGGCAACAGATCTGAGCCGACCCCCAGGCCAGGAAAGTCCTGACATGACCTTTCTGAGAGGTGCGAGCTAGAAAGACATGAGACAAATGCATGAATTCAGATGAACACTCCAGCTTTGGAGAAGTCCACTTCTGAGCTTTGCAAGTCACTGCTGGAAACTAGGGCTGAACTTACTGGTGACTTAAGTAGGCTAAATCCTCCAACTTGAGTGAGGCTGCGCTTGCCTCTCCCAGCAGTAATTCTGACCTATAAAATGAAGGAGGCTCCTTCATACAAAAAAAACATCTGAAAGGAGAACATCTGATTAGCTAGATTTTTGCAAATATGGAAGCTGAGAGAGCAGACTCACAGACCTACAAGTTGCTTCTGATAGCTGAGAATAAACACTAGAAATTCATTTCATGCAAGTTAATGCTGGCTGAGTGGTGAGAGGGATTGATTACAAACCTTGCAAGCTTTCAAAGGGGAGAAAAACGTAAGGTGCCCATCACCAGAGCTTACATACAAGCAGGACAGGCTCTCCTACACAGAAGAGAGTACTCAGCACCAGGCAGAAGACTGGCTATGTGATGTGTGATGGTGCTACATATAACCATGTCTGCCAGAGGCAGAGACTTTCCTGTCCTAAAGAGGAGATATCCCTCAGGACCGTGAAATGATAGACTTTAGACCCTTTTTTTTCCAAGAGATAAGCAGTTTTCTCAGGTGCTCTTGGCCAACAGTGTAATTCTCAAGCCTACTGGTATCCTTTTTCACAACAGACCTAGCTTCATCTGCCTTAAAAACAGGGTGCTCAGTGTCGTGGCCTCCCCCTCCCTCCTCTCTCAAAGGCTTCCTGTGGCCATGAAGAAGGAGCACAGAATTTGCCCAAAACCAAGTGCTTCTTCCCTTTTTTTTTTATTTTTCTGCTGAGCATAGGAGAGGAAAGATTGAATATCCGGATGTGAAATGATTCACTTTCTGAAGTTTGTCATGTGCCAGTGTTTTAAATTTGTGCAAGCAGAGTACTTACCAAATTCAAGCTAAGCCTCTTATCCCGACTTCTTAAGGAACTGCCTTCCATGTCTGCTGCAAGGAAAAAAAGTGATTAAAAATGTGATAAGGCAGTGCAACCTGACAGAGATAATTCTGGAGTAAAGCATATGGCTCTAAAATAATTAGTGCTTTACAAAGATTCCATAACTCCTAGTATTTTTCCTAAATCCAATGACACTTAAGACCAGAACCACCTCAGTAGCGTTTCAAAAGCAATTACATCTATTTTAAATATGATGAAATCAAGGAACATGCTCGTGTATAATCCAGCTGTAATTTATGCTTCCTGTAACACAAGCGATTGGGGAGAAAGACTGGTGTGGTGTGGAGAGCGAGCCACCAAGGAAAAACTTAAACCCAGCTCCTGCTCTAGTCCCGCTCTGTTTTCCCATCTGTCAAACTGGGGAGATTATATGAAACGGGACTGCAGGGAATATTAATTCATTATTGTTGGGAAAGTTATTTAGGAGCCTCGTATGTAAGGTGCCAGGGAAGCACATGTTATTGTACAGAGGGTGCACAGAGGAACTTAATGGTAGGAGAGAAATTCCTTTGTCACCCAGAAATGCTGATGTGGTGCAAGTGGCTCGAGCTGATGGGGAACAAACAGCCAGAGAAAAGGTCATCAGTCAGTGTCCCCTTGTGCGGGCTGATCTTGTCTTGCTGTAGATCAATTTTAGTTTTGAAGCAGAAGACGGGACCACTGAAATCCATCATTCAGTGCAGAGATCAGCAGTGGGAGATGCTGACAACTACCAGACTTTTCTGGCAAATTATTTTCAGTGCAGAAAATGGCTTTTCTGTAGGAATGCCTTAAAACCCTGCAATCATGTTAATCCAGTCCCTGCTCTTATGGTGGAGATGTCAATAGTGCGCTGCAACTGGGGGCCTTTGTGATGGTATCAGCAAAAAAGGCAAAAGTGCTGAACAAGAACAAAGCAATACTGTCAGTGCGGGTATATATTCAGATAGACACAGTCACTGTCCTGGGACAGCTACATTTATTTACTATTTTGGCAAAAAGACATTCAGGCACAACACTCCGGCAGATGCCAGGATACAGGGGCCTTACGCGCGTACAGCTCGTTCCCCGTCACGGCACTGCAACCAGCATACGCTGCCTTCGCACTGGGTTAATTACATCTGCTCAGCTTTTACAGGTTGCCAAGGGGAAAAAAATGAGGTAAATAACTCGAGTGGGCTCACTCTGGGGGCTGGTGAGGAACAGCTGCTTTCGCCCCGTTCCTTTTTCTGATTTTTCTTGTTAAACACATTTTAATTCAGAGCTTAACCTTCAAATAGTTTCAGCTGCGCTTAGGGTAAGGAAAAAATAGCAGCACTTATCAATTCATTGCTGCCCCCTGTCAGGCAGAGATAACCTTGCAGCACGGTAGCAGAACATGACATTTGGCCACTTAATCCTCTTAAAAACATTTTGGCGTAAGTTGGGCTGGAGGAACATTAACTGTCTGAAGCGCACTGGTGGCATTAGTGCAAAAGCAAGAGGAGCACCCTTCAGGGAGCAACCAAATGTAACTGGTAATGAAGAATACCAATTCCACTGATGGGTGTTTCTCCAGAAACCTTCCAAGAATTGTTTGTATACTGATAAACAGGATGGACAGAGGTCTCCTTGCCTTAGCTTCTGAGCTTTAAGAGCAAGATCTAACAGCCCCAAACACTGCTTGGTCATTCAAATTACAGGAGTCCTTTTTGTCCTTAAAAACCTACACTTTTGCCCTCATCGAAAATGGCACATCACTGCAAAATACTTGATGATTTCCAGCCAGGTATTCCAGATGCCTCCCTCTGTTCTGTGGCTCCACAAAAAAAAACCAAACCAAAACAAAAACAACCCAAAACTTTCTCATGCTGCGTATGCTGGCTTCTGACACCTTGATTTCTGGGTTTTTGATTGTTATTTTTGTTTGAAATGATAGCGTTTCAAGAACAAATGGAAAAGTCACCTCGGCTCAGAGCTTGCTTTGCAGCAGAGCCTTGCTCTGCAGAGGGTTTCCAGGCCACCCTGACTGAAGTGCAAGGACAGAGTGGGATTTGCTCAAGGACACACAGAGTCCCTGGTTCAACTGGGATTACATCCCATCGCCAGCGTCTCCCCGGCTTCCCGTTCTCTACTCTAAGCTGCAAAAAAGACATGCTGCTGCTATGCAAAGGACTGGATGTAGTGAAGCAGCACAGCTACAAAGGCATTTCCCATGCGCAAGCCATTTTGATCGGCATATATAGAGAGCTTGGCATTGCCCAAATCAGTGTCTGGCTTTTCATTTTTGTTTTTCTGCTGCTTTCTTTTCTGGGAGGGAGGGAGCATGGAAAACTAGCAAGTCATGAGGCACCCTGAAGAGATACAGCCAAATTCCTGCCTATGTGTACACACTGAGGGGCTTTTACAGACCAGGAGCTGAAGGTGAGGGACAGGTCTGAATCCTGCTCGCTAACCTGAAACAAACATTTCGGGTCGCTTTGGGTGGTGTATGACTTCACCGAGGGGAGGACAGGGAGGCACAACTGGAGGTGGGCACCCGCTCTGCAGTGTTAGAAATACGCTCACCTTTCCAGTTCCTCACGTTGTCTAAGCTGGATAAGGAGATCCTCCTGGGCACCAGAGCGACCTGAGCCCGGCAGATCCCTGCGTGCCCGTTCTGGAGGGCCCCGCCGCCCACCTCGTCCCCTCTCCTGTCCGAGAAGTGGGTTGGCTTGGGTGGCCGTGGCGGGGGCGTGTTGGACAGGACGTCCAGCTGGGTTACACCGTAGGGCAGCGCGTTCTGGCTCTTGTCAATCTGAAAGGTTGGTGTCAGCGGTGTCCCCAACAGTGGAGACGAGGAGGAAAAGTCATTGGGTGGCCTGCTAATGTCTACGTTCCTGGACACGGTGCTGGGATTTGCCAGTGGGGCCCCGTCCTGGTGCACAGTGCCAGCGCTAGATGGCTGTACAAGGTACAAGGAGGGCTGGGACTGCAAGGAGTCAACAAAAACATCGTCTGATGAGGTTTGCTCCAGAGATCTGTCCGAATTTGACCAGCTGTCACACCTGCAGAGAGACATAAGTCAGGACCTGCGCTTTCCTTTTCTCCTGGTTGCAACTGAGCAAGCACACAGCAGCAAAAAGACCCCAAATCACCAGTTTTGGACAAAACCTGTCCCTTCTCTACGGCTGTGGGAAGTCCCTCCTGAGCTGGGCAGGGGGATGGGGCACTTTGTGGAGCACCTTGGGCAGCAGCAGGCAGAAAGGGTATCTGGAAGGAGGCCCAGCCACTCACCCCGGAAAGGGCCAGGACCAATTTTCAGTGCTTGACTGCTAATCTGTGCTAGGAAAAGCCCTCTACAAATTGGATTAGGCTGATGGTCCCCTGCTGTCCTTGGGAGCCTACTCTGAGTGGCAAGGCTCAAGGACCAGTTTGCCCCAGTTTCCTAGGGCATCAGTGGGCAGGCAGAGGGTGGCTCCAGCCCAAGACATCTGGCAGACCTCAAACCTACCTGTTGTGGCTGAGCTTGCCTGACTCGCAGTTGGAGAGGAAGAGGTAGTCGGGGAGGAAAACAGACTCTGACTCGCTGGGGGTCTCCTCCGCAGCAGACGCGTCAGCAGCAGCGTGGTCCACCGAGAAGGAGGGATCGGCGATGCGGGAGGCATGGGTGGAGGCGGCCGGCGATGGCTGCGGGGATGAGGTCGTGTGAGACAGGCTCTCCACCGAACCTGCAATGGGAACGGATGGCCCCGGCTGAGGCACGGCTCTGACTCACCCTGGCCCGCTGCCTCTCCCGGCCATCACCACCTCGCTTTTGCACCAGGGATGTTTTACCCCAGAGCGGCAGTGGGTGAAGGCAAAAACTGACTCTGGAAAGAGGGAAGCCTGATTCTGCAGCTGCTCCCTCTGTGCAGGCCGGGCAAGCCAACTGCCAAATTGGGGGGCTGCAGAAGGTGCGGACCCCCCCTTGCTCCGGGGTCTCCCACTCCTGCAGGGCTGTAGCATCCCCCCTGCAGACAGTGATGAGCACAGCATCTGCTGAGGAAAGCGCTGAGGCAGAGCAGTCTGTTTTATCAAGTATTTTTTAGGCCCTAAGGCAAATAATTAATTATTAATCTCCAACACTTCAAATTAATGGCGACAAGGGAAGGGATTGATTTCTTCCCACTTTCTAGATCTCAGTGGACAAAACTGAGCTTGGTGGCTCACGGAGTAGCCGGATTTGTTGCACCTTTGAACTTATCTGCAAACTCTGTACGCCTCTCGAGGCCATGAGAGCTGTGGGGTAGCTGTTAGGGGAGCCTGTGCTCAGTGACACCTTCCCCACTCCCTCCATCCCTGGGTGTAACGCTCCAGTCCCATTCCAGCACAGAGAGGAGCAGGTCAAAGCCTGAGTCAAAGCAGCAAAACCCTTCATCAAAATGAAAAACCCCGCAGCAAAACCAAACACAACAAACCAGCTACCACTGATAAAACCAAACCAAGCATAAACATGCCTTCAAAATGTAGCGAGAAGGCAGATTTCTCTGACGCTGATATCCAAAATTTGCTAGAAACGCTGGGAACCAGCCCTTGACCACCTGTGTGCATGCTGCAGGCCAGATCCTGCCCGGTGCAGTGAGGTTCTGAGACCCTCTGGCAGGTTCTGTCTAGTCCTCAGCTCAACACAGCAGCAAGCCTTGGTTGTTGTAGTCACTTTCCAACCCTGGGAGGTGCTCGGTGTATGTGCAAGCAGGCCAGGGACGGCGAGAGCTGCCAAGACTTGGGTGGTTAGAGGGCAGCATCACTAAACACAGCTAACACTCTCCAGTGACCCAGACTTCCACACCAGCCACAGCGGGCTTCACCCCATCACCCTTCTGATCTCGGCCAGAAGAAGAGTAAACCAGATCTTTTCTCCCTGCACTACCCCACACTTCATCCCTTTAAATCGAGCAGGGAGTCACCTCTTTCCTTCCCATCCACCAGCACTGACTCACTGCTGCTTCCTCCTGTTAGCGTTGGAGGTCTGGAGCAGTGGTGGACCCCAGGGCAGCGGAGCACAGAGGTATGTGCTTAAATTTGAGCTTAAGTGAAGCATTTGCTTAATTTAACAGCTTATAACAGCAGAATTTCAGCAGTGAGCATCTGGAAGGAATGGCTTGTACGGGGTTTCACATTTGCAAAGCAGAGCTGAGGGCTGCAGCCTTCTCATCTGAAAAATAACTTTTCCCTTGTTCGTTGTGCTGGCTCAGACGCTCAACTCTACTTACAAGCCTTGGACTCGCAGAGCTGTCTTGCAGACTAAGGATGATCAAATATGCACTGGGCTGACTCCATGGGGACCTCAGAAAAGCATGTTCACATCACCATCTGACCACTTTTTTTTTTAAAAAAAAAAAAAAACAACAACTAAACCCCACCATAATGCATCAGAAAGAAATTAATGACATTCTGGATTATTAACACAGAGAACGAACAGGCCTGAACTCCATCTGGTACTCACAGGGTTTAGCCATGGATTATCCCATCAGGAAAGGCTGCGAGCTGCAGACCACATGGCAACCGTTGCGAGCAGGAGGGAGGGATGAGGACGGCACAGACCTTGCCCTTTTCTAACCTTCAGGGGCTCAGGGACCTGTAGTCAGCTCCGAACAGTCCAGCCCCGTCCCTGCCAGCTCTGCTGGTAACCGAATCAGCGCGCATTAAAGTTGTACCGCGGCGGCAGCTGGGTAGAATAAATTATGCATGGCCACTTACGACAGCGAGAAGGCAGAGAATAGGTTTGGTGCCTGCCCTCCCCTTTGCCAGAGAGACAGCAGGCAGCTTCGGCTGCCAAAATAACTGCTTCAGTGGGTACTAACCCAAAAATCTCTGTGCTGTATTGATGGGGAAAATCACCATGGAGGATGTGGAGCACCCTCTGCTGTGACTTTCCCCATCCATTGCTTGGAAAAACACAGGGCTTCTCCATCCTGCTACAGACCCCAGCTTGCTCCTCAAAAATTGCTACGGTGCAACAGCAGCGCAGGGACAAGTGAAATAGGGGAGTCCTGCTCCCAGCAACCCCCCGCCAGACTCCATACCAAGGAGGTAGAAAGGCCACCCACCTCTCCTGGCCAGGGGCCAGAGCCTGACATTAAAGAGCGGCCTTGAGTCTGCGCAACTGGGAAGGGATTTCCTCCTGCTCAGAGGGGAGTGTGGAGGGAGTATCTCCAGCGCCTGTCCTCCAGCGTGGGCTGGGAGCAGCCATCACACCTCCCCTGAACTCCTTCAGATGCCGCCGTGGAGCAAGGATGCTGCCTGCCCCACTTTGTATGGGAACACAGAGGGGAAATAAAGTGAAGACGCTCAGGAGAAAGCAGCTCTGCAAGGACAGCCCGAGGCAGCCCCTCAGTGCAGTGCTCCTGACTCCCCTTGCTCCCAGCACGCCGCCCTGACTTGGGGAGATGCTCCCCAGTGTGGCTGCAGCAAGGTCCTGGGGAATCAAACCATCCCCATGCCATGGCAGAGTCTGTGCACATCGGCAAAAGGAAAAAAAAAAAAAGGAGAGACATCTAAGGAGGTAAAGAAACCAGAGGAGCAGGCAGAAAGGGAGAAGGTCCCAGCAATGGGCAAGGATGGGTGTGAACAGCAGAGCAACCAGAGGTGAGGGAGAGGTGGAGCAGAAATGCTCTAATCCAACTGCCGGTAGCCAAGAGGGACCCGAGGGTAACCTGCCACTCAGGGTGACCCTGCCAACGTGCCGGTCCGTGCAGTTTGCAGGGAGGGCACCAGTGGGGGGGGCTCCCTGGGGACATCAGGCTCCACTGTGGCTCGTGGTGCTGTGGGAGAGAGTAGAGCAACAAGAGAGCGATGGAGATCAGCAGAGACCTTCAGGTGAGGGCACCAGGAGGAGCAAGGTGTTTACATGGGATGTGGAACAATATCTGGAGCCTGTGGAAGAAGCGAAGAGGGAAGCCAAGACGAAAGGTCCCACTCGGGCCTGCCAAGGCATGGCCTGAGGGTGCGGACAACGCACAGCTACAATCTGTAAAAGTAAGGCTTCCTCGTGAAAAAGGCTCAACAACTTTCACATCAGTTTCTCCAGCTGCCATATTGCATTGTGTCAATTAATTATGGTTTCAGCTTGCATACGGGATAAAGCATGCCCAGGATGTCCCATAGCCACCTCATTTCATCTCCTCCCCATCCCAGCTTTCTCTCTCCTCCAGCTGACTCCCTTGAAGGTGCCAGCCACCCCCCCATCACTTTCGGCACAGCCAACAGAACAGCTTCTTGTGGCAGCCGAGCGCAATGGCTGCTGCTAGCAAATCCTTCCCGACAGCCCCCGTCCCAGGTGCTTCCTGACATCTGCCTGGAGCTTGCGCTTCGCCTCCGTCTCTCAGCTGTCCCCTCTTTTGTTGACTGAAAAAGCTGTCCTCACGGAGCCAGCCGCGGCTTTGCTAACTTTGGCCTGTGCTTGGCTTCTTCCATGTCAGACCGGAGGCGGCTGGTGACTAGAGCCCGGCTGTTTGTCCGGCTTCTTTGCTGCTGGAAGGGACGAACTGGACGGTGTTTGCAGCTGAGTCACTGTAAACCTGTGGCTGCACTGTCCATGCATTAAGCAGAGAAAGCAGCAGATTTTGGTTTTGGCCTCAAAGTCACAGCAACTTTTCAGAGATGCAAGGATCAAGAGTGATTGATTTCACAATATAATATTGGCTTTGAGATTCATTTTAATACACAGAACAGCTTATTAAAGTTTCCTGCAATTGATGTGTCTTTCTTTTGATGATTCATTTCAGGGACTATTATTTTTTTTAACATGGTAGCAATCAAGTTAAAAAAGCCTATGGCATTTAATAGAGCTTTTCTCTTCTTATGTTAATTTTGAAGGGTAATTTGTTTAAACCTACAGGCTCTTGGGGGATTTTAGGTGCTTCCAAAAAGCTGAAGCAATTAGCAACTGTTTGAAATGTGATGTGCAACCCGTGGAACTGTGCAGATTTAAATCAGAAGATTTGAACATGCCCTGCAGCCTCACCTGAATTACACCCCAGCTTGACCTCACCGGCGTGAGTTGCAGGATAAATTGAAGATCTTATGAGCTATTTGCCATTAGAGATACGGTAAGTGCGTGCCTGGAAGCTTAGCTTACGTGGTCCGTGAGGAGGGCTTTTAAGTTAAGGCGCCAGACTTCATACTGAACCAAGGCAAATGCTCTGCACTGCTGAACTTCCTGGGTCTAGCAGCAGATACAGCAATATCTCAGCATCAACACGGGCGGATCAGTAGGAAGGGGGTTACTGAATATCCCTGATTGCATCCAGGCTCCAAAGGGCTATTGACTCCAATCCCTCAAAGCTACCAGCTCTAGTCTGCAAGTTGCATTCACGGGCAGTTTGTGCTGGCTCGTAAAAATACATCAGCACGTTTTCCCGATGGTCTCTAAAGCAAATGGGAAAAGAGCAGACATCACATTTGTAACAGGACCACTGCAGTGCTCTCTCCACTCCCATTTCCCCTCAGAATAAACTACTGAAGAGAAGATTAAAGAAGGCCAGGAACCAGGATAGATTAAAATAAAACATCTCACCATCGCCTTTTGTTTCCTTTCAAGTTACAAGGTTGCAGTGTGGCGATGGGCCGTTGCAGACACCAGTAGCAATCTGAGCACAGCAGCACAAGGGCCGCGGCAGGATAATCTGCCTGGCCACACTACAATACCCCCAAACACTTTACTGCCCTTGGGACAGAGTCCCTCCATCACCACCCTTTCCTCCTCTTGCACTGCCTTTTATCACAGCGAAGGACTTCGTTCTGACTCACTTCCTGTGAAGCTCTCAAATTGCTGCTGTATCTGCCCCTTGGAAACATCAAGGGTAAGAGAGATCGCTGTTATCTGAGCCTGGTTGTCTCATTTGAAAGGTAAGTTAATGATGATAGAGGTCCTGACTTTAATTACTCACTACATCCATCTTGGAGTGGTTGCTTCTTGGAAGCTTTCCAAGAAATTCACCCTCCTGAGTATATACAGGTGTAGATCCAGGCAAAACAGGTTGACTTTGTGCTTCCCTGGCAGGACCATCTCTTAAGTCTAGACACACACTCTCCTACCCTCTCTATTTTCTTTATTTTTCTTCTCATTAATAGACTGAGACAACTCAGTATTTTTGTCACTGATTTATGTATGTGCATATACACCCAAGTCTGTGCACATTCCACATCCAGCAAAGCCTGAGAAAATGCGAGTTTTGCAGGACACTTTCCTGGAACAGGTGTCTTACATTAAGCCAAACTAAATAAATACGGGACGTGTAATGAAATAAACGGCCCCAGAAGATAACACTCAGTCAGCTTTTCACATAAACAGGACCTTTTCTTATTAAGGACCTGCTGTTTATTCTAGCAGGAGTTGCTTCATCAAAGTGAGACCAAGCAGCCAGCTATTACTTCTACCCAGCAGAAGTGAGATCCCTGATAACTTTCAAATCAGGGTTTAGCAGCATCTCAGGGCTGTGAGAAGGCACAAGAAACAAAAAGTCCCACAGCACCTGCCCAGCTTAACCAGCCAGCAAGGTCCATGCTTCCTCTCATCCTGGGCGCTGGTGTGGAGGAGTCGAGACACTGGTCATCCTCCCAAGACCCGAGACAAGCATGAGCGTGATCCTACCTGTGCCATCTTCTAGATGTCCAAAGTTACAGATCTGGCTGATGTTGTGCACCCAGATCTGCATCTCCTCCTCAGTTTTGGCTACCAGGTAGAAGGTGCGGTAGGTGGTTCTCACGATGAAGACGAAGTTGTTCTGAAATTCCTTCTTGATGAAGTTGGGTCCTGAGTGCTTCAGCACCTCGCACTCGTTGAGGTCGATGATCCGAATGGGCTTTTTGGAGTGGTTGTTCCTGTAGTACTCC
Source organism: Chlamydotis macqueenii (assembly GCF_036417535.1). Taxonomy (NCBI): domain Eukaryota; kingdom Metazoa; phylum Chordata; class Aves; order Otidiformes; family Otididae; genus Chlamydotis; species Chlamydotis macqueenii. The sequence goes on from NC_141566.1 coordinate 4,593,357, forward strand.
AGGACGTCGGGGTTCCCGCTCATGCGGCCTCTGCGCAGCACGAACCAGCGCTTCCGCCATGCCTGCAAATGGCACAAACAGGGCCCTTTTAGTGCCAACCACATAATACATCAATCAGCCCACACATGCTTATTTTCTTTTAGGTTCATAGTTTTTTTTTTGGTAAGCTGGCCAAAAGATGACTTTGATTTGAAATGCTTGCTATCAGCTTGCATTTGCGACAGGAAAAAAGGCAGAAAGTTGTCCCTTTGGAGGTCAAGAGGAGCAACACTTCTCCCCTCCTCTCACTCGTCTGCCAGCATGGCGTAGTCTAAATGTTCCGATACTTCACTGTGGAAGAGATTGTAACATATTTTCCTTTGTGAAATGAAAACACCTAGGACTGTGCCCTGTGTCAGGTGCATGAATACACAAGTTACTGTCTGGTGACAAGCACCTTTTGCCCAGCAAAGCCAAGGGCTCCAGATGACCTATGCAGCTTCCCTCTGACGATTGTTCAGTGCTAATAAAAAGCGTTAATGAGCTGCCAGTTACTTCTGAAAGCCTAGAACAAACCTTAAGGGAGTTGTAATGCTACAAAGTTAAACAGGAAACTTCCAGACCTTACAGAAGGACTTCTGTTTACACAGACACTGCTTCGAGTGACCCAAAGTCAACCCAACCCAAACCTGGTAAGCACTGTTATCTTTTAGACCCTTGTGACTGAAGGTATGGGCAGGCTTAAATGAAATCTTAGCAGGACTAAGATGCAGCATCACTTTATAAAGCTATATGCAAGTTTCTAAGACCAAAATAACATATTTTCCCTTTTTTCCAGCAGCTGTTTTTGTTCATCAACAGTATAAGCGCCTCTGTGTTGATTACAGCTGTCACCAACACGCTTACTCCTCCAGCCAGAAGAAATCCACCCCGAGCTCTGTTCCACAGAGAAAAGCTGAAGTAAGACATTAGGAGACTCCCGCTTACCAAACTCCGTAACAATCGTGTTGGATAAAGTCATGCCCAAACCAGCAAGGCCTGATGGCTGCCAGGGAGCAGCTGAAGCGAAGGCTGCAGCTGCCCCGGCTCTGCCGGCCGCCCCAGAAAGGTGCAGGGGCTCCCGCGCTGCCCGGGTGCCTGCAGTAACCGTACAGCCACTGGCTGCTTTAGCTGCCTTGATAAAAAGTTTATTAAAGAAACAACTGAACAACCACCACCGCGAGATCCCGACCTGAATCTCATTCAGGTGCTCTTTGGAAAATGACTTGTCGCGACGACATAAACCTGGGGGATTGCTTGTGTTCGAGTTAAAAATCACGCCCGTTTTGCAAGGAGTGGATCTGTTTGTCAGTTTAAAGGCTAAGATGTAAGAGTCCTTACTGGCACAGTTTAGGATCAAACACAGGCACTGCAGATTTTGCTGACACTGAGTTCCCCTGGGCATGGTGATAGTTAAAATGATCAACAAAAACCAGCAACAATCATTTGCCAAGAAAAAGTTGTTTGTTTTTTTTCCCTTCTGCTCAAAAGAGACTTTCTTGCAGTGCAGCAAGCTTTTCACAGTCTGTCAATATTCACCCCAAAATTTATCTAGAAGTAAGTCTGTTCAGCCTGGCAGTACCTTAATCTGTTTTGAAAGCAAAAGATTCTTCCAAAACAATCTGCAGGGAGGAGAGAATGAAATATCGTAGAGGGAGCTGTCGCAAGGCCGGACAAGCAGATACCAGCCTGTGTAAAGGAGGGGTGTTCAGAGAGGGGGGAGTCACACAGGAAGCAGAGGTGAGGTGCAAAGCACATTGCACAAAGAAAATTAAGTCTTGCCCTTGTGACCTGTTGAGGTTTGAAAGTGATTTGGTCTCCGCTGAAAGTAGCTGGAGATAACAGATCACTGAGGTGTCTCACACAAGGCTAATTTTGCGGCAGCCAGGAAAAAAGAACACCCTCCCCCAAAGGAAACAGAAACAAAGGAAAAGTGTTTAATGGAGAAAACACTTTCCTGAGTAGCAAGCTTCAGCAGCGGAATACAGCCCAGCAGGTATCTCACATACATAGTCCCAGAAAGAATCCACATCTCTGCCACCTACAACCCGAGTGCTGGACCGGCCTAATGCCCACCCCACAGAAGCAGCAGGACAGAAAGGTCACATCCCCTAACACGCCCTCTCCCCTGAATAACAAAAGAGAAATGCTTCAGGAGGTATAAGCCAAACAAGACCTGCTCCTTTGCCTCCCAGGGAAGCAGGCTGCTCAAGCAGAGATGGGAAGGAGCCATCGGCTCCCCCCACAAGACCACTTCTCACTTCTCTTCCCAAGGCTGCCAGCCCTGCAGCTTAAATACGCTTGGCTCCTTCCGATGGAAATTGGATGGAAATCACCTGCACATGGGCAAACTGAGGGGACTGGAGAGGGGACTGGAGAGGGATGGGATGGGATGGGATGGGATGGGATGGGATGGGATGGGATGGGATGGGATGGGATGGGATGGGATGGGGAGGGGAGGGGAGCTTTTCAGAGCAGCTGGGGACACCCTGCCTAGCTGGCACCCATGCAGCTGCGGGGAGGTGGGAGCTCAGCCCCGAGCTCATTTCTTTAGCATTTTAATTTTCCTGAGTTTAAAGGGGTCTGTAGTTTCAGTATAATTTGGGCAGCCGGTGAGAGGAAAGAGAGAACTGCCGCTGTGCTTTGCCAAAAAGCTGAGGGTTCCTCTGTCCAGAGGCGAAGGCTGGCTGCGGTGTGGCGCGAGCGGCTGTGGCTCTGCAGGCTTTGGTTTTGTACAGGCCGAGAAGCTCCCCAATCTCCTGCACAGCTGCCCTCGCCGCCTTCCCCGGGCTCGCGGCGGGGCCCATGCAGCCAGCCAGTCCCCCAGCCTGAGTCAGCAGTTGTGGAAACTGCATCCACACACACAGCACACTTGCCCCCCACCTCTCCAGGCTCCTTTTTTCCCCTCCACTCTCCAGGAGGAAAGTGGCACTGGCTACAGACACAGCTACCTGCCTGGGTGGGCTGAAGGACCATCTTTTGCACCTCTCCTCCCATTTCACACATCCAGCCCCATCACTGTCTCTCCCCAGTGGCCCTTTTCCATTCTGAAACTTTCACCAATATGTGCCTTTACTCGCAAAATGTTGTGCTCCAAACTATTTTTCCTTATCCTACGATGCTGAGTGTATAACGTGCCGAGTTTTTGAGACGCTCGCAGTCTGCCTGCAAATGGACACGAGCAGGTTTGCCATGGTCAATACGCAGGAGTCACTCTCTCCATGGCACAGGCAAAACAGGGGTCAAACACACCTTTAGCACCAGGCTTTTATCTCCAAGAGTCAAATATCCTTTCCTCATTTTCCTGGCATTTGCCTGCAACGAGCTACAGGTCTCCTTTCCCCGGGGGAAGGGATGCAGCACACTGGAGTCACTGGGAGCCCGGCCGCGGCAGGCCTTGGCCAGACAAGAAGGCGGCAGCAGCTTTTAGCTCGCAGGGACCCAGGCACCTCACATACTACGCAGTCCACTTTGTCGGAGCAGAGGCCGGGGCTGCAGAGCGTGGTGGGCTTTTACATGGTTGTACGCTCCCTGTAGTTTTCTTTTTACCTTTTACCAGCCACAAAGCTGCCTCCTCCTTCTCCTATTACAGTTCTTCCCGCCATCCCTGGTTTTCCATCTTTGCAGAACGACCTTCGCCCACAGACCAGGTGTGGTGCAGCACGTGCCTTCCTCCCCTTCCCCGTCACTCACCCAAAACAGAAGCTGTGCCTGTGCCAGCAACATGACACAAGATGCCGAGCTCCTCCCGGGACTGGAGTGGGCTTCCCATGGCCTGGGGACCCCTCACTGGGGAAGGATGCTCTGTGCCAGCACCCCATGGCACAGCAAGGAGCTCTGCTCCCTGCTCCCTTCGAGCACCTTTGAGCCCCCGCTGCGGCTGGAGGGCAGCAGGGCCACCCGAGGAGCCAGAATGGGCAGGGTGGTGGGGCTGTGGCGAGGAGAGATTTATTTCAGCTGATCAGAGAGAACAATATCTCATGGTATTTCATCTGGAGCTGCACACACTGCCAAATGTACAAGAGAATTTGGATCAATTTAAGGGTGAAAGATTGCGCTCCCATGGTTGGATGAGGTAGCCTGTGTACTTAAATAGGAACCGATTCCTGGGATGCAGCCTAGGCTCCTCACTTACGCTACGGAAAGGATCTACACGTCCAGAAGAAATATTACATTTATTTGGGGGCCTCTTGAGATTAGTTCCTTCTTGATGCAGAAGTGATACGATGATGATATGTTTACATGTCCTCCAAAGCTTTGCTGGCATTAGAGAGAAAGCTTTATCAGAAAAGCACAACTACAATCAGACAGGAGCCTACATAAATCTAGAACAATTTTCATCTGCCCTTCGTAAGTGGAATAGTTTGGTGCCAAAAAGAAGAAAGAATTTGCAGCAGTGTTGGCTGGACGCCAGCATGTTGCTCTGTGCAACACAAGCTATCAGTGTTTTCCTCTGGCTCCTGAATTTTTCACTTTGGGCATTCCCGAGCCACTTCTGAAGGGAAGAGGAATAGCTCTGTTTCCATTTCAGTAGGGTTTCTAAGAAAGTGATCGCTGCTTCCACAATCTGACGTGTCTACTTCTGCTGAACAAGTGGTGTGAGGTTTAGAAAGGGCTGCTATCACATGCCAACGTTCGCTCCGCCACGGCACTGTCAGATAAAACAGGCCACAAGCAAACCCATTATGTGCTGAAAAAACAGCGAGCTGGTAAACACAAACAAGAGTTTAAGAGCTCAGTGACGGGGAGGGCTGTAAAGGGTCTGAACAGTCGGGATAGCTCTCATCCCGCAAGCTCCCCTGGAAAGACGAAGCAGCAAATCCCACAAGAGGAGGGATGGCGGAGAGCTGGCATTGCCCGTGTGCACGGTGCTCCACTGCGGTTCTGCTGCCTCGAGCTGCGAGGCACCCTTGGGGCAAGAGAACCAGCGGAGCTGCACGATGATGGTCCCCAAGGAGTGGCAGCACTCGAGACACAAGTTTTCAAAGCTTGCCTTTTGTTTAAACAACAATTTTTAAACGTATTTTTTTGTGGAAAAAAACCCAAAACCAGGCGGAACTTCATAGCATTTCCTATAAATGACTTAGAAGAGGAAGTTAAAATTCGTATGTAGAGAGGTTTGTAAGCAGCTGATGTCTAAGCCTTTAAGACCATATGAGTTAAGAGTTTCCCCCGCCAGCACAGAGCAGGAGGTGTTGGGACTGCGCAGTACGGGCCCTGCGAGGGGGACCTGTGCCTCAGGAACAGGTCAGGACCAGCTCCCAGCAAGCATCCCCGCATTCAAAGAGCCGAGGACGCTGTTGGGAGCTCTTCCGCCACTCTTTCAAGAGAAAAGGGCCAGCCCCATGCCGTTTGTGCTCCTTAGACTGGGCGACCCTTGCAGAAGGGCTCACGCCTTCTGCGCGGTAGGCTGCATTACTCATAATAGCACTCGATTAACTCACTCGCAGAAATGTGAGATGAAAAAGACCTCTTAATCCACCCGGCCTGTCCCCCAGCTGGAGTTATGGTTTTGCTATTTCAGTTGTGGCTGTTGGTCTGCAGCTCCCATCAGCTCTGCATAATAAATCTCTCCCTAACAAGGCTGCCTGCTGGTCCCTTCCCGTGTGTCCCCGTGCAGGGCTCTGGGAGCGGCTGAGCTCATTGCCCATCACCCACCGGTTTAACGCTTCTCTTGGATGTTGTCTCCCTTGCTGTCTGGTTTACCTTGCTTTCTCCTCAGATCTCACAAACTTCTTCAGCAGTGAGAGGCCAAAACTTTATGGCTGGGAAAGAAAAATCAATAAATACTCAATTTCAGAGAGGAATACTCCTCCTGTAGGGCCGTCCTCTGCCTCCACAGGCATGTAATTCTATTTAACGTAGAGAATAGAGGGAGAAATTTTCTGCAGTAGTTTCTCTCCCTTTGCTTGGGTGCCTGAAGCTGAGGTGCATTCCCCCAGGTGCCAGAAAGGCCTCAGCTCTCCCTTCCTCTGCCCGTTCGTGCCCACTACATCTCTGCTTTCTCAAGGTAAGGGCTCAGCTATGGTGGGGAAAAGCACTGAGCTAAGCAGTGTTCCCATACAAAACAACTTTCAACACAGACCAGCGCAAAGGGTCTGGCTCATCCCGTGCAAAAGACCATCAAACAAGGAGTTCAGGACAGACTACAGTCTAACGCTCTATTTCCATCTGCTAAGTCGTGAGTCACTTATTGAGTCACTCGTCTCTCTGATTGTGGTAGTTTCTAAGAATGTGACTCTAAATGAATCTTGTTTCAAGAAAGTCACCATGAGTCTTCCTCGGAGGAGATGTAACGGGTGCAGAGTGGAAGGGGAAATACCTTCTTGCTCTCAAGGTGGTACAGATAGATGAATTGACTAAAAACACTAACCAAGAAGTTTCCTGCGCTGTAAGTGCAATGAAAGCTTTGTAATAAAGCATCAAAGATGACGTTCTGTAGAAGAGAGATTTCCTTTGTTTCTGTTTCTCACAAAAAGAAACCTGTGGTTTGTGAAGAAAAAATGACACACACTAAAAAAAAAGGAGAAAAAGTCCCAGAGTCACAGGTTGGCTGCTAACCTACACACATTCCTATTGCCTGATCTACATCCTAATCCATAATATTTATGGTGCTTTACATATACAAACATCTGCAACAGAATGAGTCACTGCTATTTAATAAACACGCAGATTCTTTGTAAAGATAATGGGTTCACTTGGGCACGAAGGGTCAAAGTCATAGTGACCCAAAAACTTGGGAGTTCTAAGTTCTTAAAAACCATGTGGAAGATAAGAAAACAAGTTCTGAAAGTAAAATTAATAATAACACCACTGCACTTTGGAGAGGGAGGAAGGAGGCAAACACTTGGATGAAGAAATGGCATTTCACTCATGTCCCACATCCTTTAGTAAGAGCAGTAAAGAAACGAGAACTGTGCTTCTCACAAATGTTTTGGTTAGAAGTTTCCTCCAAGGACACTGGCAAGGTGACAGAGCATCCCCTTGCTCCTCACGCAAGTAGGAATTGCTCTACAAGACGCTGCTGGCTGAAGGGGAGCAGTGCTGCTGTCCTCTCCTCGCTTTCCTCCTGGCAGGTGGGTCTCAAGGGGCTCTCCCACAGAGACAAAACGCTGACAGACACTGTGGTTGTGCCGTCCAGATGGGTCCCTGAGCTTTGCAGGAGAAGATGCGATGGGGCATCCCATCCACCAAGATCGTGCTACGGGGTAGAATTCACCAGCTTTGATCACAGCCACAACAAATCTACCACACCAGAAAAACACCGTGGCTCCGTGTCGCCTGGGGGGACTGAAACGTGGCAGATGGCTTTGCAGGGTTGCCTGCCTGCCCTGGAACATGTGGCGCAGGCAGGACCGCACTGTCCCCGCCAGTGCTTCACAGAGCGCACTGCTTCCTAGCGTCCCGCAGCTATGGAAATGCCTCCGGACCGATAAAGCCTTACCTGTGAAATCCAGAGCAACAAAACAGCGAAGAAGAGATGGCAGAATGGCAATCCTATTCCAGTGGATTCATTTAACAGTGAAATCCTGACACAGGCGTGAAATAAATAAGCCACCCACCCCATCATCAGCCCAGGGCATGACTTCTCTGTTCTTCCTCCTATTTTGACAGCGGTGGTGCTGAAAGCTTGAAGCTTTTCGTGTTAACAGCTGCCCTGCAAATACGGGCAGGCCCCTTCGAGCTCATTTATAGAAAGCATAAGGATCAGTCATTGTGAAATTACAGCTAACTGCCACCTCCCAGGGAGAGGCTTGCGGCCGAGCGAGGTTTGTCAGGAGCACCGAGCAACCAGGGCCAGCCAGCAATCTCGACAGCATCTGCAGGGGTGCGAGTCAAAAGACACAGTTGGTATTAACAAATAAATAAATAAACGCATCAACTCCCCCAGCGCGCTTGGCTGCGTTTCATTGGGACTAATGAGATGGTAAAGACAGTCTCACACGTTTTCAGGAAGCAACTGAAATTTTTGTGATTCGGGACCGTTACGCCCAAAGGGATCTGGAGAACCAATGAAAAATGCAGCTAAGGCAAAGAAAGCCAGCTGTGGTGTGAGACCCACGCCAGCTCGGGAAGCCTCCCCACGGGGCAGAGCCCAGTACAGCGTCGGCCCCGGTCTGGCCACCCGCCGCCTGGGCTGCCAGCCCTTCCACTGGGCCGCTGGCTTTCATCACAATGAACCTGCGATGGGTGAGCAAACACACTGAGTGGAGGGAAGCCGATTTTGGCCACCTGGCCTTGCCCCTGCCCGGGGCGGGCAGGCAGACCCCATCCCACCTGGATCCCCGCATGCCCCAGCCCGAGCAGCTGTAATACCGGATGGGGGGCATCAAACCGCTGGGGCAGCCAGGGCTGGACACTGACTCACATCGTGAGCATCCTCACACTCTCCTTTCTGTTTCATTTGGTCTGTCTTGTTCACTTTTAATGGGGATGTAAAGTCGGTCGTAGCCCAGAGTAGAGGTCCCAGCAGCAGAAGACGGCACTGAAGTGATTAAAGCCATTCAAGGATAGCCTCCCACCCAGAGCCCTCCTCTCCTCCAGCACATTTCTTCCTTCCCGCGGGCAAGCGCAGTGAAACATTAATTCCTCTAAGCTGCCCCCCAAATGACACTTTCTGACTGCTGCTCGATTCTTGCAGGCATTTCAGCTCCCTGACAGTGAAGACTTACAGGCAGGACTCTTTACATGAGGATGTTTACAGCCTCGCCAGCTGGCCAAGAGTTTTAGTTCCATATTCCCTCACAGCATGTTTATGTGTAGTATCTAAAATGACATTATTATTATCATCCTGAACGCAGCTTAGATTTCTGGAGTGCTTTCTTTTTCACCTTTAAATCCTAAAGCACTTGACAGCTGGTACGTGATCATTACATGCCGCATATGTTGTGTTCCATTCACCTGTCACGGGGATACACCTGCCTCTGAAGTTCCACGGTGTTCCTGATAACCAGGATGCTTATCCGTACACCCACGGGTGCACACTCACATCTGTACATTTGGCTTGGACCAATCTATGGTGCAACTTTTCCGTCGGAAATCCTTGTCGACCTGTTTAAGGCGGCAGAGGTCAATGGGCAGAAAACCACTGGTCAGTTAGAAAAAAAAAATCTGATTTCCCAGGATGCAGGATCGTGCTTTTTACAGAAACGAGTTGAAAACAGGGAGAACAGAGAAACTAACACACTGGCACAGGTCTCCCTGGACTGAACAACGTAACTTCATTTTCTGTTCGTGGGAAAAGTGCTACCGAAACCTCACACTGCACAATAAGGATTCCTACTGTTACAGGAAAACTTCTTGCATAAAATGCCCTGGAAACCCTTAAGATCTCTCTGACTCGTACACAATAAATTCTTTAACACCAACACAGTAATAAGATATCATCTTGCATAAAGGTAAATTTCGATTTCTTGGAATGGCTTTAATCCAAAACTCTTGCATAATTGTAAAGGATTTTTAGAAAATCTTTAAGATCTTAATAAAAATTAAGTTGCTCCCAGTTCTGAAATACAAATGCTGGGTATAATCCTCTGCCGAATGACTGAAGCTAGCGAAGTCACAGGAGTTTTCAGTCATTTTTGGAAACAAGTGTAGGAAAATGTATATACAGAAGGGACTGAAGTTTGGACAAATTTTGAGCAAATTTGCTAAACTAATAGCTTTTATGGAAGGACTCCAAACCTGCTTCGCTGAGGAAAAGAACAGAGTTGGGGCTGATCCCCTTCTTGTAACTCGCAAGCGCGACGTAAATACAGATGTGCAAAGCAGTTAAAGACCAGAAAGAACTGCTGGGAGATTGCGCCCTGCCTGGGGCTATCGGGAGTCCCTCTGCCTCTATTTTACTTGGAACTGGCGGTTTTCTCAGTATTCTTCACACAAACAGAGCACATTTTGCTGTTTCACCTTGTTAACTGAACATGTGGTGTGAGGTCAGCAACAGTCGCGCAGCCTATCTATAACTGTCTGTGCTCACATGATGCCACGGCTCAGAAGAGAAGGAACATAAACAGGAAATTGGGCAAAGTGACTCTTTTAGTAGGGGACCACAACACTGCTTTTATTATTTTTTTCTTTCTTTCTTCACTAAACCTTTCAACAACACTGCCAGAGCTGATGAAGAACACCAGAGGAGCCGGCGGGATCAGAATAAAAGCCGCGAATGTTTATGCTGTAACACTTCTGCCTGATCAGAACAATGCGGTTCGATGCAGGGGAACGAGCCCGCGTCCGGGGTTTTGCTCGGCCGATCTCCCGGCTTGGTGCGCGCAGGAGTAAGGAGACGTATCCTCCGCATCCACCTTGGGCCAAATCTGGAGTGTCTTTTTTTACATCCTTATTGAATTCGTGGCTGCGTGCTGCAAAGGCTTTGACCTTTGCACTTCGTTTCGCTCACAAAATTGCCTGGAGAAAGGAAGTGTGTGTGCAGGAGGCAAACAGAAAAACAGGGAGGAGATGCACACGTGTGGGAGGACTTGTCTTACAGAGCAGGACATGTTTGTTGAAAATAAGAGCCAACCTTTCTGGCCACAGGTAGAAAAAGATAGAAAGCAAAATAGAAATAGATCCAGTGTCTTAACAGCAACTATTGAGTATCCAGACGAGCTCTGGATTTAGGCACGTGGAGGGGGGCACTGATTTCACTGCGGGTTCCTAGCCGTACTGACTCTAAGATCTCTGCTGGGATCTACGTATTGGCTTGAAACCGGTCCCACGGGAAGCACCCGGCCTTTGCGGTGACATTTAAACTCCGCTGCTGCAAATGGCAAAGCTCCCGTTTGCTCAGAGGGGGCCAGGTCCTCCTCTTGACAGGAAGCTCTGAGAAATGCAGAGATTCCCAAAAATGGAAACATGATATGAAGGAATTCTCTGAATAAAGAAAATCTGCCTCTGGACTGACGAGGAGCCTTTCCATCAACCACATCAGAAGATGAACTCTCCCTTCATGGGTCTAGCCTGTTTTTTTTTTTTGTGGGTTACACACAGGCTGCCCCGACCACTGAATTTTCTCCAACCAGAGAGTAAACATCTACCAGTGGCTGCAGGCATGCTAAAAGACCCTGATTTTGGGGAAGGCAGGCTTCCCCTATAGCTGTTAACCTGGCCAGGGCAGGCCAGCACGCGGTAGGAACACCGACTGGCTCTTACGGCATCGCGGGGCAGAGCCAGTGAGGGATTTTGGCTCCGCGGGTGGGCTGGCAGGTCTCCTGCATCTCGCAAGGGCTGCCAGAATATGACCAGCAAACAAATGAATTACAATGAAATAAGGGATTTGGAAAGGTCTGTATTTGTCACAGAAAAGCGATTCGAGAAATTGGGTCTCTCCAGTCTCAAACTGGAAACAGTGCTGTGTGATTCAGATGCTCAGCCGACGCCAGTCATCACCAGCCAGATTCCCTCGCTGAATATTTACAGAAAACACACCAGATTATAAACGAAAAGTTAATTGTCAGACCTATTTAGTAAATATCGTAATTGCATCAAAAAGTACACTAAGAGTGGGGGTAAGACACAAACCAAAACACATGGTGGAATGCGTTGGATGAAGCCTGTTCCCATACTGCATATTTGTAGGTACGAACGCGTTACTGGGGGGTACGTTACTGGCCCACGCTAGCTCTAGAGGGGTTCGAGCTGAACCTCAACAACACCGAAGGAGGCTGGAAGTGTTCAATAGCTGGTTTTACACTCATTTGTGCATTTCAAAGTACAATATTGGAAAAGCAGCTACACCAAGGAATTTGAAAATCCATTTTGATTGCAGTTCTGCAGTTTTCAGCTGTCTTCTCAACAACTACATGGCATTGTGCTGCCCTTAGGTATTCTGTTAGACAGTGTTACATTTCCAGAACTGGGTTTTCTTCTTCTTTAAAAGCTGTCTTATATTAATCTCTGCTTTACACTTCACAGGAGGCTGAGCTGGTTTTCAAACACTTCTAGAATTATTTTTTCTTTCTCCTTAGTTTGTGGAAAAGTGGTCATCACTCACATGGATCTTAATATACAGCATCCACTGCCTGTCATTTTTTATTTTAAAATAAATAAATGTGAGAAAAAAATATAAACAATGCTCCCTGTGCCAGGTTTTCTTTTGTTTGCTTAAGAATTTTTTTGTTGTTGTTGCGCCCTGCGTCTCACCTAGGAAAACAGGGTTTTCGGGGCTGAGGGTTTGAAGAAATAACACCCCGCGAGCTTCGCTTCCCTTCACGTTTTAGGTGCGTTTCCCAAAGTCAGCTGGTTAAAGTCAGCTCCAGTATCCAAACATCCATCACGTAAACTTCCCAGGCTCAGGAGATAACTGCACATTTCTCCGCTCCGCTGCGGGAAGGCAACGCTGCCTGTGAAATTCTGCAGACCTGCGCTTTTTTGCTCAGTGTATCGTTTCACGTTCTGCCTACTTTGCACCGGCCCACGGAGCGCAATGCTCCGGCGGAGCTGGGAATGAGCACCAGTGGCCTCTGGCACAGGGTCAGGACTGCGCGCCCAGGTCCTGAGCTGTGTCCCTTGTCCTCAATCTTTTCTCTTTTTACCTTCTGAGACTGGTCATTCCAATACAAGTCACACAGAGGTTAAGTTTTCTCAGTCCCTTGTTACTGCACCAACTTTTGTCTCGACGTGAAGACATCTACGTGCCCTGGGCTGGTGTACTCTGGATAGAAAAATCTCAGCATGGCAAATAAAGTACTAACAGCATATTTAATGTTTATCTCCATTTGAATGACTTCTCAAACTTCCCTTGCTGAAGCAAACGATGAAATCACAACATGTTCAGAAATATTAAATCATTTCCTCAACATCTGAATATAACGGGTTGCAAAATGAAAACAATTACGTTTGGCACATTGCACACTTTATCCTCAACACTCCGAATTCTGGTATCCCTTCATATTTACCGGCTTGTGCTGTGCTCACAGCAGTGTTAAAAACAACTATGTGCCATGATTTATTTCCTAGGAAATCCCCCGGACTTGCCAAACACCAGCTTTGCCTGGACAGCTTGGGTTTCAGGTGGCCACGGCAGCAAGTTCACGATGCCCCAAACCAGCTTCCTACCTGCTGGCTTGCGGGCAGCCGATGGGTGTCGCTTGGGAACGTGCTTACCCTAGTACTGGGTTGTGTCCTGCTGCCTCCGCGGTGTAGAAAGCCCAAATTCCATGTGGCACCGACACGCTGAGGTGCGATGTGCTGCACTGCCCTGCCTGGCTGCGCACTCGCCTCTGCCTCCCCACCCTGACCCAGTGCGAGTGTCTGAACTTCCCAACTCTGGCGTGGGGAAAGGGAAAGGCAGGAACGGGGCTGCTCCTCACCAGCTGGCCGCCGTCCTCCCTGTGCCGTGAAGGGCCATGTCCCCACAGGTGTGAAATCCTGAGAGGGTTTCTGGGTGCCAGGGAGGGCAACGGGAGCTCCCCAAATGGGATGAGGAGAAAGAGAGGAAAAAAAGTGCTCATTTCTGCAGAACCCCACGGGTTTCACATCCAGAGTGGTTCGTTGCTGCGAGGCGGTGACGCTTCCGTGATATCAGCGTGGCTTGCTCCTAAGCAGCCCAGGCTGGAGGGAGCTGGCAATCCTGCCCTTGCCGGCCGGCTGGCTCCTCGGGCACGGCCAAAATGTCCCGGTTCCTCTGCAAAGCTGCCACTCACAAAGGGCTGAGCCAGCTTTCCTGAGCAGGTGCCTTCTCCTCGGGGTTATGTTCGGCCAGTTGTCAGTATTTTGTAACGCGGAATTTTTTTTTGCGAGTACAACAGGAGTAAAACTCTCTGCCAAACTCCACAAATAGTGGAACAGTTTGGGAGTGAAAACAGATTTCAGAAATGAAAGTTCAGAGTGATCTATTGGGAGCAATGTGCAATTAATGTGCTCAGCAATATCTTAAATATGAGCAATGTGGGAGAAGGGTAATAGCTCCCTTTCTATCATTTTTCAACCTGTCAGAACACTAATCTATGAAACACCAAAAGCCAGATTCTTAGTAAGTGTAAACAGGTAAATGCAGTGGAAGGTAGTGGTGGTGTGCAGCTTACCCGGATCTTGATCTTTTTAAAACCATAAAACTATCAGAAAGAGTGTGTGCCTGTGGGATGGTGAACTGGGATCAACGTTACTGTTACAAAAGTGAGGATAATGAGCCAGCTGGGTTTTTCCACAGTCATTTTCAAAACTGCAGCATTCATTTCTGCTTTTCTGCAACTTCTCGCTCTCTTCTCCTCCCTTCCCTATCTCCTTTTTTAGTGGTTTTTGCACTCTGAGCTACACCCAGAGAATGAGGTCACCGAGGAGCAGCAAGGATGTGGATGCAGTCTGGGACTGCATCATTTTCTGCGTGCATGCCGCCGGCTGTCTCCCCACTGCGCGCCCCGCTCAGGGCGGGAGCACCCGGGCTCCCTGGAAGCAGCGATGGAAAGGATGGGGGAGGAGGAGAAGGCGTCGAGACTGGACTGCTGCTGCGTGGGGATGTCCCACCGCCTCTGCTGCTGGCGCTGGAGGAACCAGCATTGGAGAAACACACGGCATCCGTGCTCCCCAGTGGTACAAGGGATGCTGCTGCAGGGAGAGGTGCCTCCCCGCGCCCTCCCGCTGGCTGCAGTGAAAGAAATGAGGGATCCTTTGGACCTGGGCTGCTGTGTCCTGCAAGCATGAGGCTGGCTGTCACTCCACCCAGCCGCCCTCTCCTGTTGAGGCTGCAGGAAAGTTGGGAATACAAGGAGCTCCACCAGCTCCTTGGCCATCCCCTTTCCTCCCCGTTGTCTTCTGCCTTCTTCCTTCTACCTGCCTTCTGCCCAGGTGTCAACATCTGTATGTTTGCTACCCTTGTGCCCTGAAACAGGGGGAGCATCTGAAGCACATCTGGGGCACCTGAAGCACATCTGGTGAGGCTGCAGGGCTCCCCGGGACGACGCAATCCCAACCAGCGGCAAGGCCACATGCTGCGTCAGGGTGAAGTGCCCCCTCTTAACCTTAGCAATGACCACAAAGTCTGCGTTCTGCTTTCCTCTGATGGGAAGAGTTTGTTAATTGGTCTTAAAACCGTACCTCACCCAGGCCAAATTTCATAAATCTTCAAAACTGAAAGTGCACAGTCCTCTGCAGAGTCTGCAGTGCTCGCACGTGCTTCAGAAGGAAGCGAATGCAAGCATGGCTGATGCTAATGCTAACATGACGCTGTCAACCTGAACTGCAAAACAGGAGCTGAAGTGAAATTCAGGCTGACTTGGAGTTCCTCTGCTGGCTTTTGAAATCATATAACCTCATTTTCAGTTTTTAAGGGGGTTTTATTGCTTGTAACCCCATAGGAGAGATCCATGAAGACAGAAAAACTAACAGCAGAAATGCCAAGATAGCCTTATACACCGAGATCTGCACAAACCACAACACAGACACATAAAAACTCAGACTTTGCAACAGATACGATGATTTCCTGATCAGCTGAATGTGCAAGCAGAGTTAATCCACGGGGCTCTCCTGCCCATCGGGAGGGCACTGCACTCCCTCCCAGCCAAGGCCGAATCCTCCTCTTCCTCCCACCAGGGGTGCCCCCGCCGCAGAACGGTTCAATAACTGAAGGTTTGTGTCCGACAATTTGCTTTCAGCTTGCTTCAAAGAGCGTAGATCCTTGACAGTCAATGCCTTTGCACCGGCAAAGAAACCACTGCTCAGTGTGTTTTCTCAGAGGGTGCGGAGAAGACCGATTTACAACAAAGAAACCCCATGAAACATCCTCAGCAGTGTTCAGTCCATTAGAGAAAAAAACAAATACGGCTTTCCCTGTTGCTGCCCTCACTTGAACTGCGGTGTTCAAGAGCCATGCTAAGTTAGGAATGACAGCGTTGTGGGTCTCACAGGCCTGTTGGCACTTACAGGTAGTGATGGGAGAAGGGATGAAGGCTCTGCTTAAACAGGGGTCATTTCAGGAGTGTTTATGTCCTAGGATGAAAGCAGAAGTAAAGCAATAATGAGTGTTTTCAAAGGGAGAGTTAAAGTGAGAGCTACCAAGGGAGAGTAGGGGAGCCCCAAACGGGTGAGAAAATTGGAAGGACAGGAATGGGAGGAGCAGGAAAGCTGAAGGAAGAAGGACAAATAAAAAATGAACTGCGGGAACCAGGCAGAGAAAGGACTGAGCTCTTCAGCTCAGCAGGAAGAACTGCAGCGAGGAGCAGCTCCGTCCCAGCAGTTCACATCGCTGCAACCCGCAGAGCGCTGATAGCAAACCTCTGCCCCGCGATGAGCAAGGTACGGCCAGCACAGCGGTCCTCCCAGCTCCTCAGGCAAGGGTTTCTCAAAATCACACCCAAGTTTTTACTATGGGTGGAGCAGCCCCATCGCACTCTGAATCATCAGGCTGTGGGCTGGCCATTGTACGCATTGTTATGAGGTATCTTCTTGGCTAGGGCCAAACGAAGCAACAGGAGGGAAAAGGCCGTTACTGCAATCCTACGAGGACAGCGAGGAATTATGGAAGACTATGCCTCACGTCCCTGCTTCGATTGCAGGAGCAGCCACCATGAGAGCAAAGCACCCAAAGCACTGCGTGGTGGGCACGGCCAGGCCGGGACAGCTCGGAGAGCTGGCTCTGGAGCACCTGGCTGCTCCTAAAGAATTGCAGAGAGCCTTAGAAACCTCCTGTTTTGCTAGCACACTGCAAGCACAGGGCAAGAGCTAATCAGGACTTGTGCTAATTAAGCTGCCTATTGCTGGGAGAGGATGGGGATGTGGCTGGACGCCAACAGTAATAGGGTAGGCGGGATCAGAGGGCTCCGCTGACTCCCTGACTCCCAGGGAAAGACTGCTTTGGTAACCTGGTAGTTAGGCTTTTCTTCTTCCCTCTCTCATCTGTGGACTGATGCAGCCGGTGAAGCCCTTTCGGAGCCCCACGCACCTCCATCTCCTCCTGGAGACGCGTGGGCAGGAGCCATCGGGCCTGCCAGGAGGGCAGAGCCGTGAGGGGACGCAGGCGCTGGGCTCCTGCTCCCCTGCGCTCAGCCCCGCTGCGGGCTGCGATGGCTGGGGCTGCTATTGCTGGCAGAGCGACAGCCTGGTGTTTTTTGACCTTTTACTCTTCCAGAGATAGAAATGGGATTTGTCTGAGGCTTGGAATAACTTCCTGCGATTGTGTTGGAGAGGGCTAGTCTGGCTTGCTAGATAGCTGTGTCTGTCGGGCTGGCTTAGGAACGGAGAAAGCCGCTGCTCTGTGACTAAGCCGGAGACAGAGTTAAAAGATCCCAAAGACACCACATGTGCCTTAGAGAAAAATAAGCTGATAGCACCATACGTTGTCTCCAGTAGGACAACTGGGCCTGGGCTGCTTCTGGAGAACCACGAAGAAACCCTAAAGCACGTGGTGTCTGTATGTTGAGAGTTATTCCTCAGATGCTAACTTGTAAGTCCTCTCCAGCTCAGTGAAGTATGCGTGTCTGCATGTGTGGGAAAGTAGGTAATGGTCTGAAAATTGATCCTTTGGGATGATGAGAGCAAGTAATAGTTGTGCAAGCTTCCCCCTTCTCCTCCTCCAGCTTTCCTCTGCCTCCACAGCCGGCGCAGTTGGTGCCGCTGGGCAGACGCCGAGCCCGAGGTGAGGGAGGACTGCTCTGCTCCCCCTGTATCTCGAACAGTCTTCTGCATCTTTTTCCTGACATCTTTAACTGACTTTTAGCAGCCTTTAAAAGTGACATCGCCAGGTCAGATGTTTTCAGCACAACCGTTTGGCTGAGGAGGAGGAGAAGCCCCATCACCTTTGCTCAGCTGATGGCTCTGGCACTGGCTAGGGTGGGGGGACACCTGGAGAAGGGCACTAGACCACTCTCTTCCAACCATGAAAGATGCTGATACCTACACGCTGACAAACCCATACATCCCATACATCCCTGGGAATCCAAAAAAGGGCTAGATGCAGATGTGGTGTTGTAATACTCCTTGATGGCCCTCATCCATGACCCTGTTGCACTAGACAAAAATATTAAAACTAAAAAAAGATGGATTTTGGTCCAAGGAGCTTGCCATCACAACTAGTGCGCTGGAATTTGTAATGGCACTTGCAAGAGCTCCAGTTGCTCCCAGGTTATTTAGCCAGCCTGCACAACCAGGATATGTTCCATCTTAAGCCTTAGATAAAGCTTTTACGTAACTGTTCGGCGCTCGAGCTGTCACTACTGTCCTTCCACACACCTGCTATGACACACGGTGACACTGCTGGCAAAGACAAGGTAGGACCTAACCTAGACGGCCTCTTGTTGTTCGGCAGATCTGTGGGGAGCTCGCAAAGAATTAAGGAAATGTACTTCAGACACACGCTTTTCAAAGCAAGCTTTTAGTTGTTTCTTGTATTTTACTCATCAGTAGGCAAAATCACTACACACAAGTCGTGTGTTGGTGTTTTCCTGTGTGACTCACCCCTAGACTGGCTGCCTCTGACTCTCTTAAAATTCGGGGTAGGAATGATCTTGGCCTTTCTTTGAACAACTGAACATATCTCACCTGGTGGGCAGGATCCTTGGCTGAAAAAGGTAATTTTGTACTCTGGAGTGTTACTGGCCAAGAAACTCCAAGCAGAGCAGTCCCAAAGCCAAGTCACATTTCTGCCACAAATAAGCACCAACACACAGGTTCCACATACTTCACACTCCTATGCACAGACAGAATTCACAGCTTCAGGGGAATTCAGATGTGTTACTGATATATATCAGCCTATGTGATTTATAACATAATTGTATAATAAGGTAAGAAGGGTAACATCATGCCTTTGAGCTTCAGCGCGCAGCAGTTCTCTTCAACAGCAGAAGGAAGCGGTACTGGACCGTGCAGTTGATCAGTTTGCGTTAAAGTTCTGACTCCCACGTGTGCTTCACTTACTGCTTTCTAAATAGGTAGTGTCCAAGAAACTGGAATTTTGTATTTTAATATGTTTTACAAAGAAACAAAAAGAACTACCATCAAAACAGGGTGAAAAATTTAACACTGGAAAAATCATCTAGCTTATTTGTAGGTAATTTCACATAATTGATTAATTTTAAATCCTTTTAAAAAGTTTTAAAAGGCTTTTGTGCATTTTTACTGAATTCCAATTCTATTCAAACGCAACTTGTTTCAAATCACATGAAATAATCCCCGCTGGGGGAAAGCAAGCTTTCCACAATGGTGCCTCTTTAATATCAAAATTATAACATAAAGCACAGGAGTAATTGTATGTGAAGCTACATAAATGTCTAGATATTTATGGACGGATATAGAGTATCCCTGTTAGCAAAAAGAAGTGCCACATTTATTCTAAAAACTCCATTTACTGGTAAATCATTACACAGCAACGAATGGAAGCGTGTTTCTAAGAAATAAATTAAAATGTACCTGTGGAAAAAAATGAGATGAAGAAATCATAATTTATTTCAAAGATTTCTACCTTCTCATTTAAATTACTGTAAAAATCAGTGATATCACTGTTTTAGGCGAATTAATGTTCTGGATAGGAAACCTTCCTCAAGGTGATCGGACTCGTTTGGGGAAGTATCATGAGGGGAGCCGCTGAAATTAAAAATAAAACTACTAGTACTCCCAGAGAGAAAAAAACCCTACAGTTCCAGAGTCATCTGGAATTTTATTTAAGAATAAATACGCCAACATGCCTGCTATCACGTTATCGTTCAAAAGACCAGGTGATGGGACATACGTAACAGCTCGCACGTTGGTGAGCGAGTGTAAAGCAGGCCAGCGGTGAGGGTTTCTACCAGGCGTAACAGAATTCAGTGTGTAGGTGTGAGAGCAGTCTTACCATACCGAAACCAACAACAAACCTCCAGAATAAACTACACCAAAAAAAAAGAGGCAAAACACTGCAGCTCAGCTCCCCATAGACTTAGGCTGGTTCCCTACTATACCAGAAAAACAAAGCCCCAGAAGAGAGAGCTCGTTACTCAGCCTTGCTTCAGCCTTCAGCTCTTCTTCTGCACGGTTTCCCTCTTCATCACGAAGCATCCCAGGGTTTGTTTATTTTTCCATCCAGAGCTCTCCGGCCTCTGACACAAACCCAGATAGGCATGCCGCACCGCGGCACAAACTCAGATAGGCATCCCACAGCACGGCACCGTGTGGTCCTTCCACATCAAGATGCTCTCTCAGGGTAACAGACAAATTTCACGTCAGCACAAATGTTAGATTATCCTGAATTTCTATGTGCATTCTCATGAAGTTTCTGGAATTCTTTGCAAAAAATGGTCTACAGGTTGGCTACAGAGCTGAGAGTCCCCTGCCCCACTCCTGAGGATACACATCTTGAAGGTCCCTTCCAACCCTAACCATTCTATGATTCTATGATTCTACAGTCTTCTAATACTTCAACAATTATTTGCTTTTATTGTTTGACCTGGCTCCAGGCTTGCTCGCAGAGCGGTGCTGCTGTAATGCCCCAGCCTCTGGTACCGTATCTTCACGTTGACAACGAAACTCAACACGATCTGCTCCGTCTACAGAGCAACGACCGTGCTGGGAGCCGTAAGCAGAAGCGTGAAGTTCACAGTCACTGCTTTTGCTAACTGAATCCCACAAAAAGTGATGTGAGATAAGGGCTGTGTGAGCACAGAGCAAACAAACAAACACCCTAGAGCTCTTCCACCCTGAGACTTAGGCATGGTTTGCACAATTAGAAAAGACGCTATTGCTCAAGTCAAAAAGGAAAAGTGCAGTATTTAACGTCCCAAATTCAACCTGACAGAATTCAGCCTCGTGTTGCAGGCTGTTTCCTGAGGGTACTAAATAAACCCAAAGCATTTATAACCAAATCATTTGCCCTCCAAGTTGGGATCCCAGTTCCAGAAGGTACATGAGCACAGGCTTCACATCAAGCTCAGGAATAGTCTTTGACCTCATTTAAACTAAAATACTTGAAGGAATTGAGCCCGCATTTTTTTTTGCCTGTAGTCCAAGTTTTCCCTGCTGTTTTCACTGCCCAAAGTCTGAGCAGCGCCTGGCAAGATGAAGTGAGAATCTTGATTCCAGCTAAGTGATGTGCTCCTATTTAACCATCTTCTCACTTCAAAGACGGTGAGGGTTTTTGTTCTGAAAAAAAAATGCTACTTCCCAGGATGTATTTGAAACAAACACATTGTGTATAGTGTGAAACTGAGAGGACACTTCCTCTTCTAATGCAAAAGCTGTGCACCACGGAGAGGCCGTAAGCATCGTACGTGAACACGTACATGAGAGGTACCTGGAAATCTTCCTGGGTACTGAACGTTGGATGCCCACTAATTCTGATTTGCAAGTGGGCCATGCAAAATCATCAGGCAGGATTAACCTCTCTCTGCCTGGGAAGAAGTCTCCCTGGGGTTCAGCAGCAAGCACAAGGCAGGGTTTGCTTCTGCAAACCTTGTGAAGGTCCCCTAAGTATTTCTCTGGAAGTGGTTGAGTCACCGTCCCTGGAGGTATTAAAAAACCTGTAGATGTGGCACTTAGGGACGTGGTATAGTGATGGACTTGGCGGTGCTAGGGTAAGGGTTGGACTTGATGATCTTAAAGGTCTCTTTGAACATAAATGATTCTATGATACAGGGATCTTGGGGTGTGGGAGCTCGGACTGTATAAATGGAAGAGCTGTTTGTGCTCCCAGCAAGGAAGTTTAAATTTGACCCGCAATGAGTGTGTAAGGCTGCAGAGAGGAAGGGCTTTCTCCACGGCTGTATCAGAGCAACCTCTCTTTTGTCTCAAAGGCCGCTGTGGCTATGACTCACACACAGCCATCAGACTATTAACACTTTTATTCCAGCTAGTTATTTCTGGCTTTTGGCAGTCAAAATACCTAAATGCCCCAGTGCTTCCAGTGTAACTATAGAAATTACAACAACAAACAACAGCAGCTTGACCCACGGGTCAGCCGAAGCCAAACTCTGAATCACACACTTGTTTTTTACCTAGAGTGAGGAAAAGCAACTTGAGTCTGGACAACAAGGTGGTCCATCTCCCAGCTACCTAGAAGATGCTCAGCCAGACAAGCTCAGCGCAGATGCTGTTAGACGCTCACCTCTTCCACGGGAGATGCTAGCTGAGGGGTAGGTTCTGCACAGCTCCCCTAACAAAAATATCATCAGACACGCTTGGTAAATCCACCTGAAGCTAATGGACTGTGTGAATGCTGTGAACTGATCTTTCCTCTTCTGCGTATTCCTAATCCGTAAGTTTCAGAGAGCTTTTTATAGGATTTCTCACTATTATTTTCTTAAGTTACAAGGAAGATTTTGTTCAAGCTCTAGACCTCCTGCACACTTTCAGCCTTCCTATGCCTGCAGCAGTGGTCAGTTCACTATCAGCTGTGTCAGTAATTAGAAAATTCAAGTTGGAAGGGGCAGGCTCTTCAGGAAGAAGCAGGAATGCAGTCAAATTAATTACCTTGTGTCTCAAAAACTTTACCTTTTATTTTTAACCAAAACACATTTGCTTATGCAAAACTTGGCATTGTGGTGTTGCTTCAGCACAAAGGATTTCTTCAACTCCTCTCCCTCTCTAAAAAAAGTAAAAATTTATAATAAATTTTGATATTTATGGTATTATAAAGAAAGACAGCTCAGTAACCAAACACTTTCCAAGTTTGTAAACCAAAGGCTGAAGTGCAATGTGAGAAACCAGACTGATCACAAATGAAGAGCAAAGCAGTTTGAACTTTAGAAAGCTTAACTCCTGATTATATAAATGCCTGACCCAATCTCTGGAGACCTGTAAAAGTGCAAAGAATGCCTAGCAACTCTGAATGCAGAAGAAAAAAAAAGTATTTTAAACAAAGAGAATGGTCACTGATGCTTCAGTTGTGTTTCTGTTTTATTTATTCTCTATAAAAACTATTTTGCTGAACTAGAAGGCCATGAAGTATGCATCATCAGTAAATAAAACAGATCAGAATGCAGCGGAGCAAGACCGTTAAGATTCACTAAAGAACCATAAGTGAAAAACACCAGTGTGGAAGCATCAAACCTTCCAGCAGAGCAAGGACCAACAAAATGTCCAAGAGGAACAGCAAAGCTGACTTAGGGAGAGCTCACCGTCCCTAAAGCCATGTGCCTCATCCTAACTGAAAACGATCTCAGCAAAATTAAATCCAAAAGCCCAAAGTTGACGAAAATAAACTAATACAGTAAAGAGGAAAAGGAAACATACAATGATGTTATTGTTTTCTTCTGGCTTTCATTAAAACATACCAATGCAAAGTCCTGTCTACAGATTTGAAGTCAGGGTTACACAGAGGAGAGAAATTCTGTCCTGCGAAGGTTGAGAGAGTTCTGGGGCATGACAGCCCAAAGGAGTGGCCCTGAATGAGAAGAGTGATTTTCTTTTAATGTGTTGCCCTTGTTGTCTGGGTGTTGCGCACAGCAACAGCGCAGAGAACAGCGCGTAGGAAGGACGCCTGTAAAACCACGGACTTTGTCAGGGGAATTCAGGGATGGGCACCGCGTTTGAAAGGTTTACAGCTTTCTACTGTGGATTAACTGACATTTTGAATAACAAATCTTTCACGTTCTGTAGGGAAAGACAAGGTCCATCCTCGTGCCATTCCCCAGGTCCTTGCTGATTGCCAGGGGAGGGATACCGCAGGAGTTCCCTTCAAGGAGAAAACCAAACAAGGAAAATCCCTTCCCCTGATCCCTGCTACCCCAACAACACTGAATATTTTTGAATAAAAATGGAGCCATAATCACGGCGTTAGCAGATACAAAAGAGACATCAGAAAGCAGTGGTTGTACACAGAAAGCAGTAACTGCTTTTTTTTTTTTAAGACCTCATGGCTTATTTGTTTAAACCACAAAGAGACATTTGCATGCTACCGATTTCTGGTCAGATATGAAAAAATCAAGTAAAAAAAAATGTAGAGCAAGTAACACCTCCTGCTAACTTTCAAGGTTAATTTTAACTCATGAAGCACTTTCGCAAAGGTCCATCGCTTGAAGTTACATTTTTAAAGAGGTAAAGAGTATGATCAAAAGTGACTTTTCAAAGAGGTGGAACGAAACAACAGAATCCCAACTATTATCTTTTCTTATTTTAAACTTCATCCCACACTTGACACAAATTTAGATCTGAATGCGGAATTACTCCTACTCTTCTCCTTCGCTTATGACTCTTTCTTACCGTGTTTTTCAGAGAAGCAGTTTGTAAACGTGACTCGGTAGGATGCCGTGCAAAAAGTAACGCGTGTGCTGCGGTCAGTAACCCAACCAGGCTGCGTGTTGCTGACGCCGTTTACTAAAACGTTAAATCCAACTGCTAGATTCAAACGAAGCCGACTGGGAGGTGAAATACTCCCTGGTCAGGACAAAGAATTTTTTATTAGAAAAGCACATGTTGCTAAATCAGCAGGAAGTAAGCGGATTCTGAAATACAAGTTTATGGATGTTGTTCAGCCGAAGAGTAAGTGTGGCTGCAGCATCAATGCGGGCTGGTGGGAGGTCAATGCGGGCTGGTCGGAGGACGTTGACGTGGTGCTGGTGTTTTCAGGAGGCTTTTAAAAGACAGGCTGAGAAAGATGGTAAAAGATAAGCATATATGTTAAATTGTGCGAAAGTTCAGTGATTGATCTAACCCTTCTGCAGATAGAAAAGCCTTTCCTAAGTACATACTTTTTTTTTAATAGTATATAAAGCTCAGGAAGAATCACATGGTGATGCTACCCTGATGTTTGTGTTAGAAGTCATTGCAAAATACCAGGGAGCTGTTTCCCAGGGGTATGCCCAGGGAAGTGCCTCTTCTGTTCCCAAAGACTCCGATTTTGAGGGAAGACCATAGAGGGAGAAGACAGTATCAAACTGGAAGATAAGGAATGGCATCCTGGCCTTAGGGAAAGAAGGGGAAAAATTCCTTTTCTGATTTCAGCAGGTTACAAGAATAATCAGACACATACAAAAAACATGCATACTGTGCATGATAAAGACAAGCAGTACAATGTAATGTCTCACACTGTGGAAGTACGCTGAAAACTAGGCTTTCCAGAGAGCCGATGGTTTGACTGTAAGATGTGGAGGAAAACTGAAAAAGCTTCCAAAGAAGGCAAGGGAGAGTTTAACAACATGACTCCTTGCCTAGAAAACTGTGTTGAGTGCAAAACCAGAAAGTGGCCAACGCTTTTCTGTCTGTTGCAATCCTTGAAATTTCCCCAACGAAATAGTCTGAAATTTGTGGTTTCACAGAATCATAGAACCATAGAATGGTTTGGGTTGGAAGGAACCTTAAAGATCATCTAGTCCAATCCCCCTGCCCTGGGCAGGCACACCTTCCACCAGACCAGGTCGCTCAAAGCCCCATCCAGCCTGGCCTTGAATGCTTCCAGGGATGGGGCATCCACAGCTTCCCTGGGCATCCTGTGCCAGTGCCTCACCACCCTCACTGTAAAGAATTTCTTCCTTATATCTGATCTAAACCTCCCCTCTTCCAGTTTAAAGCCATTACCCCTTGTCCTTGGCTTGTTTCTGGTGGTCTTGGTCTATACCAGGTACAACTCAAAGAATTTTGCTCCGACTTTGATCCTTCCTGTGGCACTGCCAGAGCAGAAGTTCGACAGATCAAGACTTGAGGTGAAACACGAAGCATTACTATTGCCAGCCGGCAGCTCCAAACATTACAGTATTTGCTCAGCTGGATTCCAGGACATTTTAAAGAGAAAGCAACCTTGCTGATTGTTATGGCATTCCAATGTGCTTCTTGTTTTAGATGAAACAGCCCTAGTGCCATCATTTAACGTTCCTATCAACAAAAGACTGGATGCTGCCGCTTTTCATTCACCCCACCGGCATGGATTCTCAGCCCATCTTTGATATCTCAATTAACTTTTTATTGTGGGATCAAACCAACATCAAAGAGCTGACATAGGAAACAGAATGGATTTAGATACTGCGATAACTTACACAATCCTGCAAATCTTACAACCTAGCTGGGAGCAATGGGATATTGTACCTGTATTACTCAGACTTGAAACCAATGAAGCAGCAAAGTAATGATGCCACACTCTCCTGCATATTTCTGCCCTGCTTTGAAAAAGTAAGATTTTGGATTATTTCTTCACTTCTGGAAAAAAAAAGAGCTTGAAATTTGTCTTCCAATAATTTATTCACACCGTGTAATCAGGCACAGACTCTGACCCAGCTTAGCAGAGGCACGATTTCCAGCTCTGTGGTTTTCACCTCTGAGAGTATTTACTATCTGCTTGCCAGTAACTACCACAACCATCTCTTGCTTTGAACTCTACTACAGAAAAGGGTTTACAGTTTGTTTCTTTAAACTTGAAGGAGATTTCATTTTAAAACTCAGGTAAATGGAGAACTTCAATTAATCAAGTGATAAAAGCGTTTACAAGTTTTTTTTTCTTCTTGCCCGTTCCCCAAGTTAGGCGTTATTGGCTTCTGTCTAAAATGCCCTGGCCAACAATTCTTCTCTGTCCATGAAGTATTTTTTGTTGTTCTTGTTTAATACACCCTGTGCCCAAAGGGACAAATGCTTGGAAGTGTTTACATTTTTCACTCGTTTCTTGGAAATCATGACCCACAGATAAAAAGAATACTTCTGCAACAATAATTTGGCACTTACAGAGCTTCTGGTCTTACTGATTGTTGGAATTCATTTTTTTAAACCTATCACATACGTTCACATTTTATGCTGTGACTTTCTTATGGCTTAACGAAAGGTGAGAATTACAGTGCTTACTGATACTATCGCAGTGCTACTGTCATGAAGTTACGATACACATATTTTACACAATGATTTATTGAAAAAAAATGAAGACAGAGTTTTAAGCCTATCTAGGAATTTGGGGATATTTGGGCACTCATCTTTCAAGAAATCCAGTAGAAGACTCTCCTGTTGGTATTTTAAATATGCCATAGGATATCTTTGTCCATCTCCGTGAATGCTAATTTTGCTCCTGTAACCTGAGCCTCCTCTCCGTTATAGTTTGTTTCAATTCTTGCTAAATTCTTGCTGAAATCAAGCAGAATAATCCAATTGCCTTGAAAGGGAGCTGGATTAGGACTTTGTATTTGTTTAACTCAATTCTCCTTCTCCGTGGCTGATTCTGTGTTCATTCCTATTTGACAGGTAAAATGAGAACTCAAAATTCTCAAAATCAGGTGCAAAATCAGACCCATAACTTACAACCGAGGCTGACGATGAGTGAAGCACTAAAACAATCCCATGCCCCTTCCCCGTACCATTTCTTGTATCCAATGAGAAGTTTTTGTATTTTTGCAGAGCCAGAGCTACAGTCCTCTTTGTTTTATTGTTTTTCAGGATATTTTCACTTTCATTCTTTTGCAGTAAAGAATCAACATCTTTAGCAATAGACTGTTGCTATACGTGCTTTCTAATCCTCACTGAAATCAATAACCGTGGCATATAGCTATGATTAATTTCACTTCACAAATTACTTCAGCTCTTTGTTAGAAACACGGCTTTGTCATGGCACTGTGTGACAGATGCTCTGTGCCCGAAAGAGAGAAGCAGCTCTGCTTCTCTAGAGCCGCAGGACCACAGCCCTACCCCCAGCCAAAACAATCCCCCCCCCGCTCCACAATCCGTTTGTTTGCCATTTCCCAAGCCCGTGGCTACTTTGCTTTTCTGCGGGCTAGCACCCAAGCAGGCCAGGGAAACACTTGCATAGATGCTGAGGGTTGCCCACCGGAAGGAAGAACGCAGGAGAGGTGGGGCTGGCTGGATATTGTCAAAAACATCACAGCCAAAGGCCTCTAAAGAGACCTTCAAGTCTTGGGCTGCAGGGAGCATAAGACTTTTTTTTTGTCTGTGTGTGTCTTGCATTTCCACACCCTGGAGCTGCTGCTCCAGAGTTCCATGTGTCAGACACAGCTGAGCGCAGATCCATGACTCATTCCATGGCTGCGCCTCGTCTTTGCGCAGGGAAAAACCAGGATTTGCATAACTGGAAGGTCAGTTCCCCAACCGCAGCCAAGCGCCTTTTCCACAGAGGTTTACTACCACTGAGTTGCGATGCCTAAGAATCTTCTCCACAGTGCTCTGCTTCTGGCTTGGTCCTTGATTAATTAATGGCTTGTCACTGTGAAATTAAGAATTTTCCCAATAGCATCACATTCAGGAAAGAGCGACTACAAGCTAAGGATTTAAACCACTAAATGCACTACGCATACACAGTTGGACTCCTTCTTATTCCAGTGAACTAAATTAGTCATTAATGACATTTTCACAAAAAACTGAGCAAATCCAGGAGTTATAGTCAGCCAAATATATAACATAGTCAGACATGGGTTTCAAACGAACAGGGATCAAACCTGCCAAGGCCTTGTGTGGTGAGATAACTGTCTGGATAGCTCAGCTCTTCTTTCCACCCAGCTGAGGTGTCCCCAGCCTTGTCACAGTTACACCCCTGACCTAAGGAGGTGAGCGTCAGAAGAGTCTCCTTCTGACAATAACAGGTTTGTTGTTAGAAGTTCCTCAAGTCAACATTTATTTTTAATAACTGGATTATCAACAGGCACTGGAGGTGTGCCCCCACCCCGTTCCCTGGGGCTGCCTGGTTTTTGCTAACTAACCAGAGTGCCTGCAGCCCGTTCCCAGAACAGACCCTGTCCGTGGCTCAGCGTTTTTACTGGGAAGAGAAGAGGCAACACCCTGCACTAGCACAGTGATAACTAGCCGTTTCAGCCGAAGTTTTTCAAATAAGTTTCTACGCTACAATTGTAAGTGCTACTGGCAGAAAGGGTACCTGCAATGGCAGAGCCCTGGTCAGAAGTGCTTCCTACAAGATCTTCCTACAAAAGGTTAAGGATTTTTCCAGCACTCGAGCATTTCTCTTTGCTGCTCTGGAGGCTCCTCCAGCGTCTCTCCCAGAAACACATCAGGCCTGTTGCCACCATTCCTATGTGAGGGCAGTGCCTGGACAAGTGAGGCGGCTGTGAGTCCGAGAGCAGCGTTAGCACCCTGGTGCCGACTGATACCATCTCCGAGGAGGAATGGTGGCAAGCAAGATTTTTTTTTGTCCTCTTTATCTTTCTTCCTGGCAAATGTCAACTTACCCAAGCACGTAAAACTAATTTTCCTTGGAGGTGACTTCCTTGCTCAGCCAGTTCACTGATTATAGGTAGCATGGCCACTAATGTTCAAGCATGGAAAAAATATAGTTTGATTATTGCGTTCCGACTACTCTATTGCACAAGTATGTTATGAAAGAAAAAGTTATGTAAAAATCATAGTGGATTTCACTATTTCCTATTTAACTGTTTTACTGTAAGCATGGACGATGCCCAAAAATGCATTTATGTAGAAAAAAAATGTGAGCCAGCATAACATAGTTTTTAACATCCTTCTGCTTCTTTACTGTAAGATAGATGATGATGTCTCATTTTTCCTTTACTAACATTAAACCTTCCACTCTGACTCACAGTCCCGATGCTGAGAGACACTTTGGAGAGTTTTATATTACAAACAGTGAACACAGACCTGGATTTTTTTTGCTGTTGTTTGGCTGCTATACATATAGAATTTCATTACAGAAGATCAGAGCATTCTCCTTGCTATATTAGGAAAAAATTTTTTACACTGAGGGTGGTAGAACACTGGCCCAGGTTGCCCAGAGAGGTGGTGGATGCCCCATCCCTGGAAACATTCAAGGCCAGGTTGGACGGGGCTCTGAGCAACCTGATCTGGTTGGAGATGTCCCTGCTCCTTGCAGGGGGGTTGGACTGGATGGCCTTTGAAGGTCCCTTCCAACCCAAACTGTTCTATGATTCCATGAAACACTCTTGAAAGGTCCAATAGTGAAATATCCTCAGCTACGTATCCTAGTCCACCATCCAGTCCAAACTGGGGGGTTTGAAATTGGGGGCTCACAGAATTACTGTCATCCCAGTGACTGGCCAGGCCATGATGGAAATGACAGCCTGGCCTGGGACGAGCTCAGCGGGTTTTGTAGGCTGTGCCAGCTCCAGGGGACCGTAACAAAAATAGGAGGTATTAAAGAATCTCCTTGTTCGCAATTCGAGTAAATCCACCAAGGGTGAAGGAGACACAAAACCTGAACTATTCTCTTATAACTGCAAAATCATACAAGGAATCTGACAGGATAGTGTGTGGGAAAGCAGGGATTACCATTGCTTGTGTCACTGCTGCTTGAATCGAAGGGCTTGTCTGCAGTTTCACTAGCACAGCTGAGCTGCCACGTATCTGCTGGCAGCAAGTACGCCATGGGAACACTCCGATACTGGGAAAAAGAGCGTTCCTCCCAGTTTAGTTTATGTTGCTTCAGAGGTGGTTTAAGATAAAGGAGAAAGATGTTACTCATCCCAAGAACATCTGAGAATATGTTTATCAGCATAATTATAGTGATTCGAATCCACGCATCGTTACACACCTATGTAATTTTCCTGTAAACTGCACTGGAAATGGCGCTTCTTGAAACAACTTAACGGCAGTCATTTCATCAATGTTATATGTAAAATAGTTAGTGAGATAGAATCCATGTATCACAAAACATGGATTACTGGAATTTCCCATATGAATATATGGGTCTGGATTTGTTAGAAAAAAACACTGGAAAAACCAAAGCTTCTACACCGTTACACTGAGCAGCAGCGCAATGTGACCGTGAGGTGGCAACGGCTGCTCTAAGCTGTTAGTGGAAAGATGCTTTTTCCAGGATCTAGCTCGAAGGGCGTAGGTGATTTGTGAATGGAGCCCAAAGGTCTCACAACAGTCAGCAGCAAAACAGATCCCCTGGAGAAAGTCAGATGGAAACTGCAAAGAATGGATTTTTAGATATTTTCTGAAGTTTTTCCCTAAAATTCCCAGAGGGCTGCAGTAATTAGGGAAGGTGGAAATCACATAGGATGCACATAAAATCTCTCTGGCCACTGGACTTCATTGCTGGAGGAACTGGAATTGTAGGAAATCAACCCAAAACATCGCAGCAAGGCTGTTCTATGGCCTGAAGCGAGAGGTTTTCCATCCTGAAAGACGTGCGAGCTCAGCCTGACAGCTGCAGCCCAGGGCAGGAGAAGTTAGCTGAGAGAGTTGGGGCTGTTCAGCCTGCAGAAGAGGAGGCTCCGGGGAGACCTGATAGTGGTCTTCCAGTACCTCAAGGGGGCCTACAAGAAAGATGGGGAGAGGCTGTTCAGTAGGGCCTGTTGTGATAGGACAAGGAGTAACGGTTTTAAAATAGAGGGGCGTAGTTTTAGATTGGAAATTAGGGAAAAATTTTTTACGATGCGGGTTATAGAACACTGGCACAGGTTGCCCAGAGAGGTGGTTGATGCCCCATCCCTGGAAACGTTCAAGGCCAGGCTGGATGAGGCTCTGAGCAACCTGATCTGGTTGGAGATGTCCCTGCTCCTTGCAGGGGGGTTGGACTAGATGACCTTTGAAGGTCCCTTCCAACCCTAACCATTCTATGATTCTATGATTCTATGATTAGTGGGACTGGCAAGGACCGACACTTCTGGGGATGGCTCTTGCTCTGTTTGGAGAGGGAAGGCAAAGCACGGTGGAGGAAATAGCTGTAATGCAGAACAGCAATATGAAATACAGTTGTGGAAAGCTCAGTGTGCCAGCCAACAAAGTGCCCTGATGGGGGACAGAGGGCCTGGGTAGGGTAAGGAACATGGCATCTGATGTTACCCCACTTCTGCATGGAGCCTCGCTGTCGTGGATGAAATATTTCACACTGTTATGATTTAGCAGCAATTTAAGATGTATTAATGGCGTGAGGTAGATCAAAAGGTTGAATTTAGCAGCACTGAATCGTTAACCAATTTAAACATTAACAAAGTGATTCAGTAGAATATGTTGTGATTAAAACAGCAACTTAATGACAGATTTGAAAATTACAACATTCACACTAACTTACTACAGGGTATCCTAACTCAATATATATGTGTACATACATAAACACAAACCACACAGACACAGACAGAGATATTTGGATCCCGTGAAATATCGATGTAGAGGAGACCAGCCTATAGCTAAAAGTTGCCTCTTCTTTCTCAAATTTAGAGTAAATGCTCACAATGCATCAGCGTTCCTCAACAAGCGATAATTGAGCATCGAGAAGTCGAACTTTGCCCTGGCCTTTCATCGGCTTTGCCGGCAGATGGTCCTTAAATCTCTTCGGTCTAAGGAGGCAATGCCTGAGGGGTGTCTCAGCTCAGGGGAGATGCCGCTCACAGCCCACCGCGATCCAGGAGAGCTCAGTGGGTCTCGCATAGGGTCGCTATTTATCGGGTCTGAGATAACGGACTTTTGTTAGGTAGTTTTCCATTTCAGCCCAGCTCGGATGACAAGATATTCTGGTGCTTTTCACAAGTTGTGCAGGCCCAGAATTTGAAATTCTGGTATCACCCTGCTTTGGGCTCCGATCAGGTGCAGGTGCACGATGTTGTCAGGAGGTGACAGACTGTTACTACCATTTCCATTGTTTCCAGTAATGGGGAAAACAGGAGCCAGGTGGCTTATGGAGGTGCCTTAGCGGGCTCACCGCATTCAGAGTCCACTCCTGACTTACCCTAGGTTGGTATGTTGTGTTAGCTAGGAGGAGAGGGATCACATCAAGCACCAAGTGACTCTATGTTGTGTGGCCCAGGAGGAGAGGAATCGCACCGAGTGGCTCGGGGAGGAGGGGGCTGCACCACCACATTCGCCGTTACTCTCATGTTCTCACACGTTCCTTGGTGCATAGCAACTCATCTGCTGGGCCATCTGCTGAGCTGCCTGTGTACTCGAATCGGGACTGCAACTCTTCATTCCTACATGCAGCCTCTCAAATTCTACACCCTCCCATTTGAAAACGTTCTCCTCCTGCTTGATCCATTACATCACCCATCCTCACCAGCTGGGACTGACTGCTAGGACAGTAGGTGTTTAGCAGCCTTCACGCTGTCTCTCACCCTTTGGATTAATAACCTCACCTGAGGGAGAACCATCAAATGCACTTGCCTTGCACTCGGTGTTTGCCCCATCAAACGGGATCATCATTTCAAAGATGGTACGGGAATTCCCCAGCCAGCGGCCAGCAGCCAGCATCTGCTTTTGTATTACGTATTTCTAGGTCTTCAGCATGCTGCTGGCTGTGAGTCATGCAAATCTTATGGCAGGCAAAGCAAAAATGGCTGCACCATGCACATTTTTTCTCTCTCAAATAGAAAGTAAGATTTTTCAGTGACAGTTTACTCTCTTTTTAAGAAGTTACCAACTTCTCTGCAACTCTGCTTTTATTTTTCACCGTAACTCTATCTGGCTTGTAATCTCTTTCAGTGGAAAGTTTTGTGTGAAAGATGTTACACAATTTCACATAGAAATTGTGCCTTTCATCATATTCTTATCCATTCACTGTCTTTGGTTTCCAGTTACAACCTGGTAAATGCTGCAGTTCCCGTACCACATACCACCTCTCCCAGTTACACTGGAGCTACCAGGAGCTCTGATAACGGCAGATCTGGGGGTTTCCACCCAGAGGCAAAATCCTCCTGTCTGCTTTTCTCTCCTCATCCCCTTGTTGCTGAGGACCGTGGCTCTGTGCTTGACCTGCATCCAGCCAATTGATACAAAAGCTAAAGAGAAGAGCCTGGAGCTCCACTCTGATATTCAAGTTCAGGGTTTAATGAAGACGAGATACCACCAGTCATAAGGTACTGTCGTTAGTAGTAAGGAATACATAGGGGAAACAGTTCAGATTATTTAGATGTTCCCCATAAATATGGTAATAATGGATTAGAATTTGAGACTGCATTTTTTGTTTGGCTTCTGGTTTCTTCTCAAGCTCTATATTGCTAGAGAACATGAGGTGCCATTTCTATTTCAGGATATTTTTTTTTTCTGATGAGTCTAATTACTTTACATCTGTAATCTTTTCAGAGAGGACAATGAGGTATTCCAAGCAGATTTTTGCCAACTGATAAATGCAAATGAAAGCTTCAGAACTAACCTTCCAGTTTGACTGCACACCTGCCCAATTCCAGCACCTTATTAAAGCCAATGTTTACTTGGCCTTTTTGTCCATTATGAGTGCATTTTATTTTGCCAGGGAAACATTTCCTCCTTGATAGTATAGATTCAGTTGTGCTTGCTACATCACCATACTTACTTGCTGCTCCTGGAGTGTAAGGTCATACATGCCTTCTCTTGTCAGTCCCAGCAAGGAACCATGAAGATCCTGCCCTAAACTGGCACCGTGAACTAGATCTGGAGTGATTCTGCATGACCACGTTTCCACTCAGAGCAGGTACCTTGACCGCAGCAGCCCTAGGTGCAAGTCAGAAGCAACCAGCTGCCCTGCAACAAAATGATCCTAGGCCTTATGACCATTCATAGTACAAGGTCTTCTGTCTGAGTGCTTTCCTCTGCTCCTTATCTTTTATTCCTGTGCATAGATGGCACATAAAACAGTTGCTTTCTTAAAAATCCCCCAATCTCTGAACTAAAATCTACAACAATATGCTCATATAGAGATCCCGGTTCCATTTCCAAATCCAGTAAACCTGAGGAACGAGTCAAACTGAAACCTCCCTGTGGGTGCACAGTAAATTCTGAGCATACAAGAATTAGGGCCACTACTGCTGAAATCTTCACACAGCTCAGGTTGCTAAACTACATGCAAATAGTTTGCTTGGAAGTGTTCCTGAGACATAGCGGGGGTGGGGGGGTGGGGGGGTGTGCATCTCTATGACTATCCTGCTCCATCACTGTACTCTGGAAAGGACCGCACAGCTACCGCTTCGTGCAAGCCCGCTCTGGCTCTTCACCTCCCAAACTCGCCTCGCCCGTTCTCAAATGGCAAGTTTCACTAAAGCATCTCTGAACCCACCACAAGGTAAGTGCCACGGTGAGGGGAGTCCTTAGGGATTTAAAGCAGCAGTGAAAAGCTACTTAATCTTCACCTAGCTAACTACAGCATGCCTGAAACCCGACCCTGTCTGCCATCTTCTGCCTTGACGTAGTTTCATTCAGTTTTAACAATCAAGCTCTTTGCCCCAACAAAGAGCACAGGCAAAAGTCATTGCAGCCCACTTGGAATACTGACGGGTAAACAGCTTTAATTTACCAGTCAGCAAATCAAGTTTACTTATAAAGTTTAGAAAATAATTTCAAGCACAAAGGACCTGGAAATACAATGAAAGACAAATAGGTCCTTCAGGAGGATAACATCATAGAACTGCACAGAGGGTGTAATTCATCCTCCTTCCCATTTAGCAACGCTGCTGCTGCTGGTTAAAACTGGGCAATTTGCTGAGCGTGGGCAACAAAGCCCTGCAAAGGACAGGCTGTAGGTTGCAGTTCTCCCGGCTGGAGGTTTCTGTGTAGAGCATGCCTGGTAAAATCTTATTCACTCTAAAGACAGATAAATCATAATAATTGCTCTTTAGGGTCTGAGATAAATGCAGTCTCTGGCAAGGGTAAAGGATCTGACAGAGTCCAAACGAGGGTTTGAACTCCGTAGGGGACAAGAAAGCTTCTAACACCCTCTCCTTCAGTCTGAGGCTGAATACTAGTTGTGCTAGAAAACAAGAAATGTCTCCAATCGCAGCAGCAGCAAACTCCTAATGTAAGTAAATAAATAACCCTAATGGATCCTAAACTACTCCTTCATTTTCCGACACAGAACCTCAGACATTCCGTGGACATGTCTCAATGTCTAAGGCACTAGGGGTTACCTTGTGGCTGAAAATTAGAAAAGTTTCTTATAAAACCAGCTATTCACATCCATCGTGTTAGGAAATACTCCCAGCCATTCAAATTTCAGCCCTCCATTCAAGGAGTATTAACAAATAAAAAGAAAACTTAAAAACCCCTGCAGTTTAGGAACAGGAATAGCTGTACTTAGCATCATTGGCTCTTGATGTACCCTCTAATTTAGTTCTCCTCTATAAGTTTTCTGGTAAATGTGGGATTTTCTGGAATGCCTCAGATCCAAAGGTCTCTGGGTTAGGGGGCACATTTACATTGTTTCTTTGTAGGAAAGTAACAGATTTGTGGAACTACAAAAATACCGCAAATAAATCTCTAATGGGATTCCATGCACTGAGCCGGTTTAGGTTATGGCTGTGGGCTTCTTTCCTAATTCAAAGAAACTAAATGCTTCATATTCTGTCACATTGATGATTTGTTTATAAGTAAACATATATATTTAAGGAGAAGATCTTCTAGATTAATTACAAATCTGCTAAATTCACTCACACACGAGCCAGCTTGGTCCGTGTTTCTGTGTCTCACCTCCTGCTAGCGGGAGGGTCTGACAGCTCGCAGCTGCTGGGCTGCGGGCCCGGGACTGACGATGCTCACGTGAGTGCAGCAGGGCCAAGAGCAGGGCAGGACCAGAGCATCCCGCGTGCACACCCGCAGCGATGCCCACAAAGGTCTGGGAGGGGGCTGAGGAGTTTTTTTTGGGGAGCACAGCCCAGAGCATCCATCATCTGTGATAACATTTTGGAAATGAAGTCAGAGGCCGCCGTCTGCAAGTAACAAGGCTGCAGGGCTCGTCCCTAGGACAAGGGCTGCTTCTGCTCCTGCTGACACGGGTGGAAGGAGGACCGGGCTCTAGTTCTCCCGTCAGTGGCTTGCAGTTCCCACCATGGACCAAATCAGCCGCTGGAGCTTAAATGAGAGCTTGTTGTGCTGAGGTCTGTACACAAGGAGCACAGGCAGGCAGCAGAGGAGGGATAAAAATGACCCTATTGTACAAATGAGGCACTTGTGCACCTTCACAAGCCAGGTTTACAGATATGTTTAGCTTGCAGCTAAAGGCGCAAGCGGGTGTCTCGGGCTACTCGCACAAGAGCCTAAGCACGATTTTGTGTATCTGGTCCTTGGTAACCTGCCAGGCTATCCCAAAAACGACAATGGACTCAAATTTCCTGTTTCTGGCTTCACAGGAGCACATTTTTCTCAAAGCTCGTTCCCTCTGTCAGATTTTCCCTTCTGAGCACACCTTTGCAGAGTGAATTTTCAACAGTTGCCTGTGCCCTTTGATACCTCGAAGTAACTGTTCCGTTCACAAGTGTGTGAGGTGCCGCGGTTTTACCAACCAGTCTCTCTTGCAAGAACCAAAGCCAAAAGACTCAATGGAACCCCAGAGGTGTCAATTTTTAGTACTCTCACATGTCCAGAAATTCTATTGTAATTTCCTTCTAAGTAGTCTGGGGTTAATGAGACCGGAGAGAATGATAGGAAGGAAAAAAATAATTATATATTCTCCTCTTTCTCAACATGTCCCAAATGTCACCTCTGACCTGGCTTTCTATTCCTGGCATGGACAAACTCCCTCTATTTATTTAGCAGCCTACACACCATTACAGTAACATAGCAACAGTACTTTCAGTTGTGAATTTGAAAAAAAAAGAAAAGCAAAATAAGAACATATTTTTTCATAAGAAAACTGTTAAAGCATTGCAGTCTAGTAACATTTCAATAAGTGCTTCTATTTTTCACTTTACCAGCCAGTATATTAGGTTTCCAGTGTGCAGACCCAGCGCTGAGGGATGCAGAGGGGAACCAAAGCCGTGTCCCCATCACGAAGCCTCCTATGTCCCCTAACCTTGCTGCTTGTTTGCCTTAATGATGTTTCAGCTTGAATATTTCTCAGGCTCAGCACAGATGAAAGCAAACTCCACAGATGGGAGTTTGAGGAGGCTAGTGAAATAATGATAGGATTTATCTGGTGTTTTCCCATCACTTTTAAAAAAAAAGCTCACCATTATTTCATAATCCATAGCTCAGGGGTGATGCAGTGCTCAGAGTTATCTGTGAAAAAGGAACATTTTAAAAAGCACAAAGTGAAGTTGGAGTAACAGTCCCATTTTCAGCCGACACTCCAATTCCCACTGTTTTACAGGGAAAGTTAGCCAGCGAAGACCTGTAAAAACAGCCCTGGAGTCAGAGGAGTACCAGTGAAAACATCCTGCAAATCCTATTTCTGTGGGAGCAATGCGCCTAAGCAACTCAAACAAGCAATTCCCTGAACTACTTCAGTGCTTCTTATTTTTAAACCTAAGGCCTCAGTGAGAACTCAATCATTTTCTTAGGATGGGTTCAAAATGTTGACCTTATTAAAAATAAAACTTCTAAAGCTTGCAAAGCTTCCACTATAAATATTAGTAAACAATTCAGTTTAGTAGCTGGAATAGCAATGACTACTCCGTGAAGCAGCGTATGACTTCTCAAAAACTCTAAACTCAGCTGGCACCCCTTCAGATGCTTCTTGTCATCTCACAGCGATTTTATCAGCACACAGTCACCTCCGAATGCCGGTGGCTTTTCTGCGGAATCGGCAACAGGACTTGGAAGCGCAGCTTTACAGCAGAGATACGCGTTCAGCTTTCCCTGCATTTCTAAACACAAGACTTCTGTAAACTTAGCACAGTTTGTAAAGTCTGCAAGTAAAACATAGCTCACGCTTGTTCCCAGCTATTGGCTTCTCCTTGGCACGACCGGTTCGTGTCAGCTTGAAAAAATGGCTTCACAACTGTAAAATCCTTGAACTTCTACAAACAGTTTCCAAGTCTGGTATGTAAAAACAGATTGTTCACAAACTATGCGCTCTGCTGAGACTACAGCAGTTGCAGATTTAGGAAGGGTCTCGTTTTGGCCGTTATTCTGCCCAACAGAAATAAGGAGACGTAACCCACGGTGCCCAAGACTTGGGAGTCACGAGATGGATGATGTTTGTCACTAATTGGGC
Source organism: Chlamydotis macqueenii (assembly GCF_036417535.1). Lineage (NCBI taxonomy): Eukaryota > Metazoa > Chordata > Aves > Otidiformes > Otididae > Chlamydotis > Chlamydotis macqueenii. The sequence continues at coordinate 4,632,022 of NC_141566.1, forward strand.
TCACAGAAACGCCTGTCTTTTAACAGGCCCTGTCAAAAATGAGTCAAAAACTTTCAGATGACAATCTAAGTGCCATTTAAATTAACACCTTCATTTAAGTAATTTTAAATTCATACTAATGGTGACATTTTACTGCCTGTCTGTAAAACGCTCTACGGGAAAGAACTGAATAACTGAAGTGCGCTGGGCAAGGCTTTGTGGAAAGCTACAAAGCAGTTTTGACTGCAGGGGTCAGGTGGGGTTTCTGGCATCAGAAGGGAAGGGAATAACAAAATCTCGAAGAACAGTTGTCTCATTCTAACAATTACAAAGCTACAAAGGAGTTAGCCTCAGAACGGGAGTATTTTTGTGCTGTGAGGACAAGACACCAGTTTTGGTTTATTTTTGAAAACACCAAGTTGCAGCAGCTTTTAAAACAAGAGTTTTGCATGGCTACATTTTTGGTGTTTTTTTTTTTTTTTTTTTTCTGATGCAACACAAACTGAAACAAGTCAAGGATATTGGATTATTGCAAAGCAGAAAAACCAACAAGTTGAAGCATTGCACTTTATTTAACGAGAGACAAAAATCTATTTTATCTGGCTGGATGTAATGTTTTGACATGCAAATTTCATTTCAAAGATGGCATTTTTTCCTTGTCTTATCACATTTCTAATTAATTTCCAATTCAAATGAAAAGGACAAGAAAGCAAATAAAACAACTGTTTTTCTACTGAGTAACGTTATAGGAATGAACTTGTCCCTTTCTCTAAAACCCTATCAAATTGGCGTTATACACATTTATAGCATTTTAATGCATTATTGGTAGAAGTAACGTGTTTATCCATATTGTAGTTTTCATGCTACAACAAAGAGTTCACCAAAATACTACTTGGATTGCTTTTTCCTCTAAGACATGTTTGATTGCATCACTACTTTAATTGCCACTCAAGTTAACATTTCCTTCTCTATTTCAAACTAGCATGGGTTTGTTTTTTTTTTAAGTCTCTATTTTTGAATGCAAAGACCTGATAACTTGTGGGTTTCTGTTTTGAATAGAAACCAATAGCTGGACATTCCTGTGCACTGAAAACATGTAGTCAAAGATTAAACTGGGGCTTCAGGGCTATTACGGCTCCACCCAAATAAATAGTGCAAGGGAAATTATTCCGCTTAACATTCTGATACACGGGTTGCCAAGAATAGCAGTGTTTTTTAGAAATTATTTTTTTCTTAGAAGTCAGCCTATCTCATTAAACATTGCATTTAAACTACCAAAACCTAGTTAAAATGGAAGAAAATAGTCTAGAATAAACATTGCACTTAACTTACCAAAACAAGATTAAGTGGTGGAAAATGGTCTGATTTGCACCTAGCTAATTACAAGTGTTTAACCCCAATGATGGAAAGTCCTCCCTAAAATATTTTTTTTTCTGCTGTTATTTTATCGGTGAGATCAATTCGTTCAGGATTTCACAGAGAAGGGAACACGTAGTCTGCAGCACAGAAGCATCTGTAAGAAAGTCTTAATTTTCTAAAAATTTTGTTCTTCCTTAATATACAAACTAGATAGAAGATACACTGGATTTTGAAATGAAGTAACAACAGGAAAAACACAGGTACAAAACTTACAACTAGAATCAACTAAAAGTCCCTGTCAACTTTCCGCATCACACAGGACTCCTATTCCCACTTGGTCTATAAACTGGAGTTACAAAACCTGCACAAATTGATTAAATAAACTCAGTTATTTCAAGGAGAGATCGGGATGTTGATTCCAGCAGCGTACAAAAGGTGGCCGTAACTCTGTATTTAGAGGGCACAGAGCTCAAGAGGTGAGGCTTTCTAGGAAGCATTTGGAAATAAATAGGCTTATGGACAAAAATTAAGTTCAGATTTCTCTTTGGTAGTTATGTTTCGGAAACTTCCCCCAAACGCCAAACCAGCAGAAGTACTTGACCTCACGTAGCACTTGGGGATTTCTTCGAGGCAAGGGTGGAAATGTTCTCTGCAGACACCATCCCAACGCTCGATCAGAGCAGCCACTCTGCATCCCACCCACCCTTAGCAGTGCTGTGGGACCCTTGAGCAAACTCGTCCATAATTCTATTTTACTTTTTCTTCTTAGTGGCCAGTAACTTCCCGTTTATCCTCCTGATAAATACCAGAACTTCAGCTAAAAATGGAGAAGTTGTCTAGATTCTCTTATCTTGTAAAACCCTGGCAGTGGGGGGCTGTGGTCGGGTTCTGGCAGATCCCCCCAGCCTTCAGAGACGTCCGTCTGCAGCTACTTGCTTTACAAGCTTTTTGCATCTGCTACATTAATTTACACCTCTATTTGTCTTCCCAAGCCAGAAACTCCAAGAGGAAGTGTGGTAAGAAGTGCAAGGCTAAATTTTCTAACACGAGGTCCATTTTGGACTCTTGTTCTAGAGATGCTGACAAGGAATTTTGATTTTCAATAATGTTTGAAGAATCCAGTCACTCAAGTGAAGTGGGAAACTTGCCTTTTTTTTTTGAGCAAGTGGTCTTCCCTCATCAATTTGTATAGTACTGAAGATTAAAAATAGCTCTTCAGCTGGGGTACAGCTGTGCAGCATTGGCTTAAACGGAGCTGCGCTGACTCCGAACAAGCAAGCATCTGTACGTAGCCCTTTACTACTGCAAACCACATTACTTAACACTAACAGTAAGTAAATCCTGGCGTGGCATTCACCGCAGTTGCTGCTGCTCCTCACAGGTGTGACATACTACAGGACAGCGATATGAGGACAGGCTGAAATTAGCTGCCTGTTAAGAGTCCCATCACATGAACAGTGTGTCTTCTCAGTGGACTCGTCTGTTATTTCATTAGACATCCTCTGTGCTTTCTTCCATATCTTTTTTTCCCCTCATAGTGACTTTTTGCACTGGCTGTAGTAATTCCTTTGTTTTCTAGGCCATGAAACCTTTCTCATCGTTCTCAAATAAACAGAAAACAAATATTAGCAGTCAGTGAGCAGATATACTTCCATATGAAAAGTCTCAAAAGCCAGCTGTTCAAGGCTGACGTTACAGAATTGGGATATGTGAACAACACCATCCTGAGCCTTCTGATTTTTTTTTAACAAACATAAACAATTATTTTTTTCCCCTTGCATCTCTGAATGTCTAATCTAAATCCTCAGTTGGATGTATACAGCATTAATACAAGGCACTGCAAAACCCATCAAACCTGAAGCAGATTCTCCCATGACATCTAATTTCCTGCAGAGGCTGGTGCGCACGATCCACCAATATCAATACCAAAAATCTCCAGTGGGGCCAAGTTTTCCTGCCGTGGAGCTAAGCGTCGAGCCGTGCCTGAAACTTAGCATTTTTGGTCTAGAGCATGATGGACTTCACCTCTGCCACCACCACTTCCTAATTTTTGATAGCAGCTTCTTCCTCTCTCGCCCCCGCCCCGTACCCAGCTCCCCCAAGAGCTTTGGGGGTTCCCTGGGGCCGCTCAGGCCCACACAACCCTGATCAGTAAGAAGAGCTGGAACCAAGTGGGGAAATGAGAGCTGCACAGCTTTCAGGTCACACTTAGGAGACAAAGAACTGCAACACGCACCAAATGCTCTCCGGGGAGACTCCTTGCACAACGGCGTCTTTAGACAGGCTGACGTGGTGGATTCATGGTTCAAGTGTCAGACAGAGGGAAAAGCATTGCACATGCCATTAAACCACTATTAGAGTATTTGCCTGCTGAAGTGAAGCTCCCTGTGCTTTCTAATGAATTCTCTGCATTTAGCATTAAGCTCTCTGTTTTTACAGAAAGTTAGACTTGGGTAATTAATCTCATGTTCGTTTCCTGCACATGTAAGAGAGCAGCCTTTGTTAGGGAATGATAAGACACTTCTAAGAATAGTGCTACTAAGAGCATCAGCTTTGTAAGACTTTACAGGAAAAATGTAGACTCTTAACACCTGCTTTTCAGTTTTCAAAGTTTTGAAAATAACATTCTGCTCACCTAGAGCCAAATTCTGACTTGTTTATGCGTAGAAAACCTAATTGCTTTCATCAGAGAAGCATAAACGAAGGTACTTTGGTCTTTAGGCTCCAGTCTTGCAAAGATGTATTTGTTTAATTTTATAAACAGTGTAAATACTCTCAGTGGCTTCAGTGGGACTATCTCCAGTTCCCAGTCTCACAACCTGAATTCATCACTGGTCTTTCAACTGCAGATGTCATGGAAATTAATTGGATTTTCTCCGTGATTGTAACAGATTGAGGATTAAGAATTTATCTGTGTGTAAAACAAGAGACCCTCAGGCTGGGTCTTACAAAGGCCGGATGCTGAACTCAGTGAAATGTAAACTGGGAGACAGCCCCGTGAGAGCAACCCAGTCACTGCAGCATCGTGGTCCCGAGGAGCAGCAGACCAAGCCCGCATTTGAAGCTCCCTGGAAGCTTCAGCTCAGCCCATGGATTTTGCCAGCTGAACACAAAGGGTGGTGTAAAGCTTGGGGATTTATGGATGTTGTCAGTTCAGAACCAGAGCCAACACCATTCTCCTGTAAGCGCTTGACACTTGACACCTACTGAAGTCAGTTTAAACAGTCATTGTTTCAAAGCTTGCGTTGTTTTTAAGCACTGTGGTTCAGCCTGGGCTATCTACCACCCCAGTACAAGATGCACAAGCTGCCACGCCGGTGCAACTATGTAAAAAGTGGGGAAAAAAAATTAGATTACAGCGGGTAAGAGGCAATTTCAATTTGGTTTGTAGCATCCACTATGTATGTAACCGGTTATACGAGAAAGGACATTAATCTTTGCTGTACTTGCAGCAGATTTCTTTCTGCTTTATTATGCACAAAGGAGTAGTTTATCCTCCTAACCAGAAAACAAAGCCTAATCTGCAGGGATCTGGCTAATCTAGTGGTTGATGTTTGAAGAACAACATAGACCCAATTTCCCTCGGTTTCGCAGTGTAAAATCTGAGCAGAGCAGCCTCCAACTAGTCCTGCGAGCTGCTCAGAGCCCCTGTTGTGACTATTATCTTGACTGTATAATGGGGGCTTTCAAATCCCAGCTTTATCACATTCTGTTTTCTCTACTTTGCCCTTTTATGAATATTGAGTCATCAAAAATAGCTTCACTGACAAAGTTACTAATGATACCAGCTGGGTGAATCAGTGGCTCTTACATTGTGTAGTGCCTGCTGTACAGTGCCATTAGTACGCTTGCTACCAAATATAACAAAAATCAGATATCTGTATTTTATTTGCGGCTCCCTTGAGACACATCATAGTGGTTATTTTAGAATTGGAAAATGCGAACCGAACAAAGCAAATATTCAGCCCTTTCAATGCAGTACTGTGATCTAAAGGAAGAAACTCTGGCTTACAACAAGTTAAAAGTAAATTCTAACCTCAGTAAATCATCCTTTCTCCTAGTTTTTAGTGCAAAGAAAATATACACTACCAAATGATATCTACCACATTCTTCACGAGACGGTTATTCCTCATGTTACTAGAAAAAGCTAACATCAGCAGCCCAGAGAAAAATGCTGATAAACAGAAGTGAATACGACAAATGATGTAAGGGACGTGCATGGCCGGAGTGTGACAGACACGTATGGTGGCATCCTTCTAGTACAGCGCGGCGTGCTGGGGTAAGCTGGGTTAGGAGGGCATGACTCAAAGGAGCCTTACCGATTCCAAAAGTGTAACAACAGGCACAACACGCCCGGTGAAGAACCATCACAAATGAGTATGCAAAATGGCCCACGACGGGCTTACATATTTAATGCTGTCCCAAGCAAATTTTTAAGGGTCATTTATTTCTACCCGGAACGCCTTCCTCGCAGCCCTGCAATGATACAGTTTCCTATGTTTGCAACACACACCCTTTTTTTTTTTTTTTGTTTTTTTAGAAAAACAGGCGGGCAGATACAGAATGAAACAAGGGGCCCCCTTGCCACATAATGCAGCCGCAGCTCTCCATGCGGGCAGTGCTCGCTTCTCCTCACCAGCCCCCTTCACCTTGCAGCTATCAGGAACTTTACAGCCTGGCACCTCGTTATCACAGCCTAAAAGTAAAGCTTTCTGCCAGCAACCGCATCTGGCACGCTAAATTGGTAAACAAAACTATTGCAGATGTTGCCTTTAGCAAGTGTCATAGAAATTACAGAGCATCCTAACAAAGCAGAGCCTCAGAATTTAAAGTGTCAGTTTTCTTCAGGAGGTTCTTGCCCTTCCCTGGAAAAGTGACATCTGCAATTCTGTTACAACAATTCTGTTAGTTACGGCAACATTAACTGAAACCGAAATGCGGTTTTTAACCTAAGCTATGTTGCATAACGACCGAGGTATTATAATCTTACGAGCCGGGAAAGGTTAATTACAAAGGGCACAAGAATATTGGTGAAAACTAAAATACTCCGTAAGCGCACAGGCTTGTAATTTTTTGTTTTTGTTTTGTTTTGGTCCAAGGCGAAGCAGGCGAGAGATTTCAAAGGAAGAGTAAGACACGGAGCACATGCCCAAATCCGCTAAACCAGGAAAAAAAAAAAATTAAAAAAGATATCAGCAGAGCTTCTGCACTTACATATCTCTTGAGTTTCTTCTCGGGGGGTGATTTAATGAGCCATCCAGTGCAAACGACGTCCCCCGAGCTCATCTTCCCCCCCCGGCGCGGAGCGGCGATGCGGGAGCCAGGGTGCGGGCTGCCCGTGCGTGTGTGCGGTGTGCGTGTATTGTTCCCAGCCAATTTGAACCCCGCAGCAATCAGCCTCCTTCAGCTGCGCTCCGCCGCGGCTCCGGCCCGAGGAGGAAGTCATGACATTGATCACTGACACGGCCAGCCCTCCCTCCGCCGCAAACACAATGCAACACACCGAGCACGTGATGGGGCGGCCGGGGCTCGCCGCCCCGCAGCGACACCCACCCGCACCCCACCCCCCCCACCCCGCACCCCCACCCGCGGACGTCGGCAGCCCCCTCGCTCCCAGCCCGGAGGTTGAGCCCCGGGGGAAGCGCTGCCCTCGGTGCGGGGACCCCGGCCGGGTGCGGGGAGAGGGGCTCCGGCCTGGTGCGGGGCGGCTGCGGGGCCAGCCCGCGCATCTGCTGGGCGCCGGCCGCTTCTCCGCTCCCACGCTTCCGCAGGTTGTGGATTTCAATGATTTTTTTTTTTTTTTTTTTTTTTTTTTTCAGCGGCATTTGGTCCTCTGTGTGAATTCGCTAGGAATAAACTTGATTCTTCCGGCCACATCGTCGCCGTTTTGTTGGAAACTGACTTTTTCAGAAGTGACTTCAGGGAGACAGGTTGCCATTCCGCCGTCACCGCTCAAAAATATGACCCCCGAGCGCATAACATTGCTGATATCCTTGGAGTTAGTGCCTCCCTCCAGGATGGGAAGCTCCTGGCTTCTCAAGGACAGGGCAGCTTGTGTTCGTTTTTAAGAAGTTCCTTACAACTTTGACTTAAAGCGGTTTGACCTAGTGGTCTGTAATTTCTGAGGAATCTCGTGTTCCTCCGCCTCGGCGCGGCACACGCGGTGGAGCCTGGCTCTGCAAGGTGTGGCTGGCGGCATCAGGCCTGGGTGAGAGTTTTGATGTTTTCACGGGATTTTTCACAGCTCTGCTCGAGCTCTTCAGCAGGGCAGGCTGACAACGGCTGCAGTGTCACTGCTCGAGTCTGACAAACGGGAAACTATGCTTTGGGTTTTTTTTTTCAAAATTTTAAGCAAAAATGTTGTGGCAATAGCTATTTATCATATTTAATATAATACGTACTATAAATGGCGTATTATATATAGGCGCTGTGTACATTTACAGAACATATAAACAAATCTGTATAAACTTCATAGCATCCCTGTTGCTAGTGCTTTACATTATCACTGGTCTTAAAAGTATCTTACCATAAATGAAAACTGTAATGGATAATCTATAAACAACTTATTTCAAATGTGCTCTGACTTCTTTCGATAGGTTTATGTTTGACAGTAAGCCACTTTCATGCAGCTTGGCAATATTATTTAATTCCTAGCCTGACATTCCACTGCCACCTTCACTCAGCTCCGTATCTCCCGTGTCCACAGCGATGTTTTAACAACTTCACATGTTTAGCAGCAGGTTTGCGAGCAAGGGTTTGCAACACTTCTCCTTGGAGAGACGTGTCCAGTCATGGAACTTATTTAGGGAAGGAAAGTCACACTTTCCTTCCACATGTGACTTGACTGTGTCACTCTGACTGATTTGATAGCCTTAAACCTGAAGGCTTTAAAACCCTAGCCTGCCAAAATAAAATGGATCGCGATAGACTTCATGTGTTATCCTCGCAGTGCCGTGACAATACCAATTTTTCACTGGATCACTCTTCAGGCAGATGGGTTCCCCTGTCAGGCTCCTTGTGCAGCTGTGTAACCCCTTGCAGCAAGGCAGCAGAGGAGATGAGGAGGGGGCGGGACAGGGTGGTGAGGAACCTGGCCTGCCAAAGTGATCTGACCGCTGAATACCGAACCACAGCCTTACAGCGAGCCCCGCCTCCATTTTCCCTCGCGCCCATCTCTTAAGCCACTTGTCCCTGCCCTTCTGCCACCCCCTCCATTACACAGGCACAGTATATCTGTGTGGCTACAGGATGAATTTAATCAGAAAAAACGACTGTTTGGAAAAGAATGAGTAAAAAAAAAAAGAGATAATTTTCCAGCTGGATCAGGACTAGTTTCCTGATCTTATAAATGCTGTGGCCTACTACACACTTGTACCTGACCAACGGAGGGGGCGACGCAGGGGCAGTAATAAGAAATCAGCAGTTGCTTAAATTGGCACTTCTGCCCAAAAATTGCCTGCTGAGTGGTAGCCATGGTGACAGGGAGGGGTAGTGATTCTGTTCCCTGCTACACGTGTCCCTCCTCTGTCAGACACCTCCTGTCCTCCTGTCCTGCTGGAACGGCTCGGCTGCTTGTGAAGCACCTGCCAAACTACTTGCACGTTGAAGCTCAGCGTATTCAGAATAAATAATATCCGTGCCAGTTTACTTACGGTGCCAGTAGCCTCAGGGGAAATACAGGAAGCCAGAAATCATAATTAAGCAGAGCATGTGGGGGTTAACATGTTTGTTATGAAAGCTGCTGTGCCTTCTTGGTATTTGTGCTCAGAACATTAAAAGACAAAATAAAGTTATTTTCTTGCCCTAATGATTTTCATTGTGCTGATAATGTGTTACTCACATATGGGTTTGACAATAGCAGGCTTAAAAATGAATGGTATCTAGCCCTGATGGAAGAAGTGGGATTTTACTTCTGTCCTACTCCATGCACAAATATTTCGATCACTTTTAAATTATAAAATTATTTACTTAAGTCCTTCATGGTGATGGTGAATGACAGGGTCTTTGTTTTAAAAATCTTACAGTTGAAGACGTATGTAGAGAGTGAGCTGAGGCTGGAAACAGAATGGGAAGTGAAGGGAAAGAAGACCAAAGAAAAATTGATTTTGGTTGAATATTTCTGTGAAACCCTTGGGGTGTTCTGTTTTAGTTCCAGCTTTTGCATTTATCCATTAGCATTTAGTTTTGGACTTCAAGTGTGTTTTGAATATATATGCTGAAATCACTGGCAAAACTCAATTTTAAAAGTTTTAAAATAATTTTTAAAAAATATTATTGCAATGATAAAAGGTTTGAAAGTGTAGAGTTACATATGTTTCTTTAGGTGTATATGTCTTGCTTTCTAAGCTTACGTTTTGTACACATTGCATGGTTGCCTTGAAAGAGATCAGGTTTTGCTTTGTAACAATAGCATCAGGCAGGGGGGCCTGCCTCTCCAAATCTGCTGTAGGCAGAGCTACAGGACTGTTCTCAAAAATTAAAATGTAAAACATAAAATCAAAAGCCCAGAAGGTAAAATTGGCTAATTGCATTTGATGGGAAATTCCTTCGTGACCCTACAGGCAACTGATGTAAAGAAGTAAGTAAGTGTGCTATTTAAGCTTGTCCATTTCCATGTTGCAGAGCAACTGGTGGTGGTGTTATTAATATGGAGAGCAGTGAAAGTCCTTGCTTCGTGGACAGAAGAATAATCAGGATGGAGAGGATGTGAAGAATCAGGAGGATTTATTTTGTTACCAAACTTATAGGTATCAAAGCAGAAAGAGACACTGGAGTTACCTAGACTGACATTCCCACAAGGATGTATTTTTCCCAGAATCTAGCCTCACATTTAATTCACAAAACCCCACCGGGTTGTGAAGGTTGAGGTGCACGCAGCCCTAGCCTTGGGAGAACAGCTCTTTTCTCTCACCCAGTGACTGATCCCTGTTTACACATGGAGCTCACACCACACTTACTCAGCAAAATGCTAACATGCCTCTGCAGCATTCCCACAGCAAGCAGAAAAGCCCAGTACCACAAAAAGACATGACACAGTATATATGTTCCAGCTGTTCCTGACAGTTACCACTCTGCTCCCCCCTGCAGACAGATATTTCACTCTCTTCCCATTCACAAGGAGAAATTCAGCAAAGTCACAGGGGATAATTCAACCCCTTCTCTTCCTTTCAGTGGCCTGTCCTCACCACACAAATCAGGTCTAACAGAGGAATGCGCACAGATCATCAGAGCAACATAATTTGTTGCTGTTGTTTAAACAATTAGCTACTAGAACTGGAGCCTGACCACTGGCACAGAATGACGTCCACACTACGCTGCTGAAGTGACGGATAAATTCTGTCTGAACCAGGCCGTGTACTCAGTCACCCACAGGCTCTCAACGGCAGCAGGACCCGACGGTCAGATACCTGCTTTCGAAGCAGGAGCCACTGTGAAAATAAAAAAAAAGAAAACAGACAGTTGAACGTTGCTGTGTTTTCGCTCCAGGAAGTATATGAACTATGTAAGCTGCGTGTGGGTATGGCCTTTATTGTTACGGACAGGGCAGAATCTAATTTTACCAAGAGCTCTCATGACACATAGGGAGAACTCTGTCAATCCATTGCAGAAAACAGACCAACGCCCTCTGGCACTAATCTCCCCTGGGAAACAGCAGCAGACTTCAGCATCTCACAGAAAAGTCTCTCATTCAGGAAAGTAACTGGTGGAAGAGCTGGCGTTTGGCTGAATAGTGAATTTACTTGCAACTGCCTTTTTCTAAAGGCGGGGTGGTAACAAACAGAGCCCCATTTTGGTAAAAACCTCCAGTCTGGCATTCTCTGTCATCCACAGAAGCACACATTAAAAACTGTGCTACTTTTCAACTTCTGTTTGCAGGCTAGTAAACAATCTTATGATGTCTACTGATTAACTTTATATGGCAATTTGGAATAATTTACCAATGCACAGCCGATGGATTCTGGTGATATGACACAGTCAAACCTGTAACAGCCAGAAATTCAAAATAATCTGTTTGACATCAAGATTATGACATGTGTCTTTCAGATCAGAAATAGCAAATTATTACTAAATTTTAATTTTACTCTCCTGAGAGTGAGGATTTGCTGAAACCAGTTTACTCAAAACTATCCGGAGCAGCCTGAAGTTTGGATGTGAGACGGTCTCAGGAAGGCCTGCAGAAAGAGATGGGAAAAGAAGTTTGTAGTTTTATGTTTAAGTGAAAAAAATCCACATAGCTGTTTTCAGATTCATACATGTGGAAGGCTTGTCAAGAAGCGCAGGATGGGTCTTGGCTTCCCTAAAATATTCTTACTGAGACCAAAGAACACTCCAGAGTGACGAGAAAATGAACACAGGAAAATTAACACGGGACACTGTCTGCCTCTGTTCTCTATGTTGCCCAAGAGCACGCTACTGAGAGTTCTAGGAGCCCTACCTCTTATATTGTGATTTGTGAGAAATTTTCATGCAGATAGCAAAACAGTGGGTGAAACAGATTACCTTCTAGGTAATCGAAGGAAAAATGAAACAGTATTTTATTTAATTTTGACCGAGTAGAGAGTATTACAGCAAACAGACCAGATTTCTGAACTTCGTGTGTAAACGGTTGCCTTGTGTGAAGAATGTAAATGCAGGAAAGGAAGAATTGTTTTGACGGCAGCTGTGCGTTTGAGACTGTTACAAAAAAGGAAGAATCATTACAGGATGAGGAAGAAAGAAGGCCCAGGCAGCCAGGGAAGCCAAACTGAAAAAAAAAAAAAAAAAAAAAAGGGGGGGGGCGGCAAGGGGAAAGGCAGAAACAGAATCTGTGTGGACTAGGATAAACTAAAAGCAGCTACTCTAGTTTAACAGATCCCTCAGCAGAAATGGATAGCACTCTGGAAAACATAACAGATTCAGCACAGTTTTCCACAGTGAGTGGATGTTGGCAAGTAAAAATAGATAAAAAGGACAAGATTAAAAGTATTTTCAGAGCAGGATAAAGCCTGTGGCAACTGAAGTGATGGCTTTTGGCTCATGCAACGCATCTGCAATGTTTGCAAGGCTAATGGAGGCAGTACTTCACAGCATCCTTCTGCGCATTTCCTGTATTTAATAGAAATCCTGGTGCATGCTAAAACCTTTGAACAAGAACTGTTACATTTACCCACAGTCTGTTATTAGCTCAGGGATAACAGTGTGAAATCAAACCCATAGAAACAGGCTTTTGCTTAAGAAAGAGATCTCTTTTTTTTTTTTTTTTGGGCAGAGAATTTGTGAAGAAAGAATGTCAACCATCATTAAAGAGAGTTAAAGGCTATACCATACTGGCCTGCTCGCTGGATACTCACAAATATTCAAAATTTTGTAACAGTCTGTCTCTGTTACAGACAGATTATTTACAGGTTTTCAATACTGCAAAACTGCACAGGTTAGGGGAGAAAAGGATGTGATTGCAGTGAGCAGCAAAGTATGCTTCAAATTTATTTCAGCTGGAAAACCTTCTTTTGACAGCTTTTGCTTTGATCTAAAGTAACTTTAAAAATTACTTTCACTTTCAACAAAACTATTCTCTTGTGGTCAGGGCCTCTCTTGACTCAACGCTCCATGTTTTGGCAAAGTCGTAGCTTATTACATCAGGAATTATTGTATGACCTCCAAAGGAATCCCTGATCATTGTTAAATCTGCATGACATCATTGTTTGTAGGTGGGCAAAATCTGGCGTTCAGGACAGAACACACAATTGTGACATTGTTTATTAAAGTCTGGCGTATGGTAGCTTAAACTGATAGAAATTAGCGTGGCTGCAATCCCACCCTCCATCTTGCCGCGTATTTGTTTTGCTGCTGTATTGGCACCGGCCCCTGAGTGTGTGGGCAGCTGAGTTGTTTTGCTGTGCTGATCTGAGAAAAAACTAGTAACCCTCTTTGTTGGGCTTGATTTTTGCTTTTTAGAACCTTGAACTAACGCACTGCTCACCTGCAGAAACACCAGCAAGAGTGCAAGGGGTCAGGAATACAGAAACATACAGTGGGGGGAAGGAGCCACTATGTTTAATTTCAAAGTTGCAAAGGACTAAAAGTATCCAAATGGGCAATTAAGGTATCGTTGCAATAAGTTCCTGATGAGGCTCAGTAAAGCAACGCATTCTAATGTGATCACATAAACCTGGCTCGTCACATCCATGAAGAGACGACCGTCTTCTCACTTTCCTAATTTACCAAACTGTGAGAGTTCCTGGCTCTCCCACTGAGAAAATGAGCACACAGGAAAAAAAAAAAAAAAAAAAAAAAAGTGGATACCAAGTGAAAAAATGTTTAGCAAAAAACCTGTATGGCTGGGAAATACAGTCATATTAGAAGCCTTTTCAGTATGACAGTAAAACTTTGGTTGCTAAAACCTGGAACTAAAAATGCAATATTGCATACAAGATGGGAAAAAACAATGAGTATTTGTACAGCTACCAGCTCTTTGAACCAGATACAAAGGATGTATTACCTATTTTGTTACCATTTTCAAGCCTGAATGAGGTCTTGTATTTGGAAAACCTATTGGCAACTCCAGACACTGATTGCTGGGTAAAATCAAAACTTGACACAGAAAACTGATGCATGAATATGAAGCCTGCACCACAAAAAACCCCACAAACTCTCTTTCTGTAAAAATACTTAATGTCGAGTCTGTTAGAGCACATTGCTTGGATGCGCCTGTGCCTGTAATCAAGGCAGAATCAGGTAATCCCTTGTTGTTTGTAGCCATGAACTACATCACGCACGGGCTGGACTGCCTTACCTGCTCAACTGCCACAGCGCTCTGCAGCAATGAGCGTCCTTGGAAATGACACCTCCAGCAAAAGCTGGGTTACAAATGAGTGACGCCTACACCAAGGGCTCATTTTAGAAGTAGCTTCTATATTGTAAGCTCTACAGGAGGAGGCCTAGGTTTCTTTCTGTTCCTCTGAGAAAGGAAAAAATCCAGAACCCAAAGTTCTAGATAAACCTTGGAAGGGAACCTATGAAATAAGGATCTGAGTAAAACAGGGCTGTACAGCCAAGCGCAAGAATGCACAGAATTGTGCTGCTGGACATAATCAAAGTTACCTGTACGAACATAACCCCGACATACGAACAGAGGCGGCGTTTCTGAATTCCCAGCAACAGAAGATGTAATAAAGGAAACTGGTAGAGATAGTTTCTCTGCCAAACAAGCCACTCCAGCCAGGCAGCAGACTTCACAGAAACAACAGTCATTTTTTCACTGAAAGAAGTGTCTCCTAGGATATTTGGAAAACAGCTTCTCCATACAATGTTCTCCTTTATTTTAGGCCAAATGAGAGAGCAGGTAAATGGTTAAGACAACTTACATAATAGGAGGCTCATATGAAACCACAGGACATAAGTAAAATGCAGAAGAGAGTGTGACAGAAGGTTTTCACCTTGTGAGTTGACTTGAGAACCAAGAGACAGAGACACTGGTGGTAGATGAAGTCTGATTATGCGCCAGGGTGTGAACTTCGGGTTTACTCCCATCCCAGCAGCCAGCTGTTGCTGGAAGGGAGGCCTTGCTCTCCTTCCTGCCCTTAGCTATGAACTCCTTCCTCTGCTTTCCTTGTATAACTTCTGGCATTTTTGTGACCACACAGCAAGTCCGTTTAGAGCACTAAACCAGTAGCAAAATTATAAAAGATGGGAAATAGCTTTCTGCTGGGTCAGCCTTGCTGATGCTGCTCACCGTTGACCACCATTTTCAGACTGCTGTTAGACCGGCTGTGTTGTAGACTACATTTTGGAAGAGATTTATGAGGCAGAAGCACCATGAAACAAGACAAAGAAGACACAAGGAACCCCTGACACATTCATAGGAGCCTGCACGAACACCAGAAAAAGCCTAAGGAGAGCTGTTTGAGAGCATTACTGACTGCATGGAAGATGCTTGACATACAGACAAGGAAAATATCACCTATTTTTCTGCTGTGCTGAGATGTATATTTTTACCAGCAGCCAAAGTGCACTAATAGGCCTTAATAATCCTGGCCAGTCTCACCTGGGGCCTTTACTCACACTCCCTGCCCATAGCCCCAGGAGCCCCATGTGGGCACAGCTCTGGACCTTCAGTCCCTGACCGAGTTGTGCTGTAGAAGGGCTGGTCTTCAGCCTGCTGAGCATTAGACTGTCCCTGATCCTGACTGCCCTCACCAGATGTGGTTCTGACCTGTGCATTGGCTTGAGCTTGGGTCTGCTTTGTTACCACAAACTCACCTGATGATCTGGACTGTCGGTGGAGCCTGGCTACCGTTTCTAGACCTGCTCTCCTTGGTCAGGTGCTGTGGGGCTGGACACTAACTGGTGAGGCCTCTGTCCTGCTGGCCATGCTACTGTGCTTGGCTCCCCATCCTTCAGGGAGCAGCTGGCCCTTGCTGTGCCCTGGGTTAGCTCAGACAGACCCTGAAGGTCCAGGTCTGAGCTTAAAGGGGGCTCCTGAACTTCATGGGCAGGGAGGGTGGCCAGGGTCTATCAGCCCTGAACACTTGGTTCCTCAGCCCTGTCGCCAATGTCCCAAGGCAACTGTGAAACTCTAAACCAATTAACAACTGAGATGAAAAGACAAGTATTTAATGTGAACAATATTTAAATAGCAACACTTGATATAAACATTTTAAGCAAGATAGCAGTCACAGTAATGCACGGTTAGTGCACTGTGGTTGCTCACACTTGGGCTAGGCTGAAGTAGGTACAGAGATAAAGGTGGCAACTCTGCAAGTCAACTCGCAAACACCTCAGAGAGAAAACACTTTTGTTACTCCCAAATCCTGTTTGTGTCTGACCTATAAAGCTGTTTGTTGCTTACAGCTAACATGTTTCACACAGTTGTCGTCTAAGTTCAGCACTAGTACATTTAAGTGAGAAATGACTAGCGCAGCAGATGTGGATTTTGGACTATGGCGTTTAACGGAGAGCCTCCGGAACGCGTACAGGGGAGTGCACAGACCCAAAGTCAGAGGGTACTGCCTACTCAAGGCCCTTAACAAGACGCTTTTGCCATTCTGGTGGAAGGTACTAAACGTACATGACACAGACCTAGAAGTAATTAAACAGCAGGTAAAAGATGGTTTACAAACCTAATTTATATATATTTTTTTCCTTTTCTTGATAAAATCAGTTTTAAGACTGAGCAGCATTCATGTCAAATAGTACATAGGCTGCCAGATCACCCTGAAGTCAGGACTCTCGCAGCTGGCCTCAGGCGAGTACAGGTCGGTGTTGCCACCTAGTGACATCTGACAGGGGTACTGTCACTCGTAAATCAGATTTTCAAGTAGAAGGAGACACAAACCACAACTGATATTTAAGACATCTTTTATTATTTAAGCCATTCTCACCCATAGAATCAAGTTTTTACTGCTGACAGCAGACAACTACCCACACAATGCACTCGCATGGTTTGATTATGCATACACACGCCAAGTCACTTGGCTTGTGCAACAGTTGGGAGGCCAACCTCACCTGTTTACTAAGGTGCTCAGAAAGTCTTAGAAGGGCTCCTCTTCTTTTTTTCAGCAGGGGCACATATAGCCCTGTGGGCTTCACTTGTATTCAGCGGCCATAGCCACCGGTTTTTTGTTGTGGCCCAGGTTACACAATCTGTTGGTGCTTGTGTGTGCTTGTGGCCTTGTATGGATTTGGCAGACTCTTGGTGTACTGAGTTTACCTGTTCTTGTGAATTCAACAGGTCTACTGGTCTCTAAAGTAGTACGTTACTAGTTCTTGGGGGATTTTCACATGCTACCTCTCAGCATGTACCATTTCTTTCTTCAGCCTGCTTTTTGGTAACACTTCTCCATCCACACCCATGGGTAGGTACCTATACAACTCATCCACACAAACTCACACAAAAGGGGCTTTTATAACAACTTGGCCTACAAAGTAACTCCACTGAATTTTAAGATTTATTTTTAAGTTACCCAAACTCAATACATCTGTGCTAGAGAAATTAAGATCACTATAGGTCCCCTATTTGGGAAAGGCTGATTAGTCACAGCCCAAAATGTAAAAAATCTTACGGTCTTACCTGGATAGTATATGAAAATGCCCCTGGATCCATATCTCATCAACTCTTTACATATTTCAGCAGTGTCTGAAATGTAAAAGTGGTTAACAGTGAGCCTAAGTATACGCAATTTCTGGTTTTGTGTCTGACAAGAAAATATAATTCTCATCGTACAATACGTCAAGAGAGTTGGACAGAGAAGGCCTTCTTAATTGCTATGAAACCATAGTGTGTAGAAGACTACACATTCAGCCCTGGTGGTTCTATCTGGCAGACTGTAAAATAAGGAGTAATAAAAACGGGAAAACAAAGAGCTAATACCTAAATCTCCAACTTTAACATGACAACTAGCCCCCTGCCTCCCAACCACAGGAAAAAAAAAAGAAAAACAACTGGAGAAATTCTATGAAATTTTTCAAATACATTAGAAAAGATAGGAGAAAAAAAGTATATAAATTAAGTACAAAAAAGCACTTCACTACTTTTTTTTTAATAATTAATTAGATTATCACATGATAATACTGTTGTATGACTAAGTGATTTTTTTTTCAGCCAATTGCCTGTGGGTCCAGTCTAAGAGAAGCAACTCAGAACATCTATGCAAAGTGTTAAATGCAAATGTTAAGCACACAAGCAAAAAATATCCAAAGAGGTTCTTTCATGAAAGCAGCAGCTTGATTGTTTTGTACAGCATGTAACGTTCCTGTGAATTTCAAGTAAAAAGCAAGCTGTGACGATCACTTGAGAACGTTTTGCCCAAAAAGAAGCTACAAGCATTTGAAATTGGAGTAGGAAAACCAAATATTAAAAACGATTAGTGAGCTATTTTCCGTAAAGGTTAAGAACAAACACATCATAGACTGGAACTTTCCCACCTTAGAGACGTTTTGCATAGCTAACGGTAAACTTCATTTTCTAGATAGCCTTGCTTGGAAAAGCTATTTGGAGTAGTCTTTCAAAACCAGTCATGTCACTCTTCTCAATTGTGCTATGAAAAATGTACTTCCCAAAGCTTTTAAAAATGAGTCACATGGAACGGCTACTGCAGATGCTGTGGGCCTTGCTTTGCTGCAAACCATGCAACAGACGCAGAAGGCAATAGGGTGCTAAATAATTTGGAATAGCGCTGCTAATGTTTTGCAGTTGTATCACAACATGGAAAAGGGGAGTTTAGAGCTTAAACCTATGTTTAGAGACTGAATTTCAGAGTAATCAGGCAGTCATGGAAACAGGTCAGACATACAGTTACTCTTTACAAAATGGCACTGTATTGCAGTCAATGTATGGATGGAAAAAAGGCCTCAGATGTCTTTCTAAATGCAGTGTGTGTGAGCTCCAATAACCCATTAGTCGTTGAGTTGCGCAAAAAGATCTTGATAACAGCTACTGAGCTTTTTACTGGAATGAAAAAGCTTTTATTGCTCATTCTGCCTACTGGGCTGGAGTTTCATCTATTTCTCTGGACAAAATGCTTATGATACTGCCTTTGTAAGTAATTACCAGGTAAAACAGCTGATTTGGAGCTCTCAGTTTTTTAAGTCTGCCATCTGAAGGATTGTTTCGGAATCCTTTAGCAGCATAAGCAAAGTCACAGCTCAGCAGCTGAGAATCTGAACGTCTTGCTTGGACAGTCAGAAAAGTGTGCATTGACAGTAACTAAATTGAGTGGCTTCATTACACAATTTTCAATATGAAATACATAAAGACTGTTGAATTTGAAATGGCTTAAAAAAACCCCAACAAACTAAACAACTTTTTCCATAAGCTACTCTTGCTTTGGGAGCTCTACTGGTATCTCTTAGCCCCGCAGATGTTAAGAAGCGCTTTTCTCTCTCAAGTACAGCCCGGGGCATTTAGGAAAACACCCTTGCCATTTGCAACAGGGTTTAGAATAAAGAAAAATGAACTGCAAGTAGAAAGTTTTCTGCCCCATACCATTCTGTTCTACTGCCTGGCTCCTGCAGCACCTTATCCTTTTGCCAGCTTCCCATGTCAGCACCCAGGCTTCCTTCTTCCACAACAGGCCTAGAGTCCATGTGCTCTACAGAGCTGTTCCAAGGCCACAGGGACTCTTGACCGGGAATATACGGGAAGGAGAGTGCAGCCTGCTCTCTGCAGACGAGGCACAGTCTGGCTGCTCCCCGGAGATGACAAAGGCGGCAGATGGGACACGGAAAGGGACCTCATGGCTGCACCAATTCAGCCCCCTCCAAGCCAGTGTGGTCTCCGAAACACAGTGAGGCCCTGAGACGGTGCCATCGTAACGCTGCCCCCCGGGTACGCCCAGAGCTGCCACTTATGTCTGCAGCCCCTCGACCGCTTTCTCTTCTGTGAGCTGCGGTGTCACTTGAGAGGACGGGAGGCAGCGAGGCCTCTGCGGGCAGCACCCAGTGGGGAACGGCCAGGAATTGGTCCCGGGAGCCCTCGATGACTCCGCAAACGGACACTTTCCTTCCTTCCTCTCCTTCCCGTCCGCCGCCGCCATGAGCCCCCGCCAGCGCTGGGCGGGAAAGGCGCCCCGCTCTGCCGGCAGTATCGCGAGACCGGCGCGGGGCGGGCCCGCGCCGTGTTTGGGGCGGTGGGGCCGCCCCCCGTCCCGCTCCCCTCTTCCCCGCCCCCCCCCGTGGCACGGGTACCCGCCACGCACAAAATGGACACCGGTACCGGTCCCAACGGCGCCGCCCGCGCCGACAGCGAGGTGCCTTCCACCTCCGCCGCGGCGGCCTCTGCGCAGGAGCCCGGCGCCGAGGAGGTACCGCTCCGGGGGGGCGGGCGGGCAGGGAGGGCCCGGCGGGCGGTGGAGCCTCCGGGGATGAGGGCGCCTGGCCCTGCTGTCCCCTTCCTGCGGCCACTCGGGCCGCTGGCAGCGCGCCGGCCCCTCTGCCGCACCATGGCAGGGCCCTGCCCGCGCCAGAGCCGCGGCCCGGCCTGCGCAGCGGCCCTGCAGGCCGGCCCCTGCCCGGACACACCCCCCCCGCCCGGGCCCGGTCCGCCCTTCAGCATCGCCGGGGCGGCTGCCGCCCGCCGTGGGGTCCGGGCGCCCTTGTGGTTCCCCCCATTCCCAGCCGTGCAGCTCCGTTATCCCGGGCTCCCGTGCCGTGCAGCCAGCTCTGCCCCGTACCTCCAGGCCCCCTCTTTTGGTGACCCCCGCCATGTTGGTGTTTCCCCTTCCCCTGTCCGAGCTGTCCCGGAGCGGGATGGGGGCAGCGGGCCGGGGGCTCGGGCTCGGGCTCTGGCTGGGGCTGTCGCGGTGACGGCTCGGAGAGCTGAACTGGTCTGTCCCGGCCCTCGGCTTCGGGGCTTCAGCCTTCTCTCTGCCCGGCTGAAATGCAACCGTGATGCTGAGTAAACTCCTCAAAGGAGCATGTATGGCTGACAGCCTCCTCCCTGTAGTTTGGTTGGTTTTTTTTCTTCCAGAAAAAAGTCTACAGGCTAAGGCACAGGGAATGTGGAAAGTGACACATTGGGGTATCCTTGGAAACCGAACAAGATTTAACCTGAAAATGAATCTTATAGAAACTTAGTAAGAATTATGACCGTGTCTCCTGTTTTTATGATATTGGAGAAAATTGCAGAAATATTAGTGCAATCAGAATTGTAGTTCCAATTGATCAAAGTCCCTTTTTGCCTGAAAAGAGCACTTGATTCTTTATTTCGTTACCCCCGTATAAAAACAGGTGTGGGATACAGAACAGTGTGATTCTGAACGTTCAGGGGAAAAAGTTTCTGTATTGAATACAGCTTACTCTGCAAAATTTTATGCATGTCAACTGATAAAAAGTTGCTGCTAAATATTTAGAGAATGCCTGCCTGGAGAAATAATTTGAAAGCAGTGAATGGTTTTGACTATTATCAACATGATGCCATGTTGATAATAGTTGATAATCAACTATGCCGTGCTGGTTTCTTAAAGGAGAGAAAAAAAAATTTTGCTGTTTGAGTTTTTATTCAGATTGTGGAATTTCACTTCACGTTGGGCCACAGGTCTGTTACATAGCTACACAGTTATACGAGCTGCATAATAACGGCATCTAATACAAGCTGTTGTGCTCTGTTCCCTTCTCACTGTTTTACTACGCTATAAATAGTCTGTCTTTCTTGTAGGAGAACCAAAACAGTGTTTTAACTTACTGTCTGTTTGGAATATATTTCCAGTTTGTATATGCGAGTTAAACACAAACGGAGTCCTTCTAATTATTCTTAATGCATATGTTTGAAGTTCTCAATGGCACAGGTTACAAGAGGAAAGTCAACTAAAGCAGCAGCAGTTCTTATTCCCAGTTATTTACTTTGGTGTTCACATGACCTACCCAATTTAGGACCAACTGTTGAACTTAGACATCTCTCACCCTGAAATTAGTAGCTCTGTTTAGGCTAGTTAGTAGAGCTTTCAAGAGAAAGTACTCTGGATCCTTGGAATACTCAGGGTCTGTTATATTTGAAACTGTTGCATGGTCGTGTTTCTTGTAAGGTGTTTAAAATGACACCGATTTTCAGGGGACTCTCTTATGCAGTGTTTAGTCTTTAATGGAAGTCTTTTGTAGGATAGGGGCAGATTG
This sequence comes from Chlamydotis macqueenii, assembly GCF_036417535.1. Taxonomy (NCBI): domain Eukaryota; kingdom Metazoa; phylum Chordata; class Aves; order Otidiformes; family Otididae; genus Chlamydotis; species Chlamydotis macqueenii. The sequence continues at coordinate 4,653,946 of NC_141566.1, forward strand.
ATACCAGCTAGCTCCCTCAGTTAAAAATAAAAGGGTTTTTTGGTTTTTTTTTTTTTGTTTTTTTTTGTTTTTTTTTTTTTTTCTGGTTAATTAGTTGTTTGCACTGAGGCTTCTGCTGATCCTCCTGTTTCCTGTTAAGTCAGCCCTCCAAGTGATGAAGATCTTCTTAGGGTAAAACATTAAGAGACTTGACTTTGTGGTTCTGTGTCTTTTTAGGCACATGACCCTGTTGGTAGTAAGAAAGAAGTGTTCTTACTTACATAAAAAATTTAATAAGTGACAAGGTTTAGGTTTTTATAAATGAGTACATTATGGAGAAGCAAGTTTGGATATGATGCTCATCCCTACTACCTGTCTAGCTCTATGAGCACAGAATAGTATTTTAGTGAAACTACGGGACATTCTTTTCCTTTGTAAGTTGTAAGGAAGAGAAAGGGTTTTGGAATGCACGTGTCTTACGTTGTTTGTCTCTTTCATCAGCTTTTGACAGTCTCCTGTTCGTTATTTCTAATACTTTGGGGCCATCAATGTTCGACAGAAACACTGCAATGAGGAGGAGGGGGTTTGGAAAACTGTGTTTTTTCTTGAAGGGTAAGGCGTAGGATGTGATTTTTATAGTGCTGTGGCTGCAGTAACTTTACATGTCAGTTCATTTACTTCTTTAACTTGGAATGTGTTACTCATAAATACTTATTTCTGAATAAATTTGATTTATATACCACTGTAAGTTTTCTTCTTCTGGGGAAATCTGAGTAACAAGAGAACTGGCACTAGAGCCATCTGCCTTGGGGCTTAGAAAGGTAATGCTGTGTTACATTTTACTTTGAAAACTTGCAGTTGAAAGGAATTATCATAATATTGAGTTGTTCTGCTTCGTACAGGAGAAACTTCATACTTATGTGAGGTAGACAACTTTTTTTTTTTTTCCCCAGTAGCATTTATCTGTGTAATTTATTTCTGGGGGACGTGGGTGAGGCATCTGAAATGGCCTAGTGTCTACTTTGTTTTCCTCTGAGGAGGAGTATTTTGTCACTTTAATGACAAGGATTGGGCCTGATATTAGCACTGACAGTCTGTCTCACTGGAGTGTGTGTTACGTAGCAGTATAATGGATGTGTGAATATGCATACATACGTGTGACCTGCTCCTTGGCATGTTGGTGTAACGGTCCCCTCCTCACATTGCTTTCTGAGATAAGCTGATTACCTGTGTGATTGAAGAAGCTCTAAGTGAATAGAAAAGTTCTAATGCTGCCTATTTGCAACATAATTATTCGGCTTTGCAAAGCCAAACTCATGCATTCGTGAAGGTATTAAATTGTCATCAGCTTCATTAGACGTTTGGTACTGTTCACCTTTGCAGAGGATCATGTCTTAGCGCCGAAACAGAGATAAGGTGATCTCTGACTTCAGAAAATACTCCTTCCATTTACATGATTGTGCTTAAAGTTAGAGTAAGTTGGCATATATATTTATCAGTAACAGGTCTGAAATGTTGCTTGACAGACTTCTACATATTTAGTCCCATTCCGGTCTGGTTTTGCTGCTTGATCTGGAATAGTTTAGGTTAATTATTGTTTTATTTTAATGTGTGTAAAGTAGGCTGATACTTAAAGTGCTTGTCAGGTTAAGACTCTGCTCTGCTGCATTTTATACAGACATGCACTTTGTCAGTTTCTTTCAGAGTATTCAGTGCTTTTCAAAACCATTTTTGTAATTTAATGCATCTCAAAAAATAATCAGTTTTTTTTTTTTATTTGCAGGAGGTGTGTAAAAAGGCATACTTCAAAGACTGCATTAGGAAACAAAACTCCACTAAACACTTCTCCCATGATTCTCTTGTTAAAAGTGATACTTGGCCAATATCATAGTTTGGTTTTTTTTAGTTGGTTGTTTTTTTTTTTTTTATATGGCAATGTAGCAGTTGAAGTTGTGGAAACCTGCTTTGAGCTTTCCAACTGAAGATATAAATGAATCTCATGAACTAGAGAAGTTGACCATTTTTGTTGTAGTTTCTTAAATTTATTTCATTTATGGTAACTAAGGTATTTCTTTAACTGTCTAAAGGCATACCATGTGGTGGCTGCTGCATAGATTGATTTGGTTGTTTAATTTGTGTCTCTTCCTAGCTATATGGCTAATAAGCCTGTATTTCCAAATGAACTCTTGACTGTTCATCTAGAAGTGGAAACAAAGCAACTAAGATGCAATTGCCAGAAATTTACAGTTAGGAATTTTACATTTAGAAATCACATTTAGTTTTTTTTAAATACATTTTCAAGGTATTGAATTCAGTTGTGCATTTAAAGCAAGATCTCTGTGAAAGATTAAACTTCATGCTCTTTCGCTACTTTCTTCCAGTGCTTTCAACTTGGATTCTATTTGTAGAGATAAACATGAGGATGAGACAAATCATCAGCTTACACTTTATCTGGTCATATCTCCTGTTTAGTTTAATCATGGATATCAGGTTCTGCTTTGGGTGAAATAATAGGACTAATACAGTCACTTCATTTCAAAATAATTATTTTTAAAAATAAACATAGTTGTCTTGTAGTGCATAGGAGTTTGATATCTTTTTTGCTTTAGTAAATAAAGAAGCTGATATTTATAAAGTGTTTAAAATTTGAATTCCAGAAAAATGATCCCCCGTTTCAGCTCAAACTTCCTCCAAAGGCAGCTAGACCTGAAAAAGAAATTGACCCGGAATATGAAGAAAAGATGGTAAGTGTTTTCACAACAAAACATAACTACAGCTTTTTATGACACTTGTTTGTTTGCTAGATCAACACAGTTACAAGGAGTTATTGCAGACTGGATATGTCAGAAAAGAAAAACAAACAAAGAGTCATTTAAATGTCTAGTCCAATGTGGTGTTTCTCACAGTGGCTAACAGTCAGTATTTAGTGAAGACTGTGAGAACAGAGGAAGCAGATAGAGATAGTTCTGTTAAATATGGTCCCACTCTTTGACATATTTTTGTCTGCATGATTTCTGGAGTTGGACGCTGAGGTTTTCAAACTCAGTGGTTGTCGGTGGATTTCCCCCCCCGCCCCCCCCCCCCCGCCCCGCTTGCTTTTTTCCTGTTGCGTAGGTCTGGTTAAACACACCCTCTTGTGGTAAGGAGTTTCTATTCAATTGTATTTTATGTTTAGAAGTCTCCTCTTTTGGTTTTTAATTTGTCTCTACTAGTTTATTTGATGACTCCTTGAGTCATGTGGACACATTCTTCAGCTACTTCTTAAATGAGAGAAATACTGAAGCTGCCAGTTTCTCATCATATACAAACATAAAAGTTTTAAATGTTCGTATGCTCGATAGTATGTGTGCCATAACAGTGCCAAAGCAAATCTGTCCATGACACAAAGAGAGCTTGTACTGCTGGAGAGGAAAGATAGAAGGGTAACGTCTCTGTTACAAAGAGGCAGAAACCAGGAGGACATTACAAGACTTAACTACAGGTGTCGTTGAAGATTAAGTTCTTGGTTGAAGCAGGTATCTGTTTCTTGTTGCATTTTTCTGAAAAGCTTTAATACTAAATGGAAAGGATTTCATACCAGAGAGGCCAGGGAAGGGTATCACTGTTAGTCATAGAAAAATTGATACCTACATACATGAATAGTTAATTTTTAGCCAAAGAGAAGACACACAAGTAAATATGTTAATGGAGAATGAGTTGAATAAATAATTAAACTTAGTTCCACAGTAATACACGGTGAATTTACATCTTTCCTAAATTAGAATGTTAGTTCTGTTGTTCTAAGAGGCAAAGGGAATAGGTCTCAAAAAATATACCTTTCATGAACTGTGCAGTTGTGAGCTAGATCTTTACAATTTATCAAGGCATGCTGCTTACAATCAGCCAGTAATTTTGTAGGCAAAGTAGTCTGTTGTGGCATTCAATACAGAACCTTAGCAGTTACGGTTAGCTTGCCAAAACCATCATGTATTATTAGTTTAATGTAAGTCCTTTGAATGGGTTTGTTCTTACCGTGGATGAGCATAAACATACATGTCTTTACTCTCCCTTTTAGAATTTTTTCTCCTAAAGGTTTTACTTGGTATTTACAGTTCATTCTGTCTTCAAGTTATTTACACAAATGGTCCAGTAATTAATGCAAGGGAAAAATAATAGTATTTTTTTTCCAGAAGATGTTAACAAAGATGTTTATTTGCTGGTAAGTGGTGCACTATTAAAAGAAGTGCATTGCCCTCATGTGGCAAAATCATGCATTGCACGTCAGATTCAATTCTGTTGCTCTTTTCTTTGTTTTGTGTTATTGCTGTTAGAGCACTTTTATGTGCGTTTAAGTTATCTGCAGAAGAGCTTTGTATTATTTGTATATTTCTTAAAAAGGTTATGGTACAGAACTACAATTTCACTTTTGTAGTTTATATCAAGATATGTAAATGGGATCACATGAAAATTGCTTTGAGTGATGCAGTGTTACATGATGCTTAGAAATGGTGTAGAGAAACTGATAACAATTGCGTTCTGTCATTATCTGTCATTTACATTTTATCGTGTTTTTCTTTAAAATTATGTGATGTCTTTTAAATCTGGAGGACATATGTTTTGATGTGTTTATCTAGTAAAGTGAATATGCCTTGTTGATATGCCAAAACTGAAGTGGTTGAAATTTGAAATGTGACAGCAAAATTCACAGACTTTAGTGGAAGCAATATCAAGCTGGAGCATCCATTACTTTAGTCATGCTTCTAAAAGTAGAGCTACCACACCATTGTCTTGGATCAAATCCTGATAGCCCTTAAGCTGATGGAAGTTTTGCCGCTGTCTAGAGCAAGGTTAGGATTTCATCCCTTACTGTTAGCTAGAACCTTATTTTTTGCTTTATCTTTTGTAGACAGTACTTTAAAGTGTCCCCTCACAGTTGCTGGTGTGCCGTGCACACTTTAAGCAATCTATACAAGTAAACTGGTTTGGGCTTGTTTTACTCAGCTTTGAGTTTTGAATGGAAATGAGTTACTGGGATGAGGTTGTTAGTCCTGCCATGTCTTCCAGCTTGCTGTGGTGTTCCTGAAGGATCATGTGAACTACCACATGTTATCATAGGGTACTCTGAAGCAATTAATGCTTAGCTGTAAGCTGAGCTATTTCATGATACTTGTACACCTGAGTTGGCTAAGAGTAGGCAGATGATCTTGTCAGTCTTTTCTCGTATAAGTTGTTCTTACAAGTGTCTGAATTCTGTTTTTTAATAAAAATACATTTTTTAAAAAATGAATAAAAATGATTTCTTTTTTTTTTTAATTCTCTCCCAACTTTGGAAACTAGAAAGCAGATCGAGCAAAAAGGTTTGAATTCCTCCTGAAGCAGACGGAACTCTTTGCACATTTTATCCAGCCTGCAGCACAGAAATCACCAACATCTCCATTGAAAGTGAAGCTGGGACGGCCACGGATGAAGAAAGATGAGAAGCAGAGTTTGATTTCAGCTGGGGAGTATGTTTTATTTCCGACTTCTTGCACTTTCAGACAAATGCATTTTAACATATCTATTTAGTTAGTAGCATAGAGATTGTGCTTTAAGTAAGTCCAGAACTTTTCCTGTTAGTGGTGTATAATAATTTTATTTTACATAAATATGAATCTTGGTTTCTTTCTTTAGTTATCGTCACAGGCGCACAGAACAGGAAGAAGATGAGGAGCTGTTGTCAGAGAGTCGAAAAACATCTAATGTGTGTATTCGTTTTGAGGAGTCTCCTTCATGTAAGTATTGTATTGACAGTTTTCTACTTGCTGTGATGTAATTAAAATCTAAGCAGATTGCAGTTAAAACTTTCTACTTAGAATTAGTATTATTCTACTTAGAGGAATCTTACATTTACAGATGTGAAAGGAGGAACACTAAGAGATTATCAGGTTAGAGGTTTGAACTGGATGATCTCATTGTATGAAAATGGTGTTAATGGCATTCTGGCAGATGAAATGGTAAGCAGTAATCTTTTGGATTTTTTTGTGGTAATTATTGAGTAAAATTGAACATTCAAGTGCCTGTAGTATTGAATGTATATGCAGTAGTATGCATCATGCTACAACAGTAGCAGACAGTTAGATTTTTCACAACTGGAATTGTAATGTAATGAAATGAATTGTATTGCCAACATCTGCTGTGTAGTTTGCTTTAAACAACTTAAAGTGGCAGAATTCTGTAGTAGAAAAATGGTTTGAAAGTATTTCTGTGTGGTATTTCATTTCAGCAGGTTTCTTTTCCTCCCTTCTTTGTCAATGCAGGGTCTTGGTAAGACTCTGCAGACAATAGCATTATTAGGCTATCTGAAGCATTACCGAAACATTCCTGGGCCACACATGGTCCTGGTTCCAAAATCAACTTTGCACAATTGGATGAACGAATTCAAACGCTGGGTTCCGTCATTACGTGCTGTTTGCCTCATTGGAGATAAAGATGCCAGAGTAAGTGCTCTGCATTTCAAAGATGTAGGCATTATTTGTCAAAAACTAGCGGTTCCTTAATTACGATATTTTTAGTAATCTTTAACTGTACTAATGTTGGAAATGCAAAATGTAATGCTTGTAACTGTGAGGGGAAAAATGGAAATCAGTAGGTGAAATAATAGACTGGGGTCAAAGCACAGCTGTCTGACTTACCTCTTTTCTATTGTCTTCCTCTTTGATTTTTGCACATATGGTTTTTGGTCTCTTCTGTGTTTGCATTGTGATAGTATTTATTCATTTTCTTGTATTGCCCTCACTTTGTTACCTCTTTCTTCACCTTTTCTAGGTGATTTCTCCCACTCTTATGTCCCTGCTTTGCCTTGTAACTAGGGCTTTGTTGTAGAGCTTTTCATCTTTCATAGTGAAGGCCTTGAAACAGATATAGGGTGGTTTTCTAACTTGAAGGGAATCAATGAGCTGGATGTTCCTGTCAGTTCTGTGGCTCCGATATGGACTGCATGGCTGCCTGTTCCTGCATGAGGGTAGAACGGCTCTACGGAGGGATCTAGACAGGCTGAGACCAATTGTGTGAGATGCAACGAGGCTCAGTGCCGGGTCTTGCACTTGGGTCAACAACAACCCCACGCGATGCTGCAGACTTGGGGAAGAGCGGCTGGAAAGCTGCCTGGCAAAAAAGCCCCTGGAGGTGTTGGTCAACAGCCAGCTGAATGTGAGCCGCCAGTGTGCCCGGGTGGCCAGTGTGCCCGGAAGACCAAGAGCATCCTGGCTTGTGTCAGAAATAGCGTGGCCGGCAGGACTAGGGAAGTGATTATTCCTACTGGTGTGGCTGCACCTCAAATACTGTATTCGGTTTTGGGCCCCTCACTACAAGAGAGGCATTGAGGTGCTGGAGCTTGTCCAAAGAAGAGCAATGAAACCGGTGGATGCTTTGAGAACAAGTCTTATGAGGAGCAACTGAGGGAACTGGGGTTATTTTTACAAGTAACAAGGGATAGGACCAGAGGAAATGGTCTGAAGTTGCGCCTAGGAGGTTTAGATTAGCTATTGGGAAGAATTTCTTCACCAGAAGGGTTATCAAGCACTGGAACAGGCTGTATAGGGAAGTGATTGGGTCACCATCCCTGGAGGTGATGAGCACATCAGTAATGTTGTTGGAAATAGGTTTCACAGAAATAGGTTGGAAATAGGTTTCACAGAATTCCGTATAAATTGTTCACATCTGTAAATGTTTATTCATTTAATTGTTCTGCTTTAGGCTGCTTTTATCCGCGATGTTATGATGCCTGGTGAATGGGATGTTTGTGTTACATCATATGAAATGGTAATTAAAGAGAAATCAGTCTTCAAAAAATTTAACTGGAGGTACCTGGTAATTGATGAAGCCCACAGAATAAAGAATGAGAAGTCTAAGGTAAACTCAAAATTATTTGATACTTTGAAGATAATTTGACGCAAAATTTTTCATGTGATTTGAGCAGATTAAATGTTAGGTGTGGTGTTTTTTGTTGTGGTTGTTTTTTTTTTTTGTTTGTTTGGTGGTAAATACAAAATTCATAAGTAGCTCATGGTCTTTAAATTTAGTTTCCATTGTTTCAGGTTTCAGAAACTGATGAAAATTCATTATGTTTAAATCTACATGATAGTGATAACTATTCATTGTGTTTCCAGCTGTCAGAGATTGTACGTGAGTTCAAGACGACAAATCGATTGCTGCTTACGGGAACTCCTTTACAGAATAACCTCCATGAGCTGTGGGCATTACTCAATTTTCTTTTACCTGATGTCTTCAATTCTGCAGATGTAAGTTGAGATTTGGAAGTACAGTCTTGTTCTTGTTATTTTGATTCTCAGGCTGCTTTCTGCAGAAGAGAATGACCAGTCGAATAAGAGACACATGGTGGGAAAGACCTGGATTTGGTAGAAGCTCTGTGGCTTACATAACTGTAGGCTACTCTTTTGGCTCTACCTAGTTAAAACAGTGCATTCAGTTAGTGCAGATAAAGCCTCAGGACAATAATAGCAAATGTGATACTTTAAATAGATCAAGAATTATGCAAAGTGGAACAAAATTTGGGAAAGCAATGCTGATTGAAGAATATGAAGCATCCAGATAGGCGTAAGCCTTTTTTTCGTTTAGAATTTGAGTAATCTTTCTCCTCTTTTACTATTAATGTTTCCTTGTACTTGTATTGCTTTCTTCCATTGTTTTTGCTCTGTTGTCCATCTCCTTTAGTTAAGGATTGTTTTCTTTTTCTTTTTTTTACCTTTTTGCTCCATCATTACATAAGCTCTGAGGGGAAGAACTTGGAGACTGCAATGATGAGTGTGGAAAACGCTTGTAAATTAAGCAGAGTAATAGTATTCTGTCTGTGGAGTTACTCAGTTGACTTGAATGTTACAACGTGTTGGGGAGCTGGCACAGAATTACAGACTGATTTTTCTTTCACTCATAGAAGTTATTTGTCTCAAGATCTGTGCTACTCTCAGCTGGAGTGAAAGAGTGTCAATATGTGTCTGTTAAAACTACAGATGATAAACTGTTCATACCAATTGTGCTGTTTCTCACCACAGGATTTTGACTCATGGTTCGACACTAAAAATTGTCTCGGTGATCAGAAACTTGTAGAAAGACTTCATGCTGTAAGTAATTAAAGCTGTAATCACGTGTCGTCGTTAGCATACACAGTGTAAAAAAGAAAAACAGATTATCTCTCAAAGCTGAGAAGATGAACATGAAGGTATATAGTTACAGAAATGCCCAGCAGAATTTTCATGAATTAAATATTGGAAAATTAAATTCCAGTTATGTACTGGGAGTAATAGATACTGCCTTCTGTAACATTACTGTTTGAAGCAGACAAAATGTGAAAAGAAATAATTTTGAGATCTTTTTTAAACCATTTGTTATTGTGAATATTATACTGGTGCACATGTCGTGCTAGTCTGAATAAAGGCATATTTTTACTTTTATTTTGCTGTGCATGAGATAAAAGATGTTTTTCATCATACAGTAACAAAACAAATTAAAAGGAAGTAAAACGTAGATTGCTTATCTTTGAAATATTGGTGTATTATGTATGCACTGCTAATGGAAATGAAACGGAGCTTATGTTAAAAGATAATAAATAGATTTTATAAACTTACAGGTTTGGCCCTTGCTTAGGATAACAACCAGGATGAATATGGCAATCTTTATGCAGTGTTACATAGCTTATTAGTGAACTTAGCCTATTAGTGGACAACTTTATTTTGCAGATTTTAGTAGAATTTTTCTGAAGGAGTCACCATGACAGCAATAGATATTGGCTAGTCTGAATAAATATCAGATAATTGAATCTGTTAATTTTGTATTTGAGGCAATCAATTTTCTAAATTTATCTATGGAAAAATTCTTAATTTCTGCAGGTTTTGAAGCCATTTTTATTACGTCGCATAAAAGCTGAAGTAGAAAAGAGTTTGCCTCCAAAGAAGGAAGTAAAAATTTATCTTGGGCTCAGCAAAATGCAGAGGGAATGGTGAGTTATTTACATCAAAGTAAGAATCTTTTTCTGATGAAGAACACTACAGCTCTGCACACTGTTGTGTTTTGTTTTTGTTGGTTTGTTTTTTTTTTTTTTTGTAGTTGCATGTTAAGACAGTCAGATGGAGAAGCCTATTTATAGTTGTCTTTGGGGCTTTATTTAAAGATACAGAAGTTAAAAAGAGCTCAGGAAGGATAATGAAAAGGGTTGGGAGGAAGAAAGCAGAAACTTATTTTCTTTTCTTAATTTTATTTGAAAGAACGTATGCCTGCGAAGTTTCCTCCTTTGATGCGAGTATGTATGCACTAGTAAAAGTCTGAGCTGAAATTAAAATAAAACCTGAGAAGCCACATACCTAGAAGAGATGTGACAAATGGAGCCAGGTCAGTGTAGCAGCTTCAGTCAAATATATGATCTCTCTAATCCACTTTGTAGTTCTAAAGTGGAACTGTAAGTTAACCCATTAAATGTCAGATCATTGTCACTCTCAGCCAAATTGCCTTTCATGTTTAGGTATGGATTTATAAATTCTTAGTCTCAGTCAGACATTTTTGCCAAGTTTTGTAATAATATAGCTCATTATTGTATAAACAAAGCGAACTCCCACATCCAGAAATAACTAATTGGGGTATTACAGGGTTTCATTCATTGTTTAAATATAAAATAAAAACTGAGAATTGTTCAAAACTGCCTGTAAAACTTTAGGTATACGAGGATCTTGATGAAAGATATTGATATCCTGAATTCAGCTGGGAAAATGGATAAGATGCGTCTGCTGAATATTCTGATGCAGCTGCGGAAGTGCTGTAACCATCCTTACCTGTTTGATGGTGCTGAGCCAGGCCCTCCTTACACCACTGACACCCATCTCATCACTAATAGTGGTAAAATGTTAGTTCTGGATAAACTGCTAGCAAAACTCAGAGAGCAAGGTGAGTGCAGTTTATGAACAGTAGTGATCTGAATGCCTGTTGTAAGTAAACTGCCTTTCAAAAACTGCATGGGTTCATTCTTGTTTTTCCTCCAGTGAATGCATTCGTTACTTTCAGTGAGTTTGGTTGTTTGGTTTTTTAAAATCATTTTTCTGTAGATCTTAACACATGGAGGGAAGGAAGTCTTACGGGAATGATGAGGAAGACTAATAATATTGAGAAGTAGGAGGAAAGGAAGAGCAGAGCCTCCTTTCTGCTGTCTTTAAGAAAATTTCTGTTGAGAGGATTAGTTTGTCTGTGCATGTCAGTCGTCAGCTACTTATATTATCATGGTTTTAAGTGTTCTGTTTCTTCAGCTGTTTATTTCTTCTATATAAATTATCAAATAACCTGTCTTGAGGAGAAGTTAAGTAAATACTAGAAAAGTGACTTCAGAAGAAAGATTTACTTGAGTAAGTTAGGCATAGTACAGAATATTTCACAGGAATTATTACTCATGATCTATAGTAGGCTCTGTGATAAGATTAATGTGTGTTCTGGTTTTGCTAGTGAGGGGGGGCCAATGACAAAACCTTCTGTGGTGTTCTCTCAGGTTCCAGAGTTCTACTTTTTAGTCAAATGACTCGCTTACTTGATATTTTGGAGGACTATTGCATGTGGCGTGGATATGAGTACTGCCGACTTGATGGACAGACGCCACATGAAGAAAGAGAGGTGAGAAAGTTGATATATAAACAAGAGATTTCTTTGATAACATATTAGGTTATTAAGAAATTATTTACATATATATACATGCAGCTACGTCATTGTTTAAAGTAAAGCAAAAATGCTGCAGTTTAAAAAGGCTGTTATGGGCATATGTGTTTTCCTAACCACAGTCCACAGTAAAGCAGGTTTCATCTGTGCCTCAGCTAAATGAAAAATGGAATATTTTGGTGGACTCTGAATGGATTTTTCCACCTCTGCAAGCCTACAGCTTCTTACTTCTATTAAAAATTGGTTTTGCTGTGAAAATTCTGTGAATTCTGTGAATTTCAAAGAAATTTAATTGAAAAGCCACCAACACGTTGGAAGCTTGTTTGAAAACTCCTGTGCTTTAATGACACCTTTTTTCTTTTAGGAAGCAATAGACACATTTAATGCTCCCAACAGCAGTAAATTCATTTTCATGCTGAGTACCAGAGCTGGAGGTCTTGGAATTAATTTGGCAACTGCTGATGTGGTTATTCTCTATGATTCAGACTGGAACCCTCAAGTAGACCTGCAAGCCATGGTGAGTTAACAACGTGTTTGTTTGTAAAATTGTCAGTTTTGTTTTGTATAAGTGTTTCCAGAACTTGCATTTTTGTTATTTTTCTTTACATTTTGTATTTAATACCAAGAAACTAAGGGGTTGAATAAAAAGGGCATGAACAGAATTGTGCAAGAAACTGTAGCTTTTTCTCTGTAAATATGTCTTAATTATTTTCATAATTGAATAAAGTTACTTGTATTAAAATACTGTATAAATATTGTTTATCCGTATAATTATTCTTAATTATTTTTCCAGAAGACAACAGTAAATGAATAACAGAGGGCCGTTTCCAAAATAATAGCAAAGAATTAAACGCATGCAGCTTAATTTTCCTCCCTTTTGGGAAGCTTATGCTTTTGCAACCCACCTTGTTTCTGCATCAGTGTAAAATCATTCTGTGGTGACACCAGGGAAAAAAAAAACCCTTATCTTTGGGTTAAACTTACTAAAATCCTCTCTTTCTGAGTGCTGAATATAAATTGTAGACTTGATTTTTTTGTTGTTGTTTGTTTGGTTTCATGTGGAATAAAAATCGCATGATTCTTCTTGCATGATTGAGGGAGTGGGGCATTTGTGCTGTGGTTTGTGGGGGATTTTCCGTTTTTGTTCTGTTTGTTTGTTTGTTTTTTTAAATGCCCTTAAATTCATCAAATATTTACTGTGAATAACTCATCCTTTCGATATGCATGCTGACTACTGGTAGTAGACTGACTCCCTGGAAACTGATGAGTGTGATTTGTGAGCTTTATTTGGATTTTCAGGAGCAAATTAGTATTATACAGGAGAGTAAAAGATTTAACGACTCATGTTTAAAGGACAGTCAGAAAATCCTGGTACTGATAGCTTGAAGGCCAGCTGTTTAACTTTTCTTATTAAAGAGGACAAATTAATATTTTTATTCATGTATTCCAGAGAGAGTAAACACGTTTTGTTACAAATAAGTAGAGTGTGTTAGTCGTACAACCTCATTTGCTGTGTATTATACCTGTACTATGTGAGCTGCATGTTGGTGGTTCAATGTAGCTGGCTTGGGACAACTGTAGTATTGAAGCTGTGGTGCATGGAATTCCTCATGGAATTAATATGCTCGAGCCAGGGATGCCAAAATTTCAATACCTGTGTCAAGTGGGGGAATTAGTTAGAAAGCAGGGCAGCTGTGTGTCTGTAATGTCGTGTCTCCACTTCCCAATTGCAGTCTAGACAGACATTCAATTATTATCTTAATTTACAGTGAGGTAGATGCACTTACTGCTATAGAATGACCCAAACTTAAAAGGTGTAATAGCCAGATATAAGAAAATATTAATGTACTGGTTTTACATTTTTGTATACTTTTAAATAAGCAAGGAACCAAGAAATACATGCTAGTTTCAGTCTGCTGTTTCTGCTGTATAGCAAGCTAACTGTCTATTGCCTGTGAGTTTTTGTTGCTGAACACTCATTGATTTATGTTTGTTAGGATCGTGCGCATCGTATTGGTCAAAAGAAACCAGTACGGGTGTTTCGACTAATCACTGATAATACTGTTGAAGAGAGGATTGTAGAAAGAGCTGAAATAAAACTGAGACTGGACTCTATAGTTATACAACAAGGTATCAACTGCTATATATGTTTGTCTGCAACAGAATTGTTCAGTCCCTTAAAGTATGGGTTAAATAACTGTACAGATGTACAGCATGAGAGAAAGCAGGCCTTGTGTATAATAGCAGTACACTACATCAACCTAAGAAACTGTAATGTATAAATTATTCACTTGTTCAGCTGAAATTTTTTGAGGAAAAATTTGTTTTCCTAAATAATGTGGGCATAGACTTAAACTAAGACTCTAAATGGGGAAAGCAAACTACAGCTGAATTGTTATTTGTGGTATGTTGGAAAGCAAAAAAAAAAAAAAAAAAAAAAAAAAAAAATTCCATGACAGATATATATACATGTGCTTCTTTTCACATATGAATTTACTTAAAACTGCTTTGTGTGTCTTTGTTCAGAAGCTCTTGAAGAATAGTTTATCCAAAACTAAGGTTCTCAAGCTAAGTTTGGAAGGTTGTACTTCTAAAAGAATGGGCTACAGAAAGGATGACGGTCAAAATTTTGATGGTCTGTTAAGAGGTGAAATAGAATAAGTGAAATTTTGGGACAGAAATTAGAACTTTGGGAAGAATATTGAGAGATTTGGGTTGAAATCAGAGAATTGAGTGTTAAAAGTCTTAAGTACTTCTTAATGGTTTTTACGGAATACTTTGTCATCGTTCATCTGGAAATAGGATTTTGATCTTAAAAGTTCAGCTAACTTTGTAAGACTATGATCTTAAACATAAAATTTGGATTATCTGAATGTGAAACATTCTTTGTTAGGCTTGATCCAAAGTTGATTTGATTTTTTTTTTTTTTTATTAGTTTTCCCTGAAGTTCCCAATTTCTGTTTATTTTCAGCTCAAGTGAAACGTAATTTCTTCTGTATGGTTCTTTTGTTTTTCCTTTCTTATTCTGCCTGTGAACTAAAAAAATCCGCTGTTTGCATGGTCCTAGTAGAACTTTTGTGTTATAACTTTCAATATGTTTCTTCTAATTTTAGGAAGGCTCATAGACCAGCAGTCTAACAAACTGGCAAAAGATGAAATGCTGCAGATGATCCGGCATGGAGCCACACATGTTTTTGCTTCCAAAGATAGTGAGCTGACAGAAGAAGATATAACCACTATTTTAGAAAGAGGTGAAAAGAAGGTTAGACAACAGCTTCGTACAGAATTCAGAATGTGTCAAACATTAAATATATATGTACAAAATATAAATTAAATCTGATTATGTATATCTATTTTTATGCCCAACTGTTACTTTACTACTCATAAATATTTCAAAGCTTATGGAAGTTTTGTAGGAGTAGTTACAATAATTTTCAAAGTTCAGATTGTGTGCACCATATCTTAAGCTCTACTTATTTTGTGGGCTTTTAGAAAGATGTAAATTTTATGCCAACAATCATAATAGGCACAAAACCTTTATGGAACTTTAATAGGGATTGAGTAGCTCTGTGGAAAGACGAGCTCCAAAGAGTTGGGCATAAATTTAATTTAAACTTAAAAGTTAAATTGTACAGTTGTAGGGCTACATCCCAGCATAATAAATTTAGTTTAATGGAAATTCTTGGAATCAGATTGTTCAAAATTGAAAAGCACTTTGGATGTCCTGTCCTTACAAGAAGAACGTAAGTAAAATTCTAAATCAGAAAAAGACATTGAGAATGTTTTGATAATGATGAAAGCTGTTTTGTTTTTTTTTTTTTTTAAATCAGAAAAGATAAAACAGCTTGAGTGAGCCTAAAAGTATCTTTCTGTATTTTTAGACAGCTGAAATGAATGAACGATTGCAGAAAATGGGGGAGAGTTCCTTACGAAATTTCACGATGGACACAGAGATGAGCTTATACAACTTTGAAGGTGAAGATTATAGAGAAAAACAAAAGGTAATTTTTCTTTAAGACTTTAGTTTAGAGATACAAGCATAAAGACTGTACTAGAAATATTATGGCTATAAAGTTTATTCTAGGGAAGTAAGAAGCTACTGAAAAATTCACTTAGCTCTGCAGAAGCATCAATATTCTGAATTTTTGTTAAATTGGCTTTCAGCACCACTGTTTTGCTTCATGATGAAATCTGATAGTATTGCTCAGATTTTGTCCTTTCTGCACTAAAACCACTGTTGCATCCTACTGTACTGCTGCAGTCAGAATTATTTTACTGCCACGTAACTAAGAGGGAAAAACAGGCCTGAGAATGATTTTTATATGTGGAACTTGAACGTAAGTCTTTTTTGCAGTGAAGGTTTTAGTCACAAGCATTAATGTGAACTGTTTGTACAACAATTTGCCTAATTATAGAAGGATCATCCAAACAAAGAGGTATTACTCAGGGTCCCACAACGTTATGTCTGCATCTCTGTTTTGTGTAGGATGTATAGTCAAGATAGTCTTAAGGTCTTGTCTGGAATCCGATATGTGAACTCTTTGTTAACTACAAAATGCCCTTCTAACTCACATTTCTTATATCACCTAGTTATAATCGACTATAATTTCTAGCTTATTTTTGAGCTCTGTTACAGTATCCATATTGTTGAGCACAACTGTTAGATTTGCTATGCAAAATTACTTCCTGTTTTGAGGTGCCGCATTAGTGATTATTTTTGTGGCTTTAGGAAAACATGCAATTGCTGTCATATCTTTTTATTTTGTTCTGCCTGTAGCTGAGCATGATGGAATGGATAGAGCCTCCAAAACGAGAACGCAAAGCTAATTACGCAGTTGACGCTTATTTCAGAGAAGCTCTACGTGTTAGTGAACCAAAAGTCCCAAAGGTAAGAAGTTGGCAAGTATGGAGAGGTCTTTATGTTGTTATTTTGCTCTTCATGTTCCATCCCCTGCACGCACATTCATTTTCTTAGCAGTACAGGGTATTTGCAAAGTGATAGATTGCCACTGATGCTGAATTATGGCAGTTTTACTGCATAGAAATTTAAGCTTCTATAGTGATAATGTACCTTTGTATTTTTGAAGGCTCCACGACCTCCAAAACAACCAAATATTCAGGATTTCCAGTTTTTCCCACCACGGTTATTTGAACTTCTGGAAAAAGAAATTCTGTATTATCGTAAGACTATAGGATATAAGGTAATGCTTTTTCTTTCTTCAAATTAGTGAAATGTATTTGTATTCCTCTCTGCAGATTTACTGCAACCTTGACAATGAAGTGAATGATACTGCAGCTAAAAAATATACCGTTCTGGTCTTATGTTTTGCAAAGTGCTTCTCAGTGTGATGGAAACTGCATAAAACCTCTGTTCTCCTTTTTCTGTCCCACTGTGGAACAGAAAAAGTAATCTGTAATTCCTTCCTTCATTAAAATTTTCATATCTGTGTAGCTCTGTGGGTTTTGTGGTGGGTTCCTAACAATCAAATACAGTAGAAAAAGGAAGACAGTTCTGATGCTTTGTATACTTCTCAAAACCAAAAGTGTGATATGTGCTCTAGGCTGAGAAAATAGTTTCTGGCTAATATAAGATCACCTTCCAGGGTATGATATTCTCTTGTTATAACTTTCGTATATCTTGTGCAGAAAGTAACTTCAGGTAATGCTGAAGTTGACTTTGTGTTGATATAAAGGTAAGTAAAGTGACATCAATTTTCCTTACATTTTTCTGGGATATAAAGTGTTTAAAGGTGTGGAGAGGTCTGAATGTATTACTACAAAAAGAAAACCAGACAACAGACTTACCTTTTTTTTTTTTTTTTTTTTTTCCTCTTTTCTTCCTACTATGCATTTGCTGAATTTCTCCCTCTTCCCTGTTGTCATTACTGGATAAGCAGTGAACATGGATTCTGTTTTGATGTTGATCTTCATTACTTGCACCAGTATTGACTGAGTAAATCAAATGGATCCCCTGCTTCCAGACATATAACTAACTTTAAAAAGCCCTGTGTGTCATGGCAGGTTGCAGCAAGAAGAAATAACGTGTAAAATGTGTTGGGGAACATAAACTTGTCATACAAAGCAGTGGATAGGAAATTGGTGTTGTAAAACAGTACAGTTAGTGTTAGCAAAATATATTTTTAAGAAAAAGCAGATGTCTTAGCATCTAGTTTGAAGCAAAAATAATTTTATGTGGATGGCAGAATAGAATTAAGATAAGAATTAAAGGAAGAATAATGAGCTTAGGGAAAGAAATTGTTCAATTAATGCTCCAATGAGAACTGCTAATGTTGACAGTATGCGTATAAAAAGAGAGGTGTTTCAGTCCTCTTCATGAGATCTGTCAGACTGCATAGGTTGAACATGTTATGTTAAAAACTTCCTATGACTGTTTACTGGTGGTGAAAGTGATAAATATAATTAAATTTGTTCTACTTCGAAATGAAAGTATAACTTCCCATCTGAAGAGAGTTTATTATTAAAACTGAAGACTGCCGTGAATGATATCAGAAGGTATCAAAGAGCTAGAGACCAAGCTTTACATGTCAGTCTTAAACCACCAAAGCCAAGAACATTTCTTAGCCAGATGTTGAAAACAGCCCTTAACTTCCTTTGCCCTTTGCTGCAGACATATGTAAGGTCTCCAGAATCTTTACTGGGTACTGGTTTCTGACTTGTTCACTGTTATGTGGTGTGGAGTTGCAATGCACAGTTTTAAGGTCACAAATACTAAATTGGTGTCAGTGTAGAGAGGGACAGAGGAAATGTTGGTTAGGCTTTGTTTACATAATGTTGTCTGTCTGGCCCTTACTTGGGGGCATAGCTTTATAGAAAACCTTGCAGAACTTAATATTTCACTGTAAGTCATTGTGTGTAGAAGTAGTGGGTATGGGGCATAACAAAATTACAACATACATTTGACCAGATCTAGTCCTGTTTTTGGGAGGAAGAGTTTAAGCAATAAGATTCAAATCTAGGCAAAACACATTTCCTAACTGTTGTGCAGATGACTGCTTTAATATTTAATAGTTGTAAAAACTGTATTTTACAATTTACGTGTATTCTGCAGTGTTTTTCACTGAAGTTTCGTGAAGAAAAAGTGAATAGGACCCTTTTGTTCCTTGAAGATAAACTTTACATTAAGAGCTTGTGAGACAAGAAGGAACAAGCATAGATAAGTGGCAGTATTTGATACACCACTTTGTCCTGAAGGGTTATATTTTCATTTTTGCAACAGTTTTGTAGATACTGATTAAAATATTCTGGTAGTTACTTTTAAAAAATACTTTAACTGTGGTTTGTTTTCTTCGAGGTAGCCAAGGTGTGGGGTGGTGTGGTGGTGGGTTTTTTTTTGTTTTTGTTTTTTTTTTTGTTTAGATTTGTTTTTTTGTTCTGTGGCAACAAACGCTTAGTGGGTGTGGACTATAGCAGTCTGTGAGATCTAAGATATGCTTATAAATTGTATACCAAGGTAAATAGAAAAGTTCACAGTCTCCTTTATTAACATTACTGCTTATTGGTACCTCTGGTTTTAGGTCCCCAGGAATCCTGACCTCCCAAATGCAGCTCAGGTGCAGAAAGAGGAGCAAAAGAAGATAGATGATTCTATGCCTTTGAATACTGAGGAAACTGAAGAGAAAGAAAAGCTTCTAACACAGGTAAAATAAAACTAGCTGAAGTATTTAATAATATATTTTTACTAGTATGAAATACAAATACTAATAATGATAAATAGAAATGGATAAAGAATAAAGCACACAATGTGTAATGGTTTTGCTTTAAAGGACCTTTCCTGTCCTTGAACAAGTTTATATCTCGGCCACCTACTATTTCCTTGAATGTCTGTAACCTTTCCTAGATAAGGACTTGTGTAGTAGACGTTCTACCCAGCAACACATGCAGAAATCCCATCAGTGAGTTTCTTATATATGCGTCTGCCTTGCACGGTTTTTTACTCAAGAAGGATTTGAATCAGAGAGTACAAGCCTTGTATCAATGTATATGATATTTACACAGATGTATAAGACATGTTACTTCCATTAATTTTGTCCCAGTTGGGTTGTTAGGCATGTTCCTTTTATACTGGGGTTGAATCCCTGTCACTGGCTAGTTTCTTGATTTTTTTTTTTTTTTTTTTTTTGATTGTTATCCTGCTGAGTAGGCATATTAAAAAAATAATTGTTAAGGAGAAAGTTTTTGAGACACACCTAACAGAAGTTTTTGATTCAGAAAACTTTCTGTGAAGGAGTTGGGCTTAGTGTACCTTGAGAAGAAATTTGGAAGGTCGCATTTAGACTGTTGATTTAAGATGTTAATAGCAGAGGAAATATTTAAACTGGTACTGATACGCATGTCAGTACTGCTGTTAATGATTAAAAAGAAATGTTTGTATTGTGTATATTAGACTCCTTGTAAAGATGCTGTCTAATTGTGGAGTGAGCTCATTCAGCTGGAGAACTGACAGAGTTCCTTGTAGATGTATTTCTGTGATGAAAGAACTCAGTGCAGTACAAATCGCGGTTAAGGCATGTGATTTTCTTGTTTTTTTGTTTATTCTTGATGTTTTCTCCTTTACCTGTCTTTAAATTGTAATGTCTCATTCTTGGATATGTTTTTGTGCATTGCATCTCACTTAACTCTTGTTCAGTTTTGGATTAATTTCTTTGGTACATAACAAACTTTCTCTTTGACAGTGCTATAAAGTTTCCGTTTGACTACATCTTTTTTGGACTAGAGATTGTTTCTTGACATAATTATGCTTTCATCCAACTGTTTGTCTGGCTCAAGGTTTGTAAATGTCCAAAGTAGGAGCTTCTTGCTTTAAATACTTGCACTACTCTAAGAACTTGTAATGACACTTGCATTGCTGTACCCTGTACTCACTCCTAAGATGTTTGTTGCTTGTATCTGCAGAGTGGTGACTTAAAATTACAGTGACCTGTCACTGAGCTTGTTTCTTTGGAGAAGAAAATAGAAGTTTAAAAAGAGCGTAGAGTAAAAAGCTCTTAGTAATGCATGTGAAGTCATTCACAAAAAGAACTCTTTAGACTTTTAATGATTCGATAATAAACCCTGGATAATACAAGTTTATGGAAATCCTGAAAGACCGTTAACCACTGTAATTATGTGACATTGCAGAGGCATCGCTGCTTGGAGCAAATGATACACATGTAAGACAAAATTTTGCAAAATGTTTCCCTTCTACCTAGTAATGCCTTCTTGATCTCTTGCTGCTTTCAGGGCTTTACAAATTGGAATAAAAGAGACTTTAACCAGTTTATTAAAGCTAATGAGAAGTACGGTCGTGATGATATAGACAATATTGCCCGTGAGGTGGAGGGAAAGTCACCTGAGGAGGTCATTGAATATTCAGGTTTGTGATATTTTGAAATGTATTTCTTAATCATGTGTTATCGTCATTTTTGCTACGTGTTCTTTTAAAATTACAAAATGTAAAATTTGGGTATGTGTCAGAATTTTTTTAAAAGTACATGATGGTTCTTTTCAGAAGACTTAATTCTGTTAAAAAGGTTGAATTTGCAGCATATAAATATGCCTTCAATGACCTTTATCCGTCCTTAGTCAAAGTGTAGAACTTGGTATCGCTAATTTACATTGACAGCATGGTCTTGTGGAATCATGAAGTTGCCTTATAGTGGCAACATGATTCTTTATGCTGTGAGTATATTTGCTACTTCAGCTAGTACACTGTACCTTTTGTCTTTTGTATTTATACAATGCTTTTTAGTTTGTGCAGAATTCTTCCTCTTTCATCCTTGGATTTAATTTTACTAAACACCTTCATAAAATTTAACTTTGCAACCTTCTTTCTGTAGCTTAAAAAGGAAGAGCTCCACAAAACTTCCCTTTTATAGTGTTGAATTTATTTTGGATTGGCTAAAAGATGTCACTGGAGAAACCACAAGTTACTAGCTTTTATAACAGCTAGATCAAGTAGTCTCTGACCTTAGAGATAGCTAGTGAAAACTGAAATAGGAATCTTTGATAGACTGGCAGCTCTAACCTGTTTCACCACAGTAGTGAAAAGCTATCCTTAAAAGTAACTTTTTTCAGAGTTTTACATGACTACAATTAATTATGTTTAATGTAAACTTTGTTACAGTTGTTACTAGACCTTTGCTTATAGATAACTTTTAAAGACATTGAATCAAGGGTCTGTGCAAGTTGATTTCTTGGCTGGCGTAGTGAAAGGGAGAGCATCAGCAAATCTTTAAAGATTTGATGGGACCACAAACTGCATTCCTATTTTTGCTGGAGTGCCTCAACTGAGTAAAGTAGTAAGAGCAGAGGAAAAGACCCTATTTTACAAATTATGTTTTGTGTTTTTAGCTGTTTTCTGGGAACGTTGTAATGAACTACAGGACATTGAGAGGATTATGGCTCAGATTGAACGAGGAGAGGCAAGAATTCAACGGAGAATCAGTATCAAGAAAGCTCTCGATGCCAAAGTAATCATTGCAGGTTTTTTTTTGTTTGTTTTTTTTTTTTTTTGTTGTTGTTGCTTTCTGCAGCTGACTTCTTCCAAGTTCCTTGAGAAAGGGAATAGTTAGGGGTGGGACCTCTATCTTTTTTTATAGAGAATATTTTGTATACTATGTATCAGTAATCTGCACTAATATGTAATAAATCCCTGATGTAATACTGTATGTTTAATAGTCCTTATTTTTTGTTTTGCATTCAGATTGCAAGGTATAAAGCACCTTTTCATCAGTTGCGTATTCAGTATGGAACAAACAAAGGGAAAAACTACACAGAAGAGGAAGACAGATTTTTGATATGCATGTTACACAAAATGGGCTTTGACAAAGAAAATGTGTACGAGGAACTAAGGCAGTGTGTGCGCAATGCTCCTCAGTTCAGATTTGACTGGTTTATCAAATCTAGGACTGCAATGGTAGGTATCAGTTACATGGGCTAAGTCATTGTGTGAAGTATCTTTTTCCTTTTTTTAAGCACCATTACATAAAATTTGGATTTGTGCCAGAATATTGGAGCCTAGGAGACAAGTGCTGAAAGAATAACTTTGGAGTTTATTCTCATTTCTTGTTTTTAGTAAAATAATCTTTTCCCTTAGTACAGCAAACAGTACAGCTGAAACAAACAGATTAGAAAACCTGCCAAGCTGAAGTCCCATGTTATCCAAAGGGATTAATGCAGAGGTAGACTATCCTTACAAATATCCTTGTTCCTTTTATTGCAAACTAAAAGTTTTACCAAACAATGTCTCTTTAAAATATGACTGCTGTTCAGAATTATTGGACGATATTAAAGAATGAAAACATCGGAATTATATACTGGGAGAAAAGAACAAGTTTTCTAATATTGGAACTTAATTTCTAAAAGCATGAGGAAACTTAGTGATTCGTGTAAGAATCGTTGAAACAATTGGTTTAAAATGCATTTTGTAGTTGTGAGTAAGGACTATCACATGCAAATGCTTCAAATTTTATGAAGATTTTGTTCATATTTCAAGAATATAATACAAGTTTGATAGCCAGTAGATGTATTCTGAATTTTAGCTGGTTTTTTTTTTTTTTTTCCTTTCTCTATCTGAAGACCAGAGCCATTCTTTTTTAGTTTAATCATTAAGTGGGAAGTGGTAACACTAACAGGAGCTTTAGTGGTTGCAAACAGTAAGCAGTGCAGGTACCAACCTCAGAATACTGGACTCTCATAATGAG
Organism: Chlamydotis macqueenii; assembly: GCF_036417535.1. Lineage (NCBI taxonomy): Eukaryota > Metazoa > Chordata > Aves > Otidiformes > Otididae > Chlamydotis > Chlamydotis macqueenii. The sequence goes on from NC_141566.1 coordinate 4,677,294, forward strand.
AACAAGCTGTTAGCTCTGCCTTGGAATTTCTGCTGAGATATCCCCTAATTCAGTTCCTTTTTCTTACGAGTAAAATTTGTAAGTCTGTGCACCTTATGTAAGAAACACACACCTGCATTTTCATGTGAATGTATTTACATGGGAAAAATGTCCTTCCAAATTTTTTTTTATAATACCAGAAATGAATTCATCTTACTCGCGAGTAGGACCTTTTTTTGTCTACTTAACTACAAAACCATGTTGGTCATGGCTGATACAGAAGAGTGGAGCACACTGTCCCTTATACAGCTGTTGTAGATTCTCCCCGTTGTCTTGTAAGCAAATTTCTAATTAAATGCTGTGCTTCAATCATGTAACTTAAAAAAAAAAAATCCAGATTTGTATACAAAATTACATTTAAGTGTTTTAGTCCAGCAATTGCAGAACCACTGTGCATTATTGTTTACTGTCTTTGTTTTCTGGCCTCAGGATTTGTTTATAAAATGTTCTGTCAGAGTTCTGGGTACTGTACTAAGAATAAATAAAACATAGGATAAAATATTTAAAATGTGTATTTGAACAGGTGGGAATATTTGCTTTTCCCAGTGCTATTTATAATTATGCAATACAATTTCTGCTTGATGTTTCACCAATTAAAGTGTTTCTGGATAGTGCAGCCGTTAGCCCTTAATTAAAGAGAATTACAAGCTTTACTTGCTAAAATGTCTGTCTGAAGAAGTACTGGATTTTAAAATTATGTCCATAAAGAGAGAAACCTGCGATGTGTAGTCTATTATGAATTTTCTTTTAAGTTGTCTTTGGAGGAATCAATTTAAGTGAATCTTAGAAATGGGTACTAGAAATTAAAAATGTAGCTTAGTTGACGTGTAGTTAAGTCAGGGTAGAGTTAAATATTCAATTTAAATCTTCTTGCAGATCCCTATGTTCAGTATTCTTTTCTTTTTTTTAAAGGGAATAGGAATCATTTGCTAAAGCGTAGAAATGTGTTCTGTGGTGTCTAATGCTGAAATTGAGGCACTGGGAATATAGTGAATCTTTTGGCTTATGTTTCCTCTTAAAATTCTGTCCATTAATATTAATATTTTTAGTTTTTCTGCTAATACAGTGTTAAAAAAAAGTAGTATGAAAATACAAAGCTGAAGTAATCTTTCAATGTGCATTTAATTTTCTTAAATGTTTTACATTGTCATGATATGTTGTGGTTTTGTATTGTTTAGTGGTTTGTGACTTTGTAACTGCCAACCACTGATATATTTTGTGTAGTCAAATATTCTGACATTTGAGGAAGTGTTAATTTATGTAGGTCCATATTGCACTTGCTTTGTAATTTTTATGAAGAAATGAGCTGGAAAGTCACTTCGTACCAAGAATAATGAACCAACTATAAATACAAATCTTTTTAAAGGGGTAAAGAGTAAGTTCAGTGGAAGTGGGTAAAACTTCTTAGAATACTGAAATTCACATGTGATCTCAAAATTACCCATTATTACATTGAAACTGATATGAAACAAGATAGAAAGGGCAGCATAATTCTGAAAAGGACTTACCAGGCTCTTTGAGAAAACTTTGCGTTTTACTAACCACTAGATGTCTCTTGAATTCCATGTAAATAGCTGATTGATTTTCCATCTTCTTGTTTCTGTTTCTTCTCCTTCTGAAGCTTTCTCTTCAGAAAATAAAAATTCTACTTCATTTATTTATTACAAAAACAGATGGTTTATTCAAAATGTAAGTTTTCAAAGAGATTAAGAGTGCCTAAAAATGTAATTATTTTTTTTTAATTGAGCACAGAGGTTTAAATTTTTAAGTTTAGTTGTTATGTTTTTTTTTTTATTTCTGTCTGTGCAGGAAGGATGCAAAACATCATGGCAGTACTGAATTGTGTATCTGTTTTCTGAAGTCATAAATTATGCATATTGTCTTTTACCTTTCTGCAAACCGTACCCAGTATAAGAGAAGTGTCTCCTTTGTAAATACAGGAATATACAGGCCTGTTGACAGAGCTTAGGACTACTTTCACTCCCAAGTCATCATCTCTGCCTTCAGTCATGCAGAAGATGATGGTTCAGTGCTCCCATCTTATTTATTGCAATACTGGTCTTTATAGCTATGAAGGGGTGAGCAAAGTACATCTTATCTCTTTCCATCCTGAGGAGAAAAGTAATCAGGGCACACTGAATAAAATCTCATCTCTAAAGGTGCAAGGCATTTTCAACTTTCAAGTGTATTTTTATAGTAATAAAATGGAATGGGCCAGTCCATATTGAAATTTCAGTAGCTCAATGCAGGATTTTTCGTGTAGATTCTCCCCGATGGTAGATGTAGGAGAAACCTGTGTGCATGTCACATCTTGCTGTCAGCTGCTTCTGTGATTCTCCAGAGAAAATTGGTTTTGAGTCCATCCTCTGTCCACAGCATGTTGTTCTGGTGTGGTAGTCCACTCCAGTCCAGATTGGAAAGTCTAACCATGAGCCTGTACACTTCAATAAATTTATGTATTTATGCAAGCATTTTTCCCCAAGAAAGAGGAGGATTTTTCTTAGTGCTTTAGGCAAATGGATCAAGGTTATTTCTTAGTCATTTCTGATTAATTGCCTGTCTTGAATTTAACACAGTTTCTCATACACTAGAAAAGATCTAACTGATTGTTCGTATGGAGCAGTTTGTCATCAGTCATTACCTACAGCTCCTAAGTCTGTGAGTGCAACGTACACAAGTCTAAATGATGTAGAATGCTTCTGCCATGTTGACAATCATCTTTCTACTTCTTTTTATCATCTCTATTGATCTATGGTGTGTAGGGTTTTGTTCAGAGGCTGTTTTTTGTTCTGTTTTCCTATGAAGACAGACTGAGAGAGCTGGGGTTGTTCAGCCTGGAGAAGAGAAGGCTCTGGGGAGACCTTTTTGTGGCCTTTCAGTACTTAAAAGGGGCTTATAAGTAGGATGGGGAGGAACTTTTTAGCCTGTTGTGATAGGACAAGGGGTAATACCTTTTAAACTGGAAGAGGTTAGATTTAGACTAGATATAAAGAAGAAACTTTTTACAGTAAGAGTGGAGAAGCTCTGGAACACATCACCCAGAGAGGCTGTAGATGTCCCGTCCCTGGAAACATTCCAGGCCAGGTTGGACGGGGCTCTGAGCAACCTGATCTGGTTGGAGACGTCCCCTCTCCTTGCCAGGGGATTGGACTGGATAGGCTTTAAAGGTCCCTTCCAACCCAAACCATTCTGTGGTTCTGTTTGGGGATGCAGTGTATGTTGAGATGGCTTGCACTTGAGTTTTCTCAGACTTGTTGCCTTTTTAATCTTAAAAACTGTTGTGTGGGTGGAATTTGAGGGTTTTTATTGGTTGAAGTGAGAGTATTTTAGCTCAAGACTGTCACATTCTAGGGCGCAAGGGTAGTGCCCTAATTTATGATTGAACCTGTACTGTGGATGTGCGGTTACTTTTACAAAGATGCATTAGAAATAAATCATTATAATACTCTATTTGCAAAACTACATCCACTGAGACTGTAATGTTTTCAGTAGGGAGTTTTAAAGAAAAATGTCCTGAAGAATTTAATCTCTTTTTAATTTTTTTTTTTTTTTCCTGTGGTAAAAAAATTCATGTGGTGGCAGGATTCTGTGTCCATTCTGAATTACACAGCTTTCACCCAAGGCCATGGAGCACCCTTCATAGAGGAATCTGTGGAAACTGTAGAACTTAAGGAATGTGGTTAAGCTTGAGGGTATTAACATCTCAAAGATGAGCCATATGATTGACTGTTTTCAGAACGTTCAGGATCAATAAACCGTGCAGGCTGCATTGTTTTCCATCATGTAACATGATGGCTGAGGCAATATACAGATGACAGATGCTGAGAAAGTACAGACTGATTCCTGGGCAAAAAGGTCACCTGTTCACTTCATTGCAAGTAGACCAGTTGGAGGTTAAGAGTTATGCTACTAGGAAATACACTTAAAGTTTAAATTCTAGGAAAGCTTATGGTTCAGAAATTGCTTCATTGAATATAATAGAGATAAGACATATTTTTTTTTTTTTTTTAATTTTTTTTCCTCGGAAGAAAGCTTCCCGCTTTAAGTTGGAAAGAAAAGCCCATGGAATCACTGTTCTCAGTGTACATAGAACATACTGAATAATTATAATAAAAATGAGTGTTATTATGTATTTGATAGGAGGGTTTTTTTGAAATAATGGTACAAGAAACTGTCCAAGTCAAGTGAGTTCTGTTAACCAAGCCAACTGTTACTAACTGCGATGCAGATACTTTTAGAGTTGCAGTGGAAATAGTTTTGAATGTAGAAATGACCTTATGGCATTTAATCTTGATCTCTTTCAGATGGCTTGGAAGTCTTGACACTAAAAGTGTTTAGGGCCTGCAACCTTTTGGGTGCTGTTTGACTGAAAATACAACAGGGAGTTGGTGATTTAAGATTGGATACTTTTTTTTTTTGCCAGTTTGGAGCTCTACAGTGTGTTACCAAAAAAAAAAATAGTCTGTGGGCCACAGAAAAGTATTGCTTAAGATAGCTTTGATTCCTTTTCTTGCTGATTTAAATAAATACTTGAAGACTTCTTTTCCTAAAATCTGGCGTAGTATGCTGACAGGCTGTAATTTGCTTCATCTAAACAAGGTGAAAGATCAGATCAGTCTTTAGAGGTGTGAGTTTGGAAGATACAGACAATCCCGAGAACTCCTTGTCAGAGAATTGAGTATTTCAGTAAATCTCTCTCTGTTTATAAAGAAGGTTACACCGAGGTAAAGACAGATAAACTAAGCTAACCTTAATTAATTAATACATGAATATTGAATGTTTTTGGAAACCTTAATTATTTTGGAATTTAAGAATTTTGAACATATTTATGTAAATGAGAGAATCTGTATAATTTATTTAGAGAATTTGATGTTTTCTGTTTCCTTAGGAGTTTCAGAGACGCTGCAATACTCTCATATCATTAATAGAGAAAGAAAATATGGAAATTGAGGAAAAAGAAAGAGCTGAAAAGAAGAAAAGAGGAGCAAAAGTTACAGCTGTATGTCTAGCAGCACTTACTTTACTTCTAGTTTTGCAGAATTCAATTATATTTTGTTAGAAAGTGAAAAATGTAATTGTAGCCATGGATTATTTTAGTTTAATCTCTCAACTAATGGTTTATACTGAAGTATTTGTCTGTTCAGAACTCTTCTAGACTTTGCGCAGCTATTCCCAATTCATAGTATTGGGGGGCTTTTCTTTTTTTTTCTTTTTTTTTCTTTTTTTTTTTTTTTGAGAAGTCTTTTGTTTAAGTAGCAGAGAGACTTTTTAAGAAAACGTAGCACTGCCCTCTTTCTGCCTACATATTTACATCATAAGTTTGCTTTAATTTAATCTCAGATTGTTATTCCTCCACTACATAGTAGTTCCTGGAAGAACAAATTGTAAGAAGTGCTTCTTTTATTTTGAAGAGTTGTCATCTTTAGAGCAGAATTGTGGATAAGTCAAGGTCCTGATCTTTTAATCCAATTAATGTTATGTGTGGTACTTGTACCGTTGGGACCACGTAATGATTTCAAGAAGATAAAAAGGACAGCAGAATTCAAGTGTCTAAATCTGGGATTTTTTCTTTGCCCCCTTCCATTATATCCTACAAAGCCAAATTGCAATATACAATAGATTAGGGTCACTTACCTTCTTTTTGAATAGCTAGTCATGTACTTTGGGAGTTTGAGATAATGATACAAGATTATTTTTGTTTGTTTTTTAATAACAACACCATTTTGTTCAATTTATAAATTTTTTCCCCCTTTTTTTAGTCGCAGAAGAGAAAAGCAGATTTGGCTACTGAGAACTCTGGAAAAAAAGATGCTAAGAAAGTGAAGTCATGAACCTAAGAACTGAATGCTAAATGTAAAACTGCCACTTTCTTCTCTCCATCTACAAATATTAATTGCCAACTTCTTTGTATTCATGGTACTCTCCCCCAAATCCCATGGTTTAATTTTGCAAATTTTGTATACTTTACGATGTCTTTCTTGACCTAAAATGTGTAGCTTTATATCTTATGCATTCCAGTATTTTTGTGTATTGTATTTTGTGAGTTTCATGTCTTCAGCAAAATTCACTCAGTCCTTGTTTTTTCGAAGCTCGTGCTGAGGTTTTAGCTTTTATATGTTTTATATGCTGCTGCTTTGAAAGAAAACCTAGATTCTATAGCTGTATTATTGTTGTTTCATATTTTAAATTTATATGGCTGTTGGAATATTGAACTGACTCAATTATTTGAAGAAAAATATACTTCACCTTTGTTTTCCCTACCGTCTCTCCCTTTTTTGCATAGCCACATTTAGAGTGAATGTTAAGGTTTGTACAATTGTGCCTTCATCATAGATCGGATTTTTTTTCAGAGGAGTACTTAGATAGGATCAGGAGCATGACAGAACAAAAAATCTAATTAGACTGACATTCTTGTTTGCTGTCAGCATTAAACTGACATTTTTCTGTGAAATATTTGGAAGGAAAGCCAGCAAACACACTTTTTTTTTTTTTCTTCCTTTCTTTATCTCTGGTTTCTACTGGGCTTCACATGTGCTTAAACACAGGGTGAGATGTTCTTCAGAATGACCTCCAGATGAAAACTTTTCTATGCCTAATAAACTGAAGTGGTCAACTAACAGCTTATTTTTTTAAGTAACAAATAAAATAATTCATCTTCTGGTTGGTAGGCTGCTCAGCTATGCTGCCTTGTGCTAGAAGATCTTTGTTGCTCTAATTATCTCTGCTGACTTTCTGCTTTTACGTTTGATTCAACGTGTCAGTCAGAAGCAATGGGGATATGTTATGGAGTGCTCCTTTTTGGTACTTCTATTTTAATGAAGGGATGAAAGTGTTGGATGTATGATTTTTGGACTTTGCAAGAATGGCCTTTATTAAGCAGGTTTGTAGTTTCTGCTCACCTTGGAGTCTCTGCCTTTCCCGGATCAGTAGAACAGTGACTGTGACATCTAATGTTTTGCTTTAATCATCTGTCTCTGATCTGGTGTTCAGTATGGACCTCGCTACGGTGAGACATGCCCTCATAATGTCAAGTCTAGATTAATGCAGTGTGCTTTACGTGTTTCTTCCCTTAAAGACTACTTGTAAATTTCTTCTAGTGCAGTTTGCTTCATTCTGTGGTTTGAGGTGTTTTAAGATTAAAAAAAAACTCTTTAAACTCCTTGTATTTCATGCTTTGCATTGGCTACCTTCTTCTGTATTTGTAAAATTTGGGATTTTAGAAAAAGTTCTTGAGTCTTGGGACAGAGTTCTGCCCATATTCTTTTCTGTCATTTAAAATATATTGGAATGTTTTTGAAGTTTTTTGTAATTAATCTCTGTAACTTGATGAGTAATTTCCAGCCTTTCTTGCTAGTCTGTGTTTAAGGTTTGGGGCAAAATGGGCGTGATGACTTGGTTAGGCATTTTGAAAGACTAATAATTTGATCTCATAAATTGGAATGGAGCTTTTGTTCAGGGACCAAGTTATTAATTCTTTCCCTGGGCTTTTATTTGTAAGACTTGTAGTGTAAAAAGGGGATTCATCTGATGAGCTGAGAGCTAGATCTAATAATGATGGGTACAACCTTCAGGCAGAAGGTTGGCGATGGGTGTCAGTGTATCTTTTTAAATTGATATGCAACCCGGATGGGATAGGTCTGCTCGGAAAAGAAGGATGTCTTTTCAAATGATAGTTTTGGTATTGGAGTAGTTGACATCCTGCTTTATCCTTGGTAGAAGGACATCTCCTGTAATTATGGGCTGGAAAAAGGCTGTGCAGCTACATACATATATAATCACAAATCCCCGGAGCATTGCTATTAATAGAGAGAGGATGATGCCTTATTTCCATTTGCCTTTTGGCTCCTGTGTCATTCAGTAATTTTATGGCCTGAAATCATAAAAACAAGTAAAAAGAGGAGGGAAATAAAGGCTGGAAGAGCCAATTGGATTTTTATTGAATTACATGCCTAGGTCCAGACCTTATTCCATTGCTCCTATTTAGCATCGGGTTAATCTTTTAATATTTTAAGTCTTGAAGTAAGTGTATCCTGGTTTTGTTTATTGTAGATTAGCTTTGTTTGACTTGCATGTTTTTGTGTATCCAGTTTCTCTGTGTTGCAAAGTGTATGGAAAGTCTTAAAATGGTAATATCTCAACTTGTTTTTTTAATGCAGATTTCATGGTCTGAGTTACCACTTCAGGTAATGTTCACTTTTCTCCTCCTTCAGTGACGTGATATACTAGCTATATAGGAAAAAATCATGCAATTGTTTTTCCAGATATTATCCTCTTGATCAGACAGCTTCTCTGAAGAATGATAGAGGCTCCCAGGAGCTATCTGTTATCTCTTACAGTCTGTAGTTCCTAGTTAAACTGAATGTGCTGTTGAACAACAGTCCTTGAGAGCACTTAGACACTATATACTAGTTCCTCAGCTTATTGAGTCTTCCCATCCATCATGTCCCACAGTGATGACTAAAGAAAATTGCTAACAGCTGCTGGTCAGTGTTAAAGTAGGATGGATCTTTCTTTTCCTTTTCATTCTTCTAGTTGCAGATATACACCCAGGATGTGTGTAGCAGTATCTAAATGATATGCTGTTGTGACTCAAACTTAGATGGACTGAAATAAAGGAATTTCCCTACTTGTAACTACTGTTTTGTTAAAAGGGGAATACTATTTATAAGAAATTTGTAAGCACTGAATGTAATGTGATACAAAACTTCTGAAAAGTCTGGGCCTTTAGGCAATTTGATAGTTGCCGAAAAATTACATGATAGAAAATGTTGAAAATAATTTATTGTTCCTTTTGACTAGATGACCAAAATTTGATTGTGTTAGCATGAGGCTTGAAGAAAGAAAAAGTAGTCCCCTAGCACCTTTCACACGTCAGGCAGTGCATGTAACATCCCGGGGGAGGTCACAGCAGTTGTGTTCTTTTCAAATATTAATTGCTTTCAAATTATCAGTCCTCTTATTTTTGAGTTATGGTAGTGATGACAATTAGAAAATCACACAACTGACCATCTTCCTTATATTTAATTTCAATGCATTATAATGGCATACAGAAGGAATGAAGCTTTCTTCTTCCTGGTAATATTAGACCATCTTTAGATACTTACTGTTTGCACAAGTAGCATTACGATACTAAAATATTAAGTAAGATTTTGTTTCTTGTAGATTAGCCTGGCTTGTGTGATTTAATGCTGACTATAGTTTAAACAAAAATCCAGCTTTCACTTTTGGAGATCGTAAGCAAGGAGTACGGTATACAGAAATTAATTGGAGCCTTTCGAAATGCCTGATGGAAGTCACTTCCGTGACGCTGCTCCTGCAATTCCTGCCGTGCGCTGCTGTGATACAGACGCTGTCTGTGCATACCTCTTCCCCAGGCTCAGTGGAGGAATTAAGTACTTTCAATGATCACAAATTAATGCTAAAGCTAAAAAATGTGGGCCTTACAGATTAAAAAAAAAAAAAAACCCAGAGAATTTTGCAGTCAGCAGCAGTTTATGTGAATGTAAAATGACGTGGTTGGTGCAGACACTGGCACCTGTGATGCTGGAAGAGATCGATCACTGACTGTGGTTCTGATCTGATTAAGATTGCTTGACAGTTGTTACATTTTACTTAAGTTTATCTAGTCCATGTTCTTAGCTTCAAGCATGTATGTAAATGCTTTGGTGGGTCACAGTTACAATGCTGGATATGTTTTTTTTCTGAAAGAGTTAAAGTGGAACTCGGTTTGCATATTTTGAAATGTAGTGTGCTCTTTAATTGCATTTGCATGATATCCATCCTTTCATAAGGGCCTTAATAGGAGTAATATTTGCTGCCTCAAAGGTATGTCTACGTTGTGTTATTGAAAGATAACTTCTGAACTTTTGCAAAGGAGATTCGTTTCTTAAGTTGTACATATATGAAAATAAAAATTAATATGAACTTGATGTCTTCTGGTAATTAATACTTCTGGTACAGATGGGCTCATGCACTTGGATACTGTTTGAAACAGTTTAATTTGTTTTCATTGCTCTCCTACCTCTCATAACCTTCAGGCTGTGGTACCTGAATGTAAGGGGGAGGGGTGTGTGGCTGTTCCACATCTGCTTTCAAACTTTCTAATTTCCTGTAGTCTAAAATAAAACACTAGTAGTGCCTGTGTTTTTGAGACAACCTTGCCTGTGTTGTCTCTTAGGACAGGATGATGCAATGTATCTTGATCCTGTATTAAAATACATTACTATTTCTCTGTAATTCCATACCTCTGGTGTGTTACTGAAATAAAATACTTTGGAGCTTAAGTCTAGGAGACATAGAATGGTAGGGACCAGGAATTTGTCATTGCAGCTGTTGATCACTGGTAGACATGCTAGATATTCTACTTGGAGAGGTGCATGCCCTAGATGAATGCTCAGTTTACACCTTTTTTTTTTTTTTTTTTCCTCGGGACGACCTCCTAGAAAAAGGAGAGACAGTAAGGTGCTCTGTAAGACCAATTTGTCTTGGCATTGGCTGGTAGCAGTTTGGTCTGCTTCTCAGTGACTTTTGATACAGACTTCACTCTTTTTCAGGTGAGGCAGCTAGAGCAGGAAGAAGGAGCTGGGAGTAGAGATGTAAATCACCTTGCTTTGTCCTCAGTAGCAGACCAAAACAATTGTTGGGTTCACTACAAGAGCTATAGTTCTTCCAGATAGCTTTGCTTAGTGCCAGGCTGAGCACGATCCCATAGCTAGTTTCTACTTCTTACATCTGTTTTCAAGATTTTCTTGGAAGCAGTACCTACCAGCTCTTCTGAAGAAGATGCTCTGCTCAAACATGAGAACTTTTAGTGGGAACAGTGATCCTGTCTGCAGAGCTACTCAGTAGCTGTGGAGTTTGGTATTGCCATGTGATGATCGATCTCACTGTATGCATTCAGTGATTTGGGAAGGTCAGACCATAGACACCTTTCTCAAGGAGCAGACCTTTTTATTTTCACATGGCAGTTTCTTGCCATAAGAAAAAAGGCTGAAAGGTCATCTTCATTTGTCTTCTTATTTGTTAATTAGGTGGACACTGCTGAAGGCCACAAAATCTTCTATTCCACTCAGCAGTTTGGTAAATGGCAGTCATTATGTGTCTTCTTTCTCTAGCTTCACAGGCGGATGCTCCTCAGCAGAACACTTCACAGTGAGAGTTTAGAGTCCAGTAAGACTTCTGTTATTTCTCTTTCCTTAGAAGTGTTGCTTTCACATTTTCTTAAGATGGCCTTCTGAATTTCTAGATACCTTGATTCTCATGTGTTTATTCCTTCAGGGTTGGTTTTTTTTTTTTTGCCTTCTATTTGTGATTTCTACTTAGGAAAAGAAAAAAAAAAGTATATTGGCTACTGAGTATTTCGAATTATTAAAATAATCCTAAGGATGATCATTCTTAGACTCATAAAACTGTAGTTGAGATTTTGTGGAGACAATGCAAACTGTGGTGCACACTGGTTGTTTATGAATTTCATGGAACTTTCACAAAATTCAAAGGATATATCCATGCTGTAGCAGTCAGTCCTCACTTCTAAATAATATAATACAGCACTTTGTTCAGGTAGTAACTCATTACAGCCTAGGGTTCTTGAAGAAATTGACTGTTAAAAATTTTTAATTGTCATTCACCTTGAGAATCTGGCTATAAAATATTATGATCTTATAGCGAAGTCAGCAATTTAGTAAATAGCCGTATTGGTAAACCGCAAACTTTCTTCTCATATTTATCTGTGTCAATAATTGTTTCCTTATATATGGATGGATAGAATGTTGACAACTTTGTTAATGACTTTTTTTGCTCCCTGAAATATATTTTCATTGACTAGTGCCTTGTTAAATGAACTTGTATTCCATGGTAGTAGGCATGATAACAGCATAGAAAAATAGAAGTTAATTTTCAGCTCTTCACTGATATTGAGTCTTAGCTTTTATTTAGCCAAAATATCTGAGTAGATATTATGAGTGAAGTGCTCTTGTCCTCTTCTGAAAAGAGTGGCTGCTCACTAGAGATTTTGAGACACCTTTTGTAGACAAACACTTTCCTAGGTGAGTACTTCAGTATCAACTAATTGGGGGCCTGACTCAATGCATTGGTGAATATATTAATGTGTTTGGTTCAGCAGTGTCAGACCAGAGCACTGATTTACCTGATCTAGGTGATGCCACTAAGCAGATATTTCCAGCTATTTTTTTGGGGTGTTTGCGTTTGACTTCGAAGGCTGTTTCAGCTCTGTGTGGTGTAACCTGGGCGAAGGTGCAGGATGATGTCTGCTTCAAAAGCCTCGATGCTGCAGGGACCTTTTGGCCTGGCTGTTGGTATGAATGTTCCCCTGCCTGCTCTGCACCATCTCCCCTCTCTTTCAGTCAGCTCCTCTCAAAAAAACTTTACCAGTCTTTACCAAACATACTTGCAAAATGCTTGGCTGGCTGGATGGTTACCACATGAGGAGTGATTTGGGTACGTCTCCTGTCCAAATATTACATTATGTTCAACTCAAGGCCTCTGTCAAAGTTTAAGTTACTAACAGATGTGGCACTCAGTCCAATACTCAGAGCAGCTCAGAGCCAGCCTGCGAGAACTGTGCTGACTCTGTGTTCATGTGCCTTCAGGCTCCTCTGCACCACAAGAAGCAGCCTCACTTTGTGCCACAGGATTTTGCTTCAGTGACTTATTATTAAAATCCTGTTGCTGGTTTTTGTTTTTGGTTGGTGGTTTTTTTTTTTTTTTTTAAATACTGCCCTTTCAAAACAAAATGTTTCAACATTACATTATAGCTTTTGTAGATACATATCTCTGAAACGATTTTACTTATTTACATTACAGAGTTACTTTAGTACATGCTGAAATTCACCTTTCCACGAATCATGTTGCTTGAATGCACATGTGAAAGAGGTACAAGAAATTTCTCTTGCTTAAACATCAGCCCTGGAGATACAACATTTTCTTTCCATATTCAAAAAGAAATTTAATTTTAGCTTTTTGTGATATTCCTTGATAATTAACTGCTCTGTGCACTGCATCTTATTATTCTATGGGCCTGAGGATTTTCTGTTGGAAACAAAAGGAAAATCGATTTCAACAAGTTCAGTTGTTACCTTCTTACTAGGTTACGGTACTCAGTGTAAATTAATGCATTTGAATTTATGTCATCGATCAATAGGTGCAACTATTGATTTGAGATGTATGAGGTAAGTGAATAAATAAGTTTTTTGTCTTTGTTTTTATAACATGAAAGCTTGTCAAAGTTTATTGAGCTGCAAGTTACATTGTAGTGAACCTGAGGCAGAGTCAGAAACACAAGAATAATGTTAGTCTATTTGTTTCTTGGATTCTAATAGGATTTTCTTAAAATGCTGACTGACAGGCATCCCACTTTAGAAGTTTATTTAGAAACCTGGAGTGTAAGTGTTTGCTCTCTGATCACAGGTCCTCATGGGCATCTAATCTTCTGTGGGACTGGTTGAAAAGTGGGGATTTTTCTTGCATATAATCCTTTTAATTGTGGTTTTATGCCTTTTGTGTAAACTTGCTCAATTACAGGTGGTGGTAGAGCCATGACCATGCTGTACTGATTCAGTAGTTCAGGGCCAATTGCAGGCTCTTGTTTACCTTGTGGACAACGATAACTCGACTTGGTATTGGCTGAAGGAGATGATCATTTCCACAATCCATTAAAATGCTGTAGTTACGAGACTGGGAAAGTCAAGTAGTGGTGAAGACAGTTTAAGGTAAGCCGTTGACCTAAAGTGTAGATACCTTTCTGCCGGTGCTGTTGGAGAGCAGCCAACAGTCCATCAGAAGTACGAGGGTGACCTTACCATCACCCAGGGCTCCTACCAGGTTGAGGGAATGGCCCCCATGTGCCAACAGGTGAGCATGTCTATTCCTTTCCATGGATCCTTACAAATAGCGGCTTGATGGTTGACTAAGGAATCAGCCAAAACCAACTGAAACACAGAAGATGATTGCATAATCATTTTTTCTGATATTAAAAGTACCAAGTACGAAGTCCTGTACCCTATGGCAGAGCTTGTTCTCTTCTGATACTTAGTGTTTAATTTAAATAATAGAGCTGACTTTAGTTCAGAAAAGATACGTGTAACAGTTTTATGAGGAGACTGACTCTGGCAGGAGGTGGAACACAGTCATTGATTTGATTGCTGTTCATGGTATTCTGTGCACTGGTAATTTTTTTTTTTTATTTTGCTACTGCAGAGCTACCTCCAACCCTAATGCTTTCTGTATTGACCAATTGCCACAGTCACTTTGGGTTTAAAAATAACAGTTGATTCTACTTCTCTGATATTATGTGTACTAAATGTGTCTACTAAGTACACATTAGAGATTATTATTTTAGTTGAGAATTACCTATAGTAAGAAAAATTGAGAAAATACAATATTTTCACAGTTTTCATGGATTTGGACCACTGCTTTTAAAAATAGAGAGGAGGGAAAAAAAAACACCAAGGAGAAGAGTTGATTGAGGACATAGTACCCTTGATCAAATGGAGGCAGAGCCCAGCTGGCAGGAAACCTATTAAAATAAAAGACAAAAGAAGTTGTCAAATGGGGCCGCGTTCGTGTTGGAGATCAGAGGTTTCACATCAATCACAGCAGCAGTAACCCACAGGTTGGTACATAGTAGGGCCTGTGCAGATACTGTAGTTTGTGTCTCTATCTTAGATAGAAATGGACAGAGATATCTTGTCAAAGAGTTCATGGTATCAGAAGAAAAAGCATGTGTTTTACCTGTTGAAGCAAAGTTGGGGAGACATCTCTAAGGTTTGGTGTATTTTCCAAATGGAAAAAAGAAGACAACATCCTATTCCAATTCACTAGTCACCTGGCAGGCATCAAAAGAAAAAGACCACACTTAACTTTTCGTGTGTGTGTGTCTGGTGGTTTGGTTTTTTTTTTTTTTTTTTTTTTTTCTTTCCTGCAGTTTGACTGCAGCAAAACATTGCCATTTATCTGTTCACTCAGAGCCATTTATGTTCTTTCTGAAGGGACTGTTGGCCTTCTCTAGAGGGCTTTTGGTGGTACTTGACCTCCCTCATCTCCTTTTCCTTCACTGTACTGTTTTGTGGCCAGGACTGTCTTTTGCTCCTTCTGTGCAGTGTCTACTGCCCTTGGTGAGGATCTGGACTGGTTCCTTGACTCTATTTCAGAAAGCCCCAAAAGCTGAACAATTCTTCTGTATTGCAAGCGCTGCTCCTTTGATGGACACGTCCTATCTGTCATTTGTATTTGTTGAACACATAATTTTGTACTCTGGTTACCACTCTACTTCAACACTTTTTTTTTTTCTGTCAAAAGCAGAAATGATGATAAAATTAAGCAGAGTTTGTCAAGGGGCTTCGCAGGTGTTCCCAGGATGCCTTTGTTTTGCATATTCATGTAACTCAGACTATGCAAATAAGCTGATGTTTATGCCTGTTTAGCTCTTTGATCTGTGTGTTTTGCAGAATCTCCTCTGCCAGCCCACAGAAACTGAATTATTGTAGCCCACGGCACAAAACTGTGGCTTTCTAATTTTGAACAATAGCTGTTATGTTCCTAGTTATGTGGGGCAGTCAGATTTCTGGTTGAATCACCTGCTTTTTGTGCAGCACAGAGATGTCCTCTGCTCCTCAATAGCAATGGCTGGCAATAATTTCTTGTTGATTTAATCAGAATGAAATAAAAATCAATGTTTTGGAATTGAAGTGATTCTTAAAACCCAAGATCCCCTAGGGAAGTCCTTGGCTGCTGTCTCAGGTCTTTGTTATCCTACAGCTGCCAGTGGTGGTCGCATGCAGTCTCCTGCCACTGGAGCTGCTCTTCACTGACTCGAGAGTATTGGGTAGAACTCTGCAGTGAACTCAAGACTTAATTTTACTTTTAAATCTGATGATGCAGTCCAGTCTACTTTGCCTATACTCACTGCTGATGGACTTGTACCTAGGTTCCTTGAAAGCGTGGATACAGACAAATACCAACAGTGGGTTGGATTTTATGTTTCTTCCAATAGTTCTTTTGATCAAATTCAGTGGAGTTTCTCTGGTGGTGGCTGTAGAGAATTCAGCTCGTTGTGTCTAGATACTATCTCAAGATTGATGTAGAACTGAGAGCTCCAAGTGTGAGGTCTCACGTACACCTGAGCTGGGTAAAAACACATAGAAACAACAGAGGACATCTGTGTTCACATGCAATAGGCTTGCGCAGTCATGACAATGGCAAGAAACTCTGTAAGACTGGAATTGGTGTAATTGCAACTTGTTGGAGTGCTTGTAAGGTCCCTGGTTCTGCCCGCAGGTTTTGTGCGGTCTTTGTGCCCGGGCAAGGCTGGAGAGCAGACTTTGGAATGGCAGTGCAGGACTGAACGGGGGCACTGCCGTGCGTTTCTCACTCTTGCTAAGGTCTCTTTGTGCTGTGTATTTCCTTCAGGGTTAGGATGAGGATTTCTCTGTGTCACAGTAGCGCTGAGTGGGCTAAGATGTTGGTTAGGGTCTCCAGGCGCTGCTGTGATATTAATAAGAGCCTTGTCATAGATTCAGTGTTTACAGTTCTTCCCAATCCATGTCTGTTCTGAGTAGTTCACAGTATCAGGGCCTTAGCTACATGTAAAAATAAACAATTGATTTGCTTCCTATTGAATAAATGACATGCTGGTGGAATGATTAATGAATAAGAAATCACGAGCATCACTGGCACACAAACGGGAATCATCATTCCTTCAACAAATTTTTTTCTAGTTGGGTTTAACTTTCCGTTGGGAATTACAGTTTCGCTAATTTAACAAAACCGCCCCATAAATAACTCATCACTTTTTATAAATGTCGGTTAAATAAATTTGTATTGAAGTACTGGGAAATGACACTTAGAGAAGAAACACTGCTGCAAATAATGGGAAAATTACAGATGTATTTCATACCTCTTCTGAATCAAAAGGTGTCATAAATAGTCTGTAAAAATGTCTGTGGAAGAGTTAACATAACTGTACAAGCAATAAGCCTGACCTTTCAGTGTAATTTATTTTAGATTTGCTCAATCCTTTTTTATTAAAACTAGCACATCTGAAGCAGAATTAAATCCTATTATACCGGCTCTGTGATTGTATCAATTTTTCTCTGCCGTGGCACACTTTATTAAAAGTTACTTTGCTTCATATTGGCTAACGCAATCAGGGGAGTAAATGAGGTTTTGTGGTCTTTGGTAAAGAAAGAAGCATGCGGTTTCTGTCCTGGATAGCAGTGTAAATTATCGCGAGGCACAGCTGAGTTGCCCCCCTACGACAATTGGTTCAGCGCACTTTTGCTGGGTGCTGGCAAGGCACAGGTGCCCATCCTGTCCTGGTCCATGGCTGGGTTGTGCAGAGTGAGCTTGTCCTGATTTTGGCAGGGGTGGAGTTAATTTTCCTCCCACTAGCTGATGTGTTTGGGATTTTGTCTGTGAAGAACGTTGATAAACACAGTGATGCTATGAGTTGTTGCTAATGAGACCGAGGACACTGTCTGGCTTTCCAGGTCTTGCCAATGTGCAGGAAGCTGGGAGGGATGCAGCCAGAACAGTTGAACCCAAACTTGCCAAAGAGAGTATTCCGTGCCATAAATGTCACTTGCAGTATGTAATTGAGGGTTGATGTCCAGGGGAGGCATCTCTGTCTTGCTCTTGCCCTCTTGCTCCTTTGCTTGCTGCTTGGTTTCATTTTCCATGATTGCTGCTCAGAACAGGCTGTATCAGTCATTGGGACAACGGGTGAATAGAAGTTGTGCATTCTTCATTTTCTATATTTTAGTATCCTCATATTTTGTTATTATTGTAATTTTCCTTTGCTGTTCCAGTAAACTGTCTTCATCTCAACCTATGAGTTTTTTCTTTTTTTCCCAATTCTCTCCCCATCCCACTGAGGAGTGGGCGGGTGAGCGAGAAACTGTGTGGTGACTGGGGCTAAACCCCAGCAGAGCTGCATTACATATTTGTGCCTTCCTGTTAGCAAAAATCTTCCTGTGAACCAGATACCAAATCCTCAGAGAACCTATTTATATCAGGTGGAGAGTCTTGAAATGAAAAATTCAGTTCTCGGTTCCACGTGGCAGATTCAATGTGCAACTCTGCCTCACAAAAAGAAAGGAGCACTTAAGTCAGGCTGAAATAGCGCAGAGTATTGTGTCTCGGTTACTCAGCTTGAGGTCATTCTCACAGGCTGTTACTCAAGTTAAAATCCAAGTAAACTAACTTTTCACTAGTTACGCAGGAGTTAAAAGCAGTGCATACATCTGTAAAGTCTTAGGTTCTGTAGTGTTTCTGTTAATATGAGCCTGAGATTGATGAGAAGACTTGGTTTTGATCTGGTAACACTGGTACTTACACCAGTACCAGTGGCCCAGAACCACTATGGCAGTGCCAGCTGTGCACTGGTGCAGAACTGGCTGCGTAGTGGTAAAGCATAGCCCGCTCTGGGCATCCCAAGCGTCCTCCTGATCTGCTGGCCTTGATTTGATGGGCTATCAAGACTTCTGGACTCCCTTCACTATTACTATCCCCTGTCCGTATTTCATCCCTCTGTTGTCGTTTAGCGGACCCTGGTTTTCATGCCGACTGTTGGTGTTTGCCGTAGAACGCAGTACTTATTGAAGTGCTAGTGTATTTGATGCCGTTATGTGGATTTTACCTGGTTGTTTTTCCTCTCCATTTCTTGCAGTGCAGAGTTAGGTTGGATTGCAAGAAGGGGATTTAGATGGAGCCAAGTATTTTTCCAGATTTAAAGCCTGTCCAGTGCTTTTTAACTGACCAGGATCTACAGCACTTTGGAGTATTTACTGCTTCTGTTTAATGGGCTGTTTACAATTTCAGTACCAGCCTCAGGAGCCTTGCTGAGCGTATTTCCATGCTTGTGACATGTGTGCAGTGAATAATAAGAACGAACACATTTAGTGTGTACAGGTTAATGCCCCCAAATCAGGTGCTATAAATTGTTATGGGTGGGTAGCTGGGGCAAGAACTTCTTCACCATCTGCTGTTTGTTTTATACAGCATTAGCAAGCATGGGCTGCATGAAAAGGAGAGTGGCCAGCAGGTCGAGGGAGGTGATTCTGCCCCTCTACTCTGCTCTGGTGAGACCCCACCTGCAGCATTGCATCCACCTCTGGAGCTCCCAACATAAGAAGGACATGGACCTGTTGGAGCAAGTCCAGAGGTGGCCACACAAATGATCAGAGGGCTGGATCACCTCTCCTGTGATGACAGGCTGAGAGAGTTGGGGCTGTTCAGCCTGGAGAAGAGGAGGCTCCGGGGAGACCTGATAGCGGTCTTCCAGTACCTAAAGGGGGCCTACAGGAATGACGGGGAGAGACTGTTCAGTAGGGCCTGTTGTGGTAGGACCAAGGAGTAATGGCTTTAAAATAGAGGGAGGCAGATTCAGAATAGATACAAAGATTATTTTTTACACTGAGGGTGGTGGAACACTGGAACGGGTTGCCCAGACATGCAGTGGATGCCCCATCCCTGGAAACATTCATGGTCAGGTTGGACGAGGCTCTGAGCAACCTGATCTGGTTGGAGATGTCCCTGCTTCTTGAGGAGAGTTGGACTGAATGGGCTTTAAAGGTCCCTTCCAACTCTAACTATTCTATGAGTTCATTTTTTTTGCTTCCTCTACTCACTGCAGGTGAAGTATGATAGTGCCTTTCTGTTCCCCTCTCCCGTGTCATGTGCATAGCCTGGGGGAAGAGGCATGGCTGGAGCTATCCTGAAAGGATGCACTTTGTAGGAAAAAATCATCAGAGTAACCTCAGAGCAGCTCTTGGTTCTTTGAGGATCATGCTGGTTTCTGTTGCTTGGGTTTAGGAGGCCTCAAAGCTGGGAGCACGTGGCAGCCTCTCTGCCTTCCCTCTCCTGTGTCTTCCCTTCCCTGCAGAGCACCGCATTCAGCACGGCTGTTCTTTGTGTCTGGCTGCAGCGCTTTTAGTAGCGCTGTGATTTTGCGAAGGTACTCCGGGCAGCCTTTGCCTGAGAAGTAGTCTTCTCCCTAAGACAAAGTGTCTCAAGTTCTGGACTTAAAAGCAGGTTTCTGATGTGGAAAACCTCAAGTAGCCTTCTGCCTTTAGAATACAGTAAATGTGTTATCTCACAGGAATAAAACTAACTTAATATGCGTATCGGGTAGAGAATGAGGCCGCTGGGCAGGGATATTGGTGGTGTGGGACTCCATAAAGGAAAAATGGCTTATTGCTTATCACCATCTGCCCACAGCTGACCTTTCCAGGTGCAGCGTGTTTTGTGCATCTGGAAATGCTCCAAAACTGCAGTCTCCTAGCCTTTGGGACTCTACATATTTTTTAGAGAAACCCAAATATGTGCAAATAGGAAAAAAGAAGAAACTTTTAGAGGGGAATAGCCTATTCACCCCTCAATGAGATCTTAGTTTGCAACAGGTGCTGTTGGGTTATAAATGCTGCCTTGAACATTCACTTAGAAGGAATTTAATTCTGGTGACAAGCAGTGAGCTGATAAGCCCCCATGCCATGAAATGCTCTGTTTTGTTACTGAACAACTATATTACAGCCAGCTCAAGAGCGGACTTTCCTTTATGGAAAGGAAACTCTCAGGAAGAGTGAGGGTTCGCTGCTCACTACGCTTGCCCGGTCCTTGGCCTGGCTGCTAAGACACTCAGTCGCGTTACTTGGAGTGGTGCAACCACAAAACCCATTTCACATGGACCATTGAACAACCATTAGACATTAAAAGTTTTCAGTCCCTACCCCCAGATGGAATTTGAACCGGTGACCTGGAGGCGAAACGCGCTGCTGCAGTCCTCTGGAGCCTGCAGAGCGTTTGTGCTCATCCTGCAGAGCGCTTTTTCTCTATCAAAAAGCAAATTAATCTGTCACTGAGACTAATCCTGTTTGTCTCAGAAGTAAACACAGTTTTCAAATGTAGAGGGACTACTGGAGACTATTATTATGTCCTGAGTTTCAAATGTCAGGGAAAAAAACTTGCCTCTATTTGGTTCTGCTTTTCTGTATGAAAAGTCAAGCTGGTACTTTTGACCTAGATGACTTTTGTGTGAGTAAAAAAGTGGACAACAGTAATTCCCTCTGATAATGTAGAAGCCTTTCCCTTCCGACAGGCAACAAATTTTTTTTTTTTTTCTTTAAAATAATTTAGAGGTAGAACAGACAGAAAACAGTTATGCCCATAAATGCCACACACCCCTTTATATTTTTGAAGTTTCTGGTAGTTATGCCAGCAGGTCATCCTGATCACTGTGGGCTTTGCTTCTCTTTCAGAATCTCGTAGCCCCTTTCAGGCCAGGGAAGACTTGGAGAGGCGAAACATTAGAGAGGCAACTGCAGAACTGCAAAAGTCTTTTTATTACACCAAAAAGCCTGACAGTTTCCAACTTTTTTTTGAACTGTTGGCACTCCAGTAAGGTAAATGTAGACGTACTGGTTTGTTACATCAGTAGATTTGGTCTTACCCTGGTAAGACTCCACAAATTATCTGCTTGGACACCTTGTCTGGTACAGGTTCTGTGGCTCAGGAACCCGATCTTGTGAACACAGCCCAGTTTCAGTGCACGTTTGAGTGGAATGTTAGACAGCAGCTCACTGCTGAGGGAGCCTGTCTTCTGATGTCTCTGGGCAATACAGGATAGAGAAACTGTTTGTATTCCTGTAGTTTATATCAAATGTCAGTGATGATGTGCATAAAAATAATTAGTAAAATAAATGCTCAGGTGTTGATGCTCTGGCGGGAGATAGCCAAGGGAATTATCTGTATGCAAAGGACAATTTAAGTTGAGAGCGTCTACAGGGATAATCAATGCCAAATCTACCATTACCATTGACTTAGGCATAATTAGTTTGGATGAAAACAAAAGACTGTCATAAAAAAATAATAAATTGAAGCACAGCAGCTAATTCAACAGGCTGACGTCTCCATCAGAGATGTTTGAGGAAGTGTTTTGATCTTCCTACACTGATTATGTGACTTGATGCGTTGGCTCTGGCTGGTTTGTGCTGTGTTTGGGTACAAGCACTGTGCTACAAGAAGACTACACTGACTATCTATCTTTTTTGTTGTGTTATATTTGGAGACCTCTGCACTGAAACAATCTTTGACCTGTTGCTGTGTTAGGGATTTTGTGCGTTTCCTTTACAGCTCACTTGAAGATTGGCTTTGATTTTTGGATCTGCTACTATTTTTAAAGTCTTATACAGCCACTCCTTGTTCTGAGCTCTTGCACCTCGCTCAGAACTAACTTCCATTTCTTGCTGTTGCCCTTCCATGGGTACATGGTTTGAAACTCTTTCCCTTTACCCACTGCTCTAGGCTTTCTTTGAACTCTGTTCCCCACTTGGCCTTCCACAGACCGCCTCTCTGAAGAGATGGCTGCAGTGAATTGGTGCCACTTGCTCAGCGTCTCATGTCATTCTCACCCACCTCCTGATGGAGGAAGCGTCAGAAAAGGGGAAGCTACATAAAGGAATTGCACCTACGTGAAATTTGTGTGCATGACGTGCGTTCGCAGGGAGGCTGGAAAAAAGAGTAGGATGAAAAGGAATTTGAGAATCACAGGGAAGAAGTGGTTGAAAACACATCTTGTCCAAGGTGAGTGTGATCTTCTACTCTAACCATTTTAACTCTGCTTGGGGCTGTGTTTTTACCTCAATTTACCAACATTTTCTATATTTTTCCACAATGAGTTGCTGACTTTGCACTTGATAGCAAACATGAGCAAATGGCTCACTGCCTTCTGAGCTGTATCAGTAATTCCTGGCTGAAGTTGTGGCCCTGTGCTGTGGCTTTGCTCGGTTCAGGGGACAGGCCAACTACCTGCTGGCTGGCTGACTTGGGAGGTTCAGCAGCCCCACCCTAGGGGCAGATCCAGCATTCGGGCAGCGACAGGGAATGGGATGTGCTGTGAGGGTGATCTGCACTTTCACCCTCAGTCTATAAATGTGTTAGATGTAATTGTGCATTGAAAAAGTGTCCTTGAAAACACTGGCGGGATGATTTTCTGCTAGAGTCCTCTGGGAACAACGGAGTGTGCTGCCAAAACCAACACAGGCACTGTGGAAAATGGTAAATGGGGATGGAAAGTGGCCAGAGGCGTGAGAGCACTGTCCAGCTGGACAGCCTTAGCTCTCCAGACAATCCAGCTCCATGCATGAATGGGAGCAAATGGTTTCCACCCTTTCCACTGATGTTATTTCTTCACATAATAGAAGGTTACCGATTGATTTCTGGCTGATCAGCAGAACTGCTTCCAGGCTGCATAAACTTAACATGGCCTTTTATTCTTTTGTGTGGCTGTTTCTTCCAGGGGACACCTCTCTGTTGCTGGAGAATACCATGGAGACAGCAGTGCTGCAAGCAAAGAGGAGGAGGAGGACCTGCACAGATAATCTATCAGGGATTTAGATAGCAAGAGACCAGAGAAGGTTGTTTAGAATCTGGTCTAGTTAAATGAATTTGATCTCTTATAAATTCTTGATCTTGGTTCCTTAGACACCAAGTGTCAATGTCATTCACTGGTACCAGGATGGATTTATGCTGATAGAGGAGCTGCCTCATATATATTCCCTTTTTAGTTTCCATTTTGCTGCCTTCCATTTCTGGGAAATGAATTAAGCAGAACTAAGGCCGCTTAAGGAAAGTGTCTGAGGCTGGAGGAAAATGCAGATGGACAAATCTGCTTGTTCAAATTTATAGTTGTACTGAATTTGAATTGGGTCTTTCACATGCTTTTGTTCAAACAAGCTGTGGGAGTAGGCTGGAGGAGCAGGGCAGAAGGAAACTGGCTTTGTCCTGTCTGCTGGCGTCCCCTTTTGTACTGTGCACGTGGCCATAACCAGGTGCTGGATGGAAGTGCTGGATTTTTTTTTTTTTTTTTAAATCATCTGTCCCTGAGTGAAAAGGAAATAAGGGCTTAATGCTGTCCTCACACATGGGTCAGGGTTTTCAAACCAGTATTAAAAGACAACCAGTTGTGGCTGTGAAGGGAAGAGACAACACGTGAGTGTGAGTTTGCTTCCCAAGGCCTGGAAGGCATTTTGATTCCTGTTGAGAAGGAAGTGGTCCGAGGAAGGCTGTGCATGGTGCTGCTGCTCTGCCTCTTCCTTACGTGCTGCAGCTGGGACCATATTCCCATAAAGCCATTACTTCTGAGGGGAACAAAGAGTTAAAGATTTAAAAAGCAAAATTCTAGGAAATGCAAACAATATGGTTTATAATAAGAAAGTATAAATTAACTAAGGAGAAGAAAAGAGCATGCTGAAAACAGATTAGTAAGGAGCGTGCCTGTGGATGCCTGGGTAGCTTTACCAGCTAGTCAATTAGAGCCAATTATCATCCTCAAACTCCTAGGACTGTGTTTAGTATGCTTGCAGTGCGTCCAATTTAGCTTGCACCGTTTCATAGGCTTACAATTTTCTCTCTGTGCCTGAAACGATCTAGCTGGAGACACCAGGAAAGTGCCAGCCATTAAGTATATAACAATTGTAATTCTTCTGACTGAAACCTGATTTGATTCAGTTGAAAATGACTTTAGTGTATTGGATTTACGGTTCATTTAACAAGTGCTGTAGATGTCAATACATTAGTGTAAACCTGATGCAGGTAGTAATTTGGTTTCTAATGAGGTTCCTCAGCAGTATCCAACTCTGAGAAATGGGACATTCTTCAGAGGAGCACAAAGGGCACCTGCCTGGTCGCAGATGTTGTCTGAGGCCCTGCCACTTAACTTCCTGGGAGCATTGCGGCGTTATGTCTTGCAATGGGCTTTAAAAATGCCTGGAACTGATAAAAAGTTAGAAGCACAGATTGGGAAGAGTAAAAGATTGCTCTTCAGAAGTTTTGTTTTAATTATAGATTTAAATTACAGCTTTATCTCCTGTAGTCTTAATTGTGCAGTTGTTGCAGATGCAAAATTTCAGCTAGATTTAACGGAACTGCAGCAGTGGAGATCAGAAAAAACCTTTTATTCTTATGGGGCTGCGTGATCAGACCTTCTCCTTACCTCTCCACTGTCTTCAAAATGTTTCACTGAATGATCCTTCTGGTGAAGGACCAGTTTTGTTGCATACTCATGGGCTATGATGGAAACAGGAGCAGTGCAGAGAGGCCAGGACAGAGAAGACAGTGATGTCCCTCTTCCCCTTGACCTATCTCCTCTCTTTCTGGACATGAGACATGTTCCAGAAAAGCAGCTGTGGAAGATGTAAGTGAGGGGCAGATGTGACACTGGGTGGAGGACAATATGGTACTCATATGGGTGTTTGCTTCACCAGAGAAGTAAGATGGGCAATTGCCTCTCATGACACATTTGTTTTCTTAGGCTTTGGCTCTGGCCCTGAGGCGTCTGCGGCTGTGGGATCCCTCTTCAGGCACAAACACTTGGCTTTGCTGTCATTACTAAGGGGCTTCCAGAGATGTGGAGCTCCACACAGGCGCCCTTCCAAGTCATTG
This sequence comes from Chlamydotis macqueenii, assembly GCF_036417535.1. NCBI lineage: Eukaryota > Metazoa > Chordata > Aves > Otidiformes > Otididae > Chlamydotis > Chlamydotis macqueenii. The sequence goes on from NC_141566.1 coordinate 4,702,785, forward strand.
CCCCCTTCCAGGGCAATGTGTGCGGCCAAAAGTGCGTCAGGTCCCACAGTAGCTCTCGGTGGCCTTTTCCCTGTGGGAAAGGCTCTTCCAGGCTGCCAGGCAGCCCAACGGGGCCACCATCCTTCAGCGCAGCTTTTGTGCTCACAGAATATTTTTAAATTTTTTATATGCTGCAGCCCAGCAGGTAGCTTTTGTTTCAGCGTTAAGCTGATTTCTGCAGGTCGAGACGTTACTGATAAATAGGAAGCTGTATGAGAGCCTGACCCCAGCAGGCTGCATCGGTGTGATTAAGGGTACAGAAAATATGTTCAATCCTACGTAAAGCAGCCTTGCGCTGTCTGTCCATTCACTTCACATCTCAGCTGGAAATACAACTCCTTTCTCCCCTCTATACTTCTTCATTTCTTTCCTTTGCTGTTATTTAGCTGCTAAGTGCTACGTGCTGCAGTATATAATGGAAGAAGCCGTTCAGAATGAAATGGCGTGGCATTTTATGCCCTTTTGTAAACTATATAAAACAAAGATGAACTTCTCTGCTTGTCCCAGACAAGGCACACCTTGCTGTCGCGGATTGGCTCTGGTATTTTCTATTGGATCATGGCTGACTTCAGACAGCACCGAGTTGTTTACTATTAAGGCCAGGCTGGATGGGGCTCTGAGCAACCTGATCTAGTCAGGGATGTCCCTGCTCCTTGCAAGGGGGTTGGACTAGATGACCTTTGAAGGTCCCTTCCAACCCTAACCATTCTGTGATTCTAGGTGACTAAAATTTTGGTAAGCTTAGTTTTCCATTGGAAATTAATAAGCCTCAATTGAATTAAGGATACTTTAATTCTCAGTGAGAGTGTCCATACAAGGACTTAATGCAGTTTAACTGAGCCTTTCAATTTGTATTCTTAGATCTGATTAACTTCCCTAAAAGTGCCCTGGTCTAGGCAGGTCCCCGGTCTTGTGTTCTTCTGTTTCAGAGAGGATTTGTCTTCTCCACTGTGGCACCAGTCTGGAGGGTGGCAGACAATAGCTGCACCGTACTTTTCTGCAATAGACGGTCAATTGAGCTTCACTTTTAGGTTTGCTGCGGAGAGTAAGATGCTGGACAACATGTTTTAAGCAATTGTTCAGTCTTAAATATAGAATACACAAAAACACAGAACTGCTTTGACAGTATATTAAATATTAAGTTTAAGATATCAGAGCCACTTAACACACTTAGCTGCTAGGAAATAGCGTAGGTATTTATAGATCGCCCAGGTCAGCTGAAGCCAACAGTCTGTTTTCACTCTGGTGTCTCAGCTGAACAATTGCACTATCTGCATCTGCTTCCATCAAATCAGTTGAAAGCTCCTGCAAAAGTCACTGGGAGACCATCATCATTCTAGGGAGGGGGATGCACCATGCAATAATTCCTATGCAAGTTTCTACTCCTGTGCTTAATGCCGTTAACACCTCCTAGTGACGTTTAATGCCAGAATGTGATGCATTTCCGTTAAGCAAGAAGCTCTGTCTATGTCCGCACTCATTTGGGATTTATTGTTCTAGCTGGTGGAGACCATTGTAAATAACTTCTGTTCCTAACAAATATTTTGTTGCCTTTCCTTCAAAAGGTGGCTTAGACTTCTAGTTTTCTAGTTGTCTTTTTTTTTTTCTTGCCGCCCCCCCCACCCCCCCAGTCTTCAGAAACGACTGACAAATTTTAACACCTGTCCTTCATTGCTTTTTCTACAGCACCCTGATGCAATTGCAGAAAGGAATTGTGTGGTTCTGTGCATTCTCTTTTCTCCAGGAACAAATTCGTCCCAGAATTTACAGGCAGTTCATGTATGTTAGTTTTATTATCTCATTTTGTATATTCCTATTTAATGAATCGAAATGTAGTTAATAGGATGGGCATACCCAACTGCTAAACTAAAATAAGAAAAAGGTAGAATTCATGTCTTAGCACTTTTCTCAGCTCACCACTCCTACCTGGGATGGAAAGAGCCACAATCCTGCAGTAGAAGACTACTACGTCTGCCTGAGCAATGGTTTCCTTCAGGATTTGTGGCAAACAGCACCTTTCTTCCATCACTGTGTGGTATTGGAACGGCCACCAGCTAACAGTAATGCCTGCGTGGTGTTTTGTATCAGCCATGACCTCTGTCTTTGGTGATTTTGTGTCCTCGTCACTTTTTTTTTTTCTAGATCTGAGCTTACAGTACTGTGAAGATACAACAGAACCAGAAGTACCAGCGCCGTCATCTACTAATGGTCCAAAATCAAAAGAGAGGTCATAACAGTCATAGAATTACAGTACATAAATTCAGGTAAAGTTATTTTTCTTGTCTTCATCTTTCTGCTTTTGTAATGCCTGTTTTCTAGGCTTTTAGGAAGCTACCAATGAATTAAATTATTTAGTCCATCTACTTTAATGGCAGCGTGGGTCTGACACAACCTCAGGTTTCCAAGCACTGGATGTTTGGAATAAAGAGCCTTATTGTTTATATCTGAGAGCTGGCAATACTGCCTCTTCCCTGCTGGTCCCTTTTATCATGCAGCTTGACAGAAATATTTTGTTTGTTATTTAAAAAAATGTATTTGTTAAAAAGTTAATATTTTTTTCTTGTAAAAGCTCATCCATTCTGGTATTACATTAGCAATTCTGCTTTGTTCTCCTGTGAAGCGAGTTTCGCTTTACAGGTACATCTGCTTTCCTTTCCATGGCTTAAAGAAAGTCGTCAGGAAAATCTTAAAACCTACTTAATGAAGCCTTTTAAATGCTCATCCTGCACTTTTGAGTGAAGTGCAATTTATATTTCATAAAAGTAGAAGCTGAGCTGCAAGCTGCAAGTAATTATCATATAATTAAATGTCTACTATGAAAGAAATGAAAACTCAGGCTTCTTGGGAGGCTTCCGTGACTGGTTTATGCAATCACAAATTAAATTACATTTCTTTACCGAATGAATGTTCTGCAGGTACATTAGCACAGTTTGGAGATGCACTTCTGAGACTGCTAAGCTGCTTTAAAAGAGGAAATATGTTCATCAAACCAGTAAATGCCATAGACCAAGAAGAACAACATGCAAATATCTGTGGCGGGTTCTGCAAATGTGACTGTGCTTTCCTTGTCTTAGATTACTGACTGGTGCATGGGTTCCAGTGGACATGGTCTTTCTCTGCAGAAGAGAAAAATATTGGCAGTTTGGGAATGGAGTTGGGCGTGTTGGATGTCAGGAAACCTGGAGAGAGGAATAATTCTTCATGTATTTAGACTTCCTGCATGTTTAGCTAGGAAAGCCCTTCCACTAGCCAAGGAGGGCAGTGATTTCATGGGCAGCACATCTGCTGGAGCTTGCAGGGAGGAACCTCAGCTTTGGATGTGAACTCTTCCTTTAATTTTCTTCTTCCTTTCATTAGCATATTAACGTGTGCACTTTGTATTCTTGCTGCTCATGTTGTTGGCATTTTAGGACTGGAGAGATGTACCTGGTTCAGTTTTACCTGAATGTGGGAAAAGCTGAATTATTTAGAAAGGAAGCCCCGACTTGGAGCTGCTCTAATTTAAGGAGCTGCAGCAACAACAGTCTGTTATGGCTTTGATATGCAAATGATAAATGAAATATTTTCATGCACTGATGAAATCAAAGAGCAGTTTCTGTATGACTTAGCTTAAAGAACAGGAAGAGTGTATGTATGTTTAATCATATTTTTGCAGTGTATTGAGCTTGCGTGGGACTCTTTACTAGAAAGAGGAAAGTTTTAGTCATGGCTCTGAGAAGCTCTGGTACTGTGCTGCTAAAGCAGCTTCTCGTAGGTCAAGTGTTTCTAGACCACAAAGGCACCATTTTTGTCTCCTCACATGAAGAGCAAACTCCTGGTGCCTCCAGTGTACAGTACAGTGATAGTTAAAAATCTCAATTCACAACTGTACACAGTGGGGTTATGACAATGTAACGGGATCCTTTATGGCACGTCAAGGGGACATATAATTGGTGTTGGCTTTTCTTTTGCCCCTCACTTTTTTCCTAAGGTTAACTACTTAACCTTGACTTCAGGCTGTATTTTTTTTTCTCATTACGTTTCTCCATTATACATTATTTGGTTTGGTTACAGTCACTAGACTTTAACTGCTCTGACATATTAATTTTTAAGGGCATAAATGACTTCATTAAAATATTGTCCTTCAGATAAGTGCACTTGGCACTGTGATTGGAGGTGGACAAAAAGAAATATGAAGCATCAGCTCCTCTACATTAATAATATATTACAGGAACTGAAAACACTATAATATGTATTTAAAACACTTCTTCGTTAACTTGTAGAAGTTCAGTCTGTAGTCTACGTCCTCAGGTCTGTTATGTTCAATCATTTGTACAACTGTCAGGATTTTCTTTCGTAATGTGCTTTTAGTCAAGGCTTCGTTTTATGTTTGGAGTCTTCCTTCATTTATATGCAACACTGGTTTCTCAGTATCCCTGCTTATTCTGAGTTATTTCTTTGCAATAAATACCTGCTTGTTATAAATCTGAAACAAAGAGGAGTGCTGTCTGTTGGATCCTGATATGAAATGTTTATTGGAAGTATGTTAGAGTAGGTGGTTGGGAACCACAGCTGCTTTCCTGTTCCTACTTCTGGACTCCTTCTCTGTCTTTAGCACGGGGCAAGCCATGTTAAATATATTCTGCTAAAAGGTGGAAGTAGTCTCTGCTGGTGTGTTGGGCTGAGAGGAGTGGGGATGGCAGGTAGCTACTCCAAATCAAGCAATATTCTTTCTGTAATGGTCCTGCTATACCCCTTGCCAAGGAGAGTATTGTAAATACTTCAAAAGTTTGCTGTAAGATGCATTAATAAGATAACAGGCCAAAATGTGCAGTATTTACAATGACCTGAAACCAGTCCAGGTCTCTTAAGTTTTTCTTTCTGGTTTCCCTTCCGCCAGACCCTTCTCTTCCCCCTGCACTGCCTGTGAGTGCTCCCAGAGCCCCGATGTCACCTTGTCTGCAGCTGGAGAGGGATCGTGTAAAGCTGTCGTGCAGAGTCCCTGCTCACCTGAGATTCTCCTGGCATCTCGTCAGCTTCTTTTGAGGAGACCTGAATTGAACAAATCATTTCTAATGTGTCGTAGTGCATCTGAAAGCTTTGAGCTGAGTGATGATTTCTGCTTACCCTTCTCCAGGGCTGTCCTTAGCTCTTGGAAGGGCTTTTAGCTCTCCTCATTAATCAGCAAGTTTGTATAAATAAAAGGCTTTGTGAGATAATAATGAGTCCAATGGGCCTATGGACATCCGTGCGCTGGAGAATATGTCCTAAAATCCCACGTTACCAAGCAGTACTTTTGCCTCGTGCTGGAGGCTGAGAGGGGCCTGAGATTACACTGAAATTACAACATCTTTGCCCTGTCTCCCCCAGAGCCTCACAGCGCGTTCGGTGAACATAGCTGGCTGCTTTGGGGTGACAAGGCCTTGGCCGCTTCCTCCATTTCTTCCAGTGCAGCACTGTAAAACGAGGTATATAAATGCTAGGCTGCTGCAGATTAAAAACATTTCCTAAAAAATAAAGTTAAAATTGAAGCTGACTCAAGTTAAAAAGCAATTTTCTGAGAATGTAAAGGCATAAAAGAAAGTGCCTGAACGTGATTTTAAGTGGGCCTGTGAATGTGGAAGATAGGCAGGAGGAATAAAAGGACGCACACGTCAGTGGGGTGCTACAGATAGAGAGAGCCCCAGAGTCACATGCTAGGAGCAAATTTCAATTAAATGAGCATATTTCATGTAACTATCGAATTCTGTCTGGATAAATGGATTTTAGAAGAATATATGTATTTTTCTGAAGCCATGAAGTCACTCGATAAGGTAGTAATAAATCTGTCAGAACTTCTACTTTGACCAAAGCTGAGCTGTAATACAGGATTCATTTCAATACCTAAAGCTATTTTGGGGTGGGAAGAGGCTTTCCTAGCTTTGGAATTAGATTTCTGTGCAGTGGGTATTATGTTCTTGACCCCACGTCAGCAGCAGTATTTAAAATCCACTGTAATGCAATGAGCCCGAGCTCCAGCAAAGTGTCTTACTGTGCTGTTACAATGCAGCGCTCGTGGTGGCCGTTGTTAAGGCATTGAACATATGTGAGGTAAACATAGGGCTTTCCTCAGGACTAATTAATAACTTAATCTCTATGAAGTAGAGATTGTACTTCCATTTATTCCAACTTATTCTTTGATTTTTTTTTTTTTTTTCTCTAACCCATTTTAGCTGGCATCTCTCCCTTTCTCCCCTCCTCACCCACGCAGGTTGCCTTTATCATAAGCTCTTTCAGCAAAGACCAGCTTCGTTTCTTTCAGATTGCACTCAGCTTTTATTTCTTGTAAAAAATAATTCTGACTTATTGTAAAAGCCATTCTCTGATTGAACAGACCACCTTTAAGAGAATGGTGTGATGAAGAGCTGCAGTCTCTGCTGTGGCTGGTATGAAGCGGTACCTGCTTTGCTCTAGCCATCATTCCCAGGCCAGGCTGTGGCGACTTGGGCTAATGTGTGGTAGTAATGTAATGTCTCTCTGGTGGCATAGCTGGCCTAGATCTGTTGCAAACCAAGCTAAACCGAATCAGCAAAGCACTTGGGGATTTCTTAACTGGGTCTAAAATGGGGCTTTCACTACTATAACCAGTATTTGCCATAAAGAGCAGTATTCACAAAGCCCTGTTTTCCATGAATTTGTATTTTGTGCTTGAATTTCTCCTATGTATATGTAAATTTGAAGACTTCTTCCTGCAGTTTGGATATCTCTTACACTTCTCTTGTATGGATTTTCTGGTGTCTTAGAGGCATAGTCTGTGGTATCCCCTTTCCCTTGATGAAGCTATGAGAGTCTCTCTCTTCACAGCCACTTGAGTTCAAACCCTTTGTCAAAATTGTTAATGGAGGATGAACAGAAAGATATACAGAATGATTAAATAGGACTAATTATTCAGAATAATCATGTGATTGTAAAGTAATCATAAAGAAATCTCACTCCAAGGTACTGGAAAAGTGTATCTAGAATGAACATTGCTTCCTCCGTTCTGTGTGCATCCTTTAATAGGAGCAATCATAGACAATGGATCACTGGTTTTAAGTAGTCCTTTCTCTGGATTTCCACTGTTCCTTGTTTTGTTAGTAGACGATGTGGTTTATGAAAATCTCTGTATTACAAGTACAACCTTTTCATTTTTCCCCTTTGAACATCTTGCTGCAGGAGAGGCAAGGTGGCTGATGGGCAATGACTGCAAAATTGCACCCGTGGCCTTTGGGTCTCTGCTGTTCCAGATGGGAAACTGGGGTGAAGTTTGAAGATTTTTACAGCTGACAAAGGCTGGTAAAAGTCAGGGGCCAAAACTGGAGAATAACACAGTGTACTGTGGAGATGGAGTTGTGTGGTTGTTTCCATTAGTAGAGTTTGATGAAAGGACTCATTTATTTTTGATACAGTCTTGTTATTTAAAAAAGAACACATAAGGTTCCATTTTATTAAGCATGGCAGGAGCTGAACAGTGGGAGCCAGACATTTTCTCTCTTGCTTTTGCATTAAGTCCTTTCCAACCCTAACCTATGATTCTATGATTTTTAGCAAATCCAAAAAAGCCTCTAAGTGGGTGTTGGTGTTCATCCAGGATGCATTCAGGTTTCCTTGTGCTTTCTCTCCACTTCCCTGGTCTCTGCTACCTCTCTGTCTTGGGCACACAAGTCTGTAAAGTAGTACCTAACAAAAATCTCTCCAATTCCATGGGCTTTCTCTGTGACTTTTGATTTCTTTTTGGGGTGCTACCGTTGTTTCAGATGCCTACATCTCTATGTAATAATTTTCAAAGGATGACCTCGCACCCCAGAGTTAATAAACATTCCCTGTCACAGGATAAACTCTCTAAAATATGCCCCGAACACGTTTTAATATATTTATTTCCAAACTAATATGATGCTAAAGGTTACTTCAACTTTTTTTTTTTAGTATTTTTTGTAACGTTTACTCATCAGTAACCAAGAAATCTATTTTCAATGCTAAGTGTTGCTGACATGTAAAAGGGTTTGAGTGATGTTTTGCTGATGCTTTTGCTGCAGCAGCATGGGAAAAAGAGGTCTCCTGGAAGGTTTGTGATTCCCCTGGAGTTTCCCTTCTGAGCCAGTTGTGTTTGTATCTGGGAGAAAGGACTGGCTGGATGTATCTCCTATGGACAAGAGGTTGTGATGTCTCTTTGACTGAACAACAGGGCTGAACTGTGCCAGTGCCGGCTCAGCAGAGTCCTTGGCATGGTGATGATGATCCAACTCCGGGCAATGAGCTGTTTTTTCCAAAGAGTCAGGGGGTGGTTGCAGCCTGGGAGTTTGACCTGGGTGCTGTGAAGGGGGGGTAGCTGCCCTGGACATGGATTGGGGGTTTGGGAATGACAGGCTTGGTGTCCCCATGACCTCTGGTGAGTCAGATCCCTTGTTGGTGCCTGGGAAAACTGAGGTTTCAGCCCCGTTTTGCTCTACTGGATAAACTGAAGGCAAATGCAGTAACATCGGTGGACTATTGTAAGGTATGAGCAAGGAAAGGTATGAGAACTGTAACACGATGAATTATAGAGGCTGTAGACCTCAGAACTGACATTTCTAACAGTGGTGCCAGAACATCCCACTTTCCCAAGTCCTTTATTCTAAGTGTGCTTTTAGTCAGTCCTAGCACAGGAGTGAGCAGTTCCCCAGTAATTACGTAGTTCAGGTCCAAGACATCAAAAGGTGCAGGGAAAAAAAAAAAAACAAAAAAAAAAAAAAAAAAAAACCCAAAAAACTATGAGAGCCTGGGAAGTAAACAGAAGATGTCACATAGATCAGTAGGATGGGAAGGAGAAGAAAGTGGAGATTTGCCCGAGCACAGTGTAAGGGGTAACTGTAATGGTTAGAGAGGTGAAATGCAAGGAGCAGTTGGGTTCTTGTTGTCTTTACTGGTTGTTACTCCATCCACAGGGATGACCGTCAGCAGGGTCTGCTGGCTGTGCTGCTGCCGAGCTCTGCAGGCACGTCAGCCCCATGGACCTCACTGCCTCCTCCAGCAGCATCTACCAAGAGAGCGAGTGGAGGTCCGTGCCAGATGCCCCTCGTCCTGCCTGGGGCACAGCTGGAGGCCATGCCGGATGTTTCGACTTGGATTTTGCACACCCAGACATTTAAGGTACGCTCAGCCCTGCGAGTGCAGCCTGCACCGAGTAGATATCACTGGGCTTGAATTTTGAGGCAAATTGTGACAGCAATTCAGCGTAACGCTGGGGAGTCAAGCTAGGGAGATACGTCCCTGGGTGATTTTTCTCCTGTAACATGCAAATAGTTTAACAGTTCTAGCGCATTCTGATTTCAGAGTGACTGGCAAGTATTTTCAATATATTCAATATATTTCAAAGTATTTTCTTCCCCAAATTTAATTTGAGCTAACAATTCTTTAAGTGCTCCAAACTAAATTGGCTGTGGCACTATCAGGTTGGCTTTAAGCATTGTCTTTCCCACTCCTGGTAGCTGGAACAGTTGTGCTTTTGTTTTACAATTAATATTTCAATGAAAACTTGTAAGGTACTGCAGGTATAAATATTTAATATCTTCCCTCTGTGTTTCTTTATTGCTGAGCTTGGTGATAAGTTAGTAATTCAGACTGAAATGCAGATAAAACAGTAATGTGAACAGTTTAAATCTGCATTTTTCCAAAGCTCCTGTGGTCAAGATGACTGCATTCTAGCAAGAGTATTGCTATTTAAAATTGTTTACTTCTACACTTCAGCTGAATGCTGCTGTACATGATAAATGAGGTAAATAAAGGTGCCTTTCGGGTCCCAATAACTGCACAAGAAACCTAATCATTCTCACTAACATAAAATAATTTAACAAATGGAACAGTGCCATAGCAGCCCAGTAAGAAATTTCTGAATACTGCACCACATATGGCCAAAGCTTCTTCAGGAATAATTCAAGCTTTTTTTTTCTCTTTGCCTTTATAGTAGGTTTCTTTCATGTTTACTGTGGAATAAAATTTTGTGTATAGCATCCACCTCACATTTTACTTTTTCAGAGTTTATTTAACTTTTGATCTGGACATGAAACATTATTATCTACCTCTTTCCCATGATAACTGGTACCACCTCACCTTATGGGTAAAAAAAAATGTTGGAATTCCTGGCACTGTTCCCCAGGAAAAGGCAGAGTTAAGCCATTAGGCTCGGATTTTCGTCTATCTAGAGGCACAACTGTATCACTTAAGCCAAACAGAGCAATGCCTTTAAAGGCAGATGTTAAAGCCTCTGTCCTGCTCTCTCTTCCTCCTCCTCCTCCTCTCCTTCCTTCTCTGGCTCCCCCAGAAGAAAGTAATTTCTGAGCAGATGGAGATATTACTATTTAATAACTCTTGCTAGCCGAGACAGTGTCTTTTGACTTTGTATTTTTAAATGCTGTTATTCTTAACAGCATTACTATTTGAGAAAAAACAAGTTAATCCACTGCTTTGTTACTGTAATCTGGGTTATCTCATGTGGAGATGTGCTTGCGAGACTTTGGTCTGAGAGAATTTGCCTGGAATTTAACTATCTCTACTGCTAACTTAAGCCGGATAAAAATCTTGGGTTTCTGTCTAGAGTACACACTGGCAGAGAGCACCAAACAGGGATTTAATAAAATTTCAAATTCCTCTCCAAAGCACAGTTTAGTTGCAGGTTTTGTATATTTATCTGAAGAGTCAACTTGTGCCCTAATCCTACGCTTTGATCCACTTGGTAAGCTGTGCTGTCTTGTCTTGCAGATGTCAAGGTACCTCATGTAGCAATGCAAATAAAACGGAGCTGAGGCGAAAGGCAATGTTATTATAGCCTTGGGATGCTGAAGAAATGTCTGTCCCGAAGTCTGCTGGTTAAAACGAACACAAGAACCATCTGTGAGAGTGAGTCTCAATTGCAGCTGTTTGAATCCAACCATTACTTGAAATCTATGGATACTAAAATCTCCTTGGCCTCATTATGTCCTAATTGTGAAAGAGGCGGGTTGTCGCTGGTGTGTTTTGCCCAACCTTCTCCAGAAAGCTCCTGGCAGCCATGGAGATGAGCTGTCCCCGGCAGAAGGGTGGTAGTCGGATACGCTGTCACCTCGCGCTACTCCAGCTTCCCACAAGCCTAGGTACAGCCACAGCTGCAGCTGCTGGGTTCAGCTTCCTGGCTTCTAGTGTGTTTAAAATCACTTTTGTGCCTTAAAAAAAAAAAAAAGAGCTGTGTTTCATTAACACATCGTGGTGGAAGCACAGATGGTGCATCTTAAAAACAAACCAGGAAACGCTTTAGAATAAATGAGGAGCTTGTATTCTCTCCTTTGGTATCTGATGGGGTTGGGCAGAGGCTGTGCACAGGGTAGATATTTCTGCCTTTGGTGCAATGAGAGCAAATGAAGACAAAGTGGGAATTAATCTAGCTATATCTATCCATCCCAAGCACAAACACTTCCGTCCTTGCAGAGAAGGACTCTGAGCTTTCCTGATGAGCAGCTCTGCCAGGACAGCTGAGCGGGGCATTGGCTGTAAATCCTGACCGTGAGCAACACCTATGAGCTGACCATGCTGCTGAGAAAGGATGTCTGTGAGTGTCCCTGAGTAGTTAGACACTACAGAAATGTTTTGAGAAGGCCAAATTAGGAATATCCTGTCATTAGGGGGTCCCACAGTTCAGAATGGAGCTGATGGGTATGTTTTATGCTGACATTCTTCTGTCACTGAATTTCCCATTTTGAAAAGGTTTTTTTAAATTTATTTTCAGTTCCAAGTGCATTTATAACTTGACATTTAAGTTATAAAACAAAGCAAACCTCCAGATTTAACTGAAAATAAAAAGGCCAAAGCTACTCTAACATAGTTTAAAAACCATTGAAGGAAATTCTTTCAGGAAGACCATTTCTTTTTTTCCATAGACATTTTCATTCAGCAGCATTCAAGACTTTGGACTTCTTATCTTATTGAGTATTGATTTTTATTTACTCTTTAATTCTCAAAATTTCTTTTAGCACGGCAGAGCAGTTTCTTTGAACGTAGCTGCTCTTGTCCTGGCGGGGTCCAAACGGCGGCGCGCCCCAGCCCGCTGTCGCTGCCGAGTCCCTTGCTCCAAGTGGCTGCTGCTGGTGTGAATTCTGGAGTTGTGACACCATGGAGGAGAGGGATGACTGCTTTTGTTGCTGTACTGTTTTTCCTGCCCCTGCACACAGGATCTTGACTTAAAGGTATTTGCTTCTCATATGGATCTCTTGCTCTTCATCAGTGCGTTGTCGTCCTGCATTCTGTGTGCTCCTTTGCCCAAGAAGTCCCATGTAAACTGCGAAAGGTAAACTGATGTGATTTCCCCCAGGCTGTAAACAGTTTCCTTTACTCCTATTAGTTTGGAAAGCTGAAAAACTGGAGTAATAAAAAATAGTAATTGGTGTCAAAACTATTATGAATTATTAAAAGAAGCACAACAACGGGAGCCACAGATCCTCATTCTGAAAATGAGCACGTCTTATGTTATTGCTGTGGTAATTACCTAAAAATACCTAATACTTAATTACTTCCAAGGTGTCAATCTTCATAACCGTTTATTAGAAAATTCTAATGGATGGAGCAGCTGCTTCCACAGGCAAATCTATTTGTGGCTGAACTTGACATTCTGCTCTAAATATTATTCCACCTTGATCAACATTATTTCTCCATGTATATCTTGTTACAGCTGTAACAGATTGGGAAGGGAGGGTTTATCCAGCTGCAGTGGGAATTGCTCTGCTCACTCATGACTTCCAACTTCATGCTGCTGGAGTGCGTAGAAATGTTTGCAGCCAATTTATAATGAGGAAGAAGTCGGAATGGTTGGTTCATGACCCTGGCCTTGGCTTCTTGATATTTCAGCCATACAAATGCCTGGTTAATAATTCAAGGACTCCTCTTTGGGGAATTTTCAGCGGTATGAGACTGTTGGTGTGCGGGGACAATATTCACCTGTCCCTGATGTGGAAAGTGAGCCTTAGGGAAATGGATGTGGATGGGGCTGCTCTGTCCTGTGGTGTTACCGGCTGTCTCCTAGAGCTCCCTGGCAGGAGGATGCAAGTTAGAAGTCCATAATGTCTATTAGCTATTACAAAGTCCTAGTTTGTGCATTATTATTGGTGACGATTGACAAAAGCAGACTTGGCATTTTGAACAGGTAGCTTCAGTCTGGAGCGCTCACAAGTTTAGGCTTGTGCAGCTCAGTGGAAATAGTGAGTAAAGTAGGACAGAGTATAGTTCAAAAATCTAAAATCAATCTCTTGGTTTGTACAGAAAATGTTTAAAAAGCTCCAAATTAATAAATATACCAACAGAGGCGATAGTCTCTAATAGAAAGCTCTAACTTAACATGATTAATGTTGAATGCTGTAAAGCTGTGACTTCAAGCTCTGTTGTGTCTGCGTTGCTGGTTTTTGTGCTTTTCTGTCTTTTTCAAAATTTGCTGCATCAGGTATTACTAAAAACTCTGAAGCTGTCACTTCTTCATTTCAGCAGCAGGAGTTTCAATGCCTTTGAAGTCCAAGGGTTTGACCCTTGTACAATTTACTTCTTTAGGCCTTGCACTGTCCAACTTAGTCTCACATCAGTGACTGAGCCACTTAATGTCCTTTATCCTCTTCTGAGCTGTCCTTCAAACATCTCTGCACCTTGGGCAAGTTAAGGTTGGATCCAGGTTTTGCTGTCCTGCCTGGTTTTCTCTCCCTGTCTGAATTTGGAACAGCAGCAGTCTTAGCACAGCCAGAGTGATCTGCTTTGCCAATGGCACAAAACAGAGCAATAAATTAAGAATAGCCTAATAAAAATGCTATTCTTATTTCTGGTAGTTTTTCATTAATTCTGAGAGTAAATAACAGGTGTCTTGAGACATAAGGTTTATATTTTGAAAATCTGTATTTTTCATGTAACACTGTGGATGCTTATCTTGTGTCATCTTCAGAGCTGCTGCACTGGATTATGTGTGTTGCACTGTAGTTAGCAGATACTAATTAACTAAGCGTTCTTCTAAGAAATGCATTGCAAGTCTTGTTATAGCAGGTGCCTTGCAAGAACAAAATCTGTGTTTGCAGAATGTATTGCATTAGTAGTCCCACTGACTTCCACGTGATGAGTTGTATCAGTCATACATGCAAATACTCAGGGTATGGATATATGCATAAGGAATGAGGTCTCAGGTGTTAATTTCCATATTTTTAAGATAAATCACATGTTTCTGTGGATTACTTATGATACTTGTTGGGAAAATATCACAGGAGACAAAGTTTATGTAGGACTGTAAAGTGAACGCAATCCAGAGATTTGTATCAGAGTATGCGCTTGTGATGGCTACGTTAAAATAAAAAACCTTTGTTTTTGTGATGAATTCTGTCATGAGGGACCCCGACCTTTGGGCTTTTATCCTGACTGAAAACTGCAACTAGCAGTAATGATCATACTAATAAGCGATCCTTTCCGCTCCTTGATGAGCAGAGGAAAGTTGGTGGCAGCCGTCCTCTCCCCTCGAGCCAGGTCCCGCAGCCTCACCTGGGGGGATGCCATTGGGACCTAGCACTCCTTGGGACCCCACCATGACTGCCACCTCAGCAAGACCTGGCTATTCCCCACATCGCTGAGGGGTTGCTTGCTTGTCCTCTTGCCAAGAATGAGGTCTCGGTTGCCCATTTTGACAGCCCCTTATCCATAGTTGCTAATACTTCTTTTCTGGCAGTTTCCTCCCCAAGCCTTATTGTGCCCGTTGGTGACCATTGGGCAACTAACGTGGCCACGCTCTCAGTGCTGCCCCGTGCCACCGTCCTTCCCTTCACCTGTGTTATTTCCTTGTGTCTCCGATACTGCACTTTGATGCTAAATGCTTAGTCCTTGGTAATTTTTACTAATACCTACTGCTATGGTACAAATTAAAATAAGAATCGTCATCAGCGTTGATGTCCATGAAATTAGTAACCCAAAGGCAAGGGTGCAGCTGACGTTCTCTCTGGCTATTGACCATTAAGTTGTTTGGGGTTTTTTTTTGATTTTTTTTTTTTTTTTTTTTTTTTCCTTTTCCTCCCTTGAATGGATTTGGCTGAATTAGGCTTTACAACTAGTGTCAGAATTACATTTGTGAACTTCTCATGGATGTTTTTTTTAGCAGTTCAAAGGTTTTACAGACTGTGACTGCCCTTCAGAGCAGTCCACGCAGGAGGAAAAATATCTCACCAGAAAATTCTCCCTCTTAGTCTGTAAAAATTGATTGAAAATTGAGATATGCCTTTTTTAATTGGTTCCTGTTCTAAAGGCTAAATCTGCAATTGAATTACCTCCTAGCATCCTGAGCTGCACAAAAAAGGTTTGACTTTGGCGTGGTTTGTTTTTTTTTTTTTTTTTTTTTAATTTGGAAAATATTAAAATAAGGAAGAAAATGAATGCAAAGCAAAGGGATATAAACAGAGAGGCTTACAGCTTAGTTGCAGCTGCCTGAAAGTTAAATAAAGAAAATGTATTGTGATGCTTCATTGGCTTGTATCTTATCTCGCAAAGGGTGGCTACCACGAGCAGGGTGGCATATTCTGCAGAAGACCCAGTTTATTCTCTCTGTTACCCTGGATAATGAATATTCTTCAGAAGAGAATGCAAATAGTTTTTCTTATTTCCTGTCTCTAAAATTGGGACACAGAGTTTGTTTAAAAGGTAACAAAAGGATTAAAATGGGATGGCAAGCCTGCAATTATCTGTGATAAACAATGCATTATGTCTTGCTTTGCGGGCTGCGAGTCTGTCACCGAAATGTTCTTCATCTCATGTAATATTTTGTGCTACTGCATTGCTTTTCAATTATACAGCTCAGAGGAAAGTTTCCACTGACAAAAGCAGTGAAAATACATTGCTTTTAGTATTGCTTTTGGTTTTTTTTTTTCTTTCTTTTATAGGTCTCAAGTGTCTCTTCAAATACAAGTCCAAATGACAGGAGTCCAGGAGTTTGAAAGTTATTAGAGAGATATGGATATATGCAGCTAATGAAATATGCTCGCTTACAATATATCAAGACATGCAGAACATTGAGGAAAACTCAGCAATTTCAATATTTAATATAAGCTGGAGTTAAAGTTTTTTTTTTTTTTTTGCAAATGCAGCATATGTTAATCTATTGCTGAGCATTCGTCTAGCAGATTCAATTTCCACTCATAATTTTTCATTTATTAGTTTCCTCTTTCACATAAACACAGCTGTGTATTCTGATCGACGCTGCTGAGATCTGCCGTGGTGCGGTATACGGGGAGCCCAGCTGATTTATTCTGGAGAGCTGGGGAGTGGATGGAGGGGACTGCAGAACAATCTCAGAATAAATATCGGCCTGATTTAAATCCATCTTTGCAAAGTTTTTACCCCCAACTTTCCAGCAGTTGCTCATATTGAAGGTGGACCAATAAGTGTTGGACAGGGGAACCGTTCAAGCCATGTTGTCGCTCAGGAATAGCTAGCAGTTTCTGCTGGTTTTGGCCCCAAATATCTATTGTATGCAAATTAATTTGCAGTGCTGATATGTTGATGAGGATCATATGATGCTGATAATCCAGTTGCTGCTCTTCTCCAGCTGGCAGCAATGTACCTCTTGATGTGGGGTTTTCTGAGACTGGGGGTTTGTAATCAAGATGCTTAGAATTTTGAAGCCATGATGAGAAAGAAATAATTGTTTTATTTAAAATGTAATACAGAGTCTGGCACTTCATATATGGCAGCTTGCTTTGGAGTGGTGATTCTTGTAAAATTGTTTAAAAAAACAAATCAAACAAAACCCAAAACAAGGTGTTCCATCATCTCCGGTGGTTTCCTTGCTGTAACATATGCCTGGAAATTGATATGTATTTTATTTAAAATTTCACAGTAGGCTACCTTCTTCAGGTACAACAGCTGATTTGCAAGCAGCTACTGCGCAGCTGAGTAGGAAGAGCTTTTGGAGCTGAAGCCAAAACCCATCTGATGTTGCGGAGGAACTTTCCTTTGACTCAAGCGCACTGCGGTTTGACCCCACTGCGAGTGGCTGTGTCTCTCCTACCAGGGATGTGCTGGCCAGAATAAAAATATCTGTTGTAGGTGTGAGGGAAATGAGCTCAGCCTTGTCCCCTTGGGTTTTTTTACCCATGTCCCTACAGAGGACCTGTGCTCAATTCTCGTCTTGCCAGTGATTCCACCTACTGTTTCCACTGCGTTGTCGGAAACATGGTAAGACGCAGGCTTGTTTAACAGATTGCACTACAACTTGACCTTTCCCCTTCCTGCTGAGGGAATATTTTCTCATTGCTGGTAAATGCACGTTCGTTCCTGGGTCTTACTTCACATGTGAGCCCCATCTTCCCTCTGGCTGCTGCGAGGCAGGGAGCGGCGGTGGTGGCCTTCCAGGAGGTGCTTGGCTAACCTTCTCTGTGCGCTGCTCAGGAGAAGGAAGGTCTCTGAGGAGAGATGATACAGTTTAATGGGAGAGTTGATAGAACTGGGAAGAGGACTTGCCTTGTCTTTTCTTTATTTTTAATCTCTGTTGCTTGATTTGATGAAATCCACTGCTTATCTACAAGCTTTCTTTTGATTGCATCGTTCGGCTATCATGGCCAAACGCTGCAGTGACAGTATTTTTAAAGCTGTGGACAATCATTACAGTATGGTATATTTATTGCCTGGCTGTTGTGAAAGCTGCCTCACTTGTGAGCCCCTTTTCCGAGTAAACTATCCACTCAGCTCTTGGCTAATGGAGTGTTCTATTAGTTGTGTTTTGGGATCATGCGGTGATGCTGAGGGAAGGACGACACCTGAAATAAGTCACAAAATAGTGCTGCATGCAGTACCTGCCTGTATCCCCTGGGGTTTGGCCTTTGAGGTGCAGGCAGTGAGGTTCCACACGGCAAAAGGAGAGTTGCGGGTGCTGCAGGGTGACGGCTGCTCAGATGCGCAGCTGCGGCAGGACCCCCGTGGTGGGGCGGCTCCTCGTGTAGCCCTGCGCTGAGCCCTGGGGTACGTTCCCACAGGAGCAACAGCTTCTCTGCCTTCAAAGGCCTGTTCTGGTGAGAGATCCGCTTTAGCTCACTGAAGGTGCATCTGGCTCGGGAAATTCCTGACCTGCGAGTCGCTGGAGGCTGCAGGAGCGTTCAGGGAAAGCATTTCTTGGTGCCCGCTTTGCTCTTGCATACATATTTCTAGGTATTTGTGTAGGTATTTCTAGGCATTTGCTGCTGACAATTATTGGAAACAGGACAGTGGGTTAGCTAAGTCTTTGGGCTGATCCAGTGTGTCACTTCTGTGTTCCTAAATAATTGGCATGCTAAACACTGCTGTTAATTGCACTGGAATTTGCGATGATTAATTCCAATTACTATTCATTATTTCTGTAGCGTGTCAAATGTGCTAGAAACAATATCTGGTAGGTACCAAGCATGAAGATACAGTTACAGTACGAGATAGCTACTGTTTATTGTCTGTTCTGTGCAGTGGTGGGTATTTTACCCTACGTGTGTTGGGATGTTTGCCTGTGCAACGTCATGCAAAGGTTGCTGGATGCTGAGGTCAGGTCCTCAACTGCTTGTACATCACTGTATCTTCTGCCTGGTGGAGCTTCACAGGTTTAATCTCAATTTAAATCTGACCTCTGGGTTTTGGATGGCTGCTCATAGCCACTGTTGTGACCAGGTTTGGTGACAAGTCACCTCTGCTTTGGAGTGGCCGGCTACGAGGTAGGGATTCCCCCTCCTCAGAGCGATGGTTGGTAGCAGGAGGAAGTTCTACCAGTTGCCTCAGGTGATCAGAGGTGTGTGTTTGGGAGACGGAGAGACCATGCTTCATTCTTTTTCACTTCTCATGCAGTCATTTGCTTGGGAACCCTGGATGTCAGCCTCCAAATGGGAATTCCGTTTTGAGATGTTTCGTGAATTTTACCTGTTACAGTTAGACTTAGTTCACCTTCTTTATAAAGGTGAGTGCTGGGAAGACGAGGTACGGGTTTTTGAACAAGCAATGGCAGGGAAAGCATGGCTGTATCAGCTGCGTTATGGTAAACATGGGGTAAATTACTGCTTGAGTGCTTTAAATTACTTTGAGTTTACTCCAGGATTAGCATATGCATGACAACTCCTGCAGAGAAGCTGATGTTGCGGGAAGTATGTGCTTTGCAGTAGCTAACAGTAACTTATTTGTGTACCTATTCTTGATTATTTTCATTCTTAAAGATCACTTGTAATGAGTCCCTGACAGGCCCGGAGTTGGAAGTTTCCTGGGGCATTGCAGGCAATTTCTGGGGCAGCGCCTGTATTTCGCTACGCGCTGTGATGCTGAGGATGGAGCTTTGCAGCAGAGGAGAGTAAACAGGAGAGGGAGTTGATTAGGCAGTGACAACTTTCAGGCAGCTTATTTCAGCTGATAATTTTAGGACCCTTAACAGGCGATCCATAAGCAAAGTTTTAGTCCTCATGGAGATGTTTGATTTCTTTTTTTACTTCCTCTGGCAATCTTGTCTGAGTTAATCTATAGCTGAGTAGCTACTGACTGTGGTCACGTAGACGTTGCTTACAATGTACTGCTTGGCCTTTGGGTAGACCTGCAGCGATTTTTAAACATGAGTTTGGTGATGGGGCAGCGATACACACAGTTACAACTCTTCACTTACAGGGAACATTTGATTTAGGCAGAATTAAAAGGGTGGATGGGGTAAGGAATGTTTTCCAATCCACTCTGGCTGAACAGACAATTAGCAAGATCATTAAACTGCCTCATTATTACCAAGATAATTACAGGATTAACACACTTCACTTCAATATCTCTAATTTGTTTTGTAATATAAGCAAGATGGGAGGTGATTCTGCTATATTTGAGACTTCTGGACAGCTAGCATGAGAAATAAGGGCTTCTTGGTAGTTAAGGAACAAGGGCAGTGAGATGGCTGGAGGAGGGAGGTGTGGAGCAGCCGGAGCTGCCAGTCCCCAAGGAACGCCACAGGCAGCCCTTAGGTTTCGGATTAAATCTAGTTAGTCTGCGTGGTGCTGGTTTGGGTCTGGGAGGGGATTTCAGATGAGTTCCCCGTGGGCAAATCACTGCATCAAAGGCGAACATCACCCTACGTCGCACGTTTTGATAGCTCCAGTGACAAAGCTGAGGAAATGTGTGGCCCGCGGTAACTTAGTGAAACTTTGTCCAAGTCAGGTCACTGGATGCACCAGAAAATCAGTAGCTATGGCTCTGACAGCCTCTGTGGGAGCAGCACCTTCTCCTGCGCCTCTCCTGCTGAAGCTGGAGCTGGCTTGAGCTGTGCCTGCTGTGCAGAGGAACAGGGGCTGTAGGGCTGGCACCTTTTGAGGTTTTTGAGGTTGTGGGGCAGCAGGCGTCGTTTCAAACCATAAGGAAGTTAAGGTGGCTCACAGGGAGCCTGGGATAAAAATCTCCAAGGTAGGAGGCATGCAGTTACCAGTGGAGTGGCAAACCCTTCAGGACCCTGGTGCTTCTCAGGATGCCCAGGAGATGTGAGCTGGGGAAACAACGCAGGGAGCTTTGTTTACGAGTGGATTGCACATCACCGTAAATATGTTGGTATCCACTGGGAATCTCATTTTTAAGATGGAGAAGGCGGCTTGAGGCTCATGAGAGAAAGATCTTCAAATATATGAGCTTGCTGTGGTGTGTGGATGCTCTGCCTATGAATTTAAAGGAAGACATCCATGTTTTATATGTTCATTAATTTGTCTGTCAGAAGGGAAAAAGGAAAACAGCCAGTCTGTGTAACTGGTTAGCAGGAGTCACCTAATGTTTTGATAGACTGAGGAGCTGCTCAGAGTAACTGCTGTGGCTCTGTGCAGTACTGAAAAGCACCGTCCTTGGGGCCAGCCTGGCAGGAATTTGCCTGGGAATCCCCTTGGGTATTGAAATAGGCTGAGGAAGAGATAGGTGTGTGTGCATATACAACTGAACAGAATCATACGTATCAAACAGATATGAAAGAGCTACATATGCTAATACACGACGCAAAGGTGAACTCCAAAGATCATTTACTTCGGAGATAAAGTAGTAGGTGCCAGGTTTGATCAAGATATCAAAGGTACTCTAGGACCTGTCAAGTGTGACTCCTCCGTGCTCTTCTAAAAATTTTAACATGACAAGACAAGGCAGAAATGGGTCTGACATTATTAACAACGACAAGATCCTTCCCCAGCACTCCTTGCTTATTTTCCCTTAATGAGCTTTGGTGGGACAGATTCTCTGACGAGGTGCTGTTGCCACGGCAGCTTGTTGCGATGCGGAGACGCGAGGCTGGTCCCTGCCTGTTTGTTATGCCCACGGGCTCGTTAGTGGTGGGATGCAGCTTGGGCAGCTGTTTGCTGGGGGCATGGAAACCCGAGTGAAAGAATCAGTTTGCCGGCAAGCAAATGTAACGCAAGTGCATAGCCTGTCAGGACGGAAGGAAATTGGGGCCTATTAATGCGAGTTCAAACAGTCTGGCAGAATTGGAAACGTTGGGAGAAAGAGTGTGGGGAAGCAGATGAAAATTTTAAATGTTTTCTCTTAAAATGAAACTATTCACAACAGTAATTGCATGGCAGGACAATAATCCGATTGGGACATAACCCTGACTTTATTTGGGCCAAAATGAAGCCCAGTGAAGGCCAAAGGTCTGTGCCATGTGCTAATTTCTGTATTGCAGCTCTCCCACGGTTCAGCCCTGTGGTCAAAGCCGGGTCGCAGCACGAGGAGGGTGGAAACTTCCCTCAAGAGACTGCGCCAGAGCCGCGCGATGAGTGCGGCCTGTTACGGGCTGAGCATGGCAGGAAAAACCCTGGGATGGTCTCAGCTTGGTGAAGAAAAACACTGTTATCAGCTGTGAATGTGAAGGTCAGGTTTTTTTTTGTATCTGTAGAATAAAAAGGAGACTGGTCAGAAAGGGACGGGTGTTTCTCAGGGCAGTTTTCTAGGATCACTGCTCACTGGGAAACATCTCTTGTAAAAAATATTATTCCTCTCCCTCGGCAGATCAGGTTGTGACTGCACCTTTCTGGCAGCCCCTCTCGATGCCGTGTGGTTTGGCTGCAGGCTGTACTAGCTGTAATGCTGTCATTGTAACTCAAACTTGACAACGGTGACAGCAGCCAATGTGTCATTTGGCTGGGAGAAGGGGCATCTCACTTGTTTTTTGTTTCTTTTAGCCAAGGCAGGACTAGAAGTTCAGTTTCTTGAACAGTGTGTGTTTTTGCTCCGAGAGCCGCGTTGGTACGGAGCTGCCGTGCATTTATTGAGCACTGAATACAACATTTTCCCCTCCCTTTCCCTTATGTTGCCCACTAAGAAATGCAAAGCTATCAAAATCAGCAATTAGTAGTGAGAGACACTAGTACCAAAACTATGTTTTTTTTTTTTTCCCCTTCCTGATTATTCTGAGATAGTTTTAGTTATGTGTTCATTATTTTCTAAATCGTTATGCCAGTTTGACAGAACTGCCGAATGAAGGAGGAGGCAAAGCCCTGCTGCATCAACTTCCATCTTCTATTGTGCGATGTAACTTTGGTGTTTTGCTGTTCTGTTGTTCCCTGTGTGCTTACGGCAAAGTATTCCTGCATTATTATTTAGCTGGAGCTGCAATTGCAGAGTTTATCAGTAAATGGAACAAAGCAGTCAATCATACCCATTTGTTTTTGCAGAGCTGCTGGATCTTTTACCTCTACAGTTTATAAATCTGGAGCTTGACTTAAATCCCCATTTTCTTCTCTTGCTCTTATTTATTACAGTGATTTACTGGCTGGTATCCATTTGTATCTAGTTTCATAAAAGAGCTCTGTTATTTTTAGCCTGGTTGGAGGAGAATGGTTGGGTACATGGGTCCGTGCCCACCGATTTCAGTGGAAGATGGTTCAGGCCACTGATGCACGAGGCTGTGACTACATTTTTACAGCCTGTTGTGCAGGAGAAGCATATGTGCACAAAAATGTGGCTAAAATTAATCTGTGGTGTATGTTCCCGTTAAACAGAAAAGTGGTGAGTGTGCAGAGCTACTTCTTCCTCTGAAGAACAAAGCAACATGTCCAAGGTTTTCTTCATAAAGAATAAAGTGGGTTTGCACAAACTCTGAGCAGCAGCTCTCGGCCTGTTCCATTGCTGCTTTTGCTGGAAGCTCACTTCCCTGCTCCCAGCAGCAAGTCCCTCTTTGTCACCATCAGCAGATCCCTTAAATCTAAAAAAGCAACCTTCTTTTGCAACAGGTTCACTTCTCTCTTGCTGCTGCACGGAGTGACATATTACTAATTTTAATGCAGGGCTGAGTTTTGCAGGATAGGGCAAGGGATAAACAGTTGAGCAAATACCACAAGATGCTGTTCCCTGTGACAGAAACCATCCCAGCACGGATGCTGATGCGGGGACATCGTCCCCTGCGATCCCGGCGGGGTGGCATGTGAAGCCTTTGGTTGTGCCAAGCGTAAGCTCGTGTTTGTGGGTGCTTGTTGGCTTGTTGTTCTCATTAATGAATTTTAATTTGTTGGTTTGGGTTTTTTTTTTTTTTTTTTTTCCAATTGAAAGTGAAGCTGAATCTTGAATACCTGAAATCCTCTGCAAAGCATCTTGCTTTTATTTCAGATATGCAATGCAAGTGATCTCTGCAGTAGCAGCGTACCCTGCATAGTGTTTTTACTTTTGCCCAGGAGCTCTGGCTTTTTTCATGTTTAATATTTGAGCAGCAGATGGAGCAAAGGACCAGATAAATACTTGCTGAATCAATGTGCTTAAAGGAGGTGGAAGGACAGGAGAGAAAGAGGAAGGTAAAACGGCTGCTGCAAAGTCCCCTGTAGCAAACAGCACAATGGAAACAAGCGCTGGGAGCCGTGGAGGGGCGAGGGGATGAGGGATGCTCAGAGCCCCTGTCCCAGAGGCACCGTTCCTTGGCTGCTCCAGCAATGATTTACGTAATTCACATGTAAACTTTTGCTCAAAATGAGAGGGAAAAACCATTGCTGGTGTGTTGAAGGGCCAATGTGGACTTTAATTTTCTGTGCACACTCTTGCTCATTGGATAACTAAGCAGCATGAAAGTCCGTGATTTATTAGGTATAATGAGTAATGAGTCTGAAATAAATGTGAAATTTCTCTGAGCCTTCACAAAATACTGGCTGTCAGGTGTATTAAAAAAAAAAAAAAAGCATGGCATACTTCCAAACAACTGCAAAGCTATATATTTTTAAATTATCTCCTAAGCAGTGATGACTTCAGAGACTTATTGGTTTGTATCACACTTACTGTGTTATTACAATAAGTAATTTTTTCTAAGCACCTAGATGTTTCAATTGTAAAGCTGATTGCAATTCCGTTTCAATGCATTTATATTCCTATTAAGTTTGGCTGAAAGGTGTCACATTTTTCGCTTTGCTTGGATTCAGTGCTGACAGTTGTACCAATGAATTGAAGCAGCGATCCTGTCTGCAATCAGACAGCCATGATAGCATTCCCTGCTAGTCAATAAATTAAAAATGCTAAAATCTCTGCTGTTCTTCTGCCTGATGCCTGTACTTCAGAGATGTTTATTGCCATCTCCTATCTGAAGATTGCATGGTGGTTGCATTTGTTAATTTTCCCAATATATTGGAACAGTAGATAAGGAATTGTCTCCCTAATATTGCAGATGGAGAACCAGATCAAAAAGAAGGACATTAATAGAAATGTGAGTATGGAGGGTCCTTACATATCTTGTCTTCTCAGAAAGCTGCTGTCACATTCATGTCTGTGCCAAGTCCTTGTCTTCAGGGCCTGACATATTTATTAAAAGGCCAGCCTAACCCGTACTCTATATATCTCCTAATGCTCATTTTTCATATGTGACACTTTTCTCTTCAATCTTATGCCGAATTGTAAGACAATTAAGCAGCCCTTAACCTTTTCATGGCTGTTTTAATCATGTCAGGGCTCCCATTTATGGGTTTCATTTGATCTGGCCATTAAATGATCAAGTTAATCATGAAAAGGGGAAGAGTTCTCAACATTCATTCTTTTGTCAGATCTGCTTCTACAGTGACTGCATCCAGTTTTAATGTGGCAAATTTTGCTTGCTGAGTGTCATCAAGTGCTATCAGACAAATTCATCACATTCTGTGAATTTAGCCCTTTTCATTTTCATTAGTTATAGCCTCTTTACCAATCATTTATTAGTTGATGAGATTATTTGTAGAAACCTATTTAGGGCTGTGAGTTGACGAACAAAGAATTTCCTTAGATTGTCCATAACACATTAGTACTGGTACAGCAGTCCTGCTAGCAGACCACTAGCTCTGCCTGGTATCATGAGATTTGCTTCTTCAGCAATATTGACATTTAAAAAAGAAGGAAAATGATTTTAAAAGAAAAAATAAAAAGGTGAATTTTGATGAGACTGTGCCATGATGCTTATGAACCAGCTGTTCTTCCATGGCAGCTGTAGATATAATGGTTGCATTTACGTTGTACCCCTCTTCCATCTACTCCAGCCCCTCACGATGTCTCACCATGCGGCATCGAGCGCGTGGCACCTGGCGTGAGGACCCTGGCTGTCGGGGTTGCGTAGCCCTGGCACCGCAGCACCCTCGTCCTGATGGAGCAGCCGTGTCTGTCTGTCTCTCCCTCTGTCTGCAGTTTCCTACTTAGCGATAATAGGTGCTGATGAGCTGCAGAGTCTCTGATCTGTGCAGAATATTGCCGTGTTTTCATCCAAATGTGTCTGAAGAACAACTATTCCCCAGACATCTGTGTGCATACAAAGCTGCTTGTGGAAATGTTTGCAGGTTGCAGATAAAACAGGGAGATACGAGAGTGAACAGTCTGAATCCAAATGAACATGAAGAGATAGGATATTTTAGGGTCTTGCCCTCTGCCTGGTCATCTTTCCACTGCTCTCTGTGGGAAGGGATGGACTTTAAAAGAAGCTGCCCAGCTGGTGTTAAGCTCTAGTGAAATGTGAGACTTATTCAGGAGAATAACTGTCTTTGAAGAAAGCCTGCTTAAGAAGCAGCCTTATTATTATTATTATTATTATTATTATTATTCCCCCCCCCCAGCAGAGACCTAGATGTCCCACCCAGGCTGGCCCACAAGGGCTGATCGTCAGAAGATTTAGAGACCTAAAGGAGCAGGCAGAAACGTAGTGGATTTGAAGCCAGTAAGAGTTAATTTCCAGTTCCTATCTTTCGGTACCAAATCCTTGTTATAAATTTGCCCGTGGATTGTAAGTACCTGCACCTGCCAGGAGAAGAGAAGCTATTCCTGCCCACACAGGCTTTGAAAAGGAAATAGCCCTGGAGAGTAAATATGACACAGCTGAAGGACAATGATTTCTCAGCCTTTCTGGTGGGCAGATTTCATTAACTTTCCAAAGTACATCATGGATGCTGCTGTCTGAACCTACTGATCATATTCAGAGAATTCGTGCATGGGTCAAAAAAATATGTAGCCATTGTGTTGTAGGGACTGTAGGCAAATGCAGGGAGAAAAGATGAATGAGGGCTGGCATTTTGTTCCTCTTCTGGGCCAGCTGGACATTTCATACCCCTCCAGGCCGACAGACATTTTGGGGTGAGAGTTCCTTGAAAAAGGGGGGGTTTGTTTCTGTTCTTTCCTGTAAGTCTTTCATGCGAGCCATGCTGGGACTTGGACTGGCTTTCTATCAGCATGGGCTGGTTAAGCTTCCTGGAAGTTCAGGAGCTCCCTTGGTGGTTTACACAAGGGCACTGGAGAGAGCAAAATCTGCCTAAGGATGCCCTCGTCCCTTGTAGGTATTGAGTATTATTCCCACCATGTCACTGCTTGCACTGGGTTGATCACTTCAGATGATGCTGTAAAACAAATGTGCAGCATTTAATTCTGTTGCTTGGCACGTTTTCTTAATTTCCCAGTGTCACTGGGGGCCAGTGTCATAGTGGGTTGAACACTACAACCTCAAAAATGAGTATCTCCATCAGCAATGAGAATGTGTTATAAGTGGACGAGCTGTCGTTTTGTTTCTTAGCAGTGTTTGCTGTTCCCTTGTCCTTAGTGTTGTGTGGAATCAAGAGCAATTTCTCATGATCCTTTTGAAAGAACAGGAGGCACCTCCAGAAATTTTATCTTCCAAAACAATTTACTGCACTTTCCCAGCTAATAATTGGCAAAACTCTGCATGTGGCTGGAACACTAGAGAACGTGGAGTTTTGTTGGTACTCAGGCAAATCCACTTTTCTATTTACCTAAATTGCAGGATTTTCTTGTTGCTTTTGTGAAAGTTGAGTCTGAAACACTGAAGGCAGTGCTGGTGGGGCTGAAAAGTGCCTTGGCTGGGGAGTGGGTTGGTCTGCTCCACTTTTCTGTGGCAGCCCTGGAACTGAACGTTGCAGTTGTATTAAAGATGCGCTGCCGGGTCCGCACGGTTGGGGTGAGACTGGGTTACTGCGTCTCGTCCTCCCTTTGCCACCACGGGCCGTGCGACTTCATCCGCTCAGGCTGCTTGTGGCAATTTGAATTTCCTGCCGCTTTTGCCGCTTTCACCTGAGAGGTAAAGTGTACGGTTCGCACAGGCGTCAAGGATGAAAGATAAATAAAGCAAACCTCGTTCCCCAGTTCTGTGCGCTGGTAAACCCAGCCTCGCTGGGTGCGGACACGGCTGTCGCTGGCCCGCGCGGGCGCAGGGAGGGCACTGCCCGCTCGTTAAGGCCCGCGGCCAGCGCTCGGGGCTCCTGGGATCACATGCCGTGAAGGTTCGCGAGTCGTTTGCTGCTGGTGCTTTCCAATCACAGTCCTTACATTTATGCTTCTAAACAAGGATAGCATTATTCTCACTGTCAGAAAAGTTGGTGTGGCTTGTGCTTGCTGGCAGCACTTGGTTCCTCATAAGAACAGCGTGGGATTGAGTTTTTGCAGGATTTGGGTAGGGAGTGTCTCTTCCCATCTTCCTGCACTGGATCTCCCCTTTTTTCCCCCCCATCTTTTCTGGGACTTGCAGAAATCCTGCTTTGCATTCCCCTCCCCAGCTCTCCATCTCCAGCAGAAGTAGCGGCCTTCCCTATTCCCCACTTGTGGGGACCTTTCCAGCTTGCTGGGGAAGGGACCACAGCCTCAAAAGAGATGAGGAGGAGGAGGAGGGAAGGAAGGGCTGGCACTGGCGAGTGGAGTCAGACCCTAGCGAGAAGGGTCCCAGGGCTGGGGTAGGATGCAGTGGCTGTAGCAGGGGAGAGCTGTCCCTGTGCTAACCCTGCACGTCTCTCCCTCTTCTCACAGAGCAGCAGAGGTTTGGAGTAGTCCATCTCAGTCTCTTCTAGCAAGCGTAAAGCGGACAGCTGTCCTTTCTGACAAACACCAGCCTGGCAGCTCCCTCCGTCCCCTGGGCACTGCGCGAGCTCACTGTGCGCCGGCTGTTCCGCTGTAAAATCCTGATGGAGTCACGGTGGGACTGGTCTTCACTGGGAGAGGTCAGTGCTGTGTTTGCCTTTCTGCAGTTTTCCTCATGATAAACTGACCGTTCCAGGTCCCCACCGCAGTGGAGTTGTACGGCACTAAAACAGGGCTAGGTTTTGGCAGTGAAGGTAAAGCCCCAGTTGGCGCAGAGACCTGCAGCTCTCGGTGACTTTGCAGAGAGCACATAGTGCAAGACAGAGCATCTGCTGCTGTCTAAGAAAGAGCTCTGTGTGATGGAAAGTCTTTAATTGCTGGGAAAAAAAAATAAAAACCCTGTAGAAATAACAGATGACGCTAAGGAAACTTGAGGTGGCAAGACAGGGTGATTAAAGCAAACCAGAAGGCTGGTGTTAGGACTTACACAGTCTTGGTCCTTCTAGGTATTTGCACTCCAAAGCCATATTCTGCATTTTTTGCTGCCTTGATTTAGAGCAGTTATTGGTACAGAAACTGCCCAAATGATGCAACTTGCTTGTTACAGAGGCTGGACAGCACATGGTGCGTCAGAGGAGCAGCACCGAAATCGCCATGGTCAGTGCTGACAGGTTGGTGTGTTCACTTGCCTGAAGTCAAAGTGGATCTTTTCAGGAGCTGTGTGTGATGATGTAATTAGAGGCACACTGATGGAGCTAGGCTATATGGATGTTTTCAACTGGGCATTTCTGCGTCTGAGAGCTGCAGCCAGCAGGTTTATGGTTTTTTAATTGTGATTGTCTGCATAGGACTTACTTCCTGAGGACCTGGAGAGCTGCTTTTATTTCTAGTGTTGGTCGCTGAAGAATGAGACAGATGTGCAGAACAATAAAGCTAAAAAAGAGAAGCAGAGTTTGTTGAATAATTAAGAAAATTATAACAAATTTACTATAGTCTCTTCACTGAAATTCATTGTTTTTCACTGAAATATAGAGATTCAGGATATACTGACCAGCAGGTAGCAAAACAATCTTGTGGAGGAAGGGCTCCTGCACTTTGTTCTCTTATAAGAGCTCAGGAGACTTGGCACAGGGCAGTTCTGGGTCAGATAGAAGATAAGACGGGGGGTATCTACAGGATTAGGTTATTTTTTATATTTGTTTGCTGAAAATCAGACATTCAGAAATCTCTGGAAATTCTTCACAGCTGTGGAAATTTCTTTCAGTTGGAGAAATGAAATACATCTTTTTTGCTTCCCTCCCAAAACCTCGTCTCTCTCTCTTGGCAGTTACTGTCTTATTCAGCTGTTAGCAGAAAAACATCTTATCTGTCCATTCTTAGGTTTCCTGAGCTAATTTTTCTGCCGTGACCAACGTGATGGTAGAACTCGGGGTGTATGTGGTGAGTTCTTGCTAATAGGAGAGTCTCACTAACGGGAGTCTGCAAGTGGCTGGAAGTCCGAGGGACCCGGATTTCATTCAGCGTTCCCCAGAAAATAGAGTCTGGCCTCTGGATCTGAGTAGATATCCAGAAATCTTATCCCAGTTTTTATTCCAATGTTGTAGACCTCTGGGGTTTGATCCAAAGCCTCTCCCGTAGGTTTCCACTGTGTATTTGCTATGAAGGGGATGAGTTGTGAAATATTGGTAGGAGATCAGGACGGAGAAGTTCCACTCGATTTAATGGTTCAGAATCTTTCCATTGAATAACTGGAATGTTGTTAAAATGAGGACTTTTAAGAAGTGGAGGTTTAAACTGCATGTTAAGGTGCTAAGAGGTATTGGAACATCTTGGATTCATTGCTTTTTTGGTAGAGTGGCTGTGAATCATTTAAACATTGAGTTCTTTATTTTATGTATTTTGCTGATGGATCACAGAGGGCTTTTAAACAAGGGCATAGTAATGCTAGGAACAAACTAATTTTCCGTGGTCTCTTGTTGAAGTTTCTCCCAGCTGCTGAAAGGCGCTGTATTTACACTGGCCCAAATACTTGTTCAGCAGAGAGAGGGAAATGAAAAGGATTTATTGTATAGTAATTTATCAAAGGTCAAGTATATAAAACAAATTCCTTTTTATTTCAAGTAGACAGAAATAATCCAGGTAGTAGTCTGAACTTTCTTGTACCAAAAGACACTTTTTCTTCATGCAAAAGAAATAAAAATGTCAACTGGAGGCAGGTGAAGAATTTTTTTTCTGGCTACTGTACATCAGCCTGGTATCTAAACAAGTTTGATTGTTAACTTGATAGAGCTTTTCTTTAATATAGTCTTATTTATTTCTATCCTGTTCTGCAGACCAGGGAAAAGAACAAAGTGTGCTGCTCCTGTATTAGTGCTCCAGTGAGACATTTCATTGACACGTAGTTGTTGCACTACATTTCCATTCCCTCCTGATAGGTCAGAACAGGAGCGGATGCCTTCCTTTGGAAGACAATATTAATCATTAACGTTAAACACAGGAAGAACCACTGGCTAATGGTAAAACTGGTCTCCCAGACTTGTTTTGACCATGCTGGTCTGTGTGTCCTGGGACCAGCTAATGAATCGCTGGTGCCTTGGGCTCTGCCACGGGCAGCACGCGGAGAGCAGGCTGCTATGTGTGCTCAGCAAAAATCTGCTACGCACCAAGATCCAAAGTGTCTGAAAATGCAAACTCCTCTCTTTGTTGGTACTTGCATACACATGTTGCCAGTCTGGAATAAGATAATTTCTTTTTTAAAGGCTGGCTAATCTTATAGAATCACAGAATGGTTTGGGTTGGAAGGGACCTTCAAAGCCCATCCAGTGCAGCCCCCCTGCAAGAAGCAGGGACATCTCCAACCAGATCAGGTTGCTCAGAGCCTCATCCAGCCTGGCCTGGAACATTTCCAGGGATGGGGCATCCACCGCCTCTCTGGGCAACCTGGGCCAGTATGCCACCACCCTCAGTGTAAAAAATTTCTTCCTTGTATCCATTCTGAATCTACCTCCCTCTATTTTGAAACCATTACCCCTTGTCCTGTCACAACGGGCCCTGCTGAAGAGTTTCTCCCCATCTTTCCTGTAGGCTCCCTTGAGGCACTGGAAGGCCACTATAAGGTCTCCCTGGAGCCTCCTCTTCTCCAGGCTGAACAGCCCCAGCTCTCTCAGCCTGTGCCACTTTGTGGTCCTTCACCATGCATGGAGATCACCCAGATGTATGTCTGTTGATTTATTTTCCTTCAGGCCTTAAGACTGTGCAGACAAGCAAAAATATTAACAGCACAAATATATCCAAACTCTCAGCCGGACATTCTGGCCATCTTCACAGAAACAGCTTTTAAAATGGTCTCTGGAAAGCGAAAGCGTGTTTTGCAGTTCGCTGTTAGCTGCAAGAAATGTAGGTGAACAGTTCTTCACGTGTGAAGTTTCAATGCTGAGTTGATCCACTTCAAGGGAATATGCAGAAGCCCAGCATGGGTGGATTGAGAGCTATTTATTGCAGGAGCTAAAATATGAATCTCGAGTGTTTGTCAGATGTTTTGCCCCATTCTTGGTGAAGACATACTGCTTAATCAATAAAAATGAATAATTTAAATTCAATATCTTCCTGTCACTATCAATAATACTTTTGTGAGTGATGTATTACTATTGTAATTCAATTTGTCAGACACCACCAGTTTTACATGACAGTTTGTTAAAATTTTAAACTTAATTTACTATAGGCAGTTGACTCAGGCTGTTTGAATTACATCGATGTTTTATCTTAAAAACATTGATTTTCCTTAAGGTATCTTTTCTGCCTTTGTCTTTGTTGCATTAATAACCAGGGAGAGGAAAACTTCACTGGGAAAGCATGGGCAGAGCCGGAGTCTCATCTCCCACCGCCCAAGCTGGTTTTGTTAGAGCAGGTGGAGTTTTATAAATTCCCAGGAGGTGACGGAGCTCACCAGGCTGTGATGACTGCACTGGTTCTCCGCCTCGAGGACCTCTCTTGGGTCACAGCCTCAGCCTTTCCAGCTGTAAAATGGTTGTGCAGAGCGAAGTAAAATGGCCTGGCCTAACTTGGAGCCCCATGGCGCAGGATGCATTCTCCTCCACCAGTGCTGCATCACTGGCAGTCTTACAGCTACAGAATTTTGCCTCACCTGAAGAGACAAAGACGCCGTTCATCTCTTAGACAGATGATTGCTTTATTGCTTTGTTAATTCACAGGCGTAATTACTTCACACAGCAATGTTCGGACCTATGGCTCTCCCTCATTTCTTCTCTCTCCATTTGCAGTATTTTACCTTTTTCTGGTGGCTGGCTTTCAGCCACTGCTCTTCTCTCCCCTCCGTCTTTGCCGTTCATGTATTACCGGATTTGAGGAGACCACGCTTGCTCAGTACATCAGGTTCATTGTACTTCACAGAGCTGCCTGGATGAATACAGCCCACCACGTGTATAAAAAACAAAATGGGTGAACACCAGAAGATGAAAGAGCTCTCAACTTGTGTTCAGGCGTTTGGGGAAAACAGATTCTGTTTAAAGCCATTATACATAATAACATATTTCACAGAAATAGCCACCTTTTGAAAGCTAAACTTAACTTCCTAAAACATTTGGTTAAAATGATTGATGTTTTTGTCCACTGCATAGAAAGGAATAATCAAACGATTATAGTAATCCTGATAAGAAGGTGGGAGGGACGGAAAATGTGGTAGTCAGCAGCCAGTGCCTCCTAAGAAAGGAACAGGCACAGCGTGACGGACAAGGGTGTCTTTTGAGGATTTACAGTGTATGGTAGCTCCTGGTGACTTTTTTCCCCCCATTTTGTTCTGGAGCCATAATGCAATCTGAGTAATTGCATCCTGGAAAAGGGAAGCAGAGAACAGCAATTTGATGGCCGCCTTGATGCTGCGGGGCAGGCACTTGGATAGCAACGCGCTTTGTGTCTTTGCATGGGAACAGGCGCGCTGGGAGAAATTCAGGCCCCGCGGAGGGGCCAGCACGAGGTCTGCGTGCCGCTTACATTGCTTTGGGCTAATTTTTCCCTGCATGTAGGTGATTTTTGCTCTCTCTATGCTGGGGTAAATTTCCTTGCAAAAGTAACATTCTCCCTGGGAAGCTGAGTGCTCCAGCTCTACACTAGAAACATTTTTGTGTATTAGTTTTAAACAAGGAAAAATGACTGGACTGAGTCCCACAGATCTTATTTTATCATAAACGTAATTTCATTGTTTGGTTTGATGTTTAGGGATTAAAGGCCAGCAAAAACAGTGGGAGATGAGTGAAATGAGCATTCGCCCGGGCTTTTCGTATTTCACCCCTGCTTATTGTTGATGCGCGCTGTTTCTGGTGCCAGAGCAAGCTGGAGCGTTATTCGTGCACCAGAGTCCCAATGGACAAAATGATGGTGATTGCCCAAAAGATGACACTGTCCAGGGCAGGACACAGCTGATGGGTACGCTCCTAACATCACAGGGGAAACACTGGGTGGTATCAGCCGGTAGTAGCGACTCGCTTGTTGTGAGGCTCTTTGTTATCACTGAGGAATTAAAAAAGGGACTGGGATGAGTGAACGAAGATCTTGGATGGTTCTACAGGTGCTGCCTTCAGAGGGTGAGGGTCAGCATGGGAGAATGGTAGTGGTACTGGTGTACCCTGTACAGGTACAGGTGGCCCGTGGCACAGGGGGGAAAGGGGCGAGAGGCCAGGATCAGCCATTTGGCGAAATAAAAAGCAATGGGTTAGAAAAATGCTCTCTGCACTGGTCTCTCAAATGGATTTGGACAGAGCAGGGATGCTGGAGAGCAGGGATGCTGGAGAACAGGCGCTGCGTTGGTTGTCTCTCACGTCCGTGATGGTGCCTGCTTCTGTCTGACTCAGGAGTGGCATCTCCAGGGACTCTGGCGGTCTGTGCCGTCGCCGTGAGGGAGGCACCGGGGAGAAGGGGCAGAGGTTGTCTTCCTCTGGGTTGTGTGTGACACCACGGAGGCAGATGCACTGCGCGCCTGCAGAAATTCCACCCCGGCTCAGAGCCGCAAGCGCTGACAATCAGAGAACCGCTACAGAGAATGGCAGAATTTTAGATGTTGGCAGCTGACCATTTGGTTTCTGCGCTGATTACCAGGGGCAACGCTGTCACCTAGCCTTCCTCCTGAGAACTCGGCAGCAGCTACATTTTCTTCTTTGTGCCGATACCACCATCATTTTCACAGCATCCCGCCGTAGCTACACAAAGAAAGGATTATGAGTTCAAGTGCAGGGAAAAAAAAATAGCAGCAGCAGGAGTGGCTGAACTTTTTGAAGAGGGAAGATGCTATTTTTCATGCAAATGTTGGTAGTAATGAAGAGCGAGGGGAAAGGAAAAACAGAACATACATCATGCAGAGGCAAAATTGTTTCAAAATAGGACATTATTCATAGGTTGCCGGGAGATGTCGGCTGCTCTTTAAAAGTGGCGCGGTGATGTTCTGGGAGTCACCGCACCGAGTGTGAGCGCAGGATTGAGCAACATCACTGCCTAACGTAGGATCTCTAATTGCTGCATCCCAGTTTCTGAGGAGGATGCATAACTACTGCCAGGTGACCAACGTGAAAAGCAATGGAATATAAAATCTACTGCATGTGTAGTGAAGGCGTGAATTTCATTTCAGTGTATCAGCTGTAGTAGATGCTTTACTCTGAAATAGGACGGAAACTGTTCACTATCTGTAGTAAGAGTATATTAAGACAAAGATGATGAAAGCCTTGACTTGCCCTGTAAGTCAGGGGTAATAATGAGTATTTCACTATTGTCTTGTCAAGTTTTATAGGAGTGAATTAATTTTCTTGCCTGCTGTTTCAGCAGTAGTGAAAGATTCTGCTGTGGAAGATTTTGGGGGATTGAAACGAAGTCTGGCACCACTCATGCCCTTCAACGTTTGCCCAGTAGCACGAAGGTCTACACCTGGTTTTCCTTTTGCTGGTTGTTGGATTGACCCTAGATGGAAGTGGGACTGAGAGCTGACAAATCAAGTTGCCAATAAGGGGTTTAAATAATACTGTGGTGTTCCATAAAAACTTAATTAGGTGAATGTGCCCATTTTGGTGGACTTTTGAGGAGTGGACTTCAAGTGTATGATTATTTCACTAACAGATATGAGTGGAATTAGGGATCTAGCCAAGCAAGGAACTTTTATAAAGCGTTAAGAAGAGCCTGCTGCACATTTATGTGTCTAAAAAGCTTTGTAAGTCTAGCCCTGCTGACAAAAAATGCTTTTTTCAGCCTCATTTTAGGGGTAGCTGAATAAACACTGCAGAGGCCGCTTTTGATGCGCTTGTAATCAGCATTTTTTTCTGATGTTATTAGTGAATTTGAAATGTAAATACCATACCAGTTTTAATTTCTTTGCAATTTAATGTGGGCAGGATTTATTGCTGTGTTTTGTGACCTGTGATTTACTTGGTTTATTGCAGCATGCCTAATAGAAGATCTCATGGTGTACAGCAAGAAAGAGGACATGTTGCTATACTAATTATATGCCCAAATCTCTAAATCTACCTGTCTTCTTCATTAACTTCTAAGATTTTTCACTACAGGTCTTATTGGTACATACATGAAAGGCACCGAGTCAAATTCATTGCAAAATTAAAGCTGCTGAAGCCCCAAGGCATTCTCATCTCTACAGAGTTCTGACAAAGTGCCAGAAATGCTGGCATCTGACAGATTTCTTGCTAAGGGCTCACACGGTATTTGGAATGGGCCCTTCAAGCGCCTCTTTACATCGACAAACCTCTCTGGCAAATGTTGCATCGCAAAAGAGTCTTCACAGCACTTAAGCTTTTGTCCAAGGAGAACAAGATTTGCTCTTTACACATGGCTGCAGCCAGGCTCCACACAAACAGCAGCATTCACGTCCGAAGCTGCTTCATTGTAAGCTCAGGGACCAGCGCTTGTGTTCTCCATCGCTCTTCTGGTCACCGTGGTGGAGGACCACGCACGCAGCGAGTGATGCTGTAGTACCATAGCAGCAAAGCTGGCTACCGCCTCGTCGGCGTTTCCTCCCAGCCCCGTGTTCCTCGGGGTCTCGCCGAGCGGTCTGTCCTGCCTCATCGCTGCCTTCCTGCCCCAACTCACAGGAGCTGTGTTCGGGCTGGAATGATATGAGCTCTGAACTGTTCTTAGGAGTTCTGTAGGAGTGAGTGGTTATAATTTAGGTGAGAAGCAGCCTATTGACCCTCTGCGCTCTGTGAGGGTTTATCATCATTGGCTGTGACTACCTATTTATGGAAACAGCTGTTAGGTGTGTATTAATCTTGCTTTTAAATAACTCTGGAAGAATCCTAGTATAAAGTGAGAAGAAGGATATTTTAAAGAGGGTTTTAGTGGACCATTTGAGTTCTGCAATGGTCAAGCACCAAAGCAGCGGTTTTTATTGATTCTGAGATCAAAAAGGAAAGGGCTTGCTATTTTGGGGTTATGAACAAATCCTCCTGAATTTGTGAACTGGACCCCTAGGGCTCAAATTGCTGATTTTAAATTCTTTCTGTAGAAATGAAAACTACTCCAGAAAATGTTCAATCGATGGCTGAATATATGCAAGTGCTCGATCTCTGTGTTAATCAGGCCTTGTGCTTTCTTCTAGTTCTTTACGGTAAGAATACAGACATTGCTTTTTTCCTCTCTCCTCTTTCCCCCAAGTAACTTCTGAATGCCAGGAATTCTCCTCCCAGCTGATGATATCTTTCAAAATGACAAAGCAGTAAATGTGGGGAGTGCTAACCTGTTGTGTGCTTTATCGAATGGTAGTATCCAGGGAGTAAACAGGATCCAGACTCTTCTTGGAGGACCAGTACCAGCGCTGGGTGTTATTTGTTGTTCTGGCTATTCTCTAAAGTTTTCAATTTTATGAGGAGAAAAAAGAAAACAGGGTCCATAATTATTTCCATGAGTAAGCATTATTTCTGTCCTAATTTTCTTTTCAAAGCCATTGTTGGTGGCCCATGATTTTGCCCCCTTTCTTTGTTTGCATTTTTTCTTCTCCATTTAGAAAACGCAAGAGAATGCCACTGTTGCATTCCTGACCCGTGCGGTGGGAGCCACAGTGCCTACAAGCTGCTTGCACAGATGCTTCTCTGGTGTGGCCACACCAAGGGCATTGTAACGCTGTGCAGGAGAGGAAGGACATGGACCCTAAAATGCAGCCTAAAATATGCTCCTGATTCCTTCTTTTTACAGCTGTCTTGGTGTGCCCATCCCAAGCTGCAAAGATCAAAGAGAATTAGGAATTAGATGCACCATCATTTTTCCCCCTTATTGGAAATTTTACATGCCGTTAAACCAAAAGGCACATTCAATGTGTGAGACAGTGATGCGAGGAAAAGCTTTCCGTGACACCTTTTCCTAAACTCCCATCGTGCCCTTCTCTTTATTGGGAAGGAACAATGCCAGCTGATAATGAACTACTTTCTATTCAAGGCTGCAAGTCAAATATTCGTTTCTCATTAATAATTCAATGTGACAAATTTATTACCTTGAAGGTGCCAGGAGGCAATTAGACAATGGGAAATTGTGTCTTCCTTTCAGCCCACCTAATTGGCTTTCAAGTGTGACATTCATCAAAACCTTGACTTTTCATGTAAACTTCCCATTATGCGAGGCACAGTTCTGACACTGGAACGACGAGTATTTGGCAAAATTCACCTGGGGGGGTAACTTCTTTCTTTTTGTAATAACAAAGAGAGTGGGAAGAAGACCGTGTGAGAGAGTCTCCAAGAAGCTTAATTAAAGTCAGTGGAGAAGTTATCATCACTTGGTACTTTTTGCGTGATAAAATGGCCTGTAGTTACAATGCAATTTTGGAGTTATGGTTGTTTGCTCTCTCTCTCAAGGAGTGCTACAGAACTGTCAGTAAAACTAACATCTTTATCCTATTCTTTCCAGTTTTTTAATGTATTGTTTGGGATGGAATAGAATGAATTGGTTTTAAATATCAACTTTTGCACTCTGGGTATTTTAAAGCACTTCACTAAGTAATGATATGTTATTAAACAGTGATAGAAAAGAGATTACCTTTCTAATAAGGACCCCTGGGCAAAGAAATCATTTGAACGCTGGATTTCATATTGTTGGACTTCTTTTCCAATGTGACTGACTTCAGCGTTGACCTTTAAGAGACTGCCATATGAGTTCTTGAGTCGGAGGAGCGGCTTTGACTATAGTAATTTATTTTGCAGCTGTTGCATGTACGTTTTCAATTGCTGACATTCACCCTGCGTTTTTTGTTCTTTACATGGCTTTCTTTTGTAGCCTGTAACTTATTTGTATATGGCTGCAGTCTTTCAAGGACACCCTTAAAAATGAAATTGTTACTTTCAAAGGTCTGATTTGTCCTTGTAAACTTAAACACAATTGAAAACAGCACAACAAGTAGCTTTAAGGATGTGCCAGGTTCAACAATTTTTTGGTTTCTTTACTTGATGATAATGAACTTGGTTTATTGAAAATGCTTGGCACTAGCATCTTCTCCTGCCTACAATGTGCTTTTAAAAATAAGCTGCAAAACTTTCATTTGTAATCTTGTATATTTTTTTCTTTGTTACTGTATGCTTATCTTTTCATGTTCTGTGCTTTCTCTCCTGAAAATACTGAGGCACTACAATGTACTTTTCCAAGTACGAGTCGAATGTTCTTCCTGCAATCCCTCTCCTAGCATTTTGCATGCAGTCGCATGGTGGAATGTTGTGGCAAACAGTGGGTACAAGGGGGTGGCATTAAAATACGCTTATGCACAATACACAGCCCAATTTGTGAACATAGGCAGTGGAAATATTAGAGTTTATGCACATGCTGAGGTCTTCTCTTGACCTAGTAAGTTCATTGCCTTTACTGAGATTTATTGATTTATACAACTTGGTGTTTGGTTCAATTTTATGTAATATGTTCCACTCTATGAAGTTTCATCCTTCGTTGTTAAATTCAAGAAATACTTCATATGTGAGTATACCTGTAGTGAGTGAGTTTGATCTTGGGTGAACTCAGAAACTTAGCAGATCAGGTCCACCAGTCAGATCATATGAAAATCCCAGTTACTCCTCACTTATGTGAAAGGTTTGTGGCTCAGTGGCTGATCACCATGTGCCAGAGAAGATGCGTGGGTTAGAGGAGGAGAGAGAACTGGCCTCATGAATGGAGGCCATGTCATGTTGCTACTGCCCTGGGCTTTGCCTTGTTGAAGTCAGTGGTCCTTCTCACCCTCCACATTTCCTTGAACAAATTTGGCTTTTGAATGTTTGTTGTTTGACATGTTCAAGTAGAGAATGTGGTGGTGTATGTGTGTTTGGATGCTCCCAGTTAGGCTCACTGGCCCGCAAGGTTCTAACAGCCTGGATGGAGAACAGGTTAAATGAAGTTCCATTTTGTTTTAGGACAGTGGCAAACTCTTTGTCTCAGGCAAAGCAGAGAAGGAAAGGAACTGAGAACATTTGTGAGGTTCGATCCAACATCCAACAGCATAAATAAACCTCTACACATGCCAAAAAATCATGGAAAACAAAGTAGACACAGCAAGTTATGAAGATGATCCTGCTTTATGAACACGTTTCCTGGAGAAATTAAGGCCACTGAAATGTCCTGTTTACAACCTTGGTCTTGCAATTACTTGCTATGAATAGCGTTTCATTAAAATGCGGTGCATTTCCTTTTATAGATTTACAGACCGTGTAAATTTTCTCAGGCTTCACGTTCTTTCTGCAGGTAAACTGTCCAAAGTGAGTAGTCTCAGGAACATCTGGATAGAGTGGAGATAATAGGAGCTGATAATTGAAAAACACAAAACTTGCTCATTTTTAGGGCATTTTTCTTTATGGATTGTAAGTAGGTGATGACTAGAAGAGAGATTGTGTTGTGTTTAAAATTATGATTTAATTAAAAAAATACAACTGCCTGAAACAAACAAAGTGGTCTGTAAGGACAGTGTTGACTTTGGGTGTAGCTTGACATTTAAGACATATGTTATTCTATTTGGAAATCTAATTTAGGCTCACGTCCAGAACAGTTAAGCCTATCTTCAGCTTTCTCTACTTCTTTGGTGATACTGAATATTCAGTGCATCAGAACCTTACTGAGATAATGGCCTAATTTAATTTGTATTCTAAGAGAATACAAAAATAATCTTTAGCATATGGTGCTGGTACACTTGTGTATCTGGCAGGTGTGTAGTAACACGTGAATTACCGGACCCCTGAGTACTTGCTGGTATTATATTTCACTGGAGTGAAAGTGAGGTAGTACATTCCCAAAAGAAAAGCTGAATATTACCAGGTTCAGATAGTATTTTTTAGATAGCATATTGATGTGGAGTCAGTTTTTTTTCTTAGTGATGCTGATGAAAATCTGGAGTAACTGCATTTTCTTCAGTGAAGGTACTACCTGTACAGAGACATTAAACAATCACCATAACAGAGAAAATGATAAAAATATTGACACATTCAGTGGCACCTGCTCCATCCCGGCATGGCTGGTAGGTTACTGTGGGGCGTTTTGTGCTTTGGAAGGTGAATGGAGCCAGTAACATTAATACCGTGAGAGTAGCTTTCTCACCTGGCAAAACTGACGTTGTTTGAAGCACGGTTTCAAAAGTCAACATGTACTCATTGAGAAGTGCAGAACAGAAACCTCTAGATGATGCAAGTACTTTGACAAGTTGATTGGGGGGAGCAGGTGCTTGCGGTGGGTGTTTATACACTCTGCAGAAACGTTGCAGGTTTTGGTGGCTCTGATGTGAACCTTGATAATCAACCTTGCATCTCATACATCGAAAGTAGGTAAAATGTTCCACTTAAATACCTGTTGGCCTAACATCTGGCTGGGTCTAACCCTATATGATTTCTTTACCAATGATTTCTGCTATATACTTTAGGTAGTGCTGCCAGGGAGGACTTCCAGTAACTGAAAATCCGAATAATACCTTGTCTTTCCATTGCACTTTTCACCTGGAGACCTCAAAACATTCCTTGACTGGACAGGTGTTATTGACCTTACTTTGTTTAACACTCAGCCTCAGAGAGGTAAGACAGCATCTTGTCATTGTCTCCAGATGTGATGAACTTACACTGTTAGTTAATATTTATGCCCTTGATGAGGTCTTGCATTGCTTTGGCAGCAGACATAAGGCATCACTGGACTGGGCTGGACTGGAGCGAGGTCTTTGACTTGGTTGTGTTTCCCTGGGAGCCCAAGTTGTTTGCCTGCAATGATATAAAAAGTCGCTACAAGAAACGTGATCTTTGTCTCCCACAGCCTGTTTCAGACCATCCTTTCCTACATTTGTCAGAGCTTTTCCATTTATTCTTATTGCTTAGCAAGCCTATTATGGAGTTGATGAAGAGGAATTTAGACGGTCAGAACATTTGTGGATAAAAAATAAATACAACTCAGGTTTTAAATAGGAGCACGAAATTTGGCCTGATAGAGAATGAAAATGACAAGAAAAATATTTATAATAATTCTTGTACTTACAACAGCTTATTTTTCTTTTGTTAAAAATATGTCTTGCTAAACACTCATTTTCTAAAGCTTTTGTTGCATTAAACCATCATTAACACGTCAAAATCAATCTTCTTCCTTTTTCCCTTCCAATTCCATCAAAAGTGTTCTATTGTCAGCAAGAGAAGGCAGAAAAATGAAGGTCAACATTGCATCAGTCTTTCCAAAAAGCTCTGCATTGTAAATTATTTAGGTTCTCAAATCAATCTATTTTTTCTTTTCAGTGGCTGGACAATAAAAGCAAGATTTACTGCAGCAAGTGAATAATAAAAAAAGAATTAACAGAAAACAAACAAAAAGCTGCTCGCTTGGCAACCTTCTGCGTTAATCAAAACCTGAAGACTAGACTGAAAGATCAATATTTGGCTTCAAGATGAAACATAGCAAAGCTTCCACTAAAAAAAAAAAAATTCGGAATAAAAAGGGACATAGACTGTGTTAATCGAAAAGAGGCAAATACAAAAATCCATATAGTCTTTTGGTTATCTGTGATGAAATGGCCCCATTGGAGCTTGACAAATTACAGTATTTTTATGCACATATCAAAGTTCAACTTGATTGTCTCATATGGGGGAAAAGACCATCTGTCTGTATTCTAGAAATAATCTGCATAATTGACTTTCAAACAAGCCTCAAAGAAACAAGCATTTATCACCTTAATTGTGACAGGCAGAATGTGTGGCCCTGCTATTTTATCCAGATAATAGTAATAGCACTGTGGGTACCTGCTATCGTGTCTTGCCCTAAAGTTTTTTCAGTTTGTGTGGGTGGGAACGGGATCCTTTGAGTTACAACTACTTTGAGAAATTACATAGGAGGCAGAATCACCTAGGGCACAAATAGCAGAGTGGGACGCCAGCAAAGGCTGGGTTTGCTGTGCGGGACGTAGTGTAGTGACTTGCTGGAATTCGGTGAGAGGAGCACAGGCCCGTGCAGGAAATCTGTGAGCGGGCAGCTCCAACGCTAACTGCAGATGCAAAATGTGCAGAGAAATTCCACTTACTAAGGAATCTGTTCAGCTTTTAAACCTGAAATGTCTGTTTAGCAAGTGAAGTAGTTGAGGTCATCCCTTGAGACGTGTCGTTCGGTTGGGGTGCAGGACAAGTTCAATGAGCAGTGCTGCGCTCTGCAAGCATCGTTACTCCCCGACGGCCACCGCAGGATGGCATCTTCTCCCTGTTAGGCAGAGGTCATGGGCTAGTTCAGCAATTCGACAGGGAAAGACTTTCACAAGGCCAAGAGTTACAAGAAATATAAGTGGGATGTTCAGTCCTAACCGAAGCTGAAGATGCTTAGGTGGGATTCTGTAGTGCAGGGTGTGAATGGGAAGGCAAATAATGAACTAAAATAAATAAAATTACATTCTAGTTCTCAAATAAAATAAAAGTTTAACTCTTTGCAATAACTTAACGTATTGGTTTAACTTTTCTT
Organism: Chlamydotis macqueenii; assembly: GCF_036417535.1. Taxonomy (NCBI): domain Eukaryota; kingdom Metazoa; phylum Chordata; class Aves; order Otidiformes; family Otididae; genus Chlamydotis; species Chlamydotis macqueenii. Next base: position 4,746,012 of record NC_141566.1, read on the forward strand.
GATAGTGAAATAAGTTTAGATAAATCTATGTGGGCCTTCTCATTTTAAAATATATTCCAGTGATTTAAACTAAACTGAAAAAGGTGGTCTTAACCTGAAATAAGTATGAATTCACAAGTGCTTATGCAAATTTAGTTAGGATTCGTTTGTTGTTGCCTTGATGTTTTGGTAACTTAACAATGAGGTCTACACATTTATTTTAAACTGCTGTATTTTGTTGTCGCTTCAGATTTCATTTTAAGAGTAGATTACTGTCTTTACCTTTTACACATTACAGTCTGTAAAGTTTCTTTGTCATTCTACTCTAATTTCTACCCTCATTTCTCCAAAACAGGGGTGCAAAGTCAAATTCAGTGCTACGGCATGCCAACGGTGAACTCCGGCCTCCTGAAATATCCTGGTGAGTCTTACTGGGATTGTTCTGTGGCTGGGCAATTTCGCTTTTCTAGACCAGAAGCAGATGTAACTCTAGAATTTGAAGCCAGTGGGTTGAGAGCAACTGAAAAATACTTAAAATTGATCAGTAGATAGAAATCTTGACAGCAGTACCTGAAAAACACGAGGACGTAGTGGGCTGTTTATGTACCTCTCTCCCGCACGAGTATCTGAACGCCTCACTCTATAAAATTTTGTAATAACAACCCCTTTATGACTTACACCTGGTTATAACATAAAGGATTGATTAGGTCTTGAATCTTGCAAGGAGGGTAGACGGCATTTAAAATATATAGCCTGACAATATATTTTCACAAGATGAGCCAACACGTTCTCCTGTAAAGTCAAGCTGGCAAACATGGCTGGGACTCAAGGCAGTAAATAAGGGGACTCTGGGCACGGCTGTGCGCGCTCGTGTCCTCCAGGCCATGTGTCTCCTATTTGGAGCCAGGGGTGAATTACAGGAACAGATAGTAACTCTTCCCATCATGCTTGATTTTTTTTTTTTTTTTTTTTTAATTCTTTTGGTCTCCTGCTGAAGGATCGCAAGGAAAATAGCCCGCTCTCCCCCCTGCCCTCCATTTGGCAAGTTTAGGTTAATGTGGCCTGGTATTTACAAGTGGGGCATAAACAACTGACGGTTTTATGTTGCTAATAAACAAACTTTTTTGTAAGCAAAATGTTCTTGCATTACACTCAGAAATCCAATTCAGAGAAATACACTTGCACGTAGGAAATAGCAGAAGTGTTGTGTAAATCTGAGCTGAAATACTGGATACTATACGCATGCACAACATTAAAGAAATTACTGAGAGAAATAAAATCAGCACCTGTAAGCATGGCTGGAGGTAACGTTTCCAGTAGTGTGGACTGGTTAATGCAGGCTGTTGGGGAGAGGATCATAATGAGGTGGACAAAAGTATGATGATATCATAAAAATTAGTTAGGAGACCTGAAAGCTGGTTTCCGTATCAATAAGCTTAGTCTGAGGGGATATTTTTCCCTACGCTAAATGTGGAATTTAATTGGGTACATCACATTTATTTGGAAAGATTTAATGTTTTAATTATTTTTTATGTATCGCACTTCTGTAAATGTAGATTATTTCTTTGGCATTGTGTTTTAATATTAAGGTGGCAGGAAAAATAGGTACACGGGACGAGCTCTGCTGCTGGCGTAGCTCTGTGGAGTGCGATGTTAAGGGAATCATGCTGATTTACAGCATCTGCCCAAGGAGTCTGTGTTACATCTGGGGCTCCTGTAGCTATAGACCCAAGTGAAAACTGATATGGTGGCTGCCATTGATGGAAAGAGTCTTTTAGTAAAGTAACTTTCTATGTATAAAAGTCGCCGAGGAAGGTAGACTTCAATCTGAGCCCTTCAGAGTCACCACGGTCAGAAGAGGAGGGATCCCAGCAGAGATGTTAGCCCTGCCCATTTACCTGCCAAATGTCCATGCACATTTTGGGCTGGTGGTCCAACTTTTAGCAGTTGTACATACTATTCATTAGGTGAACATTTCCACATTTTCTTAACTGTGGAAGTAAGCTTTATTGTGGATTCTTCATAGGCCTGCTTGTATTTTTGCCCTTAGCATTCAAAAAGGCTGCATAAAATAACCTGAGGCAATTTCCTTCCTTGGTGTCGTTTCACTCAGCTCTAGCAAAGCCGGTGAGAAAGAGAAGTGAGTTTTCTGAATCATACTAAGAATACTCCATAACAAACCTCTGGGGGGAAAAATAATTTTTTTTTTTTTTTTATTTGAACAGGAACATAATATTGGGTGGTTGCATTCAACTGTTTTGTGTGTGTTTCTAGGGGCTACGGTGCTCAATTAAATTCTGTCACTGTATCTATATCCGTTCTCTTCGTCATCAAAGAAAAATCGTTAACTGCTATTGCTGTATGTTATTAAGTTTATTTTCTAGTTTGTTTTGGTCTTGTAAATTTGATGATTAGTATATCTTATTTCACTTAGAAGGTACTGTCAGGGATTGCAGTTGGAAAAATATTTTTAAAAAATGGATGCCTAACAAAAAAGGGATGTTTTAGGATGTCATTTTTGGTTTTATGTATTAATGCATGTGTGTGCACTTTTGTGATATGTATATGTCACATAGATCTAGAAAGGTATGCCGTGTTTGTAATTCCACTCTCTCCCCAGCAGTCCACATCCCTCTTTCTTACAGTAAAACCATAACACTTCTATCCATTCTGGATTCCCTTTACATCTTGCTACACTCTGGGGCATCAGAAATTAGGGCTTTTTTATATTTGGAAGGTCATCAGATATTTCCCATGACAGATGGAGATTTTGGCTTTTTGCATCTTTTTTTTTTTTTTTTTAGAAAAAAAACCCACTAAATTGATTTGTGTTTTTAAAGAGTTTATGATTCATCTGCTCACAACAGAATCTGCTTGCAACACAGACAGGCACGAAGACTGGCTTTATTTTGTCAACGAAGTCATACCAGATGTTGGAGCAGTTAAGGGCCCTTGCATATACCTTTCCAGTTTCAACACGTGACAGCTGCAGAGGTCTCCAGCCCCCAAAACCTACTGCTGTCACCTGGTCCCTCCGTGTCGAAGAGCCCTTGCACACAAGGGCTCATGAGAGGGTGCACTAGGCAGGTGGGTACCCACCTTGGGGTTGGTCCCACTGGGCTTGGGATGAGGAGCAGCCTCAAAATTTTTGAAACTCCTTGAAAGCACGAGCCTGGCGGCTTGCTCGCTGGCCAAAGGCAGGGAAGCCAGGTCTCGTTCAGAGGGATGAGCCAGCCTGAGAAAAACCCAGGCAGGATTTGACACTTTTTATAGCAATAACTGACATGGTTGATAAAATAGTCGGCGTTGGTTTAACGATAGGGGATCATCTGAGACTTGCCTTACCTCTGAAACTCTGTCTCACTCCACGTCAGCTCCTCTGAAGTACCTATAGTGCCCTGCTGGCACCCAACAAATGAGATCGGAAGTTTCTTTTGTTTTATGGAGCTTCTTTTTGTTTTATGTTTGCTTGGTAGAATTAGAGGTAGTCCTGTTTGTAGCTTCCGCTGTGTTAGTGAAGGAGCCCATCTGAACCCAGACTGCTTTGTAATAAAACAAACAAAAAATTTAAATTAGCCTTTCATTTCATGGCAAAAAAAACTTAGAAAGATGTTTTTTGTTGTGACATTTTTCCTCACTGCAAAAACTTTAAATTATTATCCATTGATTCTCCTACTTCAGATTGTTTGTTTTTCAGGGCAGGGATCTGTCAGTTTTTTATTTGTTTTTAGAGCACTGTTCGGCTGAACTACGACAAGCACTGTGTACACCTTAAGTCTAGTTTAAATAATGATACTAATAAATAGAAATGTGCCATTTGACCCAGATGACTTTTCTTTATTAGTATTGCTACCTAAAGGGCTGTATATCCATTTTGCACATTGAGCATATGGGAAATGATGTTATTTTTTCTCATTGTTTTGTGGTTTAATGTTGTTTTTGCTGTGCAATAAATCTGTAGAGCCCCTGTAGGCTTTTTTTTTTTTCAGATTGCTTTCAAATAATTTCCAAGTATGTAGTCATTTGTTACAGAATAATGTTTGCTTAATTTGTAAATGTGGGTGCCTGAGGATTCCCATTTCTGCATGCTGGTGGAAGAGTGAGACTGAGGCACAAATATCCACTTCAGAGACACTTGGGTGTTTAAATGGGGACAGAGTATCATGATTTATGTACTCACATTTGGAAGACAACTTGCATGGGGCTAAATCTGTCCTAACTCTTGTCTGGCAGCACCACTGTAATGGATGGCATGGTGAGCAATGTAGGTCAAGATGATGTTTTGTTTCTTTTGTGCAATATTATTCTTATATAAGGGCCTGAATCCATAGCTTCACACTGTGCTTTAAGACTTCCATTTGTTTTTCTGGCCCATTCCAATCTGTTCAGTGGATGGCACTGCATTAGTGATGCAGTACTTTGCTTCTGTCTCTCTCTTGGTTTTGCTTTACCTTCCCAACCCAGCTGGAGTTCTCTCCCTCGCTTCTTCAGGAAACACACATCCTCAGCTGGCCTCAAAATTATAATGTTTGCAGGTAAGGTGCATACTCATTCTCCTGTGTAGGGAATTATATTTAATCAAGTTTGTGGTTAAGATTCAACAACATGTAACGTGCCACTGCAGTGCTAAGTGCTACAGGTCTTTTTTGAAAGGCTGTTTCGATGCTCGTTTTGTCAGGTTGTCCTAATCCTGACAAACCCTGAGTGGTTTTTGAAGCTTACATATCTCTCATTGATATTAATGAGAGATTGTGGCACACTGTGTGGTGGAAAACTGGTTCATAATGCCTGGAGACATTATGAATCAACTACAAAGGAATTAGAACAAAAATATATGTGGTAACTAAGAACAAGCATCTCTATTAAGCACCACATTGTCTTCAAAGATCTTTACAGAGCATCTGAAATACAGAAAATGTAATTTTATACAACCTAAGTAAGACTTCAGCTTCATTAAGGCAACGTTTTTTTCAGCAGTGCTTTGAATCAAGTTGGTCCTTGCAAGTACGTACTGGAGTCCCTAATGACAGGCAGTCTATGCCACTTTATTTTCATCTGCTATGGGCTTTTCACCTGGTCTCTGTGCAGTTCCCCCACTGTCATTATCATAATTTACTACCGAGTCCAGAATATGCTACTGAGACCTGCGGGATGTAGGTTAGAGAGAATGATTCCACGTGTCAAACGGTAGGATAAGATAATAAAATTGGAAATATTAGCATTGTCTGAATTCAGTGTTGGACTCTTGCTCTCATTTTGTCCAGGACCAAAAACTTAAAGAGAATACGATTAAAATGTTTCTGTGGCCCCAGTAGCATTTCTTACGCATTTGTTGATGCATGGCTCTGGAAATCTGCACACTACAAGGTTGCCTCTTTCATTGGTGGAAGTCCTCTTGTTGCCATCTAGCCAAAATTTCTCTTCCCAGCTGTTTACTTAGCGTGCCAGTCTAACAAGTCCTGTTACCACCATCGTGCATTGCTGGTGACAGAATTAACTGTATTAGCTTCTGTATCTCTGTTTTATTAATTACGTCTCTTTCCCTTGTTTTGCTAACTTTACTAGCAGATGCCACTCTGTTTTGGATGGCTGTCCTAGTTAACACTGAACATTTTTGATCTGTAAAGCTTTTCAGTTTGGTAGTAATTCTGCAATTTAAATGGCAGGCAATGAGAGTTCAGAGCCCTATTATTTCAAGTTTATATGCAGTAGTACATGCTTTTAATGTTTGAAAAGCTGTAGGATCTTGGATGTGAAATGAACAAAATAATTCACAGCTCTTGGTTGGGGGTGTTCACAAAATGTCAAAGCCACCTTACAAATCCATCCCAAGCCGCAGGAAGCACACTTTCAAACGTACAGGCTTGGAGGCATGCGTAGGTTCTTCCCTAACCTGCATTTTCAAAAACCAAGTTGTTTTCCAATTTGTTTTCCAGGTCAATTGTGTTGCATTCTTATACTTCAGTAACATAAAACAAAGCAATGTGACTCCGGGAACAAGATGTAATGCTTCAGCATTGTGAGGTGCCAGCGTGGGTATTCAGAGACCAGCAAGTCCTGACAAGCACTGTTATTGGCTCTGCAGTTAAAAACGGCTGAAATTTTGCTTATAAAACAAGGTTTTATAAACTGTGTCAGAAAATAGAACTTGGACTGAATTATGAAGTTATGAGTGCAGTGTATCAAAGTCCATGAATTTGGAGGAGGTCAGTCACTGCACTCTTTTCAGAAATTTCCACAGGATGTTTCACCTGCCACAGTGGGAGCTGGATATTGATATTTTAGATTAGTTATGTTTCTCCTTAGCAATATTAATTTAAATTATTAAAAATGCAATAAAACCAGAATGCAAGTCTTGATGTAAAACAGTAACGGCTACTTCTCAGCTGGCTTCATAAGAAGCACTGAGAGATTGGCATTATACTTTCAACTGCAGTAAGACAATAGAGGATTGACTGTGTGGCATAAGAGAAAGGTATAAAAGAGTTACCTGCAAAAGTCGGGGAGAGCTACAGGGCAAATTTCTTGGATGGTTCTACGCGGGTCATAAAAGCGATGGAGCTTGTTACAGTGTTGATTAAATTTCTACGGTGCTGCTCTTCTCCCCAGCTCAGAATCTCAGAGCTGCAGCGGGACTTCTCAGCCGTTTGGTTTTACGTGGTGGCTGTGCCCCAACACCAACGAAAGCCAAGTCTCAAATTATAGCCCTGCATATGTCACAATATTCACTCGAACTGCTGTTATTCTCAGTAGGAGTTCTTTATTGAGCACAGACCACAGACTGCGTTACATGGCCATAGGTTGCAGTGGGAAGGCAGCAAGAAGAAAGCTGATACCCAGAAGTTTTTGCTACAGGCCCTTGGTGGATCCTCCCTCATGTATATGTGGTATTTGGTTTGATGGATTTCCATCAGCTGCATTCATCACAAATTTAATATTATGAGACAAAGTGTGATGGAATTTAGGCAGAGGACAGAGAGAATCTTCCCTGCTTCTGTTCCTTGCATAATACCCAGGCAAGGAAAGCGGAGCCCTGAGCTGCCCATGTGCCGTTTCACCTTGGTGTGCTGGAGGGAAATGTGTTGCTTTACCAGTTCTGCTTGTGTGGCCTTTTCCCAAGGACAGGCTTGAGAATGCCATGCTAACCCATCTCTGTCTCAAGTAGGGGACAACTAAAATGGCTCTGCAATGCTGAAGGTCAACCTCATTACTAATTCACCCTCCTTCGGCAAAAGTTGAGCCTAAGTTGGAGGTGAAACTGGTGAATGTCTATGTAAATAACCCCCAATTGCAGGTACAGACATCTGACAACCTTTGGAAAAAATAAGTAGCATGAGCCATGTCCTGCAGCTGACTTTATGCTGTCAAGTCTGGTATGTTCTACTTGGTCATTATTGCTGTCGACTGTTTGTTATTGCAGATAAAATGTAGATACTACAACCTTGTGATCTGGCAGGAGAATAGTTTTTTTCCTGGGTTCTCTGCAAGTCTTAATGATGTCAGTAAGGCCAATTAACATTTTCTCAATGAAAACTATGTTTGATCTGATTCCATATGCTACCTCTACCCATTGATATAAAGTTTATATTATATAGAGACTTTTCAGAATGGAGGTAACTGTGGAACAGGGATTTTTTTTTTGGTGCAGCTGACAAGCAATGCGTGAAAATGATAAATTATTGCGTAGTGTTTAGAAGGCATAGGCACAGATCAAGTATGTCAAAGAGGTCTCTCGTTTAAACAGCTTATTAATTTTTTAATGACTCAAAGTTTTGCATATTATTATTTAAAAAGGAAAAAACTGTATCTGTACAGTGTATTTAATGATGAATTACAACTTTAAATCACTTACTGCATGCAGCTGCTGTAATATGGCTTGGGATTATGTGAACATATTTGTTTTGTCCTAGATTGAATCTTGGATAAAATTGTTTAACACATTATGTTAGCTACGTACCATAAATTTTGCACGCATTGAGCAAGCGGTATATTTTCCTTTGTCTGTTCACATCAGTTAAGTAAATATGATCCTGGTTAGCTGAGGAGAATTACTTAATTCATGGGCCTATTTGCATGGCACGTGGGACGGGAGAGCTGTATTTTGTGGAATACCAAAAGCATTTGATCTTGAAAAAGTCTTGCCTATGGGTTTGGAATATAGATGTATTAAAAAAATGAGTCCAAGACCGGATTAATTCCAGGGGCCTCAGCATCTGAACCTGCAGAAGATACCAAAACGGCAAGGGCAAACTTACGTGCTCTGATTTCAGGTGAGTACGTAGGTATATGCAGAGTTCCCATTGCTGTCAAGCATGTGTCAGCATATGCTTAAATTTAAGCAGACACTTCGATGTCTGCTGAAAAGGAGTGCTTGAAGTCAAGGGAATGCTTAAGTAAAGGCTTAGCGCTGGCTCTGCAGCCATCCAGCACCACGGGGACCTTGCTGTGCCAGGAATTCTACTGTGCCTCATTAGGACAGCCACGGAGACAGCCAAGGATCAGCCTTGACAAATACATTCACGTTCGTTTTGTGAAGCACCTGGGATATGGAAAACGTAGTGAATAATTACTTGGTCAAAGGTAATTTTACCAACTAGAGTAAAAATAATGTCTTTCAACTCACAAGGGAATGCATGTTATTTTAATTTACATCACCGTTAAATGGATTTCTTAATTTTAAGTAGATTATTTTGCAATCATTAGAGTAAGCTACCTGGCACTCTCCTGCTGTCGCTCCACCCACACATAAAAGGTACGTGCACACCAAATGTAGACTGAATGGCATTGAGGGGTATTTTAGAGCCTTGCTATTAATATTTCAAATGTTTTTGTTTCGTTGTCTTACTTAATATTTTATTATCAGATTTCTACTCATTATGCATATGGCCCTATTCCCTGTGTGGATTGATGAAGTTATGTTGCAGTAAATTGAAAAAGAGAACGATACATACAGGATGATTTATTGTTAATGTGAAATTCAGCATAAACCTGCAAATGCACTAGCAGAAATCCCTAGCTATTTCAAAATTCATATTATGAGACAGACAATCAGATGCCCAACAAACAGAACATCTTGTACTCTATTAATCCTGCGGTGACGGATCCCTTGCATGCATTTAGCTTTCCAAATAATACAAACATATGTCACCATTTTGTTTTTATTGATTTTGGACTTTCAAAGCACAGCTACAGCACAAGGCATTATGAAGACATTTATTGCAGAATTTGCTTTGATTTGTTGTAGTCAATTGAAATTGTGTCAAAGTAAAGTCTTTAATATTAAATATGATGAATTCCCCTAGGCCTTAACCCTGCAGCATCATCCAGCTCAAGGTGACTCCTGCCACTGGAGCACAGGAGCACTGGGCTGGGGAGGGCTCTGCTTCCCAGAGCATTGTCCAGCAGCCTACCAATGCAGGAAATTATAATTCTGTCCATGTCGTATGAAATATTCCTATTCACAAATATATTAAACTCAGACTACTTCCTTTTCTTCTGTTTTCCATTGTTTGAAGACTGTTCCATAATATTTTTCTTTGATACTTCCCCCCCCTCCCTAGTTTTTGTCTTTAAGGTTTTTTTTTAGTCAATATATACCCATTCATTTCAGGGGCAAAAATAACATTCAGCTTCCAGAGATTTCTTTAATGACCATTGCCATTCTCAGCCTTGAATTTTCTCCCGTGCTTGGAGAGTTGCATTAGTACATTTGGGTCCCTGCTGGAGCTGGCTGGCTGATGCGTACTAGCATTGTATTTGCCGTTTCTGTAGCCACGCACCCAAGTATTTCTCTTCCTCAGTCCCCTCTAGAGTTTCCACTTGACAGCAAAATCCTTGTAGTTCTTAAATGCTTGATGTTCAGCTTTGATCTTGTAGTTGTTCTTGTGTGACACTCCATTCCTCCTTTGTGTATTGATCAGGTCTCCTAACCTGTATCATCAGCTAACGATTTTTCATTAGCACACTCTTATTGGTGGCCTGACTCATGAATAAATATATTAAATAAGGAAAAACACTCAGAGCTATTCTTGCAAAATTGTTCTAGTTCCTTCTCTTCACATTAACTGTCCTATCCCTTTTCCCTTACATTAGTTTATTCACTTAACTATTATTTTCCGTACAGCATCAAGTTGACAGAGGTGCAAACTGCATTCTCCTCTACTAGCAGAGAGTCCTGCTCCCTAGGATGAAGACAGAATTTATATTCTTCTTTTTCGGGCATTCCTGTAAGAGAGGTGGCTTTATCTGCATTGTCTGCCAAGATGGAGGGGTGCTGCCCTTTCTTAATTCTGCTCTACATCATGGGATGAGGGAGCTATTTTCAAAAGGCAACCACTTGAGGCAACTATTTTCAAAACATAATTGGTTGCTTCAGTTTTCAGCTTGTCATTCAGCTTGGCAAGTGAAACCAGAGAAATCGGTTTTGGGTTGGTTCCCAGTGGTCTCATCTACTAGCCCAACTGTTTGCTCACAAATGTTAACACAGAATATTGTAATCCTGAAAATGTTCTTTTTTTTTTAGCTTAGAAGAAACATTTGTGTAAAACTGTCCATGTAAAAGTAGACTACTGGGACTGGAAAGTCTGGTGGTGTTTCTTACTGTTTGGAAACTGGAGGATGGATGCAAGTTTGGGGCATTTCTGGCAATCCTGTTGTGCAAAGTCATGGGGCTGCTTGTGTGGCACGGGCTGTACGGAGCGGTCCCTGCAGCCTGCCAGTTTATCAATGGACATTAAAGGAAACTTATCAATAAAGGAAATATTCTACTGCCTAGCTTTGATTTTTATGTGGCCTATAGTGCAGATAGGGACTAGCAAGGGAAAAAAGGAATTGGAGATATTGGCAAGGGAAAAATAGACAGTAAAGTGAGTGCAGATAACATTTTATCAGTAGAAAATTAATGGAGTTTATCCCTTTAACTCACAAAACCCAGCCAATGCTGAGCTAAATTTCACCATAGCTTGCGCTAGGGAATAAGGAGGTAAAAAATTGTACATTTCTACTTTTAGAAATCACTCTAAGAGCTATGTTAAATAACAGAATCGTTTATCTATTGACCCGAGCTGTGGCGATATTCATTAAAGTTTATTTGTGTCCTCTCAGTGACTGCAGTGAGAGCAAACCTCTGCTCTTGCCCGTAAACATGTATTTAAGCGGGGTGAGGCGAGAATGACAGCGGCTTCTGATACTGATCCCACTCCCCTTGCCCTGGCAGCCTGGTGGCAGATTTCAATGGGAATGTGCTTGGAGTGAGGAATGCACCACTGAACCCTTCGTTTCTGGCTAACAAAAGCCAGCTTGATCCATACAGTGCCAACACAGTTACATGTAACCCTATTGCTCAATGTCATTGGGCTGTGCTGAACCCGAGCACTCTTTGGGACAGCGAGGGAGGAAGAGGAGCACTCCTCTTGCCGGCGTTGAGGAAAAGGACAGCAGGGCATCTTGTGCTTCAAGCTAATGATGATTTTGCAGATGTGCTCTTGCTGCTAACCCCTGCAGGAAGCTGCTTGCGGAGGGGAACAGGCTGCCTTCCTCCCTCGAGGCAGTGGGTAATTTCTGTCATTTCCCTGTGTTTCTCTGCAGCTCCTGCATCACCTTTCCCAGCATCACGCTGCAGAGCTGTTTCCCTGGGGAAAGGCCTCATCTCGTCCCCTTTTCTCTCTGCAGCACTGGGCAGGGTGTATGCCCTCTGCTCTGGCATGCTGTGACAGGCATCAATTTATTTTGAAGTACGGAGTGACAGCGGACATTGTCTGTCCTGGTGCCCTCGCTAGCTCACTTTCATGGAGGGTGGGAGTGGGAAGTAACAACCTGGTCGAGCAGCTGATCAGCCTTTGTGTCTGTTCATGTCTATGGATGTGAGTCTGTGCAAAGTGCGGGTCTGGTTTTTTTAATTTTTTTTTTTTTTCCAAGCTGCCCCTGATTCCTGACATGTGTGAACTAAGGAATTTCAGCATGTTCAGAGATGGATTCCTACATGTGTTGACATGTCCTGAACAGCACAAATCTGTTAATCAAGATAAAAACATTACCTTTATTTATTTTTTTATTTATTTTTTGAAGTCTAGTGGCACTTCCAAGCAATATGCACAAATGAGTGGTATTTTGATGATTGCATGGTGGTTTGGGGAATTTCCTGGGATCTTGAAGGGAGATTGTTCCTGCTGGAGAGCCTTCATTCCCCCGTCCACACACACGTGCGCTCCCTCTCATACCTTTTCTAGTTAGTGAATCACACCTCGATCAGATCAAGTAGCCACCTGTTGCTGGGTACAGCAATCCTGATTTCATCCATCTGAAAATGAGAGACCCGTTTTGGGCAGCACACCGTGGCTTTCCCAAGAGCTCTCCATGCTTCTAGAAATCACTCAGTAAAAGACACAAAAATTGGGGGAAAAAACATTATCAGTTATTTCTTAAAAAGTGTATTTTCAGGTCAGTTGGAAAATACATGATTTTTGTAATTCCTAATCTCTTTTTTCTTCCTTTTCAGAAATGCATGAGGGAATTACTGAAAGGACTAACCTCGATGTTCTCCAAGCAGTTTAGGTTAATAACAAATGTGTGAGCTTTTTAATGATAGATTTCAGGGTGGAGTAAAGTGCCTGAAAAGCATCTTTATTCACCTGGGACAACTGATTTATTTCATCTCAGTGTTGGTTTGCCATTTAATCTAGCCATCCTCAATTTCTCCACAGCTCCAAAGGAAAAAAAAAAAACAACAAACTAACCTCCCCCTAATTGTCCATAATATGGAAGATATTTAGAAAATCCTGCTGTCAGCTATCATTCACTTTGACAGAAGAATAAGGATGTTATTATTCTCCAATTACAAATTGCTCTCCTGACCTAAATAATGGTTGTAAGTCAATCTATTTTTTTTTTGCACTGAGACCCTACAGTGTAAATATTAATGAAAGGTCTTTCTGAATTGTCCTGTTGCGATGCTGAAACTGTCATAATTTAAAAACTGTTTTGAAAGATGTAGGCAAAAAGCTGGATTTCTTATTTTGATTATTGGAAGCAACATCAAAGTAGGAATCAAAGGCACACCAGTAGAAAGTAAGCTGAAAATAGAAATGAAAATTTGTGATGGATCACTTGAAAAGGCCAACATTATTTTCACCTCCCCAGCTGGAGGGACAGGACTGTAAGATGCTCAGCAGGTATAAACCATCCAGGTTGGTTTAGTGTGAGTGTCAGAAACATTTCTGCTGTCTAGAGCGTCAGTGATCACAGAGGAAACCAGCTGCCAATTCAGGACTGGTAGATGTATAAAGAGGATAGTAGTGGGTTTTTTAAAAAATCCATCTTCTAATTTATTAACAGTGGTGAAGGCAGTAAAGGGAGTGGAATCTATTGAAGTACAGCCAGAGGAACATCAATTAAGTAATCAGACAAGCAAAGGCTTTTGTGGGGTGTCAGATAATAGTGACTGTAACACAGGAGAGCAGAGTCTTGCAGGGTGTGTGCTATGGGGTGGTGGGCTGACCTTGTCTGGCTGCCCGGCGCCCACCCAGCTGCTCACTCACTTCCCATCCTCAACAGGACAAGGGGAGAAAAAACGATGATAAAGGCAGGGAGATAGCTTACCCATCACCATCATGGGAAAAACAGACTTGACTTGGGGCAAATTAATTTAAAATAGAATATAGAAAAAATCTAGAGCAGCTTTCTCCCACCTCACACTTCTTCCCAGGCTCGACATCACTCCATCGCTCCCCACCTCTCTACCTCCCTGGCCCTGAGCGGTGCAGGGGGTGGGAGGCTGTGGCCCCTCCATAACAGTTCCTCCCTGCTGCCTCTTCTTCCTCACACGTTCTCCTGCTCCAGCGTGGTCCCTCCATGGCTGCCCTGTTGTCCCGCCACAGCCGCAGGGCGGTCTCAGCTCGGGGCCTGGGGCACCTCCTCCCTCCTCCTGCCCGGCCCTCGGGGTCCCAGGCCGTTTCTCACACTTTTTCCCTCCCTGCCCAGCAGTGTTTTCCCCTTTCCCAAAGATGCCTTCCCCGAGGCGTCGCCAGCCTGGCTGAGGGGCTCAGCCGTGCCCTGCGGTGGGGCGGCTGGAACCGGCTGGAACCGGCCGTGTCCGGCACGGGGCAGCCCCCCAGCTCAGCTCGGAGGGGCACCAGCACCCAGTGCAGGTAGGGAGGTAAACCCCAATTTACTTGAAAAATCGAGTGTAACGGTTGTTCAGTGTGATGTACCCAGATGGTGCCTCGCAGGTGCTTCCCTAGAACTTTCCGTTTTCAAGCACCATGCCCCGTAATTGTCATGGCTTTGGCTACAGCCTGTGTTTGTCTGCGGTGTGCGTTCAGCTCAACAGATACACAATGTGCGTAAGATGTTGCTTGAAATCTGGCCACATCTCCTTTCTGAAAAATAGAGGTAAAAATAAAATCAAATTTGTGGTAGTGGTGGGATTCATTTTACCAAACTTTACCTGTTTAACGCACAGGCAGAGCCCCTCAGTCTCTCTGGGTTCCACGGAGAGGGATGGGCCCTGATGGATGCGGTCTGTCGGACCCTTTGCAGATGTCTGCTTTGGGACAAAATGGATCCCCTCCTCAGTTATGAAACTGCTCCGAAGTCAGTCTGTGATGGACCCATCACCTCCTTTTTCATGGAAAGCAGATCTTTGAAAGTCATGTGGGGTTTATTTTTTTTTGGAGGGGGGAGTATATCAACACTGCTGAATGTCTTTATTCTTTTGGAAAACAATGTAAATTTCAAACTTTATTAAAATTACTGAACACTAGATTTTGACAAAATGTCACTACTGATTTTAGTGATGCTTAGAGGAAAATATTGAGGGGGGAAAAAAGGGGAAAAACTTCACAAAAATGGGCTAATTTTAAGTACTCTGAAAAAGAAACAGCTTTGAAAAGTAACTTTTAATGAAACCTCAATTTTAGTTACGTGAATTACAACATGAGTACCAGTTTGGCACTCATTTTGGTTCCCTTTTGGATGGGGATCCCACACATAGAGAATGGTTAGAGGGGTAAGGTGGAGAGGAGCAGAAAGCTGTTGGAGGTTTTTGGTGAAACCCCAGCAGGGCAGGCTCCGTCGGCTTTGCAGCTTTCCTTCTTCTCACTTGCCGTGCAATTTGTATTTGTTTACGAATGCGGATCCTGCACCAGCACTTTGTTCCATCTGACGCGATGAGGCATGAGAAGCGCAGATAAGCCTCCCTTGGTGCGTTACGTTTATCATCTTCAAAGTGGTGCTTGGTTGTGATAGAATTAGAACACAAAAGCAAGGTAGGAATTTAAAAAAAAAACAAAACCCCAAACTACTTAGATTATCTGTAAATGAACAAAATGCAACAGAGTCTTAGACACATCAGGAGTGTGCTTTAGAGGAGCTGTTCGGTGTCGGAGCCACGCAGCTCGTCGCTTGAGTCAGGCAGCTGAAGCCTGAGGAAGCCCCTTGTAACAATTAGCACAGGAATATCTGCATGGAACATACGTATGAGTTGGTTGTCCTCTAGATCTTCTCATCACTGCGTTGTGTGAGCCAGACTTTTATTTAGAGATGTTATTCCTTTAAAGATGTCTAATTTGTTCATGCCAATGTCATGACAACAGGTACAAACCTGCGTGTTTACCAGACTTGCGCCAGGAATCCAAGTGTTTGCAGAAACATAACTCAGAGGTGAGCGCAATTCTGCTCAAGCACAATATTGAAGCGCGTCCATTGCTTTCCATGGGAGCAGAATAAATCATTTTTACCATTCGAGAGCTGGTACTCCCTTTTTTATTCCCTGAATCTAACTTGCCTCTGTTGGAAAGATGCAGGTCCTTTTCCACCGACACGTGTAGAAGGGCAGTGGAAGATAGCCTGTCTTGGCATTTATATTTCCTCATTGACGTTGCAAGCTCTCACAGTATTTATGCGTGGCGTTCTAATCCCCCGGGGAAGCATTCCGATTTACAATTTTAAACCACCGCTCATCCAAATTTTGGCATTCAGTCAAACAGAAATTTGTCATAGTTTATAATGCTTGTTAACGAGGAACATCAAAAACTAATGCTCATTAGGGTGCTCCTTAATATGCATGGGAGTCTCAGTTTTGAATTAATTAAGTGAAGCACCACTTCATAGTGAAATTGTGACACTGCAGTAAAGAAAAGTTCAAAGCCGCGCTGCGGTAACAGGATGGAGCGATGCTCCCTTTGGACAGCATTACCCCGTGTTTTGTTGTGGGGCATTGCTCATCTGCCGTTCTCTAGCTTCCTGACAGCTAACAAGAGCAGCTGCTGTAGAGCTACTGTTGATATTTGTTATTCAGTGTTGTTGCTACTTTCATTCCTCAGAGTTTTCTGAAAACAGAAGTAGTTACTAGATAGATTTGTAGGTGTATGTGCCTGCCCTTACATAACTTTGATAAAGATTATTTCTGGGGAGGCCGCGGAGGTTTCTCTTCTTTACAAAGGTCTTACAGGTCCCTGAAATCCATAACACAGGTTTGAATCAGCGTTGTCAAAAGTGTCATTGTGAATATTGATCTGACTGGCGCGTGTAAGGAAATGTGCACTAAGCAGCTGCCGGTAGCCCTACATGACTGCTACCCTAGCTGGGTATATTGGTTTGAAACAGCCCCTGTGAAGCCTACTGGGATTTTGCTCAGTTCTGCTGCCTGACTGGAGTGGGGTCAACACATCTAAATGCAGTTTAGAGCATGGCAGGACTTCTGCTTCCTTGGAGTATTAATTAATTAAGCAACTGCCATTAATGCCTCACCACTCAAGCCATGGGAAATTCAAGAGTAATTAAAAAAAAAAAGAAAATGTCCAATTGGGGATGTGAACTTGTCAAGAATGTTTAGCACTCACTCAGCACACCAACTGAGAGTTTCCGGGCTCTGCATCCCCTTCTCTGCCTGCCTGCCCACCCACCCTGTGGCCCTTCTCCTGCCGTGGAAGCACCTGGCCAGGAAACGGCCATGGCTCTCCTGGGGCAGGCGCTGTGGCCCAGAGCAGGGAGAGGGAAGGCTGAGAGCAGTCAGGGTGCGAGCTAGGGAGATGTGAGGAATGGATAAAATCCGTACTGAGACAGAACGAAGACTGATGCTTGTGCGCAAAGACTGATTTGCATGAAGAGATCCAGAGTTGATGGGGTAAGGGCAAGACTCAAGGCTCTGGGGTGGTAGGGGACACTCCATCAGACTAAGGTCCAGAGCATGTTCCCCATTCCTCTAAGAAACACCTAGTCTGATGACAACTGCTGGGTAGACAACAGGCTCTGATTTTTCTTCTTCCCCTATTCAGCTTTTGTAGCCTCACATTTCTTAATATGAATTCAATAAAAATGCGGTACCACACAGGAAATGTAAATAACAAAGCTCATTTAATCCTCCACTCCTTTCATCTGCATATGTGCCAGAACCACGATCTCTGCTTTTCACGTGCTTCAGAGCTGGCAAGGCAGAGCGGGGTTGTCTGTGTGAACAGGGCAGCAGTTCATACGGAATGCTTTGGGCATCATCTGCTGATACAGTTCTTACTGGTTTCAGTGCGACTCAGAAGAGGTGTGTATCCAAATCAAACTTCACGGGTCTTCATGGGGAAGGTTCAGTGGCTTCAATTGTTGCTGTAGCATTTAATTGCAAGAACTTTTTTTTTTCTTGAGCTGTTAAGTGCAGAAAGTTGAATGCAAAATGAACAACTCTGTATTGCCCTCTTCTTGGTTTTGCCCCTTAGGGGACTGATTCTTTACAGCCTGCTGCCCCTGGCAATTCTGAATGAGTGTGAAATGCCATCTTGCTCCACCAGAGAGAAGAATTTTTCCTGGTTTTGCACACAGAGTGTTTGTTATATAACAGACAGGAGTAGAAGGAATTACTGCTGACATCCAAGGAACTATTTCTAACTTATGTTCATACTAAATTAGTTCAACAAGGAGAGAGCTTTCCAAACCCCATGGTCTCCCAGGGCCATGCTGCTGAGGAAAGAGTAAGATGTGATGGTGGATATTTAGATGGGCTGGATTCAAACCCCAGCTTCCCTTTGGGGACTTCTCAAGTTCTGGAGCACATCTGGTGGCTGAAGGGCCATGCACAGAGAGACAGGTCACCGACTTCAGCATCGGAGCGTAATATTATAGCATGCAATCTTGTTTTACCAAACAGAGGGAGAAACCCCAAACAAAGCAGATATGCCTCAAACCTGAATGCCAATGGTCGGTTAGCGAGCGCAGACCTAATTGCTTTCTCATGATGCTCTGGCTTTTTCTTGGACCTTTTGTAATTTGATTCAAAGGCAAAAGGTACTTTTCATACCAGCCCGCCTTAGGTGATAAACAGGCTGAGCGAGGAGCAGAGACTGTCTCTGCATTTTGAGAGCACATCAGCACAAAGTTATTTAGCACAGGGGATTGTGTGATTTTGATTCATTGAGAGAACTCATGAGGTTCTCAAGCTCTGATTCCACCAGTGCAGTGCACTGGCCCATTTTTAATAGTCAGGACTATAATAAAACAACATGCATGCAGGCACACTAACTAATTCAGGCTTTGACATTGGGATATTCTCCTTCCTTATTCATCCAGGTACTTTCACTTGCTTCTAAATTCCCTTTCATTGTGTTTCAGGAAGGGATTAAACAAGACCGGCATTAAAGGTGCTGGTGGAAATTACACGCTTCTGCAGAAGTGATGGAAAGGCTGGCTAGAAAATACAGCTTAAAATGCCCCTGCAACCCCAGGGGAACAAAAGGTAGAATTTGATCTTTCAAACAAAGGTGATCAAATACCCCCTGCTATCTGGCCAGCTGCAAAGCCAACAAACCACACAGCTCAGGTGAAAATGTTACAGAGGATAGATTGCAATTTCAACACAGAGTGCACACATCCTATGAAGTTTTGGAATACACGTGATCTGCAGGATTCAGTGCTTTTTATTTTTACTGTCTGTCCTTTAAACTAAAATTGGATGATTTCAAAGGAAGAGCATGGTGAGGTTGGGGGAGGAATCAGTGTCAGGTGTCCTGAACACTTCCAGGCAGGAATAGTGTTCCTGCACAAAGAGTAAGTAGATACGAGGTGAATGAAGAGTCGGTGCCTTTTGCATGCATTGGCCTTGATGAGCATGGCCTTTCTACTCCAGGACCTGTTCCATGTGATACAGCTCCCCTTCTGTCCATTTTCATGTGGTAAAGTGTGAATCCACCTGGAAAATGCAGTAATTCTGCTTCTGGAAAACGTGGTCACTTTATTAGAACAGACACAGAACAAGCATCTGTTGACGTTCTCTAGGCAACACTCTTTTTTTTTTCTTGTTTTTCCATTTCAAAGGGACTAATGTGGAGAGAGGGATGCAAAGAACACTGTGTAGGACTGCAGAACAAATCCTGCCCGTGTCTCGCTGCGAGGTGTGTGCCTGTTCCCCTTAAATAAGTCTTTAAATAAGTCTTTGTGATGATTTCCGTTCTGACCTCTAGTTCTGACACCTCAGCGTCCCCTCTAAGGTAACAGGGCACCTCCTTTCAGGAACTACATGTACTGGGCACATATTGGGCAACATGAAGAATTGCACGTTGATGAATTGACACAATTTGTGTAGGCATTTGTGATCTAGAGAATTGCAGCTTACAGAAGAAACGGAAAGCCCAGTTTTGCATGACTTTCACAGCTCTCCAGGTTCAGAATGTGGCCATTACCACCTCCTCCCAACCCACCCTGCACAAAAGTGCTAAGAGCAGACATCAGAATTCTTTGTTTTTTCTACCAATACAAGGAAACTCTCATTAGTTTTTCTCCCAGTGAAGGCATATGCAGCAGCTTTGCATGCAAACAGCAATTACTGGCAGGATAAAGGACTTGAGTTTAGTATTGATTTTAAGTCAGGGATTTTTCTCCGGCTGAGTACTTGTAGGATTTTCTGAATACAATAATATATAAGGAATGGCATCAACTCCTGACGTGTGAAGCTGTCAGGATTCCCTTTCAGCCCCTTTTCATTAAATGTGATCCCTCTAACAGGATTTTTCTTCCACTAAGAAAGCAAAGGTGTAGTTGTAAAGAGAATGGAGGTGGGAAAAGAAGGGAGACTTGCATTTTCTTGGAACCCTATCTCTTGCTTGCAGTATCGAATTGAAGAAGTCTGTCTTTTTAAAGTCCCGAACCATGAAAATAATTCTTAAAATACTCCTGAACACCGGTCTGTAAATGTTTGCATCTCTATCTGTGTGTTTCCCTGCTTGTTTTTAGGTATTTTTAAAACACTGGTTTATGTTATCCGTTGTCTGCCTTCAGGGATCTTTACTCATCTAAGCTTGTCAAAATGTCTCCTACAGGTTTTCCAATTTCTGTCTCCATTTCCATTAGCACTTGTGGATGAGTGTCACCTGGACTTGGTGTCTTGTCAATTGGAAGGATCTCTGACCTTTCAATAACCATTTTGAACTGTTGGCTGCACTCGAGATATGCTGAGCAGGGGAGTCAGTTGATACTCACTTTACATCCACCTGCCACTTTTATTTAGGGAAGCAAGAATTGATACAGCCCCTGGGAAATTCGGGGGAAGGAAATACTTCTGATGAAGTTAACAGACAATTTGAAGTCAGTACTGATGTATACAGATGTAGCTGAAAGAGGAGATGTGTGGATTAATTAATTAGAAAGTGGTTCCTACTCGTGACTACCCAAGGGTATCCCTATGTGCTCAGCATATAGAAATATCAATTTAGAGGAGCCATGTTTCCTTATTGGTAAGCCAACACTTTTGGCACTAAAATTTTGTCATTGGAGAAACCTGTCTGAAGAGATCAGCAAGTTGAATGACACAATACAGCATCTCTCCTGAGAATGAGCAGCAGGGACAGATAAGCAATTTATTCTCCGCTCAGCACCTGCAGGCTGATGGGTTGCTGCCCAATTCCTAAAGCCATTGCTGTTAAAAAGCCAACACTTGCCAACAATTATTATATAATGCCCTCAAAACTACTTCATGTCTTTCTCTTTCCATGTGTCTGCCTTCATTAGCACATGGATGCATTCCTTTCCTACTGATGTGCTGCCTAAATGTAAAGTGCAGCCTCATTTTGTCGGTTTTGTAAGTGTTATGGAGTATGCCAGGTGGTGATTACCATTTTTAAGATACAGCCTTAGTAACAGCGAGAACCGTTTTGTAATACGTAGCAAAAGCTGACTTTAAAAACTCTTTCGTAAAGCATTACGGCTCTTGATCTGTCTCACCCCTGACATTCCACAACTGTTGCATAGCAAGGGCAAGGTAATTTCTAAAAATACCAAATTGAGATAAAGGCTACAGAGTTTCAGTATTGACCTGTTAACATGTGTTTATTTATTTATTTTTTTTAAAGGAGAAAAATAAAAAGGATTTTGTAAAAATTCCTCTTCACTAGTGTCCTAACTTCAGACCTTTAGCCTAAGTTAGCTAACCTGCGTTACCACACCTGTCTAACACAGATGCACCAAGGAAAGCTAAAAAGCTATCAGATGACATCTAATCAGTCAAGATTGCAAAATACCCATGGTGTTAGAGTCTTTCAGCTGTACTCCTCGCATGGAGGATCAGGTGAAAGTCCTCAGCCAAATTCCACCCGGACTTTGGGCAGCTCCTTTACACTCCAGCAGCTCTTTCCACTGTGAAACTTTGATGAAACTACTGAGCAACACACAGGTAAGCGGATGGGTTGGGGTGATTGTCACTTTAGTTTCAGTATAAGTGTTTTTATCCATCTGTGTGAGCTTTGTGATAACACAAAATATGGAGAATTGTTAGATTCTCTTTCTGTTACCTTGCAGGGAAGCTCATCCTTTGTGTTTTCCTTTGTTTCCCTTTTCCCATGAGAGTACTCAGCTTTGTGTTTTAGCCTTACACAGAGCAGCTTCCCTCTGAGGTTTCCTTCATCTCTTTTGTCTCCTTTGTTAAGGAAAGAGATGTGCCACAACACAAGGTTGATAAGAGCCATTATCACTTGTCAAACTTGGTGATGCATTGAAAGGTTTAGGAAAACATGGGTTTCTTGGGGCAGGGGGGAGTCCCCAGGCAGTCACCTAGGAGTAGGGCTGTTTATCTGTATAACCTGTCTGAAACACATCATGTTAAAAAGCATTTTGGGCTCTCGGTGCAAAGAACACTTATGGGTATCCCTTGTGTACGTTTCTTGTTGGATTCCTCAGTTGGAAAGGGGTTGGAGGACGCACACCAGAACAGAAGCCCCAGCAAGAAGCTTCTTTTTCAATAGAGAATGTTTTAAAATATATTTTCAAACCTCTCCTGTTTCTAAGGAATTTTCTCTAATGTCACTATGGCTTCTAGTTTATGTAGAAGGTGGATCTATCATCCACAGCAAAGGATGATAGCTCTCCAGACAGTGAGTACCTGGTGCAGTGTGGCTCTGCTTTTTATTTGGCCAACCATGTTGATAGTTGTAGGGATTGTGAGAGAATGGCAGAGGTTATTTCTGTGCTCCTTTCTAGTGGGCTGATATTCTTGCTTTCGCAGATGACATGTCTAGAGGGGCTCTTATAACCTTGCTGTTGAGAGAAGAGATATTAAGGCAGATTTTGGCTTCCAGTGAAACAGTGGGTTCAGGAGTTGGTGAGAAATCACAGATCAGACGTTCCCTTCCAGTTGCTTTGAAGTGTTTGTCTTTGCACTTGAACTGGGTTTATTCCAGGAGTTCCCTTGACTTCCAAGGTTACTCCTGGCTGATGGCAGAGTACTCAAGCAAAGAGCCTGGTTCATGTTATGGGTCGCGTATGTGGAGCAGGAGTGGTGGGCGCTCAGTTGGTAGTATAGAGTTATTTACAGTTGGAGTTTGACATTAGCCTCAGGTTTGTTGTGGTGGTGTTTTACAAAGCTAACAGACATAGCCACAGAGCACACTGTCCTACGGCAGCTCTGTGTAAAGGAATTGGTAAAATACTACTGAGCAGCTGAATAAAGGGAGCTTTTATCTCTGAATTAAGTTCAGAAGAGTAATTGAGATTTTCAAGGCACGCAGGAGGTTTACCTTTCATTCGTTTTCATGGAACATGTGTATCTAAATCCCTCTGAGTAGCTCAGCCTCCTTTCTGCAACCCATGCGCTCCCGCAGCTCCCACCGACTTGAAAGAAAGCTCACCTGTGTGAGAGGATGGGGTTGGCTCTAAGTTAGTCTCAAAGAAGCTGGGAAACTATACCATGCATCACAGAAAATATTTTAAATTACAGTAAATAAGAGCTTATTTTTTTTGATTAATGGCTATCTAGGCATAGACAAAAGGAAGGCTAGTGCAGATTTTTTTGCAGAAATAAACTTCTGCTTCCTTCTTCCCCTGCCCTTCCGCCCTCCTGCCCTCATTTTATGGTGCTCACATTCTAAGGAGGAGAAGAAATACTTTTAAAGCAATGCTCTTATTGTCCTAAATTGATTATTTACTCTGAATCTTCCACTGGATTCAGTACTGCTCGTGTATTTTAACAAGATTTAAAAATACCTTTATTTAGGTAATAAATACGTGTTAATTATTGTCTCAGGGAGTATGTTTCGATTTGCAATGTCTATTGATTATTGGTGTTGGAAAAAACATCTCAAAAGGATTTCACGCTGTTTGGCCAGGACAACCTCTAGTTTTAGAGAACTAGCTGTAATATTTGTAACTGAAAGCAAGCGTCATCCATATTAAAACCCACCTGAAGCATATGAGCATGTAATTAAAGAGCAAAGTGAGCTTTGGCATGTGTCTGCGGCTGAAGCTGTTTCTTGGAAGGACTTATACTCTGAATTTATCTTTATTAAGGCCTTGTCCAAATGATAAATATGTGCTGCCTGCTTGGTATCTGCCACTTGGAAATAAATCACTTTAGGATTGATTTGCTAAGAGCTTTCTTCACTCGGTGTCCTGCCGCCCAGGAGGACACGCTGGAGTTCTTAACGGAAGCACACAAATAAGGTGAGCTGCTGAGAGAAGACAGCTAACAGCAGCGTGACAGAGCACCGCGTGTTCACTGGCGCATACAGCATCGTGACTGTCGTGATTTAAAACTTGTGGAATTCCAGCATTGCTGGAATTTTGCATAGGGTCTACTGGCAACCTTGTTTCAAGCTTGTTCTGCTTGAGCGCAGAGCTGGAATATGGATGTGATAGCTCCACTTTCTACCTTCCTGTTTCCTAAATTATAAAATGGCATATGCAGAGGAGCCCAGTTCTGCAATCTTAGTTGTGACAAACCACTGTGCTAGAAAACAGGTGAACCTGGATTGCTTGCTAATTTGGGGACAGCCTAAACAAAAGGTTTTTCACTATGAAGCAATTCAAGGCAGAGACTGCTTTTGCAAAGGGATGAAGTAAAATCCAAATTGTTAATGCTTCCAAATG
This sequence comes from Chlamydotis macqueenii, assembly GCF_036417535.1. Classification (NCBI taxonomy): domain Eukaryota; kingdom Metazoa; phylum Chordata; class Aves; order Otidiformes; family Otididae; genus Chlamydotis; species Chlamydotis macqueenii. Next base: position 4,770,324 of record NC_141566.1, read on the forward strand.
TTAGGAGCTATGCTGTTTTCTCCTAAGCTCAGATTCATTTTTATTGTTGTGGCTCATCTATTCCATGTGCAGAAAGGCAGCTGCAGCGTGAGTAACTTGGTAAGGGAAACGGCCAGCGCCACAGCGCCGGGGCTGACTGACGCGGTGCTGGGCAGCAGGAGAGAGCAGCCGTTCCCCGCCCGGTCTGGCACAAATCCACCCTCTCTGGCAGGTCTAGCTGTGGGCTGAACTGGGACCTAAAGCAGAATCTGTACGGTTCAGTGTCTCCAACTTAACACCTAGGAAGATTTTAATTTTGTCTTGAGAGGAGCAGTGTTATTGCATTGCTGCGCTAGTACCGATACAGTCCCCGTGCTTTGAAAGAAAAGAAGGACCCATCGCCAAAGCCCTCACAGCTCTTACTGGCGTTGACACGTGAGCCTTAAGCGTGTGCTTAAAATTAACGCGTGCTGAAGTGCTCTGTGGACCTGCGATGGTAGAAATCATAGGTTTAAATTTGGATACTTGAGTAAGTCTTTGGCTGACTCTGGGTCTAAAAAGGCTTTTATGGAAGCGATTCTGAATGCTGATCGCTTTGAAATTTTTGGACTGTATAGTACTAGTTAACAGAAAAATATTCTCACTCTAAAACACTGGTTTTAAAAAGCCTATTATGTTTTATGAAGTTCCGTAGAGGTTTTCCGTAACGGTATTTAAACCGGTGTATGCTGTAGTGCTTGATGGGCCTGACTTTCGTGTTAGTATCAGCCCTGCGTTAGTGACACTGTGTTTTGGAGAAGCAGGAATTACACTAAAGTGCAGCAATTTTCTATTGTACACAAACAGAACTTCAGAAATCACCTCTTTAACCTGAAAAGCCTCAGGAGCTTGATCCTTGGAGTAAATCAAATAAAATGCTTTTGCATTTTTGTCTTCTACCTGGTATGTGGAGCTGACCTAAAAAAGCTCTCTAGTGTTTTTGAGGGCAGCTATGTTGTTTAACTGTGTAATAACTGAGGCTGAAAATGTTTTGTCCAAAGTGTGCAGATATTTTGACTGAGGTGTAGCTAAAAGCCCTTGTGAAAGAGTCCAGGTTGTACACGTTACCTTCCTTCTGCGTTAGAGTCATGGCAGGTGATTCCCAGGTTTAGGAGTCCAATAATGAGCTCCACTGACATTACCTGGAAAGGAACAACTTCTGCCTGTGTTTCACACTAATCCACAAACAAGGGAAAAAAAATGCAAGTTTGCGAAATATTTTTTTTTTACATCCACTTTTGAGACACGAGGAATACAATTTAAAATTTGTTTTTCAGGAGAAAAGCTTTTATGCCCTGTATAATCACTTCTGTGATTTGCATCTCTTTCATTTAAATAGACGGAGAAATTTCTAGCTAAAGGAGGCTGATTAGTAGAACTGTAATTTTAAAACTGAGAAGTGTTTGACTTTTAAGTGCTTTATCAAATTAACAGCGTTATGAGTAGGGGCATGACAGGTGAACACGAAGACTGACATTATCTTGTACAGGTTGCGAGGTTCCTATTTCTCCCGGAACTGCATAAATAGAATTTAGAATTTTTTTTTTTTTTTTTTTTTACTACGTGTTTGCTTAATAGCAATGTTGATATTGAAATGGTATTTGCAGTTTGTGGTTGAATCCTGAGAGCTGTCCCAGATGAACAGTGATGGGCAGTTGTCTCCAGCGTGTTTATGGGAAAGCATATGCGTTCCTTTCTCATTTCATTAAGTATTGGTTCCTGTAATAGATGCCTCCCTTAAAGACAGCAGCAAAATCAATAATAACGATTGTTACAATGGATTGTGGGTTGCGTGCGTATGTCTTTTCCTAACTTTTCCCCCTTCCCATTTTCCTTTGCTTATTTGCACGTACTGGAGGCTTCCTTGCAGCCAGGCCACTGCCTCTGGGGAAAGGTTTGGCGTGTTTTCATTTTGGCAGAGTTTTATATCAGATTGTCCCTCTGGTCTTTATTGCTGCATATGAGTTGTGTGCCATCTTGACGGCTGTTTTCTCAGAGCTGCCTTTCTCTGAAAAGCCATTTTACAAAGAACAGCTGACGTTTCATGCGAAGATCTGGAAGCGGTTCTGCTGAGTTGCTGTTTTACCCAAGAATCCGATGGCTTTTTCCTGGTTAATTCTCTTCTTACTGCTCTTAATTACACAGGATAGGCTGAGGAAAGAGGAGAAAGGGGAGCGCAAAAGTTTGTTTGGAAAAAAAAAAAAAATGGGAAAAAAACACCCCTTCAATCTGTTTCGCTTAGGATTTTCAATCTCTGGAAGCCCGGAGCTGCTGATCCTCTGTCGGCGCAGCAGCTGCGGTCCCGTGGCTGTGCCGTGCTGCTGGGCTCTGCTGTGCCAGGGCCACGCTGGGGGCTGCAGCGGGCACCGTGACACAGCCACCGCGCTCTGTCAGCGTCCCCGCTGCGCTGGCAAACAGGATTAGTGGCTAAAAGAAGATAATGCTTTCGCAAAGTCGCTTCCCGAGAGAGAAGCGGTTGTTGCTCTTGTGCAGTGCGAAAGCATTGCTGATGTGGGTTAGCGGTGGCCACGCAACTGGCATGGCAAAAACCAGCAGGGAGCTGAAAGCTTTGAGAGCTCGTGGAAACTCTGCAGAGCTCAACATCCCCACAGAAAGAGCTTCCTAGGGTCAGTGTGCTGGTAAGAGTCTTGCTCTTCAGGGCCTCGCACCTTTACCCAGCAATAGCACATGAGGTATCACGGCTCTGGAGGAGAAAAAGCTCCCAGAGGTTTTTCTGATCTCTCAGAAACTTGTGGCTTAAAGCAATATGAGGTTTTCCAAGGGTGCAGAGAGCTGCTCAGGCTCTTCCCTAAATGGGCCCAGCCCTCCTTCCGCTGCCGGCCATTGCCAGCACTACTAAATTAACTGTAGCTGAACTTGTGCAGCCTTCAGCTGAACCAACGCACTGAATGGGCCACGTGTGACACAGCGGGGAGATGGCACCTGCGTGCAGGGATAGATGGAAAGAAGACGAGACCATCCCTTGTGACTACAGCAGTCTCTAGCCTGACAAACCACATCCTGGACACCGCAAAGCACCTACTGCTCCCTGCTCCGCTCCCTCCTTGGCTGATCCCAACATACCTCTTCTATTGAGGCAGTTTTCTGGCTTCTTTGTTCTGCCTGAGTTGATGATAATTAGGTTCCAGCATATATATTGTGCCGTACTGTATGGCTCGGGTAATTCCCATATGCATTTAATTAATTAAGCCAAGTGCAAATGTGTAAATTCTGTATTTGTAAAAGTAAAGTGCTGGATTCCATTTTCGGAAAGGTTTTATTCTCTGAAACTGCTAATGTATTTCCACCGCTATCACACTTTAAATGAACTCATGAGTTAAGAACAGTGACAGAGAATAAATTATCGTACAGCTGGTAGGAGGGAGATAAATAAAAGGATATACATAAAAAATAAATGGATTCTGTCCCTGTGTGTGTGTAGAAGAACCAGTCCTTGATGGTGGCTATTAACTAGCTTAATGTAATTAACTGTTTTAGTGCTGCTTCAGGAAGAGGAGTTTGCAGTTCTTCCTTTGAAGTCAAGTGTCACAAGCACGTGCAGAGTGTGGTAACAGCTCTTCTGCACTGAGAAACTGCTGAAGAGATGCATGGAGGAAGAAGGTGCGGAAATCTGGACCAGAAGGGTCACTTCAATCTTTTCATTTTTGTGTCTTTTTTTTTTTTTTCCCAAAAAAAGAAATCTGTAGTCAGCTGAAAGACATTTGCAGTGAAACAAACAGAGAATTTGAAACTGAATTTGGGGCTCTGAGCATCAACTTGCAATAATCTCCAGGCCAGAGGGAAGGTCCCTCTGTGTGTGCCATCCTAGGGTCAGTCAGTAAACATCCAATATAAGGAACATATTTCATCCTGAGTTGGAGGAGGAACAAAAGACAAGGCTAGCTCATGATTCTCAGCCACGTGATTCATGGTGTGTACTGAGTTTGTGAAATCTGCTTATTAAAGTCAACAGAGGGATGTTAGAAGTCTGTGAGCTGGTATCCTTTCCTTTCTCCCTCTGTCCTGTTGGTCGGAAGTGAAGACCGTAGGAGAGACAGATGTGAGAGGAGATGCTACAGCGGCTTTACACCATGTGCAGTGCCCTTGCCCAGGCAGACTCTTGTTCTTTTTTCTGCTCTTCTGGCAGCACAAAGTGGCTGAAAAAGGTGAGAGAATACCCTGTCTTGTTTCAGTGGCTGGGTGTATCTGCACCTAGTGATAACAAGATTTGCTATTCAAGAAAACAGCTGGTTTTACTGATGAATCAACGCTGGTTTTCACTTAAGAGAATGAAGCATAGGGGATGACAGTGTTTGCCTTCATGCCTGCTGCTTATCTGTGACAAAAGCTGTCGTGCATACAGGCTGTTTGAACTGGTTGTGACCCAGGGATAGCGTTTCGGAGATAAGTAAGATCCTACAAGGTCTGTGAGCAGAGAAGGAGTAAACAAGTCGGTGCCCAAACGTGGGGAAAAGTCTATTGCTGAGCACCCTCCTAGCCGGCTGGCTCCGGTAGCACCTAGACAGGTCAGGAGCAGCCAACCCACCTGAGCCCGCGCTTGAAGGAGTCCTGGCACATCTGCTGATCGCTGCTGCCTCCCTGGCCCTGGGATAGCTCTCACAGGGCTGCATAGCCCATCAGCTCACCTGCCCAGCTGAAATGTAAACATGTAACAATGAACAAACTTAAAAAAAAAAAAAAAAAAAAAAATTAAAGTTAGGCCAATGATCTTGCCGTGCAGGCTGGGACACAGCCATGAGAGTGGGATGACCCTTTGCAGCAGCCTTGCAGCCTTAATCTGAATTTCCTGTAAAATTCCACTCTAAAATACATCGATCTAGCGGCTAAGATGATGCATCAAGGCAATGAGGTTTCGTTCCTAGTCCTTCTGAGGTTGTTGTTCTGTGGTGAAGGTGATGTAGGAGGTTCCCTTGCTTTCTTTTTAAGATGTGCATCACCATGGAATGTGTCTGTGCTGTTCAGGAGGTCACAGGCTCGGTGAGGGGGCAGGAGATGTGAGTTTGGCTCACCTGAGGAAGAGTGGGGCCAAACCTGCCTCTCACTTAGAAACCAGAGGTGCCAGTCCAGGCTGTTTAAGCCTTGGTGCAATGCAGGTGGAGATCTAAGATTCAGAATACAGAAAAGGAGAACAGGAGGAACAACAAGTCTTTCTTGCAAGAAAGACCTGAAGCTAGTGTGTTATTTCCCCTTTTTCACACACACACACAAAAGAGATCTAGCCCCAGATCTTTATGTGCCTTTTTTTTTTTTTAATCCAGAAAATGTGCACATGTGTATTATTTCATTAGTGAAGTTTAATAAATGGACACTTGAAAGTACTTCAGATTCTCTGCTGAAAAGCCCTACAGAAATGAAAAGCATTTTTGTTATTAGTCAGTGTAGGCTCTAAGCTTGGCGTTGTACTGAGGTTTTCCTCCTGAACAAAGTACTGATCTTATCTTTCCTTCTGCCAGCTTCCCTGCACTGGAAATTTGTCTGTAGGGAAAGGATGGATTCAGGATTTAATGGGATAAATTGAGATTTAAATTTAGCTTGAGAGTTATTTCATGTATCCAAACCACTTCCTTGTAGTTAACTTCCAGGTTAATGTACTTCTCTGAATATACGTTTCTTATATCACTTGAACTTCTTTTCATTCTACATCTTGAACTCCTTGAGAGCAAATGATTTATTTACTCCTGTCACTTTTCTTTCCAATGCTCTCAAAAAAAAAAAAAAAAAAAAAAAAGGTTGTGCAGAAGGGCACAAAATCCATACATAGAAAAGAGAAGTGCTGGTCTTTGCTATGAGGTGATCTTATTGTCAGTGAACATGAATAATCCTTTTTTTTCTTTCCTATAAAGGTCTGATCTTTCTTCCCCCCTCTAAGATAAAACAGTCTGTCTGTCCTATAAATGCACAGTGAAGTGTAATTTCACATCAAATCTTTGTCCCGTGGTCAGGTAATGTGATGTTCACCTAAAGGATAAGAGAGCTTGACAAGCTTCAGCTCACCAAAATGGTAATGTTCATCACTGCCTGAATCTAATTTGAGCTTCCTTTCTAGTTCACTTTCCTGGGAAGGAGACCTGAGAGACCAAATATGTAGAGGACAGGCTGCCGAGGGAAGTTATTACAGAGAACCGGAGAAAGAGAGCTACCCTCCGAGAGATGGGGCATTTTTAGTCTCTGTCTCCTGTTTGTTATAAGAAAATCACATGAGCCTTGGGACTCTGTAAAAAGTACTAAAGTAATCTGATTCTTGGATTGTTTGGTTTTTCTGTTTGTTTGGGGTTTTGGTTTTTTTTTTAGTTTTTTTTCATTTTTTTTTTGTTTGGGGATTTTTTTTTTTTTTTGAGTTGAAAGACCCTTGCCAATGTATGTGTTTTGTATTTTCTATGGCCCTTTGGAGAACCATAGTGGTGGTGTTAATCAGTTGTTTCTTCTATGCTAGCAGGCTCATTAGTATTCCTACTACGCTGTTTATGCTTGATTTTTCTAATACATAGATCAAACTTTTTTTTTTTTGTTTTTCACCCTGAAAATTTGTATGGATCAATCTTATTGACCTTCTTACACTTTGACAAATTTTTAATTAAGTCTCCTACACAAAATCTCCTCTAAAAGGAGAAAAAGCTCAATATTGCGGGTATTTTTGTGTGTATCACTCTGGGTCAAGGACACCCACATGTTGCAAAGATCTTATTGATCATTTATGAGTCATTTGTTCAAAGGTCATATCCATCACAGCTTGTGAATATCTTTTCCTGGAGCCTGCAAAGACAGTAAGTGTCCATTTTCTGTTGAGGTCAGGATGTGACAGTGTGTTCTGACAATGGCAGGCTGAGAACGTTGTGCTTCTTATTGAAGATGAAACTGGATTGAAGAAGTCAGCAGGGTTCTGCTCATGATGCTTTCTGAAGGTAATGGGCTGAATCTTCTGTACATTGGCAAAGGTTTATTAGCCTCAGTGGAGCTACTTGTATTGGTTGGGGAATCTAATGTTTACCCTATGACTCATTTAGGGATATATTAAAAAAAAACCACCAGAAAAAAAAACTCAAAAAAAAAGGAAAGAAAAAAAAAAGAAAAAATACTCAGTAAGCAGCACATTTGAAAGCTCTTTCATTGGGCATCTTTGTAATGCAGGTGTAAAACCTACGGTGAGTGTTTTTCCTTGGAATACTTTACATTCCATAAACTCATGTCACACACAGAGATGTTCACTCACTAATTCTCCTTCCAGAGGGAAAGGCAGAATTTGACTTATTGCTTATAATTCCTTAAAATACACGGAGGCTTGTGAGCAAAGCCCTGTCTATAAATTAAACAATAATACTAATTAATGTGGAGCATGGGAGTCAGGCTGTGATTGAAGGATGCTCTCTGATGTGCTCTCAGCGCAGGAACTGTTGGTCCTTGCCAAGAGCAGGAGCAGCTTTTAAAACAGTCACATAGCAGGATTGCCACAAAGGTTTATAATAATGATTAGGGAGCACATAATTAAAGCCACTCCCAAACTGGAAAAGCATTCTCAGCAGACTTCAGAAACTCTAAAATGCTTGTTTATTCAATAATTATGGAGCATAATTATGGTAATGAAGTTAGCTCAGATTTACATATTAGCAATGCATTTTAATGATCTGATTATACAAAAGTGAGATACAATAGATTAAATTTTATGTGGAAAATTTGTTGCCAGACTGGAATCATAAGACAACCCCCCCAAATAGATTTATAAGAGCTCAGGGAACTACCATGTAATAAATCCTATGGTTGTAATGAAATAACTAGAGCACAAAAAAATTCAAACCATTGTATGAACAGAAATCCCCAGCTGCAGAACTACTGCTGAGTGACATTAAAGAATATAGGGTTTTTTTTTTTCCTTCAAACTATTTTTTAAAAATATCACCAAATGGGCTACAGAGTCCTTGGAGACAATTTTGTGAAGAACAGTCACTGCCTTTGTTTCTGAACAGTGAATTTAGCAAGTCTAGATAAAGGAAATGACCCTCCTGTTTTCTCACCCAGCTCTCATCTTTTCTTTCATCTGTCTCATCCTTTCTTCCTTTCATCCAGTTTTTGCTTCTCTTGCTTTCATTCAGTGCTGTTCTCTCAAAAGCCCTGCTATGCTTTCTCCCAATAACAGTTGTATTTCTTTGGTTGGAATAATTGTATTTTCTTCATGTATGGCTTTTCTGCTTTCTTGGGCTCTGTAAAGCTTTCAAATTTTATTTTAAAGGAACAATTTAGCTCCTTTAATCTTTGCTTCGGTAATACAATTCTTTGACTCATTAAATGTCCTTCTTTTGTTGTTTTAAGAGGTTAGTGATTTATTTTGTGCAGCACTGCAGCAAATTGGATGAGCCTTAAGTCAGAGAAATCAAAGCAAGGCCGCATGTGATGCACTAACTGCTGAAATATTCTGTGTGTGTTTGAGGGGCTTGGCCGTTGTGGGGTTTTTGCGATAAATAATTACAAGATTAGGTGGAATAGTGTGAATAATAGTGAAATTAAAATGTGAGAATTAAACATTCCTGAGGATGCTGAGACAGGGAGTGATGTTCTCTCTCCATAAGGCAGAGTCATACGTGCTGGTTTTGTCGTCAGGATTCAGTTTATGCAGCAGTTTAGCTCTGCTGGAAATACCCTCTGCTCCAGCTCATCACACTGGGTTTGAGGACTACCTAACCACAGGGGCTCCTGCAGTGAACAGAAACTGCCAAGCAGACAGGGATGGGAAGATCTGGCACTGTAAGAAGCAATATTTTTGGGAATAGTAACACTGGTTTACTGTCAGGTGCCAGCAGGACCCTGGGACACCCAGCTCTGCCCAGAGCTTGTCACAGCAGCCGTTAGAAACTTCCCTTTGCGTTATAAACCAGCAAATACCAGTCTGAACCAGCACATTCCAAACTGTTTGCTCTGAAGTTGAGCACCCAAGTCTGAAAACTTGAATCCTTATGCTAAGTACATTTTTGTATTTTGCTTAGAGAAAGAACATCTTTCTAAAAACTGGAGTGCCTTCAGTTATAGTGGGCTGACTTCTGGGATGAAGATGGTGAACCAGCAAACACCTTGGAAGAGGGGGAAGATTAGGAATTTTGCCCAGGTTTGGGTTAATCTTGTTTTTAAGCATCCAGATTGTCAGTGCTCATTCTTTCAAGTAATGAACAGATGCCAGAGAAGTGTTTTTTACTCTCACTTGATTCCACACAATTCTAAGCACACAACCTAAACCCATGTTTTATGCGCATCTTTAAAATTTCATGAAAAAGCAGATCCCCCAGAGACTGCATTTCCAAGCTCGCCTTGGCCAAACTCTCATTACATTGTTTTTTTTGGATTCAGTTTTTTAGGTTGCACTGACAATATCATTATTTGTTCCTGTAGACACCAGCCTTTGAAACTCTAGTCTGAAGCCTATAGTCAAGAAAACTTAGGCTGTTGTATTAAATATAAGATTTTGTCATCTCTTTTTGCTTGCTTACATTTTCTTGCAGTCTGGGTCACTTCATCCATGTGTATCATCACACCAGGGATGCACTTTGCCAGATCTTCTGTCCTCTTTTTCCCAGAGAGGGAGATCCATGCTTGCACTCTCTTTGTCTTTATTTGCGTACAGGTGTTCTGGAGCAAACCTAATCACGCTGCTCGCTGGGATTGTTTGCCCTTGTTTTAGGGTTTGCTTGCTGTTTGCTGTGTGCCAAGGAGGAAGACTGAATTGTGCTGTTTACACAGTTCTCTGACTATGCTAGACAAGGGCATCTCTCAAATGCAAGGCACAGTATTTTGATCGGCAGATTTTTGCAGGGGACTCTGTTAAACAAGGAAGTATCTGCTTTAACTCTTAGCAGCAGCACTTGTGAGAACTACACCAGCCCTGCTCCAAAGGCCCATTAGCTTTCATCAGTTATAATATTTTATTCACGTGACCACGGCCCCGTGAATTTCCATGTGAACATCTCCTCTTTTCCTCAGTATTTTTAGTATGAAAGAATTTACGAGCTGTGGATTTAGCATTGGATGTTGCTCTTGATAAAACTGGATGAGAAGTATTATTTGCATTTAAGTTTTTCTTCTTCCTGCTGAAATCAGTAGGAGATAAGTCACAAAAGTGCAAAGACGGCAAAAAGCCAGTGTTTGTGAAGAGTAAGCTCTTTATCTTCCTTCTCCAGAGCTCCTTGCAGGAACATCTCTGGTGGTTGTCCTGGAAGCAGTTTCATTGTCCCCCCTTCAATACAACCTTCCCTTTTAACAAAAGAAGATATGTTTCTTTATCTCTCTAATTAAAGCTTAGATTTCAAAACATTATGTATTGTCTGTGGCTCCAACCATCTTCTAAAAGAAGAAGAATAACCATTTCTTTAGGAGAAAAAGATCTCGGTGCCATCCGTACTTAATGGATTTTTAAGTCGGCATATGAGCGTTGTGAACTGCGTAAATCCAATGGATGTTCAGTGCTTCAAAACAGAAACGCGTCACCCAGGACGTTATTGCCTGAGGCTTGGAACAGAGAAGCTGCAAGCCCCTGCCAGATACACTACTGACATATTGATATATCCCTGCAATGTATTCTTACTGTCCAAATACTAGCTTGATAAGTTCATGTAAAAGTCAAGCAATAAAAATATATCCACACCAGGCTGAGGATAGTCATATTCTTTCTTTTAGAAGTCAAATAGAAATGATCCTGCTCATTTAAAAATCTCCCTGCTGTGTTGCTCTAGCCAATTTCTCTTATCCTGTGACTCTAACTGTGCCCATTCTTCTGGTCCGTATTTTGAGGACGCTGACGGAGGAGGAGAGCTTTCTGCTTTTTTTTTGCCTGTCTGCCCTGCCTGGGAATGCTCTGTTACGTATTTTTCCTGAGCCAGCTTGGCTCACAGCTTTTCTATCAGGCTGTATTGAGCTCTTCAGCTGTCAGATCCCCCTTCCTGGGAAGGATGTGGTTAGAAGGAAGATGATGGGATCTCTGTCCATGAAAAGTAATTGAGTTTTGAGGTTCTTTCATCTGCCTGTGAACTTCTGAGCTTGTGCGAGTCCAGCGTTAGCTCTGCAGCCTTTGAGTGAGGCTGGTTAACTGTAATTGGCAGTGAAACATTTTTGTAATCTTTTTGGTATGAAAGATGCTAGACAAGCAATAAACGACACCATGTTCTGCTTTATGAAACACATGAAAAACTTAGTGAAAATAGAACAACCCTATAGCTCTAGCTCATCAACATCCAAAGCTTGTGATTTCTTGCAAGGTGACTGGTGAAACCCTTGTGCCTCTCAGTGTTATTCTTAGGGAGAATAGGCTCAAAATAACTCAAATATATATGACAAATCTATACATACACATATTTGTAGGCATATCTACAACAGATAGAAATATATTACTACTTTGCACTTCAAGAAAATGTTACTCTTTTCTCCTCCCTGAGATTTTAGGTGCTATTCAAAGGGCGTGCCAGGGAAGAGGAAGATTTCTTGAGGTGAAAATGGGCTCAAGGGGCTCTGCAGCCATAAGAAGCACAAGTATCGGGCCATTTCTCAGGCTGGAAGCTGTGTACCCAGGGGAACTGTGCCTTCCCATGCAGGCTCCCACCTAGGCACTGGCCCCAGTTGAGCTGCTGTGGTGGGGGCTGCTCTCAGTTTCCTGAGCAGTTTCTCTTGTAAGCCCAAACTGAATATTGTTTCTTTCACTTTACGTAATCAACCCCAATTTACTCAAAATAATAGTAAATAAGGTCTATGATGATGGCTCCTGTACAGCTGTGGGGCTGCAGTGACAGGGAATACTTCTTGAATGTGATTTGCTTTGCTGGGTTAGAGATGTGTGCTCGCTCTCCCAGCGTGCCCAGTCCTTGCCTACTGGTGCCACTTCTGGCGATCTGACACTAGAAAGCAAACTTGATTTAGAAATGAAATCGCAGATTTATATGATTTCATTGTATAAAAGAAGCGCAGTCGTGCCTGAAGTTAGCAAGTAGGGACTTGGGGGCTCTTTAGAGACGGGGGTATCGAATGCCTGCTGCCTCAGGACTGCTGTGCTGATCCTGCTCCAGGCAAACTGAGGCATGGAGTTGCCTTTCCAGGCAGAGGTGGGGAGACAGGAAGGCCTCATGGAGGTGCGATGTTGAAAACCAGGGCCATGTCATTTGTTGGGTTTAAATGAATGTTAATTAAAAATTCAACAAAGAGATGCGTATAGGAAATTTCAGTTGATTTTTGTTACTTGATATATACATGTCTTGAAACCCCAGAGCACCAGCAAAGATGGGAAGCTTTCAAGTAGCTGCATCTGATGTGCTTCAGTTGTTGATTATAAATACCATTATTTTTTTTGGGTTTCTGCTAGTTCTATTTCAGGTGTGTAATTTATCTGTCCCCCGTGCCTAGGGACAGGGACTGTCCCACGCCATCCCATCCCCTCCCTCCCAGGACCGTGCCGCAGTGACTGTCGTGGAGCCAATGATTGACGGACCTGGCCAAGCTACCTGGTTTTGGAATGGTGGTTTTCTTTTTTTTTTTTCTCTCTGCCAGATTTCCTTTCCTCAGCACTGGTGTGTGTCAGTGGTGTGTGGGAGGGCCTTGCAGCCAGTGTGAATTAAGGGGCAGGATCTGGCCAGTGGAGCTGAGGGATTGAGGCTAACGTGAGCATTTTAATCTGAGTCACTGCGTGTAACCCTGGCACTAAGTGTACGGTCACAGCTTTGGTGGCTTCTGCTCATCACGCCAGCACTGGTGAGGACTGGTTCCACTAGGCTGATCCTGCTAGGGAGGAGGGAGACTGGGAACTTCCTCGCTGAAAATGAATAAAATTGCACAGTGATGGTCAGTGGCCCTTCCCATCTTGAGATCTCACACAGCTGAGATTTAACATTAATCCTGTTATTAGCAGGCTATCACACTGCGTACTGCTATCTCTGGTTTCTGTAGAGGACTGCAGAGGGGCAGGAGACAAACAAGCTGATGAAGGCTTCCACAAGATCTGGGGAGGCAATCCGGACCTTACTCCCCATTTCCATTGTAACATTTAAGCCATTTCACATTCAAATCCTCTCTTTTCTCTCACTTGCTGCAGGAAAGTTACAGAGTGGTAAACAACTGCTGGGAATAAATGAGCTTGTCATGCTAAGTGTATTCCTAGAGGGCTGCTGTGCTGCCTCCTTTTTCTTTGTAAGAAAGAGCTGGCCCACAGTGGCTGTAGTATCTAATCCTAGGATAAAAGCAGGATTCAAGTCCCCGAGTCCTAACGGAGGATCTGGCACTGCCTCCTTGCCTGCCTTTGATGGAGAGCACCTGTGGCTCTGCAAACAGCACAGGAGCTGCTCGTTGAGACCTTTTCCATCAGAAGCTTTTGCTCCATAGGCAGGAGATGTCTCTTCTTCAGTGCCTTGGAGCCTGCTTTATGTTCTCTCCTGTTGACTCAGATACAGCATGACAGAAGAACGCCACGAGCACAGCCTGGAAGGCCAGACAGCGCTGGCTCGTCTGGGTAGTAACAGAGTGATCACTGTGGCAGAAACTCAGGGAAAATAATTTTAATCCTGATTAACTCCCTGTTTTTTTTTTCTGCAGAAGATATCCGTGAAGAACGAGGCAGGAGCAGTAAGTGACTGCATGAAGAGTGAAATAATGAAAGCCACTGCCCATCGAAGAAAGAGTTTTTGTTTGCTGAGTGAGTAGTTTGTGGCTTTTGAATACAGTAGTTTTTGAATGCTGTTACGGTAATAATGGGTAACTGGAGTAACAGTAGTTGTATTACATCTCGAAGCAAACAGTCATTAAAAATAATTAGTCTTAAAACTTATATACTGCTGCACAGAGAGATTTTAATGTTGTGAAACAGAAATAATTTTAACCGGCAGGATACTCTATCTAAACCAACGCAACCTTTTTCTACACTAATATTCAATTTGTTGGACTCCAGCATTTCACAGGTCCTTATGACTGATGCTCTTTCAATTTCTTAGTACTATCTCCACAGCCTCCCACAAAATGGGCACATTCTGTTCACCTTCTTTCGCAAAGAACCGAGACCAGAACCCAAGCTGAGGATAGGTTCTTAGGGAGGATTTGGGTGCCCCATCCAAAATTATGATCCTGAATGTCTGGTTAGCTGAAGATGGTTAAAGTCTTATAGCTGACTTGTGTCTTTATTTTAATTTTGTTTTCCAGCACTAAGGGTTCTGTTTTGGCCCAGAGTGTCTCTGCCTTCATAGAGCTGAGACGGTGTGATCCCAGCTTACTCCTAAGTGAAATAAGGGTCTCTAAGGTAGGTGTTCTCCTATCTATGACTTCTCATGCACTCTTGTCACACGTCAAATACACACAGAATGAAAACTTTCTGTTGCAAAATTCATGCTGGCCTGGTCTTGCTGTCTGGGTATTGCACAGGCAATGTGGGAGAAAGAGCAGTGTTCAGAGTCCTACACCAAGACCTCAAGGTGTGAGGCTGCAGTACTTGATTTTAGCTACAAATTCCTTTGTGGCTGTGTTGGTAAGGGACCTGCCTGGAGTCAAAAGGGAAGTCTTTAGAATTGTAATGAGCTTCCTAGGTCACCAAGGGGGTGAGTTAAGCAGTAGAAACATTTGTTTTCTGCGTCTACATTGTGGTGCTTTTGCTTCTCATGAGCTCATAAGCAAGACTTCTCAGAAGTTTTGCTAGAACCCTGAAGGTAGGCATCTGTTTGTGTGAAGCGTTTTAAGAGGGACTTTATTTATTTATTTATTTTTAAGTCTTACTTTTAAAAAAGAGTAGTGGTTTCCTATCTGTAGTGGTCTTCTACAATATGGCACAAAAGAAAATTTTATTGCAGTAGCTACAGGCCCTATTCTGCATTGCGTTCCCAGGTAAAACTGAAAAATCATCAATATCAGGCACTGCTCCACTGGCTGTTCCTCATGGGATTGTGTCGCTAAAAGCAGCCTCTTTTCCTTTTATCTTTGCTTCTCCTCTTTAGAGGAAAAGTGCGAGAAGGTCCTCTTCTAAGGAAGGGATTGAAAAAATGGTGACCAAGCAGGTCTTTGGGTGTGCACGTCTTGCCCAGCAGCCCTTCCTGCTGCAGGACCAGGTCTCTGCAGTATGCCAAGTAGTTATGTTATATATATTATGTAAGTTATATATGTCATATATGTTATAATTGGAGGCCTTACAGAGAAAAATCTGCAATGCCTCTTCCCATCAGGTGAGACACTACAGGTTGCACATGTGGATATCCCTTAATGCACTTGTCTGTCCTTCACTTCATCACTTCCATAGATGATTTTTAGAGCATTTTTTGACTGCCTGAAGTGAAAGCTTAATTAGACATTTAATCAGCTGCTGCACATACAATTTAAGAAGTTAAAAAATGCTTATTTCTGCCAGTAAAATGGAGTCTTCTGCTAGATGGAATATGATTTTATGTACTTCAACATATTTTGTTTCCTCAAATACCTGACAATATGCAAAATTCTAGTACATCTCAACAGAAAAGTTGGTAATACAGATTGCAAAGGGAATGTGTGAAAGATACCTCCAAGCTGTCTCCCATATTTTGGTTTTGTTCTTCCTTAGCTTTGGTATTTTCATTTCTGTTCTGACGTCTACCTAAGAAAATAGTTTGATCTGTTGACTTTCTTGTTTATCTGTATACGAAACTTTTGGGATCAAGGTCTGGCTCTAACTGGCTGTGCAGGAATACAAGAGAAAAGTTTCCTGTCCCTGTGAACCTCTGCTTGCCTCTGTCATTCCTGCGCTGAGATGGCAAGAACAGTGTCAGAAGCAAAGCCGAATGCCTGTGCTTTGGAGGAAAGGTTTTGAGGAGGGGACAGCCCACAGGTGTCATCTCAGCTCTCCCCCAGCAAAGCTTGCCCAGGAGGGCTGATCGCTTCTCTCTGTGAGCAAGGGGGAGCAAAGCAGTTTCCCTCCGATTCCTTTCCCATGGCCTTTCCTGGAACTAACTGGAAATGGGTGGTTTAATACTTCCAAATGAAAAAGCACTTGCAAATAGGGCAGGGTTGGGCACAGGAGTTTTTCAGCCCTCATGCTTTTCCTCCTCGCAAATATTTGGGTGAGATGAGGGATATGCCTTGAGAGGTATGAGTATGGAAAAAAAAATTTGGAGCTTGAACACGTTTCATTCCCAGATTTCTTTACACCCAGGTTAATTCCCAATCTCGTTCTCTGTGGGATGTTCCAAGGTGAAATCCTTTTCATCCATGCGACTTTTCCCAAAATGAGAGCTCCACACCATTTGAAGTGTTTGTGGTTGAATTGGGATAGCAGTAGCTCCATTGTTCTGGAGGACCTCAGTGTGGAGGCTTGATGCCCTTGTTGCACAAAGAAAGGTGCTGTGGGGAGAAGCAGCCAGGCACAGATACAGATGTGCACTTTCTATTTGTTGTAGACATTAGGATGCACAGTGACATTTTCAGTGTCAATGCAAAAGCTCATGTTGGTGTGAAAAAAAACCCATTTCTTATTGATAAATTCAGATAATTGGTAACCTCAGCAGTAAGATGACGTTTTGGAATGTGGACCTAAGTTCACTTCATGCTGTAACTCTCTGAAGTTACACTCTGAAGCACACTGTGTTAAGCTCTTAACCAGAAAGGTGTATCCTATTATTACTTTTTTGCTGATGTTTAGCTGCATGACGTCTTATATAATGCTGTTTTGTTCTGCCTCTGTTGCAGTAAGATCCATGATTGCATGAAATTATTCCCTTACTCAGTTAAAAAGTTGAGTTCTGTTCTTCCTGCGTGTATGTATTTTTAGGCTTTTTCTTACTCCCCACTCCCTTGGGGCTGGTATTGTTTGCTCCATTTGTATGCTACTGAACTACTTGAGTTTTTTTTTCTCTCAACTGAAATTGCAGAAGAAACAGTGAAGGAGATTTGCTGCAAAAGCTGTGCAAATATTCAAATAAATCAGTCAGCTTCCTTGGCAAATATACTCTTGGTATTACACATTCCTTTTTACTGAAAGATAATGACTGAAATTTTAAAAAACACTCCTTTCTGTGGCATGCTAAAAGATTTTTTTTCAGAGAATGAGCCTAGTGGTGTTGAAATGTGGTACGGTAGTTTTTTGAGAACACAGCCTTAAGAAAGGGCACATCCTGGCATTGCAACACGTTTGAGATAGGAATGGAGCCCCATGTCTTTAGCAAATGGAGCCTAGCTCAGTTTGTCGTGTGGTGTTCTTTATGGAACCGTTAATTACACACCATTAGAAAATAAGGATGGGACTGCTAATCAGCTGCCGCTCCATATTCTACAGTGTGTTGTGTTTACAACTCTTGGAATTATTCTTTCAGCTATTTTCAGTGTTTTTCATTAACGAGATTGTCTACTCTTACAGTTTGTTTACTTGAATGAAAAATAGTTTTGAATTCCATTTCACTTCATGAAGCTCCTGGGAAAACAGTTTATTTTGCAGTGATTTGAATAGTCACAATTAAATTGGGACTCGTGTCTCACTGTATTTTTGCTGTCAGTAGAGACTGGAGTGCCTCTTCTCCAGGGCAGAACTTGGCTCAAGTCTCATGAGCAGAGCCATAAAGGGAAATGGTCTCAGTGAATGGCTTATCTTTCGTACCTTCACAGACTGAATTAAACCTGCAAAGCTAAATCCCCCTGGAATTAAGTAGTCTGGGTGAAAAAGACCTGAGAGAATGGCACAGTACCCTTGGTTACAGACTATTTAACAGCAGAGGTGTTTTGTTTCTAATTTGTAAAAGATTTTGTCTGTTTGTTTTTTTTTTTCCTCTCCTTACTTAATGTTATCTTCTAAATACTTCTTCTGTTCTTCCCTTATAAATATTTAGTTGCCTGGTCTCAAGGGGCAGCAGAATGTGAAGAATAAACTGCCACAGCAGGGTGTGAGACACCGGGCTGCTGGTTACTGTTTGGCTCCGTGCGACAGTCCCAAAGCAGTCGTCTTTGCCTCAGCATCCCAGTCACTAAGTTGGAGAGAATGATGTTCTCCCAGCTTTCTCTTTTGGGGTCCACAGATAGAGAATACTTTCTTCTCATGATGTCTCTTGCAGTTTTCATATAAAATTGTAGTATCTAGCAGAACTGGTTCATCCTAGTTTGTTTGTGTGTTTTAGAAGTAGGAGAGTTTTACTAGAAAAACTACTGTAATTTTATCGTGACTCTAAGACCGTTGTGGTCAAGTATGGCAGTGTTTGAATGGCACAGTCAGTTGTTTGAACAGGTTTATAAGCAATAATGATGTTTTCTTGCACAATTTGTTGGACTGCTCAGCTCTACCTGTGTAATGGAGTTAACATTTCTCTTCCTCCACCTGATACACGGCTCTGCCTTTATGAATGACAGACCTATTTGGCAAGGGAGTATCTTACAAAGCACGAAAATACTGCTTATCACAACAAAGTTGTTACTTCTTTCTCCATATTCTTTCATCTGTCACCCAACCTTGAAGAATATGACCGCTGAGAATTAACTAGATGTTTCTGCTGTGTTGTTACTGATTATCAAAAAATCCACTATGGAGAATTCAGTCTTTGGCCAGAAATCCTGGTGCTCACTGGCTGCCATATAGAGGTGCTCTGTGATTGCTACAGCTTTTGGTTTACCAATGATAAGACCAGTATTTGTGAAGACTGGAATAAGTAAGGGAGGTGCAATGTTAGCCCAGGCATTCATGAGCAGCACCCATGTCACCAGTGCCTGAATAAATGTCACTAGATGCTATAACACATTTATTGAAAGACATCACCTTAAGCGTGTTGAGCTTTGCAATCTGTATGTTATTTCACTCAAATATGACTCTGATTAGGCATATCTGCTCAGAAATATGGAAAGGAATCTGGAGAAAGGGGCTGGCTATTTTACACTCTCTGCAAATACAATTGAGAATTGTGTTGCAATTTACCATCTCATTTTTTGACACTTTCAGTCTGTAGTCCCATTCTTTTGGAGCAGATCAAGGCGGGAATGAATTTAATTGCTCAGTTTTCCTTTCCATTGCCTGTAGGCCTATGGAAGGGTTACTCATACACTCTTCCAGCCTTGTTGTTCCCGTTGTCCCTCTCCCCCGGCTCCTGCCTCGCGCTCTGGATTTGGAGGCAGCGCTGATAATGGACTCGCCCCTCTGTCTGCCTGATGTGATTTCTAGACAATATTCTCTCTGCAACTTGCCTGACCACCCTGAGGATTAGCTGACCTGAGCAGAAAATAAAGGGCAGATAATTCCCTCTTTTTTGACTTGTTAGAGAGCACAATTACGCTATCAACGCTCATTTGGAGGGGCAGGATGGCTAACAGAAATGCCATGCAGCGATTGTTATGCAGGAGTATAAAGCGGCAGAAGGCCAAGCAAGCTTGCCACAATTAATCTCTTTAGGGAAGATGCCAGCCTGAATGCTCATATAGTATCTTCTGTTTGCTGATTCATGGCTGGAATAACTATCAGCCTTTTTTTTTTTTTTTTTTTTTTTCCCTGCTGGCTGGAGGTAATAATGAGAAGGAAAGGAGACTGGCACTATCAAGAAAATAATAAAATGAAGCCAGATTGAATCGACAATACAGAACCCCACGTGGGTTAGCCCTGATGCTTGCAAGATAAACTCTTTGGCTCTAATTTCCATTTGTTCCTTCCCCTGCTTGGAATATGTAAACAGATAATCTTTATCCGTAATCTATTTTTGGAGATTGACTGCATATCTATGTATTAGCATGTGAAAGTACATGCTTGAGATGAGGGGTTGGCTACTTGCTATGCAGTGGCGTGTGGCACCGCATAGGCCTGTGCTGGTGAGTAGAGTTCTACAGAATCTCTTGAAAATTAAATTAAGTATGATAAATGATACATTTGGGATGAAGAGGGTTGTACATTTTAATTATGTACTTGTGGATTGCTGAAGAGGAGGCCATATTGGATGCAGTATTCTAAAGAAAGAGCAAGTCCTTAGCAAACATTCCAAAACATATGAGGGAACTGGGGAGGAAAAACCCCACAAGATCACTTTACAGATTTGGATATGACAACAGGCTTTTAATTTAAAAAACCCCAAATTGTGTTAACTCATTTGAAGAAAGAGGACAGATTGCTTCAACAAAACTGGGCAGTGGGAGCCACTGACTGCAGCAGAACAGCAGAGATAATGTGGGCTCCCTCGCATCAAGGGGAGGAAATGGAGAAGAAGCTCCAGCCAACTCTTTATAAAAGGATTTCCCCCCTTTATTCCATTCCTCTAAGGTGTATAAATCATAGAATCATGGAATGGTTTGGGTTGGAAGGGGAGCTTCAAAGGTCATCTAGTCCAACCCCCCTGCAAGGAGCAGGGACATCTTTGACTAGATCAGGTTGCTCAAAGCCTCGTACAATGTGACCTTCAGTGTTTCCGGGGATGGGGCATCCACCACCTAAATAAGAATAAATAAAATAAAAATAATAAAAACCCTAGTTGCTCCCTTCAAAAGGTAAATAAGCAAGGTAGAGCCTTTTGGCTTCCCATGAACTGCAGAGGGGTGAGAGCCTGCCCTGTCCTGCCGCCCCTGCTTCCTCCCGCCGTAACTGGGCCTCAGATGACACGGCAATGCTATGGCAGGATGAAGTGGTTTCTTAAATTGCCAAACACTGCTCCACCTGAAGGTACTTCTCCTTCTACCTATTTGATTTTATGAACACTTGGTGAACTACTGTTAAACCAAAGAAAAAGAAGTCCCATTTGACTTCTGTTCTTAAGGATTCGGAAGAGCGTTTAGTGCAATTATGACTAATACATTGCCAATCAGTTCTGCGATAGCTGGATAAAAACAGCTGCGATGGTTTCAGTCAATGTAACAGATTAAGATGATAAATCCAACAAGGCCTGCCTAGCAAAGCTAGCGCTGAACTAACATATTCTTTTCTCTCCCTTAAGAATTGCTTCTGTTGATAGATAATCTTTGCAGAACAGGAAGCTTTTAAATCTCCAGACAGTGGATAATAGATGCAAATTTGTGACCGTCATATGCAGTGAACTAATAAGCTCAGCTGATCAGGGAACACGACGACTGTGACACTTTATCAGGCAGTAAAAGCTGATTAGTTTGTGCATGTTTAGCTGTCCATATGCCTTGTTATTGGAAAGGTTTTAGATAGTAGTAATAATTGGAATGGATGTGGCTTCATTTCCTTCAGCATAGAAAAGAGAGGAAAGAACAGAAAAAAGAAAGTGAGTGCAAAGCATTCATTCTTCACCCTTGGAGTGAAAGAGATTGAGCAAAGTAATCCTGGAGGATTTGGAGTAACTGGATCTCTGGCTGAATCTGTCAGTTGAGTGACAGAGCTATTTCACCATCTTGCCGTTTGGTGTGGATCTGTGAGGGAAAGATAGAGAAGATGGGTCACTGCAGAAGTTCCTTCACAGGTCAGCTGTGGTAGAGGAATGGGTCAAGTGGGTGTGATAGCAGCATAAGCCATCAGGAGGGAGAAAAAAAACCCACGAGTGACATTGATATTATTTATAGATAAGTACTTACAGAGACAGAAATAAGTCATTTTATAGCAAACACCTCAACCAATTCATGCAGCTTATCGTTATGTCTGAAATGGAGTCCTTTCCATTTCCTGTCCTGTGCCATAAAATACAACCTGAGTACAATCAAAGTTGTGCTGTCCTTGTCTGTCTTGGGCTGACTGAGGCCGTTGCTTTTTGTGCGGTGTTTACCCAGTCCTATGGTGGAAGGATCTTTGAGCACAAGACAGTAAGTAAGATTTTTTTTTTTTTAACCCACTGAATGACGTGTGTGGTCCCACAAGGTTTTAGAGGTAAAAAAGACTCAAGAAGTTCTGAAAATCCAGTTGAGGTGTTGAAGAAGGATGCTCAGGTGTAGCAGGACTGGGGGGCCCGGTGGGTACACAGAATAGTCCTGGAGAAGCTCCCAGCAGCAGCTACGGTTATCAGGGTAGCAAAAAGCAGCCCCATAGTAATTTTGGTCAGGAAATCTCAAGTGAGGCTCTGAAAATCAGTCAAATCTTAGAACAAGTTGCCCGTAATAACTTAGAAGAAATATCTTTTCTGGCTCTTTTGTTTATGTCAATTTTTGCCTGGTCTGTTATAGATCAGTATGAGTCTTGTGGCAGATGGTGTGGGCTAAGATGTAAGGGAAGTATGAACTATCACTGAGGTTTCAGTCAGCAACCTATGAATACAGTTCGAAGATGTGGCTTTGCTTGCGCTGACCCAGTAATGCCAGTACAAGAAACTGAAGAACAGTGCTTTGTTGTGATTCAGGCAGCAACCCTTGCATTTAATCTGTGGAGTATTTTTAATTGTGGCGTCCCTTTTTACAGATTTTAGCTTGGAACTGCTGAATTCAGCTCTAGGCATAGAATGGAAACTACAACGTAGTTCAAAGAGAAAAGCTGATCTCATTGTGTGAGTAGGAGGGTATGGGAAGACCTGGATTCCAGCATGAGCTAGTCCACTCTGCCTCCAGATAAACGTAGCAGGAAGCAATTTTATGCTTGATGAATTTTGCCATGAAAGTTTGCTTACTGCACAGATAGGATCCTGGTTTGGTTTATGAAAATTCAGGAAGTCCTTGCTTAAGGCCATGTCCCGAGTAACAGTGGTGGTGCCTCAAAACTTGTCCTGTCATCATGGGGCATTCTTAGAAGCGTTTATCATTCTGAAATCAGCTTTGTCTGATTTGCTGGGCTCTTTCTCTGAGCCTCTGTGACACTGAAGCTGACAATGCATTCACCCTGGAGTATATTTCTGCACCTGCGTGCTATTTAGGCCTCTGTCACTGGTAATAATAGACATGGTTTGAACATGAGAACAACCTTTTTTTCCTTCTGAGGCAAGCTGAGAAGTATTGCATCATAGATGATGAAGCTGACTCATCAGTGGTACAAACAGTCAGTGTTGCCCACCTCCCCATGGCCCTGCAGTGAACGGGGACAAATTCATTAACCGGTAATGCTTTTACTTTTGTTCAAAGCAGTTGGATTATCCCAGGAGCTGCACCAAGGGCCTGGGCCTGTGCCCAGATCGTCCATTTTGTACCTTGCACGTATTCCTGATTCTGTTGGATCTCCCTCCTGCAGCTTTGATTCTGCGGCTGTGGTGGTGTGGGAGAGCTGGCCAGCATCCTGGACAGAGGAGTAAATGAATGGTCCTGTTAGGTTTCTCAGAAAACAAGTATTCTTTAATTCAGTGTTTGC
Organism: Chlamydotis macqueenii; assembly: GCF_036417535.1. Classification (NCBI taxonomy): domain Eukaryota; kingdom Metazoa; phylum Chordata; class Aves; order Otidiformes; family Otididae; genus Chlamydotis; species Chlamydotis macqueenii. Next base: position 4,793,506 of record NC_141566.1, read on the forward strand.
AATGCGATGGGTTCACAGCTCCGGCTAATTAATGTTCCCTGTATGTCTGGCAGAAAGGGAGGAAGAGCAGCTATTACTGTCCAATCACATCTTTTGTCTTTCTGCCTCTCATTGTGAGTCTTCATCACTTCTCCTTAATTCTTAGGAAACGCTGTCAACAGAGACATCAGAAAGCCACATAGTTAGCTTGAGGGGCTCTGTTTTTTTTTCTGGATCTGATTACTTGTTCAATACGTACTGCTCTAAATCAGATCACTTGATTGTACAGATATCAGATGGAAGAACTCGTATACTCCACCAGCCAAGATGAGATTTGACTAGAATTCAGATGTATGTTTGGTGTCTGTTGAAGAAAGTGCTGCTACTGTTTACAAACATTACTACACCTTCTCTATCAAAATTTTATTTAAATGGAAAGCTTTCTGCTTATTTCCTTTTCATCTCCATAATGTTGAGGTTGTTTTGATGAAACAAGTTAAAATTTTTCAGTTCAGCTTTTTGATGAAAATGGTGAAGTCTTCAAGAGAAAATTATAAAAAAGGAGATAAAGGTTTTCATTGAAAGTTTGAGGTTTGCAGCTTAAAGGCCAGTATGGGTCATTTTGCTTCTCTGGTCTGTCACACTTAGTGTTTTACTGAATAACTTCTGAGACCTTCGCAGTTTTGAAGTGATTGTATGATATATTCTAGGAAGACAGGTGGATATAAAGATGTACTGAGATGTAGTAATAACATTTTTAGGGCAAGTACACAAGCTACTGTTATGCGGTAGGACTCAAAAGCACTGGTAGTATCTCTTTTGTTATTTACCAAATATTATCATAGACCATTTGGAAATCTGTATTATTTGTGCTGTTACTCTCTAAATCAGTGACACTGCACTTTACAGGATATGGAAATACAATGTTGTAATCCAAAAGTTTAAAATACTTATGACTGAATAGCAGCTTAAATTTCAGGGAAAAAAACCACACAAAATTAGACACGTGGAAGTGTCTAATGATGGGAAAATGTTACACATTGCGTGGGTCTGATGGCACGTTCGTGCGTAGTCCAGGATTTGATGGATGGCCTCTCTGGGAAAGCTCTCCAAGCCAAATGCTTCACAGTCGTGCTTTAATTTCTGCTTTATTTTTACCTTTGGTTAGATGCAGATTTTCTGTGCACCTGTGAGCTGCCATTATTCAGACTGTAGGTTTCTTGTACTGCCTGTGAAATGTAGTCATTTCCCTGGGATAATCCAAGCCTTTAAGAATGTAGCCTTTTCAAACCGCACAGGTCCTCAAGTCTTCAAAACCCTTGGACTGTTTAAAATATGGGTTTCTTTACAACTGTGCATTTGCCTTAAAATTAGCAGGTTTTCTCATGTGTTTTGTCACACAGGCATAACCTCAGTTTTGGGTTGCAGGCTATAGGAAAATACAGCTTTTTCTCTTAGGTCAGACTGAGGTACTTGAGTTGCCTTGCAGAGGAGGAAGCTGCTTTTCTGCATCACCACCCACGACCCGTGAATCTGTGGTGGTGAGCGTGCAAGTCTAATCTAGAGTTATAGCTGAGCTTGGATAGGTAGAACTGGGCGGTGATGGGAAAGACTAAAGTTTTTGCCTGGCATTCCTTGGCATTGTTTTCCTTTAGGTGCCTTCAGGAGGTTTTGTGTAACTCATGCTAACAGAGTAGCAACACACAACAGTCCAGTCTGCAGAGACTATGTGTTTTCCCAGTATGTTTATTTGTTCATTATTTTTTTTTTGGCACAACATAGAATACTCTAAAGAGGAAGCAAAAAGAGAAGTTGCATTCAGAGTAAGGAAAAACACAGGTTATGAATGCATGAGGTTAATTTTGGAAAGGAGCTGGTCACAGAGAGTGACGTGGTATCATGCAGAAACTGAAAATAGAAAGGACCTATAAAGACAGAAAGGAGTCAAAAAATGAAGTATTTGGAAAGAACCAAGGTGGCTTAGGGCACCAGTGGCTTTAGGGACACACAGCTTTCTTTTTTAGATGACTGAGATGAATTTGGCTCGGGTATGAAAAGTGACTGAGAATTGTGTGGTGGCTTAAATGAATCACACTGGGGATTTTCTGCTCCTATTTGTAGTGGTTTCTCATACTGCATTGTGTGGGAGATAATTAAAATAATGAAAATGAAGAGAGAATAAGCAGTTGGGAGTGAACACAGTGCTGACTTCACCTAGTCTTGCTCGGAGTGGGTTTGCAAAGGTTAGCTAGAGGAGCTTTTAGTGCTACCTCATGTTTTAGTTTCCTGTGAAATGAAATGAAAGGAAGTCTTTCAGTTATTCCATGGCAATTCTCCCTTCAAACTAGAACTTAATCTCCTAAGGACTGAAAATCCACAGTAGGATTGGAAGTCTCCGGTAGTATCATACACAGAGGGACCCTGTCACTCATCCCTGCAACAGTGCATAGGGTAGGTGCTAATCTAAGGCTGCTGCTAATAATGTGTGTCTTTTTTTTTTTTTTTTTTTTTCCTGAAAGATCCTTCAGTTCAGGGCAGTGTTAGGGAATGGAGTACTGCAGTCAGTCTCCCTGTAGAGTCTCTGAAATCCATTAGCTGCAGAAAATGTCACCATTTTAGAGGTCTCCAGTACAAGTGTAAAAATGTCCGCTGACAAAAATAAAGTGAGTCCCAGAGCCCACTCAAGACTTGCAGACTGCAATGAGTGCCAAGCAATAGCTTTCATGTGTATGTTTCTCATTTGAACTTGATGTTCCAAAATGTCCCTTGTTTCAGTTGAAAAATTTCCTTAGTCTCTAAATTGTCCTTGACTTAATAGTGACATTTTCAAATCAGATAAAATTGAAATCTAAAGGAGGACATTTACAGTTTCCTAAATATTTAAGCTCCCCTTTCAGATTTCATGTTCTCAGTTTAGGCCATTTGTCGCTGATCATTTATTTTATCCTTATTTCTGTATCATAAAGTTCAAGGCATGCGCGGGGAAAAAAGGGAGTCCCAGAATGGCATTGAATGGTGTGTTTATTACAGACCATCACTGCAGTTGTTTAAGTCATTGTATTTTAGGGAGCAATGATCAGGCACTTTTATTACCCTCTTTCCTTATACATAAATGTACCCTGCAGGGATGCCGTCTGTCATGTGCTATTGGATTGTGCGTAAAGATTCCCTCTGACTACTTTGCTTGGGGAGCTGCACTGCTTGCCCTTGGGTCTCTCAGCGGAGCTCGAGAAGCTGGTTATGATCTCTGAAGCAGCAAATAGGCTGGCACTTCTCTGCCCGCGTGATAGTGTGGCAGTGTTGGTCAGCGGAGGGTGCTTGAGCCAAGAGCCAATTGTCATAAAAGGAAAAAGCTGGTTGCTAGGACTGCCTCAGCGATTCGGGATTGCGCGCTCCCTCCTCTGGGCCCAAATTACCAGATTTAATAAGATCTCTTTGGATGTGGGATGTTAGGATAGGATGTGTTAGATATCAGGAAAAATTTTTTTACGCTGAGGGTGGTGGAGCACTGGCCCAGGCTGCCCAGAGAGGCGGTGGATGCCCCATCCATGGAAACGTTCCAGGCCAGGTTGGACGGGGCTCTGAGCAACCTGATCTGGTTGGAGATGTCCCTGCTCCTGGCAGGGGCGTTGGACTGGATGGGCTTTTAAGGTGCCTTCCAACCCTAATGATTCCATGATTCTATGATGTATTTTCCAAATACGCTCTGCAGGTTTACCAGCCAGCCTCTTTGTCTCCATGTAAGAGCTGAGAAGGAAAGTTTGCTGCTGTTCAGCAGCTTTCCTCTGAGAATCTCTGTTTTTAACGGGAGGGGACACTGCAAATATTGTCCCACTTCTCTCCTTAGGGGAAATGCAAACCCTGTGAGCGTTACAATAGCTTGTTCAAGGTCAATATGGAGTAAAAATCTGAAATCCCAGTTCCTTAATTGTTGCTGTGTCTTTGGGAATTTGCTACATGGGCTCAGAGCTCACTTTTATGAGTCCATCATGGTAATGGAATAGATGCTCAATGGGAAGAAAATAATTAGCATTTGCAGACAATCATGTCACTCTGATTTATACATGAGAATCTGACTGCAAAAATGTGTAAAAAGAAAGCCCTAACCTTTTATTAAATGACACGGTGTGATTTATAATTAGATAATAGCTGTTGTTTCCTAGGGGTACTGACAACCTGAGATGATTTTCCCCAGATTATTGTGGGATCGATACTAGCTGAATAATTAAAATTCAATACTGCTATGTCTCTATCAATAACATTGTAGGAATGATGCATGACAGATTTAATTGAATTTGTCAGACACCATGGCTACATGCATAGATCACGGGGATATTTTTAGAGTTTCGTATTTCATTTCCAGATTATTCTTGCCTTGTACCTTTTAACATTCATGGTTACTTCCAAGCAGTAAGACTGCTTGCTCAGGGAGCACCATAAACAGTGACCCTGAGTTTATGCTGAACTTTCAGTCTAAATGTTAAGAGTCTTAATGGAGACTTCCAGTAATTAATTCATGGTAAATGTTAAATTACAAAACAGTGACAAAGTGGAGGAAACAAAGTATTTTGTTTCTTTTTCTCTGTGGTTGGGTTGTTAACTCCTTCATTACTAGCACAGTGCTAACTGGGCAGTTTGTATTTAATTCATCTGCACTAGAAATCTAAGGTGTGAAATAATAAAGGATGGTGGAATGTTATATGCATTCATACTAGGATGTCATAGCAAGGTACCTCTTAATGTCACAGTGCCAAAAGAATTGATGGTTGTCTTTCACTGTGGAAAAAGAGACAGAAAATTAAGCTTAGGTGCACCTAAGTACTAATAATTTTCCCACTGGTTATTGTCAGCTGCAGTTTCAGATTTCATAATTGATCTTCTTTATATTCATGCTCTTAATTAATCAGTTTCTATTCGCCTGCTCCACCTGGTTTCATACATGTGAATGAGAATTCTTTCTTGCTGCGTCCCACCAGCTATGTGCGCTTACACTCTGCTCCAGTCTGGCTCAGCGTTACCCATGCCAAGCTCTCAGACTGAGTCTTCTCTGCATAATCAAACATACATTTTGCTATTTTGTTCAAAGTGAATTTTTTCAGACTTATTTTCTACATTGAGATCCTTTTAGTTACAGTTGTGTTAATCTTTCTCCTGCCAACTCAAGGACTGAAGGCTTTAATTTATAAATTAAAGTTGATGTTTTCGTGGCATACTAAATGTTGAGACTTTAGGGAAGGTCTCTGCTGCAGCTTCCAAGTATTGAAGTCTCTCAGAGATGACAGGCAAGCAATTCTGTGAAACAGTTTTGAGTTGATCCACAACGAGATGGGTTGCAGATACAAGATTTGGGTCTGAATGCTCCTTCTTTTGCAGCTATTATAGATCAGATTTTATTCCTCTAGGCTTTTAATGGAAAACAAAACAAAACCCAACCCAAACACCCAGAAAGATATAGGAAGAAAATTGTCATCAATGATTCTGTTTACTTACAGGCTTTCTGATGCTGTGTATCTGGCAGTGACATCATCTTGTGGGCTAGAGACGTGGCTACAGCATGCGTGCTTGTGCCGTGCCTATCTTTTGCTACTTTTCTTTCACTGCCTTGTGCTGTGATTCTTTGGTTGAGACTTGTCCCCTGGAAGTTAATGGGAGTTTGATTATTTGAGTTCAGTGAGATCAAGAGTTTTTCACTCTTTGCCTTTGGTCATTTTTGGGACACCTTGTGAAACAGTGCAGCTGAGAACTTGTGGGGGTTTTTTTGGGGTTTTTTTTGTTTTTTTTTTTTTTTTTTGTTGGGCTCAGAATTAATTTTATCCAGAGCTTTCCTAAAACAGGTATACTGAAGCAAGGACTTTCGAGTGATGGTTCTAATTTTTCTGCTTGTTTTAAGCTTCTCTTGGCTGCACTGATGAAAGGGTAATGCTGAAGAATTGGTATGAAACCTAGGCTTTCATCCTTACAAATGTATGGCTTTTATCTTTCCTGGTCTGTTTTTTTTTTTTTCTTGTAAATACTCCACACCAGACAGGATAATCTTGTCTGGCTATACAACCCTCAGATTTACACTGAACATCCTTCCTTAATTTAAACACTGGGCTGTTAAGGATCTTCTTGATCACCATGTCCATGTCTAATCCCCTGCTATTACAAGTGTATACCATATAGTTTCCTCCTTAAGCTGATCAAGCCCAATTTTGAAAGGGGAAGGAAAGAAAAAAAAAAAAGTTTTTGCATCCCTTCTGTTCCCATGTTTCTCTCTTGATTCAGAACCTTTTAGTAGCTTTTAACGTGAATGCTTTTGCTTCTCAGTTCTTGTCTTTAGTGTATATGATTTTTTTCTGTTCTGATGTCTGTCACAATGATATACTTATGGAGAAGTTTTATATCCTTAATCAGGTAAACAAGCCAAATTCTTTAATTTTGCTTTTATAATCAGCCTTTGCTGTTAAATCCCCCTCTTTCCTTGTTAAACACAGCCACCCAAAACTGTAGACAGGTCTCTTCGAATCCCTTTGCTCCCTTGCCTGTCTCGGAGCTGGAAACAGCGTTTCTGGTATGTGAAATATTTTTGTTGCATTGGTGTTTTACGGTCAGGTCTTTTGGTTTCTAACTTGTTTCCGGTTGATCAGCACATTGCTTCAGGTGATGTCAGTCAAAAGGGGATGCTTCCCGTTTCAGTGAATGGTAGAAGACAGAGACAAGGTTAGATCAGAAAATGGAAAGCAAATTTTAAATAGGTGTAAGGCCATTTATGAGAAGCAAATGGATACTTATTTTTTTTTTTCCTCTAGGTTACAGAATAATGAGTTTTAGAACACAACAGTAAATATGGGCAGAGACAAAATGTTAATATATCTGACGTGATGATATAAAATGTGTGTTTGTAAGAGGAGAAGTGCCTCATGTGACATTCAGTGGTCGGGAGAAAAAACCAAACCTGAAAGCAACATTAAAATCACATTACAACCATTTGACCTGGGATCAGTCCCTGCTATATGCAGTATTACCATGGAAAGTAAAAGGTCCTGCAGAGCCCGGAGATGAAGAGAAGCATCAGGGCATCAGCTGGAGTGGAAATGCATTTTATTAATAATTTTTTTAATTACATGAGCTTTCACATTTACTGAAAATGTCATTAATTTGGTTTATTAAAGTTGCATCCTATCTATCAGAAGGGAGAAATTGAAAGACCCTATTTTCTCTCTGGACTGGACTTCATTATCACAATTTTAGTTAAGTACAGGCTCTGCTGTGAAATAACTGAAACAGGACTGGTTGGAAATTAGGAAAAGAAATCAAGGCTATCTCAAAATAACATTCAGTGATAATATCAAGAGGAATCATTGCGACATGTCCAGCTGTCTTCCAAAGTGTTTTGTATCTGTGGCTTCGCTTCTTGTCCAAAGGCTATTCTCAGGCATGCTGAGTTTTAAGACCTTAAAGCGATTCTTACCAGACCAGTGCTTAGTTCAAGTCTCTTTCTGGTACGTTAGCTTTGCTAAGGATCAGGCAGTTCATGTGTAAATATTTAAGCAAAGCAAATGGAGGGAGGGAAGAAAGGAGAAGGGAAGTTTAATTGTATATCAAAATGATCTCTGTTGGCATTTATAGGTTCTTCATCTATCCTTGGAGCATTGCTGAACAATCTATGAAAGCTATTGTCTAGGCCATATTAGTGAACACTGCATCAGTGAAAACATCTATCTGTACAGTCAAAAGATTTATGATTCACACATCTGATCATAAGGGTTTCTGATGGTCCAACCTCCAGCTGAGGTGACCCAGAAAGTATACTCGCTTGCAGGATTATACACGCTTATGGACATTTAATTTTTTTTTTTTTTAATAAAGAATGTAGATAATGTGCTAATGAGATGGCATTTAAACACTCAGCACATCTTGTTTTCACCTAAAACCAACTTTTGTGCTCAGCTGTTCATTTTTGTTTCCTACTGTTACCCATTCTTATGTGTGATACCAAGACTTGACCAATGCTGCCTTGTGCTATGTATTGAACGTGCATGTTAATTCCTTCCTTGTTCTTAAAAGAAAACCCAGCAAAGAAGCCTAAAGAATAGAACAGGACTGATTTTTGCCATGCTTCAGATTTCTGTTAGGTCACTTAGCTCAGTGAAGTAGTAGCTAATGCAGTATTTACTCAAGTATAATAGGAACAACAAAAGTCACCTGTTCATCCCTTTTGTATGAGGGTTAGCCAACATAAAACATATTCAAGTGCCCACTTCTGAGGTTTTTATCATATAAATAACTCTGAAGCTTAATACTACAAGGTAACTGCAGGGTAACAGTCACTAGACACTTGGCATTGTGTGAAATGTAAGTGAAAATATTGCCATCATGTGTGTGAACAAAGCTGCTGTCATGGAGTCTGTCAGATGCCAAAGGTGCTCTTGTAACTGTTACATTAAAAAATAAAAAAGGAGCAGAACACGGTGGGATCAGTAAGTTATGCAAGATGCTAACCAACTCAAAAACCTGAGGTCAAGCATCAGCCTTGAAGGTGTTCAGGTATGGGCTTCTCACAGTTGTTTTTGTCTACAGCAGTGCTTGAAATGTAAAATGCGGCAACAAGAATGTGTTTCATTTGGATGTGTAGAGGTAAAGTTGATAGATTTAAAAAGGAAAGGAAGGAATGGGAAAATGGTTGATTTGTATTTCCAGGGCTTATAAACACAGAATTTGAGGGACCATATGGTCTCTTGTCTCTTTGATTCTGCACTTAATGCTTCTACCACGCTAATATCCCTAATCTTTATTTTAATTGTTTTAAAATGTTCTTGTTTATAGAAGAGAGAAAATATTCGGTACACACAGGACTGGAAAAGGCCTGTCTGCCACGCAGAATGCTCTGTGTGCAGATGGGAGCTTTACGGCAGGCAGCCTGGCTAGCCCGTAGGGTGGCTCGTGCGCCAAAACTCTCCGGTGTAGACAGGGTGCTGGAGCCTGTTTCCGTTTACCATATGCACAGTCAATGCTTTCCATTTTGCTGTTCAATACATCTTAATTTTCTCCCTTCTCATATCCAACCCTGGGCTGTATGTTTCAATACAAAGTAGATTTTTCAATTCAGTGACAAATTTTCTCTTTATAACATTATCACTGGAGACTGACATTTAAATGTGGTCTTGGTTCATGAAGGGTACAATAGAGGAGGGGAATGATTTAAAAATTTTGCCGTGAGTCCTTGAGGATGCCAGGTTGAATACTGTTTGCAGAAGTCAATAGGGTTGTTGTACATGGGCTTTGTGTGCGCGAGCACAGGAGGCTGAAACAAATCAATTTCCATTGACTTGTCTAGCAAAGGAACCATTATTTAGAGCTGAATAGCCGTTGCTCCTGTAATATAATGTGAAAACTTATTGTAGTTTTACTGAGAAGTAGGTTATGATGAAATTATTTGTTTAAAAGCAAAGCGAAGATGCCTTCTGAATATAAATATTGGAGGTATTGATTAAAACTTGTTGATGAATGAATCGTGTTTATTTTTTAAAGCTGTTATCAAAAGTAATATCAATCTGACATTGACAATAGAGTTTATTGCTAAAAAGAATTTGCTGGCAGTTATTAGAATAGAAGGAGCAATTACAGTCCTAGGGAAAGCAACATTCTTTAAAGAAATGCATTGGTAATGCTTGAAGCACCAGCTCCTTCACCTTTAAAATGTAGATGGAGTCATAAATTCAGTTCATCAGCAGATCCGCTTATAGGAGTGCCTGCCCTGAGCTCTGCGCTTTACATTAGCTCTCCTGCTTGCTATCTTCCCAGTAAATTGTTGAAATTCCCTGTAGTAGTAACATTTAAGGCCTGAATCACTGAAGTTTTTATGCTTCCCTTTGCGCATGGTTTATGTTAACAGAGGAAGATGTTTGAGGTCTGAAAAGGATTTATGCAGTAAAGTTGGCTGATCACATCTTTTCTCTATTCTCCATGCCTCGTTGTGCATCTTTTCCCAGTGCATGCTGCAGCTCAGAGGTATGAGAAGTAACTCAGTGGAGTCCACTTAAGTGAACTCCTGTGGAAGGAGGAACTATCAGCAAAAACAGTTTCTGCAGAGCCAATAATTCTAACAGGAAAAAAAAGAATATTAATAAAAATTTCACGAAGTCTGTAAAAATCAGCACTTTGAATAGGAAAACTTGATTAAAAGGAGTAAGTGCCACTTTAAGAAGCACATTGTAAATATAATGTAAATGAATGTAAAAGGACGGTGACCTGCCTGCATGCTGCATTTCTGCTTGTTATTCATCCTTCTTTGGAGGAAAAAAGCCCAAACAAACCCAAAACAAACAAATTCCAAACTGTACTATTTTAATAGTGAATTTGTGCATTTAAATAGGTTCTGCTGTTAGACGGCACAGAACATGCTCAGCTTCACAGAACAAAATTTCCCCATAGCATTTGTACAAAAATGCTATTCCATCCATTTTCATTTACTCCCAGAATGAACGTGCAGTAAAGGGAATTTCCTTGGACGTGTGTCTGTTTGTGGCTGAAGTGCCGCATGTGCCATCACATCAGTGAATTTTTGCTCTAAACTATTACCGATGGGAATCCCATTTGTGACATACAGCCCTGCTGCTGCCTGCGTGACGACATCAACACGTTCTCATTTGGGTCTAAACCTCCTTTAATCTGAGATTTCTTTGTCGTTTTGGGTTTACTGGAAAAAGTGAACAAACAAACAAAAAAAAAAACCCAAAACAATCGAATGAATGTAAACTGAAACCAGAGGTAGCTATGAAGGGCATTTGTATTCAACTGTGGGTTTGTTTTTTTTTTTGAGTAACGCATTCTGCAGCTAGTAAAAGCTCTATTGTCTTTTCATTTTATAAAGCAAAAGTGTTCTTCAGTGCCTTTCAGCGCAGGTAAGCGATGACCTGAGTATTAGAAATACGGCAAAGGAAATGCAAATGTAGAACCTGCTGCTTTCTTGAGTGGGGCAAATTGAATTTAAGTTGGAAACCAGAATCCGCAGTGTCAGTTGCTGTAGGTGAAAGGAGCTGTCCTAAATTATTGCAACTAAGAATCCAGTCCTTAGAAATCAATATGTATTTTAATTCCTGTTGTTTTCTGGCAAAGCAACAAAGGAGAGGGGGAAGATGTGAACTGTCATTAAGGATGGGTCCGTTCAGTTAAGTAAGTGGAATTGATCCTCTAACTTCTAATGTTTTTGTCTTCTGATGTTGGGGTTCGTTCTCTGAGAGGGATTGAAAGAATCATTTTGACAAAGTGAAAGCCAGGCGATGTACCTGCAGCTAGGCTTTATGTGTGCAAACGGGTGCATACTATGTATGGTTTGGGTTCTGAGGAGGAGGAGTGTGCAAAGCCTGGATATTTTCGAGGCTGCTCTGGACAACTTTTGGTAAGCTCTGGGTGGAGTTGTAACTCACGGTCAGCAAGTCCTTCTTGCTCCTTCTCATAGCCTGGGGTTACAGTTTGAATGTCCTAGTTCCAGCAACATCATACAGTAAAACCAAATTCAAAGATTTACATAGCTTTCTGAATTATCAGTACGAATCTGCTAGAATATGAGAAGTACATGAGTTTGAAGAGTAAATATCTATACTTTCTGTAATGTGCTTAGATAAATCCTCTGTGCTTACAAGGAGCCAGAGTAACTCCGCTATTGGCAACTCCCTCAGCTTTGCACCATCGCAGCTAAGAGCTGAGCAAGCTGGCTTTCTCTTACTTGTACTTGATTAACATATTCTTCTGACATTCTGTGTATGCAGCATGTGTTTTAAATTTTAATAATACGCAGACCTTATGCTACTTGTTTGTCACCATTCTCCTTAAGAATTCTCGACGCAGAAGAAAAATTGAGCAAAATGTGTTGCAAATCAAACAATGCCATTTGTAAGCCTCTGCTTGCAGAAGTTAATTATTATTTATACACTGGAGCCTCTGGAGCCTCAAAAGTTGTAGCAAGGAAAGCGAGTGAACTTCACCCTGGTCAGACACCGTATAAACATGCAGTCAAAGCAGTGTTGGTGCAAATGAGCTACAGAAGTTCTTGTCTCTCAGGTTGCTCTTAGTACACTGAATCTATGCTTGGAAGGTCTATGTTTGGCCTGATTTTGTTCTAATTTAAAGTAGTTTTGCCCTTGATTTGTAGTCATTCACTTTGGCAATGCAGCTAAATTACTGTAGTGATGGGTTGTCCCTTGCCCTGTATGTTCATGCCTACTCCTTTCTTGTTCCAGCACTAGTTCTTGTCTGACACCTTGAACTAAATTGGGGGGGGGGGGGGGGAAGAACCTTAGAGGGGAAAAAAAAAAAAGTGAATTGTTTCCTGTTAATTCAGTTTCCTGAACACAACCTTTGCAGGATCAGAGTGCACAGGGGAGGGGACAGGGATACCCAGCTAACGGCTGGGGAAGGGCAGGAATGGGGGGCAGAATGAAATCTTGCAGCGGGCTATTAAATGTGTCTAACTTCAGGGCTGAAGTCCCCTTTTCAAGAACTGCCCAGGTGAAATCGTACTGCAGTTGCAAAAATAATATCTGGAAACATTTAGGGATGAGATATGGAAGCGAAGAGCACTGTTTAATGTAGAAAATCCTACAGGAACAGGGAGGGCAGAGTTATCTGTGTACTTTAAATTAATGAGGGCACGTGCTCTTAAGCTGGCTCTGCCAGATTTGGATACTAATAGATTAATGAGATAATTTTCAGTCTTCTCGCTAACTCAGAGTTGGAAAGGACTGCCTTGTGGAGGATTGTTCATGGATCTGGGCTGAGGCTTGGCTCCAACTCTGTTGAGCCACCCATGTCCTGTCTGACCAGGTTACGGTCTCCCCCTTTGGGAAAAGGCGTTCTCTCCACAAATGCGGGACGTAGCCCAGCAGCACAGTGCCTGCCATGGGCTCTGGGTCAGTGCCTTCACTCTGGTCGACAGGAAAAAGAGCTGAGCGAGTGTCTGGGGCTCTGCAGGGCCCGGGGAGCTGAGCTCTCCTGTATTTCTGTGCATGAACCTGGTAATGAGGAAGTGTGAGATGCTGCCATGCGCCAGTCACCACACACATCCAAATCCAAAACCCGAAAATGAACAATGCTGCTTTTACTTGTGCCAAAGATGAATATAACAGCATGACCAGTCACAATGAAATGAAGAGAAAAAGTTCTTATGTTCTTGCTCTTTGTTACTTTTTTTCCCCGTATATCAGCTCATGTGCTTGTTCTGTGGACAAAGACAGGTTTTCCTTTCTGGTGTGTCAAGTGTCAGCATAAGTACAAGGGAAGGAAATAAAACAGGGGTTTGAGTGCTTATGGATGCCAATAAGAGCGCAATGAGAATTAGGTGGCCTCTGTGGGAGCTGATGAAGGCCTCTCTGTGTGTACTGTCAATGGAAACACCTAGACACAGTCCTAACTCTGGCCCTAAATTCATCTCTCCGACTTAAGGCAAATTGTACCATGAAGGCAGTTTTCACTGGCTTGTGGTGTTGTCAGGTTCCCTACCACGTAGATTCTCTGAAATTGCTGTCTGGGTGGTAGTAAGCAGACGGGAGTACAAAGCACACAACAGCAGAGGAAGGTAGGCCACACAGCCACGGCCCAGAGGAAGCATAAAAGCTTCCCCCCCCCCGCCCCCGGATTGTATAATCTGATCTGTGTTAGTTGATCATTGAAGCTGTATCACAGTGACTTTCTATGATTATTTAATACAAAACCCCGGACACCACAGAGTGTGCAGAACCCATTAAAAGCAACAGTCGGAAAAATGAGTGCGGTACTGTACAGCCTTTGAAACTGGTTTTCATAAGTTATCTCTCACCGATCAAATAGAACCTGTGAGGGAATAAAAAGAAGCAAGCAGGATGTGACAGGTACTTAGCTTAGGAAGAAAACGGGCATATCTGTGTTGTTGTTTTCTACTACAGTAATAATCAGAATATTCTTACAAGTGATTTTTCGGTACTCTACGTTCAAGTGGGAAATCTAGAGTTTACCATTTTACGACATTGCACACACCCACCTCCCTACCCCTCAGGTTAACATCAGGTGCAGCCGCCTCCTTATTTTTATCTACTGGCTATTACAATCTGGTATGGGTTTGTGCATTTTTGTTTTGTGGGGACGATACCTTGCTTTATGCACGCTGAGTGCTGTAAGGCTGCATTGTGGCTCTGGACCAGAATTGTACAGGGATACGTGCAAAGGTGTCGGTAGCTTTTGTGACAGTTTCTTCTGGTGCAGACACAGCATTCAACCGATACGCCTGGCACTTCTCCCAGCACTGGAGAATCTTCCAGAGAGACTCGCAGGAAGGCTGTGTGACGGCGTAAGGTGAAGCTGTAGTGCCATGGCGCAGATTGCGTCTTTCCCTAGCGATGACTTCTGCGCTGAGGGCACAGCATGGGGGCTGGAGTCATCTGGTTCCTAAACCTGACTGAACAAGGGGTGCATAGCTGTAACGCTGAGGCTGCCTACAGATTTCAGCTGCGATCTTCTTTTGTAGGAATAAATAATCTGGCCAGTGAAATCATTACCCCGTCTCTGGGCGCCTACATTGCAGGATGGAGCAGACAGACAGGCGGGTCGCCATGGCCACTGTAAGGCATGCGGACCCTAAGTTTTGCCTGCTCAGAGAGGACCATGCAGTGCATGATTACTGAGTTTTGTAGTAAGAACTGAAATCTAATTTAGTGATCGTATGGTCACTGTTTCTCTTCACCTGGAAGACACTGTATCTCAAAAATGAGCGGAGTGATGCTGAGAGCATGCCTTTTATGACTAAGATGAAAAGCTCTTCAGCAGAAAAGCAACCTTAGTCCCCTATATAATATATATATATATATAAAAGTCTAAACAAAACTTTATGGATGACATATTGGCAAAACACTGCCAGAATAAATTTTTATGTGGGTATAAAAATATGCTCAGTGGGTGTAAATTTTATATGCATTTCAAAATCTAAACTTGACAAATTGATGGGTTTGCAGGGCATATCTATATTTTTTTTTTTTTAGGCGATAAAAAATTCAAGAGGTGTAGGCTCAGATAAAAATAAATGTGATCACATAATGTGTTTGATTTAATTTGTGAAGCACTACCTGTCCTCCTCCTTTAACAGGCTTCTCGAGACATGTTAAAACGCTCTGATGCTATGAGTGTATGAGCTTGTCGCCCAAGAATGTTAATACATTCGTTAACGCTAAGTGCTGTCCTTGGTTATAAATGTAGATGGCACTTTTGTACCACTGTTTACCTGTGCTTGCTGTTATTCACTGTTCTCTTGCTTCCTTCTCAGCTTTGATGCTGTCCAGTTACAGTTTCTTTACCTTGACAGTTCCCATTAGTAGCTGCTATTGTACACCCTTGGTGGGATTGTAGAGAGAGTGCCTTCTCGCATCCTTTCTCTGATCTTTCAGATCCTTTTTGCATAGCGCTTTGCTTCTCTCTCTATTATAGCCTTGATTCTATAAGAAACATGTTGGAGTACTTATCTTCATTAATACCCCGTGGTCTTTTTACACATTTTTGTTGCGCTTGTCTGACTGGGGTAAAACATGTCTACCTGATTATATTTTTGGACTGTCCTAGGACAGATTTCACTGGCAGCCAAAAACTCCCAAAGATAAATAATACAGGTTTTCTCAGCCTGGTTAAGTTAATAAACTTCCAACTTTCAGATGTCAAAAGTGCACAAAATCTGCGCTCATCATGCAGCAGCCCCGGGATCAGGTATATTAGCAGGCTCTCCAGGTACTATATCAACCTCTTGTCTTTTCTGACACATCAGAGCTCCACTCCTCCCTGCAGTGGAGGAGTGGAGCCAAGGTTTCTTTTTTGTCACCTGATGAAGTGCTGGCACTGGGTTAAATAACAGTCTCGGTAAGCAAAATACTCTTGGATGTTGATAAGGTCTTGTGACCAGTGTCAGCATCTCTAGTATGGTCTATAAAGTGTCTTGGAAATCGATACCAAGTGCTTGCTTCTGGCTGTAAACACCTCTTTTCTTATCTGTCATGAAAAAATCAAGAGGAGACTGTACTAATGGAAGAGTGTACTTCACCGCCAGAACTGCAGATGCGGTTTTAAGTGGGCACACGACGTCTGTAGCATTTCATAGTAATTAATAATGTCTCCTTTATGCTGCTGTGCTCCAACTTCTTGCTGCTTCACTGCTCGAAGCCTTCACATCAAAAATGTTAGTAATCACGTTGCTTGTAATTGTATATCTGTTTCAGGAAATAATGATGGGTGTTTGGAGGGAGTTGACTGATGGCTGGGCAACTTCAGACTGGTAGTTGCACGCCTTCAGCCTGACAAGGCTCAACTTTCACCTGGGGGGGATGGAAAAACATCAGGCTGTACCTTAAACAACAGCAAAGTGGGTTCGGAAACTGCAATTGTGGTTGCGGAAAGAACCCAGAGTGTACAGCCTGCGTGGCTGTTAGACAGTCTCACTGTTGAACAGACTGGCAGTGAGAAATTGCAGACAGGGTGAACCCATCATTTATACCCTCCAGCTAGTACGTGTCTCGGGACAGATGCTTGATGGAAAACATTTGCTGGGAAGAAGCTGAAATAAACAAACAGTATTAATTCAGAAGGCGATGATGAGAATTATGAAGCTGGTGGAGGGAGCGAGGGTCAGTAAAAGTTAATTTGGAAAACTTATCTTTGCCAAAATGAAACAATTAGAGTATCTAGAGAAAGCCTGGCTGATCTCTCTTGGCAGACACGTGATTATATTCTACCCACTTCTATTTATGAGGAAATGCAGAATCTTGCTCGTGGCCTAATGTGATGCTGAATTATTGAATCTTCTTAGTTAATTTGCTTCTAAACAATCTATAAAGTCTGAAAAGTGATTGGATTTTGCATAGAGTCTGTTTTGAGCAGTTTAGTTGTTTGTCTAAAGTGTGACTTTAAAAACATTTGCTCTATGATCGCCGTCTTAAGCTAGCAACATCAGTGGGAATTGTGTAAGTAATTTAAGAGTATTAGATCAAGTCTTATGTATTTCCCTTTAACACATATCTGTAGACTTTGTTAATAAATTACTTTGCACTTGGGTAATCTTAACACTGCAAACTCAATATAGCTTTTGGAGAGGGAGGTGAATTATGTTCTGCTTCATGTACAAATGGAGCTATGAGTTAAGTACTAATTCTTTATTATTGATTACTCAGTGTTTGTTGCTAGTGATTTTTGTGAAATCAGGTAGAAATACCTCTTCATTTTCAGTTTCCAGGTTGCATTTATAGTTGATAGTTAAAGCAAAAATAAAACAACCATAAAAAAAGACACCTTTTATGTAGAAGTCAAAGAAAGGATTCTTCCAATACTAGCTCATGAAAAGTACCAGTATTTTCAGAAATGGATTTAGTTAGTTGTAGTTGGATCGGAGAACCCAGATTTGGTACAAGAATGTGATCTTATTATCCTACTTGTTTCTGAAATGAGCATCAAATGCCTGATTCTTTCATGTGCATCAACATGGTCTCTTACAGATATTCTTGGAGATGGGCACCTGTTATTTTCTGTGTATGTAAAAAACAAAGATGTCTTAACCGGCTTACTGGAGGACTTGGCTAGTTTTATGGTATAATTTGCAATCACAAGCTACATATATTAACAATTTCTTGTGGTTATTTTTAAGTTTGGTTCCATGCGTTCTGGACTGTGAACTGATCTGGAGAACGCCTCAGGATGTGAAAATCTTAGAAAAATAACAAAGCTCATTACAGGCTGGAAAGACAATGTGTATGAGAAAAGATTCCACCTTTTCCCTTCATTTTGATACGGGTTCACTTTTTTTTTTTGAGAGAGGGAGGGAGCAAAAAAAAAATATGGTTAGGCTAAAATATCAAGGTCACTAAGTCGCCAAAGACAGGTTAGATCCATACATGCTCAACTTAGAGTTTTAGAAACGTTTTTCTTTTGTCTATGTCTCTAAAAGAAAAGTGGTATCGGAACCTATAGAACAAACCCTCGGCTGAGAGGAGTATTGAATTTTTGAATGCTGGAGTATTTAATGGGAAATCCAATCTGAAGACACTGGAATAGGGGAGAGCCTGTTACACCGCAGAGGTGTTGAAGAGCAGGGAAGGAGGCAGGTAGAGTATGAATGATGTGACCAGTGTGTTCCTTAGATATATGATATGTTGTAGGCTATTAAAAAAGTGGGAGGAGACAGATCTCAAGAGTGGAGGAAATGAGTGCTGCCTTCCAAACTTCACAATAAGTTATTTTTGGCATCAGGCTGCACAAAGTGAAATTTTCTGAAAGGTAAAACTTTTGAGCTCGGCTGAGAAAAGTGATCAAAGGAGATGGACACATTTAAAACTGGGACATGGAAATTTATTAGTCAGGAGGGCAAGGATGTATTTTTCCCTCCTTTTGACCCTGCCCCACAGAAGAAAGCTCCAGTAATGTGCAGAGGTGGCTTGTCTACTGTACCTCCAGGAGAGCAGGATTTCAAAAGACTGCTTGCTTGGGCTTAAAGTGTATTTTTTTTTTTTTTCTTTGTGCGTTGAGTTCAAAGCAAGCCTGAAATTGCAAGCAGAACTCAAAGCCATTGTGGTTTCACCTCATTTTTACACAGAGCCCATTGAGGTTTGAATGATTTAATCCTAAAGCTGTAAATCTGCGTAGGTTCACACAGAACTTAGTAAAAGGTTATTTGAAAGAATTGCAAACTCCAAACGATGTCAGAGAACTTTGGCTGAGCTTGTTACTTGCAAGTAATGGAACAGGAGGTCAGGGGACTTTTCCAGGATTTTCAAAGTTACTGGGAAAATTTTTCATAGCTCTGCTTCTATTAAGACTGTGGCCAGCTGCATCGCAGGTTCCTGCATGGGGTCAAAATAGTTGTGCTGAATTTATAGTAGGGGACAGCCACTAATTTTGTTATCTAAAAGTGCCCTTGATTTCAAAGAGGAGAATAGAAACAAGGCAGAACTGCTAAGCACAGGGTTGTTCTTATAATGGTGGTTGCAAACTGAAAAAAGGAGGAGAGCACGAGGGGAGAGGAGCGAGTGTTTGCACACAAAGAAGTGGGGTAAGAGTTTACCAAGGGTCAATATCTGTGGTTCCTGGCTGAGGCTGGAAGGTCACTGCCTTGATACGTCTCCTTGTGCTCTCTTTTTCTGCTAGGACTGCCCATACAGTGGCAGCTCCTTGTTTCCCAGTTTATATTGTGCGATCTGTGAAGTGTTTTTAAATGGCTGTGACGTGGTGCTCATGCTTAGCTCATGTTCTGATGAAGTGAGACTTTTTCTCATGCTCCATGGTAGCCATGGCAATTCCTGTATTTTCTTCTAGCAAAAAATAAACTATTAGATGATTAAATCCCACTTGGATTTCAACATGTTTCCCCCTAACAAACTCCCCTTCTCTTTCCCTGCCTTCCTAACCCTTGCCAGTCTTCAAATCAGCAGCAAGCCCTGAATTGTGCCGTTTGGTTTGGGAACATGCTGTTCCATGTCTCCCATTCCTTCCTTGAGAAATGTTGAGACCATCAGCCCAGACAAGCGTGGACAGGGTCATTCCCTGCCTCCATGCCACAAGACTTGATGTGTCTCTGTTAACTACTTGCTCATTTATGGTTATGGAGTATTTAAAAGCGGAAATAGACGCTTCCGTACTGATTAAGTGTGTGGGTGTACTAGAACCATGTGAAGAAATCCTTGCTTTGATCAACAATTGCGTTTTCCTCCCTCTGCAGATAAGGGAGAAAAATAAGGAGAAAATAATTTTGAAAGGAATTATTTTGTCTTGGAATTTTTTTTTTCTTTAGAACAAGAACAACAGTTTTAAATACAGGTTTAATATTCTGTGTCAAGATTAAAGTAATTTATGTAGCTTACTCAATTTTAATAAACATATTTACTTCTTACCTTAATAGTACTATTGTGGCTTTAAGTAGTGTGTGTAAAGACACAAGAGGGGTACATCTGTTGGAAAAGCAGGATAAATCTTAAGGAAACGGGCACAAAGTTGAGGTGTCAGAATCGTTTACTGTTTCTGAAAATCTTGGTCAAACTTGTCCCCGAATATAGACATGGAGCTGAGGCACAAAGTGTAAGTTTCTTGGGGATAATTTTTGCCAGCTGTTCCAGAAATAGTCACACATTTTGGATCATTATCTTTTAATCAAGCTTGTGTGCTACACCTCTAGAAAATTACCACCTACTGAAACAGAACTACAGAAATATCTTGAATTTCTTATGAAGTTTTTTTTTAGCTTAAAAAAAAAAACCAAACCTAAAAGATTGAGAACTTGCTCCTGGTCATGCTGGTATCAATCTTGGATAACAATACCAACGTCGATACAATTACATCAGCTCGACATTGATGTCAATGATGGCAAAATCTGGCTCAGTATCCAAACCTTCACCTGAAAAGCCAGATAGATTGTTTCAAAATCTCAGTTATAACTCTGCTGAATTCTACTTCCTACAGAAAATCTTTTGTTGCCTTTTAAAATCTATAGGACCTTGTTACGGTAATGGCAAGAGCCTTTCCTTTACACTCATAATCAATATTGATTATGATGCGAGATGAAGAGTCCTCTGGTAGAATAACATTACAGTCTGATTTAATAAGATAATTGCTATCTTTATTAATAAATATTGTGTTTTATTGCTTTCTGTTAGTGTGGCACATGTGGGATTCATAATTTATTTCAATTAAACCAGTCATCAGAGAAGCTAGTGAAATGTGATATTGGCAATGCTGCTTTTACTGTACCACCATGGATTTTCTGGGAATGGACAGGTCCATGCTCTATGGGACAAGAGCTCTTTTCCAGTCTCTAAAAAGCACCTGGTATATATGCTGATCAGGTCTAAATAGTAAAGGAAAATTAATTTAGATGGCTTAGGACACTTTCAACCCAAGTACGAGGAATTTGAGCTAAAAGGAAGAAGGGAGGGATGAAGGAGGGAGAAAGAAATCGGGAATTGAAAGAGAGTAGGCAGGAGAGAAGAAAGGTAAGAGGAGTCTCAGAGGTGATGAAGAGAACAAAGGCTTGGAAAGAGAGAGGTGTGAAGTGCTACAGAAGCAGTAGGAGAACTACAAATGATTTTCTATGCACAAAATATTTTTAGCTGGACAAAAGGAATGGTGGGCAATAATGAAGAGAGGAGAAGAAAAAGCTATTTTTCCTCCAATTCTTACATTTGTGGGCTCACTGAAAATGTCCCCTAATTTACACTTCTCAAGGAGTGCAACACTCCTAAGCTTTATGCAGCTTTCCTTCACACCCTCATACCACAGCCCGTAGTCTCTGAGTCACATTCTTCCTCTCATTAGACCTCAGAGCTCATGCAGCTTAGGCTGAATAATAATGGGCTTGCTGGTGCCTTTCGGATCTATTTTGGGTTCCTCTGCGTTCTGTACCTGTGTTTTACTGGGACACAGACTAAAACCCTTTCCTTTGACTTGGGCTTGTAGCAGGATCGAAAGTGGCAGTTGTGGATCCATGGTTCATTGGGAGTGACAAGAGGTTGGATACCAAGCACCCAGAGTTTGCAGGAGAATTCTTTAGGTGATACTCCTGGAAGAAAAGTAGAGGAAAATCAGGGTCAGTTCAAGTCAGGAAACAGAGATATCGTTAGAAGTGGTGTTTCTAACCTATGCTTAGGGGACGTTGCAGAGAACTAGCTGCTCCAGCAGCTCCCTCTTTTCTGAAGAGCAAAACCTCTTGGACTGTGTGTCTGGGCTTTGGTGGAATATCTGCTGAGACTCTTCCTTCTGTTTTTTTTTTTTTTTTCCTGCATTTGGCTTGGCAACTCTCCTTATTAGTCCTGACATGTAATTTGTCAACGGCAATTATAGCAGTAATAGTAATTTGCATGGGCAGTAACATTAGGAATATGTGCTTCTGTCCATGCTGTAGTCATTTTACAGTCTTGGAAATTTTCAGTGGCCAGCCAGCTCTTCAGAGCTTCTGGTAAACAGCACCTCAGAGCACCAACATGGGAGAACTTGTAGAAACTCTAGTAACTTTTTGTGATGCTCTAACAGATTATACTGATAAAAACATGTTTTTCAGGTGTAGTGTGATGCATTCTTGGCATTATACAGCTTTCAAGCAGCCTAATGTAATGCCCACTATCTTTTATTATTTATAAAAGAGATTTGTTTTTTTTTTTTTTTATCGTGCTGGAAAAGAACGCTTTGTTACTCTCTGAAGTTCAGGCAGGTCAGGAGAGAATATTGGAAATTGAACTTTTCAACCTGGTGGCCCCTGCTGTCATGGCAGGCAGCAGTCTGACAGGAACACAAGTTCAGTACGATGGAGTAGTAATGAAAAATGTAGCTCTGCAACTTTTCTCTGTCAATAACAAAGCTCATCTTTTTGTGCCAGCAAGGCATTACATGCAGCACACATTTCAAATTCAGTTAATCTCAAAATAATTCAAAAATCAAAGAGCTTATTCAACCATCAAGACATACCAGATTGACTCTCTGTGTATTCATGGAGAGGGTAGCAGAGAGAAAAAGAATTCAATATCAGAATCAGTAAAAGCAGCACTAGTCACTAGTTTTTGTTCAGTCTAAATTGTTTTTAGACCACATGAGCACACTATGAATACTAAAAGAGGTGCCAAAAGAATATTTTATGATTGCATTGTTTGCATTAATCATCTCGGAATAAAATTCACAAAGGTGGCCATTGTACATACGTGCACGTGCTCTTTCTGCCTCACCACAAGAACTTGTGTATTTTTTAATGTTATTTCAGGGCTGCGTATGTGTCTGCTGCCACCGCACGCCTGACGTTCAAATCCGGTGTCAAAGAGTGTGCGCAATTGCAGCTGATGGGCGAAGAGGTTTTGCTGTGGTCTTAGTGTTTGCTTACCCAGTCTCAACGTTTCCCATTTCGAATGTTGCATGGAGAATAATTCAGACATTGCTAGAAATTGAATTGCTGCCGCCAAATTAATATATATTCATGACAGGGCACCTGCTAGAGACAGACAGTGCCTAGAGTGGGTGAAAGTATATGAATGGCAGTTTCTTGTTAAGTAAAATAATATGTTTATCTGTAAAGCATGTCAGGATGGAGGACTGCACCCCAGATTAACAGCATGGTCCCATGGACACCAGTGCTCCTCAGCAGGGAGTGAAGGGGGTCAGCACGTGGTTTGGGTCACTGAGATTGGGACAAAAAGCTGTGGGAATTGGGAGGAGACAAAGTAGAGGAGCCTGTCCTTGCAGCAGAGCGCAGGGAATAGCTGGGAGCCCACCGGGCACCCTTGGTTGTGCTGCTTGCTTAATGCTCAGCTTAGGCTGAGCTGCTGTAGGATGCATGAATCAAAGGCTCCCCTCACTGCTCCACATAACACTTCTTCTGAGCAAGAATAGATTATTTGGCAATAAATTACTCTCCTCTCTTTGGTTCTAAATTTATGTCGTTCCCATTTTATCTTTTATATGCATCTTAGAAGTTTTCCAGACACTGAGCACTGAATTGCTGCAGACACACAACCTGGTTCCACCATTCTCCTGCATGAAGGTTGAAGGACTTTTATTCTTGAAACTTGCAGGCAGCTGAATAAACTGATTTCTTTCACCTGTTAGTCATCCAGGCTTTGTTTGTCTTTGCACAGCAGAGTGTAATCCAATATAAGTCAATTACAGTCCCCTCTTTTAATTGTCAGTCAGTCAGTGAAGATGGTAACAGTCATGAAACACTTATCTTTATTCAATAGAGGAGTGTGCCAGCACCAAGGGAAGAGGCATGATGTGACACAAGATGACTTCAATTTCCATGGAGACTTCACCAGGGTGATGCTTGCAGAATTAGGGTCACATGATAAGCATTTAACCCGCTAACAGCCAAATAATGCAAAACCCCCGTATGATTTCTGCTTAACCTGGAAAGATGATTCTTTTTTCCTTCACATAGTTCATGCAATATTTCATTACTGAACGGCAGGGCTGCTGCAGGATAAAGATTCTGAGCTTCTGCTTGGAGCCGGAGCTCTTGGGCCATGTGACTTTGAATAAACTATTTCACCAGTTTCCAGCTCACTCAGTTGTTGGGGGAAACAGGTTTGGGAATACTACTTAATTGTACTTTTAAAGAGGAATACTTTTCTAAGAACAAGTAGATAGGATCATACAGGGGAATCCACTTCTCTTTTCTGTATGTGGCAGTTACCAAATATCAAGAGTTACAGGGAAAATAAGTTTGTGTGGTTGTTTTTTTTGTTTTGTGTTTTTTTTTTTTTTTTTTTTTTTACTCTCCCAGTCTCCAGCAGTCATTTTCACTATTCTGCAGGTATCTGGAAGCTATTCTGGGAGTATAACAGTCCTTGCACATCTCTGTGTTATCTATTTCCACTACTCATGAGATCTTTAGTTCCTCTCTGAACTGAGGTCAGCAATGCCACGGCAGAGGGAGCCTGGAGGTAGGCTCGTAAGCCAGTTTGCTGCATATAACTCTTCCATAAACCTGGCTTTCATGCATTTGGGCAAGATTTATTCAGTAGCCCCAGCTGAAAGATTTTTTCTTACCTTATAATACATAAAATCACTTAAAATTTCATCAGACTTGTGCTATTTTCCCAGACAGCTCTGGTGCAGGGTTCTCAACTCGCTGTCAGTCTGTGGAGTTGTGATAAACTGGGTCACACCCATGAGGGAGAACAAAAGATAAAATGAGATTACAAGAGCATATTTGCTGTTGAACTCTTGCTTTAGTTGTTCCCTGTTGACGTGAGTACTGCTATATGTTCTTTATGTTAACATCAATTATTTATCTTCCTTTGGCAGCATGCCACTCTTCCACTTGCTTTCAAGTGACTGATGTGGTGAAGTAACGAGAGATGGCACACCATGCATCGGCTTAAGTGGGGGGCATGAGTGAACAACGTGTGCTCTAGCTTTTACACATACTTTTTTTTTTTTTTTTTTTTTTTTTTTCCAACATAAATGGGATTACTTACTTTCCTTCCTTGTTCATAAAGAGTCTGGCCCACAGAGCTGGTTAGACCACTTGTTGCCTACCCTACGCAGGCAGCACGTGGCGAGGAGAAGATTAACCAAGCGAGGGCTGCTGTCTCCGCTAGCTTCATTTTCTCTTTTTTGCTGCTTGAAAAGGGTTCATCGGCAAAGCAAGGGATAGACTGCCTTCTAGACTGCTTGCTGACACGGTAACAAGAGCCCCAGGAAGTATTGTCAGGTCCCTGCTCCCCTGCCTACTAATAAAATAAAAGCCAGTAAAACTCTTTAACAGCCTTTTGTGCTGGATGTGGGCATTGATTATGGAGGATTACAGTCGTTGCTATTGACAAACTGAGCCAAATTAAAAACTGCTGCCGACTGTTCCAGCTCTTCAGTGAGTGAAGAGGACAAAGGCTGGTGCTTGTCTTGCTTTCCAAAAGTAAAGTGGAGGAATAACCCCCAAAATCAGGACAAAGCATTAATGGGATGGGAAACTGCTCGGGGTTCATTCTCCGGTAATCAGCTCTGCAAAGTTGCATCTTTCTTTTCTGCTTTAAGCTCCAAGTTATAGACTTTTTTTCTGTTTGATACCGTCAGCTACAATTGCTTGCAATCAAACCTTTTAGCTGTCTAGCTGGAACCATTTATTTTTAACGTAAGAGACATAGGCAACTTACAGCAAATAGTAATGAAAATGTATTATAAGTGTTAGAGGTTCTGAGCAGGCAATATGTTATAAAAGTTTATGTACCCATTTTACACAGGTGTAGCTCTCCAGTTGTAATGAAAAGGCCTAGTTAAGATTATTTCTTACATCTTCATTCTCGTTAATGCTTTTTTCACATCTCAGCCCACTCCAGTTCATCAACTGCCACATTAGAATTACATACACCCTTACGTAACATAAGGAGATATCGATGGGTTCTGTAAAGCTTTCTTATTACAAAAGGTTAGCGATTACCTCGCAGAAAAGAAGTTTGGTGTTGGGGAAGAGATGATTCCTACCACAGCCTTGAGCTTTTATGCAAGTGTTGTAATTTGTGCCATCCAGATAGGATGAAAACTCTAACTATATTAGTAAAAGTGCATTAAAAATGTCAAGATTTTAAGGTTTTGGTTTGGAACTTATGGCTATTGCTCTTTCTGAAACACTAAATCAAATATATTAATATTTTAAATTTCATGTGGCTTTGTGCCAGATTCCCAATTAGTCTGAGGACCAAAGCAGGTCTTACATTAGCTGTGAAAATCCAATCTCTCACTCCTGCAGCAGGGAACACAGCATGCTTTTTCCTAAAAGAAGACTTAGCTCAGATTTGTTGCTCTAGGTTCTGCTAAAACTTTAAAGTTTGTAATGAAATCCATCATCTGCTCCTTGCTGCTGAGTGTGATGGAAATCCCTTCCCTTTTGTAATGATCTGTGTAATTTGGAGTGCACGGGTGCATGTGATGCTCTTTATTGGCTGCATGGAAAGAGCAGACTGGAAGGATCCACTGATGTTGCTCTTCAAACACATCATCCTTTCAGGTAGATGGTTGGAAGTTTAGGTATTTGACTAGAATTATGTGCAGATCTGAAGAATATGGATTTATTATATTGCTTATTGTGTTTTGTTATCTTTGTTTCTCATATATTCAGGAAAAAAAACCCCCTCCCATTACTTATGCCAAGCAAGCCTGGTAAATGACCTGGGCAGCTGTAGTTCTGGTGTCCCAGCCATGCTGAGCTACACTTGACCTTTGTGAACCCAAGTTTGGGCCGAGCAGAAGCATAACTTGAAAATAAGTGTGTGAAAAACAGATAATGGAGAATGTCCAAAGCAGATACATTTTTCTCTGATGTGTATTTCCCTGTTTCCCTCTGATTCCTCAGCAAACATCAGCAGGAGTTGGTTGTTGCAGTATAAAGAGGTTCTCTGAAGAAAAGTTTCTGGTAGGGCTGTGCTATTTAAATAAAATCACTCATTTCTATCCTATTTGGGTATCTAAACGTGCTTACCCTCTTTCTTGAACAGGTGTCTCTAACTGGAGCTATGTTGGCTAATTTCAAAGACTAGATTGTGAGGTCTTGAACACTAAGAGCACAAATCCTTAGAGCCTTACGTGAGAGCTTGGGAGAAGTTACTTCTGAGCGAATTAGCAGGTGTGGCCCACTGACTTCCAACGAGATTTGAGTGCATGGGGTTCAGATAGACACGTCTGAAAATTCTGATTTTAGTGCTATTAGCAAAAAGACGCACAACACTTTTTGTATACACCTAACCTGAATTTGCATCTGTTGATCTTTCAAAAATCATGACGATTTACATGCTATTAACATTGATGACAATTACAAGTCTATTTCAAAAAAAAGGAGGAATTATCTTTCTTATTCCAAATAACTCTTTTGGAATTTGTTGCTTTCCATTTCCACTGTTGGGAGAAAGTTTAAAATAAAATTAAAAAAAAGCCAAAAGTGAAAGGCAGAAGAACTTCTTCAGAAATGGGAAGTAGGAAGCGAGCCAGAGGCTTTGTTTCTGTTCATGAAGACAAGCAATTGCAATTAATATCTTTGAATCCTTTTGCATTTAGAAAACATTCTGACATATATAAATCCTCCTGGAGGTGCTTTTTAAATTAAAACTGACTTGGTTTGTAATTGATAACTTATTTGATCTAACCCATTTTTTCATTTACCAGTTCACTATAAACAAAAAATTTTGCTTTCTGAAATTATTCACCAAATAAGTACGATAAATAATTCTCCATGTGTTCTTTGCTTGTGAGCAGTTTGCTATAAAACAGTTTCGCTGAAAAGGAGAAGATTTATTTGGTTTGAGTTAATGTAGAGATCCCACAATATTTTGTTGCTACTCTTAGACTAGGTCTGGCTATGGGGTCACACTTCCATATGCCAGCGTTTGTTCTGATTTTACCAGAATTTTCAAGGGTATCAAGGCCAAGGAAAAAAGGTTCACAGAGGTCTGCTGAATCTTTTAGCAAGTAGGAAGTTAAGCATAAAATGTCTCCAGTGTGACAGACAGTTAAATGATAAAATACCTTTCTAGCAACTATTGAAGATAGGAAATATTCTGTGAAAGGGGCAGGAAGTGTTTCAAAGGGCACTTGATAATAAAGGGTCTACAAGTGTTGCTTGTACGTGATTTATTGATTTGTTCAGTGTAGCATGTGAGAGTGCGCTGATTTATACAAAGCATATACAAGAGCCATGTCATTACAAACTGCAAACCAATCTTTAAAATTAGTTACTGTCCAATAGGTTTTGGAAAGATATACCTGTCCTGCTGCCACCCAGCCCCGAGCACAATGATTAGTTGAAGATGAAAGTTGATGTGAGTAGATCAAAGCTCAGTATATTAGGTCAAGCACTTTTAACATAGATTTATGAACCAGGATTTTTGATTCATTTTTTGTTCTCTCGGGAAAGAAAAATTGAAGTACTCCAATAATTTTCGTTTTCAATATCTGGAACTTTCTTGCACTTTTCTAATGACATTTCTTTTTCTTCCTGCTTTCTCTAGTTTATCCAAACTCCTCTTTTCTTTTTGCATCTGCTCTCAGAGTGCCAGTACACTGTAAGCTGCATATCTTAATGGTGTCTTCACCAGTCCCAGACATGGATATTAATTTTTATTTCAAGATGCAAAACCTGCTTTTTGATTCTTGATGTCCCATGTTGAGTCCTAACTGATAACCAAGATCAGGTCAGGCTGAACGGGGCTCTGAGCAACCTGATCTGGTTGGAGATGTCCCTGCTCCTTGCAGGGGGGTTGGACTGGATGGCCTTTAAAGGTCCCTTCCAACCCAAACCATTCTGTGATTCTATGATCAGCGTTACTGTAGATCCATCTAGTTTTCTAATTATAAAATTTCATCTGAATGGTATGGTGTACATATAATAAGCTACTTGAGCATCTATCACTTGCAAAGGACGGGAAATTGAGATCTCTGAAGAATTGATTCTGCAAGACATAAAGACCTTCAACTTTAGAAGAAAGTCTGTTGCCCTGGAAATGGTTGCTAGGGCAAAGAAGTGCCTTTTGGCACAGATTTCTGATCTTTAAAAGCAAAACTCTCATGACATGAAATGAAATCTTGTGGCTTATATGTTTCTTAAGAGAAGCCCAAGACCTGTGCCGTTTCATATTTCTGCAATATAAAAGCTTTTACTTGTCAATACTTGATGATCTGAAAATCCTTTGAGCCCTTAGCACTCGCTGAGGAAATTGCAAGAACCTGGGCTGCACCAGTAAACACACGGTGCTCTCAGATGTATACGCCGTGGGCTGTGCAACCAATGCAGAGCTGGCGCCCAGCTTCCACATGAGACTCTTCAGTGAGCGGCAGCACAGCCGAGCGCAGAGAGGAGACAGCGGTCTTCTTTGTTATAATTTGCATTCCCACAAGGCTCAGAACCCCAACCCTGGGCTATGAAGGACAGCAGTGCGCTGTGCGCCGCACTAACACCGAACAGACAACGTGGTGTTGTGAGATGAGACAACAGTGGTTACTGAAGACAGAGGAACCCAAAGAGACAGTGTGATAGCAGTAGATGGCATGTGAGGTCT
Source organism: Chlamydotis macqueenii (assembly GCF_036417535.1). Classification (NCBI taxonomy): domain Eukaryota; kingdom Metazoa; phylum Chordata; class Aves; order Otidiformes; family Otididae; genus Chlamydotis; species Chlamydotis macqueenii. The sequence continues at coordinate 4,822,983 of NC_141566.1, forward strand.
CAGCACACAACTGTCCAAGTTGGTCATTCCGTAGCTGTAACAGTAAGGAAATCTTCATGGAGAGAATTGAGGGACTGCAATAAGTAACTTTGCAGATGTTCAAAGTGAGTTTCTTCCTAGCGTAAAGGACACAGTGGCAGAGAGGATGAAGCTGCTTTTGTATTTTTGTAGCAAGTGGATGCTGAAGGCAGAAGTCACTGGTTGAAGAGAAGCGACAGCCTGTTTCACAGTGCAGAATCAGAGATGACAAGGCAGGGAAAGGCAAGGAGGAGCTCAGAAAATGAAGATGCTTTTTGTTTGGTATGACATAAAAGGAGGAGCTGAAAGAGGGCAGATAGGATGGCTGATGTGGTCAAAGTGACAGGGTAGGAAAATCATCTTTTCAGAAGCATTGCAAATGGATGTGAGCAGGGCAAGAATTGCATTTCTCAAACCTGGAAAAAAAATAATGTTTTAATAAAGACAAAAGGTGTTGGGAGCCCAGAGAGAGCTTTTCCAGTGTGATCTGATAAGAAAAACCGTGTCTGAATTTATGTGGAGAGCATCTACAGGATTTACACATATGCTGGATTTGGGGACAGAGAAGGATCCGAGTTGAAGGTTATCCCAGGTTATGGGTTGCAGCAAGTGGCACTGTACTGTTGGCAGTGACTGAGGAAAGAAAGGGAAAAAGATCTGAGAAGTCTTGTTATGTTGAGCTTGAACTAATGACTAGATCTCTCTGAGGAGATTTTAATTCAGGCAGTGTATGTTGGAGCAGAGAGATACTTTTGTGAGTTGCTAGGATAAAAATATAAATTGAATGTATGTTTTCAAATCAGCTCTGGGCAGCTAAAGTTGACAGTTCTTGTCTCGTAGGAGAAGGAGGGGAAAGCATTTGGGATGTACTGGTGGAGAATTTGAGCTGGAAAACATGCCCCGGTCCATGTCATTCATGGTGGGTCACCAGGTATAGGGTGGTTTGATGGGGCTCATGTAATAGAGAGAGTGATGACTATGGAGCAGCTGTGGATGCCTCCATGCTTTTGCAGTTGCAAGGGGTAGTTAGTTGGTCTGTTGCTGCCTTAGTGAATATAGATGCTGGTTGTAGAAGCAATTCAAAGTCTTGTTTTATCCTCAGGGAGAGGAGAAGCCTCATGTGGCAGTGTATTTTTCTCGCTGTATCAATTTTTCATCTGCCTGTTGAATATAATTGCTAAGCCCAATGTGTATGTTATTTCCTCTTTGGCTTTGTATATATAATTTTAATTTGTGTCATAGACTCAGACTGTTATCCTTTCTTTGTTTTGAAGCATATTAGTGAGAAACAGAAGGGCAGAGGAAACCAGCATATTTTAGGTCTAGTTCCTTCAATTTAGTATTCTGTGTGCACTTCATTAGCTGAAGCTGTTTAACGAAGTGTAGTGTTTTTGTTTTTTTTTTTTTAATACAGTCTGAATTCTGGAAAGTGCATGCTATACCCCCACTAGATAAAACACGTGCTGTTCTTCTGCGGCGCTGGCTTCTGCGCTGCGAAATTCCTCTTGCCTCCACTGGAATAGGGCTCCTGGGTTGTACGAGAGGGATGCAAGCCTACGTTGCTGCAATAGCTGATCACAGCTGTGGCATTCAGCAGAATGGGTTCAATTTTCAAAGAAGGTACCAGGATGGGGTGTAGCAGGTATGGTGCTCCCCAAGGCCATCGGTGGGCTCAGGGGAAAGGGCCTGTGGCTCCTTGCTGCGACATGGGGGAAACAAGGGGAAGGGCACTGCTGAAGGGACGTTAATTAACCTTGTTGTGACACAAGTTTATATTTTAATTGCAGCTGAGGTTGGTGAGGCATTTTCTGGGCTGATGGACTACTTGAAGCTTTCTGAGCTTTGAGATCCGCAAGTGTTAGAGAACCAAATTCTGGCCATTGATCCCTGCTACAGTCTGGCCTCACTTTATCCTCTGCTCTCCTTTTTACTAGGAGTGGTACAAAGCCTGCCATTAAGCTACCTAAGTTTGGAGTCACCGTTGGTCACAAACTATCTTTTAATTACTGTTTTAGTTGCCTCACAAAACCCTCACTCATATTTGCTGTTCTTTGGGATACTGGAAAGACATGACCGGGCCATTGCAGAAGGATGCTGTACTGTTAACTCATTTCTCTGTTACATTCCAGCTGGGCTGCGGGAATCTGGGGCTTCTTAACTTTTCATGTTAGAGCTCACCTGCAATTCTGCTCCTGGTGTTCAAGCTGTAACATATTATTGCACTGCTTGGAAGCTGTTCATTTTGCCTTGCAGGATGTTGGGATTATTCTGAGATGCCACTGGGCATGCTGAAGTTCCCAGGCTGGCCGTTGCCACAGTGGAAATATTTTCATGAGTTAGAAAGATGCATCTGCATTAAAGTTGTAGTTGAGATCAGGAGCTGGCTTCTGAAAGGAATCTCCCAGTAATTCCCAGTTACTGCACGCTTTGATTTGCATCACAGCACAGTCTTGGAGAGCAAAAAGCCTGGATTATTTTGTGATACGACTGAACTGGGAGATGTGCTGTGGGAGCAAGGTGTACCCCAGCTCCTGCATGTACCCTGCCCACTGGATCAGGCGAGAGATGGTCCATGCTACTTCCCCTCTCGTCCCCAGATGCACACAGTATGATGTGGTCCACCAAAAGCAGCTGTTTTCTTTGGCAGTCCCCTCTGCTATGCAGCATTACTTGTTAATGCACATGTAGCATTTTATTATGTAATTTTAAGGATCTTTACCCCTTATTAGGCTAAATTAAAATGCCATGGCACCCAAGCCGTCTGCTTGCTGTACCTCCTTATGAGTTTTCCTTAGGGGAAAAGTTCTGTGTTGCAGTAAACATGTTCTGAAACACACTGCTGTTTCTTAAATTTGAGTAGTAACAAACAGCGTTACCTTAACGTATAGCAAAATACCAGCAGCAGAATTTTGGAAAGAAGCCTTCCATATTAAAATATGGAAGATTTCTGTAAAAGATTTAAATATATTTCACATATTTTAAAATAAGAGATTTAAAATATGCAAAAAATTAAGTCCCTCCTATAAGTTTGGACAGAAATAATCATTTTTCTCCTGTGCAGCTTCTAGTTTTAAGAAGCAACTGATCCATTGGGATTTATATTTATACACTGACCCATAATAATGTTGAAGTTAACAGAAATTGATAGGGTCCCAGTTATCTGCTCCCTATGAAAAAAAAACCAAATACAGTCTCACAAAGTATTATTGCAATCAGTAAGAATCAAACATTGATATGGAAGGAAAAATCCAGGCATTAGCATTTTTTCTGACCACTCCTCTTTGCAAATGGGCTAATGCTTTCAGAGCTTTCATGAAGCTGATTTATGTACTTCTATTTTCTCTGCATGAATTAAAAAAAAACAGATAAGAAAAAAAATCCTAATTTAAATTATAATTTATGATAAATTTTTGGCACTGCACAGGTTGATCGCAGAAATATTTAAATATTGGAGCTTCATTTCATACTTATGATATCTACTGTGGCAATGGAGTTTAACTCCGGGACTTCTCTTCCTTCTGAAAATGCTAATTGGCTTTTCAACAGGATATTCATGAGTAAAAGATGGTGCTACACAGTGAGACTTTTTTTTTTTTTCTCCTTTAAGTAGTTTTGCTTAATGAAATGTATAAAAATCTTCTATTGTTCTGTCAAAATAGAAATAATGTGCTTACTCTGTTTCCTGCTGTGATCAAGCAATCTGGTAATTTAAATCTAAATGTGCCATAATCTTGAACACTGGGAGGATTAGAAAAAAATCATGAGGAAAACACCCACATTTACATTTAATAGATGGCCTTTTGAGCTCGTTTTCAACTTAGTGCTGTCCTTCCTTGCTGAAAACAAAAACAAATTTCCTGAAAATAATATCAAAACAGCAAAAGTCCATCAATTAAGCCACAAGACTCAATAGGGCATGTTTTAATGGGCCATTAAGCCTGGGATGTATTGTGAAGTACCAAGGTAAAGGGCAGATTACTTAAAGTACTGACAAAATATATTAATGATTCATCAAAACGTGCCATGTAAACAAATGGCCATGTTATAACTAAGTGGCCTGATTGTACAGTCATTTTTAGTGGTGTATTAAAGGAGGAAATCTACAAGCAGCAAGTGAAGAATTGGGTCCAGCCTGCTCAAATGAAGACTAAAGTTATTTTAAAAACTCGAAATACATAATATGTGCAGTTTTCCCAGTAACATTCATCCATGACTGAGAGAAGCAAATGTGTTGAGTGAAAAATTTTCAAAAGCAGTGATTTGATTAAATGCTTGGCAATGTGGCTTTTTCGAAGCATTTGGATCTGAAGAGGCAGGTCCTCATCTCAAGTACGTGGACTTAAAGAGGAGCCCTATGACTCCTGTGTCTGACCTCGTAGAGTTGTGATGGACACTTTCTATGGTTCTGCTCCTTAGACTGTGAGTCTGGGGCACTCGCTGTAGCTTGTTTTCAGTCAGCTCCTGGATGAAACGCAGTGTCCATGAAGGCAGCTTATTTTGGAAGTTTCAAAAATCTCGGAAATTTTTAGTACTAGGTGTCGCAGAAGGGCTTTTGGCGTGGTGTGCTGTTGTGCAAGGCTGAGGGCAGTCTCCTAGGATAGCAGCTGACCACTTTCTTCAAACGTGGAGCTGTACTACTGACTTGCAGTATACATAAAAGTACTTTTTTCTTGGCATAACATAAATCCAGAGCAGTCCTTCAAGTGTTAAGCTCCAGGACTCAAGGAATTAGGCCAAAAAACCTAAGGAACTCTTGAAGGACAAGTTGCCTCAGTGCTTTCAGAATAAATTGTTGGCTCATTATTGAGTGACAAATGAAGAGTGATTTCAACCCTACATGTTCCTGGTTCTGGTACTGCACCAGTGTTTCCCTGTTATGGGAGCAGGGATGGTTCCGTGCAGGCAGTGTTAATGAAGGGACCACAAATTTGTTGACTTAGAGGAAAATCTTGCCTTTTCTGTGTACGTGGCTATTTCCAAATATCTTCTTGGCTGTTTTCTCTAACCCGAAAACTAAATGCCTTTTTCGAGTTGAATAAAAGACCAAACCAGCAAGGCTCTTGAGCACATTCTTAAGACCCTATTCAGTGAGAGATGTTACTAAAGACATCTGGTGTAAATCCAGCCATTAACCACAGTGAGCTTGGGTCAAACTTGAAACCCTAGAACACAAATGTGTGTTACAGCACCTTTTTTAACGTTACGCTTTATGTTGCTACAGTTAGATTGCTCATTTTACTTTTTTACTGGTATTGAGTGCCTACTCAATTGAGGCTCTTCCTATAGAAAGCATTAAGTGAACCCTCCAGAAACTGAGGAGATGTCTAGGAAAACGCAGTTCCAGAGAAGGTATTTCTTCCTTCTCAATTCACATCAAAAGCAAGAGCAGTAGTCTATGAGAGGCAAGTAATCCCTGGTTGTAGGGGAGTCTAGATTTCTGTTTTTCAAGGGATGAGTTTCATTTATCTTTTACAGACATCATTCAAATTGTATAAAAAATGACTCCTGAGTGGGGAGATGGGAAGCAAAATTTCTGTCCCCAGCTGGTGAGTTAGCTCAGGTGCTAAGACTAAACCTAAACTCTAGCATGTGTAATTGAGTGGATGGTGGTTCCTTCTTACGAAAGGACTTGTAATAAACTTTTTCATTTTGTTTGGCTGCATCAATTCACAGCAAATGGATTGCAGTGAAGTTTAACATTGTGGCAATATCCTGCATAACACCATCCCTTACGCACTGGGAATCAGCAGCACATAATGGGCATTATACCCATGTCTCCCAAGAAACCATTCTCACTCTGTAGTTGGTCCATCATTTATATGGATCAAGACAGTAGAAAAGAGAAACACATTAAAAACAATGTGGGCTGCATGTAATTTCTTCTTGATGGCTTTTAATGTATTACTGATCTTAACATATGGTAAATAGCGCAGGTTTTTTTTTTTTCTTTTTAGTAGTGCTGCCTCTGGTAAGGCATTTTCACCCTGTATTTATACGGCGTGTGTTCTTAAGCCTGCGTCTACTGAACGTCTATAACAGAGAGGTATAAAGAGAGCTATTTAATGTGTGGTACTCACTGTGCAGCTCCAGTGCTTCTAGAGCAGAACCAGATTCGTGAAACTGTCATTTGTAAGAACAAACTGTATAAAAAATTTATTTTAAAAACAATGGACACTGCTAAGAGTAATGGAAGGTGCTAGTGCCTGGGCTATAGAAATGCATTGCTGGTAAAGGTTGGCACTGATAAGTGAGATGGCCTTTTACTTGGTCACCTGTAAAATGTAAGATCCTAATGAAAAGGAGCTGTGTGTATTAAATCCCAGTTTCGTTTTGCAAAACCAGAAATTACCCAGTACGTTTTTATTAAAGCATAATTCCTTTCTCACCTGGTATTTGCTTTTGTAGAGGCAGCTTTCATTTTGTTCTATTTTCTTCTCTGGGGGATGGAATTGCTAAAAGTTCATTCAGTTTCCCCACACAGTTCTTCCATTTCCTCCTGGCACTTCTCTTTCCCCTGCAAAGCTGCGTTGCCAGCCTTCCTCCTAAGTACTCTGCGTCTCCAGACCTCTCTACCAGCCATTTTTTTTTTCCTATCCTGCACTTCTGCTGCTCCCTTCCCTTTTAGAAAGCTATGTTCCTATTCCTTATGCTTTTGCCTTTCCCTTCTCGCTGAATTCAGTAGCAAAACTCCCAGTAAGTTCACTTAGAGCCAGGCTGACCCTGCCCTGCTGCCTGGGCCAGAGCTCTCCCCTTTTAAAGGGCTGTGAGCTGCGATGCCGGCTTCCCTGCTCTGAGCAGCCTCAGCTTTGACCTTCTAACATCTGCTAAAAGTTCCATATAATGTAAAACCTCACCTGCAAAGTAAAACAAGCCATTATTATCTAACCCCGGTGCTCCGCAAGGTCAGCAAGAGGCAGCTGTTACTGGTGGTACATGAAGGTGATGCTGGAGTGCTCTCACAAAACAGTAGGAAACGAAACACTTCGGGTAATGGCAGTGTTTCCATCTTAAAACGGAGAAATATTTGTATATTGGAGAAAAGCGTAGCGCCAAGGTGAAAGTGTTATCCAGCTTTTACAAACAACTTGTTTTGACATGCTCGCCGAATGGCGGGCAGCGGCTGAATTGCTGCCTGGGGTTTCTGGAGTGGAAAACCGCGTTACTGGCAACCTCGCTGGTGCGAAGGCTTGAGTGCTGGGTGTTCTTCAACGTTTACTCCTTTCACCTCCTTTGCACATTTAACTGCTTGAAGTTGTATAACCACCTTGGCTTCTAGATCTTTCAGAAAGCCCTTTCCTCATTTTGTTAGACAATAAGTGAAGTGGTGAAATGTAAGGTGTTCTTCAGGAGGGACAGGGAGGAGTGGAGGTCAGAGAGTAGCTCTGAGCTGAATCTGGTTTATGTGTTTTTGAAAAGGCGGTGACAACTTTGTTGGATCCAAGTGTCTGCAAAATTTTCTTATAGTTCTGACCTGAGAAATGCCAACCGGTGTATGGCTCTGATTCAGTGCCTGCCTATGTTCACCTCTTCCACAACTGGTAAAAACTGCTTCAGCCAGGTAATGGGCCAAAATGCACAGATTCTGCAATTTTCTTAACTTCTTTGAGAAGAATGAACTTGTTCCCATTCTTGTTCACCATTCGGGCCATACAGCCCTCCGCTCCTCTGAATCCAGAGCTGGATATAGTACACTACTAACGGGGCTCCAGTCACCCCCCTGTATACTCACAGGCACGCAACAGGCAACAGCTGAGTCGTTCAGCTGTAGAGCAACTGCAGCAGGCCCTGAAAAATATAATTTTTTAACTTCCCACCATCAACAATTAATCCAACACAATTTCTGCTGCTAGCATGCATAAACCTTCCTCCTCAGAAACAGCTTTTAGGCAAGCCTTTCAGCTTAGAAGTTATACAAATGATTTAATGACTTTGTTGTATTTAAGATTGATGATGGTAGGATGTTGGTCTGGGTATCAACTTGTCATCTCAAATATGAAATTTGTACCTGTATTGTTAGAAGTTTTGGGAAAATATGGAAGTTTTAACAGTAGTTATTGTAGTTTTTTTTTGTTTGTTTGGTTTTTTTTGTTTTTTTTTTTCCCCCTGCTCTTCTGGTTCCCTGAGCCAGATAAGCTGGTAAGGCTTTTTGAATCTGAGACAGCTACTGCTGTTATGAGTACTTCTTAATTGCATATTTTGGAGAGGTTATAATGGCCCAGTGATTTCCTAGATTTGCAGGCCAGAAGGCATCACCGTGATCATATACTCTGACCTCCTCCAGAGATGTAGGAATCACTGGGTGAAATCCCGTTAAGTGGATTAAATAGTAAGTGTAAATTTAAAAAGATAATAAAATTTAATATTTCTTCTTGGTGCTGGTCCAGGACTTAAGGTAGTGAGGTAGTGCAGTGCGAATGTACCTGATTTCCATGTTTTCTCGCTATACTGTGTTGCAGAAGAGAAACCTTCTCTCACCATTTAGCAAATATCGGCTTTTTTTTTTTTTTTTCCCTGAATGCTTCTATTCTAATATGGAAATGTAATCCTGTTGGTGGATGTAAGGCTAGCCATGTGTCTGTAACAGCTCTGGTGTATCTTCCCTGTCATGGCTCTGCTTGTAGCCTTACACTCACACATATGTGACATATCACTTGGCAAAGATGATGGAGAGGACATGTATGACGCCCTCAGGAGCAGGTCTGGCACCTTTGTTTTATCTTCCAGCTTGTGTAAAACTGAACACACCCCAGCATGCCCCATTGGAAAGCCAGGGCTGCTTATGTACTTATGTCTCTAAGTCCTGCATTTGACTTTGTTATGAGAGAAGCAGGATTATTTTATGGTTTGTTTCTTCTGAGGAAGTATGGAATAGCTCTTGTGAGCTAACTCAGAATAAAAATGGTCCAGAATTAGTAGAACTGCAATTCTCACCTCTAAATCTTCAGTTATCTCACCTCCTATTTGTCCTACCTTTTATTTTTCTTCTTCCTCTTCTCCTTTTCTGCTCTTCTCCCTTGTGCTCTGGAGTATTCAGCCTGAATCTGAAAAAATGTTAAGAGTGATGTATGGAGTGTAAATACGTGTTTCTCTAATGACTTTTGGCCATAGGTAGTAAATGCATTTGCCTGAACAGCTACAAGTTTTAAAAGCATACAGGAACTATTGTTGACTATGCAAGTATCAAAGCCTATTGATTAGCTGCTACATGGGCCATAATAAAACTATAATTATTAATTATGATGGAAAAGTATACGGATGTCCAGGTAGCAAGTTACCATTTTTATTTTTTTCTCAATTTATTGCTGAAGCACAGCAGATAATTTGTAAGTCATCTTTGCATTTTGAGACAGGAAACCATCTACCATTCTTGCATTATTTCAGACTGAAGGGGCTGTCTTATTGTCTTCCCAATCTCTACTGCAAGAAATCGTTACTAATATTTGTGAGCTGTTCCACACAGAAATCACTGATTTTATAACCTCTGTAATATAGGAGAGCACTAATCTTTTTTTCAATATTAGGTCAAGTTGCTCTCATCTAATCTTGTGTGTTCCTTTCTTACCGTTTCTGTGCTAGAAATTGTAAAAGGAAGTGCTCTTATAAAAGATACATTTATTGAGGAAAGATTAGTTGTTTGTCGTTATTGACAGCGCTAGGGATATGAAACATGTTTTCTAAAGCCATCGGTTAGATCTCTTCCTTTCTTTACGGCTACAGCTATAAAATACAAAATACATACAAACCCACTCTATTTTATACAATATCAAAAAGATAATGTGTGTTTAATGTTGAACTTCTAACAGTCGTTCTCTGTCAGATGAACTATATATGCTTTCTGATATGATAAATCTATGAGCTTGGGTTGCTTTTCTCTGTATGGCATAATTTAGCCAAAGCACTGGTTTGTGAATAAAATAAGTACTGGCACAAAATAAAATATTGGGGGGAGAAAAGGATTATTTCTACTCAAAGTGGATAAACACCAGTACTCCTCTGTAAGCGACACACAAGCCTTTTTGTTCATGTATCATGTATACAAGAGAGCTTCCAAATTAATTCTCTTGTCCTCTGTGTCCTCAAAGGAGCTGTTATTTTAGAAGAAGATTAAGCTACCTTTAAAACTCAGAGCTTGAGATTCAAGATCTTCTTATTTTACTCTTCTGCATATTTTTCTCTTCCCTTCCTCTGTCCCCTCTCAAAAGAGGTAATGCTGGAAGTACTCATTATCTCAAATGAATGAAATTAATAAAATTTCTGTGCAAGTACCGAGGAATGGAGGAGCTGCAAAGGCATTCTCCTCAATAAGGAGGTGATGCAAAAGCACTGATATCAATATATGTTCTTTAAGCTTATGGCACAATATTAATTTTCTTTTGCATTTGGGAGAGGCCCTTAGCTGGAATAAATCTGCAAAACTGATTTGCAATGAGCCTGGTTGTGTCGGCTTGGACCAAGAGATCCTCTGTCTGTGGCATCGGTGTGATCTGCAGATCTGGCTACTAATTCCTGCTGACCAGTGATGCTGGACTTTCTTTTGGTAAGAATTATAGTCTTCTGGAAACAGGACAGCTTATGTGTTGAGTTACAGTGCCTCCATGTCACCATGAATGGTTTTGTTATAATATCTTTATGCAGAAATACAGCCTATTAAGCCTCCTTTGTTGTACCTTTCTGTTTTTGCCTCCAGGTGTTGCCTGTTGCTAGAGGGGACAAAAACAGCTGTGGGCACAGCTGCAGTGGTTTTACTTTATATTCAGAGTTTAAATTCAGGCTCAGAGCCTGAATTAAGTGTATAGTTACAGCTAGGCTTATCTTATGACAAACTGTTCAGGTAGTTTGAAGTCAGGATAATTGCTACTCATGCTCCACAGAGATGCTTTTTCCTAAAGGCCTGGACACGCTGCTCTAGCCTAGGGAAGTACAAATAGGAGTAGTGATATTGTAGTTACATTTTTTTTTTCTGCCCTGTGAATTTTTCAGAGTAAAAAGAGTGGAAAATAATGATTTTGGAGCCTCATACTTTCCTTTTTAATATTGATAGGAAACCTGAACTAATACGGCAATTAACTAACCAATTTTTTTTTCACCTTTTCTTTAGAACCTGGGCTTTAATAATGATAAGAAAATTCAAATAAACTGTGTATGAGCCCAGCTCTCTTCCTAGATTTTATTTCTTTTCTGAAGTCTTCCTGCAGATGGTTTACCTGCCTTCTGTGCACAATGGAGTCTAATAAGCTGCATTTGCTCCAGTGACTTGTCAGTAATTCTCTTGCAGGCTGTGCGCTCCACATTCCTGCTAATTAAGAATGGTGGCCTCGTCTTTCTCTTTTTCCTCCATTTCTTGCCACATCTATTCTTTCCATCCTCCACGTGTGCTTTGTTACATTTTTGATTTAGATCATTCCAGCTACTTTAGAAACGTGTATCCTTCCAAACCATATTCTTCAACTTATTTTTAATAAGCTGCAGTTACCAGGCTGAACCTTCTGTCCTCTGAATGTTTTTGTTCATCCTGTTTTCAGTACTGCACATCCAGATGAGGGTCCTAGAGCTGATAGAATAAGGAAGGTGAATATGTGCTGTCATATTCTACTTTGTTTTGGGGAGGAAATTTTTTGTTTTCTTATTCTATCAGATATTAGTGCTGGAACAGGCAATCACAATACTGATACCGTTCCCTATGCACCTGACAGCTGTAGCAAGGCTGGAGAAGGTGCTGCTTGAGATGCTAAGGGTGTCTTTGACAAGTAGGCTTTTTTTTTTTAAGGAGAAGAAAGTACTCAGCTTTTTTTTTTTTTCTCATCTTGGGTAGACTGCAAGGCCCTAGTTCCATATCTGGTTTACATTCCTTTCATCATGTCCTCCTTTCCATCTCCATTTATGAGACTGCTCTCCTCTGCTACTCTCTCTAGAGCTTCTTGGGGATGTATGTAAGAACTATGGTGGGCAAACGCTGGATATGAAGGAAAGATGTTATTCTGGTGAGTAACTGATGCTTTGTTAATGATGGAGGTTTTCTGTTTAAAAGTACACAGTGAGCTTTTAAGGCGTAGTTACATCTTTGCAGTAGAATCCTTCTGTTAGGATTACTTATGTGGGCAAAGGATTTTAAAAATTATTCCCTAATAGAAACATTTTCAACAGAGAAAATGGATTTGTCGGTGTACTTGAGATATGTTTATAATACCGTTACTGTACATACAGATGTATTAACTAAAGCTGGACATTCAAATATGACTCTCGGTCAAGGTCGAGAATGGGAGAACTCTGAAAATCTAAATTTATAGTTCTTTGTGCAATCTTAATTCTATGCATACTGGATTTTTTCCAGCTCTTATTGTCCAACACTGAGCTCTTCTCTTGCTCAAAGCCCAGTGTTTGGAAAAGCAGTTCAGATCATGGAATTTGAAAAACACGTCATAATCCTGAAAGGGTAGAATAAAGACTGTGTGGCAGCATGAAAGTTTGCCATTTCCTAAGCTTAAGTGTGTGATTTGCAATCTAAACATTTTAATGCAGTTTATTGCATGTCATTTCCTATTTATTTTGTTAAAGCAAAGAGAAAAATGATTCTGTTATAAGTAATTGCAGAAGCTCTTATACGGCTTATCATCAGGGTCTGAGAGCCTACCAGACTCTGAAACTGTGGGAGAAAAGTAGTCTGCGCAAGCTGAGGTTTGTCATTTTTTTTGTAAGAAGGGACATTTCCTCTCTCTGGGGTGCTGCTGGAGATGGAGGAAGCAGCGGTGAGGACATGAGGTGCATCTGGGTGTTCGTACTTGGCTCGCTCCGTCGCCAGTAGGGTCGCTGGGTAGGATGTTCAGCTGGCGTCTGCTGGCACGTTGGCTGTGCTGACCCAAGAAAAGCAAACAGAAAATGGTGGCTTCTGGAGTTTTGAGAACTCTAGAAGAAGGGAACAAACTGACTGTCATAACTTCTTTCTCACCACGGTATCTGTTTATTATTTATGTACATTGAGAAAATATGAGATGATTAGTGGAGAGGATATTGATTTTGTATTTTGATATTGTTGAATTTTTCTGTCTCTTATAAAAATGTGCACTATCGCTGTTTCTTTCATATAGCAACATTTCTTTGATACAATTAAGAAATGAGTTTTGCAGAATTTAGAGTATTTATATTTTCTTATGTCCACAGACAAAATACTACTTTTTGAATAAAATGTTATTTGGGCTCCTGTCACGTCACTGATAATTGTTATTAATGGAATATGTGTTACTCTTCCTGGTAGAGCTGCCAACCCAAAGAATAAAAGTCTAAGGAAGTAGAATTAATAACTCTGTTGCAATGCATCATATAGATAAGCCAGTAATTGCAAGGTCAGATGGCGTACATAGATAGGTGGTTAACTGGTTATGCTGTAATGAAAGTACAGACCTTTTACGTATGTTTATGAATAATGTTTCTCATAAAGACACTAGATTGATTGTCTACAAAGACATCTTCTGAACCAGAAGTGATCAACAATCATGGTAGTGAAATATTAGAGATAAATCTGTGAATCCATATTAGAAGTACATCTCAAGACCTTATAACTTGCTGCTAAGTCATTTCTTATTCCAACAATGAGATAAATGAAAAATTCTGATAAAAGAATGTTCCATTTTTTTTTCTGTTAACATATTTACCAATATCTTTAAAACTGATATGCCTTCTCTGTAGCCTAAATGAATCAAAAGAAAGCTTCAAATCACTGACAAAAGGGGAAGTTATAAAATACATAGTGTGAGTTTCTCTGAGAGAATCAGTATATAATTATATTTTTGTGTTATAAGAGACACAGGAATTAGATTTGTTGGTTTCCTAGCAACTAAGGGTCTCAGGATTTTAAAGCTGAAGATCAAACTTCTATCACCTGCTTAGAAGTACAGACAGATGTGTATTAATAAAAACAGTTTCTGAAATAATTTCAACGTAAGCCACTGAAGCACTTTATACTAGTCTAAAAATAATAACACCTAGCTTTCTAGATTGATATCAACCCTAATCACGGGCTGTCAATAACTAGCGTCTTTCTCATGTTGTTCAAGATATTTATCAAAATCTGTTAAATATGTCCTCTGAGACTTTTCAGAGGAAAAATATGATCAACTATTGGGAGAAAGGAAGTTGAAACTTCAGAAAGAATAATTTTTCTGCTTTTTGTATCCATCTAGTAGTGTCATTTTAAACTCCAGTTTGTTTTTAGTCCTTTCTTGTGTTAGTCCTTTTTTATGCTTTGAAATTCAGACTCCAGTTTGCTTTTTTTTTTTTTCTAAAATACTTTGCAGTATTAGCACATACAGCTTCTGTGTAGTAGCTTCCCTAGCAGTATGTTTCACTAGTTAAATGCAGAAATACTCTTCAGGATGAAAAGATGGTCTGCAATGACTACCCCCGTAATTATGATAGTCTGAACGTAGGGGCATTCACGTCACACGTCTCCTAGCAGGCACTTAAGCTCGGTGCAGTGCAGGTACTTCCAGCCGTTCCTTGCAATGACCCTGGTTCCTGGATGTGGATCAGTGATGCTTTCCGTGGTGCATGAAGCGCTCTGCAGAACATTCATACAAGTGAGCCCTCTGATTTCAAGATGGCAAATATAAACTGGGTGATGGATAGTGTTTTCATGAGTTGAGTTCTGGGTTGATAAAAGTGGAGGCTTGCACTTGACACTTTATTCTAGCAGTTTGAAATGTAGACTGCAGTATTCTCAAATGAGAAGTAGCAAACAATAGGTAGGCTGGAAGAATTTATGGGAAACAATAACGAAATAATGCCAAATGACTTGAAGTCATGACATTTGTAAATGGAAGAGAGCGCTATATTTGATGTATACAGTTTTGGCCATTAATAAGTAGTTTTCAAATCTACTGGTGAGGTAGAACAAGGACCTTGACATTTTGCATGAACAATAGTTTTATCTAGAGGTAAATAAGTAGTGCTAATGTGTTTTAGGATCATTACTGAACCATATCAGCAATTGGTTTAAGCTTTCAAAGTATTATGGACTGGGGCAAATGGTTTCATAGTTATTGCAGATTTATTATCTCTTTTAGTTCTGGAAGCAGCTGTAGGATATGGAACGTGGGACATAAAATCTGATCTATCTGAAATACCTTTCTCTTCTCGGTGGTGCAGCTCATGCTCCTTTTTATGGTTGTTGCTTTTTATATTGTGTCTTTTCATCTGAATCTGAATTTTTTTCCAGCCTGATCAAAGCCACTTTCCCTACCCTGAGAACACACTCAATTTTTGCTTTTGGCACAGTTGTGTATGGCTCCTGGGCTGTGGGGAAGGCGCTGGAAGCCTACGGGAAGGTAGGCAGGGTGCTCCTTTCCTTCCAAGTTGAAATTACACTGTTGTGTATTTGTACGGTGTTATGATATCTTTCATACTATGCAAAGCATTTTCTGGTGTCCCCCCGTGTTGTATGGACAAGCTGATAGTTTGTCTCACTTGTCACCACCACATTGATCCACTTTAGACTCAGCTCCTCGGTTCAGTAGTTTTCTTCTCTTCCTTGCAATTCAGTGCATTCTTTTAATTTATTTATTTTATTATGGGCAACTAATATCGTTGAAAGCTTTTGCAGAAAACACAATAAAAGGATGGCAAAGTCTATTTCTTAAATTTCTGTAATACTAGCAGTATGAACACGGTATTAATAAAGGCTGTTTTCATAAGGAAACACGGGTACTTTGTGGCAACAACATAGCTTGCCTTTATTCATTTACCTCTGCTCATGCGTAAACACAGCTGATATTTTTCTTGACTTCTAGTCTAGCTGAGAAACCATAATTTTGCCCAGACAATAAGGTTTTTACCATGCCAAAGCTGCTGTTATGTTGCCCTTGAAACTTTTAACAAACTGGGTGCCGGGAACTTGGCCTGAGGATGCAACACTCCCTACACAGTAATGTGAACTATTAAGCAAATGGCACAAAGTAATGTTCTTTTGCTGAGCAAAAATGCTCTCATTTAGGTAAAATTTTAGCCTGCTGTTGGCTGTTACAAGCCAAAATGGCAAAGAGAAATAAAATGTAAAAGCAATATGAGTTTGAATCAAATTATGATAAGAGTCAGATGGTGCCATTACACTGATATCCCCATAGGCAAACATTAGTAAAATTTGCCGTAATGGTATGCTGAAAAATAATTCTCTGGTGGGAAGGACACTGAGATCCTAAAATCAACATTTAACTCTTTCACAAACCTCAAAAAAAATCAAAGCTGGACACTTAAGCACAGAGGAACGCCACTGAAACCAGTGCATGCGTGCTCCACTGGATTGGAGCTATGAACTGAACTGGACGTGTTTCCGCAGTGAATCGCTTGCACTGGAACCGGTAGCGTTGTGCCTAGACATGCAATGGTATTGTACAAGTGACCAAGAGAAACATGGGTGACACAACAAAGCCCTGCCAAAAGGGAAGAGGGAATCACTGATGCTGTTGAGCTCCTACCGATGCAAACAACCCCATCAAAAGCCATCAGATTTCTTGTGCGAGCATCTTGATAAGTGAGGAGTTTGCAGTCTGAGCCATAAACATGAGTGCTGCTTTGTACTGCAGGAATACGTAGAGTTAAATGAGTGTAACTAATTCAAGTATTGTGGAGTATGGTATCTGGGCCTTTTACTTGATTTTGGTGGTGTTTTTAGCTGCTTAAAAGAATTCAGGCATGCATACATTCTACATCTGCATGTTCTACTTACAGCAGGAATGTTTGGTCGAATTAGATAAATTTTCAGAGTGGATGAAATTCTACAGATTTATGAAGGGAAAATGTATCCTGGTGCAGTCCTACAGGCATTTGCGTGTCACTTTACAGGTAGGACAAGGACTTGAGGAAGTGATGAAATCTGAAGCACTGGTCACCAGGCAAATATTTGAGAGGTTTGACTTCTGAGCTGCGTAGCTTCTTCATAAGCAATTGGCTGCCTTTGAGCCTCTGTTCCTGCATTTGCCATCTGTGTTCTCTAAATACAGCCTGGCTTCCCTGGGGTAAATGCCATTTTTCTCTTCTTTGCGCAGTGCCTTGCAACAATGAGACGTCATTCCTAGCTATGTTAGTGGTATAAAAATTTTTTGAAGAGAAGCCTAAGTTGGATGTGATAAAGGCACTGGCATTGCACAAGTCACAAACCTTAATTGGAATAACTACCTCTTAAGCTATTTGTTCTTCTTTGATGTTTTATTTAATTGTTTTGTATTTTTGCATCATGTCTGTTTCTCAGGGGAACCATTAAGAAATTATTTTTTTTTCCCAATTTTAAAGTTATGGTTCTTCATAACTTACTAGAGAACTGTCTGGGAGTTCCTGCAACTCTTTACATTGTCTATTGAACTTTTCTGAAAAGGGAGATAAAAGACTTACAGAAACAAGTATTATTTTCTATAGAAAGTTGTGAACCCCCAAAAAATAAACTGGAAGACTGCCTACCTATAGAAAACTAGAAAAGACACCCTTTAGTTCTTACATCCCTGACATCTGCCATCTCATCACTGTTTTGTGAGAGACTGCCCAGAGCTTATTAAAGACCGGAGCATTTTATTCTTCACATTATTCCTTGCCTCCAGCTTAGTGTGGTTTACAGACTGATGGTGAGTGGTGCCCCTGGACTGTGTCAGCTTGGGAGGATTTTATTTGCCTTGCTTTTGTTTGCTCGTACCTTCTGTTTGTAACAGGCTAAATGATCTGTCCTGATTCTGTGTTGCTTGAGGAGCCTCCTCGCATGGTACATAAGCAAAGCATCCTATTAAGTCGTTATTATTTATTAGTAAGATATGTCCAAGCATTTCAGAATAGCCAGGGTGAGAAGTGTTGCGGTTGGCCCTGATTCTCCTCAGCCTGTCTCAGGCTCCACGGGCCATCCTCCCTCCCAGCATGACCAGGATGTTGAGTATCCTGGACCTTTGGAATATGACAAAATGTTATTGACTGTAATTCTGATGTGCCAGGAAGGGCTGAATTACCCAATAGGAAGGAGGGGGCTAGAAAGGATGTGACAGCCACACAAGAGCGATATGTTCTGGTTCCTTCCCAGAAACAAGAGATCATCTCCCCGCTCCACTGCACACCTTTCACGCATGTGTGATTCCCATGAGCTTACTGTCTGTCTTCTGGTTTGAAGCATCCCATCGAGTATGCCAGGCTCTCTATGGTCCTGCCAGAGGAGAGAGAGGATTTCCATTAATCTGCAGTATCTGACATGGTAATAGGACTCGGAGGATTTGCCTCTTTCCCACGCTCCAGACAGGTGCTTTTGGAAATGCTGCTTTGCTGTTGACCTTACCAAGTATCACTTCTAAGAGTTACGTGAGGGAATTTGAAAACGCCTAGCGGGGTTACGTTTCCATGAACAGCACGCAAGTGCAGACGCCTGTACCTTTGTGGGTGACTTAGAAAACCCTGTATTAGGTTCTGAGGTCACCTTGAAAGCAGAAAGTCAAATTCTATGTTTAATCTCTGTGTGTTTTGATATTCTGTTTGAGCTGTATAACTATGCCATTTGCGCATACATTCTCTCAAGAATTTGTGCAAAGTAGTAAGGAAAAACATGTATTTCAGGGTGAAGATTGTAGAAAAGCGCCTTACTGCTCTGTGAGATAACAGGAGATCTAGGGGAAAGCATCTGAAGAAAAGTTTTTTCTGTCTTTGGACACCTTAATCCACATCTTGCTTCACCTTGAAGATACAGATGAGTGTGTGAGCAACTCTCTGTCTGACGAAGCCTGGATGCCCTCCCGACCGGAATAATTCATGCTAACTGTGCAAAAAATTGTGCTTATTTAGGAGAGTTAATAGCAACAGAATGATGGAGACCTACTTTGAAATACAGCCTGCATTAATAAAGGTATGGGCATTTACTGGTGTCAAGCTAAATGCCTCTTGTTTTTTATGGAATGCTTATTCTGAAACACAAGGAAAGTAATTTCCCATTGTAAATTTTTTTTTTCCGAGTATCTATCAAATTACGTTGTTGAATATTTGCAGAGCAATAACTCAGGATTGACTGGTGGAAATCTTATAATCCAGGAACGTGACCCAGCACAATATCATCCTAATTTCCTCCGTGAGGATTAATTCTGCTGTTCTCTTCCTCCATGACAGTGAATCGAGCATGTGGCAGATAGTGCACAGTAAATGCATCCTGATCTCCCCTAATCTTTGCAAACAGTTTCAAGTGACCTTTTTGTTGAATGTCCTTTAAAAGCTTCTAGGATATTATCAGAAATAGCCAAAGAAATTACTGACAAAGCAAGTAGGACTCAATTTATTCTCAAGCTTTGCTGTACAGCTCACGTCCTTGTGATGGAAAGTTTTGTCATCTTCACTGACTCAGCTTGTTTATGTTTTCTCTGGATTAATCAACTGTTTGTTTAGTTTTAACTAAACTCAAGTTGAAGGAATGCTAAAGGAAGAATTCCTAAATGTGTCATGAAACAGACTTTCTGCTATCTTGTACGCTGGAGAGCCTATATGCCAGCATGCCCTGAGTGTAAACCTCTGCGGCACAGTGTTTCA
The DNA here is from genome assembly GCF_036417535.1 of Chlamydotis macqueenii. Taxonomy (NCBI): domain Eukaryota; kingdom Metazoa; phylum Chordata; class Aves; order Otidiformes; family Otididae; genus Chlamydotis; species Chlamydotis macqueenii. Next base: position 4,842,531 of record NC_141566.1, read on the forward strand.
CACCTTCCTCCCTTACTACAGCTTCCAGAAGGTGGTATTTCCAATATGGGCACTTTATTGGCCTTTTCACCTGTGTAAATTGACTTTATTTTTGCCTGACTAGACATAATTTTCATTTTTGGGCAGGCAGACCATTTACCAGAGCCCCCCAGATGTCAAACACTTTGGGTCACTCTGGTGTCCACGTGAGGCCCTTACAGTATCTGTGTGTGCAACAAGAACACTTGTGTCAAGAAAACACTTCATCAAGTTCTTAAACACCTGTGATTCTACCTAATAAAGTCTCTGTAGCACATAGCTTTTATACTAAAGTTAATGATGCTTTAAAGCAGCACGGTAGGTCTGGGCTCTGGCTGAAACAGCTGCTATCAATTTCCCATTGTGCTGTCGGTTTGCCGGTTTGACAATCCCTCCATGTTTCCTTGATCTCATCCATCATTTGCTCATGGTGCTTTACAACAGTTGTTGTCTTCCTACCAGCCTCTAATTTCACCTCTGTAAATTCCTTGCATGGGTTGTATTTATCCTGATTGAGAATTCATTACAATTACTCCTGCAATGGAGAGCAAGTTATAAAAAAAAAGTAAGTCTCTTTCATGTACTGTAGCTTATCTGAAAACTATCAAGGAAACCAGAGAAAATGGGACTTTGTCATAGGTCCTACAGTTCAATCCTTCCCAAAAACTTTGTCAAAACACTCTAATACTTATTACACTGGAAAGAACTCAGTTTGCTCAGCTGGGGCCATACTCACTTGCTGACTCCCTCTTTACTCATGCTTATATGAATCAGGTGCTCATCTAGCCAATCTCTCAAGATTTTGTAACCATGACAGCTGAATACCACTGTTCTTGGTCTTGTCTAACCCTCTTCTTTCAATATATAGGGTTTGAGAAATTCTATGGAGAAATTACAGGATGTAACTCCCTGTTGTCAGCAGATGACAGATGAGGCAGGAGCTGTTTGAGAGCCGTCCCTTGCACCAGCCCATCTTTGCCCACGAGGTCTGTCCAGGTTTGGCACACTCATGTGCAAGAAATGTATCTGGTTTTTTTTTGTTTTTTTTTTTTTACACTTTATTAGTCATGTGGCTCTCCCAAGGGGATGCAGAGCGGGGCTGAGCCTTTTTGATGGTTGTCATGGTTTGGACATCTCTGCGCTGGTCACTGCCTGTGTTTGCTGAAGATGTTCCTCAGTGAGCAAATCAGTGTTGGGATGTAGAAGCAAAAAGTGATGAGATCATAATTTGAAAACTATTTCTTATGGTTAGTGATCTTGTAAATCCTCCAAATTTATTTCCTGTATTGCCAGAGTAGCTTTCTTCCCCTTGCTTTTCATAAGCAATTTTTAAAGTGCAGTCTTTGCTTTGGTTTTCTTGATGAGATTACTGCAGCGTTCAAGATACCTGCTGTTCTAGATCTTGTCTGCGCAAGCGGGATAACCTACTGGGGATTTTTCAAAGGGTTTCAAATGAGTTATATCTCTGTCAAAAGTAAAAGCTGATTCTGCATAGTTAAAATACACAGAAGGTCTGTCCCTCATCGAGTTATTATACAATGACTTGTATTACGTAAATGTGTAGAGCACTTTTCTGAAATGATGGTTTAAAAAGGCACTGTTTTACGGTGTCTGATCTAAAGTCTGCCCTTTGTCCTAAGCAAATCCCAGCAACTTGCAAGGAGGTTTCCCTGACTTTGGCTTTTCTTTCTTTTCTGGTTTTTTTTTTTTTTTTTGGCTCACTTTGTGAGAGAAAGGAGGACACATCTTTCACATTTTTCTTGGTCACTTCAAATCCCATCAATACCTTTCTGCCAAGCAGGGCTTTGAGGTGGTCCAGAACAATTTTCTATTCATCTTCCTTTCCTGTCCGAGCAGTTATTGACCTTCTTTCAATCCTTCTCTTTGATGATACTTAACCTTGTCCCTTGCATGTTTCTCTGTCTGATTTCTGGCTTTTTAATAGCCGCTTAGTTCCACGGCTTCTCAAGTGTGAGTTTGGCGCTTCATTCATTGGTGCAGCTTTCATCTTCTTTCTGATTGCGGACTGTAATAACTTCCCATTATAAAAGCAGAAATATTATCTGATTTTACTGTGCCAACCTTCTGAGCTTAACAGTTCTTACAGATAGTCCCAATTCTTCATTTATAGAAGTATTTTCCTATTTCCTTAGGCCTCCTCCTTCCCCTGCACTCCGCAACAGGACTCTTGTTGTGGGGAACTTCCTCACCTCCTTAAATAGAACAGAAGTTTTATGGAATTGCTATAAGCTGTCAATAAAGCTGCTTCCAAATGAGAAAGAGTAACAAGAACCTGCTTATGTGAATCGAGATTCCAAATGTTTCCTTTGTATTTTGCATAGGCTCTTATCCACAACTGAATTACACCCAGTTTTGAGTTTCACCAGAGATTTCTTTTCAATGAAGAGCTGAGCCATAAGCATGACAAGTTAGTGTCTGTTGAAGCTGGTGGAATAAAATGGGGCATTTATCTGCAGGTTAGGGAGGAAGCCACAAGCCGTCATCTGCTTAAGACTCAAGGCAGCTGCGAAGGGAGCAGAGACCATCAAGGAGAGGTGCACCAGGGTACCTGCTGCCACCGCATCTCTGCGTTGACTTCTAGCTCAGCATTACTTGCAATGTCACATCTCTTAAGTGGCTTCCAGAGGTTTCAAAATTTTCTTCTGCGTTACTCAACAGCAAATGCGTTTCTAGACCCCTCTGCCTTGTTTCCACCTGAGCAATAACTTTCAAAATTAAGTTCCCCTTTTTTTTCCCCCTAAATATCATTTATTGATATAGCGGCAACCTTTCCTTTAATTCCACTGCTTCCCATAAAGCTCAGGAGTGCAAAGAGACAGCTTCAGGCTGAGGCAGAAATGCTACCGTTTTGTTTGACTTAATCTATAGAAGTGGCTCCTTTAATGAAGACTAACACAGTGGGCCTCCTAGAGAGCTATTTGGTTAGATACTGAGGAAACACAAAAGGCTCGTTATCATGCAAAGTGAAAATCAGTCTTGTATGCAGGGGAGAGTGTACTGCTCCTTGTGTGCCACAGAGACCCATCAGTCCTGGAGTAATTTGCGCTCATCAGGGAGAATCTCGGATCTGCTGTGATGATGTGCTGAGGAGTTAACAATTTCCTTGGCAGGTCACTTTTAACTACTTTCCCTATTTATCTGGCAGAAGGATAATAGGTGATTGATGTCTTAGAGGAAGGAGTCAGGCTGAAGAGCACAGTCCAAACAACTAGTAATGAATATATTTGTACATTTTGTTTCTTACCTTTTTATTTCCACATGCTACACTTTGATGATTATAAAGTAAGTCACCAACCCTAAGACACTCATTGAAGCACCCTTACTGGACTTTATTCTTGTTTTCCGAAAATATCTTTGTAAGCAAGGCATGCCAGAAAGACAGTGGGCTCCTAGTGTAACTAAGGCTCCTTTCTACCCACAAGTAAATGGTTGTTTTTATCTCTCCTGATGGTGAGAGTGGGCTTCATCCTGCAAAACCAGGTCACCTGCTCCATTACTAAATGTTCTTCTTAAAAATAGCATCTATCTGGCAGATTTCATTGAATGGGCACCATAGCATCACCTGAGATGCCTATAACTCCATTTCTCAGAAGAGAACAGGGATTTTAATAATGCAGATATTTTTTAAAACTTAATGAAGCTGTCTATCAAGAATAAGGAAATACATTTGTTTACTCACTAAAACAAATTTCGCAAATCAACTCAGAAAAGTGCTTTGCTGTTCCTTTATAATGGTTTAGCTTCCCAGAATGTGTCACAGATAGGTAGAACTGAGGGACTTCTACAGGGAAACGCACCTGGTGAACAGGCTTCTTCCAACTTTCCTAAGCACGTGCCGTGCTTGTAAATGGTGTGAGATTGAAGTAAGATAGAAGAGCTCTGGAGCTTGCACAACACAAGAGCAGAAATGGATGCATTTTTAAAAGCTGCAGAACTAAAGAAAAATCTTGTTCTTTATAGCTGACTGAAGTTCCACTTTCCCCGTACTGTCTTTTACTAAACTTCTGCTAAAAGCTTGAACCCCCATGACCTGGTTTATAAATAGATCCCTCTCTCAGCTCTACCTGTTCCAAGCTCATGGCAGACTTTCCTAAAGCTCCCAGGTTTTTGGCACACAGGTATCAGGATGTTCAGAGGCACCTGTTGATATGGCAGCCTTAAGCCAACTGAAATACAATACCATATGCCAGATGAGAACGTAACCTCTTTGGCTCAAACTTTGTAGAAACGTAAGTCTGTTTTGACTGGCTTCCAGAATATTGTTGATGGGCCTCAATATGGGAACTGGCTGAAGCACAAAGCAAGTGTCTTGTCACAGAAGAGTTCTTGTCACAGTCTCTAATCATCTTCTTGGAGACAAAATTGTAGTGTTTCAACAGTTGAGTTTTGCCATGTGAAATATTTTTTAATGCTTAGAGCCAAATCCTTCAGTTTTCCAGTGGACGAAGGTCTGACTCAGCCAACCCAAGTGCTAGATACAGAACCATGCCATGTGGCTCCGTCCTGGCTCGTGTGATCAGGATACAGCCCCACAAGATGAGGTATTCCTTCCAGGTTCCAGGATGCACTTATTCTTCAGCAGGTTTGAAGGTTTCCTGGCATTCCCAGAGGATCAATGTCACTGTGACCTAATTTACATTGTCAGCATAGGTCTTTGCCTGAGCATTATGATTGCCAATGAATACAGATGGCAAAGCCATGACAGAAGTCTAAATATTTTTCCAAATATACATAAATTCCACACCGCCTGTCTGTGGAGGGAACTGTTCCCATGTAAATCTCTCACCAAGTATAACTAATTACTGTCACACTGTCTTCTTTGGGGAGAAGAGATTGCCTTTCAAAAGAGGGGAACTGCAGAACATTCAAGAGAGATTTTTGAGTTTTTAAACGTTTGGACTTTTTGGCTGGTGACAGACCTTAGATTCGAAGTGCTGAGCGAGTTGCAGAGGGTGGCAACCTGCGTGGGGAAATCAGCTGCGGTGTTAACGCACTGGTGACGTATCCCCGTGGGAGAGCCGCGGAGCCGCTCTGCTGCTGGGGACTTGTAGAACATTTCTCTGACTTAGTTTAGAAACACAATTCAGGGAGCAGGTATCCCACGGGGTTGGCCAGACGCTGAGTAAGACTTGCAGACTCAGACAGCTGTCATCTCAGTTATTTGTTAGGCACAGCAGCATAACCCCATCAAATGCAATTGGAACAGCATAGGTCAAACTATCAAGGTAAACAAGCCCCTGCTTTTGGCAGTTTAGATTTAGCTCCAATCACCTCTGTAGTGTGTTTCTTTAAAATGAAGTTGGTCCAAAGCCTTCGAAAAAAAACAAAAGCACTAACGATGCTGATAATTTCTTTTCCCAGAAAATCAATATAGGAAAGAGTTTGCTTGAAATGTTTGATTTTCATAGAGGTGCCTGCAGACTTCTTTATCTCAGCAAATAGCACCATGCACAGTGGGCATGTAGGAAACGTAGCCTCTCTCTCTTGTCACCTATCTTTCCAGGAATTAATAAATACCACCGTTTAGTACTTTCCATTTTGTGCCGTCAACATTTAAAATTCAGCAGATTGAATTTCACAGCAGGTTTGGTGTAAGCCTTTAATCTTAATAATGATCCCTTGATCTACCATGGTCCATCCAACTTGGAGGCTGTTAGAGGTCCCTTCTGGGAACTTTCAAGCTGTTTCTGTTTAGGTCATGTATATTTATTTACATGACTTTTTAACCCCATTTGATAACAGAAAAATATGATGCGATTTAGCTGCAACTATTGTTGATCATTTTCCAGAGAACTAAGTACAGCAGGGGAAAAGCAACATATGGCACCATTTTCTTTACTGATCGTTTATTATGTACTGTTGTGACCTCATCGGTGCCTTTGGCTGTACTGCTATAGGTTAAAGAAAAAAGCTTGTGTATTTTTCCCCTTAAGCTTTCAAACAAAAGCAAATGTGACCCGAAGGTAATTTGCGCATACAGCATACCACACTGAAAAGAGCATAATTTTGTCTGGGAAAATTAAATAGACTTTTTAGTATTATGTCTCTAATTAGATTTTAAATTTTTATTTTTATCAAGTTGGAACTCATCTTTCTGCGTTGCTGTTATATCTGTGATGAGAGCTCACATTTTCATCATGACAAAACTCCCTGAATTCAGCTAACAGCCTTTTAATTTAATACTAATATTTTGCCTCCATACTAGGATCCTGTGTAATTTCTAAGGTTGTAAATATTATTAGAATAGTTCCGCTATTCTGATATAGAAAGGAATGTATGGAATAGAAGAATGCAGCTAAATACAGTTTAAAACTTGCTAAATTGCTTTGTCAAATTGCAATCAGCATGGCTGTATAGCTGTCAGCAGAGGATAGTTAAACGTGAGCTTGAATGGATAATTCTAAGAAAAGACCAATGAAAAATCATTAATTCTAATAATTTACACCAAAAAGCCAAAGGAAATGAGGGGAAATTTCAGGAAAGAAGGTGCAGAGGATACGAGGCAAATGTTCCTCTCATTTATGGCAGGGTGGCTTTGTTGTCTCCCTAGTCCATCAGTGCCACACTACTGAGCTGCCGGTGGTAATTTGTCCCATGAAGATTAATGACCTGGGGAGAACAGAAGAAATTAGTTGGGTTTGATTTTTCAGACTGCCTAATTCAGCTTATTCCTGTGCAGAATTTTGAAAGCACTGGACCAGCACTTCGAAATGCAGCATCATGGGCATTTGGTAATTAGTGACTGTATGTATGAAATTTTTAAAGTGCTCTGATATGATAAACACATTAATTTCTGTGCTATTGATCACAAAAGCATTATGTAGCCAAAAGGTTAAGGCCCTGTTATGTGATCACATCCTGAGCTGTTCCAGGAAAAACCTGTTAGCTGTAAAGCAACATTAACTCTGGTGGCATGAAAAGAACGATATCTGGAATTTAGCTCCTTGTGTTCAATGGCCTGGAGAAGGGGCGGCTTGTGTGGCCGTTAGTCCTGGCTTCAACCTTTCCCACCTGGAGTTACAATGCTATTTCTAATTGAATTATTGGGAACCACCTACATCTTGTGTAATGGGCGTGTTACATACCCGATCCCCACACTATTTTTTATGAACTGACATATAAGCAGTGATGTATATACACATGCTTACTCTCACTTGATGAGAAATATTTTTGGTTTTCTTTTCTTTTTTCTTTGGTGTACACTGAAAAAAACCCAACCAACCTGTATTGTTGGCATAAAATAAATTAGAAAAAAACCCCAAAGAATACCCATGAAATCTACACAGAGACAAAGATTCATAATTCTTCAATATTCAACTTGATATTCTGTGGGCTGCTGACCTTTCTTGCATTATTAAAGATGCAGATTATACGGATACCCAGAACACACAAAAAAAGGGATTCAAGTCCAAACTGAAGGTGAGGTTATGAGGTTTTGATTTAATTGTATTTGAATAGTAGAAGCTGTCTTCTTGATGTTTATGATTGAAACTGTTTATTTGCAATTTTTCTGCTGATTGAAAAATAAAAATAAGAATGTGAATTCCTGCAAAAAATCTCAATTTTGTAGTCGTGGATGCAACTACTCCCAGGAGCTACTTTTGGGGAGCAGATTTAGAGATGGGATATTGACTGCCTTGAAGTCTCTGAGATTTGAGCTTGGGATTCTTTCTCCTAAAAAGCTCTGTTACAGAGAAAGTCATCATATGGGCAGTTGCAGTGCTGCTGTCACACTATTGCCAATCTGGCGGAACAGGCTGATGCTGAAAAAGTTTGTTGAAACACAGAAGAATAAAGATGGTGAATAGCTCTGGCTGATGTACGTAGAGAGTTGTTTTAAAAGCCTGAATGCAGTTGTGATGTAGAGAATCTAGTGTGTGGGTACCCCAAAGGATCTGGTAAAGAATGACCTTTTCATGGACGCTAGAAAACATGCTGGAGAGGAAATTTGGACTCGAAAAAGCATCAAGAACGACAACAATGTGAGTCCTGCAATGAGGTGTGTGTAGCAGAGGGGTTAAAGCTATGCCTGGGAATAAAAGGAGCTTATCTGGATGTTAATTGGATAGTGGTGGAACGTAAATGGGAAATGCAAAGAGTATGGGTTAGGGATTTTGTTGCTAGAGGAACAGTGGGAATGCTGTTGCCGAGCTCTGCAATAAAGACTAGTTGAACTTTATGGGTCCCTCTCGCACATGCAGTTGGCAGTTTCTTGTGCGATATATATAATTTTATAGACGGAAATGTGAGTGTGGGTGGATAAGTGGTCTGTTAGTATTCCACTCCAAATCATGCAAATGAGCACCAAAAACCTGATAACATACTTTATCAGTTAAAATCTTGGATAATTAATAATAAATTTGGTTAACTGTGTGAGAGTGATGAATCCTGTAGCACGTTTACAAAACATTTTAGACTGTTTGTCTGAGATTATTACAGCGCCATGGTGCTCTGTGTGTTCGGGGAATGCAAAGCACTGGAGCGTGAGGGACGTTATAATCCCTTATTTATACCCTGGCAGATCCCATGTAAGCGTCCGTTGTTGTTGGAGGCAACAGCCCTGGCGAGTTTAGCAGGTGCACTCACCATATGTCAGAGCCCTGTAACTGATCACAGACATATGTGCAAAAATTAGCAATAAAGCCATGCGAAGGCTGTAGTTCGATATCCTGACGGTGACTATCGTTGAGATTTAATCCTCTGCTGTGCTGGGCTTATTGTCTCTGCTGTGCCAAAGCATCTAAATGCGTGTTTAGCTTCAAGCCTGTCATCAGTCCTAAAGAAGTCAATGCAAAACTTGAGCCTTAAATACCCTGGACAGTAAACATTAGCACTGAGAAGGAAAAAATATATTGAGACTAGGATTTTTTTTTTTCCCCCTTGTATTCAGCCCCCTTGTTGGCCCTAGGTACTGTTCTTTAGGTACTGCCCCTGTTCTTTACATCACCCAGGGGCACAAAGGCATTTGTCTTCATTGTGCTGAGCAACATTTAAAGAATAATCCTTGCTCTAAAGCACTTAAGTCTGAAAAAAAAGAAAAAATTGAACTGGCAGATCACCTCTCTTTTAACTCCCCCCCGGGCTGAACTGACTGCAAGCACCACACATGGGCCTTGCAACCTTATCCTCCCTTCTAATTTTGGGAACTTTTTGAAATTTCCCATCATGTCCTCTGCCATAGGAGCAGAGAAGCTTCTTTTTGCTCTTCCTCCCCCATTTCTACACCATAGCTCTCCGCTTTCTGGATTTCGCCATTTTGTTGCTTCTTCCACTCCATACAGGCCCCTAGAGGCCCAGGCCACGGATTCTCTGTGTTCCCTTCCCTTTCCCCGTGACTTCTCTCTATTTTGAAGATAACTTACTGGAGTGCCTGGAGTTGAAGTTTTACAAGGAAAGATGAGATGGGACTCTTGTTACAGTGGTTATACCAAGCACTCCTCTCATGCGTAGGGCGTTACTAACTTCTTGTAGTCATGGCTCCGTGTGCAAAGCCATGGACGCAAATGGCTTGTGGTTTTCTGTTTTGTTTGTTTCCCCAACTTTTCTGCAAAATCAAATTGGTTCTTCTCTGTCATGCTTACCACGTTCCCAGAAATATAGGTTTTCTTCGGGTGCCAAGTATAAAGTTTCTACGTTGTATTTAAGCAGAGAAGTGCAGTAGAAGTGAGCATGAGACCTCACAAGTTTTTGCAATGCTAACGGACCAGTTACATGACTGGTAACAAGCATATGGACCACTTGTTTGGTTCGTTCCAGAGCTCTCATAAAATATCTGACAGAAAAAAAAAAAGAGAAAATAAAAGTGAAGCCAGTTTTTACCGTTCCTTAGCAAAGATTGTAAAACTTGCTGAGTTTCTAGGTAAAGCTACTGTGATATGCACCTGGGTAGAGATTTAAATTGAAGTTGATAAGAAAAGGCTTAGTTTTATTCCCGTGCTAGTAGAAGACTTAATCTATGTAAGGCAAGTAAAGTCTGTCCAGTTAAATTCAAGGGGTTTTGTGTTGAGCCCATAATTCATAAATGACTGATCCAATTAAGCATCTTTTTAAACAAACCAATCAAAAAAGAGCTGGTAGCTAGAGTCCAATATTAGCTATGTTCATCTGAATTTTGACCAATGAAAATGACAAGCAGAAAGAAGTAGTGGGAATGAAAGCTACATTTCTCACTGTTACAGCAAACAGATATTTCAGAGGAGTGTGTAACGCTGAGCTGGAGAGGCTCGTGAAAGAACTTCAACAGGCACAGTGTGTTTCCGTTGATGGGAATGATAGTGTTTTTTAAAGGTGGCTCCTTGTTATTTGATAATTTTTCAGACCAGATGACAAGGAACACAAGTGCATTGTTAAAAGCCTGCGCAATTATAGATGCTCAAATGCTTTGGTCAGATCATTGTCCTCATAATTAAGCATGCATGATGGCAATCAATGAGTAATGATAATGTGTAAAAGCCAATAGAAGGTCTTTTTAATTTGCTATTTGTGTATGCGTGTGTGTGTTATGGGACTTGCTATTAAGGAGAACGATGTCTTATTATTTAAGCTGTTTTACTGGATCATCCCTGTGTGACGTTAATTGTCCTTGGCAAAAACAGTATTGTGCTTAGATGATTGATTAATTTATTAGTTCCAAGATAGATTTGTACTTCTGTATTCAATTTAATGGAAATGTAGAGATTGTATTTTCTCCCTACCACGTTACCAATTTTCATGTTACTTCTTAGCCTCTAATGACACGAAAACCTTGAAATGAAAACATTTCTCAAAATCGATGTTCTCAGTGCTTCCTAACTCTGTTCTACTCCAACCTATGTACTTCATTTATTTTTTAAGCCTGTCTCAGGAATCCTTGACTCCTAAAGGCTTTGGATGAGAATGGAAACTCTTCTTTGAGTCTGCAAAATTTGTGATGCCATCCTTATTTGAAAAGGCCTTTTGGAACATGGACAATGTTGCTATTAGTGTATGTCCAACTCAATGTCACTGAAGCCAATGGGAAATGTGCTATAAAACTTCCACGGGCATGGGAAGAAACTTTGCATCCTTGCTCCCAGTACACAAATTTGTAAGTTTCCTTTGAGCAATTGGTGAACCTCATAGACCCTCTCCCTAAAAAGTATTGAAACACACTTTCAGGTGTATATAAAAAAAGTAACTAAAATGCACATATCTGTTTATACAGTTGTGTGTTATGATGCAGAGAAAAAAGTGTAAAGTATTTAGTGTCGTTGACTTTCTTGCTAAGTCTCGATAAGTTTTTGCTGGTGATATTTTATCTGAGTGATGAACACAATTAAACTGACAATATGTGTGATATTCCAGCTGTGACTGAAAGAAATGAGGTTATACTGCTTCTTAATCTCCTGTTACATACGGAAAGACCTATTTAGTATTTTAAAAAAATATTTAAAGACTGCAATAAAAAAAAAAAAAAGACTGAAGGGAACAAAACGTGAAAACCTCTGTGGATAAAATATTTTGTGAATGTGATGAGGAGACTAGTCTGTGCATTCAGTAGCTCATCATTTGAAAGCTATTTCTTACGGGTTAGTGATCTTGTAAGCTAGGAAAATGGGAACATAATTTTGTAAAATGGCTATCAGTCAGATACTGAAAGTGAAAGGGTCGAATTGCAGCTCCTCCTCTATAATCTGGGAGCTGGTGCATGCGAAACATCAGAATATAGCTCTTCTGTCTCGTAGCATTGATTTTGAGTGTGAGATGCAAACAGTACATCCATCAACTCATGTCAAGAACAGTGAAAAAAATCTTACAAGGACAAAATTTTCCCCTGTAGGGGAGGTAAGCTGCTGTAGAAGCTCTGTTTTGAACCCAAAACTAGAATGGTGAATTTTGGAGTTTTGCTTCGCTGTTCATATTTGGATGCCCCAGGCACCATCATTTGTTAGACAAGCATACTTAATAGATTTAGGCAAGTCACAAGAAACTCTCTTCTCCTTCATTGGAGTTCTGTATGGATTAATTATTTAGGGAACCGTGTACAGTGGACCAGCTACACTGATTTCCATGACGCTTTGCTGACTTTACTTCCTGGGGACATGACCTGATGTTTTTATAGCATTTTGAAAATATAACATTTGATGGCTGTGCAAGTAATTTTAAAATTTTCATTATGACCTCCAGATAGGGTACTGCTGTTGAGATTTTCTTTTAACAGGGTATTTGAAGGAAGGAAGCTTTATTTGTGCAAGGGTGAGGAGGATGGGACCCCATGGGGTACAGGTAGGATGGACTCAGAAGTAAAATGCAGAGCAGGAGTCGAAAGAGACATCTAGCTTCCTGCGGTCTGCTGCAAGCTCCTTGGATTGTGTGCTGCAGACGACTGGTATTTTACAGTTCAGTAACTGCAAATATGTGTGGGGTTTTTTTTAATTTTTTTAAAAACGAGTACATTGCAGGAAATCTAGAAGCCCTCAGTTGTCTTGGAGCCAAGATAGTTTCATAACTTGTAAAAATTGGCAATCTGAAAGCCAGAACAGCTCAACTGAAAAAGCTGGGGTTATTCACATTTCTGTGTCCAGTATGTAGAAAAAGTGGTTTGTAGGGGCTGTGGGACTGACAAAACAACACAGATTTTGGTCAGCACCCTCTGGTGTCAGGAGGAATTTTGGAAACATAGTGTTTTCTAGGGCAAGAGAATTTCTATTAAAAGTTCCTTGTAGGAGGAAAAAAGGCCAATTTACCCTGAATATGAACTAAGTAAATTCTACAATCTCAATATTTCAGGCCAATTGAAATTCTAAGTTTTGACCAGATCTATTTTGCATATTAGGTCTTTTGCCCTAATAATAAAGGGGAATAAAAAGCTAATAAAAGCTGCTTTTCAGGGCACTAGGAGAAATGTATAGTTCTTCTAAAAATCTTTAAATATTCTTGGATGAGAGATTCTCAGTCACAGGAAAGCAGAAGAAATACTTATTTTTCTCACTTCCTTCCAGAATATTTGCCTCTTCTCCTCTTTTCTTTTATTATGTGATTTAACTATTTTCTTATTATTTTCCTATAATTCTACAGCATGTGTAGGTTTTTTTTTTCTTTTCTCCAAGGGAGAAATATCATTTTTCAAGCAAGTGCCAGAAAGTTTCATTTTGGAAGTGCTAAAATTCAATGTTTACCTCTTTTGACAAACTTTCTATTTTTGTCAAAATATTTAAGCAGTTTTAATCACAGCTTATCCTTAGTAGCAAAACTGCTATTGGAGATTCACTCTACACCTGATCTGCAGCTAAAGAGGGGACTTTCTCTGCAATGTTCCTCAAGTATTTACATGGTACCAGCTGCTCAGGGGCAATATGCCTACCTACCACATCTTCAGTCCTAACCCAGAAGGCTGTCCTAAACGTCTTGCATTTCTTCAAGGGAAAATTAAACTGTCTCTCACTACCTGAAGAAATAGAAGAAAATCTGCTGGAGCAGGTAACTGATATTTCAAGGGATATTATAGATATCGTTAGCTAATTGAGATCCAGTATTGAAATAAATATACTTTCCTCAGAAGAACAGAAAGCAAGGCATCAGTTAAGGAGAAAGTTAGACTACAACAGTAAAATGAGAAGTGGGATCAAAGGGGATAGTGGAATTTTTTAAGTATTAAATGAATTTCTTAGTGGATTTGCAAAAAAAATGTATACTAACAATGTGCAGGCTGTCATCTGCCATTTACACATCATCGTAGGTGACTTCAAAGTCAGTGAGGCAATGGGTTTATGTGAACTAAGGAGATGCAAACCAACAATCTCTGGGACCAGCTAGTGTTAATCCTCAGTTCCCATGCAAGGCCACCAACACACCTATGAGTCCATGCCAAATACTGTGTTATGTGAAGCAGCAGTACTTTTTGGATATGTGCCACTTCCATGCATATGTCATCTAGAAATCACCTGTCTTGAAAACAGCAAATGCAAAAGAAACAGTATGACTGGGATAAAATAAAACAGGAACAGAGTAGGCCACCTCTTTTAAATTGTATTGCATACATTTCCACATGATGAGTTGATGGAAAGCCAAGAAATGACAGGAGTTATGGGATAGTGGGAGAAGAGGGGGAGAGGGAGAGAAACTTTCTGGAGATGAATAAAAGCAGAAGAAAAAAAAATAAAGCCAAAAAGATACAGGAGATGTGTGTTATAAGAAAGGCAGCGTGGTGGAAAGAATCACACAAGGTGAGGACTTTTCTTGGATTTGGGACAGTGCTTAAAGCCATGAATTATGTAAATGTCCTACGATGAGCAAATAACTTTAGACCAGTTAAAATGTTTGTTGATGACATATCTGGAAGGCAGAATGGAAACATGGCATGCTGAACTCAAAATACCGCAAGTCTCAGTTCTTCAGTGGAAACTGGTTGGATTATATTGGCTCAAGGTGAATGAAATGGAGTCAGACCAACACAAGACAGCAGGAATTCATGAGCCACCCTATGCAGATGGGCGAGTTAGAGCAGGCGAGCGTGGGAAAACTTTCGTGTGCTAATCCTCAGCATCAGCACTTAAATGGGGACAACGTAGAAGAGCAAGTGTACAAAGGAGCCAGAGGTCCTGGGCTGCAGCTGCTCACAGGCTGTTCCAGCAACTGAGAAATGGCGTCAGCGCTGCAGTCACCTGCCGGAGATTAGAGATGTCTTAACATGTGAAAAGCCAAAGCAAAAGTTGGTACTAGCATTTAATATAAACCGCTACATAAAACAGTTGAAAAAGCATAGCCAGCCTTGCTACTGTACGGACACGCTGGTTTTTGTCCTTTCAGCTTGCTTTTGCGTTGTCATTGGTATGGAGAGCTGCTAAAGTGAGAAATGCAAAAATAAGATACATGACAAATACTAGAGGAGACGGACTGCTACTGACTCTGCCTGAGGGAGATTTCCGCAGGGCTTGCCAGGTAGAGGTCTGCCTCCAACTGTTTGGATTTTCAAGTGTAAGTCTTGCCTGCGACAAGGTACAAAGTGCCTGGGGCAAATGAAGCAGCGGGACAGCGTTCCTGGGGTCGAATATATCAAAGTGGGTGCATCTGTGCTGTCATTTTGTAATGGTTCCTGCTTCACCATAGGGTCCTGACTCTCTGTACCCTTAATGCGCTGCTTTGCTGCATAGCATGCAGCTCTAGCAGCAAACTGTCTCCTCTCCAGATGAGACCATGCTACAGGTCCAAGACAGTCATGGCAGGCCCTGAGAACACCTGGGGTAGCTCCTTTCCCTCTACCCCCTTTAACTCCCACTGCTTCCAGGCATCCTGCATGCCTGAAGCCTTCATACCTCGGGAGAAACAGGCGGTACGGTAGGAAGTCCCAAATCTTGCAAGTTATTCCTTTCAACATTGGGCATTCAGCCTTGTTGAGCATTTTGCTGTTACACCTTTCTGTGTCTCCTTTTCCATCTTGCCATTTCTTTCTTTCAAAGAAGAGGCAAAAAGGGGGCTGTTCTGTGCGTCATCTCAGTGTCTCTGAGAGGCAATTTGGAGAAGGCCACTGTGTGGCGCACCAAAACCATGGGTGTTAGGATTTTTTAATTGTTTTTAAGCAGGCTTCTTTAAACCTCCAACTTGGCTCCTTGAGAAATATCTGGGCCTCTTGCTCTGCAATTAATTTAGGGGCAGCTGCCTTGAAAGGGAGTTCTTGGGACACCCATAAACTATTCTGTATCCACTGTGTTCCTCTCAGATGCCAGTCCTGATGAGTTAGTGTTAAGCTATACATCTCATCCCAAACCTTCTGGACTCAGGACACTGAGATATCCCCAGTGTTCTTCCTATTCACTATTTTTTTTTCTGATCTACAGGCAGCAGTGACTCTTTACTGATCTCCAGCCATAGTACAGCAGTTTACATAGACAGCTGGACTCAGGCAGTGTGGAGGGGGGAAAAAAAAAGAAGGAGTTGCCAAAGATGTAGCAGTAGATGGTTTCAGAAGGTGAGCGAAGCAGTGAGTTAGGAGAGCTTGTAGAGTAAAACTCTTACAGAGCAGTTTGGGGTGGTAAGTTGCTCATATGAGGCAGAAGGGTGAGTGTGCAGCTTGTGGCAGGCACACACCGCATGTGGATGCAGAGACTTGCAGGGTAACAGTCAGGTCAGTGGGTCTTCCTGCTGCAGGGATTTGGACAATACACAGTAGATGGTATTTCAGAGGGCAGTGAATACCAATTATGAACATTTCAGTGAATTATGAACATTCCAGCAATAGCAGGCTCAGGCCATGGGGCTGATGTACAGCATGAAACAGTGTTCTAGTGTAGACACATCTCGATGGTTTCTGACTCCCTTTTGTCAGCTGTATTGTGGGATACCAAAAGGAAAGACAGAAGCTAAAGAAAATAAGGTAGAAGTAACAATTAATTAGAAAGGCATAGCAGGGATAGTTTGGGGTTAGTTTTCTTTTCTTCCTTTAGGCCCAGAATATTATGTCAGTGAACTGAGAAAGGAAGGAAGCAGGGGTATGATGCCGTCCTTCTAGTGAGGAAGTGCTGGAAATTTGTCCTTAAGAGTTTGCCAGATTTTGGCAGTGGAAATACCAGTTTGTATGGAACCGGGTTGATATCCTGCAACAATAAACTTAGAGAATGTGTCTTTGTGGAGATAAGCACATTTTTTATACGTGCAATTCTGTTCTAGCTTCTGGCTAGAAGAGCCTCTATTTAGCAAGCGTGATAATGAATGCACTCCTCCCAAACTGTGGGCAGAATAACTATACGCTCGTTCTCTGAGACATTTACTCAGAGTTTTATCTGCTAACTAATTTGTATTAATGTTGCATTCAGCCCTGGAGTCAGCAAACTAGGAGCCCAACCCCTGATTTTTATGTACAACCAGTAACGGAGAAGTAGAGAACGGTCTTCAAACATGTAAGAAAATAAAGAGATTGCCACAGTGAGAAAATGCTGCAGGAGCTGGAATGGCTGTGTCATTGAAGCTAGCATTGATCTAACCCTTTTTATTTTTTTCTAAAGCACTAACTGAAAGTGAGTTGCAAAAGAAAATCAATTCTGAGAATCATTAGGGTTGGAAGGAACCTCGCCTGGGTCGCACAGTCCATCACTCCTATGATTGTTCCTAAACCAGCTCTAACAACTGGGTATCTACTCATATTTTTTTATGATGGCTCTACATTTTTCTTTGGCTGGTTGCAACAATAATGTTAAAACAAACATTCTTTAAAAAAGAAGCATTGCAAAGCAAGCCCTTGGGTACATTTTAGCTGACAGATAATCTTCAAGGCTCATTTGCTTTTAAAAAGTTACAGTACTCTGATGTCAATGTGTATTTGTCTTTGCAGGTGCCAGGAAAATTAGAAATATTATTACCCCTTTTCTGCGTTGTAAGTAGGTCTCTCCTTCTGATTTTTAAATGAGTGTATAAATGTCCAGTTTTCTTGAAAGAGGGAGATTACAAGGTGGTTGTTTGTGGTTCTCGTCAAGGACAGGGGAACCTTGCTTTGAGTCGGAACTGCTAATACAAAAAATGTACTAACCCAGAGGGGCTGGTTCCAGGGAGGTGGCACTGGTCCTGTTTTGTGGGAGATCCAGTTTACACCTCGTACAAGATGCAGGTTAATTGTTGTAGCATAATGTCACGCCGATCTTCTGAGCTGCTTGGTGTCTTCTACTGTGTGTCTCCATCCTTTTTTTCTCACCTTAGCAGTATTTTGTTTTGTCTTTGGAAAGGTAATTGGTAAATCATATTAAAATACCTCTCTAGTACAGAATGAGAAAAGGATTTATTAGAAAGCTTGGATAAGGGAAATTCACCTGTCCAACTTTTGTTTTCCTCCTGTTGCATGCCTTTCTTTGAATCCCATGCTGCTATAATGTTGTAATACTGTAATGTTACAGTAGCATAACTTCTACTGCTCCTTTCCTAAGTAAGATCTCTTCTGAATGTAGATGAGATTATCATGTCTGTGCTTGAGCTATGGCTTTTATTTGATGGTTATCACACCAACCAAGGTGCTTTTGCCAAGAAGTCAGCCTAGTTTCCCCCTTTTTAAAGTGGGAATACCTAAAATTTTCATATCATACTTTTTTAAAATTTTTTTTATTTTTTTCAACAAAGGAGACCCTATATAATTCAAAATGATGTCTTAATGGCTGTGATGTAAAATCAGTTCAGTTAAGAATGTATTTTGGAGAAATACTGCTTTCTAGCCAGAAAAAATCTCTTCAGTACCTTCTAATCCTGTGCAGCTGGCTCTAAGACTTTCTTTACAGTTGCCATGAGAGGCTCAATATTGTGGGTTACAGGAGATGTTGCCCACAAGTTTGTGGGTTTCCTGCGTGGCAGATAAGAAGCACCTATGAAGTTTTCTAAGAATAGTTTGTTTGACTCTTCCTGCCCATTGGTGCAGGAATCACATCTGTATGAGTGGTCTTATTTGAGGGGGCAGCAAGCCAGAGAGAGTGGCTGGTTTGCACTCCTTTTCCCATCCTGGACTCCACCGTTTTAGGGCAGTGGAAGAGTGACCCCAGAGATGACTTTGTGGGGTATGGCGTGAGCATTGCTCACTGCACTGCAGATTCATCCCTTTGCTTCTCACAGGCTACTTCCCGAGATAAAACGTGAAGTAATTCAGTAATAACCTAATGCTTTGCCCTAATCTGACATCTCACACTTTTATGATTTAGAAAAGAGGCAGTTAAATTATAATATCAAGAAAGCTGCAGCGTAAAGCTTTACTTTAGTTGCATAATTTTGCAACAGTAATTACCTCAGCTACAAATTTAATTTAAAAACTCTTTGAAAGCACAGTCTGTGTTATCACAGAATATGCTTGAAATCAATGAAGGATGATTTCATTCCATGTCTGAAGATACTATTTAATAGCCAGGAAAGAAACCTGCACACAGCCACACGCTCTTACTTATTAATAAATTCTGCTGTAGCAATTACAAATCTTGACTTCCACAAATTAATTTACTCTTGGCAAAATATAAATTATAAATAATGTTTGCCAACTTCGTGCAGTTGCATTGTTGCACCTAGCTGGAAAATAGATGGGAACTCTTGAAAATGATCCTAATCGTGATGCTATTAAGAAAGATGCAGAGAACATACTCTGATAAACACCTCAGCGTCTGCCTACCATTATCTTATATTTTCCTTCATGATTCATGGTATCTTAGCAACCATATAGGCCTGATAACCTTTAATGGCTCTAAAAATGATGCACTTGGAATCTATCACTTAAGACCTGGTGCTCAAGTAATGATACTCTTTTCTTTGCTGGCAGATCTCAAGCCAAATAAATACACAGGAGCTGAAGCAGCTTTCTTTGTCTGGATATTCATATTTTGTATGGTTATTCAGACTGAGCGAGGAAAGGGCTCTGTGATCCAGGCTTAATCAGCATGGACTTTGGATATCCATGCATACCTTAATTAACTATATGGATTCACAAGAATGTCAAAAGAGCACTGGGTTATTGAGTGACAGAGAGTAGTGTTTGTGCGTTACCAGGGGGATGACAAGGGCAGTCTCCTATCAGACCAAGGGAAAATTTACAGATTTATCAATGGTGCCTGAGAATCTGGACATCGCTGGGTTGGCTATGGAGGTGTTAACTGCTTGATCACTGCTGATGAATGCTGGGATGCTCTGATTGAACCTGTTCGACATTAAGAGATAATGTATTGACTCTGTTAGTGCCCCTGTGTCATCAAGAACACAGACTAGACATGAACAGTGCAGCAGCTGGTGTGAGGCACGGTGGCACTGTCAGTCAGCGTGGTTCGCATTTCTGCCCACTTATTCTTAAAATAGGAGAAATTAGAGTTAAGTAGGAGCAGTTCTTGTTTCCCTCTGGATTTTTGATATTTGCAGAGTTGGGTACCATTGCATGAATTGAGTTAGAGCTAAACCATAAACATGGAGTCTTTCTTCTTTGGACTTCAGACAGGATTTCTCTGTTCCAGGGGACCGTGATGAGGGCTCAGGCAGTGAGGACAAGGCTTGCCGCAGCCACAGCAACCAGGCACTGTGTGCTTGTCACAGGACAGAAGTTAGCTCAAGAGGACTCCAGGAGCCAGGTAGCATGAAACCATCCATTTCCTGGCTGGAAAGAAAACCGGTGAGTAGGAGCACTGGATTACATGTATGCAAAGAGTGGGATTTCCAGCCTGTGGTATTTCTACTACCAGTAGTTCACTTAAGTTATTTTCAGTATAGGTACTCTGCCCTGCTACATTTTTCTCAGAGGAGAGGAGGACTGGTTGGTGTGGGGGAGAGTGCTGCTTAGCTGAATCTGTGTTACCATTTTCAGGAGAAGATGGAGCTGGAGACATGCACACAGGTGCGCAGGCTATCGGTGCTGTGCCACAACTGCCAGGGAACCCCGTCACTCTCTGTCAAAGACTTCGACCCATGTCTGAAATCCCCAAGTCTGAAAAACAGAACCTTCTGTGTTTTGGAGTAGTTTCCTGTTCACATGATAAATACTATCCCAATAAAAGCTGCAGAATCAGAGGTACTGTAAAGCTTCAGAACAGAGAATTGCATGTCAATGACATTTACTAACTGCTACTGGCATAATTCTATCAGATGCTGAGCAGACCACCTTTACATTTAAAAATACCAGTAATGAATGTATGTTAATGTATGCCCTTCATGCGTCTGCACCGAAGCATTTTACTAGCCACTTTTAAGAGGATGATATTGCAGGGAAAAAAAAACTTTCAGAAACTTATCAGCAGCATAAGCTTTGAGGTTTAGGAAGGAGAAAAAAAAAATGTTTTTTTTTCAAAATATTTTCTATGCCAGCTTCTACCGTCTGCGTAGCACTAGTGCCATGTCTGTGTGGTGGAAACCACTTTAACTTTGCATTTAAAAATGCTTTGGCCTCTTTTTGGAAGGTGTATGCTAACAGCGTGTGTAGGAAAAGGCACAGGAGTGGCACACGCGGAAGCACAGCATGCTGCCCACCACAGAGCCATGCGGATATTCCCTGCGCGGGGTGTGCCTACACTTGTCTTCAAGCCTCCTGCAAATACGATTAGCAAAATGCTGATGAAGAACTCACTACCATAACTCAAAATTAAAGTGACACCTGTCATGATCCTGCTAGTAAAATGTAACGTGGGTCTGTGTTACTTTCAGGTGACGTGAAAGGCACGTGATTATGTTACTGCAGGAAAAGGCAATGTGTGAATTTGTGAGAACCCATGGCAGCTGTGTGTGTGCAGGCTTTTACCTCATCGTGAGTGCAAAGTAAATGAAGAGCACTAAAATGATTGCTCTAGGAAAGAAACATCACCTATGTCATGTTTACTCCAGGGTGGGCTGGGGTAACGGCATGCCCTGGAGATGGTGTGTAGGTCGCTCTCATCTGTTCATGCCAGAACTTACTCTGCAGCATCTCTGTGAGCCATAGTTCCATGAGAATTATGAAACTCAAAATTCTGTCAATGTACGATACGAAACAAATTGCTACAGGCTTTGTTTGAGTTCATTGCTGTCTCCAAATGATTCCTAGTATCTCAGTTGTTTTTATTCCTTCCAGTGCTTACTGGCACATTCATAATGGATAGTCTCCCATTCTGCCTTGAGGAGAAACACACAGGCCCTCTCAGGGAAGAAATCATTGGGAGCTTGAACCTGAGGCCAAAACCTGCTTCGTTACAAACCATGGGAACTAGGATTTGTGGATGCTGGTCCCAGTTAGCACAGTGTTTGGTTGCTCCCTGGCCAATGACAGTACCTCTTGTTTACATCCCAGTCCATGTGGAGCAGAACTGAGTGGTCTTTGCATTAGTTTGGATTTTTATTTTTTGAAAAAAGCATAAAAAACATTTTTTGTAAATGAAACATGACAAATTTCCCCCCATTTTGATCAACTCCAGTACAGTCTTTACATTCTTACAGGCCTGTAAGTGGATGCTGAGGTTTGATAGAGTGTCTAAGATTTTATGCGTAGTTTACAAAATCTCACAAAAAAATGCTTGGAGTGGGGCCAGGTCAGACTTTGACTCCGTGACTGGACTTCCAGAGTTTATACCATTTGGTCAGACCTCCTACTATTTCATCCTCAACGACTGCTGACAAAACCCACCTTTGTTGAGCAGTCACGTATTGACAACCAGAGAATCTTTCAGATTTTACACGAAAGAAGGCTCATTTTGCACATGATTCCTGAAATATTGGAGCTATCATGCAATTATGATATAAAGTTTGCAGACTATGTTACAAGGTGCCTTTTAAAACAAACAGAAACCAGACAGACTGTCAGAAATTCATCAGCAGTTCCTCCCGTGTAATGTACTTTTCAAGAGACAAGTGAAAAAATGTCGAAACCAGATAAAGAATACTTAGTTACAACAGCTTTTCGAGATCCAATTTAGGCTTTCTTATAAGTTTCCCTTCCTGTAAACCACTCTTCTCTTGTTTTCTTCCAGTAAATGAGATGTGCATAATTCAGTTTATTAGAGAATTGATCCCTTTCAGGAAAAAAAAAAAAAACAAACTTTTGAATGCTAGGGGAGGAAAAAACTAATTGTACCAATTTCATAATACTTTGGCTCACGTTCACAGCTTTCCCAGCTTTCCCTCTGTCTGCAGGAGGACCTGCTGATAGGAACGCAGGTCACGTCGGATTTCTATTAATGGTCTAGATTAAATGCATCCATACGTTCATTTTTCTATACACTAGATGCAAATCTCAGATTTAAAAGCTCCAGATCTCCTATTTTTCACTTCTAACTAAGTAATTTGAGGTGATTTTCCTCTTTCTTACACTGGTATATATTGGGAGTAACTTTCTTCAAGCAAATAGTATTATGCTGGCAATTATCATGCTGGCAAGAGGAGAAATAAAGCAGAGGTTGAGTTACATGTTACGTTATATTTTAAAATGACACATTTGTCTGGTATAGTGTGACTCAAATGTAGATTAGAGACTCAACAGAAATATTTTTTTTTTTTTTGGTCAAAATGTAAGTATTTCTGCAACAAATCTTCTGTTGGTATAAGTAGATGAGACACTCCTGGTTTCAACAGCCCCCTGCGGCATTGACCTGAGGTTTTTATTTCTAATCCGTTTTGGGATTTGTGACCTTGCTTGACTTGTTTACCTGTTACAAGTCTTATTCCTTGC
This sequence comes from Chlamydotis macqueenii, assembly GCF_036417535.1. Lineage (NCBI taxonomy): Eukaryota > Metazoa > Chordata > Aves > Otidiformes > Otididae > Chlamydotis > Chlamydotis macqueenii. Next base: position 4,865,659 of record NC_141566.1, read on the forward strand.
ACACCGGAGATTTTACAGTCGGTGTGAGGCCAAGCTTAGGCAAGCCAGCAAATGTGCTGTGAGTGAGTGTGCTTTACCTCAGGGAAAAGAAAAAGATCCCACATCGTTCTTGTATGTGATGGTCCACTGCCATTTCCCCCGGGGTTAAGGGGGCCAGCAAAGTCAAAATCATGTAACTCTGGCAACCTCAGGTGTTTGTAGGGACCTCTGAGTGTTACGGGAGTTCAGCATCACCGGCGTGGTGAAAACTGTGAGGAGTCAGGAAGAATGAAGAGAGGAATGAGGGTTTAGTGATGTATTCTAAGCTGCTTTAAAAATCTGAGAGCATTTTGGTTGATATCAAAATATTGACAGTATAGAAGATTAATATTTGCACTTTTGAGCTCGTTCATTTCATTTACCTTAGGAACGGGGATTTTGGCATTGAGGAGAACCAAAAACGTAGCAGTGAACGTACAGCTTCACACAAACAGCATTAACACTTCCAACACTTGTGGTCCTGCAAACTCAGGACCACATTCATGTAACCTTTGCCTTAGGGAGATCAGTGGTGGTAGAGTCACTAATTAAAAAAATAACAGACACAGTAACAACAGAGATGAGGAAAATGAAGTTTTTCACAAAACATGTCTTTTATTTGTGCTGCTGCTGGGCTAGATGGATGCTTTTATTCTGACTTTTTTTTTTTTTTTTTTTTTAGTTGAAGTCAGAGCTATGTGTTCAAGGGATTGCTGGGAAACTATTCTAATTAAAACAAGTTTTGATTTATGGAATTCAGGACACTGGGAGAAAGCTGTCCTTGATGTTAAAATACTAGCTGAATGACAACACAAATTAGTTTAAGAGATCCATTAGTGAGTCTTTTCTAAGATATTATATTTTCTATGTTTTTGTTGTAGCTGTTTGTTTTTTTTTTTTGCTGGGTTTCCTTTTCCCCAACTTTGGAAATTACATTGCCTGAATATTTCATCCTTAGCAAAAAATGAGATTGACCATTGCAGGTGATTCAATAAGTTACCTGGCAGTTGCCAACAGTTTATCTTTTTCTCTCCATTTCCAGAAAGAAGCCTGCCTGGGTGGGACTGTATGCTAATATCTTGTCTGCTCCTGACCTGCCCTCTCTAACCTGTGCCCTTCGTCTTCCTTTTCCCCTCATTTCCCTCCATCGTTGATTTTTAGGGTACCACTTCCTCTGGAGTATAGCTTGGGAACTACGCACAGATCATTTCCCATCTGACATGGTCCTTCCTCCCACCCTTCATCTCTCAATTATCTCCCTGGAGAGCTTCATTTTTGCCCTTTCTCTGTATCCTGTGACGTTCCTCAGCAGCACCTCACATTTAATTACTGGTGTTCAGGCAGCTTAATGTCACGTGGATATCCTGAAGGGCAAATAACCTTCAGATACAGTACCACACCTGGCAATGTAAGTCAGTATAGGCTAAAGCCGGAGTTCAGCAATAAAATTCAATATTGTCTTAAAGATGAAATTCTAAATTAAAAAGCGAAAGAATTGTTTAGCACAAAGGTGAGAGAGGTTTTATTTGCTGTGATTAATCACTTTTGGAAAATTTCATTTGTCTCTGATGTAAAGAGGATGTGTTCACTTTTATCAACAGCAGGTCGGTAGATATTTATACAGCAAGAGGCTTTTTGTTGTAAACACTTCCTTCACTTTTCTTGCAGCTAAGTTGTTTTATGAAGTTTCTGCACTTTCCTGTCCCTTGCTGCAGATTGTAACCCCACCTGTTTTGTTGTTGCAAGATTTTGCAACGAGAACGATCTAGATTAAAAAAAAAAAACAAACAAAACCCAACCTGACAAAACCTTGCAGAGATTTTACTTTTATTTTTGTGTTATTCTTCTGTCTTTTGCTGATGTCTGATTCTCACATCACTGTGGGATACTGACTTTTTTTTTTATTCTTGCCATTAATACACGCTTGGCCAAAAATAAGGTTAGCTTCTTAATTTTTGCTGGCTCTTTCTCCCAGGGAAAGATAACATCAACGGTAAACTTGCCAAACTTCATGTTCAGCTTTGATGTTTTATTGCAGAAGAAATGTCCTGAAATGGAACATGCATTCTTCAGCAGAGCAGCACAGAGGCAGGCAGACCCAACAGGGAGAGGTGTGTTTGGAGTCATCTGAAATGATGCCAAGCAAGGGCATCCAGGCAAATACAGAATATGTACACCTGCATACAAAGGTGTAAAAGTGGTAATTTACTGAATTTGTGTTAGTCCTTCACCCCCTGTGAAGGATCCTCAGAACACACAGCTGCTATCCACTTGGCTGGAGTGAATCAGTGCCAGATAGGGAGCTGACAAAGCAGCTGAGTTCAAGAATGGTTTTTAATCTCATAAATTTCACAGCCAGATTGCTTTGTACTTCACAGGCAGACTTGGTTATACACCCATTGCTTTACTTCTGGCTAATTCAAGAATTCCCAAGGAAGGGCAAATATATTGCAGTATTTTTGTTTGGATTAAATTTGGATGAAAGTCTTTGAGGAGCCTAGAGACTTCTGGAAATACTAAGTTTTTCCATGGTTTGGCAGGCTTTCTGTTACATTTTATTAGCCTAGCATAAACAGCATGCATTAGGTATGCTAGAGTTATGATGCTGGGAGAAATATCTTTCCATCTCACTCATGAGTTTCTGATATTTCCTTCCTCTCTGCGTCTTTATTCAGACCCGTATCTCTTATTTTAGCAACTGGAACAAATTTGGGAGCATCCTACAGCACCTTGCTCTGGATGTCAATGTATATTCCTGCCCTGAGATCAGATTCAGTGAGAATAAAAAGCAGAAATTGCTGTAAATAAGAGCAAAAAATAAATGGTTTAATTGAATCTATTTCTCATGTTGGTGGGCCCCATCCCAGAAAACTTCCTTAAGTGAAACAAGATGATGGGAGACAGCAATTAACAGAAGATGATAAATGCAATTGTGTCTGCCACTTGGCAGAGAAGGTTTCCTGAATAATGATCCTTTCCTTCAGGGAGGTTTGCAGAATTATGTCACGTGGGTGGATTTCAAATGTGCTTGGCAATGATCTTCGCTTGGCTCATCGCTGCAGGACATGTCCTGGGTGGGTGACGCTGGCGCTGGTGCTCTCTGCTCTCCTGCTTAAAGTCGGGGACTTGCTAATTAACTTTTTAATTTCCTAGAATTTTGTGAGCACAGTGAGAAAATTGGCTTAAATGTGACCTTAGTTTTAACAGCGCCTGTTACTGCTGTGACCCTGACGTCTATTATGGTCTGCAAGGCCACTAAGGTGCTGGGAAGTTTAGCTAAGTGTGTGTGGACGTGGCTGACTCAAGTGGCTTTGGCAAACACGGCGACAAATTTATTTTTCATTCTTATTTGCAGGAATTTCTCCCTTGCTTTTTATTCTCACTGGATAGATATGTAAAAAAATGATGTAATGTGAAACGCACAGCATTTAATTTCCTATCTGCTTAGTTCTCAAATAATGGTATTTTTTAGTGCTGTTACTATGTAAATGGTTACCAAGTGAATAACTACTCTCATAAATTGTCACAGGGAGAAATCGCTTTAGCTTCATATGCTAATAGATAGTGGGTCTTATTAGTAGGGCTTATTAATTGGTTTGGTATCTTAATTAAATTGGTGTGCCAGCAAGTGGAAAAATAAATCCTTGTTAGGCCAGTGGATTTGTTATTATATGTCCTAGCATTTTTCATGTTCCAAAAACTTTAGAAACAGTGACTGAGGCTGCAGTACTGCTGAGAGGTTTCTCAAGTACTGTATCAGATGCTAATAGAGAACAAAAATTGGAGTTTGTTTTCAAAATTGGGTGATGACTGACTCCCAGTCTTGTTTGTAAAGAACATATTTCAGTCGTCTTCGCTAGCAGGGCCCCACTTGCCACTTCAAAACCCTTGTGATTCCTGGGCTGAGTGTTTCACATGCAGAGGAACACAATAAGCACGTCTGAACCATGCGCCACTGGAAGGAGCTTGCGAGTCGTCAGTGTTAGCGGTAAGCGTGCTGTGGGTGGAAAGTTATTTCCAAGCAATGTTCCGTTCCTGTGAAAATATTAAAACAGTTTCATGACAAGAGTAACTTTAGAAGAATAAAAACTGTTGTGTATGTATCTGATAATACATATCCTCCCTGTGAGCCAGGATGTCCCTCATGTCTGGAGTTACAAGTTAGATTTGACATGTAATTAGATATATATATTTCTCTCTCCTCCTTTTTTTTTTTTTTTAATGCAGTGCAAAATGTGCAGTTTTGCTGCAATGTAAGCCAAAAGCATAATTCATGTTTAACGCACATAATTTGATTTCAAAATATTATCTCTAGTACTGGCAGAACATTAGTGAGCCAGGCTGCACTGAGGTATAAAAACCATACGATAAAATATCTGGGGTGTTTGGGTGAAGTCAGCACCCACCTTTTCATGTCAGTTCTTGTTTGTTTGTTTCGTTATGTTGTTTTGGCTTTTTGAACATAAAAAAATAGTACTTTGCTCTTGATTTTCATCTTAGGGTTGACAGTTCTGTATTTTCCTGCTCCTGATGCTTAGCACCCACTGGTATCAGTGGAATGTGTGCAGATGGAAGGGAGACTCTCCAAAGCCACCCTGTGCGTGACAGAAGAACCTTCTCCCTCCTCTCCTCTGCTGCAGCTCAGAGGCTGCATTCTGTGGGTTCATGGTAGGACAGCAAGAACATCCCCTTTGTTTTTAACCATTATTTTATCAGAAGAGGCAGTGTGTTGGATGGCAGTAGACAGAAAGTGAAGTAAAAAAGGTGTGTGGTCTGTGAAAACATCTCTTAACCTCGGTAACATCTCTTAACCTTGATATATTGGATGGAACTAGATGGTCTTTAAGGTCCCTTCCAACCCAAACCATTCTGTGATTGTGTTATTCTATGATTTAAGACCTGTACCGCTGCACCCAGAACCTTTCATACCAGCAAGAGGGGACATGCAGACAGAATATAATAGACTGATAATAAAGAGAATACTCTCTGTTATTGGGACTGTATAAAGGTAGGATAGTCTCTGTGCTAAAAGGTTTGCAGTCTCACTAAGGTTGTTGTTAACTGCTTATTCCTATGTGAGAATGCAACTCCAAACATATGAAATGATTGAACTTCTGGCAAAAGATTCAATGAGATACACAGACTGGACAACTTCTCACAGTCCACACTTGATTCCTGATTATAACAAAGTGGCAGGATCCTAATGAATATGAAATTCTCAGTCTCTTTCACTCTCTGCCATTCCCTTCGTGTTGGAGTTTGAAAGAAATCTTGTTTGTCATTTTTCAGATCTGTGGCTTGCAGCTGTAGCAAAACATTTGGATAGAAAACCTATTTTCTAAAATCTACTTAGGGTAAAATGGCCTTTTTTTATTATTTACTTCCTGCATTTGAAAGAACTTTTGTTAAAACCCAGCTTCTGCACCTGCGTTCCTCCAGAAAACTGTCTCTTCAAATTCTCTAGACTGATTTGTCATTTTCTTACGTGCCAGAACCAGTTGTATCTCTTATTGCATTACATCGCTGACATAACGTAATGCCTCATGACAGATGCAGCTGCACATCACTGTGGCTGAGAAACCAGAAGAGAAACAGAGGCCCAGGTCTAGGGAAGGCTTGATATCTCCTTGTGCACAAGTTTTACTCACAGGACTTTGAGTCTAGCCCACAGTTGCGTTGGTTGTCTTTTTAATTTTTTATGTAAGTGTGAAGGAAGGTCAAAGTCTGGGGAAGGCTAAGTGATAGCAATATTTGTACTTCTTTTTCTGTCTATGCATGTATCTACCTCATTTCTCAGCTTTCTACTGTGGAGGGTTGAACAGAACGTCTCCTCGAAATCTTCTTTCCTTGTTGACCAGAAGCAGTCTGAAGAATTCTTTCAGAGTCTCTCTTGGCCCTTCCTATCCTGATTTAATAAAACCAAAGAGCTCATACCAGTCTTGTCAGATGAGAGATTTAGACAGGAAAGTTATTCTGGATAAAAGAGTTTATGTGTCATCCAAAATTATCTCACTTTACATTTTTGGGACTTGTGCTTTAAAGACTGAAGAGTGAAGTGACAGATCTGCTTTGTGATCTAGCCTGATTCCGCTACACAATAGAAAGGGCACCGTTTTGTCTGAGGGGTCGTTTCATCTAGGGCTGTCATACCAAGTACAATGTTCTTAAAGCCACACCAAGATAAGCATGGTTCAATGGAAAAACATCCTTTACAAAAACATTGGTATTCATTTAAATACTCTATGTGATGGAGAATTTACAATATAACCATCTCTTTATAAGTTAGTCAGTGGATTAATTCCCTCTTAGTTAACAGTTCGTTAGTTCTGCTTTGGCCTTAACAATTTCAATTTTTGCCCTTTGGACCTAGTTCCTGTAAAAAGCACCTAGCAAAAATTGCCTTTTTAGACGTTATGAGCCAAATTCTGATTACATAGAGTGTGCTTCCATTTGCATTGCTGGTTTTTCTATCTTCTGCATCGTGCATAGAACAAGATGCAAAAGATGTGTGTCTTCCCAAATTTAGAAAAGCATATGTCTGCAACGCCTTTATAGCCTGTTAGCTAAATCCTAACGTTGTTGTAACTGACAGGTAGGCTCCTCTCCTGTACGTGGGCTTATTTGGCATCTGTGCCTTGGACCCTGCTGAACCTCTGCCAGGTGAAGTCAAGTAGGACTTTTCTTTAAAATGTTGTGGATGAATTGATATAAGCTTTTCCAACTTGAAGAATTATTTGCAATTTAACCTTTGCCGTTAGGTTTTGCTGAAGCCCTTGGCACTTCACTTGGGTGAATGAGGGCCTCTCCACGGATTAGTCATAGGTGCAGGAGGTTCAAGAGGCTGTGGGCCCACGTGTATTACTGCAAATTGAGTGAAATTTTCCCTTGCAGTCTAGGTTGGTTTAATTTTTCAACCTGTATGAAAACGATTGCACTGTGTGGAATGGGCCTGCCATTTTTTGGTAAAAATCTGCATTAAGGAAGACTACGGGTGGTAATGACCACCAGTTAGCAGCCCTAGGACTGAGGATTTGGCTGTTTGTTTAAAAAGTTCTTTGCTTTAGGATATAACTTAGAAAGGGTCTGTTGCCTAAGTGAATAAACTGTTGCATTTTTGATCAAAATCTTGTCAAAATTCTCTTGAAGATCTCCACACTGCTTTCCTCACCCGGCTGCTGTGCAGGCAGTGGTGCGGTGCCACAAGATGCCTTGAAGCCTCTTTTCCTGCGGTTGGTGCGTGTCCCTTGGCTGAGTAGTGAAAATGAGAACAAAACAAATGATATGTAAGAGGAGCTGGGGATGGTCTGTACCGTGCAGTGCTCGGAGACTCCAGCTTGCGTGGTGCCAGCCCTGAGCCTGAGCCGCAGTTCCGGTTGGCGTGGCACCGTGCCGGCACTGTGCAGCCTGCCTGGGAGCTCGCAGACGACTGCTGCGACAATGCAATCACACGACGTTGGATCAGGGCGACTTCATGTCCTGCTGAGTTAAAGGAGGAGCAGAGCTTGCTCGCATCCTGCTGTGGCAAGTTGGGGAGTGCAGAGCCTTGTAGAGTCCTGAAACAGGCATGGCACTGATTGTCGAGCTTGGCGAAACATAGAGCTTGTACTCAGCTGCCTTTGTCTTGTGAAAAAGCTTATTGTTTATTTACAGTAAATAAACGCCCTAAAAATTATCATTTTCAGACAGAGCTGGAAGAAGATCCTGAGTAAGTTCAGTGGTGGCCATTCAACTTGTTCTCCAACTATTTTGTATTAACAACATTTCATTCTTCAGTAACTACCTGTGTGTGGTACAGCACTGTTCAGACAGCTCAGAGCCCATCCTCATCCTCCCTGGCCCGACAATTACCCCTGCATTTCAGGTTCTTTTGCCTCCACTTTCGTGCCTGTCTGTGTTCTTCATTCCATGATACATAAAGCAACTTTAACAGCCTGACACAGTAGCACTGACTTAACTTTTGTCATTTCTCACCCTTATTTGAATATGTAATGCCCCAGAAGGATAATTGTTCTTATGTTTCCATTTCTTACATTGTTATCTTTCCCTAATTTATTTCCCTCCTATGGCTGCAGCAGTATTCCTCGCCGGCTCCTAGCTTAGAAAATGATCTATAATTGCTTTGATTTCAGAGCACACAAAGGATACAAGTGTGCTCAGACATCCCCCCACCCCATGACTCCATACAAACACACCTATTTACTTTCCAGGGGAGTTTATTACACTTGGAAAAGCTTGGAGGGAGACTTGCAGAGCTCGGTTTGGCATGGCAGACAGAAAGCTCAGGCAGACTTAGAGGGATAGCTTAAGCCGAGCGACATATCATACTTGGGTTTTATTATGTTGTATTCCACAACACGCAGTGCTCTTACAGCTGAAAATTGTTTTGAGATTTGATGAGAGCTGAAGTAGCTTTCTGTTTTTCTGTAGAGCCTCAAGTTTGTATCAGAGAGAAAGAGAGAGAGAGAACTGAGAACAAAATGCTTGTTCGTCTCCTTTTGCCTGACGGATATGTCTGAGCCAGAGCTACAAAAGTGTTATAAATAGGTATTTGCTTGGACTTTCTTCCTTTCACGTCTCAGAAGGATTTCTTCTTTTGCATTTGATTTTCCTAAGTTGTGAAGTGGCACTGACACTGTGTGAGAGAAGAATGTTTTTGCAAATTGTCTCACAATGAATTGGCGGAAATGCTGCTCATCAGATAGGTGGTCAATCTCACACCTTCTCGCTTCGTCTCTCCTGGTGGGGTCTAATCATGGTAAAAAATAAATTAGTATACCGAGTTCAGGAACACTAACTCAATAAATGCATTAATGTCAGAGCAAATGGCAATCTTGCTTATCCTGCTGATATAAGTGATTATTCTATTTACACTTAAATATACTGTGCTGTTGTTGCTTCCAGAGAACTCATTATGGCCTGCCCCTCGCTTCTTCAAAAACTATAAACATCTTTAACCCTCAGCATCCTGCTTTTCTCTTGGCTCTCCAAAACATGCAACTGGCAACTTATCTGCTGTAGTAATCAAGTGTGAGACTCATCCAAGAGAAAATGTGGAGCCTCAGGATGGAGCCAAAAAAGACTCTAGCACCACGCTGAGTACTAGAGCAGCATGGAGGGATTGCCATGGCGAGGTGGTGCTCTCTAGCTTTCAACCTCTCTCTTTTTAATAATGGCCGCATTTTTGTAGTTCATTTACTGCTGGGGTATACATTAATCTATATTCACCTATGAGCTGGACAGATGGACTGCAGACACGTGCAGAGGCAAGGTAATGGCTATCCCTTCTGATACGGGAGACAACTGCACCTAAGCCACCATTTTGGGATGAATTTTTAGGAAAGTGTTAAAAGAGACTACTAGTTTTAGTTATGTAAAACAAGAGGAGGCTGTCTAAACCCACCAGAAATTACTTAGTTTTTCACCATTTTAAAATAAGCCCACTTATATTTACATGTGTACTTGTTTGTCTGCAGCAGTATCACAAATCGGGGTCTACGTGCACAGTTTCTGTGCCTTATCCTCAAGATGGAATAAAACAACCTTTCTCACCCTTTCACATGAAGCCAAGAGATAAAATATTGGCTCCATTACACCTGGAAGGGCAGAAACAGGCATCCTATTTCCTGAAGACAGCACAGTAAATGAATTTTTAGGAAAACAGACTTCTCTAGCAACCTTCTGTCTTGCTGCAGATGTGGCTGGATGAACAGAGTGCATCAATATATTACTTGTGGGTACAGAGAAGTGCTCAGGAGACCTGGACCATGATGACCAAGAAGCTGATGATGTTCGTTACAGAAGCCTCTGGGTTTTGTGGCATCATTACACTCTTGGTCCCTTGCAAGCAGTGTTTAGCTGGGTGTTAAGCAATGCTGGTGCTGAAGAGAAGAGTGCACCAGTTTCTCCATCTGGGCTTGTAGAGTTCTGCCAAGCAGAAAAGTTTCTTTTCTTATTTACCACCACAGCACATGTGTGTGCCTTTAGCAAGAAGTCTTCATGGTGATGGGTAACACCTGCAGGATAAATATCCACAGCCAATCACTGCAATTAGTTCCACAGGTACAAGCACAAAATGGCACCTGGGAGGATCAGAAGTTTCCAAGCAAACAAGATCAGGACTGCTGATGTTTTTTTTGTAGCTCTTGGACCGTGAAAGGAAGGACAGCATGTGATGAAAACACGGGGAGCTGGTGATCACCGGAAGGGATTTGCAGGGAGGACAGATCCCTGTGCTACGCCTTCAAAATCCTCATAGCAGGGATGAAAAACCAGAGCATGGCTTCTGTGAAAAATGGATAAGAGATGGAAAAGAGCAGCAAAAATAATCTTATCAGTACGTATTAGTGGTCCATAGTGTGTTTATGCTTAATGCAAGCCTTCTTCCTTATGTAATCCTCTTTGGCCTCGCTGGGGTGCGGCATCTCCACTGCTAGGAAATCTGTGAATAAAAAGAACTTTGTGCTTGTACCTGAGCTCAGGAGACGGGGTTCGCTGTGACATCTGTTTAATTTTGTTTTGGCTCACGTATTTCACTGTTTAGACTGTTGAACTGTCTAAAAATTTAGCTTGCAGGAATACTTTCAAACACTTGCTGTGTACAGCTGTGTCTGAAAAAAGTTTAATTTAAATTTCCAAGGCTAATCATAAAAGTTGATGGTACGCCTTTAGGGCTGAGGGTAGTTACTCAGAAAGCCGAGTAGTTCACAAGGTTATGTGCAAAGCAGGACTAACAAGGTGCTGAGAAATAATAGTCTCATATGGGATCAGTTTCAGGTTGTAGAGATTTAATGCAGTTTAGATGTACTTGAAAATCATCCCTGTTTTTTTTATTTTTTTCAGACAGTATTTTCCTGACCTTGAAAATACCTTATGAGTGGTTTGCAAATAAAAATCTAAACATCACTGTAATCAGATAAAATACACATGGATGTTCTGTTTTTTTCACTATTTTCCACTTATCTTTACCCTTTTTTGAAGTCTTATATGATTTCAATGATAGGCGTATAGGCTAGCATTAGCACAGCAGATTTTTAAAGGCGATTAGATGAGAATTGGTTTGCCTTCTATAGAGCATTTCGCTTTACTTTTCCCCTGCTGCTTCTTTTTTTTTTTTTTTTTTTTTAAAGATATCTTCTTATCAAGTGTGAATACTAACAATGTTGATGTGAGGTGACAGTTTGACCAAACAACCATGGCAACAGTAACTGTTTTCCGTGTGATAACAGCGAAGCTAAAGGTTATGCGTGTTGCTGTGTCTCTCCATCTATTTGCTCCGCAGCACAGTGTCAGACAAAAGGAAGGATACAGAAAGCTACAGCCAAAATATGCATTTGTTTAGAGCTACAGGACTCTGCTTAAAGGATAAATATAGATAATGTTTCTCTTCTAATGCGTTATCTCAAAAGAAATAGTATGAAATCTATGTTAAATAATATTTTACTGCACAAATATTTGATTAAAAAACCCCTTATTAAATAATATCTGCTTAATCATGCTCCCTTAGCAAAGTGATTGAAGATTAAAACCCAGAGGCTGCTTTAAGGAAAGCATTTGTTTATCTTCTCATTTCAGGAAGAATGTTGGACTCGTACAGTTGACCTGGACAATATTTAGCATTGACCTCAAGTCTTCAGCATATATCCCCAAAGCTCAGATGGCTTGAAGGACACAAACAAATAAATCTCTTTGGACCATGGAGCTCCTTGTTTTTCCCAACACCGAATTGAGTGAAGTAAGTGTGTTATTTCCAAAAGCAGTACTCATACAGCGTTGGAGCTATAATAACTTTCCCAACAGTGCCTCACAGCTGATAATCTATGGTACTTTCATATTTTCTGGTCTTTGTTTATTAGGATAATTATATTCAGAATTATTCACACTGTCACAAATAGGCAGATAATCTTATCTCCTAGACGGTAAGGTCTGTGTGTGTGAGTGAACCCTGCTCCAGCAGTAGCTGTGAGCCATTTAATAACTAAGGCTTCTCAGGGCAACAAATAATCTCCAGTGATAATAATTCACTAAAGCAGGTCGGATTTTAGACCGGAGAGACACATTGCACTAGGTTTCTCCAGTGCTGAATCAAACTCAGTGTCTTGTATTTGGTGTTGGAATAAGCTTCCTGTTGGAGGAATTAATATTTTAGAGTGACGTAGTCTTTGTTCTGGAAAACTTTTATTGTCTTATTAGGCTTGCTTAGGTTTTTAAGTCACCAGATTGGATCTTTGAAGTTTTGATGAAAGAGGAAAAACAGCCTCTGGTGACTCCTGAGAAGAGTGGGTAAGGGGAAAAAAGTGACATATTAATTTTGAGAATAAATGACCTGCATGGAATATCATGGTAAAAAGTCAAAATTTTTCCTAGAGAAACGTTTACTAGAAACAAACCAAAGCTAATGGAACAGTGATCCTGGAAATTTTGACTCCCCTGTGGCTATGAGGCTGATTTTCAGTTTCTAATGAATCCTGTCAGACATGTGGTTTTAAATTTTTTATTTTTTATTTTTTTTTCAGAAGAAAAGCAAAATATGTGAACCCTTCAAAGGAGCTTTGTTATTTAACTTAGGGCTGTTATTCTATTTAATAGCACAACAGTGATGTCAAAATCAAAAGAACTGTGCCATTTTCATCCTCCCAATTTTTTTTGCCTTATAATGTAAAATTCCCTTTGCAGTTTAAAGGGCCTATTGTACTCTTTTGCAAAGCGTTCTCCATGTCTATTTGATGGTAGGAAGGCAGGCTACATTTATTAAAGCCCATTATTTAAAGCATTTAATGAGAATACTCGTTCTATACTTCTATGTGAAGCTGCTAGTATGGTTTGCTTCCAAAGGATGGATCTAGGTCAAATAAAGATGTGTCTGCATTGTTGCTGGAAATATTTAGGATATGTTGCATTGCTGTATTTTCGCGATGGAAGTAAGCGCAGTGTGTACCTGCAGGCAAATCATGGGAGTGTATGTTTCAGAGAGAGAGTTCATTGTGTAGGATTAATTCTTGCAATAGCGAAATGCCAACCCAAGTTCTGATTTGTACAGATGTGACACAATCACAGCTGAGTTTGGGTGAGGACTTGGCGTGGTCTAAAATAGCAAATGGTTTCTGTCAGGACAGAAACTTGAGGTTTCTAAAAATCTGTCTCTGTGTCTTTTGTCTTTTTTTTTTTTTTTTTCTTTTTAACTTGGAATAACAAAGAACCACTTCCAGCATTTCATAACTCTCTGTAATTACTGTAGTGATCATGAGAATGATAGATATCTAATGAAAATCTGTGAAAACGACAGTCAGCGAGAAATGAGAATTAGTTCCCCAAATTGCAATTTGCTCCTTAGTTTAAGCACATTTCAGAGCTACTTTTTGACAATGTGGCATTTTCTCTTGTCTATCACAATGACTCACCTCAGTAGGTCATGGCTAATTTTAACGGGAATCTGAAAGAACACGGGAGAACTTTGGTTTGAGATGAAGAAGAGGAAGTAATTACTTTGTTTGTTAGTCCTTTTTGCCATAATGATACTGGTGTTAAGTGTCTTTGAAAGATTCCAACTGATTTCAAACAGTGAAACAACAAATAACCAGAAATTACTAAATTTTTGGCTAACCTTAGATTTCTTGTCAAAGATACTCTTGAAAATTGCGTAGGGTGAAATCGATGCATCCTTAACCGTCTCCGATTAGGGCTTTGGCTTTATTCTTCTCATTTGCTGCTTCTCCCTGTTTACCTAACCCATGCCAGTGCTGTACATGTGCTTGCTCAGTAGCTAATTACATCAGGCTCCCCATGACAGCGACTAACAATTTTGATGCCTGTTATTGACGGCTTCATGCCAACAGGGACACCCAGGAGTCTAACACTCAAATCTATTAGCTCTTCTGCAGCGAGATGGCCCTCGTAGCTCTTTCTGCCACCGGTCAGAGCAAACATATTGTTTCCAGCATCAAGCAACTCTCTGCGACCTGCTGATTTTTTTGTCTGCTGGAGACAACGAGCATGTAAACTCCAAGTGCCCAAAAAGGCTGAACATCTGCTGGGTGTTCTGAGATGGCTGTCGCTGGGGCTGTGCTGGGGCAGCGTGGCCGAGCCCTTTGGCCGTGTGCTAGGCAGGAGCGAAGCACTTGCAGGCCCTCCATCCCTCAGCTAGGAAAAGGATGCAACCATGGTTCTATCCTGCTCTGAAATATTTTATTCCTATATATCATCTCTTGAATTCATCAGCTCTTTAGTTCTCAGCACAAAGCCTTTTCTGTTCTGATGATTTAGGGCTTGGGATTGAGGGAGGATCCTATTTAAAGGAAAAATCCTCAGACATGCAGTAACACAATCACAAGAAATGATACAAACAATATCACTGTCAGTATCCAGCTGCCATATCCAATATGGCAGAGATCTGACCCTGGTGCTTTGGAGGTTATTCTACAGCCTTGTCGGGGGGATTTTCTCTTCCAGCTCCTGTGGTGATCGGCTGTCACCCAGAGCCCGTACGTGATTACCTGCTCCTCCTGAGAGTCTGCAGACACTGCTGAGGGGACCGTTAGCTGCCACCTCTTGCCTTTCCCCTGGGTGACTCTGCCCTGCTCTGTGAATGCCACGTGCTGGTTGTGAAGAAATACTTCTTTAGACTTCTTTATTTTTCTGCTGTAACTGTAGCCTGCTTTTATAACGATGCAAAAAGAAGAGTCTCCCTTCATCTTAATTACTGTCACTAGAGCCCATCTAACTTTTATTCTTTTAAGGGCAGGTTAACCAGGTTTTAGTAGCCTTTTCTTAAATGGAAATTTCACTGCTGACTTAACCCATTTTATTTCCTTTTTCAATTATTGTGTTACTTGTCTTTGGAACCCACTAAGTGGCTATTATATATGAGCAGAATGAAACAGAACAAAAAGATCTTTGTTATGTATGAGCACTGGAGTCAAATGGTGAGCCTTTGAACAATCCTTTGGACCCCTGTTTACAGTCTACATCTATTTGCTTTTGGAAGATGTGTTTATTTTCTGCTTCCTGTAATGAAACTGCTGTCTTCCTGGGAAACATTTTACTTATCATTTGTGGCATCCACTTTCATGTCTTCCCATTATTTGAAAGCCATTTCACACTGTGGTTGAGACATAACATTTTAGCCTGTTATTTCACTTAGAGTGTGGGGGAAAAAAGCTATTTTAACTCCCCCCCCCCCCCCAATTTCTATTTCTTATGGGGACAGAAAGAATGATCACAAGTTTAATCTTTCCAGCCGTTGTATGAAGAACACAGTGCAGTCATTTGATTGTTCGTGAGGAGAGAACGGCACTCGAGGCCTGAAGCCCTGTACTTACTTACCACCTAATCACAGCAATAACTGGAACACTGCAAGTGGGAGTGAAAGGCAGGTTATTTCATAGATATCATCCTAAGCAGGGAGGGCAATTACTGCTACTGTACGGGAAAGCTCGGATGCGTGAAAAAGTGCAGGTGACTTCTGGCGTTATTGTGTTTGGGGAGATGTTAGTGCTTCTCTTTGGATAAACAGGCGGGAATAAAGCTTCTTGCTGTATTTCTCGGGTGTTAAAGGTGAGGCTGGCAGCAGTATGGCGGGGCTGGCTGTGACTTCTGAGCTTTCTCCTGCCTGGGATGGCTACTGGAGAGAGCTGAGCCTCTCCAGACCCCCGAGTGTTTTGTTAGAATCAGGCCAAATGTTGATGGCAGTTCAAGATAATATAACTTGTATTAACAAGTTCCACTTTGTAACTTGTCGTTCAGAAAATATCTGACTGATCACCTTGATAGGGATTTGTTAACATTTTCTTTCTCCTTTTTTCCTATGTAGTTTCCAGATTTAACTGAGAACACAAATCCAGATTTGCTTTTTCTTTGGAGAAGCTGAGTATGGCTATTGTGTCTTGAGCTTGTCTCTACTGGTTCAAAGGCATTTTAAATTTCAGATTCCAGGCATCAGGTTTTTATCATGACCACAACTCCTTAGTTAAAAGGAGGGTAACATGAATGCTGTGACCATGGTTCTGGCATTATACCACATTCACATTTTCAAGGCTTTGTTATCACTTCTACTGCAATGAATTTGTTCATGGTTTGTATGCACATAAGTGGGATCCATTGGGATGCAGAGTCAGGACTCTGCCATTCCCCCTGCTCCACCAATATCAACCTTCTGAAATTTTACCAAATCATTCTGAACAATAACAGAGTTTTACTGCTGGAAAATTGTTATTACTTATAACTATTACATTATTCTAAAATGTCTTAAAATTATAGTGACAGCTCGGAAGTACCGTAACATTGCAAAGACCCATCCAGAACCTAACTATGTTATAATCAGGAAAAGTGTATAATAATTAGAGGACAGGTTATTAATTTGGAGTGTGTTATGTGTTACCAGTCTCACATTTAAATCAGAGTTTCAATGGATACATCGCCAATGGTAAGGACATAAAGATAAGCACTGAATTAACCCCAGATTTTTGTTGTCATTTGTATAACCTGTGGATTACATAGTTTGGACTCCCTTTGCTCCCCTCTGAGCTGAGTGATGTTGCAGGTTATACGAGTGGGCTGGTAATCAAAACTTTTCCTCATTGCTCTGTTCAAACTGGGCTTATGCTCTGGTGGGTCTCTGGGAGCTGAGGAACTACTCGAGTGAGTACAAGAGCGCTGATCCTCCTGGGGCACATCCCAAATGGAGTGTAACGGGCTCTTGTTATGGCTGATAGGCAGAAACTTGCATCTAGGAAAATTTTGAAGGGCAGTGGGTTTAGGTGTTAATATTCCTTAGGGTTCCCTCAAGGCTTCCCATAAGCAAGGGGCTCCAGGCCAGCAGATATTCATTAATCGGAGTCTAACACCACGAGACAAAGAGGGTGCGTTGTACAGCGTAGATGTAGCACATTGGAAGTGCTTGATTCTACCAGCAGCATAGCCCTAATTACAAACAATATGGGAAAGTTTCTCCTGACTAGTCAGATAAGACCCAGCTATGGAATAGTTAACTTTTTGTAGAGCTCAGCATCAATTTCTGGAAGCTTGTAACAGAGACTTGACATTTCTAATCAGGAAATTTTACATACAGGCAAGTGAATTTACCCCCAGCTGGGAAAACATGGCTTAGCAAGAGTTTTACATCCGCCCTCATTGATCTACAGATTATCTCACATTTGAGACTGTGGAGCCACTGGGATTTGCAAAGATGAGAAACAAATGTGGGAAAGTGCATATAATTTCTTTCACTTCAGGGTTAGATAACAAAAACCTGATAAGTTAGAAGTGAAGAGGTAAGTTTATTTTCTTTCTTTTTCATGCATTATTGTTGCAGAGGTCAAAAAAATCCACAAAAGCCAATAACTTATTGGCACTGGCAAGCAGCTGTCATCTTGATCAAATTCTCAAAGCAACATATTGGAAATTAGTCTTAAGATAGCAAAGACTAAAGATTTTTTTTTTTTTTAACTGTCCTAACAGTTAAATGGTTGAGGAACAAAATGTCTGAATGGGAGCTCACTTAATCAGAGACGTATCATCTGCCTGATGCTGCAGTGTCTGACCCTTAACAGAATCCCTCAGGCTTTTTGAATTTTTAGCTATATAGTTTATATTTTTGAGCCCATTTTGTGGTGGAAGTAGCTACAAAAGTGCAAAATATCAATGAATTGGAGGTTATGCTAGTTGCAAATGCCATATCAGTGTAAAATGGCTGTACATCCATGCAGTGGGAGTCAGACTCAAAGGCAGATGTAGCAGAGCTCGCTGAGTAGAGCTTTTAATGATTTCTTTTGATATGGAAGTGCTGTACAGCTCATTTCCCTTTTGTGTTCAGATGGATTTTATTGTGAAGGCATAGAACTGAGTATACACTGCAGACTTCTAAGAATATGGTTTAAACGAAATAAAAATGAAATAGGTTTTTTTTTTTTTCTGTATATGTTTTCCTCCATTTGAAATTATTCTAATGAAGTAGAAGTTATTTCTGTTTTGGCAGAAAAACAGATAAGCAAACAAACCATGAAATGTAGCCCGTGAGTTATTATGAAAATACAGATGTGCATATTGCTTACTGCAGTTGTGTTACCAGTATTCATCCTGGGGAAGGTGTGTATGTATCACTGTGATGTGATAAAGAATGGAAAAACAGAGGATCAAAATAAACATGGGAATACAAACCGTGTACATCTAAAAGCTGGCACAACAAAATGGATTTAAAGAAGTTCCAGCTGATTCACAACAAGGCCATGCATTTTAATTACATGAATATTAATAGGTGATGGAAAAGTTTCAATATCGTTGAGATCCCTTCTCCTTTAGTGCAGGGCACAGTCTCCTGGGAGAATGTATCTCAGGTACTGAGCAGATGCTGCCCTTTATCTTAGCTAAAGGGCCAAATATTACCAAAGAAAATAGAAGGCTTCTTTTAGAACTGTGTGGGTGTCAAAAAATACTGCCAGAAGATATAGTCTTGGATTTATTCAGCAGTAGCAAAAGGTGTAAAACAAAATTCCAGATATTAGATTAGATGCGCTACCTGGAAAGAATATCACTAGATCAGAGGAGCCGTATAAAAACGCAGCTCGCCGTGCAATATACTCTTGCCACCTACCTGGTTTACAAGCAAATTGTAGAAGCAGCCTATATATTTGGTGGTATACGTTTCAGAGCAATTCACTCTATAGCTACTGCAGATACTTGAGTGTCATTGTGTGCTTGAAGCTTCTATAGTTTATTTAAGGAATAACTCACAAAATTTCAATTTTATTTTATCTCCGCTTCATTCAGGGTGTAAACACTCAAAACCTGTAAATTCCTTGGGTTAAGATAACGTGAAGACCTTAATCTATTGTTCTAGTGGATATTAACTCAATTTGAAAGCTATATTTCAAAATATAGAAATTTAGAGAAGTCTTTAAAAAACAAAAGATATTTTGCCTAACACATCTTTCATTTTCTTTATGTGATGACCCCTCCCCACTTTTTTTTTTTTTCCTTCCCCACCCCCACTGAGTAGCCAGGTGTGTATCTAAACGGTGTGGTCACTTACTTTTATAATGGTTTTGACAGAGAGCCACTGATGCAGAGTCCATCTGTTTTGGAGGAATACATTTAATAGACTTTAAGACAAATACTAGCAAAATTTGACAGACTGACCTTTTTTCTTTCGGTTGCTTTTGAGAATAGATCTTTCTGCATGCACTGAGCAGAGTACGTATTCCATATATACACTGTACGTGTCTGAGTATTGCTGAACTGGGAAGGTTTTTGTTACGAATGATCTTTGAGGTGAGAGGTTCTATAACATACAATTTGAAAAGATTTAAATGCTGATGGTGCCCTGTTTCCATTCTTAGTGAAGACGTAAAAAGGTCACTTTTCCTTTGTCATCTCACCGTGTTGTTGCTGACTGGTGTTAATCATTTAATTAAAAGGTCAGATCACTCATTCTCTTCCTCTTATACCTAGTGTGACTTTACTGATTTTCTTTGCAAATAAGCTGATTTAATATTATTTAATAATACTTCGTTTAAATAATAATCCTCAGAAGTGGTGTGGAAATTCTCTTTGAAGGCATGCAAGCTTTGAAGGTTAGAATAAATTGAAAATGGCTGGATATTTGGAAAGTATTTTCTCCATTAAATATTGTTAAAATCATAGGAAGTTTTTAATGAGAGCATCTAGGGGCTTGCCTATCACGTCTTTTGCTGGTTGGTTAGTAGGACTGTGGGGAAGCAGGAGTTAAAGTGCTACTAATCACTAAAGAAACAAACCCCACACTTACTGATGTTTGGGGTTTTACAGTACTGGGGCTGGAACCCGTTGTTAGCCCTGAACAGCGCAGGCTAACTGTGCCGCTCTCGGCGTCTGCTGAACTTGGTGGCGATTGCCGTTACCCAGCTGTCCGAGCCGCACAACGCCCCTGGTTGCCTCAGAAGGCTCCTGCTGAGGGGCTGCAGACATTCTCCCTTTCCTTTCCTCCAAAAGCACCCGTATTCTCTGTAAATAAAGCAGTGGTGTGCTCTTCCTGACACCTCCCCGCAGGACACAGGCGTTCCTGTGAAGAGAGTTTTCTCATCTACTCTAGCTACTTTCTGAGCAACCTTACTTTCATCTCAAAGCCATGACATTCCACCTGGTTTAAATTTTTAATGGAAAATATCTTCCACTCATTCATACCTCTGAAAAGCGGAAAGACAGAGTAATATTTTCCACTGCAGCTATAATATAATATTTGGGTCAAGGTGACTCTGAATCATGTGGCACTTTGGAAGCTTGGATTAAGTGATGTTTGTGGAAGAAAGTGTGATGGTAGTCTGAGCTTGTGTTCAGCCTGCCTTCTCTTCTGAAAACAACTTCAGCAATTGATAGTAATACATAACTCCTAGATGCTATGCAAACAAAATTATTAATTAGGTCCATAACTTTAGCTAATAAATCTAATCAAGATGCTTCATAAATCGAGAGTGTTCTCAATGGCAGAAGCACATTTATTGATCCTATGCATACATGGCTAAATTCTGGGGTACTATTTTTAAGTGATGTGTTAAAAAACTATTATCAGAAAACCAGATACGCTCCGTGATCTATCTGTGTAACACTGTGGTGCTTCTCAAGTGACACCCATCTTGCAAATAGAAGTTTTAACCCAAGACATTGATCTCTATCCAGGCAACTTCCAGAATGTGTATGAGTTCCCAGAAACTTTATATGTCAGATTATGACACCATTTTTAATGAATAATGGCATATTTGTAGAAAGCAGCATCAAGTTGAGGAACAAGCTGTGATCCGGGTTACTTGAATACTGGGTTATATTGAACCGTACAAGAATCCCCAAATGTAATACTGTCTGGGGTTAGCTGAAAGAGCTGATGTGATTAAGCGCAGGGTTTTGATTAGCTGGACTTTGACAAGATTTATTCGATTGTGTCAGACCGGGCTTTCTGGAGGAATTGTCTCTGTCTCTGAACAGAACCACAACCTGACATGGCAGGGAACGTGGGATTTCCAGGCTGTGAATCTTAAAGAATTAAAAATTAAGAATTGGGAAACTCAGAGCATGATCACTAAGAACCAGAACAGGTACATGAGTTTGTTTTATCAATAGCAGCCTCTAATTTTGATCATATGAACTGGGTCCGTGGTATTTCTCAGACATTTTACAAGCATGTATCAGTGCAGAAGAAATGCCAGGCAACCTGAGCTGTCAAGGGCTGAACACGGAGATAAACTGGTTATTAGTTGAGCATCCCTAAATGCCTGTTAACCAAGCATTTAGTGGCAAGGAAGGTCAAGGGTAAACAGGCTATTTACTGAGCATTCAGCAAATTATTAATTTCACTAAACACAGGAATAGTGTATCCTTTATGCAGTGTTAAAAATATCTGTCCTGAAATTAGAGATACTTAATAACTGCAAAACTACATCATATTAGCTGCTCCTGTGTTTTAATTTAGCATTTTACATGCGGCCTGTGTTGTAAACTATCATTTCTTTTTTACTGTAACAGGAAGAATACCAAATGTATTTCTTGTCTTTAAAAACTATACTGAAAGGGGAACTAGACTCAGGACTTGAGTTTTTCCATCTTTTGGGTTTTTTTGAACTCCATTTTCATAACTGGAGGAGCTGTGTTATGCGTATAGCTCATGATGGCTGCCTGAATTGCATCTGCAGTGATGCAGTGAGAGTGGGTTTTTTTGGGGAAAATGGAAACTTCTTCCTGATCTACCTCCATGTCTTGAGAGATTTACAGCAGTACCTTGTTTCTGCTGGTTCTCATCCTGTTAGCATTATTCAAACAGTAAGCAGAGAGACTTTATTCTTTCCTTTCCATAATCAAGAGTGGTTGTTAAAAACCTTTAATTTGTGACTCAGAAACTTTGAACGCCCTCATTATAATAACAAGATGACTGCAGAATCTGCCAGGTAAGATAAGTTAAATTCTCAATTACGCCACAGTACAGCTGAGTCATAGCGACAGAGGTGTAAACCTACACATTCAAGCTTGATGTAGAAAAATACACTTTTTTGAGTATTGAGCTTACGGGAAACAATCCATAAAGAACAATCATCACGCACCCTTTTACTGGTAGTGCATTTGAATAATAGCCTGGGACTGCCGCATTCGGTAACTTCAGCATTTCATCCATTCAGAAAAAAACCACATGTTTTCGTTCCCCTAATTTTTCAGGTTTACATTCGCATTCATTCTGTTCCAAAGGGTATGTTTGTCAGTGTTAAAGAGAAGAAAGAGTGATATTTTCTATTTTTCCATGCTTATGGTAAGTCCACAGCAAGTCCTCTGATTCACCTCTGAGAATTTCTTGGAGTTTTATCTACTTTTCGCTTATCTCAAAGAAAATCCTGATGGAAATGTGCCATTTCTATGGAGAAACTTGCCTCTCTCGTCATTTAAGGTTGTCCCTCTCCTTACTCTGACCTCTCCAGCAGCACCTGAGGCAGGGCAGGGGCTACAGGGTTTATCCAGGTGTCATAGGGCACTTTCCATGACCCTTCGGCAATGCAGCTTCTTGCTTTTCCTCTTGTGAGTGCTAGCACCCTTCATGCACGTCTGCAGGTCACTCTGCTTCTGATTGCTCATCATTAGCTCCTCTCTTCTGAGCAGTTGCCTTCTCATTTTTTTTTTTCCCTTTGGTAAAGCCGTCACTTCTTGCCAGCCGCTGGGTCCTGTTTTCATACTTATTACTGCGTTTTACTTATTACACTTCAGGTTTCAGAGAAAAGTTCTGCATTAAAATGAAGGGAAATATAAAAAATGAGCTGGTAATGAGAGCAATTAATCAGAGCAGTCTGCAGCCTCAGCAGTACGACTGAGTTTGCTGGTGTGACGGGGACAGAGAGGGCTGATGAGGAATGAGAAACATGAATTATTTGGGGACCCGATGTGGCAACCTTTTGCATGAGGCGCAGAAGGTGATGTTAGGAGATACTCCCACTCCTTTCAGTCGCATAAAAGGGGCTGTCCTGTGGGAATCCTGACTTTCTCATGAATACAGCAATTACTCCCTGCTAGCAGCACGGGGCGGTTGTAGTGACCCTGGAAGTGTCTCAGTTTCTCTGGCGAGCAGGCTTATTTGCACATCCTAAGTGGCTGGGTTATTAGTTGCACGATCACTGGGTTGGTCCCTACAGTGTGACAGCTCCTACTGCTTCTAGCGGCTGTCTCACATCTGCGCTGTCACTAGCCCTGAATCTCCAATTAAAGAGTGATGAGAACGACATGCTCTGGCCTGATCCCTTTGTTTTTCCAAGCCATACCCAGGTTTTGCAAATAGCCGGAGCCAGACTCTGAGCAGACTGGATTTTACATGCTTTTTGGTATCTTTTGAAAGCTGAGTAGTTTTGGTGTGTTTGTTTTGTGTTTTGTTTTTTTTTTTTTCTTTTCCTCCTAAATATACTCAGTGATTTCTTTTTTTTTTTTTTTTATGCCTTCATACTAAATGAACTGATCTTCTAAGTTTCCAAATAGTTCATAGAATCACAGAAGGGTTTGGGTTGGCAGGCATCTTCAAAGCCCATCCAGTCCAACCATCCTGCAAGGAGCAGGGACATCTCCAACCAGATCAGGTTGCTCAGAGCCCTGGCCAACCTGGCCTTGAATGTTTCCAGGGATGGGGCTTCCACCACCTCTCTGGGCAACCTGTGCCAGTGTGCCACCACCCTCAGTGTGAAAAACTTGTTTCCTAATATCTAATCTAAATCTACCTCCCTCTATTCTGAAACTATTACCCCTTGTCCTATTGCAACAGGCCCTACTGAAGAGTTTCTCCCCATCTTTCCTGTAGCCCCCTTTAGGTACTGGAAGGCTGCTCTAAGGTCTCCCTGGAGCCTCCTTTTCTCCAGGCTGAACAGTGCCAACTCTCTCAGCCTGGCCTCAGATGTGCTCTGTTCACGTGCCCAAATAAGAGAAAAAGTTACTTGAACCCCATAGTATACTGCGGTATGTTAACCAAGCATCTACAATGCATACTGTCTTTTGAGAGCACTGTGCTGGCTCCATCCTCTGAATGAAAAGCTACGTTAGAAATTCCCAAAGCAAATTTTTTAGATGCTGTCTCTCTCAGCTCTCCTCCAAACTGCAAGGCAGAGCCAAATCTGTCAGGCCAGGCTCTCCTCTCAGTGAATTAGTAGCAGCCAAGATTAATTAGCACCCAAAGCGTTTCCAGCTGTACCACTTGTGCGATGCTGCTGCCGTGATGCACATCGTCCCCACTCCCCAGGTCTGTGATTCATTGCTCTGTCAGTGGTTTGAGATACAGTGTATGAAAATGCCATATAAATGCAAATATAAATACAAACGCTGAGTTCTCCCTGTTGGCTAGTGATAAGGTGCTCATCCAGATGACACACTGTGATCTAAAAGTGGAATGTAATATTTGGAAGGAGGGGAAAATTCAATGATTATTCTTAGACTCTGTTTTCTTTTTCTTAAATAAGCTTTAACCGAAAAAAGGAAAAGGCAGCTTTGGCTTCCTCCTTGGCTACCTTTTGTGGCACACCACGGTGATATCTTCCTGATTAATTAAATTAGAATGAGGATAAACTTTGAAATGGGCTTGGGAAATGGTGTGATTTGCTGTGCGTGGGAGCATGCGTTCCCAGGGACTGAACCGAGCGAGGTCTGGTCACGGTCTGAATTTGTACGGGCTTTGCCTCTGTAACAAGGGCGGCAGGATGATGCTTTTGCTTTTTTCTCTGATCACCTTCACTGCCTCACAATGTAGGAGATACATTCTGCTCGAGGGACCCAGGACAGCCGAAAGGGAAAGGAGGCTGCCTCTTCTGGGGCACGCAGGGAAAGGAGTCGTGTGTGAAGAGAAGACAAGGCTGCTCCCATTGTGGTGTGACAGATACTTTAATTTGAATTACTTAATCTTATCTTTAAGTACTTAATGAAAAAATAATTCTTCTTGTCTGAAAAGAGTTTTGTCCTGAAGGTACCTATGTAAGCGGCTAAATCGTATTTATGTCCCTAATGTTATAAGGATCAGCAGCACAGCTTTTTTAATTTTCTGTACTACTGTACTAGTGCTGCTGTGTGTATGAAGTTCTCATTCAAATACCAAGATCAGCTTTCCATGCAGGATAAGGCCAAATGAAAGTTTGCAGTGTGGGGCTGATGTGGTTTTTTTTTTTTTTTTTTTTTTTTTTTTTTTTTTTTTTGTCCTGGTGTTCCACTGCAGGCATACAGGTGGAAACGTGGAGGGTTTCACCGTGGTGTGGGAAGATTTTGTTCACTGAGTTTTGTGTGGACTTGGGAACTGGAAATCTGAAGGCGATCAGCATGTGTTGCTGGAGCTTCAGAAGCAGAAGGACTCTGATGGATCACCTCTACTTTAAGCTCCTTCTTTCCTGACTGGTTTAATAACGATTCAAGTCTCTACTAGTAGTTTCGTACAATAGCTTTTCCCTGAGAACTCTTGTTGGCATGAAGTATGAGGCTGCCATATTTCATTCATGACTGCAAGAGCCAGTTCTCTAAATGTATATAACGTATAATCATTTTAAATATTAACTTACTTTTAAATATTTACCATCAACCATACACTACTTGCATTAGTAAGACTGTGTCATCTTCCTGAAATGCACCCAGTTTGTGTAATCCAAAGGTGTTGGAAAGTCAGCAAGCTCAGTGAAGGACACTAGATTTCTTGTGGTTTCCCTACCTTGTGGTAAGGTTTCCTTTTGATGACTTTTAAGAGGAGAAATTGGAAATTTTGGGACACTTTTCTAGTTGAGCTAGAGGCACTAAGCATTAGAGGGCTTTGCTCATCATTACAAACTCTTCTCTGAGAACAAAGTTGCTGTGTCTGTTATTAGAAGGTGTTAAGGAGGTGTGACTGGAAAAAGCGTGCGGTTAGGTGATGAACAGTCTTGTGAAGATAGAGGGTTTCATGGGAAAAGGTGAAGAGAGAAGGCAGCAGGGAGATTGGGAGTGAATAGAAAGATGCAGAGCCACTTGGTAGGTAGGAAATGGGCTGGGCAAGGTTCAGGAGATAGCAAGGACAAGGACTTAGAGTCTGCTGAGCATTGTCAAAGCATGAGGAGATGCTTTTATTGGTAACATTTTGAATATACTATTGTAAGAGAAGCAGGTCATTAGTTGATGCAAACAGTAACAGGGACTTTTGCATGGGTCTTGGCATCAGCAGTGTGCACAGCATAGCTTACTTTGTGTGGCAGAAAGACATCCAGACCATGTGGAAAACTGAGTATTTCTTCATTGTTGTCTGGTTCATGACACATAGATTGACAGTGTATGTCTTGCCATTTCTGAAGAGATTCTCTTCCTTCCTGGTTTAATTGAGCTGTTCCCTCATTCTGAATGCTATCCGCTGTCAAATTTTAACTTGGGACAAAACCAATGTTCCATCACCACTACCTGCCCTGTTTCTTATGTAAGATTTTTCTAGCTGGGTAGCCTTTTTATTATGTTCCCCCAGCAATCTGATGGCAGGTCTGCCATGACTGAAGCTTTGACTTTGCACATAGTATATGTGCCAAATATTCCCTCATTGTCTGCTTCTTCTCCTGTTCTTCCTCCCTCTTTTTTTTCTTTTTTTTTTTTTTTTTTTTTTTAAATTAAACCTTGGGTTGGTGTTTTTGACTAGACTACATGAACCTGAAGCTCAGGGGTGTTTGTCTCCTCAGCAACACAACAGGGGTGGAAATTTTAAATACAATTATCTTCAGGTGTATTATAGTATAATATTTGCATGCTCTCTTTATAAAACAAGCTTTTAGGGCATTTTCATAACTGGTTTCCCTCTTTCTCTGTTTGCCTCACAGCTAAGTTATGTTGATGTTTTCTTCTCTGAGTTTCTGGTTCCATTACACAGCCTGTTGTTAACAGTAAAATGTGAGACTGTAAGATAACATGTAGAGACACCAGAGATGGTGAATACATGGTGATTGCAGCAAATGACTCCGTAATAGAACAGGGCATTTGTTAGCTGTGTAATCTGATTATAAAGAGTAGCTTGGAGAACTGAAAACAGACAGGGAAATTTCAGTGCTGAATCAGTTCATAACTAAGACCATCAGCACTAGAAATGTAAGGCCCAGTTTTGAGTTCGCAAGATTTTTCCAAATTCACCACATTTAAAAGAATCCTAATTTACCCTACTGTATATTGAAAAGAGGTTGTGTCTGCAGGACGTATGTGAATGGAAGAGCACCTCTCCTATGAGGCCAGGCTGAGAGAGCTGGGGCTGTTCAGCGTGGAGAAGAGGAGGCTCTGGGAAGACCTTATGGTGGCCTTCCAGTACGTAAAGAGGCGTACAGGAAAGATGGGGAGAAACTCTTCAGCAGGGCCTGTTGCAATAGGACGAGGGGTAATGGTTTCAGAATAGAAGGAGGTAGATTTAGATTAGATATTAGGAAACAAATTTTTTTTTACGCTGAGGGTGGTGGAACACTGGAACAGGTTGCTCAGAGAGGTGGTGGATGCCCCATCCCTGGAAACATTCAAGGCCAGGTTGGCCGGGTCTCTGAGCAACCTGATCTGGTTGGAGATGTTCCTGCCCCTTGCAGGGGGGTTGGACTGGATGACCTTTGAAGGTCCCTTCCAACCCTAACGATTCTATGTTTCTATGTTCAGAACAGGAAATAGGACTCCTTTAGCTGGATAAACATTGGTTGTGTTGCGCTTGTAAACTAAGATAAGTAACATGGTCGCTGGCATACCTTGTGCCCTGCAAAATGTCACCTGGATGAAAAACTCTGACTCGTTTGGTGCCACAGACTATTTGGAAGTGAAAAGTCTAAAACTGAGGAGAATTGCTAAAACTGACTGGAATTAAGACTACACTGTACTGGATGTGCCCTCTGATCCATTGTTCGTTGTCATCAACTGAGTGTTGTCGTTGAGATTTCCTCTCTGGGGGAGTGAGCTGCAATAGGTTGTGACTAGTCGACATGACACTAGGTCAACATTCAGCAATGTACATAAAAGATAGGAGGTTTTATAGTGTTTAATTCTGTTTTAGCTTTGCTCCCACTGAACCAGCCTCCTTTAGAGGGTAGATAGGTGCTTTGGCTGCTGCTAGAACCCTTACGTCTCATTAGCAGCACTGGGATGCCAGACTGAGGGGAGGATTCCTTTCCCTTTATCTTCATCAGACTCCCAACATGAGAGCAATTTATGGTGCCCTTGTACAGGATAGCAGGGATTTGAAGCCATATTTCACAATGAATCCTTGCTTACTCAAAATTCCCATTCAAACTTCAGAGGTCTCCTTCAGTAAAAAACCTGCAAGATCAGACTGAGAAATGGAGGAAGCTGCAGGCTTGAACTTTGTTTTTGTCAGGTTAAATGCCTGTGTTTCATCTTTAGAACAAACTTTGTAATTGTATTACAAGAAAAATTCTCCAAGTTTAGTGAGGCTGCAAATCAAGGACATATTAAACAGTGTTAATGAAGAAAGACATCTAGCTACTTGGAGGGAGAAAAAGAAGTTTATTTTATTAACTTTGTCTTTGGTCTAAGGCTATGGAAGAATTAGGTAGAAAAGCTATAGACTGTATAAAAAAGATTTTGCTGTGTTTGCCTATTGATTAGATATGTTAGGAGTCACAAAGACCTTGAGAAAACAAATGAGAAAATACAGGAGAGAAATTTGAACATGTCCTCCAGGGACAGATGATAGTCTGTTCAACCCTACTGAAAGGCAAAGAAATTCCTCAAGACTTCAGCCATCATCACCTGAGAGACCTCTGCTGCCCTGCTCGTGTTCAGTCATGGAGACATCCTGCAATGCGTCTGACAGATCCTGTTTTAAATTCCCAGGACCTGGAGCTAGGAAGGGGCCTCCTAAGCAAGGGGCAGGCGTGTGTTTTATGTTGTAGTTAGCTAGCATTGAGCTAGCTGTGCGAGTCTTGTCTCCCACCTCGTTGCAAACCTGGCCCAAACTTGCTTATACTGGGCCTTACGTGATCGGAATAACAATGCATCAACGCATTTGTGGGGAAATGAATCAAACCAGGCAGACTTTAGCAGGGCTAAAATTACTCCTAGCAAAATTGCTTCAGGAGTGCCTACGTGTAAAGTGTGAACTTTTCTTCCTTGCAGAAAAGGAAAGCTTCACATGAAACGTAGATTTTGACAAAATTTAATCAGTGTTCCCCTTACGAGTGAACTCTACTCCCTCTCTTCGATCCCTCTCTCCCCACCATAGCTCATGCAGTTTTCTGAACAGAGCACTTCCCTGAACCTTTCTCTAGCTCTTCTCCTGGCCCTTGAGTCCCTTCCTTGGAGTCTGAGAAACGCTGTGTTTGGGCTGTCAGCAGCACAGCACTTGTGCGCATCTCAACACAGCAAGAGCCGAGCTGAGGGGTAGGCAGGAGTCTTGCTGGGTGCAGAGCCGTTTACCGTGCTGCTCTAACCAGCCTTGTAACGCTGCTGAAGATGATCCAGGCATCGCGACGTGGCAATCTCGGAAATGAAGACAGTTCTTTCAAGGTTGGGAGACTTCAGCCATTTGTATATGAAGATGCAGACTGCTGAAGACCAAAGCAACTATTTATCAGTCCACGTACTGGAACCCAAGCCGCTTTTTCTTTAGTAATTTGAATCAGATGAGAATAAAATGGATTTTTGCAAAATAAATACAAATGAAGAGGAAAATGCTGATTAGTTCAGGCAAGCTGGCTATGAAGAATGAATGTACCTTCTCTTCCTTTAATATGATTTACTTGTCTCCTCCTCTCCTCTGTCTCAGTATCTTTTTTTTTTTTTTTTCCCTTCTTCCCCCCCCCCCCGCCCCTACTTGTTCAAAGCAAGTTATCCAATACCGTATTCAGAGTCCCACGACTTCACATGTGCAGCTCCTGGCTCCAATTTTCCCTCTGCTGTGTATAAGGGTGGCCTCAAGCTTTCTGGATGTGAATGATGATAAACTCCCATTCAGCAGGCGATGAGGATGCAGAGCTCTTGTTTGTAGGTCACGGAGCCATCTCTTGCCCGGTTGGTGAACATGGGTGTCCATCAGGAGCATGCGGATTGAGCCGAACGGGAACCTGGAAGCTGTGCCTGTGCTCCAGGCCCACCAGTCAGTGCACAATTACATCGCACTCCCAAGGATCCGGGTTCAAAATAAGAGCTGTATGCATCAATGAAGAAAAAGATTAGCTGGCTGCGGTACAGCACGCAGATGGCTGTAGTAAAGAAGCCACCTGCTGAGACGGGCTGGACTGACTAAGGGCTGCCTCCTTCCTCACCAGCGAGATCAGAGAGTCAAGTGTGGGAGAGAAAGCAGCAGCTCTCAAGAAGTGGGTGTCAGGCACAGTGAGAGTTCACCGAGAGGCGGGACTGCCCTGGGGAAAACGTGTGTTTGGAGGAAAACGTGCTTTGGAATAAACTCTTGATATTTTAATGAAACCATTTTCAGTTTGTTTTAAAATCTACTTTTGGCTGCTTTTGACTACAGATTTCAGGAAACTGAGAATTCGGTTCTGGACCAGTAAAACACTGTCTACGTTCTCTTATTAGTAGATAGAGATTGTAGAAAATAAAAATTACTGAAATCTATGCAGCAACAACGATTAGGATCTGCTGAGCATTAGAGTTATAAAATGCAAGGTAAGAATATGCTTTGAAGTCTCTGGACCGAACAAGGATGTGATCCACAACTAAGAAAGAACAGTCAGGAAATAGAAATGCATAATTCCAGGAGATGGAGAGAAAAAATTATAGAGGCAAACTACTGCTGTCACCAAGGGTGCCAGCACTGTGGCATGGGTGCTCCTGCAAAGCTCAGGTAGACTCCTCAATGGCAAATGTTGATCAAGAGGGATTGAATATTAAAGAAATATTATTTGTGAAGGAAATAATTTAGTTTCAGTACCGCAGTTTTCAGCTTCACTGAAGTGTGCTTAGAGCACTTTGAGGTGACAGAAGAAAACAAGAAAATTCAAAAGGAATGGCCTCAAAGGGCAAAGATGACACTGAACTGTGTCGGAGAATAAGGCAGATGTGCCAAGATGTGCAAAGTACGGCTTTTTGGAAGCTGCTGTCTTTTCCTGTCAGTAAGTACGGGAAAAGATGGAGAATGCCTGAGACAATGACTGCAGCTTAAAGCAGTGAATCAGGAAAAGCCGAGACATGGTGCATGATGTTTTTTCTGCCTAAACTGACAGGATAGAAAGAAAAAGATTTCTTTAGAGTGACAAAACCTGCTGTCTGCTCTGTGCTGCTCTCTTTAAGCTCCTTTCTCATGTAAGTTCTTCCTACGCGGAGGGGCAAATGGAGTACCTGAATATTTGTGTGAAGCAGCGAAATGGAGAAACGTTGTGACAGGCTACCTATACTGGGTTTCTCTAGTGATGATTTTTTTTACTAAATAGGGTGAGATGGGTGATTTTTCCTTCCCTTTCCATAGATATTGGTATATAACCTCCTGACACAGAGGTAATTTTTCCTCCAAGTTTGTGTAATACTCTCGAAGAGCACCAGTGGATCTTCCCAGGAAATACTCCAAAATGTGTAAAAGTTTTAAAACCTCTTATCCTGAGCACTCTGCATTGTGTCAGCTCAGCTCAGCTCAGCAGGAACCCCCCAGGGACTGTTTTCTGTATGTGACTTTGCTCTCTACATCCAGGCAAAACCCAGTAGTTCCTGTTGAATGTTTTCAGATTTCTGTGAAAGAGATTACAACTGGCTGTGGTGCAAGTGGATGGGCAACTGCTTGTCCGAGAGGCAACACATGCCCTGAAACCAGTCAAGCAGGACTTCTTTTGCAAGGTCTATTAAAAGAGAGGATGAAAATGCTTTGTGACCTGGTAGAGACTCAGGATCAAAAAGAGCACTGTATTTTGGGCTCTAAGTGTGAAAGCTGTTTGAAAGAAAAGTCTAGAGATGACCTCAGGAAGAGGAGAATATGCTCCAGGAGGAACGTGATACTCAGCCAGGCTAAATTCGCCTAAGCAGACTGCAGGGAGGGAGCCAGCCTTAAATATGTGCAAGGTTCTTGTCATGATAAATTCATGGCCTCTGTTGTTGGATGGATACAAGAAGCAAGCAGCATACCCTAGCATGCCATTCCTGAAACAGAAAGGGAGTGTTTTCCAGACAAAATCACTGTAGTTTATGTCCACAGCTGGTTGAAAGCTACACTGCAATCATTGATGTCAATGGCCACGTCATGTCATGGACATACATTAAGTGATCTCTGGTTGTTGGTCTGGTTCACTTCTATATTTTCATCAAGGTCTTGGCTGCTGGAATTGAGTTTGTTTTATAGATTTTGTAGGTTGTAACAAATAGAAGGGACTGCAGAGTCGTTTACAGAAAAGGATCAGAATTCTTGATAGATGTGGGAACTGTTTGGCAATTAATAAGGTCAAGTCTTTAAATACTTGTACAATGGAAAAATCCAAAAGTGCAATGCTTAAACAGGGAATAATTAGTTAGGGATTATTAGTTCACCAAGCCTACAGGTTTTCTATCACAAACTAAATGTAAGTTGACATTACCTTACCATGGCAAAGGCAAAGGTAATGCTGAGCAGAATCCAAGAGCTGTCTTCAAGACACAGGATTTGTTCATTCTTCTGTGGTGCTGTGGGGGTCTTATAACAGTTTTCTAAGACAAGGTTGCACCTCAGAATACTTTTCTAATAGTAAGTGTACTCTGCTTGCCTAGAGAAGTGCATTGCTGCGCTTTAAGGACAGCTTAGATAAATATCTGTTAAAAGTAGTGTATGTTTATCTTGCCCTGCTTTGGGATGAACCAAGTAACTTCTTGGCTTCCTTGCCAAACTGATCTTTGTTTTTTTTTGTAGTGATCAAGAGAAAAACAAGTCCTATGAAGGCTTGTAATTAGGAGAGCCCAAAGAGATCTAGGGTATAGACTGCTCTACAGCTGTGTCACCTTATTCGCACAGCTGGAGACAACTGCTGTAATGAAACATGCTCATGTCAGCATGCTTGTGACACACATTGGAATGGAAAGGAAGAAGAATAGAAAAGGGAACAAGTATGGAGTCTTCGAAGATAATACGAAGTGATGGCAGAGTTCCCTCTGCAGGTGACTGGAAATGGCCGAATTAAAATTAAGTGAGCCAACACGTGTGGATGCATAGCTAAGGGCCACAGATTGATGCCTGAGGAACTGGGGGAAGAAATGAGGTGCCTAACTTTCAAACTAGTGTGTGGGAGGGACTTTCATAAATCCTGTCAACAAATAATAGGATTTGAAATTGTGTGGCTCTATCTCCTGAGCACCACAGTCTCTGATGGAGAAATTTACAGCACCTGCATAAAACCTAAGTGTGTGGCTTGCATGCACTAGAGTTGGAGTGATTAAATACTGGCTCCCGCAATCCTCCTCTCTCAGGAGAGGATCTTGGGTACTTGTCAGTATTTTTAGAACTACCTAGATAAGAAATCAAAGAGAAAATCCAGTCTGAGAGCTGTACAGGGACTCCCATGTCTGAAGTTAGCTATTATTTGAACTTGTGGGCTTTTCTGTTGCTCACACCGTTTCTTAAAATACCTGTAGACACTGTATACTCTACAAATGTCTTCGCTGGAGTAATGGAATGAGAAAATAACATACAGGGAGGTAGATTCAGACTGGACATAAGGTAAAAATTTTTTATGCTGAGGGTGGTGGAACACTGGCCAAGGTTGCCCAGAGAGGCGGTGGATGCCGCATGCCTGGAAACATTAAAGGCCAGGTTGGATGGGGTTCTGAGCAACCTGATCTGGTTGGAGATGTCCCTGCTCCTTGCAGGGGGGTTGGACTGGATGGCCTTTAAAGGTCCCTTCCAACCCTAACCATTCTATGATTCATGCTCGGCAATAAATAAATGTTCTTGCTGAATGAGGCTCTTTCTTCCAGGGAGGGCAAGGATGTCTCTTCTGCAGCTCAGTCACATGAACATGTACCAGCACTACTGTGCAAGAGACTAGCAGGAAGGATAATGAATGTTCTCCACTTCTAGTCTTCACCCTCAAACTTTCAATTTTTGTCCATTTATGTTTTCAGCTTTGCTTATAGAGGCTGGACTATGTCTTTCAAGTCATCATCCAGTCACAATTTTTATCTTTTAAACACTCATCTTACCTCACTGACTCTAGTCTCTTCAGTTCAGTTAACAGCAGTTACTTTATGTTACAGAGAGGGAGAAAAAGATTTTCCAAGTGTGGCTGGGATTCTAGAGTTACTGAATCATCATAAGGCAGCCCCTTTCATTCCTATAAATATCTATGTAGAGCTTATTGAACAGCAGCTGGATGCATGAAAATAGCTGAATGAAGCTGATCTGGTCACCCAAAAAGAAAATGGTGTAGAGAAGCAGGGAGGAGTTCTAGAAATCAGAGGCAAAATCTTGGCTATGTTGAAACCAGAGGAAATTGTCATTGAGTTTGATGGGGTCTAAATTTCCCATAATCCTTACGTTTTGGCACAAAATAGTAAAGATGCATTAGTTTTGCTGGAGCTGTTTCAG
The DNA here is from genome assembly GCF_036417535.1 of Chlamydotis macqueenii. Lineage (NCBI taxonomy): Eukaryota > Metazoa > Chordata > Aves > Otidiformes > Otididae > Chlamydotis > Chlamydotis macqueenii. Next base: position 4,900,124 of record NC_141566.1, read on the forward strand.
TGTACAGGAGAACGTAGTTTTGCAAGTCTGGGGATTCGTGAAATGATGTGTTTCGAGGTGTGGGTTGCTAAGCTGTTAACTCAAATGTACTGTGAGTACAATCTGCAAAGCTAATCTAAGGTAATAAAGCTAATGTGCTCTTAGAACAACCTGAGGAGTTGAAGTCAATGCAATTCTTCAACAATGAACATAATTCTGATAGATATAAAACAGTTTATAAAAGCTCACTGTCGCCCGTTGGAGAGGAGCATCCTACTACTTTTTCAAGTGGAAATGAAATCTTTGCTGTGGCATGAACTTTGGGTTGATCAAGCTTCAATGTGTTCACAAGTACAACTTACTGTTATTACTCCAGTGTATTATTTTTATAGCACTAGCAATGTTCTTAGTAATTTGCAAGTAGGTATTAATACAAAACCTGTTCCCCAAAGGAAGTGTAATATACACCTTTTGTTGGATTAAAGAACATCATATATGTTGTGTGGCATACAGCATCCTGAGCAGGTACACGCTCTAGTAATGAACTTGGATCCTGCAAGGATACAAAAGGGCACAAATCATTTCTGTTTCCTCTGCTGCTGTATTGTTTAAATTTCCTAGTATGTGTTTTCCCAACTGTTTCACTGTATTAGCTGCTATATATCGCATAGTACCTTCTTTTTCCTCGAACAGAGGTAACTGAATCAGTAGTAGTGTTCTAGGAGAGCGATTGGTTTGTCTGCAATGGCATAGAGCCCACCGGGAGCCCTGCGTCCCCTCCCAGTGCTGGACTCTTGACGAGGTTGGCAGGGATTGCCAAGCCAACGCTTCAGAAAAGGTGGCAGCTGCGTGCATGAGCATGTTTAGCTTTATATTGCTGTGTTGTGGTATGTGCTGTGAAGGTACAGCCCAGAGGCTGTCCTCAGGTCTGGGAGTACTGGAAGACCTCTGGCCCCTTATGATCCTTCGGGGACTCAGATTTGGGGAAAGGAGGAAAGACGATGGGTTTGCCTGTTAACTCAAACTGTGCAATGTTGCTGAAGTCTTGCTGCTGCAAATGAACTTCAGTAAAAGTTAGTCAGCCAAGAAATGTGGTGACAAAGACTTTTTGTTTACCTTCAGAAAAAGTCTGGCCAAAGTAACGGGCACATTCTGGTGGCAACACAGGTAAAGGGAATAAAGACCTTCATGTCTTTCTGTTTGAGATGGACACCAAATAGGTTTAACACATAGGAAGAGTAATTCCTGTGTTCCCCTCTCTGCTAGGAAACCACAGCAAGTTCTGGTTCTGGTAATGGCATCTCCTAGAAATCAGGCTCAGCTTATCTGCTCTTTTGGTGTTTGCCCCACACAACCCCCAGCAAGCTGGGGACAATGGCTTTGTCATCATGTTTACTGCTGTGCTTAGGTAGATACGAGCTGGAGCCTCAGAAAATGAAAAGGCTGATAAACCATTAGTAAGCCTTTACACCACCAAACTATTTTTTCTTCATCATCATTGTCCTTCTCTTTTCAAAGTCAGAGAACACTGCAGAGCGTGTCTTGTTGCAAGAGGAAATGCAGCCTTTGTTGCTGTGTCCCCTCTGTTGCTGTGCTGGGTGAAAATTGTTTCTGAGGGCGACTTGAATTGTCATATTGAACCAGCTCCTTTTTTTCTTGTATTGGTTTTCTTTGGCTTCTTTCTGTTCCACTTAGAACTTGTTTTCATTTTGTTTTACTTGCTGACTGCCTGCAATCCACACCTGGTTGTAGGGACAGCTAAGATGAAAGCAAGTAAATTAATGGGCTGGTTTGCAGCAAAAGACTGTGATACTTAGGTAGACATCTCCTCAGGTCTTTCTTTTTTGACTAGCTGTAAAAGCTCCTGCATCCTTTTCCCTTACATTATAGGGATGCTGAATTAGCCTATAAATTGAACAGAGCCTGGTTCTGTAAAATCTGTGAAAAAGTTTAGACTTCTAAATAAATTCTGTCAGACTACATTCACATCTTTTTATTTTATTTTTTTTCTCTCCTCTCCTTTTTCCCCTATGTGTTCTAAGGACAATCCTTTGGGAAAGAATGTTTCCTATGGTATCTAATTTGAAAAGAAAATTTTAGTCATCACATAAAGCGAATTTTGCATTTCAAATTGTAATGTACTAGAAACAAATTCATTTCTGAAAGGTGGGTTTTTTGTTTTTTTTTGTTTTTTTTTGTTTTTAAACAGGAAATTACCGTGTAAGCAATAGATCATCCTGTTGTTATTTATGGATAAAGTTTTTGCATTTATAAGGAGCTCAATAAGCTCAGTTTACTGAGTAAATACAGGACAAGTAGTTAACATGTGGAAACGTTAATGTTTGAACTAGAAGACAGATATTTGAAAAATTATTCACAGTCTAGGTAAGAGGGATTAGATTTATTTTTTATCACTGTTATCTTTTAGTCTGACCTCCTTTATAACACAGAAAAGGGGACTTAGATTAATTAATTCTTAATTGAAGCAGAGTAGAGCTTTTGGAAAGATGTCATGTCCTGCTTCAAAAATGAACATGATGGAAATCCCAACACAAAATGCACAAAGGTCTCCAGTGGTTGGTTGTTATCTTTGCTAGCTTTGTGTATTATTTCTAACCTGAATTTCTCTGGCCTTGGTGTTATGCCATTGTATCTAATTTTTTAATTTTTTGTTACATTGAAGAACCTGTTATTAATAGTTTTTTTCCTTCATGTAGATGTTCCACTTACTCACTCTGTGTTTTGCTGTCTCTGTATTTTGCAAATGGAGCAGATGCCAGCATTCCTCCCATTCTGACAAATTTTTTCTATATTCATTGGTAAAGCTATTTTATTAGGGAATAATCTTTGTAATAATTTGTAATTGCTTCATACATAATATTAAAAAAAAAAAACCTGAAGAAATAAAGACAGAACTCACAAACAGAAGTCCAGTGACAAAAGGAAAAGACAGGGTAAAGGCACAAATTTGGTCCAACATATAGTGAGCATTTATGATGAAAACACATAAAATAAGTAATTAGCTGGACAACATTGAACTGAAAAAGAAAGAAGCACAAAATGCACTTGTTATAGCAAACATAAATCTGGAATAAGACACCAGCTTTCAGAAGTCAGTCACTTTCGCTTTATTTCCCTCAGCAAAGGGTCTTCCTCAAGTACAGTTTTCTCTCTCAACTATTTCTTCATGAATCCCCTGGCCCCAGCAGGGCCAGTTAGGGTGGTGGAAGGTTTCCCCTATGGCACTGGACCTGGCCCTGGCTCCTCCCGGCAGCCATCCAGCATGCCCCAGGCAGAACCTGGAGGACTCTGTCAGCTAGTTAAGTATAAAATTCCAACTTGGTATCTGAGTTAGAGACCCAAAGACAGACAGCGAATGCCCCGTTGAGTGGCCAGATAGTAATTTCTACACCTACAGCCAGTTGCTGAGCCGTATTAGCTTTCCAAGTTGATTTATTAGGTGATTCTTCATGATACCAAGTTGTCATTATGATGAATCCAAGCCTTTAATTTTAAGGCTTTAACAACTCCCCCTCGTCTCCTAACAAAGTGCATATTAGTTGATTTTAAAAAAAAAGTTACAACCTCTTTTCAATAATTTCAGTCTTTCGTAAGCTTCCATGTTCCACACCTTTTCTGTTAATTTGGAACTTTGTGTTAGTGGACAAAAAACCTTCACTGTTTCTTATTTCTGCGCATGAGTATTAAGCTCAATTTGAAAGCCACATGTGGCAAATCACATCATAATGTTCTGAATTTTTTTTCCCCCGATAGTTTCAATCAGTCTTTTTTAAAGTCATGTGAGAACTGAAATATGATTTTTCTCACTTGATTTGAAATATTCTGACACAGATCTCCAACACAGTGAAAATATTTCACCATTGTTTACGGATTGTATGCAGCCTTTAGGTGATTCCCATTTTCTTCCCTTAGATGGTGCTAATAAGGTACAAAACGCACAGCCAGACTGCAGTGCTTTAGAAAGAACATGAAGTACAAGGAAGGCTTGTTTGGATTCTACGAGCAATTTCTTTCCTCCTCTCTGTGCTACAGTTCTGCCTTATGTGCTCTTATTCAAGCTCCAGAACGACACCATATAGAAGTATCAAATTTGGTAAACAATTACATCTGATGACTGTATGTTCATTTTGGAAAAACAGAGGAACAAATGCTGTGTGTATCTGAGCTGCAAAATGAAGAGACTTTTCATCAGCGTTGTACTCTCGCAAGGAAGGCTTACTGCTGGTATCTGAACTCTGGGAAAATGGACTCATTTTATTGGTATCCAGTGGTATTTGCCATTAATTAGGGGCCTCTGCAAACAAATTTTTCTTGAGTGTTTAGTGGTTATTCCTGTGCAAAGAAGCGCAGAGGAATTTGCTCAGTAAAAAATGAGGGAAAAGAGAATCTCTAGCAGTTTTCCCTCTTGGTGCAGGTGTCAAGGAGGTGTGGACCATCTTGGGTAACCAGATTTATATTTTTTCCCTGAATGTAATCCCAAGTTTCAAACAGTAAAAGAGCACTTACTCTATGAAATTTCAGTGTAGGGTAGGATGGATCCCTGGAATGAAATTTTTCCACCAGAGGATTTTACCCTTTCTCAGAGGGATTTAAAATACAAGCCATGTGTCTTACTGTTTTGCATGTCCAATGTAAAAGTTAAGGCTTTCAGAAGTGCATTCATGCCCTAGAAGACCAGCATCAGCAGCATCTGTAAGATGAGTGGCAGTTCATCAGAAGCATCCCAGCCTGCCCATACATTTGGCAGCAGAATTATAATTTCCTTCTTTTTGCCTCCCACCTCTACCCCTCCCAGGTCACCATTTCTTCACTCTTACAGGCAATGAGTTTTCAGTCTGCCTGGTCGTTGGGATGTCTATTCAGCACATAATTGATTGTGACTGCCCATCACGGTGGAGGAAGAGATGCAGGGCTTGGGAGGATAGGAATGCCATGGGTCCAGATCACAGTGCCCTAGAAAGCTGAGTGCCCAGAGGAAACGTGCACAGTGTCAACCCTGTTACGCCTGGGGATTCTGCCAGGATGTAATTAGCACTTTGCTCTCAGGAGCAGTATAATTAACTAAGTTCAGCTACAATACAGGGATGAGAAAGACTTCAGTGTTTATCACATCTAGTTAGTTTGATTTAAACCCTCTAGATTAGCCCAGTAGTGGATCTGTTTCTTTCTTGACCCTTCACTCATATTCATTATTGATTTTTCCTGAAGGACGTCAAGGCAATTACCGCATGCCACTTTATTTTATCCTTTTCAGAAGAACCTTGAATGAAGTTTTAGGACACTATGAAATCAAGGAACGTTCACTCCAATCAAACACAGCCTACACTTTTTGTTGCCTTTGAGATAAAAGTTTGAAGTGCAATCCTGATTAGAGTGCCTCTGTGATTGCTAATGTGTGGCGAGTCCCGCATTTCTATAGCCCATCTACCTCACATGGCTGACTTTGACAGGCCAAAGTACACTTCTGTTGGTTTCTTTGAGTTTAGCCATCTTGTTCAGGGATGAATCCATTGTCTGTCTTCACCTTTTTCTATTGAAGAACCATTTACAGTGCTTCTAGCAACCAGACCTAAAACCTAAACATCAAAGCTTTACTTTACCCTTCCATTACCTAATCTTAGCTTTTAGATGAAATCAGTGACATGGATGATTTTATAGAAAGATGTAAAATTAAGCTTTTTGCTGGTGAAGGTTGTGACATTCAAGCTTTGTGAAGATTCATTTTTACTGCTTTCCCAGCTCAGGTCTCCTACTAGAGTACAAGGTTTTGTGTGTAATGATTACACAGAGAAGTAAATTAAAAGAACTTTACTAGTTTCCAAAGACAAGGCCATTAATGTTTTTAAAAAGAGAGAATCAAGGGTGCTTGCACAATGTTATAGCTCTGTTGATGAGATTTTAATTAAATAAGCATATTCTATTTTGCCACTGAGCCCCAGCCTCATACAGTGCACATGATGGACAGGGATCAGTTAATGAGCAGATGTTCAGGTTTGGTTTTCCTCAGTGTGTGGCACTGAGCCCTATTTGTCAGGTTTCCAACACTGATGTCTGCTGAAAATGTCTAGTTTTCTCTTGAGTTATTATGTGGCACTTATCATAGCATTAGGGCAAATCCCAGCTACATGTCCAGCAAGTGAACTCCTGGGGTTCCTGTTCAGTTTGTTGGACCATAGTGTGTTTAATTCAGAAAAGCTTGGAATACCTAATTCCTAATGCCTTTTATTCATCAGCTATTCTCTCACAGTCTTTTTTCATAAATTGCGTAAAATTTTATCTTTTTGTTCCTTGTGCTATTATAAGTTGATGTTCTTTGTATGATAAACCACATTAACATTTTCTCAAGTTCTCATTTAACAGAACAGCCTCTCTACTGCAGAGTTGTCTGGGTTTAAATCTTGCCTTTAGGTCATAATTTGGTTGATGAAGATGTAATTTAACTGCAATGGTTATTGTTATCCACTGTAAATACTCTTAAGTTGCTGCTTTCACATTCATTCAGCGAAGCTGGATTTAGCTGGAGTGTTGAATTTCATGGTTGTGTCTTGCTTGTAAGGCTCAGGGGAAAAATTCCCTCTGGAAATCCATGTCCTGGTCAAGGGAATGTCAATACAGTGCGTATTTCCCATTATTGCACATACTGGCTAGCTTTTTTTTTTAATAAATCGGCTGAGCTGATGGTACTAATGATAAATGGCGTCAGCATTACTGCTTTTTGATGTTACCAGATGGGTTGTATTCCAAGTGTCAGTTTTTTGTTTGGCAAAACACTGAACATTGTGGACAGGTCGGACAGGAGGGCTTTAGCGAGGAATCAATAGCAGGACCAGTGACGTTTCCAGCTTTTGGGTGCTTGATTTGCAGTCTTGATTTTTAATGTAGAGTTCTTCATGAAACGCATGCTTTTGCGTAGTTCTTTGGCAGATACTCTCCATGTAAAAGAAGAACATATGAAATCAGGATCAAGAGGGTGGAGTGGTCACACCAAGAAGGTTCAGTACAAACAAGAACTTGTCGTAGTTTCAAGATCGGTACCATAGCTTGCGCGAGTGAAACTCAAAACCTAGATACTCTTACCAAATAGATTGCTTGTAACAGTTTTAATTCCTAGCAGTGCTAATGTAAAGACTATGTATAAAAACTTTAAGCGTTTTCCCTTTCTTACTTCACAAGGTTTAACAGCATTGTTGTTAAATTATGCAAGATGGCAATCCTCTTGTGAAGCTGTTGTAATAACCAGTCAAGAAGAGCTATTTCTGCAAAGACTCGTTAGTGTATTTCTGAGTGCTCAGGACTATTACCAAATTCTGCTTTCTACGTAAATTTTCTTAACATTTGAAACAATAGCTGCCACAGTTAAAGAATGTTGTATGACGTCTGGCACTGTAGATTTTTAAACAATACTTGAGGGCAGTGGCTTGAGAACACTTTTATGAGCAAAAATGATTTTGTTCATTGTGATTTGTGAGGCTATACTAATTATGACTTGTTAGTTCTTGGACTCCTACCATCTCCGGCTCAAGAATTTTGACAGAAGTATTTTTTCACTTGATAATTGTCACTTGGATTCTTTATTCTTTACACTAGTCATATTAAGATTCATTATTCTTCTCTTTAAAACAGTTGTACAATAAAAATGCAGAAACAATAACATATACCCTGGTCACCCATCTTACCACATCAGTAATGAATAGCAAATATTCATAGCTATCAATTGTTTACAGCTAACAGGTGGAAAATTATTCATTGAAACTAATTGGGGAATATTTATGAACAATAATTAAATTCATAGTAATCAGGATTGGTTCACAAATGATTTGCCAGCCCCAAAAGGAGTGAAATTTGTCAAAATATAATTCTGTGCAGTGTGTTGTACTGTCATTACCTGCAAATATTCCTTGAAACATGTCATTGGAGTGGACTATATGCATCCTGCATTAAGCATAATTATCTGCACCTCTGCGGGGCTCGTAAGGCGTGAAACTCAGTGCAGGTATAACGCAGGGTGCACCGTCCAGGGCGACAAAATGGAACCTGACCTCCCTTAATGTAGCAAACTTGGATGAATCAGGGTTTTTAAGGCTTTTGAATGCTAAAAATAAAATCAAGGTCAGTCTCTAATTAAGTGGGACCCAGTGTGAATACAAATAATTCCATTTGCCTGTGCAGTAGTGTGACCTGCTAGGGAGAAACAGGCACACAAAGGTGTTTTTGTGACTCAGCTCCATCCCCAGCTTCAGTTGGTCCCAGAACAGTTCAGTTCCTTTGAAGGCAGAGCAGCTTCAGACTCATTTTAATTCTGCTTCAGTGGGGCCATTAGGAAAACAGCAACAAAACCCCAGCAACAAACATGTCTGTTGATCCTTTCCACGCTGGATTTATCCTCTTTGTGAGCCACAACTGTCTTCAACCAGCTAGTTATGTTGTTCCCATCAATATTTGACTCTGCCAGGAAAATACAAGTAGTGCAGTGCCAGAAATGGATGTCTGCCAGCTGATTTACTGTCTCAGGCAAGAGGCAGATTCTCCCTTAGTCCCTGTAAAAGCACCAGACCAAATGCATGAAGCACCACGTTCATTCTGGGTTTTCTCCAGTAAAGCAGGCTTAAGAAAAACCAAACCAACAGTTCTACGCTATCCTCTTTTTCAGTTGGTTCACAAAATTTATTCAGACTCGAGAGTCTAATAAGCCTGTCCTACAGAAAGAATAAACTTGGAAAAGGTAAACCATGTTCAAAATCACGGCTATGGAAGCTCTGGCTGCCTTCTTGAACAGGAGCAAGCTAGCAGGAGGAGCAGGTTCTGAAAGGCCAGACTTTGTCTATGCGCTCTCAAGTTCCTGGCTTTCCTTTTGAAACTTGTAGAGATTTCATGTTACTCGTGTGAATTGGGTGATTCTCCTTATTATTCTTTTGAAACCAGGGCAACAAATCTCACAACAGTTTCAAAAAAATAAAGGACCTGGATCAGAGATCACTGCTTCAGGGAGTGGCATTAGCTGTTGAGGCAGAGACCTCCGCAGCGCAGAGCTCTCATTTCTGTGGCACCAGATAGGAAAGAGAAACTGTCATAATGTTCTGGTGCCAAATGGCAATGCATGTGACCAATCTGCCATGATCTCTCTCTCGTGCGAAGGTACCACTGCCAGTAATCGTGGGTCTGGCCACTGAGAGAAAAATGTCCCACAAACTCAATAGACACAGTCCATCAGAACCTACCACCTTCCAATGACAGCTTGTGGAAGCTAAGCTCTTCTGAAACTTTGCTCAAGCTCTCTGCTACTAAACCACAATTTTAATGGCTTTGGGACCCCTGAAATTTCTGGCCCTAACAATTATGTAGGGGACAATACTGATTTTGCTTTATGTAGAAAACTGGAAAGAAAAACTGAGAAACTAGGTGAAAAGCAAATCTGCGGTGGCATAAGCATTATGGCAGAAAATATAAAAATAGGAAGACACTGCAGGTCAAGCAGCATCTATAGCAGAGATGGGCAAAGCTCTGAGATTCAGCAACACGCGTGTTGTTCAGCATTTCTGAAAAGCACTAGCCATTGAAAGGGCTGAGCTGTGGGTGGTGAGCAATTGGTGTGATGCTCTTAGATAGAAATGGCTAAAAGTCTCATTTAAAACCAACTTTTCTTCCATGTGGGAGAGGAAGAGCAGCGGGTTTATGGTTTTTCTGCAGCTGACAGACTTTCATTTGTTACTCAAGAAAAGTTTTACAATTGCTTTTTTTGTTGGCTAACGTGTAAAAGTGAGTTACCGAAGACAAAGTAATAATGTAAAAGGACCATCAGCCAGACAGAGCGGCTACACCTTTGGATGAAGAGGCAGGACAGGGTCAAACAACCAGATTTTTAATTTGACGCTTTCCCAGTGAGAAAAATCTCTCCCCTGCTAATGGAAGGGAGCAGGGGGGGAACACACCGCAAGTGGAAGCAACCGCAGGGGTCCCTGAAAGTAGCTGTATAATGATTATTTGACAAGGCTTCCTGGATGCTAACAATCCCATTAAAAATGAGTTGGCAAAAACATTAGGATCCTGAGCTGACTGGAAATGAAACAAGAGAAATGAGGAGGGATTAAAGTAAAGCTCAGAAATAAAGAACAACCACTGAGTGTGTCCACGCTGGGAGCCTGTCAGCCTGATGGGAAGCTCTTGGTAATTAGCCAAATTCGACTTCTTTCTTATATGCTAAAAGGCATTCCTCCCTCCTCCCCCTCCATTTTCTTGTACTTTGTAAAGCATGAATGCTTGGAGGTCACAATCTACACTGGGACTCCCGGCTTTAGGCATTGTATGTACATATTGTTGGAGACAATTCTTGCCCAGAGAACTTTAAATCTGCATTTACCAGGCAGAGAAGGGAAACGGTAGTATCGCCAGTTTCCAGATGAGAGGGGAAGAGGTGGATTCAGGGATGTTCGTTTTCCACTTGGATTCCCATGGCAGTTGAGGTCTTCCAAAAATCCTGACTCCTCTAATGTCATTTGGAGGATGGAGGGGGGATGCAGAGGCACACGGGGCACTGAGGCTACGTCCTGTGCACAGCCTTATGCTCGCTCCACGTGAACCCATCCTGCTCCCAAAGAGCACATGTGCGGCAATGGGCCAGGGCGACAGCGTCTTCCCTCTTGATGTAATGTTTTATAATTGCCCTTCAGTGGCTCTCTTTTACATGTATGGACAGGTACGCGGTGATATACAGAGCTCCCACTTGGTCTGATGGATAGAAAAAGCAAGAAGAACTTTTGTGGTAACTGCAACAAAAATAATTGGAGATGAGGATTGTTGTATAATACAAATGTAGCTACGTGTTAAAAATAGACTTTCCCTTATATAACAACCATTAGTGAAAGGTCTAGGAGCAGTTTTAGGTTTAGGGTTGTCTTCCCAACAGTAGCTGCCCAGGGAGCAACAAGCAAGGCCTGCTGTGGGTGACCTCCATGCTGGGGAGCTGTGCCATGGCACCCAGCATCCCGCGTTGCCATGGGAGGGTCTGACAGCTGGTCTGCGGCTCCAGGGCCACCTGCAGCTCTCACTGGAGCTTCCCTTCCCATGATGGACCAGTCTGTGAATGTGAACATGCCAGTAGAGCTTTGCAATTGCTAGCACGTGGAGGAGTGGTTTGTTTCCTCCTGAAAATTGTCATGAGAATAAACTGGTTTTATATCAGGAAAGGAAAATATTTACTTTATCAAGGAAAACCCTTGTGATGTACTGAAGGACAACAGTATCTAGCCTTAAGTTAGCTGATAAGTCAATGCTAACATTCGTCTTTTTTCTTTAGTAAGAAAAATTTAAATCTTGAATGCACTGTTACAAATGATTCCCGTCAAGTGGCATAACGCCAACTTCAAGGTAGAAAGGATCAAATTCTAGACTCTTGCCTCTGTTTTCTCTCTAGCTCCAAGTCTTTTCCGGTATTTCTTGAACACTGAATCTTGTGGAATATTTGCATAAGTTTTATTGGAATTGATTTAAAAAAAAATAGCTAAACTTGTCATGTTGATAATATTTTCAAATTAGACGTTGTGATAGAGTCTTGAGCTTTCTAAGTAGCTTTTATATGTCTACTTTTCAACTTGTTACTGTGTATGTTCTCTAGAAAAAGTCATTTGAAAGGAAAAAAATGTACAAAACAGATCAGCTCTTTTGCAAAGCTGTGTGACAAGGCTCTGAGTAAGGTTTGACAAGGCCCTGGTAAGAGTTGGCTTGCTTTGAGAGAAGGGTTGCATGAGATAAACTCCATGGGTGCCTTCCAACATAAATTATTCTATGATTCTATGATTAACTGTAATTTTGTTCCCAAAAACCACAGTCCTGAAATACTGCAGTTTTTTATTCAAAATTTATGACTCATGGAAAAAAAGGCTTTTCATCTTAGCCATCATCATGTTTCTCACATGACTAACTGCAAAACAAAAATTGTCAGTTGCATCTGATTTGTTACTTCATTCCACATCCAAGGGTTGTTTCGCAGAAAACTAGAAGGGTTTCTTTAATGAAAGAGCAGCAGAGTGTTTCAGGGGCTATTCATGCAATCTGAGAGATAATTCCAATGATTGCACGTGGTGGGCAGATTACTGCTGCTGGTGGACTTGGTGGCAGCGTGGTGCGATACCAATGGGGTGTGCAGCCCCCTGCTTCCAAAACGGTGTCTTCCTCAGCAGATGGGCTTCATCGGCCGCTCTCAGCTGCTGAGCTTCAGTGTATTCAGTGCATCCAGTGCAACTCTCACTTGTACAAAACCCATCCAAGGTCTTAGCAGGTGTTGGGTTTGCAGAGGTAGGGTGCAGGGTGGTGTGACACAGATGGACCCCTGGTGTCATTTATCTCTACCTAATTTCTGAACTGGAAGATGGATAATTATCCACCGATATCAGAGTGTTATCCTGAGGAGAGGGTTAATAAGCAAACTTCTTTGTAGACCATCCTTGTATCATTTTTGAGGCCTTTCCCATGTGTGTAAGCACAAATTCCCCATTTTTATAAATCTTCTGGCTTCATAAAAGCAGAACTTTCTTCTAATTGAAGTCACATTAAAGTTAGCGATTCATTTCACAGCAGCATTTGCATTGTCATACTCATGTGGTCAGGATGCTGGTGCTGCTTACAGATATTGGTATTTACTGGGGTGGGTGAGTGGGGAAGAGCAATTCCCCCAGTCAGATAACAGAGTTTCTCCAGGATCAGGAGTAGGAGAAGGCGTTATATACTTGTTTGTGTCTCAAGTTATGTAACCATTAAATCTCTCTCCTCATTTCTCTCACCCTACTCCCTCCAGAAATCTGTTATTGGAAGGAAAGAAAAGGGAAAATGCTTTTAAATGGGCAAATTGAGAAATTCACAGTGTTGCAAATAGTCTGTGAGCAGGATAGAGTTGCCTAGGGCTCTTTTATGAATCTCACATGGGGCTGTAAATCAATTTAGAATCGTAGATGTAAGGCATAAACCAGAAAACTCGGTGTGTATGTCAGCTGTGTTTGGTACAAACGCCTGATATTGTATGTAGTGTTTATTGCAAATCCTGTTGTGACCCATTTTCTAATTTAAGTTGGTTAATTTTTCTTGTGACACAAAAAATAAGGTCCAGTGTTTGCTGCTATATGTAAAGTGTTGGTTCTTCGCTGTTCTGAACACTGAACGCACTACTGAGTACATTCAGAGCTACTTGACCATTTTTTTTTTTGCTTAATTAACCCCAAGTAATTTAAAGAACTTCTGCTATTTCTCCTGTGCAGATGACTGCAAAGTAGAGAGGCTTATGCCTTTGTTTTTCCAACATACCAGACTATACCAGACAACATTTTTTTCAAGGCATTTTAGGTAAATACAGGCCTTTCGACCCCCTCCACTTTGGGGAGGATTTGGGCTGCTGCCTGTTGGAAAGTTTAAAGATCCAAATAGACCTGTGCCTTCTAGAGAGCCTTCTTTGTTTTTTACCATTTTCTGTTTCAGTAAGAAAACCTGGGGCAATTGTTACGTTTAATCTAAAAGAGCAAACTTAGATCAGAATATTATTTGTACGAAGGTCTTCTAGTAAGAAGATAACTTCAGAGTGATCTTCCTTGAAACAGGTCTGAAGAACAACGTCCCTGAGCACGGCAGAAGCATGGATCTGGTTGCTCAGTTTCCCTTTGGTTTCCTCCTGCAGAGCAGTTCAGGGTATGGGTGAACCGGACTACGTCACGCTTCCTAGGTATACAGTATATAACCAAGCTTGTGGACCCGTTGAGGTCCACAGGAATAAAGGGAAGTCTGTGGGGCACCAGTGCAGAAACAGCAGAATTTGATACCGTGAAACTCCAGAACTGATTTCTTGCATTTTGAACAGTTTTAGGATATTTTGATGCAATAGATATACGTCTCCATTTGCAGAGCCCAAAAGCAGGAAACTCAAAATGAGGAGAATTCATCGACTTGGCAAGGTGCTACTTTTTTTTTCCCCCTTCAGTGCAGATTTTGACCAAATCAGAAATCCTGAGGTACAGTCAAACTGAGATAATGTCTGTGATAGTAGACTCTACTCTAGATGTTTCTGTTCACACGACTGGGGAGAAGGAACAAAATTGCAGTCTGTGCATCATAAAGCCATCCCCAATGACCTCTCTGAGTGGAGAGGCAGAAGCTCTCCTCATGATGAAAACAGTGGTGCCCAGCCCTGATGTGCCGGGGTTCAAGAAGGACTAAGAGAGGGGATAATCTGTTACAGTGATGGAGGTTCACGAGAAGGGAATTCGCAGCCTGCCTGTTGCCATGACCAGCTTTTTGTGGTGTTGACCACAGATTAGTTGCCTGCATGAATCATAATTTGCATTGAAAGTTTAATTTAGCAGGCTTTGAAGGAAAATATTTCAAACAGCTCTGTGTGTTTCTCTATCTAGGCAAAAAATCTGGGCACACGTCTTTTCCTCATAGCGAGCGCTTTCTCTTTTCCAGCTGTCAGAACACAAGGGTCATTTGAGTATTCTTGTCAAGTTTTCCAGATGCTTGTTTTGAATTGATGGGTTTGAACAGGAGCAATTTGTTATGCTGGCACTTCCCCCCCTCCAACTGCACAAAGAGTCAGCCCTGGCAGATGCATTATCATCTCTTTCCCCGAAGAAGCTGCTCTTCTTAAGATAGAACGAATGGGTTGGGAGATTTTAGGTCTGAACCAAAGGTCAGACCTGACTGATAGCTGCAAAAGGGAATGGGGATGTGTAGACTGTTGCCTGGCTGGTAGATATTTCTGCCATGCGTATGTGTGCAGATAAGGCTAGATAGATTATTTAGCGCTTTTACTGAAGTATATTTCTTTCTCTGTTTTGGAAATATTTTTTTTTCCTGATTGGAAGGAAGCTTTAATATCAAAGTGTAAACAATACAGTGAAGTACAAAAGTGTTTGTTCAAGTTTTCTATTATTTTTGGTTGCAATTTCCAAAAAGCCTGGCTTTTCAAATTCAAGCTGTAAATCTGTTTTTCACATATGCTTTCACTCAGCATCTTATGGTACTACTCCCTAGTATGCGTATACCCTCTGAGTTTAAGTATGCAGCTCCTGGAGAAGAGAGGCAAATGGTGTGCCTAGGGTGGAGGAATGGCCAAGGTGGCTGAGCAGGAGGGAAGAGGTGATGGGAAGTGAAGGGATGCCATCTACTGAAATGCAGCTTTCATGTTGATCTTGTTTGGTCAAGAGGATTTCCACATGGAGAGAAAAAATAGCTCCATTAGTATAGAAACCTCTGTACAGATATAAAAAGATATGCAGTTGTACCACAGCTACTATTTAGATCCAAAGGAAAATAAACATGAAAAAGAAATTAGACCTAATTTGAAAGAGGCATACCAGGTATGTGATCTCTGTCTGGACCAAACCTTAAGACTTGTATAAGTAATGCATTAACTAGCTGAGAAGGAATCTGCAAACTCCTGCTGAGAAACCTGGTGTCAGATTTGTTGGCAGATTATACAGATAATTAAAGCATTATGTGAGTGTTTCAAGTGATTATCAGGTCAGCTACACCGCAAGAAGGTTCTCAGCAGCTGAGGGTAAAAGTGAATGTTATATATGGCATTTCCATCCTGCTTCACCTTCGTTTGACCACAGATTTATGACTAATGTCAAGTACGTTCAAGTGGAAACAATTTCACAGGCATAACAGTAGGATAAAAAACTTGGAAATTAATCTTATGCTTGTATTCCAAAAATCGTTACAGGTCACGTCACTTAAGGAGGAGTCAGAACTTCTGCCACTCAAAGGAGTGACAAATCCAATTGCATCTCTGTCTTCATGGTAAGGCTCGTGCTTGCTGGCTGCCAGGATTAAACGTGATTTTGATCTGCTCCTGGCATTTCGTCAGTTTGTGATATTTGCCATGAGGGGCACTGTATTTGTGTGTTTACAAATAAATAAGTATAGGTAGAAAAGTCAAAGTAGATTGTCCAGAAGTTTTAAATTCAGTGAATTCGGTCTTCAGAGAGCCTGCAGAGCCATAATACAAAGGAACTGCACCAGCCT
Source organism: Chlamydotis macqueenii (assembly GCF_036417535.1). Taxonomy (NCBI): domain Eukaryota; kingdom Metazoa; phylum Chordata; class Aves; order Otidiformes; family Otididae; genus Chlamydotis; species Chlamydotis macqueenii. Next base: position 4,916,132 of record NC_141566.1, read on the forward strand.
TTAAGGTTTTTCATTGCTGTTCCTGTTTTCCTGAAGCTTCCTGTGGTCCCTGCCATTAAAATGTTGTGAAATGCATAAGGATGAGCTGTGCCAAGACCTGCCGTAAAACAAGGACACAGCCACTCAACAGCAACCGCAGGGTAGATTTCCAGTTGCACGCAAATTGGAATAAAAAGTTTTCAGCTTTACTGTATGGCAACCTCAGCATTTTTCTTGTGTTTTCCGTAGTTCTTATACTTAATTTCATCTCTCATACAAAATCTGATTCAAAGCCTGTGGTAACCTTTCTGCTACTTGTGGTGACCTTAGATTAGACATTATTTGCATGTATTTATCAGGAAAAAAAAAAGTGTACAAAGGTTAAACTGACGCCAAGATTAGCTGAACTGGTTTTTCAGTCCAGTACTTACTGAAACATCTCAAATGACGCATACAGAATTTAAACAAGGAAGAAGCTCACAGAATTCCTAAACCAGTTTGGAAAGGAGTGCCTATCTATCCCTCCTTCCTGCATATAGGGATTTTTCTGCTCCAGTGCCACCTTAACACTAAATACGCGTCCGTACTCTTAATTACATTTGCTTTGCAGTCTGATCTTTGAGTAGCTAATTTCTGAGTTGCGTTTGAAACAAGAGGTAAGTGACCTACCAGGCTTGGAAACTACTGCGACCCTGAAAAGGATTGCTTTTCCAAACAGTCCGGACTGAACGGACTTAACCTGGCGACGAGGAATGTGACAGCCCTCTTGTAATGAGCTGCCTCTGTGCCATCGACTCAATTGGATAGATATACTAAAAAATGAAAGTAACTTTCCTCAGGCCATGATGACTCAGTTAAAAATGGCCCTGCGAAGGAGGCTGTAAAAGTGGCCTGTGAAGTGATAACATTAGCTCTTCTGGGCTATTGCACAGCCTCATTTATCCTTTAATGATTCTGCTGTTGTCCAAACCTGTGTGCAATTAATATCACTTAACAGATATGGGAGTGTTCATTGGACATTTGTTCAGCAAATAAAATATTTTTAATAGCCGTGATATAAAACTTTAAGCAAATGAGTTTCCCTAATAATATTCTCCTCGTCAAAGTAGATAGTCTCAAATGTGCACATTAAATTTTAGACTGCAGATATCACCTTTAATGTATGCTTCGGTGGCTGCTGGGGGCTGAAAAAAAATCATTACTAATTGATATGCCTTAATGGCCTGAGAGCTTTCAGAGTTGGGTGAGCCCAAGAGAAACGCTGAGAGGTGGATATTTGATTCTAATTATGCCTGAGTAGCTACAAGCAAAAAGTAGAACCATCATGACAGCTATATCATTGTCAAATTGCTGTACCTCAGGTTTTCTGCTAATTTGACACTATTACAAAACATTGCTTCAGTGAGCCCATGAAAGGCAAAGTTAGATAAAGGATAGAAGCACAGAAAAAGAAGTCTGTGCTGGTATCTGTGTTTGCCAAGGCAGCCACTGGAGAGAAAAGGGGTCTGGGATTTGTAAACGATCTGCTAATTAGCGCACAGTATCATTGTATTCCATCCCATGTCCTGAATAGCTAATGAGTTTTTAAGAATACGGATGTTATGACATTTTCATTTCAGTGTGATGATGTAGCACATGAGCAACGGGTGCGTTTATTCCCCATCCCGGCTGTACGGAGCCCTTCTGCAGTTGTCACCTAATGCTGCACTCAACACACCTTGCACTGAATGTGAGAGAATGTGAATGATTAAGATGTTTCTGGTTATTATTTTCAAGTGTGAACCACTTGGTTTATTCACCTTTAAAAGCTTGCTGTTTGTAGCCTAAGCTGGATCTCTAGTTTTCAGTGATCTACTGAGTTTCTAACACAGTTATCAAAGGCAAGTTCTCTTCACTGAGAGGGGAACAGGAGTGGAATTCTCAATGGGAACTGGGTTTTTATCACAGGTCGTCTTTAACACCAAGGTTCAAGACCTTTGGCTTTCGTCTTGTTTTCCACCTTTAGTGACATCTTTGAGGAGACTTAAGAGGAAAAAAGCGCCATTGCTAGTAAATACGTGCCACTGTATATGTGAGTGATGCAGAAGGACCAATATGTAACCCTCTTTCCAACCTATTTTTTATTATTTACAAAACATATTTGTGTTTTATTCAGCAGTAAATGTGCTTTTCTTTATGAATTTCTTCTGATGGCTCGGAGACTGTCATTATACAGAGCTGCTAATTCCTGTTTATGCCATGAAACTACTGGGTCCTGGTGTTCAGTCACACACCTGCTTGCACAGAAACAGTGTTGGTGATTAAGAAAAGGATTAGGAAAACTTGGAGAGCAGTATATAAAAATTCAGAGAGCATAAAAAAGTCCAAACATACTTTCTTAACTAGTTCTTTTAACTGTGGGACAAGCCAAGGCCAAACCAAGTGGCCTGAGGTAAAGAGAGAGACAGAAATGAATGTTCGGAGCAGCATCCCGAGTGCTCCGGAGGATTATGTGACCTCAGGGCAAGAAAAATACAGATTATTTTTGTATGGACCTGGTAATGCTCATGCTGCCTAAATCCAGAGGTTTATGTAACTATCTAAACCCAGATTAATTGTGCTTAGAAATTCCTACAAAAAAAACAATATCTATTTTATTCTCACAGATAAGAACTGAGATTTTATCTCATGAAATGTATAGGTGAGGGACACAATCAATAAGTTGGTTTTGTGAGTGTGAATTTGATTTGTATACATGCTTAAGAAAGCAAACTCCTTGTAGATTCAAGAAGTCACATCATGAGAAATTGTGAGACTATTTGAAATTTGCCCCCAAAACTGAAAAGACGGTAATTTATGCAGGAGTCACAATTTTCCTCAGCCCCTTGAGGAAAATGACGTTTTTTGGAATCTTGGCAAGTTTCCCCACTCTTGTGTCTTGGATGTGTGTGGATTGCAAAAGAAAATGAAGCGGCCACTAAAGGTGACTTTATGGTTTGTTGCAGTGAAATGGTGCACCTTAGAAGAGGAAAGGACTGAGCAGATGGAGATTGTTGGTGGACCTTGTACCTGTGTGCTTAGGGAGAAAAAAAAAAAAAAAAAAATTGAGTGTTTCTGTGGGACTTGGGTGCAAAGCAGCATTTACAAAGAAGGTATCACGCAATGAGCACCTACAGTCATTTGCCTTAAAAAGCATCTGCAAAGGGTTCAAACTTGTGTACATAACAGTTAAATGCAGTGTTAGCGGTGAAATTTCAGAGCACTCTGTATATTTTTGCGACAAATTTCATACTTTCTTGTTAAATTCCATATCTTGGATGATCAAAAATACACTTCTGTTAAATAAATGATAGAGTGGTGATAAATTTCAAATGCATCTGGTTCTTTGTGGAGGAAGATAAGACAAGAATAAGATCAGGCAACGTTCTCCACAGGGTACTGCGTTTTATTAACAGATCACCTGGCAAGGATGAATTGAAATAAATTATGCAAAAAGATGTGTGCTAATAGAGGTGATTTAAGGCAAAGAGAAGGGCCTGCCTAAGGGAATGGAGGAGGAGGCTCTATGACATCGTGCAGGGTGTACCGCTGGTGCTGGTGTCCATGGGGCTGTGCAGAAGGGGCCATGCTGTTGTTCTCCGGAAGAAGGATGTGCCACACTGGCTCACAGCTGAGGTTCTTTGCTTGCTCTGACCTTGCTATCATCCTGTCTGGTTTGAGAAGCACAAAAACTGAAGCAAAAAATGGTGGTAACAGCACTGTCAACAATAAGCTCTGTTCTTGCAAATTGTGCTGATTCCTTGGGGTTATGATCGCAGTGTACAAGGGCTGAAAGGGAAGGACTTGCAAAGTTGCCGAAATACCAGCTGGGGTAATGACAGATGCCTGTTTCATACTCACCTCGCTCCTCTCTATCCAATTCCCACTTTTTTTTTTTGGTCGTTCCTCATTTGCTCTCCTTCAGCAACCCCCACCTTCTTCTCTGTGTTATTCCTCACTCCATCCCTCTCTACTCTTTGCTCTGATCTGCTGAAGAGGATCGTTTTCTTCTGAGGAGAGAGACCTACCTGCCTGAAAAGCTGGGGTTAAGTGTAACTCACCGATTTAACACTATTTACACCTGGGCAGGTGTAAACACAGACATAAATTACATGAATGTGGAAAATCAGGGTCACTGCCTTTTGGTTAAGATACTTTGCAGTGATTTTTAATGTTTTGGTGTGGATTTACTGGTATCTTCTCTGCTTTCTGGTGTTTATTGACTTGCTTGTGTTCACTAAATCCAATTTACAGCTCTTCACATGGCCAGATCATAGCAGTAAATCTAGTGCATTAAATCAGTGAGCTGGATTCTGTTCTTTATTAAACCAACAAATCTGGATTATTTCCGGTCTTTGAAAGTGTTTCTATTTAAACAGAAAACCAGTTAGCCCAGTGTCTAGAAAATGTTTTTTGATTGCTTGTATAAATGCTTTAAGCTTTTCCCTCCCAAAGCTCAGTTAGAATGTCTTTTTTGCAGAATATGTATATTTTTTCCCATATCTTTTTTTTTTTTTTTTTAAGGTGGGTATTTATATGGACTGTTCTTGCCAAATTCTTTGTGTGACTGCTCTGGAAATTTCTACAATGGTCTGCATCTATTAGAAAGTAATGGAAAGCTCAGTTTTCATGGCACCACACCAATATGTGACCACCCTTCTGTTTTTCAGCTGATGTATCTGTTGTTTTTTTTTCCCCACATACAATCTAGTTTGAGGGAATACCATTAAGAAAAAGGAAAAAAAAAAAAAGACATTTGATAAAGAGTTGTTGTGAATAGAAGTTGTGCTTGATGGTGTGGGTGGAGGTGTCCGAAGCGCTATTTTTTTTTTTTTTTTTTCCTGGGATACTGGTGTGACAGATAAGGTGTCAGGTTTTGATAACTGGAAACCGCAAAAGCGAATGCGAGTTTCAGCCTGTGTTTTGGGTGATGGTAGCATTCTTACTGTCACCCCAGGTTCCTCTCTTTCTTTCTTCATTCTGGTGTTCAGACAGTTTGCCAACAACTTCTGTTATGTACTCTCTCATGAGGGTGTAAATTTTTGTTAAGAAAGCTGCAGAATCTGTGTAACACACTGATTTTCCTCTTTAAAGTAAATAGCCATTGCCAAATTAATTTTTTTTTTTCTTAATTGAGGCTATTTTTCAGTTGCAGTTTATATTTGTAATGTAAGGAGAAACAAAACCTGGTTTTACGCCTTGAAAAGTGCTTCATATTTGTCAAATGTTGCCCTGTCACATATTTGCTCTGTGAAATGTTATGTGTGTCTATCAACTCTGTTTACAGCAGTCTTCGAAATCACTTCTTCAGTGTTCAATCCATGTTGATCTTGGTTCCCCAAATATTTGCTAAACGAAACATGCTGTTTATCAAGAGCCACTCCTAAACATGTGGATTCCATTTACTTCCGGGCAATTTGAGGTTTTGTTGCCTCTGGGAAACACAGTACAAAGCTCCCAAAGCCAGGCTATGAATCGGCCGTTCCCAAAGTCACCATCCGTATCAACAGGGCAAGACGGAGAGTTACTAAAAGGTGTATTTGTGTGATCTTTACTAATGAGCTATAAGTAGAAAACCCTGTTCAGAAACCATTACAGGGCTTGCCTTGATGGGACTGCAAATTGTCTAAGCCAAGCTGGGTAAGCCTTTCATAGAAATGTCTTGCAGATTGTCTTGAGAAGATTGCCAGCCCCCAATATAGGGTGCTGGGCATGACTGTGTTGTATGCCAGGGAGGAAAAATATAAACAAAAAACATGGGAAAAGCCTTTTTGGTGTCTTAAGAATCTCTTAAATTTCACCAGTCATTAATTTTCTTCTTTTTAGTCCTGTGTTGCTTGACTGTCCAGAAAATTAAATCCTATATGATGTGGAAGGGACTGGTGTGTTTTAGTATGTGCTAATATTAGGTAGCTAACCTCTCCACAGGTGTGAGGAGCAATGGAGATGTGTGTTTGTCTCACATCGTGTATTTAAAATGTATATATGTAATTGGGTAGCACACAAACTTTTCCCAGGACAACAAGAAAAAAAAAAACAAAAACCATTCAACTATGACAACAAATAAGACTCCCTTGCCGAGCTGAAGTCTTCTTCCAGAGAAGAACATCTCCTAAACTGCGATTTATTCCTAGTGAGAAAACTGAATTCTGTGACCACACCAAATAGTGGCAGGGACAATCCCAGAAGCAGATCTGCCGATGAGATCCATTAACCTGTTTTTCTTCTTGGTAGAAGCATGTTCCATATTGCCTTCACAGATCTTGCCAAGAGGGTGGCAAACCTTCGCCTAACTTTTGTGGGCTTGGCCTTATCATCACCTAACGTGCAAGTAAACCACTGACGGAGTGCAGAACGGTGGGTAAGTTATTTGTCTGCAGTGGGACCTGCAATCTCTCTCTCCCTTAAAATAGAGGTAACAACGCGATGTAACTAAACATAGATATGTACATTAACAGGCAATGATGTGCTTTGAGCCATGCTCATATCAAAAGAACTATTATAGAGAATTTTTAAGGTTATCAACAGCACATGTTTAATATATATTATTGCATGGATTCTCCTGATACTATGTTTTCCATAGCAGTTACTAAATTCTACATAAAGATATCTGTCTTTGCATATAGTAAATACACACAAAAAGTCACAAATGTCATCACCAGCTGTTTTCCTTGAATGTGCATGTTCTGGGCATGCCTGCAGAGTGCCCACTAATTAGGGTAGAAAATGTTAAATTGATTATGATCATTAGAGGTGAAAATGCCTTTTTCTGTCAGCTGCAGAAAAGATTAACTTCTTTTTAACAAATTTATTAAAGTTCTGCACAATTTCTTGTGCTATTTACTTAATTATACATCACAATTAGGTAATTACATGTCATAACGATGTGATTATGTGTATTTGCTCAAAATGTACAATTAGATGCAATTATACTCTAAGAAAATGGAAAAAAATTAAGGGCTAAGTTAGTTAATTCAAAAAATTTGGAGCCTGTTAGCAGGGAAACAGTTACTCTGGCTTGCCAAACAGGGAGCACGGAGACGTAGGTGGCTCTGATTCAGGGTGCTCCTTGCTGACATGAATTAATATGAAAATGTCTGGGCAAAGAAGACAAACCACAAAACACAACCCATTTACGAAGATATTCTAGAGGCCACGATTTGATTTTCATTATCTGCGTGTGAAATTTTAGGTATAATTTGAACAAGTCTCATCTTGCCCACGAACAAGAAAATATCACGTTGTTCTCATGGTGTTGGTAACATCCTGCAGAGCCAGGTTTGCAGAGAGCAGGTGACATTTTTAAACAATGATAGATTTTTCTTTTTTTTTTTTTTATTTATTTTCTCTTTTGTACTCTTTTTGCCAATATGCTTTAACCCTGTCGCAGAAGGACCCACTGTACCTCCTGGATGGTAGCTATTTAATCCCTGCTTTTCCTGCAAAGGCATCATTTCTGCAGCAAAATACAGGGATGATTAGTGCTTTTAAACACCATGTGCGGCCTTAATAACAGAAATTGAGGAAGAGTTGTTGGATTTTTTTTTTAATGTACTTTAGCTGTAACTTTGCTTTATTTGAGAATTATTTATATAATTAAGCCCACAGTTTGTGGCTTTTTCTTTCAAGTTGCGGATGGGCTTTATATCTGCAAACACTGTTCTTGCACTTTGTGTAATCAAAACAGGTCTGTCGTATTTGGGAAAGCGTTCCCTCTTTGTTATCTCCTCTCTGTCATGAGCTTTTCCCCTCCGTATGCTCCACAATTACTTTAGGAGGGAGTTACATCAATATATTGCTTTCTCCATTTTTCTCCCTAGAGATATACCTCTTTTCTCTTGGGCAAAACCTGATTTTTTCTGGGGTTGTTTCAGACAATAGGCCTGGAACAGGCAGGATACCAGTCCCTGGAATAGAGAACAAATTCAAATTAATCCTAACCAACACACCATGTTAAAACCACTTCTTGTTTTTGGCTAGAATTCACAAACTGCTCATAATCCCACTGTTATCAGTACAGTTATCTGTTTATTATTATGAAATAAGTAGTATAAAAACTATTTTGTAAGAAAAAAAAGTGTTCATTTAATTATTTTCTGGATATTTTTGATGATGTTTGTCCAGTGCTAGCTGCTTTGTAGTTAAATAATGTATTCCACAATTACATCCTCATTTTCTATTTTCTAAAGAACTGAAACTGCTTTTTAAATCAACAGGAGACTAGATTGAACAAAAAATAAAGGATTGAACCCCACATCTGGAAAATTTTCCGCTATCTTGCCTTCATAAATAGGAAGCTCAGCTACATATTCTTCTTTTGGTTCCCATGGTGAACATATCAATGTTTGTATCAAGCAGATCATCAACAGTTTTGAGCTGATGGATGTTCAAAACTTCAGTAGTTCAAAGACTACCCCAACTTGCTAGATTTGTCACAGCGGAAAATCTGCACACAAAGTAACAGGCTTTAAAGAGGTTTTTCAAGCCAATTTTTATTGGTTTGCAAGAAGAAGAGTCTTGGAAACACACTAGAACATGCCGGGCATGTTCTGGTAACAAATGATACATTTTATTGATATTGTAGAGTCCCCCAAAAATGAATTTCCACTATTGTAACTGTGCAGCTGAAGTAAGGAGGAGCTTGACACTTAATAAAACACTAGATGAACAAGGCAGGTGCCTTCATCCCTAAAATGTCTGAAAATTTTCTAAAGAAGATGCCCCTGATATCGCATTGAAATGGAGGTGCTGGGAAATGTCTGAATATGGCATTTAACACAAATTGAGTTTGCACAAACTGAGCATGTGGTGCTGTTAATGACTCAGACTTGTATGTAGGCTTCGTGTATTGATAAAGGAATTAACTCTGTCATGACTGTGTGGTAGAATATGACTGCCAGTAGGAAAATACATTAGTTAATCCAGAAGAAACTAGATATGTGTTTATAAAAGAGCAAGTTCTAGCTGCTGAAATAATTTGGAAGTATCTGATGAGCATCATTATGCATTTACTGATGCCCAGTGTAATTTTTGATATAGCTCTGTTACTTCCCAAAATAAAGAAACTTGCATGGAAACGCAGTGCACAGTCATGGGTTTTGGTGAGCGTGGCCTTGGAGTGGGAGGTAGGCTTTGGGGCCACCGGGTGTGGCCAGGTGTCAGGAGTGTAGGATTTGGCGTGGGGTGTTTTACTGGGACAGAGATGCCCTGGAAGGGTGCAGACACTCATGGAAGCAGCTTATGACAGCCATACAGGTAAACCAGATTTTGCCTGGAGAGGAAATAGAGTATTTCTAGCTTCTGAAAGCTAGAGGGGTGCTCCTCATACCCTTTGCCCTATGCTTTTGTATGTGTTGTGTACTCTCTGAGCAACTGTTTTTCCCTGTTTACTTTCCAGCTCCTTTAGTTTCTCACTTAGACTAGCCAACAGTGTTTTTATTGTTACAAGGACAGATAAAATGAGCTGTTTAGGAGAATGTTGTCAGGATGCTCTTGCCTTGCTCTTCCAGAATCAGTCACAGACTGTTTCCAGCAATGGGAGGAAAGCGAAGCTATTCATAGCCAAGCACATCTCCATTTCAGAAGGACTGGAAGATAAAACAATTCATGATTTCCTTTCAGTGTTCTTCAAAGAGCTTGGAAGACTGTGATTTCTTGAACCTTTAAATTTGAGACAAAGAAATCTTGTCTACAGCATGTTTAAAGTCGTCTTTTCATCTCTCACAATTATTATTATTATTTTTAAAGATCTATTCTTCTCTTCAGATCTGAGAAACTAACTCTTAGCTGTGAGAGGTATTCTTGTCTCAGCAAATATGTTACGCTATCTGCCAGTTCTCTGTTCTAGGGCAAAAGAAGGAGGACCTTTTCTAAACACAGCCTCTGGTTTCTGAAATTTTGGATTTTGGGTGCCCTACGTGAGATATTTCAGATTTTACTTTTATAGATGTTACTGTGGCCCCAGATCCCAAGAACCTGGATGGAGTATTAGAGACTCAGCATCTGTGAAAAGTCAGGAATCAAGATCAACAATCTTTGAGAATTTTGACCTTCCCATCTCCCTAATAGGTACTGAAAAGGAAAATAAAAGGTTGAAAAATTCTTCTTAAAAAAAAAAGTTAGATTTAGTGATTCCAGATAATCTTACAATGATTTATACGAAGTAGATACTCATTCATCACTTTTCGCATTACGGAAATACCAGCGGTGAAAATTACAGTGAAATTTATTCTACTGCTGTCTTGCAATAATATTGAGAATTGCGTTTATTTCATCTTGTAAATGGCTGCATTCTGCACTTGTTTAGATGACACGTGTATAATATGCAAGGAAAAAAAGGACAGGGTTTTTACATTATTCTACAATACTTTTTTTTTTTCTGAGAGATTGTAATATACTTTTAAATAATCTATGCACAGCTACTGTGAGTCAATCAAAAAAATGTTACGCTGTCCTGCTAAGTCCTTAGACAACAAGATCCGGGCATGTTTAAATCTAAATCAAAGGTTAATCCATACTTGGTTATTTGAGAGAGCTAAAACACAGTAATTAATTCTCTTTATGGAATAAACACACTGAGCACAGTAACCAATATGTTACTGAAATTTGGTTTTTACTTTCCATCAGCTCTGACAACACAAGAACCAGTATGTGAGGTGTCAGGGGTTTTCAGCAAATTCTGGCTTGTGCCATAAACATTTAATTACGGTGTTAGCACAAAGCCTAGCGTTAAGAATGGTGGGGTAAAGAATACCTTTACGTGGGAATATTAAAGATACACCTCATGTTAGTTTGCACTTCCATTTTCCCAGAAACAAATGCGTATTTGTGTTTAACACTTGTCCATAGATGGCAGCAGCTGCAATACTTTTATGGGCTGCAATTTGTGCAAGGAAAGTTTAGCAGTTTCTGCAGGCTCTGATGTCTCTGCACACCCCTTGGAGAGGTGGGGAAGGTATGGGAAAACAGAATTATCTTTCAAATAACGGGAAGGCTTTTACATCCTGAATCAAAAGGTAACAACTTATCTTTCATGATTTTTTATTAACCTCCATTGATAGGAACATTTAAGTGTCTATTTATAACTTATGTTCCCAGTTGTTTGGACTTAAATGGTAACACTTTTAGTATAATAATGCCAAATGAGTGCTGTTCCAATCTTAATTTTGATATACTTGCCTATTCGTGAAACAAATGATCTCTATTGACTTAAGTTTGGACTAAGAGCTAAGAAACTAAAAAGCACAGATTAATGATCACCCACTGCCCCAAGCGTTATTGTGGAAAGCCTGCTGTAATGCAGCTCTAAGAAGCGGCTGCTGCTGGTAGGCGAGTGAGTATTTGTAACCGTAAAGCATGATAGGAAATGGGGCACAGTTCCTTTTTTTTTTTTTTTTTAAGTTTTTTTGAATCATATATGTGTTTAGTGTTGAAAGAAACTTTAGGGGATTGTAGCTGCTATCACCTTCATTGTCTAAAGAATTGAATTTAAACATCTGGACTCTGCTGTGCTTGGCACTGAACAAATGGAAGCGTTTGCAGGCTTAGCAGGTTTGTGCTCAGATGTCGGTGACCCAGTTCTGGTTGCTTTAGTCCTTTGAGTTTGCTCCCGCAAACCTCCTGCTCCACTCCCAGGGCGGTGGTTTCTTTGCTGTTGATGAGCTTTGGGCTGCTCCTGGGAGGAAATAGTGCCGCTGCCAAGATTTAGGTAGACAACCTGGATGGCTGCAGTAGGAGGTTGCCTACATAGTCAATGCAGAGACACTATGGCTATTTGGATAACTGAACTTGTTATCAAACTCCCTAAAACCTGTTAACTTGCTCCTCCCCAGCCTCCCGGCTTCTTCCTGAGCAGCATTGGGGTGCTTCACGCATGCGTGTGTGAATGGAACAAGTTCTCTAACTCAAGTTCTGCATGGCTTTCAATCAGAAAAAAAGGAGGTTGTGGTCATGTGAAAATCTATCTAGATGCTAGAAAAACCCTAATCCTCCTACAGGCCTCCCCCAAAATCTTCTCTCCATGATGGGTCGGTAAGACACTGAAGAGCAGCTCACCATTAGCATGTAAACAGCCAAAGGCCACTTGGGAAAGCAGGAGCTTGCTGCCTGCATTGCTGGCTGGGGACACTTGATTGCTAACTAATACCTGTGACACTTGCTAACTAATACCTGTGTCCTCCAAGAAGGCAACATGAAAGATAGTGTGGTGCATGTCACGGATGATGTGAGAGAAGGAGACATCCTATATAAATTTATTTTAAAATTATTTGCCGTTGCCTGAAGTTGCTAGGAAAGCAGATGGATAATGATAGCCCTGGGGACTTATTTCCTGATTTTTCAATTAGATATTTTTTGACTGAAAGAGTTTAATATAGCATGGAAAATGTCATTTAATTACAACTTGTTGTTAGTACCCAATGAGACAGACCTAGGCTCTTAAATTAGCCAGCTAAAGTGGGTGCCTAAAGCTGATGGTGTGAATATCCAACAGAAAAGGCAGGTAGAGGCGGCAGATGAACTTCACGTATGGAAAAGGCAGGACAACGGCAAAGCTGGTGAGAGAAGAGCATCTGCTCCGAGTGCTCCCCTGTGGTCAGAGGATGCCTGACTGGCAGGAGTGGGGCAGCAAACACCAGCCCCCTCTGATATGGTGGGCAGAGGCCGGCAGCGAGCAGCGATCGTGCAGGAGCCCCCGTGCTGCGCTGGTGCTGCAGCAGGTTGCCCCAGGCCTCCGCCATGGAGGCACAGCAAGGCATGGGAGGTTTTGTTTGAAGCTTCCACTGCTGAACCCCTGTTAATCCATCTGGATGGTGGTGATAGGAATGTCCAATCTTCCAAATTGCCAACAGGACAGATATTAGACCAGAAAAATTCCTTGCATTATCAGGATGACAGCGAAAGTGTGTTCAAATGCTTCAAACGATCCATAAAGAGTGACAGATAAAGCTGACCAAGCTTCATGTCATCTCTAGGAGCTGCGGAGACTTGGTGGGCAGGAGAGCACAGTTGTCCGGCCTGGAAGGCTGTGTCTGCTCTGCTCTGCACTGTGGGTGTCATGGGGACAGCTCCTGCCCTTGGGTCACTCTGGAAATGGGGCTAAAAATGTAAGAAGAGGCTTTTCTGGCTCCGTTCCTGACCACATTGGAAGAATATGGCCGAGTTTAAATCTGAAAGGGAAATGGGCAGTCTGGAGGGGAGGACAGAAAGGGAAGCAGAAGCCAAAAGGTGACTGGTGATGGGGGCCAAGCTGAGAGCTGGTGGGAAGACAAACAGGGACTGTTGCAGGAGCCACTGCCCCTGGTCAAGCTGCCTTGGAAACAGAAATCGTGTGGATGGGTCTGAGCAAATCCACAGATGAGACCTAAAAGGACTGAACTTCTTAGGAAATTTGCAACATAATAATTAACTGTACTAAATTTACCAAGAGTGAAGGTCTGAAATGACTGGTGTTGCCAGCTAGGAAGCCACAGCTACGTGGACTGAGGCTTTTTTCAGACGGAGGTTAGGAGTGCTCATTTGATGTGACCACTATAACAGTTTTGACTGTGGAATCTGCAAATGGTTGAAATGTCAGCGAGTTGTGTCCACTCCTGAGTGGGAGGAGTTTCCCTGGCTCTATCTCCTTCCCAGGTGCGGGATGGTGTGGCACTGTCACACCTTTAGCTTAGTTTTGCTCAGCTGTTTGCATTTATAAATAGTTATTTTTCAATTTTTCATAGGTTACATAGAATATGAACAGTTTGAAGAGAATGACAGGTTGGTTTGGGTTTTTTTTTTTCAGGGTTTGTCCTTTCTTTATTCTGAGCTAAACTATGAAAATTTATGTCAGAATTTCCAGCCTTTAGAAACTGCATAGGTTATTAGCACACTTTTTTTTTTTTTTCCTCATAGGCAACAGCCACTGTACCTCAGTGAACAAAAAGGCGTTTTTATCTGGAGCAGAACAGTTGCCAATTGTGTTTCTGAAGGTATGGAAGCACAGCTGGGAATGGGACACAGCCTAGCTGTGCGTAAACAAGGACTCATCCTGACTCTGCATGAAAACCATCGATTCACCGGAATGGCAGCTTGCTTGCCACATAAAACACAATTGCTGACAGTCCTAGAAAGTATTTCCCCAGGGCTTGTTAATGGGACATCTGCGCTTGGTGACACAGTCCAATTTTCATTCTTTTGCTTACCTACTGTGGAAACAAACTAGAAGCGTCAGAGTTTTTCCTCCAGGATTGTCACTCTCGCAGTCCTGCTCCAGGAGATGCCTTTCTGATTCAATGTTTAGGTCAATTAATGTTCATATTGCCACTAATTGCATTGCTCCAAGAGTTACGAGAAAAATCAAAGATGACATAGCAACAATTATTCCAGGAGCTCTGTGTGACCAGGACAATTTGGAGTACAACAACTAGTCTTTCTGTTTGAGAATCCCTCAGACTGAAGATTTTGCTCAGAAGGAGGGTCATTTTGGTGACCACGCGTACAATGGTGTGACATTGTCATAAACATCTCACCTAGAGAAATCACATTCATTAGCAGGGCAGTCAGCCCCAAGTAAAAATAAGGAAGAATTTACATGCCAGAATGGGCAAAATGGGAAGCATAGAAAGAGTGGCACTGACTAATTCTGCTGCCATCCTGGTTATTAGCTATATTAAGACTGCGATCATTAAAACATCGGGCTTCTCCTTCCAGTTAGCTCAGAGTGCACTGGGCCTCATTAGTGCCCACGTCCAATAGATAATTGAGCTGTTTTCTTGCACCCAATCACAAAACGTGGAAAAAACAAAGGAGAGTTATGAAGGCCGGATGAGCACTCAGCATGTGAGGTTTTTATTTTTATAGAGAGGAATAATAGCTTCAGTTTTATTTTCCAGTTCAGTGCTCAGAGGGACTGTATAAAAATACAGAATGAACATCCACAAAATAGTGCAGGGAGCGGAAAGCCCTGGCTATGGGTAATAACCTGTCTATTTTTTAATTTTTTTTTTCTAGATGGTGAAATATCAAGACAGTAGTGAAAACTGGCTTTCTGATAATGCCCAGTTATGAGATGATAAGACCTATCGGTGAGAGGTAGCCAAGGGCCTAGGACTCTCCAGTGCAAGTGATTTGCCTGAGGTGTTGGTGTAGTTTGAGATAAACAGGCTGATTATCCTAGGATAAAGTATGAAAGAAGGGAACTGAAAATTAAAAAAAAAAGAAGTAGTATTATGGGCCTTGAATAAACAAGCTGTTGATAGAAAAGGAAAAAAAAAATTGGTTTTTCTTCTTAAGATAAGGCAATCTTGACTTGCAGTGTTGTAAAGCAAGGAGTTGTCATCTACGAGGCAAAGGTTTATGATGATCTGACTGAAGACAAATCTGTTTGGAGACAGAGATGCAGAAGAAAATAAAGCAGAGATAAACATTTCCAGACTTTCCTATTAAGGAAAACTTCTTTCTTAAGATACAGAGAATGCTGTAGGGACTTCCAGAATCTTATACTATTTGTAATCTCACCTTTAAATTGCCTGTTGGTTTATTTTGAATAAATTTATAAAACTATTTCTCTCTCTTGTACACCCCCAGCTGCACAACACACTCTTTCCTATTTGTGTAAGTACCCCAGACTGATTTCCCAACTCCTTTTCCAAAGAAGTAAATGTACAAACAACGAAAAGTTATTTATCATGACTGTCCTAACTGGACTCAGTTGGGAAAACGAAATACTTTCAGTGAATTACAAACCTGCCAATGTAACCTGCAGACACGGCTTTGCTGGACGTGTCTAATAACCCGCAGCCGTTCACCAGGAGTTCCAGATGCCAAGACCATCAGCACAACGGCAGGGATTTGTGCATTTCGAGTCATTAAATTACCATGATCACAGTCATTTTGCTAATGTTACAATGCACAAATGTAGAGCATCTCAGATGATGGTTTTGAAGAGTGAACATTTTTTAAAAGTTAGAAATAAACTTAATCAATCTAATGGTCCATTAAGATGAAGATATTTCAGCTCAGTGAGGTATGTATCATTGGTCTACTTCAACATCTCTTGTTCTCATAACAGGATTTCAATGAAAATGTTCTCGTGGGCTCTGGTTTGTGTTTTAAAGCCATGGGCAAGGCAACCCTGAAGCATGCTGTGAGCAAATGGCCCGGCCTGTCGACAGGACTCTTGGAGCCCAATTTGTGTGGTAGTCCAAATGGTGTGTTCCTGATGATCCTGACAGAAGTAGGTGGCTGAAACACTTTTTGAAAGATGAGTCAGGAAATGAAAATGTTCTAGAAGATTTGGCTGTCCTAAATTTCGGGTTGATGTGTGAGCCATCCCCCTCCTTTTTGCTGCTGGTGTTGCTCCAGATTGCAGAATTTTTGCTGCTTGGGGCACCTAGTGCAGAGGCCAGGACACATTGTATGATTATTTATTTGCAGATGGAGGTTAAACAAGGATCTTGCTACACCCTAAGCATGCTTAGCTTTTTTTTTTTTTTTAACTTGTATTGTTTCTTTTTATTTTACAGCAGAAAATATATTTTTTATTCTGTTTTTGAAAATTCTAGATGAGATCATGCAAATGGCTGCTCAGGTTTGACAAAAGACTTGCAGTGTAATGCAGTAAAGCTTAGTATTAACAAAATTACCACAAATTGTGCTAAGAGCATCATGTCAACACATAAAAATAAGTGAAGGATTTCTGCAAAGGGGTACCTGCATTTAATGCTTATCTGCAAAAATAAATGTACTGAATATATAAGGAAATAAAAACAACGGACTACTTCTGGCATTCTCCCATCCTTTTTCCCTGACGTGACTTTATTATGCATTACAAATAGGAAAAGTCTTTATATTCCAAAGTGAAGTCTGTTCTTAAAAGTACAAATGAATAAAATAAATGTTAGTGTAGTGTGAACACCCACTGAATTATCTTTTTATCCTAAATTTTTTTTTAAGGCTTTGATGTAAGTTTCTCTTTAATAGTACTCTGAAGCTCAGGTAGTCAGTTCATGCTAGGTCCAGTGTTAGCCCATTTAGCAGTAAAAATGGGAAATGAGTCTGCTAGGGCAATGTAAATCTAGAGGCACAGGACTGAATTCATTGATATTTCTCAAGGTTTACATCAGCATAAATAGGACCAGAGTTTCCCTCCTCAATTTCATGTACAAGCAAAATTCAACTCCAGCTGGGAATCCTTAGTGACACCTCCTTTATGTCTTAAAAGTTCCTGATTTGTGTGCAGTCATAAAGAGTGGGTAGCTCATTATTTAATTTTTTAATGATTACTGCATAAAATTAAACAGAGGGGGAAAAAGAAAAGAAGGTAGTGCTTTGTTGCAATGACTTTATGGTAAGTCTCATATATCCATGCTTTCATTAATGAAGACAAAAATCTGCATCGTTTGTATAAACACATAGCAGTATTTCATTTCAAACCCCAAAAAGAGGAAAATCCAGATAATCGAAACAAATTTTAAGGGGGTCTGAAACTACACCACGGGGCTCAAAGAAATCTATTCTTATCTTTTATTGTTCCTGAATTAAAAAGTAATTAGTACTCTTTAAATTTAAGAACTGTTCAGTTCATTACACACATGACTTGACAGCGTAAACTTCTAATTTGAGTTAGAAGAGGTACTTAGAGTATAATAGGAAGTCATTAGTAGCATTGAAGGAAAATAAATGAAAGATAGGAAAAAGTTTTAGATTTATTAGTCCTGAAGCTAAGAGAAGAGTTGTTCCACAAAACGTACGGAGAGCCGGTTGAAACAGGAGTTACTAGCGCACAGCACTGAGGTAAGTTAAAATTCACTGTTTCTGTTCTACCTCTGCATGGAAGGAAAAACCTTCATCTCTGCTTATCAGAATGGGATTTTGTGCAGCAGGGTCAGTTCTCCCTGAGAAAAGGAAAATATTTTCCACCACCTAGTGAGGGCCACCTTGGAGATGCAGCACAGACAAAACAAGTTGCCTCGGCGTATTTGGGAGAAGACCCTGCGCTGGCTGTTGGGCGCATTCGGCACAAGCATGCAGAATTCCAAAAGTGAAAAAAAACCTCAACAGATGTTTTGCTTGGTGATAGCTCTCCATCTTTTTTATACCATGGAATACATGTACATTTTTTCTTAGCAATTCAAAGAGGAACTGGCTGTTAGACTAGAGGCAAGTGCTGGCATGTAAGAGAAAAGACTGTATTTCCTTAGAAATGAGTATGCAGCGTTTTTTGAAGGAGGTGGCTTTGATACTCTTATTCATGCATGTGAAAGGCCCTGAAGTTCTAGAATTTTAGTCTTTAGAGAAGTTTATTACTGTTATGTGCAAATTAGATCTAAATATCTTACATTTTTATCTGTGCATCCGCATCCAAACTGAGAGGTTATAGTGATGGACTATCTCTCCACTGAAATATTTTATATTAAGTTTTTAATGCTCAAAACAATAATTTACTTTAGCGCGGTTAAGTTTCATCTTTTTAAACCATGATGCATCCTTCAGTAGGAGGATCAGGCCCTACTGCCTTGTTGTCAACTGTGAATTTAATGCAGTGTTGAAGTATTTGTGATAAATTAATTTCAGGTTTGTCTCCTAAAGGGGTCTCATCTTGCATCCTTTTTACACTGAACAGTTTCACCGAAAACAGGGTCACAAGTGAGGTATAAAACACAGCAAATCATGTATTTGGATTACAAGATAAATTTTTTTGGCTCCTATTTATTAGTACTGTTTGACTGTAGTGATGAGGCAGAGAGACACTGATAATTGCAAATTTGAAGGTTCTCTATTTTGAAAAGGTAGTTCTACCAGACAGGCTGGTAGAAAAATATTCATCAATCAATTAGGACTGTCCCAGGAATTTATTAAGTTTTACATAAGCTGTTAGTTCTGCCTAATTATATTATGAATAAACAGCTGCAATAAACAGTGAGATTCAGTCTTCTGAATAAGCACCTAACTACGTTCTTCACTATTTTCTGGTCTTTGACAGCTTAGTAGTTAAACTAGATGAACACAGAGTATAGTACGTGAAAATGGATTAGAAAGAAATTGATAATGTAGCACATTTTCTCCACTTCCTTCTAAAACACTTAGCAAAAAGCAATCGGTTCTAAAAACCTCTGTCCACGTCTTAGTTCATGAATACCAATGTTCCACCTGCTCCGAGATATTTTACCACCTGTCAAACCCAACTCACCAGTCATTGTTCAAATCTTACATGGAAGCGAAAACCAGGACTGAAAACCTTTTCTGTCTCCAGGGGATTAACTCTGGAGGAAAAAAAGAGTGATTCTGGTTACTAGAAATGAGAGGGGGGAAAAAGACCCAATTCTTAGATGATCCAATTATTACTAGAAAAACTATGTAAAAAAAAATAACGCTGGGAGAGTGAGGAATTTAATCATGATTATCTTCCTCTCGTGAGGCAGAGTGAAAATCTGCCAAATCCACCTTTGCTTCGTTACCCCGGAGGAGAAGTAAATGTAAAATGATGCATCGGGGAGGCACTGTGATAGAGCTCAGCGAGGGAACTAATTTCCTCTCACACTGGGAAAAAGGATCCTTTACAAGACGTGTGATATTATTAATGAACTATGAAACTCTAGTGAAGAACTGGAGTCCGTGTGTTGCTATGACTGCTCCTCAGTAGAGCAGAATACAGCTGTGTTTGCAGTAAGGTTAACAAAAGATCCCTGACTTGTATGTACCATTCCCCTCTCCCATTATATACCGGGTTTAATATCTCTTCTCTATAATTCCCTCTTTAGAATGTGTACCATATATTATCTCCTTAAAACATCTTTAATGTTTCCTCTCTGTTACAATAAATGTATTAGTTGGCAGGTTTAATATCTCCTCTCATTCCAATCACATTAGGCTCAAGCATGACAAAGAAGCGTGAGGAGTATTTCTTGGGGTTTTAAAACACAGCCATCTGAAATCTGTACAGCTCTGTAGTTAAAATCGGAAATCAAACGTACCATTTCTGATACTTCCCCTTCAGAAAGTGAAGTAGGGAACTAGGGGGTACTGCCTTGATACTGTCAATCTGAATTAACATACTCTATTGTTTTCATTCATGAATTAATGAATTATATGTGAATATATTAATTTGTACTTATGTATTCTTACCTTGATTTATTACTGCTGAGGAAACCAGGGCTTGTGCTCTGACTGCACAGCCAGGTCGGTACGAGCATCCCCAGACAGCACCCAGGACCCTTCCCTGGGCTCCCCGGGGATGCAGGTGCCCCTGTCCTTGCGGTGGCTCCTCCTGGGACACCGCTGCTCCTATCTTCATGTCTTCTGGGAAGAGGACAATTCTCTACTGCAAACAAAAGGGATGCTGTATTTATCCTGCATTTCCTTCACAAAGTGGAACAGGAAGCATTTATCAGGCCTCTCCTCACTACTGGTTCAGCCGTTTGCCCCGGGGCCGTAGCTGTGCCAGCAGAGCTGAGCAATGTGGGGACACCGCTGCCACACAGCACATGCCCCAGCCACATCCATCTCGCTGCTCTAGGTCGCCCAAAGTTACTTCTTCAACTCCATCAACATCTATCTGAAATAATTAAGAGCCCCTGTTTCTGCCACTGTCTCCTGGGACCAGGAGCAGGCAGTTTTTCTGTTCAACTGCCAGGGCCGTAGCCTCACTGCCCTTGGCTTGCCCTGCTGAACGCGACACCTCTGCGCCCGGGGGGAACGTTGTTGGCTGCTGTGAAAGGAATGGCTAAATGAGAAATACCTGTGTCTGCCTGCTCCTTGAGAAGTTACGGATCCAGGATAGTGTGGACTAGGAAAGCCATTAATATTCTGAAAAACCTGATCCAGGCAGCATACTTATTTTTGGCTGTACGGCAGATAGGGAATGGAGTGCTCTAAGGGCTGAGGTGCTGATGATGAGTTTGTCATCTCCAGTGAGGTGCTAATCCTGATCCTTTAGAAGGTTTTAAAAATTATTATTAATAGATCTGTGTCTATATGTGCATGTGTGAGTGTGTGTATCTGTCTCTCTACTTTTTCTTGCCAGCAGACAGCTCCAGCAAGAACAGAATCAGGCCAGTTCAGTACCGGAATCCAGGTCGCTGGTTACAGTGATGTCATGGTCATGCCAGATGTGCAGCATCTCTTCTTGTTAATAGGTCTGCTCCAATCCTTAGAGTTACTTTTTGTTCAATTTATGGATCATTTGTTTGGGATTTATGAATAGATTACGCGGTGATGAAAAATGCCATATTGACACTACTGAAAACTGATGTGTATCGTCTTCCCTCAAGCTAGGCACAAGCAACACAGACTGCAACCCTGCAGGCATTTTTTGGAAAGCCAAAGATTTTCTTATGGTCCCTGAAGGGATTTTTTGTGGAGATTTTTTCCACACTGGGCCAGTAGTAAATTACACGGGCTCGAAGCTGTGGAAACCACAAGAGTTTTCCTCTCCTGCACAGCAGTGACAGAAATTATTTTCTGACATTCTCATCAGGGCCTCAGGTCTTCTTCCTCAGCTGGTGAATGTGAAAACCAAACCTACGCCCACTGAGGAAAAAAAAAAAAAAGAAAAGAACAAAACAAAGAAACTCTTTATCACAGTAATTCTTTCCTAATGTGGAATAATTTGATTTCTATTTCTGAAGGAAAGAGAACAAACCAGCATGTATCATTATACTGCTCTGCCAGTCAGTGGTAAATATGTATACCCCATCTCCAGAAGGCTGCAGGAGACCTAAGAAATATAGCAAGGAGGCCATGAGAATGGCCACAAAAATGAAACAGCATCTGTTTGTAGAAAACACTAACTGGACTTGAGCTTTCTGAGTTGGAAAACTGATGGCTGCAGTAAGGATCTAACAGGAGCCTACAAAATTATCAGCAGGAAGAGGAAGGGAACTGTAGGTTGTGAATTTTTTTTTCTATAAAGTAGAGATTTTAAGAGATTTTTGTTTGGAGAAATAAATTTCCCAATGAAAATGAAGTGTATTATATATATATTTCTCTAACATATATATATATGATATAGCTTATATATATTTAAATATCTATTTATAAAAGCCACTTTCAGGGTGAGGATAAATTTTTAGTTGTGGTGTATTAAAACTGATTCAAACTATGGGCACGAATAAAGTAAAAGAATAATTTATAA
This sequence comes from Chlamydotis macqueenii, assembly GCF_036417535.1. NCBI lineage: Eukaryota > Metazoa > Chordata > Aves > Otidiformes > Otididae > Chlamydotis > Chlamydotis macqueenii. The sequence continues at coordinate 4,938,240 of NC_141566.1, forward strand.
GTCATGGGAAATGAAGTTTCTCCAGCACAGACAAATAAGTTGCTCTTTTTCTATTAGGATATTTGCCTGACTGCTCCATGCTGCTCTGTACTGTAAGGCACTTGCTGCTTTGATGAAAATCTGAGAACACTGAATTAGTCTGCATTAGTTATGTAGGTAAAAAAAAAAAAACAGTCCTGAAAATATACAGGGCTGCCAACACAGTGGGTGCCTGCTCATCCTTTCCCTAGATAAAATACACTCGTACAGAGCTTCATCCTCCACAAAGTGACAGGATAGCCCCCCTTGCCAGTGTCAGGCTGTAATCGTTTCCTGCAACTCTACTGCGGCATTCACGTAGATGGAGAAACCTAAACTGTAATTTTGCTTGGAGCATCAACTTTGCTGACACTGAGCAAGTCTTGTCTCTCTCTCGTTCTTCTAGGGTCCATCCAGTTATATGTCGTAATGGAGAAGCAGCTCTACCAAAACCAAACACCAAAAGCGTTCAAAATTTTCCCTGATAAACATGGTTACAAAATGTGAGGAATAAAATGGAGAGACAAACTTACCCTTGTTTGTATGGAAAGAGTGTTAAATAGAAAAAGCTTTGCTAAAATGGAAAAATACCTTGGAGCTCCTGGCCAGCAACTAATCAGAATAGATGCTTTAGCATAAACTGATGCTGCTGCATGTTTTCTGCTGCTAACCCGCTGCTCTGCTTGTTGTTGAGAAGTCTCCTCTTTGCAGTGGCTTTTATGTAGAGATCTGAGAGCAGACTGCATCTGAGGCTGTGCCAGCTAATGAAACTTGTCTGAGGAGGTGACCTAGGCTGGGAAGTTGCTTTGATAACAAATATTCACCTACAAATGTGCTCAACTTGCTGTATGAACTACTTCTGGTTTTGAGCAGATTTTGCATATTTGGATATTATCAAACATAAATTCAGTGTTTAACATTTAATCTAATGATCCTACTTTCTTACATTTATGATGATCTTTGGGACATTCTGTAATTAAGTAAGCATTACTAAACATTCCCATCAGTGTGGCATTAGAACAGGCCATTATCGAGTCAGTTTAAGCAGGTGTAGAAAGCTCAAAATAAAAAAATATTTTAGCAAATAAATAAAAAGTAAGCTATTCCATGTATTTCTGTTCTCAGTTCTCAGGGAAGGGCTTTATAATTGAGCTACATATCACTATTAGAGATGCAATTACCTGTAATTGCCACCTTTAAAAGCAAGCCTTTGTTTAGAAAACAATATACAGACGAATTGTGTCTAGGTGCACGAGTTATGGGTTGGCTTTAGTCTCGCAATCTCAACCACCACATGAAAAATGTGCTCTCCGTTACACCAGCGTGAATCAACAGCAGCCCACCAAGAGCCATGAAGCCATTTTGGATTTCCATACATGCAATTCATGAAAGAATTTGGCAGAATTTGGCACGTAACACATAATAGATGGTAACAATTGTTTTGTATAGAAAGCAAATAGAAAATGAGGCTCTTAATCAATTTAGATACTAAAAGCTTCAAAGCTCTTCCAAGGATTACTCTGGATTTACATTGCATTTTTGTGGAGAGGAACCAGATCCTTCTTGTTTATTGGCACAATGAAACTTTTCTTAATGATGCTTAAGGTTGCCATGTTATGTACCTCACGTGTGAAGTCAAGGGGAAAATATTCATCAATAATCATCCTTTAATATCACCTATGTCACTGACATTAATGCACTCTGTGAGTTTTCAACTTTATGAAGTCTATATATAGAATTATTCTACGTTAATACTGCTGGGTCACTGTGAAAGTTTTGCAATAAATTGCAACTTTATTAGAATGCATTTGAGAATAACAGTAAATAACGGGAAAATATAAGGAAACACAAGTCAGCAGATTTTTTATGTAGATGAAGAAACTACTTGTGCTGTCATACACATATAGAATGTATGTCATTACATTTCCCAGCCAGGAAAAAAATATTGTACAGATTAAGCCTGCACTGTAAATGCTTTTATTATTTTTCTAAAAGTTACAAACAGCTAAAAATAGGAGTTGATAATGAAATTGCTGACAGGCCTTAACTATAGCACAAGAATGCAATGCTCTAATAGAGTTGTGCCAAGCTACATTATGTTGCTGCAGTGATTAATTCACCACCGGTTTTGCTGAAGCTGTGTTCTGCAGAAACATCCATTGGTCTAGTTAATCCATATCTGAGAGCGTGAGAGGGGATATAAACCGAGTAAGCACCGAGCAGATTTGCGGTGCAGTGCAGGACCCCTTTTGTAACACAGGATCACTGCACTACTTAATAATGGAAGTCATTAGGAGGTTCGTATATTATTAATTACAGACTAAGGTGAATGGCTCTTTCTAAGGCTCATTTCTACAGCTCCAAAACCATTCGAACCCAACAGCCAACGATTTTCTTGCAAACAGGGAATCCTGAGGCAACACCACCAGCTCTGAAGGCTCTCCGATGTACTTCAGTTGGTGGGGTACCAACGGCAGCAAAAGCACGCAGCTATGAAATTATTTTCTGGAGCAAAAACACACCAGGTCAGACCAGAGACGGCTCTCTGCAATAAAGCCCAAGCTGATATCCAACAGCCCCAGAAATTTGCTTCTTTTACCTGTCCTACCGTACATTTCTTATGTGCCTTGTTTCATGACTTCATTAGGTATATGCTTTGCTATATCTCAGGTTTTGAAAAAAATTGAGATTTTGACCTTCATTCAGCTTCAGGACATGACCAAATTTCTAAATATTTCCAAACCAAGATTTTGATGTCAGACCTGGCAATATTACTTTGCTCTTTACATGAACCAGCATCATTAGCAAAAATCTAAAGGAGCTGAATCTTTTTAAGACCATTAAAAGTGTGAGCAGAATAGCTATGATGCAATTATCTTAATTAAAGTTAATTGACACATATTTATGCAAGGTAAAAAGGCCATGACAAAAGGAGAATACAATTGAGACACAAGAAGCAAAAGTTCAGATCCAGCTTGTGTAAACTGCTGTAGCTTCCTACGAGCTACCGGCGTTATGCAGATGACTGCCAACTGAGGCTTAGCTTTGTATCTGTTATAGAGGACATAGAGTGTTTGATCTTCCTGTCATTAATATTTGTGTCATGAGTTTCCTAGTCTTTCATAAATTAATATTAATTTGCATGAAAATGAGATATTTTTTTGTTCCACATTCTGCTATTTGAAAAAGTTGTGTTCACACCATTAAAATGGAAATAATCTCATATGTCTAGCTGGCCAGCTACAAAGAATGGGTAATTAGTAAAAGTGGGAGGTTTGAAGCTGGTGTATTGACATAAAAGTATTTACCTGTGCCCTCGTCAGGCAGTTACAAGTGTGAATATATATGTATACTGGGATCATCTCTGTAATTCAGAAGCAGAAAACTGCATTGGATTGTGTAAAAGTAGCTGGATTAAATTAATATTTATATGAATATATGTGGTGATAACTTTTCCTTGGTGTTGGCAAATGAAAGGACATTTGATTTGAAGCTTCTCTAAGTGGAGGAATTTCAAGAGAGTGCTTAATTTCATAAAGGGTTTGTGCATGCACGAGTACGCACGCACACATTTTTTTGGCATGTTCTCCTGAGCTGTCTCCATATTCCATCTGGCAGGGTTCAAGCCATGATCCTTTTTTTTTCCTTTTTTGTGCTGCCATATTGCGGTTTGTTAACTCAAAATTTGAAAAGAAACCCTGTAGTAATGATGCCAACACAGCCTATGTCCTGCCAGCTTTTTGCAATTTTCCTTTGACTCTGAGATGCACACCATGTGTGAGAGGTGGATATGCATCAAGACACCCAGTGAAACACCAGGAAGTCTGTTAATTATTTTCCTCCTTAATAAAGTGATTTGCTGCAGCCGAGTGTGGTTATAATAAAGTAGCTCAATATAGCAAGCAAACGTCTAAGATGCATTTACAGCAAATACACTGAGCATGTGAAAGAGCAGGAAGATGACTGAGGAGAAATGTTGGTTGAGCTGGAGAGCCTTCAAGGAAAATATCTGATGTGTTGTGCTACCCTGCCCATTGCAAAAGCAAAGAGTTTGTCTTTGGACCTTATTTAAGAACCTTGCTTTTTTTTTCTGACAAAAACAGTTTAATAGGATCCAGGTGCTGACCAAAGCTGCTCTATCACTCCCCCTCCTCAGCTGGACAGGAGAGAGAAAATAGAATTGAAGGTGCATGGGTCGAGATAAAGGCAGGGAGAGATCACCCACCAATTACCGTCATGGGCAAAACAGACTTGATTTAAGGAATTTAGTTTAATTTATTACCAATCGAATCAGAGTAGGATAATGAGAAATAAAACCAGATCTTAAAAACTCCTTCCCCCACTCCCCTCCTCTGCCCAGGCTCGACTTCAATCTTGATTTTCTCTACCTCCTCTCCCTACGCAGCACAGGGGGATGGGGAATGGGGGTTGTGGTCAATTCATCACACACTGTCTCTGCTGCTCCTTCCTCCTCAGGGAGAGGACTCCTCACACTCTTCTCCTCCAGCATGGGGTTGCTCCCATGGGAGACAGTCCTCCACAAACTTCTCCAGCATAGGTCCTTCCCCTGGGCTGCAGTTCTTCATTAACTGCTCCAGTGTGGGTCCCTTCTATGGGGCACTGTCCTTCAGGAACCGATTGCTCCAGCATGGGTCCTCCATGGGATCACAAGCCCTGCCAGCAAACCTGTTCCAGTGTGGGCTTCTCTCTCCATGGGGCCACAGGTCCTGCCAGGAGCCTGCTCCAGCACGGGCTTCCCTCAGGGTCACAGCCTTCTTCAGGCATCCGCTCATTGGCATGGGAATCTCTGCTCCAGCATCTCGAGTACCTCCTCCTCCTCCCACCTCACTGACCTTGGTGTCTGCAGGGTTGTTCCTCTCACATCTTCTCATTCTCTCTCAGCTGCCATTGTGCAGGTTGTTTCCCCCGCTTCTTAAATCTGTTATCCCAGAGGTGCTACCACCATCACTGATGGGCTTTGCCTTGGCCAGCGGTAGGTCCATCTTGGAGCCGGCTGGCATTGGCTCTCTTGGACACGGGGGAAGCTTCTGGCAGTGTTTCACAGAAGCCACCCCTGGAGCCCCCCTGCTACCAAACCTTGCCATGCAAACCCAATACACTAGGGTTCGATTCGTTTTTCAATAGGCCAGGGACATTATACTATGAATTACCAGGTGAGCTTGACTTGGAAATTTCAGGTTGGCAACAGGCAAAAAAAAAAAGAAAAAAAGGAAACCAGCCATAATGGTGGGTTCTTAAGCCTTCCATAAAATGGTCTGTTTGAAAGAAGCAGGATTCTGGATTGAGTGTTTGACCAGGGTGGGGAGAGGGAAAGGCAGAGATACACGCGTGAAACAGTAGAGTGGAGAGGCTCTGCAAGGAAGGAATGACTGCTCTCTCGTGTGAGCTGTAAAATGCATTTTAATATGATTCTCTGTAGGAAAACAGAATGATCCCCAACATATTTACATGCAGATAAACTGTAATAAAAGTTCCACAAATACACAGCTCCCCATTTTCTCTGCTTAAAGAGATGTGTTCAGACAAACAACCAGGGACTGATTTCATGTTCCATGCACTGTTACTGAAATTATCAGAATGGAAAGGACCCAGGCAATTGGGCAGAATAACATTTATGTACTGAAACATGCACCTTCTTGCAGATATAAAAATGTCTAAGAGAGTAACGGAAATCTGCAGTATCTCTCTTGGACCATTAGAGAAATTAATTCACACATGTATCTCAGTATAAGGTCTCACGCAGCTTTCTACTGCAGGAGCTCACTGTGTGAACAAAATTAGTCTTCGTTGGCACTGAACGCTTCATTACTGAAACAAAGGTGCTACAGTTTGATCCTTGGACTATCATGGACTTGCCACGGGGAACTTAAGCTACTGGATGTGACTTTGGCTTGTCGACTTTTAACATGCTTTCTCAATTAAGCCGTGCATGCCCCCAAATTAAATAGCAATTCATAGTTGCTGCAAATTGATTTCTACCCAGGCTGTGGTTAGAGCTGCCAAATGAAATGTCAGAGAGGAATGTCTTCTTAACTTAGAATGTTATACTGGTTTTCTTAAAAAATCGTCTTAGCATTTATAAATATTTGGTAAGTAAACTTCAGACCTTTATCCAGTCTTTTTTAATGAAATATGGAAGAACCTCAGTGATTCATCATTCTTTGAATTTTATTGTACTGCCTTTTTTATGTATTTAGGATCAGTTAATCTGATTCGTACAGCAGAGCAGAGGGTAATTTAAATTTTAATATATTGCAGTCAGGCAGTGTCAATGTATTATTTCTGTCTGTGGAAAGGTACCAGTTCTCTGATTGACTGATTATGGCAAAAAGGAAAAATCATATCCCCATGATGCATCAAAAAAAGACATAAAATGTACATAAATATGTCGGTTTATTATGACATCACAGGCACTAGCATGATTTGCCAAATGTCTGTGTGTTGCAGGTATCTGCAAGCCTTAGTGATTCTCGATCAGTCACTTAGAAATAGTGCAGAAAGATCCGACTTGGCTTCTGAGTTCAGTATCTTCTCTGCGCAGAGGAACCTGGACTGGTTTGTAAATCCCTGGCTGTTCAGAAAGGAACTCAAGAGGATGTCACGCTTACAATTCAAGATATTAGAGTCCAGTTCTTCACTTGGCCACAGGCTTTCTGCAGGCTGCCCTGGTCCCTCGTACGCCAGGCTCATGTCCTGCACCTTTTCCCCTCCCCTGTCCGAAGGGTGCCTGCCTGGATGGAAATCTTTCCTAAAGCACTTTTGTTTCTTCCTCTGTCTGTAGAGCATAATGAGCAATGGAGCTCCAATCTCTGCTGAGCTTTCCAGGCAATACAAGTAATACTATTAATATTTACTAATCGTAATAACCAAAGCTTAAGTCACAAGAGCAGGGCGGTGGAAGCCTCAGCTCTTCTCAGCGCTGCCAGTCAGCTAGTCTTCACCTTTATCCCCATCGTGTTTTATGAAGAGCCTCCCAGCGTGGCGCGTGCAGTCGATTAAGCTTTTACAAGAGTGAGTGGCGTGTTCATAAAGACGATTAAGCAAGGTACAAGCATCAGAAAAGCAAGGATTTTGTGGTGTGCTTCATTACCACTCACGCAACATAGCTGAAATTGCAAGTGGAATTAAGCTGTAGCAAAGGGAATTATGACAAGGATATTCCTCTAAGTGAATCTTGAGATTATAAAACAGACTAGTTGCTAAATATATAAAGACGGTAATTACTGACCATTAGCCCACCTTATTAACGACATAGAAAGCAATTTATGCAATGTGAAGAGTCTAGATTTTCCTTCTCTGATAAATTACTCAGCAATCCTAATGTAAGTTGACTTTCGTTGGCCTTTATGCAGTAAAGTTCAAACGTAGATGACTTAGGAATGGAGTCTCTGTACGTCTATAAATGGTATATGTAGTGATGCTTTTGAAGTTTTATTGATTTATGCCAGCTAGACATATGACTCTGATTTTTTTTAAATAAAAGGCAAGTGGCTTAATGACAGCTTTTTAAAATACTGTTAGCTGTTAATAAATGTTAAGCTGAGATCTGTCCCTGATTGTGAGCCACCTTCTAGACAAATGTAAATGCTGTATCTTCAGATATTCCCATTTTACATGATGCATAGATAAGAGTTTGGAATCAGTATGACAGTTTTGGTAATCATTAATTTTATGGAATATTTTGGACCATTTCTACTTAAATTCCATATACAGTGAATTGGTATTTACACCATTTGAACAAAATATTGAGAATAACAGAAGTTGCTGTATTGGTATAGATCATTTATTCATGAAGTCCAGTAGCCATCTGCAGCAGCAAGCAATAACCGAGAAGGAGGCAATCATCTTTCATAATTACAACTAACCAAATGTACATCAGTGTGTAATATTTGTTATAAAATTCTCAGTTTATTGTCACAAACAAACTCCGGGGTCAAACTCTGTGTTAAAGACATGAGTAAAGTGGATTTGAAGCTTAGGTTACTAGGAGCCGCAAGCTCTCAGCGCAAACATAAAATCCTGGACTATAAAAATATCTGATTCATTTGCTAAGCGACTCAGCAGGATGCTGACTGCACGTGTACATAGTACTGAACAAAGCAACTCAGGAAAATGAGGGAAAAAATACGATAAGCAAAGATGATGTGTCTGACAATAATAGTAGTGAATCATGTTATTATGATTATATAATAAAAATCTTTGTGCAAAAAAATTACTGCACCTTAACACTATGTTTTAGAGAAAATACATATACATACTGTAATTGTTACAATAATGGAGGGGGAAGACGAGCTATTTTATGTCAAATGATCTGTTTTAGCTTCTTGATTAGTTAGATTTTAGCTGAGAGAAACTGAAATTAAGAATTGACTGCTATTATTAGACACAAAATTGAGGAATACGAATCTATGCAAGCATATTCTGATTGCACTAGAAAGCTGGCATTCAGACACCAGCACAGAGGTGGGTATTATTGTGTTTTCCAAACACCTGTCAGGTCCTTTTTTTTGAGGTATCAGTGTTTTACAGATGTACTATCTGAAGGATGAGATCAGGCCTGACAGTGCAGTGCATTTACTTTTTTGTCACGGCCCTAGACCGTGAGGTGAGGAAATGTCAAAATGCAGTAGGATCTTCCAAACACATCTTGATTCCAGCATAGGACAACCTCAGCCTACATCAGGCTGGTGAATGCAAACCACACTTCTCAGGTAGTGTCTCCTCTTCTCCCAGGACCTCAGGCACAGAGATGGTGCTCAGCTCAGGCCACTCCTGGCTGCAGTGGCACAACTGGAAAGGAATGGTGTGGTGGAAAGGAATTCAAGTCCTAATTTCATATTACTGAGTACAAGGAATTAAATAGCCAGTAGATTTTGACACTGCCTAAGAGTGTTCTGTACGACGAAAAACCCATAATAGAGTATAATGTGTAGACTTAAATAAAAAATTCAAATGGCTGGATCTGAAATTTTTGGAAGGCTAGTATCCATAATCTTTTAATATTTAACCTCTCTAAACTTCTAGAAAATTTTATAGCACATGCACTAAATCACTGTGTGACTGTAGAGCTCAAAACCCCCAGCAGTAGGGGGGTCCAAAAAAGAACCCCAATAATAAAACTTGCAGCACCTCCAGGTCCCAAACCTGTGTGTCCATCTGTATTGTAAAATCATTCTACTTCACCTGCCAAGGTCAGGGGAGGTAAAAGCTCCTTCTGTGCTGGCTCACCCGAGGAGGAATGCACTGGCTGTGCCGCACAGGTGGAACATGGGGTTAACCGCTCTGCGGTTAATGTGGGCGATGCTTACGTTCAGTTCCTTCTAATGGTGACTTTCAGGCAAAATCCATTCTCTTTGCCAAACATCCTGAAGGTGTCTGGGAAAAATGTAGTGCCTTCGTACTGCTTTTCTCCCTGATGGCTTTGGTGGCTGATTAGGCTCCTTTTTTAATTCACTTCTTGGCTTCCTGGCCCCAGGCCTGCCTCTCTCAGTCTCTACATCCAAAAGAAGTCAGATGGAAGAAATTTCCAGAAATTTCAACTTCCAGGCCTAACTTGAAAAACAATCAGTTCTTTTAAACTGTTGCCTTCAAGATGGCTGCATACTCCTTATCACATCTTGCTGTCTTCAGACCCAGCTACCTCCCTTGAAAGTGAGCAACAGATCCTAGCAGATGTTTTCTTATCAAGAATTCATACCAGACCTATTTATTTTAAATTAGCATATCTCATTAACTGTCTCAAGGACACTGGCTGAATTCATCTTTTAATGAGTATCTCAGAAATCTAGCTGTTCAAAAGCAAAATATAACTGCAAATTGCTGTACTTTTAACCCTTTCGCTTCCAGCACTGGGTTTGATGGGCAAGCAGCCAAGGATGGGGCTTTTCTAGCCAGCCGTTGTGAAAAGCCACACTATGATTCCACCTGATATTTTGGGGTCAGGACACGCCGGCCTGTCTTTATCTGTATGTGGGTGCAGGGCTGCTCAAATAGCGGTTGGAGAATCCAGAGGAGAGGATCGGCCATGCGCCCGGCACTGCAGAGGAGAGGCACCGGGCCAGCCCCCCGTCCACTGATGGTCAGCAGCCCAGAAGCATGGCTACAGAACATCTCCCCCCTCCCCGTGACTATGTGGAGCAGGCACTGCTCCTCTGCTGCAGTAAAATTATTTTGGTACAATCTTTAATCATTCAAAAGGAAACCACAGGCTGATGTGATATTTCAGTTGGATATAACCCAAAAATCCACATTTATTTGTTCCAATATATGAGTATTAGTGAAGCCAGAATGCCTCCGAGGCTTCATGGTTTGCATTTTTTTGTACTTAAGAAAAGGCCTCAGCAAGTGGGTACGATACGGTCTATATATCTTCCCTAGCAAGACATTATGATGTAGTGCTTATTAAAGGGAGTATAATTACACTAGAAATGCTAAAATATTACACTGGCCATGAGGTCTGTAGAAATGGGCTCTTCCTAGAGCACATAAAAATATTATTTTAGGGTAAGTTTATGTGGGACATGGCAGCGGTCAGCTAGTCTGCTCGGCCTGCTCAGGAGCAAACGCTTCTATGTGAGATGCGAGATACTGGGGCAACGCAGGCCAGATGTCGGCATGGCCTGAGAGCAACTCAAAGCCCACCTTAACTTTTACTTCCACGAGGATACTTCTGCCCTTTCTTTCTCCTACAGGGAGACTCCAGCTACTCGACTGCCCATAGGAGAGGACTGGAGACAAAACTAAAAGCGTAAGGCCCATCCAGATGGGCCTCAGCACAATACACTTTTGAAACGCATATCAAGAGAGGTATGGCTGGAAAATAGAACGGAATAAAGGAATTATGTGGAATGAGTGAATATTTAGAAAAGAAAAAAGACTCAAGGGCAAGGATGTTACAGATAAAAAGAGAGTTCAACTTCAAAGAAATGCACAAAAATAAAATATGTAGGAAACCAACCTGGAAATTCTGTTCACACCTGTGATGATTGATTTGTGAGACATTTCCAGCACCTCAGCTGTAGTTATACATTCCAATGGCTCATTTGACTTTCATAGAATTTATTTTGAATCCAAGCAGTGTATCACCACATAACTGTGTTGTTGAAATGATATTTCAAGGCTTTTGGGCCTTCAGTTCTGGGGTGGGGGGAGCAGTATGGCTCAGTCCATTTAGTGCAGCATCACAGCTCATGATGATGCAGTTACGAGTGTGCTAGCACCTCCATCGCAAAACCTGTTTTCAAGGGCTTAAACTTGTTGAGTCGTTTAACAATGACTTATACCAGACAGCAGTGCTGGGGGAAAAGAAAATCAATATTAAAATTTAAAAAGTAAGTAAAAAGTACCCTTTGCTAATGAAAGAAACCACAGCTGTGCTTTCTGGAAGAAAATGAATAGAGCCTAAACAACAGGCAAAATATATACTAACTCAAACATATTCATAGTTATAAATAGCACACCTAAATTTAACAGGATTGAAGCAGATGGAGGTAATACATAAAAGCATTAAAATTTCTGCAGCCAGGATATTCACAACAGCCAAAGAAACAGGCTCAGAGATCTCCCCTTGCTTCACGTTCCTTTGAATGCTAATGGAAATCGTATGGATGCACTTGGAGAAGAACGCGGAGTCTCCAAAGGAATTGTATTATCTGCTTAAATAGATAAACTTTTTTTTTTTTTTCCCCTCAATAGACCTGTTTAGGTCTGCTCCTAGATAAAAACAACAAAACACCTTAAGCTAGGGTGTTTTTATGCAGAATACATTGCTGTGCTTACGCCATAATCCCATTAGGTTTTGAAGCACCTAACCCCTAGGGATTTCAAGTGAACAAAATCGCAGCGGTACCAACATTTGCCTGAGAAACACTGTTTTGGTGGCAAGGGAAACTTGGTATTAAGTAGCTGTGAAACTGATTGTTAAAAAAGTAAATAAATATGGTCCTAAAGGTGCTAATCTTCTGGCAGGGAAAGGTGTATAGCAAGGAAAACAACAGTGTAAAGCTCCACGGGAGTACTAATCCCAGGTCAAACTAGCAGCATGCCTTATGTTTGCATTTATTAATTAGGCGATATGAGAATTATGGCAATGCAATGATATGCCAGCTTTGTTGTCACTGTGTTGCTTTCTTTAGCCCAGTTGGAAGGGGCATGAGCTAAAATTATAAGTAATTTCAGGCAGTCCCATCCAAACTTCTCTGAAAGAAAAGGCTTTTAGCCCTGACTGGAATCACATATTTAGTGGTCCCTCAGCCCCAGCTATCCCTTGAAAAGTCTTGTTGCATGATTGTAACTACAGATTTGCTAGGCAAGGCAAACTCCAGCTCTTTGTTAAATATATGACTTCAGCGGGAGGCACAGCTACGTACACGAGAGCCGATTTTGACTTATTTCCACTGCCTTTGAGCTGGTAGTGTATATAAATCTAGAAGCAAAATCTCTTCAAAGTGTGTATGTTGTCTCAAGCCTTGCACAAATAAAACCATGAATTTCCATTCAGTTTGAAAAAAATCTTTTCACCAAGTGACTGCTTACTCATTTCTTCTATACTAAAGGAAAGTTGTTGGAGTTTGGTTCTCACAGGTCAAGCTGCCGGACCAGGGCAGCACACAGCCATTGCGCAGGGTCCCGTGTGGTACTCAGCTGGGAAAGGATGGGATTTCACACGTCAACAGCCAGGACGGAATATACTTGGAGAAGTCCCAAATACAGCTCACTTCGGAGCTGCTGAATGTGGCAAGAGCTGATGTCCCCTAACTCCCCTTCAGATAACTTCTTTATCTAAAATGGGATCTGTCAGTATCACTGGAGAGAATTACAAGCGGCCAAGTAATAAACACTGCTTTTTTAATCATGGAATTTTTGCAATGTTTTTTAATTTAAGATTTTGGATTCAATCCACATTCCAGTGAGGACAACAAAGCCCACTCATTTTTTTTTTCCTAAATTCCACTTTTATCTGCTCACAATCTGTTACATGTTAGCTGGATGCATGACACACATTATTATTGTTCTCTTCTTTTAACAAATTATTGGGGGTGAAAAGGGAATTTACAAAATATTTCTTTAAAGAGAACGCAGCGTTTCTCTGTTTACCAGGAGTTAATTAGCCCAAGTTCACATTTAAACAATTTTATTTTAGCCTACAAAATCAGTCCCAACTAAGTTCAGTCTTAAAATGGAAGAAATATCCACCTGCCACCAATTACATCTGTATTTTTTAATAAGAAAGTACTGGTTGATTATAATAATTTTACTCTTGTGGTAATTGTCACTAATCTTCAGCATATTGTATGTGTCTTGCTCTTATGAATCCCATATCCCCTTCTACCATAAATATTTCATAAAATATTCAAGGCCAGTCCACAGCCAAGTAATAACAAATGTCAAATGACACATTAGGAAGATTCATCGCTATTTTAAGTACGGACTTTATATAGAAGCCTAACTCATTTATTGTGGTCGGTGTTAAGGATTGATTTTAGCAAAGAAACGCTCAGCAATTAATATCAGCACCTTTACTGCCAGTTTTTTATTAAAGTAGAATTAATAGAGATTACTCAGGGTACTGGGTAGAAGACACTGCACACAATGGTCTACACAGTCATGTGTGTGAGCCTAATTTCCAAAGTATATAAAGACTGCTCTAGTAAATGGAAAGGGGTCTGCTGATTTTGGTGAGCTTTCCATCTTTCTATGCCATTAATTAGTTTTCAAAGTCTCCATTCCTGAATGCCAGGATACTTTTTGTTGGTGTTTCCTTTATTGCTATTAGCATATAGCCCTTCTTTCTCACTCTCTCCCTCTATAAAAAAAATTCAGAGGTTTTTTTTTGGGGGGTAAAGCGCAATTTCAGGCTTTCTTTTCTTTATAAATAAAGAAAATAAGAAACAGTAGGAATAATTAGGCTCACATCTCCCCAAATGTGAGTTTATTGAACACAGACTCCAGTGGCCAGCCCAAGAGGGTGGGTGCCTATGCACAGGTGCAGGCAAATGATGAGATGAGGCTCATGTGGAAGGCATCACCATAAATTACCTGAGTGAAGGGGGAAGCAGCTTATAAAAGTGGTTCCTTTGAGGCAGCTGGGTTGGCTGAAGTGAGTGTGCTTTTGGGGGTGTATGCCTTGCTAAGGATGAGCTTGTGGAGAGATTTTCTCAGCCATGTGCTGTGCGCCTCAAGGTGAGCTTCTTCAGAGAGCATTGACCACAGGTATGAGGAATGAGTGAGGAAAATGTGACAGCCAGGGTGAAGCTGAAGGATGATGATTCTGTGTATGTGGTTTTGTCTGTATTTTCCTGCTACATGTTTAGATTAGCACCTGTTTGCATATCTTCTGAGACAGGCAGTGGCAGACATTGCTGACCCCAGAGTGATGGGCAACTCATTGCTGTGCTTTAAAACAGAGTATCCTCAGCAGAGGAGATGGTGGTTTCTCTCCTGGTATATTTGAACAACCAATCCAAGAAACTGTCTCAGCTGCAGGGAGTGATGTGCCTGAGGTGTGAGGCATTGCACCTCGTGTGTGTTGTGGACATGGGCACCAAGGAAAGGGACTGGTTGGTTGTGTGGAGTAAGTTTTTCCAAACCTGGTCACAGAGCTACTCTGGTGAGTGGGTTGTGAGTGGTTTTGCTTCTCCTATAAAATGCAATTTTCAAAGTTGAGGAAGGGACAAGTAGGGCAACCAGAGTGGCTCTGTAGGCTGCTCCAATACTTGAGAGCATTGCACAGGGATGGGCTTGTCCCTGTGTGCCTCTAAGCTGATTTGACTTTCTTTTGAGATGTTTATCTGCTGTATCTTTCACTATAGAAGTATAAATGTTTAAGAGGAGAATAGCCCTTTAATTTAAGAATGATATGAATGTTGTTTAGTTTATGCTTGTGATTATAAATCATAAATAACAGAAATTAGATTTATGATAATGAGAAGTGGAGATGCTGCTTTTTACCCTAGGTAAAATGGCTTCTTACCAGACTGTGACATCTTCTTTGCCTCTTCTTTTCCTAAGTCTCTCTGCTTGATATTGCATTTGCTTATTCTGTGGTTAAATAAAACTAAACACATAGGGGGGTTATTATGGGGTTTCTGCTTAGTTTTAGCATAGCTGCCATATATGATATACTTTTAAGGGACTTTTTTTTCCTATCCACCTTTATGAATGGATATGTACCCTGCACAGGGATGGGCCCCTGTCTGTAGCCTGCCATTTTAGTCTTCTTACTACCTTGAAAATACATATAATGACTATCTAAAGGGTGCAAATATTTGTTCTTAATTACTTTGGCTTCATTATGTATTGTATCCTAGATTCCTCATATAAATAATAAAGCATCAAATGACTTGCTAGAATAATAGAGGGCATTCTACTGAGTTATCTATTAATGCTACAAAAATAAGACTATGGTATCATTTTAAAAAACCTAAACCTCTCCCTGGTTGCACTTGGGTTAGAATTTGCCCCATGAGATGTTCAAGAGATGAAGTGAGCTGAGCTGGGATAACTTCTGGTAGTGCAGGAGGTTGTGTGGCAAATGAGCTCTGCCTGTTAACCCCAAGCAAGCCAGGAGGTCCCAGTCCTCTGCTCCCTTCCTAATCCTGCAGCTCCAGCTCCCATCAGCCTCATGGGCTTGGCAGAAGTGAATGCGGACCAGCTTGTACAAGGGTGTATTAATTCAAATTGTCATCAATTATAAGGTGGAGTCAGGTGAACAGGCAAGGGCAGTAACCTCTTAGATTTCCCCATCGTGAGTTAGCGGAGCTTGTCTGATGAACTCCCTTTGTCAAAGTGGACAAATTAATCCAGCTCTCTGGGCTAGAGGAGACAGTAACTCAGCACAGTTCCCCCTGAGTAGGTGGTACCTCTTGTTTTCCCTGGCCCAGGAGATGCCCCAACACTTTCACTGTCCACGGGAGAGGCTTTGTTATTAATGTGAAGTACTCTGGAGACCAAGTAAGCCACTGGGCATTAAGAATTTAAGTTAAATTATCAGGAAATTGTGATAAAACTGAGTAGAGAAGTGGGGTTTGGAAACTCAAAATAAAATAATAAACTACCCACAGCACCAATGCAAGTTGGTGAATGCTTCCTGCTTTAGGAGTCTGTTTCAAGGATCTTTGCAGAATAATGTTTAAATGTGAAAATGGCTTGGAGATTCCTGTTAACCTGGAACAGATACACATTTTTACAAATATATTCCTATTTGTGAACGTACCAAAATATTTTGGCCTGTAATTTAGTGTAGGTATTTTTCTAAGAGTTTACTGTTCAGTGAGTATGAAACAGTTATAACCACAGCAGAATACGAACACGTGGTTTCCTTCTGAGGGTTTTTCTTTGCAAACTAGCAAACTTTCCAAGTACTGCTCCAGCCTTTTGCTTTCTGGCTGAGTGGCTCTGTAGATGGGAACATGAGCATCCACGCACACTGAAATGACTCTGGAAAGCAGTGGTAGTTTGAGGACAGTGATTTGCTGACTGACACTTTAACAACTAAGGGCCATCCCAGGAGCTGATTTATATGAAGTGTAAACATTGCGGTGTTACAGCCTTGTCACCCTGTAATTGTGAGTATGGCTCTCCTGTTTTATGTTGCCTCTTAACTGTGTGTTTCTCCTAGCTATGTTGCTATTAGACATACAAGCATCAGGCTGATCTGTCAGCAGTACCCATCTCCATTTTTGGTATTTGCTTGTTCAGATGTTGTAGTTTTGGCTCACATGAGATACACCTCTCAGATGTGGGGTCTAACACTTTTCACTTTAAGGTCCTGGTTTTAGTCCCTGACAGCTTTGACAGTTATAAATCATTCTGGTTGACATTCTCTTGGCTGGTTATTTGCTGCACTTGCACACTCCCATTTTAGGAGTGTTTAAAAAAAACATTTCAACCATCGCTGGGAATGAATTCAGGTGATACTACAACTTGGTCTGTCAAATAAGCACATCTCTGAAGTGGTTTGTGGTGTACTTCGGAGGAGAGATTGGAATCTGGCAGCTAAATGTCACCTCTATCAAAAGTGTGTGTTTGTGTGTGCTCAGAAACACATCTGGATTTGGTTACTGAAAAAATTAAAACCAATCCTCAGTTCACATAATACGTGTTAGTTTGGTGGGTAGTATTTACTGATCCCACATTATTTCATGATCTGACTGGGGAAACAGCCTTTCTGGAGCAGTAAATGATAAACTAAGCATGCTTAAATCATAATATATTGTTATATGTCCCAAGAGGGACGAGTTAAGGTAAAAATGCCAACCTTTGCTATTTTGTAGTACTTCAGTTCTTGACTTGACCACTTCTAATGCCATTAGCTTTCCTTTTAATACAATAGAGATTATTGTCATAGATTGTACCTGAGGAATAGAGCCAGTTTATTTGCTAAGCTTTCTGTGTAGAGTTAGAGTAGGAAAAAATAGCCAGAAATTGCTCTTCCCCCCCTCTGCATTCTGATAATGGATTGCAGCTGTACAGGACTTGAAGAGAAGGTGGGGAGCAACCTTGCAGCTCTGTAGGACCTGAGCATCCTGTTGGAAAGCAAATCTGCTCTGCATCTCAAATCAATTGGAGAATGCTTTTTCCGACGGCATTTTAGGATGGTAGGGCTTTTTGGATACATGTATGTTGTTTGATTTTTTTTTAAATCAAGTCATTTGAAAATTTCTTGGGTAAATAAATTGTGCTTTTTTTTCTGTGACAAATCAGTTTATTTTAACTGTAAAATCAAACATGTTTGTATAAGTAATAATGTTCATCTAAGTTGACAGAGCACATATTTAAATGTGAAATACCTTAGCGACGGTTCAGAGTGGCAAAGTGCTCTGGTCTGGGATTTCTTTCTCCCCTCATCTTTTCCGAACCCTAGCAAAACCTTCAAATTTTCCTTTTTACAGAAATAATATCAATTTTTCTGGCTATTTCTGATACTTGCCTCTCAGCTTCCATTCTCTGCCCCCTGACAGGGTGATTTTTCTGATTTTCCTGCTGTCTTTGATTCACCTATTGTTCCAGCTTCCTGCAAGGCAAGAGACGTTCAATAGATAGTATTCTGGGAGGCATGAATTTCAAGCAGTTTTTCTTGAGTTATGTGCCTGAGGTTGCATTGCACAGGAAAGTATGTGGTATAAAGATATTGCTTTTGCTGTCCTTGCCTGGTGTAGGCAGATTTTTACTCCACGATGTCTCCAAATGGACAGGATGTGAATCACGGTTTTTTTTATGTGAAAGGCAAATGAAGGGCTTGGTCCAGGACAGCTTACTGAAGAACTTCATTCTGGCTGCCTTAGCTTTTTTTTTCTCCTCTTTCCCCTTTTTGCTGCTGTTCAGTATGATGGGAGTAAAGAGGAGGTTGCTTTGAGGACTGGGCTGTGTGAGCAGCAGAATGGCTGTTGTCTGAGCAAATGAGTGCTTGAATGGTCTTGCAGAGCATCCTGTCTCTGGAAATGACTGAAAACTACTAATTTAAACAACCAGAGATGTTATTTTGAGAGACTGTGGACCTCACTCCCCTAACTGCTAAGGATACCACAGGAATCAGCATGTACTCAGCGTCTCAAAATCAGTCACTCGTCTCAGCGTGACAAGCTGCACAAACTTTTTATAGTCAGTATGTTGCAATTGTTTTACTTAATCACGGGTTAATAACAATTAGCCGTTTCAATCTACTGCTTAATTTAAGCACTAGACTAATTTCCATTTTAAAGCACTATTCAAAATCACTTTATAATTAATTCTTTGGATTCTTCTGTGTAAAAAATAATATTGAGAGATGTAGCAGATTTCTTCTAGGGATTAATGTTATCGCTGGTAAATGTCAGGCATACAGATGATATTACAACCTACTTGCTTTCTTCAGACATGTATGCTATTGATTGTTTCATCGACGACTGGTTCCTAGCTGAGTTTCATTATACTGCACAACAGAGGGTTGTTTGTGTTTTGTTGGCTGTGTTTGACCGGTGATTGCCCTATGAATAGTAGGGAAAGTGATTTAAAAAAGAAAAAGCAGGAACTCCTGAAATTAAAAATAATAATTTACTTTTGCCATGGTTCAGAAGAATCTAGTGAATATGTTTATGCTGCTCTGTTATGACCTTGTTAACGTGCAGTGGAATAAAGACTGCGTAAACTGGAAAGACTTAAATTTTAAATAACTTTTAATAAATTAAGGAATTAAAAAAAAAAGTAGATAGCATCAGAAACAGTTACTAATGGGCTACTGAGCCTGCTCTCTCTGTTCAGCTTGCCTGGCCATTAGCCCAGTACAAATTGCTACCACTTGTTGGTTCTTGTGCGGTCTGCATACTGGGCAGCCCTTGCAGCAACCGTGTGTTCTCCAGGGTCAACTCCCTTAGAGCAGCACAAAGCAAGTGCGATCTCGTGGGTACGCTGGATGCCACCTCTTCTCAGCACAGCCTCCTGATGCGAAACTGGGCTGCAAATGGAAAAGCTTGTACTGCTTGTGCCTCTGCTCCCCTCCCTTCCTACCTACTTGCTTAGAAGTTACTGGACATCTCCAATGGTCATGCAATTTTTAGAAGCGCAGATGTGCTGTAAGTGAAAATAAGTAGGGAAAATTGACTTGAATGTAATCATTTAAACCTCTACGCTTACATTTTCTTCTAAACAGCTCTGATGTTCTTACAGCAAGGCAAATAAATCAGCAGTCTCTTTCATTTCAATAAGTTAAAAATATTATCGGTCTGGCAGTATTTTGAGTGATGCTGCGTTATCCGACTTTTTACTTAAGTGGTGTTACAATGTCAACAGAGTAGTTCTTAGAGAATTTCTCTTCACAGCACTCCAGGCTCTCATCTTAAAATGACATTATAGACCACTGAGCGAGAAATTCATCAATATAAGTAGGTACCATTTTCTGGAAAAGATAGTACCTGCTCTTACCTTGAGAACTTTTAATCATTCATCTCCCACATTCAAACTTGCTATCACTTAATTAATCTTCCCAGTTTCACAGAAACCTCAATGGTCCCTGAGTAAATGCTGAAATAAGGGCAGCTTTGATGTTTGAAAACTGTAATAGAAGGTGGCAAGCAATGCTACTGACTTGAGAAAATATTTGAGAGGTGCCTCTTGTGTGGCTGGGACGGCAGCATCAGGTAGATCTCCCAAGGGGCTGTTGCCTTTCTACAGTGGGAGGAGCGGGCACTGTTGTAACAGTGATGCTCTGTGGGGAAAATGGGAGCAGCGATAGTTTAATTATCCCCTTGAGTCACAATTTAGAGGAATAGCTGCTGATATTAATGGGGACAGCAGTACACAAAGGAGAGGACTGTTGCAGGCTTGTTCCCTCCCCTCTCACCTCCTCTTGTTCTTTATTGTTTGAATATGTACTGGAGCACCAGAATAACAGCATCTCCAGCATGCATGGCGTTACCTTTTATTTGTTTTCACATTTGTGGTTTTATTTGTGATTATAGTGGTGGTTTTTTCAATACGTTCTCATGTAATGAAGACATAAAAAGGATGACAGGTTGTAATGAAAGCCCATTGCATTTAATGTGTTCACTTAAACACAGTCGCACTTAGCAGTGTGGCTGCTGTCGGGTGCTGCGGGCAGTTTTCAGGAGGGGCACATGGCAGAGGTGGGCATCAGCCTGTGATCCCACGGTGGCTCAGGGACTGTGCTGGTGGGCTTGCACCAGGGGTGAGTTCAGGGTAGGACCATGCCATCATCTTGTCAAAGAGGGGCTGGAGCTTTCAAAGCCTCTCCAGCTGAATTAAGCATTTTTTTTTTCCGCTGGAAGAGAGGAAAGTGCAAGGCATGGACTGTACCTGTTCTGGGGGAACCATGGAGATCTTTTGCCTCCTGAACTCTGGAGGGTATGTTGCCTGCAGCTCATCAATTCTCAGCATGTTGAGCAAGTTCTGCACATGAATTTTACTGTCCTGTTCACAATCTTTACTACACTTAAACATAACTGTTAAGTGATTCCCCCAGCTTACCTGCTGCAATTCATAAAATACTTGTTATTTTATACTTTTTCCTTTTGATGTAATAATTACTACACTTAAAAATCACTGCTTAAGAAACAGTGGTGACTTCTTTGGAGGCAAGTTAGAGTATGGGCGCTGTCCAGATGGGAGCTGAGAAGGCCTGTTTACCCAGCAAGAGTTGAAACAGTTGGTGGTTCCCAGTGAATTATTTCTCCACTTGTTAGCAGAACGCTAATTCCTCTAGTGTCATGTATAATAACACTTATGCTGAACTAAAAATTATCTGAGATGAATCCTTTTCTGCTTTTGGGTTGCTCATGCTGAACTACCAATTATCTAAGACAAATCTAATCTTTTTTTTTTTCTCTTGGATTGTATACTGGAGCATGGCATCTTTTCTGGTGTGAAGATGTATTTTTACCTTATTTCCTAGAGCACTTTGTTTTCTCCTGGGGAAATAAATGATTTTGCTAATTCCATCTTGCTATATAAGGGCAGCTTATAGAGACTCAGGTCTTCAAAGCAGTATGAAGAGCTGGCAGAGGTTGCTGTGGGCTGAACCCCTTACATCCATGCTGTTGCATTTGCCCCTTGTTCCCATCTGGATCTGTACAGCCTGAGAACTGTAGAAGTTTAGTGTTGTAACAACCAGTTGCACACAAGTCACCAGTTAATTATTAAAAATAACTCACCAACTTAGCTAGTTTTGAAGTTCACTCTCTTAAATCTCCTAGGTCCTTGGGTTTCTGCCTATAGTGTGAAGCACCCTAATTGGTTTTAGTTCTGTTGTGCTACCTTTCTTTGGTTACTTTGTTCCCACAAGTGGGCAATTAATATTTCCTTGGAGACTGCTGTGGTTGTTTTATGTGACCCATTGTGGGTTGCCTTTGTAATTCGTCTTACCTTCAATGGAAAAATGCCTAATCACGAAGAGTGTAGGTAATACATAAATCATTAAATGAAATCAATGATAACATCTAATAAAATCAAAGAAGTCATTAGAGTATTGAAGATGAAGTGAGTCTCCATGCAGTCTTGCAGGGAGAGTAACAGGAGGTGGGATTCAAACAGAAAATTTAGTCTCTCAGTCCTTTGACAAGGAGGCACATGGAGGATCTGGGTTTTGCTTCTGACAAGTCTCTAATGTCAAATATTCTTTCTTCTGTTTTAAACATGGCCATGTACGTTGTATCATTACAACTCAATTAGGTCCAGCAGAGTTTCAGCCCAGCAGAAATCTCCAGGAGATGTGCACAGACCATTTTGAACTCTGGGAGATGTAAAAGTTGACCTTATAAAGTAGTTTAATGAGCCCATCTGCTAGCCAGGTCTTTTGCAGTATTGAAGTTCTGCTCAGTTTGTATCTTTTTGGGGTTTCCAGTCATATGGATAAATGTGTCAAATGACAGTGGCCCAGCAAAAAAAAAACCAAACATGTTTAATCTGAAGTGTCCTCAGATCAAATTAATTTACACAGTCTAGGTACTGATGTGAAACTGAGTGCTGTTGGTTTTTTTAATAAACTCACTACAGGTCATTTTTTGGCATCTTGTTTCTTATTCAGAAGTTATACGTAAACCTCTGAATGTAATCCTTAAATCCTCACACAAAAATACCTATTAAAAAGATCATACTTTACTGAACCTTAGAGGGGAAAAAAAAAATTTTTACTTGACTTGCTGTGAGGAGCTGTATTTTTTTTGTCCAATTTTCTTTAATCTGATTTGTCTATTCCTAAATTCAGGTCTTAATTTTGAAATTTACTCACTCATTTTATTCCTGAACTCAAAGGGACTATTTGTGTAAGTGCATAATCCTACTCTGTAAGCATTCTGCGTTTTGGTGTTAGGATTTGAGTGCACAAAAGAAGTCAAAGTCTTTGCCTACGTTTAATCTAATTATTTTTTCACTAATATTAGAGGGGATTAGAAATAACATTGCTAATGACTATGATACTACATTGGTATAAAATCAGGTGAGGGGAAAAAAGATTCAAACTTTTCTTTTAAGGGATAATGCTGTCCCTTTCCTTACTCTACATTTTTAATTAGTGTATTCACAGTCATTTTGTGTTTCTGTGCAGCTTGAGCTTGGATATTAGCCAAACTCAAACTGAACTACTTTTGGCTTTGGGAAAATGTAAAGCGAGTGTACGCATTCATTAAGAGAGAACAGCCCTTCTTTGGGGAGAGATGGACCTGGACCATGGAGTGTTAAACGCCTGACCTGGATAGATGTGAATGTCAAGTCCATGCCATGTTCACCTTGAGTGAAAAGTTTAATGCAAGGTGTTGCAATTTATAGTTTGTTTTTCTAATTGAATCACTATTGTATATAGCTGTCATCATGCACATGGGTAGTATATCTTTGGCATGAACATTTTTAGGGAGGAATATTTGGAGTCCTTTGAGAGGGAGCAGCAAGAATGGGGCAATCCAGGAGCCAAGGGTGACCATGCATGGGTAGGAGCAGTGGCCTTGCCAACAAGGGCACAATCTCACAGCATGAAGCCAGGTGAGTGGAACAGGGTTGGGAACAGCAGCCACAGAGAAATGAGAGGCAACAAGTCAGGTCCAGGGTCAGTCTGGGAAGTCCAGTCAATAAGTCATGGATCAGCAAAGGACAGAGCTGAGTAGAAACAGAGATCTACCTGCTGAACACTTGGGTGAGGACTGATGTAGAAGCCTCATGTAGGGCTGCTCAAGATGGTCAAGGACTACTGGTACACTTAGGGCCATTGAAGCTTTTCTTGGTTTCAAGCAGGGAAAATACTAAGGAATTTCTCTGGTTTATTGAAAGCATGGTTCTGGTTCCTCTGAGGAAAATGTGTTAGAAAGTGCTCTGGCTCTTTCTGCACACAATCTGATGGCAACTGCATGCAAGAAAGAAGGGGTGATTGGTCTCCTAGTACTTGTTCAATTATATCACCCTTTAATGGAAGCAAAATGTAAATATTCTAGTTGAGGTAAAATCCAGTAGATGCCACTAACAAAAAAAAACCTGAACTGTGAGATTTTGAGGCTAATATGTTGTGAAAGGCTGTAATGTTTTTTATCTGGTGGTAGCCCCAACAGAATTTTGTGGCGCATGTCAGTCAGTCCGCTCACATAACACAGTGGAAACCAAAGAGAACAATACAATACAAAAAACCAACAGGGTAGGTTATTACCAAGATAATACTAAGACGAAAAAATCTTGTGGCTATGCACTGGAAAACAGGGGGAAAAAATGGGCTTTGCCTTTCAACTTTCTCAGTTGCCCCATGCTAATCACTGAGCTTGGGGACAGCCACTGATGTCCACGTGGCAGCTCCTCTGCAATATACTTTTCTTCCAGTGTGGTATTGGCTTGGTGCCAGCACATGCACTGTGCTTTATGCAGGAGGAAAGGAAGAAACTGGTTTTGTTTTTTTAAAAAGGCTGTATTGACCGTTTGTATGTTCTGGTGGGGAAGGATGCTTTTATCCCCAGAGGAAGTGGCCCATGCATATGTTTTTTTTACCTCAGGTACAGGAACACTTCTAAAGAAGTCAGTACGACTGCTTGTGTGATGGAGTTCTAATGTGACTGCAATGGTTTGCAGTATAAAAGGCTTGAGCTGCAGTTAGTTTGCTTTGCTCAGCGCAGCACTGATGTTCTGGTGGGAGATGAGAATATATGACACACAGTGATGAGGAGGAAGAATTACCAGGTCTGCTGCCTCATGTGAATTCTGCTCCAGAATTTCTATAACAATGACCAGGGGAAAATGTTTTAAATACTACAGCTGATTTCATGGGTGCAAATTAAACCAGGAAGCTTCATGTGATGCTAGAGCCCAAACTGGTGAAGTTGCAGGAAAAAAAATAGTTGGAAGAGCCTCTTTTTAGAACCAGCTGTCAGAGGAGGAGGTGAGGAACATGGGCTGGAGATCCATCATGATCTTTATGTGCTTATCATCTGCTCCCTCTTGTGCTGTGTGTGTGGCAGTAAGAGGGGCTATGAGGACTGTCTCCTGACCCATGTCGTGGGTAGCAAGCTGGAATGAGTTTTGCTTTGCTTAGCATCAAAGAGCTAATGTGTGGGACTGCTTATTAGAAATACTTGTGCCAATTGACTGATAAGCACACTTAATAAAGGAAAGGATAAATAATTAAAATAAATACATAGGATAGAGTAGCCCAGTTTGACAGAGCTTAAATACCATTCAAAGCAACGTCTGATTTCTGACTTCCACAGTACAAATTGACATCCCAGCAGCATGTGTCCTGACTTGCATAATCTTAAATTGTGTGTTACCTATTCACTGTGCATCTGCCTTCTACAGCAAATGCTACTTTCTGTTGCATTTTCCTTGAAATTGAGTGACTATCATGTCCTCCCTAAATATTGATCTCTCTGTAGGTGTTTCCCAACTTTTCCCAGAAACCTGGTGTGAAGGTAGGCGAAATGCAGATCAATCAGACAAGTACGTGCTGATGGGGGAATAAGTAAGATGCATCCACTGAGCAGTCTTGGTTCTTGGCAAAGTGTGTAGAGCCTAGAGTTGGTGTCTTGGTGCAGTATTGGTGCTCTGCCTTTTTTTTGGGGGCAATTTTAAACAGTTATGGGTCTGAAATCCCTATCATACCTGCTGCCATTCTGTAGATCTATTTTGCAGAGGTTCAAGGTGTCTCCTTCCCATTGCAGCCAGTGCTTTAGAAATGACATAATTCAACCTTCTGTCAGTTTGTCTTTATGAAGGAGCTGTAAATCCTGGCCTCTCCTTGGGGTTCTCTTGATACGTTTCATTCTCTTGCTTTAAGCCAAATGATGCTCTGTTCTACCAGCAAAACATTGCTGAAGTCAATAGCATTGTGCTTGCTTACTTTTTAATGCATATCTGAAATTACCTACAGGCAAAAGAGAAGGAGATGCTGTGCCCTGTGGCTCAGAGCTGAATAAAAGCTGCTGCTTTGGAGCTGCAATGGCTCATCTCCAAAACGCAATAAAATTGAAGGACAGAAAAGAATAGGCAGTTAATACATGTTTTAACTATCTCTCACATCATTTCTACCTTTGTCTTCAAATGTTACTTTCCCTTTTGACCTCAGATGAACGTATTTCTTAACTGGACAGGGTAGAAAGTGCTTCTTTATCTTGAACACAGCTTATGAATGTACCACAGGTTTTACTTGGAATAAATTACTGAATCAGGGCCACCTAGAGTAAGTTATCTAAACATTACCATTTCAACACCTTTAATGAAACTCCCCTTCTTCAGACCTCACAGGTACTGTATGAGAAAGCAGCAATGCAGCACTGAGAAACTTGGTCAATACTTCTGTGACTTTTAGAAATTACTCAAAAATTTGGAGACACAACTCCAGCTAATCTGCAGAGGAGAATCTCTGTACTATGATACACTTGTATAAAGTAGTACTACTCTACTACTACAGGAACTCTCAAAATTTCACAAGAGTTCTTCATTTAAAACAGGATATCAGCTAACAGCCCAGTCTTTAGAGAAGCTACTAATGTATTGCTTTTTCAGCAAAGTTCATAAGATCTTGGAGATGTGGCTGGTTGTTTAGCTGTTCCCAAGCAACAGCGACAGAGCTTATTGGGTTGACTGTCCTAGTTGCAGTGAGTGTGACAGACCAACTGGAGTCTCTGAGACTAAAACCTTGAAAATACTCTAGTATCTCTTCATGATCCAATAAATTTCTTTTTAGTTTATAGCTAGCTGCCTACCTTAAACAAAAAAGGCACCACTGTCAGTAGTGTTTGGAAAAGGTCAATTTATAGTTTAGAACTGTTGATTGTTCTGTCACCTTCCTGTTATTTATCCTTTAGAAAATATGAGGTTCTGTTTTTTTTATTACATATTTGATATTACAAGGAAAATTTGATGTTAACTAAGTAGACATCATAATGCATCTTGAAGAACTCAAGTAACAGGTGAAATGTGTGTTGTATATGATGAGCATACAGCCAGAGATGCAGCAGCAAAGCAACCAGCTTTACTTGGTTCCTCTAATCGCATGCAAGTTTAATCATATCTTTGATGCCCCTCAACAATAGCAGTGAATAACTGGGGTCCTTTTTCTCCAGTGGACTCTATAGTTGACAAAGGTTTAGTATTATAGCCTTCACACTGAAAGGAAATCAATATCTGAAGAGAAAGTGCTGAGTATATTCTGTTAAGGCTGTCCTTAGCTTTGATCAAAGATCCACAATTATTAGGAAAGCTTACTATAAAAATAAGGTTTATTCTCTATAATTAAGGCTTTTATTTTCCTTAATAGGTAAAATATTTTTTCCCATCCAAACTGGAACTCTGAACTTCCTGTAATTATTTAACAGTGGGAATTGGTCTCCAATAATAGATCAGGAAATATCCTGGGACACCTAGTAACTCCTTCAGCGATGGGTAGTTTGAGGAGGAAATAACATGCTGATTTGCAGTTATAATTGAGGAAAATTGTTCGAGGGGATTCTGACAGTACAGAAAATAGGCCAATTAGTTACCCAGCTCTGATCCTCCTATGATTCATGATTGCTTCCATTTAATTTTGCTGTCACTAAAGAAGCAAGGTTAAGAATAGATTAGCTTCTTTTAGCCACCTCTTAGCTTACTCCTGCCTGGATTTTGGAGGGGGATAGGTGAGTAGGAGAGTGTGGGGTTGCTTTTGTTTTTTTTTTTTCTCTGATTGTATGACAAATATAAAAATCAAAATTCCTCAATATTACACTTAACACTTATTCATCATGGAGCTATAGATGATTAAAACCTTTGCACATAAGCATTTTTTTTCAAAGATAAAATGTACCCTACCAATAAGTTAATAACATTTTCATGCTGTTACCTTATGGCACTGTACAATAATCAATATTAAATAAAAAGGACTTGAAGCAAGGAAAAAATCACAGCTCAGTAAATCATCCAAGGAGAATACTGTACCACGCACCCTTGAGCAGTACCCAATGGCAATGATGTGAATGTGGAGACTTTAAAATGCCAGTAAAGCCACCCAAAAGGCAGCCCAAGGACACCCTTCCCTCTGAAATCCCAGTCTGTGCCTTTCTGGTGGTTCTGCCCATTGTCCCTTCAGCACAGGGATTTTATTTATACCAACTCACTGCAGAAATCCTGCAAAATGGCCCAAGCAGGGCTAATGCTGCCTTTTATAGCACATTTTGGACACAAAATTAGACATCTCCAGAGGAGAATAATGAATCACAATGATTTGGGCTGGAAGTGACCTTAAAGCTCATCCAGTTCCAACCCCCTGCCCTGGGCAGGGACACCTTTCACCAGACCAGGTTGCTCAAAGCCCTGTCCAGCCTGGCCTTGGACACTTTAAGGGATGGGGCATCCACAGCTTCTCTGGGCAACTTGGTCCAGTGCCTCACCACCCTCATAGTCAAGGATTTCTTCCTTATGTCTAATCTAAACCTACCTTTTTTTTTTACCTTAATGCTGTTACCCCTTGTCCTTTTACTACATGTCCTTGTCAAAAGTCCCTCTCCAGCTTTCCTGTAGGCCCCCTTGAGGTACTGGAAGGCTGCTATAAGGTCTCCCCGGAGCCTCCTCTTCTCCAGGCTGAACAGCCCCAACTCTTTCAGCCTGTCCTCATAAGAGAGGTGCTCCAACCCTCTGATAGTCCAACTATTTCCATTAGACAAAACAGCACTGTCACAATAATGGTTTAATTACAGAATCAAATGAATTGGAAGGACCAAGCCATCCTATCTTACTTGTCAAGTCTGCATTGCAAAGTGAATATGCAAATGTTAAGCAGTGTGTTCCTCCTTGTGAATGCCGACCAAGCAGGAAAATAGAAGGGATGATTATACATTATATTACACATGTATGTTTGTGATGCATGTCTAACATTCAAAGAAAACTACTTGCAAACAAATGCAAAAGTAAAGGAACTATCTCAACAAGCACAATGTTTGGTTTTTCTTTGCCCACAAATAAAGCTCATGCCACCTTCTTAGGGAGAGTCGAGCTCACTTAAGCTGTTCACCACTGTACAGGACAGACAGGAGACTGCTAAATTGGCAGAACCCTGTATTTTATACCCCTGACAGATAAAATACACTGCTTGTTCTGTGTAGCAACACAAATCACTTGCAGTTCTTAAATTTCAGGAGCGCTCAAGAGCTGTATTGTGTTAGCGTACAGAAAGAGGAGCACATGCATATTTTTCTGTGGGAGAGAAAATATGGTTCTTATTTTTAAGCATGCACATTTTAGCTATTTATGTCAACTGCAGTTGTGTGAAGCCGCTATCTTGTGTGGAAAAGGTTTCAATTCAGACTGAGCTAGGCTTTCCACGTGCATTTCTCAAATGCCCTTTTCCCAGGAACTCATGGAAGTGATGTCCCTCCTTTGCAGGGAACATAGACTGGGAATGGGCAGGTGCAAATAAAATGTGTACATAGCAAAAGCAGGAACAAAAGAAAAATATTAGTTGGAGCTTTACATAGTTGAAAACATGTTTTGATTTGATGATGTAAGTTCTTTTGTAACAAGTACCATTGATGCTTATAGCTCATGGGATTTCCATTGACTTATTCTATATACTATAAAATAAAAGTTAAAGAGTAGAACAAAGGCAACTTGCAGTTTGGAGCAAGTTAATGATATTTCATTACCAAACTGTAAATAGTAACAGCATAAGCTAGATGTGAAACTGCTTTCACAGGCCATAAATGCTTAATGTTTATTACCAATAAAAGTCAAAGGAGCATTTAGCAAAGTAGTTTACCAAACAAACATTAAATACTTTAATGCATTAGATTCAGTGGACAGAATCGGGTTATTTAATTAACAATGAGTTATCCGTTAGGGCTTTTTCACCACAAATGATCTGCAACTTCACATAAAAGAACTCACGAAAGCTGTGTAGTGGTGGAAGAACAACTGGGAGGTGGCAGATGTAGGAACCCCCAGTGGGTGAAGAGTCCACACTTGCTGTTTCCAGACTGGTACACCTTGGCCTTTGCATGTACGGGTCTAGATTTCATAACTTTCTGATAGTGTAAGGATTCTGGATAAATCACTCTAAAGTCTTTTAGATGCTAACTATCTCAATCTCAGTTATGTTCTCAGTCATGTTCTTGTAGTACATGGCATTTAGGCCATCTTCCCCCAAAAAACATGCAACAAATTACTAATGAGAATAATATCATATTTAAGATGTAAAACTCAGAACTTCAGGACTACTGTACTGGAACCTGAGAAAGTAGCCTCACTCAAATAAATAACTTAAGACTTTTTTTTTCAGGGTCAGAAACTTGGCCAATTTAGCAACCTGGGATATCATGTGGGTTGTATCAAAATAAAACTGAACTTGGAACTATGGAACAATTCCAGTAGAAGAGAAGACTTGCTGTGTATGTTGAAGTTTTACAGGTGAAAAGTTAGGACTGCGACAGTGATTAACTGAGCCAGTCTGAAGAGCAGGATAGATATAGTTCAGTATGAACTTCATAACTTCAGAGTTTGGAGTCTTATTTCAGTCTTCCATTTGATAGCAGTTTATGATCATAATAATCATGTGGCTAATGTTCTGTAATTCAATTACTGCACTGTTGTGAACATTAACAATTATGTAGCAGATCTGAAACACAGTGGGACAAACTGGCAGTATTCATATTTCAGTTAGTTACAGCCTATTGCATAATTACCACAGATAAGTTACTGTTTAATCCATAGCAACATAAGGAATGAATTACAACAATAATTATGTGGCTAATACTGCCTCTTGAAACGAATAAAACATAAAAACCCTGAAATTATGGCAAGCTTACAGAGGACCTAGTCTAAGAAGTGTGTGCCACTTCTTCAAAAGAATATTGGTTGTTTGAAAGTCTAGATCTGTATTACTTTCTATCTTAGATCTTCACTTTTGCTCAAAATTGTTATTAAAACTTCTTTTGAAATATTTTATCTCTTTAAAAATTTTACTGTACTATGGTTTCTACTTAAAATAGCGATGGCTTAAAATTCCCACCATGGCTTTTGCTAACACTAAATAACAACACTGGTTCACTAACTTAATCCAACTCGTTATTTCATACACTCCTTGGTCACTGACCATTACTTCTGGCTCACAATGAAAGCAGCAGCAATTTGAGGTAGATTGCCCACCACTTCACGTGTATACTGTGATGGATTTTTGGCCTTAATCAACAAGTTACCACCTTCAGAAATTCCCATTTTTTTCATTGTATCTCACTCAATGTCAGACTAAATTGCATGATTGATGTTCTAGTCTTGTCATGCATTCCCTTTTTAAAATCAATATTTGATAATAAAACAGCCCTATGATAATTTATTTTATCAATGTAAGTAGAAATATTGTTTAGTGTTTCACCTGAAGAATTAACTCTTGGAAGATTAACTAAAGGTAAAATTGATGTAACTGATGACAGGCTTGGCTGGCTCAGCATTCTTCATATTGGCTGTCCTCTCGCACAAAACAGGGCAAAATCGAAACACTTAACTTCTGATGAACAATGTACAAAAATGTCATATGTTCCAAAAAACATGGGTGGTGAATTATTGTAGGGACCATGAAAATGTACTTAATTAGCTGTAATGCTAAAGAAAAAAGTATGAGACGGCAAACAGTTCAAATTGTGGTGTGCCTAAAAGGACTACGAGTAAGATTTGAATTTATATTTGGACGTGTTCCATCAGTCCTCTGACACTGAAAGGTCAAAAGTACATCAGGGTTACTATAGACCTCTTGTCTGCTCAGTCAGCCACGCTAGTCACCTTCATTCCAGGTATTCATGTTTCTGGTGGAACTTTCTAGCTGAAAATACAGATGCCTTATAAGTTTACATAAACTTAGAGTGGCAGGTGGTGTTTCATTAGAGCAGCTGATATCACTAATGACTTTCTCATATTTGTTCTGCCCTTGGACTTGTGCAGAGCACCAGTGTGAGGGTTCTGATAACTGCATATTGCACTTCCATCAACATAAATGGCTCTTGAGAAAGATTAATTTCTTGTCCTGCACTTTTCTGGTTTTCTGGATTTAATATAAAATTGAATCCATCTAATGATAAAATGTTGCTATGACCTCATTTAAAGGAAGATATATTTTGTTAGGACTCTTTACTACAATATTTTTTTAATTCCTGAGTGATATAAATTGAAAGCACTTTATTTGAAGTTGCTCCCAGTCACAAGCCAGATCCTGAGTGATTAAAGGGTATTGCAGTGCAAATACAACTGCTGAAGAGATCAGATGATTTTCAGAACCAATGTGCAAGCACTGGCATGTACAAGGAGCAATACTATCCTTATGCATAGGTGTCCTCAGGTTCTTGTGTTTTCTTTACCGTGGTGGTCTCAGCTTGTAATTTTGGTAAAACTGCCTTGCCCTAGTCTCATTTGGGATATACAAACTTCTATTCAAGGATGCTTCAAAGTCAGACCAGAGCTCATAGTTGTAGTGAAAGAACCAGAACCGCTCCACTGATCAACATCTGAATTCTGCTCGTGGTTGGTAGGTTGTCTTACCCATTTATTTTTTTCACATAAGACAGTGTTCATTATTTTTAGACTGTAAAACCTGTTAGCAGTCAAAATATAGCCAAAATAAATCAGATTTTCCTAATGCCTCTCAGTGTACATGTGGGTTTATGTATGCAGAAATAAATCAGTATATGGAGATAAATAACAAACCAAATCCATATTTTCCTGTGGAAAGCCATCCAAGTTCCAGGGCAGCTGCCCAATATCTGATGGATGCATCATCAAATCTTCATATCTCACATATGTTGTACTTGCATATGTTGTACCTATATAGTCATTGCACCTCTGTCTCCCGTCTGAGTCTGAAAACGGTTTTCTTATTCTGCCTGACCTGTATTAGAGTCCTCTGGTATTGTCAGTAATTGTATCAAATAGTTGGATTTAAGTTCTCACCTGCAGTTCTCTTGTGCCATGCAATAACTAATGGTGGCAGTGGGGTTTTATGGTTGGGGTTTGGTTTTTTTTTTGGGAAAACTTGTCTTAAAACCAACAACGGTTGAGGTACAAGACACCAGCTCACCCTGTATTTAGCCATGTTTCCTGTGGAAATGTTTGTGCACTCTAGGCATAAACTTTTATAGAGATATTCAGGTATCCAGATTTCTGACTTCTTCAGGCTTGCTGTTATGGTACACAGTAGTTCCTTGTCCTCTGAGAGTTTAGGTAATGGGTTTTGGGAGAAACCTGAGTCATAATGTCCCCCAACTTAATCTTCTCTGAACTTAAGTGTATAGATGCATTGCCAAGATGATTCACCTATATACTTGTTTCGCTAAGCACTTTAACTCTAGATAGTGTGTTCATACAGAACATTTTAACTCACCACAGCAGTACTGTAACTTTTCACAAATCTCATCTAATGATTAAGGTAAAGTGTTTCTATCACTGATACAAGACTAGGATGTAGTAGTCATCTAAGTTACAAATGGTAATGTGTTTTATTTAAACTGTGACTCCTTTTGCAGAAAGAAACAACATTTATGAGTGTTTTGGTACCTGTTTATTTTTGACATTTAACAAGTGACTGGCAATTCACAGCCTAAGTCAATCTGTGAGAAAGCTAAAATTTCTATTGAACAAAACTTGTGAGAGTCTAATATAAGAATTTGGGCAACTTTTTATGAGCTGCTTTGAAGTGCAGCTTTTAATCCTGTATGTACACATGACTGTCTCAATTCTACATTGCTAGCGCTCATGTGAGAAGCCTTGGTGATACAGGGTCTTCAACATCTTCCAAGATGAGACCTCTTTTCCTTTAGCTTTTTTTTATAAATACATTTTAAAAAAATTCAAGTGGAAAAGCATTCACTGTGCACAATTCCTCTTAAGATCATTGTGATGATGGCAGCACATTCACCTCCCATACTGAGCGCAGGGCAGTAGTGTTAAGTGTTCAAGCACTTGTGTATCTGCCACAACAGTGTAATTCTCATGCTGATAAGAAAAATGTTCTCATTTTGCCTATATTTTTATAGATAGCACAGCTGAAGAAAGCTAACTTCTGACTACTATTTTTAAGGTTACGATGCTGTCTTTCACTAAATTGAGTCAATATTATTTACTAATCACAGTAAATAATATTTTGTTGAAAGCTTAGATTAGGTCCTGGTTAATATCCTGCTTCTTTCATCAGAGACTTCTTTATCTGGGAACTATTTTTGCTGAAGAACTTCAAATGGTCTTTACTTGTGAGTGCTCAAGTTTATACCTGACTTGCAAGCTAAATCTCAGCTCAGCACATAAAACTCCTGGTTAGAAAACACTAGTTATGCACAAAATAGATATGTAAAACTTTAGAATGAGTGTTTAGACTCTGAAATCTCAGCCTTGTTGTTATAACCTGTAAAGTTTAGTTAAATACTTATGTCAGTCACTGCATGTCAAATTGATGATTTTGGTGCAATCAAGATCATATTGTTAAGAGCTTATCCTGTCTGCTAGGAAGAATCATTTTATTATTCTCTTTGTCAGGATCCATGTGATTAAAAGTTGGATGCACACGCATTGTTCCATCAGCAGTGTGTGCATTGCCTTCTGAGCCACAGATTAAAGATTCTGTGTTTTAAATACTTTCTTTTCTTGACAATGTGAATTGCATAATCCCCTCTTATCCATTTTAATAAGCTGTGCTTTATGCTGATCTAGTGACTGAACATTTGATAAGGATTATAAAAATGTGTTAAGTTTATGTTAAATCACCAACATTGCACTTTGAATCAGACTTCAATAACGCATACGCAGCTAGGTATATTTATTTTCCTTGGTCATTTTTGAAAGCACTGATCCCTCATCTAAGACTACTGTACCTCAGCTTCCAATTATATTTTAACTTATGGTTGTGCCTGTTATTACTGCTTTCCTGGCGAAGGGCTCCAAATGTTTGGCTCCCTGGTTGTGACGGGAGGACAAGGGAGTATTTGCATGCAGACCGGTTGCTGTTGGCAGTGGGATCGTCTTTTGCAGGCAGTGGTAATGATGAGCATCCAAATAATTCGCAGAGCAGAACGTGCGCATCCTCCTCCCTCTTCATCTTTTCAGTTCAAGTGCCTTCAGCTTACAAAAACCTGCCAGAAAGTTTCCTAATCTTGATGCTTTGAAAAAAAAATTATAGCTTTGCTTTTTGTGATTTTGGTGATGGGTGCAGAGGGGTGTTCAGAGGGGTATGGGGACAGCACTGTGAGACTGGGTCCAGAAACCTGTTATGCAGAAAAGTGAACCAGGTAAAAGGATTTGTGCAAGCTCCTTCAGTTTTATTGAATGTCTGCCATGCTTTACTTGTGGCTGTAATCTGTTATTGAAACTATCAACAAACTTGGAGCAACTTTGATTTGGCTGTTCCTCACAGCCCTGCTCCCCTCCACTTTTCCACCAGTGCCTGGAGGGAGCTGGTTGGGCTCCAGCTGCCACAGGGACTCTGTGGATGAGGAGAAGGTTAAATACGGATCTATTGCTCAACAGGTTTGACAATAAAATCCCCTCAAAATAGAACTGTATCAGCATGGCTCTCAGCTGTCCTGGAGGTGATCTCTTCTCTTTTTGCTGCCTTCGCTCCCTCTGAAGCAGTGGTGCGCACGCAGACCCAGATGCTCTGTCCCCACGGCTGCTGCAATCTTCCCTGTGCTCTATGCCCTGAAACAGGAGGTGTAGCCCTGGGCTGAAGTTTCAGGCTCCAACAAAAAATGTACTCTCCTCCATCATAAGGAATACACTTGGCATGTACAAAGTGGTACCTCTTCTGCGTTGTCTCAGTATTTTTCCTCTTAGACCATTAAGACAGGATGCTGTCATATGTATATCAATTAAACTACTCCACAGTAGGTTTGGATTTCTAGGATCCTATGTGTGCTGTTGCTTGACCATTTTAACTCTAGATGACTTTGCAAATAACAAGAGGGAATTTCCAGCCTTGGAAAATCCCAAGAGACCAGATGAGTGAGCTCAGCAAGAGAGCTAGAGCACATCAAGTTTACAGTGGTGTGCAGGTGCTGGGTAGAAATCTGCCCAGCGCTGCTGTATTTCCAGCTTTAGGACAGGGCATGGCGAGGGTGGATGGGTGGGGAATTCACACACAGAGAAACCAAATAAACCATTGCTTTCAGTCACAGCAATCCCAATTTTCCAGAAGCTCTTACTGGAATAAGAGCATGCTGTAACAACATCCCTATACAAATAAATTATGAATAGAATAGCTAGAAAGAAATGTGTCAACAATACATTTAACAACAAATAACCACAAGTCTGCATAAATAAAACATGAAAAACAAAAGACAGTCTGGGTCTGTGTTCTCTTATTCATTTGCGTACCCTTTGCTCAAGTGTATGGACCAGTTACAGTTGTCAGAGAAATGCAAGTGATGGACATGTGTGCCTAAAGGGTTTGGTATCAGATTGAGTCCATTTAAATAATGTATTTATATCACAAATGACTGGGTGGAACCAATATTTAGAGTGAAGACCTATGTAAGCTGTAGCTAATAATGAATAAATCACCCACACAACACTTGCCAGTCAGTCAAAAATAATGATTATTAGGTCTTTTTAATTTGTATGTGATTGCTTAATAAGATTGAGCACTTAATTCTGTTAAAGAGATAAAGCTGTTACAGGAATATAGGACCCAAAGGATGTGTATTAAAAGATGTTTCCATCTTTTGTAAAGTAGTAAGCAAAAATCACGGCATTCAAAGCAGCCCCGTCTCAGGCTCTGATACCTCTGGGGAAATTGCTGGCTCCTTTTCACCTTGGTGTTTCTAAGCTGTGATGATATAGTCTCTTAGAGCCCAAATCAGTGTGAGAAACACACCACCCCCCATGTTATGTGGGAAGCGAAGAGGGAAACCAGAGCTGAACTCTCATTCAGTGTTGATGGAAAATGGGTGATGAGGCTATAAGCTGATGGAGAACTTTTCCTTCCAAATCAACTGTCCTTGCCTAGCTGCGTGTGCTGAGCGCTATGTTTCCCAGTTTTGGGCACTGTTAGGCTCCAGAGTGAAGTCATCTGCTCCAGGCTTCTGTTCTTCTACAGCAATAACCCCTCCTGGGCTTTGGATTAGGTCTTTATTAATGACACATTTCAGGTTTCATAATGGGAAAGTGTTGTGAAATGCTGGACCATAACACTGTGATCTTGTTATCTGTGGGGAAACTAATTTATGTAATTGTATGTGTTTGCTGACTAGCACCAACAACATTTTCCTTGTCTTAGAGCATGTGCAATTGGATTTTTGTTTGATACAAAAGATGGCATCATTAACATTTTAAAGCACTCCTGAGTACATCTAAGTTTTTATTACAAAATATATCATGCTTTATGGTATAACAAATCAGCACTGTCAGCACTCATCTGCAATGCCTTCACCTACTGTCAAATTCAAGACACTGAAAATCTTCTTGAGAGCCTTACAAGCTCTGAGTTTGGCTTAAAAATCAGAAGATTTTGTTTTAACATTATTCTCTCCTTTCTTTCTGTGACAATAATACACAGCTGTGCACGTATCCTTGGGGTGCATGCATGTGGATGTGTAAAGGTTAAATGAGTGAATGTGAATACAGAGAAATAGATTGAATAGGTACACATCTTGACTACACCACAAAGAACATAAAGACATCGGTTGAACAATTAATGAAGCAGTAATCTTGTGAAGGACATCCTGATTTCACTGATTCTCTCCATGAATAGTGCTTTGCTTTCTTTTCTGCTACAAGAATTATCTGAAGTCTCTTGCTGAATTTTACTAGCCATGTTGCTGAGGTGTTTTTTTTATTTTCCTAAAATAAGACATCCTTGAAGTTCATGGGAGAACAAACAAAAAACCAACCAAACAAAATGGGTCTGTTACTGCCTGGGAAGTAATTTTGCAATGGATAAAAGGTCAGAGTAGCTTTTTGTCAGTGGCTTTTCCTGTTGGGAATATTTATCATCTATAAAGTGCTGCATCTGCGACCTTTGTGAGTATTTTATCAATAACAAAGAACTGAAAAATTCTACCATTTTTGAAAAACCACTCATCTATATTTAAACAGTATGGAAGAGAACGGTATGCACTGAGAGCTTTGGAGGCAAGTTGTGCAAGTTGCATGCAATAAATGCTGTATCTTATGGCTGTTAATAACTTGCCCCATTTGGTTGAAGAGGCAACAAGGTGTATATAATCTGTGTTTTAAGCAGAAGTAATTAATTCAGTTGTATTCAGGTTTATGTTCACTTTCTTATGAGTATTTGTCATTAGTTAGCACAAGTGCAGGATGCTATAGCATGGGGTCAGTGCCATACCATGAGCCAGAGCGCGGTTTCAGCTCTGAGCGGGTTCTGCCCATGCTTGGTGTCACCATGAGGTTCCCTCGGATCCTGATTGCTCCCCTCTGGCTCTGGGAAAAGTGATGGAGCCTTCATCCAGGCTGGAGTCAGGTCCTCAGAGGGAAGCTCTTAGTCAGCTGTGTATTTTTGAGGTGGATAATTTCCACAGAAGGGCATGTGATTATTCTAATGGTGTTTTGTATTTAATTTGGTGCAGTTTGTTCAGCTGATGGATATATCTGCCATGGCATTTGAATTTGGCCAGAAAGACTGAGTGTTTTTTGAACACATTACTAAGTAACTGCATTGCACACCAGAACTTAATTTCCACAAAGAAAAACTGCTGGGGATCTGAAGGAGTCTGCAGGAGATGTAGAATGTTTTAAGAGC
This sequence comes from Chlamydotis macqueenii, assembly GCF_036417535.1. NCBI lineage: Eukaryota > Metazoa > Chordata > Aves > Otidiformes > Otididae > Chlamydotis > Chlamydotis macqueenii. The sequence goes on from NC_141566.1 coordinate 4,976,938, forward strand.
ATTCAGCCTGATTAAATTAGAGGAATTTTACTAGCCAGAACAGGCAATTTACAAGACTACTAAAAATTTATTTTGCGGGAAAATAACTTGGTCCTAATTAGTGTGTTTTGAAAGTCAAAATATGATAGAAGAGAGGGAGGAGTACACTGGAAGAATAATTAAAAGCCTACTTGTGTTATTAATAATCTGATTAAAAAGAAATGAACACTCACCTAGTTTGTAATTCTAAGATTAATTGCATTGAGTTAGCTAATTAGCAGGCACTGAATAAACCTGTGAGAATGACTTTCTTTTAAAAACTTTTTATCAGAGGCAAAGCTGGGGTAGGATGCCAGCCTCGTTAACAGTGTAAATAGCCGCAGCCACTGTACTTCAAACAGCCAAGCAGCAACACTCAACCGCTCTTCAGTTATCACAGGAATTGTCATGAGTGGAAGAGGAGCCCATTTTTCTGAACAAAATAATGTTGTCTAGCACTATGCACTGTGGTGTTCAACAGTAAATCAGGTGGGTGTGATAGCATGGAGTAATAGTTTGGGAGTATCAGAATAGTGCATGCACATGGACTTGGTTATGATTAGAGATGATGCAGCATCTTACAAGTTTTTTGCAGGTTCTTAAAATGTTGTGGGTGTGGTTTTTCCCCCTCCCCCAGTGATTACTCATTTTGATCTCTGGGCTATTGAAGTTTGATGTGTAATGTGTGGCTCAGGACTGCGTGGGAGCGAGTCAGGAAGGGGAGCTGATGTGCAGAGGTATGACAGGACAGCCAAGGATGCTTTCCCAAGTACAGGGCTGTAGAGAGGTTTTTTTTTTTTTTTTTGCTCAATGTGAATCGTACTTTTAGAGGAATGTCAATGTATCCAGAAGCATGTTCAGGATTCCCCAGGAGGTGCCCAGGAAGGCAGCTGTGCTGTAGAAGCTGGAGGAAGAGAGATCATATGGACAGTTGGGGCTAAAATCTCATTGTGAAGGGTGTAGAGAGCTTCACAGAGACAAACCTGAGAGCTCTGGAGGTGGATAAAGGCTCATTTGCTAAGAAAACCCATCTCTGGGTGGTATATAGTTGTGCTTGTGACAGTTGGCTCAGTTTCTTCCCTCCAATATCTCTGAAATGCTTGTGTCCTGCCAAAACCAGGACAATGATGAAACTGGGCTGGGTCCTAGACTTCACACCTCTTCACGGGAGCTTTGGAGAAATCTGAAATGAGCACATGAAGGAGGCCATTTAGGTAAAATATAAAAACATTTTTAACATTCTGATGGAAGTCTAAAACTTAACCTAAAGACATCTGATGATTACATTAGTGGAAGAATGAATGTAGTCCATAATTTCTCAGAGAACTGATATCTTGAAATAATTAAATTATTTATGTTTTTCTGGTCAGGTAATATGACTTTTCCTCCTGTTTTGCACATGTCATTATACTTGATATTTAGTTATTTTCATCTCTTGCATGCTTCAAAGAGCGTTATGAGTGCATGAGACAGAACATTAATGAACATAAATTTTCTGCCACCCACTAGGCACTTGTAGAGAATTATAACACTTTCTAGGCAATATTAAGTTAGGGGTGCAAAAAATTACATTAAAGTGGCTCATTGCTAACTTTTGAATTCATCTCAGCCAGGGTCTGAGCTGAAGTGATGACCAGCTTCAAATATTATCACAATCTAGGTTTTCAGTGGGTAAAATCTTAACATAAAAAGCTCTCAAGAAAAACAGCAAGAACAAAATTCAATAAAAAGGTAATTTGGGGGAATTATGATTGCTTCCTAACATGCAGCTGTAATCTACTTCTGTATTTTGAGTTAGAAGAAAAAATTGGGTATTCTAAAGCACATATTCCCTCAAAAATGTTATGGCTGCTTCATAGGGAACATAGCAGTTGGGAAAACATATAGGCTACTATGGATTATATTTAAATCTAGCCAAACTTGATGAGAGCTGAAAAGCTCTACATAAGTCTTTGTTACTATTATTTTTCATCTGCTAATTGAGAAAAATCTAGCAGAAGTGCTGTCAGAGTAAGTGTGGTTATACATTCAACAAAAGGCATTGAACATCCTACAAATGGAAGAAGATATGGGAATAAATAAAGAATATTGGGGTAAATGTAAAAGTATTTTTTATGTATGTATTTATACATATATATATACACATACAACAACAGCACATGAAGGGCGTACACTGACCTGCTGGGTTCAGAACCAGAAATGAAAGCCCAGGGTACAGAAACCCTGCTGTGCTGACTGCTAAACGGTGGCTTCTAAATCACATGGCTCAATAACTCCTGCCAGATTACTCACAAATTACTGAAAGGGATTGTGTCGCTCCTGTGCAACCAAACAATCTCCAAATCTTGTACATGTTTGCTCTTACAGGTGAGAGAATACAGAAAAAACCCCTTTAGAATATGTGCCAGAAATAAAAAAAAGTAATTAACCTTCCAGCATTTCTGTTTCTATATTCCTGTAACACTTTTGTGATTAGGTTTTAATTGATTTATGCTTCCAGAAAAATGAATTTCAAGGTTATGAGCCCCATTCTGATGGAAATATCTGCAAGACATTACCCTTCCCAGCGAAGCGTCTATTAAGTCTATTTAAGCAACCTAATGTCCTAATATATTTACACAGAACTATCCAAGCAACCCACATTCACTGCGCACGCTTTCTATTTGAGTTTTGTCTTAAATTTAGTTTAAAGCTTTCTGTGAAAGGAACTGTCAATTCCCCTGATTCTGCAGCTCCTGAAGTCGCAGACCTCTGGTTCTGGGGGCACAGACGTATTGCTGGGAAATGAGTGTTGCTGAAAGTGCTTGCACAGTCACTAATTTGGGAACAGAAACTGTTGTGTGATTTATGCATAATAACAGCTAAGGTGTTTTAAATTCTTAAAAATTATTACTAGATTTTGTTTACTAATTTTGTAGTTAATTTAAAATTCAAGGGTAAGCTAGAAGTCAAGATTCACCCAATATAGACTTGAAATGTACATACTTGTTGGTAAAAATCGGTTAATCTGAATCTTCCCTTCACACTCTGTCATTGAATTGACCCCGTTATATGAAATTATAAATAACACCATGACGTCTGGAATTTAGCTGGATGCTATACAGAAGCTGTGGGCCCAGCAGCTTGCCTGGAATAGCTGCAGAATGGGAAATAATGAAATAAAATAGCTGTAGTCACAGACACAGACATTTTTCATAGCATTCTAACAATAGGAGAGCACAAACAAGTTAAAAACTGAGCAATTTGAGACAGTATGTCAGAAACTGAAAAGTCAAGAAGTGACCCTCCCAAACCTGTTTAATACTGTTTGACACAACCTATTGTTTGATCTCACTTGTTGGTGTTGCAAAAGACATTTTCAGGCATCTTGAGATTCTTGTGATCTTGAAGCAGCATCTCTGCTGCAACATTTTTTTTGGCAAATGAATCATGGAAGTAATTAGAAAATGAGTCAGTACTGCTGCTAGCCAAACAGAAAATTAAGGAAACCATAAGAATGTAAACTTGTAAAAACATATTTCAGAATTCCAAGGTGTATTAAGACCCTCATCCACTGGGCTGCTTTTGATGGTACAGTTATACTGGTAGTGATCATCCACCTTGCTCCATGTTGGGTAGCTTTCTATCAGATACCTGACAGATTCTGTGTGTCTAAAATCAATCCCGAAAACTCAGGACTTGTCTACTGTGCTTGCACAGCTATTCTGTAGAGGCCAGAAGTGCCCCAATTTTTTTTCATATCTTCTGACCACCAACAATAATCATGGCTCACACAACAGTTGCTTTCCTGGAATGTGGTACAATATGCTACTCTTTTCCTAAGCTCTTGTTATTTTATTATGAATAATCAGTAAAAGGCACTAAAATTATATTCTCAGTTGCATGTTTCAAGCATTAAGAGGACTTAGAGTGCCTGTAGGAGAACACATCGCTTTGCTCAGTATGCGTATGCCTATACATATATATGCATGTGATGCTTGCATGCAGTAGTATTTGTGCAGTGATTTGTGGTGTTACCATGACAGATTCCTTGGTGCAAATAATTCTGAATCAGAGAGGCTGCTGATTACTTGCCTGTGTTTTTGGAGTCAAACTCAGAAGAGCTTAGCTTGACTTGCTGAAAAAGTCTTGATTGGCTTCTCCATTCTGACTCTCAAAATATTTATGGTGTGATGCAAAAGCCATTTAAATAATCATTTACTCTGTCCCCCCACCATGGGTATCTTCAGAGGTTTCCTCTTTCTTTACCACTATCCTCATGACACAGAATTAAGCCTTCTGTTTTATTAATTGGTCCCTCGTTTTTCAGGTATCAGTTTTGTTGTGTTTTTTTTTTCCTCCTCATACCCATGCAGTACAGGACTGACTTCAAGTGAAGCAACACCTGAAGTTCTATAGGATGAATCCAAATCTTGCAGCTTTCCATTTCCACCCAAGTCAAGAAGGAAAGAGAGATGGAATAACTGTTGCCACTGCATATATGCAGAATTCTTTGTGTTTGCAAAGCCAAGAAGTCTGGGTGGATGGGTAATGTTTTAGATAAAATAATTTTCATTGCATCCAACCACAGTGGCAACTGGTTGGAATGCATATTGGATTGTAGTGTTGTTTACTTGAAAACTCTGGAAACAGCCTAGTTAAAAGGAGATACTTAAATTCCCTCTTCTTTTCTCCCCATGTATTTTTTTAGTGCTTAGTGTCTCAGAGGCTTTAATAGAATCTTACTTACCATAAATTTTAATACGGTGGTACTGTAAAATATCAAAATGCCAATATATAATTTTTAAATATTTAAAAAGATTCTTGTTCAATTATTTAGATTGTATCCAAAGTTCCCTTGCAACAAATTTAGTTTTACATGGATTCAAACAAAGTATATTGTAAAGTAAACTCTACAAACATGTTTGTGCACTGACACCACTGAATATAAAAAAAATTTCAGTCAAACTTACAAATTAAAATTCAAGGAATTTTTCATGTGCTAAATCAGATAAAAGTACTAGAAATTACAGAGAGGAACTGGAAATGTTTTATTAATGTTTTAGCTTTTCTTCAGCAATAATGCTTTACTTGTTTTCTTTTTTTTCTATAAGACATTATTCTGTATATATTCTTTTTGTAGTTTTGTTGACAGCTCCTAAAATTAAGAGGAAAAATTTAATCTGGGCCTATATACTGGGAATTTTAGGTCATAGACTTTAATCTCGGAATATTTAACCCTTTGCAAATCATTTCTTTATGTGGGAGTGAACTTATGACTCCTCTATTACAGAAAGAGCAGTAAAATAAGACTGGAAGGAGAGAGCAGGCAGATGTTCAGGTCTTCTCTGCAGGCAGGTAAGAAGAGTTTAGGCAGCATGGGGAGAATGAAAAATGCAGTTTTTTCTTCTGCTGACCCCAAACATGTCTGTAGGAGTGCTGGCATTGTGTGACTGTCGTATGCTGGCCCTGAGCATCTCAAAATGCGATGTTTCCACCAGCTCTGTGCCTTCCTTGGGCACTGTGTTCACGTTTGGCCAAGTTCTGTGCAACTTTACTGCTCTGCAGCTCCTGTGGTGGAGAGCTCTGCTCAGGACCAGCTGGTTAACAATTCTGGGGCCATGCTCACTTTTGTGGATTTTACCTGGTGTGTTAAACAACCAGGAGGTTGTAATGTCAAAAGGATTCTGTAAGCCTCACTTTTCTCCAAAAACTACAAAGGTCACTGACGTTTCAGAGGTTGTTACTTCTGTCTTCCCCCAAGGTAACAAAATCTACCAAAATCTGATGATAATCCTGTGAGTTTTGCATTGATTACATAAATAAACACTGGATTGATTGACTGCCCCTATTTATTTGATAATAAGCAATGAGGGACAGGGTTATCATGTGGTAATGAGACCCTGTGGTATTACATGATTCAGTCCTTGATTTCCAGAATAAAAATAACCAGAAACCCTTCCCTGTGCTCCCTGCTTTGGGGTTTTGCTGCAAGAAAATGTCCCTTGCAGGTCCCTGGGTTTGACTTTGGGGGTCTTTCTCCCCAGGTTATAATATACTCATTTACAGAGACAGCATACCTTATATACAAGCATGTTTACATTCCTCCGTTTTTCAGCACAGCAGGAACATTGGGGAATTCAGTTGGTATCCTATTTATATTAAATATTCAGTTGTAATTTTGCCTGGAGTCATAGTACAGAAAGCTCTCCTCACCAAAGAGATCACAAGAGTGTTGAGTCACATTTTAAAATTGTAAGCAACAAAATCTTATTTAAATTTCTCTTCTTTTTAATTAGATCCTCTTTCCTTACAGTCCCAACCATTCTACTTGGATGCCAGTCAGACTGATACAGGTGCAAAAAGCAATATTTCCTCCAATGTGGTTTTCTTTTGAGGTACTGAAAAGTCCAAAATGTCCCCATTTGGCTCTTTTGATCTCCAAACCACTCTTGGTGTTGGAAGGTTCCAGCAGTGCCTTCTGCACCATCTCTCTGCATGACCAACCAGAGTGCTGCTTTATTCCTCTGATAAAGTTCACAAAATAAGTGCTAAACTCAACCTAACAGGAAAGAGTAATCCAAGACCTTACAAACACATTGCACTTCAATTTTTTTTTTGTGTAGTATTTTAAGGAGAAGTTTTTGCATTAGATTGCTTCAGTATTCATAAACTGAAGACTGAGGCTTACTTATTATTTATTATGTACTTTCTTATTCATTCTACTATTTTATTTTTAAAGGAAACGTTTTAAAAAGCACTAAGTCAGCACCCATCAAGAAACATTTTAACTTGTTACAAGTAAATTTGCCACCTCCAGCAACCTACTGCTTACAAAAATTTTTGTAAGGCAGACATTCCCTGAAGACCAACAAGTCTGGGCTCTCTTCAGTATCGGGTGGGAGAACTGCAGTGGGGAAAATTCCTTCCCCTCCTCCATTCAAAGCAAATACTGTCCAGATGAGCCCCTTATTTCATCTGACTGCCAAAGCAAGCCATAAACAGAGAGCTTCCTTGGGACATCTCCTCCCAGTGACCAAGGCCACTTACGATGCAGGTCTACATGGTCACAATATGAAATCTGATCTTGAGATGGAAAAGGCCTGAATATTCCTGCCACCATTATTCCTTCTTCTGACCTCCAAGGTGGAGGCAGATAAGGCCCAGACCTGCACTATTTTTACTTTCTTCTCTGCACACCATGGCAGTTCTCAAGAGCAGAGTTTAATGGCAATCTTTATAACCCTTGTCAAAACTCATAATTTTAAAACAATAGGAGGAGAATTAGCAGGGGAATAGATGTCTGGCATGGGGCAATTTTACTTCCTAGCTAGAAGGAGAATCCAGGACGTTTAAAAATATAAACCAATTTCTACCGGTTATTTTTCACTTTAAGACAGTAAGGCAGCTTGTAAAGCCCATCAAATGCCTCATGTGAGCTCTAATGAGTTTTAACCTTGCTTTTTTGCACAAAAAGCTCTGCAGACTTCCTGTGCTCATTGAAAAATGTGGTATTTACTGATGCACAGATTGTTTCAAAACCACTCTATAAAATCCCTATGGACACAAGCACGGCTAATATTCATGCACTAGCATTTGAATCTTCCTAGAAATGCAGTTTTTAGCTCTTTTTTTTGCTTCCTACTACATTCAAGAGGTGAGTTAATATGTGACTGCATCAACACAAGTCTACCATCACGAAGATGTGTTTTTTTTCTTAGTGGCTCATGGTTTTCCAATGACCTCTTAGAATTCAGATGTGAGGAAATTGCTTTATTCCCCTCGATCAGGTATTCTAGAAAGAGAGATGGACCTGGCACAATGTCACACATTTGAAATGCTGGCAGGCTGATTTAGTACTTAGTGACAACCTGGGTACACACTATAATCTTGTTTCAAGATGCTGTCTAGAATGGTGAGGTCAAAATAGTGTTCAGAAAATCACTCTTACAGCAGTTGCAGTGAGAAACTTCAGAGTTAAACTAACATACAGTATGATAAGTTGTTTTTTTTTTTTTAAAAAAAAAAAATAAATGTGGAAAGTATCACCATAAGCTGTGGCCATGACCTTTTTCTTTTTGTAGGTAATGGTTAATGTGGTTTTACAGAGCATAGGTAAATAACATGTCATAATTAAAGTTGAATGTAAGGTGGAAACACCCACAACATATGTAGAAAAGTCTGTTCCCAGGAGCCTGGTTTAGAGGAGTAAGGCCAACTTTCCTCCTGCAGAAGCGGTTGTCTGGGCACAGATAAAATCAGCCTAGGAAGAAGGCGAGTCCTGGTCAGGGATGGAGAGAGATGCTAAAGGAGCACTTGGATTGTGTGTGTGTTCATATGTGTGACTGCTGTTAAGGTGACTATTAGTAAATACAGATGGTGCTTTGCTTTCTGCATGAATTACTTCCTCAAAGCACGAGGGGATCTTTCTCCAGCTGAAGGGAAATTATGGAGGTACATTCGCGCCAAGTCATGGCATCGATTTAGGTAGCGATGGAATCAAGAAAGAACATTTATTTGAAAACAAATGCCTTTAATTCCCCTTTATATTTCAAGATACTTTTAATACTTGTAGATTATTGTCATTCAAATTGGTACCTGATGAGATGATTCCTCTCTTTGACAAGCATGAGGAACTTTGCTCCATCTGTTTTTCTCCACTGCAGCCGTGATAATGCCCATCTCTAGATTACAAAAGGCTCATAATCAGCTCACATCTGAAGTCTGACAGACCAGTTCACTTTGTTTTTAAGCCACGCTATCTTTCAGTGTGCCAGCATTAGTTATGTAGCTTTAATGGTAGATATAAGTTCCAGCATATAAGAATGCTAATTACTTTTTAAAAATTGATTCTTGTGAACTCCTAATTCCCTGCAGATTTTCCTGCATTTTGGCCATCTGGCCATTTGACTTCATCTTTGCCTCTGCTAAATTAGAGATGGAGAAGAGGAGCCAACACCCGAACCAAGCAATACTGATCAGAATTTTTATAGTGAACCCTTCCGTATACACACTTGGTTGTTAGATGTATATGAGCAAGTCTTATACAGTCTTACAAGCTTCTTCCCTCTTCAACCTGTTGCCCATCTGTTTTGGGTGCATCAACACAAGCTATCCAGTTGTGACCTCTCTTTTACTTGCATTAATAGAGAGGTGGGCTATGCAAAGAGATCTGGGAATATCAATATGCACCTTGTAGGCCACCTCAGGTTGAATCTTTGGTGACACGTACACTTTCCTTTTTGTTTTCTGTGTCCTTACATAGGCATTGCTAACTAGAATAGGAAAGGTTGCTGTGCAGGAATAAATAAAACTCCCAGCGCTCTGTTTCTGCAGTCTTGGCTGTGTCATGTAAGAAAATGAGCAGGAACTGGACACACTCCCTCAGTAAGCGTTGCTCTGAAAGCGCATGTGACAGACTTTCCCCAGTAAAACTAGACTGGGCTGTTGATCCCTGTATAGCCTAGGCCTTGCTGGTACTCACTGTCCACTTGCAGGAGTGGTGGAACCAGAATCAGGCCCACTTCACCGTAGTTATTAACTAATTCATCTTGCATGCTACAATTTTGTGCCTTGGCAGGGCGATTTTGTCCTACACTCACTGGGACTGCTCTCCCTGTCCCCAGCTGTCACAAATCCCCTCTCCAGATCATCTCTTCCATCCTCAGAGAACAGAGAAATTCCAGTGTAAGCTGAGAAGCGGAGCGCTGTGCTGTATGATCAGAAACCTAGTGCTTTGCCCCCAGTTTAGTGCCTGAATGTTGCATTAATAATTGAATACAACTTAAAATAACACATAGCACAAGTCCCTAGAGAACGGTGTGTGGTGCAGCTCGTTGCTGGGCTGGCTCAGGTGGTGTGAAGGAGCCTGTCTGCTTGGGGCTGTAGGTGATCGTGTTGTCTCGCGGTTAACGCAAGCAGTACGACAGCTCTTGCTGTGCTTTTCATGGGCTGGGATCAGGGTGAAGCACCGCACACCTCCCAGTAACCCCTGCTCCCGTGGAGGAGGTGGCATTTACCTGCTGTTCAGAGGGCCCAAGGATGTTTAATTTAGTAATTATTATCATTTGGGGCCTTAAGTTTATTAATACTTTATTAATACAAAACATTTAATAAAATTCAGATGTTTCAACTTCAAAAATGCAAATGTATAAAGCACCAATTAAAAGAACAAGTATAGCATCAAAAATTTCTTCAGCTGGGGGAAAAAAAGTAGCTCTCTAATCTACTTCTGTTTTTAATACCTGTATCGGTGATCACTCTTCTTTTTTTTTTTTTCCTACACATTATTCCTGTTAAATATTTTGTTACTAAAACACTGATTCTGTTATTTTTCCTTATGAGAGGGAGATATTTTTCCCCAGTCAGCAAGAAATGAGAGCTATATGGTGTTATTCAAAGAAGCATGGAGAGTAAAGAGACAGGAAGAAAAATCAAGACCATAATAACCAATAAGAAAGCCAACTATGAGGCTTACCATTACCCATAAAATTTTACCTTGTATATAAAAGTGCATGTGTGTGTCTCGGGTCAAATCCAACACGTGCTCCCCAGTTTATTAGTTCCTTTGATGTCGAAGTGACTAACTGTAGCTGTTGAAAATGAGGTAAGAATTATAATTTATTGTTTCCAGACGCTCCATTATTTCTCTATATCCTTGGGCAAGTTTGGTATTTTGAGACATCTGGAAGACCAGTAAGCAACCTGTATTTTCACTACTGGCCAATTTGAGTCTATAACCTATACAAACTGTATCCAAGGCCTCCTGTTGAATATCTGTTCTGCTCTGTTGCTGTTTACTTCTGACTACTTGTAATATTATAGATTTATTCTGGATGTGAGTGCAAGTTGCAAGACAAGATATTGATTCTGAATACCTGGTAATAGAACAGTAATTGCTTTGCTTTAAAATTAAATGCCCATACTCATTTCAGAATCTATAGTATTTAATAATATCTAGTAGTATCTTATGGTATGAAATAGAAGAGACTTCACACCCAATTACTCTGACAGAAACAATAGTTCATGTTGCTTTTCCCAAACAAATGGCAATCAGGAAAGCTCTTACTCACCAGAAGTGCATCTGATTTGAACAAATGTTCCCTTTTTGAGGAGGCGGGGAGCAAAATAAATTGTACCTTTTGAATTATTTGTAGATACTCTTATATATTAATAAACTACTTGTACTTTTGTTTCATGTAAGCTTCATGTTTTACGCTAAAGTAATGAAGTAACTTGGAATTAGATTTACTCTATAGTTCTTTATGAATATAAATGCAATACAAAAGCAATAGTCTTCAGTAAATAATAGCTTTTTTTCTCTCCATTATCATATTTAACAAGTAGAGAGAAAAAATAAGCATTGCTTGCAATACTGACTTACTGTGCTATGCTGGAAATGGAGCCTGATGCATTTTTCTGCTTTCAAAGATTAAATTCCCTGTGGCACATAAACTGCATGTTTTCTGAATTGTGTAAGTATTTGCATTTTTTCAAAACATCTGTTTATGAATACCTTTGTGATAATAATTACTATTTACAAAGTTTTAATCAGGAGAGTGAAATTTTAAATGAAGAATACTGGAGGGAACAGATTTCTACCTTCTGGTCGTTATTACCACAATTTATTCTTCTACAGTCTACTATTTCAAATTTTTCCCCCTACTTATTTTATCTCCATTTTAAGTTAATTTCCTTTCTCATTATATGTTTTTTCACCTCTTACCAGGGGCATGAAAAACCAAGAATGATGCTACTGTTTTACTTGCTTGAGAGAGGATGAGAGGAAGGATTTACTTGAGGGATTTTCACTTTCAAAAAGATTAACTCAGTCTTTCATAAATTTGGAGGAATGTAGGAACCCAATGTGACTGCTAGACACAACACAGGCATGTACTGAGTAAGGAATCACCACCAGTAATGCAGCAGTTTACAATAAATTTGGTCAGAATCCTACTGGTTGATTTAGGACCTCTAAACGATAAATGGCATATCCGATGGCCGCATAGAACTTCAGAAAAACCTAATAATTGAGCTTGTCATTGAAAGCCAGAAACAATAACAAGGCAGCTTTAAGTGTTTTTCTTCTCCATCTCCTCAGCAGAGCTGAGGAGGACTTTACAAAAGATGCCCTGAGCCAACTGTGCACAAACAGTACAACCACTTTCTTCTCAGACCCTCTAGCAGCTTAATCAATTAAGCACCACAGTCCTGACACTGATTCATACAAAGGTTACTTTAAAGTGGTTTTGCAGTGCAGAAAACATCTTTGAAGTCAATGTAAAGGGATTTTTATCTCCAAGAGAATCAGTCCCAGTCATATGACACTTCCTTGATTTACTGCACATTTTTCAGTTCTGCAGACACCAGATCTCAGATTTCTGGAGGTGATGGTATGAAAAACGAGGAAACAATCCTCCTCACTCTCAATAAGTTTGCTAATACTGGCTAATTAGCAGAAGATGAAATATTATTGTGGTCAAACAGCTGGAAATACAGTATGCTGCTTAGCTGAGGAAAATATGCTACTGCTCTGTCTTTGTTGCAAAAAAAAAAAGTGGATGCTTTAAGTTTGGTAATTCAAGATGGGTGACTTCAATAGAAAGCTTAAAGAAAACTTTAGAAAAGACAGATGAGGTCAAATCTGTTTGTTTTTACACAAAGGCAAATGTGATCATGTTCATCTCTGCTTGTGTCGTGCATTGTTATAACTCATTCAAGTGAGTGCCACTGCTGCCGAAACAGCTCTGTTTGCCCTGGTTAAGACAGTCTGCACAAAATATCATTACATGGACCAAACAGTAGCATCTATTCACAATGCATCTTTAACTTTATTACATAGCGTGAATCATTTTGCTATTGATTAACTTGGAGCAAAACAATTGAGAAAGATGAGCCCTGGATGACTGTGATGCAGTAAGGTGCTGTAACGCTGAGCTATTACGTTATCATAGGATTTTTGCTAAACAGAAATAACAAAAAAAAAAAGTAAAACTTCTGCACTGGTTTTTTACATCAGTATGGTTTTTACCCCATATTTGCCATGAGAGTTGTTGAATACCCTTTGGTAGTTCATTGAGTAACATTAACATCCAAATGATTTTTATTTTTTTTCCTATGTTTAGAGCAGCAGGTGAAATGTTTTTCTTTCTTTTTAGATGTTCTTGTTTCTCAGATTCTAGAAAAAGTAGGTTTAAAAGAGTGCATATTTTAATCAGAGTGCAAAGAAAGGAAGAGTTTTGATTCACCTTTCCACATAAGTGAGGACTTATTTCAAGGCTGTGAACTTTGTCCCCAGTTGTGTTTCAATTTTAAAAGTAATTCAGAATTAAAGGTGGTCAAGAATTTCCTTCCATAGTACTTATGTAATGTACTCGAAATGCACATTTCCAGGTTTTTTTTTAATGAGGAAATTTGACTAAAATTGAAATATATCACCTGCTTCAAACAGCTAAAGCGTTTTGGTTTTTGTTGATTATGCATTTATTTGCATCCACTTGGATGCTGGAGGAATATAACACGGGAATTAAAATTGAAAGGAATACTTTATTCCTTTTTTTTCTTCTGCAGTGGACCAAAATCTGAACACAAACTTTTAAAACTATGTCCACTGGCTTCCAGTGGCACAGGCTTATTTCTGAACTGGGCAGAGCTGCTGTGGGGCCACAGCAGAAGGAGGGCAGGAGCTCCCCCGATGCCACTGCCCTCTGGCACTGAAGAGCGGCAGCAGCTGAATGGTGCTTTGGAAGGAAACGAGCAATTTCAGAATTTCCAACCTTACATTTGTCCAGAAACCCCGCAGAAAATGTGGATTGCTTCAGTTTCTATTCATAATCTTAAAAAGATACTAGAATATTGACATGTTTGTTGGAATTTGGGAAGCTAGGATTTTGCCTAGGAATAACAGCTGTGCCATAACCCCCTCCATGGGAGGGGTCATTACTTGTAGCTGTTGTCTCCCAGCCTCTTGACAGGCTATGCCATTTGTCTGCCGAAAATAATTACTTGAAAAACTCAGCAGCATTATCACTCTCATATTTCCTCTTCCTTGTATTCTGTATTTCTTGGTGTGAGCATCCCTAAGTTGCCTGCCTCTTTTTTTTTTTTTTTCCTCTCTCCTCTGGTAGCTGCAGCTGTGATAGCAGAAAGCCCCAGGCTAAGCACTGCTAACAGCAAGAACACTTTTAAAACCGCTCCAGGAGCAGACAAGTACCCAATGTGGCATGTCTATATGTTATCCCTTCCTCAGACTTTTTGTTGTTTGTTCTGCTGCTGCTGGATAAACTCTTGGCAGCCTTCCTCTCAATCTAACACACCGTCTTTCAGCTCCTCTTGTCCTGAGCCAATGGGGAGCCCTGTCAGTGCTAGCGGAATCAAGCATTTCTGGAGAAAAAAACCAACCCCCTGACAATAGACAGAAGATCTAGCAGGAGAAACTATTTGAGATCATGATGGAGAGAGGAGGAGGAGCATGAAGAGAAAAAGATAAAGGCAGAAGAAGAGACAGGATCAAAAGGGAGGGGAGATGAAAATCAAGAGCAGAACTGTGGGGGAGAGAACAGGGGAAATACCGCAGCAGCACCAAAGAGCTTAGAGACTCTAAAAAAAAAAAAAAAAAACCAAAAAAACAAAACATTAACAACATTGGTACATGCAGAAATCAACTTCTCTTTAGCTATGTGTGGAACAGTATGTCCAAACTTAGTTTTAGCATCTACATAGTGGAAAAACAACCACCTTATCCATTCCTTCAATGCAAAGTGCCAAGGTTGACAGTGAGACTTTGCCCTACACAATGGCAGGTGTCTTGTCCCCTTTGAGGGAAGAAAAGACTGCCTTTTCCTTTGCTAGGTCTGCACTTGCATCCTGAAGCTACTCTACACCTCGCAGAAATAACACAGAACCAGATGTTCGCGCTGTCACACGCTACCTGCGGGCAGTTCCTGCCAGCTCACATTTGCCCAAGAAAAGATAAATATTCCTTTGAAAGCAACAGGCAGACTGGGTATCTGCCTTTTTCTGCTGCCTTTAAGATTAAGGAGATAAGTGATGTTTTATTTTTTGTCTTTTCAGATGCCATTTAACTTTCCCAAGCAGCTGATTACACACTAGGAATGGGAGGAGGAGAGGGTGCTTTTTGTTTTATCTCTGTGATTTATTGTTGAACTCTCCAGCTGTTGGATTCAGCCACCTGAAACTCTCACTCATCTCACCAGCACTAAAGAGAAAAGTGCTGCTGGTTTTGATTTATTCTAGAAATACATGTTTTTTTTTTTTATGATGAAGCACAAATTTACTATAATGGCTTTCAGATCCCTAAGGAGAAGCTTTTCTAGCCTGATTCACATATTGATAATGTAATACACTATATTTTCCCTTATGGCTTTGAAATGCAGGTCTCAAAAGCTCAGCTTAAAACAATCTGTCTGAAACTTTTCAGTTACTCCATGGAGGCGATTTCTGTGACCTACCAAGACACGCCTGCAGACTGGATGGATGGAAAACAGCACCTCGATATTAGCAATGCTGAAACAGAGTACATCTAATACGTAGTTTCAGAAATGTTTCATTCCTTTTTTGAGCAGTATTTATATCCTATCTGCTTCCCCAAGGTGACTGGCATAGCACTGTGTGATTCATCACAACATGACATGACAAGAAAAATGCCCCAAAGATACAACATTGTTATCAGGAAAAGATGGGCCTTTGGCATTGAGAACACTTAAGGACATAGTCTATAGATGTAAATGCATGTAACTCCTACTGGGACTAAATGTCTTTTCTATTTGGATAAGTAGTGAAGAATTGTAAGAGCTGTAGGTTGTCAGTGACAAAACATTGACCAGATTTACCAAACCTGTGGGTGCTACCAGCCTTGCGGTGGGACAGGCCCTCAGCCCTCCTCCACCCTGCACTCTGCCAATGCTGGGCATGGACAACCAATCTTTCCCCCTCAATAATTCAGTGTATCTTCATTTTTGAAAAAAAAAAAAGTCTGATTTCTGGAGTGCGTGCTCAACAGGACTTCTGGGCACCTCTCTTTAGGCTGTGTTGGCTTCTCAGCATCCAGAACTTTCCTGCCCCTCTGCTGTCCCTGCCCTGCAGCTCTGGGAATAGCCGCCTTTGTCGTACAGAAGTCCCAGGTGGAGCTGAAAAGTTGAGTTTGGAAGATGAGGTCAGGACCAGTGAGGTAGCTGCTGGGACTCAGGTGAGGGCTGGAGAAAGGAGGGATCTGCCCAGATTGGCATTCCTGGCCTCTGTCGTACTGGCTGGGAAGCCATTCAGTTTCTGGAAAAGTAGAGGTCTTCTGCAGCGTTAACTTGCTTTGCTTTCAGTGGAGTTACTAGAAAGGAGAGCTAAGAAGCTGGCGAACCTTCAAGATATTCCAGGAAATACAGTACACTTCTAATTCATACCATTTAAGCATCTGAGAAGCTTTAAAAGCATGATAATAGCACATCTGTCCCCAGTGCAGCCATTTTGCAGGCCTTTTGGAGACAGAGGATGGTTTTAACCCCAGCTTCTGCTGTAAGTTTGCAATCACCTTTTTCCTGAATGTTCTCTAAACACATTATAATGTTTTGCTGGCTTGCAACACGTTTGAAAGCCCACTAAGCTACCAGAAATGTTGATCTTTCTCACATCAGGCATTTTTATTAGATCCTCTGTAAACACTCCCTCTAGTAAGCGTGTTTTTAAGAATATATTTAGGAAATGGGCAAAAAAGGATTGCAATATGTCTGTGAATAAACTCTTTCTGCAGTATTCACCCAGGACAGTGACTGGGAGGAGTGAGACTGGCTGGGGAGGTGTGAGAACAGCAATCCCACTTTTGGTGAATGAACCTCAGTACAAAGCACCTGGGTCTGTTGTTGAAATGAATCAACTAAAAGCCTGCATGAGAAATAGAAATATTTCTGAAAGTTAACCCAAATCAGGATTCATTTCAATAGTGTGGAGATTTGAAATATTTGGATAATATCTTTTTTTTTTGTAGTTTAAGGCTTTCATGCTGTTCTCCTTATTGTGCCATTAAAAGGGGATAATGGCAAGGGCTGAGCTCCAGGCACTAACACAGTCTTAATTCCAGCAAATGCCAGATAAACTTCCCTCAACGGCCTGTTATCAGCCCTGCCCCATGGCCTGAGCAGGGAGCTGGTTAAAAACCATGCCCATTAGGCAGATCTGCTAACACCACCTGCAAAGATGGATTGTCTCCCAGTGCCATCCAAGAGCAAAGTTTTCCCATCACCTCCATTCCTATGGCATAAAAGCACTTGTTCATGCTGGTATCTGTAGCCCTTGTACTGCTGGAGGAGGCAGCATCCCCACACCTCACTTCTTTTGTGTCACCCACCGGTGTCATGGCAAGTCACAGCCATGGCAGAGGAAGGCCAGCGTGTGCTTTTGGGCTGTTTTCTGGGTAGGAGATATGATGATGAGGAGCTGAACTTCCCTCCCCATGCTACTTCTACGTAGGCAGCTGGGTACCTGCCTGAATGCTCAGTGCACCTGAACACTTCTCTCTCCCCTCCTTATATTTATTTCTGCTCTTTACTGAAGCTATTAGAGGCATCAGGGCTTTAACAGTTCCTGAAGTGGAGGTGCTCTGGATGGGAATGTGGTGAAGCAGCATAGACAGCTGCTTAGGGAATACACTTAGTGGGGAACTGGTGGAAGTGGTTAATGTGAGCCATTTCAGAGAACGTTGATGCTGAAGCTGCACTTGATGAATTGCAATAGGTGCCCAGCAGTTAGAGATGTTACAGCTGTGGTCATTGGAAAAGTCACCCTTTCCCAACAGCTACCCCATACTGGTACCAGAGATACCACCCGCCTTTCCTGTTGCACAGGCAGGAAATCCTGATGTTTCACGTGCGACTCCATCCCTGGTGTTAGAACAGGGAGTAAAGGCAGAGTGGTAATGCTCAGTAAGGGCTAACCTGGGAATCGGACACGTGGAAACCAAATGGTGTTCTGGGTCCATGCGGCAAGTCACTGACATCACAAGGAACAGAGTTCAAGGAAGAGAAGAAGGTTGATAAGCTTAATTTGTCTTTTAAGAAGAACAGGCTTCAGAATTTACTTTCAAAATGGGGCTATGGCCTGCACAGTGGTTTCTGAATGCTGCTCCCTGACGATAAATGCAGAAATAGTACAGTAACCACACTGAGCTACCCATTTTTACGTTCAGTCTCTCTGGGTTTAGCATTTCAATACAAAATGGTATTAATCATAGTGTCAGAGCTGGAGTACCTTGTGCCTGTAAATGTTTTACAGAAGGAAGGTTTCCATAGCTGCCAAGGCTGTCATGTAAATCTTTTGGGATAGAGCTTCTCCATCCTCTGCAGTGGTCCCTGGCTATCCCAGGATCTTTTCCAAACTGCAAGATGCTCTGTGATAAAAAGGACCACAACAACCCAGTGCTGTTTCCCTCACATTTTTGCTTGGCACCAGCTAGGACTTGGTCCCAGCCCCAGAAAGGCAGACAAATCAACTGAGCTTTCCAATAATTTCAAGATGCTCTGGGATTCTAGTGCTAAACAGATTGAGAGAGGCTGGTGCAGAAACGATCACAGAGGGCAGGTCCTGACCACAGCACCAGGCAGGAGTACTCTGCAAAGCTGAACCGACTATCCTAGGACTACTGAACATCTGGCCTTTTTCCTGTATTTTCTTGGTCTCATTTTATTAGTAAAATACACTTTCTTTCCAGCATTGACTGAGGGAGGAAAAGAGAGGTTAAGGAAGAAGATAAGCAGGTGTAAAAGGTACACTGTTTGACTTCACGCTGTTTTTCAACAAGAAGAATACAAAGGGGGAAACCACGCTTCCCTTTGGCTGTTTTGGCTGAAAACCTGGGGTCAGCATTACCACGTGTGTGCAACTTCTGGCCACCTGTACAGCGAAAGTCAGCTCTACACCATGTGCGCAGTGAATCCGGGCTGCTCCTATCGCACGTGTAAATCCATGGTGTTTACAGCAGGGATAACGGATACGGTCCCACGTCTGTCATTCTCACAGCGCTGTGTCAGAGCTCTTTCCAGACAGGTGACAGCAGCCCCCATCCCCACAGCCCATTCATTCAAATTATACTCACAAAACGTTCAGGAAACTGTTCTGGCAGTCTGATATTTTGCTGATGTTACAGAAATGGTGATGTTCTAAATAAAAATAGCTTGAGATCATGCTAATGTGAAAACTATTATAAACCAAAAAGCTATTTTGCACCAAAACCAGTCGCTCATTGTTTTGAAGGAATACACAAAACATTCTAACTTGAGCTTTCTTGTGTGAAAATCAGGGAAAAAAAACAATGTTGTGTTTCATGTAGATTCAATCTCACCTTCTGGGCCAGCTGGCAACCCTGGAATTTGCAGATTGTAGTTGCTTCTTTAATTGTTTTCCAATTATTCATTTTAAGATTTTTAAACATAATCCCAGGCCGTTCAATTAACATCACTTCACAGTGCACACGCTCTGCCATCCATCTGCTCAAGTTGTCTTTAACTGATGCCGTCTTGTATGTGGTGTTCATAACTATCCAACACGTCTCCAACATAATCCACCTTCTGTTCCCACCTGGAAAACAGATTTTGCCATTTTTTATTCTAGCACCTGTGCAGCTATCAATATTTTTGCACTGGAGATTTGTCACCGGTGAATGTACATGTTGGGAACTGAGGTTACTTTAATACATTCCCAGAAAAAGCAAGCGATCGTATGTTTTAAGGCCAGAAGGGATTCTCTGCTCTGGCCTCTTCTGTAACACAGACCATAAAATTTCCCTGTTCTAGTTCCCGGTACTGGTTTAATAATAATACTTGAACTAAAGTCTGTCTGTTAAAAAGAAATATATTAGTTTCCACTTAACATTTAACTGGTAATAAATCCACATAGTTATCCTGGGTATTAGCTACTCTTGCTGACAAAAATGTGTGCCTTATTTCTCACTCTGAAAATGCTGAATTTTGACTATAAAAATTCTGCTTTATTTAGAATGCAACTGTTTCCCATCCACCTGCTAGCTTTTGCGTCGGGTCTTAAAACCTGAGCTTGTCACATCTAAACCTTCTCTTTGGATAAATAAATAGATTTACACCCCTTTATTTTTTTTTTCATCATAAAGCATATTCCTAGCCCTTGATTATTCTTAGTGCCACAAAGCTAAAGTAGTTAATCACACTTTTTACTAAAATGTGCTATAGAAAGAAGACAGTATACTTGTCAAAATGTGCCAACAGTTGTGAACGTAAAAAAGTACAGCCCCCTAGTCTGACCTTAACCTCAAGAGAAAAAACAAGTGATCACTCCCTATTCATCTTCTTTGCATTGCACTATGACTTTATAGTCTTCCATTCTGTGCCTGTCAGCAGCTCCTTTCCCCCGAGGTACCATGGGGTTCCCCACACAGTCGTTTTCATGCCCTTCTCTGGGCTTGCAGTAGCTCTACACCTTTGCTCCTGGTCTTCATGATATGGGGGACCTTGTGAACTTTTCAGGTAGGCAGCTCAAAAAAAAAAAAAAAATTAACAAAAAACCCAGGAGGAAGTAATTGTTTTTCAAAGTTTTCTTAAACTGCGGAGCTCACTGCTAACCATATTGTGGACATTGAAATCTTCATAAGTTCAAGAAGTAAATAGACAAAACTATTGGGTGAGTGAATTCAACCAGGGCTATCAAACACCTGGAATCTCTAATTTAAGAGGTCACTCACCCACAGATTACTTAAAGCTGGGGTTGTTCATTAGGAAAGGGTCTACATCTGTGTCTCTCTCCTTATATGGAGGCTGTGAGGTGCCCACAAGTGTTCCTCATCAGGGGCAGGTTCTTCAGTGAGCTGTGTGGTGGGGCTGGTGCAGTCCTTGAGGAGTGCCCTGTGGATGAAGGAGGGTTGTAATGCCAGCTACGTGGATGCAAAAGCTTTGAGTGCTTGTGGCTTAACTTTCATGAGGATTTATTGATTGCTCTTCTGCGTTTGAAGTGCTGTTCCTCAGAGCAGGCTGCAAAATGTATGATAAAACTGCCTACATACGCTCTGCCCTGCGGCACCTTTCATGGACCAAAGAGTGATTCTTTTCTTCCCCTTTTTGTTGTTGCTACACTTAAGTTTGAGGAGGTTTGAAGGAAAACTGGTTATTTTTTTCTGATGCGCGTATTGGTGTAGGTACTCTGTATCCCTGCATTATCCTAGGAGGGGTCTGGGTCTGTTTCTTGCGTGTGTTAAATGAACAGTTTATGCTTGCGAGTTTTACAGCTTTCCTGTGTGTAGTTATCTGTGGACCCTTCTACCTTGTGAATGCTGCAGGTGATTCCCTGTCCCTATAACTTTAAGGAATTTCCAAAAACAAGCATTATAGTGTTTTATCTGGTTGTAGCATAGGTCAAGCTGATGTTTGTAAGGCACTTGTTTTATGTATGGTCTTAATCTTATGAAAGAATTTCCATTAGGTCACTTGAGTTCCTCCAAAATCCTACTTTTTTTTGATGTTGCTACAAGTGCCAATGTGTAAGACGCAGTGTTCCTCCTTTGGCAGTCTCTTTAATTTTGTTAAGAAGTATAGTCCTCCATTTCACAAATATACAAAGTATTTTCTTACGCTGTTGCCCTTCCTAGTAATGACGTATGGAATAATGTTATTGAGCATGTACATAATGAACAGAGGTGCTATCTAATTCCCCTTGCTCGTTTTTTTTATCCCCCTCCTCTGTTTTTTTGCCTTTTGGGAAGTACACAGGGAGTGACTTGTGGCTCCAGCTGGCCCTGCCTTGGGGACAGCAGCAGTCTCGCTGTCACTATTGCAGTCCATCAGTTATGAAGTAGGACACTGCTATACATTCAAAACCGAGGCTACTTTGAAGTAAATATGCACTAGGAATTAGAATTACACTGTACAACTCTTAAAATGACGTGAATTCAAGCAAAGAGAAGCTGGGAGATGTAGGATTAAGCAGGATTTTTGGATGCCTATGTTATACTGTGGACCCAGTTTCATCCTTGCGTACTACTTCTGGACATAAAAATTTGCATGAGAGATACAGTTTTTGTATGTTTTACAGTTGACACCTGTAAGGGGACAGAGCCAAAGCAAGGCAATGAAAAGCAGCAGGTTAACAGGGAAAGAGAGCGGGCTATGAACAGGATATTAGATATGAATTTAAGACTGAGGTTATTTGCAGAGGGCTCCAGCTGTATTTGCTGCCAACCCTGGCACCGTGGCAATTCATGAGGAGCTGATGCCTTCATTCTGTTTTCCACAGCTGTGAGACATCAGTGGTGCCCACCAGTGCCCCATGCTTGGCACGTTCAGCCTTGAGCTTGGCAGGGATGTGGCCACAGAAACACGAGAGGTGTTCTTGACAGTAAGATGTTACTTAGGCATGCTAATGGACTACTAAACCAAAGCCTAAATTACCTAATGATCTTTCTGTGTCTCGTATTTATACATGCAGGTAGCTGCCATCTATTTATTACGACTCCTATAATTAAAGCTAGTCAATAGCCCAGGGAGCTCCATATTGCTCCTGTACTCAAGCTGTGCCTAGGCCTATATCACTCTCTGAAAGCATTCCCATTTTTCAATGCCTGAAAACCACTGGGTCCAGTTCTGCAAAACTTAAGCCACATGAGCGATCCCTTGTCCATGGAAATCAATGGAATCCCTTGGGTGAATAAGGATTATGCTAGTGAATAAAGGGTTTTCAGATCAGGGCCTTAACCCTTTTTTAATTAACCTTCTAAGAAGGAATTTATACAGGAAAACTCTGGCTCAGTGGTGAGCAGTCAATAAACCATGTCTTTGTAATTCCTTCCTTCCTTTATGGGCCCTTTGTGTGAGGCTTAAGTGAAATGGATCTCACTGTCTATATCCCTTCCTTACTTTCCTCCTGGTCAAGCCAATCACTTTATAAATGTCATATTTTCTCTCTCTATTGTTCCCTTTTTGGGTGTACTTGCTCTTGTCTCATTCAATGACTGCTAGCTTAACTATCTTTTTTTTTATTATGAAAAAAAAAGTAGACAAAATTTTAAAAAGTAGACAAAATGGACTGAAATGCCAGGAAGAGATTCTATCTTATTTTAAACTCTGGGAATAAAAATACTTAATTTTATATTAAGAATCTAGTAAGTTTTTGCTATGTGGAATTTTTTACTTCCTATATTTCAGTATTACAGATGATCTGTCCTAAATATTAAGTTCTAGGATTTAGAGGATTATCTTTAAAATAGTCTCTTGTAATTGTCCATCTTCAGGTTCACCTCAGTGCCTTAAAATGTCACAGTTATTGTTTGTCATTACAGATTAACCAGAAGCAAGATCAGCAAATGACAGAAAACAGAATAATGCTACCATGCACTTCTTTAGCTGAAGTATTTTCTGAGAACACTGCAGACTGGAGAATCAAAAGTGGTAGGGAATGGTGGAGATGGAGAAAACAAATACCTCCGCTGCTCTCCGCAGATGAGTGCAAATCTTGCTGCAATCTGCAGGACACAAGGGGCTCCGAACGATTGCGAATAGTATAATGTTTTGTTTTTTTTTTTCTCAGTGCTGTCATGAAGCTGAAGGCTAGGTGAAAAGTTCTGCCTTCGTGTCAGTCAGCAGAAGTATTTTGTCCTTTCTGTTCTCCATTTCCTTGCAAACAGCTCTCTTAATTTCCGAGAATATTTGCAGTTACCTGTAAACTGTAAACGCTCCATCACGCCCTTCCCACTTTGTGCGTAGCTGGAACTGTATCCCTCAGTGTAATCTTCCTGGTTTTTAACTGGATAATTGTCAGTTAACTATAACGTTTCCTAGTGAACACAGACCCTCCACGTAGGGGTGGTTGTGTTTTGTGTTTTGTGGTTTTTTTTTTTTTTTTTTTTTTTTTTTTTTTTTTAGTGCAAGTCAGGTTGCAGAATGACTTATAAAAAGAAAATTTCCGCTCACACAAATTTTTGCAGGTACATGGATGGAACAGAAGGTCTGAACATCTTAATTCAAGATGATATCAGGATAAAGCATTCATTAATAATTTTTCTGCTGTTGGTTCAAGCCTTAGCATTTTTCTCTCTGTGAAAATATTGAATTAGCTGGGAAGTAGCTTAGACGATAAACTGAGAAGCTATGTCGGTGTGACATGAATGCTTTTTTTTTTTTTTAAATCCTGAAGAACAAAAGGGATGTCAGATAATGCTCATATTGCCCTCAGTCCAGTTCTTCCTGAAAGACACCTTTTACTGCATTTGTTTGTCTTTTCTCTGATCCTTCTTTGAACACATTCCTTCTTCTCCCTCCTTAATCATTTGTAGTCTGTTCAAAATAATTGTTTTGGTCCTGTGAAGATCATAAAATCACAGAATGGTTTGGGTGGGAAGGGACCTTTAAAGTCTCATTTTCTCTCTTTTTCTCCGTGGTTGTTACGAATAGAGATTTCCTCTTAAATAAATACAGGCAAAAGTACAGAAACACAGTGGACAGCTTTTGGAATTTCAGCTCTGGAGGAGGCTGTCTTTGGAGAGGTGTCCAGTGGAGTATCTCTTCCTTTTAAAGGTTCTCAGGAAATCCAAGATTTGCCCTCTTCCTTGGGGCCCATTAGGCAAAGACAGTAGGTTTACACCTGGGTGTTCTACAGCCTGGGACTACTGTTAAGAGAACTTTTGTCTTATTATCTATCTACCACCTATTCTTTGCTGGAAAGAACCCAATTCCACAGTTGCCAACTTTGCAAATGGTCTAAAGATATTCTAAACTCTGTCTTTCTGTTAAATCCCTGCTTGCAGATTTTTATTAGGGTAGAAACAAAGGAAATTTTTCATTTTTAGCTCTACCCAAATAAGAGAGACAGGGCAGCGTTGTGAGTACTGAGCTGTGCAGAGCTGTGGGTGCAAATATAATTTTCGTCCTAAATCGTGACTGTGTGGCACTGAGTACTGGTATTGCCCGCCTGGCTTTATGCATCTCCAAAACCTGGTGAGGGACAGGGGGAGATGTTTTCTGTTGAAGTTTTTTCCTACTATTGTGGCATACAAGCTGAGGTGGGAGAGCCATGATTGTGAGCCTTAATATAAATAAATGTTTTCTCTATATTTCTAATTGGTCTCGTCATGGTACTGCCTGATTGCTGCATTCCCCTGTCCTCTAATGCTCCTTTCCCAGACCTTCAATAAGACTTTTCACTTCTGCTGAGATAAGCTGTTGCTTAATCTCAAAATTTCCACCTTCCTCTAACTTGCATTTCCTTCTAGTTTGTTGCATCATACTCACAATTCCCTTGCTAACACTCTCTGTGTTTTCTAGACTTTATCTCTCAGTCTCAGAAAGGAATTAATAATGCTTCTGACAACTTGATCCATTTAGCCTTTCACCCTAATTTTTTTTTCTCAGATAAATTTTTATAACCTAAAAATCTCTTGGTATGAAATCACATATGGCTCTTAAACTCATTTTTGCCTTCAATGACCCACCATCTTAAGTAGACTCAAATATAGTCTATTCTTTACAGTGCTCATTTGTTCACCTAGTCAATCACAAGTTTTAAACCCAGATTTACCACTGTTCTAATAAACTGACTTATTTACTAGGAATGACTCCTTTTTGTAATCAGAGAACCTTTAAGCCTCACATAAAAACTGTTTCTTAAAATTGCAACTTATCTGATTCCCTCAAAAGAGATGTTTTTGAAGGGCTGCATCAGTATTTTAGATTTCCAAGTATTTCTACATCTTTATTTTCAAAGCAAGGTGAGCATTAAGATTCTTTGAAGGCAGAACTCTTGGGTTTATATTTAAAAAAAAAAATCTATGAATTTTTGACACAAAATCAACATTTAAACCTCTTATTATGACTATTTTGACAATAAAAGTTCGATTTTGTTTATTTAAGCGGATGTGATAAAAGATTGTTTCTAAGCAAGCTGAGTCAGCAGCAGATGTTTCTGCGTACTTTCTATTAATATTTTCAGACAATCTGAAAGAAATCATTATGGGTGATTTGCATGGATGGAAGGAAAACGTTTTTATAAATGTAATTTTGTTTCTTGGCAATTTCTTTATCAATAACGTAGTAAGTACTTTTTCTAGCCTTCTTTCAAGATCATCTGCCGTATTCCCAACGCAGTTCAGAAAGGCCTGATTCTTCTGAGCAGGCATTTCCCATTGGTGATAGGTTGCACTAATTTGAACCTTCAGTACCCACTTTTCAAGTCAGCTTTTGCCAAATGTAATCTGTAAATTTTCTGAGGATATGTGCCTGGGGTCTCAAATACTCTGTTTCCCAGAGTAATTACAGATGCTGAATGAAACGGAATTTGATTTATAAATCATCACTGGTTCTGCCAAGCCCTGTTAAGCTATTTTTTTTTTAGTACCCCTTTAAATAACATATACATTTATAACATTTTTATTTCCTGGCAGAAGACACTGGATTATTACATAGCATCTCTGTGAGTCTAGTAATTCTATATTTATCTGGAATTACTAAAACTGGGTTTTGGAATCCAATTGTCTGTGTGATTTCCTTGTAGCATGGAGAGATAAAACACTGATTCAAGAACACAGCAACAGAGAGGGGTTTCAGGGAGCTTGAGATTTGCACCACGAGAATGGCAAACACTGTGCAAGGATAGAAAGGAGTTCACGGGCACCAGAGAAAGGACAGTTGTCTGATAGCTCAACAGACAACTAGTCTATGTCAGGAAATTGGAACAATGTGTTACAATAAATGATATCACTGATGACAAAAAGGTGACACTTAAACAGAATGTAATGAGGGCCAAAGCCTATAATGTGCTGTATAACTTAACAGCTGGTACTAAATCAGCAGACAAAACATTTGCTGAGATTGTGGAAAGTCTACAAAATTACCTTTCTGGTACTTGCCGAAGATATCTGCTATTATAAAGAGGATCCAAAGAGAAAATGAAATAGTTCTTGAATTTGCCAGTTCAGAAAGAGTTTAAATGAT
Source organism: Chlamydotis macqueenii (assembly GCF_036417535.1). NCBI lineage: Eukaryota > Metazoa > Chordata > Aves > Otidiformes > Otididae > Chlamydotis > Chlamydotis macqueenii. The sequence goes on from NC_141566.1 coordinate 5,003,883, forward strand.
GTGTTAAGAGACTAGATGGTGTATTATATGCAAAAATTGAAATAGTCAAAAAATGGTTATTGACTAGAGTAATTGATCCAAAGCAGCACATGGGAGCACAGCAGGATAACGGAGGACACAAATGCTGCAGGCAACCTGCGTAACAGCTAAACTGTGTTCTAGGCAGAAAGCCCAAACCAGACAAGCAAAGCAGCATATCTTGTCTTTTTCTTATCATGCAAATGAGGGCTGATATGTAACTGAAAGAAACTGGGATATATGGAGAAAATATGTAGACTGCTTCCAAATTTATGACCCCTTACAAAGGCAATATAAAATGCGTTTAGAGCTGTGATGCTGCAGAAGACAGTGTGTTGTAGTCTATTGTAAAAGTGCTAGTATCTTTACAGCAATTTAAGTTATGATACAATGACCAAAATGTTATTGGATTTTGTTAGAAGTGGAGGGAGTAGAATCTGAAATGTATTTTTGATAGTATTCTCAGACACCAGAGATGAAGCAGCAGTAAGACTTGATGCTTTAAATGCACAGAAAAAGAATTTGCATCTTCTAAGCATTTTTGCCATGGAGGTAATGTCTAACTACAAACACTGCACTCTTCTGTGAAGGGAGATCATTTATTACATGATAGACAGCTGCTGGGAATGTGATTTAGATAGACTGATAAGAGCATAACACTTCTCCAAGCTTTCAGTGGTGTTGGGAGGAGATCGTACATGACCTACAGTGGAAATTAGCTGGACTCTTCCATATAGTTTCCCACAGTTTTTAGGACAATATTAGGATGTTAAATTTCCGTTGTTTAGGAGAGACCAGTCATACAGGTTGCTAGGCTTCTTCAGTACTTAGGAAAGCAAAAGAAAAAGGTGGAATTTAGGCCCCTCACAGAAATCATGATATGGCAAAGAGGGTGGAGCACTACAACACATTTACACTACCTGTGATAAAGAGAGGTGGGGCTCTATATCTGAATAAAAACTGAACTCAGTATTATTCATTCTTGCAGTTTAATAACTTTTAACTGAAACAGTGGATGAACTTGTTCCATTAGTTGATGGTAAGCTCCTAAGTCTTCCTAGAGAAATAAGTCTATAAAATTGGAGATTGAAGTTGATAGCAAGAAACACCTCTTCAAAGATAGTTGTAATAGCACTGACTAATCATATCAATGCCATCGGTACTCCTTTTATTAACACTGAACAATAAAAGAGATATTTTATGACATTCCTAGCACTCAGTGTTATGTGGAAGTTAGTGCTATAGAGCACCTTAAATAGTACTGTTGAGAAACTGTCAAGAATCTAAAAGGAATAAGGAAAATCTGAGATTATTTTTTTTTTTTTTTTGAAGGTTTAACTGTGTTGTGGCTGTTAGAGTTCCACCTAAGCCTTGTGATTTATCTTGAGGAACCTTAACCCTCAAACGTTCCCTGTGTGTACCCTTCTTTGCAAATAGTTATTTCTGGTGGGTTTTGCCTATGGCAGTAACAGCATTCGATCCGGAGAATGAACTGTTACAGAATAAATAGAAACACATTGATTCACGTGGCATTTTGGGACTTTTCATGAGTAATGGTGCTCATATTGTGCAAGAGAGTCCTTATACACCTTTGTCTATAAAGCTACCTTATGATGCTTCCCAAAGTGGAACAGGAGCAGTAATTTCACATCTGGTGGAAGATCAGAGTGAAAGGTCCATTGCCTTTGCCTCTGAATTCCCTACCTTGACAAAATGGAGCAGAGTGAAAATTGAGAAAGGATCTCTGAGCCATTCTCGGCAGTTAAAACTGCCGCGGTGTTGTATAGGTAATGATTTATGCTGGTTGAAGATCATCAACTTCTAGTTTCAGCTTTCATCCCACAAAGCAGTTCCAACTGTAACTGCTTCAAAGCTTTCAAGATGGGAAGATAGCTCACTGTAGTAGTATTGATTTCAAAACTGTCAACAGCCTCGTGAATGCAAATTGTTTGGCCAACTTTCCATTGGAAAAAAAATCACCTGTAAGACTACTCTAAAGGAGTCAGAAGCAGTTGAGAGACTCTGTATGGTACAAATTAAAGGTCTCAACAAATTCATTAAAATTAAAGAGTAATCTGAAGACTAAAATTTGTACAACATAAAGTGGGTAGACACATGTACAAACTGTTGTATGAGCAGCATACCTAACATGTCCTCCTTACTACAAATTTGTGTTATACCTCTTTCTTCCTCTCACCTTTGGAAAAATGCTGTGCTCCTCTGTGGCTTTTACATCTTCATCCTTCCCATAGTATTTCCAGTCATGTTCTCCATCCCCTAATTTCCATCAGTTTAGTTTCTGTTATCTTCTGTATGGTGGTGAAGGTAAGAAGCAGCTTGTGCTTCAACTCCAAACCAAGTGTATGCAAACCCACAACTGCCATGCAACTGTCCCACCTCATGGGCCAAGAACAAAAGATAATGTGATGCAGGCTGCTCTGTGGGTCACTTGCTTGAAGTGAGCTCCTGTAGCCTATCTTGATGATTGCTGGGGGGTTGTGGTTTGTTTGTTTTTGTTGACATACGTTTGGTTGTGCTCTTTTCTTTTTGTTGCTGTATGTGTTTTTTTTTTTTCCTTTTCTTTTTTTCCCTAAAGAAATTAAAATCTTTGAGATTTTTACTCCTAGACAGGTTTGTTTGAATTTGGTTGGTGAATCCACAAGTTGTTGGAGGACTGAAACAGTTAAAACAGGCTTATTTAACCTCACACGTGGCATTCTAAGTACCTGAGAAATCATAGGATAAGCCTGGTAAAATTCGATTGCTCCTCTTATTCTTCTCATGATGGAGTAATCACCTAAAAACCAGGCTTAAGATAGCTCCACTTAAAAATTTATTTGCCTGTTTTTTCTAAACTCCAGATACAGAAAACTCCTAGGTATTGCTGTCAGAAATAAAATACTAGAAGCCCAGGTTAATTCTGTCTTGCTCCTCTATCTCAGTGGCTAGGGACTTCTACAGAAACAGAAGATGCAACATGATTGTCTCAAGGATTTTACATAATACATCTCATGCCTAAATATTTTCATTTTCACCTGAGTTTTGCTAGCAGTGTTTTGTTTAGACTATGCTGGGCCATTTATCAGGTATGTACATATCTATATTTGTGGGATCTAATGTTTTCACTTCATTAGATAGCCACTAATGCCCAGGACATAGCAGTGCTGGGACCAGAAAGAGTAAAATTATCATTTCTGAAGCGAAGAGTTCCTGGATAAATTGCAGAAATTTAAAAGAGCAGAATGTAATACTCACCTGGAGGGCCCTAATTGGTGGTTTTTTTTTTTTTTTTTTTTTTTGAAATAAGTAGGATACAAAATGTCACAGCAGCTCCTTGCCACCCTGACACAGTGCACTACTGCAGAGACTTATTCATACTTTCAAGAAAGAAGTGATTCACACTGTAACCATGGGCAAAGATATCTTACAACAAAATATCAGGTTTCTACTGGGCAGATGGAATACAGAACAGACTATTATAAATCAGATCTTGGCTATGACACTGAAGAGCTGCATTTTGAACTCTCTCAAGGTTGGTTTTTTTTTAAGACCAATGTATAGAGGGATATTGGAAAAAATCAGACTAATTGGCTGGTTCAATTGAGCATTGCTTTTACGTAGGAGGAAAATGAAATGGTGTGATACAACAGAGATAATTTATGGAAACCCGGGGCGATAAGGTCATAGCTTTATCCTTTGCCTTGTTAAGCAGAAGTGGTACTGAACATGATATATAAAAGCAGGATGCTTACTTGGATGTTCTGCGAGAGGACCGCTTATTGAAAATACAGAGCATGCAATACAGCCAGACGGTGACGTGTGCTAGTACCAGTGGGCTTCATCTTTCCGTTTTTACTTGAAGGAACTCTCTTTGAGATATCTCCTACAAAGTAAGAAAGTGTAGCTAGGAGAAATACCCTTGAAAGTTCCGGAGTCTTTGTTTAATGTCTGCTAGCCATACTCAAAGACATCACCACCTACCAGACTGTTGTGCATTGCAGTACGTATCAACTGTGGCTTTGATAGTGAAGGCTGGAGCAGTATTTAGTACGCTGTTTCTCAGGGCATTCACCTTGCATTGCAGGAGAGCCGATTAATGAGCACAAAGCAGCTGCTTTGGACACCTACGGAGCAGCCAGGGTAGCTCTGGCAGCAGGTAGCAGGGCACAGCAGTGATACAGGGCCAGCTTTCCATCCCTCTGGAGTAGGATGTGCTTGCTTCCATCCAGAGTGCTGGTTATTTCCCTGTGCTTCAGATTTTTTGAGAAATGCTGGTGTAGGACAATTGTGCCGTGATCCTGGTATGACAAATGATTACAGATTATTATGATTTACCTTTGCAGTAAAACCTGCTCAGCACTTAGCTGATCGAGGTATAGATGTTATACAAAAAAGTGCAACTTGAATCTTAATGGAAAAGCTTTAATAATGCGTCAGAGTCGCAGGACAATCTTGGATTGTGATGAAGCTATGAAGACTTTTGTTTTCTCATTTGGTGTCAATAGAAGTGTTCATAATCTGACATGTTTGATAAACTTTTTTTGTTGTTTAATCACCTTAAATCTTCATTTTATAAGTGGCTGTTGATAATTTTGGAGTGAATTATAAGGTAAGAACATCAAGTAAACATTCTAATCAAGCTGAAAATATTCTAAAGTGAGACTGTAACAACACCTTCTCATTCTAGTACCCATGCAGTGTTTACATCTTCATCAGGTTAACTTTGTTCTAACGCTCTCCAGAAAGGCTGCCAATATACTGCTCTTCATTAAATCACATCGGAACACTGTTATTATAAATTTACCATGAATTACTTGCTAGTTAACAAACCAGTTCCTCTTCACTTCATGAAAAAAGAACATTGTGGTATATTCATGCTTATTTATTTAACACAACTTGAATATGAAGTAGGTCCATGAGATGGCCCTTTTGTCTTGGGAAGTTTTGGGTCATGGATGAGCTTAAGAGACCAGCTCTAGAGCTATTGATCTCTTCTGTCCTGAAATCCTACATTCAGAAACACAAGCTGATTTGTGTGCTTCATTAACATTTGTTTCTCCTTGTGTTTGTGTCTTGCTCAAAAATAGACATAGATTAATGCAATGTTGACAGCAAAATTGCCAAGGAAGAAAACTGCTGCGTTGGATAAGCTTTATAGGTCATGTTCCTCCAGTTTCACAGTCTAAGATGACTATTTGTGTAATAAGGCATGGCAGAGATTGTGATTATCATAAAATAATCAAACACAGGAGTATTTTAAAGGTACTAAACATAATTGCTGGCATTTGACTTCCTAGAAATAATCACAGTTGGTAATGCCCAGCATCATCCATTTTCAGAGATCCCTATTTCAGCTTAATTAGTAAGTACATACATGCTTACATATATATATATATATATATATATACACACACACACAGAAACTCACAGGCACAAAAAAAATGTATATTTTTTTTACCGGAAGAAAAGCATCACAAAATTAGAACCGGGAAAATGCAAAGCACTTATATGTTGAAGAAGTAAGATGTTCATCTTGCTTGTAGTATCAGCAATAAGGAAGAACTCCTATTCCATTTCTAATGCAGATGTAGAGATACATTTTACTTCGGTGCAAGATATCAGAACCGATTCTGAGGGGTTTCTGAACATGCCAGACATGAGGGATTAGAGTAACAGTCTAACTCAAGGTAGGGAATTTCTCAGCAGTGTACATCTACCAGTCTATAAAAATAGACATCTCAACATCATTGGGACTTTTCATGCAGCTGTTGATGGCATGATCTGATTGGTTTTTTGTTGTTGTTTGGTTTTTGGTTTTGGTTTGTTTTTCTTTTTTGTTTTTATTTAATATACATTCTTTGTTCTTATTTCAGAGCCTCAGCAGAGTAGATGACACTGCATATTGAATAGATTGATTTCTCTGTGCACAACACACTAAACTGAACTGGAAGCTTTGCTTTTCAATTTCCGTGGTTTTGTCAGGCAGATTCAGGCACGTGCCTTTTGTTTTTTTTTTTTTTTTTTTTTTCAGCACTGCTTTCTCAGTTTAACACAAATTTCAGGAAGTGTAGGATGGTTGGACATATTTCATCTCCACATTCTTCCCATCTGCTCCCTTAAAATCATGAGGTCTGTGCAAATACGCAAGACTGCTTTCATCAGATAGAGCAGCAATCAGGTGTGTCTTCAGCCCTGTGCATCCTTAGAATATTACACAAAGGCACTGGGACTCTTGTTAGTGTTCTATAGGAAATATTTTTCTTAAAGCAAAAATCTATGAGAATTTGGAATGCAAGTGGCAACACTTAAAGCTCAATAATGTGATTCTCCTAGAGAAATTTGGTCACTGGACAGAATGATTCAATAGAGTTCTTCAATGGTTATCCTACACAACCTTTTAAATAACATTTCTTACTGGACGTGATTTTTTCAGTGCCTACAGATTATTATTTTTCTGTCTTTGAATTAATTACTCTAAAACCTTTTCCTTAATATCACTTTTGTCCATGTTTGTGACATACACACCCCTTGGCAAACATTGCGCTCAGCCACAAAACTTGTTTCTGAATTCAAATATTTAGTCTTCAGGAAAGCTTAGCCTTGTTCTTGCAATTCAGGTGTAAGTCTTAGTGCAGTATCCTCAATGAAAAGCACAGTTTCCTGCAGACCATTACAATGAATTTCACTGGCACAGATCTGAAGTCAGTGGAGACATACCTAGTGGACATCAGTACGAGATACAAATATTATGACAAAAGTTATCTGTGTATATGGACCTGAGCATCATTTTGGGCTCTTAATTCTTGTGAGCTGACCAAATGCCATAGGCTTGAACACCTCCAGTCCTTATAGCTAGTGAACATCTGCAAATGGAGTAGACACTGTTGTTTAGGATGTAATGACAACTTCTTTGCGTAATCTTCTGCATTATTGTGGTTAGTTACAGGAGCACGCACCGCGTTTGGGGTGTGTTAGTCAAGTGGTAGATGTGTTACAACTTGTCGTTAAGACAAATGACTGTTAATGGAAAAAAGGCCACCTGCGGAGAAGAGGTTCTACAAGACATTGTGTATCACCTCAGTAGATGATTCCCAGGTTTATACAAGTACCAAGGTCAGAAGTGCCTAAAGTGTTAATCTCTGACATTTTGTGTTAGCTGAGAGATATGCAGTTCAGTCTATGAAGACAAATGCACGCAACATATTTCTTCCTAAAATTATGCTGATGACTCTTCAAGCCAGTGATCTGCATGAGTTTTATAATAAAAATAAGCTATTATCCTACAGTATTTCACTCGGTCATCGTGTTTTTTACATGAATCACCAGATTATTATTTTTTTTAACATTACAAAACCCATACAGTCTACCAAGCAGCTGCAGAACACTTAAAATGGCCTTGAAAAATGCAAAGTGCTACTTCAGCCCATCTAATAAGAATATTTAAGGCCTGAAGGTATAATTTGTCTGTATCTTTTTCCTTCAGCTGTTATTATACTTACTGCTCAGTTAACTTAGCAGTATCACCCAGTGTAGGACTAATTGCCATTAGCAGTACAATTATTTAGGTACTGCTAGTGGTTTTCTGGCCGGTTTATAAACAAATGCAAACACAGAAGAAGATGCAAACAAATTAGCAAGGCAGGTTAAATTCAGTGCCAGCAAAGGCAACTTGATTCACATTGCTAGGTTACAAATTAATTGTATCTGTTTTCTACCAAACACAGAATTAATCTATAGAACTCATTGCCACAAAATAGTAAGCTCTTAATGGAACTCATTGACCAGATATTTATACGACTATTGAGTATCTGCAGGTGTGATAGACAGTGTACGTTCATCATTCTGACTATTGCAAATCCTTTCGGTGCCTGCAAATTAGAAAGAAACCTTCCCCAGAAAGTGAGTTATTCCATAATCATCCATTATAGGATCTCCTGAATCTGTGGCAGCTGCCTCTGGTTGCTCTGGGAGATGCAGTGTCCTGTCTGACACAACATAGGTATTGGGAAGGTAAAATCAGTCTTATTAGCAATTTAATGACAACTTAGCTACCCGTCAGTGTTCAGTCTAAGTTGTTTGTCCTAGAAAGCACTGACAGCTGATCAAGTGTGTATGACAGCTGTCCCGCCGGGCAGGCTTGTATCGGAAAGCAGCTGAGAGGTGATGGACAATACTTTATGGATCATCTTGGTGCCATATGTAGAAATGCTTTTCTTTTGCTTTATTTTGGGGAGTAGGAGTCTTTCCCCATTCCACTCCTGTTCCCTCCACGTGATTCTGCCGTTCCACCCCAGAACTGTTGAATTTCAGAATCAGAACTGCTAACTTCAGACTAATCAGATGGAGGTGCAGAAGTCCACAGAGCGCTGTGTTCTGGCCACAGAAAGGGAGTAGTGAGAAACTCGGAAGGACGCGCAGACTGAGTGAAGGCTGAAGTTTCCCTGGGCACGGCGTTGCTGGGCCTTCTCTGCCCGTGGAGAGACCTGCTGTCCCACCAGGTGTGTGTCCTCAAGTTTCACCTTCTCCATCAAAATCAGTATTTTTGGCATCTTTTATCAACTGAACCTGGCTTATGGAATACCCTGTAGCCTGTCTTTCTGAGTTACTTTCAGAAAGGCAAAAGTCTTCTGGATATATATTTTTTTTTTTAATGGGGCTGCATTGGAAGAAATTTGAAAAGAAAATGAACTTAAAAGCAATACAAAATACTTTTCCTTGGAAGGTGAACTGATGTTCACCAATGTTTGCACAAGGATCAATGAATACATCTAAATAAACAGCTTCTTAAGATTCAGAATGAAAGAGTAACTTAGCAAATATATAGATAGTTAAATATTCATATTGATTAAGGAATGGACTTCAATGAGGTGTATTGTTGTAATAAAGCATAATAAGGAATATTAAGTGGTAAGGATGGCTTTACTGTCATTTAACACTCATTCCTTTGTGATTAGAGCAGCGCTCTCAGTAAGAAGCAACATTCAGGGATTCCGACCTTGATTTTGCTTTCGTGGAAGCTTTATTCTCCCGTAATTACAGTAGTTTCTTCAAAGTTATTGGGGCTGCTGTAAATGAGATGGGTAACTTTAAACAAATCTCCTTAGAGGCTTGGTTTCTATCAAGTACACATTAAGAGTCCTGATGGAGCTCTCACTTTTCTAAATTTGTCGTTTTCCTCCCAAGATTCAATCTCAGCTGTTCAAGTGAGTTAACTAAGTTTCTGTTATCTTTATACCTGTCTTCTTTAATAGGACCTCTCACCCCAACACGCAGATTTGTTGCTTCTGTACCATTAACACCCAGATGAAGCTGGTGACATTGCAGCTGCAAATTAATATTCTCTTTTTTTTTTGTTGCCATCAGAGAGATTGTTGTTGCAGAATGTGAAGCAGTGAAGTGAAATATGCAGGGTGATGTGTAAACAGGTCAACACGTTTTTCAGGCACCTTTGCCAGGAATCGGAAAGCATGCGGAGCATCTATTTACATTTTTTATATTTGGCTGCATCTCATTCAATTAGTCTATCAAATTCCTCATTAAAGTTTTTGAGCATTTAAAACTACATAATTAAAATACCATTACAATTGGTGAAGGGGGGAAAAAAATCCTTTAAAGTGCTCTGTATCATTAGGAGAAAACTCCCATCAAGGAGTGATACTAGTATTCATTTCTACTAAAACATGTTGGAAGTGGAAAGAATAAAAAGATTCATTTTATAATGCCAACTCCAGGAATGAACTAAGGCTTGAACTTTATATTGACTCCTTTGGTTTCTGTGTGATTGCTGTGTGCGTACAGTGATTGAGGAGAGACGTTTCAGCAAGGCTCCAACTGTTCAATATCCACCCATACATTCCTAAATCAATGATTTCAGTGCTGACTCTGGGACTCTGCTTTTAATGAAGTGATTATCACTTACAGGAATGATAATGAATGATAGTTTATGAATAGTACCTTTTAGTTCCCCTCAGTGATTGTAGACTATAGTTTGTAAGAAAAAAATAAATAAAAACAAGAAAAAAAAATTTTTTTTTTTTATAATACCATAGACTTTTCACCAGAAATCTGCTCTTCTATTGGCATGGCAGAGAGCTAATCTCTGGTTTTGTTTTTGCATTTTAATACAAGGGGCAAGAACAAGAAGCTCATGGTGCTCACGGGAAAGACAGATTATATCAGCCTGCGAGCAGGGTGGAGAGGTATGCATCCTCAACTGGCTCAGCTGCAAGCACTGTTTGGCACAAATTTGTAGCAAAAGCAATATGCCTTATCCAGATATATGAAATAGGATACAACACATCTGAAAGATGCTGATTTTTTTTTTTTTTTTTTTTACCTTTTTTCATAGAGAATAACCTCTAGCAAAATTCAATTTGCTCTTCTCTTCACTTTTTGCTGCCTTTTAAAAAAATTGTATCCTTAGGATTTTTAATAATTGGTCCTATTGCACTTAGTTAATTAAGTATTTTTGATTAATATATTCTGTTCTGGAATCTTTTGCTTAAGAATATTGGATTGTGATTTAATTTCCAAGTTATTGTCCTTCTTGGCAACCTGAGGAATTGGTTTCTAGATTGTGATGTTAATGGGTTTTGGTGACAAGCATTATGGTCCAAGATAAATCACTGTATTGTAGTTAGTAAGCTTTATGTTGTCAAACCACCTCAAATATTACCCCTTAATTAAAATGAAAAATGAAATCAGATAAACTTGATGTTCATGAAAACCACTGGCAAGAGCCAAGTTCAGAGCTAAAGCTCCTAGAAGACCTGGAAATGAAAATGTGCCCAGAAATACCAAAGATACTTGGGTTCTGTCTGTAATAGAGATGCAAAGCAAGGCATGGAGTTCAGTCTTTGAATCTGCTCCTAACCTGGTCTTATCTGGGAATGACATAACCACATTGTATTGGGTTTGTCTGGCTAGGTTCCAGTAGTGGAGGGGCTACAGGGGTGAGAACGTGCTATCATCTGTGAGAAACTGCCAGAAGCTTCCTCCACGTCTGACAGAGCCAATGCCAGCTGGCTCCGAGATGGACCCGCCACTGGCCAAGGCTGAGCCCATCAGTGATGGTTGTGGTGCCTCTAGGATAACAGATTTAAGAAGGAGGCAAAAACTGCTGCACAACAGCAGCTGGGAGAGAGGAATGAGAATATGTGAGAGGAACAACTCTGCACACCAAGGGACAGTGCAGAAGGAGGGGCAGGAGGTACTGCAGGTGCTGGAGCAGAGATTCCCCTGCAGCCCGTGGTGAGGCCAACTGTGCCCCTGCAGCCCACGGAGGAGCAGAGATCCACTTGGGGAAGAAAGGAGAGGTGAGGAGGAAGGAGTTTTTAGGTTTGTTCTTATTTCTTATCATCCTACTTTGTTAATTGGCAATGAATTAAATTAATTTCCCCAATCAGAGTCTGTTTTGCCTGTGACAGTAATTGCTGAGAGATCTCCCTGCCCTTATCTTGACCCACAAGCTTGTCATTATATTTTTTTCTCTCTCTCCTGTCCAGCGAGAAGGGGCAGTGATGGAGTGACTGCAGTGGGCACCTGATGTCCACCCAAGGTCAACCCACCAAACACATACATTGAACCGTTTTGTTTACTGTGGATCACTTCCTATTTTGCAATATTTTCCTTTGGTTTGCTTTTAGATGAGCCGTTTAGAGCTTAAAAGAGGTTGGTTTCTGAGTTAACTTTAATTTTTGTTTGAAGCAATTAAGTGGCTTTAACATTTAAGTAAATGGGAAAAAAAGTGTACCATGGAAAACAAAACATGAAAAAACAAATCTACCTACATTTTTACATCACACTAGAGTCTTCTTTATGGTAGCTGCGTAGTACCTTATCTTAATTTTCTAAGGTGATTGAATTAGATTAGATATCTATACACAGGATGTCTCTTACCATTTCAGGAGAAACCTATCTTAGAATTGAAATCTCTCAATACCCAAGCCAAGTAGAAAACTACCAATACTTGCCTTGTAGAAGATAAGTCAGCAAAGAAAAAGAAAACTGGAAGGGGATTAAATAACTGACTCTAATTTGCTCCTTAAAAATATATGGGAATGTGGTGTGTAAGTGAAAATATATGGGAATGTGGTGTGTAAGTGCTGGTGGCTTTTTTTTCTTCTGCACATTGTTAGGATCAGACTGTCCTTGAGTTGCTAAACACGGAGAAGCAGCAAAACACGACAAGGCAGCTCAGGAAATTGAGAAGGTAATTCAAATAGCACTACTGTCTGAACTACTCAGTTTAATTTTAACGAGTTTTCCAGAAGTTCTAACTCTTCCCTCGTTTACACGTTCTTGCCTCTGCTTCCAGAGTTCAGCCAACAGTACCTGAAACACTGCTGGAAATCTTGTCTTTGTTTTCCTTGCTGAAATTTTTTTTTTCTGAGAAAACCTTTTTCCAGGAGATTTCCTGTCCAACTTCTCAGGTCTTGGCAGCCGGGGTGCTATTAAGAGGCGCTGCATGTGCCAGCTGATCTTCTGATGGAAGTTCTGAAAGCTCTGCGAGATGCAGATTGCAGCTCTCAAGTTTCAAGTTTTAATGATACTTGCGGCCTTTGCAGGCGATAAACTTAGCTCCTTCCGTCTTCAAATTTCCCTGGTGTTATCTGTGTGGTAGTTTGCTAATGATTACTGCATATTTATTTTTGCTCAGCTAACTTCCCCCTCTGTATAGGATTTGCTCTTTAGCACAATATATTCTTCAGAAATTTAGCTGATTTCAATGAGTGACATCAAAATGTCTCACACTGAGCTAAAATTTGAGTTTCTAGGTAAAGAATTCTACTACGTGAATTTCTAGGTAGAGAATTGTATTGGAGAAAAAAAAACCTGTACCTAAGATAAATGGGAATTCTTGTTAGTGCTTTCCAAATGTGAAAACTTACTTCTGAATGACTGAAGGTGTAACATATACTTCAGGCATTTTGGTATTTTTAATATAATTTCAGTACTCCCAAACATGGTCATTTGATATTTTACATTAATTAATGTTGCTCTGCTGTGTGGTTAAAGAATAGGGAAGGTCCAAATAATACAAAAGACCACTCAGAGAAGATAACTGCTGGGGGTTACGTTTGCCTTTGCATCAGTTTTCCTTGAAAACTCTCCTTCACGTAAACCTACAACTGGAACAATATACATCTTCGTCAATGGCTAACAAAACATATTCTGATATTTTTTTTTTCTTTTTTTTTCTTAATGGTGCTGAGAAATCTCAGTTCCAGTTGCAGCTAATGGAAGCTGTGGTAGCTCAGCACTCTTGAAAATTGTTTTTTAAAGAAGAGGCAGGATCTGGCAATGGTACAGTCCAAAAGCCTCTGAGAATACACCTGGTCAATACTGGTTTTCAGTCAAAAAATAACTATCCAAAGCTGTAAATTTTAATTCATAATTTACTGGAAACCCTGATGAAACCTAGTATTTCCCTACACTGGAACTGTGGAAAATAAAACATTAGTAATGACCTCAGTATGAGAAGTTTGACGTTATCTAGCCTCTCCTAATCAAAAATTAACTTCTCTTATATAGTTGATAAACCACAAGAACATACCAAAATTGGATTTTTATACGTTTGTGTAAGCATATAGATGTGTAAACAGATATGTAAGCATAAATATATATGTTTATACATATATGCGTGTGTATATATGGACATATATACAGAATTTTTGGATAATAAATAAAACCTTCCTATGCTGGTAAGGCTTTTGCCACTGTCTTTAAATAATGATTGCAGTCCTTCCTATCCTGAATAAATATTCCAGCTTTATTCATGAGGAAAATATTAATTTAGTGTGTACAACTAGCAGCCTTAAATGGCTCAGTAAATACAAGACTGTAGTCTTATTTCATCTTTTCTTTCTTCTTGTTGTTTTATAATTGAATAGGCTTTATAGATAATTATTCAGTTATGAATTTTATTAGGTTTTTATATCGATTGATGGATTTAGTGTGAGACGTCCAGAAATCCAAAGCTCTTGGACTTCCTATGTTTTTCATATCTGCTAATACATCAGATTTTAAATTGGTGTCTGCGAGCAGTGTGATGGAAGCACTTTCATTCTTATCACTTCTTGTCTGTAAGCTCCTCATAGGCGGCTGTTGAACAGCGTGAGAGGGAGGCGATGAGCTGCTCATGCTCTCAAAGCCAAACACGCAACTCATATTTTCAGATATTTTGGGTGTTGGCCAGCCTTTCTACCAGAGCTAGTAATATTTGCCTGTTGATAGGGCAAAGTTACAGAAAGCCCTCTTAAGCAGAGTGCTTCTCTAGGAGGAATGGAGGTGACAGTTTGGGTGTCAGAGTGGAGAGAAAGGCTAAAACAAGGTTTAAGTATTTAGGAAAATGCAAACAACTGTGCTCCTCTGCTTGCTTGGGCACTTATTGATAAGAGAATCTGTACACAAGGTCTCTTAACAGGATCCTTAGAAACAAAACTCAGTACAAACACAGAACCGAATTGGAGCAAGTGACTCAGTTGATCTCTTCCTTAAAGCCACCGGATATTGGTAGAGCAAAGACGTGTTTGGTGAAGTTGCCCTGAATGACACTTGAACAAAGCAGAGTAATGTGTCACTCTGGGGCCCAGGATGTGCCTGTTTGCCATCAGGATCATGTGTGTTTTGGCTGGCAGGCTGATCCTCGAGAGGATTGGGACTGATGCAGAGCCATCCCACATATTGGGTAGGATGGTACCCACGTGTGATTATACCTTGGTGTTGGCACCCCTTGTAATGCAACCTGCATCATCACTTATAAGTGACCATGTGCATCCCTATTGCACTGGCTACACAGGGACCAGAATTTTTCTAGCCATCTCTTTTCTACTTCTGGGTTTGTCATGGGTGAGAAGCGAAGCAGAAGGGAGATTCTCACTCAAAATCACCTGGGACTTGCTCTTCTCCAGCATAGCAGCAAATGCCCCGCTGACTTGTCCCCTCTGCTCTTTCTCTGGACTTAGGAGGTCAAGAATGCCAAATTTCTGCTGCTAGCCCTCTGCCTGGCCAGAGCTGGGGTTGGCTTTTCCAGTTTGTTCACATTGCTACACGGAACTTGAGAATACAATGGCTTTTGCAGCACTTCTAATGATCAGCGGCTGTGGGCTTCTCTAGCATAGTGCAAAATACTCAAGATAACTCTCAAAACGTGTTCTTCCTAAGCGGACTTTGGTCTAAAGAAACGTATGAGTGGAAACTTGGGTATGGTGAAGGGTGTGTAAAAGTTATCTTGGCTTCATAGGTCAATTTTGTGCATGTCCAGCTAGCGGTATTGGTCTTTCATATTTTCCATAGCAACTTTTACTTGTTTTCCTGCTGTATTCTGTTCTTACTCATCAACACTTTTTTTTAAACTTGTTTTCCTGCAGTGAGTCGCTGCTACACGATGGGCACCAGAGGAACAGCATGCTGTACAAAACCTCGGGCTTAGAAGTTGAGTTGTGTGCTATTTAAACTTCTAGCACTGAGCTTGCAAAGATGTCCTGAACTGACTGAGTGCTGGGTCACCTGCCCAGTGCTCAAGCAAGTTTAAGGGGTGTGAAGCTGGCCCTTCTGTCCTGGGTAACTCATGAAGTCATGCGTCAGCTTCATCTTGAATCCTCCCTTGGTCTCTTCCTTGCCAGGGACCAGCAAATGTCGGGGCTGCCCAGCAGGGACAAGCTGGGGTGAGGCTCCATGGATGGGTGGCAGAACTGGGTGATGCCAACAAGGTCCGCCACAGCCCCAAGGCATGGCAAGGGCTGGGGGCCCTGGGCCGGGCTGGGTGGGGATGTCAGGTGAGGTTGGAGGTTCATTAAGATGTGATGGCTCATTCAGTGGAATTTTTAGGATTTTCAAATGCTTGAGTTTTAGGAGACCAAATACTAAGAACAGCTTGAAAGCTATGTTTTAAAGGCTAGGAGAGTTAGCTTCCTTCTGATTAAAAAAACCGAACAAACCCCTCCCACTCTGTTGAGCACATGCACAGTGAATTTCAGTCCTGCACTGTTAAAAACACACAATTGCTAAATGTCCTGTTCTTTATCTACAATCTGGCAGATGTTGTGGCCTCTGGGATTTGTGGAAATCTTCAGCTGTGGAATGTGCAGCGTTAGCCTCTGTAGGATTTACAGCCACGTTTGTTCTCAAAGATGAAAAAATGTTTCAGACCAGAAAATTTAAAGCCCATATATTAGGCCATTATTTATTTATACATTTCCAAAAGGGAGCTTATCCAAACTAGGACTGACTTTTGCTCTTTTTGAATTATAAAAATGTACAAATCCAAAATATGAATGGGATGAGGGGTCAGGTACTTGTGTGCATAGATCTTGGCATCCAACACACCCTGAGGGGCAGATTTCTCATCCAAGATGAGAGGCTCCCCTGTACCTGCTGCAATCATGGTACCTAATAGTTCAAATTAATGGTTAGCCCTAGGCATGTTATCTCGTTCTGGATAAGGCAATTTTCTAAGACTTTTTACACCACTGAGCAATCCCATTGGTGTGTGGATCAATGTCTCGGTTTGGATGTCAATTTTCTCACAGTTTTAAATGAGGTTATCAGAGCAGGTGGTTTGATTCAGGATCTTATACAGTGTACACTTAACTCCATATAGAAAATAAGCTGATTTTTATGGTGCATCAGTAACCTTTACAGTGCTAGCACTCTTTCCACATGAATTTTTGTTTGGAAACAGATTTTTGCTAGACTTTGGGTGATGCAGAAATATGGGCTCTGTAGAGCTAGCGTGAAGCTGTACAAGCTTTTCCGTAATTAGCTGAGTGATAACTGAGCAGTTAAAAATTGAAAATACAAAACATTTTAATGCATATTCACATGGGATGCTGTTCGTATCAGTCTGGTCATTAAAAAGTTGGTTCTGTCAGTATCTAAAATCGGAGAACAACGTATTTGTTATCATTCATGAAGCCTCAGCAGCACTAAGTGCTTCCTGTGGAGCCCCAGCTATTCCTGCAGAGAGTCTCTGCTCTGCTCCCTTGTAGTTTGTCTGTAATAGAACTAGAGGAAAAAAACATGCTCGTCTCTAAATTTTACAACCAAAGTACATAATTGGTTGCATGGCTGTGCTTTGTGAGGAATGCATTAGGGATTTCCAGCAGCCGTGTCCCTTGCAATTTGATTTTTCTCATATTTCTCATACATCTCTTGCAGACTGGCTGTTCTTTTGCAGTAGCCTGCCATGTTGTGTGCTTCAGAGCCACCCGTCATCGCCTCTCCGCACTCCGAATGCGAGTGTTAGAAGGCTCATTGGGATGTCTCCAAAATTGCTGTGGTTTGGTCAGATGCGTTTGCAAAAACCCATCAATTTCCATGCCTTCAGCGTTAGTGGCACAAACTAACCTTCACCAAATATTTAATGTTCCCCAGAAAAACTACTTTTGTATCGTGCTTTTCTCTGGGACCATGTTATTCCATTTTACTATTTTGTGCTTATCCTCCTTTCCTCTTGTTGTTTTTTTTTTTTTTTTTTAATAAACTGTGCTAGTATCACGCTCAGCCTTTTTCTGCTTAAACATTCATAGGACAGAAAATGATTTGTAGAACTATAAAGTGCTATAATACGGCTGGTGAACAACCCAAAAAAGGTAACTACTTTCAGAAAGCAGTACAGAGAATACATATAGAAAAACAATGACTCTCATTATAAGATGCACTTAAAATTCCACTTTTAATATATTTTCCTACCTTCGATCTTTTTTTTTGCTCAACCCTTTCCTGGAAAATATGTAATTCTGTAGCTGCTTTTTCTCATTGCAGTAATATTACTTAGAAAACAATCTTCTTGCATGTCCTCTAAGAAATGTGGCAGAGATCCTGGTAACATTTATTGAAGTTTTCAGGGTAATTGAGCTTTGATGGAGCATAGACATAGAAATAAGCTGGACAACTGCCAGGAGCCATTTCTTAAGTGCAAAGAGGTATTTGCAGTTTGGGGAAGTAATACACACGGAACGCGCATAGTATAGCAAAAGCTGACAGGATAAATCCTGGTCAGCAGCATTATCTTCACATGAGGTTAAAATTGGGATTTTGTATAAAGCAGTTCTAAATGACTTTTAAAGAAATTAAAGAATGAAACATTGACTAGTTTCTTTATTACTCCAGAATTTGAGCTTATTATAGTCCTCTAGCTATAAATGTAGTGCTGTTCTTGGCTTCTTACTCTACTGAAGGCTCTGTTATCTGATTATTTTTTTTTAATTTTTTTTTCTTTTAATCTTCCTCCCTACCTTCCATCAAAGGAGGACTGACCTTCTGTTAAGGTCTGGAACTGAAGGGAAAAAAGTGCTGTTACCATTTAACTACCTCTCAAGGATCTAACAATGAAGTTGGAAGCCCAAGTAATTACATTGAAATCTGCTAGCCACGATTTTCATAGATGGCCATAAATTGTTGCTGCGTTATTGGAGAAATGTGATTTGAATGCACAAACCAGCACTGGGCCAACAGCGTGAATGCTGTGGACGTGTATAATACGTACAGCACTGGTGCTTGCATCAGTTAATGATCAAAAGAAACCATCGCATTTCTGAGCGTTTATTGCCCAGAGTTAGTAAGAGAGAGGCCTTTGGCCACAGTGACCACAGCCTGAGTTAAGACGCTGAGAAGAGACCACTGCTCGGATTTGGCAAGGTACTTCCCATTTTTCTGCTTTCCTCCTTAGGAAGATTACAAAGATTTGCAGCAGGATCTGTTTCTTCATCTCAAGAGTATTGTTTGGCACAGTCTAAACTGCTAGGAATTCATAGAATAGTTAGGGTTGGAAGGGACCTTCAAAGCCTGTCCAGTCCAACCCCCCTGCAAGAAGCAGGGACATCCCCAACCAGATCAGGTCACTCAGAGCCCCATCCAACCTGGCCTTGAATGTTTCCAGGGATGGGGCATCCACCGCCTTTCTGAGCAACCTGTGCCAGTGTTCCACCACCCTCAGTGCAAAAAATTCCTTCCTTATATCTAATTGAGATCTACCTCCCTCTATTTTAAAACTATTCCTCCCCATCTTATCACAAAAGGCCCTGCAAGAATTTCTCCTCATCTTTCCTGTAGGCCCTTGTCAGGTACTGGAAGGCCACTATAAGGTGTCCCTTGGTCCTTCTTTTCTCCAGGTTGAACAGCCCCAACTCTCTCAGCCTGTCCTCACAGGAGAGGTGCTCCAGCCCTCTGATTATCTGTGTGGCCCTCCTCTCCACAGCAGAAAAAGGCTGGAGAGAGCTCTCGTACTGGGGTGTGCCGTAGTTTGTGGTGTTTGTGGGATCAGGGCTCAATGCGAATGCTGCAGTGGTTTTCATTCACAGGGCATTCTCTACTGACAATTTGTGGCTGGATTAAGACCAGTTTGAGCCATTTAGGTTGTATAAAAGGGACAAATCTCAAATCTCATAATAATATTGATAATTCTCACCAGGCACGTTCTCCCCTGTTCCCGGCACATACCTGCAATCCAGCTCTTATGACTCTTGATTTGTAACAGCTGATGGATTATCTTCTGGTTTGCTAATGCATTTTGCCATCTAAATCTGGGTCGGGGGAAACTGGCAGGCACGTACTACTTGCACTACCCTGAATTAGTAGAGCTACTCATTGCATAGTTACTTGGTAAATCCTTTACCTTTTTCCTTTATGTCTCTTTCCCCTCTGGAGAAACAGGGTATTTATGATAAAAAGCACTGCAATTCTGATATTTGTTGGTGTAAGTAACGATCTGCTAAGTTTCTTTCTGACATGCAAGAATTCCAAGGATGGTTATTGCTCTTGATTAATGGTGAGCTCCAACCTGGATGTACAAAAAGAGATTTATTCTGCAGTCCTACATTTGTGAGTGCTGTGAGTGCTTCCAAACAAGCCTGTCACATTTTTTTTTTCCCCTCCTGTTGCGTTGCTCATGTAAGAGGAGCTCTTTGTAAACATCTGCAAGCATCCTGCTTCAGAGCTCCCTTTGAGATCTCCTGGGCTGGAAAGGCTGCGAAAACTTGACAGGGTGGCAGCGGGTGATTTAGCATCAGTATTGCCTCCCAGGCTGAGAAGTATGTTCTCAGAGGTTTTGGTGCTCCCTTTGTTTTTTCTGTCTCCATGTGTTTTCTGTTATACAGGCTCTCTTGAGGAAAGAAGCTAATTTTTTTTTTTTTTTTTTTTTTTTTTTGTGGCTGTTACCAGTTTATTCGATAGCAGGGACAGCCAACTTCCAATCCCATGGCTGTAGCTCTATACATTATTCAAGAGCAAATAAATAAGTCCATACAGTGTATATTCAAGGGAGGCTGCAGCTCTATAAAGCATTCCCAGTCTCAGACAAACCCAGAGATGTTTTCTGCACAACTGTAGTCAGAGGTGAAAGAAAATAAGCACTTAAACAAATCTAATGAAATTCTATTACTTAAATAGCCTAATTTTTCCTTCTGAATTTGTTGTATTAATATAATTTTGAAAGTCTGATGGGGATGTTTTAGTCAGGTCTGCAGTACATGTAGCTCACTAAAGTCAATCCAAATGGAATATACTCTGTAATGTATTTGCTGAATAACAACGCAGAGGTTTTGTGTCTTTTGTGTGTTTGTGTCAAGATGGAAAAAAGGGAGATGTGTTCATATCCCAGTAACTGCCACACATCTAGTGAGAAAGGACAAAAAATTTTAGGTCTGTTTGCTGAGCACACCTGGCTTCCACACTAATTTCCTTTAATGGTAGACACTCATTTGCACGATACGCTATTGCGTAGTCTTCTCTGCAGACCATTCCAGTCTACAGAGAAAGGCTTATCCGGGACTGCCTCCCAGCTTAGAATTACAAAGCATTTTTCTGTGCAAATGCATAAAAATCAGATTTCAAAATCAATGTGTACCTTCTGTAAATTCTCTCCCTGTGCATGAATTTCACGTATTCCGAACAGTTGGGTGAGGAAAAGCCCCCGCTACGGTACGATGGAGAAATGCCACAGTGATAGCATAAGTTATTTGTTGTAAGTGAGGCCTGTAGTGTGGCGTGTGAGGGTGAGGACACAGATGGGTTTATTTTGCATTAGTCCATAAACCTTCATTTAGCATGAATGTACAGTATCTTAGAGTACAACAACAGCACGGCTATTTGAGGAAATGGAGACGGCATTTGCATACTAACAATAAAGAAGGGATAAACACCATTTCACTGCAAGGCAGAATTAGGAAGAGAAACAGCAAGTGTAAATTAAATGATTAGAATCATTATTTCCGAGCCATTTAGGATTTCTTTTCATTGGCAGGCACTTCTAGCCCGCTTTTATGCAGCAGGGAGAAACACGCTGCTTCTGTGTAGCTTGTTATGTTTCCTCCTACCTCCTGAGAGGTGCCTTCCGGGCATTTTATAAAACTTGGTTGGGATTCTGAGATACGAGCTATTGCTTGCGATGTGGGAAAACCACAAAATATACAGTGGTAGCCGGAGGCAGAGGCGAGGATGAAAGCTCTCTTAAAGAACGTCGGATGCTGTCATTCATGATGTAGAGCAAAAGAGCTGGAGTGCTATGGTCCCGTGTCTTCTGTCGGGCTAGCTGGTGATAGATTAGTGTTTTCCTTTTTATCTCTTTGATTTTGTGTTTTGATTAAGACAAAACATCGTTTCTCTTAATTTGGGGGGAGGTCATATAGCTTGATGTTCTGACTGAATGCATAATGCCTTTATCTTCCTTTCTATGCAGTTATGGGCTGTGGTGGTAGGGTTTTTTTTTTCTTTGTGGGGTGGGGTTTTTTTGTTTTTTGTTTGTTTGTTTTTATATATATATTTTTTTTTTTTTAAATCAAAGTGTCTATGTTTACTCTTCCAGTACTTTCTGTAAGCATCTTCATTTGCTAGAGGGCGTTAGAAACCAAACATAAAAGCCCACCAAAACAGTCTAAGTAAATTCAGATTTCTGTTTGAATGAAAGTTTACAGACTTTTAAAAACAGGTATTTACTGTCTTCTAGTTCTCTGGGGATGGTGACTCTGTCAAAGCTATACATGTGCATTCAGAATGAATGAAAAACTTTGGTATAGATCACAAATGTATTGACTGCAACAAGAGTTGCATAGGTCTTCTGGAAAGAAGTGAGAGTCTAGGTAGTTATTCCAGTGCTGTCCTGCCACCTTGACCTCAGAATAACAAACAGGCTCATTAATGGTGTCATTGGTTATGAAAAGCCCAAGAACTGTGTGGACTAGTGTGCAATGGGTCATGTGGTACTTATAATAAAAAGTGAAGGTGGAGAGGAGAAGCCTTGCACCTAGAGGTCCTGCTCTTGCTAAGAGGCACAGACTGAGCCCGTTACCTTGGAGACCTTTCTTCACAGGTCTTACCTTTAGGTCTGAGCAGGCATTGTTGAGCTCTAAACATATCTGCACACTGAAAGACTGTTAAAAAGGATTCTTTATTCCCCACTTTGTGATGTGTCCTTTTTCAGTTACGATACAGAAGTGTGCAATAAACTACTTCTTTTTGTGCACAAAGGAGTACAGTTTGGGTCTCTGCTCTTTTCCCTAAGAGGCTGACCGTTGTGTACCAAAATGGAAAAGTTAGTTTCAGCTGTAAATAAATTTGATCTGCTTCTGAGAATACATTTAAGGTACACAATGTGTCTTAATTGTAATTATTGCAGGTTGCCAATCCAACCTGCGCAGCATTCATGTCGCCAGTGCTGACTTGAATACTTCTAATAGAGTATGCCAGCCTGTGGTGATAGACACCAAGCCCTGCTGAGGTTCCAGGCTTTTCCGTGAATAATACTGACACCCGTGGTGAAGAAAAGGACTTGAATCACCTTGTTAGTCAAACAGATTGGTATTTTGCTGTTATTTCCACAATATTAGTGGCTCATGTGGTCTCTCCATTGACTTATTCTCCATCTATTGGGTCATGTATAATCTTAATTCTGGTTAAAAACAAACAAACAAAAAGTTGTGTTAATTTAAAAAAAAATCAAAGTATTTTAGTCATGCTGAGTTTCTGAAAGAGTTCTTGAGTTGTCTGCTACTGTCAGTCTCGCTCCTGTTGAATCACCTTGTATTATTCTCCTCTACAGATAATAATTCTTTACCCATGAGAATTTGTTTTCATTTTGTTCTGAAATGAAAACAAGGAGCAGAGCAGCTGATTTGGATTATATTGATTAAAATTTATTTTTCTTCAATAAAGTCAAATAGAGTTTTCTCACAATATTAATTCTGTGGTGACACTGAGGGCTTCATGTAGGAGGGACAGAAGATAAAACACAGTACAAAAAGGTACAGTGTTAAATTCAACATACTTAAACAGAATTCTCCATTCAACTAATTCCTAAATATATGGTGACAATACCTTCTGAGTGTCTGAGTTACTATATTTCTACAGAAGAAAGAACCGGCTGAATCCCCACATGTCTTTTTGCACTGTTTTTACAAGTCGGGAATGTATAAACATCCCTCATTTAGAGTGAGGAGCAAATATTTAGCTTAAATTCTAAAATTTGCAAATTTTTCTCTGAAAATTTTTGCATTAGTTGGACCTTATATCTATATTTCTATGTTCAAATTAGCAACCAAGGTGAAAAGAAAAGAGATAAAGAGGGAAGATTTAAATTGACCAGTAGTATAAGAATGAAGTACTTCGGATACCAGGGATATTGAATTAAGTCTTAAGTACAATTTAATTTCATTTTCTTCTTTTAATGTTTTATGACCTACTTGGACATTACTGAATGTAGAGAAGGTACATGGCGTTTTTTTTTTTTTTTTGAGTGAGTTCTGCAATATCTGAGTTATATATTCTTATCTGTGCAAAGGTCATTGAGTCAGGACTTTCTCACAAGGGCACCCTGATACTACATGGAAAGGAATTTGAAATAAGCACTTAGAATAAAGATAAGCTACGTTATCTCAAACACTAAATTAAAATATGGGTTCTCCTACCACCATGCATAAGGTGGTCTTCCTGTCTGTCCTTTTACAAGCCTTAAATTCTGTGGTGGTTTTTCTTTTTGTTTGTGTGGGGTTTTTTGTTGTTGTTGTTTGTGAGGGTTTTTGTTTATTTTGGTTTGGTGGGGTTTTTTTTCCCCCCTTTCCTAAGTCGTTGAAATTGAAGATTTCGTGAGAGCATTCATTTAATGTCTGCCAGCTGGGACCTCAGGAGCTTTCTGGGTTGTATCACAATTTCATCCTCGGGCTTTACTCAGACTTTTTAGCACAATTCCACATGAATTCGAACCGTACTATCGCACCAGTCAGCTGAACTGCTGTTATTAGCTCTTGTTCGCTGCCTGGGTTTGCTCTGCAAATGGAGCCTGTGATGCATTGTACTTCGGTCTTGAACCATTTCCACTGTGAGTTTTCAGGATGCAATTTCATCATGGAGCACCAAAAGTGAACTTTCCTTTAAGGTGAATGCTTAAGTTTGGCTGACTAAGTCACTGTCATCTAATGGGGAGATTTCAGCCTGTTGCCCATGAAGAAAAAAATACCTTTGACGAAATGATTGTGTAGGAAATGGTGTATGATAAATGTGTGTAAATATGTTTTTAAAAAAAAAAAAATAAAAATCAGGATTTCAGAGCTAGTCCTAGAGTCTTAGATCCAAAATGTAATTAATTTCATAAATATTGTTTTTTGATGCCCTTACTAAAAATGAAATAAAAGTTAATTAAAATATAATTTGAAAAGGAGCCTGATGCTTTAGCAAAGCACTGCAGAGCCACTGGTGGCAGAACTGCTGGAAAAGTAATAATGCCTGTTGATGAGATACTGGTTTTCTCCAGCTGTGCTGTTTTCACTCCACTGCTAGGAGTAGATGCTTTGTTTCCTCTGGGGTGATACAACTTGATGTAAAAAGGAAGTCATAAACTGTAACATAGGATACTGAGAATAAGGAATTAGCAGACAGTAAGCTGCTAAAGGCTGTCAGGGTCTATAAAATCAGAGTGGAAATGGTATTTATTGACATTTGTTTTATTTTCAATGGCTGAGGACAGGAAATCCTTACAAGCTACCAGAATCCTAGTTTTACACTCTATTTGGAAGTGTGAGTGCTTCCATGAAGGATGTATCTTTGCAAAAAATTCAGAAGTGATGATAAGACTGCCTGAAGAGTGTTTCTGATACGTGCAAACAGTCTGCACGTAGCTAAAATGGAAATTTTAGAAACATTGCCTATTAATCACCGGACAAAAGTTAGCTTTGTGACCATTTTGTACTGATTCTGGTACTTCACTGCTGCTGTTACTGTCTTCAAAAAAGTCTGCTAATATCTCTTGGCTGCAGTTGGGTTGAGCAGATGCAAAAGAGGAAAGCTGGCACGCTGTCGGTGCGCTTGAGAGGTTGCAGATATTCTATCACTAATTTACACAGAGGGCAATAAAATGCAGGATTTGGGGGTTTCTGTGTATTTTTGGTGTGGATCTTTTAATATTGGGAAGATACTTCAATTTGCAGGATGAAAACTGGTATACAAATAAATAACTTAAAACAAACAACCCAGAAAACTCCTGTGCTTCTGAAATATTTGAAATTTTATTCAACTCCACCCTTTTTGCCTTGGGAATCGAGGGACTGATTGTGCTCATTGGTCCCAGAACAGCACTGAATAGTTTTAGATCTGCTTCAAATTTTGCCCAGCTGTTCACAGTTCAAAGAGCGAGTCTCTAAAGCACCATTTCTGGTGTTCTGGCCACATCTGTGTCTTCATGCCCAGAGCCTCACCGAGGCGAACGCAGAATTGCAAAGTGAGTGGCCTCTGCAATCCCTTTGAGTTATAATGTGTGTAGCTCTACCATTACGTGTGTGGGGATGCTGTCATTTTTATTTCAGTAAAAATATTGTTATTATCCAAATTGTTCATTTTGGATTTGGAGAACAAATACATATCTGAAAATACTTCTTTTTTTTTTTTTTTTTAAAAGTTGTTTAATAAGCAGTGCGTTTCCCCTCAGGGGACACGTAAGGGGATTAATGTCCTGTATTCTACATCTCTGCATAAATCTCTCTGGGAAGTCAAAATTGATTCACTACAGTCATGGTTATGCCCTGAAATTTCACTGAAAAACACTGTAGTTCCTAATCTTGCTGTCCACATTCACCATTCTAAAAGACTGAAATAAGATTGTATTATCTCATTGGGACCAATTTTCTATTGTCATATTTAAGCACTACAGAGGTTTTAACAATTTAATAGCTATATTTCACTCCTTAACAAGAGAAACACCATAATGTTTCTCATCCTGTTACGAGTGCCCCTCTCCTGGTGCTCTGTTATTAAATATAGATTAGCTTTCCTGGGAAGAAAAAAAAGTGCTATCTTGTAGGGATGTTTTAGATCTTTCTTATTGTTCTCCTAAATACTTTGCAGAACTTCCTCTCCTATTCTAATCCGCAGCACGATCATTTCTATTTTGAATACTTAAATGCTAAATAACACTGTTTAAATAACTTTTTGATTAAAGAAGCCAGAACTCTGTGCAATGCTTTCTACCCATCTCCCAGTGGCTTCTGCCCAAAGGTTATGGGAGCCGAGCACCCTGCTCTTCTGTGTCCCTGGGAAAATACGTATCCAGAAGAGGAGACTGGATCCTTCTTCTATAACGGAGTTAGAGAAATTCTAACCGTTGGACTGAATTATATTGGTTACAGTGAATAATAATTTCATTTTAATTATGTTCTTCATGTAGAACAGAAAATCAGAGCTAATAGCATGGAGCACTTTTTTTTGGCCTTCAGCCTTTTTACACTTAAGCTCTGTCAGGTAATGAACAGGAACATTCTTTTCAAATACAGACAGTGTTTAACGAAGATGCATAATAATTTGCCTATTGCAAAAGGAAACTCAATACGAGAGATGAAAAGTAGCATTTTTCCCATCTCTCTCTTTCCTTTTTTTCTTCTTTTTTTTCTTTTTCTTTTTTTCTCAATTCATGAATAGCAATCACCTTAATCTTTAGCCTGGTCATGCATCAATTGCTAAGCAGAGTTCTCTTCTGTACGATTGAAGGTTTGCTGCTGCTGCTTTTGGAGAGAGAGAGAACTCTGTCAAGAGATGTTATTGCCTTGAAATAGAAATAGTCTCAAACTTCTCTTGGTGGGCCACAACATTGTGTCCTTGTTGAAAACACTCATATTTCTGAGCAAGGGAGGAGTGAGATCAGCTTCACATCCTTGCCCTGCTTCCAGTTTGTTTTTTTTTTTGTTTATAATGACATGTCAAGCTCTTCTGGCTATCACACATTGAAATTATTGTCAATAAAGTTTGTCACCGTGGAATGGTGACGGTACCATTCTGCAATAAGACTTCCGAAAGTTATACACCAAGAGACACAGAGCCTCTTGCCTGTAACACTGACCAACAGCAATACGGAAAGAAGTACTAGGATATTTGAAATATGCGTATCGTGTTTTGGTAGGCACTGATCGAAGTCTAGCTATGTAAGATAGAAATGCTAACATTTCTATGAATAATATGATATATCATCCTTTTATTTTAGAACTAACCTTTTGAGTTAAACTTTGTGAGTTTCATTTTGCATGACTTTCGAATGTGCTTTTTCTTCCTTTTTTTTTTTTCTACTAAGGCAGGAAATCTTTTGTGTTTCTGTTTACCTATACAGTTGTGTAGCTTTCAGCTTTAGATAGTCTGAGTGAGCAGCTGACCTTTGTCTTGCAAAGGAATCAGGATTTTTAGAATGGCTCCTTCCCCTTTCCTGCCCCACACCCCCCCCTCCCCAAAAAAAAAAAAAAACAACAAAAAACCCAACCAAAAAATCCCCAAACCCAAAAAACACCAAAACCCAACACACCAACCCAAAACTCCAACTCCTCCATTTCATGTCAGTGGGAAACGATTGCGTCGTAAATCTATTAGTCAACTTGGAAAGCGCAAGCTAAAGTTTTGTTCAAAGACATAATGCTTAGAAAATTGAATAGTGCACAGTGCTTTGTGGGAAAAAAAAGGAGTGAAAGGTATATTTTCTATTCTATTTCAATGTCTGTACTTCTCAATAGGTTGTGGCTGCCAGCTGTTTCTCAATCGCCTTTTCAGGAACAGGAGGACTTTTACTCTGCTGTCCATAAAAATATGCCTCTGCCGTTGCTACTAAACTTTATGTAAGCCATAAAATTTCTTTTGGCTCCGACTTGAAACACAAGGAGAATGTTTGCACAATGAACATCCGACATTGTCAATGGTAATGTGTAATGTCTGTTGGCAGAGTTGTCTGTAAAGATTTTTAGCCAGCCAAATGTTACTCCTATTTCACTCAGAACTCGTATCTGTCATGGGACAGGAAGAATAACAGGTTGTATTAAAATTGGCTACAGGCAGTTTCAATTTTTTTCCTGTTGCTAGCCTTTTGAGTAACTTCTGGAAGCAATTATATATATTAAAAATGTTATTTTCAAGCCTTCTTTAGCTGATTGTGGATAGCAGAGTGCTCTACTGAAACTCTTCTGGCAATTAAAGAAAAATATTTGTACACACATGTACAAATGCATGTATTTATAAATGTTTGAGATATACCTTAACGGATATCTTCAAAGTGATATGCTAGGTCTTTAACAAAAATGCAGAAAGGAACGGTCAAGTATTGCAATTTGATTCAATTATTGTAACTGTAGATATTATTAATATGTCAGAAACTGGTGAAATTAATTTGGACTATACTTGGAATAGACATCTCAAGCTTCATAACTGATAGTGTGCTAAAAACATCTTATTTTAGTAGATATCAAAGCTCCACATAGCAAAAGAGAAGAAACAATCTAATAATACTTTTTTTCTTCTTCTTCTTTTGTCATCTTTTATCTTGCAAGGCTTCAGTACTTGCTGTTGTGAACCACATAGATGCAATATTGTGCACTGATCTATATGTGCACCCGTTTGTGCAGAATTTCCAATGTTTGGATGGTATGAATATTTTATATCCTTCAGATTTTTAACACAATTATAAGCAAGACTTGTAGTCTGTGCTCAAGTAGTTGCACTAATTCACATGTGGGGTTTTTTGTTTGTTTTGCTTTAATAAGAAGTTTCAAGAATTTTTGAGAATTTTCACTCAAGATATTCAAATGAAAGGGGAGTTCGTTAAGGGGACGCCCGGGTATAAAGTTAGTCATTATTCTATATGGCACTGTGGAGCAGACTATTGAACAGAGATATTCTGCGACAGGTTTTTCTGAATCTAAACAATATCAAAATGCCTTTTCCAGGCTTGAAGAACATTTGCATAATATATGGAAGTAACAGACTGGAAGAAATTTAGTAGTGGAATGCGTCAAGAATCAGTTCTGGGACTAATTAAAAATATATTTTCAAGAATGATCCTTGTGTAGATACTGTGCTGATGAAGTCTGCTGCACATGAAGACAAGAGGCATTGTCAGTACAGAAGAGTATTAGAACATCATACGCAAAATAGATTCATAAGAACTGTGAGAATGAAAGTAAATAAAATCTACTAGTTCAAAAAGCAGACCCATGCATATGAGAAACCCTAGTGATAACTTCTGCAAGGTGAGAACTCATCCAGTGGGAAGGCTTTAGTTATACATATTGATCATAAGATGGCTATGGTTACTTGAGTGATAGAGCCATAAAAAAGCAAATGCAACCTTTCAAAGCTCTGCAAATTACTTCCAATAGAGAGGAAAGTATGCTAACATTGTAATTGCACAAAGTGTTTTTCAGCTGGCTGTTAGTGCACAGTCCTGGTCACTTACGCTCAACATAAAAATAAAATCGAACAAAAAACCCACCTGATACCAAACCTGGAGAAGGGTTGTCAGGCACATCAGGATTTTAGAGCCTTCCTCATAAGACAAAAAAATAAGGTAGGCTCCCTTGGATCAGTCATCCAAAGCCGAGATCCTTTCATAAATATGCCAGGGAGGTAAACAGCATGGAGGGAGAAAAATTAGTTCAACAAAAGTTGAATATGAGTCAAAGAATATGTGGCTATAAAATTACTCTGTACTGAGAGTTCAGGTGAGGTTCCTCACCACCAAGGCAGTCGGGTCTGGGGTAGAGGGAAGGTAGTAAATGATCCTGGTGACTCTTGATGCTTTTTCCAGCTGTGTGCTCTTAGGAGTGCTTAGCATCATCCAAACAGGAGGAAGAACCCAGACAGTTTCGCAAGACACACAATAGTCCAGCTTTATGTGGACTTTGGAAGTAACGCCTAATTGGTTTGTCTAAGAGGGAAACATGCGTATCCCATCTCATAACAGCCAGTAAACAGAGCTGGTGTGCACTTTCAAGTTGGTGTTCTGAAATAGCAGTTGCAGGTGCTGTTTTAAAGCATGGAGAAGGTTGTATCTTTGTGCTGAGCTGTGTGGTGTGCAAATTTCTTTTTTTCTTTCTATCCTAGCATAGGCTTGTCTTGTTGTAAAGGATTCTGATTTGTATTTTTTCTAGTGTCCTATGAATGCATAGTAATCCTCGCTTTCTTGCTGCTTTTCCATATGCTTTTCACTATTGATGTACTCAAAACATCTCGCGATCACGAATGAACATCAACTTCTTCTGTTCTCACAAGACTCCTGGGCTAAGTACACACTCCTGGTCCCTCAGTACACAACTGAGGGACCACAATGGAGGATAAATTTAACAGTTTATCTATGATTTTCCCCAGAGAAAGTCAGGAATTCAAAGTGCATTTCAGAATCCTTACTTGGTGTCCTACCCTGTAGGCTATTCTTTCTTGTTTAAAGAGGTGAGCGTTTACTATGGTGGAGGAAATTAGCAATAGATGGCCAGTACAGGTGTTATAAACAGGAGTTAAATTTTGAATATATTATCCCACAAAAGAAGACGGACATATCAGCCAATGTCCCCTAGGTCTACCAGAGCAGCAAACCAGACATTTGACCATGTAGTCATTGCTTGCATTTAAAAAATGCAATTGTATAGATATTTTAGGAAGACATCAATCTATATAACCTTTAAAGGAACTTTGGACACAATTCTGTATGGTGGTTATGCAAGGTGTTGAATATTTTTACATCTGATCTCATTATTGAGTTTATGGTTTCTGGAAAGTTATTGAGAAGCGTGCAGCAACATCACCTGCCTATGGAAATAGTGGCATTGACTGAACCTTGCCTTTATTCCACAGAAGAGAAGAAAACCTGAGAAAATAAAAACAAAGTGCAGGAAAGAAACATGTTCTGAACATGCTGAATAGTAAAGTTAATTTAGGTAAATAATCAGCACTGCAAACCCATATATGCATTCAGCCACCACGCTATTCATAAGGGAAAACTTGAGCCCAAAAGCTTTGATCTGTCTTGAGCTCCTCCCCTGTAGTCAAGAAATGAGCAATTGTAAAAAATGCTTTGTAACCAAGAACTGAATCACTGATTTTAAAAACAACAAAAAAGCATAAGCAGCTCACACACTAGCACTCACTACTGTGCTCTTACACCTGGGCAAGCAGTGGGATTTTTCACATAATCAGGTGTAGTTGTCTTTATTTTGTGCACTTCCACATGTGTGTGCGTGGGTGGCTCGTACGGACAGGTAGGCCGGAGCCAAATCCCCCGATTCAGGCACTTCTGCGCTCTGGAGTGTTCAAAATCCAAATCAGGGCTTTACAGCTTGAGCCTTTCCCTAATATTTATTCAGATCTCTGATAAATGTAGTACTTTAGAGCTAATTCCTGCTCATAATGTAGCCGTTGTTCAGTCGTGACTACAGCGTATAAATACCAGGCGTTCATCTTTGAGCCTGTAGACATTTAAACCTCTGCCTTCCTCAGGGCTTTATTTATTTATTTACGCCTTTGCTTGTTTGATAGATGGAAGCAGATAAACGTTTCTTAACTGCAGATGTCTCATTAGTTTTTGCTTTTAGTATCATCTGTCATAAGACAGCAAACAATGGGGTTTTTTTGCACATTTGTGTGTCTGCATCGTGTTTTCACTTAGAGCTGCTTCTGTGTTCTCACAGGTGAGGTGATACATAAATACAACCTTATCCTTAAATACTGCCTTCAAAGAAAACGCCTTTATTCTATAACCAGAGCCCTATCATCTTGTCATTACAGCCCCACTGTTTTCGAAGAAGCCAGCTTGTTCTGTGATGTAGAAGGTGGGGACTGGGAAGCTGGCTCTGCTAAGCCTTGCCTAATGCAAACTGCTTTAGTATGCACATCACATCATGCCGGCTATACTGCAGGGAGCAGGCAGTTATCGCACAAGCGTGCATCCTCAGAGCCAGGATAAACACTCCGTTACTCTCCCTCTAAACTGCTCTTCTGGGAGGGAGGGAAAATAAATAGCGAGCGAGAGAGGTGTTTCAAGTAACCTTTTAAAGAAGGAAGCAGCAGCCAATAGAACCTTTCTTTCTATTTTTTTTTCTTTTTTCTTTTTTTTTTTTTTTTTTTTTTTTTTTTCTCCTCCCCACTTCTTGCTAGAGAAATTCTTGTTACCTCAGCAATTAAGGAGAAGAGCCAGCATCTAGGGTTCCGGGCTGTGAGGGGGAGTAGCAACTTGTACCAGGTAGGAAGCCCTTTTGACATCCTCTTTAATTCGCGCCGCTCAGTTACTACTCGCGATGTTGCTCTACGGTGGCTGACTTCTGGAGACCTTGTGTCTGCCAGTCACCGTTCCCAGACCGAAAGAGACCTCGGGGAGCTTTAATTGCCAGTGACCTTCAGGGGATTTCTTGGAAAGGCACTGGCACTTAGTGCTGTAAAGCAAAGCAATTTCTGCTTTGGTCTGACTGCCGGGAGGTGTGCGTGTAGCATCAGGATGCAGCTGGGTGAAACTGCAGCTGTTACACGTCCACGAAACCCTGTCATAAATGAGTAAAAATTAGCCATTTTATAATAACTGAAGCAGCTGCTCTGCATTTTTAGCAACACAGCTGTATTACCTTCCAAAACTTATTACCATAAATTCTTTCTGTGCTGGAGAGCAAGCAGATATGCTTTGGTGTATTCCAAGTTATTTTGACAGTTGCCTACTATGTTTTCTTAGTCACTTATGCATATTTTATCAAGACTTTTCTGAACTTTCCTGAGGCAGCCACGTCTTACATGGCAGATTTAATATTCTTGCTAACAAATAATTAGCGTTATAATTGTAGAGCTGGTGACGATATTCGCTTTACAGTATTGCCTACCGAGAGCCTGTGGGAGCACAGGCGTCTCCTGCAGCGGTGGAGGGTTGGGGTGGGATGGAGCCCTGGGGCACCTCCGCTTGTGTTAGCTGCCCCAGTCTTGCAGAAGGGCAGAGGGGGAAGTGAGGAGGAGGAGGAGGAAGCTGTATCTGGGCTTTGTGATCCTGTTGTGCAGCATTTTCTTCCTCGTAGTTTTTATTTGTGTTCATGTACAGAATGAATTGTTTGGTGACATCTATTCAACCTTTTTGTACTCTGGCATTGACATGACTTAGTGAGTTTATTAAAAGCAAGATTAGGATTTGCATGGAAAGAAGAAATAACTTCGGAGCTTAGAAGTCAATCCTGCAAGGGTCACCATGATGCCTACAAGGCACTTGAAGTTTCACTGTTTGACCAATTTAAGTTGCTATCTTCTGAGCAGTAAGGGAGTCTGAGGCAAACTTTTGCAAGCTTTGACATTCTCTCCTGTAAATCAGACCAAGTCAATTCTTAAGGATAAATAAATATATATATATATATTTAAAGTGTAAGCAGTGGTGTGAGCAAGTATAGTGCATCTAAGGATTCAACTGCTTGCAAGAAAACCTGAAAACAGTGTTCAAAACAGCCAGAGCTTAGGTACCACTGCTGTAATAAAGAAAAAAAACCACAACTGATAGTAGTAGAGCTCTCTTGGATGATTGTATCCACACAACCTCTTCTTGTCTGTAATTGCTCTATGCAGAAATAGCTCCATATATATTGTTTAAAGGTATCTTGTGACTCTTATCTGTAGGAAAAACTACTGAGGGTGTCTAAAGCCACAGCCTTTTTTCTGATGAGTATAATGGAAAAAACAATTCTTAGAAAATGAGAATATTATCTGATAGCAATAAAACGTAAGGAGGTAAAAAAAGAAACAGCTTTGAAAATGATAGCTGTGAAATAAAGGTGAGATGGAGTTAGTGACCAGGGCTGGTTAGAGGACCTGGCAGCAGGTGAGAAGAGTTTTATCCTCTGTTTCATCTGTTCTGAGAAATTCAGTGCTTCAGATAATTCACACTTAGAAAGTACCAATTCAATTAGCAACTAAGAGAGGAAGAAAACTGAAACAGGAAAGTGATGTCTGGACTCATTTTATTTCTCTTGATGTATGAAATATGTGATAAAGAGAATAATATCCATGGCTTCTTAACAGGTATACATTTGATGTAAAACTGAAGTGAAATTATTACCCTAAAGAGAAAAAGGCAGTAGTAAGGGCAGTAAGTTCAACAATTTAATGCATTTCACTAGGAACTCTTATAAAATTCAGATTTTTGAGAAGTTCAAGGCAAAGTACAGATGGTTGATGGATTTTTTTTTTGTTTTCTTTTTGTTTGTTCGATTTTTTTGTTGTTTTTTTATTATTATTTTATTTATTTTTTTTTTTTAGGGGAGGGGAGTTCGTTTGTTTTGTTGGCTGGTTTAGTTTTTGTTCTGTTTTGTCTTTTTTTTAACCTCCAGTCCAAATGCTCCCCCTAGGAACATATAAAATCCTCTAACACTCTCAAAAAAAAAAAAAAAAAAAAAACCCACAAAAAAACCCCAACAATTAATTCAGGCATTAAATTTTGGCTTTCACTTCAGGGTTTGTAATTCATTAATTCATTGTCACACTCTATAGGTCTCTCAGAGAAAGAAATCATCAGAGATCCCTGCCTTTCTATGCCTCAGTTTACTCCTACGCAAATGCAGGTGTTGGCAGCTGCCTGTTTGGAAACATCACAGATCTGAATTTTTCCTGATTATCCTCATTCACACTAGTGGTGCTTTAGGTAGATTCTTTTTTTTTTTGTGACTCTAGTTTACCTTGAAGCTTATGAATTTGACTTAAATACTTTTTCTTGGTATGCTCACCCTACTAGAAGCTTACTGAGCAAACACCATTTTCTTCATGACTAAAAATCATTTTTCATTTATAAAGTAGGTAGCAGAAATCCATTTATGCTTCATCCCTACCTTGGAAGAGATGACCTTTACTGCAGATAGCTGAGAGGGGTTTATGGGATGGCCCTGTCCCACTGGGGAATCCTGTTACCTTTAACAAGACCCCTCAGGAGCTCAAGAGTCACTGCCAGCAAATCTACGATGTCTACATATCTAAAAACATAGATCAGACTTACTGTCCCATAAATCTTATGATTTCTCAGCAGAAATGGTGCAATTGGTTACGCTAAGGGGTTTTTTGGTTTTTTTTTGTTTTTTTTTTTGTTTTTTTTTTTTTTTTTTGTTAAATAGCAGAACAGACTAATCTGACTGTCAGAGGAATTACTAGCTGACGTCCTCATTTGTCACGTTGTAATGTGTGGGTACCTTCCTGTGTCAGTGGCTTTGACCAAGGCTCCCTGCGTTCTCAGTGATGCTTCTTTCAGCATCCATGCAATAGAGATTTGGGACTCCTAGTGCTACTGGAAATAAGATGAAGCAGCCTCAGATTTGTTGCAAGGGTCTTATCTGTTGACATAAGATAGAAAAGGTTCCTCTGTATAAATACAAGTAATTGATGTTTCTTGGTGCTTTTTGACACTTAACTGCATCAGGAAATTAGCCTGACAGGAGGGTATGTTGTCAGTACAAAGACTATCAAAATGCAATGTATGAAGATTCTAGGTGTTGATAGAATTCTGTATTATTAAGGGTCCCCAGAGTGACCTTTATCTTTTCATCTAGCTTTAGTTACTTTTAATAAGCTTCTTGGTTTTTGAAAGCAAAACACTAAACACACAGTACCAGTAACGTATGACGACTCTGCGAATTTATACATGAGGATTTCCAAACAACCTCACAGGATGCTTATGGGGGGCAAGGGCTGTATGTGTGTCCACACTCAGGGATGTGTTCTTTCTACTGTGAGCATGAACACTACATTTTCCTTTTTCCATTGTCAAGATATTCAGTAACGTTTTTCCAAATGAACACTTGAAGACAATCAGAGACTTTGGTACTTTGCTTTCTACGTATGCAAGAATTAATGGTTAAACTCAGGGGATGAGGATTAAGGGTAAGGCTGAGTAACATTACCTACCATGACTACCATTGGACTTCACTGCCAACTTTAAGGAAATAGTAAGTTACTTAACGGCACACAACTTTTAAGATCTATTTAGGCAATAATCCCCAAGGAACCAATCATTACTAGTAATTAACTGCTGGTTTGTTGGTTGCTGGACCATTAATGTTCTAACAAACTGACTGTTAACTAAAGTAACACTAAGAGCAAATTCTGAGGTGAGTATTGCTCTTACTGCGTGCTTCATGAGATATAACTTCTTCATTGCTCTTAAACTTTTTTAGCAGCTAGAGACTCATTAAATAATTTCTTCCACGTTAGTGCCTTTTGATGCTATGTGGAAAGAGTGTGATGTTGGAGCTGGATTTGTAATACTTATAAGGCTATACTTCAGAAAAAAGGTGGGAATTTTGTTGTTATTTTTTTCCCTGAAAGTTTATTACTGCCTTTTTTAAGACACTCTATGCAATACTATTATTTAATATTTTTTTAAGACTTATCTGACTTTTTTTTTTTTTTTTCCTAAATGAAATTATAACTTTGGACAGAAACTCATCTCTGATGTGATTCAATCAGTCCTGGTAGCAGTGTTTAGCACAAGGAAGTTCTTCTGATACAGGCTATTCTTAGGACAGGTGGAATTGGAAATAAATATCTTGGGATGTTTTGGCCTTCTCGTTATTCTCAGTCTCATTCAGAGTTCAAAACTGAATGGTAAGACACACAGAAAACAAATGGAAGTTGAACAGCTGCTATTTTAATATGTCTATTTAAAGTTCCAGGTTTACTTAATATTGTATTTCTATTTCATTGTTTTATTTTTCAGTGGCCAGAAAAAAAGAGAAATAAACAAGCTAGATAATATTATTTCTTTTAAAGTATGACAGGTGTTTTATCTCTGTGGGCTTCGCCTGCTTGATCCAGATATCATCAATAGCTGAGGGTGCAAGCGTGCACGTGCTGACTTTTCGTTAATGGAATTGAGGTGGGCAGCTCTACTAAGGCTGATTAGAACCATCACAAAATCTGCCATGCTGCAACGAAATGAAGGGAGATGGATTTAGGTCAGTATCTAATGAGCACCACATACAATGTTGTCAGGAAAAAAAAAAATCTCAAAACTTAAATATGTAATCTGAGTAATTTAGACTATATAAACCTCAGACACTGGCTTACATGAGTCCTTGGTCTGAATAAGAAATACAGAAAATGATAGTATTTTTCTAAATAAAAAGGAAATACCATGCCAGTGCTTGTACTATATGGGGCTTAAAACACCCTGAAAACACAGAACCTGTTAGCTTTTAGTATCTGTTTTGTGAAAACACTAACCACCCTTTGTACAGTTCTCACGCTCTTTATTTTTTTTACATTTATTTTAAGCGACCGGGCAATGTCAAGGTTGATGGCTTTTCCTAGGGCTGGTAAAATTTGTCAGGATTAAGATTCCTTATTGGAGAGCTGCAAGGGAGGCGGAGAGATGGGAGAGTGATTTTTATTATATTACAGTGCATTAGTATGGTACAATAAATGTCGCTCTGAAGCACCTTTTCGGATAAGCCAACTTAAGTGTTGGAATTACGGGGGATGGAGAGAAGAAGGATCGTTCTTTTCAGCACCTTACCTAGTGAGATGCACAAAAAATTGAAGTCACCCATAAAGAAGGAAAAGTAAGCAACGGAAATTCTGAGAAAGAAATTATTTTTGTGAAGTGGCCGTGCTGCTGGGTGTATTTTCCTCTGTGGTTGTTCCTTCAGTGTCAATTAGACTGGTGCAAATCTCTCGGAGAAGAGAAACCTCAATTAAAGACAAGCAGTAAAGGTAAAAAAGTTGTTCTTATATAAACATTTCTTTTTTTTGCTATGTTCTTTCTTAAAATGACAGCTATTTAAATAAAATAGATTTTCCTAGTATAAAATCTATCCATCAAGTTACTGACATTAGTGTTTTGTTGAATGCGAGGCGTACCCCAGTGTTCTGGAGCGGCCGGTACCTTTATTTACTTTTGCCTACACAACATCTGCCAGATTTAGCGTCAAATCACTGCATAATATAATGAGATCTTTGTATCTCCAGAAAAGAATGACAGGCTTCTGTTTTCTTTTGCCAGGAAAAAAAAAATGGCAATGTAATGTTCTAAAACAGCAGAACACTTTGCATAGGACAAAGCTCATTTGGCTTTATTAATACTTTATCTGTAGACCTTCTGGAAATTAGAAAGAATAGATACTGCTCAGCATATGTAGGTAGGGATATCAGAACCCAACTTGCAAATGAATTGTGACTTTTAAGTACTAAAATATTTGAAATTAATTATTCTTTGGCATATTAATATCAAATGATTATCTAGGATCAACGTTTTTCATAAGTGAGCATAATTTAGGCAGAATGACAGAGGAATTGCATGTTGCACTGATGTGAAACCCGAACAGTTCAGCATGATTTTTATTGTAACAGCAACCAAAGGTCAACTGCTTGGAGTGGGATTATCGGCTGCGCTGGGAGTTCTGACCCAGTAGCCACCATTTGGTGCCTCTGTAGCCACACAGAACTGCACTTGAACCTTTCTCAGAATTCACAGAATTATTATCAAGATTGGAAAAGACCTAAAAGATCATCCAGTCCAACCATCACCAATACTTCTCAGCTAAATCATATCCCTCAACACAACATCCAAACGTTTCTTGAACACCCCCATGGTTGGTGACTCCACCACCTCCCTGGGCAGTGCATTCCAGTGCCTGACTACCCATCTCACCATTAACCAGGGAAATCACCCAACTATTTAGTCAAGTTTTCTAAAAAGCTACTTATGTAGCCTCAAGATGAGAGATTCCTAGCTCTGTTTGGTCTGTGTTCTCATCCTACCCCTGGACATAGCATGCCAGTGTTGCGTTTCTTTCCTGGCATGGGGTGCAATGCCAGCCTCCCAGGGCATCCTGGCAGCTGCAGTATTTGTCTTGATGCATAAGATAGTGAACTCTCTCTAGATGCTTTTGGGACACTATTAAAAAAAAATACTTACTTACACTCTTCCTCACAAATGTCCTTTGAAATACACTTTGTTCTTAGAAATTAGAGACTTAAAGAAGGGACTGTATTTTTTCCAGGTACTGTACAGAGACCAGAGCAAGGTGGGAGGCAAAAAATAAATAATAGCAATGAGAGAATGACATCTTTGCATGCTGTGTGTCCTTGAGTAACATCATATCTCTTAATACACAGGAATGTACAGTGGGTGATGTAGATCAAATGCAGTTATCGTCAGCTTACTTGCAGAAGCCACTTTTGGTGGCAAACTGCTAGTTTGGGAGAGTCTTGGAGTCCAGCTGGGTTTGCAGTATTGGCAGTTTGTTGCCTTATGAAATGAACAGCCACATTATGGAAAAGATGGAATTCTTCACCTACGTTTAAGCCAACACCACTGAAGCTCCATTTGCTCAGTTTCTACATCTCATTAGTGGCTGCATCGCCACCATATCAGTTTTGTATGATGCTGAAGTTTCCCGGTTTGTGCAAAAGGGATTTGGGTATCTACACCAACGATAACACCAGCAGAGACCTTCCCATGTTGTTTTGCAATTAAGCCAGTGTCCTCTCCTATCTTTAACTGTTTATCCACAATGCTGTTCCATGTGCCAATTTGCTTCCGAGGAATGTTAGTACGTGTGGAAGTCTGGCACTTTGGGTAGTCATGGGGCTAGTGATGAAACCTGGCTTCCTCAGAGGTGCTTGAACAGGGAATGGGGCTTAGCTAAGCATATGAGAGGGAGAGAAGCCACGTTTGAATGTTGCAAACCTGGCCAAAGAGTAAGCCATCAGCAGAAGTATCTCTGAAACTCTGAGTGTGTTCTATTTTTTTTTTTTTTTTTTTGCTTTGTACATTCCATTCCTTCAGAGTGCTTAACTAACAAATACATCAAATAAATTATCGGTAGTTACCTTCAGAATGTCACTTTTAATTTCTCATTAAAAGGGTCAAAGCAAAGTCAATAAAAGTCTGAAATAACAAATGCATGAAATATTATTTTTTTTGCCTATAGTTTGTGTACCTCTAGCCTTGGTGGTGCATCCCACAAGTTTTCTTTTGTGTCTAACGCAAGTGATTCCTAGTCAGTGCTTCTCTTGCAAATGTGGATTTTGTAAAGATATCAGTTTGTAACAACATTTGATGAACTACACACTTTAGAACAAACCCCCAAAATTAAGAAAAAAGCAGGTGTAGGTGCCAAGATGCTCTCAGGAGAAAAAGAAAGAACAGTATCTTTTAGGGCTCGGGCAACGATAATGTGTTTGTTGCTAATTACTCTTTGTGGTGGTTACTGAGTACAGAATGGCAAGTTTCTGTCGCTTACACCTATGTTTCTTTTTTTTTTTCCCTTCTCTTTTTTTTTTTCTTTGTTAAGCACATACTTAAAAACAAGTGTACTATAGAATGAGCTGACAGGAAGTAGCCTGAATAACCCAAGACATTAAACATTCTTTACTGCCATGACTCTTGGCAATTTTTAAGAGACTTACAGTAGGACATACACTCCAAGAATTTTTCTTTCTGCAGTAAGCCTGAATAGTCTTTCTTTATGTGTGTCTTTCCTCTCTGAAATTGTATTAGACAATTTCACAGGGAGCTATAATATTTTAATAATTAAAACCCTAAATATATAGTATTATGTAGGGAAATAAAAATGAGGGTTTTTTAGATCTTATAAAATTGTTTGAGCACAATTCTTCCAATTATGCATATGAAGAATGTAAAAAAAACAGAGGAAAAATTTAAAAATTCAAGTCTGTGCTTAATGTCAAGTCTATTCAGATTTTCAGAATCTGTGTTCACATTACAATCTTTGGAACTAGCATGTTTGACGTTTGTTGTGACACTGGAAGAATTTTGCTATGAGACTCAGGTGAATCCTCTGGGAGGCTCTTGGAAGAGCTCCAATTCTCCCACTTTGCTATCAATTAATTACACTCTGCCTTGAGGTTCATGAAATTTGCGTAATTATTTTGAAATGTTTTGAAGCTACATTTACATTTTAAGCAGCAGCACAGTATATGAGACTAGCGTCCAGTGAATGCCATGTGTTGAGGAACTGAGTTTCTTAAACGTTCTGTAACATTTTAAGAAAAAAGGCATTAAGAATTGGTGTATACCCTGTATCTTGGCAAGTGTGTTCACTGTGGTTTAGAGGGGGAGATTGGTATAGATGTGTCCTCTACCCTCCCAAAATGACGAGTAGTCAGAATGGTAAAAGTCCATGGTAAAAAGCTGTGTGTCCTCCATGTGTGTTTCTAGAGGAAGAAGGACGTTGAAAGGCAGAAGTGATAAGGAACTATTCTCACAGGGCACTGTGGTTTTTTTTTGCTGTGCAGCACATTAGCAATACCTGCTTCCACATTCATTATTTTTGTACCGTGTAACAGCAGAATGACTGTTTCACTAACATTTTCCTGCAGGATAGAAATGGACTTCTGAATTTCAAATCCTTGTTTCAAATCCTTTAAATAAACCCAAGGGCAAAACTTACGAGTAGTTTCTGTGCTTTTAATCTCCTAGTTAAGGATTAAAAGGGCCCTTCTCCACTCTTCGCTCTTGCTTTCATTATTGCTGGTTGAGTGGCTAATGTTTCTAAGGTCCTGATGTGTATCAACGGCACCATTTTCTAAATATTTCTGAGCTGTCCTGTAAAATACTATGAAAACAGTTATTCTCAAGATGGGTCATCATTCAAGCCTTTGAGCTGGGAAACTCAGAAGTAAGAAGAAAAAACTCTAAAAAACTAAAATAGATTTCTTTGTAACACAGATTCATCATCAGGGATAGGCCAAGGCTTCAGTTCATTTTCATGGGGTTAGCACTGGTTTGTTCATCGCTCAAAATTATATTTCAGTTTTCCAGTATCCTGAAGCTAGGATAACCATGCATTTTTCTCTAAACTTAGTTAGGAGGAGGTTTCAAGTGCCATAATTTGCTAAAGGTTAGACTTGTCTTTAGAGGTACAGTTTTCATTGGGGTAACTTCTTAATGATAAACGAAGAAGCTGCTCTGTTTGTGGCAGATGCATTGGAGAGGTAGCCAGGTATGATTTGACTACAAGTAGGAGTTCATGCTATACATTGTGTGTGGCTACGTCACATCAGCTCTGCAGCTTACAGAGCTTACAGATCAAGTTTTAAGCATGATTACTTTGGTTTAGACAATGCTGTGTATGCAGGTAGTCAGAAATGTGAATGGTACCTCATCTGACACCTCAGGTAAGTAAAATGCCCAGATGTCTATGAGAACTCTGTTAGTTTTTCAGAGAGGAAGACCAACGTGTTCTTGAATATTGCTCCAAGTACTTCAAAGTCATTGCAGTAATGATATCCATTAGTGTAATCTGCTGGAGACAAACTGAGATTGCACCAAAAGGACAGTAGTGGAGCTACATGTCGGTTCCTCAAGAGTTAGTCCTCATCTATCTTGTTTAAAAATTTCAGTAATTCCCATGGAAAAAAAAAAAAAAATTAGCAAAAGCAATTTTTCCTGACACCACAAAGCTGGCGGGCCCTGTCACACAGGGAGTTTAGAATACCACACAGGAAGAATAAAATGACCTTGAGGACTACAGTAATAGTAACTGAATGAAATTCAATAGGACAAAGTGCAAGATCATGCACAAAAACAATACATTCCTGTTATAAGCTAGGAGCTCATTAATTGGAAATGACAGAGGAGGAGAAAGTCACAGGATGACTGCAAGCCAGCAAGGCAACACATCAATGAAAAGGGCAAACACAATATTAGGCTGAGGTTGACGGGATATTTGCATCAGCAAAAGAAATAACAAATTCCTGAACGAGGTCCTCCAGAAACAATAATCGAGGATATTTTTAATAGTTCTCTTCGCCTGCTTTTAATTAAGGTGAATTCAAAGTAGAAAAGGTGGAAAGAAAGGTAACTGGGATGTTTGGGACAATGGCAAGTCTTTCATGAGAGGAGAGACTACGAGACTTGTGTTTAGTCCAACCACATAAATGTATCAAAAGACGAGCAGGAAGTTAAGGATGATATAAACATATTTAAGATGGAAACAAATGTGTCTGGCTTTCAAAGTGTGATATTCTGGAGCTGATTTTAACTGTGGTCAAGAAAACCACCCAGTCTTACAGCTGGAGAAATCCCCATTTCTTAAAGGGGAAAACCTAACCTGCT
The DNA here is from genome assembly GCF_036417535.1 of Chlamydotis macqueenii. Classification (NCBI taxonomy): domain Eukaryota; kingdom Metazoa; phylum Chordata; class Aves; order Otidiformes; family Otididae; genus Chlamydotis; species Chlamydotis macqueenii. The sequence continues at coordinate 5,047,216 of NC_141566.1, forward strand.
GAGATTGAAGGGAGCTAGCCTCAAGAGCAATCATTTGCAGTTCTTCTAAGCATTTAAAAGGAAAGGCCAAAATTGAAATCAGTTTTATATTTCAGATGCTGCTAGGTTCATGTGTGGTTCAATCTCTATTTACTTGGATTGTAATGAAGATGGGAGAAATCAGCATAAATCATCAACTGCTAGAACAGCGTTGTCAGACTGGAAAGAGCAGCAGTGTTGTAATGATAACGCACCTAACGCACCTTACGCTCACTGACATGTTCCCTTTTTATTCTGTTTGTACGGACATATTGTGGAAGTATCTTCCTGGGTATCTGTTCAGCTAAAATACTGGGTACAAATCTGCCCTTAATCAGATTTTCCCAAATCCCATGACTTAGATCCAAGTGGGCCCCATGCTTATCGCAAACAGAGCAAAGACAAGCTTGAACTCCTGTCATACAAACAGTTCTTTACTTGAGAATTTGTCTTAATTTATTAAATACTAATTGTCATCTCTCCCATTCTGCTAAACTTTAGATTTGTAGGTGTTGGGTGGGTTGTCTTTGTTTTTGGTGTATGATTTTTTATTTTTTTTCTTTTTTTTTCTTTTTTTTTTTCTAATTTCTTTTTTCTTTTTATTTTCGTTTTTTTTTTTTCTTTTTTTCTTCCCCTCCCCCCTTCTTCTCATAATGAACTGACACTAATTTCTTGCTGCTCTTGGTGTTAGCCACTTCCCTCTTGCTGAACTGAATTGGTACTTTGGAAAACAGCATCTCTGCTCTGGTGTGTGAAATCAGTGGGCATGAAATAGGAGAAATTGCTTTGTCTGAACAGTCCATTCAGTATAGCAGGGGAAAGCTGGTTGGGAAGAAAAGTGAAAATGTGAGTGACAAACGCAAAGGAGAAACTAGGATGAAGAGAGAAAAATCATGAAGACAAAAACGTTGACAATGGAAAATGGGGAAAGAGGGTGGGAAATATTAATAAAAGCAAGATGAACACAAACAAGGCAAATCACCCCTTTTATGTAGTCATTTAGGCTGAGAAGAGTTGCTACAGAGCAAAGCCATGTAAATTTTAATTTTTACTGCAGTTTGTGGTAAAGCTAAATATCACATAGCTAGAACTGTATGCTAGCCTCCTCCTGAGAAGTATCCAGTGCTGTCACTACATTGAAGACAGCTTGAAATCACATGCTCATATGTTCAAGGCTGTCCTTAAACCCAGCCTGAAGCCTCGTCTCCACAGACCGTTTTGCCACCTCAGATTGTTTGATCTTATTGTAGCCATCTCCATTTTTTTCCATGGTGGCTCCGCATCTGAGGGTGTTCCGGACTGGAAGAGGCCATTGCGCCAGGAGTTCTCCCAGGTTAGGAGAACCCTTCCAGGGTCAAAGGAGCGTTGTGCCACTGGAGTAAGAAAAGGTGCACGGGAGTAAACCCCAAAACCCAAATCTTCTGACTTCACTTAGCTCTTGTGTTACAGAAATACAGAGATGATATTGCAATATTATCTCATTCTTTCCCAAGGTTTCACTTGGGGATCCATATCAATGTAAGCTCAGTGACCTTGGGAGAACCTCTCTTATCCTTTCACTTGTAGAATACTTGTGGCAGAGAGCATCTCTCTGATCCTGCTGCCTACATACATCCAGGAGACAGCAGTAGAAATCTATCCTTTTATTCTGCAATGCCTGAGGGTACTGGAGTAGCTCTGAGAATAGATAATAACTGAAGTTCCTCGAATACTGTCAAATGGTAATTGCGGGCTTACATTGTGATTTTATTGTCGCAGAGTATCATCGCTGGGAGGGAATTCTTAGAACCACCACACCCACGTACAGAACTCTTCTTAATTTTTTTTTTTTTCCCCTCACCTCAACTTGAGTTTCCACTGCGTTATGTTTTCTTCACGTTCAGTATCAAGACTTGTTTATCTTTCATTTTGCTGCTGAATTATTGGCTGTACCTAAATGGACAGTGTTTAGGCAGGCAAAACTGAGGAGCACAGATGTTTTCTTTGAGAGTGTGTGATTGAAAGCGATCTTGAACTTTTTACAAGAAATAGTCTTATTCCAGAATTATGTTCCATTTTGCTTTTTAAAAAATTGTTATATTGAGTGCACAGATGTTCTGAAAATGAAAGCTAGAGCAGGAATAACTTTCTACGTGTACTTTCTAAGCCAGTCAATTCCACGGATAAGAAGACAATTCCTGCTTTAGTGGAAAGTAACCTTGTTCATTGTTCTCAGAAAACAAATGCATTGTATTTCTGCAGCAGAATCAAAGGCTGATACAGAAAGAACCCCTAAACCCTCCAAGTGTCTTCTCAAAATAGAATTATTGCCAGGATAAACTTGATTTTGTTGGCAGCTTGAATACTTAAGAAGAGGTAGCAAGTAAGGGGAGCCTTGGTTTTTGGGAGAAATATTCTAAGATAATAATCTAAAACTTCAAATTCCAGTATTCTCCTTTGAAGCTTGAAAATTCTACTTTTTTTTTTAATAGTGTAATATAGAGAATGACTGTGTCATGTAGAAAAACTAGGCACTGTAATGGACTGATTATGAAATATATACTTCTAGCACGTTCACTGTCAGAAAAAACACATGATTATAAAAGACTGAAGGAACAGAAATGCCTATTCATATCCGTCACCTCTTCTCACACCGTTCAAAATCTCTACCTATTCCTCATGAAGAATTTCAGTTCTTCTCTATTAAGAACCTATAGCTCAAATCACACAGCTGACAAACTTTCATATAAATTTATCTCGGAGAGTATTGTTTGAATTGATTTAGGATAAAGTGTCTTACTTCAGAGACGTGGGTCTTAACCTGTGCTTTTTGAAGTAATTATTTTTGCTGGAGGTGTGAAGAATACAAAGTTGTGTTAAAATGTGACAGTTTCATAAGCCGCAGTGATGGTGAACATGGGGGAAAAAAAATAAGTCCAAATATAAGGTTCAGAAATATTGTTGAGGGCATCCCAAGGTGTAAAGCTGGGCCAGATCGACTTTATACAAGCTTCAGGGAGAGTTTTACTGGTGCTTGACCGCTGTTGGGAGACATTGGTTACAGTCACAGATTAACTACTGGAAAATGCCTGTGTTGGGCTCACGCTGGACTCTACGAGCTGCTGGTGCCAAACAGTCACGCTACACAACTGCAGGCAGAGAGATAAAGCAAGAGATTACAAGCTTTGCAGCCAAATGCCAATATACTTTATAATTAGTTTTAAGCTCTTCAGAGACACTATAAATGCCTTCAACAGAGCCAGTTTCTTGCATTTCAAGGTATGTGAACTTGTTAATGGGGATACAATGTGGAATGGAGATGAAAGCTGAAAGAGAGAGAATAAATGTCATGACAACAATCAAAGTGTTTCTTGAGCTTCTCAAAGAGAACTTCCCTTGACCCTCTTGAAATACATCATTTATTACTGAAAGGATCTAAGATGAAAAGTGAACTCTGTTCAGCAACACTGTACATCAGCCTATTTATTTCTAACTTGGAGTGCTGCTCTTATGGCTGTATCGGACCTGGATGCTCTCAGGGTTGCAAGAAGAGCAAGCTGTAGCCCTGAAGCTTAAGGTTAGCTATGGCAATTTCTCTCATGCTTCCAGGAAAACCAAGGTCTCTGGGGCTGCCCCAAAGAGGGATAATGGCTTCTGAAGAAACTGTTATTGTACTGTTTGCTGCTGAATCCCTTTGTTTACTCCTCTCCTTTGTTGCAGCAAGTGTTCCTGCTATGCTAGCATTTGTGGCATCTGCTCCTGTCACACTGACTCATTTACCTTGGAGATAAAACGAAGCAGAATTGCATGTTGGTAGTGGCAGGGAGGAGAGCAGTGATTCTCAGCTTTATCTCTCTTTGTTTCTCATTGAGCCCTTTTTCTCATTTGTTAATTCTAGTAAGCACTCTCCATATGCGTTTAGTATTTTCACATATGTTTCTGTGTATATTTAATTGTCTACTGTAGACTCTTTCCATCTTTTCTTCCTGCTTCTTGTGTCAACTGTCTGTTTAGATTTGAAGCTACTCAAAAAGAGCTGTTTCTTTGTATGTACTTCCACATGGCATCCAGTAAGATGCAACCCTGCAGTTAACTGGAAGATATGAATATTTTGCCACATAAAAAGTATAATTAACTGATAATACTTATTTTCTGTGTTGGTGGGTGTTTTTTTTCTTTTTTTTTTTTTAAAGTCACTTTCTATCTGGGGAAAATCACAGCAAGGAACCTAGTTCCTTATCAATAACCACGTTTCATTATGTGCCTGTGTGGATTCCTACAACCCACAGAGAAGAAATCCACCAGTAGATAGCGGTGTAACCATAGTATCTCTGTAGCTGACATTTTAACAATGCCCCAGTTTGTGTGGTAGTTGTAAAATCTCATCGTTCATGCTACCGGGAAGATTTTTAGGCTATTCTGCATAGAGAAGTCAAGCTTTATGAAGGGGAAAAGACAAAAATAGGAATGCTTCCTTCCTGAAGTGTGCTCTGCAAAGGCATGTTGTATGTGAAGGCTGTTGTCCAGAACACACTATGAATGATTTACTGGTAAACACTGTGTCTTCATAGCAATACTCTAATATTTTTAGAACACTGAGTTTAGCCTCAGGAACTGACCGATCTTTATATTAGTGATCTGTAATCTCAGTTTTGGTGTAAAAAGCTGGTAAGATCAGTTTTTGTTAATGATTTATGAGTTTTGTCAGTGAGTAGATTATATAAAGTATGACTTAACCTCCTAGCCTTGTATTACTTAGCCACCATTTACTTTTTTTTTAACTTGAAAACAAAAATACCTTTTTCTTTTGTTAAGGACTTGTCCGTGTTTTTAGGTCCTATTTCTTAATACCTAGATTTTCAGTGGCTCCAATTCTAGTATTTGTCATTACAGTAAGAATGGAAATAACAAAAACCTGATGGCAAATGCAAAGTTTTCTTAGCCAGTGTGTGCTTAATAAAAGCCACAGTTAGCACCCGCTATCTTCAAAATACGTTAGTGCTAGACACCTTTCAGAGATGAGATGATGTACTTCGCCTGAGAATTGCTGCTATGAAGTGTTTAAGATAAATGTGAATCTGTCTTCCCGTCCCTTTTCATGACAGCAGCAATAGGAAAGCGCCAATCAGTTGGTTAATGAATCCATGTGATAACTTCAGGACTCTTAATTTTCTCCTACTCTATCTGTGCTTTTGGCAGTTCTAAAGATGTTAATCTCTCCACATTTGCACAGGAGAGTTCTGCGTTTGAGAGAGGTCTTTAAATGCTCTACCTGCAAAAGACCAGCATGTCAAAAGGCACCACTGTTGATCTGATCTGTGTCTGATTAATTCCAGCGAGTCCACTTGCCTGTCCCAGGGAGCTGTCACTCTTGCCTTTCTGGGTCTACCACTCAGATGTCACTTTGTGATAACGGCTCCATCATCCCTGTCTCTGCTGAGCTGCTCTTTGCGCATTCTCTGTGCCAGTCACAGTTCAGAGCCAGGTTCTCTGACTTGGTCTCTTGGATGGTTGGACTTTGACTATTGTCTGTGTGAGGCATGAGAAGCTGAGTCACTGAGGTTAAAGCCCTGAGCTTGGCCAACATAAACACCCTTGCTTCCAGCTCTCTGTTTTTGCCTTTGTTTTGTTTCCAGTTTCATATCTTCTTTTTAACATGGCAATGATTTGATACAAAACACTCTTTGGCTGTACTTCAGGATTCCAAAAGTAGTCTGATTTTGGTGCAAGAGCTTCTATCTTGCCCATTTGTGACTTTATAGCCATACAGAAATGCCTTTTTGTTAGCACACTATCACCCAGGGTGTGACAACAGACACAGGTTTGGTTTTGTTTTTTTTTTTTTTATCTGTGTATTATATAAAGTGATCCTTAGATCACAGAGTTTAAGGGATATTCTTTTTAAATACCTGTCTCTCTCCAAGACATTAGGTCATCTTCTGGTCTTCACTTGTGGATTGGCTGACAGTTCCTTGTAAGAGTTTTGTCTGAAGCATCTACTGATATTTAAGTAAGTCAATCTTCAATGACAACGTGATTATGATAGCTGGGGGAGAAAAAGGCTGGACACTGATAGCAGTAGTGAACTGTCTTCTCATGTCCATGTGTATTTCAGTTGTGCATTTTCTCACTGTCTTATCCTCAACAATATCAAAAACCAAAAACCCAGTAATGCTGGAATGGATGTAAAAAGGGCAAAGATCAAAGATGGAGCAGCTTGGGAATGAGACGACAACTGGAAATGTAGGATTTGTCTGGAAAATTATGAGTAAAAGAGTAAGGGAATCAAGGATAACTCCACTCTTTCATAGACTGTAAGAACTCTTTGCAGGATGGTGGCATTTACAAATCAAAACAACAAACAACAAAATTTAAACACACAAAAGTCTGTCCTTTTTTACCAACATTTCAAAATTCTGGTTGTCTATTCTATTTAATCTGTGAGATACAAGAGTTTATATGGTTTCAAAAGGTGATCAAAGAACTTCATGAAAACCCAAATCTTCTGAAGACTGCCAAACCCCAAGGTGTAATCCCTGAGTTAATTTAATCACAAAGCTAAAACCTAGAAAGATACAAGGGAGTTACCACCAAATACTTTTTGGCAAGGTTTCCTGTGGACAGCGATACTGCATTGCTTAGGAAATGCTGTTAATGGTTTGATATAAATAAAGGGCAAGGTTACTATCTTGAAATTAAATACATGAAAATTATTTTTCTGTCTTTATAAAAATCAATAGTTTTAGTAGTTTGGGAAATTCCTATACATAAACTGAGCAGTGGCATTAGGGAGAATGTACGTACTGAAGTTGGAAAAATCACTCTTTCATGGTTGGTTTTGTTTGGGTTTAAAAAAAATATTTTTAATGTGTTCATTATTGTTTCTATTCCTCAATTTTCATAACAATTGGTCTGTTATTGCAGTGAGTCGAACGCACCCATAGTGCATAGATATGATCAGTGCATGCTCTATAGAGAAAGTAATAAAGTAAAAACTAAAAGTTTCTAATGACCTTGCTGATACTTTCATTTTTTAAATATGCAAATTATTATACTTTTAAAATTCTGAATTCATTTGAATTAACAGCATGCATAATATTTTAAGCTCATAATGTTTTTCAAATAAAACCAGAGCAAAACCAATTATTCTTTTCCTACTTGATATTGCCATCAATCTTACAGGAAGAAATTGTTTCTGTGCTATCAGGATTTTTTTTTTTTTTTTTCCTAGGCTGTTGCTTAAATGCAAAGCATGTCAGTGTATTATATCAAAATGCATATTTCAATGATCAGGGTGGCACGGTTATAGCACTGTTGATCTTATTGTAGCGCTGTGAAATTAATAAGTAAGGGCTGACAACCGGCAGCGAAATCAATACGTGCTCTTTTAAGGCAGTGCTCGTTATTGCTGGACACAATAGACCAGAACTCACTGTTGCTTTCAGGAGACGATTTCAAACACCGCCAAGGTCAAAACCAATACATTACCAAGTATTTTAGCTTTCTTGTATGGGTGAGAAAACCCAACACAGTGCGGTCGCACTCATGTACGGCAGATCATTTCAAATTCTCACGAGTGAACACTTGCAGGTGTGTAAAGCTACTGGGGGGAGCACATTCAAGAGCCAGTTCCCAGCGTTGTCCTGACTGGGAGTCCAGATGATCTCTGTGGAGGGGGAGGCTGTGCTAGCACGGCTGAGACATTTCTTTCCCCCTCTTTCAGAGGCTGGGCGCGTTGACCTTTTCACGATTCAGCTCTCTCCTCTAAGTAGGTAATCTCAAATTTGAGTGACTTGAGGGTCCTCCCTGAACTCTTGCCTGCCTCTCTCCTTGAGAGAAGGCCAGAGACATTGGACGTGACCTGACTTCTTCAGGCAGGCCAGAGCAAGGCTTACCAGGGTTAACAGCTGAAGAGATTGGTCTCTGGGCTAGAAAGGGAGAAGAGTTGTGTGAAACCCTTAGAGTATTAAATAAATGCAAGAGTCCATTTCAGTCTGGTCTCGGTACGTGGTTCTGCATAGCAATATGACTGATGCCGTCCTGTTTACTGCGGCCAAGTAAGGAAGGCCTGCTTCGAAATGTATAAAATGTATAAAAATACACAAAATGCACAGCTTGATGAAATGTTAAGTGTCTTAAAAGGACTTTGGAAATACACTACAGAGGCATCACGTTTAAAAGAGGGTAATCTTAAAGTAACACTTAAGCAGCTTTGAGAAAGAAAGTGTAACTGAAGAGTCATTGTAATTTTCACCATTTGAATGATAAACAGAGTATTGTCTACAGCAACAGTAAAAGCCGAAAATTGTTAAAATTATGTCAGGTTCAACTTTGGCTAGCAAATGGTCTAACCCAATGTACAAAACCAAAGTACTATGTCAAATAACAAATAAAATAGAACAAACCAGCTTACAATCACAAGGAGATTATGTTCTTAATGTCGTAAGAGTGGATAAATGTACTATTTTCTGTACTTGTACGCTTTGATACATGAATGAAAATACACTTAAAGCAGCCGATGCATTAAAAGTCTATGATAACTTATTCATAATATAAATTCAAATACAATACGACCTAAAATTAGTCCCTTCTTCTTGGTCGACATTGTAATGCAAACACACAACAACCTAGCTTCTGACAGTAATCTTTATTACTTTTTATTATCTATGAATTATCTGCAAGATGGTTGAAACACGATTGAATGCAGGAAGCTGGCTTTATTTTGTACGGGTCAATGTTCCTGAAAATATTTTACCTTGGAGCAAAATGTTAAGAATACCATGAAACATATCGTGTTGCTTAAAGCTAAATGCTAGAGATACATGGATCACCTAATTGTTTTTCCTTTACAGTAGTGCTCTGCTATTAGTCAAGGGATTACTTTTTTTTTTAGGCACTAGGGAGCAACAGTTCTTCACTGTTCTGTTAGCTGTGTTCTCTGCTCTTTTTGACTTCTCTAAACAGTGATTATCAAGAACAAGTGGAACCAATTTTGAGGTGTTCCACAGCTGTTGCTTCATTTATGGCAAATGTCCCAGACATGTTAGCCATATCCTGGTGGTTGTTATTTCAGGATCATCATAGTCATTCTTTAAAGAAAACAAAAAGAAGAAAAAAAAATCTTTACTCAGAATGGCAAAAGAAAAGGTAAAACAACCAAATGATGGAAGTAACGGCTTTGTATTTTTCAGCCAGCTGCTTAATCTCTTTCATTCCTGACAACACTGTGAAGCTCTTGCAGATGCTATTAAAGGCCAGCCTCATTCCTTTCAGCCTTCTGTACCGACAGCCTCAAGCTATTTAACTGAGATGTGCCTAGGGTATGTAGGTGTAATTGTGACTGTACTGATGTGCTGGAAAAATGACCATTGTAAAGAAATAATCTCAATTTTTTTTTTGAGGGAGATATGCTGAAGGTTCTTCAGCTCTTCTAAATTGACCTGAAAGCTGACAGAAGCATAGTAATGGCATTCTGAATAAGAAATATTGCCAATTTTGTTGTCTGTGATGAGCTGAGTCTGTGGTCCTCATTAGACTGAACTTAGGATACTTTGATAGAGCTGTGGTGAAAATTGTTTTTTGAGACTTTTCCTGCCTGTGACTCAAGAATTGTAGAAGCACCCCAAAATACCTCCCTGACATACCTTTAGATTTCAGAATTTATCTAACATGTCTGACTCAAGACTGCTCTGAGTCCCTGCGCTATCCCATGTGCCCTCCCTGCTTCTGTCCTTTTTCTCCTTTGCCCATACTGCTGGGCCATCGACTTTGAGATGATTTAGGTAACCTCCTCTGAGAATTCCACCCACTGAGTGAAACAATTGTCAACGCTGCCCAGTTTATCTTATGAGAAGAAATTTTGCTGCACACTCGGTGGCCCTCTGAGCACTAAATAACATGCAGTCAAGCGGCTTGTCAGGCTGTATCATTACTGTATTTGTAACACGCTCTGCAAAGCGAGCACTGTGCCATCACATAGCTGCTCAAGGAAACGGTTAATAGGGTCATTGCCTCATTTATCTGGAAGGGAGAGTAAAATTGATGGGTAGGGCATTGACCTATTATGGAGGTTAAAAAATAAGTTGAAAAATCTGTCTTTTGAAGGTGTGCTAGACCGCCAGGTAATCCACCACAATGGATAACAGATTTGTAATTACATTGAAGTATTTCACTAGAAGGGCTATATTCCTTTAAACTATTTTCCTGTTGTCTATGAGACACGCATCTTGACAAAATATTCAGTCTAGAGTACTGTGTGGACAACTTGACATATTGCCTATAAACTTTCACTACTTTTGGTACATTTATGCTGGCAGCGTACAATTTGGTTTCTAGATTTTCATGCCAAATAGCAGATCTCTCTGATTCATGGCTGTCAGAAACGCACATTAGAAACTGCTTTGAGGAGTTGTATTTGGAAGTGTGAGATGACAGCATGTTGGTTATTTTTAAGCATTATATCTGTTTATATGTAGTGGAAGTGATTAGGAATACTTCTGCTTTTTCTCGTCTTCTTGCTCCCAGATCTCTTTCCTCTTCCAAAGTTTTGTCAGTGGTTGTCACTCAATCAGATCTTCAGTGCTTTCACTTTGTCATTCTCGTTATTCAGTGCTGTAACCTCCAACTCGTACATATTATTCTCAGGCATTTTTCCTAGTTTACAACCAGAACTGCAGATGGAAAGATAGTTGTACAGAATATTGGCTTGTACTAGTATTTGCCAACTATAATTGCACGCATGAATTAAGAGTTTTGACTATACATATAACTGTAAAGAATTTTTAGATGAAGTGGGTATACTTCAGTTTGACTCTTAATACAGCTCATTTCACACTTCCTATTTTAATTTAACATGGAATAAACTTAATATATTTATTGGCCTACACACTTGTCTACTCAAACTTATTGGCATTGCTATACTTGTAAGCCTAAATCTCGTTTGATTATGTTAGTGATACAGATTTTTGAGAATGCCTATTTCAAAACACATTCACGGTTTTAAAAAGTAGTAAGGTAGGATTTATATTTTAAAATGAACTAGGACTTTTACTTATTTATCTTTCTAAGTCAGAAATACAGTGAATTAAGATGAACTAACCTGATAGGTACCTATGTTTGCTGAAATTAATCTAGCTCCTTAGGACTCAGTCTTCCAAAGAGCTAAGACCCTCCTTACAGGTTAACTGAGTGGTTTAATTTATTAATTCCTAATCAATTAGACTGCATTTCAAGTCTCCCTGATTCAGAGTCAATTTAAAATGCAATCATTTGGCTTACTGAGGTTAATGGACCATAATGGAGGTCCCAGTTCAGCCCATCGTAAGCTCCCTGGGGACTACATTCCCATTCTTCTCGTGTGATGTTCTCCACTTCTTTTTGTTGGCCAAATGACTTTATCACCCAAATGATTGTGACTCATCTGAAAATACTACCTTACATATGAACTAATTCATGCTTTAATTCTAAAGTCATCTAAGGTAACTTAAGTAAATTTATAATTACTTTTGAGTTGTATTAAAAACTCACAGTCTCCATGACCTATGCTCTTAAGTCTTGTTACCAAGAGAGATGCGATGCTTTCCTAGTAACTACTGACAGCAAATCACATTTAGACTCTATGTTACTGTCAGGTGAGAACATGGATGCCAAAAGGGGCTTTGTTTTTACATAAAGGTATGCTAGTGGGAGTATTTTTGCACTAAATTTCCTGATCTTAAAGAACTTCAAGGTAAATCTGTCACTTACACATTTGAGAAATACCTGTTAGGGTAAGCTGTATTCAAATGATTTCCCACATATTTTTTTTTCAAAGTGTACTTCTTGATAGAACTTGTACTGCTTGACCAATTCAATTTTGTACAGACTGATTACATTTTCAAAAAGCTTTTTGCAGGTGGTCGTTGCCAGAACCGTTATCTACCTGAAATGTTAATAGAGTAAAAGAAGCAGGGAAGTAAGCAATACCATGGAGGCATTCTGCAGATACGCACTTAAGCCATGGGTCTTCCTGCATTGCCACTGGGTCTAGTAATTATTCTGTTTTAATGTGAGAGTTTAAATTAGAAATCTGTTAGAAAGCATTGTGCTGGATTTATATCAAAGCTTCAAAGTCTGCCTCATTATCAAGGCTTGGTTCTGATGTTTTTTTATCCTCTTTTATCTTCCTTCTTTGAAACAAAGGTATTTTGAAGTATAAAACAGGTAAAGTATCTTTTATAATGGATTCACAAAAAGGAAGCTGAGAGAGAGGAGATCTATAAGCTAGACGAAATGCAGCAGAGGAACATCTGAAAAAATTAAATGAAAATTATAATGGAATTGTGCCAAATTACAGGCACAAATAAATTCATTTGCTTGGTTTACGTATCAGAAATCAACATCAGGTACCATATTCAAAAATACTTTTTTTTAACATTTGTATGAATTATGTGGAAACGCCAGTCATTCCTTAAAGACTTTCAAATGTAGAGCCACAAACTCAGGCCTGATAAAGACTTGTACAGACACAAAACTTCCCTTTGTGCTTCATACAAGTCAAGAGTTTTGAACTTACAGAGCATCTTTCATTGAATGAACAGTTCAAAGAGATGGAAGTCTTCCATTAATTCCCATTAAGAGCTATTATAAGTGTATAAAATGTCTGTATGTAAGTATGGACATCAGGTTCTACTCTTTATCATTGCACTGTTCTTGTCCATCACCCTTGATTAAAATCTTCTGTTAGTGCAGGCATCTTCAAGCACACGAAGATCCTACAGCTCTGCTGTGTACCAAACGAGGGATAGTTCTGAGCCTATTTCATAACTGATGACCTTCGAACTGGGGACATATACAATTTGCCCTTTCAGTTATTCCCAGCTCCACCTTTGCTTTAGCTTCCTCTTTAGGAAAAAGAAAGATTGTTTTATACTTTATTCTGATATTTTTACTGTCTGCTTTCTACTTAATGTGAGGATAGAGGAAAACTATGACTGAATTCACTAACAACTGTGAGGAGTTAGGCTGGCTTGTTCATAAGCTTGGAACAGACCATTCATTGTGTAACTACATAATATTCAGTGGAGTATCTGAAACAAAATACATTTGAGGCAGTGTCCCACTAAAACATTATCTTTTCAGAATCTGCTTATTCCTTGAGCCTTGTGAAACTGAGCAGATTGGTAGAGCTAGGTCTAACAGCACTGTGTTATTTCCAGTACAGAGAGATGAGTATAATGGGAACTATTGCTTTAGCAGCAAACGGGTGCTAATTACAACAGGTTTAAAAGCATGCTATCACTTTAATGTCCACATGAGTTTGTACTTGGCTTCATGAATGTGGTACCTTAGTTTGAGGGCGACAAGAGCTTGTTGTTGGATAGTACATTCCATACATTAAGTTAGGTTGAACCATGGACTTTGTGTAGTCCAGAAGTTGACTGTAAAATGAGCACTAACCTTAATTATATTGTTAATATAATAAACATTAAGCTGTGAGGAAGCCTATTGTAACTAGTGTCATCTTTGAAGCAGGGTAATTGTCACTTCAGGTCTATTAGGGCATAAATGAAAGAATACAAACTCAGGGGCATGGCAGGTGGGAGTATTCTTAATTAACTTCATTCCCCCGGTCATTTTAACAGCTCGAACTAAGTTCAGTGCTGGTCCCCAGAATCTTAATGTCACAGGGCATACGGGAAAAGTGGAAGACTGTCACTCTGTTTAGAGCTGTACTGAGCCGCTGCCTTTCATCCTTCTCTGCTAATGCCACAGTATAAAGAGAAGTGTTTTCTTAATGGCAGGTGCTTAAGCTTTGACACCTGTGTAGGCAATGGGAAATTGCTGTGCTTGTTGAGGTGGTTGTGCTCCTGTTCTGCTGGTGCAGATGGATTTTTACAAAAGAAGCACAGGCAGATTCTACCTTCACGACTGGAATCAATTTTACATACACAAATGGGCAGATGGAATGGGTGCAGGCTGAATTGTGCCCTCACCTGGTTTTCATTCTGCATTGTATTATGCAAGAAACTATGAATGTGACTCTAAAAGCTATTAAAAAAAAAAATCTTGTAACTTGATGGACAATAATTCAGGAATTAAAAGTGTCTTTAAAATAATTCAATGTCATTTTGGCAGAAAGCTTTCAGGAGAAAACTTTATTCTAAGATCCAGCCATCACAGAGCACATGTAAACTAGCAAACCTTGTATACAGGGCTGTGCTGATGTCTTTAATTACACCATTAATTATGCTAATTTTAATGCATACTTGAGAATGTGATAAAAATAAACCAAAGGAGATTATTCGTTAGCTGCAGTTTCATGGCTGAAATGGAGCTGAACACTTAAAATAAGTCCAGATGAAACACTACATAATGTGCCATAGGGAACAATTCTACCTAGGCAGCAAGTAGAGCAGGGTGGGAACTAATAATTCTTCCATCTCGGTTCTATTTTATGACTCTCTGGCAAGAAAAAGTAGCTCAGATTCTCTTTTTCTTTTTTCGTTTCTTCCCCCTGCTCCCCCCTGGCCCCCCTCCCAGGGGGGCTGTAAGATTTTCACTGTAGCCACGACAAAACTGAGCGCTTCCTGAAGAAAAACCTGTTTGTAGTAAAAAAGCTCATTGTATTCGGGATTACACAAAATTATACACTTGGTGCGGACAATAAGTGATTTTAATGATATCAGCAAAATAAACCGTGGTCCACCTAATTTACTAATACTGTAAACTGTGCCTGTATTTTCATAGTTGCATTTCTTCTAAATTTCTTTTTAGAGTACATAATACTTCACTTATTAATAGCCAAATCACTGAAATCAGAAGGTTTCCTTAGATGCTTATTGAAAACAGCTGAGTCTGACTTGCAAGCATAGAAACTGGAATTTCACATAATGCCCTGCAAAAGGGGAAAAACTGCAAGAATAGTAATTTTTCTCATTTGGAGAAACTATATTTATGGCTTGGATCTCAGTGAATAGCTCACAGTCTTAATCCAGACCCTGTATTTGGGTTGATCCTGACTATAGTAGCCAGTTTACCTCCCATGAACTCAGAAATCCGTTCTTCTACAGTACATATATACAATGAAATAATTTGAAATACGCAGTATGTCCTAGAGCCATTTCTAATTTTCATAGTAGGCCTCCCCACTTTTTAAAAAATAAGAATATATATGATACTTCATAACTAGGAAAGCAGTAATATCCTTTTCTAGAAACAAATTATCTAATATTTAGCTTTCCTGAGGCATAAATGAACCAACAGGCTTTAAGTGGCAAAGGGCCTAAGCAAACAAAGAGGAATTGTTTAATGCTGGAGAGCAGCTCTTCTTCATGTTTAACAAGCTTTGCTTTAATAAAATTATTTTTGTTAAGAAACTGTGAAAGTCAGCATAAAACATATACTGCTGATAACAATTCTGGGGATTTTTACGAGACTGTAGAGCAGAACAATACACATGATTGTACTAAGCTCTGCAGAAGCCTTAGCAGAAAGTATTCCTCGCCCCTTTTCTGGGGTCTTTATCACATACCAGAAAAAGAGCTCCATAGATGAGTAAGACAGTGACGGAGGGGAGGAATCTTTTAATCTAAGCCTGCAAATAAATGCCACCTGCTTTTTTTTTTTTTTGCCTGCACAAGAATAAGAATAAATACAGAATTTAATACTGACTTGTTAATGCAATGTATTTATAGTTCTTACAAGTCTTGGACATGCACACATGCATGTTTAGTTTGTGGCATATGGATTTTTTCATAATGTAAACACTTTCCTTGTGTGTATCAATCAAAGGGACAGTGTCTACAAAACAGATATATATGGCAATATCAGAGATTTTAAGACAGTGTTAAATTCTGTATGAATATTGGTGTGTGTGGTCATGATAGAATGTCTGAATAAACTGTACCATGAAGATAGATATGAATTTGCTTAAGGTCAAGAAATTTAAATCCCTTGCATTGTTTCTCTTCTTTTTCATCTCTAAATTCAATGACATGTAGCATCAAGTCATAAGTGGTACTTATGAACATACGTGATCTATCCTCTGTCCTTCTGTGTAGTGTCTGTGGTCACCATGCTTGCCGACTGCTTCATTTTGGAAGCAAGTCGCTGGCTTGGGGAGGGTAGCACTTAGCTTATGTCCTTTAAGAAACAGTCCATTGCAAGCAAGCTACTCCATGTTCTCTCTTCTTGCCTCTGTTCTGCAGAAATCTGGTGAGCTATAGAGGAAAATGTATTGGCTGTGTGCATATTCTGGATCTGTCTGCAGCCCATCATCTGAAGCTACCTAACTAAACAACTACAGTTCTAGTAGAGTAGAAATCCTCTGTATGGGTGCTTATTGTTGTAGATACTTAGTTCTGCAGTAGAAAAATTTTTCTACAAGGAGAAATCTACAAATTGTCTTCCCACCTCCAACAAAAGCTTTTGTATTTGAAAGTTCTGGGTTAAATGTGAAGTTTTCATAATCCTTAAAATGGAGTTTATCGTAATTACTGTTAGAAGGAATCCTTCCACCAAAATATCATTAGCAGAGTTTCAGCTATGTAGAAATTTATCTAACTTAGGCTAGCTTACTTTTACCAGATATCCAGTACTGGTTGCTTTTCAATAATTCCTCAAAGTCATTCTTAAGACTAGATACTGTAAAGTCTTCCATGGTATCTATTTATACTGACTTCTGGGAGAATGAAATTCTGTCTCTGATGATGAATTCCACAGCAACTTCTTCAGTAATTCCATATCTCTAAGGATTTAACTGCGGGGTTTGCTTCTGCTGTCGACCAAAAGGTGAAGTGGCAGTGTGCTTGCCCAGAAGCAGATCAGAGGTCATACCGTGCCTTCTAAACAATGTAATTCTTATATTCAAGAAAAACAACTTGCTACTCCCATTTAGATATTCCACGTGCATAGTACCAGTATGTTCTTCTGAAGCTTTAATAGCCTGGAGCACAGTATAAAATGAAATTGCTGGTGCCAAAGTAGAATTAGACTAAACAACTTCAGGATCTGGACTCCTAGGTAACGATAAAGAGCAGAAGACCGTCTATCTGTAGGCTGTCCCCCCAGATGGTTCACTGCTCCTTACCCGAGGTGCATATCAAACAGCTCGGTCTCACTTCCTTAGCCTGCTGCTTAACATTTCCGGGTATCTTTATGCTTCAAGGGCAATAATGCACATGTAGATTAAAATTACACAGCCTCAGGCAATACACAGAGAAGGGTAAAGTGAAGCTTACTGCAATAGAAGAATGACTCTGCTAAAATCCTAACATGTTGCCCTTCTGTTTTACTTATTCTCCTGCCTCAAAAAGCCACCAAAGCAAACAAACTCTGAATCTGTCCAATATTTGAGTATATAGATGGCACCCAGCATTCAACAGGACAATGGAATGGGCTGCTAAGCACAAAAAGTAGGAGTACGTGCTGCTGACTGGGGATGGGGAGGCAAGGAAACAGAAAGTGTGAGGAACCTGAAAGATTTAAAGGTCTGAACAGGAAGAATGACATGATCCTGGTCAAGGAGAATCTACTGAGATAATTGTTTATAATGGAACATAAGACCAAAAAGTTGATTCTTGGTTTTGACACCATACTGGTTTTGATTTTTTTTTTTTTAACAGTTATTATCCTATGATACTTGCTCAGTAAATAAAACTATAAATGCCATCAAAACCTCTGACTATTACTTCTGATTCTTAACGTTCTATAACAGTTCTCTGCAATAACTCTTTTCCTGAGCTTCAAAACTGTCATAAAGGAAACAACTATGGCAAATAAGGATGCTACAAATGTGCCACTGCATTAACGTGATCTTTCTCATTAAGGGAGAGCATTGGGTCAGGGAGAAGAAGAGGGCTTGGAAACAAATTCATTTCTGACTGTGACTGTTCTGAGGGCAGAGCTAATAGGAGGTGGTAGTATCAGGCTTTGTTTGCCCTGCTCTGTAAAATAACGCTGTCCTGTTTTGTATGTGGCTGGAAATATGATGTGGTGGATATATACAGACAATAGTATTATTTCAAGATTAGAAAGAACCGCTGAATCTTTTTTTTTTTTTTTTTTTTTTTGGTCTAAAACAAATAAAAAACCACAGAATGAATCAAGACTTACTTGTATTTTATTTAGGTTCATCCACTGAGATTTAACTTTGTTTCAGAGAAATAAATTTTTCTCACCTATTGTTTAGATTTGGTGGCAGAGGCAACCTGTTCTTGGAGTTAAGTGGATGTGACTTTATTCTTTGGTTGCAGTGAGAAGGCGAGAGAGGGCGGATGGAAGCCAAGTTATATTTTTCTCAAAAAGATGGCTGTTGATGCAGGGTTTGAGGTGTTCTTAAGAGTAGAGGAGATGATGAAAAAAAAAAAAAAAAACCAAAGCAACTTGTGTGGAGGAGAAGAACAAATATTACCTTCAAGTAGGTGCTTGGCAGTATTTGTTTGCATGTTAAATGTTGCCTGAAAACTTGTGGAATCTGTAAAAACAAGATTCAAGGACCAGGGCCATAGTTGGAAGCAGACACTAGACAAGAGTTTGAGAACATGAGTGAGGAGAGTGGGGAAAAAAACCCTACATTTCATGGGTAACTAGCAGTTTCTTGACATGTGCCTAGGAAAAGGACCTAAAGGTAGATCTTTAGACAAGCAGTGACATCTATCTAGGCACATCATCTTCGGCATATAGCAAAGGCAAGTGAAGGAAATAGACTCAAAAGATAAGGCAATTTCAGTAGAGGCTGTAGAAAAATAAAATGTGGTCGGGTCAGCTGACATAGACATCAGGTAATCACATAAATAAATAAAATGAGAGAGAGAGCGCACCAGAGCCCAATGCCCAGGAAGTAATGAAGGTGGCCTGTAAAAGTTCATGAGAAATAAAATCTGAGAAATCAGAAGGGAAAAAAATAGGGGAACCAGAAGAGAAGGAAAGGAAAATCAGATTAGCAACAGGTCAACTTTATGATGAGGAACTCTGTTAAGACTTGACAGGTTGGTCATCAGAGCATGTTCAGGACCACGAGGGTAGACCCAATCCCAAGAGCAAATATGTGGAATATCAACCTAAGAAATGGAAAGACCTTAAGGTGAGACAGGAGATACCCATTGATTGCTCACTCTCTCTTTTGAAATAAGTGACCTTTAGAAACTCTGTGAAAGGACAGTGACTTCACCAAGATAGGAAAGGTGGAAGCTCAAATATTTTTTAATTAAGTCTTCTGAACTTCTTTAAAGAAATCAGAGGTATTAAAATTATTGGTAGTAAAAAGATTTTGTGCTATAAGAAATGTTTTGTTTTATACCTACAAAGAAGTTAATTTCATAATGACTAAGTAACCGTAGAATCTTTTATGTAACATCCCTTATCTGCTCATTCTCTCATGGCCTTCACTCCTACAGAGTTTACTTGTTGGGGTCATGTTTGTCACGGAAATGTCAAGTGTCAAACTAACCTATGTATCCAGGTCTTTGTCTGGGCAGTGATTTGTGTGTGCTGAGATCAAGATCATATGTTTAGGTGGAACTGTCATTTTTACCTTTTCTTCAATTTACAGAACTATTGAGCAACTATTAATGTAAGGCTTCTGTTTGTTTGTTTGTTTTAAAATTCAGGTATTTATTTCAGTATTTGTGATTACACCTAAGAGTTTTGTGTGCAGGAAAGATATGACACTATACAAATAAATATTCAACACAAAAAAAACCCAAAAGGTCATCCAAATCGTATCTAAAATATGGGTTAAAAAGGTCACTTGTCTACAACTGTTTTATGTGTGAAAACTAGCACTTGCTGTGAGGTTTTTGTGCACTGCTTTGTACGTGATTTGCTAGTATATACCCTCTTTCAAAGCTTGGATCTTGACGTTTAATGAATCATAGAGGTTTTTTCCACATGTTTTGAAAAAGGGAAAAATAGGGGTTATATTTGCATGCATGTACCTAGCTGGGGGGTGTTGCTATGCCGCATTTTAGAAAAATTATCAAGATTCAAGAAATACTAAATGCAGCATTTTTGACAGTTTAGGATTAACACTGCAACTTTCAAATTTTCACAAATAGCTGTCTTTCCCTTTCAAGGTCTTCTGCAGTAATAGGAACAGACAAAGTCAAATTATCTGGCAGTCTAAAACTACCAGAAACCAATGAGTAGTCTCAATTTATCTGGATCCACTGGAGACAACTTTATACAGAACCTTGCAAAGGGAGACACTGGTTTTTGCCTCAAGCTTAAGAACTTTGTTCTGGACATTTGTTCTTGAGAATTGCGAAACAGAGATGGGTATTAAACTTTTGTTTAGTATGCTACTCTACCAACACTTTTCTCATGATTCCACAGCAATTTTTACAAGATAATTTTTTATTTATTTTTAGAAAACCAGTGCACTCTGTAAAGGAATTGTGTAGCCACCAGCAGCTATGCCTTAGAAGGCTTTTAAGTGAAACAATTTCCCATGAAGGTAGCCGGGATTTCCAGCCAACTCTACTTGAGAAAGGGGCTTGTTGCACTTCTCTCAGAGAGGAACCAACACTTGCTATACTTGCTTCTAGACCTGAATATGAGGTCCTCATACACAGCTATGAGCAATAACGTTGGTGTACTCTGTGGGGATGAACATGATGCAGTGTTATACTCATCCTGAGAAAATGAAATATTTTGTTTTGAATATATTTGAAAGATTAGTTATTTCTTTCTCATTTAATGTGAGTCATACTTCTCAGTATGTTTTGACAAGAAGCTTAAAAGCCAGTGGAAATAAGCATGACATTAAAAAGTCTATTTTTCTCTCATACACACACACAGAGCGATGCGAAATGATAATGAAAATGTCAGTTTTGGAAAGGTTACAGAGTGGTAGCTCAAAAGACACTTAGCAGCTTGCTGAGCTCCAGACCACAACACTAACTGGTGACAATGTGCAAGTGGCCTTCAGAGGGGAAGGCACGCATCCCCAGAAAGCCACAAACAGCTCACCGGGCTACTCAAGACCACAGGATGCACTGAAATAATATTTATTTTCTGTCTTTGGCTGTGAGTTTGTTTGTTTTTTTTTTTCCTTTTACTCTTTCCTGTTCCTCTTGTATTGTATTTATTTGCAAAGGAATGAGATCCTACACAAGTTGTATCCAGCACTAGTACCTACATTTACTTCCATGAGAGACACAGCAGCATGCTAGTCACTTAACTGTCTTACAACTGAAATGGACTGATCTAATACTGAGTTTCAAAAATGCCTACTCTGCATAGAAAGTACTGCTTTTTAGAAGGAATACAAACCTAAGACTTAAATTCTTTTTTTCAAACCAAGAAGCCGGTTGCAAACAGACCAAAATAGTTTTTTACTTGAAATACTATAAATTTGCATGAGTTTTGTACTAACAAATTCCGTTCTTTCCCCTGGATCTGAGAGCCTTCTCACTCTCTACTCTGAAACTGCAGTCCTTGCACTAACTTGTCTCCCTTGGACACCAGGTGCCAAGAATGAGGGGTGGTAAATTTTACAGCAATTATTGCTCCTTTAGTTCATGTGTCAGTGTTGTGGTGTAAATGCAGACCTCATTCATCTTGACAGTGGCGCTCAGTCCACTGCCCTATTTCCTTATTTATGGGCTTTAAAAATATATAGACTACTGAGTTGAAGAGAAACTGAAAAGTTTTATATGTAGCGGTTCATACCTGTAATCTTCACGGCTGAAGCATGGGAATTGTGTTAAGAGCACAGTATCAAACCGTTCACCATAAGCATGGGATGGAATTGAACTCATTAGGTGAACTTGCTCTCTATGTTACAGCGAGAGAAAGCAGAGAGGCTGTTTAAAAGGCATCACTCAGACTATATCAAGACCTCATTTTACAGTTGTAATTTTTTTTTTTTCCAGCATGTAAATAAAATTATGCAAAATACACATCCTTGTATTTTTCCATGGGAAACTGTTTTGACTCCTTACGACCAAGCTGCACAATTTGCTATATCTATCTGTACAGTGATTTATACAATTCTGCTAGGCCAAATTAGTCTTAATTAGACTGAGGGAATCCCCTTAGCAAAGGATGTGCCTCTCGAGCAGCATGGGGCACACCTGCAGAAGGGCTCACCTCTCCCCTCTGCTGTTACTGCCTGTTCGCTCAGGCCCATCGAATCTCAGCGCTGGGGGAGGAAGCAAGTTGTGCAGCTTGTTCACCTGGCAATAACCTTCCATGGACTGGTGCAGAAGAGATGCTATAAGAAAAGGTGGCTGTCACACATCATTTCCACAATATGAACAGCTTCAAAATGAAATGAAAGAAATAGGCAGATATTTGGGAATATTTCTGAGGTCTAAACCATCTTATATTTTTTCCCCCGTGTTTAAAACTGATACATTTTGAGGTTGTGTCCTCCAGTTGATATGACTCTAGGACATTGCAGGAAGAACTGGAGCAGCAGGATAAAGCAATGTATTAAGAGATGATGAAAGTTGATTATCCTTTTACTTTTGTTTGAAAAACTCCAGGGATACATCCAGAAAACTACAGCACAAGTGTGTAGCCCAGCAGCTGCCAAGGTTCTTCTTTTTGTCATCTGTTTTTGTAGAGCTAATTTGCTTCTTTAAGTGTTTTTATACCCCAACCTAAATCTTCAGGGCCATTTTTAAATAGGTGAATAGATAATTCTTTGCCAGCAATTCAACATTGGCAAGCATTCTTTCAACAACAAGGTATACCTATGCCTGCTGTTCCTCTTAACGGGGGAAAAGATGTCAGGAAGGAAATGCCTTTAACGTTTCCATAATTATCATTGTTCACGTTTTTAAATGATAGCATTTCAAAGCCAAGTCAGATGATGCACACATAAAAAAGATCCTCTCCAACTGATGGTGAGGTTTTTCAGTTCACAGTTTGTTTTCCAAGACACTGATTCGCTTCTTTTTTCTTTTTTTTTCTTTTTTTTTTTTTTTTAAAATCATGAGCATTAGTGCCTTACCAAAACTACGGTTCTCATTATTGTAGGTAGCAGTTAGAACTTTAAGAAAAGTGCAAACTGTCTTAAAACTTAGTAAAATTATGAAATTGAAATGTGAAATACTTTTACATAAATTAAATCCTGCAAAAGACCCACAAAGCTTTTAGAAACCATGAGCTGGTGGGTTTTTTTTTGAGGGGCAGTGGGGGGAGGGAAGGGTTGATTGGTTGCATCCCTACTGCTTTTTCAAATTACAAGAAGTTAACAAACATAACAGATATCATAGCAAATTCCATACTGGAAATTAGTATTATGCTTCTAATACAAACAAGCTTTTCAAATTTGTGTCACTAGAAGACCTGCCAATGTTCAGGCTGTAAGGTTTCCACCCTTAAACTTTCTATTAAAATTTTCTCATCCTTTGTTTTGGGAGATTGTTTTGAATCCTCAATTTTGTGGTTTACAACAGAATACAAGTACCTCCAAACGGCAAGCTAGCAGAGTTTCATGATTTCATTACTTAATTCTCCATAGGATCTGCATCTAGACAAATTATCTTCCCCTTCATTCTCTCTGGGCTGATAATCTTGTGTACATATAGTAAATTTTGGCCAGATCTAAGTGTTCAGCATAGTATGTTCTATAAACTTGAAATATTTACTAGAATTCATTGACGTAGAACACGCACTGGTTATACTTACATTATTATAAATTTACTGAAATTATTACTTCATAATTTTTTTTTGTAATTTACTTTGCAGTTATTACATACATTTTTTAAACTTAGATAATAAACTTAGATAACTTTCAGGCTGAATTGAAAATACTTTGGACTTCTCTTTTTTTGCAGCATGCTATCCCTCTTCTTTCAGTATTATAGTAAATTCAGTCTACTCCTGCAGCGCAGAACTTTCTCATTTAAAGTGTGGTGGTTCCTGAAGATAATTGCAGTCTACTATGTGCATGGCATTTATTGAGTTAATAAATTAATACAGTTGTTGTTTTAAGTCTTGCAACCAATCAAAAGCATGCAAGGCTTTCTGCTCTCTTTATTAAATAGATCATAAAATAGGTTTAGGAATGTACATATGATGATGGGGATAGGAAGTGAAACACATGAAAACATTAATAGGTACTTTTTGGTTTTGATCCTCTGAACCACCATAACCCAATCCAGTTTTCAGAATGTCAGCTAAGTACCTTAGCTTTAATTTTGTGAGACAGCAATTACTGTCTCTAAATCTGTTATCCCCTTTAAACAATGAAGGCAAATTCTTTCCTTAGTCGACTTCATATTGAAAGATGTTTTCTGTTGGGGGTCTATCAATTTAATAGGATGAATTGTTCAGTTAGTTACTGGTATGGGATTAACAAGTTTCCTTACTTATGGAATTGGTTTTCTTAACGAAATTTGATATATTCATTGAGAAATTAAGACAACTGCTAGACATGCTTTCTAAGATAATTGAAAATAATTTTTTGAAGTGTTAGCAAATATAGACCGTTATGTAAGATGAATGTATTTCAATTCCAATGTATTGAGAAAGACCGGAAAATACAGAAATCAGAAGTTGTGTCATGTTCTACTGAACCACAAATTCAATAACTTGACTAGTGGTTTACAAAATATTAGATATCAATACTCTGCTTTCTTGTTAGCTGTTTATGGAAAGTCTCGATAAACCTACTTTTTTTCTGAATTGCTTAGTATGCATAAAGTACTTAATCAAATGGTATTTCTGAATAATCTGAAATACATGTATTTCATCATCTGAACCATCACAGGTCAGTTTTGCTGTTCTTGAAATTAGTATTTTTATCAATAAGTAACTTCTCCTGTTCCAGTTTTAGAATACCAGGTATTTTCTGTGATTATACTTTCTAATCTGATACAATCTTAATGGATTGACTACATATAGTGAGGGGAAGAGTAATTTGATAGAGAGCAACTGCATCAGTGTGTCGCCTTTCTCAACCTCGCTTAGAATCTAGACTATTTTTAAATCTCCATCTGCAGCTGTGATGTCTGAATGATATATCCTGATCATCTGCAGTGAGCTATGGCCATTAATGAAGGATTATTATCTGCAGTAATATATTACTTTTATGTTTCTCTGTTGTCCACTGAAGATAGTCTTCATAGTTTTACTTCCCCCTACCACTGATTAAATATTAGATAATAAAGCCAACGGTGTTTTAAAATTTCAAATACAAAGCCTCCTGACTTCTTTAGTGCTGCAATTTTCACTTCTTTGTAAGGTCTAAGTTATTGACATAAAGGCACTTCTAACAGATGCAGGACATTGTCATTTACCAAAGGTTTAAGTGTCCATAAAAATATTTCACAAAGGAGTCAAAACCAACACAAAAGAAACTTTAATGCTTCAGTCTGCTGCAGAGCTCTGAAAAAATAATCTTTAATATGGCTCTTGGAAGTACTTTTTCTTTTCCTGTTACACAGAGTTATTTGCCATAAGAACATCATGTTCCGTAGTTTATTCTTCTTTGGAGACAATCCAAATGGGAAAGACTGTCAGGACCAGAGTGAGTGCTTTACTAAGAGCCTAAATTAGTTTTCTCCTTGATATGAAATATTTAGCTTAGAAAGTATCAGCTTTTAGTAAGGTAGCAGATTTTGAAGGCCAGAAATACAGAAGAAATGTTGCAACAACATTTTATAGAGATTAAAGGTAGACAGCCCTGATAATAGCAGGAATGCCAGACTGGTGCTGGCATTAAACAAAATAATGGAACAACTCAGACTTGACTAAATAAATAACTCAACAGCAGCAACATAAGCAAGCTTATAATTTTGAGTGTATAGAAGCCTGCTGGTTTTATGACACCAATTTTACTGTCTAAATTAATAGCATAAGTGTAGTATATGTAGAACCAGACAAGATGTTTGACTTGACACTGTAAAGTATTTCATTTGAGACATCAGAATTATACACACTATGGATAGTAAATGTTGAATTGATCAGAAAACATGGGTATCAGTAGAGATGTATGATTAGTGAGGTCTCAAAAATACGTATTTTTGGCCCTTTGTGATTTGACATTTTACTATTTGTGGCCTGGAACAAAACACAAAATCACCTCTGCTTCTATTTATGTATTACAGAGAAATCAGAGAAATGGGAAATGAGAAAAGAAGGGAGGACATAAATACCAGTTAAATGAGGATAATGGAAGATATTAAATTAGGATAATTGGTTTCATAATTTCTTGTAATTATTTTCTTTCAGTACATACTTACTACTGTCTAGAAGACTCTGCCTTAAACTATACAAAGAAAACCTGTGGCAAAGCTTACTTGTATAAAATACATTCAGGAAAATACCAACCACTACAGTAGGATGCTGTAAAAGTTCAAATGGTGTTTTTCTTGTGTGTTTGTTCTTCTGGCATTTAACTTCCTAGATTCTTTCATACACTTTTTATCTGGTGCCATAAAAGTAATACTTTCCCTGACTTCCGCAGAGATGTTATGCAGAAATATTGCTTACGTTCCCTGTAGAACAGTCGTATTCTCATTCCAAAGTTTTATTCTTCGTTTGAGAAAGCTATGATTTAAAGGAACTCATTTGCTGGATCAAGTAATACAAGAAAGATAAGCTCTGACAATGTGGGAAGAAAAACTCTCTTTTTGGTAAGTATAACAATTTGGCCTAGATTAGTTTACTACAGTGAAGTACTTGTGTACTTCGTGCAGAGGATTTAATCAGTGCATGACTGGAAAAACCCTCTTCATTAGCTCTGTGTTCTTTGCAGTTGAAATAGAATTACCATTTTAATTCTGTTAGATGGAGATTTCATAAATAATCTATTGGTTGGGTTCCTGTCATCTGCTTTGGGGTAAACCAACTAACCACTCTCTTAGAGTAAACCTTTTGAAGCGTTTTCCCAGTTCATGTATCCTGCTTAGGAAGTGACATTGCCCATGGAGTTACCTGCGCCCACAGAATCTGGATTGTGTCAGGCGGATAGCTTTATCAATCAGTCTGTTATTGCAGCTAAATAGCATGCAGCACTCCAGTCATGGCTGGTGCGGAGCCAAAAAATATTCCAATTAGCTAAAAAAAAACCAAGCACCACCAAGGTAGAGCACTGCTTGTGTTCACTCTTGCTTTTCTCTGCTCAGGAAAATGACCTCCACTTACGAACATATTTTCTTTGTGGTAACCTTGCAGTTATCTGACTTCTTCAGATTAATAATTCCTGTTATATTATTGAAGGGGTGGGAAGAGAAACGCTTAGGCCAGACAGAATAAAATCCATTTCATAGAATGGAAAAAGCAAGCTCATTATCTTTACGCTGGTGGAACAGCAAAGAGGAATCTTCTTTTTTTTTTTTTTTTTTTCTTTTTTTTTTTTTTTTCTAACAGCGTATACAATATATGCTTTCAATTCAGTAAGAATCTAGACATTTTCTCCATTTTTCTTTCTCTGTTGACTGCGTGCTCTTTTTGCTTTTATTGGCAGCAGTATAAATGTATGAAGTGAAAGGATTTTCTGGGTCAAGTCACAGCCTCCTATTATTTCAGGCAGCAGCATCATACATCTTTCCTTCTAAAATTAGTTAGGGGTCTTTCCCTTGCTCACCTCTCCTTTGGATGGCTACTTCAAACTCTTGAATGTGGGACTTAGAAGCTACCTTCTCTTTTCTCAGATGAATTTTTTTGGCACCCATTTGTTTTTGTGCCAAAATTGTCCTTTAGCTTAAATACCTCTTCTGTTCTGGTCTTTACTTCAGAGAAGAGTGCTCTAGGAGAGCAGTCCATCCTAGCTCCACTCAGTTTTACAAGCTAAAAAAAGTTATGTAAGTATTCTGGGACAGACACTTCCATTCCCTGATCCATCCCTCTAGCCCTCCTCTACCCATGATGATTTTTCCCTGTTTTCACCTAGACAAATAACCAAAATTGTCCACAACATTTCATATGCTACCGCAATTAATAAACCCATTAACTGTCCCTTTGGATAACTGAAACAGTTCTATTGTACTTCTAAAGATCTGAGATTAAGCTATTATTTAGAGGATATTGTTGCACATCTGACATTCTTCCTAACCTAAATATACTTCCTCCACGCTGCAAATGCCCATCTTCTAAGAGCTCTATGATATTTTCAGCTTGACCACTAACTACAGTGCCATCTTTGTCTTATTTCCTGTACATGTTTTGTATGCATGTTAAAATACATATTCTTTTTCAGATAGTATTTCCCCCTGCCGCAATATCTCATTCTTGAGCTTAATCTTTAATTAATCTTCAGTCTGAGCAGATCAAAAGCATTCATTGTTATACATTCTCTGTTAGGTGATAATTAGTAATGTCCTCATGAACTACAATACTTTCCCTTATGATGTGTTGTATTTTGCCAGGAGGATAACAGGCTGGAATACTGAGGAATACGCTAATCTGTGAGTATAATTTAATTGGATGGCCTGCCTCCACAAACCCCTTTCCCTTTGCATCTATGTACTGTTGCATAGCTAAAATAGAGACAGGTAAAACAGGTGTGCAGGAAGGGCATTGTCACCCTACCAGTTCAAGAGGTCCGTTCAGCTGATGGTCACCACCCTCCCAGAAGGAGCTTAGCTATGGCATCCACCCATCAGAAAGTCATGTCCTCTGCCCTTGCCAGAATGGATGTGGCAACACCGACAGATCTCCTACACAAAACATGCAGCTGTCCAGGCTGCAAGCCGTGCCAGAGCCTTGCGCTGGTAACGGGTGGCGGTAGCCAGGACAGCTGCGTGAGGTGTGACCAAGCTCAGCCTGGTGGCAGAGCTACCAGAGGATGCAGAAAGGTTAAGGAGCATCAAGGAATGTGAGAAAGAGACAGACTGGGGGAACCGAGCTCTGCCCTCCCTGAGACAGAAACAGGAATGGCCACCAGAAAAAAAAACAAAAAACAAAAAAAACCAAAAAAAAAACAAGATCAAGGGCATCCTGTACCCTCCCCCTCCCAGGCAGAAGGCAGCAGCTTGAAGGAATGGAGTGAGTGGAGTCAAGTCCGTGCTCAGGGCAGCAGGCAAACCCTCTCCTTGCCCACCTGACCCTTCCAGGTGCCTCTGTACAACAAGTGTGAGGTTCTGGATGTGGAAGGTCAGCCAGTGGATGATGGTCAATCTACACCAGAGGTGTTGGTTACGCTTGATATCTTCACCCAGTACTTGCTACTAAATTGCTGAAAGTTTATTTTTGGTTGGTTGGTTTTGGCACTTTGTTGCTACATCCCACTAATGCCACCTCCTGGTCTTTTATGAGGCTTAGTATAAAGACTGAAGTGTCATTCTTCTACTGTGTGAAATACTATCAAAGGCTGAAGTACTTCAGCGATCAATGCATCCATTTTTGTTCTTCAAAACTATTCCTCTTTTCTTTTAAGGCCAAGTTAATGTATTTGTGGGGCAAAAATTTTTGTTTTTTTTTTGTTTGTTTGTTTGTTTTTTGTTTTTTTTTTTTTAGCAGAGTGTAGAAGAGTATGGAGAGGAGTAAACAAGCAGAGAGATCCAAACACTATGAACTGTATTTAAAAGAACACAATCAAAGATACAGGTTTAAGGAGTTAGAAATTAGGGAATTAAAGAATACCAGTCGTTGGTACCTCTGGAATTTGCAGTTTAGTGTATGCACTCAGTTGTACCCTTGGCTTTTCAAGATGGTCTGCATATTTGCCCATAGCGGTACGATGGAGCTACCCAGACATCCAGAGCCCTGAGGTGGAGCTTCAAGAGCTTTCTTTGAAGCGAACATGTCAAAATACACCAGAAGGCTCCTTGTCTTTGAAGCTCTGCTTTACTGAACATAAAATAAGCTGTTTAGAGTTGCTTTTTAAAGGGAAAAAATGCTCTGATCTTTTGGACAGGACAGACCGAGCAAGAAGACTTTAAAATAAACCTCTCTTGCCCACTGCAGTATCTATTACAGGCGTATTATTTCCAGGAAGCTGGAAGGACTTTGTACAATTCTCGCTCATCAGACTGTATGCTAGTCAGGCATCCGTGAGTCCTCTATGGTTCAGGAGAGCTAAGAATCTTTAAACACACCCTAAAATGGCTTGTGTGTATCACATCTTTACATTCGTACATATTTAATATCAAGTTTTGCTAGGACTAGGAGCTACTGGTTGTGTCAAGCAGCTGGGAATCTCTTTTTGAAGGCATAAAGCATCCATTTGTAGCAACACAGAGCTACTAGATATGAACTTCACAGTGTTTGCATAATGTATCTATTATGCAAAAGTGGCTTCAGGCGAGTGTGATTTTTTTTTTTTTTTTAAGAAGGAATTCCATATATTGACAAGAATTAAACATATCTCTGACAAATCAATTTTTTTTTTTTAAGTATATTAAAGATGCTCTGTGAGTTGGCAGATCAGAATGAGTCATCAGGGAGACAGATCAGCAGTTAGACAATGGAATTAGAGTACATGCTGAATTTATTTATATCATGATATGCATTTCAGTACACAGATTCATATAATCTTCATATATGAGAGGTGTGTGTGTTCTGGTAAATATTGAGGTGATACCAAACATAGAATTTTTAGCTCCCTGAAATGATTACACTTGCACGATTGAAAAATTTAAAGTGAAGAAACCACCATAGTCTAGTAAGGTGTACATTTACTTTTAGAGTATGATCCCACAGACAGCTGAAGGATTTCTTTCAAGACTGCTTTCCAATATGAAAGAAATGTCATCTTCAAACTGAAAGAAGCAGTTAGATGTGAAACCATTTTTTGTGCATAACCTTCAGTTTTTATTAGTCTCTTTTTTTTTTTTTTTTTTTTTTTGCTGCATTTACAAGCTAAACCAGCTGTGAAAGGTGCAAGCATATAGTTTGTATTCAGCAAAGATCTGTCATTTTGTGCTTACTGCAAGGCAAATGGCTCTGCCAGTTGGGGCTACAATTTATCAAGCTGGCAGAGTGACAATTTTCATTGCTCTTGAAAATTTATCATGGATAGTCATTTTTTGAAGGGTTGACTCTTTTGTTTAAGCAGGCTTTTTATATTTAGACTTATCAAAATGGCAATTATTAATGCCATTAACCCATGAGGCAAAGATCAGTTTTGTCCCTGGAACCTCGAGTATGTCTTCTTGACAAAGAGATTTATCTGCTTTTGCAGCTTCCAGGGTTCATGGGTTTAAAGAACAGATATAATATAACAAAACGCTGTCTCCCTAAAGAACAATGAAAGTCATTTTCATCCCAGCTGTTTTAGCAAGAAAGCAGGGTAAAGGGGGAGAAAAAAAAGGTAAAATATTAAATATTAATGGTCAAAATTATTTTTATGTTCTTTGTTCTGACTTCCTCTCTTGTCCTTAGAGGCTTAGAGACTGAGTTGCTTTGAGAGGGTTAGTAACATCTCTATAACCACAGCTCATCAATAAGGCTCTTTCTTTCACTTATTGTAGACAATAATTCCTCAGTATGAGCAATGAGTGGATTTAGAGACAGTTCTGTGAAGTACTAAGGGGCTCCTTGGAGACAATAAGCATCTTCAGCGTTCTTTGATCTGAATGGAAGGAGAAAGCACTGTGTGTCCTGCAGGCTCACGGCCATCGTGAGGCTTTGCTGGTGGAGCAGACTGTCTGTAATCTGGTGTCAAAAGTGTAATTGTCTGATGTGTTATCATTTGTTAGAAGTGCTATTTCTCACTGTAGGTACCTGCATTTGCATTTTGCCATATCAGACAGAAAAGGTCTACCTACATGAGTTAAAACCAGCTTGTTCCACTGTAAAAATGAGGCATGTACATACTCATTTTCACCACTATTAGAAAGAAAAATTGAGTATAGGTGTCTTAACTCAGGGCAGAAATTATCCCATCTCCCCAATTTACTTGAAAATCTGTCTTCTCTTTACTTTATGAAAAGATTACTTTTACATTTAATGTAGAGTCAATACTGACTCCTACAACCCTTTTTCACTGAAGCTGGTAAGGTATTTCCTTGCAGGAGAGTTATGTGAATCTGCTGGAAGCAAGAGGCCTTGAAAGGCCTGAAGAATCCAGCTCACACTTTCTGCCACCACCTAAAAACTACAGGGAACAATTAATTCCCCCAAGTAACTTTTTTCAACAATGTCTGGGTTGTTTGGCTTTTTTTTTAGTTCAGTTTCCAAAAGTCCAGAGCAGCTCAAATTAGGGTGTAAATCGCAGAGTCTAACACCTAACAGCCAAGGATTGAATGTTTATTGCAGCCCACAAGCTGGAACATGCCGAGAATGGCTGTCTCCTGCCCCAACAGCTCTAGGTGGCAGCAGGCCTCTCCCTGCCATCCTCCTGATCGTCTTTTTTTTTTTTTTTTTAACCTTCTCCCTTCCTTTCTCCCTTTCTAAAGCGTCTTCCACTTAAGGTTTTTTAACTACCGCTGCACCTCGCTGCCTGAAAGCCCCCTTCCTCAAAAAACACCACTACGTGATAGCTTCTGAGCTTCCTCGGGAGCGGCTCTTGAGGGCTGCCGAGCCTGCCATGAAGGGGATAAGTACCCGCCCGGGGCAGGGAGGGTGACAGCCACTGCCGCGGGGACGTCAAAAATGGGGCAGAAACGGCTCCCCTGGGGCGGCGCTGAGGGGTTCGGCGGGAAGCGGGGGGCCGGGGAGGGGTCGGAGGGAGGAGGTGTGGGAGCTGTAGGTGTGCAGGCAGATGAGTGGCAGAAGGCAAAACCAAACGAAAGCTGACAGGAAAACGGTGTTTTCATGCTAAGGAAGAATTTTGAGAAGTCAGAATGCCTAAAGGTACCATAGGGTTGGAAGCAGGATTTCTCTCATGCGAATGGCCAACAATAGCTAATATTAAATAAATGAAAATTGGCCATAAAGCCCATCATGTGTCTGGAAAGTAAACCTCAAAGTAATTTTAAAGAGCTTTCTCTTTTCTTAAAAGAGAAAGCAACTTTTTCATAACATTAAAAATGGTAGTGTAAATTGTCTGTTAAAGCACAGTTTAGAATTGAGCCTGTTCTTCCACCCAGCCCCGCTCCCAGCAGCCAGCACGGTGTGTCCGTGTGTCCAGATGGGGCCAGCAGCCCCAGCTCTCACTAAAGCCCAGCCAACAGGGACAAGTGTTACGAATATTTCATGGCAGGATTAGGCTATTTTCACTATTAAACATAGGAAATTTTGAAAAAGTTCATCTGAAGTTAGATGTGAAGTCCAGCTGCACCACAGATTTTCCTCAGGGGTTGCCACTTGGAATGGGAAAAGACAGGCTGGCAGGGTACAGCCGTCTGGACACCCCTCCTTCACCTGGAGCACAGCCACCCTTCACGTCTGTGGCGTGCACACACTGTTAGGCCTCCTGGTAGAAGGGACTTGCTATGAAATAGTTATGTGTTGCTGCCACGGGACTGTTTTTTCTCCAAACAGTGTGAAGGCAGCTCTGCAGCAGGTTAAAACTCCCCAAGGTGGTTTCCTGGGGATGCTGCTCTTGGAAGCAAAGTAAATTGGCCTAAAAGGAGCTCCATGCTGCTACGGCTATGTTAAATACCCAAGTAGATAGTTTGAAAGCTTGATAACTCTTCAGTATGTGACAGTATTGCAGATTTTTCCCCCCATAGCGCGTTTCCAGTCTGAACTGTTACATGTAGAAAGTAGTTGAGAACAGATGAGATGACTCGTGTCCAGTGAATTGGCTTTATTTCTGTTTGCTTAGATGGATATTTTCTGTTCTGTCCTTCCGTAGGCAGTGTGTCTGCTGTGAGGGAGGGAGGAGAGGAAAGAAGTGCTTACTGAACCTCTCCAGTATTCACAGTAGTGACTTTTTTTTTTTTAACTATTATTTGAAAATATTGCTGTTTTAATCACGGTCTTCTGTGTTGCAACAGGAAAGGTGTTCACTGCATACAATAATAATTGTATAAGAAATGCCATACGGACAAATTTTGCTTGGATTTTAAATAATACATTATCTTTGTAATTTCAATTTTGACAGGAAAAATTATCAGAAAATCAGTTTACAGGACTATCCCTCCTGAAACATTTATACTTGATTCCCTTTTCTCTCAGAGTAGCAAAGATCTGAAGAGTTTACACTAAAGATAACTTCCATAAAATCAGTATTAAGAAAGAATAGCTCTTTATCTTGGCAGGAGGGGGAATAATATTTGGCTGGTATTTGGCTCCTTTACTGTTTGACATAGAGGGTTATACAGCTTGACACTTTTTGGAGTGATGTAAGTCTTTGGTTAACCTCACCTGTATAATCTTCTATTTTGCACAAGGCAGCAGCCTTGAAATATTTGCAGAAGTGTTCGTGTGATACTTTGCTGGCCTTTAGAAAAGGTATCCGATGGCAGGCAGAGGCAGGTTATCTGGCACAACAAAACAGATGCTACTGTTAAATGCCATTCCCAAAGGAGTTGATAAAGTTTTAGTGCAATAAGAGGGCAAACACACTTGATTTTTCAGGAAGTCTTGTAATGTTAAAAAAGCACATAATTTTTTTCACTTTAGATCACGAAAATTACTAGTTTTTAATAGGTATCCAGAAATATCTGTTTGAATAACATAGTTTCACCCCAGTAAGATTATAATCCCTGTAAATAAAAACATTGTGTTTTCAGGATCTTGCATATAACCAAATTAATCGCAAGTTTGAAATGTATTAATATTCATCAGAAATTAGGAGAGTTACAACACAGTATATTGTTACGTCCCGAACATCAAGTATTTAATCTGTTTAAAATAAATGCTTATATTCCCTCAATCCCTAGAAAAGTTGGCATGTTAGCAAACAGGAAATCACAGAAAATACATGTCCAAGGAACAAAACCGAACTTCTTGTGGGATCTGTAGACAGCATTATTATTCGAACCAGCCGGCAGGTCTCTCTGGAGAGAGAGCTGCGTTCTTGCTCCTCAGCCAAACAGAAATTCACCTCTCCTAAGTCAGTAATGACTTCTCTTGGTTTACCTACAAAGCGTCTTTTCCATGCTTGTCTTCTCTCCTGCACTTTTCTATAAATAATAGACTGCTTTCTGATATAAAAGTTGGTTGGACACAATAGTGTCCACACAACACAGTGTATTCAGTGTATTCAAGAAACTAGCTGCGAATTATACTGCCATGTTTTGGTCTTTCATAAACATATATCTTAATTTTATTGTTTATGAATAATTTAAATAGTTTTTCTTGTATTTGGTCTCCATTACTCCTTTTCTGTCCTGGTCCTCTTTTTCTCTCTGAGGATCACATTTGGATTGTCTGCTGTGTTTTTCCTCCTGTTCTCCATTGCTGTGTGTACCCTGCACGGTCAGAGAGCTCTGCACCAGTTCATGGATCTTCCAGTTCGGATGAATAAAGCTAACAGAGTTCTAGCTTTAAATGTCAAATCATAAAGCAAAACACTGGTAATTAATAGAGCTGAGACTTGCAAGAAAAAGGAGTTTGTAACATCCAAAGGGAATTAATTTATCAGATATGTCTAACCTTGCATTTCTGAGAATGTCATCAGAGAATAATGCTCATCTAAACTAGAATTTGAAGAAAAGTTAACAATCAATTGAGTTAAGTGGCACAGATTCAAAGAAAAGATCTTATCCTTTGCAAAAGATATGACAGTGTTGCCCTTGATCATCTCTGAAAAGCTTTCAACATTCATAGTGATAAAGACTTGGTAGGGACTCCGAATCTAAATCTCTGAACTCCTCTGCTGTATTTGGCCCCTTTCTCTAAAATCTATTGAATTCAAGTATGAAAAAGTGAAGATGTGGACACAGTTTTGTATTTGGCATCTATTTCTGTGGCTTAGGTCTGTCTGTACTGAAAGCTGACATGGACACAATAGTCTTAGACCTCATGGATTTAGAAGAAAACAAAGTTCTGTGAGATCTTTCAGTAGTAGTTGATATAGAGGCAAGTCCTGACCCTGTGGGTGGGAGTTGCACCCTGTTTTTACTGCTTTGGGATTTAGAGCTACATAATAACTACTTTCTGTCCTCTGTCTTTTCTGCGGTTACTGATAGGGATTGTCTGTTTTGATGAAATACTGTTATGAACCTGTTCAGTGTGGTGTAGTTGGATTTTTTTTTTAAAAAAAAAAAAAAGCTTTTTCTTCATATTAATTCTGATTATGGGTTCTCATATAGCTGTAAAGTCTAATATTTACAAGTAATGCTTTTTCATACACAGGACAGCAAATGTCAGATTGACTTAAGGGTTGTTCTTTACTAAATTTCCTTTGGGCTCTCCTTTAAGTGAGATAGATGTGAGTTGTTTCAAATGGTATTAGATCTTCATAAATCATATTCCACCTTATTTCTTTGTCAAAAGCAACATGCTTCCACTTGTCAATGGGAAATTCCCACTTTTGAGTAAGACTTTGCCCTCGGGGGCGAGAGAGATCATGGACACTTATAAAAAGAAAGAAGTGCAAGTGTGGCTGCAATATGCAATGCAGGAGTGAACACTGGAAGTTTTAGAATAGACTTACATTTTTGTGCAGAGTATATGACCGCTATTTACATCTCTTAAAATCATCACCGCAAGAATATTTGCCAATACCTTTGATTTATCATAGAATACCTCCATGTATTTTGTCTAACTAGCTAGACATCCTTGACTGTAAGTCAGCTATAGATTGTCCCTAGGCCATTCACAGTTGCTGGTTTGAAAACCAAATTATCATCTTTTTGTTCAATCTCAAAATCTTACTGAATTTGGAAAGTTTGCAGGTTATTTCAGCATCTGGAAACACATGATATGACACTTTGCTTTCCAAGTGGATGAATGTATTTATTACAGACAACAAATACTGATAGAAGTGGTGCTATATAATATATTAGGTGCTGGAGTGCCAGATATCATCATGATTTTCCTCTTATTTACGCTATAGGTAAAAGAAGGCACATAACTTCAAGGGTTGATTTCCAAGGATCATTTCACAGTCCTTGTTGTGGGAGTGGATGGAACATAATTTCAGTATGTGAAAAGAAGAAGATGCTTGAGAGTATCTCAATCATTACGGGGAAAACTGTAAACTTGAAGAAAACCCCAGGGGGTGACTAGGTTATACCGATGGCCTTTGGGGCATTTGACTGTTAATGGAGGAAAGGAATGTTAGAAATGTTTCACGTCAGTGTTTGCAGATTTGCTTCTGCTTGCTGACTTGCAGATAGTAAAGACTTCCTATTTCAGAGAGGTTTTTTGAGGAGGCTGTGATAGTAAAATTCTCTGATCAAAAAATATACTAATATATAAAAAAATGTTAGGTGAAATTCATATACCTGAATTGTCAAAGGAGCAGTTGTTTTTTATTTTTTTTCAGTGTGGCCTGGGATTTGGTTTCTAGAAAATTCTTTACTAGTTATTAATTGGTAAAAATCATAAGACTACTAGTGTCTAAGTATTTGAGCTAAATAATGTTACGGAAACAGTAAAGTTCATTTGGCAACGGATTTTAAATCTTGTAGAGCTGCAATAACTAACTTGACATGTAAGATGTTTAACGAGCAGGAGAGTTTTAAGTATGGCTTTTTGATTGAAGTTTAT
Organism: Chlamydotis macqueenii; assembly: GCF_036417535.1. Classification (NCBI taxonomy): domain Eukaryota; kingdom Metazoa; phylum Chordata; class Aves; order Otidiformes; family Otididae; genus Chlamydotis; species Chlamydotis macqueenii. The sequence continues at coordinate 5,084,638 of NC_141566.1, forward strand.
GGACATACAGTTTTACCTGTGGGCATGAAGTTTTAATGAATGCATCAATTAACTCTGGATATCTACAGTGATTTTTTTTTTAAAAAAAACATGTATAAATGGTCAACAAATGAAATACCAATTTCAGAAATTAAAATGAAGATGCTCTGTAGACTTATCCAGCACTCATTAAATTTAGGATAATTCCTCTGTAGTCTTTGGAGAGTGTTCAGGATGATCGCTGTTTCTCACATGACCATTTTGATTAACAGAGAAATAAAATTAAGTTCAATGTTTAGACAGTTATTGCAAAGGGATTTCAGCTACTAATGTCTGTGACTGGGCTGGAAAAAAAAAAAGAGGATTTAAAAAAGATTTTCTGATGTTTTTTCTCAGCTGGTTGATATCCTTAAGGGCTAGATATAAAATAGGATTTACATGAAAAGTAGAGGCCAGAATTGTAAACCTTAACAGCACCACTTAGTTGCCATTCAACATGCTACCTATCCTATTTGCTTAAGATCTTCCTATGTAGAGTTGTCTCTAGGCAAATTATCTGATTACATGTGACTTAAATAAGCACTATTATCAGACTACTCTTAATACTAACAACAACCTTTTAAAAGAAAAGTGCCAGTCTGTTCAGCTCTTCAAAAGAGAGGGTATGGATACCATTTTTCAACTGCTGCAGTCTGCCAAGCAGACAGAGGTGTCCTAATGCAGCTCTTAGGAAAACATCTAATAGGTCAAATTTAAGATTTATTTCTGTATTTAGTAAAATGCCTTCTGGTGAGACGAAATTGTCCATCTCTGGAGCTTTGTCTGCCTTTTGAAAGGTCTCTGCTCTCTTGTGTTGCGTAGGATGCCTGTGCACCTAACAGGGGTATGGGCTCATCCTAGAGAGCAGGAAATCTGAAGCTTTGGTGTCTCAGTGCTAAAACTCTTGAATTAGATCTGGCTTTAGAAACCAACAGTAACTAACATTGTTAAATGTGTTAAACTTGGTGAGCTTTTTAGACAAAGATATATAGATATTTCTCTTCAGCTTTAATGAAATGACCTCTTAGGTTCTGTAATGAAGAGTCTGAAAAGCTGAGTCTGCTATGTAATGTATTATTCCAATATTGCTTGTTAACAGAAATATCTTTATTTAACTTTTCTCATTGACTAGTCACATTTACCGTGAAAAATCTTTATCGTTATCTAGCTGGCCAGTCCCAAAGGCAAATAAATAGCATGGTTCAATTTGGCTTGTAGCTGCATTCACTTAGAATTGAATATACTTGAACGCAAACATCTTGATGTGAAAAGCAGCATGGTTCTGTATATTTGTCTAGAACCCAAAGTTAACAGTGAAAAAATAATAGCCAGTCACCTAATGGTTTTCTTAGCACTGGTGGAGAAAGAAGGGCTATGATTATATCCCCACTTAGAGTCAATTGCAGTAATAAATCCTGCTTCATTGCTGTGCCATCGTGTTTAATAGTGGGCTAGTTTTGTGTGGCCGTCACAACAGATGGGTTTCCTCCAATTAGTTATAAAAATAAGACAATACAGGTCAGTTCAGGAGGAACTGTTCTGTATGGAAAGAAAGCCCTGCTTATGGAAATAATCAGAAAAGGCTTTCAAAACTGCAGTAATCCATGAAGAGATGGTTATAGAGTAGTTCCTTCATTTTAATTAATAGGTAAAAGCTATATAGTGACAAGATGGGGGTTTTTTTTGTGTTTGAGTTGGCTGTGTGTTTTTTTTCTTTCCTTTCTCCAGACCTTTCTATTGAATACTGTATATAATTTCATACGTTCTCATCCCACCGATACTACCATGAGGTGCAAAATCCTAATGTGTCAGAGCCATAACAGGACCCCTCTGCTAAATCTTCCTGGGGTAACTGCCCCAGTTCGGCTAGGATGGTACTAACTCTTAGTACGTACCACTTCTTGGTGATAACTGCCTCCCTAATAAAGACAAACCGTCTGCCTTACATATCGCTCACAGGCCTGATATTTTAGTGCAAAGTCACCTATGTCAGCACTTTAAGCTAATATGCCAGGCTGTGACGTGGGACTGCTGAGCTGTGGAGAGACATCCTATTCAGCAGTCCTGCAGAGATTTAGTGGGAGACTGTTTAGTGGGCTGTTTAAACCCCCAGAAATACCAGTTATATGAACTGTCAGCAAAGTAAATAATACCAGTTGATATGACCAGTCGATAATAAGAAACTATTGAAATTTTTTGTGTGGCTATAAAAAAGTGGGAAAATTAAGTCAAGAACTATCAGATTCAAATTACAGGGTTTATTTATTTTTTTTTTTTGAGAAAGTGGCCATTTGTTATTGCAATGCAAAATGAAGGAAATTATTTGTTACAAATTATTCAGTGCAGTTTCCTTATTATAATTTGTGGATCCAAAGCTTATTTTTAGTAAAATAAGTCATTGCATGCTCTGCTGGTTTTTTTTTGGAAGACACAATCAGATTTGGTGATCCACAGTTCTGTTCTGACCGTGTCTTGACATGTCACAAGGTAATACTGAATCAGTCAGGAGTCTGTGGTGGTTGTACCTGGACATTTTCCTTACAATACGCTCCCCGAAAAGACAAAGTCTTTTAAAATTAGAGTGGTTTAATAGAGATGATACAAAATGATCAGCTCAGAATACACAGGGAATGGGAAATGTTCTCCCCATAGCTGCTGTGTCTTTCCAGGTGAGCCCTTCGTTCCAGATTTGAGTTCTGTGAACTTGGTGACTTTCTGAGTCGTGGCAAACTCCGCTTCATTCCCTCTGGTCTTTAGTAAGGTATTCCCATCACTTTTAAGGCTTGAATGCTACTTGCAGCCTTCCTGGCCCTGCTGTGACTGTCTCCTTTCATTTCTCTGCCAACCCTATGTGGAGGACTATGAATTGATCTCCCTCAGGACAGTCTCTGTGTCTTTCTAGGCAACTGCCCTGACCCAGTTGTGTTTAAAGAAATGTGACATATACACTGAGAGCACAGAAAATCAATTACAGTCTATCCTTTTAATTCTGCAATAATTTCACCTTTAGTATATCACCAATGAAATTAATGCTTTTTTGTCCTACTTGGAGTTAAAAATGAAAATTTCAGATAGAAGTGATACCAGCTTGTTAGAAAGTATATGATATTTTGATACTTCTCAGCATGCCAGGTTTCAGAAGGGGTCTTTAGATAGATCAAATGATTCCTTCTTTCTCAAAGAGGTCTTGAAAAAATAAAATTTGCTTCCCTTCAGATCTTTTTCCAAAGTTGCTCCCTATTCTTTCTGTCTTCCTAACAAATTCTAATCGCTTTCAAGGTACTCATCTCATTTGGTCTCCCCTAGGATACTGAAACATTCCCTCTCAATTTGATGTGAGGAAGCACCTAAATCACTGGCTATTGCAAGCTTGCCAAGTCTAATTTAATTTTTGTTCTGTTTAATTTATTAATTCCCAAGATGGAAACCGTAATACAAAGAATCAGCCAGGGCTGCAGTTAAGTAATAGAGAGCCAGAAGTGAAAGAAAAACAGTATGAGCTATTCTTTTATTGTGACAAGACAAATCATTTCATCTATTTTCTGACATAAAAGACAAGAAAGGAAAAGGAGAGTCTAACAAATAACACAAAGAGGAGAAAGAGTATAGTGAAGTGAAAATTTTCCAAATGTCAGAGGAAATTAAGTAGTGAACTTTAAAGGAAGCAGCGCCCATTTTGCTCGGTAGAGCCTTCTCAAAGCTGTCACCTTGGGGAAAAATGGAAAAGCTCAGAAATGCATTTTAAAACTGTTTGTGTTAAAGTTTGAATTTCTTAGACTTGTTGGCAGCAGGTGTCTTCTTTTCTTAATATTCGTTATTCATGTAGCCTCACAATGCATTTCAATTTATAAATGAAGAGGTATACAAGCCCTTCTCTGCTGCATTAAGTAGATGAAATATATTACTGCCTTTGAGCTCATAATGCCATAGCTGTAGCTTGAAAGTTATTTGCCTGCTACAGCTGATAGACATACGAGTTGCAAATAAGCTTTATTTTGATGAATGTACAGATGAACAGGATTCTTCCATATGTCTTCTTATTTTACTGGATTGTAACGCACTTTCTTATATTATTCTGAAATAGTGGGTCTCTTCTTCAAATCTCAAACAAATCAGTCAAATAGAAATGTATTTCATTTTCTCTCAACATCACTTTCCACTTTAAGTTATGTGTGTGGGCTTAATCCTGTTAGTTATTGAGAGATTCACATCACGCTAGGCTGGATCTTGAGGTCTTTGATCAAGCCAGGTCCCACTGACTTCAGTGCAAAACCTGTGTGAGCCAGGCCTGAAGTAAAACTGAACTCCTGATCCTGTTTTGCTGAAAGCAGTACAAAGTTTTTGTCATTCATCTCAGTGGGAGCTGAAGCAGGACTAAATAGTAACCTTGGAATTTTACCCATTAACATCAATAGGATTGGAAGGTACAGCACAGCAACTTGTGATATCCATTATTAAAAACTACAGCTGACAGATCCCTATGTGAATAGGGACAACTCAAAAGATGAAACGTTGAAGGATTACATTCCTAAACCATTACCAGAGGAGTTTTATTTATATACTTATGTCTCTGTTTTGTAACAGTCTGATAATGAATACTAACGGAGAAAAAGTGGCTGCAGACTTCTAGCTGTATTCAATTCTTGGCAATTCCTGTTGTCTTTGAGCGAGGGGACACAGAGTGAACCCTGAGTTTTTCATAGTTAGGTTTGTATAACCTTCTCCACGAGACGCATTCTGAGGGATGCTGCAGTCATGCTGAGTACCAGGCTGGGTGCTATTTAGCCTTTTCTCCTACTCATTTGCCTGAGAATTTGGTAACATAAGGAACAGACTCTTATATAAGCCCAAAGACTTCAGTGAGAATAATAGATTAAAAGAGAGCTGGAGCAAACTGTGCTATCAGAATAGGCCTAAGAAGTTATTACACTGTTTTGTGATGAGTTTATGCCAATCTAAGGTTGTGCGGGATATTTTTCTCTAGCTATGTGTTCTTGCTGCCTGCATGTGCAATTGTAAAGTAACGTGTTGAGTCAGGTTGACTCGTTGAGCCGTATGTACCCTGACCCTACTGAAAATGTGATTAATTTTCATCCACTTTTCATCTGCAGACTTTCTCCTCTCATTGGACAAATACTTGTATTGTTGAGAGAGGTGTCAGAGACATGGTACATTGATCCACTCTTTTTCTGCCACTTGAAAATGAACAAACATAGACAAAGCTCCCAGTGCGTCAGTTGAATTTTCACTGTTTGTTCCTTCTCTACAAAAAACTCAGCAGAACTTACAGCGATCTTTTAACTCTCTCCAAACACAAGCTTCTGAATACACATTTAATTTCATGTTATCCTGAGGGTGGTGGCACACTGGCCCAGGTTGCCCAGGGAGGCTGTGGATGCCCCGTCCCTGGAAATGTTTAAGGCCAGGTTGAACAGGGCTCTGAGCAACCTGATCTTCTTGGAGATGTCCCTGCTCCTTGCAGGGGGATTGGACTGGATGGCCTTTCCCTTCCAACTCAAACTATTCTATGATTCTATGATCTTTCCATGGCTGAATTTGTACAATACTTGTGTGTCCCTGGGCACGCTGCACTGGGAGTACAGAGCAACCACACACTGCAGTCATACTCACTATGGATCCAGTGACTGACGCTCTGCATGTGGACATGAGATTGTGATATAGAGGTACTAAAACTTGATATAGCTTGGTTTATTCAGAAATGTAAGTCAGATTCTTCAGATCTGCTGAATGTCCATGAAATGGCTCAGTAGCTACAGTCTGCGCACTGCTTAGTTTCCAACTGGGATGCTAGGGCATAGCCAGAGATATCTTCAAGTGCTGAAGAGGCGAAGATTCAGTAAACCCTAAAACAATAGCATTGCTTTCATATGTGCCACTCTTTGTCCTGTAGTTTATTCCCATGAGCAAAATTGCCTGTGTTTAAGTGGCTGCAAGATATGAGTCTTTAAATGAGACAATTTTCTACGCGAGTATGTAGTTGTGATTAATGACTACTTAGAGATATTTTATGGTTCTTCTAAGGAGACCTACTAAGCAAGGTTAGACTTGTCCATCATTTCAGTGCAAAATATGAATTCTGAAATGCTAGAAGACTCCTGAAAGTGGCTGGAACAGAAATATACATATTGCAAGAGGTAATGAAATAATAATAATAATAAAGACTGTATTTAAGCAATTGTTTATTGTAAGTCCAGCAAATTAGGGATTTTGAGACTTTGTTTTGAGAAAATTGAAACTGTGTTTAATTTTAGGCTACTTCAAGTAGCCCTGAATCTCTCTGAGCTTGCTAGACCATGCTGCTTTTGAACCATGAGACTGCTGAGCATTGCTGCTGGTAGACTGTTGCAGAACTGAGTACATCTGAGTGCTTGAACTGCTAAGGGAACTTTCCAGACAGGAGGCAAGCTTCTGTTGGAATTAATAAAAATAATTGCATTCTTATAGAAATTTCCATTGGATTAAAAAAATACTGATTTTCAGCTCTGGTTTTGAGATTGCTGAAGTTACACCACTGCTAACGGAAGTCACTGTGATATTCCTGAGTCTTGCTCCTTAGCCACACAGGAGCCTGGATTGAACACATTTTATTTACATGGTGTGATTGCACCATTTCAACCAGGGCAATACTTTTTTTCTCCGCTCAGAAAGAGTTACGTGGTTTCCCTGACTTCGAACTGGAAATGACACTGGTGTCTCACAAGTTCACTTTGTTCAGTAATGATTAGGGGATCGGAAAATAGGGGGTGTTATTCAGTGTGTAAGATGAAGATTTCAGTGGAATGAGTTATAAGAATGTTTAGTCAGGTGCGATAGCATGTTTTGTAATAAAATTCTGCTTGTAAGAGTTTCATCTTTTGTAAACATTCATGACTTTTTGAATGCATCTTCCAAACAGTTTTACAGAAATATTAGAAATATTTCAGTGTATTTCCTTTAATTACCAGAAACATAGTTATAAGTGGTTTTTTGCTGTGTTATCAAATGACAGGTTTTCTACCTTGGTGCAAAATACACAAGCGATTGTTATCAAATCACAGTGGGGTGCAACTGGTAAGGATGCTGGTATATTCATGGTGATGAAGTGGAAGTTAAAGCATAAATAGATATGAATGTCGTGTTCTCTTGCAGTACCATTTTGGATTGATTAGAGGAATTTAAGGATTTCTGTGTATTTTCTGTTTGTATGAGTTCTTTTATGAACCTTTTATTTTAAAACTGTTGTTTTATGTTGGTAAGTAGCCTTTCTTAGCAGCCTTTAAAAATATGGGTGTTTTATTATTTACAGTTTCTATAAATGGAAGAGTTGAAGCAACAAAGTGCTAAACCTCCTTCATAACACTGTGAAGAAAAAATAATTAGTTCTTCATTAGAAGACAGAAGAAGATTAATTAGTTTGTGAAGTCATGATTTTGGAGAACAAATTACCATGGAGAGTGAGTTTGCAGCCATTCAGTTCAGGAAGACACAGCTTATATATTGTGCCTATGAAACCTGGTAAATAAATGTGTTGTTTTAGGTGTCTCCAAACATGCAGAGAAGTCGATGACCCATAGTCAGCACAGATATCGTCTGTCTGCTGTGAAGTGATTCTGCTTTCAGAGGCACAATACAAGTCTAGTTCAGAGCTTATGTTTGCATCAGAATTGTGTAAAGCCATGTGCAGAGGGTGGAGAACTTTGTTAGAGTTCATGGCTGGTGTTGCACAGACTTTTGCAATGAATCTCTTGAGCAGGGCTAGGAATTTCTACTGCTGTATTAAAGCAAACAAAAATGGTACTTCACCAGAAAAATTAGAAAGTGTCTGATATAACATATTTCAGACTGAATGAATATTAAAAATTGGGGTTAGATTTTTGTACAAGACCTTTTATGAAATATTGTTTATCAGCAATAAAATAAACATGAACTAAAGGACTCCAGCAGTAAAGAATGATTCTAAGATGTAGAATTTTAGTTAGGCAGTGCTATCCTGACTAGAATAATGTTATGACAAAGCTGATCCAGGGCACAGGCTGAGCTGAGTTTATTGAGCTCCAGATGACTGGCATTTGTTTAGTCAGCTTGCTTCCTTTTTGACTCATTTGAAAAACTGAGTCTTTTGTTTGGCCTGTTTTTAAAAGAAAAACACTGATTTTTAAAATTATTATTGTTTTTTTAAAAGATTTTCATAAATATCATGGGGTTTTTTTTGGACAGAATGGAGATATTTCCTTCTACCTTGAAATACTGAACTCCTTTAACAGCCACCTCTCAATTTAATTTTTAAAAATGATATTGATTTTGTCTGTGTGCCAGGTTTGTTGCCGGTTATCACTTCAGATACTGATGTCCCTTGGTAGAGAACATCCAGTAACGTTGGGAGCAGGAGGGGGCAAAGGCAGTAACAAAGGCATCTTGAAACAAGGGGTTCCTTTGATAGGACAAGCTAAATCTAACATCTCTTTATTTTTAACAAGTCCCTTGATACATAATGGGGGAAACTTAAGAGTGAGATCTCCAAATGTCATCTTGTCTGAAATAGCATCCTGAACACTTCATCACTTTTGAAAATAAAATAATCCCTGCAGGATAAGTAAAAGAATGCTTTCCATCGCCAGTGGTTTGCCCCCTAAGAAGTAAAGAGCTAAACCAAATAAAGATAAGCATACATTATACAGTGTGTTTGCTAATTTAACCTATTAATGGCTGTGTGGTAGTAATCTGTCAGTGAAGGAGGGGTAACCTCTGATGACTGAATCTTGATTCTTCAGCTGTCGGCATTGCACTTCTTTTCAGATGCGGAGGCTCTTTACTTTCTTCTTGATAAAGGTGGCTATAGTGCGCTCTGCTTGGAGGAAGAGGCTGTCAGACGGGACAAGTAGAAAAAAATTATGGTAATACAGGGGTTAAAGGCAGTAAAATATTACACTGGTAGTTGCCATGATGAAGACAGACATACGAGAACATCAGGTTCTTTGAAAACTCTTTTGTGACCGTTCTGAAAGAGATTAATAATCCCAAAAAAAAGAGAGCAACAAAAATAGTAGGGATTTACTTTTTTATACTGTACGCCAATTCAGGCTTTTGCGCAGTGTTTGTCCCAAAGCAATATCAAGGTCCGCCCTGGCCCTTTGTCTGGTTTCCTGCGCTACTGCAGCACCAGATGCTGGACTCACCCAGCTAGAGCCTGATTAGAAAATTGTTGTTTTTTTTTTTTTTTTGTCATTCATCAATTCCACAGCCCAAAGAGAAGCAGGGCTAACTCAGCTCTGTGTGTATCTATTAACGTAGATGCAGTCGAAGTCCTGCTTTCAAAAGGGATTTAGTCTTCTAAATCCCTTAACTTTAAATAAGGCTCATTTTCCCAAGTGTAAACGTCACCTTTGCTAATTAAACTTGCACTCCCAAGTCACTTGAAATATTTAGTCCTAGTGTCCGTAAATTTGTCAATACTGATGTGTATTTTAGGAGAAATAACAAAAGCATGTTTGCAGACAGGTTTTTATGCTAAGCTCCCCCACAATGTGTACTACCAGGGTTTTTATAGAAATTATTTTCATAATAATCTACCTTTGTGGCCTAAAGGAATTAATCCAAGGGATGAGAATTTAGACTAGAATCCAGGAAATTAGTCCCTTTGTGGATTTTTCTGATGGTTGCACATCTGTAAGAAATCTGGATGAGACAGTCACGTAATATTAAAGAGATTCTGTATTTGGTTACAAGAGTCAGAAGGTAATGACTTGCTTTGAAGCGTCCAGCTTGTAGGAAACTTTGATGCTTAATGTCTCATGTTATTTATTAAGGCGATAAAGCCGATGTTAGTAATTGGCTAACTCCTGTTTGAAATACTGTACTGGCTTAAGGTATCAGCCAACAGTTACATGGATGTGCCGCTTTTCTTTTTCACTATACCTGACCTTACGTATGAAAAGGTTAGCCTGGATAGGTCTGAAACTTCTTCCCAATAACATAAGTGACTGGATGTATTCTTCTATCTTGTACAGCATCTCATCTTATGCTGACCATTCCTTTTACTATGGTAAAGGATTAATAATCCAAAATGATGTATGTATTTAGTATATTGAAGTTGACTTAGTAGCAGTCTTCACATTGGTCTCATTTTCATTTCCAATAGGGAAGTAGTCCCTAGTCTAGTAAACATGTAAATTTTTGGGTTTTCCAGCTGACTCTAGTGGGGCTGCTTTTATTTCATATCTCTGTAAGCATACCTTTGCAGGCTGAATTAATGCAAGCTACCTCTGTTGTGCAGTCCTCCGTGATTTCATGCTCTTTGTATGTGCGTGAATGTTTAAACCATTTCCAGACACCTTGAATTTTAGATAGTGAATCTTCTGTGAGAAACACACATCACTGAAATTCCGTGAAATTAAAATATAGGCATATAGGTATGCTAATGTTGTATATGTTGGTTCTTCTTGAATGTTGTTGTTTAGCTTCAGTGTCATTAGTCAAGCACAACTAATATCTTGAGCTAGACGTGAAAATGGGCATCTCTACCATTTATATTGGAAAATAAAGAGAATGGAAAGGAAAAAAAGATGTGCTTAAGCATTTATATTGCTAGTGATAAAAAAGATAGAATGCTTCAATGTTTTCCTACTCCTTCAAGGTCTTCCCACGTATGAGTTTTTTTTCAGGTGGTTTCAAGGCAATAGTCAGGCAAACACTTAGCAAAGACCAGCAGCAAAGTGAACCCTCTTTCATAGTGAGATAATTAAAAGCAAAGAAGCAACTAGTGGTACAGTGTGTCTGTCTAATCTAGTTCTCCAGAGGTAACCAGTCATACAGCTTGGACGCACAGAGAGAGAAGAGCGTAATTAGGACCTGATACTTGAGAAACAGCTTGGAAATAGGAAGCAGTGGAAACAGTGAAGTAGAAAGTTCAGTCTATACATGAAGAAGTACTCAGTACTTCCATTCAATGTGGCAGTTTAATGGTCTGTATTCAGCTATGCCCAATGCACAGTGGATTACGTGAATTTACCAGACGCCTTTGGTTTGGCCTGGAGGCACACTCACCAGATCAAATCTGAGCAATTTAGTCTTTTAATCCCTTTGGGGTCATCTGGGAGAAACACATGATGGAGTCTGATGTTCCAATTCCTGTTCCCAGGGTTGTTAATGGGTTGTATATCAGTGAATTAGAAGAGGAGGGACCACGATATGGGATAGCCTCTTCCTACCTAGTCCTGGGAGAGCCTCTCTATTTGTTCCCTTTTGGCACTCTTGAGTCTGGTGTTCCTTTGGATTAGTGTTACAACCCTAACAGGAGTTTTAAGTAAACAGTGTGAGGTTGCCTGTAGCCCTGGAAAATCTCATAGTCTAATGGTTAGGGTATTCTTGGGAAAGTAAGAGATAAGGATTTGAGTCCCTTTGGGTTATGAGGAAGGATTTAAATTAAGGTTTCTAACTTCCTTTGTGAATACTCCAGTTATTAGGCTGTAACAGAAGAAGTGCCATCACTATAATTTCTTGCAGTCTCTAGGTAGGAGCCAAGTTTCTTGAGGCGGGCGAGCATGTGTGCCTTAGTGTGACTCAAGGATACTCTATTCTCAGCATACAGGGTTTTCCATGTCTCACCCCAGGGATATAATCCAGGAGGATATAATCTTGATTTTTGGATTCTAATCCTAGGACCAATAAACTAACACCCAGGGATTACTACATCCATAGTACTGGAGGCTGTGGCTTTTTTTCTGTCTTATTTCTTTTTGTCACTAGCCTTTTTCAGTAGTTAAAGGGCCTTGTATTAGAGAGGTGTGGATGAAAGACACTGATCTTTTCAAAAGAAATATTTGCTAATATATTTGTAAACTCATTAGAGGGATGAAATATGAAATCAGGAGAACATGCTTGACAGAAGCACTCTGTTGTTAGAAAAGGTTTGATTTTTGTGATGCAAAGCAGAATTTTTAAGGAAGGGAAGATTCTTAGAGCAAACTGAAAGCTGTGGGGATGATTATAATCTCACTGGGGCTTCATAAAGATGACAATTACAGGCAGACATCTGTTAAAAGCATGCACCAGAGACCCCGTGAGCAAGGAACAGAAGTTTCTGTGCTAGGAAGGTAAGGAGCAACACTGACTACAATAAATAGCAGGACAGATGTGGCTGGGAAAACCCTGTGAGAAATTATTTTTTAATCTGTCAATTCTTATTTGATATGTTCTAGAAATTCTAGTAAATGTTAACGACATAAAACATGCAAGAAAGGTCAATTCATAGGCAGCTTGAGTTTAACTGTAGTTCCTCCGGAAAGAAATAATTGACATGCAGACTAGGTTAAGTTGTCTAACATGCAGGTCGGATCAAAGTGGCTTGTTGAAATGTGGGTATGCAAGCAAGAAAGGTGGGAAAATAGTTTCAAATCTAGACCATAGGGAAGGAAAGGGACCAGAAATGAGTATTGGTACCAGATATAAAAGATGTGAGTCACGGCCAATAGAGTGGAATCTACTTGCCTATTCTTAAGTCTTGAGCAGGCACAGCTGGCTCCAGCTCCTTCTCCAGAAGGGCACAGATCACTTGCTAACCTGTCTTGGGCTGCTTTTAGCGCATGCAGGTTGGGAACTTCGCGTCTGGCTCCTCTTACCTCAGTGTGTGGCCAAGCAGCAGCTGGAACTTATCCCATGCTTTTGTCAATGCTCATCTGTAGGTAGGGTCAGAAGCCTTTTTCTTGCTCCTATCAGTGTCTACAGCAAACAGACTGGGAAATCAGGCTTCTGCTGCGTACCATCTTAAGGTCGTTTCCATAACACTGTATTTGTATTTCAGTTTTGGGAATTTTATCTAAGGAATCCTTTTTCTGAGTTGTATTTACCTCCTTTTAAAACCTTACTTGACCTGCACTATAAAATAGTAGAATCATAGAATCATAGAATAGTTAGAGTTGGAAGGGACCTTCAGAGGTCATCCAGTCCAACCCCCCTGCAAGGAGCAGGGACATCCCCAACTAGATCAGGTTGCTCAGAGCCTCATCCAGCCTGGCCTTAATAGTAAACAATTATTCTCAAAGGAGGACAGAAAAATGGCAGAGAATCTCCAGAGATTAGACTAAATTAAGTCATATTTTTATCGTTTGCACTGCCTTCATCCAATCATGGCCTTAGTATTTTATATCTTGTGTCTGTAGTTTTATCTTTTTTTTTTTTTTTTTTTGCTGTTATTTTTAATAGAAATCCAGAATGGAGAAGGTAGCTATACTTTTTTGTTTGTTTGTTTAACCTGGCAAAGATGTTTAATTTGTTTTGTATGATAAATACATGACAAGTAAGAACTACAGTCATATTTTTACAGAATGGTGTCATATACTATTCTAGATCGACACTATCAGCTCTTATTCTGGAATTAGCGGTGTCCACAACACAAATCTCTTCAACCATTTCAGAAGCTTACTACAATATGTTTGTTGTTAAGTGAAAATTAACCTGCAGGACCCTCATAAATGTTGAAAGAAATTATGCATCCAGACTGTAATGTCTGAAGCTGAATGTTAGAGAAATTAAACCATGTTGGGATCCAGAGTGTTTGTTTGGGAACCAGCTATCACGGGCCCTATAATACACAAATTGCCTGTCAAAGAAGCATTTTTTAAAAGTTTCATTGAAGAAAGACTAGCAGAAGAAATGGAAGCAACGGCAGTGTGTTTTAAGGTTAGATCCATAAAATATGGCAGCAAGAGATTAAAAATATCTGAAAATTTGAAGAACTAATGCGCAGATTTTCTGATCGTCATGTTTTAGATAGACAAAACCCCAGCACATTGGGTAGAAGGAGATGAAGCAATACTGATCGAAGAGTTGAGAAGCCATCCTACAGCACACTCCCTGTGATCAAGGGAAGCTGTTCTTCACCATGCCGAAAAGGGACATTGGCTGTTTTTTATATGTCCTGAGAGCCCATGACTCCTGAGATTAGGTTTGTAGTAACTTTTCCAAATCACTACAATGAATACTTGACTTGTTGAACTCCTGAGTATACGGCAGCTGTGGTCTAGAAAGAGAGAGAATGGTCTGTGTGTGTTAGGGTGTGCAAGGATTCAAAAAGATTTAGTAGACCACGCTGTAAGAGACAGTCATCGTTGAAATGTGAGCTGCTTTATTGGTGTTCTCTGTAACGTCTTTCTTTGTGAAAACCTATTTTGTTCATTTTGGAGAAGGGTTTTAGTTCAGTGTGTTTTATCTGCCTGACTGCACTCTGTGCCCTTGAATGTGTTCTTACTTACCTTTTTATTGTTTGACTGCCTAACAGATGTGTTTTCCCCTCACAAAAAGTACTAGCTAAAGCCTTGATACGTTTTATCTTCTATACAACTACTTCAAAATATTAATGAAGTTTCCCATCAATGTTATTTTGAAATTCTTAACTGATTTGGAGCATCCGTATGTCTCTCACTCTGCTTTGTAGTAAAAAAACCAGTGGTATGTTAGCACTGAAAGTTTGAGAGCTTCTGTAGGAAATTTAAAATGAAATGATGAAATTGCTGTTTTCTAATATATCAAATTTATTTACTATTCCTTTTCACTTTGGAGGTAGGTGCCTCTTTCATGGCAGAATTTCTCAGGTGAGCTCTCCATCACTTTACATTCTGCATAAATCTTTGAACATCACTATACCTACAATGCTTCAACAAATAATTCAGTTTTTGTCTTGTATCACTCGCAATGTCGCATCTGTTTAGTTTGCCCTTTGAGTCTTCTGGCTTTGAATTTTAAAGGGAGTGCAAATAGATACTCCAGTGGAAATTTTTAAATCCCAGGAGACTGAAAACGTTTTCTTTGACTGGCATTCCTATGTAACTTCTGTAGGGAATATGCACTGACCATGGAGACCTACCCTCTTCAACAGTGTGCCAATCAACTCAACATGTACTCTCCCTCTGTCTCTTCCAACAACATTACTATTTTATATCCTATTCCATTTCACTAACAACATATTATTTTTCAATTAGTTCGGCTTTGATTTAAATCTTTCCAGGTGTCAGTTCTTCTAGCTCATCTTTTCCTTTGTGAGACCTGCATACCAGAGACGCTTAGAAAGAGATTTTTAACCATAATTTTGTTGTTCAGCAACCACTACAGCATGAGATAGCTATTCTCTTAGACCTCAAAAAGAACATTCCATTCTTGGAGAGCTGCATTTTGCAGCCATAGTCTTGTTAGACAGGTAAAGGTGCTACTGCATTTTTTTAACGAGGAAATGGCATTTCAGCATGCTTAGTTTAATTCCCTATTGGTTTGATAACAGTGGAGTGATCCACTCTTGTACTTGCCATCAGCAAATCCATGAAGCTGCTAATTAAGAGAAGATTTACAGGTAGGTGTAACATCTTTAATTAGACTAAGTGTAGTTGGAAAAAAAAAACAACAGATAAGCTCTCAGGCACATAAATAGTTCTTCAGGTCTGAAACAGAAGCAGGAAATCCTCAAAGCAAAATTCAAGTTGGAAGCAACTGCTCTGACTTCATTAAAGAATGACCTACAAAATACTTCTGAAAGATAAGTCAAAAACTATGGACTCACTGGAGATACTATTTTTCTGGTCCATTATATCCTGCAACGCCTGTTCCACCCCCATCCCCCCGTTGATGTCACAGTGTTCCACAAGTTATAAATTACGTGTAGCTCTTTCCACTGGAAGGCAGCCACCTCTCACCTCTCCTCCTCACTGAGTCTCTTTGTCTCTCCCCAGGTACACTTTCCTCTTCTCCTGGATAGTCTTAATTAGTATCTAATGAAATCCCAACCAATTGTTCTTAATGTCTTTATTAGAGTTTGCTTTGCAATTGTCTCCTTTTGTTTCATATCTGAAAAAATTACTTGTGTGCTAGAAATTTTGTCTTTTTCTGAACTTGCTGGTCTAATAAAAAAGTACCACCTCAATCTAAAAATCTAGTTTTGACAATTTTTTTTTTTAATCATATATCTGCGATGACCTTCCACTCTTACTTCTCCCTCCCTACCAAAACAGATTAAGGAAATATAAGGTTAATATTTTTAGTATTCTTTACATTATTTTGTGCTCCTTTCTTTATTTAGTAAAGTGGTGCTCCGTCATAAGCATTACTGTGCACATTAAATGTTCCTGCACCTTAGTGTGATATGAACAACTACTGGATTAAACAGTTGTTTTGCTTCTTTCTGAAATGTAGTGTGATGAATCAAAGCACATCTCAAGGGTAAAATAAGGGTTTCAGTTTTATGGTATTACTGCATAAATCTATATATCTGTAAATGGCAGACTCAATGTATTCAGGTATTCTCCTTATTTCTGGTATTCAGTTTCTGTCATGAAGTGATGAAAAAAGAGAGGCAGAATCATAATCATATTCATTATGATGAGGCATCTGACAGCCTTGTGCATGTACAAGTAGCTTTCAAAATCAAAATTATTTCTCATTTTTTTGCGTAAACGGTTTTGATACAGGATACAGAGCTCCTGATCTGTGGAACAGTAAAAGCCCATCCTGCAGAAATGGATATGGCAGAGGAAAACCCATCCCAACATTGTCTTGCATGGAAGAGTACACTGATTTGGAACCACATGAATCAAATCAAAGTCTTATTTCTAGTAGGAGTGTGATGTGAAGCTGCCTGTTATGTTATGAACATGAAATTTCTCCAGATTAAAAACCCAAGAACGCCAAGCACTCGTAAGACCTGTAATTGTAGAATGCAAGGCATTTTATTTTAATGTTGTTTTTTTTTATATACCTGAAAATACTCACTTAAAGAAAGTAGAACTGTTTTCCTAAACTATTTACTAGCAAGAGCTGGAAAACAATACTGTGAATTTAGAGTGTGATTTTTTTTTTTTGACAGTGTTATAAACTAACTTTCAAAGAATAGATCCATTAACTTATTTAGAATAAGACTCTGAAACATTCTTCCAAAGTGCAGTTAGTTCCATTTTTCAATATCAGTCACGTAAATGATCCAATAACTACACTTATTGTGAATAAAATTTACCATCAAATCTTGAGGTATTATGTATCAGGCTACAATTTATTCTTGTAAAAGAACCTGGTGTTTTCTCAGATTACTTAGTTCTGGCTCGTGCCTCCTCTATGAAAATCACTGTTGCATAGTCTCAGTGAATCAACTGAATTTAATACCATTTTGGGAAACAAGTATTTGGACTATTCCATCTGGCAGTCAGCTGAAGTTATAAGTCTCTTTTTGTTGGTTTTTTTTTGTATTTTGGTAGGTTTTTTGTTTTTCAGTTTTTTAAACTACTAACCTTTGGTAAAAATGGTAAGGAAAAAAGTACATTACCAGATAACTGAAGTGTAATGTACATACATGTACATATATATTCCACTTTGAAGGTACCAGCCTACATGCTTACAGCAGAGCAAGAATTTCAGCCAACAATTTCTGTTTTATTTGTACAATTGAAATACACGAAGTCAGTCCCTACAGCAGTCACTGCAAAAGTTTTAAAAGTTGAAATAAATAATGAATTAAAAAAATAAAACTGGCTGATCTCTAAAACCTCTGCTGCAAGATACATAAAGTCCAGCAGTCTGCCTTTTTCTCATCTTCTCCCAAGCTCCCCAAATGGTACTTTCTGACACATTCGTACCAATGTAAAAATTTCTATTAATAATGAATGTCTCCTTACTTTCAAAAACCTAAAGGAATATTTCTCTGTAATTCTTTGTCAAAAGTAATAACTGTCCAGGAGCCAGAAGCAGAGAAGAAAATAGCTTGTGGTGCTGTGAACGTTTTGATGCTTGCTCGATTCTCTAATCGTGATTCAGTGCCTAAGGTCCACCATAAAAATGCATTCTTTGACCGATTTCTAAAGGGGGAAAATCAATTGGTTTAGGGTTTTTATGAAATTCATTTGCTTAAGCAAAACCTAAACACAATGATAATTCAAACATAGCTATTTAGCTTCCAGGGATTTTTTTGAACAATTTTATGTCCTAGGATTATTGCCCGGTACGGAAAATACAAAGCAGAGCACTTTTTGTATGCAAGTATTAAGGTGTAGCCTAGTCTTTTAAAAGACAGTATAAATAATTTCTGAAACAGCAATTTAAAGCTAATATATTGGTACTGATGCAAGGGTATTGTTTAAATAAGTTTGCCACATTCTGTACTTGTATTTTTTTTTTTTTTTTTTCAGGATTTAAGGTGTCAGTTTGAGGCTGCTGATTAGATGCTGGATGAGCTATATTTTTTTTTTCTCTGCCCAAAGTTTTTCCTGACCCAAAGTTTCTGACAAGATGAGCAACTGAATTAAGCTATTCTTTAATTCATGTTTCTTTTCAATAAAATGACCAGGATAAACATCTCACAGAGTTGGGAGTCTTAACTTTTAATTTCTTTAAACCAGAATGAACCAATGGATATTCTTAGGGAAATTCATTTCAAAATCTTTTATTTGTGTGCATTTTTCCATATTCTTTGTATGCCGTGGTTTTTTTTTTTAAATTCAAACTTCTGATTTCTGTAAAATTTTGGATTTCAATTTGCATGTATCATCTAAAAATGCGTTAAAATGCCACGGAGGCCGGAGGTTTCTTAAGTCCTACAGAAACTGGCGTACAGGCATTACTGGCAGGGTGTTTGGCCAGTGATACAGCTGTCAAATGTGCGCAGCTGGTCCTTCCACCAGCATTGTCCTCCAGTTAATGACAGGCCATGGGAATGCTTCCCCAGCATGCTTGTAAGCGGTTATTTCAGCTGTAGTGATTTCTCATTGTGTACTCATGAGCATTTTGTTGGCATCCTTTCTTTCCATATGCTCTGCTGACTTCTGCGGGATGAAAAGTCCAAGGGAATACTGGTTGCAGTGTTAGGACTTCCTTCTGAAGCAGTATCATGCTGTCCTCCGTCACACTGATCACACACATGTTTATTTGTTAAGAGGAAATATGTGACAAGGGCTGTGAATGTCTTGCTGGAGAACATTTAATAACATGTTTTGTCTTCAATATCATTTATGCAGTTGATGAGATTTATTTTCTTTCATAGAAGGAAAAAAAAAGTGATTTTTTTTTTTTTATTTTTTATTTTTATCACTGCTTCCTCAAAAATAGGACTTTTCATTCACACCATATGTGTTTGGTTCTTTGGCAGGTTGGCCAATTTTTTATATATGACAGAGGCTTGGAAGTATCAAAGTGTTAACTTCTGAATACAGGTTTCTGGATGGAGGAGAAAGACCTTATTAATATCCTAACTTATTAACCCCAAAGCTAATTAGTTTTCCTTTCATTAAACATCAGAAACTTCACACGGAGATTTGGAAAACAGGCTTCATTAGTTCTGCTGCTCGCACATCTACTTGTTTACTTCTGGTAACAAGGAAAGGAACTTTCTTCAGGACTGGAAAACACACTCAATTATTTGCAGATAAAACAGGCAGGAAATTATTTGAACTAAAGATGAGAAATAAATGAGGGGTTTTTTTGTCTCCATTTTAGCGTACTGTTATGTTTGAAGTAATTCAAATTCAGTTAGTTTTGGAATTGGTAGGCTGATCATGATACTGGTTTGGATATCTTTATATTAGTAGGCCAAGTAAATCATTGGAACACAGAAATGATCAAGAGTTGAAGGAAATCTGGAGTTCAGAGGTAAATTTTTTTGGTGTCATTTAATATTAACGGGAAATCTGTTCCGGCAATTTTAATCTAAAGGTCAGTCATATTAGAGACCTAAAAAGAAAAACAATCCAGATTTAGCCCTGCCTATCCTGAATTATAAAAGGTGTCATTTATATAGTATATGATCTAGAATATTTGGAATTCCACTGGCAACTTTGTCCTTTTTTGAACAACCACTTATTTGTGAAGAAGTTTGAAAAATATCTCACTAGTTAATGATGTCCAGTGTATCAACTCAACTGGACTTTTAGTTTCCTTCTCTTGTAGCATATCTCCTCCAGCCTTGAAGCCTCCCTTCATAGCCCCAATTTCTTTTGTCAGTCACCATAATGTGAGTATCCTTTTTTTTTTTTTTTTTTTTGAGCCTCAAAGTTTTCAGGTTGTCCCTATTTTAGATACTTTTGAAGGCTTATAAATACACCTCAGATAATGCAGAACGAACCTTGCTTAATCTTTTCCACTGGTAAGGAAGGATTATGCTTCAAGTTCTTTATTCAATAAATACAAAAATTTTCAAAATATTGCAATTAAGTACTTGTCAGCACACAATAGGTTTGATCCCCTTCTACCCTAGCTCTGTTGAGTGGTTTACTGGGTAAAAAGGGTGTGAAATGCTTCCAGAAGCATGAGAATGCATTGAATTTGCATAGACCAGATAAAATTATCACTCAAGATACCAGGTGTCTTGTGAAGAACCCAAAGCAGACTGATAAATTTGAGATGAAGAAGAAATTGAGTTTATTCAAGGATACTTGAAAGCTTAACTTTGAGTTCTTTTTGAACCTCAAAGTGTAAAAAATTACTGGTGAATTTAGGTTGAAGAATAATACAAATATTAATTCAAAAGGCTTGCTGCAATTCCCATTGAAATGGCTTTCCAGCCATTCTATGGCTTCTCACTTAAAAAACATTGTCATACGAGGTAAAACGCAGCTTGTACCTTAAGAGTGATGGGGATAATTCAGCGAACAGGGTTGTTATCTCGTTGGGCTTTGTACAGCACCTGGTGTTATTGAGCTTATTTTTTTTTGTTTGGGTTTTTGGTTTTTTTTTGCTTTTTTTTTTTTTTTTTTAATTTTAGTCCTGCCTTTCCTTTCTTTTCAGCATGCTTGTTGCTGCAATGAGGTTGTTTTTTTTTTTTTAACTTGATGTTTCTTGCTTTTATTGCTGCAGTGACACTGAGATAGATACTACTTCATGTATGTGTGTATGTGAAGAGACTGATTTATTTGCCTACGTTTGGGCTGTATGTACTTAGCAGTATAAAATGTTTCTACTTCATTTTTTTCATTGGATTGTGACAGTAGCTCTTCTGAAAACTTTTAGTGTAGTTTCATAGCTTTTTGTTAGGATGGGCTTTATGACTATTGGTCACTTAGAACTTTAGCACAAAAAGAGAAGTAGACCTGGAGATCAAAGAGTTGAGGAAGTCTTTGCATATCAAGTGTCACTTCAGTCAAATCGTTCCTTGGTCTGAAATATTGTAATGCCTATAATTTTTCTATCTTCCTTCTAGAAAATATTGTCTTTTATTCTGTAAGAAGCATTTGTTCCACTATTTCATTATTGGGAGGAGATGTAAACGTTTTCAGAATGTGGGAAAAAAAAAAAAAGTATATTTTGCTCTCGTAGACAATAGTACATCCTTCAGCAAATGTGAATGTCTGGCCATTCATATATTCTTTAAGATATATGTTATCTCCATTGCTCTTCTGGCAAAGTGAAAAATGTTTACTACAAGTTTTTCAAGGGATGAAAACAGTTTGGAATTTGCTTTCCTGCTAAAGTGTCTTTGAAGAGAGCATTTAATAAAACAGTGAAATACTTGATTTGTCCTGAAAGCTTTTCTACTTTCTCTTACCAGTGCAAATGAAACTTTAAAGTTGCAATGTGTATTTTACTGTTGCACATCTGTAACCACGTGATCTGACAGAAAAAAAAAAAAGAGAGAGAGAGAGAAGTGAAGTCAGTTTTTAAGGATCCTTTTTAAATTCCTTCTGAACTTGTGTTTGGGGAATGCAGCACTTTGGTCGATACAAGCTTTTGCAGCGTGCAGGCAAAGGAGCGTTGCATTCAGCAGCTGTGGTTTTACCTTGGCTTTTCCTAAGTGGGTACTACAGTAATCAGAGGCAGCTTGTTGGAAATGGTCTTGGAAAATAATTTTAGTGTGTGCTTGAATATTTCATTTTGCTCTGATTTATGATGACTTTATTTACCTAGGCAATTTCAGTAATTTGCGGGTTGTGTTTTTAATGACTCTTACAGTTAAATGGAATTCCTAAAAGAGGATAGAGAGGGAAGTCTTTGTTTGTGCTTTGCCATATATAAGTATCCCTTAGTTATTTGCAATGAAATATTGATCCAACATTTTGTTAGTGAAAAATAGGCTCTAGCAAGATGCATTTTGTGGATTGAACTCTTACATTTAGAGTGCTCAAATTTATAGAAATTATCATAATTAATTTGCTTTTATTTTAATAGTATTGGCCTAAGCTTGGCCAGTAGAAGCTGGAAAATGCATGACATGAGTTCTTTGTCCTCTTGCTGCTTGAAATTGTTTTTTGTTAACACCTTAGGACTTACATTGATAAGCTTAATCATCTGTAGTTAATATAAGATTGATTTTCTGTTCTTATCTACCTTAATCTCTTTTTATTTTTTGTATTATCCGCATTCATGGTTTCCCTCTCCTCCTGAGGGGATTTTTTTTTTTTTTATTCCTAACCTTGTGCATTATAACACTGAGTAAAACAAACCTGGGTAGATCTTCTCACCTTGTCTTACTGGAGGAAAGGAGAAAAAGCCAAACTCACAAATGGCAGAACTGGTATGAGATGCAGAGTTCCTGAAAGAGTGCAACTGATTGGCCTGTTCATGTTGATAATGTTTATATTCACAGGTTGATGCTTTTATATATTTCTGTGTGTGTATAACAAATATTTACAGTAGAGAAATTTCCTGTTGGGTAATATTTTTGAGATATATTTTTGAGCTAACAGAAAAATATCCCTGCTTTTCAGGGCTCTATCTCTTGTCTAAATCAAACATGTTCAGAAGTCCACCACTTGAATCTGCTTCTTGAATTTGTTCCACACCAGCTGTCTGAGCACACACACTTGTTGGTCTTCCAGTTCTGTGTCCACCAATGCTGCGGCACAGCCTCTCGGCTTCTGAATTCCCCACCTGCCCCTTTCTACAAGGAAGGAAACCCTCCTGAGCTTTGGCTCCATCTCACCTCCCCAGGGTTTCTGTTCCATGTGAAGGGAAGCACAAATGTGTGCTGGGCACAGTGTGCTGTCAAGTGGACCAGTACACAATAAGAAGAAATTATTTTCAATCCAGTTTCACATTTGTTACTGGTAACTACAAGAAGTTAAAAGAGTTGCAAATTAATGTGAGGTTTTGGGCAATTGCATACCTGTTTCTTTAAACCTATAGGTTATTTAAAAATACTTGAATGGAAAGAATGATGTGTGGGTTTTGTTTTATTTATTGGTTGGAATTTTTTTTTTTTGTGACCAAACATGAAAAGTTATTAAATGGTAAGTAGAAAATTCACTCTTTTGCAAAAAAAAAAAAAAAAAAAAAAAGAGGAAAAAGATAGTTCTGTGTAATATGTAGAGTACTCCTGAAGATGTAATCTTACTGACATGGAAAGTTTATTCAGTAGAAGTTTTCACAGCCCCTTACGGTGATTCAGAGGCAGAAGGTTGTATAAGAATTGTGGTGGCATTTGGCATCCAGGGAAAAAGGCTGAGCTTTCTACTGATGGAAGTAGAGAGCAGTCATGACATTGAGGGGTGGCAGCAGGGAAAACCTGCAAGACCAATGGACTTTCAAAAGATTAGCCATTCCAATCCTTGGAATGCTTTCGTCTGGTTAGATATTTTTGGAGCAGCCACTGCTTATCCTGTAGTGAAATTAGGATTACTTCTTCTGTACTACCAAGAAATTACAGTTTTATTGAAATCAGTGGTAAAGTGGCCCTGTATCCTAACTGAAACAAGACTTTACCCATTTTGTTTAAAGAAAATTAGATTTAAATTATCTAGTGCCTTCAGTTATACATTATGTTGCACAAGTGACAGTTTCTTATAATTGATCCGTGGCTAGTTTTCTAGATCAAATGTTCTGTGAAATGCCGCTTTATGCAGAGGTGGTTGAAGCAGGTCAGATTGCTTCACTTACTCTTGTTTACTTCATGGATTTCCGCAACTGGTACACATTGACAGACTTAATTGCCGTTGCTTCAAAAGCTAGAGGCTGCTTATTTTGCCGAAGATTTTCCATATAAACATGACATTAATAATGTGTGTTTTAATTAAGTTGCAGATAGCTTTTTAGTAGGCTGTTTGCTGGAAGTGACAAAAAGAAAACAATAATGGTTGAGCTGACAGAAACAGATTTGTGAAGAGGATGAAGTGTTTACCACTGTGTTTTATTTAACACAAATAATAACATGTGAAGAGCATTTCAGACTTTGATAATAGCAGTGTGTCAGTGAAGCATGTGGAGTAAATCTTCCAAAAATAGAACGTACAGCCTTGGTTCTTAATTATTTTCGGTGGCCAAAGATAATGAGTGGCAGATCCCAGAGCCTTCCTGGAAAATATTTATTTTTGTGCATGAAGTGGGCCATCGCTTTTGCTTCTTAGTATAGAATTATAGAATGGTTAGGGTTGGAAGGGACCTTCAAAGGTCATCTAGTCCAACCCCCCTGCAAGGAGCAGGGACATCTCCAACCAGATCAGGTTGCTCAGAACCTTATCCAGCCTGACCTTGAATGTTTCCAGGGATGGGGCCTCCACCACCTCTCTGGGCAACCTGTTCCAGTGTTCTACAACCCTCAGCGTAAAACATCTTTTCCTAATATCTAATCTAAATCTACCTCCCTCTATTTTAAAACCATTACCCCTCGTCCTGTCACAACAGGCCCTACTGAACAGTCTCTTCCCATCTTCCCTGTAGGCCCCCTTGAGGTACTGGAATATGTGGCTAGAGATTTTCCTATCTTCTTTTGAAGCAACGTGGACAGTCATGGTAGTCTTGATGTAACAACTAATTTAATTTCTTAATTATATCTAGCACATGCTTGCGATAAACAATGTTAGTACTTGCTAGTGCAGTGCCAGTATACTGCCCTATCTACCGCAAAAGGATGGCTGGGCTGATTACTTTGTGGTTTTCTTCTCTCTACGGTAAAATACAGTGTTTGTAATGCTCTAGATCTCTCTACTCTCTTTGTGACAGAGTGTATTTGTGGGTTTTGGCCTTCCATGTAAGTTCTAAGTTGATGATCTGTGTTGCAAATGTTTTAAGGAGACATACGGACCTTTCTGATTTAAAAACCTGTTGCAAGGTTGCTGGCTTGCTGTTCTCTTCTCCGGGGACAGGCAGCAGTTAAAGCGCACAATGTGAAGCTTTAATGAATGGTTCTAGAGCTAATCACTTTAGCTAGCTAGAGGAAAAAAAAAAAATACTTATATGCCCTTGTTACTCTGTAGTATCCTTCAGGCTCTGAATCAGTGTCCTGCCAGGGTCTGAAGCTTCTTTACTGAAGCATTTCTTCTTCAAATCATGGCATACCAAGTCTAATCAGATTTCTCTAGCTTAATTATTCTCAATTGAAAAATCAACAGAAAACAAAAGAAAAATCCTTCGCATTTAGAAGTCATTGAATTTATATTTTTAAAGCTCTTTTTTATAACCTGCTTTAGAGTTTGAACCTCACAAAATGTGTAACACTGTAAGAGGCCACCCACAGTCTTTCTTATTTGAGGTGACTACAAGGCTTTTCTTTTATTTTCTTGTTTTTTTTTTTTTTTAAATTTCTCTTTCTTTTTTTTTTTCTTTTCCTTTTTTCCCCTCTTTTTTTTTTTTTTTTAGTTTGTGGGAGAAAAAGCTACATGTGGAGGAGGAGGGGTTATCTACACTTCTTGAGGACTTAAAAAGCAGTTAGGAAATAATGGTGAAGGACTTGGATGTGTGCTTGTTTTTTAGCATGGCGTTCTGTTGAAGGCTCATTTAAGTAATAAAGAAATAAGTAATTAAATTAGTGCAAATTAAGTTAAATTTGTAATTAAATTAATTATATATAGGTAATTAAATACGTGCAAAGGTTTAAAGAACTTTTGTATATTCATTAAGCTGCTTCTGTCTTTCAATAGGGATTATCTATGCAGTTCTATACATTATGAAAGTTAAACAAAATATAATATGCCAAAGACATGAATTAAAGAAATCTCCTGTTTTTTTGTTTTTTTTTTTTAAATTTACACTGGCAATTTTTCCATACTGTACCCTAGTGAAATTGATAATGCTTTATAGTGGGGAAAAAAGGTATACTCAAAAATCTAGTATGGAAGGTCTAGATAATAAAATAAAGAAGATAAATTTCTAATTTTTTTTTTTTAAATTAAACATAAAAGGTAATTTGTTTCCATCAGAAGATAATATTATCTATCCTTCAAGCCTTAGTGGATATAATTGCCCATCATATAAATCTCTTGACAAATAGTGCCCTTAGGCAGTGTGACACTAATAATTGTTCAATTATAGACTTTTAGCTTTTCAAATGGCCAGAGTCGTTATTGTGCACCTCATTAATAGAAATAAAGACACAGTTTAAACGCATAGGAAAAATATTGTTCTTTTGAAGATGAGTTAATCTTAAAATAATTTTTAATAATCCTGATTTAATTCATTTTAATAATAATTGCAGTCTAATTTGTTTACTGAAAAAAGAAGGAATCATTCCAATTTCAAATAATATGTTAGCAATATATTTACCTTTTTGAAAAATTATGTTCATTCTACCTATCTAGCCTCAGTGTATTTTAAACATTTCTGACAGATCAAATTTTTTTCTGTGAGCCAATGTAATCATCAAATAGTTAAGTAGTATACTACTCATCTTCTGGATCTTGATTCTTGATTCTCAGTCATGCAATTAAAAAGTATGGAAAATAGGCTGAAATTGATGATCCAATAACTCCTACAGACTAGGAAAATTCTTGGAATATACAGGCAATTGTTGAAGATGTAGTGGAAGATGATGACTATTCTTTACAATGTTGTTCCTCTTCTAGTGCAACATAAAGATGTGAGGGGGAGGAAAGCTAGAACTCTCTTGCTCTGAGAAAATTTGCTTGTTAAAGCTAGGAGGCTCGTTGTTATCCAAATTGCCAACCACAGTCAAATGATAACTAAAATATTTCACTCCTTGAGAATATCTATCAACACAAGTGTCGTTCATTCTATTTCATTCTACTAATTCTAATGTGTTATTGTTTTAGAACAGCATGAATATATGTAATATCTGTTGTCAAATGAAAGAAAATGCCCTCTCCCCAGCGAATTTGGAGTCTGATAGTTTCATCTGTGAATACATCCTGCTTGTCCTGCTGCATGCCTTTGGAGTTTTCCCAATACTTTCTTAGTACCTAGTCACAAGGCAAAATCAGTTTTCTGTATGAATATACTAGTGACACAAAGTACTGTTTTAACATTATCAGTACTGAGATAGGTTTATCAGAGAGAAAATTGAAGAATTGTTGCCTAACATTGTCTGTTGTTAATGTATTTAAAAACATGATTTCTGAATGATCTGACATGGACAATTGAGAACAAGGTCTGATAAATTTTATCTTCCATTTAAGCCTAGATTGCCATTTTCTTTGTGAGAATAATTGCATTTTTGTATATTCATTTGTTTAATGTATCTATGACTTCTGACTTGCTACAGTTCTTCACTGTCTATGTAAATTTTGGAAGATTTAGAGCACTTACAAATGAACCTCCTTGATTCCTGTGAAAGGTTGAGGGCTCAGGGTGGGAACATCAAAGTACAGAAAATTACATTCTTCAGCCTAGGTCAATACCAATGGAGTATTTTCCAATAACAGCCAAAAGAAACAAGGAAGTTGGTAAGATTACATCTATGCGTGGGTACACTTGAGTTTCACTTGGAAATTCTCTGGTTTATTCTAACTCTGACTGTTGATTCAAAATTGCTATGACTATTGTAGATCTTTAACATAGGAACAAGAGTTAGTTAAATGCTTCGTTTGAAAGTTAGACACTTAGGATATTTAGTTCTCTTTGAATCTCACTGAAAATTAAAAATGTAGATTTGATCTGTTGCAAGACTTACTAAAACTTAGTTATGTGTGAACCTGGATGAAACTGATTTTTTTTATTAATTAATTCTGCATAAGATTTGAGCCTAATACAGATAATTTATTAATGTAGAGAGAAACTAAAATAAAGCATTGTCATGAACCTTTGAAAAACAAAGTACAATAACACATTGCTTAGGTTGGAGACTTCGTGGCTGTTGCTGCGGTAGTCATAATCTCGGTTTAGAAGGATACCTTCTTTCCAACGTCAGCATGCATTAGAAATAAAATAACAATACTGGGTGCTAACTAGCTACTGAGACTGTGCTTGTATTTCTTAATGGGCTAGTCTAGAAGGCTTCCAAAAGAGCATGGCCATAAAGCAAGTTGGCTGGCACTAGTAACACAGGACCTCATTCCCACTTCTGAAAACTAGCAATCATTCAGGCAGGTTAAGGGTTAAGAATAAGTCTGCTCACAGCTGGAAATGCAGCACTGGGAACTGTATATAGTATTAGAGCTTGCTGAAAAAGATTAGAGATCTACTTTGAAACAGGGTGATATTTCTGTGTAATTTACAAACCTTCTCAAAATCAATGCAGCCATCTCAACTTCATCTAACTTTCAAATTTTTGCATTTTTGACATATTTTCAAAATTATCTCCGAACTCTTTTGTAATAATTCGCATTGATTGCATGCACTTGATCAGAGTCAGAGCAATAAAATGCAAACTACAGTGCTGCTATAATCAGCATATGCAGTAGTTACAGCTTCATTTGGTCTTTTTGCTTTTAAGACACATTTTACTTTTGAAATTAGAATTTTTCTGAGCTTTCTTGAACTTCGAGAACTTCTTAAAATTAGAAATACAGCTGAGGAGTTCCACACAAGCAAAATTATGTGAGATGCTAAAAAAAAAAGGTGTTACATGGATGTGTGTTTATTTCACAACACTTTGCAAAAGCATTTGTACATGTACGCTTGCCTCTTTTAATTTTGAAAGTAGGACTCAATTACAGTTCTCCCATATGTAAGATGTATTTCAAGAGAAGGTAGTTTTTGTTTTTACACTCTGGACATAGCGCAGGTTTTATCACCAATTGTTTGCCTGTGTTGTTTGATAAGAGCAAAAGGTTGTGTCAATACCTTGTCCAGAGTCTTGGAATGTGACTGTGTCCTTGCAGAGCCTAAGGATTAAGACTATGGCCAACCTTTCTTCAGGAACACTGGAAAATGAGGAGAGGATGTTTGGCTTTAGCTGTTCTAGACTCTTACCCATCCACATCATTGCCCCAACTCTGCCTGGAAATTTGTGTGCATGTGTGCCTTGTCAACGACAACAAAAGCGTTGTTTAGTTTGTTAAGTATAAAAGAGTACTCTCAGGTTCATATGTTACCTGTCTCTAATTTCTCGCTGGTACTACATGAGTTTTACTTTTCCTGCTTATAAAATTTGAGCCTAAACCTTACCCATGTCTATTTCAAGCCCAATTGATATTTACCATAATTTTCATGTAAATACTTGATTATGACTGTACTTCAGAAAAGAGTTCCATTCATCTTTCTATTTTTTTTCCCTATGTACATCAACAAGAAGGTCAATAACCAGTGGTACACACAGAGCATGGCTGTTCCATGGTAGAACTTGGATGTTGGCATCATTATTTTCTTTGTAGGTCCTAGGGGGAGTGGTATTGATGATAGTGTAGCTGACTTTTGGTCCTTTGCTCGGTAAAATCTGCAGTGAACAGAAGCTGCCTGATTATTTGAATGCTTTGTCTTTTAGATACATTTTGTTACGAGAAGTTTGTACATCTGTGTGCATGTGCTGTGTCTGAGAATTGCTACAGCATGGCACTCATGTTCCTCAGGAGATCTAAGCCTTGATTCCCACATGTAGTTGCCACTACAAAAGACATGTTGTCCTTTCATGCCACCTGATCCTCTTTGTCAGTCACTTGTGCCCTGAGGATGTTTTTGTACATTGTAGTGCTGGAACCGACTTCATAGTATCTTCCCCTATAAAACAATGTTTACGTTACAGGAATACCCATACTGTCTCAGGTTTTTAGGGCAGAAGGACGTACAAGAACAAGATTTAGGATACTGGAATAGTTATGAAGTTATGGTTTTAAAGCTGAGAAACTTAGTAATTGTGAAGAAAGAAACAGGAGATGTTAGGCACTCTGTAATCAAAGCAGACTGAAAAGAACAAGAGAAGGTAAATACCGTTGTTCTCTTGTGAGAACTTGAAATAACAATGGGAAGCGTTAGTAGTTAAAAGCTAGTTGAAGAGTTCTAAGAATATTAAAAGAAACAAAACAAGTTTACACAGACTGAGAAATGTATGGATGGCATTGAAAAGTAGTATCATATGGCACCTAGCTGTTCCTTTAGCTAAATTTCACAGTCCACCAATGTGCCGGCAAACATCACAGTTCTGTGTTTGCTGGAACTGAAACTTCACTGGTTCAGAAAATTGTCTCTAAATACTGTTATTACTTCCATTTTAAACATATCATTGAATAAACACTAGTAATGGTCAGCATTAGAAATCATACATTTTGTGATTAGCGTGTTTAAGTCATATAGTAAGTATCAACATTCAAAAATCACTAAAAAAATATGATCATTGTATTCTGCTACAAACTTCCCAGTGGTCCTCAGGATTTGCCTGAAGGCAACTTTTGCAGGATGTGCTAAGGAAGTTGTTACAATAGAAAGTGTTCTTTTTTTTTTTTTGAGAATAGCTTCAGAGAAACACTGCCAGGTCAGCACACCTGAGTTCTGTGGTAGCAGTGTGTTAGTAACGCCACCAGTAAAGGCTACCTCACCCTCTTTACCTCGAACGTGATGGGTCCAGTCCTTCACAGCTGTTTTTCAAGACTGCAGAGAAAACCATATTTGCTTCACGCTACTCATTGTTGTCTCATGCAGAACTATGTGCAAGTAAAGGAAGGAAAATTTGACCTCAGATTAGAATAGCCCGTGCGACACGTACACCATTAGGGCTTCTGTAAATCTCTGTTCCACGTGGCAGCTTTCCACACACAGTATATACTTTTCAAAGCCGGAGTGCAGCGTATAAAAACAGATAAAGAATAGGATCTTTAAATAGTAGGAACAGAGTACTTGAGAATGGACTCATTCAGTATGTTCACGTGCAGAGATAATTGTGTTCTCGTAGGAGTTACTTGTTAGCCCAATTTCTAACCCTTTTAAATGGCCCAGGTAGTGGAGTCCAAACATGAAGCAGCGAATCTGCTGATTATTCCAAGTTTGAGGGAGCAATGAATGCAAAATCTACCAAAGGTGACATGCAAAAGAACTGTGAATAGGTTTTTAATTAGGCTTGTGAGGTTTCAAAATACTACCGTTGGTTAATGAGAAGTAATATACTCTGTGAAAATAATAAACAGGGACTCCAAAAATGGCAAGAGAAGTCTGAAAGGGATTTGCAAGATAGGAAAAAGCAGTTTCCTTGTGTGCATCTAGTGACTTGCTGGGAGTCTGCTCTTGTCTTTAAAAGACTTGATGTACTTCAGTGCTTTAAGAAATTTTGAATTCTGTTTTCAAACGTTGCCTAGGCCTCTAATCATCAGTATCTAAATCTTTCTGAAAGTCACTTGTGTATCTGGAGGATTTTCTGCAGACCACAGCGTAGTGTGGCTCAGAGATATCCCAGACAGATCAGGAGTATGGGAGCAGTGCTCTGCTTGACCGAATTCACTCTGCTGCAGTTGGATGGCTGTAACTTGAAGAAGACATCAAAACCTGTGGTTTTTTTTCCAGTGGTGTCTGCTGAGTTGGTGTCTGTCCTTGGCAAAAAGCTAATATGTTCAGACAGTTAGTAAAGGAAGTTGGAATGAAATAGGAAACAAAGATGAAAAGGAATTTTTTTTCTTACTATTGCCTGCCTTTTATCTTTAAGAATGTGTGGGGTTTGTGGCTTGTTTGGTTTTGTTTTTTTCATATTTCTGAATATGGTGACAGACCTGCTGATATCCTTTTTTGGGGGTACTCATAGAATCATGGGTATCAATTAAAAGTATTTGTTTTCTTGAGAGCTCAAAATTTTGGTTGTTTTTTTTTTTTTTTTCCAATTTAACTTAGTTAAAGGAATTTTGACATTAAAGGAATACTGAATTTTTTTTTTTTGTGCCATTTCAAACAACTCTTTTTTGAAAGTCGAAGTGCTATTAGGAGCTATTGGGCCAGAACTTTGATTGACCTGACTGCTCCATGAACATAGTCTGGTATATGCTAGATCTTCAGCTGGTGATTTTGTAGTATTTTAATTCCATATTTCATTTTTTTCCATGTAATTGGTTTCACAAACGCATTTAATGTAATTACTATCTGTGAAGGTACTTCTGGGAATCTGAATGCAATTTCTGTACTGTTGCATGAATTTGTGATAACTGTGTCTGTAAGTAGCAGTTAATAGTAATTACATATTTGTGCTGTCATACTGGAATCTGTTATTGTATGCATCGAGTAGCATCTGCAGTGGGGAGTAGGATGAGCTTGTATGAATGTGAGACAGGACACTACGGATAAATACTGTGAGCCAAAGATGAGGCACACTGAGGGTTGTGGTCAGAAGTTCACTGAGGAACTGGCTACCACAGTTTGAGACTTTGCCTGCCTAGTTACTGCTAGGATTTTGGAGCATTTTATAAGCTGTTTTCATCAGGTTCAGACTAAAGCGAGTAGTTTAATTGAAACAGTCTTCCTGATTGATTTGAACGAGCACAGTTGACTGATGTCTGACAGTACATGGTTTGTTCTGCTGGTTCTATTGTGTGGGTATGTTGCTTCTCCAGCAGATTGAAAGTAGCGAGAAAGACTAATTCTAAGTTCTTACGCTGCCTGGCCCAAAAATTCATATGAAGACATGGACATACATAAGTTCAAGTAATTTACACTTTCTTCAATGTCTGCTACTTTAGACTATTTGGGCTCACCTTGAGTAACAAACTCTATTTTTTATTTTTTTTATAAAAATGTTAGCTTCTTCAAATGAATAAAAATGGTGAAGGAAGTACGTGGTATTGATTTGTTTCTGGATCTTGTAGGGTTTAATGTGAAGGAGATGGTTTAGGTGGGAATGAAAGGCTTATGATGAGAGTGAGTCAGAAACAGAAAATTCATTTTTAGTGTACATTTAGAGTTAACCATAAAATAGGGACTGGTATTTGAGAAGCATTATTCAAGCAGCTAAGCTCATTCCTGGATTTCAGAAGACTTAAAAGTGTAGAAGCATGCAGTAAATTGAGATCCTCAACCTCTGTTTCCCAAATCACCTTTAATTCTAGATGTAACCACAGTCTAGTGGATATATGTCTGCTTGAAGCTAAATGTAAACTGGATGGCCCACCTTGCATCAGCATTCACTCTAGTTCTGTCTGCCTTTTGAGATACAGCAATAAATGTTTGTTCTCTGTACTGAGTTCAAACCTATTTCAAGCTCTAGCCATAAGCATTGCTCAGCCTTCTGAGAAATAATAATAATGTATTTTTACTATTACCGCACAGTCTGTGTTGTCCTGCAGCCTTGCAAGATCAAGTAACAAATCGAGATCATCTTCATCATTTTCCTGAGCCCTAGATCAAAGCCTAGTCCTAAGTATACCTTGTGAAATCCTTTGAAAGAAAAAATCAGGTAGTCCCTGTTCTGGCCTACATCTTTGGACAGAAATAAGATGAAGTCCAGTGGTGATACTGATGGAAATCTTATGGTTCACGGTTGTGTAAAGATCACTAAGGTTAAATAAAACTCAGGATTTTTCGGATGCATTTTTGGATTAATGCTTGTACTGTGTGCCAACGGGATTTACAGTTGGTTACATTAGAGATGAATAGACTTTTGTCACCCAGCGATGTTGGGGAAAGTATGGTTTTATATTTGCAGTGACATTAGGGTTTGGGATGGAAAAGATGAAGGACTAGGGTAATGGTGACAGACCTCGGGGCTAAGATCAAAACGGGTGCTGATATCACTAGTGGTTCTTGATTAGTTCTGGTAACCAAAGTGGGTCCCTGGGGTTAGGGCTTTCAATTACAGGGCAAAAGTTTTATCACTCCATCCTGCAAGGTCCACAAGACTGGAATAATGTCTTGTGGTGGAATTGGTTGCCTTGGAGTGAACCTAGGGTTAGGATCTGGAGCAAAGAATCACATAACCTAGGGCTTAGTCCAAGTCCAGTGTAAGCTTCAGGTGTGTATCTAATGTTATTGTCAAGGTTTGCAGGGCTTGACCAGAAAGTTTTAGAAGTGGAGGGAGGAGCTGATGCTGTTAGATTATTCTTTTGTAGGGTTCCTTGAGTTGATTTAGGTGTTGGGCTAGTGTCAGGACTATAAGATATTGCAGATGCTCAGTATATTTTGATATAAAAATAAAAAAGAAATTGTTTGAGATTCTGGAAGTCATCTTGGAGTGAAATGCCAGCAGGGAAGAAGAGTTTATCGGTAGTTTCAGAGCAGGCTGGGATTAGATTTAGAGTAAATCTCAGGTAATCTCATGGCTCAGAAAGGCTTATTGATTTTCAGTGAGGAGAATGTTGTTAACAGAGAAGGGTTATGGTAAATTCTGGATAAGTATGGATTCCTGGGCTTGCCTGGGGCTGAAGGATTTTGTAGTGTTAGGGCCAAAGATGAAAGCTTATTGCTAAGTCGTATGAGTCTCACACAGTTCAGAAAAAGGGTAAGTAGCTTGGTTTTAGATCAATTAGAAGTTCCTGGTTTCATTTAGGATAAGACTAGCTTTTGGGTTAGAATTTGGGACTCCAGGGACAGAAAAAAATAAGTATAGCGTTGTGTGGCTGCAAGATCCAGCAGATTGGGGTGAGTACCAGTGCTGAGAGGCAGAGATGGTGTCCTATAGATAATATGGCTATCACCCTTGCTGACAGAAAAGATACTGAAACTTGGATTTATATATGTGTATAAAGTTAAAGATGTAACTCATATATTGAAACCCAAGCTTCCAATTAGGATGTGTAATAGTCATATTCTTTGTCAATGAGGCACAGAAATAGCTGATATAATAAATTGCCATCTATACAAATATCATGAGTGAATTATAAATTATTGCTGTAACAGATGATTCCACTTTAGTAACATTAACTAAAAAACTAGTAGCTTTAGTATAAAGCCTGGTAATGGAGAAGAGAGGAAGAAAGTTTTCAGTTTATCTGGTAAACTGGCAGACTCGGGGCCTTACATCTTCAAGTAGAAAGTTATGATAAACTGAACTGATTGTTCGTCTCCTTTTTGCCCTTTTTTAAACTAACATTGTTTTTGATAGGTCCATTCCATGTCTCTCACAAATAAGACGTGTACTACTTGAGCAGCTGCGATAATATTGTTGGCTGAACCATTCATGCCAGAAGGAGACAGGGGAGCGGGAGGCTGAGAAAGAATAATGTTGCATTGGTTGAATCGAGGCTTTTTTTGTGTAATTCCAAACATGTGAAAACAGAAATCACTTTTTAGTGACCTGCCAGCCTTTCTTCAATACTGTGAACTCGTCAAACTAAGATGTTTTTAACAAGATCTTTACACCCTCCCACTCTTTTTTTTTTTTTTTTTTTTTTTAAACAATGGTAATAAAAGAAGCAAACATTATTTTTACTAAGTTCATATCCCAACATACCTACTCTGTGATAATTTGACACCCTTCAGCTCTGAGACTTAAAAATCTTCCTATCACTGTTAATTGTTTAGAGGCTGTGTATGGTGTTCTAAAGTTTACATATTAATGCCCAATTTCACAGTTTTCTGTCAGGTATTGCTCAAGGAAATGCCACCACTCAGTCGTAGTGCTAAAGAGAAATTTTAGAGTTAGTCAAAGCATTTCGTAGAAGAACCACTGTAAAGAAGCACTTTAATTTTGCTATAAAGTAGGTAATTTCAAAATGTGTGTTACCAAAATTAATATTAGTAATTTTAATTAATATTTAAGAGATTGTGTAAACATGCATTTTTTTTTTCAATAAATGCCTTCAATTAGATTTTGTACTCTAGTTCAGGTTTATTTATTTTATGTTTACATAGATATTATTAAATCAAGATTTCATCTGCCACCCAACCAGCATACTGCTGTAAGACCCTTTTTTATTGCCTGGGAAATATATTTCACTACTTTATAGAAATACTTAGAAAAATGTGACTACTGTAAACTAAACCATAATGATAAAATACTTGTCATGCTTTGTATTGATGAACAAATACTTTGTGATAACTGAAAGAACACAGTATAGTAAAGAAAACACTGATGTTTCTATTGTCTTAATACAAAGCTCTCTGGCATAACTATGTAGTTCTTATTTACAGGAGTCCATAACAAGAATAGGAATAATGATAATATAAGCCTGGTTGTATTCTTTAGCAGAGTATTTAATCATAAGCTTACATCTCAACTGAAGATTGCAGTAAGTCTATACCTGCTTAGCAGCCTGTATTTAAAGGATATTTTAAATCAGAGCCTTTATTTATATAATAACAGCCTCTGCTGAAGCTGTTTAAAGTCCATCTGCAGTAACTGTGTGGTAATGCAAGAGGCTGCCAATCAAATATTAAGTAGTGGTAGATTTTTCTCTGGAGTTGTAAAGCTCAGCGTTTCTGAAACATTAGGCTGTGATTTAGGAGCCAAGTGTTAGTGTGGTCTGCAGGTCGTGTTAGAAGTGCAGCAAGAATAAATAACACAAGGAAGAATATACAAGAAAGCATGAGCTGTATGGAATTGGCTAATAACTACTGACATGTTCAGCTGTGAATCATACTCAGCTGAGGGAGACTGACTGTAAAAGATAGCAAACAGATGTAAAGTAGTTTTTAAAATTCCAGAGAAGTAGTATTAATCCCAAAACAGTGTAGCGAGGATTCCCGTATGACTGCTTTGCATATAGCTCGTCAAGTGAAAGCCATATCTTCTCATAAAATGACAGGTTGTTCAGCTTCATTAGTGGCTTTTCTTTCAGCTGTGTCCAACTAAATACATTCAACTTGTAATGATTTGTGCAAGGGAGTGGGAGTGATTTTCCAATCAGTTGAGGAAAAAAGTTTTTGAAAACTATAGCATATTGAAATGAGAAAAGATTGTTTTTTTTTTTTTTTTTATTCAGCCCTTGATACAGCCATCATTGTCAGCAGATGCGGCTGGTGTGTGACTGAAGAGCCTAGACTTGTCTACTGAAAACAACATCCAAAGATTTTCCTTATAAAACAAAAGCAGCTTCTTGTGCTTATTTATGCAAATGGCAAAAGGAGAATCCTGGGACATATTTGGCTTTAGAAGTTAAAACTGCTTGTTTTCAAGGGAGCATTTCTTGATTTTTATTTTTTTTTTTATAGCAACATCCTTTTACATTGCTATGCAATTTGTAAATGAGGAAATCGAGACCCAGAGAAGTCGAGTCGTATCTACGGAGTCAGGCAGGACTAAGTAGAAGAGTTACAAACAGAACCCGGTCGTTTGCTTGCAGCAAATACGGAGTGATAATGTCTCCCTTGCAATGGTGTGTGCTGTCTTAAAAATGATGGTGTTCTTGTTTCTAAGCTCCATTTGTTGTGGTTTGATCTTGGACATATACCCTTTACAAGTAGCTTTTTAATAAATAAAAGGAAAAGTCCCATTCTTTACCGTCTCACCTTTGATAGCTGAAGATATTAAATTATTCATTTTTGATACGATATAGCTGAGAGGATGAGGTACAAAACTGCAATTCAGGATGCTGGGTTCTCTTTCTGGCTCACCTAAAGGTCTGCAGATTACCCTTTGGCAAGCATCTTCCCCACTTTGTGTTTCAGCTTTTCAGTCTGATCTCTTTTTCCTTTTTTTTTTTTTTTTTTTTTTTTTTTTTTTTTTTAAGAGCACACAACTTTCTTTCTCTCTTGCTTGCGCTTCCTCTCTCATTGTCCACTGCAGGAGCAGGGATTTGTAATTGTACAAATAATTCTACAACTTTCTTTTAGTAAGTGTAGGGTTTCATGCTTTCAGGATAAACAAAACCTCAGAAACACTTGCCATGCTTAGGAGATCAATGGTAGTGAACCAGTTGCTTTTGATAGCTATTCATTCACTCGATTTGGGTTTTCATTGCTTCTCACTTCTTCTGCATGTCTAGGTAGCTACAAATGCAGCAATATTTTCTATTCCTTTTTCTTTCTATTTCTGAAGTGACTTATTTAACCAATATACCTTAGTCTATCAGATAATGACTAAGCCATAAAGAACTTTGCCATGTGTCATTCTAAGGTTTTTTTAATTGCACAATGCTTATCTTGCCAGGTTTTTTTGCTCTTATCTGTAAGTCATACTTAGATGACGCATAGCTTTAATTACTGCAGCTGATTGTATTTTGGACAGCAGCAGTATTATCTGAAAAAGACAGAACACTACAAAGTTACGACAACTTATCCTCAAAGTAACACCGCTGTTAAAATATCACTCAGCAGCTTCGTTCAGCATATTGTCCAGCACTGAACATAGTGCACGCACTGGTTCAAGTTTTTTTTTTTTTCCTGACAAATGCTATTGAAAAACAAATAATAGGAGAGAAGGAATGAAACAGTTGACTGGTAGGGAACATCCATAATATCTTTCCTGAGAGGAGGACATAGTTTGTAAAAGGCACTCCCACACGATAAGAATGACCTCTTGTCTTCTTACAAGCAAGGCCAGCTAGAAAAGGAATTTCTCTGCAGTTGTGTCATCTTGTTCTGCTCCTTATCGTTAACACCCTGCCAGGTATTTGGTAGAAGAGGCTGATGTGCAAACCCCACAGCCCATTTCACTCAAAGTGATTGCCAGTCAGCCACTCTTTACCTGTCTGTGCAAACTCAGGTCGTTGGGAAGGTCTCTTAAGAACAGCCGAGCCAGCAGATCCAAACAGGGATGGGAAGGAAGGCTGCAGTCTCTTCTTTCTGGGAAGCTGATAAGCAGGCTCTCCTTTTCCGCAAATTGGTAAAGGTAATTTATGGTAAGGTAAAATGAAGTTATATTAGTAAAATCTGGTGTACTGTAATTAATCAGAATTTCTAACCTCTGGTTTACCCATACCTAAATTCTTTTCTTTCTTTAAGATTTTGCTAAATGGTGTTTCTTAGCTGAATAATTAGTCTTAAATATAATGTGTGAAGAAATTAGAACCTGGATAAGTAGCTCATTATCTAGAAAGAAAAATACTGACAATGCAAGTTTTGCATCACAGAGTTGAAAGGAGGAATGAGGAGTAAATCGTCGAATGACTTCTGTTTCCTTCAGCTGATTTGTCTGTGACTGTATCTGTAGTGGTAGGTGCATGTCTGAAAAGTGTTCAGATTCACCTTTTGGTAGAATGAAGTTAACAAACATAGCTCACTGCTTAGCAGAAAATAGATTGTCATCTCCATAAAACAAATGGATAAAAAACCGAATTAAATCACTTGAGGAGAAAGGGATATAGAGCATACTGATATGGCAGAAGTTATGAAAAAGACCTTCATAAGTCATGCTTTTGACATGTTTAGGTATGGATTTTTAACACAGAAAAGGAAACATAGTAGTCCCCTGTTCAGGTCAAATATCATTTACTTAATTGATAGCCATTATGGGAGTGAAGAGAGAGAATAGAACGGAATAAAATAGCCTTTAGGAACATCTTTTTGCAAGGTGTGCTCAGGACTGCTTTGCTTTTCATCCTGAGGTTCAGAACGTGCATCAGTGCTGTGAAGCTGGCATTGCAGCACAGCTGAGGGATCTGCTGAAGACACTTTTCGGCAGCACAAGCTGGTGTCGAGAAACGGCGCGTGCAAAGCAACCGGTGAATGGCAGTTATCTCCCACCTTCCCCGCAAGCTCACCTAAATTGATTTGGCTGAAAGGAACTGGTTATTGTTTAATCTGCTTAAACCTATAATGAGTTTAAAACTGTCAGATTTTTAGACTTTAGGAGCTTTCCTGGATCCTGTTGTGATCTGGATAACATTTAGGAATCTTTAAGAGTCTGTCACTCATAGCAATGGGCTCTGTACTGCTCCACTATCCATTCATCTGCCTAAATCCCAGTACTGAGGGTGCGTAACAGGCCAGAGCCAACCCCACCGACTCGCCAGTGGTTGGAACAGAGTCAGTTCCACCTACTGCAAGTCCTTTTTTGAGAGTCAGAAATGTTAGCATGGCTTTGAATAACTCCAGCAAAGACTAGCAGTGCATTCACAGTGACAATTCCTTACATGTTTTGGGGTTTTCTTGTTTTTTTTTTTTTTTTTTCTGCATTTAAAGTTTAACTCAGTTTTATCTGTGAAACCTGTCAGAGATTAAAGTGACAGCACTTAGCCATACAAATGCATGATGCACTGTGGCTATCAGGTGTTTAGGACCTAAAAGAAGTAGTTGTGCTTACAATTAATGGCCTTCTTTATTAATCATAGTCAGCATTGAGAGGAAACTTGATAAAAGTTTCAAGAGTTATCGGCATAATTAACAGAACTCCGGATTTCAGGCAAAGGCAGCAGTAAGGCTAAATAATTGGCCTGATAACTATGAAGGAGGATAAGCAAGAAGACGGGTTAATATTTCTATTTTCCGTAGGCTTTTCAGTGGTAATGGATAATATATACACTGTGGTTTTAGTGAAAACCAGTGGTATTTAGATGGAAAACTTTTAATATAGAATGTCAATGCAATCTCTGCGTACTTTTCCTGCGCAGTTCAGTGGAGTATGAAGAGACATATTGCATCCTTTCCTGTAGGAAGCTGGTGTTCCTTGTGTGGTTTGTATTTATCCGTAACCATCGCTCACTATCTCACAGGAGTATTGCGGCTGGATCTAGACAGATGTGCTGTACATCTCAAAC
This sequence comes from Chlamydotis macqueenii, assembly GCF_036417535.1. Classification (NCBI taxonomy): domain Eukaryota; kingdom Metazoa; phylum Chordata; class Aves; order Otidiformes; family Otididae; genus Chlamydotis; species Chlamydotis macqueenii. The sequence goes on from NC_141566.1 coordinate 5,125,260, forward strand.
TGGTTTTCAATTTTCGAGCCATGCTGTATTTGCAGCCATCCCATGCAGCTTATCATACATTGATCCCATCAACATGAAAAGCTATTTTCTAGTGCTAACAGGTTGGATTTAGTATCACACTGGACTCATCAGTTAGGTATAAAATTCCTATCTGCATTACTTTTGCCAAAAAACAGGAAAAATATTTCCATGGCTGTTCTGCCTCATCAGCTTTTCTAACCATTCCAAGCACTTAAGCATGACAATGTTTTGACTATATTTATGTTAAATATTTTTAATGCATTATTCATTGCATGTATTAGGGTTTTGGTTTTTTGGTGTTTTTTTTGTTTTTTTTTTTTTCCTGTATTCTGAGGGCTTCCTGGTAATGTTCTAATATCACGGTACCCAGCAGATTGAGTAGCACTCCTGAAATTTATAAAGTTATCAGGCTTCTGTCTTCTCTATGGTTTTATATGCCGCTGTTACACAAATTAACACATAGGTACTGGTCATTAGCATTCTTCTCTGGTAGGCTGAAGAAAATCAAAGAATATTTAAGTGATGTAAACCTGGTAAGAGGCTGACAAATTGACAGATCTCTAAAATCTTCTGTAACAAAGCTGAGCTTCTGGATCTCTGCATTGCAGTCCTTAGAAAGACAAAGCCGGTGAGAAAGATCATTGAGTTGACCTACTCTTAAGGTGGAGTGGATGAAGGAGTTTGTTTATGTGCTTGTGGTTTTCAGGTGGCTGAGCATGCAATGAGCTGGCTTTACTCAGGGTTCAAATTTTATCTGCTTTCTGCATTTATGAGTCATTGTGTAGTGTGTCAGGACTCTTAAGACTCCCAGCAACCAGTGGTCGTGTTTCAGTATCAATTCTTTAAATGAAAGATGATCTTTTTGACAGAAAACAGACAAAGGAATTTTTTGAGTTGGATGGTTAAGCTGTCTGTGTAGATGTAGTCAATGTATGTTTGATATTTCCTTTGTCAGTTCTATGTTTTTGACTTTGCTTAGAAACTCTGTGTTGAATATGAAACTGTTACATAGAGTAAGCTTGTTGCTTTTGTTCCCATTTCAATGATTTAGTTAGAATAATTGACTGTGGTCCGCTTGATCAATAATTTCTCTATATAAAAATTAAGTTATCTTGTCTCTGGTTTTCTGCCTATTTTGGTCTTGTTAGAATCCCTATTTTGATCCTGTTAGAAGATATATTATACTCTCTGTTTCAGCATATTGGTATAATCTGGTTACATCCAGGACTGGGAATATTTTCCACAGTATTAAAAGCCTGGAGTCACCGGGAATGTGAAAGTCTTCAATGATTTCTATATAATATATTTAATAATGGCTACTAATTGCTAAAGCACTCCATTTGTAAGCATGCTTTGTTTTCCTTGGTGGGAAATACCAACATGCACAAATGATGAATAGCATTTTGAAGACAGGAGGTCCAGAGCATATTGTGGTCACTGAGTTGTTTCTGCCCTATGTGTTGAAATGAGTACTGGTCATGTATTCTGTAATTGCAAAGCATGAAAACATGTTGTACAAATAATTTACATTTCAGGTTAATACTGAATCTTCTATTCCATTGCATCTTGTTTGCAAATATCATTATATAAACAATACATAAATTTATAAATAGTATATTAGTATTCACTTTGTTTCTTCCTACGGCAGGCTTCTTTCTTTATGAGCGTATTAAAGTTGTATTGGTACTCTGACTGTAGAGAATCTCTGCACCTAACTTCCAGTGGATTTTCTATATATTTAATAAAATCAGTGTTAGCATGGTTATGAAACAGAGGTGGAGGATTGTTTGTTTTATCTGTATGTACACCTTCCCCCCGCTTCACCCCTCCTATAATACTAGCTGCCTAGAACCAAATTTTCATAGCTTTCATGCAACAAAGAGATTGAAAAGTTTGGTAGATGATGGATAACATCCCTCATCCTCAGTATGTGAACGACATATATAGTTAACATTGTTTTGCAAGAACATTTTCCCAGGAACATGGCTTGCTGGAATAATAAATAGTTTCAGAAATGAATGGAATGTATAGTGTCTGAAAGCTAAAATCCTGAAATTTAGGATAAATGTCTTTTCTTTGTTATTCTTTTGTAAGGAAGAACAATTTATTTTCATTTCTTTTCCTGAAGAGGTAGAAGGTGCCTACAGATAAGCTTGAGGAAGTAGTCAGAGCTTGGCTGAAGTGCAGCTGAGCTGGTAACCTCGCGGAAGGCTTTTGTAGCTTGGTGTACTAATATTGATTTTGCAGTTATCTGAAGCTGACAAAGTTTTTCCTGTTCTGTCCTATAATCTGTAGAGCAGAAGCCTGTATCTTTCCATGTCTCTATTTTAATGTATTTTTCTTAGGAGTTAAAAATTCTTTCAGCTGTGAGTCTATTTTTATTCTATTGGAAGTGCTTCATTTATTTTATTGGACTACCAGTGTACAATCCCATTGAAACTGGTAGATTCTGAGTCTTTTACTCTGGCTTGGGAAAAGTGTTCTTAGTAGAACCAAAGTGGAAAATCTGTTAAAAACACTGTGTGATGGAAAGAAATATACTATGGGATATAACCACTCCAAATAACAGTCTGGAAGATGATAGTGAAGGACCTCATGACCTTCTTCAGCTCTTAGCAAGCAGCCAACCAAACCAGCTGCTCTGGGAGATGCAGCTGAGCAAAATGGGGGCAATAGGTAGAGGCGGGGGGATGCAGGTTGGAATAAGAAATAAACACCTGCACTGGAAAGTGGCAGTAGAAAGGAATGATTTCTGTCATAGGAAAAGCAGTGATCTTGAAGGAAAGCCCTCATATGTGTAGCCAGCACAGCTCGTGACTGCTGGGAGAACTGTGAAGTCTGGCAAAGAACGCAGACAATGCTGATAAATCCCTGTGGCAAAGCTTTTTGTGTTGGGAGGAGAATGTTTGAAACTATACGATAGCAAAATGAGAAATTAATGTCAAATTTAGGCCCCAATGTTTATGTTAAACTCAAATGCTGTTTTGATAATTTCGTGAGTCTGCTGTTCTTGTCTTGAATCCAATATAACGTGCTTTGGTGTAATACAAAAGAAAAGGAAGAGAAGATCTCCAGTGAAGGACAGATGATTCATTTCTTAAAGAAGAGAACTCAAATATAGTCAGAAAGAAACCACATCCTTATACTTGCTAATACGTCCTGAGACTTTTTTTAAAGCAATTTTCTGGCAAGTACATTTTACTTTAATATGGCTATTAAACTCTAAATGCTTTCTACAATCAACTGATTGTTGAATATTCAGAAAACATTACACTAAATCTAAATTGCACGTTTACTCAGACATGGCAGGACTTGATACATCAATCATTCATAGGTGCATATATATTGTTGTTGTTTTAAAAGAGCTCTGTAAGTACCTAGAGGACTCTCTTCTGCCAACAAGGAATTAGATGGCATTAAACTGAATCCTTCCGCACAGATTTTGTTGGAAAAAAACTTCATTTAAAGACAGCATGTCTCATTGATTTTCCTTGCTCTATAAAGCATGATGATAGAGGGTCCAAATCCAGCTCAGCAGAGAAACCTCCTGCAGTGCGGTGAGAGCCGCAAAGCCCTGAGGTGCGGTGCCCATCTAAGCACGTTGGCCACTTGGCCAAAGATAGACCATTGGATGCTCTTCTCTGCAATCTTTATGAGTCCTTCTGCTCCATTGTATGAGAAACGTCTACCTGTACTGCTAAATGTCCTCTGTTCCACTCAGCTGTTGGTGGGATTTACCCCTGTTGGCAGAGCTCTGGGTATGGAGAGATCACAGCAAATTCCAAGGTGGGACTAAAGCTTTTCCCAAGACTCAAACCTGCCATCTTGTGTGTTAGCCACACAGACCACACGTGAAATGTACTTATTGAATGTACTTTATTTGAGCTGTGAGGAAAAAGCCTTGTTTAGCCAAAGTCCTGTCAATCTTTCGATCATGATGTCAGTTTGGCCCTTAAAAAGAAAAAAAAATGGAAGGGGAGGGTTGGTAGTGGGGAGGAAAGAGACAAAACGTATAACAATCTCTTTCAGGCTAAACTCTTTACTTCAGATACCTGATTATTACTAGGCTTTTAAAAGAATTGTAACTTCCTACAGATTCATTGTGCTTTTTATTTATTTTGTTTTTTTCCCCTCTACCATCTTTCTGAAAGTGTCTGGCTTTTCTGTTGATGCTCTATGAGCAAATCTGCAGGGGAACATGATAAAACACTGCTATGTGTATCAGAAATATATACTGCTTTAATATTTTTGAATGTATTTGCTTCAGAATTCCTAAATTATAATTTGCTTGGGTGAATGACTACAGAAAACAACATCAACAGTAACAAACAGAACATTGCAGTTTATTCTTTTAATGAACGTTTTATTTTGATTTTCCATCTTCTGCAACAGCAGATCTGTCTCTGCCAACAAGTATTTTCTGGCTTTTACTGGAAAGAAGTGTACAGCTCTTATTGCTTTGTTAATACAAGCTGCTTTCATATGTTTCCTTTCTACTTTGCAAAAGCCTAGCACTTACCTCATGATATTTCCCAGCTAATTCATTCTTAATATTTATCCATGTGTAAAAGGTGCTATTTGTAACAAACCTTTTGCTAAGGCAAGTCACAGTAAATATTTGGCTTCTGTGGCCACATGCAAAAATTGCTTGATTATACTCTGTGCAATACCAGAATGTGGCAAAGTTTTAGAACTGTTTGAGAACTCGGGTCTGTTCCCAGCTGGCAGTGTGGGAAAGGCCACCCCCTTTGAAGGAGGGGCAGGATTTTCCTATGCTGTTGTGGGCATGGAGGATGAAATCGGTGCGGCAGCTCCCTGGAGGGAGGACCAAGGGCAGGAGGAGACAGTGAGGAGGAGATTTGAATGTTGTGAAACTTGCAGTCTGAAGCCAGAGTGGGATCAGTTGAGTGATTTGGTCCACAAATTATATGGATTAAATCTGCAAAAAGTCTTTTGGAGGAGTGATGTAAAAAGCCTAGAGATTTCTCATGCCCCCGTCTCAGGGTAAGAACCGATCTCTTTCTCGTCCCTTTACGCGTGAAGGCAGAGCTTCCAATTTTGAGATTCAAAAAAGGAAAATACAATTAACTAGGTCAATTAAAAATACTGCATATAGCTTTTCAGAGTAATTTCTGTATTGTTGAACTCCAAGAGCTCTTTACAGATGTTTGTAACCTTGGCCATTTCCCTGCTGACCTTTTAGGTTGTGGAAGGTGTTAAAAAGCTGTCATCTCTCTGCTCCTGCTGTGCCTAAACTTTGTGTGGTGTTTCACTGTAGCCAGGACTGGGCAGTGATTGAATGTCCTTTAGTGCTTGTTAATACGAATGTTGTCATTTGTCATCCCAGTCATCACTGCCGCTTTGTCATCCCAGAATGTGTTATATTGGTGTCGCTACCTTTCTGTCCTTCATCTCACATGTAGATTCATGAATTATCTAAGTTAACATTCCTGAAGAGTAGTCCCCAGGAAAAAAGTTGCATGTCTAAAAATTACATTCGCTCTGTGTACAGCCTATTGCTTCCCTTTTTAGGGAAGAGTATCTGTTTTGTCTTAGTGTGCTGTATTTCCATTTCCCTTTATGTTCCACAAGAAAATAAAAGCTACACAATGTCATTGCATGAGCAAGAAAAAGCCCTTGGTCTTTCTATTTAATTGGGTTATTTTGGTGTAGTCAGGAGAATATGGTCTTTCTGAAACATCATATTTAAATTTTTACTCCTATCTTCAGAAAGCTAAAGGGCATTACTAATAACTAACATAATCTCATGCTCCTGTTACTTAGAATGAAGGTAAATTAGGTTTATAAAACCCAGGGATTTTATTCCACAGCTGAAATACACTGGAATATTTGTTTCAATAATGGAGAAGGCTGGTGAGAGAAAAAAACATCACTGAGAAGAGAAGCATTAAAAGAAAAAAGGTATCTAATATTGGTGAGTTCTCATAGTATTTGTCATACTAGTGACCATTGTTTTTTAGAATGGAGACACCCTGACATTGGTTGAATTTTTTTCATTAAAACTTAGTTCATATGTGTCAAAACTTCAATTGTTTTGAGTATATGCCAGCTGAATACTAGATATATATTTAGCAAGGAGTACATTATGGACACTTATACGCCCCTTGCACCGTGACACCCAGCTCTGCGCAGAGTATACATGTGCCATATATCGCCATGGGCGCTCTTCTGGGATTTGGCTGTACCTCTACTTACGGTGAAGGAGCCTGGTCTGCCTGCTTGGTCTGTTCTCCACCTTGCTCAGATATTCCAAAAAATATCAACATCTGTTGCAGGGAAATCAAGTTGCTGAGGTCCTAATTAAAAAGAAAAAAATAGTTTATTAATTAGGTAGAATACAGCAAGAACTTTCAAGGGAACACCTACTGACTTCTTCAGGAGCTTCAGGAAGCAAATTTGTATCCAAAGAATGACCCCCACCTCTAGCTGGAAGCATTAGATTCTAATGCAAAAGCACAAAACCCATGTCTAGTGAAGAAACAACAAACCACTGCAATGGAGGCAGAGCCAGTGTGAAGGACATGAGCTCGGAAAAAAACATCATGGCTCAGAGCGCTACAGCAGTGTAGTTTTCCCCAGTAATAAGAAATCCAGGAAAGCAGTATTAATATTACAGATATGAAGCATATTATAAAAGGGAATGTGAAGCTAAAAAATCTGCTCACCTGTACGTAAATGGAAAGCTGTAAAAATGTTATGCATGCATTAATATTTTTAGACCACATGGGGGTTATGTATTTTGGGTTTCAGGGGTTTTTCATCATCATCATCACTTGTGAGTTTTGTGAATGTCTCTCTTGGGGAATAAAGGCTTGAAGAAATGCTGATGGCAAGGGAATCTGCTGGAATGTTAATTTTCATTTTCTTCCCAGAACTGCCTTATAATATGCAGTAATCCATATTCATTCTGCTGGGGAAAAATACTATCTGCTTTTTCTTTCGCTTTTTCCCTGCTCTTTTTACTTCAGATGAAGAAATTACTACAATGTTTTCCTGACATCTTGCCTACCATCTTCAAAACCATCTTCCCAAACTTAATTAAAATTCAGCTTTATTGCTAAATCATCTTAATTTTATTGCTGTACTTTTGTAGTTTGCTACTTTGTTTACGAAATAATGCAATAAAGCAGTGGAATTTCATTACAGTATCCAACAAATTATCAGGTAAAGTGTAAAATCCAACAATAAAAATGATCAATAGAAAAATTATTAAATTATTATGACTAGCATATACATTTAACTATCTAAAGTTCATTTTCCTTCAAAATTAAGCATCTGAACAGTTTGACAAAGGTTTTGGGGAGTAGAAATTAATATTTTTAATTGTAGGTATGCATATAAATCCAGAGAAAAGGGAAAATAAGAGTAATCCCATCTGATTTACTCCCCACTGAAAAAATGGAAATAAATTTTCAGTGTTGCTTTTGATTTCTTTGCCAACTTGGGATGATTTTTTTTATTGTTACTTTGAATTTAACTTGGGGTAGTCAGGGAAATACACAATGTGAAGTTTATTTTATTGAAAATATTTTTTAAAAAATCACTTGACATTTGCAAAAATCATATCTAGCATTGCCAACGTCAAGGCTTTGATCAGAGTTTGCAGTGTAACAGCCAGCATCTAAGCCATGAAACCTGAACTGAGGAGGGGATTCCGTCGTGTTCAACAAGGCTTTGAGAAGTTCTCTTCTTTAGGTGTCATCTCTTGGACGTCTCACAAAATAAATATGTTGCAGGCCTATTGCAATTCATTATCCAAATAATTCCATGGTTAGATACAAATGTATTAAAAAGTACAGACTTTTTTTGCTTGTGATATTCATGCAAATATTTGTGGAATTATAGCGTGTCTTCAGTGGAGGCATGATTAATGGTTGGATACAGATAAATTCAAGTTAAAACAAACTGTCTTGCAGAGGATGTTGTTGTGGGCCAGGGTTCATGTGGATTTGTGTAGACATAGATACTGTAATAGGTGACTACATAGTAGAAATAAAGCTATCGTTAGTGACATCACAGATGTTGCAATCACACGTACAGTTCTGACACACATAACGTGTTTTGTTTAGGTGGCTATACCTCCAAAGAAGGCATAAGATGATCACATGCAAGACAGAGCTAAAGCAAAAGATACGCTGCCAGGGTCAGTTTGGGATTTTGCACCACATCTCCAGAATTAGGGTCGCTGGGAAGTGAGGTATAAGTACCTTGCAGTAGTGAGTGATGTCTAGCAGATTTTGTTAGCTCAATCTGCTGATTGATCTTGTCTGGACTAAGTTTAACTGGGGAAAAGATGAGAAATGGCAGCAGCTCAGCTGTAGCTTCAGGGAAGGCGATCTGGAACAAAAAAGAGGGCAAAAAACTAAACACAAAGAACTAAGAACTTTTCCTTTTTTTTTTTTTTTTTTTTTTTAAGTAAGTTTTCACTAGAAAACAGTGGGAATACGTAATCTGAAATAACTACTTTCAGGCATACTATAAAACTACATAAGCCTTTCTACAAATCTCTAAACCAGAAGTGTTGAGAATTTCCCTTCTTAAAAAAAAAAATATCATTACAGCATTTAGAGAAATTGGAGGTTTACAGGTAAAACTGCATTACATGTGCTGAATTACATGTAACTCACTGTCTCACCGTTTCTTTTAAGCACATGATGGGACATTATGATTAGATTGCACAGCATGGTACTTCAGTTGTTTCATGATGGTATTTTTTCACCTTAGTTCTGCAGTTAACCTCTTCAGGGCTGGGATTTAAAAAAAAAAAACTAAACAAACATCCAGTTCTGGGACGTTTTTATACTGTTTTCAGGTACTTGACAGTTTGTGTCTGGTGATTTATCTATTTATTTATTTAAAAACCTTTTGTAGACATAGTTAAATCTTCCTCCAGGTGCTGGAGTTCGCTTGTTCATGTTTTGAGTTTGTTTTTTATTTGGGTTTTGGTTTTGTTTTATTTTGTTTTTCCCCTTTCTAGTGATATCTTTTTTACGATGGTTTGGGTGCTTCTACTCCCAGGACTGTTTGTTGCTGTGATCTCATGTTTTCACTGAGCCAAATCTCAGCTGTAGGCGACCTCCCTGGTTGCAATAGCTATATGAGGACTTAGAATGTATGTGTACTTTAAATAAATTGTTGAGGGTTTCTTTGCTTCTGCTTTGTTTTCTATGATTTCATCTTCCTTTCTATAGTGAATAAATATTTAACTATTTTATCCATAGTACTGATGTATTTTGAATGTCAGATCAGATGCTACCTGCTTGGGAGAGCTTCTGGTTTTTCTATAAAATCTATGTTTTCATATATGTAAACTTCATTAAAACAGAAATAGGTACGTGTATGTGTGTATTTTCTCAGCTTTCTCAACCAGATTATCAGGCAGCCTGTAATGTTTAATAAAGAGTACAAAATCATAAAGCGTATGGCACGTACTTAAACGTACTTCAGTTGACTAGTTTCAGAAAGCAGACATAAGCACCTGTATTAGATGACCTCAGGATGCACAAATACTTTTACTAAGAAAAAGCAAGTTAGCTGCAGAGCTTTAAAATTCTATTTTTTGGGCAGGGAAGCAAGCTCATTGCTGGAATGCGTTAAACAACTTTCCTTCCTTCCCTCTGGGAGCTGTGTCAAATCTAAGAAATGGTAATTTAGAAATCCCAGCTGTATTAAACTTGGCTTGGGAGATAAACTTGGTTGTTTTAACTTTCAGAGAAGCTTAAGGAAAGGAAGTATTGCTCAGTCTTATTTATATGAATTTTATGTTCTTACTTTGTATGAAAATCTTTACTGTGGTTTTGGCTTAGACTTTAATTCAGGTTAGCCTAAGCATAAGATCTGTATTATTAGAGAGAGATGATGCTTCACATAAAGAATTTGTCAGTGCTGGTGTGTATAAAAAAGTCAATTATATTTAGATAATATTACTGTTTAATATCACAAGCCATCAGCAGTTTTAAGCTATTTAAAAGTCAGTGACAAACATTTTAACATAATTAAGTTTGTATGGGCATATCTCTGTGATAATAAAACTGATATAAGTGAAATTTTAACTATCAAGAAACAAAATGTTAATTCTCCTCTCAGAACCAGCCAGCACAAGTAATGGGTATTTGGAGGTAGCTGTAGTACCAATACTGTGGGATTACCTGAAATGAGTTGGCAGAATTGTGGTTATGTACATATAAACGGGTGGGCCAAGTCCTGTTTCCTTGCTTCCATCTGCTCAAAAGGAGGTGATGCCTATGGCCCCATCGGGCCTGATTTTGGATCTGCACTTGGTAGGCTGTGTCAGCAGCAAGGGTGCTTTTGTGGTAGTTGTCAGCTCTCTGAGATTTGATTCTGGGTGACTAAAAGTGAACAGTGAGCTAGTATCATAGGCTTAAAAGCGAAGAGTTTTAGAAGAGGATAATAGGCTTGTAAAATTTGGCAAATGCTAAGCTATATTTGTGGAGCAGGATGATGATAAGATATTTTACTCAGTACCTTTCAAAAGCAGATGTGTTAGGGTCACTTGATAGCAGAAATCTAATACCGATTTAAGAAATTAAGAAATATTAATGTAATTAAGAATTAAAATATATACTCACTAAACTGGTCTTCGATTTGAGTAAACTTGATATTTGAAGATCATCCCTGGCAACTGTAACTTCACGTTGATGATGATGTTATTGATTTCCCCAGGATTTTTTTTTAAAGGAAAAGATATTTTTTTTCCACAGAAATTTCCAGGTTTACTGTGAAGATGTTATTTGAAGGTGAAAGATATCACAAGAGCGTTTTTCTCACATCATGAGCATTGTTATAGCTTGAAGTGTTGGGAGCTGGTAACAGGGCTGGTGAGAGAAATCACCAGATTGGGACTTAGTGTCCCTAGCAGTTTCATTACACAATGGTTACAGTAACCTTTAAGCGCATGAGAAAAGACTGATGTACAGTATGCTGGATGTCTCAATCATGCAGCTGGAAAATATGGGCCCCTTTCCTCATATCCAGTTCTCCCTTCTTCTCCTTTAATTGAGCCATTAACATTTTAGAAACCATTAGTGCCGAACAAGCCTTGCACTTTTGGCTTGAAATGGTGTTGTGTATATCTGAATGAAAGGCACATTTCTTGCAGGAAAACTTTCCTAAAAATATATCTTCTTGTGGATTTATGTGTGTGGATCTGAGAGCTATTTTCTCCTGCAGAGGAGACTGAAATCTCTCCAAATGGGTGCTCTCTGGTGACCAGGGAGACAAACTCATCTGAACTGCTGTGAAGAGCGTACCCAGCTCTGTGCAGTGGTGTTTCCTCATATGTAAAGCATTTAGTTTATTTTTCAAGAACTTGTTTGAATCTTAATCTGTAAATTGAATTTTTATTGCTTGAACTTGATGCTGCAAAGTTTTTCTGACTAAAACACCTTTTGAGCCTAGTAAGGGCTATGTTGGGGTTTAAGCTTAACATCTTGTGCCCCCAGTAGAACCCTGTCCTAAAATGTATTGTTTTTAAAAGGATATATACTATCTCAGGAATTAATGGCTTACATAACTCTGATATTAAAATCCAAGCCTCATACGATAGGTCAAATATAAAGAAATCTTGAATAATGCTCTGAATTTCAGATTATTTGGGAGACTGTTTTTAATGAAGAGCAGACTCTTCATTTTCATGGTAGGTTCTTAGCTGAAGGCAACAAACCTGTTGAAGTGAAACAAGATGTTTTAAATGAAATTAACTGCTCTGTTCATCTGTGTGTTTATTGTCCAAATCCCCAGGTTCTGTCAGACTGTAGGAATATTCAACACCCCAGTCTTGCTCTTGGGTGCCTGTAGCACGTTGTACGGATGCAGGTGGTGTAGCCAACTTGCAGGTAGTAATGCTCCCTTGTTTGTCCTTTGGCTCTTCTAAATCATTGTCTTTTGGAAGTATTCTGAGTGCAATTTGTTTTTCATAGTTTGAACACTTTAGTTTTTCTTGCAGTTCCTAAAAATAAAACATACTTAATGGAGCCTTTCCATTTCAATCATTCTGATCAAGTGATTTTGCTATACGTGATCAATATAGAGGAAACTAGATTAAAATGCTGGATGTGCATGTTATCCCCATCCCAAATGAAACAAAAGTTGTCAAATTACAGATGGCTTGTACAATTATAACTTTAGCCTCAGAAGTACAAACAAACGTGAAGGATTCTCTATGGGACTTTATCTTACAATGTTGAATGCCTATTGTGATTTCTTAAAATCAAAATTGAAATTCCTTAGGGGAAATATTAGGGCTATTACATGTGAATGTATTAGCAACTCTAATTTTATGTTATTTTACTTTCTCTGGGATGTAATTTTCTCAAACAGGGAAAGAAATCCTTTTCATTAAGTGAATGAAATGATGAAAAAGGCAAAAACTTGAACATGAACCTAATTCTGAAAACAGAGAGAAACTTGAAAGTCACAATTTCATTTTATATAGGTGCAATCAGTTTGTGTTCTGTGAACGATGTTCTTTCTCCTAACGCAAGTTGATTGAATCGGCAAAGAGTTATGTGTTGTAGATATGCAAGGAATACAAGTCAGGGGAAAAATCATCAGAGAGAAAGTGAGGAAACTTGCTTGATTCTACAGCTGTCTTCTATTCCATGATTCTCCAGAGTTCACATAGGGGAAAAAAAAAAAGAAAAACAAGATTTGCTTTGAGGAGTGAGGAGGTATATGTTTTCTGCTTTGTCACTTCTCAGAATAAAACACCAGTGTGTTTCCAGTCCATATCTGATGTGACCTTTTCCTCATTTGTTATTTGTACTTTCATAAATCAGGTGTGAAGCACGTAGCTGTAACGTTGGGGGAGGGGGAAAAAATGAGGCTGATTATGATTGGAAAGTACAGTACTGCAAATATTAACTCTAAATCTCTTCTCTCTGGACTTGAGAGGTTTATTAACATTTTGGCAAAGCTGGCAAGCTCAAAGAAAAATGAACATCATAAAAAAAAATCCAAATTCAAGCTTTCAAGCCTTGAACAATAGCAAACATAGTTTTATTTTTTAAAATATATGAAGCTGTAGCTAACGTTTTAAGCGTGTGTTTTCTTTAAACTTGAAAGCTGGACTTAAAAAATAAAACTTATTGAAATAAGATACTTATTAAGTTTAAAAGAAAATGTTTTTCACTATTTAGTTCTTGAAAGCAATGTTTTAATTAGTTCATTTGTCTTTAATTATTTTTAGGCTATTTCTTCTTTACCGTGATATCTACATTTGTATGAAGTACAATCTATTCTCTATACTTGCTTAATACTTCTTTTGCAGTGCATTTAAATGTAAGAAAAACTCTGTTGCCTGTGGCAGTACTGTGTTACTGTATTAAATAATTGGGCACTTGTAATAACACAGCTGGATACACTAAAACCAGGTTTAGGATAGACCAGTGTCATCACATGTGAAGAGGGGTTGGGAAATCAGTGTGATGTGTCACTATGTCCTATATTTGAAAACTCCTTTTACTTCCAGCCAGATTTTGGAGGTAATACATGAAGAAGATTGAAACAGAAATATACTGCCAGCCAAAAAGGGTAGCTAGGTGTTCTTTCCCCAAAGAAAAGGCTCTAGAAGTACCAAAATATGAACAGGATTATTCCGTATCTTCAGTTCCAGGGTCTTGCACAAGTTCAAGATGATAAATCTCAGTTAAGAGGGAAAGAAAGAGCATATTCCCTGATAACACTTTCATTTTAAAGATTTTGCCTTCTTGATGACCTTTCTCTAGTTTCAAAATACATTCTATGAAATGATCTTTTAGGTTTATTGCCAATCAAGCAAACCAAGCTCTCTTAACCTACAAGTGAACTTTAGAACCATATATCCAAATGCTCAGAAAGTGAATAAGCATCCTGTAAATTTTCTATAAGTATCCTTGTAAAAAAAAAAAAAAATCTTAGCCCTTTGCAGAATTTAAGTATAAATTCTAGTTTAAGTTTTAGCAGTGTTCCTGGAAACAGTAATTCTATGCACACCCTTGCCTTGTTGTGTGCTTCCCTGAAGACTCAAAGCAGATTTTCCAATGAAAAGGCAGAGCAGTAGTATGTGATCAACCCTCCTGAAGAATCTAAACACAAAGTGTTACACAAAACTTTTTTTTGACTCTCCTTAATTTCATGTTGAGCAGTCCTTCATAGAAAAGTTGATCTTGAAAAAATTGGTCCACAAAGAACGAGAGAGAACATCATTACAATGCTTGTGGTCCCTCTCTCTAAAGGGAAACAATAGGAAGGAAAAGGAACTGCGTATTACAGCTGGAATATCAGGGGATCACGTAAGAATAATGTGTAAGTGGTTACTTCACAGCTAATTATCAAAAAGTTCATATAAGAAGGTGATTAAAGCCGACAACTTCTGGATATTTTTCCACTTCCTGTGGATTGAAGCAATTAGTAAAAATGTTACTATCAGCAAATGGTTTCCATCGTTATTTCCCGTGTGTATCTTCTGCAATTGTACAAGTTCTTTCAGTAATACATAAAAATAAATCTTCTTTCTCATTTGGAAAAAAAAATAATTGAAAGTGTCCTACTGATACCAGTATGAGCAATATGATTTTTCATAAAAGCTGGAAGTTGTTTATATTCTAATGTCTTGATAAAATATTCAAGGTTATTTTGGGCCCTGTGGGACAACAATAAAGGCTTCTACTTTAATAACTGGAATAAAGACCCTTTAGAAATCCTTGAGTTTCTGTAATGAAATAGAGCAATGGTCTGTTGAATCTGGTGTGTTGTCTCTGACGTTGATGACTCTAAAATAGCCTGTCAGATAATCTGACTGTATAAAGAGCAGCATAAATTCAGCAGCAAAAATGTCTATTCATACCCTGGAAAATGTGGATTTATGTTCCTAGCATTTTAATTATTTATTTTTTTATTACTGAGATCCTCTCATGATAAAATGATTGCTGTGTTTTAAATCAGGCTATCTGTTAATTAATACACAATCTTAGTGCCCAGAAATTCAGCTCACTTAAAGATGATTTCTGTTGCCCTACAAGCTGTACACACAGTAACAAACATTCCCTGTAATTTAAACTTTAGTCTTAACAAAATCAACCGTCTTATCTCATGCTGTATTCTGGTTCAAATCAGTCAAATTTTGGTCATATTTTTGCCTTAAATCTTGCAAATAGTTTCTTTAACAGGGCATTGTGATGTATCTTCTTGCTTTATAGATAAACTCTTTGAGCTGATTTTCTTTCCTTTCAGTAATACCTAAGAATTTTTGTAGATGTAAGAGAAGCTTGGCTTTCTTTTGGAGAACCATGTTGATTTTTCTTACACATCTAAGCATTGTATGCTAACCATGAGTATGTGTTTTGGGATGTTAACATGTGTGTCCGTTAGGAAAATATCTTTACTAGCATGAGTAGTGTGTGTAGTGTGGGGGATTCCTCGGAGCGTGGCCAGCTGACACCACTGTTACGTGCGGTTTTGCCTCCCTCCTGGCTCTTCACATTCTTACTCGTATCTATAAGTAAAAACTAAGAAGTTGTCCTATTGAAAAGTTTGGTGCTTATGTTACACTTTCATTCACCTACAATTACAGAATAGTTGTTTTCTGTGTGGAAAACTTATACTTTTGGCTTGTAAAATATTTTATAAAGGCAAAGAGAGCATAGATTAGACTGTCCCTAATTATTTAGTAATAGCTCTTTCTAGATCCCTACGTGGACTGGTTTCTGTAAAACTACAATTTCTTACAATCCAGGAAAATATGTTAAAGGCATTTTATGCCATTCAATTGAACATGTAATTGTCAATATGCAGAGTTTATTGTTATATGTTATTTTTGAACAGGAAAGCTGTATTTCTGTTGGAATTAAATTTTTAAAAACTGGAATAGAATGCTGCATTTCATGTTACATGAATGCCTGTTAAAAAAAGTAAAAAATTAGTTTTTACAGATGAACATGCCTTTTTCTTACCAGCTCTCTTATCTTAAAAATTACTGACATTGTAACTGGTTGCTCACATGAGCAATCTATTGAACTCAGTAAAGTTTTCAACATTCTGGTTTTTATGATTTTTCACTGTTACAGAAATGATCTGTAGTATTTTACAATTATATGAAACAAAGTAGATTTTGCAATCCTGTATTTTTTCTCCCTTTGTTTCTGTCACTTCCATCCGACTTAATGACCCCATTATCTGAGGTGCTTATACATGGTACACATCTGTATTTGTTGTATGTGTGTGTAAATAAATAGTATTTTGTGATGTCTCTGAAAATAGTTCCTGGAACCTAGGAACTGTTGTTTTCTGCTGGTAATATAGGAAGGGGAAGCCAATACTTGTGCACTGCAGGAGAACTGACACAGTGACTCAGAAATAAAAAATGACAGAAGCCAGGCAGTTGTAAATACCAAAATACATTGCTCCAAATTTCCTTACTTCCATGTAATTTCCAGGGAGTGAGGGGGGGAAACCCCTCTAATCCCATAGTAGTTTCTACATTATTAGCCATTTTCTGTGTTAAGTAGATGTATGGATTGTATTAAATATTTCCCTCTTCTCTCTATTCCCCTACCATTTCTGTTTCAAAGATTGTATGCTCTGTCATGCTAATTATATGGATTTTCCAACTCTATAAAGAAGTTTATGCAATAAACCTTGATAACTTCTAGAAAACTATCAGCAATCTCACAGGCAAACAATTAGTCACAGTCATACTTTGACAGGTTTAAAGACTCAGTTAAGCTTTGAATAAATATTTGGAAAAAAATTCTGCATGTGACACTTCCCTGAAGAATTCAAATGTGAGATTTTAATTAACATGTATTTTATCTCTCCTTGGAACTTCAAAATTTAAAGCAATGGTTTCTTTTAGTATTTTAGATGTCTGGTTTGATGCAACCTGTTTACATGGAATGAGTATAGACATGACTCAAGCGTAAGATACAGTGAAAATAGCATCTTCTCTCCAAGCCTAGTCTAATTCTTAGCTGTTTTATTCAGCAGGGCCAATAATCCTGGCCCAAACACAATGTTTTCGGAAAGTCAAATGTAGTGGAAATATTTTAATTTCCACTTCTGAACCTCTGATTTCTTAAGGGAATAGTTTGAGCATAAAATATGCAAATATCTTCTGATGGAGATACTTCTGTTTGATGTGGTGTGTTTTGCTTTTTTTTTTTTTTTTTATTTTACTGACAAACTTAGCACAGGAAAAAAAAAAGACAACATAGAAAAATCTGTATGTCTAGAAAGTGTCTGGATAACCCTAGCATTTTATGTAAATATGAACATTTTATTGGAAACAATTCAGGATATAGCTGAATGATGGCATGTATATTAGGGCCGTATGATATGCTGGATCACTGTTCAATGATTTACTTACACAGTACTCTAAGTTTGTAATCACTTCATTGATTAATTCCTGAAATAAAGCAGGTTCTTCTATTATATGTCATTATTAATCAGATTATACAGCTGGACTTCTGATATACCTTTCTCTGTTTATCAGTTTGGTGTGATGCATCAGTGTTTCCGTGAGATATTGGGATTGACGTGCGGAAAACAGACTCCACAATCTGTAAGATTGTGAAGTAGGTGTGTTTATTCAGCGCTGGGCAGCACGGGGGATCGCTCCTCCAAACGTGCGCAACATGTTAAGCAACAGGTACAGTATTTATGCATCATAGACATCCATATTCATAGAATTCCTGCAGACTTGGTTATATATTAATTAGGTTTCTGAGAAATCATTATAATCATTTTCCTCCCACGACAGGTTATTCCCCGGTCTTTGCGTCCATCTCATGTCTGTGCTCAGGAGTCACAGTCTCTCTGGTGGTCATTCTCTCCTCTTTATCACTGTGTCCAGCTGCACGGATTCAGACCTTTGTCCTGCTTTGTTCTTGCTGCCAGGGTGGTTTCTTGATGACTTATCTTTGCTCATTCCCAATTTCCTTGGTTATTCCACCCTATCAGTTGGTTCTAAACTTCCTAAGTTCCCTTATCTTGATCTCAGCCAGTGTGTCTGTACCCCCTCAGGGTGTTCCCATCTAACTTATCTTAGCTCTTGCTAGAGCATCCTGAAAGCATCTTGTTATGTTAAGTTTATGACTCTACTGTTCTTTCTCTCAAGGTTAGTAAATCATTGATCACTATTTATCAGCTTGATTCCTTTGTATTAATCCCTTCTTTCAGGATGAGATCTTTTCTTGTGTTTGTGCATGGTGGTTAAATCTTTTTGCATCTCCTCTGAAAAGTTCCATTTAACACTGCACCAACCGCTCTTGTTGGTATAATGTTGCATTTTGCTCCATAAGATGAAATCTGAATGACAAACAATGTTTGCGTAAGCTACGTTTTTAACTGCATAAGATGGAATTTCTAGTGAGGTTTTGCTAATGCCTTCAGTGGTTTTATATCTTGGCTGTTCATGAAAAGTGTTGAAATTAAAGGTAGATATGTACCCATCAGTACATGAGAACAATAATGCATTCAAAATATAAAGGTGTTGGTTGTTTTTTTTTTTTTTCTGAATGTGTTAATCAGCTCTATATACCTTCCAATTATCCTTATCATCTCTGTTATAGAGTTTTCCTATATTTATATATTTTTATTTTCGGAGCTGATGCAGTATTTAAAATACAATTATGTTTTGGTTTGCTGAGCTCTTCTTGCCGATTTCTTGTGTTTTGAAGTCTCTCACTGACTGCTGCTCATTTTTCGTTACTGATGGCCTCCTTAGACAGGCAGGCTCCTAGCTGATTAGCAGAGCTTTGTTCGTGAATGCTTGTTTCCTCCAGAAACTCTGCAGGAAGGAAACTCATGAACAATAGTACACAATCCGCAGTTTCAGAGGCTATAATGTTAACTGTAATGTGCTGCAACATTTAAACTGAAATCCTCCACTTTAGAAATGATTAATTCATGCTTGGTTATGGGGAAGTTTATAGTCCAAAGGGTATCCGAACAGGGTGATACACTGCTGCAGCTTTATGAGGACCAAAATCTGGCATGCAAGAGCGGTGTCAGTGTCTAAACTACCTTTTGAAATTCCTCTGAAATTTTGTGGCTAGACCCTGAAACTGGGCTGTATTTTAGTCATCATCTGGCAAGCTGCAAGCCTTTTTTTTTGTCTGTTTTCTTTTGCCCTGCATTGTTCATCTTTTGATTCTGAGCATGCCTAATTGCTGCTGAAACGAATTGTGCCTCATCGTGCTGAAAGGCTGCACTCTGTCTTCTGTCAAGGTTGAAAGTGGTGAAGATCCCTGCCAAAGAGCAAGATGAGGGGTAGATCCAAGTATGGCAAGAGGAGGAGCTGAGCTTTCTGTGATGGTAGAGCAATCTAGTACCTCTGGAATATAAGAACCTCTGTGACATGAAGAGCTGCTGGTCATACTAGGTGTTTCTGATTAAGAGCACTAATTTGGACTCAGGGAGGGGCATTTGTCTCCCTTTACCTCCTGTTACATTCACGGCATGATCTTTTTGCTGTTTGAGGTGTCATCGTTTCGTTCCTAACCACAACATAATTGTGGTTAGATCACCTCTGCTTAGGAGGACCTTACTTCTTGAGGGATAGTTCTCAACACTGTGATTGCGTATTGCATATGATCCAGAATTTGTGCTGCATTAGGATAGAATCCCTTTTTCTTTCTGGATAATTTAAGTTTTTCATATTAAATGATCAATAAATGCCTTTAATTCCTGTTGCCCATCTGTAGAGGGAAGGGCACTGCCGCTGAAGGCATGCAATATCCTTCTGGCAGATAATGCTTAGTGTATCTTCTCCTAAGTCAGGGCATGTCCCTTGGGTCTGCTCATGCTATTCCCATGTAGGGCAATGCATGAAATATGGCATGGATCTAGTCAAAGTCATTCTGTACATAAGTAATTCTTAGTGACTAGATAAAGATTTCTCTGTGCATGTGTGTAAATTAAATTGTCCCCGGAGTTACGCAAGTGTGGGTTTTGGAAGGGGGTCTAGCGTATTACTTGCCATACAGTAGGTGAAGAATAAGCGTTACTGCTGCTTCAAAGCAAGACAACCAGAATATCAATTAAGAACTGACTTCTGAAAAGATATATGTTAATCCTTTTGAAAGGAATGTTTATTCAAGGAGAGATTGCCCATAAATTTGATGTTGCTTTAAGTGACGAGTAGAATACGTATTTCTCAGAAAGGAAGTGTAGCATATTGGTTCCATTAAAATATAAGTGTGTATTTTGTTAGCTTGTCATATCATAGTTTAAACTTCTCATAACTAGGCAGTGCAATGTCCTTTACACTTTGAAAAACTTCCTAACACAGATTAAAACTTGGGCGTGTGAGAATTTTGATTAAAATCAACATATGGAATGACAGTTACTAAAATGCAGATAAAAACTAGTACAAAGAATTAATAAGGGACGCTGATAATAGAATGGCCATTGCTTAATATTTTATGTAGATTCATAAAACATCTTTCACATTTTGAATCAACAGCTGGTAAAAAATTCAGTAGTAATGAGCTCATTTGTATGTAAATGAATGTCATTCTATTCTAGGCTACCCATGTTTTATGGTATCCTGCTAGATATCACTAAGTGTGGTCATGAAAATAGGTCTTTTCGGGAAACCCTTCAAAAAAATCAATTTAAATGCAAAGTATTTGCCTGGCTTTTAAGTTTTCAAAAGTCATTCATAAGGTTCTATCAGTTGGAAAGTTCTGTATACTTGTATTTAAAATAATAATTCAGTGCATTATCAGGAGCTGAATATCATACAAATTAGGAGCTCTAGGAAAACTCTGACAATACCAGAAGGAAATTTCTTTGCGTGTTCCTAGTGAACTAGTCAAAGGTGGTGTAACTGTGTACCCAGAGACATGAAGTAAATATGCAAAAGAATCCACATTGTGTGGATGCCTTTATATCGCTTAGACTCAGTATTCACTGAAGCTCCATATTTTCTGTAAATATACAGATTTAAAGGTAGAAAGAGTAAGTTTATAGTGTTAAGTTTTTATATGGAAACCTTGCCATAGTGTATTTTCCATAGTACGTATGGTGCAGAAGCATGCCATGTGTCTTACGTGCAACGAACAGCTCGAGTTTTGGATATAATGTTTTCAATGAACATCTGTGAGTAAGCCAAACACCAAGATAGTTTAAGCTCAGGCGTTCTTAATAGCCAAATATAAGGAATTGAAATGTAGCTTTCTTAAATGGAGACAGAATGTTCATTTGGTTATCTTCCTCATCTAGAGTGTACCTGACATTACTGTACCTCGTGGAAGCTTGATGGTGCAAGAACAGACCCCGAAGTTGTAAACATTCAAAAAGATTTTGTACTTACTTCACACTGCATCAGGTTTGGTGGATTTTGTGGTTTTTTTTTTTTTAGCTGCTTTTTTTTTTTTCTTTTTTTAATTACAGCTAGTCCTGCAGCTCTCCCAACAGTTGGAATGTCTTGTATTTGGGAAGCACGCTAGCAGATTTTGCCATCTTTGAGAGTGGTAGGTTCTGGTATGCTCTTAGTTGGGCAACAGTTGGGATACTTACAAAAATAGATGAGCAGAATTTAAAAAATAAAACAGACAACCAAAACCCCAGATATCTTCCAGAAAGTAGAAATTAATCAACTGTTGAGTGTGTATTTTAAATCTTTATTGTAAATAGAAAATAATAATCTCTATTAGCTTTTTTCACCTTAAAACTTTGGCCATAAGATGGAACATTTTTAACTTGGAATGAAGACCTGATGAATCTACAGCTCAAGCTTTATGAGTTAAAAAAATACTTTTAAATGGAAAAGGAAATGAAAGAACTGGGTCTTGTTTGATAATATACTACTATATACAGAATAATAGTCTTTGGGTATTAGTCCTGGCTGGAAAAGTAAATTTTGAAACGTTTGGAGCAATTTTGACTTTAATAAAAGTTCAATTCAGTTAAACCCTAAAGGAAAGGATCAACTTTTTATTTGGAACATAAATTCATCCATACGCACTAAATTATTTCACTATGTCTTGCTTTTAATCATACATGTTGAAGTGTTGTTGAATTAGGGACTAAGTGCACATATATTGGAGATCAGAAGCGAGTATTAACATGAAAACCAGAAAGAAATGTTTTGATTGATAGCTCGGAAGGAAATGCTAAGGATAAATATAAATACTGTTGATTGCAATTGATGTGGGCAAGTGGTAATCAGTTGCTAATCTAAACAAACAAGACTCCAGCAGATATTTCAACTCTTCACCTTTCCACTTGTCTTTGAGTTGCCTTTCCCAAATCCATTTACAAACAAATTTTCTGCTTGTAATTTTGCAAGTGCATTTTTTACGCTGTGGGATAGCTAATGAAAATACCTTTTTTAGAAGAAAAAAAAAAGTGTATGGATGAAGAAAATTATTATGATGTGGAGGGAGAGATTTCCTCTTTGTCAACTTTAGAGAAAACTAGGATACTATGGGGTTTTTATTTCTGAAAGCCAAAGTACACTGGATTATTTCTTATCCTATATTCTTATAATATTACTATATTTATAATATCTATATGCAGGAATCCTGTGTGAATTGTGATGGTCTGTAACATGGTAGAAACATGAAGAGGGTTGTTCTTTGGTTTTGTTCCAATATTTATATTTCCAAAGAAAGGTTTGTGGAGATAGCATTTTGCATTCATTAACGTGGTATGAATTATCTGTCTGCAACCAGTTCTCTGACAGTAGTTTACCATGGGCAGGGTTTGTGTAAACGGTCTTAACCTTCGGGCTGGTGAAGGTGATGTAGAGTGACTGAAGTGGTATTGAAGGATTGTGTAATGAATTATGACATAGCCTATATGCCCTGAATGAAGTCGTGGGACTGTCCATTTTTTATTAGGTCATGCGCAAACAAGGAGCAGTTTAGAGCTGTTCTGATTAACGTATCAGTCTCCTTGTTAGGTGATGGGGTATTAAGTATTAAGAGTGTTTTATAATACATTTGCCTTTTTTTTCAGCCCTCTCTCTTAATTTCCTTGAGAATTGCCTAGACTACTCCATATATATTAATAATAAAATCTGCAATATATCATACTTTCTTTATGATATCTTTTTAAGAAATTATTTTGTCAAAGTGCAAATTACAGAAATGAGTTAAGATTGCTATCATTACCACTAATTTTATGTGTGTATATTGTTACACTGTAAAATAAGAAACAGAGAAAGGCTTTCATCTATGTAAGTTCATGTGTGTGGAAAGCAATTATAAAAGTTGAAGAAAAAGAAAATGTAGCAAATTTTAGGCAAATCTTTAAAAAAAAAATTGAAATCACCTATGTTAAATGTAGGTATTTGCACATTGAATTAAAGAATTACATTAATCCTGCTTGGGAGGAGAAATAATACCATGTGAGCTGAATCTCCAATTAGAATGAAGTCTCTTACTATGAATTTTGAGTAGTTAAGCTAAATGTTTATTGCAATTAAGTTATTAGTTTTGAAGAAAAATGAAATACGAATATAGTGAAGAAAATCAGAAGCAGCTCGTCATTTGCTTGTTTATGAATAGAGGCAAAAAATTGCAAAAAAATTTATGCATAGTAATTGAGAAGTGTGACTAGAGAATTTTGTTGTTTTCTGGCTTGTTATTGTATATCCTTAAAGACATGCAACTGGAAATTCAACTGAAACTGAGATGATACGAGCTAAAGCAGCTGTGAGAAATATCAAAGCTGACCATGAAAGACCACACCTTACCTTGTTCACACAGCTTTTTACTAACTCTGAAGTTCAGCAAAAAGAAACACCTGATGGAGTTTGACTGTCATAAAGAATTAAGAACAAACCCTATTAAAGCATACATTACTACACTGGAAGGTCTCTCGGGGCCCTTTTGTCAGGGCTGGTTTATAGTCCTTACAGTTTGTTAAAAGGCTTTTGGAGTTATCATGGTTGATTGCATCAGCGTGGCTATTGTAAATGAACAGCAAGTCAACATTAAAGTTCTTATGAAATTTTAATGCCAAAAAATTAAAAGTACAAGTGCTGTAATCAGTTCATAAAACAAAATATTTGAGTCTCTGACCACACGCTGCCAAGTGGAGATCAATGAATGCAGTATTGTTCTTTTCTCTTTGTCTAGATCTGTGTATTTGTAACTATTCC
Source organism: Chlamydotis macqueenii (assembly GCF_036417535.1). NCBI lineage: Eukaryota > Metazoa > Chordata > Aves > Otidiformes > Otididae > Chlamydotis > Chlamydotis macqueenii. The sequence continues at coordinate 5,149,411 of NC_141566.1, forward strand.
TCTGTACATGTAGTCCAGTGCTTTGTGTTAGCTGTGTATTTCTCCACTGCAGACAAACATAATATCCAGTCCTAAAGTTTTCTACTGGTAAGCAACACGCTTTGTGTAAAGCCAGTTGGGCAGTAGTCAACTGCATGGCTGTAACTGGATGGCTCACTGGTGACGGCACTGGTGCACCTCACTGGAAGTTTTTGAGTTTGTGCTCAGTCCTCTCTTTCCTGGCATGTTTTTCAGATATTTTTATATTTTTCAGTTTTATGATCACAAGTGAATTAATTAAATATAGGTGACATATGTTTATTCTCAAGAAAGTTGGTTTCTGAGTTTTTTCTAAAAGTTACACATGAGGTATGGGCCTGGAGCCAGACTGTTTCTCACTGACGTGACCATTAGCAGGCCAAGTTCTGAGAATTTCTGTTTTAGTTTGGTTTTTCTTAAGCTTCTCACATTCACCTGTTCTGTTCCCCTTCCTCCCCTGTAGGGTTATAATGTCTTTTTTTGCAGCCTAGTGCAAACTCCTTTTTAAATTTGATTCTTTGTTGATAATTTGTTTGCACCTGCATAATATCTCAGTTTGGCACTATTTTTACAAGATCAAAATCTTTTAAAGTATAAAATAGTCTAAATAAAACTGAACGTAGTGGAATATGTGGCTACTACTTAAAATATACTGTCTTTGCACAATGCTGAAATGATGTAGAGGCTTAAAGATGATGAATATGTTTACTTATGTACAGATAGATTACAAAGCAAATGTCAAAACCCCCTTAGGACTATAACAGAAAACAAATTTCATACCTTCTTTTAAAACATAAAGTGGCAACAAATTTAAAATATGAGCAGTTCATAAACTGCATTGCTTGCATGCAGAATACAATCAATTAGCTAAACCACAAAGTTAATTTAGAAATATAATTAGGTATCTTCGAAATGAAATCAAGCATATGGACATAGGTGAAAAAAAACTGGCATAGGAAATCTGCTTCCTAGCAGTAATTTTTCCATGACTGGGGGGAATTATTAGGAAGCTTTTAAATATGAAATAATTTGAAAAAAAATGAGGACTACTATGATTTATATCATCTTGAAGTAAGAGTGGCATGTAACCTTGTTAGCTTCAGAGAAGGAAATCACTGGATTTCTGAAAGTCATCTGCAATGGGGGCTTTTCAAGGTTTAACTAAAAAATAATGACTAGGTCAATTTTAACAGGAATGAAGTCTGCAGATTATAAATAATGACATTTTGTTCCAGGGAATGTATAAAAAAAACCAAACCCCAAACAAACAAACAAACCAACCCACCCAATCAAAACCAAAACCACCCACCTCTTGCATAATACTTTTGGGGAAAAAAAACCAAATAAACATGAAGGCAGAATGTATCAGCTCCGACCGAGATTATTCTGTGATGCAATAATATTGATACTCTGTTCTAATTAGGAACTTGACTCTTTCCTTGAAAAATACCTTGGTGCATAAGCTTGGGTAGCAAAATTACTTTACATTTGCATTACTTTGACATTCAGGCTCGGATTTTTGCACCAAACCTTTCAGTCATTTAATGCTGTTGATATGCCATTACAATAAATGCTGAGTTAATTTCACTTTTCTTCTAATGATGGTTTCTCAGCCTGTGGCACTTGAGTTCAGTGCTTCAGGTACCACGATTCCTAGGCATGGATTCACTGATGTTGAGGCTGGATTCAAGCTGAGTGTTATAGTCACACAAGCCCTCAAATTTCAAAGGGTTCAGCAGAAAGAACGATCCATTTCTAAGGACATGTACCTTCCCACTAACCTGTTAGCATCTATTCTGGGGGAGCTGAAATGCTGTTGGTAGTTAAAAGAAAGCAAACTCACCTGCTGACTGAAGGTCTCTCCAAACTGAGTCAGAGCTTTAGTTGTTATTTATTTATTTATTTGTAACTGTGTGTGTCTTTCCGAAATGGAGCATCTCCTGGTGCAGTAACAGAAAGAGTTAGCAACATGACCAGCAGCACTGCCATGAGAGGGCAACTCCTATATATGGAAATTCTCATTGCCTTTGCTCACTGTGGCGTGACATAAATACTGAAAAACTGTCAGTCACAATCTAAGTAAAGACCAACTCATTACCCATATGCTCCTCATAAAATTTAAGATTAATAATAAGATGACTGGTAATACTTCATTTTCACTTGTCTGTCTTTTGAAAATAACTTCTTAAAGGTTTAATAAGATAGCTGAAAGAGGAATAAGAAATAACTGTTCAGTAATGTGGCGTCCTTGGATGTTTTGAGAAGCAAATATTTGTATTTGCAAGAAATAATAATCTAACTATGATTCTCAACAGGGTGTCATAAGATTTTCAGCCAGAACAGTTTGGGAGTACATCGTTTCAGGCTATTTATTCAAGAAGTGAGAATAGATGAAATTCTCCAATGGGATTGAAAAAGTTGCATAATGATACCATATGACATTAACTTAGCAGTTGGAAATAACACTTATGAACCACTGGAAGTTAAGTTCTCATGAGTTTAATATTTTCTATAGCCTCATAAATCCAATAGATACATAATCTCTTTATTAAGTCAGAAATTCTATTTATTTTTGGAAGCTATCAACAGTTCTGTCCTGAAATAAATGAGTTCCTCATGGTAAACAAATTTGCACATAGGAGATGCTATACTTAGAAAATGCTCTACGGGTAATCGATCAAATATTAAGTCTCTCCTTGAAATTTGATATAAAAAGAAACAAGTAGTGCTTCAGAAGATGTGTAAATGCCTATGTTAATATCAATTGTATGTGTCAATTTTCTAGGTCCTGGGGATTTCTGATTTTTGTACAGGTGTTTTCTGTGTTGGAAAACTCTGGTCACTTACAATGGAGTTTGGCTCTGGTCCTGCAAAGAGTTTGGCACCCTGTGCCTGCAGTGAACGTTAAATGGAAACTTGTGGGGGCACTGGAAACTGTGAGCCGAGTAAAACTGCTGTCCTGGTTGATTCGAACAATATTTCTTGCATTTTCAAGGTCTAATTTATAGGGAAGTCTTACTTAATTTCTCTTCTCCGGGTTTGCTTTGGTGGACCTATGTTGTAAGAAGTGAAAAGCAGGGATAGTATTGTAATAATCCCCATTGCAGGTTACATAAAAATTTCAGTTTCTCTGTGTTTGGTTTAAGATGTAGGCAGGTTTTCCCCAGGGAGGTGCTGGAGAAACACAGCTTATAGAATATGTATGGGAAAGCTCATCTGGTGAAGGAAAAACTTCTGTAGAGATGATAGCTGGCGAGAAGTAAAAACTGAGTAAGGATCCAGAAGTGATAAAGGACAGACACTTGGGAGCAAAGATGGAGAATGGGAGAGTGAAGGCAGCAGAGCACTTGAGAGAGGAAGGAGTGTGGGGTTCAGGAGAGGTTGGAAAGGAAAGGTACAGGTGTAATGCTTTCGGATTTGCCCAAAAATACCTTGTAAGAACTTTCCCATGACTGGAAAGATATGTTTTGTTTTGGTTTTTTTCACTAGTTTTCATATGGAGCTTTGTTGCCAAGTCTCACCTCAGAAGTAACTGCCCTTCCACTGCCTTTGCTTTGCATGTGAAGGGATTTTGATACGCGTGAAGTCAGTGATTATTTAAAAGAGCCTGGACTTCGTGTGTCAGTATACTCACAACGTATTATGGGTTCACTAGAACACAGTGAATTTGAGATATTGATTAACATGGAGAAAGTTCTATAGTTTGGAAAAAGCAGATACAATATAGAACTTTTTTTTTCCCTTCAGTAACTTGAAAATAATTCCATAGACCAGGTCATGACTGAGACGCCTGCAGTGTCTGCGGGGTAATGAATTGCTTTGGTTTCCTGATAGTTTCCCATGCCTGAGGTGAGTGCGGGTAGGCTGGGGCTTACGAGCTCTTTCAAGGCTTCTTTCCAGAGAAGCAAGAGGCTTCTTGGAAATATTTTCCCTGTATAGCAAATAAGATGCTTGTCACGTTGCTGAATGTTTAGCAGGCATTTAGAGAGGAGAAATGATCAGAAATAATATACTTCTATGATATTGTGTATGACAGTTTCCTTCAAATGATTACGTTCAAAACTGTTCTTATATTTTTACATTTGATCGAGTGGAACATTTCATATCAAATGTAAATATTTTTTTCCGCTGTCTGGTGTGAGGAAAAGCTGAAACATCACTGGTTTGTTCCAAGCTAAATATTGTGTCGTTTATAGTGGATGCCAAACAAACAAATGAGCAATTGCGGATGCAGCTTTAGTTAATTGCAAGTTTTTAAATGAAACCTGTGGACATTGAGATTTAGCAAATTAGACCAGACCTGGTACAACTAGATTTTACCTAGTGAAATGTTCTTGATTTGCAGGCTGGAAACTGGTGGTTAATCTGCAATCTACCAAACTTTATGGCAGCCTTTGGTCTTCATTTTAAGAATTTCAGTGGTCTCAGTTTCTGACAATAGAGCAGAATAGCTTTTACAATCTGGTCATACTGTGCCATGCTGATGTCTCGCTACATCCCAGCAGCTCCTTGAACACAGAGAGCACCTGAACCTCTCCCGGCCACTATCTGGTAACTAACACACACTTTTGCCTACGATTCTTACCACCTCCCCGCGCCCCCACCCCCCCCATGCGATGTGCTTCATTACCTAGGGTTGCATAATTTAGAAGTCTTTTCGTTGATGAATTTCACTCACACCAGAATACAAATGGAAATGCTAACAAGGAAAAAACTAATTTGAAAAATGCATTTTTAGGGCCTTCATCTGGTAAATTGAAACTGAGCACAGTGTTTAGTCATGGCTCATAAAGATAAAGTCTGACTAGAGAGTTGTTTATCTTCAGCAAATACAGCAGGCATCCACAAAATCTAAACCAGCTACCCAAGCTTGAAGTGAGATGAGGCTTCTCTACAGCTTCAAAACACAGGGCATGTTTTCAGATTCCTAAAAAATCTTGAGCACAGCAGTAAATGACCTTTCAAATGAACAGAGAATTTCATCTTTAAGATTCAAATGGCATTCAAGGTGTTGTCCTGATCTGAATTCAAGTAAGAAGGCTCCCATTCAACATTCAGTAAATTCAGTATCTGACCATAATTGGTATCTAATCAAATTCCTTGACATGGAAAAATTATGTGGTTGCTGTTAGTTTCACTGTAAAGTGGCTTCCTTTTTTTTTTTTTGTGTTATATTGAGATGCCCATCCTACCTAATAAGACAGATCTTAATTGAGCGCGTGTCAGCATGGAAATTAAACTTTGCTACTTAAGTTTATTTTCTGTCAGGAAATACAACTGGAAGTTTTTAGGGATGGCTAAACTTCAGGAGTGGCTGGCTTGTGCAGCCACATTATTAAAATAAATGGCTACATGGAAGAATAATTACCTACACCTGAGTGAATAAAAACCCATCTGTGTCACTTAACTAGATTAGATCTTACCAATTCATAATTTTTTTTTTTTTAACCTTAGTGATTTTAGTACTTCTGTTTCAAAACAAATAGAACACGTTTTATAAAAGCTGACAATTTAGTGTTCTACTTTTCTTTAAGGGATGAGACTTTCTCAGTTATTGTCATCTTCAACTTTCATGAACTACTCACCTGTACAACAACTTATAGCAGTGCTCCCGCTTTTAAAAATGATACAGTATTTCAAAATATTGTATCTTTGGATTTTTACAGTTCAGTTTACAGTTTTCATAATTTTTTATCTGAAATGTGTTCTTTTCTGTCAAAAAAGTGTAAAACTAAGCAGCTGCATTAACCTCAGATGTGAATTTCACCCTGTATTTGATGATATATATGTCTCATCGTGAAAACAAATGATTGCATCATATTTTTAACAGTGGTTTTGAAATGTGAAGCATCACATGTTCCGTATAGCAGAAGTCAGGTGTCCTATAAATCACAACATTAACGTTGTACTATTTTTTCTTGTTGTTAGAGAATTTTGCTGATGTGAAGCCCTCCGATGTGTTTCAGGTAGCACTGGTGGCTGCTGAAGTGCCATTTTAGTGGCACATCAAATCCTAGCTTGACTGAGATCTGTTTGATTGAGGTTTTTGTTTGTTTAATCCAGACACTTGAAGAAGAAAAGCATTCGTTTTCTCTGATCAAGAATATAAGATTTCCAGACAAGCTTTATTTTAAGTTTGATTGCTACTTTTATTATTGGGTTCACATTTTATCCTTTTAAACCCATGTGTTCGTATGTCTTGCTGGCAACATCCCTTCTTTCCTGAGACATAATTCATGATTACTTTGTGAAAGGCTTCCCGTATGACTGTTACTGTGATACTACAAAGCTATTTTGCTCTTTTGGAATTTGAGGATCACCATTCCATCGAAGGGACCTGGCACCTTGAAGAGCCTAATACTTAATTAACATGGTAATGTTTCACTGAACCCCTAGTTACATATTAATGAATTAATACAGCTGTATCTAAACTAGTTATCTTTAATGAAACAGAGAAACGTTTCCTAGAGTATCACTACATTTTAAAACATTTATTATAAGAAATCCACATTAGGTTAGTTGTTATTCATGAACATAACAGTGTCTGAAATACAATTACAAGTCAGTCACATAAATTATGAATTTTCTTCAAGAAACCCTACTTTATCAGGGTGATTTGATATTTGTTTTCCTAACCCTGCATTCCTGGGTATAGCTGCTAATTCCTAGGATAACATTTCTCCCTGATCCCATGCGGGTGTCTCAGATGCCCTAGGGCATCTCTAATGGTGATAGGCAACAGAGTCCTTCCCGTTGGGATAAAAAAATTGGGATGGGAAGAAAAACATCTCACATTACTTTCGAATGTATGTGGCTTGTTTTGGAAAAAATGTTCATTGCACTAAGATGGAACTAAATAGGTTGTAAAAGGACCCCCATAATTAGCTAATTTTTCATAATTTTTTTAAGGAGTCAAGTCTGTTGTATTGTGTGTATACTTGGTTATTACAGATGTGTTTAGAAAAAATGGGAACAAATAGAAAGGGAGGGCAAAAGCTGACTATCAGAACATTTGGACTTGATAAACTTTAGAAGAAAATCTATACTTAATATATTGTAGGAAAAGCAAGGACTTTTTTTTTTTTAATTGCAGTTCCATGAGACTGAAGTAATGCTTTCTATTGCTATTAAGGTATTTTTCATGAGAGTTATTTTCTTTTACTGGTTTGTTATGTTAACTTCTGATTTTAGAAGGGAGGAATTAAAATATGCCTAGAGATGAGATAATGGTGGATTCCACTCCTGGAGTGAGTAAGCAGCTTATAGGTGGGTACCTGAGACCTGCATCTTCCTTTGGCTGCAGTACCAAGTCTGTCTGATCTATTTCTGTGTTGCAGAACTGCACCATTTTAATGACTTTGACAGTATTCTGCTGCTGGAAGTGTGCATGTTATGCACAGGTGTACTTTATAGGGAGGGAATGATTTGATTTGGGTTTGCTGGGAGTGACCTTTCTTCTGTTATGAATGCTGGAAATGGTCCATTACCCTGGTTCTGTACCTCCAGAAAGTTGTCCAGAAAGAGTTTGTTGGCCATTTCAGTGTCACCTCTGATATTACTACTTTTCATACAGCTGTTTATATAGCACTATAGACATGGGTACCGTTGTAAGGGTGACACTCAGAGAAGTAGCATCCTGCATGGATGGTATATATAATGAGAAATGACAGCTGACCACAGGGATGAGAGGAGAAGGCCTAAACAGAGCAAGAGGAGAAATGGATAGAAATGGGTACATCTCCACATCACTGAGCAATTACTGAGGAAAAAAGCAAACTGCTGTGTGTTCTCCCCTCAGTCATTTAATGCTCTGACTATATATATATTATTTTTTTTTTTTTTTACACTCCTACCTTCCCCCTCTGATTTTTAAGACTATTTGGCAGGTACTAACTTGCCTGCATTAAAGGCATGTGGTCAACTAATTAAGACTACTAATTTGATTGCCGTTTCTATGTCACAACGTAAATACAGTCAGTAGATATCTCTGGCACTGTGTTGGCAGTTGAAGGGGTTTTATGTCTGCCCTGTGCTCCCTGTTTTGCTGGTGGCATTTCTGCTCTCATTTGCCTTCTCCCTCCCTGGTGGATTTTATGGTTGGAAGTAACACCTGTGGCCACTCTGTGCTCTGACAGCTGCAAGACTCAGATGCCAAGCCCTTGAATGTATTTTTTTTCTGTTGCTGTCATCTGGGTCAGAAGATAGCTTCCAGGCAGACATCTCAGCGGTGTCAGTGTTCATTGCTTGTAGTTGGGCATCAAGGTGTCACTGTGCTGGTTAGCTTTACACAATTTCGTCTATAGTATGCTCAATAGTGGCAAAGAATTTGCTTTCTAGTATGTGCCTTTCTAGGGAGTAAGTTCTGCTCTGCTGTTTAACTTGTTTAAAGCTCTCTTTAGAGCATCGTGTGCTCCAGAGTTGATAGTTTCTTTCATGCTCTGCATGTGGACAAGAACACTGTAGGTCCATATAAAATTAGGGATGCTCATAGGAACGTATCATCAGCATATCTTACTTGACTGCTGTTGGAAGTGTTTGAAATCGAATTCAGTGTTTAGAAGCAGAGAGTAACTGGAAGAAAACATGACTGGCTCAACTAATGCATCACCAGAAAGGAGACTGTGCATCACAGTCTTGTGTTTTCCTTCTGTTGCTCCAAGAATTGCTGTAGTTTTATGTTTGGTAGAGTGTGTATATGTTCTCTGGTATAGCAGCCTCTGCATGAAACCAGGTGAGATGCCTTTGGATGAAGGTGTAGGGTGCCATAGGGTGAACTAGACTAAAGAACTCCATCCATTTACTCAATTTCACCCTGCCTTACCTTGAAGACACACCATGTCTTGATTACAGATTAGTTGCCTGAAAGGTAAGTGTTTCCTTACTCAAGAACTTGCTTCAGATTTTTGTTGCTGGGTGAGCAGAGGATGCCGAAGTAAACTAGAGTTTGCTCAGGGCCCTGGAAGAGAACGTGACTCTATTGCGTTTATCCAAAGGAGATGGCTTTTCTTCATTTCTTTGTAGCTTTACTGTTTCTTTTAAACTTCTGGAGAAGTATTTTGAAAACATGATGAACACAGGTGATTCCTGAATAACACTGGATAAGATGTAGCCAATAAATTCTTGGATCTATGACCGTATCATGGTCTAATGTGTTGGTACGTGACACTATTTTGTATGGCCTTGTGACTGTTCTGGACAGGAAAAAGCTCTTGAAAGCAGCAAGGATTGCTGTGTCCTAGAAATGGTGTTTGACGAGTGTCACTAGAACTAGATATTCAGACTGACTTAAAACTTCTGTTTCTCCAAGACTGACTGTAAAATTGGAAAGCAGAATTTGAATTAGAAGTCAGAATTAAAGTTTGATCAATTAAAGTTAGAAATAGCACTAATTTCTTCCTACCACAAATCCAGCGAGCAATATCCTGTAATTCCATTTCTATTCAGCAGAGTGTAAGTTGGAGAAATGGCAAATGCAACTTTTCTGCATGAGATACAAAGCCATTTGTGGTAAATTATATTTCCACCTGTAAGCTTATGCTCTGCATTCTGTTCAGCTCTTTAATGCTAAAGTTTGCATACAGAGTTCCCAGATTCAATATTCACATAATTTCCTTCTGAAGAGAGTTAATTTATACACACTCTCTTGTATAGGGCTCTAGGCTTCAGAAAACTTTTTGTGGAAAATGGACACACAAATTAGACTCACACAATTTACTGAGGCAACGTCATGGAAAATAAAGCCTCTTTTCTGTTGTAAGCAAAATGTGTTGGGGGGAGAGATGACCTTCGGAGATAAGGTTGAAATGAAGCAAAAATGCCTTCACTTCCTATTTCACATTGAGGGCTGATTTTTATCAGAACACTTTGGATGCATTTAGAAATGGAGTTTAAGGACAGGGATGGACCTTCAAATGTACCCGTGTGACTGTGAACGTTACCTGGCCAATTATTTTTCTTCTGTTTGTCATATGCTAGCCTTTGAGGTGAGAGCTCAGAGCGATGAAGGTACCTAAATACCTTTGTACGTGTAGTCTGGAATAGACATTTCAGTGTGTGTAAATGTGAAAACTTTTTGTAAAAAGTGAATGCTTTAATAGAAATTATTTTTTTTTAAAGATTCATTTTTGTGCGTATATAAAGACGTATTTCAGTCTATTTCCACAGCAAGCAAACTCAAAAGTTTTTTGTTTTTTTTTTTTTTTTTTTAATCTGTTGCTTATATATGGTCAAGTTCCTGCTGAACCACAAAACTGCTTAAAGACCTGCACGCAGCCATTTGTATACAGGGCAAAAATCTTGTTGGCTGTTTTGCTGCAAACAGAGCAAAGATTTAACTCCAGCAATCATCTCCCTCTCTCTGCAAGCTGCGCTTCCAAACGAGCTGATGGGTTTACTGGCAGGCATAACTACCCCTGCAGCTGGGCCATTAGCAAAAACTAAGATGGGATTTAGCGCTTGGCAGAGAGTATGCTGTAGGATTGGTTACCAAGGATCAATATGTTGGCTTTGAACATGTCGCACGTTTCTCTGTGTTTGCTGCCTGTGTGACTTTCTCTTCCTCCAGCCCCTGCAAAGCTTTTCCTCTACCCTGCTGCATTGTTTTGGTAGGTCGTGAAGTTCTGAACTGTTGAGGCAACAGAAGGGAAAAAAAAAAAAAAGAAACCAAACACCTAAATTTCCCCAGAATTACATGGAATGTAATTCCTACTGCTTGTAATAGATTTAATTAATAGCAATTACTTCACCTGGCAGTGTTGCACTCTGTTTGCCATGCACTGGGTAGCATCAAACCCAGAGGTGCTGGGTCTTATTACTTTAAAAAAGAAAAAGTAGAAGGCAAAGGTAGATCTATGTATAATCAATACATAATAATATGTAATACTTGCTGTTCTTGTGTCAGCTGTCGCCTATAAGAAGCCTGTTCTCTTCCTCTGAACCCTCACTACTGTGAAGTTGCATTTAGTATGGCCATCAGATTGTGTGTGATTCCTTTTGCTGCAGAAGTATGACACTAGCTAATTCTCATGATCAGGTGGGTGTCAGTCTATAGAAAATCTTTGGTGACTCCAGTATCTACTGTTGGTGGTTTAAAGGTCTTTAATGTGCCTCATGTAGTTTCAGCAGAGAGGCAGAGAGAAGATGAAGAGCCACCGATTCATCTTGTTGCTCAAGATGGGACTCTGCCAATTCAAGTTGAGTGCTTTATATTGGAAGTAGCAATGTGACAGCTCGTATACTTCTAGCTTTTCTGAGGATTTGGCTGTGAGAATTCTCCAACTGGCCAAGGGGAAAAAAAAAAAAAAGATATAGTAGGAAGTTAAAAGGATAAATGGCCCTTATGTGCTTACTACTCGTAATTTTTATGCCTTGGTTTCATGTGGGATTTTAGAAAGGGATTGGCTTTGAAAGAAGCTGATTTTTTCTGCTGTGTGCCTTATGAAAGTCTTATTGTTCTAGCTGCTTTCCAGGCTTTGATTTGTTTTGTATTCTCATGACTGCTTAGTTATTTGAGGGTTGGGGAGGACACATCCATGGCAAGTATAATACGCTGGCTTCTGTAACATTGGCATTGCTAAAGATAGCGTAAATCTCATCCGTGAGCCTACATTAGCACTGAAAGGCTGAGGCTTTTAAAGGTCTGTTACTGCAGGCTTTGCTGGCCCCGGCTCCGCAGCCTGGGCGCGCTGGGAGTGTAATCCCCTGTCAGTCACCACAGGAAGCGAACGCCTCTGACGGTCCTGAGACAGCGCCAGAAGAATCAGATGGCCACAGGAAGAGTCCTTAGAACTGTGTTAGTGGCTGGCGCGTTAATAATGTTAAAATACTTAATCATAAAACAGTAACTAGGAGCCTTTGGGGCTCACATATACAGGATTATTCAAGAGAGCATTCTCCTACAAGTGTTGAAGGGGTCGCTGTGCAGGTTTTCACGTAAGCAGTACTTCCTTAAGTGCAAAACTCTTTATGCTCCATCCCACAGTTTTCTTACTTTTTATTTAAAAAGATGTGCTCAGTGCAACGCAGACATCTGCACAGCTGTCTGCAGAGATACCTTATACCTCACTACTGCTATTTTAGTCCCTAACATAATAAAAGATTTTCAATCAATTTTGGTTTTGAAAGGGAGCACAGAAACAGATTTATTTAAATTAATTTCATTTTATATTGGTATGAAATTATTTCAATTTTTTTTTTTCTTCTCTTTGCCCCCAAATCCATCTCGTATTTCACAGATGAGGAGACATGGTGACGGTGTGTCACGCCCAGTTATATTGGTCACGTTGGCAGTCATTACTGACACGGCTTAATGCAGTCTGACTGATGTAATCAGACACGATGTTTCTCACAGTCCTGTCTCACCCTGAGAAATCTAAAGAGACACAAGATTCAGAAAAACACAGTTAAGAGTTGTTTTAGAAAACAAATAACAACCCGGGGCATTGGGTCTAGAGATGTGCACCCAGAACTAGTGGGTTCTTCTGGATGGAACAAGACCAGTGGGCTAAATTAATTTCTTTAGGCAGAAAATGTTTTTTTCAGCCCTCTTCAATTAACCTCATTTATAGAAGAGTTAACACAACTTTCTGCAACAGTGATTTCTCTTTCTGTTCCTCATCTAAAGCACAGTGACTTAAATTTCAAAAAGTTATTTTGAGTGCCTCCTGTTTTGGGATACTCACCTTGTGACCTCCTGAATGCATCTACTTTCAAGGAGTTGATCTGAGAGATCTCATATTTGACTCTTAAAAGCTGAGATTGTCAAAGCAATTAGCTATAAGGGAGTATATTTTAAATGCAAGGAAATCTGAAAGTTACCATGTAGCATCAATGTCGTGGTTTCTTTCTATCTTGAGCATGTTCATTGATGGCATTTGTGAATGTATTTTCCTATTCTCACAGCTTAGCTGCTGCAGCTGAAATGACTCAGTTGCAAATAAAGCTTGGATTCATCCTTCGTGATGTGCAGTCAGAGCAAGGACAATTTTTCTTGTCTTTACGGGTAGAGTCCAGATTTGAAGTGCTCAAGTGGTCAAACAGATCATTTGCCAAGTTTATTTGAATTTAGCGATCCAAGGTTCAGCTATGGCTTTCCCGACCTCTAGAACAAAACACGAAATCTGAGGTCCACTGAAGTCAGTACCAAGCTTCGCGTTTTACTTCTGTAGGACAAGGTCAGTGTGTGGAGTGTGATTTAGGTACTGACTGAATGGGAAGTTGTTTGAAGAAAGTTGTCCAGCTTGTTAAAGTGAGAATTGGGTACGACTTACCATTTGAAGTGTTTCTGAAGGATGGTGAGACTGTGAAAACCACCTTATTTTTATCACTTAAGCAAGTGAGAACTGAAAATTCAATTGAAATGGAAAAAATACTGATCAGGAACAACTGGAGAAACGATTGGCTATGCTAAAAAACAAAAACAAAACAAAAAACCACCAAAACTGCTGTGCAGTCTGCTTTTGTTTTACATTTTACTTTATCTATTACTGATTTTATTTTAAGGATGCATGTCTGTTGGCAAGAGAGTTCAGGTCAGGTTAGTCTGTGCAATGCCAAGATATCCCTGTCTTGGTTTAGAATTCATCCTTATCACTATAACCAAACCAATAAATATTAATTTGGTTCTGGACTCATAAATTCTATCAGAGACATCATCAAGCTTACAGGCAAAGCTGTAATTATAACAGACCTTTAAATTAATGTGTTGTACATACATGTGCCTATCAAAACTGTTTTAAGAATATAGAACTTGATCTATGCTTCTGTCTTCATCTCCAGAAATGTATTTTCGTGTCTGTTCTTAAAACTGCATTTCTAACTTGGTTATTTTTTCCCCTGAAAGTGAAAATGAATGCAAATAATTTATGCTTAGAAAAAAAAAAAAGAAAATATACCGGAAAACAAATGTATCTCTGTTTGCATGTCTGTCACCAGCATTTTAATGATCACTTTGCAACTTTGCTGTCTCTGAAGTCAGATCCATTTCAGCTCCCTCAGCTTCATTTGCATTTAGCATTATTTTGGGAAGTATTGGTTGAGAAAGCAGTAGAACAGTTTTTATAAAACATCTGCGGGAAATATAAGAATGTGAGCATGGAGTTGCTCGGTACTGGGACCCACTGATACCTCAGCAAAAATATAAAGTCATTACAAAAATGTCATTGCCTGGTGTGTAGAATATATGCCTCTGTTTAATCCCTCTGGAGGGTACTATCCCATTTGTCATAGTGGTAATTTGAAATTTGATGTGTCAAAGCTGATGGCTACTTGGTTTCAAGGGTACTGGTTTGCTGCATGTGTGCCTAAAGCAACCGGCCAGATGTGTTTTCCTAATCTTGTAGCTTTGTCTCCTAAGGTCAGGGTAGCATGGGAGCTGCTAGTCTGGCTACCTATCACCTGCTGACAATAGCCCTGGAAGCCACTTCAGTATTCTGCTTTGTGCCGGCCACATAATACAGAGGCTGCAGTAAGGGCCACAATCACAAAAACATTTCAATAATTGCTGGCAGAAGATAAAGCACTCCTGCTTAAAACAAGCTACAATTTGAGCACGTGATGCTGTGATGGGGTAGCTGCTTACTCAGCACCACCCTGAGTATTCTTAATTCTCTAACCCAAGGCAACAGCTCTAATCTCTTCAGTTCTTAGAGAAACCCTGGGATCCAGATCCTCTATGAGCTGTTGTTTATAGTCTTGCCCATGATGGTCCAGTACACATGTGGAAGAGTGGATGGGCTCTGTTGTTTGACTGGCATCACAGTTATATAATTACTAAATAATCTTAAGTGTTTAGTCACGTGGCAAGTGAAAAAGACACTTTTTTTTCTGATTGATTATGCAGGGGTGGCAGTCGAAATGCTTAGCTTGCTGTGTAATTCTTAGGTGAAAATTAATCAGCACGAATAGGCAAGGCACCCCATGGTGTCACTGTTTAGTCAATTTTCTATGGAGAATCACACTTTGATAAGAAAAACAGTCTTTTTTTTTTTTGGTGTTCACAAGACACAATAGAAACAGACAAAATTAGTAACTGATGTGCCACCTGATCATAAGTTTCCTTTCAGCAAGGAGGTGATTGTTCTGTGCCATACGCTCCACTGCCATTAGTGAAGGAAAAGGAGTGGGGGGGAAGAATAGGAAGACTTAAGCAAAAAAAATTAAGCAAAAAAATTCAAACAAATGTTAGCATTATTTTCCAGTGCAGGCACTGCCAACTCCTGCTTGGAAAAAGTGCTTCTGAACCTATTCATCCATGCTTTCTGGTGATAGTATATATCAATTTTTGTAAATTTTGAATAAATCTGTCTCTGCAACATAATTAGAATCACCTGGGTGGAAGTGAGAGCTGTCAGGGGTGTTTAAAATGCTCACACTCTGGTGCTGTGTGACAATGTGATGGTCATATAAAACATTTTGAGTCATTTAATAAGTGTGATAAGTGACCTAAAGGCAAGAGAGAAACAGGAGATTGCTAAAAAGAATTAATAAGAGCAAATCTTTGTTAAATGTGGTGGCTGGAACAGATAGAGCAATGAAGCCTGTTCATATGTTAAATCTATTGAGATGTGGTTGATCATAAGTTTCAAAAGAATGATCTCAGTGTGGCTAACATCAAGTGTGATTGCAGTTAAAATGTCTTGGTGATTTCATATGTATAAGTATTTGATAGGAGTGTTGGTTGGAAAGAAATGCATTTGAAGATAAGATGCACAGGCTTGGTTCTTATCTACAAAATTTTAGGAGATCTTTATTCTACAGCTTTACTGTTGAGCTTCGTGCAAGAGTTCATGTTGAAGAAGACAGACCAGTTGAAATTCATGCCATCAAAATAGCTGGCTATTGTGTTTACCTGTGTGTTATCAACAGCATGTGGGAGCACACATGCTGTAACATTGTGCTGTGGGTTATTTGGCATGTGCTGTAAATGAGCATTTGGAAGAGACAGGACCTGTGATTTGGGGAAAGATTGAGAGAAGGAATATCAGTGATTTTATTCACTATTGCTTCAGCTAGGCTCCTTCTTCCCCTTGATTTCTCTGAGTTGGAAAACTAGTGTCAGTAGCCAGGACCAAGCCTCCCGCCCACATGTTTGGCCAATGTTTTGATGCTGCCAAGAATAGTCACTGCCTTTTTTCTTTTTTCCCTTTTCTGCAGAAAGCGTCAAAGTGGAGCTCTTGTATGCATAGCTAGATCAGAGTTATTGGAGTGTCATCTTAAGCACGTGTTTGAAGGGTTTCTGAGGGTTTTTTTGTTAATTTGAAACTTTCTAAGAAAGAAAAAGACCTTATTGTAATAACTTTTTTTTTTTAATAGCTAAATCAATTTACATAAGCGTGTGCTTCTGTAACCATTGTATTACATTTAGAGGCTCAGCCCTCCCTCTTCTCTCCAGCCAGTTCTGATCCATTTGTCCTTCTGGAGGTTTTATGGAGTGTGGCAGAGAAGGGCTGGATCTCTTGTACCGCATCTGTTAAGGGTCAGAGGCAAATGAAACCACCATACTGGAACATGCTGCTCATGGGGAGATAACATGATATAATAAAAGACTTCGCTTTTCTTTCTGCATTCTTGCATAAATTCACACCAGTTTCCTCTGCTGATATTACTTTGAGAGGTTGTAATGTTTTTCTTCCATCATATCTGCTGCAACTATGGTTATGGGCTGTTCCATCTGCAAGGATATTTTCAGGTATATTTAGCTTTAAGCATATGTGTAGTCTTTGCTGAATAACCAGATTACTTGCACATAAAGATGAATGAACATACTTAAAGTTGTGAAACCTATTCTCTACAATGCCAAAAAATGGTATTTCAGGCTGGTTACTTCATAAATTCATACTTGAGACTGTGTACAAATACCTTGTTCAACGATGTAATTTGTAAATAATTACTTATACATAGGACACTACAGGGTTCGTGGTTTTGGTTTTTTTTTCTTTTTTGAAAATTACAACCTTGTATTTTAATTAAATACCGAAATTGCTCAGGTTTTCTTGAAACAGAATTTGGCTCTTCTAGTTCCAGAAAAGCACACCTTTCTATTGTAGCTAAGTAAGAACTCAAGGTCTGTGTCTGCAATTTTAAAAATTTATTTTATTTCTCTAGAGGAAACTCTATGGTAGATATATGGTGTCACCAATCTGTGACAGGATAACATATTCTGAAAGAGAATATAATGGCATCTTTTGGTGTAAATCACTTTATTGATTTCTTGGTAGAAATACAAATTTGATTTCCCTTTATTATTTTCAGGAGCAAGTATTTGTTTGATTAAAAACTTCCTGAAAATATCCAGCTTCTGATTACTGAAAGTGCTACATAAAATTATTGCAAATGAGGAAGGTGAGAGTGCTAGCTCCGCTTTGTTTACTTTTCCCACTGACAAGTATTTCTGTGTACAGATAACGTAGAACACTGAGATGGCGTTTTCCTTAGGGACATGAGTTTTCAGACACAAGCAGAGGATAGAAAACATTCTAAGAAAAAGAAAACGGCTTGGTTTTGCCTCCCTAAGTTGGTAAGGAAGACTCCAGGAAGTTTGTAGTACTTGAAGTAGCTTTTATTCTTCTTTTTGCTTTTACTTGACTGTGTTTGAAGCTGGGGGTGTCCCTCTAAATCTGCTGTCACTTGTGCTGCCTGGGAACAGACATGCGCTTGTCCCTATTTCACATGTTTGCCCAGCTATTGACTGGGATGAAGAGGATAGGCAGGCAAAAAGAATTGATTTGTAATACTTCACGTTTTTCTTGGAGATGGAGGAGGGACAATTTCAGATTAGAGCCGCTTTTCTTCTGCAGGAGGCACATACATGCTCGCATCACTTCAAATTTGTATTAGACAATATTTTATCATTTAGAAGTGTCATGTTGCTACACTGAATAATGCAACATAGGCTGACCTACTTTGATGTTGAAACACTGAGTCACCCATCAACATTTTTGACCAAATGGAAATATTTATTCTTGTCTTCAAATGGAAGTACAAAACAAGAGCAGATGTTTGCAGGAATGAGTAAGCCTCAGTGGACCAAGATGTGTTTTTACTGTATGTTATAACCTCCTAATTTCATCAAGAGTACTCTTTAGATAAAGATGGTAGACCAGAAAGCTGTGATCTATCACATAAAAATTCATTACCATATTTGGGTACGTAACATTAGTAGTTAATACTGCCTGTATTGTATGAGTACGTCTCATATATTCTATTATAAAGGTTAAATGTTTGGTATACATCTTCTGAAATTTCTACATATTATCAGCAATAAAGGAACAAGCAGTTCAGCTGCTGAGCTAAAGGGCACGTCTTTAAGTAGTCTATAAAAGGAGACAACATGGCCAAGCATTTGGTATGTAGGTGTCTTTTTAGAGTACTCGATTTCTGTATTGAAAGAGTTCCCCAAATTTTTATTAGCCATCTGTTTATAGTAGGTGTGTACTTGTTTTTTTTCCATTTCACTGCAATTACTACTCTGGCAGCAAGAACAAGTTGAAACTGTGGCTTGTGTCCTGAAAGATCTTTCGTTACATATGGTTCTCCCCATTAAAATACAGACCAGTTGCTCAAGCCATCTTAAGGGGGTAACATTTGGCATACTGGTCCAGAAATTGGGCATGCAGGCACATTAACAGTACCAGTAATTGTGTATGATATTTGCTGGCTGGAGCACCAACTGTGTATATACACTTTCAAATTCTTGTACTGGCTACAACTCATTGCTAGTGAGCATCCACTGCCACCTCCTTTTATAGAAAAAGAAATATTCTTTGTAGGTAACTGTCGTGGTTTTGTTTAGTAGGGGGGGGCCTAAGGGCCTATTTATGTTTACTTTTTACTTGGGGGTTATAATAATTAGTGACAAATATTTTCATATTTTCTGTTCTGAATTGCATGCCATATGTGCTGGCCTTGCCTTTGAATGGACAACGTGATGGGTCCTGCTTTAAAAATATGGAACGAGGTGGTTTATGCAGAACTTTTATACAGCAATGGAAAAATATAGGAAAGGAATCCACTTGGTTCCAAAGGAGCAGGTTCAGCTCTTGACACAAAGCTGTTCTAAGAAATGCTTTGATTCTGTCTGATCACAGCACTTGGTGAAATCACAGCTGGTTTCTGACACAAAAGTTAAAACTCATCTCCTGGGGTTTTTTTCTCTTCTGGGTCCCATATTGCCCATGCATGGTGCGATGGGGGCTTCTTCCTTCTTTCCACCTCTGACTTGGTTGTCTTTAATTCTGAGCGAGGAACGAAGAGCCAGTCCTGCCAAAACTACTCTTGGAGCTGGTTGATATTCAGAGCGCTGTGCTAGTGTGTTGATATTCAAAGGGCATGCTCTACCCTGTTCAGGAAATTAAGCTGTGCCTTGCACTATCCGTAGGCCCTTAGTTACAAATGGAGACACATGTCCATTCTGCTTGAAGGTACTGAGGTGGGAATGATCTCAGCTGTATAAGGCAACTCTGGGATTAATTGTGTCTTTTTGAGACAGAATTTTTTAAATTCCTCTCTTCAGTTTTATCCCATCTTAATGAACTCTGATCTACTCAAGGTCATGAACGAGTTAGTCTTCGTTTCTTGCATGTTTATGTGCAGAGGTTTTTCTGCTTTTTAGATATTAAAATAGATGAGAGAAGTTGGTTCTCCTGCCAGGGGTGGAAGAAGGAAACTCAGAAGTAATTGTTGAAAAAGTTTTTCTTCTGTTTCAGACCCAGGTATTTTTAGATACCGCTCAAGAAAGCTTGTGAGATTTTCAGCTACTCACCACCAAGTTAATTATTACCCATCTAAAATTCTCTGTAGCTCAAAGACTTGTCATCTCTGTTCCTCTCCCTTTCTCTCTTTTCACTAACATTTAGAACATTTCTATTTCAACAGCTTTCAGATACTCAAGTTGTGGTATCAAGCATATATTCTGAATTATCTGTCAGAATTAATGAACGAGTTTACCCACAAGTGTGTAATTTTTCACTGTGTACAAAATAAGCAGGAAGGGCATATTTTAGTACCTACGGGATGCTGTAGGTATAACATTATTTTGATGTATGGCACAGCCTCCTTAATAAGATCATTGTGGGAGTATTTTGCATGTGGTAGGTGCGTAATGCAGATGATATTTGTAGCTGACAGCAGCCATCGCACTGATTCATACAACATTTGCACTGTAAATTTTCTCTGAGCAGCAGACACATCAGCATTATCTCTTGTATATCTCAATATCATATTGCATACATTTTCACCTCTATTCAAGCAGTACCGTGGCCTAGTTTGTTTTACTCTTTGGAAGTGATATTTTAATACCAGTGTGTTCCTGGTTTCTGTATAGTGTTATTGAGGAAAATATATTACTTCTCCAACCAAATATTTTATTTTCTTGGAAGGCTAAAGATAAGACATTAGCAGTCTTGTTGATATGAACTTGCAGATCTATTCCTGTGCTATGGTTTAGATTAGGCCTGTCCAGGGCAAATGTCCTGAACTGACGTTTTGTTTAAAATATCAGCGCAGGCTCACTGAATGTACGCTGATGCCGTGCAAGCAGTAAATGGAGCCTGATGTTGAGTAACTGGGGTAGGTAAACAGAGAAAAGACTTTGGTGCCACATACCCTGGCTTCTTTTAATTTGGTTCCTAAATCTCTTGTCCCACAGTGTAAGCTTTAGAGACAGTAGCTATATGAGAGTAGCCTTGGGTAGTTTTCTGTGCTCACAGCCTTTGGTCACCACCTTCAACCATGACATGGAGACTATTTTGAATGCTTTTAGTTTGTTCCAGAGGAAAAATCAAACAAGTTGACCCAAGCTAGCACTCAGTAATCATTTAAGCTCTCAGATGGACTGAAGACACCCATCACTTTAATAGTCTCTTAGGACAAGCTCCGAGCATTGGTTCTGAGTGTCCAGCTTCTGCTGTGCCAGTGCTCAGAAAGACATGGATGGTGGTGCATTAGGGCTCAGCCTTGGTCCTAGTTTAGGTTTAATGGTGTTTGACTTTCTCCTTAACAATTTAGAAGCCAGGACTTGAGGTCTGATGTTCAGTTCAAATGTAATGTTCCTAATGTTGCCACTGACAAGTCCAACTCGGACAGCTGGACACGTAAGCTGTGGTTTAAATGAAAGAACTGATGTAGAGTGCTTCTGTCTGCGGGTCGTGAACTGAAAGCAACTTGTAGAACCCTGATGTTTTTTACCTAACCCTTGATGCTTTTGGAAAAAATCAGTGTTTTTAAGAAGTTGCAACTTGAATATTTGGCATCTCTTATTATTATTATGATCTCAAATCTTGGTCTTGAGCTTTTGATGTACCTTGTATCACTCTTAGCTCAGACTAATTTGGGTTTGAATAATGTATTCTCTACAGTATCATTTTGAGGTTTCAGTTTTTGCATTGATCATCACCGTGGTTTGCTTTTATTTCTCTCATACAAGGTGAATTGAACCATGACTTAAACCTGAGTGGAAGATAAATCAATTTCTTTTTGCTGTGAAACAAAAATATTGTGGTCAGCTTCTGGTATGTATCATACAATCAGAGGAACACCAAGACATAGCAATAGAGATTTGCTTTGTAATGCAGTTACGTATCTTTTCTATAAGGTCCTACAAAATTTGTTTCAGTGGGTTTTCAGGGGAATTTCAACTTGCCTCAGCAACTTGATAACCTTCAAACAACCATGAGAACAGTGGGACTTTGCTCAGTACTGTCTGCTATTGCTGTCATCTCCAAAAAAAAACCTTGAAAGTTTTTTTGGGTTTGTAGTTTGCTCCTTCCCGCTGACAGGTAGGGTTGGTTGATAAGTGAGCCTTGGTGTGAATGCATCCCTGAAGTTTGAGTGCTACTCTTGTTGATGTAGGTTTGCACACAGGAAAAATAGGTGTGTCTCTAATTATACACTAGCAATAAGTCTACTTGAATTAATTTCAGAGTTCTTTTAAACATAGTGCATTTTAAGCCTAATAATATGTTGCAAGGTATAGTTCCTAAATTTCTGTTAGGACGATGTTTCCTTCAGTCTCTCTTCTCTTAGGAGTTCTGTAGAGCCCTTTATTTCTCAGAAACCAAGCTCTAGGTTTGATGTTTTCTTTAATACACTACCCCACTCTCACAGCTTTTTTGCGTCTAATGAAATGCAAGTAAGTAGTAAAACTGATTAAGTTGAAAATAGCAGTTTTTGTAATGAGGAAGGAGCATAAAAATGATTTGGGACTAAGATACTGATTAGATTTTTAAAGGCAAAATCTAACTAATGAGATCTGCCAATTTGATAAGTGATATTTGGATGCAATTTTAATGAAGACAAGCCCTTTTTTGAGCTAAAGGAATGTTAGGTTAATAGTGTTAATATTAAGTTATTTTCAGAATTTTGTTTACCTTGGAGAGTACATTAGTTACAGTGATGGCACCTGCATATTCTCTAGCCTTGTCTTAGCTTTTCCAGCAATTAAATTAAACTTCAGAGAGGTTAGGATTTTGCCCTGAAGCTTCATATTAATAAGTGATACATTGTTGGGTAGTATGTATAAAATGAATGTAATATGATGAAGGAAGGACCTTGAGAGCTGTTAAAGAGAAACCTGGAAAAAGAAAGAAAAGTCAACTTCCTTTCCTGATATAGCACAAGAAAGCTGAACAATCATCCTATATTGGAGGGTATTTTCTGTCTTAGGTTTAGTTCTTGTGGGTTTTTTTATGCTTTATCAAGCATATATATGATTGAACAGTCAGGTCAGCCTGAAACTTTCTCTGTCTGGGGAACTGTGGATGGCAATTACCAAACTGCCTGGATACCAACTGACTAACTTGCAGCTCCTAAATATTAAATTCACAAGGAGGTGCTGGTCATCAGTCCAGTAGAAAGCCATGTTTTCTTCAAAAACTTATAAGACTTGCTATTTATCTTCCCCACGGACTGTTACTGAAAAGCTGCTGATGTAATAGGGTATTGAAGGTGTACTAGGAGCCAAGATCTCGGACTCCCCATTGGTGTCTGAAGGCTGGTAGTGGCCAGCTTGGGTCATGCCTGGAGGCAGCTCAGGAGGTCTCCCATCTAAGATAACTGATGCACTTTTTCATGTTCATGGCCTATGAATGGAAATTTTTACAAAAGCACACACTAATCTATATAATCTTCACTTGGATTCTCTTGGTCTATTTTGTCTGTAGGAACAGTTTTAATTACAAATCCTTCCTAAAGGATAAAGTGGAGATATTCTTGGGTGATGCTAAATGGGATTTTTTGTGAGTGTGTACCTCTGTTTAATTTTTGGTTTGTCAGGTGGCCTCCCAGGTAGCAGAATTGTAAGGCTGCTGAAATTTCTATGTGATTTCCTTTATGTCATACTACTGTAAGGCTATTGAGTGTCCAACCTATGACCCCATTTTGTCCCTTAAGCTGAGACCTACAGAAGTACAATGTAATAGAATAGAAATGAATGTATAAAGTCATTTTTATCAGATCTATTCTGTAGAGCAAACCTTTTTCCTAGGATAGGACTTAGTTTGGCTTAATTTTACAGTCCCAGTTACAGTCAGCAACAAATATTGAACTGACCCGAATACGGGGCTGTTGTAATGGCAGCTGGCTTCTGAGACTTTTTCAGATCTTTAAGATGATGTAAATACAAGTAAGATGATGACTTGACTGCAGAGTCAAAATGAACCCTCTTTTACACAACTGAAATGTAATATATGGCATTCTTCCTTCAAGGAGGACAGTAATCCCACTGCATGGTGTGAGCAAACCTGGCTCTGTAGTCATCCTGTGGCTCAGTTGCCACAGCAACCTGGTCCCTCCCTGCAGCAAAGGAAGCAAAACATATGGCAGAAATATTGTGCTGCTCCAAGAAACCTCAAGATTTCCAGAACAGTAACTCTTCAAATGTAGATTTCTGCTCTCAAAAATGTTAACCAAACTGTTTTACAGTTTATATTGGAAAATCATGAAAGTTAATGTAGTAAACTACCAAAGTTACAAAAGAAGAATTACTAGTTTAAAGCTAGAAAGTCAGAAGCACAATTGTTTACACTGTGGGCTTCGGTTTGGATAGTCTCCTATACCATTGACTAACAAAGTGTGTGCGAATACACTTGCCAGTTCCTGAATCAGAAGTTACTGAGAAGTCCTCCTTTGAGTTGCTTGTGGACATAGGGCTCGTTTCTTCTCTCGCAGCTGTGAGCCTAGATTTGTGTCTGTAAAATGCATCCTCAGCAGTGCTGGCCAAATTATCCTTCTGTCGTGTTTTGAAAGATACTTGAACTTCGGATTAAAAAAAACCAACCAACCAAACAAAAAACAAAAAAACCAAACCACTTAATATGAAAATAAGTATTTTCTATAGAAAATAACTACTTTTTATAATTTGCAAGTTTTCAACCAGTGGGATTTCAGGTTGATTGCTTTGTTGTTTTGTTTCAAGGAAAATGGGGCTTTTTCAAGAAAGAGAACTGGTAGTACCGTAGAGAACTATTTTCTGATAAATTACAGGTTTTTTGTTTGTTCTGGTGGGTTTTTTTGCTGTGTGGTTCTGTTTTTGTGTTGGTTTTTTGGTTTTGGTTTTTGTTGTTGTTGTTTTGTTTGTTGATTTTGTTTGTTTGTTTGTTTGTTTTTTTCAAGCTGGAACCAGGAACTAGGTTCCCTAATTATAATCCAGGGCAGGAGCCCTAAGAGAGTCATGTTTGAATATTACTTTTCTATGTAGGTACTGTGGTTGCTGCATGCT
The DNA here is from genome assembly GCF_036417535.1 of Chlamydotis macqueenii. Classification (NCBI taxonomy): domain Eukaryota; kingdom Metazoa; phylum Chordata; class Aves; order Otidiformes; family Otididae; genus Chlamydotis; species Chlamydotis macqueenii. The sequence continues at coordinate 5,174,141 of NC_141566.1, forward strand.
ATCAGATAATTTCCAATTTTTAAATATGACTTTATTGGCTGTAAGACAGCCTTAGTATAATAAAAATAAATTGTTAATAAATAAATCTATTTTAAAATGAGAATATTGACACAATGGGCATATTCTTCACAAGTAGGGGACAAACATTGATACATTTTGATACCAGGGTATAAATTATACAGCAGAGATGGCATGCTTGTAGAAGTCTAAGGAAAACATGGAGGAAAAAAACTCTTGTCTGTCTTGATTATTTCTCTAAAAATTACTTTCATCTTTGCACAATCAGGGAAGCAGAATTTGATCTTCTCCTTTCATAAAAGGTATTTTACTTCCTGACTGAGGGGAAATGATGAAATTGAGGTGTGTAATTATATCTAAGAAAAATTATATAAGTGTGCCGGTGATTATATAATGTCATATCTAGTGTAAGCCATCACTTTAATCAGTGGTAATCCATACTTGGCATCCATCTTGGTAAATTTATAAAATATATTTTCATAGGTTCTCTAATTTAAGTTCCAGTCTTCTATTTTTGAGCACAGCTCTTTGAACATGGCATTTCTGATGGAGGATAAAAAGACAGTGTTGGTCAATTTCTTTGTGGTGGAGCTAAGCTACGTTTGAATTGTGTTTCCTCCCATGTGACCTGTGACAATGTTTCCTCAGAGGTGCCAAAATGTTTTTCTCTTACCAGAAGTGAAAATACCTCAAATTTTATGTTGAATTGCTTCTTAAACTTTTGTATGAGAACTGTCATGCCTTTATTGGTTTTTATGGAGAAATAATGGCCAATTCGGCAGTGATCGGTTTAATTCCTTCAATTTATATGTTGGTTTTTAAACTATAACTAGTTCAATTAGCTTAAAACTGACTATAGTACTTAGAGCAGCCTTCCAATACCTAAAGGAGGCTTACAGGAAAGTTGGGGAGAAACTCTTTAGCAGGGCCTGTTGTGATAGGACAAGGGGTAATGATTTTAAAATAGGAGGGAGTAGATTCATACTGGATATAAGGAAAAAATTTTTTGCACTGAGGGTGGTGAAACACTGGCACACATTGCCCAGAGAGGTGGTGGATGCCACATCCCTGGAAATGTTCAAGGCCGGTTTGGAGGCATCTCTGAGCAACCTGATCTGGTTGAAGGTGTCCCTGCTCCTTGCAGGGAGGGTAGGCTGGATGAAGTTGGAAGGGACCTTCCAACTTATACTATTCTATGATTCTATTATGTGGTAAAAAATTGATTAAAAACTGTAAAATATGTAGAGAGTAGCTGAGTGAGAATAACCCTGGCTATGTGATTAAACAGAAATATGAGACAGACAGAGGACTGAAAGGTCAATTGTAGAGAGAAATTACTAGCTCCACTAGCAGTTTCATGTCTTATAGTTTGTTGCTTGGGTTAAAATGATATATATTCTATATATGTCTAAGCTGACCTCTAGGAAATTGCATTGGAAATAGACCTGAGTAGAAAAACTGATTGGGAGGTGGTGGCTAAATGGAGGTGTTTGGAGGTTTGAAACAGAAAAAAAATTATAAATAATCTCTCATGTATCACTTCAGACTTACGGATTTGGACCTAAAAATTAATTTTCAAATGTGTTAATTTGACCTTTTATTTTCAGTTGTTTTAAAAATGAAATTATATTTCAAGCTAAAACTAAGACATGCTTTTTGGAAATAGTTTAAGAAAGTTATTATGAAAGTTCTTAAGATAAACTTTTAATTTACGAAGTCATCAAGTTGTTCTTAAAAAGGGTAGAAAGGAAGATCCTGGGAACTACCAGCTTGTCAGCCTCACCTCTGTGCCTGGGAATGTCATGGAAGAACAGATCCTCCTAGGCACATGGAGGACAGGGAGGTGATTCGAGACAGCCAGCGTGGCTTCACTAAGGGCAAGTCTTGCCTGACCAACCCAGTGGCCTTCCCTGATGGAGTGACTACATCACTGACACTCATGGTTGGGTTGGATGAAGCTTTGAGCAACCTGATCTAGTTGAAGATGTTCCTGCTCCTTGCAGGGGGGTTGGAGTAGATGACCTTTAAAGGTCTCTTCCAATCCTAATGATTTTATGATTCTTTTGCCACCTTTGTCCTAGTTTTTTGCAAGAGATTATGTTGACAGATTTCCTTGATTAGGACAAAAGCAATTTTAATTCTGTATTTTCTGGACCTCTTAACACCTGTAACGGAAGCATGACCACAAGACCTAGTCAAACAGGAGTTAGGTTTAGGTTGGTAAAGGCAACTGCAATGCAAGTGTCTCTCAGTTTTTTTCTTTTTGCACCTCCAACATTTAAAGATACGTGCTACAGTCTCAATAGGGAACAGTCTTGATACAAGACCCATAGCTTTTTTAATATGGTTTTGTGAAAGTGTATCCAGGAAGAAGCCAGCTATATTGGGCAGCAACCCAAATGTTATTTCTGAAAATGAAATTTAATTATTGTTCAATGGCACGAAGACAAGTATCATTTGGCAAAACAAGAGACAATATTTTTTTGTCCTTGTGGGACTGCCTGAGATTAAGGAAAGGAAAATCCAATCCACGTGTCTGATGTATTCCAGTTGTTAGCAGCAGAGCACATGCTACAACTTGACATCTTAGTGAAATCTTTATTATTTTTTGCCTGCCAAATAAGCTTATCTAAGTTGAGGACCAAAATAGACAGTTCCCACATTCTGTTATTGCATTCATTTTCCCTACGTATCAGTATATATGCTTTCTGATGTAGATGAACCCACATGCTATATTTTTTCACCAAAATGGGGTGCTGAAATAAAGTAATGCATTTGGAATGTTTACCTGGTTGTTTCTTTCCTGATCCTTAGCTATGCTGGTTGTTAGATGAAATAATGAATGTTTTATCTGCTTGAAATCTGTGCCAGCTTTAAGACAATAATTCTGTGCAATGTGTTGCAGCTGCTCTGAATATATTTATTTTTCATAGTATGCAAAACAAGGTATTCTAATGCGTATAAAAAAACAATAAAAATACACAATGGTAGAAATGTAAAAAAAGTTTAATTTTTTTTTCCTCTTATGTAGAAGGGAATTGCAAAGTAGCCCTATCCACAGTTCCTAGACAAGTAGTATATGTTAATAACTACTTTATTCATTTTTCAGTATCTTTCAGCCTAGTTAATCTGTGTTGTACAAATATATTAATGCAAGAGAATCCATTTTCAGACACCAGCTTGGCCTTCAAAAGGTGTATAAACTGATGTTTCTTGAGCCCAAGTCCAACCTATTGATTAATGGGACAGAGTCAATGTTATGAAGTAGTAGAGAAGGGACTTCAATGTTGTAGCTGTGCTGGTGTAAATCACATGGAGTTATAGTAAATTTAGCCTGGTAGAACACAGAACATATATTATTGTTTTTCCTTTATATTTTCTCAGTGAAAAAAAAAGTTTTCTGCTATAGAATCTTTATGTGCAGTATCCCTCGCTTTTATACATTGCTTCTCTGTTCTTACTAAATATTTGTTATTAAAATTTAATAACAAATTAATAAAGAGTTTATTAATAAAAGTTAATTTTTTATTAAAAGCAAGTATTTTTAACATGAAAGGCAATCCAGAAGTGAAAGTTACTGCAGAATCTGGAGGATCATAAATACCATTAACAGTTTGATTAAACAACGCTGTTTAATGTTGAAGTGATGGTATTGGAACAGTGACTTGCATTTACTTTTAAGTTGATGACTTTGAACGCATCTGTTGTATGTTGGAGCTCTGTTGCAAGATTAACTTAGTTTTTCAGATCAGAATAAAATTGTCTTCATCTGTTGTCTTCTTTCCAGCAGTGTAGCTCTGTCACATGCTTCAGCTGAGATGCAGGAGATGGAGAGGCTTCTGTGAGTCTTCAGAAAGGGGAGAAGTTTGAAACTAATAATTAGGTGAGTTTAAAAGAAGAAGCTGCAGCAAGCAACATGATGCTATGACTCCCTTTGTCACAGGTATGGTATCAGATTAAAATCTGATGGGAAAAATGTAGGTAATGACTAATAAAAAACCCCAGTGAATTATTAGAGATAAGTATTTAATCAATATTCTATTCCTTGTAGGCTGACTTGTATACAGCTTACATTTTTAAATTACTTCTGAATAATAGCTAATATGCAGATTATGCACATGCATACAGCTTATTATGAGCAAAGATGGTCTGCTCAAAATTTGTTGTGGTCTGGTCACTGGACTGGTCTTGTAGGTCAACAAGTAAGTTTCTCTACATCAAAGGAATGACTGTTCTGTCAGAACCAAGTTTATAATACAAGCACAATTATTAACTGAAGATTCACTTTCCAGATACAAATATATATATATATATATAATTATTTTTTAAATTTTACATTCACCAATGGAATAGAACTCTTAACTGACTTCTTAACTAGAAGTGTATTAAGAATTAAGATGAGCAGTGTGAAGACGGTCAAACAGAAATTCAGATTCAGGACTTTAACTGAACATTCATAGAAACATTTCGTTGCTCACACTGTTTGGAAGCCTGCTCAAGACTCGTTGCTGATAAAGTATATGTATTTAGATGCATAAGCGCACTACGTAGCTCCAATGAGTGGGGTATCAGCAACATTAAGAAAAATACATTGTCATTCCTTCAGAACCAATTCTCAATAATGCTACTTGCACAGCTACTTCACTTGATTTTCTGTGTCCTCTTCATCATTAATGTTGGCAAATATTAGCTGGTTTTTTTTTTCTTTGTTTTTTTTTTTTTTCCCCCTGTATTCCTTCCTTTCATTTAACAAGAAGATAGCTTTTCAGTGTGGAATTCATTTTCTTAACCTCGTTGCCCAAGTTATCAAAAAAGTGGAGGTTCTGAGTAAGAGATCAGCCTTACACAGCTGATGAAGATGGTTTGTCCTATCTCCTAGCAACATTTGATGTGGCAGACCTACCAGGAATTTTATTACTCTCTCAGTGAAATGGTTCATGGTAGCAGAAGGACAGAGAAGTGTGTATGCCCATCAGTTTCAGAGAACCACGTACAGATTTCACAAGATGTACAAGAGTAAAGCAGTTGCTTTGCTGCTGACTACATAGCACATAAACTTTATTCTGTTGTTTTGGCAAGCGCTGGTTTTACTGTTGTTTTTTTCTATCCTCCTTTTCTTGCTAAATTTCCCGTTCTTGTAGAGTTACATGCTAATGTGGTAGGCTAGGTCAGGCAAAGACTGATTTTATTTAGAGAAAAGATTGCATGTTTGCTTAAAACAGATGCCAACAGGAGAGCTAAATTCTTAAGAGGAAAAAAGGCCTCCCAGTTGTCGCTGTGAAGCTCAAGGGCAAGCATAAATACAAAACTTGGAACACAGCCTGATAGAAAAGGTGGTAAGACTTGAAATAACAGAAGATGGCATTGAACACTGAGATGATAAATATGACATCTACTGTACTCCTAAGGCCAAGATGGAAAAACTTATAAAATCAGTATGATTCAATGGAGATGTGTATATATTGTGATAGATTTATCAAGGAATATATTTACGTGCTGTTCAGTAGGCTGCTTTAGTAGGCTGCTACTGTTTAAGTAGGCTGTTGATCCTTTGCAGTAAAACCAGTAGACATAAAGGGGTTGGATGCTGTTCTATGTAACTGTACATATATTGAGCAACCTAGGCTCAAGCATATTATCCCGTTAACTTCCACGTAAATGGTACCTACACTTTTAGTTTATGAGCATATTGGGAGTACTACAGACAAGAAGGATCAATCACAGTGTTGTTTTGCTGTGATCAATAGAAGACCTCTGTGACAATAAGCTGGGAAATGGTTTTCCAGAACAGCTTGTATGTCTAAAGAGTAAAATACATCCCTACCTGTGGTAGTGCTACCAATAGAGGATTTAATTCAACCCTTGTTGTCCCTGTAGAGAGCAGAATGTTGCAGCCCTCTGATCTGACCCTCAGTGTTGTTTACTTCCTCTTAGAGTCCCGAGTACGCTGCGCTTTGATATAATGCACACAATATTTAGCTATAAATTTCCTTGACAGGCACTGTCTCTGGTTTATTTAGTGAATTGCATTATTGAGATCCCAATTCTGACAAAGCCCTTTGGCTGTAGCTCCTCTGTCTGTTTATTTTAAGCAATGAATGCTAAAGTAACAATGTTATAAAAGATTCGGAAGCCTCCCCAAATGGGTGAATAGATAATTCTATAAATACTTTTAAAATCTCTTAAGAGAAACCAGATCAGCTATTTTAGTGTTGCACTGGGCTGTACATCAGACCTAATGGTTACATTTGAATGTGCACGTATACAAACTATATATCTTTATGTGTCTACACATATTTTAATAATCAGGAAAAAAACTATCAGGTTTGTGAAATATCAGTTTACACTTCAGGCCAATCTATGGAACATCCAGTTTATCAACAGATGCAATTTTAACAGTAGGATTATACCATAGTAGTCAAGAGACTGTAAAATTTGGGAAATTGCAGAATGATAACTATTACTATAATTATAACAGCAGGGATTTTTAAAAAATTTCTATTTGTCTCAAGCAGCTGCACCTGGAGCTTTACTTACCAAATAATTTTTTTTCTCTTTATTTTCAAACAGATTGCCACTTTCTACAGCATTGTATATATTTAATTAACTCTATGAATTGTGGTTATTCTCCCTGGAGTTCAAGCAGTAAAGGTCAAATGTAATAATAGTGATGACTTTGCTCTCTGAAGAGGTGTTTATAATACAGAAATAATTTTTTTTTTTTTAAATTGAAACTGTTACCTAGTAAAGCAAAGCTGGTTGACAAACAGATGCCTTAAGCTAAAAGTCCTTCATGCTCTTTCACATTTTCAGTGAGTGCTTTAGTTATTAGGAAGAAAATAACAAGATTAGGACCATGTTAAATTTTTATAACAAGCAGTGGAAAACAGACCTTTAAAATAAAATTTTGTTCCATGCCTCTTCCAGGTCCCAATTTATTTCTACTTATTTCTTCATTAGGAAAACGCCATTAATCAAACACCTAAATTATTAAACACAATAGAAACTCCACATAATTTATCTTATGTACTTTGTGAGTTTTATCTTTCAATGGGTTTGCTTCCTTAGCAAACTATACTCAAGAAAAAGTTATATTATACATATGTTTAATGACAAATTTTTTTTTTTTACAGATAGAGTTCATTAATTTCAGGTACACAGACAAGACTTTTTAATGAGGATGTACAGACTTGCACAGGACAGAATATGGCATTATTTTTCCTGGCAATTTGCGAATGACAAACTTTATCTTTCAAATCCATTACCAGTTCTTTAGAATCGCGTCTCTGTGAAGTTGAAGTAGAAATTCTATGGTTGCTCACATGTTCTCTAATGTGGTTAGAGGTCTCTAAAGAGAAACAATAAACTGTTTTATTAAGGTTAAAGTTCTGATAATTTGGAGGACTGACAATTAATTTTGGCCAAGTGAATGTGTCTAATTTAATATCCTTGAATATCTATCTCAGTACCTTAACGCTGGTGAAAAGCCTCTAAGACCTGCTTGGTTTTTCTGCCTTCCTGGAAAAGGAGGATTATCCGTCTGTTAATGATGATGGACCTGTTTGTGGAACACCAAGAGAATTTTTTTTTTCTCTGTTTATGCTCATGCTTTGTGATAAAACTTGAAGGACTGTAGTTATTTAAATGTACTTTTAGTCCACTAGATCTCCAATTTAGGCAAACTTTTAAATGAATTTGGCAGAAAAAAAAAAAGGATGTTATTCAGCAGGTACAGTAATAGTCACTAGAAGACATATTTATCAACCATTTTTATTCTGCAAGTATTCGAAATATCTCCATCTTCCTAACAACAAGAAAATACTTCAGATGGTAAGTTATAAACAATGATGTGCAGCCATTGTTTATGAAAATCTGGACTGACGCATCTAAATATCTTGGATATCTCCACTGTGGTTCATTTCTGTACAACGCTGATACATACTTTAGGTATGCTTATCTGATAAAACTGGATTGGAATCTGAACTGTCTATGTTATTTATACAACATAATATCAAGCTGAGATAAAAACTCCACATGTCCCCCACTTTTGGTTGTGTTTATATTTGATGTTGCCATTTCCTGTTGTATGAAAGTGTAACTGATAATGCGTTTGACCTTCCTGTATAATATGCACCCGAGACCCCCGATTAAGCCGGAAAATGGAAACTCGTACTTAGTTTACAAGCAATACTTAGTTTGTGCTATGAAATCACTTAAACCTTAAATGAATTAATCTATAAATTTATAAAACTGAATCTTGGTAGAAAGAGTTACTTTAACTGTGTTCTGTAATGACGCCATCGCTGAGCAGCTGTTCTAGTACTCCTTCCCTGTTCACTTATTGGGGGGGGGTAGGAATTTATATTAAAGTTAATTGAGTCAGTAACTTGTACTAAATAAGCAACACGACATTATTCCATGTATAGAGGGGGATATGTTACAGATAACACTATGAAAAACGGCTACTCAGTGATTTCATAGAACGTGTGTAGGCGTAGATAAGAGATACTGTTTCTTTAACACTTTATCATATTTTGACAATTTAATTTCCTACTCAGTATGAATAATTTTACTATGAAATAATTTATCATCAATATTACTTCAGATGTTGGATGATCTCTCAAATCAGCTGGCTCTATTACTTAAATCCCACAGATTTTTACTTTCATAAGTTAAAGTACTCTTGTTAATAAGCGCCATGTTCCTTACTCTGAAAAGTAAAACAGTTCACAGTTGAAATGAGTGAGTCTTTATTACTAATTTGACTAGGAAAATTTTAAAAATACAATACTTCTGTCAGTTAACTCTGTGTAATTGAGGCAGATTATCATGAAGTGAATCTAAAGTTTCCATTTCTTTAAAAAGTAAAGCCCTCCCTTAACATCTAGAATCCAGAGGTGGAAAAAAAAAAATCAGAACCTTGTATTTCACATATTTTTGACTGTATTGATATAATACTCACTACTTTGAGAATTTTGTCCCTACTTGTCCTTAAGGAGCATCATGAAGATTAATTTTTTTTTTTTTTGTGAATAACGTATACACAACAGTGATGTATGCTTTAGAAAAACCTATGGCAAAATTAATTATTACATCTTCAGTTCACCATTTGAATTTTGTACAGTAAATATCAGAGTGCAAAAGAAAATTCTGAATATCTATTCATTAACCTGCTAATGCTTGTGTTTGTTAAACCCCAAAGCTTCATCCATAAATAAATGAGGGCAAGGTTAATACCAGTAAAGGAACTCTAATTTTGTCCTTTCTAATCTTTTACCTGCAGACAGTTTTCAGTCTCAGATCTCAAGGGAAAACACAAATTAATGCCAATGAGGGCAACACAACAACAGGAAGGTAGAGTACACTTATGAATCGATTGTCAGGATTTGCATGAAAAATTTAAACTCCTGTTAGCAATGCAATAAATTCTTCTTACTCTGGCATAACCATTTGTTTTCAAACCAGTTGGAATCCTTCTCTAATATGAAATGTGTTAATATGAGAGCAGTATGTATTTCCTTCCTTACGTATCTTTGTAACCCCTTAAACAATTTTCTCAGTGCCATATGTATTTCTAACTTGATGATGATCTGAATGTGTTATGGTTTTGGCTGCATTGTGAGCTTTGTACAGAAGGAGATTCTCTGGAGGAGGAATGTTAATGGACTTAGCTGGAGCTCCTTCAAGCGGCTGTTCACTTTGATCTTTAAAATGAATCATCACAACTCAGAAATGATCAGTGGCCAAGGCTTAGAGAGATTTGGCTGATCTATGCGCACTCTGCATGTTAATGAGCCTACATGTTAGGATTACCTGATAGTTTCCTTTTAGGCTGTTTACAGAGTTAAAGAAATGCTGTGGCATCTCAGTTTATTTTTTATTTGTGCTTACCTTCCACAGTTAGCTTTTTTTGCTACTGCTTTGGAGATACTGGTCTTACATTACAATTTCGTTGCCCATTATCCTACTATTCCTGTAAGCTTGGTGTATTGGGGAGTGCGTTGGGTAGCCAAAGGCATTTGGATGTTAAATATTTGAAGTTCAGCTAATTTCTCATTATATATTCCATTAATTTTAGGTTGTCCCCAACACAACTTTGATGCAAAATTTGTAATGTTTCTGTTCATGACTTTCATTGTACTAGCCTATGATGCTGGTGTAAAATGGAGCAAAAGTTAGAAATGTTACTGCAAACAATAGAATAGCTGTTGCCTGGAGCCTAAAATCAAGAATCTGAATGTTTGATGATATACTGAACAGAATGAGTTATAATTCATAGACTGATGGAGAGATTTTTTTTTTCCTATTCTGAACTATACTGGACATTTTTGGTACCTTAAAAAAGTACTATTAAGCTAAAAAGGAAGAACATTATCAGCTCTTTATAGCAAACTATAGATTTAAATGCTGCATCTAATTTTTCAGAGGGTATAGATAGTTGGTGTTTGGGTTTTTTTGTTGCTTGTTTGATTTTTGAATTATTTTTTTTCTTTTTTTTTAAATCTTGCAACAAGAGATGAGGAGAATATTTTTAGCTGGCTCTTGTTTGATTCTTTTCTGGACTGGGAGTTCTAGCCTATAAATATCTTCCTTCTGTGCAACTTATTTGGTTACCTTTGATAATTTTTGTCAATCTTTTATCAAACTCTACTATATGCTTTTTCTTAGATGGAGGGACCAGAATTCCACATAACAATCATGATGTGAGCACAACACTGACTTTACCCAGTAGCATTACATTTTCTAAGGTTTTCCTGTGTTTAATAATAATTACTACGCTACTGAACTGATGTGTTCATAGGACTTTTGTTTCAACCTAAGATCTCTATTTGTTTTGGTAGTAGCTGATTCAGAATCAATCGCTGGGCGTATAAAGTGAGAACTGGGTGGGGTTTTTTTTTGCCAAGTTCATTACTTTACATTTGTCTAGTTTGGATGTCCTCTGCCATCTTATTCTCAATCACTCAGTGCCACAGAGTCTTTCTGCAACTCTTTTTTTTTTTTTTTTTGGCAGTCAAATTTTGTTTTTTCTTCCCCTGAAAAGCTTATCATCAGTGGCGAACTTAATCTCCTCTCCATTCTCTTTTCCTGATCGTTCCTGAACATGTCAGGCAGCTGAGGCCCCAGCAAAGATCCCTGTGGGATTCCACTGGTGCCTTCCCTTCACTGCGAAAATTGACCATTTATTGCAGCGCTTTGTTTCCAATCTTTTAGTTAGTTATCCCCGGGAGGACATTCCCTCTTCTCTTATGTTGACTTAATTTGAGACCCTTTGGTGACTGGACCTAATTGAATACTTCATGGAAATCGGAGTTGGCTGCTGCTGTTCTCACTCTGTTTATTTTTGATGATTTTTGTCAGAAAATTTTATTAGATAGTGGAGTAAGACTGTTCAAAACAGAAAAAGTCGTATTGATTCTGTTTTGAAGTACAGTCACTGCTTGATAAAGAGGTCAGACTAACAGTCTATTCTATTTAACTGCAAGTTTGCTTAGTTTGTCTTGAAATAAGTTATTTACAGTATTTTGATACAGGGATATGCTATGTGTGTTTCGTATTTTTTTTGTAAGTGTCTTCTAATGATAGACTATGTAAAGGACTTCTTCAGGATAATGAGAAATGGCAAATGAGAGTCGTTTCTGGATTTAACCACGTTGGATTCTTGCAACACTTCAGCACTGATAATATCACCTTGGTATCCAGTAGAATGATGTCAAGTCACAGTTTGGAAATAGAGCAAAGCCTGTGTTCTGGGTCTCAGTACATAACCTCAAACTGTTTGTAGCCATATTCAGAGGAAAAAAAAAATGACCTGTACTATTTGCAGTACAGAGCAAATCCTAATACTTCGAAGATAAGGAGAGTGGTGTGACATTTTGTAAATACCAGTTTAACCACATAAGTGCATCACTTCAATGTGCAAAGAAAAATGGATTCACAATAATTTCAAAATGTTTTAAATTCAAAGTTGTAGTTTGTACAGCTACACAATTTGTCAATATTTTTTCCTGATAACTTGTGAAGTAGTGGAAGTTACTGCACTTTGCTTTTTGGTGTTGGGAATACCTGTCATGAGAAGGTCCTGTTTCCTGAAACTCCCTCTGTGTGATTATGCCCAGCAATAACATGGAGACATAAGACACCTAGCAAACGTCAAAACCCTTCTCCTCATATTCATTTTAAGCATAAAGGACTAAAAGCTTGATATTTTGAAAAGATACATGCAGTTTACTGCTGCCTGCTTACAAGGAATAATCCGTAATTTGGTAATAATCAATTAGGAGAAATACAGCAATGTCTGGTTGTGCTGTTTGTGTGGCTTTTGCAGTAAGAGAGAACATGGATGAGGTTTATTGCAATCTGAAATGGGACTCTTTTGAGACTACATGGAATTTACGGTGTTACTCGGGGCTCTTTCTACCTTCTTTTAACACTGGTTTATTGAATCAAATTTAGTGCCACTGTTCAGCTTTGTTCATAAGTTTTATATTACAATATACACTTTCAAATGTGCCTTGTGTTCTGTATAGAGACTGAAAATAGTAATTAAGTCAACTGCACTATTTTCTAATTTTAAAATCTCTATTGTATGCATTAGGGATTTAGGAAAAGTGAACCCTAAAATATATGCATTAGGAATTTAGGAAAAGTGAACACCAAAATAAATTAGATTATTTTTTTTTAATTGTGGAAGAAACAGAAATGCTTCTAGAAAGACTATAAGAAATTATTACATTCTCCACATAAAAATGCCATTGTCTAAAGATACTTAAAAGTTTAGTCAACAGTAAAGTGTAATATACTCTAAAGAGATTTCTGCTTCAATTGCATTTGTATGTAGTTTCCATAAAGGGTTGTTAACAGGAGAAACAGACTCATATTCAAGAGAAAACTAAATATTTTATATACAAATATATGTGCAAAGTTTATAATGAAGTTTTAATGAACAGCTTTTATCTATTTCTAATCATCCTTACCATTACAGAAAAAGCCAAATCTGAAGTCTTCCCAAGGGTTATCATAGAAAAGAATGGCAATTTAGGAAACTTGATCTCTCAGTCCTTATTCCGGTGGATAAAAGAGCTTAAATGTGTGAATTACTACTCCTATTAAAACCATAAACTATGACATTTAAGTTGTGCTTGTTGTACACATTGATCTCTGCTTGGGTGATCAGAAAAAGTTTCTAAGTGCAATTACAGAAAATAAGATCCTGAACTGGAACTTATTACTGGATTGGCAGGATTGAGACCACCCACTTACTGAATTGATCTTAATTGATCTATGGATTGATTTTTCTCTACTGTCTTTGCTGTTTTGATATGTTCAATAATTACACTGCTTTTTTTTTTTGTTGTTAACACTAAGTCTGAAACAGGAGCAATAAATCTTCTGAGTCAGGATGAGCTTAAAAGGTATGAAATGACATGGTGAAGGTGGTAATTGCTAAGCACCAACTGTGGCACCAATGTATGAGGACAAAAAATACCACATTAGAAAACCTCTTGAAAGCATGGGCTTTTTTTTTTTTTTTTTTTGCTATTTCTAAACTAGCTGTCACTCGTACTGCCAGGCATCACTGGAGATCAGTACCCACTAGTTACACTTTTCACAGTGTTCATAAGATGGGTTGTCACCCACATCCTTCTTGTTATGAATGACCTTCTTCAGAGGTTAGGTGTATCTGAGCAAGTTGTAATAGCACCATTTGAACTGTGATGTGGAAGTGTCCTCTCTTTGCAAGACAGGATGTCTCTGAATGTCTGTAAAGCACTAACAGGAGCATAATAAGCGTTATAATGAGTACAAATAATAGTCCAATAGAGTGTCTGGCCGTTTTACTGGTTTTTATGTATCTCGGAATGTAATTTATCATGAGGCCTAAATCTAGTTGTTGGCCTTTATATTTACAAACACTCTTTTTCAATGCTTTGACCCCCGTGTTCCAACTAAGTAGTTAAGCGTGTGTTTGAAAGCCAGAATATATTGAGTTAGATGCTTGAAATAGTTAGTTGCTGCTACGGTGAGGGAGGTAATGAGCTCAAGTTGACAAAATTGTGAAGGCAGTAGATAAACTGAATACAGTGAAAGGCTGTTCTCCAGATCCTTCAGCACAAGAAGTAGGACATAGGGAACTTCTAGAATTTGCCGCTACTAAAGATTGTGAATGCAGACAGTATCAGCAGGTCAACAAAGAATTTGGACAAATTCATGAACAAGAGGTCTCTAAAAGCATGCTGAAAGCACAGGGACAGGTTGTACCCACTGACATCCCCAGTACTACGGTTGTGGAAGCATAAGGGAAGTGGAACACAGAAAGTGGCCAGGCTTCTGTGCTGCTGGTGAACAGCTTCGCCCATTGAACATCTCATAGAGACAACAGTGGGCCAGATTCACAACTGGTCTGACTCAGGGCATTTTTTAATATATTATTATTCTGTAGGATGGCAGCACTCTCATCATACATACTTGGTTTGTAAGTTAGAGTTGTATCAAGCAGATAAAATTTTTAGGATTCTGCCTTATTGTAATTCCCCCAAAATGAGAACTGATGATTGGAAGCCTAATAAAGCAGAACAGTTAGAAAAATTAAATACTACATAAAATATATATCATGCTGAACACCGAATAACTCCATGTGTATCAGTGATGCTGCTCAGAAGTATATTGGTGTGATATAAAGCAGAATTTAAAGAATGAGAGAAATGAATAGTAACAGTGATAGTTCTTCGCACAAGAGAGAACAGACTGACACTTTCAGCGTAGGTGTTTTCAATCTCCAAATTCACAAAACCCTCTTTCTGCCAAGAGAGCATATCTGAATCATGTGAATGTCCAGTCTCTCTCAGTACAAGATGAACTTTTGTTGCATGTGTGCAACAAAAACATCACGTGCAATGGTACTTAGAATCTTTACTAGTTCAGGCACTTTTGCTCTCTTATTCCAGGGATAGTTTTTCATTCATATAAAAGATTGCATAGAGCAGAACCAGTTTACTTAGTTTTGTTTGGGGTTTTGGGGTTTGGTTTTTTTTTGTTTGTTTGGTTGGTTGGGGTTTTGTTTTGTTTTGTGGGGTTTTTTTTTTAGTTCCAATGACATATGGGGTTGATAAAACTTTTGTATACAGAAAGATTTGCCAGTATGATGGAGAGCTGATGTATGCATTTGTACGATGTTATGGCAAATGTAGAGATACAATGTGTTATTGAGTGTTAAGGGAAATGTCTCTCATCTCGCCCTAGAAATGACACAGGGATGAGTCTGGCTGTCCTGATACCAGAGATCAATCATGTTACACTAGTTTGCTTTTTCTGACCCTGTCATGTTAGTTTGTATTTCTGGAAGGTGATACTAACTCAATGGAAGAGAAGTATTGAGCGTGGTATTACACAGATGAGACACACGCACTGCTTTGAGTATGTTTGTCTTTCCTAGATTGATTGCTGTTGTATTTTAAAGGAGCTTACATTATTTGCTGCACCAGACAAGAAAATAAGCCTTTAGGTTTTTTACAGTATGACGGATCTAAATTCTAATGACAGAACACGTTGTGGCAATATTTGAACTCTGCTTTAGAAGCTCAGAGTAATTCTGAAACTCGGTGCATTTCTTTTTCAAATGTCCTAACAAAATAAACTTTGTATTCCCAAACTTCAAATGGAGGTAGCAATAAAATAACAAGCTGATAAAACTTGTACATCGCTGTTCTTGGGAAGGGTATGACTCCACAGATCTTTTCCTAGAGGTTGGGCTGAATATTTATTCAGTGCATATTAATGCAGCCTTACTTAGAGTAGTAAAATACTACTTAGCCAGTTAAGTATCTGTCATGTAGCAACTCTTCTTCAGATGTGGCTGCAGAGACCAGGTCTCCTTCGTGCAGCCATAAAACTCTGGAAAATACATAACTGAGAGCAAGAAGAGATAATTACCCCACCAGGCATTAAAGACCTTGCAGTAATAAAACCAACTATAACCAGTAATTTTCTTTCGTAAAAGCACTTACAGAAACAGCATTTTCTAAAATACAAATAACTTATTTCCAAATGTAGGAGTTATAGACTACTAATAAATTAATTATTAAGAAATGCTTTGAAATTATAACTCTCAGCAATCTACGTTGAAGACTTTGTGTACTTGTTGATGGTGCACTGAGTACCCATCTAATGCAGAATAATCTGTGTACAAAGCTGGGAGATTTGGTCTTTTTTAAAACGCAAAAGACTTTGCAAATGCAATTGTAAAACTAGACAGGAGTGAATGTAATTTGCAAACAATTCAGTAAATAAAATTTAAATTGCAAGAATGTTTGTTAAGAATAGAAAGCAAAAGTACCTTTTGAGTCATTCTCATGAAACTCTACATTTATAGTTGAGGTGTTTTCACTTAAACCATTTTTACCAACGTGCCAGATATTTAAGTAATTAGAAAAAAGATGCTGAAAATGCTTACCTGATTCACAACAAATAATACAATTACCTGTTTAAATCTGAAGTAATATGACTTAAAATTTATATTCAAATCAAGCCTGCATTGCATACTGAAAATCTTACTTGAAGGAGAGTTAAAAAAAAGGACAAGATGTGTAGGTGCTGTGAATAATTCTTTAATCTTCTTCTGAATATTTAGGAGTTAACAAATTCTTTGTTGTTCTTTCTAGAACTATTTTATTTTCCCTTCCTCATTAATCATCATCTTTTTGAATTCTCTGTTTCTTCAGCAGTAGAGAATAACGCCAATGAGTATTAGAGTTTTTTTTCCTTTAGAAAATTCTTCATAGCTGATGGAGTGCGTGTGGTTTTTTTTTAATAGTGGAAAGAATCAAAGAAATTGGATTTGAGGTGTTTAATTAAGTCTATTCACAGACAAATGGTCTTGATGAGTGACAGGTTGGCGTGGTGCAGTCCACCAGGAAAAACAGCAATTAGGATGAACCTGTGGACTCTGCATCATGATCTTTTCAAGTTCAAGCCACAGAACTAATTTAGAAAAGAACTAACATGATGTTGACAGAGAATCAATAATGAAAGCCACCATAGGATATTTCACTAATGTGAAGTTGCTTTAACTCCACTCCACAATTCAACATTTGTTCACAATTTATGCGGTTTTAATTCTCCTATGGTAGTGTTTTATGAGTATGCATACATATTATGAGGTTTTTCCTTTTTCCCCTTTCAGAAAAATGTTGAAAATAAAATTACTCATTATGGATTGAAGAACTCTGTTTAGTGGAATCAGTCAATTTTATATATGCTAAACATAAACAAACTTAAGTCCCATTGGAGTTGGTGACAAACACTTTCTCTGCCTTCATTTAGGATAGAAATTGTTAACATAATGCAAGGTAATGTGACTTAAATGTTCGTGTCTCTAGAACTAAGACAAACATTTGCATTTGTGTATCTACGAAGAGGAATTAATCCACTTTACATCTGCTTAGTAAGTTCTGCTGCTATGTTAGATATAATTTTTATTTTGCGAGGGCATGGCAGAAAGTACTTATGTTCTGATTTTGTGGAAATTGGAGAGGATTCAGGAAGGTCTGCAGAAAATCCATCCAGTCAGACTTTAACTAAATGCTGTATACCTTTTTCTTTTTCCTTAAAGTGAGTGCATTTGGCTGTATGTCTATATTTTCATTGACACGTTGTCTGAGCGCAGAATAATATGCATAGGTTGTATAGCTTTACTCATTAGTAAATGAGTAAAATGACACACATTAATTTATAACAAAAATTATCAAATATTAAAAGCAGTTATTGGAATATGCTTGTTCATGTCCAGTTTTATTTCTTTATGGACTGCTACGTACTTGCTATCTGAGCAGTTTTACTTTTTCTTTCACTTAGCATACTCATTTTACTGTTTCTGCTCATACTCTCTGGGACAGTGTATCATTAGGTTCTTTCTGTTCTTAATGCGCCCCTCATTTGCTCCTAAGACGTCATTTTGAAACAGATTTTTGCTAGCTGAGACCCAAGAAGAGCACACACATGGTTCTGTGCACCGGGGCACACTGAGTTCATTCTCATTAAGTGTTTGCTAAATCTCTATGATACTGAAACAAGTTTCTTGGAATTAATGTGCAGCAGTTATTTCAATTAAACATTTGCTGAAGGCTTTTAATGTCCTTATCGGTAAAATTCAGTTGAAGCTTTAGATTAATTTGTTCATGACTGTGTAGTGCTTTGGAAATATAAACTACTAAATAAGAAAGAAACACTATTGTTTTATGATCTTCTAGATTCTGCAGTACTATGATTTATTTCTGCTCTTAAAAAGCTCTAGTATATTTAAAGCTTGGCAAAGGTAGATGGAACAATCCCAAATACAGAAAAGTATGCATCTCAGTTTAAAAAAAAAAAAACAGAAACAAAAAAAATTTGCACTGACAGTGTCCCAGGTAGATACAGAAGTTTGTGCTGTTTCTTGCACTCAGGCTTATAATATCTTTCCAAAACAGGGATTTCACGTTCAAAATTTAAGCATCATAGAATGGCTTGGTTTGGAAGGGACCTTTAAAGCCCATCCAGTCCAGCCCCCTGCAAGGAGCAGGGACATCTCCAACCAGATCAGGTTGCTCAGAGCCCCATCCAACCTGGCCTTGAATGTTTCCAGGGGAGGAGCATCACTTCAGAGCAGAAGAGGACAAATTTACTTAATTATTTTTTATTTCAATATGTGATGCTCCTCTGCTTAGGGATTTCATCCACAGAAGAGGAGCAAGGGAACTCTCTCTTCCAGGCACAGCATGAGCATGTAATCTGTATTTACTATCTAAGGCCCTAATAAGGTTATCATTTAATCACATATTTGAATATCATTGGTCACAATGGGCCTTAACCAGACGTTTACATTTTGTTGTAAGTATATATGCTTTCCTGGACAGAGAGCGGTGCCAAAGAAAACTGAGACTTATGCAGGTGAAATCATTCAGCCAGAGTTGCAGAGCTAGAAGTCAGTGCTCCAGTGTCTGGAGTCACTGTGCACTAGTTGCTTAGCTACACTGCTTTCGATGTTTTGAACCTTCAAACTCAGCAGAGGCGTTATGTAGCTCAAAAGAAAACTATTTGACTGGGAAATCACAAGTCCAAATAATAAAACTGTGGTAGTCTTTAGAAATATGCCTAATAATAACCTTTTTCTACATTTTTCTTTCAAGCAATACGTGGCGTCAGCAGTGTTTTCAATCCACACAGAAAGTTTATTTCAGCATGAGATGTTTTTCATTTTTTCTTGGTTACCTAAGACATATTTATTATATTCATTTGGATCAATGAATCTCAAAACCAAGCAAGACTCTTTTATCTTGCACAATATTTTTAGACTGGTTTTAGTCCACTATTGTATCTTTCTTGGTTTCAAACTTTGGTGATCTTGTTGCCTCCTAATTTCTGCTACAAGGACTTCTAGCTTCTGTCATTTCTAAATTAATAAATAAAAAAAAACCAATGTGCAAATCACTGTCTTAAATCATGTCATTATCAGTTTCACCAATTGTTTCTTTTCTTTCTTTTTATTTTTCTTCTTCTTTTTTTTTTCTTTTTTTTTTTTAAGTGTCTCTTTCTATCACTGTTGCCAGCTGTGTCCTATTTCCAAAGCTTCATCTACTAGCACAAAACAGCTTGGAATGGTGAGGTAGATTTTAGGAGATTAAAGATTGCACTGTAATACACTAGCCTTAATCCTAATGCCAGTAAACACTTTATATGCTATCCTCCCCTCAGGATTACAAAGATTTATGTAACCATATTTTTTCACATCCAAAGGAGCTTAAAGGAATAGACATAGATTATTTTGGGTGTTGAATAAAAGCAGTAAGTCCAGATAAACTATTTTTGTTCCTCAGATAATGTACCAGAATGTAGCATTTTCAAATTGAGTGGTCATAGAAGACATAGTTGAATGGGGTGAAGAGGCCAGGAGAGAGCAAGCACAATTAATCCTGAAAAATAATAGGTTCACTTGTGAAGTGTGGTTACCCTGGAGAGAATTATTTGCTTTTTTTTTGAGCTTTTTAGTTTAAATGGTGTAAGTATAACAAAGAATAACATCAAATTTGCTGTTTCAAGTACGTTCTTTCACTAAAAGTCAGTCTAGATAGAGATCTGACTGCTTTTTCATTTTGATTTTTGTGGTGTTTTGTTTTGTTTTTAACATGAAGCTTATTCCCCAGTGTGAAGTTGACATCTGAACACGAGTACCTGATCTTCTGATCTCTAAAACCGAAGTGTAACCTTGAGTCTCTTACAATATGGCTACACTCATCCACATCATGTTTGGATTTTGATTTCATTTTTTCTTCTCTAGAAAATGCAGATATAACAGGTCTTGCTTTGAAATCCTAAAATGACATGAGAAAGGAGTAGTACATCACAATATATATGTCTCTAGAGTAAAAAAAAAAAAACTTTCAAAACCCTAAATGCCATGTTTCCAACTTATTCAAGATGCTGCTAGAAGTGTTGGCTGTTTCAAACATTGATCCTAGTCCCAGAAATTTATGCTGAACAACTTCTAGGACGGCTGAGAGACTCAAGAGTTGGTCTTTCAGTGTTTTGGCCAGCGTCCAAAAAATCAAGGGGCGGGGGGTGGGGAAAGAAAAACAATGAATCCATTCTCCCTTTTCTAAGTCTTGGCTAAAATCTGACATGTAGGATGCCTTTCATATATTTTTGGGAAACATTTTCTTTCTTAATCTTAGCATCCACCTCCACACAGAAGCTAAGAAACGCTGAATGTTAGATTGTTTTATGTTCTCATAGTGAACATAATAACATTATTAATAATGACATTTTTAACAGGAAAAAAAAAACTTGAACTCTTTTAAGGGAAAATCTATCAGTAATAGCATCTCTGCAACAGAGATGAAGACTCCACTGAGGAGATCGTATAAACTGGTTCATCAGCTTATATAAATCAGCATGGTTTATATACTGTTGTAAATGCCATAGTTTTTGTAGTCTGAAAATGAATCCTAGAAAGTTAAGAATGTAATGGGTACAATTCTGTAGAAGGTATGGAAAAGTCTAAAATGTTGTTACCTGCGTGCATTCATAAAATACGTACACTTCTGCAAAGTCAACAAGAGCTAGCAGAATCTCTCTTCCAAAAGATTTGCCTAATATCTGGCTGATCTTATGGAAAAAAAAACCAATAAACTTTCAGTTGAACTTAGTGGGAAGAAAATTGTGTGTGTGTGATGTAAAATGAGGAATATTGAAAAGGATGCAGCTAGCAAATAGATTTTAGGTTAAATGGAGGTACAAGCTGTCTAAGAATGTAATGCAGAAGAAGCGGGCTACAGAAAGAAATTTGGAAAGGCACGGAGACTGGGCATGTATGTATTGGAAAAAGTAATTGACAAGAGGAGGAGACATTGTTACGTAAACACATTTAGATGCTACATCTCTGTTCTCAGTACCCCAGCTTGACAGGGGTCCAGTAGGCAGGATAGCTGGGCTGACTTTTAGGAACAGGATGCAGCCCAATTGAGAGCGTGGGAGTATATGATCATAGGAGATCTCTTTATATGGTTTTCATGTGCATAAAACATAGCTTGTACTGCCAAAACAAAAGATGTATTCTGGCAGTTTTACTCCTCCATATCATAGTATAGTTGGGTAGAAATGAACAAAAAAATGGATATTGATTACTGATTTCTGCTTGTGGAGGTAGGGAAGTTTCAACCACTGAAGGCAAAAGCATTCTAACCTTCTATGTGAAAATAAGAGAAAATTTCTTTCTAAAAAATACTCACTTTTGGAAAAAAGAAATCTTCTGGTGTTTACTCTGGTCTTGAACTTCACTTACACTGAATTTTTATTTGTTCATGTTGTAGTGGTGCGCTGTGAACGTCTATAAGAGAACTAGAAAAAACTATCTTTCAGGTATAAAATTCACTTTCTATGTAGCAACCTCTACTGTCATGTGAATTTTTTTTATCTAAGATTTGCCTTTCCTAGTTTTTAGCATTAAATATTCAGTGATGTAAAAGTGTACCAGATTAAGTTGGCCAAATCACATTATGTGGGAAACATACTTGGGATTGTAATCAAAGTTGGTTTACAGCCAGCAATGTATCAGGAGCTGTCATATGTTTTTATGTCTTGGTACTGGGGAAGCTCTTTAAATAACATTATCAGAACCGTGAATATTCTAAATGCTGATGTTCTCTCAATGCAGATATTTAGCTTAAGCTTTTAAAATGTTAGAGGATGTAACTGTGTGTATAAGTGGTGATTTGCTGTCGTCAGTCCTCTGATGGAAGGTTAGTGTAGCGGCAGATATCTCTAACTTAGTTTGATTTTTACTGTTTTCAGGGTGAGTGGAAGACTTTACTTTGTGTTTACCTGTACATTTTCAACAGGACTAACCTCTTTTCTCCTGTTTTGACACTGTCTTGTCTGCAGAATGATGATTGATTTTTTTTTAATTTTTTTTTTTTCTTTTTGTGGAGGAATGAAAAAACACTAGGGTCAAATGTGATCTCAGGAGATTATGAGCCTTTTTATTGGACTGAAAAACCATTCTAATGGGGCCTGACCTGTTAGGATGACATTTTTGACTACCTGAATGTTTACTAAGATTTTTTTTTTTTAATTAAAAAAAGTAATTTTAGCACTAACTGACTTTTAGAGGAATAAAATAATAATAAAGCAACCCCACTCCCCAAACTCCCACTTGAAACCTCCAAAATCAAGTCAACCAGCTGTAACACAGGAAAATATTTGAAAAAAAAAATTGCTAGCTTATCACAGTAGATGGAAACATATTAACAAAACATAGCTATTCCTCATTATTTTTTAAAAAAGTAGAGAGATGGGAGAGTGTTTGATTTCACTGCAGTTCTTGAATTGCTTCAGCAAAGTGCTTATTCAGTGGGCAGAATGACAGGGAAGAAGAAAGGATGAGAGTAAAGTACCTCGTATACAAAGCGCAGTCTATTTATATCTGGTATCTCAACAATGACTTTCATACGGAGGAAAAGATAGAAATGTTGAAGTGCCTTTTGCAACAAATGGTCATTTCAAAAAGTGGAGTTTCATCACCTTTTCAGAGCTGCACAGAGCCTTTGACAGCTCTTCTATAACTAAATGCAGAGAAATATATGAGATGCAGCACTTAGCATTTTATCAGCCGTACAAGAAAAAGTAAAAGCATAGTTTGATACTTTAAAAAATGGGTGAAAAAATGTTTCTATCTTTGGTGATGTCTCACAATTCAAAATATTTAAGAAGTAGTTTTCTGCTTTTCTCCTTTATTTTTCTGTTAAAAGATATGATACTGAATGCTATTTTGGATTCTATAAATTTATTTAATGTTGTAGGATATACACAGCATTTATAGAAAAGGCAAAAATGTAGTTAAAAAATTATTTAGGTGTTCTCATGTCTTCCTTTTTTTTTCCTGTGTAAATCCTCTGTAAATCAGGGGTAATCTGCAGGGACAAGGAAGCGTTATAAGGCTAGGTGACCATTGTTTCTTGTAACATGAAACAACGCCGGAAATTCTATAATTCGATAGAAAATGTTGTCAGAGAGGAATGAAACAAAGTCATTGGTTTCTCTGAGCTGCCACCAGTCTGATCTTCAAATGATGAGTAACATATGAGTTTACTTCTGATCTCTTTAGTGCAAATAATATTGGGTGTTTTGTTTTGTTTCTTTTTTCCCCAGTGCAGGATTAGAGGGCACAGATTTACATAATTCTGGATCCTGTTGTCTCCGAGCAGATGACTATAAGCCAGTCCTAAACTTTTTGAGATGCTTACCCTATTTTATACTATTTTAAAGTATTATTATTGTTGCATTGTTCATGAAAAGAAAGAAGAGCTCACAAATACCCATGAAACTCTTAATTGGCATAGAAAGAAAGTACGATTCTTGCTGTGAGAGAGAAGTATGGCAATAGTAGGTGTACTGCTCGTCTGTCTTCTGCATCACAAATCCAAAGGACAGGATTCTCACGTGCTAATGCTCAGGTTTTTTTTTCATGTGGTGTTCATGGTTTTCTAGTATTTTTCATCCAACAATCTTAAAATATTTTACAGTTCTTATTTCATCAAACCTTATGACATTTTCATGAGATAAAATGGGGAAATAACGCCTAAATCTGACTGTAGAGACTAAGATAAAAAGAAGCTAGTTGGGGAACTTACTGAGCAAGTCAGTAGAAGAACAAAAATCATATCTTTATTCATTCTTGCTGTGTGAAGCACCAAGAGCTGTCTTTGCTATATTCTTTACTAAAAATTCAATATCCAAGGTGTCAGAAGAGTTACAGCATCCTGCATGGCCAGTAAGCAAAAAGAACATTTTATTATCAATTTTGAATGATGGAAGAACAGGTTATCTACTAAAATAGATTATCTGCAACTGTGAACTAACGTCCCCACCATGCAGTAGACCTTACAAAAACAAAGAATTCTGCTTGCATTTTAATGTTTGGGATTTTTGTCTGGGTTTTTTCTTTTTTTTTTCTTTTTCCTTTTCGTTTTTTTCAGAAAAGATAAGATAAGTCTTAGTTTAATCTGCCTACTGTTGAGTTTATGAAGCGTATCAGCTTTTCAGTTTTGCTAAGTTTCATGTTTATATGTCTACATGAATCTTTAGTTAAATATTCTGTATATTCTGTGGAATATTCCTCCAGGGGAGTTTAGTTAGCCAGAACATGTTGGGACCTTGGTAATGCCTTCCTTCAGGGTTTCTGAGAGATATCATGGCTTGATCATAAGTTAATTCCACACTGGCAATATTTTCCACAGAAAAATGGGATTTCATTATGCTTTCTTGAGATACTGTTTTTTCTTTATGTTCTCTCTTGCATCTATACAAAAATACCACAGAGAAAATGTTACAAGAAATGATTCACTCTCTTATGCTTTAGTTATCTGAAGTGTGAATGATACGTCCCTAAGTAGTAGATGGAGGTGTTTCTCTAAATTTTAAAAGTACAATTCCTAGGAAGCTTTATTAAATGGTTGTGCCACAGCGTATTTCGGTTATCTATATCATCATAACATCACAGGGCAGGAAAGGTTTCATTTCTGTGTTTAATTGGAAACGCACATAGAAGAGATTGCCACTAAAACATCATCCATCTGCTTATATTACTCTTTAAGGGATATTGTAAATCGTGCTTCACGTACCGTAAGATTTTATAATATTGCATGCAATTTGCTACATAAAAAACATTAGCACTTCCAAAAATGTTTTTAATGTCGCCTAATTTTTAATATATTGGTCTTCTAAGTATCTCTTTTTTTTCCCCCCTCTCTTGTTCTTTTTTTAAAAAAAAAAAAAAATGGGAAAGCTCTTTCAAACAGAAATATGTTATAGATGTTTAGAATGTCACTCTGGATTTATTTCACCATTATATCTAGGTCAGGTGAGCAGTATCATTAAGTCCCTCAACCTTCCTTTCTGTGCAGAATTCTTACTGTGCCCGTGATATATAACCAACTTTAAACTCTCAGGCTCTTCTTTAGGCATTCAGCATACTCCAATATCACTTAGGTGACAGTGGTTTCTAGAACAAAGCACTCTCCAGAAAGAGTTAAACCCACCTAATCAGCAAACAGATCTTCCTGGGGAGTAGTGCTGGACTGTGGGACAAATTCCCACAAGAGCTGAGTGTCATTACAAAGCTTCCACTACAGATGCAAGACGTCCTTCTTCAATCTTGCTTTTTCTTAATGCAAACCTAATATCCAATGCATGCAAATTAATTTCAGCCTAGAAATAAAAATCTAATCCAAACATTTTGTCTTGTGGGCAATAAAGATGTTATTAGGTTTACCTGCTATCATTGTGGAAGGTGTTCAGAACTCCTAGTTGGGTCCGTTTTTAAACGTGTGTCAGATGTAATAAGTGCAGGCACCACTGCTCTCCAATCATAGTGGTCTGTTTAAAAAAAAAAAAGGCTATTTCTTCATCCCTGTCGGCAAACATAGGGGTCAACACTGAGTAGTCAACAACACAGAAGTATTAGGGCAATGGCAAAAATTCACCTGTCCTGGATTTGTAGCTTCCACAGTGAATACCACTGAATGCCTTTGAGTCTGTATTTTAAAGAGAGTACTGTAAGTCTTGTTGGCAGTGTTGGAGGCAGCACAATTAAACCACTCATTTAGAACGAAAGTCACTGCAATAGCTCAGATGTAGTAAATCTAATAGTGCAAGTTTGCCAGATCTTTTTCACTGTATTGATGAATCTTCTATAAACCTAGATTAATTTGACTATTTGACTGTATTTAGCCAGGAGGTGATAGTCCTACCTGCTTTAGCGTGGAGACATTTAATTGCTTTCTCCCAAAAGAAATGTTGTAAAGTGAAAGATAACCCTTATGCACTACAGATAGTATATGGTGATAATTTCCCCCCAACATCATCCATTTGACAGTAAAGATCTAGCCTTTCCGCTTTTGAATTATCCTCTCAGAACAGCTTGAGGAAAGAGGTTCATGTTAACCCAAAGTGCTGAAATTGTCAGACAAGCCCATTTAAATGACTGTGGTAAAATGAGATTCAGTGATCTGATGATTCATTTCCATCAATTGCCTAGTCTCGTGTATAAAATTGTCTTTCTCGATGATACATGTGGATAATACGGATAAAACATTATTCTCACCAGATACTGCATAATTAACCATATCCATTTATCTTTTCACACACATGCAAATCGTTAGTAACAACTGCAAAACTCAGTTGAGAGCCAGTTTAGAAAGGAAAATAAAGAAATTGGTAAGCAAGCTCTCAAACTGAGTCCAAATACCTTTAACTCCGAGTATTAGTTTTAAGAAGTCTTTTACAGATATCCTTATATTTGATGTCACACATACACAAGTTGAAAATTTGTATCCTAATAAAAGGATAACCGGTCGATCCATTAAGACTTTTAAATGTCTGGCGGGGGGGGAGGGTGGTGGTTTTGTTGTTTGGGGTTTTTTTTCTTGTCAGCCTTTCAAATCAACAGTTATAAGAGATGTACTGGAAGCTAGTTGACTTAGAAATTCATTTATTACAGATGTACATGCTTTGTAATTAGATTAACAGATGTTATTAACAGGCTTTGGGGTGTTGATATTCTAGTGTCTCATGAGATGGCAAAGACAGTTCAATCTGCTTCTGGATGCCAAAGTGAGTAGCAATTCTTAATTCTAAGCTCATTTTCCTCCATGATAGAAATTCTTAAGTACCCTAGTGTTGTCTGAATGTTAGTGGTAGTTTTATTAATGAGCAATATGTATACAGCATAAAGTGTAACTTATGAACTATGGTGGCAGAGCAACTTTTAGGTGATCACAGCTTGTGTGTTTCACATGCTCAGCAAATCAAAATCTATTGTATTGCCATGCAGGATTAACATAGCATAATGATTCCTTTTCTGCGTACAACTAAGAGAAATGAACGGAGCAATTCCGTTTCTGTGGGCAATGTCCACCAAATATCTCCATCTTCATTTGTATGAGAATCAGCCAAAATTGTTGTCCCAGTCTTGAATAGTTTGAAGCTTCCCCAAAATTGTTTAAAATACTTCAGTTTTATTACTGTAAAACATTGGAAAAGTTTGTTGTAAGCATAATATTGAGAATTCATAAAACCTAAACTATTAGTAATTAAACTAGAGCAATTGTTTCTAGAAATTTACATGCGTTCCAGGAGTAAGAAGGTAATTGATTGGTTTACTTATTTTGTTCTTAAGCATCTCTACTGTATTTTAGTTGTGTTGCTAGTGTATGTTCCAAACATTTCACTAAATTTGGAATGTGTATAAATTGACTGCAAGTACATACAGTCTAACTAGTTGATTAAAATAGAAGTTTCACTGAGAAATTTTTAGGGATTTCCCTATTAATAACTTAATGCTACCATGTTTTATGAACCATATTGCCCTGACTTGGTTCAGGATATTAAAGATGAGTTTCAAAGGTGATTCAAGAGAAATTGTTTGTAACTTGCACTTTTCCTTCAACACTTTCTACCTGACAAGCTTAGACTTGCTTAGGCTTATTCTCACTTGCTCATGCAGGGCTTATTGATTTGTACAAATTGCTTCTAAACTAACAGGAACATAAGAAGCCTGGGCTGGTGTTTATTTAAATGCCAGGACATCGTGGATTGGGAAGAACAATAACTTAAAGTGTATAGTAATATTGTATATTTCTACTTCAAATAAAGCACTTTCTCCCAGCATCTTGATACATAAATTGTAGTAGCATGGTTGCCTTAGATTACAACTGCCTGACATCTAACATTACATTCAATGATGTGTAACTTTTCACCACCATACACATTACCTCTGCGTTTGTCCCTGTGCTTAATCAGAATTAATCAATCAGAAGTATTTTCTTCTGACGCGTAAGTCACCACAGCCGGGACTTTAGCAGGTTCTGTAGAGGTCACGACGCAGAGTGGGGGTTTGTCCATAATAAGTCTTGCTTGAGTTATTATTATAGCTATCTTGGAGTGCTGTAATAAATGAGAGTGAGTATGTGGATGTGAAATAGCATACCTCATTGCAATTTCATTTTGTTTCTTAACCTTTGGAACCAGGATTTCCTCATTGAAAATAACTTTTGTGTACCTTTTATCACATTCAGAATACGGAAAGTTTACCTTGCTTCAGCTCACAGAGTAGAAAGAATATTTTGGGATGCTAGTGGATCTAAAACTCACATGAGAAATCTCTCAGGTGGTAATACTCAGCACTCAAACTGTTACTACACTTTGCTAAAGAGCATTCAGACCTTTTTGAATTAGATTGCGCTCTTTAAAAAATGTGAGTCTATCTGGATTGATGGTACATTTACGTTATCTTTGCCTATGTACTCCAACGGGGCATCTGTCTTTAATCTCACAGAACTTTGACAGTGTGTCTCATAAGCATACAAATTGAGCAAGTTTCTTTTGCAAACTAATCAAGTTCCCGCTGACAACCTGAGCCATCTTTCTGTTTTAACTGTGATAACACATTAATCCTCCTCTATGAAGTAATGATAAATGGATAGGAATATTAATGTCTTTTGTATGTTATTATCCATCCTCTGATAATCTAAGGAGAATAAAAATACATTTTTAGTGGTGGAACCTGTGATGTTCCTTCATTAAACAATTAAGAGGAAGTGGAGAGTACATGGAATGCACTAAAATGCGCTGTCAGCTGCTAACCTAGTAAAATGTATAATAGCCTAGCTATTATTCTTATAAATTGTTGACTGAATGAATGGTATTTCTATTAAAAGTAGTACTAATATTTGGTTGTTTTATCCTTGCAACAGTCCTCTGTTGATAAAAGGCATGTCTGACTCTGCTTTATAAAAACAACTTGGAACACGAAAGCAGTGAATGCTTAGACACCTTCACCTGATTCCTGGCTAACAAGTACTGCAGGAATATGTGTGAAGAGCAAGCCTGTTAAAGTTCTCCGTTTTGACCTGTACGTTGTTCTATATGCTTGTGATTTTCCTGACTAAGGCCTTGAAACTGCAGTCATTTGCCTGTGTGCGTACCTCTATATTAGTGCATAAATCCTTTACTTGAAAGGTTGTAAAGGTTGAGTTTTGTTTATTCTAAGGTTCCTGTTTTGCCAGTTTAAGCTTCAGAGCTTGAGAGAGTGAGTGCATTTATTACTCCAGTGAGAACTGTGAACAATCATGAGTCTTGGGTTCAGGCTTTGAGACTCACATCATCCACTTAAGTTAAAGCTACGCTTGCGTGGAGCAATCCAGTGCTGTACAAGTGACATCTGAGCTGGCCTTGACGTGTGCACTTCTGTGGGGTTCTGCATGAAGGCATTCACCATTCCAGTAGGTGCAAGCTTTTTGAGTGTCTGTGGTTTAAAAAAATAACATGCCTCCTGATTTAGCTTAATTTCTTTACTGCATCTAGACTGGATGAAACTCAAGGCAGACAAGCAAAAAGAAAATCCTCAGTGGCTGGTGATGGCGAGATCAGCCTATTCCCCTTGGACCATCTTGGGATAGGCAAAAGTTTCTGTTATTGCTGGACGTTAGTAAGGGAGTTAGAGAGCTGAATGCCCCATACAGAGCTACTGACATTAGACTAGTTTGTTCCTAATACAGAAGGTAATCCAAAAATGTACCACGCGTATTTGACTTCTTATCAATACAACTCTTGAAGATTCAGACTATATGTAGCTCTTCCAGTTTTACTAAAGGAACGACTTTTTCATGGGTTACTGGACTAGGTACATTTTAGTGGGTGAAGAGAATTAACATATTTCCTTTTTTTTTTTTTTTTTTTTTTTTTGCTAACCTGGTTTTCTGTAATTACTTTTGTCAGAATGCCTGAAAGATTTGGGATCTCTGGAAATTCAGATGAAAGAGCTCATGGGCTGAGATGAAGACAGGGAGATATTTCTAAAAATGCTCTAACGTCTTAAAAATTATACAAAAAGAGAGAAAAATCAGAATAGATTTTTGAGACCAAAATAGTGGAGTACTGCAGAGGTAAAAT
This sequence comes from Chlamydotis macqueenii, assembly GCF_036417535.1. NCBI lineage: Eukaryota > Metazoa > Chordata > Aves > Otidiformes > Otididae > Chlamydotis > Chlamydotis macqueenii. The sequence continues at coordinate 5,204,642 of NC_141566.1, forward strand.
TTGTCTGTAGTTTGAGGGGTAGGCTGTGTATTATATTGATAGCCTTAAAAAGCACTACATTATGTCTAATATAGATGAGAATATTGGAATGAAAACTAAGATTTCAACAATTTTAATTGTGAGGAATGAAGAAATACAGTCTTTCAAAGTGCTGACTTCAGGAGGGAGAGAAAACTGGTTATGCAACTTGAAACAAATTTGGTTACATATGTGGAGATGATGCGTGCGTATCACGTAATATGCACACCATATATTGTGTTTCTTTCAGCCACTTGTAACATTTCTCTCTATAAATACAGTAAAATAGTTACATGCTGCTATTAAAAATCTCCTATGAAAAAATGATTGGATATCTCTTTCTTTACACCCTGAAGGCTATAATAAAAAAATATAATAATTATTTAAATTACTTTAAAGAGGTGTAAGTAGCAAAAGAATTTTAAATCCTGTCTTCCTAGTTTGGAGCTGCAGATAAAATTAGTTGATGTCAGTTGATGTCATTTAGTCCCAAAAATACTGCATCTGAAATATGGACACAATTAGATAGACTTATCTAGCCAAGATACGAATAATGAAATGCAATTTATCATAAAATGCTTCTATTTCTATTTGCATCTTTGAAATTGTTCATTTTAGGGATTGGAGGAAAGCTGAAAATCAGGACTCAAAACCCTGAAGCTTTCTTATTGCTGCAAAGAGAATTATCTTAGTTATAACTTACTTTTTCTAAGCTATGGCACTTGGGAGTGCTGGTGGACCAGAAGCTCAACGTGAGCCACAAATGCGCCCTTGCGGCCCAGAAGGCCAACCGCATCCTGGGCTGCATCAAGAGAAGCGTGGCCAGCAGGTCGAGGGAGGTGATTCTCCCCCTCTACTCTGCCCTGGTGAGACCCCACCTGGAGTACTGTGTTCAGTTCTGGAGCCCCCAACACAAGAAGGACATGGACCAGTTGGAGAAGGTCCAGAGGAGGGCCACGAAGATGATAAAAGGACTGGAGCACCTCTCTTATGAGGACAGACTGAGAGAGTTGGGGCTGTTCAGCCTGGAGAAGAGGAGGCTCCGGGGAGACCTGATAGCGGTCTTCCAGTACCTCAAGGGGGCCTCCAAGAAAAATGGGGAAAGGCTGTTTAGTAGGGCCTGTTGCAATAGGATGAGGGGTAATGGTTTTAAAATAGAGGGAGGTAGATTTAGATTAGATATTAGGAAAATATTTTTTACAATGCGAGTTATAGAACACTGGCACAGGTTGCCCAGAGAGGTGGTGGATGCCCCATCCTTGGAAACGTTCAAGGCCAGGCTGGATGAGGCTCTGAGCAACCTGATCTAGTCGGGGATGTCCCTGCTCCTTGCAGGGGGGTTGGACTGGATGACCTTTGAAGGTCCCTTCCAACCCTAACCATTCTATGATTCTATGATTTTTCTCATATTTAGGCAATTTACCCACTATTTAAAGTGTGATGGCTAAATAAGTATTTTCAGAGCAATGCACAGTTTTCTATATAAAAGTAATAATAATTAGTAACTGTCCTTATAGATGACTGTGCTTGGTAGACCTTCATCATTCATATTAACAAAGTAATTCAGTCCATCTCCCATTTTTTGATGGATGACCTAGGTTTTTAAGCTGCCTGAGGAAGAAGTCCAGTTAACCAGAATAAGATTTTTAAAGTTTCAAAGCGCTAGTTTCTCATAACATAAAATGCAAGTATTTTAAGTTTTTTTTGTTGAGTATTAAGCATAAAGTTTATGAGTGCCTGCAGTCAGGAATCCTCACTGTAAAAGGAACCTTAAAAATTCCCTCATTATGTGAAAGTGTTAATCAAAAGGCTGATTTTAACTGCTCTTCTGTTAAAAGAAAAGCAAGAATAGGTTTCCCTTATAATAAAAATAATGAACAATTAGCAAACAAAATAACAATTTCACAGGTAGTGGGCCATCGAAATTTATTCAGACTTTAAGAAAAAGAAATACTGCATTAAGCTTTACTCAAATTTCACAGCTGCTGAAATATATTCATGCCATATTTGATTGATAAGTCTGACACAAATAAGCTAATCTATAAAGGAAAGTGTTACATTTAAGGTCAGGCATGTAATTTTCATCTACCTCTGTTCAAAATGCATAGCCCTGAACGGCTGTGGTTATTTCCAAAAGATTCTATTCGTTTCCTTTATCAACTTAATTTTTATCTACTATTCATACCAATGCTTCTCCAGAGGACTCAAATGAGTCTGATGAACGCTGTTCCTTTTTTGAGAACACGCTAATAATTCCTTACCTTCTATTTGTATTTTATTTTCTTGTCTTCATGTATTTAGAGATTCATTCAACTTGCTTTGTGTATCAACTGAATTTCAGCTAAGTGGAAATGTCTCTAAAACCCTGTGGATCATACAGAATTTTTTTACATTTTTATGTTGTGTTTCTTTGGTTGAGATCAGTATTCCTTTCAGTAAGCTTTGTTTGGTGAGTTGGCCTTTGTGGAAAAGACTGAGATGTTGTACAAAGGATCATTGGAGAGGAAGCCAGAAGAAAAATGGGTCTTGATATCAGCTGAGACAAAACAGATGCTAAAACAATGGGAAGGTCTTGACTCGGTCCATTTAACAGTCAGCAGAAAGTTGAGTTCAAATAACTAAAATATTTACCTCAGAATTACTAGGAGGAAATTAAAAAGAATACTTGACTTCTACAAGTAATATATAGATTTGAACAGTTAAAGATGATGACTATTCTCTAGATATCTAGAAATATTGTATTTCTTAGACATGGACTGTTGCTAAGGAAGAAATCTTTAAAAATACTTTTGAGAATAAAGTACTAGGGCAGTGGAAAGCCTGTGGGAGGGCATGATATGAGGAAGGAATTTCTGATAGAGGACTGTAGGAAGATGTAAGTGTGCTAATTGCAGTGAAATTCCACCATTGTCTGAGAGTGGGACGTGTGGTTAGGGTGAGAGATGGCAGAGCCTCTAAATATTGCTTGGAAAACTTGAGATCCTGAGTTCTGGCTTCCAAATGACAAGAAAGAACATGACATAAGAATAACAAGCAAGACCATAGAGCTCCTAATGTTAATTAATAAATATTTGGTAGTAATATGAACTATTTTGGAATAGGCTAAATTAGCCTTGAGTTGAAATATTACATTTCATAAATTAGGGGACTGGTTAAATAACTTGCTGTTCTTGGAATTTCATAAAATTGATGGCTGGATGACATCATTAATATGCCTGGTCTGTTCTATGGTATGTCTGAAGTTCAGTGTCCTGTAGCATGTACGATTCTTTCACTAATAATCTGACATAATAGTAATTGGTGAGCTATCACAGTCAGATCTTGCACTTTCTCTGATATTCTTATGGGAGATTCTCAGCCATGTCTGAAAGATTGAGTAGAAAGGTTTAATCTGATAGATGATGAAAGAAACAGGAGAGTAAGGAATTCTGGGCAAATCAGGTCCACGTGTACACAATTGATTAATGTTCAGTCAGATTTCAAGAAAAAAAAAGCTCTTGTGAGATGAAGGAAGAAATAACTGTTTGGATACTGCAAATAGCATTAAATTAAATATTTTAAATTTGTAAAACTTCCATATAAAGTTACTTACATGTCAGAGAGACACTGGAACATGACGGAATTTTTCTGAAGTAGTTGTGTGCATTTTCCTAACTACATTTTAGTGATAATTACATGAAGGACTTGTGTAGTATAACAAAAACATTTAGTATGATTGAGGTCATTGATTACTGAAGAAATTGAAAGTTATTTAAGATTTGTTCCCATTGTAAGCATTTTCACTGTAAAAATCTGTCTGATTGTACTAAACTCATGTTCTGGTGTATTAAATCTTTGGGCTTGAAAAATATCTCCCCTAGGTACGCTAATGATGCTTCCAGCAGTGAGGAATAATGCTTTTCATCAAGTTGAGCTGTGTATGTTTTGGGCTTTTTGGTGGTTTGTGGTTTGTTTTTTTTAATTTTTTTACATACATCAACATGTAAGCAAGGCATAAGGTATCTTAAAAATCTTTGGTTCTGAGTTTTGCAACTTATACAGCCAGACACAGAAAGCTTCTGACACGGGTGCAGCAGTGCCTATCTGGATCACATTATGAAATCGGATCTTCTGGTTTCTGGATCTTATTTAATAGATATCTGCCACAGCGAATGGACCAACGATAAAATATGATTGTTCAAGTATTTTAAAATGTTACATTCCACATCTGTTAATGTTGTTTTGAGACACTTGTGTTGCCTGGTTGCCTGGCTGTGCTTGAAAATAAGAAGTACTGGAAATAGATGGTAGTCTGGTTTTCAGTATGTTTTCCTTGATTTAATGACCTCTTCCCTTAGTCTTTCTGATTTTTAACAGGAATGTAGACTTTTGTTTCCAAAATTAAAAAAAATGCTCATGCCTGTGTCTGTATGTAACCATGAAGATGGAGAAGGTTCTCTTAATAGTAAAATTTATATGTTGTGCTTATAGTATGGCAAATACATGACTTCATTGTCAAAACCAAAAGCCTTCATAGAGTCAAATAACAAGCAGTGATTAAAAAGAATATTACAGTTGTCTTGTGTTATACATTGCTAGCTCTTTTCTAAGGGGGAAAAAAAAAGTAAAAGTTAAGTGGGACTGTAGTAGTGAGTTTGTAGGCACGAGAACCAGACAATTTGTGATGATTCTGAATCAGAAAAGATTCATCTTATTTCAGGTGTCTATGACAAGAATGACATTCAGCTGCCACCAAGCTGCTCCTGGCAGCCCCTTGTCTTTGCTTAGCGAGCCACCGGAAAGGCTGTGGTCAGATGATTCATGTGCTCAGGATCTTCCAGCATTAAATAATCTTCACGTTCACTTGACCTCTCTTTTGGTCTCACAAAAGGTTACATTTTATAAGTTAAATGTTGTGTTAAGTGGAAAAAAAAATTAAAATATTTCTATTGATTGTAACAATTGCCAGACTCAGATATGAGAGAATTTTACCTGCAGTGTTTGATGGCAGATGGGTTGGTTTTTTACCATGTTCTGAGTCAGCAGCTGTATTTGTAAACGGGTGACACAGTATTTAGTAAATGGCCAGCTTTCTGCACTCATTTCAAGGTATTTGGGCTGACAATCCCTTCCTTCTGAAAACAGAGATGATGATTTATGTAGATTGCTTTATTTAGTTATTGTAGGAAGATACAACTTTGTTCATCCCAAATAGGGAGACATGTAATGCTATAACTTAGCTCTGTCTCAAAGAAATTAAAACAATCTCTATTAAGCTTAGTCAATGCTCATTAAATTATTTCAGACATTTGCACTTTGCTAGATTCTTTCTTAATGAACTTGAAAAAAAAAAAGATAAATGATGAGATGATAAAACCATTAAACTAGATCTGTTCATGTACTACTCTTACTAATTCATTTTATGTTTTTACCTCCAGGTTACTCGTATCTTTCTCAGTAAATACCTTTTAATTTTCAGAACTACTTTGTGTGCAAAGTAATATACACGTTCATGGAAAAGTAAAATAAAACACTCGAATGATTGTATTCATCTGGAGGTCGTATTTTTTTCTAGCTAAAAAAGTTTCATTAATATTCAGTGAGTTCTAAGTTCTCACTGTAACACTGTATACTGAGCTGGGACAGAAGTTGTTTTTCCTAATTTAAACCTTGTACAAATAATTCCTATGTAACTTCATCAGAAAGATGAACTGATGAGAAAGTTGTTAGAAAACTAAGAGGTTCTATAAGACTTGTAGTAAACTGAAATCAACATTAAATTAAATGAATTTGTTCTATGACAAAATAATAGTCTATGTGAATAAGCACTCATTAAATCGTATGTTCTTGTTACTGTGAGGATTTTAAATACAAAGTTCGAAGATTCGCTTTTAATTATAAATGTTTTCAGAACTTTGGCATTCAAGTTCCTCAGGGAAATATCCTGTAGCACTAGTTAGATATAATTTTTAAAAGATATACTGTGCTGTGCTATAAAACCTAGTTTAAAAAGGGAATGCAGTATTGTGAGTGTACATATAGCAAACGTGCATCTGGTGGCTAAGCTGAGGAATTTTAGTCTATTTAATTGGTTTCTTGTTTGGAAGCAGTTCTGCATAATTCGTCATCATTATTTACTATTTCCTTTTTTAAATTTTTCATAATTTTGCTGAGTTGAGGGAACCAGAGCTGCACGCACCGTTCAAGATGCAGGCTCATCACATATTTCTTTGGTGGCATAATAATATTTTACCTCTTTCAATACAATTTTTTTTTTCTCTTAGTAAAGGAAATTGAAGTCCCTGAAAAGACAGAGAGCAATGGGAGGTTCATCAGAGGACTTTCTCTTGGTAGCTAGCATGTAAAATGCCTGGAGATCCTACCGTAAGTGAACTGGCCACTCTATCAGAAGCATCAAAGGTATTAGAAATTCCCAGTTATACTGAGATTGAAAAATAAATATTTTATTAAAGGCTTTAATATGTTTATATTCATTTATCATGAGAGATTCAGTTTGTCTGTTCCGTGGCTGCCATAGCTTTTAGGAAAGAAGGATTAGAGTGCATAAACAAGCAAACAAAAAAAAAAAGTGTGTCTTTCAGAAATGAAGTGTTTTATCTGTATCTATCTTGCTTTGTAAGATGACAAAATGTTTTTTTTTTAAATATCCATTCCACGTTTAAAAGCACTGGATTAAAAAGCAGTAGAATCCTGGGGAACAAATAAGTGGTATTAAAAAAAAAAACAAAAACAAAACAACAACAACAACAACAACAAAACAACCAGAGGGTTCTCCTGGGAAGAAGATAATTCTAAAGATTTCTAAAATTTGTCTGTGTTCATTCTCTAATTAAACAAACATATCCAAGAACAGTGTTGGCTGGCATAGTCTAAACTATCCTGAGAAATTATTCCAAAATATCAGAAGATTATGGCAACACTAGGGAGGATTTGCTCTAATATTTTATTTTGGTAGACATAAGTATACATTCTGTGAGTCAGAAAAAAGAAAAGCTAGCAGGAGAAATGGACTTTCAATAGAGTAATAGTAACCTACACCACCTTCTGTGGGTTTACAGAAATTGGAAACTGCATCAATTAATAAGTAGATATAATTTTGCTTTTACTCCTAGTTCTTTGGTAATATAAAGAAAGAAATTTCCAAAGCTGGCTTTAGCTTCTTTTTGAGAATTTGCTCAAAGTGATATCCAGGTCACTCAGACACAGATGCATGGCAATATATAATCAAAACTTGAATTATAGATGATCTTTAATGTCAAGCTTTTTTCTTTCACTTCCTTGGAGAAGGGACTTCTGAAACTGTATTGGTTTCTGCTCTTAGAAACTAGTTGCATTTCAAACTATCAGAGCAGTTCAGGAGAGGTGGTAACTGTTTGCGGAGATCTGAGTAGTAAGTCCAAGCCCCTTGTACTCAGGACGGAGTGGGGTGGTGGGCTGCTCTGGTAGGTCTGTGGCACCAGAATGCGGGGACCAGACTGAAGAACCAATGGTTCCTGAATGCTCAGTCTTTTATGTAAATGTGGTAATGAGGGTAGGTTTGCAAAGCAGAGAATTGCTTTGGAAGCATGTGAATTCTTTATCCAGACTCTTTTCTTCTATTTTTCAGAATAGTGGTAGGATTGAAACTTTGGCCATGCTAGAGCCATAGATTACCAAAGAGCTGGAAGACCTGGGAATTTTATAATCCTAGGGATGCTGATCCCTCTTGGCTCTTGTTTTAAGGGCCAAACAAATGGAGCATCTGCTAGTGCTTGTGCTTTTTGCCAAAACAGTAGAGAGAACGTCTGTGCCCATTCAGGGCTAAAATCTCACTTCAGAGAATACAGCTCTTGAAGCCAGTCAGCAAAGCAGAAATCATGCATAATAGAAACTCATCTCTCAGAGATATAAAAAAGGAGACTTAGAGAAGAAATGGAGATGTAAATGTGCCATCTAAAAGCAACAGGCAGCAAAATTTTTCAGCTCAGCTGTGCAGTCAAGAGTAGCAGAAACGAAAGCTCTTTTTTAACTGCATTAGATAAATGTAGAAGAGAGCAAGCTTACGGTGAAACCTGTATGAATACCGTTGCATAAAACAATCTTAAGCTCATTGTTCTGTCACATAAACATATGCACTATGTGAATAGACTGGTGAGACTACAACTGGAGCGCTGTGTCCAGCTCTGGGCTTCCCAGTTTGAAAGAGATGTGAGCGTATTGGACAGGTCCAGCAATAGGCCAGGAAGATGACTGAGGGAGTGGAGCATCTGACAGACTGGAAGAGGTTGACTGCTGGAATTGGTTAATCTGGAGTAGGAAAGGCTCAGGGGGATCTTATTAATGTGTTTACATACCTAATGGGAGATAGTATGGAGGCAGGCTCTTCACAGTGGTGCTAAGAGACAGGACAAGAGTCAACTGACACAAGCTGGAATATAGGAAATTACATTTAAACAAATTTTTTTTTACTGTGATGGTGGTTGGACACTGGCAGAGGAAGCACAAAGAGGTTATTGAGTCACCATCCTTGGCAGCATTCAAAACCTGACAGAGTATAGTCCTGGGCAACATGCTTTGGCTGACTAGATGGAGTAGGTAGTCTCCAGACTTCCCTGTAGACCTCAACTGTTCTGTGATTCCTGGATAATGACCCCTTGCACGGAAGTTGAGTTTATATAAATTCAGATTATAAGTAAATTTTTATGTGAAGGCAATGAGTTGTTAAATATTTGCCAGGGACCTTGATAAATTCTACAGCTGTGATGATTTTACAACAAGAATTAAATGTTTTCCCAAAAAGTGAACTTCAGTTCAAACATAGATCTTGGACTTTTTTTTTTCCCCCCCAAGTCAAAACCTCTCAAGGCTTCTCAGCTGGGTAAAATTGAATCTTGTCACTTTAAGATTAAGAATAAATAACTTTTTAGGAAAAAATATGTATTCCTGCTGCACTATTTGAAATATAATTTTAAAATTATAAAAATATTTTTATCTACAATTAGGCCATCCCTGCAAGGATGACACTGGAAAACATCAATCTGGTTAATTAAACTTTAATCTATGTCTTAGCACATTTACATGTAGTGAAATATTTCTTCAGTAATGGTCTTAAAGCTAGCGGTAGAGAAGATTGTAAAACCTGCAGAAAGTGCTGTGTCATGAGCTCCTAGAGTAAAATCTGTGTTTTATTTAAAATCATCAAAGCAAAGATTTTTTACTAAGAGGCTCTGACTCTCTAGGACACCTCTAGCAAGTTCTTTGAAAGTCATCTTTTTCTGCAGATGTTTCACCTTAACAAGAAGAAACTTTTAGATTGTAGCCTTCTGTTTGTTTAGTAACTATTAAGCAATACTTGACAAGTACAATTGTTCAGTTGATGAATACTTCACAGATACATGAAGGAGAGTTGGGATTTGTATTTTAATTGAATTTTATTTTTTATTTATAATTGCTTTTTCTAAAATAAAACAGACAATTTAGAAAATACATGGTTCCCTGGGGTTTTTCTGGGGATGTTTTTTGTTTGTTTTATTTTGCTGGGGTTTTTTTATTGTTTTGTTTTGTTTTATTTTATGTTTTAACTGAGAACAAAGCAGTTGCTTCTCTGACCTTATCCCAGTGAAACAGTGTTCAAAGTGTTTTAAGACTGCAGGGACTTAATTCTCTCTAGAAGATAATTAATGTGCTCCTCTTCAGAAAAATCTGCTTTGCTTTTTAACTCTTTTTCTTCTAATTCAGCTGTATATCTGCAGTTTTCCATCATCCAAACACACAGAACTTGATGTGATCAAAAATCTCTTCCAATTTCCTTACCAGAAAATTGTTGTTTTCCTGATTCAAGATTAATTTCTTATGTCTGGACTTTGAGTGCAGTTTTAGGTGACCATTTCCCTAGCGATCATAAAATTTATCCAATTCATTCTGTTTCCTGCCTTAGTTCCTGCAGCATCTCTATTAAGCCGCCTTTTCTGTCTTCCCTCATGGTTCTTTTTAGCATTTTAACTTGCTGCCTTCTGTTGTTCTCCCAGAGAGTTTTTAGGGCAGTGGCCAGCTCTAAGCTCTTATCATGTCATATTGCAGCATCTTTCGTGTTCACAATGGGTAGTTCATGTCCAGAGAAAGACAGAGGGCTAAAAGAGATTGCAATAGAATCAAGAATAGCGCTTCAAATTCTGCACAAATAGTACTGGGAGCAAAGCAGTGATGTAACACCTTCTGTGAGGTGACTGTAGCACACATGCCGATGAAAACATCTTGTCATCAAGAAGTAACCTCCACCATGTTACTTATAAAGAGGAAAAAGTTGATGGCTGAAAGGATAATTTAAGGGCAAAGAGATCCTCAGAAAGTTACCTGAATGTGTTGCATCTTCATCTTCGTTGCCTTCAAAAATGAGAGTGGCATTATTGATCCATAATGTGGTTGGAATGAAATATTTTGCCTTTTAAAATTTAATCGCAGAGACGCTCATTGCTGCCTTTTTTCCACACTGTTATTTGTCTGTGTATCTGTTGAGCACAATTAAAGAAAGCACCAGCAACCAGTAGGGATATGGGAACTTTTGAGTAGGATCAGATGGAGTCTGGCTTTTCCTAAGTACTGACTTGCTTTGCAGTATGGAGAGTCACTGTCACCAAGGCACTGTCATTCCCTCCCCTATTGTAAATGAAAAAGTATTATCCTAAATCCATGAATGCAGGACTTAACTATTGCGTTGTTGCTTTAAAAGTTGAGTTGCTCGTCTATATTTTTGAGCTGTTGCTGTCTTGTTTTCAAATTTGTCTAAACATTAACTTCAAGCATGTAGCTAGCTATCCAAACAAGTATTTGGACTGTATTGTTAACTATGTGCTTTCTAATTCACGTATGAAAAAATGTAATTTACTACTCCATAGCTCTCAGCTGCCCTGGAGTCAGTAGAGCCTGTATTGGCTTGTGACTGTTGAAACCAGTATTGTCTTGTTTTCCTGACCCTCTTACACATAAAAAAAAGATTGACATGGCAGAGTAATAGAAAGTGTATTGCATTAGGGTTTAGTATTAAAGATAAACAACACAAATGAAACTGAAAGCATATGGCATTCCTTGCCTTCTATGCCAGCTGATGAGCAATACATTTTGTATTATGATCCACTTTGGAAGCTTTAAAGCATTAAAACCTTGCTGCTTTGTTTTGCATGCTTGAAAGTTGCCAGTTAAACCAACTGGAGCAGCCTAATTTAGCTGATTGTGTGACTGATGTGTCAGAGCTCTGGCTTTGAATTTTCTAGGCTGGAAAAGGAAAATTGGACAAAATGAATTGAATACAGTAGACTGTATACTATAAAAATGCCTTAAAGGTGGAACATGGAAGATGGAACAGAAACATTATTTATTAAAAAGATACAAAGGAAATAGAAAAAAGCAATGAATAATTACTATATTCAGGTAATATATTCAAGAGATCACAAAAATTAGCATTTCCTTATAGTTACCTAATGGAACTATTCAATATATTATAGAATTTGATATTAAAATTCTTTATATATACACTTTAGTATATGTCGAACAAGATAATTTCAGATAGCTGTACGCCTCCTTCCAATGACTCCACTTCAAGATCTGTGCTAATATTGAGTGTAATCGTTTTCCTCAGTTGAAATAAAGGATTTGAAATACTCACAGTGATTGTACTTTAATTTGATGTGTTTGCTTGGTACAATGACAGTAAGAAGGTAAAATAACTCAAGAGGAACAACAGCAGAAAGAAATGTCGCTCTAAGATCTTACTGAGAAAATAATGACATATTCTTTCTTGAAACTTTCCTATTTCACCCCTACCTAGGTAGTGTGATCTGTTATTTTGGTGGCTACTATCTCATTTGGCGTACTGATGATATGAAAAGACTGACCTAGAGATTGCCAGAAGCAAAAATAAAATTTTCTCTGGTTTGAATGTGTTTAGAGAGAAAGATCTATAGAATGCATTCACCATTGGTTTGCGTTACATTAGTTTAAACTAACATGATCGCCTAGAAACTCCTTTTAAGCATTTAGGTATTGATTCCACTTTTTAATGAAGTATTTGTTAATCACAGACTCTTAAAGGTCAAAGAAATGTTAGCTCAAACCACACCTTTCTTTTGATTGACTTTCTAAAATATATTTGATCACTTCAGTTATAAAATAAAATCAACATTCTCTGGGGCATGATTTATCTGTTTCCATTTGTGTCTTTCCTATTTTGCATCAGCCCTTGTCTTCCAGCGATACAGATCTGTTTAGACAGGTCTGGCGTAGTGTGAGACAGTTTGTTCATGCTTATTTGAGACTTGAAAGAGGAGGAAAGGCAATACCTCTTTGCATATTTTCTTTTAACTTTTCTGTGATGAAATGCATTATGTCAGTGAGTGATAGCCTGATTGAAGGCTCGGCTTTTTGCTGTTGTGAAATTGCTGTAGTACTGTCTAGATGTAGGAGGGTGGCCTCAACAAAGCGGAATGACTCATAGGCAAAGGTTTATAGTAGCGGCAGAGCAGGTTCTGGAAAGGCTGGAGGGATGAAAACAAGTCAGCAAGACTTCTGGAAGCCAGGATGGGTATGGCTGTATGGTCCTCTGGCTGAAAGAGCCTTTTTCTGTATCTCCTCTTCTTCCTAATGTCCTCACATCAGTCTAGCTAATCTGATCTTATCAGGGGTCTGGTAACTCTTTTCAGGACTCTTCATATTGGAGGCAAAACATGGTGGTTGTTTAAGACTGAGCCTTAACCAGTCCCTCACAGTGCAAGTTTCCATGTTCTGTTACAAGTATGGGATTTTTACCTTCAACCAATCTTGCTGAGGCCCTCCTCATGCAGCTAGACTGTACTGCAGTAATTTCACAAGAGCAGACCTTGAGCCTTCAGTTGTGTTATTCTTCTTTTTCATACTGATTAGATCAAAATATTTAGGAATACTGATATTCATTGCACTTAAGACAACGCCAAAAGTGGTTCACTATCTCTTATTTCTACCCAGTCACTTAAATAATTAGATTACGTTTTTCTGCTTCCAAATTCACTAACATTAGCTATGTAGAAAAACAGGTATCTTTTACTGAGTCTCTCTCCTGCTCTTCCTTCTACGTTATCCCCAAAATAATTTAGGAAGTGGGAGCATATTGATCATTCATATAAGTGTTGTTGCTTCTCAGAAGTTGCTAAGTGACAAGATTTTTGGAGAACCAGTTTTTTGATCATAGAAAATCTTACTGAATTGGTTCAAAGTGTCATCTCTGGAATATTGTAGCTGAGTAAAAAATTTGAAAATAGTTACAAAATGTGCCAAAGTAGAAAAGTTGTTGTTCACCAATATGAACTTTTTTTTCTCACTCAGCATCTTTCTGAATAAATCTTATGTAGAAAGTTGAGTAGCAGAATAAATCAGTTCAGTTGGCATGTCTATCTAAATTCAATCTCTTAATAAAACTCAGTTATTGATTGTTACATTTCTAATTTGCTTCAAGGCTCTTCTGCACCATTATGGCAAAGAAACAAAGCATAAAAGAATTTTCCTGCGGAGAATTATTCAAAAAAATGAAAATAGAACATAAAGCTGAGTTAAATTTATGTTATCCAGCTTTAAATCTAACAGAGAGCTTTAGCAAGTAGAAAGTTTTATGAAAGTTAAACTCTTTAGACAGCTAGACTGGAAATATAAAAATGTAAAACTGTGTACTAAAAGTAATAGATAGTAAAAGCTAATGTATATTTGGCTTATGAGACTGCCAAGTTCAAGATATCTAAACACTCTTAAAAGTTGGACTTGAAAATTGAAGAGCTAATTGAAGAGCTTTGCCTTTCATTCCAAACAGTCACAAACTTGGTTTAGGTTTGGATTTGCCTCTGGTTTCTACTGCTCAAGTCTCACTCTAGATGTTCAGTTAAGAACCACCTTAATATTTTGGTTGTGGTGCTTCATAAGTAAAAGTAGTTTTCTAATTGGGATTTTGTTAATCATAAGGCATTTTTTTCCTGTAGAGAGATGTACATGTATACATATTCAAGGCAGTACTTTCTCAGAAATAAGTACTGAAATGCTTACTGACTTATAGATATCATGCAGTCAAGTGCAGTCCTCTGTCTCTTACTGATCAGTTACTGATCAAGACAAGAGAAAGGATGAGTTGCACCAATCTGGTCGGACAGGTACGTAGCTTCCTGCGCCCTGAAACTATTTGGGTAATTGAACATTTGGCTCACCTAAGAGTCTATATACTTGCTTGCCTGGTTTTTGTATAACAAAAGAAGATAGAGAGGTCTTCAGAATATCTAATTAGCCCAGTGATTAGAGTATTCAGATGGGACTGATGAGACATTTTTAAATGAAGTTTCCACTGAACAGAAAAGATCAAGTCTGAGAAACTCTCAGACCCAACCTGCTAACTTTAGGCCTGGGGAATGAAAGAGTGAATGTTTCAAGTTCCTGATACAGATAGATATCCATTTATAGGTACGTAAATAATTTTGGACATGGGCTTCTCCAAGCTTGACTTAAATTATTAGACCTCAGCACCAAAGCATTCCTCAACCTACTTGTAGCATCCTAGTTTTGGGCTACTTAGAGATTCAGCTTAGGGTGAGGGCCTGGGCTTTAGACTACAGTGCTGCAAGCTAATGCATTGATACGCAAGATTGTGAAATGGGAGGCTCAACTCTTTCATTATGTAAGAGAAATGCAGCAGTACCTGAGAAAGAGGCAAATGAACAGAAGACTAACAAATGTCTGGACCTGACCATTTATTTGTGGTCTGACGCATAGCTGGTACAAAAAATGTTATACAACTATGGTATCTTGCAACCTAGGAGTAGTTCAGATAGCTTTGTAAGTTACATGGCTTAATACGGAAAACTAAACAGATGCTGCTGATAATAAATTCCTCTCAAGTGTATTTTTCAGTTAGTAAAATTTTCTGATTCAGTTGGTTTCCTACCTATCACCAGTGGATTGGAGGACCCGTTGTGTGTTACTGTACCTAGTGTGTCAGCAATGGCTGGGAAAGAGGAGGGTGCTGGGAAGAGAAATCACTGCCTTTTAAATGAGGATAGTATCAATTTCTGGGCAATATGGTCCCATGCAGAAGAATTTAGTGTCCTCTGGAATCTTAGGCAGGCAACTTAGACTTCTGTCTCCACTGTTGTCACCAATTAGCAAGCAACAGTAAAGGGACTGTATGAGGCTGTAGGACTCATTCTGGTGGTGGTGAAGTACTAGTCTTAAATATTTAAGTGCATTTTCGTTTCTGAGAAGAGTTTATAATGACTAAATCATCGCTACAGATTTTATTATGCTTCTGTCTAACATGGTTTTATACAGTAATGATAAGCATGATGAGAATTTAATGCAACAAGTCAATACAGCAAAGGATTTTCTTCCAGAAGTAAGTGATTGAGAAAAACTTGTGGCAAAACAGTGAATATATTTCCTATTGCAGTGAGATACCTCATTATTTATTTGACCTTTCAAAATTCTAGTTATTTAAAGTTTAATGTAGACTTTAAAAGATGTTCTCATATATGGAAAATATAATGAGATCTAGTAATAACTCTAAAACTTGAGGGAATTTTTAAAGGGTAGAACATACCTCTTAAACCCTGATGACCTTTGAAAATTGAAGAAACCTCTTAAGTGAGCGCACTAAAATCATTGCTGTGAGGTATTGGAGGGGATGATAGTTAAAATTTATTTAATATTAATTTGTGCATGCAAGTTTGGAAAAAAAATATTTTCAAAATGTTTGTTAAGTTTCTTGCATGAAACCTTTAAGGTGTTTTTGTGTTTTTAAGTGCAATGGATTACTCAGGAAATGATTGGATCTCATCTACTGCAAGACTCCTTTTGGGCCACCAGGCATAGAATTTTCATTCCATGTCCTCTTTGAGTAGCACACACATACTTTAACTATATCCTGATTTTCATGTGAAAATGACAACAATTATGGCTCTGTACAAGTAATAGATAGGAGAGTTTTGGGCTCTCAGAGCAAGATCTATTGTTCAATCATATATTTCTTATCTCTTACAATGAAAAGGCAGTTTTCTGTCTCAGTGAAATTGTCTTTAAGGCTGATTGCAGACCATGGCACATGCTATTTTAAACTCGGAAAAAGGTAAACATTCAGATTGTAGTCTTTTAGGCAATTCCACTGATGCCATGTGAGTAACCTATTTTCTAAATTAGGTCAGAATTAATCCCTACTGTAAGGCTTATTCTTCTGTTAAAATTTACTGCTTTAAATATGAATGTTCATGTGTATTGGCTTTTCTTCATCCATTGGAAGTACTTGTTTGATTTCTCTGCATCAGGTAAAAGAAAAAGCTTTCTTCAATTTCCTCCTTAAATTAGAGTATGAACAGATTTAAGCAGTTATAGTGCATATCATGCTCGTTGAGTTTGGGAAGCAACTTTATGATCTATGGTAGACTGTCTCTAAGAGTATGACCTTTTAAAACTTGCTTTCCATTGTCCACTGGCTGAGTAGTCAGGAAGATGGGAAAGTCTCAGCATACCTTGGCTATATCCAGTTCAGTGTTTGGTCAGCCGACAGTTTCAAAAAATTGTGACATTTTCCCCATAAAAATGTATTATATGATTGAGCTGCTTCCTTTTTTCCTCTTTCCAGGTCACATTTACCCTTCTGAGCCATTACAAAAAGATCTGTACTCTGTACTAAGTCTTTATAATCCAAAGCTGCATATGGAATTCCCATAATATTTTGGTACCATCTCCTCTGTAACCTCAAGAGTTCTGACCTTCAGACTTTGTTGGCTGAGATGTCATTCTTTTCTTCACAGTGTGCAACTCATATCATGCCTCATCTCTAATAATTTTGTAAATTATTGCTAGAATTAAAAATCTTAAATATCTATTGTTGCTTCTTTCCTTTTACAGTGTAAACCCTATGTAAATATAAAATAAGAGACAAAATTTGAACCCCAAACATCAGAAACTAAAGTAGATGAAGGGGAAGGCACTTGTTACAGACTACTTACCTGTTCAGCTTCACTGTTCACTGTTTCATTGGATTCAGAATGGTCCAACTCTTTGCAGGGTGAGAGTGACCTGGAGAAGTTGGGGCAGAGGGATGTAAAGCCAGGATGTGCTGCTCTGGAACAGAGCCTACACTGGGCTGTGCTAAATTATATTATAGCATAGAAAAGACCTCCAGGAAATTTTAGTGGAATAAAATTTTGCTAACAGATGCAAAGAAACTGTGCTGCAGAGGACAGTCTTATTGATTTGTTTAGCTGCAGATATGCACACTTAGAAGTAGCCCTTAGTATACAGCTAAAACCGAGCAGTTGATTTAGTAAAATTTTAATTAAGACATAACTACTCTGTGAGTGTTTGACCATAACAGGAGATTATACTCCCTCTGGTATCTGGCTTTAACATTTTAGCTTACATGTCTAGGGCGCTAATGATTTTAAGGAGACTGCTGTGTCCTCTGGGAAGCCTGATCAAAACATTTGTACAACAGTTGCCATTTCAGATGATGAAGCTAATTTAACTTTTTTTTTTTTTTTTTTTCCATTATGGGAATAAACCACCATGGAAATCATGGTATACTCTCATTCTGCTTCTGTGTCCTTTCATCCAAGAGTATCTGTCCCTATTCTTTGTATATTCAACAGGAAATGTCTTCATTATCCCTACATTATTCTACCCAAGTTTCCTCTTGCAGAGGATATAGACTTCTATCTTGTGGATATTCTCTACTACTTTGATCAGGAAAAATACTGTAATCAGAGGCATATTAGCCCTAGTGCTGCCTGTTTTCCATCAGTAAAATTTTGCTGAACAATGGACTATTAATACCTAATAACTTCCTGAAAAGAAAGGATGACTTGATACTGGTTATATTGCCTTGCTCACAAAGCCTAATATTTACATCCAGATATTCATTTAAGAGTCCATTAACTGAGAAATTTGTTTGGACTTTCTCTGTGAGCCTGGAAAGAGATGCATTTATATAATGAGGATCTTGTTACAATTTAATATTTTATAATTTCTGTTGTTTAAAAGGGATTTTTTTTTCTATTTTAGTGTTATGCTTTTAGATTGTCTTGTTTCATTATCCATACCGAATTCTTCACAAGATGGAACAGGTGAAAACCAATCTGGAGTTCAGGTTATTTTTAAGGAGATTTTCAGACGAATCTGCTCCTCTGTCTGGCTCATCTGCTAGTCTCATATTTGCTAGTGCTGGTTGAAAGGGAGGGAGGAGGGACCTACAATGAGGGTAGGCAGAAGGGAAGAACAGCTTCAACTCGTCTTAGTGATCCAGTGGTGAGCCAGTTCTGGAAGCTTACTGAGTAAAAAGCATATAACTGAGAGAGGATGAAGAGTGGAGAGGAAGGGAGGACCAAGAGAGCCCAAAATTTAGGTTTACTTGCATTCTTGTAGAATTGCACCATTAATCTCACCCTGGGACAGTTACAAATTTCAGCTCTGTACATTTTTCAAACAGCAAATCTTAAAATTATCAAAGGGTAGGGTTAGAATACCTCTGTTGACTAAATATAGGAGAAGAGAATGTGGTTTTTGTTTTAAGAACATTTAGTCTTTTGCAGTGCAAAATGCACTTGTGGGGAAGACAGGTTAGAATGCAAGTAAGCTGACGATAGTGAAGAATAATCTTCTGAAAGATTTCAGAATTAAAGAACCATATTTTGTTGATGGACTTTTATTATTGTGCTGAGTTCTGTTAAGGACAATGTATTCACTGTTTTGTTATGAACATGGTCATATCTAAAACTTCCATCTCTCCAAATATCTGGACTTTGGGATATCTTTCTTCCACACCTTTTTCACAGTCTTTTGTTAGCTCAGGTTATACCCAGTAACTGCTTTGGGGCTTATTCTGAGCAGGACTGAGGTGCAGAGCCATTATTTGATGGTAGCGGTATGTATGCTGACAGGGGGATGTATGGGGAGGACATAGAAAGCAAAACACAATTTTCCTCCAATCTGTATTCTCCCTCTGACCTGCATCTGGATTTTTGTTTCTTCTCCGAAAGAGTCTAATTTATTTAAGTTAAAATTTAAGACAAAGATGAATGTGTATAGAAGCAAAAGACATTAATAAGAAGAGGAAAAAAAATCTGCTCCAGATAGTTTAAAATAATTGGTATGATATGTTTGTTTAGAAAATATTCTTCTAACAATTTTACATCTAATTGTAAAATCAATCATTAAATGCAATAAAAGCTCTGGGAATGGTTTCAAAATGAATGATGAATGAAATGAGAGTTCAAAAATAAATAATATTTTGTCAGGAAATGTTAAAAATGTTTTATATATAATAATTAGTTTTACCTTAATTACACCAAAATAGAAGTCATTCAAATTAGTGTGTACTTGAGTGGAAAATAATTGCATTTTAAATTTCATTGAAGAGACCTGGCAAAAAAAATGGTAATTAAAAGCAGTTATCATATAAACAAAAAGCATCAAAGACTGTACACTCTGGATTTTTTATTCCTGGAGTTGAAAGCAAGCTAGGCAGAGTAATGATTGAGATTTATCCTAGATTAGCTGAAACAGAACTGAAAATTAAAAATGTATGTACCATAACTTCAGTATGAAACTCGGATAGAAATCGCAATGTTACTCTCAAGGTGGATTCCTCAAGGCACAATACAGACAAAGCAGCTCTATTGTTTCGCTATGGCTTGAATAATTATTTTCCAACAAATTAAATAGTTATACTCTAGTACTGACTGTATGATGCAGTCTTTTTAGTTCTGTATTTCACTGGATTTTTATATTGTTCTCACTTTCTCTCTTACCTTTTCCAAACCCTTTCGTTCTTTCAACCCGTTTTCCATATATTTTCTTCTTTTATTTCCTTCAGAAGTAAAACCGTCATAAACGGTGCTATTCTGTACGTGCGTACAGATGCTAAACAACAGTCCTCATAGAAGATACAGTACTCTCTCATGTCATTCTCAACCCTCCCTTCCTTTCAAGCACATATTACGAACGTCAAAACCTGAGTTCTGATTATCCTTCATTTTTGTTTTTGTGGTCCTTCCATTAGGAAGGATATTAAGATGAATTTTCTTTTATACACATGTATATAGTTACGTATATGGTTCCTATCTTGACACAGTCACTGTTTTGAAGAGTTCCTGGTCTGTGGAAAAGATTTTAAAGGGGTGTTATTACCCTTATGTTGTAATTGTGAAACTGATACAAAAAGCTCTTGTTCAAGGTTGTGTCAGAGCTAGGAAAGCAAGACCAATTCTTTTGAATCCCATTCTAAAATGAACTTATTTCAGGCCAATGACTTTCTAATCCATACATCTTCTAGACATTACTTGTTGCTAGTTTCCAGAATTCAGTATTTTACTTTCATTTGAAGTGCCCTCAGTGAACTTCTTAAGCCACTGTATGCAGAGCAAGTGGCAGTTTCCTTAGGAAGATAAAAAATGCATTTATTATGTTGAATAAATGAGCAAAAATGAAGTGTAGAGGTAGATCTATTCTTTCCTCATTGAGGATCCCTTTTTCTCTCTCTCACCTCCAGCAGAAACGTGAGGTTGGGTTCTATCACACCACATGAAAGCTGGAAAATTCCAATATATCATACCGTGGTAAGTTCAACTTTTTACTCACTTATTGTTTTTACAGATTAGAAACGGAAAGGCGTAGTGAATACAAATGATGAAACTGATACTTTTCCAGGTTCCACACCAAATAAAATTTTTCTTCCGAATTAATGATAAAAAAAAAATAAAAAAATCTCTGTTTGACTATAAAGGTTGCTACTTTTTAATGCTGCGTGATGTCTGCATTTTTTTCACGAGCTGGATCCAATTTCTTTGGGACTGGTATAAGCTTTTGCCTTGAGAAAAGTGAAGGGTTTTATGCTTGTTGAGCCTGATGACTCTTATTGATTTGATGTCCTCTAGAAATCTCTTCAGAGGAAAATGCTCTCCTTACAGAGGTAGATTAACTGTTTGACCTTTAAACACCGCATGAAAATCAACTCTCTTTTAAACGCAAAAATGTCACCTGGTAATAAAATGGACTTATTAATGTGTTTGGGAGAAAGCTGAAGTTTTTCCTAAGATTGTTGCTAGAGCTTCACTCTATATTCTGCAGCTTGCCTTGTGGCAGATTGTTTCATTATCCGGCAGTATCATTAATCTTTTTTATTATCACCTTAAAAATAAACAAACAATGATTTTGTTGTGTTTGACACGAGTAGTGCATTTTAATTTTGTAGGCTTGTGTTATTGACTTAGAAAAACCCTGTGACGTTTCAGCTTGAAATAGTGACTTACAAATAAGAAAACGTTATTCAGGTGGGGGGAAATGGCATCCGTTGTGCATATTAAACAAAGTGGGTGATTTTTATCTCTTCCACGTGGAGCTGAGTGTTAACTAGGAGACCTGATATTAATTAATTTGAGAAATAATTACTTGTCCTCTGTTTTCCTTTTATGAAAATAATTACGCTGTTCTGTGAGCCACACTGAAAGCGGATGTCTGTAAGGAACCAAAGACATAATCCCGAGTCATACGGTGGAGTTAATTTCAGTAATAATAAATCAAAATTCAGTAGGTTTGATATTCTACCTCTGTGATTTATTTCTTTATAACTTCTCAAAATATTTTTTTCCTTCTTTATTTGTGTATAACAGTTAAAGGTAATAGTGGTGATGGTGATGGATTAATTCAGGCTTTATTAATGGGTTTTATGTGTAATTTTCTTAATTCTAGAGTGTGGAAACATGGACAGATGACAATTTATTGGCATTTATTTCTGCTAGTGTTATAATTTGAAATTAATAGAATAATTGTATACTTACAGAAGGAATAAGTAAGAACTTTTCTGGTGGTGTCTTCACCAAACTTAACGCCACTGGAATGAAGTTTTTTTTGGCGTTTAAAGCCAAGGAGACATTGCAGATCTGGAAAAAAAAACACAAACTAAAGCAAAAACCAGCACACAAATTT
The DNA here is from genome assembly GCF_036417535.1 of Chlamydotis macqueenii. Taxonomy (NCBI): domain Eukaryota; kingdom Metazoa; phylum Chordata; class Aves; order Otidiformes; family Otididae; genus Chlamydotis; species Chlamydotis macqueenii. The sequence continues at coordinate 5,226,623 of NC_141566.1, forward strand.
GTGTGCTACAGACATAGATATACTTGGTCAGTCTTTAGGGATATGCAAAGTAGAGTTATGATGTAAAGCAACAGAATTAGAGAGTAAAGTTTATTTTTAAAGTTTTTAAGCGGAAATCCAAGTGGATATGTCTGTCATTCCTTGACTCATATTTTCAGTTGTTCTGTATTCTCCACTTTTCAGTTAGTGTACTTCAAATATGATAAACTGATATATGCCAGTAAGAAGAAACAGTGATTTAAAATACACACACACACAACACTAGTAAGAAGAGTTATTCAAGAAACAACAGGCACAGTAAAAATTTGTAATGACTATTATTTGATTTGGAGAGTTGCAACATGATTTTTTTGTTTCACAGACTTGGCTTAGTTTAATTAAGCACTAGTAGCATCTTGATGAAGTCTCTATCCCATTGTAAATTATTATAAATTGAGGGCTACTTAGCAATTTTTTTTTCATAGCAGATAGTTTTTTCTTCTTTTTGCCTGAAAATTAAGTATTTACAGAAAAAATTGTATACATAATAAATGTATTTATTTTAAACTGGCTTTCTTAAAGTCTTTTCCTATTTTTAGCCCTGCTCAATTATGATTACTAAAGAAAAGAGGTTCTGGAGACTAGGTTTCTGTAAGAGCTCAGGGCGAAAGCCTCGTATTTTCTTGCTCTTCCTTGGATTTCATCCAAAGCCAATTCTGTTTAATCTGCCTGCTGCTGCTCTGGAAGTGACATCTGTTCAAGTTTACACTCTTTATCATGGCTGACGTGTTGTTTGTGTGTCTGTTTACCCCAAGCCCTTGTTCCAACTGCCTCTTGCAGATAATTTGTGATTTTTTCCTGCAGTCTATCACAGGTTGCTAGGCATTGAATTGCTGCATATGGAGCTTTGCTATTATTTTTTATTTCTTTTCCTCAGCTTTGCAATTATGTTTTGAAGAACAAATGAGAAGTGTAGATGCAACATGTGTATCAAGAAATATACTGAAGAAGGGTAGATAAGAGATGAAGAGGTGTAGGGGATGTGACACATAGGAAATACGAATTTATGATAACCTGATAAGGAATCTAATAAAGTGCGGGCTTTGATATCTATACATCTCTTTTGTAAAAGAAATATTGCTTTGTAATTTTAGCTACAAAAGTAGTCTTAGGCAAACAACTAAATCCAGACCATATTTTTCTGACACGAGGTTCATATTCATTTACATGTAGATAAATATTTTGTATTGTAAGAATAATAATAAAAAAAAAATACTTTAATCTTAAAAGCTTTGAGATGGCCTTTGAATCAGAACAGTTATTCAAAAATATTGAATCTGAATACTTGAATATTCCATGAAGTTTTGGCTAAATGCAGGTTTGTGTTTTCAAATTTTCCCAAAAGTTTTGAGATCATGAAATTACTGTTTAAAATCAAAATCAAATATGAGATTCTCATTTGGTCACCCCAGAAGTGAGATTTAAGATAAATGAGACTTGAAAGGAAGATATGATCTCTCATCTTTATGTTTGTGAAGGCACGAATCTCTGGAACAACACAACTTCAAAACAACATCACTAGCTACCATACGTACTGAAAAATAACCCTGGGACAATTTTAAATTTTGTAATTGTGGGGCATCTCAATATGAGTAAACTACTGGAATGGGGGATGATGGGGAAGTGAGGATCATTGCCCCCTGCCTCTACAAGCTCACAAAAAAAAATAAAAAAATTCTTATTTCACTGTGGTATGTGCTGAAGGAACTAATGTGCTCAAAAGTACAAAAGTAATTTGAATTGAAAACTGATGGAATTTTTGAATATCAGAATGAAAAATTTATAAAGTAAAATCAGCATAATTATCAAGTATTTGGAGCTCAAGTACGTAACAAAAATATCTAGAATGATTTGAAGATATTTTCCCCACATCCTAAACCAGTAAACTCTTCAGTTGAGTTATTGGGGGTTTTTTTGCTTTTTATTCTGATTTTTTTTTTAATTATCTGTGCATAACCAGGACAACTAAAAGCTGAAACATGATTTGATATTTTATATAGATGCTGGATGAAAACTACTTAGTTGTAAATAATTTTTAAAAAGAAAAAAAAATGTGCTGACTTTGATGAATAGAAATAATAAAAACCAGCTTTTTTCTCTTACCTTATCCTACTTTCCTAGAGTTTCAGTAAACCCAGTCTTAATGTAAAAATCTGGTCTGAATTATTTCTAAAAATTGGGATATAGGTGCATTAACTCTTAGAGCAACCCTATTAGGACAGTAAACCAGGGAAACAGCAATGCTCAGAGCATAGTTACTATAGGCACACTGCGTACATGGAGCTGTACGTAGACAAATGGCTCACACACAGATTGACTTGCTCTTTTTAAGATACATCTGTATTGATCGCATCCCGTGCTTCTGCAACATGTGCCTGCTGGCTGACTTGCTAACAAATCCGAGCTGACACACCTTTGAGCCAAATATGCACAGCTGCATGATCCTTCTGTAGATTATGCCTTGCTTCTACTGGATGACAAAAGACTAGTTGAAAGAGACAGTGAAAATATACTGCATAGAGAGAAATTACGTTCTTGTCATCATGTTCCCTTCCTTTGCAGTGTTACTGTCTGCATACTTTAAACAGTGCTCATATGGTACATGCACCTGTGTTGCGTAGGAATTTTTTTTTTTTCTTAATCCCTTCACAGATTTCAAACTTTGTTTCATGATTTGCCCAGAAATACTGTTTCTTGTCATGGTTGGATTCCTGCCTTTATTTCTGTGTAGTAGTCGCTGTCTGTTAGTGCAAAATGAGAACATCTTTCAAGATGTGTTGATGAAAATTGTTGTTGACTATAATTTCTATATCTGCTTTTTCTGGTAATAAACTCTCCATACTTAGACCTGTTGCCAAGAAAGTTCCTACATTCATCAGACTGATGTCTTCCAAAATTCTTGATAAACCACAACAAGGATATTACCATAACGCAGAGGTGTTTCTCAAGGTTTTCTGAAACTCTTTCACTGGAGTTTCTTTCTCTAATGGAGAGCTTCCACTTCCAGAAGCTGTTAAATACAGGGGAAAAAGATGTATTTCCATAGTTGTCTTAGAATATTTTGTGCATAACATGCTCACCTAAATTCAGGCAAGCATTACAAAATACTGAATGCCATGTCATAGAGATCAGAAAGTGATCAGGTGACATTGAAAATAGATAGTCAAGTTATATAAAAACAGGCATAAAAATTTAGTTTGTCTTTGGTCTATTATTTTCGTATTGCTCTAAGATATTATCTTGTTTGTTGTTATTTCAAATCCATGACTGCTTTACTTGTGGTAATACCTCACTCCACTTCTAGAATAATTTGAAGTAAGGTCAATATTTGCTATTCTTTTCTCTTTTCACCTATCCACACATTGTACATGTTTATCGTATGTTTGTGATCATGACAGTTCAGTTGTTTCCTCATGCCATTCCTTCCAAGCTCTACTAAATCTGAGTTACCTAACAATAAGCTATTTGATTTTTTCCCATTTACTATGTATTTATTTTACCACATATATTCAGTTATGTTTGTTGAGTGCTCAGCAAAGGATGGATGTAAAATCCTTACAAGAGCAGTATACAGGAGCTACTGAATTGAGGTTTACACAGTCTGATTATTTGATGAGTTTTACTATGTGAAAATTTACTCTTTCGTAAGTGAGATTTGAAGAACATTATGAGAACAGAGGTTGTATTCATCCCCTATTGTTCTATTTACATTTTCAAAACACTAAAATAACAAAATAATGCCATTCTGGTTATAAAAACTGACTAGAAAAATCCAGCCTTGCTTTGGGCTGTTTTAAGATAAACCAGTGCATAAGATGCAGCTAAGCTTGCTGGTTGACTTCTGTTGGTATGTAGCTATGACTTGGATCTTATTTCATTGGAGATTTCATTCACTAGATGTCTAGAGAGGTAGACATGTTCACACTAGTAATTCAAACCAGTGTTGGTAGTTTTGATCCCAGTAGCTAAGGAGATAACTGTTAACAGAGTTCTCTGCAAGGACGTAATCATAGCACAACTACTCTGTCTCCCTTCAGAAGCTAAGTGGTTTGTAAGCAGAGGAGTGTTTTGCTGGAGCATGTTTTTAGTAGCCTAAATATAAATATTTTCATCCAGAATAACTCCTTCAAGTCAAAACAAATAACATACAACTGACCATCAACAAACCAGTCAAACTGAAATGGAAACATTGAGAGTAGAGACACTTCCCTTTTGCAGCACATTTATCTCTTTTTTTACTAAAATTACTATTTGCCTACTAGTTTACCTAGAAACAATACCAGATTTATGACCTAAGTGTGGGGTTTTTAGCGTAACTGAATTAGAGAGATAACCGACATCTGATTTCTCCGCTGCTTCAAAAACCTGCTGCCTGAACACTTAATGAAGTCCTATTTTGTCAATATACAGATTTAATCAATTTCTCTCTTTTTCTGCATGGCAAGGGTTTGTACTATGTCTGTAAGTTAAATTCCTTGAATACTCTTTTTACAGGTTTTTTTTAATTTTTTTTTTTCTGAAATGGGTTGTAGCATAGGAAGACAGCATGGCCAACTGGATGCATTGTAAGGCAGACAACAGGCTTGAACGCAAACTGGATGTATTTGTAATCACACTGATTACTGTACTCGGTTTTGCTCCTCCTTCTGCTATGTGCTGTCCTTTATATGACACAGAGACCATTTTAATCTTTATTAGTCATTTGCCTTTTAAGCTGACTCTCAGAGTATACTGAATATGTATATATCACTGTCCAGCATGGGATGGGTAGATTTTTATCCTATGTAATTACAACATATTCATATTAGCATTTCTGTCTTATTAATTAAAAGGAATTTCTTCTTATCAGATCTTCCAGATGAGCTGCTTGTGGGAGACAAACACATCTTCAATTTTGCTTTTGCCGTGCAGAAAAATAATTGGTTTTGATTGTTCCATGTTATTTGAGAGAAAATTTTGGAACAAGTTGCCGTCAGCACTGATACGGGGTCAAAGACAGTTGTAGGAAAATGTTAACAGTTTACTAAGTGAACTTTTTTCCCTCCCTTATTATCAATATAGCAGAACTGTTTCACTGAGTTGTTAGGTGATCATCTTCTCAGTCAGACAAATCACCTCACCAATTATAGAGTAAATTTACCACCAGTGGACATGTAAAATAACTACATTTGAAATAGTTACTTGTTTCAAGTTATTGCTCACCTTCCTGTGTTTTATGAAGGTATCTGAGGTACCACTCTTCACCTCTGTGGAGAAGGGTAATTAACTGCAGTCCCCTACTTAGGACAATGTGGCTTTATTATTCTGGCTTGCAATATTTGACCTGCCTAGCATTAAAAAGTAAGCTGTTAGCATAAAAAGAATGTAAATATCTCACATAAAATCAGCTGTTTTCCTGTCACCAGCACTCCAGAAACAGCAAGAGATTCCCCTTGGCCTAAAGCAACCTGCTGCCATCATGCCTTTTAAAGGCTTCGCTGAGCAGCCAAAGGGGGACAGGCTCAGTTAACCATTAATGACAAATGCTCTAAGGAAAAAAAAAAACAACCCAAACATAAAACTAGTTTTTAAGGCTTAAGAGGAACTCAGTGCTTACCTGCACTGTGGCGCAGCTGTAATGCAGCTCAGCACATCAGTGTGTGACGTTAGACTAATGCTGCATTTATTGGTGCGAGGCCTGACTCCATGGTACCAGTCAAACTCCGTTACCTGGGCTTTGGACTCTTTCCATGTGGAACCTGTTCAAGCTGACACGGGCTGGTATGCCAGCTCATTTAGTGTTGGGTTTAATGAGCCTTTTCAGTGCATTTTCTTCTGTCCTGAAATAATCAATTTTATTTGCCTTTCGTGTTATTAATAGATCACAATATTTCTTCTGAAGTCTTATGAGAGTGAACAAAATCAGCGTATTAGGTACATACAAGCTGATGGTTTGGAAGTTTGCTTTTGTGGTTTTCTATTTGCAATTTCCTGGCTAAGCAAAAGGACTTAAGATGGGTAGTACTGTTATTGGACTGTGGTGGGGCAAATGCCAGTTCTGTCAAAGTGGCTGGAAACTGGTGTCCTGTATATATAAAAACATAAAAGTTTATAGTGTTCACCTCAGATGGGTTTGTGACCAAATCCTTCCCCCCACCCCCACTGAAATTTATTGAATAAATTTATTACATGTTAGACATATGCTAATATGGAACAAGCAAAACATAATTGCACCTGATGGCTCTTAGTTGAATAGATGTATGCGAGAATGATTTTCATTTTCTTCTTTTAAAATTATGCCAACTATTGTGGAACAGTTGCTAAGATTACATACTGCAACTTCAAATTCCACCTACAAGTGAAAATGTACCCTCTGGTACTTTAGTCATAGAGATCCATACCTGATTCTTCTTTATTTTTCCATGGCAGCAAGAGTTGCACATACAAGTATTGCCAGGATACATTTCAGTTCAATCATTGACATTTATGGGAATAGATTCATTAAGACTAAATTTTTAGTCATTAATCAGTATTTTGAAACCTTCTCCTCTAAAATTAACCTTTTTCATTGAAGCAGAATGTGAAATTTAAAAATTGGTGAGCTCACTATACTGAATAACTTTTCAGTTAGGTTTTTTTTTAATTGCTATAATGAAATGAATTTAATTGATTTTTTTTTTTTATATATTAAAGACTTCAAATGGAAGCTCAATGTATGAAGAATAGCACTTGTATTTCTAGAAGAAACAGAGCCAGACTTGTGTTAAGTCACATACTCTCAGTTTAGTGTCTTTTCAGTGACCACACAATGCAAACTACCTTGGTAAAGTACTATTAGTGTCCACTGTTTCCTTATAGTTTCCATTGTTTCATTTTTTATGTTATGTTTAGCTTTCAAGATTAAAGGTAGTCTTTTTCATCTTTCTGTCATCTCTTCCTAAGCGGAGGGGAAATTGGAGCAGACAGCTTTAATAACTTAACATACAGTAAGGAAGCTAGGCACAGGCAGAATATAAAAAAGCAATCTAAAATTCAGCACCCTAAGTGCCTGAAGCTTGAAAATGGCTAAGGTCTTATAACTTAATAATATCTTTTTGGAATCATATTTTGGACTAAATATAAGGGAGGAAACACAGCTTGAGATTGGTGATAGAGTGTATTGCTCTGTGGAGGATAGTCTGTTACTTATTCATTACAATGCAGTCTGCACGGCAGTGAAAATAGATGTAAATTAGCATTTCTGGATTATTTAGCATTTAGTTCATGATAGCTTAGATCAATAATTAAAAGACATATTTTTTCCTATTATTAAATTTTTTTCTATATCCTTTACTAAACCCCAATAATGGATCTTATTAAAAAAAAAAAACAAAACAAACAAAAAAAAAAAAAAACAAAACCAAAAAAAACCCCAGAAACTTGCTTAAGTAAAAACTGAAATTTGCATTGGGCCACTATGTAGTAACTGAAAATATCAATTAACAGCTGCTTGATTAATTTTTTTAGTTGTCTTTTTATCAAAATGTTATGGTCAGCCCTTATGTCATCCAAGCTGGTTGCCTAGGTAAAGCAGTCACGCAATTGGGCAGCCCTCGGAGGATGACCTTGTCTTGCACCTCAGGTTAGTTGGCCTGCATCAAAGATGAGTTATAGAGACCTAGAAAAGGTAGTTTCAACTACTGCTGAACTTCTAAAAAAAAAAAAACAAACCCAAGCCTTGTAGAGTAGCTGAAAGTACTCACAAATCCATGTTAAATTTGTTAAACTCTTTCAACCAAAAGGGGAGGGAAAAGAATGCAAAGTATTTAATTTTTCCCTTAAAATTTAAAAATTTTATTTCAGAAAGGCTGTGGTGGTTTTTTTCCACAGTTTTAAAATGAAGCTTTTTTTTTTTTTTTTTTTTTTTTGAAAGAAGCACTTAGAAACCTGTTTAAGTTAAAAACATTTTAAAGAGTATTATATTACAGAAATATGCAACAAAACCTTATGCTAGAGATAAATATCTTGATTTTGGCCAATCTAATCAGTTCTTTAATGTTTTATGTACTCAAAGGTTAACATCTCTGGGATTCTTGAACCCAGTCTCCCATCCAAAGAGTTTTAACTTCTAGATGACTTGCAGTGACCATTGGAAAAGATAGGTGCTTTTTTTCCTTCTAATATAAATTGTAGTTTTCTGCTCACACAAACCCCTTGGATTAATGATGTTTTACGAGTAAATATCAGTATGCAAAATGTTTGAGAGGCGTGACATGTCTCCCATTCCGCACTGGGTATTCAGGGATAGTTCCATGTCTCTATCGCCTCAGGTCTGTGAACATAGAATGGAGAAACAGTTTTGTAGAACAGTTGATACCAATAAGGAGTGTTTAAATGCCCAACTGTCTCTGACAGTTACTCACTACTATGTGTGTGTTTGGGGTATCTGATTTTTTAATTTTTTTTTTTCCCTACTGAATAGACTTCTCCTTTTAAGCTGCTCTGCATCAAATAAAACATAAATGTTTCATTTTTACAACGTTCTTTCCTAAAAACAGAGAGAAACATAAGCAACCTGTACTTGATGAAAGAAGTTTAAAAATTCAAATAAATTTTTGAGAAAATTAAACTATATGTTATTTTACAATCTGTTACGATCATTCTTCTCTTTCAGAGACATTTGTAAGAACAATTTATTACAACTTTTATTTATAGTCTCCAAAGTCCTTGAAAATCAACATTTATTTCCAGTGGGTTTGGTTTTGTTTTTTATTACAGTTGCCATAAAATCTGTATGCTTTTTCTTAAATTTGAAAAAAGGCCTTTTTATATTATGCTTTTGGCTAGAAATAAGACTGATGCTCAGCCTTCTATAGAGGGATTTGAAAGTACTGCAACACTGTAAATTTACTAACTGTAGCAAAATAAACTTACGTTGCAAAATTGTCAAATTTTCAAGTGAACTTCTGGCAAATAACTGTGAAAGAATGTGAATGGAATCCTCAGTTGTAGTCTTTTGCTTGATTAGCATTTTACTTAGAAAACTTGATGTGACTCCAGAGCACCAGTTTTTACTATGTAAATAATTATAACGCATTTTTTATCAAGCGTTTCTGATGTCACAGAATGCAAGACTGGCAAAGTTCCACTTGTACGTTTGAAGAGAATCAGCTTAGTTTATTTTTCAGATTTTTCCTGCAATGAACTTTGCAATGTGCCATCCCCTTATCAAGTTCGTTAGAAATTTGTTCGTACAAATGAATACTCAGGTTCCCACTTGTAGCACTGGCCACCACCAGGAAACTTAAGGTTAAGTAGTTGATTTTTTCAATGATTGTGTATTGAATTAAGTATCTGAGAGAAATGCACCTTCTTCACACAAGTAGACTCTGCCTAACTGAAGAAATGTAAAGTTCTGAAGGATACTAGGATAAGATTGAAAATATGTAATAAGAGCTAATTTTTAATAGGCAAATCAATTCTTTAAAATACTGGATATGTCCTGTATTATCCAGAACCCATCATCAAGGTTCTACTAACTTCAGCTGAGCCTCATGAAAACACTTGAGAGAAATGACTCAATTTCTGAATTACTTACTGCAAATGAAAGCTATCAACTCCTCCTTCACTGTTTAGTTTATACTTTTATTTAATATTGAAAGTTGATACACTGCTGGAATACATATTTTGTTTCTGTCCTCTGAAATGTTACAGTTATAATTCCAAACATTTCAGCATACGACAAGGTAAATATGATTTACCTTCTTGTGATAGTTTAAGTATTATATCATTGGCAGTTAAAAATTTCATTAAGACTACTTTTGGAATAATTTACCTAGGAGTGGTTTTTAATCTTGTAGTTTTTTTTAAAAAAAAAACATTATTTCTGAATATATATTAAATAATATCACTTTACCTGAATTTATCAAGTACATATATAATGGCAATAAGCAAGAATATTAATTTTAAGCATCGTACATCCTAATTTCAAAAGTTATATCCACACTGTATTGTTAAAGATGGGGATACAAAGAAGTAAAGGGCATGGTTTATATATGCAATTATTCAGAAAATTCAGCAACTAGAAGGGAAACTTGTTTAACCTTACTCAATCCAGTCTTTGACTGTAAGAAAAGAGTAAACTACCTAAGCTACTGTAAAAAGGATACAATGATGTCCTCTAAATCAAGAAGTCAATCTGAAGTGTCCACATAAATCTTTACTACATGTGTATTTCCGCAGTCGTGTCACCAAGACCAAGTTCCATTTAAACCTGATCCAACATGTGAAAAGGATGCAAGAAATAGTTACTGGAACTCATACTGTGTTGGAAAAACAACAAAGATGAGAAGTGCCTGCAGCTGAGTTTGTTTATCATTGACTTTCCTATGTATTTAATGACACTAATGTTCAAAGGAAATGAATTATCAAAGATATGGATTTTGTATGCATGTAAAAGTGAATGAAGTTGAGGGACAAATGTTTTCACATGAAAAGGTTTGGAATGAACTAGGAAAAGAGTGAAAAACAAACTGAAAAATAGTTTTTCAACCATTACTCTCATTAATAAATTTGAAGACCTTATTTCATTTAATATTGAACTGGATGACTTTGTTAAACTTGAAATATTTTAAAATAGACACTTTTTAATAATGACTTCAGAAGATGAACTAAAACTTTATGATTAAAAAGAACTCTAGCCCTTTCATTTAACTTTAAATGTTGAAAACTTAAAAAGCTTTAAATATATATTTTAGGACTTCATAGATTAATGAAGTTTAATTGAAATTATTTTCTTTCTTGCATATTAGTGGTATCTAAATCTAACCTGGCTTGAACTGTTTATTATGAATTCACATGTTACATACTTAGGTGTTCCACACAATCTATTGAGAGTATTTGATGGGAGGGTACAGATGCAGTTTTAGATATTATAAGATTAGGTGACTTGTGAAATCTCATTCACTCTAAGGTGTCTGCTCAAGACCAGAACTTAAATTAATGGAAACTGTGTTGACTATTTCCATCATCCTAAGCAGAAGTTTATTAAGTCCTAAGAGTAATACTAATTGTTAATCGATTTCAATTTTGCTTGATTAATTTCATTTTTCAGTAGGTGCTCTATTCTTGTTCCCTTTCTTTTTCTTTGCAAATGTGTTTTTAATTTGCAGTCTCATTGACCATGTTAAGCTGTCTTCATAGTATAGGCAGTTAATACCTCACCGGTTCCTCAATAAATCAATCAAACCATCTATTCCACTTATTTTATACTACGTAGTAATTTGCTTTAGTTTAAACAACTAATTTCATTAACTGGAAGCCATTTGTTCACGAGCCTTACTGCTGTATAGCACAAAGTGAAACCAATGCACCGGATAAACACATCAAACTCTGCAGTGCAGAGGAAGTAAGTGAGAATCTAAATATTTTAGAACTCCGTAATGCAGTTGCCATCAGACTCTCAGTGTCTCTGAAAAAAAAAATTGTGCATTAGTGAGTATTTATTTCCTTTCATGACTGCTTAGTCCAAAATAGGTTTTTAAGAATCTGAGTGTAACCTACAATCTTGTGATTTCCAGATTTGTGACTATGCCAAATTGCTGTGTCACAAACTGGAGTCTGCTGAGTGACGACTGTAGAATTTCTGCGTCACATCTTTAGATGTTTCCATGTGAGAGTGACTGAGAGTAATTTTTACGTACTTTGTTTCTAAATGTCAAAACTGATTCTGTGATGATTTGTAAATCTTCAGTTCTTCTGTTAGAGAAGCTGGTTCCAAAGAGAGAAACCTTTTGACCATATCATTCTTAAAATAATTAGTTTTATATCATGCTAAACTCAAAACTCAAGGAAAAAAAATTTAAAATGTTGAGGAAAAACAAGAATCACGGAAAATGCTGAAAGGCTGGAATTTTTCTAGTGGTGATTTTATGCTTTGCCTTTTTGTTCATCTATGCTGTTGTCTCTTAAAGGCTGATACTCCACAGATACGCCTGGGAAGTGTTTGATTTACCACAGAACTCATACTGTCTCTGGATGCAGTGGTATTGCTGCCACCTGTCTCTCGTGTCTTGTCCCCCTGACTTTGCAAATTTGCTTTGTCTGATCTCACTAGATGCAAGTTGTACAGAATGTAAGTGAAGCTATCTGAATGCTAATCTGCTTTTGTCTGATCTCTTTTAAAACTGCAGCTCCGTTCATCACACTCAATGGTGTCACAGTTGCTGTCCCAATAAGGTTAAGTTTTTATTTTGCTTTCAAGAGTATTCTCCAACACCCTTGCAGATAAATGGAAAATTATTCGATATCCAACTTAATGCCGCTACATAAGCATTATAATTCTGTCCAATAAGTCTTTACCATTGTTACAAATGACGGCAACATCACAAATGGATGCTTTTTTGTCAGTTTATCTGTTTTATGTCTGATTACTTCACACAGCAACTAAGGAGAGAGAAATGTTTTGAAAAAAATGTGTTTGTAAGATCATAAAATTCATCAGAATAAGTCAAGGGCAGATGTGGTGTTTGAAACTACTTTTAATTTTCTTTTTAACTGACTAGATGTAAATGTGAAAATGTCTCATTAAAGAAAAGCACAGTAAGTCATTAGCAAAAAAAAAGCAGCAGAATTGAAATTCACTTACTCCTCCTATTGTTTCCTATATTCTTTTTTTTTTCTTTGTCTGTCTTGTTGTGATGAGTACAAAAAAAGTACAGCCTAATTAAAGCTGAAACTATGTGAAGTTTCCAGGAGTGCATTTCCACATGATCTGTAATGTTGTTGGGATTCTCTTAGCTAGTGTAATAATATTTATATCAGATAAAGCCTATTTTGGTTTTATTTTTTTAACAGGATTTTACCATGACTAATATGTGTTAAAGATTGTATGTAATGCTGTATTTCCTAAAGCTTAGGAAGTACTGCCTTAGCTCCTGTGCCAGGAGTGCTTAGGAATTTCAAGTCATTTTTCAGTCCTGTGGCCTATGGAGAAGGGAAAGAGTCTGGTTTGGGCCAGAAACTGCAACATGGCATGTGTCTTCAATTATGCAATTAAAGTTTATTTTGTATCCTGAAGACAGCAAACAACACAATTTAAGAATTTACTTTATTTAATGACTAGAAATAATTGGAAAAGGAGTCTTTATCCTTGGAAAGTTTCCACTTCTCAATGAAAGTCCAAACGTGTCAACAACTTGTGGCACAAAACTTTGGAAATATTGCTGTAACTTTTACAGATATTGATAGGTAAATTTGATAAACAGTACACTCTACAAAGCATAGCGCAGAGCAGAAAATCAAAGTGGGAAAAAACGACATGAGAGTGTATCAAATGTACAAAGAAAAGTACTTCAAATTTTTGTGGGAACATTCAGTTTCTGAACATCTGATTTCTCAATTTTGTCTTTAAAGAGAACTGCAGGTACTTGTGCAAATCTAACTTTTTAGACACATTTCTATAATACATTTTATTATATATTTTTAAATCTCTTTTTAGAGGATAAATTCCTTACAAGTTGTTTCTGCCTAATGATGAAGCATAAATGACATCAGTAATGAAATATTAGCCAAAGGGGACCAAACATGTTTCTTGCAGATCATCTCATTAGCTTGTTTGCAAAATATGTTCACAAGAGTGAAATTGCAGCACGTGACTCGCTGTAGTGACAAACATCTGTTGTCTTAACTCAAAAGGTCTTTTGGGAGTGGGTAAAGACAAACAGTTCTTATTTAATCATGTTAAATGTAACCTGAGAGACATTTTTTGTCATCTGTGGTCTTGTCCTGATCTGCTCTTGCTCCTTAAAAATTACTTATGGGGTTAGGTTTCTCTTTGAAGTTGCATGGTCTTTTAGGAAAAGAATGATTTCCATCTGCTTTGCAATGATTCCAAATGTGGCAGTTGCTGATCATCAGACAAAACCAACCAACCAGCCAAATTTGTCTGTACTCCAGAAAAACACCCAAAGGACTCAGCTGTCCTATCTTAAAAACAAAGAAATATGGTACTTCGAGAAGACAACGTAGATGAATTAAACTTAGCTAAAGTTTTAAAACCATTCATAATTGATGCCAATAAAAAGGAGACAAATGGATTGAATGCGTTTTCTATGCTTCCAAGTAATCTACTGTTTTCCACTCCTGAACAAAAGGATATGTTCAACTACTTGAATATGTTTCAAATTGCTGTCTACCATGGCAATATAAATTAATTGTGCCAACTGAACAGGATTAATGTTTTGTCAAAATAAAATACATTCTCCTAGTTACTAAAGAAATCATGTTTCTAATGACTGTGAGCTGTGGTGTCCCTGTTACCAGTGAAACATCAGGATCTCATCACGTGTGTGACTCCTAGATTTTTTTAAATTTGCGCATTCAGCATTTGGTGTTATAAAAGTTGTAGGTGGGATTTCACCCAGTAGATTAAGTACTAGCAGTTGTTTGCCACACACTTTGTATTAAGTGAAGGTGTTCATCTCTCGGATTTTTTTTTTTAAGTGTAGCGAAATTGCAAAGGTCTCTTTCAGGATTCTCTGTATTAATTTTTCACGGGAGCATAGCGATCTGTTCCTAACTGAAATGACACTCTGCCTCTCCCCAAACCTGGTAAACCTTGCAAGAGTGCTATGTGTTATAACAAGAGACATTTATCTGGAATACTACCTGGAAACAATAGGATGCTGGACAAATTTATCTGTCCTAAAGATGCATGGGGATCTTGCGTACCCGTTCTCTGTCCTGCCCCATCATTCCCTGTTTTCTATTCTGTCCATAAATCATGTGCTGCAAAATAGAGACAAGTCTTTGCATTTGCTGTATTCATGATGCCACTTGGAGCTTACAGTTTTTACTATTTGTTTTTGTCTTCATGTACCATTTTGTAACCAGGTATCTACTTTTAAATATATTTTGCCTGTCATGCTTTAGGTAGAGTGGGGTTACCACATGCTTTTTCTCCAAGATTTTGAAAACTTGTGTATAGTTTAAGACAAGAACTGTATGGATCATTTAGTAAGATCTTGTAGTAGCTGTGATGTAATGGACTTTTATAATTTTCACCAAAGCTATCTTGATTTGTTGAACTGGACCTCAGACTCACAAATATTTGTTGGGCAGATCATTTACAATAATTCACTGCTCTGTGAAGGACTAGATTCAGAGAGATGTTTTCATTTTCCTATTTTATTCTTTCTTTTGCTTGTAGAAGATACATCAGAAGAATTACTATTCTTTCTTTGCTTTTTCTTCTTTTTTAGACCATCATTTTCTTCATTAACAGATCAGGTCACTGAAGCGAAGTAGGTTAAATGACTTGCCAAAATAATAAACCAAATTACTGCCAGAACTGGCGGGCACTGAGGGGTTCTGTGAGCTGGCACCTGCAGCCACTAGGCACAGCTGTCATCTTCTTATTGTACAGAATCAGAAGATACAGAGCTTTAGAAATACAGAGAAGAGCTGGACGGTTATTTAAATATTTTAATTGCAGAGTTTCATTTGCTGCTTTGCTTAATCCTACTTTCATCTTAAATGGCTCATCAAAGCCTTAGATTTTTATTGTATATGCATATTTAAGGACATTTGAAAAGTCATAGCAGTCAGGTAAAGTCCCTAGTGACTGAAGAAATTGAACACATTTTTAAGAAGGGTAGAAAAGAGGACCCTGGGAACTACCAACCTGTCAGCCTCACCTCTGTGCCTGGGAAGGTCATGGAAGAACAGATTCTCCTAGGAGCTGTGCTGAGGCACATAGAGGACAAGGAGGTGATTCAACAGCCAGCATGGCTTCACCAAGGGCAAGTCTTGCCTGACCAACCCAGTGGCCTTCTGTGGTGGAATAACTGCATCAGTGGACAGAGGAAGAGGTATGAATGACATCCATCTGGACTTCCGTAAGGCATTGACACAATTTCCCACAACATCCTTCTCTCTAAATTGGAGAGATATGGATTTGATGGATGGTCTATTTGGTGAATGAGGAATTGGTTGGATGGTCACAGCTAGAGAGTAGTGGTCAATGGCTCAATGTCCAGATGGAGATCGATGACGAGTGGTGTCCCTCAGAGATCCATACTGAGACCAATACTGTTTAATATCTTCATCAATGACATAGACAGTGGGATCAAGTGCACCCTCAGCAAGTTTGCAGATAACACTAAGCTGAGTGTTGCAACCGACATGCCTAAGGAATGGGATGCCATTCAGAGGGACCTGGACAATCTTGAGAAGTTGGCCCATGTGAACCTCACGAGGTTCGACAAGGCCAAGTGCAAGGTCCTGCCCCTGGGTTGTGGGCAACACTCAGTATCAATACAGGCTGAGGGATGAAGGGATTGAGAGAAGCCCAGCAGAGAAGGGCTTGGGGGTACTGGTGGATGAAAATCTGTATGTGAGCTGGCAATGTGCGCTTGCATCACAGAAGGGCAACTGTATCCTGGGCTGGATAACCTAGTAAAGCAGGTCCAGTGAAGGGCCACAAAAATGTGGCTGGAGCACCTCCCCTGTGAGGACAGGCTGAGAGAGCTGGGGTTGTTCAGATAGGAGAAGAGACGACTCCGGAGAGACATTATTATGGCCTTGCAGTACCTAAAGAGGGCTTGCAAGAAACACGGGGACAGACTTTTTTAGTAGGGCCTGTAGTAATAGAACAAGGGGTAATGGTTTTAAACTAAAAAAGGGAAGAAATGTTTTACAATGAGGGTGGTGGCACACTGGCCCAGGTTGCCCAGAGAGGTGGTGGATTCCCCATCCCTGGAAACATTCAAGGCCAGGTTGAACAGGGCTCTGAGCAACCTGATCTGGTTGGACATGTCCTGCTCCTTGCAGAAGGGTTGGATTGGATGGGCTTTAAAGGTCCCTTCCAGCTCAAGCTATTCTATAATTCATGATTGTTCTTTAACCTTTGTGAATATGTTTACTTTCAGTTATAGTGTAGCCATTTTTAGAAATTTTACCCTGATTAAATAGTTGTGATGGAGATGCAAGAATAAAATGCCTTTCCTTACACTTCATCCCACCCCAGGAAAAAAAAAAAATCTACTTTAGACTTAATATGCAAAGTATGGTTCTAGATACAAAACCAAAACTCTTTTCCCCTCTGCTTTCAGGTCCTGAGGTGTTTAGGATAATGAATTGTGACTTGGACACTGCAGGGAGCTTAGTTTACAAAATGTGGATATAGGTTTGAATCCCCTTTCCATACAATAAGTACATAATGACTGTTTTTGTAGAGAGGAAGAAGCAAAATATTTGGCACAAACCCTTGAGTCTGGAATATTACTTCACATATTAATTTCACCCTGGTTAATTCAATGATAAAGTTAGTTTTGCTGTAATTGTATTTAGGAGCGACATTTTTTATGAGTAAGCAGGCTGTGTCCATTAACTAGGCACTTGATGTATTCCAGAAGTTTTATTAGGAGATTAAAGAATAAATCATTTTTAGTGGTTGTAACTAAACTCCAGAGGAAAATTCATACATGAGCAGCAACTTACTGCTTCTCTCTCCTGTAAATATCTTTGTGTTCGTCCAGCTGCCCATGCTAAATAAGACAACGGTTACCTTCCAATATTAAGTAGTTAAAAAAAAAACCTAAGTAAATTATCCTGAAAAGATGTCTAAGATACTATAAGGAGTTAAACATGAGGTTTTCAAATAGCAGTTTCCATTGTCTTGAGTGGGAGTTACGTACACTGGACTGAGAGGACTGATTTGACATTGCTTGAGTTGTTAGATGGTTCAGTGTCAGTAAAATTACTGTCCCTGTTCTGCAAATTAATAAGCCAGATCTTAGAGGATTTGAAGTTAAAATATTAAGAAGAGTAAAATGTTTTTTAGTATCTGCGTGTTGTTATAGGAGCTCAGAACTTTCTCAAAATCAGTGAGATGCTTATTCTGAGAGTTTGTGCTGATTAAGCTTTTCAGTATCTCATAGGTAATTAACAGCATGGCCTTGCTTTGAAATCTGGCTTATCCTTTATTCAGTGAACTGCATTTCCAGTGCTGTTTTCATGTTCAATCAGATAGTTTCAACAGAACATTTTTGAAAGCAGGTTCTTCCCCAGCTGTCCTCAATTTGGATTGATGCTGAGGGGTAATGATTTTAAAATAAAGAGAGGCAGATTCAGATTAGACATTAGGAAAAAATTTCTAACAGTGAGGGTGGTGGCACACTGGCCCAGGTTGCCCAGAGAGGTGGTGGATGCCCCATCCCTGTAAACACTCAAGGCCAGGTTGGACTGGGCTCTGAGTGACCTGATCAGGTTGGAGATGCCCCTGCTCCTTGCAAGAGGTTTGCACTGGATGGCCTTTGAAGGTCCCTTCCAACCCTAACTATTCTATGGTTCTATGATACTATGACTCAGATCCACTCTCACCAGTGACCACTGCTTTCTCTGCAATTGATATCATCCTTCCCAAGATGGCCACGCTTAGCCAAGATTCTTCTTGCCATATACTGCCTCTTTTAACTTGTTTGGTTGATTGGTTTGGTTTTGTTTTGTTTTTGTTTTTATGAGACTGGAGAAGGCCAGTTAGAAGGCCCGGGAGATAAATCTTGAAGCAAGGGAGCTGTTAAGTTGAAGCACTGTTCTCAGAAAGGGAACAAAACAACTCAGCAACTCAGAGCCAACTCCCTCTGTTTCTCTCCTTGTGAATAATGCATCATTCCATCAAGAAAGTTGCTCCTACTCAGCTCATACTGAGTGGCAATAGTGTATTACCTACAATTGGAAAGCTGTCCAAGGAACACAGAAATGTAGGAGAAACATTTTTTTCTTCTCTCCACGTACAGTCAGCAGCCTGTAACCCTAGGGAATATTTGATTTGATGCAGCACCACAAAGCTTGTATTTGACTGGAGTGCAGACTGTACCTCACGGTGCTGGATATATGGCAATGCACTTCAGATATGGTGTCTTTGAGACTAAATCTTACCATTACTAACTTATAAGATAAGTAAGCTCTTTATTTCAAAGAAAATATGCTTATAAATAAACCGTAGTGTTAACAGCTGCTATTCGTTGTATTAGTTGTATGTATTACTATTGTCGTCATGGAAAGAATCAAGTTATTTAGATGCCTTTTGAGTTGAGTTTAGGATATACTGGTGTAACTACCTGTCATGAAATATTCCAGTAGGCAGAGACTTCATCTGAAATGAGTAGGTGATACATATCATAGTGTGCACAGGAATCCTGTTGTTTGTTTAGTCCAGGCTGGGGATTATGTTGGAACTCCCTCCTGGGCACTCAGGTTTGTTTCTTCTGGATGCTCAGTGGGAGACAAGAGGGATTAGAAGGGAGTCTTGATATTCACTCCATGTGTGAGGTTAAAAATTACTCAGAAGGAAAGCCATAGATAGATTTCCCACTGTAGATATAGTTTAAAAGACATTAAGGAGTCAATAAAAAATAAAGCATTATGTTTTCAAAGTTAAGGTAATAGGTTTGGGAAGACTACTTGTATTTGGGGCATGTGTGATGTAGAACAATTTGAAGTACATGTAGTTATACTAGAATTGTCACAAAGAAAGCTACTTATAAAAATTAATAAGTCTAAAAAGACTTGATTTTTGAGCTCATTGAAATTCAATTAGACCACTCGTCAGCAGAAAAATTTCAGCTTGAGATCCTTGAGAAGTTGAAGTTATCCTTGAAATTCTGTGACACACAACTACCGTTCTTCATTAGCCAGCTGATAGATTAATTAATCATGGTAACCCAGCTGGATATTGCGACATTTTCAAACAGAACAAAAAATCCCGTGTAAGTATCAGTTAGATTTTGAGTATTAACGCTGAAGGAGAGTGGTGTTATGTTGTTAAGCAACAGTTAACAGAGGTTTTATTGTTATCCCACTTCCACCAGATTTGCACCAGTGCAGAAGTAGTACTTCAAGGGCAACTAGTTTTCCCAGTGCACAGACATTATTGCACTTACAGAGAATTTCTCTAATACCTTTAGTACCTTGTGAATGCATAAATTCTGATTATTATATTTAGAAACCTTTCTTTCTATATTACTTTTTCATTTTCCTTGCAGAGTAAAACATTACTATATTTGTAGCCACATAGTAAATGCCTCTTTTTACAGTTGGATACTGTTCAGGTACAAGCCTGAATCAAGCATCATAGTTTCACTCTGCCTGTATTTTTCAGTAGAGTTTTTCAATATGTAGCACATCTTTCAGAACTGTTACTGTGGGTCATAATCGTTAATGGTCCTGAACCATTCTGCGTAGGTAGCTGCTGGCCTGAATGGATCAGCCTTCATCTTCTGGTATTTATTATATGTATTAAATCTCAATGACTAACACTACCTTCATCTTAAATTCTCTTCTCTTAATGGTAGATCCTTGTGTGCCTGTGAGGCACCCCTCAGGTGTAGGTTTGTAGCTAACAGTCATTTAGAGATCAGGTGCATGCCCCTACTAAGCATAGGTTGATCACAAAAAAAAAAAAGTCTGTATTAATTTGAGATTATCCATTGGTAAGTATAAGTGTACTGCCCTCAAGAAGAAGTTATGATGATGTGAGTTGCAGTTTAGTGTTTTCAGAATTGAAATTATCAAGGTGTCACAATGCCACCAAATGATTGTAAAACAAAAGCTAAATTATTAAAAATCCTTTTGAAGTTTGGTAAAAATAGCAATGATACAAGAGTTTTATAAATTATATATATATATATATATGTAATGGAAAGAAATGTCCACCCAGACTATGTAACACTTTGGTCAGTCCTTTCCCCCTCCACATTCCCATGACTAAATCAATATTGGACCAGAATCTTGACAAATCTTTGTTTTTAAATCAGGAACTGACAAAAACAGTGAGAATGATCTTTCTTGTAAATTCTTTATAGGGAGAAAACATTTGATTGCAATCCTTAAGGGCTGGTCCAAGAATGAGGAGCAAGGCTCAGTTAGTGCAGCCTTAGTCAGCGGCACCTGCTGGTATTAGCAGAAATACGTTTTGACCAGTAAAATAAAAATGTTTGATGTTGATTCTAATGCTTTCAGAGCAAGGTTACACGGATTGAGTAAGACACAGCAAAAAGAACACACTGCCAGAGATGATCAATAACATTTTTCTACTTAAAATGTGTTTTACTCTGTTAAAAGCGGTCTCGATACAGATTGACTGCTGAGATCGCTCACCACGAGTTTTTTGAGTGATGACTTGAGCACTGTATGTTCTAAAGTATGTTGGCCTAGGCATGAGAATCATAGAATCATAGAATGGTTAGGGTTGGAAGGGACCTTCAGAGGTCATCCTCCCTACAAGGAGCAGGGACATCCCCAACTAGATCAGGTTGCTCAGAGCCTCATCCAGCCTGGCCTTGAACGTTTCCAGAGATGGGGCCTCCACCACCTTTCTGGGCAACCTGTTCCAGTGTTCTATAACTCGCATCGTAAAAAATTTTTTTCCTAATTTCTAATCTAAATCTACCCCCCTCTATTTTAAAACCATTACCCCTCGTCCTATTGCAACAGGCCCTACTAAACAGCCTTTCCCCATCTTTCTTGTAGGCCCCCTTGAGGTACTGGAAGACCGCTATCAGGTCTCCCCGGAGCCTCCTCTTCTCCAGGCTGAACAGCCCCAACTCTCTCAGCCTGTCCTCATAAGAGAGGTGCTCCAGCCCTTTTATCATCTTCGTGGCCCTCCTCTGGACCTTCTCCAACTGGTCCATGTCCTTCTTGTGTTGGGGGCTCCAGAACTGGACACAGTACTCCAGGTGGGGTCTCACCAGCGCAGAGTAGAGGGGGAGAATCACCTCCCTTGACCTGCTGGCCACATTTCTCTTGATGCAGCCCAGGATGCGGTTGGCCTTCTGGGCCGCAAAGGTGCATTGCCGGCTCATGTTGAGCCGGAGGAGTAGATTGGCCCTTGTGTGATGCAGATGAGAAGCATCTTGTCTTTATGACCTGCTTATGTGTGTCTGTGTGTCTTTATAGCCTTCCCCACCATTTCAGTTAATGCATGATACAGTTCAGAGGGAGTGACTTTGGTATCTTAAGTCCTTCATGGACTCCATCCTACTTTCTTCACAATTGCTGGTGTAGATCAAAAGGTGCTTGAAGGAGCAGTAATTCAGCTTCTCTGCTTTCCAGACTTTGGGAGTCCTACTTTTCTCCTCTAGGACATAATTATTCATCGATCTATCACTGCTCCTGGAGCATTCCTGTGGGAGTGTTAGCAAGCTAACTGTGTGTGAAGTGTGGTGCCCATTGTCCATTGAAAATTTTGCCAGCAGAAAGACTTGAGGATTAATTTAGATGTGTTCTCTTTTACAAACCAAGAGCGAAGTTGTGGGGCTTTCATTATTTCACTGTTTGGTTCCAGAGGAAAGTATGACTTAAATGTTTTGGGCTTATTACTGTTATAATAATAACTTAGTCTGTTTCTTAAAAAAAAAAGTTAACTTAAACAAACGTTTATATACCAACACTGTAATTGCAGAAATAGTGGGCTGCTGATAATATTATCCTCTTTCTAACAAGTTTTGGTTAATTCAAACTTCTTTGCTTTAGAAAAGCTTTTCCTTTGATGTATTCAAATTGACTTGTCAATTAAATGTTAGTTTTTCTGGTGAAATCTACATTTTAAGGTAGCTTTTAGGCAGATATACAGTGAAAAAGCAGTAAACTGTCCTTTTCAACTGAACAGAAATAAAAAAAAAAAAAAGAAATTACTATGTTTCAATGAATAGCATTCGATCTGGACTTAAATTCTTCCAAAAACATACCAGACTTCATAATACTTTACATTCATGGCTGTATAGATGTTGACCTCCTCCAAATGTTTACTCATAACCAACTCTGTCGTTCATGTGTCACTTAAAGAGTTTAGGGTGTGAGGGAGAGGGAAAGAGAGAACACCCACAAAATTGATAAAAAGAGATTGAAATAAGCAGATAGTTTATGCTGATGAAGCATACGTGTTTCTAAAGGATAATTCAGAGATAAAAGGAATGAGATTGTCAAGGCTCTATTGATAGGTGCTCCAGTCCCCACAGTTATCCTGTTCATCATAATCCCTCAAAGGAAATTTCCCCCTATAACAACTATTGGCTCATGTATTATTCTGTGTAGTATAAAGAGGGTTCATCTGTCCTCTACATCCAAACCCAGCATGCAGCCTCTCTGTTCTGGAGTGTCTGGCTTACTCTGAGCCTGTTTACAGTGCGCCTGACATTTTGAACTGCGGAATGTGACAAGCTGGCAGTGCTGCTGATTATAAAATCAGCTCATCTGCTGGTATTAGGAAAGAGCAAGATGGTGTATAAAATAGGTTTTAAATAGATCATACCATAATCCAAAACATGCACATTTCAAATATTTTAAGAAGGGAGGGTATACATCTTGTGGCTTTAGTTTATTTTGTGTTTTCATGTCATTTGAAGACTGTGGCTTATTATTATTTCTTCTTATGATACACAGTAGGCACTGAAACATGTAAATCCTTTTCCATTGCTGTAACTTAACATTTATAAGTATAAAAACCAAACTAATGCTCAAAAAGTTAATACATTGCCACATTTTCAAAATTTCACCATCTGCAGTTAGGACCAAGAGCTCAGCTTCACATCAAAGTGCCTGACTAGTGGCTAGACTCCTAGCTGGTCCTGGAGAGAGAGCCAGCCAGCACCTCCCATTACAACATCGGTTGCCGTGTTGTCAAGATTTTTGTATATGCTGCCCAAAATATTTTGAAAATCTGGAGAACACAGTCTATCAAATCAATTAAATTACTACTGTATTGATTACAGACATTGTGAATTCTTCCCTTTTACCAACCTTGATGTATTTAAAAGAAAATGAAAAGTGATATTGGAACAGGGTGGAGTGTTTTAAATGAAATTAAGAAATGCAAATATTTTTGTAATACAGCTTACATTGTCATGTAGGCTGGATTTAGAAATGTTGTGATATATCCAGTCTTTATGTATTTTCTTTCATAGTACTTCAAAGACATTGAGGAGTATTTCAAGTATTTCACCTCACATCCAGAAAATGCCTGCAGTAAATGTTTAATACGCTAGTACATAATGCTACCACAATAAAAATGTTTAAGTGCCATTAAGGATGTGGCTAAAATCCACACTACAGGGAACTTTCAAGCTAGAGTGACCAACGTTAACTGTTTCCAGCCAATACTGTAACTGAAAGTCACTGCAATTTACTTTTCTATTGTGCCACCCCTCATAAACAGCTCGCTGTAAACAGAACATGGTGAGCACTACTTGCAGTCCAGCAACTGTATGTTGCATCCAGTTGTGATTGCTGAGATACAACCTTGGATATCAAGCAAACAGTAAATCTATTAGTGTTTGAATTATTGAATAACTGAATCTGTCACATAGGCTTTGTCACCACATCTTGATTGTTATGCTTTCATTTTCTGTGGTTGACAAACACGATTCTTCCCCTCTCCTGTCTGTTCAGTGATGTCTCTGATTTTTCTTGCTCACTGTTTTAGCCAGGTTGGCCGGGGCTCTGAGCAGCCTGATCTGGTTGGAGATGTCCCTGCTTCTTGCAGAGAGGTTGGACTGGATAGCCTTTAAAGGTCCCTTCCAACCCAAACCAGTCTGTAATTCTGTTATTCTGTGTTTGCCTGGAGACTTATAAACTCATGCTAACAGGTAAATTCCTTATCCACTAACGTTATTTCCAGTCCTGCTGACAGAGGTACTGTTGTCAGCTGTTACCTTTTCCTCTTCTGTTAGTCTGTGTTTCTGTTTACTTCAACAGCACGTAGCATCGTGAAGTCCTACACTGTCACTAAGGCTGGAATGCACAATTACAACATTAATGACTGTGAAAATGGAACTGTTAGCTTCTGAAAATACCTATTTTAAATGAAATACAGAGACGCCTGTTATAACATCTGTATGACACATCTGTATGCTAGTTTTAGTATTTAGCTTTCTGGACAGCAGGGGGCAAAGTGTCTCAGAAGAAAAACGTGCTAATCAAAGATTTGGATTTTTGGCCATAAAAAGTAAATTTCCTATAATGCTATATCGTCCTTAATTAATAAAATATCATGAACATAAAATCCTTGATTCAGTGTAAAACCTGAGCCTAAAGGGCAGTCCTGAAAATTAAAAAAAATGACATTTTGGCTTCTCTATGGCTATAGAGGTGCAGTATGTCCTAAAAGAGTGCCTTCTTTAATTTGAGAGATTATGATCAAAGCTAATGAACAGAATAGAATAGAATGTTTCGGTTGGACAATCATCTAGTCCAACTGCCTGACCAATTCGTTGCTGACTAAAAGTTTAAGTATGGTACTCAGGGCATTGTCCAAATGCATCTCAAACACAGACAGGCTCAGGACATCAATCGCCTCTCTAGGAAACCACGTTCCAGTCCTTGACCACTTTCTCAGTAAAAAAATGCTTCCTCATGTCCAGTCTAAAGAACCCACAGATTACAAAGATTTTATTACCCTTTTGCTGCTTTCAATTTAAGTGCAAACTCTGAGTTGCCAATCTTGTTTTGCAGTATAAAAAATTAAAAAGGGTAGCTTCTGTTTGTCATCAGTGTGGGGCTAAATCTTTTAAGAACTTTTTGAAATTCCTTCTCTATTGCATGTTTTAGGAAACTAAGCATATTTGAGCAACCTGAGTGTTAGACCACTTGATTCACCACGTCTTCATTTACGGCATGCGTAGTGAACCTAGTTAGAGTTGGCTTTTACCTAACACCCCAAAGGCACATATGCCAAATATTTTGGGAAAGTGTTCCTCATAATCCACATACTAGAATCTAAACTGTCCAACAGTATCAATTGCTGGAAAAAAAAAAAAAAGGATTCAGGTATTCCTACAGGTAGACAGCTGAGAAGAGATAATCGATTTTTTAATGTCCCTGGTCAGACCTGTTTTTAATTCAGAATACCTATGTTTTTTTTTCCTCATTTCAGCACTTTAAACAACGTTGTTGTATTTTTTTTTTTCCATAAAGAATTAATTCAGCTCTGTGCTAGTATACACAGCCTTTCCTTATAACCCTGGCTATGTCTGTGAGCTGAAAAATCAGAATCAAGTGAATAAACATTTCAGATTAGCACTTCACTCACATAAAACTAAGTTTGCAAAAAGATCTTGAGGAAAAAATTAACTGAAGACATCATAGTGGTTTTGATTAAAGTGAACATTCTTTGAGCTTTATAGTCACCAAATCTCACATATGGAAATTACAGTTGGTCTTAATCTGCTTTCAGAAGATTGGTGCAAATATTAAAAAGTAATGAACTAACAAGATTGTTTGTTAATGCCACATAAAAGTGCTAATTATACTTCATTTCCTGCCTACAGCTAAACCCAAGAGACATTGCCTAAGAAATTGTTAAATAAGTTGCATCACTTGAAATACGAATAGATCTGCAGCGCTTGATGAATTTACATTTAAGGAGTTGTGTGCCACATAATGCCTTTGAAAGTGTGGCAAACAAAGAAGTACTACGAAGAAACTTGCTTAATTCACAGAAAGTGTATTATTAATATATTTGTGATTCCTACTGCCTCACGGAGAGGAAAGGGCTTCATTCTTAATTGCGCTTGCCCTGCAATTTCAGTGTGTAGCATAGCATGATCCTGCAATTATATGTTAATTGTTATACTAGGGTTTTAATTTTTTAGCACTGTAATGATGGTATTTTTTTCCTCCAGAAAGTATACTTGAAATATACCCCACTATGTCCCACTGACTGTGAATATTTCTCAAGTGTTTTACTTTGCATCTCTACTGACATCTGTATCTTGTGTCTTAGGGACAGATGCAACATCAAAGAGTCTGCAGAAATGTCATGATGATAATTGAAGCCTTGGGGGGAAAAAATAATTCACATTTTCCTGTTTTTCTACTATACTTCTACACTCTTATTTTAGGATAAAATATGAAATTTAAAAATGCTATTGCACGTGGTCTGTATTCTAAACGTGTATACTGAAGGTAGAAAAATTAATACTAGCAGTGAGACCTTATATCTATAATAATTTAAAGCAAATTAATGTTACATTTTCCCAAAGATATGACATAAGCTAAATGTTACGTTCTGCAGAGTTTTTTTCTAATCCAATTAGATTATTGTTATCGTGAGGCGGAAATTTGAATAAAATTTACTGTCACGGATATCATGGAATAGCTAATCTTCTATGTGATTTTGTTTTAAAAATATCTTCTTAATCAAACACAGGAGGAAGATCTCTGTAGTACTGAGGAGGGAAGGTAATAGAAAATTCAAGACAGCACATAAATATGTGAGAGTTTGGACACATGCCTTTCCTGTTCTGAGTTTCTAAATTAAAGAAGCTCCAGGAAAACTTCATCACACATCTCATCTTTTTAAAGAGTAGGTTGCGCTTAGGAGAGTGGAAACATCCCTATGGAGCCTGGAGGTCAGGGCAGAACTGGAGAGTAAAGGCCCTTGAAACCTCCTTTAATTCAGACTTTATAGGTGGACATGAAGAGTATAATAACTCTAGACAGATGTGTTGTTGTTACAATTTATTGTTTTCAGGTTAAATTCTGTGTCATTAGGCTAATTTGTTGAGTAAGATTGTGGTTTAGATGGCTTTATTTCTACCTTGTTACTGAGCTATTCAGGAATTATCATCATGAGCTGGATTGGAGCATGGAAAATTCTGCACAACTTCTTGGGGCAGTATGTCCTGAGGACTTCTCCTGAGGGACACCGGCTGCGTAAGTGCGGTGCCAGGCACAGAAAGGCAAGCAGGATGGGGCACCGGTGCCTTGAGATGAAGGATAAATTATTCTGCATCTGGTAAAGCCAAATGCAGTGCAAGTGTGTAGTGAAGACAGCTCAGATGAAATAAAGTGCTAGTGCCATTATGAATCTACTAAAAGATTTTCACAATACTCTACATAAGAACACAGGTGTTTAATGTTTTATGTGGAAATATTGTCACTTATTAGTAAAGAAAACATATTTAGTACAGAAACCTTTGCAAACACAAGATGAGTTTGTGTTGATATTGTAGAGACAGAAATTTGCAGTTTATGCACTGATCCAAGTAACAAGAAAAGAAGGAATGAAACCAGTACTAGGAAAATACTTCTTTTTTTTTTTTCCCTGAAATTTGTGTAAATATATTATGTTCTATTGATAAGCTTTAAAGAATACCTACTGTATACATAAATTTGACATTAAAAAATAGTTTAAGCCTAGAGTTAGCCATTATACTGCACAAGTGATATATTACTAATAGAAGTTTCTTTTTTAAGGAATAATCAACACTAAGGCTGTGACATTATGCATTGTCTTCAGCACCTTTAAAATGGTATGAGCTCCTGATTAGCTATTGAGAGACTATAAGAACTCAAAATATATGGCCTTTTGTACATAGGGGAGGTGATAATGCCTGCTATGGGAAGAGCAATAAAACACATTTATTGGCTACTTGATGAAGACTGCATTGAATAAAACCAGGTATATCCCTCCCAGCTTCACCTCTGCAAATTGTTAAACTACACAAAGGCTAAGAATGTGAAAAATGACAACAATGAGCTCTCAGATAACCAAAAAGGAAAAAAGAGTGCACAGTTCTTTTTTTCTAAAGTCATCAGTGTTATGGCAAAGTGTTTGAAGCAGAAAGTAAATCCTCTCTGGACCTATTGCTCTAACAAAGCTAATTTCAATGATAATGTCCAATCCTCCTTTTCATTTATCTATGGATACATAGTAAAACCCAATGTTAATAGGAAGCAGGTAAAGAAATTGTGAGTTTACAGAATTTGTTTACTTCATTTGTTTATTTATATATTCCATTTAGAATGGAATATATTGGGTTGAGTCATATAGCAGTTCTGGGAGCTTTAGCATAACTAAATTTTTATGAAATTCTTATTAGTTTAGGGAATTACTGAGCTGTAGAATCTTCTATATACTGTAGTCAATAGCACAATAGTATATAGTGTGATATATTTTAAGCTAAACAAAGGCATAAAGAATAGGGCTTTATTGACATTTTAAAATTTGTTTAACTTTTAAAGAAATCTAAAATAATTCTACTTTTAAATTGTGACTGTGCAGTAGTAGAATGGAATAATCATAGGAATGAATTTCTTATTTCTCCTCTATACTCCCATATTTTTTTAATTTGCTATTAGCATCAATATCTTTGTTATAATAGGAATGTCTTCATATTGTATTCAAGAGTCTAGGCATCTTGTTTAGTAAACACTGTCTAAGAAATCATTTGAGAATACTTGGTGATCAATTGTGCATAAGCCACTTTGGATTTCCTACTTGAAATCTTCTTTATTGTGAATGAAATAGAAGTATGTTAGCCAATATATTTTTCTTACATTGTTTAACAAGCAGCACTTCTCAATAGGACTTATAATATCAATATTACATGACAAAGCAAAGGTTCCAGTATTTCCTTGAAATGTATCTATGACCTGGACATAAATTGATAGACACAGTATTTGACAAATAGACTATATAATGAGCTTCTCCACCTTCAACTTTTCCTAACGAGCAAAAGCTTTCAATCTCAAAGTTAACATAAGTCGTTTATTTACATTAGTTGTATTCAAGTGGCAATCTTTTCCACAAGACCAAGCTATAATTTTTATGCAGAGAATAGTTTGGAAAGGATTATAAACTTTGAGTAGATTTATAAATCTAGATTTTAACCTTTTCAATATTCTGCTTTGTGATTGGTTGCCTGATGTACCTCTTCTTCCCAGGTTACTGATGCTGTTAATAGGAGAGAATAGGAATGGCTAATGAATCAAACTACGGGACACTGAAAAGGTCAAAGTAGTACACTTTACTATTATCTTCCACAGAATATATGAGGCATTAAAATTCTGATGGTGCAGTCTTGTGACAAAGAATATAATGAGAATGATAAGTAATAAACAGCACAACATGAATCTCTTCTTGTGATAATGATTGTAACAAGCATAAGAGGGAGGAAATCCTTAACCCATTCTCACGGTTATAAGGCCTCTCCTTGGATGTGTGTGTTGTAAGTCTCTGTAATTGTAAGAATGAAAAAAAGAATTTTAAAATATTACTGAATCCAGCAAGGAAGATGGAGATACAAATGTTACAGCTTTCATGGACACTCTCTTCTAGAATGGAACATTTTTTGCATGAGGGGAATTTGTGGATAAATGGGAATAGATAATTACTAATAATATTCATAAATTAAAATCATGAGAAGCTTTATAGGCCTGAAATAAAGTCATTACCACCTCTTTATAAAACTGTCTACAGACCCAGTTAGTTAGATATTATTGACATATTATCTGTATCTGGTTTAGGTTTTACAGCTGCAGATATTACAGAAAACATTTTTGATGTTCATAATGATTCTGAACTCCTTTGTTCTGAGGTCTCTGAAAATACAGAAGTGTTTTTCACACTGGGGTAAGTCTCCTTACAGCAAGGAGCTGTGACCTGATTTGTTGTATGTATTCGTTCAAGCTGCTGTCATTTTTTTTTAATAATTTCCAACTTCACAATGTGCACGGTACAATAGGAAGTTCATCTGCAATATCCAGATACCCTTTCTAAAGTTATTTCAGCTATTTCTGGGATTGGTATAACTAAAAAGGAACAGCTTGTTAAAGAAAAATTAGTTCTTCTTGGAGAATCTTCTGATTGAATTATTGAATACTGTCAAAACTTCAGCTCACCATCCTTTAACCATTGATTTCTTTCCTAGTTCTCCCAAGAGAAGACAAGACTGAATTGGGATTAACATTTAAGTTTTCCATTTGGTATAAAATGTTACATTTTGTGTATTTTTGTGAATTATATACATGAAACCAAGATATAATGATGTCAGAACAAAAGGAATTCTTTCAGGTTGAAGTAAATCCAGGAAACACTAGCAAAATACTTTTTTTTTTGTTTAATTTCCAAAGAGATCAAAAGTAACTTTACATACTTAAATACTTTGTGGTGGAGTCATGGTAGTGGTGCCATAGTATTTGAAGATCAAAAATCAAAAGCCTCTTTTCTTGTAAAATTCTGAGCAGTCTACAGCTGGAAGATCAAGAGAGGCAAATCATCTTTGTATGCCCAGTACTGTCTTCATATCTCCAGTTGCATTTTAGACATGTCTGAGACCATGCTTACCTTTCTCTAAAGGGATTAGAACTCTACTTCTCTCACAGACCTGTCATACAATCCAGTAGACATAACTGTAGTAATCTAAATCTATTATCTCTACACAATTGATGTTCTAGGTGATTGTTTTTGTACATCAGATTCTTCTTGCAGCCTCTATGGCACTAGAAAGGATTGCTGAGATCACTTGGTGTTTTCTTCCTGGATCTTTGAAATTGTTCTTCATTATTTCATGTTTTCACTGTCTTTATTATGAGCTCGCTCGTGTTATGTACTCTGATATCCTCCTGCAAGGAGCCTGACAGCAATTTGACTCATTTCTCCATCTCAGTCCCTAAGGAACCTGGATCTAGCCGTATGGGTGGTGTGGGGCTTTGCTCATGTTGATGGGGGACGGGAAGGAAGTAGAATGTGGGTAGTTCAATGTGATTTCTAAACACCAATGAAGGGGGAGAAATACAGACAATTAGAGAATGAAATATTTGGCTTTGGGAATGCTGGATGGGTAGCAGAAAATGAGAATTTGCCCAAAAGGCAGCTGAGTATTTAGTCTTTAGTGATTATCCGTGGCCTCTCAACTGAAAATACTTCAAAGATTATTCCTGGGTTGCTGAACTCTTTTGAGGTTGATATTGAAATTCCAGTTGGGAATCTTACATGTGCATATCTACTCTTTCTTAATAATAGTGAAGCAGTTAAATTTGCATTATTGCCAAAACAATACATTTTTCTTGCAGTTATGTAGAACCGAGAAAGGGCCATTTAAATTTTTTCTAGTTTACTTTATAAATAATGCAGCTCTTGAAATACTTTTTTTTAAAATCAAAAACCAGCCCTCTAAAATATTTTGCTTCCTGTAAGATGAAGTCTGAAAAATGAAAGATCTGCTAACAGATATGGCCTAAAGCTATAAGTATGCTACTTTGGGACAGTGCACACGCTTCACTTTGTAAGTGTTGATAAGAAACAGCGAGATTGGAAGCTTGCTATTTTCTAATGAGTAAATAATAAATGCTTTAAAAAAGTTAAAATATCCATGTTAGAGTTGCATTGATTGGGTAAAAGACTGCTGTCAGTCAGCAGCTATCCTGTGTTCACATGAATCCCTTCTGTAATTAGGCCAAGAAGGTCAAAGAAGAAAAAGACTGAACTCTCTTCTAGTGAGCTGACTGAGTCAAGGGTAAGAAGTTTCCAGTTAAATCAATAACAACTATTTCAGTGACCAAATAGCTCCAGGCATCTCGTTAAATTGCTAATTGTATTTGTTAGCTGCTTCTTTCTTGCTCTTACTGTGATAAGTATGGTTTGCTTGGAACTGGAGGAGACAAGAGGTAGCATGTAAAGATTTAGGGAGAACATTTTATATGTAATGCACTAGATTTGGCATATCCATTGTGTAAGGTAGACGTAAAAGATCATAAAGGGGAGTTATTAGTACGTACACTTAGTAGGCAGAAAAACTTTAGAAAGAAAGAGAAAAGTGAAGTGATTTACGGAAGAACACCAAGGGGTAGGGTTGGAGTGATTTTCTGCCACACCGTTAAGACTGTTGGGGCATGAAATAAGAAGGATTTGGATTTCAGTCATTTAAGTACACAAGACTTTTTCTAGTATCTTAATTTAATATGAGTCATGTTGCAAAATAGAGTATTGCCAGTCTGGGTAGCATGAAATGTCTGGATAGAATTTCAGTTCCAAAAAAAAAAGGCAAGCAGAGCTATATTAAAATGAAAATTAGTTAAATAAGAAATATGGTCTGAGGTTCATCTGTTCATTGTTCTCTGCATTAAGTATAAAGTAGTCTTGCCGAGCCGTATTTTTTCCTCTAAAGAGTTATGACCACACTTCTGATGCTTAATACTCTCAAACCTCAGCAACAAAGTAGCTTTTTTTTTCTTTCTCAGTCTCAAGCTCTGTGTAGCTGGCTGCTGCCATTTTCCTTGATGGAGAGCTTAGGACAATAGTAAAACGTATCACCCAGACGTCAGAACTCTTTCATTTCCATTTAGTGACTGCAATACGCAGTGACGTGCATCATGTTCTATCATACAGACAGGAGGCTGGAAGCATTGATGTTTGTCTTTTCTGTAGCATGGCACCCACCTTTTTGTGGCCGCAAATTGTAATCAGAACTTCACCTTTCAAGAACTGGCTTAGATTTAGAATTTAACGGAAGAAAATGACTGCAAGTGTTCAGATGATTAGTTAAATAAGTCAAGAAAAATAATTGCTGTTTCCTGTTCCTTTAGAGAATGTTTATTTGATGAACTAAGTGATTTTAACACATCAAATAATATCAGTAATATTTTTTTTTTCCTTACATGGTCAAATAAATAGCTTCAAGATGAAGCATAATATACTGCCTGTAATTCAAGATGCACGAAAATGTGCTGATGAGCCCAAAATTAAAATAATGATAGAAGTCCACCCAGAAGAAGCAATCCTAATTCTCTGTTAAATTACACAGTGTTATTGTGTTGCTGTCATTTGTGTTTGGTAAAACCGCATTTTAATCACTGCTGGCAAAATGTCCATTTTCTTATTTGTGAAGGACTGCAGGGCACATCATGCTGCCCCTTCAGTGTGCATTTGTCTTGACTTTTGATATCAAATTGATTTCTTTTTATTGTTTTTGAAGCAAATGCATTTGTTCGACATGGTTTTAGCTGCACGATGTAGAAATGTTTCCTCAGTTCTGAAGTGCCAATGTAGGTCCAGTGTCAGCTGAAGGCAGCTATTTTGCCTTGAAATTGTTTGCTACTATATGAAAGTAGATTGTTGGTTTTGTGCATTTTATTTATTTATGCAAAGAAACAAAGCATTCAGTACAAACCAGCATGTAAAATTTAAACTGCTGTGTGACAGAGACGTAAACCAACAGACAAGAAGCTGTTCATAGATGATTTACTTGAGTGGTCCAAATTTTGAAATACTGTTTGAAGATGGTTAATATGCACATGCAAAACCCAGTATTTGCATGAGTATTTAGAAATCTATTAATTACATGCCTGACTGCCAACTGAAAAGCATGAAAACCCTCTTTAACTGCTGAACTCATTCTATGTGGAGCTGGAACTAAAGGTTGCAGATACTTTTAATTTACAAATTGCCGGATCCATTAGACATAGGGAGACCATTGCCTCCCTGTATTAGCAGCTCTGTGTAAATTCATATTAATGAGTTAAAAATGTAGTGGCAGATTTAATTGTTTTTCACCTTGCTGCAGTCAGGTCCAGCCCAATTTCTAAGCATTTTCTAATTTGGAGGGATTGACATCCATCAGATAATTCATTAGATAAGAATTAGTGCTCAGACTCTAATTTGAAGGCCTTTGATGAGGGGCATTGTGTTCTTCTGAAAGAACAATAATTTTCCCTTATATTTCATAAATGTGTCTTCCCAGTCGCTGCTCCGCAATTTAGTACATTATTTAAAGTTAATAAATAAATTACAGTTTAATAGAAACATAAATGTAATCTTCCTTTTGACACTGAAACTGATTAAAGCAAATAAACAAAGTGTAAGACAGATTCCAAGAAGCTGAAAACCGTAACTTAATAACGAAATCAGCAGAGGTCTGCTTTCTGCACTCTTGAGATGGGATTGCTGTTCCACTGAAAATACGGGCAAAATGTCAGGAGGTGGCTTAAATATGATAGTCTTCATGCTTTGGAAAGAGAAGAGTTCAGAAGTGCTTATTCAAAATGAACCTATTGCTCAGTGAAACGGATCTCAGAAAGGGCAAAAACAGCAGCATGTCCCAGCAGATGCAGTGGCAGGCTGAGATGCCAAAAAAAGTTATTTCCTTTTTATTTCACTCTTACCTTTCCCATTTCTATTTATGTTTGCTTTCTAAGTGTTTGGGACAGGCACTGTTTGCATTGTCAGGGCTTAGCAGTGAAAGTCCCTTCAGTCAGTGAGATCTGAATACAAGTAAATCTAGAACTGAATATTTGGAAAGAGCCTAACAGAATTAGGAGGCTGAGGAGACCAAATATCTTTTTACCTTCTGCTTTTCACCCATTCCATGAATCTTTCAGGACATTTATATATACGTGTGTGTGTGTGTTTGTATAAATATGCCATATGCTAGTCTGATCACCTAGCCTTGGGTACCTGTTGAATGGCATTTAAGTAAGTCAGGTGGTTCTCTCATCCTCAGTGATGATAGGCAAATGTTAATTATCCCTAGTTAAGGATGTTTTTTTCCCCCTGTGAAGTTCATAAATGCTAAAATAATTGGCTGTGAAAAAAACAGATGTTAATAAATAGTATCAAAAGACTGCAGAAGATTCAGCACGACTCAGATTTCTTGTTTGCGTCCTGCTGAAACTGGATTGGTCAGAATTCATGGCTGGGATCTCTGTGTAACCCATCAGAAGTGTTCAAAAGTTGTGAAAGTGAATTGGTTTTGCCCTTTCAGACACATCTTTGTCTTTTTTTTTTTTCTCTCGTATCCAATGGTGTGACTTGACTGTAGTGGAGATGCTTGAAGTTGAGCCACTACAGCTCAGAAATACGAAGGTATCTAGTGCACTCACTTTACACAACAAATGTATGTAAACACACTGAAAGGTAAGGGTACCTGACTTTCCGTGGCATGACAGCTACAAAATAATACTCAAGACTGTGGGATTTTCTACGCATGTGTTGAACCAAACCCTGTTTCTTCATCAGTTAAGTGCTACAACTATTAACATAATAGATCATAGTGGAACTTAAAAAATGTAAAGGCTTTAAACACGGGCTAGACCTCAATCAATGAGATTGTGCTCAAACCATCTCCCAGGGATGACACGGGTGTTTGAAACATCTGAACCAAATGCCAAAAATCTCACGTGTGTGATCTGATTTTCCTCTTCACTGTATCACATCTGCATATAAATGTAATGTATACACACCAAGAAATCAGCATATCGTTTACGGATTAGTAGACATCCTGTTCCTTTTATATTATTTTTTTTTTCTCTTTTCTTCATGAAAGATATGCTAACCAATCTGTAGGAAACAGCGGGAGAAACTGTAGAGAGTTCTAATTATGCAAATATGAAATAGTCATCAGGAGAGAGAAAGAAAAACTATGTTATGTAGCCTTGATGAAACTGCTTTGAAATATTTACTGGTATCAAATTAAATTTTGTCTTATATTTAGCATAAGAATTACAACATTTAAACAAACAATAACTTTATGCAGCGGAAAACTAATTATATTTGTTTAGCCTAGCTAAAACGCAGATATGTTTTGGCTTATTTGCAGGAAGGTTTAGAAGTGCAAGTGTAAAGTATTTATTATTCTTTGTTATATACACAGAGCTTGTCCGGGCTAGGGGCTGGATTTTAACTTGCAAAGTCTTCCAAAGTCAAATAAAAATATTCTGGAATGCTTGGGGAATATTTTTTTTTAGGAAAGAATCTAGTAGTGTAGAGATTTCATTTTTCTCTGATTTACATCAGTTGAGGCTTCATTAGCCTTTTGTAGATGGAGTATTTTGCTGCAGTTGTATTTCTTATTACCCTCTTTGACCATCAATGCATGCATAAAATATTTTTGCTGTCTCCCTAGATTAATGCATTTAGTAAACAGCATCTGATATTAGATAATTTCAAAGGTCTTACATTTATATAGAATGCATATATATTTGCCAATTTAAGCTGTCCAATATCGTTTAGAAACAAGCCACAGTTGATTTCACTACATGGAGTGTATATTTTCCCTTCAGAATAAATAATTATTTATATAACATTTACTTTGATATCTGAGTTTCAGAATTGTCTTTTTTATGGTTGTTTTTCTAATCTAGAGTCCAGTATCAAGATCTAAAATACTTTTGGAAAGTAAAAAATATTAAAATAACATTTCACTGACTTATATGATATTTAAAGGAAATTGCAATTTTTTTTTAACTATATCTTGTCATCAAGAAAATCAAACAGACTGGCCTCATTACTGAATAAAGGAAGAAGAACTATTTGAGTTTCACAACTAGAAATTTTTTGCAAGATATGTTCATATA
Organism: Chlamydotis macqueenii; assembly: GCF_036417535.1. NCBI lineage: Eukaryota > Metazoa > Chordata > Aves > Otidiformes > Otididae > Chlamydotis > Chlamydotis macqueenii. The sequence goes on from NC_141566.1 coordinate 5,263,751, forward strand.
ACTGTTTTATCTGTAAATTTTTCTATTACAAGACGCTTTCAAAAACAAATTATGTCATACTGTAATCTTAAAATTCCACCTTCCACCTGTTTAGGATGTTGGTTGAGAGCACCAAATGATTGCTTTCCTAAGTGTGAAGTGATTGGAAATCCGAACGTAATATTTGCCTTCATTAATTAATTCCATTGCTATAATGCTTTATTTCATGTATAGCAGAGCAGACTTTTCTCAGTGGTTTCTGTAATTAAGTTTCCAACAGTCTGTAGAAACACAAGAAATTTCTTTAGAAATAAAAGCTAAGCCTGGCAAGCTCAGTAACAGCCGGGTAGTTTTTCTTTAATATTCCTTATGAACATGCCCAAAGTGGAAAGCAGGTTATGAAAGAGTTTAATTGAGATTATTATTTTGGAAGGGACTGAAAAGTTACAAGCCAATGAAAAGAAAACCCCAAATTTTTCTGTCTTTAAACTAAAGTGCAGTTCTGTGATAAAGAAAAGTTTAAATTAATAAAATTTATTAGTACAGTATTTTTCTTAATTGGAACAGCAGACCTCAAGGTGAAAATGTGTGTTTTCAGAAAGGTTCAGGCATTCTTTAATAAATAAATTTGATGCTATCATTAGTGGCACCTCTCAGCAAAAGTTTTCTCTTCCCTCCTCCCCGTGTAGATAAGCACTCTTCTGGGAGATGATTATTACTGCAGTTATATTGTGCTTTCAGTTAATGAGATGTGGGTTCAATTTGTTAGAGTTTTATGATAATGAAGCTTATAATTTACTGACAAACTGGCTAGCTTTCCAAATATTCTCTTATTGCCACATTTTTTATTTTCATCAGAAACACTGATGTGCAATTTGGGTGCTGATGACAACAGATGTGTACCTTCATTGACGGGCAGAAAACCATGAAAAAAAGTGAAAGAATAATCGAAAAGTGAGAAAAGTGTAGAACTGGGATGAAGTACGTGGCCTCCTTCACCGTTAAAAGCCAGATACAAATCAGGAAACTCTATTGCTCCTCACAAATGAAATTGTCATTAGTAGGATGTTATTAGTTTATTATGTTGATTACATTCCTGATAACATGCCATAGATTTGAATTTTGAAAAATTTTTGCAAAATTTGTTAAATTCCCCCCAGGCACGTCTTGTCGAATCCCTCAGATGTCACTGTCTTGTCTTATGAACGACTTGCTATTAGGGGCGTAAGGGCTGAACATCCGTTAAAAGTTCAAAATGTTATCCAAAATTTCCTTACTGAATCCTTGAAAATTAATTCAGAATTGGACATAGAGATACATTTCTTTAGCTTCTTGTGTGCTTTTTCAAAATTTTATTTTTAAAGATGATTTTTAAAATTTAGCCAGGTACTGTGCAGCCTGTGCAGAATAATTTGGTTTACTGAATCAAATCTGTGGTTGGAATAAGAGCTGCACTTTGATGTGTTGCTTTTCACTACTGTAATTCCAGTTTCATATAATCGGGGCTCACATTCCAGCGCTTGGTAGGAAATGCAAGCTTTCCCCAGCACATTTATTCTTATCATTTAGGTATTACTTTTTCCTAAAAGATCTTAACCTTTTAACATAAGGCATTGGAATACAAAATATGACAGTTAAAAGGACAAGTGCATTCTGATTTTGTATTAGGAAAGTTGTTCCGAATCCATGTTATAGTTATACATGAAATAAGATAATTTTCTGAGGCTTTCTAATGCTTATCCAGTCCTATGAATAGAGATGGTGAAAATAGGGCAAACACCCCAGTGTTTCCTAGAATCTATGAGTGAGGAATCTGATCAAAACCTCTTAATGACAGGAAAAACACTTTCTTCTTCTGTTGAAAATCTTTCTTCTAAGGCTGGGTCTTTAGACCATCTCTAGATTTTCTACTTCCTTGCTTCTGATAATGTCAGACTGTATCATCCACCAGGTAACCCAAGTAATTTCCTTTCCTGTGAAAATACTGTCTCTGTGTTGGTGTTTTCTACAGTGTGCTCTCAATTTTTTTTTTTTTTTGTACCATTTTGGCGGTAATGATAGGGATCATAGTAAAGGAAAAAGTAAATATTGAGATTTAGAATTTTCTAATTTAGATTTAAACAGTCGTCACTTCAGTTCATGTACTTTTTATATATTTTATAAGCAAAGTAAGTACATGGCAAATTTTTAAGCATTCTTCTAATGTTTTATTAATTTAGTTTACAGAAGATTGCCTAAGGTGAAAGTCTGTTGACTAAGGCCTTCATTAGCGTAATGAAGCAAGCACAGGTTTGAATAGCTGCCGCAACTACCAAACCCCTCCTTTGTGGAGTTTTTCTATGAGCATACATTGTTCATGCATGCAAAGGAGTTAACGTAAGGGTATAATGAAACTTTTTTTTACATGTAATTAAAAACTTTGTGCCCTCTAGGACAAACACCTCTCAATTATCTCATTTTGTGCTTCATCCATTATGCAAGTCTGTCAAAAAATACTCTCTTCCTCCAAGGCTATTGATTAACATTGACTCGTCTTTCCTCAGTTTCTGTTCAAAGTGGTGTAGTGAGATTAACACCACAATTATTTGCAGTGAGTTGAGTCTGTCATTTAATTAAAATAAAATAAAGCTGCCCATGAAAAAGAATTTGTTTGTGCCGATTCTTCCAAGTAGAACTGATTTCTGGGTTTTAATTTATGCAGGGATCATTTTATTCCCCTTCCCAACAGGATAAAATGTTCATTTTCTTGTTAATGTATCTTATTCATTTTAAATGGCTAAAGAGCTGGTGATTTTGTTTAGTAAACTTTGCATGAGGGAGGGAATTTGCTAATGTGATATGGTGGTAAAAGCTTGAAATTGTCCTAAATGTTTGTGATACCAGCCTGCGGTGCCTAATTATTTCTTTAATTACAATGTTTCTAATTATATTTCACATTTGTATACAGACCAAAAAGGATCAAATAATAAAAAAGAAGCATTCTTTAATTAAAATTTCAATTTCACATCTGTTATTAAAGTGATATTAGCATTTCTGGAGAGAGACATTGTATTCAGCTGCCCAAAACAGTGGTCAGAAAATCTGCGTCTTAATTGATATATTTTCAAATGTGTGTTAAATATATAAAATATAAATATAGATAAGTAATCCTGGGGGCATTTAAGACACACTTGATATGCTTTTCAGCAAGGTACACAGCATTTTTAATCAGTAATGTAAAAGTATGAACGTAGATGAACAATGAAAGGCGTGTTATATGGATTAAAATAATTCTTAACGGTCATTTTCTTTTAGTTGCCCGTATAACTAGTGGATACATTTTTAATTATAACACCTTGGAGTTTTTACAGTACTGCTGCTTCCAAGCAAGGGAAACCTCCAAGGCAAGGCTTCGTATTTCTTTGTGTCAAGATGATATGACTTTGCCTCAGGCACAGCCACAGGCTGAAAACATTTTGAATGGATAAAAAACGAGACAGATGGGCATCTGTAAATTTATTACCATTACAAGTTTGAGCATGGCTGTTTGTTAGAAAAGAATGTGAAATATACATGAAAATACAATTGTGATGATACCATAGGATTTTAAATATAGGCATGTGAAATAAGGTATAATGATATTTGAAGAGTTCCTGTCGTTATAGAGTTAGTTTCTAAGGCAAAAAAAAAAAGAAGAAAAAAAAAAGATTTTTGGTTTTTTTTTGTTTCAAAATCAAGGCCTAATTCAAAACACCTTTTCAAATATGGTCTCTTGTGTTATCATTTATATTTTATAAATCATTATTTTCAGTATTAAATGTATGCTATGAGTTTAACATTTCTGGTATTTTGTTAAAAACAATTTAATAATCCTAGGTTTTTGCTGGTTAAATAACACAACTAAAGTAAAAGGCACCTCATAGGAAAGAAACCCTGAAGACCTAATTGTGTATTTGCTTTTAGTTTGTAATTATTTGTATTATGATACCTAGGGTTCCATGAGTGACTAAGGCCATATTATACCAGGCATTGTTTAAACAAGTGTTGTCACTACCTGAAAGAATTTTTATACATATCGGGTGGACTGGAGTTCAGCAACAAAATTACCTGAAAAATGTCTCGACCCTTTCTCTGGGCACTCACCAGGTAACCATGCATGTTTCCCCTTTTTATTCTTTTTTTTTCTTTCTGCTGTTGTTTTCAGAGGTTTATTTTTAAGTCAGACCATTTCAGTGAAGATAGGGGCAGTGAAGTTCAGCTCAGGAGTAAGAGGAAGTGGCCAAAATGGAAAGGAGTGGGAGCTGAATTTATGTGATAAGCTGGCAGAGCTGGCTTAACTACCCCCAAAATGTGAGTAGGGAAAAGTGGTCTGAAAAGATGATTACACCTGTCTCTGTCATACAGAAGGTTGTACTAGTAATGAATCTAGAAATAGGCTTGTTATCTCCCACATACTAGACTGGTGGACACAGAGGACTAGAAAGCGGGAAAAATCAGTCTTCGTCCTCCCGCAGCTTATGAACATTTTGATAAGGTATGAAGATTTTTTTTCTTGCAGTGCCTAATTGTGTGGTGTGTGTCCTAAATTGTTTGAAAGGTATACTCTGTTACACTTACTTCTGCTCCTGATGCAGCTGAGAGAACAGAAAAAATGTTTTGAGGGAGTGGAAGGAAGAGGATAATGGCTTCTTTAACAGAAGGGTGTCCAAAATCAAAAACTCCCAAAGGTGTCTGGGTGAATGTGAAATCAGTTGATGCCAACATATGAATAGTAGAAGATGGAGTGAAATTTTCCTCCTCAAAATTAACAAGATACTGTGATACTGAATGTGTGAACAGGATCATGTGCAGAGGTACTGCCATGGTCTTGTCCTGTGAGCCGGCGCCTGAGAGCTGTGAGGGTGCACACGTTCTTCTGCTGCTCTTTTTACGTCCGATTTACAGTCTGGCCTCTGATAATAATGAAGTGATGCTTGCACAAGTAGCAGTAGAGAAGAAATACAATTGTAGTTTGCAGAGGTACAATTCTGCATTTGGGAAAAAAAGGAAGTGCCTGTGGAACTCCTTGGAGTTTGACGGTCTCTTACAATCAACACAGAGGTGACTCTGCTTCTGCTATTAGATTTGATCAGTTCCGACCATTCCCCACGAGGTTAATTTATACGATTCATATAAGAATTCAAATGGCTTTCTCAGTGAAAGCAGCCTATCCATCAATGTATTATTTCTTAGATAACCTGTTCATCTTGTGAATCAGCAGTTCTCAGGATACCATCAGGGTGTATTTTTCTTCAGGTAGAGATTAACATTCATGTAGAATGAAGTATCTGACTGATGTTTTCCCAAAATGGTTGAAGATTGCCTTAATACATTCTTGTCAACGCATACATTCATACTTTTGTGTTCCCGGATTTCTCAGGGACCCTGGAAATTCAAGTTACATAACAACAGTAAAAGAATACACATGTGTACATGTACAGTTCCTTTCTACCTACTTGCTATCAACATTTTAGCAGCTGTCTAGTTACTGAGATGTTGATGGTTGTTATCAAACTTGTTTACTTAAATTTGTTTGATTCTCTCCAGGCTACAAAGCTGTACAGCTGCACAGCTCCTCTCCTGCTCCAAGAGCGGCTGTGGCAGATGCAGCCGGTTGACAGGCGTGTTAGTGGAAAAGGAGCTAAAGAGAAGTCATGGGACTTCTCTTCAGGGAATGTGCGAGTTGCTCACAAAAACAGTCTGAGAAAAAGAAAAAATGGATCTGTATCTATTTAGCTACTAGACAGTCAGTCTTTATGGGAAATTGATAACATACTTTAAGAGAATGACTCCTCTACTTAGGGAAGTAGAGGAGGATGGGGAGAAGCAGGGACCATTAATTTTGGCTATGTGGTCAAGGATTCCATGTCTCTTCCCTCTCTCATGGCCCAATGGCAGACTGATATACTGCATTAACAGTTGAATTTGAAACTTGAGAGAAAAAAAATAGATCTTTTTTTTTCTAAGACAATATTGCAAAATGGTCTAAGAGGGAAAGTTTAATGTTCATTTTTTGCATGTGAACATGTGGCTTGAGTGCTCGGTTTAAGTAGCTAGTTCTGAAAGTGTACCCTGTAATACCCATAATATTCAGAAGGAGGGCAAAAGCCCAATTATTCTTTAAAATGACAGAAATAGATCTCTCCTTGAGTGCTTATTCTCGGTTATGTTCAATTTAGGCAAAAGTCAGATTGTCAACAAGATAAATGGGTTACATTGATTCAAATAATGCTCAAACCGATTGTGCTGGTTTACTGCAGACTTGTACATGCAGTATTGGTGGAAAATTCACTCAAAACAATCACCCCTTTTGAGTGAGACTGTAACGAACTCTGACAGGCTTCTTAAATTTCTTTTGACGAAGTACTCTGTTACTAATGCCCTATTACTGGAGCTAAGGAGTAGTCAGTTTTCTACTAGTGATCACCTTCCCATACAAGTCCTAGATGATGGAATAGTGTGAGTTTTCTGTAGTGTCATGAGAATAACTTGCACCGTTCCACTTCTGCCTGAGCTTCATGGCTGCTGTATCATGTTTAGGTGTGCCGGCTGCACTTCAAAGATGGAAAAGATGCTAGAACCAAATTCTGTTTGTAGTCTGAAAAGAAACCAGATGATTTGGGAAGGCAACATGCTTTAAAAACTTAACAGCTTTGCAGCTGGTTTTGTTTTGGAGTAAATTTTAAGGATTATGAGGTTTGGTGTCACTGGGGTTTTACAAGGACTGCACACTATAGGGAAGTAGCATCCAATACAGAATATATCACAAACTTTTGGGGATCTTCCTGCCAGTATGGCAAGTGAACTTGGGATTTTCACAGCTGCTTGAATTCAAAATGGTAGGAAAGCATAAGTTCTAATGTGACATTCTTTAGATGTTAATGTTCTTGAGACGTTAATCTGTATGTGATGAATTTTAAGTGACATTATGAAAACTGTATGCTTTATCCACTTATCTGAATGCTCAGATGATGTTTACTGAATGTATGGCGACTCTAGAGTAATTCCAGTGACTCTAGAAGGGGAAGGGAGCCAGACAGCTGTCCATTTTTCAGTACTCACAAAATAATACTTTCCTTAATCTTCAGTGTTTCTACGCATACTTTTGTCAATTTGAAAGCCCAATTAAGTGGATACAGAGGAAAAAAGACTTTGCTTAAAAGCTTGATCGTCCAGGAACTGAGACCAAGACAAGTCTATCAGTGTCTCCAGGGCTCTCTTCTTTTGAATGCTGAGACGAAAGGACACCAGGGCTGTGGTATCTCATTCGGCAACTCTACCGTTTCATCCACCCTAAGCAGCCCCAACTTTTGTTGTCGGCTCTCCTGTTCACGTAATGGTCTGGCGTGCTGCATCAAGGAATTGATCCAGCTTGAAAAAAAAAAAAAAGTTTCCAGTTTCTTACTGGAAGAGTTCCTATATTTAGTCCCTCATTTGGTCCTGCAAGCAAGGTGTGGCAGCTGGGTCCCACAAGAGACGTGCCGGCAGAGTATGAGAGACAGCAGCAGGGCAGGAACGAGCAGCGAGGGGCAGAAGGGTTTAAGCCTGCAGGACACTGAAGAAGTCGAATAGGACTGGAGCGAGGTGACAGGACAGCAGCTCTCACGGCAGAGGGAGAGGAGACAGGAGGGGGGAGGGGCAGAGTGAGGACCTGGGGACAGAGAGGGCTTTGACATCACAGAGCCCGGGGACAGAGGGAATCAGGGACTGGCGGTTTCAGGAATACTGTACCAGTAATGAGAGCAGAACATAGCATGCAGAGGAGGCAATAGACAGCAGAAAAAATAAATAAGGTTAGAGAACTGCCCTCTTGATAAGAGCGGTTAATCAGCAGGACATTTTCTGGTCTGAAAGCTTCATGTGATTTACCTGAGATAAAGGGCTTGAAGTGTAGCAGCTGAAGAGGATGCGCTTGGAGAATTCACAAAGAGGCTGGAGAAACTATTAGTTCGAACCATGACAGGGCCTTTTTATCATTTTCATTCTTGCCATAAGACACACTGAGGTAGTAGATACACTTATGAAAGTAATTACTATAAACCTAGCAGGCCAGACCTAGATTATCTAGTGAAAACAAATTTTCTGGAGGATCAAAAGATTAAGAGATTCCAAAATGCCAGTGAGTTATGATGCTTGTCAGTTTTCAATATCAAGTAATGATAAAACCAAGTGGCTGTAACAAATTATTTTGTGTCCAGTTGAATAGATAATGACGACTATCCATCCCAAATGTGCTGCTGTCTGAAGTTTAGTTGCTACACTAGTAAACTGAAGCTGTAGCAACTAACATGCCAAGCTGCATTTTGATTATACTGTCATAATTCACCTAGGTAGTCGCTTTCATTTTTTATGAAAGTGTAATTAATTGAAAATTATGGGTGATCCCACCCATTTCTGATGGCTCTGTGGCCTCTATGAAAGGGGAAGAACATAACCTCACTGCTCCTTAAACACTATAAAACATCTTTGTAGAAGTCATTGTTAGACTGGGTCATCTTTGAACCTGGCAAAAGAAGATTGAGGGACTTGGGGTTTTTTGGGGTTGTTTTTTATTTCTTAGTCTGTCGCCTTTTGCTGCAGTGGAAGGTAGTTGGCAACGCATGAATATCCAGAATGTTGTAGGTAAAGATTATAGCATTATTGTTGTGTACATCTTAGGCACAATTCCTTTGAGAAGGAGGTGTTCTCAAAGTCATTGAAGAAGAAGAAGAAGGAATTTGAAATGATGTGTCTCCAGTGAAAGCCTTTTCTCTTGGAGAGTAATTTCAGGCATCAGGCAGTGGAGTTATTAAACTTTTTTTCTGCGAACACATTTTCCTCTGTATTATACTACAGTGTAAACAATGGTTTAAAAAAAAAAAATAAAGTATTCTTGCACTATAGCAAGCAAACTGTGGAAACATAAAAGATGCTAGAAGGTTGTATCTTCTTGTTTTTGTGATTACTCAGGGGGAATGGGAGCTTGTGGTTTGGTTTTTTTTTTTTTAACAGATCAGAACAGCAACAGCACATTCCCTTCAGCCCTATTGATTTAAATTTGGTAGCCGAGAGAAATAATCAGAAGCAGTAAGTAAAACTAGTTCTTTTGTTTGTTTTTAATGAGTAACTTTAAGGTTACTCGATACACATGATTATGGGTTTTGGCACGTGTAATTTATAATTATAGCACAGCTCCTCACAGTTTGGCATCGTTCAGTTTTCTAGTTTCAGAACTCTGCCTGCTGTTACGCTGTGTACCTATTTGCAGAAGGATCAGAGTATCTGTTAAGACAGTTTTTAGGCAGCCCTGATAGACAGTAGGATAAACATACGTACGTAGGCCTAAACAGATACACAAAAACATAAGCAGCAAAACTTCCTTTTTTTTGCCTTCTGACTCTACATGTCTGAGGAGTCAGACATTCTGGCTCCTCTCTAGAGTGATTTCTGATATGGAAAGTGGCTGGTGGAGGAGAGAATGAACAACACGGTGTTTAAAAATGTATAAAACCATAATTTGTTTGGGAAAGCTGATCATTAACAGACATTAATTGCTGTGCTAAATGTGGTCTGCTTTGCTTAGGATTTTGCCTTCTGACAGTGGCTTGTAGCAGATACTTTGGAAACTGCAGAGCAGGTATGTGTTAAATAATATTTTCATATCCTCCTTCTTCCTTGAGGTCAGGTTTTGAACTGCCCTACTTAGATATCAATTTAACCCTAGAGAAAAGGTTAGATTTTCTTTTCAGTATTCTTTCCTATGATTGTGATTGAGGTTATCCTTACAATACGTGTGTCAATGTCCAATCCCAGCTGCTGTAGGATAGACTCCTATAGACACCTCTTTGCATCTGTAGTAGCTAGTGGCAGGGAGTTTCATAATCTCATTGTGCACTGTGAAAGTTTTTGTGCAGTGATTTCAATTCCACCATCTTTCTTTTTCATTAGCTTTCCTTTTACTCTTGCTTTATGATGTGTGTAGACCAGTAATGTCAGATCTATCTTCTCTGTCATTTTGGTTTTGACTATGCCCTTTTCATGTCCTTTGTTATTTGTCTCTTTTCCAAGATAAACTATCTAAGTCTTACAGTCTCTCTTTGTGTGAGAGTTTCTCTATGCTTGTATTATTTTTATTGTCCTCCTTTAGCACAGCACACAGCATTCCAGAGGAGGCTGAATTAGAATGTATTGTACATCATTTTCCACTCATACCTAATGCATCTTAATGTGATAACTCTGTGAGCAGAGGCTCTCACTGAGCACAACTGCCAGGTCCAAACCTATAAGGAGTGCAAATAGTTTAAATTCTTTCCTTCCCATTGCATTTCTTCGTCCAATGCCTATTCACCCAACATGGCACGATTCCCCCTGAATTGGATCTCTAATATTTGCAAATACTGCTGCCTCATTGCTCATCTCCACTGCCATTAATAAATATATTAAACATCGGATTGAATATGAAACCTTGGGGCATTTTCGTGATCAATACATTATACTTGTCACAAATGATTAGCTTGTGAAAGTTTGATGCTTTTGGATCATTAATCCTTTTCAATGTTTGCCTTGTTACTGTATTTTATTGACAACAGACAAACGACATTTCTGGTGCTATACATATATTTTATTAAACACAGGGACAAAACTGGAGAACAAAAAATACTTGCTAATCTTTTTTTTTGTTAAATCTTTTTTTACTTGGAGCATTGTTGTTAGTTTCATCGCAACAAAATAAATAGTTTTTTACGTGCTCAAGTGAGAGTGAAAATTTCACTCAAACATGACAAACTTTCAAAATGAAATCACATTTTAATATTGCATATCAGCACTGCTGCTCCCCTTTCTCTATAAAATGCTACTGGTGGTATGAGATAACTGAGGCTCCAGTGCAAGCTCAGAGCTTAGTTTTTTTCCTTTACTCTGTTGGGAAGGCTAAGCCCAAATACAAGCCCAGAGGACCCTGATCATTGCTGTTGGAATCTAATGAGGTCTAGCTAGGTTGTGGGTTGGTTGAATTAACAAACAGCCCCACAACCTAACAATGCCACCTGTTTTTAAGATGAATTTTGCTGAATCCTGAATTCCCCTGAAATTGCCACCTGCATGCACCCCTCGTTCCAAACAGATGGAAGCCGAGGGCTCTGGCTCTCTAAATGCACTAAGGCAAAGACACTGTTTGCATATAAACTCTCTTAATATCTTACAATCACTAGAAAGGATTTTTTGCTTTCACTTTAAAATTAAACTCTGACCTTAGAAGGCAGAAGGAATGACAGGTGAGGCCTAATGTGAAATGAAGAAAATCCTGTATTTATTTTCTGAACACAAGGACAATCCTCCTCCCCGATGCTATCCCTGCATATCCCATGCATTCCTCAGCACGGACCTGACGGTCTTCCCATTGCCTTGCCTTACTCCAGTAAAGTCACCTAGCTTATGCTGTTAGACTATTGCTTGCACACACAAAAGTGCTTATTATTCTAAACTCACTGCTATTTCCAAGTGTAAATTCCCAACAGCCGCAGCTGGAAAGAGAGCGGGTGGGCAAAAAGAGATGTGAGGTGCTTGTAGCGCATAGGACAGAGGTGCCATTAAGGAGAAATGCTGTGTGAGGGAACCTCGTCTAGCTCTTCTCCTAAGGCACTGAAAGTAAGTAAACCTTTATTCTATGCAGCAGATTGTTTTTCCTGGATTATCTTTTCTACAGTCAAGAGAAGAGGTGACCAGACAGGAGGAAATGTTTCTAATTCTCTTGATGGACCTCACAATCTCTTTCACAAAGAATGTAAAGGCTTAAAACCCCTGATCTCTGGAGTGTGGAGTGCACCTAACAGTCACCTCCTAGTCTTTTGCCTTACTAACAAGGCTGCTTCTGATTCTAAAGCCTGGTTGACACTGAAGGGCTCCACTGACCAGGCACTACAGAGTCAGTGACACTACACTACGGGCTTGTCAAGACAGGTGTGTCCCAGCTAAGGTTTCATGTGCTTTTCTGCCCTTTTGTTTTGTACTGAAATACGAAATGCACATAAATAGAAACTGGTGTTAGCAGTCTCCTTGCTACCCGCTGTATCTTTGCAAATCAACTTAAAGAAGGCGGCATTTAGAAATGTAGTCACTTCACTGAACTGTTTCTTAATGACCCTTTCAAAGACAGCAGTGTCTGAACTCTTGGTACATAATTGGTAAAAGGCTCATAATAGTTGTTTTCCTCTGGGAGAACTAGAGGAGATGGTTATATGTCTTTATTTTTCTGTCACTCACATTTCATGCTGAGAACTGAACTTAAAAATGCTACGTAGATAGTTGCTATCCTTTAGACATTATCAAGTATCACTTTCTAACTCATTTGAATTAGGCTTTGATATTCATCCACCTTTCCTTCTTATCAATTACATACCTTTAAAAGTTTTGTTTCTAGTTACACCTTTCTGGAGTTTGTCTTTTACCTTTTGGGGTAAAGATGGTGCTGCAAATAGAATTTTTACCTGATGGCTGCTCATTACATTTCCCTTTATAAGGCCAGTGAGTATTCAACACCTGCTTCGTTTCCTGCTCATTAATAAGATAATGATGTGTTCTGTGGTGGGTCTCCCGCCCCTGAACAAACACTTTTTTGAACTGGATCATCAACTGCAGTGAGCTCATTTCTAAATGAAAATTACTTTCCAGGTGTTGAAATTCATTATCTCACTGCAGTGGAAACAAACATAGAGTTAGTCGAATTGTATTTAAATCTAAAACCCAATAAACTCTGGTGTAATTAGACAATTCTATCCCTACCACTGGGAGTCGTAGGGATTTAAGTGTAACCGAGACAGAATCAGGGCAAGAAATTAATAAATATATTACAAATGAAAGTAAAATAAAAGAAATATTGAAAGATGTCTAACCTAAGATAAGGGAAGACAATAAAGATTTTAGTGGTGCCAGAAGGATACTACTTCTCAAGGACGTCTGATTTGAAATCTTTTGTGCCAAAGAACAGTACATGGAGGACTATGTCTAGAACAGGGAAGGTCATTCTGATCTTGTAGAACAAAACAAAATCAAAGTGTTTAGTCTCAACTATTCTGTGTACTTCACAGTAAATTAACCTATCTTTATCGCTGCTTCTCCAATTGTGAAATTTGGATGATTAGCTATTGTAAAAGGACTTCACAATACGCAGATGAAAAATGATGGGTTTTTTTAAATAGATACAGAGATTATGATTTAGAGATTATGAACTGTCCAGATTTTGCTTTCTTATGCTTAGCCAACTACACCAGTGAGTCCACAAATTTATGGGTTAAAAATGTTAATATGTGTTTCAAAAAAAAAGGCTAGAAAATGGTCCTAGTTCAGCTGTCCCCAGTTTCTGTCAAAGTCTATGTAATTTGAAGACATGGCACCTTTCAGAAACTCTTTGTATTAAGTAGGATCAGTTCCAAAGAGCTGAAATAATAAAAATACAAGAATTACCTACATCCTGGGGGTGCTTATAAGCAGTAACATTAATGCCAGTACCCCCTTAGGAAGGTGAAAATGGAATTGCAACTGGTGTGATGAGAGTTCTGTGTTGCTAATAAATTCATGTGAAGGTCCACTCGTGTGTGAGTATCTGATGCAATTTAGATGTCTATTTTTATTTATTAGTGGCTTCAGATACAATTAATCTTTCTCAAAAGCACAGGAACATTTTAACAAGAGTTGGTAAGAAGAGAACAAAGAGGGGTGAATATTGAAGAAAGCAGATGGAAAGTTGTCTCTTGGTAACACTTTTTAGTAAGTAATTTTTTTTTTTTTTTTTTTTTTTTTGTACTACATACATGACATTCAATTTCTGATGTCCCGTGTGAGCTGCAGGGCTATACTGCTACGGCAGTGTTGGATCAGGTGGCACTGGGATCCTGCATCATTGCTTGGTGCTCTGCATTCACATTTTAATAATACTAGAGTGACTGGGCCATTTTAATGTCAGAGATGGCACGAAGCTGTGCTTCAATTCCTTCTCCTCTCTCTTTTCTCCTTTTCTCTCACTCTCATTTTGAGTCTCCGTGGTAAACTGAATCTGCAGAAGAGGGGACGAGTCAATTCAATGTGTCTGATGAGTGCAGACAGCTCAGCAGTAACACTGGGACATCTTTACATTCTGCAATTGCCAAGTGTCAGGATATGGATCAGAAAAACACTTTTTCTTGACTCGCTCTGATGTTCTCCTTCAAAATATGACATGTGAAACTGCAGCTTCTGCTTCTTAAGTTCTCCAAGGCAAGAGGAAATATGTAAAAATAGAGAGTAGGTACCTGTGATTTCTTCACTGCTGCACATTTAGGCCCACACAGATGAGTTTACAGTGACATCTGTGGAACTTTGTTTCTGGAGTGGTTTAAATAAACACAGCTCTAGGCAATCAATACAACTATCAGTATTTTATCAGCTGAGAATCCGTTTTGTAAACCAAGTGATATAAAACTCAGGAATATAGAGCAACTGTAAACATGTGTTGAATTATACAAATATTTGCATTTGTGCAAATATGTGCACTAAAAGTAGTCATCCTTACAGTTTTACATATGCATTTTGCAGACTTTTTTTTTTTTTTTTTTTTTTTTAATTAAGAAAGACTTAGTGCTTTCTGAGTCTGTCCAGGGCGCACTGTCTCAGGGTCTTTCATTAAGTCCTGCTGCACTACTTTGAAGCATGGACAAAAATGCCAAAAAGTCATCAAGCATAATGATTTTCCGTCCGAATGGACAAAGTGTGATTACAAGCAGAGCACCTGCAGTAAATGCATTGCATCTTGTATATCAAGTAAAGCACTTCTTGTCTATACCACATTTTTCAAGGAAAAGCCATATTTAAAATTCAGCAACAGCCTCCCTGAAATCTGTACTAACAGAATTGTTGAGCTATGTTTAACAGCTGAGCTGGGCTTGTAAACTCCAGCTCTGCCTAAGCGGGCACTGTAGGAACCCAAGCCTGGGTGCTGCAGGACAGACCAGACAGTAACGCACACAGCGCCTGCTGGCAGTGCAACGCGTCTGGCATGGCCATCTGAGGAGGGTGATGATGATGGTAGAACACTGGCCCAAGTTGCCCAGAGAGGTGGTGGATGCCCCATCCCTGGAAACATTCCAGGCCAGGTTGGACGGGGCTCTGAGCAACCTGATCTGGTTGGAGATGTCCTTGCTCCTTGCAGGGGGGTTGGACTGGATGGCCTTTGAAGGTCCCTTCCAACCCAAACCATTCTGTGATTCTATAGGGTTGTCGTTGTGTGACTGATGCTGACTCCGACTCGTGTTGTTATGTCATCGGAGTACAAGGAGCTATTACTGCTTCACGGTCACTGGTAAAGCCTACCCTTCACTCCTGTTGTGAAATTTTAAGACAGGAAAGAAATAAGTTAAGAGAACAGTTGACAGCTGTTATTTTAATGTCTTCACTATGACTCTTATCTACCACCATGACATTCTCATGGTGTATTCATCATTTACAGATTTGTAACACTTTGAAGAAAGGTCTTTGCCTTATGAGAGCATGTGCAGACACACAAGGGCTCTCTAGCTGTAGCAGAGAAGCCTGCTGGGAGCCACACGTATTCCATATCTTCTGCTTTCATTGGGGAAAAAGTGTCTCATCCTTACCAGTAGCAGTAAGCTATTATGGCTGTGTTACAGCAGTTGGTGAGATAAGATAATTATGAATGCATTAACAAAGCGCATACAAAATTCGTTGTAGCTCACAGAAGGAAAGAGAATTCAGGAAACTATTCAGAATATTAATTTGCAGCCAATCCTGTCACGATTGCAGAAAGAGAGAAAATGCTAATGAAGTGTGAATATGTCAAAAAGATGTAAAAAGAAGAAGTGGTCAATTCACTCAAACAGAGTACATATCCAAATAATAAATAGTGTAGGCTGATATATTCAAATGTTACACAGCTGTGAAGCAGTTTTGTTTCTGAGTGCATATGTGGACATATAAAATTCAATAGTAAGAAGAAATCTGGAAGCAAGTTCTTCTGAAATCGTTCACCCTCTCAAAATCTCCAGAACATATTATATAAAGCTCTCACTTTCTTAAACAAGGGTGATTTAAAAAATCAGTACAGAAGTCTTTCTACGAGATCGCACTGTATGCACACAGTATTCTTGCTTGTGGATGTAATATTCCCACACGCTGCAAAGCCACACAATGAATGGGCCTCTGAACTTGCACTGAATTTTGGCACATTAACACCAGTCACACCAGATGTACTCCAGCGTATTGTAGAATGCAGCACTTCAAATAAGAAATTTGTGCAGTATGAGGAGGGTTTGAAGCTGCAAGAAGTAATTTTACCAGTGTGCCCAGCTAAGTTTTTTCTGCTTATCAATGTCGGATATCAGGCTATGTCTGTAATGCAGTTATCAGGCATGACTGCACATTTAGACAGTTAAAAATATGAATAAATAAATAGCTTACAAAAAATTATTTTTGACATTATCTACTTTTCATCCCATGGTGAAATACTGTAGACTTAACTGTTCTCTTGTTTGAGGTTTTCTCACTTCACGCTGCTTTAATGTTCTCAGATGCTGCTCTTGTGTGACTTTTACTGTGCAATATCTATTCCTACCACACATTCCTCTATATTTCTAAAAGTTAAGAGCAACTTATTGTCAAACATCAAGCTGATATTCAGCATATTCAAATAGCTTATTGGTAGTATGCAATTTGGGCAATTTCCCATTTAGCTGAAAGTCCATCTCTGTATAAACTTGACATCCCTAAAACCGGGGACAATTGTAACGCAAAAGAAAGGAGTGAACTGAATGTATCAGCTCAGCTTCTGGGTAATACTTCTTTTGCTTCTTTTTTTTTCCTGACAAACTAGTTAAATATCTTTAAATGAATTCTTTTTTACATGTGTTTGAGAAATTTAACTTGAACTACATTAGCATGGACGATTTGAATATGTAACACAGATGAGTAAAAATTCATACTGTATAATTACAATAAAGCATGGAAGTTTGTGGAAAAGAAGGGACACTGAAGAACAGTGTTCAAATATACTGTAATTAGTGATTTTGGTGATAACTAACATTGTCTGAAACATTTAATATAAAGACTAAGAAAACTGGGGATGGGTGATTTTTGTTTTATTTAACATACATAGTCTAAGACCTGTGGCACATTCTCTTGCTCACGCTTTGGTCAGTTCATCTTTTTGTGTCTTACCACTTGACAGTGTTCTCTGTTCATATAATACTTCTCCTAATGCTACTTCACCGGACAGAATCAGAATATGGGAACAACTATACAGAATAACTGTTAGAGTGCGGAACGTCCTGTGGGAAGTGAGGGAATGATACTTGTGAAAATATTGCTTCATTGTGATGAAGAAGAAAGCAAACCATCGTGGATGGCATACCAACTTACTACAGCGCCCTAAAAAAATTCTATTCATTAGAGAATGGTTAATATGCAGCACACTTTTCAGAAACATACTTTCTGATGTGCACTTCAGAACTGATAGCCGCACAGCAGTCACGTTCACATGTGACTCACATGTATGCTCATACAGATATGCAGGGTTCGTCTCCAAGTTACAGCACGAAGCAGTTCCCTTATCTTGACTTGTGGATTGCGTATGCATAATGCAACGCATTCTTGAAAATATGTCTAACAATGCTACGTGCCTCATGCCTTAGGACAGAGAAAAAGAAGAACCTACTGCTATAATGTTTTGAAAATAAATCAAATTATTTTTAAGGAAGATTGAGGACAAATTATTTTCTCCAGGTTTTTGCCATAAATCATTCTGTTGAAACTACTTTGCTCACATGCCTTGAATTTAGCTTAGTGATACTGGCACGATTTCTATTGTCTTTCTAGTCAGCTGCTCTGTGGCACTTTCTGAATTTTGTTCAGATGAGCCATTTTCAAGTATTGTTTTGAGAGAGATCATAATCTAACAGAAGGGGAAATAAAGGCAGCTGGCTCTACTCTTCTTCAAGTAACCATGGCCAAGAAAGTAATTAAAGCAAATTAAAAACTAAACACGGTTTTCTCACGTCTTTACTAAATGCCACAGTTATTAATGTCTGAAAATGGACAAACACAATCTCAGTCAAGCAGTCGTTATGAAGAGGAATGGACAAGTTATAATTTGAATGCTAATCAAATTCTTATTTATCAGTCTCAGCTGTGCTGGTTTGGTAGGCATACGCCAACAAATTTAACAAACATTTCTTTTTCAAAAGAGCAAGGTCACTGTTTGTGTGTCTTCTCCGAAGGTTATTTTTAATACATGCTACTAATGAAAGACAAAATAAAATACAATAAAATGAAAAGTTTGGGCTTGCTGAAGGCACATTTTATGACACAATATTGACAGAATTCTTGTGTTACATCTGAACAGAAAAGATTTGATGGTAAAACTAGTCTGTGATGGAGAGGGTTGCAGTTGTTTGATATCTGCCTTAGGTACCTGATGACAGGAAAAGAATGATCACAAGGATGAGTAAGACAAAATTTTAGGAATTCCTTCAAGATGTGTAAAAGTGCTTTAAAATCAGAATGTTTCCTTGATTTATTTTGTGGAGTGGCACTACAAATACCATCTGAAAATCTGAAACTGCCGGTCAGTTATTTGATATTATGTCTAGTACTCTGTCTTGAGAGCCCCATGATTGTCTTGTTTTCCAGTGAAGTTCTTATAACGGAAAAAAAAAGAGGGGGGAAGGGGGCAGCGGGGTGGTGAGGGTAGCTATAGGGCCGTCTTTGTGATGTGATAGTGCTGCCTCTTTCCTAGTCCTGCTGCCCCAGTAAGAGTGGGTTGCTTAAGCCTGTATGGATCTAAAGCCTTAATGATGGCTTAACAAAGCAGAGCACATGGGCGGCTGATGTAATTTGGCAGTTGTGACATGAATCAGAACTGTTTTCCCCATCTCTGCTGCTGTTGTGTTGCAGCTAGATTGGGGTAGTCCAAGTTTGGGGCTAGAGCTTCCTCCAGTATATAATTACATGGTGTTCAGCACAGCTGTACCTTCTCACGTTTTGATTACTTGAAGATAATCCCATTTCTGATGGGTCTACTCATCTGTGTATAAGCAGTATTAATAACTATATGGCAGTGTTTCTCTTCCTGGGCTAGCTTCAGGGATTTTATGGGTCACAAATACTATGTATTTAGGAGAAAAGAAAGCATTGATTTTGTGCCGTAGTTGATGTTTGCCTTACTTTTGGAGCTTTAGCCTAACCCAAATAGGATGAGTAAAGGAATTCAGAGCCTTTGGTACTAGTAGGAATTAATGTTTTAAAGTTTACAGGTTCAGTTTCTTATGCAGTATCCCCATTGACTTACACGGTAGAAATCAGAATGATTTACAATCACTGTTGGACTTGAGAATGATTCCCAGAAGTCAAAGCCCAGTAGTACTTTAATAAGCCACTGTAATAAGATATTTTATTATTATGGTTTTAAATGTCCTGCAGTGTACGGTAATTCAGATATAAAATAATTAAAGGCAATTAAAGACCATTATTGTAAGGATTACTTTGTGCTAATGACAGACTGTTTGACTGGAGGAAGAATGCCTTCTAAAGTAATTCAGGGAACAAGGTACGTAGTCAAGGTGGGAAAAGGAGCACATCTCTGAGATTTGAGTGGGAAGAAGCCAAAAAAGGATGAGGGTTTTTTCCTTCATCACACTCTCCTTTTCTCTAAGTATGTCCTCAAATTATGATATATCTTATAATAAATTAAGCATTTGATTAAATAAAAATGTTAATAACATACAATTTTCTTCATGAAAATGTTTTCCTCAACACATCATAAGAAGAAAAGAGACAATGTTCTGCTGATTTTCAATAGCATTGTTTTATTAAATGTATTAAAATCATTAATGCTAATTTTACAACTCTGTCAGTAAAACTGTTTAATAAAACAGGTCTTGTATTTACTTGTAAATATAATTCATAATTGTCAAGTGTCAGTCAGGAAAGAAGGCACTCAGTTTAGGTTTTTTGAAAAGTTTAGTACATACCACAGACATTCAAAGTCTTGAACACTTGGGATTACCATAGCCACTCCTAATTTTGTGTTGTTATGTTGGAAAAAAAATACGTTATACTGGTGATGTGACATCTGTGCTTGTCTAGAAGAAACAAAATATTTTAAAATTCTGACCTGTACTACTATTTTCTCTAAGTTTAGAGTAGGACACAATAGCTGGCTGAACATGAGAGGCATGTTATAAATTCAGTAAACTGTTAATTCAATTTATATATAGCTGAATAAGGCTTGCCTACTGAGTTACAGCAGTACTACATGTCTAATAGTAGTACAGTGTGTCTAATAGAATTGCATAACTGCTGATTCTTCCCCAAGAGCCCCCCCAAAAAAAGGTACCATTTTGTTCCCAGTATGTGAAAGCTTCCCTTCAGTCCACTTCAAATTATTATTGTACTTACTGCTGGCCACTGAACTGCTAGTAACTCCTTCTTGACTCTTTCTTATGTTGCAGAGAAGCATGTATTGAAGAAAGGTGAAGAAATATAAAATGTGTAAAAAATTTTTTACATACAACTGTGTATCTAAGATATTCCTTGTCAGGCTTTGTCCTACTGAGATCCGTAGCTCTGTCTCTCACAGCAGATTACTCTGCAAGAATCCACTCATAAAGTTCTCCAAATAAGAGATTTTATCTTTTATAGACAAACGTGAAAATAAGAGGCCTTGCAAATATCCAGCAGGAGAGTTGTACAAACTTTAGTGCATCCAACTGCTTTAATATATCACCATTGGCAAGAATTCTGTTTTATCAATCTGAACACAAATAACATTGCCAGAACCTCACCATAGAGTCATACTGGAGGAAAATAAGACTTTTAACACATAAACTTTGGAAATTAAGAAAAAAAAAAAAAAGTTAGTCTCTGAAGAATGCAAATGTTAACACAGTTTTATGTGAGACATAAAGACAAGCATATCGTTTAAATATTACTCTTTATGTGAAAATAAGCAGTTTTGCATGTGAATTCTTTCTAGTAGCCTTAAAATAAAGTGATTGCTTCTCCTCCGAGAAGTTTTTGAAACAAACATGATAATAGCTAATCCCTGCAAACAGGCAGTAATTGCAAATTTTAGCAGTACTTCTGAAAAGGAGCAGTGTACAAATTCTCTCTGGAATCTTTTTGCGATCTCAAAAGTAAGAGCTGTAATTTCCAACACTTTGTGTAGTATGAACGTCTGACTCCTATGGAATAAAATCCTTTCTGTATCTGTATTTGCTAAGCTACAAGACCATAACAGAGAGTGGCAGGTTCATAAACTTCCACAAACTCTTATTTCGAGTTTAGAGATATGAAAGAAAGGGTACCAAAGTTTAAAACATCAGTAAGAAAACTGTGTGCATAAAAAAATTTAAAGCAATTGAGAATATTTCCAAGAATTCTTAGTGATGCTCCATTTATCTAGTTTTGGGCACTACTGCAGAAGGGATATCTACTACAAAGTCCTGTACATCCTTCTATCTGTTCAGGATTTAGTGTTATCTCCTGGGAGGAAGCAACACAGCCACTGCTTAAGGATCTAAACATAATAAAATTTACACTCAGTTAAAAAGAATCAGTTTTTCTAGTTTTATACATGAAAGAAAGTGAAGCATTATCTTATTGAGGTAAAAGGCAATACATGTAAACCAGTTAAATTGCTACTGTGTCAACTACAAAAGCTTTGTCCTTAGATCATGATACCGGTTCTCCAATTCCTACAGTAATTCTTCAGGCAATCACTGTTCTCAGAAAATCCTTCGCTTATTCTGTAGAGAGTCATGAGTCTGAAAGCTGATTTTTTTTCCCTTTAGCACAAGAAATGGCGATGGGAAGCAAACGCTTGATTTATTGTCATTCCCAGCAAGATAATGTTTGCTTATCAGTATAAACACAGTTAAGAAGAGGTTGCATTAGATGAAGGAATCTCTTTAGATATATTAAATTTTATATCTTCAATTAGATTCTTACTTCCATACTTTTGCTTATATGTAAAAGATGTTTTTTTCTTTATTGATTCAATAATGAAGGGAAAATACCATTTAAAATAAGAGATTTTTTAATTATAAGCCAAATATCATACTGCTGTATTTGTTTGGTTAATATGATACCTATTTGTATTAACATTTTTTGTGTGCTAGGTTGCTTTACAGTGTTAGAAGCAAGGCTAAATAAGCTTTGAAAAACCTATTCTTAAATTGATAACCGCAGGGTCTCTAGTGAAACTCTCCAAGTTCTTCTGGCTTACACTTGATTTGCTTTAATAAGGGTTGTGGGGAAAGAAAAACTATTGAAACTCCATTTTAAAATGCCTGGCAACAGACAGGTGGAAAAGACTTAGAATTACTATTTTTCATTACTGAGGGCCCCCGAGGACTGCACTGGAAAGAATCCTGTCTGCCCCAGATAAGAGTCTCCCAGCAGTTTAATGTGCCAATCAGTTGCGCTCAGCAGCCCGGAATCATCGTATTGCAGCTATTGAATAGTTCCAGACCATATGCTCGGAAGGATGGGAAATGTGATATGTGTCACACTTCCAAAGAATGATGATGAAGGGCATTAATATGCTGATGAAGAAGGAAACGAAAAAAAAGAGAGAGAGAGAATTCTTGAGGAAGCAAACCCACCTGTGTTACTGAGCCTGACAGATACGCTGTACGAGCTCTTCCATTTCATGTATAATTATGAGTAACCATGAGGCCTACATCACACCGAATTACATAGTCCTTTCCTCTCTTCTCCTCTGCTAATACATTCTCTCTTTTGATTTTTAAGAGAGAAAAGAGTTAAATTAGGGTCCAAATATCTACAAAAGAAGCAATGAACATTTTATCCATCTGGTTCACTGGAAACTTTTTGGGTGCATTTGGTGTCTAATTACTTTGAAATAACAACTGAATGTTGGACCAAGTATGGCTCCATTCATATTAAATAATACTAAGAGCTTGAAGGAGGAATGCTAATGAAGGTTCTGAGAAAATGGGAAAGAGGAAGAAAATGCGTTTTCACATATATTTTATTATTTCTAAACCACGTGCAGTGATGGCATCATGTAATACACAGAATGGTATTGGGTGGGTAAATGAAAAGCGTGTCACAAGGAGTTAATCTTCTAGCCAGCTTTTTTCAGGTGTCTCACCCAAGGATCTTTAATGCACAAAACTGTGGAGCAAATTAAGACTTAGTACAAGAAGCTGAAATTTCAGTGAATTCTGTATTTATCATGGACAATCTTCACGTCCCTCCAATTGTTTATAAATTCTACTAAGCTGTATATTGGAGGAGCAGAAAATTTCAGAGCCATTGTTTAAAACAACCAAACAAAACACCTAGAATTGGCTGCGCAAATGAGCTCCTTTAATGTATTGAAAGGAATGTGCCCTTTGAGGACACAGGGAATTCTGACGAGCCCCCACAAAAATTTTTAGTTTAACACCAATGTTTTAAAGTATATGTATGTATTTAATGATCTCCTCTGATATCTTTATGACAATAGTTTTCCATAACATAGACATAAATGCACTACATTTGCCAGGATTGTGAGGTACAACAGATCGTACAGTGTGCTTTTCTAGAGAGTGCTGAAATCAAATTCACAGATTCAAACAGCTTTTTAGAACTGGGTTGTCTGCAGTCTGAATAGAGATCTTAGTTTGGGAGGATGCTCTCTTTTTCCTTTGTGCTTGTAACAAAAGTCGCTGATTAACAATGCACTCAATTGTTATGAGACAAATTACAGGATTTTTCACATTTATTCTTATTAATGTCATCCCTTTGGCTTTCTGATTACTCATGAATTTTCCTTAGTGCTTTTCTGTATTCCAAAATAAAATTCCATTTTATGTATTTTGTTTCAATTCATATGAGGTTAAGTATCAGCCTAGTGAAAATTAGTATTGGCTCTAGTCGTATAGAGAAGAGCACAGATGATTATTTATAAAAATAAAATCTTAACATGAGGCAGATTCTTTTAAAATAGCACCTCTGTCTGAGTTACAATCATTCTGATTTGATTATGATTCAGAATGAGATGCCTCAAGGCTTCTTTTGGATCAAAAACTTGCATGAAAAGCCTGCAAAAGAATAAGCAGGCTTATTCTTATTGTGGTTTGGTTTTTTCCCTCTTCTGAGCTGTGCTTGTACCATTTAAGAGAGAGAGTCATGTATGTGCATTTTGTTCCTTAAGATTTACAATATTTTTCTTAGACCTAAGTTAACTTTACTGATCAGCTAGCGGTTGATCACTAAAAATAAAACTAGTGCTTTTATTTTTATGGATTATTACCGGAGGAATTGTTCTGTATTACACTGATAGATGAAAGGCACTGTAACTTTCTGCAGTATGTACTACATGTCCAGGAGTGTACATTGCTTGCCATCAGCATCACTGAGGAAATATTCTCCCACTTCATGTTTTTCTCTTGGCCTCTAGCATTATTTTATGATAATACTTATTAATTTGTATGGGGTGAAAGTGTCTATGAGTGACTGATACAGAAATCAAGCAACAGAACCTTCTGCTTTCGGTGGTTTAGAAAAACAGATGGAAAAGTAGGTTTTTCTGTCTTTATTTTATTCAGCAATGTTTGCTTTCCCACTCAATTCCTTGTTTTCAGTTTTTTGCAGACTTCAGAAATGAAATTAACTCTTGCATTCTCTCTGCTACACGAGAGACACATCAAACCAGTGAACAATACAACTTATTAATTATTGAATGGTTTGTTGTCTTCTGTAGATCCAGATGAGGGAGGAATCACCTGCCTTTGTTGACTTGTACTTTTCAACATCTCTTTATGTCATCAAGTGTTTCTCAGACATATGAAAACCTAGTTTGCAAAAGTCAGATGTTTCACCACCAAGTATACTTTGTTTTTCCTACCACAGCTGGTACAACCGCTACATATCACTGACTTAAATCTGAATTTCCAGAGTGCAATTCTCAATCTCTTCAGCATGCTTGTGAACCTTCCCTACTGTGTCATTTTGAGGTTGCAGTGTGCTGCTTTGTGCTTACTTCCACAGAATGAGGTTAGTTTGGTTTTGACAGACAGAGCAGCGTGATTGTGTCAAAATGCCTGGACTTCAGTCTGTGTGGCTGAACACGCAGACCATGCAACTGGTAGTAAATGTTCTTACCTTCCTTGACACTTGTTCCTTGCAACCAAACAAAATATTTTGTTTAGCCACAGCAAATACAAGTGCTATACTTGCTGTAATTAGTTCTTTAAGACTAAAGTGTACAAAGCTGGCTAATAAAAAGTGGAAACTGTGCAGGTAGCTTGGGTGCTGACAGCTTTTTGTGGAACAATGATTAAAGACATTAAATTCCAGATCTGATCAGTATAAAAAGTAGTCTGGCTGTTGCTGGACCTGGCAAACATTTTCATCAGATTTGGCTTCAATCTGTAGCGAGACATGTTTACAGAAACAATTTCTAAATGCTTTTCTTATCAAAAAGAAATTATTATTCTTTTTTTGATGAAAAATTGCCTCTCTCTTAAACTGCATTATTTAAAATGGAAAGAGAAAGCTGTTTTCTTTCAGCTCCTTTGAAAGTTCCCTAAGAACTTTTTTAAAAATAAAATGTATTCTCTTTGATTCCAACGGGCCTGCTTTCCACCCTTAACAAAACATCATTCTAATACTACAGCTTTTATTTCTATTTCCATTATCACCTTAACTCTAATCCTACCAGAGCTTCCTATGTGACTGATTCCTTCATTAGGAACGTGACTTTCTCTTAAACAAAAAAAATCCCTGAACCATAATTGTTAAATTTGCTGCACGTTTGTTAAAAAGCCAGCTGCAGCACATAGCCCCAGATAAAAGCTACCGCGCAGGAATTCGGGTATCGGAGCCACACGCAGCCACGTGTGTGGGGGTCCTCAGGGCTGCATCCGTGCTTCCCTATTCATCTGAGCCAGAGCAATCACTGCGTTCTGGAGCGGAGAGTGGCAGCAGGACCTCCATCCCCTCCGTGTTCACCCTTTGCACTGCACATCTGCACAGAAACGGCAGACGGGAGGCTGCAGATGTAAAGCAGGAAAACAGCAATTCAAGGGAGCGGCTCTGTTCCAATCAAAATTTTCAGACCTCGATGCTTGTTCCCTTTTGATTTGAAACCAATTTGTTTGTTCTTATCTTAAAATTATACCATTCTGCCTTCCTTGCCCCTCAGCTCCCATTTCTCCTTGCTGCATATATTTCATTGTGGTAGTCCATCTTCCTGACCACGTTCTCTCACTTTTGGCTTCGCTGGGAATGTGGCCTGGCAAAAGACCAGTCACGCCTTTCGGCCTGTTCCTTCTTCAGCTCTGTTTCACCAGAATCAGATGTAAGTGTGACTATAAGTACAGAAGTACAGTTATTGACATATTTTCTTCATTTTGAGACTGGACGATCTCATTTGGCAGCTTTGGAAGTGTGTTGCCTAGCTCAGACGGTAAACGTTTCGTAGCGGGGATGAGGTTTGTGTTTGAAGGTGCCGATTACATAACAAATAAATGAATAGAATTCAAACTGTGTTATCATTTAAAGGCATTAATTTAGCCAGAGAATTTAAAGACTTCAACTTGACATAAAAGAACTGGGGTTTTTTTCAGGTTCCTTTTGCAGTAGTTCAGGTTGGAATTGTTTTATGAGTGTGAAATGAGACCTTAAGAAAAGTGGATTATTTTGCCATTTTTTTCTTCACAAAAAGAATAGCAACTAGAGTAATTCCTCTGTTTATTTAATTTTCTTTTCTGTAAGATGCAAAGAAATGTTGCACTGCTCTCTTGCCTATGGTTCACCTCCCACTTCTTCCAGCTGCTTCCATACTGTCCTCCTTCAGGAGGTAAGCAAGATGTTTTTCCTTACTCTGAACTGCTCATTCGCTTCTTATTACTCAAATAGTTTGATCAGCGATGGATCAAACTCAGTACTAGGGAGTTACTTGCAGTGGTAAATAAGATCTGCACCTCGTCATTAGGCTTTTAGACATTTTTTTCAGCTGTTTGACCAATGTGAGATAGGCAGGTGTTTGCAATACGTGGCAAAGTGGATAACTGAGTGGGCCTCTTTAGACTCTGCAAAACAGCTGTCTTAAATGTTAATGTTATCTTGTGGGATGGCTTGTGTCCGTGGGCAGAAGGGGAGTGCAGACATTATAAAAGCTGAGTTTGTTTTGGCATCATTGGTACTGTTTCCAAAATACTTTTTCCTCACAAGGTAATTGCAGACGGATGATAGGTTATATCATGTTGTATACATTCCTTCTTCACTCCACTCAAGTCTACACCTGATTGCAGTGCATTAGGCAAAGTGGCAAGTAGATAGAACTTTGGTTTGTTGTTTTTTCTCAGACAGATACAACCACTATGGTAGAGTTTATTTGTTTCTAGATTAACATTGTGTCTGTATTTTTGTCAATATGAATGGATGTGCTCTGATCTTGCAACAAAAGGTAATAAGATTTGTCTCCCTAGGCTGAGATTGAGCTCCTCAGTCCTGGAGCACCCTGAGAGTACTTTGCCTCCTGTACAGATGAGAGATGTTTAACCCTAAAGAAAATCCCATTGTGTAAGAGGAGCAAACTGGTCACTAGGCTTTATCCTGACCTTATGGTCTTCAAACTCCCTGAGCCCAAAACACAGGTACTACTGATAGTGAGAACTGTGACTTCAACATTAGCTGAATATGCTGTGAGAAACTATTTTAGATGGAAAAGTTTCATTTTCTCTCAGTCAGAGTTAATGAGGAAGGACAGTGAGATATTTTGGACAAGCTGGAGTTTACAAACTACAGTAACATAAGTTTTATTTTGACCAGATCACCAATGGGTGATTTGAAGGTGTTCAAGTTACAGCTTTCCTAAATTGGTCTCTGCTGAAATGTGCCATCTGATGTCACCGGTGTTGTCTGTGACATCAGAAATGGAACAAATGGAACTCTGTGATATGCACATTCACCACTGTAGTACATACGTACACAACTGGTAAGGGTAAATGGGGCTTATGTAATGGTAAATTGGGTTTTGGGGCTTTGTTGGTTTTTGGGTTTTTTAACTGCTTTTAGTTTCTGGGGTTTGTTTTTTTTTTTTGGTTTGCTGGGTTTTTTGAAACAGGAGCAGTGATAATGAAAAAATTTATGGTTGCCTTGCTTTATAGAAAAAGATGCCTATTGTAGATCAGCTTAGTCAGACTAATCCTGTCCAAGATCCAGCTGAAAGGAAGAGCTTTAAATAACATTCACCGAATTCTGCTGACTTTGTTTAAGAGAGGAAACAAATGAGGGTCAGCAATATTTTGTTATAATTCAAAAACTTATAAGTCTAAACATTATTATCTGTCTTGAAATTATGAAGTATCCTGTTATGTATTTACCCTGTAGCGTACTTGTAAAGGTACTTTATTTAGCTCATGTAAATACTGTGTCATGATAAAATACGACTTCAAAGATAAACTGATCTTAAATGTGAATAATTTAGTTAACCCTAGCCAGATGAAGATTCCCTTCAAGGTAATGTTATTTTTTTGCTGAAGTTCAAGGCAGAGGTCTAGGAAGAGATGTAGTTAGGAACAGAATAACACGTATAAAACTATAAACACATAGTTTACTTTATAAAACAGCATAAAAACTAAAAGGTGCTTTTAAATCCTATTGCACAGAGATTTCTAAAAGTAATTCTGTCCATTCTCATTGAGATAAAAATGTACTGTGTAGATTACTATAATTAAGCCACATTAGATATTGCTTAGATCTATTTCAAAATAAGTTTAATTCTAATAAATATCAGCAGTCAGTTTTCAGATAATGTTTTTTTTTGTTTAGAGTCTAACAAATTAAGCTTGCTGAACTTGGTTGAGGGTTCAGTAGCCTGGTAATTTTCCATTCTTTGTCCTTTTCTTTGTAAATTCTCTTTTTAAATATTTAACTAGTAGAATAGAGGAGATAAAGGTCAAATACTGAAAAACTGTAGAGAATTGAAATAAAATTCAGCAAAAGTGACCAAGCTACCATAATTTAGATGCCCCACTGCAACAAGAAGTGCTCTCTATTTCAGCATAACCCTCACATCTTTGTTATGAACATTTATTCTTTCTTTGGTGAAGGCTGAGCATATAATTTTTTTTTTTTTAGGCTACTTGAAACTAGGCAGCACAATTAGTAATGATTGCTAAACCGCAAAACCTGTGGCTTACCTCAGTACCTAGAAGTTAATTGCTTAGGACTGTGCCCAAGTGAGGCAGAGCTGTTGAGTGGAACAGCTGGTACTGATGAGCCAACCTCCACCTTACAAGTGTTTCACACCAGCTCTAGGTGGGTTGACTGTCTGTTGGGGTAGGAGCACGTGAGATGCACTCCTGGTGCAGTTTTTTTTTCTGCAAAGTGTACAGTTCTTCTGCCTTGAATCTTCTTCTTGGGATGAGCTGCAACATGGTAAGTGGGGGGAAATGGGGAGATCCAAAACTGAAACACTGATGTTGATTTCCCCATAGGAACAGAATTTGAACTGTTTGACTCTATATTAGCTAGAAGGTCTTTCTATTCTGAAGAGGGAGAAGTTGAACCCCTTTTGTCTTCAGTGACATCTCAGGTGGGCAGAAAAAAGCTAATTTTTTACACGGTTGAGGCCCTGAACTTAAGGTTTGGCAAAACCAAGTTTTCTTGTTTGTTCTACTGCATTTCTAATTCCATTTAAATGAGGAGGGACAGGTGTTTTCAGAGCGTTTCCCTGTGATGGCTTTGTTCCCAAGGTTAATTGTACTAGAAATGTAGAACAATTAGAAAAAAAAAAAAGGAGAATTAACTTGAGAGAGTTTATTCAATTCTAGAAGTGAGTAAATAGAACACAGGGAAATAGTTACAGTTTGTTCTTATCAACTTGGCTGTATTTAAAATTGTTCAGTACAGAAATACAGCACTTCCTGGTATAGATGTGTTTTCCTCCTCAGTCTTATTTTTCCAAGACAATGTAATCTGAATGATTCAGCATATTTAAGCTTTTAGTTGATGCGTTTTTAATTTTGAAAATTAAGTTATCACTAACCCAGGAGCCAAAGCTTTACAGTGATCTGCCTTTGAGCGAATCTGAACACTTAATGTAAATAACTTGAGATGCAACTTATAGGAACTGTAGTACTAGTATAACTGTAACAGATTGGTATAAGGAAATCAAAACTTTCACCTGCCATCTGGTGGAAAAAACCTGAAAAGCTGTAATGTGTGAACCTCATAACTGTGGACTACACCTGTTTTCGACTTGCTAGTAACATAGAAATTAGCAGTGCTAGGTGTACATAAGGAACATTTTACACACTGTTGTTGACTTTCTTACCGTGTATGCTACAAGAACTTTCTGGTCCTTTTTGCTTCAATATCAGTAGGGCAAAATCATTTACTATCTTGTGTTTGTTTGACTCGATGATTGCAAAATAATCCAAGAAAAGAGTAGTAGAAATAGTGGTTCAATTGTAACAGAATAAAACTTGGTATCAAAATATGTAAGTACACGTAATCACTTTTTCTTTTTTGCCTCTATTTGTTGTGTGTGGAGGCAAATGAAATATTTTTATTAATTTTCTGTTTAAAATCCTCCAGACTGCACCTGTAGATAAAATGGCCAGTCTTCTTGCTAAAACAGTACAAGTGGTTGGGTCCTACAGCTGGTGATTTAAACAGGCAGAAACTCATCTTTAAGAAAAGTTTATTTTGCTAGGCTAACTTTTAGTCTATGTAGCTGCATTCTTCAGCTCTACAGACAAATTTAGGGATTGCTCAAATTACGCTAGGTATCATGTACTGTTGTAAGGGGTTCACTTTAAAGAAATTGCAGGTGTGAAAATGAGCTTTTCTTTTGAATTTGATCCTTACATCAAATTACTTCTTATATACAAACACTTTTATTTCTGGCAAAAAGAACTGGAAGACAGAGGGGGAAATACACATGGTTTTTATTTGGAATTATCCTTCAGTTGCATAAATGGCAAACATGCTTATTCAACACAATTATGCCCCAAAACCATTTCCTCCTCAAAAATGTATTTGCAACACTGGGCAGGTTATTGGAAAATTTTTGTTTTATTGATATGCTCATGTAACTTTTTCGAGTTGTCTACGCTGTAGTCTTCCTAATTATTAGTATTTTAAAGATCAGTGCAATGCTTGCCTCCAATTATTTTTAATTTTCAATTTGGAAGTTTTGGTGAGTTTGGTGAAAACTTCGATTCTGTCACTGACCTTATAACTTAAGAATGTGTCCTTGCTTGTGTTCTTCTTCTTCTTCAATACAAGTAAAACTTAAAGGCTGTTATAAAAACTTTAAATCACAACAGTTATGAATAAAAATGAATAATAAAAATGCATGAAAATAAAAAATACTATCACAAGTAAATGTCTTGGAAATATAAATTATTACAAGTTATATTACTGTGTTGTCATAAATTCTTTTATAGCAACACATTGTTCCTAACTGATCTTCAAAGTAATCTTTGTAATTTCTCAGTTAAATTGCATTTAGTTTAAATGACATTTCCGTGTATTTAATTGAAGTAAAATAGATATTTCAAAGGCAAAAATAACATGCAGTATTGCTGTGTAAGACCAGTGATTTCCCTCGCAACCCCCAACCCCTACTTTGTCAGGTGTAGTTTGTCTTGTGTTTGGGAATTTTTTGTTTATTTTGCTTTGGGTTTGTTTGTGTTTTTTTTTTTTTTTGGTTGGTTTTGGGGTTTTTTTGTTTGGTTTTTCTTTTTTTTTTTTTAGTAAGCCTTTCAGATAGACTGACGCAGTTCTGTACCACTCTCTAGGGAAAAGCTGTATTAAAGAAAAAAAAAACTCTTTTGGAAGGGAATACAGATGGCTATTGTTAATAGTTTCCTTAATATAATTTGTTATGATGTGCTTTGCATCATAGATGACAAATTAAATGATGAGAATCATAGTAATTGGGTTCACCAGTTCTCCATATTTGCCGGAGTATAAAACATCTACCCCTTGTGTTCAGAGCATGCTCAGAGAAAATAAAGTAAGGCAGATATGATAGGAAAACATTAAAATGTATTGATTAAACCTTCTGGGAGCTCTGGTTCTACAGTAATATTCAATTACATGTCACCTGCCATACATAAAATGAGTTTTAAAAGTTTTTGATGCTCTGTATCACCAAATAAATCACTGCAAATCACAGACTACAGCAGTTCCCTTTCAATCAGGAAAGTTACTATAACAAGTGTTACAGTCTTCCACTAGAGAAAATTTGAAAATATGGTAGGAAAAAGTTCTTAACTTTGCTTTTAGGAGAAAAATTGTGCTTAAAACTGGTAAGTTTTTACTGCTGCCTGCATTAGTTAATGTCTAAGTGTGTGTTTTGATAAGAAGCGAGTAGCTGCCAGTTTAGTGATAGTTCCACAGCAGGGATAACATTACTGCTGCGTTTGAGCTGGATTCTCTTTGGGCACTTCTGCTGATAAAGGTTCCAGTTAACGACTCATTTCTCCTTTAATGCTGGACAAGTGAAAACAAGCAATAAAGCTGTGAGCTTAACTTCTCATCATTTTACTTGAATTTGTGACTCTGACAACTTTGAGAATTAAAGTCCTTTTACTAAAAACTGAGCAAATGTGGTCTGATTTTCTTAGATTATATGTGTGAATTAACAGTAATTTTTTGCACCGGAGTCAATGTGCTAGCTGCTTTATAGTATAAAATAAAAGAACTACAGTGGCAGCATTCAATTAGGGTTTATCTATAAATGGGATTAATAAGCAGTATAGAATTTATGGTGTGTTAACTACCCACGTTAATTTGCTATGTGAAAAGATCTGAAGTAGATTAGTTATCTCGTAGAAAGACTTTCCTTCTAGGCACTAGGAGTGTCCTCATGGGAACTTGGCAGGAGTGCCAAATACACAGTAGATACACCCTTAGTCTAACAAATAGTCCTTAGAAAAAATTTCTTGTGAACTTTCAGCCATCAGAACATATTTCTAAGGAGCTATTCCATCTCCTCTGAGAAATGGAAATGTCCAAAGCATATATGGATACAAATGGTTTTGTAAAGGTTTTATTCTTTACGATGGTGGTGTAGTTGTAGAAAGTTCAATGTTAAAAAAGTTTGGGATTTTTCACCTGCCCCTTAAGTATTGTTCTGATACGTGTGTGATGTATCTTGGAGGAGATCTTAATCTTGTCAGTCTGCACTATTTATTAAACGATTTTCAGCTAGTTTAATAAATACATGGTTAAATGCCATCAGGAGTGTCAACGAAATCTTCCAGACTCAGAAATTATGTAAACTCTAAACACGTTCAGCTCTGATTTCTCCGTAATAGAACGGAGGTATCTGTGTAGCTTTTGAAGATGCAGGTTAGAGATCCAGGATTAGCCCTAGTTATTCCATGTGCAGTTTAACTTTTCTTCTACTATAATTCATTGTTTCAAATAACCTAACATCAATCATTGCAAACATCATTAACAGGAAAACAAACAGAAAAAACCTCGTAAAGCAAACAAAACCCTCCCCTGTGACAGGAAAAGCACCACTGGGTTAATCCAGCAGATTTATACAGACAAACAACTCCCGAGCTTGGAAAATGGTCTGTGTTTGTATCTCTCCCAAAACAATGCTAACTTAACGGAAATGAAAGTTTGTGGAATTTATTCTCCTGTATCTTCAAGCTGATACAGTCTGTAACATTAATGCACTAACTTCTTATTCTAAGTATTTGGTTTGTCCAAAGACCAATGTCTTTTACCTGAAAGGTGTTATGCATTGTTAGAATAAATTTTTGCCTTAACCAGAGCACAAAAATAGAATATAAAATTGGGAAGCAAACAAAAATACTGTTACTGCGGTTAGAAAATTTCAACTGAATAGACTAAGCATGAATAAATTTTATTTGTTTTGTTTTTTTTTTTTAGTTATCATGATCAATTCAAATCCCAAGTTAACTATACTGTATAAGAATTCCTTCCTTGCAGTGAGCTCAGATATTTGGGAAAGGTTTCATGGAGACTCGCTGCTGCTTAAAATATTGTTACCCCTCCTGATTCCCCCTTGAGGGCTGTTATATGACCATGCATTTTTTATTTTGCTGCACAGCCTGTGTCTGGCAATGGATTTTTCTCATTAAATAGAGTGGCCTTAAAAATGAAACATCAAAATACTAGACTGCTTTTTTCCATCCACTAAACTCTTTTGTTGTCTCTCTGAACGTGTCTGTTGGTCTTGTGCATTTAAATACTTAATTAATTTTCTTTTTCAAGATCGAGTGAGGATATTCTTTGGAGCTGATTTTCCACAGGAAAATTCAATTATTTTTGTAGCTGTGAAAGGTGTGTTGAGCATAATAACTTTGATAATTAACCTAGTGTTTGGCAGTATATTAAAAGTGATGTTTAAGGATTACAATTCAGTTCCTTTTTATTGCAGTCTATGTTTGCAACCTTACAGATGACTGGCTGGGTTTTTTTGTTGTTGTTTTTGTGGGGGTTTTTTTGTTTGTTTTTTTTTTTTGTTTTTTTTTTTTTTGCTGGAGGTCCTGAGGGATCTTAAATATAACTGGACAAGGCGATTTTGGTATATTCCTAGCTTTACTCACATAGTTAATGAACGTGTGTGGTGTAAGTGCTAAATAGCACAATAATATGAAATAAATATTTAGCACTGAGCATAGCCCTAAATACTAAGTATAAAGATCTAGGGGCAAAGATTATTAAATATTGCAGTGAGGGATGAATTAATTATCTAAAACTATCTAGGCTGTGAGGGAAGGGAAATATTAGAAGCAGCTGCTGTGTTTGAAACCAATATCAGGTGCAAAAATACGTTTGGGGAGCGGGGGTTAAGTTGTTAACTGAATTTTATTCAATTTTTTTGTATTTTAAGTAATAGGATTGGCATGTTTCCTCATGACACATTGTATTCTACTACTGAAATTAGCGAACATTTTTGTAAACAAGTTATACCAAGTTGGTACCTTCTCAGTTACTCTGGGAAGGTGCTTTCCTTCCTACCCTTAATCTCAAGCATGCTCTGTCCCCCTCTGTTTTCAAAAGCTTAAGAAAAATTGTAATTCAGAGGCACCACAATTTCTTTTTTTATTTTTTTTTTATATTCATGGACCTTAAAAGTCTAATTATATAAAATTATTATTAGTAGTATCTCACCATTAATAAGCCTTACTGGAAAGAGCCCTTCCAATATATTTTAAGCCTCTTGACTGTTGATCTGCCACTTATCTGTGCCATATGATTTTCTGTCTGTGCCTGTAAATACAAATCTTCTGAAAAGGCCATTAGCAATGGCGATGAGGCAGAAGATACAGAATGTGCTTAAGTTCTGTTGTTCCTCATGAATTTTGTCATATGAACTATTTTTTGGAAGAAGTAATCATTGGAAGTGAATACCAAACTAGGAGAGCAAACGTTCTCTGCCATGTCTTGTAGATCAGGGCTTCAGCTGGATGTGTTTTAGTTCAACATTAGTTTAGAGGGCTAACTGCAGAGATTTTAGCTGATGCGTAATGTGAATTTGGTATCGCAGTGAATTGTAATTCCTGTATATTTATATTGGAATATTTGCATAGGAGACCAAGAGAAACTTTCATCATTCTGCTGAGTTGCCTGCAAGATAGAGTTAATGGTTAAGCAAACACTTTATTTTTACGTCTGTTTATATCTTTCTTCAGATAATAATTTCCACAGAAGTTCCATAGTGTTAGCTTTCTAGGAGGAAAAGATCACTTTCTATCTTAATGACCCCTGAATCTTTATAAAACTCCTTTAAAGAAACATTTAGAATATTCTTTATTCCCAGAAATTAATGATCTAACGCTCCAATTCTCAGTGGTGCTCTTGGCGCAGGAAAGCATGTCTGTATTTACTTTCACTTTAGCATAAGATAACTCATTTTTAGCCTCACTGGAACAGTCTAAATACTCCTTATTTCATTAGAAAATGACTGTTTTCAGCTTGTTGAGGAATATGTAACTGGCAGTTACAGATAGCATGTATCCCCTTTAGCAAGACAGTATAAACCATAACTAAACATATTATAAAAAAATAACGTCTGAAATATTAGTTGGTTGCTTTCTGTAGCTGTTTGCTGTTGTATTGTTTAGCAATTCAGTCTTTCCTTATTTTCTGAAAACTATCACTCTTTATTCTAAACAAAATCCCACACATATGTGGGGTTTTTTTTTTGGGGGGGTGGGGGTTTATTAGGGAGTTTATGTAAGAGGTAAAGAAGCAAATGTGGCCATGAAGAAGCAATTATTAACCAGTTCAAAATGTAAAGAAACTGAAGAGATTTCTTATTTGCATGAATAAGAGACAGATTCATAGGACCATAGAACGAATTGGGTTGGAAGTTCAGCCCCGATCAGGACCAGACTACGCAGTCTCTCTCTCACTCCCCCCACCCTCCGAGAGAATAGGAGGAGATGATATAGGAAAAACGGCTGAAGGTTTGAGATAAGGACGGGGAGAAATCCTTAAAGTTACCATCATGGGCAAAACAGACTCAACTTGGGGAAAAACACTCATTTATTTCTAAAATTAGCAGGAGAATGAGACAGGGAACAAGATAACCTCCCTCCACCCCTCCCTCTTCCCAAGCTTAACATTATCTATACTACCTCCCCTCCCGAGCGGCACGGTGGGGGAGGAAGGGAATGGGGGTCGCGATCAGTTCATCACGCGTTGTTTTACACCGCTGTATCATCATCAGGGGAAGAACTCCTCGCATTCCTCCCCTGCTCCAGCGTGGGGTCCCTCCCACGGGCCACAGTCCTTCATGGAACTGCTCCAGCGTGGGTCATCTCTTCCACGGGGTGCAGTCCCTCCAGAACAGCTGTCCCAGCGGGCCCTCCATGGGCCACAGCTGCCTTCAGGCATCCACCTCCCCTGGTGTGGGGTCCTTCAGGGGCTCCAAGTGGATCTCTGCTCCTCCGTGGACCTCCATGGGCTGCAGGGGGACAACCCACTCCACCATGGGCTGCACCACGAGTTGTAGAAGAATCTTGGCCAGGAGCTGCATTACTCCTCCCCCTCCTTCTTCACTGACCTTGGTGTCTGCAGCCGTTCCTCACAACAGGCTGGCAGATGCCTCTCAGGATCCTTTTTACATCTTATTCACTTCTCATCTTCTCTCCACTTCTTGCAGCCAGGCTGGGCCGAGTTGGGCCCAGTCGGCTGCCTGGCGAGAGGCCAGAGGGTGAGGCCTGCAAGGCCCACGAGGTTCGTGCCTCCCCCTCTCTGCCCCCCGCTCAGCTGCTTCACATCTTCTCTTCCTTCTTTTTTTCTGTTTTCCCCTTCTTAAATATGTTATTGCAGAGGTGTTATCACGGGACATTCTGCTACCAATTGGCTCGGCCTTGGCCAGCCGCAGGTCCGCCCTAGGCCCGGCCGAGTCCACTGAACAAAGGGGAGCGACTTCTAGCAGTTTCCTACAGAAGCTACCACCTTAGGCCCCCCCTCACTAACAAAACCAGAACAGGATGTTAAAGATTATCTCATTTCAACTCCTCTGCTTTGGTCATGGACAATTTTCACCAGATCACTCAAAGCCCCATCCAACTTGGCCTTCAACACATCCAGGGATGGAACATCCACAGCTTCTCTGGGCAACCTGTTCAACCCAATTGAATAACAAATATTATAAACAGAGCTAAAATACACTTTTTTCTTCTTTTTTTCTTTTTTTTTTTTTTTTAGGAAAAAAAAAAGAAGAAAAAAAACCCTAGAAACAACCCCTGAAACATGAAAAAAAAACAAAATGGAAGTGACTGGAAGCTTGAATTTTTACTCCGTATGTTTAAGGTGTTGCTGAAGAAAAAGGAAGAAATTCTATCTGACACATCCAATAATAGCACGTTCTAACTAGTCACATATCCGAATGCTCCTTTTTGTTTTACTCTGAAATAAGTGAGCAGCACTGAATAATATTTTTTTTTTCTTTGTTACTGAGGAAAATAGAACAAATAAGCTTCCATTTTTTCCCTTGGAATGTAGTTCAAGAAGATCAGTGTGGTTTACAAGATACTAAACGTGTTTCAGCAGGTATTTTACTCCCATAACATTTCAGGTAATGTTACTGGAAGTTTAGGCTTAGAATACTTGAAGAAACAAGACTCCCTACATGCTTATGAGATAGATATACTTTATTTTTCTCATTTTACACACTGGGAAGTTGAAAACAAAGAGAGTATAAATGGCTTGCTGAGGACAATATAGAGCCAGTGAGCAGCCAGGCTAGGAATATAATTCAGGTGAGCAATTAAGGTCAGTGATAACCTTTTCATTAATTGCTTGTGGCCAGAGTATCACACCAGGAGGAGTGCTGGCCTCCACCTACTTCCCTGATGGGTGGGCAAGGACAGATGTTCAGGTGACAAATTGCCCTAGCAATTGGTGGAGGGGGGGGCGGGAAATGCGATTTCATTATTATTCCTGCAGTGGTGTCAGAAGAACTTCCATTTGCTATTGTCGAATGAAGGCATTTGTCCCAGTTCTGTGATAAAATGGGCAAAGGATATTTGAAATGAACCAGTTATATGCAATTTATTAGTGCAAGTCAGAACTCCCTTTCCCTAATTTGTTTTTTCCTTTGACATAAGCACGTAGCCTATGCAGATTCAAACTTTCTTGCAATTCAAGTAACTTCTACAATGGAAGAATAAGCCTCTTAAAAAGATGGAATTTGCTATTGTGCAAGTTACAAGCTGAACAAACAGAGATTGGGCAAGTTTCTGTTCATTCATGTGCCTCCTTTAAAAAACAAATACTGGTTTAATATAAATGGAAATGAGGACAACATTAGTGTGAACGTAAATCTTGATCTGTTGTAACCTAATAATGAAAGCCAGGCTGTTCAGAGTCTAGATAAATGAAATAAAGTCATAGGGTGGCTTTGTTTTTTTTTTTAATAAGCATACGAATCATCCCTTTTAGCTAAGATTTTTATCCTAGTTTTTGCTTAATGTGATTTTGGAAAAAGCCATTATTTATGGAAAAGCAGGTGTTTATCTCAAAAAGCGCATCACCCTCTTGGATGATGAGTAAAAATCATGTGGCAAGATATTTGAAAAGAAAGTTTCCTAGCTGACTTAATAAACTTTAATATTTATATAACCTTTAAGCAGTCAAGAGACTCTGCTTAATGACAGCCAACCAATAGCTTGACCTTTATTGAATAGAATGGTGGCATGCTTACAGGAGTTTCATTTCAACAGCAACCTAATGTTGAATTTCTTTGGGCTATTAAAGTATAGTAAGTACACTGGAATTCATCCTGAGCTCGGAAGTGTATTATTTCCATTAAATAAGTCCTGCAAAACTATGGAATAGAGAGTTTAAAAAGCAATCAGCTTCAGATTTCTGAATTCTATGTTGAGAATCTTACTCCTAATTAAATATGAAGTTTCCTAACTTCTAAAAAATATTAGAAGGGGTACATATGCAAATTGGCCGTTACCACATCCAAAATCTTTATGTTAATCAGCAGTTTGATAATTTGTATGTGTTTGCAAAGTCTAAACACACTGGGTCTTTTTTCCTGCCTTTTATAGAGGAATTCATCATCTTGTCATACCAGTTTAGAATAATTATCAAAGTGAGCTTGAAAGATTAAGATTAAATACTTTCAAAATGCTTGAAGTGATTTGTTTTTCTCAAATGTACAGCAGAAGGACAAATAATATTTGAATTTCACTGGCTCCTTTGTAAAGTAGGTTTGAAATGTAGTGAAGTGATGATTCCCAGTATGAGGCTAGTTTTAAGTAGCTACTGGCAGTTCAGGATGCCATTATACTGGCAAATATAAAGATCTTTGTAGTTTACTTGATCATAGTGTCAAGAATGTAATTGTGAAGTGTAAGGAGAAAGACATAGAAAATATTTGTACAGTTTGGGTAGGTGTTTGGAGGTTGTTTTTATGGGTTTAGATTTTCTTTTTTTTCCCCCCCTAGAAAACTTGCATTGTTCCAATACCCCTATAATACTTGGCTTTAGGGATTTCAGTAGCTTTGACAACTGTTTTTCCAAAAATCAATGGGAATTTTATTGTTGACTTAGGAGCTAATAGTCTACTTCAAGGCATAACGTAAAGTTAGGTCCTCCTCTGAAGAAATACCATTGCAGCAACAGGAACACCACGTTATTTTAATTTGAATGTTGCACTGTTGGTGGACACGAGCTGGAATTCTTCTGAAATCTGACTGGCGTTGCCTAGCACAGACTGGTAGAAGAGACTGCACAGGGACTGTGATCTAGATGGTTCTGGTTTTGGGTGGTGGGGTTTTTTTTTGGGTGGTGTTGATTTTTATTGAAAATTTAGCTTTTGTTCCCTAATTGATTTGAGGCACAAAGAAAATTTTTTTTTTTCCTTGCGTTTGTTAGACCCAAGATAAATTTGTCATTTGGACAAATAATTGAAATATGGATTTTGTTGGGGTGTTTTGTTTTGTTTTCCTCATTAAGTGAGGAATCGAATCCAGATATTTCTCCCTCCTCCAGTTTTTAAAAAAAAATTTCTAGTTCCAAATGAAAATACCAAGATCATGTTCTTTCCATCAGTTCAACTTTACAGATGATGTTTGTCATCCATAGACAACTCAGCTACTCATGGAAGAAATCCTATGATTTTTTTAGCTGTTTGAGATCTTCTATGGAACCACTTCTCATTTGTGATAACTACAGTAACGTAGCAAACACTTGTTTACAGCTGAATTACTTCCATTTTTCAATATCTTGGATACTTATGTGTGAATATCATCATCTTTGAGCGATATACTTGTGTTTAACTTCAGATTTGGTCTCTATTTCTGTCTGTACTTTTGTTCACTGCCTGAAAAAAATTTCTCTCATTTTACCTGGTTACCTTTATGGATAAAAAAAACCCCAAAAAACATATGGTGTTCTTTATTTAAGGAAACATATCATTTATCCTGGCTTGCTGAATCACTTTACGTCCAGCCTGCTTCTGATGTTTGCACCTCCTCTTCCTCAGTGAAAGCAAAAAGAGGCTTGAGGTACCAACAGACATTACTGCCAGTTCCAAAATGGGCCAAGTGGGTGGCTTAGCCAGTGTTCCCCATGCAATCTTCAGAACCAGCAATATGCCTGCCCAGGGAGCACAGATGAAGGTTGTCTCGACAGAAGCAGGCTGGACGTAAAGTGATTCAGTATTCTTTTTTTTTTAATTCCAAATTCTGCTTTCTCAGGATGGCTTTTGCCTAAATCTTCTCAGAGGGCACTTTGAACAACCTGTGGGAAAGGCATCACTCTGCGTGATCTGAGTTGGGCAAAACTTGGTTTCATCAAGATGCTCTGTTTTTTTAGGATGAAGAACTTAAAGCAATGTTGCACTTAATTTTTTTGTTTCTTCATTTCATGCCACCTAGTTAATATAATTTTAAATGTTTAATAAATCAAGAGGTGGGAAGGAAATACTACACATTGTGTTCTCTATTGACCTTTCAGTACTTTGGCTTGCACTTGTAGACCTCCAACATATAGGTAATGTGCAAGTCCCTGAGGGACTAATGACTACGTATAAAAATAAATATTTACTAGCATCAGAAGCAAAACTTTGTGCCACCATAATCCTTAAAAGATCCTTCATTTTGATTCACAGATGCTAACCCTGTGCTGATCTTGCTGTCTTCAATGAAATGATGAATGAATATGAAGTCCTATTTTTATGTATTGTATGCAAAAATCGAGCCGATGGAGGACATACATCTACACATACTTATGTGCTTTAAAATGCTTTATAAAACCTACCAAAAAAAAAAAGAAAAAGAAAAAAAAAAACAAACCCAAACCAAAAACCCCAAAACATACAGGTGACTCTGAAAATCCTGTTGAGATTTGTATGAATTATTAAACATTTAATGGTTGTGAAAAAGCTTGACCTAAAGCCCCAGCTGACAAAATTCTTAGGTCAGGAGCGTATCATGTCATTTTTCTGTACAGTACCAGGAATGTTCCTGTTGCTAGACAAATAAGAGTAACGAGGGGGGGGGAATAGGTGATGAATAAGTTGCAGAGCTATAGTTCTTGAAAGCTGACATGACTTTAGCATACACAAAAATATTGTAAAATTGAGCTTTTCAGTTTGTGCAAAATAGGATAAAAATCACTGTGACAACCAAATAGCATGCACTTAGCTTGCTTCCCCCCACAACCTTGTAAATCTCTATGCACAGATTAAATGTAAATAATACCAGGATTTCAGCACTAAATGTACTGTAAAAGTTGCTTTTAGTGTGTCAAACATTAATTTTACTGAAGTATTTTTAATTTATAGAGTCTTTAATTCCTTATTATGTTAATACCTGCTGTACCTTCAATTAGGCTTTGAAGAATCATCAACAACAGTGATTGTACTCAAAGATTACAATCCCATGTTTCCATGTGGGAAAACACACCTAAAGCTCCTTAAACTTCCTCAGTTGCTTATACGTGCCTGGAGGAAAGCTGGTGATATCTTCATAATGTAGTCGTCCTCTATCTGTGGATCCTAATGTATCTATTGCTGCCATGCTCTTCACTGCAGTGATGAAATCTGTCTCCTGGAATCAAGAAGTTAGCTTTATCTTCCTCTTCAATGTGCTTATTAAAATGAACTAGAGGTTAGTTCATTTTAAAGGCCTGAAGAAGGATTATTAAGGAGCTGATTAAGTCAATTAGGCTGCTTAGGGAATCTTTTTTGCTGTGTTGGTGTTAGCCAGGAACCTTAATAGGACAATTAGGATTAATTAAAATCAGCCTGATTGATTAGGATACATAAACCTGCATGTGAGACATGGTTGTGTTATGCAGTCTTCGAGGGGAGGCAGTGGATGCTGAGGTTTGTGTTTCTGAAAATATTATCTGTATGCAGGTATAAGAGCAGGTTGCTTTGAGGGAGCATTGGTTGTGATAGCGATGATTCTACATCAGTGAAATTAAGTTTTCTTAACTTGACAGGATGTGAGACTGAACAACAAAACAGTAGATGTGTTTTGTTGTAGGTCTTTGCAAAATTATGTGTGTGAAAAAAAACTTAACTTTGCCTCTAGAATGGTGTCCTTTAAAATTACTATGATCACTTGGGACCAAGGAACCAAAGTAATTTCATGAAAATGGTAAGGTGAAGGAGGAGGACTCTAAAACTAGACATTCTCTTCTGCCTTTTGTAAGAACCTCCCTCCCTCTTTCAGTGGACATAAGCTCCCAAGACAGGTGGCTGAGTTGTCCTTAGAAATTAGCTTCTGCATGCATAATGACCGTCAGGCTGTGCTTGTGTCTTCTGGATGTTTTTGAATGGGTGATGTCCAAAAAAATTTGAACACTTCTGTAATGACTCTTTTAAACTGCGCCAATACCGCAGTGGATAGATGCAACCATATGTTCACAAGACCCTAGGATCATAACATTTTTCAACGGGATACAATTGTCTGTATCCAGACACATGATGGAAACAATGTGATTTGGAATGGCCACGTGATTTTCCATCTTCCACTAAAGGCAGTGGGGTGTTAAAGCCCTTGCTCTTTCAAGGATGAAGCAAGACCTCTTTTAAAACACGCGTCTACTAGTAGATTGATTCATTTTGGTAACTTCTGGAAACTTTTCACGTCTGATGTCTTGCTCTGTCTCTCCGAAATAGCTTTCTTCTAAAGGAAATTGATCTACTGTGGAAAAAGTTATCTGAGGAATA
Source organism: Chlamydotis macqueenii (assembly GCF_036417535.1). Taxonomy (NCBI): domain Eukaryota; kingdom Metazoa; phylum Chordata; class Aves; order Otidiformes; family Otididae; genus Chlamydotis; species Chlamydotis macqueenii. The sequence continues at coordinate 5,307,432 of NC_141566.1, forward strand.
TGCCTTAAAGCTTCCTCTGTTTTACTGCCAATAAACATAAGCAGCTCCAGTGTTTGTTCTGCTTCTTTATCCAAGATTTTCTCAGCCGTTATCTTATGTGGGAAAACATACAGAGGCTTCACTAGACATCAGCAAGGCTTTAATCAGCAACAGCACTTTTTTGTTCTAAGCAGTTGGATCCTAGGCAAGTGTTGTCAGTCAAAATTTCAGGTGCTTCAAAAGAAGTTATTTATTGATAATGGACAAAATTAATCTTTAAAAATAATACTTATAAGTGTCTCTTTGCTCACTAGACTGATGAACTGGTGTATGCATAGGTAAGGGTGCTATCTCAGGTTCTAATATTTGTCTTACTGGAAGGATTCATTTCCAAGACCCCTTATTCCATCTTACTAAGGAATATCTTAAAATATTACACCTACATGTCAGTCCAAAGCAGAATCAGCTTTTCATACTGCTATTTGAAAAAGCTCAGATTCTTTACTTATCTCGTTCTGTTAGGAAATACCAGAGGAATTTTCAAGAAATAGCAATTAGCAAAATTTAGTGTTTAACTAAATAGCCTATTATCCTATGGCATGTACTGTCTGAAGTGATCAATAGAGTCTTGGAACATCTCTAAGTCTGCGGAGTTTCTTCTGTTAAAGACATTGATACGTAAGAAGAAAGACAGATAAGCAGGAGATAATGGTGTCACTGAAAAAAAAAAAATCTCATACTCTTTTAATCCTGAAAAAAAATATTTATGTATGTCGGGGCTAATACTCTTAAAGACTATCCTAGCTCTATAATCTAAGAAGGCAAAAGTAATCAGCCACAAGATTTATTTATTTTTTTTTTTTTTAAATTTTATCGGAGTAAATCTTAGTAGAATCCTCACAACTGCAAGACACTAAGAACATACTGAATGTCATCTATTTTTTTTTCTGCTTTCTAAAATCTCATATTATTCTGAGAAGTTCCTGTATATTGTCATGAAATGCCTGAAAAGTCAAATCCTTTTCAGGGATTGTAATTGCAGTAGGCTCTGGCAGTAAGTAACCTTTTTTTAAGTGTTTCTAAACTTTAAGTAAATGCAAATAATAAAATAAAAAAGCCTAAAAACCCACATGCCTATGGTATCCTACTCCCAGCTTTCATTACCATTGCACAAAAAGATTATAGAAAGCTTTAGTACTTATTTCTCTCTCTCTCTCTCTCTCTCTCTTTTGTTTTGTTTTGTTTTTTTTTTTTAAAAAAAAAAAAGCCATCTATCATTTTCAGGACTTTATTTAGTCTTCATCATACCCACCCAGCTTTTGGAATAAACAGTATCTGCCCTAAAACCTGAACTATTAATAAATATAAATTTACATAATATAATACAAATTAATAACTTAAAATTGCCTCTTTTCACCAATAGGTGGTGGTGCTAGCTGTTTCTTTGTCTGTTGCTTCAAACTTCAGTGGCACTAACCATAATATACATGTTTCTAGCACTGAAATGTTCAGCACAGGTGATTCGAGATACTGGGAGCCAGATTGACTCAGCTTTAGTTAAGAGGGAGGTGGGGAGTGATGCAGGCACCCAAAAAAAAGCCTCAAATGCTCTGCTCCGTTTTGGCACCCCTCCTTTTGAGCATTAACCAAGAAAACTCGGCCCCTGGCAGCCCGCTTTCTGCAGGTACCATGGCTGCAAGAAGAATCACAGGTCCCCTGAAAGGCTGAACAGCGTTATGGTGCTGGGGGAAGATAGGGAAAATAATAGTCAGTCTAGCTCTCCAGACTGTTTAAGAAGCAGCTCTGTTTTCAGTTGTTGTTGCAATGTTTTCCGTTAAGGGGATGACCTTCTGAAAATGCTGCCGTATCGTCTGGCCTCTCCCTTGGTTACCATTTACCCCGTTATGAGATGAGGATGGTAGGATTTGTGCGCGTGTGTGAAGTGAATGGTTAAATTCTAAGAACAAATCAACGGTCTGTGAATGGTTAGAAGGCTTGGAAAGAGAGGGCTCTTTGAGACAAAAAAAACCCAATCAGCTTGACAGTAAATAAGTTGCATTACAGAAAACATGTTGGAGCAAAAGCTTATGTTGAGCACAGGATTCAAGTTCCTTGCTTGAATTCTTCCTTTGAGGGCAGAAGGGGAGCTTAGGTCATTGTTCAGTCTGAAAATGTGTTCATTTGGCCCAGATATGTTCTGAACTCAGTAATATCACAACTAGATGATGGTCTAGTAAGTGCCACTCGGTCTTGGCTATAGGCCTTGCATTGTAATGAGCCGTTGCAGTTAGTTACGAGTTCCTCTAGAAGAACAATTAAAAGTTGACACACTTCAAATGAACTGAAGAACAAATTAAAACATGCCCATAGCAAGGACCATGTTTTTAATTTTGTATAACCTTCGTTAGAGCCTGTGATAAGTGACACAACAATTCTCAACGCTAAATAAAGCATTAAGACCACAAGTACCACTGCATTCATCATCTGATCCGATTTTTGATATTGTAGTTTTTTTTTTTCTTTTTCTAATGTTTTTCCTCTAGTCTTTTCCCTGTATCTCTGGCCTATTTGCTTGCCTGTCTTTCTGTGGTCTGTGCTCACTGCAAGGAATAAGATAACTCATGACTGGCAGCCAGCAGCTTGGAGTGAGAATTCTCATTTGTCACATTCTGTTGCCAGCTGCCAAGTGAGATATGCAAAACCTCATTTCAGAAAGTTCCAGCATTGTCAGATTCTCTTGGCTGCTAACGTCTTTCATTCTATTATTTTGGAAGGGAAAAAAATCCTTAGGTAAAATATTTGAGCTGCTTTGTTTTTCCCCTTTGGAAGAAAGAAAAACAAAAAAGAGGAGAGAAAAGGTAGAACTGTAATAAAGATGAAATTAAAGCCCCTGTATTTTTATGGTTATACTGGTAGGTAACAACTCTTTAATACACAAATAGGCACTAATTGCTAATGAGGGTCAAACAGGCAGTTCTTAGTGCCAAAGTGTCTGACGACTTGAGCTCATGCCTCACTGTTCTGAACTGAGATTATAGAAGCTCTTGCTAGATGTGTTCTAGTTTTTCATGCTACCACTTGTCTTCTTTAAGTGCTGCTTCTATACCTGATGCTGGACCTAAAGACTAACCAGCTTTAAACATTTTTTGGCCTGTATATACTTTTAATATTGAAATGGCTAAATTTTGATTCTGTCTAGATTTTTTCATGGCTTCAGCTTTCTGAAAGATTATTTCCTGCCTTCCATGCCAACTTTTGCTCTGTTCTAAGTCTTTCTAGATGAGTGCTCTGCATTCATCCTGTCTCTCTAATGGGATGTCCTTAAGTAACCATGATGCTGCCAATGACTGCAACTTCTCTTGAGCTTTTTTGGTGTTTGTATGGTCCATGTCATAATCTGCTGGGAAGGATTCTACAGGTTTCACCAATTTGAATTTGCTCTGGAGTGGTTCTTGATATCACTTTGTTAATCAGAACTAACTGCTGCTCAAAACAAAGCAATAAATTGAGCTGATATGATGATAGTAAGGCATCAGTTGTTAAAGTTCTAATGATGAGTAAAAATTGAGTTCCCTTTAGCTCTTTTTTTTTAATCTCTAAACTGAGCATTAAAAGAGTGGTCAAAGAAAGATTCCCAGTAGTTGTTAAATCAGAATAACCTCTGGATACAATCCTTGACTAAACCTTTACCTTGACTTTATCTCAGTCCCCGATCTCAACAAAATGTTATTAACATAACGGAATTAAAATAATCTATTACCAACCCTCTTTTTCACCCATGTAATTCAAGATGGGATGTTACCTATAAATGCTTGAGAAAATGCAGTAATGAAGGAGAACATGGCAATATTGAAAGGTAGAATTGAGCAATAATGGTTGACAAGATGGCAATCTGGGAGCAGTTGATTGCTTGAAGTGCACAAATCCTGAAGTAGTATGGTATCAGCTAGAAAGAAGTAAAATATGGGGTCCTGACAACACTTCTGTGACTATAAGCATCGGTAAGGAACAAAGCGTTGAACCAACTTGGATAATACGTTGATTGTATAATGCATCTTAGAAAAGATAATGTTTAACAGTTAAAGGATAATTCTTCTTACAAGCAGTTCAGTGAAAAACAGCTATTCTTGCAAAGACAGCTCTCAAAAACAAATATGGAGAGCTAAACAGCATCATACCCAAAAAGAAGGGATATGTAGTTGCTGCCTTCTTAACTTATTTTCCAGACATAAGTTGTTGGCTGCTGTTGGATTTGACATAGGGACTAGATGGACTTTGATCTGTCTCAGTACGGTTATTCATTTAATCATCTAATAACTTATTCCCAAGTATGCTCAGCTGAAAAAACCGAAGCAATTGCAGGGAGTGTAGGAGTACATAGGCTGAGCGAAGGATCGGATCCTCAATAGGTAACATAATGCATACGTGTTTCAAAAGTAATTAGGAAATATATGAAATTTTGCCATAATTTACATTGGTTTATGCATTTAAGGCTGTATAATATTTGCTGGAACTTATGGTGTATTAAATTAAACATGACAATCAGTGTTGAATTGGCATCTGCTTCATAACTATGCTAATATACTGTTCTCTACGCTTCACATGAATCTTCTGCAGATTTGAAATTCAGGAATATTATATTTCATTTGTGGTGGTGTGGTTTTGATGAAATGCCATTTAAGTTAATGTAACCACTACTTTTTTTTTTTTTTCCTAAAAACACGTGCAAAAGACAGCTATGCTTCTTTTATGAGTAGATGTTGGCTTAACTTCCAAGCTGAGGTATACTACACCACCCAAAATGAAGACACACTTTTTAATAAGTAAGCTCAGGAAGGTTGACTAGATGGGCAAGTGGAAGAGGTTGTCGATATGAGACCTTATCGCAAACACATCACAGTAAGCCAGACAAAGTCTGAAAGAGCTCTGAAAAAAAAAAAATCAGTTCCAAGAAAATTCTAGAGAGGATTTTGGATTTGGTGCTGTGTGAAAGAGGACTATGAATAAACTCACACCTCCCAACCCTGTGTTAATCTGTTCTTGCACTCATGAAAGCGAGGCATCACTGCAATGTTTTTTATTTATTAATAACGTACAAAGAAACATTCTCAGTGTTTGTTTGTTTGATTTTCCACCTAACAGAAGCCACACTCACAGACCTAAATTTTGAACTGGTTGCCTGAATAAAAATGAGTTATATATTACATGATTATTTTTTAAAATTATTCATATCACTTTTTCAAAGTGGGGGGGGGGGTGTTGCTGTTTTGTTTTTTTTTTTTTTGTAAGTGAATTTTAAATTCACAGAAGTTGTTCTAGTAACACTGACTTGAACGTATCACGATGAGAAATGCTTCCTCAAATCTCTGTCCTCGTCTGGAATGACCTAGCTTTTGTATTGAAAGATTTCTCCAGGATGAAATCCACTAAACAATGAAAGTGTGTGGTATGAGGGTGCTGAGCTTCCTTTGGATGCTTTTGTCACAATTGCTCAGCTTTCTGTTGCATTTTCCGTTCCTAGGAGCTAGCAGAGATTAGCAGTTGAACAATACTATGCTTTAAACTGAGTTAAAGACCAAGTTGCTTTCTAATTCAAAATTGCAGCAAATATTGGTTGGTCACTGTTCTTGGAACTCTTAATTTTTAGCAGTCCTTTTTTTAGCTTTTGTACTGTCTGAAATTGCTGATAATCACCTTAATTCATATCAGATCTAACTTATTTTCATGGAAAAAAAAAGAAGTAATAATATAGTGAAAACTGATGTGGGCTACTGCTCTTCTGTGTTTAATACTCTATTTTGGTGCATTTATTTCGGCAAGAGTACTCTCAGCATAATGTTTTGAATAACTACTCAAATTCATGTTTAATATTGCTTATTTCAAGTTCTTGGTAAAATTAGACTGTATTTTCAACGGGGAAGTGTAATATATGAAAAAGAGCTCTTGCCTACATTTTTTTTTTTTTTTAAATCTCGTTTTTCCTTGCATATGGTTTTACTCCCATACTGTACATATTCTTCATATTTACTGAATCCTATAATCTGCTTCCCCAGATCTTAGAACGTGTTTCATAGAGAGATAAAGATATTGGGGCTAGCTACTAAAAATAATGAGAATAACCTTTAGTTGCTGATCTGAAGAGGCAGATCATGTTTTGATACGCTCATTTCTGGAGATAAGTCTGAATGTGTGGATCCTTCTTCACTTACTGCAAGTCTTCTCTTTCCTGTTAAGAAAAAAAAAAAACTGTTGTTTTCTGTAATTTGTTGAAGGGGTCATCTATGTTAAGGTTGCTAACTTTGCCTTCCTTACATCCATTTCTTAACATTAATTTAATTTTTGATGTCTCTACAATAAGCTTCTGCACCTGGCACCCTTGTTTGGCTCATTGTAACATTTTTTCCTAAGAGGGATTTTCTTTCATGTACATCCCACTTCAGATTTTCTTCTGGTAGTGCCATCTGTCAGAGATCAAAGAGAGGATTAGTTCTCTGTACTTCCTCAGATAAGGATGTTTCATGGAGGAAAAGTATTTTATTTACTTATGGCTGAAAAGTAGCAAATGATGAAGTTGTAATAGCTTTATTACAATTGTGCCTTTAGGATGATTTGTCAATGTTTACCAGTTCATTATCAAGTGAGCCATTGCAATGGACAAATGAACTGGGGTTCCCAGAAGTCTGAGTCCTCTGATATCATTCAGTGGGACTTGTTTGGAATTTCTGTAAAATATATTTTCTTGCCTGATTTTTGTGAAGTAATTCCAGAGGTGATAACTAGGATTGAAGAAATTTTTCTAGATTATTTGAAAGAAACCATGAGGGAAGGGCAGATCATTCTGTACACAACCATGCCAGCAGAAAACCAGGTTTGATTGAATGTTTGATGCCCATAACTTGGCTTCACCAAAGGGGAGTGGGGAGGATGGAAAAAGCAACAGCTGACACATGTATGGGAACAAGTCTTAAGCCCAAATGTGACAATTTACAAGAGAATTGCAGGGTTTTGCAAGTTCATTGAACATATGAATCACAATAAGAGCGATGCCAGGAGTCTTTTAAATGACTTCAAGGGAAAGTGTTTCAAGGAAAATTAGACAGAGGAAACTAGAGTGGCATCTTGTCCTAGTTTAGCCCCGTTCAGGGCATAGCTATCACAGTGATGTATTATAACAGAAATGGATTCAAGAGTGACAGAATTCTGAAGATAGCTGTAGTTACCAATGTATCCAGTTTTCCTGTCCCAGGATCCAGGTTGCCAGCTCACAGACATATTGGGGAATTCATGACATTGTTTTGGTTTTTATTTTTCTTTTTCCTTAAAGCTTCATCTCCTGAAGTACTGTCAATACACGTGTGTCTTTTTAGACCTAAAACCTAGCGAATAACGCTGCTATGACAAGCTAATCCTCATGTTTATGCTAAAAGTATTACTGAAAATGCAATATGTAAGTAGTGCAAAATAATTTTGGTTTCTTCTAAAATCTTGACCTTTTACATTCTCAGTTTTAGTAAGCTCTTCTTACTGCTTTTTTTGTGACCTGACCTTATAACTTGGCAATACTGGCAGATCTACAGTCTAGAATACCATATCATGCTCCTCCTGCTAGAATAGAAATAACTTTCTCTATGCAGAAGGAAAACAGGCAGAAAGTACCTCGCTTTCAATAATAATCCAATGTGCTTGAGTGACTTGGTCCCTTCTGAAGTCTGATACAAACATGCAACTGCATTGTAGCAGGAGCACTTGTCGTGCGGCTAGGGATATCTCACTTCTCCCTATAGTTTGCCCTTAAGGTTTGGAGAGGGGGTGAAGAGGGAAATCGATTTCTGGCTTGTAATTTAGTCAACATTCAATGCAGTCTTTGTTTACTGAGTTGGAAGTCTGGTAGTGCCATATAAATGCTACTGAGGTTTGCAGAGACAACATGTGCAGCTATTTAAATACAGCAAGGGTATGAGCTTGTATTATGAACACTAAAGAACCAGAAGTGTTCACATCTTAAAGGCCGTTCTGTTCTCTCTCTGCTGAACACTTCACTCTGATGTGGAATTTATAGCTTTGAACAGTTGCCGAAACATGCTTGGGAAGCCTCTTGATGTTTGTGGTGTTAATAGATTCTGCCCTGGTGTTTGGTAACTCAGCGTTTTAAAATTTGACCCTTCACATGGCACAAGTCATTCAAGAATTTTGTATTGCTAAATGTTAAGGTTCTGTGCATTCTTCACAGTTCTTGTACAGTTTCCTTATGGAAAGTACTTAAATCTGACTGTGCTGCTTGAATGACTTTCAGAGTAGAATGTCATTTTGTACATCTGGTGTTCTGTTTAATTGTCATCAGACATTGGTTTTCAACAAGATAATTGCTGAGCTGTCTTTGCTTTGAAAAATAAGTTGTCCTCAAATCTATTAATGTTTCTCAAATATGCACTTTTCTGAAAATGTGTTTCCTGTCATAAGGCTTCAGTGGCATTAGAGCAAGTTAGGAGTTTATTCGGGCTATTATTGTCACAGATGAGAAAACAGTGTTACAGATAAGTCTTATGAACGTGACTCTCCTCTTGATCACCATGGAAATTGAGAAGCCTATTTCATTTATGTTCAGGAAATCAAACTAATAGACATAACAGATGAATTGGATGCTACTTTTTGACCTCTTTCCTAACTTCTCCAGCAGAGCAAACCCAAGGATTAATTCTCAGACTCTACTTATATAGTCCAGTCACTGAACAATGAACCTGCAAAAGAGGAGGAAGCACTTTTACTCTCTATAGGATCTCTTCACCTCTTCTTTTCCTTCCTGTGTTTTGTGGTACCTTATGCATAAGCTTATGTTACTGCTAACAGAAACAATCATTTGGCTTTTTCCTGGCTGGACGTGTAAAGGTTAACTTTGCAAGTATCTTAATAAGGTGGAAGGCAGCTCTTGAAAACCAGACTATAAAGTTAAAATTAATTATAAAGGAAGAAGAAATACCAAGGCTACTGATCAGAATTACCATCTGGTAATCTTCAGATGAAAGAGATACCATGAAAGGACTGCTAGTAATTTCAGTGGAAAGGTAGATCTGTTGTGGAGTTACAGACTAAAGCACTCAATTAGGAAAGAGAGGACTTGCTTCTCAGAAAGATACTCATCTGGCAGGTTGCTTCTACGGTTTGCACAGTGGAAGAACAATTCTCTAGCTAAATATTGTCGTAAAGAAATCATTGCAGTGCAATACTGTAACTTAAGTATCTGTGCTTCCAAGTGTCCTTTATTTTGTTTCTACTTCTACGTTATTTATACTTTCATAATTATAATACGTTCATAATCATCCATTGTGCGCACTGAAGCCAGAATTTAAATGACACTAATGTGTACAATAACTTGTGTTTTAACAAGAAAATTTTTGTGTCAGATTTATGCAAGGCCCCAATATTTTGAGAATAGGGCTACACTTCTAAATTATAAATCGTATTTTCTGATTGAAAAAAGCAACTAAATATAAAATATGAATCTTGCATGTTACAGTACTTAGCCATGGATCATTATTTGAAATTCTCTTTCAGGTCTTTACATTTATATTCATTTGGTTTCCTCAGAATGGACATGGCTAATGTATTATTAAAGGTTTAAAAATTGGAATCCATGTAGAAAATGTTGATGTGTTTTATGGTTCAACAGAAACTGATGTAGCAATGAACTTTGTGGTACTTGCCAGCCCACAGGCAAAATGCTCATGCTATTTTGATTTGCATATGAGGGCATTGATAGGATTTATTTGGTATAACAGGTAATTTTCAGCAGGAGAGCAAGCAATAGCACTTCTTAAAAGCAAATGTAATGTAGTATTATAATCATTCTAGAACCAAATTTATGTCAACAATAATGCACGCAATTAACAAAGTGAGTTAGGTGTCAAGCACTGAGATGCCTGAACGCTCCTTGCGTTTTCCTCATCAGCAGAAATAATGTATGAATTTTAAGGAACAGCTCAACAGATGCAAAAGCTGCATCTTGTTCTTATTCTGTTGTTGACCGTGTGGGGTTCTGCCTGATGAATTGATCGCATTTTTTTCTTCATCCTTTGTGATTTACTTTAAGTATGGGGAAAGTGAAGTGTTGGTATATAAATCTTAACAGCCCTCTGGTCTATCTTGCCTATCCTGACCCTGTGAGGGAGAACAGCGTTATACTCATTATAATGGTCTTTCAATGACATGAATATGTATAATTGCATATTTCAGCTATCTTTATGCAGTTCCAAAACACAGCTTTATGTAGCTTTGCATAGCTCCAAAATTGTTGAATTCCGTGTGGATGCTTATTAGAGTCAATCGATCTCTCCTCCTGATGCTAAAATGTTCCACTCTGCCATGGGTTTCCTCTTGGCAGTTTTGATCTGATGTGGTGACCTCATACTCAGGTGGTTTGAGAGATATACTGAAGAGTTTCATAGATTATAAAAACTTTTAGATAAAGTGTCCTTATCTGTTCTAATGGAAGAGGGTAATGTTTGGAACACTGTATTTGTGTAAAATGTGATCATAGTAGAAACTACGCCAAAGGAAGTTTTTAAAAGCCTGGGACTAGCATAAAAAGTATCTAGTCTAATTTGATGTGAAGAAATCAGATATTATACTTATTAAATGTGATCCCAAGCTAAGATTTTTCACTGTAGAACTTCCGAAATATTTCACAACAGTAAAGAGAAAAGGGAAATCAATACCAACCTGCTGTTTGCCATGCTTAGCTAAGATTGTTTCTGGAGTAGACAACAGGAATATGAGCTTATCATGTCACTTACTCTCTGTAATTCCTGTCTTATTTGTGCATTGTGGGGGAAAAAATTGAATAGGAGAAATAATTAGAAAGCTGGTGAAAAACACTTCAGAAATCAGGAGATGTATTTTGCTGTGGGTGCTCAAATTTCTGGCACTACGTAAGCTTCAAATTTGAGTCTGAGCAGATTCTTGACCAATTATGAGTAGATCATAAGACTGTAGTGTTCTCTTGGTTTATGTTTTGGTTCTGGTATAAGATACAGTGACCACGTAATATCAGAAAAGATATGCAGATCAATTGCTTGAGATGCAGTAGGGCTTTCACAATTATTCATGTAGTTTACTAGCTTATCTTAAATGAATGTTTTAATTTCTTAAAAATAATGTCAGAATCAAACTGATCGTACTTCAAATTTTGAAATAGCTGTAGATTTTAAGCTATTAGGTTTATGTTTTTAAGTCTCTGCCAGCACCGTTTCTTCAGATAGCATAAACTGGTGTATGTCTAAGCATATGTTTTCATGTGATGATGCACAAAATTGACGCTGCCTCTGAATAGTTTCTGATTATTTATTTGGTCACTGTCTATATCTGTACATTTAATTCTGCTTTAAGAAAGTGTGTACAAAATATTAGGATATGTAATTTTTTCATTGTGTTCTTAAAAATGAACGAAGCCTGGATTTTCCATGATCCTGAGATATTTCTGTTGTTCAGAACCTAGTTAAGTCTAAGCTCTGCAAGATGGGCTTTCCCCTCAGCCCCACACAGAAGGGAAAACTTTGTCATTTTACAAGGAGATTCCATTAAGGGCTGCTCTGTCGAATCTCTACTCAATGGAAGCAGAATAGATATGTAGCCCATTTTTTTTTCTTGCTGATTGCCAAACTCGGGTCATCAGGCTATATCATTTGTGACCTGAGATTTCCAAAAAGGTCACTGCAGATAAAAGGAACGGATTTTACTTCAGGAGAAAGGGTTTTTCACTTCAGCAGTAATAGATCGGCATGACAAAAACTAGAATCTTCCTTATGCTGAAATGAAGATATAGAACATATTTTTCTTTCAAAGTTACTGCATAAGTAGCATTTTTAGAATGGATTTTTGTCATTACAGTAGTGTTAATAAATCTAAGAAATGATGCTGTATTTGATTTTAGTGGTGTGTTATGTAAGGACTTGTAAAGAGTTCTGAGGACTTGTAAGAGCTGTAAAAAATTTCTATTGAAAAGCAATTATTAGAACTTAATTATTCAGCAAAGACTAAATGAATCACCTAATAAGAAAAATATTCATTTTTGATAATGAAAATGCTATTAAAATTACATGAGTTTTCAAACATTCTGTATCTCGATTTATTGTTTGAGTGAGAAGTTCCACTGATGGTTGTGCTAAAACATTTTTTGGAACCATTCATTATTGTAAGTAATCCAATTCATTAAGTGAATATATGTAGGAAATGTAAGTATACCATGTTTGTTCTCCAAGACTTAAAAAATAAATAAGCAATCACATCTGAAAATAGAATTTATATTGAAAGCATGTTTCTTGCATTACTTGAGATTAAAACCATCTCTGTAGATTTTTTTTTTTTTTTCCCCGCTGCTTTTGTGACCTAATTAAAATACTGTAGAGCTAGAGACACTACAGTTTGTCAAGACGGACTTGTAATAGGATCTATCTATAGGAAACAGTTGAAGTGTATATACTTGATTGCATCTGAAAGGTACCTTGTGAATACTTCTATGCAATGACACAAGAATATTTTAATTATGTTTTTTTTTTTTTGTAAGACAGACATTGGTAAGAAATAATATATTTATGGGAAAAGTAAAAAAGCCTAATTATCATGTCAAGTTGTATGTTGGTAAAGGTTAGTGCCTTTAGTCACATGAGGAGAGCTACACTGGAAACTACTGGTGTTTAAGGAGAATGAAACAATAGCACAAACTGAGGTTGCTTGTATGAAAGAGCTTGGAACTCCATCTTATGGGGCAAAAAAAGGAAAACTAACAGCAGTAATGACTCTAGAGCCAGCAGTTCCCAAAACTGAGGTCATTAAATCCACTTCATGCAAATGCCAGCATATAGCAGCCTAGACTAAAAGTGATGTACTCCCACTCATGAAAACTGAATATAGATTTGCTCAAATCCTACGCAAATGAGGTCATGCTTGGGGATGTGGCACCACCCGTGCAACGAGCTATTCTTGCCCTTTTTCTGCCTTCCCTGCCTGCCCCAGTGCCAGTGCATTGGGATGGGCTCCTGCCCAGCTGGGCCCAATGGAGGAGAAGGCTTCCTCCTTCCATGGTCAAATTTGCTCTGACTCTAAGTGTAGAAGCTAGGACAAAAAAAATGGGCAGCTTTTCCTCCTGTTGTTCAACTGTCTTTTCTTTAAAACAAGATGTGCTATACTTTATTAATACCCTGTAGGTATTATGGGGTGGTTTTTTGTTCTTTTTTGGTTTTGGTGGTTTTGGGGTGTTTTTTTTCCCCCTATGTCCCACCTACTGAAAACTGGTTAAGATTAACTTTTGATTATGGATTTGGGGACTGAAGTCTGCATCTGAAAATGATTTGCCTAAAGGTTGGATTTACTTTATAAATATGCCTACAACTCCTGGCTCAGCAAACTTGTTGACTGTTTTACAGTATTTTTAAGGTAGTACTGCAAAATACCTGAGGAAATAGATCATTACAGAATCTAATTCCTTGCACTCAGCACTGAATCAGGTCTAAATTTGTTTTACATGACAGAAGCAGAGTGAATATTGCCATGTCCTTGGAATCTAGCATGGTTTTAATTGGATTCTATCTTTTTCTAATGCTACTGTGGAAGACCAATTTATATCCTTGGGATTAAATTTATATGACAGGCTGCCATTCTCACTAAAGTGGTGCATCATTTTAATTTATTTATTTTGCTTTTATGGTTCTTGACAAGTAATAAAGCATTAGGTCCTTAGTTGCGAAGGTCTTGTTGCTATTTTTTTCTAGAGTCCTTACATTTCAGAACCCTTTTGCTGACACACAGCAAAGTGCAACCACATTCATTTTTTAAAAAGGGGCCAACGGTTCTCAAGCTCAGCAAGAATTCTAGTGAGATACAATTTAAGATAAGGAAAGCTTCATTTATGTAATAAAAAATAACCCCTAGTAAATGAGGTTTGTAATGCGTTATCCTTCTTAGCCTTCCGCTGGGCCTATAATTATGCAGAATATCTAATGTACTCTAATAATCTGATCTTAACTTGATAGTCTTTTCACTTTATATACCGACTAAGACACTACAACCCAGTAGATTAGAAAATAAAGACTCTGATTACTCAACAGTAATGAATGCATGATGCTGTGTAGGTGAAGATAAAAGCATGATGTGCAAAGTATGAAAATAAATTAAAATGCTAGGAAACAGGCGTGAAGAGACTTTGAAAACAGGTTCACATTTTTCATTATGGCACTATTGTTGTTCCATGTCCCAATCACAGTCACTTCTGCTGGCAATAAGAAGGTAGATAAAAGTAAATCATTTCCAGGTTAATGAGCGTATTATTAGAAATTATTTTTAAAATTAAATACAGACACATTTGGAAAAACAGAATTGCTATAAATTAAATTTTAAAAGACTGTTATCTGGGAAGTATGAGATTTTTAAAATATTATGTTTCAGTCACCTGTCCTAGGCTAGCCTATTTTAATTTTCAGTGTATAAGACTCTTGTATGCTTGCTAACACCCAGTGAAGTGCATTAACTGTTATGATGTTACGTTCTTCCAGTACCTCAAGGGGGCCCACAAGAAAGATAGGGAGAGAATGTTCAGTAGGCCCTGTTGTGACAGGACAAGAGGTAATGTTTTTAAAATAGAGGGAGGTAGATTTAGATATTAAAAAAAAAATTTTACAATGAGAGTTGTAGAACACTGGAACAGGTTGCCCAGAGAGATGGTGGATGCCCCATCCCTGGACACATTCAAGGCCAGGCTGGATGAGGCTCTGAGCAACCTGATCTAGTCGGGGATGTCCCTGCTCCTTGCAGGGGGGTTGGACTAGATGACCTTTGAAGGTCCCTTCCAACCCTAACCATTCTATGATTCTATGATTGTTTAAACTTATTTTACTGTTTTAGCAGCTAGGATTGAACAACTGGTTAAGGATGCTGATGAAGCACCGCACTGTAGGTGTATCTACAAAGTTTCTGTTGGAGACATCCCCATTTGAATGACTTAATCTGGCACAAATAGTTTTATGATTATATTGACCTTGGAAAGAGTGAAACGAACAGAAATAGGGATTGGCATTTGACAGGTCATGAACAGATGTGCAAAGTCAAGAATCCAGCGATAAGGTCATCAGCCCGTATCTTCCATGTCTGGTGCCACTCGCTCACTTCCTGCTTCTCAGCAGGACGGGGAGAAAATGAGATTAAAAATCTCATACGTTGAGATTAAGACCGGAAGGTCACTTACTAGTTACTGTCATGAGTAAAACAGACTTGAATTGGGGAAAATAAATTTATTGGCAATTAAAAATAGATTTGGATGGTGAGAAACACAGATGAAAACTAGAGCAGCTTCCTCTCACCCCACGCTTCTTCCCAGGCTTGACTTCATTCCATCACTCCCCACCTCTCTACCTCCCTGGCCCTGAGCAGTGCAAGGGGTTGGAGGCTGTGGCCCCTCCGTAACAGTATAACTGTTCCCCACCAGCCCCCCGCCACTGCCTCTTCCTCCTCACGCATTCCCCAGCTCCAGCATGGGCCCTCCATGGCTGCTGTTCCTGCTGGGGAAAACCAACTCCCACGCGCTTTTCCCTCACCTGTCTTAACATAGATACATGCACTTAGTAACTGAAATTTTTTTTATAATATTTTTTTTGTTAAATTTTGCTTCATCTGGAACCTCAAAATTATTTTAAGTATTTGGGTATTAGAGTGCAGTTGCATCAGATTTAGGTAGTGAATAAATGCACTTTCAGACGTGCTTAAACCAGATATGTGTAGGAACCAGATTAATTTTTCACAGATGTTTGATGTTATCCCAGATGCATAATTTAAATGACAGAATTACGTGGTAGCTATTGGTGAGATACATATCAAATCAGTTTTAGTCTAGATTTTGTAAATAGCTTTATTTTAACATAGGACTCCTATTTATAAATCTTTGTGCATACATGAGTATGTGCCCATATATTCCCTTTTTCTTAAAGTTTTTTTACTCTGCCCGTTCCTGATACCTGAGAATGTCTCTCTCTCTTTTCCCTGCTAAAGTTCATAATTAAAATACTAGCGCACTCAAGCCATTGCTTACCTCTGATTGCTTGGTATTTGTAGCATGCTGTTGCAGAAGCAGCATGACCAACACCGTCGGGTTGGATTGTTGTATCCTGTATGAATCATCTGACTTTTCATGTAACTAAGGGTCTTGCTGCAGCTCTGCTTTTCTCTAATGATGAGCCGTTCAGAATTTGAAGACTTTCTACTGCAGAATAAGTTGACTGTAAAAATTATGATGTTTGAAATTATTCCTACTTAGGCTTTTCATTAATTATGAGTTAAGGATACTACCTGGAAACATCGTTGCATAGAGAACTTGGTGCATCCAAGGAATGACTCTTTTCTTCTGCATGGGTGTCGTCGTCGGTTTTCCCATTCTCCTCCCACAGCTTAGAAAAAGTTTATCTAATTGTCATCAGTTTCAATTCTTTGTGTTTATGACCGGCTGGCAGCAGGCCTTGCTACTCCATTTTTTTTCTGTCTACAGTAAATAAGAAGGAAAGAAATAAAAAAAAATTAATGATGAAAGCTTAAAACATGGGGGGAATTCAGCCACGTTCAAACCTCGAAGTGCTCCTGAGTGTGTTGGATGGCATTTTGCCATCCTTCCACAACACCAGGACTCTGCTCACTGGAGAAAAGTGTATTGCCTTAGGAGCTGTGTGGGGACCAGCCCCTTCCTTTGATTCATGTGGGGAATAACAATTCATTGTAAATCCACAAATCAGCACAGCCCCACGACATAGAGGGCTTCTCGTGCAATAGAGCTTTGATTTTGACCTGTAAAAAAAATTTCTTTAACAGCTGTTAGAAATTTTTGACAGGTTCCTTTCAACAGGCCATTGATAATTAGGGCCTGTTTCTATTTTTACTCCCAACAAAAACTACCTTCACATTTGGTCTCAGCACTCCAAGTTATTAAATTGTACAACGAAGTCCCTTGCTGTGCCTTTAAATCTGATAAGCTGCGAATTTTGAGACAACTAGTGAGTTTGTTCAGACTTGAATTGTCTGTAGATACAACACTGGAGCCACCATAAAGGGTTTAATATTTGTCTTCAGCAAAATTTGTCCTTCAAGAAAATTTAGATGTCCTTAAATAAAATTTAGATTCACAATGGTGAATTACTGTCTTCTCGGGGCCAAGCACGTTTTTGGAAGGCAGGTACGGGACTAGATTTCAAAATACACCTTGATCTTGTGGTGTGTGTGTGGTTTGGGGGTTTTTTTTTGTGGTTTTTTTTTTTTTTTTTTTTTTTCCTCCTTTCCTCTCCAGACTTGTGGAGAAAAATCATAAGGGGAGAGTGTAATAAATGTATCGTGAGTTTTGCATTTGATTTCTTACCTCATAGTTTTTATTATTGTTGTTTTTATTATTGTCTAAGCTCTGAATTCTTTAAAAGGAGACAAGACAGCGTCTACATTAAAAGCCTACTTTAGTAACTCGGTGCAACCTGTAAAGTTCACTAGATCAAAGCAGTTGATCTTGAGATGCTGACGCCTGTGCTGTATTTGTTCACCAGTGTTACTGTGGACTACAGTTAGTCTGGTTCCTGAAATTAATTTTTTCTGCGAGATGTTTTTGAAGCTGTCCAAAAGACAACTCATCGCTTTGGATCCTGTCTGCCTTAGGGATTGGAGCACATTTATGCATCCTCACGCAGCACTTACAGTTCACTTTCCTAAAGATGAAGAGCTTGCGCAGGCCAATTTGCTCTGCAAACTTAGCTAGTGTATGGCAAGTGGAGATGGTAGAGATGCACTGGGGTGCCTCTGTTTCTGTAGACCTACTTACTGTCTGCACCTGCCCATGTAATTTCACTCCTAGCAAAGCCTGTGGGAGTGTTGGGAAGAGGTGAAGAAGGGAGTTGTCCAAGTGAGGAAGATCATCTACGAGGTCATGTAAGCTCAGTGTTATTCAGAAACTCTATCCTATCGTGTTCTGGGCTTCATCCCTTTGTCAGAGCTTGTAATGAGATGCTCAAAAGGCAGCTTGCTGACGGTTTTCAATAGTGACTGCACTGAAGACTTCAAATGAACCAGAATCAGAGGGTTTGTGCCCCTTTTATATCAGAGAAAGTAGCTACAACTGAGGGTGAAGTTCTCATTGATAAGTTTTTATTTCTATTGTGACTTCTCAATCCAGGACATGCGTACGTACTGTGCCTGTTTTGCTGGAGATCAGAAGGCCCTTAAATGTTTGGCACAAGTGAGATCTGTTTTGAATAATCAGTAACAATAGGATGGGTCACAAAATTCCACCAACTTTATTCTTTGATGCCTAGTCTCTTCATCCCTTTCATCTCATATTTATTCTATCTTATTGTTAGGCTGTACTTAAGCACAATTTTTTTAGATATTAGAAACATAATATGTATAGGTTACATTGAATGCAGTGGCACAAGGCTCTCCGGGAACTCTTTATTTTAATTTGTAATCTGAATTGAAATTGAATATTGTAAGTATCCTTTAGTGGAGTTGCTGTGTTTGTCTGCTGCTGTTGTTGAATAGACTGAAACATGCTGAAACAATTATTTTGGTAAGTTGTCTTGAGCTGCCTGAGGATATGGTTTGATCATTCAAGCAGCTGAAGGGATTGATCCTAGTCCTTGTGAACAATCCCTCAATCTGTGCTTGTTTATTACATTTCTTGTCTTCCTGCTAACCATGTAAGGCCTGATCAACTTGGTAAAGATCTTCTATAGCTGACAAAGATGAATGCGGTATTTTCTGTGGTCCCATTATCAAAATAAATAAACTGTGTGCTGAAGCAACACACATTTAACCTTATCAGTCAAAATGTATCTAAGGGATTTCAAACTCACTTAGGAGGAAAAAAACAAGTAGTAGTGGGGGGTGTTTTCCCCTTTAAAAGTTTTTGAGCGTATGAAAGTTAGAATAAAAAACTGACATTAATATTGATAGGTTATATAATTCGGGAAATATTTCTATGACAGAAAATGATTGTATGCAGTGACATGTGTTTGGAGATGTAAGCAAAATTTCTTCTCTTCTGTTCTTCCATTACAAATTACAGGTACAATGAATCCTGAAAAGGTTAGCCAGCTTACTGAACGTCCTTATTTAAGAAAAGTAAACCCGCTTGAAATGGGACTGGCCTTGGCTCCCGCTGGTCCATAGCGTGAATGTGTGAAGAATGGAGTGTTTTGTCCCATCTTTATTATCAAAGTTGTTTTAATTTCTCTTGTGGAAGACCAGATTCATTGTACCCCAGAGACCAAAGACTGCTTGTCTCAGATACTACCTGAGAGCAAACAATACAAGTCAAAGGGGAAGACCAGTTTGGAAGGAGCAGATAACCTTTCTCTGGGGTTTTGGAAAGAATAGGTGTTACTCTGGAAATTGATAATATTATTGATGATTACTTTGGGATTTTCTTTCCATTTTCTACTTGGAAGATAATTGTTTTCACAGTTCCAAAAAGAACTTCTGAGCTTGACTAAGGCTCACCGCTATTTAAGCCCCACGACAGACCAGATCCATTTGCTATAAGGTAGATGACTAATGTGTTAGGAGAGGACGTGCCTCTTTTTAATGTTAAAGATGACTAAAATCTGAATTGATGAAATTTGAGAGTGTCCTGGTTTCAGCAGGGATGGAGTTAATTTTCTTCTCAGTAGCTGGTGTGTTTTGGATTTCATGTGTGAAGAATGTTGATAAAAACATTCTGATGATACGAGTTGTTGTTAATGAGACCAAGGACACTGTCTGGCTTTCCAAGTCTCGTTAACGTGCAGATGCGGGAAGCTGGGCAAAAGACAGACAGAATAATTGATCCAAACTGGCCAAAGAGAGTATTCCATGCCATAAACGTCATGCTCAGTATATAAGTGGGGGTTGCCCATGGGAGGGGGCATCATTTTCAGTTATTCCTTTTCTTGTCGGGTATCCGTTCGGGCACCCTTGGCATTCTTTTCTTCTCTCTTGCTTGCTGGCATCGTTCCCTCTACCTTGCTAGCTTGCTCTCCCCCTTTTGCTTGCTGCTCGGTGTTGTTCCTGTGATCGCTGCTCAGGACGGGCTGCGTCGGTCATTCGGACATCGGGTGGTGAGAAATTGTACATTGTTCATTTTGTATATTTTGTATATATTAATTTCCTTATATCCTGTTAGCTTTGTAGTTTTTAGTATTTTCAGTAAACTGTTTTTATCTCAACCCACGAGTTTTTCCTTTCTTCCCAATTTCTCTCCCCTGTCCCACTAGGTAGGGGCAGGGTGAATAAGAAACTGTGTGGTGATCCGGGCTAAACCACCACAGTCTTTTTTGGCGCCCAACGTGGGGCTGGAAGGGGCCTCACTAGATCAGTCGTGAGATCATCGGACCTTAGTCTGAGGATCCAAGGTTCAAGCCCCGGTCAGTCCCGAAGGGTTGAGATAAGGACAGGTTTGAACACAGTGTGTTGAAAACAGATTTGTTACAAGTGTTCATTAAGCCGGTTTGGTCATCGCTGGGCACAATGTTGTTTTATTTGTTCTCGCAGTTGTTTTTAGAGCTGTACTGGATAGCACCCTACTTGCCGTATTTTCTGTTTGTCGGTGTTTGTGCACGCTTTATCAATGATGTGTGTTGGATCAAAGGTATCGTTCTGCTGTGCTATGCAGCACTGATTTGTTTAGTGAGATTGCTGGTAACGGGACCATTTTCATATCTGTACTCAATGGCGGCGGGCAGTGTGCAGAGCGAGGAGGCAGAGGCAGCTCCACCCGGGTATTTCGGGAGCCATCTTGTGGGTGTTGTTTGGAACTATACCTGTTGTTTTGTTCCGGGAAGCCAGGCCGCGGGGGGAACATCTGTTTACAGCTTTCCCCACCTCACCAAGCTAATTTCAACAGTTTTTGAGAATTTTGAATACCCTTTTTATACCCCTACCACCATGTTCATGGTGACAAGTCTCTTGCAGCTATCTCAGATCTTGATATTGATGAAGTTTAAACAGTTTTTTAAAAGTATTATGGCTCCTCCAATCCCTGCAACAGACACTGTGGCTACTCAAACTGCTGCTACAAATACTGCAGCTACTTCAGCCGCTACGGCAGGCGCTGCAGGTACCCCAGCCCCTGCTACGGGCACTGCGATTGCTTCAGCCCCCACGCCAGACACTGTGGCTACTCAAACCTCGGCAAGCAGTACCAAAGAGAAACCGAAAAACCAATCATCCACACCAGTATCAGTTGCCCCTGTACATAAGAAATACACCAAAAAATCAGTTCGCATAGTGAAAGATGATGATGAACCAGGCCCATCACATGATCAGGGAGACACAGAAGGGGAGGTAGTCACCCGATCCCTATCCCTGAGTGAGCTGCGAGATATGCGAAAAGATTTCAGCCGTAATCAAGGTGAGCAACTTGTCACCTGGTTGCTCCGATGCTGGGACAGAGGGGCCAGTAGCCTGGAATTAGAAGGCAGGGAAGCCAGGCAGCTGGGATCTCTGTCTAGGGAAGCAGCCATTGACAGGGCAATTGGAAGAGAGTCAGCAGCCTGCAGCCTCTGGAGGCGACTCCTGTCAGGTGTGAGGGACAGGTATTTCTTTAAGGAAGATATTGTATGCCACCCAAGCAAGTGGACCACCATGGAGAGAGGTATCCAGTTTCTGAGAGAATTAGCTGTTCGGGAGCTGATTTATCATAACCTGGATGACCCACGGACATCCGTAGATCCAGATGAAATTGAATGTACCCGACCCATGTGGCGGAAATTTGTACAGAGTGCACCATCATCGTATGCCAACTCATTGGCAGCAATGAGTTGGAAAGATGATGAGATGCCACCAGTACGTGCAGTGGCTAACCAGCTCCGACAATATGAAGACAATCTCTCTTCCCCGATGCGGGCCTGTGTCTCAGCTATAGAAAGACTGACTGAGAAATCTGAAAGCCAGTTTGAAAAACTGTTAGAAAAACTATCTGAGGTGTGTGAGAAACTCGAAGATTCTTGCTCCCCACCTGCACGGACTAATATCTCAGCTATTAGAAGAAGACCTCATCCTCCTCCTGCTCAAGGGAGACGGTACACCCGACGAGATGACCTATGGTTTACCTTGCGTGACCAAGGAGAGGATATGAGGAAGTGGGATGGAAAGCCTACCTCGGCCCTAGAAGCACGTGTACGTGAGTTGCGAGGTAAAACAATCACAAAGGGAGGTTCTTCCAGGCAATCTGCTGCTCCAGTCTCCAGTGGGCAGTTCCCCAGACAGCGTAGAAGGGCTGATCTCACCTCTGATCCTATGGAAGGAACTTCTGATTCATATTCACAGAAAGTGAATAGAAAATATTACAAACAGGACTAGAGGGGCCCTGCCTCCAGCCAGGCGGAGGAGAGGGACAACAGAGTTTATTGGACTGTATGGATTAAATGGCCTGGCACATCAGACCCACAGAAGTATAAAGCTCTAGTAGACACTGGTGCACAGTGTACCCTAATACCATCAAGCTATAAAGGGGCACAACCCATTTGTATTTCTGGAGTGACAGGAGGATCCCAAGAGCTGACTGTATTGGAGGCTGAAGTAAGTTTGACTGGGAATGAGTGGCAAAAGCACCCCATAGTGACTGGCCCAGATGCTCCATGCATTCTTGGTATAGATTACCTCAGGAGTGGGTATTTCAAAGACCCAAAAGGGCACCGGTGGGCTTTTGGTATAGCCACCGTGGAGACAGAGAAAAATAAACAGCTGTCCATCTTGCCCAGACTTTCAAAGGACCCTTCCGTTGTGGGAAAGCTGAAGGTTGAAGAACAAAACGTACCAATTGCTACTACCACGGTGCACCGGCGGCAATATCGCACCAACCGAGACTCCATAATCCCCATCCTCAAGCTGATTCATCGACTGGAGAGCCAGGGAGTGATCAGCAAGTCCCGCTCACCCTTTAACAGTCCCATATGGCCAGTGCGAAAATCTAATGGAGAATGGAGACTAACAATGGACTATCGTGGCCTAAATGAGGTTACACCACCAATGAGTGCTGCCGTGCCAGACATGCTAGAACTTCAGTATGAACTGGAGTCAAAAGCAGCCAAGTGGTATGCCACCATTGATATTGCCAATGCGTTCTTCTCCATTCCTTTGGCACCAGAATGCAGGCCACAGTTTGCTTTCACTTGGAGGGGTGTCCAGTACACCTGGAATCGACTGCCCCAGGGGTGGAAACACAGCCCCACCATTTGCCATGGACTGATCCAGACTGTATTAGAAAAGGGTGGAGCTCCAGAACATCTGCAATACATTGATGACATCATTGTATGGGGCAACACAGCAGAAGAAGTTTTTGAGAAAGGGGAGAAAATAATCCAAATCCTTCTGAAAGCCGGTTTTGCCATAAAACGAAGCAAAGTCAAGGGGCCTGCACAAGAGATCCAGTTTTTAGGAGTAAAGTGGCAAGATGGACGTCGTCACATTCCAATGGATGTGGTCAACAAAATAACAGCTATGGCTCCACCAGCTAACAAAAAGGAAACACAAGCCTTTTTAGGTGTTGTGGGTTTCTGGAGAATGCATATTCCAAATTACAGTATGATTGTAAGCCCTCTCTATGAAGTGACTCGAAAGAAGAATGATTTTAAATGGGGCCCTGAACAACGACAAGCCTTTGAACAAATTAAACAGGAGATTGTTCATGCAGTAGCCCTTGGGCCAGTCCGGACAGGACAAGATGTGAAAAACATCCTCTACACCGCAGCTGGGGAGAATGGCCCTACCTGGAGTCTTTGGCAGAGAACATCAGGAGAGACTCGAGGTCGACCCCTAGGCTTTTGGAGCCGGGGATATAGAGGATCTGAGGCTCGCTATACTCCAACTGAAAAAGAGATACTGGCAGCATACGAAGGAGTTCGAGCTGCTTCAGAAGTGATTGGTACTGAAGCACAGCTCCTCCTGGCACCCCGATTGCCAGTGCTGGGCTGGATGTTCAAAGGGAAGGTCCCCTCTACACATCATGCAACTGATGCCACGTGGAGTAAATGGGTTGCACTGATCACACAGCGAGCCCGAATAGGAAACCCCAATCGCCCAGGAATCTTAGAAGTAATCACAGATTGGCCAGAAGGCAAAGATTTTGGAATGCCGGCAGAGGAAGAGGTGACACGTGCTGAAGAAGCCCCACCATACAACAACCTTCCAGAAAATGAGAGGCGATATGCTTTGTTCACTGATGGATCCTGTCGTATTGTAGGAAAACATCGAAAGTGGAAAGCTGCTGTGTGGAGTCCTACACGACGAGTGGCAGAAGCCACTGAAGGCCAAGGTGAATCAAGTCAGTTTGCAGAGGTGAAAGCCATCCAGCTGGCTTTAGACATTGCTGAACGGGAAAAATGGCCAAAGCTCTATCTCTACACTGACTCATGGATGGTGGCAAATGCCCTGTGGGGGTGGTTAAAGCAATGGAAACAGAGCAACTGGCAGCGCAGAGGCAAACCCATCTGGGCTGCCGCACTGTGGCAAGATATTGCTGCCAGGTTAGAGAAGCTTGTTGTAAAAGTACGTCACGTAGATGCTCACATACCCAAGAGTCGAGCCACTGAAGAACATCAAAACAACCAGCAAGTGGATCAGGCTGCTAAGATTAAAGTTTCCCAAGTGGACTTAGACTGGCAACACAGAGGTGAACTATTTTTAGCTCGGTGGGCCCATGACACCTCAGGTCATCAAGGAAGAGACGCAACATACAAATGGGCTCGTGATCGAGGGGTGGATTTAACCATGGACACTATTGCACAGGTTATCCACGACTGTGAGACATGCGCTGCAATTAAGCAAGCCAAGCGGCTAAAGCCTCTTTGGTATGGAGGACGATGGCTGAAATACAAATATGGAGAGGCCTGGCAGATTGATTACATCACACTCCCACAAACTCGCCAAGGCAAGCGCTATGTGCTTACAATGGTAGAAGCAACCACTGGGTGGCTAGAGACATATTCTGTACCCCATGCCACCGCCCGAAACACCATCTTGGGCCTTGAGAAGCAAGTTCTCTGGCGACATGGCACTCCAGACAGAATAGAGTCAGACAATGGGACTCATTTCCGAAACAACCTCATAGATACCTGGGCCAAAGAGCATGGCATTGAGTGGGTATATCACATCCCCTATCACGCACCAGCCTCTGGAAAGATTGAACGGTACAATGGACTGCTGAAAACTACACTGAAAGCAATGGGTGGTGGAACCTTCAAAAACTGGGACAAACATTTAGCAAAAGCCACTTGGTTAGTCAACACTCGGGGATCCATCAATCGAGCTGGCCCTGCCCAATCTGAACTTTTACATACTGTAGATGGTGATAAAGTTCCTGTGGTGCATGTAAGGAATATGTTGGGGAAAACAGTCTGGGTTATTCCTCCTCTGGGCAAAGGCAAACCCATTCGTGGGATTGCTTTCGCTCAAGGACCTGGATGTACTTGGTGGGTGATGCGGAAGGATGGGGAAGTCCGATGTGTACCTCAAGGAGATTTGATTCTAGGTGAAAACAGCCAATAATTTGAACTGTATATAATCATGTCTGTAGTTCTTTTATGTTCTATCAGAGGTAGTGCAGCAAGAATCACACTCAACAGTGAAGAACCAGCTTCGATGAAACCGAGCGATGTGCAGCAGTGATGGAGTCAGAACTGGTGACCAACAACTTCCTCGAGATCAACATCTTCAACTCGCAGACCATGGACGTGATACACCAGCCGCACCAGAGGTACCAGCTACGAGTTCCAGATGCAGTATGTAACAACTCCACACTACATACCATCTCTCCTGCCCTGAGAGACTGCTATCACAGATGGAGCCCAAAGTCATGGACTAAATTAACTCAACAGACTTTGGAGGGATAGCTCATAGATTGAGATAGTGATATCTGTGTGTATATCTATAAGCATGACGTAAATGGTATGGAATAAGGGGTGGATACTGTCCTGGTTTCAGCAGGGATGGAGTTAATTTTCTTCTCAGTAGCTGGTGTGTTTTGGATTTCATGTGTGAAGAATGTTGATAAAAACATTCTGATGATACGAGTTGTTGTTAATGAGACCAAGGACACTGTCTGGCTTTCCAAGTCTCGTTAACGTGCAGATGCGGGAAGCTGGGCAAAAGACAGACAGAATAATTGATCCAAACTGGCCAAAGAGAGTATTCCATGCCATAAACGTCATGCTCAGTATATAAGTGGGGGTTGCCCATGGGAGGGGGCATCATTTTCAGTTATTCCTTTTCTTGTCGGGTATCCGTTCGGGCACCCTTGGCATTCTTTTCTTCTCTCTTGCTTGCTGGCATCGTTCCCTCTACCTTGCTAGCTTGCTCTCCCCCTTTTGCTTGCTGCTCGGTGTTGTTCCTGTGATCGCTGCTCAGGACGGGCTGCGTCGGTCATTCGGACATCGGGTGGTGAGAAATTGTACATTGTTCATTTTGTATATTTTGTATATATTAATTTCCTTATATCCTGTTAGCTTTGTAGTTTTTAGTATTTTCAGTAAACTGTTTTTATCTCAACCCACGAGTTTTTCCTTTCTTCCCAATTTCTCTCCCCTGTCCCACTAGGTAGGGGCAGGGTGAATAAGAAACTGTGTGGTGATCCGGGCTAAACCACCACAGAGAGCTGGGAACTTTCTAAGGTTGTGCTCACAAATACTCTTAGTAGACAAGATGAGTATGGCTGTATCACCTTTCTAACTTTTGGGGTTTTTTTTGTTTTTTTTTTTTTTTAAATTGGGCTGGGTCTGTCTGATCTTTAACTGAAGATGTTGGCTGTAAAACAGTCTGTCCTAATTAATGCAACTTAAATCACAACAGGAGTAGTAAAGTAGTAAATTTAAAGAATGTTACATGTTATTGATTATATAGTAGCTTTCAGATCAGCAGAATTGACCACCAGTACATAGAAATGAAAAATTTCATTTGCTTCATGCAAGACCAATATTTGAAATTAATAAATGAATACTATAACCACTATAATACAACATTTCTATGTTCCCACTGTTGTGCTTTCACTAAGAATATTAGCCTGATTTTAAGAAGTAAAATATTACTTTTCCTTAAAATGATGCTAAAGAAGAAAGTGACCTTTTGTAGAACACCATGGCTGTAACAATTTTAAGTTTGTTTAGTGTTGGCTACGTTGCTTGCTTGCTTATGACTAGTAAGTAACAGTAAAGAGCTGCTGCATTGACAGTACAAGAGGTTTATAGTACAAATTGTTTGTGTTTGAAGACAAACAAGAACACTTAAATCTAAGCAAAATAATATTTTTGTTACAGTTAGCAAAGAACAGTGTTCAAAGTAGCATAAGCTTGTTAAAAAGTAGGTGGAAATGCCTTGGTTTACAAATTCCTAGGGGTTCAAGCATGAATACTTTCTTCCTGTAGTAATGTTAGAAAACTCTGGGAGATGACTTTGGCTGTGTCTAAGTGATGGTTCTTCCATAGGTCCTACTACATCTTGATGTGAAAAGATTTATACAAACTATGACTGGTAAAGTCAAAGTCATATGTATGTGCTCATTTAGTGCAAAGGGGCTATGTTCTTCTATTTACACTGCCATTATTGCATGAAAGTCATTTTGGGTTGATGTAATTGAGAAAACAGTTGGGCCTTGTTCAAGATACCAGTAGAGTTAATGAGGTCAGGTGTAGCTGAAAGACAGAGTGTTAATGTCTATATATTTGAGCAATTTCTCCCTGAAAAAGCACCATTTCTCCTCTTGCCCTAAGAAACAAAGAAGCTTGAAGAAACAATATGAGGTCTATTAGCTGTTTTAGCTAATTACACAGAAACCTAAGATTTATGCTGATATTTCCTCAGGAAATCAGCAAAACCTTATATGTGTTTTGGCTTTGATAGAAGTATACAATATCAGAAACCTATTACAGTACAGTAAATATTTTATGCTTCACAGGGAAATAAATGTATTGTAACTTGTGACATACATACCAACTCTGTGTGATCTCTTTTGTCAGACTTTACACTAACATAAAAAAAAAATACTTAACAGATGCTCTGTTGCTGATCTCTGGGGTTTATTGCTTCTATATATTTTTATGAAGACATTAATTTTCCAAAAGTGTTCTTCCTGGGGTATTCTGAAATATCTTCAGAAATTAGCAGTTATCAGTCTAACGCATTGCACCTTCTGGAAACCTGATCTACAGGTCTATTGCACTCTATTTTATTTTATTTGAGGAGTTGTCTTGGTTTGCATGAACTTTTAGAAATCCGTAAAATAATTGCCATATAACTTAGGCATGCATAATAGAACTTGTAATACTGTACTCTTTATTTAGTTTGTATATTAGTGTTGCAAAGAGATTATGGAAGATTACTCTTCTAAAATTTTAGTGGAAAATGCCAGTCCATTACTTAAGAAATGGTTTTTACAATTCTAATTTTAAGGCATTGGCTTCTTTAATTGTAGGGTTTATAGGAGACTTAATATTATTATTACTAAATTACAAAAATTAGTTTTGGCATATTAAACATGTATTTCAGAATCCATATGTTAAATTGGATCATGCGAAAAATATCATTATGCTGTAATTGGAGCTGTACCTTTACCTGTAGGGACAGATTTGAAAGTTACACAATAGACCAGAAGGTTATGTTCCACAAGAATGTCTGCATACAGCAAATATTGAATTTGTTTTGTTCCAACTGTGTGTGTGTGATCTTGAATGCCTTTGTAACAGGAACTTAAAAGTCATGCTGTCAAGATTGCGAAATCCAAATTTTTTTTTTGTTTGTTTTTTTCTCTACTCGCATTTCTTGGAAATTTATCTGTTGTCAACCCAACAACCCAAGAACCCTGTTCTTCTTTCTTTAGCTATTATTTCTAATAAGAAAACAAAGTGAGAGCCTTTATGGATAGAAGAATGAGTGGCAAGCTTGTGATTCAGTGGGAGAATGGACTCCTAGAGCTCAGCAGATACAAGCAGTCACATGTTGGGGTTTTTCTTCCTTGTTGACCCTTATTCTTCTGCCAAGAGTAACTTACAATTGTATTTTTAAATCTATTATACCTTCAGTTGAATGATATGTGAAGCTTTGATATATTGAGCATATGAACCCCATTTTTATTTATAAAAATCAAATTTTTTTTTGGTGGTTTTTGAGGAAAGAGCTAGCTCTATTACTGTATCCTGTATGGGATAAGAACCCAGACAATGTTAAATAACAGTGGATTTCTCTCACTGTCCTCTCTGTCTTTCTTCCAGTTTGCCAAAGATGCAGTAAGTAGGTCTAGTTGTGAGTTATATCCTCTGTTTTTACCCTTGAACACCAGCTAGACCTAAGAATAGGTGGTCTATGTCCTCACGGTTTTAAACTGAAATTCCCAGCCGTACTAGAGCAGAAGGCTATACAAGCCTCTCTCTGGCTATCAAAGGTATTACTGGAGCAGATATTGGGGACTTTCATGGATGCAAATATTAATTAGGGCAGAATTTTTTTTTCTGACACCTCAACAAAAATTCTGAAGAAATCCTCTTGGAAGCCTTTGGTGTTTCTTTCGTTACAGTCATATTTTTCAGAAAAGCTGTGGTAGTAAAAGCTTAAATCCTATGATCCACTCTCCACTACTGAATTTTCCTGCAGTTGACTGCCTGCTGTATTCTTTCAGTAGCTCTAGCTAAAATTAAGAATAGTCAGTTTCCATAAAGAATTGTCTTACTATTTTTTAAATTATTTCTATTGCATGTGCTTTTCTTCTTGATATACATTTTTTTTTAAATAACAAATGCAAGAAATAGTAGGTAACTTGGGACTTGAAATAGATATTTTCAGAAAAAGGTATGCATTTGTTACTACTTTGCTCAATATTTATTTCTGGTGTCCACTGGAATAAATGTGGCTTTATATGACTACAACGAAGAGAGAAAGGGATATCTGTTATTAGCTTATCGTAGAGGATGGCTGTGAGAGTGCGTGCCTACGTGGGCATCTGCTTAAGCCTTGTGTCTACCCTGCGTCTGCAAGATAAGCCATTAAACCTCTCAGGAGCGTGAGCTGTCTGGCTACATAGGCTTAACCTGGAAAAAGCCCAGTACATTAAAAAAAAAAGTTACGTTTTTAAATTCTGTAAATCGGTATGGTTTCATTCTATATTATAAACCCCCCAGTTAAGCTAAAAGTTACCTTGTGTGAGTTTTGTGAACAGGACTAGAGACCTGGCTTTGCACTTCAAAAAATTTCAGAGCAAACTGGAGAGCCTGTTTCTATAATTTTCTGGTTTGATTCAACACCTCAATGTTAAGACTTTTGAAGATGTCCTTCTCTTACAACTGAGAATTCTCCTCATTCTTCCCACAAAACCCCTTGGTACCATACCGTACACTTATTTTTCTCACCCTCTTCCCCAAGTTATTTCCTTGTTGCTGCCCCAAAGGTGCAGGGAGTGGTGAAAGGATCTTCTATTTCTTTCAGGTTCAGATACTCTCTCAGGATAATGAAGCCTTTCTTCTCATATAGGTAATGCAGAGGAACAGTGACTTGTCCTAGTACTTGATATCATCTGTCTTTTGTTAGGGGTTGTGGTAAAATACTGATGCTCTAGGCTTTTCTGTTACTGCACAAGATGTTTCTGTGGGCAGAAAGCTGTTGCAAACCTTTGAAGGGTGACTTGCAAGGTGAGAAACGCGTAACTAATGGTTTGGCAGAAATGCAAGTTTAAGATTTACATTGGATTAGTTTAGTGATATGCATTTTCTGTATTAAGCATGAAAGATTATCCTGCTGGCTATGTTTAACTTATAAGTAATTTTATCTGTGCCTGGAAACATAAAACAATCCTGTAGCATCAGTGAAAAATAACAATATATACCAAATGCAGGAGAAAGATATTTCCTGCCACCACCAGAATGATAATAGACTTTTCTAGAAAAAAACTATGATCATTTAGCGTGCACGTGCAGCTAGGTGGCTGGCAGTGTTTGTCCATGTGAAGTCTCTGATTCTAAAGGCTTCTCACAGCATAGAACAAAGTTATAAGCTAATAGTTAAAAGAAAACTTCTGGATAAATTGGAAGGTTAATGGATTATTTTCCTTTTCTGTCATTTTTATTCCTTCACTGTAAAGTAATTCAGGATGAACAATAAGTGAAAGCTTCCATAAATTTACTCTCTAACCAGTAAGTCAGTCCTTACCTATGCATCTTTGCTACATTTTCAGCATCTAGAAATTGTCAGGGATATTTTTAAAGCTTGTTTGCCAAAATACCAAGACATTGGAGGCTTGGTGGTGTTTGAGGTTCTGGAATACTCTTGGTTCTTTGGCAAGTAACGTTCAGTTGTAACTGGGATGAGGGGAAGTGATAGGGACATGGACATTCCTAGCAGCAGTGGAAAGGTGACACTATGTCTCGGAGCTTCTTCCCACCATGTCAATTGTGCAGCAAGGTGTGAATGATTTATTGGGGCAACATTCACACACCTTTGCAATCTGCCACTATGCTTTATTAATATTTCTGCAGCAGTCTATTGTTCTTGATCAGCGTTTTCTCCCCAGATGTTTGCATGTGTCATATTATGATCTGCTGCCGTAGTCTTCCACCAGCTCTCCATTCTCTCGGAGAAGCCGCGTCTGTCTCTTCCCTTTTTCTCCTGTGGCATTAACTTGGCACCTATGAAAAGGACAAGCTTTGATGCAATCCTTTGTGGTGGTTCAAAATGCCTCCCCCTCTCCTGCTGTGACATATTCTTGCTCTCCTGGAGCTGCAATTCTGGCATACCCGTACGTGGAGCATGAAAGGTTTTCTAAAATGCTGCCTCCTGCGCATCAGCAAAGAGTCTGTCAGGATCTGCTCTGTGGTAATGGCAGGGGGGGTCTGAAAGGTGAAAAAGGCAATTTGAGGTTTCGAAAAATGAAGCCGCTTGCTTAGATGCTTGGTTCACTCTGACTTCAAGGACAGTTGGACATAGTGAGATTTCTCACCGGCTTCAAAAAACACAGGCGGTGGAATTGGGCCTTGTCTGCAGAAATGCTGGAGATAAGCCTGGTGACTGTTTTATGTTAAGTGTTTTGCGTATAGGGATTTTTAGTTGTTTTGCATATTGATGAAATAATAGTTAAACTGGTAGTACTCTCTGGGGAAAAAAAAAAAAAAGGAGCTAAAAATGAATCTGAAAGTTTTGTGCAATCTGCACTTATGCAGAAGTGTCACGATGCCATTCTCAGTTACCGGGCAGCTCGGGCTGGAGGGGTCCTGCTGCTGGAGGTGGGCTCAGCTGATATATCCCTCTGCTCATGAACATTTCTTTTTTTTTTTTCCTTTTCTCTTCTTTTTAAATCTTGTGAACACTGACATGCAGCTGGCTGATTTGACATTTTGGGCACCTTAAAAAAAGAGCTGACTTCTTAAAGTAGGTCTCTTACTGCTTAAAGATTCACTTTTGCTCATTTTTTTGCTAAGGCAGTATGCAGCTTATGTAGTTTCCTTTATTACACGCACTCTGACCACGGAATTTGCTGTTTTTCTTTACCATTTATAAATAACAATCGATAAAATATTAATAAATAAGATCCTTTGATTTACTCTACAGTACATAGAAATGGTATTATAAAATCATCTCACTTCACTCTTCTCTAGTCTGCCTCAGTGCTGTTTA
Source organism: Chlamydotis macqueenii (assembly GCF_036417535.1). NCBI lineage: Eukaryota > Metazoa > Chordata > Aves > Otidiformes > Otididae > Chlamydotis > Chlamydotis macqueenii. The sequence goes on from NC_141566.1 coordinate 5,340,045, forward strand.
GCTCATTAGTAACTAATTCATGCAGATGAGGTTAGTCTCCACTGAAAAACAACAATTCCTGAATCAGAAGCCCAGTGTTATCTTTGATTCACTGTCTCCTTGAACTAGAGGAGATGCTGTGGCTTGGGAAACGGGGGGTATGAATCAGTACTGTAAACCGCAAGCTGAAAAGAGATGTTTGTATCACGCGAAAAGTAAGAAATGGTTTCTGTCTAAAAATAATTGAGGGCTTTTATACAGGACACTACTAGAGGCAACCCTGATGTGCTATGCGCACAGCAGAGAATCTACATAAAATAAGGTATTTCTTTAAGTAGCAGAAAACACTTTGTTATATGTATGCCATATCAATAACAGAACATTTCCAGTGGTTTCATTTATAGTTGTGCTGATGTAATTCACAATTCACGCTTGTAATCTGCTGGCAGTATTATTCAATAATGTTTTTCTTTGTCCACTCTAGCACTAAATTCTAAAACAAATCTCTCGAACGACATTATGCTATAGGGGCACATAGATATTTCTCTTAAAAGTACTGCGTGATTCATGCACCATGTATTGCTATTTCCCTGCTGCAGCATCTCAAAGGAAATGTTTGAATCTTATAAATAAAACCATAAAAAGATAATTTGCATGCTACTTGGTCTTTGTGTCACTGATGTTTATCTTTTGTTGATAAGGCAGAACTGGAGGCGTAGGTTGACAATTGTAAAATAATGCTTTTTTTTTTTTTTTTAACGTTATACAATAGTCACCAGTTTATGCATTCACTGTGTAATGGCCAGAGGGTAGTTATAACTTGCGACCAACTCACTTGGGATGGTTACTTAGGCACGTATTCTCATATTTATTCTTTTCTTGATATCAGCTTGCAAATGTTCATTGTCCATTATCTGTAGCTCCCTGCAGTCATATGGTGTTGGAGGTCTGACAAAACTAGTTGGCTGAGGTTGGGGAGGAAGAATGTTAGTAGAAATTTTCATCCTGATATCTTTATCTTAAACATTGGATCCATATTTCTTGTAATGTGTTTTGATTATTTATTCCTGTAATATAGACGTAATAATATTTGTGGAAAAAGAAAATACTGTCTTTTTTTTATGGGACTATTTGTTAATAAAGACCTGAATGTTCTCTGGCTCAAGTTGGGGCACACTTCCCCGTGCCTTCCATAGAATTTGTCTCTGACTTTATTACAAATGAAATGCTACAGACAAACCAGTCCCCATAAATGGGGGGTTTGCTGCAGAAAAGCATGGAAATGGGATTTGCTTCATAATCCAGTTGCTGTGCCTTTTTTCATATTGAACTCTCTGTAAAGGAATGGATGAACAAACCAGTGTTTAATGCATTCCTTTATCTGGTATGGATGTAATTAGTTTTTGGAAATGTGGTACTTTGGAGACCTGTGCAACTTCTGTATATGATTCATACTAAAAGAGATAAATGCGTTAACATTTGTTGGGAAATATTATTCATTTTTATTGAATTTTACCTATTTGCACGAGTGATTGTATGAATACTTGGTATAAATGTGGGGAATAGTCTAGTGACTTCAATTAAATTATACCTCATATGTTATTTTCTCTTTGAAACTACCTTTTATGTGCAAAATAACTCATTTTTGTTTGCATTCTTTCTTTCACCCCAGTTTTAACAGTTTTGAATCTGTCAGATTCAATGTTGGCTTCCTGCTCAGGTCAAATGTGTGTTTGCCTGATCTTGCAATAGTGACCAACCTTACTTCTCCTTACCCTGAGGAGCAGATCTATTTCTGGAGTTATCAATGATAAATTTGTAGAGATTGCATTAGAGTATTCCTGTAAATATTTCTGCTTTGGTGGTGGGATTACATTTACTGAAGAATAAAAAAGAACTGGTTGCAAGAGCTGTCTATCGTGTGGTGTCCTCTAGGAGCAACTACCTGGGTATCACCATCCTGCCTCCACCTTCTGTCACTCTGTCTTCACTGGGACCAGTTTTCACTGCATGGGGCTCAGGAGTTTCCTCCACAGTGAGAAACAAGTTTTTCAACCCTGTAAGATGCATGTAAAAGATGAGATAACCAGAGCCCACTATTATTTATTCAGGCTAAGGTTTCAACCCAGCCTTATTTATTTTTGCAGTTGCCCATGCACTGAAAACCAGACAGCCTGTCTTCCACTTGTAACATTCTGTTTCCCTAAAGACACTCCATCTGAAGCTATGACCTTCCTACTCACAAGATGAAATGGTAATTTCAGATGAGACACTTCACGTATTTTCTTTGACTCTTAATTGCCCCTTTTTTACATAGAAGAAAAAGGAGTTAAGAGCTTTGCACACAGAAACTTAAATAATATGAACCTTGGGAAAACCATAAAAGTAGGTGCTACAACTGACGGTGATAAGAAGAAGGATCAATATGCAGGGTTTTTGCTAGAAATTCTGTTTTTCTGTCTCAACTTTTACTAATTTTCAGGGCTTATTTTAGAGTACTTGTTAGTATTAGCTGGCAGGAGCAAAGCAAGGCAAACCACAAAGTGCCATGCTAATATTACTGGAATTGAAAGCTGAAACTTGAGTAGAAACCTGTTGAGTGATTAATTCAGAAGAGGCACTCAAAGGCAGGCTGTCTTCCTATGTGCATGTTACATTTTTACAAGAGCACAGAATATGAAAATTTCATAATGCAGCTCAGAGAAGTATGCTTTAAGAGAATGAAAGGGAAATAGTAGGTATAATGAACAGAATGCTGAATTCCTTTAAAAACCCCATTTTCTCCAATATTGAGGTTTAAAAACAAACAGCACTTAGTGATAGTTAGGCACTGTGGTTGCTTGTTTTCAGAATGCCTTCTTGGAATTGCCTTGGCAATTTACAACAATTTGCCGCCTTGGATTTTCAACATAGAAAGATCTACTGAAGGTGGATTTTGATATCTGAAGCTTTTTTGTTGTTGTTGTTCTTGTTGGTATCTCTATTAATAGAAAAATGCTTTGCATTTAAGTCTTTTGAAGACACCAGAGCATGGAGTTTTTGAACCTAGGAAACTTGATACCTAGGTGTGCCCAGCCGATTGAATTTTCCTATAGCGTAAGATAAATGTATGCCCTCAATTTCTTAAAAATGAAGGATCGGATGCTGGGTTGCTCCCAAATATCTGTGTCTGCAGAAAACATTCCAGTAGAACAAATGCTCTAGGATGATATTATAACTGTCTTCATTCAACGTATCTTATGTACCAAGTATTGCATTACTAATACATGTTAAAATAAATATGACTGTGACAAGCCTGGGAGGAACAGAAGACAGACCAGAAAAGTAATATAGTGATATTATCAGTATTCAGTAAAGTAAGTACATGTCTAATATCAAATATAGCCCTATGAAAGTCAATTTACCTGGAAGCATATATTTTGAAGTGACTTGTTGAATTGAACACTGCTTTGCAGAATGCGGAATTTTTGAAAAGTAGAAAATGAAGGTTGTTTTATTTCCATAGAGAAGAATACATTAATTTTAGCAGATAGTAACCTCTATTTGCCATCTAGCTGATAAGCAAAAGAAAATTTATGCCTATTTTTTCAAGCTGTACATATTGCAAAAGTATGAAAATTAATGTAAGTAACGTAATATTTTTGTCCTCTGTTTGCTTGAAATGAAGGAATAGAGCTGCCAAAGCTTCCACTGATAAGTAGGGAGAGAGTCCTGTCTTGCCTGAACAAGGGCAAGGGGAAGCCAAGAGGAGAATAATTTAGAAAGAATGGCTGGTCTGAGAGAAATGTTCTGTACTTTGGCACTTGCTTGCAATAGCAGTTTTTCTTTGGTTAGGATTATGGCCTTATATTTTGATAATCAGGTGGCAGCCTCCAAATTGGCACTATCTTACTGGATGTTCTCAAGACCACAATGTCTTCAGAAAGCAGTGATAGCAATGCAGGAGATGTTTTCTTCTTCAAGAACTTGGCTAGAGAGTTACATGTCACTTTTATTGATAAAAATAACATAATAAAACTAATTTCTTCAGCACTTTCTGTGTAAAATACAGACACAGGAAAGCTTCAGGAAGTGGGTGTCACATTTGTATTTAAATAACTTTTTCACTCTTTTGTGAACTGTTTTGATGCTCTTGCACTAAACTTGTCCTTTAGCTCAAATACTATGAGAAATCTTGAAGTATGGGATATCAGATAAACTCCTACAGTATCTCCTTCTGGCTTCCTAACTTGGACTTGTAAGAATGACGAGTGGCCTCAGCCACAACGTGGCATTAAACGCAGTCTGCGCATGCCCAGTGTTATCAGTGCTGGCCATGATTTTAAGAAGAAAAACTTTTGAACAGTCTGTGATGCTAATAAATACACTCACTATTAAGTGTCATCTACTTTCTTCTTCTGAAGCCTAAACACACATAGACAAAGATCTTCTGATGGATTTAATTTTTTTTTTTTTTTTTTTAATTTTGAAAGTACATTTGGAGGCATCCAACCTATTATAACTTCTTCGTCCTCTCAGATGTGGTAAGCACAGTTCAGAAATGGAAACTGAAGTGTTCTTATCTGTTGCCCCGTTGCTTAAGCTGTATTATTAAGCTGTAAGGATGGAGACTACAACCTTAAAACTTCACAGCCTGTCTGGCATCCATTCTGAGTTTATTTTCATTTTCTGCTTTAAGTTTTTCCCGTGGAGTGGATGTCATTTATTTTAGTTGTCGTTTCAACTATAGGAAAACAGATCTGTGGTTTTCTAGGGAAACTGGTAATTGATTTAATCCGCTCTCACTGCTGAGAGCTCTGGCTATTGATGCTTCCATAGCAGAACCAGTGCCTCATAGTGGCTATGTAAAAGGAGTTTAATAAAGGAAAAGGTAGAGATCAGAGGAATGTATCCAGATTCCAGACTTCTGCCTGTATCGGTTGCATTTTTTCAGAGTTGTATTTATCCTGACGTGTTTTACCAAGCCTTTTTTTGTTACAGTGCTCCAGAACAGTGCACTCAGCAGTTCAGCTTTTTTCTCTCTTGATCACTTTGTTCTTTATCAGACAAGCATCACCTGGGGAAAAAAAAAAAAATATATATATATATATATCTATATATGCTGGAGTGCTTTGGAGTTGGTTTGTTGGTGGATTAAAGAACAAGTAAATGCTTATATTGAGTTGGAGAACTGAAGAACCACGTGAGTTGTCTCAGTCATTAGTTTTCTTTATTCTGTAAGGGCATGTCAGAAGGGAAGATGTTAGAAAAAAAATGCAGAGTTTTCTGCAGTGCTATTGCATAGTTAAGGTGACTTTCCATGAAATGTTAATGAGACTGGATATTCATGGACAACAATGTGAAGTTGAGGTTTACCGTAATGTTTTGTTTCTTCATAAGAGCTCTTTTTTAACCTGTTTAATAGTTAACTGTTCTTTTGGCTGTTGTTTTTAACTTTCTTGTCATTACTAATTAATTACTGACAATAATTTAAAATAATTTCAGTGTTATTAATGCTTTAAAAGCCACACGGGCCAAGCTCAATGTATGTGCAGAAACGCCCCACGCCAACACCAGTCCCTCAGGACCACTGAGGATGATTTTTTTTTTTTTTTTTTTCTACTTAGACTTTTACTGCTTTCACCAGTATAAATTCTTTATCATTCTGAGTTGTTGATCTTAATTGAAACTAGCTTTATCCAAATTCTGCCTCCCTATTCTGTTATTACTAAGAAAAGTTTTACTGCTTTATGTTCCCTTCCTTATCTTTCCACCCAATAACTATGTGGGCTTAATAACAGATTTTAAGGTTAAATTGCCCTATAATGGCCATTTTATCTGTTCTGCAGAATTTCCCGCAGTAACTTGCACCAGGTATAATGTGGTCCCTGGTTGATTTAGAGTTTATCCCTTTAAGTGATATTGAATACTGATTTGGAGACTTCAAGTGATGGAGAATTCAGCACACCTGTAGGTAAATTGTTCTAAGGTTTAATTATCCACATGGTAAAACTGTGTGTTGTATTTCTAATCTAAATCAGTTCATCTTCAGCTTCCTGCTACCGGGTATCAGATGGAAATTCAGCAGTAATTTAACAAAGCTATTCAGAGAAAATTATCCTAGACTTATACAGGGTGAGGAGAGAGATTTCTGTGAGAAAAGATGCACGTTCTTGGGGGAAGAACTTTGAAAATAATCTGTGGTGAGCAGTTATAAATGTGAAATGCATTGCAGCTGCCTAAAACCAAACAACATTATAAAATCAAAACCCCATCCCTGGCAACATTCAAGGCCAGGTTGGACGGGGCTTTGAGTGACCTGATCTGGTTGGAGATGTCCCTGCTCCTTGCAGGGGAGTTGGACTTGGATGGTCTTTGAAGGTCCCTTCCAACCCTAACCATTCTATGATTCTTTAACAGGGGGACGTCAGGAGGTGAAGTCACTTTTCCCTCTCTTGCTAGTCTAAGCCTATGAATTTAAGGCTAAGATGTAATGTGCTAGTGATACTGAATAATGGGAAGACAGAATTTTCCCTAGTATGAAATACATAACTTCCCAATGCCATTGCAGAAAAGGGCAGCCGTATCATGTCAGCAAGAAGCCGTGTTTCCTGGATGGGGGAATGCAGATGCCATGTTGTCCAAGTTTTATGTCCCCAATAGATTTGCTAGGAATCACAGCTGAACTAAATCTAACCCTTGCTGAATTGCTCTCTGTGCAGCCTGCGCTCAGAATTGTATTTCAAATGTCCCTAAGAAGTCACCGTAGCAAAAAGAAACCTTATTTGAGTATACAAAGGCTTGAAGAACTCTCATTTGAAAGATTCATGTAGGTGAGTTTGATTTATCGTCAAAATGTGCCTCGTGTCAGCTGTTGAACCAAGGGATAATCCATTGGGCAAGGGAGAAAATGAATGTCATTCAATCATTTTTTGTTCCTTTTAACTGTCATCTTACCCTTTTCCTACCATGTGAGTAGTGATGTGACAATATTTGGTGCACTCAGTCATTCACTGACTGTTGTGTATTTCATTTGTTCTGAAAACTGCTCCCTCTGGGGAAGAAAGCAAAGCAAAACAAAACCATTGCCAACAGGTCGAGTTTTGAGAAATCCAATTTTATCAACAGAAGTCTGGAATTCACGAGCTCTAATCTGATGTTTTAAAGTCCCTAAGGTCAACATTGAAACAATCCAATAAAAGAGGTTTAAAAATGTAGATCTTTATAGAATTTGCCTCTAGAACTGCTTTAAAACTACAATATAGCACCGGCCTAACCTATTAAAAATTCAATGAGTTAATTGATTTGGTGAATGGAGGTTTGTGCAGTTTTATTGCGAAAGATTTAAATTTATTTGGGCTAAACCTAAAATAAAATAATGAAAATTTAGTACTTCACTAGGGGAAAAGGCAGAAATGTGAGCATATTAAGCAATAACTTCAGAATATCAATTTACCTGTCGTAAGGTTGACATAGAGTTAGCCATGATTAATACATAGTATTTGCTAGTTTCTTTTCTGTTATGGCGAATTAAAAAATATTCCTCCCACTGAGACATGGAAGGTTGTTGATAATAAAACAGCACGGTAACTGCTCACAAAAGAGCTTTCATGTAACATGCTTAAGATTGTTTCAATAAAATGTCTTACATCCATGAAAATGTCTTTCTGAAATATACAAAAAACCTTTTTAATTTTTGCATAAGTACTTATACTCTTTATGTTTATACTTCATGATTCACTTAGCTTATGTCTATTTATTACTAACCTGAGGCAGTAAACTACTTCACCAAAAATAGCTTAAGGGCACACTATTTTAAGTCTATTCTTAATACACATCTTGAAAGTACTTTTAGAGTACCTTAAAGAAAGACTCTGCTTAATTTGACATCTGTTCATATGACAAATCATTTATTAATCTTTTAATTGAAGGATAATAAAAACTGTGGTTTTAAAAATACTCTCTATATATTGTGGAATGCAGTTAATACTAAAAATAATACTTTTTCATCCCTTGCAGTATCTTAGAGAATAGCTGATTGTTTAAGAAATACTAAGAATAATGTAGAATCCTTTCACAGTTGTGAGAATAGATAAAAATAATACTTGGGTTTTTTTATTTAGCAAGCACTTGAAAGTACATTGTCAATTGACGAACAGTGACTCTAGAGAGATGTACATTGCTTAAGATTAACATGTGCTTGAGGAAACTCACCAAAAAACACCAGAGCTTCCTGGGCTTAGTCATAGCAGGGAGGCAGAGCCTGCACGGAACTAATGCTGAGTACTCCTTTGTGTTATTTTTGTCATTATTAATTTCTTCTGTCCCAGTGAGGTTGCTCTTAGACGGAACATAGATCAGTATAAGTGTAGAAATCAGGTCCTGGACTGATAGTTGCTGTTGAACCAGAGTAATATTGAAAAGTGTCTTAAATATAGATGATGTGGAAAGTGAAACTGTTGTTTGAAACAAATCACTTAACACTAAGAAAAAAAATCTCTTATTTTTTTCTCCAAAACTGGGTTTTGTAACTTAAAACTGAAGATGATAAAAAATTAATTCATGTCACGCTTATAGAAAGTTGATGGTTTGTTATTTTTTGGTTGTTTTTTTTTTTTTTTTTTCTTCTTTTCAGTCCTCATGGAATTCTTACACAAGATTAATACTTTTGTAGGGCGTATAGTGTTAAGCGTTGGTCCCTTTTTGGTTTGGCCTGTTCATTACAGGTAGAAAGTATTGAATGCCTCTGCACTAGAAGTACACTATGGCCATTGTTCAAAAAGTACATGTAGCAAAATCATATATATCAGGAAAATCTTGGCTTGTCTCTGACATAAAATATATTCTTTTCTCTGCAAAATACCAATTGTATAGATGTCTATAGTAAGAAATAATCCTGGGGCAGTAGCCAGTCTAGAACATAAATCAGTATTCTGTCCTTATTTTGTTTAGAAAACATACTTTTATTGATAACATTCACTAAAACTTAGTAAATTTAACACAGAGAATTGTCAGTTTCTTTTTTTAAAACTCTATATGTTACCCAGCATATTGCTGTTCTCCCCTAAAAGTCAGGCACAACATTAATCTTTCATGTTTATGTGAAGTATTGAAATGAGATGGAAGTTTATACGCTCGCTCCCTAAGAACAGTTTCCTAAGCGTTAACCTGGCCAGAAATGACTAAACCCAACCAACAAAAACTTTTCAGACATTATGATTTGATACAATTTTTGCACAAAAGGCTATGCTCCATTAAAATAAATGTCTTTCTCAGTCATTGTAACTGCAATTCAGTTCCTAAACTAGTGAAGATGTTAACCAGAAAATAGTTCTCTTTCTATCTACAGTCCTGGAAACATCAAATGTGCAAACAGAACACTGGCTTATTGTCACTGCAGCATTTCCAGACTCAAAGGACAGAAGCTGCAAGTAGGGGGGAAAAGCAGCAAAATATATTAATTTTTTTCACAAAATTTAACAATGCCTGACTACAAGCCAAGGACTCGCTGATAAAACATTTCATTAAGTCTAACTTAATGAGCTGTTTCTGATGTTTTAAACTGGTTTAGGGTGGGTGGTATTTTGTTGTTGGTTTTTTTTCTTGATTTGTTGTGTTTTCTCAATTTCCCACAATTAGGATTTTCTAGGGCATATTGATACTGCACTCCTCCCCAAGCAAGGGCTTAAAGGGACATATGCAGCTCCTTATCCTGGTAGTGGTCTGCATCATTTCTCACTTAAAAACATAAAAATAGCTGTAGAGTTTCTTTGCTACTGACTTCCACTTTACGTTTCTGTTATGTAATCTGGTTTATACATAGAGCAGGAGGAAATGCTGTCTCCATCACAACAATTTTAGGCTTTGAGAAGTGATGCTTTGCAACGATTTCAGAGTGAACTTGTTGCATTTTATCACAAAATGCTTTATACAGTGTGTTTTACGAGAGCTGCCCTTTGCATTCTCACATTTTAAGCTGTCCCTCCTGGCTTTGGCTTTCTCAAGGCATTATTTCATTTGGATGTAAAAGATAACATCCCAGCATCAATATTGAAACTCTGTGCTTGGATGCTGGTGTAATTGACTTAAAGTTGTTAAAATTCACAAGACCATCAACATGTACCTTGCTTAATCAATTTTTTAGGAACCCAGAATTGACAGTTTAATGAGAACTTTCCCAGCATCACAGTTCCCTCCTCCTCGTTACGAGCGTCAGTCTTACACTAAAGACGTGGTAAACCCTATTTGATTTCCCTCTCAGGAAAGACAGAGACAGAGCTGTCCCAGGTGTAATCTGTCTTTTTGCTGGATGAGGAGGACAAGCGCTGAAGTAGTGAGATAATCAATAAGCATTGTTTTTGTGTTGTTCATTTTACGTGCATTTGGGCACATTATGTGTTTTCCTTAGTTTTTTGGTTCTTTAATAGCCCAGCCCGCTACTGACAGAGCCAAGCAGCTATTCAAGGTCAGGCAGTTCCTTGATTTCAAACTTTTCTTTGGCTCTTCTCGTGTTATCATTTGAATTAGCCTTAGCTCATCAACATAGCTTTTAAAAAAACGCCACTGAGATGATGGTTTAACGAACTGAGAAATGAATGTGTTGACCTTACAGTTTTAAAGGGGACCACAGTATGGTTTTGCTCATAGCCTCATTGGTCTCACTGTGGAATAACAGCTTCAAGTAAATGTATTTTTCCACAGCTCCACTCCCAGAGTGTAAGGATATCTCTCAATTAGCTGAAGTATTCTCCTTTTTAGAGCTCAAACACCTTGCAGTAGGTTAGCTGAGTAGTGTAATTTACTGGAGACTTTTTATCGGGTCATTGAACTTTTAAGCTGCGTAAAAGTCAGTGTGTGAGAATCCCACAGTGAAAGATTATTTAAATATTTGTATTTGAATATTACCTAAATCTGAGGATTTCACAGCTCCTCACCTCTCATTTTCTTACAAGGCACTCAAGCACTGTTGTGTAAGGAGCTTCCCTGGCTGTGGTGGGAAGGACTGTAGAGCAAGGAGGGGAAAAAAAAAAAAAACAAACCATACCTCAAAACGTATTTCAACTCACCAAGAGAGAGACAGCAGAATAACTTTTAAAACGTATGTGAACATAGGTACCCCTACTCTCCTCTCTGACCTTTTATTAGTTGGACATTGCTACTCATGTTCATTTCCTAGGAGCCTTTTTACTTTATTCCGATTCGCAGAATGGGATGGGAGGGAAGACTGTGGTACCAAAAGGAAGCGTCTGATAAAGTATCGACACTGTTGTATAAACTTAACCTGAAGAAAATGAAGGGCTTATGTAAATTTTTTAAGTTCAGTAGGGTGTGTGCATTCTGGTATCATTGTTTGACCATGGTGTTGAAACCTTTCTTTTGCTTCCCTTCCTTATTCATGATGTGATTTGCATAATAATTCTTTAAATTCTGGGCTGTAACTATTATCTCATTAACAAAATTACCTAATTTCTTGTTTTGTGAATTACAATAGATAAGTAATAACAGTTTATTATGACATTTTCTTCCGTGCTTTGTAATCACAGTAAACGGATTAAAAATGTGGTTGGTTTTTTTTGGTTGTTTTTTTTTTTAAGGAGGGATTATCCAAACAGCAGAATGATTATGCAACCCATTTATGTACATGCAAAATACTGAGGAGATTTCTACTACGAGCTTGCAGCATTTTTTCTGCACCTCCCTGCAGTCTTAGCCTTCATTAAGGCTTCCTCTTAATCAGGAACAAGTTTTGCTGTATTTTGACACTACAAGGTGCATTGAACACCAATTTTATCCTTTAATTTCTCTGTGAAACGAGGAGCTGCCCAGCAGCTCGTTGGTATGGCAATAGAGGAGATGGGTACAAGTCTGAGTGCAGAAATTGCTTCTTTCAATAATTTCTGGTTTTCTGCCATGTTTTTGCTATGTTGGCTAACAGCAGTAAAACGTCAAGAATTACATTTGGATTTCTGTAATTTCAATCCAACATTCAGCAGCATCATTCTTGAGATAAATATTTCCTATTGTGCAAAACAAAAAAAAAAAGTAACAAGAATGATGTTGGTACCTGCAGACCAGGTAGGCTGCTGCTATCACAGTCCAGGTGAAAGACAATAGATGATTTTCTGTGCTCAATGAATCATTAGTCTCTTCAAATATTTCCAGAGAGGGTATGTGTAAAGATAATAGGTTTCATCTCTCCAGAAAGGGATTCGGACTATCTCCATGTGTCATCTATGTGTTTCCATTTAAATCACAAATGTAGGAGATACGGTTAGTTAAGAAGACTTGTTTTGCTTCTCATTTGAGAGACTCATTAAGGAATATGGATAAAAACTTGTAGAAGCGGGGACCTGAACACTCAAATTTTAAGATTGTTGCAAAAGCTGAAGTAAATGCTTACATGTAGATATAGGATCTGTGTACCTTCATCTTGAACAAGACAGTGTTTTGAGGTGGTAGAACTTCATCATGGAAAGATGAGTTCCCTCCATTGACTTCCTTAGAAGACAAAACTTTGGATTTGGATTTCCAAACAAATTTGGGGAAAAAATTAGTCTTTTTTACCTAAATAAGATATTTGTTATGTACTTCAGGGTTACATTGTTATTGCACCAATTTCCTTAAGGTCAAAGAGATTTGTTTCAAGAACAATAAAAAACTTTCCTCTTAGAGGACTGAAAGGAGAGATTGTTACTTAATCGTTCTGTGTTGACATGGAAGATGTCCAAAGTTACACTGGGAATTCTGGTCATTTCCTCAGGTTTTCAACTCCTGTGACATTGCAGCCCAGAAGATTCCTACCCGTAGCATCCTTTTTGAATTTTTAAAACAAAACCACAGTTAATATTTTATTGCTTTTTGAATCCTGTTAAACATAAAATGAACCTCCTCCTTGTAGTGTTTTTTTGCACGGTGTCTTTTTCAAGTGGACATCAGTAAAGTAATGCAAATAGAACCCTTCCTTTCTAACTTTTGTAAAAAGCTTTTGATGCAGTACTGTCCTTAAACACACTTTTTATTGTCTGGCTCAGTGAAAATATCCTCATGAAAGAAAATTGTTGAGAAAAGGTTTTCATTTCAAGTGTGTCTGACAGGAGTAAACACCTCTAGAGTCTTAACTTGCTGAAATAAATATAAAAGAATCTGCAATACTTTCATATTGCCTTAGATTTGTGTAGGTCATTGTAGTCAAATAGATATGCTTAGAAATACTGTGTTTTTAATTTCTAGTTACATTGAAAATGGAACTTCTGTTATTCATATGGAGCAGAAGGAGTTGCAGAATGTTGTTATTGGACAAAATCTTTATGTACACTTCTGTTTGAAAACTGCATTGCTATTGATACTGTAAGAGTGATTTGTTTTAACAGCCTGACGTGGAGTAGTTGAAGTGATTTCTGTAACGTTAAATAAATTATTCCCCATTAGTAAAACATAGCCCATGTTCTCACTTCATTCAGTAATTAAATAAAGCAGAGTTTCTGCTTAATTCCAACTCTAGAGAAGGTGATGGAAAAGAGTGGTTGGGCCTCATGGAGAAAGCGGTGCTAGGAGAGGTTGGCTGTAAATGTATTGTGGAGAAGTATTTTTGTGACTGAGGAAGGCAAGATGACATCTCTGCATCTCCTGGAGCTGGGGGGCAAAGGATGGCTACTATTCTGTGTTTAAATGCTTCAATTTTTTAATGAGTTTTTGTTGTGGCTGGAAAGAAAGACAGAGAAAAGTGTAATTCTTCTATTTGTTTTGAGCACCTTGGTTTTTAACGCAGAGCTTAGAGCAATGAAGAAAAGGCACAAAAGCTAACATTAATTTTTGTGAATGTGATGAACAAATAAGTATACTTAATGCTGGATAAGTAGGCATTAAGAAGAGGATGGTGAAGAGGAGGGTTTTTTCATAAATCAACAAAGCAGTACAGTATAAGCATTTTAGATATTAAAAAGAAGTCTTTATTCAGTAACAAAGTGTGTCCTTGCCTGGATTAAAATAAGTGTTTTGATAACAAAACAGCTTTTTAGCACAACAGGATGGTTAACTTGGGTAAATCACGTCAGTTCTCATGTTGGGAACATAATCTCAATAAGGATTTTACATTATGAGGCTGAGGTCTCTTTTGGCAAGGTATCGGAAAAGGAATTAAATTTCACTTTCGGTGGTACAATAACAGGACTTGAGCTCATCTAATTTTCCTCCTTTACTTTTGCTGTGAAAGTGAATTCCAATTGATTTGTCTGTCCTCTGAGAAATTGTGTATAACAATGAATTCATACTGTCATTTTTGTTTGTATTTGAGATGGACACATTAGAACCCACATGGCTGGCAGTGCCTGTGAACTGCACTGCTTTAAAGATGGAAATTTTCTGTGTTAAAGGTCTTTATAACTTCTAAATATAGGTGAAAAGATCTACAGACCATCTCATTCACACACCAACAAAGGGCATTCCGAGTCCAAAAGGAATAAAATATTTGTATGTAGATATCTAGTAAACCAGCATAACAAAAATCTAAAATGGACGATAGCATCTCACTTTTTACTGCAAATACAAGCCCCAGGAACTTCTGTTATGCCAGTATCTGCCTGAGCCTACTTCTTGTTTTGCAGACTTTTCAAGCATTGCAGCACAGAGCTGGACACGTTGGCACTTTCTCTTCCAAAGACCCTGTACATTTCCCGAATTAGGAAATGACTGTCTTTATAGCCTCTTTTAAAGGGAACTTGGTGCAATGCAGAAACGACCTCATTTTAAAAACAGATCTTCTCTTGACCTTTTAACGTACAAGTGCCAGCGCTATTTTAGCTGGATGCCAAAATCATTGCACCATTGCAAAAAAGCGGTTGCGTTGCCACCAATTCCCTGCTCACCAGGTCCTGAGGGAGGCAGTTAGATGCCAAAACATGGTGACCTGTTTGTTCATTGCTTGCCAGTAAAAAGATATGCGACTGTGTAACTGACTTCTGGTGCATAAACTTTTCGATTTTTTGCTGAAAGCGCAAGTCTCCGTTTCTTCCTAGTTATTATCTCACCCCTGGGAGCAGCTGCACCAGTAGCAACTACAAGTGTGAGATTTTCCATATGTATTTATTCATGAAGTGGTTAGTGTGTTTTAGTATCTTTGGCTTGTAATTGTAACAGTGGGTTTTGTCCTTGCCATTTAAGCTTGGAGGAATGTGTAGATTATATTTACTTAGTGAGAGACACCAGAAAAATGTTCTTTGAAGATTTAGCCTTTTATGGGGCTTTGTATTTACTAGTTAATAAATCTACCTGTTCTGTGACACATAAAGCAGTTGTGTTCAAACAGCCTCTTTGAGTTGCAAATAGCAATGGAGCGAATGCAGATTTTTTTTTTTTTTTCCTACTAACAGTGGTCTTTTTCATTTATTTATTTTTTTTTTTTTGGCAACTTTGTTATATCTACTGGAGCAAAGCTGAAATTTATTGGAGTCTACACTTTTATGACAATGGAGTAGAACAAGTGCAGTAAAGAAAAAAATCATTTACTACAGTGATAGTATAAGCAGACCTTCATACTGTTTTTGCAACAGGCTGAAAGCATATGTTGCATAGCTGTATAGCAAAAAAACCCAAACAGGCTCCATGAAACCACAGCTGATGTCCAAGTGAGTGATGACTGATGGTATTCTAATAACATGTTGGGTTTCTAGCTCCCCCGACTGGTTGAAGGTGCATATTCCTCTAAATGCATGCATCTGGTGTATTAAAACATAAACCTAGAAGTTTGGATATTTCTCCGACTTTTTTAGCTTATGCAGAAAAGGACTGTTAGTTGTTGGAAGATGTTTTTCATCACAGCATAAAGTCAAACTGGTCGTGGTTTTGTTGTTGGTTGTTTTTCATTTGGTTTGCTCCTGGCTCCCATTTCATGGCTCGTTTCCATCTTAGTACAGATTTATAGAAATGTTTCCCCTTTAAAAACTATATGCATTTTTCAGGAAGTTCCTCTGTATCTCCTGAAGGAACTGCTTCTCTAAAATCTTTTTGAATGCTTAGATATCTGGTTTACTTCCAAGCCTGACAAAGAAATTGCTGTCGTTTAGATGCACTTCAGTCTGTAAATATACATGTCAAATATATGATGGTATTGATGGCTGTGTAAGAAATTGAAATATAAACTGTGGTGTAGTTCTTTTGGTCATCTTTGTTCTATGTGAGAGTAAACGATACCCATTGGTGGTAATGCTTTTAGTAAGCGGAAGTCCATTTGTCTAACAGGTACCTTCTCTCACCTCATCTAATGAGGTAGTTAAGACTGAGAGCTGATAGCTAAGGAGAGCAATAGTTTCCTCCAAAGCAGTAAGGTAGGGATTGGTTTTTCCCCGTGTCAGTGTTGTGCTTCAGCAGAGAGATGTACACCTCTTAGGTCAAGGACCACATATGTGCTGTGAATAGCCTCTCTTTTACAAAAGTAATTTTCTGGTAGAACTGTGAGAAGGATAAAAGAAATGGAATAAACTTGGATCTTTCAGCCTGCTGCAGATGCAACCTAGAAAAGGAAGTTACATCTCTGAGGTGCTGAGTCTAGAATGTGTACAGGACCATGACAGGTAGATCTGGGAAGGAGAGTGAAGGGGATAGCACAGAGTACTTGGGTGAGCTTTGGGAAGGGGACACCTGCCCTGCAGAGCACGTAGTTTCATGCTAGTAGGAATCTTTACTTCTTACCAATAATTCAAACGTAAATTTGCTGAACAGCAACAACTTAGACAAATGCACAAATCAAAACTGTAATGAAATATCAAAGGCTTGGGCCAATTCTTCTCTTCACTAGGTTTTTCTGTGAAGGTAAATTTTACTGTGCTTTAGAATAGTTTATCAGAAACAACACACCATTTGTCAGTCTCCATGTTTGTGTGGCAGATCTGAAGCAGGATTTAGATTCCAAAATGTGTCCTATTTCAGCAGATCAGAAACAAATATTTTCTTGAATATAGAGGCATAAGCCGTGATCTGTGGAGTGCTATTAACTTCATCAACTTGCAGAATCTCAAAGTTGGTTTGCTTGCTCTAGGTATAAATATTTGCCTTCCTCAGACTGAAGTTTGGTGATGTTGTAAAACAATTATGAAGCACATGGAATTGAATCTAAAAATATTTAATTGAAATTAAAATGTTTTGGTTATATCTGCCACGAGATCACAGCAGTTTTCATATAATGGTTTAGAATTTCTTCCCACATTACTAAATTACACTAGCTTCACTCTGTGTATTTCCCATCTTTCACCCTTTGATGTTCTTACATTAAATTAATAGCTATTATCTTTCTGATATTAAATTTATACTGATTTAATTAACATTGCTGCATCTTGGTAGATATTAATTGCAGCATCAATTCTAGCAATCAATAATTTCCTGGAAAATAGACCAACAATTGTTGCTTTAATTTGTGACAATGTGGGAAGGTTTGTTTTTTTGTTTGTTTTTTTTTTTTTTCAATTTTTATACTACTCTATTTGATGACAGAATTCTACTTAGCATGCTCATGAGTTCAAACAGAAGTCATTATTCAAATAAGATTCTTCTCATACTAGTGTTAACTGCTAAGCACTGATGAATCATGTTTTCAGTTACTACAACATAGTTGTAACTCAATGCACTCTGTTTAAATTGAATTTATGCTACAATTAGTTTTGGACTTAAGTGATAAATATCTACATTTTCAGCACCTATTTGTAGGCAAACTGACTAAACTTTCCTCTTTTATGCCAAAGAATCTCATTAAACTAAGGTGAGAATTTTGTTTATTTTACCTTCTTTGTCTATTCTATTCAGTGGGTTAGGCAGTCATCCTTGTAATTGAATTATGAACTTCATCCCATCTCCAAATGAAGTCTGTATTGCCGATTACTAAAGGAACCGAAGGGCTGCTAGATACAGTGACTCACTTGAAATGGTTTGGATGTGGATTCCAATTCAGATAAGCAGCCAGCATTTCATATTTGAAGCTTATCTTGAATTCTCTGGTTCTGGAAAACTAAGCTGTTGTCAGACTCGTTTAAAGATTTCTTGTGCCTTTGAAAACACATCTTCAGATCTCATTGGAAACCATAAATAAAGAAAAAGAGAAAAATTAACAGAGTAAAGTCTTAGGTAATTTTGGTTTTTTTCATATCTCAGCAGACTTTGGTGACACAAAACTTAGCACGAATTAATTCCGAGTCAGTCATTCCTAAGTGTTAAAATTCAGGTTGAGTTATTTGTCATTTTCACAAAAATTTTAGAAGGTAATTTTCCTTGTGCAAAATGGAAGTACTTTTCCTCACCTTTTGAACATTCTACTACACTATAGAAGCAGAAATTGTTCTAATAATTGTGGATTTGTATTTCATAAATGTTTAGAGAAAAGGGCAACCTGAATTAAAATGTAATAAGTAGGTATATATTTTGTGAATATAGGTAGGTGTGCAAATTAGCATCACGGTTAACTACATAGTTGTCATGTACAATTACAGTATGTCAAAACATAACAATTTTTTACCAGTGTGTAGAGAGCTCGGAATGATTATTTTAGATGCAGTTACATTGTTTTCTAGATTTACGCTATATTATCTGTATTTGTAATTTCATACCCAAGTAGCTGGCTATCTGATTCTGTTAAATTCTATATATTTTTGTATTTTGGGGGTAAATTGAAATATAACTTTGCTATTTCTTAAGTAGAAGTGATAAACAGATGTTACACATGCGGATAATAGACTAGGGAATGCTAACCTCACATAGCTGATGAATGAATTTGTTCCATAAAAGCTGGGGTGGGATTGCATACAGTATGACAGCTAAGATTCCCATGGCTTTTTCCATTAAATAATGTTGAGTAAGTCTGTAAAGTGATTTATTAAATATCCTTAAAATGTATTAGTCAAATTTCTAGAACGGGTGTTGTAAGCTCTGTGCATTTCCTTAACAGCTGTTATAAACAGTTATCATATCACCCTGGAAAGATGTTGGCAAATATAGGTGCAATGTCCATCATTGCAATGACTGTAGTAGCAAAACCGCTACTACTAGAATTAATAGTTTTGTAATTCAGCTATTCTAGATCTGTATGTATTACCAGTTCGTTTATTTCAGAATTATTTTTCCTCGTGGTTCATAGCCCTGGATTCCAAAGAGCTTGAACTTCTCTCTAGCTTTATACTCTGTAGTATTAAAGCGTTTATTTCTAGAACCACAGATTTCCCAGATAATCTAAATTTGTGTAATGCTCTGTATAATGATAGCAACTAATTGTTCCAGTTGGCAAACCAGTGTATTGGCAGTACAGAAAAATATAGAGAGCTTTTACTGCTGTAGAAAAATAATTTTTAAAAGTAAATCTTTTTTTTTAAGAAGAGTCTATTTCCGCTCTTTGAATCTGGTTGGGAAGAGTTTTATCTTTTGAGTTTCTGTCCTCAGAGAAGGGAGTAGAGGTCTTCGCTTAGGCTGTGTAGCTTATCAAGGCAAGTTGATTCAAAAGTCTTTTTTGAATCCCAAGTAGTATAGTGTCACAATTTAGTATAATTGGATCTCTAGCAGGATGACTAATGTTACTCTTTTTTTAAAAGTATCTGTTACCTCATAAGAGTGAAAGAATAAAAACAGGATAAAGCCCATAGCAAAACAAATTTTTTACCATCTGTTTGATTTATGTCTACTCTAAACTGCGTGTATTTTAGAAAGAAATTTGTTTTCTGTCTCCAAAATGATGAGGTTCAACATCCCTCAGCAGCTAATTTTTAGCACTTAGAGGTTCCCTTGGGCTGCTGTCACCTGCAACTTATTGCATAGGTATTTTTCACTAAACTCATTATGAAGTGATTAGCCTCAAGGAAGATAGTGCGATGTTACAGCCTGCTCCCATTATATGCGGTTTTGCAGCTGAATTCTGTATTGTCAAACTTTGTCAAATGGTGAGTGTAGAAAAAGTCTCGGGATTAACAGATAGGTTGTTAATACGGACGCTGTCGTTTCTACGCTATAGCTGTTCATAAGAACAAGTGTTTCGAAGGCATGATACTTTTGGTTTTTTCCACCAGATTTTCACTTACTGAATTGTATTATGGTAAGGAGAGTGACAAATTGACCAAGTTATTAATGGTATTTCATTTTAATTAATTGTTAGGCAAGTGGGTTTTTAAAATTAAATAACATTTATTTTGTAAGTAGAAAATTTCCACATTAATACTTGGGCAAAATAAGGTGGGTTGTGGAGTGCATCTTTGGACCGGGACAGTTTGTCACATGACAGTGGATCTGGTGCAAGATACCCAATGACTTCCGAAGATACAGTGATGCAGGAACAGCCCTAACTCTTTTGACATAATCACTTGAAGACAAATGGCACAGGTTTTTGTTGGTTAAGAAGCATTAACGATTTGGAAATGTAGTCTTTAGAAATGGAGTAGTCCTCCCTGGATGTTGAGTTAGAACCTGTAAGGGGCTTCCTGGCCTTGTATTGTGGCAAGTGTGTTCCTTGTTGGAACAGATGCAGTTTTTAGTAACATAGGCATTTAGAGATGAATTTGGCCAAGTTAGCTGTACACAAGTATTGTTCTCGTGTTATGAATATTGTGAAGAGAGCAAAATCATATCGGTGCCGTATCACTTCTGTTTGGGGATGTTGCTGTGGTGAAAGAGATAAAAGCAAAAAAGGCAGCAGAGAGAACTTTCCAGGTGCAGGAAAAAGTCTGTCAGCATCTAAACAGTGTCTTACCAGGGACAGAAAGGGACCTTTGTCCAGACTAAGAGAGGAGTTCTTCATTTAGAGTCTCTGAGTAGAAGGCTTTCGACAGAACGGCGAAGGAAGGGGTTGAGAAGCGGGGCCCGTAGCAATGGCAGCAAAGGCCACATCACACCAGTGTTTCGAGATTGTGTTTCCACTACCAAGGCAGCAGCAACTGTGCAGATTTTGCTTCTGTTTCTAGTTTTAGTCTACACTGAGGATTTAAAAAAAACACAAACAATTAACTTTGAGCCCAATATTCTTCTCTTTCTTTACTGTGCATGAGACAGGTGAGGGCGTAAGAACAGCACTTACGTGCTTCCAGAGGATATCCAGTCTTTACCTCTTTCAGAAACTTTAGGATTTACCTTTCTTTTTCTTTATGGAAAAAGTACATTTTTCTCATCTGTATTTTATCATGTGGTCAAAGATAATGCCTTCATGACAGTAAATCAATGAGGCCACAGTTATTTATTTACCTGAAGAATAAAGGTGCATAGCGTAGGGTACCAGCACCTGGGGAGCTGCATCCCTCTGATTTTTCATCATTTATGATTCACTCGCCCTTGCTTTATTTGTTATTCCATGTATCTCACTTCATCACTATGTTCACAAGCTTCTTTCGCGAGTGTTTCACAAGCTGTTTTTTAAGGATTCTAGCATTTTCGATGAAGATCTTTATTTGAATAGTAACTTCAGTGCGCTTTAGCACTGTCAAATGTTTTATCACAGAAAGTGCAGTAAAAATAATATACACCATGGCATAGGACCAGACCCTTAACAGTCCCTAATGAGCTATTCAGTTTGCAGAGTAGAAGAGAAGCTGAAATGTCAGTTCTGGCAGCTGAAAGAGTACAGTTAGCCCAGGATTTCCTATTAAAAAAAAAAAAACCTATCCAAGAGGGCAGATGTTTCAACAAAAATGTTAAAAGTAAAGCATCCCTTTTGTGGCCCAAAGTCCCTAATTAATTAGAGTGGAGTTACTGGAGCTTGGTGCTACTTCTTAGTCTTACCACCTCACCACCTCGGGGCCAGCTCAAAACCAGACGCTGAGCAAATGGTAGGCAACTGCTCTGGAGTGATTCCAGGTAAAGAAAGCCTCACACCTAAGAGCTCTCTGGAAAGGAAGAAAATGTACAAATCTAAGAGACAGAAAGTAGCTACAACTCTTTCTTTAATAAATACAGCAAATATGCACCTGGCCTGAGAACAAGGACTGCTGTTTATCTGCATCATATGTCATCAGAAACAGAGCAAAGTTTGTAAAGCCAAGAAGGTGAATCATGAGAAGGAGAGGGGAAAAAAAAAATAATCTCTTTTATTTTCGTTTTTGTTGTTGTCTTTTTCTTCTTCCTTGTTTCGGATAAATGGCCATTAACTCACTCGTTGCTGTGTTCTGTGTATTTATTTATTTGTATCTGGAGAAAGAGTGCAGTGAAGGAGTAAGATTGGATGGCTTGTTTGTTTGTTTTTCCCCCAGAACTGTCTAGGAATGCTTTGGATGTGAGCTCAGCTTTCTTGTCTTGACAGCTAGCAGTATACAAATGCGTACATGTGCATATCAGAGGTCATTTGCCGCTGCTGTTCAGTCCTCTACTTTTTCTCTAGGTGGCAGCCTTAAAAATAGCTGAAATATACTGATATTATTAGTTCAGATTATGTCAAACACCTAGTGAGTTATTTTGTGAATATATTAAGAGAAGATACATCCTCATATACACGTTTATACAGTGCAGCTACAGGCAAATCGACATGTCTGAAAACCCAAGGCTTTTATTTTGCTGATTTGGTCAATATTTGTCTTGACAACAAAAAGAATGGTTTCTCAGCTTTCTAATAAAGTCCTTTTAGTGCAGTAGAAAGAAGATAGATACTAAAACATTGCAGAGAAATACAAAAAGGACTAGTCATTCAGTATATGATACTAAAGCTCATTCTACGTTAGTGA
Organism: Chlamydotis macqueenii; assembly: GCF_036417535.1. NCBI lineage: Eukaryota > Metazoa > Chordata > Aves > Otidiformes > Otididae > Chlamydotis > Chlamydotis macqueenii. The sequence goes on from NC_141566.1 coordinate 5,362,673, forward strand.
CTGTGGGGTCTATAGTCTACCCAAGGACCAAGAAATACTGCTAACAGTCAGCCCTGCATGTTTTCAGAGTAGTATTCCATGTAATGTAGCTCTTTGTCATCAGAAGTTGTTATAAGATGTTGTTTAGTTTTAACTCTGAAATTACAACAACTAAGTGTTTGTAGAATTTTCTCTTGCATGTCTTATCCTTTTCATACAAGCCAGAGTTCAGGAACAAAATATCTGAAATCAAATGTCGATTTGGGGGGTGTACTCCAGTAGTTACTACACAGTACTAACTTGCAAACACGATTTACTGCAAAAGCTAAAACTGGAAAATAAATGTGATATCCCCAATGCTAACCTGGATAAGTTTTAAGCTTTTGTTGATGAAAATTGAACCCCAACTCTGAGTTATTTGCAAGCCATGAGAAAAATCTTCATTTTTAGACAAGGTAGTGCTCGCTTCCCTTCCTGTTAATTGCTTCAGCAGACCTTCACGGCTTTTAAAATTTTGGTTCAAGATCTTGAAGAGCACAAAGAACAATGGCTATTTGAACTATGAAGTAGAAATAGTTTTTCTTCTCTGTGTAGATGCCGTAATATTTATATATTTTTAGATAGATGAAGGGTTTTTTTTTTTTTTTCATGATGAAGGTCAAATGATCTAGTTTTAATTGGCAATGCTTGCAGTGTGATCGTATCTAAAGGATGTGACTGCCTTAATAAAATTTAACTAGGTTGGCAGTTTTCATCTCTGAAGTTAGATGTCACCTTGTGAGTAAGTCTCTAATGTAGCTACAAGAGCATGCTTATTCAAGTAAATTTTAATTTACTGATCTTTAAGATTGGAACAGTATGCTTAAACAGCATCTTAAGAAAGAAATGTTAATATACTGCTTTTTAAATTTCTCCCACTCTCTACATTTTGAAGTCCAAACTTTATTTTTCCCACCGATGCACTTCCAATTTGCTAGTTTGCCTATATCAGACACTTTTATTCCCGTGATGTGTGATTTAAGAACTAAAGTTGTTTCTCATCTCACCTTTTTCCTTTGGGTATATCGTAGTCTTTCAATATTTCTTTGGCATCTTCTAATTATATTGGGATCAAATAAAAGTGTTAAGATGACAGACACTACTATGAGAAAATATAAGAGACTCGTAAAGAAAATATTACCAAAACATATTGAGCAAACGCAAATGTCTTCCTACTGTGCCATTCCACCAATCTAAGCCTGAAGAACTGCTTGAGCTCATTCTATATCTCAGGCTAGCTTGTGAAGTGTGGACCATCTGTCGCCTTAGCTTTACATCATTAGTCATTTATTTCTATTCAGATAATGCCTAGCAGATGTGTCTCTTTTTCAGACCATTTCTTTAAGATCTTTAGCATAGAATAATAGTTATTTTTAAAGACATCTATGTGCACCTGCCAAGATGCAATATCTCTTTAAGTCTGAACAGTTTTAACAACTTAACATACGCTTTCACTGCATCCCTTCCTTGTTTCCATTGCAATGAAGAAAGTAAATATTTCTAGATTTTAAAATGTTAACTTTATTTCTAAGATTTTCACCCATTCTTGTCAACGTGGCAGATGATGACAACATCAGTCACACTTCTGCTAATAGAAATATCAGTAAAAATAATACTCTCTCCATGGTGATTCTTCTCTTCCCTTGGCAAGTTTAAAGAGTGCAAATAAGAAATGGAAAAGCAGAAACGTCTTGTTGTAATCCTTTGTCTTCTCTTCCCTTAAACTCTCATTTTACAGAACTGCTGACAACTTTGGCTGAACTAAAGAAATTGGTTTGGACCTGGTACAGAGGTCTTTTATCAGAGCTGTAGTTAGTATCTTGTGTCCACAGTGTCCTATACAGCTGGTGTTCGAGTCATAAGACCGCCCCCTTGGTTTATCCTTCACTTCTAATCTTCCTTCTTTTTGAGAGACTACCTCTTAGGGTGATTCAATGCAGGAGAAAGAAGGGGTCCTGAAAGTAATAATTTCTTTTTAAACAAATTTTAATTTTAAACTGCTGCTGCTTAGCTTTATAATGCAAAAGCTGATAAGTGAAATATAGTTTAGCACTGCCTTTATTTTTTTTTTTTTCTACCCTTCAATGAAATAATTCTTCAAGGAAGGCTACTCAGTCAAATTTTTTTTTTTAACCACATTGTTCTATTTTCACCACCTACTTCTGTAAGCGGTTGTGACTTGTTTATTGCTTGTGTATCGGGATCAATTCACATTGTCACAATGTGGTGCTTCAGGCAAATATTGGCAGCCTTTTACACGCTTCCACTTGGTTGCGATTCAAAGCCATATGAAACTTCACATTTCATATGATTTGGTGTGAAATCATAAATGTGTTGTGAAAACATAAATATGTTTAATCATGCACTTGAGGAAACCTTCTGAGGAAGCTAAATTACTATCAAATAGAGGTGTCTGCTTTTTTTCTACTGGGTTTTTTTTGAGGGATAATTCCCCTCAATCCTATGAACTAAACGTTACCACCAATTTCATAATGATAAATTGAATAGTTGATTTATTTACTGTGAAGTTGCATTTCATTCATTAATATAATTGCTTACATTCATTAAAAATTGTCGTTCTATGTATTTTCTGAAAGAAGAAAAGCTTTTAATTTAGCATTAATTGAAGGCTTTGAATCACAAGTTTCATAATGTCCTGCTCTTCCACTGTGAACATGAAAACAAGATTGTGGTATACGAAATCTACACTTGTTCCACCTCCTGTTTTGTTGAGCCCCTCAGATCCCACAGCCTTGAGCGTGACGGCAATGCCACAGCCCAAAGCAGCTTCCCTTCACGTGTTGGGGACAAGGTCATGGCAGTACAGCTTTCTCCAGTTGCACGTCCCACACAGGGAGGACTGTGTAATTCAGATGCTACTTATGCAAAAAAAAAAAAAAAAAATAAAAAAAAATTGTGTTCTGACCTAGATAAATCAAATATTATCCTAATTGGATAGACTTAATTGGTGTTTGGAGGCATTTTTAGAGATAGTCTTCTATTTCTACTGGGAATATTTTTGTATTTCTGTTTATGATCTACTACCCAAATTTGTTTATTAACAATTCTTGGCATTTCTTTCATCTTCCTATGAATTTCTGCTTGAGAGCAAGGAGAGTATATCTTTGTTCTCAGGAAGAAAAGTTACTTTGAGTTTTACTTTGAAGCACCCAATGATATAACTGAAATGTCATGAATAATTTAAGCAAACATTGATGCAAATGTTACTAGAAATAATCAAGGAACTTCGGAGGTCGTAAATAAAACCAATTTAAAGATGAAAATGGATGTAACTTACAATTCTAATTTTGTATACACACAAAAGTAGGACAAAATAGTATTCTGGAACATATGGGAATGGAACAAACAGTACCAGCGTTCGTGTGGATGATTCATTTGTGAGTAAAAGATCTTAAACACCTTACTCTGGCTTGCATATGTACAGCATGAACACTGACTATAAAAGTCTCTCAGCTTTCATCATGGTATTTTGAAAGAGCTGTGACTTAGTAACACACATCTTATTGGAAGTCTGAATGTAAATAGCTTCACCACTTGCTTCTCTGAATGATCTAACAACCTAAACTTCTTGACCTAAATGATCTTGTCATACTTGCTTTATGATATTATAGATTTATATATTATTCCTGGTAATTTAACAAAGGAAACTGCAGGAGATTTATGGTTGTAGAGGTGACATTCACCAACCATGGTGCCAGGTTTTCTGGTATCTGCAAGTCTTCCACTTTTTCTTACTTGGGGATCCAAGTCGTATTAGCCCATTCCTTTTTCCTCTTGGTTACCCGGATGTTTCGGCCTACTGTTACTAAGCAGGTTTCATGCTTTGGGCCTGTCCTGGTTCTGGCTACGACAGAGTTAGTTTTCACCTGAGCTGGGAGAGGAGCTGGACCTGGTGGCCACTGTGGCTGGTGACACAGCTGGGCTAGCTCACCCAAACCAGCGCAAGGGCTGTGCCCTGCCTTGTGACCTCATGCGCAGGATATAAAGTGGGGACTGTGCTGAGGGACAGGTTTTTCACTACTTGGGAGTGAGCTGGATGTCAGGACCCACTGTGAGCTATTGTACTGTGAATTACATGCTTAAGTATATACCGTTATTGGTTTTTTGTTCCCTCTATCTTATTTCTCTTCCTTTATTCTGTTAAAATGGTTTTACTCTCGCCCATAACTCTTGCCTTTCTTTTTCTCCTCCCCATCTTGCAGCAGGGGCAGGGAACGGGGGGAGTGAGCAAGCAGCTGTGTGGTATTTTAGCTGCTGAGTGGGGCTAAACCACAGCAGGGACACAGTCTGTATGTGTCAATAATCATAAAATTTCTAATTTACCTCGGTGTTTTCAGATGTTTCACATGATTGTTTTCAGCTCACAAGTGTGGCAGCCTGGACAGGTCTGTGCTGGCCAGCAGAGCACAGTGCTGTGGATTCTCCAGACAGCAGCTGGCCAAGCGCAATTGCTGCCCGGTGTGTCTCTGTACCATCTCATCCACAGATAGGAGTATGGGACCCCTACACACAGTAACCCAATCATGAAGGTGTGATTTTCCTAAAGGCTGTCTCAGCAGTGATGCTGTATCTGTAGTCCTCTGGATTATGCTTAGCTTTAAGTAGATAAAGGAAGGATCTTTGTCTGAATAGTATTTTTCAGATAGGCTGAAAGGTATTTCTTTCAAATGTTTTAGAAGAGTATAAATAAGCTACAGTGAGACTAAGACAGCATTTCTATCAATTCAATTTACTACCAGTCATTCTGTGTCAGTACTGGTAAACAAATAAATGGAGAGAAAAGAAAGTTAAATCTGTATGGATAGGATTTTAAATAAACAGTGAAGAATAAGTTCATGCACTGCTTTTGGCTTTTTTTTAAAAAAAACTGATTATGATACTGCAAATCTATCTGATTCAGATGTAATTGTGTTACTGTAGTTTATTTCTCAACAGAAGAGATTATAAAAAAATACTTGAAAGTTTTAATTAAAATCTGTTCTCTCACATTTAATACTGCCTAATGCTTTTAATTAATCTGAATATCCTTAATTACTTCTGTAATTTTTACCGTCTGTAAATAGCTAATTAAAGTATTAACCGCTATCAAATGTAGTCTAGAATTAAATATATAAATGCTCTGTCGCTGATTAAGAGGATTACATGAAAAAAATAGTGAAGTTCCAGGTATGAATGGTTTCTGAACACAAATACATGCAGATTAGCTGTAGTAAAAGGGGAAGCAGATGAAGAAGATGGTTATAGTTTCCTACTGAGCAAGCCAATATAAGACTTCTGTAGCTCTAGTGGTGCTTGGACAAGTTTGGAGGTTGTTCTAAGCTTCAGCAGTTAGTTACAGTCCCTGAGGGTCTGTCTGTCAGTGGAGGCTGCTGGAATGCAATATATTCAGCCTCTTTTACTGGGTTTCAAGGACCAGATGGTAGGGGGACATAGTTATGACCTACATCCTCTGAGAAAACTTCCTTTCTCATTTTGAGAGTCATGCAAAAGGAACGGAGAGCTTTTCTTGCTCCTGAAGCTTGCACTAAAGAGTAGCCTCATGTTTGTACACGAGCCAAAGTTGAGTGGTGACAAATACAGTGTATATGTTGAAGGAGGATAATTTGACCTGTTCCTCTCAATCAGCTTGGGAAAACTATCAATATAAGTTCTCCGTAAAGATACCTTTTGGCACAACTGTCTGCTGTAATGAAATAGAAGCCAATAAGCTCTTAGTTTAGACCAACCTGAACCGGTAAATTCCCATGGGTGTCTTTGCAGCGTGCTCTTTAGCCATTATGACTGCAGAATTAGCTCACGCTGAACTAATCCATCCCTGCCCTGTGGTATGGAGTTGCCGTAATCAGGAACATAAGTGAATCTCTTAGGTAGATAATCAGGTGTTGGGTTTTTAATGTGGTGAAAGGGAAAGCTCCTTTTCAAGACTTAGACAAACATACACTTTTCTTAAGAAGGCCAAGCCAATAACTTGATTTCACTTTCCGGTGGGATTTGATTATTCTGGAAATTCAAATATCAAAGGTTTTCAGAACTTTAGGTCATTGCTCCAGGTCCTCGTGTTACTTGCGACAGCATTCCCTGCTTAAAAACCTGTGGACTAGAGATAATTGAATGAGATGTTTTAATGTGTCGTACTATTATTATTTTTCGGTCTCACAAAAGGCTTCTATTAGGTAATGAGCTCTCTTTGCAGACCTTACTCCCAGTGGTCATTCCAGGTCCCATTTTAAAAATGAGATGGTGCAGACTCTTGAGCTGGCAAAGTCCCAAACCAGTAATGAAAAGCTGAAAAGCTCTTTTCTTTAAAACAGTCTCCAATCCTGACAAAAGACATCTCTTACAATATATAGAAAATCTCATTAGGTTTTGTCTTCCTTATTTTAATAGAGTCTCAGATATAGTACATTGTGCCTCCTGCATGTATGTTCCAAGGGCTTTTTTATATGCTTTTTGCTATTAATTAAAAAGTGGCAGACAGAGACTGGTTTTAGGTACCTTCTAAATCTTTTATTATGGAGAGCTAAGCCGAGAATAGAAATAGTTCATTTCTTCTTCTGGTACTACTTTGATGTTATCTGAGTGCTCACAACTAGGAAATATTATTTCAAGCACGATGCTCCTGGAAAACTTTCCCCAGTACATAGATGTTCGGCATAGGTAGATCTGCTGCTGTTAGTGAGGCATGGCTTTTGGGAATCAAGTCGTTTGCATTTCTGTATTCTGATTTAGGATTACCAGGCCTAGCCTCATATCTCAATTCTACAGATATGAGACTCAAATAATAATTTTCTAATGTTTGTCCCAGGTGATTTTTACTATAGTTTGTACTATCTCTGACTTCCACCCAGAAAGATAAGGGAGCACTGTTGTATGTCTCGGTCTTCTTCCTGACAAGAGTATGAAAGACAACTCTACAGCTTCTTTCTCCTGGCAGAGAAGCAATATTTCAACTGAGAATTGCATCTAAGTTGTGGTGGGTTTTTTGGTTTGGTTTTTTTTTTTTTGGGGGGATGTTTTGGTTTTGTTTCCTCTCCGCCCCCTCATAATGCAAAGCAGGAGCAGTAGCATTAGGAATTATCATTTGGCTCATAAAGTATTTTATTGCTGCTTAACCAATAGATGTATTTTATGGCTGTGTAGTTTAATTGATATGGACTCAAGTTAAGTTACCAACAGGAAATGAATATTTTGATTAGTCTTTTACATACACCACCTTTTTATGGAAAATTATCTATCTACTTTGAATATTAAACATTCTGTCCTTAACCATGCAGAACATTCCACTGGATATTGCGTTTGAATTTTTGAAATTACCCCCTGAGATTCTGTAAATCTTGCATTAAAAGTTCAATTTCTTTTGTCTTCATTGACATTTTCATTTAATTAGTGAAAATGATAAAATCTCCCTAAAGTATGGGTAATTATATTGATGTCATTTTTGCTTAGACTGGTGGCATATTGCAGATCTTTAAGTTTTATTTTGAAGCGTGTTTGAAATTTGTGGTGGTACTTTGAGAATCATAAGATTCACTTCATGTACACTTATGAACTTGTTATTTCCAACATCTTTTAGAGAACTGAACTACCTTCCACACCAAAACAATGACAATAATCTAGTATGAGATGTCTCTTTCTTTTTCTATCAGAGGTAGGGTGTGGGTAATCCGATGGGAATTGGAGGATGGCTTACACCCATATTTGCAAAGTTGCCTGAACAGGTGTGATAAGGTTGCTTTGGAATAGGATGTACCGCACAGGAGTATCTTCTCATATTACCCACAAATTGTTTGTTAAAGAAGATGGAGAATGTTATGGGAACGATGCAGAGCATGTGAGGAAAATAAAGTCTCATGTCAGACAACTGAATGTTCTGCTGGAGAACTGGTTATGTCCTGGCCTTTGCCACACAAGGAAAAAAGCCTTTCACAAGCAGTCACCAACTGTCTGTTTTTCATTTTCTTGCTGTCTGACTTAATAATCAGGGTCTGATTTACAGAAACACTGAGAACTGACACCTTGTAGTGTACTGGAAGCTGTGCTTTGAAAATATAAAGTGATGCAAGTCAGCCTTCCCCCCCCGCCTCTTAGAATTCATTGTTTTCTGCAACATCACCCTTCTGGCCTGAAAGGTCTAATTTTTTTTTTTTTCTTGAAATAATTTGGCACACTTGATCAAAATTTTTTTTTTTTTTTTTTTTTAATAGTGTAGGAAACTTGCAGACAATGCTGGCCACTTTTTGCTCTCTTCATAGAGATGAACTTTAAACTTGAATCTGTGTAATTAGATTTAATGAGCAATTATGTGGCTTCTAACTCTGGAAAATAAACTGTCTCCTAAATCAAGAGACAAATGCATACAAAATTACATGCAAAGGAGAAAAAAAAAAACCGGAAAGGAAAACTACTTCAGCACTTAACCTCACATTATGTTTGATGCAGCACAGGTTGAAGGTGTTCCTTTTCCTCCACACAGCTTGCAAATAGGAAACCATTTGGCAAATCAGGCAGCAGTGTTTTACACATATATCTGTGTAAACAGATACTATACAAGCTAGTTTAAAAATCACAGTGAGAATCATCAGCAGGGCTTTATTAGCAATGTTAATGCACAAACATTGACAAAAACAGTGATAAAACTGAAAAATCAGAGAAATGTGTCAGAGGAATGATGTATTCCTAAAAACAATGATGATGTCCAACTTGTCTCATCTTCTTGTCCCATTTTACTGCATTCTGTACACAGAAAGAAGAGAGAAATTTGCATAAACGCTTGCAAACAACCCAGGGAATTGGAGGCAAATAGGCTGACTAGTAATCTGTAAAGCTCAAACAGCGTTTGGCAGCAATAGCTATTTACCTTACATTGGTGGTGGTGTGAGCATCTCCTTAAATTCTTGCAAAGCCTTACTTCACAGCAGCAGAATTGGTTTTTGGTTTTTCGTTTGTTGGGTTTGGTTTGGGTTTTTTAACATTTGAAGAGTTCTGCTTCTCTGTAGATATATAAACTACTGTAAGATTTGAAAGATTTTCTGTCACCGCAGAATCTAAGCCTACATAAGTGCATTGTTTATTAGTAAGCTCTCTCCTTTGGTTAGGGTCATCATATTTGTTGATGATTTTTTTTTTTTTTTTAATAGGTACAATTCTTTGAAATTTGAAGTTCAATTTTTTTTTTATTTTTTTTATTTATCTGTGCGTAAAATGAAGTTTAAATCTTTATTTGATTTAAAATAAAATACTTAACTTGGTCAGACTGAACTATAAGAAGTCTCTTCTCTATCAAGACCAGACATAACTATTGTAAACAGGATAAAGAAGATAATGTTTTAATAGTTCTATTTTAAAAAGAGAGAGGTTTATAAGGGAAAATTATATAAAATACAAACTTTATTTAACAAAACTCTAAAGTAAGAGAAACTTCAAAGCTTTTTTTTCAAAATCAGAGCAGTTCTTGCTTTCATGTTGTTGATCAAGGATGTAGGGTAAAGTGCATAGTTTCTCAGTTAATGACACATTCACTATCAATATAAGTAAGTCTTTAACGAGGCCAAAACAAAGCTACTTTCAAGAAATAAATATATAAGTTATGTAAACCAACTTGTACTTGTTATATTCTATGGATGATACAATAGCTGGTTCTGAACTCAGAGTGACATGAAGTACGTTTGGAACATGTTCCACTAGAGTGCCAGAAAATGGCACGGGGACATGAGAAACATCTCTCTGGAGGCACTGTTCTGAGAGCTTCTGACAGTGTTCTGAAAGCAGCTGAAGCCATGGAAGATGTTCAGCTTATTTTAGTTATCAGCCTCTGGAAAGGAGGCAGTCGTAAAGAGGAACGTGTGAAATGAACAACAGGAGGAAACAAAAGAAAGACAAACATCCATTGCTGCACCCTAGCTATGCCTGCACCTGCAACCTCCTACTGATTTCAGTGCTAACAAATGAGTGTAGGCATTCCTCTTTGGTTTATTTATCTAAGCTAATTTTGCAAAAAAGCTTCTCAGAGTTCTCCAATGCATCCTTGGAACTGATGTCCTAGATTCAGAAGTCCCTTGTGTTATCTGACATCTTGCTTGCACAAGATGAGGGTGATGTACAATTTGCTGGACTGGAATTAAAGAATAAGTTAATTAGATGCGAGATTTTTTTTTGCCTTTTTGTGGTACACTAAAAGCAGCTGTAAAGAATTAAACTACAGCATCATTGAAAAAAGCTATGGTTTAAATACAATTGTGCTCTGTGGCAGTTAAGGAATATTGTATTTTGAACTACAGTGCTGTTTTAAAATCATATGTGTATCAAAAATAATAGAAGTGTTTAGATGGAAAGGACCTTTAAGATCATTGAGTTCAACTGTTAACCTAGCACTGCCAAGTCCATCACTAAACCATATCCCTAGGTGTCACATCTACATATCTGTTAAATATCTGCAGGGATGGTGGCTCCACCACTTTCCTGAGCAGCCTGTTGCAATGTTTGATAGCCCTTTCAGTGAAGATATTTTTCCTAATAGTTAATCTAAACCTCCCCTTGTGGAACTTAAGGTCATTTCCTCTCATCCTATTGCTTGTTACTTAGGAGAAGGGATTGACACTGACCTCACTATAACCTCCTTTTTGGTAGTTGTAGAGAGCAATGAGGTCTCTCCTGAGCCTTCTTTCCTCTAGGCTGAACGACCCCAGTTCCCTCAGCTGCTCCTCATAAAACTTGTGCTCTAGACCCTTCACCAGCTTGGTTGCTGCTCTTGGGACACACTCGAACACCTCAATGTCTTTCTTGTCTTGGGGGACACAAAACTGAACTCAGTGTTTGAGGTGCAACCTAATGAGTACAAAGTACGGAGGGCGGCAATCACTTCCCTAGTCCTGCTGTCCACACTGTTTCTGATACAAGCCAGGATACTCTTGGCCTTCTTGGCCACTTGGGCCCACTGCTGGGTCATGTTCACATGGTTGTTGACCAATGTTCCCAGGTCCTTTTCTGCCAGGCATCTTTCCAGCCGCTCTTCCCCAAGCCTGTAAGGTTGCATGGGGTTGTTGTGACTGAAGCGCGGGACCCGGCACTTGGCCTTGCTAGTCCTCGTACTATTGACCTCGGCCAATCAGTCCAGCCTGTCTAGATCCCTCTGTAGAGCCTTTCAACTCAAGCAGATCAACACTGCTGCCCAACTTCATATCATCTGTAAACTGACTGAGGGTGCAATTGATCCCCTGTCCAGGTCATTGATAAAGAGATTAGACAGAACTGGTCTCTGTTCTGAGACCTGGGGAACACCACCTGTAACCAGTCAAGTTTACTGGATTTAACTTCACTAATCCCAAAAGCTAGAATTTTTTTGGTTTTTTGGGGTTTTTTTTTGGTTTTTGGTTTTTTTTTTTGTTTGTTTGTTTGTTTTTTTTTTTTTTCCTTCTCTCAAACTCCAAGGAAATCAGGTCTTTAATCTTGCCGTAAGATCTATATGGAGAGATCTCTGAGCCCTTGTGGACTAACCTGTGCACTTTATAGGGACAGCAGTATAGAGGCATTTTTTTACATAATTCTATAACTGGTAGCCATACAAAGATAAGAAATCTCACCTGTGCTCACATTTCATTGTAGACTTCTGATATGTATTTCTTCTTTAAAAGAACTTGTAGCATCAGCTTATTTTAGGCTACATTTTAATCCCCTTTTCATATCTACAACTCCTTCTTTGGTGATAGTACCCACCTGATGAAACAATAGGGTTATGTGTGACAATCATATAATGTTTGGATTTGTACATGCTACTGTGAGAGAACAGAAAAATTCCAATTGAAGGAACAGCATACTTGAACAAAAGGAGATTTTTAAAAATGAAACAAGAAAAAGATCTTTAAATCACAGGTTTCAACAATTTTCTAACATTTTTCTCCCTATTACTTTACTATTTTAAAAGTAATTATCTGAATTAAGATGGAAAAAAATGATTGCATTATTATTCTGTGAACCCATAGTTACAAGTGACCCAGAGGAAGAGTCCTTGTTTTCATTCAGGGGAGACTTAGCTATGGAGGTGCTGCTTGGCATTGGCACCGTGTAGCCTGGCCAACTGTGAGCCGCACGGTGGGATGTGCCACCTTGGTGCGAACCATTTGTTGTAACAGGGCTGGGTGCAGCAGCAGTGGCTGTTATTTGGAGATCATTGCACTGAATTCTTACTCTCTGATATGGAAACCCTGGCTGCCTTGGATGAAATGGCAATATGAAGTTGACCACAGATATGGGACTCTCACAGAAGCAACTGTAGTCCTAACTTATCCAATATCAATGTACAATGCTACTTGTAGATATTCATTTTTCATAGTTATGCCACATACGTAAGCTTTGTGCATTATAACTAAAAATCTAGATTCATTTCCCCCTCCAAAGGGCTTTTTTATCCTGGTATAAAGCTTAAAATGAAAAAAGGTTGGAGACTCTGTAATCAGCCCATTTGAAGTTTCATATCTAAAAATCCAGCAAAGTGAACCAAGCTTTAAACACTGATACATTTTGAATTTTAATAGACTTTATTACAAGCCTTCAAATTAAAAGCTGTCAGGAGAGATAAAAGGTTGGGAATTTGGATTCAAAGGGACTTTGATTAGACATAAAGGTCAGCAATGGTGGCAAAAAGTCGATGCATCTAAATTAAGCATAAACCTCTGGAAGAGAATATGCTAATCTTTCGTGTAAAGTACTTGTCAGGCTGATCTTGGCTCATATCCACAACAGTTAAACTATTTTCTGTGATGAAATTTTAACAAAGGGTAATCCATGTGTAATTTGCCTGTCAAGCGCGTGGCATTTGTTTTTACAAATGTTAGATTTTAACTGCTAAGGAGTCGTATTAGACTCCGTAATGTGCTCCTGATTAAAGGTTTTGGTTTAGAATCTTTAGTTCAGTTTAACTGCAACTTTTTTTTTTTTCCTTGGGAACCAAAAATGTAAATGGGAGGGAAGGAAAAAGAAAAAATTCAAACTCTAAATGTCTTTGCTTTTTGTAAAACTAAATATAAATGTGTAAATTACACTTTAATTGAGCAGCTACTTCAGATGCTTAAAGTTAGAGTAACTTAATATTTCTGAATGTGAAATTAAGATTCTGCACTGTTAGTGAGCAAACTCATTAAAGACATAAAAGGATGACAGGATGAAAAAGGATTTACATTTGTAGAATCCTCTGTAAAATTATGAGAAGTGACAGGTTCCATTTTTTGATGCCGAAATCAAGGTTGCATGTCTAAACCACAGTGACACCGTGCTTGGATTTTGCATAGCTGAGAACTAATAGGAAATTAATAGAGTGTAATGCAGACCTGCTGAATTCAGTCTAACTTTGTGGCTTTGATGTGTGAGAACAGAAGGCATAATTTCAGTCTTTGTTTAGTGTCCTGGACAGATAGCTTCACTAACATCTAAGTATGGTCAGGATTAAAAATGTGATGGATAGCACCACAGCGCCTTCTTGACAGCTTTTCTGTTCAAATACAAATTTCTGTCACAGCCCCAGAATGTCTGAAGGAGTATTCAGAGATGAAATATTGTAGCTGCAACAAGCCCAGTGTGAAGCTATTATGTTTTGAAAGGAAAAATAATTACAAACTGTACATCTCCTAGGCACATATCTGTATTAATAATGCATAGAAATAAATACACTGGAGTATACTAATGAAATGTTGAACATTAAAGTTTTGGGAACCATAAGGTTATGAATCTGTCAAGAAAAAATGTCAATGCATCTGTCTAGCTTTAGATTTTTTTCTACCTCTTTTAGGCAAATAAGTTGGGAAAGTTATGGTAGATCATGATTTATTCTAGCTTTCATAATGTCTCTTTGGGATATTGTCTCAAAGTTGAGATTTTTTAAAATATCCATCCATTTCCATACCAAAAAAATATTTCCTTTCACTTCAGACTGTCACTATTGCCTCCAAAAATTTGTGGTAAAAGGAATGTTTTTATTGCAGTGCTCTGTAGATGGAATATTGTCCTTATTATAGCAGCAAAGTAGGTCAGAACTTCACTGTTTGATAGATGTGACACACAAAGTCCCTACCTCCATATTAATCATGAATAAAATGACAAAGATGATGTTTAGTGCAAAAGAATGTCTGTACTTAAAAAGCTAATACCTCTAGTGATTTTATTCTTTGTGCTTAACCAGTAATTGAAGGAGAGACTTAAACTTTACCCTGTTACAACCGATTCCCACACAAATACAGGGTTTCCATCTGATGCAAGAGGACAGAAAGCATTGCCATACGAGCCATTGATTTTTCACAATAGGGAAAAAGATTGGGCTCCATGAAGTGAGAATAAATTATCTGACTGCTGAATCTCTGTCGTGAAATTTTCATTCCTTGCTCACCTGTTGCTGTAGATGTTGAATAATCTGTACTCACAGGTTTATCAAATTTAAGTTTCAAAAAACTCATAAGTGGGACAGAAATTTCTTATCATACTAAGGCTCAAGATAGTTAATAGTTTTTTGGGTTAATATTGATGAAAATATTGTTCCATTTTCACCCAAGTTCTTCAGCGAATGATTCTAAATATAAAAACATAGATTCTAAACACCCGATAAACAGTCAATTAACCTATCTCTTCAGCAAAGGTTTGATCTTATTGGGACTTATTTATGTATTTCTATATATTGATGTTAAGTGGGCCTTGACTGTGCTCAGAACGATGGCTGCATGTTTCTCAGTCTCATAAACCAACTCAGAATAGAGACCACCTCATTTCACACAACATTGACTGCATCCTTGCTGCCATAATGTACTAGTTTTATTTATTCTTGACTTAATCTATCAACCTTATAATGTTTATATTAACATTTGGGATCCTCCCTGTAAAAGTCAGTGATTGATAAAGCTGCTCAAGAAAGCTGACAAACTGAGGTACTCTAAAGCGTGTACTGTAGTTGAAAATATTGATATTCATATATAAAATCGAGGGATGAGGGGATAGAAGAATGACAGATGGATATGACAAACTTTTTTTTTTTTAATAGGAGTAGAATAACCAGAATTAGAGCTTCTTAACAACTTTGTCTAGGGCTGAGTAGACTCTGAAAGACCAGAATTAGAGCTTCTTAACAACTTTGTCTAGGGCTGAGTAGACTCTGAAAGCAGGAGAAACATTTGAATGGTTACTAATATCAGAAGTTAGTTAAGCTATAAGAAAAGGCTAAGCAAAGAAAACTCACCTGTCTCCTTCATTCTCCAATTCTGTCAGACAGTTTTGTTCAGTTTGGTGCCTCTATCTCATTTTAATTTAATACATTTATTTGAATTTATATTTAAAAAAAAAAGTTTAAAAAGTTTTAAAAAAAAAAAATTAAAAAGTTTTTAAAAAAAGCCAAGCATGACTTCCTAAAGTATTGAAGTTACTAGGAGGAAAAAAAAAAAACAAACAAAGCAAACAAACAAGAAAAAAAAAACAACCAAAAAAACCAAACCAAAAAAAAAAACCAAACCAAAAAAACCCAACCCTCTTGTTCAACAATTAAAACTCAGAATTCAACCTAAGCAACCAAAGTGAAATATTTGCTGGCTACAGATAGATAGATGCTATTTGTTTAATTCCAAGTATTTTGGTTTGACTATGCAGATTTCCAGAGAAGCCTGGACACCTGGTTTCTCGGCCATGGTGCAATCTACCTGGTAAGTCTTCCCCAGAGCCAGCCCTGTGTCACTGCTGCAGAAGTATCAACCCAGTGGAAATTTGGGCTTTGTCAAAGCTTCCAGGGCAACTTGCCCTGAGAACTTTCTGGAATCTGCCTTAGTTGAGGAACTATTGCATTTATTTAAGCTCAATTTTGAACTAAAATGTCAAACAAAGCAATTTCCTGCAGTTAATTTTGTTGTTTTTTTTTTTTTTTTTTTCAATTGACTCTTCTAGCTCCCCTACATCCTTTTAGCTGAATGCAGGTGTTTGTCATTCCCCACTTTTTTTTTTTTTTCACTGAAGTAGAGAGAAGGAACACATTGTGACCTGGAGTTGTATGATAGATAATATCTTTACATTAGTCTCTTAGAGTGAAAGGGCTTTTAGGCTTGAATACTTTCCTTAATACCGTATTTTATAGAGAATGTGATTCCTCAAATAGGAAGGAACTTGGATATTAAGATTTTATAAGTAAAATGAAAGACCTTAAGCCTCATTTAGCAGAGGGAGGGCTGCAAGGGGCCTATTTCCTTGTCTGAGTGTCCATTGTGGACTAAGGTGACAGGCTGTCTGAAACAGGGAGTGGAAGAATATGCTGTTTTCGAAAGTTGTTTGTTTTTTTTTTTTTCTTATTTAGAAAAAAACCCTCAGGTTTATAGGATAACTTTGGCTTATGTTTAGAAGCCTGCTATATTTCATCAAACCTTGAATGACCGACACATAGTCTGCCTTCTGTTGATGTTTAAACAACAGCCTGAGCAATATTTCAGTTTGCAAGTTTGGGAAGGAGGACGTTCCTTAGCTCCCTAAAATGCCTGTACTAAGTAGATGACCTTTAGCTTGAGGAAAAACTGCTGGACTCTGAGAGCATCTCATTGGTATCAGATTTACTCTTCTAGACCACCAGCAGAAAATCATGCTGGGCTGTCACAGCACCTTCATCCAAGACATGCTGAATAGCACTCGGGCAACTGTGTAGACACGTGTCAACACTAGTTACTCTCTTCCTCTTTCATTTTTTCCCAAGTAATCACAAATACGAGTTTTGTCATGTTATTTCATTTCATTTCATCTCATCCTCTCTAAAGTTAGAAAGAAACTACTTTAGAAAAAGGACTCAAAGCTAATACCAAATGCTTTAACGTTTCTGAATAGAACAGTTAATAAAATATTTATTTTGTGAAGCTTTTGCTTTGTAAACCTTGATGGTATTGGAGCACATCACCTTTAGTACCTTCCTTTCAACCATAGGAATTGGGTAGGATTGTGTATTTGGGGTTCCATTGTCTTTTTAGAATGGTTTTGTGACTAAAAGTAATCTGTAGAATGAAAGTAAACTTTAAGTAAAAAAATAAACCAAACAAAATCAGCTTTCAACCCCCAGAAGTTCTTCTCTCAGCAGGGTAGGTGAATGTGTGCGCTGACCCATGCAGCTGGTAGTTGAGAGTACAGCCTGCTGCGGTGAGAGCTTGCTAACTTTTTAAGGCAACGCAATTTCTTATCATAGCTGTGTTGCTAAGGGATCTTTTGTATTTCTCCTCTTTCTTATTCTCTGTCAGATCTTGAAGACCAAGAGGAAAAAATGTTGCACTGTGTCTGTATTGCCTGTTCATGGTGGAGAGTTATGAATGAATTACAAAAGCAAGAAAAACTTTAAATGGAGTATACAATATGTAGCTCGTTCCTCTGTTGAGATATTCCCTACATGGACTTATTAGTAGACGTTAGTATTTTATCTTTTTTTTTCTCTTTAAACAAGCAGATTTGGTGATTTCACACCATGTTAAAGGAAATTAATTCAATGGCGTATTACTACCTAACATCACCACTTGCTTCCTACCTTGCTCCTTGGTGTTCCTCGTGCTTCCCTTTTTCCCCTGTGCTTATAGCGTGGCTGAGGCAATGGAAAAATAACCCTGAAAAAGCACAACATTTCATTTGACAAGCCAACTGACTCAACTCTCAGACAAGAATTGGCAAAGAAGAGCAGAATTTCCCCTTTCAGTGTCAACTCAGTGTTAGACTGGCTTAGATGTAGCCTGAAACCACATCTGTAGAAATACCTAGGGATCCCAAACACCACAATAGATTTTAAAAAAATATATAATCTTTTATACTTCATAAACCATATAAGTAACCTGAGAAAACATGCAAAATTTTCAACTCCAATGGGATAAGCATGCAAGCAAAATACAGGAGCCCCAGAAGTAGGGAGCAGCAGAGATTTCACAGACAGAAGACCGCAAACCAAGGTTGGCACATGGCTGCCCTGTGGTTCTCTCCAAGATTATATTATATAATATATTATTATATATTACTAACAGAATAACATGATGAAGGAGTAGCATTAAAATCATGTACTGTGTAAAAGGAGTTTAATTCTCCATCTCACATTTTTAAGATACCGTATTAATAATTTAGTTGCGTTTTAGTAGCCTTTGCAGTTGTAGCCCACTAATGACAAGCTTGCTTTCTAATGTTTAATGCCTGCTGCACGAGTGGTACTTTTAACAAAATACATTTGCCGCAGGCTTTTTGACATGGTTTCACACTGAGATAAACACAATTAACACGACCTATTTAAAATTCCTTTCTCTTGTGCTTGTTTGTTAATAGTCTTTCAGGATCTATTTTTGTTATTAAAGAACGTGTAACAAATTTGACGGCACAGTGAGGGTGTGCAATTTAAGTGTTTTACTCTTGAGAAATTCCTGGGTCACCTCCTGTTTGTAATAGCGTAGTCATGTACAGAGGCTCAAGGGCGACCACATTGGCCCTTCTTGTAACATCACGTACAGTAGAATGCATGGTAGCAACAAATGGAGGATGAGCAAAAGGAGTGCAGGCAG
This sequence comes from Chlamydotis macqueenii, assembly GCF_036417535.1. Lineage (NCBI taxonomy): Eukaryota > Metazoa > Chordata > Aves > Otidiformes > Otididae > Chlamydotis > Chlamydotis macqueenii. The sequence goes on from NC_141566.1 coordinate 5,381,236, forward strand.
GCCAGCTTACATAGTATTAAAAAAAATCATTAGAAAGTATTTGCAGTGCATCCTATTTTGTGTAAAAAGTCTTTTCAGTATGTCACATGAAAATGGCTTTTAGTAAAAATAGTCTTGCAAAGAATGGCTACTGGGGGGCTGTACTGAATATTCATAACATGTAGTTTATCTGAGTGTGCTGAGACCTTTTAGGGGGCAGAGAGAGATACATATATATCCTTTTTAGGTTAAGCTAGTTCAGAATATTGTTGCTAATTTTCTTCGCATCCTTCCAGATATTTTGTGTAAGGCAATTTTTGAGTTTAAAAAATAAAAATAAAATAAGGAAATGCTGGCCTCGTTGAAGGCCCACACCACAATCTTCAGCTCTCGTAAAAATCAGTGGAAAGACTTCTCTTGACTTTGTTGGGAGCTGGATCTTCTCAGCACGCTTTTGAAGGAGTAAAGGGAAGAATGCATGTCTGGAAAAGACAAATGTTGGTTAGAGCCCTCAAAGGCAAAGCTGCTGTGAGGTATGTTTGTACTCTCCTTTCCAGGCTGTCACCTCTGCTGACTGATTGAAACATCTCTCCTTACTTTCCTCGCTGTTTATAGGGGTCAGTCTGAAAGTCTGCTTCTTGTGCCAGAATCAAAAGAACTGCTCCTTGCATCTTTCTCCTCCCGTGCATCTGGGCAAGCGACAATTACCATCGCTTTTTAATGGGTGGATTTGAAAGAGGCGGTGGACTGGTTTGATAATAGGCAGATCTTCACCTTAATAAATTAACATAAACTGCAGCTGTCCAGTTTAGTAATTCAAGTGTACTAAATATGTATTTGCTTTTCATGGCCTTTCTGCCCAGTGACTCCTGCAGCTGTTTGTGAGCAGTTCTGAAAAAGACCGATGAAAGAGTACAAATAAAACGCTAAGTCTGACAAATTGCGCGATTGTTCAGTTGACCCTGTAGGAATTGTGCATTACACTTAAGAGGGTATGTCTGAGTATCAGGCCTGTTTCCCTCGTCTTTGCTGCTGAGTGAGACTGAGCCCATGGAGAGAGAAGAGTTTGTTCCGTTCTTGAGGGAAAAAAAAAAACTCTGCTCATTTTGCAGATTCTGCAATGTGGCAGCAGGGCTGAAGGGACTTGAGAGGCCTGGAAGCTGGAAGGCTTTTGGGAAAAAGCCCTGCATATAGTAGAGACTGTTGGGATGGTTGAAACTGTAAAGGGTACATCCATGGCACTTCAGTGCAGAGACCAGATCTGCAGCCATCGCAGCTTTCTGATTGCTGCAGTGCCGGTGGCAGCATCCCAAATCACGGTCTCCAAAAGACACTTTCAGAACACCATGGAATTTCCTCATAAATCAGACCAAGCTGTACTTACTGTCTCACAAAGCAAGGCAAGTGATGGAAAGTTGGCTTAGCTTTGCTTTGGATTTTCTCTCTTGTGCCTTTTGTTATAACTGAACTTGTTGGCATTGGTTTTGGACTCTCCCGGTAGGATCTGCTGCTCAGGGAAAGGAGAGAGAACAGCGTTGTCTGGCAAGTATTTCAGTGGTAGAAGCCACTGACAATTGTTGGAATGGAAAAAAGGCCTGAAGAAAAGGACATCTCACCATCCTTCCATGAATGGACTCAATAAGAGGGAAATCGATTTGTTCTGAAACTCTTTATTTAATTTGTCACACAGCAGTTTTTCACAACCAGGACTTCATGTGCTGTCTTAATCTGAATCACGACAGCAGGGTCTTCATGGCTATGAAAATACTTGCATCTAAAGATAATTCCTTTAGTTTGAACCCTGAAATTGTTTTGAGGTGCCCTTATTTCGATCTATGCTTTCATCTAGCTTTATGAAAGTGAAAAAGACATAGCCGAGACATTTCAAATTACTGGATATTGTCATTACTTGGTTAACTTCAGAGGCTTGATTGTGCGTGATTTGTGATGAAGTATGGCACCTGGGGATATTTATGCCAGTAACTTTAAATATGTACTGTTCTTTTGCTCTCTGTAACATGTTGCAGAGATGCTGCTAGTAGAAATGTAGACTTTGTCCGGACATTCAGCCTTGTAATGTTTGGAGAACATTCAGATTTCACTAGAAAGGTTCTTTTAAAGAGGATTTGTTGGTATAACAAAAAAAAAAAAAAAAGTGGTTTAGAGTGTTATATAATGATCAGAACTGATTTCTTTAAGAGGTCTGGATTTGCTGTAGTCAGGCTACTAAAATTCTACTTTCCTTTGAACTCACATGCTTGGGATGTCTGTTACATTTAAATATTTACAGCTTTGAAGGTTCACCAAGTCTGTAATAAGCACAGGGAAAAATAAATACATTATGCAAAGGGTGATTAGTTTTATCACAGTCTTCTACAGGGCAGCTGTTTATTTTCAGTGTTCATTTTCTTGGATCAGTCAGGTAGACAGCTGTTCTTTTAGGGCATTTTTGTTAATTTAAGTAACTTCTTTGAATTGCAAATCTGCCACCAAATTCAATTCTACAAATTCAGCCTCCAGCTCATAATTATATAATAAAAAAAATCTTTAGATCACTAATTCAAAAGTATCTACTTGTCAGAGATATTTCAAACATGCAAAGCACACACGCTGTAAATCACCCAATACATCAGTGTCTATATGAAACTGAATATAAAATGTCCAGGTCTGCTAGGTTTCTCAAATAAAAAAAAAATATAATGTACACTATGTACATTCCCACAAAGCCACAGTCAGCTTTGAAATTCTGTTGTTTTCTATACGTGACTTCATAAACACCTGCTAATAGGCCATCGCAAAGATAGAAATACATTAAACAGGCAGCCCGTAATTTCTCTTTTCATTTTTTTAATTGCTTTGGATTTTTTGCCCAAGTCCAGAGGACTTGAGGAGAGTTATAAGACAGGGGAAGGGAAGGAGTACTGCAGACTGTGCTGATGTCTAGCACACCATACAGGAGCAGGGCTTTTTATGTTTTGGAAATCGTCAGGAGTAATTGCTGTGTAGAAGCACTGTTTCTCCATTGTGTCACCCATAGAGTCCTTGGTCTTGTAGTATCCTTATTGAAGTCAGTACGTAAGTGCTTAGATACTTATTTTGCATTCAGACTGTCAGGCTTCTGCTATAAATATTTGTGTCCCTTTCAATTTGTGTGAAAACAGAGATCTCGCCTACCATAGTTTTATGAGGGCATTACCAGAATGTTGCATTTAAATGAATTCTTTGTATTGTAAAATGCTCAGTTACAGGAAGTGTAATGTTATTGCTCCAGTGGATTAATCTTACTTAGTGAGTGTAGGCACTTACACTGAAATTGTCATCAAATATTTATTGGCTGACATATTTTGACCATTGTGGACCAAACTGTAATGTACTAACCCCAAAAGTGCAAAATATTTTTATTTCACTGTGAACCAGAATTAGTTCTAGATTATGAATTTATTATTGAGATCGTTTGTTCTGAAATACCCCCAGCTGGAGTGTCCATTCCCAGTTTGCGGAAGGCACAGTTTGGTATGAGGGTATAGCTGTTCTCACCTTCTGTTTTGCACAGCTCCTGAAAACGCTAACGAGAATTGCAGTCACTATGCTCCGTGATATACAATGGTTGTCCTTTCTCCAGATCAGCAAGATTGTCATGATGCAGCAACTATGGAGGCACTTTTCAAAAATCACTAGAGGTCAAAGGCCACCTGGCATGATTAACAGACCAGAAGTGTTGTGTATCTTGACTAGTTTTTTACCAGTCAGGCCTTGGAGTTTCTGTCAGGCAACTTGATGGAGACAATTTTTTGGGCAGGTAGTGCTAGGAGATGGCATGAGGTTTTGTGTATTTTCTCCTCTCTTCTATACCCACATCTGTACGTTGATTTTCAGTATCTCAAGTGTGAACCTATGGAATATTCACAAACCTCAATTGCTGGGAGCTTGAACGTGTTTTCTGTTTTCAGCTGTTGAGTCAGGAGATGTGTGTGGCTGTTCTTCTTACAGAAAGTGCTACCTTGCTTTCATGTTCCAGTGACCTGGTTTAGAAGGGTAAGAACTTCAGTTTGGGTAGGTTTCTTGGTGTAACTGCAGTTACACTAAGAACGTGAGCAGGAGAGAAGCCACTAGACATGCGCAGAGGTGGTGGGTGCTCTGAGTGAGCTTCTGGTTATGTCCAAAATGTCCCTCAGCAGCAGTTTGAGTTGGAGCAGGGAATGGTTTTGATCATTTAGTTTACAAGGTTTTTTTCCTCATTCGGAGTTGTTACTGGTGTATGAAGGTTTTAGTTCTGTTAGAATTTTGGAAGTTGTTAAGAAAAATAGTCTGAAAAAGCCAAATAGAAGATTTGATGGTAAAAACAGAAAATAAATAAGCTTTGAACATGTGGAGCCAGCGGGGTTTCATTTCTTATTAATTAATGAATGAACCTTATGTGTTTATTTGTTGGGACTGGAAAGTTTCTACAAAGTACTAAGAAGTTCATTTGGATACTTGCCATTAATAAAATATGTTATGTTACTAGTTGTTTTAATTTTGAAATACTTAACTTTGCTCTGATATGTCAAGTGAAAATATTCTTATGATGTGAGTATGCATGGTGTTACACTAAATCAGTAGACTGTGGTACCTACAGTTAATTGTAGCATCGTGAGTACTGTATCTAGTTAATTAATATGCTAATTAGCTAGTTTAATGATAAAAGCTGTATTAAACGAACGCAATAAAGAGCTTGTATTTTTCTCTTTTGCTGTGCAAACACAGCTCCCTGCAATAACTTAATGAGGAAATTTCAAAGGAACAAAACTAACAACGAATGAATGAGAAGATTAGCTAAGTAATTACATGGTATTGCTGAGACCTTTTTGGTAGGGACTAGCATAACTGTGTTTAGATTGTCATAACAACAAATAACAGAGAGAGGGGAATAACTAACTAATAAAATCCATTTATTTGTTGGAAATTTATTTTTCAGGAGCAGCCTAAGCAAAATTTGAATTAAATGGTTATTATTGAAAGCAATTTATTTATTGATAGTCATCAGATTGCAAATATTTCTAAAGTTAGGATGTAAGCACTTAGAAGGGAAGACAGCACAAACAGAAAAAGAAGAAAGCAGCACTTTTTATGCAGTAATGAGAGCACCATGAAGCAGGCTTTCAGTCAGCCTTAAATACTCTAGCAGAAAAGGGATCGGTGTTCAAAAACCAAAACCTGTTTGTTCAGGAATGAGCATCCTGAATTCAGAGTTTACTCCAAGGACTGTGGAGGCTGGTTTTGATCTAGGCTGGAAAATCAATAGAAAAACTTAATAGCGTGGCACCAAGAGAGGAAAGATCCTTAAGTACAATGACAATGTGCCTTAAACTGAGTCTGAAGAGCTATCATGGGCTAAAATAGGGTGTAGAAGACTTCAGAACAAATTAAGGAAGGTCTTTCAGGAAGAGAGGATGTGAGAGAATAAGAGAGTCTAGCAAATCAAGAATTTGTGGATTAGAAAAATGCCTTCAAAGCTTTAACTGCCTTATTAGCATTAAATTTCTTGTCTGTAAATATCTTTCCTCAGCTGGAGAAAGGCCAGCATTTGGAGTTTCCACTTCTGTCAGGAAGCCATGCATATTTAGGCTTGTCAAAATCGTGACACTCTCCATGCTAGAGAACCAGTTTGAACGACTGTGTGCAGTCTCAGCTGACATCCATGCTCGCTGAAGACAGAAAGACGATCTCCTAGTCACTTTAGTCTGTTGCTAATGGCTTGTTATTAATACAAAAGCACTGTTGCAGCTAATTTGAAAAGATACAAACATAGAAAAGGAGGCATGCAACAAATCTTCTGTTTTCTTTTGTATTTATTTAAACAATTTGACAGAAATATTTAGCAGCTGCTAAATGGAAGCTAGAAGTTGATTTACAGAAACAGTAAATATCACTTTAAGAATAAATAATATCAAGTATGCTGTTGCAGAATTTGTTGTACAAGGAGATAACTTTTAAAATATTAAGGCAAAGCGTCTGGAACTTTTGTTTCAAATTTAAGCCTTAATGCATAATTACTGTTGAGGAGCAGTAGAAGTGATTCATGGTATCTCAATATTGATAACCTAAACTGTATTTGCATTAAGAGTGAGGACTTAAATAATCTGGACATCACACCTCTCCTCCAAAAGGGAAATGAAGTCTCCTGGTTGGCAGCAATTTCATTGAGAACAGGGATGAGCCTCTAAAAGGTGGATTTTTTCAAAAGAGCTGGAATGATTTAGCATTGCAGGTCCTACTGATATTCTATGTCAAAAAGCTGGTGCAATTCTAGCCTCTGAATATTTGGGCATATAGAACCATGGCAAAACTCTAACTGTGCTAAAGTCAACATCTAAACTTCTTTTAACTTCAAGTGGATTTGGACTTCATTCTCACAACTAAGCACACTCCGACGTAGTATGCAGTTTAATGCGGTTTTGTGATTGGTCTTTTATTCATTCCAGCCAGAAAATGTCTAAAATGCAAGATATTTCTGGTCTCTTTTGCTAAGGAAACAAGGTTTATCCCTTAAATCTGTTTTTCTGCTGGTAACTTTTGAAACTATTTTGAAACTAATTTCACAGAGAGATAGAAGTCTCAAAGGTGGTAAGTTCCTGCAAACTGACAGTCCTCAAAGTTCTCAACAGTCGAGGGTTCAGTGGCTGAGCCCCTACCAGCAGCTTTTACGTATGCTCCCGTTGAGGCTGTAGCGCCAGTATGCACTTTATTAGACACCATCTCTGTCCCTTACACACAGGGGAGAAACATCATTGGTATTTGCACTTGGAAAATTTTAACTTCAGTCTTGAACTTCTTGGATTCCAAAGCATCTACACAAAAGGGAAAAATAGCCTCTGAACCAGATTTCATCAGTTCTGCTGTTCACTTAATGAGATTTTTCACATGCCAGATACTATGTTCTCACACTTGGGTCAATCTCATTACTTTTTTTATTTAAAAGAAATTGTTGAAGATAACTTTGGATAAGATGAGAGCTCATGTAAATTGTGGGGTTTTTAATATATATTTGTTATACTGTGAGTTACAGCTGGATTTGTATCTCTGTAGATGGCTAATTGTAGCACTGTCAGAAAGGAAATAAAGGGATTTCACAAAAGTGGAACAGACTCTGAAGCTTAGGAAATAATATCTTTAATGAAATATACCTACTTAAAAGGTAGCATTACATAAAAAATGAAATAGTCTAGGTTACAAATCTCATTATCTTTGAATAAACTCAGACCTTTGCTACAGACTGAGTTAGCATGGCTCGGATATGGCATTAGATAGAAAACAGCCTGGGGGAGAAGATTGCTTCTTTACTAAAGACTCATATTCTACATGGGGTTTTATCTCTCTTCTCCTGGATTATTTTTTTTCTAAACCATAGTTTTCTGTATCATTCAATGTTATCAATATGAAGTGGGTATGTCTGTAGGCTTGGGCTTACTATTATTATGAAAAACGAATCTCCAGTTAAACTTTGTGGCATTTTTATGTCACCCACAGGGTCTCCCTGGTTTGGGATTTGTATCTAAATCACCAGGGTTTAAAATATGTCTTCTGTATGTTTTCAGCTATACCTGTGAATGACTGACATGTCTGAAGTGAATTATCTCTTTTCCCCAGTGGTGGTTAAAGTCAGAGCTGTCTTTTTTGAATTATTTTTTTTTTCACGAGCTTTTAATCATACCCCAATGACATGTCAAACTCTCACATACTCTTTCTTTCAAGTATATTCTTACACAAATACATGCTGTGGAGGAGATGCTGTCGTTTCTTCTCTTGTTCCATTCCAAGCACATATTCATCATGGCAGGGTAAACTTATAAGAAATTTAACATCATAAGAAATTGTAAGTTGGTGAGGTGTGCCCCTCTTTCAAATGCTGAAAAATTTGATGGTTGTAAAACAATGGCTGAAGCAGTAAAGAACATGGTGACAGTAAATCAAGTTAATGTGGTTATTCTCTAAATAAATATTGAGTTTGTTAGTCAGATGGAGTTTGTTCCTCTGTCTTAAAGTTATCTTTATGACATTTCTGTGAATGTGAATTAATTTGAAGACCATTGTGAGACTTGTTTTACTCTGTACTTCACCACTTTATTGAATTTTCTACTCCTGAAGCATCAATTAGTATATTTATAGTCAAGCTATTCAACAATTTTGATTTTTTTTCAATTATTGTTCTCATAGATCCCAACCAGAGTATTCTTGTTTCTTGCATACAGCATCAAATCCAAATGCCCCAAGGGTTCACATATATCCAGAGGGTGCCTAACAGCTACTCCATCCTGCTTTTACTACTCAGGATAAGATATTATCCTTTTTTGTTTCTGGCAGGCTTTGGCAGAAAACTATAATGACAGCTATTGTGGCGGCTGTTATTTTTGTATTTGTTATTTTTATAGCTCCATAGGCATATAAATACTTTTTTAAAAAAAATTAGGCAAGGACTTAGTACCTGGGTCTCATTTAGAACACCAGGCTCTAAAATTGCCTCCTGTGAAACTTTAGTAATGTCATTGAATGGCTGACTTAAATGTTTCTTTGTGTGAAAATGAGCAGTGCTGCTTGGAGAGCTTGCAGTTTGCAAGGTGTTTTTGAAAGGTACACAGAGAAGCCCAGTAGTTGTATTTAAAATTATTTATTGATGGAGAAGTAAGTGAGGGAATGATATTTGAACCAAAAAATTGTTTTGAGGAAGAAAAAAGCCTATTTGCCCCTCAAACTCATTTTTGAATTTCAGGAGAAAAAACAATCTTAACCTCTAAAAATTTCTAAGGCTGAATTGCCAGTGTTGAGCATCATTTTCTTCCTGTCTAAGGTACAATGGAAATTCACAGGTATCTGTATGTTAGGATTTTTGACAGAACATTATCTGTATGTTAGGCATCTTTTAGCTGACAGCATAGGCTGCCTCTTCTTTGGTTCCAGCTATGTATAAGTTAAAATTAATTCCCAGTTCTCACTCCAGCCTTTATCTAGTGCCTACATAATCTGCCTTTCCACCTAATAAAATGATAACATCTGTTTCTTCTTTGTTATCCATCAGGCTGAGGGAAGGTGGACATACCTGGTCAGTGGAAAAGATCTTGAACAGCTAGAAATACTGGGGAGCATGATGCAGACCCTTCTATGAATGACTTATGCTCAGATTTGGTTGAATGCCAAGGTTATTAACCGTGCTTCATCAGCTGGGCTTCGTCTGCCCTGGCTCTTGCCCACCCTCTTTGGAGCATCTGTGCTGTGAGCCTCTGGCTTGAGATTTTTGGGAGGCCCCTATGGGCCAGAAGGGTATGATGCAGAGAGATCTCATCTTGTCCATGCAGGACTTGTCATCTCTATGCCATGCAAAGAAACTGCCTCTGCTTTCCATCCCAAGTAGCCTTGCAAGCAGACTGTCACATGCACATGTTGTGCCTTTAGCTAATCCATTTTTGAAGGGAAATTCTGGATAATCTGACTACAGACAACAACTTTGCTATTGCTTGCAGTTGTGTGGGTTAAGTCATGAGTAGACCTGGGAAACAAAATTGTAATTTAGGGAAGGATTTTAAGGTTTCTCCAACACTGGCCAGGCTAGAGACTTGAACACAGGTTTTCTGTTTCTATTTTGTCCTTGTTTTGACCAGAAATTCTCTCTTGATCCTAAGAAATGCTTCTGATGGAATGTTCAGGTAAACATTCAGCAATTTTGTTCTCTAGAAAAGAAAGTTTAATAAAAATATTGCCTCCCATTCTAGTCATAAACATCAGCTTATTCTTTAAAACTCCTGGGGGTGCATAATGTAGCCCTCAATTAACAAACAGTAAATAAATTCACTACCCATCCAAACTATCGTTACGAAAGGAGCTTTTCTAAATATATGGTCTTACAGCAGTTCCAAATGCCACCTTCTGCATGGGCTTTAGATATATTTGCTGCGTTAAATAACAGCAATATGTGTTATTGAACACACTTATGGGTAACTGGTTGCCTACTACAAAATATCTATTGAGTTCCAGTGGCCTGGTGTGACTGAGGTCATGGTACATAAATTTGACTGTAATCCCAAATTAAATGTACATATCCTTGCTTATCCTTGCTGTACGACAACAGGGAAGTAAGAAAATTAAACACAGCCTCCTCCACTATATAGCTTTGAGAACCTAGGAAATTTCATCTCTGTTGGTCAGATTAGTTACTTGTAAAGTTTTATTGCTGGTTCTTTGAAATAATTGTATCAATGCTTCTTACGATCTATCAGAATCTTGGCCCATGATCTTTTAAAATACAAAGTGAAGTTCTCAGAAAACTTTTAGATATGTTCTCTGATCTATCTGAGATTTTTTTGTACTGTATGTCTGTATAAAATTTACTAATGCAAGAATATCTTATTCTTGGAAATAAGCGGGTTACTGATATGCTGAGTTATTTTATTTTGCTGGTTATTTGGTTGCCCTTGCCCAATATTACAACATAGAACCTCTGACTCTAAAAACTTGTTTTTATGGTTTTCTTTTATGGAGGTATTTACATTTAGAGCCTTTGAAAATCTCAAGAGAAATGACATTTCTTTGACTATCTCTTGTCTCGAAGCTTGAATTGTTTAGCATTATGTCTGAGTTGCATTTGAGTGATATCACTATGTAATGGTTGTACTTTGTCAAACATTCATGGGGCAAAGAGCATATTATAGCAGCGTCAAAAAACAATACTACAGATGTTACACAGAAATTGGAAGATTTTTAGACTATACAGAAGAAAGCATTTTTTTGGACTTAAGGCTTAATCAAGTAAATTCTGACTTCTTATTAGTAATCAGTGGACTATTCTGTAGATGAGAACTGTTTGCATCTGCACGTCTTAGCAGCTGTGCATACCTCACTGAAATCTTGTGGTAATAATTTTATTATTGACATGATTTGACTAGCAGACTGTATACCTGTTGAAAACAAATATGAAGAAATATAGTAAAGGCTGCCTAAAACAGGATACATGAACACACTGTCTGTGGTAAAATTAAATTATTAATGGTTTAATTTCTTATTTTTTCCACAGGATTTGAGGTTCCAATTAAAACCGTGTTTGGACCATTGCTTTACCTGCCAGTACTTAATCTTTTCCGAAAGCCTCATCACTTATCTAAAACAAAAGAAGAACGAGGTAAGGAGAAAAAGTAATGAAATGCAGCATAGCGCATCTGTCAAAGGAACAGAAAGTAGCTTAAAAAAAAAATATCCAGGATCAATGACATTAAAAAATTATTTGAGCACTAAATGTTTCACGTTAGGTATCTTAATTCTAAGGGATCTGTAACTACCATTGTGTTCTTGCCTACGCTGAGGATTTGGCTGTTTGTATTTAAGAGATTTACTGTTGATGTAGCCACAGGATACAAATGACTGATGGGAATGAGAGCTCTGGAATTGCAAAATGCACCTCTCTGTATTGTGGAGTTCTTTGAAAGATTGTTTGACATCTTGATGCTGAACTTATGAATATAATTAGCATTTCTGAAGTTATTTAAAATTAAGTGTTGTGTCAGTCTGGATTTATGTTCTCCAAATATGCATAATGCAGTGTTGGGTACTATATTAAAAGACTCGCCCATTTCAGCACTTAAAGCTATGCTACTCTTTGTTGTTGGTAACCGATCTTTCTAAAAACCTGGAATTGACTTTTGCTATGTCACTTGGGATTGCAATAATATACAAGGCAGGTGTAACTAGAGGTGACAAAGAGTAGTAAAGTGGTTTAGCCATGATGGCATAAGAATGTAAGGGAGATATGGTTTGAAAAATGAGCCTTTTTTGAGTCTGAAAAGCATAGCCTGCAGCGGCCACCTCTGTAGTCGCTGCTGACAATTACCAAGAGAGAATATTGGGATCTCTGTTCTTATTTTTCCCATTCACTCATGTTTTTCTGCATTCTCAGATGTCTGCCAAGGGTTAGGTTCAAACTGATACTAGCTGGTGCAGACCAGGCTCAGTGGCTCCTGAATATCCTTTCACCTCAGTCCCCTTATATGAAAACTAGCAGACTAGAAAGTTTGTTAGCTTCTCACTTTTTCAACATACAATATCATGTATTTGATTTGGGACTGCTAAGCATGCCATCTTATCTAGAGTCTCTCTCAACAATACTATTTATAGTTTTGCTTTTCTAGCTGCATAAAGGGTATGATTAAGTTTCAGGGAACCAGTGTTGAATGTGGCATCATCAGACCGTGCAGAAAATAGCTGGTGTTAGTTGTCAGTGGTAAGTAAAACAGGGTTTAGTAGGTATGTTCACAAAGCACATGTGTTGCTGAGGGAGAGTTCTGCTTCCGGAGTTGACAATATACATAACTGACTGTTACAAGTGTTCCTAAAATATTTTCTACAATTGCTGTCAGAAACTACTCTTACGTATGTTGATTGTTGGATATACTGTGTAAATTCTTGAGGCTTGCCAAATAACTTCATGGTTTCTAAATCCCATCTTACTGTAACTGCGTTTTACAGCAGAGTTGTCTTCTATATTGCCCATCTAGGGCACCATTTCTGGTAAAAGCTGGGAACATTCACAGGAAACCATTTTGACTGATGTTTGATCTTACAGAATTTGACTGAATAATCCATTTGTGGAGCAGCTACAGTACAGATCTCATTGCATGGGTCTCTGAGACTTGAAAAGCTGATGAAACAAAAACCATTTGTATAATTTAATAAAAATTACTTCCTAGTGTTTCTTCTGGAAGCAAGATGAGGTGCTTACATAGAATTAGTTAGCAGCAGGGTCCATCTTAAAAAAAAAATAAATTAAACTTAAATTAACTACTCTTAACAGATTTTGAAAAAAAGCACACTTGATTTGTCTGTAGCTCTCCAACTTTCTTTCAGTGCCTCATAACTGCATTTCAAAGCTATTCTTTCAATAGATATCTCAAATTTAATGCCTTAAAGGTTCTCTGTTTTCTTGTGTGGAAAAAAAAAAAAAAATTAAGTTTTCCACCATCAAAACCTCCCTGCTTCTTCGAAACTCTGTTAGTGAGGTACGTTAATAACTTCAAACAGATAATCCTAGGAACTGTTGGCTTCTTACAAGCGTAATTACCTTACCGTGATGAGTGTGGATGACATTAAAAAAATCTTACACTGAATTGGTGCCTAAAATGAGTAAAGAACTAAGTACATATGCAGTTTAATTGGGACCACTACCGACACTGAAAACAGTCAAAGTTTTGTTGTGGTTTTTAACAAAAACAAGGCTTATGTGATTAGAGTAATGTATATGTATGGGTGGGATGTCTGTGTGTCTGTACCACCCAATGGTTTTTGACCTGTTGACTGACACAAGAGGGGTTTTTTAGCCCAATGACTGACATTAATAGGATGATAGAATTTTGAAAGGTAGTGAAAATACATGACTTCACACATAAAAAGGATTTTTAAAATACCCTGACTAAGGGAAAGCCACTTAGTAAGCTTCTCTGAAAGACTGTAACAGAAAGAAACCTAATGAATGTGTCAAGTTTGGAGAGGTGTTTTTGTCAGAGATTGCACCTTTTAAACACAGGAGGATTCACAAAGAATATTTGTGAATACAGGGAATTGTCCCTGGATTCTGTTCAGGAAATCAGACTGCCTTACTCCTTGTGTGCTCTGAACATCTCCATCTTCCTCATGGTACATACATCCTGTTTCTCTGCAATATGCTGGTGTTTGATATTAAAACCAGAGGCTCAGTCTTGCAGCAGTAGGAACATTTACTTTCAGGTTATAGCTTTTGTGTTTAAAACCAAAAAACATTATTGTACGTGTAGTTGGCAGTCGTTGTGCTTTATGGCTTATTATATTTGCAGTTTCAACGGTAAACACAAAAATATCCATTTTGCTTATGGGATAGCTTATTGTTCTTATTGAACAGTAACAAACCTTATGCTATGGATGAAAGAATTTGATTTATCTGTGTTATTAAGTGTATAGTAGGTATGTGATTAGACACCGCTGTCATAAACCATGTCTTATGTTGCTTTTTTATAAATTCCTGCTAGCTGGTACAATCAGGGAAGGGTTCTTCAGCGAAGTCCTTAAGCAGATGCAATATGTGTAATCAACACGTGGCTCCTAGCCATTGCCATGCCTTGATAGTATTACAGGCCTTCAAGATGAAATGTGGTTTCCTGGATAATTTGTATAATGCGTCTTTAAGGTATTCATATTTTCAAGGTGCATTTGGATTTACAAGCTATGAAAGATAAAGCATGCTTTGCAGTTTCTATTTTAGATATAGTACCACTTAAAATGCTTGAGGCTTCTCCTCTGTACAGTGGAAGGTTTGCTCTGAGGATCTTAAACATTCATTTCTGCTGGCTCTCATAGCACAGATTCTCTATTAATATTGCCACAGTGAAATAGGAGACCGACTGCTGGGAATCTCCAGGCAATCAATGAAAAATACTTTGCAACAATACTGTCCTTTTCACTTTCGTTAAAGGTTGTGAAAGCAATTTACAAACATTAATAACACATTCCAGTAAGCTCCTGAAGCTAGACCTCCATGAGCATTCAGTCCTAGAAACTTTTAAGCTGAGATAAAAATGGGTAACAGCTATGCTATGACGGTGAAAATTAGCCATTCCTTTGCTGGGCACCATTTTTTTGTGGACCCTTTTGGACATTGATAAGGTTTTGTTTCAAAAAATGCTCACGGGTTGCAGCTGACCAGCTCTGGAGTTTACATTTTGAGGCTAAGCTTCCATCAGGGCTCTGGTCCGTCTTGAGCTTTTTCCTAAATTGAGCTGAACTTTGAAAGAATCTGAAGAATCCAAAGGAAACAAAGACACTAACCAAAGAGGAGATATAGATTCATCAGATCTTCTGAGAATAGAATCAGCTTTCTAACAGCAGTATTCAATTTGCTTGGGCATAGAAACTTTCTTAGAATGATTGTGTTCAATGTTCAATCTATTTTACACTGTTGAAGGGCTAAACCCAACAACTGTCAATTATGGATAAGGAGGAATAGCCAGCTATTCAAATGTCCAATAACAAAGCCCTAGCTGTGTTTGACAGGTGCTTTCTTTTTCTTTTTTTTTTTTTTTTTTCCTTTCTTCCTCCCTCCCCCGTAATTCCATAAAGTGTTTGTTTAAATTTTAGTATGTTCTGTATAACTATGTAAAACTTTTATTCTTTACTTACTACCCTTATCCAACATGGCTTAATGTAGGGTAGGAACTACTGAATTATCCATTGTCAGACAGTGCCTGGCAAATTGTTATGCTTGTGTCTCATTCACTTGTCTCACTTGGAACCTCATTCCAACTTTCACAGGCTAAAAATGTATTTGCAATATATTCCGTAGTGATTTCAAGATGTGTTTACAGAGTCAGTGTAAGTTATGGAGATAGCAAAGTAGATAATAGTACACTTCAGTCCTTATGCTTTTGTGCAACAAGACCTCCCTGTGATATCAGTGGAAATCCATGATGCAAAGGTGATATTTTTCACGTTCTCCACTGCTATAAATCACATGCACATGTACCCTACCATTTGAATAGTGATCTCGAATAATCTTGTTTCTACCTCTGATATCTGTTTTTAAAGGGGGAATTACAGCATTTCTTAGACATAACTTGAACTATCAAGCAGTGAAATGTCATTGCTCCTTTAGTTATGTACATAAAATAAAAAAATAGAAGTTGCTATAGAATTCCAGCAGTGCAATTCCTGACTAATTCACCATGAAGACAGTTTCTTGCAGTATTCCAGAGTTCTGTCCTTTAAGATAAATGTATTCTTAGGCAATTCAAATTATTTTACAGTCTTTAAAGTCTCATTTTACAAGTCACTGGTGTATTAACTTAGCTTAATCATCTGAGTTTAGCCTAGCAAAAGCACATATGTGGTAGAGATGTTTCTTACTTCTTCCAACACATTCTATAAACCAGTGAATCAGTAACAGGAAAGATAAAATTAATAATTCAAAGGATCAGCACTGACCAAAGCTACTTACAGTATTAATATATTTTTTGTTTGTTTGTTTTCTGCCTCTATGCTATAATTTTACAGAAAAAAAATATTTTGGAGTAAATGAAGCTGATCATTATGTATCATACATGTAAATATGGTAGTATGTAGTTTTACTAGCATTAGAAGGATTTCGAGAGTACATTCTGTGATGTATTTTGCTAGCATCAAAAAGGCAATAAATGGTTAAAGATATGTATATCCTACCTTACACATTTCACTTAGACTTCCGCAAAAGTGATCATATCCTGTTGATGTTAATGCTTTCCAGCAGAAAGGAGGCCTGTGGCACCAAAGAGCAGTTCCCAGACTGTTTGAACAGTGCTGGGGTTGGATGCTTTGTTGCTTTGCTGAGAAGGAAACCGGCACTGAATTGTCCTTCTCAGGCTGTCAGTGAACAGCAAGGCTAGAAATGTCAAGACACTGGAAGAACACAAATCAGTTTAGGCAAAAGGGCTCAAAGGTGCCATTTATCCTGGTGAAATCCTACCACAGGCTTGCAGCAAGATGGTCATTTCGAGATCTTTTGCTCAAACTGTCAAGCATCTTTGTGCACGCATCTGAGCCTCACTGCATTTTAGAGTTGGGGCAATGAGACAGAGGAGCACATCATTCACTACATTCCTCAATAGCACGTGATCACTAGAAGGCTACTGTCAGAGTTTAACTGCGCTTAAGATGACATATAACAGTGCCTTGTAGTGATAATTTTTTTTTTTTTTAACAGCTAAGAAAAAAAAATACATTAGAATTAACAGTCTGAGCATCTCTCTTTTGTTGCAGCAACTTCTACTGCAACTCTTCTTCTTTCTCTTCCCAGAAAAAATATTTGGAGATTTGCTTGTATACTAATTGTTACGTAGCTTTCAGGTGACTTAGTATACTGAAGTTCTTCCAGAGATTTAAATAAAACTCTGTAAATGGACTGATCTCATCCTAATCCCTGGTAGGCGTTCTTCTAAATCTTAAAACTACAATTGCACTCATGTGTATATATATATATATATATATATGTATAATTTTTAGCTCAAGTAACTCAATACTTGAAAAAAGAATAGGTGCTGCAGGTCAGGACTTATGTAGGTAGTAAATTACAAACAGTGGTAACATAATACTGTCCTGGTGGTGCCATCCTTTATTAAATTCGGCTGAAAAAATAAAAATATAAAAAGGTGTCAAGTGGAAAAAACCTGTATGAAAACAAACCAAAACAGCATGTGTAAGCTCTTAATTTAATTACTGCAGATTTATTTTGATTTGTGTCTGAAACACAGCAGGCAGAAAAGAGAAATTGCATTTACTGGAATAAAAATAGATCATTCCAATGCACAGTATTTTCCATTAAGCTCTCTGTAACTTTACAAGCCTAGAGAGCTTGTCCCTGCATTTTCAATTCTTTCATTTAAGATTTTACATTTTATTTTCAACATAAAAAAACATGTCAAGAGAATAATGCTGGATATATCAAAGCTGTTTTAGCAGAGTGGCTTGTTCCTTATAGTATCAAGAAGTTTAGGGCCAGCAACTTGAGGAAATCTAGATTTCTCAGGAGATTTTTCTCCTTGATTTCTTCAGAAACCCCCATTGGAGAAATTTTTCTCATGTCCCCGGTGTCAGGAGGACTCTTTCTTTCAACCGCATAGGTACAGACCCACTACAGTCACCCAGCTCCTAGTTTCCATCACTGGGAGGTATAAAATTTGTGGGCTCTGCATGTTTGTCCAGTGGATCTCATCAGGCGTGCTGAATAAGTAGGAATGGAGAATTTCAAACCTATCTCAGTGCCTTTTACCATAACTCAGGCAGGAGCACTTGGACATCAGCATGCTGGATGCTTAGCCATACCTTTGCCATCCCAATTAGCCTTAGGCAGGGCACGTCTACAGTCATTGCTTACTCAGAGAACTTTGAGATTCTCTTCCAGAAATCTGATGGCATAACTGCTGGGAGCCACCAACTGTTAAAGAGCAGAAGTGAACTTCTAGAAGAAAGGTCACTTGCCAGTAAAAGTTGTCTGAGTGCTTGATGTACGTCTTCACATTTCACCTGCCTTTTCACCTCTTGGTCTCTTTAGAACAGAATTAAACATTCACCATCCAGGAGAGAGGGATGGGGATAACTGGAAGTGCTGGTGCAGAAGAGGGTGTGTGTGTCCTGTTAGAAAGCGCAGTGCGAAGATCCACTTCATAGCATGGAGCAGACTATAAGCAGCCATTCTGTTACGGTGCCTGCAGTGCATCAGGTATATAGCAAGCTTGACAACCCTGCATTAAAGTAGGAGCATTCAAATTCATATATAAACAGCTGTACCCAATAATCCTGCATGGACATTTTTAAAGCCATTTGGAAATGGAAATACAGACAGAGATCAGGGGAAAAAATTGAATTGTAATTCAAAGGTCCCATATTTATAAATTATCTAGTATCTATAACGCTTTAAAATAGGATTTATTTGCTTCAATAATTCATGGAAAGTTCACAGTAGGTAATTTATTAATAATAGAGTGTCATCAATATGGATTTTGCCCAATTCCTATTTCTATTCAGTTAAGCTTGCTGGCCTGTTTTATTGCAGCAGCAAGAAGCTCAGTTTTAAACAACAGTGAAAGGAAGGCTTTTACGTTGTTTTCAAAATAAAGTACGGCGATATCTGTGGAATAGAAAGCTTCAGTTTGAGGTCAGGAATATCTACAAAAGGAGAATTAAACATATGCTCCTGTTTAGATAGAAGCTAAAGGTCACCGTGCAGAGAAAATTCTTAAAGCGTGCATGCACTAAGGTTTGAGTCATGCCACTAAAATCAATGGAATGACTTTTATATTTATTGGTGTAATTATCCTATTAAGACAGTTACGTAAGTGTTCTGCTGATTCAGAGCCAGAATACTCAAGCACTCTGCAGAGGCAAAGCCGATCACATTGTCAATGTACCATTTGCAGACTGTTTACCCAGTTCTTTAATATTCCATCGTTAACTTCAGCTGTTTCTTGTATTCTTAATATACAAATTAACATTATCCCTCCAAGAAGTGTGTATATATTGATTTGCAAATGCTGCTTTTACAACAATAGCAGCTAGTAGAGTGGGACTAATTATATATTTATCTGCAGTCAGATTTTTTTCTTGTTTTCACCAAAGAGGTTTCTCAAGCTGCAGTACTCTGACAGCGCATCTGAAACAATTTGTTGTAGAGCGACAAATCTTTATGTTTTCAGGGAGAAGGCCAATATCTGGTTAGTGTCATTGCTAAAGAGGCTAGAATTGTAGTTCTTAAGAAAGTAGTTCTTTTCATTTCCCTGAGAAGATTAGAAACAAATATGCACCGAATAAGTCATTCAGGCTATGATTATTTCATTTAAGCACTCTAACAAGTAAAAAATTGCTAAAAAAAATAGAAGCAATGGAATAGGTTGATTAAGTCTATACCCAGAACTGCACACGGTAGCAGCACAGGTGATTTTCCATTATCATCTGCTGCTGGTGATGCCTGGTGACTCTCAGTTTCTACCATGTGTGTACAGCCTGTCTGCTCTGTACCTTTTTGGAGAAAGTAGTTGGGAGACTTGTGTTGTGAACATACTTTGAAGCGAGGGATGCGGTGCACTGAATGCAAAAAGTAGTGTTCATACACAAATGGGAGATGGAACCAAGAACTACATCTCAGCAGTATTTGCTTTGATTTATGCTGGTGCCGTAGTGACTGACTACAGAAGAATTGGCCCAAGAATGTATAGGTGAGAGCTGTGTTCTGATGATTAGCGCTGTCAGGTTGAAGCCGTAGGCAACTCATGAGCTTCCTGTTGTGTCTCTAACACAATAAAGCATCTTGAGATGCTTTATTAAAGGACCAAACCAAGGGAAACCGATGGTGGTGGCTGCAGCTCCTGGCTCTCCTTGAAGTTAGGTGAGAGAGGAGGCGTGCTTATCCCTTGCTTTCACAGAAGAGTGGTGATGTATGTTTTTGTGCTGTCTCGGTCTCACATGGATAGTTGTAAAATATGGTTATAGAGTGTATGTCAGTCATGATCAACAATTTTGTGGTAAAATAGCAAAATTATTTTGGAATCAGATTTAGTGACTCCTAAAATGTATTTTTAAAAGCTGATCTATGTATTTAATAAAACAATAATTTCTCCAAAACTATCATTTCTAAATCAGATCTTACCTCTAAATTATTTTAGAGGGGTGTTTTGGTTTTTTGGTTGTTTTTTTTTTTGTTGTTGGTGGTGGTTTTTGGTTTTTTTTTTTGTACTTCCTAATTTTTTTTTTTTTACTTAAAGTCTTTCTCAAGTTCTGTTTTTTAGTATTTGCTGTGAATAACAAGCAAGTTGATTTATGGCAGAATCCTCTACCAGTCTTCTGCTGATGGCTGTATAGAGTTTTACCAATTGTATGGGATTTCCTGGTTGGGACAATTCTCAAACTTTGTCTTATACAATGCTTCCGACAGTATCATGAGATTACCAATACTACTGAGATATGTCAGTGTTTTATGATTGTTCTTTAAACACATACATTTTATCTTTTAGAAAAATCAAGATGTTTGCCTAAATAAAAGTAAAAGGGCTTTCATGGAATCATAGTAAAAGATTCGTTTAGACACTGATTTGTTTTCTTCACCACTGAACATCACTTGTACGCGAATGTCTGGCATTAGATTAAAACATGCATTGTATCCCTATTTTGAAGCTTTGCCTTCTTTAATGATGAAAAGGTTTTCTTGTCCTGTGTATTAACTGGATCAACATTATTCAAAGACCGGGGTGTGTGTGTGTACATTTCAGTGTTTAGAAGTACATAAACACACAGAATTTAATTTATAGAACTGGTATGCTAACCTAATGTACAAAAGCCAGAGCTTTGTGGTAAATCATTCTGCATCCTCCTTAGTTTCACATGAGTTAAGTTAACTGTGAAAACAGCGGCAGAGTTAACATAGAAGAGATTTCCAGAAAAATATAACAGCGTAATACCTATTCCGCTACACCTGCACACTGTGAATTGGAGGAGATGAGGGAGAAATTTATTTTTAAATCTTTCTAGCAAAACTGTTACCGATCTTCAGGCATTTGTCTTTTTATTCTTTCCCTTACCGATTCTCAGCCAATGGACAATGACATACTGTATTGCTACTTTTTGTGATTCATTCCTCATAAAACAATCTGTTCTTTTAGTGGCACTTGTTATTAATCAAGGTTTTTTTCCCTCCATTACAGTCATTGTTGGCTCAATCACTTCAGTATATGTAATCACTAACTTTTTCCATTACACTAGTGAGTAGGTGCTCTTAAATGTCTGTCAGAGGGATGCTGGTACATTTAGTGTGATGCTTTGCAATTTCAGTGAGAACACTAATGGTTGAAGTGTGATTGTTTTCTGTTTTTATTTTTGAGAGAGAGAAAAAAAATTTCCTGTTCCCCTCAGAGAGAAAAGAAAGAAAAGGGATGGGAAGTTCAAAACTCAATTTATTTTCATATCATTAAAATATTCAAAAGTACAGAATCAATCATTTCATAATGTATCTGCAGAGACACACCAGGCTTGCGTATCCTAAAGAGAATGCTGAAAAGGCTAAAGTATAAATTTTGTACAATAGTGTGTGTATTTGCAGAGTACAGCACAAAAAAAATTATTGCTGTTACAAACGTAATGGAGGAGGAAGAGGGAGGATGTGTGTAGATAAAACCTTTAGTCACATGGTATTGTTTTCTGTGAAAAAATGGTACAGCTTCTACCTGGAACGAATAGGAAAGAGGAGAACTAATGCAACATCTGTTAGGTACTGATGATATATTTTAATGCAAAAAGGTAATTGTTTAGATAATAGGAAAAATATTCTGAGAAATACTCCAAAAATGAATCAGTCTTTTCATGCAAATGATGTTTGTTCTCTAACACTTGGAGACCATTCTGACAGGCTACTTTAAAACCAAGACAGAAAGAGAGAAAGAAAAAAAAAAACAATGCAAAGAAAGCAAATATGTGGCCACACAGCTCTGTTTTCAAAATTGGGCTTCTCATCATGTTTTCTTCGAATTCTTCAATTACCTTTTTTCTTGATTTCCACTTATGGCTGCACTTTTCCTTTCCAGGCTTCACATATTACCTGCTTTTTTTTTTTTTTTTTTCCCCTACCCATTTTTACCTCAGCCTTATGATTTTCTTTCTATAATACAGTTAAATTTTGTCTTTTCTTTATTCTTCTCCTGTCCTTCACCTTCCTTGGTAATTGTTTTGTAGAGATCTGATGAGAAATCTTCCATTCCCACAACTCCAAACATTATTAGTTTTTTCTCTTGAAGTGATTCAGTGCCATTGCTGAATTTTATTGCATCCGATCCCAGCAGTCAAAGCATCTTCCGAAGTCCTGATAATAATTTGTCTTTATCTCTTAGCTCATTTAATCTACCTTGCTTACCCTTTGCATATTTTCCCCAATTAGATTTTCACCTTTTAGCTTTGCCTCTTTTCCCTTACTATTCCATACTCCTGTATTGGCTTTTTACCATTTTCTGCTCCTCCCTTTGGAGCATTCCTCAGAGCCATCTCTAATCCTCCTTACGCATTCCTATACTCCATTACTGAATCTCTGTCCTCACTGGGTGAATAATAAGCTATTTGTGAAAGAGATCAGCTGTATGGTTTTCAATCTCTTGCACATTTACCACAGTACTTAAAAAAAAAATAGCTTGTAAGCTTCCTTGGTCACTGAATTTTGTCCCCTGTGTCTTAAAACTAGAACTTACAAATATTTCAAAATTATTATTGCAAACAAAATAATATAAATAAAAAGCTATTATAATTTTCAAATCAGATGCCTTTATCCTGGATATGAACATCTGTCTTGAAAACATAGAAAATATGTTCTAATATCTTTTAATATTTATCTCCTAATACAGAGATTGAGGGTCTGATCCAGCCCTCAGACTCAGCGTAATAATTAAGAACAGGAATTTGACCCCTCGCACTGGATATGCGTTAGCAACACTCCATCATGCAGCATTTTAGTGAACACCACGTTAACCATGATATCTTTGCTTAGCCTTCTATGGGCGTGACAGCAAATTTCCAAATGATCAGTGAGTCCCAAGGCACCAACCCACTTGCTGAGGACAGCAGGCGCTGCGTGCCCCGCTATCGCTGTGCTGCTACCTCATCGCTCCCATGTAGTGATCAAGGTGTCAAGGGCTTCTTGTCTCCCCTAGACAACATGGAACAGTCATTGCTTCATCCACACACAAATAATTTTAAGCTATTGCTTAGAAGGTAACAACTAGTGCTGCTTGTAGTATTTTGAATGGGATGATGTAGTGCTACGGTAATTCTTTATATTCTTACGACATTTCTTTCTTAATATTCTGTGGCTGTTCTGTTAGGGCACACTGGCTCATTGGATCCCATATCTACTTTTTAGCACTCCATTTTCAAAAAGAAAGAAAATCAAATTAAGTATTTGAGTATACATTTCATTTTGGTGCAGCATGGATCGTTATGCTGTGTAACTACCATTTAGGAAATTGGTATTATGTAGAACCTGATGGGTTTTTGCCTTGGAAGGCTTTATGAAAGCATTTTGTCCTTCGAGCTGCACACTTGCTGGCTGTGGGACAGCTCATCCCTGATCCAAGCTTGGAAAAGTCGAGTGACACCCACACCATCTGCAGGGAAGATCCTAGCACCTGCCCCCAGCAGCCACTTCGGCAGTGGGTGATTAGCATTGATGAGCAGGGTGGTAACAGCCCTCCTCAACTTCTGAGGGAACCTGAGGAACAAAACTTTGCAGATGAGTTACAAAGGCGTACTAGTTAGAAGGGCGCTAATGTGGGTTAGGATGATGCTACACTGCCTGCGAAGGGTTTCAAATGGTGCAGTACCCTCTGACTCAATAGGATTTTAATGAAGACATTCTTAATGAAGAGCAGTTTTCCTCCTGTAGGGCGTTCCTTGGGTTGAGGAGAAGAGCGATGGATGTCAGCAGAGGCAGCCAACCCTCTCCTGTTGTCTCTGTTATATACGCTACATATTCAGCTGGGTGGCACACATGCCTAGGCATCAAATTGCTACTTATTCCAAGACAGATATTTTTAAATTTTCTAAAGTATATTTAAAGCTTTTAACAGCATTGTAAGAAAAATAGAACCTATTTTTGACTTATGTGGTATTCTGCATTGTATAATTTATCTCTGTGTAGTTACCAAATAAGTTAATGAAGTGATTGAGTAATCACACCACATTCCTCGCAGCTTTGCTGGCTTCCTGCATATCTGAAACAGGCTGTGATGTATTAGATGCTATCCCTTACAGAAAAGGTGTGGAATATTTTAAAAGCCATTGTGCGATTACATTTTGAGTTAGACAAGTAATGGGTTTTACTGGTTTTCTTGTTTATGTTTTGTTTACATTTATGTCTAGTTTGGCTTATATAAATCTGAACAATGCAGTGGTTTAATGGCCAACAAATTCCTGACTGAAAGTCAGATTTTTGAGGAGTACTGGTCTAATGGCAAGGTAACGTAGTGTACGAATCTGGCGGGAGGAGCGGTGGACGCAGCAAGGATCGTGTGGACTGTGGCAGTAACTGACCATGTTCCGTATCTCCCTATTGGAATATCAGATTTTAACAGTGAAAACCTGAGGAAAGGTGGGTTGTTTTTTGTTTGTTTGTTTTTTTTTTTTTTCTAGATCATTGCATTTTTATTGTTACTCTTTTTCCACTCACTGTTATTCTAACAGCTTGGAGAAAGGATTTGTCAATAGCATGCTTTAAATAAAAGTAAGCATAGATGAATTGGGTTGGATAGGATTTTAAGGCAGCAGCTGTAGCCCACAGGGATGGGTACTATAATCAATTAGATCATTTAAGGTGCAGACCCTCTTGTCTTTTTTTTTTTTTTTTTCTTAAGCTGCACTACAGTGGCTGTTCATTAAAGCAAGTTATTCTTTCTTGATAAGTTGGTTTCTTCGTCCATGATGAAGCCTTTCTGGAATTGCTAAGGAGAATCTTTATTATGTGGTGTCCTATTTTAGTAGTCAGTTGAAAAGACTATTAAACTTCAGTATCATACCTGAAGGTCACTCCTGTGCCATTTCAGAAATACTTGTCAAAGATGCTGTCCTCAGAAAGAACAAATTAGCTTAGTGAAGAGCTGCTGGAAAAATTAAACAGGAGGAGCAAGTCAAGCACAGTTAGTCCTCATACTAGTCTTGACGAACTTGTTGGTTTCATGTGGTATGATGAATGTCTGTTTGTCTGCTTATTCTGGAAAATCAACTACAGACAAGATTTCTGATATCGTGTGAAAATAATGTGAATATGGTTGGAGAAAAAACACATGAACTCACACTTACACACTATTATTATCAAATGATATATGTTTATAATATGCATGGACAGTGGTGTACCTACAGTAGTTTTCTAAAGTGTTTACAAATAATGTCTGTTATAAATACTATGAATTTGCTGTTGAAATCGGCCTGTGTTGTACCTCAGTGTGTACGTGCAGCCATCCCACCTGGGCTCACTTGTCTGTTGCTTTAAGAATCCACTGATTTGGTCATGGAGAAGATTTTAGCCAGTTTCTAAGTATTGCTTTGTCCTTTCCTTGTAGTACAGCAGCCTTAGTCTTCTCTTGTATGCCTGGTTCAAAATAATCTCCTGTCCCACTGGCGATGTGTTCTTGGACCCGGTCTTAATTCCTGGAAGGCTACTGAATTTTTGGTTAAAAATAAACCAAGATTATTCCATATTGTTGTATATGCAGCACTTTACACATATTCCTGTTACTTCAATGTAATTTTTTGCTTTTCTTATAAAATGTGTGTGCATTTTTTCTATGGCTGGCATGCCATAGAAGTTCAGCAGAATAAGCAGTGGCAAACCCGCACTCAAGTTTGATGCTCTCAAGAGGTGTAAAACAGACAGACATTGCAGAGGTGCATCCTCGCTCCATCCATGCGCAAGCAGCCACCTCACTTTTGCCTGGGGTTGTTCTAGG
Source organism: Chlamydotis macqueenii (assembly GCF_036417535.1). NCBI lineage: Eukaryota > Metazoa > Chordata > Aves > Otidiformes > Otididae > Chlamydotis > Chlamydotis macqueenii. The sequence goes on from NC_141566.1 coordinate 5,407,206, forward strand.
CTTCTACTGAAGAAGACATACGAGCACACCGAATGCGTGATTTGTATCCTTCCCAAATTCATTGCCTTTCTTAAAATACTGAGCTGAATTTAGTGCTCAGTTTAAAAATTCTATTTCGGTAATTGTTTAAAGGCCAACTGGTGAGACACTAAACAAAAGCTATCACATTTGTGAAGCAAAAAGCATTTTCTGTAGCAGCTTCTTGCTATTTGGTGATGTGGTGGGTGATGGTAAGGCTTTGAAACCTACTGTATGAATCATTCCCAGCATTTCATTTTACTGAACTGTCAATATTACTTTTAAATGTCTAACTATGCTGTTAGAGCCTTCTGTGATTTAGAGAGAGCTTTCGGAATACTAAAAAGTCATTATTTACTTTCTTCCAGTCTATTAGTGCAGAACAATCCTCACGCAGGCTCTGCGGTGGCAGGGTTGATTGGTTCTCGGTGGACTTGTCTTGTTAATAGGAGAAAAAGAGGCTCTTGCTGGTGTTTCTGTGCCCATCTGGAACACGACTTCTCTAGACAGCTAATTGTCTTGTTTTTGAACTGCCTCCTCGGTGTGACAAGTCAGTATCCTCAGATTTCTACGTTAAATAAACACCTACTCCTCACACGTGCCAGAGCTTCTGGAGTTTGTCAAACAAGAAGACTGAACAATAGCCACCAAGAGGTGTCATCTTCCTTTGACAGGGTGAAATCGCAATGTTATGAAGCTGGGAATATCTCTAACCTCAGCCAGGTTCGGCACTTTTCTTGAATCTCATAATTTTTCCCTTCTATGCTCCTTTTGCACGCTCCTACAGCAGGCAAATATTTACATGATGGAGCTGGATCACTTTGTCTCCTAAAAATGGAGTGCTTGATGCACTCTTTGTCTCATCATTAATTAAACTTAAGAGATGCTCTTACATAAGGCCAGTGTAGCATAATGATGCTCTCCAGCACAGCTGCAGTAAATGTGATCTTTGCTGTGGTAGCTGTAGCGAGTGAAAAAAGCAGCACTGCAGAGCTTGTATTTACATGCAGTTCCTTGCAATACTACTGCCAGGAGCTATTTATTGAACTTTACGTGCAGGTGTAGCTACTTTCTGTCAGTAGTATTGTCTGAAATGGCAAGACAGAACAAGCTAAGCGCTGTAAGGTAATATAGGCTCTCATTAAGCTTTAAACTATTTTCCTAAAATCATTGAAACTGGATTTTCACCTGTGTTTATTAAACAGAGATCCATTAAAAAAACAAATGTCTTCACTCGACTGCACGTTTGACAACAGCAACAACAAAAGCCCCGTTCAGTGTCTGTTTAAATTACCGCAGTTATGAAGTGGCAGTATCTATTAGTTTCTTTTTGGGGTGTCTTATAAATATTAACTAATGTGCAGATCATCTCTGAAATTATGTAGTGAAAAGGATTTTAAGGGAGACCTGTTGTTTTTTTTTTCCAAGTACTTAAAAAACTTGGAGAATATTTCAGGGGTGCAGGTTCATTTTAGACCCAAAATCCTGCTTCAATATCATGAGGCGTACATCCTGCCCCTTTAGAGATCCCCAAGAGGTATGAGGTGCCCATGAGCGATCTTTCATGCCACTCTTTGGTGTCCCAGTGTCCTACCCAGATAAAATTTACCTGCAGGGGAAAGAAAGGTTGTTGAAAGCAGGTGGAATTTGAATGCTGTGGGATAGTACCGATGCTAAGGGCCAGATTGAGTGACAGCTGGAATCTTACAGTAAGTCTTACCAAACAGTACACGTTTATGTGAGCTTCTTACATCTGACAGCCAAAAAAAAAATTACTGGCTTTTCATAGAATCATAGAATGGTTAGGGTTGGAAGGGACCTTCAAAGGTCATCTAGTCCAACCCACCTGCAAGGAGCAGGGACATCTCTGACTAGACCAGAGCCTCATCCAACCTGGCCTATTTTGTGATAACATCTCAATGTGTTCATAACTTTTAATGAATGGAATAAAACACGACAAGGTAATTTGGTGTTTAACTTTAGGAGAGGAGCACAGGAGCTTAAGTTTTGATCTGCATGATAAATGGGGCATTTTTCAATCCAGTCTTTCATGGTTTGAGTGAGAGTTATGTGGTTAAAAATGATTTCAACAAACAATGTAAAATTGGTGGTGGCCATTTATAATATGAACCACTAACCATTGAATAATATCTGGTTTATTTTCTCCAGGGTATAGTATCTAGTTTATGAATGCACTTGTACTTCATAAATCATTCTCAAGAACAAAAGGGAGAAAAATGAAAAATCCATTTTCCTTCAACCCCTTGGGTCTTTATTTAATTTTTAATGAAATAGAGAGGATACTTCATCAATGGCAACAATAGAGCACTTTCAACACACATCTTTGTGAAAACAAACAGAACAAAATCTTAAACCACCACTTCTAAAAATCCCCAACCCACAGCCCAAAACAAATAAAGCAAATGATCTGCCTTCAGACACAAAACAGATTTAAAATCAAATGAGTTTCTTAAGCATCGAAAGATTTGACAGTTACTTAATTTAACTGTGAGATGTTCTTAAATAACATCCAGCAGAATAGAGACAGACAATATTCAGCATTCACATGATGTTTAGGTAGCATAATACTTATTTCAGAGCACAAATGTATCAATACTCTGTATTTGCTTTCTGATTCTGGCTCATGTGACAACAGGAGCTCTGGGATCAGAACAGCTCTGCCTCGAATGTGGTATTTGTCCTTTCATTATGTTAAACATTGATTATAAAGTTGTGTACATGTCATAGGAAAGTGTCACTCAAAAGTCAACTAACTGAATTCTATTGAGTAAAAGAGTGTAACGTGTTAATACTGTGTGAGATTAGAAAAAAAAAATTTCTCCTGTTCATTTAAGAGTGAGCTTTGATCGTTTGAGGCACAATAGCATCATGAAATAATCTAATTTAGCCTCCTGTATATCACAGGCCATTATGTTTTACACATGTACCCTTGTATTTTATTTGGCTCATGCTGATAGTACTGAGTTCATCCTCCATCTGATCCTGATTTTAAGATACCAAAGAGGAAAAAAAAAAAAAGGTGATGGTGTTGGGAGCAGGGTGGTGGTATCCTTTGGTGTTTCACTCCAAAGACTGATTATTCTTTAAAAATGTGCCTTATTCCCAGGTTACATTCATCCATGCTTAATTTCTTGCTAGATTCTGCCTTGTTGCCAGATTTACACTCCTTTTAATTTTATCGGTTTTTTTTTCACAAGGAGACTTTGATGCTCTGATCAACTTTCAGTTCTTTTATTCATAATAAATGTACATTTTTCTTCTTTTCCTTCATGTAAGTGTTCATAGCTTGGCGTTTTCCTAAAGTTATCAAATTTTTCATTTGTTTTGTTAAATGTAAATGCCAGGAGCAGATTCAGTTGGTACCTATCTTGCCATATTTTATATAGTAGAATAAGGAAATCTGATGTGTTTTTTTTGGCAGAAAACAGGAAATCTTTCCCTTAAATTTTTAGCAGGAAAACTGATAATGCCATGTAGTCATCACGTGATCGTTTTGCCTTCAGTGACCTTGGTCTTTCACCGAAAATACATAATACCTCTTAATTTCACAAGGAAACCTCTCAGTCTATATAATGTCTTCTGTAAAGTGGAAGAAGGAAAAGCTCTCATTCTTGGACTAATGGAATAGATTTCTGAGAAATATTTCTATTACAACCATTATTAAATTGATTTTCAGTGCATCGTTCAGATTGCAAGCATCTCATAGGTTTCTATTACCTCTCTTTCAGAAAGTGGGTGGGGAACCTTAGATGACCACCTTAGTGGTGGTCAACGGCTCAAGTGGTGGTCAACGGCTCAATGTCCAAGTGGAGACCGGTCACCAGTGGCGTCCCTCAGGGGTCCGTGCTGGGCCCGACCCTGTTCAACATCTTTGTCGGCGATATGGACAGTAGGATAGAGTGCACCCTCAGCAAGTTCGCCGACGACACCAAGTTGTGTGGTGCCATTGACACGCTGGAAGGGAGGGATGCCATCCAGAGGGACCTTGACAGGCTGGAGAGGTGGGCCCGTGCCAACCTCATGAAGTTCAACCAGGCCAAGTGCAAGGTCCTGCACCTGTGTCATGGCAATCCCAGGCACAAATACAGGCTGGGTGGGGAATGGATTGAGAGCAGTCCTGAGGAGAAGGACTTGGGAGTGCTGGTGGATGAGAAGCTTACCATGAGCAGGCAATGCGCCCTTGCGGCCCAGAAGGCCAACCGCATCCTGGGCTGCATCAAGAGAAGCGTGGCCAGCAGGTCGAGGGAGGTGATTCTGCCCCTCTACTCTGCCCTGGTGAGACCCCGCCTGGAGTACTGTGTCCAGTTCTGGAGCCCCCAACATAAGAAGGACATGGACCAGTTGGAGAAGGTCCAGAGGAGGGCCACGAAGATGATAAAAGAGCTGGAGCACCTCTCGTATGAGGACAGGCTGAGAGAGTTGGGGCTGTTCAGCCTGGAGGAGGCTCCGGGGTGACCTGGACCTGGACCACCTGATAGTGGTCTTCCAGTACCTCAAGGGGGCCTACAAGAAAGATGGGGAAAGGCTGTTTAGTAGGGCCTGTTGCAATACGACGAGGGGTAATGGTTTTAAAATAGAGGGGGGTAGATTTAGATTAGAAATTAGGAAAAAATTGTTTACAATGTGAGTTGTAGAACACTGGCACAGGTTGCCCAGAAAGGTGGTGGAGGCCCCATCCCTGGAAACGTTCAAGGCCAGGCTGGATGAGGCTCTGAGCAATCTGATGATCTAGTCAGGGATGTCCCTGCTCCTTGCAGGGGGGTTGGACTAGACGACCTTTGAAAGGTCCCTTCCAACCCTAACCATTCTATGATGTCACTGCATCAGTCTCAATCACCTTTATATATTATTGCATTATAAAATTCCATTTAAGGAATAAAAAATGGAGCTTGATTTACATTAGTGATCAACGTGTAATTCAGTCAAGATGAATGCTTCTCTTTAGCTAAAGATTTCAGCAGGCCCTTTGCATACCACCTGTACTGTACTAGCTAAAACAACTGGTTTGGAGCAAAAATTGCTGCTGTTTCATCATCCAGGGCGCACATTTCATGTTTACTGCTACTTTACCGTTGATGGCTCTAGCACTACTACTTGCTTTTACCTTTTTGTGGATGTTGTTCAAACATATTGTTGATCATTTACTTCCCTCTCCTAACACGCTTTCCACAACTTGTTGCAGTGTGTGGTATTGTCACGTCGCTCACGCTGGCTGTACGTAGAAGTTGCGTATTCAGTTGGTTATACATTTATTACACGTACAGGACTGCCTGTGAAAACAAAAGTGTAGAGCATCAACTCTCAAACAGCATTTGAAAGCTTCCCACAGCATGCAGAATTCTGTCTTCATTGTGTGTTGCTAGCAAAATGACTCTCTGCATAGCAAGCCTAAACGTTCTTTACACCCATTAGCAGCTGAAGCTCTCCTAATAGTCAGTGTTGTTTTTTTCCTTATGCACTGTGATTAGTTGTTTTGTTGCCTTAGATAGCAGTTGTGCTAAACTTTTATTGCTCATGGCTCATTTATTGTTTTATTTTTCTTCTGTTTGCTTACTGAATAGATTTATTACCTTTGCATGAAATAATTCTTTTGTGATAAGTACTTATTTCCTCAGAGGCTTCTTCAGTTTTAAATTATTCTGCAGTTTTTGGTTTCTACTACTCGTATACAAAATGTTGCTGCCAATCTGCATGGCTTCTGAAAAAAAGGTGAAGCAGTAAGAAGTAGAAGAAACTCAGTAAGGAAAAAAACAACTTACAGAATAAGTTCTTGCTTTTTAGACCTTCATCTTTAAAGGGAACTTCCCTGAATGGCACTTTTCTCCGCGGGCGAAAAATTCTAGCGTATGTGATTCTTTGAGCTCCTCTGAAAATGTATACCATCAGAATGCTCAGTGTTCTGAGGAGCTCAGCTCACACATATTCCTCTAGATAAATAGATGGTCAGTTTTTCAAAAATAATTAAGCACTGCACAACTGTAGGTTATTCTCAGTTTAATAAGATTCGGTTATGAGCATGCGTCAAGCCTCTGCTCTGAAGCTGCTGAGACAGGTTAATGGTACAAAGGAAACAGCCATTTTGCAAAATGAAACAAAAAAAAAATCCAAATTCTAAGTAAAAATCTCATAGCAGTAGGGTAGGTGGTTCTTAAACGCTTTCACTGTGCAATCTGACACCTCACTAGGTAATGCTTACATTAGAAGAGGAGCTATTTAATGAGAGAGAGAGAGATTTCTACCGAGCACTCTAGAATTCAGACCAGCTGCCTTGTAACAGGTTTAACATTAGTAAGGCAGTTTTAAGGTTAGTTGTCAGGGTTTTAAGGTTTATCTACAAATAGTTCAACTGCAAATAAAGATATCATCTGAAGTACCTGGTAACGTTAATATTAACGTTAGGAATAGTCTTAGCATGCTGAAAAACAGAGGAGATAGGAACATATTCCCTAGCAACAATGCAGATATTGAGTTACGTGAGCAGTTGGATACCAGTCTTGTCACAGATATTACATTTCTCTGTATCACTGAACATCGGCTAATTAAAAAGTGCATTTAGCCAGAGAAATTATTTTTATGAATTCACAAATACGCTTTAAGCAAATACAAAGAAAAAGTAATACACTCTACCCCATCTGCTATATACTTATCAGCATTTATGTATATCAGCATTAAGATTATCCAGTGTTATTGTGTATGCCTTTTTTCAAAATATGTTCAGCTCATTAAAAATAGAGATCTAAATTCTCATCCTTCCTAGAACATGACCATGAGAAATAAATTCAAATGTTGATGAAAGAATTGTTTTGTTTAATTTCCAAAGAGCAGTATTTAATGTGACAGCACTCAATATACTGAATTCATTCATGGATGGAATTAAAGGAGCTTTTTATCTTTATATTGCTGCGGAAAGTAACTGCCACGTCCATTCCTATGGAAAAGTGATTCCTTTAGATAGTGATGATGGATTTCTTATCTTGTCCAAAAGGAAGAAGTAGGAACAGAATAGAATGATGACTCTTCTCTCCTACATCTACTGAGGTGTCTACAGCTGTGTGAAATTCTGCTTGAGAGCATACTTAAAATGTGTGTATGTGAACTTTAGAAGGTGGACGTAGAATGACTGCTGACTGCGGATCATGTAGACAGAGCTGTGTACATCATTCAATTTTATTTGATTCTGTTTCAGTTCTTAGTCTTCCAGTTTTCAGAAAAGCAGCTAGATCAAACTAGCCAGTGTTTGTGGTTTTTTTTTTTTCTTCAGGTATGTTTACTAATGTAAAGCTGCTTAAAACTTTACTGTCAAATAAAAATACTGTTTACATTGAAAATACAAAAAAAAACCAAAAACCCTCTTCTGATGAGTTTGTATTTTCCTGTTTGTAAAGTAGTAATTCAGTAGTAAAGCTGAGTGAGAAACTCTGTCCTCAAGGGTTTCCTTTGGGGTTTTCTCCCCCTTGCACCCTAAACCAGCAATAATCTGTTATGTGGGATGAATTCTTCAGTCCCAGAAGGGCCTGATAGGTGTTTGGAATCTGTATCAGAAATCAGGAAGTGGAGGTTTTGAATCTCCTCCTTGAGCATATTGTCCTGAACAGATGTTTGCTGTCTGTTGCCAGAAAGCCAAGCCAAGCCAAGCCATGCACCCATATGCAACGTGGCACAGCGCCGTGGAGAAAGCTGGAAGAGAGTCCCAGCCTCTCTCCAACCAGGCAGTGGCTGCTGGCAATAAGCTATCCTCTCCTGAAGACACTAGGAAAATGATGCAATTGCTCTTCACCCTTGGTCTTTCTGCTTTATTTCTAAGCACTGAGGTGCTCTCTTCAGCACAGCTCTCTTCAGCTGTTCTTGGCTCCCTTAGTTTCTTGAAATAGCACATTTGATGCATTCTGTCATCCATGACAACATACCTCAATTCCAGCTTTCCATTGGAGCTTAAGATGCTTTAAGTTAATACAGTAACAAATTAAAAGCTGGTACTGTACTCATTTACGTTTGCGCTGTGCTCCCTATGTACCTCTTCAGCTTCCCTTAACTTTTGTCAGCTATCGTGTCAAAACCGTCGCTGCGCACTGCTGGCTCTGACTTCTGCCCATCTACCAAATAATTTTGCTGACAATTCCCCCCACTATGGTTGCTGCCTTGCAAATATCTGCTCTGTGAAGACAAAAACGTTTTCACGTAGCTCTGCCGGTAGAGCTTGCCTCTCGCGCTGCCGCGTTAGTAGACTGCTTTTTGCGTAAGTTATTGGCTGAACCAAGTCTTACGTGATGTATTCAGAGAAACAAGACTAAGAAAGCAGAACCAAATAATTTAATGCAAAGAATTTAGCTTTTTATTTTCTGGGAAGGGAGGAGATCTTTTTTATTTATAAGCTAATTGTTTTCCTGGAATGTTTTTGCTGTACAAGACGCAAGATTGCTGGTAGGAGATCATTTGTGTTGTACATTTGAGCTGACCAGATACAATTACTGATTGGACATACAGAACTAACTCATTACATAGATCTTTGCTAAGGGGTTTTTAACTCTGAATTACCTCATAAATGCAAGACAGTCTCCAAATTCAACTTGGATTATACAGCTGTGTAAAAATTCTTAAAGGATGCACAGTCGCTGCATTGTTGCAGATAATAATTTCAAAAATTTATTCAGTCCTTTGAACTGTTCATGCATCACCACTCAGTGCAGTTTTTGTCCACTAAGCATCATGATTAATAGCAAAACTGTGAACTGTTATTTTCTTTTTACTTTTCTATTGTAAAAGATCATCCCTAAGTCTCTCCAAGTGTATAGTGCTTTTCTACTTTAAAGTTAAAATAAAAAAAAAACCAAACAAACCCACACCACAAACAAATAAACAAAAAATTCCCCAAACCAAAGCCTTGTTGTTTTCTAATAATTTCTTATCTCTTAAGCTGTTACCTGGCAGGTTTCGCATTGTTTAGCATTTTTAAATTAAATTTGAAACGTTTCCTTGATCTATGTAGAAATATTTATCCTTTCAATTTTTCAACTCTTTGAGTCAATAAGTTGCAATATTTCATGTAAGAAGAATCAAGACAGCACTGAGCTGTTTCCCTTCTAGACATCAGCTCACTGAATTTTTAGTCTTTCCTTATTTCATAGAAGGGAGCAGGATGGTGAGAAGCACTATAAAACACAGGACTGGAGATGCAGCTTTTGTGTGTGAGAGAATGATAGGTCAGCAAGAGGCAGACAGCACTGCGAGATGAAGGAAAATTGACAACTTCCACAAGCAAAGCCTGCAGCCCAAATGCACTGAAAGGAAAGGATTTCACCTTTGTCTTTCAATCTCTTTTTGATGGGGTTGAGCGCTGCAGAACATTTGTTCAGTGGAGGATACAGTCGAAAGAGTTTGTTGTCTCTTCACTGGGAGAACAAGGGAAGAAAAGGATGCTTTGAGGAATGCTTTTTCTTTGCCCAGAGGCTCTGTATTTGAAGTAACAGAGCTATATGTAAAATCAAAATGATTACAAACCATACCAATGTAAACAACTTTTTCCTCATTTCTTCCTGAGATTATCCTGTCTTTTACACTGTTTTGATTCATTTCAAGGTTATGCATCAGGCTTACATTTCAGATGCTATTTTATTTTTCATACTCTTTGTGTTTTTCTTTCTTTCAATTCATTTTTCTAGTCTCCATCAATGTTTAAATCTGTATAAAAATCTGAATCCTAATAAACAATAACACAGGGCCAAAACCAGAATTGCACATAATGAAATGCATTGGGAGGGTTTGCTGTTAGAAATATCATGGTAGGCTTTCATAGGTTCTTCTGTTTTACCTTTGCGCTGATCCAGGATAGTTTGGGTTTTTTTAAGTGTTCTTGATTGCAGAGGAAAAATAACTGCATTGTTGAAACAAACCAAGTGAGCATCTGCTGTAAGTTTTGGAGACTATTATTAACAAATGTTGCTACCTTTTACAAGCCAAGTTTAAAAAAAAAAAAAAGCATTAATACATGTTAGTAGTACTCCCGGAACTTACTCTGCACCAAAATTTTATTAATGCTAGAATTGCATGCTAGTGAATTACCAGAAGAAAAGCCTTTAGGGCAGAAAGATGTACCCATTTATGGTAGATTAATAAAATAGTGCAATGATTCATACCAGTCCCCAAAAGACTCCCAGTTACTTAAAAAGAGAGAATCACTGAGCTGGGAGAGACCCCTTGTTACCTTTGGTTCTAACTGGTACTCAAGGCAGGGTATAGTTGGTTCTGCGTTCACTCAGAATCTTGCATGGTTGTTCTGAGTAATTCCAAGGACAGAGGTTCCACAACTTTGCTGGACTCCTGTTCAAGTGTCAGGACGCCTTCATTGTGGAAAAATTTTTTTCTTATATTTAGTGAGAATTTCCCACACTACAACATGTGCTTGTTGCCTCTTGTCCTGTCTGTACACCTCTTCAGGAGGCATCTGGCTCCATCTCCTCCACATTCTCCCACTATGTAGTTGCAGATGGCAATAAGGGCTCTTCTTTGTCTCTTTTCTCCAGGCTGAACAGACAGCTCTTCTCCTCTCCTCATGTGCTGTGTGCTCCACTCAATTCACCACCTCTGCAGCCTTTTGCAGGACTTGTGCTGGGAGGCATAAAACAAGACGCAGCACTTGAAATGTGGTCTCACAAGTGGTGAATAGAGAAGGGTTCTGGCTATGTTCTTGCTAATTCAGCCCGGGATGCAGGTGGCCCTTTTTGCTTCAGGGGTACAATGCTGCCCCTGGTTCAAGTTGTCCACCAGCACTCTCAGGTCTTTTCTGCAAATTTGCTTTCTTTCCACCTGGCCCCACATCTGTGCCCCTTCTATGGGATTCTTCCATCCCAAACACAGGACTTTTCTTTCACAAGCTTCCAGGCTGTTGAGGTACTTCTGAATAGCAGCCCTGTGGCAGAGTGACCATTTTCCCCCAAACTGCTATTGCCTGAAGAGTTACTGCGTGCACTCTGTCCCGTCATCCAAGTTATTTTACACCTTCAACTCTCTAAGTGCATAGGAAACCTTAGCAGTAAGACTTAAAAATGGGAAGGAGCAGTATGATAAAAAAGATTGACATTTTTATTAATATTTATAAAAAATTATGTTAATATTGTCAGATATTGATGGTCAATGTATTTAAATAGATACCCAAATATAATGCTGCAAGAAGGCAGGAAATAAGATTCTGTATATATGAATTCATCTCCGCCTGGAGGGAGGTATTTAAGGTATCACATGTTTCTTCTTTGGCACTGTTTCAAAAACATTTTCTTCTTCTTCTAGGTAGTGTGTCTTATTAGAGTATCTGGTTCTTTCCAGGAAATGTGTACTTTTCCTTACCAGTGTAAATTAAATATCCTCTGAAAAGCCCAGAAAACCATTTTCTTTTTAAAGATCTTTGAAATCTGACCACAGCTGACTTAAACGAAAACCAGATAATAGATTTTTAAATACAAGAACTTCTGACATCACAATGTGATCACTCCTGTGATCCCTTTTCTAGGTCTTAGCTTAGCTGGTGCATATGCATCTCGGAGTTATCCCCCAGAAGTACTCAACATAGAACAGAGATTTTAAAGAGACAGTTTTACTGAATCAGTGTCTGAAAGATATATGTTATATTTACAATTAGGACAGTGATATTTTCCTTTATTTTTTTTATTGCTCATTTTCACTTTCTAGCTTGTAAACAGCCTCCTATATCCCTGAATTTTCCAGTAGTCTCTTAGTTCAGACCATCTTTTATTAACTTCAGCACTTCGGATAACATTGTACAAATACAATTTACAATTTATTGCTTTTTTTTTCCACAAATCTTTTACTTTGAATGAAATTGTACAGTTTATTTCAACTTTATGTTCATTGAATTCTACAGTTGCTTCTACTCATTTATCCAAGAAAATTGCAGATGCGAATCAGGATGTAATCAGTTAATTGACCTTGGCTTTCATCTAGTAGCAGAGATATTTAAATGTGGAGGTAGTTGGTTCTGTCCTTCACACGTTGGCCTTTAGTTCTCTTCACTAATAGCTTTGGTCATTTAATAACGTATTTTACAGCAAGGTCAGGCTAACAGGAGCTTTTATAGGCCAATATTTTACAGGGAATTGATGAACCAAAAACTGTAATTATGCATGTGAAATAATCCCTTGAATAATTAGTAATGATTAACTGGCTCTTATCGTTGAGACAGGTTATAAGGATTTTATATAAGAGGAGGGTAGCAATCAACTTGCCGAACTTACGGTAAGTAAAGGTTATATATTTCATAAAGCTTTACATTTACTGTCTTATATCTAGACTATAGGGTAAGTACAGTATTAATTGTCAATTTTGTAAATTGGTATCGTAATCTAAAAAATAGTGTGTTGACAGTGAGTAGTGCTGGCAGTACAGCAGTGAGCTTCAAAAAGTAGAGAGCCCATTGTCACTGCACCAAATTAAACAACAAGCGTTAACAGTGCTTGAAAATTGTAATCTGATTATTTTGTGCACAATTGTAATTCTTTTTAAACCAGTTTGATACTGTGCAATGGAACACAGTTACATAAGGTTTCCAAGTATCACCTTGTAACTTCAAACAGCATTGAGAACAATGAGTGAATATCAACAAAATTCAATGAAATCAATAACCCTCCCCCCAAAAAATGAACTACGAAAAGACCATGAAGAAGCCAGAAAATCTTTGTGAAAAGCACAACTATATTGTGGCTGAAATATGCATCGTGTCATTTCTGATTAAGCCCAAAATACATGTTCTAAAACTCTGCCTCCACTTGAGTCCTACCACACCTAGGAATGATGTACTGGAGATATGTAAGAGATTTGGGAGGAGGAGCTAAAAGTGCTCTTGAAAAGATAATTGAAATTGTAATTATGTCTAAAAAAATTATGTAAAATGGTTCAAGTTGAAGATAAATGTGTTTTAGGAAAAAAAATGTCATGTATCCAACAGAATATTTAGACAAATGACGGGGGTGGGGGGGAGGGGGGGAAGGAGATCAGCGGGAACTATGTTGATTTTCTGACTTTCCAAATAAAAGCAGAAGGCTGGATTCACAATGAAGATTTACATTTGCAAAATACTTTCTGGCACTTATGATACATCTCTTGGAAATAACTGACATAGGCCCAAATTCCCCGAACATCTTTTAGAACAAAAGTTAAAAATAATTCCTTTCTTATCCCAAGTATATTTTGAAAGTGTCAGTCTCTAAAGCATTCTGAGGTCTCTCTTAATCTTTCCTTCCAAATCTGTTTCATTTCATACAGAATATTTAAATTTTTATCAGAAAAGGGACTAGATCCCAGAGGTCGCATCTTTCAGGAGACTGATCTAATTAGCTGCTGTATTCAACTGTCCTCAGAGAGCTTTCTTCAGTTTTTTTTAATCCAACTGGCTTTCATGGGATGATTTTTCTAGATTTTTAAGCCTCAGACAGTGCAACATGTTTCCCTACCAGTTGGCTTCAGCTCATATCTAATCTACTCTCACAGGGGCTATTTACTAAAATAGTACCGTAAGGTAGCTACTGATTGTTTTGGTAAAATTGCTCTATAAACTGTCTTCCATTTCAGTCTCTACTTATTTTTAAGCATATTATGTACTTCTAGAATAATAAATATCAAATAAATGAATTAAGTCTATTTATAATTGCTTATGCAGTTCCCTTAAGAGTGCAAATTCACCTGGCACAAAATTAAAAAGAATAAATTTAATAAATGCTATACCTTTATTTGAATAAAAGTCAAAATAGTCTGTAACACTCATTCCAGAACATATATATTATTTTTACAGCACAGAATAATTCCTATTTTGTACGGTTAGTGCTGATTAAAAGGCATTCACCTCATTCAATTTAATAAAACTAGCTAATTTAAGAAAAGTCAGTGTATTAAAATTTACTGTACATGACAACTGTTCTCATTTCAGAATGCACCCTACCACCTCTATTTGATTAGATTTCTTATTATAAGTTCTGAAAAGGTTAATGAATACCTTAACAAACCACCTCAGGTTCTGTAATTGGGTGTAATAAGCAGATATGATGATGGGCTTCTTTGTTGATGTAATTGTAATGAGAGATCCTTGATGTGTTATAAAAACAACACAGTAAGAAGCATAAAGAAAAATAAGGTCTCCTAATTCCTGGTTTACAGATATGCTATAACAATTGTTTCATTTGTGAGCTGATGTAAACAGCTAACGAAGCTCTCTGCAGTTATATATTCTGTATCTGCAAGCACATACCTTGAAGGCAATTACTTTTCACTCCCATAAATGAAGACAGAAAATTTCTGTTACAAGAACAAAACTAGGTTCCAAAAAAAAAAAAAAGAAAAAAAAAAAGAAAAAGTGTCTCCTGAACTCTTCTTCTCTGAAACCCAATTGTCCTTTCAGTTTCTACTATGGGATTTCAGATTGCCTTCAAAGTCAATCTTTACCTTTTGCACTTGACTTTGCTTTTGTTAGGGTGAAAATGAGAGCTGGTCATCTTTGCCCATGCTAAGAATCCATTTTCTTGATCAGTCAGGGAACTTGTCTCTGAATCTAGTTTCAGTTTGCAGTACTCTTCCTTGAATACATGCAACGAATCATACAAAGGAGTACAGCTTGAAAAACACTAATACTTCTAGATGTCTACTGAGCTGTTTTAAGTGAAGTCTCACTGACTGATGTGTCCTAGCATTGCATTTGGTCATCTCATTCCTAATCATGTAGTGCCAAACATCTTATTTTTTTTAATGTTTTCTATTTCATGATCTTTCGACTCCAGCAGATGCTTTTGTTAATAGTTTCTAATTCTCTAGCTTTGCCTTTCTTGCACTACCGAACTTCATTCTCTGTTACATGAGTCCTCAAGGATATATAGTTCTTTTGTACGATATTCTGAGCTTTTTCTGCATTGATGAAACCTTCCAGCTTTTTTTTTTCATCAGCAGAGTTGGTGAGAACATTTGTTATATTTATTTTAAAAAATTCTCCTTAAGACTGAGGATGTTTTACAAGATGGATCTAGAACTGATCCTTGAGTAAGAAAATATTTTTAACCTTTTCGAAGCCCAGTTTTTTCTTTAATCACTCTTTTTTTTCCTTTCTAGTTCTAATAATTTCTTTATCTGCCTTACAATATTTTGCTAATATTTCCCTTGGGGCATCGCATTAAATACTTTACTGAAATATAGATCAATAGCAGCTACCATGTTTCCTTTGTCTCATATGGAAATAGTGTGGATTAATAATAGAAATGGCTTCATGGCAATAAACAGTGAAGGTAATTACAGTGAGAGAGAAATGGGAAACACATGCAAGGTGAATGGACTGAAGTAAATTATCGTATTGAACAATGGAATTTAGATACGAACCAAGTTTTTAACACTTTATTTCCAATTTAATTTCCTAGTTTTCATATCTGCATACCGAATTGACTATATGCTACCATGTAATGACTAATATAAACTTGGGGGGGAGACTATATATCTGAATGTTTGACAAATAGAACATGCAAATGTGAAATGAATTGCTGTAATGTAAGTGGGTAATCTAGGCAAGTTCTTTATTAGCCTACATGTGAGATCTTTCTTTAAGAAAATATTTAGTTGATCCTTACCCATAACCTATCTTCAAATAGCATTCAGTGTTTTGAATCTATTTTAGGGTTCTGGTACATCTTGAATTTTTAGCAAAAGAACACCAAAAAAATGAAGTTGTAGTTACTGCTCCACATTTATCTAAATGGCATGGCTATGTGAGTGGATAGCTTAATAACAACTGTAATATTTGTAGATATAGCCATCTTTACTCATACCTGATCAGAGAATGATTCAGGTTGGAAGGGATCTCTAGAGGACACCTTGTCACCTTGTCCAACTCCCTGCTCAAGGCCACCATGTCCAGATGGTTTTTGAAATATCTTCAAAGAGAGTCAGTCTACAAACTCTCTGGGCAACCTGTAGGTACAAGTAGGTAGAACTAATGCAAAAGAGTCTGCTACTGTGTACCTATGCGATTTGCATATAAATGTATAAACTTGCATTCATAAAGACTGCAGTTAGACAAAATAATTTTTCAAAGCCTAACTTTACAAGTCTGCAGAAGTGTTTTAAATTAAAATTTTCTTCTTAAGATTTAAAGAATGGTTATTTAGCATCATAGTTGCTTATATGTTATCAAAAGAACCTTTTAATTTAAATTTGGCATTTATCTATGCAGTTACAGAAAGGGAAAATTAAAACGTGAACATATATAAGATCTGTATTTGTTTCTTTCATACCTGTTGCCCCGACTGAGTCAAGCTCTAGGGGAAGAGTTTGACTGAAGTACCTTTACATTTATGCATTTAGTATAATACTGATTTTTATATATAGAATTTCTTAATTCATTCTACTGAAAGTCTCTTCCAAAGAAAATTCATTATTCATTGTTATATGTTTCCAGTACTGCCTAAGATACTCAGTCTTGTATGAAAAGGAGGACATGGGTTTGATGCAAAAAATTTGCATCTTATAAATTACAACAGAGTATGTTTTATCCATAATACTGTGTCTATCTTAAATCTGAGTGTTAAATACAATTTTAAGTAGGTAACACCGTCTTTCATCAGAGTGTGGAATGGCCTGAATAAATACAACTTACTCCTTCAGCAAGAGTACATTTTCATCTTGTATTCTCTTTAGTTGTAAAAAATATTTATACATAGTTTGGTTTTATATTAATATACACCCATTTCTGTCAACAGCTTCTCAGCTGGTGTAAATTGTGATTGTTCCCTAAGCCAGTGAACCCATGAATGCTTGCATCAGGTTGGCATGTCCTTGAATAATGTGCTAGTAGTTTGGAGTGACCATGTAGGGAAATCGTGTAAAAATGAATTTGAATGAGTCCTAGCCAAATGTTTTCAAATGGGCCTCTCAGGCTACAAAATAAATTTGCATTCCTAGTCTACAGTTTCGTACTATTACCAACAAAAATGCAACCATTTCATATCAATAAGTTATATGGAAGGAATACGCAATGTGAGAAAAAGAAGCAAGAAGCTGCATCTATCACCTTCCAATCCATCTGAATTTTAATGAAAACTGCTAGTTTATGATGATGAAAATGCGTAAGAAGCTAAATTCTTGCATTCTCATTTAGTGTTCCTTTTTTGTTTTTAAAACCAGCATAATCTCACAGGCGACTCAAAGTCCCTTGCAGATTGGTAAAAGAAGCCTTTTTCTCAAAATTAGATTTAGCCTTCATTTCTTTTCTATCTGGCATAGTATTGTTAAGCACAGCATATAAACATTATTTAAGAAACATGCTCACCAATTAATCGGCACCTATTTAAAAAATATTTTGGATTACAAAATTGAATTTGAATATGAAAAGTATATGCTGCTCTTCTGAGCTCCAGTCACTAAATCATCACCAGAAAAAAAGGCCTTATTGTGTCATGGTAGGTAGAAGTGACACACAAAGTGATGAACTAATTCACTCTACTGATGAGTCCTTTCAACTGAGTCAATAATAGAGATTATAACCTATCATAGTTGAAAACACATCAAACCTACTTAATCAGTTACCAGGAGATAAAAATTAAAAAAAAAAAAAGAAAAAAAAAAAAAAAGAAAACTCACTCAGTGTCTGCATTTGAGGAAATAACATTATTTGGCCACATACTTGCTTCATCATTCCTCTGGCTGATAGAAATCCAAGGAGTCAGGCGTGTGATTCGCTTCTGTGCAGAAGATTCATTTTTTTTCACATTTTGACTGTTGCCTTCCTAATTAGAGTGCTGAAGTAATTTATTTTAATGGGGGACCATACATTCCTTCTGTCCCCTGTACACTCCCTTCTCTGTTTACAAGGAGAATTTGAGCATGACATATTTTTCCTTGATGTTTAGCTGACACCTTACTGTAAAATACAGATGCTGTTTTTTGCGGTGAGACATATTGAGAGTAATAGCACAGCAGTAGCAAAATGATGCTAAGTATAATGGAAAGTTAATGGGAGGATACTCTGGCTACTGCTAGGCAAGCTCATGTCAGAGGGATTACAATAACCAGTATTATTTCTATTATCCAAGGCCTGCTATGATCTTCTGAGTGCAACTGTGCTTTAAAAATACGGATGGGATGTTGTATTGAAAAATTACTGTAATAGAGGACTACAGAGTTCAGCGTAATTTTGAATGATTACAGCACTGTTTCTATACTACTCTTAAGAATTGTGGCCCTACAAAGGTTTGTGACATCTCAGCATTGTATTTAGAGCAGGAGAGGATACATCAATCTTTCTCTGAAACGGCACGAGCAGAATATGTTTTACTGTTACTTACAATTTCCCGAAGAGTTTAAGGAAGATTGAAAGATGACAATAAAATGGTGACAATTCAGTTTAGGACAATGAAGTGCTTGCATTTCTCCCGTGTTTGTGTAGGTATTTTCTGTAGACAAAGAGTAGCCTTTTGATTTTCTAAATCTATTTGCTATCTTGCTTTATTCACTGATTACTTTCATTTGCACATCATCCCCTATCTGCTTAATAAATAAATAAGTAGACTTTAAGTGCATTCCTTTTCAGGTACTGTCAGTAAGCGATTTCAAAGCACTTCATGCTAGATTGGTTCTGTATATAAAAAAGGGTCTGTTACATAGGAACATTACTCTAGTTGACCAAGATGGTGAACCAAAAGCCATAGCCTGTCAATTTATTTCATTTGAGATTGAACAAATTTGTTTCAGCCGACCCACCTTAGTAATCCCATTATCCACCCCCAGATAAAGCAAAATTCATCTGAAAATGTAATAGATTCATATTTTGCTTTAAAAAGTGTACAGAATGAAGAAATGAGGGAAGTACTTATACTAAAAGGAAAAAAAAATAGGAAAAAAAGTATCTTTTAATAAAACACTGAAGTGCTTAGAAGCTAAAAAAGGATTGGAGTCTTGAAGGTGAAAGTTCACAGTCTCATCTTGGAGACTTGAAGGTGAAAGGTCATAGTCTAACTTTTCTCATCTCTAAAATAAAAAAAAAAAAATTACAATCTCTATTGAAGAAATATGTAAATTACTATGTTTCCTGTTGTTTTCCTCTTCTGTTGGCCCATTGTTGTATGCATTCCTAACAGCACATCTCAGATGCTCATCTAAACTCATCTGAACTTCTTCCTCTATAAAACTGTAAAGATCAGATACAAAAAGATAAAAAGTTAGTAAGGTACCTGAACTTAAAATTATTGAATGCCATGTGATTTAAACTAAGCTAATAAGACATTAACCAGCTGTAATCCTAAACGATGTCCTTGAAATGATAGTAATGAATTAACAGCAAGTAGTAGGAAGACTTTAATCTCTGTATTCACCTAGTTAGAGATTTTAGCCTTTGCTGTGATAGGGTCACACCATGAATTAGTGTCACTAGGTAGAGGTTATTATGTAAGCAAACATTGTGAAATGGCTCAATACGGTAGGATGTTGCTAACGTAAGATGTAACTTATTTACCTATGGAATAAAGATCTGGAGAGCTTTTCTTACTTCTTTCTGTCTTTGAATTACTAATGATAGTGGGCTTTAAACATAGACACCTGATCTTTCAGATTCCTAATAAGTTTTTATTCTTGTTCAAACTCTATGTCAATACCAATCTATGCAGTGTGTTCATTTCCAGTGTCCGCAATTCAAGACGCATGTTGAAAATATAGAGAAGCTCAGTGAGTTTAATAAAGACTGATTAAAGAGAAAGATTAAAGAGGAAACACAATTTATAGAGAAAACATTCAAGAATCTAAGTTTTGAAGTGTTTATCAAACACAAGATGTTGATCAGATTTTTCTGTAAATGTCAGTGTGGTAGAAAGTGCCTAACAGATGTGCCTTCAGTTTAGCAGAGAAAGGTTTAAAAATATGTAATAAATGTGTCTTATAAATGGAAGCTGTAGATCGACAAATTTAGAGCAGAGATGAGATAACATTACATAGTGATAATGAGTTAGCTATTGGAAAAATTTACAAAGATATTCTTTACTTTTAATCAGCTTTATAATTTTTCTGTAAAAAATGCTCTTTTGAAACAGAAATTCATTATTAGTATTGAGAAATCAACTTCTGCTGTTTAACACAATATTTTCTTGTCAAGTGAATATTGCACCTTCAGAAAGAGCGGTTGGTTAGTTGATAAAGTGATTGTTAATTGCTTGCTGTTTACAGATCCCAAAGTTAGGAAGGCAGGCCAGCAATTCTTTGGATATTCCCTTTTCTGTTTCTGTAGCCCTCAGCAGATTTTTCAGATATTAAAGGTTCCAAGACTGGCTTTTTAGAATAGGCTGCTCTAAAAAGTTTGATCTGCGAACTTAGATAATTCCAAATTATTCAAGTATTTCTATCTCTGTTCTTTATATTGGTATAAAGCCCAACTAAGCTAACTGTCTGATCATAATAGTTGTTTTCAATTCCAGTTTAGGGATGCTATTTTGATTTTTAGATCACAGAAGAGGTCCTGAAGCAGCCCCACTGGCTGTTGAGATCCTGAAATTAGTTCTTCCCTGCTAACCAAATGCACGGTAGTCCTTCCCAGAAGAATTTCCACTATATACCTTTAAGAATTGGTTTTGACATTAGACAAAGTGGATGCTTCTGTATATTTCTGATGTGCTTTTCCAAGAGACACCATAGCAAAGATACTCACTTTTAGAAGTGCACAGTTGTTGCATGCAGCTTCTATTTAGCTTTTTCCAGAATAAAGCCTTATTTACTTTCTTCTTCTGAGTAGATTTTCAGAAATAAGTCCCTAGTGTGACCTTGCTAATGGTTTGTTCCATAGTAGCTTTATCCAAAGATGTCTGATATGCATAATTCTTACTCTTGAAAATTAAGGTAACCATATACATTTCCAGATGATTCGGTATTTTCTGCTTTTCCCTTTTTGTCCTTCCTGAAGAATGTTGGTCAGTGTTTTTAGTTATAACTAATCCCACAGTTGTGCTGTCTCCTTTTTACATATGTTTGTGGTTTGCTGTTACTTTGTCCCACTGTGTAGGCATTAGCCCAGGCATCATAGAAGCAGCACTGGTTGACAACATGAATCGACTAAAGAGGGTCACATAAGCTGCCACTGGTTTTATGTTGCTGGAGTTTTATGCTTTAAAAAAAAAATAATCTACAGGCTTGGATTATTTTCAAAGCACTGTTCTAGGTTTCAAAAGCAAAAGTAGCATGTTGGTAAAAGTGGTACCTTTTCCTTGCTAATGCAAACTCTGCTACGGTCACTTGCACTTCACGTGCAAGTGCAGTGACTTTCACTTCAAGTGACTGTGCTACGGTCACTTCAGCACCAGCTTTTTTAAAGCATCCAAATTGTGATGCCATTTAGAAACTTTGGCTTTTGTAGAATGCAAGTGATTGCTCACTTCATAAACGTGTGTTTCAGTTTTTTTGGTTGCTTTTGAGTAGTGATCTGAAAGTCTTTTAGATAAAACATTTCATACTCGCCCTCCCTGAGTTAGCCATGCTGGTTAGATCTATCACTGCCTCTTAGGCTGTCTTATAAACAGTTAATATTAGGGGTAAGATTCTCAGCTACAGAAGTTGTTCACTCTCCAAGATCTTTAGTACTTGAGGTGACACTTTCAGGGGGCAGGCATGCTCTCTTCCTTGACCATTGTCCTATTTCAACTGAATTCAAGACATACAAATTCTTGCAAGTCTTGTGGCAATCAGTAGCTGTTTGGAAGACAGAGTATCAGCTCAGTCTACCCGTATTCCGCCACTTTTAGCAATGTTCTGGGCGGTCACCCTGTCATGCTTGAATAGATGTAGCTTGAATAGCTACAGCATGAGCTTCCAAGTACAGTGGTCTCACAAGACAGGTGGTGGGATCTATCCTCAGAGAATTAAGAATACAAGTGTAGGAAACAAGACCTCAGAACTTGTTCCCTGATATCTATGCCTATGTACTCTCTGTTCTGCTCGCTCACTGCTGCAAAAGATGTTTCTCTTTTGGTTATTTTCCTACAAGACAGAGTTAATTTGGAAAGCAAGAACAGGGGTTAGTTGGAAGACCTGAAAGAGTAGTTCTGCCCTACTTTAAAAAATGTCATGTCTATAAGGCTCTGAGTGTTTTGAAATCAAAAAGAAACTTGAGTACTTTTTTTTTTTAAACTGGATTATGAAAGCTCTGGGGGCGAATATCTTTCACCCTTCTCTGAGAAGAATTGTCACAGCTTTATAAAGCCCAATCAAGAGATAAATCAGTCTTCTCATGTAATAGGCTTTAGGTAGAAGGGACAAAATTCTGAAGGTGCCACACAAGTTTAACTGCATTTTCCAAAGTTCAAGCACATTATTTTTACTGTAATACTAGCTGGCATTATTAAAATACCAGAAGACATTGACTCTTAAATTGCTATTAAAATGATCTAGTGCATACTGTCCTCCCAAGTTCAAGGGTGCATTCTGGAGGTCATATTTCTTTTACAGGCTCATGAGTCTGTCAGGACTGTGAGGTTTCAATAAGTACACCCTACAGATGATCTGTATATGTTAAAGGTCTGTTAAACAATGCTGTGTTTGGGTCAGTGCGTCTGATATAAACTGTTAATATAGAACATAAATATGTTAGCCTATACTTACAATTTTTTTTTAATTTGATATACTGGTTGCATATAGAACTCGCATAAGTGTTCCAGCCATAATCTTTTGCATTTCCCACAAGCAAAGACAGGTATAGCCATATGTATTAGAACTTTATTAATATCTGTTTGAAAGACTATGAAACAGAGACTGAGTTTAAAATAGAGAAGTAATTAGAGCTTTGTGGAAACATCAGTTTTGTTTTGTAGTCGAGGTTGGAGGAAATGGAAGAAATATTGTAATTTTATACATCTTGTGACTGCTTGGTAAAAGGATGAAGCCTTCTAAAAGACTGAATGAGAAAAGAGTATGTCATAAAGTTCTTAAGTTGATAGAGAAGTTAATATCACTTTGGTCACATAGAACACCTTTTTTCTTTATTAAAATAAAAAGTCATGCCTCAAGGAATAAAAAGCTTTCCTATACTAAAAGAGGGAAATTGGAGGAAGGGGAGAGGTGACAATGTACTCTTGAAAAAATATAATTCTGAAAATAACTGAAGTGTCAACATAGTGAAGCTAAATGCATTTTATCCCTGTGTGAAAAGGTAGCTTTAAAGCTCGCCTTTAAGTGAGAAGAGATTAGGTCAAAGCAGATGCTTTATCACATGTGTACGACATTAAATAAGTCATTGACGGAGACTATATTTTCAAAATAAAGTGAAATTTGAAAGGATTCATAAATAACAATACAAGAAAAATACCTCTTACAATAAAGAAATCTAAGTCTGTTTCTTCAGTTTTTCCAAGAGGAAAGATGACTTCTGAAAAAATATCCTGAGGTGCACGCACAAAGATCTTGACATAAGTTCTAAACTCATAGATAAAGGCATAACAAGATTAGTGAGCAAATAGAAATACAAGAACTAAAACATTAATTTTTAATAGGGTCATTAAACATTCTAGCAAAATGGAAATGTAGAATGAACCATTTGATTCAGCAAGTCCACTCCCTTACAATTACAGGGATCCATATGCTCCGGTCAGGTTCAACTTCATGTATTAAGCTTGGAAGTGTGCAAAAGAAATCTTTCTTGAATGTTCCTGTACTGTGCAGGCTGAAAACCTTTATGTACTGAGTACTATAAATTTATAACTTATTTACAAGACTTAAACCTATTGTTTGCAACAGAAAGAGAATGGGAGAGATCAAGCGTATCACTACTGTGCTATGTAACAGCAGGGAATTTGGTAAGATACCCAGGTGATCGGAGGAAGTCAACCATGCTCCATGGTAAAGAAGAAAACAGATCTTGGTGTGGGAATGTGATGGAGTTTTGGATGCTTGAAATCAGACTTTTTTTTTTTTTTTTAAAAAAAAGATAAACTATACTTCTAACATGATTTTTAATCTATCAGTCTGAATTATTGGTTCTGTGCTATGCAGGAGGCTGAACTGGGTGATCATAAATGGATCTTCTCTGTCCGTAAAATTGATAGATGTATGGAATAAATGGTTAACTGTAGTGAGCTGTCAGAAATCCTAAAGAATAATATTGTAAAACACATTAGACAATACTATTTTTCAGTTATCTGAGACACTGTGAAGGGACTTAGGTTGGTATAGAACGATGACAGGAGTGGTGGGTCTCTTCCAGAAGAATACACAGGACAGAACAGTAATATTAGACTAATGGGACATCTTGTGCAAATCTTGAGACTTCCAGTGACAGCTCTGCAGGGAAAAAAAAAAGGCACTAAACACCTTTGTAACATCAAAATGAAAATGGAAAACTTTTCTTTATCAATGTTCTTCCTGAGACATTTGAAATATTTCCAAGACTTTTAAATGTTATTAACTGGTTGTGTTTTCATTCCCATTATATCATCATCTAAACTGTATCTAGAAAGTGGTTTAATCACAATTATTTTGACTAGTCGCTTTGCAATTATCTTTGCTATATTGACAAATTATGCTCTTTTGTCATAAGTGCTTCAAATAATTACAGCACTTGTCAGAATTCCCTAAATCAGATTATTTCACGAAGAAGAAAACTTAAAAAAAAAAAAAAATCTATATCTGGATCACATTGTATGTGATCACATTATATGTCCTTGATGTGACATCACGTCACTTCTGTCGAGGGGTGATAGTGTTACAGATAAAGAAGCCTATTTTACCAAAGGATTATGCCTGTCAGGGCTCGGGAGATTTTGTGTTGTCCAGAAGCTGATCGCAGCATTCTTTGTGTGAGTTTTGGGAGCTGAGGATAAGACTGGATGACAGGGCTATCACTATGAGTTTGCATCTTGCCCTAGTTTAATAGAAATGGACATCCAGGTTTTCTTTCCACTTGAAAATTCTGTATTTGATATTGTGAGTTACTACTTGAATCCTGAACAGCATGCCTGTGATAGACACATTACATTTTGTCCCCTTCTGGTTGTTAAACAAGCTTATAGGATGAAGCAAACGTTTGTCACTTCTTGTCAGCTCTGTGACGGTAGTGTGATGATGCTTCTCAAACCTGAGATATAGCTGTTTTGTGGCTTTCCATCTGCATCAAGGTTATTCAAAATTTAGAATCCTCCTACTATTTTGATAGATGGGACATTTAACATTTAGAACCTTTTTTTTTTTTTTTTTTTCCCCCCTAAACCTCAAGACTGAAGGAAATGGCATTTCACTGTTTTTAAATTTCTGTGATCAGATGCATACATGTGAAGCCAAGCAGTTCTGGAAAATTGGGAGTGTTCCAAACCAGCCTGCTTCATTTTGTAGGAGAAGGCTCATCTCTTTTCAGTGATATCTTTAGCTAAAGCCTAAATACAAGGGCTAAGACTGGTTTAAGCACAGCTGATCATTCAGTGCTGATAGCTCTCCATACCAGTTTGCTGCTCACCTATACAGGAGATCTGTTTTTTTAAATCCCATGGAAAAGTCTTCAGGACACACATATATCTTTGAATCTCAAGATTTTTAAAAATAAAATGTAAGTAAATCAACAAGTTTAACCCACTCTGGTTTACAGATCTGGCTGCTGTGAGGCCTCCTAGTACTTGAAGGAGCGGGCCAGCATAATCCAAGGGTCATAGAATCATAGAATACGAGGTTGGAAGGGACCTCAAGGATCATTTGGTCCAACCTTTCTTGGCAAAAGCACAGGCTGGACAATATGGCCCAGCACCCTGTCCAGCTGAATCTTAAACGTGTCCGATGTTGGGAAATCTACTGCTTCCTTGAGGAGATTATTCCAATAGGTGATTGTTCTCATTGTGAAAAATTTTCTTCTTGTGACGCATCAGAATTTCCCCAGGAGTAACTTGTACACATTACCCCTTGTCTTTTCCAAATGACTCCTTGCAATAAGGGAGTCTCCATCTTCTTTGTAGCCACCCTTGAAATACTGGAACATGGTGATAAGGTCTCCCCTAAGTCGTCTTTTCTCAAGGCTGAACAAACCCCATTCTCTCAGCTTTTCCTCCTATGTAGGAGGCAGGCTTCCCAGTCCTTTGATCATCTTTGGGGCCCTTCTTTGGACCGACTGGCTCTCTGTCCACATCTTTTTTGCACAGTGGGGACCAAAACTGAATACAGTATTCTAGGTGTGGCCTGACAAGCACTAAGTAGAGTGGGATAATGACTCCTTGATCTCTGCCGGTGATCGCCTTGTTGATGCAACCCAGCATCCTGCTGCCTTTCTTTGCCACAGCGGCACACTGTTCACTCATATTGAGCTGTTTGTCCACAAGGACCCCCAGGTCCCTTTCCGCAGAGCCGGTCCCCAGCTGGGTAGATCCCAGTCTGTGCTGCACTCCTGTTTTCTGAGGTGTAAGACCTTACACTCGTTCTTGTTGAACTTCATAAAATTCTTGTTAGCCCACTCCTCCAGCCTATCCAGCTCTTCCTGTAGAAGGCTCTCCCTTCCGAAGTGGATCAATGAGTAAGATCTATGGAAACTTGGGTATCATTTGTAACATGCAAGTATTTATATAGTTTACTTTTGGCAGTTTACCTTAAAGGAAAAAAAATGTAGTAATTAGAAATAGCTCTCTATGTACTCTATTTGGAGTTATCGTGCTCCTAGTCAACTTATGACATTATTCAAATTTATGGAAAACCTTAAGCAACACCTTAAGCATGGCATGCAACATACTACCCTGTCAGCCTAAGGGAAAGATTTTCTTTTCATTCTTCCAAAGTTTATTAAAAAGAATCCACAATGTTCTAATTAGGGTGTTTGTTATTTTCAGCAGCTGTTGAAAAGGTTTTAAAAACAGTAACTTTGTTTCGTAAGCATATATTTAGTTCTCTGACACTTTCCTAGCCTTAAATTACAATATAAAGTTTTAATATCTAAAATGGTTGCTAATGACAATTAAGGTTTCAGATGGGAAGTTAGTAGCAAAGGCAGCTGCGATGTAAATGCTCCAGGTAATAACAAAAATAAAAAGAGAAGAAATGGGAGAGTAAATGATCAGAACTGTGGTTTGATTTTGCTAATTATCTCCCATTAGCTCCCAAAGCCTGCAGTTAATTCTCAGCTTATAAATAACCTGGTGTATGTCTGTACAGGGACAAGTTCTTCCCATTGGTGTTTCTACTTGGTCATGAAGTTCTGGAGCTAATTAGAGACAAAAAAAAACCAACAAAATCTTCTCACCAATCAAGGGAATTCTCAAGTTTTTCCAGCCTGAACGTGAAACAAAATACTGGTCATTATCAATATTATTAATTAGATTCATTCTTCTTAAAATAATTTTCTCGTTTTAAAACAATAAAAAAAGAATTGTCTAGATGGTAAAAATGTGCTAGATGAGCTGTTTTGTGTGGAAGGATTATTTCTGACACAAAGGAAAAACGGTTGACTTTCAAGGGAAAAGACATTTGAAAGAACTTTAAGAAGCATCTTGTTAATATTTGAGGATAAAAGCTTGAGTTGTGCACCACTGTAATTCTAATATTGGGCATTGGTTTTGAGAACCCATTGAGGAAGCTCCGTGATGTACAAAACACCTGCCATTGAATTTGAACTCTTGCAGATATGTTTCATTCCTTGTTTGTTTTCTTGAGAAAAAGTATTGAATACTTGATAATTGAGCATGACAAATGATAACAGTAATTGTCAGGATTATGGTAGAATACCTGTGAGACTTCACATGAACAGCATATGGTGATCAGTTGCTTGGCATATTATTAAATGGTTTTGTTCTCTTCTACCTCAGTTTTGTACACCATTTGTTCACCTATTGAAATGGCTGCAATAACTTCAAGTGCTGTATTCTAAATCTTCATCTAGTATGTACATAGAAGTGTGACAGATCTCAAGTAGCTGTTGATGAAAAAACCGGTGATGTTTTAGTAAAATTCTGTTCAATTCAATGCTCTGGTAGTGGAGGTGTAATCTGTAGACTAACAAACCATGCTGTATGAAGACATCATTTTCATACTAATCTGTCTTTTTAAAAATCCTATGTATTCAGAAGGAAATATATTTATACTGTGTTATTTTAATGTTTTAAAGAGTTTGGACTGTAGATGATTTTTTTTTTTTTTTTTTTTATTTCTTGAGTATGGAAAGCTCATAAACTAGTGTGCTGCAATTGTGCAAGTTGTTTGGTTCAGATTGCAATCTCAATTTCCTTCCCAGTGATTCGCTGTCATTTTGTTTTGCCCCAGAGCAATGCAGTTAGAAAGAATTTCAGCCAAAGGGAGTGCATGTGACTTGAATGAGTGAGGATGGTGAGAGAGGCCTGGTAGGTTTATACATAATGTCCACTGCCAAAGTGGATGACAGTTAAAAGTGCTTTAGAGTTAACATAGTCAAGTCCTGAGGTCTCTTATTGCAGCACTTCTTGCACCCCTAAAGGGTAGCATCTCACTTTTGTGGGCATAGGACTTCCCCGTCCCCTTGCTATCAACTCTGTGTTCCTCCTCCTGACATAAAATGCCTAGTTCACCAGTCTTCCACCTCGTGTTCCGCTCATCCTTTCCCACTTGTGTGACAGCCCCTTTCCTTTCTTCTTAAACTTAACGCTCCTCCCATCTCAGAGGTCTCTATTCTTCTTTCCAACTCCCAATCTAATTCTCCAGCTCTTCTCATCAATTTAGTCATCCGTTCCTCATGTCCATGTCAGCCCTCCACACAACTCCTGCTCCGCTCCTACTCCAGCTCAATGAGATGCTGCCGCTTCCATCATATCTCACTCCTTCGCCCCCATTTCGTACTGTCACCTCCTGTTACCATATTACTAACGACTGTCGTGGCCAAAAGAGACTGCTCTTCTCAGAGAGCAAATCACGTATTAAAATATGAACCTAGTGGTGCTCGTTAGCTTGGGAAAGCACTGAACGCTACTCATTAAACTATGAGCAACTCTTATTTTTACAGTGATGATACATGTGGACAGGTTGGAAGTACTGAGAATTGTATTTCTGCCTTTGACCTCACTTCCCAAAGAAAGCGTAGCTTTGAAGTGCCTGAAAGTAGATGTAAAGACGGTAATATCCCAGAAGTGCAAAGAGTAGACTTATAGGGAATAAAAACCTCAGAGCTAAAGCTAAATTTGTTACTAGAGATGTCTGATTCAAATCTGTAAGTTGTTCAAGTTTCTATGAATCCTGATTTAATGCTTCTTTCACTGGGAGGAGCAAGGCACTGGGTAGGAGGATGGAAGCAAAGTGAAAAAAGACCACAGTGAAAAAGAGCAGCTGTGCTTAAGTCAAATGAAAGCCTCTAGTACTCCAGTCTCTGCCTTCTCTGAGTAAAACTTGACAATGAGACATCAGTGAAAAGCACTGCTGCATTATAATGTCATCTGATCCCAGACCTGTATTGTCTAAGTATGTGAAGTGAGATGTTTATAGTTGAAACTCTTGTCAATTCATTTAATTGACAAAATATTAGGATAGTGATTAGGGTGCTGAGGGCAACTAACTTTTCTCTGGACCCTGAGATTTCTCATTATAATGCAATTTTTAATATGATTTTCAGGAAGATTTGTGCAAATAAAATACCACAGTTCGCAGAAAATAAGCATAAAAGGGGAAAAGATTCCAGTGTCATTCACATTAAAAGTGGAATCTGATCCTTTGGTTGTTTTTTTTGGAATATTTGCAGTTCTAATGCTACTTTTTTTTTATGCAATGATTTAGAGGTCCTTTATGTATGAGCTGCTTTGCATTGACATTTTCTGCTACGCTTTAGACAAAAGCGCTCAGCACTTTGCTTGTGGATGCAGCAGCTGAGTAGGACTGTAGCCTACCTTCAGAGTCCAGTTTGCCCTTTCTTTGGAATCCTTAGTTATTTCTTCATTTTACAGAATTGGTTTCTAAAGGAATCTCTAAATGAGGAAAAGGGTAATCTGCTGTGAAAGATGAATATCAAGCATCTTCACAAAGTACTGTATGTAAACCAGAAAAACCCTAGGGCATCAAGATACTACTTGTCAATTTTATACTGTTTTACATGCCTGTTTATTTTTCCAAGTAAAGCAAAAAAAAAAAAAAAAAGAAAAAAAAATCCAAAAACCAAAAGCCCACATTTGTTACCTTAGCAACATGGTTATGTTATCTCCAGACTTCTGAACCGAATTCTCAAGACGCACATGCACTGTACTTCAGGTGAACCTCTACCACCCTGGGAACTTGATTTATAGTGTCAGCACATTTTATAGTGAATTTTTTGTCTACCTTTTTAAGCTTCATCCATCTCAGTTATCTTAGCTTTGTGGTTGACAAGAATTACATCTTGAAAACACAATTATCTTCATAAATTGATTGAGGAATTTTTATTAAATTACAGATTACAAGCTTTAATTAAAAAAAAACATATTTTGCAAACATGTGTATTTGATACAAAGAAACTAGTACGCTTTTTTTAAGAAAAAGACATGCTACCTGGTGTATCAAACAGTGGATAATAGACTGAGGACATAATTTGAAGACGTCCCTTGCCAAAGCTAATAAATAGTTTTGGCTGAAAGTACTGTATTGAATTAGAAAATGGCTAAAACAGAAAACAAAAAGTAGAAATAAATAGGCAATTTTCAGCATGGCAAAAGGTTAATGCTGTTGTCAAGAGACCTAAAATATATACTAGAAACAGCATTGCATAATAGGTTTACTACTCTTTTGGACACAGTAAGGTATCAGAGTTTGTGGGAAATGGCTTTCTTTGCAGTGCTACTGAAGACTAATAGGTCTCACTGAATATTTTTTTTTACAAACTTGATGAATAAGCTGTATGTGGACAATAAATTCCAGTTTTGATGAATTAAACATAGATTGTATGGCAGGAAAACAGTTCAGCTAGTCGTACCTGTCACTGGGCTTTGACTGTAATGCCTTGGAGGAAAGGCTTAGATATTATTAGTAAGGAACTGGTTCACATGCCATGGTGCTTTAAGTAAACCTAATATATATGAGTAATATATGTAAGTAATCAGAATGATTGAAAAAAAATGTTATACAATAACCCATTTCTTGCACTGTTCTACTCTTTCCTGGTCGCAGTTTCTTTTAAAAAATTAAGTAGATGTTACATAAAAAGAAAATAATTAGAGGGAGGGGAAACCTTAGAAGGAGGGAGGCAAGATTAGATAATTACCTTGTAAGACAGTGGAGTTATGTAGAAATTATTGAATAGCAGAGTGAAGTGTATAATGTTGTCGTGGTTTTGTTAGTGAGAGGGGGCCTAAGGTGGTAGCTTCTGTAGGAAACTGCTAGAAATCGCTCCCCTTTGTTCAGTGGACTTGGCCAGGCCTAGGGCAGACCCGCTGCTGGCCAAGGCTGAGCCGATTGGTAGCAGAATGTTCTGTGATAACGCCTCTGCGATAACGTATTTAAGAAGGGGAAAACAGAAAAAAAAAGGAGAGGGAAGAGAAGATGTGAAGAAGCTGAGCGGGGGCAGAGGTGCAGAGGGGGAGGCGCAGGCCTCATGGGCCTTGCAGGCCTCACCCTCTGGCCTCTCGCCAGGCAGCCGACTGAGACCAACTCGGCCCAGCCCGGCTGCAAGAAGTGGAGAGGAGATGAGAAGTGAATAAGATGTAAAAAGGATCCTGAGAGGCGTCTGCCAGCCTGTTGTGAGGAACGGCTGCAGACGCCAAGGTCAGTTCAGAAGGAGGGGGAGGAGTAATGCGGCTTCTGGCCAAGATTCCCCTGCAGCCTGTTTTCCCCTAAATTTCAAGAGAAATTTAAATGAAATTTAAAAGCAGGAAACTAAATATTTAAGGACAGAAGGTAAACACTACACTCCAAAAACCTGAATTTGATGAGAAGTCTCAAGACTCAAGGTTCCAGAGACAATTAGCGCTCTAGTGAACAATAAGAAAGCAATTACAGTGGGTAAACATTTCCTTAAAGGAGATAAAAGTTTGTACTTTTTAAGTTTAACCGTAATCATCAACTGCCTAAGGTTACAAATAATTTCCTTTCTACAGTCTATTCTGTCCAGGCAGATTTTCTTCCAAGTTAAAGCTTCAGTTACTGGGCACTGTAATAGGTGATACATAGATTCCATGGCTTACTGCTCTCCTGAGAGTAAAAATCATTGTTTAAATACGGACATGACAATACATGACACGGTAAGTGTGACAATGAAACAGTGATCTTCAGGGCTGAGTTGACTAAGTCTTTCATTTAAACTGTCATTACCTTTATTTTAGAAGAAGCTGTATGAACTAAAAAGAAAATTATTGTTGCTGACATTTCTTTTTCCATTGATGAATGAAAGTGTAAAGGCATACAAAAAAAAAACTACTTTGCAATAAGCTAAGCTCTTAAGTTATGAAATCTCTGTTTAACAGTGAGCAGGATAGTGTGGTGTAGGTAGCTCCACTTTTCTTCTGAGAGGAATGTACCTCACATTTACTACATGTAAGAGCTGAAATATAGGCAGTTACAGTGCATCACCTGGTGTATTGTAAATTCTTAGCCTGCTAATCCTTCTCAAAAAATCTGTGTATCTCAAGTCAAGATGCACACGTCGAAAATCGTATCTATTGCTCGTGTTAACTGCAACGTTGAGTTTTATGGAGTAAAAGATCATCTATATGACCAACTTGAAAATATATGTTGTACTATCTAGTAACAATATATTTTTCTCTGCTATCTAAACCCATATGCAATTTATATGTTACTGAAGTGTAATTAAGTATACATTTAACTAAGGAATCTGCAGGATTCTAGGCACTTTGTGACAGTTGCCAACACAGATGATAAACAAACCCACCTCCCACTGCAACAGACCAAAGCTCTAAAGAACAAATTGGAGTTATTTGTCAAAACATTCACATAACAATGTTTATTTGCCTAAGAGAAGCCAGATTTTTGACTGCAGGAGGATGCACAAAAATAAAGAGATCACATATAAACTTAATACATATTCTAAATAGTTTCCTCTCTGTGTTTTTGCAGTGTTTTGGGATATAGACTGTATTAGAAAGGGAATAGCATGTGTTTCTTGAAAATGTTCTCATATTTATTTATTATTTTTTAGCTTTTCAACAGCAAGAGTTAAATACTGTGTGCCACTGGAGCCCCTTTATAGCCCCTTTATTTATTTCACGTAAATGTGGGATAAATGGAGTGAGTAAACAATCAAACATTGTTTTTCTTTTACTTGGCATTTCCTATAGCTCTGGAACGTTATAGCGAACATATGCTTTTATGCAGTGGTAATGACATAAAAGTTGTGTTTGATTGCCTGTGCCCTTCACAAATCACAAAAACTTATTTCATAGTGCTCCATGCTATCAAAAAACGCAGCCATGCAGCACTGAAAATAAAACAACTTAATGTGAATAGGGACAGCATGCCGAAAATGTTCACGCTAAGAGGCTTGACTGCTGCTACTTAGATCACCTGAACCCCTTGATTAGAAGGCAAATTTGAAGAACAAGTAAACCTTGAAGGCCACAAAGATTTTTGAATATTGCCCTATATTAGGAATGAACCTAAACAACAAAATATTATGCTATTTTCCATCATTTTCTTGCTATAATAGGACCCAGGAATGTTTTCTCGCTCTGGCAAAATCATCAGTGAGTGTAACGTGGAGGGTGCTGTCATAGCAGAAGAGTGGCCCTGCATAGCTGTGTGTCTTTTAAGAGAGTCTGTTGACTAGAGAGTAAACTTGAGAAATAAATATAGAACTACTCTCCCCTTCAACATCTTTCCCTCACAGGAAATTTAAAAATGTTTTCTCCCCTATAAATATCCATCAGCTCTGAATTTGTCATTGATTCCTTTCTATCACGCAACTCACCTCTTGTGTGAGCTTTTGTACTTAGATTTTGAATGTATAGACAACAGAGTGCTAAATTCAGAAAGTACAAATATTGTTCATCTGCCTTTGTTGCTTCTGTGAAAAGAAAGCACTAACTGCTAATGATATGTAGCATCCTACAATGTGCCTCTGACCTGACATTATTCAGTGATTACAAATTAGGAAACCGTTGCTCATTCTGTTTGCCATTCTTGTTATGTTAATGCAATTTAATATTTGTTTGTATAGGATGACATTAAACATTCTGCATTTTGTCACTTGAGGGGACATGTCTGCAGTTGTAGGTGGTCCTGACTCCAGGCCAAATCTGTTATTTATGCATGGGGCAGTACTGACATAAAAAATTTATAACCTTCACAATAAAATTTCAAATACCATCCTATTTCCTGTTGTCTTCAGTTATACTATTATGTGTATTTAACAAGAACTTGGAAGCCACTGTGTGGTAAAGACACCTGGTTGTGCTCTTCCCTCTGGCTTGGTTCGGCAGTGGACAGCTGTGATTCAGATCTGTCCCAGCAGTCACCTGCTACACAGACTGTGCTGCTTGGGTCAAGCGCAGAAACGGTGAAGGCGTGCTTCACTGTGATTGCGGTCACAGCAGAGTAAATTGGGAACAATTTTCTTCCCAACTGAATTTGGAAAAAGGCACTCTTGGTCTTTGTTGGAATTTAAGTGTGCAAATAAAGAGAAGCACGGAGTAGCCCTTTACTACTGGCCACCACTTCAAAAGCTGATGACAGATGCCCTGTATAGAATGCAGTTATATTTTATATGCCTTATGCGCTGCTGACAGACATCTATTATATGTATAGATATTTTTAATTGATATTGAATACATTATTTTTAAAGTCATGAAGTTTGAAAAAGGAAAAAAAAATCCTACTTGTCCTTATGTAAAATGGTAGAAACTTCAGTTAAAATCTTCACTGCATGAATTAAGTGTTCTGTGAGATGAAATACATTTTTTGTTATTTATAACACATTTTCCATTAGTAGTATGGCAATATGAAAAATGCATTTGAGGCAAAAGAAATAGCATATCTTGGCACTGTGGCTTAAGCAGATTTCCTATTCATTGAACAGATAAATGAAGGTAGTAAAATATGCTACTGAAAGTGTTGTTTCAACTGCTACTCTATTACATTGTGATATCCACCACAGGGAATAGTCCATCACTGGTACTCACTATCAAATCCAGTTTCCAGCTGGGATGTTGTACCTGCTACATTCTGCAGTCCTGTTTTTTTTCAGTTGTATTTCTCTTTTATATGTAAAAATATGGTCAGATTATACAACTCAGAAGCAGTCATTTCTTTCACAGCTAGTGACAGATAATGGTCCTGTAACACAGAAAAGGTTACAATGACAAAATGGTATGCAAATATTTTTAAATGGAGGGATGTTAAGTATAAACAGTAAAGTTAAATTTCCTTGTGAGTGAGGACTGTACAGATTGGTGTTTTTCTCTTGTCCAGTAGCCATTGCAGATGCTGAGTTCAGTGGAATTTTCCCAGTTCCTACATTTTTTTAGTGTTTCTGGGAAAGTTTTTTATTTCATTAAAAAGGCACAGAAAGGAATGTTCTTTGGATCTTTCTTTCAGAATGTTGGCACAGCTTATATTGTAAATTATAATACTGAACAATAAACAGTTCAATAGAAAATCGCTTAATCTCTGCAGGAACAATAATGACAAAAGTGCACATATTTCCCTTTCATCTAAATATTAGATTGGCCAGTTTTTGTGTTTCACAAAGCTTGCCAGCTTGAAATTAATTTCCAAAATATTTTCAGTAAAAGGAATTGTGATGATGGAATCCCCAAGCCTCTGTTACTCTTTTGGATCTTGTTGAGCTCACCAGAAGTTTTGTAGAGATGATTCTGGGGTTTGCTCTGTTTGACATGTACATGTCAACAAACTCCATGTACAGCTGGAGTTTTGTGGAGTCAACCAAGGTGATCTGAGAGCTGTGGGAATACTCCTGTTGATTAAAACCTAACCTGAACTAGACATTCAGAAGGGATGGAGGACAGTTCACATAATGAAGGAGTAATGAAGGAGGACACAAAGCTCAATGAACCACTCATTTAATTTAAAAATGGATGCTAAGGAGGTAGCTTCAGCGGCATTGCAGCATCCACTAAAGCTTTGAGGCTTGTTCCTTGAATGTAATTACCACAAAATTTGTGTGGGGGCTGATTCTGTTCTCGTTGTAGAGATACGGAACTTCCACCTGAAAGCATCATTCCCCCTGCCACTCCCAGGGTACAGATAAAGCTTTCCAGGTTATTTTTAAGAATACGAGAACTGGGACAGGAAGGGGAACAGACTCAACAGCTGTCACACAGCAAGTGTGACACTCATTTGATGTCATCACAAGGAGACCCATTTATGTGTCATGTCACATCACTAACTATTGATAGATGCTTTGCAAATTGTGGCTCCATTCTGCGGTATTTCATTAGAAACAAACTATGAAGCTTAGCGCTGAGTGCCGTATCTAATGGCAATGTTCTGCGTGACCTGGTCATGAAAGTCCAGTCCAGGCATACACAGGCATCTGAACAACCCCAAACTGAAAACATGCATCACCTTTTTGATTACCAATCTACATTTTTGAACAAAAATTATTTTAAAGAAGACATTAAAAGCTCACCAACAAATGGTACCAAGTATAGTAGCTGAAAAACATACGTGAAAAGAAATTGTTTTAAAAAAAAAAAAAAGTAATAATGACCTGGAGCAAGTAGCAGATCCTACTTTTAATAGCTAGTAAAATATCTGTTCAGGAATATTCAGAAGAAAGTCTAAAGGTTGTGAAAATTGACCTACACCTTTCGCAATGTAAGAATGGAGAGGAAAGAAGCTTGCTTGAATGAGCTTGTGTAATATTTAATCTCCAAGCCTTGTCTACAACTTCATACCTAAAAGCTGTAAAACATACTGGATCATTAGGACCCCAGTGATCTCTTCAGTACCTGTGAGGTGAAAGCAGCTGTGGAAACTTCAGCACTCAGTGTGAGGCTGAGAGGAAGCTCCTGCTTTTCCCTCACGTCACTATAGGAAAGAAATGGCCGTTAGTAACCTAATGGGACTCCCTCACCTCTTGTTCAGTTTGCAAAGTTATTGTTCTAGAGGTGGCATTTATAGGCTGTTTGGAGACGTTCTGTCTCTTCTGCGTTGGCTAGCTGATGCTGCTGAAGCTGGGAAATCACAGAGGAACCACACAGATTCGATATTTCCTTAGAAACAATTTCACAGAAGTTAACTGTTAGGTATATTAAAAAAAAAAAAAACCTGAGAAGAGTGAAGATTTGGGCACCAATAGAAAATGTTGTATCTTTTCTGTAGAGAAGATTACATATATGTGTGTGTATGTATATTCATACATGTGCATATATATTATATATAAGTATGTGCAAAAATGAGACATGAAAGTTCAAGCCAAGCTGCTGAACACAATGGCCGTTATTGATTCAGGCTGAAAAGCAAAATAAACTCCTTTACTGACAGCCAGCAGAGCAGTGGGAACTGTTAGAGGTGATATTTCGACTAGAGTAGAAGTTGAGCCACATACATCGAGAAAGTTTGGGACCTGAGTGCAAAAAGTGGTACCAAGAAGCCTACACAAAAGACTGTAAGCTAAGGAAAAGCCAAATCTAGAAGTAGATAGTAAAGAAGCTTGGCAGCAAAACCAAGAAGTTGTAATATGACCTTGAAAACTACATGACGAGAGAGTTCCTTGGGTTGATGTGTCAGCTGGAATGAGGCAGGGAGCTGGGATCAGATAAAAAGTGTCGTTAACAGTAGGTTTCTAATATAATGCTAATCGTGTCCAATAGATGCTTGAATCAGGACTCAAGTTTCTTTTCCAAACAGAAACAATCTATAAGATCCTGAAAGGACATTCAAGACCATCATAGAGTGATAGAACACACTCGTTTGAATCCTTGCGTTTAAGTCAACCTTTAGTTCAGCTGCTGTTTCCTGGGTAGAAGCAGGGAGGGAAGGTGAAGGGAAAGAAGTTCAGTGAGAAGAATTACAAGCAGCACTCTCTGAAGTAAGTGTCCATGGGTAACACATTGAAGCATTTTGCAGTGTAAACAGAGCTTTAGTTACTTGACTTTTGAAATTCAGACTTTTTTTCATAGAGCATATGTGCTACGTGTAACCACGGTGAACGACATGATGTCTACAAGCTTTTAGCTTAATTTATACACTAAAAAGCTGAAAAAGCTAAAAAAAAAAAAAATCCATAAGGCTTTTTATTAATACTATTTCTGTACCAAGTGGTAGCATTAAACGACCAGAATAATTTATCAAGTGATTACTTTTCAGAATTGGATCAGAGGTTAAATTAAAATGTGCATTTTCATTTTCATTCAGCCCCTGCCCTGCTAGAGAAATTAAAAATACAACTTTTTAACTAGCAAAGCATTTGTTTGAAAGTCCCTTGAATGTAATTATCAGATGCAGTAGAGAGATTTCTCTTATAAACTGACATGCAGCACTGCTGTAGTGATAGGTCCTGGCAGCTCCTAATATTGCCTACGGGCACTAATGTTTACTGGTCTACACAAGGCCTCAGCTTTCACCCTCCCAGGACTATAAATCTAATTTCTGCTGGAAGGAGTACACTAATATGTTAGTTTTTGTCCAGCTTGAATTGCTTTTGTATTAACCTGGCAGACTACATGCGTGGAGGTTCTGAACCGGCCTTGAATCTGTCTCTGCCATGTAAAATATTGCTGGGTACAAATGTCTGCTTATTTAATGAGATGTAGGACAGGCCTTTCGTGTGCATGTACCTAAAGATATTACTGACATGAGTATGAAAAATATAGATATTAAACAGTAAAACCATAGACATGTTTCTCTAAATTTATTTTGGGCTGCATAGTTGAACTGCAAAATTTCAGATTAAGCTCTGAATTCCACTTCCCATAATTTTTTTTTAATATTCTGGATGTTCTAGCTTTAAGAAAGAGCTGAGGATTTTGTTGTACAGAATCAGACCATGAATGTATCTACTCTGTCATCTTCCTCTCAGGCATAAGTCAGAGTGCTAACCAAGGTGAAAGACTCAGACCTCATTAATACTGCATGATCCCATCCCTAATAAGAATTAGAGCCATCAATTTGATTCTCATCAGTCCTGCACAATTTGCCATGTCTCTTGAAATGGTTTTTTCCTTCTTTCTCACGCATGCAAAATTTCAGCTTTTTATTTCTATGTGTGTTTCTATTCCTCAGTTATAATCAGTGCTTGATCCTTCTCTTAATCTCTTTGGCATATGATAATTGTTCATTAAAATGTGCATTTGTAAGTTTGTAGATGATCCCAGGTATAACTAAAACAATACACTTTGTGGAAGAAATTATTATTTTATTCTACAATTTTAGTTGCTATGTTGTCTTAATTTGAATAACTTTATTTTGATGAACTATGACAAAAAGCATTTATCTTTGCAGTAACGGTTGTAGTAACAACCTGTAACAATGACAAATAAAGCAATTAAAATACCAGTAAGTTTTGAATATATAACCAAACATACCTACAGAGTACTACAGGTTTATTAAAAATTAAATCTTGCTTTGTAAGCTATTTTAGTTATGAAAGTAGTTATTAATAATATTTATATATAGGTTATTATACATATTTCTTTAGAATTTAAATTATTTTACTAGGCTGCAAGCACTTAGGGGAAATGAACTTT
The DNA here is from genome assembly GCF_036417535.1 of Chlamydotis macqueenii. Classification (NCBI taxonomy): domain Eukaryota; kingdom Metazoa; phylum Chordata; class Aves; order Otidiformes; family Otididae; genus Chlamydotis; species Chlamydotis macqueenii. The sequence goes on from NC_141566.1 coordinate 5,446,805, forward strand.
TACTGCTATGGTAACACAACATTTGTCTGAATATTATAAACTGACTGTGCAACTTGAGCACCAGAAATATTATACTACAAGTGTCAAATTAACATCTAACTTCTAGAACATTTGCATAGAATAGTCTTACTCTGACTAAATAACTGTCTGTCAGTAGTAGATCTGGAATAATAATAAAAAAAATTTCTTAGGCACAACAGAATATCAGCTTTTCATTAAAATCTTTTAATTAGAAATTGGACAGGAGTTTGAATTCTTAGCTTACCTTGGGACAGCTGTAACGTTCAAGAGGGGAGGGAAATAATTTGCTTCCCAAAAGGTGAAGATCAACTGTTTGCGTTATGCAAGTATACAATCTGAAAATAATTGCGTATGTTTTGAGTAAAATATTGTTTCATTATTCTTGAAATGACCTTTTTCAGTACTCATAGGTAATAGGACTGTAGTAACACACAAGTGGCTGGGGCTCATCTGTGGAGCACATCCCAGATTTGGCCAATTTCGAGTGCCCCATCCCCAGCAGCTGCTCAGGGCAGGTGCTAGTGGGTAAGAATACCGGCCCACAATGTATTTTTTACATATAACTAATATATATGTTTCTGTCTATGCTGGGGAAGACAGGACATTCAACTAGTAACTGGAGGATGAGGGATTCTCAATGTGCATTTTCATGTGCAGTGTGTATTTTGCTTTTCAAATATGAAGTTCCAGAAATGTGAAATGGAAAGTTATGCATCATCAGCCCATCTTCTGGCCTCCAGGTCTATATTCTGTAAAATCTTTGCTAACTGTTCTTAATACACATCCATTAACTTCATGTTAAAATCTCTCTTGAGTTTTGATATAGCTTACCTACTGCATCAACTGTCCATTTACTCCACAACTTCCATTTACTCTTCTCCTTAAAAATGCTTCAAGTTACACCAATGTGCCTGACTAAGCAAGTAGAAGGCTTGGCGGGTTAGAGTTTAAAATATTTTGACTACCTAGAGTTCAGACTTGTGTTTCTATATCAGGCAATTTTTCCATTGTTTGATATGTGCTTAAATAGGACTGTGACACCTGAATTTAAGAGCTAGCCTTTAAGAGCAACACAGGGGGGTTGTATGCATGTGATAAAATTTTATCAAATGCTTTATACAACTTCTGTAATAATTGCTTACTCCTACAAATTCACATTAGACTGTTGTCTTTCATCAACTACCAGGGACAAAGGAAATATTTTTTAGAAAGTCATAGGAAAAAAAAAAACATATTTGGGGATAATTTTAGGGATACTAAGTCTATGGAAGCATGCTTCAGCTAAATGCCTCTGGAGCTTTTTCTGTGGCACCTCTTGAACTTGATGTGAGTCAACTGTATTTGGTAAGTGATATATGCCTTAACAGATAATCCACTATTCAAATACACTCAAACATTTTTTTTTTCTTAGCAGTTCAACCCATCTCTACTTTTAATTAGTTTTATGATGAAAAACAGAAACTAAAATGGTTGCTACAGCAGAAAACCCACTTTTATGCTTGAATGGCCAGCTATAATGATTATGCAAAATTACGTACACTTCCTTTTTATTGCTTTAACTACAGCTCATACACTACTTTGCAGATATCTCAAGTTCTTTCATTTTCTATTTCTTTAAAGAAAACACAGCATTTTTATTTCTAGAAATCAGGCTGGTTTTTTTTCCCATTCACTCTTCCATTTGACAATATTTTTATGTTCTCAGTGATTTCTGTAAATCTGCCTTTTTCTCCAGCTTCACTTAATTTGACATAATCTTTACTGCAGCTATTGATTAGGTAAATGGGGAAAATAGTGTACCTAATTCTGAAAGCGCTATGACTTTTCCACATCATTTTTAAAAAAACTTAGCTTTGTCATGACCTTTGGACTTAGGTTGTTTACATGACACAGCCATATATTAACTGATAATATAGTGATATAGTGATATCACTATATTATATAGTGATAAGAATTCTACCTTCATTAGAATCTGTTGGGTTATAAATATGCTAGTGAATTCATTCCTAGAAAATGCTAAATACTCTCAGAAAACAGTGTGCACTGAAGGTCTTCCATATGGGACACTTGATCGGCATTAAAAAAAATAAAAAAATAAAAAATTCTGAAATTGAGTCTAAGATAAACATATACCAGATTTAAAACATTTGCTTTCCACCAGTCCATAAAAATTGGTATAAAATTGTAATGGGATAATAAAGTCCTCAACTTTCAAAAGAACTCTAGGCAATTTCTAAGGAATTGATGATCCTAATTCAGGAAATAAGGACACAGATATTGCCATTGTATGTCTCACATGGTCTGTCACAAAGATAACACAGCAGCTTCTTTTATGATAAATGTATTTTATTTCTTACATTTTAATTATATTAAACTGATAAATAAAAGCACTTGAATGAGATTTTTCTCTCTCCTCCTCCCAGAGCATTAAATCTTCACTTTTTATCCAAAGTATGGGTAGTCCGTTAAGGTGCATCCATAACTAAGTTAACTTGGTATTGTGAGTACTTAATTGTTTAGGGTTTCTTTGCTTTTAAGCCAATGGAGAGCAAACAAAGGGCACAGAGGGACTTCACATCCCTATATATGGTAGCAGTGAGTCTACTCTGTATTTTTAAGTGTATTTTTGCAGTGTAGGATTTGTCAGTCACTACACAGTCCTCTGCCAGTGGTGAAAGCTCTTCAGGCTGTTTCCAAGATTCTTAAATTGATTACTCAAGCGAAAGCTTCCGCCAGAATTCATGCTCTTGATTTTTTTAAAATGTGATATCTATTTAAAGCTGTTTGAACAGCTATACTCAAAAAGTCTTTGGAGGCAGAGACAAATCCTTAAGCACCAGTCATCTGATGATTTCTCAGTGCTCTGATACTTCTTAACAGCACTATGTAAACGGCTGAAAGCCATGGGGAAAGTGTCCTCTTTAGGAATCTTCCTATCTTTCTCTATCTTACTCTAAAGGAAGATACAATTTGAGATTTATATTTTATCTGACACCCAAAATGTCATATGAGCCAAATATCATTAGATGCAGAAAGGCGCATTGGCCATTCTGTAGGTCAGGGTCTCTGCCTCTCTGTTTAATTTGTTAGAATTTCCTATTCTAACCAAATCCATGTGATAGCATTTGCAAAAGCAGAAATGACAATGATACACCACATAGCAGTGCGTTACCACAGAGCTATATTACTTGTGAATATTCTTATATTGTTCTTGGTTATACCAAGATAATCAAGTTGAAGCACTGACATACTGTTTGTTGATACTAAAATACATTGTTAAAGCCTTCATCTCCTAGTCTGTTAATTTAACAAAAAAAAAAAACAAACAAACCTTTTCACTTTAAATTTAGGGTGGGAAGGGAACCATTTTAGAGCAGGAACTGGGTTTCATTAACTTTGGTAAACTCTTTAAGATACCACAGCAAGAGGTGCAAACCATACCTTATTAAGAACTTAGTGGCAATTTTCTATCTCAAGATAAATTATGCTTGCTTAACTTCCAGGTTGATCTCTACCACACCTCCTGATAAACAATCTTTTGAGATTTATTACTTCACATATGTTCAGTAGCCCAAGCAAATATGAGTGTACCAGAGTTCGTTCCATTTGCACATTTATGGCTGTCATTGCCTTTGATCAATTAATCAGAGTAATAAGAATCTGACAGGGTAGTTTATTGAATAGAATTGAGCTGAAAAGTCAGGAAAGTTGCAAGTCCACTGAAACTTGTTTGATAAAATCAGTCATTCTTTTGGAATTATGTAATTCCTATGGCACAGTGAAGTAAAAAATCTTTACCAAATATTGAGATCGTTCATGCTTTGATTGAGACTTGAAGGTGGTGTGCAGCAGTTGACAAGACTTAAGTACAAGGAATGACGAAGTTGGGTGAAATCAGAGCTATAAAAAGTGTAGCAAAACAAGGGAAGGAACACTCGTGTGTGGCGTATAAGTGCAGCTGTGAAGTGTTGAACAGCTTCCTGTTCAAGTGTTGTTGGGAATACAACAGTAACAGGAGTTGTTCAAAACATTGATCTCTCTGCCCATATCTTTCAAACAATTGTTTTTGAGTAGCTAGGGTTTCAGTGCAAGTGACACGTTTTCAATAGCATCTCAATAGAAAAAAATATTGTAACATAACACTAAATTATTCTGTTTATTTGAAATAAAACTGTTAGACACCATGGCTTTTATTTTTGATTGAAAAAATACATGTTAATTCTTTATGCCTTTGAGTTTTATGTCCATCAGAAAGTTATTTTTCAACCAAGTAACTTAGTGATCCTAGCTTTCCAGTACCAACTCTGGTAGCGACAGGAAGATCTGAGTTATCATCTCATTTCAGGGTCTCATATAAGAAAGGTCTTGTGGGTTGCTTCAAATTTTTTTTTGTGGTTGCTTTGAGTGCCAAGGCTTATTTTTTTCAAGCAGTTTTGTGCTTTGTACAAAAAAAAAAAAAATTACAGACTTGTAGAAACAAGGAGCCAAATTTAGGGATTCATTTAAAACTATTGATGATCGATGTTAATGTATGATAGATGGATGTATATATTGATGTTTATTCCAGTGAAACTGCCTGGATGAAAATGAATTGTGCTGGCTGGAGGGGCCTTTCAGGATTCAGGTCCAGAAATATAATCTTCTTTGAGGAAGAGCTCTACTGCCCAACCTGTCAAAACCCAGAGGGCAATTCCTGACCAGTTAGCCAGAAATTGCTTTTGAGCATCTTCTGCCCACCTCTACAACAGTTGTCTGGGAACACAGGGGTATGGGTACCCAGCCTCATCTGTACTACACTAGATTTTGAGTGAAACTAGTTGTTACATGTATGTCATATGATGAAGAAATACAACATAAGAATCATTAATACTGGCCCAGGTTGCCCAGAGAGGCTGTGGATGCCCCATCCCTGGAAACATTCAAGGCGAGGTTGGATGGGACTCTGAGCAACCTGATGTCGTTGGAGATGTCCCTGCTCCTTGCAGGGGGGTTGGACTGGATGGGCTTTGAGGGTCTCTTCCAACCCAAACCATTCTGTGATTCTATTAAAATACTCAGTCTGCTCTCAGAGACAGTGGACTCATCAGTGGGATGTTATTTGAGAATGGGATGAGGGGGAGGATCTCACAAGTGCTAAGCTGCTCTGCAAAATTAACCTAGCAAAGTATAGAATCACACTGCTTGATCCTACAGAGAAGCAATTGCCACTGACTTGAATTACAAAGAGTTAATATTTACATTCTTCACTGTTTTCAAATCTACTGTTAACATAAAAACTGATCTTAGATATTTTAACTTGTAATTCCTTTTCCTTTTGATAAACAATTGGCTTAATTTCCTATTAGAATATAAAAAAAAATGCCACATCTTCCCTTTGGTTTCTGGTGTTTTGCAATTTTTGGAGGGTCTAGGGAGGGTTGCCAAACATCATCAAGAACTATGAGTATGAATAATTTTTTTCCAGTTTAAAAGAACTTCATACAAACTGAAGTGATAATTAGGATGTTCTGCTGACATTTAGTGTCAGATTCACAGTGTGATAAATTGTATTTTCTAAATTTGCTGAGTTTTGTGTTCCTCATTTATTACACGCAAATGATTACTGCTATGCAGGATTACTTTTGACTTGGACAGGGGAATTTCTTATCAGATACAGAATTATTTCAGTAACGTTATCTGTAGCAGAAATGTAAGCAGTGGGAATTTTTGTCTCAGATATATTAGACTTTTGGTTCATGTAAGATATTCATTGAAGGAATTGATATCTTATTCTACGAAAACCAAGCAGGAAAGTAAGGCTCTTCCGGTTAATACTACCACACTTAGTTCAATTTTCTTCAGCTTTTTTGTATTCAGAAACATTGAATCATACATTTGTTATATATGATTATATATGTTCTTTAATCATAAGTACTTGATGCATGCACTTAACTCACTGAAGCTACTTTCATAAATTTCTTCTACTGAACCTGCATAAGAATAAGGACCAGGAATAAGTGATGAAAAATTAAACTAAAATCAGAATCTGTTATTCATCATCTCTTAGCTATAATGTTTCTCCGTTTGAAAGTTGTCTTAAAGTGCAATGCAAACTGAAATAGTGCTTATTTATTTTGCTGAAGTAATTTTACACTTGTAGTTGGTGATAAACGGCGAAACATTACTGAAGTTGATTAGGTACCGTGCTGATATTTTTCTCAATTTTCAGGGAAACATTAGCTTCATTTGCATCTTGTTGTTAAATGAGATAGGAAAGAAGTTCTACGAATTTATTTTCATGACATCATGGCAGAGTTAAGAATCTTTAAATAGCAAGGCATCCTATTAGACATGCACGGTTTTGAAATTAATTGTATGCGTTTTAAGGAGTGGGAAATATTTTACTAGCATTGCACTGCTCTTCTGTTACTGGATGTGTGTATAATCAGCTTTTTAATTTCTGCTTTCCACACCAAGCAATCACGAGTGCTTACGGAGCACACGCTGCTGTAGGAACTCATACCCGCAGCTGTACTGAAAGCAGGCTAGACTGGCCTGCCAGTATGAGCTAACTGGAGCAGTGTTATCTAACTAACAGGATAAATCTGTGAAACTTGGTCTCAAGTAGACTGCCAAATGGTTTTAAATAAGTGACTTATTGCTCTCTAGTTTTTAGCACATTTTTTTTTGTTAGAGCGAGGTGTCAGGTAACTCTTTAGCTTGAAAAGTCCAGTCTGCATCATGGAGGTGTTAGGAACAGTATTAAAGGTCAAAGTATAATAAGTGAGACTGTGGTTTCATAATAAATGATGAAATGTATGATCGACACCATTTTCCTGGTATTTGAGGAACATAATGTAGTTAGGGAATAAAATGAATTCATTGTAAAGCAAATAATACACATACACTATAATTCAGACTGAAAAGCTCTATTTACTCAATTGGAGGCAAGCTTTTCATAAAGCAGACGAATAATTTGTTACACTTGTTCTGCTAGCTGTTTATATGCCTTCTAGTATCCCATAGTCATTCTCAGACAACTATTTACAGGTTTATACAGAAAGAGATCAAATGCCTCCTTTAAAGTCACACAAGAAGACTAACAAAGCTAGGAATTTAACTGAGATCTGTAATAATTCTCTAGTTTTATATTTATTTAACATAATTTCCCAGCACTTCAGTTAGGACTGTTTGGCTGGGCGATAGCCAACGTCACGCCAGCTTTCCCAGCTTGACAAGATACCTGTATTTTACTGTTAATAGTAACAGTTAATGTTTCTTCCGCGATGACAGAGCCAAAGATGATCTTAAACTAGACTGTATCATAAAGTCACATACTTTTCACAGTGTCTTGATTATTTACAAGATATGATTAAATGTTATTTGATGTAGTTTTAAAATAAAAAGTTACAGTTTTGTCACTTATTTTTTCGCAGTGAATTTTCCAATGGACTTTTACATTGAATAACTTAAGCTACTTTTCCATACAATGGAGAAATACATTTTCTGAAGAGTTATATTTGCTTTCTCGCCTCCCAATTCAAGGCAAAATTATGAACTAAAGACGTAGAGGGAAGGGAATAAAAACTAAAATTCAAATGACTGTTGCTTTTTCCCACTTATTTTATGCCTGAGTAGAAAAACAAAAGAGCAATTCCCTCTTCTTTTGTTCTCATTTCTGAGATCTAGCAGTGGTAATATAGACACACTAGATATTCTTTCTACATTTGGGAAGATCTAAGCATATATTTTAGGTTGTAAAATCCTGTTGAAAAAGGTTTTCTCTCTGTTGAATCCTCTCTAAAAAATAAACCCAAAATCTAGTGACTTTTTTTCCTAGCCATGCTCTTTGTCTTTGGTATGTGAAGCTGGCAAAAAAAAAAAAAAAAAAGAATGGATGACGTTTGTGGATATTTTCACATCTGCTCTTATTTCAAGGAAACAAATAGTAAGTTCTAGGGCACACATTACTCCCCTAGAAATCAGCTGTGTTTCCAGTGTACCCTTCACAGCTCTTTGACCTTGCTGCTTTCCTGCACATAAAAGCCATACCGCCAGCTCTATGAGAAACAATCCGTCAATTTTACAGATGTTACAAACACTTCAATTCACTACGAAGTTAACAGTATCACAGTAAATCTCACCTTGCTGATTCTATTTTCAAATAATTGACTTAGGAACAAGTATTATTTGGCCCGGTCTATGTCCACGTCAGGCTGAGTAACTCCTCAGCACACAGCTTAGGGGAAAGGAGTGCTCCAGCGGATACCATAGCACGCTGTAACCTTGGGCCCTCCGCCATTTACCATCCAAGATGGAGAATTTTAGCTGAGTCACAGAGAAGATTGCAAAGCTTTATGGTGACTACCTTAGTCCTTGTGCCCATATTGATTTTTTTTTTTTTTTTCCCCACAATGGAAAAAGTTCCAGAATTGCAGGTAAGAACACTCACCCCAAGAAAAAAAAGCCCTACATCTTTGATCATTCTCCTAGAAAGCCCCTACAAGCTGAGAAAAATTGAAGGTAAGGATCCCACAACTTTTTAAATAAAGGGTGATTGTGTGCTTTAGACAGGGCATGCATAATGATGAATCACTCCAAAATTTGGTCTGCTGGCTGGGAGCTCAGCTCTTCCTAAACATAGATGATCTGAGTCCAGGCTAAAGGGGTCAACAATATGGGTGCAGGATACCAGGGACCATGAACAGTTGAGTAAGGGAGATTTTTTTAAACGACATCTGAGGTTAATGCTCCATTGACTTAGGAGTGCCTGCCTCTGCTAGGAAGCTTTCAGTGAAGTTCATAGATTAATTTCAGTGTGATTTATATCTAAGCACCTCAGCAGAAGACACAAACAATATTTGAATCTATTCCAAATTGAGGGATTTATGATGAAATGGTGAGATTTTAATGATGTCAGATTTCATAAATCTAGGGAATCCTGGTGTTATCAAATCAAAATTACAAGGGGAGAAAAATACCTGTCTCCTTAGTCATCACCGCCATCGCTTACTCTGAGCACTTTGACATAAAAAGAATGATAATTTTTGAGTGCTCGTTTTATCAATTAAGTGTCAGAAGTGCCATGTAGCTGCTTATTCAGTACATACAGATATAGTCATATCCAGTGTTCTGCAGCAAAACAGTAATAATTTATGAAGAGACTTTTTTTGTGAAAGATTTGTAATCAATTTACAGTTTTCTTAAAGTGAATACCTTATTTTTGATTGTATGCTAAATCACATTTGTGAATTTATTTGCCTATTACTCAAGCTGTAACCTTTGTTGAGAGCTTTCAACTAGGGTTGATATTTTTCACGTCAGTTTGGAGAAAAGGATTTTTGCATATATTAGGCTTCTAATCTCACAACGTCATGACAAAGTCTTACAATAAAATGTGAATTTTATCTTTAAATTGAGGGTGTCATCATCCCCCTCCCAAATAGTATTCTTTGCCTCATTAAGGGCAGTTCTTATTGGCTGGAACGTGGGTAGAAAGTAAACAAAACAGGCGTGGTGGTCACAGTAAAAATTACTTAATTAAAAAAATCACAATGTTTCTTGGAAAATGGAATTTTCTAGCTGTGCAAAAGCATTCTATCCAGGTCAGAAAATAACCTGCTTGTCCTAATGCTGGCAGTAATAGAATACAATTCATACATTTCACGTGGCAAGAACTTTGCTATGTTTTTTTAAAGACGCAATATTTTCTTAAAAGAGTTTCTGAATCTGTTGCTTAGAGGGATAGCAGCATTGGTTGGATTGTGTGTAAGAGAAGTGTACTTTTTTTTTTTTCCTATTCATTTTTCACAATACAAGTCAAACTTAATAGATAGGCTATCTCTAAATCTATTTGCTTCTCATTAGCATAAACCAAAGATTATTTATGCAATCATTTGTCATAAATATAGCAAAAAACTATAACTAGGAATTTTTTTTTTTTAATTATAATGCCGATCTTCAATCAAATTTGGTGGTGAAAGCTGCTACCTCAAGTCATTTTGCCACACTCTCATAGATTTGAAAGTTAAGGTAGAAACACGAGCTAGACTGGTTTTATCTCTTGCGCCATACCTTTCAGTACCATAAGTTAAATCTGGACATATCGGTTTAAAAAATGTACTTTAAGTGTACTTTTGGATCCATATTTTTTTTTATTCATGGCTAAATCACTTCGAAATCTTCATGCTTGAGGTTGGGGCAAATTGTTGTATAATTATGTTGCTTAAAATTTAGGATAAATTTGAGGAACTCTTTGCCTATCAATTTAAGTAATTTTCAGACATTAAAGATACTGAGTTATAATTATTTATTTCCAGAGTAAGACAGGAAAATATTATTTTCTGTCATCCGTAAAATTATTAAGCTGCTAACAAAAAGGGACTAAATTTGAGTCTGTTCAGGAACATGGAATAATGTAGGAAAACTGCATAGCATTTGTATGGATTTAGGGATAATTTCTTTGTGTGTGTTTGTGTGGATTATAAACCTCTGGACCTGCAGTTTACATGCCATCTCAGAGCATAAGCAGCTCTGATCCCAGAATCAGAATTGTCACTCCTATATATACTAGCGATATCAAAGACCAGCTTTGCCAGTCTCCTAAACATCCCATGAAGAAACCGTCCCACAAACATTTTGGTATTTCCAAAGCGAGGTGCAATGTCTATTCAGTTACGTTAATCTAGGGTTTACTTCCAGTTTTGCACATGCATTTTTAAAAAGTCTCGTATACTTCTTTTAAAAGCTATCACTGAAAGCATGGCACAGCAGATTTCTCTGTGACATATACTCAGTTTCCACTGTGTTACACTTTGTAGATTCTGAAAGGAACTAAGAAGACTTTATGTTGCAAACATTTCTACCACTACTGTAGTGATGCATTAAAGGGGAACAGATTTGTTCACATGCAAACTTAATGTAGTCTTTTCACAAAGTGTCCCCCATATGACCCCACATAAGAGTTCTTTTTTGTTTGGTTGGTTGGTTAGTTGGTTGTTTTTTTGTCATCATAGGACCTAAAAGTGGTGCTGTCTTCTGAGGGAGTCTTCATTTCAACCACGGCTTCCATTCCTTTAGGCTTTTGTCCGGAGCTCTGCCCTCCAGCTTGCTATGTGTTTGGCTTCGTGAGGAAGAGTTTCATAATCTCCTGTTCCTGTCTTACATATTTTTTTCTAACAAACCAATAATAAGAATAATTCTGGGAGTTTTGCCAGAAGTGACTTCCAGCTGTCAAATAAATCACAAAATATTTCTATTTTTCTTAAAGCCAAAGCCTCCAGATTCCTTGGAGCACAAACTCCTGGATGTCCACAGGGTGCTTAAAACTTTGAAACGTGCCTTCACAGAACTGAGAGTGTTTGCAAACCTCACTTCGTGTTTGCTCTGAATAATTGCAGTAGCTTTAGAAGAGTCCCAGACAAAATGGATCATGTTCATCTAATCTCCTTAAAGAACAAGGGAAAAGATCCAGATAATACTTCTCAACCGTACATGTTGTAAAGGTAGCGGCCACTATGAAAACGGAGAATTTTAGCTGAGTAAAAAATCTGACTTTCCTGTTTCCAGCATGGACAAATTAATGGTCAATCTCTACTGCAGTTTCCAGTACTTAGTGTACTGTTTTTAAACATGAAAATATGCTACTTAAAGTCTGTAGACTTACATAATACCTGTGATTTGATGTCACTTTTTTGCCACTTTCCAGATATTCTGTAAATTCCATACATGCTTTTTGATGCAGGAATTGCCTTTTCCACTTACTTTCAAAACAAAGTGTTCTGTTCCTGTGCTATGGATACACAGCCTGCAAACTCGTTTAATGTAGCGAGTGTTAACTGTTATTTCCCTTGAGTCAGCAGTTGTCTATGCTCACTCACTACGTAATCACTGTTTCTCTTATTTCTCAGCAAAAATAACTCAAAGCATGAAATAGCAGGGAAGCTCTGTCACAGTAAAATCCATGCAAAAACTTTCACAGATGAGCATCATTCCTAGGGTAAATATTATGAGAAATAAAAATTAAATAGGCTATAATGTGCAAGAAGATAGAGTAATGAACCTAATCTTAGATTCCTGTGCCGTCATGTCTAAAACACTTTGAAGAGTTTGATCGCATTGTGGATGGAACAGAGCAGTTTTTAATCACTGTCTGATTTGCCAAATTTTGGCAGATCTGTAGAATTGTACAAGAACAACTTGTGGAATGAACTTTCTAGTTTTAGAGAGCAAGACTGATATGACTGTTTCAGTCTTGTGCAAAATTTTAGAAGAGTAATTTTAATATAATCCATCTGTTGCACAGACCTAGACTAATCAAGATTTTAATTAAAAGTTTTAATCGATTTGTATTGAAATTATTATGAGGATGAAGGAAACAAATAATGTTGTTAATTTTTTCCTTTCTTTAACTAAAATTCTTACTAAAGCTGGCTTTTATTAATATACAACAAGTAAATTAGTTGCATAAGAGGTATTACTAAATATTTGAAATAAGGAAGCCTTTAAAACTGTGATTTGATGAATATTGCTCCTGATTTTTGTTTTGATTCCTATTTTCTTTCCCAGATAAGAAGGTAGTTATTCGTGCACTGTAGAAAAGGGATTAGGAGAACTATGAAGTTTACTTATTTATAGTCGCTTCCACAGTTTTTACAATTACTGAGCAATGCTTTGAAAACCTCTGTGTATAATTCACAAACTCACTGAATTTCTACCGTTAGTTTATTTTCTGGGTACTGGAAGCTGTGAATTTAAACTCCTTTTTTAATAATACACTTTGCAAATTTAATAATAAATAATATAATAGCTTGCCAAAGCATATGGGACACGATATTGCCATACTAAACAAATTAGATCATATATAAAAAAATCTGTTTATGGAATTTTTTTGTCAAATGAAAGAATGTTTTGTCTGCTACCATAATAATGCCTTTTTATGTTGAGATAAATATCAGAGCAGATATATATTTTCCTCAAAGTTATTTTGTTTAATTTTTCTAGATACTTCATAATAAGTAAGAAATTGTACTCAGGATAAATGTATAAATCATTTTTCTAACCCTGTTAACGGTTTGGTAAGTTTGAAATCTAAACTTTCTTTTAAGTGAAATAGTTATTTATTTCAGTGTTTGCTGCTCTCATTGGTGTAAAGAGGATCTTGCTCAGCTGTAGATCTTGGGCAAAAGCTAAATCAAGTCTTCCTTCTTTCCTCAGTCTTATAAAGTAAGGTATCGTGTTGATGTCCTGCCCTTTACGGTAATATTTGTTTCAACAGCTGAAATAAAAGCATTTGAAACCTGGAATCTAATGATGATAGGGATGCAAACTGTATTGCACAGTACAGTAACTGTTGTATTCACAATAGCAGAAAGTGAGGGCTATAAGTGCCTCTTTGATTTCTTTTGAGTTTCTGTTAAACTATAGAAAATAACGCATTCTCCTGCAGTTTCCTGAATTGTGTTCACCATATCTGTGAAAGAATAACCTACTCCTAGTAGTTTTACTATCTTTATTGTTTCCTTAGATTTACTGCTCATGCTGTGAAATATAAATTCCATTTACCTCTTGCAGAAGTCTCTTTTGTGTATTTCTAAGTGATTCTATTGATTTAATTGACAAAAGGGAATGATCAGCAGGGCTTCGGCTTGGTAAGAATAATTCCTTAGAGAAATCATATTTTAGTGAGTTTTGAAGTGTCGAGGGGCTTGTTTGGTTTCTTTCCTGGAGGCCAGGACCTCATTTTCTTGATACCTAAATAGCTCAGCAGCTGGGATCCTTGCTATGGTATTGCACGAGTGAAGTTGAGGATATCAGTGGCTGTTACTTGCTAATCCTATAGGCCAATTGTGAAATTAAAAATATATTTTAGTCTTTAATTTTTACACCTAAAACAGCCTTAGAAAATTCAGGTACTCAATTACTTTAAAATACATCCTATTTGCAAAGTTTAGCATACAATAAAAACTTGAGTAATAGATAAATTAGACCCATCTAAACCCAAAAGTTTCTAGTATCTCTATCATAATGCTACAAATTGCTAATTTTCATGCTTACTGCCAGACTTGCAGTTTGGAAAATAAGCAGAAACAAACTTTGTCAAAACTTTGGAGAAAGAAGGTAAATTACAAAACTGAAAACCCTTTCCCAAAAATATACTGCTTTAGGCAATCTCTGCTTTAAGCATCAGAGTTGTTATGTGAAAGTAGTTTTGGAAACTGAGGGAACAGGTGGTCACCAGGGTCCAAAGAGTACAAAACATTTAAGACCTTAGGGATTGAAATTCATTCCTTAAATTGTATTTTGAAGCAACGTGGAAGCCATTGAAAAATCTCAGGTTGTATTTTCCACTGCTCTACCTTTCTATAAGCTGTTAAAATGCATTAAATAAGGAAAACACAAGGCAACCGTAGTGAACAACATACAGAAAACAATTTGATATCTCTGTTACCTAGTGCAGGAGTATCTATTGCAAAATATGATGTAGCTTTACATCCATCAGATTAATATTCCAATATTTAAAAAATCCTTTTACTGAAGCATGTGTAATCTTACTCTTTGGAAATTTGGACATGATCCTTTGTTTCTGTTTGCAGCACTTTCAAATTATTTTGACTGTTTCTAACTTAAATGTCTAATATCTGACACAGGTTTCTCATTATTAGAACAACCTCAAAAAAAATTTAAAATTTTCCTGTATCCTACTATAGTTCCAATATCTGTTCCTCTGTGTCTCATATGTCTCTTGTACTTCCTACCAAAATCTTTCTTTTATTTCTGCCTGTGAAATCATTCCGGGTACCAGCATTTTAAACAAAGCTGGGTGATAGTATTGTTAAGCTAGAACGGCTTTGTGGCTGCTGTCAAGCTGGTTTTTGACCTTTGAAATATTGGCTGCAGTAATGTGTTTGGGAAAGCTATATGGTTCCCTTAAGAATTTGCAATTTTCATAAAATTAATAGCGTTCTGACCATTAATCAGTTTCAAGCTCACGTGGATGCATTGGTCAGAATTAGGCAGAGAAATGCTGTTGTCTGGAATTTTTAGGCTTTGAGTGGATCATTGTTAGCAAAATTATTTAATGAGTTTTCAAATAAAAACAGTTTTGATTTGGAATTTTATTTTTTTGGGGGAAGACAGGAAGTGGAGAGAAGGGAGCGTTGTTGTTATGATGGGTGAGATTTGATAATTTTTTATTCTCTAATGTCTTGAGACTTAAATTCTGCTTTTATATCATGTAGTCTGTTTTGTCTCAGACTGGACAATTGTCTTAGTGATTTGGTGAAGGAGATAAAGCATGTGAAGTAGCTGCAAGTCACTTCAGGTTACACTTGAATGGCCGATGTGTGTTAAGTAAGCACAGTAGGTATGCTGTGTTCTGCTATATGGAAAATCAATTTGGAAAGAGAAAAAGTTATTTGAATTTAGACACAGTTCAACAAAAATTATTCAGAATAGCTTGTCAAGAAAGACAGATCCAAACAGTACAACTAAGAATATTTAATTCTGTAGGTTCCATATGTTCAGGATATCCCAGACATAGCTGCCAGTTATGTACTACACCACAACCTTCACCATAACCTGCCTCAGCCACTGGACATCCTGCGAGACATTGTGTTCCCAATGGCCGTCGAATTATAGTTTATAGCATTTTGTTTGCAGTTTGGTTTAATCTAGTAGTCATGATATTCTGACTGCTGTGCAACCATAAGGAAAGGAAAATCCTATCAGCACCCACTTTAAATTAATTTGCATTTTGTGATTTTTTACAAAGCATAATGTCTTTTTCTGAGTCACTTTTAGTGTGATGATTGCCATTAGAATAGCTGGCTGGTGTTAATTATTACACTGTGTAGAATGAGAATTCTTCATCCCTGCCTTTGGGACAGCACTTGCAATTCCCTCAGCGGTGCCAGCTGCAAAGTACCAGTGACCAGCACTGAGTAAAGCTTCATTTTTCGCTTTCTAATGTCAATTTTTTTTAAGGATCTTTTAAGCTGGGGTGGAGGAGGGGTTCGTTTTGTAGATTTTACTTTTACAAATGTGGCTAAGACCTAACTGTTTTCATGCAGCATTTGTCCTCTGCTCTCTAAAATCCTGTTGTTAGTAAATGAAATATAAGAAAAGAGTGAGATCCTGGAGCGTGATAACTACCTTGTAATTCTACTACTCACCAAAGAAATGCTTTTAGAAATTGTGAAACATCACATTTATTTCACTCAGACCTGGAATCAAATAGCCATTCATTAAATACACTGATGCTACCATATTTACAGAAAAAGAAATGTATCCTCATTTTATTCTTATTAGAAACAACCTATAGATAGATTTATTATGTTCTGGTCTAGGTTTTTCTCATGTATCTTAGAAATAAAGGCTATATGAAAGGACAAGGGCTGGGAAAGAACATCAGAAGAGGCCATGAATTTCTGTTACAACAGATGCTGTATTTTTAATGAGGAAACTTAATTTCAGATATTTTTAGCATATGAAGAAGCGCAGTATCCCCACAGCAAGACTTGAGGCTGTAAGTAGAAATTTTATCCTTAACTGGTGTAAGAAAAAAAATATTTCTTATTGTCATTAATATAATAGGTAAGAAAGAAAAAGCGATTTTCAGAATGTATAAATCCAACTATTAGATAAACAAGGACCCTACTTGTCTCATTAAGTATTTGGAGGTTGTAAATCAAAGAAAGCTTGAAAGATACTTCTCTAATACTTGAAGAAATGTGCTAAATATACTGAGGCCTGAAACAAATAACAGAAAATGGTTTTTAGAAAGATGTACAGCTATTACATATTGTTTTGAAAGTTGGTTACTTATCTGCCTTCTGGCTTTGACTTAAGATGAGGATTTTTTTGGCGATGTCACTTCTCATCTGCTTTCTTTATCGGAAGTAACCACTCTGTACAAGGTATGATCTACTATTGACAAACCCTTTATAGAGATATAAAGATGCCTATACTTGGCCTTACACTGCTTACTCTTACCATCTGAAACACAAAGAAAAAAAAAATTTATTTCAAGATCTGTCTTCATTTGTATTCCTGGACATAGTATTCAAAAATCCATCCTTGAGGGAATTCAAAAAATTTTGACCTATCCTTAAAATACACACATAGCTTTTCTGGATGCAATAAAAAAAAAAAAAAAAAATCTCATATTCAGTTGAATCAACCCCTTCCATATTAGGTTGAAGTCCCATCTCTTCAAAGCAGAAGTTAAAAGTGGGTTTGTTTTTTTTTTTTTTTTTCCTGTCTGTCACGCAATATTGCTGTGTTTGGAAAGCTGCATGGTCTGCATTCTGTCCAGGGAAAAGTGAAATAAAGAATAGACTGGAGAGCTGGTTTTGCTGCATATGCATGACAATGTCAAGAATTATGAGCAGTTTCTATTTTTCTTTCATATTCTCTCTTATCCCAAAGGTATCTGAAAATGGTATTGTAACTAAACAAGCAGCATTGTTTTCTGTTGTTGCATTGAACCTTCAAACCATGATAATATTTTTCTTGATCTTGAGTTTAGAAGCCTTGATACCATTTCTGTAGCATTTTGAAATATAACTATTGGATATATCTTTAGATTTTTACAGCGATTTACAATCACCTTCATTCAGACAGGAATATCACTAAAATTCTTTGCACTTTGCCCATCATTAAGAACTTCAGAGTCTATCTGAATTCCTGTTTTGTCCTCTCTTGGGAACTTTCTGTTTGTCATCACAATCTCTAAAAGAGTGCTTGTGTTATCAGGTCTTCATGCAACACCACCAGCATATCTAAGAATTTTGTTTAGAGGTTCAGGGTTTTTGAGTATCATTTCCCATAATATAACCTTATACCACAAGTAAATACCATCCACGTGAGCAGCTTAAGGTATTTGCTGTCCTCAATTACAATGTGTGAAACACAAGATCTCATGCAATAATGTTTACATATTTAAAAGTATAATCTTGGATTTTAATTCATTTTACCATAGTTACATAATTTAAGAAATAATTTTTGGCCAGTCAAGTATTTCAAACTTTAT
The DNA here is from genome assembly GCF_036417535.1 of Chlamydotis macqueenii. Classification (NCBI taxonomy): domain Eukaryota; kingdom Metazoa; phylum Chordata; class Aves; order Otidiformes; family Otididae; genus Chlamydotis; species Chlamydotis macqueenii. Next base: position 5,464,836 of record NC_141566.1, read on the forward strand.
AGCAACTATATTCCTGCTTAATTTGGGCTATTTCCGTAGTATATATTGGGTGGAGTTTCATTAATCCTTCAAAAACTGTCTAAAATATTTGGACATTTTCCTTTTAGTCTGTTTTCCCATTTCTTTTCTTAATGAAGTAGATGAATGGCAGCTCCACATCTTGGCAAACTCCTAGTGAAAAATGAAAACACAAAATGGAAACATTTCATTACACTGGAAAAATAGATATCGTAAGATAAACAGGTGTGAGCACAGAGCACATACACTTGCAAATCCATGCTTAGAGAGATGCCTTCCCTCCATACCCAGTTTCGATAGCTGGATTGCAGTCAAGTGTTCTTGTTCAACCATATTTTTCTTGGGTCCTCATGTTTCTGATATTTTAAATCTATGTAATCAGATCACATTGGAGGCTATTCTTTTGAAAAGTAGCTGCCTTAAACACGCTATGTATAAACGCTGGTCATTTGCTGTACAATGGTTCTTGATATGGTACCTACGCTTTGAAGAAACCCAGTAATTGCAACATCAGTCATAGTGAAATTCAGTGCTTTTAGACCTTGATGTTGCTGAAGCAAATAAAGTAAAAGCAAAATTATATTACAATACCCTTCAATCCCACATTATCCTGTAGTAAATGTAGGTTGTTTTCTTGCTGTGTTTTAAAGAGCAGATGTCTATTTACATAATGTTAAGATTTACTTAGGGTTCGAGAAAGGGAAATTACATCTGTTTTACAGTGTGAGTAATATATGTGTAAAGGATTAGATAAAACAATCCAAACTAGCCTATGATTTACACCTTATTTCTAACCAATTCTTTGTACTTGAAACAATATCCTGAATGCAAAACAGTATAGCTAATTTTCAGTGGAGTGCATAAAAGTGTACCTCATCCATAGCAAAATATTCCCCTAGCATCCTTGGGAAGGAAGATCATCTTGTTATGGATTTTATTCTCTTACCAGCCAATTTGTATGCTGTTGAGCTTCCTTCTGTATGTTAACTCAGAACTGGAGGTGATAACAATATCCAATACAAGCCAGCATATGGCTACAACTTCAGCCTGAAACCAAATTTCAGTGACTCCCTATTTCTAAATCCCACCCAAAAACTTGCTATTATTTCCATGTCTTCATGCCCAAACTTTCCTTAGATGTCATTTTGCTTTTCCTATGTCAGGGTGCAATTCCAGCTGGCTTTTGTTTGTGATTTTATTTGTTGTCTGTGTAGTGCACCTTGGCTCTGTAGCAGCCTTGGGTTGCAGGAGTCTGAATAAGCTGTGTTGCTGAGCTCCAGAGATGGGAGGAAAAGGGATGCTGAGAGGCACAGGACAGCAAAGAGCACACTTGTTGTCTTGTATAAGAAAATCCTGACAATTCTCTCTGCGAATATTGTGTCCTTTAAAAAAAGTTAGTTTGATGTGAGAACCAAAACCAGTTTGTGACATTTGCCCTCTCTTCCTAGAAATAATTGAAGTCTCTCAGTCCTGCTCTGTTTTCTGCCCTTGCAGTTTAATCTGCCCTAGCATTTCAGAGTCTCTTTTGCACCTGGTCAAGCTGTCACCATTATAGGTCTAATACTAATCTTCTTTCTATTTAGGCTTGGAATTTGAATCTTTGATACAGGGAACTTCTTTACTTTACTTGCTCCTAAGCTTTCTTTAACATAGCAGTGATTTGCTGTGGTATCTCTATATAACGTTTGTTGTTATTAGGGTTTTCAACTCATTATTTTCCTTCTACCAAGTTTCTGATGTGCTTATTATGTTAATACCTTCATTTAAAACCAGATAATCCAAATCATATCTCTCGTTTTTTTTAGATTCCTTGCATTGTGCAGAAACCCACACACAAACAATACTAACTTACCTAAGCCCTACCTGTATAAAACAAATGAGCACAATTTATTTTAAGAGGGAGGGTTTTTTTAGCATAAAGGTTAAACCTGTGCGCCTTTAGAAGTTAACAAAGTCTTTGCAGCTGAAGTATTTTGTAATTTTTTTTGTTTGCTCTTTGTCTCATCACAGTTAAGATACTATTAGGCAGAAGTCAATCAGTTTGTAGTTAAAAGAACTATAAATCTTTCCATTTTGTCTAATAATTCTAGATAATATTAAAAACTGACTTAATCAAAATTGCACCTGACACTTGTGCGCAATTTTGAAGAATGAAAGTAAAAGTGATGTTGTGTGTGGTAACACATCAGAAATCATCCTAAGCATTTTCACATGACAATATTCATCCTTTCTAACATTCAGAACTTCGGAACGGTCTTAAGAGTTTCTATATTGGATGTGGGTCTCCATTCAAATAATAGAGCAAATTAATGGGGAGTTCTATAACGTGTATTGCACAGGTTTATTACATTGTCATTTCTTTGTGCTTCATGGCTAAGAATGGTTTTTACATCTGTTCCTTCTATTGTCATTACCATATATTAAATTTCTCTTTGTTTCAGCCGGTATTAATGGAAAGTCATGCTTTAGTTGAAATATTCTGAATGATCTACTGCCACTTACATATATTAACACTGCAGTAGTCATCTTCTAAATCTTTAGCTTTTGTCTTCCAAATTACATTCCTGAAAATCAGGCTGCTTCAGTTTGATTTGAGCATTTTAAATTTCAGAGCTTGTTCTGCATGATAACCACTTTGCGTATAAAGATCCAGGTTTCTATGCTACATAACATGAAAATATATGAGTTCTATATAATGCTATCATTTGAGCTCCTCTTCTTCCCAACTTATTTGACGTTCCATATCCTGAAGGGCAAACTTGTGATGTATAGAAATATATACACGCCTATAACTGTAGCTATATGCACAGTCACACAAGCTTCATTTCAAACTCCTCTCTAAAAATATTGAATTATTATTTCAACAGAACACTCCTTCAATTTTAATGAGGTCATCTGCTATATCATATTTTATTATTGTATTCCTATAAGTGGAATAAGATGCTCCTTCATCTTTTCTTATTCATATTTTTTATCATTAGCATTCTTATCTCTTTAGGCACTGTGGCATATATTTAATAAAACAATAACGATACCTGTCTGTTCATGTTCTTTTATCCTGCTTATCTTTGTCAAATTTAAAAACCTTCAGTAACACATTAATAAGTGTTTCTGTCACGTTTACTCCATCATCTTCATGCCATGAATGTAGGCACTTGCAGTGGAATGTCGTCTTTTGGTAGCTCATGCGTAAGAATGTGGGACAAAGCATCACTGAATTTTTCTTCCACTTATGATTAGCGTTGATGAGGCTTAATTGACGTGGTGACCACTGGTTCTCAAGTGCATTGTCTTTTTAGGATACCTTTGAGAAATCTTTGTCTAAAACATAAGTGAATTTTATTTATACTGTAGAAAGTCCTGCTCTGCAACAGAAAAATGACTGCCAGCAGGCTGAAGCTTGTAGGTTGCTTTTTTTATTCCTTTAATTTGAGAGCTTGAGGGAAGAAGTAAACTCTAAAGCTATCAAAAAAAAAACCAAAACAAAACAACAAATAACCAACACCAATAAATCCAAAAAAAAAAACCACACACAAAAAAAAACCCAACCCCAAGGTAGAGCACAAATTTGCTGTGTTTTTAATCATCTGTCTTAATCGAGAGAATTGCTATATCATCCTACATGATATACTGTTTGGGGTTTTCCAACAACAGAAAACTCTGGACAGATTTTATTGCTGCTGTTTGACATAGAAGTGTCAATTTAAGATCGAATGACTGAGGTCGTATCTTCATCCACCAGAAAAATAATCTTCTAGCCAAGATGAGATAGCAAAATTGTCATTCGTATTCAAAATGCAAAGTGAAATGCTGGCGTTATTCTGTGATCAGGGTATACAAGTTAAGGATATAGTCTGCAACTAGGAGACTGTTCCTCAACAGTACAGGTCATTAAATCCTTCCAGGACTGACTCTCAAGAGAGTTCTGTTTAAGGACTCATATCCTTGCCGGTTTTGCACACTTAGGTGTCCTTAAGTCTCATCACTGTTAGCACTATAAAATACCGAACAGGTTGAGTTAATTCATAGCAGTTCAGAACTCATGATCCAGGTGTGACGGTGCAGGACAAGATCTAAATGTCCTGAATATATATTCTGGATGTAGTGAAAGGTTTGCAATTTTGCAAAAAGAGGCTGCTTAAAAACTGCTAGAATACAGATTTGAGGAAAAGTTTTCAAAAGCCTCAAAAAAAAGTGTTTCAGTATTGCTTTCAAACATGGTTTACCTGTCTGTCAGGATGTGCTATTAAAACCACACCTGAATGTGGTGCCTGAGCAACTTTTTACACGTTGCCTTTAAGTTTCATGCATAATTTAAGGACTTTCAAAAATGTAGCCAAGAGTACTCAAGGGAAGCTAACATTTTTACAACGTTGTGATGATTTTATTCTTACAGGCACAACGTTCTATTTTGATTCTATCGCTTCTTTCAACTTGTTCTATAAAAATGTTCTCTTTCATATATATAGCACTCACATTGTGATATCTGCAACCTGCTGACAGTTGCCTAATCTGAACTGCTTCATTTGCATTTCCAGTCTTACCTGAAAAAAATATTTCGGTGTATGACAAGTGATCTGTCTTAATAATTATCTTTTCAGTATGCCTTATGGTGAATAATCAACTTCTTTCAATTTATATTGTAAAAACTATAAAACAATTTTATACGTAACTCAGCTCAGAATCAACTTGGAAAATGATCCTTCAAGTGTACCTGCCTCACATAGTCAAATTGTTCCTCAGAAAAAAAAATCTTAAATGAGTTATAATGGTTCATTTCACATTTTTAAACCTGTCTGCCCAGAGGGGACATAGAACTGTGGTGAACACGAAATACAAATGAGTGTTTGCGCTAGGGTAAGTAACTTAGGATACTGTGCTCTTTACATCACCTCATAGTCAAGTTCATATACAGTAGATTAATTGAGAAATGATTTTATGTTGTATTTAAGGCACAGGCAGTTGAATGTGGACCAGGTAAATGTAAACATTCTGCAAAAGTTGTCCTTTAAAATACTTTTTTTTTTTTTTTTTTTTAGGGTTTTACTCATTTAGATAGCCAAAGATGCATTGAATCCCAACAATTCTTGTATTAAAAAAAATTTCATTCAGTTCAGCTCTAAATTTTTCACTGTTTTCCTATTGAAATTCAGCTCTTCATGCATTTTGACCTTTTCAAGAAAGCCTGCTTCACTGTGAATTGTGGGTGCATTAGGAAGGTAAACACATTCAGTACTTGTTATTCAATGAGTTTGGATTTAGAAAGTCATTGTCAATAGGTTAATCCTTTTGTACAGACAGTCTCTTTGGCTAAGAGGCATCTTAAACAAATATGGGTTTTACCAAAATGCTAATTTCTCAGTCTTTCTGTCAATTGTCAAAGAACAAATCTCGGTGGAGTTCTTAAAATTGGTTATTTCTAGTTTACATTCACTTCATGTCAGCACAGTTTCAAAAAGAACTCCTGTGTACAGAAGTCTAGTCACAGACTATTTGTTGCTCTGCTCAAGAAATCATTAAAGCCTAGGATTTTCTTGGAGTGTTTTATAAGGATGAGGGAAGGGATAGGTTTATCTGGTTTCAACAAATATTTATAAATACCGTGGATAGCGAGGATATGAAATTCTGCAGCAGATTGGCTAGGCACTTAAAAGAACGTAGCCCGACTCTGATTAAACGTCAAGTGGCTCTTGAACGACATAGCATATTATTCACCAACTTGCTATATTTTTAGACTACTAGTTAAAATGTGGAAGTAGAAATTAGGGATTCTGAGCGAGAACTGCAATAAAACAGCTACTTAACATGCAACAATTATGTGGGTAGAATTTCAGCAATAAGTAAGGTGAGGCTGCATGTATAACTTTTATTTCATCTGTTATTATAAGTCCTTTCATTGCTTCACAGTCTTCCTACAGGTCCTATATTTCTGTTTCTTTCTACTTCAGACAGACACCAGGACTGCAGATGATAACTTTCATCCGCCCAATCAGACATTAAGAGAGCTCTCCTGAAATACAAGATAGCAAAAATTGTGTTAAATTCCTAGGATAAATAATCCATTGAAATATATCCTGAGGTCTTGAGTCAGAGCCACAGAAGACCAAAATTACAGTGAAGATACTCTTCACTGGACTTCTTTATAGATGCTTTTCTCCATGAGCTACACCTAGATGATGCCTCTTACATACCCCAAATTTCAGTTTCTGTTCAATTTCGGGGTGAAGTCCTAAAATTTGACCCCATACACGTATGTTCCCCCTTTTTCAGTGAGGACGTACATCTTGTCCAGAAAATTAATTAGTTGGTAGGAATCTTCATATATTTTCTTACATGAAAACAGGGATTTTCAGGCAAACTGGAATAAAGTCAGGTGGCATTTGCTGCAGATGTGATCTGTTACTTTCTCTTGTACCAGTCTTCATGATTTATGTCTTTCTGGAGCTGTTCTTCCCAGAGTGGCATTTACATATCTTTTTTTTTTAGTATACTTTATATGTGCACACATATTTAATTTTTTATTAAATAATCAGGACTTCATAGAGCGTGGCTGGCTGAATGCTAAATGATTGACTAATTTGGGGGATAATTATATGGATCCAACTGAAACCAGAATGTGCCTGTTCAAAAGTCAAAGTGTGTACTTGTAACTGCTTTGCAGAATTTGAACCCAATTAACGTAAGAACGGTCAAGAAGGTGCCAATGCTTCCAGGAATAAAAATATGCTTCATTTTGTTTCTAAAAATATTTTTACATACCAGTAAATGGAATTTAAAGGTGATATCTGGGCATGGTTTTTTTTCCCCTAAGAAACTTTTAACAGCATGGATTGACAGCTGGATGTGCCATTGTGTCACAAAATACAGTTTAAAAAAAAAAACCAAAAAAAACAACAAAACCAAACCCCACTTTTGGAAACAGGTCTCTAGGCAGTTCAAATTACTGTGCAAAGTAAGGCTTTTTTGTAAAGTCTTGAAAAGTACTTAGCTTCTATCACAACAGAACACAGTAAATAATTTTATTAATTCCACCACCGGTGGCCTTCTGCTCTGCTATTTTGTCATGAATTTATTTAACAGGTTTGTCTGAACAGTAATTGTTGCAAATACATTTTGTAACTTCCTTCAGTAATGCTTGAGGGCTAAACTGTTATATTCTTCCTGCTCTATCTGCCTCTTGAACTGTGCATTTGATATCTTTTCATATTCTTTTGGACTTCTAAACCATACAGGAAATAGCTACACAAGAAAATAGAAGGTCAGTTCCAAAGCTGGCCTACTGAATGCTGGTCTAACTTTTAGTTTGCTTCCCTTGACAGAGCAGATTAGGGAAGCATAAGTTGTTTGGTTGGTTTTTTTTTGGTTTTTTTTTGTCCCTGAAACTGCTTTCCTCAGGCAGGCATTTGTTAATAGCCTCTATAGCAGCAGGCTATGTTCAAAGTGTTATTCTAGTAAGAACATCAATAGCAGTAGATACATCAATAGCATTAGGTCAGTAATAACCGCGAACAACTTCAGCACAGTAATAGGCACAGCAAGGGTCTGAGGTATGGGAGTGCCATCTGAATGAAATAATATGGCCCTCAAACCACTAGCTGCATCTAGAAAGAAAATTATCATATATTCCATTATTATCTAATTAGTTAATTATTTTATATTTGTTAGTAGGTCACTATAGTGAAATTTATTTATTTTGTACTAGTTTGTATTGCATTAATTCAATCAACAGCTTTTAAAGAATGAAGAGACAGGAGATGATAAACAGACTGTTGTTTTAAATTTGTGCATTTCTGAGTGTGATTAGACAGTAATCTAGTATTTGCTCTGCTTATTGACTGGAACAGTGCAAGCTCTTGTGCTCAAGTACCACTTTTCGGATAAGGCACTGTACATTCTTACTCATTTAATACAGACATAAGTACACAGTGATTAAAAAAATATATATTGTGTAAAATATCTATTTAGAGTTTGGAAAATATATGTATAAAATATTACCAGGTTAAAAAATTGCAGAGAAAGAGACAGTACAATTAGACATTAATGCTAGTTTGAATGACCAAAAATCAGTGATTAACTGAAGACAAATACAAATTACCAACTGGCAGAATTTTAATAGCATTAAAATAGTGTTTCCAAGGGTATACCTTCACCTTCCCACAAACAGTTTCTTTTCTTGAAAACCATGATGTATCCTTGACTTCAGTGTGGATCTACATGGCCTTTAAAATGAGTCAATAGTGGGTACTAATATCAGGGTATTTTCATTTTTGAAACTACTACATTTCCAAAGTTTTGATGTAACTAGTAATGTTTTTCTTTACATTACTAAGAAAAATATTTGGAAGAAAATGATGATTCATGTAAGTTGGAGATAGTGTGCAAAAATTACTTCAAGACGTTGAATACCACCTACTTCCAAGCAGAAAAAGTGATTTAGAAAGATCCCAAAGACCACAGAAATGTTGCTTTTGAGAAGACAAGTGAAGAGATGTTTAAAATCTAAACATTTTAAAATAAATAAAATTATATTTTCTCTCCCCTGTGCAGCTGAGGAGGAGAGCGATAGAGAGGCTTTGATCAGCACGAGGCACCCAAATGTGGTCAGCCCACCACACTGGCATGGTTTTAATGAGATGATAAATATCTGAGTGTTTTGTTCCAGGCTTTAGGCTTGTGAACAAATGTATTACTCAGTATGCATAATAAACATCAACATTTCATCACAAATATCAGAAACTATACTGGTAAAGTATACTGAGTGCAGTAAATAGAAGCTGAGTCTTCATCTGAGAATGATTCTGTATCCACATGCAGCATGAATAATAACAGGTATTGGTTACCCTTGCAGTTAAGTCATTTGGCAGCAAAATCCACAGAAGCCAGTAAGTATGGCATCCCAACAGTGCTGTTTTGTATCCAGCTGTTTAAAGCTAGATTGGCACGTATATGCTCGGTCATGAAAGCAACAGGAGTGTTATAGATATATTTATTGTACCCAGTGTTTTGTGATTACCGATACAGATACTCATTGGATATCTACCAGTATAACAGCATTTGCAACCATCCTACTAAACACAGTGATTGTAATGACGAAATACCACTTCTGGTGTGAGTTGTAAGGCAATTGTGTGTAACCAGTGCAGCGACGGTTCGGTATGTGCAATAGTGCAGTCACTGCCTTGTCGTGGGGCAAACGGTACGCTTTGGCAAGGCAGAGCTAATGCATGGGGTCCTCAGCCTAGCTGCTGAATCCAGCTGTGATTTGCACCTAGCCTCACTCCATTCAAACTACTCTTATGTTGCAGCAAAAGCTGGAATATGGCATTATCATGGGAAACTCTCTCCGTATACATGAATCGGATTGAGCTGACTAAAACAGTTACGAAAATATAGTGAATTAACCAAATATCAAATAGAAAAAATTCTCTAAAAATTCTGAAAAACTCCCTGTGCTTTGTTAAGCTCCCATTCTTATCCAAAGTTCTGCTTGCTGCATAAGTAAGTTTGCATAACCAAGCCATAATCTAATTTATTTTGGTAGTAGTGAAGACGTGACAGTGCGAACATCAGCCCAGGCTAACTGTTTCATCAAGTACTTCAGGTTCTTGATATGTTCAAGGTTACTCTTGCTACATCTTCACAGCTCTTGTTATCTAATCTAAGTTGCATATGTCTGCCCATGCTGTTGACAAGTCTTCTGAAACTATTGGAATCAAACCAAGAATTTAAAATAATCTAAAGCTAGCAAATGAAAAATTATTCTTTACAGTTAAGCTTTTATAATTCACTTTCACTGTGTAGCTTTTGATCTTCTTCAGGTAGAGAACATATGTCATAGGCAAGGTATATTTGAAGCTGGAATATTTTGACAGGTATTTCTGTTGACCTGTGAAAGGATAGATTTAGAAATGCTTAAAAATACAAAGAATCAAGCTGAGAAATATTTTTATTTCCACCTTTCAAAATTACATGGGGATACAAAAAGGTCATTTAACTTGAAATGGAAGATAATTAGGATACCCCACAATTTTTAAACCTGGACTCAGATTACTTTTTATGTTCAGTCAACTATTTAAAGGTTTTTTTCTGTCCAATTTTAGGGCCAATCATGGTTTGTCCTCTCTGCTCACTGAGAAAAAGGAATAATTTCTGTCCTGCCAGGACAGTTGTATTAAGAGATTCCAATGTACTTTATGACTGTATTTAATGCAATATATATTTTTGTTGTATTTTGAAGAACACTGTAGAAACAATTTGTGCATAGGAAGGTAGCTGAGCTACACAGGAATCCCTGCAGAGAATTCCGGACTGGAACAAAGCCTTTTTGTCACTTTCCTTGACAGGTGCATCCCTCTGTACAACTGTTCAATAGTTTTTTTAGGAACTGAATGTATCTGCCATGAATCACCTGACAGCAATACAAGGACACTCAGTTTTATATCTTCGCTAAGATGTAAACCTCTGCCCAGCACATAATTATACACTATGGTTTTAAAATGTCGATTATATAAATAAAAATAAATACTGGGCAATTTTGCAATTAGATCTTTCATTAAAGACACACAGTACAACAATATAATCAGCTCTTCATTTAGTGGTTTGAAAAGTCATCATAGTCTAATTAATATGCTACTGTAATATCAACCATACTGCTTGATTTCTTGGTCTGTCACTGTTCTTGTCCAATCTTTTTTTTAAGTTAGTGATCTCAAAATACTGCCATATGTAGATTCCTGCATGTGATAGGATTTTGCATATGACATATCATGCATATGCCACAAATTGTATGCCAGCTTTGTCACAATTATTTAGTTCTTGTTATCAGTGAATTTCAGTGATGTTCTAAAGGTAGTTTGGGAATGCTTCTATCACTAAGCCAAACATCTGCAATATTATGTCTAAATGTTTTATCTTAGGATGTGCTTGTATTCACCCTGTTCCAATCCAATACGAACGCACGGTTTAGCTTTTGCTGTCCAAGCCATAAGAAAGCAGAATAGACTGAAGCGAGTGGTGCTTTAGTCAGGTGGCTTAGGTTGAGCTAGGAAAGCGTAATTAAAACATTTAAAAAGTATTTTAATGATGATCTAGGTCCAGGAGGGAAATTTGATAAATCCTTCCAGTTTAGCACGGATTCCTAGCATTTAATGATCCCTGCAGGGAGCAACACGTTTGAAACAAAAAAAAAAAATTGACTCATTTCTTAAATACCTGAGCAGATGGAGATGTGCCTCTTAAATGGAAATTTAAAAGAGAAAGATGGAAAAGGGACCTATTTTTTCTTCTGAAAGTTGTAGTGTATAGCCACTTCTCCCATACGTGATGCTTTGTGAGAAGATCGTAATGATTTCTGTCATTAGCAACACACTGTTGAATGCATGGTCTAGTTTAGAGGAAATTGACACTGCGTGACCTGAATGAGAACAGTAACATTTAATTCAGGTGTATTTGAAAAGATAAATTATTTAACCCCTTAAAGTTCTTAGCAGACAGATGCTCATAGCTCACTAGATCATCCTTCAAAGAAGTAGCAAAAATATTTCTGGGTTTTTTTCCCCGTCATCTTTGGTTCTTCAGTGTAGAAGATCTTTTAACTATAAATTAATAAATTGCATTTTATGAAAGTCCATATTTTAGAAAGTGGAATGGTAAACAGCACCATCATAAAGAATTTTGTTACTGACTTATGAGAACAACATGACTTACAAGAACAACACAGTATTCAGTTGGCAAGGGGCTAATGCTATTGAGATTAAATCAATCTTTGTTATAGTTGCAAGGAAAAATGATATAACAATAATAAATCTGAATGCCCATGAGGGGTATTTACTAAGTAAATGTTTACTAAATAAAGATGGGAGTTAAGCCCAAAAAGTGGCGGGTAGCTCTAGTGAAAACTAATGTTTCATACAAGTAATTACTGATCATTCCTGTGGCATACATTTTATGGTGTATTTCCTTGGAGAAAATGGGAAGGCAAAATATTTTGAAAGCTTGGTTTTTTTTGCAGAAGCCCTGTTGAATATTCTGACAAAGGATCCATGAAGATTTGGTCAGCTGGGAGAGTTTCTGAATAGATATTTTGTGAGTTGCAGTTCTCCGAGCTCTCTAAGAGCTAATCACTTTGAGAGGGCAAGACAGGGCATAGTGAAAGGACTGGATTGTCCATCAGCGTTCTTAAAAGTGCTAAGAGGCCTCTGGAGAGATGGCATTTGGCTTCTTAAAATGCAGTTCATGTGTTATCACCGATCTGGTGACATACATGCCCCTAGAAAGATTAACAAGGTTTGCCAGATACGCTGCAAGGTAAAAATACGTTGTCAGAACTCAGCCAGGCTCGGAATGATGTCAAGTACAGATGCGCTCTTGAAGGATCCTTCTTAATATCAGTCACAGTTAATTTGGTGTTCTTAAACTTGCCTCTGATATGTGTGCTGAGAGGCATGTCAGTATTTCACCCTGCAGCATTTTCAAGGTGATTTGGACTGTGAAAAAAAAGGAGCATAAGAGAGGTGCTTAATTATAGGTAAGTGCATGAACAAAGTGTGATATAAAGTAATAGAGTTAATAAAAGGATGGTGACTAACGCGGTAATAGCAATATGAGTTTGTGATCCATATGCAGTAGACTTCAGATGTGATTGATAAAGATCGTAAATAAGTTTTCTAATTAATTGTTTGGAAACAAAATACTTTCATTTTACTTTCCTACTACTTTTGCTTGATTGCCACGCTTTCATTTCAATTCCATGTTTCCACTTTTCTGCTCTATTTCGTCTTTGTGATAATTGCTTCTGCTTCTTTTGCTTTTGCTTCCTTTCTATAATTTTACATTGCAGCTGATCTTCAGCTAGCATGACACACAGTGTATCCACTTACATTAGAAATGCCACCAATCCCTTGCATTGTCAGGCATTAGGCAGTGTTTTTAACTGGATATCAGCTTCCCAAATTACTCTCACACCATCTGCTTGTTGAATGTTTTTCATAGTTCATGTTTTTGGTTTTGTTCGGTTATTCTTTAAACAGAGACATTCTGAAAAAGTAACCTTACTCTTTTGCTGTGATATTATCAGAGAGTTGATTTTTTTCACTACCTGTTAGTTTATAGTCCACAGTGCTGATACTCTGTGATTCTTAATCTGGCAAGCAGACTCTATCTGCTGTGTCATTTCATAAGGAAAAATTCACTTGTTTTTTTCGTAGAAAGGCCAAACGCTATTTGCAAGCTGTGCTGGTTTTGGCTGGGATAGAGTTAATTTTCTTCATAGTACTATCTGCTTTTCTCTGTTTATCTAATCTGCAGATTTTAACCCAACAGTTACGCTACCTGTAGGTGACATGGAGACATCAGTAGATTCATTTATCTTATTCTATTTCTTGTATTAATAGTATTTCTGAGATGGAAAAATGACCCCCTAGTTTCTCTATCCCTTTGAAGTAATTCCATCTGTGTGATGAATCCTCCTACATCATAGCTTCGCCGGATTCTCTCGGTACCCACAGAAGTTTTGTGAGGAGGGACCCAAGGGTGACCCATAGCATCTGTAATGATGGCATTTTTGCCACAGAATGCATCCAGACATGGTCAGAAATGAGTCTGGAGGAGCCACAAAGCTCCTGCAGCCCCTCTGTGTTATTTTAGGTAACAGGGCCTGGAGTGGTGGTGGAAAGTTGTTGGTTGGCTTTCAGTACACATCCTGATTTTGCCAAGTTGAAGAATAATAGTTTGTTGCTTGATAACAGAACTTTTTATTATTTTCAGTTTCTTCTGTCTTTGTAATTCGTGCAGGGTAGTAGTTCAGATAAGATAAATACTTGCAGGTTATGAAAAAAAAAACAAACCTATCCTTTGTCAGCTACGAAAATTGTGGCATGGTAAGATATACGTCTACAAGCCTGACTGGGCTTTAGTAGTTTGTGGATTGTTTAGTTCTCTGTATAATGCTATGCCAGGAGTAGTTTTTCATTCTCACCTCAGCTGTTCTGTTCTGTCCTACGCACATCTATCTCTGTGGCTTGGTTACCATGTAGGTGTAACTGGTTATCACTGCTCACACATGGAAACACTTAGTGGTGTGTAGATTGGGTGGAATCACCAGAATTTAGAGTAGTTCTGACCAGTCTTGGTTGAGTAGTTATTTGTGATCTAATACTTTCTCCCAGTAGAGGATATAACTCTTCAAGTTCCCTGTGCAAGTTCCCACACTCAGGATTTATTTTGCACAGATGCTTCCTTGTAACGGATCATAAACTTTCTAAATTTCTATGGACTTGCTTGTTAGTGAGCTGATGAACGCAGAAAGCTTGATATGCATTGCCAGAGATCGCTCACAAAGATGTTTATCCCATTCTGAATTATCATCATTGTGGGCATCTTCATTTCTCCGTCTTATCCTTAGAAGGTAAAGGTCTATAAATGTTTTCAGGGCAGTTTCCCCTGTACAAACAAAGAAACAAACAAAAAGAACCACAACATTTTTAGGGATGATAACCTGGTTTCCTCAAATTTTCTGTGGTTGATAGTTCCCCATCTGATGGTGAAAATCAATCAATATTTCTTCATTTTAGGAAAGTGATTTTGTTAAGTATTTGCAAATCTGAGTCTTCTGATTTTATTTTTTGAAAAGTAGTTCTCAACAGGCACCAGAATTTTGTCCCTTCCCTGACATGCAACCAAAAGCCTTTCAGGAGCACGGGGCAGTGAATTCAAACTCTGGTCCCCTTGACTGTGCTTGTGCAATGGGAGGGAGACAGATGCAACTCAACTCCTTCCACCATGGCTAGGACAAGATACACAGCCTCTTGCACTGTGGTTTTGCAGAAGGCTGATGACTCCAAACTGAATAGACAGAAGTTTTATATATAATCTCACTTTCCCAGGGAAAGACTTTCATTTCTTATGGTAACAAATATTGTTAATCTCCTGATTGCATAAACCTTGCGTGAACCCTGGGTCCAAGTTGCTTTGTTCATCTTTAAAAAATGTGATATAGTGGTGAAGGGCCATGAGGGAGCTCCTTAGCTGGGATGTGCAGTCAGAGGTCACTGAACGGGTTAATTGCCTGCACTTATCTTTTAAAGCAAAGATATAATGTTTAGACTAAAACCTTTTGTACCATTTAATTCTTCACAACGGTGCTAAAGCTTTTCGCTTCAAAATGTGCTAGGGCCATGAAACTTTATGCCTAACAAAATTTAAGTGTCATATCTAATAATTATCTGTTTATTCTTATCTGTGAGACCTGTAAAAATGAAAAATCTTTGTAAATTATAAAATGTTATAAGACAAAATGCTTTCAGTTTTTAACTCCTCATTCGTTGTGTCAAAAGAAAAATGGGGTTGGTATCAATTGGCATTCCACTTGTTATTCCTGATATGTTGTCAAATGTGAGTTAAGATTGTAGGTTGCTGTTATTACATTTTTCTTCTCTTGAAAGGTATATTCCTGACTTAAGTCCAGTTCAGCTATGAGCTAATTCTTATAGTTGGCATCCCTTTTTATTCTTGAAAAGTGATTTGAAGCAACAGTGATTAAGTGTTCCTTTCTTGTAGAAAGCAGTGGATGTAGAAGTGAACTTGGGTTTTAAAAGACAGTAATTAGTTGAAATGTTGACCAGTCATTATTCTCTCAACGTTACTCTCTGTAGCTAATATTCTCAAGGAACTGAACTGTGAAATAATGTATTTTATTATGTTTTCTAACATCAATTACTTGTTAGTTTTCAGGGTAGTTTTCCCCATAAGTCACTCAGTATTGGTATGCTAATTCACCTGCAAAGTCAAGGGTTAAATACCAGTGTACTTCGAATGGAATTTGATAAATTAACTTAGCCAACTAAATGGACTGTGTGCTGGAAAGGGCAAACTTTAAATACAGATATATCCTTCCCTTTTTTTGTCATAGAGGACTAGAAAACTAGGTATTGTAAGAAAGCTATTGGATATAGAAGGATTAAGCCCTTAAAGACCTGAATTACTTCTATTTGCATCCTGCATTTTCTTCAAAGAATAATTTTCATAAAGATAATGGAAGTTCATATTTTATCCTCTAATTTTGATCTGGTAGGAGGTATCAGAAGCATCATGTTTAGACTAGTTTTAGTCTTCTACGTGCCAGCAACCAGCAATGCTGTTCATACCAGCTTGTGTATGAGTTAAAATATCCTGAAGGCTTTCAATTTATTTTAACTTTTTAATACATTCTAGAAGCACTTTTCTTTTTTTTCAGACTTTTGGCATATCCAGTTTTCTTTGAATTATTATAGAACAAACAGCTAGTGGCAGGTAAATTATTCAGACAAAATTAAGTGGTATCAGAGAATTTTAAAAGACCTTTTGGCTTTCTTTCTTGTAAATTTGCAAAAGTAATGCAACTGTAGGATTGGAAGTGAAACTTGAATACTAATACATTATTTACTCTCCCACTGTTTGATGAAACTTTTTCTCTGTATCTCTTCCTAAGATTTTCTCACAGCCACTCTCATTCAAAAAGTGGATTCTTATCATTTGTAAAACAAACAAAAAAAAAAGATTAAAAGTTCATAAAATATTTAAATAACTCCACCCCAGTTAAAAATATAATAAGTCTTTCAAATATCATAAAATCTTTTGCTTTGACTCAATGCACATTTTTCGGGAACATCAGTCCCTTTCTCCTTCTTTCAGCCCTGTTCTCACTACAGCACTAACCCTTGTAAAGTTGTTGATTAACTTCTGATGACTGAGAGTCTTCCCACAGTCCCTTTCAGCAATCTTGGACTTGCTAGAGGTCAGACTTCACTTGTATGCTTGAAGAATACTTTGGAACAGTCATTTTGGGCTGGACAAGTCATAATGAAGGCCATAAACTAACAGTGGAGTAGAGCCTTGCCATCTCTTTTGTTGGGTATCTCTGCTTGCACTTGATTTTTGAAGGTAATGAGTTCTCCCCATTCAGTTGTCCACTGTGTTGCTACACGTGACCTGAGCAGATTTTGTTGGGTTGATGCTGCTATAAAACACCAATTACATCTCTTATGCTAAAGCAGAGAGACAGTGTTTCTTGCTTCCTGTTCCATTGCTCTTTCACTGAGCTCTCAGTGCCTCCTAGGAGCTGAGTGGGAAATGAAACTGGTATCAAGAGATTTTAGTTGCAGGCACGATGAATGGAATTGAAAGTTATGGATGTGTAAGTGAAGATGGAATTTATATATGAAATTTATATATGAAATATATATGTTTGGGGTTGATAAGGTGCTTTTTAATGGCTGGTGTGTTAACACTGTTTCAGTTAGCTCTCAGTCCTCTGCTGAAAAGTGCAAGGGGAACTGCCGATACCCTATACGCAATTAGTCTACCAAGTGCCTTATTACAAATATGACAAGACGATTTTTTACTACGCCAGTCTTTCTTGCTTGTTTCTAAGGCAAATGGATCTCACATCTTTTGAGTTAAAATGCAAGAGCTCCAAGTAAATAGCTTCTTACCCCATCATCAGTCCAGGAAGAACAGTATCTCTCCTTGTAGCAGCGAGCAGTTTGAAGAAAAAAAATTCTTAACCCACAAAATGATATAGAATGTGTCGTTTTTCTGAATGCTCTTTTTACAGGGTGATCAAGAGGCTTTCATTTAGTGAATACATTTGCTCACTCAGTTTTGGAGAGTCGCCCTTCATTTATTCTTTCCCTTTGGAAGTACTTTCGAGTGCAAATTACTGCTATCAGAAGCCTTGAACTGAGAGGCTATTATTCTCCATGCTCAGATTAAATTAATTTTGAACAGTTTAATGCAGCATGTCCGAGCTGCAAGTCCAAGTGGTGTCAAATCTATTTCTCTGCTTTTTTAAGCTGCACCTTCAAGGGCAGTATGATTCATGGTGAATGTGTTCTTCTAATGTCTTTTGCTAAGCGTTATTATTTTCTTTCATTTGCAAGTCATGAGGCTAAAATGTTAACCATTTTTCTCCTAAAATTATATAAAGAATGCACAATTTTATAGCAGCCTGATTGTCTGAAAGAAGCTTATTATATTTGCTTGCTATACATGAAATGAAGGAAAAACAGTCATGATGAAAGAAAAAAAAAAAAGTTGTTTGTTTTTTTTTTTTAAATAGTGTAAGGGAGAAAAAGGAGGCGCTACAGGACTCTGCAACATCATCGCTGTGTTAGGAATTATCTTGATCCAAGGTCTCTGTAATAAAATTAAGGGTCTTTTAATGATTGGCTATATAACACTATTTGTGGTTTTGCCAAGTTGCAAAATCAAAGTGTGACATAAATCTATTCATCTTTTCTCTTCAAGCTGACGCATTCCTCTCTCTCTCCACTGCTTCCTATTGCTAAAGTGTCATTGAAAGGCAGTAATTAATCTTTCCACATGTTTTAGAACCCTAAATGGTCAAAAGAATGGCAATCAGTTTTGCAGAGTAGAAGTAGAGAATTTGTGAGACCGGCAGATCCAGTATGCTTTCTGTGAAGGGTAGTCGATAGCCAAATAAATGTACACATCCAGATTTTAAAACTCATTCTCTAGCTTTGCTGTTGCTGTTTGTGTTTCCTATTTTGCACTCTCAAATATGATTGTATTCTGATATTTAAGTAGTTCAGTACTTTCTGATGTATTTGAATACTTTCCCAATATCACGTTGACATATGGTGTCGCTATTTTTACTTCATCTTGCATGTCAAGTAACTGTTGTTTCTTCCATGATCATATGTATCTTTGCAGCTTTTATAAAATTATGATAAAGAATATATTTGCATAGTCCTAAATAGCTACTTGGCTACTGTGTAGCCCATCTATAAAGTGGGGTATACGAGATCAAATTATGAATATAAGAGGAGTATGACCGTCTGATAAGTCAAATTACCTATATCATAAGGGACAAGTCATAGATGATATCTCCTGTAGTATCTGAAAAAAGGGAATATGTAAGTCTACCCGAAAAATAGCTTCTCCTTTTTGAAGAGTGCCAAGGATGGATTTCTCTGAGAAGTCTTATCGAATTTTTATGGGCTGGAAGGCGACAACTTTCACATTGAGCACTTGAGGACTGAAATGTAACAAGGAAAAAAAAACTGTTCTGTAAGTTATACAATATAAATTGCCAAGATCTGGTCGTACGTTTGTTGCCTAAGGAATAGTTATTTACCTGATCTGTACTATTAAAGATATTTATTTTAATGGAGTGCATCACCAGTGTTACAGTGCTCATGGGATGCATATTATCCACACAAGCTGACAATCCTATGGCTGAGGTTTTTTTTTGAGATTACTATTACGCAGTTTATTTTTAATAGCTTACCCTATTGAGTTGAAAATCCAGATCAGGAGTTTTTCTGTTGTTTTCCTGTTCACTTCAGTAAGCCTTGTTTTATCCATTAAATGTTGGGTTAAATAGTTCTGTGTATATTTTTTAATATATAGCTAGGATCTTTGCAGAGTTGTAGAATCCTTTGGGGGCAAGGATAAACCATGCAACAGGTACATATCATCATCGTCATCACCACCACCACTATTCAGCCATTGTAGCCACCACATATTTTGTTTATATATTAGGATGAATAACAGTTTCAAAATACCACATCATCCATGACACATGAACATGTTGATATCACTTCTTTATTTTTCTTTCACTTCTATCGCTATAGTGTTTAATTTATTTTGTAATTTTTTCTCAATAGAAGGAGATTATTATAAGGAATTGAACCAAGAATACATCAGACAAGTTTTTTGTTGTTTTGTTTGCAGCTTTACGCGCAAAGTTGAGTTCATAGGTAATTTGCCAATAATGGGACATTAATTGCCCAGGCAAGGCAAGCTGTAAGGGCACCTTTTGTGTTGCAAATGCAGAGAAGAGTGATGCGCGTCACACCAGAATCAAAGATTTGCTGGTTGTTACACAACATTGCAGTGAGAGATCTGTTGCTGTCAGGAAGAAAGGTTCAGGCACATCACAGTGAAGAGACAGTGTGCCGTGCTTGTGAGTGAGTGCCTGAGAATAAGACCAAGGTATCAATATCATGGTAAGATACTTAATATCCATAATTTTAAAGACAAACAGAAAAATAAAATGAGGCAACAATATGAAAAATTACATCAGTGCTTATCACAGAGGCAGATATTGGAGAAGCAGCAGAAACTGTGGCGTTGATACAGTAATAAAATAAGGTAACGGATAACGAGCTTTGGGTGCATCCTTATTGTATTTACTGTGGGTGAAACCAAGCACGACACAGGAGATGTTTGCTCAGATACTTCTAAAGCAATTTGAAGTACATGTACAGTACATTTACGGTTCTTGGCCAAGTGACTTTTCAGGCACCTAATAATTAGGCACCTAACAAACAAAATGAATACATAAGAAGTTTAAGTATGAAGGCTGTGTACGTAAGGCTACCAAGACTGCAAATTCTTTGTTTGCTTCATCTATGAAATTACTGTAATCTTTTAAATACTCCTGTGTATTTTGTGGGAAATTTACCTGGATTCATCTGGGCATGCCCACTGAGACACATTCAAATGCATTTTACTCCTGTGTAATGCCAAAATGTTCAGTCTGTGGGATGTGCTACAGTAATTTTTATCAAAGGGGCCGGGGTTGTTTTGCAGCTGAGTGATGCTGTCGTGCTAATGCTGTCATCAATTCAAACAGAGGAGACTGCTGAGCAGGTCCTGTGTATCGTAACCCATCTAAGTAATGTTCTTTGTGCACTACTATTCAGGAATATCAGATAGTCTTGATTTTCCCTTCTTGTGTTCAGTGCTGCTGATATTCCCTACTCTCCTGCTGTAGATATTCCCTTTTAATAGAATCCAGAAACCAGTCATTTGTTAGAAAACCCCAGCAGAGTCGCGGTTCTGATCTGTCCAGGATGAGAGGATTTTGTATTCCAGATAAACACTGTCTGCCAGTTTTTCTGTAGATTGTCAAAATACAGGAAAAACTAAGCCTAATATCTGTTTCTATCTTTACCCTTCTTGTGCTGCAAAAGAATTCTGGATATCTCAGAAAACAAATTTATTCTCCTTTTGTGAAGATTAAATGCTTTCTCTTTAGACAGTTAATATAAAGTCAAGAATGGGACCTTCCTAAAATTTGTAAGTTAGTATTGACAAATGAGATTTCCTTTTCTTGTACAGAGTCCAGGTCATTCTAGTGTCTCTTCTCAAATTTTTGAGGAGATGGCATAGCTGACTGAAGTTTAAAAGACAGATCAACAGTTTTTATTTCACTTCACAGAGTCTGCTCCAATTCCTGTTAAAGACACTGGACACAGTCTCTTGATCCAGTAATTGCCTTTGGGACACAGACCGAAGTCCCTGGAGTTTTGTCTTGAGATTTCATTTAAGATTTTCTTTAAAAACAAAAGGAAAATACTCAGACTCACCTCCCCACTCCCCAGAAATCTTCTGCCTGGATTCCAAACCTTACTACTTTTTTTTTGTTTGCCTTTTATGTAAAATCTAAGATTCCTATGTGACACCAAAACCAATGGTATGTGTATCGATATGAAGATATTTATGTCATCAGACTTTTTATTATCATAGTGTTACCCCAGTTCCGGGATCACTCTGCAACAGATGGTGGTAAGGGTTTCTTCATTACTGATTGTGCTACTCTTAGCGTGCATCTTCACAAGAGAAGTTCTTTTAAAAGAATTTAAGCATAGCCTGTTCTGAATGTATAGGAATCTCTTAAAATATATTTAGGTTTACTAATGGTGCACAGTCTTCTGCAGTCACTTCTCTTACACAGATTGGATTTATCATTGCCCAAAGGTTTAGGTAAGTTACAATAGTTCTGTCCTGTGAGAGAGTGTCTTTTGACAAGAAGTGGTTTGGGATGACTCCAAAAAAAAAGTGATTTTTAATTATTATTTTTATTTCTGAAGTCTTTGACAAACAGGAGATGAGAACATCTGGCACACGAAGGTAGGCAGAGAGATTATGTGCAGGTGTAGGAGGATTTTTTAAATTATTTTAAAGACAGAGAAAGAGAAGGTCAACCAATCTTAATAAAGAAATTAAACAGATTATGGACAAGTGTGCAAAAGAAAGAGCAAGTCTTAGAAACATATGCAGAAAGATGGTTAGCATTCCTCTAACCTTGTTACAGGCACCTATCAACCTGATTATGAAGGATGGACTACGGGTCATCTTTTGTGTCCTAATAGTCAAATAATATTCAGTGTAGATTTTTCTTATTCCACTATGAATTTTAAGATTGTCTTTTTAAAATTCTCTCCAGCTGGAAACTTTCTGAGCATTTAAAAGAATTTGAGTCTTTTCCAGCCATGGCTGGACTGCGCTTATTGCTCTGACATCCTCCTCTCCAACAACCACCCGGTCATCTCATTTTTCAGGGCTTGCCTGAAAGCACAAGAGCGGGTGTGCCCATAGGCTGTGGTGAATAAGGTCATGCCACCAACCAGATCCTAGAATAAATTTATGGGATGGAGATGGGTTCACCTGTGTGAACATCCATGCAAATGGGTGTTCAAACGCCAGGTACAGGGAGTGTCTGTATTTTCATGACATTGTATAGCTCCTGTGCTGTTAATGTGGTGCAAGTCTGATTTATAGCAGCAATTTTCATGGGGCATTTTTAAGCTTCATGCCATTTTTAAAGGTTTGATCTCTAGGAACAGTATAATGAAATCACTAATATGATCAGAAAATCTCTAACAAGATAAACTGAATTCTCATTCTTCTTCCTGTCGCTAGCAGTGTTGAAAATGTTTTCATTGCCCTCCTCGTCAACCTGCTCTCATCTCGCAGGGAGTACATTTGGCAGCTGCAAAAGCTGCGTGCCAAGTCTGGGAGTGCATTTTTCATGTGTTAGTAACGAGGTCTAGTGCTGACTGCAAGAGCTGAGACACTCATTTATGTAAATCATATGTGATTTGTGAGAAATTTAGTCACTGTTGCATGCTCAAGACCACAGTTTTTCACAAAATCCCTCATGAGCTCAACTTAGAAGGTCATGTGAGAGTAGTTAATCATGGAAAGAGATTGTTCCTGGTGCTAACATTTGAGCAGAAACGTGCAGCTGAGTCTTTATAGCCATTGATGCCCCTTTTACAGTTTTCTTAAACACTGAGGTTTTGTTCTAGCGTTAACTTGAAACCGACATTTAATGTGATGCCCTGGCACAAATGCCAAGGAGGCCAAAGAGCAAAACGCAATAACAAGTATAAAAATTATGTGAATAAAAACCACAGTCAAGCTGACATTAAAAGGCATAAAACTACATCAGGAATCTTAACTAATATGGCACTTCATAGTGAAGTTGAGAGAGCCTACGAAAACTGTATTTCTAAGTAAGTTGAGACGAAATTAATTTTGGAACATGCCTGACAGTGTATTCCACTACCAAGAGCTGATAACTTGGATTGTGATTCCTGAGAGAAACGGTCCCGAGGTCTTCACATCCTAAAGAGATGACGAAAGTAAAATGTTCATCAGACTCCCTTGCTAGGACAGTCCTCCTGTACCCCAGCTTAAGAATCATACTATCATACTGGGACAGGCTCACACCTATGTTAGAAATTATCTCCAGGGCAGGTTACCTTTGGCAAGTATGGATTTGAGGGGGTTGATTGAAAACACTGCAATGAGGTTTTGGAGTGAAACCATGGGACCGTGGCTCTGGAGGGCAGTGACCTGTTGGAGGGAAGCAGGGAAGGAGCAGAAATAACGCAGTAGGGGCAAGTAAAAAAAAGTAGTCGAGAGAACTGTGGCTCAGCTGCCAGGGATGTTCTAGGCAGAGGAAAGGTGGTTTAATTAGTACAACTGCTTACAAAATTAATTGCTTCTTGAGACATCTTCCTTTGAGTAAAACTCATTATAGTTCTCTCTCTACCTCTTTCATGGGACGTGGGATTGTAGAATAAAATCATGCAAACTCAGAAGCAGTAAAAATCTTGAAGTGACCCTCCCCTCCGACCCCCTACCTCTCAAATTAGTGAGCTGATTTGCTGCAATCCTGTTCTCTTGATGCTTAAGTGATTACATTACCAAGCAGAAATTTGACTTGTTAAAATCACTTTCAGTGTGGCCAAAAAACAAACTCTGATGAAAATATGTTAAAGGTCTAAGTTCTGACATCCAAGAAATTAAAAAAAAAAAAAGAAAGATGCACTGAGTTATTTTTAAACACCAATATTGTATGGTGATCATAGATGTTGAGAGAATTATGATTGCATGCATGTGAAATACACTTGGAATCACATTCTTAGTGCAGGTGGTTGGTTTGGTTTTACCATTTTCTCTCTAAAATACAACTAAAAGCTCAAATTTTATAGTAGTTGTTGGTTGCTTTCTTTTATTCCAGGAAACAACATTACAAATTATGTAAATAAAGACAAGAAAATGATGTCTTCTGAAAATTTAAATCTCTCTCCCTTTGCCTGAAGTACATTCAGTTTTTTCATTAAATCTTTTTCACTTGAGCCTTGTTGAACGTGAATGGCTCCGTCCACTTTGCTCTATTGGAATTGATGACCAATTTCAACAGTGCAGCACCAACAGAATTGTTTCGTATCAAAGATTCCTATGGGGGCAAATTCAAAGCATAGCTAAATAAATAAAGAACAGTTTGTGAACTAAAATCTCTCTCCATTATCTTATCAACTTCAATAGCTGTCTGAAAATGGATTTTCAGCTGGGCTGAATGTCTTGTCCCCATTATCTTGCTAGCCTGGTTACTCTACATGAATTTTCAAGTACAGCTTGCATGCCGACTTGAGATTCCCGCTTCCTGTCTCTGAAATTTTTTATGGGAAACCTGAAATAAATAGCCTTTTTGTCCACTGCAAACCAGAAGTCACCAGTGGAATGAATCATGTTTCTGTAATTTAAAGAAACACTGCAAACTTCATATTTCATGCATTTTTTTTTTTCCTATAGCGAAAGAGAGAATAGGAAACGGGAGGCAAATTTGAAGACAGGCCTGACAGAACCTGACGTTCAGAAAAATGTACCTAGATACTACAAGAATGAACTCAAATTGACTCTTGTCACTTTGTATCAGCTTCGAAAAGGAAAGTAAATGAGAACCTTACCCCGCTAACCATATTTTTAATGTCTTCTTTAAAAAGGGCCTGAGTCAACTTTGTTCCCCTTTTATAAACCTATTTCAGCTCCTCATTCTGCATTCTAAGATGAGAATAAAATATGTTGTTTAAATAAGGGAAAAAAAAAATATCTTCAAAGTCAAAGCAGTGGTTATATAATGGAAGCATAAAATTAAAGCTAAAAAAAACCCCATGTACATAGATTTATTTTTAAAACAGTATGAACTGTTGTCATTCATCAAGCAGCATTGAGAGTATATCGAACACCTACAAAAGATCAAAGAACTTCCATATTCTGTCAATTCTGCATTTTTAGCTTAACTAGTACATCAAATAAATTATTCTTTGGCTTTTATTTGCATGTGAAGTACAGTAATCAGTGCTCTAAAGCTAATCTGATTATGTGATTTATTTCATAGAGGCTGTTACATCTCTTTTTTTCACTGAAGTCTGGCCAAAAAAAAAAAAAATCAACTTTTTCTTTTTCATAACTTTAAAATTCAGAAATATTATCTAATAATTGTATGACTGACAGTTTGTATACTGCTGCTTTTTGAATATATACAATATAGCAAAACCAAACAAATGGTTTTCTCCTACTTGAAAGAAGCAGGATGCTGGGACTGTTAAATTACTGAAGAATTAGTAAAAGCCTAATCTTTTTCATGAGCAAATGTTGCAAAAAGCTGCAGGTATAGTAATTTCCTTCTAGGTTATTTTTGGGACTTATACTATGAGTACAAATGTTATGAAAATGCAAATGAATTACTAGAGCACTTAAGATATGCACAACATGAAACTGTTCTTTCAGAGGGAAATTTGCTTTCCTTTCTCATTGCACATCTGGTTTGTTTTGTTGTACGTGTTTTTATTTAAGATTCATACAAAACACTCTAGATTTTTGAACGTCACATTCATAAACAAAAAGTGTCTGCAGTTCTGAATTTGTTAAAGTTCATCTTTTGGAAAATAGGAATTTTCCTAGGCTCTTTTAATATTCATAACATAACACCACCATGGCCATACAATACAAAGAATATTTCATTGGTTTGGTTCCAAATGGAAGTGTATTTACTTTTGTATTTCTTCCTTCTTCCCTTATCTTGAGAAGTAGGGATTCTACTCTACTCTACTTTGTTAAGACATATCAATATGGTGCAGTAATACTACTCTGTATGTCACAAAATATGGTTAAATTTTCCCCAGTGTATTTTACTGCTTAATTTGTCAAAAATATGTAAATTAGGGCTTTTAGTTATTTAATCAATTCTCTCTTAAATGTATTAATATGTTCTGAATGTATTTTTTAGATTGGTTTTTTTTTTTCCAGTTTTTTAACTGGGAAGTTCTTCTTAGATCAGCACTCTTTCATTATGTTTAGCTTTTAAGTTTCGGGGCCTGATGTGGAAAATACTCAACAAAATTCTATGTCTATTTTATGCAAAGCTAGCAGATAATCACAGTGATTTCTCTGGCCAGAAAAACCATCGGAATGCTTTGCTCTGGCCATCCTGAACTATTCTTCTCCTTTCTGTCCAAAAATCAGCACATCTGCTCGGAGTGAAGTGGACGCTCTATTTTGTAGCAGATAATTTCATCACGGAGTTTATCAAAGTACTTCCTGCCCTGAATCAGGTTCCAGCTTTTTTTTCCAGATGCAGACACTAAACTGGTTTTCCTTTTCTACTCCTTCAGTGCTGTGGTTTTTTTTTGGCGGGGAGAAGGATTCTCTCTCTGCGTTTGCTTATCTTCTGTCCTTCAGTGCTAGTGAGGTATTCAGTCCAAACAGCCCTGAAGTTTACTTCCATTTTCTTATTTCATAGTTCTGAAGGTTGCTCCACCTTGAATGGTTAAAATAGCTACTTGCTGTGTGACTCTGACAAAGAGTTACTGATACGCCCTTAGATTTCACACACATGATGTGTAATGGTAATTTATCTTATCTACCTACCCACTTAGTATGTTGTGGGAGAGTACTGGAAAAGATTGGTTTTGAGTTGTTGTGGTTTTAAAGGCTCAATGTTGGCTTCACAGGGGTTAAAGTTTGGGAGAGGACTGCCAGAAACTTGAGATATGAAGACTGAAATATTGGCACCCTATCCAGAATTTGGAAAATGAGGGGAAATTACAATATACAAAGTAAAAAATGAATATAGTTGGAGAAATTGGTGGAGAATACTCATTTTATCATCTGATTATTTTCACACCCTGGAGCTATGCCTCCCGGGTAATCCGTGCCTGTGACACTTTGCTGAGGGTGTGGGTCGGTGGTGCCAAGCCCAGACCTGCCTGTCCCTGCAGGCAGCACCCACGTGCTCTCCTGTCTGTGTGAGCCCCAGCAGTTACATCTCTGTGTCTGCCTGGGGAGGCTAATGGCACATCTGGCTGATAAAGATCATTCACACAGCTCTACCATAGCCAACTGACGGACATACAAATAGACAGCTTCACAGTGCTGATGTATTTTACAGCTGGAATTTCTTTTTCAGGCATTTTTTATTTATAACGGTTTGGGTTATTCTGTCCTTTTATGTCTGTAATAATGAGTAATTTCTGATATCTGTCTTTCAGAGGAATTTCCTTTTGTCCTTGGCACCATGGATACTTCATACCAGGGTGGTATGTAGGTATCACCTCCTCAAGTAATTCAGAATATAGAAATTGCCAAGCAGAACAGTAGCTCAGCTACTTTGGGTATCCTTTTCTTTGGCAGTAGACCATGCCAGATGCTGCACAAGAAAATAATTTGTTCCAAACCTCATCTGGGAACAAGCTTATGCCCTGAAGTTCATCGTTTTCACAACATGTGTCCTTCGAAATGTCGGATTTGCTTTTCCACTTATAGTTTTAGAGTTGTGTCAGCTCTGTAAATCATCTTTGCTCATCTGAGTTTCAGAGTTTTTTTTAATAGTCTGGGTTTTTCATAGTTTGCACCCTTGATAACCTTGAATACTTTTTGTTAGTTTTTCAAGTGGTTGGTGCCTTACAAGTAATAGTTTCCTGCAACAGAGGTCAGGCTTTTACAGTGAGTGTTTCTCTTCTGCACACATAGCACTTAGTATGAAGAAGCTTTTCTGTAGGCTGACGTGTTTCTGCGTTAAGAAGTATGCAGGGCCTAAGAGATTTCATGGTAGCAAATCCTTTAAGTACTTATGTTATTTATTTACAGAACTATGCTTTCACTTTCAAAGAACTTGCACTTCTTGCCTTTTCCACAAATCCATGTGAATGTTTTACACTAAGCAGTTTTAAATATTTCTTTTGCACGGGTGAAATTATAACTTGCTCTTTATATTTTATTGTAACTCCACAATTGTAAGAGGAATGTTGATCAAGCAAACCAAGAAAGTTGAATCAACCCAGCTGAGTTTAATACAAGTTTACCCTAGGGTTTGCCATCTGGATTGTCCATTGACGTTGCTAGGGAGGGAGTCAGGAGGACCATAGTCCTAAACGAGGAGAAATAAGTCTGTGCTCAAGTGTTCAGTGGTCTAATTATCAAGATTATTTTATAAATTCTTCCTATGAAATAAACAAAATGTGTGAAAACAACAGGAATTCAGCGTTGCTAGGAGACCCTGCATGGCAGATTTCACCAAAGGAAAGTTTGGGGAAATTGCAAGCATATGAGAGAAGAGTCATCAGTTAGCATTTGTAACAAATGTTGTCAGATACTCTGTCAGTATAATATCATAAATAATAGATGTTTAAAAGTAAGTGTGCTTAAAATTAACATTTGACCTCCTAATAAATGTCAAGTCAGTTCCAGTTTGCCGCATTGGCTGTATTAGTGCGGCCAGTTTCTTCTGGAGACCTACATTTTTGGAAAATCTGTTGAGAAGTTTCAGTGCTTGCCCTAAGAGTCTCTTTTCTCACTAGATTAAATATTGAGAAATAAAACAAAATATGTAAATATAGTATACCCCAAAGCAAAAAATTAATTTCTAACACAGATGGGTTTCAGGAGGTCTGCTGCCAAAGATTTTAAAATTCTTGTGCCAGGGGGCAATTTGCTTGCAATAGAAGAAAATGTATCCAATTATCCTTATGAAATTACGAGGTTTGCTCCCTAATCAGCCATTTGATGGGCTGTTTGAAATGAAGGTGCAAGCAATGGCTATCGGTTTCTCGTACTCTTGAGAGAATAATAGGCTTAGTGTGTGTTGTTTCCCGATGTCCCCAAAATATGAGGAAAATAAGTAATAAGGATGATAACTTGACCAGCATTGTGCTGCAGGTAAAAATTAGTAACCCCTGCAGTCGGGGAACAGCGGCAAAGCAAGAGAAGGGTTTACATGGGCAAACACGTTTGGTGGGTATGTGAATAACGCTTCCCTTCCCTAGATGAACTGGTTCTTGCTTGGCTTCTTTGTCGCTCATCTATATCAAACTCGGGACGTTCCCATGCAAGTAGAGGTTCTTTGTAAGTAAATTCTGAAAGCAGATGTATGAAGTGAAGTTGGCCTTCACACTGAAAGTCTACTTATCTCGTAGCTCAACGTCTCTGCTGCTACCGTGGTTTTTAGTACATTGAGCCTGACACTGAAACTCCATTTTTAGCAGTAATGTATCAGTCCTTGTATTGGAAAGCCATAAATATGGAATGTGACCATGTAATATTAAAAAGTGTTCATATTGATTTCTTTGTAGAAATCATAAATTGCCTGTACTACAGCTTTGTACAAGACTTGAGAAAAGTACAGAGCAATGGTAGCTTTGGAGAAGATGCTTGTCAAGCTGCCACCAATGCTCACAGTCCCAGAGCTGCAGCTGATACGTACGTAACTGCCTGTTCTACTTATGGAATGAGAAACATCACTAAGGGATATCAATGCCCTAATAGCACCTCTGTTTTTGAATCCTGCAGGGGCCTGATCAAACTAATTAGACTTTCTTTCTTTAATTTTACCTACATATCAGGCATTGCCATTCAGCATGAGTCTCATAGGAATTTTGTGACTGTTAATTAGCAAAGCATTGTGAAATCAGAAAGGACCCAACAACGGTGAGGAGAAAAGCATATAGAAACAGGAACAGAACTGGGAGGGAAAAAAAAAAAAAGCACAGAAGAGGTGTAGAAATCAAACGTACAAGAGGGCCCAAGGTGGAGGGATGAGTCGAGTGCAGAGGGAAGCGCAATTCTGATAGAAGTTGAATGACAGACCAGCAGAGATTTGTTTTTTAAGTCAAGCCTTATCTCTTTGGGCAGAAATAAGGGAAGAGACGGTGTTATACAGGTGGCTTGAATGACCTCAGAAGATTTCAAGTACAGTAAGGTTTGAATAGTTTATCATTACTCTTTGTCAGTTTTCTACAATAAGGTTACTTTGCCTAATTTTGCTGTTTTGACGTGTTGAAGTATTCTGCATGTTTTAAAATAATTGCAGAAAAATTAAATAGGAAGTAGACATAAAAGTACAATACACTGAGAAGTTTCCCACTGTATAATGTTTCATATAGGTAGGCCCTACATATCTCTCATATATGAGAAATTATCTCTGTATTTGTTTAAACCAAGAATGATTTAGTTTGGAATTTTATTCCTTCCTGCCTCCCACATTCCTTCTGCTCCGATTTAATTTCATAGAAAAAAGTCTCCTACATCTTTAATATTGATCATTGTTGGAAAAATAAATGTGATGGATAGATAAAATTAAAATAGATGGTGAGTGTCAGAGCTCAGACATTTCTCTCAAGTGAGTTTTTAAAAGTTGAGAAGGAAATCCTTTCTTTTATTAAACTCCCACAGGATACAGGTGATCCAGAGTATGTATTGGAACCTTGCAAGTCTACAAAAATACTGCAGAAACCGATGAGAGCTAGTCATTCAATATGTAGCTTAAAGGATGATTTCTTGTACAGTTCTTTATAGTTCAATTTGTCATTTCATTGAGTCTACTGGCAACACAATTTAAGAGTCTGACAAACACATTAACCTCTTAATAACAATTTTCTCAAATTCCTTTTTCAAGCCTCTGTCTTTGATAGGACTAGAACACACAGTAAATCTTGTTTCATTGTGATTTTTCTTAACTCTCCCTCTAAACTTGATTCATTTATTTTTGTCTGAACCAAATAGGGCAGACTCCGTTGAAAGACAACTGGGGTCATTATCTAAATAGACAGAAAAAATTTCAAGTTTCACTTGACTAGGCTCACTAGGCTTCTGTCCAGGTGATAGGCAGAAAGAAAATGTCCTTTGAACAGAAACAAATTACTCCCAAGCCAATTTTAAAGACTGAATGCTTGTAGCATTTAAAAAGGCAGATTATCAATGCCATACAATATACTTGAGTTAAATATTGTAAGATCTCAACGAAAAACCTGCTAACCTCAATCAAAAACTTTATTTTGTTCCATTAACCATCTCCCCGCTCTTGATTTGGATGCTACCAACATAAGATATAAGCAATTTATGAAATAATTTGTAACCCTAACTTGCATGCGTAGAGTCCATCTTCCATCCTTTCAATGTTGTTTATGCTGTTAAGCTGAATATCCTAATTCCAAAATGTTTCTTACTTCCATTACTTCATCTGTATGTGTGCCTGTCCCCAGACAGGTTCAGTCTGTCCTCATCAGCATTCACAGAAGAGGAGCAAGCATAGGAACTTTTGGGAACCAAATTTGACTGGAAATCAGAAGTTAAAAAAAAAAAAAAAAAAGAAAAGCCCAGATGTAATCAGTAAAATAATTAACTACTGGGAGATCCTTTCTTATGGTAGTTTTAAATCAAGACTAGAATTTAAAAAAAAAAAAAAATCTATATTAAAAAAAAAAACAAAACAAACCACCAAACACAAAACCCAGAAAATACCAAAAGAATAAAGGAATCCAGTGTTTTGTGCTGTTCAGGAATTCAAAGTAAATAATTACAGTGACTTCCTTTCTTAAAAATCTGTCATTTTGGAAAATGTACCAAAGATTTTATATAAAAATAATTTGGTAAATCATAGTTCTATAGGAACTGAAATAGGTAGACATCCAAAGGAAAAGTTTAGTTGTTTACTTGTTTGTGAGGTGTTTCTAAGGAAAATTTGAGCTGTGTTGAAGAAAAATTTTTAGACTTCCTGCAGATAATCCATTTTGTGAGTCCCCCACATTCCCACACATGAATTGAACTGCTATAGCTCATATTTCTGTCAGGATTCAGGGCAGCTAGTAGTAGTCTGTTAATCTGCCCTTGTCATAGCAAATTATTATGAAGTTCACATTGTAGTAAATGGTTCAAAAAGGTTTTGCTCCAAGAGAAAGTGAGAAGTCTTGCATAGCTCCCTTTGCTAATAAAATTGTCACCGGCTTGTGAAAGATTAAAAATCTCTTCTCCCTCACTTTGTCTGCAAAAGAACATTGTATTTTCATATAAGGAATATATTTTTAAGTGGAGCCCGAGAAGGCTTGTCCTTCTTCATATAGTGACAATTATTTCATGTATGCCCTTACAATGTTTCTTTCTTCCTGTGGCATCAAATTTGACCTTAATTTGGCTCCTAGGGATAACAGTATAAAATATGCCTTTCATAGCAGGTATTTAGAATCTGAAGTGCTAAAATTTGAAAAGAGTAAAGCATATGACATCAGATTATTTCCTACGTTTTCATCTGCTAATTTGAAAAGATCTGCATTCAAACCTTCTCTGCATGCAGAAATCTGATTCAGTACTGCAGCTAGATCATGTAACAGATTTCCCTGGATCATGCTGGAAAGATGCTCTACAGCTCAGTAACGGGACTCATCTGAAACACGGGTAGTCAGCCTCTGCGTCAGAAATACACGCCTCTCAAGCATAACGTGTTCAACATTATGGTAGAGTGAGAATATACGCTACCAAGCTTAGAGACAGAAGTGGTGTAATTTACTCACATGGGTAATGTTAGGAAATAATTATTTAATGCTTATGAAGCAGACAGAAAATTAAAAGTGCTATAGAGTGGTTGCTATTAAAAATCTTTACAATTTGACTTTGCAATTACATTATGTTACCACAGTATTCCCCTTTTGCTCAGTATAGGAACATCTAGGGAATAATACAAATCCAGGAATGCAGCAATGGCATTAATTACTTGCAAATGTAATTAAGAAAAACAATACTGGTGATCTCCGATGGTCATGAAGTACCTATTTACTAGAGCAACAAGAGTTTAGGACTGAAAATGTTGCACTTTAGAATATCATTTTTTATGTTACAAGATCTTACACTTCAGACATTTCCGATTGCCTCAGTGTAGATGGGAATGATCAGATTAGGAAATGTTGGCATCATTCAAAGCAGCCCTGAAATACCCTTTGACTTTAATAGAGAGTTTCATCCTTAGCCACTTGCCAAAATCTGTAGAGGGACTAACTGTCATAGAAGAGACAGAATCAGCACTCATGAGTATTCTGGTTAGAGCTGTGCAGAATATTTTCAGTGTAATTCAGAATTCTTTAAAATGTTCCCATTATCAAGGAAAGACCTGAAAGGAGGTGGATTTTGAAATCTATCTTAATAAAGGAATGGATGACATCTTAAAAAATATTCATGTTTTGATACAGAAACTTTGATCTCACTTTTTACCTTTTTTTTTTTCCTTCCACTATTTTATTTCTAAGCAAAACTTATAAGCCTGGGGCGACAGAAGATCTTGGTGATTTTCACATCGTTCAATCTTCAGTTCATTTATACAATCACTTGACCGTGACTTTTTCTTATTTTAAACATACTCAGAGCCCTGCACTTCAGTTCACAGTTTTTCCAAGTGAATATTTACCTTAATCTTTACATTTTTTATTCCATCACCACTCAGTACAAAACCAGCATATCTGAGATAAATATGCGGCACACGTGCTTTGTGATAGGATCCAGGGATCGTAGAGTGGAAGGGAAATTGTAGGATTTGTACATACTGTGTCTGTATAGTCCAAATAGGAGTCTGCTAATTTTCTTTTTTTTTTCAAGTAATTGAGCTATCCAGTTAATTATACAAGGACAGATAAGTATCCTGTGAACACAGGGTTGTTAATGTTTCATAGCAAAGTTCAACTGGCAGCCTAAATGGCAAAATAAAAATGGAAAGTGTAAACGCAGCTGAAGGAGCCCGGGGTTGGGGGAGGAAGGGGGAACAAGGATTAATTACTTCTGTATTTTTAGATGGTAGTATTTGTTGGGTTTTTTGCAATACTGATTCTTTGAAACATTTGGAGTAACTCTATTGACATTTCACTGGCGGTGCCAAGACCCAGGCGCAGCTGCTTGGATGCTCCAACGCGCTAACAATGCCATTTCTCTCTCAGCAGTTTCCCACTTCGCAAAATTTCCATGCGTATTTCTTTGGGGTGATGTTTCTTCACAATGATCCAACTACCGATGGCTTCTAACAACTTATTCATCAGAGGCTGCCAGGCAGGATTAGGGCTTGTTGTTAAGATCACCGCGCAGCCTTCAGAGCTTGTTTGTGGCTGACGGCTGCCGGGAAGGCTCTTTGAGAGCGTGGGTTGGGTGGGAGGTGTGGGAAGGTAAAAAGCTGTTGTGGTGCATCGGTGGGAGTGGGTAAGGAATTTGTCTTTTAAGGTGTGATTCCTTGTAATCTCTTCAATATTTACAGTGGTGTTGTGTACAGATATGGGACACATTCATTTAAACACTGTCCACACGTGTAATTACACTCACAGAAACTTGTCCTGTTTTATGAAATAATTTAAACATTATAGTGACTATGGTCCAATACCATCAGAAAGTTCATTTAAGTTGCTCTCCAGTCAGAGCGCTATGCAGTTCAGTAATACTTAATATATATTGTTAGTGGCTTCTGGTTGTTGTGGAGATTTTTGTTTGTTTGTTTGGTTGGTTTTTTTCCCCACTAAATACAGCATGTGAAAAGCAGTGATGCTACCAGTCACAGCAGTATAAGCCTAAACTTAGATTAAGTAAAAACATGACCACAGGAGAGTGTCAACATTTTTTGCATTCTGAGTTAAAATAGTCTTTGCTGTACTTTGTTAAACAGTGGCCAAATGCATAGATATTGTTAAAAAAAAAAATAGTTTATGACTTTGGCCTCTGTATTTTGGCTCCCATGCTATCAGTGTGCTTGCGTAGCTTGTCATCTGCCCACCCTCTAGATGCGTGCCAATTCTTTACTGCAAGCTTTTAAAACCAGCTTAAAAATAAGTAATAAGGTCAGGATCCATCAATAGCATAGGAAGGGGAAGATTTTCACCAGTCCCTGAAATTGATTGGTGGTTGCCTCAATGGCGCTGCACATACCTGTAATTTCTGTGGTGCATACACTGCATATATTCGGTGGCTTTCTGCAGTACACTGCAACCAACAGCAGACTAGCATATCTAGGGCACTATGAATTTTCTTGATGCTTCTTGTCAAGTTTCTTATTTAACAAAAAAAGATTGAGTATATATGTGAAATTAATGCACGAGCCATCTTATATTCATAGATGAACTTGCTGTGCACCCTTTGTGTACTTACACACATACTTAAGCATTCACACAAAGAGACAAAAGCTAGAGAGAAAATTACTCTTAATAGTGTACAGTTCACTAATCTTTTAAGTTATTTTTTGGTATTTTAGCCAAACTCTAAATAGTTACATTTAGCGTGTTACTTTGATTGGATTTCTCTTTGCAGTTAACTTTAAGTTTGTTGCTGAAACGAAGCAGGATGTCAGGAGATTCTGGGATCAGGAGCGCAGAGGGACAGCTGGGCCTTTAAAAGTTGATAGTGTATATAAAATAGAAATTTACACTTCCAAAATTTTCCTCTTTTCATAATGCATCCGGTATTGATATCCATCTGCTAAACTACACTTATTGTGCAGTGTTGACAGTCTTAAATTCAGTCTGCCAAATAATCCATCTCTTCCTGAGCAAATCTAAACAGTTACACTCACCTTTAAATAGATGCTGCATGTTTTAAAAATTGCTATGTGCGACTAAAACCTGTCAGACACGAAATTTTCAAATCTAGACAGAAAACAGTGAAAAGCATGCATACATCATATTGCCGTAAGGCAACATGACCATGTGGAACTGAGAAACATTCATGTTGGAATAACCTACAAATGGCCAGGGATAAAGATGAGTAGTTCTTATACTTTGTCACTGGGATTTGTGTACATTTTCTGCATAAAACAGAACTGAGCCTTGACTTGGGAGGGCTGCAGCCACACCAGCACAAAACATCCCGGTGAGAGATTGCCACCGGGCAACTGCAGAACCGTCCAAGTGACAGAGGGGCACCAGCAGATCCTTGTTTGAGATCCCAAACCTTCAGCAGAGCAGTCCTGCCAGAAGACCTTTCCAAATCGATTGCCTTTGTGTTTGACCTGTACTAAGAGCAGCTATTTAAAATCTCCTGGGATGCTACTTCCAGCAATGTTTATGGTTTTTAGCTGCCGAAAGCATGTCCATTGATATGTGCCAAGCTGGCTTGCATCTTTTTCTAAAAATATCTGAATTGCTGTGGGCATTGCCCCTATTGTTATCTATTTGGTATACTCTGTAACTAGCAGCAGCACTTACATACCATGAATGTCTGTGCTTTGATTGCTTTATAAATAATCAGTATTTCATTATCAGGTTTTCATCACATGTTAACACATGAAAAGGCAGCTTTCTCTGTCTTTCAAGTAATTACAGTATTTTAATATTTCAGGTAAGCACATTAGCTAACATGCTGACACACAGGAAGTATTTAACTCATAGTGAAAATATAGGAATAATTGAATAGCACAGTCGTGATTTGCAGACATTGTATTAAAGAACATTATGGCTCAAGGATTTTGCTGTTCTTGAGTCAAGCAAAGTGTTGACCATTTATTTATTTCTTCATTTGCTTTGTTTGAGATACTTATTAACTGTTGAATGTTAAACAGGACATTTACAACAAGTAATAAAAAGAGATAAAAATTTGAATTTAATTGGAAAACCTCCCAACAATTTGGTTACATGTAGTTTACTGGCTTAGCAATCCCTTAATGGGCTAAGACAAAAAGAAAATGAAACATTGCTTTGTGATCTGCTCAGTCTTCCAAAACTTTTGGATAAGATTTTATGTGTTATCTCACAGCTGCCTTAAGGGAAAATAAGCAGTTTTCAGGTACCCTGAAAGAAAGGTAGTCTGGAGAACACCTCTAGAGTATTCTGGGAGATATTAAGAAACACTGAAATGAAAAAAAAAAAAAAAAAAAAAAAAAAAAAAGAAAAAAGAAAGAAAAACAAAACAATAGGAAAAACAAAAATACCAAACATTTTCAGAGAGTTTGGGCTGGGATATAACGCAATACTTGGAGAGACTTGGCACACCGCAGTAAGATCTATAACAATATTAGAATTTTTTAAGTTTCAGGTGTGTTCAATTCCTTCCAGTTATTTTATCTTTTTGTTTGTCATACAGATATTTTGATACAAACAGAACCTTTCCTCCTAAATGACCAACCTTTTTTTTTTTCCTGTGTCTCTTTACTTTACAAGATGCATGGCTAGGGTGAGATGATGCTGTTGGAAAGAAATCTGTACAGACCTGAGAAAACTTGGCAGCAAATAAATAATTTGCTCCTGTTAGTGCTTGCTGCCCTGAAATATTTGATCCAGGATTTTTGTGATCAAATTGGTATCCTCAGCCTCTTTTTGCATTCTGATTCTCTTCATTTCATGTTTACTGTTCATAATTAGCCGATCGTTGATGTTAATTAGACATATAGGTCTTAGGTGCTATGTTTTTTCTTAATTTGTAAGCTTTGGGTGCATGAAAATTCATTTCAGTTTCCTGAAAGTGGGGATAGATGCGTAATTTTGTGCTATTAGTGAGAATTTTGAGGGTCTATTGAAACATATTCCTGAATATTTTCTTTTCAGACTTCACACGTACCTTTTGTTTGTTCTGGATACAAAGTGGGTACTTAAATTTGGGTTTGCCTTAATTAATAGAGTTATGAAAGCAGAGTGTGGAATATGTTACAGATGGAGATAATTCCAGAATATCAGTAAAGAAACACAAGAGGAAAGTAAGCATGTGAGGTCGGGGTGATATCAGCCACAGGCTGTTTGGCATCTCCTTTGTGGCATCCGTGTTGTTCTTCTGTGTAACGGCTGAAGGGACCAAGATCTTACTCGGACATGGGAACGCTGAGCTCTGAAGGAAAGTTAAGATGCATGAATCGGTGACATGCTGTAAATGAGAAACAGAGTGAGACTGCCTGGTTTTGATGAGAGCATCAGGGTGAAGTGATAGATTGAGCTGGTGTTACTGATGTAGGGAAAGCTTTACATCATAAAAGAAGGGGTAGACAAGGAGATAAAACAATGCTATGCTTTGTGTCACCAGGAAACGTGAAATGTGTGAAGAAATGCATGGAATACTAAAAAAGAACGAGTGTGTTTTTCTCACCAGCACACCGGTCTTTGCATAAATTCTGTTGTTTACTGCTTGTTGTAAGAGTTAGGATATCCTGTCTTTCTTACGCTTTTCTTATATGCTTTATTTGGGCATACGGTGACTTATTGAAATCTCAGTCCTTCAGACATTTAATGTTTTATATCACGATAATGATGTCTGCAGTGAGAACACTGGCAACAGAAAGCAATAGGCTTGAGGAGTAAGAGATTCCTAGACTGTGTCCCTGCATTTTAATTTAAAAAGTTTATGAATCTGAGCATCATTTTTCTTTTATATTGACAATCCCATTACAATTAAATAACATCCCAGTACTAGAATGACTGTGTGCCAAGAAATAGTGCTGTAATGGTCGCTGTGCAATCTACGTGTTTTTTTATTTTATGATTGATAAGATGCGTCGAGCTACAGATGTCTCTGGGTACTCATCATAGACGATTAGACCTGGGAGTGGTCTCAAGAGATCCTCCAGTTCATTCTTGTATCCCAAGATCAATTAAAGCAAAATTGTTCCTGAATAATATTTGCCTAATTTTAAATCTGTTTAAAAGAAAAAAAAAAGGAAAACAAACACAGACAATAAAAACCCCCAGATTTTATTAACTTAATTATTTAAAAAAAAAATCATGAAATATATAATGAGGAGACAAGAAAAGTCAGCTGACATGTTTTTTTAATATCAAAGTAACATGAAAAGTATATTTAAAGGAGAGTCCTTTCCTCTTTTCTCCCTCTCTTCTTTCCCCTGTAGTTTTGGAAGTCAGATTTCACATATTGTACCTCTGTATATATATATTCCTGTGGCGTTTTGATATCTTCTGTCTAATTTTGATTCATTACACCAATTATTCTGCAATAGTCAGCATTTCTTTTTAAGTAAAATTTTATTACTTTTCAGATTTCTTCCTATTCGAGCTTTTTTCTTAAGCTGATTTTTTCAATCAGGACTTACCATATATTATTTTTTCTTCAAATCTCCATGAAACCATTTAAATATTGATAAACATGAATGTAAATATCCACTTTAATATACTGTAGTGACAATCTGAGATGCCAAATGTGAAGACAAATGTACGGACATCCTTAGTCTATAAGTGGAGCAGGAAGCATTACCCAAAGTCAACATTAAATAGCTTCATCATAAGACTTAGTTTTCACATGTACGTATCACTCTTTAACTATTCGCATTGAATTTATATGTGAAAACTGTCTGCCTCAGTTTGAATGTACTTGAAAAAATGTCAGCAAAAATACTATCCATGTCCAGAATGAAAAAAGAAGAAAATATATTGGTTTGCTCAACTAAAAGATGATCTGACATCTTATAATGCCATCCTCAAATATTCCTAGATGTAGGTTACATCCAGGGTATTATTCTTGAATACTTAATATGAAACTCTGACTATTAAATCCACTTTTAAACCTTCTGGTAAATTGAGTTATCTCAGATTTCATTTTTGCAGCAAACTTTGTAGAAGTTTTATTTGCAGTGGGTATGATCCAGCCCTGGAGCCAAACAGGACTTTTTGTGCAATTGCAACTTCTGATTTTGTAGGTTTTGCCAGGAGAGAGCACACCAGCAGGAAAACTCTCTCTCCTGTGTCCTCTGTAGCCCCTAAGCAGAGTGGATGAAATAGCTGAATTTTCCTATTCTTCAGCTGTCAGTAAATATCTGAAACCCAGTGCGGAAGTTTTGGATCTTTTTCCAGAGCTGGTCTACAAAAGTTCACAGCACGTGGACCCATGTACGGGATCCCACCCCTTGTAAGGAAGTACATGGTTTTAAAGAAGATAGTATGTAATAAGAGAACTTAAGGGGATTTTGTTGAAGTAAAAAAAAACCAAACACAACCACATTCTGAGTCAAAGTAAAAGGCTAATCCATGGCAGTGTGACAGGTAACTACCTGCAGGGGATGCTTAGGCAAGAGCAGAACAGGAGAAAGTAGTGATGCTCGTCCAGAAAACTCCAGTTCTCCATCAGTTTGTGGCCCAGCAACTTCTGCAGAAAGAAAACTGTTTAGATCTCCTGTCTCATTTATTTCACCAGCTGAATGGAATTCAGTGAATGAGGCAGAGTGTTGCAGGAAGAAAAAAAGATGTCCTCATGGTTAGTGACCTGGAGAATTTGTTTTCTTCATGCTCCTGACGCATGTGAATGCTATGCTGGTTACTAAACCCACGCTTGATAAGGGTTTACTCTTAGCTGTGTGCATTCTGGACATCTGACTTGGGACTGTAATGTATACCAGTGCTGAGACCTCACGGCTGCAACCAAAGTAAATTGCTCTGCCTTGGATATATAAAGTACAATATCATACTAAATCAGATTTTAGATTTCTAGCATTGCTTCTGCTGTCTCCACAATAGGAATGACAACATGCACTTATCTCAGATAGTTGTTATGAATCTGTTGCGAAGGACCTAAATACTGCATTGATGAGTGTCACAGAAAGGCTCTGAAGAAATTAATCATTTAGTCTACGGGGTTTGAACAGCATACAATAAACAAGGCATGACACCATACAGTAAACAGTGGGCATAAAAACATAATATTGAATAAGCATCACCATGTGATTTATTCCCATCTTGGACACTGACTGAGGGCATTTTCTGCAGAAATATTAATTTTGGGTTTTATCCCAAGACGACTATGAACTGAATTTGGTATATGAAAGTAGCCCATCTGAATCATGATGTTTCCTAATTTTAGGTGTTTAATTCTGAAACTTTAGTAATGAACGCAGTTTATTTCTAGAAGAGGAACCTTGTGGACCATCTAACAATTTTATATGCTTTTTAAATATGTCTCTTGCTTATCATTTGAGCTCTTACTTTTATCATGTATAGAAGCAAATCTTTCAAGACTTTAGAGAGTAATTTTAATGGATGATGACATGGACATGCGAGTCCTGTAAGAGCTTACTAGGCAATACAGCAACTTTGATATCATCAACAGTACCAGATTTTCTTCTCAGTCATGGAAAAAAAAAAAATCAACTAAAATCAGAAAAAAAAAATCAGTTTGAGTAGAAAGATCGAAATTATTCTCTGTTATGATTCTGTTACAGTCAAGTCGTAACAACAGACTAGAGTATGATATTCCATCTGTACGAAGAAAAGTGACTTTCTCTTGAAAGTCATGCCTGGAAAGAGAACTTAGCAACTTACTGGTACTGTCAGTAAAGCAGCATTTTATTGAGTGGATCTGTTGGCTTTTTCACACAAGGAGAAGTGTGAATTTCCCGAAGGCCTAGTGATTTGGAAGGCGCTATTTAGATTTATTCTTATCATTATGTTACAGTTAATCTGCATCATGCAGTCAGGTCCAGGTAAAATAGGAGCTTTCTGTGGGGAAAGTCAGGAGACTGATGAGTTTCAGGAGCTTATTTGCTGAAATACTCTACTCTGGTGAACAGGCATCTAGAGTTGCAGTATTTATTTTTGTAATGTCAAAAAAAACCCTCAACTAAAGACCCAATAAAACAAGAAAATAAATAAGATTTTTGTTTAAATCCCGAGAAGGTACTAGCCCCTGGCTTTACCTCCATTCGCACTGCAGTGCGGAACCCTGCAGGCTTTGCATACCTGGGGTTTGTAGGCCTTTCCACCATTTTGAAGCCAAATGCAGTGAGAAGAGATGTGCAGGTTTTTCACAATAACACAGATATGTTCTGAAAACAGTATAGAAATTATGTATTCACCAGCTAGGAGTTTCTACAAAGTTGTAGATATTTTATTTGGGTCATGACTGCAGTAAGCACATAAGTTTATTTTCAAACTGTGTTAGCTAACATTTTTTACTAATACAATAATCAAGAACTTGTAGTGAGTATACACAGGACAATTTGTGTTCAAAAGCATACTCAGCTCCTTGGAGTCATAATAATGGTGATAAACTCAAAGAAACTAACACCAATCCTTCTAAAACAAACAGTAAAGATGAGCAAAAAGGAAATAATTTCATCACTTGAAAGACTGTACTATTAATAATGGAGTTTTCCCTATTGTCTTGTTACTGACTTACACATTCAGTGGGTGTCGTAGTTCAGCCCTGATCAGGACCAGACTACGCAGTCTCTCTCTCACTCCCCCCACCTTCCGAGAGAACAGGGAGAGAAAATATAAGGAAAAACGGCTCGAGGTTTGAGATAAGGACAGGGAGAAATCCTTAAAGTTACCGTCACGGGCAAAACAGACTCAACTTGGGGAAAACTATTCATTTATTACTACAAAAAGCAGGATAATGAGACAGAGAACAAGATAACCTCCCTCCACCCCTCCCTCTTCCCAAGCTTGACATTATCTCTAGTACATTCCCCTCCCGAGCGGCACAGGGGGGAAGAGGGAATGGGGGTTGCAGTCAGTTCATCACGCGTTGTTTTACACCGTTGCTTCATGGTCGGGGGAAGAACTCCTCACATTCCTCCCCTGCTCCATTGTGGGGTCCCACCCCTACGTCACAGTCCTTCGTGGAACTGCTCCGGCTTGGGTCATGAGGCCCATGAGGCCTGTGCCTCCCCCTCTGCGCCTCTGCCCCTGCTCAGCTTCTTCACATCATCTCCTCTCTTTTTTTTTCTGTTTTCCCCCTCTTAAATACATTATTGCAGAGGCGTTATCACGGGACGTTCTGCTACCAATCGGCTCGGCCTTGGCCAGCAGCAGGTCCGCCCTAGGCCCGGCCGAGTCCCCTGAACCAAGGGGAGCGACTTCTAGTGGTTTCCTACAGAAGCTACCACCTTAGGCCCCCCCTCACTAAACAAAACCACGACAGTGGGATATAATATTAAACAAAAATAAGTTATTGAGGCCTGGTTCAAAACCTAACAAAGTGAACAACAATTTTTATGTTGGCTTTAGTCCTTGAATATTCTTGAAAATTATATGAAACTCTAAAAAGCATCCAGCCATAATTTCCTCTTAAATCCTTTTGGACCTTTCCAAGTTAAAGTGCATCATCTCCAAAGTTGTCTTTCCAGAGCCCAAAGTGTGAATAGCTTCAACCATTATGGCCCAAGTAAAGCTGGTACATATTTATCTCCTTAACAATTTAATGAGGATTTAAGCTGGTTTTTTGATGAGTGTGAAAATCACGTAATTTTTTTATAAAACTCTGAATTGAATCAGAGCGGCTTGATGCAACATCTGCTAATGCTGAGTACTAGTATCATAAGCAGTCGTTCCCAGCAGAACCAGCTCCTCCACTGAGCAGCCCAGAGTAAAAGGTGCAAAAAGGATAATGGTATACCATGAGAGCAGTATACGTTATATATATTATAATGGGGATGGGGAGTAAAGTAAGCTTCTTGTGAGTTCAATATTGGACACTATGGTCTTGGCCTAAAAAAAAAATTCTATTGCATTTCTCCATTCAAATATATGCAGCGAATATGTTAAACTACCTGTAAAAAATATTATTGGTAAATTTCAATTAGATATCTCAATCTTTCGTTACTTTGCTTGTAATCTAGTTCATAGTTTAATCACCATTATATGGACTGAAATTTTTATAGGCATTTAACAGAATACTGTTGTGAGCTTAGTGTGAAAATTATTTTGAAAAATTTAAATCCATGTGGAGTCGTAACTGTGAACAAATTTTGTAGATTAATACTGAAAAATACAATATAGAAAAACTTTACAGTATGCAGTAACCTAGTCTGCTTATGTCCCCTCTCCTCCTTATATGCTCTGATACTGTTACCTAGTTAGCAGAGTTTAAATGAAATAGTTCGAACTTCTAACAGTAATTGTGAATCATTCTTCCTCTCCATAATGTGGAGTACCAAGAATAAATATATTTTTCCTTTTTGGTAGTTAAAATATCATGTGGCTCTAGTTAGAAGATCATGCTCTTTGGATTTTATGGCCAATATAACCTCTCTCTATTGATTAAGCACTGTAATGTTGTTGTAGTATGTGAGAAGGCATTCAGATATATACATTTTGCATTGTGTTTGTCTCAAAGAAATTCTACAGCACCCTGCAATACGCTGAAATC
Source organism: Chlamydotis macqueenii (assembly GCF_036417535.1). Classification (NCBI taxonomy): domain Eukaryota; kingdom Metazoa; phylum Chordata; class Aves; order Otidiformes; family Otididae; genus Chlamydotis; species Chlamydotis macqueenii. Next base: position 5,509,302 of record NC_141566.1, read on the forward strand.
CTTGGAGTTGCTTTATAATTGTAGTAAACCTTTTCTGTTGTCAAGGAACCTCTATACAGCAGTTGCAGTGATTGCTGCAGAGAAAGCTGTTGTGAGTTACCGAGTGCTGCAATGGTAGTAAATAATTTAAAGTAATTAAACTAGGAAGTGTTTTATTTACAAAATAGTAGTGTAGAAAATATTATTTTGTTATACAGTAAAATTTCAGCAGTAAAACCTCACTTCAGCAACTAGTATCTTTTCCTTTGGAAGGAAGACAAGAAGAGATGGAGTTATTAGTTTGTTTGTCATAAATTAGGAAGGTGTGCTAACTATTAAAAATAAAGTGTTTCTATCATCCATCTGAAGTTCTTCCTGACCAGAAATTATCCACTAGAGCTGAATAACTTAAATATTTGAAAATATAATTCCTACAGATAAAACCTCTTGGTACACAGCAATTACAAAAATAATAATAGAATATGGGCAAATATATGTCTGCACACATTGCATGCCATCCCCACCGCCTTGAGCAGGAAAGACTTCTCTGTGGACAAATAATTGCCCCGACAATGAATAAGCAGGAATTACATATGTAGATCTCTTGCTGACTTTGAAGGAAAGTTATTTTAAAAATGAGCACAGAACTGCTGGAGTCTATGAGCAGAACACCTTCCTATAGTAAACTTCCCAGACCTAGTCAGTAATTTCTTTGTTTCCTTTACTTTCTTGGCTTTATTTCCCCCTAGACACCATTTCATTCACATTCCCATTGGAAAAAATGTGAAATAATTTGAGAAAGAGGGTTTTTTTCTTCTTTTCCTTCTTCAACTATCCTGTAGATTTTTTTTTTTATTTTTATGAGAGACCAATTTATCAAGATAGACTATTATCTTCAGTTTTGCTAATAACTGCATAAATCTGTGCAGGCTCTAAGGATATCGCTTTTGTGACAGCCATAAAAAGAAGGCAAAATCTGGTCTTGGGGACACACATTGAGTGAGGACAACAAAGAAAGACAAAATAAATAGCACAGTAGCTGTCATTGAAAAGATTATTTAGATGGGCTGTGTGGTGTAAACAGGGTTAGTATTGACAAAATAAGCAGGAATAAAGTCTTGGAGATGTCCCCAGGTAGTTCACAGAACAGCTCAGGGTTTTCTTCGCCTGGAGGTGAAAGGCAGGTTCAGTTCCCTTTTCTGCCAAATGCTATTCAAGTTTTCAGCAGCAACCTCACAGGAGAATCTGAATACAGACTATTCCTTGAGAATATGCAGAATGATTCCCATTAAGTTGCTTTCAGTCTCTACTCTTTGTACTGTTCTATGTTATACAACTTAAAATATACTTAAAATATTTTCTAGAGCAGAGACTGGGACCATATCCACTAGCTACTAAGTAAAGTGAGTCCCAGAGCCACCACTTTTTGTTATAAATTGTCATTTGCATTCATTTGAACTGCTTTTGCTTTGTTAACAGAGTCAGAAATATTTAATTTAATTTGGGAAATTTTTTTTTATTTCAGTGGGAGAAAAAAATCATTGTGATTGGTTCAAATTTGCCCCATTTTTTGTAACAACAGGACAACCCTTTATTACTTGAAAAGTAATTTCTGAGTTGGAGCCTTTTTTTCCCCACTATCTAGTCTGACAGTTTAATTTCCATTTTCAGAATTTCTGATTTCAGGTTACTGCCACTAACAATCAGTACTTCTGTTCAAAATAAGAATAAAAATAAGATGCTACTTCTGAACATTGCATTAAGGAAGCTTGAATCCCTTTGCACTGTTCAAATGATCTTTATTGTTACATACATACTTCTTTAATTTTAAATATTACTTTTTAATTAAAAGTACTGAATGCTTTTCGGTTTGCGTAATCACCAGATCTAAAAGATTTCTACAGTCTTTACAAATCTTTGAAGTTGGTATACATGCATATAAATTTGCAAATATTTCAAGTGCTATCTAAATAATCTTCGGTTATCTTTGTTTACTTCATATGTCTAATGACTAGTTATAAGTTTGCCTAACATACAGAAGTGTACAATATCTACAGGAGGACTTAAGAAACCATTGGAAAAAATAGACTCTTTTCACTAAAAACACTTTGCCAGTACCTGGAAATTATTTACCTGGGCTCAACCCTTTGCCTCTTACTTTAATTTTCTCAAGATATACTGTCTCCTGAATATATTTTGGGATCTCGCATTTTAAAATAGACTAGCGCTCCTAAACAATATTTTAAATTACATTTTTATTAAGTTGGCATGAAGCATGTTGCTGAATTGCTTTTAATATGATATTGTTTTGCAGTTTACCATGCCATAAGTGCAGCTTGGCAGTTGAGTTTACATGAATATTTCATCCAGAAAAGGCCATGAGAATTATAAATAGACCTGTTCAACAGAAAGAGATGGATGATTCTACAGCTATTAATTTTCCAAGGAAATAATAGCGAGTTGATGACCAAAGGCAAAGATTTCCAACTGCAGATGGACATCTGCAGATCACTTCAAGCAGTGTTATAGAGGTCTAGCTGCTTTTCATAGTGAATTACCTGGTGTTGGTTATGATGCTCAAATTTTGGTATCTTGGTTTCTTCAGCTGTGTATTTGCAAAAGTACTGGCCCATCAAGGAGGTAATGCCAGGCCTGCCTCCCTCCTCAACCCTTATTTCATTCATCAACCAGTTCACCCAGTACCTCACTCTGTTTTAACTATTTAGTGCTAATCTCTGTATGGACTTTTATATTCAAGAGTTGGCGAGTCCAGATGGAAAGTGACACAAATATGAACTTAAATTTTAACTTTCAGAATTTTCCTGTGTTATGAATGAGACGAAAGCATCACACATATCATCATCATGCAAAAATGTCTGACCTGACAACATCTTAGGCAGCTCTGGAATTGGGATTATTGTGGTCAGGCTCCTGAATTAAGTGGCTATGCCTTTTTAGATCCATAAATGTATTTATATGGTACTGCACAGCCGAACATTGGCCTGGAAACATGGACAGGTTTAGGCCAACAGATAAAAGAGAAAAGGGAATAGAAGCAATAGCAAATTGTCATTACTTTAACTTCACTCTTATCACATAAACAAAATACACTACTTGTAGCTATACAGGAAAAATTTTCCTATTGTTATTGTTTTCTTAAAGTGAAGAAAAAAAATATTTTTAATTTGTTGAGTAACCACGCTATGTAAGTATAAAAGTGATAAGAAACATGAGTGCTCAGTTAGAAATTCTACTGCTACTGCTAGGGTAGATATTGCATCACACAGGACATGCTCAGTATAGTAAATAACTATTGTGTAAACTCTCTGAAATCCCAGTAGTGCATTAAGAAAGCAACTCTTAAACATCCCATCGTACTTTCCTGCATTTAAAAAATATTCTTAATATTATTTAATTGTGTGCAGTTCTGCTTGGTAGTTAACATTTCTCCTCTAAACTGGGAAATAATAAACCCTACAGCTGCAAAAATGTATTTGCATACATGACTGATTATATTGTAATCAATTATTTTCATGTTTTTAGTTTCATTTTACTCTGTTAGTACGTTGAATGCACCCTTAGTGTCAGATCTTCGAAGCACACACTCGAGTGACCTGACTTAGGTGAGTTCAGCCCACTGCAGTCAGGGCCACACATCAGCAAGACTAGCCCTGACGCCTTTGGCACGTTCCTAAGAGTGTCCCTAAAGGACCTGGTAGAAGGAGTTTCTGTATGTTAGACAGACTGACAGAGTGAAGCAGCATGAACGTGCCACTAAGATTATTGTTTGGGGAAAGTGATTTATCCAGCCCAATTTTATCTGACAGCTGTGATATTAATTGCTATGGATACATACAACAAGAGATAGGGAAGCTGTACTGTAATGTTATCTGTTACTATGCTATATTTGCCATAAACTGCTATACTTTGGCTTCCTGCTCTCTTAAAGCCTAAAATTTTGCCCTTGGTTGTACCTGTGCAATTCCCTAGAAGTTAACAGAGCTGTCTGGCATTAGCAGAGAAGTTTTTCTATGTCCGTATGTGAGCAGAGAGAAACAAACAACTGTGGCATGAGCATGTTTACGTGTTTTCACATATGCATTGGGAAATATAAAAAAAAAAAATACTTAAAAATAGAACATTTTCTAATCTGGATGAAGAAACTAGGAGAGCACTTCGAAAGGAAATGGAAGGAATATATTTTATGTACGTAATAGCTATATAAATAAGGAATAAAGACTTAAGAGTTGACTTCTCTCTTGAAAGAACTAAATAGGGTAGAGAGGTTAGAGGCTAATCTTTCATCCATCGAAGTTAATGGCAAGGCATCCATTAACTTTAATAGGAGCTAGATTAGCCTCAAAAGTACTTAACTATAGCAGGATAAAAGAATGAAATTATTATTATTACGGAAGAAAATACAGTGTAAAAGAATATTCACAGTGTAAATATGCTGGCATGAAAAGAAAGAGGAAAAGAATATAAAGTCTTTTCAATTGTAAGTCCTGGTTTTGAAATGGAAGAGTGGAGAAAGGGAGAAAAAGGGGAAGAGTGGGGAGGTTGAGGTTTATGCTGAAGGACGATAGATGACAGAAGGATTCAACAGTCTCAGGTTGATGTCTAGTAGAAAATGTTTTATAAATACTTTGATAGTAGATTTATTTTAAAGATAAAGAGAAAATTAGTGGACCCACCCCAAGAACTAAAATATAAAACTTAATTTAAAATATATAAATAATAATTAAAAAAAATAACCAAAAAAAAAAAAACAAAATACACAAAAAAAACCAAACCAAAGACACAAGAATATACAAATTTGCAACTTAGATTTGCTTGCGAATTACTATGTGGTCCTTAGGAAATAACATAACCTCTACTTGTCTTATATCTATTTCTACACCTCCACCTTTTGATATTTCTTGGATGTTTTTTCCCCTACATCGACTTTCTGTGGCAATCTCATTTATGCCAACTGTTTGATTTTCAGGGCAGACACTTTACATCCACTCCCTTTCTCTTGACTTCTGAAGTAATTTGTCAGTGTATGTGTTGGCAGAATTTCTTTATCCATAATGAATGTACACTGGATTTAATCTTCATAGAAGGCTGTGCTTTCATCAATATGCCTTTTTTGTAAACAAGGGGGTTTTTTTCTTAAAGATTTGGCTTTTAATTTGCTCAAAAATATATTGTGAAAGCAGCCTGTCACAAAATCTGTAGGAAGGTTTCTTTTTTCCTTTTTCTAAACCTTATTCTCCAAGAAATACTGCATTAATACAACTGGAAAATTGGTGTCTTAATTTTGACAGACTGGCTGCTTTAAGAAAACAAAACCCAGTTATCTTAAAAACAGCTAATAAACAAACCAAACTTGCAGTATAGGTCAGGAGTTCTCAGATTATTCATTTTTATTTCATTAAAGAGTAGGAAACTGTCAAGGCAAATTCAAAGAGATTCTGAAAATGGAAGGTCTGACTCCACTTTGATTTACATTTTAAAAAGCAGAGGCTTGAACCTGGGCAGGAGGAAGGAAATCTTTGTGTCAGAAACACACGTTTTGCTGTTTTTATGAAAATCCATCCATACTTAGTGGAATATTAAGTCTTTGAAAACTTTCTGCACATGCTCAGAAGAGATTTGCTAGATGTGAAAAGGAAATATAGGGCTCAGAAACTTCCCTCTTCACTGGGGTGACAAGTTCTGCTGCCTTACACTGCCCAGCTCCTGTTGCCATTGAACGGTTGGCTGTACCTCACTCAGAGCTGTTGCTCCCAACTGCAGCGTGCTGCTGGTCACGCTTTCCCAAGAGCTGCTCAAAAAGTAGGAGAAAGACAGTTCTTACATGTGTTTCACAGTGTTAGTTTGATGATTCTCCTCTTCTCAGACCCACAAATCCGGGGTGCTGAGAGATTGATGCACCAAGAGTGCGCATTTGCGAGGCAGGGAGGGAAGATGCTTGTTCTTGTGACTCATAGCACACGTACTTCGCTAGGCTGTGTCGACAGAGGGGATGAAGTCCTTTTAGCCGCGAAAATTAAAGATAATCTTGAAGTTTTCTTGGAGCTTTCTAGTGATTTTTCTGTGGCAAAGTCAGTGTGACCAAAAGTTACATGCTCTGCAAATGATAATAGTACATTTTTAAAAGCAATATCCACAACTGAAGAAAATTTAAAAGCGTCACCTTTGTAAGAAAAGTAGTAAAACACATTCTCCTTCAAATACAATGTACTTTTCACAGAAGAACTTTATAAAACATTTTATGTTGCTTTCTTTCTAATGCCTTTTTGCTGTTCTGCTGTCCAAAAGGCAAAAATGTGGTGCGAGACTTAGGCTATGATCTCACGAGACTGAATTCAGTTCCCTACCATGCCATTGGTTTTTGGTGGGAAGTTGGACCAAACTGGTGTTATCCCTTCAGTACTTTGGCTTGCCATTCATGAAATAGAGATAATTCTCTGTTACCTTGAGGACTACTATGAGATTAAATACATTAAATATATTTATACCCTCACATAAAAGGGAGTAGACAGGTCTTTGGATAAAAAACAGAAATAACCAACCCTTACATAATCACATGAAAGATGTTTTGTAATAAAACTGACATCATTTTTTACAGTCAACTTGGTTAAGTGCATAATTCTAGTCCTACTATTAAAAGAAAATAGAATATATCATGGCAAGGAACAATACTGTAATTACACTACTAGGCTAAGATTGCTGCTCAGACTTTTCAAGAAGTTTCTGCAGACATGGAAGGAAAGATCAAAGTTGCTGGTGAATTATCACTGATGTTGGTATAAACATAGCAAGTGTTTTAGAGAAGTAGATAGAGCTCCTACTACAACAGGAAAGGGCTAGCCACAGAGAAATAAATAATTTTTCCTTTCATTAAAAAACATTTTTTCTAAAAATTAAAAATCTTGTTTAATTACCCACAAACTAAAAAAAAATCTAAATTTGGAAATACAAGTTTACTTACATTTCTAATTTAGCACCAGCTCTCTGTAATAAATCCTCAAATACTTGCATCAAAAGTATGTGATGTGCCACAGAATTCCCCTCTGATTTCTTTTCCAGCCAATTTGAAAGAAAAAAAGCAAGGGGATTTGTTCTTTCTTCAAACATAGCCTATACTTTATATTCTTTTTACTACTTCTAAAATGTGGCCGGCTGCTAGTACCATGCTCATCAAAATCCATCTTTGTCATCCAGGCAGCTCCTTAATAATCTAAAACATATTTAACAAATTTATCTAAATTTATCTAAATCCAAATTTGATCAGCAGGCAACTTTATTACCTAACCAGTAGCTAAGTAAAAAACACTTAAAACTGTTTGCTGTGACAACTGGAAAATATACGGTGTGCTTTTATGTCAGGTTCGTGTCTCTGTTTCTCTGTCATTAAAAGAACAAAACATGACAAACCTGGCATTTACTTTTAGTGATCATTCATGATATGTAACAGAGTATTAATATATAATTTTCTAATAGTTATCTGATACTAGTGTGTATTTTAAGTTTGCTCAGCTTTGCTATTACACCTGTCAAGCAAGGAGAGTTTGTCGAGCGCTGTTCCAGATTGCCGTGTGAAATACCAGAGCCTGGGGACAGGGAGGCAGTAACTCGATGGAAGGACCTCGCATTAGATCCATAGACCTAATTATGAGCTCTTATAAAAATATACCCACGTCCTTCGAGTTTGTGAGAGTTCCTAGTCTGCGTTCCAGAGTTTGACTTTAAACTTCTTACTTGCCGTGCTCTCCTAATTTTAATATGCTTTTTTTTAATATGATGCAAAAATTCTTAGAAATAAAACAAGATTGTTAATCTTTTTTTTTTTTTTTTTTAATACCAAAAGCTTGTCATGTGCTTCTGTCTCTATGTATCAAAGGACAGGGCAATATGTTACTTTAGTTTCCTGTGCAGAAACCAACTTTGTCCTCATCAAAGTTGCTCTCCTAGTGACATTTTGGTACGTCTCACTGATGTCTCACTGCCTTCTCCTGAAGTGCAATGGGCCTATTCATGTGCAACGAATTTCCTCAGCTTCTTGGGTCGTACTCAAATCCAGTAGCTAAAATGGAAATACTTTTTAGTGAGCTGCTTGTTCTCATGTGTACAAAGAACTGCCTGCCAGCTTCTGAAATACTCCATTTATTCTGCTTCCAATCTAAATTCATGCTGTCAACAGCTGATGGATTTTTTTTTTTTTGTGTAGAGTTTAATTGAGTAAATAGTGGGTTTCATTTTTAGAATGTTTATGAATTTTAGTTAACTGTTAAAACCAGAAGAAAATAGATTAGGCATTCCAGTGACTGCTAATAATGCTACTAAAAATAAGTTTACCACTAATTTCTTTACAGGCTCCTGTGCTGTTTAAAATAGGCTTCCTCATTATGCTCAAGGCGGGATAGGGGAATAGAGTACACTCTACTATTTTTTGATGTTATTATAATTACGTATCCGGAGAAAACAGGTATCCTTGCACCATCAAAAACTAGAAATCAGAAATAATTAAAAAAAAACCACAAAGTCAAGTAATAAATCAAGGGATAATTTATCTCTGTTATCTGATACATTAGTTTTCTTCCATTTTGGTTCTTTTCCTGCCTTTTCCCCAACATCAGATACTTTTACGATTCAGCTGGACAGGGTGCTGGGCCATCTTGTCTGGACTGTGCTTTTTGCCAAGAAAGGTTGGACCAGATGATCCTTGAGGTACCTCACGCATCCCAAACCATAAACTGGCATTCAGCTGCACTGGTGTTAAACTAAAAAAAAAAAAAAAAAAAAAAAAAAAAAAAATTGTTAAATTGTTTAGAAGTCTGTAATGTGTCACTTGATAGTGATTTTTACACAGGATGACGGGTGTATGCTAATTTTATTGGTGTGTGCTGGATTTATTAAACTAAAATGGTTCCATACACTAGAGTTTTTTTACAGTGAAATTATTTTGCTGTCTTGTCAAATAGAGGAAAATTTGTATGAAACAAGAGATCTTGCCTCTTAGTATTTCACATCTACCCAAACAATATAAAGCCATTATTGCTTGTGCATCTGACACTCGTAGGAAAAAATGTTTCTACGTGATACAAGTAAATCCCAAGCTCACCAATATTATTTGGTACTTGGAGCAGTGTTCTGTGGAAGAGATGCTGCTGACTTCCTGCAGAAATCAGCTGTGCTGAATGACCACAGATCATCATTAAGTGATGAGAAATGCCTGACCAAAGTTAACTGAGTTTCCTTTACATTTATCTATATGTGTTCTAGAAGAAGAAACTCCATGTTTTGCACACTATTCCCCGTGAGGGAAACGAATTTTAGCTTGAGAAGCCTCATAAAGTTGTGATTTCTACAATCAGAAATAGGTACTTTTTAATCTTGACAAGTGTGTTATGCAAGAGCTTTCCTTTGCTAATAGCTGGACTCAAACCTGATGCTAGGGAATTCTAAGTTGAATTATTCTCTTTATACTTAAAGAACTGAAATCTGAAAGTTGAAGCAGGATAGAGGAAGGAAAGGTAATATCTTTAAGATGTTAGTCTAAGGTGTAAGATTAGTTTTTATTGCAGTCTTTAGCTGAATTTTGGTGACTCATAGGGAACTTAGAAATTCTGGCCTACTTGTTTTTCCTATGTGGATATGGAAAACTCTGCCAAAATCAGCCAACATGAAAATTGGGGGATAGGGAGCCATGTTGTATATTTGCATTTTATAACTGCGTTTCTTAATGAAAAAAAAAGTTTCCTTTGAGTTATTGTCTTGCCAGGTTCCAAAAGAATACGAAGTTATTTTACACTATGAAAATGTAAACTCTATTGTAGAACATTAACTGTGAAAAACTTATATGCAAATGAATGAAAATTCTCTTCCTGCTTGAACGTATCACTGGCTTGTACTTTAGCCTCTTCGGCTTTAGTCATTGCTGATGTCAGTTGTTCAGACGTGTATCTGGAAAAGTAGTTGGAACAGTTTTACGTGTTTTGTGCTTATGTAGATTACAGAACAGCCAGGAGATGATGCAGTCCTAGAGTTGTGAGCCAGGCTTTGCTAGGAGAGAAGCTATGCATGATTTCAGAGTTATATTTTTTTATTATATGCTTTTAATTTTTTTTGTGATAAAATTTTCTTAGAACATGAAAGAATCTAGCAGGTTTTAGTAATGTGTATTCAGTACATTCTTTATTGCAGTAAAAAAATATAGAGGAAAAAATAATACTAATTGCTTTATGTTATTCCATTCCAGAAACAGCTAAGCTGAGTAACTTAGTAGTACTATACAACAGTACACTTGTGTTCTTTTACCACCCTATCATTTTAGTTTTTATTTTTTTTTCCCTGTATCTTAGGCTAAATAGAAAGTTTTTCAGAGGGAGTAGACCATAATGGACTACAGTTCCATGCAATAGGATCTGAAATGTGCTTGTAGTCTTCCAATATTTTCTTAGTATAAATGTAAATGGCAAATAATTTAAAAGTGCTGAGATTTTAAGATATGGGTATAATATCCTATAGAGACAATGATTCTTTTTTTTACTATGTATATTCAGTTCTGAAAGTTCCTTTAAAAAACTAATTTATTCAGCAGCACTTGAAACAAATGTTTTACTTCATTGTTAAAAGATAGTTGATTCTCTTAATGAATTTATCTATATTTTTCTTTTAGAATTTCAACATTTTAAGGCCTTACATCTGGGCTTGGGTTTTCAATCCATATTTTTTCCCAAAATTTGTAATAAATAACTTGCTCAATGCATGGAGCAAATAAATTGAAGAAGCTTTTAACCTGTAGTTTTTCTTTCTCTGACGTATATATCATGTATTAAATATGAAGAGTTTTCTGATGACAGTTCTTCATTTGTTCTTCTCACAGCAAAGCTGATGGTACTGGTTGTGTTACAAATTCGTTTGAAAAAAGAAAAAACAGTAATAAAAGAGAGACAAAAGTAGAATATTTAATTACCTTGTGCTTGATCTCCAACTTGATGAAACTTCTCTGAGTGTGTGTAGCAGTAACAGAGCCTTATTGCTTTGTCTTTAGCTTTCTGACAGTATTGCTGCAGGATATCATGGTAAAAGTGCATAAAATTAATGGAAAATGGGAGGGGAGAGAATGATCCCAAATTCTGCTATGAAGGCCATTTTTTCCCTTACTTTCACGGTGGATTTCAAACTTCATGGTTTTAACAGTAGAATAAATTCTGAAAGGGGGTAAGTTTTGTTGAACCTTGTAAAGCACGTAGAAATTCAGATGTAAGTTGGTGGCTAGTGCAACAAAGAAATGTGATTATATCAAAGGACTTCTCATATTAAGTTCAAAATCTATAAGTAACAATTTTTATGAGTAGAACTTGATATTAAAATATTGGGAGACTCAGTTGTAAGTGGTACTGAATTACTCTGGTAATTCGGTTCTTCTGTAACCGTGCAAGATGTGAGGGGGGAAAAAAAAAAAAAGGCAAATGTAGTCCATTAAGATCATGCTAAGTATTTCCAAAAGAAACAGTGAAGAATGAGAGCTACTGAAGGCATTAATCTTATTTAGAATAGTAGGCACAATCTGGTCATCCTTGTTCAGGAAAAATGAATTTAAATGAGAACAGATGGAAAGAAGTGCAATTATGATGATTAAGCGAACAGTGAATCTATCATATGAGAAGAAATTAAAGTGTGTTATATAATAAGGCCTACTTGTTTAGCCTAGTAAAAGGAAGACAGAAGCACAGGATCCATCTTTATAAGTAAAACCAAGGGTTAGACACAAGGAAGGAGAAGAGGATACTGCTGACATTCGGATAAGTGCTTAAAAACTAGCATGAAAGAACGCAATATGGAAGTGTCAGAAGTCCTTCAGCATTTTTTGGATACTGGAAGAGTACTCTGACAGCCTCGAAAAAAATTGCTGCAGGTGTTCTCAATTCTTCCTCTCATCTCCAGGCAGGAGCCCAGGTCAGGGCTCCACCTAACCTGGTACAGCCTAGCTAAGCCAGAGCAACGTGTCACACTCTTAATAATGAGAGTTGTGTTTAATAAATGTTCTCTTCGTCATGTTCTCTCAGGTCATGTAGGGAGTTGCTGGGAGTCTTTACAGGTTTTTTGAATGTTTGTGAAACATTGCTAATGTAGATAAGTATTGAGGTAAGTATTCGAAGAAGTGCTAGTAAGCAAATATTAAGGCAAAAATTAGGTGAAGCATAGAAACAGACTATGTATATGCTTCATACATGACAATGAAAATAAGCTGTTGATGTCACTGTTATTTTTTAATGTATATTTGATACAAAAGTCTGCAGGAGACTGAAAACTGTGAATTTGTTACTGTTCTTAAAATGAGAGCATACGTGAAAGGTTGAAAATTAGAGTCCTGTTAGGTGTAATACTTTCAGTATGTCAGCAGAGATGACTAATTCAGGGTTGCCAAAAGGATACACTTAGAAAATTACAACTTAAAGGGCATGAGTAAGCAAGGATTTCTGAAAGGTGAATCATGTTAAGCAAATAAGATTACTTCTTTAGAAGTGAATGGAAAAAAAGGAGAAATACTAAATCTTGCATTTTCTCTTCAAGAAAGCTTTTTCTTTTTACTAAAATTTCATGCAACAGATTTTTGCATAACCTGTCTGAATATGGATGCGTAGGATTTTTAATACTGATAAGTAACCAGAACAGCAGTGCATGGCAAGGGCATTTTACTTTTGCTGTTTTTGTTGAGATCATTCTCTTTAATATTTTAATAATTAGTTTAGTTTAATACATGTAAGACAATAAATATTTCAGGTGGTACTAAAGTAAAGAGATGATTTAAATGGGAGATGGTGGTAGTTGCTTTACGGTATGATTTTTGATAAATTGAATAAACAGACCAGGGGGTGGAAAATTCAATGCAATAGATCTAAGTGTTAAGTGATGCTCCTGGGTTGGAGTATTACACAAGTTAAGCGTCGTTGAACTACACATTGAATTAGGTAATAGGAAGAAATGCTTAATGCATGCTTATTGACAGATTCAACATTCAATGCTTACTTCATTGTGTAGCAGCAATAAAGGCTACCATGCTCAAATGGACTTTTAATATGACATGGAACTCATTTTATAAACCAGATCATACAGAATAACCATTAGGGCAGATTTCCCTATTTTGGTCATATAATTTATAAACATAGAAATATCAGGGAATAAAATAGGACAAAGCAGCACATTCAGTGAAGCTAATAAATCTGGTAATACATGTTCTAGAGAGACAGAATTAAAGTAATATGCAAAGCAGCTGAGAAGCCCCTGTTTGGAGTGTAGAAGTCAGAGGAAAAGCTGTAAATTCTGCTTTGAGGACAAAGGGTCTTTGAGAACAGGACTGGAGGGTGTTTTTTTTTTTTCTGCTTACTGTTCAATCATATTATGTTATTTGATATTTCAAAACTTGACACCTTTCAGAAGTCCTCAGAAGTGAATCTCAAGGAAAAGACATTGCTGCTATGTTCTAATCCCCACAATATATATGTGGTTAATTTGACGCATGAGTTACCTCACTAAGACTGCTGCAACACCTTGTACATCTAAAGTTAACAGCACGCATATGTGTTTGCAGGATCAGCCTTCACTGATCACCTTTCTGTGAGTTGGGTGGAGTTTTCCCTGCCTCCTGTGAAATTTGATGTCTATTAGGAAGGCAGGAGTGACTGTTCTGTGACCACTCTTTTTTTTGCGCAGTTAAAAATGTAAACCATTTTTAAAATAGGTTCTTTCTCATCAAACTGTTCCACTTAGTGGCCTTTATACCCTGTGAGATGGATAAATCTGGCAGGCCCACTTGATAACAGGACGGCGTTGACTGAGGTGCTGGTCCAGGCTCCCACGCAGGTGGGGAGGTGGCCGGTGGCCTTGCAGTTGGTGGGAGGTGTGGAGACCAAACGTGGCCAAACCGATCTGTGATTTAGTGCTGTGGATGGCAAAGAACCCTTATGCTACCCTTTTGAACTCATGAGAGGTTGTTTTCTCTTTGTATCTCGAAAAAGCTGGCAGTGACCCTTTCAAAAGGGAAATACTTGTGGACCCAACAAACAAAGCATCATCATCCCAGTCAAAGTATGGTGACAATTACTTAGAAATGATAAATATGAACAATAAGACATTTGCTGCAGCTATAGGCACCATTATTTCAATTAATGTATGTATTTCCTTTTAAAGCTTGTTTGAAAACCTGCATCCCTTGTATATTAGATATTGTTCAGTTCTATTCAGAAGGAATGTATGGTGAGGTAAGGTCTGGAGGATAGGATTGTCAAAATAATGAGTGTTTGCATTTGCAGCTGAAGATAAAAGAGGATGTGGCTGCACTCTATCTGAAAATCAGATCCTCAGTAATAATTTCTTTATCTATATGAGATACAAAGGTGTTTTCAGCTGAGCTGTTGGCATATCAACAGGAATTCTTTGTAGGTCTTTTCTGTCTTATTTAAGCTTTATTTAAGATTGTCTGTAATCAAGCAATACTTGTCTCTTACTGTTATGTATGTATGATTTGTTTTTCACTATTTTCACAGGGATTAGTGTTCGTTGCAAAATAACAAAATGATTACATGACCAAAACTTGCTGCCTTACTCACATGTGGCTTAAACATGTTTTTCTTTTTTCCGATTTGGTGCTGCATTTATTATTGAACGTATTTGTCCTATTTAGACAATGTTAATTTCTATAACACCTTCAGAATGAACTATTAGGAAAAAAATATTTCTTTAAAGATAGCTAGTATATTCAGTGACTAGGGTAAATATTGTATGCATGTAAACTTGCCATTCTCCCTTGATTTTTCAACCATATTTTACTGTCCACTGGCAGAAAAACAAGCAAACCACAGCATGGCATGGCTTTATCGTACTACTGCTCAGCAACTTTTATATACTGTTTCCTTTTATAATTTGAGACATGATAATGATTTTTGCTATAAATTTTTTGGTAAGTATTCTTACTGATGGATGATGCATTTATTTAAGCATCAGTGGACAAATAAAGTTATCCATGGATGACTAACAATCTTGAATAAATACCATTTCACTCAGCAGCTATCCATAGTACCTTAGCAATGCAATTACATGCCAGGACCTATTATCCCAATTAATGGACTGTTTTATATTCACTGTGCATTACACTTGAAACTCTTCAGAGGCCTGGCCTTCACTTAGCCAGAGGCAAAAAAAAAGAAATGTATAACAAATCACCAAGAAAAGGCTTTCATTTACTTTCCAAGATATGCAGCGTGTAATTATACTTTAAGCATAACTAGGATGGCCTCAGAAATGCCCTTTGATTTATGTTACAGTAAAACTATATATTAAAACCACGATTAAATATATCGATCTTGTTTTCCAAGATTCTTGTTGGTAACTGCAAAAGCAGATATTTTACTGTCATCTTCCTACATCAACATTTTTGTAATTGTTTGGCCAAAGGTTAAGTTGGAGGGTTATTTATGAGATTCATATAGCTTTCCTGTTTCTATAAGCATATAAAATAAGAGCAGCAATTCAGGTGGACGTTGTATTTGCTGGATGAGCGAACAAATAAAATAGTCTACCAAGAAGTACGCAACCTGGTGTTGTGTTGCTGCTTTGTGAAATGCCAGCCCTGGGCTACGTTTTACAGGGCTGGAATTTGACCATCGGAGTTTCACTCTTCTCCCTCTGGTGGTTTCCAGAGCTGCATTACCAAAGCTATAAAATAAAACACAGTCGTATTTCTTCTCCTTATTGTAAGGAGCATTGATTGCTTCTCATTGTATATTATAGCAAAGGGGCAGTCTATTACATAAATTTATTGCATTTTCTTCATGATAATTACTGGAAGTTATTGAACAAGGCAGGGAGTTATGACCAGTAAGTTCCTGCTATAGCTGAGGAAGCAAATCCACAAATATTTAGTGGATCTAAACAGCTGTAAACAACACATCCTGTTTACAGTGCAGTAGGAATTTACAGCTTACAGTACATCTGAGGAAATTTTAGGAATCGTGCTCCAAGTAGCTCAAATTCGGGCTTGAAATATGAACCGCAGTTGGAAGTCACCTTCCATCGTACCGTGCAGGTACCTTTTGTCAAACAATTTGACAGCAGTTGAAATGACCACTAGATTCACCATTTCCCTTATTCAAAAATGACATTACTATTTCATGAGCAGCCTCATGAAGTCTGGATGCATACATTAATGCCTGATTGCTCTCTTTACATTCTGAAAAGGAATCTATCTATGGAAAAAAAAAATCAATAATGTAAGTGTCCCAATTGGTCTGTGGATTCCAGTAAAATACTATCACAGAGTCATCTTTCTGTAATCTTTTCACAAATAATTTGTTTGTATATTTGGTGTACCCGGGCAACTGCGCCCTGTCAGCTGCGGGCCACTCAGATTTGCCATGCTAGGCTTGGCGCAGCCGGAGCTCCCGCCAAGCTGCTCCTGGGAGCATTTGGCTTACCATGCATGCAGAGGGCAGCCCTGCCGCTCCAAAATCATCACCCCCCCAACAGCCCTGGCTTCGCTAGGCATGTGCAACTCCATCCCCTCTACCCAGGTGACAACTTTCCTCTCTACAGTCCCGTTCATGTGGTAGCCGGAGGATGTTTAAGAAAGAGGACAACTGCCACGGCCAGAACAACCACAGAGTGCCCTTCCCAGATTTCCTAGGTGGACCTGATTGCCTCGGTCCCTTGCCCCCCATACAGCTGGATGTGTCCCTGTCACACAACATAACGTCAGCTGCAGGGAATGAAGAAAGATGGCCAGGGACTGCCCCAGCTGGGTGACTGGCTGCTGAGAGCCTCAAGTAGAAGCGGGTGAAGAGGTGTCTGCTGCCCGTTGGGTATAGCTGTAACCTTACAGCATCAGC
Source organism: Chlamydotis macqueenii (assembly GCF_036417535.1). Taxonomy (NCBI): domain Eukaryota; kingdom Metazoa; phylum Chordata; class Aves; order Otidiformes; family Otididae; genus Chlamydotis; species Chlamydotis macqueenii. The sequence continues at coordinate 5,526,161 of NC_141566.1, forward strand.
TGAGCGTGATGTTAAAAGATAAAGGTCAACAAATGTAAAAGTTTTCCAGTTTTTCTAGTAGCTCCTTCATTCCCTGAAAGAGAAGGGGGCCTGCTCTTTGAGATGGTTTCAGATCCATTCTAGCACTTCATCCCTAAATATATGAACAAACTTGTACAGTAGATATAAAAAGCTAGTAAGTATATTAACTCCAATTAAATGCCAATGACTTTGATAAATCCTGCAGTCTCAATAAATACATGATCTTCACATTACTCTTCATTTATTGACACCGTTGTACTATTTTGAAGATGATTCATCTTCCACCAAAGACTTTTATTGCTATAATATTTCACAACTGACTAGTCAATTTCTTCCATTATCTTAATATTCACAGTTAAAATAAAGAACTAACATTATCCCTAATGACTGTGTCAGATATAAAGACAGTGAGGGGAAAAATAAAACTTGATAAAGAAAATTCCTGGCCATCATTCACTGTTTCTTACTTCAGCTTCAAAGATAACACTGGAATAGGTTCAGAAATATTTATTTTTTTTTCTTCTGACCTATTTTTCTGGTTTTCTTCTTAGCCTTTTTCCTTTTTAAAGGACAGAAGCTGAACGTGGCCCTTTTTGAGTCTCAAAAGTACTTAAACTTTTTACTCCCTAGGTAGAAGCATAGGCAATTCAACCACTTTGGTTTCTAGGATTTCATTTTGAGAAAAACATTTTACAAAACCGAAAAATAATTTTTTTCTCACTTCACTGTGAAGTTGAAACAAAGATTTAAGAAGTAATCTATGGTCGTGGTGGCAGAATTGGACCAGAACACTAGTCTCTCAGTTCTAGCCACCTACCAGAGAAGAAAGGGAAAGGAGAGAATAATGTGGTAGGCCTTCTGCTTCTGCTGCTGCTTTTAAATGTTTCCTTTCTGCTAGGAGAAATGGAAGAAGGTCTCAAGCCTTGAACGGCTGGTTCCAACATCGCTGTACAGACAAGTGCCCTTGATACGTACTCTGATGTATGGCTGGAAATGTGCAGGATCATAAATGTCATCACTTCTTCCTGTCTTGCAGCGATTCATTGTTTTCCAAGTTTCTTAATTACGGTTGTCCAGGCAGCAAATATATTTTGGTTGTCTGTAAGCATTAATTACAGAGCACTACACGTGATAAGAAAATTTGGTATCACTGATTTTGATAGTTGTCCTCTAGATAGAATTAAGTAATAATAGTAGAAAGTTAAGATCTAGGAAAAAAAAAAAAGGGAGAGGACCTATAAATGAATACTGACTTACTTTCTCCCTTCCACAGTATTACCAGTATTATTAATACACAAAGAGTGGCAATCTTCTGTCCAGAACTTTACGGAAAACTCAGAGCAATGAACCTCTTTCTAGGTCAATACAGTGTTGTGATGTTAATCTACATATAAATAAAAAAATGCATTTTTATAACTGTTACATATTATATTACATAGTTAATATATTAAATAATTCAGTGTTTCTCTGCTGTGCCTCAGAATAGGAAGGTTGGATATTTCTGCTTGAAATCGCATAGAAATACTCAGTATGGGGATGAACACAGCTTTTCTATAACAAAATGAACTTTGCTGCCACTTCATTATCACAATAAGACATTTCCAAGAGTGTGGTACCGTAAGATAGCCCTTTTATTGCATCATTTGAGGCCAGTGGGGCATGCGTTATCACATTTTAACACACACCTTGTGGGTTTTTTTGTTTAAGTAAATGATGGATGTTTCCAGTCCAACAGCTTTTTTTTGTGTACAGAGCAAACTAAAGAAGGTGAATAATGTGACCACGGGAATCTTTTGATTTAAAAATAAAGGTTTCTTAATTAGAGATAATCGTAGTAGCTTGGCCGGAATGCTCACCGTATGAGCAAATCTCACCAGCTGCATTGTGCTTATATAGGGAAGGTACTGTATGTAACACACTGCTTTTATTTAGTTCACTGATTTTTTCTAGTGATTTCATCAAACTACCTGTCGTGGTTTTGTTTAGTGAGGGGGGGCCTAAGGCAGTAGCTTCTGTAGGAAACTGCTAGAAGTCGCTCCCCTTTATTCAGTAGACTCGGCCGGGCCTAGGGCAGACCCGCTGCTGGTCAAGGCTGAGCCAATTGGTAGCAGAATGTCCCGTGATAACGCCTCTGCGATAACGTATTTAAGAATGGGAAAACAGAAAAAAAAGAGAGAAGAGAAGATGGTGAAGAAGCTGAGCGGGGGCAGAGGCGCACAGGGGGAGGCGCAGGCCTCATGGGCCTTGCAGGCCTCACCCTCTGGCCTCTTGCCAGGCGGCCGACTGGGCCCGACTCGGTCCAGCCCGGCTGCAAGAAGTGGAGAGGAGATGAGAAGTGAATAAGATATAAAAAGATCCTGAGAGACACCTACCAGCCTGTTGTGAGGAACGGCTGCAGATGCCAAGGTCAGTTCAGAAGGAGGGGGAGGAGTAATGTGGCTCCTGGCCAAGATTCCCCTGCAGCCTGTGGTGACGACCATGGTGGAGCAGGTTGTCCCCCTGCAGCCCATGGAGGTCCATGGAGGAGCAGAGATCCACTTGGAGCCCGTGAAGGACCCCATACCGGGGGAGGTGGATGCCTGAAGGAGGCTGTGGCCCGTGGAGGGCCCGCTGGGACAGCTGTTCTGGAGAGACTGTACTCCGTGGGAGAGATGACCCACGCTGGAGCAGTTCCACGAAGGACTGTGGCGTAGGGGTGGGACCCCACGCTGGAGCAGGGGAGGAATGTGAGGAGTTCTTCCCCCGACCATGAAGCAGCGGCGTAAAACAACGAGTGATGAACTGACTGCAACCCCCATTCCCTCTTCCCCCCTGTGCCGCTTGGGAGGGGAAGGTACTAGAGATAACGTTAAGCTTGGGAAGCGGGAGGGGTGGAGGGAGGTTATCTTGTTCTCTGTCTCATTATCCTGCTGTTTGTAGTAATAAATTAATAGTTTTCCCCAAGTCGAGTCTGTTTTGCCCGTGACGGTAACTTTAAGGATTTCTCCCTGTCCTTATCTCAAACCTCGAGCCGTTTTTCCTTATATTTTCTCTCCCTGTTCTCTCGGAAGGTGGGGGGAGTGAGAGAGAGACTGCGTAGTCTGGTCCCGATCGGGGCTGAACTACGACACTACCTTTTCCAAATAATCTAATTAATTTTTTCTTTTTAATGTCTATGCTTATACAACTTCATTAATATTTGGGCTTGAGACATGGTGGTAGTTAAGCATGTTAAGTTTAGATATACCAAATTAAAGAAACTGTCCTCTCCTGAGGGGACTGCAATTGTCCAGTATACCTGTACGTAATTATGTAATTAAAAGAAAAAAAAGGCAGTGAGTGCTATGCTGCTAGGAAGTTAGCATCGCCTTAGGGTTACTGCAAAGACAGGGGCTGCAATGTGGAAGAGATGGGTCTGTTCCTGGGTTGCTGTGAGACACTGGGGTACAGCTTCACCCGTCTTCACGTGTTCCAATGTAATTTAGCTCTAGAAACGCTCAGAGAAGTTTTTACTTCTCCATTCACCTTCTATAGATCAGCCCCTTCTGTTGCAAATAACGCCTTCAGGACTGGCTCCTCGTCTCCCTTTTTGCAGCTGCACCATCATTATGTTCAACCATGACGGAGTCACACCTTCTCCAGAAGACTCAGCTGCAGAGCCCGTCCTCCCAGCCCCTGGTTCTGACCGTGTCGCTCTTCTCTGTGTGTCCTTTTTTTACCTCTTCCTCATCAGACGTCAACTTTTATCTTCATTTTTATGATCCTGTGCTCCTTATCCCCTCTGTTTATAATCTTTCATCAGCTATTAGGATGTCAACTTCCGCCTCCGCCACTCAGCTGTGTGCTCTCTTTCATGCTCCCTGTTGCACTTGGGGAGGAGGTTTTTCTGCAAACATCTGCCTAGCCATGTTGTTATTTTGCCTCAGATCCACAGTGCTCTCCTTTGTGCAGTCCCAAAAAACTTGTCAGTGCTTTGGCTCCTTATATTCCAAACCATCGCCTCCTATTCTGGCCTCATTTTTCCTACGACCATCTGCTCTATTTTGTGTAATGTTCAGAATGCTGGCTCTTAGAGTCTTCCCCCAAGTGGAAATTAAAAAAAATAATTGTTGTTACATGTTTCCCTTTGGGAATTACTAACTTGTCTGGTTTATGAAGTGTAATCACTGTCAGTTGAACTTGTAAATCACATGTTCACAAGGAAAAGCAGGTATGTACGAGAGGATATCACACACACTTGGGATTACCATTATAAATGATATCTTTCCTTGCAACACTTGAAGTGTCACTTCTTCATTTTATTTTAGTATTCTTTATTATATTCTATCAGAGGTTGAAATCAGAAAAATGTGAGCTATCATAAAAGGAAATTCAGGCTGCGAGTGGAGTCCTCCCTTGTTAGTACTTCTTTTAACAGTACTCTGATTTGCAGTAAGTATAAATGACTTTGAAAATTCCTTTGAAAAATATTCCTTCTACTTGGCCATTACATAGCAGTGAACTGCATAGCAGCCTTCAAATTACAAGAGACATAACGAAAAGGAAGATACAACAACCACAGAAGTAATGAAAGTGATCAATGCTTTTTTGCTTTTTTTTTTTTTTTTTAAGATACAGCTACAGCGCTGGTCAAAATCTCTTACTATCAGAGATAAACTTCTACTCACTTCAGATAGAATAAAAGTAACTGCACATGAAAATGTATTGCATAAGATACGTTCATCAATTGATAAAGCAGCTGAACTCAGTATTAATAAAGATTGCTTTTCATCATTTGAATTTGTATGATTGACCACTTAAAGAAATTACTAGTGCTGTAGAAAGGCTTGTGACTAAAAGGGAAAAGTCATTTAGTTCAGGGAGGTCTTGTAGGTCCATAAAATAACTGTTGATTATAATTATACACTAATCGCTGAAATATTCTCTTGGGAAGTAGGCAGATAATGAACAGAAGAAAAATGAGCGCAAACTGATACACTTTACTGATACCAAGAATACACTTCTGCAGCCTATTGCATGCTGTGAGAAGTTCTTCAAAGCTTGTTTTTTTTGCTAACCTCTTATTTCATCTATCTAGTTACTCCTATGTAAGGCTGAAAAATGTGCATTTTCAAAGCCACTTACATAGAACAGCCAAACTATTTTTGCATTTCCTCAATTGTCATGCTTTTAAAACAACTCCAGTTTTACCTGACTGTTTAGACCTAACATAAAGAACATAAGAACAGCTATGAACTTCTCCAGCCTCAGACAGTAATTGTTACTGTGACTTCCAGTGTAAATTTTCCGGTAGCAGCATTACCGTTCTCTATCACGAGGAACGGATTACTGGTATAACAATTGCTCTTGATTTTTAACATGTTACAAATTTGGTGATTTGCTCTGCTGCTTGCAGAGAACAAGAACCAGAAGGACAAACTTATTTTTGCTCCGGTACAACAGAGAAGCAGCTTTTCCAGTTTTGACATGGAGAATTTGCAGTTGTGTTGAAAATCATACTAGGAAATGATCACCTAGGAAATAATCTCAGCTTTTCCTGATCTCAGTGTTAGCTGCATTGACACATCAAAGGCGTGTGCCTGCCTTACTTTCTTATTAATTAGAAAGTGTTTTTAAAAAAAAAAATGAGGTTAGTGAACTAATAGATACCTCTGTCTCTGGTGAGTTGTTGGAAGACGTTAGGCACATCTGGGGCAGTATAAAAAAAATCTTGTGTGTTTCCTGCAGAATTAAATCTGTAGTGGAAAACCATGGACACATTTAAGATATTTCACATTGGTTTAGGGGTTCTTAACCCACTAGGCTGTAGAATTTCCTAGATTTATAAATAAATAGCCCATTTCAAGAAGTAAAATCTCACATTCACTCTTTAGCCTGAAAGATTGTACAAGTGCTGCAAAATGCATTCCCATGTTGATATTAAATTATTTTTAGCATCTTTAAGAGTTATCGAGATGAAGGCTAATTCAGGAGGGTATGACTGTATGTTGGTTAGAACAGATTTCAGGTATGTCAGGCCTCTGACAACTAGAAACTTTTTTTTTTAAGAAATGGAAACAGACTGGAGAAAGGTTGACCAATACTTTTAAGCATAGTGCTCTGTATGGGGAATACTGCAAACATGATCTCTTAAAGGCAAAAATAAAGTTTTAAACTTGATCAAAGTCTCTGTTATTTCCTAAAATATTTTACAGAATTCTCAGCTTCGTACTATCTTACAGATTTTTTTTTTTTAAATCTGTGATCTTAGCAGTGCTAATTTTATAGATTAGGATATTGTATTTTCTGGTTTAGAATTTTATTGCTGTTACTTAAACAAAAGCTCCCATAAGACAATAACGCTAAGTGAGCCCATGTCCACAGAGTTATTCTTTTAGCTATATTTAAATCCTTGTATTTTATACTTCTGCCTGAGAAATATTCATATTTATTAGAATCCCGATAGACTTCAATGCCTCCCTGGTGCAACTTGGTTGCAGTTTTGACACCACTGACCTCAGGACAGGGACAGTGGGGATGAATCTGGCCACTTTGGCAGATGTATTGTGCGGTTTCCAGAAGAAACGATGAGCTCTAGAGACTTAAGTCTTTTATTAGCAAGGTTTCTAAAATTAAATATCTCTACTGATTTGTGAACATCTGGTACACGTTAAGATATTGTGAGTCATGAATATCTACCTATAGAGGAACTATGTGAAACTACTGGAGTTATCTATGTATGTTATCTATAGTGAAAGACTCTATTAAAATTTGATATTACAGAGTAAATAAGCACTGTATGTCTAAAAAGTTACACGAACAGGAATGTTTTAGTCCTTTTTAGAGGTCAAGAGTGCTTGGCCACAAATCAAAAAATAGCTAGAAGCAAACTAAGATTGACCACCACCAGATTGATTTGCTAGAGGTGAATTTGCATGTGTTGCACATGTCCAGATGTTCTTTTCAGTTCCTTACTGGCAAACAGCCCAATTTGACTAAATCACATTTAATATACAGCAGTTTGTGGCAGGTGTAAAGAAAAAAAAAAATACATATTTTGTAAATCTCCTGTGGGAGTGTCTGTATAATTACAATTGTTGTTTTAAATGACCTTTACAGTATTAAAAAAGAATGGGAGAGGAAAAAAGAGCTTCACAGTGGGCAATTATTTACAAATTTGAAAACTACTACATGCAAGCTGCCTGTTTTCAACTCCAAAAGATACTGGTCACACAAATCAAAGGAGGAAATTTTATGGTTGTTATGAATCCACTTTTTCAACATACCCTTTAACATTGGGATCAGTTCTAAGCACGGGTCATTTCTTGATCTTAATAATCCTTGCTAACAGTTTAAATGGAGTCTGTGGGATGAAGAGTGAGTTTGGCCAGCAGTCTGATAGTATTCCAATTCCTTTCCTGGTAATAATTATCATTACGACAACCATCTTCTGACTCTATAGTATCACAATAAGAGCTCCACTGGAAAAGCACTGATACTTATTGAGGCTACAAACATCAACTGCCTGTGCAGAGGCTACTCAATCTCATGCAGCTCTTACTCAAAGTTCCACAATGGGAACATCACGCACGCTATGAGATCTCTGGCTTTCTCAAACCTGTCACTTCTCATACATGCAATGCACAGTATCTGTTTTCTTGGAAGGCAAGTTCTGTCGTCTGGTACCCAGTTATTTTTTAGCAGTGTCTGTGGAAGGTAATGGACAGAACATTGTACCAAGGCACAAGGGACCTCTCTGTGCCTCAGCTGGAAAGTGGGGATACTGATACTCATCTCTTCCAAAGTTCCTTGCGACATGGAAATGCAAATTTCCAAATGTTAGCTAGTGGAGGGTGTTACCAGTATTCGGTAAGGGGATGCAGTTGCCGATATTGAATTCACGAGTATGTGACAATTCCAGTGCAATTTAAGGACATGGTTTTCTATTCATTGTGTGAACTTTAGAAATTCTATATGAGGTTTCATGCGGCGTAAGAATAATGCAGAACATAAGAAAACTATAGAGTTAGCTATTTTTAACATCTTGATGAATATATGAACATATTGTGAGATAATTTTTAAGCAACTTAACATTTTTTGCTGGATAATTCTACAAACTCACCTTATGCTACAAAGGGAGATGGATTACACGTGATGCTTGTGAGAGGTAAGAGATTGCCACAGTGGCTCAGACTGTCGGTCTGCATACATCTTCAGTTAGCGTGGTGATATTCCTTCCAATTGACTTACTTCTTGATGGCTTTGAGCCAGATGTACAGTACTGAACTAGGCAGACGTGTAATTAATATTGAACAAATATGGGTGTTGCGCCTTGTCTGAATGTTGATTCAACCTGTTCCTCTAGAACAAATGATTTGAATTTCTACTGCATTAGCAACAGCAGACTGTTTGGAAAGAGATTTTAAGGTCAGACATGCCACCTGGCAAGTGATGTAGAAGTTTGTCATGAAAATATATCAAAAAGGCAGAGAATTCTTCTAATGGGAACAGGTTGTCACATAAGTGCTCTTGCTTTGTTTATCTCTTTTTTTTACATTACAGTACTGTTTATTTGCTATAATATTTAAATCAAAATAGTTAACATTCATCAAAAAAAGGAATCTGTTTTCTCTTTTTCACTGCACTAAGCTGAATGTTAGAGCATAAATGCAGTTGTGCTGAAATCTGTAAAGTCTTGCTAGGTAAAAGAGCTTTTCTGTAACGGTCAGATAGCCATCCTATCCCTCTTTTGCATACAAGAAACTAAGATACCTTATCCAGGGCTGTCCAGCAAATGAAACGTTTGGCAAGCAGGTATTTTGCTCTGAGTTTATTGCACTGTAGCGCCCTGCTTCCCAGCCCTGCAGTGGCTGGATGGCTGTTGCAGAGGACCCAGAGAGTTATGGTGTAAGTAGAAGTGGCATATATCATTCGCTGTCTGCACTTCTACAGGAATATTTAATACACTTATTCAGGGAGAATGTCCAGATATGAGTTGATTTATACCGTATTTTTACTTATAGCCCAGCTTATTTTTTCTGAATCTTGATTTAGGAACATTTTTGTATATGCATCAAGTGGATTACATAAATATATTTTCTATTATGCAGTTTTAATGAACAATTTTCTACAGAAAATGAGAATATGAGTTGTTTACGATCATCTGTTACTTCTGGAATCAGCTTGGTAAAGGACATTTTATGTTTAGTAATCCAGCAATTCCTGTGGTTAAACTTTCAGAAAAACATAGTTATTTTTTCAATGCAAATAAAACAGTGAAGGTTGTTTGTTTTTTTTTTTTTAAACATGGTTGTTTATTATCCCTTGTACAAGATATATAGTTTTGTTTTGGTTATGATTGCTCATGCTACCATATGGGAGTTTGTTCATATTCTAGTTGAGCTAAAATCTGTTGCCATGTGTTTGACTACTCATAGTATTTTTTTTTTCAAGGCTTGTCTGTTTTTCACAGCTAAATTTAAGCTACATTTATTGGTCTTCTTTTTATAAAAGATAAACTATGAAGTCAGATATAATGATAGGACAGTAAAGAACAGAGAAGTTAAGTTACCTTGCAGTATTGCTTCTCTCTAATTAAGTTTTTAAATAACAAGTTACAAAAACTGTTTTGGAAGCAGGAATGATTACTCTTACTGAAAGCCATTGTTAATAGATGCAGCTAATTATAAAACAGGTATGGCCAGATGTGGCCATACTTGAAATATCCGAGGGTGACTGACTTTCATACTGTTCTGATAAACAGCCGATTTCTCGCACGTCCTTCAACCTGGCGGAGCTTTCTAGAGAGGTAAGCAGAGATCCATGGAGAAATGTGGAATTCTCTAAGGGACGGGGAATTTACAGTAATGCAACAGTCAGAGCTGCTGATGGCTCTATGCTGTGGAAGAAGAGATGTATACTAGGATCATGATGAAACTCGTCTTGTTTGTTTGTTTGTCTTTCTCTTTCTGTGTGTGTGAATGTCCTTTTAATATTGCTGCATTATATAAATCAGACAGTTCAGCAGGGGAAAAATGGTGCAATTCTTGTTTTATTTTGTTTGCTTCCTAGCAGCTACAGTAACAACAGATTCTAGAAGACGTATCAATTTTACATATACGTTGTCTTCGTTTCCCAAACATCCTGTAAGAATAATTCTTAACTTTTAAAATGTAGCTTTGTTTACTTGTATTCTCACCTATACACATGAAAGAAGAGCTTTTTTTTAAAGCAATTTCTTGTTGTTCTGATACATCACTGTTGCTCAACAAATCTGGTAGAGTTGTGCGAGGGCTTTGTGTGGCAGGTAGGCATCCAGTTGGAAGAGCCTATCTATGTGGGAGTGTTGTAGTGCTCATAGTCATTAGTTTCCTTTGCAATTCAACGAGCTCAGTTAGACTGAAAATAGGTCTGTCAAACAAAACATGAAACCGATGACTGATTGAGAAATAGTTTGAAGAAAGGCAGAAAAAACAATAGAAGTTCCCAATAAGCTGCCAAGCTGACTATATTATCCCTGGCCTGCCACATAACAATGTAATATCACAATCCTCTCCTGTCCTCATAGGCCTAGGATTGGACAAAATTATTCTGACAAAAGCAAAATTACAGGTAGCAAACACAACCTTGAAAATTATGTGAATGGAACAGAAGGATAAAAATAAACCTTAAAAACCCCAAAAAACTAAGGACCAGGTCTTTTGCTTTCAGAATAGGAGTCTTGGGATCTACTGAATGCTGCTTTTGAGAACAGAGGGTGCTTTGAAGTTTAAATTTATTCAGATCTTACAGGAAATGTGTGTCAAGAGACTGTACAGATATTTCTGTACTAAGCAGCACTGCTGTGGATGCTGGTTCTTCCACATCCTGATAGATCTCAAACCAGTCGGAGAGCAACACCTTACTGTCAGTACCATGCTATGAAATCTTCATGAATGTCATAAAATCCACTTATTCCAACAATCCTGCCTGTTTGGACAAGTCAGGTCTTCCTACTGAGAAAATAATTTTGAAGAGACATTAGGGGAAATTGTTTCTAAGTAAGGTTTTTTCTATTTAGCTGGAGCAATTTAGCCCAAAATTAAGTAGGAGGAAGTCAGGTCTGTACATATAATTTATTTATTTATCTGTTTATTAAAAAAGGTGTTATTGTTCCAACTTTTTCAGTTGAATTTTCTTTCTCCTTGTATTTCAAATAATCTTTCTATTCTCGACACCTTTGGAAGCACAAGTGACTGCAAGCAGTGGTTAACAACAAGAAAATTCACAAGTTAATGACTAAAATATCCCTACCTGCTATTCATTGCAGCTCCACTGTGCAATCCTCCGACTTTTCTGCCTCAGACTTGACATGAAAAGCACTGGAGGGCAATTGACCACTGTGAATTTTTATAGCATGTCACAGTTGCAGAAACATCTGTGCACATAAACCATATTAAAAATTCACTGACAAGACCATAAATCACTGAAATGCTAAACCTCGAAATATCAGTTTTGCAGTCAGTCATTAAACAAAACTCATAATCTATGAAATTATACCTTCCAGTCTAAAATGCAATATTTCACCTCACATACATAAATCTAGATACTCACTGTTCCTTTTCTTTTGCAAAACACGAAGCTCATCAACAAAGATATTTCTGTCAGGGTGAAAAAAGTGGCTCTATCCATCATTCTCTTGTCAGAAACAGATACATTCCCAGTTAAACCTTATTTTTCTCATACAGTTTGTCAAATCTAAGGGACATGAGTTCAGGAGCCTAATTTTTCAGTGATATGGGACCTAGTTTGAGCCTGTGCTCAAGGCCACGTTCATTCCACTGTTCACCTCCTTCACCTGTCATTGATGTCCTCTAGTTTACAGGGCAACTCTCCTAGTACACTCCTGGAGAAAACCTGGGTGAAACCTCTGTTTCAGAAAATATTCAGGTCCATATTTACAGGATGATAGTCTTGTACCTGGCTTTGCTGTTTTTGGGTATCTCTTCTGCCCCTGAGTCAATGCCATATGGGTGGTCAAAATGGAAGGTCTGGAGGAAGCCTTTCCAAGAAAGGTATTCAGATGTTGCCTACTATGGGAACAGGCCACATCAATATCCCAGTTTAAGTTGGATCGCTCTCTATACAAGGGCAATGTGATTTTCAGGAACTAAGTCTCTCTAATGCTTGTGAGATGGAAGTGAAACATGTCACTCCTGTGTTATATACAATACATTGACTATTGCATTGTTTCTACTTAAAGTCTATGTATTTTCATGAAGTACAAAATTATCAAACAAATATCTTTGCTAAAGCTTTTTTTCAAATGTCTTGTCTAGTTCAAGCCTAGTTAGCTGCCCAGTGGTAATAAGTCACAGCCTGACTCTACTACACAAACTGAAAAATTAACTAATTTGATTAGTAAAATACTCTTAACTGCTTCTTGCATCTCATCTAAAAGTGAACGGGTGAAGCTATTTTAAATAGAAATTAACTATTTACATGTTTTTACCAGAACTTCACCCTCCATAAAACAAGTTTCGGTTTTGGATTGGGTGTCAGAAGGTCTCCTTCTGAAACAAGAAACGTAGAAGAGCGTATCTGAGTAAGTCTTGCAGACTTGCTGTCCTGACCTGAAAATCTCAGGTGATTTCCCAGTGTAAGTGTGAATCAGTTTAGTATTTGATTGAAGAGAAACTCATTTGAAGTCATGTACAAGATTCAGGGCTGTAACATCAGGAGATGAACTTACAAGGGAGTTGGCTCAGCCTCCACCTGTGCTTCTCACGTATTGCTGTGAGGCCAGGGATAAACTGTTACTTGGAGGATTTCCTGGATTTCATAAAACTAAGAAATTATTTCTGTTACTGCAAGGATCTTGGGAGAAAAATTGGTTTACACGTAGGCAATCTTCTCCTTTCCTTCACTCTGTTACAGTTCCCCTTTTCCCTCTTCAGACAGACAGGCTGCAAAATGTAATTTTACACAAACAGAGTGAGGAGAAAATAAAGTTTCTGTAAGACGTGTGTCTTGCCTCCAGGGCAGAGGGCTTGGGCAGTGTAAGAGCCGAGATTCTCAACAAATGCAGTCAGCAAGTTTCAGATCCGCTGAAACTTTTCACTATTAAAGCTACTTTAAGCTAGGTATGTTCATCAGATTCCAATATGCACAACTTGGTTTTCCTCGCTGTTTCCATGAAATATAGTATTGTGCTGTCAGGGACCTCTGTACTTTTGGATGCATTTTGTCTTGTATATGGTAGTACTGAAGGAAGTAGGCAGAAAATAATTTCACTGCATTTACAAATTCAACCTTTTTGACGGGATGCCCAAGCATAGATACAGTTTGTCAGTGGGAAAGAAGGAATATTTTCAGAAGGGAAATATTGTACTGTTTAGGAAGCAATCTCACTGTTGCATTCATTGTGGAATACCTCAAATTGTTTCCTAAGAATTAGGACAGCTGATGCTGATAAGCGTAATAAATACACTAATAAATCAAATAGAGACTGGTGGAGAGGAAAATGCATCCTCCCAAATGTTTCCTTCTTCACAAACAAAAAGGAAAAGGATAGCATAAACTTAAAATAAATGAGATTGTACTAGTACTTATGCAAGATTCATTAGAGGAAATTCTACTTTTTTGTATATTTTTTTTAAATCCTCAACTTCTGTGGTCATAATCCTGGTTATTACCCTGATTAACCCTGCACACTAATTCTGTGTCATGGAGTCTTTGTGCTGTGGTTGTTCAGTTTATCCTCAGAGTGCAGAACTACCCATAAAATAAATAGTGGAGTATGGAGTAATTCTGAATCCCTTGCATGCTGGCATAGATTTTAACGTCCTGAATTAATAGGAGAGAGTTGGCTGACATGATAAAACAAGAAAATAGATCACCCCAGTGCATTCAGATTAGCTGCATGTTTCCACAAGGCAGAACAAAATTAACAGGTAACTGTCATGGAAGTAAACTGAGTTTTTGTTGATCCCTCAAGTAGGTTAAAAATACAGGGGAAAAAAATGAATATATATGCCATTCATGGAGTGCTTTTCATCTTGAAGGACTTTATAATCACAAAGTTAAGAGACTCCTAGAAATAGGAGGGTGATCAAAGCTGTTCAAGAGGGTATGCAGGTAATATCTGCTTTCTATTAAACCTTGATAACTCAGCCTGCTTATCACTCATCTCAATTATTCTTTGTTGTATGGGTGGTTCTTGTTTTAAAACCAGTTTGAACATGGAGACAAAAAGTCAAAGGATTGTAGGATAGATGGAAACAGAGCTCAGGAGGTCACACTGTCCAACTTTCTTCTGCAGCAAGGTCAGTTTTAAGGTCCAGCCATGCAGCTCAGGGCTTAGTCGTGGGGTCTTGAAAACTTCCCAGGACAGAAACTGCACAAGCTCTTTGGGCCCCTGTTCCGCTCCATAACTGTCAATCCCATGCCCCAAATCTGTCAACTGATCTTACCCTTTCTGCTTTCCGGTGATGGAAAACTCAGACTGAGCGTGACGTGATGAACCTTGTTCTGCTTTGTTTTGTAAGCAGGTTAATACACTATGCAGAATAAATGCATGAGCTTTCATTAATTAGAGTACTCTACAGAGAACTGGGGAGTTGTTTGTTTCCAAAAAGATGGATGAAAGTCAGATATTTGTAGCTAGAGCCTTTGACAGCTGGGTAGAGCCTAGAGACAACTGGCTCTGGCAAGCGAGATATTTGAAGCCTTCAGAAGATGTTGGGAAAGGTCTCTCTTCCTTCACTTTCTTTAAGGTAGAGGCTTTAGTGACCAAATTATCTGAATTTTAAATGTACACAGGCTATGTTATCCCAGTAGTCTTTTTCAGCAAGCACATTTTCTGCCCTTCCTCACTCTAGAACTTGTCAGTCAGACTGCAGACAACCTCAGTAGTCAGATGTCTCTGTGAAAAAAGCTCTGAAGTGCAATTATTGACAATATTGATGTTTTAATTGTTCTCATTAAGTTGCAAAGTCTTTGCTGCAATAAGAAAGTGTGGAAAGCTCGGAGGCATTTTTTTCAGACTTAAGAAAAAACAGTCTGTTAACATTAGGTTCCAAACTAAATGTTTTCTTTACAATAAAAAACAGTTATTTAAATATATATACACTTTTATATGCATATACATACACACAAATAATTTTTTTTTAAATAAATAAAAAATAGGGTTTCCTGAGTCTTGTTTCCCCTCTTTAAGAAGCCTATGCTATTTGTTAAGAGTTGTTGGAAGGCAGTTTTGATTTTTTGCAAGTCATAGGTACTTGTTCTGTTTCACTTTTGTCTAAGTAGCAGCTCTCAGCGTATTTCCAGGTTTGTCGTCTTCCTCACCTGTACCACAAAAGTTGCTTCTTTGAGGTTCAGTAGCAGATTTGGGGATTCCTATATTTATGCTCACTAAAAAAAAAAAGGAAAGCTGAATTCACGTTTACTGATTTTAACATGTAACAGACAGGCAGCCATACTTGGTTGTAGAGGCTCCCTCTATCTTTAATAACTACCTCCAAAAATAACCTTCCTTTGAGTGCTTGTGCACCTCTACACATATATCCTGAATTGTGTTTCTATAGCAAAGTACCTGTGCCTGGGGAGTTCTAGGATTTTTTTTTTTTTTCAAAGAAATTTCATGACAGCATGATTCTGCTGTTCAGTGTGTCAGTGTGTATTAGTTTTCCTAAGCCAAACTGAATAGTAAACAGAATTCTATGTAGCATATTGTAATCAAAACGCATAAAAATCATGAATGGTGTATACTTGTGTGGTACCTGACTTCGCTGATAGCTTGGCACCAATAGCTATAGCCATTTTGCAATGGACAAAACCAAATCCATAAATTTAGTGTGTATTGCAGTGTTGTTTTTCCTTGGCTTGTGATTATCATCTGCAAATAACACTTCTGCTAAGCACCCAGTTTATAAACCCTACTGACTTACAGATTACCAAGGTTTAAAGAGAACATGGACGATACAGTGATGAAAATAATGCTATACTAGCAAAGATGGACTAGGTGACCTAAACAGGTCATCTACATTTCTAACTACACTGACGTATTTAAATCTAAGCAAATATATGAAAGCAGTAATTGAAGAAGTGAATGTAATATTTTTGCTCACTTAACAACTACCTTGTTCTACTAATCTTTTCACTGGAGCTTAATAAAAAAGTATACTTATGCCATTTTGAAGTCTAAACTTTTAAAAACACAAGGTAAATGTGCCATTTTAAAGTTTACTTACCAAAAGCAGAGGACTGTAGCTAGTTTGGTCCTTTTGGAAGGAGGCAACAGTGCCCTCCTGGAGAAGTCAGAGCATTTGGATGTCCTAGCAGGATTAGACATGAGGGTCTAGACAGGTAGACCTACAGGGAATCCAACAGATGTAGATGTAACTGCAGAATACGTGGCAATTCACAAAGAAAGCCTCTGACTCCTTTCTTATATGACAATGCAAGTTGTACAGCCAGAATGATTTGGTTTGAGCAGCTATGTCTTGCTGGCTTTGCTCTTGCTCAGCCTCAGCCCAGAGAGCCACCTTGCTTCCTCCATGGGACTGCTGCGGGTCCAGCATTCTCCTTGCTCTGGAAATGAAGCCTAAAAGCTTCTGCTCCCCAGCATAAATTCTCTAAGCTCTCCAAAACATGCCCTTCATGTTTTACAGTTGGACTCAGTGATCTTAAGGGTCTTTTCCAACCTAAATGATTCTATGATTCTATGTCTCAAGTGGTGAGGAGAAAAAATGATTAATTTCTCACCAGTCTGAAACCACATTAGATTTTACTTCATGTCATGCTGGAATGAATGATGATTGCTGATGGGCTTTATAGGCACAAGGTTTATCCCCACCCGAGTATGCACACAAAAGTCCTGTGTCCGAGCTGAGAAATTACTCACATTTACAGCACACCTATTAGATGAAGGGGTGATTGCTCACATATATCGTAAAATGTCCCCCATGAAAGCACGTTGTTGAGAGAGGACTTTCTTCACTGGCTTGTCAGTTTGCAAGCTTAAAGGAGTGGACCTGAAACTTTAAAATTAGAAACAAGTTTATGTGTTTTGAACAATAGTAATGCAACTGTCAACTGGGTTGACATTGTCCCAGGAGGGTCTATGTTCAAAGAAAAATTATGGCAACAAGTTCAGGCACTCAAATAATCCTATCAGCAGAACATTCAAATTCTTTTACAATGAAATACAATTTGTGACTTATACAGATGCAGTAGGTGCTTTAAGACCTCCAAATTCACTGGCTCTGAATATATGCAGAATTACAATGACAAAAGGTGGTAAATGTTAAAATTTTAATGGCACCCCCTGCACTTGTAATCATGTAAGTTCTGTTATTACTGGAAAAGTTCATACAACTCTGGTCTAAGCAACAATGATTTGTAATATCATCTCACTTATATTTTAATTATTTGTTGGTGTTATTAGCAGGTATTCTAGTAAAATGTAATAGTGATAAAACGGTATTAATTTATTCCCATAGTATTTCAGCTGATGCATGTGGAGGAGCATACAGAATACTTTTGCTTGGATTTTGCCTTGTTAATAAACACATTTTAGAGCATTTTAATTGATTGTGCAAACTATATGGCTTTGCAACCTTTCAAACTTCACCTTAGAGATCACACGAAAAAGACCAGTAAAGGTTCAGATAGCGTTGTCACTGTTTGCTTGACTTTAGCATTGTCTCTTAGGGTTAAGGTAAATAATAGGTTTTCATTTTTTTTCCAGCAAATTTCTGTTCATACGGAAATAAGAATTAACGTGTACAGTTGCTACAGTAAACAATATGAGCCTTTTGCGAGATGTATCTGAAGACTACTGCAATTAAACAATGTTAAAGAAAAAACCACACAAATGACCTTACATTTTATAAAAGAGATTATCTCATCAGAAAAGTGAGAGATCTATCCCTTAGAGTTTACAGTTTGTGCATTTAATTGGAAAGAACATTAACATAAAATTGTTCCCTGTCTATCCTCCTGTGATATTCCATACTCTGACCTGTAAAATATGTTTGCTCTTTCTTGCAAGTTACTTAGTGAAGTCTAAACAGTCAAGATATGTGTGTAGTACTGCTGGTTTGAGTATATATTTCATGTAATACTACTCATAACTGAAGGAAATCCTAACAGTGTACTCCATGCTAGCACAACTGTAGTCTGTTGTTCTGGTGCGTCCAAGAAATCTAGTGTTTCTAGGCTTGCTCAGCCAGCACAGGTTTAATTTTTACTGCTGCAATTGGGGCTGAGCACGAGTCCAAAATGTGAAGGTGATCCTCTCTTAGATCTGTTTATTAATTAGCCACAAGGTAAATGTGCTGTTTTAAAGTTTACTTACCAAAAGAACAATGAAAAATGTGTATATTTAAAAGAAGCAGGTAAAACTACCATACTTAAAATACTTTCAACCATAATGTTTAAAGTGCTTTTTGGCTATAAAAATATTGCTGTTAGTAATTTTGAAGTATGTTTGCGAGAATATGTTTTTTTAATCTTCAAAATTATTTTAAAAATTGGGAATAGCACATTGAATGCCACAGGCAATGAAAAGGATTTTAGTAAAGAAGTACTAATAATAACTTCACTTCTACCTTAATTATGTTTCCGTTTTGGAAGAAAAAAAAAACAACCCTCCCTTATCATCCTTGAGTGCCCTTTAAATCAGGACACCGTTGACACTTTGTTTCCAATTAAGAGTAAAAACCGTCTTTGATCCTTTGACTTTTTTATGAGATGAATTTATATTTTCTAGACTAACATGCATGACAACATAATTCTCCACACTTATTAATATTCAACTTCTTTGCTTTAATGAGGGAAACGAAGAGGAATGGAATGTCATCTGCTTATCTAAAGCAGCAAGGACTTTGCTAATATTCACAGACAAAAAACTCCTACATTTAAATAGCATTAAAGCTGTGACACATTTGGCCAAAATCAGGTCATTCAAAGTTAAGCTTGACGCTCAGAGCTGCTTGTGGTTTTCCAGCATAAAAAGCTGGAGAAAGCTGTTTCCACTCATTGATTTTCTTTCATATTCTTTTTGAAATAGGATTTGTGGAAAGGGTGGTAGGTTTATTCTTACAAAACACAGAGCATCTGGCATCTACTGGTTCCTGTGTGGTACATTGCTGTGTCCTACAGACAGTGGCCAAACCTTAGCGGGATCCTTAGAGGTTAAGAACAGGCATACCACCATTGGTCTTATTCCAACACGTGATCTTGACCCTATATATGTCTATGATAGATCTCCAAAAAGAATTCACATTTTTGTTTTGTCCCCATTACAACATCTTTGATCTTCATGTAATCCAAATTTTAATAGGTGTTGCTGCTACAACTGGATTCAAACAAAGCATATATACATCTTATATTTATTCTGCAGTGGGATAGAAGTTTGCATTGCTAATTTTGCATCTAGTTTAAATGCCAGACAAATTTTGTCAAAATTAATGTCAAATTCCCTTCTGGAATATTTGGATTAAATGGAAAGAGTGTACACTCCTTCCCCATTTCCAGTTTCTCACTATTATTAGGAGATTTTATAGTACAGGAATATTAACTTTATGTGATAGGAGTTCTTAAAACTCCAGCTCAGAAGGCTGGATATCTAAAAATATCCCTTAGTTATTACCTAAAATAGCTGCTCTCAGTCTATTTAAATGCTTGTACTAATACTCTAGTAATATTTTAATAAGAGTTCAAATAACTCATCTCACCTTAGCACTTCTAGAATAACTTTGTCTTTTGTGATAGAAACCTGGTCCTGTAATTTTTCCAGGGCTGTGAGAATTTTTTTGGCATGAAGTATTATGGATCTTTATAAAGAAACAGAGATCTATACCAGTAATACTTTTTAGTGCATGATGGAAACTCTTAGGTCAGTAGCATTACCACTAAAATGGAAATGCTGTACAAAACTGTCAGAAAAATTCTCCATTAACAGCAAGCTTGGAAACCTGAAAGTAGACGTGACACCATTAGTAGACAGGTAGAGTTAAAAGGAGTACACAAAGCTTGCAGTCTGCTAAGGATAAAATAAAATAATGTTGAGATGTTGTTGACTTAAAAAATAATCTAAGAGTTATGTGAGGATAGCCTATCTGAGATACTGTTAGTATGCTGGACTTGAAATAAGTTTCTTAAAAAAATATTCTGTATTTGAACAGTGTATAATTAAAGAAACTATTCTTTTTCCTTTGTGAAATATCCTTTTAGACCAGGCTGTTTTGCAGCAATTTTCCTGATATTGGATGCTCTTCATCTTATGATCCTGATACATTCTCCTGATATCATCAAAATCTGAAGGCTTCTAGAAAAAATATGCTGAGTAAGAAATTTTAGCTGAATCATAATTTTTCAAATCCTTTGAAAAGTCGTGAAGTCATCTACTGTTCTTCTATAACCTTTTCTATACAGCTGACATTTTTAGTATTGCAGTGTTGGAATCTTAGGGACAGTTATGGCTGAATCCTGCTCCTTCCAAAATGGTCAAATTGAATGGAAGTATATTAGCTATTGAAGCGTCTCTGAAATAGCGTATGTTTGGAGGGATGGAGAGACGTGTTGAGTGGGACTGGGAAAGGCTAAAGCATGTGCTGCAGACACGGTTAAATGTGTTACAGGTGGGGTTTCTTTGTGTGTGAGGGCGTCCTCATCGTGCTGCCATATTAATGATTTCTCAGTTGGCTTCGTGCTACATGTGGGAAGCTGGGATAGGCAAGAGGTGAGAAAGCGCCATGGAAGAAAGCCTGGAGGTGTAGGCAGAGCACTAGAACTGGAGGAGGAGGAGACTCCACTCCAAGTCCTATGCTGAATCTTGTCAGTCATGTGATTTTCATGTCTATCCATAGAGATATGTTTCTCTAAAACAGTAAATAAAAAATAAGATAGCAAATTGTTTGTCAGTTGTACGTCTGGTACCTGCATGCAGGGTTTGCTTGAGATTGTCTTAAGCTCCAAGATACTCTTCTACTGTGCTCACTGCACGGGAAAATGGGGCCTTAATTTGGGGTGACTTGTGGGCCACCCGGAGATAAATCTATGCAAATACATTGCTGCAAAACAACGATTCAGTATGCTCCTCCTGTTTAACTCAGGATTGCAGTGCTATATTTTCCATGCAGATGACAAATTTAGGCAGGGGGAGCAATAGATATAACAAATAGATTTTAAAACAGGAGTTATCAAAATGCTGTGAATATTGGAACATCCATTCAGCAAGGGCAAAGGAATACAGATCAGAATTCTTAGATAACAAAAAGAAATAAACTGAGTATAGTAATGGAAAGATATTCACTTCTCAATATTCATTGGTGCCATATCAAGCTAAAAGACTTATTTATATTTATAGATTGAAGCATATTTCAGATGATATAGTAATCTTCTAAAAGTAAATCTTAGTACTGACAGGACTCTATATCACAGTACTGGAAGGCATGTTTTCTTGAAGAGCAGACGTAGGATAGGTTGCAGCATTGGAGTTTTCTCAGCACTACTGTGCGATGACCTTCAAGTGTCATTACTTAAAAAACAGGATAAACGCTGTCCCCTTTTATATTCTTGCCTCTTTCTCAAAGCTGCTAATGAAGACTTCACTTAATAGTAGTTACTGAGCTTTTCACAGTGTGAGTATCTACATCACCAAGCATTACTGGTGATACAGTTGGCTGGGTGGCTGGGGTAGTTTTGGCGAGAATTAAGCGTCTTTTGACTATTGCTGAAGACCATTGACAAGACTTCCTCATTTTTTTGCATGGTACATTATAAGCTATTTTATTTATTCCTCAGTTATTCTTCTTCCAGGTAGTACAAAAGAATGTAAATACAGCCCATTTCAACCCTGAGAAGCAGCTCTTCTGGCCAGGACGGTGCTGGTGGCACACCACGGCTGGAGGTAGTAGAGAGGCCCATTGTTTATGCCAGCTGCATGGCTTCAGTCACACTTATGTCTGATGTCAGCATGGTGCTGCTTCGTATTTGAAATGTCCTCTGGATAAAAATTTCCATCACAGCTGCCTCAACCAATTGACAGAATGTTCTGTCTGAGGGTGCAGATGTGCGGCTCCCAGAGCAGAGATGGATAGCTTCCATCAGTACTAGAAGAAAATGAGCCTGTCACCTAACCATAAACTGAAAGATGTTTGCACAATCAGAGATGAGAATTGGTGTTCACTAGTTCTTAGGAAGAAGGCTGTTGCTTTTTTATCCCGATTTCCTATTCTGATGTAGTCTAAATACCTAAAGCCGCACTATTGTGAGTATCAGTTTACACGGAAACGAACTCTAATAGCTTGTGGATATCTTCTTTCGACAGCTATCAGAGAAAGATAGTAGGAAATCTTGTAATAAGCAGATCAACTTCTCTACCAAGTTAAAGAATAAAATAGCATATCTTTTCAGATAGATAGCTGCCAATATAAACCTTTCCTTGTGTGCTATGCCTTTTCTTTTGTACATCATACCTGATACCCTTTGAAACAGGAAGCGAATATGACTCAGATTAGCAGAGAACGTAACAGAGCGGTTGTAAATCTTTGGTGACAGTCAAATTGCAAACAGCATGAACATCCAGACAGCACAGGTTAAATGCAGCAGGTGCTGGAGATACTGCAAATCAGCATTACTTTCCAAAAGGCATGCAAACTGCAAGGCAAACCTTTGTTCAAAACCTACAGGGAAACTGATACACGCAAGAATGTCACTTAAAAAGTAACCATTGTTTTGGTGAGCTATACGTTTTACGATGCACCGTTTATCAATCTAGGAGCGGATCCAGGTCATTACAAATGCGATGTTTGCTTACTCAGAGAATACTGCTTTCTGTGCATATTTTAGTGACAAAAATAATTTTCTTGACGTGTTTCTCCCAGTTAGGCCAACAAAAACTGAAGAGATTGAACTGAATTTTATTCTGGATATTGGACCAGAAATGTCATTGCTGATTCTTGATGATTTTTTTCCAATTACAGTTAATTCATAGCTGAATAGTTACACAAAGGACATAATTCTAGACAGAATACAGAAACTCAGAGGGTGAAAATCCAAGATATAAAGATGTTTCTGTAATCTCTTCTCAAAACTTAGGCCTTCATTTGCAGTTCTATAGTCTCCTGCCGAAGTAAAAGCCTTAGTAGCTCTCACATTAGTAACAGACTTAAACTTTTTCATTATAAAATATTTCCTTCTTAATAGTGTTCCTTAAGGGTAGATTAAATTGTGATATTATTTTAAAACAGTGGGATTATAAAAGGATAAATTATGTCATTTTCATACTCTACAATCTTTGACTAGATTGTGATGTTTGGAGAGCTTGACCTTTGGACCTCAAAATTAATTTTGACCCTGATAAACAGGCACTGTTTTTCTTTACAGTAAAGGAGTGTAATCTGGAATCACTGTGGGAAGATATAAAATGCCACAGTATTATTTAAAGAACCATTTTTCAGAGTGGCTTGCCTTCTCAGGTACACAAACTAAAGCAAATTCCACATAAAGCATAATAGTACCAAAGAATTCCCAATGTCCCTTTATATGAAAGTTTGGATTTTGGCAAAAGTTTAAAGATCAATATTTCTAAAGTAAGAATGAAACAGACAATACTTTGGGACAGAATAACATTATATAAGAAATAAAATTCTTATTTAGGGTCCCTGTCATGAATATTAACACCCTTTTAACTTGAGAACGCTGTTCTTCTAACAATGTATAAGGAAAGAATAGTCTTAATTTTTGCTTTTAATTCTTTATTCCTCATGTGATATAAGGTGTAGTAGCTGTCAGATTTGTAAGGGTCCTATCTTACAAGGTTGGTGAAAGCTGGATGTTAGTTGAAAAGTATGTCTGTAACTGCTCTTCCATCACAGACCTTTTAGACAGATAGCTATTCTTACGTGAAGAGTTATCTTGCTGTCCTTTTACAGATCCTATTTAAAAAAAAAAGTCTTAAACCTGTATTTTCCGTTAGTCATATTTTATTCTTTGTGTGTTCTAGTATTCACTGTGAATGGCTGCCTTTCCTGTTATCTTTTTACTATATCCTCACTTTGCAAGATATGGTCCTTCTATTTTTATATTTAATTTCATGGCATTTTTATCTCTCCATTCATTTGTGTGTGGCAGTGTACAGGAAAAAGGGGCCAAAGAAAATGTCGCTTGAACTTAATCTTTTCTATTATTCTGCTCACTAAGCTTTTCTGCATCTTTTTGTCTTTCATTAAAAATACATATATATCACCACCTGATTTTAAAGCTGTGCCTGACATGTTACTGATCTGAAAGGCAAATCAAGGTTTTATGTTTGCATTTTAAAATTTTAATGTACAGTTATCATGCAAATACATTAATCCTTTATTTAACCATAGAGTTTTTCTCATTTTCACAACTTCATAAATTATTTTTTTTCTATATAAAGCAGTTACAAATTACTTACTTAAGCTCACCAGTGTCAGCTTGGGAAAAGAGTATACTTTCTGCCTGCGACTGAGAAAAGAGAACTGTAATCTTTTACCTCTAGCCAACACACTAGATCTTCAACTGGTGCATTTTCCAATGTAAAATGGGAATTTCACCATATTTGTGGAACATTTCCTTCTTTGTTATCCTTTCAGTGTGGAAAAGAATTCTTTACAGATGAAGCATGTGCGTGCATAATACATTTTATATTACAAATTACAGAAGACAGAATTATGGGTTTGAGATGCTGCTGATTAAAGGCTGCAATACCAATACCACCTCAGAGGAAAAATAGTTTTGAGTCTTCCACTGTGTCCTAAAATGTATTTTGATCTTATACTTGAAATGTCAGGCTTTGAAGCTGAGCAAAGTGATTTCTGTTAAGTTATGTTAAGGAAATTGTAATGCAAAAGATACTGAAGGACAGCAGGGAGGGAGGTTTACTAAAGCCAGTGTTACTGTAATCCATGGAACATGTGGTTCCAAATATTGTCCAGAATAAACAGTCCAGGGAAACAATTTAAGACGAGGTTTTCAAAGATTTACCTACTCTCTATTGGCCCTTAATTGCTCACCTGCAAACTAGGCTTGTCAGCGCTTACTGATATGTTGTGAGCTAACTCATAGGAGCTAGATCAGTGAAAGGAGAGGATATTGTTTTCTCTCATTCTATCGAGTAATTCCATTGACTTTATAGAATTTGCATGATTACAATTCTTCTTGTGTTCCATGAAATAGGAATAGTTTATACTGTAGTAATATATTCAGTGATGGTTTACAACAGCATTAAATAAAATGTTGCTTCCTTTAAACAAATTGTCAAAAAGAACCAGCAAAAAAGGGCAAAAGAAAAGGGGAAAAGTAAATAAAATTATACCTCATGGAAAGAGAAAGCTCTTGATGAAAAGAAAATACATTTTTGATTTATGACAACTAGCTGAATAGGAAAACACACTAGAATAAGATGAATCAGAATACCCTAGGCAAAACAGCAAAACGTCCATCTGAAAGCATGTACTCCTTGAAGAAGAAAACGCTACTGAAATCATGAAGCAAGATAAAGAGCTGAAAGAATCAAAGCACGTATTAAGTATGTTAAAATCAACTTACAGAACAGACATCCTAATTCACAAACAAGTGCATTTGTCATTTATCAAAGTGCTCAACAAACATGCCATATTTTCCAGTGGAAACATTACTGCTCCAAGATTGTATATACACATATGGCAAAAGATGTGCCCTTTCCCCATCAGAATTTCACTTGACTTACAAAGATAAAAACTTGACTGGAAAACTGGATGGGGAACTAAACTATTATTTTTCTCTAGAATTAGCACAAGGTAAAATATTGACAAATCACAGACACCTAGTGTTGTAATTTATCTAATTGGAGTTGTCCTCTGCTTCCGTTGCAGTCATCTGAAAACATGAAGCTAACGTATAAGCTCCTCAGGACCTTAAAGTATATACATTAAGTTATCAGTAAAGTACAAAAAAGTCTGTTTTTCACTGCCATCCCATTTTTAATATAATTACTTCCTAGCTCAGCCTCTGTTGCTAATTCTAACTGACTGTTGTCAAATTACAAAGCACATATTGTTGTGGGTATAGCCTGTTATTATACGCTAATACTGTGTGTTAATGAAGTGTTAAATATGCAGAGATGCCAACAACTGCATCCAAGGGAATATGAACGCTATGAAATAGATGTGATGCACAACTAAATTGAAAAAAGTCTATTGATGTATGCTTGAATGCATTTTAATATAAATTAAATATCTTTCTAAATGAAGATATCTAAATAATCTAAAAGGCCAGATATTGGGCTTATGTAACATCTTAGCTTCCATCTCTCAACATTAATTCCTAGAAACTGTTAATCCTCTTTCTTTAGGGTCCAATCCTCCAAAGTGCTGCATGCTACATAGAAAAGGCTGCACACTCTTGCTTTATACCTTGGTAATAAGTGTTCCACGCTTTGTAAGCTCATGTCTTGAATAATCAAACTTATTGGTATCAGTAGCCTTATTCAATATTTAAAATTGCAGTTTAGAAATGTACTCATTTTTCGTGTGAAGAAAGGAATCTGATGAAAGTCTACAGGGCAGTGATGTGCCTCAGAAATCGTTCTACTGAAATGAATTACTTTTTTGACTGAGTAACTTCAGAAGGCATTCACATCAATATAGTTTATAACATGTGGAAAGGAAAATTGACAAGAATTCTTTGGAAAATAGAGGCAGCACTTCCTCACTACTTCATAAACACATAAAATACGCTTTCTTTTATTTAAAGATGAGTGAAGGAGTTGATACGCTCCTTGCCCACTAGCCTTTTTAAAGGAATCAATCTTACTGAAAACCACAGAGACACAAAGGTATTAAATGTAAAAGGAAAGGATGTTGTTGAGTTTGGACTGTACTGTCACAAAAATGGAGCAGCACGTTAGGACAAGCTCTTCCGCAGACAACTTTTAGTAGGTGTCCGTTCCAGGAGATTGCTTAACTCAGCCCATTTAATAACCTGTTCCTTGCCTTTGCTTTTGAAGACGCATTGACATTCGCCCTTCTTATTTCTGGAAGCAGCCACACAAATCCAATAGACTGGGTCCAAGTATGGAAAACAGCAGTGTCATAAAGCTTAATTTCAATAACAAGCTTCAGCAGCTCAGAAAATGCATACTCTTCATTCCTCTTACAATGGGAAGAAGTATCATTTAGCCTCTAACAAGGGAAGAGGTAATGAGTTAAAGATTTAGTGCTTGTGTTGATAGGAGGCCTGTGTGAGATTATCAACAGAGGCAAAGTTTAGTTTTGTTCGGCTGTTTTCTTTATGTTTTTTCCAATCACAATTGAAAGTAAATATTTAAATTTATTGAAAACAGATTGCTGTCAATTGCTTTTAAAAAGAATAGTATATTGGTTCAAAATAATATTGAATCCTGCTCCCAAAAGGTTCAAAGCCATTGCATTTATTTCCAGTTACTGAGAGGCTTGACTACTTGTCACTTCCACTATTTTGGAGAATAAATGAACACCTGCAATTCTTTGTTCTCCATGACCACTGAGAGCTTTATGGAACAGAAGCTCTTTGTGCATTTGATAAGTTATCTAGCAAAAGGATAATTACATCTGATGTCTTAAAAAAAAAAAAATTACCTTTTTGTGACAGCTTATGTAAAATTATCAAGTAATTGAGACTTGTGGCAGTTACAGTAATGCAAGAACTGTGAAAGAGGGGAAAAAATGCATTACATGCCCCCAAAATATAATCTTCAGCTGTAAATATTTGGTCAGGTACATACTCTTCAGCTACACTGTGTTGCAAAGCACAGTTTCAAGCAGCATTACTGCACTTTTCCTTTTATCTTCCAACTGGGCCTATATCTTATTACTATTTCTACTCATGACTCATAGTATTTTTATTTTTTTTTAACTGAGATTGACATACCTGACATATTCTTATGTCCAAAACCTTTCCTATGCATTTCCACAGACAGATATTAGCCTCTTTTAAGCAGTATATAGGCTTAAGGTCCCATCATCCCAAATTCTACAATTCAAAGCTATTGGAGCTGCTTTACTGTATGTATATTCCATTTGTAGACCACAAGATGTGAGTAGTAATTCCACACGACATTACAGCTTCCTGTTTTCTATATATATGTGCACGCTTATCAGTTTGTGAACAGCTAAATTGCACATAGCTCACTCATTTATAAACAAACCTTTCAGCCAGTCATTAGTTTTTATATCAAATATTATGCTGGATTGTTTCAAACAGATTCTCCTCTTCCTATCCAACATACTAACAACATAAAGAAGCTTTAGGTTAAAGGAGCATGAGGGAACTCTATAGTATTTCAGTTCTCATTCACATGAGAATGATTGTGTTTCCACTCCATTGCTGTTGAGTGAAAATTAAAATTAAAGATTTTGCAGTTAGGATGAATAACACAAACATGAAAATTTACCTCAGCTAGAGGAAAATTGTAAGTTTAACATAATGTCCCATATTTCCACACATTATTGGGTCAGGTTTACATACTAAATACATCTTCCCAAAGGCTATTGCAAATTTATGTTATATTCTGCTTTCTTGAAGTACTTGCTTGTCTACAAAATGCTAGTAATAAAAATTATATATCAAACAAATGAGATGCATGTCAGAAACCTATAAACAATGAATTAAATGCTAGTATACTCATAAATATTACAGAAAAGACCAATAGGTTCCAAAAGAGTATTTCCCTTATAACTTCTTACTTAAACCGCAACGGCATGATGCTGCTTAGGAGGCTGAATTATATATATCTGGATGTATAATTAGTCCAGCTATTAACCTTTTCTCCAGTTTCTCTCTTTGGTGATATACTGTACTATAAATTCTGCAAGAGATTACCTTGCAGAAAATATGGTTTTACGTAAATGCCCCATACATATTTTATAATCGCTTTTAATTTATTTATTCTGGGTCTGATTCTCTACAGTCTTCTACTGGTGCAGTCTCACCTGTGCAAGATAGATACAAACTACTCAAAGCAGAACTTTCTGACCACTTAAGGCAAACGCGTTATTTATTTTTGAATGGACATGTATTACATAGGTTCCATAGGGTTGAGGCAGATCAGAACTTAAGTTTTGGAGTAACATGCCTGCCAGAAATTGCAGGCGGACCTGCAATTAACAGGTCTAACAAAATTAGCAAGTTTTATTCATCCTGAGGCAATCATTGCCCAATCAGATGTGCAGATTTGGTATGCCTTTACTGTTTTCTGTTCCTCATCTTGATTGGTATAAAACCAGGAGGTGTTCAGCTTTGCAGGAAAAAAAAAGTTGCATAGCCAGTTTAGACAAACTCAGGCACTGAGAGGCATGTTTTTATATATAGATATATATGTATGTATGTATGTATATGCAGGAATTTCTGCAGGTGACCAAGATTTCTGCATCCAGATCTCTAAATGGGTTATTTTTATAGAAGAAGCTGCATCAGAACCTTCTGCACAGAGCTGATGACAGCCAGTAAATGAGCGAACATTAATGCTGCATTAGCATTGTAAAACTGCAGCACTTCACAAAAGCCTGCCAGAACAGGACCCAGTCTGGATGGTTAAAATGGCTGCACATGTATTTGTAATTTGCCATCTATTCAAAAGCCAAAAAAAAAAAAAAGGGGAGATTAAATTATCTAACACTTCACAGAAAGTATTCCTGAAAAAGGCAAACACAATGTTGTTATGCTGTAACAGTTTAAAACGTATCCGCAAACAAGAGTTTAAACTCAAAACACTTGTTTTAAAGCTATTTTAACCCATTACTCTGTTACTTCACATTTTTAACTTTTGGAACAGTGGGTTTGTGTCTACAGGGATTCCAGAAGTCAAAACTGATAGTAGATATTTCACTATCATAACCACCCAGCAATTATGTTTAGCTTCTGCGTTCTCATCTAACTAGCCTTGCAATCTAGGAACTTCTGTGCATACTGGGATTTCTGTAGAAGTGAGCATTAATGAAATAGAGTTTTAAATTTCCCTAGGCTCAATCTAGACATTAAGAATATAAATGTAAATTAGCAAAGAACTAGCAGCCTTGAATACGAACACTTTCATCACATTATTTTTAGTTAAAAATGTACTAAGGAATGGGAGAGCCAGTCTTCTGCACCTCGCACCCCCAAACTGCATTATTAATTATCAGAATATTTCTGTAATTGTCTACATGCTGTAACACTGTAAGACTCGGACACCTTCCAATTACAGATGGGATATTGCCTGTCTGATAGATAATAGCTGTCCAATTCTGTTCTGTCTTGAAGACTGTCTCTGAAAAATTCTTTTCTGCTTACAAAACAGTTATAGAGCAAAATGTGGCCACAATATTCTTCTTATTTCACTTTTTACTGGCATGACAAATAAAAAAAAAAAAGCAAATTCATTGCTTTTTTCTGACATTTATATAGCCCCCTGCAGTGTTTATTTTCATTGCAGAGTGTTTTCTATGATTGTGGGTGTTCACGCTCTTTGCTTTAGTTGACTCTCTACCCCCATCATCACTGCCAGTGTGTTCTGATGGTAAGCGTGTGAAAATAAAACAAACAGTGAGAATGTTAACCTTGTACACGTGCGCTTATTAGCTTCAAACTATCGACACGGCTAGTACCAAAGTACCAATTCTAGTTATGAAAAGTGAGATTTGTATTCTTAAGGAACGTCTCCTTTTAAAACTTCTCACAGTGATTAAACATTCATTATTGTTATGACCAGTTACATATTTTAATGCTTTACCTACTCAGAATGGCTGATCTCTTTCAATATATGCTGATAGCAGTGACCCTAACTAGAAGAGAGTAAGTCACTGGAAGGGTAATGATGATATAAACTCCACTTTTTGAAGTTCAAGTGAAGTGCTGAATTTTTTTTTTGCATTTTCTGTGGCTATTCAGGACTATTATATCATTGGAAGAATGAGCTGAATCAATTGAAAGGTTTTGTTTTAAAGTTGCCCAGAATAGCTTGTTATAAATATAGTGATTGTGAAGGTTTTACATACAAGTATTTTTATCTTGTTTTCTTTTGGTGTAATGAAAATAGTGATCGATCACAGACTCATAAAATAACTTAAGTTGGAAGGGATCTCAAGAAATTTTTGATCTGACCTCCATTTGGAGCCTGGTCCTTTCAAGTCTGAATATTCCCAAAGATGGAGAACCCATAACCTCTCCAGGCAACCTGTTCTAGAATTTGATGACCCCACGGTCAAAACGTTTCTCCTAATATCTAGTTGGAATTTCTCATGTTCCAATGTGTGTCTGTTGCCTTTTGTCCTGTCCCATCTTGCTGAACCCACTCTAGAAAGTCAATGTATTTCTTGCATGGGGGAGCTCAAAACCACGTCAGATGTGGTCTCAGGAGTACTGCAGAGAGTTACAGGATGACTTCCCTGTATGTGCTGGATTCAGCCTGGCCTGCTGTTGTCCTTTGCTGCAGGGACACTTAGCTAACTCTCATTCAATTTGTTCATCAGGATGCCCTGGTGCTTGCTACTTTCTCTGCCTTGGCCCTGTACTGTTCAGGTGCACGATGCTATTGCATTCATATACAGGA
This sequence comes from Chlamydotis macqueenii, assembly GCF_036417535.1. NCBI lineage: Eukaryota > Metazoa > Chordata > Aves > Otidiformes > Otididae > Chlamydotis > Chlamydotis macqueenii. The sequence continues at coordinate 5,557,704 of NC_141566.1, forward strand.
CTTTGTGTTGTCCTTTATTGAACTTCAGGAGGCTTTTGTGAGCCCCGGCCTGTGCACGCACCACTCACCACAATTTGGCATTATCCACAAACTTGTTGAGTGTGCACTCTTGCCCATTGTTCAGGTTGTTAATAAAGACATTAAATGTTCTTCTGACATGAATGTGCATTAGTAAGATAAAGAATCTGACAGGGTGACTACATGGATGGATGGATGGACGAATGCTGTGTTTTCCTGTTTTTCCAAAACAAACTGTATGAATTGACAATACTTTAAAAGATTAACAACTGGCACTTTTCAATGAATCTTAAATAAATAAGTACATAGAGATTTTCCTGAGCCCCTGCATGATAACTATGCAAAACCTCAAAAACATTTGTGCTTTTAATTGCGATGTCTTAAGTTCCTATCTCAAAAAAAAAGTACATTAACCAGTTTCACGGTATGTTATTGACCTGAAGATTTTTGTGGGAGTTGTGTGATAGATTTCTTATAACAAATATAAAACTGAAAGAAAAGTGAAGTTCCACTGTAAAAATTTGAAATTGTTTGTGTGCTCCAGTGTAAGCAGTACTAAAGGATGAAGATATCTAAGACAATTTTCTACACTAACTTCCAGAATTTTCCAGAAATATTTCAGGAATTTGCCCCTTTTATATTGTGTCCTAAGTTTGGGGGCTGGGGAGGGGGGGAGGGTGTCTCATAAATTATATATTTTTAGCATAGCATTCTTTTTTTTTTATGTCCCTTATCAATGTTCTGACAGTTTTGACCTCATTTCTGAGGACAGTTCAGTGTTTTCCTATCAAGTGAATTTTGGGTACAGGTTCTGAAGTTGCTGGTGAATGGTAGCAAATCACTACTGCATGACTCTTGATTACCTCTGTTATAGGGCAGTTAGGGTACTACCTTAGGCCATAAATTTTATTGCAGTGTCTTACTAAGCTGAAGGTGAAGAAGAAAATTCAAGACATCACAATTTTCAGTGAGATGCCTCTTAAAAATCATTTAGTTTAAAAGCATTAGACATCACTTAAAAGATATTTTTTGCAAGCTTGCCTGCTAGGAAGCACTTGGGAGCCTAAGTAAAATTTGAATGTTTATGTTTTAAAGCACTTTTAATGCAAGAAATCTGTGTATAATTATCTCTAATTAGCCATCTCTTCCACTGAGATTTATAGTAAGCACTTAGTTTTTCTCTTCCCTACAGTAGCTATATTCCAGGCTCCTTTTACAACTAGGGCTGTCTGACAAGCTGAGCTCTGGAGGAGATTTCAAACTCGTCTGATTCCATTTTACCTGTTGCTTTAGGACATTTCTTAATGAGGCCAGAGTTACTTTCATGTCTAATTAAGCTGAAGAGATGAAGATATTTAGGTCTTGTTTTTGTATATTTTCTTAAGGGAAAAGTAAATACATGAGCAAGAGAGATCAGCAAAAATACAAGAAAGAAGAAAAGCAGCAGGAACATAGGGGAGTATTATGTAATAAAAAGGAAAGGGAAAAGGGAGAAGCAGGTTGGGTAGATTCTTCATAAAGTACCTTCACTTTCAAATACTTCAAAAGATATTGCACTGCACTTTGAGTCAGAATTTCTCTCTAACACAATAATTATGTAATTATCAGATGAACCTGAAGAGAAATATGGAAGAAAGGACTTTGCCTTTATATACTTGAAAAAAAGGTCCTTATGGTTTCCTTCCTATGCAATAAATTACACGGTAGGCTAACCATGAGGTTCATGAAACAATGGATCCAACACACTATGAAATATGCCTTTGTTTTTTTCCATGTCAGCTTTCAATGCAATGAGAAGTTTTACTATTATTTTATTTAGGAAAGAAATGATCCCTGCTATTTGGAAGTTTAATCCCTCTTCAGAAGTGCTTTACCTTAGTTCCACTCTAATGGGCAAGCTGATAGACTCAAACCTCTTTTAGCACACATTCGTATTCAGGAATAAATATTTTCATTGAATATTTTTCAACAATGATTTTTAATACTTATCTTCCTCAGTAAAAGGGTTTTTTTTAAATCTTCTAGTTTAGATGCACCTTTCTGCAGTACCAAAGGACTTTCCTCTAAGAGCAGGAAACCATTTGAACTGGTCTTTTCCCATCTCCTTCTCTTTTCAATTATCTGGGAGTATACTTATTTATATATTTCGCAATTTCATTTCATGTGATCATTTTTTTTTAAATTCTTTCTTAAGAACTGAAAAAATATGGAAGTTCTTAAAGCTTTTTTCATTTTCTTTCTTGACCTGGAATTCATTTTTATTCGGGTCTTGAAGGGAAGGTGGGAATACAATTGGTCTGTTTGGAGGGTTCCAGGGTTCAAATCAAAACAACAAAGAAAATATTGCTCTATGTCAATGATAAATGGATTTTTTTTTCAGTTTACCAAAAGAAAAAAAAAAGAGTTTAATTTTAAATTAAATGTTTTATCTCCATGGATATTATTTCCTATAATTAATTTAAGGAAAATGAAATATCTGGTACACTAGCTACGCATCCGCTACCACCTCTCAAGTAAGGCTTACTGGGCAAGTGGAGGATCAGTACTGGTGACAGGAGCATTAGCACCACCTTGTGTTCATGCGATAGGAAAATAAGTAAGACCCCTCTCCAGCCATTAAAATCACAGCACTTTTTTTCTCTTCTCCCTTCTGTACATTAATGAGAAAGCCATATTTGTGAAGAAGTTACACTTTTTCTTTGGCGCTGTAAGTTTAGAATAATCGATTTATCCAGCTAGATGGGAAATTATCAGGAAACAATTTGCACACAAACCAGCCTAACTATTGTCACGTTTTTGGTAGGCATCTCGGAATAACGTAGTTTAGAGGTGAATTCTGAAGGAAGATTTGCAGTTATTTACAGGACTTCTTTCTGAATGTGAGAGATGACACTGTAAAAACCATGAAAGTCTCTTCTTTGAAAATTTAAAAAGTGAGCAAAGGAGACAGGCATCATGCAGTGATGGAAAGCCTTGGAGAAAGAGTCAATATCAAATGTTTGTACTATTTTTTTATAGCTTGTAAACACAGCACAAGGTAGCATTGCTTTCTTTTGCGTGGTAGAAAGTGTTCTGTAAACAAATCTATTTCTGGTACATTTTTTACCAAGATGACTACCCTAATACCCTAATAAGTTTTCATTTCTTTTTCAAAAATATCAATTTCTCTTTAGTAATTTTCCTGGTTCTGGGGGTACAGTTTCTGAAAAGTGATACCTCACCAGAAATTGCAATTACTTACTTCTCTCTTAGCTCTACTACATGATGTAGAGTTTCTGTAGAAAGTCTGGGGCAAAACCTGTTCTTGTCAGCAGCTGGTGGTAATACGGGAGTGGAATTTCATATACGGTTTTATATATCTATGTGTATTTAGCTTGGCTTCACAAAATTCAGCTCTTCTCAGAGAGAGTGATATAGAAGAGCAACTTTCCTTGCTTTCTGGACCCTTCTTTTGGTCCATAAAGTAAAATTTCTGGCTGGTGTTTCATGCCTCACTTTCTCCTTCCTCATCTTTTCCAAATTTGAAAACTTCCAGACTAAGGGCAAGACTGTGCCTGTGTGTCAGTTTTCTGTTTGGTAGGACCATAACTAGAAAAATATATAATGTTATAATGTAACTATAAAAAAAAAATTATTCTGATTCTCCTTTGCATTTCAGTTTATGTAACGATCTGTGCCTTGTCAAAGTGAATATGCATCGCATTCAGCTAGACTTCTCTTGTTATGTTTTGATCAGGTTTTACATCCACAGCTCGTACGGCCAGGCTGGATGAGGCTCTGAGCAACCTGATCTAGTCAGGGATGTCCCTGCTCCTTGCAGGGGGGTTGGACTAGATGACCTTTGAAGGTCCCTTCCAACCCTAACCATTCTGTGATTCTATGATTCTATGATGTGTGGTATCATTTTTAAAAATGGCAATGTTATGAAACCACTGTGTGTAACTCTGAATGATGGATCGGTCTCATTAGTTTTATCAAGAATAAATAACCAGATTTTCAAAATAATTTAACCTTTTGGAGTACAGTTGGGATCCCACATTGATGTACACAACAAGAACCTCCTCAGCAGTGTTCTTTTGGAGTGTGACAACATCTCAAATGTCCTTTTTTTTTTTTTTTTTTTTTTTTTTTTTGCCTGTTACATAAGGGGCAGGGCAATGTTATTAGTGCTACTCAGTCCCTTCTGTCACTTTCTGGCAGACAGCTGGGATCTCAGTGCCCTTCATATTTGGGTAGTGTCCTACCAATATTTAGGGACTTACTGTAAATACTTAATTTCCTTTTTGAAATAGTTTTCTCTTAGTCTGTTGAAAAGAGCAAAACAAACAAATCAACCCTTGTATTTCAAACAAATAAAGTTAGAAAGCGTAGTCAGCACTGAGATCTCGTTGATTTCCTGCCTCTGTGTTTTGAAGCCTGATAACTGTATGAAGGAGTAATTTCCATAAATGGTACACCAACCAACCACTTCAATTATTTAGGGAAGTATCTTATCCTGTCTCACAGTTGTCCAGGAAGCAGTTTCATAAACTAGGAAAATTCCCCAAAATTTCCTAGAAGTTTTTGACTACTTCATCTGACAGAATAAGAGGCAAAAAGGGGAAGTTTCAGCATCATTCTCAGAAGCACACAGCGTGACAGAACTCCAATAAGTGTGGTGATACCCTACCCCAGGTGGGTTGAAAAGATCCTATTCAGCAGCGAGACCAGCAGCTGTGTCTCAGGTCTCAACAGCGACTGTTGCAATGCAGGCAATGATCTCTATTCCCACAGGAGGCACAAGAATAGCTTAAAATCAGTGCTTCAGCTTAACTCAGTTACCAGTTAAAGAAAAGACAATGAATCACTCAGGAGGCTCTTCTGAACTTGAGCTAGCCAAAAGGTGTCAAGCAAGTCCTTAGCATCAGAACTGCATCGACTAGTATTGCAACTGTGTATTAGAGATACAGAGCCTTTGCTACTGAAAGAGAAAATCTTTAGTGCAGGGAGCTGCAACAATATATAAACATACGTGTGTTTTCACTCCAGAAAATTCCATTTGGCACCAGCATATCTAGCAATTTTTTACCTACCGGCTTCTTCTAAGCCAGTTTAGCATACTTGGTTGAGAAATCTGAGGGTCAGAACTTTTTTCGCTCAATGTACTTCTGGTATTTGGTACATTTAGGTTTGATGCGCTTAAGGGCTCTCATTGCCAGTTACAAAAGTCTTTGTTCTAATTCTTGGAAAAATCTATATCTGTATCCACTCCTTCTACTGGGGTAGTTCCTCCAAAAGAAACGCTCTCATTATCCAATGGGTCTCATCTCACACTGGAATGTGCTTCTAGTTCTGTTGCAGTATGCACACAATATTCCTGAAGTTTCACACCTTTTCTACCTATATTTCTTCTGGACCAACTTCTAATAGCTGCATGGTACTCCAAGCAGACCTTTTTGGTTTCCCTAACTTCAACTCACTAGGGAGCATCCCATGGGTATCTGAAATTACCGTACAGACCAGATACTCCACTGGGTATCTGTCAAAAATTTTCCACTATTGATTTTATCAACCTTGGCTCGTTCATCTCAGCAGTGGCTGAAGAGACAAAGATAGGATTGAATGTCCACCTCCACTCATTATCTTTTTATGTTTTCCCTTGATGAGACTACCATCCTTTTATGACTGCTATATGCTAATGACTATAATAGTTAATTCCATAGCATTCCAAGCATAAGCATTAATAATAATGTGTGATCTTTGTCTGTTAATAGCAGGGCACTATTTATTTGACTATAATAGTATCTTAAAACCTGTTATCTAGACTGGTCAGCTACCTTGGTTTATACCTATCAACTTAATTCTGGACCTTTTTTTTTTTTTTTTTTTTTTTTTTTTTTACTTTGAACTATTTCCATGTTCAACCTGTGCTATCTAATTTTTGTGTTAATGAAAAGCAAATGTTAAAGTCTATCCAGAGAGAGAGAAGAAACCAAAACAACCATGTCTCCTGGGAAGAAACATTTACTCTTTAGGCTTAGAATAGTTCATGACTGATCTATACCACTGAAGAATTATTCCACCTACCAGAACTAAGTCACAAATGTTTGAGACAAACCTTTGCGAGAGGACTGTTTTGACTTAAAATAATTGATTTTTAGATTCAGTGCATAGTGAACTTTGTTTAATGGCTTGAGGATTCATGAGAAATGGCTTTGGTTTGTTACTTCTGGCCTTCCTAAGACAGTAATGTATAGCCAGTAGTTCAAGACTTACTTTCTGCTGCATAGGATGCGTTTTACCCAAGAAAGACAGAATGGACTTCCTAAAGGACTCTATATTACCTCAGGATCTTTACAGCTGTGCTTTCTTTAGGGAAAGGCAGATTTAGATGTCCAGAGTGTGGCTGAAAGGAGATTTCATTCTGAAGATCCAGACCAAGGTCTTCATCTTAAATTTGCATGTTTAGAAATCTGTAGAATAGAAGGAAATAAATACCTAAGGTCTAGAAAGGAAGATACAAAGTCAGTACTTTGTCATTCATGTAAGCGGTGGTTTTGATGCTAGATTTGAAAACTTTATGATCTCTTTGGCTCCTCGTCCTCCTTCACATCTTCCCATCCTTTGTTTTTCAAAGAGGCTGGCTTTGGATTACTAAAACTTTACAACTTTTTTCAGAATTGGGGTGCAGCCTACATAAACTGGGGAGACACATCTCCATTGCTTCATATTTATACAGATACTAATACACATGCTTTGGAAAAGGAGTTGTATTTTGGGCCAGTTCCTTCATCACCTTTGCAACGCTGTTTAGTGAGGAATTTTCTTTTTTTTTCCTTTGCTCCCTACAAACTGACCACATTTGCAGGAAATAATTTTGAATATCAAAGCCCTACCTGTCAGAGTTTTTACCTGAAGAACCAAGAAAAAATGACACTGTAAGACTTCTTGTGGGCACCTGGATTTTATTTCTGATAGAGTGAGCTCAGGGCAGGGTTGTCTGTAAGAGCAAAAATTAAAATGGCAGAACTGTTACATATTAGCAGCAGTGTATTAGAATCACAGATGGCCTTACCTAATTTATTCTTGTTTTTATTTATGCACTGCAAGACATTATATAGACAAAACTATAATTTCTCTTAAGAGCTAGTTCTTGAGATGTTCTCTTTTTGTTTCTTCAAGATGTACTTTTCCCCAAATGCTTATGTAAACAGCGTAAACTAACTGTCTAAACGAAATATGTCCTGGGATATGGTACAGAGTAAAGAGAAACTCGACTTTAGATGGTCTATATAGAAAGAAATAACAGGAATTGTCAATTACACTTTTTTTTTTCCAGTGTGTTTCTGGTGCTGAATGCACAGGCTAAATAACGTAAATAACCACAGTGATTTTAAGGAATGGATACGTATGTAGTACGCATGTAAACTGAAACTAAGATGGAGACTGACTGGGTCTCCATGAGCTGGGTCCAGCCTGAGGAGCACCCTTCCCACTTTCTTGGATTCCCTAGCACAATGAAATCTTCACAAGTAACTGCGGATGCAGATTTAGCTGTTATGAAGCAGCAGGTTGTCACCTTTATGCCTTTGTATGTCCTCTTGAGGATACATAACGTGTAAATGATGAAGTTACAGCGATCATCAGAAGAAGACAAAGTTGCCCTGCACCAAGACCCGGGACTGGCACTGGCGGTGGCCATAGGAGATCAGCTCCTGAAAGGAAAGCGGTTGAAGCCCCAGCTACAGACCACAGCTCTCTCCCAAGCCTTCATTCCGCTATCAGTCTCACTTCCTCGGCAAGGTAAATTATTTAGAGGGAGGTATTCTGCGCTATTTCCAAACGCAGAGGCTTGCCGGTGGGTTTTCCTCTTTCCTCCTCTTCCCGCTTACGGGCGAAGCGGGGGGGGACGACCTGTCCCCGCGGGGCCGGGGCAGCTCCTCTCCCTCAGACGGGGACAGGCGCCTCACCTTCTCGGCCACTTCTGTGACTCTGCCCAGAGCTGCCCGGCTTTGACGGCTCAGCCTCCGCCCGCTCCCGCCCTCCCGCCCGCGGGGGCTGAGCGCCAGCCCTTCCCGCCTTGCCCCGGCTCGCGCCCCCCGCCTCACAGCTCGCGGCGGCGGCGCTCGGTGCGAGGCGGCTTGAGGCGCGGCGGCTGGTAACGCGCTTGCGCAGATCTCCCGGGCATGCTCATTAACGGGGAAGGAGCTGAAAAAGGGGAAAAAAAAAATTAAAAAAAAAAAAAAATCTAGCCTGAGAACGAGCGGCGCCGCTGATACTACACCCGCTGGAGAGGAGCGGCACCAGCGGCGGCGGCGGCGGGGCTACGCTGAGCCCGGCCCCGCTTCCCCTCGCTCCTTGGCTTCCCGCAGCCTGACGCGCCGCTGCTGTTAGCTGCGGGTCGAGCCGCGGCAGCAGGAGCTGCCGCCGTCCCCTCAACGGGGCGGAGGGGCCGGGGCGGGCTGCGGGGGAAGCCGTGAGGCGCTGGCAGCGGCAATGTGGATTTATATTCGCCCGCACCGCAGCCGCCGGGGAGCGGGGCGCGGGCACCGCACCTAGAGGCCATGGGAGAAGCCGTCGGCGGGGCTGAGCCGGGGCGCTGCTGAAAGTTCAGCCGGTGGCCGCGCTCGGTAAGTTTGCCGGGGAGGCGGGAGCGGAGCCGCGGGCGCCCGAACTTCGCCTCTCGCGGGGGGCGGTCGCCGTACTGGGGCGGCGAGGTGGGATGCCCTGCCCTGCCCTTCCGTGCCCCACCGGAGCGGGAGCAGCTGGGCGCTCTCAGAGGTTTTTTTTTGTTGGGTTTTTTTTTTTTTTTAGAGGTGGGGGGATGCCGCTGGGTGCGTACGTGCGTGTGCGCTGCGAGGCGGTGCAGCCCTTGCGGGCGGACGGTGCCGGTGTGTGCTCCTGCAAAGGAGCCCGCTGCCCGCGCGAGGGGAGCCGGCGCCGGCGCCCTGCAGCGATGCGGTGTAGGCAGCGGGGCTGGGGCGCTCGCGCCCGCAGGGGGTCTCCGGCGCCCGCTGTTGCGGCGCGCGCGAGGGGGGCGGACGGACGGACGGGGTGGGTCGGGCGCGGGGCTCGCGCTGTTCCCGCCGCCGGCGGCAGCTCGCGCGCGCGGCTGCTCTCCGCGGGGCGTCGGCGGCAAGCGGGGAAAGGCGGGGCGCGCTGCTGGGATCCGCTCCCGGCTCCGCGCCGGCGTTGCGGGAGCGCCCGGGCCGCTCAACGTGAAAAGCCGCATCCCCGGTGGGCGCGGGGGCGAGACGGCGCTGGCGGGGCAGCGGCGCCGCGCTCCCCGCTGCTGGGTGTGGGGGCTGCCGCCTGGTTTCTGACCGAGCCTCAGGTGGAACCCGTTATTTGGTGCGTTCTCCTCCTGCTGCCCGTGGGAGCTGGTCATCTCTAGTTTTAGGCAAGGCGTACGTAAGTCGTTACACTGCTCTGCTGCTTTCCACTGTTGGGTTTTTTTTTTTGTTTGTCTGGTTTTGCGTTTTGTTTTGTGGGTTTTTTTGTTTTGGTTTTGTTTTTTGTTTTTTTTTTTCTCCTAAATACCGTACGGCTCGTGACTGGCGCTCTAGGCTTGGCTGAGGAGTGCTTGGACTGGCCGTGGGTATGGTGGTGGTAGGTAGAGAGGTCCCTGCTTCTTCAGTATTGACCGGATGATCTTACCGTGCCAAATCTCAACACGTTTCCCTTAGCAGATGCGAGGTTTACCGGTTCTAATTCTCAAATTGAAGGCGAGAAGTTGTCTCCCTCCCACCTTTGGCTTAAATATCTGCTGCCTTTTCGGAGTGTATAATAACTGTCTTAGACACAATCTTTCATTGATTGTGCTCATAGTATCCAGAGGCTGTAGATACCCATCTTGATTGTGCTGATGCGTCTCTGGTAATTAACGAGTCGGATACGCTGCGCGACGGAAATAAATACCAGCTGTCCGTGTGGTGGGGCAAGCATCTCAAACATCTACTCTGTCTGCAAATGTTGTTGCAGTAACAAAACCCCGCCACTCCTGGTGCCTGTATTTTCGTCGTTATTTGTGAAACTTAACATAGAGCAGTTGGATATTTGAAGTACAGAATTCCTGGTGTTGTAGAGAACACTTTGTAAATCACAAATAATACAGTGTTGTAGGGAAAGAGCTATCCATCAGCAGGCAAGACCCAGCCCAGCAGCTTTCCTTCTTTCCTGTCCGTAGTTTCTTTTCAAAGCTTGTTTTATGCATAGCTTGTGATGCTGTGGGCTAATTGCGAAATACTTCTCCTCAGATGAAATATAGGCTTGTTAATAAGCTAATTACTGTTTTCCCTGTAGATAGCATGTATTGATAATATAAAATCATCAACAGTGTTAATGTATTTTTAATGCAAGCGTGTGTTTTGAGGGTTTTGGCTTGTTTCAAGAACTCAAATCCTTTAACAGCTTGGCGATTTAGGAACCTTTATGAGTGTTGCCACTTTTTTGTTATATCAGAGTTTTGTTTTAAGAAATTATTAGAAGTTTTCTGAATAGCACATTCCCAATAGGTTTTGTTGTATGAAGGTCTGATCTTTAAAAAGAAACAAGCTACATTTCAAATATTTAATTAAAAGTCTTTTCTTTTAAAGAGGAAAGTGCCTTCCATTTACCAAATTTTAAATATTTAAATGACATGTATAAGTCAAAAAATAGAAAACTATTATTAAAAGTAGCTCTTAAGAATGTGGGAATGCAAATTACTACTCTTAACATCCTGAGTAGTCAGATGTGGAATAAATGGATGCATTGTATTGATGGCTTATGTATAAAAAAGTCATTGAAATGTCATGTGAGAAAAGATGTAGCAAAGGAAATCTATTATTACTCATTTGATGTGACATCATAATTTAAAACTGAAGAAGTGACATGGTTCCTGTAGTCACGTGTGTAAGGAGATATGCCACACTTTTGCTCTGCAGGAATAAGTGGAATAGGTGAGTGAGTACTTCCTTCTTTTCATTGAAGTAAGAAATTCTGAGGATTGGCACCGATGTTAATTGGAGCAGGCAGGACATTATCTCAATGTGATTCATGAGGTACAAATTAGATTTTTAAATTATCTTGATCTGAAAAGTATTAGAAGAATAATACCACTTCATTTATCATTATCTCAGGGCTTTGATTATGGAAAAACACTCCTCTCCATTTGGTTAGGAATATTTTTTTTTTGTTCCCATTTTACAGAGTGGGAGAATGACACACCCTTTCTGTACTTAAGTCACAATGTTTTTATGTATCTCACAATTGCAGTATCTTGCAATGACTGTAGTGAGACTAGAGTTTAAAACATTTTGGAGACCAAATATTAAATTGGTGATGGCGTTATGTCTGAAATGCAGGTGTTTCTGATTTCTTGTCTGCCACTTGCTCATCTAGATTTGTCTGTTGATTACATTTCACAGTTTCAGCACAACTGAGTTAATGCTCAACGCTGTATAGCTGTGAAAAGCCTCAAGTCACAGGGAGTTCAATTGCACTGCATCCTGCTAATAAATAACATCCTACCTAGGTGTTACTGTGTAGTCAGTCATTGACGATGTATTTAGGGCCAAAGTCTTGGTGGTGGTCTCTCTCTTAAACAGAGTCTCAGAGGTCTCAAGAACAGGATATGTTATGACTATCCTTTATGACTTACAGAAATACATACATACACGTTAAAAACATGAATATACGTAGGTTGTTCTAATGAGTACCTGTCTTCTAAAACTTTTCTCTCAGTAAAGTACTGAGAATAGCCTTAAATTTACCAAACATCCAGTGGACTAATCTATACTGAGAAAACATGTCCATTTCTTTCCTGCTGTATTTACTGTTTTAACACAATATTTATACTTTGAAAGCTAATGAAAAGATACGTAAGCTACTTTGATTTTTTTTTTCAATACTGTTGCTCTGCTACAAATTTGAACGTCACTAGATTACTGAAAATAAATATTCCTTCTTCATTTTCACTCTGTTGCAGTGAACTGTTACCTGAATTTCTGTGTTTAAAAGAACAAAAATAATATATATTTGATATCAGTCTTCTTGGCAGAAGCTACTGTGTGAGGCTGTTGTATTGTTTTCTGCTTTCTAGTACAGAATTGTCACTTCTGAGTTTTAGAAAACAGGTAGCATAAGATTGGAGGGAAAAGATGGCTTCTAGTTAAATGTATTGTCTAAAAGTATATTGAAATTAAAATGACTGTGTGGAATTGGGCTTTGCATTGGCTTGTTGCTTTGGAAGCTTTCACTCAGCAGTGCTTATTTTCTGTAGCCTTAATGAGCAATTACTGCACTCTTCCAGTTCAGAGCCTCTTTTAAGTACAGTACTGCTTGTTCCAAATTATAGATGTATTTTTCTGGTTTGCCCGTAAGCTGTTGGCATTTTTGGTGTTTAGGTTTGTTTGTTTTCCTGAATGTAGACAGATGTTTGCTAAGGGTTATGAAGAGCCCATAAACTCTCTTAATTTATTTTTTTTTAAAGGCATTTGGGGTTTTAGGTATATATACTGGTTTTATACAGTGTGTGCGTGTATTCTCTCTATATGGACTTTAATCTTAAATAACTGACAACATTTTGACTTACTTTAAAGAATAATGAAAGTATTTTCATTATTGAAATGTTGGGTTTTAGATCTGCAAAGGGTTGTAAGCAAACAGTCCCTTCTGTAACTCTGTTTCAGGACTGTAGGTAGATTTGGAATGCTATCTTGGATGACATTTTCATGCAGTTGCTCTTGCAGCATTTTCTACTCTAAGAGATGATAATTGGTTTACGCATAATTTTGTTTATAAAAATATTCATAGGCTGCTACATGGTGTTGAGGTAGCAGAGGAGCGTCTTTCATGTCAAAGAACTTTTAAAGGAATGTCTACTTAAAGAGAGGTCTCTTGGGACTTCAGTGGTCATTAATGAAATACTGTCTGCAGTGTGCGGTGCAGTGTAGCGTATGTGCCTGATCTACCAGAGGGTTTGTGTTGGGTCATATTAACCACATTTACGTTACTAACGTATTAACTACAGAAACTTAGTGAGAACTAATGGGATAAAGATTCTTAGATGGCATATGTGAAGGTGACTTCCTTGACTTTGCTTTGAGTAGTGTGTCAATAACTTGACCGCTCCTTTTAATGGTACTGCAATTAAACAATACCATTACTTTGTTTTTTCTTTTGATAAATTGGGGTGTTAATTATTGTCAAGTGAAGCTTTTTTTTATCTAACAGAAGAACTTCAAGAAGTGGAACTTCACAAGTTCCACTTATTTCTGTGGTAATGGGTGGTGGATTGTTGTCCTTGATAGAGAATCCAAACCTGGGAGATGGTTGACTGTCTTCCACTGTGCTTCCTCTTACCAGTGCTCTGATCCTATGGAAACTGGTTCTAGAAGGTGGTGGCAGCCAACAGAAGAGTGGGGAGTATGATAGGGCTTTCATGTACTGGTTGGAGAGTGTGACTTTATTGCTCCCTTTTTGTGGAGTGTGAAAGATTCATGCTTATCTGAAAAAAACACAGGTAAACTACTTTTCTCATAACACTTTTTTTTTTTGTTCCAGATGTTTGCGTTTTTGTTTTGTTTTGTTTTTTTTTCTTTAGGTACTCTCTGTGATATGATTTTTCTGATTTAGCTATGTGGCCCATTTTGTTTCCGAGTTCATTTCTTACACAAGACGATAGCCAACTACTGGACCAGGGAGGTGTCACTGTTGTGGGCTTCCTGATGATCTGGATAAAAGGCCTCCTGCTTGTTCCTATAAGCCACCCTCAGCAGGAATATCTATTACTCCTCATATATAAGTTTCTCCTTTCATATTCTGTCTTCTACATGTGTGCCGCTAACCACAGGGCCTTTCCCACCTCTGAGATCATACTGCATACAGGTGCTTCTGGTGCCCCTTTATCACCAAATTATTTCTTGCTCTGAACTACTGCTGTGTTTTTCTGACTTCGTTCTCTGCTCTATTCTGTTGCTTTTCAGATTCCTCTTACTTCCACTTTTGCACAGCTCTTAGCCCTTCTTGTTCACAATGTTTGAGAACCATGCTTACAGGTCTCGTTCTTTCATAACCACCTGGTGTGCTCCATAAACCAAAAACCTAAATATCCCTCACCTTCTATGCATCTAAGTTATAGATGCACCTATGAGCTGACTTTAGCTTCTTTTTGTTTTCCTCACTTTCTTCCCTAGTTCTTTTCTTAGAGCTCCCAAATCATACAAAATTTTGTCTGCTTTTCTGCAGAACTCTGTATCATCATGTTGAACCCTTCTGTTTTGTGAAGTCCACCAAATTGAAATCCATGCGGTTCTGCTTTCACTGCTTTTTCACAACTTTGATTTTACCCATCGCTGACCTCCCCTTATAATGTCTCCCAGAGGTAAGCCTTTCTCTACCATCTCTTTCCTCCGTGTTTTTATCCAGATCTGAGTATGGGAAGGAAATACCACCCTTATTGCATTTTTTTACTGGAGAAGGGCCACATACTAGGTGCTCTAACATTATGTTAGTGTTGAATTGAGAACTCTATGGTTTTGCAAACTTCAGTCTTTATTTCCCTTTCCCTCTTCTTTTTATTAGTACTTCAACTGCTACAAGCACATAATATCCCACCCCTTTAAAATACAAATAATTTTCTATTTTGTCCAGCCCATGCTATGCCCTCAACTAGTAAAACAGTATTGAAATGCATATCTTAATATATTTTTTTTTGTTTAACTTTATATTATTAACTGCTTTAAAGTGACAAAGATCTGGTTGTAGGCGTAGCGGCTGGTATTGTTTCTTCTTCTTTCTTCTTCTCCTTGTAATAAAGGTAGGCAGTTAGTTACAAAAAGAAAAACCCTACAGGCACAGTTTGCATCTGGATCTTTCCTAGCATAGGTCAAGCTGGATTTTACAACTTGTAGGCTAGCTACTTCTATCGGAAAAAATGTCCTGTTTTTTTTGTACAAAAGAGAATTTTGGTCATTTAAGTTTTTAGTTTAATAGGTGGGAGCATATCTACAAAACATATTCTGTGTATTGTTGTAAAAGACACCTCTTGCATCTGTCCAAATGATTTGATGTCTGCCAATAAAGGTATTCCTTATCTGCGCAATGCATTTTCATGCGTGTTTGCTAGAACGTGAGCGCTAACCTCTACTACAATGTAATTACAGCTTTGTAGCATTTGGAGGTTTATAAACCCATTAGGTGTACTGTGGATTTCTTTAAGTTTCATACATTTCAATGAATCAGAGACACCATGGAGTAAATGTCTTTAAAGAGTGCAAGAGTAAATCTTATTACGCAGCTATTTTGGTTATTAAAAAATCGTAAGATGCACTGTGCGAAGATGAGTGTGGGAACTTTACCTTTACAACTGTCTGTTGTTTAAACTTTGCAGTACTGTTTTGGGAATTAATGTGTTGATGATGCTCATTGAATAAAGTGTTGAGAGGAAATGGGCCAATTCCTCACAGGTGTAAATAAGTGTATTTCTACCAATGTGGCAGATGCCACTATATGCCATATTTTCCCCTACGTGGAAATATGCCATTGGCTTCATCAGTGAAGTCGTACTGAGTGGTTCAGCAGAGGATTTGATCCTGATTTGGTTGCCTAATTAGCTGTTCGAGCCAGGAATGGGGGGGAAGGAATAAGATGTATTTCATCTGAGCTTTTGTAAATGTAGATGGATAGCTATCATTTCTATGGCATGCTGTGCAATTTCATTGTGTAGCTAAAGCAGATTCTTATCTCTGCAGACATACTGGAGGGAAGAGTTAATATGAACATATTCAACTATAATTTAATTGTGCAACCTTTTAGTGTTTCATTAGCTGACTTTATTTAAAGTTACGTTGTCTTTAGAACTGTTAGGTTAAATTGGCTCCTTAGATTAAGAGACTTTTAAGTCTATAAAGCACAATAATTTTACTTACGGTCAGCAGCTTTAGCAATCACTATAAAATATGCCAGTTGTTTTAATTTCAGCAGACTAAGTTGTCAGTTGATAAGTAGTCAATAGTAAGAAGAAACTGCATTTTAATGTTGCTCATATTTGGTTCATAATATTTTTGTAGTTGATTATGAGTTACAAAATTGAATTTTGGAATCACAAAGCATATATGGGCTGTATTGAACTGCTCTGCGCAGTTAATACTAAGCTTTCTAGAGCAGCAGCTACAGACCATGAGAAATTGTTTTATATGTTGATATTACCATTCCCAAATAAAAACCTTTAACGTACATGAAAGATTACTATAAATTATTATACTGCTGTTTTGCGACTTCAGTAATATATCAAAAAGGTCAGTGCCATTAGCAGTTGAGTTATGTTGGGGGTTTTTTGTTTTGTAGTTTGCTTGCTTTTTTTTATGGTAAGCATGGAAACTTTAGAGGGTTGGGTTTTTTTATTTATGTCTGTTTTTTGCTGTTGGTTGTTTTTTTTTTTTTTTAATAAAAATATGTGGTAGAAATCAAGTAAGACTTATCTTATGCACTTAGCTCCAGGTCAGAGAAATAACTGTTCAGTCCACATGATGAAACTAGGGAAAGATGCCTGCTTTCTCATTTTTATTTTGTATGCTTTGTTACTGATATGTTCTTTATAGAAGGCAAATAGAGTCCATCTTTAAAGACCTTATGGAGAGAGACAGGTCAGACTCCCAACCCTGTTTTGCAGTAGCCCACAGTACAGCCTTAAAATGAATCTCTTGGGTATTAATACATAGTGAGTTGATCCTGGTTGGACGCCAGGTGCCCACCAAAGCTGCTCTATCACTCCTCTCCTTAACTAGATGGGGAGAGAAAATATGATGACAGGTGCATGGGTTGAGATAAGGACGGAAAGAGAGAACCCACCAATTACTGTTACTGGCCAGTCAGACTCAACTTGGGGAAATTTGTTTAATTTATTACCAATCAAATCGGAGTAAGGTAATGAGAAAATAAAGCTGAACTTCATTCCTGATTTTTCTCTACCTTCTCCCCGCCACTGGCACAGGGGGACGGGGAATGGGGGTTGTGGTCAGTTCATCACGTGCTGTCTCTGCCATTCCTTCCTCCCCGCGCTGCAGGTGGATCTTTGCTCCTCCATGGGCTGCAGGGGAACAGCCGGCCTCGCTATGGGCTGCACCACGGGCTGCAGGGGAATCTCTGCTCCAGTGCCTGGAGCACCTCCTCTCCCTCTTTCTGCCCTGACCTTGGAATCTGCAGAGTTGTTTCTCTCACATGTTGTCACTCTCTCTCAGCTGCGGTTGTCCATGTTGTTTCCCCCCCTTCTTAAATCTGTTATCCCAGAGGTGCTACCACTGTCGCTGATGGGCTCGGCCTTGGCCAGCAGCGGGTCCATCTTGGAGCCGGCTGGCATTGGCTCTTTCGGACGTGGAGGAAACCTCTAGCAGCTTCTCACAGAAGCCACCCCTTGAGCCACCTGCTACCAAACCTTGCCATTCAAACCCAATACATAATATATGTGTGTTATTCTTAGTACAAAATGTATTTACTGCCTTATATGTATATACACAAGCTGTTACCACATCTAATGTGTGGTAACCCGTGTGTGGTTATCTAATGGAACTGTAGCAAGCTATAGCTTGTAAATCAGCATCACAACAATTATCTTCAAGTAACCGTTTCTAAGCTTGTTGGAACCTAACTAATTGAAGCCAATTGTAGAAGATTTAGAAAGTGGATATATTATAATCCTAAGAATATTTTTAAATGACTTTGTTATTGCTGTGAAATTGTTGATCATTATATTAAAAAAAAAGAGAAAAGCCAGTGCTTCTGTATGTGATATAATTTCTTTTTGCTGTGCAAATGGTTGAGAGTGAGTTTTGTTTCATTTTTTTGAGTCTACTTTTTATTTTGAAATACTGCCCTTGAAATAATGAACAAGTGAAAACTCTTTTTTTTGAGACCAAACAGACTTTAATATAGTTTTGCTTTTTCCTCTGAAGCCCCAGTCCTGATGTCAGTGATTTGAGTTACAGGATTTTCTGCCTTTGAAATTAGTGAAAATAAGATAAAGTCAGGCTGTAGTTTAGCAAAGCTTGGTGTAAGCAATTTTGAATACAGTAGTCAATGTTCTGTTCAGATTCTTGACTGTTTTAAAGCAGTAGATGCATGAAGTACTGCAGTACTTTGCACCTTGCTGAAGCATTGCTAAGTGGCATATTCAAAGTTTATTAACATCAGTTAGAGGTAGACTTCCCCACCCAACCCCAACTTACCAACTTAGTAACTTAATTTTCATCATTTCTTAGCAAAGGGTACAGCCTAGTAATATTTGACTGAGCTTTTACATATGTGTGGAGTTATTCCCTAGTACAGTGGAGCGTGTTTTAGTAACTATGATGGAATTGCCAGTGGTGTCTGCCTCCCTCAAAATTAATATCTGATGTGTTGCATCTTACTATTGTTCTGCTTTTCATGAGTCAAACCGTTAGCTAAGAGACATAAGTGTGCAAAGTGTAAGCTGATCTCCTTGAACGAAATAAGAGGGAAATTATGTTAAATGGTACTTCCACTGGAAGGAAAGTAAAATTTTGATGCTGCTTAAGTTAAAAGGAGATACTGGTTATATTCTTATCCTGGCCCTTTGGATAAGTGTTCTTGAGAATCTCCTATTGCATTTCATGGTGAGGCAAGTATGCTTAAATTAGCAGATTTCAATCCTTGCTCATCTTTGCCTATGGTTGAAACTACATAAATATTAATAGCTTAAAAATTAATCTTTATTAGTAGACTTAAAAATCAGTTCATGTGGATGAAGCTAATGTATGCCATTGTCATCTAACTTTAGAAAACCTGGGGTTTTTTTATTTGTTGATGCTTAAGTGTTTTCTGTTTGTTTCAAGGTGTTTGCTTGAAAGCTCCCATCCATCTTAAAATTTGGTATAATATAATGTGGAAATCTTTGTGTATAAATTATAGTTGCAGTTAGCATTGTGTAACACAGTAGTGTCACTAGTATTTATACTTGACAGGAGATGTGATTTAGATGTGTCTCTGCTTTTTTTTTTAATAGCTTGTAGGTGTTACCTATTCAGTTAGTTCACTGTATTAAATGCCATTGGTTTTACCTTAATGTATCTTTAATAAATTTTAAAACCTATTTGAGCGACAAAAAAAAGCACCAGAAATGTAACTTCGGTGGAAATTGAAATATTAATATCAGTGATACAGGGTTAATTGAATGTCAGGAAAAAATACTATCTAGAGGATGAAAATGCTAACTCCTTTATTTGTAACTTCTACGTTGAGAGTAATTTCAAGGTGTTTTAAAAGCTGAGCTGAGTCCTAAAATATTGGAGAGAATGCATCCTAAAAATGCAATTTGTAGCTTAACTGTTGGTGTTATATTTGAACAGAAAATCTAAAGTACTTTCTTGAATAACAGTGAAATGAGGCATATAAATTAATCTCTATAAAAAGTCCTAAAGGGGAAAAAAAGACAGATGACTTTGTGAAGAGCATTCTGGTGTGCAAGGAGACAAGACATTTCTAATTTTCCTGTTGCTGAGTAATCTTTGTTTACTTACATAGTGTAAGTTTTTTTTATATTCCTTTTCCTTATTTTCTTTAGCCAAAGATGTTTGAATATGTCTGCCCTTTTCCACAGAATGGGCAAATTAGTTAAGTGTTATTTTTTCCAGTTTAGTTGGATTCTGATTGTGTATCCGTACGTAACTGGTATTTTCAAAGTTTCTCTGTTAAAGCTCCAGTTAGACTGAAAAAGAGGAAATTATTTTTTTTCCGTGCTGCCAGAAACAGTTCACTTGTCGATAGCACTGAAGCTTTGTCTGTTCTCTGGCTTGATTTTGAAGCTTCTGTATTGAACTGAACTTGTTTCCATTTTCTCTTGAACCGAAGGAAAGCCAGAAATTGTTAGATTTGTCAGCTGGGAATGAGGATGGGATTTGTTATGGAGAACTGAGACGTAGAAGACTTAGGTAGTCTCTGTTCTGAATACTGAACTTATGTACACCTTGGATTTCTTGAGTTGGATTGGGTATTGAACGGAGCAGCTTCTGGAGTCCCATTTCATATTAGCCTTGTAACCCTTTGCGTGTTCAGACTTATAACTGTATCTAGAAATGCCAAATGGAGGGAAATTGAGTGACACTGGTAGTTTTCTTGTATATGTATGCACATGCCATTACACTACACTTAGACCATATGCTGAAATTAATAATGTTAATCAAAGTCCAAGAAATTAAATAAAAAGTGATTTTATATCATAATTATCATAAGATGACTACAAGAACGTAGATGTCTATGTTGCTAATGTAAAAATTTGTCTTAAGTTTTCAGTGTCCAGAACTTTTCACAGATAGATGATTGTACTGTGTTTTATCGTTCCTTATTACTACTATGCCATAAATCATCAAGCCAATACAAATAGGGCCCTTGAAGTGTTAGTCATTCCAGTCCCCTTCTTAATGAGTAACTGTTGACATTTCAGTAAACATCATCATGTTGGATGCTAAATATACTGTCTCTATTGTTATTAGATGGAGACACGTTAAGTTCTCATGTTTAAAAGAAATTACTCAAGGTCAAATACAGGAATGATACAAGAGAAATGTGTATTCCCTGCTCCTCCTCATATGTACTCTTGTTTGCAGATATGTAAAGGACATTACATCTTTCTAGTGTGGACCTACCCCTAAGAAAACGAAACAAAAGCTGTGAGCAAGTTTTTGCAAGACTTTATTTCATCATAACAATTGCTGTCATTGTGCAAGATGTTTACAAGATGAGCTAATATCTGAGCATAATGACCAAGAATACAGCTGTGTCAGTCAGCCAGAAATGTCTAGGACCTTTATTAGAGCTTAAAAATTTTGAACCATTTCTGCATAACTTATGTGGTATTAATATGTTACAGTGACAAAGTGATAGTGTTCTGAAGTATAAACAATTCTAGTACGATGGGATGGTGGACTTCACACCAGAACATGAGAAGCAGCAGTAAATCAAAACCTTGAGTCTTCGTATTTTTTTTTATGTTTTTACCTTATTGATTGGAAATGCAGTGTAAATAAGTGTCGTAGTTCAGCCCCGATCGGACCAGACTACACAGTCTCTCTCTCAACTCCCCCCACCTTCCGAGAGAACAGGGAGAGAAAATATAAGGAAAAACGGCTCGAGGTTTGAGATAAGGACAGGGAGAAATCCTTAAAGTTACCGTCACGGGCAAAACAGACTCGACTTGGGGAAAACTATTCATTTATTACTACAAACAGCAGGATAATGAGACAGAGAACAAGATAACCTCCATCCACCCCTCCCTCTTCCCGAGCTTGACATTATCTCTGCTACCTTCCCCTCCCGAGCGGCACAGGGGGGAAGAGGGAATGGGGGTCACGGTCAGTTCATCACATGTTGTTTCACGCCGCTGCTTCATGGTTGGGGGAAGAACTCCTCACATTCCTCCCCTGCTCCAGCGTGGGGTCCCACCCATACACCACAGTCCTTCGTGGAACTGCTCTGGCGTGGGTCATCTCTTCCATGGGGTGCAGTCCCTCTAGAACAGCTGTCCCAGCGGGCCCTCCACCGGCCACAGCTGCCTTCAGGCATCCACCTCCCCCGGTGTGGGGTCCTTCAGGGGCTCCAAGTGGATCTCTGCTCCTCCGTGGACCTCCATGGGCTGCAGGGGGACAACCTGCTCCACCATGGTCGTCACCACAGGCTGCAGGGGAATCTTGGCCAGGAGCCGCATTACTCCTCCCCCTCCTTCTGAACTGACCTTGGCGTCTGCAGCCGTTCCTCACAACAGGCTGGCAGATGCCTCTCAGGATCTTTTTACATCTTATTCACTTCTCATCTCCTCTCCACTTCCTGCAGCCGGGCTGGACTGAGTCGGGCCCAGTCGGCTGCCTGGCGAGAGGCCAGAGGGTGAGGCCTGCAAGGCCCATGAGGCCTGCGCCTCCCCCTCTGCGCCTCTGCCCCCGCTCAGCTTCTTCACATCTTCTCTCCTCTCTCTTTTTTTCCCCTGTTTTCCCCTACTTAAATACGTTATCGCAGAGGCGTTATCACGGGACATTCTGCTACCAATTGGCTCGGCCTTGGCCAGCAGCGGGTCCGCCCTAGGCCTGGCCAAGTCCCCTGAACAAAGGGGAGCGACTTCTAGCCGTTTCCTACAGAAGCTACTGCCTTAGCCCCCTCTCACTAACAAAACCACAACAATAAGTCACATATTTTAGGTTAGCAGATCTTTTTCTCTGCTCATCATCTTGCTGATCAATGGCCCAATTTAGAAATAATAAAATATGTCTCTGACATCTGTTTGAAATAGATTGCTTAAATAGTGTGCGTTCAGCTTTTTTTGTTTTGCTTTGCCTTTTTAACAGTGGGGATTACCGCACACCTAAGGGATAAGGGTAGAGCTGTAGATTAAATCACAAATGCAATGTAAATGCATCAAAACATTCTGCAAGCATAAGCACCATATCAGTTAAAAATATTGCTTTAAAAGAATATTAAGGGATCTGGCTTGTCGTCCTAAATAAAGCTATTGAGAGCCCACGCTTTTGTACAAAAGGGCATGGTTATGGTCCTAGGGTACCTAGTAGTTGTTTTTCTATCCAAATAAAACTGAATATTCAGTTATCTAGATTTTTTTTTTTTTAAATTGTATTCTATATCTGCAGATTTCTGCATGTGAAAATGAAGATGATACCTTTCTGGAGGAGTTTAAAATCAAGGCTGAATGCTTAGGACATATTATCTACCTCTAAAAATTAACCAAAACTGGCTACGTCCTCAAAAGGAAAAACCTCAACCAAGTAGCACTCCTCTTTTGCATGTTATAATAGAGTATGTAAAATCTACTGTGGCCCTTTCTCCTAAGAGTTTGTAAGCTAGTTTAAAAAAACCAAGGGAATAATAGATGAGATTGATTGCATTCCATGATTTTCACTCCTTCAAAGGGAGAACGCTCCTAGAAGAGCGTTGCTGTTTGGTATCTGTCCACAGAGACAGCTAACTTTTTTTTTTTTTTTTCTTTTAATGTGATCGTATGATACCAGACAAAAGCTGAGTGTTCCAGACTTCAGGTTATGCATCATTTAGGGAAGATCTTGGGAGAAAGGTAAGGTGAGAAATAAACTGGAAGGGAAGGAAACCAGCTGCGTTTTTAGGCCTGTGCAAAACTGTAAATGGTCAAGGTGATTTGAAAATGGTGCAGACAGAAGAGGAGAGGTGAGGTGGAGCAGGAGAACATAGTAGCGTGTCTGCAGCAGTAGAAAAGGCAGGGGTGGTTTGCTGCAATGTGGCAGGCTGCGGCAGGCAGATATGTGCTGCCTGTTTCCTGGTGTCTTTTGATAGAAAAGTGCTTTTGGCAGATCTGAACAATTCCAAATTTGCCTTGACTGATGTAATCAAACACTGAACCTCTTGTTTAAATATTTGTAGTGACATGTACATGCTTTCCCAGTAGCTCTGAGCTTATGTTAGATTACAGCATGGTCTATAATTAACTTTTTGTGTATTTTCTGTTTATGTGAAATCTCATGGGAAGATTCATGCCAACAGGGTCAGCAAAAACCTAAACTTGACAGCTTTTCTGGAACTAACACTGAATTTTGATATCCATTGATAGATCAGCTGTGAATCACTCCAGCTTGAACCTGTGCTTGTCTTTGTTCTCTTTAGATGGTTTCACTTTGTCTTGGATTTTCCACTTCCATTTAGTGTCACTAATTCTTGTAGTTTTTAAACAACTTTTTTGTTCTGGGAAATGCTAGAAAACTTGAGAAAAAAAGGGAAAGTGGGGAGTTTTGTTTTTTTCTTCTTTTGTTCACTGGAACATCATTAGTGCATATGTACACGTGTGTGTGTGTTTTATAAATAAAACCTCCTAATAACTTCAGATCTGGGAGGCAGTTAGGAAAGTATTTCCAGTTTTCCCCCAGAAATGAAAGCAATCTCCTTGGGCTGGAAAGAAAGGGCGCTGATGTGCAAAGGGCACCTGTGTGCTCTGTGCTTCAAGTTGTCTTCTGTAGAACAAGGCTTGAGATTTCCCTAGTCTCTTTGGTGTGTCCTGTTAGAGTGAAAACTGTAAAGGTATGTTGGACACCTTATCCGTCCTAGCCACAACCACTGAGATTGCGGTGATTTCTAAGCAGTTACTTTGTTTTGGTGTGTGCAGGGTTTTTGTTTGTTTTAAATGAACCTGCTCTGAAGATTTCATGTGAAGAGCATGAAGTTGCTGAAGGACAGCAAATCTGTTGCCAACTTTCTGCATTATTATTTGGAACATGAGTTCATGACTAAATGATGGTAGTCCTCATAAAAAAAATATATTAATGGGAATCTTATGAGAGACAAAGTTTGAAAGAAATTAGAAGTGGAAATGAGGGATTTTTCAAATAGAGCCTCATTCCAGTAAATCTGTTTATCTACTATAAACTGATATCCAGAAACAACTTAAATATTCATTTCCTGCACTGAGGATGAGTGAGATCAATTCAAGGCTATCATGTCCTAAATTTGCAGACAGCTCGTTGTAATTAAGAAATAAACCTCAAAGTTATTCTCTTGATTTTTCTCTGATGCCTTGCCTGGGGCCCAGAACTGTGTTCTTGATGCCTGCTGTCTACAGGCACTAGAAGACTTAAATAGCATTGTGCCTGTTAACAGAAGTTGTTTGCATTTGTGCAAAATTCCCCTCCAAAGCTGATTTAGTATTCCAGCGCAAAAGGGCTGTGGGATTACAAGACTGTTAATAGATGAGAAGACAACTATATGTACCATGAAGGTGATTATGACCACAGGAAACTTGTATTAAAATTGCCTTAGGACATAATTGTATAGTATGGAAACTTTTAAAAGGTTATTTCCTTAACAGAAGACAAGTTTTATTAACAGTTTATGGTTTCAGCTCCTAGACACAAAAACTTAAGTGTGGTATCAGCTTTGTCTGCAGAAAGAAACCAGGAGCTCTTCTCCTGATTGTTATCCTGGGAGCTGAACATCCTGGTACATTTGAGTAAAAATGCATGGTTCACTGCTGATGAGAAAACAGAACTGTCTCTACCATAGTGATTCAAATGGAGCTCTGTGTTAAATAGTACTTATTAAAAACTATGACCATTTAAAGGAATTACTGTTTTAGCCCTTTTAAATGTTTTAAAGCTTTTCCTGACACTGGATGAGATTTGTATATTAAAAAAGAAGGGCAGCAAAGGACACACTGAGGTTGTGTTTCTGGGGAAGCATACAGCTAAAATTGGATGGTAGATGGGCTGTATAGGCCTAAGGGACAATGATAATAGAATTAGTAGAAATAAAGATTTGTTGTTTCCTGCTTGCTGAAATAACTTGTCTGTTTTGGGCAATATGTAGACGATACTCCCTGAACTGCAATTTATTGTGTCTGGTTTCTGAGGATTCCCAGATTATATCCAAATTCACTTTTGTGCTTCCAGTAAACAGAGTTAATGGGGGAAATAAACCAGCACTATTTTATCTTCCTCTGCTTCTTGGCCTTAGAAGTCTGAGAGAGATGTCCCACTCGCCTCTGAAGGCACGGATGCCTCCAGCATCCAGGACTGTTTTTCCCTCTTGGGTGCCTGTTTTTCCCTCTTGGGTGCCTGTTTTTCCCTCTTGGGTGCCTGTTTTTCCCTCTTGGGTGCCTGTTTCTGCTCTCCTTTCCAGTTCTTCCCTCCCCTTGTATACCTACCAGTGCTATTTGGGAAGATCCCCTAAGTCCTCTTAAATGGGTAGCTAGCATTGGGAGAGTAAAATAGGTCTAAATAAAGAGTTATCGGGCAGATTTTTCTAGCAGAGCAGGAACAGATTCTGAGGTTGCTGGATTGTAAAGGATCATCCAGTACCTGTTGCACATTCATATATAGGCAACTGTGCTCTGCTTAGGTTTTTGTCCTTCCAGGTTTTCAAAGCAGTAAAGCTTACTTAAAGCTAGACTCAATCCATGATTTTTCTATGACTTAGAATCTTTGTTTATAAACAGAGCAAAATAAACGTAAATGCTTTGCAGAAGTTTTAAGCTCTTGGGGCAACTTGTCAACCTTTCCAAGGACACCATAGGTGGAGTGGAAATTCTTTTTAGAACCAGACATTTCCTGAACAGCTTTGAGCTATGAGATGAAGTTTTTTGCTACAGGCAAAGTAAGGGGGATAATACATGAGTAAGGGGATAACATCGGGGTCAGATGTAGGATTTTGCATACCAGGTCAGAAAAATAGATGATCTAGTTCAGTGTAGTGCTTCTGGACTGCAGTTATCTAATAGCAGTGACAGAAACTCATAAACAAGAAATGTTGATTTATCTTAGTTATTTTTCAGTTGATGGTAGAGATGGTGGCAGATCCAGGAGGGCTCAGTTTAGTATATGTTTTGTTGTTAATATACCTCTGATCTGAAGAAACATATATTTATAGAGTACAAATACACATATTTGAACAAATACATATACTTGGAGAATGTACCTCTAAATAAATGAGTATTTAAATGATAAATGGGTGGATATCATTAGCTAAAGAATATAATTCTCCTCGAGATGAGTGCTTTTTAATGAATAGTATTCAAGATTACAATTGTCAGTTTGAATTCTGGATACTGTAGACTTGCCTGGAATTTTTATCTCACTGAAAAGTTAATTAAAATCAGTTCATTTCTCCTTTGCAGTCATATAGACAAAAGAATTTAAAAGGATGTCAGATAAAAATTGTTTCCATAGTAAAAGGTTCTCAGCTGTTTGTGGAATGAATGAAAGGAAGTTAGCAACAAGTGGTTCTGAATATTAAAAAAAAAAAAAAAAAGCCTTGGAGTTTGGTTGCTGCACAACAATTTCACCTTTTCTTCAAGTTGCCTAATGGAACTGAAGCAATAATTTGTAATGATAAGGTGACTGACTGAGATTTAAAGCCCCTTTTCTGAACAAATTTTGAAGGTAAGTCTTATCTACTTAGTTGTTGAGGCAATGGAGAAAATACTTTCTGTGCCAAACCTTGAGCTTAAGTTACTGAATATCTACTTCTTCAGCAGAGGGAGTATCCAGCAGAAAGTGTTGGTTGCGTACCTGTGCCATCATCAACAGAATTTCATGCTGTTTCCCAACGTTTTATTTTGACTGTTTATGAAATTATTCATGTTCTTAATTTTAAAAAGATGAATTGCTAATTCCTTTTTTTTTTTTTAATGCATTACTGGGATTTGCAGTTTTGATATTTGCCCAGCTACCTCTGCCTACTGTTTGCAAGAAATACCGCATCATTTGTGTTTTGTCTCTTCTGGCCCTACTGTCAGTATTTGCAAATCTTGTAGATGGGTTTCCCTCTTCATTGCTACTTGTTAGAGAGCTGTGTTACATAATTAACAGTGATATTTTACATTTCTTTCCATGGCAACTTTTCTTTGGTAAGCTCAGTGTTCTTTATACATGCTAATGGGTTGTTGGAGTGCTGGGAATTTGAACTGGACGCCAGTCATATTTTTATGTACAGCTTACTTATGGAAGGGATAAACCACCACAAGGTTAATGGGAATTAGGTACTTGTGGGCCTTAAAAATAAACTGGTTTTAAATGCCTTGTTGTAAGAATTTTGGAGAAGTCTAGGAAAGGCTTCAAATACAACTTGTATCTTTTTAGTCATGGGCTAACTTTCTTACGAACAAAAGGTTTCCCAGTGGAAGATCAGAGAGGTCTTTAAAAGTTCTTTCTTGTTCTTTCTCATATGTAGAGAAGTTTATATTTCAGTATTCAATCAGCATATCCGTAGGCACTGAATATACTGCTATTAAGTAGTGAAAATTAGTGATCGTAAAGTGAAACTGTGTACTTTGATATACTTAACGTGAGTAATATAGCTGGCACTGGTACTGAATTGAGCACAGTATTACTATGAAATGATTGATATGTTGCTTTTATAACAACATAACAGCTGAAGTGATTTTTCAACATCATTTGGAAATGGATAGAGACTTTATTTTCAGTTGTCATAATATTCTACTTTAAAATAAATGTACTACCCAACAGTGATAAATGTAATTTGTACTCTCTTTTTGAATCAGCTTGGTAGTATTTCTACATATTGCTTGTGCTGTAAGCTCAATCATAAAAATGAATGTTTACTTGCTTTATACTTTGCCTTTTATTTGGGCAAACTTTTGTGTTGAGTGTTGAACAGTACAGTTGGTTGGTTGCTAAGTATAGTATGTAAGAGTAACTAATGCCAAATTATACTGGGTGCCTGATTTCTAACAGCGTGTTTTGTGTTTTACTGAGTCATAGGATTGCTAAGAACCATTAGGTGTAAATCAGTAAACATTAAAGGAAATCTAGAGACTTCAGTTTTGGGCTCTGTAATTCTGAAATGCTACCCAAAGTATTGGCCTAGTATCCTTCTAAATTGAGGCATAGGCAAACTGGCACAAAAGTTACTTAAGACTAACACAGATCATCAGAAGTCTGACGTAAATTTCTTCATTCAGTCTAGAGTGCCAGTTTTTTAATGAAACCTTTGTTAACTCTGCAGACTCCAGAGAGGCTAGTTATAATTATTGCTTTGAAAGTCAGCTCTTGGACTTGAGCTTGTGAGCAGAGACCAACTTCGTATTTAGGGGAAAAAAAGTCAAGAGTGTCAAGGCTAGGAGGCAGAGAACACCACCGCTGCAGATGTCCTGGCTAGCCTGGCTGGATGGAAGACAGCTACCACGGACACGGTATTTCATAAGAGAGTGCATACACTTTTTTGTACCAAATAATTGAGGATTTAGGAGTTATCATTTTTCCACAAAGTGTATCTGTTTCCTGTGACTGACTTTTCCTCTGTTGTCTTTGCTGTATAGATTATAGTGAGTAGGAAGTAGATATTTGGGTGACATGCAAGGAAAGAGTTTTCACTCTTTCTGCTCCCTCACCCAAACCTCATTTTTCTGGTTCTTTCTTAGAGATAATCTAGTCCATAGTCTATTCTGAGCCTCTCTTTACAACTCTAAAAGCTTAAGTTTTAGCAAAACAGTGTTCTTCAGATGGGCTTTAATTCCTATTTCCTGATTTTAGTGGAAAAAGAATGTATCATAACAGACTTCTTTTAAGCTGAAAAGGAAGTTTTATGTACATCTTAAATGTATTACTTTTTCCTAAAGTAGAGAAAGGATTCATTTATATGAGGCTAAATGTGTTTTGAAAGAAGAGAGGGGAATTTATTTATAAAACTTTTGTTACTATTTGCATGTTAGAACTGAAATGTATGAACACAACTGCAAAGCGGTTGTCATCTTCTATCCTCAATTTGTTAAAATGTTACTGAAGAAGTAAATATTTGGTTCTGTTTTCTGGCAGACTCTGGGGGGAGGCACTGGCTGACTTCTAATTAGCAAAAGCCCTCCTACAGAACTGTAAAAGGTATTCTCAGTGTTTATCAGCTTTTAATTTTATATTATGCAAGTAACAATGGCCCACGTTCTCATTAGCCTTCTGCTTGTTTGCTTATAAACATCTCTCAGTTTATATTCTTTTATATTTTGTGTGAGCAATATCCTTTTTCTACAAGGAGATTACTAGTACTCTTTTCACACTGTGTTTGTTTAGATTTTTGTTTTATCAATTCAGTTAAAGGCAAGATTAATTTTGTAGTGAGCCTCCCTTTTTCTTCCAATTTTTTTTTTTCACCTACACTGTAAAAATTAAGAGGAGTTTTATGCAGAGTTTCATGGATTGGAAGTATTAGGATTCATACAGTGATTCTTGTTTTCTTTGTGCACATATGTTAGATGTATGGCTGCTAAGATTTTTACTTACTTAGTCTACTACTACTATAGCTGTAGTAGACCTCAATGACAATTACAGTTTAAATTTTAGTCTTGGAGTCAGGGAAAGTATTCGGGTACTTTGTTCTGATGAAAAGCAAATTCTCCGAAAACTATTTTCTTTAGATATTGTCAGCAGCTGCTTCTGTTCTATCCCTGCTTGCAGGAGTTTTTCCTTTCATGGCATTGGATTACCCATATGGAAAGAGTTCTTATGCACAAATAAACATGCATGTGTGCTCATTCACAAACATACCTGCACGCAGACATAAAAGTAGTGTGCAGGTATGGATGGGTCAGGTTGGACCGGGCTCTGGGAAACCTGATCTGGTTGGAGATGTCCCTGCTCCTTGCAGGGGGATTGGACTTGGATGGGCTTTAAAGGTCCCTTCCAACCCAAACCGTTCTGTAATTCTTCGATTTTTTTTTTTTTTTTTTTTTTTAACAGTTATCTGCATTTAACTATTTTATGTCAAAGCTGATGTAAAAACGTGGCGGAACAGTATTAAAAAAAAAAAACAAACCAAAACAAAAGAAACCTAAAAAAAAAACTCCAAAGAAACAAAAAAAAAAAAAACAACCCCAAAACACAAACCCTATTCCATGCCTATCGTAATCCTACAGTATTAATAAAATACCTGACTATATGAAATCCCAGTGCTGTTTCTTACCGTTTGTATAGAACTCTTGAGAAGGACTGGAAATCTGGCAGTGGTATTGTGACTGTTCCTTAGGTACACGTTCAGCTCAGTCTCAGAGCTCTGTTTAAGTGAAACGCCCTAATAGGCAAATTCAGTCTTGAATGATTGAGCTAAGTTATATTACATATAATTTTATCTTTAAAACTGAGCTTAATGAGAAGTTGTAAATATGGTGCTGCTTATGATACTAATACTCTAGCAGTTTTAGACAGAGATTGAGGATTGTTTGCTTTTTGAGCGGAAAATATTGTGACAGCTATGCTTAAGCATCTTTTATGTGCTTAAAACTTTTCAAGGCAGAGTTAGAGGGGGAAAAAAAACCCCAAGAGGTGCCCTAAAACAGCAGTTGGAAATTAGTTTGGAGGAAGCTCTTTGAGACTGTAAAGATATGAATCAAATATTGCCCAAGCTCAGGACTCTTTAGGTTTTCCTGTAATTATTTGGGAAGTCCAAATTTAATAGCTTTATTTTTCGAAGAGTAGACAAGACTCTCTGTACGCAGACTTGTATACATGTAGTGCCTTCAAGCCTTTCAAGTGTCTGTATATCAAATGAATTGTGTAAAAATTGCTATTTTAAAAGAACTCCAATTCATTTTCCACCCCTCATCCCCCAGCTTCCATCTGAGAAAACATGCACCACTTAAATACCTTGTCCTTTGTCAATATTTGTAGTTGTCATTAAAGTAGCAAACTGAGAGTAATTGATGATTGCTTGTGTCTGTTTAATTCCTGTTCCTTCTTTGGGGGAATGCCTCATTAATAGAAACAACAAATGTGCTTTACTTCTCATAAAATGTTCAGCATTTCAGACTGTTTACTAAAAGCTCTGTGTCTGCTTCCTCTGCTTTAGTGGTCAGCTTTTGTTTTAGACTGTCTCTTGGTTACTTTTTCTGACTTTGTCCTGAAAAGCAGTGTCCCAGCCCATGTTTATGCGGATAAGAGGCTCATGAAACCTGTATCACCCTTCAGTAATTGGTGTGAAGGCCTGGTAATTGCTTCGTTTTGTAGATATCTTCCCACATAAAGAGTCTGATATTTTTTTTTTCTTTGAGCCTGAGAATCTACTTTGTGCATTTGGTTTTTTATATTTAAGTCTGTAATTTGACTTTGTATGGAAAGACCAGTGGTAAGTCCTGAGCATGATCCAGAAAGTTGGAATGAATGGAAAATGAATTCCAGAAGTCTTAAACTTTGAAGAAACAATTTTCTTCAACCTTTCAGTGAAAAACACAATCACATAGTGTTTGCATTACCATGAAATCCTACTATTCTAGTCTTTTCTTTTGTAATTCAATCATTACAGTTATATCTGTATAATCATATATTGCCCAACTAATTAATCAGTGATCTGGTTTGAGCTTAATACTCAGTGATCAGGAGTGAAGAAAGTATCTTTTCTTCACTGGTGATTATCAGGAGCACAGCATGGACAATAGAGAACATGTGTGAAACTCATATGACTTCAGAGAATTTGTCACATACACCAAATAATTTGTTTCTTCTGACTCCTCTTGTACATGTCTTGGGGTGTTTTCCTTTTCTTTTGCCTGTGTTCTTCTGTAGGACCATTACTACGTTGTATGGGGACATTGCCAAGTCCATCTGTTTCTCAGTTGGTAAATGGTTTCTTTGGCAGCTGTGTGACTTCTTGCTTGCAGCCATGTGGAAAGCTATGAAAAACAGAGCATGTTGTAATGAAAATGGAGTTTCTTTCTCCGTCATTTCATGTAGTGGATCACAGTGTGTCTTATAGGATAAAGTAAGCCATGATTTCTGGCCTGAAGCTCTGGTACCTCTTAGATCTGCAGGTGGCCAAAGTCTTGTGAGAAAGCAATAGTTGCTTTTGACATGAGTATAATTTTAATGAAATCTTGCTGGTTTTCATGGAATAGCTGAAGTGCATCTGTAAATCCCATTCTCAAATACAACATTCCTTTTTTCTTATCCAATGCAGAATTTTTCTTCTATTTGTCAGCTACAGCTGGACTATACAAACTAGACAAACTTTTCAAACATTTGAAACTGTGAATTAACTACTTGAAGGAATAGATGTTTGAGCAAGACCATCACAGCAAGTATAAAATACACTGAGATGTAAGTAACTATACACCAGATGACTGTGAGAAACCTTAACAGAACTAATACCAAACTAAGCCAATTTGCGAGGACAGAAGTATCAGAACTGCTAGGGTAAATGATTTATAACTAATGTAGTGTTTCCATAAAAAAAAAAAAAATGACAAGAAAATGTGAATTTTATTTTTCTTAGACACTATCCTAAAAAGACTTGAACAGTGCCACTGATTTGTATTTTTTTGTAATAGGTGAACATGTGATCCTCTGAACATTGAATATTATTTTTAATGTTCCAATCAGCAAAAGCAGATACCACATAGATGCTGATGGCAATTGACTGAAGAACAAAAATGTGTTTTGTTGCTTTTATTAAAAGTTTTGAAATCTTTTCCTTTCCATTAGACTCCTCCAATTTGACATGGTTGTAAGAGTAAGAAACAAAGGCATGTGTCCTACAGAAGCTAAGAATCAGGGTGGCATACTGCATGGATGGTTTTAAAGATGTAGTAAACATAATTGGTGATTCAGTGGCAATTGCGTGGTAGAGAGTAAAATTTTGTTTAGTGATCATCTTTTTCCTTCATATTGAAGGGAACCATGAGTTCTTTGCACTAGTTGATAATCTGATTTTTACATGTGTGTGTGTATATATGTACACATTTACATCCTTGTTTGAAAGCACATTGCATGTGTCAACTTTGTCATGTATATATTTTTTTCCAGTATCCTTTTGAAATAGGTAGGTACTTTCTTCTTCTTTTGAGGGGGAAGTCTGTGTACTGTGCTAAGCATAACAATTGCTTAGCTCTTCTCTAGGTTCAGGTCTAGAAGCAGAAGAGCTGAATACAGGTTAACCAGTTTTTTTTTTTTTAAATTTATTTTCTCTGAAGGTAAAAGAAATAAAGGTGATTTCCTGAAGATTGTGTCTTACCCGCTGTTATGACTGATATGCCAGATCTTCTCTCTATGATCTTTTTTTCATCATTAAAATACCCTGGAGCAGTCTGAGTTTCTTCCTCTAGTCTCCAGGGTATCCTGGCTCTTTTGTTCTTTATGCCTCTTTGCCCTGACTTGCCAGATGTGACAGTAGTTTTTCTGGCTGAAGGTATGCGCTTGACAGGTTGGCCAAAGAAAAGAGATAGGTGTGAAATACTCAAACATACTCAACCACTTTCTCCCAGTGAGAATACTGGTTAGATTTATCTTCTATCCAGTTCTGGACAACTGACTGAATAATTTCAGTTTCAAACTTTTGAATAGTTTTAACCAAATTTAACTGAACAGTCTTGATAATCATGGGACAGAGATAAGGGAGGACTGGGAATGATGGACTAATGCACTTGTGCAAGTCTCATTTATTTGCATAGATTATTACCCTGATTTAATGTCTGATAAGCACAGGAGGAATATCTGATGGCGAATATGAACGACAAACTTCTAAATACAAAATGTCCTAGGGTGTCACACTCCTAGGTGACAGTGAAAATACTGGTATTAAACAGGAGCATATTGCAGTCCTACCTGGATGTGCCATGCTGGTACTGGGGAGAGAAGAGCTCATAATAGCTCGTATGTGACACTGCTCCACCAGTGTCACAAAGTTGATGGTTTCCTTTGGAGGCTGGAGGCACTTGGGACCCTGCTGTGCTCTTGTATTCCCTGCACTGGGAGGAAGAGAGGCTCAGCCTGGAGGGGAGCGCACCGTGAACTCTGTAGCTTGTTTTTCTCGAGGCTGGGCTGCATGGAGGGTCAACCACCAAGGTGAGATTCGCAGACTGACATGACCAGAGAACTGCAGTGCTGGGCAGTAACCAGCAGCTAACTGGTAAAGGTTCAGGTTTTAATGGAAAACTTCGTAAAATTTTACATTTTGTGTTGTGCCACCTCATTTCCTAATAAGACATATCTTAGTTTCATTCCTCAGAGAATAACATTATTATAAAGATGATAAAAATTTTCATAGGAGGGAGATCAAATAGCTGTCTGAAGCTTTGCAGCTACACAGAAGCTTTATGTCCTTTTCTGATTGTTTACTCAGTGCTCCAGCTCCCTAAATTTAGTGTATTAGCTTGAAGAGCTTCAGAGAAAGTAGAAATGCTTTTGGAATGCATGAGCTCCCGGCTGCAGAATGGGAATACACAGCTGTCGAGCAGATGATGTGCCAGTCCTGTTATGCTTGCCTTTGTTCTCACTGGACTGTGGGACAGAGCAGGATGCCCTTCTACTGTGCCATTTCTTACATTACTTACGCAGAAAATACCAGTGTGGGCATCTGCAATGTCAGGCTTCAGCTGGTTTGCTTTATCCTGAATTTTCTGGGAAGTTGTTGTACTGCATGTGTGTAGCCAGTTGCATTTTGTAGATTGCAAAGGGACTACTTTTCAAATGTAACCTTTATTAATATATTCAAAACAAAAAAAAAAAAGCCAGGAAATGTATTTTGAAGAAACACATCTGTCCATCAGAGTTATTCACTTATTTACATATACACAGATATCTTATGTAAGGATATTCTAGATTTTGCAGGAATTTCACAGTGCTGTTTGATTTACAGATGTCAGTGTATATATCTGTGTGTGAGTCTGCTTGACTTTCTGCTGAGAACTGATGAAGGAAAGATGGTGTCAGACACTAATTCACGAGTGTACTGAATAATTATTTTGGAAAGGCTTTTGTTGCACGTACTTTGTGACCAGCTGCTTCCAGAGTTGGTAAGATAGAAGTAACAGAAACTTACTCTTACCCCATGTTTTTAGGTAGCTCTTCCCAGATATTTGATTTGGATCCATTTTTCTCTGGAGTATTTGAGAGTTAAGCTGAACATGCCATCGTCTATGGGCACTGTCGACACAGCTAGGTGGCAATGTTCGTCTTATTTCTTATCGTTGTACTAGACCATGATTGAGATGTTTAATAATAAAGAGTAGTGCCTTGTAGATTTCATACAGAGAATGAAGTTAATTAAAGTAGTTTTTCAGAAATAGTGATCTCATTGAGATTTGACAAGGAATCTGCCTGAAAAACTATTTATACTTGTTGCATGTATCCTATCTAAGAAACTAAGCTAAGAAAAAGCTAAGATTAACATCACAATAATCTTGCATTCTTTTAAATTGGTCTGTCCTATCTGGAAGTCAAATTACTATGTATTTTAATATTTTTATTAATACAGTAAAAATAAAACCTGAAATATTTTCTAGTAAAAATGTGTTTTCTTCCAAGTTAGTTTTTTGATAGACTTATAGTTGTGAACTTTCAATTAACATGCCAGTTAGGAGAGGACTGATAAAAGAATGCATAATTCCTTCTGATTTACCTCTCCATGTCATTCATTCCTGGATTTGTCTGGTTTAAATCTGGTCTCAAATGGCAAAGGAAAAGTGGAAATGCATCTCTGTTAGTTTCATTTTCAAGGGATGAAAAATCTTGCAGTCGTCTTAAAAGTGAAGCTTTAATATCTATATGTAGCTTTACCAGATAGCCAAGCAGATCACTGTTAGTGTGGAATGCAGAAGAACAAGTCATTATTGTTGGTTACATGTTGTATTATCCAGCGTAACTTCCCACAGGAACCTCACTGGTTTTATTTACTGGCTGCAAATGAAGGTGGGAGTTGGGTTTGACTCCCTTACGTGTGTATGTTGTGCTTTAGTGTAAGGTTTTGTCTTCAAAAAGTGTTACCAGTTTAGATTTGGGTAAAATCAACAGCTGCTGAAGGCACTGTACCGCAGTAATTTTTCTGCATTCTTGTAGACATCATATTTTACCAAAATCTCCTTCTCTATAATGAGAGGGTAGGATCTAAATCTGCGTTGGCTTTGAAGGAAAGTGCTATGTAAAGCTTTTGTATGTATTTACTCCAGTATAAGATAATCAGGATTGTGGTTTTCATTCATATATTTCAAACTATGGTTTCTCATGAAGAATATTTCCTGAAACCATGTTCTAAACAAACTTCTGTAGATGAATTATTTGTCTTTAGGAAAAGAACATCCATGTTCATCTTTTTGTAGTGATTGTAAAGAGGATGTGTGAGATCTTCTCTATTGTCCTTATATTGTAGTGATTATACAGAACGAAAGGGAATTGTCAAAGCAAAGTTATTTTTCTGTATTCTTCGATTAAAGAACTTTTTTTTGTTAAAAAAAAAGACATGTTTTCTATTGTTGTGCATCAGTGTTTTAAACTGGTTTGATTATTAAAAAGAGGTGAGGCTTGTGTTAGGATTTGAAGGTAGTTAGAATTATTGCTTTGATTTCCAGCTTCTAAACTTCCCATTCTTCTTGAATTACTGTCTCTTACGAGAAGAGGTGTGAAACTAGATCTTCAAGTATTGGTTGAAACATAGGGAGAAATTTTTGTGCAGTGTCAGGACACGAAAAGCAGCCCTTATTCTTGCAAGAAGTACTAACAGGCAGGATTGCCGGGGCTCTGCAGGCAGCTGCTGCCGCCTGCCTACCTCGTGCTAACTGCCCTTTGCTAGGAGAGGGGTGGGTTCCACAGTAGTTACAGTGCTTTTAGATGTTTTTCCCCAAAAATGTTTTGTTCTGTACTGCACCAGGCATTATGTTTGTTGGAAATTTTGAGATACAAACTCAGTTTTTCTGACCTTCTCAGTTAATCCAAAAGTATCCAAACTGTCAAAGTTAAAACTGCATTATTCCTGACCCCTTGAATTGAAACTAACTTTATCAGTGACTCTTCCTATTAAAAAAGTAATTTCTTGTACTGGTTTTTTTTTTCTGGGATATAGTTATTTTTCTTTACAGTAGCTTGTATGGTGTGAAGTTTTGGATTTGTGATGTGAACAGTGTTGGTAGCACACGGATGCCTTAGTTATTGCTGAGCAGTGCGTGCACAGTGCCGAGGGCTTTTCTGCTTTTCACTTGACCTCACCAGCGAGCAGGGTGCACAAGGAGCTGGGAGGGGACACAGCCAGGATAGCTGACCCCGTCTGCCCAAAGGGACATTCCAGACTGTAGGATGTTGTGTTCAGCAATAAACCCTGGGGGAAAGAAGGAGGAAGAGGAGGGACATCAGGAGTTAGGGCGTTTGTCCTCCCAAGTAACTGTTATGTGTGATGGAGTCCTGCTTTCCTGGAGATGGCTGAACACCTGCCTCCCAATGGGAAGTAGTGAATGAACTCCTTATTTTGCATTGCTTGTGGACACAGCTTTTGCTTTACTTATTAAACTGTCTTTATCTCAACCCACGAGTTTTCACACTTTCACTCTTCTGATTCTCTTCCTCATCCCGCTGGGGAGGAGGGTGTGATCAGCTGTGCGGGGGCTGAGCTGCCTATGGGAGCTAATCGACAGCATTTGTTTTGTCATGGAGTGATGAAATCTTTTTGTGTTTTTTTTTTTTTTTTTATTTAGAGATTAAAGTAAGTGGAACTACTGTAATTCAGTCTTCAATCAGCAGATGAAGGTCTTCTCTTATGAGACCAGATGATTAAAAGATGTGAAGGTCTAGTATTTTGCATTTTCTTAGAAGTGGTGTTTCTGGTTGCAGTTGCAAGCCACTGCTGTGGCTCCCACATGAAGTTTAAAGACGTTCAAAGACTTTTATACTAGGAATGGTGATTTTTCACCGAGGCAAGCGCTGCAACTTCCTTCTCTTCACCCATCCCCTCCCTTTAACACAAGATACATGATATGTGTCCAGGATTTAAATCTTCCTTCAGTTACTGAGCTGTGTATAATTTAAACTGGGCCTATATTGTCTCCCTTGCAAAAGCCTGTATACCTAGTATGGCTTCTGCATGGCATTTCTCTCTTGCAATAGAATGGATGGAAAATTTTAATTTCTTTCTGCATTCAGATATAAAAAAAAAATCAGTCATTATTTCAGTTTCAGTCTTGTTAGTAAAGATAAAGAGGATTACCTATGTATTAATATTGCATATAATTAAAAAGTATTGGGTTAGCATGAGCTTGCACAATGCATTATAACCTAGTATTATAGAGTGCTTGGGGGAGTCAAAACATGCAATAGGAAGTTTTGTATTGTGAAAACATGTCTGTTGTCTCTTAGACGAAAGAAATCTTAAATACCAGGAAGACAAAACAAACACTTGACTATCTGCAGAAAACAGCACTCACTCAGCAGCTTCTTTAGAGTGAATCGAGGAATAGAGTTCTGATTCGTTAGTTGTACTTTAGCTTTTTTGGTCTTTGTTGAGCGTGAACAGTGGTCATAATTGTGTGCCTAGGCTGAGGACTGGACTTCTTGAGAAAAGTTTCTTTAAAACATTCACTTATCACCATTTTGATATTCCTCTGTATGAAAGTCCTCATATCTGTAATACCACACCTAGTGCTAAGTCACAGTGAGATGTTACAGCACAGCAGTAAAAATAAAAACTTTTTTATCCTCAGAATATTTAACGTGAAATAATTCATAGAAAATCACTGCTTTGAGGAGATTTAATTAGCCTATTCAAATATTACTCCTACACTTCTTCAATTGTGATTAGAATTGTTTTCCAGGCTGAACACAGAAAATACTGGAAAACTCCAGTTTGAATCCTCATTATTTTCTTCTTCTGGAAATGTCTGTGTTTCTGATTTTTCCAGTTTTGTTGTTATTGTTGTGACCATATTGATTATTTTCAAATGTTGATTTTTTTTTTTATTTTTTTTTTCGTTTTGTACAGATCCAGCAGTTGAAATAAACCTAGGTTCAGTGACCATGTATTGAATAAGTCTGTTCCACTTGGGTTTTATGAGAGATTGAAAAGTTAGATACTATAACACTTATTCCACCTAGTAAACCACTGCTTTTAGACAATTTTATGAATATGCCATTTTGAAAAACCATGGGAGAGTTGTAGTTATCATAATTATTGGAAACTCTAGACATCCCTTGCCTTTTTTTACAGGGCTCTATCCCAGGACACTACGTACTGAATACATGTGGGATGTCTCTGCTGCAATAGATCATTATTTTTGTTTGTGTCTCTGTAATAAAAGCAGTTCTTTACAAATCCTGTATATTTCTTTTTACGTCACATTACATCACTTGAACCCTTATGAATTTACATGTATCAAAATTTTGCATACGTTGAATTTTGGAAGCAATTGTTATGATATGAAGGTATCTTGTAGAATAATACGCCTAATATTGGGGGAAGGATGTTTTCTTCTGAGGCTTTTTGTGGTTTTAGTTGTTGTTTTGGTGGGGTTTTTTTAATCAACAGTTGTGTAGAAGCTGGCAAAATCTTAGAATTAGGCAGATTAAAGTTCCATGTTGTATGGCCTTGCCTGATGCCTTCAAACCAGTGGTAAATTGCAGTGCTGCTCTAAGTACATTTTAACATTGTTATATTCAGCACAGCAAGAGAGAATACCCTTTGAAAATTACTGTAGTAAGCAGCTGAAGATTTAGGTTTTACTTTGATATTCTTGAAGCTCTTTGTTAAGTGCGTTCTCCCTAGCTGAGAAATCCAAAGGGGGAAAAATAAGTGCCTGTTTTCCTTTCTTCTTCCACATACTTGATGAGAACAGTCAGTCCTATTAAGAAGCAACAGAGGTTGGTTAGCTTATTCTGCTTTTCAGACTGACGGTCAGAGTATAGCGTCATGGGGTTTTGAATTACCCAGAAACAAGCTGTAGTGCAAAAAGCATTTTTTTTTCCAAAATGTGATTCCTTATTCCAGTAGGCAAAGAAGAGTCTGTAGTTAAACACAATCTAATGAGCTTCTTAACAAAAAGCATATTTTACAGTAAAGGTGAATTTTATG
Organism: Chlamydotis macqueenii; assembly: GCF_036417535.1. NCBI lineage: Eukaryota > Metazoa > Chordata > Aves > Otidiformes > Otididae > Chlamydotis > Chlamydotis macqueenii. Next base: position 5,597,982 of record NC_141566.1, read on the forward strand.
TGAAAGTGTTATGTGTTAATAGTAAATGAGAAGATGCACTGAAGTCCACCTTGTTTCTACCAGTTTCTTAGTAAGAAGAGGAAGGCTATGTAGAATTGATGATGTTTGCGTTTTTATGTCATAACACTATGCCCTGGCAACACAAGAGTTTTTATCAAGAGCCCCAAGGCAAGGTTTTTCATGGAGTTCCTGATAATTCAAACCTGAAAGTGAAGCACAAGTGAGCTTGTACTCCTGTGGCCATAGGGAGCGATTCTGCATGCTCTGTTATACCAGCATCATTGCTAGTAATGCTGGTGTGTGGGAAAAGAAATTTCTCAGTCGCTTTCTGTAAAAGCAGGGAAAGCTGTGAGCAAATATGCTGTCATTATATAATGACAGAGTAATAGTGCTTCTGAAAATGTTTGGCTGTCTCATGTTATCAGATCATCCAATTCATAAACAGTGAATGGACAGAAGATACTTGTGTGGTAGTAAGAGATGTGAATGTACTCTCTTTGTTGGTTTGTTTGTGTTTTTTATAGCAAGATTATATACAAAATATTAAGCACATAAAATGAGGAAATGCAAGGAAGTAGATGAAATCAGTTTTTGCTTTCTTTTTAAAGGTTTGCACTAAATCCAGTGTTGAAGTCTTAAAGTTCAAGCCACTGAGTTCCAGTGCTCCAAATAACTTCAGTTAAATTACAGGAAGTGAAATTTAAAGTTGTAGCAGTGAGTTTCCTGCAATTTTAAAATTGTATATTAAAAATAATATGCTGTATTCGATTCCTTTCATATTTTTTCTGCAGTTCTTTGAGGGCAGGGGGAAAGATATTTAGATAAATGTATGCTAAATACTGCTGATGGTATGAGTTTGCTACCAGATGAGGTTTCAGTAGTAAGTTTCAGGATAACTTTGAAAATGCTTCAAGTGAATTAAACAGCTAATTATTTTTAAAATGTTGGATCCAGCACCTTCTGTATGTCAGTACAAAATGATGGGTTATCATTCTGTGCAGTAACATCTATGCATACACAGGAGTTCTAGAGAGGAGAATGTTAAGGGTGTGGGGTTTCAGTTTGGAGGTTTTTTCCTGGGTTGTTTTTTCTTTTAACTTCTATTAAGATATATACTGGAAAGTGCTAGGACTTTTAAATCTCTTCTGTAACATACATCTTGTACTTGAACCTTACGGTTCAATAAATGTGTAAGCCTTGGAATTGGCAATGTATTTGATTGCATATTCTTCTAAACCATGAATTAGAGTGTCATAAACAAAACCACAACATAGAGCATTATGTCATTCTTCCTCAAATGTATATTTTGTCTAACTGTTTTTAGTAATGTTTAGGTGTTAAATAACCTCAGGGTGGATTTTGTTTTTGGAAATCTGTTATTTCTAGAAAGCTTGGCAGATAGATCTCTGGGCATCTTAGGGAGGTAATAAGTTTTATTTATTTATATGTAATTGTTATATGTTTCTTGTTGGCTGAATGTTTTTGCTTAATATATCTGAGTGCTTATGAAAATGAAGAGCTAATAGCATTAACAAGAGTCTGGCATAGTCCATACAGACCATCTTTATAAGCTTCTGGATTCTCTTCTGTGCATGGTCTTCTGCCCAAGCCAACTCTCCCTGTTCCAATTGTAAGCTTCTCTTTGAGCACATATTGCTAATCGTCCTGAACTGAGCCAAATTAAATGGTGTATTTTTAATGAGAAAAAGAGTTTGGATTCCTATCCATATGTTTCAACTGATGTCAAATCCCACTTTAAACAGATGCTGACCTCTATTACCAAGGCATAAGGGCTAATTATGCTTGAACAAATTTCCAATTTCAGCCATCTATAAGGAACTTTTTTTTTTATATTTCCAAGGGTATATATTTTTTGTTAGATCAGTATAACATACCTGCTAAATTTGTTTTAGGATGTCAGGCTCAAAATTCCAACACCTTGAATGCGTGCTGTTGAAAAGAAGATAAAGCCAAATGTTTTTAGAAGATTTGCACCTCATTTGTCTTTACCATGTTATTTTTCTGCTGGAGATTAATCATTAGGAAGATAATTGTGCTTTCTGCTTAAAAAGTGTATGCACGTGGTCTTTTTTCTAGAAGCTTATCTTCCAGCCCTTAGCCAGCTATTTCCTATGCACCAGTTACAAGTGGTTCAATCTGGCATTAGTAACTGGGAGAGCTGGTAGTACTAGCTGTTATCCACAGAACGCTTTGAAACTACGCAGATGGCCATATCCTCTTTCCTCTCCTCCTTTGAGTTAAAATGTGTAAATGTAAATCATGCAAGGTTAGGATTAATCTTTAGAATGCCTATAAGTAGCTCTTATGTATAAATCAGTTAAGAGCTTGAGGCATTTATGTGGAAAGGATACATGTAAAAGATTCCTGAGTGTGTTCTTGCTGCCACCTTTTTTTTTTTCTTCTTCCTTTTAATTAAATTTATTCTGTAGAACCATGTGTACCTGTACAAAGTATATCATAAAGTAAGTGCAAAAGGCTAAATAGGTGATCATAAATGATTCAGGGTGGTAGAGCATCTGGCCTGTAATGAATAGCATTTTATTTCATAGAAATTCCTGGTTTAAGCTTTGTTTTAAAGACCAAGCCTGCTTTTCTGAAAGTGCGCATATGGCTAAGTCAGAGTTCACAGATAAAGATAGTACAACATTAGGGTTTTAGCCGGCAATGTTGATAGTAACAGTAATATGGATAAAGCCTGTCATACAGATCCTGTAACACTCCATAATCTGAGAAAACATAGAAATCAAACTTGTAGAACTGAATTAGAGATGTGTGGGTATTAAAATACTCTATTCGCTCCCATTTAAACGCAGACCATCTGTTGTTTCCAGATGTACTGCTTCCTGCAGCAGTATACTGGGAATGCCATTACAGCATCAACAAATCTTTTTCTTTTTCTTTTCTTTTTTTTTTCTTTTTTTTTTTTTTTTTTTTCTCTCCTGGTTCTGTAGTTTCATTCCCAGAAGCTCCAAACCATCTACCATTGGTATTGCTTCTCTGAATGACGGTGCAAGGGATGTGATGTTACTCCATGGGTAACTGGTAGTATCTGTGGTAAAAATACCTTAAGATGTAGCGTATAATATTTTGAAGGCTCCAGTGATATGTTTCAAACTGTGTATATTACAACACCTTAATCTGCTGCTGTTTGTAAAGCAATGGGCTGTCACCTCCCTCAAGACCACTGCTTGCCTCATTAATATCGCTGGAACAAATTATCACTTCACAGCCCAGAAATCTTCTGTAGCAGTTGTGGTGATTGATGTAACAAGGCTAAAAAATAATGATGAAATGCATGTTTCGGAAGACAGATTCAAATGACAGGTTCTTCAAAGGCAATTATATGTGACACAGGAGGAGTCTTCCTGGGATAATGTATTTCCAAACAAATGGCAAGGTAACTATGATATTCTATTGTTGTTATACTTAAACTAGTTTTGTGTGCAACAATTATATCTGAAAATAAGCATACAGGCATAAAATAAAATTTTTTTATTGTACTTTAAATATATGGACAGAAGAAAGTGAACTCAAGTGAGAAATAATGTCACTGAATATATCTAGTTTTCCTCTGAATTACAAACTTCATTATATGTAGGTACTTCATTTATACTTAAATCACGTCAGTGCTTTTGAGCATCTGTTTTATAGCAACCTATCTGGAGCTGCTATTACTCTAATATACAGATGAATTGTTATTAAATAATTAGATAATTTTAAAGTAATTTACTAGCTTTTGATTCAAAATACAGTTGTAAGTTGTAAACCTTGTGTGCCAGAGGGTTCTGATGTTCCTCCAAATGAGGCAAAACTTAAATGCAGTTGTGTAAGTAACTTTATGTACGTGAATTGACAGATTAGTTTCTGATCATAATTGTGAGATGGAGCCTGTGTGTTTGTCTCCTGTCATTTCACAGATTTCAGGGGAGCTGCTTATGCAAATAAGAACTGCAGAACCGGGCACTTTTCCTTCCTGCTGCTGGGGTGGTTTTTTCCTACAAGAAATGTAACTTCTCAACTCTTGTACAGTGTACCAGAACACCTTTAATATTAGACTCGCTAGACAGCTCAGTTTAGGGCAGGCAGGAGTATATTATTCCACTGGGATCACTTAATGCTGTACTTGGGCTTTTCTTGAAAATCAAGTATCTCATTGCTGTTCGTACTTGTAGCAATGCAGTGAAATCCAAGGTGCCTGTGAGACTCCAGTATGTATGTCTTGCATTTATGCATGTCTGATGGGATAGCCTTTGTATCTAGGACGTCTCTACAGTTATATCGTCTAAGAGCTGCTGGGAAGGAAATAACTACATATCAAGAATTTGTTAATATTTTATGCAAATATTTTTTTTTAATAGTCAAACAGATAATTCTGAGTAACTGTTTGGTTTAATCAAGATTTCCCAAATTTCTTTCTTTTTTGCATTTGTGTTTTGTAAAACTGACAGAAAGCTCTTCTTCATAGCAGTGCTAAAAGTACATAAACATTTTATACCATGTTTTTCAGGATAATGAGATGTATGCTAGGAAAATTTGAAGGGGGGAAGTGCTTTCTCTTGCCCTACTTCTAATTAAAATTCAGATTAGAAGTTTTATATTCTTATACTGCCATTTTAGCAGACAAAAGCTGTTTTTCTTACACAAACCAATGGAGAATTTTCTGTTGTGGTTTCCACATATAGATCAGCTTTTCCCCCAGCACTGGTGGACACATACATATAATTGAATTTTAACTCCCAAAGGTTTAACGTTCTTTCTTTTAAATTCTAATAGAACGGCCACTTATGAATAGATTGAAATTTTAAGTTTAAGACAAAAAAGTTAATGTAATAGGAATGTTGATGAATTCTTCTCGGTGATGTAACTTGGGAGAAAGCAGAATCCACTCAGAAGCAACAGTATACCGAAACATGAAATTATCTTCAAGTTCTCAAGCTCAAGGTTTTGAAAACATTTCAAGGACTGGGATACTAAACATGAGAGAAAACAAAATCTCGAGGAGGAAACTGAACATACTTGGGGTGAAACTTAAAATAGCTCTTTTAAGAATATAGTTTGAAAATGTTATTATAAAAGCATTAATAAATTAATAGACATGGTCTATTTGGAAGTGCTAATGTGAGCAGGCTTGATGTTCATTTTGTGCCAGGAGTTCTGACAACTGACCTGTTTGTTTTGCACTTGGATTTTGATAGACACTTCCATATGCTGCCAAAAGTTAGATTTTTTTTTTTTTTTTTGTCCTTTTATGAAGTTAGTGTAATTTGATAAAGAAATCCCACAGGATTTTCAACAATTTGGAATGAGTAAAATCCAAAATTGCTACAAAGAATCAGCTGCTGTATTTTAGTAGCCCTGATTCTACAAAGAAATGTGCAATCACTGAAGCAAGGATTTGTCTGTGCACATCTTTGCAACATCAGGGTCAGAGGACACATTTTCAAATCAATTAGAAGGTTTCTGCTGACTTTGGTGACCCTTAGGTCATGATGCTACAGAAACAGGAGGAAATAAGTGGTGTTTATGTTTAGAGTCTTTCAGTGTATAGTCACTAAAAGAAAATGGTTACTGTGGCCTTCATTTAAACTATACATAGTTTCAGTAAGTTCACAGCAACTGTCCCCTTCTGCTGGGAAGGAGTTAAAAGTGGAAGGAACAATTGAAGATACCAGACTGAAAACCTTAAAGCGTGTAGTATGCTTTTATTTTCTTATGATGGAGAATGTTCAACTAACAATTTTTACAGAAGGGTGTGACTGACCCATTCTTTTCATAATGGTTTCAGATTTGGCGTCAAGGATTTGGTGCTTTTGTTTATGTTCCTACTGTTGATCAACAATTTACAACAATCAACATGGGGAATATGTAAATAATATTTTGAACTTGTAACTACCCACAAAACTTCAAGAGTAATTTTTTTTTTCATCTATCTATGGCTGTTTCATTACTCAATTAAAAAAAAATATTAATACCTAAGCATCTGGCTTAACTTAGATTGTTGTAGTATGGAGAGTTCTGGACTTTTTAATTTTGGAAGAACTTAAGCCATCTGTTGCCTTGAAGCAGAGAGATTTAGTAATCAAGCACAACAGTAAGAAGGAATTTATCTAGGGAGGCTATTAATTACCAAACTTGGATAAGGTTCAGCATCTTCTTGCCTTTAAAAGTCAAGCCACTTCTGACAAATTGGTTGGATGATTAGATTTTTAAGTCAGTATTGTATTAAGAGTTCTTTATTTTCACTGCACTGCTACCCTAGAAAAGAGTAACTGGATGAAAAATATACCTATTTTTTAATTCTTTTTTTTTTTTTTTTTCAGAAAAAAAAGTGAAGAGAAACTTCACCTACTTGCATGTAGTTATCTGAGAAAATTCAGCTCAAGCAATTAAATCATCTCATAGTTTATGACTTGCTTTCCATTGCCTTAATCAAAAGTCTTCCAGTGTTCAGGACACACACAAATGAAAAAAAAAAAAAAAAAAAAAAAGAAAAAAAAGGGCAACAAATCTCTTGAAATGCAGCTCCTAAGATTTTGTGTAGTAATATTATTGGCCTTCACTTATTTTATTCCTCCTTCGGTATAAATAACCTATAAATGGTAAAATATCTAGTTGTCATTACTCTGAGAAATTCCTGCTGAATTGTTCCATTGTAGAGAGCCAGTGGAGTCCATGTTCTGTAGTGTTGAGTGTAGCGGATGGGAGCCTTTCTGTCCTGTCAATTGTTGATTTTTCATGTTAGTGCTCATATGAGCAGAAGGATGTTTGTGACATATAGTAAATATCAACAAAAAATATTATTGAGCTTGTTCTCCTGAAGTCTAATAATTAATAACATTTTCTTAGAAGTAAAGAATTATTGGTGGAAGCTTCATTGTGAACACTTCAGTGATTTTTCGCAACTTACGGGGTGTTAAAGATAACTGTCGGTGACCAAGCATTCTGGTAGTTTGTTAGGAGTACTGTGACAGTGGTTGGGGGGGTGGGGGGGGATTGCTGAATGACTTCTATTTTGCTTATGAAATAATACCAAAAAAAAGGTCAGAATAGAAGCCCTTTATCCTATGAAAGCCATTGCATGCTTTTAACATTTTGTATCATGTGCCATTCCTGAAATCCTTTCTTCCTTGGGCTTTCATGACTCAGTCCTCTCCTGGATCATCTGCTTGTCTCTAATCCTTTCTTTGTTATCCTCCCTCCTCTTACCTTTACAGCTGAGTTTTTACTGATTTCCCTGAATTTCTGACATTGCTATCTTGCCCACTTCTCTGTCTACAACTTTTCTTTGGGCAATCTTGACAGTAAGATTAGCAGTTGGGGTTGGTTTTTTTTTGTTTTTTTTTTTTTTGGGTCCTCTCCCCGATCTACTGTTGCATTCTGCCTGAAGGAATCTGGCAGGGTTTGATAGCTCAGGCTCAGTGCTGCAGAAAGCCCATTTGTATGACTTCTGGTTGACTCAAACTGGTAAAGAGAGTGTGCTTTTTGTAGGAACATTCTAAGATAAAATCACTCCTCTGATAGAAGGGTTAAATCTGTTAATGTTTTCTGTCATTCTTGACTACTATGGCCATTGCCTCTAGACTTCATTAAACACATTCCCTTTATAAGCACTGAAAACTGTTCTGTAAAAACTGGATTTCTGACTTGTCATTTCAACATCTCTTCCAACTCACTTTCTCATCAAATATAAACTGGTTAACTTTTACCTTCTTGGATCTCTGTGGCGTAGTTTCTGGTTTTTGTAGCCTAGAAGAGGACACAACTCACGCCCAAATCAGCCTGTGCCAAGCTTCGTCTCTATCTAGTTAAAGCGTTTAGAACATCAGCTCTGCCCCTTTTATTCAGCAGAAAGGTTACCCATAAATACCTGCCAAGTTAGTTGATCATCCTCAAAGGCCTACATAGAACTCTGCGTTCATGATATCTATGGAATGTTTAACACCAGTCACTTCAGACTGTGCTCTAAGATTGCCTTTTAACCAGTATTGTCATCTTCTTTGTTCCCTTTTTCTTTTCCCATCTGTTTGCTGTATTCATCTGTTCTTTCCTGTCTTATTGTTGATTTGTAAACTGTTTGACTCAGATCACTTCTGTTTTGTATTTGTGCAGTGCTTGCTAGAATTGCAGTCTGCAAAATCTTTTTAAGTAAGTGATGGCTCTAAGGAAAAGCTAACGCTGTTTGGAGCACTGTTAAGCTATGTAGAAAGGGTGTTTCAAGTAAACATGTTCCTTCTACTCCTTTACCTTCTCCTTCTTGCCCCTTTTCTCGGTCTTTATGCTCGATACATTCTTTGGAGCTTAGGGACAAGTCAGAGCATAAACATCTTCTCTGCGTGGCACAGGAGCCTCACAATTTGTTTCTGCTTTTTACCTGGCAGCAAAACTCAAGTGAAACATTGGTGTCCTCAGCAATATTTATTTAGTTGTTTTGAATCAAACTCTGTTCAGATAATACACACAAATTTATTCGATTTAAAAACATGCATAATTACCTTAGGGTAACATTTATAATTAAATAATTAGTGGCCAACTTGCAAGTATCTGAACGTGGCGCTAGTGCTGCTGTCCAAGGTGCTGCTTCTAACATCCTCGCTCTCTCCGTGCCTGCATTTGGGGTCTTAGTGAATCTGCCTTTTACATTGTGAGTCATGTTATAGAGTAAATCCTTTCAATTAATGTCTCTTACTAGATTAAATGGTAAGTGAAATTTGCCATGTTTCAATTTCCATTAAGAAGTAATAAAAGAGTTGCCTTTAATAATTTTGTAGAGTAAACCATGTAGGAAACTTTTTGGTGCTTGATGAACTGAAACTGAAGTATTCTGCCTATTCAAAGAGCTTAGATCAGTAATCTGTTCTGCATTTGTGAGCTTACTGCTGTTGGCTGCTTTTTTTTTTTTTTTTTTTTTTTTTTTTTGCTGGGTGATGCAAGTCTAAAACCAGCAGACTTGTATTAAAGTTGGAAACCTTAAAAAGGGAAAAGCTGTACTACGGAGTCTTCCTGAAATTCAGGTGCTTGCAGATGTGGAATCAAATATTGGAAGCAGAGCAGATCAGGGGAGGGGGTGGGTAGGAGGGAGCAGGAATTTACTTGCTGTGCTTCTAGTACTGAAACTGTCTGGGATTGTCAGTAGTATATTCTACATCAGAAAAAAATACAACTGAAATGTTTGAGACACATCCTAAAACCTACACTTCCTGAAATGCTAAGCATTTCTGTTTCTTCTTATCTGCTTTTTCAAGCTGAGTTTTTACATATGCAATAAAGTGTACTGAAGAGAGTCTGAAAATAACTTCTAGTTCTTCTCTCTTCCATTCATCTCTGAAGTCAAATGGAGAAAGATAAATGCATGTGTTTACATTCTTTTTCTTTTCCAGCAGCATTGAGCAATTAGGCACAGCTGATAGCATTGCTGAGCTTTTCATTGAAAGTTTCGGAGAATGTACATTTTTAGTCAGGCTGCTTCACGGAGCAAAAGTGGTACCACACGTCTGTAAGGTATAGTATTATAGTTTGGAAATACTTGGCATTGGATACACAATAGTCTTTTATCTTTAACTGTGATTTTTTGATGTTTTTTGGTGTTGAAGTCAGATATTTAGCTCTTTGAGTTTTATTTCTTTCACTCATTAGGATTGACATTACACAACACGTTTTTATGTCAGCTGTCTTCTACCATATGGTACTGTGGGATTTACTACTCAACTTGCCAGGCTGATGGTGAGAAATGGATCAAAGAAATTGTTTGAATATATTTCAGTTTGGGAGAGAAGGAATATAAGATGTGAAAGGGGTCTCGTCTTCGTCTGAAAGTCAAAGAAATATCTCCTTTGCACACATTGTCTTGTTCTGATTCCTTCATCAGCCAATGTGACTTCATAGAGAAGCATTCTATTACATGTCTCAATCCCAGCAAGACCATTTAGAGCTTCTAATCAATGTCAGTGATTAAGTATACTGCTTTTAAGAACTGCTATATTTGTAGCAGTGAATTACTATTTTTTTTGATCAATTATGTTGAAATCTGCTAAAACCACAAAAAAAATTATTAACAGAACTACATAGTATTTTCCAAGTCCAAATGCAAGTAAGAGTTGCAGACATTGTGGAAGGGTGAACATAAATACAGAGAGCCGTGCTTCCTCCAAGAAGAGGATTCTTTCTCCTGGTGTTGCCCACCTGATGAATTAAGAGCCCCATAATCTTATAGCCAGGGCTCAGTTTTATCTGGCTATCCTGGAAGAGGATGTTGCTTTGGATAAGGTATTTTTCTTGTCCCTAAACTTTGCTTTGTTTTTTTTTGGAGATTAAAATTTTGCCCTCTCCTCTTTTCCAGCTTTTAATCATTAATTTAATTAGAAGGGAGGATTAGCAGCCTCTTCCTCCTCCAGAACTCCTGAAAGTCTTAGAGCTTCTCTACGCTGTTAACAAGAAGCTCATCTAAACGTGAGGGGAGAAAAAAAGCTCTTTGCTGGCTGGTAAGGCAGTTGTTTACATTTGGTGTGTGAAAAGCCTGCACAGTGCACTGCATTTCCTATTAAAAATGTGCACATATTATTTATTCTATTTGTGAATTGCATACATGCAGCTATTAATTGGCTCTTACTGAGGCTGGTTGGTAACTTCGGGGATTTGAATTTGGTTGACCTTGTGAAAGTCAACACTCTTGTGAACGAGACATCTCTGTTAGCGCTGGCTAGATTCGTGTTTTATGTGCTGTGTTTGTGCCTGCAAAGTCTTCCTGACCCAGTATTATCTTCATATCCCTGTGTACAGGGCTGCAGCCACCCATCCAAAGTATGTGAAATCTGAAACACACAAAAGGTTTTGCTTTTACAGTAAAAAAGTTGATGATAATTAGTATCTTGAAAACAATTTTTATCTTCAAGTGTCTATTTTTTTTATTTGTAAAAAATACAGGAAGGTGCTTTGAGGAGATGAGATGTAGGTTTTGAATTTAGTATTCTTATTCTCTATTTATTTATTATGCAAAATGTTCTATCATACTCTGGTATACTGAATTTTTAAAATTTATTTTTACAAGTCAATAGTGATTTTTCTGATTGAGGTTGTTGGTAATTTCCAGCAGTGTGTTAGCGTATTTCCAAATTTATTAGAATCAGAATGCAAGGATTATTATATTAATATTTCTTTATGCTGGAATTCATTACCCTTTTGAATATTCAGAGATGACATAGCACCATTGTCACCAAGTCCCGCAGTTGGAAATCCTGCAGTTTAAAGGAAAAAGCCGGCTGTGATGGCTCTCTGCCTGGGACAGGTCCCTTCCATGGATGCCTGGACTCCTCAGGGACTGTGGGTGAGCAGCAGAGCGGGGAGCTGCCTGGTACCTGATGGCACTTCACACCTTTCATTGTGGTGACAAGAAACAACCTCTGGTTTTGTAACTCTGAGTGGTAGTTGGGTCTTACTACTGGGTGTATGTTTTGTCTTACTGCAAATTAAAAAAAAAAGAAAAAATCTATTCTTTGTTATATAGTGCACATACAACAGCTCTTAGTATGCAGCGTACACTTTTACTATACACTGGCTAGTCATAGAAACACTGAAATAAGTTTTTCAGGACTTCCTACTGATTATCCCACTTATTATTGTATTACTAAATACTGTTTTTAACATATAACTTACATACTCTTCTGCTGTTTTCAAGTATTACTTCTGTATTTCCTTAATCTTAAAAATGGTATAATAATTTTATTTAAAATAGTAGCATTTTGAGCAGTACACTTTTTTGAATGCATGTTGAAATGTAACTAAAATGTTATAATAACTCCCAGTCACTAAAGAAAAGTTACTTTTAGCATATGCTTTAAGCTGTATTGGTGAAGTCAGAAAATAATTCAGATTGGGTGGGCCTTTAGGATTCACTTTGGATCCACCAGGACCGTTCACAGAGCTGGTCCCCAGCCAGTCTGCCCTGTCAACAGAAGTGTCTGACACCAGTGCCGTGTTACGGCCTACTGAAAACAATTATCTAGCTGCAGTACTGTTTCTGCTGCTTCTGGAGGAAACAAGCTGAGGTCTTTTAACAGGATTGGCTACAAGATTAGTCAGCCCTTTTAAAGAATAGGTTTCTAGCCTATAGTTTAGTTTACATTATTAATTTTAATTTTGTCTTCTTTTGTGTTTTTGTAGAAAAAGGTTAATAGTCTGAAAGTATCATCTGGGAGGAGAGAACAGATATGAAATGCATGTGAAATGAGTTGTATTTGTGCTTATATGTACACCTACAAAAATATATACTTGCATGTAATTATTAGGCAAAATCTGTTAGGTGTAAGAATTCTGTGATATGCACATGATTTTGACTTTTTCTGAGAAAAGACAATTTGACAACATAGTGTGTTGTGAACAAATAAAAATACTTTGTAGACCTTCTTCCACATCCATTAAAAAATGAAAGAACATCATTCAGATGGCCTGTAAATAGTCCAGCCTGCCAGGAATCACAGAACAGGAAGAGCTTCAGGCTTTTTCCTTACAAACTAAGGGTTAATAGACAACAGATGGAGCCTGCAATATAGGAAGCAGGAAAAAAGAAGGATATTTTCTGAACTGTTTAATTATTAATAGTATTTTCAGCTAGCAGGCTGGTAGGCTGGAATTTTCATAAGCATTTGGTGTTAACTTAGTAGTGGGAGCAGCGTGAAGTCAATACCAAATGGTTTTGAAACTCCTCCACGCAAGGTCTTTCACACTCTTAAGTGCTTCAGTAGGCAGGACGCTGAATGGAGGCGGGGGGAAGAGGCGACCTTGCGAGGAAAGGCTGAGTTCAGTCTTCACCAACAGCGGCTGGCCTCAGCTCTCAGGCCTCCCGCGTGTCCATACATGGAAGCTTAGAAGAGCCAGGCTGCTCTCGGAGACACGCCGTGACCGGACAAGAATCAACAGTCAGGAGGGAGCACGGGGAAATGCTGGTTGGGAAGGCAGGACGATGAATTCTTGATGAGAGTTGGCAGGGACCTGGAAACATGTTGCCTGGAGAAGTTGTGGGATCCTGGGAGAGTGTCAGAATTTGGCTGAATAAGGCTGTGGGGCACCTTGCCTAATGTTGGAAGTTAGGCCTGCTTTGAGCAGCATGGTGGACCTCCAGACGCCGTTCCAAACAAAAATTCTTTACTTCTGTATTATGTAGTTTTCTTCTTCTTCTTTTTTTTTTTTTTTTTTTTTTTTAGGGTTTTTTTTTTTCGTAATACTTGATTTGTGTATTAAAACTTGTTCTGGGAATAGTTTGATCAGCTTTTGACATTTTTTCTGTAGGAAGTTGTTGGGTTTTTTAAATAGTAACCAGCTAGCTTAATGTCCAAAGTAGATATTTTCATTAGACTATAAACTAACATTCTGTGCTTACATGATTTATTGTCTGTATTTTTTTCTTATTCTATAAAACCTAAATGCAATTAGTAGTTTTCTTTAAAAAGTAATAAATACTAAATATGTCTCTAGTAGCCTTTTGAATTGGAGCATTTCTTGCAAATACCTAAATCCATAAATATCTAAAATATCTAAATCCAAATATCTAAATCCTCTGTCCTAATCACAGTGCAGATATAAGGAGCTTGACAGCTGCTGCTGGGTACCAGTGCTCTACTTGAATTGCTGTAAGGGGATTGCTGCCACAGACAGGCTGTGGCTGACCGGCACACCCCGTCATGGGGCTGTCCCTTAACTACAGTAGCGCTTGCACAGGAGTCCAGTCCTGTTTGCTCCATTTGCATGTCACTTGGGGCTATGTACAGGCTTCTGCACTGGGAGTTAACCTTAACGCATTTGAGATTCACTTGATCTGGAAGAAGAATCAGATCAGCAGTGCTAACACCCTTCTGTGACCCACTGATGCCTGCACTTCAAATTAGAGATACCTTTTAATCCAGGTAGCTGTCCTTTTGTTCATTGATAGTTAAGACTTTTGGATAAAACCGTTCAGTCAGTGTCTTGATCCTTGTCATATGCTGATTAAACAGCAGTGCTGTGAATGAAAGAAGGGTCGTCTAAATCCCGGTAGCATTGCTTTTTATCCTTTAGCTCATACCAGGTACTTCAGTTAAATTTGAGCTGTTGGGCTAACGTTGAAAAGCGCTATTGTCTTTTTCTCAGTTGGCCTTAGCAGTTTGAAAATTCTATGCTTACTGAGTGCATTGAATTAGTAGGCTTTTGTAAAGTAGCTAACACTGTGTAAAACTTAATCAAAACACTGAATTGGAAAATGTAATGTAGCTGTTTGTTGTTTGGGGAGGGGGGGAAGGATCACAGGTATTTTCCATGCCTTAGGACTATATGTGTAGTAAGATCGGTGTGAGAATGAAAATGGGAAGCGGCATTTGTTGATAAGGATGTGCCTCAGCCTTGGTCTGTTCCCCCTCACTGAGGCAGAGGACTAAGAAGAATAAAAGAATCAGGAATTATTCGTTCTATGACTAGTACAATAATGCTATGCAATCTGAGAAAGTAAAAATCTGTTCAAAAACTAAAAGGAAAGGGAAGTAAATGCAGACAAATGAAAGAAACGGACTCAAAGACAAGCCTGTTGGTGAAGACTATGATTATAATTTCAAGCAATCCTTTGATAGGTGCATGAATCTTAGTTGGATGTGTCTGAAGTGTCAGAAGATGGTTGAAGGAAAGTTTACAAGGCCAACAGTATTCTTATGTTCCGAACTGGAATGTATTAATAAAAAAAAATCGATCCACCCAGCCAGATTTCAGCCTGGCTTACCAATTTTGTTTCTGCTATTAAGGGATAATATATCAGTAGTTTGCTTATTAAACAGCTGAGTATTTCCAGAGTAATGGAGAAGCCAAGATGAATAATTTTGCAACCAAAATTCTTTCAAGTTCTTCCCTTGCCTCTTTTACATTTAAGCTTGAGTTATAATTTTTTTATTACAGTAGATTACAGTGGAAATTAATATGAGCTAATATACTCAAATTTCCCATCATTATGATATTTCTGGAAAAATTACCTTCCTAAACAACGATGCAATGTTTTATTTCATGTTTTGCTTTTGACAGTCTAATATGTCTGTGCCTTGCTTACTGCTTATGCAATAGGCCTACAGTTTTTCTCCCACCTTTTGGGTACTTTTTCTATAACTTAGAAGAGCACGCGTCCTGGAATTTTCCCTTATGTGCTTACAGATTAAATTCAGTGCTTAGTAGGGATGGACTGTATGGAATTTATGGCACTCATAAGTTCCTTGTAGTTCTAATGTATGATACTTAAGTATGTATGAAATTACTTACCCTGTCATCAGCACTTAAGACACCAGTTGGCTTCATTATGAGTTGAACAAATTCTTTCCCCTCCCTCTGTGCATCTATCTTCCCTCCCCCGGCATTTTAGGCTTAGGACTGGGACTCCAGACCAAGCTTCTGGGAAGAAAGCGATGGACGTTCAAAACAATCATCAGTTCCTGATAAATCTTTCTACCTGCTTGCATTACCAGTCAGGTTTTACATTGAAGGTGTGGCTGATACAATCAACCTCGGGAACTGTGAAAAAGAGACAAGTGACGAAGAGGTTTGTCTTGTTCGGAGAGTTTTGTTTTATTAGAGAAGAGCAGGCCCAGCATTGCCTCAGGCGCAGTGGGGCTTGCTGCAATTTTCAGCTATATGAGAATTGTTGAGGGGGACAACACGGAAGTTTACTGAATTTATTTGGAGTTTTTTATTCTTATATTTACTCCTTGAAAGACTTGGAAGGTTCTTTTATCATAAACTAATTGTCAAAAAACAAATGAATCTTTGAAAGAATACTGGTAATGTGTTTAATGAAAGCAATTGATCTACCATTTTC
Source organism: Chlamydotis macqueenii (assembly GCF_036417535.1). Classification (NCBI taxonomy): domain Eukaryota; kingdom Metazoa; phylum Chordata; class Aves; order Otidiformes; family Otididae; genus Chlamydotis; species Chlamydotis macqueenii. The sequence goes on from NC_141566.1 coordinate 5,613,820, forward strand.
AGGCATGCGTTCTTGTTGTTCATTTTATTTGAAGATTACTTTGTAGTCTTGTTCAAAGACCACCTACTTGTTATGATAAGGTGAATTGCAGAGTTTTTCTTGTTTTTATACTGGCACCATAATAAAAATGTATATAGCTGTTATGAACCATATACAACAGTACTGAGATTTTTAGTTTACCGTTGAGTAAAAACTCAGTTCAGATATGATGACTGGATAATTTTTATTTGAAAAGTGGTTTTGGTTCAGTTGATTAGTTAAATAGTATATGCCAGGACTTTCAGCCTAATAAGGTGAGCTAGTAATTTATTTTATGGGAAAATATATTATATTCTATTTACAGAATAGGAATCTGCTCAGCACCTGGAACAGTGGTAGGATGTGGCCTTCATTTGGATGGCGGATGCATTAGTTCTCTGCAGATCCTCTAATTTGAATCCCAAAATAACCTTTTCAGTAAGTGGTTTCTGTTAAAGTTGAATTTACATGTGGAGAATACAAACTAGTTCTTAGGCCTCCATTGAGTATACATTTGATGAGAACCTACAAGTAGTGTCTTTTATCGACCTGCAGAGAAACGCGGTTTTCTGGTAGCACTTGGGGCAATGGTTCTTTGTTTCTTACCTGGTTGAGCTTGTATAGGACCTTTATTGACTAGTGGCAAAATAAGACTGATAATGTCAGATGGGAATCATATGGTCCCAGGACTCAGCGTCCTTATCTTGCCTGTCCTTTCTGCTGTACCCTTCTCTGGTGGCCAAGTAGCTGGTGGCTGAAGGAGCAGGGAAGAGTGTCTTCTCCACCAAGGTACCTGCGATGTCCGCAGCAGCCGGCACTATGACCTGGATTCTACTGCATTTCCTTCTAACATCAGTCTCTCTCGCTCTAAATAGTTCTTGGTAAGACAATTGCCCTTTGTGGCCTACTGTGTCAAGCCCCTGTACAATGTGTTGTGTCAATAATCTGCTTTAACTCAGTTAAATATTTACTCATATATGACGTACTTAGTCAGAATGAGCTATGCTGCTCTTTTGGGTCGCTGGGAAGTTGAAGGTTTGTAAACAGGACCAGGCACAGCAGCCAGTAACATCCTTGGTGTTCAGAATACTGTGTTAACAATATGGCAGTTATAGAAAAGTAGTAATTTTTACTTAGGTATTGACTGCTCGGAAGCTGTAGGAAAACTTAGAAATGAGGAATTTTAAAAGGAATATTGTATACTCATTATCAGGTTTTTTGTCCTGCTGCAAAGATAGCCAAATTATGATATTCATAGAAATACTATAACATAAAAGAGGTTTTTCCCTTGCAAAAGGTTTTAATTTGTACAAAAACAAAGCTATCATTTTGATCTTTTAAAGACATTTTATACATAGAAATTAGAGGATTTCTGTTTTGTTACCCCCAGATATGAATTGTCACACCAGTAATCTAAGCATGCCTATGCTTTTCTGTTGGTTATTCGTTAACTGCCAGGATACTTTCTGATACATTTACCCACTGCATTTTTATCGGTGTGTTTTATTTCCATTTTATAATCATAGTTATAAGGAATTCACAGACTGGAAAATCTTGATAACTTTTTGTTTCTTCACTTAACATTTAATAAGGCCTTTGCAGTTTGTTAAAATTAAACACCATATTAAAATGTATTATTCCACTGTGTTCCAAGGATCAGTGTCACAAAGATTTAGCAGTTTTCCTCTTCAGGGCTCCCCAGCGTAATCTCACTTTCTTATTAGGAACAAATCTGATGTGATATTTTCTTTGCAGCAAGCTTTGTCTTTAAAGGCCTGCAGCATCGTTATTTATCCCATTACTTCCCCCCCGCACCCCCTCTCCACCTCGTACTCATCTCTTCCCTCCATCCAAGTTGGCTCCCTGTCTTAGCCTATGGTTTCTTGTGGAAACATCAAGTGATTGAGTCCTTACACTTAACAGTGGAGTTCCAGGCAGCTTGCCAACGATATCCAAACTTCATGTCATGGGGCCAGGTACCGAGGAAATGTAGAACCACAGGTGGGCGTTGGGAAGCATCGTTCTTAGATACAATTTTATCTTTAAGGAACATTTCTGCCATTGAAACTCACTGCATTGGTATTCAAACAGGTGAGTCTGATAGCTCTGTAAGGTATCTTGGGGTAAGTAGTCACTCATTAGAATTAGTGGTTAGCTGCACTGAGACACATGCTGCAGTACTGAAAGAGAGGAAAAATGCCCAGTATTTCTCTGACCCTGGCACATAGGTGAAAGGAACTGAAATACTAAGTTCTGTCATATGTGTCAAGTGCTCTAAGCACTGCAGCTGGAGGCAGGATGATAGAATCCATTTGTGTCCATTGTCATCGCAAACTGGAAACAGACCCAGTCTCCATGGATCTAGAGATACTTCCCTTTCCCAGAAGAATCTGGGATATTACTGCTCATTTTCTATCGCTAGTTGGTAGACCATGAGCTCTAGCTAGCTTTTTCAGATTTTATTTTTTTTTTAAATTCTGTTAAATCACACTGGACATTGTCGCTAGGCCTGATGTGTTCTCAGACTGCCAAGCTCTCACCAGTTGCAAAGATAGCTCTAGGGTCATCGTTCCTGTGTTAGTGATACTGCCTTTTGATTCTAGACAAAAAGTGGGGTTTGGTTTGGTTTGTGTGTGTATGTGCTTGTTTTTTCTGTAGGCAGTCCCAGTTACAAGTACAGGGAGGTTGGATCTGGACTAAATAGATGAGTCCTAGAAAAAATGAGGCTGATGGCACTTGCTGAAGTTAATAAACTGGTCAGTCCTTGAGCACAGAGGGAGTGGGAAACACAGGACCACCTGGGATAGTCTGCCTCCCTTTTTGTTGCTTGATCTTATCAAGTTTTAAGGCATCAACAAATTGATTTGTACAAAAGTATCAAAACAGTATCTATATAAACAAAATCAAACTAGTCGTTATTGCTCTAAGGCACCTGAAAATCCAAGAAAAGAAGTGATATTTACCGGTCTTCTGCCTGTTCCTGCTATACCTGAATTTGACAAGGGATTTTTGAATAAATGGAGACTAATCTCTCTCTCTACAGAGTTTTTATGATTGTAGCGTCCCTGCAATTTGCACTTCTTACAATATTTATCCACCAAATACACTTATGAAGTAGAGAAGTGCTGTTATCTCAGTCTTACACACTGAAAAGTGATTTGTGCAAGGTAACATGGGCAGTTTGTGGCTGAGCAGCGCTGAGCAAGCCGTTCAAGCCCCAAGCTAAAGGAGTAAGCCTTGGACAGCTTTTCTTAAATGAAAGAATTCAAATGAAAACCTATTTCCAGTTAAAGTAAGTAAGACTGCATTCATTACAGAAGTAAAAATTATTTATAGAAGTAAACGTTATTTATATTGGTTTAAAATTGGTAGAAAGTAATACCAAAATTGAATATTCCTGCACACCACTGAAATTTTCTAGTGAAAGCAGTCATTCAGATGTAGTAGAATGTGAAATATTGACAGCTGTCTTGATCTGTAGGTACATACTTAATATTCTAACTATAACATTGACTTTTTCATATTTCTCCATAAAACTTTTTGATCTGAGAATCATTAGTACAAAAGCTAGGCATTACAGACAGAGCCTGTGCGATGGTTTATACTTGGTTTACTTAGGATGAAGCTCATGAGGTATCTGTTGTTTGTTATAAAGTGGAATACGCAGATATTTGTTTTCTTGTTTGGCATAGGTTTTAGTTCTCTTTAAGTTTGTATTACAGATTTCAGATCCATTTATGTAGGAATTATTTTGATTTAGGTCACAATTTTTTATTTATTTTGGATGCTGTAATTGTTGAATTTGCACAAATAACTTCTTTTTGAAGTATGTTTAATGTTTAGATTGTTGCTGCAGAACAATCAGATTGTGTGGTGAAAGTTATGGTAATGGAGTCTGTTTTGCAAAATTAAGGTAATTAAATTCACCTCTATTTTTAAGTGTCAGTTGAGTGTTACTGCAGTGGCATCTGTAACACCCTTTTAGAACTGCTTGATCCAGAAAACATCCTCATGTAAAAGTAATTGTGAAATGGCTCAGTATATCTGCTTAATTTCATCAGGAGTTTTTTGGTTTGTTTTTTTTTTGTTTTTTTTTTTTTTTTTTGTCAACTGTGTGTTACCTGAAAAATAAATCTCTTGAAGTGCTGTCTAGATTGTCTTTTTAGAAACCCTTCTTGGGTTTAGCTGACAAATTATGATAGATGAAATAACGATACGTCAACCAACAACGTTCTTCCCTTCCCTGGGTAGCTAGTGGTTACCCTTACAAAAATCAGCATTTGGCATTGGCTGCCATCCACTCATGCTTGAAATACTAGGAAATAGAAAATAACTGCCATGGTGCAGTTGAAATATTCTGATGGCTTGTTTTGAATTTGCTGAAGAAAGAGATGAGTCAGAGATTGCTTTGAGGCTGCAGATTTCAAAAACATTAAAATAAACTCAAGCAAAGATGACTTGAAAATGCACAAGGTCTGTTTTCCTTGCACGGTACAGCTGGAGTTCTGTGCCCCAGGGATGCTTTCAGAATCCATTTCAGGTGGCATCTGAAAAACCACAAGTGATGACTTAAATACACAAAGGTAATTTTTGTTGTGTATAAACAAAGCAGTATGTATTAACAGTGAAAAATCTCGGTTTCTTGCCTCATGGTTAAAATAACTGCAAAATACTAGATCAGAAAAGACTTGACCAAGAGTATGTTGTCAAGAAGACTGAATGTTATTTACCTGGTTTTGGAATTTGGTGCTAGGTTCATTGGTATGTAGCTTAACTTGTGGAACAAAGAGCATTGTTCCTTCCAGACCTGTTATTTTTATAGATCGGTCCAAATGCCTCAAGACAGTAAAGTTCCTGATGAATATATTGAGAACAAAGCTAGTTTCTCTTTGAACTTGGGCATTTGGAGAAGCTGTGGCTAGTAGTCTTGTAAAAACAATTCAGATGCCTACCACAAGTAGTCTCTGACATTGGTGAGCCCTAGTTACACCAGGGTAAGCAAACTCATGTGTCTCTACTCAGAAGATTAAACTGATTGGTGTCAAAGCATTCCAGAACTGAGAGCAGATTTCTTGCTTTCTTTTGTCCCTCTCATAATTGTGTGCATTTATGAGATAGTTACATTATTTTTCTTTGCAATTTACTACTTTTTCTATCCCATTTTATTTGTTCAAGCTGAAGCTCAAGTTTCAAACATTGTGTTATTGTAATAACTTTGTGATGCACAGGATATTGATAATATGAAATATAAGTTGTATAATAAATATTGACTTTTAGAGAAAAAAAATCCCTACAATGGGTTTAAAATAGAAGACAGGAGAAAATTAGTTCTATCATTCAACTGAAATTAACTCGGTAAAAATAATGGAAATTAACTTTGGTTAAGATTTGCAAATCTAAATCCATTTTTCTTCTACACTTTGAATTGTAGACCTTGTTATACCTGTGAGCTATGCAGTGATTGTAGACATGCTGGTGTTTGCCAGTTTTTGGCTGTTTTGTAAGAACACAAATTCAGGCCATCTGTAGCTTATTTGATGTAGTTACTTGCACTAGTTAGGCTTTCCTTTTCTGCGAGGCATAGGAGAAAATGAGCTGAGTGGGAATGGTCCACTGAGTACTTTTTAGTTTTTGACTATAATTGAAATTAAAAAAAAAAAACCATATAAAAAAACACCTTCTGATTTGTTATAAAGCAGTATTTCTGTGCCTGGAAAAATCTGTGTGATGCGGAAGCATTTTTGATACTATAATACGATTTACGAAGTAGCTCAGACATTTGCTTTTTGCTTTTAATTAGCATATCACATTTAGTACAGCAGCTGAGAATGTGATGTTCCAGTTGAATTGCACTGAATTTGTTTAGTGTGTGTAAAACCGAATTTCATAGAAATTGAGGTAAGCAGATACATCATACGTATTTACACATACGCACTCAACCGCACGCGTGCTCCCGGTGTGGTGTTTTCCATACAATAGTCTTCAACATGTACTCAGCCCATACAGCACTTAAGTTAAAAGTGAGCTTGGGGGGTTGTGCCAGTCTGACAATTGTCAAATGATACAGTTGAAAACTATTGGGTTAAGATTGTTTCAGACCTGTTTAAATTTAATACCAGACTTTAGACAAATGCTTTCATAACAGGAAAAAAATGGATACATGATGGCTTAAATCTTCTTTCTATAAAATTATATGTTTCTCAGAGGATATTTCTAATTGAATTATAGAATGCCTTGAGAGTATCCTTGTCGGTGGTTTAGAGAAATATGAAGGGAAGGAGAGAGACTCTTTCAAAAACCTTAATGTGGAAAAGACACCCTGTAATTCAACTATATGAAGCCCCCAGCAATCATATAATTATACCATAAATGCAGTCTGGGAGGAATGAAAAGCAGCATTTATTTAAAACACTAAGAAAAATTACTTCATTGTATGAGGAATGCTTTTTTTATATCTCTGATTCAGTGAAGTCTGTCTTTTCGGCCCATCTTACGCCCACCCTTCCCTCCATCCTTGTCACAAGGCAATTGTCTGTTGGTATAAACCTAATGTGCGGGGAGGAGATCTTGCTTTTGGGAGCTGTAGTAGAATCCAGACACCAAAGGGAGGATGGTGCTAAGAGAACTGAGCCTTTATTTCTGCCAGAGACTACAGAGTTGGAGTTTTCTGTTTGCCTTTGTAAGGTTTGGTACGGCTAGCTAGAGAGAAAACCGGGTAGTTGATGCTAACTCTCCTCTTGTGTAACACAAGTGAATTACCAGAGAGGCACGGAGAATTGTTTGCAGACATTCTGTGTTGCAGTTCTCTCAAAGAATTGTTGCCTGTTCTAGAGCTTTAGCTCAAATAATTTTATTTTCTCAGCAAGGAGTCTGAGAAATATTAATTAACTAAATGAATACAATTTACAAACCAAGAAATGTATTTGACAACTGGATATCAAGGCGATTGCTAAATTAAAATCCTGATGTCAGTAAGTAAATAAGTAGACAGTATTTACAATTTATACAGGGGCAGCATTTACTCTTAAGATTTGGAGATAGCCTAGAATATTTGTGGAGTTCTAGAGCAGTTTGAACACCCTTGAAAGATCTTGTGTGAAAAAGTGTGAACTTTCCCAGGAGCAAGTGACTTGATGAGCTTTGGGTTGCATTGTGCCTGTCTCTTCCAAAACCCACCTATGCTGTTTCTTTAATAGGCACCTGTACGAATCTTACAATTACAGCTTCCAGAAGCTATAAATAGTGGATGAAGCGATACAGCTGCGCTATAGAAATAGGAAAAATATTTTCCTGTTTTGTTGATGGAACTATAGAAGAGCTTTTCAAAGCTCACGTAGGAGGATTGTCCTGGTGCTAAGCGCAGAAGACATGAATCCCCTGTCCCTTGCCTGATTATGAAAAACTTCCCTCTGTAGTCTTACGCGATAACAGAATTCTGATGTTATTTCTGGGAGAGATCAAGCTGTGGATTTTGAGTGGAAGGGGTTCCTGTTTGGTTTTCAGTTTAACACAGCATTTGGGAGGTTGTTATTCTGTAATACGTACAGCTTTATGACCTTACCAAAAGGAGATTGCAAAGATAAAAATATGGTCCTAATTTCCAGTCTCATAGCCTTACAAACAATACTAAAGCTGTGAGAAAGCAGCTGAACTAGGAAGCTGATTTAGCAGCCCTAACATCTAACCTGGGCAGAAGGGAAATCATCAGAAAACGCAGGCAGAAGAGTGCTAAGCATGCCGCAGGAAATGATACCCATGAAGCTCCAGGAGCCGGGACGCCTCTGCAGTTCTCCTCATGGAAAGCTTTTGAGATTTCTGCAGCAGATTTGAATGCATGTGTTAGCCTGAATGCATTATTGGTTCTGCCATATACAGACTTCAGAATTACATATTATGTATAACATAAGGGCTGCAATCTTTTGAGAATCTGGGTTTTTTTGAGAAAGGAAGAAAGGAAGATCTGAGAGAACCAAATACCACGTGACTTTCAGAAACATACAGACTCCCATGTTCTGTCTCTGTTTTCTCTCTGAAAAGATTATGGCTAAAGGCTATTTAGTAGCTCAAAACTACACTGATTTTTAAATCAGTTTGCTGATTAGGCTCATTTTTTGGGCAGGGATTGGTGACATTTTAGAGAGAAGCCTAAAGTACATGCTAGCCATGTACTGTCGTAGTACCTTCAGATTGCTAGTACAAACCAAGAGGATATGGCAGCTAAAGAAGTGTGGAAATTCATATTGTCTGCCAGACCCTCGTTCTTTTTCAGATAGAAATCTGCGTAGAATAGAGCTGGAAGTGTATAGAGTGGACAAAAGGAGCATTTCATCCTGATATATCTATATTGGTACCAGCAATGAAGGTGAAGAATACCAGAAGCATTTTCAGGATGTGCCTCTCTGAGCTTACAAAAGCAGTACTCCCAGTGTGAAGCCACTTGATGGAAACACCCTGAGGGTGATGGTGGAGCCATGGCATAGTACGTATGCACTGAGGTAGCCATTAACATATTGCAATTTTGCGTTATCTCCAAATGTGAGTGGCTTATACCACACAGGGAGAATAAAAGAGGAGAGTAAATAAAGGGCTAGAGCCTGTTAATTAGCCATCATGGCTAATTAGTACTTCATGGTTAAGAACTTGGGTGCTGCTGGGTAGGAGAGGTCTGAGCTGATGCTCTTCAGTGAGCGGTGGGCAGTACTGAAAGGCCCGGGGTGATACTGGAGTGAAGGGCTAAGCACAGGCCCTGCCTCTGAAAGAGAGCAAAATAGCTAAATTAAACTATCCCACACTAATCAGGATTTGAATCTTAGGAGAGAAGAGGTAGAGAAAAAACCTGAAAATCCCAGAGCGAAATGCATTTCTAGACGAAGCAATGTCAAAGGCATGCTGCTTTAAAGAGATTTATTTTTTTTTCAGTGAATAAAGGGTTGTTGGTTTTCTTTTACAATAGCATCTCTGAAGTTTTCAGTTGTTGATATATAGTGTTATTTCCAGAGTCTTTCAGATCACAAAAAGTGGTTTTTTTGGTTTTTTTTTTTTGTTTGCTTTTCCAACCTGAATACTCTGTAGGACAACAGATGATGTATGACTGAAGAGTTTTAGAGAACTCCTTGACGTTATTTTAAGATAATGATAAATGGTTTTAAACTGAAACAGGTTTGTTTGTTTGTTTTTTTTTCTGTAATCTTGACAGTGACTGCGAAATACACTAAAATTGTTTAGGTTTTGCTGGTTTAGGTTTCCCCTTTCTAAAATACTGGCTGTTCAGTGATCTGTCCATGATGTTGAGATGCAGACCTAGATGCTACCTACCAAACTATCTTCTCAGACTTTCTGTACCACTTAGAAGCTAGAATTTTTTTTTTTTTTTTTTTTTTTTTTTTGCATTTTAACTTAAGTCAAAGGCCCGTAACATTGAGATGCTACCTTTTATATGTTTGGTTTTTTCTTACACAAGACCCACTCTGTAACTCAAATGTGGAGCATAGGTGTTGCATTCTGCTCCCAGAATTGCATCAGGCCATTGATTTCTGTCTGGCTTGTGGCTTAAATACATTATTTTAGTGCACTTTAGTCTTAAATGCTGCAGGTGAATGCATTGTGCATCTGTACCTGGCATATGTCTTTGCTTACTGGTGTAGTATAAGACGGGGAAGATTTCAGGTTTTTGTTACTCTTTGGGAAATAATTCTGCGCTTGAGAGACTAAGCAAGACTTGATGTTGAGCTAAATATGGTTTCTAAACTCTGCCATTGATCTTATTTCTGAGCTTTTGACAGTTGAGTATTGTAATTTCTCTTCTTCTTTTTAACCACAAAATTCTTTTTGCTGGATTTTTGAATGTATAGATTGTTGGTAAAACTTTCTAATTATGCAGCTTTAGAGTAGAAACCTTTTTTCACCTACATCTTGTTGTAGATTCTATTACCTATCATGGCTTGAAAATCAGTAATAAACATTTAAAAAGGTAATAAAGTATTTTCTGTTTCAGACTATTATGTTTGAGAAGTTTCTTTGCTAATCCAGTTTCAATCAGACTCTGCAACATGCACTTAAGTATATTCTTACGTGAACCCTAGAACCTGGCTTTTTCTGCTTGCCTAAGTGTTTGGTAAATCTATGTTTCACAAAAGTAATCACATGCTGTGGGATATTAAAATGCCTTCCAGTTTGCGGGGGTGGGGGGGAATGCCCCAATTTTGTTAGCTTACAGTTCTTCAAGGCTTTATATTTAAGCATTTTTGATCTGTAAATAATTCATATAAAAAACCAAATAATGCTTCATTACTGTTTTAAGGATATTTCAATCAATGTCTGAAGTCAAACAAGTACTATCCATAGTAAGCTATTTCCTTTAGTGAATATAGATACTGGTCTTCTGGAGCTAAAGTGTCATCAGCATTTTATCAGAGCCGGTGAAAATACCATCTTCAAGTTTTTAAGTAAATGTTTCTGTGAGCTCTTACTGGTCACATCAGTGAGTTTTGTTTCTGTAGCTGTTTACAATTTCTGCAAATTTTCTGCTTCCCTGCAAATGACTTTTAACTGTTTGGCCAGATATTGCTGGCTTCTGGATCCTTACTTCATATTTAAATGATTATTTCTTGGCGCCTGTTGTGGAGAAGCAATGGTTTCTCTCCCTGGAAATACCAACGGCTAGGGAAGCCTGTCTTTCATATTTGTTCATATGATACCTCAAGTTATTGTTTAAGCAGTTAACGTATTTATATGTCAAGACTGATGTTAGTGCTCTTGAGCTAATAGAGCAGACTTTGACAGGAAAGGCAGCACCAGTGGATTTGATACAGCAGTGACTCGCCGAAGAGAGAATTTTAAGGCAAGTTCTTTTTTTTCTGATTAGTCTGTCTGTAAATGCACATATACTGAAATCCTCTGAGGTGGATAGTAGAGCTAGGGACAATTTGAAATTGCATTTCAGGTATCTCTGGTCTAGGATGAAAACTTTCATCTTTCTCCACATTTTCCCCGTGTATAGGGAAATGTTTTCCAATAAGCTTTTTTTTTTTTTCTTTTTACTGTTTTCCGATGTGCCTGTACGTTCCTGAAGCTAGTGAGTTTTCAGAAATAAAGGAGTTCAGAGATCCTTTTATTTCTTTTATTCATGAATGTTTATACTCATTCTGTTTAATCCTAGTGAACCTGTCCCCAATACTTGACTGTGCACGTTGCATATCTATTTTTGAATATGCAGGTTTGGGCCAAATTTAGATGATGTTTACTCTACTGGAAAGGCTGTTTCAGAGAAGAGGAAATTGTAAGGCCTAATGACTTAAATATACAAAGAAAACCTTTTGTTTTCTAGATTGGCACACTGTTCAGATAAAAGAATTTGGAAAAGGTGAAGTGCTTAGTGAAATTACTGTTGTAAGGAAAAAGCCCCAAATTGTTTTGTAAATCTAATTCACCAGAAATTATTTCTTACTCTGGAAACACAGAAGACTCCAGCTTCATGGTGCTCCGGGTTTCTATGGTAAAACGTTACTGCAGTTGACATAACGATGAAGGGAGATGTTCTGGCCTGTTTTGAAGATGCAGATTTTGAATTCTCATTAGCTGTTAATACAGATCAGCAGTAGCCACAGGCTCTTAAAGGATCAGTGACAGAGAAATGACTTTGAGTTTCCCTTGTGGTAATATACACAGAAAGAAAAAAAAAAAAGATATGAATCTTAATGAGGGTTTACATTTGTAATAGATCAGAGATGTTTCACGAAAAGGATTAACAGCAGAACGGGCAATATTTGTCATTGTTGCCGAAAAATTTACTATCGGGCATTTTGCTCATTGAAAACGAAACAACCTGTAGAGGTGATCGTAAATGGTGATGTGCCCGATACAGGTGGATGTATGACTTCAAACCGCGAGTGAACTGAATGACTTCTCAGTGTAAGAGCATAGTGCGACTGCCCTTAACAGAAAAGGAGGGGGTGGGGGTTAAGCAGTTCATACATAATTCAGTGTAGAAATATGAATTTTCCAAAGCATTCATTGTTTATATATAATGTAGCATATGTGATAACAGACACCTAAGCTGAAGGTGAGCCTTTCAATTTTTTTTTTCCTCAAGATCCCAAGATATACTTCACTTACTTAGTTCTTTTTAGATGTTCTAAATGAGAGTAAGTATGTGATACACATTCTAGATCTTGGTTTGCAAAAGAGACTGTTCTGAACTATGAAACTCTGACCTGAATGAAATTCTGTCATAGTCTGAGGTATGTTCTAGACTTCTGTTTCACTTTTTATTTGCTTTGTTGGGGTCTCATTTCTAGTTTATGGCTCAACAGTCAGCTTGTTATGATTAGTAGTGAACAGTCCAACAGATCAGTAATCCAGAATCCTCACTTGATAGCAGCAGATAAGAGATCCACATAGGGTTCAAAACTTGAAGGGTACTTATTAAAATAATAATTTTCATTGCCCATTTGTAAATCTGTATTACTTTTACTATAAACAGTGTAAGTATAGTGTTACAGGAGAAAGCTTAGCATTGATTGTATGCCATGTCACTCAGAATACTTAATGATTTGTACTTTCATTTTTTGATGCACCTCACTATTTCATTTTATTTTATTTTCCATTGTCAGGATATGAGAGGAGCAACATGCATTAAATTGTCTGTGGTAATAGTAAGGTCTTTCTCTTGAGTAAATGCATTTTATTTAGAGCCCGCTTGTGTGTATGAATGCATTGCCTGGCATTTGTCAACAATGAAATTAATCTGAATCTACTAATAGCTTCCCTCTCCTCCAACTTTAATATGTAACTCATCCATAAAAGTATTTCTGTTGCCAGAAACATCTGCTCTTGAAAGCATAAACCAAAAAATATATCCATATGTTCCTTTTATCTTAGTAATGAACTTGTGGGTTTTTGTTGTTGTGGGTTTTTTTGTTGTTGTTGTTGTTTGTTTGTTTTTCTGAAATACACGGAGGTAAAAATACTTTGAGAAATATCCAAACAGAAAATGTAAGATGTAGACATTTTCTAACGTCAGCAACAAAGATGTAAAGCTAAAATTATTGTGTCTGTCCACTGAAAACAGTGTATCCATTTTTTTGCTTATGTTTAGCATCCACAGTAACTCAAATGAAAGAGATTGTTTAAGCATAGAAAGTGAAGACAGGCATTATCATATCCATAGGAAACTTTTAATACGGGTGGAATCTAATTCTGTGAATGAAATGGATCTAGTTTGTACGATACTACTTCTTTCAAAAAAAAAAAAAAAAACTGAAAAAGTAACTTCCTTTAGTTTCTGCTGTAGCCTTCTTACATTAAAGACCTGAAAGAGTCTTAAAGTACAAACAATAGATTCAGCACTTTTTCATTCCTTTGAAATACACAATTTAGTCTTTTAAGTGCAGGTGAAAGACTAGGGTTTTTTCTTGTTCATTCCTTTGGCAAAATAAGCTGACTTGGCAGCTAGAGGTATGAGATTAAATGTATTCATAGTTGTTTCATAAATATTAATTAATTATTATTATTCATTTAAAAGTATAAGAATATTCTCACGTATTTTGTTATATTATACTTCAAACTGGGGGGGGATGTCTGCCTTTTGCCCTCCTTGTGGTCCAGAGAACAAAGGTCAAGATCATGACCTTAGAATAGTAACTACCACTTCATATTCAGGAAGCTGAGAGGTGAAATTAAATTATTTGATGCCTAATTCAGTCGGTGCTGACTTTTCTGGTAGTGGTGCTCTTCCTGGAAGGTTTCCTACCCTATCTGAAATTAGACTGGAATGTAGGAACAGATGTCTGCTTACCATTCATCACTGCAGAGAATTGTGCGTCAGTGTTGTTGAGGCTGATTTCTTTCTTCATGCCTTGAGCAGAAGCTTGACCTTGCTGGGGTCTAGGAGAGTGGCTGGTCATCAGGCTTTGGCGAGCACTCCTGCTTTCTGAATAGCACGTTGCTCTCGGTTACTAGTTAAAAAGCACCCAGAATACACCAATTCTGTCTTCAGTGCTGGTTGGACTAAGGTATGCCTGGAAAACAAGGGAGAGAAGGTTGGCGCCTTCTCCCATCCCGCTTGAGGCACTGATCGTTTCAGTCATGAGAAACAAGCTGATCATTATTCTTCCATCAGCTAGAAAATGCATTGGTCGTGTGCACATGATTTTGTGGGGTTTTTTGAATGTGAAGAGAATCCAGGCTTTTGAAAAGGTGGTGATTTCATTTTGTGTGCCATCTTGTATCTCTTTTGCTATATGGTGGCAAATAGCAGTCACATTTCCACTCTGGTGATACATGTAAGTCAACAGTGCCTCTGGGACCTTTCACTATGAAAGGTGCCATATAAATGTAAGGCAATGATATTATCTTTATTATCAATTAAACTTTTAGTGCTCTGACAATCTGGCATGCAAGGTGCATCAAATGAACTCTAGCTGTGATTATTTTTAAACACTGTATAAAAGCAGATCTTACCATACTAATCAAATTGAACAGGAACAAGAGGGCAACTTAGTTATGTCAGGATAAAATCACTTCAGCATATTAGAATCTGCACAGAAATCTTGTCTTTTTTTTTTTTTTTTTTCCCCATCCAAGAGATTTGTCTGTGTTTGCAAAATCTGAGCTGGCACATCCTATATCTCCAGGGAGTTGCAATAGCAGGATTGTTGATGGCATTTTTGTAAGAAATTATACTGGAGTTAGAACTTGAGGCTTCATTTTGCTAGAGTAATTCCGCCCCCTCCCCCAAGGTTGTGTTATTTTAGGATGATTATACCTCACACTTCTATTTATGTTCAAGATATTTTACTTAATGTTTTATTTCCAGAGCTGTTTCTATGCATGCCTTTGCACCTGTGCATGTGAGTGTTACATGGATGTTTTTAGGGCTTCACTGTATTTTACACGAGCCTTGTCTACATTATCGTCTTTGTTAGAAGTATTCAGAAAACACACTTTATGATTTGTACAAGATTAATGTATTTAGCATAAACTAAGTTAACTTACTGGGTGAGTTGTCCTTCCTCCTTACTTTTAACTGGAAGGAGGTGTTTTTACACACTGTTAAGTACCGCCGCCTTTCTGATTAGAGGTGACCGTGCATCAGTGAAGGATGAAGTGAATCAGCACAGCATGCAGCATTTCTAAAGTGTCTGGTAATGCTTTTGGAGGAAGAAAGATTTTACATTTTTCAGTGTAGTCAATATATATTTACTAGTATTGTTTTGCCAGTGCTTGCGTTTGGGGTGTTTCTCTTTCTTCTACACTTGATAACATGGTATATTTGAAGAATGATTTCAATTTTTCTCTTTATAAAAATAAAGTCAGGTTAAAAATGGCTGTGCAAATCAAGATTCTGCCATCCAAGAATATTTTCTAAGCCAAATTCAGTTGGGAAGTTATTTATTTCTGAACTAGGTAACAAGTCTTCTGTCTGTAAAGGTAACAGCAGACTTTCTACAGAAAGTGTTTTGCACATCTTCTCCCCACCCCAAAATGTGTGTTAGCAACCTGCAGAAATGGAGATTTAGCAGATCTCATTAGTTCCTGAATCACTCTGGAAAAAAAATTAGATCAATTTATTGAGCCTTTTTTTAAAGTGTAAATTACTGCCATCTTTTTTGTTAGAATATCTCTCCTGAGCCTCTTCAGGTGGATAACCCATAAAGAGCTGTCTGGTGAAATGATGTTTTATACATTTGCAGGTAAATGAAAGATAAAAAGCAACAGCTTGCATTTGAGACATTATGTAGATTTACAGTGCACTTAGAAAACTTTGGATTCTTCTGTAAACTAATGACTAGATCGCAGTCACCACATGTATGTGGTTCTTCCTCTGTGAAGGTTTCATCTATAGGAATATTTTTATTTCATCTGTGACACTGGCTGCTGAATTACATGTAGTTCTTTGTGAATTTCCGCATGGGTACTAGCAGTCTTTTTTTGTAACTGGATAACGCATAATTCTCACTCTGCAGGAAAGAAATAAGATAGAGAGGTTGGGGCAAATATTTCTAAGCGTATAGTTAATTTACTAGGCCTTCATGAATGATAAACCTGTTAGGGTTACCTTAATAATTAGTTACTATATATTTTCTGCAAATTACCACTAATAGCTTTCTGGTAAGGTGTAACTAGATAGATTGATCTGCCTATACTGTGAGGGTGAGATACATGAGTAGAACACAAATATGTCTATGTGAGGAAAATGTAGATGAGTCTTTTATTCTACCTACTGATTTCTGGCACAATATTTTGCCTAGGAGGCAGTAAATAAACAAACAAATGGCCAGCCTAAAACGATATAAATCTGAATGGATTCCACAAGGAGTAGGAGGAATTTTGCAGTCTTTGTGACTGAAAAAAAATCCTATGGTTTCCTTGTGACAAATGTATTTTACCAAAGCTTACTGCAGTACCAAGGCTATGTGTTTGCTTTCACAAAGTAGTGTGGATTGCAGTCCTAGAGACATCATTTTTCATCATCTGCAAACATGAAAATAATTTCAGTAAGCATGGCAGCCTGATTTACTGTTCCTGAAATGCTGCCATCTCAGGATGTGCATCATATATATCCATGTTTTAAAAAAAAAAAAGTGAATAAGGAGAAAGGAAAGAGTAGGACGAAAAACTTAAATCTGGAAGTGTTTTTTAAAATAAACCAAGTATTTCCCACTAGGTGGAAATGTAGTTGAGAAGATATTTGATTATTACTGCCTCTATTTTAAATCTGACCAACAATATTGCTACCACGTGTACATTGTGCATGTTTTGAGTTTCAGTTGTTTAACCTGGAGATGGTTGCATTATGCTATCAATTAAAATATGTATTCACTTTGTTACTGAGTTCTCTTAGAATAACAGTGCTATTCCTATAGTGCAAAGAAAAACTGGGCTGTGGGTCTACACATGTGTGTATTGAGATAGATCAGTATTTATGTATGTAAATTTATGAAAGTTTGTACAGATTTTAGATGTTAGTTCTGATGGATTTTAACAATCCTCATAACACTTGAAGTAGTTTAAATTATGATATAACTTTTAATGTTATTCAAGTAACCTGTAAATCTCTTTCATTTATGTGCCTCTTTTATCATGTTTGAACCCTAGCCAGGATGTGACATGGCTGTTAAACTGAAAATTAATGGACTATCCACAGAGAAGTAATACAGGAAGCCTGCTCCTCTGGTCAGCTGTAACCATGGTATCCAAAACATTGTCCAACATAACCTCTCTGTGATGCCTTGCCTTTTTTTTTTCCCCCCTCCAAAAGAGCTTTTATCAAAATTTCTACAGCTTTCCTGATGCACTGACGCCCAAATTCATTTCTTATCAGTTGAGAATATACAGTTGGACTTATCTTTACTTGAAAAAAAAAAAAAGCCCTTGCTGAAAAGGGAGATGAATGTAGTTCAGCAAATAACAAAAGACTATCTGTGTGTGTTGAACTGCTATCTCATGGTATAATCCTCTCTCTTTGAAGGTTTACCTTTTCTCTATAGACCAACAGCATACATAGAAATGTAGCTTTAGTAGCAGTAGGCTTTCTAGTGCTATTCTTGTTTGCTGTGATAGAAGTTTAAAAAAGACATATTTGGAGAGTGAATTAATTAGTCCCTCGTGCTTTGTGATGGTGAGCTGTTACAAAGATGTCTGAGCTTTAACAGGGCTCTGGGTTTACTGACGGTGGTGAATACAATGGAATCTGCAAGGTGGCATCTGCCTCATGGCTAAAGCTCACGGTTGAGGCAGGAGAGACAGATTCTGCTTCTGATTACCAGTGGCTTCTTCTCTGACCTGGAGCGAATTGCATACCTCTGAGCTGCTCCAGAGCTTTTTCTGTAGCATAGATATTTTACACCCCCAACTGGTACTTTTTTCCCCTCACACATACCAGTTTGGGATTTGAGACTCAACATAAGACATACAAAACAGATGACCATGTTTAAAGTTTTCTGTTCAGAAATGTGACTTTTTTCTGCATCACAATGCAATATAAAACTTGTTTGTGATGACAAATGAGCAAAAGGTTCAACACCCCTGAAATCCCATAAGCAGCCATGTGGGCTTCACAAGGGACAAGAGCAACTCTTCAGTCTTCTTGAAAAATCTTTTGGTCGCTGTGTAGCAGCCATGGTATGCGTAATCCAGTTGACCATACACCAAATGCATATATTTGCCTCCTGACTCAAGTGGTATGGTTTGCAGTCTGTCAGGGAATAGTACTAAAATAATTTTAAATATCACAATAATTCATACATGTGTTCTGGGCATGTGCATGTACATTAACACATATGCCTTGTATCTGACACATAACGGTGTTGCCACCTATTGATAGAAATTTAAACTTCACATAGATGTTTAGAATATTTTTTTTTTTCCAGCGTAGCTAAGGTCTCCTCCTGGTGAGACTGGCAAAGGAAATGTGTATTGTTTGTGGAAGAATAGCTCTTGCAGGCTGTGATAATACCACGGGGTTGAATAGTAGTGCATGCTGTTCAGAAACCAAGAAAGGAGAAATGTTCTCAAAGACATCTGAAGATGCTGATGATTTTACATACCTTAGATGTATGATGAACGAAGTAGTGAGTGTGTCTGGTCTGCACATTTCAAGCTTATCTCTGTAATTTTCCTAGGGATAAACTGAACAATGGACTAACAGGCTAAATAAATTGAGGCAGTATTTAGAAATGTATGACTGCTTAAGCTATACTTCAAAAATGTGCTTAGAGTCAAGTTCTCTATTAATTGTACTGAAGAGGTGGTACAGTTTTATTTAGCAAATAAACAAATACCTATTGACATTAAATCTGATACTTATGGTGAAAAATGAGTATTATTTGGAAAATAAAAAGCTGATTAATTTACATTTCTGTTTGAGAAAATTGTTTTGTTCCAAAGAAAAATGTTTTCATTTTTAGTAAACAAATGAAAATTAATCAGAAGCTGTCCAGTACATATTCAGAGCATTTCCATGAAAAATGAATGGGAAGATGTGAGTGCTGATTTATACTTGTCGAAAAAAATTTGACCAATGCATAGACATTAAGATACATATACACATGTGCAATTCCGTGTCATTTTCTCAAGCAATCAACATTTATTCTGAATTAGGACTCTTTTCAGTATTTATCAGTATTACCTCTTAGATAAGCCCTCAGATATTGGAAGTGTGCAGTAAAATGTATGATCATGTTTTGTCTTCCCTGACAAACAGAGTATATTTTCCTGAATATTGCTTTTCTGCAAATTAATCCAGCCTGTGATGTCTTGGGTAGGAGTGAGTGTCTTCTCTGAGTTCCTGGCATGGGTCAGCCTGAAAACCACAAAGTGGATTTGGCCACTTTGGGATACAAACTACAGCCAGGGATATTTTCCTGACACATTCCTGTTTCTTTGCAGAAATTTTTGGGGGCAAGATTTTGTTTTCTTGGAGAATCCTTGAGACTTCTTGTGCAAACCTACAATGCGTGTAGGACACAGGTGATTTGTGCATACAAGGCAGGCCTGATGCATCTGAACAAATAATGACCACTAGACCTATGTGTTAGTAGCCCTGGCTTTTTTTTTTTGGGTCCCCTTGGGCTCTCTGTTTAAGGCTGGATCCTGTCCCCAAATGCACAGGGAAAACATCAGCCACACTTGAGTCTTCTTCCTTACTTTGAGCTTAGCGGTGTGAGGATTGCATAGGTTATAAGAGCACTTCAGAAACAGTGACAGTCGGGTATTTTCCAATATCCACATGCGAAAGTGCATATACTGAAGCCTTGAAAGATTGTCTGTTTATATTCCAAAATTGCCGCGTTTTAAGACGTAGTTTATTTCATTGTAAATTGAGCAGGATTATGCATGAATAGTCTGATTAGCTTTTCTCGGTGCCATGAAATTTTAATGCTTTTCTGGAGGGGGCTGAGGTAAATCTCAGGGCTGGGAGATAAGAGTTGCTGTCACTCTTTCAGGTGAAGCATAAGCAAAAATTAACTTCTGTGATAGACTACGAGAGCTGAAACGAGGAACGTTATTACATGTTCCAAATGCCTTGTGTAGCAGCATGCAGCCATCTGAGCTCTATATGGGCACTACACCTTTAGTTTGGCTGAGTGTAAACAAGAAAGCACTTCAAGTACTTGAAGCGAAGCAACAGAAAGATCAGAGAAGATGACTGAGGTGTATAAAGCCAAAGAGGAAACATGAGGACAGCACTGGGAAGAAAAACATTTCTAGGATTTTGGATAAAGAACTCAAAAAAGAAATTTATCGGTGAAAAAGATTCTTACTCATGAATTCAGAGAAGTGCAATTTTGTGTATTCATTGTAAAACAGATGTATCGATTTGGACTACTTATGTGGCCCCAAAACTTTATTTCTGTAGCAAATGTCATATATTAGAATGGAGTAGTGTTTGTGAAAGGAAAGTACAGCTTCTTAGCTGCAAGCTAAGTTTAATTCTACAGCAGAGTTTTAATTTCTGTGTAGTTGTGAACAGTTTGTTATACAGATATCAGCATGTCAAAATCAGTTAGTCATGAGAACTGTATGGCCTTATCTCTCTCATTTGTCAAGAGTTGATAGGAAACATCTACGTGGCTTGTTCAATCTGTTAGCTGTATGCGTTCATCCAAGCTTAACTGACAAGTAAAATATACCCAATGATACTAGACTATGGGGATGACCTTTGCTAATAAGGCAATCAAAGTTACATCGCACGTGGTGTACGCTAAGCCACTCCTAATGAAATGGTATCTTAAAATGGCTCTGTATTATTTAGTCCCATTACTAGCACTATAGATAAAAGTGAAGCGGCGTATTTTCTTGAAAGTAATCTTGCATTTCACAGAAAGTAATTCAAGGAATAGGTGATATGCAAGAATTTTTTTTTTGTTACTGGGTACTAATGTTATGTTTAAATGTAGTCTTTTCTTTTGGTTTACGGAAGGAAGAATGGGGAAACCTTGATGTCTGTCTGCCCTAGAAGTTGTTAAGACTTCTAAAGCACCTTGTTTGGGGGCTGGATGTTGTTTATTAGGAATGTCCAGCATTATAATATACCATTATCTATAAAAATAAGCCTCTAGAAATAATAGTGGTTTCAAAATTCCTCCTTTTAAGTGCTATAATGCAGTGGAAAAAAACTAGTACACATGGTAACATATGAGAGGTGACACTTCATGTACATGTTTTTTTTAAAACAAAATTTCATTGTTGTTAATCCTCAGTGTAGTATTGGCAGTCTCACAGCCAGAGAACCCTTCTGTGAAGTGGGAGGAAAGGGGCTGTGATATCTTCAGGATGAAAAGAGACATGCAGAAGGGAGCATAAAATACTGGAGAAATAGGCTGCCTGTAGAAGAGGAGTGGTTCTGAAATTTTGAGGTTTAAATTAATTGCTAGTACAAGAAGCTGCTGTAAGAAGAAAAGACTTTCATATATTCTTATTGAAATGTTTAACTATCTTATTTCAAATGACAGTAAATGAATTTGATTACCCAAATAAATATATTTGTGAGCAAAAGGGTTAACACGGCCACAATTGTAGCCCTTGATAGCTTGCTTAAAGATCTTGGTTAAATCTCGTATTAGATTTAGCCAAGTTATTTGTTTCCTTTACCAAAATGATAGATTTAGTGTTTTGCAAGGGAATATTTGATAAAAATGCTTTGTATCGTATTATCCATTTGTGGATTAAGCTTGCTGAGCTGCTGGAAAACACTGTGGTAGTCCAGAGTTCACAACCTTAATCTGATTAGGCTGTTTCTGATTATTAACTTGGACTTAGTTATTTATTTATTTTAAATCTGGGAGACCTTAACTTCTTAGGAATCTGTGCATCTCTGCTTAGATTAACCTAATCCTGCTAAAAGAACTCTGAATTACAGAATCTGTAGCTGTGGAGTTCTTACATGTTCCAGATAACTTTTCACAAATGTATTTATTATTGCAGTTTAAAGATTAAATTTGTGATGTGAGAATTAGTATCCATTAGCTAAAATCTGAACTGATACTTTTAAAGTCAGCCACATGGATTGCTAATAGTGGTGCTTTCTTATCCGTTGATGCAGGCAATACATACATTGATGCTGAAGGATTGATTTTTATTATGAGCACCAGTATCCCTAGCAGATCCATTTTTCATTTTTTGTGTGTTAATGACAATGTATTCTGTGTTAAGTTTGGGCTGGGTTTTTCGATGTAAAAAGACATTTGATCATTATTAAACATCTATTGAGCATTTCTCATAATCATTTGACTTGGAAAATTATGATCAGAGTAGATTAGCAAGCTGAAATTTGTTAGATAAACACATGGTACTCACTAATTTAAGTCTTTAACTTTCAGTAAATACGATAATTTTGTTTATATTCCAGATTTCAGCCAAGATATTTATGCTATAAGAATTCAATTTCTCATGTGTTCTTTTACGTTTAAACTCATCAGGTAGATATATTTACTCAGTGTTTTGGTCAACTGATTAATTTGGGATCTAAGTGCGCTACCATTTGGATGTTATCCAGAAAAGGTAATGATTTCTTAACTCACTTTTTAACATTTGGTGTGCTGCACACTTTCACTGAAGTGTGAATTGTCTTTTTCTTTCCTTCTACTGAATAGATGAAGAAGGATTTTTAATTTCAAACTCACCTAATGCAGTTTGTTTTCTGAATTACTTTTGGACTGTAATACGGCTTAAGATTGTTTAAACCCAAGTTATTGAAGTAGTTCAGTCTCCAAACATCTGTGGTTGTAAAATGGACCCTCTCAAGCTGCTAATACGACATGTTTTTCCAGTGTTTCTCCCAGTGCTTTTGTAATGGCTATCTTAGTTCTCTCATTTGAACTTCAAAGAAGAAATCACAGTGTTTAGCACATTGCTAAATGCATGAAGTTTGAGTCTGAACTCATTTATGCCACTGTACGTCAGTGCGGTGCCCATCAAGTCTTAGGGGAATGCATGCAGATTTTTAGAAGAAATGCAGGTATTGCTCCAGGAGAAAAAAAAAGTATTACTAAATTTCAATATCAATAAAGTAGTGAGTATTGCAGCTTCAGCAACTTCACTGTATTTACTCAGAAATGTTGCAATATTATTTAAGAGGATGATATTGAGGATGACCTTAATTGTGTAACTTGTAAGTTTGTAATCTTCATGAGCTCATTTTTCCAATTGTAAATTATAAAACTATCAAGTAAGAAAGCATTCACGTTTTAACAGTTGTGTTTCTTGGTGTCTGGTCAGTGTAGCCACATTTTCATTGTGTTTTTTCTTTTCTTTAATATACAAAAATTCCCCTCATCCCCCTCTAACGTGGAGGATCATTTGTTTGTTTTGCCTACTAAATTCCTAGACACTGTATGTGAGCAAGAAAGATTTAGGTGGGATTGTCACTTTTAAAAAACAAAAGACCTTTGTACTTTACAAGATTTTACAAGATTTCTGGCATTTGACTTAAAAAAAATTAACAAGAGCTAGAGGGAAATCGTGCTTTGTTCTCAGCAGTTGCAGGTATTGAACAAGAAGGTTTACCAGAGTCACACAGATGGATGTGTTGGTGAGACATGACTTCTGAAATGTAGAATTAGCTGCTCATTTCAGTAAGAAGAAAGCGCCTGAGCTGACCTTGAAGATCAATTGAAATGAAAGTGTTTAAGAATAATAAATGTTTTAGGAATTAAAGGCAAAACAACTTACTAAAAGTCTTAATTAAGAAGGGGAAAAAAAAATCTAAATAGAAATATCTGTGTGTTCTTCTGACACAGCTAGCACACTGGCCATCACTGTCGTGTAGACAGTAATACCTGGAAACAGTGCTGGTGAGCCCTGGCATCCTTGGTCTAATTCTGTATGTGTGCTCATCCTTAAATTTATTTAAATTAGTTGACTGGTGTAGTTGTATTACTAGGAAACAGTATCTATTAGATAAAGCTTGGTGTAGCTATAGTTTAACCTTTTTTCTTTTTCTTTTTTTTTTTTTAATATTCCATTAACTGCAGAAGAAAAATTGAAACAATCTCTTTTCTCTTACCCTACCGCTGGTAATTTTTTCCTTCCTCCAACTATTCAGCTATTTCCAGTAACAGGTTGACCGCTTCCTTCTTTCTGTTAAAATGATACTCTCTGTCATGCTCATTCAATGCTCCGTTCCCTAGATATACAGATCAGCTGAAGCCACTGGAAAAATAATTGTTTCCCCTTCCAAGTACTCCAACTGGGATGTCACTGGGGGACCAGATTCTACTGTTCTGACAAAAGCATCTGTAGAACAGTCGATGCAGGACCAAAGCCACTTCACTTCTATCTCTTGTTTCTCTGGCACCATCTTCACTGTGTGTAATTCAAAGTCGACTGTTTTAAGAATTCTGTGTAGGAGTAGGAATAAGAGTTTGATTTATATCTATTTTACCTGTGATTAGGTCTCCCATGCTCATTAAAGCTTAGCTGGAAGTCTGTTACTAACGGGTTTGGGAATTGTTGGGGCTGAAATGAGGAATGGGCCCTCTCACGACCATTTTAGTAGCAAATTTCATGTTAATGTTTATAGATTAGACTGCATATTTGTGTTCCCTGTAATTTTATAAGGGCAAGATATAAAAATATAAGTAGATCCCATGTGTGGGAGGAATTTCTGTGTTTTTTCTCAGAAGTTAAACTGCATACGTTAAAACCCTTCTAATTGCAGTATTTTTGAAGCTTTTATATATATGTTTGCAAAACCTATAAACAAATACCACGATTTGAGAGCTAGATGCTTGGTAAGTGAACGCATGTCAGAACCTGCACTCTAGTAGTATATGCAGATTTGTGCTTTGAGGAAAAGAATCGCACTCTGCATTTACAGTGGTTTTGAAAGGGGTTGGGTGGTTTATTTGGTTTGTTTTCTTGTGGGTTTTTTTTTGTTTGTTATATCCTGGACAAAGCAGTTTTATTCCATAATTATGCAGGCTATTGTAGGTGGATGTGAAGCCTGGATTTTATTTGATCTTCAGAAGAAGGAGTGCAGATATTTCTCAGGTTATTTCCATTATTGGCAATAGAGATCCTGTCCTCAGTTCACAGTGAACTCCAAAACCAGTATCAACTTTCAAACAAACTCACCATGGCAGATTACCATGTTGATGTAGGGGCAATCAATATATGTAAAAATTGTTTAGACAGTTTTGCACAGTACTTTCACTAAAAAAGTAGTTTTGTCCTTTCCAAAGTATATAACACCTGTATCTTATATGCAAGTATACCTCATAATGTGTAAATATACCTCATATTGCAAGGCCGTCATGGAGAATGATCTCCAGTGGATTTTGAAAATGCCAGAACTCTGTGTAGCCCCAGTCATTTCACAGTCTAACAGTCACTTGTGCATGAAGTGCTTCTGGATGTATAAAAAGATCTTCAATTGGTCTTTAACTGCATAAAAAGATTTCTTTTACTACAGAACAAGAAATGACTGTTTCATTTTATTTTGAATGTTTGGTACTTTCTGTTTATTTTCAGTGTAATGTCATAGCAGTAACTCTAAGTTAAGCTTTTAAGAGAATGGTGTTCTTCACAAGATTCATGTCATGTATGTTACTAGCCCATCTCCTTTGGTGCCTACAGTCCCATTTCACCTCCACATTAGTAACGCCTTCAGTACCAAACAACGTGCTGGTGAAACGGTAGCTTTTAGGGCTACACAACTTTTTTAGGGCTGTACAACTTTTCTTCTTCAACAGAGAAGACGTTAGTATGAGTCATTTTTAATAACAGTTGACAGAAACCTTCTTGTCACATAGCGAATTGCCAAACCTTAGAACTCCTGTACATCTAACAGCACTGAAATGAATATTTATAATTCTCTCCAGATCAACAGTGACGCCAAATTTTTTCAAGGGCAGCTTATTTATGTGGCTTCTTGTGAGTTGAGCTATATATGTAAGCAATGATTTGCATAGTGTTCTTTTGTCTCTGAACTTTCTTAATTTTAAAACGTAATACTCTGTTTTAGCTGTGTGGTGCAATTTTCTTCAGCAATGATATTTGTCATTCAGCATCGTGTTTGTAAATCCTCCACTGCTAACTCGCTCTCTCGTGCAGGTCAGCAGTGGCTTACTTCATTAATGTCACAGCTACTTTCTTCTGCTTCCCCAAGCATCCTGTTCCTATAAACCAAAGCGCAGTTGAGATACCTGTGCTGTGGGGGAATGTCTCTTTCCTTTCATTACCAAGCTACCCATAAAACAAGACAGGCCAGACATGAAGATTGCTTCATGGAATGGAGGAGGAATGTGGGGGCTGTTTCAGAGTGTTGTTATTCTTCACCAGACCCACAGCATGACATGGAGTAAGTGAGCGTGCATGGCCCTTACGTGATTGTGTGGTGGGGCCAAGTGCAGCAGCCAGTAACCAAATTCTGCTGGCAAAGTCTCCTTGCAGCTTTGAATGGTTTCAGGTATTTACAAAGGTAACAAACCAGGGTACAAAATGCAGGATGGGGAGTTAAGATCCCTCCTCAAATGAAAGTAAGTTTTTTAGAAAAAAATGAAATCACTAGCAGAAGTAAAAGGCAGGTGCCCATCTCATAACCTCAGTAGGAAGACACTTGATATGGGAGAATATAAAAAAGGATATTCACTGAACCGACTAGAATGCAATTCAGCCATAGGTTAAAGAAAGGTCATTTGCTTGCCTTGTTGGCTGGAAAGAGACAGCAGAGTCCTAACATATAATTGTGTTCTGTGACAGTCAAAGGAGCCTTTTGGTGCTTTGGGAAAGGAAAGTGACATTTTTCTTGCTCATGAAAGAAACACAGCTTTGCATTAAATGTGTACTACAGTGCTCCAAATGTAAATAGAATTAACATGAGCAGAATTGTTATCTACACAACGTCCCTGAGGAAAAATGATTCACCAAGACAACAGCACATCCTAATATTAAGGCAGGGATAATGATTCTGATTTTTTTAAATGCAGCCAGTATAGATATGCTGGGGGGTGAGGAGGTGAGCGAGGGACTGAGCAGTGTTTTAGCTGCCGAATGGGGCTAAACCACGACAGTAGGTAAGCCTTTAGACATAAAGCTAGCGAATATTCTCATTCTCCAGTGCCAGCACAACCTGCACTGTCTTTGTGGCATGCTGAAAAAAAATGGTACAATCAATTTGCGAAAACTGTAAGGTTGTGGATGGAGATCTTATGTTAAGTTAATCTCTGCCATGAAGGTTCCCACAGACTGATAAAAATGGCCAGATGCATAATATTACTTCCAGTTTGCACTACAGAAGACTCTTGGTACTTGCAGGAGAAGTTTCTAGCAAACATCCATTACAAAGGATTCTCTATTGAAATGAGAACAAAGGTTCTGCTAGAAAGATCTCTGAGGATTCAGACGTACCTTTTCATAGGTGACATGCTGATACAAGGCAGTTCTCGAGGGGTTCCATCAAGGCATAAATCAGCAGTAATTTCAACTCTGCAAGATCATAGCACTATCATGAACAGAAAGAAAATCAATCTGACACCAGCTCAAATAATAGCAGTTCTGGGAGTCACAGTATATAGTACAAGTCCATTGGGAGGGTCTGCTTGTCAGAACAATGGCACTTGAAGACACGGAATACTTTGACAGACATCAAAGCAAGAAGAAAAGGAACTGTAAGATCAGTTCTCAGGCACGATGGTGTTGGGCACGCAAATAGCAACCTGAGTGATACTTCAAATGAAGGTGATGCAGATGTTGGGCTTGTGGTCAGGCAGTAGTCAGATCTTCTTGCACAAAGTACTTCAAATGCCTGAAAAACTTTTAAAGTTTTAACTTAGTAGGTGATGTCAGAACTGCATAATAATTGATGGCATTTCTTCCTAGAGTTAGAAGAGCAAAAGTTAAGAAAATGAAGTATTTAGGAAAAGATTGAAAAGTTAACTTCCTATGTGGAGTGAATAATAGTGGCTTCATAAAAGTTCTTACATGCTGCTGTGATAACTTGTTGGTATATCTGTATACTTGCAAGACATTAAACTATAGATCATACGTCTACTATAAGTGCACCAATGCTTTGAGCCTCTACTACAAATAAACATGTTGCTGGATCAATGCTGCTTCTAAAAGTCCTAGAAGCTCTAATGTAGCAAAAATAAATGACCCCCAAAAGGTTATCAGTCTAAATATGAAGAAAGCACAGCAAAGCTGAGGAGTAGACAAATAGTAGAGAGATTTTGATAATATTTAAGATTACATGTCCCATTAGCAATATTCAACTGGAGATGGTGAGGGGTGTTAGCATTTTGTTTCAGAGATTTTTGTTAGGTGGGGTTTTTTGGTTTTGCCAGTGGAAAAGAAAAATACTAAGGCCTCCTGAGATCTACCACAAAATCTTGTGGGATCTTTCTTAGAGAGGAAGAATGCAAACTTAAGAATAATGTGGGGGTGGGCGGGTTGGTGGGGGAATAATCTACCAGGAAAATTCCCTTTTTGTGACCTTGTTCACTGTGATGTCAACTCATTGAATCTTTTGTCTCATCAAGTGTGATGGTACTTGGACTTTTCTTATGCTGTTCTTATGCTTTGACAGTCCATAAATACTCTGGTGAGTAAGCTGAGTTTGTTCAATGAAGACTTTGTCCTTTATTATAATTAGAAACAGGAAAAGTGAAAATGTAGACAAGAATGTCAGGTGAATGTTTTTAAATGCTATTGCCAAGGCATCCTAGTATCAGTGACAGTCTGATACTTGAGCTGCTTTTTAGCTGTTCTGTGGTATTGATGTGTTGTAAATTATTCTCATGTGCTAGCCTTATTGTGCTACAAGATTTAAATTGGTATCTCAAAAAGTTCATAATATCTAAATGGAACATGTTATTTTCAATTTCTGTAATCTCTGAGCTACTAAATTGGATTTTAAAAATTACATTGTTGCTAATTAGGTCTTACTGGGTCTTCTTAATTAAGCACACAGTTGGAAAAGAGACATAGCAATAATTATCTCAATTTGATGGCTGTACAATTTGCATTATCAACAAATAGCCAAAGCATGATTCAGTTTTCTTGTCAAATATAAATGAATGCAATACTTGCTACATGTCGATGTATTTTAAAACAGCAAACCTTCCAAAGGCCAATACCTGCTTATTCCTAGATGAAATTAAGATCCCATTTTTCCTACCAGCATATACATAAGTATGTGTATGCCTCACTGTTGTATTATATTGTTAGATAAATGATAGCACTTACATAGCGTGTGTATATAAAAAAAAAAGTTTTGATATTGTTTACCTTTTTAATTCAAAAGAGCTCTAATATTAAACTGTATTTTCATAGAACTTGGTTATTAAGTAGAGTCTCCTAATATTAGATTTTTACAATGCAAAATTATGCTTTTGACAGAATTTTTCGAATTTAAAATCAAATGTTCGTAACAGGAGTTATTCTGCAATATAATCAGGAATTGTATTTTCTAAATTACAGTTTTTCAGAAAGACTTAGAGTTCAGGAGATATTCTGGACCTGTCCAGGTTGTATCACCCCAAACCACGGACATACTTACATACTTTGTCCCATAGCAGCAGAGCTTGATCTTTTGTCCTTGAACATGCATTGCTTATCCTCACTAACATCAAATGGTGGGTTTCCAAAATAAAACGTTAGGAAGTTCTGTGATTTTTACAGTCAGTGGCAATTCTCCAAGTAAAGTGAAGGGCACGTGTTGGCCAAGAATTCTGTATCACAGTTGAGTAGCTGACATAACGTATGTTTTTCAGTTCACTTTCAGTCTTGCCATATGCCACAAAATACTGCAACAACCTGACTTTCTTCACAATTTTGTTCTGCAGGGTTTTCTTCCTGACATAAAATGAGAAACATTTTGAATTCTTTGTTAACATAGAAATAAATTAGACTTCTACTAATTTTGAATGAAGGTCATTAAATGTGAAAAGGAACCGTATTCCACTTGCATCTATCACCATGACAGATAGAAACGTATGGGCAAGTGTAATCCATCTGTAAATTAAAACAGCACATCTTCTAGGGAGTGTGTTAAACCCATGGTATGGCCCTGAAAACTGCGTTTTGCATTTACGTACCCGATTTAGAAAGATCTGTAAAAACCCATATTCTCATATTATTTTCTTTTATCTGTGCATGTGTTCTCAAGAGGTAGGATGTAGTCCACTTGCAGGAATAACACAGTGTCTCAGTATTTCACAATATCTCACTCATATACAGAGAAATACTGAGCGTGTCATACGTAGTGATCCTTCATTGTGTTGTCTTCAAACATCTTTTGATGTGCTGATGTTTTATGATCCACAGGAAAAGTCCATGTGAATTTTGGTTGCTTCTTTAAAAAAAAAAAAAAAAAAAATCAGTTTTTTCAGTCAGTCTTCTAGGAATTGCTTACAATTACTCCTTGTTGATTTTAGTATGACTTTTTCCCTTCCAGTGAAAGTTTTATGTGCTTCATCCCGCAGACTTAAGCAGGCTTTCCATATTTCTTCATATTGCTATCTAATTCCATGCATTATCTAAAAACAAAATTTATTCCTGCTCCACTGCTGGTTGACTGTTTTAGCTGCTATCTTTCCTGCTGCATATAACTGTTCAGTAAAGCAGAGGACTTCAGGATGACATAAGGACTTCCTTTGTTTGTAAAATCTAAACAAATATTTGAGGGATAGAGTTTTGAAGGTATGTACAAGGTCAGAATATGTTTTCTGGTGGTTTTGTTTTTTTGGTTCCCCCCCCCCGCCCTTGGTACTGCATTTCTCAAAGGTTTAAATCAAGAGAGTTTGCTTTGTTTTGTCTTTCATATTTTGCAGTTTTGTATCTGAGAAAAGACTTGGAGAATAAAGGTAGTATTCTTTTTGCCTTCAGCAATCCAGAGCTGAAATACCTGCTTAGTAGTTCATTTTCAGAAACCACTGGTCTGAAAAGGTAATAAGCAAATGGTATCTTTCAGATAAGGGTATATATTGAAAGAAAAGAAATATAAGAGAGAATTGAGCAAATGTGGAGCTGGGGTTTGTAGTTCATTGAACGAGCCTCTGAGAATGAAAAATGGAATTACAGGAGGCTGCCTTCTGAAATTAGCATCTGAATATGTGCAGACAAGGACTCTTTCCTAGTTATGTTTTAGCATCATAACTGCAATCGCATTTTAATTCTATGTGGTTTGGAATATCTGCATATTGGAAATAATGCTTAGTTGAGGCCAAAAAAGATTACAGTTCTTCATGTTTTTTACTCTTGTATGCTTCCGGAAGACCCTGCCCAGCTAACGTGTTAGTCATTATCCTCTGTGCCCTGACTTCTCTAAACAAGTCTGAACTTACTGGTAACCAACTGGGTATGCCACCAGTGATTTGATGGGGTTGATGGCTGGTAATCATTATGGAAATTTGCTCATTAAATGGGCTCCCTCATCAGAGCAGCTTGATAAGTATTTATACAAAGCACTATTGAAGTAACGTGCTCTCTGTGGCATCACTGTGTTTGACTACAGAGCCTCTATGCAGTATAAATGCGTGTAGTGAATTTTCTTATGAAATACTTATTGATTAGCGCGTGCACTGCAAACAGCCTCATCACAGGCTTTCTCATAAGCCACAGTTTTTGTGACTTTATTGTGCTTCAGAACAAGTAGTATTCTGATCTAAGCAGAACATGAAAGTCAGGTGGTTGATGTAAAGAGGGTTTTGATGCAAGTGAAATGTGAAAATAGTTTCTAGTAACACATACAACACATTTACAAAACTGCGTAAATAGTACATTAAAAATATAAATCTGTATACATATCTATATTAATTCCATTACTTAAAAGGTAGTGTTTTCCCATCTAATAGAGCTTTTTGACTTTTTTTTAATTTGCGAGTGTTTCATTGTGAATTTAAATTAGTTGTATATTCTTCTACAAATCTAACTGTATACGGTATCTGTTTTAAAGTAAGGTTGAGAATTACTTCCTATTCAGTGCCTAAATAGATATTTCATATATTTATGTGTTTGTATCTATGATAAACATATCATTTATGTATTTTATAATATTGTTATAGTTAAATATTTTGTGAACCCTTTCAGTGACAGAACAGTGATGGAAAGGTCAAAAAAGTGCTATTCTTTCTAAGGAGGAGAGCATTAAGACACTTATACAAAGGTCACTTACAGGAACTATAAGCTTTTATTAGACTTCATCATTTTGCTGACACGGTCGACTTGCTATTGATTGGCTGGGTATTTTGTTTAGTTACTTGAAGGCCAGTTATTTGAAGAAACCTGTGTAAACATCTAAGCAATATTCTTTATACTCCTGCGCTATTCCAGCATTTTGGATTGTTTATTGTGTTGTCTTTTTACAAACAAAAGATAAAATAAGGTTAAAGTATTTGATTGCCAGTATTTAAATTCAAGTTGTCATGACATACCATCCTTCATTAAATTTGAGTGAATCTTTTACTCTGGCAAAGCTTGAAGATTTGATCTGGTTTTTATCATGTGTTCCTGATTCATAAAAGCATTTTTTGTTGAAAAATTTTATAAAGTATTTTTTCAGTTCAGATGATTTATCACCTGCTTTTCCTATCAGGCCAGGTAGCTGTGGTTTTATGAGACGTTAAAACCCCAAGCAAAAATAAAGGAAGCACAAGTTCAGTCCATCTGTGGAAGGCAGTCTAAGTTTACAGTGACATTTGAAGCCCCGGTGCTGCATCTCCAGCCCTTATGCGAGCCATTAGGGCAACTTGGTTTTGATGGCTTTGGTAAAATTGGGATAGGGTGGGAAGGGAAGAGTTAGCCAGGTGAGCGGAAGACTTCCTTCCGGTGGTGAATGAGTAGGCAATTTGGGATCTGTCTGCATTATACCTCTGTCTGCATCTTTCCACCATAAAGGGTGTAAAACTTCATATGAAGTCTTTTTGGTCTCGTGTAACATGCACTGAAGACAGCCAGTATTACAGCTTGGGGCTTAAGTGGCTTGGTGGACAGGGTTACGCTAAGAAAAGCTGAGCTGTGGCTTTGCACTCGCGTGCCAGGCGTTTGCAGCCCTGCAGCTGGAAATGTGGTCAGGTGTACAATGGCGGGAGACATTAGTAGTTCTCAAACGGGGGCAATGTGGTGCTAAGGTTGTGTTGTTCATAAGCTGGTCATGTTTTTTTTAATTATTCTTGCCCTTATATAATAAGGAATAATAAAATTACAGCTTTTAAGGGGATATTTTGTGGATATCTATCTATTAATTTAGATTTGAGAAAATGCATATCCTTACACATGAGAAGATAGCGTGTATGAAAGTAACAGAGTGAAAGAGAAGACCTGGAACATGAAATGAATCTAGTATGAATTGCTTACATTAAATTATTTGGTCTATCTCCTGCCTTGGTTAACATCATTAAATGTATTTCTGTTACAAACTGTTCTCAACAAAAAGTGAAGGCTTTGGTTATTAAACCTTGTTTTAAAAGAATAAAAATAAGTCTTTGTTAAGTAGTTGGTTTTCAAGTTTTACAGGTCTTTGTGCATCCTAATAAATCTGTGTTACTTGTTTAAAAAAAAAAAAAAAGTCAATATTGAAACCTCCCACAAAATAGATGCACAGCAGTTATCTTTGAGGAGGAACTTCTGTGTATTTTTTTCCCTGTGAGTCAAGGTCCATAAGTATACTACTAATTTTTCCAGTAATGAGATGGATTTGTTGGGTTCATTGTTTTGCGCTTTTGAAAGTAGGATGTACCGCGTGCGCCTGAGGCTGCTTGTACTTGTTGCCATCATGGCAAAACTTATTTCATGTCTACTACATCTTCTTAGTAGAGGCCCTTAATTTCTCCTCGTTTTCCTCTGGCTTCTGTAGTATCATTTCC
Organism: Chlamydotis macqueenii; assembly: GCF_036417535.1. NCBI lineage: Eukaryota > Metazoa > Chordata > Aves > Otidiformes > Otididae > Chlamydotis > Chlamydotis macqueenii. The sequence continues at coordinate 5,647,644 of NC_141566.1, forward strand.
ATTTGTTCTGTCAGACAGGATATATAGAAAGGCTTTTTTCCTGTCAGTAACCATTTCTACAGAGTCATCAGGTAATCTTTTAAGCCAGCCTTGAGCTTGTAAGACTACTAAAGCAAGTCATAAAATAAGTACTGAACTTGTTAGACAATAATAGGCAATGTTGGCAAATAACAGTAAAATATTTAGGCAAATAGCTTTTGAGAAGCAAATAGTGCTTGTTAGTAACTTGTCTGAAGAAGCATCTCAACACCAACTTGATAGCACTGTATCCTTTGAAAGCACAAGAACTTGTTTTCATTGCGGAAGCCCCATGACACGCTTATCAGCCAGCCTTGGTCTCTGGTGAACTGGCAGCTCCTCAGTTTGTCTTTTTAGTTCTCTCTCTATTGAAGAGTTTGTTTTATTGACTTGAGCACTTTCAAACACACTTTGTTGAGTAGGATATGTGAACTCCTTCCCGCCCCCCCCCCCCGCCCCAATGGTAGAGCACTTTAAAAAGGTGCTATTTGATATTCCATTTCACGTTAAATAATTGGATGAAACTCCCTGAGATTTTGTATTTTAAGAAAAAAAAAACCTGTCTTGAACCTCTTTCTCTAGATGGCATCCTGAATCATGGAGAAGGGAAGGCTCGCACTTCACAGTGCTACTTCTACCATGGTGGTCCCTTCCTGCCATCCCTCCAAGGGTTCTGCGGGCCTGGATTTTCTTCTTCTGTTACTGTGTTAGAAGCCTCATTCCCTGTAATTTACAGCAAAATACTTCAAAAGAGTGAACTTTCTGGTTTCTAGGCTTTATATTTTAAAAGATTAAAAATGTTATTTTCAGTTAAGATGAGTGTGCATCCCTTTAGAGAAACAGTAACTATTCCATCTTAGCTTTAATACCAAATATAAGGTTATGTAACGTATTTTATGCCTAAAGTAGAGTTATTGCTTGGTGTAATGGGCTAGGGCTTAAGATTTGTAGGTTTTGGGTTTTTTCTTTTCAAGTTGTTATTTTAATTGTATTTTTAGAAAGTAGAACAGTAAAATAAGACCTATTCAAGTTCTTTCCTGGATTATAGTGATATTAATACAATTTAAGTGGTTTATAGCAACTAAAAATAAAATTAGGCCTTTGTGAGCTAAATTTATATATGATATCTGAAATGGATTATTGTGTTGGTTTTTTTTTTCCAGGACTATTTCCTTCAGGAGTTCCAGTTGCTTGTTTTCATGACTTTGAGCTTATTTAATCAGAGATGGAGCAGATGGACTGCAAACCCTACCAGCCACTCTCAAAAGTTAAGCATGAAGTGGATCTAACTTACACGAGTTCTTCAGATGAAAGTGAAGATGGGGGAAAGCAAAGGCAATCTTATGACTCAAGAGAAACTCTGAATGAGTATAGCCAAGAGCTAAGACTTAATTACAACAGTCATAGCAGAAAAAGAAAAAACATTGACCAGTCCACACAAGGTAAATTGTTTATTTTATCTACTGATTATGGTTATTAATTTCCTATTCCTTACTATGAAACAATATCATCAGTTCAGCAGACAAGCAAACATTTTGTTTTCAAAGGCTTGTAAGTGATGACTCACTTCTTACCTATTTTTAACCAAACCATAATTTCAAACTTGTAGCAAATATTTTTTGAAGTAAAATTTCTTTTCTAGTGGGATGCACTGTCTGTTATTCCAGAGACCATCACATGATAGCTATAGATAAATGTTTCTTTAGTAGTAGCTACTCTTTTTACTAATGTTGACTGATTAATTATTTACTACCTTTGCATATGTTGTGCACATTTTGGTATAAAATCAACATGGAGGTTGTACGCTGTCTCTGCATGTGCTTACAAAGCCTATGAATGAATTCAAATACAACAATCCTCTTAAGAAAAAATTCTAATAATGTAAATAACCAAATCATTTAAAAACTGAAGATAATTGATGTACTGTAAGAAAAAAGCCAAAAGTTAAGTTTATATTAGTATATTATTATTTAATATATACTGCTTGCTTTATTGTGTAATTGACATAAATGTGTTTTTAAAAACATATACTCGGGTACTGGTTTGTGAGGATAGAGTTGAGCTTTGCTTGTTGCACTAGAAATTATAGTTTTCTCCTGTGACAAATTCAGTTTGGTATAACTGAGTTAGTAATTGCACTGTTAAGTGTATCTGTTTGGCTTCCTAGGAATTCATCCCTCTATATTTCTAGGGATTTACATCATACAGTTTTCCTCTGCTGCACATTGAACATAAATGTATGGCCTGGCAAGAAACAGATTTGAAGTACAAAACTGATTGAGCTCAATAGTCAAACAAGAGCAAAAATGTTTGTAAAGCTGAGTGTAAAATTTCAGGCTTCAGCTGGAATTTGATTTGATTACATGTCTGTTGTGTTTTTTCCAAAAGGACATGGGGTTTTACAGTACGGGGCCTGGAGGTTGGAGAGTTCTTGGTGATTCTTGGTAGTTGCTTAGTCAGTACCAGAAAAAAAATCAGGTTCAATTTTGGACTCTGAATCTGGTATGAATCCATAAAACTGTAGATGAAATTTGGTTTAAATCCATTCTTCTCTAAATTTCCTCATCAGAATCTTTAACAAAGTTTTTCTCATGTTTGACACATCTTTAGAATGTAAAAAAAAAAAACCAAAAAAAAACCCAAACAAAACCCCACAGCGCTGCTTTTCAAATAAGATTGTTCTGTAAGAAGAGCACTGTACCATGCCATTGCTTAAGACTGTTGCATAAAAAAATTCTACATATTAAAGCTAAAGCAACATCCATAGTTGTATCCCCAGGTAGTGACATAATATTCTGCTCTAGCTACAACTGAATAGTATGCTGTACTTAATGTGATGAATGAATGGATGCACAATGAGGATAAAATCCATGAACTTCATCCATGAAAAGCGTTGAGAATAGATGAGAAAACTGACACATAGTAACAGTCATGAATAAAGAGGTAATGATGAAGGGTGAGATAGCAATCAAACGACCTCTGATGATGGCATGTGAGAAGAAAATTGTTTCAGAATAAAAAAAAATTAATGAAAGCTTATAACAGGAATAAGTGTAGGGGTATCTGTACTGATCTAGTTAATTTTGTGAAAAGAATCACCAATTTAGATGTTTATAGAAACTAGAAGAATTTTTATTGTCTACATGGTAGGTTATATAAACTAGAGTGGGCAGTGATCTAAATTTCATAAATAGCTTCAGAGTAAAATGTAATTTGTTGCTCAAAATACTGCTATATCTCAGCGATTTCTGTGAAGTTTTTTGTTGTGAGCAGTTTGAGTATTGTTACTATCAATATTGAGGATTTATTTCTATGAAAATTTCAATTGAAAACTGAGATTATGTAAAATTATGTGCGAGTATTTGTGTTTACATATATAGATAATCTGTATAAATCTTAACTCTACAAGGTATGAATTCAAAGAAAACGTTTTCAGAATTCTCGAATATATCCTACTTTTTTTTTTTTTTTTGAAAGGCTACATGATCTTACAAATTACAGAAAATTTTGGTTTAAAGATTGGAAAGAATACCCAAATATAGGATACTTCTTCAATGTTTTTGTACTTCTTACAATTCCTGAAATTCCTCAAATCTTACTTTTCAAAGAGGATTGATTTATTGGTTGGTTTTCCCATGTCTTATAGGTAGAAATATGAAAGAAAAAAAAACCCCAGTAGGTGCAGAATTAATCTGTTCATTAAGCAATGATTTCTAGGTATTATTCTTGACGTGTAGTACTGATGTCCTTCATGGAGAGTCCAGTGCAAGATAAATTGCGTCTCTGGAGTACTTTGCGTCAGAAACTCGTAGTTATCTGGCAATTCCAGATTTAACAAATAACACTACAGACTGTTTTGAGCTGAGTTGTTTTACTGGCTTAACAAATCCAAATAAGCAGAAAACTCTCTTGACAAAGTCATTGACTCCTGAAGAGTCAGTGCTGATTGCATAATGTGTTCATCTTAAAATGCATTCTCTTAGTCACTGGAATGTTCAAGCTCCTGTTTATCTGAAGATATGTAAATCTGCAGTATCTCCTCCTGGCAAGAAGATCTTGTCAAGTAAGTTCCTGACAGATCCAGGATCATATAATTTGGGGACATTGGCAAACATAGTAAATTAATTTTTGGAAGAATTTGTAAACACAGGGTTCTGTACTTTAAAGAGATTGGGTAGAATTGACAGATGTCATCAGAAATATTGTTCTTGCTAGGAAACTCATTGATGGGCCTGGCTGCCAGGAAAAAAGTTCTTGTAATTCTACCACACATAGATTGCATTTCTAGCTTATTTGTGACATGCTTCTATGATTAGAACTGTTTTCTTCTATAGTTTTCTCTCTATCCACCACAGTAAATATGAAAGGAGCTGCACTCTACAAATGCTGGTAGTACAAAAAAGCTTTATGACTTTTAGGTTAATTATAGATTTCTAGAAAACACTGGTTTAAAGAAATGAATTCCTGATAGGATAAGCATCTGGAATTGAGTCGCTGGCACGATAAAGTTTATTGATCATTAACAATATGAGCATGTGGTGGTAAATTTCTGGTTAGAAAAACGTGCAGTTCCTGGCAAGATAAATATATTGAACTGCATTATGGGCAAGGCAAACTGGAGTTATTCCTAGCATGAGGATCCAACAGCAAATATTTTCTGGTAAATCTATGGGAAAAAAAAAATCAACATTACTAGTATTCTAAGAAATTACTTTTTAGATTGCTTCACAAAGAATTGATTTTTTTCTGCTTTAGCCCAAGAAGTAAGGAAAATTATTTTGTAAGACAAAAGGTGAAGATTGGTGACATATTAAATATTTTGTAGGGAAGGCATATAAAATTGTCTTCAAGAGCAGCAGGTAAACAGATTAAGCTAAGCCTTCAAAATCTTCCTTGAATAAACTCCATTGGGCCAGGGTCACAACGTGAGAAAGTGGTGCTCTTCCACCTAAGCCCATTTCTGTTTCATCCTTGATTTTTTTTATTTTTTTTTTTTTAAGATTACTGCTGTTGCCATCCAGTTCTCATTTCTGCGCTTCATTGCATTCTAGCTCTGGTGAGGATACATAGGCAATAGAAAAGTTCCAGTGCTGAAAAGCACTTTTCTCCTCTTAAAAAGGAAAAACTACATGTAGGCTGCAGAAATTGGCAGTCTGTTTTGCCGTGCTTTTAAGGTTCAACAAATTTAAGCTGACCAGGAAGAAAGAATTAAACACATGCAACTCTTAAGATCATATGACCAGTCAAAACCAGTTTTATTTATCATCAGAGGCATAAATATAAGGCGTGCTGACAAGCATAGGTAGGAAATTGTTCTGTCAGGAAAATGTCATGGTGTTTTTTAGTCATCTGTGAAGCAGCAAAAGCTTTTTACGTAATCGCCATATTCTCCTCTGATTTCAGAATTATGTAAATCCATTCAGGGCAGCAGATCTGCTTTGTGTCTGTACCAGCGCCATGGAGAGTTGAATTCGGGCAGCATATAACGTGTGCTCTGTGTTTCAATTACTTTATTTTTAAAAAACAGCTAAAGGTAAATAAGCCAATCTTTATTGGCCTATCCCCTTAATGTTATAGATAAGATGAGAATAATGCTCTAACATACTACAAGTTTGTGGTCTTGTGAACCCTCCTGGGGGAAATTGGTGCCCGCGGAGTCGCTGTGATTTTCATCATTTTGGTAGAGAATAGGAGCACTTCTCTGGGTGAATGTAGAACTCTGTGCTTTTAAACTTCCACAAAGAGCAGTGAGAGCATCCCCAAACTTTAGTTGATATTAAGAAGGTGGAGTTCAAGTACTATCAGTGTAACCTGGTGGTCAATGGAATGGGGGAGGAAGGTTCAATAGAGCTCTTACCTGCCAGTTGCATATTTTGGAGCCCTTGCCATTAGTATTCCTATCATAAAGACTATCACAATAAAGAATATTATAATGGCTGTTTATTGAACTGTAAACAGAACATGGTAAAATGCGGGGTTTTTTTATGTTTGGAACTGGAGGGAAGATTATTAGTTTTGAAAAAGACAAGGAAAAACGTAAAATGAAAAGGAAAAGTCTTTCTTAAAAAAACTACTGGTATGTAGGCTTTTAGAAGTGTGTGGTTTTGAACTCTTCAGCTGGGTAGTTATTTACTTCTCTTGTTCCCAGTGTTTTCTTTATGATGAGATTTCTGAGTTAATGAAGGATGGGATTTTTTTTTTTTTTTAACCTTTAAGCTGCATAATTTGTTTAGAGCTGTGTATTGAGTTGTTGTGGAACGTGATTGTAGCACAGTGGAATGAAGCATTCCTGAGTTGTGGAAGAGGAAGGTAGGAACAGGCTGATTACAAAAGAAACACATCATTTTTGCAAGCACTTTTCCTGGAATTCTGTAATTTAACAAAGAAAATACAAAAATAACATACTTCTGGTAACATACTGGATAGGGTTTGTATCAAAAATGTTGAGGCATTTTGTATTACTGAAGTCTTTTTTTCGCTTGTCTGCAAATGCCAAACATTTAAATTTTAGACTTTTAATATTGTATACAACACTATTTTGCTAATTTTAGAAAATCTTCTGAGAACTTAATTTAAGCACGTTTTGTACTTGCATCCTTTAGAGCAGGGACTTGCAGCACGATGAAGTGGTGTCTCCATAAGGGCACTCGATCTGTCCCTCGTACTGTCTCACGAAAGGGTCTCAGCTTTCAGTAGAGGGTGATTCAAAGGTCCTTCAGATTTCTGGACTGTATGCTAGCAGAAGGAAGCGATAGCTAATAACCTCCATCTCCTGCTGCTGTATTTTACACCATCTGGTCTGAGTGTTTATGAGCTTCACGTTGTCCAAAAAAAAATTACATATGAGGCAGAGTAAAACACTCCACGCTCCTAAAGCTTTAGTGCTTTGTCTCCTCCTGTATTCCCTTGCAGAAATAGGGATTGCTGGTGTGCTGTGCTGTGCTTTGTTTGGCTAGTTGTCTTCTAATCACGGTGATGTTACTGTCTCCCAGCGAAAAACAGTGCGTTGAGCAGGTCCCTGCGGCTTCCTGGACTGCAGCCTTCTCCTCTGCGTGGGGAGTATCTGCAAACTCCGAGGAAGGGAAAGGCTGCACTTAGATTCAGACCCCTCTGGATATTCTTTCTTGATTTGCCAAGTAATTGGAAATTTCTCTCCTTGGAATAACTGGGGTGAGGAAAATGTACGTTTGTGGCTTCGTTTAAAATCTCACAGAGGGAATGCTTTTCCTTTTCCTCATCAAATCAAGGATACGAGCAAGCTGGATGTGCAGGGACTCTTTTCCCACTAGGCTGAAGTGGGTGCTCCTTGCCTACATCACAACTATGTTACAGAAGCTTCTTCCCTGCTGTCACCATTCCTGTAATGCTGCTTCCAATCTTACAGTATCTGCCATCATCTCAGTGAAAAAAAATGCCTTGTATGATCAAAAATAGTTTCATTCTCATAAATAATTCCTTTGATTTAAAAAGTGAATATCCAAGAGGGGAAAAGTGAGGAAAAAAAACTACTGAAAAAGGAAATAAATTAGAGAAGGATCACAGTGCATTTCCAATCCCCTGCTAACAAATCTTAGCTAAGAAATTAAAAAAAAAAAAGTATTCTCCAAATGTTACACAGCCTTAACAATCCGTTTGTTGGTATACAGATACAAGTGACAGTCCTGATTCCTGGTCTCTTCTCTGAATCACCGACTTTCTATGGTGCAAAATGCCAGAAATAGTAGAAATAAAGATCAGAAGGGGAGAGTAACCCAGCCAGTGTAACAGAAATCGAGATACAGAAATCCTTTCAGTAACCTGTGCCCAATATTAATGGAATATTTACAGCAGCGGCTTAAACTTCAGAATTAATATGTTTTGGAATTCTGTTTGCAAAGCCTGACATTGTTATCTATAAAATGTTCTTGCTGTATTAATAGAGCCTCTTCCTATAACACTGAAAATCTGTCTTAAGTTAAAACCAAGATGTGAACAAACATCAAGACAGAGTGGCAAAGCGAATGTTGCGTGGAAACATGGGAACAAGTGAAGGGCTCTGCACTTGTCTTGCAAACCATGCGTCCTCTTGCTGTGTCTTTTACGTCACTCTTTTTACAACAAAGAACAACTGTCTTATTTTCTGGGACTAGAAATCTGGTTTGCTTATCTTCATTTATAGAGCAGATGCTGAAACAAAATAATGTTTCTTCCCAGGGTTTCTCAATTATGTATCTGTCAGAAGATGTTGTACCTCCCGAAATAAGGAACTGTCAAGAAGTAGCTCAGATGACATTGCCGCGTATCTGGATAAACAGCAGGGTGGGTGTATCCGAACTCATTTAGAGCTTGAATTAATTTTGCTTTTGAGAATCAGACTCAAATACTTCTCAACGTAGTTCTATAGATATTTATGTGAAGTAAATTGTGAATGTGATTTAAAATCTACGGTTCTCCTTTCAAAGTTTCTGTTTTATTGGAAGCTGCTCAAACATCAGTTTCCCGCTGACTGTCACTCATTAGGAATGCTTTGGAAGCAGATGAAGTATCTTTAGCTCAGATGGAAAAAACAGCATGGAAGGAATAAAGTAATGTTTAACACCAGCAGACTGATTCTTTCACCACCACCCCCCCGCCCCAAACACCATTTATATAACAAAACAGTGAATACTGAGTAAGGTTGATACAGTCATTTCAGGAAAAACAGTTTGAGGACCTAAAAAAGTCACGTATCAAAATATAAACAGTTGCTGTGCAAAACACCAAGATATTGAAAATTCAAATGATAATATTAGCATTGTGACTAATGAGATGTAAATGTTAAATTTCGTAAAATTTTTGAAAAATTAACTATGTTTTACTCAGTATTAATGTACTGGAATTCATAACAGCTACAGAAGTTGCATCTGTAGGAAAGAATGTTAGCAGCTGGACTGTCGTAAATATTGTCCTTAGAAATAGGCTATTGCAGAAGTCCTAGTGTGTTTTTTTTCTGATAACTGAAACCAGTAGTATCTGAAAAGCTAGATTCAGTGTTGCCACTGACTTAATTGACGTAAGGTGCTTAGTTTCACACAGGATTTCTGAACTGCCAAGAAAAACCCAATCGTGTAGGCCAGAATTGATGCCATGCTTTACAGACAATGGAGGGCTGTAGGGGAACTGTTTTTAGCTAAAGAGAAGCAGCATCAGGTTATGATGCTCATGGCCCCTGGAAGTGCGACAAGTTTTTCTTTGAGAGTGAAGTGCCAAACCCACCCTTCCTGCGTACCTGGGAGTGGAGAAGGATCTGGACCTCCCTGCCGTTAGCACGTTTTTAACACAGAGGTGCAGTGTGAACTGCGTAGAGCTCTCCTTGCAAAGGAACTAAATGGAAGGTGCTGTATTTCATGGTTCAGCCACTGTTTGTATCGCTTTACTCCTAAGGCACTTTTTCTGGAACTAAAATAACAAAGAAGAATGAATCAACTTTCAAAACCTAGAAATGCTCAAGGTTATTCCACTTTTCTGTCGATGGCATTTCTAAACATCACAAAGCACGCAAAATTGGACCACGTGAACTTGGCTCCTGCTGCCTTTTGGATAAGCAGCGAGGCAATAGAAGTGGCCTGCTAGAATGAGTGGAGTGTAATCAATCTGCGCGCTTACAAAAATAGGTAGTGTTTGCTGCTGGGAGGCTGCCATAGAAGAAAAATTTGTGTAATCTTAAACACGGAGAAAAATTGATTCATGAACTGTTCTACAAAACTTCTGTTAATGAAATTGATTTCAGTTAAGCTAACTGAGGTTAATCTGTTTTTATTTTTATCTATTTTTAAATTTATTTGAATATTAATTATCCCACTGAATGTACAGTTCTTTATTCACTGGGTTTGCCACACTCTATCTCACTGATTCATACATAATTTAAGATTATTTCAATTGAAACAAATTAAGATGTGTTGGTCTTAAAGTGACCTAAGTAAGGGAATAAATGACCAAATGTGATTAAACTACTTGATTTATCAGAGGGCTTTATTTAAGCTTTCTAACAGTTATCCAATATTGATGGTTTTGGCTACCTGGTACAGATGTACAGTTCCTGTGGACAACCATATAAGCAGCAAAATATTTGCCAGAAATTCTTAGGAGTCCCTTGCGTCAAAATATCTTAATAGGATGAAAGTGGGTGGTGTTTAGACATACATAAAAATTCGGGTTCCTCTTCATTCTAAATTATAGAGCAAAGATTATTCAGATATGATTTTCTTAACAGCATAATGTAATAAAATGTATCCTAGAACTAGATTTTTGTTATGTATAAAAGTTACAGAAATGAACATGCAGTTAACTTAGTGAGTGATCATTTATAAGGATGTTAAATTCTTAAGTCTATTAGTCATAATTTTTTCTAAGTCTTAAAAATGGAAGCTCACTTGTGCTTTCACTGATTAAGTAGAAGAGGCTTGCATGATTTGCTTCAGCATTGTTAAAGAGAAGTAAATAATAAAAGTGAGCATTTATGATAACTAGGAACACAACAACACTAGTGCAGAAAATACGTAGTTTTCTTTTCTCAGATGTCTTTTTGTGGCGTGTGGAATATACACGTGCTTTTCTTAGGGATGAAAGTTTTTAAATTCTGATGAAAGAGCAACTCCAAATACTGTTAAAACATTGGCTCTCAATTCCATTTGAACATATAAAACTTTTTCCTTCTTTTCAAACTCTTGCATGAAATTACTGATGTCTGCTAGCTTAATCTCTTTATTTCACCATCTAGTGAAGAAAAGCAATTCTGTAACTTCTTATGCTGCTGTAACCAAGATAATAGAACTTTCTAAATTTTACTGTAAAAATCCTATCAGGACACTGATTATGTGGTCTTCTGTAGTATAATTTTGGGACATACTTTTATTTCGTCATAGTAATGAAATTAAAGAAATTGATTGTTACATAATAATTTTTAGTAGAAATCAAAGTATTATGAATTGTCCTACATAAAATTAGTTACTCTGTTCAGCTGGAGGCAGGAATGAATTTTGAAATTTCTCTTTAATGTTTTCCTTTTGTTATTTCTCTAGGATTTTTAATGTTCATTACTACAAATGTGTGTATAAATACAGAAGGTTATGTGTGTAGTATTGATATAGTACAATATGACTTCTGCCTGCATTACTTTGAGGTGGAATCTTGCACCCCGCCCTGCTTAATCCATAAAAATAGCCAGATTTTGTTCTGAGATTTTATTGTGCATATGGAGATGCAGAATATTAAAGGAAGTGCAGAAACCAGAAATGTGTGCATGTGCATGCTAAGTTTGTATGCATTTGGGGTTTTTCTTTGCAATTGAAGTCAGTTACTAAGAGTTTAAATAGATAAAAATTAGAAGTGGTGTCTGATAGATGTCCCCAGAGGTATTCCACCTCCGCTGCTCGGAAAACGTGTTAGTAGTTTCCTCTTGCTGTGGTTCCTTTTCTCATTTTGGACGGATTACAAAATTGGCTTATCTTTGGCTCTCTGAAAGGAAATGCAGAATTCATGAAGAGAAGGACATGATATGAAAAAATGCTTGTATTTCAAATGAGAAAGGAAAAAGGGAAATTATTTGCCTGTTCTTCAGGCACATGAGCATATCTTGGATGACCATCTTGTTAACTATTGTAAAAATAACAATGAATACAGTACCTGTCTGCATTGGCAGCACTCCTCCTCCCATTGTGACTGCCATCGCATAAAGCCCATCTTTGTTCCTTTGAATCTATTTCTTTTCTCTTCTTGTGTATCCAACTGTTCTAAGTCAGTTCTGTATTCAGTAATATTTAGTGAGCTCTAGTGAAAGAAAAGTAAAATGAGCAAAAGTGTAATAAATTTACTGGGGTACCTGTTTGCATGATGTTATTGAGCACAACGCAGTTTAATGTCAGAACAGACTCAGCTTGTGTCTGTGGCAAAGGACAAAGCAGACCCTTCACCTGACCAGTGAGCACAGGCACAGCTTTCAGCGTTATACCGCTATGGGTGAAGCTAACTCTGAATACACAGACGTCAGCGTTTTTGTTCAGGAATGCGTTGTGCCAAGATGGTATTTTGATATGCTGCTTGATGGTTTTGGTTGCTTCCTGAACATTTCAACTTAACTTGGGGAATTTTCTGAGATTTTTTTTTAACTTCTTAAAAATTAATTTCCCAGTTATTAAATTCCTTAATAAATTAATTTTTATGGGCTTGGGTTTTTTAGTCTTAAGAGAAACTCTGACATGCAGGTTTGCATTTTGCTTTGGTCTTTGGATTAAGACTGTTCCTTTTCTGTAAAATATTTCTGTGAAGATACAAGAGAAAATTAATTGTATTAATTTTTCCTTATGGGTAGAAGTATGAAAAACACAGGTCTGCTTTTAATACTAATTAAGTATGAAGTCAGTCTTTTGACTTCACTAATCGTACTGCTGTAAATCAGAAAATAATCTTTCTGTCTTTAAGAACAAAAAAGTACATTACAAATTACATGTTGCAGCATGTGTCAATACATAACCTCGAGTAGTGTTTTGTCAGAAGTGTATAATTAGTGGTTTTGGAAAGGGAGTATTTGTAGGATTTATTTGGTTGGTTTGGTTTCATACAGATTCTGAAAGGATTAATTGAACTGTTGATTCTAGGGATACAGTTCTTCATGATATCGGTGAGAGTTATGCTTATAGATGTGACATGAGTTTAAGCTGATATTGTAGTAGTGATTACTTAATGTTTGCAATTAATTCTTGGCTATTGATCTGTAGAGTTTACTTGTGTGGGGAGAAGGATGCTAATAGTTTGCTTTTAGTCTGTGCTTAGGGAATGAATCTACTTCTAGACAATTAAAAAAAAAAAAAAAAAAAACAAAAACAAACCAACCTATGTACTGAATTATTTGTCCATCTTTTTGTCCTAGCTACTGGATCAGGCTTCTGAAGGTCAAAGTGATGCATGTTTTTAAAGTATCTCTTGGCTCTTCCCCACACTTTTACTACTTTAGTGGTACTATCCAGTATTAAAGTTTGGCTTGCTTCCCAGGGATGGCACAGGGACAGGAGAGCAGTGGTAGCTCTGGTCAGTGGGGTGGATCACCCCTGCCTTCCCTGTGACTGTAGAGCAGTCATGCAGATGGTGATGCATTGTGTGTACCTCTGCCACTGCCTTCACCACCGGGTGGTTAGTTACTGTTACTCACTTAAATACTGCTGGTTTGCAGTAAGGGGTTGTCATGGCTTCACTCCATCTGTTTTGGAGCCGGAAGATACACGCAGTGTTGCCTTTTTCCTTCATTGTCCTGATGGACTCCTCTCTGCCTTCTTAAGTCTTTGTTACCCCATGTAGCTGTTCAACTCATTTTTGGTCATGAAAGGAAAGGTCTTTCAAAATAATTCAGTTTGCTTTTTACATTGCTTTTTTTTTTTAACCAATATTTGAGGACTTCTGGCACACAAATGTTTTCTTTTAGTTTTTTTTTTTTAAATAAAAAAAAGCTCATAAATAAAGTTTAACTCTCCTACTTCAATCCCACTGTGGTGGCCATTGTGCTTTTGGGTCAGTTGCCAGCTGTTTGCTTCCACGAACCAAAGGCTTGTGCCACTAGCAAAGAAATTGGCAGAGACAGGCTGAACCTTTTGAAATGGCTGCCTCCAAAACTTTTTGTTACTCTGAGTAAGCAAAATGTTCTCTGACAGGCAAAGATTTTGGAGTTGTGGAGAAGAGGAAGGGGTGGTGTTGGATACCTCAGTGCTATTTAGTTTTTGCAGAAATAATAGCAGTAGTGTATCTGTTGGAGTAGGGCTGAGCATACCTTCAGGGATATAAAAGCTTATTTAGCTCATTTTCAGCTTTGTATTTGGAAACTAACATAGGGGATAGATGTGCTTACTGCAGACTGATTCTCTCGTTCATGAATTCCTGGCACCCATCTGTGTGTCATACAGCTGCACTAGACCTCAGTACAAAGTGAGCCATTTCTGCTCTGGCCAACTTCTCCCTGACATTATTCCCACTCTCCAGTGAAGTATTGTTCAGCCTTGAATTCTCCCATGTGATGAATATTCATTTCACAGATAATTATCGTCATCCCTGAAGAGCTTCACTCAAATAAACCAAACTTCTCACACCACCGATCATTTCTGTCACTGTTCTGGCAGCATGAAGCTTGTGGTTCCTCATGCTTTAATAGTGCTCCATCATCTTTGGTATCAGATTTGGGTCAGACAACCACGATGAGGGTTAGAAAACTCTTCCTTTATACAATACTTGATGCCTTAGGAAAAAGAAGAGAGAGGCACCTGCCACTCATCTTTCCATGTGCTTCCTTAAATCCCTCCATGGATCTAAACAAGGTGCTGCTTTGCTGTAACTTGGTGCTCCAACTTAGGTATCTGTTGTGATCAACTGAGTGTTTGAACATTACAGTATTTTCAAGTTTTTCCTCAAGGATTGTAGTTACTAAAAGAAATCTCAGTCCTTAAATTGGCTATGGTAGTGGATTTATCTAGACTGTCAATTGTGTGGAATAATGTTGCTAGCAAGTACCTATCTTTCAGTTTAATTTTATGATCTTTTTTAAAAGAATTATATGCATAAGACCTATTTTAATAGCTAATAAGTCCTACTAAAGGAGAAAAAAAGGAACATAAAGACTGTTTTATTTCTTTTGCTTAAATGTTGTTATTAAAATGAATAAAAGTGTTAAATAAAAAGCTGCAGTAACGGCGGTAAGAGATCAGTCAGTGTCTGAAGTGGTTAGAGTCCAGTAGCAGATTCTCTGCAAGTGAGGTGTTTACTGAATTGGTGTCTTTGGCAACATTCAACACAATTTTGCAGTGTTCATATCATTATTCTTTAAAAATTAGCCTCAAAATGTACTTAACAAATCTGCCTGTTACAATTCCAGCAAACTAGTCTAAGCAAGAAGACAACTATATTAAGCAGGAAAATACTGACTTGTGAATTTTCTGGCCAGTATCTCTTACATTTTTTAGTAACAGTGCATCAACAGGCTGCTTCTCATGCAGTGTTTGGTTTTCTGTCCCGGTGTTTGTCCATTCATTGCTTCCTCTTCATACATTCCTGATTTTGAATTGAAATAAACTAGGGAGATGTGGGAAGGGGAAAGGGGTGAGGGATGTACATACTCTTCTGAATGTTTGTGTTGTTAACAAGATGGTTCCAATAAATACTTTTTATTAGCCTGGTAAAAATGGTTCTTTGTCCTATGGTCACTTTCTTCATTTCTACACGACAGCTCACTGTTCATCCTTCTCGATTTTGAGTCATCCTCATGTTCAAGCCCACTGAGTCCAAGCGCTTCCTTCCCTCCTGCCCCCTCCGCTGGCAGATCTATCACTAAAAAATGTCTACTCCTAATTCATTGCTCAGTTCTTCACGTTTTTACTGAACTAGGAATTGAGCTGGTTTGAGTTCTGTCTGATTAGAGTCAAGTCGAGTTTAGAGAGAAGTGACTTAAGCTCCTACAAACAAATGTTGTGGGATTTTTTTTAGCTCATAACCACTTCTGGATATGCTGCTTGCATCCTTTGCCACATGCTTGGATCAGCTGTGCTGTTTAGTTTCTGTTTGCTCTGTCATTGCTCTGTCTGATACCGGACACAGTACGAGATGGTGCAGCTCGGGAGATGGCGAAGCAGCTGGCGGGGAAATGAGACAGGACCGAATGGTGGATAATGTGAAAAAAGGCAAAATGCACGCATGACTTGTACCCTGTGGGTGAACTGTTTCTCGTGAAGACTCTGAACTCAGCAGGTTTGCATGAAACAAATTTAATAGGAAAAAACAATGGAAAAGAGCTTTAAGGTCTGTTTAAAACATAAAACTGCTAGAAGAAACCTTTGTACAAAAGGATATTTAAGCATTTCCTTTTGTATCTGAAAACAATTCCTTACATAGCTGGAAGTTAGCTTGTATTTTTTTCTGATAGATTTATTTTCCCTGTAAACCAGTGGTAAGTCAGGATTGTCAAGTTTGTAGTTCTACGTTTTTGCTCTTTTTGTTTTGTTCATTTTCCCCCTCCTTAATATATGCAGTGGGCATATGAACCGTGCTTTTCAGTATATGAAATAGTTGCTGCTACAGTCCTTCCAGAACAGCTGACAGTAGAGCTGAAGTGTGTTTTTATAGAATAAAACCCAAAGAATTGAGACACTTAACACTCCTGTAGCATTCTTGTTCTTAGATCACTGGCATGATTCAGAATCAGGTAGGGCCCTCCTGTGGAAACACCAAACTCTGTGATGGGCGTTAAAGCACGTGAGGGATAGCTAAAACAAAGGTACATTTCTTTTTTTTTCTGCTTAGTTGTGGCCTTAGTGTTTGAGTTGATATCTGTGCAGATTCTTTTAGTGGTCTATATAAATGTCTTTGAACATGGTTTAATACACAATTGCTCTCATTTTTGCTTTAATCTGGTATTTCCCTGGAGTCTCTGTTTTGAGTGCTTTCTCCCTTATGTGTCCCTTTTCTGATCATGGCTTAATTACATTTTAAGTGCCTTCTGTATTACTGTTTCCACCACCTCAATTAGTTCACCTCCAACTGTGTGAATTTTTTAATAAGGAGGCACAAAGTATTTCCAGCAATACAGAACGTGAGCTTTGCTTATCTGCCTATGGCAAGCTTTTCTTCAGGGCACGGAAGAGTTTACAGGGTCACAGTAGGCTAATCTGTTAATGAGATAGCTTGGCCTTTTGGCTTGATTTATATTCTTTGGGTTAGAGTACTCTCCGGATGCTGTGGAGGCTCATAACTTTGACTCTTCCCAAGCATCATTGATCAAGCAGCTTCACAGAACCAAGAATTATGGTGAGCTCACAGGCTTTCAGTTGCCTACTGCTGCAGAATACAAGGTACGTTAGCTGTGAAGGCGGCTACCGGTGTACATCTTCCATTCCACAAATAAAATGTCTCAAGGCAGATGCTAGAAAACTTTAGGTGGGGAATGGTAATGCTGTGGCTCATTCCTCCTGTGTTTTTTCAGTCTGTTAAGATCGAAACAAGTAATTTCATTTTCTAATTTCCTTTTTCAGGATTCGTCTAACAAGGTCATTGAGTTAACAGCTTCTAGCTATATTGTGTTAGGTATTCAGCCTCTCAACCATCTTTATGCACATTAGCAGTACAAATATATCCATTTATTTGATGATGAAGGGGAACTGGCTTTAGTTGTGGGTAGTCATGATTACCTGTGATTTGCATTAGAAAGAGCAGGTGCCTGCCTGCTAATTTTCAAAGGCAAGCAGTCACATTTTAATGCTTACCAGTCAGTGACTTGTTATTTCCCAGATGTCAATTATATGTCTGTGTCTGTGTGAAAGATAAAAATGCTATGTGGTTAGATCACAGGCTGGAGTTTTCAAAGTGAGTGACTAGAACAGCTAATAAATTAGTATTACATACCTAAATAATCCACTTAATATTTTAAAACAATCAGAACTCACATTAAGAAAGGGCAAGGAAGTCACAAGAGGTTTAGAGCTGCAAAAAATGTAGCCAAGTTCTCCTACCCACATAAGAATACTGGAGTTATTTCTTCGTGTAGTGGCTGTGTTCCCAAAGCTTGGATAAATGTTGATGACAGATCTTGGGGACTCGCAGTACTTACTTAAGCTTCGTGAAAATGTAGAGAGGTCTTTTGATTTGGTGTGCTTTGGAATGCTTCTCATCCTTAGTTCCTTTTGGTGCAGCACAGGAATGATGGTGGCAGTTCCCTTTTTTGGAACTCTACACCAAATCTTGAGATGAAAAATTTTGTATATACTCTATTATATGGTTAAGAATTTTATTATGCTTACACAAATGTCTCAGATTTTCTTCTTTTCTTGGTAACCATGATATACATTTGAGGGTAACATAGGTTGTAAGAACTTCTTAACTTAAAGAATAATGTTGCTGTGCAGTACTGATGTAAGACTACCACAGTGTGTTTTCTAGGGGTACACACCTGGAATGACTCCACTTTTTTTCAGCTGAGTTAATTTGATGCATCCTGATGGTATAAAACCAAAAAATAACCTGATTTTGTAGTTGCTGAAACAGAATGTAATAGTCTTTGTAATTTATATAGTTACTTATATAAATACAGTGTAGAGGAAATAATATCTGGAAATATTAGAAAATTTAATAAAGATCTTGGAAGGAAATTAGTTAAATGGTTAAAAAATAGTTACTGAGATTTTATGTATCGAAAATAAGTTATACAAAACCAATTATTTCCGTTAAATTGTTTTAATATTACTGAAACTGCAGTAGAGCAGACCTTGAAGTTTGAACTGCTGTTACTGAAATATCTTTGGTAAACTGAACACTTGAAGAAAGAAGGGAGTAGAAGTGGTCAGAATGTTTTGAAGGCAGTTTAATCTCCCATTTCTTGATTAGATGGAACATTTGATGACAAACCCCTCAAGACTTTTTTTGGGGGAAGAGGGGTTATTTGACTGACAAGCTGTATCCCCAGTTGGCTAATCAAAAGGAACGGATGTGCCAAGTTGTCCTTCGTATGTTCTCATTGATGTCAGATTGGCAGCTGGATGTAATTGGATGTGAATGGAGGTGCTGAAGAGCTTGGGCACATGAGCATGCTCTCTCTTCCTTGTTCCAAGATTAATCTGAAGGGTATATTTGTTGTTCTAAGCGTTACTTAGCAGTCTAATGTACATTAAAGAAAATGCTGCTTCCATAGTAGAGCTTAATTTATTTAGATCATATAAGAGCATGTCCACTACACGTACATTTTTGAAAGATCTGGAAAAAAGTGCAAATATGTGCACTGCTGATATGAAATAGGGGGCACCTGTTTAGCAGTCCTAAGCTCTAATAGTGGGTGTCTTGCAGTTTGAGTTGAGGTGGGGATTTTGGGGGTTTTTTTGGGTTTTTTTTGTTGTTGTTGTTTGTTTGTTTGTTTGGATTTTTTTCAGTAGAAAAGGTAATTACACATTAAAAAGCAGTTAGTGAATTTATGGGGAAACTTGAATGTTTTAACAATGAGAAATCATGGAAACCAAGTTGGATTTCCAGTTTTATTGTTGGGATGTCGCCCAGCGTCTCTTGAAAACCTCACTTTAGAGATGGTTTTAAAATACTTCATAGCACTCTGGGTTCCTTATAGCAGTCTTGCCAGCAGTCTTTGCTCTGCAGAAGGACTCTGATACTCTTCATTAAGAGCCCTGGGCAACCTGATCTAACTTGGCCCTCTTTGAGCAAGAGGATGTGCTATTGACTGCCTGGACTCCTTCCAATTTCAGTTATTTTAAGATCCTGCAAATTATATATTTATATACCTCTATTTATTTATTTGTGTATATCTAATATTCCATACACATATGTGTGTATATACATGTGTACCTAGAAAAGCAAGAGAAAAAAGTATAAAACTAGGTCTAGTATTCTGCAGATATTGGGCATCCCACCAATAAAACAATGGATGAAAATTTCAAATTTTTGCTCCATTAGACAGTCTGTTTTGCTGTGGATGCTTGGGAGAGGTATCAGATGTACATCAGATGTACTTTCAGGATTGACGGCTTCTGTGGTGTTGATCCCCAAGGTCTGAAGAGCCTGGCTGGCAGGATGTGTGTATCTGCTTCCGGGGACCAGCTGACTTGGTGACACCAGAAGCTTGCAGATTGGCATTTGTCAAGCTTTTACCTGAGTAATCAGAAAGGGTGACGCATTTATGTTTCCAAAGTAATATGTAATACTTGTTCTGGTCTATTATCCTTCCTGACTTCTCAAAAATCACAGCAAATAGTGCACCCTTCAAAGCCAAGAACATCTCTCAGGATCTACAAAGGATTTCACACTTGCTGCTGCTCCCTGCTCATATCTGAAATACCTCGTTCACTGAAGCTGGCACAAGGTGATACAAACTGCCTTCCTCCACTCCAACCTGCCTCCATTTGCTGTCTGCCCTCCATTCATGTTGCTTCCAAGGAAAATGGGTAGTGGTATCATTATATTCTCTTAAGCAATTTTACAATTATATTAGAGCTTCGTAGTTTGTGGTGAAAGTTAAGGTGAGGAGCTGAGTTACTCTGTGATCATTCTTTTTGAGCAGCATCAGTGATCTGAGTGCCTCAGGTCTGTTCAATGTCCCATCAATAAAGGAGAATGTTTCTGGTAAGTCTCTGTTGATAGCAGCTTTTTAAAAGTATTTCCATTATCACAAAGATATACAGTTGCCAGATGCTTGCTCTGAGACAGTCACACTGACCTGAAGCTTGAGTGCTACCTTCTTTACCTGGCCCACTGGCTTCATAGAATTCACATCTAGACTTATAGCACTGTAAAGTAAATCAGATTTTAGACTTCTGGATGTTTAAATGTGTGGCACGCTAAGGTAGTTAAATTTATCGAGATGCCTGCTTTGTACATCTTTTATTTGAAAAAAGCTTTGATGCTTATGTATCTTAAGTCAATGGTTTGGCTGGAGTTTTAAAAGAGAAACAATTTCAATATTTTTAGAAACAAAAGGTATATTTTAAAAATATTTTATAAACCAGAATCAAAACTGTTGGTAGAAATTAATTTGATATTTCCATCTTAAGTTCTATTAGAAAGTGATACCTGTCATGCAACCTCTTAAGATTGATGTGTGAGTGAAAGTGATTCCACTTGAAATGTTCAGAAATTACTGCCAGAAAAGCATCTCTGAGTTGAATTCAAGTTTGTAGGGATGTAGCAACAATCTGAGGGTAATTTCACTTTGGAGAATGTTAGTCTACAGCTTTTTTTTGTTTAAGAATTCTGTCAGTCTTTCTTCTCTTAAAGGCCATTCAGACTTTGAAACAAGTTAGAACCACAACCTTAATTTTGCCTGTTAAGAATTGTAAACGTCCTGGGCTAAAGCTAGCAGCGCTCTGCTGCTTCACACTCTGGTTAATCCTGAGGAAGAATATTTGTTCTCTCTTTCAAAGGAAAAGTTAGTAAATCTGGTCTAGATACTTTGAATTCATAGTTTTGCTATCCTTCATAAAAGTCTTATCTTACTTTATTTAAAAAAAATAATAAAAAGTAAGAAAATCTACAGGCTAAGGTTGTGGCTGACTCTACTTTTGAAAATTTGATGACAAGTGTTGTGGTTTTGTTAGTAAGGGGGGGCCTAAGGAAGGATCCATTATCTGTTGCTTCCCTGAAATACATCTACAGTTGCCAAAATGTGTAACTGAAAAAATATTTCAAAACCAAGGAACCTTTAAAATTCTTGAAAGAAAAGTGTAATGCTTTGCTTTTAGAATAGAGTTTTTGGAAACAGAAAATATTTTTTTCTTTAAAATTCTTCATTTCCTATTAGATTTTTGCATATGGACAATAAAATTGTAATTGAATGTATTGTAAGACAAGCTTTTCCAAACTCTATTTCAACTGTAGCATTAGGAGAGCTTCATTTATCTTCACAAATGATATTGAGGTTCTTTCTCATCTGTGATAATTAGATTTACTTTTTTTTTTTTTTTTTTTTTTTTTTTCCCCCCTCTTGTCTCTAATAGAGTAGAGTTAGTCTGGTCATTATTTGAGATTAAGTAGGTTTCTTCTATCAGAAATCTAGGTTAAATGCTAACTCCTGGCATTTGCTATGGTTTTATAGCTCTAAAATTCATTAAAGGAGAGATATTTATGAGTACCTACAATAGAAATTACTCTTTAACGGGATCTTGTGAATAAAGTCCTTTACCTCATAAAGCTACACTTTAGGAACAGGAAAGACTGTACCAGCGATACTTAAGATGTATTTGAACTTTGAAGGATTAAATTCCTAGCCAATCTGATAATGACAATGTTTCTTCCTAAATTAAACTGAGACCCACTGCATCCACATTGTAACTTCAAAAGTCTTCTCTCTGGCATCTTGCTAGCTACTCTTGAAAAACAAAAATCTCTACCACTAAAAATTTCCAGTGATCTACAAAAAGAATATTCCACTTCTGGGGAGAGGGAAAATTTGTTTATGCCCCCACAAGGTCAGGATGATTTCCATGCAGAATTTGAGCAGTACATTTCCTTGTTCGTGTTGCTTTTAATAGTAATAAAAATTAATATCTGAGACTCCAGGAGCATTTTTAAAAATAGATTCATTCTGCTCCTGCTCTCTTTCTTTAAATTCAATGAATTAGTCTGAAGAGGGGACTAGAAAGATATTTGCCATGAGGCACGGGTTGGAACCTCATCCTCCGATTCCTCTGGGCAAAGACCCAAGGAACAGACAGTTTCTTTCTTGCTCATAAATTTCACAGACTGAAGAGTTTCCTGAATGCAACCTCCTTTGCTAATCCCTTAGCTGCATAATCTGCAAATTTCATGAAACTCCTTAGCGTTACAGCAGACTGATTCGTCTTTTATTCCTCCTTTATTTGCTATTAATGTTATTTTTAACTTTCTAGCATCTCTAGTGCTAACTGGAGATTATTGTGAGAAAATAAACTACATAGATAAGGGAGTGCAAGGAAAAAAATGAAATACAGTAAAAGAAAACATATACAATACAATGCATTTGATATATAAGTATTTACGTGTAATAGGTATATCAGGTTGGTTTGGTTGGTTTTTTTTTTTAATAAGTGCAACTGTGAATCTGTTTTGGGCTGTGATAAACATGAGACTTCCAAAGCAAATTTAATAGTCAGTGTAATGTGCTTTTGCAAATTAATTGGGTTTTGGCCTCTTCCTCAATTATTTTCATATGAATCGTTACTGAAGTTTAATGTCTTTGAATTATATTGTCCTAGGAAAGATGTGACATGTTCTCAACATGGAAACAAGTAAGATCTTTAAATGCAATGTGAACACACAAAGACATTCACAACGTTATCTAGCAGCTTGTGTTACACGAATGACTTCATGAAGCAGATGAAGATCACTGCCCATTTAATTCTCAAGTCCAGTGTACAGCCAGTAAACCATGGTCCTCAGGTGAGAAATTTTAAGGGCCGTTGAGCACACTGAATCTAGCACAGTGCTCTGTAGCCCTCAGTTTCTCATTTAGGAGGATGCATTTATATTGGTTCCAAAAATGAATGTGAACTTCACTTTAGTGTTTGATTTACGTTTCTTCCTCCCTTCTTCCCTCCTTCCTCCTCTCTATCTCCAAGTCTCTTATGCCATTAGTAGCATTTCTTCTCCTTTTGAAACACATACAACACACTCGCTGATTAAACCCTTGGCGGGAGGTCAGAGTGTGAAACAACACACACAGATTCGCAGTGTAAGACTAGAAAATCCCAAACCCTATATCAACTTCAAAACCCTATAGCAACTTCAAAACCGCATGTTTGGGGTCGTTTTTCCCCTGCATTCCCTTTATCATTCCTTCAGACACCAGCTTGGTAACTAACGTAATCATGACATTATTCAGGTTAATGGATATTATTTGCCTTTCTGGAATTCCTTCCATTATTGTTCAGGATCTTTCCATCGGATCCACTCCCAAGACTCGTAATTCTCAAAATTCTTCCAAGACTCCCAGAATTCTCAAATAATCTCCAGTTTGAAAGAGGAAGGAGACCAGCCCAGAATAAGTACCGTGGATTTAAACTTCCAAGACATTGATATTTTCTCCACACCTTTCAGCTACTTAGGTTCCTTTATAGTTTTACATCTGCAGAGACAGAGCAATCTGTACCTTTTCATCCAGAGAATCGATTTTGTGCGTGTTTGGGTGGGGACCATCCTCACAATAATAACCACCTCATACCAAATATAAAATAAATTAAGGATAAAATAAATTTGTGAATCTATGATATTTAATTGAACTTTTAAAATATGTCAGAATAGCTTAATTATATGTTAGGTTCATAGAAGGCATGTAATAGCAACTTGTCAAACTATTCCAGTTTGTAAATAATATACATTTTTCTGTAAACCCTTTCTCTAGCTGAACAGATAGATCATTTAAGTAATTTAAGTATTATTTGTCATTCTGTTATTAATACAAAATAACATTTTTCCATAAGGGAATAGAAAAATTTGAAAGGAAGGTTCTTTATGCTCATCTCTGTTTATTTACTAGTTTTGTGATTCTCTTTTATTACTTTGTTTGAACAGTTTTCTCTTTATTTTAAGTATTTATTTACTGAAATAAATATTTATTTACTCTCCCAGTTAGTTGTTTGAAACTAGCAAAATTCTTGGCAAATGGCAACACGGTGGAAATTCCACAAGTCATGCAAGTCCACCAAGTTTGCACAAATACGAAGTTGAAGAGCAAGACCTCCATGGTCTTTCACTTCCGTAATATTTTTTTTTTTTTTGTCTGTGTCCGAAAAACTGAAGTTACAGAAAGTGTAGCTGGCACAGAGTTATTCCTGGCCATGCAGAGGACATTGAAATAGTCCTGAAGATGCACTGGGATAGATGCCTTATATATGCCTGAGAATCCTAACTGTAAGTTGTTAAATGTATTAGTGGCCACAATGATGCCCCCCCCCCCCCGTAAAATTGAGTTATTTACAGGTTGAAAGTAAATTATCTGTTAATTGAAATGCTGATTTTTTTCTTTTTTTTTATGTACCCGGCCTTCTTTTCTTTTTTTGATTATTAGGTACTTTATATTTCTTTATACATTATTTTTTGTAAAAATAAATTAATCAATGAGGGATAAAATACTTGTATTTTAAACAGCTGTGTTACAATAGACTCCACAAGGCTCCAGTGGCGAAAATCCTATCATGATCTTCTCTGTACATTCATAACTGCGTCTCTGTTCATGCAGTTCATGCAAAAATGTGAATTTCATGTTAATGTTCCCTTAAATCTCTTGTGGTTGTGTCTTTTTGGTAAGACTAAATCTGTCTTAAATCCACACTTGAACTTTATCTCCTTGTGGAAATATGTTGTATTTTAGGTAACAGGGTTAGATATGCAGACTAAAAGCAGCCACTTGGCATTCTAAGTGCTTTTCAGAAAATGCATCTCATGGGAGTTAAAATACTACAAAGGTTTGTATACTTAAGAAATAGACTATTAAGGCAATATATGCTGTTAGACTTCAGCTGAATACGAGTTGTAGTTTAAAAAAAGAAAAAAAGGTTACTTTATTTTTCTCCACTGAAAAAAAATAGCAAAAATATTGGATACGTTAGCTGCTACATTTTGAATGAACACATAGACTGAAGGTTAAATCCTGTACTTATTAAACATGTGTAATCTAATTAGCATTTGTGAGATTTACTGGGATGAATTTTCCCCTTGGCCTAAGCAATTGCAAACAGGGAGAACGTGGTCTGCAGGCTGCTAGGGGCAGACATCTGCCTGGAGTGGACATCCGTGTAGAAGAGTGCCTGAATCCTTGTTCCCCGAGGACCTGGCATCAGCTGACATGGTTCCTGAAGTTATGAGAGGGTTTGTAATTGCAGGGAAGTTCCTCAGCTGGTGAAAATAAATAGAAATCTGCTTTGAAAGGGGAAGGAGGTTCAGAAGGTGCTTCTTGACATCACAAGGTATAATTTAGTTGACAGGGACATAATCCAAGAACTCTGTGTTTCTTTAGTACTTTACAGCAGTCTAAGCTAAAAAGTAAGAATAGTACTGATTTTGGACAGAATTTTTTTAAAAAAAAGTTATGGGGCAGTTTCACTGGAGGTTATTTCTGCAGTGTGGGCCTCGGTCAAAACTGAGACTGATATTAAGGGTGATAATTAGTCCTGTTGGCTCTCTCATTTCCTGAGGAAAGAAGAAAGTGTGGTTTACCCTTCTCATTAGTGCTTATGAGAAGCACTAAATTCCTGCTAGCATCTTTAAACACAACTGTCCAAATGTATGAGCCAAATTTGCTTTGCCTTGAATTTTATATGGTTTTAGCGGCTAAATCTCAATATTCTTTGATAATACACTTCTTTAAATGGCAGTATACATTTGCTCCTTTTTCTTTTCTATGTCATCTGCCTGTGTTAACTATCTTAAATTTTTGATGGAGTGGGCAAGCAGGACTGTACCGTTGCATGTGACAAGCTACCTCGTTGCTAGTTGTGAGCTACTTGCCAGCAAGATTTGGCTTTCACCTTCCTTTCAGAGCACCTTTTCAGGGTACAGTACATGGAGTGAAGCTCTGTCACTGTTTTATAGTAGCTCAGCTCGATTAAGAAGAACTTTAAATTGCAAGATTTAAAGAAAGCATTGACTCACCTCTTTGTTACTGGGAAATGTTTGGTGAAATAGAGGCATCCACAACCTCAGTGTAAATGGACAGTGTAGCCCTTTCAGGGTGGAGTAAAATCAGCCTGCTTATATGATTCAGTCTGTACTTCATTGAGATTGGGCTCTGGGTTAATCTGGGACTGTTGCTGGCTTTTTAATTCTTCATTTATGCACAAGCCCTTTTTGAATTTGGTAAAGGAAAAATAAGAATTGATGTGCACCACTTGGAACCATTGGAAGTTCATTTTATTCATTTAGTGTTGTCAAAAAAGAAAGTAAAACTTAGGAGTGTAAGGCAGCTGTGATGGTTCAATGTTCAGCTTCAGTATCGGCACTCTTCACGTCATACAAAGATTTGGTCTGTGCTGTTGAATTAAACCAAGTGGAGCTTGTTTGTTGTGTATATAGTCCATAGTTAAAATGATACTTAGAAGTAACGCATTATATGAGCAACATTGTACTTGGTTCTATCCAGTAATTTTCTGTGAGATTGCTCCCATGCCCTGTGAGCTTTGAAAAATCTCAGAAAAACAGGACAAACCAGCCGATGCAGTGACACCAGCAGGGAGACAGGGTGACCTTCCAGGACTCCTACGTAGGAAAGCGAGGCCATGGCCACTTCTTTCTGTTTGCTGCCCACCTTCTCCTGCCCTCTAGAAAACAGGTCGCTGTTCCCTGAGCTGAAAGCCAGCCTGTGAGGGCTGTGACCACAGCTGAGACCTTCAGGAATGTTTTGATGGCAGAAGAAAGATGTACAGAGATAGATGACTTAAAAATTGAACTACCTCAGCATATCCTAGCTTAGGATTTGGTTTGTAGATTTTAATCGATGCCTTCAAGAAAATACCAGGGCTTTTTGTTATTTCAGAGAGTGTGCTTAAAATAAGAACCATTCCTCTCACTGGCTGCTAAGTGGATTAGTTTGGCAAATTAAAGCTTTAGTTAGGACGACAGTAGAAGAGAGTATTTGTCCTCAGTCTCTATCAATGACCCTTGTCTCTAATGTTTCTTTTCTAGAAATTGAAAGAATACTGTATGCATGTTTGATATTGTCTTTAGTCTCTCAAGATGGCATCCCAGGTCTGATGTTCAATTAGGGAGTGCAGTTCTGTAATCCTTATTTAATTAGAGCTCCTTGTCTTGCTCCCTGGGAGTTGCATTTGTAATTGGATTCTCACAAGTGAGAATATGCAGAGGCTACCTCAAAGGGAAGTTGTAATTTGATGATGTGTGTTACTTACCTGTAGTTCTTCGAGAATGTTTCCTCTGCATATTCACATGATGGGTCCTGTCCACCTTCTATTTGTCCTCGGATTTCTGCTGCCCTACAGTTGTGGTGTTTAGTAAGAATTACTGAAGTATTGAGCACTGTACAACTCTTTAAAATCTCTGATCGTTTGGTGTCATGAGATGGCACTTGTACAGTCCTAGTAGTCACTGCTCTTCTAGGAAGTTCCTGTAGGTCACCAGCCCTGGAGAACCAAAACCCACTGGTGTGAATATGCAAGGACAGCACTCTCAAAGAGCAAGCCAATGGTAAGTACCCTTTCTTTGTCTTCTGTGATTGACCAAATACTTCAAATATTATTTTGTAAATTCCCTGTTTGCAAATTTGGTACGCTTTCCCTATGATAAAAACATATTGAGGTTAATTTTAGAGCTGTTGCCTTTCTGGCAATAAAAAAAAAAAGAGAAAGTATATGTATTTGTAAGTACTCACTTCAGTTGTAAATGGATGTACTACTATCAGCGTGTGGGTGTGTACACGTATTTGAGCTATAATAGATGTTTCTATCTGCAAAAAGGCACAATTACAGTGCAGTGTTATATATTTTAGAGTTGCACTCTCTAGTTGTGTTATACTTACTGTAGGCTACCTAGCAGAGTGAGTCACTGGCCAAAAAAAAAGTCTTTGTTAATTCTCAAAACTGATTGTCCAAAAGAAAATGAAAGGTATATTGCTTTTCACTTCTAAACTTTTTTTCTGAACTTTTGTTTTTTCCAGACATGGAATTCTGTGAGACTCCCCATGTTCTGTGCTCTGGCTATCAAACAGATTTACATGGCGTAGCTGAGCACAGCTACCCGCTGGAGGTGGGCTCGGATGTGGATACGGAGACAGAAGGTGGTGCGTCCCCGGACCATGCCCTGCAGATGTGGATGAGGGGGATGAAATCAGAACACAGCTCCTGTTTGTCAAGCCGGGCAAACTCAGCGTTGTCCCTCACTGACACTGACCATGAAAGGAAGTCTGATGGGGAGAATGGTAATAAAGAAATGCATCTAATGTACTGAATAGAAGTAGCAATTTATTTGAAACTTTCTTCTTCTACTTCTCTTTTATTTTCCCTTTTTTCTTTTTGTTTTTTTTTTTTTCTGTTTTCTTTCTTATCCCTCCCTTCCTTCTTAGGTCTCTGTGTTATATGAAAGGTGAAAAGGTTGTTTGGTATGTGTATTGTATTATAGTGTTGATGGAAGATAAGACAAAAAATGAAACAATGTTTTTGTTAAAACAGCAATCTTCTAGAGACCAATTACTTTCCCACATTCTCTGTTTTTATGCCATATGACTATTACCATTTGAGTTTACTGGCCTATGAATTAGATTCTAAAATAAATCTATATATGTACAAATGTATTTGTACATAGATTTGGGTAGAATTGATTCTGCACGTGCTGGCATCTGGGTGTAACTTTGAGATTCTACAGCCAGGTGACATCAGAAGGACAACCTGGAATCCTAAATGCTCTATTTGCCTGTAATTTCATGCTGCACCTGAAGACATTCCTTTATCAGTAGGGTGGATTTAACAGGTCGTATCTCAGTTCTGTATTTCTCTGCATATGGAAGGTGGGTTTCTGGATTAGGTTTGTGGAGGGGGTTGTGGGGTTTGTTTAGGTTTTTTAAAGTGCTCATTCTTTGCTTTTCTTATGGCTTAGTGTGTCACAGAAGGCGAAAATGTATATTTAATTAAGTAACATGGAGGGAATTAATGTGTCTTCATCTCTGCATCAGCATTGATGAAAATCTGCTCTAAATGTTTCCTTAAAGAGTATAGTAGAGTAAAGTAAGTAAACAAATTTATCATGACTAAGAGCAACAAGCTTACTTCATATTTTAATTTCTGTGTTTAATAGCTGCATGTTATGGCAGGTCTAAATGTAGTTAAATCTGTATTTTTAACTGAGTAAGAGATAGGGGAACCAGTGAAAGTGGCAGATTGACACTTCAGTGTTGACAGTGCTACATTTTAATAGATCTATAGTCATAAGATGAAAGAGAGATCAGTCATGAATATAATTTCTATAGTTATGTGTTTTGAATTTGTTAAATATGAAGCTGGTAGTCTAATTATAATTTCATTTGCATGTTTGTCAATACCAATGATAGTGTCCAATGTAGGTTCAAAGATTTTTTTTTTTTCCTAAAAAAAAACTCAGTGCACAGCTCATTTTTAATTAAATACTCCTTTGAAGATTAAGCGTTCCTGCTATCGTATTGTATCGTGTTGCTAGAATCAGTTAATTTTCAGATGCCGCTCCATTTGCATGTCTGTCAGTGTATGCCTGCCTTCTAGCTTCCTGCTTCTGCCCCATTCTGTGTGGGATCCATCCTCTGTGAA
The DNA here is from genome assembly GCF_036417535.1 of Chlamydotis macqueenii. Lineage (NCBI taxonomy): Eukaryota > Metazoa > Chordata > Aves > Otidiformes > Otididae > Chlamydotis > Chlamydotis macqueenii. The sequence continues at coordinate 5,677,406 of NC_141566.1, forward strand.
GTGTTGTTGCATAGGGTTTTTTTGTTCGGGTTTGGAGTTTTTTGGGATGTTTTCTTAAGACATTTGGTTTTAGATGGTGGCTGAAGGAATTGAATCTGGTCTGCCTGGAACTGGTTGGCCCTTAACTATGAAAATGGTTTAAAGGGAATGCTACCTGGGAAAGGAAGGTGCATAGTTGTACCATTCAGTCATTTATGTTTTAAGGAGCTGGGAAGCCGATGTGTTCAAAGCAGATTATGCATATAACCAAGTAATGTATTTCAGTCTGACATGCAGTGGTGAAGCGGGGTATTCGTGATGTGTTAGTAGCTGTATGAGTTGCACCAAATAAGTCATCTTGCTATAGGTGGTAGCTAGTAAAGGAAATGCTTTTGTTACTTTCATTATCCTACATTGCAGGAACCGTGAGTTAAGTGTCATTAAGATAGGGACACATAATCATTGTGCTTCATCAGCAGAGAATGGAATGGTTTCTTCTAAATGTTTGTCTTGGAGAAATATTTTAATCAATTTAAACTCATTTCCTGCGTGATCTAGAATAGAACAGAGTAGTCTTTTTGCATGTGGCTTTAATATTTGGTTCTTTGTAAGCTTAATAACAAATTTTAATCATAGATTCGTGTTTTAGGTATTGAACACAAATTTTAACTAAATAATTGGCAGAGGAAAGTAAGGGCAAGAGTAAGTTGGAAGAGAGAGAAACTGAGAGCACAAGTTCGTTTGAACTCTTTAGTTGTTTCCAGGCAGTGTCGACAGAGAAGGTATCAGTATTTTCTATGGCTTTGAGTCGTTACAGTAATTACAGTCTTGAAAGTTAATATGGATAAATTTGAAGACAATGATGGTTCAAGCTATATTAATTTGTATTATCTACTACTCCATAGTTAAGTTCTCAGTCAAGATTCCTGATCCAGAGAGCAGCGTGTTTGCAATCTGGGTTGGCATGCAGTAACAAAGCACTCTTTGAATACCGAAGTTCATAAATCTCTACTTAAGTAAAGTAATAGATGGCACATCTTTCTGTTTCTATGCAGCCATTTGTGCCAGGGGCTTTATCAGAGAGCCACAAGTGTTGCATTTATCCCTGTCAGTTCCTGCCATGGAAGTAGAATTTCTTTGTGCCAGCCAGTAACTTCTGTGGTGTGAAAATGGGTAAGCAAGTAAGTTCAGTTGCTGGAAGTTAATGAAATGCTAGTTTCCATTATACTGTCTAATTGCTGCAAAAATAGACATTTAGAAATTCTGGCTTTCGAAGGGTTGACCAAATGGCATGTGAACAGAGCTATTTTGTAACTGGAGTAAAATTAATGAGGAAGATACAGTTGTTGCATTGTTTGAGAAAACTAATTGCTATCATTGTCTGTATTGTGAAAAGGTCAGTTGGTTTTTGTTGTTGGGTTCGTTTTGTTGGGTTTTTTTGTTTTTTTTTTTTTTTTTTTTCCTCTATGACCACAACTCTGCTACAAACGCAGAATAGCTTTTTTTTTTTTTTTTTTTTTGTGGTGACATTAGGACAGCTAAGTGTGTGGTCTCTGACAGACCTGCTTTCAGGACATTTTTTTGCTTTACATTGATCTGAAGCAAATATACTTTTGCAAATTTTACTCTGTTTAGATATTTCTTGAATTTTTCATATTCAAAGTCCTAGCAGGAGCTTTCCTGACACAGGATATATACTTCATTATGTATTTCAAGTAGCCCAATTTGAGAATTTATTTGAGGATTATTTTCCTTCATAGATGCACCGACTCTGTCATAATCACTGTTTAAACATATTCCTGTTGTTTTGGCAGCACTTAACAGATTGTGTGAAACACCAACATTCCCATTTAAATTAGTTTTGTCAATGTTAATGGCAACTAATAATAGCCTATTAGTGCTCAAACTGCCTTCAGCTTTGCCTGAGGCTAAGCAAAATATATATTAGCTGCAAGTAATGAATGACCAATTTCTTGGGGATCGTTGCTTTTCTCTGGTACAGTATAAATAGCTCTATGTAAACATGAACAGTGTTACTCTACAATATATGAATGCAAATTTCAGACAGAAATGCTACAGAATAACAATGTCAAAAATAGTTACTTTATTCCATTGAAGAAGGCTGCGTTTACCCTCCATGCCCTCAAACAATGGTATCTGTCATTGCAGCATCTCAGAACATTGAGTTCAGTGGTTAATCTACCAGATTACTGAGCTGGTAAATTTATTTTTTTATTATTATTTTTCTGGAGTAAAGATGTGGTCCAGGAGAGAGGATACAACCTTAATCTACAAAAGGAGCAGTCTTCAGACCTGTATCTAAAACTACATAATGTGGCATGGATCCCACACTAGCTAGGGTACTAAAAAGGAGACTACAAGACCGTAGTCCATTTTGCATCCATATACTCTTCCTCATTAAATTGTTCATGCACTTCTTATGTTTCGCTTTACAGAATGTCTGTGCAGCCATGAAGCAATGAACTTCACCTCAAATGCATTCATACCGTAATCCATTTTTGAGCCACATTTGACTTGTTTTCACACCCATGAACTCTTTTAGCTACTACATCTCAGCTGAGAGCTAATACGGAACTTGAGCCGTTTCTACAATAACACAATTTTTAACCTGTTTTAGGTTGTCAGATTGTTTGACTTACTCCTGACATGTACTTAGATGTTTTTATGCAATTAGTTACTCTTTCTCTAGTAAGTAGTGAGAACCAGTGGCAGAGTATTGGATTCCCAGTACTGGGTGAGTGTACTGTGAAGTCCACACTCGGTCTTGGAGCTGGATTCATGTTCAGTTCCTTTGGCTGCATTATTTTATGACAACTAGGCGTTGGCTATAGTTCACAACAGCTTCTCTGAGATTTGGAGGCAAGAAATTAGGGTGTTAGTTTAGGCTGAAATACCACTTTACTGGTCATGGAATATAGCCTTCGAGTGCTTGAGATCTGGCCAGGGGTTTTTTTTTTTTTTTTTAATAATATATTTGTCTTTCTAAAAACAAAGCAAGAGGGAAGAAAAAAAAAACAGCTGTGAAAAAAATGTAGCTGTTTACTTTTTCCCCATAGAAATTATTAGGAAACTTCTTTCTTAACATCAGTGTACAGGATCAGATTCTATTTGGAAAAATTATTTTAATAATATTAACAATTTTAAACACCAGACTGCAAAGATAGAATAATAATACTAGCCATACATTAATAAGTAGTGCAGATCAAAGCTAAGTTTAATGCCATAGAAACATGTAAGATAAATCTTCTGTAATTCACCTAAGTATTTGTTTTATACCCCGGGAGCACTGGTCCCTTAAACAGAGCTTTTGACTCTGCCTAAATCTCTGGAGTTTTTTCACTTTGCTAGGCAGATGAGTGAATTCTGGGCAAGTCATCTCAGCTCTTTGCTCTTCAGATTCAGTATCTGTTAAATGTTTAAAGATGCTTAATTAGTGAAAGAAATACTGAAATTGCTGATGCTGTATGAGAAACGCAGCTTTGTGAATGCTGTAGTTATTTAAACCTGGGGGGATTTATCTAAGGACAAGGTTCTGCTTTAATTTATGATGTGTGTCAATAGATCTACTGTGAGTTCACACCTCTTTAAATTAGACTTGAATTTGGCTCTTCATAAATGTCTTGTGTTTAATGAAAGAAAGTGAGAGCATTGGGATTAATGGTACTGTTATTTACTCTTATTTTGTAAACAAGCCAGACATTAAGCTGATCTCTGGCTTTCTCATTTCTCCAGGAAATTATTAGCAACAGCAACATTATAATAACAATGCCTGCTCTGAGAAGAGGTACGCACGTGACTGACTCTGTGTGCAGGATCGTGTTTGTAATAATAATGGCTGTATCCGAAGTATTTCCATTAGCTCCTGTCCTGTCACTCTCTATATACAATGGTGCAATTAAGAAATCGAGTTACTAATTTGCAAGTAGAGCAATTAGGTCAAATATGTGCAAGTAGCCTTCAAAATATAAAGGTAAACATCAGTCGTAATCTTATTCCATCTGTGCCATTTAATATTTTTCTCTTCATTCCTAGCATACTTTGCCTTTTTATGGTGGTGCGGATTGCATTCATGTTTGTACACTCCTGTCTGTTGGATTATTTTAGTCACCTAATAGATTAAGGCAACCTCATCACTTAAAATGCAGAGCCCACGTGGTGAAATTCCTTCAACTTCTGGAGTTTGCCATATCTTGTCAGATATTTGATAGATGATACTCTCAGATATTTGACAGAAAAGAGCCACTAATCTTCCCTTAATAAAAAACTTATTTTGCTTGTCTTGTGTTTTTTTTCCTTTTTAGTGTTTAGATGGTATTTATGTTGGTTGCCTCTGCTGTTGTTTCAAAGAAGCCTCCCCAGCATCAAAGGAAGTGTGTGAATCTCTGCAGTAGCATAGCAAGGCCTTTTGGGGAGCGTTGCCATATTCTTTGACATTGTAACTTCTCTGCTGGAGTTGTTAAGAGTGTAAGATGCTTTTGTGGACCACAGAGTGGTTCCTTTGGCACTGTTACTGTCTCAAAGGAAGCATGTAAGTCATCTGAATTGCTTTGGATAAGTGTGAGATGCTTCTCCAAGCACTGTAACATCACCTCAGTTGCAATATTCAAGTCTTGCATTGGTGCCCCTCATATTTAAGCTGTTTATGACATTGCTCATATATGGAAATTCAGCTAATGATGAGTTGTTTGTCAATGTTGTGGAGAAAATTCTGCCTTTTACGATTACTATCTTCATTCCTTTTTCTGACTGACGGGGCATTACATCTGCATATCTGTTATTTTAATCTTTACAGTTTTCAGATGGTATGTTAAAGTTGGTACACAATGTTAGAACGCTCCCTTAAGCACAATGAACACTAAGACAAATATCAAACGATATCTAAGAATTTACATTAAAGATAATGAAACACTGTTTTAAGCACAGCAGAAATATTTTTATGTTCCATAATCCAAATGACCCTTGTCCCCGGCATAGTAAACAGTATCTGTTCGTTTGCACAAGGTTACGTAATGTTTTTAGCCTTGCAGTTTTGTTTTCTTTCATGGGTAGCTAAAAGAAGGGAGGGAAGGAAGCTTGAGGAGAACAGTCATGTCTAATTTTTATCCTGGAAATGAGTAACTTGGCATTACAGCTCAAAAAAAAAAAAAATCACTTAGCTTTCCTCCCCTGTGTTATGCAGAAAGGATAGAGGATGTAGCTTAAGGAGCCTGTAGCAATATAAGTTATTGCTGCTTCTTTCTTTTAAATCCTTTTGACTTTCTCAGATGGAAATGAGAGCACAGGAAAAGTATTTCCACAAATGATTTGCAGTGCGAAAGGATGTTGCAGTGCTGCAGCAATGCTTGGGAACTCAGTTCTGTTTCGGCTGCCACAGGGTAAAAGATGAGGTGGGACAGGCAGCAAAGCGCCCGCCCTCCGTCAGAGTGCTGCGGTGCAAAAGTGTGAGATTATCTGACCCTTCATGTCAGCAATCTTTCTGAGATGAGGGGGGTGCAAAACAAAATACTTTTTCTGTTGTTAAACATTTACCATGAATTCTACATGAGGACATCTCTGAACTAGTGTGTTGCTGGGAACAGTTCCATTCTGAACAATCGACATATCTATCCTCATGTTTTATTCATGTTGTTTTATTATTAAGTTTGTAATATGTTTTATTTCTCATCATGTTTGGTTAAAATTTAAAATGTATTGGAAGATCAGAAGCCTGCCTTACAGAAACAACCTACGGTCATATTTTATATGTTTATCCTTTGGAATAAATTATTTATTTTCCTTTAATGCTGATTTTGTTTAATACTTCTTTAGAAATAGAAGCAATTCTCACTTACATGCCTTAAAATGTAAATGTTCCTGACAGTTGGAACTTGTTTTTTGTCAAAGTTTGGGATGTTCTGCTGAAACCTGCCAGTGGAACATCATTAGTGCAAAGTAAGACTAACAGGAAAACGTGTGAACTCTGATCATAGACAATTATAGTTAAGGCTTACTAGATAAATAGGAACAAATTACTCTTATTTGGTTCCTTATACTCTCAGCCAGTGTGGTTTTAAATACAAAGATATGTAGAGCTTTTTTTCTACCCCCTAGCAAAATGCTTTTCAGCTATTTCAAACAGTAATACTGCGAGTAAGTTAAAAGTGAGATCTAGCAAATGAGTACAGGTTTGGTGGAAAAGTGGAAAAACTGAGAAATTATCCTTCTAGGGTCTAGCAAGGCTTAATCTAAATATCATTTCTTCTTGACAGTACAAAATCTTTTAAGAATTTATTGTCATCCTACCATGGGTGACAAAAGATTGCTCATTCTTCCTCTTCAGCCTTTTTTTTCCCCCATTTTTATGCATTTAATTCATTGTGTATTAAATTACATGAGAAAGTCTTATCTTCCATTTTCAAATTTGTTAGTATTTCATTTCCTCTTGGGCTTAGGAGTAAGATGAAGATCAGCATAAATCTGTATTATTCAGAGTTACAAATATTAGCATATCCTCATCTTACAAATGGGAAGTATCGATAGTAGCAAATAGCTTTGGTCAGACCGTCTGGAAGAAACAGAAAATTAAGAAAGTGTCTGCTTCCCATGGCTGCAACCTTCATGGTTTTGTGAAAGCTAAACCAACCATATTAGACTATTCCTTATTCTGCAATAGAAAATAGGATAAGAATGGGAAGTTGTATACGAAATTATAGTTTGTACAGAAGAATGCAGATGTATGTACTGCCTGTTTCACCTTGCTTTCATATACAGGTCTAACGAAATGAAATTCAGTATTTTAGATATTTATTTTGTTTTCTTTAATCGCACCTAGCTACCCTGACTTTATATTTTGTAACACGAGCATAAGAGGAATTGTGTATAATTAGCTCTCCTAGAATATGGGTCTAGGAGCACTGAATAACTCCTGCAGGCTGCTTCCTCTCCCTAACAGATGTTTTTGAGTAATATTTTAATTAGATTCACATATTCTGATGACTAATTGTATTGCCAGATTTGTTTCTTTATCTTAAGTTTCTACTCCAGATGATTTGAAATGTAGATGTTATACAGTGCTTCACGATGCTGACTTTCAATTGAGCAGCATGTGTCAGCATCTGATCGTCAAGTTGTTCACCATGAGATGCATTGGCAGTGGAGAGGAGCAGCCCTTCGGGCAACAAAAAACAAATGTTGTGAAGTAAATACGTTCCTTTGCCTTGGGTGTTATCCAGAAAATGAGCTGGGGAAAGCCAGTAATCTGGAGGTCCCTTTATTCCGTGACACCACACTTCCTAAAACACTGATATGTGGGAGGAGACGCCTGGCCATGAGGATTTCTTAGGACATCAGGTCAGGGTTGTTCAGCTCTGCTGCTAGAAACCTTGCTAAAAGCTACCAAAAGCGTATAAGAAACCCAAGGGACAAAAGTTAAGGATACTTCTAAACTGTCTGTAGTATTTATGATGTTTCATAGCACTCCTTCCTCCCTACCTCATCAGTTTTGTATGTTAGAAGGATTTTATATCTTCTCTGACATCATTAGAAATGTAATCAAGACAGCATAGTGCACCGCAACGAAAAGAAGAGAAAGCATCAGTATTTTAACTACAGGCAAGTTGAGAGATGTGTTTGTAGCTGTTAAATGTCCTTCTGTCCCCAAATAGTATGCATGTTAAATAAGTGTGAACACACAAATATCAGTAATCTTGAATTTCTGTGACCCCAGCTACTACACTTTCTCCCTGTTTTTCTTTCTCTGAAGATTTCATATTATTTTAGCATTGGTATGACTCCAGTTTGATGGAGCCAATGTTGTCTTATCTTAGGGGTATATTTGTAGAATGATGTTGATGAACTGTTAATTTTCTTTTGGCTTTTGAATCTAGTCATTGTAATGAGCATTACCAAATGTTGCTTTGGGCTTGTTTACATCGACGTAGTAAGCATGTCACTTGCTTTGAAGCTGAAATGAATTCACATTTGTAAATGAGCTTGGAATATTTCGTAGTGATTTATTCTTGTCTTCTCCAAAATATTGTTACACTTCCTGTCAATGGAGTACCATGCCCAAGGAAGAGTCGGAAGGTTTATTTCCTATAGGAAGGAGTGAAGCCATTTCTTTAATGAACCCAGTTTTCAAGAGAGTGTTTCCTTGTGTTGTGGTGTGTTTGCCTGTAGGCTCTTCACCATATTGTCGCTGCACTTAGCTGTAACTCACTGGTGGGTTGTTTAGCGTTTGTAACAGTGTTAAGTGACCCTTTCTTACGCTCTCTAGTAATGCTGTTGTCTTATGGAAAGACAACAAGCAAAAAGGGGTCTTTGTGCCACAAACACACCCCAGGTTTTCCATAATTAGTCAGTGGAGTAAAACACATTTAATCAAAAGGGTATTACTCACATCTTTCAATGTAGCTTTTAAACTGTAAATGCAATATGATTTTTCTCTATCCGCCTGCACTTTTGAGTAAATGTAAAGTATGAATTAATATATTTGCATGTACCAAAGCTACAGTAAGTGTTATTCAGACTTAAGTGCTGTTCTCATTGCTTTGTCCAATGGCAATTTCAAGTGGCATTTTTTGGTATGAGAACATCGTATTAGATTAACTTTTCCCCAAACAGTGCTTCTGAGACAGCAAACTTTCTGTTATTGTCCAGTCCTGCTAAGCTCTTTTAGACCAAGTATTTTACTGTTTGTTGCAGTGGTGGAATAATAGTGCAGGCTTTGAATTAATGTTTTTCCTGAGTCACTTGGTATAAACATACCTCCAGTTGCACAATCAGAAGATATCTGATGTGGTTTACTTGAATTTAATCTTGCTTGATTTGAATCTGCTTGAACTGTTGATGTTGAGATAACATAAGAGCTGCTTGGTAGTTGTGCCTTGTCCATGGGATCTGATGAGTGATGCAGTTTTTACAGCTCAGCACTAGAGACTTTTCATTTGGTTTTTTTTATGACAAAACAATTTATGAATGCTGGCATCTTTTGATTACCACAAAAATTTTAGAAGCAGAATGTACGTGAATAATAGCTGCTCTTGCAGGTTCTGAAACTCCTTCATAAAATAGGGATTTGGGGATTTCTTCTAGCCGGTGGTGTGCGTGAGCCAGATCTTACTGACTGCAATATGGCTGCGTTTTAGGAGTGGCAATGGATTGCATTCTCTCCTCTGTTGTCAGAAAGGGATGCTGCTTTAGGTTATGCTGCTGATGAGCATAGGTCGAGGTCGAACTCTTGCTGTAAAGGGTTTAAGCTTCTGGTGAAGGGAAAATCTCCACATTTATTTTTATGTACTTGAGAATTTTTCTCAAGAGACGAAAAACTTCCCAGAATATTATACAATATCTTTTTATAAGGAAGATGATAGTGATGAAGTCTCTTTTCTAGTCACAGAAACTGCTTTTGAAAGGTTGAGATAGAGGTGGTGAACATGCAACTAGGTTATGATGGTGGTTCCCTTCCTGGTATAGGTGTGAAAGTCTTGTAGATTTTGTTTGTGGTAGCTCATTTAAATTAGTTCAGTATAAATGAAAAGCCATGTTTATGCATGGCTTTGCAACGTAGATTTCCCTTTTAGGGAATGGTGCAACAATATAGTCAACTTATTCAGGTCTTAACGTGCTCTCTTGACTCTCAAGATACGTTTTTGTCCCAGAAGCCTAATGTGGCTGAAAGCCATACTTTTGTGGCATAGTGAGAGAGGAGCCAGAAGCTGCTGTTCTGAGGAAGATGCCACCCTCAGTTGTTAGCGGTGTATGTTTGCTCATATGTAGTCGGTGTGTTTGTGGTTAGCTGTCGGTGTTCTGTGAAGTCCCTGTTGTCTTTTGGTGTCTTCTCAGTGCCAGTGGTGTAAGGGATGCTGCGGTCCCAAGAAATCTGCCTCCTTTGGTAGGAAGAGAGTAGGAGAGATGATCTGTGGTGCAGGTGCATGAGGAAGCTGTTGCATCCCACCTCTCCTTTGCCCCGGTTTAGCAGGGCAAACTAAAGTTTTATGCCTTTTTCAAAAATCCTTAGCTCTTTCTTCTCCCGGCTCAGAAACTGGTAAGAACACGGCTGTTCCAGTGCTTTTCTGTTGCTTGAAGGAAGGTCTTCCCTCCCGTTTGGTGTGAGTTTGTGGGCTGGGAGGTGCTGGTGAGCATTGTGAAGGTGGGCACAGTGGCTGTGGTCTGCCAGGGCTTCACTGCCAAAGGCAATAGAGCCCGAATGTTTTTCTTCCAGAGCATTTGTAATTATTGAGCGTTTAGAATTGCAGTTCTTCCTTTCTAATAAGGGGCACTGCCCAAATGCTTTTTTTGTGATGTGCTCAATGTGTCTACAACTATCTTTCATGTCTTTGCCCGTGGGGAAAAATACAATTGAGTCATTCTTCCTCGAGCCTGCGTGGCTGTGTGTTCAGTCAGTGTAATGTGCATCTCGACATTCCTATTGATGGTTGCATTGATTATTTTTATTCTGGCCTGTGATTCTGTCTCCATTCTAGCTTTTTAATTTTTATAGTTCACTTCCTTCCACTTCAGCAAATTCAGCTGTGTTTGGTTGCGTGCATATTTTGTTAGAAATATAATCTCCTGAATACAGATTTCTCCATAGCAGCTAATAACCTGCAGTAAATGAAACTTCCTTTCTCCTTTTATAACCTACCTTTTTTCCAATACATTTTCTGATTACTGCACTGCAGTTCGATTTTTATTGGATCATAATAATTCATTTCTGATCCCTAGTGCCTCTTGTCCACATCTGAAGGGGTTTCAGTCACTCATTTTTGTTTACATCTTTTCCCTGAAGACAGTCTTCTGCGTTCAGTCTCAAAATATCTTTCTAGCTGGCATCACCATTTTGGTCTTGTGATACCCAATTTCCTTTTAATACAAAATCAAATAGAAAGCATTTTCTGTACTTTTTTTCTGTACCAGCCAACTATAGCAAAATTTTTTTGAGCTTTCTTGTAGGTATCTTATACATCAGTTAGTGACTAATAATGGCAAAAACCCTAAATCATAAAGATGTGGAAAATATAAGAGAAAAAGAAGTGGAAAGACTGTTTTGTACTAAATGCATTTTAAACAATACTACAGCTGTACAGACATTAAAATAAACATGTTTATATGCAATTACTTTAGAATTTAAACAGTTCTTATTAATGTTAAATAAAGAACCATAATAAGTAAACAGTCTAAGTCAATTGGATCTTTGCGTAAATCTTTTTTCACTTGTTGCTTCTATAATAGATCAGAAAGAATTATTATTTATCTTCTGCTTGGGAAAAAGAAAAAAAGAAAAAAAATCAAAACACATGTCTCTTCACATTGCAGAAAGCTACGTCTAAGCCTGCAGTTTCAGTTAGGTTTCTCTCTCAAGCTCAGTAAGAAGTCTTAAGATACTGAACCGTGGTCAAATTTATGTCAGGAAGCCTCTGTTAAGAGAAATGGCAGTGAGTTGCCATTTTCAAATGATTTCAGATTAGTTTCTTCCAAAGCTTTCAGTTTATGCGGTCATGAAACCAAATACAATTCCTGGCTGTGAACTCATGTAAATTGATCTGGGCTCCAGACAGCTGGCAGAGCCCAGGTTATAGATTCCCATTGGGGAAATTTGCATTAGGAGTTAGAATGCGGAAACAGAAATAACCTGCAGCCCATCTCGGAAGCAGCAAGGATAGTCCGCGAAGTGGAGATGTTTGGCTCTTGGCTTTGCCAGCTCAGATCGTGTTTTGATTATTATCTTTGACAGCAGTTCCCTATATCACCAAAAAACCACAGTCTCCTGCACTGCTATCCCTGTCGTTGCTGCCCTTTCAGTATATAATGGTGTAATTTGCAGTTCTATATGCCCATGGGAAAAAAAACAGTGGTCAAGTACTTTGAAGTATAGTTGTCTCGTTCGGGTGTGCAGCATAGCTGCCAAAAACATGTGGCAGGAGCTTCCCATCCTGCTGCTTTCCCTCCTTCCTGCCGTAATGTGCTCGTGTTTCTTGCCTCTCTTGAGGTCTCCTTATGTCCTCTGAGGACATCAACATATTTCTGTGGTGATGTTGATAAAGTCTTTGCTTGGTAATATTCTGAAGCCTGAATCCTAAATAAGTATCAGAATGTTGATAAAGCTGACAAACCAAGCTAACTCAAGTCAAGAAGTGGAAACATGAGGTGTTAGATTTGTTTTAAAATGTCCGTTTAGTTTTCCAAAGCAATTATTGCTGGAGAACTAGAGGACCTGCTGATACTCCTGTGATGCAGAGAGAGGTCTTTTGAAATGTATGTCCACCTTTTCGTGCGTAGCCTTCTAGGATGAAGGTTTGGGGTTGGCTGTGTTGCTTATTTTGGTAAATGTCAAATACACACCTGCTCTCTCAATAGAGCTGCTACCTGTAGCCGCTTAAAAAGTTTGAGGCCTGGCAGCATTTGTGTGCCTCATAAATGTGAGTGGTTGCACTGAAATCAATCACTACTCAAATTAAAAAGGTAAGCTGGTGAAAAGTGTGGAATTTATTTATCTCAGTTGCTAAATTTGCTGGTGTTTTTTGGCTTGACTTGCACAAGCGATAAATCAAAATTTCAATTAATTTGAAAAAATTGTTTCAGATTTCCTCAGAGGATTCCTCCTTTTGTTTTGGTATGTTGATCCATGCGCAAATACAAGAAAAGCAAACATCCCAAAAAGCAGCCGACTGGGCGGTCGAGCATTTGCTCCTGCTCATATGAATAAGAAGTGTATTTGGAGGAGTTCTTCAACTGGCTTATGTCAAGCAGCTTGTGTTGGTAATTTCAGAGTTGAACCCTTCTTTGTATGCTTCCAGAGAGCCACCAGAACAGGAAGAAGACAAGTAGGGAGAGTTGCCTAGAAATTCTCTGCTTCAAGTAGTTCTTTCTTACAGACTTACTGGGTTTAGCTGATTTAATTACTTCTAAAAATATTTTCTCCATGTTTGTTTTAGAGATAGTGATCTGAAGACAGATGACACATTTTAATGTGTCTGTTTTTCTGATCGATCATTTTATTTCCCTAAGAATAGCAGAACAAGGAACAACCTTGTACTAATATAACACAATTGATTTTTAAATGCCTACCAAATTCAATGGGATTACATAATGCCACATATTTTAATTCAATTCTTGCCTTTTCTCTTTAATGTAGTTTATTTCTACTAATATGAGAGCACACGGGATTAGTTAGAGACATGCTTGTGGGTCACCTCAGTTGTGTGATAAACTGATAGCAGTGGCTGAAATTTGTAGTCGTTCTAGAAGAGATGTAGAAGAAATCGAAAGCCCACTTTGATTGCGCGATCATTTCAGAGGCTAAAACAGGACAAATTACAGTCATGAGACAGCCATAGTTACTCCCATTCTGTTGGGTGCAATTTAAAACATTTGGAAATGCTCTGGTTATGCTCATAACACTGGATTGCCTCTTCTTGATAGGTTGTATAGTATTACTTCGAAATGCTTGCCTATGTTTATTATACACAATGAAGTTTATCAGTTAATGGAATAGTAGGAAAAAAATGAAAAAAAATTATCCCAGTCAAAATAAGACACTGTCACAGAGACAGGTCCCAAGCCAAGGTTTTAGTTAACTGTGTTAACCTTATCACTTGACAGTTTTCAAATCTCCTAAACAGCGCTTCCAGCAGTGGTATTTATTATTTGTATTACAAGAATGCTAATAGACTCTCATCAAAATCAAGGCTTATTTTACTTCACATTACACAGATATAGCTAAAAGATGAGCCCGTCCTCTGAAGAGCCCAAATGATATACGTATGTTGATTTCTTTATCTCTATTAACTTTCACAGGTTCCTTTTGAGAATCATATAATATGCATAAAGCTCTTCGATACAGGATTTTGTTATTAACTGTGAAGAACTTCATTATTATCCTTATCTGTTATTAGGTGGTGTCAGGTCAGAATTTGGACAAACGTTTAGTTTACATAAGAAAACTTTTATTATGTCAAGGATAATTGCTTTTTAAATTTTTAATTCATTAAAATTGTTTCCCACATAGTATTTAGTAGCATAGAAGTTATAACATTGAAATAGGAAAGTGGAGCAGACCATTAAAAGTGGTACTTGCTCCCTTTATTGCTGTTGTCTATGTTTAGAAACATTAATTACCAAACATAGTTAAATATAGTATTTTTTAATTTTTAAATAGTACATAAAGTAGATGTTTATTACAGTATTCAAGTTTAGCTGGTTGCCTTTTTATAGCTGAAACGTGGTAAGCGAGGGGAGCGTAGCGTGCCACGGTATCCGTGTTAGGGACATGAAGATCTTCATGAGGAATTGTAGTGAAAGATGTCAGAAATGTGCTGTTTATCTGATATTTAAGCTGCAGACATTAAAAACATCATTGCTGACACATTAGTCGATACGGAACACTTCAAAGATCCACAGGGATACACAGGGATACACAGGAAACTGAACGAGATTCAGTGCGGGAGATAGTAACCAAATATAAAATATTTAATAGGAGCTACTTCAGAAAGCAGTGATGCTGGAAGGGACCTTAAGGGCCAGTAAATGAGATAAATGGAGCCAACAAGTCAAATGCTACTTTGGGCTGCCTGTGTACATGGATCTTGTCAAGGATCTGTGAAATATGGCAGATGTCGCTAAGACTTCTCTGACGAGTCAGTTCCGGGCATTTCGGCACCAGGGATGTATAAAACTGAAGAGACTCTCAAAGGAGTGCAAAATGCAATTATGTCTTCGGGACTTGTTATTCAATGAAAGTTTGGGTTTTTTTTTTTCTTTTTTGGGGAAGATATGAATCCGTAGAAAATGTATGAGTTGTCACTCAGATACTCTGAAACAAGTACAGGGGACAGGGAGGAAAGAACTTTGAAGGCATCGTCACCAGTGTTTCACTAAGAATTCTGCACTCAGAATTCAGTGCAGAATATACAGTAAAATGTATCTGCTAGCAGACATAGAGCCAGCAATGTTGGTTCAGTAGCTGTAATTGGCAGTCTGAGAAATTTAAATATTAAATCCAATACAGTTCTAAAACAGCGTGGTCATTCAACATGGGAATCATTTGCTGAGGGACAGTAAGTCCTTAGCACTTGGAGCCCTTAGGGTCTGAATGTTTTTCCAAACATGCTTGAGCTGAGCCTTGCGTTGTGAGGGTCACTGATTGAAACTGTGGTTCCAGTTACGAAGATGATCAGCCTGGATGGGTGCATTGGCTCTTTCTTTGCTTCATAATCTGTAACGCTATTATGTTTTTACTGACGATTACATTTTTCAAACGTGTCTGGTTTAGAGTACTATGAAGCCATAAATGAAGTGGTAGAGGCTTTGTGGCTGCAGTTGTTTAAAACCAGCCAGCAAAATTGAGTGTGTGCTATAGAGGACATGACAGGCGTCTGATTCATTGATTGCAGTTCTTCATCAGTTTGTAGTCGAAGGAAATAACCTAATAGATCTTTCAGTCTCCAGCTTGTGTGATATTGTCTAGAGTTCCAGCAGCTGCCCTAAACGTTTGGCAACTGGCCCAAGCCCAAAAATTAACACTAAGAAATTAATTTTCTATAAGCTAATAAGGACAAAGGCCATTCAATCTGTTGTTTATACTGAAAGTTTATTGAATCTGAAGACTATACATCTGGGAATGAGCTGGTAGAACCCATTTCTAAAATAATAGTGCCAACATGTCAGAGAAGTAGTTGTGCAGTAATCGGTCATTAAATAAAGGGGAGTTTGGATAGAATGCAGGTCAAGATATTTATCTGTGGTAACCCAAGTAGAGAAATGTTTATTAAAGGTTTAAGCAAAGGAATTAAAGAAAAACACATCTAATCAAACTGTGCCAAGATTAAATCAGAATCTTCCCTTCGTTCTCCTACTGCATCGCTGCCTTCCCTTGATGAGGTGTTAAGCACAGCTTCCTTTTCTCCTGTGTAGTTTGCACTTCAGATTCCAGGCATGGCAGGGTCTGTTCTTGTAGAAGTTTTCCATTTGTTCAAGCACGTTGGCTTTTTTACCTCAGTTGGAGTTTGCAGTCTTCTGATGGGTCCAGGCAGATTTAAGTTTTTCATTCCCAGAACTCTTGATTAAGGATGGACACTGCTAATTAATCCACTTTTCATTTTGAGTGACTGATCCCCAAAGTCTCTGTCAGCGCAGTGTCTCACCTGTGATTTCTTCTCATCTCATCTGTCAGAAACCGACTTTGCCAAATACTAACTTTGGAAAATTTTGAAGTGGGGATTTTCTAAACATCTTGAGCATGTCTGTTTGTCTTGCAAAACACTTGATACAGATGACAATCTTCTGTTAACTTTCTGTCATTGCTTCAGAATTTTAGCATTGACCTCACATAAAGAAAAACATTGAATCCTTAAGTAATTTTATAGTTTTATTATAAATTGAGAACTTCTTGAATGCTATTCTGTAGTTTCACCAACGGACTCAGAAATTTACAGTCTCCCATGCTTTCACTAGACTTTTGTCTTAGATTAGTAACCTTGCGGCAAGAACACCTTTTTTTAACAAGGAAGACATAGTGAGAGTGGCTACTAATTAGTAGAACTTGTTTTGCTTTAATGAATGTAACGATGTAAATACAGTCTGATTAACTCATCTGTGATTCTCCACTGCATACTGCTGAACACTTGCTGTGCGGGACGTGAATCCTCTTCTATCGTTATTTCAAGTGTAAGTGTGAAGCACATCATCTTGGCTCTTACCTACTTCTTAACAAAGTGTCGGTGTCACAGTAGCATCTTTCCGCTCTAAGTTATATATCTGCAAAGACTGTCTGCAGGATATGTCTTGTAGCTACTACATGGGACTGATGACTCTCTTTTAGCAATTAATCCTCTGCTTATCCTTAAAATTAATATGAAGACATAGTTCTGCTTGTCTAAACCTTACAAACTATTTCTTTAGAAGATAGCTAACAGTAATGTTCTTATCCATGGACTGGTATGTGACTAGTATGATGCCAGTGGAAAAAAAATGTATTTGCTTTGAAACAAATGTTGTATATCAGTTACTGTCATTGTTCATTGAGAGCCAGAGAAATTGGACTTAAATGTGAATATAAACCAGTATATTAACTTCATTGCAGTAGACCAGTGTTTTAAAATAAGTTTACAAAAGCATTTGGAGTGTGTAGCAGGCTACCTTCTCTTTTATTATCTGTTACACTTGTGCGTTGCTGTTCTTTTGTGGCTGCTGCATCTGGTGAGGCAGAGGAAAGTACTAAAGGCATTTTATTGCCTCACAGTAGATCATTACACTTCCTGGCTGCCCTGTCAACATCAAGGCATATGAAACAATGACCCTTGGCCTAGAGTTTTTTTAAGTGAGGTCCAGAATTTGACTTACATGTCTGTCTGGTTTTGTTTTAAAAGCGCAGTGAGCAAATATGACTGCGCCGAGCTCCAGCCAGCAGTGTATTCTCTAAGTTGGCGAGTAGTAGGCATCTGAGCAGCTCGATCCAGCTCAGCACTGATGTGTAGCCCAGTTGAAATTTGGTCTGTTTATAAAAGTAGCAGTAATTTTATTTGTCTTCTGATTATTTCCTTGAGTGAAAACATTTGTTAGAACTGAGATTTTAACCTGAGGAGGGGCAGCATGATTTGACATAAATTGACTGAGTTGCCAAGACAGGAACAGATATGATCTTCTCCTCCTCTAGAAGTTCCTTCTAACATGCAAGTGCTTTGCTAGCATCATCATGCTTCGTTCTGGTATCTCATTGTGCTTGTAATTGGTAATAATAGATCATGGCAAAGACACTCATTATGTGTAAATACACGTCATTAAATGAATTATTGCTATCGCTTGTATGCTAACTAATCCATACATTTTGTGAATGAGAAGGTTGCAGCCCTGCATATATATGGGAGCAGAACTTGCTTCATCATGCATTGTTAAAGCAAATATGAAATCTCTACTTTACCTTTATTCTTCATGTAGGCAAAGGTCACAGAGAAGTGAACAGGTGAATGCAGTAAGAGTGTGTATGTGTGTGTAAATTATTATGCCATGAAATTAAACAAAATATGTTCCCAAAGATATTGCAAAAATGATCTTCGGTGGTTGCATAGAGACACTTGTAAAGAGAAAAAGGTCTCGAACAAAGAAACTCATGTTCCTGTATTCATCAGTTGTAATAAATGTTTGCTGGTAAATTAAAAGCTTCAAGCAAGAAGAATTTTACATGTGTCACCACCTTTGTTAAACTTTAATCTTTACAGCAGTACTCAATATTCCTATCTACCTGCAGGTGTGTTCTCAGTGTCTTTTACTTTTTCATGTGAACAATGCTGCTTTTCTGTACTTATGCTCTTTCTCTTCTGATAAAAATCATTATTCTAAGAATACCAAGTGTAGTTGTCAAAAAAATTGTAATGTCAGAATTAAAGGTGTGTATGCATAGGCATTATGTTACAGGCGCTACTTGCATTTTCTGCTTGTGCCCTTTCCCTCAGGACCCCTCATACTGAGCACGCAGCACAAACTGTGCCGAGATTATGACAACCTATTCAATATTTTAGTTTATTTTAATTGTTCAATGTATAGCCTTAAGCTTTATTTATTACCATTATTCAAACCTTGTTCTTACAACAATATTAATTTCCTGTTGACAACTCTGGTGCTCATTGCTGCAGTTTTCAAATACTTCACATATGTTAATGTATTTCTCTTTGCAGTAACCCTGGGAAATGATGGAGATATTATCTCCATTTTATGGGTGGTGAATTCACATAAATACAAATTAGGTGAAAAATACCTGCTAAACTTGGGCATTTAATTTGAACTGCTCAACACCTATTTTTTTTCAGAATATTTCAAACATTAGTGTAATTTAATACTAAGAACAGCTCTCACTTACTTAAGTTACAGCTCTCGAGGTTTATAAAAAGGTAAAATAAGAGATGAAATTATCATGTGGAATCAGTTGATTTTGAGCCATTTCTAACATCTAGGTTCAATGTAAAGATTTACACTACTTGAGCTGAAGAACTTTTGATAGCGGTAGCAACCTATCATCTTCTCTTTGAAACTAACACTAAAAGGAAAAGAAATCCATGTATTGCTGTTGGGTTTCACAAGTGTTAACTGACAGCTCTTTTTTTTCACTCCCTTCGTTGAAGTTGACTTCTTTCCCTGGTCTGGTCCCAGTTGCTTTCTTTCCAAGCCTGAGCTTTGCCCCAGAGCTTTTCTCCTCTAATTTCTTCTTTCTGGGCTTTCCATTCAGATTCTGGTCATCTTACTGTAGCAGTCTTCAAGAGATCTGATCGCACTGTTCTTGCTCAAATTATTCTCATGTGCTTTCTTTCCCCTTCTCTCCTTTTGCATTTGAGTCTCTTTTAATGATTCACCCTTGTTTCTTATTATTTCCTTCATCTGTTTTCATCTGATCCTTTCTCTTTTGCAGCAGTTTAAATCAGCCATCTGTCTTCATCGTATTTAGGCGGGGGTCTTTAGGAGCACAGAAGGAGGAAAGCTCTGGCTCGCAGACTCGTTCTCTAGCGCTGTCCTTGCTGGATGAGTACATGTAGCAGTGAGAGCAGAGATCTGACTACCGTAGCCCTGGGTTGAAGTCTCCTCAGCCTCTCTGCAATGTGGTGCCAGCACTTTCTGGTCACCCAGAGGCCTCTGAGGACTTGCGTGCGTTCAGTTGGGATGCAAGACTGACATAAAAGCTAATGCTGTGACCATTTGCAAATCTCTTGTTCCAGCAGCAGCTAGGGGCCCTGAAGCATTTTTAGAGGAAAAGTCTCCAGCAACATATGTAAAACACGTTGTCCCTAACATCATCCTCAGAGATGTCTGGATGAATCTGAATAACCCTCCCTGCTTCTCTGCACACCCTGAGGTAGAGACATGGTTTGAGAGGCTCATTCCAAATGATTAAAAGTTCAGAAAAAAACAACCAAATGTTATATACAGTTAGGAATGTTTTAAGATTAGACTAATAGCCTAAATGATGCACCAGCTTCCTACAACTTTCACTGAAAAGAATGCTTTCAAAAATAATCTAATTTTTGAAGTTCTGTAACATTGAATTTGTGATCTGCATCCTACCCCCCCCCCCCTACTTAATTTATTCTGCAACCCTTTTCCCCAAAAATTTCTAGCATGAGCCCTGTTACGTGGACCTAATTGGAATGACATTTCGGATTTGATGAAAATGATGGATCCAAGTCCTGTAAGTTGTGCCCACCTGTACACGCGCATGCGTGTTTCAGTTTGTAGGTTTAGGCATATCTCATCATGTAGTCAAAGAATAGGTATCTATCTCTACCTGATAATAGAGAATTGAGTTTTACAGAGCTTTTATAGCTTGCCCTGCTAAAAACATTTGTTCAGAGATAGTCAGTTAATGTTCTAAATGAAGTGAGATGGAAGTTATGAAGGAAGACCCTGGAGGGTTTTCCATAAGGTTTTTTTTTCCTCCTGCAGAAGGACAGATATAAATCTTCAGTGTATGTCAAATTTAAAACTTTATGTTAACAGATGTAAACTTTGTAATTTTTAAAATTCTATTAGTTTGTATTTCAGTGCGTACTTAGAACTACCCGTTATAACATTTAAGCTTCTTTATGATCTACTTCTTTTGTAACCTTTTTGGACTTTCTTAAGATAGCATTGTCATTCCTACGTCACCATATGTATGCGATCACCGTACCACCTTGGCATTTCTCTGGGAAGCTAGCAAGCGTCGCTTTCTTTTCCCATTCTGCTTGCTTCAGCAAAGGAGCTATGACTGCTTGTGTGTTTGCAGACCCCAGGTGCTCAGCTCCAGGGTGAGTGTCTCCAGGAGCAGCTGGATAGCTGTTGTCCTTCCTAGGATGCACAGGTAGATTTTCCTTCTGGGACTAGTGCGGGTTTAGCTGGTCGGCATTTTGCCCTGCTTGTGTGGTTTGGATTTGAAGGGCTGTGTTTGCAGGGTCTGTTAATTCTGGAGGTTAAGTCCTTGCCACAGCAGTTGGAGAGTACTGCATTCAGAGGCTGTTTGGGGTTTGCTCTGTGAATCTGTGCATTGGTTAATCTAATTTCTTCGTGCAGTACATAACAATTGATTGACAGTGTTAAAAATATGTGTGTGCACATATAGATCTTGACTCAGTAAAAGATGTGATGTACAGCCTGAGGGGTTTTTAATTTACAGGTAATGTGATGGTTGTTCCTCTGTTTTCAGCTGTGTACTGATTATCACATGCTATAATCTCAATTTTAAAAAATAGCCAGCAAACAGTCATCTTACAATGCACTACATTAGTGTCTGATACTTGCAATATTCCAGCAGCCTAAACACATTTACCAAACAGTCACTTTGATTGTGTACCAAATAATTCACCTGCTCCGCAAGAGAGTTATGACAAATCCTGCTTAGTACCTCTTTGTTTCTGAATCAAACGTTATCGAAGTTTACTGAAGAGTTCTGGTTTATTAATGGATGTGGATGGTACACATAATTCAACCAGGGAGCATGTGTTGTTCTTATGGATTGCTCTCATTTGTTCTGATATGTATTCGATGGTTTAAGAAATAGAATATTCTAAAGAACCTGTCTCAACCTTCAGTGAAAAAAAAGTAAAGTCCATTCCCAGTAGAATCAACTTTATTTAGGGGCACTGGGAAGAGTGATAGCATATAAAACAACGCAACGGTCTGACTTCTAATTTCTCTTGCGAAAACATTCGGACTTACCTGTAGCCCTGTTGCAGGTTGTCTCACTCTGGTTCCATTCTGAAATGGTGATTTAGCCAACTACATTTTTTCATGCAGCGTCAGACTTAAATTGCAAGAAATGCTGTGCACTAACCCATTTTTACCTACACTGATGTCCTTGGAAAATATGCATTTAATGAATATAAATGTAATTATTCCCAGGAGCAAAAGTGTGTTTTTATACTGCTAGCTGTGCTTCCTATGGAAGGCACTATTTTTGCTAATAATTTCTTTATATTTAGTACTTCCCATTAGCTTGAATTTTTTATGAAATCAAGCATGTGCTACCACTTAGTGACCAGACAAATGGAGAAAACATCTTCGATCTTCAGTTTTATTGGTTGAGTTCTTCTCTTAGAAAGTGAAAATCCCACATTCTCTGTGTTGTGTGGTTACTAAAAGCTACGAACTGATACTGTAATAAACAAGTGATTTTCCTCCTGCAGATTTTAGCACACTTCTGAAAGGCTTAGCGAGGGTTCACTTCAGCTGTTCCACAGTCACTTGGCACACAGCCATGGTCCCAGTGGGATAATAAGAGACCTGTCACCAGATTTCCTCCTTTGAAAAGCAAGACTATGGAGGAATGTTTTCCTGTTACTAAATTGTCATTTCAAAAATTGTTGTCACTGGATACACGTAATTAATTGTTTTCACTTGCAGCACTGTTTCTGTCATGAGTGAGTCCCATTTTGAAATGCAATCTTGTGCAGATAAAAGAAAGATAAATTGAATTCACATTTTACAAACAGCTTGGTCTTCCTATCCCCTCTGTGCTCATCGAGCACAAACTACTTTTTAGTTAAGCTGTAGTTTAAATGTCTTTGTCACATAAAGCCATTTTTAAAAATTTGTGATAGCATCTTGAGTTCTTTTTTGCAAAGAAGCTTAGCAATCATTGTCTTGTATTACTGGAGTATGCTTTTAGATGTGTGTGAAATGGTAAATAGTTAGGAACTGACTCAGTATTAATTCATACTTGAAATGACTTTTAATAAACCTATTTTCATTAGTTTTTTCCTGGCAGTTCCTAACTTGCAAACTCTGCATCTTCACTGTTGTCCGGCAAGCATTAAAATAAGAATTTAGGATAACTGGTGACAGTTTTTGTGGTGTCCCACTGAAATCTTTTAAATAATTCACAAATTGCTCAGTTTCTCTATATTATAGCTTGAAACCATTGACATAGAAACATAGGACTGGCCTCAGCTCATCATTGGGTGGCTGTGGTTAACTCACAAGCAGCGCGGTTGTGTGTGTGTGCCTGCTTTGGATCAGGAATACACTTTACAGTAGCGTGATGTAGTGGCCACATGCAGCGTGAAGTGCTGTGGAGACATGTCATGAGAATGTGACAGAGGAAAGGGGGACAGCGTACCGTGAAATAGAGATGTACATTAAAGGGTAAGAGAGAGAGAGAGAGAGATGGCGAGTATGCAGAAAGAAACCATGATGGAAAGAAGAAAGAGGGGAAAAATAAAGATGGAAGCTTTAAAAAAAGAAAAAAAAAGAAAAAAAAAAAACTGTACATGCAATCACTGTAATTCTGGAAAGAGGTTGCTATGAGGAGCTATTGTGAAGAGCATGGAACTTATGGAAGCCAGCCTTAAAAAAAGAGTAATGATGATGCTGAAAATGTTGTAGGAAGCAACGTGCTCTCTTAGGCTGTGCACTGTGAATCCTAGATAAGCTGTTAAAGTGATCCACTCTTTTTCCATTGCTGAAGCATGCAGGAAATGTTTTTATTCCACCCAGCACTCACCAGCCAGTGAATGAAGTCCTACCAAACAGCTTACTTAGCAGCCGTTTCCCTGAGCTGACACCTGTCTGAATATTCACAAGAGTACTTACAAATGCTGCCAAAAAGAGAGAAATACCTTATTGACTTGGTTCTCACAGAGCATCTTTCCAAATGAGTGAAAGGTCAGGACACGAGAAGAATACCTTGCTGCATTAGAAAGTACATTACCTCGATTTTGCTGCTACGCAGTTCTAAGGAAATCGGTTAATAAGGGATCTTGGCATTTAAGTGCTCGTAATTAGCCGTCTGGGTTTACTATCGGAAAACCGCGGTTGGCAGTAATGGGTGCCCTGGTTGTCGGTGTCAGCGCAGGCCTGGCCAGAGCGGAGCGCAGAGAGCATCGTTAACTGTGCACGTGCCGAGAAGGCACCCGCCGAATTGTTCAGGTGGAGATGGGGCTCAGGCACCAGGGCTGCCAGCCCGGTCTGTGTCCGAAGCGCTGCAGACTCCTCAGACATCTATGACAGTGAAGTTTGAAGATAGTGTATTAATGGGAATGATGTCTGCAATGTTTGTTCTTTCTTTAAGAGATATGGCTTAAGTTCTTTCACTGCATTTGACAGAAAATGGAGCCTATTTTGAACTAGAAACACAATGTGTTGGTTTGTATTTGGGGAAGATGGAAAAAATGGCTGAATTGTAACATTACCAATTTCACGGGTGCTGTTACTATTGCAGGAGACTTTTTTTTCCCTTCCTGGCTATTTGCCCAGAATGACAAGAATACATAGTGAGATGATTAAATAAAGAGAAATCATCTTCTTTTAAAATACCTTTTAATGTAACCATTTCTGCACAAGGGTCCCTGTCTTACCAGCTCACACACAAACCTGCGATGGACTTCAGCGTTCTGCTGGGAGGAAACACTTCCAGGATGGGGCCTCCTATTTCCTTACGTATTTGCATAGGGAATTGATAGCAGAGAAGAATCAGGAGGAAAAGAAGAAGAATGTACAGCTTCCCTTAGTAGTTCTTTATGGTTCCGATTCTGTCAGCCTTTATTCCACAGTCACCTACTTCTCTGTCTCACGTTAAATTGATTTACAACATCCAGCTTGTTTGCAGGTTTATTAATTGACATGTGATAGCTGATCTCATGTTGAAGACCTGCTGATGGATGATGAAAAGTTGGCAGGGATTTAAAAAGAAATAGTGGTAGCAACACGTACTGATAAAATTGCATTTGCAAAGCCCACTAGATTTTGTTTTAAACAAGTTTTGACTTGCATTTAATTGTTTTGATGAATATCTTAATTTATTTGTATTCTGGCACAGCTAATGAAGCTGTAAACACTTGTATCACAGGAAGGTTTGACTCTCTCGATAGATTTTTTTCAAAGTATAAAAGGCTACAAGCTCAATTTTGCAACATCGGTCTTGACTGTGCTTTGCCAGTACAGATGGTTCTGCTCATGGGAATCCACTGTGGTTCAGGTGGGGTGTCTGAAACTCACGCAGTACCTTCAGGCTTGAACATGCTCCTTACTAATAAGCTACGTGCAAGGAAGTTTCTTTTTCGTTATAGCTTACCCTAAAAAAGATTCTTCTCACTGCTGTCTTTCTCAGATCAGCTTATTAGTCTGGGTTTCATTTGGTCTTTGAGTGGTGTAGAGAAGCAAGATCTAGTCCTAATATGCTTTGGCTTTTCGTGTAAGTTGGGCTTTGCCCCTATAAGTTCAGGGCTTGTTTGTCATGCATATTTTCATGTGAGTTTATTTTTCATGACCTACTCTTTTTTTTTTTTTTTTTTTTTTGTTTTAAATCTTATGTTAGATAATTACTTTCATTGATGGTCTCTTCCTTTTTCCTCCCCTACGTTCACATTATGACTGAAGGCTTGGAAACGGCTACTGGAGGTTGACTGTTTAGTACATATTTCCTCTGCACAACTAAGATGGTTTATAGACACAGCAGCTGGCTAGCATTGCCTCACTGGCACTTAGATATATGTAGGTGTGTATATAAATATATATGTATGTTTTGCTGAATACTGCTTCTCTGATGTCTCGTTCCAGATTCAGGCCTTTATTTTTCAAGTGAAATAAGCTTGCATAAAGGCTTTACTCTTCTGAAGTGATTTGTGTAGCTTTCAATGTGTGGCACATCAATGGATGTTACGCATGTCCTGAGTCCTGGCTATAGTTTGTACAATATTTGTCACACAAAAATCGTTTCAGTCATAGAAACCTTCATAGGAGCCGTGCAGCTGGGCCTGGCTGACTGTGGAAAAGCTGATATGTAATGTAAACAATTCTCAGGAAGATGGGAACTGCCTCTGTGACTTTTCACTGCCACGAGAGATCGTCAGGTTTAGCTATCAGAAGGTCTCTATTCTGCAAAGGTATTTTAAAAGGTCAGTTGGGAAAAAAAATACCCCCTTTTATCTGAGAATACATATAAATATCCTGTAAGCTTGTTCCCAGTTAAAATGGTGATCAAAGAATGGCTCTTTTGATTGAGTTGGTCCATGTCCAGCTGTTTCAATAATTTAATTGTAAAATAACCATATTCTGTTGCAAACATATTTCTGATCTCAGTGGAGACACAGAGGTCATGGTTGTCTTATTGAGGGTACTCTTGATAATTCAACCCTACAACTGTTTTTCAGATCTCTATTTTCTGCTTTGTTTTTCTTACAAGATTTACAAAATGCTGCAGCTGATGCCTGGCTGAGCGAGGCCCCCGCCTTGCTGCTGGTGGTACCATTGGATATCACTTAGCAGTTAGGCTAAGTCAGCAGAGCTGGAGATGGACAAATTGACATTTGCATAATTTTCTTCTGTGTGTTTGTGCAGATTGGTCTTTTAAATCCTTAAGAATAGACAATACTGGAAAATCTGTCCCATTAGGTTTTGCAGTTCTGTTGCAGTATTGTGAAACCTTATTTATTTCTTTGCAACCGATTCAAATAATGAGATGGAATTGACTCCTAAGAATTTCTTAGGTTAATATTTTTCTTAACAGATCTGCTAAATAAAGTTATCTAACAAGTCTGTCAAGGCACATGAGAGATGTTTTTTATACGCCTTTGGTACAATAGAATATCAGAGTGTAGAATTCATCTCCTTGTCTCTCCAGCTGTGTTCATAAACCTGTGCTTTTATTCTGGTTTGTTTTCTTCCATGTGAACTTGTACACTTGGAATGAGCAACTTCGGCACTGCAGTCTACTTTGAACAGTAGTGGTTCTCATAAAAGACAGTCTTGAAGGCATTATTGGTAGCATTGGTGTGAGCTTTCTGACCCTTACATTCCCTTTCCTCTCCCAGGCTACACCATCACCTCAAAATTACTGTTAGCTGTCTTGTTCCTATCATAGTCTATTCCCTTACCTAGAGCTGCTTTCTTTAATTTCCTCATGCCTATTTAGTTTGGGGTTTTGGAGGGAGGACGGAGGAGGGTGTGTATGAACCATTTCCTCTGTGGTTCCCAAAGCCTGTGTGGGAGTGAGGAGAGCCACCATGGGGTTTACGGATGTGACTGTGCTTGGAGCACTGCTGGCTCTTCCCTTCCCTGCGGAATGATCTCAAATGGAGAGCAGTCTTCCACGGAAGCATAAAACCATCTCTGATCCATGTGTGTCTAGATATGTGCATATGTACCTCAGATACAAGTATTATTCTGTGGCAAAGTTTGTCTTATTAACAACAAGAAAGTAACCTCAAGCCTCATTAATAAACATAATGGAAAAAAATGCATATTAAATTAAAAACTCAGTTTAAAATGTCGGACAAGGATTTTTTATGATACTTACTGATGTAGGCTTTATTTCATGACTGTGAAGTGATAGAAAGGGTAATTAAAGGTACAACGGTAAAAACATCAGTGACTAACATATCGGAAGAGGAAAATTGGGGCTTCAAAATGGAAAATCTTACCCATTCAATCTGACTTAGAGTTGATAATGTAATAGGTTTACTGGTTGTCAGGGTACTCAGAGCTCTTATTTCTAAATGCTGATCTTTTTTGTGAAAGATTTGCCTTCATAGGAAGTGGCAGACAGGAGCAAGACAACCAGAAGAGTTAGATCACTATGGTGTTACTAACGGAAAATGCTTTGCTTTGCAATGTGGACTTGTAGAACAGTAATCCTCCAAAGAGCCAAAGCAAGACTCTGTATGTTTGTTGTTTGGGGTTTGTTTTTTTTTTTTCTTTTTGTATTGCAGCATATACATTTATCTATTAATTCTTATGTAGGATGTTTTCCCTTATTCCATCAGTTCTTGCAGAGCTGAGCATGTATATTTGATGTTTGCAGTTCAGTTATGTTTTCTTTATGATATTAGAAGATTCTAATGTACAGAAAATAAATAACATTGGTTTCTCTTCCGAATGTAAATCTACTTTAAATAACACGAATGAGAAAAATTACCTTCCATAGTCAAAGAAAATTAACTGGTGTGCTCTGCAAAGTATCACTTCAGAAATTACGTAGAGGTGCTTCAGGGCATAAAACAACAGCCAGCAAGGTCTGCTGTTTATGGAGAGCAGAGAGATGAAGAGATATTCTAACAGTGTTTTCTTCACAGCAAAGAAAAATTGATAGCCTCAAACTATCCCCAGTTAGTTTGAAACTTGGTTCAATATTAAAATTTTTGCTTTTCCGTTGTCAAATGTAAAGAATATTGCAAGCTCTCCTTTCCTTTGGGAAAGAAGCTACATCAGCACTTGTATTTGCTGATCTATGTTACAAGTCAGTGTTTTAGTAACCGTAAGTACAATACCATTTTAGCTTTCAAGGAGAGAATTCTTCAAAATGAGTTGTGATTTTAAAATACAAATAAATAAGAGAGACATAAATTAAACTGGCAAAAGGTGTGAAATTAAGTTCAAGCGCTAAATCTGTACCTAATTGTCCCTGTAAATGTTTTCTGTCCGATAAGATCTGGTATTGTCAGGTGTGAGTTACAAAGTCATTCGTTAGAGAATGTCAGCCTTAGCTGTAATTAATGTTTTGTCATTCTCTTTCACAGTCTTGAGTGCTTAAATCTCTGTTGATTTTCAATTTTATCTTTCTCTATTGATTTTTCACAAATATAACTTTTTTTTTGTGACAATTAGACGTATATAAAGTACAACCTCTCATCTCACGTTAAATCTTTTCCCCCAAAACCCAAAAACATAATGGAAGCCACACACCTTTTGGAATGTGTCTTACATTTTACTGCAGCCTTAGGTTTTTCTTCCTGAACTCTCATAAACTTAGGGTTTTTTTCCTTGGTTGATAGATGGAGTTCTGAGTTTCACAAAGATTGCATTTCGTTTCTTTTGCGAGTGTTTTGAAATCCTGTTAGTAAAAATCAGAGCAAGAATAAAAGGAGGTTTTGTCAACAATTTCATTGTCCCACGCATACCATGTGTACGTATCCTAGATGTGGAGTGTGTGTGCACGTGTGTACAAAGGTTGAAATTAGACTTGGGCTGAGAAATGGGTTTAGAGATGAGTCTTTTCCCACACTCTGGTAAGTGATTTATTTGGTTCACTGTCGTTATCCTGTGTTTCTATGCTTCTCATCTCTCCATGTATTCTACACTGCACTACATGTGCCTGTTCGTGTGGATGTATCAGGTTCATTAATTTGGTCTTTTCTACCAAGTACCCAGTAATGGCACAAATTGCGTAAAAGACAACTGCGGGGGAAAAAAAAGTACGCAAAGTGAGGTTTTTCTTAACTTTTTTTTTCTGATGGAAATATATCTGTATTATGTACATGGACATTCACAGCTAATAATATGTTTTGTTGTGTTAAACATCAACAGTGTTGAAACTTTCTCATCATATGAAATTATTGGAAAAATTATTGGTATAGAGATTATATCATGTTTGAGTGGAAGGCTTTGATCAACATGATCTAGTATGGGTTTGTTACTTGTGAGAGAAAATGGAGCTTACTTCAAAGCCAGTTTGCAGCGTAGGAGGAATTATACACTGAGGCAAAAGTCAGTGATGCTGTTGCTATGTGTGTGCACAGAGGTCTCGGCTCGCCCGGCTGTACCCCGGCTGTTTGCTAGGACGGTGTTCATCTGAGAGCATCATTTCTCTATCACGTCATTGGAGAGAGATGTAGCTCCAAAATTTGACTGAACTCTTAAGTGTCCTTGGGAAGGATGTGCGTCGGGAATTCAGTGGCCTTTTCTTAGTTTATAGGCTAAATTTGGATAATTTTTAATTTGGAGACTTTGTCAGAACAGCTTGTGGTTTGGGGTTTGTTTGTTTGTTTGTTTGTTTTTTAAATAATAGGTCTTCTGACTTGCCTCGGCAATGATGACTTTGCACTGATATTCCTCATTAGGTGTTATATTAATTGTACAAGTTTCCTTAGTTTTCCTCTGTCTTTCACCTCATCATCTGCAGAGACAATGAAAGACTATTGGTAAACTCCAATTAAAGTATGACTTTATGAAAATATGACTTTTTATTTGCAACTTTTCTAAATGAAACATGGCAATTCTTCTTCCAGCTGTGGTTGGTCCTTTCCTTTAAACACATCTTCTTTGTTTGTCTCTTGTTAAAGTGTGATCAGAATTAAGTCCCTCAATTTTGTATTCATTGTGAAATTTGTTTCTTACAGAATTGGCTTTTATTCTGTTTTGTACAATATTAAACAAAATTATATGTAGTTATTTTGAACATATTTTAATTGAGGAGCTGAGTTTTATTGTATGCAAATGTATTTTGTAATACATAAATGCTACCTGCTTGCCAGTAGTAGCAATTAGGTATGGTTTGTTCCTCCCAAACACCGATATTGAATGGATTTAGCTTTTCTGGATATTTTTTCTGATAAATACTATATAAGACAATAGTAATTTGAACTATAATAATGCTTAGGGGTTTGCTAATTAGAACATTGGGGAAAAAATCAACAATTAAAGCAATATTTTTTAAACAATGTAAAATTAGCAACATGTAGCTAATTATGTTAATTGTGTTTCTGTTCAAAAGGATATAATAAAGTTTTCGAAACAAAGCAGAAGTAAAAATTAAACCTCAAATAAATATTTCCTGAACATACATACTACACAAATTCAGTTAGAATGATTAGGAAATCTGAATGTACAGCCTGAAGAAATTGAGAGTTCAGTAGATCATATCTAGAGATTGTATTTTATTGATCTACAGAAGCTGGGCAGAATCCTTCAGACTGTCCTGTAGTGTGAATGTGAGCGGGAAAAGATTGGGGTACGTTGGACTTTCATAAGGCACACATCAGTGTTTATTTGTCTGGCTTTTCTTTGTTTTCAGGTTGTGAGATGCTGAAGAACAGGAGTTCTGAGATTAATTCCAGAGATGCGGTCATTAGTAACAATAAAGGAGTGTTTTCAGGAGCAGAGCTTCTATAGCGTCTGTAACGTTGTTGAAAAAGCAAGTGTTCAGAAGAAATAGATTGACTTTTTTAGAGTAGTTGTTTTGGAAATGGCTCACTGATTAAACAAAAGTAAGAAGTAATATGTCTTTCAGTTGGTTCAGGCCAACTCTTTAGTTAGAAACCAGGTAGGCAGAAATTTTGAGCTTCATCACCACTGTTCTGTTATCACTGCTGAAGTTTTCTGAGGGTACTTACCTTTGTCAGTGCTGCAGTACACAGGCATTTATTATTAGGATAATATAGTAGATCATCTATGCAGCTAGAACAGCTAGAATTATTTTTGCATACTTTTTACCTTATTCTCAAGGTAACTGAGTCTTTCTGTTTGTTGGGGAAGAGGAAGGTTGTGTGTTTTAGGTCAAAAGACAAGTTCTTGAATCAAACTTTGTCTCTTGTTTTTATTTTTTTTTCCTTTTTCTGTGTGTTTCAGACTTAGTTTTAATCTAGTTCTTTAATAATTCAAAATGAATGTTCAATAGCTTTGCACTTCTTTAAAGTCAGATTGCTTTCACATCGTGCTCGTTATTGGTGCCTTACATTTGGCAAGCCCATCTCTGTAAGGGTGTACCTGTTCAGTTCCTTGTCAACAACGTGAGAGGAAAACATCATCAGCCCTTTTACATCCAGCTGAGGCCAGGTGTTGTGCATTAAAATGTAAATAGTGCAATTAATGCCAATTATCATTTTTAAAAGAAACATTAAAATCTGCAGGAACACGGTTTGTCATTTGTACTTTTGTGTGTGTTTTACTACTTGAGCTTTTTTTAGGCATCTATTATCACTTTCAGTCTTGATTACTGTAGGGCTTCAAGCTGATGTCGGCATCCGACAGGTTAGATGTGTGAAGAGACGAGACTCTGGATGATAATGCAGAAAGAGGAACTCAGGTCAGATGGCATGTGATCACCTTGTGTGACTTAACTCCGTATTTTATTATATATCTACAGGGCACAAGGGCTGCTGCAGACCTCATCGATCACAGGGGAGCTGGAGTCCCCTCTTGCGGTTGAGTATGTGTGTATGTGTATGCGTCAGTTACTCACATACTTAAATAAAATGCTTACATGTAGTGCATGGCTGTGCTCTCCAATGTTACTGCCATTGGGTACGCTACTTCAGTACGCTTACATCCGAGCTCAAGGCAAGCTAATACTGATTAGACCCTCATTAGTCATCTTAAGATTTTTGGGAGTTACTGTACTTGGGCTACATCTCCAGAGAAACCTGTGCTTCTGCAATGGTCTGGGTGTCCCTCATAAGTCTCAGCCCTCTGGTAACCTTCTTCCACTGCCAGAGAGCTCTTCTCTACCAAGCCATAGCTAAGATTGGGACATGAGCATCCTATGTGGCAGGCTGCCTAAACATTGCATTTGCAAATTATGCACAAACTGCTAAAATAATACTTTTTATCAGGTGCAACTTCATGTGAGAAGACCGCTATGTATGGTAGTGTGTGCACTGGCATGCTCTTTTGAACAGTTAGATGCCACTTCTGTTCAGCATCGCTCCAGTATTGCCCCAGCTGTTTGGAAAGCTTCAGAGGCTTTGACACTGGGACTCTGTGGATGCTGTTGCTCTCACGTATCATTTTCCACATGTGGCAGGAAATTTTGCTTCAAGTGTATGCTGTTGAGAACTTGTTTTAAGTGTCTGAAAAAAAATTACTGGTTCTTCATCTTTCGCTGCCCCATGAGGCAAAAGATGGTGAATTCTAAATAAAACAAAATAAGGTATTTGCAGTGATATTTGCATTTATACATGTTTGTGGCAGGAATACAATTTAGGTTGCCCAGAAAGGTGGTGGAGGGCCCATCTCTGGAAGCGTTCAAGGCCAGGCTGGATGAGGCTCTGAGCAACCTGATCTGGTTGGAGATGTCCCTGCTCCTTGCAGGGGGGTTGGACTAGATGACCTTTGAAGGTCCCTTCCAACCCTAACCATTCTATGATTCTATGATTCTATGATTCTAAAATGTGCATCTTATAGAACTGTTTTCTCACTTGTAGAGCATACCTTGAAATTAAGACTGCCTCTACTGGCTTATCCTTTCTCTTAATAAACCCATGGTCAGGGATAGTTGTGTGACTGCTTTCTTAGGTTCTTCTGTTCTTAATGTAATGGAACTTCAGTCAAATAAGATACATTATTTGCATTTCTGACCAATTCTTTCATCTCGTGATAATTCTGAGATGTAGATGCTTGAGAAAATCTGAAGTGCCAAAAAATTAGTACCTTTCTGTTTGTATCAATTGACATACTGACTTTAAAGAAAAGCCAAGTACCTTTAATATTGACTTCAGTCTTGCATCTGCGTCATAGTGTGAGCCCTTACAGAACAGTAATGCAAAAAGTAGTCGAACAGTACAGTTTGTTTTGTATTAATATTTAATCTGATACCAAAAGCACTTAAAGGAGCTAGGGATATGAGTCTTCTATTAGAAATGGCTTCTTTGTTGCACTGAGCAATTACTACCCAAGTAAATGAAACCAAGAAGTTTGTTCTAGTATCACAAAGTTTTAAAAATTGTTCTGCTGGGAAAACTTTTGTTTCAGTCTCTGTTTTTAAGGGTTATTTCTTCAGAGTGAATCGAAAAGTAACTTCCTTGATGTTAAACACAAAGGTACAAATTAAGGCTAATAAACTGATATTGGGTGAGTCAAAAGTACTGATAAATGTGAATGCTTTGGGGAGCATTCTGCAGCTCTTAGCTGTGGGAAGAACCGTACAACTTTCTGAAGAAAATAATCAAATCAATGAAACATCAATTATGCATGTTCTTTATTGCCAGAAAATTGGAAGAGCTAAAAGAAAATCGATATGCTGCTCCAATCCCAAAGAATGATGGGCACACCCAAGGTTCTAAAATTTGGGCCAGTCTGCAGGCAGAGCCTTCCCCAGCTTTGCCTGCTCCCCTGGGAGCATGAGGGGGGAGGCAGTGCTGACAGGATGATGTGAGGATTTCAGCTTTCTTTTCAAGTAAAATAGTGTTCGTCTTGGTCATGAAAGAAGCATGCAGTCATTCCCACTGGGACTAAAGGAACTCCCAGGGAAATGGATAAAAGGGTTTAAGAAAATCTCATCATTTAGAATGATCCCTTGTTTTCTAGGGCTTTTTTCATTATTTCTGAAGGGTTGGGTAATAAATACTGTTTGCATTCCTACATCGTGTTCAGTGCCTCGTTGATTTTAGACTACTGAAATGTTTGGATTTGACTGTACAGTTTGGCAGCAGCTCAGGCCCTGTTTTGGCTCAGCGATGGGCTGCCTTGGTTTTTGCTATGCACTACTATTGCCAGTTGCTATTGTTTGTGCACAAATCCAATTGCTCAGTGATTGATGGACTTTCAAAGGGTAGAAAAAGTAGGTATTAGTGCTTGAGACTGTCACCTTGGTGCTGTTGTTGTCTTCCATATTGTACGTCTGGCTAAGGGAGCCACATAGTGCCATTTGTTGGAATAAGTCCTTCATTGCCCATTGTGCCAAGTTGTGCGGCATCTTCATGTGCCAGTGAAAAGCTTTTTTTTTTTTTTTTCCTCCCCCCCTCGCCCCTCAGCTTCTATGAATTTTCTCTTCAAGTCTTTTAAATCACTTTAGAAAAAGTTTCAAACTTGCTGGAATTTTTGAAACTCAGAACTTCCAGTCTGAAGTAAACCAGGTGCTCATTTGTAAGTGAACTCTTCACAGTTTCCTTGGTGTTCTGCTATCTAAATTCTCAGATATATGTGTTCATGCTATACGGAACATTACTTTGACCGTTAGCAGCTAAGAAGGTCCTAATGCTAACTGCAGGGCGTGCAATTTAGACATGCTCTTCTAGAATAGCACTATCAAAATCAATGAAGTAATTCCTTTTGACTCCATCTTAGAATCTGTTTTTTTCACTCCAGTTCTTACACAGACAGATGGTTTTCCATACAACTGGAACAGTGTTTCATGCTGGTATCTTAGATCTCTTGAATTTAGAGGCGGTAGTTTTTATGTTTTCTATTGTCTTTTAATAAGCTTCATTGTGTTGTGCAGCACAGCGGGTGGGATGATGATCGGAGTGCTTTATATTCTAGTTTTGTCAGTAATACTTTGCAGCAGTGCTTTAAATGTCTAGTGGTGTTATTGATTGACATTCCTTTAGTTTTAAATATTGATAAGAAATTATTCATTTATTTAATGCATGATTACTGTCACCTTGTTTGAGCTATGGAAAGTACTGATCTATTAACTCCAGCCACAATATTTATGGATAAAGCCCTTCAGCTTTAAAATTAAAAATAATTATCTGTTGTCACAGTACTAATTACTGTACATACAGTATCAGCAGGGCTATAATCTATCTGTCCAATATGTGTTCTACTCAAATTGCGTTAATCATAACTTGCTTAAATGTTAGCAAATGGCTCTGCAAAGTGCTAGCAGTAGCGATTCTTGCAGTCTAGAAATAATGAAGATGTAAATCACTTCTACGCATCATTGCCATAATATTCATATGATAGGATATGAAACTGCTGCATCCACTTTTATACTAATATTTAAGATAGTTACTCTTTGTGATGGCAGCTTGGTATAGTACCCCAGTCTATTTCCAGCTGCATAGGGCCATGTCATAGTCACTCAAATTAGTAAATTTAGATTTACTTTTTCAAACTAGTCATGAAAGTCAATTCTGGTCGAGTATACTCTAAATTCAAAATAACATTGTAACTTTTTGAACATGATGCTTTGTATTAGCATGCATGCTTAGAGTAGAATTTATCCTATGAAATTCTACATGTCCAATATAATAGTTTTCAGGTTTTACTGTGAATTATTTTCATTTAATGCAAATTGTTATAGTTTACTCACTTCAACAGAGGTATGCCATTTTAGATGACATTGTGTTGCTTCACAACTTTATTTTGCATGTCCCTGTTTGTATTACACAATTTGCTTGTTTCTTATTCTGCTTTCTTTAGGTTCTGTATTCCTTTGCATATTAGCAAAACTCGCTGCAACATTTTGTGGTCAGCTCAAAAGCAAACATTCCCGCAAGCTTTAATGTTGGGAAGGGTAAGCATAGTTTATTGAGGAGATCACCAGCTCAAAGCCTCTATCCATGCTTTTTCCTGGGGGGAAATGCTGTAAAACTATTTTCTTGCCATGCACATTTTATTTCGGAAGCTTCTAACTGTCTCTGCGGTGATGAACCTGGGCAGCCGTACCAGAAGTTCAGTCATGGTACCTGTGGGGCCAAGGCAGGAAGGATAAAGCTGAGCTGGTTTGCTTAACTCCTGAGCTTTATTATGGTTTGTTTTTTCAAATGCAATTTATATGCTAAATTACCAATCTACGCTGTAAATTCCCATGCAGAATTCAGTAAACATTCAGCAAATGAATACTCTTCCAAGATGAATTAGAGTGGGAGTATTTCAGTAAAGTTTTCAAGCTCTTCTAATGTGAACTCACTACTGGGTTTGAAATTTTTGTAGGCTGTAAATTTCAGTTATTTTTTGGAGAGTGGCAGTACTTAGAAGGCTTGAGAGTTTGTCCCCGAGTTTAGTTTATCACAAGGTTATCAGCCACTTGATGGCTATCATCATGCCTGAGAATCTCAGGAGAAGGGGATTTTAAAAATGTTTTTATAAACAAAATGAATAAAAGTAAGACAGAGTAATAATAAGGAGCTGCATTTGTCAGCTGCTTTCTGAAGTGTGCCATTCTTGTTGCTATGATAACAGAGAAAATTAATACATCCTGTCAGGACCGCATGACAGGAACACTGAAAAGCTGTGAAGTGACTGTACACAGTGGAATAAAGGAAATCCACTTTGATCTACCATTTTTGATGTTTTATAATTGCACTTATTATCAGGTCCTTTACTCTCTTCTTATTTGACTCAAGATCCATTATCAGTGACAGCGTGAATGTGAACATGGGCTTGATTTGAAAAACTACTTAGGATGAGGTAATGGGGAAAAAAGCTTTTTGTTCCTAACTATTGAGAAACAAAAAAAAAATATTTAAACCATTTATGTTAGTGCTATCAGCTAATACCTTCCCAGAAACGCTCCCCTTCTTGTGTGATATTGTTTATATGCTGCATTTGAGTACAGCCTGTTTAATTAGCTCCCTAATGAAATATTGTATAACAAAATGGAACTTTATTATTTGCTTTTATGCCTTTGTTCAGCTACAGACTAGGGCAGGTCACTGTGCCCAGCCTGAACTAGACACCTTGCCTGCTGCATTTGAATAGAACCCATTTAATATTTTTTTAAATGCTGTCTATTGAAAATTTTCAGAGATAAAGTGCTGTCCTTTTAGCTTGCCATGCTGCCTCTTCTCTCCTGTATGAAATGAGTAGTACTGCTTCACAAAGAGACAGATTACTCGCTATCTTGTCTTTTATTGGGCTATATAGTAGAGTTAGTCTGTCTTTATAGCATCAGCAGTGTGTGGATACATTCAGAAACCATGGACTCTCTCTCTTACATATGAAGGAAACCTGGGAAATTGGTTATTCACTGTTTTAAATGGACTTGAAGTTACGCACACAGAGTTTTACTTAGTTCCTACTACAATCAACAAGAAGCTCCTGTTGGCTATATTTAGCCTACATTTGGTTTACCTTAGGTCTGGTAGGTAAAGAAATAAATGACCAGAGTGCTCGTGACATTTCCATGCAGGCAGGCATGGCCCCCAGGCATGAGCCCTGCGCCTCAGCCCAAAAGCTCCTCTAACTTACGACTTATAGAGCTTTAAAATATAACATAGCATTTCTTTGGAAGTGTGCTGAAACCTAAACATTTCAGGAAATGTGTCAATTCCAGTGACATTTCCCCAAAGAAAAGATCTCTATTTGGAGATGAAATTCCTCATCAGAGCAAGAGGTTCACAGAGGGAAGACAGTTGTCAAGTTGCTCACCTGAAAAGTCAAATAATGGTGAAGGAGAGGATTGGAAACGATACCCTTGCAGCTGGTACACAATTAGTCGTCTTTCACACTCTGTCTCCTAATCTCTTGGGAGCTACTTCACTGCATATAAATAATCAAATATTTATTGGAGTAGAGAGACAGGCACCATGCTCTGTAGCGTAGTGGTCAGGCGCTGCGATGTTATGTGACTGACGGAAGTTCAAATCCCTGTGCCAACTACGTTCTAAGAGTGGCGCGTCTCAGGTAGTAGGTGTATGGGATGAGTGCCAGAGATTCAACTCCCATGTCTGTGTCAGGCACAGAAAATAAAGCTGAGCCTCCCATGCTCAGATGAAAGCCATAAATACTTGCTTTCTAGATTGGTGAGGAGGG
The DNA here is from genome assembly GCF_036417535.1 of Chlamydotis macqueenii. NCBI lineage: Eukaryota > Metazoa > Chordata > Aves > Otidiformes > Otididae > Chlamydotis > Chlamydotis macqueenii. Next base: position 5,715,533 of record NC_141566.1, read on the forward strand.
GCTGTTTTCTACCCTTAAGTGTTCTCTGCGTTGCTTGGTTATGCTTATGTGCATTGGAGCCTTCTGGTGAGCAGTACTGTCAGATCTAGGGAAAGTGTCACCCTGCGTTCACTGTTGCCAAGCTTAATAAGACTTAGCACTGCTGTAGTGCGTTTTTATGTTCAAAGTGTTATAGGAATATGAAATCAAATTCTGCTCTCAGCTGAACTGTATCCCCATTCGTTGCTCAGTTTTGCTTGACAGTAAGAACTTGGGACGGAAAATAAAGAGCTTCATTGCACCGGTGAGGGACTGAGAGAGAAGGAATGTGTTACTGTGCCCATTAAGAGAGTGCACTTGGCAGTTCCCTTGCGTTCACCTGGCTTATGTGGAAGGAAAATAAGACAATGTCTCACTTAATCTGTGCCCCAGTGACAGGAGTTCGGTCCCGGTTTTGGTACGTGTAGGAACATCTTGTACTTGTGCTCACTGTACACTCCACATAGCAGCTGCCTGCAGTCCTGCTCTGCCTGCAACCTGTGGTGTTACTGAGCGCAGAATTTTCTTAGAATTCATGGAATCTGTGCTGGAAATCATCCAGGTGATTTTACATACTCAGTGATGACATGGACGATATTACTCACTTCAACAGCAGCCATTCAAGGATTCTCTACTAATATAACCTAAGGCTTTGACTATTGCTCTAGTGCGGGCTTTTATTAGTTTGCTGCTGTTGCTTTGATGTTTGAGGGGAGCATTTTTTTTAGGGCAATAGAGTCATTTTGAAAGCAGCATGAAGTGTTTAGTTTTGTATAGGTAAAGCATAGTAATTGTAGTGCTGCCTTAACAGCATGTGAAATGGAGCTGATGCTTCACAGTGAAGAGGAATGCAAACACACACATTGCTGTCATACTCAGAGATCATCTTGAAGGAGATAAATCACTAATCAGTAAATAGATAAACTTCCCAAGCCATTTTACTTTGTATTAATGTTGGAGCCTAATCAATACCGTAGATGTTATTTTTAGTTCAGTCTTATGAAGTAAAAGTTGGGTTTGCGTTAGCCGTGGTAACGTAGTGTACAGAAATGTTTTTAATATAAACGATGTAGCAATATAATCATATTTGTGCTATCAGATTGCAAGGCTATTCACAGGCGGTGAATTTTAGCTCAGCAGATATCCCAGGCAATGGTACCAGTTCTTTCTTCACAGCCTCTCTGGGACCAGAACAGTTGCTCTGCAGCACGCAGAGCGAGCCTGGGGCTGGCACGTGCACTGCAGAACCACACTGGTGACAGATCCTTCCCTTCCCTCTGTTTTCCTGTAATCAGCAGGACAGAATTAGAGCTTTGGAGATCACTACAGGCTGTAAACTAGCGCGGGGGATCTCTGCAGCCATCCGATATTCCCTCTTACATTAGGCAAAATTTTAATTTGTATTTGGACGGTGAACTAACATACAACTGCCTTAGATTGTATCTTTGTCTTGTTCTTCTTTCTTCAGTTGGAACCGATTAATTGACATGTTTACTCTTAGATTCTTCAGCCGTGTATTTTTTCTACAACAGCATATGGCTTATTTTGATAGATATGTGGTGTGTTCCTTTTTCTTCAAAGCAAGATTGTAAAAAAACAAACTGGAAGAGGAGGAGGAGGAAAGCTGTGTCTGAGTGGCCTCCTCCCTTTTGATGTGTGTGATGCGTTTTTCTTTCCCAATTTCCACGTTGTGAGTGCGTGGAATTCTGAATTCACTTTCACCTCTAATAATTACTTTTAAAAGGTCATTTTGAAATTGCATAAGCTGAAACTGCCTCCTGGTCTTCACCCATTCTCCATCCTCTTTAGTAAAAGGTAACTGTAACATGTATTATTGCCAGCTTTTTTCTCCACCTCCTTGATACTTTTGCTTTGTTTGCATTCAGTCTGCTGTTTGGTGTAAAGGCAGGCGGGTGTAGGAAGCACAGTGCAGGTACACGAACAGAGCTGTTTGTTCTGTCCTAGTTTCCCTGGTTATTCTGTTACTCAGTATCGAGATGAGTTTGTCGAGGTTCCTTTGTTACCTGGTTATTGCATCTTTCAGGTTGAAGTGCAATACTCCTATTTGTATTGTGAGAGTCACGTATTTCAAAAGACTGCGAGTAAGCATCAAAATTAGAATTTAAACCTAAGGACGAGAATCAGAGGAAGGCTTGAATTACTATTCTGTTCTGGACGATAAATGCTGTAGAAGTTGTTTCGTGAGTTCCTTATGCGTGCTGGGTTTCAAATTGCTGTTTAAGTGTCAATACCTAGCTCACTCCCGAGATCTGCAAATCAAGTACTTCGTCTCTAGATTTTGCATTATTGGCGATACGCGACTTCAAGGCAGATCCAGTCTTCTTTTTCAGCCATGAGAATGGATTGCCTTAAACTTGTTTCATCAGTTGGCTGAGTAAATGAAAAAAAAAAAAAAACAAACTTGTTTTCCCCAAATGTCTTCTGAGTAAACCAGGGCTGACCTGATCACGTAGGAAGAAATTCTCCAACAGCTGGAGTTGGTTGAGGTTCTCTTGGCTGGAGCAGGAAGCAAGCAGTGAGTGCAGATTTGCTCTGTGCTTTTGTGTTAGCGTATGTGAAATGAAATCCTTCAAGATGATAAAAAATTAGGCTTGTAAATAAACTGAGCAAATATCAGTATTTTACACTTTCCACTGGGATTTGAATTCAGTGGAGATTTTAGTGTATGTATAAAATACACATATGTCCTGGTTCTGGCTAGTACAGAGTTCATTTTCACCTGAGCTGGGAGAGGAGCTGGAGCTGGTGGCACCTGTGGCTGGGGGACACAGCTGGGATAGGTGACCACTTAGCCAACAGCTGGGATAGTTTACCCAAATTGGCCAAAGGGCTGTTCCATCCCATGGGACACCATGCTCAGTGTATCAGTGAGGAGGGTGCTGAGAGGAGGCTCCTGCTACTCTAGAGGGTGCTGGGCATCAGGATCCACTGTGAGCTGTTGTGCTGTAAATTATCTGCTTAAGTATTTTCCTGTTGTTTGTTTTGTTTTCATCTCTGTTTTTTTTTTTTTCTTTTTTTCCTTCTGTTGTTCTCTTAAACTTTTTTTTTTATCTCAGCCCATGAGTTTTGCTTTCTTTTCTTTACCAGTTCTCCTCCTCGTCCCACTGGAGGGTGGGGGGAGTGAGCAAAAGACTAGGTGGCTTGGTCCTGAGCAGGGCTAAACTACGACAGCATATGTATATTCTATACGTGTATGTCTAAATGCTTCCTTTTTGTATGTAGGTTTTACACGTAGATACACTTAGGTTTGTATATATATTGCCTGCTTACTCTCTGTAGATGAATAATTTTCTGTATAAAATTTTATACATAAAATATTTGCAACTTTCTTATCTCAATGATCATTTGTAGCAACAAGTTTCTAGATTAAATGTGTTGTTAGAAATAAAAAAGGGGAAAAAAAAAACCACCCCAGGGTATTCCCTTTTATCAGTTTTAAATTTCTCTCCTAAAGGTTTCGTTTAGTGATTCACTCTGCTTTTATTGTGAGTGGAAATAACGGCTTACTTATTGAGTTCATTATGTTGTTTCTCTGTCACTTACATCTTGCTTCTCTTTAAACTGCACAATCTGTTTAGTGTCTCCTCATGTAGTTGTTTTTCACATTGCTAATCTAGTCACCTGTTTGTAAAATCCTTTCTTTGTTTTTTACCAAATTACTCTGAGAGAAAAAAAAAAAGTCAAGAATGGAACCAAGTGTTCCACGTGATGCATATGAATGATTTAACACTCTTTGCCTTTTTACTTTCTGTCCAATTTGCTTAATTTTCCATACTGTTACATTCTTTTACTAAAGCTGTACATAGAAAAGAGGTTTTCATTGAGCTGTTTACAGACATACACAGGTCCATTGTCTGAGTACTCGGAGTTAATTTAGAACTCAACAATCAATTTGAGGTACCTTGCATTTGTCGATGTGAATTTTCATCTGCTGATGTATGGTCCATTCACATACCTCTGCTGCACCTTCTTATTTTATGCATCGAAATAAGTATGTGCCAGCCTGTATGTTACTGGTTCAGTGGTTCATCCCTTTCTAAGTCACAAATACAGTAACCTCATTCCTAGAACAGAATCGTGCGGTGTTCCACCGCTGATCTTTTGAAGTGACAAATTTTCTGTTTCTAAATATATAAAAAATGAATGTGCCCTGTCAAAGCTGGGCTGTTAGCTTCTGTGGTTACATCTAGCAAACCAAAGTAGTATAACGTAATTGAAATCAATGGAGTTAATCCTGTATTGTGCTGTTGTAACTGGGAAAAGAGATGGGTCCTAAATTTACCCCTGAATCTTTCAAATAAAGCCATCTGCTCAAAAGTTGGTCAGAACAGGTTTTAAGCCATCATCCTGGCAATAAAAGGAAAATGAATTATTCTGCAAAGCATACAGCTTTTTGTACATAAAAATGAAAACCTATTGACTTTCCAGTAGGTTAATATTTTCTCGTGTGTTGCTATAGTCCATAAAAGTCAGGTCTGAAAACAGATGAATATAAGTTCTTCTAAGTTGCTATAAATTGCTGAAATTTCCCCTGAATACTTGCTGAATGCATAAGACAATAAAGTCTGGTATTTGAACTTTGAGGTCTAAGTTTAATGGGAATCCATAAACATACCAGCTCAGTTTACAGAGACACCCTATCCCAAATTTTATAGTCCAGATGTGCTTATTAATAAAAGACAGTGAAAACCCTTGGTCAGGAATTTTTTCCCTGGACTCTTCTAAGTGTCTAAATGTATGAAATACCAAGTCCTTTTTGAAATTCAAGAGTTCAACTGCCTACAGAAAGTTACCATCCCTGTCAGATGGCCAAAACCATAAATAAGGTGTGGAATTTTCCAAGTAGCCCCCAGCTTCTTGAACTCTGAGAGGTATGAGGAGGCATGCGGTGCTGGCCCCACTTTGGGAGTCTGTTTCTGGCTTTATTTTCCATGGGTATTTCACACTTTCAAAGACTTACCTTCTCAAAGCTATTTTTTTGCTTCTGAGATATGTAAGAGTTTGCCATAGAATTCAAAGCTGAACAAAGAATAATAATAATTGGTTTTCTTTCAAGATTCTGAATTTCCAAGAAGCAAGTGGGCTTGTTGTTCTTTGATTGTAAGTACTGTAAGTTTTAGTTGAAGTATAATTATTTTTATATCTTACAATTATTATTGTAAAAGCAGCTTTACCTAGTCTGGAAAGCAAACAAAAATAGCTAATAATGAGTTCTGAATAATTTTGAGTCAGTTTTAAGAATGATAAGCAAAGACTCACTGCAGTGAGATCTCAAACTTTGCATCCCTTAAAGGGAAATTTCTTCTACAGTATAAGGTGCAGAGAACTTTTTCCCTTTAATACCAACTCTTTCAGTATTTGACCTCAAAACATTAATTATTTTTAACTTTGGAATGAGTATTTGGATAAATCTTTGAGTCTTTATTAAGGATGTGCTCCTGCTTGATATTCTCTTTTGTTTAGGTTTCAATTATTTAATTACAGGTCTTGATATGAAACTAATCATGCGTGCATCCGTATGAAACTGGCATACTGACAAGATAAAATCATTAAACAGTCATTACTATAAACTGACGTTGGCCTGTAATTTTTGCAGTTAACGGGGGAGTTGATGCTTGGTGAACAATCCAATTAAAACTGGCAACAAAAGACTTAAAATGTCAGCCAAATTGCTTTTTAATAGTCAACGCAGCCGTCACAAAACATAAACATTACAGTCCCCATAGTGGCATAAAGCTTCGTGGTGAAACAATTCTAGAAAATGAATAATAATTACAGTATCCTGAGAATTCTCTTAATAGATGTGCACTCATTAAAATACTTTGTTGGTTAGATTCATATGAAAAAGTATGTTTCCCTTGATACTTCTTTATGCGTTTGTTTTGAAGGTTTTATTCAGTATTTTATAGATGTAATTTCTATCAATATTTAAAAATGCGTTTCTTATTTACAAAGAGTTTAAATAACTGTAGATAGATAAGCTTTGTGTGAAATGCACCTTAGAAATGTCTCATGAGGTGAACTGAGGATACGGTCACAAGGAACTCTTATAAACTGTTAATGCTGTAAAATGATGCAATCTTTGTTAATTTTGAAGTGCACTAGATTTCTTCTGCAAGTTGAGCAAGAATAGCAGGAGAAGCTTGTCAAACCTCGCTGCCTGAAGTGACCTCTCTGGATCAGTTTATGCAGAGGTGACAGTGCTGGGGTGTGATAGATGCTCTGCTCAGAGCTTCAAAGCTGTCCGAGAGCGCGGGGCTCCTAATAATGCACTGCGGAGTGGAGTTAAAAGTCCTAAATAGTTCTGAGGAACCAGGCCACAGCCCTTGGTTTAATGGAGTGGCAGAAGCGTATTAGTATTTCAGATGTGCAGTAGGGAGGCTAATGTGAAACCTGTGGGTTTGCCTAGGCTGTCATGTTCATTTTCAGGCATTACATTAGCGTTTCTGTGTTACTATTTTGTTTTTCCCTACAGGAGTTTTCCTTTTCTTTAAAAAATAATCGATTTGTTTTTTCCCATCAGTTACACATGTACCATTGTCTTTCCTCCCAGCAAGCTCAGTGCTATAGGAGAAGTGTCAACATCCCGAAGTAAAATGTTAGCAAACATCAATGGCAGGAATAGATCTTTTTGTGGAAGTATTTATTTTCTTTGCGAATTCAGTTGAGAGGGACAGAAGCTTGTTAACTACCTCTAGGGATAAAAGGCAGAAGCAGTCAGTCAGCTAATTCTACGCTGAGGTATAGCCTTTGACTAATTTGGTGTAATTTAGATGCTATGTGAAATCATTTGGTGAGTGACAAATAGGAGTGCAACCTCCTTCTTAAATAATATCATGTTCTTCTCAGGGTTACCGAGACCAAATTCATGCTAACTATCCTACGCTTAAGGTTACAGTGCTGCTTGGTTTTTTAGAAAACTTTCTCATATTTAAAACAATAATTCTCTGTTTAAACAGAGAATGAAAAGCTAACTTAAAATAATTCTCCATTTAAAAATGTATTTCTCTTCTAAAGCAAAACTTCAAAAGGACAATGTATGTTTTGAAACTGTAATTAATCTTAAAAATATCTTCTTTAAGAAATCTGTCAACTCAAGTTTGTGAAGTGGAATATAAGTGAAGTTGAAGGAAACTGTCTGGTTTCCTGTGACCAGCAGGAACTAGTAAGGTTGTTGAGAAAAACCCGTCCCTCTGTGATTTATGTATTAATTGCAAATTGTTTTATAGGTCAGACCACTCTGAGGGTAGGATAGGAGGGGCCACATATACTTTGGGTTTTATTTAAAAAAAAAAAAAAATACTATATAACCACAGATAAATGAATTTTTTTTTTTTTAATACTCCTGATGTTGATATAACAGTCACTGGAAATATATGTAAATGCTGTTATGTTTATATGAAGCAGTTTGATGTCAAGGTGACATCCGTAAGAAAAACATATAGAATATTGGTTTATTGAATAGAGACCTTCATTTTCCTGTATAAGCTATAAACTTGTTCTTCAGAGTATTATGATATAGAAACTAGTCTATATTTCTCCTGATGTTCCCTCATTATTATCTTTCTAAAAGATTTGTTTTAACAATGAGGGAAATACACGAGGGTAGAGACAGTTACTGAATAATCCAGATGAGCTTCAAACTTCTATGTCTGTACATGGTATTGATTGTAAAAAGGGATCTTGTCTTTTCAATTGTACTCAATTCAATTTTCAGACACGCTGGATGTCTAGATTTGACATGACCATCTGGAGTGCAGAGTCAGGTGTCCTGAGGAAAGCCTTTATGTTCTGGAGTGTGATTCATCCTTGAGGTCAGAAATTTCAGACACTTCCACCTTGAAGTAAACTTAGTTTGCAGTGCTTTCAAGAAAGCACTAGCTCTGTCTGAGTTCGAATAGATAGGGGATGTATTTGGTGTCTTGGCCCCGGTAATTTCAGGAATGCGCGTGAACATGCTCATCAGGGCTTGAGTTTGGGTCCTGATGTAACTGCAGATTTAACCATGACTTAGGCCTTATTGTCTTTTCGTATTTCTGTAGAGCCACAGAATATTTTATGTTTACGAAAATATGAATCAACAAACTAATCTGTCTTGTGTTTGGGCTTTAAGTTGAACAGGATTTCGTACTTCGGTCAACTGGTAGGGTTCGTGTCATTGTTCCCAGCCTTGAGAAAGGCAAGCACTGGAGTGGAAGAGTCTTCACCTCAACCGTCGCAATGCAGTGAAGTCAAAGGCTGCAGGGTTTTAAATTATTTGGGTCTGTAACGGGGCATGGCCTTAAGCAGTCTTTTTTCCTAAAAATGTTGCGAAGTAACAGGAACACAGGTGAAGCAGGCTGGGAGGGTTGTCGTCCACGGTAGAGAGGTTGGTGACAAAGTGGCTTAATAAGTCCGTATTAATGATATTTTCACTGAACTACGGGGCTAAATACACTGTGTATTTCAGTATGATTTATAGCTGCTAATTCCATTACCCATAGATCCCGTTTAGAAAGCCCTCACAGCTAATGAATTTAATGACACAAAGGCCAAAACTTGAATATATATCACTTTGCCAAAAACCATCAATAACTAGGGAAACATTAATTTTTACAGCCGTGGCTACTCGCAACCTGTTTTCCCAATCATAAACTGCTCTTTAATCAAAATCTGTTCACCTCTAAGGTCATCAAAATTTGCTGCCAGGCTACTTGTAACTGCCTGCCTTTTGTAAACCTGGATGATAGGCTTACTCTGTAAACTATAGTCTCTCTTAGTTCAGAGTCTTAGAACAGTGATTGTACCATCCCCTGTGAGGTGCCACTGCTAGAAGTAACAACTCGTGGTATTGACTGAACCCACCACTTTTAAGTAATGGCAGGAATTATGCATTCTCCTGAAGTATCACCTTTATGCTGTCTGGGAGCTGTCAGTCACCATTTCAGTCCTTTGAATGCTGTGTCATGTTAATTGTACCAGCAGTGGCTTGATCTGCTAAACAAACCACTGGAAGCTTGAGCTGGTTGTTTCAGTTTTTCCCACAGTCTTCATCATCATTGGAGTGGTGCTTTTCTTCTCCCTTCACGTTTTGTCCTTGACCTCTGTGACTCAACCACCCTGTCTTCTGTTGGAACAGACTGTAGTGATTTAAGAGGACTCCTGGCTCAACTGGAGGGGCATTTGGGAGAATCTGATGGATATATACCACCTGCAATGAAGGAGATGGATGGGAGCGAGTAGGACAGTTTCATTTCACGTTTGTCATATTAATTGACATAAATGTGAGCATTTCACATAGATGGAATAATGTTTTCACATAAATATTATACATAGAGTGCATTGGTATTTAACAGCTGTATGAAGAAGTACTATAGAACAAAGCTATAATTCAGACAGGTCAGCAGAATAAAAACACCTCAGCAGCTCTAGCTCTTCACTCCCCTTTGGCGATGTTTATTTTACATGAACGTGCATAAGAGTGTTTATATTGTTAGGTGCTTCTGCGTGATAACATTTAAATCTTGCATCTTATCCACAGTACACAGCGTTATAACCTGAAACGCGTTTCTGTTTACAAACTGCAGCACAGAGAGTGGCGTCTCATAGTGCAGTGTTTATGTCCAAAATTATTCCACTTCAGCAATCGGGCTCCCAAGTTAAAACGCTGAGTGATGGAGTTAATTAAAGAGGAGTAGTGCTGTTGTAGCTCTAATGGTCTGCAGATACAAGCGCCTCTAAGTGAGGCAAAGTTTGTCGGGAAAGGTGATGCCTTTCACTGCGCCAGCTGATACAGCTGGAATAAAACTGTAGATAGCCTTGGGCCCACAAGCCCTGCTTTCAGTTTGAGTACATTAACATTTCTATCATCAGAAAAAGCAAAAACACTCCCCTCTGAACACCTTAAAAAAAAAAAAAGTGTATCATTCTTATTTCAAGAACTTTACAAAGTAAAATTGACAAGTTAAGTATACAGTACAAAGACGACAGATACCAGAATTTTTTGAATCTTGAAAGGCAGAATATTATTGAATGCATCCTATCAGCGAAGTTGGAAAGGGTGGCCATGTGATAGCTCCCTGGTGATAAATCACTGCCTTTCCTTCTCTGATGAGTTCTAACCTCCTTTCTTTTTGCCTGAAAAATTCTCCCACGTCTGCCAGCAGCTGAGTAAAGAAACAGCTTGTTTGCAGAGATATTTCTAAGACAATTCTGATTTATTTTCCAAAACACTATGAGATCTCCAGTATATTTTTAACTTTTATCATGCTACTAATTGATGTTTTACCAGAAATAGAGCCCAGTAGTGTTACCATGCTGACCTGCAACAGTAATGGCAAATACAGAAGTCTGCTAATGAAAATCCCTTATGTTCTCTATTGCTAGAAGTTTTAAGGCATTGATACTTAATATCAATATCATATGCAGGTAATGAAGTCCATTTATACTATCTGATTTGGGAAGAATTTCTAGTAGACTTTGAGTAATCCAGTATTTGTTTGAAATGTAAATTAAAGTAACGCGAAAATCCCAAACTCATGTTATTCTGCCTAAATAAATATGGGCTCCAGAAGGAATTTTAGCTGAGTTTAGCACTATCTCACATGAGATTGTATTAAACAGAATTAGGGAAACAGAAAACAGTTACTTATGTAGAAGCAACAGTGTTTTAAACAGAGACCTGCTGGTGATGCTCCCATCGTTCCTTTTTAGTCTGGAATTCAAAACAGGGTAATTATCTTTTTATAAAGTTTCCTAGAATTAGGCCCATTATGAGTGTTTAAAAAAGTGATCACTCAGGTATTACAGTACAAATTTTGACTATTAATGTAAAAAAAGAAAAGGAATTGCTGCACAGTCATCATAAGAAGTCTTTACTGTCCTTGTAGCTTATATGCAGACTAGATTTTTTTCCTACAGTTAAACCATACAACATTCAATATAAATGTTAATTATATTTTGAAGAGTTGAATTACCATCATATTTCATTTTTAAATATGGCTAAACTGGGAAATGCTGAAGGAGAAATAAGTTTCAGTTAGCATTAGGAAAATTTTAGAGTTCGTATTTAACCAAATCTCTTTTTGTTAAAATGATTCACAAATTATGAGATAGAAGCTGTTCTCGTGTGTGTGTATAATTGTACGGGATTCAACGGAATTGAACATATGTGATACTGAGAACATAAAGGAAACATTTAATGGGATCCATAGAACACATTGGACTGAGTGTTTAAGTATTATACATTGTTTGTTTGACATCATTACATTATTGTAATATAAATCCAGCTGTATTTTATGCTCATTGGCAGCATTCAAAGTATGTGGCTTAAGATCTCTGTTGATTTTGCTTTGGAAGTGAAGTGTTGTGTTTAGGCTGTGTTTTCAGCACAGCCTAAATAGTGACATGTAGGGTTCATTCTACTCTTAGAGCGGCAATATGGTATGAAATTATACATTTGGCTATTTGAGGGCACATCTGTACTGATAAATAAAGTGCCTAGAGGCCCTTGATGATCCCCAGTATATAACTGGTCCTTCCTTGGTCTCTTCTGGGCTGTCCCAACTAGCTCATCGAGGAAAATCTGCTGTCGCGGGGGCAAGCTCAAAGCACCGTAGGCATGAGTCAGTAGGCTGTGGTGGGAAGTAGTATTGGTCTCTGGAGGTCTGTAAATCTCTTTTACTTACTGTATAAACTTTGAGTCTGTATGACCTTTCGTTTATAAGCTTCTATTACACTGTAAACTTTATTTTGCGTAAAACCATATGGTTTGTAGAATTCTTTAGAGATGTCTGATATTTTCTGTTCTGGAAGATTTACTGTCTAGTAAGGCTGAGAAAAAATTATCTACAGCAAAATAATAAACTAAGGTGAATTGCTACTGAAGGTACTGGTTAGATATTTTTATATCCTCGTGGTCTGACAGAGTTTGCGAAGCAAAGGATTTTGCAAGTAAGGTAAGTCAACTGAATGTTGAATTACATCAGAAGGAGCAAGTGCAGAATAGATTAATAAAACACAATGTAAATTTATACATCAATAGAGCAATTTAATACACATTTTTTTCATATTCACCTTTTCTCAAAACGTGACAGCAAAAGCAAATGGAATTCAGAGATAGGCAAAAAAAAAAATTATGGGCTTAGTAAGGTCATTGGTGCATACATAGAAAAACAATAATTTTAAATTTATAATGGAAGAAAAAGGGTGTAAAGACTTAAACAACATCGGTAAGTATATTCACAGGTAGCAGAGCCAGCATCTGCGACGGTTGCACCTACATCTAAGTCTTAGTTTGTCCTTTTAGACCCAGAGCATAAATCTCATTGTAAGATTGAGAATTTTTGTTCTATGCGTTTTGCCTCTAGTCTGAAGCATTCAGATTCTCTGTCTTCCCTGCACTGAATCTTTTCCAGTTCCTCAGAGCCCTTTTCTAGGGTTGGGCACAGTGCTCTGGGCATAAGCCTTCCGTTCTCTGAGATGATGTCAGGCACGTCTTCCTGCATGATGCAGATGTACCTGTTTCAAGGCTCTGTTTTGATAAATAATATTATACTACTTCATCCCTGCCTGGGAAAAAATTACAGATTGGTTTGTAACTGAGCAGTAGTATACTCATAGAACTTTTAAATAAGCTAAACTGAGCTCTCTGAATATACATTCCTATTTTGTTCTTTAAATAACGGGTTGCAAGCTAGTTTGTACTCAGCTGAGGCATGTCTAGTTAAAAAAAATGCAAACATACTAATAAATAATTAATTTAGAAACTGCAAAAATTTAAAATATCTCAAAAGCACTACAGGTTAGATGCAAACCTTTTAAGGTTCATTACTTTTTAATATATTCTCTCTGATATACTTCACTTAGTAACAATACACGCTATTGTAGTCTTGTCAGTAAATGATAAAACAGTTCAATTACGCCTTTTTTCTCTGTGGATCCAAAAAGTATAGCAAAGTATACTTCAAAACGGTTAGGAAAATACTTCAGCAAAAGCCTGGCTCATTTTCAAAACTAATTTTTAATCAGGCACTAATGAGTTGATAAAGCTGCTTATTTCATTTTTGTGAATCTATAAAGCAATTTAGCTACATGTTTATAATTACAAAGGCATTTTAGCCTGACTCTTAAGGAAAATGAGTTTATGGTAGCACTGCTCTTGTCCGTTGGTGTGTGCCTCCAGCAACTTTTGAGCAGAATGGCTTCTCCCTTCAAACTTCAGAGGAAGGAGAGCAAGTAGAAATCCTGCAAATTAAGAGAATTAGCAGGAAAGGTTTTCTGGTTTATAGCTAGTATCAGTACAGAGGTTTCCCTTTTGGAATGAGCTCATGGAGTTTGGGAAGTGTCTCAAAATAAAAAAACTAAACAAATTAACACCATGATTGAAGAATGAAGGCAAAAACTCTAAAAATAAATTAAAAAAAGAAAGAGGGAGGAGGAAGAAGTTTAAGTGGATTTGATGGAGTGCATGGGGAGTGTGCATGTTAGAGTAAAAGAAAGCAGGTCTAGTATACAACGGAAGAGCAGAATGTGGTATAGATCTTTTAAGGAAACATTACAGTTCTAGATGTGCTCTGCTGAAATGAGAGAATTATTTAAAACTAATGAATTCTCACAGGAAAGAATTTAGGCATTTTCTAAAAGCCACTTCTACCTGTAAAAAGAAAAAAAAGCGAGGGTGGGGGGCCTAAATGTAAGTGCAGATGTGAGGGCCAAGAGCGTTTCTTCTGGCTTGGGTGCTCCTAGGATTAAAACCTGATGATTTGAAGCAAATTATTGTAATTGTAAAGTCTGAGCTGAAATCCTGTTTTATAGTTACATTTTTAGATGAATGGAAACTGCTACCATGTCAATGAACACATTGAAAACAAATAATGCTGTATTTGCATGTCGTACATAGACTTTTTGATGTAAAAAAATAAATAAATAAAATCTGAACATTACTTGCAACCAGTAAAAATAATGTTATGGATAGCATTGTGCTGAACAATAGCAACAGGATAAAAATTTATAGCTAAGCTAATTTCTATATCTCTCCCACAATAAGTTTTGGAAACTTGTTGGCTTTAAACAAGTTATCTTCTGTAACATCACTTTTTTAGGTATTTAAATGATTTTACATTAAGTCATTTTACAGAGTCTGCTGTTCATTCAGAGTCCTAAAGAATCATAAGTGTGCATGTTTAGGTATAACATTGCTTTATATCCCAAGCAACATTTTTGTGGTATAAAAATAAAGTTAATGAGATGTAGGTTTAGTTTCAAGTAAAATAAAAATAACTTTGCCACAACAGAAAGTCTGTAAAAACTAATTGAATACTCAGGCTGATTCTCAGCATAATGAGTTTGCATTGCTTCACTGAAGTGAAGGTCTGATGCAGAAGACTTGTCTTTAAATCACCAAAATACTTCAGAATATACTGTGAGGTTTTCCATGATCCCAGTCGCCGGACGAAGGAGTGACAAGTGTGATAATTAAAAAGGAATCCCTCAGGAAATCTTATGTGTTAATGTAATGTGATAAATTGCAGTGGGAATTATAAGATGCCCTACCAACCAGAAATACTTTGTGGTTCACAAAACAGAACCAGTCTATTGCATGGAACAAACTAAACTACTTGTGAGATAGTTGCATGCAATCAACAGGATAGGAGCAGCACGGGTAAAAGGGGAGGAAAGGAACTAAAAGATGCATTGCCATATAGATTATATAATTTTTTTCCTGTTTACCTAGAGAAGCAGTCACCTTGGCTGCTCGGCATTTGCTGCACAGCTTTTGATGTACCTTGTAGAGGCTTACTGCATGTCCTGGCAAAGATCAGCAGTTTTCGAACAGGACAGTGGCACAACCATTAAAATGTCTCGTCATGCAAATTATAGGATGTATAATAGTCCTGCAAATTTTCTGTAGAGTGGATTTAAAATTTATAGCACTAAGTAAGGGAATGTCATTGATCGAATACTTGAGGATGCTGGACATCAAATATTATGTCCAAAATTTGGGTAGCTTTTGGTTCTAAAATAGCAGGATACAGGATTTACTGAGATTAATTATTATATGAAAGTGCCGTGGCAGATTATTTCAGAGCTCTGCACTGTTGACTCCAGTGATTTAATTTACTGAGGTCTCCAATTTTCTAATATGCTTAGAAATGCTTTTCTGGTGTATGCAAACTAATATTACAGTGTAAACCTTAATGCAACCGTAAGAATGCTGCCTTGATAAAAGATCAATGAAATTAAAAGGATTAAGCCTGGGCCAAATCCGTGACAGCTTTGCTTACCACAGCATAGAAAAGCTTATGTAGAGCACTAAACAACCTTGTTTCTCCAGTTGGGGTAAATTGTGACTGTCACGGAGAAAAAAGTGCTTTTTTCCATCAGCTGTTCCAAGAAGGGAAGGGGCACGCTTTCATCTTTCACCTTGAAGACACATCGTGTCATAATTTAAAGAAAGCATGTGCTGTAAATGGATGGCAACAACAGCTCCTTGCAGGGAATTTTTGCAGGTTCATCAGAGCTCTGCTCCAGCTGGTTTTGTGCAAATTTAACTGGACGTCTGCTGAGGTAAAAGAGAGAGTGAGGGTGAGTATAGAAACAGGATGAAGCCGCTTTAGTCGCTGAGGTAAATTAACTGGAAGCATTTCAGGTTAATAGCTTCACAGTTCACCGAATCTGGCAGCAATTTTTATCAGCATCTTCTTTGCAAAGCATTAGTTATTGTTCCTTTAAAGAGTAATTTCTTGCCTCGGTTCTCCATAGCTGTGTTTCTTGCTGTGCTGAAAGGCTTTAGAGACTCTTGTGGGAAGTAGAGAAAACGAAATACCCTTACACCATGTATCTATGTTGATTCTTTTGCAGGAGGACTGAAGCTCACTGGCTGAGCTACCTTGAAGCTGCGTAGCACAGGGCATCCCTCTCGTGCAGTTGTGGCATCCTTCTCGCCTGCTCCAGGGCTGTGCTGAGGGTCCCGTAGGGTAGCAGCAGTGCAGGTAGCAGGGTCTTGGGTGCCCACCACGCACGTCTTTCACTCCATCTCCTTTGCAGCTTGATCTGGTGGCTGTGAGCTCCTTGCCAGCTCATCTACCTTGAGCTACCATAAAATCTTTTCTCTGGGTTTCTGGATCATTAGTGGTTCAGGTAGTCTCTAAGAGGGCCTTTTCCCAGGTGTCATTTTTAAAAAGCAGTAACAGACTCTCAGAAATGTGTTAACCTTGTTTTATGAAAGATGTTGGTTAGGTGGTAGGAATTATTCAATTATTTTCTCTCTTGATCTGAAGTGCAAGGCTAATTCTTATACTCTATTTCTTTCACAGATATTCTTAAATGAGATTTATACCTCATGAAATCAGTTGGTGTCTGTGCTGCAATTCAGTGTCAACTTGATTTATTTGTTCTTTACCCTCCTTAAAATATCCTATGACAAATTAAGTGAATGTTGTATCTTCCTTTTTTGTTTTTTTTTTTTTTGTTGGGTTTTTTTTTTGTTGAATACTGAACTACTGTGCTGAGGGGTGTGTGTCTGTGTCTGATATTCTCCATTTCAGTAGAGTATTATATTTTAAATTATTTCACATGTTGCAACATTTTACAGGCAGTTGGATCAACAACATGATAAAAGACAACGCTTTAATTCCAATAACTATTATATCATACTCATGCCATCTTAATCTTTTTAAAATCATAACCCTCTGTGGTTTTCTTTGCTGTTTCAGATATGCCAGGTAGCCCGCACAACCAGTTCACCTTCAGACCCCTCCCACCGCCGCCTCCACCACCGCACGCGTGCACCTGTGCCAGAAAACCGCCTCCGCCAACTGATTCTCTCCAGAGAAGATCAATGACCACCCGTAGCCAGCCCAGCCCTGCTGCCCCGACTCCCCCTACCAGTACGCAAGATTCGGTGCATCTCCATAACAGCTGGGTCTTGAACAGCAACATCCCACTGGAAACCAGGTACAAACCAACCTGCTGTATGCAACATATCTCAAATTTAAAAAAAAAAAAAAAAAAAAAAAATGAGGAGGAGGCCCAATGTTCACATGAGATGGTGATGGGGAATTAAAGTTTGTCATTCAAGACATGCCAATTCGTTTTTATTTGAGGCTATGTCCTGTAGCCATGTGAGGCCGTAATTACTTGATTCATCTAGATGTTAATGCTCATAAAAACATGTGCTTTGCAAAGTTTTGGAAGGCATTAGAGTTCTATGCAGTCAGGATTTGTGCTTATGTACTTGTCTCGCCATCCCACATTCTCTCAGGGCCGTTTTGTAATCAGCAAATCAAAGTTCTGTTTAATCAGTGTACTCTGGCACTTCTGGAGTCAGTCAGGCTTTAGCATTCCTATGGATAAGAACAGATAGGAAATAATACTAAAATGATATTTTCCTCAGTGTGGATTTAAACACTTTACTGCATATATATGCAAATAATATAATTTGATAATTGGTAATGGAGAAATTATATATGCCCAAGACATGTATTGAGCATGGGGGAGAGAGCGTTCCATTTCAGGATCATTCACAATTTACACAAATAATCTACTCTGGAAAATAATTGAAAGCAAATACATTGTGTATCCAGCAAACCTGTGGTTCAGTACCCAGAGTTCTGCCTGCAGAGGTACGTGCACAACTTCCTCTGACTTTTTGGCTGTAATAAGGTTTTTTTTTTATTCCTGATAAGTATTAGCTAATTTGGTGGCTTTCAACTACAGCTGTGTTTGCTAACTGAATGCTTAAAGCAAGCCCTTGATTTTCTACAACCTTCTTCCTCTTCACTGTGAGCAGAGCACCAGGAAGTTTTGACTTGCGTTTCCTTTGGGTTTTGCATTTTAAAACCGGTGAAGTGCATGACTCTGTGAAAGCTGGGTTTGGTGAAACAGATTAATGCCTGACACCCAGCTAATCTGATCCAGAGAATATAAACTGTTATGCATGGAAATGTTTTTTTTAATACACGTACGTCCAGGGGCCAGTTATCACAATTAATAACTGAAACCTAGATTTTATTCTTTTATGAGAAGATTGGTTTTATTTTATTGCAAAACTTAATTTCAATATACATCTTTAAACACTTAACTACTGCTAATCAGAAGTGTCAAATTAAGTATTTCTTCTCTGAAAGGATAGCAAATTGGGATTGAAGAATAAGCTGATTCATTCTGAAATAAAACTTGCTATTTGTCTTATGGACAACTCACAACAAGAAACAAGGCGGATGGAAACTTTTCTCCAAAATTTTAGTGCAGCTAGTCCTTCTAGAGCTAGAACCTTCTGTTTATGCAGTCTTTATAAAGATAAATCTCTGTTGTTTCTGATGTAACGAGCTTATATATCTATCCCTTCTGCTGCATATAAGGCTGATCCCTGGGTGTTCTGTACCCGTTAATTACCTTTTGGTTCTCTTCAATTAGCAGTTAGGTAGATCTTGTTTAGCCTTTCTGGATCCTTGGTCACTGTATTCCCGTCAGATCCTATTGGGGAACATATTTTGCGATTTTAAGTCTCTTGAGTTATTTAATTTTCCTGGTTTCTTATTATTTTTGTAAATATGAAAAGTCTCATGAAGGACAAATACATAGATATTTAGTTACATCTATAATTATGTAATTGGATACTGACAAAAGGGCTGTGCACTGGATTAGGGATTCAGACTGGAAAACATACTGTGGGCTACACGTTAGCGATGCACAAAGTCTGGGAATTTTCCACGTTCCTACCCTTGGGTGGTTGTTTCAGCTGGTTTCACGCACCTTCTGGTAGCTGGCTGCCGCCTCTCCTGGAGCTGGCTGAAAGGCTGTATAATCTGAAAGCAGAATCTGTGGGACTGTTTGCCAAGATGTATCTGCAGTTTATGTGCAGACAAGTGATATAGCGGGGGAACACTGTAATAAAAAACATTTGTGATCACCACTTACCTGAAGTCTATAGTACCCAACACAGCCTGAGAGAAAGAGAAAGGCTTGTAGCTTGTTTTTTCTTCCATTGAGAGGGAATGATTCAGCTCGAATTGAGCAGATACTTTGGCCTAATAACTGGATTCTCTTGCTTTCCTTCTCCATTAATGTTTAGCTGCCCATTAAAAATAATCCTGCAAAATAAAGGGAAACATGCCAATGGCAGCTGTGTTTCTGTGCTAAATCTGTAATAGTACCAAATCTACCTAATATGTACATACCTAATATGTCTAAGCAGATTATTTTTTTTTAATTTGGAACATTTGCAATCAAAAAGACTTAGACAGTAATGTATTCCCTACCATAATAACTAGGCAAAAAAATCAGGATGCACATGTTCAGCTGTTCTATCCAACTGTATCTGCTGTTAATCCATAAACAGCACATGTGTTTGCATGGTTTATCTACAGCCATGTAATATTAGAGACTTTCCAGACAGGAAAAGATTTCCTAGAACTAATCATGTGACTGTAAATCCTGTTCCCTCTGGACAGTCAAAAATTAAGCAAGTTTATAAGCTCCTAACGATAGTGGGTCGTGTTTATGTAAAAGACAATTCTGTAGTTCTGAAAGTGTTTGCAGTACTCTGATTAAACACATATTCTTACCTAATTAGGATTTAAAACCTTGCATTAGACTGCAAAGGGCCAGAGTAGAGATGTGTAGTGAGGTATGTGTTCTGACAGGTTTTTTTTGTACAGTAAAAGTTTGTTATATTTTTATAGAAAAGAGAAAATCAGGAATATTTTGTGCTACATCTAGAGGTCTTATGTGTGTGAACTGATCTGAAAGCAGTTTTGTCAGAACCCAACTTACTAGCCCAACTGTTTAATGAGGAGACTGACTTGGAAGAGTGAAATTACTTGTTCAAGTATGCACAAGCTTTTGGCAAAGCCAAAAATAGTCTAGATGTATGCCATTGCCAAGGCCAGTTCTCTAACTCTGCCAGTTACTCTGATTATAAGCAACCCAAATGAAAATAAGAATTAGGAACACCTTGAAAATTTCAGAGGACATGTCACGGAACAGCTGTAGATGAAGAAGCTGGAGAAGAGCCGTACTTTTAGGACGTGCAGTGGCTCAAACTGCCGGCTGACTGTGCTACAGCCCTTGGTGCCTGTAAATGCAAGTGCAGGCTCTATCTGTATGCGTGTACACACAGTTATGAAAAAAAAAAAATGCATCCATTATTAAAATGACTTATGAACATGCAGTAATTTCATTGTCACAGAGAAAAATAATTTGTAAGTATTGCCAGAAGAAGACTGTGAGGATCTCTCACACCACATAAAAACACAGGAAACGTTGATTCTCTTTTTTTTTAGGATAATGTTATTAGGCTCTTTCATAAATTGATTTTTTTTTCTCTCCCCTAGAATAAAGTATTTGTAACCTATTGCCTGTTCCCTTCCTTTCCACTAAAATAATTGGGTTTTTTAAGTTTCATAGATACTTTGCTCTAATGTTCCAAATCTCATGATTTACAATGTAAGACATTGTCGTTATCTCTGACAGCCCCATCTGAACATAGCTTACTGCTTTTTATGGAGTGTGTATTAAACCCTGACAATTCAAAGGAGTGTTTTTTAATTTTCTCTGTGCCCTGTTAGTTGACTCAGTATTTGTTTCCGTATCTTACTTTCTTGGTGGCTCTTTTTTTCTGGGGTTTGCTAATTATTTTCCCATTTCAGTGAAATTCCCAAATGAGAAGAAAAAGCTAGATGTTAAATAGGCATTATTTCTTATCCTGCCTATAGTCTGTTACAGTTCCCTCATGGATGAACCATTGGGTACACTTATTTTGTGTGAAGTTCTGCATTTAAATTATCTAAGCATTAGAAGCTTTAAGTTTTCTATTTAAATATCAAAACTTACCTAATTCTGATTTTGGTTCAAAGTCGGGGTTTTTTTTGTCCTGTTTTGTGGTTCAATATTTTACGTATTTGCTTGTTCCTTCCTTTTTTTAAATGAAATTTCTTTCTAGTTCCTCTAACCCATTTAGCAGCGTTGGCAGGAAGGTTAATGCTGTGCTGAATGGACTGAAATCTCCCTTCACTGCACTGGCAATGAGCCAGGCACTGGGGAAAGAGACAGCTTAATTTAAGCAATCTTATCACCATGGTAATAGCTCCTCTAAGGGGACAGTGAGGTACCAGACCATGAACCCGAGATTCAATTATCATCAATTTATATAAAAATTTGAAGTACTAGAATAATAAGAGAAATGTTTGGGGTTCAAGGCAGTTATGATTTTTTGTTACTCTTCAGCAATATTTCAGAGCCCTAAAGTTTGATTATGGCTCTGAACACTTAAAAACTTTGAGCGTTTTGGAGTTCAAAAGGTTTATTTGGCTCATCATTATAGATGGAGTAATTTCTTTCTGAATTATGTAGTTATTTAAGGTGCATATTTAAGACTATCTGGATTTCTGTTTTCCTAAAAATACTATCTTGTTTAGAATTCTGTTTAGTATAGGGAAGATCTTGATAATACCACTTACCAAGACATTTGTTCTGGTTTTCCCTTATTGTTTTTAATCAAGTTGATAATTTATGCTCTACAAAAAGTACCTTGATAGCCTTTCAAATTGCAGAAACCTGTACGTACTCACTTTCTATTTAAGCTAAAAGCAGAAATAATTAAAGAAAAATGCATATATAAATACAAAATCACACGGTTCAGTGTGAGCTCTTGGAAGGTTTACTCTTTCTCCTTAGTCTCTTCATTTGAGCATCTTGTGACTCTTGCCCCCAGTGCAGAGGTGCAGAAAGCACTTTTGTGCCTGCCTTTTTTCCAGTTGAAGGTTTCCATAGCAAACAGAATGGCTTTCACAGCTCCCAAGGCTCGCAGGTGTTGGTGATCGTAAACCACCAAGCAGGGAGACAATTGCAGTTTGAGCAATGAGTTTCATTAGGAACTTGTTTGCGAACAGAGCCTGCTCCTGAGTTGAATGGCCAGGCTTGTGGTTATTCCAAGAATAAATGCAGGGGAGGGCTTCATTTATGATCTTTCCTTCAAATCATGTTGGTCAGTATTTGCTATTACGACATTTTGCTTGTGTTTTGTCATTTTCTACCTAATTAAACAATAAATCTAACCTATGGGGAGGCTGGCCATATTAAACACAGACCCACGGCAAGGGTTTTAAATCCAGTCCCAGTCCCATGTGTTTTCACTGCATAGAAGAAAGGATCCTAAAAATATTTAAGACTTCTCAATTGTAAAAGATAAACTGTAAATATGACCATGAACTTAAAATAAAAGCTGTAAATATGACTCTAAATTTAATAATGCGAGAATGAAAGCATCTTTTATGGAAATAAAAACAGAAACATTTGTCAGCTACAATGAAGTACAATTTTCATGTCAGCAGCAATGGCAGTTGAGGCTCCTTCTTTTGGATAATTTGAGATCCAATCAGTAAGGGCAATAATGCAATTTGAATTGTTTCTATACTCTGCTGTATTTTTTCCTTGGGAAAAGCTCTGGTGTGGAACACTGGGACAGTGCATGTGTGTGTAAGGAGTCTGTTTTGCAGGCTTGATACAGTAACTTGAACAATGATGCTGCTGATGCTCTTCGCTCATTGTTTTGAATAATGGAATAGTTCATAAAGTTATGACTAAAAGTAAAGATATGTTGTTATTTCATGGCCACCGATAAGCCAGCAGCCTGTTAGCCTTCTATGCAACACAATATTTTCATTTACAGAACCAGAAACAGATTGGGTATAAATTTTGAAGGATAAAGAGAATTACAGGTTAATACAAAGAGTCTAGGCTGATTTGGGAAACTGAGACTACGTGTAGCAGAAAAGGTCAGAGATATGCAAAATATCCAATCTTTTCTAGGAAATCTGTATTGGGAGACTGGATAGTATTTACATAGGTAATGTGATACGCCTCTTGGCAAGTAGAATTTGGGTGATTTGTCATAATACCTGTACAACTTTGCTTCAGACCTAATGCATGTGAGTGTAGGTATTTGGATGTAGGCTCAAATGCTAGGAACAAAAGTCAGGATATGCATGAATACCTGCAAGAGGAAATTAATGGCAAAAGAGAACTGTGCTGTAACTACTTCTGCTTTAGTTATCTCATTCCTTTCTTTGCTTCCAACCATGCTTCTAACCACAGAATGTAAGCAACCAAATCACAGTATTGCTGGTTTTATCCTTCTCGATTCATGGTTTCCAAGTACTCTGCAAATATTACATACTATTATTTATACAACCTTTGAAAATATTATTGTAACTACTATTATTCTCATTTTCCAGATCAAAAATTAAAAATTTATGGGAAAAGAAAACAGAGCAAACCATGAGCTCCCTTGTTGCTTCCTTACCCAATAAATCTCCATGTCCATTACTTAGTTTTATGCAGCTGTTGTTTAAATTATAGTGGTAAAGGAAGGTCCTAAGCCACAGAAAAGCATTTGTGAAACCTACCGGATTAATGTAGCAATGTCACTATGTGTCATAATAATAAAGCCCATACTGATCTATATAAGAGTAATTTATGCCCCAAGTGTGGTAGTTTTTGTTTTATCTTTTTTCTTTTTTTTTTTTTCCCAATAAATAGCCAATGAAACCAGAAGACAGTTGTATTTTGGACAACTGTTCCATTTTAAAAGCTGTTCTTGATTGATTTTGGCACTGTCCTATATTTATATAATTGTTGTCCCAGATTTCTGCCAGGGACTTGAAAGTTTAGTCACCTGGTTAACAGGCTTAGCTTGCCTACAGCAACAACAGACAAGTGAGTCAGCATTGTGTCACTTATTGTTCTGCACTGAAGCAAAAAGTAAAGGATATGGATTCTTTTACATCCTTTCACATCCAGGGTCACAGGGCTAAGATTTCAAACGCTGTGTAAAGTAAACATGAGTGAATAAAGGGACATCATTCTATGTGAATGATTCAAAATGCAAGTGCAGCTCAAAGAGGAAATTTTAACGAAGCAGTTCTATTCCCAAAGGTAAATCTCTAGGGGGTTTCAAATGTATTTCAATTATATATGTGAAAATAGAATGATAAAATAAATTAGGTAAATAGTTTTCATGGGCATTTCCCTCTTCTTTCACCCATGAGCATTCTTGTTCCTACAGTTCTTGTACACAGAAAGATAAAACAAGGCAGATAAAATTATATATCAGATTTTATCTATAATTTTAGGTCATGTTTTATATTCGCATACAGTTTTCCTGGATTGATTTTCAAGATGAGAATATAGTGCATATATCTTTGTTTTGAAGTAGATTTCTTGGTTTTATACTGTCTACTTACCTTAGAATAGCTAACTTTGTTTTATACTGTATAGTTTGCTGAGTACCATGTGCAAGATTTATAAACAGAGGTTCATATTCTGATTATTATCTAAGTTCAGAAGTTTCCATTTTTGTCCCCTCCCACTTTGGGTACAGAAGAGGATGGATATAAAATCAGGAAAGAGCAAATTTCTGCTGCTTCACACTGTCAGAGGAAGTATTACGTGACTTAAAAGGGCCAGGTAACAAAGGGCTTGTGGTTGATATTTGCCAAAGTGGATGGGCAACTGTCAGTTCCAAATACCTTTTGGCTACTGTGTTTATCTATTTTCTGGTTATGCTAAAAATTAGAATCCTTCTTATGTTTCAGCTACTATGCGTCTTAAAAATTCCCTTGGCACTTCTATTGACATATAAAAGAATTACTTCAATTTCCTGCTTAAACATTCTATATATTATATGCACTTATAGAATTAGATGAAAAGAAAATGAAACATTTAAATGATCGAACTGAAGACTTCTTAGTTTTCCTATCACATAGCTATGCAGCAGTTTGTAACACAAGTACAAATGTCTTCCTGCTTGGTTTATCCAGGAGAAATGCAGGCTTTCGGCCCAGGTATTGGAAGATTTGTGTTTCTACTGACTCACCTAGTTGTTCACTTTCAAATCTGCTTTTGTTCTTTGTTTTTTCCTTTTAAAAATTGTAGTTTTTAATGGAAATGGAAGGAAAACCTATTATAGGTACAAATGAAGGTGGACTTCTAGGTCTGCAGACGCTAGGCACAGGGTAAATGTGTGGAACTTAAACATGATGTCAAGCCCTTCACAAAGGTAGGGGACATTACTACAGTACTGGGACATCAAAATATTTTCTCAGAATTTAATTAAGGAATTCTGTGTGGGGGATAATCTAGTTTCTGTAATAGTATTACATTACCACCACACGAATTCAGTTGGGATGTTGCTTCATATGTGGCTTTTATGAGACTTAAATTACCATTCCAGATCCAGAAGTATGTAACAAAACGTCCTGATAGAGAAGGGTGTAAAGAAAGAAAAGAACTCCTGCTCTCTAACCTTCTCCTAGCTGAGAATTCGTCATTTTTGTATGAACTGCACTCCTGGAGTTGTATGCCATTGCTCTCAAGGTTGAACAAGAGCACTTAGGTGAGCCACGTGAAACTGCTTCTTTACAGAAAGTGAGCTGTTCTGTGGCCAGCAGGACTAAGAGGTCTAATTTCATGCTTTCTGTCACCTGAACTCCCCAGTAACTCCCTTCCCTCAGTCCTTATCTCTTTACCAGGCCTGTCAGTGTAGCAGGTTCAGACCTAGCTATTGATCAGCCAATATGTGTTCGGCTTCGTTAGCTGCTCTCTGCGCTGCTGGGTGTCTGGCTGGAGGGGCTTAGAGGGGACAAAGAGTTGAGTTTAGAAACGGGAACTCGCAGGGGCTTTTGTCGGGTTTTTTGGGGAATTTGGGGGTTTTCATCTCCTCCCTCCACCCCTTGACTTTTATGAGTCTGGTAGGATCTTTTTCTTCCCATCAGCCTTGCTTGAGAGGATTCAAAATTCAAAAGTTTCATATTTGTAGAGATGAACAAATGGACAGGAAGGCAAACAGACTTTGAGAAAGACGGAATATTTTCCTGCTGCCTCTTTTATATGTGAAGAGCCTTTATTTATATATTGGAATTATCAGTGTAATAATATTAAGTGATTTTTATTTCACAAACAAATGCCTTACTGGTTATGTCCTATATTTCTCTTTTTAAGAGAATATTATCATCAACTTTATGGATGGTTTTGATGGTTTTGTGAACATTTAGAACTTCCCTACTTGGAACAAGTACTCTTATCAATCATTCTTATAAATTCTCTGATTTATCTTGTGTTCTCATTTTACCAAAAAAAAAAAAAAAAAAAACTTCGCTTCTCTCTTAGATTGAATATTAAAGAACACACCAGGCTGCAGTCATATCTAAACTTTTGAACTGCAATTTTTATTATTCATCTGTTGAGAGAGAGCACCTGATTTCGTGGAATTGATAGCAACAGTTTAGCGTGTCCTAACGTCCTTTGGGAACAGTGCTGTGCTCAGACAGATTAGGAGCCGTCTGCGTTTATGAGAACATAGTCACAGTCTAGCTTTGGAAATTTGTCTTTGTGCCACCAGTGTTTTTCAAATCTATAGAAATGTCTTTGGGTACTCAGAATGCTCTCCCAAAAATGGAAGGCATGCACAATAGTGATTTTTAACATTTTCTCAATATTTTTTCACCGGTAGCTCAGTTTCACTGTAGCATTGCCTCAGAATCTCAGCTTTATTACAAGGTAGAGCTACGAACATTGTCTTCCATGCGAATGGAGTCACCTGAAAGAAAGGGTGTGAGCTGGATCCAGGTTGTGTGCACCCCTCGCTAATAAAGAAATCCCTCTGCACACTAGCGTTTTACCATCACACTATGAGCCGCATTTATAAATCCCTGTGCAAGAGAATTAAATTATTCCTGGCTATTGATTGCGAGGCTATTAGAGCCTTAATAATAACTTCCAATTCAGCATTTCCTTCCCTTTACCTCTGATATCTTTGAGCTATGTACCATAAAGGACAATCAATACTGACAATATCAGACCATTCTGCTGTAATTTCCAACAAATTTAAATGAAAAATTATCAAATAAGTAGCATTTTGTCATTATGTCTTGAAAATATTAAGCAATTAAAGAACAATTGGCTGGTTAATATATTTTTTTTATTTGTCTGTGTAGATGTATATATACTTTATGTATATGCTTAGATATAATAACACATTTTTCATTATGTATAGTGATTCTCCTTCCTTGAATATTAGTAGAAATTTTCCTGTGATGTTCTGTCCTACCAAAAGTCAAAATGACTAAGGATCTCGTTAAACATCAATTAAAAAGTAAGGCCTCCTGTACTTGCAAGAGCCATCATGTGTCACAATGAGGCATTGAAGCCAAAATAACCAACTTTTCTCTGATGGCTTGGTATGAGGGAAGCGGCGTTATATAGTTCTGTAGACAGTTACGTTACTTCATTGGATTTTGTTATTTTACTGTATTGGAGTTTAGGATTTTTGAACTGTTATAGTTACAGGTAACATTACCATGTTCAGAGCATTGCCATCTATAGAACGTATATATATTTAGCTGTGAAAGTCAATGGGAAAGAAAACTAGAATGTGTTGTCTAATACAATGCCAAGATGCTGTCCTCAGTCAGGTTCTGTTGTCCTTTTTTTTTTTTTTTCTTGTCTGAGTGCTGTTTACTTGGGTAGTAAGTATGAAGCAGGAATAATTAGTGCTCAACATAAGCAACACAAATTTCATTCTTGTGGTTTATCAAAAGAACCCTGATATGTAAGCACTCCAATCTGTAATGCAAGCTAACCGATATTCTGATTTAGCTTCTTTTTTTACATAACTGCCTGAATAAAGGCCCTTTAAAAAAATAAAACTACCCTGTAATACCTTTTTTATTTTCTATAATCTGGCATTTTGAAAACTGTTACCTTTCTTTTGGAAATGGAAATACATAATATCATACTCATTATACTCATCGTACTCATTTTAGCAGTTACCTTTTCAAGAGCAGGTATTTACAATATTCTTAAAGTCAAATGTCACAGTATAATCATGTTTCATACTCTTTGGTGTTTGATCTTGCGTACATCCTACTGTGATCCATCAAAGAAATTCTACCAGCATGGACTTGATTAATCCATATATGTATACAAGAGCTTGTCCTGTGCTGTGGTGAAGGTGTAAAGGTACATTTGTCATTGGGAAGATTCTGGACCAGGTCAACATTGGCCAATGAACTTCATCTCTGAAGTGTCTCTGTGGCTTTTGGCTTGCAGGTATTGCAATGCCACGTGATTCTAAGTGCAAGATCCTCCTTCAATTTTGGCAGAAACAACTGAAGACAATTTGTAGCCCCAGCACAAGTGACGTGGTAGTGCTTGCCTGGTGTCTGCAGAGCACTTGCATGGTGCTCAGCTGATGGAAGAGCAGACTCATGGATTGTAGAGGAACCAATGGTAGCAACAGTCGCAGATGCTCTTACTCAGCTGGGAGCTCACATGAACAGGGCACAGTTCAAAGCACCTGAACTGGAAGTGGGTCATTGCTTCACAGCATGTCTGACTCCCAGCGCAAAGAGATGGCAAGCCAGGAGAAATGGATGCTGTTCTCTGGGAAATGCCTTTCTGAGTCAGGGTACTCAACAGAAAGGCTACAGAGATTTGGGCTGAAACAATACTCTGGTGGCATCTCTGTGGCCAAGGCAGCCCTTGTTCTTGCCAACTGTGTAGTATCAGTGCTCTTTTACTTGCTTTCTCAGCTCAGACCTTGTGGCTTGAGACAGAGGAACACCAAGATGCTCTAAAAGTCTTTGGGTGCGTGCTATGGCATGAGATTTAGATGTGTGCCTGTCAGAAAAGAGTGGGCTCAGGAAGCTTGCTCACTTACGTAAAACAAAGGAAAAGTGCAAAGAAAGTTGATGTTTCCAAAATAATATGTGGTTGGTATGGTCAACCTTGAATGTGTCCTTTTTTACCACAATTTCTGAGCACATAGCACAGTAAGTTATTGTTTAAAGTAAAATATCATTTCCCAAATTGTCTTGGAGAGCACTTGCCAGTTCTGAAAACCATCCATCTTCCTATAGACAACCACTCTATATTTCTGCAGCAGAGCCTGTTCTGGAAGGTGCTTTTCTATACCTTATTTTTCGTGCTAATGTAGGTCTTTGCTATTTTTTCTTGAAAGCAATCAGTCCTCCAAAATATGCTGAAATAGGTCTCCAAATGAATTATTTCTTAGTATGTTTGAGAATCACCACAGTAGGCAAAAGCGTTTGAAGAAAAACTGCTCTCAAAATAGCTCAATTAAGAATACTAAAGAAATTGTACTTACCTGTACAGTAACTACAGTCCTTCAGAATGGATTGCCCATGTAGATTTTCCACTAAGTAGTCACCTTTCTCTCTTTTTCTTGTTTTTTTTTTTCTTTGTTGTTATTGTTGTTGTTATTTCTATGTTCTGGAGACAACGTATAGTAAAAATACATATTCAGAGTGACAGTGGCTCCTGCACTTTTTTGTACTCTTGGTGAGATAAATCCAGTTGTGTGTTTGTGGATGAAGTGGGCACTGCTGGCAACAATTCTCATGTCTCGGGCACGTCCGTGTAACAAAGCACATGGGGGCTGCTCATCTTGGAGGACCCCCAGGTACTGTATTGAGAAATAACCTTTCCTTAGCGTTACTCTGAACCACTGGGATGATAGTTTAGAATTCATTTACCTTATGTTATTTTACTGAAAAATTGAGGACTCTTGTGGTGTGCTTGAAAAACTTCCAGTGCAGAGGATATTCAAATACATATTTTCCTATCTTTCATATTTTGTGTGGATATATAGAGTATTTATCGTACAGTGCTTATATAGTTCCTTTTGCTTCTTAAATCACAAAGTGGTTTTTACAACATGGTTCTTTGTCTTTTTTCCGTAGGCATTTCCTATTTAAACATGGATCTGGGTCTTCAGCTATCTTCAGCGCGGCCAGTCAGAACTATCCTTTAACATCCAATACTGTTTACTCTCCACCTCCCAGGCCTCTTCCTAGAAGTACCTTTTCTAGACCCACCTTCACTTTTAACAAACCTTACAGGTGTTGCAACTGGAAGTGCACTGCTCTGAGTGCCACTGCCATTACGGTCACCCTGGCGTTGTTGCTAGCCTATGTTATCGGTAAGACTCTCTTCCTTTTCTGTGCTGAAATATTCTTTGCCTTTTCTCTTCTGTTGTCTTGCCTGCTTTTATACTAACACAAATCATGTTTTACTAATAACGTTTGCCACTGGATGCTTTGTAAATTCTGGTGAACAAAGTGCTAGGTTGGCCAGAGGTTGAATACAACACTGGATTCTCATTAACTTTCTACTCTGTTAACCTTGATAGTGCCTAATAGAGAAAGAAATATTATTCAGGATGACATGTTTATACTGGCAGAGGACTCCTACTGATTTTAATTGCTGTGATGTTTTTCTTAAATTAAACATTTGATTTTCATATTAAGCCTTACAACATTGTTGCTTTTAAAGAATTATTGAGGAAAAGACTGATAACTCTTAACTGTGTTTTGCCTTCCTACCTTTATTTCATTTCTTCGGTCTGATCACAATTTAAATCTTTTATTTTTTTCCCCGTAATTCTTATATCGTTAGCTGGAATGACAGCTAGCTGTAGAAATACGTAGTGTTTTACATTGTGTTTTCTCAGATATATTTTGTTGTCCCTTCATTGAATTTGTGTTTCAGAAAAGTATTAAGTAGACTGAAGTTCAGTTACTTTATTTCAAACTCATCTTTGCAAGTACCTAGCTTTGCAATTTTGGTATCATGACAGATTGGTAGGATTTATCAGAGGAGGCAGAAACGCCTCCCTTTAGGGATATTGGATATAGATATATTGGAGGTGGGCCTGGAGTCAATGTCATTACAACTGTGCATGGGAGAGCAAGTCTTTGTGACTTACGGCATGACATTTTGACTGAACGTTAATTATCACACTGAGTTTTCAATCTGAATTGAAAATAGTACAAAACAGTCATTATGTAGAATCTTAGAATGCTGCTGTAGCTTCTGTAAACACAGGGAAATGTAATTAATTTTTGCTTGTGTGATGCCCTTTCTCACATGCACTCTTGGTTTGGTAATTTAGTTACCACTTAACAGGTGGGCAGGAGCTAGAGTATCCCCAACATCTCATAGCTTGAATGGGAGCGACTCTGAGTTTGTCTGAATGACTGGTTTGTACTTGGTAAAACTTGTCCAGAGATACAAGTACAGATACCTCCAAACCCATAAGTGGCACTGATTATCTATATTCTCTGAATAAATGTCTTTATAGTGAAAATTACTACAATTCCAGTCATTTTGGTTTTCCATTGTTTTTTTTTTTGTCCCCTAGTGACAGAGTTCTGGTTACTGTCAGTGCGATGCTCATCAGGAGGGATTTTTTCTAACATCCCCTCATCTAATGCAGATGGGAAAGCAGATTTGATAATTTCTGGTGTATGATTATTTGAAAGCACCTGAGGATCTAGTAAGCTACATTAATTGCAGATTTACATAACAGCTGGTGAGCATATGCCCTCACTTAGGATGAGCTGTGTAATTTTTGCAGCCTCATCTGTTTGCCACATATATATCCCACCTACACCATTTTGATTTTATCTGGATGAAGTACTGCCTGTTTCATCCCTGCTTGGATTTCAGTCTGCCACTGAAAATTGTTTAACTTTCTAGAGATACACTGCTGCATGTCATCAGCCTGAGAAGGCTGTAAGCGCTCCGTGTCACTATGAATTAAGAAGCTCTATATGAATTTCTCGTAGATGTATCTGTGTTTATCTTAACCTGGTAACATGGAGATGTAACATGTTTTTTTTTTTAGTTGGACAAAGCAAGGTAAAATTAAAATGTCTTTGTATTTTATAAATTATTTGTATTTCTAGTTATGTTTTCTATAGCAAAATATAAATCTCTGAAGCAGGAATTAATTCAGAAAATTTTCCAAGATGCCATTATTTGCTCTTGTTTGCCCTAGAAATGTTTCAGTTGCATAAGCTTTCCTGCAGATTCGTGCCGTATTAGTTAGCTTATTCCAAATTAATATTCATGCTGCCCATTTCTGATTGGTTAAATATTTAAATAAGTTCATGGGCTGTTGTTATGATTCAGGTGCCTTACTTCTTTCCCTCTTGTTAGGTATGAATAATGGCAAATAAGCTATCACTTGCTCTGTAAGGTTTCATATTTGCATATCTTTTCACATCAAAAATTTAAATGTGTGTGTTTAAGAGTAGCTGAATATTCAAAATCAAACTGTACGTAATACTCTGAAGTTAAAATTCACTCCCCCGAGTATTTGCTCACCGTGTTGCAGGTTCCTCAGTCCTCACTCCAGGCAGGTTTTCTTCAAGGCCGAGGGCGTTACATCTGAGCAGTGACTGCAGACTTGGGCCCAAATTGCAAAACAAAATCAGTGCTAATTTCGGGGTCAAAGTTAACCTAGGATCAGCTCGGTGGTTGTTGCTGGAAGAATAAGGGAGGCTTTGTAAAGGCAAAATTATTTTCACCAGTGTATTTTATAGCATAGTCTGCATTAACTTATTATGAGCTGTGATTTCAGGCCAAATGAACGTAGATCAAAATTTAATATTAAGCTTTGTCTTTCCTTTATCTAATAACTTAAATGTGCTTTCTCAAATATCTTGTACTGCTGTTAGCTGCATGAGCTACATGTTAGTGTTAAACATAGGCCCACATCTCAGCATCAAGTCAGAACATTCCCAAAATCTTGGAAAGCCAAAGCTTATTCCACATCAAAAATTTGCAAGTGGCTCTTGTGTTTGTAACATACTCATGCCAGAGTGCTCTAAGCTGTGATTTCTTTTCAATCAAATGGTAAAGTAGCAAAATTATTTTGTTTTTATTTTTCAGTCTTTCCCTGTTGTCAGTGGGACTCAATAGAGGAGCTTTTACTTGAGAACACATACTTGTGTATTTTTCTCTCCTTTGAACTACTGATCAGTTTGAAAAAAAATATTTTCATGTTTCCATTTTTGGCCTGTAATCACCATGTTTATTATTTAGTCCTTTCTAGAATAAATTTGACTATTATATAGACAGTAAGGAAATTATAGAACCATGTAAATGATTGTGTAACAGCTGATTTATTGAAACTCTTTAGTCATAATATTTAGTTTAACGAGTAAATCATGTATTTTCACTTCAACAGGAGTAATTTTTGTGAATAGGTTCTAAAGTCATCACAGTTACTCAAAAAAACCCCTTAATTTCTTAAAGTGAGTGTTTGGTCTCCGCGTTGTAAATGTGTTGGATTATTTTCTATCGTATACAGGCATATGTACTTTCATTTTTCTTCTGTACTTTCCTGTATGTTGAGAACTGTAACACTTTCATGGCAATCTGGAGCACAATTACTCAAATTTGCCCACCAAGAGGGCAGTAAGGCAGGTGGGCAACTGGGACACCCGGCGTGGAGGTGACGTTAATACTCGTCATTGGTGCATCCGGGCTGCAGAGCTCCGCCAGCGGCTCCCGAGAGCCTGGCCAGGGCTGTGGGAAGTGGGCATTGAAATCCAATTACCTTGAAGTTTTTCTACTTTTGATTGTAGGACAGAAACAGATAAATCCCTGGCTATGCGTTGACATTAATTTCTCTGGCGTGAGGTGTTTGAAAGGACTGAACATGATCCGTGTCACCAGTTTGGGCTCAGATATTTATAGAGGTGGCACCTTGCAGAAGGACAGTGTGGAAAGGAAAATTGAAATTTCTGTAATACATTATAAATAGTTTATTTTCCCCGGTAAGTCAGATGAGGACTAGCAGACACTGTGTACGTACTGATGTCCAAAGGCTGTAATGTAGATTTCAAATTATCACATGAAAGACAAGAACGTATCTGTTTGATTCAATGCAGTCAGTAGTTGTGTCTCTCTGTTCACTTATTGGTCTGTGTTGCTATAAAGAGTATAAAATAGGCTAAAATTGTGGAATTCTCTTTTTTAATCTCATTGTAATAAAAAGGTAAGAAGCCCTGTGTGATTAAAGAAGAAATTTGACCAAGGATTTTAGAGTAAACAAGGAAAATAAAAGAAATAGAATAAGAAATATAATATTTTTTCTGTAATTTTTTAGCACCATAGCATTTTCTTTAAGGACAATACAATGTTTGATGTGGCTGCTCATCTAGTCAGTTATTTTTAGCCCATTAGGAAGTGGGATTTTTCTTCCGTGATACCTTAGCGTTTTATCAACAGCTGATTTGGACTTGCAAATCACTGGTCCTATTGATCAGAGGTGCTGAACTCCTACGGTTCCTATTGATTTCAGCAGGAGATGCAAATGTTCAGCGCCTCTGAAAATTGCATGCCATGTTCTTAGATTTAACCATCCCTGACTTTGAAATGACTATTTTATATACAAATGAATTCTCAAGTATGGATATGAAGTTGTCCCCATCCTTCACGATATTATCACTATTTATGAGTCTGCACTGGAGATGTGTGTTGGGTCTTAAATTATATTCATACGGGGGGTGAGGAAATTAAAACCTCTCTACTGTCTGCCGTTGTGACCGGCCATTTGTCACACTGTGGATGAGGTAGAGGAGTGATGGTTTCAACACGAGAAAGGCCAGGCCAAATTTTAAGGGTGTATGTATCTCAGTGCATAGATATATGATATTGGTTGCATAGCTTTATACTATATAAAACAGTAGGAAAAAAATGGAAATCCTTAACTCTGAGAACTAGAAATTATGCAGAGAGGGCTCCAGGGAAAAATGTGCTGATTTTACAGTGAAGAATACCATGGTTTAGTAAACGATGCTAAATGTTTCAGGTGTACGTAAAGGCTGTAATGCTCTGAAATGTCATTGAACTCCTTACTGGGATAGCTCTCACTGAGGCAGGTACATCAGGGTTTCACAGCGTGGAAATCATGGTGTCTGTTCTCTGTGAGCCTGGGTCTTGCTGATGAGCTTGGTATTCTCACAAATCTTTAAGTATGTTGAGGAGAAAGCCTGACAACACTGTACTGTTGTCTAAGATTAGGTTTCATTTTTTCCCAAGTCTAACATATGAGTTAGTAATGACAAATGAAACCAGGGCTACTTGTTATACATCCCAGTTAGGAGGACTGCAGGAAAGGAGAGGGTATTTCTATTCTCTGGTGTAACAATGTGTTAAGTATAAAGAGAAGACTGCTTGAGAAAGAGGAGAACCCTTGAGAGTTAAGACAGCTGTAACAAATGTATGGAAAAATTCTGATTTCATGAAAGGCCGAATATGGTCCAAAATAACTTATCACTTCAATATGAATTTAAAAAAAAAAATTAGTAAGAGCAACTCAAATATTAACAGCCTCAATTTTTATTGGAGCAGAATGACATAGCATTTTATTTACAAAATGAACTTACAAAAGAAGAACACTCCTTCTGTAGGTCAGGATCAGAACTTTGATCCTGACTCTTATTTGCATTCAGATATTTTCACATTGCTTCACCTTTACAGCGCCCAACTGGGACTGAGGCACTGATGCGCCCATGGCTTCACGCCACAGTGAAATCCAGTTTTATAAGCAGAACCTGCTAGCAGTTATAGAACATAAATACTTTCCTGGCACTTGGTGAGACCAGGTGCAGAAAGAATAGTCAGCTGCTGATATACATTCTACGACAGCTCTTCTAACATCTAGGCTTCAGGGGGATGATCTACAGAGATTTTGTAAAATAACTGGAAACAGCAGAGAAAGCTAAACAAAAGCCTTTAGTGGAGGTCAGCAATTTGGAGAGATTTCGCATTTGTAGGATTTTTGTCCTCTGAAGTTCGTCGTGCGGGTTGGTAAGTACTTATTGCACAGGACTTTTTTTGACATCTCCTCACTACCGAGAGTCTGTTTTGCGCTGGAGCCAAGCCTCTTATTCATATTCTGCCAAACGTGTAGCACAGGAGTTGACAAGCTGTGCTTACACAGAAGGTAGATAAGAATAAATTAAATTAGATCATTGGCTTCGTAGCAGATGGCAGGTTAATCCAGTTTACAAAGCGAGTTCTGAAAAAAAAAAACGCTTATGTATTTGTGAATATTTGCTTGAGTATGCCATAGAATTGCAGGGAGTGAGTTAGTTGATCTGGAAGTGTCAGTTTATTTTGTTTAAATGTTGAATGAAATAAGCACTCTGGGCATTTATTTCAGAGGTAAAGACCCCAGCTTTGGTTCCAACTGGAACCCAACTGGTTTTGCTTACAGCAGGAGTGTGAAGCAACTGAAAATCTGCCTGTAGATGGAGAAAACCCCTTGGGCAGCATAAAGTCAGACACCTTTTTCTCTTTGTTCCATGGGGGAAATTTATGGGAAAGGTAGAAGATATAGATAGGCCTTTAATTTATCTTTTTCTGCAAGAGATCTGGTTTATACCTAATAATTATTTTTTACCGAAGAAGCATAATAAATTAGCCCACAAAAGCTCTGTACTGTGAGTAGATCTTCTGTATTCAAGAGAGAGGTCATTTAAAGTTATTCTGAGCACCTCTACCGTGCAGCCTGGCCAGGGAAGGGTGACTGAGGAAGAAGCTTAGTTTCAACATAATCCTGTGGCATCCTCCAGTCTCTTAACTCCACTGATTATACGGACTCCTCTGAATTTAGAATCTGCAACAACATCCAGAATGCATGTTGTGTGAAAAAAAAAAAAAAAGTATATACCCGCTTTTGTGTTACAATTGTATCTGAAACTTCAAATTTAACAGGGCTATCTAATAAAATATGAATGGCATATAGATATGGTAGCATCTATCGTGTAAGCTCTATCTCCAAACGTTATG
Source organism: Chlamydotis macqueenii (assembly GCF_036417535.1). Lineage (NCBI taxonomy): Eukaryota > Metazoa > Chordata > Aves > Otidiformes > Otididae > Chlamydotis > Chlamydotis macqueenii. The sequence goes on from NC_141566.1 coordinate 5,752,220, forward strand.
TAAAGTGGGTCAAATTTTGCCTTCAGATATGTTTTCCTGCCTCCCGATCGCCTCAGTGAAAGCAACAACAGTACAACTCTGCCCGTGGCAGAATGCAACTCATAAATAACACAGAGCAAAGTAATAATGTAATGATAGAGGGGGAAATATACTGGAGGTTCAAGCAAGCCAGGAAATAATATATTTTCAGATGAGCTTTGCAGTAGGATGGAAAAACTAAGGAAATGGAGAAATCAAGTTGGAAGTTCAAGAATGCTGGGTAAAGAAGCACAGTTGCTATCAGCAGGGAGAATATTGACACTCGGTTTTTAGCCAATAGGTTCAGTTAGGCAAAGATGAGGGGATGTGATGGACTGATGAGCCTGGTGACTCAAGGCAGCCCCTCCTAACCTAAAGTCTTAATGTTGCTATTGTGAAGCATGCTGATGTTGCTAACAAGCTGTTTGATCTCCACTTGCCTGGTAGTCCTTCGTTTTTACTTGAAGCAGTTCACCAATGACCTTATGCACTCTATCAGTAGCTGAGATATTTTAGGTGCTGCAAAATACAGGGTGTATGACTGCAGAATTTTTCTGGAGTGCCAGGTAGGCAAGAACCAAAGTAGCTTTTGCTTTTTCAGTAATAGCAATGCAGCCATCAAACCTCAAAGGGTGTTTTTTGTGTTCTCTGGGAACTTGAGCTGCATCCAGTGATGGAACTTTAGTCATAATGGTGAGGTTTGGTACTTTTAGTCAGTAGCCAGCCCTCAAAAGTACTGCAGTCAAGGTCTCTTTGTGTAAACCTCAATCTGGAAGGCTGAACTTTGAGGAAAGGGTAGGGACATTCATGAGAAAGTGAATCTCTCTCCTTGTTGCCTGGTCCAGTCATAAGTTGGACAGAGTGGTGGTGTCATCTTCTGCTTAGTCTGTGGAGTAGGGTCTTGTACCTGGGCACTACGCATGGGAAATACAGCTGAGAATCTTACAAAAGTATTTATGCTGTGGGAAATGACATTGTGGCCCACTGTTGAATTCCACGTTTTCTATGTCCCTTTGTGTAAAAGGGGAAAAGCAAAAGCCAGAAATCCACTAGAAAAATCAAAAAGAGAATTACTCAAGAGAAGTTCTTTTGAGCTTTATAATGAAATTCAGTATGTGCCTGGGTATTTCTAAAGAGATTTGAGAGAAAGGAATTTGTAACTTTTATTTAATCTTATTTAGTGAAATATCTGTATATTTAAAACATGATGTCCATATGTTGTAGGAAACACAAGCTTTGTCAGAATTATGTATACCCTAGGTAAAAGAAAAGTATCACAGAAAATGAAGTGGCAAGGTAAGGCTCTGTGACTGCTAAATAAACATGTATTATTCCTGTAGTTAACTTCTGAAAAAGGCATTTCTGAGCATTGATGGCTTTACTGGTGTATGTGGTCTGGTTATTACAGAGTGAGACCTGGATCTGAAGGTAATTTCTCAAGAGCTATAGCTAATGTAATGGAAGTCAGATTGATTTTAAGATTGCAAGGTTTCTGCAGCGTGAGAAGTCATTCAGTTTTGTTCAAGTAGACCTTGTTTTCATAGCAATGTGCTTTGTTGTTCAGATACTTGGTCTTGCACATTGTTTCATTTGAAGCTGGTCTAACAGTATCCCGTGTCATTTCCCATGGACTGTAAGTCCAAAACTGGGAGAGACCAGCGCCTCTGCAGTGCAGTGCAGTTGATGTTCCTCAGGGAGGAACTGACTGTCAAACAGACCTACAAACAATTTTGCCTGCCTGCCAAACATTGGCACCAACTATAAAAACAACAGCACTTCCCCAGCCTGAAGGAAGACAAAACAAACAAACAATTGAATCAGTGTGAATGGGTGACAAAACCCGTAGTGTATGTAATCCGGAAAAGACACATAGTAAAGGAAAAGGTGCGTTATGTGTTCAGTGCTTGCTTTGTGACATGCCCTCTGCAGCACATGCAAATACTGTCTTAGGAAATTAATAATAGCAACAATGGGAGCAGTGTAAGAAAGCAACTAGGTTATGTTCATGATTCTCTGACCACTTCTATAAGCTCATTGATGTGTGCTGTTAGGTTGTGGATCTAGTGTTGATGTGTTTTAAGTGCTGATATAATTATTTGTGTTAGTATAAACGATCCGAAACGTACATTTGTTAGTTGTCAGTCCTATTGAACTTTGTTCCTTCTTGTTATTAACTCTTTAAATAATAATAATAATGTCTAAAAGCTGAAGCCAGGAGGAAGAGCTGTCTGCTCCAGAGATGTCAAGGCATGTTGATTGTTGTTGTACCTTCTGTACATAGAAGTAATCTGTCTTGCGTTATTAAGCTCAAAGATGAGAGCTTAGGTCTGTGTGATTTGACTGCAAGAACCTTTTCAAAGTATCAGCATGGTCCCTTGATGGTTTCAGGTCCATAGAACATGAAGCGGTCCAGGCAAGTCTCTGGCTTGAGACCTCACCACTGACGCAGTAGTAAGCTTCTAGTATCTCTTCTGGGGAGTGGGAATTTACTGTCCAGTGGCGTGTCTCCAGAGCCCGGATCTGACAGTGAAGCAGTGAGAATTCAGTAATTTGGCTCTCTTCTTCTGAAGCCAGTATAAAAAAAAATATAAATATGTCACAAGTACTATCACCTCACTAATTTGACGAAAATTGCTTTATTTGGATCATGTATCTGCAGCCGGGTGATCCAGGAGTGCACAGATCTGGAATTAGTGATCATAGATGGGCAGCCTTGCATTCCTGTGGTAGTTTTGGCAAGCCCTTGCCAGGAACCCATTCAAGACGTGGGGTTTTTCTTTATAATTTAACTTTTCAGCTTGCAAGGGAGGCTTGTGAGCAAACACATAGAAAACAGATAGTAGACCTGAGGTTTCCTGTTTGTATTGAGATTTTTTTTCTAAAAATATGTGCAAGTGCAAAAGAAAACAATGTACTTTCGAAATGCAAGACCCGTTCTAGATCACACTTACTTCTCCTGAGAGTCTCTGAGGTTCCTACATCATTCCGGAAGAGCAAATATATTGCCTGAGGCTCGCGCTGTGGGCAGATGCTACTCAGTGCAAATTGTAGCATGTGGCTAAAGAGCCCACTACTTGGGGTTTGCTCTTTACGTGACAATTTCAGCTCCTCTGCAGGGCGGTATCCTCAATCCGTATTTTAGTGGGTCATCAGTCCTCCCTGCTGAGTTACTTCAACGCTAAGGCAACCTCTTCCTTGGAGGAATTTGCCCTCCGCAGTAAGACCTAGGTAATTGTCTACAATGACTGCAGTACTGTCGTATTAAGCTTAAAATAAGATCTGCTCTTCCTATCTTTCTCCTACTATCCTTCGATGCCTCGGATCAGAAACAAAAGCAGAAAATGTGAATGGCTGTGCAGGCAAAGAGTAGTAGGCAACCCCTATGTATGGTAATAAGGACAGTTTACAACTTCATAAAAGGATTAATTTAGTAGATTTCTCAGTGCATACATAAATAACAACTATATTTCTCTTTATATGTGTTGTAGAATAATTGCATATATTTTAGATCTAGAGACAGTATTTTACCTGTAGTGTAATTCTAGAATAAGTCTATGGAGTCAGTGTTTTTACTCATGTTTGACCTTAAATGTAAAGGTTTGGGAATGCAGTGGGCACAGTTTCACTTAGAACTGGGTTGGAAAGGTGAGACATTTTACTTGGTGTCAGTGATTTAATCAACCAGCTCTGAGCTCTTTGAATGCTGAGGGACAGCATTGGTGTAACATTACAATCTGTCACACAATATTAAATTCATTCAACTGTTATCCTGTCAATTGCAAGTATTTCCATTAATTGCTTTAGAAATTCCTCACCCTGACCTGGCTGAGCTCCAAAAGAAAGTGTGGAAACTAATTAAACATTGAGTTTTAAGGTAAAATAGTAAATTGCTCATTAGACCCCTTGAAATTCTGATTTGTTGCTAGCAGAATGAAGTACTACTTGACTTTGCAGAAACTGGGTCATGGCATTCTTTCTTAGTCTGACTGAAGGTGCTGTAGCTTAGGCAACAATTAATGGGTCTTCATTTTTTTGCAGCAGTACACTTGTTTGGTTTAACCTGGCAACTTCAGCCTGTTGAAGGGCAGCTATATGAAAATGGAGTTAGCAAAGGAAATCAAGGAAAAGAATCTGTGGATACTACGTACTCACCAATCGGAGGAAAAGCTTCTGATAAAACAGAGAAAAAAGGTATGTGTGAATGAGAAGACAGATTACAAATATTTAAACATTTCTACTGTTACAGTTTGGCAGTATTTTGAGTTGAGGTTCTTTTCTCTAGTATAATTTTAAAATGAGTATGAAAAAACCATAACCAGATTATTTCCTTTAGCAGACCTGTGACTGAAATTAACAACCGACCCGAGCCATTAGGAAGGTAATGTTCTATAGCAAAATAATTGTCAGTCTTTTGTGAGAGAAGAGAAATTAGAGCCTTTGGCTTCTCTCTTAAGACAAGGGAGCTGAGACCGTATTCGCCTTGTTCCCGTTTGTGCAAGGGGCTTGATGCTGTGCCTGTCTTGCAAACCAAAGTCAGTCTTAGGCAAAGTGAAACCCTCCGTGCTGACAGGTCAAAATGTGCAGAAGGGTAAAAATCTTAATGCTTTTAAAAGGCCTCTGGTTCTTGAAGGCATAAGCTCAAATACAGCATCCTGTCACATCCTGGCTCAACCAGTCATAGTGAATCAGCTCGCGGGAATCTACTGAGGTTTGACAAAACGCCTGAGCCACTCTGGCAGCTCCGTGCTGCCGGGGGGCCAGGCCTGCTCTGCCCCGGCGCTCCCCCTCTGCTGCTGCCCGCGTCCCCGTGCCCGCTGCGGGGATTGTCTCATGGGTGACTGAGACGTGTCACCGCGCTATGGCAGCAAAAAACAGCTTCATTAAAAAATGCAAATAGTCTTCTGCCATGTAAGTGGCTGAACCAGCTCTTTTGAAAGGGCAGAGAAGTGCCGGAGCTGGCACAGGAAAGGAGCAGACTGTGCATTCAGGAGTGGGAAACAGAGAGCAGGACTGTCTCTGAGATGCACAATTCCTTTCTCTCAAGTCCTGTCATTTCATGTTGTGAGATCGCCTACTCCAGTATTAGTTACAAGCTCTGGCCTGCGCTTCCCTTGACCACCGTGGTGATGCTTCCTGACTGTAAGATGCAGATCAGATGGCCCTCCCGTTTCTTTTTATGATACTCAGAAAAAGTGGATAAATCAGATTAGATCAGAGAAAAATGAATGGGAGTAGAATATGAACCCTCGTCTTTCCATTTGCTAGGAGGAAGGTAAAATTGTACTGAGAGCTCTGTAACGATAGATTTCCAGAGCTTTCAAATTCTAGAGCAGAACCGTGATTTTGTGTATGCCAGGTAAGATCTATGACTGTAAATATAAGACAAGGTGCGACATTGTCATACCAGTCCCTTCAGAAGGAAGATTACGTCTCACATCAATAGTCTTACAAAGCAGTGTGGCACAGCTGGATAGAGATCGTGTTACATAAACGAGCAATATAAATTTATGTAAGGAGGCAGTGATGTTGCTATCCATTATTTCGTCCCTCAGAATTGATTGATAGTGAATTGCAGTAAGTGTTTTATACACTTATTTTTGTCCTGGCACACTATGGAAAGTATCACAAATAGTTCTTCTAAACTGCATTAAATCATTTTGTCAATATATTACAGATTTAATAAAAGCTCTTCCAAAGCATTTGGCTTCTAAAGGAGGATGTGCAGGTAAAACATTGAAAATCTTAAAAATTAGATTCTTTAAAATAGAGAAAAGAATATGTGAGTCAATAGAGGTTCAATGTAGTAGCTATAAAACCAAACCACCTGCCTTGCCGGAGGCAGTCCCAGTGTCTTGTGTAGCTACGCAGTTCCCCCGCAACACTAAAGCACAGAGAGCTGTGATAGCAGAGCCACTTCACTGAGGGGTTTTCCAGCAGTTTCAGAGGTCAGTCATGCGTATAGCTAGACTATCCTTCCGTTTGTCCCCTTTCACCTTTAAGGGGTAACCTGTAATCCAGAGTGTGTGCTAACAAGAACTGTACGCTTGGGAAAACACAGGAAAAATCATGTGGATTTAGTACCAGGGATTAGTACGTGCATAGACTGGCTGTGGCTAATTTTTGCTGGTTTTATTTCTATCCATCACTTTTAATATGTATCAATAATTGTATTCCCAGGGCTTGTAACAAATTATCCATGTAGATGTGCCAGGAAGAAGGGTTTGGAAACAGGCAACTCTGTTCACTACAGCAGGATACCACAGAAAGTTGATACTTTGCCTGTGAACTTGAAGCCTCTAACGTGATTTCACAGGGATAAATAGCTGCTGTCAGATATTGTGACCTCCCATTTTCCCAACTCAATGCAGCAGCACAGACTGCTTTTCCAGGCTTTGAAAGTATATATTTTGACTAATCCTTTAATGAAAATCAAGTTTACAAGGCAGCAAGTCAGATTTCTTTAAGAAGTCACTTTATAACACACTGACCCACGACTATGAGTTAACATTTTAATATGTAGTAATGTGATTAAAAACTCAGACATCCTATTGATGCTGGTATTTACCAGGGGAGTACCAGGAGATTGATTGTTTCAGGATCAGTAATAATCAGCATATGTGTACTTGCTTGTGAAGATAATTGGCACCATGCTGTTCAGATTTTTGCTTTCTTGAAGCCAAGAGAAACCTGTGATTAGGAATCTATCTTCTGGTTTAGACTTGCAAGGAAAGTGTGCTTGGAAAGAATAGGGAAGAATTACTGCCAGTTGACAAGATTGGGAGTTGTACAAAGAATTCAATATAGATAATTAAATGATACTTTGTCATAAGAAAAATATTGTTATGAGAAAGATTTTATTTATTTATTTATTTATTTTTAGAACAAGAGCAGAACTTGTATTGCAGCCCTGTAATTTTAAAAACTTATTTCGGACTTTTTCAAGAAAGAGCAAGGAAGTTTCTGAGGATAGTCTGTGAATAGTGTGCCTTCAGATGCCTTTTTTTGTATAGCCAAGTACCTGCTTAGTTCAATTAAGCGCAGAAACAGAGCTAAATGATTTTTCTGTAAAAAAGGCACAGTGACTCAGGGAATATGTAAACATGCACTGCAGACATGGCTCTTACAGCAGCCTCTTCATGCTGTGTGGTTGTCTGAAAAAAATTGTGTTTGAAAGGTCGAGATGCTCGGACTGCATAGTTTCAGTAGGTAGTAGATCTTCTATATATTTTCATGTTACCATTGGGAACAGCAGCATGCACTTTCCTGTGTAATGAGATAAGAGTAATTTTAAGTGCATCTATTTTTTTAAAGATTACATAAAATTATCACTAAAGCAAAGGTATTTCAACCAAATGTGGAAAACCTCAGAGATATGTTGGTTTGAGCCTAGTAACACTAACGTGGTATTTAGCATAATTTGGTAACATCAATTAGTGAAAATACTCCCTAACTAAAGACAGACTGCTTTTTATTTTCAACTAAGAAACAGACCTTCTCACTTCAACAACCTAAGAAGCAGTTACTGTATTATAAAGGACCTTGAACACCGACCAATAATACCATTAACTTCAAAAATGATACTGTATCCTTGACTTTTTACTTAGTGCTCTACTGTCTCGTAATTGAATCACATTAATTACCATGTGTCAATATCGCCAAAAAGTTCCTTAGTGTTTTACTTAACCCAGGGTAATTGCTTGTAAAGAATCATTACCATTTAATATCTCTGGAGTACTGGAAATAGGGGAAAAGGTTTTTAAATTTACATCAACCAAGTAGGATCTTGTATGGGTTGGGGTGGGAAGGGATCCGCTTTTGTTGCCTGACATAGGAAGTTTAATTCTCTTTTTGAAACTCAACATTCAAGAATTTTTCCATGAAGCAAATTGGACAGAAGTCATCTCACCTTGACCGTTGAAGAAGCAGCCATTTGGAAATATTTTAACTCATGAACTAAGTAGCAGGTGTATTTTCAGAGTGTTAGTATCTGCGCTCTAAAAACAAATGCCTTTATGTGATAAGGTGTCGAAAGTCAGCTCCTAGTTCTTGCTGTAGGTTTGGTGACACAAAGCAGCTGTAAAGCTGGAAGATCCAGTACCTTGAGAATTGCTCCTGCCTTGTAAATTAAATCTCTGTTCATTAAGAATGCTAAGTAATTCCTACAGTAGTTAAAGCCTATGTAAGATCCCACTGAGGATCTTTGTTATTAATACGTTCAGGAAAAAGCTGGCCTTAGCTTTGCTGCTGCTGTTTTCATTTCCAATGGCACTTTATAAAATTTCATGTACATTATGTTGCGTTGGATATTTATATGCATTATTGTAAAAGGTCAGGCTCCAGTCACTTTGATTGCTCTTCTTTGTCCTTCTCTGTGATACTGGAATGAAATGAAAGATAAATGGATAGGGCTGCTGAATACAATCTTCTCCTGACTCTTCTTCTGATGCAGCATACTATCCTGCTTTTTTTCTAGTTGAGAGAAAGTATGGAAATGCAAGTTAGAGTTTTGCAAAACTTACAATAGAAGTAGCTCAGATGTTAGCAGGACTGGGTCTGTGATTTGTAGCATGTCACAATGCTGATCACAGACAGGCATTTGAATACACAAAAGCTGGCAAAGCAAGCCAGCCCCAATTTAGTTTGGCAGTGTTGTCGTTATGCATTCCATTTCCCTTTCTATTTCAGCTCTCTCATACCCATGTGTGAAGTTACATACTGTAGATCTCTGCAAATTTATTGTTAGCCATTATGAAATTATGCCAATTTTCTCTTCAGATTGCTTGTCCCTATCCTCGTGCCCCTGTTAACGCTTTCACGTGGAAAGTCCAAGCCAAAACAGATGCTCTTTATTTCTCCAGGACTAGATTATCACCATAATAAAATCATTAGGAATGGTGATTAATGGCAATCTAGGCTTTGGACATGGGCTCCGACCTACCAGGTTTGATGGATTTTCTGTCCTCACTGGTGTCCGTTTGTGTAGCTTATGCAATGCCCGTTGGGCAGCAGTCCAAAGTATGTGCCAGAGGAAGCTCTCCCTCTGTATTCTCTCTGTGAGTTCTCAGTTGAATGGGTTTTGTTTGCATAGCTGATAGGTAAAGACCGTGGTTTACACAACAGCACTTCTGCCTTTTTATGTTCAGTAAAGCCTTCCAAGATTTCCAAGGTAAAAATGCTCTGTGATGGCTGTGGTCACAAATATTGCATGCGAGTTTGTACTTCTCAACTAGTTGAATAAAAACGTAGTGGTTTTAGTGAAAACTTCTCTCTTTAGAGGTTGTTTTCAATATATGCCTATATACCTAAGGCACGTTTATACCTTGTGACCTGTTGTCTTCACTACCATGAACGCACAACTGATTGTCTTGTTTGTTTCTGGAAAATTAGTGTTTCAGAAGGGACGGACCATAGACACGGGAGAAGTTGAGATTGGAGCACAGGTTATGCAGACGATCCCCCCTGGTTTATTCTGGCGCTTTCAGATTACTATACATCACCCCATGTACCTGAAGTTTAACATTTCCCTGGCGAAGGATTCTCTGCTGGGAATTTATGGCAGAAGAAACATCCCACCTACTCACACTCAGGTAATTAGCAATAATACGAAGTCTAACATGCTTACATTTTCAAAGAGCAGTGGATGCGAATGTTCACCATACACTTTCAAAGTGGGGGAGGGAGGAAGGGACTGGCTGTGATCACAAAAAGCAATTTGTTTATCCCAGCAGGTAGACTTGAGGTCTAGCTATACCCTCAAACCATGCTCTCTCTGAGGAAGGGCCAGGGTCATACCAGAAGGGTCGGCAGTTGTGACCGGTGTGATGTTACTGTCTGAGAGGCTGGGCAGATACACGCTGTGCTGCTGTGTAGTTTCGACATCTTTGTGGGGACAGTGGGATGAAGTACCAGATAATTTGAAAATGGTTTAATCTTTTTATGACTTCATCAAAACCAACAGATTCCCTAGTCAGTGTAGGGTTTATAGGTGGGGGGAGAATAAAAAAAAAAAAAAGCTGTTTCTGGTTTCTAGCATGAAGATTAGTTTTGAGTGTTTACTCCTAGGGATTTTTTAGGAGAAAATCTAGTTAAGCAGTAAGAATATGCAATATTACTGGTCACGTTCAAATAGGGTTTTTTAGGCTTAATGTATTTGGCCTATGAAGCTGTAATTTCTGTAGATAACAGATTTTTCAGGTTTCTTATAGCAGGATCACACTCTTATAGCAGGATCACACTCCGTAGAGTGTGAGAAACTCATGTGGAAATATGGAAAGATTTACAAGGGACCTTTGAAGATCATCTAGTCTAGCATCAAAAATTATTTACTAGAGTTTTTGATCTTAGAAATAAGCACTTTTAGCTGTCACTGACTTTAATTGAAGCCGAGTCTTCAGTTGAGCTGAACTTCACTGAAAATCGGAATACCTAGAAAAACCTAGAGAAATATATACATTTCTTGAACAGGGATTCATAGCAAGATTTACATCTCTGAGGTTTTTGAGGTTAACTGGTCTGAGAGTTGTCATCATCAGCTTGGTCAGGTACTAAGAACTTCCATGTAAATACTAGATAGATACTTATTTGGATTAATAAAATTAAATCTAAATAAAAAGTATATTTAGGTTTTGATATATGATATTAAGGGACAAACATTTAAAAATCTGGTATAAAACAACAGGGTCTTTAATCTCTTCTTGGCATTTGAGATGAATCACTGAGTAATGTAGGCACTACAGCTTGGGAATTTTGGAATTATTCCCATTAAAGAGATGTAATTTTTGAAGTCAATCTGCTGTATTTAGTGCAGCAAGTCTGAATTTACCCTGCCATAGCAAACAGCAAGTCTTGATGCCAGATTTCTGACCTACCATAACGCTTTCTATGTGGAAACTGAAGCTAAATAGATTATGCAACTGCTGTCCACATTGGGGGATGCTTAGTGAGTCAGGCAATTCCTCTTAAGATTTCAACTGTTTATTCCTGTTTGAATGAGACAGGCAGAGCAGATTCATAAAAAATTGTTGGGTGGCTAATTTTTGCTCGTTATTATTTCAGTTTGATTTTGTAAAACTGATGGATGGAAAGCAGTTAATTAAACAGGAACCAAAAAACTCAGAGGAACCTCAGCAAGCTCCCAGGAACCTGATCTTAACTTCGCTACAAGAGACAGGTTTCATCGAGTATATGGATCAAGGAGCTTGGCATATGGCATTCTACAACGATGGAAAGAAGGTGGAGCAAGTGTTTGTACTAACTACAGCGATTGGTAAGAACAGTTACAATAAAATTGTTGTTCTGCTTATTCCATTGGAAAGCTGTATTTGAAAAGAAATAATTGACCTTGGTTCTGCCTTCTCTTTAAGTATTCTCTTAAATATGTTTTGTTTCAGCTTAGTTTAACCTCAGTGGAGCAGCTTTGTGTTTTTGCCAATATTAGACAAATAGCAACTGTTAGGTATTCAAGATGGATGTTACCAAATTAATTACGTGTGAAGTTTTCATGTGTGATAAGATTTTTATACGACAGCTTAAATGCTTGAGTAATTTCTTGTGTTATCTTGCACAAAGTAAAAGAGATTATGTCTACCCTCTCTATTTACATGGGAACCATAAATCCTACAAAAATTATCCAGGCTTTAAGTTCTTATTTCCAGTATTTTAGCCAGTTAGAAAAACTAAAAGACAACTTCTGTGGATTTTTTTGTTTGATGCTGCTGCTTTATACAATTATTTGGATGCAGCATTTTCTTTGGAACACAGCAGGCAGATATAGTAGACTGTCCTGGTGGCATATCAGATTCCTGCTGCCTTTTTAATACTCATAGGCGGACAAGTGTTTGCAACTCTAGGTGTTGTTAGTGAGCAGCACTCTCATGTCAGGTTTCTTCGGAATTTAAATTTAGGTGAAGTGTTGTATTTATGACAGTCTCGGTTTGCTGCAAGACTTTAACCACTATGCCCTTTAGTTAACCTGTTCTACCATATGTTTAGCAAGATGTCTTCACTAGTAACGGACATGCCATCTGCTCTTTAGAACAATTGGGTGCTATTTTTACTTGATGGTAAACACCTTGCAGAGCAGGAGGGTATGCTTCAAATACCAAGATTTTGAAGGACTTGCAGGAAAATTATTTAGAAATCGAGCTAGAATTGAAATGACTGGGTTTTGTTTAAAAGTTCATATTTGCTCTGTTTGGAAAAGTGAATCTTTTGCAAGCAAGAAAAAAATGCCATTATGCAGTGCCGTATGAGAAAATAATATTCAAGCAATTTTTGAAGCATCTTCACAGATGCTCTGTGAAGAGCATAAAACCTGGAAAAACTCCAGCCCAGATCAGAATGCAAAAACCTGCCCCCTTGTTTATTTCTACTGTAAGACAGCAGGGTTTCTGCAGGAGGGCTTAACAAATATTTCATTGTTAAGTAGCATTCCCTCTCAAAAAAAAAAAAAAGAAAAAAAAAAAGGAAAAAAAAAAAGAAAGAAATTGAACGCCGGTGTTTGATTCTTGTTACGTTTGGAGAAAAATAAGTTGTCTATCTCTTCTTGGCCAGTAAGCAGAACAGACTAGGTCTTACAGAGGGGAGCAGTGAGAGCAACAGTGCAGGCACAAATCCTTATACTTAATCTCAGAAAAGGCAGCAAGAAGACATTTTGCTGAAAAAGAGAGTTCATGCTGCAAGAAACTACTGCTGATGCATTTGAAAATAGTGCTAGCTATTGTATTTTCATGACCTGTGTATCATCTTCTCATACTTTTCTTTGCGTAATGGTTCTTGATTGTTTCTTAGGGAGTTTCCACAAAAAAAAAAAAAAACAAAAAAAAACAAAAAAAAAAACCACCCTTGAGCCATACTCCTTACCCTAGTCTGGGCTGGAGTCATATTTGACACCTCTACTGACAAAGGAATCAACCAGGACCACTGTTTGAAACACTCAGAATAGACCAAGAGCTTGGGTGCATCAGTGCATCTCTGCTGTTGGCTGTGTGAAGCAGTCATGCCCTCCTCGTAAGTGCCTGTTAGGTAGTATTTCAAGTTGTTCGATATTAGTTATGTACAAAATTGATTTTGCTGGCACTTTAGCTAAAGCTCTGATCAGACTTTCCCTCGAGGGGGATAATTTGCATGCAAAATCTGGCATGTCTCAAGTACTTTCGTAGGCTGAATAAAGGCCAGCCCAAACTAGACATTGCATTGAGGGGGAGTAACTTTTCAAACCATTGATTCTTCATTTCAGATCAATGTAGGGATCATTTACCACGTGATTCTGGAAAACTGAGAAGACAGGCAAGTGTACACACAGAGCAAGAGAAAAGTTGATAATGAACAGTAATATGTAAATTTATTAACAGCAAGCAGCATATCTGTGAAAAAGCTTACTTCTGAAAACAGACTGGTTTTTTGACTTTGAAACAGACATCTGTGTAGACGTTGTGGATGTCTGATGAACAGATACATATCAAATGGCTGCTTTTTGGTATAAACTGATAGCTCAAAAGGAACATTTTTAAACAACAGTAGGAGTTTTCAAGAGGAACCAATCCTTATCTGTTCAAGTGTCCATAAATAAGATGAAAATAAACTTATTTCTCTTATTCATATTAGTTGTAGGATGTGCCTATAATCCGTCTTTTGACGAGTTACGTTGGGTTTTAAAGTGTATCAGATTGGATTATATTAAATATTCCAACGGTATGCCCTCTCTTGAGATAAGTCTTTCCTCCCAGATCACTTGCCATGGGCAGATAGTCTTCAAAAGAATCTGGATTTTAGTCTTTTTCCCCAACAGACCCTCAGTCCTGGCACTGGCATGCCAGTGACCTGCTCCACATAGGAGCTTCTTAGCCTTGGATTTGCTTCATATTCTTTACACAAAACCTGTATAAATCAGTGAATTCACTGAATTCCTGTAGGAAATACACGTGTAAATTAAAAACGGCTAGTCCATGTACGGATATGAGCCTGTCCCCAGGTGTGTGGGGTTAAGTGGTTTACTGTCCAAAGCTGTGTGATGAAACACGGGCAAGTTTAAGATCAGAATTCAAGGTGGGGTTGTTTTCTTCGAATCTAGTTCATACTCCTTTATTGCATTCGGTTTCATCACTGTACAAAAGTTGGGATTTTTTATCTGATTTTATACAAGTGGAAATCCCACACTCCCCCAAGGAATTCAATTCACATGGTTCATATGAACACCATAGAAGGCAATTTACTCTATAAACAGGTTTCAGACAAATTACTTCAACGTTAAAAGAAATTGTTGAAGGTGGACTTTTTTCAGCAAATACGCTGGTTCTTGCAGTGCTTTTAATGGTGGTAAATTTTACATGAACATTTACTTTAAAAGCTTCTTGGTGTAATATAAATGATGCACTTGTTATCTCAAACCTGTCAAGACAAAATCTAATATTTGTAAGCTGCTTGAACAGGAATTTTGGTTTCTGTTCCCTATGAATGAAAATGGGCCTTTTACTGCTTCTGCACCTCTTTGTGTGTTGAGATGTGTCCTGCAGACTGAGATGAAGACACCGTTCATTTCTAATTCAACCATTTTGTATTTTTCTTTGTTCACAACTCTTTGAATAAACAGAAGTCCTGGATGACTGCTCTACTAATTGCAATGGGAATGGAGAATGTATCTCGGGGCACTGCCACTGTTTCCCGGGATTCCTTGGTCCTGATTGTGCAAAAGGTAATCTCATATTAACTGACCCACCGTGCATGACGGGGATCATGATTATGTTGTGTGACTGCTGGGCTTGCAAAGATTCAAACTGATTGAAGGAGATTAAATTCCTTTTTCTAGCCAGATGGCAGATACGGTACAAGCACACGCATAGAAAGTTTTTTTTTTACTGTACTTGAGCTAAGATGCATCAACCACTTCTCTGTCCCTAACTTTGAGCGAATAGGTTCCTCCATCCCTCTGCATCTGCTCCGTGATTATTAAATACATTTTTTAATAAGTGTGTTAGCTTAGCATAATGTTTTCTGTTATTTAAAAGAGACAAACAGTTTCATTTCAGAGAAAATTGCGTAAGTAAGTTAAATTCTTCTGTGGTCTTAGCTTGAATAGAGTGTAGAAAAGAACCTAAAGCAGCTTAGAGACTGTTTCCAGCACCTGGTCAAAAGCATGCTAACAGGATTGTAAGTGAGCTTATTTCTGTTCATCTGCTGCATATGACGTCTGGAATTTCTCATGTTTTTCCACTGTGTCCTCAAATTTAGGATTGACTTTATTTTTTTAAGAGCTTGATTGGCTCAGGAGTTGATACTGGCTTGTAAAACTGGGTTTCCACATCGCTGGTTTATGTTAAGATCAGTAATGGCTGAAACTTCAGTGGTGTTAAGTCTGCTTAGAAGACGGAAGAAAAGGGCAGTATCTTGCTTCAGTTCACAGGGGAGAAATATTAATCTTACTGCAAATCATAAGCAGGCATCACTGCAAATTTTCTGCAGAGGCCAATCAAGAGGAGGGAATTATTTTTATCTTCTAAGATGTCCTATTTCAGGTCAAAATTAAGGTATAGTCGTGAAGCAGACTAAGGAAACAAGGACGTTGTGTTCCAGCTGTATTACCTAATTCAAAGATTTCAGTCTGCCACAACCCTCGAATCAAATGGAGGATCGGCGGCCTGGAGTGGAAAAGCAATTTCACAGAATGATAAATGCAATAAATGTTAATCTGTGTAAGCATGTAAATACATTAAAAAGGTCACTCTGCCTTCTTCAGATTCCTGTCCAGTTCTGTGCAGCGGAAATGGAGAATATGAGAAAGGTCACTGTGTGTGTCGAAATGGGTGGAAAGGACCAGAGTGTGATGTTCCAGAAGAACAGTGTATTGATCCAACCTGCTTTGGCCACGGCACTTGTATCATGGGCATCTGCATCTGCGTCCCTGGATACAAAGGAGAGATTTGTGAGGAAGGTTTGTGACGTTTTCCTCTCTACAGTTAAGGGCTTTGATTTTTGTCTTTAATCTCCAAACCTGTCTCAAGGTAGTTAAGAACTCACGTAGATGTGAGAAGCTTACTGTGAAGCAGTACTGTTTTGCTCAAAAGCACCCTTACTGTCTCATAGAAAGTAATGTTAAGATAGAAAATTATCAAAGGGAAGGGCGTTCAGGTCTGAGTGACAGTCAGTGGAAGCTGATCGCATAATTTCAAAGATTCAGATTTTTATTCTAAAAGATTAAAATTATTTAATATTGTGTAATAAGACTATTTAATAATTGTAGCATGGGCAGTCCTCTGAAGTACTCAGTTTCTCTTTCAGTCTGGGAGGACTCTAGTTCTCGGATGATTTTGGTTCCCTCCCTCCGTTGAATCTCAGTAGCAAGAGCAGAACTGGATGGAAGTTTTTGCCTTTCAGCAAGCAATGTATTCTCAATCCTCTAAAAGTTTTCTGGAAAACATCCCAGCAAGCAAGGATTCCTTTTTTTGATGAAAGTTGTGAGACCGTCTTGATTTGTTTGTCTCCACTTTTCTTCTCTCAAGCTCCAGATATTATTTTCAGGCAGGGTGTCTGGTGTCCCCATCCTCCTTGCTGCCAGTAACCTCAGTCCCTGAGCACACACACTGTCAGAGAGCCTGTGCAGACTTTTTTCCTTGGCCAAAAGCTAAGGGTAGGACAGAAGATCATTTAAACAAAATCTGATGTGGTGGTTCTCCAAAGTAATCAGCAGATTGTAATCAGCTTTGCCTTTTCTTCATTCTGTTACATCTTAGATTTTTCTGCAAAGAACGTATTGACAATATAAAGCCAAAAGAGCAGCAAACAGTTTCATTTTACCAGAGCATCTTGTGCAATTCTGTTGTCGTATGTCATTTTTACTGTGAGCTGTGTTCAGGGTACTAAACTGGCATCCTTTAAGGCCTGGCTAATAAAAGGTAGGAAATTCTGAGAACAAGTAATTGTGCTTTTGCTGTTGTAGCACCGATGTGTCTCTGCCCTCATCTATAGAAGGAAGCAGTTGTTGTTTGCCTGTTGGCATTTTGGAGATAGCTCATCAGCCTTGACTTTCTTCCCCTGTGCGTAGCCTCAGAAAGCAGAACCCTTCTCTATGCTTGCCCTGTTTTGATGATTTTTCACTGGTCTCCTTAGCCTGAAGCTAGTGACAGCATACTTTGTTCTTGCTGCTATATAGATTTTAGGTAATGCTTTTGAGTAGCACACTGAGGAGGCTCTTTATGTGGCTTGAATTCTCTAGTCAGAAAAACGTCCAGGATGGATTTGACGAACGTGGTACGGTTTTTAAAGGGAGGATCAAGGCAATGCTTCTGAGATGCTCGGTTGTTGGTAGTTTCAGAAATGGACAAAAACAAGAAAACCCAAATGGGAAAAAACAAGTATTACACAGATTTACTCACTGAGGCTGTGATGCTGAAGAAACCTGTAGCTGATGAGAGACTGACTGCCATTTTCAGTGGCTTTGTTTCTTGCCATTCTATGATCCTGCAAAATGTGTGGAAAAAAAAAGAGCTAAATGTAGTCAGGCAGCTATTGAAACTAAGAGTGTGAAAACATTGGATTTTTAAAGTGAGAGATGTATTTAAATTTTTTAAAAAGGTGGAATTATTTGGAAATAGGGTGGATGAAACGAACCTGTGCAACCAAGTGCAGTGGGTTTTTGTTGTAACAGCGTGTGCATGACGTGACTGTTCAGTTTGCTGCATCGTACAACATCGCTTGTGCAGCAGGGAAAGTAATTCTGTCAGGAATTCAGATTGCATGATTGTGTGTAAATATGAATTTAGTATTCTAGCAGAACTGTTAACATAACAGACATAGTAACAGATGTGCTACCCAGGGAACACCAGTAGCTACATGTGGGAGTCCTTTTTATTTCTCCTGTGAGGTTATCATTACTAAAGTGAGTGATACTTTTAAAACTGTTTATGGAGCCACTCAGTTTCCAAAGATGGGAAAAAATAGTTATCTCAGAGAGAAAATTACCACATATTTTTGCCCTATGCTTAGCAAGATATGCAACGTCCACAAACAGATTACCCTCTTTCAGAATTACATTGTGCTGTGCACAAGCCTGGAAGGCTGAAAAAGATGCAAAATAAATCTTGAAATAAGATCTTGAATTGGTGGCGTAGCAGCTCAAAAGATAAAGCATCACTTCTTTATTCTTGAGTCAAAAGGTCCTGTAAACCGGAGGCCGTTAATCTCTATGTCTCAAGTATTTAGCCTTCCCTTACGGAAGCAGAGAGCATCTCTTCATCCCTGTAGCACAGAACACTGTTTGTTAAGTTTATAGTTTATTTATTAAACAGTACTTGTGCTGATCCTTGGAAAATACATACAAGAACTTTCAAAGTGTCTCTTTAACATCAGTTTGAGGCATTGATCTAACATGAATAGGCTTTTGGCTAATTGTTTCCCCTGCTCAGACCCCACAAATTCCTCTTCAGCTCTGCGGCCTGACTGCAGCCTCCAGAGAAGGCAAGCTGCCTTCTGCTTGAAATCTATCTCGTTAAAGAAATGCTGGGGCTTTATGAGAGAATATGCTGATTATACAGGACTAACCAGCTGATTTAAATTCTTCTACAGAGCCCCTGAATTTTTCACTAGGAATAGTTTAATCCAAATTGAGAACAAATTTAGCTCTTTGTCTGTTTGCAAATTGTTCATCAGTACATTATGACTTTTATGAATCTGTTCATTATCTGCAACTGCCCAGCACATGCTTTTTATGAGTATATGGGGTTTTTTTACAGCAAGCATTCAGCCTCAGGGTTAGTGGATGGCCGTTTTTGTTGTATCAAGTTTTTAGCTGTAGAGATACCTTTCCACAGGAAGATGAAAGAATAAATCTTTCTTTTCCCAGATGTAAATAAAACACAAAGCACACATACCCAAATGGAAACAAAATGCACAATTGTAGAAGTAATTATGAATTGGTCCAGTTCTTTCCAGCCCTGCTACTGAAGCACAAACTTCACTGACTTGGACCAATAGATCTGTCTTGGGAATCTGCATTTTAAAAAATAAGACAATATCCTTGACAAGCAGAATCATATGATCTCTAATAGTCTACATGCTTACTTTTTTTTTCCTTGTTTTTGGGCTTATACTTTTGCACAGATGTTAGCATGGAGTGTTTTTTCCTTGTGTTTGTTAACATTGTTTTGGGTATTTGCACACAAATCACCAAATTAATCTGAATCCCTGATGTTATTTCAATAGGAAACCACTGTGAAGGTGCTAGTTTTATGCTCTAAGTTGTATGTTCCCTGTTTTCCAGAGGACTGCTTGGATCCGACGTGCTCTGGCCACGGTGTGTGCGTTCAAGGGGAATGTCACTGCTCGGCGGGCTGGGGCGGTGTGAACTGTGAGACATCGCTTCCCGTCTGCCAGGAGCAGTGCTCGGGGCACGGGACGTTCCTGCTGGAGACGGGACTCTGCAGCTGCGAACCACAGTGGACGGGTTCAGACTGTTCAACAGGTATGCTGGAGATTTTGGGTTTTTTTCAGTAATGCCTATGCGTTCTGTTTGAGTCATGAAAGAAAGTAGTTGCTGTTACTGTGCTATTATGAATTTAAAAAACAAGATAGGGATGAACCAGTGGTGCTATGGCATGGCACTTCATGGGCTTGGCAGCAACTGGCTTTCTATTGTAGAGGTTAGAAAGGCTGCTTCTCTGTAACAAGAATGTTGACTGCCTGATGACGTGCCAGCGAGAACAGTAGTCCTGCAAGAGTGCAAGTGCCTCCTGGCATGTATTCCGGTTAAGCATGACTCTCGCATGAGATGTTAAGCACTTATCAGGCTCATGCAATGGGGGAATCCACAACTGTGAGAGAGACCGGAAGGATATAAAAAAAAAATAATGGTCTGAATGCAGTAGCTGATGAGGAAGAAGGCTCTGTCAAAAAATTTTTAAACAAAAATGACCATCCATTCTCTCATGCTGGGATAAAAACTCCTTTCTTTCTTAGAGGATCATCAAGGTTTGATCCCACTGAATTTGATTAGGAGTTGAAATGGATTTCCAATGCGCTTTGTACAGTTACGTTTCGTTTTCTTGAAATGAATGCACTCTGGACATTTTACTCTGTAATGGAGCATGTCATTACCAATGTATGTGCTACTATTTTTTCCCCTATAAAGCTCACAAAACTCAGATGATAAGTAGCACATCCTAGTATAGAATAGATTCAAGTGACAGATTTGCTGAATACTGTGGAATACAACCAGTCGTCCAAGTCACCAATTTTTCTTAGAAATCATTGTTCAAAAGAACACTTGGAACAGTATAAATTTCCATTCGGATCTTTAAAGTGTGTGGTTATGATCTTTAAGTTGGGAGTTACGAAATGTCCCACTCCATGATAACTTTTTAAGGAACAAAATTTTGACCTGCTAATAACTTTCAGTGTTTGTTACAAGGACCCTGCCTTCATTCTGCACTCCAAAATTAATGCATGTAATTTCAGTCTGACACTGTCGGATAGGGTACCTGCTTTGATAAGAATTGACTTCTTATTGGGTTTCAGCAAAAGCCTGGCTGCTTGCATTTTTATCATGTGTTTTATTACATGTTAAAAATATTCTCTGAAGGTTAGTAATAGAGTAGTGCTTCCATTAATGAAGCAAATAATTAGGAAAGGTGCTGGATATGTACTAAATTTTTACTCACAAAATATGCAAACTAATTCTGTTCTAATACAACATTATTGTAGCTCAAAGAGAGATGTTACTCTCCCATAGGTCTATTGTGTCAGCTGCATGGGGCAATTAGATACTAAATAAGGGAACAATGAGCTAATAAATAACTGCAAGCAAAGAGGCTTTTATCCTGTGTGCTCGGATCATAGTTTTCATGTTTGTCTCACTTCCAAAGCTGCTTTGATTAATTTGTAGAAGAAAAGTAATTTTTTTCCTTACCTTCATCAACCAATAGAGAAAATACTCTTCATCCCTGCTGTCTTCTGAGTTATCAAAGAATGCTTTTACAGCAATCAACAGGCATCTCTCTCTATAGCTAGATACTTCAGATTTCTTCTTTCTAATACGTTTTTCTTCATAGGTGTTAAGCTAGATTCAGGCCTCTTGTGTCAATACAATGAGCATTAGGCTGAAGTACAGCTGTTCATTTGCAGTTGAGATTTTCTTCCTAGAATCAGTGGTTGCTGTGCATGCTGGAAGTAAAGCTTGGTTTTAGTGAGGAAGGAAAGCATCAGATGAGTAAGTCAACAAGGTCAGAATAAACAAGCTGTCATATGTGAATGGAAAAAATCATGAGATTCTGTACAATGAAGAGGACAAAAAGGGTAAACGACAGACTGCTCATCTGGAATCAGACAGCAAGGAAAGATTTGCAAAGGACAGATGAGTAGTTTCTCAACCTGCCTCAAACCTTTGCACTTTTCCACCATCTCTTTACCGCAAAGATGCCAGAATGCTTTTGAGTACGTTATTGCAGAAATACTGTGGCCCACCTGAAGAGGGATGAGCCTTCTCTAAAACACCTTTTCCAACCTGCCTATCTTTAGCTCTTTAAACAGTAAGAAATTCCATTTTACAAGTAGCAGACTGGGGAAGGACAGAAATTGGTGCGGACATGGAGGAACAGAGGTGAAGGGTGACTGTGTGACTTGTGCGTATCCTAAAGGATTGCCAGTGTTTGGAGCCGCAAATCAGTTGTGGAATCAGTCATGGATTTTTGAGGCTAGAAGAGACCATGGTGTTCATGCTGTTTGATTTTCTGTAGGACATGTATCAAAGAAAATCATCCTTCTATTTCTGCTTGACACCCATAATTTCTGTTTAGTTTTTAGAAATTCAACCTTCTCACAAAGGCTCAAAATGAAGGATAGTCTACTGTGTCCTTAGGCAAATTGTTTCAATTATGTCAGACCCTCTCTGCTTCTACTCCCCATTTGAATAGGTGAAAAGTCTGACAATGTGTTTCTTTCTGTGGGGTGAAAGGCTATCAAATTCTTTGTCAAATTCATTATGATTTTTGTTCTTAATATTTCTTAAAAGAGCCGGAGTTTTAAATCTATTTTCTTTTCATAATGCTATGTACACATGCCTCTCTCTCCCCACCACTCCCCCTTTCTCTTTCTTTGTCTCCCTATCTCTATCTCCACCCCCACAAGAAAAATAATGCCAGAAAAAATTTATGCATTTCTTGGGTTTTGGGTAGGCCTTTGGGAAGGCTGACTGACCACATAAAGTATGTGTTTTTCTTTTCCTATTGCTTCATTAAAAATTACGCCAAGTGAACACTGAAATTCCAAGCTTAAATTTTCAAAGGTTAAGGAAAGACAGAAGAAGATATTTACATCTTGACTAGCTCATCTTTCCTTTGTTTCTTACGAAACAGATTTCATTTTTCACACATAAAGAAATGCCATTTTGCTAAGGATGCATGGCCTGATCATTCAAGCAGATACTTGCTCTTGTAGATACTTGCTCTTCTGCACAGTTGCTGGAATAAAGACAGTGTCTTTTCCTAATCTACCAGACTGTTCAAATCAGATTGCACATGAAATTGCATGTTGAGAGTGTTTGTGTACAACAAACACTGAGCTGTGACATGATTGAATTAATTGGTTTCTAAGAAGTGGCTAGTTTAAAAAAAGGTGACGTGTGTATGTAGTTATATATGAGGGAGCACATGCACGAGAACAGAGATTAATGGAGTGAATTGGATTTATTTCTAGTGTTCTCTCACATGGGGTATGGTTTCTAAAGGGACTGTCAAAATGAGGTGGGCACAGCTTCCATCTTGGAAGCTTCCATATAGGAATATGACTTCTGGCATTATCCCTTCTTTTGGGTCCACAACTAAACATCTCAGATTGTCCATTGAGCTTTTGCGATGCTTTTGCACCTGAGACATTTCTCAGGTGAGCTGTCTTTCCACCATTTTGATTCCCTAAGTGTTTCCAAGACAAAAAGGAACAGCAACAGCACTGTTATTCCACACTGTCCAAGACATTGACCCCCACAGTCACACCTGCCATACAGCAAGTAGGTTGCCTTCAAACATTGTAATAGCTTTAGCTCATGCTTTCAAAAAAGAAACCCATGTGATTTTGTCTCTCTTAGTTTGTGGAAAAACAAACACTTCTCTAATGTAAAGCACTGAAAATTTAAAACCCATTATAATACTCACAGTATAAATGTGAGTATTTGGTGTTTGAATTAATTCCTTCTTATCTTGTTTATTGCTTTGCTAATTTAGTTTTCGTTTTTTCCTATTTTGGTCATTCTTTGGCAAGTCACACAAAAATGTCCAAAGACGCTTGACCGTTGCCAGTGTAGCCATCTGACAGTGGACATGCTCAAGAGAAATGCACAAAAGATTGGGTTTCATTTCTCATTTAGTCTCCCCCCTTGTCTAAAAGATGTGAATAGAGAATAGAAATTTCATACTTTGTTCCAAGTGGTACTGATTATGAAATATTTTTCTTGAAGACTATCTGTGCTGGAAAAGGTCATCCTTGGCCTATTTCAGAGCCTCAGCATCTTTACATCACACTGAAGCCAGTTATTATTATATGTGAAAATCCATTATTATTCAAGACTTTCAACATATGGCTTAGCTGACCTGTACGGCATGGGGTGATTTACTGCATACGTGACAAAATAGTCTCGTAGACTGAAAGACTGATAGTACACTCTTTTAATGTCACCAGGACTTCAGTCTAGTCAACTTTCTACTTATTGTCTGTGGATCTTTGTTGCTTTATTTATAGGCTGTCATCCAAAATCCCTTGATGTTAATGAGTCGTCTCCCTTTGAGGCATATAGGCAGTGCGTTTCAGAAAGACCAAATCAAACTTGTGCTTGCTTGCTACTCACGTCAGGTAGAAGGGAAGCTCTGGCTAATTGAAGGTGCAGCATCAACAAACCAAACAAAAAACCCTCATCTTCTGTTCTCAGATTGACACCTTTAACATGAAGCCTTAAGATTAAGGGAGTGAAATATTAAGGAAAAAAAAGGATTTGTTCAGTGGGGCAGAGTCTTAGCTAGCATAAATTAGTGTAACTGCAGAGATACCACCAGTGCAATCGCAGTGTATTTCAGGTGAGAATCCAGCCCCAAGTCACTAATTAATTGCAGCACTATGACTAAAATATTATGGACTGGAGAGTAACGAAATCTGTGACAGGGATGATGCCTCTGACATCCTGTCCTGTATTCGTTTCTCTAGACTCTTTTCAGACAAAGTAGGCCAGTTTCCGTCCTCCTTACACCAGGACATTTGTCATAATTCCACTGAATCCATTTATACCACTGAAGCAACCTAATTATGGTTGGGAGAAGAGTACTGGCAGTTCTTAGTCACGAAAACATTCATCCTAAAATGATTACATGGAGATGGTATATATTTAGCATATCTATTTTTGGTTAAGCTCTCTCTAGCAAGATTGGTAGTAATTGTACAAAGGGTAAAAGTGGATCAGCAGCCTCTTCCTTCAGTATCTTGCAAAGCATAAAACCTCTTAAAACTGAAGTGCTTTGAAAAATGCAAAATGTTGTAATTGTTGTAAATTGATATGTGCAGAGTAGAGTAATTTAAAAATCATTAGAAGTATGCATTTTTTAAAGTAAAGCGCTTCAAAAAGAAATGAAGGCATAATACAGTATATTAATATAGTTCAAGACATCTCAAATTGGTTTCAAAATTAAACATCAAAAAGTGCAACTTGAAAAAATAATTAGGTAAAACCATTTCATTGCAATCAGAAAACTCTTCAGGTTGAGGAAATTGCAAATTATGAGTGTCAGTCATTCTGATTTGCCAAGGACAAGGATATTCACTTCAACTCGCAGTAGTGAAAAGAGCCTTGAAATTTCCTCCGTACGTGATGTTATCTGTCATGCCTTTTCTATAGGCTGCTCTGTTCCATGTTGGTACTTCTGCTCTACTCCCTATTTTAGACCAATCTCAAGAACTTTTTAATTACACTGTAACCATCCTTCGTTGTTTTGTTCTGAAGAAATGATGGACTTACTTAATTTCGTCTAACTGTCCTCTTTCTTTAATTTGTGAGGAGCTTTGACTATTAGTGCTCTGCTAATTAAAAGGATGATTGAGGTTTCCCCTGCTGTACATTGTCTGACATTGTAGAAAGACTCTTCTCACTACTGTGTATTTCACTGAAAAGAAAAAAAAAACTCTGTGTGACTAGTTTGATTTGTATCTCCTGTAGAGTTGCAAGAGTTTGCAAAAAGATATCTGGTGAGCAAGATTTCTATTAAAAACTTAGTAGTTAAAGATTGGAACACTTATTATGTATTGCGGGAGAATTTAAAACATGAGAAATTTAAGGCAGTGAAGAAGCACTCCAATAAAAATTAATTCTCCTGCATGATGAAATCAGTCCAGAGGGAACCAGAAATACCTGATGTAGTCATGTATTGATTTAAGAAATAGGATAAGTCAAGGGTATGAGGTATACAATGAGGAAACTTGGGATGTTTTTCAACTGATTGCTGCTTATTTTGCAGATATGCCAAAAATAATGGCTCTTTCCTTCCCATTTTCTTCCTGAACATTAAGATTCTTAATCTATTGCTGTCTGCACCTCATTCAGCAATTATTGGAAATATCTCTCATTCGAATGTGAATGTAATTTACTTAGCTCAGCTTTTGTAAATCCTGGTCTAATCCACAAGAAGGTATTACTTACTCCACTGGGTGGAATCCACAGACCCAGTTTCCGATGCTTCTATCCCAGCAGCTCTTCCCTTATCCAGGAGAAAGATACCGGAGTTCCTCTGGTGAGAGCAGCATGGTCCTGTTTGCTCTACCTTCTAGGTACCTAACCAAGACTTTCCTCTCTGTATGCATGGCATCGCATCTCTATAGAGAGTCCGTTGTGTCCAGGAGCTGTTGACCTCAGTGTGTTTTGTGCTAGGCCAGCTCCAGTAGATCTGTTTTGAGAGCAATCAGAGTTTAACATCAAGCTGTTACAACCTCAGTTGGGTGGTTGTCTAGTAGCAAAACCTGGCAAGTAAGTGGGATTTTAGTAGCAACTCAGGTGCCAAAGTGGTTCAAGCACCTTCAAATTTAGGTAAGATAAGCAAAGGATGTAAGGGTTTAAATTTTTTATTTAGATATTTAAAGTTGTAGTTAGGTGCCTGCATCTCTTTTTGTGTCTCAACCTTGTTGCTTACATGGTAGTCAATCTACTAGATGGTGATTAAGAACCATAGTAAAACAACTGACGCAATATAGTATGGAAAGGATTTTTGCAAATACTCTATGTCCAAAAAAATATCAGACTCTCAATGTTCGTACTCTGCAAAAATCCTTTATAAAAGGGATCTCTGAAAAGTAGAGAAGTTGTGGGAACATTCTTCTGGTGCTGTGGATGCTGCAATGGAGGGGGGGGGGGGGGGGAACCAGCCTAGACGGACAATGGAACAGTAGCAACATAGAAAATCTTCAACTTTTAATTTTCTGAGCCGACTCCAGTGATGAAACTCTGACAAGTTATCCATACCACCAGCATTTAAAGAAGGGTTCTTGTGATAGGGTGGAGCTTCCTTTCCTCACAGCTGGAAAAGCAAAAAGAGGAGTTGTTAGAGCAAGAGTACAAAAAAAAAGTACTGAAATAGCTGGAGGTTTTGTCCTTCAGTGAATTTCAGAACATCTATGATGCAAAATGTGTTGCATAGGTCCCTGAAAAGCAGATATTTATAATATTTTTTATTGTCATGGTAAGAGTTCTGTAAAAATAGCTGTAATTTCAGTATGCTTATGCAGCAGAGTCTATGAAGCTTAACTTGCCTCTGAAAATAGGAAATTGCTATTGATAAAAGTCAAAATCATGAGAACTTTTTTTTTTCTCCTGCATATTGCATTATTAATGTTTTTGATTGTGTAGATTGTTGCAAGGGTAATATATGTTGACATCTAAGGAATTCCTGGTCTTTGCTCTATTTAAGGACTTTTGCTTAAATGTTTAGGGTCAAGTAATACTTTTTCAAAAAGATTATGTTTATAGGAATTATGCAAGAACATTTCAGTGGTGATAAGAGCAAAAACCCCTTGTGTATTGTAGCTGCAGTGTATATTTGAGCGTGTCGTTTGTCAATTTAGGAAGCCTTGGCTCTTTTATAAAGCTTTTATATTAATAAAATAGTATGTATCACCTTGTGATCCAAAATAAATTTCTGGTGGACTGCAGAAAGCTGATTGTTCACGTGGCACATTTGTATTTTCAGCTCCTGCTTTGGTCACCCCATGCCCTCATTACAAAAATGCCTTGAAGAAGAGCGGCCAGCCCCTGTCAGCTCTGCGGAGCAAGAAGCGGCAGGATATCTTTGAGCAGTATGCGACGGGGCAGCGTGTCCTGGGGACAGCAAAACTGCCTCAGCAAAGCGCGTTCGTCTGGGCAAGGAGGGACCAGGGAGAAGTGATGAGTTAGGGGAAAAATGTAGGCAGCGTAGATGGAAGAGTGTGAGCAAAATAATAAAGGACGCCCGTTTGCTTTTTAAAATCAACAAAGCGCTATTGCAGGTGGAGCAGGGACAAGGAGGAGTGCGGTAGCAGCGCTCGCTTAAAATCCAGGGTCGTGTGCCCAAGGGGCTGCTTCTCCCTCGTGCAGGAAAAATGCAAGTCATGAGCTGCATCGTCTTTAGCAACAATGAGACAGAACAGCAGCTGCCAGATGCGTGTTGCTATTTCTGTTTGTGCTGCTGACACAGAGGAAGCCATGGTTTATTTACTGGGAGCGGCTTCGTCTCTCTCTATACTCATCTTCACAAGCGCAGGGTGAACGTGGAAACGTTTGCTCCTTGTCCGTGTGAGCAGCGTTGGTAGTCAGTCACTGGGCACTGTAGCATTCCTGCTAATTGAGGCTGCGCTCCTTGCTGTTGTGAAATAGCTTATTATGCCTGGCTGTTGAGTTTGTTCAAGAAACTGCCTGTTTACATTAAAAAGAGAGGATGCAAAGCCAGCCTCTTCAACTGATTTTACTTCTGATTGTGAACCCGAGATGTTACTCAGGAGCTGGTAATGACCTTTCATTTCTCATGTTGGTCGTTATTGTGATACACATTGTTTGGGGGAACACAGAGTTCCTAGGGCTTATTTCAGTTGATCCACTGTTCCTGTCTGTCCATGTAGTCTCACTCTTCCCTGAAAAAAAAAAAAAAAAATTGTAAAAATGGAAGTATGTCCTAAAAGCATCCAGTCCTAGTGTTTTGATGTAGATCGTGCAAGTCACTATCCCCTTTCCTTCTCAGTGCCAACTCTGTGTCCGATCTGGGCAGCAATAATGGCATCTATTCTGTCTTGGGGCTGCCATGGCTTTTACACAGGTGAATCGGAATAGTTGTTCCTCTGATATATTGAGAAGTAGTACAAGTGCCCACCTTTTCAGCATTTTGAGCCCTTCAGAGATATGGTAAGTAAAATATACCTTCATTACTGAAGCCGGCAGGTACATCTAACGTACAGAACATGTTAGGGTTGAGGTGAGCACTTACCAGAGCAATTTTGTGAGTGCACCCGTATTCAAAGGTCATCCTGTAAGCCAGTGAATTAAAAATGGTGCCTCCTCCTTGCAGATAGTGCTTATATATATCATTACTTCTTTACTGAATGTTACTAATCAGATTTCAAATTTACTAGCTAAATAATTGTGGCAGAGTTTATGCTTTGAGCAGAGCCGTAGTCAGTGTTAATAATAGTACTTTTATGTATCATTAAAGATTTAGTGCTTATATACATATGTATCCTGATCCACTCAGGCTATCTGGTGAACTTTTGCTGAAAATACGTGTCTCAAAATCTTTATTTTCTTTTGATGCTGTATTAGTTCAGGCTGTACCTGTGAGATAGCTTTATTAAATGTACCTACTGAGCCATCTCTTTGCCTGTTTCCTTTTTCCCTACAAAGCCATTTGGTTGCTCTCCATGTTTCTCATCATTATTATAGGCCTCATGCCTTTCCTGATTCTCATGGTCTGTCACTTACTCAACAGGTTTCCCTTTTTTCCTATACAACTAGTTTTTCAGCCCAAGGAGCTGTGGATTGCATTTTCCCCTCTGTGAGCGAACACAAAGGCATAGCTTTTATAGCTTTCATCTCACTCATTGCTGCTCGTGATAGATTGTTCTGGACTGCTTTCTTACTAGTCTCCTGATCAAATGAAATATCGAACAAGATAGAAGTTGCACGGCATTTCCTTTTGTGGTTCTCAGTGTATTGTGAAGGATTTCGGAGCTTGTTAGTCAGAGTATGGATCTCCAGCGACGGCTGTGGTCTCACTGCCTTACAACGTGTGCAACTTGAACTCAAACAGTGGAGACAAATTATAAAACAGGACCGAATTTGACAAAGAAACTCCACATTTGCTTGGGAAACAGGGTATTTAAAACATGTCCTGGTCAGAGGACGCCCTTGTGTCAGTCTAATCTTCCTTACTATTAGGCTACACTTCTGCTCATTTGTTTCAAACGTTTCCCACAAAGGCCTTGTCCGACCTGCCAACCTGTATCATCTCTGAGAAAGAGACAGGTCCTGCAGCTGAAGTCCCTTGTGTGGCAAGCACAGCGTAATTGTTTTCTGCTTTACAACAGTACCATGGCTGGGTAAACAGAGATATACCCCATGGCAAATGAGTAGTCCTTTTCAGTGGCATCAATTTTGCAGAGCTTTGGCTGCCTGAAATGAAATATCTGTTCGGATGTTTGCCATTACCAGTCCAGATTCATCAGGCTGTATTGATTAAATTTTTGCACTGTAAAAATACCATTTTGAACCACAGTGAAATCGATAAAGGGTGAGGGTTTTTTATATATACAAATTGGATTTGGATCAGGAAGAAAATAGTCTTCATCAGATGAAAAATAAAGCTGGGGGAAAAAAAGTGTGATAAAAGATCTAAGAAAAGGTAAAAGTTTCTTTGTCATTTTCCCCGCCTCTGCTGTATTTGCCCTCTGGACCTTTTTGTCTGTCCACTGATTACTTTTCTACAGAAATAAATTTTCAAGCAAATTGAAGCTCTCAGCTTGGAAAAGATACTTTCAAATAGGTGTAGCATTATCAGAAGCTACATTACAGGTTTTTTTTTAAAATGCAATTTCATTGATGTATTTGGAGATACACGATAGTGTTAATGGCAGCCTTCCTACTAGAAGTTGGAAGAGCTATTTATAGAGTACTTAATGCATCAGAAATAAGTTCAGTGAGATGATGGTAGGGTTATTTCCAGATAGCAATTAAAACCATCGCTAGATTGATGGTGAAACGTTCTGAGTAACAAACAGTGAGGATATGGCATTTTAGTTCCAGTGGTTTTATTTTACGTGTTGTGGCCTGTGGTAGGAAGATAAGAAAGGTAGCTAGAGATCTGTGAGGCAACACATCAGAAAGGTTTTCTGCATAAAGCTCACAGTAGAAAGGTTTAAAATGAAACAATGTTTGGAGAATGGAGAAGTTTTACCTTTGGTAGAAATGACTGATCATCATGCACACATAATTGTGTCTGAATTATCACAATTAATGGCTTGGGCTGTGTGAAGTTTAGATTGCCCCATTTTGTTCTGACCATTCAACAGCATTTTTCTGCAACTCCCATCTCTCTGAGGAAGACCAGACCTCCTGAAATACCACATTGCCTCCAAGAAGAACGCCTCCTGGGATAAAGCAGTTCACAACATGAAGAGTGCCAGGATTGATCCTTTATTCAGTTAGAGTGATTTTAGCTGTGCTGGTTTTCAATTCCCAGTGAAACCACCCAAAAGCTTAGTTACTGGAATCACTCATTTATTTCATAGCAAAACCAATAGATATACTGAAGAGAAAATAGGAAATAGGGTATCAGTTATGTAATGGAGGGAAACCGGGTACTTAATACGTGTCCGACTAATAGAAGACATCACGAAGACACAAGAATTAATGATATTTAAGGCGTCTGAGGACTACCCACATCTTTGTGTAACGCACATAGAACTGTAAATAGTTGTAATATCTTACGACCACCTCTAACATCGTTCAGAGCCACCAATGAAGGCAAATATGATTTAGAGTAGGACCTGTTTTCTCCTTGACAGTTTTTCCAAAATCATTCCTCTTCTTCTTAACGTAGCTTTCTATGCTGGCTACAGTCTCTTGTTTCATGACAGTGTCAGAAAGGATAAATAGCAATAGCTGAATAAATTTAAACATTCTAGCCTGATAACAAACTGTAATAGAAAACTATTTCAGACACAAATGTCTCAGGTTGGGTGAGATGAATCTCGCTCTTTGTGTCCTTTGTTGGGATGGGCCACCAAGTTCCACTTTGTGCAAGAGCAGAATCTTTGGAAATGACTGTGGATATTGTGTTGGAGGTATATGTGATTCAATGCAATAGTTTTGCAGTGTTCACGTAATTAACGTTAAAGTGTTGCTTTGCATTTATTCACACAAATTTAACAAACTGCTCAAACTCACAAATTCTTGTGGTGTTGTGAGATGACTTTTAATAGATGCAAGCCTGCGATGCATGGAGAGAAGAACAAGTATTGCAGCAAGAGAAACTTAGATTGAGGGAACGTTTGTCTGTGAAGATAGTCTGGTGGTGGTATGGATTACTTAGTCCTGTTGCAGGTTCTCAGTTGCTGGGAGGTTTTAAGGGATGCCAGGTATTATTTCGTTTGGAACATGGAAGAATAGGTGATCGTATGAAGTCCTTTGCACTTCTGTTTTCTCTAAATCTACATTAAAATGGTTAAACTTGGGCTGTGCACATAGATACATGTCAGGACTGTGTTATTTTAGTATTCTGACAGCAGAACAGTAGAGTTTTGGTTTCATTTTTTTTTTTGCCAAACAGTTGTCAGTCATTCAGTGATGATCTGTCATATTGATTTCTTTTCGACTGTGCCAAATTTCACATGAAGTTCTATGGCATTTTCCCATCAAGTATTGCTTGGTGTGAAGGAGAAGGTGTAGCAGTAATTGCTGGGGAATGCACCTTTGCTGCCTCTTCCATGCAGAAACCTTGTTTCTGCTCGCCAGAAGAAACACGTTCACAAAACCTAGCAGGTGATGGCCAAAGACTTCAAAATTTATGTTTTGCAGATACTTCCAAGTCCATTTAATTTCCAGCTCAGGCTTTGAAGAGCAGATGCCACTGAGTACTGGCATAGCCCATGCAATACTTCTGCATTGCCTCTGTAGAAAACCTGTCCATAGCTTGGCGGTTTATTAGCGTAGCTGTGGTCGGCCAGGAAAGTAAAAAATTACACACCTAACTGACATACTGTGATGCTGTTGGAGAAGCCTGGATGAGCTGCAGTTATAACAATCCAGATTGCCAAAGGAGTTTATTTAAATCAGGAAAATGATATAAGCTGTACATAAAAATAACATCTCTTCTAGTACAGATGTGTAAAACCTGCTGTCTACATTAAACCTCTATCACGCATTCGCCCGGGTAACCTTCTCTAGTGGGGACAACTTTCCATTAGGTTTTACTGGAAAAAAAAATAGCTCAAGTGCTTTTGAAACTCCTATGACATAAAATTTTTGAGCTTTTTGGGGTGTAAAAAATTATATTAATAAAGTCAGTTGCTGCAAGTGAAAGCCAGAACAGAGTTGTCTCCAGGACACAGTGGGAAGGTAATTTAAAAAGCTCAGGAACATTGTTGAAATTATCATGCAAGCTTATTAAATGCAATGTATATTTAAATTGAAAAAACTTTCTTTATTAGGCCTAGATTGGTGATTTTTTGCTGCCTCCAGCAGTTAAGCTTATTGGGTGAAAGTCGGGATAGATTAATTTCTAATCTTTATGGAAAACCACTTATTAAAAAATGGATAGCAAAATTATAAATGTGATACTCAAGGTTTAGGCTGCCTGTAGAACACGACTCACCACTGAATGTGAAGCCAAGTAAAATGAAAGTGTTTTTGTAGTATTTGACCACTTCTGTTTACACATAGTTTTGTATTCTTAGCATGATTTTCTAAGAGTTATTTCTGAAAAATGTGGAATTAACATTAAAATCTTCCCTTATCATTACAAATTATAAAATATTTAGCTTTAATTTCCCTTTTCATATCACAGAAGTAGAAACTTATTATAAAACACATTTGAAAGAACTCATTGTTGACTTAGGTAATTAAAATGAAGAGTGTGGAGTGAATTTTTAATGCCTTTTAGATTAGCTCAGGAATGATCAACATATTTGTCTCCTCCTCAAGAATATGTACAAATAGTGCTTCACAGCTCACATTTGCCTTCTTCCAATACAACTAATGAGCATTCAGAATTAAGGACGTGTCAGTAAAAATTCTAGACTGAGCTGAACATTTTTTAAGTGTCTTATTCATTAATTGGTTTAAGTCTAGGGACTCTGAATTTTAGATTTGATGAAGACTGTATTTCATGAAAGTCTGTAAGAAGCTGCAGGGGTCAGCTGAGGCCAGCTCCCAGCAATTTGCCAGCGCGTTGCTTGCAGTGAGTCTGCACAGCTGAGCTTTTTTTAAATAAGGAAATCAACTTTCCAACTCTAAACATTGAGAACCTTGTTTTGATTGCAAAGTGTACAGGTACAAGGACTGAAACAGGGCCATGAATTACTGTGAATTAGGGTGACTCTCTTGGTTTTGTGGGAGCCATGAAACTTCAGGCCTACTGAGGGTCTGGTCTCTTAGGCACAGACCAGCCTTCAACCCACCACACTCCACGAGATCTGTCTAGAGCTCAGACAGGCACGCTGGGCAGGCGTGTATCCCACTAAACCATGACAAAGAGGAATGGGAGAGAAGAGATGGCCTACAATCTTTAACACCAACCCAGCTGAGGAACTTAAATTCTCTGGTTTGCACTGTACATTTTGAGAACATACGGCAGTTAATGCAACAGCATAACTAAAGGCTTGTGATAGCATACCCCTGAGTTGACTTCTGTAATCCAAACTATAACCTCTTGTCCCCTGCCTCTCTTCGTACCTTGAACAAGTCACCTCCCCTTTGCTCTTCTCCTTTGCAGTCTCGTCTCATGGCAGAGCCTGTGGCTGCTCAGCAGGACGGTCCCCATCCAGGCTGTGATCTCCATCTCCTCCCTTGCCCTGCTTGTGTTGCTTCTTTGATCCCTCAGTGGGCTGATTTAGCTCAGCAAGCTGTCAAGTATTAGCCCAGGAAAATAAAGTGAATGATGATCTGCAAGTTTAGTGGTCTGAATCAGCTCACCACAGTTTCAGATAAGCTCCAGACAGAGCCAGGAGATGGATGGAGAGGAGAGGGAGTGGAATAGCCGTTTCAGTCGTAGGACCAACTGCTGTGGGAGGAGGAAGATGCTCCATTGAGCGGAACAGTTGCATGACGTCTGACTTGCTGTCCAACTTCAGTGCTGTCTGGATTTTTACCGCATCAGCTTTGTTTGAAGCTGTTTACCTATTTCAAGTTATTGTATTGTTTTCCATTGCGTTTGGTCACTGTCCTCTCACTCGAGCATCTTGTTTTGTCCAGTCTGCTGTGGAAGACTGGACGTTTTTATCTCTCAATAAAAACACAAATGCTAATGTGGCTCCCTGCTATGCTGATATTTCTGTGCTTGTTAATCTACAGGAGGAGCTAAGGAATTGTTTTGCATTTAAAAACAGGACAACCTGAACTGATAAGGCTTTTTTTAATCCCAGTTGTTTGAATTAGCTGTGGATTAAAGCTGCAGGTATTGCCATGGCATTAAGAGTGTTGTTAGGCTTGATCTCCCTTGCTTTGCATGAGAAGTATGGGGAGAATCTTGGATTTGCATGGCAGAAGAATACATTATCACAGTAAGCGGTGTTTCTGAAGCCTCATCAGAAACAAATGTAAGTCTCAAGATTGGCTTCAGTGACCGTGAAGTATAAGTGGGCTGAGCAGCAGGACAACTAGGGTAACTGAGGAAAGTGGTCCATACTAAGAAACCAGGTTTCAGTACATCTGGTGCTTACACAATTGGTTTTGATTTACATCCAAGAAGATTTAAATTAAGTATTTGGTGGAAAAAAATGCATTACTAGAAGGAAAGGCGAGAACTAGGTAAGATCACTCTCGCATACCTTTGCCAGAACAGGTTTGACACATGCTTTTTGTACCTGTTTTTACTCTGCTACTGTTATCTGGTTACTGTGCCCTGAATTGCTGGCAGAAATGAGATGTGAAAACTGGGCACAGGACAAGTAACCTAACATTTCCTATCACACAGAGCAAGTTTGAGGTCCAGAACTTGTGCTGCTGTGCCGACTTTCCAAGACAGTGTGGTTGGGATAAAAGAAGCCACTGAATTCCAATAGGCAAAAAATAAAGGAAAATTTGTTTGATTGTGTATGATCTTATGTGGGAAAATAGATTTTTTTAGAAAAGGACCCTTGTGAGTGAAGACTATGTATTGACTGGCATTGAATGTTTTTTGATGAGATAGGAAATCTTGTATCTCCACTTTGTTAATCTGATTGAATTTATGAGCTTAAATAGTGTTTAAACATTTTATTTCTTGTGTGAAACGTGGGAATAGCAATGTAAAACTTTCAAACATTTTAAGATCTGTTTAATTTGGGGGTTGTAAAATAGGAATATGTGCAAGATCTCTATTCCTGTGGTAGGGATGTGCTTGCATTGCCTTCGGCTCCATGCTGCTATTTATTGTGTTTGTTTAGAAGATGAATTTGTCACGATTAGACTCTGCTGGGTAGACAGGCAGAGGTGAGGCAGGCGTGCATGCCACGTATGGGAACACGTTTGAGGTTTTCCACAGCTGGATGTTTGATTTATTTACAGATGGAGAAGTGATGGGAGCTGCTAGAGCTGCTGACATGATCGGAAGCTCTACGTTATCACTGTTTCCCCACTTCAGCCTTTCCAGCCTGTGTTGCCACTTCTGCGTTTCTACACTTGCTACACTTCTGTGTAGCAACGCCTAGAACGTTTCCTTTTGGCAGGGGTTGAACTAAGCCAGTCCCACAACTAAAAAAAAAAACTATGTAGTAGACACCCAATCCAGAAGGGTCCAAAAAAAGTCTGCTCCATTTACCCTAGCATAGTGTAAGCTACACAATATTTCTTAAAATCCTCTTAACAATCTTTGCCACTTAGAGTGAAATACTAAAAGCAATAATTGTAACGAGCTAGAGGGAAATCAGGGGAGATCAAAGGCATCCCTCTAGCAGCCCAAATCCTTGAAGTAGCGGGTAATTTGTTAGATTTAATCCTCAGGAGTTAGCCCATGCCCCAAGCTATAAAGATAGGTTAGAAATCATTCCAGATAGATTAAAATAATTCTAGCAGTCCTCTGTCAGTCTGGCCCGTGGGTGATTCTCTTGTGATCTCAGATCTGGTGGGATCGTTTCACTTCATGATCATAGCAGCAAGCGTTTGGGCGAGCTCAGTACCAATGAAATAACAGAGCAAATCCCCCTGTAGTCCTCTGAGCTGTCTCCCAGGTTTCCAAGGAACAAAGAAGTAGCAGAACAAAAAAGCCAAGCCAAATGAGGCAGCATGGGGGAAGAAATCCTTCACAGCACCTGCAGGCAGGCAGTCCAAGGCATGAAGCATTAGATTAATACATGATCAGCAGGCAGCAATCAGGGCTTTCTGAGGGATAACGCCCTGGGCTCAGCACAGCTCTTCATTTGAATATAGAAGAGCAGGCACCTTCCTTGTCTTATATACTCTTCTGCAGCAGTATCGTCAGATAGTTGTTTATCTTGTACTCCAGTATAACACAAGTCTCTGAACAGTAAAATTAATTATTTTTTTATGTAGCTGATTTTGACTTCCTCAGGACAATACTTCCCAGTTGCTTTTACTAAATTTTATCTTAGATGCTTTACTGTGCTTTCCGCTTCTGAAGGTGATTCTGAGTTTGACCGTGCTCTTCCAGTTTGTCACTCACTCTGTGCCATCACCTCGGCTATTAACGAGAATAAGAGCTCGACTCTAACTCTCCTGCGATGTCACTGTGCAGTTCCGCTTCTGTGCTGCTTTTTACTTTGTGTTAAAATGATTGGAATTTATAGGATTTCAATTTAAACTTTAAAAACTTTGCTTGGTATGTACAGTGACAGCATTTGTCACTACAAATGCTTTTAAGAATGTTTATATACAATAGTTCCAAGATATAAATGATCATTGTTTAAAATCTGTCAAGGGGAAATCTTGCCACGACTAAATATGTAACACTGACATTTGAAATGGGAGCAAGACACGGTTGTTTGGCTCACGCTTGTAGTGCTATCAGCTGCTTTCCGAGAGGAAGAAGGAGGAAACATTTCTGTGGCAGGTTAATTGCAGAATAACAAGCAGATTGTGTCTCTTGACACTAATTATTCTAAATAAATTCCAACTACATAGAACCCTTTTATAATGAAGCCATTCTTTTCACAAAACAACGTTAGTAAGTGGAAGTGGAATTGCAATTGGCATATTGTGATGTATTGAAACAATTCAGGACTTTCATTCCACTTTACAACAAGTGGTGTTCCACAGTGCCCAGGTAGAGAAATTGTTCCGAGTGCGATGAAGGGAGGTGTTTCTGTCTTCCTGAAACAGCATTTCTGGTTTCTTAGCCATTGACTCATGAAAGTCAGGAAGGAAAAAAAAGTTTTAATCCTTGAAAGCCTTTTTAGAACGAGGCAGATCTGCGTGGCCTTTAAGTCACGTAATGTTGTATACTGCCGTCAGAGTGGGGTGGCTGCTCTTTTTCATTCTTACCTTTCTGATGGCTTCTCTTACTGTAAGTGAAAGCCATTTTGGCATTGCTACAGACATCTGATAATCTCAAAGACTGTTTTGTCTGTATGTATTTAATGTGCCACTTCAATTCGGCTCGCTTGCAGTATTTGAGTTTATAATAGATTTCAGAACCGGTCTGGTGGGACCTGGGAACAGATACAGCACACCGTTACTGAAGGCCTCACCTGAGATCAGTCAGAAGATAGGGGCTCTTTGTCTGGTTTAGACCCGTTGCCCTACCAAATGCAAAGACATCATTTGCAGTCCCCACTCCGAACAAATAAATGATCTTGCAAGTAACTGCTAAAGGAGGAGGCAGCCAGATTGTGTAAGGTCTGTATTGGGTGATGAAATCCCCTGTTTGATCTGATTGATGAGCGATATTTGTATAGAAGTGATTCAGTTCAGTATTGGTGCAAAGTCTGTTTTCAGTATGAAACGGTTGTTTCACATTATGTATTTTTGTAATCCTCTGCAGAGCTGTGTACCCTGGACTGCGGCAGCCACGGTGTCTGTTCAAGAGGGATATGCCAGTGTGAAGAAGGCTGGGTGGGACCAACCTGTGAGGAACGTACGTGCCACTCTCACTGTGCTGAGCACGGCCAGTGCAAGGACGGGAAGTGTGAGTGCAGCCCTGGATGGGAAGGGGACCACTGCACCATTGGTAAGGGCTTTTTGTACTTTGAGAATTAAAATGCAGAATGTTTTTAACCAGTAATACACAGGTCTACTGTAGCCATCGGTCTGATTCAAGTAATTTGGGAAAAACACAGACCCAGAACCAGGCCACGTGTGAAAAGGGGCCTCTGCACTGATGGTGCACCCTGCTTGTCCCACAGAATAGCAACTCAGTGCAACTTTCTGTTTAAAGGATGTAACATTGATGGATTACTTTTTAAAAAAAAAACCACGAAAACACTCAAAAAGAAGATATATCAGTCCTAACGTATCTTTGGGTGGTGTTCATGTGACCTTTGAGTCAGGAAGACAAAAACTGTTTAAGAAATAGAAGGTGTGAGGGGATGAAGCTATTATTCAGCACAAGTAATTCTTGCATTAAATCTCTTGCCTTCATTTCTGAAGATTTACTTATTAATATTAGAGGTAGTTTTTCTATAGCCAGCTTCTAACAATTTGCCTAATAAGGTAAAGCTTTCTCATCATTTTAGAAGTCATTACTCTACTGTACAAATGTAATAGATATATTTATGGTGAAATACAACAGGTTTTTGCAAAGTCTAATAATGTTTCTCCCTAAAATGTCCCAAAGCAGGGATTATTCATAAACATTTTAATTGTTTCTAATAGCAGACTATCTGATTTTCAGAGGTAAGCAGCATAAGCTTTCATGATTGGTTCTTGAAAAAAAATAGAATGTTTTATCTTTATCTTAATCATTTTAAGATAATTCATTCACTGGCTTTAGAATTTAATAAATCAGATTTGCTAAATCAAGAATTAGGTTTATGAAGGAGGAACAGCCTAATTTTCTAAAGACTGCTTAGAGCAAGTCCAGAAAAGGACCAAAATCATTAAAAATATAAATAGAGCTACTCTTCACATTGTAGGCACTGCCAGGTATGGCCCGAGCTGTCCCCTGCATGCTTGCTGTCAGAGGACGATCGCATACGCGGTGTGTTTTGAGGACAGTAGCAGGAATAGATGTGACTGCAGGGAGGAGGAGATGCTCTGTATCTACCCAACAGGTGTCAAGCCATAAGCAAATGGTGTCTGTATTTTCATTTGGGTACGGAAGTTCAATCCATCTCAGTTTTGTTCTTTTCTTTTTTAAGCTCGCTACTTAGACGCTGTTCGAGGTAAGTTTTTCATATCAGCATTGTGAAAGAATAATGAAAAGATACACAAGTATTGGGAATGGAGTGTTTCATGTTTCCTGTTTTGTCTGAGCTTCTGTGCTGCTAAGTTGCCAGAATAGATAAAGCGCTTATTATGGAGATATGTATACACTCAGAGAGAGACTTACAGAAAAAAAAAAAAGCTTTTTTTTTTTTTTAACAAATAATGTGCATCTGCAAAGTCGTAGCGGTGTAAGCATGTTTCATGTGGCCGTCTGATGTGCTGTGTTAGGTAAATCAGATTTTTGCTGTTGCTTACCATTCCATAGTAACGATGGAGCTCAGGACTTGCTCAAAAACTTTGTATTGATCCTGTTTTCCATGAGAACAAAAATTTTCATATTTCTTATCACTTGTGCTTGAAATAAGTTTCTTTTGATAGAGAAGTACACCTTTTTTTAAAGCTGGCTAGGTGTACTATAGTTCTCTTCAAATCATTTGATGCGAGAGATAAACGTAATCTTGTTTTGTGTCTGGTGCTGTCTGTTTGGTTTCTGTGCCTTGCCACACGTCCTGCTCAGTCATGTCAGCGCGAGTCCCTTCCCCGAGTTTGGCAGCAGTCTCAGTCCTGACCATGCTGTTCGGAGCGATGGTGCCCATTGCCCCTTGCAAAAGTGCTGCTAGCTGAAATATCAAATGAACCAATATGCCAGAAAGACCTGGGGGTTTATTTTGTATTTATTATTTTATTTCTTCAGAATTAGATCATAATAAAAATGTGTAAGCAGTCATTTGATACATTTATAGTCTTAGAGGACAACACCTCACAGCAGCAAAATGTAATCACGTACAAGAAATTAATTAACTCAGCAGGACAGTGAATTAAGTGGAAAAACACCCCCATTACCCAGAACAGCTTTCGTGTCCTACCCTTTCCCCCAACTCCTTGAAAGAGGCAAATAATTGGCTTTTACAGAGAATCTGGTTGTTGCTAACCTCGTGCTATCTTAAGGCATCAATGTCCAGAATTTCAGTGTGAGAAGATGGTGCCACCTATCACCAGCTCTTCCAAGTAGGAGGGTCAGGCTCTCTGAGACATGTCTTTGCAGATGTGATTGATAAACTGTGCCAAGGACGAGGAGGAGAGAGATGGTGTCCCTAGTGTGGAGTTGCCAGGAAATGCGCTTCGTGCTGGGCTGTAAGGCACAACCCAACAGACCAGTCGTGCATATTCTCTGACTCTCTGGTCAGCTCCTCCGAGGCCCTTTTGGAGCATCTGTCTCTTGGGGCTGCCAAACACATACATAGACTGAGGCCTCTTCTTTGTTCTTCAAAAAAAACACGTAAATGTTGATTATTCACTATCAAATACAGAAGGGCTTTCACTTCCTATATGTCCGTGCCGGCAAAGGGAAAGGAGCCCTCTTAGAACGGATGCACTTGCGCTGCTGTTAAGCTTAATGCTGAGCTTTGCCCGTTGTCCTTTCGCTCCATGTGCGATATGGTGAAGATCTGACAAATGTCTAAGCTGGCACTAAAACTGTGCAAGCAGATGGACATGAGCGTACACATTCAAGAGACAATTCCTCTCTTATTCTTATAGGCAAGAAATCTAGCTGAAAATGTCCAAATTACTGTTGATTCAGAGCTTACAAGTGTGTAATCCATGGGATGCTACAGTCGTTGTTCCAGTTTTGATCTAGAATCAGAGCCGCTAAAGGGCAAGTGCTTGTCATATTTGAGTCGACTAACGTGAAGGAAGTGGAACTGGACATTGGAAGGCAATGCTCCCTCATTTGCCTTCTCTGGAAAGAGTTGTATTGTAGCATAAATCAAATGGGCTTTTTCTCAATCCGCTGAGTATTTATGAACAGAATAAAAAGGACACCTCCACTCCTGCAATGTGTAGGGTTATGTCCACAAATGCCAGTTTGTCATTTAAGCAGTATTTTCCATCTATATCTTTGATATAAACATTTATTATGTACATGTCTTCCTTTGTGATCTGCAAGTTATTTTGCAATAAGTAGAGAAAGATGTGGGCGCAGCAGCCTGTTAAATATCTTCTTATCATTTTACTCACTTTTTTCCTGTGCACAAAATGTTACACACTAATAAACCCTCATTCCTCACTGAGAAATGGCTTTTAGGCAAGCAAAGGGAGGGACTAGGATGGGAATTTTTCCATATTTAGCCAAAAATATGAATGGCTTGCAAGGGAGCTGCGATCATTTGAAAGCAGCAAGAATAACGCTATATGAAAGGATGTTAAAGAATAATTACAACTGTAAAGGAAGAGAAGAAAACTCCTCCATGAAGGCTTCTTTTCTACGTTTTCTTTTCTAGACGGCTGCCCAGGTCTCTGTTATGGAAATGGGAGGTGCACTCTTGATCAGAATGGATGGCACTGTGTTTGTCAAGTGGGCTGGAGTGGCTCAGGATGTAACGTTGTCATGGAAATGGTGTGTGGAGATAACCTGGACAATGATGGAGGTATGATACATAATTCATGTCTCTTTGTTTATTTGTCAAATCCTTGATTGTCATTTGAACCTATAGTTTTGGTGTATGTTTCCTTTTTTATCACAAAATGTCAATGTTTGTCTGTTTGCTTGAGACGGTTGTTCCACTCACTTCGTCTGAGGGAGAAGACCCTTGTGCTAGATGTTACTCAAGGCAGAAATTATGTATGTGCCATACCTATCATTCCAGTACTTGATTTTTTTTTCCTTAAAAAAAAAAAAAAAAAAACAAAAAACAAACCAACACCCCATGTAGCTAGTAATTTCTTCTATTTCCGTTCCACTCTACTTCATGTTCAAGATAACTCTGTCATCTGTTTCAGAAGAGACAGTCAAAGGATACTCAAATGAAAAAAAAAACCTCTGTGCCTGTCAAAATGCATCCAAAGTTTAGTCTTATGTTAATATTAAATGAATACATTTGCAAGCATAAAGCATACATTTAGAGATGCTTTTTAAACATTAATCTCTTTCTTAA
Organism: Chlamydotis macqueenii; assembly: GCF_036417535.1. Lineage (NCBI taxonomy): Eukaryota > Metazoa > Chordata > Aves > Otidiformes > Otididae > Chlamydotis > Chlamydotis macqueenii. Next base: position 5,794,724 of record NC_141566.1, read on the forward strand.
CGTTTCCCCTGAAACACAGCACAGTCCTTGCAATTATCTGGACCTACACTTGAACGATTGTTGAGTAAGGTAGTGTAGAAATTATGCAGAAGTAATTTTTGAAAATAGCATAAACAGAGCCTTGTGCAAAAATAATAATTCACTCTCTTGAACCAGGGCATTTGACATGAGATGCTTCCTATCTTGGACCTCTGGACCCTTGATTCATTCTAAGGCTGTGTAAGTTTTAGGTTTGCTGGGAAAAATACAGTTCTTCCATAAGTTCGTCTCTGCCTCCTTTCCAGTAGTTCATTCTGATACACAAGCCAGAGTGTTTTCTTCAGGAGAAACATCCAGACTCTATTTCAAACTTACCAGTGGGAGAAAAGCCACGACATTCCTCACTGGTTGTTCTCAGAGTTAATTGTTTTTCCAGTCTGTTTTTGGAATACTCATTTACTGGACAGTCAAGAAGGACGGTTGTTTTCCTCTCCTTTACTTACTACCATCCCTTACAGTGTGCTTGCCCCCACGCCTGGAGCTGTGCAGCTTTCCCATTCAGACTGTGAATACATCTGCCCCAAGCACAGTTACATTTTTTCGCTTAGATTGTACGCTGAGCTGTACTGAAATATGTATTATCGTATTGCATCACACTCACAGATCATCTCAGTGTCTTGGGTGAGGTCTCACACCCCACTGTTGTGTTAAACCTTTGTATAATGATTGTCTGTTTTCTTCAAGATCATTGATAAATTAAGCTGGATTTAGAGCCAAGAACTGAGGTCACTGTGGAACCTCAATAGAAACATTCTGACTCAGTGATAATTCCTCATTTACAGATATATTTTGAGACCTTCTGATTTTGTATCCTGTGGGCTCTAAGACCATGCTGTCCTTTGGCAGAGGCTTCCTCATTTCTGAACCCCATTCAAAACTGCCTTTTTCCTCTCTCATCCTTCCTTTTCCACCTTATTTCCAAGACCTCTGACAAGCGTCTCTCTGCTCTTCTACACTGGTGTGTATCCCTTTCACGCAAGGTCCCGCAGCTGGCGTCACTGCCCCCCGCGCGCTTTCCCATCTGTCTGCTGCTCTCTCCCGCTGCCCAAGCCACTGACTCACTCGCCCGCGCTCTTAAATCTGTCCACAAAACCCCTGCTCAGCTTGTAATGTATGTAAAGCATTTTCTGCTACACTCTGTGAACCGGCTCTATATAAACTGCCCTGTATTGTGATTCTGGGTGCTTTATATTCTGCAATAATGGTGAGTTATTAAAAGAGTTGGCAGTTTTAACTCTAAATCTCCTTGAATTTGTCAATTTAAGGCAGACACTTAACATCGTTTCACTGCAGGTTTTAGAAGTAATTTTCTTTTTCCTTTTTAATGGCAACATAACACGGACTAGGACAGTTCTGTTGACATTACAATTAGAGATAAGTGCAGAGAGAAATATTTAATTAATCTGACTACTACAGATGGGCTAAATGTAATTAAGTTTCCTTCACAATCAATTTTATATAAGAAAAGAAAATTGTATCCACATATTAAAACCACTTCTCTTCATATATGAAGTTCATAGGACCTGATTTGGCATAAGCATAAATTAGAACAATTCCCCTAAAGTCACTGGAGTTATACCAGTGTCACATTAATACGAAATGAGAAGCTGATTCCTGGTGTTTCGGGTTTGTATACATACACAACAGTAAAAACAGAAATTAGGAAGCAAGCATGACATTACCTGTTAAGTCCTGTTTGCTGGAAGGTTGTGCCTTAGACTGTGAGAATATTACGGTGGCGTAACGAGTTACCATCCATCAAGCTACGTAACTGGGTTAGGTTCATAAAGATGGAAGCTATTAACGCTTTCGCCTGCAGTTGTGGTGGGTGAAGAGCACCCAGCTGAGTTACAGGAACTCAGCTGACAGTAACTTCCTAAGCCGTTAGGATGTGATCACATTCTGTCAGTGACACATAGCCCAGAAGATCATGCTCTGAACCTAATTTAGTGCTGTTTTATATTCCAAATCATGGTATTCTCACCTAGCAAAGGTCTTAGTCATTCTAGTTGTGTTTAAATCAAACCTTTATATCTCCGTCCTTAGGAGGTGTTTTGTGCTTCAAGTCCAGTAGAAGGAAATCACGACCAAAGAACAAAGCTGTAGTAAAGTTGAACAATTATTATTTCAAACAAACTCTAATTTCAGGAGTTAGACAGAGTGATAATTTTGTGTAGTTTCCAGCTGACTTATTAAACAGTACTTTGAGACTGAAAAACTGAGATTTTTGCTGTATAAAAATATATTCAACTACATGGTAGAAAAAAACATATTAGAAAATGAAGTATTTTATTAGTTTGAACTGTAGGGATCAAATAATGTCATTTATTTGGCACGGGAAAGTGTTATTGTATCTATAGTAACAACACAAAAGCTTTAGGAGGAAGGAAGGCTTGAATTCATGTTTAAGGACTGGTATATTAGGGTAAAGGCAAGCTACAAGCATATTCACAGGCATCCTGGTTCTGCAGACACTGAAGCACCAAGTTCCCCATCAGCGCAGTTATCTGGGGTGGTAAGGTTAAACACATGGGGAAATATTTTCCTGAGCAGGGAGAGTACTGTTTCCTTTAGAGCCCCATAAGTATACACTGTACTCTTACCCTGACTGTACCAAAACTGCCTTTCCCATTCCACCTCATACCTCTCTGTTAGCTTTTTCCTACTTGCAGACTTAAGGGCATGTTTACCTGTTCAAATATCACTACAAACACCATTGAAAAGGTCTTTGCATTACAACAGATGCACGATGGCGTGGTGTGCACTTGGTCTTGTGGAGTGCATCTGCGGTCTGTTAGCAGCGTGATGTCCATTAAATAATGCCAAGAAGTCAAGCAGATGTCCTTTGCAGCGGGGCCTTCCCCTCGCCGTGGCTTCCCATTATTCCCCATTTCTTATTCTCCATCTTTTGTTGTCGTGACTGACATTATTTCATTTTCAGTTCATAAGATGACCGTTCAGCTCATCTGAGCAGTCATTTTTCAATTGTCCTGCCATTACTCTAGACACATTTGGAAGCTTCAGTAGCTCCAGGAGATTGCTCTGCTGAGTTCTGCACAGGCAAGTGCCTGTGTCCGAGGTGCGAGGAGGCAGAGCAGCTGCCACGGCGCTGGGATGCACAAGGTGCTCAGCACCAGCTCACAGGTCACCCCCTGCCCTGCCAAGCCACAATTTACCTGCTGTTCCAACACTGCTGCTGCACATGGAGGTCTTTGTCTTAAGCTGAAAGTTGCACCCTGTCACTCCCATTAATTTATTGGATATGGGTCTCTTTTAAGTGTGCCTGCATCTCTTTTCATCATTTTATTTTTCTTTTGTGAATCAGTCTTGACTGTTTGTTTTTAAGGAAAATACTATTTACTCCAAGCTTTGAGTTCTCTTCCAAATATCCCTTCAGTCACTTGAGACAGTTACTGTAGTTTTCTCCAAGCTTTTCCAAGCACAAGAAAATATATGACTCAGCATAGCCTTGGGTTGATAACCAGCACTGCTGAAATATTGATGTATTTCTGACCCATCCATTGGCATTTTAATAACCTATCCATCACAGAGATATTGAGTCCATATGTAAGTAATATGCTATTATTACACAATATAAATAATACTGATGGGAATGGTTTTCATTGTTGCTGAGCAGCAAGGGCTCCCCGGGGATACTTACAGTTTCTGAAAATCATACCCTGATATATTTGCATTCTCCTGTGTATGGAAGACCAAACGCTACTGGTACTCACTGGATAAAACACTGCAGCCTTTCCACGGACCACTAGTGGGTATCCAGTGTCCTTATACAAATGCCAGTGCTCCCAGTTAACAGCCTCGCTGTCTGCTGCCTGTGACGTAGTACAGCTAAAATTTGAGAAGCAGTTTGGGTTAATGTGTACCAATAAGTAGTAGGGACTCACAACAGTTACTGCTGCTTCGTCTCTTCTGAAGTTCTCTCTGATTCAGTTTGCTTAGATTCCTGCCAGCCCTAATTGGACTTAGCTGAGCCTGTGGCGAAACAAGTCGGCACAGGCATTGTTTAATGCTTATTTGAAATCTGTAAAAGAAAGCAAGCAAATGTAAGTTGAAGACTCCTGTGGATTTTTTTTTTTTTTTCCCGCAAACAACAACAGTATTGAACAATTGATCATGCGAGTGCACCGAAAAGCTCAGATCCTTCGAGTGTTGAGAGTCACGGTGTTGAGTTTTTTAGGGTGTCCAACATAAGGAGTTCAGAGAACAAAATCTGCTAACTGCCAGGAGAAACTTAAAGCTTGTTTTTTTACTTTCTGTGAAAGTGTTCTGGACGTAGTTCTCACAGCTCCATCCCTGGGATCAGGGCAGAGGGAGCAGGAGAGCTCTTGCACACCTCTGGGCTGCCCTGCAGCAGGGAAAATGGAGGTTGTTGGTATTACTGAGTGCATGTACAGTATATTGCTCAGAGATGGGCTTGATTTTCATGTAGCTGAACAAGGACATTTATAAGTTTGTGTGTTTGTAAGTAAGCCTATATACATGTATACATATGCACATACACGTATATGTATGTACTGTATAAGCCTTTACACCACTTCTTGTAGCGTTCTGGGTTTGACATTAACCATAAAATTTCAAACCGATTGCAGTTAACATTAGTAGTGTCTTCTCCATATGTTACAAAAGCTTGAAGGGATGAGAACTCTACTCTTCTAATGAATTTTAAAGCTGAAGAATAGCAATTTTAAGTGTTATTGCGAACTATTTACATTTTGCTCGCCAGAATCTGATGATAGTTTGTTTGTTAAAATAACTAACGCAGTAACATGGGGTGTGGAGTCTCATTGAGTTTGTCATTTTCACAGCCCGTTAATAAAGCATCTCAGTGGTTTAATAGAAAAGAAGCTGCTGTGAAAGTTATTGCATGCTGCACTGGTGAGCTGGGGAGGCCACTGCTGCCAAAATTAGAAACACTTTGTTCTTTGCTTCCCTTACCAGTCACCCGACCCAGTGCCTCTTCAATGTCCTCAGATGTTCCGCTACCTAGGCAATTTGTACTAATTGTGAACGCACATCCATTTTCAGCAACATGAGTTATTATGGTATTCCCGTATTTGCAGTCATGAATTGCGAGTAATTCAAGGGTAGATGAGAAAATTACAAAAGCCAGGGTTTGAAAAGTAGATGGCATAGAGCTGTCATATCAGGCCCAAAGTATGTGACTTGTTCCATATTCTTGCCATTAGCTTATAGCAGACAAAATGCCTTTTTCTTTTCCAACTCTTATTTTATTGAGGATTTAATATAGATATTATGCAGTGTATGGAAAGCTCAAATACGGAACACGTGAAACACAATCACTGTACAGCATTTGCCCAAAGATGGCAAGTAAAGAGATACATTGCTGGATGGAGAGGTGGGTCCTTAGCTGGGTTGCCAATTTGTCTGGCCGCTGAAGGTGGCCAGCCATCCATGTAGAAGAGAGGTTGCTGCATAATGTGTGCGTTAGGGAGTGTGCTGTGCCTAGCACAGGCTGAGCTTTCCTTCTCTGCAGTAGAAACATAGCTGAGGAGGTCATTTCATCACATTTAGGGCATTCTTTCCATCATATTAAATAAGGAAAAAACATATATAAATGTATAAGCAAGAAAATATATTTTGTTTGATGGAAAACACTGTGTGATTCCATTGACGCAAACTCCTGACACAATAAATATTAACATCATTCCTTATAGAAAGCTTCCTGAAAGGATCCCTACCCCAGCAAGGAAGTGGGAAAATCTTGTCCTAACTGTGAGCTCCGGCAATGCAGAGATGGGTGGTGTGACTGACAACAGAGCAACTTGTTTAGGCATGCTCTGCCTTTTCTTTGAGGTTGTTTAAATTATTTAAGAGTGCTGTGAAGTGCTTTTTATCCTCAAGTTGATCATTGTGATTTCTATTTTAGCAGTAATATTAAAAATATTTTAATCGTCTAGTTTACTTACTAAACCAAAAATCCCAGCTCATCGTTATCCCTTGCACACAGAACAAGGTACCTGGAAAATGTGAAGCCAGAATCTCAGACTCACCAAAATGTGAATCACTTTATCATATAATCTGTAGTGCACCGTGAAGGTGCCTGGCTGCCTTTTGTGTAAAATAAATAAAATAATGCTAATAGCAAACCAAAATCATTTACAGCTCTGTAATACAGTCTGCACTTATGCTCTTCTGCACTTTGTGGTAATTGACAGTAAAAACTTCAGTATACAGGCTCCCCTGCTGCATGAATTACAGTTCTTGCTTTTTGTCGTAGTTTGTTCAACTCCTGCCTGTTGTCTCCTGAGATTTAAAAGAAACTCTGCTGTTCTCTTAACACGGTGAATTTTTTAAGAGTTGTTTCCTGATATGAAAACTTAACAAAAAAAAATGTGACTGTTGCTTGAGAATTGATTAGTGTATTTGTAGTATTTTCAAGTGAATGAGTTTGATGTTCCAGTTTATAGACAAGATTTATTTTTTTTTTCTGGGTTATTCTCCTGGATTAAAAATCTCATTTCAAATAGGATTGGCTTGTTGAAAATGTTGTCCTCGCATGCACTTAACTAATGTGGTTTGCATTATCACAAACTGCCTCCATATGTAACTTGTGATTCTGTACCAATTTGTTTTACCTGGTTCATTTTAATGAGCATCATGCTGAATTACAGTGGTTTCTTTTGGGAGTTTAGATTAGTTTGGGTTTTTTTTCTTTTTTTTTTTCTTTTAAATAGTCTAAGTTAAGACCAAATTGTTAAATGAAGTGGAAAAAAAGATGTTGTTTTGGCTTAAGAGTTCACTATTTGCCCCAAAATAGATGTTTTATCCTTTTACTTCAGCACAAAGTGTGAAAAATATTTTTCAGTTTTATCCAAGTTGATTTATTTTCTAAATTTGTTTGATTTTTTTGAAAAAAAAAAAAAAAGCTAGAATTAGAAGTTGCATTATTCAGACAATTATAGTTAATAATGCTTAAATACATACACCCGGTGGCCTGAGTTTGACCTGAGCCAAATATGCAGTGTTGAGTCCATAGACTCCTGCCTCACTGCTTTCCCTTCACATGGTTTCTTTCTGTGTATACGTGGGTGCACAGTGTTTGTGTCAGGCGTGTAAGCTGTTGACCAAAGCAAAGAAGAATGAGGATTGTATTAGAGAAAGCAGAGTATCTAGTTGTTATTTTTATAGCTATTTCTTTTCTAAGCAAATCTTCATATTCTAATATTTCGATGAATTTTCACTTTTATTTCTTACATAAATGAGAGAATCAGGTCAGCTCAGTTCCCACATCTAATGGTTTGTAGGCAAGGAAAAAATTAATCGGAATAGCTACTGTTGAATAAATTACTCCAAAATAGCTTCCCCATGGATACTGTTATTCTGAAATAAGCGTGCCTTTTTTCTGATTAGCACTTATTCTGCCAGACCAATGTTCGTCAAGTTTCCCAGGTCGACAGCAGTCAGCTTGTATAAATTAGTACCTTCCAGAGAGTACCTTGACTCCTCAATTGAGACTCGTCACTGCCGTAACCACTCTGCTGGCACAGACCAGCCCGGAATGGCTACGCCTAACCACATCACATGCCCTCTGCAGGGATCTTCACCAGTATAAAGCAAAAGCAAGAGATTTACATTTCTTCATCTGCTTTTCAAGTCTAGTAGAATTCTTTAGTATTTGCAGTCTTGGAGAATCTGCTAGTAATTTGATGCTTTTCAGTTTGCTTATTAAGAATATAGAAAGTTTCATTCCATGGACAAAAAAAAAGAGGGAACAAGAGGAGATATTTTTTCCTTGCAATTCCAAGCCTACTCTTCAGGTTTCAACCCAGAGAACACTGGGTTGAACACTTATTTTTTTCAACAGAACAGAATGAATACCCCTCTGGTTCGTATCGTTAACTTCTCCATCCGCTTCCCGTGTGGTTTGGTTTAGACTGGAGGCCCCTTATTGTTTCAGCTTACTGATTTCCTAGCAGATTTCAATAACCTTCTACGTTTTCCTGAATATAAAGTGACTGCTACACTCAAAGTCAATAACCTCAATGTTGGCCTGGGAAGTTCTTCTCCCACCCCTGGCGAATGCCTGTTGTCTCCAAGATGGGAGGAATGTGGAAAGAACTTAAAGCGTGTACTGACCTGCAGCTATGCCAGCTTTGCTGGGTCCAAGGGGCTTAGGTTGTTGTTGCTAGCTATCTACAGTAGCCCTTGGCTCATTATCAGAAAAACTAGCCTACTCTATCTGATTTCCCAGCTGCAATACGATAGATTTGTTAATATTTTTTTTTGCCTAGCCAAGCAATTACCTTGCTCAAGGTCAGGCAAGGATTTTCAGATTCTAGGAAAGCCCATTTCATTATACTTGTTTGTTCTGTAGAAGGGCTTTTGCTTTCTTCTTGAAGTGAATATTTTGTGCTGTTATTTACTGAGCATTCACACAGTGCAATATGCTCTACTGAGAAGAAAGCAGAGCTGGCTGAGGGCTGGTCTCACACCTGGTAAAGTCAATGACAAAACTACAGGACCTTCCCTGATAACGCAGTTTGCCCTGAGGAGGGATGGCTTTATAGGCACCAAAGCATTGGTATGAGCAGAGCATGAAAAGTCAAAGCATGAAGTGAAAATATCTGACAGTATGTTGATCCTATAGCATTGCAGTTTTAAACACAGGGGAAATCCATAGAGTGATATGATGACTCCATGTTTATTCAGACCGACCTTGTTAAAAATACAAAGAGAAGTCTTTATGAAAGGATACAATGCCTTAGTCTTGCTTTGTATGCATTAGTGTGCTTGTCAATCCAAGTAAGTTAGCAACTGCTAAGTCGTAAAATGGATGTTTAAGAAGATAGTGCGACATTTTACCATACCCTCTTAAATCTGTTTGTGGTAGAGTATGTAATTTAGGCAATCTGGATGTCTAAGCTGCTGATAAAAACAATTAAATGCCAGTAACTCCATTTTAAGTTTTATTTGGGTGCTTAATTTAGATGCACTTCAGTGCTTCACTTTTCATCCTAAGCTTTGGACATTTAAGTAAATTACTTTTACCGACAAACATTGCAAGTTTGTCCATAAAGAAATGTAGATTTAAAAAAAAAAAAAAAATCTGTTATTTTTTCTATTTCAAAGTGGAGGGAGGAGGACTAGGTTTATTTTTAGTTTCCACATTTGCTTTCCTGGTGCAAACATCCATGGAGGAGACTGTATCTGTCAGGTCACTGGGACAGAGCCTGCATCAGGGTGTATATTTGTGTATCACCAGCTGCAAAAGGAGTGTAGGAATGATTCTGCCTGTTTTGGACTATTCTAGTATTGCAACCAATAAAGGAAAAGTAAACATCCTAAAGAACTAATAAAACTATTGTAGAGCATAAAATAAAAGTCAGACAACTGTAACAAGAACCTTTTTTTACTACTGTAGTACAGATGCTTATGAGAGGTAGATAACATTTCAGACTTTGTTAGTGTAGGTGGGTTAGCAAGTGTTCATTCTTCACAGATGTGAGCAGACAGTAGTGACAGTACAGGACTGTGAGATATCAGCTGCACAGTGTGGATCGTGCACCCCTTGGACTAACGAGTCTTTTGTAGTGATTTTCTTCTTCTGCCTGTTCTGCAGTGAAGACAGTCCCGCTCTTCTCTACTCACTTAGTCTGTAGGTTCTGTTTTCTTGTTGCTGTGTGGGGATTTTATGAGGTGATACTGCTAATGACTAGAAATACCCCTTCTGGACTAAGCATGTATGTTAATGCTTTATTGAATTTGAATGTGTCATAATCAGCATGCCTTCCAATTGATTAAATACCTCCTGTGCTCTACAGTAGTAAACACGATGCTTTGTTCTCAGAATCACTCAATTTCCTGAACTTTCCGTTCTCTCCATTTTAGATGGCTTGACAGACTGTGTAGACCCTGACTGTTGTCAGCAAAGCAATTGTTACGCAAGTCCTCTCTGCCAGGGTTCGCCTGATCCCCTTGACCTTATTCAGCACAGCCAACCGCCTTTCTCTCAGCATCCTCCAAGGCTGTTTTATGATCGAATCAGATTCCTTATCGGGAAGGAAAGCACTCACGTAATCCCAGGAGATGTCTCATTTGAGAGCAGGTGAGTTTTCTTTTAGATGAAAGACTTTTCTGAATACTGAGAACCACAATGAAATAATTTAACCAGGAAAAAAACAGTGATACCTGGGTAGTTGAGAATTCATCACTGGTGATGAAAAAAATACTTGAAAGGATAGCAAATATTTAAGGCCCAACAGCTGAGGATCTTGTTTATCAGATTCTCGTTGCTCTCTGTCTAGTTCAAAAAAGCATCACAGCAACAAACTCTGCTACTCTTATTAACAAGACTTTGACTGTTGTGGAAGGTAAGATATCTCACACGTCCAAAACCCTGGGGGAAAGTTCAGCCCTTTGTGCTGTAGATACACAAGTTGGATTAAAATGAGCTGTATTCAGTCACCTTTCTGCCCATTAGGATTTGATTGATATTTACAGTGTAATAAATTTAACGTGTCCCTTGTATATAATCCAGCTACCTAATTAACAAAATTTTTGTTTTGCAACATGTTGATAGACCAGTGTGAAGTTAACCACTTTGTGCTGTGGGTTACTCTCAAGCTGCCAACCAAACAGGAGGGTGATCTGAGTGTTTGTGAGACTGGCTTGCCCTTTAACGGGAAGAGTGTGCGGTAGGAAAGGGGCACGTACTTCCTCAGAAAACCTGGTAACACATATTTTCTTGAACATTTGAAATACAGGGGCACATAAGTTGTTATGCTGTGGTTCACCTGGGAAGCTATAACTTTCATGCTGGCAAAGAGATCCACAAATCATCCACATCACCTAACTATTACCCTGTCAGCTAGGCCTATACATTAGATAAACCGTGTTCCCGTAATAAGGACATAAGGATTTTATTTTCACAGTACAGCACATAGCACTTAGGTTACAACCTCAACTTCATTCCATAGCTGCGTGCAAATCCAGTGCACTTTCTCTTTGTAACTTATTAATTTTTGATAGTAAATATGTAAACAGAATCTTTATTGATCTGAAGTACCTAAACATTTAATCACTATTAATAATGTAACAGGATGCTATAAATATGTAGAACAATAGGGCATGAAAATGAACTCCATGAAGAGTACCCCCCTGCCAATGGCAGGTCTCTTGCTGATGGAACAGTGCCACTGCACCTGGTTCAAGGTCCTTGGCGAGCTGAACGCAGTTTAAAGTGAAAGATTTTCCTCATCAAAGTGCCTCGCAGTGAGGTGTTTTCAGAGAGGAGCTGAGCACTCAAGTCACTGTGCAGTATTCTGTGACACTGCAGACGTTAGCAGCCAGATTGCACATAATCCCATCAACGTGCTTTTATAGATATAAGGAACTGATCTTTTAAAGCTATCATTGATGGGATTAAACTTGGATTTAAAAGATTTTCTGAGTATAGTGTTTCATTTCTTTCGCCTGGTATCTGCCATGCGTTTGAAGAACGAAGAGCAGCGAAGTCTCCTGTGTGAGCAGCAGCTCACCCTCACTATGGTTTGATGCTTTATACCACTGAGGAATACGAGTTGTACTTGCACCCCACATATCGTTTCCTCCCACTGTAAAGAAATCCCTAGTTAGTTTGGTGAGAAGATCGTTGGGATTCAGACAAGGCTGGCTGTATCTTTGGAATCCAGGGCAGTGCCTGGAGACTTGCGCTGCACCATGTCTCCTGGGTTTTGTCAACAGTAATCTGCAGTGTGCTGAGCACCCCGAGGAGTTCATCAGTCCATACTTTGCTTGATCCTCAAGTCTTCCAGACTGTTGAAAAATTGCTCATCCATAAGTCAAATATTATTAAAAACTGCCAGAATTTTCCTCAAGGATGACAGAACTCAGAAGCAGGCAACAGCTTAGCTGTTCTGCCTCTGTTCAGAAATCTTCTTCTGACATTGTCAATCTGACTGTCATCCAGTGTCTGTTCTTCTCTTAGGAATTAAGATTACTGAAAAAATATAGAAAGACAACTGTTACTACAGTAAAAAAAAATGAGAAATCTGTGATCCTGCCTATCTGGTACAGACCAAAGAGTGCTTGGGGGAGGTTTAATCTCCTTTTGGCTATTGCTGAAAAGGTTGTGTCCAGGCAGATGATATTAACTCATGGCTGCCTGCAGTGCCGCTTATTTTGTAGCGTTAGTGGTTCAACAAGAAACGTTGTAAAGATTGGATGAAAAAGTGGCATTCATTTATTTCAGGGCATTAGCATCCATTCCTGTTGGTGCTCAAATTTTGCAAAGCCCTGTCTGGCTCTTTTTTTTTTTTTTTTTTTTTTTTCCTTCTCCTTTGCAAGAAGTCTCTGAGACCATTGGGAGAATTAAGAAAGAAACATCTATCCAGTGTTTTCAGTCTTCAAATTCGAATGACATTGTGCAGTGTTTTACTGTACCATGGCTCAGTGGGATTCCAGTATGGCTGATGTTTGCATGAATCTCACCATAGATAAAGCCAAAGTGATGTTAAGTAGATTTGGGAAACTTCTTTTAAAAATGGTGAAGATTATCTCTGTCCTTCATACTCAAAGCGTTTCGTCTCTGCCGTATCGTGGCATTTTCAACATAATTTGAAATACTGAAATTAGTTGTTCAAACAACTGCTGGGACATCCATCCTTTTGCATTTGCATCTTAAACTTCAGTTTAGATGTAATTTTGTAACATCTGCCTTCTGCAATGCAATCAGAGTGTTGCGTTCAGCCGTGGCTAAATACTACACCAAAATTAATGTTAAGGAGCTAACTGTTTTCAAAACATATTTTGTGTTTTATTATGTCAAAGCTATGTCATTTGTACTGGGTTTTTACAAACACCCAACTTAAACTGTGCCATGCTGAAAGGCAGATTAGACACCTTCTGAATAAATGGAAATGTATTTACTTACATCAGGAATGGTTTTGACCTACTGCATGTAGCAGGGTGTAGCAGATTAAAATGTTTTTTATCAACTTCTGTTCTCAGAAAGGTTTTTAGCTTGTTTCTTTGCTGAATATTTTTAATGCATGCTGCTGGCAAGCTATTTGACTCGCTGCAAATTGCCTGCAAAAAGGGACCAGTGTATGGTACTGAATTAATTACCCTTCAAAGGCTGCTTACAGCAACATTGTCAGCAGGAAGAAGTGAATGTACCTTACTAGCCTTTAGCTTTATTTCTCTGATTGAAGATTTTAATCAGAAATGTAATACAGTAAATGACATCTTCTGGTAATGTGACACTTGCGAATTCACAAGTTGCTTGACAGAGTTCCACATTTGAGCCTAATGTCTCAGCCTGACGTGCTCAGAGAATACTGGCAACTTAACACACAAAAGAAAAGCAAAAAAAAAAGCAGATAAGTAGTAGCAGAGCAAGGCAGAACGGTGGTGGAATAATAAAATGTTTTTCAAGCAGTGAAAGAACACATCTAGAATTTTTAACTTCTGTTTATATTTGAAATTAGAGATGTCAGACAAACTGTCTGATGGCAGAGAGCTGAGACCCGCAGAGCTGAGATCCCCAGTTACACGTGGAATGATCCATGAAGTGCTGACAGAAAAATCCTACCTCTTTTAAGCCACCTGCAACCCGTGGGAGTCTCTGCTTTCTCTCAAAAAGCCAACTGCTCCCTCTGGAGTTGCAGGTTTAGTACAGCTTGCCAGGGGACTAGAAACATCTTTAATGCATTCGAAAACACTCAGGCAGTTTATCAGGGGCATGTTCCTTCCTAGCTCCTTCCAATTAGAGAAGACATTTTTGCACTTACTTTCAAGTGAAAACAACTTGGACAGCCTTAGTCCAAGATTGTGCAATCATTGCAAGGAGCTGGCTTTTGGACAGGTAGTTGAGTTGTTACCCCCCATGAGAGAGAAAAGCAGGCCAGTCACAAGTGCGTACAATAAATCATAGAGGCTGAGAACAGAGAGGGACATACAGCACATTGAGGAGCCATAATGATCTGTAGAGGTTTGTCTGTTAAAAATAAGAAAAGCAGTGAGTGGTAGGAAGGTCCCCAGTTCATCTGGAAAGAGGGCGGATGTTGAAGCAAGGAAGCGTGAAGTGGCAGTTGAGTATGAAGCAACATCGCTGCAGGGAACATGCTCTAAAAGCTCTGGTAAGGAAAGGAATTACATGAGGTCTGCTGGGAACCTGCATGCCAGCATGGCTGCGGGGCTGGTGGTCTGCTTTGTGAGCTGTCAGGGCATTGGGGAAGGAGGGAGAACCCGCTGCAAACTGGGGGTTGTTTGTTACCTCCTTGAGCCTTTGAGATTAGTGCTGGTCGTAAAATAGCTGAAAAATGTTTCCATACCTGCAGTAAATGCAAAAATTAAAACTAATTCTGATCAAATGCTTAGTCAGAGATTTAGTAGGTGCCGGTAATTCAAGAAGAGGCCAGAGGGTAGAAGACTCTTCAAGTTAGAGTAGGTAATAAAAAGACAGTAAATAATGAGGACAAATGTAGCAACACAGAGGCAGGCTTAGAACATTTAAAATCTAAAAGATTGCAAAGACAGTTCAATACAGATAAACATAGAATAAAGAGGTTTATGAGTCTATCACATACAGTAAATGTGTGTGGCTTGTAAAACATGACAAAAAAGGTACAAGAAAGTTGAAAGATAAGTCTCTTAATATTATTTATGAATAGGGAGAAGTAAAGTGAATGAGTAGAGGAAAGAAAGACTGTATGAAATAATGAAGACTTTGAGTTGTTATCGCACAAATCTGTGTGCTTGATAAAATATGAGGGTAGAGTAGTCAGAAGACAGGTCTGTGTGGAATGAACAAACAGGAGTACGAGAATAGCATAGTGAATAATGATAACTCTTAGGACTCTCTCTCTTAGCCCAATGTGTGTTGTAAATATGTGGAGGGCACTAATAAAGGGATTGGAAGAGGAAAGGCAGGTCTGTTGATGTTAGAAATATGAGAAAACAGTAGCAACCAGTAGTTTCTGCACTAACAAATCAAAGAATAATTGAACCTGACTGTTCTGTTGAGTGAGTCTTGTGAGTCTGTTGAGACATACAAGAGCTTGATTGCCTTCAGTGGAGCAGCAGGTTTTGCCCAGAAATAGGGCCACAATCAACTCCGGAAACAAAAAGGTGGTAAATAAGAATTCTGGTTTGCATACTGGCAGTAATGCAGCCTCTCCCATTGCTTTGGGATTTATCAGCAACTTTGCTGAAAATCAGCATCTTTCTATGTCCTGGGAGCATGGAATTCATATTAGCAACTATGGTGAATGACGTACTCTCAAAGGGCTTAATTTTTACCAATTGCATTTTCTCAGGTCATACTCAACCGAGTTTGATGATATCATAGTGATAAATCAGTGTCCTGTCAAGAGGCTTTGGAGAATGGGATCTTACGTAACAAGTCAGAGTTTTCAGAAATTTATGGTCTCCAATTTGTGTGTATGATTTCATTGGATCACGATCAATTAATCTGTCAAGGCATATTTTTTAAATTTATATATAAACTCCTCAATAACTTTAATCTGAGGAGCTTTTAAATTTTTCCTTTAGATTACGTATTCATTGTGCAAAGGTAGGGAGCATCTGTTGAAGGCTACCAAGAACTTTCAGATTGAGAGAGAGAAACTTAAGTGTCTAAATTTATGCCTGTTGTTTATATTGAGTCATTAATGCCAGTTGCCTTATAAGTATTCTATTTTGACCCTAAATGTCCTGACATTAACAAAAGACTGCACACACTGTTGACTTTGTTATGTGAAACCACAGTTCCAGGAAATATGTGCGACTGCATCATTAGATTCCCCAGACCTGGATCCATTCAGCCTGTGGAGCTATGCTAATGTAGCGTACCTAATAGCACAGGACAAAATACTGAAAGCTGTAGCTGTATAAGCTCTTAGAAAATCCCACTACGTCCTAATCTGCACCGTGAGGGTATTTTACGTCTTATTCCTCATCCTTGATGAGACTTGTCTCCTTTACGTTGCAGTCTTCAAATACATAAAAGGCTAAAGCTAAGAAAAAGAGAGTAATTTCTTCACCTTTTCTGTGGCTAGGATGGAAGCAATGGTTTTAAAGGACAGCAGCGGACATTCAAATTAGGCAGTAGGAAAAACTTGCCGTGAGTAAAGCACTCATAGAAGCATTGGAATGGGTTGCTGGGTGAGGTTATAGAGTTAGACAAGCATTTGTCTGGAGTAATGTAGGTATAGTTCATCTTACCTGAGGCAAAGGAATGGACAAGATAAAGTCTTGTATTTCCTTTCAGCTCTCATTTTCTATGATTCTGTGATCCTCCTAGCCTCCAATTAGACCCACTTAGTAGTGAGTTCACTTACCTGTCCGTTGACTTTGACGAATTCTGCTGTGCTGCTGTATTCCAACCTCTTTACTGGAATTGGAGGCTTTTTATGCTCGAAAATGGATGCAAGTCCAACACATCCCAGAGGGAATTTAAAAGGGCATAACATGTGGTGGGGGATTGAGAAAAATACACATTACACTTGTTTAGGTGCTCTCTGAATTTACCTGTATAACTTTCTGAAGTTCATTGAAGACCACGTGTCTCACTGCTGCCTTATCACATTAGTTCAGCTTTTTTCTAGTAGATAGAGATGCCCTATTCTTAACAGTAGAGAATGAGGTTTCATTCTCTCCTTTCACAAATCATCACCTCCTAGAGCTGCAGCAAGCTACATCATGCTATCAGTGAAACCTTTGCAGTCCTATTCAATGGCAGAACAAATGGTACCCTGAAATATAGCCAGAAATGGAAATATATTCTTCATATACCAGCGATTCATGGGAGAGTCTGTGTGTCATCTTCATGAAATAGTAGTTTTTCAAATCAGTCTTTTGGACTTGTTTCAATTTTCATTCAAAATCAACAGTCACAATGATATCAGAGTCGTTCTGTCTGTCTGGGACAGAAGTACAGTACAATTTTTGAAATCATTGCCCTTCTCACCCTCCTGATGTGTCTAACATTACTTTTCTCTCTTTTTGTTACAGACGGGCGTGTGTCATTCGAGGCCAGGTGGTAGCAATAGACGGAACACCTTTGGTTGGAGTCAATGTCAGTTTTCTGCATCACAATGAGTATGGATACACCATCAGCCGACAAGATGGAAGGTCAGACTTCTGTGTACGGTCTTTCACTGGTTTAGATTTGCATAGTTAGGGCCATCTACCGCTTTCTATTCATGTACTAAATTTTCATAGACGTCAGTGTTCATAGTGTGGATTGAGGATGGCATGTGGCCCTCTGTGCTGGGAGCACATTGAGTTTAGAGCTCACTGTGGTAAAGAGACCAAAGAAGAAAGAGAAGAAAAAAAAAACCTGAACAGTAACAAGATTACAGTGGCATTCAAACACCTGGAATCAAAATGTGACAGTACTGCTGTAACAGCACCTTCTTGACATTTGAATATTTTCACTAGTCAGCTTTGCCAGAGGGTTCCCTGTCTTCCTTTTTTTTTTTTTTTTTTTTTTAAACTGTGCATTTTCCAAGTACTTTATTGAGGTGTCAGTGGTCCTTTAGTTGATCACCTGAGCCATGCAAGTAAAAGTGAGGACTGACTTTTCAGAGCCAATATGGTTAAATTGCTGTTCCACAACCAGTCCTGAGCAAAGCTGGCTTCCCTCTCTTCCCCAGCCTTGAAGGGCTGAGTTTAGTTCTGGAAGAGAAATGAAGTTCCTATGTATTCTATATTGCACTCCAGGGTTGGCTGTCCGTTTGCAATAGGGTCACGATTTGCTCCTGAACTTGAATAAAGCTGCTAAGGGCAGTTTAAGACTTCATCTTCCTTGGCTATGTTGTGAATGACAAGAAATCAGAAGCTATTTTCCAACAGGGAAAGAGTGTAATTTGTCACTGTTCCCACAATTTATTTTTGTTTGGCTTTGTCAATTTATAAAAGTAAAGAGCATGCATATTTATTTTACCTTAGTTTATTGACTTTCAAATTGCACTACTGAAAGGTAGTAATTATTATTTCCTCTTTACGCTAGCCTGGATGAAGTTATTGCATTAAAATATGTTACCTGTATTTTGCTGCAAATGTAATCGGTGTCATTTGGGAAATGTGATGAGATATGCATAATTAAGTCTGACTTCTTATCACAATTTGTTACCATCAAAAGCCTCCGTAATAGATGCATTCAATAATACAGAGGGTGAAGTATCTATTTACGTATTACCTTATGTTGCCTGACTGTGGATGTCAGAAACTCAGAAAATTGAGACTCTGTATATCACGCCTTCCATATCCCGCTGTGTCGCAGCCCAGATGTGCCAAAGGTATCTCCCAGAGGATCACCTGCCTTGTGAACAAGAGCTGATTCAGTTCCCAGCACAATTAATCGGCATCTTTCCCAAAAATTTCATATCCTGCACAGAGTGCTCTCCTGCTCAGTGTACTCAACCTTTTCCTCCTGCTACTTTTAGAAAAAGGAAAAAGGATGTGTTAATAGAGAAAAGACCCAACAGGCTTTAAGACTTCTTATTCTGCATGCTGTACCTGCATAGATTATGAGCAGCGTCCCTTTTCTGGGCTAAGAATTTATTTCCATATAAAACAAGGTAACTGAGTCCACGCTCCTGTTGCAGATGACTCGTTAGTATCGATTCTAGTTGATAAATAGAGGGGAGAGAGGCCAAGTAACAGTGAAGTCCTGTACCTTGCTACTGATGCATACAGGGAGAAAGCACAGAGAGGCAAAGCTGCTCCGTGAGTACCAAGGTGATGCCGAGAAGGTACACTTCAATGATTTCACGTAGCAAATTAAGGGCTGTAATGAGCAACATGAAGTTTTTGTTTGTGATGCATTGAAAGTTGGGGTAATATGATGATAAAACAAAAGGAAACAAAACGTTTTGTTTTCTCTTTTTCAGTTTTGACCTTGTGGCTATTGGAGGAATCTCTGTCACTCTAGTTTTTGACAGATCTCCTTTCATATCTGAAAAAAGGACACTTTGGTTGCCTTGGAATAGATTTATCATCGTAGACAAAGTTGTAATGCAAAGAACGGAGTCGAACACACCGTCTTGTGACATCAGTAGTTT
This sequence comes from Chlamydotis macqueenii, assembly GCF_036417535.1. Taxonomy (NCBI): domain Eukaryota; kingdom Metazoa; phylum Chordata; class Aves; order Otidiformes; family Otididae; genus Chlamydotis; species Chlamydotis macqueenii. Next base: position 5,813,812 of record NC_141566.1, read on the forward strand.
CATCAGCCCAAATCCGATTGTACTCCCCTCGCCCTTGACAGCATTTGGAGGGTCCTGTCCTGAAAGAGGAACCGTTATTCCAGAGCTACAGGTAATGAAAAGACTTTCAAATTAACAATTGTTTCAGCTGCAGAACAACTTCTAAACAATTTTAGAAGATGTTAGCAAGTAGTGAGCAATAAACTGCTGTGATGTTATTCACTTGTCAGAATGACCCCAATGCGTATCTCTAGTACTGTTTCACAGGATGCTTTTCTCTTTTCTTTCTTTATTTTTTTGTTAATATTTTAAGGTCCAAAAAAAAAAAAGTGGGGAGTTCTAACATGATTCATTATTTAAATCCTGGTTTATTTATAGTGAAGCACAAAGCCGTCCTTGGGTTACAGATAAACAGTACAACTTCCCCATATATCAATGTGAGATGTGACCCAAGGTGCTTTGAAGACTCCTAGGGATGTTTCATCTGTTCACATCTTCTGGTTCTTTGTGATGGCATCTCCAGCTATATTTTAGCTTCTTGGTTTTTCTTACTTTCTTTGCAAAGCAAAGCAATTGTAACATGGTCTTTAGGATTGTTTTTATTTAAATGTCTTTCTTCTTGACACTCCCTTAAGTGTTTAGAAGCAATTTCTAATTAACCTTGTATTTAGCTGTTCTTTTATTTGTGTCTTAAAAGAGGTTGTATGAATCAGATAACTGACAAAATACAACTGCAGAGGTTTCAGATAATGTTAACCTCCATAATTTTTAGTGTGTTGCTTGAGCAGTTAGAGTTCAAGCAATAAGGCCTCTTCCACGTTCTCTTTAAATTTCACTGAGCAAGTCTGGAAGATATTTTGGAGGCTACCTGTAGACACAAATATTTCCAACCTTTCATCTTTTTCTCATAAAAGTGTTGCTACTGATTTAGGGCTTTTATTCTATGTGTAAAAGCCTTCTGATTGAACTCAATTATGTCTAAACATCTCCATAACTATTAAAAACATTATCATCTTTCAGCCAGTTGATGGCCGTAGTGTTGCTTCACAGAACGTACTAAGTGAAACTAATTAACATAAATTAAGAATAACTGATGCACACTAGCAAGAAAAAAACTGGGGCATGTTACTCCATGTGAGGTATTCCTGGGTCATTTTTAAACAGTGAGGTACCCAAAGATGCAGTCTCCTCAGAGAGCAACTGCCCCCAGTCCTTTTTTTTTGTCATTGGAGAGTCCTTAGAGTGTTAATTTTCATTGTACAGTACTGGGAAATGAACAAAAAGTAACCCAGAATAATAGGAGAAGGAGATATATTAGCATGTATTAATGCATGAATATTTCTTCCTGCTTTTCTATTAAAAAATGAGAAGAGATGTCAGATGTAGACAGAGGGGGCAGCTGGGATGTCAGCAGGAAAGAAGGGGAACACTCCAAATCAGGAGCAGTAAAGGGAGCGGGATTTCCCTGGCAACACTGCATTTCATATGTCGAAACGACAAGTGCTGGCAGGCCTCCAGCTGTACTGCAGCAATCCTATGACAGTGATGCTGTTCCAATGTGTAAATAACGTTGTTTTGAAAGTGAAGCAATCTCTTGTTAAACAAGAAAAATTGAAAAACTGGGGAATATAAACAAAACAGTTTGTATTTTGCCACGCTTGACAAATTTAACATTGTGACAGGTTGGCTTGTTGTTACAGAAACACACTAAAATCATTAACCTAATTAAGTATAGTTTAGTTTTTAGTGGCTTTTCAGTGACTGTGATGGCATCCTCCAAGAAGCTGCTCTGTTCTCTTGCCGGCTCTTCCTCACAGCCTGTCCCTGAAGAGCTCCTCACTCTCAGGAGATCGCAAGAGCTAAATCCCTTTTTGTAGCTCCAAGGCCCACATCATTCAAAAGGTCAAGGCCAAGTTTCTCTCTTTCCCTCGCAAGCTCGCGGTCGTTGCAGTCCTTGTAGTTGCTGAGGGCTTGTCTTCATTGCAGCCGGGAACGGATACGACCCCACAGCGGGCATATCCAAGCCAGCTTTAATCCAAGTGATTCAGACAGTGGCACTGACAGCCGTGCCATGGGATTTGAACTCTGTCGCGCACCCTGGGGACTTACCTGTTAGCTAGATGACTCTGACACCCAGGCTGTTTCATCTTCACTGCTGTGTGTCCCCAGTTAGCTTGTTATGTTCGTTATGCTGTGCTTTCATGTGCCGTGCCCCTTCTTGCTGGAGCTCAGCCTTACTGCAAGCACTTTTGCACAGAGGATGGTTTAGCAGGAAGGTGTGTTTTCTTTCTTAGCTCTCCCCAGGTTAGAACTATAACCTCCAAACCAGGGTAGTATCTTGAAATTATAGTGTAATAGATAAAGCGTGTGCACATTTAAAAAAAAAATCCTTTAAAAAGTATTCAGGTTAAGAACACTTGTGAAGTAAACCAAATAATAAAGCCACGGTAAAGCTGTAGAGCTCATATGTGTGAATATGTCCACAGCGATAGTATTTGCTCCTCAGTAGATAAGAGTGAAGCATGGGACACTCTTTATCAAAACAGACAGACGCCATCCAGTAAGTTGACTGAGCAGTTTCTGATGTTGGACCTTCTGTAATATGCCTGGCTACTGCATTGCTGAAATTAATACAGGAGATCATCAGAGTTTTAAGTGGTACTGCGTTCACATCGTGATTGTGAAACGAGAAATAAGCATCTGCAGTTATTAACATATTTTTGCATTTGTCTTGCCTATCAATATAATGTGGTTTTTTCCAAGGTGGTCCAAGAGGAAATCCCAATTCCTTCAAGTTTTGTGAAGCTGAGTTATCTCAGCAGTCGAACACCGGGGTATAAAACATTGCTGCGCATTATTTTGACACACACGACCATCCCTTCTGGAATGACAAAAGTTCATCTGATAGTTGCTGTTGAAGGACGTCTTCTTCAGAAATGGTTCCCTGCTGCAGCCAATTTGGTCTACACATTTGCCTGGAATAAGACAGATATATATGGACAGAAGGTTTCTGGTCTGGCCGAGGCTATGGGTATGTAGAATCTCCTTGATGCAAGCAGAAGCGCTGACACACGTCAAGCCAGGAAAATACGGCTTATAAATTTTGTTGCTGCATTTACATTCTTTTAAATCAAATGCCTCTCTAGCTAAAGTGACTCATATGATTTCCTAAGAATATTTATTTTCTTGTTCTTCCAATGTCATCCTTCTAATTTAATCAATTTGAAAATCCCCTTTTCCCTCGTAGAATGGTTATGTACTAACGGCATTATGTTCAGCTGTCTTTGTTTTTGAATGTTACTTTGAATATGACCTTTGGTGTGTCATTGTTTCTGTCATTTTTTGGCTGTGACATTTAAAATGTCAGCTCCACTTAGGGTTTGCAAAATTCTAACTTTTAGGCATCCTTTCTTACTACATTTCATGTCCCCAACAGTTAAAACTTCTTGATTTTTTTTTTTAAAGATGTTTATATGAAATCATCGTGTTTCCTTTGCTTTCTTTACCAAGCAGCTATTCTGAGAATTAGAATAGCAGCTGAGATTGTGAGAATTGGAATTAGACAGCTACGAAGTGCTGTCTGTGCAAACACATTTTATTTAGCCAGCTATTTTTTTCATTAACTACATGATTTGGTTTTTAAAAGGCTTGCTATTTTTTATTTAATTTGGGGTTATGTTCCTTAATGGACTAATCTTATAGATACTTTCCCTTAAGATTATTTACATTACTAGCAAAGATTTGTATTGTGAATAAGCTCTGTTTGCTTCCTTAGCGGTTTGGTTTTGCTTTTTAAGTCAGGGGAATGATAGCAGACTATAAACAAGAATAGCAAGGGCTACGTGGAGCCATCCACCCTCACAAGGAATATATCTCATTCCGTATATGAAAATGCCGTTCTGAGGGGCAGCCAGAAGCTCTCCTCAGGACCTGCTCTGTTCTCCATACAGGCAGCGTGCCTGCAAACTGGCCGGTGCAAAGCCAAAAGGTGCCATCCAGGCTATGCAAGCCCTGTGTCTCCCACAGCATCTGGTGCGTGACTGTTCTCATGCGCTCCCAGCCAGGTCATCCGGGAGGCAGCTGTGGGGAGAGGTGATGGGAGAAAGGAGGGTGGCAGCACTTCCTTAGTCATTTCTACTTAGAGGATGATGCAGACATAGCCACTGGTGTCCACAAAGGGTTATGAGATGAACATATGGAGTATGATTTACATCATGCAATACACATAGGAATATATCTGAAAACAAGGAGCTTATTCCAGGGCTGAGGTCCCAACTTCAACACATACAACTGCAGGCTACTGCCAGGAGGGATGTTCCTCCTTACCCCTGGGCCACCTCTCACATTCATTTGATCATTAAATGAGCCAGATCAGGAACAAATTCAGCTGAAAACTGAAGCAACCAGAAAATAAGTGATAAATTTTCAGCTTCATTAGTTTCCCGATCTGCTATGAATGCTAGTGCAGAAGCGCAGGTTTTCTAATTCTGGCCATAGCTCACACATTACATTGGCTCCAAGTGATCAAAACTCCACCCTTAATAGAAGGTGTCCTGAATTGCTGCATCATCATATCTGCATCTGGTCTAGCACATCTGGCTCACATCTGCAGAAGGCTGGACAGCTTTTTGATGCATCAGTCAGATGCTGGCTGGCACTGATGCCAGAGAGGGCTCTGAGCATCCTGGATATGATGTGTGGTGGGGAAATGAAAAAAAAAAAAAAATTCTAGTGCACCCTTTGGTACTCGCAAGGGTGAGCAGGCAGGATAAGACGGGTCATGGGTGCCACTCAGGGCTTTCCTCAGCACAGCTGCGCGTGCCCTGGATTCCGAGTCTGTTACCGCACAGTAACCTGAATGCGTTTGTGAGGGAACAGTTGAGTGTGCCTGCTCCCTCTGCATCATTTAAGAGTCTTCTGATGATCATGAAGTCCGGTACATATCTGGACATTAAAACAATTGAAATCATCAAATACGTAACATCTTATGAAATGATACTGTAGTTCCAGATTCCCAAATTAGAAGTAGATGAGCGTAAGATGTTTAAATATGAATAAAGCTTATGTAATAGTGCTGGATAACAGCTTTTAAATTATTTAATTGGTGCTTAATTTTTTTCTTTTACTTAAAGTTTAGTTTAATTATGCTTCTTGCAAAATAGAAGCGAAAAACTTTATATTTTAAGTGCATTGTTAGCAGGCTTTGTTAGATTCTGATAAAGCTTTATTTAATTTGACACACTGTAGTACTCGGGGACCTTCACATGCATCCATTATATGAATTTTTGTCAAAATAATTTCCTCTGCTAGTGTATTACCAATATTGAATAATGCATTCTGTTCAGTTTTCATTTTAATTAAATTAAATTGCAGCAGGTTGAAGTCCTGGAACTCAGGAATATAACCATCTGTCTTTGGTTTTATAAATACTATAAACATCTTTATTTTTTTTCGGGATTATTGACAGCAGCAATCACATAACCAGTTACAGAAAAGAAGGCTTTCTGAGCATATTTCTACACACAAGTGGTTCTGTTTAGCTTTGTTGCAGAAATGTTTACTGGTGTTTGTCTAGTCCCCAAGTCCCTAACAAGAGGCCATTTTCTCTTCTCAGAGTAACAGCTGAGATAATAAAGTAACATTTGCTGTTCTGAATAAAAAACAACATCATGTGGATGTTGACACACAAAACCTCGGTGGTAAAGTCTGTGTCCCCTTGTAATTTAACATAGGAAAAGGAAGGATTTTGGTAGAAACCTCAATAAATGCTCCTGTACGACTCCATACATGCTCAATCTTGCCTCCTGCAAGCCCTGGCATCCCAGGGAGGTGTGCAAGGATGAACACTTCTGGTGTGAATATAAACCAGCTCTCAAGCAGTCTTAGGTCTTCTCTGTTTATTACTCTACCTGTTACTTTGGTTGAGTTCCTTATATTGTTCAAAGAAGTAAGGTGCTGATACGTACAAATATTTCAGGAGAGGTTGAAAGAGGTTACTGTCCTGTTTAATCGTGTCTTTTATTTCTTACGTGTGTTTTGGCGACAGCCCTTAAACTGTGATATGCTGGCACTGCTAACAAATTATTGTTCATTTTTCTAAATAGTTGTATGAAAATAATAGATTTTTTTGGTACAGATTATTTCAGTAAATCTTATGAAATCCATTTTGAGACTGCAAAGAGCTGTACTTGCTGGCTGTTAGTGTCCCAAACCATAGTTACTACAGTTCTCCTTCATGCAGTGAGATCTGTCACCTCAAAAAAGGGTTTTAAATTTATTTGATCAGAAAATAACACCCCCCAACGAGGGTAAGCTGTCATTTCACTTCCAAAATTACATTTTGCAAGACCTGCCAGTAACAAAATACTTATTTTTCAAGTGGCACTGCAGTCACTTGGTTGGCTTTGCAATTGTTATGCTTTGCTCCCTTGATCGCTTTGCATGTAAAACAGTGATAGGAAATTGTCATGGATGGCACCTCAGTACCTCCAGTTAGATGTTTCAGGAGACCTTGCTTTAAGATTATACGGATGTTCCTTTTTGGAGCAGACTGCTTTCATAAATATGTGTGGGTATACATAGAAACATGGTTCTAGACACATGCAAATTGAGTGTATGTCCACGTGTTACTGAGGAGAAGGGACAAAAAGGCAGCTATTCACAGTAATTCTGCGAGCAGGGAACTTCTAAGCAAGGGGATGAGAACCTCTAGAGGGTAGTTGTCAGCTCAGAAACATCAGCTCTAGGCAGGGAATAGCAGACACTTTACAGCGTTAGCTGCGGTCCTGGTAAATGTGCCGCTGCAGATCCATTGGCTCTTGGATGGTGTAAATTGTTATACCTCCCTTGACCCGGATGCCAGCACAGTACCTCACCGCAGCTGATGAACTGTCCTGTGGGTCTGTAATGGTTCTCTGAGCAAGGCTGAGCGAATTCATACTGTAGGTCTTTATTCTTCTCAAGAATACACATCTGACCCAGGACTGAACGTGTTAAGTGAACGAATGGAGGAAAGATGCTAACATGTAGGGGGCAAGTGTTGAGGTTGCTTCATAGGAAACATCTGCCCTTCATTTTCTCTCTGCATTAACACCTAGAAAATAGCCTGTTCTGTTACCGAACCTTGATGGCTCATCTCAACAGAGGATGTGGCTGTTTGGGAAGAAGCTCCATGCCCACTGTTGGGCACTCAGCCCAAGGAGCTACCCAGAAACATTGCTGATGTTAGTCATAAGAGCTCCTGTAACAGAAAAATTGCACAGAGTGGTTGCTGGACCCTCAGACTGAAACCTATAAAGTGTTAACCATACAATATTTACAGTACTTAAGGAGATGCGATTTTTACAAGTCAGAGTTTAGCTGCAAAAACAGGTTCTTACTGCTAAAATGATGAAGCAGCTGTAAGTGAAGTTGCTGTAAGTAACAGCTTTCAGTTTGCCATAAAACATTTATCTTACAAACACAAATGCTCCCTGCTAGAGCTGGTCAAAATATTTTGATTGCATCCAGTAATGGAATTTAGATGGTATTAAAACTATTTATGGGTCGAGTAAAATATACCTAAAGCTGCTACATAAAAAAAAAAGTGAGAAGGAAATATTGAAAATATCAGAAAAGTGTGTTTTTTAAAATATTTTTTTATTGTGTATCTTAAAATATTTTTAAAGACATTTTTATTGTGGAAAGGCTGAACTATCTCAATATATCCTAGATCAAAGTTTGGGATTTGGTGTCAAAGTAACATTCTTCCTTTATGAATGAGTTGCACTGAAATCTAAAAAAGGGTGACTGGAGGAGATAAATAACTTTAAAAAAAAATTGTATATTAGAGATACTAAATCAAATTTTGAAAAGGTTTCTCGGTTTTACTGAAGTACTAAAGGGAAGATTTTTGGTCGGGGAAATTCAAGATTTTCAGCAGGTATTTCAGCCAGCTGTGGAGGGGAGCCATGTGATGTGCAAGCCTGGTAAGATAGATGTTTAATTCTAGAAATTTTCAGCTTGGCAATCCATTTCTGCCTAACTACAGTTTTTACAATTAGCAAACAAATTAAAACCAGTTTGTTTTAACGTGGATTTTTTTTTCTGTTTAAGCTGTTAGTCAGGTAATTAGCAGAAATACAGTGAACAATCAAGTCGTGATCACTGGAGGAGATTTATACTCTTAAGAAATCCGTAACTGATACAACAGAAAATTTCTGCTTTGAAACAGTAGTAACTATAGCTGTAATAACATCCTAATCTCTTAAAATCCTTTTTTTAAAAAAAATACCATTCAACAATAGCAATCAGGCAGAGGGAAATTAGTGGCATTATTACTTGACAGATGAATATCAAAACCTGGAATGAAAAATTACCTGGTAGTTCGCAGAGGGAAAGGTAGACTGATAGATCTTTAATTATTTGTTTGCAGTGTCGGTAGGATATGAATATGAAACATGTCCTGATTTTATTCTGTGGGAGAAGAGAACAGTAATCCTTCAAGGCTTTGAAATGGATGCTTCAAATCTGGGAGGCTGGTCTATAAACAAACACCATGTATTAAATCCACAAAGTGGTAAGTCCTTCCTTTATTAACTGACCGTATAGAAGAAGAATATAAATTTTAAAGGAATTAATTGTTCAGATTTTAAGCGTTACACTTCCTAATGTATAATCCTCTTTGAATGTGCACCCTCATTTATTGAGAGCTGAACTGTAAATGCCATCTGAAAGGATATTTTTAATGTTCCGGCTCCCAGGTATTAGACATTAATATCACTGACTCTTGCAATCGCTAACACGTTGTGGCCGTCTGGATGGGAAAAGGGCACACTAATTTGGGTTCCTTCTCACACTGCTGGTGTAGAAGTACCACATTTTAGGTCAGTTTATAGTGTGTTGTGTTCTCAGTGGTCTACAGCCCTAATTCCTCCGATGACTACCACAGGTTAGTGGCATCACAGCACCAGGGAGACAAAACATGCATGAAAACAGATGGGCTGAGTAAAGGGTAGCACATCTGAAACCACGCTGCTGGTCCAGAGTGCAGAAGCTTTTGTGGCTGCCCAGTAAGTCACTCTTCAGGACAAGCAATCCAGCACCTCTCAAAGCATTAGAAAAAACCTCTAAATGCTTTTGATGTCATAACATTAACCCTGCATAAAGATTCTTCAAGCATGGAGACTTGAATCTGGTTTTCATTGCTTTTATTTTATCCCTGGTGATTTGTCTTTTCCCCCTTAAAGTCTATAATCAGGAACTAGTGGAGTTAAATTATTAAAGCAATACTTGTAGATAAATTATGGTAACTAGAAAAATTGGGTTTTGCCAATAAAACAGATATGTCACTGTCTGGGGGAAGAGAAACTTGGGGTCAGATTTCAGCACTTATAAATCAGAGTATTGGATTCAGTAAAGTTTTCTCAATTTGCTCCAGCTGAGAGTCTGTCCACTAAAATCCATTTCCATCTGCAGACTTCTGTTCATGAAGATTCATGCACAGATGTATGGCTGTCAGGTTTTTACAAGTTCTGTTCTTGAATGCACAGCTACAGTATAAATATTCCAAATACAAAAGGTCAGATTTAGTTTGTAAATTATCTGGATTTCTGTTTTGATTTAAAATAGTTTGACATTTTAAACAGTGGCTCTTTCATACCCTGTTTTATTGGTTTGTATAGATTGTCTCTTTTAAATGCCAGCTATTGACATTTAACACAAAGAGAAATCTGACCTCAGTCAGCTCAGCCCCCAACTGTGAGCCCCATAGTCTGCTCCTTAGTGCCAATTTACCACTCGCACAGTTTAATTTCCAGACTAAATTGCTGGCAGTAACTCCAATTTATATGACTATCTGCGAGCTGCAGTGCTTACTACTGTCATTCACCCCATAGGCACTAACATGTTTTGAGATTTTTGTAAAGTGTAGAATTATAATCTGAGTGGGGCTAAATCATTGCTTCCCTGAGCACCACTTCCTCTGAAATCATCCAGGCTGTGCCCGCTACCCCAGCCCAATAACAGGGGTGGGGAACGTGCAGCTTCTTTGACCTTTTCCTCTTGTTCCCATTGTGCTGGGCAGGGTCAGGGGAAAGCTGCTGAACATCTTTATCCATTACTCACAGAGACACAATCTGAGGAGCGGAAGGCACGTCTGGCTTGAAGTCAGTGAATCTCTTCTATTTCCAGTTTGCATCCTCCAGTGAGGATGACGAAGCCCAGGCACAGCTCAGTGATGTCTCAGATGTTCCTCATTATTATAATGAGCTTTGAGTGTCCACCCCTGGTTCTCCTATAGCAACTAGAAAGGAAGTTAAGAGCAGAAAAACAATGACTGTACCATAGCTGGTGCACAGCTAACAAAGCAGTCTGTAGGCTCCTGTTAAAGCAACAAAACTGAATAATGAACTGTGTTAACCAGAAGGATAAAAATAACAAGTGTGCTTCTGGTCTTATCTAGAAACTAGTGAACTGCTCTTCCATTGCAGATATGCAAAGTGTACTTTAAATAAGGACAAGAATGTGATTCAAACTTAGAATTACACATTTCAGACTTATCTCCGTGCTACCATGAGTGAAATGAAAAGCATAAGTAGCCTTTTTGAGTAGGAATATATTAAGATTTTTCACTTTTTAATTAAAGCGTTCCCTCTGTATGTATGAAGAGCTGCTGCTCTTAGGAGAATGAGAGTTGCATCTGTTTTTGAAACACTCTCGCTGGATGAACTACAGAAATGGCATTGGAATAAAACAAATGTCTTTCTAAAAATTCTCTATTGCGAATCACAATTTTGTTTTCAAACTGAAACTAGAAGCACTTTGCTTCGTTAGGTAAATACTTCTGAAGAGCTGTTGTTTAACTTCAGCCACTGAGCCTTGTCTTCCAGCAGGTCTGCTGCTGTGCACAACGTTCCTCCTCAGAGACAGGGTGGATATGCTTACCTCCCTCCCCATAAACACTGTTCATTTTGGAGATGTTACAAAATAAACTAAGTACAACAAAAAAAAAAGCTCTAAATAGATGCAATTTTACAGAACTGCAGTTCATAGCACAGCTAAGCTGTGGAGGTACAGGTATTGACATGCAGAAACCATAGCGAGTAAAACTGTGTCCTATTGCCAGATGTAAGTATCTTTAAAAAAAAAAGAAGAAAAAAAAAAATCTGACTCTGGTAGCACAGATGTGAAATAACATATATTGTTCCAATGTGGCTGTCACTGGAAAATCAAGCTTTTTTTATAGTTTTAGAGTGTAAGGGTTTGCATCAATGACTGTTGGGTTAACAAAGGATCAAATCCTGTTCTCAGCTATACTGAACTGGTTTTTCCCCACTTTTTTTTCCCCTCCAGTTTAGAGGTTGGGTCACTTCTAATCTGTAGCATGATTAGAGTTTAATGTTTTCTAACACAAAGGGTTTGGTCAGTTTAGAAGATCTTCAGGGCATTACTCATAATCCAGAAGAGAACACATGCTGTAAATACCAGTTCTTGCATAGAGTCTTTTTAAAGACACCTGTAGCTCATCAATACAAATGAATGTGCTATTAACCGATTTTTCAGAGTATTCTTTGAATTAGGCTTTTCTTCTGATGGGCAAGTGTATTGCTTCCATTTTTCTTTATCTGGGGGAAGGAGGAGCAATTTTTCAGGGACTTTATGCTTTACGGTAATTTCAGCCCAAGTGCTACACAGCGCTGATTAAAATTTAAAGCAGCAGCTCAAAAGCCTGAAATTAAGCACATACTTACATTTATTGACAGCAAAATATATTCTCCAGAGCCCTAATTATTTACTGGCATTTGTATGAGGCAGTTGAAATATTACCTTTACGTTGTTAATTTCAGACAAAGGGCAGCATCTTCATTTAGTAGTATTTTTATCCGGTGCGTAAGGGCGGATATTCCCATTAATTTTACCGGCATATTTCCAGAATTTTTTTTAGACTAATAGTCTAACAAGTATATGTATTTCTGAACAACAGAAGACAATAAGTTTTTTAAAAATATAATTCCCTTCAAAATAGCTATGGCAACACTCAGTGATTTCCAAGCAGAATTTTAGCTTCAGACTTACCTGAAATCCACAAAAAAAAAAATAGTTTAACAGAAGGTGATAGAGACAGTACATAAATACATTTGCTGTACTTTGGGAAAATTCAGACGTGTCTCAACATGTACTCCCTGCAGTATCTAGAAGATGCTGATTTCCAAGTGTAAGAGTCCTCCAGGAAGTATAGTCCCTTGTGTTTATTCCTTTAATCGTGCTGCTTTTCTGGTGAAGTACTGGGCTTTCCACAAGAAATAACATTTTGGACTGTGATCTAAAACAATATCAATCTTCCATTCAGAAATAGTCAAAATCTTAAAATAACACATTGTTTTAAAGGTACTTCTTAACTATATTACCACATTGTTGTTCAAAATAAACACTACAGCTATCAGCTTGATAAAATACAGATTTGTACCAGTTCTGGTATCACCAACATAGTATTTGGGAAGACTTTCTATGACATATGCTGCAGAGCAGTGCTATAATACTTGGCACACAGCAAAGTTGTTTTAAACGTTATGGCAGAACTTAATCTATTCTTGGTGGTAAGAAATTCACTTGTGCCTCAGAATTACTCCTTGACTCTTAACTTGGCCTTGCTGCACTTGGCACCATCTTTATATACCATGAAGGACTCACATTTAAATTTGAATATTGATTTTGTACTGCCACTCAGTGCTCTTTTGTGAAAAATGCATAGTAGTCCTGCTATTAATCTCCTTTAATTAAATATTCAAACTGCCGAAGAAATTCCTCTGCTACCTAATAAAAATTTATGAATAAAATGAATATTAAAGTAGTAATCCCCAAGAAATCAGATAGCACAGCAATTAACAGTCAATTTGTTAGAGCATTAACCAACCATGAGTCCTCCTCATGATGTTGGCTTTTAAAATAGCCACTAACCACTAATTGACAAAATGGTGATGGTGAACCTTGGGACTGAACAAAATTAAAGAGATTAGTGGAACCCTGTTGACACGTTTTAAGAGATTCGATATTTGATGCTGTTTTGGTAATCTGATTTTTTTGGAGGATTGCATAATCCAAAAGTGTGGAATAGTTTAAATGCTATACATTTGCTTTTTTTGTCTGTTTTCTGCTCCCCCTCCCCTTAGGAATTGTACACAAAGGAAATGGTGAAAACATGTTCATTTCCCAGCAGCCGCCAGTCATCTCAACTGTGATGGGTAATGGACACCAGAGAAGTGTCTCTTGCGCCAACTGCAACGGTCTTGCACTCAACAACAAACTCTTTGCCCCGGTTGCTCTTGCTTCTGGGCCTGATGGTAGCGTGTATATCGGTGACTTCAATTTTGTCAGACGCATCTTTCCCTCTGGAAACTCAATTGGCATATTAGAATTAAGGTAAAAAAAAATAATTAGCTTTCTCTGACTGGCTTTCATTATCCTGGCTGTAAGCCTTTTTTCACTTGTGACTTAAAGAAGCAGCCACGTTAGCTGCCTTGTGAGCGTATGTCTCATCAATGGTTGAACAAACTCGTTGGAAAACTTGCTCTTACTTCAAAGTCATCTGTTAAAAAGGGCATCTTAAGTGGCCTTCAGAACAGGTTTTGCATAATGAATTTCTACAAAGTGCAGAACTAATAGATTCCTGTGAGATTTTTCATATGTTTTCTCAAAAAAAGTTAAAAATGCTCCATTAAGTGTATTTTTAAAGAAAACCACATAATTCAGTAGCAAAAATGTGCAGTATGTCAAGTCACAGCATTACAGCTGAAGATAGACTTACCTTGTATGAAATTAATACAACAAAATTGTTCCTCATGTGAAACAGAGGAGGTGACTGAGTTTAAGCAGACAAGAGCACACCTGGCATTGCAGACTGATGTGTCGCCGGCTGGGCCTCTGCCACCGTTAATGACTCCCCCGTAATTATGACTCCAGCTTCCCATTCCCTTTCAGTGCCAGAGCAGAAGGCAGGAGAGATTTCGGACACTGATACTCTAAATTTCTCTTACTTAACACCCATGCATCTCCAACTAGAGAACATTGCTGGTGATGATGTGTGCTGATTGCTCAGAATTGGCTTGGCAATGGGCAGGCGGTGGAGAGGAAGCAGTTTCAGAGAAATAAATAATACCAAGTAACAGGATAAACAGTATTTTGGTTTGGGATACAGCTCTATGAGCAGTCAGGCAAAGAATACAGTTTTGTTGAGGACTAACATTTCTTGTTTTTTTCTCTTTTTCTCTTTAAACTGAACTTGCCTGTGTTACTAGGAACAGAGACACAAGACACAGGTAAGTAAAACAGTAACAGTAATATGTGAGCCATGTTCTATGAAACAGTCTTACAAAAGCCCTTTCAAACGTCTGGATACAGAGAACCACTCTGAATTTAATAAAGATAAATGTTAATCAAATTCACCATTGTTTATAGTAAAGAAGGTTTGAATCCTTTGAAGGGATGAAGTCTCCCTCTAAAAATCAGCAAGCAGAGATGCAGAGGTTTGAACCCAAAAGCTGCAAACGCATTTCATAGCTGTCGTGTTCATTTTACGTGATGTTTGAATGATCATAGATACAGCCAGCCAAGGAAACTGGAGTTTTAGCAACAAAGCAATAATAAAATAGGCTTCAGGGTCACACAAGAGGACAGTGCTTTACCGCTTCTAGGATACTACGAACTTTAAAATCTGCCACAGTGTGCACAGCAGGCCTCAGAACTGAGGACACTGTGTCACAGCTCAGGCCTTGCTTCTCCGGCTAAAGCGAAAGCAAGTGGCTTCCCCCCTTTTCAGTTAGCACTTTGGCATTGCAGTGTAGGCATTTCTGTTAAAGAATGAACATCGTCCATTAGGCTTCTGCGACAGACGGCGAGGGAGTTGATTATAACAATCCAGCTGCAGAAATGACGTTGCAGGCTAGAAAGAGATAGCAAGGCACTCTGTATCCTTAGAAACAAACTTCTTAGTATTTCAGTACTTAAATGAGATAAATAAAGCAGCAGTAGTGCAACCTAAGCTGGTAACTTCATGGCGTAGTAGGAGATGGACTGCACGTGTGTTTGCAGGATGAGAGCGCTGGTTGGAATTACTCCCTTTAGCCACAAGAATGCTATGACTACTATAGATTATTGGCCAGCCTACTAACAGATGGTGTCACATCTCATCTATTTTACAATGAAAACTTAAAAAGAAAGAATAATTCCCAGTTGGTAAGTACAAGGTTCTGGTTATTAACTGAAGGATTGTTTCCATGTGCCGTCATGCCAAACTGACCAGTATTTTTGTAAACTAAAGAATCAAACCGAACGTATTTGCTCTGTAATGCATTCAGAACATGAATGAGGTTTTGAATTCAGTGGTTTCTTTTGTAAAGTAGAATTTTTTTGTACCTGCTTACTAGTACTGGTTTCTTGAGATGAACATAAACCTCAATTGCATCAAGGTGTGACAATACTTAAGTACCCCAGCTCTCTTAATTACAATAATAATAGCCTCTGTCAGTATACTGTCCAAGTAAAATCTGTGGAAAATTGGAGGAAATCACTTGAAGTTAATGTAGTCCTTAAGGTTGTGGGGGAGAACTCAGCAGTCCCAGTGTATGCCATTCTCTTGGGGCTGTAAAGGCCCAAAGTCGTGGTGGAAAATTCTAGGATGCTCAAAGAAACATATGAAAGCAACAGCTAAAAGGTGTCAAAGGCTCGTGACAGTCCAAGCAGGAAAAGGCTTCAAAATCCAGTTCCTCAACACAACTTTTAGTGTCCAAAAGAGCAAGGGAAAAGGGTTCTTTCTACCAGGCCAAAGAAAATACCGTGTGAAAAGGGATAGAGTTTGGAGACCAGTAAACAGAGAAGGCCACGAGTTATTTTTGACTGTTTTAAAACAACTTATCTGGTTTTTCATGTCATCAAGATTTTACTAAGAAATAACAGAGCCAGTTTAACTAGTGAAAACGGAAACTAGGCTTTGTTCTGGAAAGATTAGTTTTAAATCATAGTCTACCTGATATGTTTTTTAATGGGTTGATTTAAATAAACTCAGATTTAGTTATGGTTGCAAACTTCTGCAAAGATAGTGAGTATTTGATTTTGCTCCATGTTTTACTAATATACTCTTTAACTGTAAACATTTTAGTGTGCAAGGCTTTAAGCATAAACATAAAGAGTTTTCTAACAGCCGGTCAATTAAATGTAATGACAAGGGTGACAGAAAATGTGTCTGCAAGGAGAGTATATAATGACCCCTGGTTCTCTCCAGTTTCTCCATGATGAACAATGTTTGTTTAACATCTAGAATTCTCCTTGCAACTTTTTCCACAGAAATGTTTTATTTAAAAGTCATCTTTTGGCTGGCCAGTCCCTTCTGAGCTCACTCAAGAGAGTGCAAATGATTCTTAATGTTTTCAACAAACAAAACTTTACAATACTGGTGATACATAATTTGGCATCAGTTATTTTCAGCTCATCTTCTTACTCATGTTGCATCATACCACAGTCCTCTCATTCCCTATGTTTCCTTGGACTGGGTTTCACATCTGTTCCCCAACTGTGGGAATCTCTCTTTCCCTATATTTCCCCCTTCTGTCTTTTATATATTTTTATGACTAAGGTGAACTTTAAGCTAATGTAGCTTGTGGCCCAATCCTCAGAGATGCTGAACAGTTTCTGTCCCTTTTTGGATGGAGAATAAGAACTGAGAGAAATAAGCCCAAGCTCTATCACATTTATCACATGATACAGCATTAGCTTTGTAACTTATAAATGGAAATAAGATTTCACGTTAGAAGTTTCTTAGTAATGTATAGAGTACTCAGTAGATTGCTAAAATAAAAGATATTGGTAAGTAATTTTTACATTGTTTTGCAGCTTTGCGCAGTAAAGGTAGAACTGTCTAACAGATGATTAATAAAGCTTAGTATCTGCCTCAGCCAAGCAAAAATTTCATATTTGAAGTTAGCCAAGCAAAAACTTCATATTTAAAGAGGCTCTGTCAACCTGAAATCGAATCAGTAAAACAAGTCAGTATCATCTCAGACATTACATATCTGCCCTGGAGCTTCCTCCAGTTCTTCAGTTCTATTTTATCTACATTATTGCTTTCCTGGATTGTTGTGGCGTGAAAACCCAGCCCTGCAGAAGGAGCTGTGTGCCGAGCGCTGTCAAACGCACCGCAAACAGAACTGACAAAGCTGAGAGGAGTAACTCATTTCCTAACTTTGTCACAGCAATCTTAAGTGTTAGTTAATTGTTCCAATGTTAGTAAAATGTCCCATTACCTTACAGGGAATACGGGCAGGTCTTGCCCAGCTGCCTGACAGAAATTTCCTTCTCCCTTGGGAGAAACGTGGCAGTGCTAAAAATACTGTCTGAGCACCAAAACCCTCTGCCAGGCATTGGCCACCACTCTGCCTGTGCCCATCTCCCACCATTTCAGTAACCAACTGTGTGATTAAAAGGATTTACACCTATGTGGATTTTGATTTTGTTTTACAATCTGGACTACACTGCAGTCTCACCAGGCTCAGGACACTGGTGCTGTATGCCACGTGCTTAGTTTCCTCAAACTGGAAATTAACTTTGCACTGAAAAAGAAAGAAAAAAGTCTTACTGGTTAATAAGATTCAGCCCAGTTCTTCGATTAGAATTTATGATCCTGACCATTTAATTAACATATGTAAATATTTTTAAATAACATTTTATAATCTCAGTAAGGCACTTCGGAGCATGAATTATGGTGCAGTAATTCATGCCTAGTTGCACTGACAGTACTTGGCCTTCTGCCTTGCTCCTGACAATACAGTCGGCATGAATTAAGGCACCATATTTCACACTTTCGTATTTCCTAGGGTTTAGAAACTGATAAAAATAACCAAGAGTGGGTATTTGTGCCCATGCAGAACAGTCTGTGATTCACCTTGCTGCAAGTCGTACATTTGTTTTCGGTGCCAAGAGTACCAGAACTTAGCAGGTATAGAAAAATCACCTTGCTTTTGATAGTGATAATTACAGCTAAGCTGAAGTCACTCTGGTTAGCTTTGTACTGGGTGGCTCGGTACTAATGGAGAGACTAACTCTGCCGATACCACTCTCTGTGTAAGCTCAGTACCTGGCACATAGCTGGCTGGTCAGGCTCTGCAGCTGGGACTGGTTCCTTCTCAGCAGTGGTGCTTGCATGGGGCACATTAAAGCTGGTCTCACTTATGCCTCTGTCATCTCCAAATCGTTGAACAGATCTCTTCAGAAGTGTTATGCTACCATGAACAGAGATTTAAAATAATAACAATTTAACTTTGATGCTGCTTTCTTCTGTTTTAGTACAAGCCCTGCACATAAATATTACTTGGCCGTTGATCCAGTGTCAGAATCCCTTTACTTATCAGATACCAACACCAGAAAAGTCTACAAAGCAAAATCTCTCACTGAAACAAAGGATCTGGCAAGAAACGCAGAGGTGGTGGCAGGAACAGGTGATCAGTGCCTTCCATTTGACCAGAGTCACTGTGGAGATGGCGGAAAGGCGTCCGAGGCATCTCTCAACAGTCCGAGAGGTAAGAAAAGAGCACATCTGAAGTACTTGGTGTTGGTCATCTGTCATTTCCGTCCGTTATTTAGAAACTCACATGCAACTGGATGTATAAAAATGGGTCTGAGGTGATGATTTAACCAACTATAAGCAAGCCAAATCATTTCATAAAAGTCACTCGTGTTCTTAATACAACTGGTCCTTTTTGAGGGAGTAGCATGAGCAGCAGGCTTCGGCTCGCATCCTCTGAAATACTCTTTCCTTCTGGGCAACACTCCTCTCTTATTACCTTTCTATTGCAAGGTGGCAGCATTTAATTATATTTAACTTTTAAGCAAATAATACAATTGGCAAAGTCAATTTTTTCTGTTTTATGCATTCAGGTGATTCTTGTAATGTTAATGGAGCTTACTCATATGCATTAAGTCAGGGCTGTTCAAATCAGACAGCCAGCAAAATCAGGTTTATCTGGAACTCTAGTTTGTCTTTCCTCATTACATGCACTTTGCAAAATATGAGCATCTCACCTGCTGCACGTGAAGTAAGCATTTTGCCGCAGCCTTTCTGTCAGAGTACATCCTGTATCGTCACAGGCGAAATGCGTGTGAAGCCCTGAATCCCCCACCAGCGCCAAAATTAATCCCTTTGCAGCGTGCGTGTTGGAATTGTGATAAAGTCTCTGGTCACCCTCAACTCCCACTGAAACCCCTGGAACAAAGGGTACCCATGGCAGAGCCCTGAGTGGGCTTTTAGCATTCTCCCCCTGCAGCACACCGCTCCCTCCTAATCATTCTACAGAAGGAGTCTGATTATTTTTCGTGAGCTGATAAAGGGGGGCTGTATATCAGTAGGAAATTAGAATGTATATCCAGGCAGGAATGTCTCTAAGACAAGCAAATAATCCTGTTTTAAGGCTTAGCAAGAGACACATTGTAATTATAGAGCGACTTTACCGCGTTTTTAATGATAGAAGGTAAGTGTGAGGTAAATACAAATAAATGTTAATCTTCAGGCAACTAATTAATGTAATGAATCAATTCTAAAAGTAGTAGAAAACAAAGGTTTTCAGATCCTTTAGCAGGGAAATGATCAATGTTTTATTGCTGATCACAATTGATTGCATCCAATTACAATACAATTAGTTGTTTCATCTTGTTTTCTTATTGGGAAAGTATGGGGTGAAAATCGGTAATATGCTGTTTATTTTAAAAATACCCATGCATTGCTGGCTTCCTTAACAGAAGATTCTAGTTATAAAGAAATTAAGAGGAATAAAAGTACAATTCTTGAGTTCTGGAGCAGCAAGAAAATATTTTAAAAAATAACTGTTAGCAGACAATGGCTTTTATATTGGCAAATTCAGGTAATGACTCCCAGCTCCTTTTGATTTATGCACCTACTTGGATTACTTATTTTGCCTGTTATTGGAATAATTGTAAAGTCAGAAGGTGTCACATTTCTACTGAAGTAACATTCAAACAATGTACACAAAAATATTTTTTTTTCTAAGAGGCACAAAACAGGGACAAAGATTTTGGTGAGTCTAAACTCACCAACATCTTACCCATATTTAAAAATACTTGAGCACAGAGCAACACAATGTGATGTAGTATTTAACCGCAGAAATAAATGAATTGCCTCTAATTTCTCACTTCTGAGATTTTTACAATGCGAAAATAGGTACCTGATAACACAGATAAAGACAGAGTAATTGTCAAGAGATTATTAATATAATCATTTGCATTACTCAACGACCAGACAAGATTTACATTTGTTTTTTAAGCTGATATAGAAAATCTTCTGGCTCTTTTTTTTTCCATTTGCCACCTTTTTGTCCTGAGTATTCCTTTTTTTCCCCCGATTATAAAAGAAAAATAAATTTACCTCTTAGAAAGGTAATCTCTGAGAAAGAACTGGATTTAGTGACCGTCTGACCTTGGTTAGTTACAGCTCAAAAGCTGTATTCTCATTTTTGCTGCTGGCTGCTCGTGACTCTGAATAAGAGCTTAGCTGTATGAGTCAGTTTATCCATTCACAAAATTGATAAGAAGTACCTGCTGTGTGGCACTTGTGAAACTTAATCCTGTTTGGTATCATCCTCAGAAGTATGTTAATAAGTGGAAATTCAAATACTCTTTCTTATTTACTTTTCTGAATGAAAGTTGCTTCACACTATTTTTTAGCCTTTTTGAACTCAGAGATTTTTCTACTTTAGCGGGCATGGAGGTGGGTTTGGGGAGAGTCCTTATTATTTAATGTTTTAAGGTGTTCATCAACTTTTATTTCTCATTATTTTTATTTGGCAAGACTGCCTTTGCCTAGTAACCAGGAATTAAGTGTCAGACAGAAAAACATCATGCAGACACACTAATCAATTATTATTTGATCTGCTTTCCACAACTTTTATTTTGCAGGTAACAGACACGTAGCTTTGTTCAGTCTGTTCCCACTTCTCTGTGAAGGACTAGAGATGGGGCTTAGTGACATTAATCTTGCACTGTTGTATGTTGAGCTGACTTTGAAAGATGCTTTTAAACATGCATGGGTGATATAGTTGAAATTTGAACTTCAATATATTATTTTTACTGCAACTTTCTTTAATTCTGTAGAGATCTCAGACTAATGAGTCATGTAATAGATGACCAAGTACTTAAGCAGAATGTGAAATGATACAAGGTGGGGGACATAAAATAAGATCTGTGACAAGCTGAACACATTTATTACACAAGGAGATATTGAAAATGAAGAAGTAACTACACAAGATATTAATCACTGATTGAATTCCAATCACTTGAACTTTACCAAGTAACAGGTTTTAATTTGGGGGTGGGGAATTCTGTTTGGTGGTTGGTTTTTGTTAACGTATTTTTGCTACATCTAGTCACCAGTACTATCATTTAAACAATCCCGATTAATGTTTAGAAGAAGGCACTAAGGGATTTTAACTAGTTTAGTCGTTGAGTACTGGAGCAGTAAGAAGTGCTGAAATTAATAGAAATACCTGGGAGTTGTTCTGCTTAGCACTGCAAAGCCAATGCCTGGATCAAAAGCATTAAACACTTACCTACCCTGCCCTTCTGAAATCAGTGGGCTTTAGACATGTAAATGGATTTGACTTTCCAAGCTTAATTGACAGGGGCAGTGAGAGGCTGAGACAATCAACTTACCAATTTTTTGCTGAGTTACCATGTCTCCCAGTCAGTATACTAAAAAAAAAAAAGTGTCCTAGATTAACATCTGATTTCAGTTACCTTGTATTTGTGACAGCCTCAGAGCATTCGAGCAGGACAGCTGTGGTGGAACTTTGCTGAAAACAGGAAGTCCCTCCAATGACTGAACCCCAAGCATCAGCAGTTATTACAACATTTGGAAGCCCAACCACTAAATCCAAAGATTTAAGCATCCAAGGTCCAGCAGTGTCTGCTTTTTGACTCCTGGGTCCAGACCAGACTCTAGAAATAGAAGATAGATGCACACAGTGTCTGTGCAAGCTGTGTGTACAGTCATGCCTCCAGAAATTAAAAACTGCACGCTGAGTACAGAGTACCTGAATGCAGTGCAGTGACCTTACCACAGATGCAGTGACCTGAAAAGTAAGCACCAGGGAAATGTAGAAGGTTGAAGTTCTAAATCCCATGCATAAAAATACCTTAGACACAGCTGTAGCAATGAACATTTTTTACTCAGATCCATGGCCATGAACTAGCAACGCAAATCAAAGCTTAAATTAAAAATCAATTGTGCAGTGTAGTTTTATTCATTTTGTTTGAAATTACTAAGGAAATACCACTTTAAAAAAATCATGGCTTTGAAAATGTGTTCGCCTCAGTAGCTTACATCCTGAAATAATCAGTCTTGTGGCTCACCATCTGCAGCAATACTTTCTAAAGTAAATAAAGCTGTAAGAACAACTGCTCAAATTAAACCTTTACATTTGTCAAATGACAGTAACCTGTTTAGGGCCCGCTCCTGCTCAGCTAAAAGATTCCTGGTACCTTCAGTAGGATGCAGACCAAATTCCTAATACAGCCTTTTGTGAAAACAAGACCCCCTTGTCATAGCTGATGATCAACACTTTATTCAGCAATCTTTGCTATTCTATAAATTTCTAAGACATTTTCAATGCTTCTATACAGTTCAAAAAGGAAAGCAGAATGGGGTGAGATGTTGCGTTAGCAATATATAAAGTAAGAAGTAGGCAAACCAAGGTGATTTATAGCCTCAAATCATTGTCATGTATGCATCACAGAGCCAGCAAAAAAAAAAAAATCTCATGCTATTTTTGATTCAGCAGAATTTATTCCTTATCTTTCTCTTCAGTAGTCTTGGCTATCTATGATTTCAGAAGTCTGGGAATCTTGTAGAACGTTTAAGGTAAACTTTTCGGATAGCAAGTTTTCCGAATTTTCATCCAACTTTTATCCACGTGCCTAAGTTATTCACTTTTCTGCTAACAGTTGTCAGCAGTAAGTCTGACCCCAGTCATCCTGTCTCAGACTGGAAGCAGGACGTTTTTGTCCACAGAGAGTAGTTTAAAATGCTGTTTTCTCCAAACTCTACCGTTACGCATCTAAAGAGAACAACACTCAAGTGCCGGTACTGAAGTCGCGTTCCAGCTGACAAAGAACTGCTCAATATTTTGCCACCAGTACTGAGACAGTAATGAAGTAGAGATGACAAAGATCACAAAGCAACAGACTGCAAATCACTTGAGTCATATTGTGAGTGTTGTATTATGGTAACCTATAAATAACTAATTGCATAAAATTGCTTTAGTAGTTTCTAGATGGCAGCTTTAATTAAAAGCACCGGAGACATTTAGAAGTTTAGAAATGGATGGCATGTAATTTGCCCTTTTACCAACCATAAAATGGTAATTAACCAATTTGATTCACTTCTTCCTATTAAAAGTTTTATGAGAATCGCAAGTTCTTTCTAAATACAGTTTTTCTTCAGCAGAAGGTGGCATTCTCTTTTATCAGCTCTCACCAGTAGTTCTAGATGTTCTTTTACGAATTCTTTAGAAGTTTAATTAGAAGTTTTCGATGTAGAATGCTCATTTGCAAAGTTTTTAGCTGAGCAAAAAGTGTTAAGTAGAGAAGTGGGCAACATGTAGCTCCAGCTGCTGTTTATTGATGTATTTGACAAGGATTTGTTCCCCGAAAGTCTCTTAGAATGCAACTGCAGGCTATAATATTGTAAGGGGGCAGAAAAGAAAATATCTTAATTGGGATTTTACTGTATTACTTTTAGCCCATATTTTTAGCACTATAAGCTTAGCTCAATTAACCTTAAAATGACAAAATTTCTAGACTGAAAGACTCTAAGTATAATCATATGTATTTTGAATTTATACCTGTGAGAACTGCACACAAAAGTGATCAGTTTGCTTTCAAAGTTTCATTTGCATTTGTAATTGTGTACATATGTGCACTATGGCAGGTCTGTCAGGGGAAATAACCCTTTAACCAAAATCACCCCTGAGAGCTTGTAACAGGAGAGGTTATAGTCAGCTTTCTGTTTACCATGGTTATACTCCACCCATTTACTCAGGATTATTTTGTGCAGAAAGCAGATAGAAAGAGAAAAACTTTTTCTGGTGAGTCTTAGTAGCCATGTGTGATTGCATGAACTAGCAGCAGTTCGTTTTTAATGTTAGTTAACTGAATTTAAATGATACTGATTGAAAGACTTAAGTTTTATAAATATTGTTCCAAGACATCTGCGCATAAATCCACTGGAAGTAGATGTTTGTAAGAGCTGCTCTTTTACATTCAGGTACAAAATCTAGTCCTACGTAAGGCAGTCCTAGTGACTAAACATGGTTAAAAACAGTCCTTCAGTGCAAGCACATTACTCAAAAACAGATTGTGCTCAGCCCTGAGTCAAAGAACAACACTAAATCCTTGCACAGCTTTATTTTGTCCTTACTCAGACATCAGTGTTTGATGAGGAATCTCGTATCCAAGCAAGGTGAGTCTGTCATTTGTGCAATAGGTCACATTTATGCCCAAAGACAGCATCAGCTGGGCGTACAGTTTAGTGCTATGGTACCTAAAAAAAACCAGAATCAGACAGAGCCTAGATTAGACTACATCTCATTCTCTGTGCAAAGAAAAGGTACCTAAAAATGACCTTTTTTTACTCACTCACTGAGTGAGCAGTATTCCTACTTGCATTCAGCGCAATTCATGACACTCAGCATGTGCATGTTCCCTCTCCGAGTTCCTCGGTGATTAAAGCACAATTGAAGTGCTGCATGTGATTTTATTCTGCATTACACTGTACGTCAGAAAAGGATTAAAAATAAGCTCTTGGAGTACAGATTATGTGAAGCATCATGCAAGATGTGACAGGAGCATTAGTGAATCCAACTCTAATAATAAGTTTAGCCACCAGCCTGTATTTTGTTTTCTGATGGATACCTTATATAGGGTATTTGTCAACAAGACTTAAGTGCATAATGTTCTTCAATGGGTAAAGCCATGCTGGTTTAGTATACAGGAGTAAGCACTGGAAACAGTAGTTCTCTGTTGAACATACATCCCTGAAGAAACTGGCTTATTAGGAAGTACCAGGAATTTATTATCTTTAGTACAAACACAGGAATTTATTATCTTTAGTACAAATACTGAAGACATGAGCTTGTTTATGCCCTCACCCTGGCATATGTACTTCCCTTGCAGATAGATTGCCTTTCTGCAATGGCTGGAGAGCAAAATGTATACTATTAACATTAAAGGATCTTTGGTTTTCTTACATAGTTAGTGTTTGAAATCCATTCAGCAACACAGCTGAGTAGCTTTATTTTATTGCAGCATAATTTTTGATTTTTATATAATGGATGGTTTGCAGCCAACACAGCCATCTGTTCACAGGGAAATTGCGTAAAACAGAAGATGCACTTGCCCTAGTGATAGATCCTGGCCTCATGTTATCCGTGGCATGGATCCGATCCAGGGCTGCGCTACCCAGGTGAGAAGGTAGCCCCTTGCTTGCCATGCAGCACCAGCCCTCTGCAAAGGCACACTGAGACACCACATGTGCTGTACTTCCCACCCACATCAAGTTTCTCATTTGAGCCTGTGAACCATGCTGGAAAGCAAATCAAATCCCATCTAATACTGCTCCGCGATGCGATATCAGTAAGATTAAAAACACCTCCAACAATCATAGCAGCACACACACCACAACAGTCACATACGGTGCTCTTTGCTCTCCTGCCACAGCAGTCCAGAGTGGCTTTTCCTTCTCAAAAGG
Source organism: Chlamydotis macqueenii (assembly GCF_036417535.1). NCBI lineage: Eukaryota > Metazoa > Chordata > Aves > Otidiformes > Otididae > Chlamydotis > Chlamydotis macqueenii. The sequence continues at coordinate 5,839,571 of NC_141566.1, forward strand.
AGTCTTGAAGAGACTCTCAAGAAAGTAGGAGGAGGCTGGGACTGAAGACACTTTTGTCTCCAACCCTCACACATCCCTGAAGAAAAAAAGCTTAGAACAATTTCCTAGCAGCTTTTCCATTTACTAATAATCCCTCAGCATGCTTCAGCTTTGCAGCATAAAGCTGATCAAGCAGGACAGAACCCAGGCAGGAGGGCAGGAGCCCCTGAGCATCCCAGCAAGAAGATCAGGAGGTGCCTCAGAGCCCCGCTCCCCCTGCTCTGTGGCCCCAAACTGTCGTAGCAGAGTCCACACAGCCCTTCTCATTTTCTGAAGAGAAAATTTATCCATGTACAAACTAAACTGCAGATCGTGACTCAGGCCTTTGGGAACTGTTATCTTGAAAGCCTCTGCAGAGTTGTAGTTGCACCACAGAAGATGCAGTGGTTTGCTCTATTGGCTCCTGCCATGTGCATTCCCTCAGAATAACATTTGGAAAAACCTCCTGACATTTATGTATTAATTGGTTATATGGTCATTAATAACAAGGCTGGATTTCTTTTTGCTTCTGTTGGGGTTTTAGGGTGGACATTTTAGCAGTTCAGTTGTATGAAAAGAGATTTTGCAGTTTGCTGTGCACACCTAGCTTTGTTTCTGAAGAGGCAGCCGGCCCTCGGCTCCAGCCCTGTGGACACCCCTAATTCTGGCCTTTTGTGGGCACGGGTCTCTTCAGTGCAAAGTCTCTTTAGTAGGCATCAGGGACAGACAGAGGCACAGCCCTTCGCAAAGTCTGGAACACACAGGTCACCCCCTCCCCCAACACCAAAGCACACCTTTTTGATTCTCAGATGCACTCTTTACCTCAGCTCACCTCATCCTCTGAGGGAGCCAGTACCGAAGAGGCTCACAGGCCAGCAGGGACCCCAGCCCTAAGATGTCTGCTCTTCCTTTAGCTTTTTTATAACCTCCCACATTTCCTCTCAGATGACCCATCCACCCTCCCCAGGTGATTTCCGTCCCCCAGGTGACATCTATCCTGGAGAACTGGACATTTCAGTGATCAGCTGTTTCACATAACGAAGTGACATAGCCTGTCCCTGTAACCTGAGGCACTTCAGCAGTCCATGGACATTTTTTGTCCTGGATGGAGAAGGTGGCAGGATGGTGAATAACCCTCTTCCAACGTCAGTTCACAGCCATATGAAAACACTGAATTGACGCTTTAAAGAATTACTTTCAACTACCAACACTGTGCAGATAGCCTGAAAGCTGGACGTAGTACAAGCACTAAACAGTGAAGTTAACTGGTGTGGCCTTTGGATTTTTTTGTGATGATACTCTCAGACCTTTGCAAGGTGCCTAAATGTCACCTGTGATGAAGAGGCACCTCTGGATGGGAACTGGGCAGTGGGCGACATGGTGGCAGGGTGTACCCAAAAGCCTGTCCCCTTCAAAGCCTTTGCAGCCTCGCTCAGAGCCTCCCTCTCGGCCAGAGTAAGGGATGGAAACCCTCCAGCGGCGGAGGTCAGCCTGCTCCGTCGAGCTCCCTAACCTTCTGGCCACCACAGGAAAACTGGAGTGGGCATTATTCCTGCTTTCTGTTAGAAAAGAAGTGGTCATGGGAGGTTTGTCTTGGGACCCTGCCGTTGGGTGTTAATGCCGTAAGAGAAAGCGTATTACGCTCAACGTGTGTATGTAACTCAAAGTCTGTCCCCAGGCATTTCCAGCTGCCAGGTACAGATTTACTTAGGAGCCTGGGGAGACTGTCCCCCCTTCTCTCAGCCCCATGGATGACGCACGTTCCCCATCAGGGCTGCTGGTCCTGCCCCTGCCCCCTAGACTGCTTACTCTCCCTTACCCCCAGCTACAACTGCTCCTATATATTTAAAGAAATTAAATTCAGTAGAAGGAAATGTGGCTAGCAGGTGAGGGAATTCAGTTTGGGGTTTTTTTTGCTCTTTTAATGGCATGTGGAATTGCTGTGTGAAATCCTAAACTGGCGTGCAGGCAAGTGTTTTGTAAATTCAGAGTACATGCAGCCTTCAGTTGTGCTAAATGCAAAAGTGCAAAAATCAAGACACACATAAGCCACTGTCCAAGCCATCTGTTCAAGTCCTCTGCCTTTCATTTCTGTGTAGCAGAACATAAATTCATTATTAAAATAGCTTGGCTGTGCACAGCAGCTGCTATAATTGCAAAGTTATGCAACTTCAAATGGGAAATTATGAAGTAGTTTAAAGCAAGAAATTGAGCAGTTTTGGTAGAAAGGATTTCACAAACCTAACATGAATAGAAGAGCTTTTCTAGCTATATTTTCAACATTTCAAGGAAAAAAGATCTTTCTTACAGCTCATGCAATATAGAAAAGTCTAACGCATTGAACGCAGGATGAACTGGGGAGAAAGTGTTAGACTGGGACAGATGAGGGCCGGGCGTGAGTTGTGACATGGCTGTACCACACACTTGGTGTGAACTCAGTTCCTCAGTTTCCCCATTGAAATACAGAAGACCATGACCTCTCCTCTGCGTAACCGTTGTGTTTGCTTCAGTGTCCATCTCTGCTGCGTGGCACACTGCAGTGGTGCTGGGGCTATTGCAGATCCAGAAGCGGGAGAACCACACTGGCTCCTGCTGAAGCCCGCTGTTGTCGCAAGGCTGGTTCCAGTATATGACCAACACAGCACTGCAATACGTTTGCAGCACAGATATTCCTTCTGCCTGCTAAGCAGAACCTGCTTTGCCCCGTTTGTACATATAGCCCATATCACAACACAAGCCTGTCTTGCTTTCTGTGGGTGGTTCTTCTTTGCAAAAAAAAAAATTTGCCTCTTCATGAGAGTTAAGAAAGTGAAAAGGAAGGAAAATAAACTGTGAGGTAAGCTTTTAGAAAAGCTAGTCTTGTCCCACTTTGTGATGGAAATGAAGCAAAGTTATTCAAGAGCCTAATTCTATGTGTATAGAATTCTGTGTATATAGAATTATGTTACAAGCACAGCCTCTGCTGCTTTGTTCTGTTTCTGCCTCATATCTTCACTCTTTCTTTATAAGTCAAAGGCGGTCTGAAACATGGGTATGATCTTTCCATATAAAGTTTGTGTAAGCCTCAAGTAAGTAATGGTAGAAAAAAAGTCATACTTTTTTAATCAGCAGATTTTCAGAGTCTAAGAGAAGATGAAACATTTTAAGCTCATACTTTTTAATCTAGATAATGTCAGTACTAACACTCTTTTACCTTTCCCTTCATCCAGGTATCACTGTAGATAAGCATGGATTTATTTACTTCGTTGACGGTACCATGATTCGGAAAATTGATGAGAACGGTGTGATCACAACAATAATAGGTTCGAATGGCCTCACATCAACCCAACCATTGAGCTGTGATTCTGGAATGGACATCACTCAGGTAGACGCCTGGTTTTCATGTGCTGTTTCTTTTCTTCACGTTGTGGAGACAGATAACTTAGTTTCTTGTACAGGGATTATATATCAGAATATGTTGGATGATTCAGATAATTCTGAACTGCACATTATGGAGTGGTTCTTCCATTCACATGATTATTTTGAGGTGTACCATATAAATACAAAACTATATGCTCAATTTTTTTCCAGGAAATGGCATATGAATGTGTACAGTGGGGTTATGTAAAGAATACATCATGCTTTAGAAAGTTGCTTGCTACTTTGAGATATGTCTTCTAAGGAGTTTATCAAAAGTTTAGAGTGCTTTCCTTTAGTCCAGCATTTCAGCCTGATTTGCTTGAACTCCTAAATGGAAAAAAAATACATATTCCACTTACATCTAAATCTGTTCTAAATCATAGAGGAGCATTACAGTAAGTAGTTACACAACGGTGGTGGTGTAGTGAAGCTACTGCGTTTCAATACATTTCTCAAGGTACTCTTCAGTTCTTATTTCAAAAGCAGTGTAAAACAAATCAGACTAAAGGACACTTATCACATCTCTAGTTTATGCTAAAAAAGATACATAGATAAACATGAAGACACATAAATCATTCTCTTGACTAGTCAGTGAGCCACATTTGCAGATAGCACAAGGAAGGGATTGACCTTTGCCAATAAACACTTCAATTATTAATCAGCTTCAAAATGGGGGGGAAGTTGTATTTGAAAAAATCTTGAAGAATTCAAGTAACATACTAAAGTTATATTATGGACTGTGTAAGCTAATAACGAGGATCCGGTTAATTTTGCATTTCATTTTGTCCCTGCCCTTTTCTCAGTCCTTCACAACTGGAAAATCACAGTTAAAATACACTGCATAACAATGGTGAGAGCTTGCTCCTCGTTTCTAAGTAGACTTTGAGTAATAGCAGGTGACTGTGATATTGTCTTTACATATATGAAGAATGTGGGGTCAAAGTTTTGGGTAGCTCTTACTGAATTTCACAGGGACAAATGATGGAATCTAATGCTGCTGTCACAGAAGCACTTGGGGATTTTATTACTAGAGTCAAAATTGAAAAATGTGTCCTTGTTCCATTTCACCTGTCACTGCGCCCTAAGTATTTGCAGATGTGGGGAAGGGAACCCCAGCTTCCCTGTTACCAGGTTGGGGATAGACAGGCTTTTGCATTCTCTCTGGTCTTGTAGACACGTAAATATTCCATATAAAGCAGGACAGGGTCAGCTGGCTTAGTTGTGCTAAACCCAAGCTTAAACTAGCCTAGTAATTGGTTTAAGATCATATGGCTTCTGGGCAGCTTGGCTTCTGCTCTGGCACCTCTTCTTGCAGGACAGCCAGTCCTGCAGATGATGAGCAGGCGCCCACCCCAGCGAGCAGTGCTCCCCGGCTGGAGGCACTGCTTCTCTGCTCCGTTGCTACGTACCAGCTGGCAGGAGTGATGCTTCGCGGGACTTAAAGCCGCCTGAAGCACATACACTTGCTTCTTGGATACGTATAACAACTGCCTGGGGCATCAATAACCAGCTTAGAGATCTCGGAGGTGTGGGGAATGGTGCCAGGTGCAACGTCTGCTCTGTGCCTTCTCCTTGTGATCTGTATCTCGGGCTGTACAAATAATTGCTTTCCTGGCCATATAACGTGCGGCTGTGTGTTTATGTTCAAATTTTTGCTCGTTTTGCTCAGTAACAAAATGTCTCACTAAATCTGAAATGGTGAGTTTCGATGGTTTCCAGTTCCTTGTAAAAATGCAAATGCCCTTTAGCAAATAAGTTGCAGCAGGGGCTCTGGCAAATGCAAAATTAAAATTGTTTTATTTTTTAAATTAAAAAGAAATTTAAAAGGTAAACTTTTGGGGTTGAAATCAAATATGCCATATTTGTAAGTAGATTTAAATAGCTCTAAAATCATATTTTTTGGTAGACTGGCTACTTGCCAGAAACAGGTTCGGTTTACCATACTCTACAACATAGTTTGAATGCCATGGAGAAAGGGCTCCTACAAAATCATAGATAAGAGCGAGCATGTCATAGAGCAAATTCTTCTTATTATTCCTCTCAGCATGGGGGTAGGGTCTTCTTTTCGTAAAAGCAGAAATAAACTTTTATTTGCCTTGAACAATCCAGGTGCTTCCATACTGCAGCACCTACAGGAAATTATTGCTGCACATTCCTCAAAATTTTGCAAATGTTTCAGAATTCTGGGAAATCCAGATAATGTTCTTACCACATAGATTGAGATAATCTTCAGATGAATTGCAAATGCATGCCAGTAAATATTCTAAAAAACATAATAAATGATGGCATATTAAAGTGTCCCTAAAAAGCAGCCAGTCTCATTTTCTAAGTATAGTACTGCTGTATAATTTTCTGTCACTGATAAGTGAAGTCACATTGTTGACAATCTGCAGTACAGATGTGCAAGTAGCTTTTGGAAGTATTTCTTGTTTGGAGGATTTTTTTTTTTAGCGGTTTAAGTGAATCTACTTACTGGAATTTTTCACGAAATCCATACTTTTGAGGTTTTTTCACATACGCAGTAAAGCACAGACATGAAATAAATGCTGAGAATGCATGTTCTGAAAAGTAGCTGTATCAAATTTGCTTGATAGTCGTCTTCTAAAATTGTTGCTGATAACCAGAAAACTCTATGAAAGAATCACATCCCCTTGAAGTCAAGCCTGTTAATCTGAAATTATATCAATGAAAATAGGGGAATGAAACCTTCACTTAGTCAGAAACAATTGTATATCCTTGCAGGACTGCTGAGTTTATTCCAGAACGGCATAAACGTAAATGAGAAATGAATTTGGCCCATCTCCACTTAAATTGTTTTTGGCTAAATTACAAATGGCATTTACATCAAGAGAATGTGGGTTGCTCACAGATAGTGTGTTTAGAGGGACTTATGAAATAGGTTAATAAAATCAGTTCTCAAAGCTAAATTTGTTCTGACAGTAAAATCAACGGCTTGCTCAAAATCAATATTTCTTGATTTACTGAAGTACAAAAATGTACATGGAATAACTCTCTATTGCAAAAACTACCATAAATAACAAGCTTTCACTTTAAGGCATTCACTTTAATAAATTAGTTGATTATGAAAGGGTTTAATCATTTATTCCAATATCAGTTTTGATGGAAACACTTCTTATTAATCTTTTCTGTGTTTGTTATTCACCACCTTCCCATTCTTAAGCATGGTATTCTGCATGCATGACAGGGAGCGAAGGACAGCTGGGGTTGAAAAGATGATATGTTGTGGCAAACAAACCACCAAGCTCTGACTAATTACTTTGATCTCATACTTCACTGTGAGGATGTTAATCTGACTTTAGAAGAGAAAGGACATTCGGTTGAGATATCTGTGTGGTATGCCAGCGTTCTCAGTGCTATTGCAGCATGTATGAAACTTGGATGACGACTCTTCTTAGCACAGATTATTTTAGTGTTCTTCAATTAGTTAATAAGGCAAAACATTTTTTCAAGAATATCAAAAGATGATGTTGGTCTTCATTTGTTCTATGATTCTTAATATTCATCTCACTAATCTACAGCACTCAGAATCTGAATCGCCATTCTGTTTCACTGCTTGATGAATTTGGGCTTGATCCTGGTCTAGATTCGAGGCATCTCTAGATTGCTTTTTTTCTCAACTGCGCACACTCTCGTAGCATTTGCTGCATCCTGAGGGTATACAGGAATTTTTTAGCCTGGTTATAGGTAGCAAATGAGAGCATGTTGTGTAGATATGTCTGTTTGTCTGTCAGTATTCTTTTCCTCACAGTACATCAAAATCTTGGATCAATCTCACACAAATTTGCAGAGGAACATCACCCTTCACAGCAATTAAATTCCTACGCACTCCATAAAAAAATATTAATCCAGTTGGAGGAGAGAGATCTAAAGTGCCCTTTCAAAAGGAAATATTGCAGCATGAGCTTTCTTTTATTAAACTCCAGAGATTCCACTCAGGATCTAATAAATGCTCCGTTCACAGGAAAGCCTCATTTGGTGCTTGGGTCTTATTAAACTCCCAAGTCAGCTAGCCATGAGATGGAAGTCCTTAGGAAACCAGACTTCATTAGATCCAGTGTTCATAGAAGTTATATTGACGTTGTGGGAGGTTTTGTGTGAAAGGAAAACCACTTCAGCCAGCTTGAGCGATAAGCTTCACTTCTCTTCTGCCTCCATTGCCGTGGTGAAAGCTGAGGAGAGAATTAGCAGATATTTCTACCATCTTGCAATTTCATCCTGTGTCTTTCCTCCCATGAGAAATATGTGGGCTGAATTTCCACCGCTCTGAACCTCAGGTCATTTATATCTTTATGAGTGGTAGCAGTTAGTATTTGGAAACTGTTTAAACCAATCTCGAGCACAGTCCCTGCAAATATAGAGACCAAACGTTTGCAAGGCAACAAAAATGAATCCCAAGAGCTTTCTCTTCGCCTGTAACCGTGGCCTTGTTCTTGTGCTGATGTCAGTCCCACTAGGCATGGGTCTGTGCCAAGGCAATCGCTCTGGCCTGATTGATGGTGTTAATAACTGTCACTGCTGTGTTCCAAAATGAAAGGTCTGGTTTGAAGACTTTCTCTTGACATTTGCACTTCATCAGCCTTTGTTCAGCAGTTCTCCATGTGAGGGAACCATCTATATTGTGTTGCCTCACATAAACTTCAGTGACACTGCAAAATATTTTGCTCCTTTATAAAAATGTGACAGCGGTACTTACGTAGGCAATTTGCTTGCATAGGTCAAATTAAAAGGCAGATTTCTGGAACAGGGTTTAAAGGCAACCCACACGTGGCAAGAATGTTGTGTCCTGGACAGCCTACTTTGAATAATGGTGGAGAGGGGAATAAGTAATGCTGTTGATGACCTACTTGAAATAGTTGAAGTGAGAGACAGAAATCCGGAAAGCATGAGTAAGGATGAGCAGAATTGTTTGAAAATGTAGTATATATATCTCAGAAATGCAAGCGCTGACATTGCTCCCGCAGTCACAAGTGCTGCAGGCGCTCCCCACCAGCATCTGCACAGGCACAGTATGCTTCAGTAGCATTGTGGAAGGCTTTTGAGCAGAACAAAAAGCTCCCAGGACATGGTGACCTCACTGGAAAGCAGCGATGAGGGTCTCTGCTCATTAGAGCAAGCACAGCCTGAACAGAACTTGCACTGGGTATGTTTGGAGGCGGGAAAGGGAAATGGGAAAGACAAAAATATGATCTGATGAACGGGTGAGAAACAGGGGGAGCAAGCTGCCAGCGTAAAACTCAAACTGATTCCGGGCTGAAGTACTCTTAAGCCAGGTTGAGAGTAGGCTGTCACAAAGCAACTGCAGGATTACGTGGAGCCGGTTGATTAATTAGTATTGCAGGTCGGAGGAAGACACACTGTCGCTCTCTACGTACCCGACAGTAGATACTGCATTCTTGTGTAAGCAGAAAGTACAAAACACTTTCTTATTGGCTTTTTTTTTAACTCTAGGTGCGTGATATTCTAGTTGTGTTAGAGCTGCATGCCATCAGAAAGCAACAGCTTTTTTTTTCACTGTAGTGAAGTATTGCACAACTGCCCCTGCTCTTGATTTACTTTTACTCCTCTACCTGTGTGAGGCTTTTGATACACTGTTCCAGTTACGTGTAATTCATCTTTCATAAATATTCCAAATCTCTGAACTGTGTTTTTCTGTGCTTTGCAGAAACATGTTTTATGTGTATTCATGAAATCGCTGAACAAAAAGCACACAAAGCAGAAATGACAATTTATGGGTGCTTTAATTTTTATTTGTGGTCTTCTCTTGCAGAAGACTTCCAAAGCTTTTTTCTTTTTAGCAAATATCTTTGTTATTATCTTTTTTAATTTTTGCTGCGTGAAGGAGCCGAGAAAAGCTGTTATTTTTTTCCAGTATAAAGTTATCTTATTATCTGGTTCTTTTTACTCTGCTGCTTAATTTCATGTTCGTTCTTCTCTGGCTTTGCTGGAGTATCAGAGAAGCTAACTGGAGTGGAAGTTGTGGCCCCAGCAAAATCAGCAACTGATTCGCCAGTGACTTAGTGGAACCAGGGCTTCTCGCTGGGTGCTTTTCCAGGCTTAATTGGAAGAGTAGTGAGTGGAGAGCGTGTAGCAGGGAGCAACGGTATCCTAAGATGATGTATGTGTGTGTTTCTGAAAAATAGAGCAAAACAGGTAATGGATAGAGTCTTTACTGAGGCATTTTGAAACTTTTTCAAAAATGAGCCCCCTCCCCATTAATTAAGTGCTAGTCTTTGGAATCCATAAGCCTACACAAAATAATTGCAGCCGTAATAACACATGCAGGAACAAGCAGTCACTAGTATCCATACTTTGAAGCAGAACCAAGCTGAAAGCCGTTTTTAAGAAAGATCTTCAGGTAGAAGATAAAATAGTCTTTTCCCAGGAGTAGAGGAGAGGTTAAATAGCCTCTCTTTAACAGGAACTGAGAGGAAAGAGGCTCGCAGGATTAGGACTTCAGGTGGAAAAAAGTCTGTGAGAGCTCGTGAATCAAACTTGTAGGTGTATAATGTGATTGTAAAAATATCAAACAGAAAGCAGGATGGTTTCATCACAGCTAATTTGTATTCTAATCAAATTTTTCTATCACTGAATTTGAAATATTAGTCATAGGAGCGAGATAGTGTGCGACGAAGTCACACTGCAATTTCTTCCTTAAAGCCCAAGTGCTCTTTTTATATTGTTCACCTGCAAAACAGCAATTTATTTCAATTATCTGCCATAAATAATGCATTACTACTGAGTAAGAGACTATCTACATTTTAATCAACTGTTGCATCCTTTTCTTTGATTGTTGAGGCAGGGAGTGTTAGACACTTGATAGTGGAGTGAAGGAGACCTGACAGCCCTCTGCTCGTGACTTTTCTCTTGCTTTTTGCTATACAGAGTCAGATTTAAATTGGTTTTTTAGTCATTTGTTTCTGATAAGAAATTGCAAGAAGGAAGAAACTTCTGTAAGAGTTGGATGGCTAGCAAGAAGGTAGCAGCTCAGCCCTGAGTCTAGGTGCCTTCACGACTCAGGTGTGCCTTCACGACTGACAGAAACCTCCACGCTCACCAAATGCTGCCTGCACGTACACAAAGCCCCTGTACACATCCACCCAGCGGTACCAACACATCCAAGCTGCTCTGCCACCCCTGGGCTTCCTGCAGCTCGCCCACCATCCCTACCTGGCCAAGCTCTCAAAGACTTGATCCTCTTTTTGCTCTCCAGGGAGCAGTTCCCAGCTAAGAAGCCCGGCTCATTTTGAGGCTCTCCTGTCAGCTTTTCCCAAGCAACCAACTTCTCAGCTTGCTTCACTCTTTATTCTTTATGCGCCAGTAGCCTTTGATTATCTCTCTCATTTAAATATGGTTTCAGTAGGATGGAGTCTAGCTGATGAGTTATTTGTGGCAGAGGCCTTGTATCTGCTGTGCTGAAAATGTTTAGTGCAGCTTTGCCAGACTGGTGAGGGTCTGCGATGGGTTGAGATGTATCAGTGACTATATCTGACTTTTTTCACCTATTGAGGAGATATAGTGGACAAAATGTATGTGTGAAGAATATATATACACATAATATATACCTATATATGCATATATAACTATTTCTATGTACATATATGTGGTTTCTACGCATACTGCAGAGCTACCATAAGTAATCAGACAGTGAAAGCTGGTCCCTGACATGCTGGAGTCCAAGGCCCAGGAAGGTCTGCCGTAGATGTAGATGATGATGGGAGCATGCAGAAGCAGGCCAAGTAGATAATGCCTCTTCTTTTCTTTTAAAGCAGTTTGTAATCCACATCCACTAATAACAAAGGCCTGCCTGTGATTTAAGCAAGATCTGCTTTGATGGAGGCAATTAGCCAATTTTTTTTAAGATTGTCAGGGCTGTGTGTATGTTGCTCTCCTCCTTTCACCAACCAACCCTTCACACATCTGTGGGGTAAAGTGCTTCCCACAGATGCCACAGGTTTTGTGTGTTATGAGATGAATAATAATGGAGCTTTACATGGAGCTATCTTTACTGCCTCTGCTCCAATCCTTTCATATTTCCCCGTGTAGTCTGGTTTGGGCGTTGGGAAGTGCTGCACAGCATTAGGGGGAGGGGGACCAAATGGGCTGGCACAAGTCTGGAGTTGGAGTACAGGGCAGGTTTGAGGCCAGCAGTGACCGGAGGTGGTGGTGTCCATCCTGCAGAGATGTCCCACGCTGCTGAGACAGAAATTGTTGCATTGAGTAGGTCAGAGAAAGATTGTCCTACATCTTAGAGGAGTGAGGACTTCTCTTTGACCTCCTGGTCTGTCTTCATGACAGCATGGATTGGGAGAAAGCTTAGAGAAATAAAGGCATAAAACCAGCCTGAGTGAAAATAAGCTATTTAATTCTATAGTTTGGTCATTGAAATTCTACATAGCTGCAAACTGCTGCATTTGAAACCTGTGAAAGAAAGTGGGGGTATGGCTGTGTGACTGAAAGCATTGCACTGCAGTAAGCAGCGGAAGGGGGGTCAAAAAAGCCAGCACAACGATATTTCTGGCCTGCAAATTGCTCCAGGTGCTAAGGGGAACCTGAAAGTCTCCAGATCCTGTCAAAACAACACTGTAATAATAACAGCTGACGAAGGGCAGGACTTTGAAGCGTATCAGTACGAGGGAAATCTAGAGGGTGTTGTTCCCTCGCTGTCTGGGTACTTCTCGAGTCTCAAAGCTGGTTATAAACAAAGGCTGGAAAGCTTTTAGTACCAAGAAGTGTTGCTTTGGAGGTATTAGTGGTATCCATAGTATTATTATTGGGACTAAGTTTGCCCTGCATTATGCTTACAAGCTGCTGAAGTCAAACGGAAGTAAGCCGTGACATCACAGAAGGTAACGTGGCGGGAGCTGCAGCCTGGGCAGCGACAGCTAAGAGTGCCCGAATTCGCCTCTTCATGGTGCTGTGTTTGCTTCAGCATCTTTTCTACCCTTGTTTCTGCCAAGGGAAAAAAAAAAAATGAAAAGGCACTGTGTCAGTGGAGCAAAAAAAAAAAATGCAGATGTCAGGAGAGACATTGGTAATATCCATTTGTAGCGTGCCGTACAGAGATTACATTTATAGCTTTGCATTATGAAGTTTAGGCCGCAGAGAGAGACGCAAACAGAATGATAGAGAGCACCATTTTATGCGGTATGTTACTCTGACAATAACAATCACATTTACAAACAAATTAGCTAAAAATGTCTGAAGGACATTCAGCTTTTACAAACTGGGCCTCATCTCCTGCTGATAGATTCCTTTGGGATGGGTATGGCATGCAAAATGATACACTGCCCTGGAGAATAAATTTATGAAGTTTAGCAATGTAGGTCACATTGCAGGAAAATCATAAATGTCTTAACATCACTCAGTAGCCATTCAATCAACTGCTCAAAGCAAAACGGGAAACTGAACAGCGTGTAGCTGTCTCTGGTGAGAACTTGGGAAAGTCATGATATGATATAAAACCCTTTAGGTTCTCCATCCATATGTATTTCTTTTCTCTTCTATTTTTCTTGCCAGTTCAGAGTTACATTTCTGTGTCCATATCAATAGTGACAAAAAAAACAACGTGGTTTTTGCTATTACTGTCATGAACTATAGGAGTGTGTTGGGTGGTTCGTGAAAGGTATGCCAGAAATTTAGGGAATCAGGAGAGGTCGAATGGTTGAAACTTGGTCTAAGTAGCCTAGTCATAACGAACTGATTTCATTGTGAAATGACTTTTGTATGCTGCCATCCAGAAGGATTTATAACTTCTGCTGTTTCCTTCAGTCTTTTTTGATTTTGTTTGAAGGAATAAAGAAAAGAAGACATTTTAAAGGATGTTTCTAGATTTAGCACTGTCTAGCTATTCGTGTTGCCTTCTAGATCTAGAAATTGCTAAGAGCCTGAGATCCAGAAATTTAGAACTTTGCTAGAGATGTCAAGAGCCTTTCTGAAGAGATCTACCGTGTTGGTAGCTCTGAGGCCTTTCTAGATCCAGAACTTTCTGGAGCTGGGTGGGGGCCATCCATAGCTTCTGGAGCTTGTCTGGAGACTCACTAGATCTTTTTCCTGGGAGGGTTTCGAAGCCTTTTAGAGCTTTTCCTCAGAGCCTACCTGGTACTTCTCTGGAGCCCTTCTGGAGCCCTTTCTAGCTTGGCAGGCTTTTCTAGATCCAGCACCCATATGGGCCCTTTCTGAATACAGAGCTCTCCAGGGACCCCTTCTAGGGCCTCCTGCACGTCCCCATCCCCCACCCCTATTTTTTGTTCAATTTGCAAAGGTTTTGTAGAGCTTTCCTGGGCCCTTCTAGGTCTGGAGCCTTTCTATGCCTTTCTAGATCTAGAGCTCAGCTGCTGAAAATCAAAAACTTTATTTAGCTATCTGATTAGGAACCTGTTGGAAACCTAATTTCAGGTGCACTTTTCAAGTCTTTGTCTAGAGCCTTTTCGGAAGGCAAAAAGAACAAGCGCCTCTCCTTTTACATCCAGGTTGTATCCATCCCAGGCTTGAGATACTTTATTTAGTTGAGTGGTATTGCTTGAATTTTGCTTGAAAATACATTGGTCCTAAACTTTATCCTTGCAAGCTTTTCTGGCACGGTCTGATAATGCATATCCAAATGTGCATCACAGCAGTAACCAATGCCCTTAGCTGACAGAAATTTAAAGCAGAGTGGCTGCTGACAGTCTCAGACTGGAATCAAACACTCTCCAGAGCATTTTCTTGTGCGTATCTAATCAGTGTGAATACTCACATAGAAGGATTGCTGCGTGGAAGGCTGTTGTCTTGTTTGTTCTGCAAAATGCAAGATGCCTAATTTTTTTTATTAGCTATTAGAAGTCTAACAGCAGTATGTGTTTGCTTTTAATGCAGCATGACGGTTAGATTACCTTCATTTTGCTCAGTTGAAATATCTATTGTGCAAATACTTGTGAAAAAATAGTTGCAGAAAATCATGTCATGATAAAAATTAATCTCAGGGCTAATTTCTGAAAAAGTAAGGACTCAAATTACTTCAGTTGCTTTTTCTGCCAGGAATTTTTTATATCCATGTGAAAAAATATGTATAATTTAATGATAAAAGTCAAACTTTTCCATAGTTGTTTTGCTTTAACTCTATGCTACAATTTAGCAAAAAAAAATTCATTCACTCTTAAAATGGGTTAAAAAAAGCTATTACTATTGAATTGTGGATAGTTGTAGGAATTTGCCGTGGAAGATGCCCTGTCATAAACATGAGTTGCAGGATATCTGTTTTTCCTATCCTTCTTTCTTTCCCTTGCAGAAGTTGTGTTTGTGAGTTTAATAGTGTAACTCTTGAGGGAAAACTTAAATCACAGAAGTGAATTTGTATTTTCGTGTGAAAGCTGTGGAGTTAGCATTTGTTCTGATCCTTGCAGGAATGTGTTCTGCAGCCCTGATCCGGCTGAGGAGCAGCTGTGGCTCCCGCACACCCGACTGGCAACCTCCTGGCAGCAGCTCCTCATCCTTCACTTCCCCTGGTCTCTCTTTCTGCCCAGCCCTGAGTCAAAGGAGCGCTGCCCTGAGAAGCAGTGCCATTGTCAGAGGTCGTGATCCTGGAGAGACAGACAGTTTCCTGGGCACAAATCTGTAGGAAGTTTTAATTTCGAGAATTTAATTTACATTTTAATTCTGAGTTTGACTCAGGATTCAGGGCAGAGTCAGGGTATTTGAGTGATGTATCCACAGCAGCTGGTGTTGCTCAAAGGCAGGGCTTTCATTTTCTTCATTTTTTTTCAGTTTTGGAAATTTCTTTTCTATGTATCCTCTCCTCTCAGTTTTCAGGCCAGATGCTTTTATGAACCTCAGTAGTTATTGGAAGCAAAAGACACCATAACGTACTAGCTCCAGCCTCTCACTGCTCTCAAACAACTTTTAATTACTGTGTCAACTAAAGCTTTTCAAGATCTTCCTCCCACCTTTTCTGCATTGGCAGCACACTGGCTTTCTGCATCCAGAACTTCTGAGCCCAAAATGGAAAGATGAGGCCAAAACTAGTGAGAGATTTATTAAGATTTATGCAACTACACTTTTCTGCTGCCTCATCTGACAAGCGTGGGACCTGGAAGTGTGAGTTAGAAAGAGAGATAAAATGGAAACAGCCCTGTTGTTAGCTAGATTTCCACCTAGTCCCGCTCCCTCCTTTTGGCCATGTAAATTAACTGCAACAGTATGTTTGGAGGACATCTATTCCCACTCCAGCACTGGAAACGCGTTTGGGTTAGATTCAAATTCGTGGTCTATTTTGAGATATTTTAATTGAAGAGTCTATGATTCCTCCTCTCAGAGGTATCAGCCTGCTCAAAATACTTTGTAAATTCCTGCTGGGTATTTAACAAAGTATTTCTTTCATAGTCTGTATAAACCACAGGTACCATGTTTAAACAGACTTAAATGGCTTAGGAATCTAAGTTTCATTGATTTTCATAGTCAATGGGCTTATGTGATTCTGGATAATAGTCCCTCTATTGTTAAATAAAGATGATGTGAAACCTGTCCCCGTAGAAATCAACTTTTCCTATCGATTTAGTAAACCCAGCATTCCTCATACGGTCCTTGAAGTGGTGAAGCAGAAAAAAAAAATAATAAAAAAGAAATTATGAAACAAGAAGAGAGCTGGAAAGCAAGAGCATAGCAAATCTTGCGGCAAGTGAAGCAAAGACAAGCAGTGCAAACTGTTGGAGTGATGCCTTGCCTTCCCGTTCCTGTGCTGAGTCCCTCATCCACTGGAAAAAATTGACAGCAAAGACAGGTTGGTGGGGAGACTGCCCGAGCCGTGGTCCCGGAGAACTGGTGGCCTCAGACCTCTCAGCTGCGTCTCTAAATGTGCCACAGCTGCTTTCCCAGCCCAGGGTAGAAAACAGCAGTCGTTAGGCTGCAAAACTCATTTATTTGGGTTTTTCACTGGGGAACAATAAACGCAGAGAGAGCACGATGTTTGTGAAGTTTAGAGCAGGGACTGCTACAGCTGAACTGTATAATTCTGAATTTTATGATATGCAGCATGAGAAGCAAAGGCTCCTCCAGCGTGCGAGGAGGCTGCAATCCCACCACGGGGAAGGGTTCCCCAGTGTCAGACCGCAGGAGCTGAATTGTGTCGCTGTGCGCCATTAAGAAACAAGCTGAGGTCCTGACAGTGTCAGTGTCAACAAAAGAAAGAGCCCAGAAGTGAGAGCAAACTGACAGAAAATGATGAAAAAATATCCGTGGTTGTCAACTGTGAGAAAATAGAGAGAAATCTATGTAGTGAGACATTCTGGAAAAAGTTCAGGGAAGCAGAACTGGTCTCCTTCAGCCTTATAAACTATGTCCTCGCTCCTGACAGCCCGCCTGCGCGAGTCCTTCCTTGGAGCCGTTGCTCTCGCAGAAGGAAGGAGGAAGCAGGGTTTGGGTGGGAAGAGAAAAACGCTATTTAGAAGGACGTTGTGGTGAGTAAAAGGGTTTGGCCTGGAAACAACAGCTGAAGTGAGTGTAAATAAGGGGAGATTTAAAAAGGAAGTTAGCAGCAAAAGAGAAATATGGAGGAGGCTACGATCAGGTCTGCAAATGCATATCGTCGAGCTGAAAAAAGGCAAAGGTAGCGTGAACAGGAGTGCTCGAAGCTGAGCGGTACAGATAGGAGGTAATCCATCAGTCAGGACTATCAGAAACATTTTGGCATGAATTTCATGCTGCTACATGAAATGGAATCGAAATGCACAAGCAACGCATGGCAGGAAATCAAAGCGATGGTGAAACCTTTTTAGGGATTTATGCAGCTTCTTTTAATCCATGATAAACAAAACTTATCTGGGTGAAATTTACCCCCGCAACCAAACAGTTAAGCTCTTGAAACCTGCGTCTGCAAACAGGGATAAATTTTTCCCTCTTTACTTTTCTTACTTTGATGTGAACGGTAGGATTTGTTTGTTCTGATTTGTTTAAAATAGTACCAAAAACGCCACGGCCATAAAATGTCATGCAAAATGTGCAGAGAGTTTTAGCCATATGGTCAAAACCAAAAGTGAATCAGGATTCTTCATGAACTGACACTTAAATGTGAGTACATGTGCGGGCGTGTATGTTTAAGAAGTATATGAATGCAGGCTCTTCTAGCAGTGCTACTTTGCAAAAAACTCACGTTGTTTATTTAGTAGTAAAGCTTTGCTGTGGGAAAAATACTTAAATATTGCAAAACCAGATAGATAGGTATGTAGGTAGTTATACAAGCACACACATATTTTGCAAGAAAGAAACAAACAGGAAAAATACCATTCGGGTCTGAAAGCTATTTAACTGCCTAAATTTAGATCTCCAAGCGAAAATTCATTTAAACTGAAGCCACCTTAGTGCACTTTGTGTTTTCCAGAACACTTGACATGAAAAAATGTATTAGAAAGCCAGACCAGGAGGTGTTAGTTTGCACTTCTCAAACTAGAAATTGATTATTAGATATAGTTGGAGCCTTTATGTTGACAGTGAAATGCTGAATTCCCAGAAAAGTTGGCATGTTAATACTTATATGCAAAAGGTCTCATCAGCTCAAGGGCTCACTTGTTTTAGCAGCGCTTTCCATTGCATATACTCGGTCTCCAGTGAACCAAAGCAGAACTGGCACCTGAAAATTTCAGTCTGTGAAGAACGTGAGGTACTAACTGCTGCTGAACAAGCCTCGTCTGTTTGTTTATAATGGGATAATTGGCAATGACATTTCTGTACACTGCTCAAAGAGAAGAACCCATCAAATATAAGAAAAAACACTTGCAGTTGGCCCAATTTTGAGTTATAAGAAAAATATGCATAAATGGGAGAGGACTTCTTACAGCGACTTGTGAAGTACTGCTTCAAATTAAAAAGTATCCTAACTGTTTTAATATTCTAATCCTGACTGAGGTTTTGTCTGGAAAAACTTTTTAATAGGCACAGTCATATCTGATAAGAATTGAAGAGCTTCTCTGTAATATGTTTATTGGCTCTGAATGAAGCACAACTGATGGTTTGGTCGCAGAAACCTGCCAGAGGGCAGCTTGCTGTAAAAGAAAAGAAACAACCGGTGACTTTTCAAGGTGACAGTGAACCTAAGGGTGCAGTTACACTTCGGCTTAAGCTGATTTAAGTGATTAGTTTTTAGCCAGCAGACTGTCCTGAACCTGCTCTCTGTAGGAGCACACAAACATTGGCCTTGCTGCTGGGGGCTGCACTGGGAGAAGGAATGGGGTGGGATGCAGCAGCCCCAGCTTCCACCAGTTTAAGATACCTTGAAGTCTCATCCTGACAAGAACAGTGCAGATGTTTTTCTAAATCTGTGACATTCTTCTTCAGATTAGGAATCCTCAGGGGTTTGTGTTTGTTTGGTTTTTCATTGGCCTATTTCATCTTTTTTCCCCTCCAGTTTTACTAGCATGAGCATGTAGTGAGCAGCAGCTGGGTTTTGTGCTGCAGTCTCCAGACAGGTACATGCTAGCTTTAATATTTCACCTGGGATGAAACCATTAATACATCCGTGACTGCTTTGAACCCAGGAAGGAGAGGCTGTATCTGTGAGCTCTGCAGAGCAGAGAGCTAGGCAAAGGTTCTGCTGCAGTCACCAAAACTGTTTAGATGTTCCCAACTAAACTGTAATTTATTTTTACCATAATGCAGCTAGATTTACAGATGTGATTAGCATGAAAGCAAATGTGCTTGCAGTTAACAGCTGTTAAGACCAAGCTTTAGGTACACTGCTGCAAGTGAAATGGACAGTTGCATGGAAGTTTATTCCACACCAGTAAGCCAAATCAGCCTCAAATAAACCAGAGAAAAAGGTTTTTTGGCCCAAACCAATCCCCGTTTATCTGCAAGACACCAGGCATACCAACACAGTGGGAGGAAATCAAATTATTCACTGGGCAAAGGCAGCGTGGCTGGTCCACAAATGAAAACCAGCTATTAAGACATGGCAGGTGCTGTGCAGAGTCATAGTTTCAGCCCAAAGTTTTTATCACTAATAATCTAGTTACGGTTAATCAAAGGTTATTTTTACAGCAGAGCAATCTGTGAAAGAGGCCGTTAAAGTTGAAGGTATCTGTTTCCCGTTAAAAAGAACCCATTTACTTTGATAGAGCAATCAAGTGTCCTGCAGTAAGGGTACATTGCAAATATGGTTTTTTTCAAATTTCCTGAAGATGGCCTTGTAGAGATTTTTATGCTAACTAAAGATGTCCCAGTTGAAGCATGAGCTAATAACAGTGTGTAAACCAGCCCCAGTGCAGCGGGTGGAAGCCAGGCAGTCTCACACACGCCCAGAAATCAGCGCCTTTATGGGAGGAATCTGTTTCCAACTGTTTCACCACATTTATCATCGTTTGGAAGGACTCTACCACCTGGTTCAGAAGAGATCTTGAACCCAACAGCATTAGCCATCATGCCAGTTATTACGCTGTCTAGTAAAATGTACTGGGCACAAGGAGGAATTCGATTTCTCCGTGAGCCTTCATAATTGTGTGGTGCACCACATAGCCACGCAGGGCAAGACATGGTAACCGCAAAGCCCTCACTTTATTAAAACGTCAGTTATCAAACCAGTAATGTACTTCTGGAAATCAGATTATTCAGGAGATGTTGATGCTTGAGAAGGGGAGAGACTTGGCCTCCAGCCTGGTTCCTCAGCTGACCCCAGGTGGCCAGGTGGCTTGCGATGGCCACACGCTCCACCATATGGTATTCCTCAGTGCTGAGCATTGTGTTAGCATCTGCCATCTCCAAATTCATAGGTCTTTTAATTAGCACAGTGGAAAAATGAGCAAAAACAACAACAAAATCAGTAAATTAAATAATAAAAACTTCTGTGACTTATAAAGCATATAAAACCATTACATTTTAGCCTGGTGTTTATTCTCTTCTGATGATTGAAATATTTAGTCCAGAAAAATTCCACTCAGGTAAAAGCAGCATCTCGTCACAAAGGATAGCAAACAAAGCATCCTGAGACGGACAAAAATAGGCTGTCTTGCAGTCTCAGTGGCTCAGTTCTTCTCTGACCTTTCCACAGACGAGCTGCAGTCCAGACCCTCCACTGGCTGGGGAGAAGGACCAGGCTACTCTGTTTTTCTTTCCCAGTTCAGCGATGCTGCCCTGCCTGTTGAGTTTTCTCAAGAGGAATCTGAAGCTCTGGCCAGTATGTGCTACAATCAGCAGCCTGCATACTGATTGTATTTCAGGTTGACAGGCTGCCCCAGCTCTATCTGGGAGCATGTTTAATTCCTCCAGATCCTGATGCAACAGGTATCAGACTAGTCAGGTCATCCTTCTAGCATTTTCTCTGGCGTGGTTTGGAAACTTTGCTTGGTTTACACTCTTACACACATGGGAAAAGGCAAAAAGCTAGCCTTAAATATGAAGAATTTACTTAATTCGTGACTTGAAATACTGAATTCACAAAACAAAATCATTATAGGTAATTATGGCTTGGCTATTGTATCAAGTGAAGTGTGATATATTGGTGTATTATTATGTTACAAAGAATTAGCAAGCTTATATTTCCTGTGGCATATAAGTCTTATTAACATTTCTTGCTTAGTAAATAAATTGTGGAAATGTGTTGTACTCTTCCAGTATGTCATTTTCCTTTTGTACTAACTGTCAATTAAAATGTTAGGACATTGACAACTGCTAACTATTTTTCACTCTGCAAGTGTTGACTACAACCTTGAAACAATAACATTCAAACCTGGAAAATTTTCTGGCTGATGTGGTATGACATGAAGTGTGTGTTTTTATTTGCATGACTGCATAGGTATAATAAAGTTCGCACCTTAATGGACTTGTGCAAATACCTTTGCACAAGTATGAAATTACTTTTCAAATCAAGTTTTGTTCCACACTGGACATGGACCTCAGAAAAGGGGATGCTTGTTGAAACTTCTTCTGCCAAACCCAGTTAAAGGTACATACTAGAGAAGCAGTGCTGGATGAATCCACCAAGTGCCTTGATGACATGGTGAACAGAGATGGTTGAATGAATCTGCCTTACTGTCTTAATAATTCTTTTTTGTTGTTTTTTCCCCTGCCTTCCCCTTAATTTTCTTTTCCAGGTGCGGTTAGAGTGGCCAACAGACCTCACAGTGAACCCTCTAGACAATTCATTGTATGTCCTGGACAACAACATTGTCCTGCAGATCTCTGAGAACAGGCGTGTTCGAATTATTGCTGGGCGCCCCATTCACTGCCAGGTGCCAGGCATCGACCACTTCATCATCAGCAAGGTGGCCATCCATTCTACCCTGGAGTCAGCCAGGGCGATCGCTGTGTCTCACAGCGGGATACTCTACATTGCAGAGACAGATGAAAGAAAGATTAACCGCATACAGCAGGTCACGACCAATGGTGAGATCTCTATAATCGCCGGAGCTCCATCAGATTGTGACTGCAAGATTGATCCTAATTGTGACTGTTTTTCAGGTAAGGCGATGCTTGCTAATTATTTCCTGTCTCTTATCTGTTGAGATCCCCTGGTGCAGCTGCAAGTTAGCAGAGTAACAAGGGGAAGGAGAGAGGAGCAATGATTCCCTTTCCTTGGAAAGATGAAAACCTTACCAGCAGCTCTTTGTGGATTTAATCCATTGGATTTAGAGATGTGAGTCTTCCAGTTGGCACTGGAGGAACCTCAAGGTGGTCTTAGCTTTTCCTCTTTTGACACAGAGATTACACACAGTTCAAAATTAGCTCCAAGTCTGCCTTTCTGTGCTAACTGTTTTGCCCATGTTGAAGATGGTACCAGCCCCAGTGCAGATTGCACTTAGATGCTACGCAATCAGGCAGCCCTTCTCACCAAAAAGAGTACCAAGGTGTTTCCCATGCAATGAAAAGCACTAGCTTATGCCTTCCCATCACCTATGTCGTGCTGCACAATCAGCAAAATGCTGCAAACACATAATGTTCAGGATTTCTTCTTCTTTGTGTGTTTTAAACTGGAACAGCAAGTGCCAGGCCCGCACTGCAGCACTGGACATTTTCAGCAACACAGCTCTTCTCCCCCGCATGCACCAAAAGAAATTGTGGCTTTTTTTTTTTTCATAAAAACATATTTCATAATGGGACAAAGGACAGCATTCCCATGTACAGAGGTGTGCAGTGTGTTGTCATATTGTCATCTCAAAGAACCACTGTGTTCAGCTCCGTAATGTCATCATAATTCTTAAGCCTCCCATTCCAAGTAAAAGGTTAATTACTGACAAGAAAACATTAACTATGTCAAGAATGGAGCGGAAAAAAATGTAAATGGTCTTCCAGAGAAGGTGGGTTGCTGACCCAGCATTGTAATGATAATCAAAGCTTCGTGTGCCGTGCCAAGTGCTGCCAGCTGCAGTTACAGCTATGGCAGACCAGAGCTGAAAAGGATCCGCTTCAGGGTTCCTGTCGAGGGAAGCTGCCCTCTGTGCTGAAAATTAAAAACGGTGGCAAATCTAATGATTGTGCCAGGGCTGGGTTGTTGCAGGGTCAGGAGACCAGCTAATTTCTCCATCTCCAAGGAAGCATAGGGTATGCTCATAATCTCCACCAAATTTAATTTCTCAGTCAGGAGAAGGGGAGCAATACAAACAGTAATGTGTTTTTCTCTAAGAGGGAGGTTTAATATGCTTTCTTGCTAGTTACAGAAAATCCTGCTCATGTGAAGTCACTTTGATATGCATATACCACCCATGATAATGCAGATATCCTTCTTAAACCTTGAAATACACAAACCAAGTAAATTATCAAGTGATACTGGAAGGGGTGGTTTCTCAAGGCCCTTTTTGACCATTGTTCTTGTTTTGTTTTCCTGTAGTGTTGAGGTTTTAATAAGTATAAACAAATCTTTGCTTCCGTGTCACTTTAGCTGAATTTCTGGGTTTTATTTTCTCTTTGTTTTATTTATAATACAATTCTACTTTAACTACATGTCAACAGACCAATAATAGGGAATTAAACTTCAGGTGTCATTGTTTTTTTTTCTTTCACAATTTTGCCGTTAATGCTTTCCTGAGCAGCAGGGTTTTGGCCTTAGCAAAAATGGTGTAAATTAGATAATTTATATTCTTGTTTGTCTTCACTGAGACTGATTTTGAATTGCACCAACCTTAGATAATATGGATTTAATTAGTTGGAAGAAGATGCTGTTTTATTGACCTGTAAATGATACTGAGGAGAAGCAGCGTGTCAGGCTATGGGGATCAGCTTAAATACAACATTACAGATTACTAAAATCACCATTTCTCCTCCAGGTGATGGTGGATATGCCAAAGATGCAAAGCTGAAAGCACCTTCTTCTCTAGCAGTCTCTCCTGATGACACGCTGTACATAGCAGACCTTGGCAATGTTCGCATCCGTGCAGTCAGCCGAAACAAGGCTCACCTCAGCGACACGAATATGTATGAGATTGCGTCGCCAGCGGACCAAGAACTGTATCAGTTCACCATCAACGGCACCCACCTGCACACGCTGAACCTCATAACGAGGGACTACGTTTACAATTTCACCTACAGCGGGGAAGGGGATATTGGCACCATCACCAGCAGCAACGGGAACTCGGTTCACATCCGCAGAGACACCAGTGGGCTGCCCCTCTGGGTCGTGGTACCAGGGGGTCAGGTGTACTGGCTGACAATAAGCAGCAATGGCGTTCTGAAAAGAGTTTATGCCCAAGGCTACAACCTGGCTCTGATGACATATCCTGGAAATACAGGCCTTTTAGCAACTAAAAGTGACGAAAATGGATGGACAACTGTGTATGAGTAAGTCCATGACATTAAATGCCTCATGTAAAGAACTCTATTTTAAATGAACATTGAAATTTTTTTAGTCGATTCTACTAACTTAAAGACACCCTGCTACTAACACTGCATGAGAAAGGACAAGTAGTGCTGTTGCACAAGCTTTTACAACAAAACGCTACCAATTCTTAAGTGCCAACGTCTGTCATATGTAAATGCTCTGTACGTAGTGCCCATTAAGTGTAGCAGAGGCTGCCTGAAATTATACTTCATTTGCACTTTATTATTGTGAATCGTTCTCTAAATGAAAATACGATTTTGGAATTTTTTGTAACTAAAGAAGTAGAGACAAGTTGTGATGTGAATCAGGAATTTGCAAAATTAGCGTACTCATCACAACAGGGAGTGTTGCAAAGGAAATTATTGTGAATCCCAGTAGAAGGACTATTCAGAGACAGGAGTGGACTTGTCTCTCAGCAGGGGAAGAGGACGTATAATAACAAAGGATATGTAATAGCAAAAGGCTGTAGGAATGGCTTTGTGAGCAAGATGTTCGGGAGATCTTTGACAGGACTTCTAAAGAGAAAGACAAGACAGTTAAAGATGCAGTCAGAACATCCCAGTCTGGTCCCAGAGAGAGAACAACCCAAGAGGAAGTTCATTTGTGATTTATAAAGAGATGTGATGCATGAGGATTTCTCATTATTTATAATTAATTGTCATAATCCCTGTTTGAGGATGTGACAAGTGATGGATGGAAGTCATATGTTAGCATTGCAGTATTAGTTCGGAGGCTTTGAGCAGGATAATAATGCCTGCTTTCTGTGCCACATAGGAGTTCATGGTCTAAAAGCCATCCAGGTGAGATACAAACAGAAACCACATTGAGGAGAATTAAGTTACTGCGTAAATCACCTGGAGAGGTGGTTGAGTCACCATCATTACAGATTTTTAGAATTATATTTTCTTAAAATTGAAGTAGCATAAAAGCCAAGAAAACTGCTCCCTAGAGCATGAGATTTTTTTTTATTCAAGGGGATGTTTTTCCACCCTGCCTTCTATTATTCTGCCAAAGACTAAATTGATAGGGTGGACATAAGTATAAACCATTAGAGAGGGACATTTTTTACAATATGCAGGAAAACCAAGCCATAGAGGGCCATACAGGGCCTTCCTGGTTCGGTTCTCATTATCAGGCATCTACTGATATAAATTTAATTTATCTTGCAAGAAGACAAAGCTCATTGTTGTCCTCGTGCTTTTTAAATACTGATCTGAGTGTTACCTTATATAAACAGAAATTATTTTAAAAATATGCTTCTTTGCAGTAATTTCAACAGTGAGAGTGATCCATTTAAGTCCCTACTTGAGGGTCCCACCAATCCAGACCATGGGCCATTGATACTTTTAAAAACCTTTTACAGTAGCTCCAAGTCATGCCTATTGCTTCTTAAAATGCTGAACACCATGTGTTGTTGCAGGACCTTGGTTTTTAGAGGAGATTATTTTTAGTCCTGTGCTTCTCAATCTCGGTAGTCTTCCTCTGTCCCGTTGGCACTGAGTGTAAACCAGTTCACACAATTATTGCTTGTTCCTGTTGTCTTCTGGCAGGTTGTTTGTTAAAGAATGACTGAAGCTCAGTAAGTTCTTTTAATGGACTTGCATGTGCCTCCCATTGTATGTTAGACAGATTTCTTCACAGAGAACTATCTGTGCCTTGGAAGGATGGATATAGTCTACATGATTAACAGAAATAAATTTTGCTAAATTAAACAGTTTTTCATATTTTCACAATTTTAGCTGCAGGCTAGGTAACACTGTCCTCGCTGATGCTTCAGGTTGTCCAGGCTTTGCATGTCCGTGCACTTCTGCCAGTCTACATCAGTCAGCAGGAATTAACAGAATTACAATTGTTAGAATTGCAAAAACAGCAGCAGAATTAAATAATTAAGTCATGTCATTAATATCTATGTTGAGTCCACTATTTTAAGTCATCTTTATAAACCACAACAAATTCCTGAATGGCTGACACACAGAATGTCACCCGATCTGCTGCGGTCAGCGGGACAGTTGACTGTGATCAGCGCTGTGCTGAGATGTGCTTTCAGGAGGTGCTGCTCGCCCTCTGCCATACATGGGTCATGGGGTGTGATGGTCCTTACTCATCCTTTAGCCAGACATTATTTTCCAGGCAGGTCACGTTCTGAACGGACACCCGATTTCAGTTTTAAAATTAGATTTTTTGAAAGGGTTACTTACATGTGAATTGCTTCTGTGTCCTATATGACCATAGTGTCAGAGCTAAGAGAATTATCAGATAGGCAACTTTCAAATTGTGTGGAATCATCTCCTCTGCTTAAGCTAGATTTGCGTTCACATCCAAAAGTTCAACCCGTGGCACTGTCAAGCTGAAAGTGGGATGAGTTTGTTTAACAACACGTATCACACGTACTTGGGAATATGAGCAAAGATAATGAACTGTTCAGAACATCTACCTATATGTCAGCTTCACTCACAGAGGGAAATTATTAAGAGACAGAAAACCACCTACAAAAGTACTTGTCATCTATCTACTCTAATCTGATGGAATGAAAGTACTGAAAGAGCTCTTGCATAAAATTATAGCTAATGTACAATTTTCAGTCATCTAGATTTTTTTAATATTGTGTCATTAAAGCGGTAAAAGGGGAGGGAGAGCACTGGGCCTCTATTAAATCAAGGACAAGAAAACACCTGCAAGAAACAACTGTCTCTGAAAAAATTAATTAGACCACTTTCCCTTTGAAATGATAAAACTCTTAACTGTGCTAGGCATAGAAATGCAAATGGATTGTGAAGCTATATCCCCAAGTGTGCATTTGGAATATTGGTGAGCGCTTCCTCATGTGAGTACTGAAATCAATGCAATTATTTGCATGATTAAATGGTCACCAACATGATTAACAGTGGCATAACTGGGCCTCAAATTAACATTAAGAAATATGTCATGATTCTGCCCCTATTAGTATGGGTAGAACATTGCTCTGCAGGAACTGAGTCCCAGCGCGCTACTATTCATCATCTGAAAGGTGGCAGAACCTGTCCTCGGAGGGCTGGGTTTCTTGGAGCAATCTGGAATAAAAGCCTCCTTTAGATGGTCACACTGTGGAATCATTACTGAGACACTAATCTGCATGTTCTCCTTGAAGTCAGTGGGAGCATCTACATGAGTAAGAGCCCATGGGCACGTGCTCTCGTCTCATTGTAATTCCGTACTGTACCTGGCCGGCCGGTAACAGTTATCCCGTTTTCAGCTACACGGGGAGCTTTGTATCTCATCATCAGGACTATCAGCAGCAAAACTGGATCCCTAGCAGAGATGGATCCCCAGTCTTGCGCACAAGTACATTCCAATAAACTGGCTTAAACCGCCATAAAAATGCATGATTTGGGGATTTTTCCATGGTGTGGTGGACAATCCAAATAACCTGGCAAACTGTCATATCTGTTTGATGAAGCAGTAGATTAAATATAACTGCCCAGTGTTCATGGAGTTTTCTAATGATGAAACGTAGTGATCTGAGTCATTTTTAATCGCTGGGTGTGGCACTCGGTCAGTTTGCACAGAAGCGGCACGAGAGTGGAATGTAAATAAGTCACATGATGTATGTGAGGGCAGCAGGAGGTGAAAGAGAAAGAGATTATATTGTATTTAACATTTGATTAATTTATCTGTCAAAAAACAGAAGATGGTCACTAGTTCATTCTCCAATGTTTCATTTGAGAAGAAGAGCTGCTCTATTTTTCTTTTTTATATTAGGAGGAAGAAAAAATTACTGATTTTTTCACCAACACTTCTTGTGACATATAGATTTTGTCTGACTAATTATGGGGAAATAAAGACCCTAAGGAAATGATGCCAACTCATTAAAGTGAAGGACATAGCCAGATCGTCTGCTGATGTGAATTGGAAGAGCTCCACTGAAGGCAGCAGAATTTTACCGGTTGATATACCAGCTGAGGATGTGTTTTGTGAATGAGGGGAGACAGTTAATAAAACATGAACACTTAATTATGCTTTCCTACCTGCACAAAAAGGCTTCTGTTTTATGAACATGAGTTGGTTTTACTCATGCAAATAGATCTGCAGAATCAGTGAGGTGTCCTGGATGAATAAAAAGGTGTTAGCATCAGTAAGATTTCTAAGATGGGAGGCATTAATATGAAACAATGTTAAGCACCAAGCAATGTTCTGCATTGTTTTCTGTGTGAACCATCAGAAAATCTGTGGAACTGAAAAGACCTGTTAGAAACACTGCTTCAGAGCTTTTGAATTAATTATTGACTTTTTCATAACATGGCCCGACTCACATAAAGTACCTTAAATGAAAAGAATTTCTTTAGCACTGATGAAATTTAGGTGAACTCGAATGTGGTGCTCCAGATTCTGGTGCTGTTACTTGTGATGAGAAGTTCCTGCTGATTTGAGTAGGCCCATGGGAAACGTAACACAAGGGTGAAAACTATGCTGGCAACTTAATCACTGCAGATTTCAATCTAATTTTATTGCTGTTGTTACACTTTAGGTCCCTTTTTTAAATTCACCATTCATATTATGTACATCACACATCGGCAACAAAAGGCAGTTTTTTGGGTGTTGCAGACTCTGACAATTGGTTTTATTTAAACTTACGGGTAAGAAAAGGCCTTTCTGGGGGTGCGTTGGTTGCCTGAATGCCGAGTGACCTCCAGTGGCCTCCCTCTATCACATCCCAGCAGGTTAAACCCTGACGATCTGCACGCGGAAGCTGAATAATATAGGTAGCATCCCATACTATTCCCAGTTGTATTTCTTGCAGCACCACTGAAAACACATCTAAGCAGGAATTCAGATTAGAGAATGAATGCATTTTGAGTGAATAAGTGGGCGAATTCTTACCTTTTTACTTATTGCACAGTGTTTACAATGCTTCTTACTTTTTCCCCTATTTTTTTTTCTTCTAGGTGTATCTACAAGATGATAGTGATGTATTTTCATGACTGTTTAACATCATGTCTTGCAGATATGACTCTGATGGCCATCTGACCAACGCAACCTTCCCGACCGGGGAAGTCAGCAGTTTCCACAGCGATGTTGAAAAACTGACGCGAGTGGAACTTGACACTTCAAACAGAGAGAATGTGATCACAGCCACAAACTTCTCAGCTACCTCTACAATATATACCTTAAAACAAGGTAAGTAAAGGATTTATTTCTTCCCTAATCATTACATTTGAAACCCTAGACATTATTGCATTCTTAACCATTTGCCAAAAAAAAAAAGACATTAGAATTAGTTCATTTGTTTCTTCCTTGCTTCAGTACAAATAGCTAGATACTACTTATAATTCTCCTGGGGTACCAATTAGAAACAAACCACAAGTGAGTTTTTTTCTCCTAAAAGAGTCCCATGGATAGATTATAGTTATTGAAATCTCCAATGTCTCCAGGCTTTATGTGCCACTTTCTGCTTCGGTATCTGGGGGACTTACACTGACCTATAATACACTGAGCTTTGTTATTCTGAGAAGTACTGCGCAGAAGAATGACCCTCTCCACTGATGTTTTAGCATTGAAATGCCTTGTTTGGCCAATGCTGTGAGTCCTTTCTGGTAGTGCTGTGTCCTGGTGACAGCGCTTGTAGGAAGGAGGAAGGCCAGCCCACCTCTGCTGGTGACTGCCCTGCAGATGAGATTTTGACTCAATCCCTGTAGACACCACAGTATTTTCCTGGCAATATCATCTCTCAAGAAGAATTTACTCCCTGCCTAATGGAAGTGCCCCAGTGTCCTTCCGATTTTGCAGATCCATCACCCAAGTTCTGGTTTTGTATAGTTTAATCAATCTGGGATTTTTCTCCTTGTGGATTTTTTCTCCTTGTAGATTTTTTTTTGTTGTGAGTGGATTGTTCAGGCTTTGAGAGAGCAGGTGCTGGGAAATAATTCTATGATTTTCTTCCAGGTCTGCTATAGAAAAGCTTCTTAACTCTGAGCAAATCACAGAACTTTTCTTCCTCTGAGCTTTTGAGCTATAAGAAAAAGAATAGGAAGAACTCATCTCACAAGATCTTCACTCATTCCTCTTCACTATTGCATTGCACTGAATAAGTGGAAATAATTATAGTGTTGTATCACATGTTAGGCTTTGTCCAAGTGACCCCATCTGCTCTCTGCATCATCTACTGACTGCCTGGTCGTATGTCTGTACTTAAATCTGAAACTCCTCAAAGTTGATATGTTACCAAATTCTGTCTCAGGAAAGTGGTAGCACACTATGGGCAGTGCCAGAAATGAGCAACTGTGGTTGTTGTTATACCTATCCTATTTATGATTCATATAATTTGCTTATTTCCATATCACGAAGCACGCTGTGAACAGCCGGTCGGGCACGCTATCCTTACATCTGAGTAAAGTCTCTTTTAATGTAATGCCTATTACTGTCATTGTCTGACGTACCCAACTATTTTGCACATATTCATGTCTCAAGAGCTGGACTAGTTACTTCTGTGTGGACCAGCATAACAAAAATGATGCTTTTCATAGTCCCCAGCTGGTATGTATTCAGTTGCGTTTTTAAAGTGAGACTTCCTCTTTGTCTCGTAGCACTGAACATTTAGGCTCATGATCGAGTTGCCCACTGGCAGCTGAGCCACCGTAACCTCCTGCATTCATATCCCTGGCCTGATGAAATGCAAGGCGATGTGGCACAGCTCTGCTTGCAGTGGAGGCATTACAGCGCACGGGCAAGAGAAAGTATGCCTTGGTGTCCTTTCAGTGGAGACCTGCTCTGGCCCCTCCGCGTGCTTCTCACTGTGCCACCCATTCATTTTTCTGCCCACAACCACTTCCCAGTGGATCCCTTGCACCAGGCTTCAGGCTCGTGGCTCTGCCCCAGGGTCCTGCTGCTAACTGGGAAGAGGAGAAGGTTTTAGTATGGTGATACAGGGAAAAGGGATGGAATGGGAGACTAGCCATCATCCTAGATATTTTGAAAACAGTTTTCATGCTTGACCTCAGATACTCATTGCAGTCGCTCAAGCAGTACGCTATTCTGCTAACAGATCCCAACGTGCTAAAATCACCAGAATATCGATGGTCAAAACTCAGCTTATGGGTTGACATACTTTTAAGCTGAAAGCAAAAACTCTCTATTCCTGCTGCAGGAAACCTTCACAGTGGAAATCATCAGGCCAAATGTAATAAGAAGCTCTTTAGACATGGGAAGGCTTGGAGGTTACAGGTTGCAGAAATCACACTGCGGTGGTGCATGTTCAGCTGTCTGTAACCTAGGAACAAACAAGGCTCTGTTGCACCTAACATTTGCTTCATAAATCTGGAGATCTGAACTTTTCTCTGTTTTGGTTGTTGTTTTTTGACAGATAACACGCAGAATATTTACCGGGTCAGCCCAGATGGGTCTCTGAGAGTCACCTTTGCCAGTGGAATGGAAATCACGCTTAACACGGAGCCTCATATTCTGGCAGGGGTTGTCAGTCCCACTTTAGGGAAGTGCAATATCTCCCTTCCTGGAGAGCATAACTCAAATCTCATTGAATGGAGGCAAAGGAGGGAGCAGACCAAAGGCAATATCTCCACGTTTGAGAGAAGGCTAAGGGTAAGACTTCCTCTTGTGTGAAGTGCAGTGTTCCCTTTGAAAGCCATTGAACTAAAATCATGTTGAAATTTTCTACTTTGTAAGAAGAGCGGTGGAAGGTTTGTATCAATGGTGGGCCCCAGCCATGAATTTGAAAACCAAACTCCTCCGACAGTCGCAGGAGTGTTTGATCTCTGTTTGATTTTGGTTGTCAGACTTGACCTCAAGACATAATTACTTTTTTTCTCCCTCTTCTTTTTCATCTAAGAACTTAATTATGGCTTTGGAAGAAGCTGTGAGCAAAGGACAATGCGTAGTTACTCTGGCACAGCAGCAGAGTTGGAGTCACGTTCTGCCTGTCTCAGATCTATCGACCCTCTTTCTTCTGGGGTGATAACAAACGGGTGCCAGCCTCTGCCTGGGGCAGAGGGTCTCACAGGGCAGAACTTGGGTGTCCTGGCCAGTGCATTTCCTGCAAGCCAGAGTGATGTAGGGCCTCCCCATGTATCCAGACAGGCTGTGTATTCTGCCACCACACAAACTCAAACCCCCTCATCTGCTCTGCCTGGGCTATGGTTCTAATAAAGAACCACTTTAACATTGCATCCATGGTTTATATTTATCTGTGAGGAGAATTTGCAGATTACAATGACAGATGGTCAACATTCAGCATTTAATTAGGTAACACTAAGGCTCATAGAGACTGCTACCTTGCAGAGCAGGTTTTTTACAAAATCAGTTCTGTTTTTCACATGAATACCCCTTAAAATGCCTGTAACCAGTAGTACAACTGGTAATTTTGGCCTTAAAAATACTGTGTTATTAACTACAACCTTTCTGGATATGTATTATCTCTGAAGGTACATCTGTTAGCTCTGAAAATATTGAGATGGTTATTAAAATCTCTGGATTGTGTTTTTGTTGTGAGATACTACATTTATTTTAGAAGTGTATGATCTGTTTGGTTTTCAACTGCGGTGATCAATCAAAAACGCAAGACTTGGATGACTGGTCAGACCAGCCACTGCATGTGAAACACCTGTTTGAGAGGACATCTTTCAGATTTGACAGTCACAGTTGCTTTATTAGGATCTTGCAAGTTGGGAAAAGCTTAATCTAGCCCATCTTCAGACTGCTGCCTCTCTAGCATAGTGTGGGCCCTCATTGCCCTGTCTAGGGAGACAACTGAACTACTACAGTGGCAAACATGTTAAGGTGGAGGATCCAAACTGTGATCTCCATGGCTCACGTTACCTAATCAATTGATTGTTGTGTGATTTTGTGCTTAAATAACTGTATGGCACTTTTTTCTTTAAGGATCCTATGTAATAAAATCATAAACGGAAAGGATGTAGGCAATCATCTATTCTGCTTACATCGCCAGGGCAAGTTTTTCATAACAGTTATATTAAACATAAGTACTCCATCCTGCACAGCTTCTCTATTATACAGTTTGTATTTTCTATTGTTGAAGTTGATTGCAGGTTCTTTTAACTCGTTTTCGCTTGCTTCTGCATGATTCTTAATATTGTCTGCCAAAAGAAGGGAGGAAATTCACAAAGTGGTCAGGATTAAATGGATTCTGGCTGGAGGCATTAAGTGTTTGTTGAAACACTGGAGCACTGAAGCTCTCCAGAGCACGACTCGTTGACCTGCCCCTGGATCGGACTGTTGGTGCATAGAACTGCTTGTGTATTCCTCCTCCGCCTTCACCTTCATCCAGTGAGAGGGTGGAAGGTGAAGTGTAAGAATTATTTGGATGTGCCGCTGTCTTATGTTCTCTGTCCTTCCGAAAGTATCCATTAGCATCACAGCAGCTGACCGTTGTGTTGTCATTTCTATAAATTGTTTCTTTTTATACCTACTCTAGATCAAAGAGGCTTGTGGGTTGTCCATGCCTACTCAGAAGGACACATCAGCTGCCTGTATGACAATGTTTTCCCTTCCCTTGGTTGTACTGAGCCCGAGGACCATCTGTTTGAGGGCTGTCAGGGCAAGGCTGGAGGGAACCGGGTGGGATAGCGCATTAAATGAGGATTTGAGAGTGGAAAGGAGGAGAAATATTTTGTGCGTAGGATACGCCATGTCAAGAGACACAGTAGAAAGGGACAAATGGACTGTTGAGGCTGCTACTGCCAGTAAGAAGGACTTTGGTATAGGTGAAATAGACAGGTTTTGGAGTTCAGCTTTAGCACCGAGAAGTTTGCATGGGATGCTGGTGGAGTGGGGAGTCAGAGTCAGTGGAAGTGGAGGGAGCTGGAACAGTGCCGCTGGCAAGGAAGGCAAAGGAGCGGCAGAATTTACCCAGAGACAGCTGTCTTTTTTTGGTGATTAAAGGAAATATGCAGGACAGCAGGAGTAAAAATACCATCATATAGCGTGTTTGAAGCAAATAATGAAAAGGATTTAGGGCTTACTGTTGATAGATCTTGAGTACTGCTGAGAAAAAAAAAATGTAGCATCGTTAGAAGCCCTTCTGCTGAACGAGGTTCTGGTGAGACCTTCTGAAAACTTCTAGTGAGTTATATCTTAAAAAGAAAGTTTTTAAACACTTAATATGCCATAACTGGCGTAATAGGAAGTATGTTAGAGAGCTTGCAATGTAGGGCAGAAAGAACTATGCTGAACTTTGAAAATGTATGTAAAGAAAAGCTCTGGGGATTGGACCATTTCTCAATGGAAATGAACAGACTTGCAGGAGCCCTCTGTTAAAGAAAAAAAATGGCACAATGGAAGAGTTTTCTGAGGGGAGAAAAAAAAAATAGCATAGAAATGAGGTTTAAAGATGTTATTGAGAGCAGTCCTGATACCATCGCTGAAACAAACGGCTTTGAGTGCGAAGAGGTATAAATTAGAAGGCAGGTAACTGGGGATGAGGTAAAGGATGACCTAGTTGAGAAGAAGAAAGCTTTTCCTTCTCTGCCTGGTCCTAACATTTTAAATTCTTAATCGCAGTTAGCAACCATCTTGAAAGCGTGTCACTCTATTAGTGTTATTTCCAGTTTTGGAAGGAGGCCACCGTTAGCACATTCGGAATAATGCTGTAAACCTTGTGTTTTAAAAAGTGGGATTTTTGCATGGTGTGAATTCCCTGCTCTAGAAGTAGAGCAGAAGTGAGTAAGTTAACTGAAATGCTAGAGCAGGCACCTAACTTTGTCTCAGTAGCTAAATCAATGTGGGAAAGGGGAATTAATCACAGGTTTCCTTTCAGTGCAGAACTGCCTGCCCTGGGACTTCCTGAAAGTGTATCAAACAGTCTGTAGGCATGTATGCACTTTATATTAATAATAAATCTATGTACAATCAGGCATTTTAACATCAATCTTAATCTAGCAAGACTTCTTTTTTATCAATTGAACTGCTATTTTAATTGACTTCTAAAAATGAAGAAGCGAAGGCTGTTGTTAAAAGCGATGAGCATGATGCATAGCAATGTACTGATTAGGATGCAGCTCCGTTCCCTCCCGTCTTTTGCATAACTTAGAGGAACTTGGCGTTGGATGCAGTCCAGGTTTTAGAACAGAATATCTACAAAATTGAAAATTGAATGCTTGGCCAGCCTCACTTATTTTTGCTTTCTTTTTTTTTTTTTTTTCTTAATAACAAAAAGGGAAGTAACTCACTGGCTTCGATTCAGAAGTCCTGCAGACCCAGGCTTGGACGGCAATGTTTATTATTGCATTTAACAAATGATCTCCCTTTATTTACCAGTCTTACAGTAATTTCTAATGATAGGACCAAGTCCTCTGCCAGTGTGTATCAGTTTACGTTGACTCAAATCAAAACACAGGCAAGGAAATAATACAATCATCTCATCTGATTTACACATTGTAGGCAGTTTAGGTTGGAGAATGAAAACCAAGAGAACTGCTCATTTATGTGATTATTTATACTACAAAATTTCTAGCTGTAAAACTAATGGAAGTAGAGTCAATGACTGTTTAAAAATATATAATAAATATATATTTTTATTCACTACTAACACTATTATTGAAGTCAGCAGAATTTTCTCCCTATTTTCATCAGCTGAAATTCTGACCTGACGTTGCTTTCAGAAACCAGTTTTCCCTGGCTGGTAACAGAGCACACGCACTCCAGCCTCTCACAGGGGCTCCGTACTACACTGTGTGTACGTTGGAGGAGTCGTCTTTAAGAAGCCAGTGGGATTTGAAATCCGCTTTTCAGTGACAACGTTGAAATGAGACCTGCTCCCCGTCTATCGTCCTGTCTTGCCTTGAGAAGAGTGTTAAATTTAACTTATGTCTAATATGAGAACATAAACAAATGAGATATAAAAGATGGAAGTAGTGGCATCCACCCAAACCTAAATCTAAATTTAGATTGCAATAAATTTGTATTCCTTTCTCCTAACTGCGTTCTACAATAATAATAATATTAAATAGGTACATAGATACAGAAAATGAATATGAGCCAGGGTGTATCCCCTGATTGCTTTTCAGTTATTGTACCACCAAGAGGGTTTGTTTTCAGAAATTGCAATAAGTTTGCAAAGAAATATATTATAATAACATATATTATAATAAACTTAATCCATCAGACTGTATACAAGCAAATAGAATTGAACTAAGCATCACATTTTCCTTGGGCTCCTTAACTATCATTAGAGCATAAATTTCAATGGTTACAGCGGTCTGCAGGGGTATATAGGTATTTTACAGCTATTGTAAATGAACACTATTAAAGTTAGACGTGTGTGTATATAAAACCCCAGGAATAGTAGCTGAAGAAAGAACACCTGCTTCTTCTAGATTTTCAAATTATTTTGTATCTAAAAACAGAAAGAGAAAAGGAAAAAAAAAATGTTCTTTCTAGTCACTACTGCCATATGATCACAGCGTGAATGATTAAACAGGTATTGTTAACCATTTCCTTTCCAGCTATGCCGCCAGGTCTCGGTGAGGAGGTAGCACTGTGCCAACACCTGCGCTGCCAGCATCTCTGCTGTAAGGAAGTTATTAATTGGGATCGGTTAATTCAAGTGATCAGATAAAATGCAGTAGATTAATACAATGAGCGCATTGACCACTGGTCTGAAAAGACAAGTCAATGAACAATGTTTTAGGGTTCCCTGAATTCTCTCTCTGATTTATGGACTTTAATAGTGATTGCCCAGTGACTGGATGATGTAAGGAGGCAGATGATGAGAACATGGACAGAGATATTTTGTCTTCATGAATCTGGCTTAGCTTTGGACTTAATTTCAGATTGAGAATGGGTCTGCCCCTCTGCATTTTTCTGTTGGGCCATAAATGTTAACAGATTGTAGCACAGTCGCTCTGTCAGTCTGCTGGACGCAGTGAGTTTAACAGAGTTGCAGGTCCCAAATGTGATGAGAAGAGGTGCGAGGACACTGGTGAAGCAGTGTCTCCATGAGCTGCAAGCACAGCTCTTCCCCTTGCAGCATCAGTGTGCAGCCTGGTGTGGGCTGTCCCGGAGAAGGAGCTGACCCGTCAGCATTAACGGAGCTTGAGAGCGAGCATGTGAGATAGTGTATCTTTGTTAGTTTGTGGGCTTAACTACACATCTCACATCTTTGGCTGGAATCAAAAAGTCTACCCACAGAGAGATGAAAGTTGAGAAGAAAGAAGAAAAACTTAGGCAAAGGTGAGAGCAGAGGTGAGGGTTTAGCACATGGAAATACGAAGCATCCTGTAATGCAAAGTAGGATAACACTTCATGCAAGCAGCATTTTGTTTCTTGGTCCTCCTGTTTCTCATCTGAATATTCTTCTATTTTCTTGCCTTTAATAAGGCCTAAATTCTCCATCATATGTTAAACCATTGCATATTTTAATTAGAGCTGACACAGAAAAGTTTGTATTATGTGTAATTAAGATGCGTTGTTTTCTTACCTTACTGTTTCTTTGTGTTCAGGCCCACAACAGAAATCTGCTCTCCATTGATTTCGATCATATAACCAGAACAGGGAAGATTTATGATGATCATCGAAAATTCACTCTTCGGATTATGTATGACCAGACAGGACGCCCAATTTTATGGTCGCCCATCAGCAAGTACAATGAGGTCAATATCACCTATTCACATTCTGGATTGGTCACCTATATCCAAAGAGGAACCTGGACTGAGAAAATGGAGTATGATCCAAGTGGAAACATAATTTCCAGGACATGGGCAGATGGTAAAATATGGAGTTACACATATTTGGAAAAGGTAAATCGTTTTAAAAGTGGGTTGTTGTAGTAAGGGAAAAATATTTGGTTTTATTTAGGTACTATCTTGTGAACTGTGTTATGATGATACCTCTTGCAAAAGTATTTAAGACTTTTTAAACCGAAAACACACACAATTACATAACTAGATCAAAGTGTGTCTAGACACGGTGCTTAGACTTGCATGTCACCCGTTCAAATGTGCTATAGTCAGTTCCAAATAAAGTTATCAGTACCTCAGATTTGTTTAACTGATAGGTAAAAATGACTTCTTGGCTCAGTCCAAGTTCAAGTGAACAAGGCTTCACTGCTGGAAAACGTGTTGCTACTCTGTATAACAGTCAAAAATATAATAGTCACTGAAAGGGAACTTTTTGCTCCCTATAAATGTGGTTCTTTTAAGACAAAATTATGAGCCAGTGAGTACAAGCTTGCACCTACTCAGTGCTGCGCTGTGAGAAAGGGATTGGTCCTGTGAGGAGAAAGATTGCTTCAGTATTTACGAGGGCCATTTGAGGGGGAAACATTAATATGAAATGAGTTACTGCTCTGACTTTTATAGTGACTTCGTGTCTAAATTGCCCGAGTATTGTAATTTTCATTTATGTCTATAGGTAATGGTCACAAAATAGGGGAGACTAAGGAAGAACAGCGTCTCCTTCATCTGTAGAAGCATCTCATTTGGTCTTGTCTCTCAAAACCAAGAGGCCAATCTGTATTTTCAAAGCTTTCAGAACTTAGTGTGAAATTGTATTCAAACAGTGTCCTTTCAACTTTTTTTTTTATTTTTAAATAGCAACATCTTGGACCATCCAGTATACCATGAGTTTGCAGAACATTTTCTCTGAACCTGTTAACCATGGGGAAAGGCTGGGAGGGAGGGGGCATGTGAGGTAAAACTGATAGGGGGTATTACACGCAGGAAATCAAATCACTTTGAAGTTATTTATGTATTAAGAAGTTCCAAATGTGTACCTTTAAGATAAACGTTGCCGTACTTATTTTGAATGTATTTAAGCTTGATCCTCAAAAAACCTTATACCTAACCCAGATTAAAAAAAAAAAAACTATTTAGACTGGAGAATGCATAAAAATGTGATTCCTTCCTTCTCTGCATGCAGTGTGGCTCTCGCACGTGTAAACAAGATTGACAAACCCTAGAAGCTTCAGAAGTTTGGTTCAGATAAATTTGTCAGGGCTTCTTTTGTCTGTGTGCTCTTCTGCAAATTGCAAGTAAACAGACATTCAGTACAGCTTTCAAATATTTGGGCAATGTGTCTTTTGGAGGAATCTCTTATTTTTTTCTTTGGGCATAATGGACTGTAATTTTGGAAGGATGCTGCTTATCTTTCCAAACCACTTTGTCTGTTCTTAGTTTATGATGAGCTTATAAATAACATCATACGACTTAAAATTGTTATTCTGCAATTCTACACAAGTGGCAAAATCCGGATCTTGTAGAAGCAAATGGCAAAAGCTTACTGGTTCAGGTAGCAACAGGTTTGGGTTATGCTGTAACTTGTCGTTAAAATTATTGAGTCATACACACCATGGACATAATCTCCCAGCTATTTAATGTACTTTCATCACTATTTGTTTCTTGTGCCAAAATTAGACATTGAAGTATAATTTCGTGGCTCCAGCAAAGTCAATAACTCGTTGTGCTAATTGTGCAATGATTGCTAAAGGTTGTCTGAAACTTCATAAGACCCGATGATTCCTTTCATCAAAAAATCAATCCTATAGTTCGCTTCCAATTCATAGTTATTTAATTCTTAATTTTTTAGCACTTGGTGACTTAATTGCACATCTTCAAAAATCTCTACCCCTTCTAAAAGTAGCCCAAACAGGTAAGGTAAGGTTTTAAAAAGCACTATGATAGTAGCACTGTAAATAATTTTTACTGATGAGATTCAGTTCCTCTTGTTTTGGTCACTTTCCTCAATTAGTTAATGGTGTTAACAAAATCTTCTGAATGCTCCAAGCTTGCTTCCAAAATCCTGCTGTTTAGCACCAGACAAAACAGATGAGCGGCTGCGCGCGTATGTTGGACAGAAATGACATCTAGTGGTGATGCTCTGCATCTCTGGCTCTTCCCAGTAAAGCTCGGAGTAATTGCCCCTGGCTCTTTCTCTCTATACACCACGCGACATCAATCATTACGTGGTTGACCAGGCTCTGGTTGCTTTTATAAAATGACAGCTTTTTGGATGTTTTATGAGCTACCCTCTGAAATCCTTTAAAACAATTAGAGGCCAATTTGTGCAAAGAGTTGAAAAATCTATTGTAATATTATTGGGATGAATTGGGAATTAATTTTTTTTTCTCTTTATGGTATCCTCTAATAGGCTAGACAGGATACTGAGTCTCCAACCCTTGCACTGTCTATCCTTTTACTGTCCTGGACAAAAGTGGAAAAGCCACAAAGTGCTTTAAAAATGGCACACAGGGGCACTAAAGTTGTATTAGAGATGTTTCTGATCTTGTTATTCATACTCTGTCAATGGCAGACAGCTTAAAAACAGGCCCGGGAGCAGTATATAGAGAGAGGTGTCACATCAGTGCTAGGAAAGAGTTCAGCCAGTGGTTTACTGCAGACTGGGGACTCTTGACTGAAGGTGAAAACAAAATAAACACTGTGCGTGTTAGAAACGCTTGGCAGACCAGCAATAAAGCGATGGGAAAAAGCTCGGTGTAAAGGTCTGTTGTCACCAGTTGGCAGAGGATCACTTGCGAGCAGCATATGTTGGTGCTCTCTGGCTGGTGCACAGGTGACAGATGTCTTTCACCAAGGGCAGGAAGAAATACATCTTGGGAGGGCAGGGGGCTGGGGGTGCAGAGAGGATGGCCAAGGCTTAGTCTATCTTTGGTCCTTTGAATAAGCACTTGGGTTATTTGTCAGAGCGAAGTGGCTCAGGGCCAATGTTACTTAACACATTGCAGGGCTGAGCTCTCTATATTTTCTTTCCAGAGAAGATTTTTGGCTTAAAGGAAAAAAAAAAGCCTTTTTTTTTTTTTCTGATTTCTTTCCTCAATGCTCTTTGAAAAAGGAGTCATACTGTTCCTCATAAGACTTTGTTTTGCATGATGTCTCAATCGTGCAGAAGCCTAACAAATTTGCTTATGTGCCTGGTAGGTTTGGGCCGTGAGCAAAGAACTGTGCAGCCTCAGCACTCCGTCTCAGCTCAGGCGGTGTGGCGAGGACGTGTGACGCTCTGGTCCAGCCAGGCCACTTAGTGGAGCAGGGGGAAGGCTACAGATTTCTCCCATACATTTTCACTCTGTGTTTTCATTATGCATGTTTCAACAGGGACTGTTCACCAGAGGGCTTGTGCTCTGTGACACTGTGATTTGCACATGACTGGTGAAAAGGTTTATAAAACCCAGACTTTAAATATATACAGAAAATTACCTGCCATGCTTGCACATTCATCTGCCAAACAGACAAACCAGGTTTCATTGACCAGCCACAATTAATCAACACAGGAGAAATATCAAGTACCTGTGTAGAAATTATGTTCTTCCTAAACATTAAAAACCAGAGATAGAAGTAGTGACACCAAAGAACCTGCAGACTATTTTCATCTGTCTGTAAGCATGGAGATAGTGTGACCTCTGGACCATGTGCGTTTAATAGAAGACATACAGAAAAAGGAGTAGGTGTGTGCTAGAGATATACAGAGCGCCAATAAAAGCTAAACACCTTGTACACACTATTGAAAATTTCCCCTTTCCATCTCCCCTAGAAACATCTGCTGGTGCAGATGCTCTGTCTGTGTGTGAGAAAGACGTTCCCTCTGATTTTGTTTCCAGGGAGGATGACCAAAATATTTCAAAGCAACATAGCAAGTCAGCATGAGGCTGAAATGCTACTGAGAGCCGCATCTGCCTTCCGGTTTGGAGGTCCTTACCTCTAGACATGTTGTTATTCTCCTCCTGTTTGTACCACCTTGCTGGCCAGGTCTCCTGGAGCTGAAACCTTCACTTGGAATTGTACAGACAGTAAGAGCAAACTGCAAGAGTGGATGGTTGTTTCAGCATTTCCTTAACCTTCAGGCACTCACTAGATGAATAATTATTTGTTTGATCAGCCACTGACGCTGCCATTCCTGTTTGATTGCAGTCCGTGATGCTCCTGTTGCACAGCCAGCGCCGCTACATCTTTGAGTACGACCAGTCCAACTACCTGCTCTCGGTCACCATGCCGAGCATGGTGCGCCATGCCTTGCAAACCATGCTGTCCGTCGGGTACTACCGCAACATCTATACCCCTCCGGACAGCAACGCGGCTTTCATACAGGACGTCACCAGAGACGGACGGCTTCTGCAAACGTTATATCCTGGGACAGGACGCAGAGTCCTGTACAAATACACCAAGCAGTCCCGACTTTCTGAGATTCTCTATGATACTACTCAAGTCACCTTCACCTACGAGGAGTCATCTGGGGTTATTAAAACGATACATTTAATGCATGATGGGTTCATCTGTACCATCAGATACAGGCAAACAGGTTTGTGTAACTGTGACTACTTTCCTAAAGTTTTTGGCCCCGATCCTGCACTTCCCTGGCATGAAATTCCATTATTTTTTATGTCTACAAGTTCTTATATTTTATGTTTCAATAGAAAAATATGAGTGTATATCTCTATGTCTGTGTCCATAGGCATATATAGCTGTCCCATGTGAAATACAGTTTTCTTTTTATTGCTTGGTGGGGAATAGCTCTTATAGTGTTTGATTGTTTTTATTCCACTGTGTGGATATTTGTTAAATACTAAATCAACTTGGTTTATTGTTTGTATTTTCAAGTTCCCTGTTTATGCCATAATATAACATAAATTCAAAAGGACTGTTTATATGAGGAAGGAAATCACCATGTAAAATAAATTTAGTTTAGAATTGTCTTGTAAGTAAATAGAAATCATAATTATGAATAAAATAGCATTCATTTAAACAAATGTTAATAAAATACAAATATTTTGTAGAGCAAGCATTTATAAAGGTTTGTGAGAGAATAATCTAACATATTCTTAGTTAATGGCATTTTCTGAGACACTCAAGTAGCAATAAGGCCTAAGAGTATATTTGAGTTCATCGTCTCTCTGTGCTAGATCTGTAGGGTGTAAATATACTGTGGGCATATTAATTATTTTTCTTGCTTTTCCACTCTTTGTTTTGGACAGGTCCGCTTATTGGTCGCCAAATCTTCAGATTTAGTGAAGAAGGGCTTGTAAACGCCAGATTTGACTACAGCTATAACAACTTCCGTGTGACGAGCATGCAGGCCATGATAAACGAGACGCCTCTTCCCATAGATCTGTACCGTTATGTTGATGTCTCTGGCAGGACTGAACAATTTGGGAAATTCAGTGTAATTAATTATGATTTGAACCAAGTTATAACCACCACCATGATGAAACATACCAAGATTTTCAGTGCCAATGGT
The DNA here is from genome assembly GCF_036417535.1 of Chlamydotis macqueenii. Lineage (NCBI taxonomy): Eukaryota > Metazoa > Chordata > Aves > Otidiformes > Otididae > Chlamydotis > Chlamydotis macqueenii. The sequence goes on from NC_141566.1 coordinate 5,882,970, forward strand.
CAGGTGATTGAAGTACAATATGAAATTCTGAAGTCTATCGCTTACTGGATGACCATCCAGTATGATAATATGGGCCGTATGGTGATCTGCGATATACGCGTAGGTGTAGATGCCAATATAACCAGATATTTTTATGAATATGATGCTGATGGTCAACTTCAGACTGTGTCTGTGAATGATAAAACCCAGTGGCGCTACAGCTATGACCTTAATGGCAACATCAATTTGCTGAGCCATGGAAACAGTGCACGCCTTACTCCTCTGAGATACGATCTGAGAGATCGCATTACCAGACTTGGGGAAATTCAATACAAAATGGACGAAGATGGTTTTCTCAGGCAAAGAGGCAACGAGATCTTTGAGTACAACTCTAATGGTCTGCTGAACAAAGCGTACAACAAAGTGTCTGGCTGGACTGTGCAATACTGTTACGATGGTCTTGGAAGACGAGTTGCAAGCAAATCAAGCCTAGGACAACACTTACAGTTCTTCTATGCTGATCTCTCCAACCCAATAAGAGTCACTCACTTGTACAATCATAGTAGCTCAGAAATAACATCCCTATATTATGATCTTCAAGGCCATCTCATTGCAATGGAATTAAGCAGTGGAGAAGAATATTATGTTGCTTGTGATAACACTGGAACACCTCTAGCTGTATTTAGCAGTCGGGGCCAAGTCATAAAAGAAATTTTGTATACCCCATATGGAGAGATCTACCAGGACACTAACCCAGATTTCCAGGTTATCATTGGTTTTCATGGAGGGCTCTATGATTCTCTTACCAAATTAGTTCATCTGGGCCAGCGAGATTATGATGTCATTGCTGGTCGGTGGACGACACCAAATCATCATATTTGGAAACACCTGAATGCTGTCCCACAACCGTTTAATCTCTACTCATTTGAAAATAATTACCCAGTTGGCAGAATCCAAGATGTTGCTAAGTACACAACAGGTAAAAGTAACATGTTTCTCATGAAAATACAATTTCTTATCAAATTCTGGTGTGGATTCAAGACTCCAGACATCTTTTGCGTACATCCCAATTTACTATTTGGCTCTAATCTTACCCATATTAAAGTATTTTCCTTAATAGATATCATCTTACTGAGCTTGATCTGTTTTCTGTAGCATTCATGGTAACCAAGAAAATAATTAATAGTTGTTTCTGCTGCTTTTCTAAGCACTAAAATTAGGAGAAGAATGGAGGCGGCTTAATTTGAATTTTTTCCAGTATAAGCAGATAGAAGATACATTATTGATTTGAGTGTAGCTATGCTTTGTAATCAAATAATTTGTTTGCTACAATAAATACTGTAACCAGTACTGAAAACATAAATTGATGTGAAATCATTATTTCAGCATAGCTGGGATTTCTGCAGACTACCCTCACTTTTTCTAGGATTTATGTGCTTTATTGCCAGTATCCTTTTCTTGTTTTGTAGACATTGGAAGTTGGCTAGAGCTATTTGGTTTCCAATTACACAACGTTCTCCCTGGATTCCCAAAACCGGAGATAGAAGCTTTGGACACAACATATGAACTTCTACAGCTTCAAACAAAAACCCAAGAGTGGGATCCTGGAAAGGTTAGCAAAAATTCTGTTCAGGTGCTTCTAATACTAAATTAAGGAATTTTATTAGAAAATATTGGAGGCCAGGGAAACAATGTGACTATCTTTCAACATAATAGGCAAGGTGGATAGTCTAACTGTGCTAGAAACTTTAATGTTCAATTATGCAGTGGCGTTAGAGTGGAGGAGAGTTTTAAGGAGCTTTGCAGCCGTTTGCAGAGAAACTATCCAAATAGGAGATAGGGGCAGGATAGGCAAAAGGGTAAAAGTGTTTCTGTGAAAATTGCAAAAGGAACAAAAACTTTTGTGGAACTAAAAAATTGAAATAAAAGATTTTTGTCTTTGTTAGCAAAGATGCCACAAGAGATACGAAAGACCCTGGAGCAGCTCTCAGGGTCTAGCAATCAATGTAACTGCAACAGGACTGAATACCGATATTCTGAGCAGGCGTTCCTGTCTTGCATTTGACCGTATGAGTGTCTGTTAACAAGGAAATACAATTTTGCAAAGATGAGAGAGAAAAGGTGCCTTTCCTATAATGCAGTTATGAAAAGGAAGTCTAAAGTGTTGTGAGTTCACGTTCACAGCATTTAACACGCTACTTTTCCCATGCACAAACGACTGCACAAAGTGCAGATGGCTGGAGGGTCAGAGCTCGTTCCAGATGTCGGAGCATGTCCATGTAAAGTTGTCACTGAGATATTAAAGAAGCTGTTACAAAGGCACAGAAAAAGTCTAGTGATAGGTATAGTGTTAGAAGATAAACAGATGGTTGGAGTGATATTTTTTTTAGCCTCAATGGGGAGCAAGATCTACAGATCTGATGTACTCGCCTGGTTCCTATTGTTCTAGTGTCTTGAGACCCTCACAGCCTGCTTTCCTTAAAGAATGGGCTATAAAAACTGGTTCTCCTGTTTTACAGAAGACTTAATTAGACGCACAGAGACTTAAGCATAGCATCATGTGAAAGAGCACGGCTTTGAGTTCAGATTTCCCCACGCCTATGGGGAGTTCAGATTTCCCCACCTAATAAAGATCAATCATTAGAGTAACAAATCAAGGGGTGAGGAAGAAAAAAAAAAGGAACAAGAAATATGACAATAGCATTTCTGATAAACACGTTTCCCATTTGTTTTCTAGAAATGAAAGATCCAAGAGACAGAAAGCAATACCTTAGGCAATTAGAAAGCCTGTGCATATACCCAGGCTCTGTAGATGCACAATATTTTCCAAACAAGTTGAAGATCCATTCTAAGCAATTAAGAGATTAGTAGGGTCTCTGAGACACTAAATGAACTGCAAGATGCCTCACCTGCAAACTGCTGGTGTTTTCTTTTCCAGACTATCCTCGGTATTCAGTGTGAGCTACAAAAGCAACTCCGAAACTTTATCTCCTTGGATCAACTTCCCATGACACCCAGGTATAGCGATGGCAAGTGCTATGAGGGAGTGAAGCAACCGCGATTTGCAGCTGTTCCTTCAGTGTTCGGAAAAGGCATCAAATTTGCGATAAAGGATGGTATAGTGACAGCTGACATTATAGGTGTGGCTAATGAGGACAGCCGGCGCATTGCTGCCATCCTCAACAATGCTCACTACCTGGAGAACCTGCATTTCACCATAGAGGGCCGAGACACGCATTACTTCATCAAGCTGGGGTCTTTGGAAGAAGATTTGGCCCTTATTGGCAACACCGGAGGACGCCGCATCTTGGAGAACGGTGTCAATGTCACGGTGTCACAGATGACTTCCGTGATCAACGGGAGGACTAGACGCTTTGCTGACATCCAGCTCCAGCACGGCGCGCTGTGCTTTAACGTTCGGTATGGAACAACGGTGGAAGAAGAAAAGAACCATGTCTTGGAGGTAGCCAGGCAGAGAGCGGTAGCTCAGGCCTGGACTAAGGAGCAGAGACGGCTGCAGGAAGGGGAAGAAGGTATTAGGGCATGGACAGATGGAGAGAAACAGCAGCTTCTGAGCACTGGGCGGGTACAAGGCTACGATGGATATTTTGTTTTATCTGTGGAGCAGTATCTTGAACTTTCTGACAGTGCCAATAATATTCACTTTATGAGACAGAGTGAAATAGGCAGAAGGTAACAAAGAAAATCTCTGCCTTTGCGTCACCAAAGACTGCCTGTTTTTAAACATAAAAAGGTTTATTGTATTGGTTTTTCTAGATCAGAACTCTGTATATATAAATATAGAGGAAAAAACATATCCAACTGCCTTTAAATGTGACAGAAGATGGTATTTTAATATTGTTCGTTTAACTCTTTGAGAGATGACAGTGATGATTTTTAGTTCTTGTGTGGCAGTATTCAAAAATTTCAGAAGCAGAGTCCTGACAGCTGAGCAGCACGACCTGCGCGCGAGGTGCCTGGGGTGACACCGCACATCCCTGCGGGGTAGGGGAAAGCGCAGCCTGCTCTGCCTTCTTCTAAAGAAACACGACTTTTTTGTTGTTGTTGATTTCATAATTCACCAATTGTTTAAAGGGTTACAGAGCCTGATTCTGCAACCCGTAGTTACTGGGTAGTTTTGATCCCAGTGAGATCTCCCATAAGTTCAAGAGATTGCACACAGAAACCAGACTGCGTATGGAAACTTGGTAGTTGCTCACCAACCCCGCACATGTCATTCCTCACAGCTATGATCTAAGGGATTTTCTAACCTGGGAAGCCCAACTTGTGTTGGATACAGTACAGAAAAGGCTGTCCCGTCCAGCCTTCAGCTTTGCTCGGCCGTAGCCGCCTCTCAGCCACTCAGTGACCACGTTGTGTCTGCTTTTGCATGTGGAGGTTTCTCTCCCAAGGTTTCCCTTGGCACTGGGTTATGCTGGGTCCAGCAGCGTACGTAGAGCTGCTGATCTTCCTGGAGGAGGGTTGCAGGGTGGCACCACACTGCTGGGCTTCCACCAGGCATCAGGGGTGGCCAGAGAAGGGCTTTGCGAGCGCGGTAGTCAACTGGAGTCTCTCCGCTATCATCAGTGTGTTCCAGACTGGGCTTTAACTCGATGCTTTGGGACAACCCTCGTCGCCCAGGAGGGCCCACACGGTGCAGTAACAAGAAGCCGTGCAGGATCAGTCCTGCCTGTAGTCATTGGGCCAGGACTTGTCTTCTTTTCACAGATCATTTGGGAATTGTAGTGTTGTTGGGTTTAGGCATCGCGTTCTTTTCACTTCAAATTAATAATCCTGTTGTATTACTCATGTTTTCGAGTCTGAAGAAGATTGGTGGGTTGGGAGTTGATGAACCTAAGTGTGGATAGTAGATATGTCAATTAACGTAGAACATTTTGGGGATGACTCTTCACTTTTCAGCTCAATATCTAGAGCACATAGAAAAGCATTATATTGCATGGGCAGAAATTTTTATTTCCCAAGGTATCATGCACTGCTGGCACAGTTATTTCATAGCAGAGTAGGTGATCCTTCTTTCAGCTTGTCATTTTTAAACGACCTGGTTATTGGGAGGGGAGGGAGGGCACACGGGGAGGGGGGAAGGGTAAGCAGATTACTGACTTTCGGAGGGAGCTAGAAGTCTTGTTATAGAGCCTGTGTATCCGTACCAGTGATGTTATTGCACATTTCTTTCAAAACAGACATAGTAAATATATTGAAACAATTTCTGCTCATATTTACTGAAGCCAACAAAGTGCTTTCTTTGTCTTTCTTTCCAGTTTTCTTTATTCCCCTTGTTTTTAGGCAAGTGGAGCAGACTGTACCCAAGTTAGAGATGAGCCTGAACTGGCACCTGAGAGCTGAACCCCCTCGGGGGTTTGGGCTCGGGTCTCAGCCTCACACCATTAATGTCTTTTTCCAGACTCCTTCCGCTCCCCCGGGAGCCAGCGCAGCTGTGGGGGTGCAGGATCAGGCTGAGCGAGAGCCTGGCTCCTGAAACCACCCTCTACTCCCCAGCCAGGGGGAATTGTGGACCAAAACCTGCACGTACACATTTTGATCGGGCTCATCATTAACTAACGTACAGAATTGGGAGCTGACAACATCCAGGTTTGACAGCTCTGATTTCTGTAATTTTCCATACAATCATGGAGAATTTTGAATACCTCCACACCAGCCTAAAAATGGACCTTCAACTCCTTGAGCCTCTAATACGCTTTTAATCAACGGAAGAATAATTTATGAATTGTATATAGAGAGTGCATTCATAAACGTGATGATGTATTTTATCACTGATCCAAGATGTCAATATTAGAGTCTATTTTACTTATATTTTAAGCAATTATACTTTTTTGCAATTCACTAATGAGGTATCATTTTTCGAACTGCTTTAAATATCCATTATAAACAAATATTTGAAGCTATTAGAATTACCTTGAACTGTGCATTTCTAGTATGTAATACATATTTAGTTAGCTTGTGCCTTTAGTTTCTTAAAGTTATATTTGTATTATATGCAGGAAATGCACTTTGTATTACCTACAGCTGTGGTTTTTAATACTGCCTTGATTACTGTTGTTCTCATATTATGCCAAAAGGTCAAAGAGTGAAATGTGTTACAAGTTTGTCACTGAACGTAGGTTTGGCATTTTCCCAGTTCCTGGGTGCAGTCTAAGGCACAGTTTTGAACAGTGTTTCTTATAAGAATATAGATGTATAAAAAATCACATGACATTACACGGCCCGGTTACAAAAGCAAAAAAAAAAAAAAAAAAAAAGCCTTCATCGTAACAGTTTCAGAAATTTAGGAAACTAAATAAAAATGTCATGTTGAGCTGACAGTGCTGAAGAAATGAGTTATTACTGAATGAGCACATGGGCCAGCCGGCAGTGATTCGTGAGAACTATAGCAAACAAATAGCTGTGGACCATCTTCTTCATGAACAACCTCAGTTGGAGGCAGGGAGTATTTCAGTCTCCATTTTCTTTTTCCCTAGTAGTTAGACCAATTTCTCAGTGTTGTTTGTCGTAGTTTTTCGGGTTTGGTTGGTTGGTTTGTTTGTTTGTTTTTAATTTTGCACTAAAGCCTAGAGACCCAAATGAGAAAAAGCAAAAAAGAAAAATAATGGCATGGAAATTTATACTGTTATTTAGATCAGATAATTTGATGCTAGTGTTCTGCACTGCAACCAACGTTCTGAAAGTGGCATAAAATAAAATAAAATTAAAATAAAATAAAATAAAAATCACAATTGCACACTATCTTGTAGCAAATACCTACCATGAGAAATACATGCTATATTTTTTATGACAGCCAAACAAATAGTGTGTACAAGTAATGTTTCCTTTGCTTTCATATTTATTTAGCAAATCTAGAACATTTCAAAGGTATAAATATATATATATAGATATCTATGTAGAACATAGCCAAATAAATATATATGAACTGGTCAACGTGCATCTTGGTATACACGTCCTAGCTGTTTGGGTTGAGCTCTCCAACCTCCTCTCAGTTGTACACTACCCAGGTAGACCTGGCCTCCCGTTTTGGCCCTGAGCGCTCCTGAGGCTCTGCTGCCCCAGCCCAGGGCCAGGCGTACGGAGCGGCAGCTTTCCCAAGGTGAGCAATGGCGATGGGTGCTGCTGGAAGCCAAGGTTCGGTTCCGAAGGTGGAAGCAGAGGAGCTCCTATTTTAGCCTGAGCAAAAAGAGCCCGACAGACCCCCGACAGGATGCTAGCTTGCTCGGGGGCATTGGCCGTAGCGCAGCTGATCTGACGCGGTGACGCTCAGATCAGGCTGCCGTAAGGGTTTTTTTCCCTGTCAGACGCTGACTGTTAGTTAAACCCATCCTTGATACAAAACCTTACCAGGTGGGAAGCGCCCTGACTGTCAGAGGAATCGCTTCTCAGCGGAAACTGGGAACAGTGGAGTTGGACTCGCTGTGGGTTTGTCCGGGCATTTGTCACCTGCCATTATTTGTCTAAGGAAATGTGTTTGACAATTTCCAGTTTTTCCTTAGATCTCGTGGTGGACTTTAGCCTTTTACTAAATGTTAGTATATCAGATTGTGTCCTTGACAGTATTTTACTTGTATGAACCATGATAAAACATTAAAATCTTCATACTCTTCAGGCAGAAGTGTCAATAAACGAGGAAGAGAAGCATAGCATACGATATATGTCAAAGTAACATTCCTTTTTAGCTTTCTCATCAACAGTAAAAATGTTTACAATGTATGCCAAGATCTTCAGTTTCTGTCTAACACCAGTTAGAGGTTCTGATCTTACCTGAAATTGTGTTATAATGGCCTCAGCCTCGTTGCTAGGAAACAATAGATCCCGATTTTTTTATTCCTGCTCTAACTCCTGTGCTGAATAGTGACTGGATACTGTACAGGTTTATGTTATATGGCTGCAGTTAAATGGTCTGATGCATTTTGCTCTGGGTTTCAGACCAGAAGCATGCATTTTCTACAAGAACATCCCAGCAACACGCTGTAAATATTAAAAGTTAATATATTATGTGTCGATATTTGAAAAAGAAAGTACTTTGACTATTTCATTTTATAAAAATAAAGGTGCAAACTGATGGTGTGTGATGTTGTCTTTGTTTACACTCTGTATTTGGGATATTCTGCTCTTGTCAGTAAAAGGTGCTTCCACGCAGCTAAATAAGGGCTTCAGACAGTATTGGTTGGTTAAAAAGTTGAGGCACAGCAGTTGAGTTGCTAGCAAGATTTAATTTTACTTCTGATTCACCCAAGCTCATGCATATAACTCTGTGAGTTTTACTGCAGGTGAAATCACAGGCACTTACATTTCATCAGAATGAATGTGAGAGAGGAGAAAAAAAAAAAAAATATGCTAAATGCCTTCACACTCCCAAGAACTGAGTGAGTGAAGTCAACAGCGGTGGTAGGGGATGAGGAGCAAAGTTTAAGTACCTGCACGTTCCGTAGAGCTGCCTCAAATAAGATGATGATGAATGACTGCGTATATCACAAGTGCGCGCGTGAGAGAAAATAAAAAGCCCAGAGCATGCAGCAGAGAGGAGGAGCCAGGAACCGAAGGGCAGAAGGAGTGTTTGAGGCTGAAGGAAAGGTTATGTGGTGAAAAACAGATTGGAGCAGCTGGGCTGGGCAATAATGCAGTGTGAGGGCTGAGGCTGGAAGAGCTGGGTTGGGTGGATAAGAAGGAAGCAACACCAAAGGGGTGAGCCAGTAGAAAAGGCAAGAAAACCAGCCTAGGAGATGGTATTGATTTAGTGCCGGAGGAGGGCTGTCATGGCTCCAGCCAGGGACTCGAGGAGGCAAAATGAAAGCTGCAGCAGGATTAGTTGCTGCAGAGGAGCAGCATTGCCTTTACTGGGGAGAAGGCAGAACTGTGCCCAGGGGATGGGAGGGCAGGAGGGCTGGGGGCCAGGGCAGAGCATCCGCAGCAGCGAGGGGCTGTGTCCCGGTGGGGCTGCAGCCTGGCAGGGCAGGTGGGAAGGAAGAGACAGGTGGGACAGCCATTACCTGGAAAGCTATGCCCACAAAATATAGCTACTGCTCTCTAAAAGTATCTGTAGCTCTTCACACCTAAGTCAATGCATGAAATCTATATAATTTCCATATTACTGTTCTCATAACAAAACAACAACTCCTTGTCCCGCAGGCACCATGAGCTTCTCTCTCTGTTTCCAACTTGTTTAAGCCTACAGCAATTGCAGACCCTTGGGTACCCAGAAGAAACAACACAAACAAGCCTCTGTCTTAATAATTTACATCAGAAACTGAAACAACATTCTTAGCTTTAAACAAAAATGGCATCTTTTGGCCTATTTTATGTATTTTTTAGAAGAACAATGTGCTCTGGAGTCAACCATAGTCAAACCAGTTATCCTCAGCTCACTGCACCGCAGAGCGACGAGCGGCTGCTCTCGTGCCGCAGGTTTTGCAGAAGCAGCCCTGACAGCTGCAGCCTTTGCTTGAAGTCAATAGCACATTTCTATAGGAAACAGCCCCTGGGCAAAGTGCTTCCCGCTGCATTTATCCCCGCTACAGTGCAATCATCTGCCAGGGACCATTTCCAAGCACAGTCTTTCCTGCTCTCGGGAGAGGCCAGGTAAACCAGGAGTTTAGACCCAGCACTTAGGAAACAAAAGGGCTCACCCAGAAAGCCTGGGGGCACGCAGGCACCCTGCCAGCACCGAGCCGTCGCTTGGCTTTGGGGAAGGATGACCTGCAGGAGAACAGAACCAGAGAGGAAAGGCCAAGGATCGGCTGTCACGGATGTGCAGTAAGGCCAGAAACCTTTAAGGCACAGAGGAGGAGGGAAAGGTTTAATGGGCTTAAGCGACAGAAGCTGAGTAATGAACTGAAGTTGTCACAACTGCAGCAGTGTTGCCCACCGGTCCCCGTTACAATGAGGCTGTTTATTTATTGCATTTATTCCCACTGCTGGGGGGAAAAAAATAAATAAAAGAGGTAAACCTTCCAGCCTTATCAAATGCTGCTTGGAGCAGCATAACCTTGCTGAATCCTGCACTTGCTGCCCATTTAGCTCTGTCAGTCACATGTAGTAAGGTGAAAACAAGCCAGGATCCAAGATACCAACAATTAAGGGGGGGGGTGGTTTAACGTGGAGTAGAAGGAAGATGATACATGCAAGATGCATACTCCTGTGTAAATATCCTGTATGCAGATACAAATACATGCCAGAACCTTTGCAGGGAGGCTGCGGCTGCCTCAGGAACCACCGCAAGCCCCAAGCAGTGTGGTGCCTCTCACCCTGCCACCGAGCTTGGCCATGTCTGGTGGAATTTGGTCTGGTTTGTCCTCCTGCCCCTGTAGCCTGCTGTTTCTGGACAAAGCCTCTTTACCTCTCAGGACATGTTTCCTTCCTCGCAAGTTGTGCAGAAGAAGTTGGAAGTTTAGGCATTAAATAGTTAACCGGAGAGCAACCCAAAGGTTATACCTTTAAGAGATGTTTTTAATTTTGGGGGGTTTTTGGGGGTTTTGGTTTTGTTGTTTTGGGGGGTTTATTTTTTTTGTTGGTGTGGGTTTTGTGGTTTTTTGTGTTTTTTTTTTTTTTTTGTAGCCCATTTGCAATCACTGTTAGTCTTGGGCTTCGGAAGGGATCACAGGACAATCACATTCTTTTGCTAGCCAGGGCCACTTGTGTGGGTTGAAGTGTGACTCACAGTGGCACAAACCCACCAGCCAGACCAGAGGCATCCTCTTGCAGACGAAGGGCACACGAACACTGGGCCAAGGCTGGGGTGCCTCCCAAAGCTCACATGTGTCTGCCACCCTTTGACTGCAGTGCAGACACAGTACTATCTATCTCCTGAAACAAAGGGGCTGTAGGACATTCAGTCTGTTCAGAAATGTTTCCCATTCAGGCAGGACAGTGCCATCATGCTTGTTAAACCCTGTGTGTAAAGGCACATACTTTGCATTCTCCGGTAGCCGTGTGCTAACCCTGCACAGCTGACAGCCCTGTGCATTCAAACCTCTTCTCCAGGAGCCCAGCAGCAGCATGGAAACACACAAGGACAGGGAAAGAAAAGCAGAGAAACTGTCATGCAAAAAAAAAATAATTTATTTTTTTTAAATGGTATGCAGGGCTGGTTTATTTCATTACAGAGATATCTAAAAGCAAAGAATAATGTTTTCTCACTGGTTGCTCTCAGTTACTCAGTGGATTCTCAGTTACTCAGTGGATTGCTTAAGCTTTTTACTGTTCGTGCAAACTACAAATTTTGTGCATCCAGGCAGCGGTGGCCAGTTGCGCCAAGTAACCGGGCAGAGAGCCTGATTTCAAACACTGTGACAAGAAATCAGCTAGCGAGGATCTTCATGGTGCCACTTCTGGAATATCTTTAGGAACTAGATGAATGACAGACACACCACCTACAGCAAGAACAGTTAATGCAAGCAATTTTCCTAAAGCTATCCAAGGGGACTTGCCCAGCTCTGCATAAACGCCAGAACAAAGCAAAGCAGAGTCCAAAGTTAATGATGATGTAAAATTAGTAACTAATTATTAATTAGGAACTACTCTTGAAATGAAAAACATTTTGGACTTGAAAGTATAAAAAGAGATATTACACTATTTAGTGGCTGATATTTTTTTATCCTCAGTTAGAAAAAAAAAAAAAAAACAAAAAAACCACCAAGAAAAAAAAAACCCCAACCAAATTCTGAAACTTAAAACTTCTAAATTTTGAGCTAGAAATTCTGTGAAGTACACATTTCTGCAAATGTTACAAGAAAACTCATGGAGTTGTATTAACTATCAAATAAATTGTTCTATTCTAGAGCATGGGCTAGAGGAGATACTGGAAGACACGGTTATGTCACACTTGGGGAAATGTCTTCATGACGGCTGCAGGTGGAAGTCACGGCCTTCATTTCTCCCTAAGAAAAATAATCACAAAGATATCAAAGGGTGAACACTGCAAGAAAATGGACAGGTCAGAATGTTCGTGCTTACAAGGGCAAGGGCACTGGGGAGAGAAGGCAGCCACTGCTGGTAGAGCACTCAGGACTCCATACTCAAAATCCACTTTCCCATCACATTGACAGGCCCTGTCCCTAATTAGCACCTGAGTGCCAGCATTTCGATCACACAGCAGCAAAATTAGGGCTTATTTTTGGCCATGTCACCCTGCTGGCTACTTCAGGTCAAAGCTTCAAATAAGTCTAAAACCTCTATCCCTGCCGCCAAGGAGGGGCTCTGCTCAGCCACAGCCGAGGCTCCCTCTGCCCCACACGCACCTGGGGAGTATTTGGCTTTTGCGTGGTTGATGACTGGGTGCTGCAGGGGTGTTACAATGCCTTGGTCAGGTTTCTGGAAGGCCGAAATGAGGTTGTGCACTTTCCGAAACAGTCTCCGATGGACCCCAGGCGCTGTCTGTGAAGACAAAAGGGTGAGAGGTGAGAGGGGATGCTGGGTGCCGAGGATCTGTGCACTGGGAGAGTACAGGGAAGAAGCCAGCCCTTCACTTGGACCCCACGATATGCCAACTTACTTAAAATAAGTCAATATGAGCTGTACTGCTCTCCTCCTTCCCACAGGACACTGTGGCCTCTCTGCGCTGAGTGGTTTCCAGCAGTGTGGTGGTATAAGGCTGGAAAAGGGACGATTTCCTAATCACTATAAGAGAAACTCAGAGCCTGCCATGCTTATTAGGCAAATTCCCAAGTGATCTTTTACTATTTCTGATCCTGATCTATTGCAGCCAGTGATTGAACCTCCAGCCTGGGGTTTATCTGTAAGATACTTCCACTGTGGAATTACCAGTAAGACAATCTAGACAGTTACCTGGCACTTACTGGGGAGGAGGCATCCTTACACTGCTAAATTCAGGCACGGACATAGCCTCTTTGCAAGGCTTTCTGCGAGCATTCAATACTGGCTTTTTTTTTTTTCTTTTTCCCCCCAGTATTCCTGTCTGTCTCTTGTACAAAGGCAGCAGCAAAATGTTACCTATTGAAAGTGGGAGTTTTTCTGTCTTCCCACGTTAGCCTTTTTTCAAACACTGTGTCTGCTTTTAATCAAAAAATCCAATATTTCCATTACGTACTTCAGGGCACTCTCGTAATAACTCCTCCCCACCAAAGCCATGGGAGGACAAGCACAGTCCTGCCAGCGTTGTCCCACCTGAGGGATGCTGCTCTCACCCAGCAGTCGTGGGCTAAATCCTGCCTCACTGGCACCAGCTGGAGGCTTTGCACTGGCTGGGATTTTACCAGTACTGTTTTAATTTCCTTCCCTCACCCTTGAAAGATGGGTGCGACCCGAGCTTGCTCAGAGACTAACCAGCCGCAGGGAAGGAAGCACGGACAGGAAAGAACCAGCTGCAGCTGGAGCCTTGGAAGAACATTTCGTGGAGATAAGTTGGATTTAGGCTGCTGTTCATAGCAGCTGAGGCCAGCACAGCCTTAGCAACATTAACGTAAAGGTTTCTGTTTGCTTAAAGGAAGGGCTGGTGTGACAGGTCTGTTCCCTGCAGAGGATGTATTGAGAGCCCTGGGCCTTCAGAACGCCTACGCTGTGAAACACAGACAATGTTTGCCTAAAACACAGTGAGGGAAAGCCCAAGACTCCTCATACATCGGAAGCCAGTGGAGGTCATGGGAGAGGAATTACCTGTACAACACCAGGTTAGGGTAATCTCCGGCCAAAGCAGGCCGCAGCCTTGCTCAGGGAATTGCCCTCCACAGGTGGGGTCCCGGCATCCTTCCCAAGGCACCAGTGCTCGCCCTGGCATGGCGGGTGCACTACCACCCCTGTCCTGTCTTGAAAACCCTCTTGCTTGGACAGTGCAAATCTACAGTGTGCTCCCAATGCCTTACAGGAACAAATGAGCAATTTTTTTTCTGGGTACTGTTCCCAAGACTGACATGGATAATTAGTTATTCCATAGAAATGTGAGTCACTTTTACTCCCTGATTGGCTTCTGAGTAAGCCCAGGAATCAGTCTTGTCTTCCAGAGCACTGCAACCACTTCTGTTATAACAGTGGCCAAGGAATTATGCCTGTCTAGAAATTATTTAATGTTTGTAATCAATGTTCATTAATGTGCAAACAGAAAGCTCATTATGATTTAATACATAGAGTACATGCAAAGAATAAGACCTTCATAAAAGAACTAGAAGTTGTTAGTATCTCAGTTTCATCAACCCAAATAGTTGTCTGTATTGCTAATGGTGTTATTCTACACTTAAATTACCAGTTTCTTATCAGATGGATGAAAAATATAGTTGCATCAAGTTTTGGCTACCCTGTTTGTGTATGGCACCAATGATGAACTACTCTGGAGAGAAATTAACTTTAAAACACTGTAGATATTGAAAATTATTTCCTTAAATATTCTGACACTAACAGTACATGTGATAGAAGGGAACTGACTGTGCTTGTCAATTGTGAAAACACAGTATTTTTGCTATTTTAAGTGATGCAAAACAATGCACTGTTGTATTATGCAACAGCTGAAATGTAACAGGGAATTAATTTATGAATTCAAGACTGTCAGAAATGGTACCAAGACATCTTAGTGATGGGCGCACTCAAGATCGATTCCCTTCGATGAAAATAAGACTATGCAGAAACATGAGTAATTTGAATATATTTCATTAAATCAATAAGAACGTCAAACAGGATGTAGACATTTTCAGAAGAGAAAGGAGAAGTACACACCTCAGCACTCCAGGAACCAGTTTCTGTCTTGGACACTCTGTACGTATAAACGTAACCTTGATGCCTGTGGGGAGGAAAAAAAAAAAAAAAAAAATCAACAGGTATTTATTTACTTATTTCTACTGTCAGGTTTCACAAGAGGTACACTCTGTTGTGTGGGAGTCAGTTCACCTGCTAACATTTCCTTAAAAATAAATTCACCCACAAAGGCTCCAGGTAGATCAAAGAAAAGGAGAAGCCGGTCAGAAACAGCGTTCAACCCGCTGGGTCCTTTTTGGGTGAGAGGGATTGGCCTGACTCAGATCTAGGTGAGCAATATTCAGTTATTCTAAGTGACACTGCTTTCATTCCCGCCTCAGCATTTTTTTTTATTTTTTTTTCAGTGATCTCCTTTTACTGACACACAGCAGACATACTTTCCCTGGAAAAAGAGAAGGTGTATTATGGGCAGGTAGCATTACTGTACTGGGATTGATTTAAATGCAGATGTTCCCGGAAGCAACAGCATGAGTAATTTCTTTGGACAGCTAGACCCACAAAAGTGAGGTAAATTACTCTTTGCCTTGCCCGTACATTCCTAATTCTCAAATTCCTAAGTCTCAAAATAAAGGAGACTTATGAGAGTGTGGAATCTTCATTCTTTTTAAATCTAAAATTTAACTCAGACGCAGAGACAATTCATCGTAGTTCTGTGAGTGCAATATTAGTTTAGATGGTATCAGGTAAGAAAGATGATTGTATTTCATACTAGATAGATTTACATGAATACACAGCAGGGTTTTAGGGACCATTCCCTATTTCAGCATAATTTCTTATTCTTAAGAAAGCAGAAAAGTGCTGTTATTTCTTTCCAATTATGCACGGTATCAGAGTGGTGACTGCAAAATAGCAGAAACCATCAATGACACAGATACCATATGACTGCAATTACTTACTTACGCTCTGTGTCGTGGCTCCTGGATAAATTCTTGTTAAAAAGTCATTACAGCAACCTTTGCAAAGCGGTGTCTGAGATCCTTTACCCAAGCAGGAAGTTGTTAACAGTTGTCACAATGCTACAACCCCACGAAGCTGCGGGGGGAGCGAGCAAAAATGCCTGCTGCAGTTTGTGAGCTCTCCCCCACCACTCCACTCCCACTGTGATTAAGGAGGAAGATACAAAGCCGTTCTCTCCCATCGGGGCTGCCGTGGGGACAAAATCCCTGCACAGTAGCTCAGGCACTGCCCTCCTCCTCGTGTGCGGGAACAGGCCTGATGCAGCCCCACCATCCCACCACAACTTCATCTACTTCTTTGTGTTACCGAAGGGAGGGTTTTCCCCAGAGACACAACTTTCCACCTGATACCAGATGGACATGAGAAGTGGCTGGCCATGCTCACTTCATGGAAACCTAAGGAGGAAAGCAGCCACCACTACCCCACTTCTTCTCCCAGCAACCTCAACTCCTGGAGTGCGTCAGAGATTTGGCTGGGCCCAGAAATAGCCCTCAGGAAGAGAGGTGAGCAACCTGCTGTCGCTGCGGGAGGAGGGAAGGACATGGAAAGACAACACTGTTCTCCTGTATATGCCATGGCACCGCAGTCACTGGTGTCTGAGGCCACAGCTCAAGCCCAGTTGCTTAAAAGAACTTTCCTCTAAACCACCAGATATGTCCACGTTCATGGAACCCAGTGTCTCCCATTAGGGCTCTTAAACAATCTTGTACCATCATGTCGTTTCTTAAAACCTCTGAGAGCTGTGTCTGTATTGTCAGCTTTCCATTAGTAGCTGACATTCACATTAATATTTTTTTTTTTTTTTTTAGAAATCATGAGGGGTTTTCCTGCACCTACGTATGTAGCCTGCCAGCCAATATATAGTCACTGAAACTGGGTTTTCACAAACCATAGTGTACGGGGAAACACCGGAGAGGCCCTGGCATTTTGTCCACTTTCTTTGAAGTGCGTATTTGACCATCACCACAGTGATTTTTTTTTTTTTTCAAGCCTCAAAACCAACAGTTAGTATGTGAAAATCTAAAGCTCACTCTTTTGCCTCCTGTTTTTAATAATACACTGTGCATACCACCCATGCTTGTTCTTGGCTGTGCCAAAGCATTCCAACTGCTTCAGTCTCTTTGAAATCTAATTTTTCCACAAATGGCTCAGTTGTCTGGAAAGCTACCATCTGTTGTTTCCATCATCATTTTCTCTACCTAAGGGATTGCATGAGGGGCAATGTTGAGGGGCTGGGTGCTATCCTGACTCTGAAATGTCTGATGGCTTTCGGCACTCCACCGGAAGGGTTTACTAAGCTGGACAAATTGAAAAAGAGAGGTCAGATAAAGTAATACTCATGGTGACAGCAGGGTGAGGTATAAGATAGACACCTATTCTGCATTAAAAAAAAAAAATTCCATTGTAAAGTATTTCAACCTCACCCAGAAAAAGCACAAAGGATAGCTCAGATTAAAACCCCACAAGATACAGAAAAAGGGACAAGAATTTGGGAACATGGACACTTTGAGTACAACATGGAGAACGGGAGGAGTATGATATTGCTATCACAGCCTTGCGAGGGACAAGTGAGATCCCTCCACTCACCTGGCAAACGTATATATTTTTCCCAGAGGGCGAAAGACTGAAAGGCCTGAAGGGGTTCAGTGTGTTTAAGCTGAAAAACACACCATTACCATCTGTTGTTGGCTTTGAAGCCATCAGTAAACAGAGCTGCTATGTAGATGGGAGATGGCCCAGGACCACCACACCTCATTCTTCAAAGGCAATGCACAAAGGAAGGAGGACGCATTTCGTTAGGAAGGTGAACAGCTAGATCTTCCCATCAGAGTACTTTCCATCGGGAGCTTTCTTTCCACAAAATGATAAGTATTCTCCCAACGAATATGACCTTATCAAAACTTTCTGTTAAGCAACAGTTCAGTGATCTGAACTCCTCTCTCTGCTGAACAAAATCAGCAGGAGATGGACACATGCCACTGAGAGAAGGATTTCAGAGAGCACTCTTACGCTGACACTGGTGTACCAGCATATCTTGGAGGAGGACCAGTTCTTGACACCCAGGCAAAGACCCAACAAAGGGCTCCCCCATCCCTTCATCTGGCCCGAGGATGGCCACAAGCCTCACTCACATCTGCAGAGATCCACTTTCATGCCAGTGAAGCTCCAGGGACAGGATCAATCATGAATGAACAGCTTGATGAACGCAGCCCTATAAATTTTTGATCAAAGGCAAAAAATGCCAAAATACTGATGAGGAGAAGCCGAGAACAGCCATTGCTGTAAGGACAATATTGGATAGCGCTTATGAAAGAGTGGTTTGGTCACTACTGATGATACTTTTATGTTATCATCTCATTTTTTTGTCTTCATAGCAAAGGATGTGTTATATCAGCTGGGAACTGCACTAGCACTGTCTCTGTTCCAATACCATTGCTGGGAAAACATTGTCAAAGGAAAAAGAAAAATCTAGAAAAAGTTGCTATTACAGGAAACAGCCCACTTCATATTATAGGCTTTTTTCTTTATAGCTAGATAATTCCTTCCAAAGAGCTACAAAGGCATCATTCACAGATGACATACTGAGACAGCATCTGTCTACCTGTCCTCTCCACTCCTCCTTTTTGACTGTGATTAGACTTGTTAGAGCCGCATTTACTTTAACAGGTGAATAATTACAATCTTCTGCTCCATTGAAATAGCCAGAGGATATCAGCCGCATGCTGTAGATTAAAATTAACTATGACATTTCAGCTGCATGGTATATTTTAAAATCATTCCCAAATGTTTTGTGTCTCAGTTGGGAAATTTTATTAAACTAGTTTGTATTCATTTCTGGGTCCAAAATGGAACAAATATAAAGGGAGAAAGACAGAGAGGCAGGGGAATGCCGTGTCAGCAGTAAAGGACATCAATTTCATCCTCTTTGCATAGCTTTCTCTTCTGATGTCTTTGCACTGTATCAGTCAGCTCTTCTTACCTAGTATATCTGCATCCTGACCTTACCTTGGAATTTCACTTGCCAATATTGCTTAAGAACCAGATGGTGGTGTGGCCCACAAACAGTGGTCCTGAGCACTATATACTGCCCATACTCAGTTTCTTATAACTTTGCCATATTCCAGCCTTCCAGCCTGAAATTTTGTTTCTTAGGTGTTTCCCTGAACCTTGTGTGGGATGGAGAACGCAGAAGTGCCAAAAGGGGCCATGTTAGGTAAAACAATGCTTTTCCCGTGTTTAAAAAAAAAGATAATCTTCCAGTTGTTGGAGGGTTTGCCCAGTTTTCAGAGTAAGACGTAAAATTTTTTTTGAAGGAAAGTATATCTCTTGCAGTCTCCAAGAGGACGCAGTGGTGGCTGTCTAGGCTGGAAGAGAGGCTGTTAGCAGTTGTTCCATGTCGTTAGCAGTTGCAGCCACACTGTGTGGGGGCTAGCTGTACCATGGGCACTCAGCTAAACAGCATCCACAATCTCAAGCCACGAGCGACGTATGTATGTTGCCTGGCCTGGATTAGCAGGGGAAGAAAGCAGAAGGTACTTTATATTGGGCATCTTGGGAAAGACAATTGAGACTGGGTGGGATGGATGTGGAAGGAAAGAAAAAGGGCCCCATGCCACAGAAAACACACTCTTTATCTCACAAACTGAGATAACGCTTAGAAACCCCTTAATACTACAGAGATGAGTACTACTAATGGAATGACGATGAGTGCTACAGGAGAGCTCATGGGGGACTCGGTACTTTCGGGGCGGGGGGAAGGGTCAATGGCATGCCACAGATAACATAATGAGCATGAAAGGTCAGGTTGCAGCTGCTTCTGCCTTATCCAGAGGTGTTTGATGCAGGTTGCAGATCCACTCCTGAATGCTCAGTCAGAGGGACCAACCTCAGGCAGCATCCCAGTGGGCCACCAGGAACGTGGACGATGGCATGGGCACCCACAGCGGGTACAGAGGTGGGAGATGGCTACCACAGAGCCAAAACTTGTGAGGTCAGGGGAATCAAAGGCAGTGCCTGGGAGCCTGCATGTCCCACCTGTGTGGTCATCAAGGTCTCCCCTGCCCAGGGCACCCCTGAGCTGCATGGCCTCCCCCATGCAACGGAAGTGACGGCAGCCAAAATGATGAAACAGTCAATCTAGCTGTTCAATTAAACTTCTTTCTTTTTCCTTTTTAATTCTGATATTTCTGCTCAGTTTAGTAATCATAGAAAGGTCAAAACCTCTTGTTATTTAATGTAGGAGAAAATCCTATTTAAGCTTACAGCTCCTCACTCTGTCCTGGAATTTGCATTTTCTGGTTGACAAGCAGCCTGGTTCCTGCCTGATTTAGGTCTCAGACATACAATCAAGGTACAGCAACTTAGCAATTACCACCCATCAGCTAACCCAAGCTGAAGAAATAGCTTTCGCATTGAGATGATGTGCAAGATACAAGCTCTGTGTCAGCAAGAGTGAATAAAATTGTTTATATCAATGTTTACAACATCTGAAAAGCCCAGCAGACTTACCGTAGCTTAGCTCACAGCAGCACTCTATACACATCCACTTGAGTTCACACTTCTGTCACTGATTCCTCTACCAACACTTCTTGTGGCAAAAAAAAATTACTCATGATACTGAATGAGTAACTAGTATTAGCTTGCTTTAAAATTGTAGCATTATAAAACAAATGCATTATCTCCATTTTCTCTTCTGAAATTAACAGAAGCTTGAAAGAGCAAGTCAAATCTTGTGAAGCACCTCTGAATTTATGCACAGATTTCTGTGGCAGATTGTCAGCATCTTCACCACTTGAATGCTTCTAACCATCAATATAAATGACACTGATTCGCCTAAAGAGCAAGTGCGGAGCCTTTCTGAGCAGGATTTATGTTGCTCTGGTACAAGGTGATACTAGCCAAAAATGATGCCTCAAAGAGGAATTGCTTCAAATTTGGAAATAAAAGAAGAATTTATTCAAATCTGAGGTGCTAAATGGAAGGAAATTGCTTTATTGTGGGTCAGTAACTAAGCTTAATGAATTACTATCTCCTCCAGAATTGTACCTCACAAAGGCAAAAACTCACAAAATAAGGTTATCTTGTGAACTTTCTTTCATTTTAGGCAAAACTCACAAGAACTGCAATAGATAAAACACTGTCAATAGCCCTGTAAATGTTACTGTTTCATATTTCTACTAAATATTTACTGGTTTGGTTTTTTTTTTTGGGGGGGGTGGGTAATTCATTGTAGCTCATTGTCACACTTGCTGTTCCTCTCAGAGCAAGGTAGGCATGGTTTGACCATACAGTCCTTGAACCTGAAATCACTGCTTCAACTAAATCCTTGAAACTCAAAAATACAAAACCAGGGTGGAGCTAATCTAGGTTCTGCTATCTAACAATTGTACCCATTCTGTCACTTACAGGTTCGTTAGCGTAGCAGTTACCTGTGGTTCAGGCTGTCTACCTTTCTAAAATCTTTTCAAGAAAAGCCATACCTGAAGGCCATAAGCCAAGTTATTTGCAGCAAAGACAAAGATCACTCTGATTAGCAAGGAGCTGAAATACTCACCTCAGTAGAATTTACCATTGTGCTGCAAAAGACTGAAAAGCTGAAAATAGTGCGTGATATTTACAATCTCTCTTCAGAGAGCAGCTTTTGTTCCAAATTACATTTAAAATGATGATGATTATTATGTGCAGTGTTATCATAAATGCAATTATTCTGCCATTTCTATCAAACATATTCCATGGGAAACAAAAGAAATGCTAAGCTGAAGCTGGCTCATGGTCCTGTATTACACCTTCACATTGTACAGCTGATGCATCCGCCGCATCAGAAAGTTTCGGCACGTTTGCCTGAACTTGTGCACCGTGGTTATGGTGACAGAAAAAATAGCACACGTAAAATCTGATAGGACTGCAGCCTATTCCTGTTGCCATTACTGTTGCTTCAAGAGCTCTAAACAGCTTTCTATTCCAGCTTTTGATTATCCTCCACAAATTGAATGTAGCACAGTACATGAATGGCTGGTTTCAAACAAATAATCTGAACACACAGTTTGACAAGTATGTCATGTCTAGCTTACTTAAAGGTCTGAAACAACTACTAACATTCCAACTGTTTTCAAGTATATGAATTTTAAGACCCAAACTACAAAGGCTTTATCTTTGCCCACTCAGGCATGAGCTGCTTGTTTCTGCATGTGTGCTCATATATATCTGTAAAGGAAAGCAGTGCTTTCAGCACTCTCAGGTATTTTATTTACGGGTTTTTCAGGCACAGTTTAAGAGGCTGCTTCTCAATCTAGGCACCGTGATTGTGTCCCGTGTCCCCCATTGACTTCATTAGGAGCGGTGTGCACAGAGGATTTCTGAGGGTGCTAAAAATGTCAAATGGGGTATCGAGCCGAGAGGAAACCAGACCAGTAAAGAAAACTCCCTGGAACAATCAGGTTTTGATACTAAAACCTTGGTGTACTGCATGTAACATCTAACATGTTTACAGGGAAAATGTGTACATTTTTTAAAGCATATGCACTTCTTTTAGGTCAGTTTTCAGGAACAGCAAAGATCTTCTTGCTTTTCAATGCAACCCTAAAAAATTTCCAGGAAAAGATTGTGCTCCCCTGTTGACATGTTCAAAACATAATGAACAACATCCTAAAGAATATATTACCAGTTTAATACTGGTATTCATACAATTAAGATCTTGGGAGCATATGGTATTAAAAAACTTTGCCAAAACCTGCAGGCAGCACCTCTGTTTGCCGGAGCCTCAGGGGGCACCGTTGCAAATCAAAACCTTTCTACTCTGCCATGCATAGTTTAATTGTGGTCTTAAAATATTTATCAAAGTGGGTTCTTTGTGCTCTGCCACAGCCACACCAAAAACATTCTCTCTTTGAAGGCTTGCAGGGATGCCATGTGCACACGGTGACTTCGGACAGCGGAAAGCAGTATTCAGGGAAGATAAAGCAACGCTTCAGGAGAAAAAAAAAAAGAGAGAAAACAGAGTTTTCTAGCCAAACACGTCAACAACAGCGGCCTGCCTGCTGCAGTTACCCATCTCTGTAGGTCAGGTTTTATGCTACTACCTGTCTCTTTTACGATTGCCCTGTAAAATCAGTGTCAGTCGCAAGGGATTCACGAAGTCTTTGACTTTTCTCCCTTTTAAAGGTCAGGGCTCCACTTTTTAATTGGAAAAGCAAAAGGCGAACGAGCCTGACCGTGAACACCGCTGCCCTTACTACGTGCCTTAGGAGGCTCAAAGACTGGCCAAATATGTTAGAGCTTTCTCGGGGTGCCCGAGGGGGTAGATGGGAGTGGTGGCATTATAACCTTACACAGTTCCTTGGAAAAAGGAGGCGTTGTTTGAGCCTAAGCAGGACTTACCAATTCCTGTACCTGGAGCTGGAAGTGCAGAGCAGCCACCTATGTGAGATCAAGTTGATGACAGTCTTGTCACCCAAGTATTTGTTTAATATCTTTTTTGATAACTGTTTCTTTTCTCTTCCTTCTTGTGCCTTTTAATTTCGACAACTCCCTTCTCCCCCCACAGTAAAAAAAAAAAAAAAAAAAAAACCCGAAGAAGGCGTGGATCTGGGGAGCTGGGGAGCTGGTGGGGCTTAGGTTTGTTTTGCTTTATTTCTCCAGGGAAGTGCAGGGAGAGGGGAAATAAGACAGACTGAATTCGGTTTAGTTTTGGAAAACTGGACTATTTTTCTTTTTTCTTTTCTGAAAGCAACAGAAACATCACTGGCAGTATGAAACAGTTTCACTTCTGTTAAAAATTCTCATTGGGAAGATGTAAAATTTTTTGTTTATCTCTGATGCTTATTGCAATTAGAATGGCTGTCCAGCTTTGTTTCTCGTGTTTCAAAGATCACTTCAGTACTTCCCAGTAAGTATATGTTTTGCCTAATCTTGATATATCTAGGTATTCCTAGAGTGATTTTCAGCACAGATTCTGAACTGGAATGTATATTTCTGAATAACTTTGTTATTCCCAATAATTTCCATAATTTATTTAGAAGGAAGTATAAAAAAAAGAACAGAGAAGTACTTACTCATTCTTTTATTTTCTTTTTCCTAAACAGCGAATGCAGCAACTTCATGTTTCCCTCAGTTTTCACCAAAGCTCTCATGTGCATACGTGCTTGCCACCTGTTTCATCTCTGTGCGTTATGTCCAGACTAGAATTTGGAGGGTTGGGTTCATTGGTTTATTTTGGCAAAGCCAGGCTTAGCATCCTCCACTGAATACATATCTACATCTCTCAAATCTTCCCTACTTGCTCCTCCAATCTCCCCACTAACGTGCTCTGCTTTGGTAAACTTTTGCCTGTCAAAGCATTTCTCTAGTTTACAGCCCACATTTCTTTAAACTGTCATTACTGTCTTCAGCGTGAGACCATTTCCTAGTATCTTCACGATAACCATCTCCAAAGCTATTGTGTGATATGCTGTTTACTCTATCTGCTATTTCTTATATAATGCTCTGAATTGAAATATGAAGAGCTATTGGAACCGAGGCTTGGCTCTAGCATTTTTCAGCCACCTTTCTGTCTATATCAGATCACACTCATCATAACGTTTTTCATTTAATTTTGAATCTGGATTTATCCAAGACGCTATTGAAAATTTCCCTTATAAAAATTTATTGAGGATCTATCCTGCATATCATCCACCGGTAATATTTTTGGTTTTTACCCTTTTGCTTATAATGTATATGTTCAAATGCAACAGAACATGAAGAAAAGAGTGGCCCATGAGTTCCAGAAACAATTAGGTAGGGTTCTGTTTTTTGCTGAAGTCTCTTTTCTTTTCCTCCAAAGACTGCAGAGCTTCATAGTCAGGAATGCTTTCTGTTCTTCCTATTTTCATTTTAGATATTTCATTTCATTCATGAAATTTCTTCCGAAGGACGTAAATTACCACTAATACAGCAAAAAATCCCAACTGATTGTGTGCAGATGAAAAGACCGTGTTACATACCTACGCTCTGATTTAGACTAATGGGGGGCTAATTTTAGGATTCGCTATTTTATTCAGCATTGTAACATTCTGCCTGACCCTTTCTCTAATGCCTTAGTGTTTCGCCTGCACTGAATGACTTCTAAGGCTTAAGGAGATATATCACCATTTCCTCTGATGGTTATTTAAAAGAGATTCTGCTTTTATTGCCCATTCCCATCACAGGAATCATAGCACTCCTTACCTCTTGCTATGTCTATTCCATTTTCATTTAACTCAAGATGCTTCTTATTTCCCATTTTTCAGCTAGCTGTTAAGGCATTTGTTAGCAGTAGTGCCTATCTTTGTTCACCTTCTGATTTCGTTACAAAAGAAAAAATACATCTTCGGCCACAAAGATCTTCCCTGAAAAGATGCTTGTGTATTATTTCTGGATTGCCTATAACCTTCTTGCACGCCTCCATTTACTGGTCTACAACAGGGGAATAATAATGCTCACCTGGGGCTTAATTACATATTGCTGGGAACATAATCAAGAAAAACTGACGTAGGACTCTTCTTCCTCTTCTGCTTTTTTACCAGGTACATAAGTGCCCTCTGTTAGCTAATTTTTTGCTGGCCCTAAACCAGTTTTCTCTTGTATTCCTTCTCCTACTGAAGGATGGTGCAAGTGTCTGTTTAGCCTTGGTAGACACATCTTTGTTCTTTCGATGCAATGGTACTTTATCGCACAGCTTTATCTCTCAGGAATTCCGAGACTTCTGCTTTTGCCAAAAGTAGGGTAATTAAATTGCCTCATTAAAATAAGGTCCTATGACTATAACGTTCCCCAGCTCTCTCAGGAAAACCTCTCTACCCTCTCTCTGACAGACCATCCCATCAGATCTTTCCCTTTTCACCCTGTTTGATGAAACATTACCACTTTACTTCAGTACCCATCAGTATTTCATGTACTTTACGGGTAGTTTACTCCAAGCCTGATGGCTCATGGGGCACACAGCCTGACTGAGAACATCCCAAAGAAAAGGCATGTTCTGGATGACAGCAATCCACACTACCCTTCCCGATGACAGAGGACGCTGCTACGCACACCCATGAGTGCATTAGAGAAGCAGAAGACAGCAAGCAGAAAGCAAGAGGATTATCCAGCACAAAGAGGCAGCACACGCCATCCCAAGTCAAGTTGCCTGGCTTTTCTCCATGTCATCTCACTCTTCCTTCCTACGTGCTCCACGCCTGCTTTCTCATTTTGTTTTATGCCTGTAGGAAGTGTACGCTCTGCAAGCCTAAACCGCTCCTCTTTGCTCTGCAAAGGACCTCAGACCACTCAGGCACCCCTCAGGCACCCCTCTGCCTTAAGTCAAGGCGAAGGAGCCAAAAGTCTCACACATGTCTGCAAATGGTAATATTAGGACATAGTTTGTCTCTGTTATGTAAGAACGCCCCGTACTGTAGTTGTGAAGGCTGAAAATCAACTACCACTGAGCAGCCATTCCCATCACCCCACTCCCAGCCCCGCTGCCCTCGGCTGCCCCGCGCCCCAGAGCGGCGATGGCCGCTGCGCAGAGCCGGCCATACTCACAGCACGCAGAGGCAGTAGACTCCCGGAATGGTCTCGCTGTCCCGCAGCAGGTAGCTGCCATCAGTCCCCGCCGCCAGCAGCAGTTTCTCCCCGGTCTCACGGCTGATGCCCCCATGGTAGATGGGCAGCGCGTCCATGCTGGGGCCGTCTCCCACTGCGGGCAGCTCTCCCTGCACACGGTGCTGCCTCCAACCGCTCCTCAGCCGGGTGCTCCCCTCAGCATCTCCGTCTGGGCGGCAGATGTAAACAGGATGTGTTCACACCTCTGAAGCCTCCGCACCGGGTGAGACACCGCTGAGGGAAGAGTGAGGAACAAGCACAGCTTTTTATGTGTTTTTTTCTTTCCTGTGCTCCTTTTTTGTTTTCCTTTTCTGCAGGCCGTAACATCCTCACGGCACCGCAGCTCGCACACAGAGGCGTCATTTCACAGCCCACCCTCACCGTGCGGCTTCCCGCTCGGCAGGGACGTGACATGATGAAGTGCATGACGGCCACAGGGCCAGGAGGCCAGGACCATGGCAGCAGTGTTAGCAGCTGCTGCCAGGTGCTTGTTTCCTCTGGAGATTAGTTTTAAACCTCTTATTTTTAAAATCTCCAGGGGTGAGAAACAAGGAAGTAAGCTGGGCCTTGCCGTCCCCAGGCCCACCAGGCCAGTCATCTCAGGCCGCCGGCACTGAGCACAGCCCCTGTTCCACAGCCGCTGGTCTAGCGCCCACGGACACCGGCCTCTGGCCGATTTACCTCATCAGTGGTTATTTTCATAGGCTTTGGTGGAGTTTAATCACTGTTAATATCAGAGGTGCTCATTATTTCTGCTTGGAGGCAGGCAACAGCCTTGGCACAGGCAAGGGGGCCCCTCACATCCTTCCTGACGCCATCAATGCCACTGCCTCCTTCATGTGGTGTGTAAGCGGGCAGCCAAAATCCAGAGACATGTCTGAAAAAGCCATTTCTCTCACCTGCTGTGGTCACAGACATTTCCTCAGTACACTTGCCACTTGAAAGCTCCCATACGCACGTGCTTGCCAAACGGGTCTGTTTGCAAACAAGCTGAAAATGTGCCTTTATACCCCCATAGATATTTCCACCCATGGAAACACCGACTGCATTTCCTGACGCTGAGCAAGCTCAGGGCTGAATTTGTCCCTGATGTGAGGCCACTGCACTCCCCTGATGAGCCGCGTTCTCATACCCGGGCATATGAGTAATAACTCACTAAAATATAGCTATAAGTACGGGTCGTGCTTATGATTGATTCGTTTTAAATTGAGTTTGCTAGCTGGACAGGGCAGAATGAAATCGTCTTACCTAGGTGTTCACAGAACGCTGTGTCTTGGTTGAAGTTAAGGATGGGTGAAAAAATAGCTCTCTAGATACACACGTTTTAGGAACAAAAATCAAATTAAATTAAATTTAAAACCAGCAAAAATAAGAGTTGCTCTTTTTAGGTTTCAGTCAATCAAAATGCTTTCTCTAGATCTCTTCACAATGTGCGTCTTTCAATTCTGACCTGTAATATAGTTTTTTCTCAAAAATATTTTTTCCAAACTAGCTTTAGCTTTGGGCATTTCTGACCAGTGAGTCACAGGGTGGCTCACACATGGGGCACTGCACTAAAGTCACGATGGCAAAGCCGCAGTTTTTGGAGGCACCGCAAGCGGCTGCCCACATAGAGATCCCAGCGAGCGGCTGCCTCCCTGCCTGGCACTTGAGGGGCTGAGAAAGCTGCAGAAAACCTCAGCTGAAGAGGGACTGAAAAATTCCACCACCGTGTTTATGGCTTTTCTATCTTGTTATGCAGGTGTTCATTACCCCCTTTACGAGAACCTGGGGACTCAGCTATCCTGCTCCGTTTTTTAAACCAGTTGTTAAAGTATTTGGACAAAAAAGTAGAGTTGCTGCAAATGTGATTAATGTGGATGGCGACAAGGTGTAAGCAAAGCACTCTTCCCTCGTAAAGCTGCTGCCTATTCTCCTTTTCCAAACTACATGTACTCTTGGGGCTTTCATCTAACTTTCCCATTTCTTAACCTATTCTCAGTATTAACAGCTGATTTCAGAAGTATATGTGTAGTTAGCTGGAGAGGAAAAACAACCAGAATCATTCAGTTCTGCAGATCTTATTGCCCCACTCATCGGATTTCAACTAAAGCATAGGTAGAAAATCATAATACTTTTGACTATGAGATACTCTCTTAATAGGAGTGCGACCACATTACCAGGCCAGCCTGCAAACTCCCTGCATCTTGATGAAGCAGTATCTATTACTATAAAAGATCTTTAAACACCCAATTTTCCTTTTGTGGGTAAGGAACCCATAAAACTCCAGCTACTCAACCCTGAAGCCTCAGCTTCCATACAAATCCCTTTGCGGCCACACTGACTAGGGGATATGCAGCTTTTCAGAAGTAGTGGAAGTGCTGGATTTTGGAGCAAGGGACACTAAGCAAGCATTGAGGCACCAGGCAGGATAAGCCAAACCAAAGGACATAGGTGGTTCCTGGACTGAGAAGGAAGAAACCATGACACTGCTAGCACAGCTCTACCCCACACCACCGAGCCTGGAGAAACCCTCCCTTCTCGCAGACAAGCCATCTTCACTGCAGCTTTGCACTGTTGGCACCCATTCAGACGCACACCAACTGCTCCATTTTTTATCCAGGGATTGTATGCATCGAAAGTGTGGTTTGCCATCCTACTTCATACTGATGCATATGTGCACAGGGGCTGAGAGAGCAAACTGCAAAATAGAGGAGCAGACTCAGGAGAGTAGGAGAAACAACAGAGAACCAAGGTGCTGCTCCTGTTCAGACTTAGTCCTCGTTGCCTTCCACTGAAAACAGTGATTTCTTTAAATACCCTGAGTGCTGCCCTGTAGGGTGCTGGACACTCCTCTTGCTTTGTTTGGAGAGCACCCAGCATATTCTGGACACCACAGTTTTGTGCCTTCCCTAAATCAGTCCAGCTAGCAGTCCCTGCAGTATGCTATAAGAAAATTTATCTAAAAAATACATGAAGGAAAGGAAGCACTTAAAAGTGCTCTGAAATATTTGGTCATGAAAAACAGGCTTAGAAAGATAGGCCTGCATAGACCTCTTGGGTCATCAAGTCCACTTCCCTGCTATCTTAGTCAAACACATCATAGAATCCCTTTCAGAAACTCATTATACTCCATCTTAAAAGTAGCTTGGGGTTTTTTGTTGTTGTTGTTGTTTCCACCGTTCTCATTGGAAAGCAATTGCAGAATGTCACTATTCTGTTGTTTGGAAACCTGCTTCCAATTTCTATCCTAAATTTATTTATAACCAATTTATACGCATTTATTCTTGTTCCAGTGTTGTCCTTTAGTTTAAATAGATGTTTTCTCTTCCTGGAGCTTATGCCCATGCGGTATTTATAGTGGCCTCTCTCAGCCTTCATTGTGCCAAACTCCTCTCACACTGAAGGCTCTCCCTTCCCGTGGTCACCCTCATCGTCTTTTTCAGTAGCTTCCCAAAAGTGAAGTGAATCACTTGTGAATAGTGTGCACTACCCTGGCTGATTTCTACATATGCCTTTCACCGCCTTATTCTTTTCTTACGTACGAGCATGCAGGTATAGTAGAAATCTGGTTAACAAGACCCAGATGCATGAACCTGCATTCAAATCCTTCCAAATTTAATCCAGTTTATCATATCCTGGTCCTCAAGGTCACTCAGTTCTTCCTAAATGAGAGTTTTATTCATCTCTGCCGTGACAGCACCTCCCTCCCTTATGCCATTGGTAAATTCCATTAGTACATGCTTGTTTTTTATGCCATCATCATTAATAAAAAATGTTAAAGACTATCAGGCCCAAGACTGATGCTTGGGAAGCTCTACTACATTCCCTCAGTACTGATCTCCTCGTACTACTACTTACTTTCTTACTCACTTTTCAATTTCTGTACTAATCTCCCATTTTAGCTAATAATTTTCCACATGGCACTGTACTAAATGCTATACTTAAGTTTAGATAATTACCTCTAAGCGCTTCCTTTGTCTAGAAAAATCAATTATGTTGATATTTCAGGCACCAGAACTTCTAAAAGTACCTGAGAAGTGGAGGTAGGGGAGACAAAATGAAATTATGTGAAGTTTTTTTGAACACCTGCAAAGATTTGAGCTGATTTTCATTTTCAGATGAGCTGCTTCATTCATCCCTAGCAATGACATTTTCATACATTGTTGAATTTTATAACAATTCAGAAAATTATAAGACTAATGCAAGAGCATCATTAAAATTCTCAGATATTGTTATTTGACTGAAAATAAGAATGACCTTCAGGACCTTTACAAAATTAATGTTACTGCAGAACTGTTACAGGAAGGCCTTGTATAAAGGGCTATAAAGCAAGACAAAAAGTAAAATACCTGTATTGGTGGTTTGCTGATACAGCAGTCTTGTCGTAAATGCCATCCCTGTAGAAGTACTGAAAAAGCAGTTTCAAAATCAGCAGCTACAGCAATGTTTTTGAAAAAATATTTAACTGGCAAAACGCCACATTAAAACACAGCTAACTTTAAATATTATTTTCATTACTTCATGTCACTTTCATTTTTAGTGTAATCTAACAAAACATTCAGAACTGTATCGAATAGTATCTGCAGACTTGTTATTCACATGAGAAAGAAATGCTGAGATTCAGTGCAACACTGGTTGCTCTACAGAGTAGCTGCAGAATCACCATCATCATGTTTCCTTTCTGAGCTGAAATGGAAGAGGCTGGAAAAAGCAGGCTACGTTTAGCAAATGTGTAATTAGCTGTAAAGTTCTAAGCATCAATACAGAAGGAGAATCCAAAGAAACATTGGCTTAAAGTTGACATATTAGCATATAATTCTACAGCCTCCGTGTTATACATGATATTCTATGTATGTTGCTTGGGGAAAACACAGGGAAAAAAAAATGGAAGATGGTTATAATAAATAAAGTTTGGATGCAGGTGCAGATTCCAGCTTTATACCCCAGGATGGTTCAGATCTCATTCACTTTGAGAA
This sequence comes from Chlamydotis macqueenii, assembly GCF_036417535.1. Classification (NCBI taxonomy): domain Eukaryota; kingdom Metazoa; phylum Chordata; class Aves; order Otidiformes; family Otididae; genus Chlamydotis; species Chlamydotis macqueenii. Next base: position 5,914,190 of record NC_141566.1, read on the forward strand.
AGGCCAACCAGTAAGACTGGAGTGCCACAGACCTCCTCAAATGTTTGAATAGTTGTAAGGGCAGCTGTAGATCCAGGCTTTTTCCCCCTTTAAATTAAATATATAGCTCAGGGGAAATCTCCTTACCTCAGAATTTTAGGTTCTCAAGTGGCACGTTAGCTGCTGTGAGGATTTATGTACAGTTCTCAGAACTTGAAAAAATAAACTTTCTCATCACCTGGAAAGTGGGTGTTTAGTGGCATCAATCGGAGTTGATTCTGGGGGAGGACTGAGGATACGAAAGGTTTTGGACATTTATGAATGAAAGTTTTTGTACTCATCAACATTTATCTTCTGAGCACAGGTAAATACACACATACCATAAATGACGACATTTCACTGAACTTTAACAATATTATTTCCTCTGTGCGGTCTCACTGCTTACCTATGCAGTTGTTTTGAATGCTTTGTGAGTGAGATAACACTAAAATTGAAAGCTACATAATATGGGGAAATTCATATTAAACGTTATCTGTGTTTTAATGCGGTTTCTTTTACCGGTTAATATTTCGTACTTCTTTCTCCAGAAGCATTGCAACAGCTGGCAATTTTGCAGGTGCATGTGCATTATCAAGCGGAGATGCCATTTGCGATGTCAGCATAAGCAAAACTACTCATAGAAGCTCGCACCATTTTATTTTCTGCTATTACTCTTTCAACAACCCTTTCCCGTAAAATTCGGCAATGCATAGGTAGTCATAAGCATTAGGCACCCAGCTGCTTTGGGAATCAGGACCTCCATGGCTTTATGAGTTAACTGAATCAACGTCAAAGTCAACAGGGCAAAATCATGTAATGACACTCAGGGTGGAGTAAATGTCCATGCTGGAGCTCCTCTTGGATATATTCCTGTGCGAGCAAGTCTGGAGCTGAATATAACCTTTAGGAACTAGATTTCCACACAACACACTCACAGTGGTTAAAATTGATTTGCTGACACCTCATCCTAGTTCCTAATGGATATTTATTTGAATTACAACAGCACCATGTAATTAGGCATAAATAAGGACCTTTGTTCTGCAGGGAAGGAAAGTTTATCAATTCTGAACCATATGCAATTGCGTGTCTAATCTCTGCCTGCAATTATTTCAAATGCGCATCCAGATGATAGCATTTATATTCATTCTGAGATTCATTGAGTCTGAGGCCAGAAGGGATCATTATACCATCTGGCCTGACCTCCTGGATATCACAGGCCATTACATTTCCCCAATTACCTCTATATTGAGCCCTGTAACATGTGTTTGACTAAAGCATAACTATTTTTGACTAAAGCTTATCTCCCAGAAAGGCATCTAGTCTTGATTCAAAGCCATCAAGAGGAGAGAATCCACTACTTTGTGGGTACTTTGTTCCAATGGCTAATCACACTCGCTATTAAAAATGTAGGTCATGTTTCCAACTTGAATTTGTCTGGCTCCCGATTCCATCCGCTGGATCTCATTATACTTTTCAGACTTAAGTTTAAAAGCCCTTTGGTACCCATTATTTTTTCCCTGTGTAAGTGTTTATTCTCTGGAGTCAGGTCGCCTCTCAAATATTTTGTTTTGTTTTTTCTAATAGGCTTCACTGAACTCTGAAAACTCACAGGGTAAAGTTTTTTCTCCAGTCCTTCTTGTCTGTGCATTTGTATTTTACCTGATATCTATTTCAGCAGTGCCCAGCCCCTTCTCGTGGTGCCAACAATGCACGCAATGAGTGCAGGGTCTCCGCTGCCCTGGAAGCGCATACTGAATTGCTTTCCTGTTATGAACCTCTGGTCTATAACGAGGTCTCTCCTTCCCAGTATACAACTGTAGGGCGAGGCAAACTACACCGTGCTGAAGTTTCATAAATACAGAATTCAATATGTACCATTTCATCCCAATGGGACCAGTTTATTGTAAAATCCAGGTTCCTTCTGCAGCTGTGCTCGCCTCATCATCCTATACTATCAATTTGTGGTGATGCGCAAACTGCTTCACCCGAAACCAAACATTGCTCATGGCAAAACAAAAATGCGCAGTGTGCACATCCCTGTTTCCAGCTTAAGTTTCTAATATTTTGAGATTCCATTCATAAGTCTATCTATAACAGCACAACGCGAAAATATACAGATAGATTTTTTAATTATCATTATTTTTAGGTTTTAGGTAGTTTATTAACCAGGTTTGAACTAAATGTTAGAGCAAATAGTTCAGTACAGCCCTACATGTATTCTCTCATTGTACTAAGGAGAGATTTTTAGTTTCAGAATTCATTGCAGATCTATTGTGGTGATGTTACATGGGTCTCAGTACAGAGAAATACACACAGACACACACCCTTCCACTCTGAGAGTTTTGTACAGAGCACACTGGCAGTGGGCTTCACTATGTGTTCATTTCACAAGCCAGGCTGTCAGCAAAACAAACACTGTCTCAATAAGGAAAAAAAGAACATATTCTGCTTGTACTAATTGCTCTTTGAAAGTTTTGCCTTAGTATTTTGGGCACAGATTGCTTTTCTGGCCTACATCACAGACTTCAGCAACAAGAAAAAATTACATTTCTGTCCTAAAAAATAAACAGAACTGAAGATGTGTGTGTGTATACACACAAGTACATATGATGCTTGTGTATTTTTAAATACCTGTGCGTACTAAACGTCGTTTTTCTTTCTGACAGATCCTGAAAAATGCCCTTAATAAGCTTTATCTCTTCCCACTGACAAAGGACTGCAATAGAGTTACTTTGCTTCAGTCCAGGAAAGAAAATTTGCGTTGAACTAAATACCAGGCTGTACCATCAGATCATAAGCTATGCTGATAGTACGATGATTAGTAGTTCTATTCCTGTTCTGAGTGAAATCAATAGCAGAGCTGTCCTGCTTGTAGCAAGAGCAGGTGAAACCTCTCTCAGCAGACAACAGGAAGCCTGTGTTTTTGGAGAGCAGCGATCTTTAGGCGAGGACCAGCCAGCATTCGACTTCTGCTTAGCCCCTTCCCGCGCTGCACGGCGCATAGCACGGATTAGCAGAACCAGAACCCTGCAGATCTGGCATCTCCAAGCAAAATAGTGAAAGTCTGTGGGTGGAGTACGCCCACGTCCTTTTCATTTCACTATTGATTGCAGACTAAATCAAATACAGTGAGAGAAAAGAGCAAATGAGATTGAGCTGGCCAAGACAACATTTACATGCCAAGAGAGGCTCTTACTCCTCATATCACTGTCACAGCCCTATGCATTTAAGGCCATTCCCTAAGGCTGGTGTGGGTTTTTCAAAGGTTAGAAGCTACACAGATGAAATCTGGGTGATGCAGAGGATCCACATAACTCTAAGTCACTGCTTTCAATCTCAGAGGGGTACCCTCTGAGAGCCAGCACTCTCACACAATTGCCTCAGAGAACCATGTCCCCCTAGGCTGGCAGGCTTTGGCAGCCCCGTTGGTTGGGAAGACGTGTCCAAAGCATGGCTGAATCCTCCATGTCAGAGTCAATGTGAGCCAGAGGGACAAGATGAGGACGACTGCATGTGGTGGCTTGCTACACCATTTTAAGATAAATAAAAATGCCTCAGGCACTAAGACACAAAGTTGCAAGGCTGAAAGGAAAGCCTTTGCCTCTGCCTGCCTTGATGGGTCTTTTGACCCTTGACTTTGCCTCCCTTGATGGGTCTTTTGGCCCACGGGTTACAACCAAGTTGAAGTGGCACTGGCCAGTGAAGAGCAGGAAAAAGATTAAGGCACCAAAGACGTCATCCTCCCTAGCGTTAAAGAGGAAATTTTACTTGGAGATGAAACTAGCTGCTTGACTTGGCATAGCATATCTATGAAAGTTTGCTAGCAGGTGTAGGTGAGGTGGGTCCCTGGTCCCAGAGAGGCTAAAGAGCCCCCCACAAGGCTGTTGCACCTGTGGGATTGGCTCCTAAAAAAGAACTATGAAGTACATCACACTTGAGTCTGTTTTTTTATTTGTACCTAGTCATCGTGGTTCCCATGTTGATGGTGTCTAAGCACCCTGATGGTGTTTGAGGACAGTATCCTCATCCTGACCTCTTTGCCTGGGTGAGATCAGGCTCCCCTGTCCCTGGGACCTCATATCTGCAGCTACCAACAGTCCTTTTTCTGAGGGAATGGTCCTCTAAAATCTAACTGAAAGCTCTCACTTCTAGTGGTACAAGGAAAATGTGTATGAAAAAAATGAGAGAATAGATGGGTTAGATACCTTTTTTGCCCAGTGCTTATCACAAATCCCCTTACAGCAAAAATGTTAGCTGTGTCTGAACAGTTTGCACTCAGGCTTTCCAACCTGTAGTTCAAAAAATGTAAACATTGGGCCATTAAGATTTAATTGCTTTTTATATTCTCCATGGAAGCTTTTACTATAAACTATTCATAAGCACGCTCAGGGCTGTCCAAAAAACACATTAGGGCTTTGCTCACAGAGGAACGTGCTGAGGAACATTTTCAGGAACCAAGTTGCAGTGATCTGCCCTCTGGAGAGACCCCAGCCCTCCAGAGAGACCCCAGCCCACTGGGCAGGAGCAATGCAGTGGCAACGGGACAGTCCCGTACCACACCAGTGCCTGGTGAGGAAACGGTGCCAGCCGTTTGCCACTTGGCCCTAGCAGGCACATTATCCTTTTGCTGCTAAGTGTAAGTGTTTGACTTCAATTTCCTGCTCTTGTTTGACAGCTAAACCAGGCAGAAATCTCCTGCCTGAAATTTTTTCCTACCTCAGAGAGCTCTTCATCAAGCATGAGGGGTTTTTCTCTCACTGAGATATCGTAGTGCAAATTTTAAAGCAAAATACAATTCTGATTTTCATTTAATTAGTTTTTACATAAATATTTCATAAAAATACTTGCCTTTTTGTGTTGTTGAAGCTCCTTCTTTACTGTTCTTCCTGCAATATTTTCACCCATCCGTTCTAATAGACAGTACAATAATCCTGGTAGATTTTAGGGCATTTTTTTTTTCTTAACTTTTCCAATATCTCCTCAGTTTTTACAAAACTTTCAGAGATGTAAACCTAACTGACTTCTTTACTCTATGATGGCATGTAAAAGAAGTGGTTTTTTTTCCCTTGACTGAGCCATGTCCAGATTACAAGCCAGTGGAAATGTTCTGCTTAACTTCCAGGCACTTGAGGTCAGATCATTTCATAAAGCATCACATTTTCAGTCCACACCTTTCTCAGCAGGGATGCCCACCTTGAACCAGTCACGTCTGTCTTTCACAAGAGTGCATAAATGCCCCCAATTCGACTAAGGTCAAAGTAGTAATAATATAATCACAGGTGTGAAACCCCTTCTGATTCGGCGTCTGTAACACACCTATCTGCCTTAGTCTTCAAGAAGAAAGGACTGATGCTTAAAAAAAGCCCCCGTGTTCCTAATTAGTCACAAGAAGGTGAAAGTAACTTTTATGGAGATAAGATTATGTGCTTGCTTTACGTATGTTTAAAGACCATTCTTCACTTCCAATGGCAAAGGTATACAGAGACAAAGTCTTTATAGTACCACCATTTTAAAAAAGTATCATAATCCATTTGTTCTACACAGCTGGTGCTCTATTATAGAGTATATAGTATCTCGTATATTCACTGCTGCCTTGATTGGAGGAAATCTAATCACATGAAACCAAATCACTAATTTTTTATCTCGTCTTGGTTTCCTTCAAGGGGTAAAGAGCTGTTTTACTGAAGCCTTTTAAAATTACATTCACTGAAAATTATACAGTAAAACTCATTGAGAAGATTATTTCTTTACAGAGAAAATGTGAAAGTACCTAAGCCTAGAGCAGCAGCGGGAACAATGTAATGAACCTTAGTACTGCAACCCAGATCTCCTGCTAGTAGATATCACCATTTCTCCAGAAAATAGCACCCACTGGTATATAACGCACATCCACCTTTTTACCACCCAGAGGTAAGATTTGTTTCCTTCCCTCCAGCTCATTTTCCTTGTTAGTACAAGCTCTGCTTTTCCTCTGTCTCTCTTCCCCTCGTTGAACATTACCTCCCACACCTTCACTGTGCTGTCCTCAGCTTCAAAGAAACAGAAACCTCCAGACAGCTGTAAGAAATAAAGTCAGTTCTCCCGTAATAGCTCCTGGTCTAGCTGAGCCGGTGGCACTACTGTATTTTCTCTCTGTGTTTATCTTCCCCGGCATTTTCCGTGCGAGAGGCAGCGTGTCCCCTTCCACCACAATATACTGGAGCCAGGCTGGGCAGTCAGATGTAGGAGAGGGTGAGCAGGGCTGAGGCACTGTTGTTTTCTCTAGTCCTACCTGCTTATCAAAGTACTTTTATGGTCCCTGGCCAAGCTCTTTCTAAGCACTACAGGCAATTAAATGCTGGCTTTACAGGAGAAAGATTTAAATTCGCAAGGGAACAAGTCGAACGTCGATACCTCTCATGGATTAAAACAACCAACCAAACCAAGGACAGGCACACGTCCCTCACCTTCCCAAGTACATTTTATTCCATTAGACAAAACAGAGATCAAAATTGCATCCAAGTCAATGGGTGAAGACTGCTGTATCACCACAAACTACAGAAGGAACGCACTTTGGGTAAAATAATCCTGAGAAATATGTGTTCGGCAAATAGTTTAAGATCCCTCCATGTTAAGATGCAACATGTGGTCTTGTATATACATTTCTAAATAACTTGTATCTCATATATACATAATGTCAATAATCACACAGCACGCTTTTGTACGTGCAAGCCTATGGCATTTTCAGTTTGCAACACGTACTCCAGAGCCACAAACTCAGCCTGATTTTACAGCCCAATCTGCAATGATCACTCAGCAACCCATGCCATTTTATACAAAGACCAAGAAATTACACTCACTATCAAACAACTTTATAATCTTGCTTAAACCATTCTTTTGTTTCATTTCTTCATCTTCCCCTCAAATAGTCTTCTGATCCTTTTTTTTGTGCAGGTCTCTTATAAAGATGAAATTACACACAATGCTGCAGCTGAAACACATAAAACTCATCTGCTCTGGCTACTGAGAGGTGTTCTCTCAATTGCCCAGGCAGGATATGTGAAAAGAAAGGACCTAAGGTTCCAGATCGACTACTAATAATTGAATAGTGGCCCAATTATTATCAAAAAAACAGGAAAGGTCAACAGCTCAACTTTAAATGTGTGGGTTTTTTTCTTGAAGCAGCAGTTCAGGACGTAATTTGCTGACTATCATAACTATAATGTTATTTAAATTGAGTTCCTTCTGAATATAATTTACTGCCAAAGTTTATTGAGCTTATTTTAACACCATAGTGGGAGATTAAAAATTAAACTATAATTTTAACTATTTTTATAAAGGTTACATTAGTACATCTCATTTCTTTATTGCTTTACTGAATGTCAAGGTGCAGAGCACTCAGCGAAGCCTGACAGTGACTAAGAGATATAAAGGTCATGTCGTGGACATTTGCTTCAAAAGTTCAACCTTTGTTTTACCTAGAAAATTATTCACAAATTACCACCTACAACAAAAATTAATAAAAGAAGAGGTCGTCCACACCCAGAGCACCAGAGATGCTACAGGAAATTCTGACATGGGGAAACTCACCAGTTCTCGGGGCTGTCTTTCCATTTTAATTTCGGTGGTGTTTGAAATTCTCACATGAAGCTCAGCTCTGCCTACGTGGAGCGATACGATCGTGCAGCGAGGCGCTTCGCTGCCGCCGGCTGAGCGCATTTGGGTTGCAGCCGGAGTGCGAAGAGTTTGTCAGTGCTCCCTTTCATCTCCACAGCCCTGGAATCCTTCTGAAGGCCAGAGCAATAATAAATACTAATATGCAAATTAACTATTAACAATAATAAAATACACGATGGGTGATAACATAATAGGTGAAAATAGTAATAAATTCACATTGAGGAACGTGTCTGCCATAGTCTTGCCCCAAGCACCCACACAAGTCTTGTCTTTGTCATTAGTGTATTAGTGTATCATAAGATAATCATTTAAAAACGCATTTAAAAAACCCATCATCAGTTGAAAATATTTTTTGTCCACTTCAAAGGAGTAAATTTGTCATAGCAGGATTTAAATTGAATTAAGAACTGAAGTATTTGGTTAACAGTGTGCTTGACTTTTATTACAGATGAGTATATCACTCTTGTTGCAGTTGTAATCATCTCAGGGTTTTTTCAGGAGCAGCTCTGAAGTCATTAGTACTTGGGGATGTTTTCAAATTCAGGATGTTAGTAGAAGTAGGGCAGGGAGCTCATTTTGGACAGGACAGGGAAAGAAGTGTTATGGGGTGAATCCACAGCCGGCTCAGGTTCCCCGCACCCGAGGCAGCACTGGGGCAGTTCTGCTGTGAGCTGTGCAAGCCAAGCTGCTCACCGCTGCATCAAGAGGCACCACAAGGTCTGACGTGGGGCTTCAGCTGAAGGAAGAAGTCATCTGCAGTGGCTGTAGAAACAAGTCCTCTGTCAAGAGAAAGATCATAGTCAACGTGGGCAGGGAAACACCATCCTTCTCCTCTTGTCCACTGTTTCTGCCCTTTCCTCCCCACTGAGTCCTGCTCCTCTGAGCCCACCATGGGTGGCTGAGGCATCAGGGCTGTCCTGCAGCTCTGACTCCTTTGGCATCCACCTGCCCAAGGCATAAGGGCAGTTGCATGCAGGCAGCCCTCCTGCAAGCCCCGAGAGCAGAGGGGTCATCACTGCCAGCCAGCTGACTTTTGCATGGGGCACCAAGAGCCCTGGGGCAACACCATGCGCCTGCAGCACCTTGAGCAACCAGGGCAATAACCTGGAAACGAAGTCCAGCAACATGCCACCAATGCAGAGCTTCATAAGCCCTAGCTTCAAAACAAAACAAACAAAAAAAAAAGGCTTTAGTGATAGTGTTCATGCCATGGGAGCTGTACGGGGTGAGATATGCTGCAGTTCCTGGTAGGTTGAGCTTTTTGGTCATTTCTCCCCTTGCATCATCACCATGAGTGAAATGGAGAGCAGAAACCAGAAACCAAGGGAATTCTGTGCAACTGGCTGAGAACACAATTCAGCGAGATGCAAAAACCCACCCAACTGCAAGGCCAGACAGCATTTCAGCTGAGCACCGTGGCTGCCTGTCCATTCCCAGCCGCGTGCCCTGAGTGGTCCCCAGGAAGCAGCTCACACACCTTACGTTCTACATGGTGTGGTTTACGCTAGTTTATTTTTAATTCTGTTGTTATGAGGTTTGACACAAGTGCGAAGATGATCAACTGAAAAAATAAAGTGTTGCACTTCCACACGACAGGGGGTGCAGAGCTTAGGCCCTGTGAAAAGCAGGGTGCTGCAAGCTTTCAGCACGTTCTGCAGAAGACAGCACAGGATCATCTCTGAATGCACCAAGTCTTGTTTTCAGTTAAACCAGAACTGGGTTGCTCTTGTCATTTGCAATCAAGTTTTTCTCCAGTGGGTAATTCTATATTTCTTACAATGCCTTTTTTTTGGCCATTTTCTTTCTATGTCTGGCTTAGTATTACTATTTTTTCTGCCTAATCTTCTACGTAAGCTTTCTAGAGCCGTGGACATCTCTGTACATTATCAGATACAGTGGCCTGCTGCTCTTGAATGTGCTTAAATTCGAGAAGTTTATTCACAATTTGACATCCCAAGTAAATCAAGATAATTTTTAGATCAAGAAGTCTTTCTTTTTGAATTTCAAATATATAAAATTCCTGTCAGAGAAACACATGGGCCTCGTAGAAATGCACCAGCCAAAAAGCTAAAATTCAGTAGGTGCTTTTGCTCCTGTACAATTTGTTCTTCATTACAACAATGCAAAAACACTGGAAATAAAAATGAAGAAGAAAAATTAGAGTCTGGTTAGCAAGGGGGATATAACCTAATACCAGCCACTATTATACTTCTGTATGCTGCTTAATGAATCAATGCTGGCAGGAAAAAAGATTGCTGAAGCCCGAGGCACTTACTAACGGTGTGTAACAGAACATGCATTTCCCTTTAGGTGTCACTCTAAAAAGTTGGTACGTACAATTTCTAGTTCTAATGTAATGAGAGCGGAGATGCTGTCAAGATGAAAAATTTTGGCGGCACAGCACAAAGCACCATGCAGGCAACCAGTTTGTGAGGCGGCCGGGCAAGCCGCCGCAGCACAGCGCTGGGGGCAGGATGGGCGTCCCGAGGCCGCGTGACCGGCGGCGAGGGCAGGAGTGTCCTCCCCACCGAAGGTACCACCAGAGACCCGCCACCACCGCCAGCTGAAGAGATGTCAGGTGGGTTTAGAAATGAGCATGTGAGCTGCTCACACAAAACATAACCGAAAGCGTGCGGCTGCCAGCTGCTCCCATGAGAGCCTGCACAGCCTGGAAACAAAAAGAGAATGAGCATTAATAAAATGCAGTGCGTGGAAATTCCTCCTGGTTAGCAGGGATGCCACAGGTACTCTGGGGCACAACTAATAACATCCGCCTGAAAAAAATGCCTTAATATTTGGCCCCATCTTCATGATGTATCACAACTCACATATTCCTCCCTCCCTGCGACTTTTGATTTTTCTTTGACCTCCACACGGCAGCTTTCCCTGTACACCCGTGGGTGCTGTGATCACCTCTGAGGTGCCGTCGCTCCTCATGATCTGTGGCGGCCTCCTGTATGCCCGGGTGCACCCTCCAAAGCATCCCCATTGCTACGTACAGCCTGTAATCAGCAGTGAGATACTTTAGGATTCATTTCAGTGAAGGATGTAAGGCTTCAATTGTATTATATTGTCTAGCAATTAATACTAAGAAGAGATCCTGCTCAGTGTAACAATAGCTATAAAATTGCTTCATCTGCAGGGGATGTAGAGAGAATAAATGACATGATACAATCATTATTATTCTTTTTCCTTTTTTTACCTCTGCTCTGCTACATCTTGTAACATCCTTCATGAACTTAATTCCTTTCAAAATGACTTCCTGGCAGAAAATGGAGCTAAATCTCTAAACGGGACATCACATCATCATGCCATTGCCATGTCTGTGCAGAGAGGAAAACAAACAGGAGCAAATGAGAAGGTGCAGCACAGCACCACAAATACCAACCGACCTGGTGCTGCTGGGGAATCAGGCTTAAAGACTAATTTCTTACACGTTGCAGTGAAAGAATCTTAATAATATTGCGATGGCAAAGGAGCATTGCCCCACCACAAATCTCCTGCGCTCTTTCAAATATCAGTTCCACAGTGACAATAACCGCAGCCCCTGATTTGTGTCCTTTGACTATGAGCCAGTTTATGCAATTAATAATGCATCCCTGCCCAATCAACAGAACGATTCGTCCTTGCCCCTAGGTACTAATCATGTGTCAAGACAATTAATTGCAGGGATGTTCTATGTGAGGAAGGTTGCCCTTAAAGTAAAATGTGGCAATTTTTCTGAAGGGCCCAAGGCAACGATCATCTGAATATCCTCTCTTACAGTAACTCTACCCTCTCGAAATGAGAGAGACGAACTTAGTCAACACGAGATCTGAAAACAAAACTCCGTCTGGCTTCAAGCCCATGAGATCTGGAGCACCGTGCCACCTCCCACTGAACAGGATCACGCTCTTCAGCAAAGGTTACAATTTTCCACTTAGGTTGGATCAAAAGTCTCTGGATGGCTAAATTTAAAAGCTGATTACTGCAAATAATTTTGAAGAATGTTTTTTTTTTCTCCCACTGACTTTGTTAGCTCACAAGATGCATTTTCCTCGCAAAAGCTTGGTCCCACACCAGGAAAGGCTTGCCATTGATTTTCACAGAAATATGATCAGATCTTCCATTAGTCACCATCTCGCGGGGCCTGTAATTGGGTGCAGATAAGGGGAGCTAGTGGGGAGCCTGAGAACACAGACTTTGGGCATAAAAGTAAGTTAATATGTCAAGGTGTTCTTTGTTTCATTTTGTCTTCTCTTCGTCTTCTTTCCCAAAGTGAGAGGGGAAAATCAGACCGGGTCCGCCCAAGGAGGGCAGAGCCGTCTCCAGCAACCCCTCCCCAGCTCAACGTCCTGACATCCTCTTCTGGCACTGCTCCACACCACACACCGCGGTGGGGGACACCCCTTCTCACGTGAGGGGCCCGACTCCTGTGGTCACAATTCAACACGGAGCACCCACAACCCCCTTGCCCAATCTGCAACTGGGTCTCCCTGGTTGTTGGCAGGATCCCTCCTTCAAGGTGGGAAGCAGCTCTGGCTGTGGGAAGCAGCTCTGGCTACAAGAACCAGGGCAGAGGCTTGGTGACTGGGGAGTCGTTATCTCACCTCTGCCTCACCTTTTATTTTGATTTTTCACTTTGACTCATTGCTCCCCGTCATCGTTTTCATCAATAATAAGAGGTGCTGGGGCACATTTTACAAGCGTGTGTGCTTAATCATCTTGATATCTGAGAGGAGCCTTGTAGATAAGAAGGGCTGTTATCTTCATTTCAGAGAGGCAACAAGAATCTCCCAGGGCTGCACAGGATGACTGCAGCCATGCAAGGCTCCAGCAGCAGCGTGCAGACATCCCGCTGTGCAAAACCAGGGGGAGAAAAGCCCTTCCAGTACTGCAAGGGGTGAATTTAACCTCACAAGCCGCTTGGCAACCTGGCAAGTCCCACCAACCCCTTTCACTACTGTAGACTCAAGATACCCTTTCCCCACTTTGCTGTACCTCTCCTTGGCTCATCCTCATCGGCAAAGGACACAGTCAGCCTTTCTGGTTCCTTTGGTACATGCTGTTGCCAGTCAGACCCTGCCTGGAAAGTGTTGCTGTCCTCCTTGTCACGCTGTGAAAGGCCACCTGTCCCCTAGTCATCGGTTTCCTTCACATACAACAAATTGCACTCATAATGGGAGAGCCCGGGCAGAATTCCCCTGAGCATCCGAAATGACATTTTTCAGGGTCTGACAATAAAACACCACTTGTGCTCTGCCTCTCATTTGTTCACCCTTTCAGTTAAGCTTTCACCCCATGCATCAGAGAAATGAGTCATCTTTACCATCTCTCATGCGCTCACATTCCCAGTACCTTCCCTTAATCTTTAGTTTTTCACTATCACCTGAAATATATGCTTTTTAATCTCTAATATTACTTTACGGGGAAAAGCCACTAAAAAATAAATCACAGTTATAACGAGAAGCTTCCAAAGACTCTAATCCTAAAACGCACTCCTATAATAACACAGGAGAATCTCCATGCTCAATATTAAAAGGATAACTTTTCAGTGCATCTCCAGTTTCACAGATACACACAGCTCTTCATTTTCACCTGCAAATGATTCCATAGATTAACAGAGAGACAAAACTCAATCAAGCATGTCTGTCATTGTGATTACAGCCTGGCTGTAAAGCAATTTCATGGAATGGGAAAGGACCATGATATACCTATCACAGCTTAGAAGCCTGCCTCATTGCACCAGATTTACATAACTTTATTCAGTGCAGTAGATTAAAGGTTAAAAAAAATCGTATTTGCCCATAGAGATGGGAAAGGAGCAAACCGTCGGCACTGAAGGTAGTTCATCATCTGAATTGGGTATGGCACCTGCAGAAATCCCCTTTCTTTCTGGTAATACCTTGTGGCTTGCACAAGCCCAGTGACTGTAAGGGATTATTTATGTATTTGTATCTTCTATCAAATAAAAAAGAAAAGTAAGTTGGAAAGGCTGAATTAGAGACTCAAATATTTCAGCCTGACGCAGGCTCTGGAGCTCAGTGGGGAAAATGTAGCCCGAAACTCTCTTAGGAAAATACACCAGGATCCATGCTCTTCTCTCAGCCTGAAGATCTTCCAGAGCCACTTTAGCACGCGTTCAAAATTCCCCCCCAATGGCAGTTTTAAAGCCATATCTATCAATGCAAGTTGCTGCATCCAACTATTTTCAAATTCTGACATGCCTGCAAATCCTAAATCTGACTTAAAAGTACTTCAAGCATTTTCTGCCATGTTAAGCTAGAAACTTGGACTTTTTAAATAAAAACTGAAATTTCTATGAAAACACTACATGATGTGAGAGTTGACATCTCAGTCATCCTGGCTCTGGCTTGTTTTACGAGGAAATTAGGAGGTGTGCAAAAGCTCCCACCAGCGCTGCAAGGCCGATGCAGCTGCAGGAAACAAAACTTCTGCAGCCACAAGAACCGGCCCCAGCTCTTCGCTGCAGAGCTGCTGGGTTTGGGCTGCCCCGGCCCAGGCAGAGCATGGCTGGGCGATGCTGCGCCCCTGCTCCCGAAAGAAAAAGAAAACCGGGGCACGATTCGCAGCAGGGGGTCTCTCCAAAACTGAATATTTTCCTTCAAAAATCCCAGAATAGCCAGCCCGGAGTGGGTCAAATCAATGCAACTGAAGGCGGCGCAGAGACTTTCGAAAAGCTAACCGCATTTTATAAGAAATGGCTTCATCGTGCCATTTTCAGAGAGAAAGCCACAAAAATTCTTGGTGGTGTGCAGCTTGTCCCCACGAAGGCAGAGGGAAAACCCAGGGCCAGGGCTGCCTTGCTAGTGAGCTGCTCAGAGGTGCTGCTTTTTGCTCCTTATTACAAAAACTCATTTTTCCCCTCTTCAATACAAGATGGAAATATGACGCTGTTTCATTTCGCCTTTTTACAGGATCCTGATTCTGCAAGGCTAAAACTGAACTCCCGTGAATGACTCTGATGCTGAAACAAGTACATAAGTACTCTGCTGAATCAGGCCCTCTTCAAGTGTAAGGAGGAAGATATTCACGCTTTCTCATCCAGCAGCACAGCGGGGAAAGTGCTTGTCTGTGTGATTGTGTAATTGCTTTTCAAAGAGAGAAGCGACTTTCTCTATCCACGTAGCACTGAAAAACCTCAGAAGTCACTTTGGTCTCCTAGCCTAACTTTCCGGATTATTTGTTATGGATAAAAGGAAAGACACTTCTATTTCCATAGCTGACAAGCTTTGCCTCAGGGCGTGCATTTATTTTCCATGCTGTTGATCTCTTCCTCCTCGTATCAGGCTAATTCATCAGATTAATAAAGGACGATTTAGCTTCCTGCAGGCTGTTATTGATCTCTCAGGGAGCGTGGCAGTTGTTTGCGGTGCCACCTTTCCCCTGAGCAAAGGGGATGATTTTTAAATATTTCTAATGCTTGAAGGCCGCAGCTGGCTCTCACCAGCCAACTCTGAAGGAGCAAAAGGCAGTGGCAAAGCGGAAAAGCAGAACGTATCGCTTTGATCCCTCTGCTTCGATCCCTCACCGGCGTGTCCAGAGTGCATGAAGCCACAGCGAGGAGGTGGGAGTGAGCAAGCCGCTCCAACGCGGGGCTTTAGAGAGACAAAGCTCGTCTGGGCTGAGCTGTTGCACACTTAATCCACCAGCACCGGGGTTTATTTTAAACATGCAATGTAGTTCTTAGATTATAAAATCAGAAAGGACCCTGTAATCAGCTCCTGCAATGCATCCCAGACGGGTTGCCCCTTACTCTGAGCCCTCCGGCAGCGAACTGCCCTTGCCGGTGCTCCCTGCGCTCGCTGGGCCACCCTCTTTGCTCTGCATTTGCCCACCTTCAGCTGTCTAAGGCAGGCTCTTCTACCCCTGATAGCGTTTACCAAAGCCATGTTTCCACGCACCTTTCCAGAGCACCTCCGGAAGGCACCGGCATTTCGGCACAAGGAGCCCCCCGGTCACGGTGGGGCACACAGAGTGAGGCCCAGGACGTCAGCTGTGCCAAGCATCGCGCACGCCACTCAGCCAGCCCCGCGGTCAGCCAGGCATGACGGCGGCCGCACGGCTCCTTCCCTCTCTGCCAGGCAGAAACCGGAATGCACGATGCTCCCCCACCTCCTCTCCGGGCCTTCCACAGCTGCCGCCGTTTTCTTAAGAGACCAGAAGTGGACACGTTTCAGGAATATTCATGTGTCATCCAACACAGAAACAACAGCATCTCCTGCCTAGTGCTGCAATTACTCTCTTTATCCCACCAAAATTATTCCTATAGCTTTAAGCTACAGTGCTGGACGAGGAGCTTTAATTCACCGTAATGTCTCAGCCGTTCCCTGGCTCCCTGCTTCTCTGGGCAGAAATCTCTGCCCTGCAAACACAGCCTGGCTCCTGGCTTCCAGGATGCAGGGCTTGATGTTTGACCTTATTAAAAAACAAACACTGTTTATTTGTGCCAAGCTACAAAGCCCAAATGCTCAGCCTCGGTGACTTACTACACCTCGTTCTTCACCTTTCTTCTGGTTTAATGTCATCTGTGAATGCCCTGTTTTCTCCCCGAAACCACTGACAGATGTGTTAAATCGTGAAAGAGCAAGCAAGACCCGAGCCCCGTCAGAGCTGGGCAGACACAAGCTCGTTTGCTCCCCTGTTCGCAGCTGCGTTGTGAGGCTTGTAAAGCCACTGGCTCAAAATCCACTCAGTATGTACTGTATTAATTTTATATAATTCTAATTCCTTAATCAATAGTGCTGAAGAACCAAATATCTCTGTAAATTACAACAACATTATTACCTTTAGCAGTCTAATTTGCAATCTCATTAAAAAGATATCAAGTTCTTTTCTGTAACCCTGCAGTGATGGAATAACTCTCCATCCTTCATCAGTCATACCCTCGCACGCGCTGCTACGTGTTTGCCTAGGACCGGTGTCAAGCTGGGCCGCCCCCGGCTGGTTTTCAAGCCCTGGCACAGCAGCAGTTTGCTTTCCCTGACGCCCAACAGTGACAACCCAAGCGCTGCTGTAAATCAGTACAGCCGGTTCAAAGCTGTGGGCCAGTACTGATGACCAGTCCCCTGGACCCGCCGGCGCAGAGTGTGCAGTGATGGCCCGTGCTGTGCCACACGCGCGGCGTCACCACGGGAGTCTCCATCCCGTGGTACAACTGCAGCTGAAACTTGTTTTCCCCAAACAGGACACGTTTATTTAATGTTTCTGCATGCGCTGAGTGCCTTTTCTGCCTTGTCTGTGGCTTTTCTGCGGAGTTTAGCTGGTACCTGACCAAATAAATGCCTTTTCTTCCCAGTATATTCTGAAAAATCACTGAGCTCTGCTTGTATCATTTTCCTTCCCACACAAAAGGAAAACCCATTTTCTGAAATGTAGAAGAGTTTTGGAGCCAGAATTAGACAAGGAAATGTTTCAAGAGAAGGGGCTGGGGACTGGTTTCTCCCAGCGGCGGGGGCTTGCTGGCAATCTGTGCGGTTAAGCCAGATGATTAAAGACTGGACCCACCCCGCCAAGCTGCCTGTGTCTGACTGCTGCCTGCATCTCTGGTTCAGGCACATTTCTCATCGTTATCCCTTAACCCCACAGTTTCCAGTCCCCCTTAATAAGGCTATGTTTATTTATCTGGCATGAGAGATAAAGCTATGCCAAATTTCATTCCATAAATCCCAGGAAGATTAGATAGACCTAGATTATAAAGGAAAATAACTGCAGAAAACTTATTTTGGGAGAAAAAAGTGAAGGGTCTTAAAACTGATTTGCTGGCAGGGTAGACCTTGATGTCATCCTTCCCCTGTAAGTGGGTTATGATTGTTCTCACACATGAAAAATTATATGCAAATATACCCATCACATCCTGCTGCTTCCAGTTTTATCTGCCTTTTTTCCTAGTTTTTTTTTTTTTCCCTTCCCCTGGATTTTCCCAGAAGCTGATGAGAAGCATTTGTCCCACGTATAAGGCCAGGGGCAATGAGAGCGGAAAAGGAAAATATCCCGCACTACACCTCTTCCGACAGATACAAGTTTCCTAATGGTTTACATCTGTATCACAAGACGTAGGGTTTCGTTTCCACCCTTGAAAAAATAGATCAAAGATCGTTGCCAGTATGCATTCTTCCTTGATAATTTTTCACTGGTTTTGGAAAATATGAAGAGTTTATAGTCAGCCAGTGTCACTCCTACAGTGACAACTTTGCTGTCCCGTGTGGTTTGGAGCAAGCAGGACTCACCAGGACTGCCAAAAAGTCTTCCTTGAACCCAGGGTGATTTGTAGGATGAAAACCCGCAACAGTCTCATACAGGAAGGGAAATATGGGTGGGGTTTGGTTTTTTTTTCACTCTACTCAGTGCAATACATTATCTTTAGGGTCCCCAGAACAAGATTGTACTCAAGCTGAACCTCAGTCCAAAATTCATGGGGTTTGTGCCTAGAGGTCCATCTGACAAATTTGTGCCTAGCGCGGAGCCTTGCTGCTCTCCCCGCTCAGAGGAATTTTCACCCACTGTGGGTGGGTGCGAGGTGGCGGCCGGGGCTGGCCCATGCCTCGCAGGGCAGCTGGTGCTGGGGCTGCCTCCGGGCAACGCGCGAGCGGCTCTGTGGGAAGCGGCTGCTGCTCCTAATTAAATAGCACAGATCTATTCCTGCTCATCAGTCTGACGGCAGTAAGCCCTTCTCCCGCCTCGGGTGCTGGAATTAATGCTGCTGCGAGACAACACAAATTGCAGCTTGAAAATGGCAGATCAGGTGTACACTTACTGCCATTAAAAGGCTTTAAATTGGTTTAGAATTGAAAAAGAAAAAAAAAAATCTGCCATAAAAGATCCAGATATGGCTGTAAAGGGCTGAATACAAAGAGCAGAGAGAAGCTGAGTTCAACATGGAGTTGCTTTAGGACTTTGTGATGCACACCCATAACGCTGGCCCTTAGCGAGGGACGCAGAGGTTGGCTCTGCTTAGCAGCCGAGTTTTAAAGCAGTGTCAAATTAAGAAATCTGGCTTTGAAAACACTGGATGTCTCTTGAACAACTTTAAGCCTCTTTTTGTAATGTAGGATCAAAGTATTTGAAGCCTTAAGACAGGATCAAACTGCGGAAATTCTGGACACTCTCCACCCAGAAGGGTCTAAGATCTGTGCTGTTAGTAATTATTAATACATGAGTAGGCTGCTACATGACAGCAAAGTGAATATGCTACTTCCATATTTTTATAGAGAGAGAGGTATAGAAATAGATATATTAGGTCTGTGAGCTACAATAACATTTAAGAAAGGAGATACCAACTTTTCTGAAGATCCTACATTTCAGTCTACACAGATAATATTTGTTTCAAAACCACCAAATAGTCATCGGGTAAAAATCTATAGATAATTTTGACTTAAAAGTCAGAACACAGGCTGCTGTTCTTCCAGGACAGCCTGAGCCCACTAGCCATGGTCATCCCCTCCCAACCCAGTGAACCTCCTCCTGCTGCTGACTGGTGGCTTAAATGGGAGCTGGGCAAGCACTGGTGCCCAAGGGGAACCCAGAGCCTAACAGCGAGGGACGTCTCCAAAGACGGGACTTGTGAAATCAAATCATCTTGGTCAGGAATAAACAATCAACTCTGGGTGTCTCACACCTGTTACAAACACTGACTCATCCTGCGAGGGGGTGGTGGACCAGTCTCGCTGCCTCAGTCTTTCAAAGGAGAGCTGTATCCTTTACTGTGTTTTTATCTCGTCTGACCGGAAGATCAACCGTTTTGACTATTTTGCACTTTGTGAGCCCTTAAACATCTCCCAGCTGAAGAACAGGCCAGCTCACAGGGAACGCAACCCAAATGACCACTGATTTGCTTTCCTACCTACTTTTCATGGAAGGGTGGGAAGAGCAGGCAGCACAGGGAACTTACAGCAGGAGGATGATGGAAGTCTGGAACAAGATGCTGAAACCGCCGACTCTTTCTGCTGTCATGGAGAAACAAGAGAAGGGTCTCTCAGCCCCTCAGCATTTTGGGTCAGCACTGGGGACCCTCTCAGGTGGTGGCCAGGCTGCTGGTTCTCCCCTCTCCAGGCTGGCCAGGGCGGGCATTAGCACCCAGCTACCACTGCAACGCATGTCTCAGGGAGGATGGGATTCCTGGCAGAGGCCTGGGGGACCACTACAAGTGTACCTGTATTTTATTACAGAAACAGTGAGCAAAGGAGAATGATCAGGAAAACCCATGAGACATCAAGGGAGAGAAACAACAGCATTACAGTCCCAGTTCAGCACCCAGTAGCTGCACACCAGTGTAACAGGGACTGAACGATTCCCATATAACATTTTCTTCTGAAACACTAGCCAGAGACAAAGATCTTTCTCCACATGAATTATGAAGTATTATTTCATGTTTAATTGTATTGATTTGCACTGAGAGCTTTAAACATCAGCCTAATAATTATCCTAAACCAATTTGTCATCCAGAACACAATAAACCATTATCTGTGCTGCTACTTACAAGGAGTTGATTCTCCTGCATCAGAGGAACTGGAAGAAATAAAAAGAAACACTTAAAATGCCAGAGTGTGTGTCTAGGTCGTTGCATTTAGGGGAAAAAAAATGTGAGAATGATTGCCAGTAAAGACGACGGTAAAAAAAAAAAAAAAAAAAAAAAACACAAAAAAACTCCAGAACCAGCAATGGTGCTTATTTATGGAGAAATGTCCAAATGGTGGTCAGGGCCTGGCACCCGCCGGCATTGAACTGCCCTGGCTGGAGCCACGGGTGACCCTGGTGCCCTCGCACCCGCTCTCCTGCGAGCCAGCACACGGGGAGTCGTGTGTCCCAGACCCTCCTCTCCGGAGCTGAAGCCAGCCCCGCGTATGGTGGGTGTGCGGCGGTGGTTTGCATTGTTGCTGGTGGCATCAAGGCCGGCAGCCTTTCTGCCCTGTCAATCCCCCTTCCCGTGCGCACCAGCCAAGACGACATTTCTGCTTGCAGAGAGAACCTCAGCAAATATTTTTGACAAGGAAAGGTCACACCGCTCCAACCCCTGCTCTTCAAAAAGTTCTGACTGTTTAAAACTAACACAAAAAAGACCTGGCTGGAGGCATGGAAACTTTTGAACAACGCAATTATAGCCTCAGCAGGCCGCGAGACACCACGACAAGGAGACAGCAATGTGAGACACGTTAGGGAGAGCTGCTGGGCCGGCACTGGGGAACAGGTCTCCCACCCGGTCCGGCTTTGCCAGGGGTGGACAGGCTGTGAGTCCCAGAGAGGAGGTAAAAATGATGTGTGCTCTGAGCCCCCAAAATTCCTACGGGAGCGAGAGGGATGAAGCAAAGGAGAGCTAGAACAAGATTTGAATATTTTAAACTCCTTTGACAGCCACACACCATAGTGCATTTTATCAGCATGAGATCTTGCAGCAATTGAGCGCTTTACAGCTCCGGTCCCGGGGAGCCGACGTTACGCAGTGCTTAGCTTGCAGCATCACGCCAAATTTTACTAGCACTGCAAAACTTCCCCCTGCTGCCCCGCAACCCGTTTCAGCGCAATGGTCTTTATTTTGCAGAGAGTGATCTTGAAACACACACAGCGGTTTTGAGGGGCAGGATGAAAGCCTGATGTGACTCACGGCGGTGTTCTCAGGGGGTGTTTCTTTCCAGGGCTGCCCTCCCCGCCAGGAAAAGAGGCGTCACAGGGCTGCGGGCTGGAGGGGCAGCCCGTGCCCCGCTGCCCCCTGAGCTGCACGCGGGTGCTCGGCCAGCGGACGGGGCACATGCCAAGGGTGACAGCCCCTGCCCTGGCACAGCCGTTGGCACCCCACGCTGCAGGTCTGAGCTCTCAGGAAATGTTCCTTCCCCAGCTGGGAAGCGCTTTAATCGCACAAATCCGTTGATACCTCCGGATTTTTATTTGATTTTCTTGAGCCACGCAGCCCAGCATAGGGCATCGCTCACCCCATCGGCAGGCCGGGGTGGAAGCAGCAGTGCAGGAACATCTTCCACGGGGCCGGGGCCTCCAGCCTTCACCACAACGTTCATTCCAGCCTACAGCTCTTCATGTAAAGTATCATCAAATAATTTACAGTTGGTGTCAGCTGCAAGCTACTGCCAAAGAGAAGGTTTATTTAAGATAGCGTGCAGATTGTTATACAAGATCCTGATGGATTATTCCTTTCTGAGAATTTACAGATACTGCAGGACCGTGGCCAACAATTTGGATTAGTTTAGATTAAACTCAAACTGGGTTGTTTTTTCTCCCTTAGGAAATCTCAGGCTTAGCCCTACAGATTTTTTTTTAAAGGAAAGAGATAGACAAAAACAACTTTTATGCTTTCCAGTAGGCACCTAAAGTGCTTTTTCCATCAATCACCTTTGATATATAGAGGCAGAAGCGTGAGTTACTTCATTAAGAGCACTCACACATAACTGGGTACATTTACATATTAATCAGACAGCTGAGCTGCTAATCTCTCTGTCTCATGGGCATCTGTAACCATCAGTCAGAGCCAGAGTGCTGCTCAATACCCCGGGTACCACCGAGGGCTCTAAAACCAAGACGAGTGCAGGTGACAGGGAAAGACTCGTATTTACAACGCTCCCGTAGAGCCGAATGCTGTTAGCGCTGCGACAGTAATATAAATACATCTAGCTAACACCAGGAGCTTGAATCCAGCCGGAACCCTGCGCGAGGCACGGCCCTCCCACTGCCTAAAGACCTTAGTGGTTCCCAGGGAAAAGACTGGTTCCAGTTCCGCTTTCTCCAGCGTCTTTGCTGGCGTCTGGGTGGCACAGGGCACGGGCACAGGGCACGGGCACAGGGCCCTGGGAGATGCTGTGCTCGGGGGGTGCCCACAGGCTGATGGGGATTTCAGCCGAATGTGCTGCGTGCAGGCCTGTGCTCATGACAAATTAAAAGGTGGTGGTTGAGATGCACGTTTGTGTGTTCCCCCCTTCCCTGTGTTTCTGCAATACTGTTTTGTGACACTGGTCCACATGTAATGGTGGTGAGGGTCACTGCACACCGCTGCTCACGCCGTCTGCCTCTTCTTCTTTTGCTTTTTTTTTTTTTTTTTTTTCTTTTGGAAAAGAAAAGCTCCATAAAAAAAAAAAAAACAAAAACAAAAACAAAAAAACCAACACTCTGCAAGTAGTGTGCCAACTTTAATGAACCTAACGTTTCTCTGGCCTGAAACCGGGAGGCGAGGGAGCCATGCACACCAGCGCGAGTCAGAGGGCCAAGCACCCCGACTGCTCGGCCTTTCCCGAGGCCACACAAAATGCTGCACAGCCCCACCGGACAGGGAGGAACCAGGGTGAGTTTGTATTTGTTCTATCAAAGGGAATAAAGGAAGACAGAGAAGCAGCTTCCCCACACCCCTGATACCCCACAGCCCAGCCCCGCTGGGAGTGGGGCAGCGAGGGCATGGGTCTGTCCCCTCCCAATCCTGCCTTTCCCCCAAGGGGAGCAGCTGCCCCGCACTCACCACCTCAACGCAGTGCTCGGTGGGTGAGAGAGCCCAGCCCCAGCTCTTCTCACTGTCCTGAGTTGTTCACAAAGTTCAGCTGGTTTTCTGGACAAGGTCTGCTCCCTCGGCAAGTCAGTGGCAGCACTAAGGGGTTGAAGCAAGGAGGAGACGTGTGGAAATCATGCTCCCAAGTCAGTGATTACTGAGACAAACAACTCATATGGACCTCGACTGAGGATGCAGTGAGCTGTTGCTCGTTGTTGTCCACCCGTCTCAGGTACAGCACAGCAGTTGCTTGGGTTTTGGCTTTACCTGTTCACTCACCACTCCAAGGTCTGCAAATCCACATCAGCTCACTCCCTGCACCACCCCACACACAGCTCTCGACCTGGCTCGCACGGCACCAGGCTTCGAGCTGCTGAATTAAATGCTCTCCATCCTCTGCGAGCAGACAGCATCACGAGGTTTGAACTTTGGGCAAGAGCACACCTTAGCACAACGCGCCTCGCACCCGCCCTCGCCCCGAGGCTGGGCACGCGGCGGCAAGGGCGCCTCGGGAGCAGGGTGCAGGGGCAGCCGGTGCCTGGTGGTTACACACCTACGGCTGCAGACTAGACCAAAAAATACAAACGTCATAATTGCCTTTGCCGAGGAAGCGATCTGTGGTATCGCTTCCTCTTTGCAGAACCGTCACAGTTTACATTTCCTGGGCTTTAATTAACCGAAGGAAAAATAATGTGGGTGGCTGCCACAATAACGCGGGCTCTGCAGAGCACTCTGACGTTCCCTGCTTTGGGACTTCAGCTTTTTTGTTTGCCACTTTCTCCGGATTAAATGGACGGCAAGTTTAGCCAGACCCCGAGGAACGGCTTTGTGCTTTTGTCATGAGACATCACATCACCTGGATTGTTTGCAGCTCTCGGCGCTTGATACAGCATTGGGCTGGCTTTGCTGTCCAGCCCCGGGTACGCACTGGCGACACAGCCACCCACCCCTCAGCACCCCTGCCCCATGTCCGAGCAGCACTGACCCTCAGACCACCACCACTGAGCTCCACGCTGCCCTGCCTGCCCTCAGCCCAAGGAGGCAGGAGGGCGCCGAGGGGATGCTTTGGGGACCTTGAGCCTCTGCACGGGCTCTGCCATCTGTCTGGGCCCACAACCAAGAGGTTTTTCAGTGGTTTTGGTTCTTAGAGGAGAGCTCAGATGCTCTGCTGATGCCGTTACAGCCCTACACATCCCAGGAGCTGGAGATGTTAAATGCTCCTATTCCTCAGCCCATGGGAACAGGCGGATTTTGAAAACCGCCAGCCATTCATGCTCCTTTTCCGGAGCGGTTGCATGCAGCAGTGGTGCTTTACAGCCAGTGGATCTCTCCTCCATCTTTCTCTGCTTTTTATAATGTTTTATTGATTAGTTTTGTCAAACTATTTTATCGATTGGAAGTATTTCCGACTTCTGCAGTCCGGACATAAATATTAAAGAGGAGATGAGGGAACACAGGCTTTACGATGGAGCCCTGGCTCAGCCTGGAGTCTGGTTGGAAATCTAGGCCTTGGCCTAGTGGCCTTGGTTGACCCAGATCAAAAAGGGTGAGAAAGGAGCTGGGACCCCCTAAAACCCTTGTCCGTATTTCTACCTTCCAAGCAGAGGCACAAGCACAAGCAACCCCGTTCAAGTCAACTAAAATAAGGCCTCGGCTGTGACTAACCCTGCAGCGGGGACATGTGAGGGAGAAGTGGTCACCACCGCTGTGGTGCTGGGGTGAAGGGTTCCCAGCGGATGCCTGGGTAGTGCCAGTGTGAGACCAGAGCCAGAAAAAAAAAATCCCCAGTGGATAAGCCCAACCCACTCACCCCCAGGAAAGGCCAGGAGGAGTTGCTCGAGGATGCAGCACATGGTGCTTGCCCTGTGGCCAAGACACGTTCATCCCCAGGCTCCCGCGCACATCTCCTACCCACTTAGACCTTGCATCGCCTGTGCACCACCAAGCCAAATGCTCAAGGAGACGTGGGGAACAACCAGAAGCCTTATGAAACATCAAAAGCAAGTGCAGCTCTGCCCTGGAACAACCCAGCGCCTGCTCAGTCACATTCCAGGGATGCTCTCACTCAGTTGTACAGGATTAACGTGATGAAGAGGGAGGGAGATGTCAGGGGAGGGGCAGTCACAGGCAGAGTAGAGAGGAGAAGGCGCTGAGATTGTGTGATGGGCCAGGCTGGGATGTCAGTGGAGCCAGGGACCAGCTCTGAGCACTGCCCCAGCCCAAGGGTTGATGTGTCGCCCCAGAGACAGTGTAGAGCAACAGAACTTATTAAATCGGGCTCTTCCTCATCACCTTGCAGTGAGGGTTTTTCCACCATCAGCTATTTTGCCCATGGACACATTCCCCGCCACATCCCTCCTCGGCGCAGGCAGAGCGGGGCCGTGCGCAGCCCAGACACTGGCAGCTCCCAGCGATGAGGGAGACACAGAGGTGTAAACACGGTGAGGTTGCTGTCTGAAATACTGCCCTGCCATGTTATCCTCATCACACATCTCACCCCTGCCACCTCCTGCTCTCACTGCAATGGCAGATGGATGCTCCACCCGCTCACGCGGCCGCTGACTCTGCAATCCCACCTCAGTCACTTGCGTTGCTTGAACATCCCCGCGAGTGCCGAGGGGACTCTGGGCTCCGTTAGACATGAGGGTTCAAGCTGGCCTCCACCATGGGATCCAGCCCACAAAAGCCTGGTTTGTCTGGCTCAAAACCAAGACGAATGTGCCCACGTGAGATGCCATGCAGTTCAGTTTTGGGTCAGGATTATTTGTCCTTTTTTTTTAGTTTTTTTTTTTTTAAGAATGAGCTTTACAGTTTGGTTTCAACTTCTAGCATTTGCCTCTCCAAGAGCGTGCGAAAGAGAAACACCGCAACAAATGCAATGGGGCCTCTGTAACATCAAACCACTGAAAGATGGTCACATTTATCACGTTAACGCAAGGACTCCTTCCAGAGCATCTGCGGTCGGCATTACCGTGAGGAAGAGCTGGTTAAACCGGAGGGGAGCATGCATGGTGTAAGGACCCCCATTTCATATACACAGCATCCACAAATAAATAAAACAGACCATGAAAAGCACACGACCACCCCACGTTCTCATGCAGACTCCCAGGTAGGTGGTTTTATCTTTGCTGTGGTGCAGTTATTTCATTTAAGCAGTGAAAACAACCCCTGTCTTAAGATGAGCCGTGACCCTGGCTGCTGCTTCATGCTAACAGTGGATATTGGAAGCTTCCTCCAAAACCCAAGCTCACACGAGGACGTCACTGGGGGCTTACCATGGGGAAAGCAAAACATAGTCAACAACAGGCAAGGGCTGGCCCTTGCTCCTGGCCTGTCTGCTGGGAAAACAACCCAGCTTGTCTCTACCTGGACCCTACAGCAGGGATTTGGTGGCCTTTTCCACCTCTCCTTTTCTTTCAGGAAGGCAAAGCTGGGCCCCCTGCTGTTACTGAGAAAACACCCATTTCCATGACATTTTATTGGCTCTTCGCAGCTGCAGGGATCCGTGCCCTCCTCCACCTGCCCACGAGCGCTGGCAGCGCTCAGGGGGCAAGGAAAGGTCCAGCCCTCTCCTGCGGGAAGGAAACCAAGTTATTTCTTAATCATTGCTAAGCACAGTTATTTAACAGCTTCCAAAAGCTCCTGGTCTTACTGCTGCCCCCTAGTCCTCAAATTACATATATCAAACCGAATTTGCACTAGCCACTGTTGGGAAGGATGGATGAAGCTTTTTTTTTTTTTCCCCTTTTATCAGGAAAGAACAGAGCCAGAAAATGCAGTGGCAAAACCAGCTGTCCTTTAGGCAGCCAATTTCACAGATAAGTTTCTCCCCAGCCGCGCGCAGTATAGATCTGATCTCGCAAGTGGCGCTCCTACACGGAGCGGTGCCAGTACAGGACAAATCAATGCAATGCTACAGCGAACAAAACTCATCTTAATGCGCACGGGTTTTTAGCCTTGATTGAGCCTTTTGAAATTGATGGAACCACTTCCTTTGCCACGCGCGTCTGCATCGCGCTGACGGCTGTGCCTCGCGGGCTCCTCTCCTTCGGGCTGCACAAAGCTCCCCCGTATTTAGGAGCACACAGAGGGGTCCAAAAGGCCCAACGCTGGGCATTGCCTCCAAGGGCAGCAGCAGAGCTGCTTTCCTGTCCAGCTCCTTTCTTCCACCTTTTCCACTCGTTTTATAAATGCTGTAAGAGCTCCTGCGGCTCCACCAAACCTTTATCCGTGGGGAAAGCAGGCACAGCACTCCCCTTTCCCCTCCAGCACCCGTCTGCACCCACAAGCGACCCAAAGCAGAGGAAACAGCCCCACACGTTCCTGCTGGCTGTGGGTGCCTGGGACGGGCGGGGGCCTGGGGCACGAGATCTTTGCTCAAGGCAAATGCAAGATTGTGGATTTTGTAACTTTTTCTCTGCCCGATAAGCTGAGTTGAACTATACTGCATTACTGCACGTTACTTCATTAGTTTTATTTAAATAATAGAAGCCTCAACATTCCCCCCCAAAAGGAGCCTCCTGTCACCACCCTTAGTTTTTCAGCAGGGCCGAAAGCTTTGAGCCCTGGCATAGAGCAGGGGCAAACCAGACCTTTCCAGAAGCTCCCAGCCAACCCCAATGCGCAGAGCTCCCCCAAGAAGCGCGAGGGCCTTGTATCCCTGGCTGCATCCTCTGTCAGATCTCAGCAGAGCAAGAACCTCTTTGCGACGTACGGAAAAACGTGATTTTGGGCCCTCCTGGAGCCCAGCTGAAGCAGCTCCGGCTCTGCAGGGAGCAGAAGCTGTGGGCCTTGGGGCCTCGAGAACATGGCAGGAATTGAATAAAAAGCAGTGGCCTGGCTTTCTCCTCGGCTGCGGACCAGGGAAGGGCTGGGCGTGGGCAGCGACGTGGAGACTCGCCTTCCCCCTGCCCCAAGCGCAGCTCCTTGAAGGAAGGGCAGCCTTGCGCGGGGGGAATGAACAAATAGAGAGATTGAGAAGAGTTGGACTGTTGTTTGTTTTTTTTTCCCCATCATAGTTGCACTCCAAACATAAATAATATAAATACGCTAATAATAGACTTCAGTGCTTGGAAATACCTTCAGACAGCAAACAGTTCAGGGGAAGGCTGGCACAGGCCACGCGCTGCCCTGGGCAGAGGACTCAGGGTTGCCGCCGCCGTGCCCAGGCACCTCCTGCTCCTCCGTGCGAGCTTTGATAGCAGCCGATGTTGCCCCGTGCCTAAAATATCTGAAATGGCTCAGACACCCCAAGTGTCTTGGCAGGGAAGAAGGGGCTTGCGGTACTGCGGGTAGATCACGCTGCTATTTCTGGGCCGGGCTATAAATACACTTTTTTCTCTGGAAACAGCCCTCAGTGGCACCGAGGCCAAACCTCTCCCCAGGACTTGACCTCTCCTTTTTGGAGTCGGACCTTCTGCTTCCCTAGAAAACCCCCTCCTGGAATAAAAGCTGGTTCCCCCCAGACACAGCCGTTGGGGGAGCTGGGGGCAGCAGCCCTTCCCTCCGCCCAGTGACCCCACTCCCCCGGTGTCAGGCCTGCAGCACCGTCGCACACCCTGCCCGAGGTTTAAGGGCATTTCCTAGGGAGCGGGGAAATATCACAGGGCTCCTTGGGGCAATTTTAGTGCCTTGCCCGGTGCGGGCAGAGAAACCAAGCCTGTTGTGGGGCACGGGCACGGTTTTATACCCTCTCTCCAATGGGCGACACGCTCACCACAGCCTCGACGTTGGTGCAGCACAGACACCACAACTGCAAAGAGACGAAGCTGGGAGATTTTTGTGTTCGCCGCTTTCTTCCTCACCCACCAGCTCCACCCCACAGCCAGCCGGAGCCAAGACACCCTCCTGCGCCTTCTCCCTTTGGGACACGGGGATTTACACCGAGCAGCACCCAGGGCAGTGTCAGATTTACACAGCCTGAACCCTTATTTACACTTCAATTTTGTCACTGTTCGCGCGCAAACACAAATCACGCCGCTTTCCCCGAGATGCTCTCACCAGCAAGGCTGCATGCGTTTTGTCCCCTGGCATTTGAGCGTGGAGTGCAGCTGTACTAGCAGCTAGATATTAAAAACAAATAAATCGGGGAAAAAACAGGAGCTAGCAGCTCTGATTGAAGATGAACAGGTATTTGGATTTTCAAAGAGATAATGCTTTGACTTAAGCAGACGAATGACTGATCACATTTATAAGACTGTTCATCTGCTTTGTACTTGAATTAGATGATGCACTTCTAAAACCCATCCTCAGGCAAGCGATGGGCTTTTTTGGAAATCTCGCATAAGAGCATCAGACAGACGTGAGTCACATGCCAAGCAATAAAACGCAGTCATCACTCACCCAAGTGTCATCTCTCGCGCCTGGTGCTTTGAACACAGTTTGAAACAGAAATGCAAATACCTGGTTTCTATTAGTGACCCAGCTCAAACCGCTTCCGTTGGATCACAGAGACGCAATGTGAACAGTTCACCGGAATAAATGTTTAGTCAAGTGCCTGAAAGGTTGGAGTATCCCGTAGGAAGAAAGAAACTTTTTTCCCTAAAAAAAATTCACACTTTTTTTCCCTCCCCCTTCCAGAACTGTCAAGGAAGGCCATGAAACCCTTCCGCAGATTTTCTCACAAACCCAGAGGACTGGAGGTTTTCTCACCAGCGGGCAGTGCCGTGTGCTGGAATGGTGGGAGCATTCACATCCAGGCTCCGTAGCAGGAAAAGCAGGACAGATGTTTGCAGTGGACCACATGGGACGGACAGACAGACACCTGTGGGACAGAGCCCAGCCTGGCAGAGTACAAGTGTCCAGAGGCACACGATGGGGACTGATTTGCCCATCCCCACCAAATACTGTCCCCCCAGGGACAGCACTCTCCAGCCTTCCACACTCAAAGCCTTTCTTCCATCAGCCTGTCCATCTCTCAGGACAGACCTCAATCCTTTATCCCACCTCCTGGGGGGCAGGTTGGAAATGGCATGCTGCCGGCTGGGTCGTGTTCCCTGCGCTCCCTGGGCACACAGCATTAACGGGCCCTCACTCACCACCGCTGCAGGGAGCACGGCACAGCGGGATGCTGTCGGGGAGAGAAAATGCTGTCCTCCTCCTCAACAGAGAGAGACCTAACTGCTGGGCTGGAGGTGTTTCACTAAAACCATTTCAAAATAATCTCACATTTTGCTTTAAAAAAAAAAAAAAATATATATATATAAAAAAATAAATAAATAGATATGTTGCTCATTTTATTAGAGTTTTCTTTTCTGTTTTCCCTTGTACCTGGAGGAACCAGCAGCACCGTCAGCACAGCGGAGTCAGATCCTTTCCCCCGTTGCCAGCGCAGGGATGAGGAGGGGGCCGAGGTGCCCGTATCCTGCAGAACAAACCCCCGAGCTCCCACTCAGTGCTCTGCAGCTCCAAGGGAAGGTCTGATTAACCTCGCTGTGAGCCAGCAGGTATTACATTATGTGCTGTATTATACGTAATCCACAGGGATAAAGCTATTCATTTAGATATAAGATGGATTCCTTATCTGATGTCATGAAATCCGACAGCCAAATTTTAGCATTTCTGCTCCAGCATGGTTTGTGCTGCTTGGAGAAAACATTGCAGCTCCTATCATCACCTCCCAGGGTTCCTGTACTCCCATATGCGCTTGCATTTTAAGCGGATGAGTAAAACCTGCCAATCCCACAACGATCCGGGCTCCTCAGCTCTTGGCGGTTTGCACAGCTCGTTACAGGTTTCATGGTTTTGCAGAGGCGGAGGCCACAAAGGGGATGAGCAGGAGCCAAGAGATCCTGCAAGGTGAGGGGACACAAGCCCATCCTGCTGTGAGCCCTGCATGCTGGGAACCTGTGAGCGCTGGTTTCCACCCAGGTCTCAGCTGCCTGCCCGCAGTCAGGTCGGGGATTGGGGCCATCTCCAATCACCACCCTTGGCCACATCGCACTGGCGCCCAGGGACGGCTCCGCACGCATAGGGAGGCTCAAACCAGCCGTGCTTGCGGCGAGGAAGGGCCATGCCCACAGACCCTGCCACGCCAGCAAACGTGTTTTGTGCTCGGGGAAGGGCTGAGCGTTCATCAACGGGGTCACACAGCGCTCAGGGGCTACGAGTGGAGCCAGAGCCCAAACTTTTCTCTTGCCCACTGGGCTTTGGACTAACACCCTACAGAGAGCAAGACTGGGCCCCTCTCATTCATGTGATAAAGGTGGGATTTTGTGATGGAAATGCTTCAAAAAGCTGCAAAAGACCAACAGTGATGAGTGTCACAGCCCCACTGCGAGGGGGCAGCTCCCCAGCCCGTTCTCGTGCTGCCGTTCCTGCCTTCGCCTACCTGAGCAGGGCTCCCGCTGCCTCGGCGGCAGTGATCAGGTTTCTGCAGAGCTTTTGACCTTCTGCGTAGCTCTGTGACTTCCTCTTCCTTTCCATTTCAGTGACTTCAGATTTTCCACCCAAAGCTGTAGTTTCCTTCAAAGCCCAGATTTTATAGAGTGGCACCAGCAGCTTCCTCCTCAATCACATTTCTCTCCGCTTGCTGGCAGGTTCATTTTCTTTTACAGCCGCTTTTCCTGGGACATGCTCAAGCCCACCCCATAGCCAGATAACCAGCTTGACTGGTATTAACAAGTTTCCTGCTTTTCTCCCCCACTTGGATTTTGTTTGGGTTTGGTTTGTTTTTTTTTTTTTCCCTAACTCGTAGCGCATTCTCTCCCTCTTTAGTTTCCATCTCTCCTCTCCTCTGTCTCCAGGTCCATCCCCCCACCACAAGAGACTCCAGCTGGCTGCGACCACACTGCCCATCCCACATCACTGCACCTCCAGCCCACAGCTGGCCCCACGATCTCGCGCTTCACATCACATGGCAAACACAGATCTCCACCACGCTGCAGAAAAACAGCAAAAAGGAGTCCAAAGGCTCCTAAATTAACAAAGCCAATCGGTAGGCGAATCAGCTACTGCCCCTCTTCTCTCACCCCGTTTCCGGTCCGTCTGTCCTGAGGTCATGCAGCTCTGGCACATCACTGCCTGCGGGCCAGGTGGGTCCTCAGAAATTGGGAAGCCGCTAGCAGGGGGCTGTAGCATCCCCTCCTGTCCAGGGAGGGCTCTCAGTACCACTGCGTGACGCTGCTTTTGTATGGACGTGTCTGTACATTGTGAAATAATCCCCCAAATTCAGCACGTCTGTGCTCTGCTCGGCTGCGAGGCACTGCGTTATTCAGACATACGTACACAGCACTTCCTCAAGAGGAAGGTTGATTTTAATTTGCATGTAAACTTCTAAAAGCTGTAGAAGGTGCTCTTTAGTGATCGACTGAGAGAGATGATTAGGAAATGACAATTTAGGTGAGAGGCTCCGTGTGGCTTCCCTCAGCCTTGCAAAGAATCACAGACTTCACCAATACTGCAAAATACTGTACCGATTCCAGCGAATTTGTCCAACAGCTTAGACACCGTTCTGGCACCGGAGAAGATGTCTGTAAGTCAGACACCTGCTCGGCAGTCCCCACAGCTCAGCCTTCTGTCGTTGCAGTGACAGAGGATCTCGTTTTTGCTAAAATTCCACTTTGGAGTGCATGGAGCAGCCGACAGCACCTGCTCAGCAACTACCCAACCCTCTCCTTGTGCAAGTCTCTGGATGTTCACAACCCCAGTTCCCACACAGAAGTGCTCTACCTGGTGTGCAGCACCAGCCCTGTGGTCCCACCAGACAGCCCTTGAAACAATTCTCAGGTAAAGTCCAAACCCCCACCCCTCCCCTCCAGCACCTCCATCTCTGCTGCACCAGGAGCGCTACAGACCTTCAACGTCCTGCTGTGAGGAACCGCCCTGCTTAACACAGGCCATCTCTGAAGATAAACAGAAGCCTCTTCATCTTTTAATTTGATGTAACGGGGTGGCGAGGATCCATCTATACAGAAAGCTTCCAATGCAAGCCCTTCCTAGAGCACCACCTCTGTCTCGCACATCTGTTCATAGAGGGCAACAAGAAGTTTGAAAACCCTCCAGCCACCACCAGAGCGCGGGCCCACCGGCAGAGCCGTCCTCTCTCCTGGGCCTCGGTTTCCCCTGCTGACAAAGAGGGCACCCATTCCTGTGCTGCTCACCAGCCACTCCTGGTCCATCTCCATCAAACTGCACTCTCCCCTCCACAGCTCCCCACCCCAGACCCTCCTCCTCCTCCTCCTCAGCGCTGGTCCCAAGCAGCACACTGACGCTAAGCCACCAGCTCAGCTCCCGCAGCCACGACGCTCCGCACAGCGGCACTGAAGAGATGCTGCAAAACATAAACCAGGCTTACGGAGCCAGTTACATGGAGTGTAAAACGGAAGCAAAGAAAATCAAGTCATCCAAGGTTTTACGATCATTCCACGAGAAAGAAGAGGGCTTTGCTCCCACTTCCTCTGGCATTTCCTTTTATCACTGTAATGGCACCTCGCTGATTGGAAGAGCCCGCGGAGCTTTAGCTTGGCTTAAAACAAATCCATCTGCAGCACCAAGGAGACCTCGACCACCACTGAGAGAAGGTGGAGACAGAAACATTCATCATTTAGTGGAAAGCATATCAAATTTGATAGATCCTAAATTCCTTTATAATGACACTGATTAGTCCTAATTGGTGCAGGAGTCAGCATCGCCTAGGTCCTGACACCAGCTCCGCTAAACGCAAAGTCAAAGAAACTCCAGTTTAAAACTATTCCAATTTTAAATAAAAGTTATGGGAAAATCGTAGAGGTTTTTTTTGTCTTTCACCATGACAAGAACATGTTTGACAATTAAATGCGCAAATGTCTAATGAGTTAAGAAACTGTAACCATTTTAGGAGAAGAATGGTTGAAGTAAGGCAGTAAGAGTGTTGAGGACAGCACTCTGGATAGGCTCCCCACTTCACACCCAAGGCTGAAAAGAACCAATTAAGTTAACTGCTGTTAATGAAACGATACACCTGTATGTCTCACGTCATCATCTAATATATGGCAGTAGCCATGCTACTGCTTTTATGCTCAAGTTATGCTTTTATGCCTTACTGGTATCCACAGTGCCTACTGCGTCGAGATGCTGCTGTCGGGGCCGAGGTGACGGGCGCAGGCGGCGAGGGCGGGCACTCCCCCACGACACCGCGCTGTCAGGCACCTACCCTGCTGCTAAGTCAGGTAACCACAAAAGGGGAGGGGAAAAAAAAAAAACCAAACCCATAGTATTCTCCAGGCTGAAGATCTTCACAGCCACAACAAATCCATTCAGAAGAGAGACCTAAAGAAAAAGGAAATTTGGGGAAAATATGGGAAGCTGGATGACTGGCTTTTGTGGAACTTCCATCCCTAATTCCTGCTGAACGTGCTCAGACCTTGGAATTTATTTTTATTTCTAGCTGAAGGGCCATGGAGAGGACACAGTAAGACACATTCAGAGAAAAAAAAACAGTTCAAAATAGGGTGATGATTCAGAAAGAACCTCTTTCCAAAGCCCCAACTCAAGACCATTCTGCTACGGTGAGGATCTCCTGTTTTACCCAAGTATTA
Organism: Chlamydotis macqueenii; assembly: GCF_036417535.1. NCBI lineage: Eukaryota > Metazoa > Chordata > Aves > Otidiformes > Otididae > Chlamydotis > Chlamydotis macqueenii. The sequence continues at coordinate 5,948,861 of NC_141566.1, forward strand.
TCTTGAGAAGCTCCCTTCTCAAGGGGAGAGATGGGGGAGAGTGGTCACTGGGACAGAAATGGAATAAGCAGTTTAGACAGCATTCAAACCCCACTGATCCATAACAACACGTGTTACAAGGACCTGAAACAAGCCCAAATACATCCCCAGACAGCACAATGGTGAGAGTGGGGAATTTGTTAAGAGTCCCTTAAGGGAGCCCTTCTGGTGGCCACGTATCTCTTGAAAACCAGCAAGGTGACCATGCTACGGGAGTGTTCACTTTACACTGTGGGAGAACAGGCGTCTGGAGGATCTACGAGGGGAGATGGAGTATCTGCACAGCGTGATGCACCACCACTTACACTTCTGGGTCCTAGAATAAATTTTGCTACATTTATGTTCCACTTCACCTGAACAAAAAGTATTCTCTTCCCCAAATTTCTGGCCAACGAGAACGATGAAGTCCTCTCCGCAGGAGCCGAACATCACTTACCCAACCTTTTCTGCAGCAGGCAGTAGGGCCATCTTCACCGCAGTGACGCTCCAGCACTTAACGTACTCTCCGTTACAGATCTAAACCAGAACATCTGTAAATCGCATCCCGACAGTATTGAGAAGTACAACCTGTTCTCAAATTTCTCAGTCACCAAAACCACGTAAAAATCTCCCGTTTTACCTTTCCACTTTGCCGGCTCCTTTATTTCTATTCAAGACTCCTGTAATTTAATATTTCCCTAACATATTAATATTTTCCTAAGACAGAGAGCTCAGCCCATTTTAATCGAGCGCTTAATTCCTTTCAGCTTCAGAAGCGCTTGCCATTTTGTTCGTTACCACAGAGGTAATCCTCCATCCGCTGAAAGGTGAAAGCCTCTGCAGAGGCGCTGGCGCACGCTGCCGAGCTGCTCGCGGGAGAGAAGAGCGTTAAGCACTTTGCACTGGGAACGGAGCTGCCAGGATGGGTCGGACACCTACACGCGCACCCCTCCACGCTGCCCTCCCACAGCTCCCGGGGCCCAAGCGACACGGGGAGAAAAGGACGTCCACACTCCGTCTGCAAAACACGGCGGAGAAACCTCAGCCCTGCTCTCACAATGCCCTGAAGCATCCTTTAAGGTTTTTATTCTTCATCGCTATTATTCTTCTCTATAAAGAATCTTGTTAACCAATTTTATCTTCACCCTGAAGTGGCTCATCATGACATTCATTCCTCTGAAAAAGGCATTTACTTTTTTTTTGTTACCATAAGGCAACAAGAACTGCTCTGCTTATTTGGATGTTCTTGTAGAGATTTACAGTTTGCAAAGATCTGCGTGTACAAGGGGGGGGGGGGGGGGGGGGGGGACAAAAAAAACCAAACCAAAACAAAAAACACCACCACCACAAAAACCAAACCCAAAACCAAACCAGAGACCCTATCCCAGGCTGCAGACAGCCACGAACCAGCCACGGCAGCGACATCTGCGTCAGGGGGATCAGATCAATTCCAGCCCAAAGAGACATCGAGGCTGCGGATGGGCCCTGCAGAAGGGAACACGCCAAACCACACCATCTACACTCTGCTATCCTAAGGTGCTACACTTGGAGTTCACACACGAGTAGCGGAGTTAACCAGAAATATCCAAAAGAAAAAAATATCAGCGGATTGAGGTGTACCGCCCTCCGCTCCGGCGCGGCCGTATGCCTGCAGCAGGCCCAGCAGTCAACTGCTGGGCCGCCAGTTCCAAAAGCAGCATCAGGAACTGAGAAAGCCCAGCGCAGGCTACGCAAAGGTGACGGCAAAGGGCACACAGCCCACTCAGAGAGGGCACGGGAAGCTGGCTGTGTGGGATGGCGAAGTGGGGCAGCCCCTCGGCAGCAGCGGGGGCAGGCTCCTCCTGGCTGGGGCAAGCAGTGGGGAAAGAGCTTTGGGTTAGGGTGCTCAGCTGGGACATACACAAAATTTCTGGGCCAGGAGGGTAGCGCAGCAGGTGACTGCCACCCTTCACAGCATTTAAGGCTCAGGTAGGAAAAAGCTGCTCCTTTTAGACTGACTTAAAACCTTCAGAGGGATGCTGGACTGGATTATTTCTACAGATCCTTTCCAATCAATATTTCTATGATTCTACAATCTCATTAACAATTACAACCAGGTTGGATGTTGTAACAAATATTTTGTTGCTTTAGTAACATTTTGGACATTGTAAATAAATACTCACAACTTTTCCTCAATCAGGTTGGAGACTAGAGATTGTCTGGAACAAAACTCTCAAGTTGCCCGCTAATACGAAGGTTACTTCCGCTCAGTAACGTGTTGGGTGTCATGAGCTATCCTGAATCAGTGTTAAAAAGCCTTGGTTCTCCAAACAGGGTATAATAAAAAAGAAAATCCCAGACAAGCGGGATCAAAGATAACTAGAAGAGTTCTCTGTTATTTCGGAAGGGTGGCAGACAAAAAATACCTGAATCTCAGCCAGGGATAACAGCACCAGAAATAGAAGTACCTGAAAAAGCACCCAATGTTTGAACAAATCAAAGAGGTCAAATTCAATGAATAAGTTACCACAAATTATCTATCCAGATCTGATTCTCATACAAAGTCGGGGAAGTCTCACCCCTAAATGCTATGGTACTGGAATGAAAATAGACGTAATACTTTGACTTTTGCAAAAGCTACCAGGCGTCACTTTGCAAATACCATACTGATTTGAGCTGTACGGTATTACTAACTTGAGCTTTACTTTGCATAATTGCTAGCGTTGTCCTTTGAAAGCAGAATGCTTTGTAATCAGCTGTACCACAAACATCAGTCTAGTTAATGATACGTGTCTACCTTGAAAGACAAGGCTCAGTTCCCCAAATCATTCAGTCCAAATTCCTCTAACTCACCCCCTCCTTTGTACCTTAAAATTGTATGGAAAGAGTCTATCGTTACAAGAAAGAAACACCGTTCTTAAATTCAGAAAATAATCGCCCTGTTCAGACACGCAGGTGAAAGAGTATTTTGGTGTCTGCCTGCCATCTCCACGCCCCCAGACAAACACTTCTGCCGGCTTTCCACCACCTACAGCAGCGCCTGAGGACGGGGACAGTAACGGACTGGTACTGCTCTCCTCGCCAGTTACACACAAAGGGGAGTAAGAGGGGCCTTCTAAATTGATGCTGAGAGTGGAGAATAAAAGCAGTGACATTTTCAGTCCTCATTTCAGGAGGACTTCTTCAAAAACTAAATAGGAACAAGTAAGGACTACTTCAAGTCTTCTAAGTTATTTGAAAAAGATGTCTCAGGTAAAACATGAGCAGTGCAGGTGTCCCCACGCCTCTCCCCCATCAAGTCCCACAGGGATAACAGGCCTACCTTACACTGATGCATCAAATCTGCCTTTTTATTCCTAGAATACAATGGTCTGAAAGCCTTGGCCCAAACTCAAGCTGGTTTATTTCTCTGTAATTTTTCTCTGATAAGAAAAAAAAAAGAATTATCCCCTTCCCCAGGCAGGTGAGACCTGACTGCATTTGCTGAGCTCCAGCTGACCACACTGATCAGTTTAAAATGGACAGCAAAGGTAACTTTTCAGTACTCTTTCTGGTGGAGCCAGAACGTGGCTGATCCAGGATTACAGGACTGACAAGGTCACCGACAGCTGGGTGACAAGCTAACAGAGCAATAATAATTAATTACCCCTTCAGAGAGGAGATGAGCACCACACTGGTCTGACACCATGCAGAAGGCAGAGCCTGAAGAGGAACCGCGTTGTGGCCGAGCTGCCAGCCAGGACCCAGCACACTGCCCGGTCAGAGTGATCTTGTTCTCCAGATCCACGTAACACTGGTGTCAGCTAGATCTGGTGCCATGATTTGTGCATGTATCTGTGTGTGTTCTGTAGAACAGGAGTCGTTACCCACCCGCAAGACACATCCTGCCAAGTTAACACATTTTTTGATTATACACCACTGAGTGGTTCTATGGACCACTCCACACATCTTTCATTTCTGGTAAATGAGTAAGAGATGAACAGCATATTATTATTATTATTTTTTTTTTTAGATCTGACTTTCCTTGTGGGTAGCGATTCAAGAAAAGTCTAAATGCCATGTCTTTTCATAATGGATCAAGTGTCCTAGATCTAATACTGTTAACTGAAGGAACATGGGAAGAGATGACGCTTCTAAACTAAATCCACAAAATCTGTGGATCTGTCACAATCTGCGACAAATCAGTAGCATGCCAGAACAAACCAACCATCTATTCTCTTTGATTAACTCAACACAAATCCCAGGAAAAGGAAAGGAACGTAAACAGCTGAAGTCGTGTCCTTGGTAGGCTCTCTGTTCTACAGAGCTCCACTTCTTCAGGTACACAAATCCAACCCAGCTGAGCTAGAGAAGTATGAAAGTTAAAAGTTGTGAAGTTGTTCTGAAGTGAGAGATGAAGTGTTGGAAGGTTTAAAAGGGAAAAAAAAAAGAATACAGAATTTAAAAAAAAAAAAAAAAAAAGAATTTGTAACAAAAGCAACTTTAAATAGAACATCTGTTCCTTTCAGCTTCATGGCACTTCAAACAAGCTGCCTTCACCAGGTACAAGATATTGATATGAGCAAGAAAAATACAACAACACAAAAAAAACCCCAAAACCAAACAAATATCCCCCCCCCCACCCCCAAAATCAAAACAACCCCATTCCTAAACAAGGAAAACTACTGATAGTCCAAATCTGTAGGCTTCTCCAGTTACAAGCACTTACACAATATGCCCTTAAACCATAATACCTTCAGCACCTCAGACAGGATGGGAATGACAAGATAGCGTTTTCACTGACAAAGCCACTTCCCTAATCCGTGCTAGCTTTCACGGAGCACTTCAATTCCTGGCTGTAACGGCAGACTTCAGTTGAAAAACCGCCCCAAAAAAATGTGCTTTTCAAGATGCAAAAGATTATAAGCCAGCAACAGAAATAATGGAAAGACAGGTTTTGTCAGTTGATACGCAAGAACAGGTGTACAAGAGACAGCTCAGTCTTTTAAGATGAAAAATACAGAGAGAGCAGGCTAAGTATAAGATACGTCGCATCTCGAAGTGCTTTTGTGCATGATACAAAAAACAAGTGGATGTGGTTTGCTTTTTTGCTTTTGGTAGAGTTCAGCAGTCTAAGAAGAAGAAAACAGAATATAAACCCGTGAAGAGATGTGTTAAAGTAATAAGAGATCTGCACGTTCGTCACTCAAGAACTGTGGTTTAACTGCTATTTAAAAAGCAACAGCAAATTGCCTGGCTTCCTGGAATGGCCATGTGGTGTGGTAAATACGAGGTTTCACCTGGAGCTGCCAACATCGTACCAGGGCTGAGGCACTATCAGATAAATACTCAGCCTGAGCAGCGCACGATCACAAGGGTGAGATGAAGCCCTGTCACACGTCCCACAGCTCCGAGCCAACCCAAACTACTGACTGCATCAACTGCGGCACAGCGCTCCCACCAATTCCAAGGAACTGCGGCCCTACAGTGCCTGCTTTCCCAAAGGCACTCTTAAAGAACGGAAATAAATGGGACATTGGTGGCTTATTCAAGCAAATATTCTAGGTATGTCCACAGCCTACCAAATTTGAAACCAACTGCTGCTGTTCGCATTGATCTGAGCTGTCATCAGCCACCTCCACACACAAGAAACTGTTTTCAAACTAATTAACCAGTTTCTCCAAAACATTGTATTACTGAATGCTTTCATGAAGTAATTACCAACTTCACATCCCCTTCCCAATTTGAATTGCTCTAGAACCTCTAGAGGTTTAATTATTTTGATCTATAGTTTACTGTATTATTTTTTTTTAAATAGCCTTTCTAAAAGTGCAGAATTCAAGATGTTACAAGCTGAACACAAATCTCACTTTTAAAACCGGTAACTGCAGCTTTTTCTTCAATAAAAATAGTTTATAGGCAAAATATGATGGGCCTTCCTATTCTTTCCCAACCAAAAAATGTTTGGAAAAGTTTAGCGGCAATTAGACCATCAGGTTTGGGGAGCATGCCAAAGTTATAAAGAACTGTAGATGTTCTCTAGAAGAACAGGGACGTTTTCACGCGGGGTTCTGCCAGCCCTCCATCCAATCCATTTAACGCGCTTTGGATCATTGATAGGGGCACACTTCTAGCTTCTTGTCTCTGTACTGCCACTATGATTTCCATCTGTAAAATCCGACAGTAATTACAAAGAACACAACAAAAAAAGCAACTGAATCTCTAGTTGGAAGGCACTCATTTACAAAGAATCTATAATGACTCACAGTTCAGTTGTTAAAAACTTAAATATGAAAATTAAGATTTAATCAAAAATACATTCAAAGAAAGCTCAGCAACATGAAGAAGGGCTATAGGAGAGAGACAGCTGAGGAAAATGATGGGCACAATCGATACTGAGTTGTTATTTTTAAAAATAAAACTATTATTATAGAATACTACTGTCCTACGTTACCTTGTTTTCCAAGTATGTGTCATCATCCACCTCCATCAAAGTTGTGACCCCTTTGGATGCCAATAAATACCACAAATGAAACAATCTCAGTACTAAAGATTGCTCAGGATGATGAAAAATGAGGGAACGGCATAAGCTGCGTTTCAGTATCATAAACTGATTAAAGGAAAATTAAATTAAAGCAGTTAAGTAAGAACAACCAGGTTTTAAAAGAACTAATTTGTGTTTTAGGAAAAGAATTCTGAAGCCCAAATTCACAATTTTGACAAATGCTTCAAAGACCACAACACTCATCTGGTGGCAATAAATAATAACAACAACAGATACAGGCTGAAAAGCAGCCTGTGAATCAAAGCATCTCAAAAAGCTCAGTAGACTTTTCATGGGTAGGAAGTTAAAACTTAACAGCATTGGTATCTTGAAATCCCATGCTAGGACAAGTGTATGTGTAAACTAACAGAAACGAGTAAATTTTGAAGCAGGAATTATTTAGTTATACTGAGATTAGAGAAGATGGGGATCTACTGGCTCTAACAAGCTACAGGAATCAGCACCACATCATCCAAAGGGAAAAAAAAAAAAAAAAAAAAAAAACAAACAGCAATCACTAACTTCACACATATTGTCTTTGGTTTTTTAATATCAAGAAATACTTTTTACAGAACATGTGAAGACTATTCCTTTGAATTTCATTCTGTGTCAGTATCTTCTCCGTGGCCTCTCTGGTAAACTAGAGGACAGGCTTTACTTTCTCTGAATTGTTTGTTGTTTTCTAAATTTTTATCATGTATCTCTTCAAAACTCAAATGCCTTTCATTTCCAGGCTTCTGTATCAAAACGGTACAACTAAAACAGACTTTGCATTGTATAGTGTCGGTAATTTTCTTGTGTTATAAACTTAGAACCTATGAAAACCATCTTCCACAAGATACTATTGAACTTACAGCAGGGTTTAGAGACAGGAATGAACACTTCTAATAGTAATTAAAAAAAAAAAACATTCAAAGTCACATTAGCAAGGACTAGACATATTGTCTCAAGATTTTAAAATGACTCTTTTAAAAAGCCTTGTAACAGAACGGAGTTATCAAGACACAGAGCTGCTCAGCACTTGAGAGGGGAGTGGGAGGGGAAGAGATGTTTAGGGGTTTTCCCCTCATTTCCTTGCTGTGTTGCCAATCAAGCTGAGAATGTTCACCATCACACGTATAATAAGTGTAAGAAATGGAAAGTAGCACACACTTTTAGTGGTATTTCAACAGGACTGTATAGAGTATCTCCAATGTCAGAACCAAAAGCATTCTGAATAATGTCAGGTAAAAGTTAAATTGGAAAAAAGAAACCAACAGAAAGGCTATTGATACACCTTTAAAAAGCGTAACACCAAAATAACAACTGATTTCTCGGCATGAAAAAGTTCTATACAAATTTTAAAAATTTTATTTGCAGGTACTAACCTCTTGAAAAGCTCACTCTGTATTTACACTAATTCTTTTAACAAGTTTATCTCAAATTAAAGCATATTTAAAACAATCATGATTGCATTAACTTTTCTACTTTAAATTATTACCCAATTAGTGCTTTATTCACATTTTAAAAACTTGTACAATTTATTACAAATATAAAACAGTGCAGTTTTTCCATACATTATCCCAACTCTGCGACAAACACTTAAAAGACATGGAAAAAGATTTTGATTTCTATAAACATAACATTTGCATTACTCATACCCCTTTCTTGGCTGTCCTCCCCTAGCCCCGATTTAAAAAGATCAAACATACAACATACTGTAGGTTTATTTTTATTCAAAAAGTTACTGTCTCAAGACATAAATACAAATCAGAAAACAGTACAATTAGGACAATAGAATGTGGAGGACAACAGGTTAAGGTAAATATATAAAACATTTTTAGCTGGTTGAAAACAAAGCTGTAAGAACTGCTTTCACAAAGAAACACTCCTTCAAGAGTAAGAAAAATCAACTTAAGTTTAAAATCATATATACAGTCCTCTCAGCAGTTCTATTAAATGCAGTGGTGTGAAAAAACAATATAGGCAGTACTTTTAGACATGAGAGTATTTATTTACGTAAAATGAGTTAGGCAGATCTAGTTTTGAGTTTGTTGTTACCCCATGACTTAGTAAAATAATTATATTTTATCGTGACCCTTTAGATAATCTATGGTTTTTGGCTACCACAGCCGAATGAATGTTTAATTTCTGAGTCTAAAAACAGGAAGCCTTTTTGTATTCACCCATCTGGGGAGATTCTTGTATTGCAAGCATATTAAGGCATGGAATGATTAAAATAATATACCTCAAGAACTGAGAGACAACTGACAAAAAATATACATATGTAATATAAGTTAATATTTCCTTTAAAATGATGTCTAGCTGCCTAAGCCTTGCAAAATGAGTCGATGTCAAAATGGCATAGATCCACTTTCTGTTTTAGACCAAGTTTAATTTATTTGTGAATGGACACAAAATGAAGTTTAAAGCTTAGCTTTCAAATAATATTATGGGTTGTTTATGAATTTCTATTATCCAATCTAATTTACATACAGAGGAAATGTACTGTAACCTGTTAGAAGTATCTTTAACCTGAAGACTGCTTGCAAAGACAGATAGATAAAACAATATAAAATACAAATTTAAAAATCATTTTTAAAGCATGAATTCTCATGCTCTTCTATTTTTAAACATTGTTAAACTTTCAATATATTTCTGAAACCTCATAATTTTAAGTTGGAATTTAAAAGTAAGAAAAAACTAAACAAACTGCGCAATTATAAAATCAGCACCAATTTATATATATATATAATTTTATTTAAAATTTAGATCCCTATTCCCACACTCTAATAAGCTGTATAATTTTTGTTTAGAATTTTTCTGCAAACATACTACAATAAGCTTCTTTTATTTGGAGACAAAATACAGTGGCACTACTGGAAGGAATTTCACAACATTACATTTTTCTTAAAGGACAAGCAAACTTTCAGGGTTGGTAATGGGCAAGCATGACTGAGATCTGTTACTTTCTGGTAATTCATAGTTTATGGACCTTTCTGAGAAGGCTCTAGCATGAAGCTTTTGGAAGAAAAGTGTGTTTTAGAGTAAAAAGCTGTTAAAATTCTGCTTTATGTATTTTTTTCCATGATTAATACAAACCTTCTGTTGCTGAAGTTTGCATTTAATTTAAAATACTGACACTCTTCTGGTTCTATCACTGTAAGAAAACCAATCCATCTATTATTTCAGTTCACGGATGTAAACAGCAATCCAGCAGAGCTCATGATTATTTAGTACAGCCAGCAAATGTAGAGAGAGGGGCTCACATCTGTACCAAACACCTCTCAGACTGTTAGATTAAAACTCAGAGGGAATACTTCTTATGATCCAGAAAAAAACTGATAGTACATAAATAAAATATTGATTTTTTTTTTCCCAACAAAAAGTGTAGCTTATCCTTAAATTGTTTACTTGTCCTTTACATTTCTTTTTTTTTTCAGGCAAACAAAACTGCCCCTTCAATGCACTTGATCTTGAAAGCATGTCATTCTCCTTAGAGAAAAATCTGTTCAGAATTTCACTGTATCTACCACAATTTTGTATTGAAAAACTTCCTCTTCCACTTAGAAAATGACTTCACCACTGATTTATTTGCTGCTCTGGTATTAAAACATTGACACCCCAAGAACCTAAAAAAAAAGTTAGAAATGGTGTCAATTTGTAGTTTGCTACACATTTAACAAAAAACAAAGCAATTAGTATATGATTTAAGATTAAGACACTTCAAGATATGTTAAGGCATTATAAGTTTATTTTTCTTCCAAACCAGATTCACCACACTTCTGATTTACGTAATAATAAGAAAAGGGAACCTCATTCATTAGAAAATATTTTTCTCACACTTCAAATTAACTAGATCCAGTAGGAATGTGAAAAAGACTGTGCTTTAACTATTTTCAGTTATAATTGCAAAATAATTTTTAGTTAGTTGCCTAACTTAGACTCCTTTGACAATACCATTCTATAGGCCTTAACTTGAAATCAAGGACGTAGTTTCCAGCCACTAAGCCTGAGACAAAACCCAGTATGCGCTGGCGGCTGCTCTATCTGCGTTCATACAAACAACAGGTTGGCTCGCCACAGCTAGCCAGGACACAATCCTAGTACTTCCTATTAAATATATCAACTGTCAGGAAGACAATGAAAAAATGAAACAATAATCAGGTAAAATCAAAATACTGTGCTACAGGAAATTGATTAAGTGAAAAAAAAGCTTTCCTGAAACAAAGAATCAGTTTGCACTTCCCATGTGGGAGCAAGCCATACAGTTTTCTATGTCAATGGAAGTACGTGTCGCCACTGATATGCCAAAACAACCCCCAGAAGATCCAGATCTTGTGACTGTCCTAGCTTTTATAGGACTTTATAAATCAGAACGAGCCATGAACGACTTAATTTCCCTGAACCTTAACAGTGCTGTCTGCATTTATCTGTTTACAAACCAAATTTTACTGTTCTTGGTATTAAATTCACTTTAGACGCATCATACATACGCATCACACCAAGACACAACCGCCTCTTGTGCCAGCAATAACTGGACACATCAAAAAATGAGCAGACTAAAATTTTGATCATAAACCACGTGCATCTGTATGAATTCAACAGCTTTGTTATGTCTAGGTCTATTAAAAGCAAGTGCAACAACTCCAAGAATAACGGACCTTTTAAATAAATGATACGAATAAAGCAAATTAACTTTATTCAGAGAAGGGTTTTTTTGCATTTATGGAATTGTGGTTTTTTACTTTTGAAATACAGACTGATAAATTCAGTTCTGATTTAATACAGCTTCATGTTGTCCCCTAAACTATTAGCAGAGGTTTCCCCATTTAGGCAGTTAAATTCATTTAGGCGGGGTTTATGCTAAAGAGCAGCTGTGTTCTGCGATGCAGCTGTTTCCTGCAGTCCTGCTTCCAGGATCAGTACCCTTGCTGTGTCCTGCCTGGGAGAAAGCTTTGCTAGATGGTGCCCCCTTGACCGTACCAGCTCGTTTCAGCGCATCACTGCTCCCCCCATGCAGAGGAGCAGCGCACAGCCTGTTCTGCCACCGATGGGCTCTCAGAACCGGCTCCAGAAGCTTGCAGAGCAATGCGACTGTGACCGGCTGCCATCATGTGGTGACACTCCCACACTGCAGCTAAGGAGTGCCTAGCAAATCCTGGGCTCTCGTGGGATCACGAATGAGAAATAAAGTAGTAGGAAAGAAACCTAGCTAGCAGTAAATATATTCAAACTATTCTTAATTAGTTGTTAGAAACTGAAAAGCTGAAAGGTTTCTGAAATCAATGAAATGCACCTGTAGAAAACCAAATTTTCAGTATTGTCAAAATAAAAAGTGACTGGTATTTCACAGATCAATTAAAAATCAGAAAGAGGAGGGAAAGAATTATTTTAAAACAGAGTATCAGCAAACAGATGATATACTTTCTTGGTGTTACTTCAAGAACAGAACACACAACGCACAACCTAATCTGATTCATTATTACTAAAGCAAAGGCCTACTGGTACAAAATATAAGGATTTGCATTTAAAACAGTATTTAAGACTTTTTTTTCTCCCATAACAAGAACAGGTTCACGCTGCAACAATACTGTAAAAAAAAATACATAACCGTCTTCCAAATTCCACCAAGCTGTCCAAGATTCCCAGGAAGCCTTGTTGTACTGTCCTCTGCTGGCTTGCTGCAGCTTGTTATTTCCAGTGTAATTTTGTACCAGCTACACAAGGTCAAAAATGGCTGCATACATTACAAGTGGTTCAAGACAGAAGGAATCCCTCATGCAGATTTTTTAAAGAGAATAGAGACTGCAGATTTATCAAGCCGGAAAAAAGGGCAACTGCAAGCAGAAACTACAGACTTCAGATGTTTTGGACCTAAAACTTCATATGGAAAGAAAAAATACCTCTCATCTCTATAAACAAATATCTGTATTATCTCTATTATTTATTTTTCTTCATTATCTTACTTATGCACAAAAGTAAATATGCCAATTTAAAAATAATTTTTAAAAAATAATAATAAAAAAAACAGGAAAAAACCCACCACCCAGTGTTAACAATTGGTAATGACATCAGAGTCATTCAACAAAGCTCATCACAACAAGAAACTTGCCTTTAATATTGTGTATACACAATTTTTTTTGTTGTTGTTTTTAAAGCTCTTTGCTACCAATTTCTGCAAGGGTCTTTTCCATACCAGATGTGTTTTTTTCCCAGATTTAAAGGCTTTTGATTTTTACATAGCTACATATAAAGTATTAAGAACAAAAATCCTATAAACTTAGAAAGAACATTGACTACCTTAGAATTTATGAAGCTGAATTACAGCATAAAATATTTCACTGACTGTATCAGTCTGCCAAAATAAGCTCATGAAAACAACCTAAAGATTGCATTCCTTCCATTTAAAACTTGAAATAAGATAGTATTGTAACCTCAAGATTGATTTTACATTATTTTCCTCTAATTCCTCTAATATAAGTTAACCTACCGATTCATCCATGATTGAAGCAGGGTCAAAGAAATCTGGTTTTAGCTCCGTTCTTTCTCTCCTGTTCTTTGATGGTGGCTTTAGAAAACAAGCAAATAGACATGTTAACTGCAATTCCGGAAAAAAACCCAGAGATTTTAAACTATAATAAATGAAGCTGAACTCTCAAGGGGCAAATAATTTACTGGGGATAAATGTTTATCTCTCACATTATTATTACAAGAAGTGTTCTTGCTTTTTACATGGCACTTTGAACAGATGGCACTTGTACACAGATAGTGGAACGGCCATTTAAGAATGCAGAGATCAACAAAATTATTTTTGTTTCCGCAAAAGGAAATCTTGATTCAAATGTCTGTCTTTATAAGCAGAAATACAAATCCAAAATTCACTAAAAAGATAAGTAAATTTCTTACTAGGTCTATGTCCATGGTGTCAAAATCCATGCCTTCATTGAGGTCTTCAATCCGCCCTTCTGATGACATCATCACATCTTCAACAATTGGCTCTTCATCATCTTCCATTAGACTTGTGCCACGTCGACTGAAATGAAAAGAAAAAGTATATTGTTTAGGACTAAATCAAGTTAAGTTTTATTTTAATATTTTAAAAGCTAATGTTCAGTAAGGAACTGCCAACAAACAATAACTCCCATTAGATAGAAAAGAAATTAAGTCATTAAATAAATGCCTAACTACTATTAAAGAGAGCTGATATTTAACCAGAAGACACTAAGAGAGCAAGGGAGAACAACTAACAAAGATCAACTTATGGAACTTTGTGGTATAGCGCTAAAATGAGTACTCTGAAAGGCTGCAGGAATTGACAGGCAAACCAAAACTACATCTAGTCCACAGATTTTAACACAAGTATTTATGCTCAAGTGAGAAATAACATAAGTTTTGCCATCTAAACAAAAATAGTTCCTGCCTCATGACAAGGCAAGGAGGAACATCTTTGTGATAAAGTGGATGCATAATTCCATTTTCAGACATTCCCACAGAGTCCTCTATTGTCTTTCCTTGCAACTTCTACATACAACATCACACCTTCTGAGAAAAGTAAGGAGTCATTCTAATTGTACTATTTGGTGCGGCTATATTTTAAAAAATAATAATAAAAAAAAAGACAACCCAAAACAACTAATACAAAACACTGAAGCTGCATTACATGAAGTACTAGTATTAAAGAATTAAAAACAAGCAGGGGAAGATGTAAAGCTCCCCAGTATATATATCCATGGTTTTAGTTTACAACCTGTACTTTTCTCCTGTAGAACCACACAGTCTCCATTAAAGCAGAGAACTGCTAAAACTATTCCTCCCCTCCTCAGCTAAACCAGCAATGGAGCATGATTTCATTAGCGTGCATATCAAAACACACACGTGATGAATCACAATGAAGTAAATGGCACTAGAGGAAGAATGTATGACCTCTGAAGGCCAACATTAATTTAAGAAACATTAGGCTGTCTTCATCTCCACTCACAATATGGAGTACAAGGTTTTTGTGTATTTGCGTTAGGAAGTTCTACAAGAACTGGTACTACAGGATTCCTCTCAACTTTGGTGTTACCTTAGGTCAGAGAAAATCTGCATCAATCACAGACATACTGAAGACAGCAGCTTCTTTAAAAGGAATACTTTTTTAAAAATAAAAAAAGTAGTTGAACCCTAAACTTACAACTCAGAAGTAAAAGGAGAACAAAATAGTAGAATTAAACTGAGCAGAAACTTTCTGCTTCACACATTGAACACTTATTTTAAAAACAATTTTAAAGTGTTCTGTTTCTAAAAATGACTCTGCAGTTGGGAATACATAAATAAGATGTTTCACATGTTGCATTGATTATATGTACCTGCCACAGATAGCATTCAGCTCAACAACCAGTCCCCTTTACCACAAAGATCACTACTATTGAATTTTTCTGGACTTAAGTTCAAAAGTAAGCAAGAAGACAAACACATTTATTCTGCTAAATGTATCACCATCCACTTTTATCATTGCTTTTCTAAAGCAACTTAGAATTCTAAGCCACAGAAAAACACTACTCAAGAAGCAGAACATGTATCCCTCTTAAAAGATACAGGAGTAACAGTGCATTTAATAAACCCTCCCTTTCCCAAACCACTGAAGGAACATTTCACTCTCACTCACATAGCGTGTTGCAAGTTGGTTCTCAGCTTGACGTAGTTCATCGCTGCCCTCTCCTGTTGTTGTCGCGCGGCTTCTTCCTGTTGCCTTTGAGCCAACATCCACGTTACTTGCGTGCTTAAAAAGACCATTATTCTATTTTAAACACAAACTGGTTTTGTGTATGAACGCTAACACAAAGCAGACCTACTCATCTACGTACTTGTAATCGAGCGGAGCTTGGTGGTGTTCAGGCTGCACAGGATAGACACCCATATAACCTTCTTCAGGTCGCAATCTCTTGGGCTCCCTCATTATTGTGGAAGTAAGCTGAGGTGTCTGCATCATGACTGGTGTGTGCATTGTCTGCTCCCTGTTCAGCCACATACTGTCACTACTGCTGCTTTCTTCAGCTGGAAGGGAACACAGGACATCAGTAAGTTTTTTCAAACTAGTCTAAAACTGAATGTCCATATATGACTTAAATGCATGTAATTCCTGCTTACTGAGAATCAATTTCTTTACTTTTAGCTACAGTCTTGCATATGCCCTCGAAGGCCTGGAGTTATAACCACTGGTTAGAGTATTTAAAATACTTTTATACTCTATGACTAAATGCAGCATAGTGCCTTTATTTCCTTTTGTGAATCATTGTTATGTTATATACGTGCACAGAAGTTATCCTGTTTTTAAAAATACATTAAAACATACAAATTCACTCAAGCTAACAACTAGGGATCAACGTGTGTAGTTTGTATGAGTATCTACTCTACTTATGATAAGAAAAGTTCTACCTTCAGGTACTTTCCGTTTCCCTGTTGCTGGCTTTGTCTTCTTATTTCTTACTGTAGATCCTCGACTACTAATTCCACTAATTACTGACATAGTATCATCATCCCCACCAGCTAATAAAGAGTTTCTGTAGGACATGAGAGGAAGCCACACATCTTCCCTTCGTAGAGACATCTGAAAGGTCATGAACTTCTCCAAGTAAACATACCTTTAAATGGAAAAAAATAATTACAAAGCTGCAAAATATCGATAACAAGATGCTAATATGTCAAAGTAAGTAACTACTGAAATTAACACCCAGTGTTCCTCAACTAGTTAACAAGACGACCTGACAGCAAATCCAGCATACGACTTCTGTTCATCCACCATAAAATGACAACAACAAGGATAAACACAATTTACCCTTTGTGATTATACTTGACTGCATTAGTGTAAAATTATCTTTATGTGCTGGAAATACCACTTTAGGTGAAAGCAACACACATACATACATATCCAGATGCATGTTTTCTAGGATTATCATTACAAATATTAAGAATATTAAGAAAATACTTACACTGTTCTTTTGTCTTGTCTGAGAAGTTTGGAGGAGAACTCACTCAGAATATCAAGAAATGCCAAATTTAACGGTGGGTGGCTCTCACCTTGTGGATTAGGCTCCTTAAAAGCAAATTCTATGCCATCCCTAAGAGAAAGTTAAAAATTAATTCACATAAAGCACAAACTAAAGAAAAAGCACCAAGAAAGCAGTAATTCAATGCTTCCATATTCTAGAAAAAAATAGTGGACACTATTCGTAATTTGAATCTGGGTGCACTCTGTCATGATGTTTCTACTTTGCATTTCAAGTTTTCTGCATGAGGCCCACGTGACCACCACTGACCATGAAGTGGATCATTTCTTACTATTATGGACAAGACATTGAAATCAATATAGCATCAAAACCGCTATAGTTTACAGGCTTACATAACGATGCTGAAGAATATCAACATCATTTAACATTTGGGTTTAATTAGAGACAAAACTGCAGTCATCTCCTAGTTTATAAATGGGCTATATCATCACTACTGCTGATGTATTTTGCATTAACAAACCGATTTTGAAAGACTGAAAAGATATATTCATGTTAGTCAAGAAGTGTTTACGAAAACGGAAGTAATATAAGCACACAATTACTTGTGTAACATAGCAATAGCTTCTCTTGTTTTCAACTGATCCAGTCCAAACGTTAAAGCAAAACGTCGAGCAAGTTCCTTTATGCCACTGAAAGTCGGTGATGATCTGTCAAAATTATAACCATTTTCTTGAATCATTTCATTGAAAAGCTGTACGAAATAAAAAGGGAGATTTTCATTTATTAAAAAGATTATGTCTTCGGACTAACTGACACAGAGCTAAATTTAAATTTAAAAAGCATTTTACAGCTTTTTTTCTTAAATTGACAACCCCAAAAAAACAAACATGGAAGTTTAGGAAAGCAGAGTCAAGGCTACTCTTGTAGAGTCTGTACTTCAGAGTTAGTCCTTGAAATGCACATATCCAAGCACACGTCAAACTATGTCGGATGACGGATTTCAGCACTTGCCTAAATGAGGTGCTCTGGAGCTGACAATACTAAAAATAAGTAGGATTCCCCAATACGTACACTAACAGGGAAGAAATAAATGTGGCAAATTCTCATAGTTTGTCAAACTACTATTTCCTTTTTTTTTTCCCCCTCCAAAATACAAGTATAAAATTCTAAAAGGGAAACGTCTTCAGGGAAGCTGCCAAAGACACCAGAAACTGCCATTGAGGATCAGACAGTTGACAAAGCTGAACCCTCTGAACTCTACAGTCTTTTTTTTCTTTGATCAATCCTTTCCTCATACTACTGAATTTGACTGTAATTCTCTTCAACAGTCAATGTTTCTATTATTTTCTAATTTTGCTTAACACACTCAGCCTTCACTCTCTTATGTAACACAGAACAAACTAAAATCAGATTTACTAGGGCTATGAACATTAACTTTTCATTTATAGATACATTTTGGCCTATAGTTGCATACTTGTCTTCTATGTTGGTGTAGCTCACTGCAACTTAGTTATACCCTTTATCCACTATGACTTCTAGTACTTTATCTCTGGTTTATTTTTAATAAGTTTTATTTTTAATAAGTTTTCCTGGAAAAAAATGCTAGTTACATGTTTAACTTTTCACGTGGGGTTGGTTGGTTTGTTTGTTTTAGAATACTTGGGTCCCCTCATGTTACTCTTCTTATTGCCATATTAGCATTGTGTAACTGCCTTGTGATTACATGCATAATTGTACTTACTAGATTCATTTTCTCTGTCTGCTTTTTAAAATATAAGGGGCTGGTTATTCATGAGACAGAAAAGACTAATAAGGATAGCATTTAACCAATATCACACAAAAAAAAGTGAACTCTGGTGAAAAGTCAGCGAAAACTGTAGGAGAACTTAGTGTTTAGCTGCGTATTTTATGTTGCAGTTCCACCAGCGACACAAAGTCATGCTGCTATCAAAAGGAAAGGCCTCATCCTCCCTTCTGCTGGCAACAGCCATATAGATATACCAGTCTGGTGGCTTCATCAAGGACTTTTGCAGGTCAGTTCTCAACCAGAATCAAGATCTAGATCTAGATCCACTATGTGGCTCTATGACCTCTAACACAAAAAAAAAAAAAAAAAAGTGTGGGGAGAGAGAGGACAAATAGGGGTACATTTTTCCTTTCAACAGCAGAGATCTAGATTGGATTACAGTGGCTTGCAGAGACACAGCTTTATTGTTCTGATCCTGTAAATAAGATTCATGCAGATGGTTCATGTGAGCAGATGAATCCGATTCTGACCTCGACTGAATTCATCAGGTCTCCACACAAACAAGCTCATTTACTGAAGAGAGCATTAAATCATTTTTTAATTTCAAAGATGGGTGAAGCCCCTACCAAACATTAAGAAATACTGAATTACTAAAACTTCCCATTACTTCTCAGAATAGTTTAAAAAAAAAAACAAACCAAAAAACAAAAACAAAACAAAAAAAACAACACAAACAACAACAACAAAACCCCATATCACCACAATAACAAAAACGCCAAAGCAAAACAAACAAACAAAACCCCCCACAAACACAAAATCCCACCACACAGGCAGGAAGTGTTTTTCCTTCTCTATCTGTTCATCAATAAGTAAAATAGAAGTTTCACAACAGGTTTCTGACTATATGACTCAAACTATTGTTTTAGAGTTAAGAAGGTATCACAATTACATTCATTTTGTACCTACTGGCCTCTCACATTCTCTTTCCATGGAACAATATGTGGTAAGTACAAGATGACTTCTGGCAGTTTTTCAAGCAACAGTAGAAAAGGTGTTTAAGTTTAGACCTATTTATCCCCACCTTTCATAAAAAATTCTTCATCTAGCTATTAAATAACTGGACATGATCTACGGTATGGAATTTCATGCATAAAAATATTGTAAATCATTCTTACCTGCTGCAAGCTAAGAATAAGGGTTTTAGCACATTGGATTTTGTCTATCTGTCTTGTTTTACTCATTGTTTCTTTAATAATATCACCATAATCATTGTAATACTAGAAAAAAATTAAGAAAAAAAAGGTTAACTTTCAATTTTAGTTGAAAACATTACAATTACTGAATTCTTCAGAAAATAATATCTAGGATTTGCCAGCTAAAAGAAAAATTTTTTAACACTTTCATAAGGAAAAAACCTAACGTGTTCATTACGACATCATCAAAATTATAACCTAAAACACCTTCAAAATTATTTTAAAACAACCCCTCAAATCAGAAAGAGTATATCCACCTCTTTTCATTCCTGTCGTTAGTATTACTTTAGAGGCAGAATGACCTATTTATCTTCAAGGCCATGACACATTTGTTAATGACACGTACTCATCCCTTCAGGGTACAAAATTAGAACCTAACCTTTTTAGTAACTCCTATTAACTCTGGCAGGGAGTTTTCTATTTTCTCTGCTGAAAGGAAGCACTTATGGATAGCTTCATAGCCATAATTTTTCCAAAGATGACAGCTGCCTGTTCACTTCTTTAAGTATTTCAGGTTCAATACAGACCCAATTAGTTATTTAGAGATTCAAAATCTATGTAGGGTGCTCAGATAGACAAAAGAAGGCTGCCCAAACTTAAATTTTTTTAAGGTAATCACCAAGGAGCAAAGCTTTATCATGTTCACAAAATTAGAATTCATAGTATTGTGCAGCTGTGAACCCCAGGGGCCAAGAAGGGGTTTTTATACTGAAATAAGATAGAAACAGATATAAAGATCACAGGAGAGGGTCGGGGGCGGCATAGCAGGCAGGTGGTGTGTGGAATTCACAAAACTTTTTTTTTTTTGCTCTTCTACAAAGTTTAAGCTGAAATTATTTGATGAGTCTAGACATCACAGAGTTGATCCCTGTGAGAAGAAAGCCTGCTCAACTAATAACTGAATTAAAAATATACCATCAATCAAGATAAGAAAATAAATATATTAAAAACAAAGTAAAAATCATTATCAAGTCTCCTTCCTCCCTATCCACTACGCAGACAGTGGAACTGTGAAATTTATCTCAGTCATTTTTTCCCCTTCGCACCAAAAAAGAACTTTTAAAGGCCTAAAAACTGTCAACTCTGGAGTTTTGGATTTTAATATTTTGAATCAGTTATCTTGTAAGGTAAAAAATAAATAATTTTAAAATATACAGCTATTGTATTCTAGTAGTTTTACGAAGTATCACTACCAGGGTTCAGATTTACCTTCATATATTGCTTGAAAATGTCCGCAGCTGTATTCATTTCCACCACAGTATATACAATGAGTTTACAGAAAGCTGCAAGTAGATTTCTTCTTTTGTGCAATGCTTCAATTTTGCTAGCTTCATCATCCTGCTGTCCATCTAGAAAGGGTTCAGAACATGAAAACCGTCAGGATTAAATACTTCATATTTAATAACTTAATATTAAGTTACATGGGCTAACGGTCAGAATTCAGAAAATCAAGTCTCAATTCTGATGGCAGGGCACTTCACTGACCACCGAGAAGTCTCTTTTCCTGATACAGAGACATGTATATTTGAGCCTATTAAATCAAACCTTTACCGTGATTAACCTACATGTCCCCAGAACATTAAATGCTTTAATTGGCTGCTGACATTTAAAAGACAAACCCACCTCTGTGCCCATGTGCACCTCTTAATGTCAGGGAAAAAACAAAACAAAACAAACCACACAAAAAAGAATAGGCAAATAAATCTATTAGTTAGAAGGCAAATAATATAAAGGAAACAAGTTTTGTACAAACCTGCACTATTATTATCATCATCCTGATCAATGAAGACATGATCTAAAATAAAACTGAGTAGTTCAGATTGCAATGAAGAATCAGGAGTGTAAACAAGTGGCTCCAACATGTCACGTCCTCCTGTCATAATCTGATGACTGAAGATCATCAACACATCACAAAGAATTGTGAAAGCCTATTAAAAAGAAGCCTTAGTAAATACTTGCTTGCAAACTGGATTTTATTAAGGATAATGTATTTCTACTTAGAGTCCAACAGTAAACACAGGCCAACTGGAAATGAAAACATGCATAGTTTCTTACAGAAGGTTGCTGTATGAAGACTGAGTCTCCAAATAAAAATACTGCACAGATGAAGCCAACTAAATATCAAAACATTGTGAGACTAAAACATGAGGAGCCCGAAACTCCCGAATTCTTCTACCTCACAGGTACTAGATTAGATCACTAGAGAACTTTGTGGACACCAACCATAGCACAGTCTCCTCTTTTCTTTGTCTTTTTAATTGTTTTGATAACTTTTGTAAAACATTTAACAGCTAAGGTCATGCAAGCCCTTGAAATCCTAAAGTATGTCTTGCTTCCAAAAAAGCAACCACCTCTTCATTTTGCTGCCTAACTTGTGCATCTAACATCAGATTCACTGTACTCCACCTCCACAGAAAGTTCAAATGTGCCAATACCTAAGTTGGAATACTTCAAACAGACCAAGGCAACACACTGCTTAGCACTGCACTTCATTTATTTGATTCTAATCTCTTAAGTACTTCCATTTTAATGAAAAGATCTGTTCTGTAACTCCTCAAAGCAAATATTACTAATTGACCAGTCACAAAAATACATATGCTCCTCTGAAGTCCCTTGTGCCCTTTGATGAGATTAGAAAAGGAAAGCAGAACCACGGTTATTATACTCTACACGACTGAGGCAGCTCTAGTTTCTACAGCACATTCACCTGAGCCCGAGGGTTATACAGCCTTTTAAAGAGACCTACTCAGAGCTTCAGTAGTTTTTGTTACTTGCACTTTCACACCCTACACCTTGTGATTCTGACACTAGATAGCTCTCTGACATAGAACATGCCTTATTCAGTTCCAGGAATATTCTTGCTACTGCAAGAGTTTCAAAAGCTGCAGTTGCATGACTCAGTGGACCAGATATTCAACTTCAAGCTCAACCAGGTTCTTATTACCTTTAGCAGCAAAAAGGCTCCTGGCTTTCTATTTGTTTAATTAAAAAGTATACCCAGAAAATAGTTCTGTCCTTCCCCCTGAGAGAGCCTTTTTTTTTTTTTCATTTTAGCATTCTAAAGGTTGTTCAAGGCACTTGTCAGTAACTGTGCTCTTCACTGGAACCTGAAATTCCTATGAGTGTCCAGGATAGAGAACTATTATCTGACCACAGACTGGAAGAGACTCGGCTGCTACAAATCAGCCTTTTCCTTTGATCCTGTTACCCTCAAAACTCAAGACAAGTTTATTTCCCAAGATGATGTCTCAGTTCTTTCTGAAATAGAAGAAAAATAAAAACAACTCCCAAAACCTTCATGCTTGCATTTTTCTTTTAAAAAGCCAGGATTTTTGTCTCCTGCCTGAAATGTCAGGCAGGAACTAAACATCTACATTTTTAAAATCCTTGAAATATCAAAGAACTTGGTTCCAGCTAAAACTCTCCCCCACAAAGAATAACTATTATGAGGGAATGACTATAAATGTAGTAAAATGAGAACTGCTCACATCTTCTCCGAGCAGTACATCATTGCTGAGGCTTCCAAGCACTTCCTAGAAAGGTCTCCAGTATCTCTAAGCAATATTGTTAACAACTGACCAGTGTGTGAGTATACCCAAGGTTGACCACAAAAATGAAATACCACTCCCCAAAAATAAAAATCCCCTAGGTTACAGCGCATATGTGTGCATGTGTAAACACAGACAGCTCATGTTGAGTAACCATTCTTTTTCTCCCGATTCGGAGATCCCCAAAATCCCAGGACTCTGAAGAACATATTCTGTAGGCAGCACCATGGTGAAGGAGAACAGACAGAGAAGTTGCCCCTCTACGTCCTCCCAGGTTTACAGCAAGAGGAGGAAAGCTATTTTCAAAGTTCTTGAGTGGATGGGCACATCATAGTACAAATGTGGTAACATAAAAGCATTCAAAGACAGAACTGAAAAATTAACGTCCCTCTTTTAAATAGCTGTCCTTAGCTCTTCCAGCTCCGAGTCTATGAATCCACGATCAGTTCCACCGGAGGTGTGTCATGACCACATGGCGAGCAATAGCTGTGAAATGGAACTCTCCCACTGAACTTACAAACCAGAAGGCTTCTACAGTGTGCCTGCCCAGTCATTGTTTAAAGAAACAAGCAAAAACTCTATTTGAATAAAAGTTTATGCTGCCTATTTAAATTTATACTGAAAACCTACCTAGATTACCTAAAAGGAGAGCAAGCATAGAAGTACAGTGTCTATTCACACTCAAAGGGCATTCAGCCTAAACATCTGAGACACATCACATTCCCACATAAGCACTAAAAATACTAGCAAAAGGAACTTCCCAACTGCTTTAAAAGTATGGTATTAGAAGACTACAAGGATAAAAAACAGCCACTAACCTGTTCCTTAACAGCAGTGTTTACATTGGTCAGGTAGTGTTGACAGATTTGACAGAATACTCTCATCTGCTTCTTTAGACGTAGAAGATCCTCCTTTAAAGAAAAGGATTTAACGTAATAGTTTTGCTTTTTCAATTTGATATTCACATTTAGTGTACATACTTCCACAGAGCTATCCAGCACAGACCTCATATGGAGTCGAAACACTCAAGTCCACTGCATTATTTAAAAATCACTATTACAAAATAAAAATAACAAGTAGTAATTTTGTCGATTTTGTCATCATGTGTACTGCAAAAAGAAATGGAAGTTGGGATGAAAAATAAGTGTGTTGCAGTAACTTCCAGAAATAAATTGTAAAATGCTACAACTACTACCCACGTGTGCAGCATAGTAGGTGTCCTAACTTCTAGTTACTCAACCATGTGAAGATTCTAGCCCATGTAGAACAGGGGAAGTCATATTACAAAAGACCAACTGTTTAACCAGCTTCAGTCCAGACAAAGAAGAAATACCCCTGAGATAAGTTTTAAAACTATCCATGCAATCTAAACCAAAACAAGCCTCTCCATTCAAGAATGCAGGTAGCACACTGGTACAACGTGTCATTTAATCTCAACAGGAATCACGAAAGCAACAGCTGTCTCTTGACTATGATTTTAAAACACCTTCACCACATAAAACCTTTTCCCTCATTTACCATTCTGATTACTATAGTGATATTAAGAGAATTACATATGGGAATATTTTCTTTCATTTTTACAGAATCATTTGTTTAAATTTTAATAAAAATTGAACTATTTCTAGTCTTTCATTTTAGCAGTCTACATTATTAAGCTAATTCCCATACTTAGTCAATCTGTTCACAAACAGCATGCAGTTAGCAGTTAATTTTGTCACAGAACAACAAGAAGCAAAAAAACCAAAACTAAAACAAAAGTCTTCAGGCACATTTCTGTACAGTACATTTCTGTCACTTCGGGTTCTGTGCTGCTACGGTCTGTTGGCAATGAACAGAAGTCAATGGAACTTCTGCACATACCTGGTATATTGGCAGCAGTCAAACAGTTAAATAAAATAAAACGGTTGTGGTGCAGACATTAAGCCAATGAAAGCTTTAGTTTAACAAATTTTATTATACAGGAGCAGAAAACAGTCTCAATAAAGGACCATTTTCATTCCTGCATTACAAGTCACATTTGACTGCAAAACAACCAAGTTAATCTTCATTTCTAATCTAATTTCTAAGTGTTCAGCTCAGCTTCTGCCATCAGGCTTGTGATAAAGCTTTAATCACTATTATAAAAAACTCAGACCGCTGTTTACCCTTTAAAGAATAACCTAACAAAGCCTCCAAATCCTTCACTCACATAAGTGGTTCTCAACAACCTATGTATCCACTTCATATCTGACATTTTTGGTTTTGAAAACGTTAAAAGCCTTTAAAACCTAGATGGCAAACTACCTAGCCAGCAATGTTGAAGAAGTTCGCATTTATTTAACAGACCTTCAGACTGTGATTACTGCATCAGTAATGCTGTATTATTCATTGGACTAACGAACATGACGGGGGGCAGGGGGAACCCAAAGGTGTTCTCTGTTATAAAAACCGTTAGTACAAGTTTCACAGTATGCTTTTCCACTCCTCTATCTACCAGAAGCTCATACTACCACAACCTAATATGAACAAAGAAACAATTTATACATCCTCAGATTAAATAAATTTATTGTAATAATGGATTAATAATTACAAATTATAATGTATCGATTATAAATTATTAATGTTGTGAGTTCTCTGTTTTCTCCCTAGTAAATTATGGCAGATGTCTTCAACTTCTTTTTCTTAAATTAATTTAAAGTATGGCAAAGTGTTTAAAAAATGTGAAAAAATGTACTTATTTAATCACGGACATAAATAAAGGTTGTGTTAAATTACTCCAACAGAGCGCAACTTCAGCATAAATTTGGAGCAAAAAAGTACAAAATGTACCCTTCTTACAGAACTGTAGAAAGCTTTCAGAAAAAGTATGTTTCATTATAACTTTTTTTAGTTGTTGGTTTTTTGGGTTTTTTGTTTTTGTTTGGTTGGTTTTTTGTTTTTGTTTTTTTTTTTAGTTAAAGAAACCATTAAAATGTTTCAGCACTTGAACTCCATTTAAAACTGCCCAGCCTTTCAAAAACCGTCGTTCATTAGGCAGGTCACACAGTAAACCATCCCATCAATCTCTTTCAACAATGCTGCCCAGTGGATACAAGAAACCTAAATCCTTCCTCCAAGATTTTTCAAGAAGTGAAATTAGAAAGATGACATCTGCCAAAGCTTTACCCTTCAAGATTACTATACATAGGATGAGAACAGGTCCTCAAATTATTCCCTGAGATAAAGTCTGAAGTTTAACTTAATATTTTCATGTCTTTATTTAACAACACACTTAAAAGCCTGATGAAGAGCAAAGTACAATTGTGACACACTGAGCAGTAAGAATCCTATGATAGCACGCGAATTCTTATATTTCACTGACTTGTTACTGATACTTCACAGTTTGCAAATGAATTCAAACCCACTACTTGAAAGCAGTAAGACTGACTATATTGTGTTTCGTAATTGCTGTTCTACCCCTCCTTAGCACTGTTACTATGCCAGAATACCAGGTATCGCATTTATTTACTACAATTCAAAATTCTGTCAAATTAATGTCAAATTTGACATTTAAATAATAAAAACATAACAATTTAGAGAAATATGAGGTTTAAAAATCAAGCATTCCACTATAAAAACTATGAATTTCAAAGAAGAAATGCAGATTTAGGCAAGTATTGGTATTAAAAAAAGAAATCCATTATCTTAATTTCATCACAGTTCCCACTTGATGACACTGCAGGTATTTACAACTGTTTATTTACTAATACAACTGGAACAAGGCATACCTTTGTGGAACTGCTTTCAGTAATTTTTGCTAGCTGCCAAAGGATTACATAATGAGTACACTGCAGTGCATGAATAACAATCTGAAATCAAAAGGAAAAAACGTGTTAGATGACAAAGGCCAACAGAAGATAGCAATAAAAGCTATTTATTGCTGTACCTAAAGAATACGTTTAACTACAGACCTGTTCTGGCATATCTCCATTTTCAATGCCAGTTTTCAATAACTTGTAGTTGCAGCCAAACAAGTCCCATCTTGATAGGTCATGAGCACTGGAAGCATTAGAAATGAAGCAAAGATGTAACTTTAACACTATTTCTGCCATTTGATGTTAACAACTACTAAAAGCTTAACTGGTCAAGAAAAAAAAAAAATAAACCAAAGCAAAACAAAAACCACAACACAAAAAACCACACACTAAAACCAAAAATCCCCAAACAAAAACACCCTTATCCCCAAAAAATGAACAGAAACACAAAAAAAATACCAAAGCAAAAAAACCCCAGAAGATTTCAGTTCTGTATTTTTCCATACATGCAAAATACATCATGTTCTGC
Organism: Chlamydotis macqueenii; assembly: GCF_036417535.1. Taxonomy (NCBI): domain Eukaryota; kingdom Metazoa; phylum Chordata; class Aves; order Otidiformes; family Otididae; genus Chlamydotis; species Chlamydotis macqueenii. The sequence continues at coordinate 5,976,202 of NC_141566.1, forward strand.
ACAACTGCCATTCACACTAAACAAAAAAAAAAAACCAAACCTCTCCAAGTTAGGAGATCTCAAATTAAAAACAAACAAACAAGAACACCCTCCTCACACCACAAACCCTGACAGATGTTTGCAGGAGCCTGCTTACTTGTGAAAAGCAGTGATTCTCTTCAGTGTTGACAAGACTTGATATGCATCATCTTCATCAGGTTCCTCCCCCTGTTTAATAATCATAGTAAGACATCCCAAGCAATGTATGCTAAGCAAGCTAGGGAACTTAAGGAGATTTTTTTAAAAAACCGAAACAATCATCAAACTCCAAAACACACTCCCCAAACCCAAACAACACAAGAGAGAACATGAGAGAGAGCGTGTGCATGCTGCATCTAAATTATTTATCGATGACACATTTGTTTTTAGAGGAGTTAAAGAGTTTCATAGAGAAAGTAGCAGGTTATGTTTAGAAATAGTTAGCAGCACAAGGAGAAACGGAGGAGGAGGGTGGGAGGAAGGAGAAGGTAAAAAAAGAAAAAGGTCTAGGATAGCAGAATACAATGTATTATATAGGTGCTTCAATTTTCTCTGAAGAATCCAGCAGAGGCCACTGTCAGACAATAGATACTGGACTAGACGGGCCACAGGTCAGTACTTCAATCTTATTTTAATCACAGAAAGAAAAAGTCTTTGAGAAAGGCAAGGGAAGTGGTTTTTTGTTCCAATTTTCCCACCAGTTTTGATAAACTTGCACTTGGAGAAAGAAAAGGAGTAAAAAGGAAAGGGTCCAAAAAGTATCTGAAAGTACCTAAACTAAGGTGACAAACTCCTCCTCCTCAGGGTATCAGAGATACTGCAAGTGCAATGCATTCTGCCGTTCTGTAGTTGCACAACCGTATCAAAGCACTATGGATTTCAACACTTTTGCCTAAGTATTTGCCATTTTTCTTCAAGCCAACTGTCTGATATTTAATGTCCTTGCTTTACCTTTAATTCCTTCCCTTTTCTCACAAAGCGGGAAATAAATGCATTAGTAGGCACATTTCTTACATAGCCCACATATGCCTAGGGTTTCTAGAGCGGAGTCCTAGTTCAGGCCAATAAGCAAAAGGAACAGGAGCAAAGCTTGAAAAAATAAATCCGCATTTGAGAAGTGTGGAGAATGAAGTCCTCAAAAAGATACTTCCCATGCTCCTTATCACAAAGGAGGAGAAACAAGTTTTGTCTGAATGTCAGAGATCCCACACAGTGAAGTTAAATACTGTATCAGAAAATTCTCACTCTTCAGATTAGCATGGTGTGGGAACAAAGTGATTTTAAAGCTATTAACTGCATCTGCTTGCATTCAGGTAGGGAGGGGGAGTGTTTTCTAGAGATTTTGATATTTATCAACAGCAACATACAATCACAGGCAAGACTAGCAACACAAGTATGTCTGAGGAGAATCCTAGTGGCAATACAATGCTACATCTTGCAAAAACATGAGCTTCAAAACGTAAAGGTGAAAAGTTTACATAATTCCATAGTTTATCTGAAATTTATCTCAAATTCCCAAGAGACGCTTGTCAAAAGGAGATTAAAGACTCACTGTCCTAATATAAAAGAACAGTCCAAGTTCACACAATCACAGCAACGATACTGTTGTATTATTGTGCTTAACAGTTTTGAAACCCAGAGGAAGTTCCCTTTTCTAACTCATGGACTTGCATAAGGCAGCAGAAAAATACATTGGAAATATTTACAGGGACAGGAAAAGTTGACCTTGCACATTACAATACCTCTTGCAAGAAGTCTTCAAGAAGTCGATTAAACTTGTCTGCCAATTCATCTATTAACTGACTTCTTGCAATGTCAACCCTGTTAAAGATTGTGAATTCTTCATTACAGAGAGCATGGTATGTTTTTGAACAGGCTTCCAAAACATCTATATCTGTGTGCTTCTCCACAATGTCCCGAATTTGTCGCAGTAAGGCATCCAAGTGCTACAAGAAAAATGAGGCATGGAAAAAAAAAAAAAGTATTCATACATATATATACACACACGTGCATGTACGTATTTTTAATAAACCTTAAGGAATTTTACAATACAAATTCAATGCATTACTTTTATAACTATGAGACAGAACACAAAACACTTAGCAAGTTGATGAAGCTTCTGAGTAAGTTAAAAATCTTTAGAAAGTTAATTCTCAAAAGTCATTCTCAACAAGAGCTACGATAAAGTCTCTCTTACACAAAAAAAAATGCACCTACAACAGTGACTGAAATTCCAGTGCCTAAGTTTAAATTCTGGGGTTTCCCTTTCGTATTAAGTGTTATTGAATGTTACCTTACCTTTTCTAATCGCCCCGTTGTATAAATTTCCAAATCAAAGTACTGTGGCAACTGCAATAAGTTCGTGACTTTTTCTGCATCTACAGAATACTGCAAAATTGACAAGGAAAAAAGCTTAAATAAAAAAAGTCTTGGACAACATAATTTGTTATAGAACAATCAAATATTACTAGAGACTAAAAGAAAAAATGAAGACTCGTGCAAGCTATACAGTTAATTACAGAAACTACACTTGTTAGTTAACATTTCAACAACAGCCCATCAGCAAGAACTGGAATTAAACCTACCTTTGCTAGCAACTGCGGAAGTGCCACTGCAAAAAGTTCAGTAATTTTTGTCCTGTCATCCAACTGGGTTTTCTTCTCTTTTGCTGTCAGCACCTAAAATATTGGTACTGTGAGGATTTTACAACTAAAAGTTCTGGTGCAAAGTTTCATTATCATTAATGAAATCACAATTAAATACACAGACCTTCTAATACTCCTGCAAAATATCAATGTTAAAAAGGCCAATAAAAAGTTCATGACTCAAAAAATCCAAAGTAACACCTAATACTATCAAGATTATCCTGAAAACAGAAGTGACAATCTACAACGAAAGGTTTACCCTCTCTGCAACAATACGTCATGATCAGAATGCTTTTCTTGACAATGAAAGCAGCAAACTTTTCAGTTTGCTTACAATTTTTAATGATATTTACTCATTTCATATCAAACTGATCATACAAGTTTTCCATGTGTACCTAAACGTGTTTCTTACCAAAAGGTGCAGTCTTGAAAGCACTTCTGTTCCCTGTTTAATGCCTCAGTAAAAGAGGGCTGCCTAAACTCTATATACAGAGGAAATCCTATTGGTGGACAGTTCTCCTTCTAAAGAGACTACGAAATATATTCCCTTCTTTCATCTTCCTCTTTCAAATCGCAAATACTTTTAGCTTTCCCAAACATTGACTTTTGTTCTCCTTTCCAACTAATACTTGTTCCACAATCAATTTTGGATTACCTTTAACAATAAAAACAAATACAGTAGTTGAAATAGTTTTAAGCACATCCCAAAGTCCAGCAAAAGTGAAACAGCCACAGTAGTCAAGACACTGGAGGCTCCAGAGACCAAAGCTGAATTTCTCAATTCAGTCCCTTCAGGAGCAACAGCCTACAACCTTTTCCTCTTCCCACACTGTCCACACATAACCATTCCCACATCTCTAGACAAGGACGTTTTTGCTTCCTACCCTTTTCCCTGTTCCTCTTCCCACGGGAGGATGACATTCAGCTGCTTGTCGAATTGTACAAAGCATTATTTCAATCAGTGCGCTTTCCTGTCTATCCGTTAAAGCTGAAATGTAAGAAACAGATATTAACGCACAGCTTGATTTTTCATTTTCCACAAGTATTAGTATCAAAATATGTTTATTCTTTAAAAGAACGAAATAAAGGTATTTAGGCCAATAGCTCATTTCCAGGAGTGGGGGCGGCACAGAGGGTAGAGAAAAGCACCTTATAAAACAACGTAAGACAATTTTTTAAGTTGAGGGAAAATCACTGGATGAGTCACAGGATAGGATGAAACAAATACTAAGTTTTATAATTATTTCAGTTCCTTTTCATTTTGCAGACGTCCACTTACTAAGACCTACGAATTACAAAATTATGTCAGAGGGCTGGTTTGGTTTTACTATCATTAAATAAATGACGGTATTTTTCCACAGGGTAGTTTTAACACTCAATAAATGAACCAGTTTCACAAGCAACTTAGTTTCTCTAATGTCAGAAGTGCAGCCTGAACCTGTGGAACAAGAGGGCAACCGGACACTGCATGTTTATTCCCTCTCCCTTCTCTCTCTTCCTCCCTATCTCACTTTCTCACTTCCATACCAGAAGTGATCTCATTCTACTCTCCTTCACACTTTATAAGTAGTATTAGGGGTTTATTAGAGTCACATAAGAATAGAAAATATGTGAGGATTCATAAACATAAACATCTTATTTCCTTATAAATCAAGACTAACAGAAGCTACATAGCAATATAAAGATCTACGAAAATCCCTTACGTTCTTCTCCGTTGAGAGGTTCCTCCAACAGAAGACTGTTCATACATTCCCAGTCCTTCAAGAGGTCTGTTGCACAGTCCCACATGCTGTCCACAAGGTAAGCAGCGTGTTCATGCAACTAAAATGAGAACAGATTAAGATTTTTTTTTATCAGCAATTAACTTTATTAAAGAACTTCCTATAACATGGGGCATTTTTCTCGCTTGGCTCCTGTCTGTAGTGAAAGCACTGAGAAAATTTTGCAAGCTCTCTGGTTCAACAGAAGCCTCTCTTCCCCAATTAACTTAAACAGATGAATCCAGACCAACTGCTACACAGAGTAGTGCTACAAGATCCATCAGAACCTGGGGATAAGGGAGTGAGGGTGATGGTTGTGGGTTTGGTTTTTTTCCCCCCCCGTCTCCTCTTATGAATCTAAATCACAATTTCTTTCCACTTATGTATTAGCATGAAGAATGACTGAAGAGTATTTGTTAGAGCCCATCTCAACACTGTGTACTGGACAGATCCTTCAAATAAACACAACCACACAGAACAGTCTTTCAAGCCTCAGGTTGCTCAAATAATAGAAAAACCAGGACAAATTCAAGGTTATTAACCAATGTGTGTGGAAGAAGAAAAAAAAATTTAAAAAACCAATATTAACACAAAAACAACAAAACCCACAAAAACAAAACACACATCACAAAAACAAGGATATCCCTGGAACTCAACTTACTTCACTTTCCAAAAAGAAAAACACTAAAGTCTTCACAAGATTAGCATTCGGGCTTTGTCTTCCCCTCCTTTTAAGTATTCCATCATCTTCAGGATCTCTGCGGCTGAAAAGTCTAAAAGAAAAATTGTTTCAGGACACGTTTCTTATTCATTGTCTTTGCCACAGTCAATTCATATCAAGATACTGGTTTTTTTACAGACATGCACTTAATACCTTGCTGCTTGGCTCCACATTTTATTTTGAAAGGAAGTAATTTGGGATAAGTATGATTTGAACAATTTTGTATATGCCAAGTTGGTATTTCACCAACTGTTTCCAGTGGAATGGATAATTATAAACAAACACCAGTGATAACTGCAGGTGCTTGAGGTCCTATGCTCCTCTTTAAAAACTATGTTTTCTGAACCTCCCCACATGAGACTTTAAAGCAGGAAAGACATACTGGAAGAAGGTCTGGAAAGTATTAGATGGAAACTCTATTTTGCTTCCCTACAAACCTGAAATATGTGTTGAATCTGTCTAAAAAAACAAAAAACCAAAAGAAAACAAAACAAGTAACCAGTAAATTAAACAGAAAATACTTTACAAAATAGTTGTATGAGCCAATTTGAGGCAGGGGGGAAAGAAGGATCTACAATTGGGAAAATATACGTTATGATCAAAGCACAAATTTTTGGTACAAAACCACAGAAGCATTTTAAGATGTTGCACAGAACACAGGAAGGACAGGAAGACAGAGGAATGTTTTATCATATTCCCCGTTGGTACGAGCTTTTAAAAAACTTCAAAACAACTCTCCATTTCCCACTCTGAGGAACTACAACAATTCAAAACCTACAGTAGTGTTACATTTTCTGTAAATTATTGCTTAAGGTCGCTTCATTATTCAGTTTTTCCTCCTCTTACTTAAATACACACATGAAAATTTACAAGAAGAGGAAGTTAACCACAATTTCTCCATCTTACTTTTTATAAAGAAATTCCCCTGCAGCAACTGCTACTGGTCGATGAGCTGAATAAACCAGGTGGTAGACATTTTCACAGTCTTCTGCTGTCAGAACTTCTTCACTACTCCTAGGGGTGGGGATGGGAAGAAGGAAAGAAAGAAAAAAAGCTGAGTCAACAGCTTATGGCTCTAATGAGGAAGACGGAAATGAAGCAGAACCTAAACCTTTTCCTTCAATTTATCATCCTAAAACCCAAATCAAGATACCTTAGTTCCAAAGTCTTCCTAAAAAAAAAATTACTGATACAAGTATGAGCATTCAAGTAGGTTATGCACAAAAGTTCAACTACTTTGTAATGTTCAATACATCTCATATTTCTTCAGTTCAAATATGCCATGATAGCTTCAAATAAGCAAGGATGAATTCTCAGTTTCTCGACTTTACGCTTACTTAACTGTTGGCAGATAAGTTAACAGTACTGTTCTAGCCGTATTACTTTTGAAATTCTAGTTTCTTCAAGTGTAAGACACGTAGACATTTCTCTAGACTTTGGGTTATCTAAATTCTGTCAAGCTGCTGTCCTTGGCCACAGGTATGTGAAATACCTTTAAGTTTTAATATTTGTTGTAGGTCAGATAAGGAGATACATATGTACTTACTGTAAAACAAGAGTGAGTAATTTTATTGCTTGGACTGCAACATCATATTCTTTGTCAAGAGTCATAGACACAATTCTATCCTAAGAACACAAAAGAAAGTATTATCAAAGAGAGAAGAAATGTAATATAACTTTACAAAAATTCATACATACTTAAAAATACGAAGTTACACTAACCTTGAACCGACTGGTGAAGAGTTCCAATTTGGAATTAAGCTCTTTATTATAGTAAAGCCCTTGCAAAGCAGTTAGGCATTTGAGTCTTACTTCTCCTTGCTAAAATAAAATTAAGAACTGGATTAAAAGTTAAGTATAGGATACAGATGTGATCTTCAAATCATAAAAGACAAGTTTCTTTCACAGTCTGAAATAATGCAAAGACAAAGATTAAACGTTGTCAAGATATACTATCAATAATCATGATAAAGACATAAGAATATGTCCTTGTTTGTAACAAGCCAATGAAAGGGTAAGTAAAACAAAAAAAACACCCCATATCTTACTGCAGTTAGTATCTCTTTAAGTGAAAATATACTTGTTTCATTCTTTAAAGATGCACTCTAAGTGCTCCAGATATTTCTAGGTAGAATTCTATGTGTTTCCTTTCACTTAAATTAAAACTGGCAACTTTTATATCATCAACAACCATCTCTTCTTAGATCAGAATTAGCAAGTAGATACAAAGAGAAATATTCCTCCTGAAGTACAAGATCTACTTTAGCAGAGAACATGTTTTAAAGTATACGCCCAGAAATACTTTTCAAAAGCCTAGGACAACTGACTTCACATAGTTTCTTGTCACTCCACTGCCAGAGGTTATTGGTTTAAATACCAAATCCATGAACAGTACAGCATGAGTGAGCATCCCTCATTTGTTTCACTTCAAATTCGATAGCTTGAAGTCTCCAAGGCAAGAACTGAGACAATGTGATGACTCAACAATGAATCAAGGAGTATTTGTAAACTCTATCTGTTGACCACTCCAAGCAAAGAATAATCTTTAGCAGGTAGCTGGTAAGTAACAGCTTGAGGCACTCATGAGCACAAAAGGGGACATTTCCCATGTTTTTTACAGGTAGCTGAGAATGGGAAAAGGTTCTTAACTTCGCAAACCAGAGAAACTGTTAGGCTATAGAATGGATTATTCCCTGTGAAATGCACTAATTTTTTAACAGTTAAGTATTACAAAGTAAAAGTCTGTATCAGTAATGAACAAATAGAAAAAGCCATTTCCTTACAAATAATAGTAACACATACGGTCTAAAATCATTCAGAAGATGCAAGTCTATTCTATATAGATGTTAAAACACCAGTGCTTTGAGTGATAAGAAAAGCAGTGACTGATTAAAACAAGAGATCAGAACCTGGTCTGGCAAGATCAACAACCAAAAAATGCGGACTTACGCTTCATGATTCTGTTTCTTTTCCTCAAAGCAGCTTACCTTATCATGCATAGTCCATCCTACGTATTTTAAGTAGCTGTCATTGAGAAAGGCGTCACTGTACATCTTCATCCATATTCCAATCTCTTCAATGCAGATAGCTCTTATTTCAGCAATTGCATCTCTGTGGAGGTAAGTGAGGCAGTAGGATCAAAAAGATTAATAATTAAAAATAATTCGTCACCAGCTTCCAAAGTAAACTAATGAAGCTACAAATTACTTACTAAGAGAAACTTACCGGTATCTATGCACAAAAACACCTTTAAATATTGCATTCATCATATTTTCTATTTCATCCTGATTTTCCTGAAGCTGAAAGAACAAACAGAGTATATAAACAGTGAGCAGTACTTTTAGTCTGATCAGATGGTGCTGATGCTAGGCAAACTAAATTAAGTTAACAGTTGCAAGTATGGTCATTAAATCCTTTCCTGAAACATTCACAAGTCTGTTTCACAATACAATATGCTATTATGTAAGGAATTGTATCTACCACAGCATACAAATTTTAGTAATTCTGACCACTGGAAAACTGTTCTTCAGCTGTCCCTAAGACACGTTAGGATTCTGCAAGCTCCTTCCTAATTTATTTACAGGAAAACTTTATTTAATTTTCTAGTAACTTTTTAAGCCCAATGTTCAGCCCTATTTTTAATACACTTACTAAGTTTTTATGAATCCATATTCTTAGAACAATACCCAAATCACATGAACTGCATTACAAGGAGTCTTTTCTGTACGCTACAGAATTTGTAATCTAAAAAGACAGATGAAGAACTTGGCAAACGGCCACACGAGTAGCATATACTCTGTTTTGAATGCTTCCTTCCTCCTCCTCAATTACTTCGAGAGGAAAAAAAATGCAAACTGAGTAAGGTATTGCAGAAAGAAAAAAAATAATTTAAGAATATAGAGCTGAAAAGTAACAGAGGAGACCAATCCAGTCTCAGAATAAGAACACTAGAGCAAGACATGCAAATCAGTTGAAAAGTCATACATGCACTATTTTAAAACACAGAAAATTATATTTGCTTTGAAAGAGCAAGAAAGTGAGTTAAAAGAATTTACAATAACTAAATATTGTCAGCAGACAAGTGTATTCTTTTGGCAGTCTGAACTATAAAGACAGGACAAATTGAGATAACGTTAATGAGAACGGTCAAGGACTGAGGAAGTAGACATTTTGGTCGATGAGATAAAACAAAAACAAACAAACAATTCCCCCAAGCCACCCAAAAATCCCCACTAAGAAACCACCAGAGATATTACCCAGATGAGGGGCAGAGGGGTGGGAGGGCACATTCGGGGAAATGGATACAAAAGGTAAAGGACCTCTCCTACAGAAGTTTAGACAAACAGCAAGAACAAACAATTTCCATAGCATCACAAGATCCAGGAATTTATGGAAAAAAGGAAAAACTAAGGAAATACAGTAAGAATAAAAAGACTAAGCAGCAGGAGAACAGGTCTAACAAAGCAAAATATTTAGCATGTCCTGGGTCTAAATTTAACATCTGCCCACAGTAGCTGCTGAAGTAGGAATAGGGGGAAACAGAAAAAATTTCAAAATATTAAAACAAAAGACATGCAAAAAGAATCAATAAATAAAGTTAATTTTAATACTGGGTAAAGCCGAGTTATAAATTAAACAAAACGTAAAATTAAACAAAAAATTGAGTGTTCCTTCAAAGCTTACTTTCATTTAGTAAAATAAAAAGAGAAAATAAAAAAAATCAGAAAAGCTTGTAATAAATCCTAAAAGCCAATACACGTAAGAGCAACTGAGACTGGGAAAAGTCTTGATTCTCACATCACTGCCTTTTCTGTGTATCTACATATTACTTATAGTAGGACTTGTCCCGCACACACATCTTGCACAACTACATTTGGCTGTTTAAGGGATCAGTCTTTAACCGCAGGATCTTTTTAAGATGAACAGAAAACAAAGCTGTTAGGTTATCTGAATTGTCAAGAAAGTCAAAACATTAATGGGTATCAGCACAAAAGTTGAAGAGCAAAGCTGAGATGCTCCCTCTCATCATGAGAAGGTTATTTCTAATGCCTAAAACAACAACAAAAACAAAAGAGAACCAGTTCCCCAAAAACAAAAATTTAAACCTGAATTAATCGGTGCTTTCAACAAGACAGCACTGTCAGCAATGAATCAGCAAGTCCCTTTTATGCAAAAAGAAAGAAAATAGAAGTAGACTGCATTTTCAATTTTGACAGTGTTTTCTGTAGAAGAAAAAACCTTACCTAAAGCCTTTAAACATACTTTCTGCTGAGATCAATACTGACAAAATAAAAGCGGTATTTTGTCCTCCATTCTTCTATAGAAGCCAAAAAGAGTCAACTTATGGGAATTTTTGTTGCATATTTGAAATGAGTTTAGTAAACTAATCAAGAATTATCTATTACTGATTGCAGTCTCTCTTGCTAACTTTACTAAGATGGCACTATATGAAAATTTTTTAAGAGTATCCATTTATCTCTCCTTACAGAAAAACAGAGTGAGAAGCACCTTTCAAAGTAATTAAGTTTTTCAAATATTAAACACGAACAACTTAAAATAATGAAACAGAGGGACTAATAACTACCTCGACAAAAAAAAACAAATTACAGAACAAGATTAACTATTAGTTGTCATTTATCAACACTCATGGTATGTCCACCAGCTACAGACATTTACACTAACCTCCTTTCTTTTTTGTAATAGGAGTTCCAGCCGATCATTAGCTCGTTTCCCAATTATTTTATTTCGTTCTGCTTCATACTGCCGTTGCGTATTGTCCATATTAATACTAAGATTTAATGCCACATTCACTAAAGCAGTCATCAGCTTCATGGCTACAAAAAAAGCGGGAAGAATAAGTATCATTTTAAAGGTCATCTGATCTAGGAAAAGTGAAAACAAAAATATTGACATCGTCGCCTGTCAAGCCTTTCTGTATTTAGGAAAGCTTATTCACTCTAAGTTTCTTGATATGCAAAATTCAGGACTTTAGCAGTGTTTTACCAAGCACTGCACTGATACTTATCAGTACAATAAAACACTGACATTTTGTTCTTTTCTTTCTGTCAGTTTTTTAAAACTATAAGCGTTATTGTTGAATTGAGACATAGGATACGCTTCCCCCACAAAATGAAGGTGGAATGCAAGATTTGCAAACATAACCCAGGACATACTAAAAGGATTCCATATTACAATCCATGAGTGATACCACCAAAACATTCAACCTCAAAGATACTAGAAGTTTCTTCCTTCAAAAAGAAATGTCAGACAGCCAAAGCCACCATAACACATGATTCTTTTCCCCTCACTTTAATTTTAATGAGTGGCAGTTTTCTTCACATTTTCCTTTATTTGCCAAACGAGAAAAAGGACATCAGACCATTAGAAGCCAAAGAACTGACCAAAATGTAAAATACATTTGGATGGGGTTTTTTTGTGTGCTTTGATTTCTGAATCAACTCTCTTAAAAAGGGTTGTGCAGACAAATATGCCCATTTCACAAACCAGAAAGTATCGATAGTAAACTTGCTTTTCTTATGGATTTTTGTGATAACAAGGTAATAAAGGGTTTGCATTGGCAGAGCATAGACATAACATTATTAAGCATGTATCACTAACAAAGTTGATGAATAAGGCATAAAGACATGCAGATACATCAAAATATCATCACACAATGTGATTTCCAAGGATATCAAGTTGAAAAGCATGTCTGAGCTAATCACAGTAGCCAAAATTTCTGCAAGTAACAGTAAACATGGATACAAGGATTTTGTTGGCTGTGTCTATCCCACATAAAACACAATCTTCAAGAACATTAACCTTCATTTCACATGAAATGCACAAGTTATTACACAAAAATCAACAGAATAGACTACTTACGTGAACAAATGCAAACAGAATACTGATAAAAACTATTTTTTGTGTCAGAAGTTAACACACAACAGGGAATCCTCTGTAACTTTTATTCTGATACAACTCAAAAAAAAAAAGTAGTAAAGACTTGTTTTTTAAGAACTAAAATGTGTATTAGTCATATGGTACAACAGTTAAATTGATGACACAGTAGAATCAGTATATTCTCCCGAAATAAAAGTCTTTGTTGCTGTCTCCATAATAAATATCTTGGCTAGTGGGAGTCTCACAGCGGTAGCCTGATGCAGTGTGCTAATGCTTAACTGAGAGAGATGATCGATGAAATAGAACTGATCAGACAGTCAGAACAGAAGCTAGCTTTAAATCAGCCAGTTCCAGTGAAGCTAACAAGAACTATTTCCAGAATGGTAAAAAACTCGTTTCACGTAGAGTTTAAATTCACCTTGTTCAGACTAAAATCACTACAAGCCTTACATAAGTGGACTGCTGCATAATACCATCTGAGACCCTTCTTCATTAATCAACACAAGTTTAAGACTTCCTTATCTAAGAAGCTTATCCTTTGTCCATACAATGATGTATTTATTTAAAACACTCCATACTTAGCACACAAGGGATTTTTTCGTAATTTAGCATATTTGAAAAAACATCACATAAAAAGGAAAATGACTTAAAACCATATCAAAATTTAGTCGTTGTATCACTGATGAAGTATTCTTTAAAATTATTTCTAACACAATGAATGGAAATGCTACTTTCAATTACACTAGACCACGACCTCAATATACGACACAATTTAAATTTGTAGTAAAAATTGTACCCGATCTAAAACATGACTTCTCTTTGACTTAATGCAGACCATAAATGGGTTCAATTGCATTTGAGTTTAAAAAGATGCCTGAACCCTTATTATGACCAAAGACAAACCTATAGAATCAACTGAAAAGTTTCCTTCTCTTTACTTTTTCTACTAGACTTAAAGCTAACAAGAGACTAGACAGCTGGTAAAGAATGCTTGAAAATAATGCTGTGTTTTTCACCCCCCCCCCCCCCAAAAAGGCAAGATAAGAAAGCTGTCTCAAAACAAGTCGCATTACACAAAAACTGTATCACACAATGAAATACGAGTTGAATGTCAAACATCAAGAAAGTCAACCAGAACAACTCTATCCTATGCAAAACAAAACATACAACAGAAGCAATGCACAGATAAATACAAATTCACTGACCTGCCAGTGTGCTAGTGTGCCGAAATGCTCTGACTTGTGAGTCTGACAGCCCCGTAAGCAGTGAAATGACAGTATCCATCATATACTCATCATATATGATGCTATATTGACATTGTCGGACGAGTACTCCGATGAACTCACAAAAACTGGATTTGAACTTCTTCCACTGGGGACCAGCCATAGTTAGTGGATAATCTCCGCTATCCTATTAAAAAAATCAAGAAGGGAAACAGGAAACTCTTTCAAACATCTTAAAAGTAATTTTATTAAATAAAGATTAGAAAGAGATGAGTACAACTTAAAAACCAAGATCTCCACTATCATAAAAACAATACATCAGAAGAACATGATTCCACAAATATGCATTTACTTTGCAGCTTGGGCTTGCTATATGCAGAGACAACACTCTCCAAGTCCTATCATAAAAACTGGATATAACTACCAATTTCTTCTTTCTGTCCTATTCCCTTAATAATAATAAAACCCAAACAAATACAACAACAAATAAACGAAAAACAAACCCAAACCAAACCACAAACCCAAGATCCTCACATATAAATAAAATTCATACCCCCTACAAATCCACTTCAGGTTACACTAGGAAAAGAGAGCCATCACATGAACAGCTAGTTGCCATATTCAGGAACAGTCAGTTCAGGACTATAATAAAGTTTACAGTGAGATGCTTATATATGAGTAGTCATAAAATTACCTACTATAACACCTCGAATATAACAAATGTGTGTTCCTCTCCTGATTTGGGAACCTTTACAAATAATGGTAACATGACGGGGGGGGGGGGGGGGGGGCGGAAATTACAATCATTGTATCAGTGCTTCTGTGATGAGCTTCTCTATGAGGCCACACAACATTACAGGTCAAAAACGAAGAAAGCATCCATGAAAATGGATTAGAAATCTGAGAGTTCATTAGAATTGTTACAAGACAGAGTGAGCATAACATAGTGTTTAAAAAAAAAAAAAAACAACCAAAAAGCAAACAAAAAAAAAAACCCCAACAAACCCTGAACAAACAGTCCCACTTGAAGCTTTATCAATTTCACTGTCTTACAGTAATCAAAACTAGTCATGAATCGTACTACATTTTCCTCTCTGTCTGAGTTACTAGTGTTCTTTGGATTTTAACTTGGGGGAATGAAGGGATTATTCCCATATTAGACAAGTGTTGGGAGGAGGTTTTAAAGCTACCTTTACATTCTTTGGAACACAGGGTGAAAGGAATACCACTCAAAAATAAACCCACAAAAAAAAACTCCACTCAAAAAACCAAGCCATCTCATTTACCCCAACACTCAGTGGAAAAAAGTAATGACAGCTTAAAGGAGAAAAGGTTATAGTTCCCATGAAATCAAAGCATTATCGTCTTCAACTGAAAAATAATCAAATTCAAATCCCCACAATTCATAGATCAATGAATGCACTGCAATAAATTTAGTAACCATTCTAAAAGAAAACTTACATACACAGCAGGACTAGAGAGGCATCCCACACAGGCTCACAGTAGTAGGAGTTCCCACTATTCACAAACTGGAACTGGATATTGATTTCTTAAACCATTACTACAACAACTTATACACATGCAGAGCTTTACCTAATCTTACTGGATTTACTAGAAAGTAAAGTAAAATTAAGACAAACAAACAAACAAACCCCCACATTATCAGCACTTTAATAAATTACCTCATCAAATTCTTCAGTCATTTTTCGGATTATTTCAGAATTCTGCATATGTCGGAACATCTCTGCTGTAACAACTCCTACAATGTAGATATTGGATTATTAGCACTTTTAATATGAAAGAGATAGATGGCAGATGACACGCCTCCTGCTACAACATAAAAACGATCAATTTTCAGCTAACTTAGAGATTATACGTATATTTTTTAAGAAGTTACATGTATTTTTCATTTTAGTATTCCTGTATAAAAAGTGCTTGGCACCAATACGTATATTTATAAAAGGAAAAGTATGATTTTTTATTATCATTCTTTTTCAAAAGTGCGTCATTCAGTTGTATTCAGAAGTCCAACTTATGCCAGACCTCTTCATCAGTCAAAAGATTACACCAATCTGCAGTGACCTTTCAGAACTGAAGATTCTAAATAGTATACGACAATTCTGAACAGTTCCAGTGCTACTTATCATCTTCTGCACTATAATAAACACAGTGACTTCATGCAATTTCTATTTGTCTCAGCCTCAAACTGTTAGAATGTAAAGAAGGATATAAAAAACAAATAGATCTCCAACAGTTTACTGCAACTATATTGCAAAATTCATGACAGGGATTATCTCAGAAAGCATTAAAAGATTCTGTAGTTTTATATGATAAAAATAATCAAAAGGTCAGTGCTCCTGAAAGCATAGATAACGTCTGAGGAACGCGGTAGGCTCTCTAGAGATTCATGCATATTAAAAGTTTATCATGACATAGAAATGTCTGAGAAGAACAAACTACATCTAGTCCTGGTCTATCAAGTGCAGTGACACTGCGCAGTAAGGTATCTTGTATACAAGGAAAGAAAATCAGAAAATCGAGAGGAGAAGAAAATACAATCTTACTGTAGAAAGGCTACTATGAAGCTATCCCTAATATCTTTTAGATCAAGCATCCCTGCAAAGGCTATGAAACAATCTTAAAATACTCAATGATACAAAGTAGATAAATCCAAACTAGAACTCCAAGACTGAACAAGGTAAACTATCAATGTTAAAAGAGAGAGATGGTTAAGAGATAGATGGGTTTGTGAATTCACAGCAAGAGCAGAGGAAGATGAAGTAACTGTTAAGTACCAGTACTGCATTCTCTCTGGCGTGAATACAAAAGGCTTAACCTACATTTTTAAATATAGTGTAATATTTCTGAATCTCTTGCTCCCTTCTTCAGAAACACTAGCTTAACTACAAGAACCTCTTAATGCGGACTAGTCGTAGGGATGGAGCAGTCCTATAGCATATGCAGTATAAAAGCAAAGAATGAGAATCACACTATAACATGACTTAAATGGATGGGTAAACATTTTGGTATCTTACCTTTGCAGCCTGAACACTGAATAAAGAAGTTAATGAGATCAAGAAGTGCTATATCTCTGTCATGTTTGTATGACTCTATCCAGTCATCCACTACAGACTGAAAAGAAACAAATAAAAAGGCACTTAGTTTTCATAAATTGAAGACAGTGTTATTCAACTGCTTTCCTGTAAGTGATTCTTGTTACTTCCATAAATAACTTCCAACTGTCATAGTCTTCCCAGTAGGAGTAAAACCTACAAACTAGTACTGATTTGATTGTGGGGGGTGGGGGGTGGGGAGGAATTTAGGAAATATCTTAAATTAGTGTTATAAAGAAGGTCACAGTGCAAGAACAGGATAATGCTAGGAATAGGACAAATATTTTAGTTATGTAGCCTTGTTTTCAGAATTTATTTATTTTAAAGAACCTCCAGCAAAATAGTAGTTTCTCAAAACATTTTGTCTCAGTGGATGTACCATCTGTTTTTGCCAGAGAATAGACACTAACTCAGAAGAAGGTATGGAACAGAATATAAAAAAATAATTATCAAAATCCTTAAGAATGTTTTTCTTTCTTAATTTTGACAAAGAAAATATTTACTAGGAGTCACTCTATTACCCAAGTATCAACTCCCCAGTTCAGAGTAACCAGGTCTGGCAAAGGTCCATTTTGCTCTTGGAAAGCAAAAGATTTTGACTGTGTATCATTTTGAACAGTTAAAATGTCATGAAGATACACCCACTTATCATTGGTTGAAAATGCAGCGCCCAGAGCAGCAGTTACAAAAATACAGGTTTTCCACCCCCTTTGAAATACAGCGGAACAAAACAAACGACAAAAGTATCAGAATTTTTCTGTGTAAGTACATCAAAAATAGTCCATTCTTTTTTAAAAGCCTGAACTAAATCTCTGCCAAGGAATTCGGGCTTCAAGGTTCTCAGCTCTAATGCAGGAGCCTGCAAATCTCGAGAGGACTGCACATAGACCCAGCTTCCCGCATGCGTATCACAGAAGCTGTAAACCCTAGATTTTCAATCCCAAAGACAGTCTTTCTTCAAGGAGGTTGGGGAGTCACATGAGTGAGTCAGCGGGAAGGCTTCATGGCTGACAGGCTCACACTTTAACCCTCTCTCCACTACAAGACCCATGCAGCCAAGCAAACAGTTTACTGATTTAATTGACTTTATTTAAAAAAAAGTGTTAAATTTCTTAATAGACTGACTTCAGTCCTATTAGCAAAAGCAGTGGAGTTAGAAGTCTCTGCATTAGACACTAACAAGTTAAAATTTACTGACCCAAATTCCAACCAATTTGAGTGTTGCAATATTCATCAGCCAAGTCAACTTAGAGGCAATTTAAAGAGAACTTCTTAAGTTGTAGCTAGTGATTTTGCTTTGGGTGAAGAGAAGTAATTATTTCTAAGCTCTGGGAGCACTTACAAACCACAGATTTCTTGTTAAGTTCTGTGACAACTGTAGGTATAAACCAGATTTCTAGTTAGTTACAGCCACACAAAAAGGACTTTAAAGTCATGCAGTCTAAAGCAATCTTTCTTCACTCAGTATACTGAAAATTCACTTTGAATCATAGTTAAATTCTCGTCATTATATACGTGATTATTCACACCTGACATTTAGAAATGAAAGACCAGTTTGTTAAAATTCAAACTAACAATGCATGCCACCTTTTTTTTTTAAATCTTAATGCAGAACTAAGAACTACCAATTGAAGAATAAAAAAAAAAAAAACTTTATGTTTCATTTTATTAAATCCTACATACAGAACAACACTACTATATTTAAATTGTACATTCATCCAAGTCACAGAGATATCCCAAGTCTTACCTGCATAGCACTCTTGCCCATTTTCACTACCTCAAACAGCATCATGTTTTCCACACCATTCTGTTGGTGATGTCCATTCATCCGATTCGGACCACCAGGTTTCCCTCCTCCGTTTCCACTTTTCCCCTTTTCCGCTGGTCCTTTTTTTCCTTTCTTACAGGTCTGCAATCAATACACACACACAAGTTTCAATTGGGTATTATGTAATAATTTAAGAAAAAAAAAATTACTATTCATACTACAACAACTACACCCAAGGGCTTTTATTTTCAAGAACCAGATTTAAAATCTGAAGTTGAGAATAATAGCTGATCCTGACTGATAGATACAAAGAGTAATGGAAATTCTATAGGTTCCATTTCCTCCTTCCCTCATTTAAAAATCATCTAGAACCTAAAAACACAATTAGTGACAACGTATGACACAAATATTTTTCTCATGTTTAAATTGTAAAAAGAGATGATACAGATTTTATTTAAAACAGCTATAGCAATTCCCTTAATACATCCCATAAAGTCTCTTCTGCAACTCATTACCCTTTTGTTTTTTAATTTGAGCACACTTTGGCAAGTGAGGGTGAGGAAGAGGAGACAGGTGTCTTTGTGTTTGACTCCCCAAAATCAAGTATGACTTACAGAAAGTAGAAAGAAAGAAAATGTAAACAGGAATTAAATGGCTATTGTATAAAGCTATTTATCACCACCTCTTAATAGCTGGGTGCTCTGTACCAGTAAAGGTACACAGGGTGCCCAGGCCAGCCAACGCACAGCAGCCTGGCAGTACATGAGCCGTATGTGATGGGTGTCAAGCCAGGGAAAGGACAGGAGCCACTCAAGTGGGGAGGGACATCTGTCCAATGAGTGGAGAGAAGGGCTATTGACTGGGTTTAGATCTTCCCGCTCAGGTAGTGCAACCTCCTAGCTACAATTCATCGAAAAAAAAAAAACCCTTTTAATTGAATTACTGGTTTCTGTTCACTTTTCAAATTAAGAGAGTCAGAATTAATGACATCAACCAAATGATACTGTATTAGCACCAAACTTAAACATAGGATGGAACACACGCAGAGAGACTAATCAAATCAAAGCCAATCTTTTTCTCCCCCCTCTCCCTTATGCCTTCATAGCACTAAGGAAATATCACGCAAATACTCAAGATGAAGCATTTCAATGCAAATACAAATATGAACTCCCTTCACAGAACACTCGCGCTTTCCGAAAATATTCCTAGCTCATTCAACTTCAAAGTGCTGAACTCTTCAATTTGTAACAGCAGAAGTATTTAAATATCACTATAAACTGAACATACTTTTCCTTTGCCTTGTTTTTGGTTTTTTCCTTCAATATCCTCAAAGTCTGTATCAGAAGAGAAGTGTGTTTCAGACTCCCTGCAAAGATGAAAAGACAAACTATTTACACATTTCATCAGAAACATTCTTAAACACACTACATAAAGTCACATTATGCTCTCAGTCCAGTAAGTCAACTCTAACAGTGAAATTGCCTTTTTCTTCTGATCAAGTCTACTGTCAAGGAACAGATCAGAGCATAGCCTCACACTCACACCTTTTCCTGTCTACTACGAACCGTGTACCTGCGAAGAAAGCCACACAGTAAGGTTAAAAGATGTGAAGGTGGGTAGAAAATAGCAACAGGTTGGGAACCTTGCTGTTGGCACTTGACAAACATTACACCATCTCAAAAAGCAAAGAGCACTACAAATATCTGCTACAATAGTCAAACAAAACACAAGAGAGGGAAAACAGCAGAGTAAAAAACGAAACCGCTACCTTCCCTCATAGCCAAAGTGTTTCAGCAGATCTGTTCGTGCTATTAGAAACTAAGTAAGCAGATGAAAGGCCTATGTTGAAAGGTACAGAAAAAAGGTTTACATGAGGTTTTTCCATCAAGAAGATAGCCTGTAGTTGTGTTAAGGCTTATAAGGTTAAAAAATGTTAGACAATATACAAACATTCTCATTTGTTTGATTTCCTACATCATTAAAATATGCTGCATTGATACACAAATCCTTTATTGCCAACAAAGGGAGACGGGGTGTGGGAGGGTGAAATCACCTGAATTATTAATAAAGAATGCTTAGCTTATATATTCTCTATTTCTACATTTCCTGTAGAATATAACTTAAATGATGCTACTAGATCTTGTTTTAACATACACGCAGTACCATGAACTCCAGCTGCTATCACAAATTTCTGATACACACTTCCTGATTCAATTAACAATGCAACCATAAAGATGACCGGGGGCATGGGGCATCCATTCTTACAGATTTATAACACTTCAAAACAATTTTAAGGTCTCTCACTATTGGAGGTGTCTGAAAGGAGCTTTCTGCCTTTTAACAGGTATTTTGCTATTTCTGGTTTTGTTGACTATGTACTGATATGGACTGAAAGAGTCTCCAAAGGAGATGGGCAAGAAAGAAACGAAGAAAGTGAGAAATATTTCTCCTTCAAAACTTCCTAAGTGTTCTTATTTTCACAGAAAAGAAAAGAAGAAACTCCAAACATTTCACTAAGCAATGAACTGTACCAACAGATATTTAGATTACACATAAGGAGGAATTTTTTTTACAGTGAGGGTGGTGAGACACTGGAACAGGTTGTCCAGAGCCATGGTGGATGCCCCATCCCTAGAAGGCCAGGTTGAACGGGGCTCTGAGCAACCTGATCTGGCTGGAGATGTCCCTGCTCCTTGCAGGGGGGTTGGACTGGATGGGCTTTAAAAGGTCCTTTCCAACTCAAACTATTCTACGATTCTATGATGATAAATAACTGTAAAAAATAGTATTTCATATTAAATCATCCTCCAATTTACCTTTATTTCTCATTAAAAGGAGAAAACCCACACAAGCAACTTCACTGATAAAAAATTGCACCTTTGTATCTTTTTAGATTTTATACCAATTTAGTCCATTTCACAGACTGATGAAATGTATTCATGTCAATTTCTAGACAATTAGAAGGTAAGGAACTGGATTCTTTTGGTCTGCTTAAAACAACTTTATTTCCCTGTCCAAAACATAATCTATACCTGATTTTTAATCTTGAAAATTCAAATATCTGTTTCTTAAAAATTGTAGGAAGACTATCACGCTCATAAAATGATGTCAAAAACGCCAGGGAACTGATGCCTGAGGGCAGCAAAGACTGTGGCTTTAACTAAAGCATTTGGCATTAGGTATTTAATACCTGCCCCACTTAAGGTCAAATACCTCAATTACTTGCCACGCCCCCACCCCATATAGAAAGGTTTTAATGAAATAAACTTTTGTTAGCACTCCTAATCAAAGAGCTTTTTATTCAAATATTTTATTTTGAAAGACAAAATCCTGAGAAGTATATAATAAACAAATAAGTGTCTGTCACAATGGCTTACTACTAGTAAAGTTTAAAAA
The DNA here is from genome assembly GCF_036417535.1 of Chlamydotis macqueenii. Classification (NCBI taxonomy): domain Eukaryota; kingdom Metazoa; phylum Chordata; class Aves; order Otidiformes; family Otididae; genus Chlamydotis; species Chlamydotis macqueenii. The sequence continues at coordinate 5,997,743 of NC_141566.1, forward strand.
TTGATTTTAAATAGTTAAACACTTCTAAAATACTTTTATTACTGCTGAATACTCGAGAGAATCCAGACAATGCTTTATCAACATCTCAATAGGAAAAAATCTAGAATCCTATTCCCTCATTTTGTTTCCTTGTTTCCAAAAGAAAACCAACCATACGTATTAACACTAAAAAGAGCGAGTACATTTAAAAATGGAACTACAGAAACTACAAATTCTTAAAACACTTACTGAAGGAGAGGAAAATCAGTTGGTATTTCTGGAGCTGCTATCATTTCTTTATCATCTTCTGGAACACCACTGTATTAGAAGGATATTCAAAAACCAGTCTGAAGTACAAGCTTACTTTTCTTTCTTCCTTTGCAGTGGACAACTTCTGTAATAAAGCAAATAAACAAATACAGTGAAGATTCTTCCACATATGAAGGGATAAAAAAGTTGGAAACATAGAAAACTCAGATCACACCATCCTCTGCTTCCAACCAAGCTTTTCCTGTTTAAAAATTTTCTATTTGACTCCTCCTATGACTTCACCATGAAGTATCTCCACAAATCTTAAGAGTATCACAGTAAAATAAAATACAAAAACATTTGGCAAAAAACATTTTCTGAATAGGATGAGCAAACGGGAATGGTTTTCACTAGCACCTTGCAAGTAATAGCTTTTATTTCTAATTCTATACTAGATTTACATTTCAACTGTAACACCATGCACTGCAGAGCCCAGACTTAGCAACACCAGGATATTTCTGGTCAACTAAACTAAAACCAGATTTGATGTTAAATTTAAAGCAAAATACGTGTACATTTAAGGACATTATGTACACCAAGTTTGTATCTCTAATTTGTAAACTTCCATGACATCTTCGAAAACGATAAGCTCTTATAACAAGTTCTTATAACTCAGTCAGCTGTTTCACAACTCCCTGTCTTTCGGAGTTGATAAACCAGGCTTGCAACAGTTTTAATATTTAAAGCATCTGACGCCACTCTAAGAATATCAAGGAAGATAATACTATCCACATGTTATAAAGAAAAACGTCAGAAAAAGCATAGTGTTTTATGAAGAAAATACAACATTGTGAAATACTTACTTTTAAACTTAATTATAGAATTGCCACTTATTCACAAATTTTGTTGTTTATCTAATGTTCTCATATTTAAGGAGGAAAAAACCTCACTGGCTACCTCAAATGTGACACTTAACCTTGCAGGCTAAAGTCTTCTATGTCAATTGTCTGCCCCAGGGTAACTTTTGTACAGCTAAATTAAGAAACCATGATGTTCAGGTATTTTAAACACACAATAACAAGAAGGAAAACCTTCAAAGTCTGCTGACACTACAACTTGCTGGAGTGATTAGGTATTTGAGGGAAAGATTTAATTTTGGCATGCTAAGCACATGTTGCTTAACGTCTGGTAGCCATCCTTCAGAGACTGCATTTCAATTGAGCATGTAGATAGAGACCACACTTTTTTTTCCCTGCAAGTGCTTATTCTGAATGCTAGGGGCCACTGTAGCTTCCAGAATTAAGAGGGCTGAGAGAAACCACAAACCCTGAACTTATTATGCTCTCTTTCTTCATATTTCACACATTACATAAAAGCAGAGAACCAGAGTGAAAAGAAATAGTGGCAAAAACAGAGGAGGTTCAAGACAGGCTGGTGAATCTCAAGGTAGTCTGCAACTGGTAAAGCACATTATATTCAGAACAAAGTAGAAGACAAAAAGCTTCAAGAACACTGCGCTGCAGCAGAATAGCAGCAACCTTTGTGGCCCCATTCTTCCCTTCTCTGAAATCACACCGGCATACGACCAGTGCGTTTTATCCTCTCCTACATCCTCTCCTGCTCCATGTATACATGCTCTTTAGCAACTAATCATTCACAGGCAGGGTAACATCCCCTCCCCAACCATTTATCTCTGTAGGCTCTGCCACTCACTATCACCTGATTTAATTCCCCAATAAAATGGGCAAAATATACCTCAAGATTTTTTTTCCCTGGATTATCAAGTTAAACTGCTTCAACAGCAGGTATCTGGACCCAGCGCATGGGAAACACAAGACTGCAGCCATGAGCAGGGGAGGGAAGAGTAAACCTCCCTTCTTCAGAGGCAAGGAGCTATTACACCATCCAGGCTGTCTGTAAAACCACATGCTCAGCTGGTGACATATCAAAATGTACTACACTTTGTATTTATATATATATATATATATATATATATAAAAAAGATAGAAAGATTTTCTTTAATTCCAGTCAGCAACTTGAACTAAGAAAAATAGCACAGCACACTTTAGTGCCTCGGTCACCAGGCTAGCACGTACTCACAGGTGTCTGGGAGGAGGAGAGAGGGGAAAAAAAAAAAAAATTGAAGAGATCCAGCAACAGAAGTCTTTTTTGGGGCCTGCTTGTGATTCAGGTCCAGTGCAAAGCAAAGACGCAAACTTCAAAAAACACACTGCTCAACTTCAAGTTCAACCTGTCTATCAACGTGTTATTTGACTTCTTCCAGTTTACATTTTCCAATGTTGAAAAGCAACATATCTACTACAGTGACAATCAGGATGCTTACATGCAAATTTTCTGTTATGGCTCACTAATACTACCCATCCACAATACTAAAATTACCTATTCCATAAAATTTCAAAGTACTGAGAAACGAAGCAATTTAGCCACTTGTTCACAGAATTAACACATTTTCAGCTCCCTCTATGAAAAGCTAATCTATTGTCCATCCAAATTCTGTAGAAATTCTCAATAAAGCTTCTTAACAATCAGAAATACTTTAAAGAAAAAAAAATAGTACTGAAACTATTTAAAATTATGAGTAAATTAATAAAGTATATAATCTCTACATCAAATAAGTCAAATAAATCACTCTACAAAACTAGCTGGCTGCACTTTATGCCAAGTTGAACTCCTCGTAAGAACCGTTCATCTTTGTACAAACAATAAAACATGAAAGAAAACATGGCATTGTTTGGTCAGAATCACCTCATAAAATGGGAAAGAAATACCAAGTTCTTGCTAGATGCTGAAGCATTAAGATACTAAGATTTACTTTTCAAGAACTGTTTTTCTTGAAGGAAGAAGAAACTTGGCCCTCAGGAGTGTAACTATATACTGATGTTATGAAAAACAGTAGCTACACAGGAACACCTTGCAAGAATATAGGAGGCAAGACTGTAAGGGATCTCCAGCATCAAGCTCAGACTTCAGTAATGACCAAAAAAATCCCCTGCGTTTGTTCCAGTAAAGGATATTTTTTAAAAGATTTACATACATCCAGAATATGACATGGACTTTCGATTCTCAACCAGCAGGGTCAACGTAGCCCAGCATGCCCTCTCTGGCAGTGGCCAACAGAAGTTGCCCAAGGAAGAATACATCTGCAGTTTCTTTTTTTTAAAAACAAAAACAAAACAAACAAACAAAAAAACATTTTAAAAAATAGTGATGTTATCCCTGAATATCTTCCTGGCATCTAGAAATAATGCACAGATTATTTTCAGCCAGAGAGCCTGTCCCTGTATTTTATAACCTCTTATCAATATCTCCAATCAGTGTTTGAACTCAGTATTCAGCAGCAATGGTATTCCACACAAGAACTCCCACTGCCAAACTGCATACTATCAAGACGTATGTTCTTTCCTTTGAATTTATCACTTCCCATTTTTATTTGATGCTCTCGTGTTTTGGTATGGGAGAAGACCGGGACTGGTCAGTCCTCATTATCCATAATCTCAATAAATGCCTTCCGGAAATTCAAGACTACTGCCAGCCACGTCGCCTTCACACACGTACTTGATGACTCATTCAAAGCACTCTGTTTAGGAAGTCAATGAGAAAGGAAAACTGTCCATATAACCATCCTATCATCTTAAAATATACCAAGTTCACCACAGTGCAGTCTGAAAAGAGGAAAGTTAAATTCTTGCAGATGCCATTCCAAACAGTGAAAGAGAAAGACTACGTTACCTATTAAATGCGCTCTAATAAGCAGATTATTTTAATAAGTTACATCTAAACTGAAGTGCATCATAAAAAGTACTTGCTCTTCAGTTTCTTTTTTGCATGTTCAGAATCCCAACTTTAATTTTTGCAAGCAGATACAGAAATCTCTCAAGTTTGTGAAAACTTTAAGTCACTCAACTTCTGAAATCATAATTAAATTATTAACTATAAAAAGAAAATGTATCCTGCTGAAAGATCACAAGGTGGAGCTCTAGCCTAAAGCTAACTGAAGAAAATCCAAAAGACAGGTCATCCAGAGGTTGACCTAGTTATTTCTGTGCAATAAACTTTATAACAGATTGATAAAACTGCAATAATATTGCAGCACATTTCCTTTAGATTTATATTCAGATTACATAAGGACACTAGATTTCTGTGCCCCTTCTGAAATAAATACATATACATGTTTGATTCAATGATTCTTCCGAAGACAGAAATGCACACAGCTGCTGTAGTATGGCTAGTCTCAGTTTTCAAAAACAAGCAGAAGAATTTCAAAATACACTTTAGCAGCAGAACTAATGTATCCCTTTACTGTACCTTACCTTGCTATTTAAAATTTTGCTAACAAAATGTTAATGAACTGAAAAAAACACTGAAATAACACAAGTAGTCCAGGAACATTAATGATAAGTAATGTTGCCAACGAGTTTCTATTTAAAATAATTTGACTGATAAAAGCAAGAGCTAAGCATGACGCATTGTAAGGAACTCAAACATATCTTCATGGAAAAACAGATTTAAATTTTAAAAGGTTATTTTTCCCTAATACACGAGTAATTAATTTTGGTATGGTTGTCATTAACTCAAATACACTGGCCAAATGCTGACATCTGGCTAAAGTTGATAAAATTCACCAGCATAACTCACACAATAGCACATAGGTGATCAGCACCTGTCGAGTGCCGCCTGACCTCTCACAATTTCTATTATTTGCACAAACAGGCTAAACAGATATTAATAGAATTCAGTGAGCAGCCTTTGTTAAAGGAATATGCACATACACACACACACAAAATATAAATAATCACAAGATCTGCCCAGAAGCTTATGTTTTCTACACCTGTGTAAAACTAGACTATTACTTATCAAGCTCATAGCAAGGTGTTTCAGGCAGGTGAGTTTTGTTTTGGGGTGGGTTCCCTACACATGCACCTTGGTTTTTGTTTCATTGCTTGGCATCTATTTGGAAGTTTTATAAGGCGTATCATTAAAATGGTTATTTTTCTGTGAAGGTAGAGATGTAAAGTTTAAAAATGGCTACATGGTCAGGACAAAGATTTTGGAAACACAGGATGGCTGTTCACAGATGTATTGATTTTCCCTGTAATTCAGTTAATCACCTGTAAAATCAAGGACCTCACTTTCTTAATTCAGAAAATTAGAACTTCTAAAATTGTGATGCTGTAGTGTGTGGCTAAAGTTCATCCTTGAATTATTTATCTATCCATGAGATATGCTGACACTTCAGAACCAGTTATGCAGCAGCAACAGTTAAAATGCTAGTCAGACAGAATTTAAATAAAGGATCAGAAGTACATCCAGTGTTTTCCCTTAAGTACATTAGAAGAAAAAGCTGTTATCAACTACATTACGCTCCTCACTCATTTTCAGAGACTAAAATATGTCTAAATTTTTGTTTTATAAAATTTTATAAACCTTATTCAGGTTTTTTCCCCCTGAGTAAGGATGCTTCTTCATATTACTCTTGCACTCATCTTCACGTGGATTTTTAAGCAAGATTTTGAGCAACTGCATAACATTCACTACAGGTCTGAAAGAGTGTGTTATTTCTACTAATATTACGCAACCTAATACTTCAGCTGCCAACAAGCTTTAAAGCAATTACGTAATTTGAGTAAAATACAAGAAACATACTTCAAGCAGCAGTCTGTATTGTAACAACTGCACTTTAACGTGATTTAGTTATACCCATATCGGGAGTTTTGATCATATTATGACATAATCAAGACTGAACTGAACAATAATGCAATTAATACCTTTAGATGTGTGGTTATTTTTGTGGTGTTTGCTTAACAAATTAGTCTTGTAATTCCTTTACAAGAAGGCTTGAACTAGACATCATCAATCTACATTCTTGCATGCTTACCAACAGAGACACAGTCTGTATACACAGTAACAGTCCATGGTGCCACAGTCACTGAACAGTTAACACTCCAAAGAGCCTAAATGACCTAATTTATACAGGTCTTATATTTTCAGTCTCTTTCCTCACAATTTTTTTTTTCCTAAACTTCCAGCTCTTACACCCCCTCTACACCACTTCTGTCCACACATCTCTCTCTCCCTTCATCTTTCAAGAAAATGAAAAAGCAATGTTACAGTAGTTGTTGATATTATGCCATCACACACACTACCATTTTTCTTCCCTGGTCTGCTCTTTATTAGATTTTTATATTTGCTCTTTAGTTCACGCAACAAGCCTGCTAATTAAGCGGGAAAGAGCCACCTCAGAACACGCTTTTCTGACACTGTGGGCTGCTGCCAAAAGCAAGTCTTCCTTCACACTCCTCAAACACACAGGAAAGTTTCTGCTCCCTTCTAGCACTCAAATGAACCAGGGGCAAGCAAATCACAAAAACAAAACCATTTCCTCTCCCCATGATTAGCTCTCCACTGGAATAGCCAACTCAACCAACTCCTCCTGCAGCCACACAAGTCACTAGATGCAACATCCGAGACAGCTGAACTCTGCCCCTTTACAACAAAGCCAACATCACGCTTTGGCAATGCCAGTGCATCACCAGCAGGACCGGATATATCGAAGAGAAGGGGCAAACCTGAGCCCTCGCATAGCTACTGCTAACATTCCTCCCCTTCCCCTGGGACGGGCCACAGCCAACAGTCTGCTGTTCTGTGGCTCCGGTGGGGCAGAGTAGGCAGCAAGGCCCAGATCCCTCGCTGGGGTCCCACTCACGCACTCTGCTACCTGCCGGGGGGAGAGGCAGCCCTGCAGGTAAGTACCTATCCTGTGACCCACACGTCGCAGGGAGACAGCATGTTCTACCTCTAAATTCATGAGGCACCTACCCAGTCTTAGCTGTCTCCTTCTCAAAGCATTTCCTCACTCGTTTTTCACACGCATTTCCTACACTTTCATTATACAGCAGACTGAACATATATCTACATAACTATTTCCTCCTTACCAGCCTTCAGAGAAACCCAGCTAACAGTTGATGGTGACCGCCAGACCTGAGAAGACTACCATCCCAGAAGCAGCCAAGCACACGGAAAACATAGGTCCCCAGAGGTAACACACACATTAGTAAAGAGAAAGCAAAATTTGTTTTCACAGTTTAATGCTGTGAAAGCAAAAGCTTAACAGCTTTTATTGGGGGGTGTGAAGGGGAGAATTAAGAGGGAAATGGAAAAAGTCCGGCTAAAACCTGAAGTGAAGTTTTGACTTCACAGAAAGTTTAGAGATTCGAAAAGTGAGTAACATACAAGGACCTCTGTACCATCCCAATAACTCTGCCAACCTCAACTTCACCATCAAATCATCCCCCTCTCTTTAAAAGTGTTTTTTTGGATCTCTGCCGTTTTTATTAAATAGAAACGTGAAACAACTATTATGGAAGGAAAAGAGCTTGCTACAGTGCTTCACAGTCATAAGATTACTCATTAAAGTACCATTAATAACATCAATACCTTCAATGGAGTAAGTTAAGTACTATTTTGAAATATAAATATACTGTTACAGTTTGAATAATGACGTTTTAATATTGATATTTATTAATTTACACTGTCCAGTAAAATTAGGGTTTAAACCAATTGATGTAAGCATCACAAAATACTGAAAAACTGAACAACTGTACAATAAATGCAACTGTTACCCTTATTAAAGAGAAAATACCTATACTACTCTTTAATGATTCTGCCCAACAGTATTCCTCAGCTTTGCTAAAACACATGTGAAACTCCCATATAACTGTAAAATGTTTTGGTTTAGAGGTCTTTTTAAAACCGGTAAAGGTAAGATAACAAAAGTAGAAGTTACACCTCATTGTGTCTGTCACATCTTTCCCTGCCAAAGAAGAGATGGCTTCCAGATGTTGCAGTCTGACTGCATGGAAAACGAGGCTCTGAGGAAGAATAAAAGCCAAGTCGGATGACAACCAAGACTTTTAAAAAAAAAGAAGAAAAAAAAAAAACAACCACATATGCCTACTTAAACAAGTCAAAAGAGTACTAGTTTATTTATGATACAAGGCAAGCAGGCAAGCACACCTCCCAGCTGCCTTAAGGCCCTACATATCCAAACTAAACCACAGAACAAATCAATACGCCCCTTCGCACACTGACTTTTCAAAAATAGTCCTTTGCACACCCCTTCAAAATTTTGCCTCTTGTAAAAGCAAGGGAAGATGCACACGCACTGTGCACAACAAGCAGGTAACCATTTACACAGTAAGAGCCTAAAACAGAACCAGCATTGTTCAAACGTACAGCCAACAGCAACGAATAACTTCAGTACACACCGCAGAGGTAGAGTTTTTGAACCAACAAGATATCCCATCTGGCAAGTTCTATTTTTTTTTTTCTTCCACTAATCAATGTAAGCCTGCAAGTTGCCTCGCTTTATAGGAGCCTCAGCTTCCTCTCCTACCAGATAGATTTTCCTCCTTGAAAAGTCCAAGTGACTAGGGCTTTGTGCCCAAAATTCTGCTTGGGCATTTCCAAGAACCACCGTATTTGATTATAAATTCTGAAAGGGGGACTACAGAGTACATAATACAATAGCATCAGCTGCTACTACAAGATACAGTCAGTATTAGATAACTGAAATAAGGGAAAACCCCAGAAAACAAAACTACCAGAGAGTGGAAAGCAAAATCTCTCAAGCACATCTCCCAGAATCAACCCCTATCAGCCCAGGTCACAGCACACTTCAGACAGTATTTTGAAGAGTCCACCATACTCCTCTGCACTGTGATCCCAAGCCTTCTAAGAAGGGAAAAAGAGAATAAAAGAATGGTTTGGCTTGGAAGAGGCCTTAACGATCTTCGAGAACCAGTAACCAGCTTGGTTCTCTGTTTTGTCAGCTGAGATCCACCAGAGTTTATTAGCTGAAGCTTCAGACTACATAAAAATGGTTGAACTCCTTCCAGACAGTAAGTAGAGAGACTAAGTCCAGGACAGAAAAGAACAGAAAAGCGTATAAGCACAAGTCAAACTGCGTTAGTCTTAACTGGATCTCTGAAATACTACCTGTGGGGAGGGAAGGTGGAGTGGTGGTGTGTAAGAGTGTTTCATGATCCATTCCATCCTGCTTTCTTCCCCCACACCGGCCCAGCTTTTCTTCTAACAGGCCTGGACTACACTACGGGCATCACTTTCTCAGATTCCCTATGGGCCACCTGCAGGAACGCAGCCACTCTGCACCCACTGCAGCGTGCTCTCCAGTCACCCTCTCAGTCGGATGACTGCTGTCATCATCGGTCTCACAACAGCAGTATAAAACTCTATTTATAGTGAAGCTCCAAAACCTGCCATTACCTTGGTGTTTGTCTAAACAATCAAGAGCAGTCATCCATCCTTCCCCGGCTCAACCGAAAATCTATGCCATCAGAAAGGAAAAGGAGTATTTAAGAAAAAAAAGAATAAATACCGTGCTGCATCCAAAGCAAGCAGTATGACAGCTAAAACCTAAGCCTTTCATAAGTGGATTATGGCTCTTTCAACAATCAATCTAAATAATCATCCTTACAAAATAAAATTCAAGCAACTACTCATGTATGCAAAAGTTGGCTTCACCTCTAAAACAGAAGAAATAATAAAGATTAAAACCTTGTTATCTTTCATTAAAAAGTTCTCTCTGCAATTCTGCCAACCTCAGAACATCTGTGCTCCATACATCCTCAGTCATAACTTAGAGATTTTAATACCCAACATTTTGTTCTTGTTCTCCCTCATAACATTTGGGCTAAAATCCCAATTGGTTTGTTCAGAGATTTGCAGCACTGAATACTAATTTTATATGAAAAAGCAGTTGTGATATGCATGGCTTTCCCTCACACAATTTAGAGACCTGAATATATCCACAATGCAGAATGCTAATAATCCATTAATGAATTCATTACCAGATGAAAAAAAAAACCAAACATATTATCATCACCAAGTCTAAAAATCATCATCTCTATTTTTCTTTATTCATCCTAAAACAGAGCCCTCTTAAAAAAAAAATTCAGTGGGAGATACGACTGGTGCTGAAGGCTCATGTACGGAGATCTGGAGTTAGCTATTGACATTCATTAAACATCAGAGGAAACCAGTGTGGCCACTTGTATAAATCCTAAGAACATTGCAAAAATATTGGCATTATTCAAATCAATAAGTTCTTTCAACTCTAATTGCTTACTTCTGACAGGTAACAAATTACGCCAACGGGGAGAGCTATAACATACTATGCCTGTTTTAAGAAAGCTAACATGAAGAAAGAAGTATTAAAACCAGTTCTTTTAGATACCAAACTCATTTTACTAAGCAAGCTAACAAATACTGAGAAATTCTCGATGTGTATAAAATATTCTGAAGCAAAGGTTAGTGAGACTTGTCCTTTTGAAATTATCTTCCATTGTAAGTCTCTCAAATACTATTTGGTGCATTAGGCACCAAAGGGATACAGAAGCAACCACTCCACACAGATCTAAAGTAAGAAATGTACAGCTTGTTAAATCAACCAAAATTAAACCTTAGGTTTCTTCAGTTAATCTAAAAGAGAAAAATAAAAAAATAAAAAAGCTATATACCCTTACACGTTTGTTCTGGAGTAAATTCATCATGTAAATAAAACTAGTAAGTCCTTCCTCCTTCAAAAGGCAGCTACATTCTACAGCTAAATTTGTATTTTATTGAAAATTCACTGGTCACATTATGCAAGTATCATAATCTATACTAAGTATTGTACTTGACAATGTACAATAAATAGAAAATAATTTTAAAGCCACAACTATAACACTTATTAGCTAAGCAACACAGTAGAAGCTGTTGAGAAGGTAGTTTCATCCTTTTTCCTGCTTTTTCTTTCTAAAAAAGAAACAAAAGAAGAAAAAAAAAAGGGGGGGGGGAGGAGCAGGAGTGCCAGATGTCTCTTAAACAAGCTACATGTGCTATGATTCCTCCCCCTTCCCCTATTCCAAGAGAGGTATTCTGGAACAGGATGTACCCTATAGCATCTGTTAGCTGCATTCAGAGAACTGCCCATGCTCTTAGAATCACATGAAACTCACAGATTTCTAGGACTCCAAAGCACCAATCGCTTATTAATACCCTCACCTCCAACACATGAAACAAGCCTTGCATGCCAAATGCAGTTTGGTTTGGTTTTTTTTTTCCTTCCTTATGGCTGAGACAAAAAAGCAACCTTGGGAATAAGTGAAGAAGATTTCAAGCTATTGTTTTTACCCTATCTTAAACACATAAAGAACCTCCTTTCAGTTGTCATAATTTACTAGCTCCTTTCATACAAGGCATACCAAAAACTCTTTTTCTCTGCTAAAAGTTATTTGGTAAGAATGTATAAAATGTAAACCAACATTTAATTGCAGCGTTGACTGTATTTAGAGCAGCTATATTTTTAATTCATGCAGCAGTTTAATACTGGTGATTTTGTGTGGCAAATTCAGATACATTTACTGCTGAACAACACTTCCCTAGGAGTCATAACAGGCTGCTACCAGGGGGGAGAAATCTAACTAGATCCAAGTATTACAATTCTGGAGGGGCGGGGGGATAAAAAGGAGAAAAAAACAAAAACAAAAACAAAACAAAACCCACACGAAATCCCCCCAAAAAAACCAACCAAAGAGAACAAGTTTCCACATTTCATATGCTCTGGTTTACAGACAAATCTATTAATGACAGCTCATCTTCACTGACAATTAAAGCTAATATTCCAAACTGCAAATAGGGAGGACTAAAAAGCTGACAAATTCCATTTTGCTAACTTCAATTACATGAGTGGTAACCTCCAACATCGGAATGGAAAACACTCAACTACCATGGCAGAAGTCACCAGAGGACAACAATTAAAACCTACAGTTGTCCATCAACTGCATGGAAAAATGCTTCAGTCAGTCACTACAGTTTCAGCTTTAATTTATTATCGGAACTGTATCACCTTGTGGTTTTCAGCTGACAACCATATTTGACTTATCAGTTTGAAATTACCTCTAATTATTAAAACAAGAATTACTACATTGCAAGTGCTGTATCTGTCACCATGTCTTCCCAAACAACTGTTGTGGTTTCATGATTAACTGCATTCCTACTCCTAGCACAGGTTTCCCTGTTTGGTACCATATCCGCCCCCATCTCCCCACACTCAAATCAGAAATGGGTAACTCAGCAGCCGAGAACACGAAATTCTGTTAAGTATACAGGGCTTTTTCAGTCTTACTTTAGTTTCTTTGACTTTTCTCAGTAAATAATAATTCCAACTATTATAAACAGTTGAACAGAAGATGGATTATTTAAAACAGGCAATACCTCTTTCAGATTGCTTTGATCTTTCTAGTCCATTTTACTGGTACAAGAACGTAATGCTGACATAAGTCAATATACTTACTCTAAACCACATACTTACATTTCTGAAACACAAAATTTAATCTACTTGAATTCCTCATATTAAGTTACTCAGTTTATCTAGCTACTTATTCGAGAGCAGTGTTTCCCCAACTTAATTATTTAGCCATCAATTACATAATTATTTATTGTTCCTGTGTTGGACTCGGCAGACTGCTCTTACTCACGGCTAATAGATCTTGTTCTCATAAATTATTTTTACCAATAGCTCTTGATCACCACTCAGGATTCTAACATCAAACAGCAAATTAAGTTTTTCACGTGGTAAGATTCTGCATAATAATTTACTACTGACACTAAGTTCACAGCTTCTGAAACCAAGGTGTACTTTAAAAAAAAAAAAAAAGGGCAATTACATATAGTTTGCTATCACAGGGCTGGCTATTCATTATGAGAAAAGGGAAGAGACTAAAAATTAGGTAACTGGATTATGATTCTGGCACGTTTATAATACCTATATACCAGGTGTTTGGTTTTTTTTTTTGTATAAACAAGTATCATCAAGTTGCAGATTTTTTCAAGTCATGATTTTAATGCCCCAGGCACCGATTTCAGAAGAACACTGCATCGGCAATAGGCAATAAGCTATGTTACATTAATCACTTTGTATTAGAAATGTAAACTGCCAACTTCATGTTCTTCTTACTCAAAAAGCCACTTACTGTTTAGAATTGCTCTTGCAATAAATTAGCAGCATAGAATTCTCTCACTGTTCTACCACTAATCAGGATTACAAGACTGTATCTTGTTTCAAATAGGTTTGCATTCAAAATTTTCTAAAATTTAGATGAAATACCTATACAGACATGCCACTGGAAGTTAACACCACCTGACAAAATAGCTGCATGTAATTTTCAGTTACACTAACACAATGCTTTGACTGAAGTATATTTACCATCTTTCCTTTACCTTTGCTTATCCATATACAACTAAGTAATCAGTTTTAATGTTTCAGAGTAAGGCTTAATTCCTCACCTAATCTATATGAAAAACTTCTCCCTATTTTGGTCATTATCTATTACATAGGTGGCAAAACACTGGTTACTAATAGATCAATTGATCTGAAGAAGTGACTGTAATAACCATACTGAAACACACCAAATCTATCTTGAAAGACTCAAATGTAAATAACCAAAGGGGTTACACATCTTTCCAAGATTTCTTCCTTCCACCTGTTTCAGCATCATTAGCATCACTGCTGCCTTCTTGTGCATATCATACTAAGAAGAGTTTATATATTAAGCAAACATTCTGTCTGGAGTAAGGCTCCTGTCCCCTCCAGAGCAAACACACTAGGAGCCATTAAAATGTATACCTGATCCTGTAAGATTTCATAAACTTGAAAGGTGAAACTAATATTCCATTCAGAGGATGGTTTCTTGGCATCAGAATGCCTTAGTCTTGAAACAATATAAATTAGATTTTGGCAAAAGTTAGGGAAAGACGTAATAACATTCAATCTAATTGTTAGACAAGAACATTTTTATCCGAGTGTAAATTAGGTCTGGCGGTTGTTCAGCTTGACCTCCACTTACTATAATCTTGCCCTAGGGTATGAAAATCCTAGATCATTAAATGCTATGAATTTAGTCTTGCAAGCAACCTAAAATGAACCTGCAATCAGAGCCACAGTTTTCAACTGCTGTTAAGAGGTAAAGAGACAGCAGTGATAATATATAACACCATGTCAATTTGGGCTTGTTGCTTGGTTTTCATATGTTTTAGGGTTTTTGTTTTTTTTTTTTTTTTTTATGAAACACAACTACTATTTCTACTCTTAGCATCTAATATTTAATTTCAGGGTGGTTTTGAGACTAAGGGGAAGTAATTACACTTGAAATGTAGAGGTTGAGAGAAAAAACAATCCACCATTTAAAATTTTTTATATATATATATATATATATAGTTTAGTTGGAAGTTTGGCAAGTTTTTATGAGAAAAGATAGGTTAATATAAAGCTACCCACTTCTTTCAGTTATGAGAAACACTTGAAAATACAAGCTTTCCTACAATTCTCTAGACAGTCAGCAGATATTTTAGGAACTGCTACCAATTCATTACTGTGAAACAGATGCCTGCCAAAAAAATTAATTACAGAACATAAATTTTATTACTATGTGAATTAACTTAAGACTTTATATGCTAAGCATAAAAACTACTCTAGAACCACAGACTCTGGTAAAATACACAGCCCACTAAGAAAATAAGGCAGAAGAAAAACACCCAGAAAGGTATGTAAGCACTTCTGCAGCTGATCACAGCAAGGAATAAAGGTAAGAACAGCAGACCAGCAGAGAAGGAGCCAGACAGCAACACAGGACCTTTTAAAAAGGTCAGAGAAAACTGATGATGGACCACAGAACAAGCAGTAATTAGCTACTTCTGAACTTAATTTACATGGTAAGGGAAGGTCTAAGCACATACCTAGACCCTTTTAAGGACTAAAGCACAAGAACAGCCACATCACAGCTGTTTCGACAGCAAAACAAAAGGACAAAACACAACCACCACCTGAGAAATTAAAAAAACTTTAACTAGAACCAGAAATACCACTCGATTTACAGAACTCTGCACAAGCCTCCAGGGAATTAACTCCAGTTAAGATCCATGTGTATTAATAAGAAAGCATACTAAGTGTTAAAAATTAGACATCAAGTCTTAGCATTGAATTTATACACAGTAAACGCATACTACCAGTGACAAGCTCTAAAGAAGCCTTTTCACCCTCACAGTAGTGATACAGAGAAATAGAAAGTACTCCATCAAAATTGTTGGTCACACAGCTTTCTCCAAATAAATGCATAAAACTCTTAACACTTAGGACGTAGTTAAGAAAATAATTCTGGCATTTCAGGCTGACTACAAAAAAAATCCAATCCACAAAGGACATCTTACCAGTTTAGGCCGAACACACTATCATCAGGTTTCTCTGCAGCACATACAAATACTAATCTCTTCTTCCCAAGCAACACAATTGTACGCCATTCTCTATCAGACCATATAATGATGTTATTAACTGTATGATTATTACAGACTACAAGTTACAGTCTACAGCAATGAAGGTTTAATCATTCTTTACATTACAGTATTGCTATATTTAATTCTGCACTGTAGCCCAACTGAGTACACACATTTTAGAACTGCAGTCACAGTTAGTCCCCTTGAACCTCCGAAAAGAACACATCAGGGAGAAAATTAAAGTTGTTTTTACTCTGGTAAGTGAAAAACTATACTATAAATCAAGAATTCTAATCATATCAACATATCCTCACCTGACTTGCCCAAGAATCAATTTCCTTAAGTTTAAACAGAACTGAAAAGATCATTTTGCAGAGAAAAGGGCAATTGACCAGCATTATTTCCAGAAGTAGATACTAAAATATTTTCACTTCCCCCAATAACCCTAAAGAAAGTGAAGTACTCATCAAGTTATTAACTTTACATATGAGGGGACTCTTTGGAGCAACACAAGCAGCAATTTCCAGCTCAAGAAAACTCAAAGTATGTGCTGGATTGCGATATTGACAACCCTTCAGCACTAGCATAAGAATATGCCATTAAACCGTTCCCCTTTACCAAAACAATATTCTGTTCAAAATAGGAGCTAGTATTTGTCAAGGGAGAAGAGACAAGGAAGTGCCCTGGCTGCCCATTTAAAACAAGTCTCTCACCAATTACTACATCATGGTTCATGCACTACGATTATTCCCTATCCTGAAACAAAAAAAAAACAAAAAAAAACAAAAAAAAACCACCACCACGATTTTAAGTTTTGATACTTACCATTCCCAAAATTTACATTATATATAATATTTTTTTACCCTGTTATT
The DNA here is from genome assembly GCF_036417535.1 of Chlamydotis macqueenii. Classification (NCBI taxonomy): domain Eukaryota; kingdom Metazoa; phylum Chordata; class Aves; order Otidiformes; family Otididae; genus Chlamydotis; species Chlamydotis macqueenii. The sequence continues at coordinate 6,014,191 of NC_141566.1, forward strand.
TTAATTATTTATAAATAAGTCACATCTCATTTTACTTAAGTAGCAATAGTTTAAAACATGTCCATCTCCAGCACAGCAGTAGAACGTAAACAAAGTATGACACTACGGGTGTATGCTGTAAGTAACAAATGAAAACATACAAATAAATATTTAAACCATCAGGGTTGAAATACCAGCTGATGTTCTCATATCACACAGCCTCTAATGTGCAATATAACACGCTACTTGTTCATAGTTCTCATCTAGGCAACATGAAGGCAAAAGCCAAAAATTCTGGATGTGATTTTTCAGTTTTTTGGAGCACACAAGACAAAAGGAGGGAAAAATAATACAAAGCACCTATCTTAAATATCTTTTTTTAGAGAGACTGACAGGTCCCTAGAAGAAAGGAAATAATTTTTATCTTCCCTAGGAAAAGGAAGGAAAAACATCTTGTAGAAAAAAAAATTCATTTTATAAAAATCTATCAGCATTTCTGTCCGCAAAACAAACAACTAAACAAAACTTATACTGGAATTATGAGTGCAGGAAAAAAGCACAGCATGTGAAAGACAACAACAAAACCTAAACTAGAGAGAAATCCTTAATAATGAGTGGGACAAATCACAAATGAGAAAGGAAGTGCTATGTAGTGACCATGTTTAAATATTCAGTACTAATGGCTGATAATCACATTCTGTAAGCAGCAGGGACAGAGGTGTGATGTTGCAAATACAGTAATTCCCCAAGGAAACAATATGTCTTCAAGATGTTCTCTAGAAACTGCTTATGGTTGATTAAAGCAGCACCAATAACACACATCTAGCTATGCACAGGCAGGTAATGACCACCCCACACCACTACTGAGAGAGGGCGAAACAGCGAAAGACCACATGACTTACCTGCATGAACCTTAGCAGTTAAAAGCCAATAAAAATTAAACCAGCAATACTGCAGTTTTCTAGTCTGCTCAATCACATGAAAGAAAGGATGAACGTGCATTTTGTCATGAGGGAAGAGAACTTACTATTAAAAACATTTGTTAGGCCACAATTAGCAAACTCCCCTCTTTCACAGGAAATACTGGTATTTGAGTATTTTTAATACAGACATGAAATCACTCAAGACCACCAGCATTTTAAGAAAGATTGAAAATATTATAATTTCATATATTAATTTCCAGTCATTTAAAACAAACCTTTTACAAACTTTTATACGCAAGAAAAATTTTGACATTGGATACAGGTTACCTGTTTTCTAATAAAAACAGCTTGAAACCAGAAAGAGTAATGAAGACCCACAACCCAAAGAAAACTGCAGAGCTGGAATAAAAAGTATTAATCTTCCTGGTCTTCCCCCAGTCATTTTATAGTAGACAAAATTTCTGCTCTATCTGCTCCAGTGCTATCTGTACTTTCATATGTGGGGAGAAAGAAATAAAGACAATGCATCATAACAGATGATACGTAGTTCTCAAAACCTTCTTCAGTACTAATGTACAGACAGCACTCACCCTTGCACCTCTAACAACCAGTCTGCCCCTGTAACACAGGCTCCCTACATCCTTTATGATCCCTTACTGATCAAAAGGAAATCATGAGCTATGCATTTTTACAATTTTTTTTTTTTTTTAAATCTCACTTCAACTTGTGACAACTGCTTGAGACTTCTGGAAGGTTTCTGTAGTTGTTCTCTAATGAACTAAAAAAAAAAAAATCTTACAAGCACATGGTGTACACGCAGCCAAAAGTAGAAATCTAAGCAGTAACTCATCAGCTGATTTATCAATGGTTAGTAAGAAAAGCTCTGTCGTGGTTCTAAAGCTACGAGCAAAATAATGTTCAGTGAAATCCATTTGCACGATGTAAGAATTATTTCTTAAAGACAACAACAGTCTTAACTATACCAAACTTACTCCTTAAAACAGCCTATTAACCTAACAGTTACCCTTCGGACAAGGCTACTTTGTTTTGTTCCCTGAAAAAGCCATAGTGATCTCAACCAATGGTGTGAAGACAAATTTTTTTTTTTTTTTAAGTTTAAGCTGCTAAGTTGCTAAGAATACTGTGGAATCCAAAACATTTTTTTCTAGAAGCTACCCACTTCAATCTCACATGCTTTGGTTTTGTGAAAAAAAAAAAAAAAACATTAAAAACCCAAGTACATACAATTTTTTTCCCCATGACCGGACACTAGCATAGTTTCCAGAAAAATGCCAGAACAAATGCTGTTGACAAGAAATTCAGGATTTCTTAGAGGAATATGAGTTTTAAAAGAGACCTTTAAGCTGGGTATATTGTACACAGAAATACGAACAGTTAAATACGGTTGCCCAAAGCGTAAGGAACGGGATGACCATCCACTACTGTCAACCTACCAAGGCATTTCTGGCTAAAAAACCTGAAACATTATAGCACATCTAGTTTTAAGCTTCCCTCACTAAAACTACATAAACCAAACAGCAAGATCACCAACACTCACACATTCTTTGAAAATTCCTCTGCTAGCTTCTTCCGTGCAGGAGCTACAATGCTCATCTAACTTAACCCTAACAAATCCAACTTCCTTCAAGAACTCAGCAACACACTTGCTCACCAATTTATCTGTGGCCTTCAACAACCACTTTTCTAAGCTTGGGGTTTCACAGTATAGTTTATGTAGCACACATTATTGTACGTCCAAGTTAGAACAGAAGCGGTATGCATTTGGGGAAAAAAAAAAAAGGCAGAATTATGTAAACAGAAAAATTCTTAGAAGCGTTTATTCAAGTGTGCAATACTGTACCTCACGCTCAGAAGTAATTCATCATTTCAATTAAAAGTTGACTCATCTAATATGGAAATCTTTCCTGAAATAGTGAAAAAGCACTTGTTTTTTATCCTCTCGATCAATACATACAGGATCAAAATGAAATTTTAACCCAAGAACTGCTTTATGAACTTGAGTGTACGACTAAGTTAATTTTGGGTCTTTACCTATAGAAGCCTAACAATGTATTTCAAGAAAATGGAGGAAGAAAATAAAGGAAAAAAAAAAAACCACTACAATCAACTCTTTTGTAATGCTACACAGGAACCTGCACATCTAACCAAATAATAGCAAGTGATGGAAAAACAGGTAGAACATTTTATTGCTCCCTTTCTAGCCTTTTGCCCTAACTGGTACTAAGTAATCAAGTCTACTTCTATAGATAGGAATGGGTCCCCTAAAAACCGGTGTGTCCCCTAGGCTTTCTTCAGTTTAGCAGTTTGGTTTGTTTTTTGGTTTTTTTTGTTTTTTTTTTTTAAAGGTCCTGATGGAGTTTCCTATGCCTTGTCAGTGGCAGCTGTTAATGTGCACCCATTAGCCTACATCTCTCATCTCTATTATTGATAGCTCCCCTGTTTCTACTTGCTGAAGACTGTTTACTTCACAAGAAGAGTCAGCAAACATCAATGCAAGAAAAAGATGTACTGCTTAATGTAATTAGACAGGGCAGCACTACCATGCCTTTCAAAGAATCACAAAAGACAGAGGAGTTAACAGTGTTAGAAGACTGATGCTATTCATAAATCTAAATATGTGGGGGCAGGAACAAGGGAGAAGGAGGAAACAAATGAAAATGGCATGGATAAAGAATTACTTCAGGAAGGTAACTGCTACCAAGTTAGAATAAGAAGATTAATACTCAGTCATGAAACGGACAGTATTTACCTACCATACAATTTAGTCTTCACAAAGCAAAATTAGTAGTACTGACTCTTCTGCAATATCTTGTGCCTTTGTTATAATTAGATTCTCAATGAAGAGAAGTTTAGTGTTCTACTAATAAATTACAGTTCTTAGAAACTTCAACAATAATACAAACTTATTAATTCTGTTTTGTATCCCACAAAGCAATACAGGTAGATAACACAGACCAATAGGCATACTCACCTATACTGTCATCACACACAGTTCACAAGGAACAACACGCAGGGGAAGAATAACTCAGCCTCTTCTACGTAACCATACGGCATTTTCAGAACAAATAACCATGTAATTCCAAAATTAAGTCACCAGAGGAAGACTATAAGCACAGAAAGATCTAACTTACAGGAAGGTCAAAACCTGCAGCATAATACTTAAATCATAGCGTCTTCCAGGTTTCTGCATAAACATCTGCCTTCCGAACCAACAGGACACAGAAGTACACTGTGAGAGTCCTTTCACTGCGATACCACAATTGTTAATACTTGGGTAAAACAGTATCAGATCACCCAGTACGAAAACTTGACATATATTACACTGGGTCAGACAACTACATTTCTGATAGTTTTGCATGAACACATGATGCCAGATGTGTCCTGGACACAAGATATGTGATTCATCATTAAACCTGTCTGAGAACTACAGGTTGATTTTACAAAGAAGCAGAATAAGTTAGCACCTTCCTAACATGTAGCTGTGGCATTTTGATTAATTGACACTTAAGAGTGCTGTCAGGCATTCTTCACAAAGAATGGGCACCAAAAATACAACGGTATTTTCAAAATAAAACCAACCCTAACTTACATAGGAGGACAAAGCATCTCCAGGAATAAACATAAACACACTATTTGTCCAGTAAAACCAATATAGACCATAACAAACCAAAACAGTGTAGTATATACCCAACAGCAACGCTAAATACTATTTCCAGTCATGCTACCAAACACCATCTACTACATTTGCTTTAAAGACACTCCTTACTGCCTTAAGTTTGTGTTTCTTTCAATGCTGATTTATCATTATACTATATCATTAAAATATTATAAACAAGTATTTTCTTACCATTTTTGACAATTTTATTTCTTGGTAGTTTATATTTCTCTCAAACTACACAATTTACTCTCCTCTCCTTTTGACCTCATTCCACGTGTATCCATACAAAGGCGTTCCCTAGCGTTGCTTTCTCAAGATTTGAGGATCTAGTAACAACACTGGTGAAATATATTTTTCACGTAACTTTTTTTGCACGCCAATAACATTTTCTGCTTATTACCATGAAACAGTATTAACTGCTCCGATTTGCTGTATCACTTCTGAACGTGACAACTGCAAGAGTAAAGCTTTTGTACAATGCCCAAAATAGCAGTATTTTTACAGCAGTATGCAGCTTAAACTGTCTGATACGTCTAACTGATTAATTCCATCATCTACGTGTTCCCTGAATAAACCACAGAATCTTCCTCCATTTTATCTGGAGTATAATCTATTCCCAGATTACTGGCTCAGGAGAACCACTTAAATAGAAGTAAAAATATGGTAAAATTTTAGCAGTCTGAGAAGACAGGTACCTCAGACTCCTCACACTCCAGACTACATTCTACTATATTGTGATATACAAAGTCCCAGTGTACAACCTGCGACACATCACAATGACATTTAGACTTGAAGGTTAAGTCTTTTGTGCAGAAACTACCACATCCTAAAAATAAAGTATGTATTAAAACCATCCTGCTCTCTAGCAGTTAAAGGTTTTACACTGTTGACATCAAGAACTTAGAATATAAAACACGTCACACATACATTATACAAAATCTACTTTTAAAACTTAAGCACTTCCACTAGTTCTACTTACTGCCCTATTTCACCATCTTTTTCCTTTTATATACCTTCTCAAATTGTCATACCTTCAGAGAAGGAAGCTGTACAATGGAAACAACCTGGCCAAGTACTAGTATTTTTTTTTAACATATTTCCTTTCAATTATCAATGAGAGGAGCACATTTTATTCAAATATAAACACATTGCATTAACTATGTTTATCCTCTTTTTTGGTAAATAATGAATGAAACTACAAAAAACAACCATGGGTTTGGTAATACAGTAAAATAGATGGGTTGCTACCAGTGAAAGGAACAGTCCCCCTGCCCTCCCTTCTCCCTGCATTTACTTCTGGCCATATCTCACAGTCAAGGGCATTTGTCAGACCCTTTGCTGAGCAACAATCTATGAATTTCTTTTTGAATGAATTAGCTTTCCAACAGTTTAAGTTGAGCTGGCTCGACAGGAGTCCTGTGGCTTGTGCAAGAAAATAGTTCTTTTTAAAATCAGTGAGACACTACAGTAGACTTGACAGACTGTCAAATTACATCAAAGGAAAAAGAGATGTCCACACTCTTTCAGTAGGCTACAACTCCTTTAGAAGTCACCACACACTGCTCCAAATCTAGCTTATCCTCTCTGGCTATAGCACTATGATGCATACTTAGTACAGGACCCAAGCACCAGTACCAGGCATTATCTAGCCAGCTACGAAACATAAGAGCCTGGTCCCAACATGCTGCTTTTCTGACAATAACAAAAATTCACATCACACTAAAGTTTTGTGCTGTATGAATAAACGTTCCAATAAGCCAACAGTTGATCACCTTTGCCTAAACCCTATATAAAATGACCACACAAGCAGCAGAAACACAAAGACGTAACATGCCTGCAGAACAAAAAAAAAAAAAAAAAAAAAAAAAAAAAACAAAAAACTCAGTAGCTCATTCTACCAAGTAGAGCCAAGAGTGGTCTCATTTACGTTCTATAATCCATTACTGTTGCAATGCTTCTTCAGTTTATCAGACATGATTAGACTCTGCCATTACTCTATATAAAGTCAGGACTAGCTTTATTCAATCACAGAGTGCACTCACGACTGAGCAGTTTAATACTGCAAGAGAATGTAATGAGAACTAGTTCTACTTCTAATGATTTTCTTCATTGATCTGTGCAGCTTCTAAAATTCATGCTACTACCAGAAAACAAATAAAGAGTTTTTTTAATCTGTTCATACTCAAGTTGTTTTGACTAACATTTTGTCAGATGACAGTGACATAGAAATACAGATTTATTCTGTTTTAACTAATTATTTGAACAGTACTAAGCCTGCATATGGAATACGCACTCTATTATGTACGGCACTACTTTTCTTAAAAAGCTAGCTACATTTTAGACACTTAGTGAAGGTCAAAAGGTGAGCCATTTAAATTTCTAAAGCTACTGAACTTTACAACAAACAGAATCATTAATGAAAATGCAAAAATCACACTAACTAAAACTCAACAGGAAATTAATACTTAACAACAAATTTCAAATTGGTGAACTGTTTGGTCAAAGACAAAACATACCAGGAAGATTAGATCTTCTCCTATATATCTTTTCTCTGTGAAATTTAGAGTCAGCTTTTAGTGTGTTTTAAGTAACAATTTGAACTTCTTACAGACTAAGAATCTTATCCTCAAAATTCTTCAAGCTATATATTCACAGAAAATATACGTTACTGGTCAGACCATTCTTTTTACATTAATTTAGGAAATTCCTCTTTCAACTCTCTCTGTTAAAAGCTTTACATCAATATGCCCTAACCACCACTTGATTTTGTCAGTGTTCTGTAAGACGCAACACAACGCCACAGAGAAGTACCCAGGCCAGTCTTGGTGCAGAAAACAAGAGAGCTGTTTTAGCACACTACCTGACCTATACTAAGATGGCCCTGATCTCAGTATTTCTTCCTATTAGGCCACATGGTTTCCAGCATTCAATTTACTGTATAGATGTGTTCTTGCAAATTTAACTCCCCAAGGAAAAGTTGGAATGACAAAATCTTGACGCTTACATCAGAACTGCTGAAGCCTCTCTTTAAAAGGATGCTTAACAAGAAAACATCCAATTCAATTTGCAAAGACACACATTCATAAATTCACGCATATTACAGTTGTAAACTACCTGAAGAAAAGAATATATTACAATCCCTTCAAAAGAAAAGCAAGCAGCAGAAAATCTGGGTAATACAGGCTAAAAGGCACAACTATCTAACTTTCTGTAAAAACTGCCACTCAAAGGGGGCATTTTGAATGAATTATAAATCTGTTCTAAATCTACATGCTTTTTTTTCAGACACTGCTGCAGCAAAATGCTTCCATACAACACACTAGTAATTTACAGCTGATCAACAGCATAGACAAAAATCAACCTAACAGTAATTTTCAAAATAGAGTACGGGATCCTAGCAAAAAATGGACATTGCTACTTTCATTTTGGTCTTGTGAGAACTTCACTGTAATCAAAATACTATCAGCTTAATAAATGTCATATCAGTTACATTTAATAAATATTAGTTATCTGAAAACTATCATTTATAATGCCAGAACACAGACAGGGAAAACCTTAATAACTTTTTAGTACAGGTATACAGCAAGTAATTAAAATAACTTTCAACTTAAGACTATGTTTTAAGATGAATGACAGTTCTTAAGAAGCAAGCTCAGAATGAACAAGCAACGCTGTGACAGTAATGTTATGAATATGCTATGGCTCTCCAGCCCAGAAAGAAATAAACCTTAATACAGCAGAAACAAGAACTAACACAGAAAAGCTTTAAATGAACGAAAAGGCCATTCTTGCCAGCAATCAGCATCCTACAACACAGACCTCCTGAAGAGTAAGTACTACACTTTATTCATAACTTTCCTCTATACCAGACCAAGCCAGAACAGTAGAGCAACAAAAATGGTATGGTAATAAGATGATAAAGATTGTTCTTAACTACTCTAGGTACAGCATTTTGTTCTTTTGACATCAAAAATGTAGGGGTCATAACTGGCTGTTACTGATTCATACTGACAAAAATTGGGCTCAAATGTTAAATAAAGATTAGTTAATATTTGCAGAAGACTTTGAACATAGAAAACACTATGTAAGTAGCAAGTATTAAGTCTTCCCACACACTCATTCTGGCATGCCTCCAAGCAGGGAAGTCCCACAGAAACATTTCAGTAGCACTAAGGAGAAATTGAGAGAGCTCAGGCAATTGCAGCCATATTCACAAAAGTCCTTCTAAGGAGCACCTGCAAAACTGGGCGGACCGAATGCCCACTAGCCCTGCTTGCTGCCTTCTATAAATTCTACACCAAAAAGTAACTCCCGTTCCAACATGCCTTACGTAAATGGATATCGAGCAACTTGAATATCTATAATCCTCCGTGCAACCTAAAACCATCTACAAAACTCAAAAACATTATATATGCAGTTTTCCCATTGTCTAGTACTTCTGACCAGACTACAATTTCATGAAGAAAAAAAAAAAAAAAAATCACAGTCTACCGTGTTGCTGTCAGTTGGATTATTCACATAGAAGCTTATTTTCAACAAACCATAGCTTCTGCTTAAGTAGACCTCTTTCTCCAGATCTGAATTCTAATATGGTGAGAAATTAAGCCATGAATCACTACGCAATAGTTTCTGATCGATCAACAATAAACCTCTTACCAAACACCTAAAGAAGAAAGCTGGCATTTCTTAGCTAGTTGAATTAAAAAAAAATAAAAAATAAAACCAAAGGATTCCACCTTGTAAATAAAAAAAAAAAAAAAACACAAAAAAAAACCCCCACAAAACAATCTGCAAGTTTTCTTCCAAGAGCAGAAGAAAACAAAATGCTCTGAACCAAGTCTAAAGTGAGGTAGAGAGGAGCAGCAGGCAATGTGTTCAGGCATTATCTGGTCTATTTCTCAGTATCTCTGAAGGACAGTATTAATATTTTAGGAGATTAAGAAAAGGTACATCTAGTTTAGTTATCGGGTACTCCCCGAGATGAGACCTGTAGCCTCAGCACACCTCCAAAAACTCGGAAGCTAGGAGGGAGAGGAGTTGGTAGGGACAGGACTGCATAACGATGGTCCACGTTCTGTAAAATGCCAAAGAAAGACGTCACGTATAGAGCTGGCACTGCAGCTTCCACAAACCACGGAAAACTCGGGAGTGCAAAGGCTCATAATAAGATCTAACCACAACAGGCTGGTAAGCATCCAACTGAAGGAGGAGGTCTAGCAGGGTTCTGACAACAGCATCTGATTAACCATGTTAAGGCTGGAAGAAAATCTTGAGGGGAGGAGACTCTTCTGTAACTGTTCCTAAATCTTCTCTTGTCCCTTCTGTTTCATTTGAGGTAAAACCTGCACTACTTCTACCCATCATGTAGACTGAAACCAAAGAAAAATGTACATGATCTTCCTGCCTGCATGAATTAATGCAAATCAACAGCAGTCCTGAATTTCCTTGCAGAGCTCTAATTGACCTATGACAGCCTATGCAACATTTCAGAAAATAAAATAAAATAAAATAAAAAATAAAAATAAAAAAATAAAACCAAGCCATAGATCACTACAAAGATTAGATGATTGCTTCTGGAACTGGCATATCGCCCAAATGGTTTTTAAGAGTAAGATCACATAGAAAAGTAGCAGATGAGAACAGGAGTAAAGTTTTATTTTCCTAGTCCTACAGTACGGAAAACATTGCCGGTACTGCAGGACACTTCAACTACTGAAAGGGGCAGTCCCCCTCAATTTTATCTTCTCACTAGTCAAAAGCCCCTGTACCTTTTCCACGCAGAAGCAGCACTCATTTAACTCCACAGATATTGAACCCACAGAAGAATACTCTTCTTCACGGTTTAGCTCCTTAAACTAGTTCACCTATGGGGTTCAAAGAGGCAGGAAACACAGGCACAAGGCAAACAACAGACGCGTCTGGTCAGGACACAGAGACGGGATCACCTGATTAGCAGCAGCTGGCCACTGAAGCCGCCCAGTCACATTGTGAAGGCACATCTTCAGCAGCTTGAAGGGATCAGGTATGGAAGGAAAAAGGAAAGAGGGAGGAAAGACTGCACATGGAGTTACACTCAAAAATTACTAACAGTTACATAACTGCCCAATTCTGTTTTTTCACATCAGTTACTAGTCTCTCCACCAACTACCCCTTTAGTAAAAAAACAATTCTCCATTTTCAATGGATTGCCAGCATCATTTCCCTCCTCCAGATCCCCCCCAAAAGGCTTTAAAGATTAATTTTTCAATTCCTAACTTCATCAAACATTTAAGGCAAATATTTGCACATTCCACATCTGATAGAACAACATATTCCAAGATTAACATTCTACACAAAAGCAGCGATTTACACTTTATGTAGCTAATAACTCAATGCCAACATATTCCATAACAGAAACAAAAAAAAAAGTGAAGGTGACGCAACTGGACGCAGAACATACTTTTGAAATAGTTCCAGAAAGCACCAACATATTCTCACACTTTCCTATCTTTCCCATCTTCCTTGGCATACGTTCCTTCATTTTGGTAATCCTTTTTCATCTTCTAGGATGCCCAATTCCTTATAAACTGTCAAGTAGTCCATACTGTAAAGGAACTGAAAAGCTTCAGTTAAGTTTCTTAAACCCCCAAGATGCTAAGAACATGGACTCAATCTTGCAACCAAAAGAAATCTTAGAACTTTTCCATGCTTCTCTTCACTGGAGATAGGGGAAGACTAAGCCCATTTGTAGGATTATGCAAGAATGCATAAATCCTCTTTGTAAACAAAACTTCCCTAACCAGTTTTTAACGCAAGGTACACTACACATAGTTTACACTCCCTTGGCACAAAGATTAAAGAACTTGAGAAGAATTCAGTTTTACAGAGATTATTACTGCATTTGGGGATGACGATGAAGAATCCTAACACCTGACCTACTGTACATGAAGGGAATGACTTACTGTATTTTCTTCTATCCACAGGGTTACTGAATTCAGAGTTTGTAAAATTGTTCTTGGCACTGTTATATCATACTGATGTATACAACCTCTGTCCAGCCACCTTTGAAAATTTTTGCTTAGCAGCAACTACTGCTCTGAGGTACAAACATACTCTAAGTGCATAACTTCATTAACGTTCATGAAACTATCACATTGTCGATTAGAAATTGAGCAGTATAACCAGAAAGACAATGCAATGCAGCAAGAGAAATAAAATGCCTGAAGGCTGATTTTTCTGATTATTTTGCAACTGCCAAGCCACAGTCTTCTAATTTACAAAATCTGCTCTACTTCACAGTAGAGTAGTAATACAGCATATACACATTACTACATCAGCAATACTTTTTAATTCATAAACATTTTCAGAATTAAACAAATACCAAAATAAATGCATTGGTTTTGAAACTACAGCTTATTTAAGTAAGTGGAATGGAAGCTCATTTAATAAAACAACAGCACCTTAAACACAGAATATTGAAGACAAAGAGTGTAATCCAGTAGCATGTGCTAAAAAATCCAAACATTTTTCCATTTTCATTGCAGTATTCGCCTTAATAAACCATTTCTAGGTTTAGTAAATCAATACGCAGAAGCCAGTGTTACCTTTTCTTGGCCAATCATTTATTAAGCAAGTAAAAACAGACCTATACCACAGATGCAAGAAAAATACTTGTGCAACTTTCCTTTCTGGTTACCATAGTTTCAAATGAACTGTAGATTCCTAGAAATAATACTTACGAGAAGGAATTAAAATATCACTGCTCAAATTTGAAAAGAGCAAGAAGAATCGTTTTGATGGATGTATGAATGACACTTCAGTGAACAGGCAGATGCTCAGGAACGGAAGTTTTATTTGCAAGACCTTGTCATAGACACAGTCGTGAAGCTTGAGGGTGGACAGCGGAGGAAGAATATAGACAGTAAATGCAACCAGAGGGAAGAGGAAAAAAGTAATTTCTATAGGCATGCATCTCTCTCTCTTTTTCAGTAATTATCAATAAAAACCACAATCAGCTCTAAACCAGATCATTAGCTTCCCAAGCCTCCATTATCAAAGAATACTTTCCAAACATATATTGGTGGGTGGAAGGGCATGAATCTTCACAGGAATTTAAGATAACTAAGATCTGAAATAAAAAAAGACCTTCCAGTAAGAACAGCATAATAGGTTGCCAGAGAGATTGTGGCAACTCCATCCCTGGGGATATTCAAGACTTGACTGGACAAATCCCTGAGCAATCCGGTCTAACTAGAGAAGCGCTAAGTAGGAGGAGGTCTACTTAAGTAGGAGACCTCCATTGGACCTTTACCTCCTCTACGACCCTGGGACCTAGAATACGAATAATTTTTTCACTGTGGCATCATCACTTCTAGGAAGTGCCCATCCACAATGTAAAGTTTTATTTCATAGAAAGTTAAAATAAAGTATTTTAGATATAGTTTTCAAAGAGGTACATAAAGCAACAATAAAAATAAAATAGCATATGGCAGCACACCAAACTGGAACCTTCCTGTAAGAACACAGTTCGCATTTCCAAATAGTACAAAATAACAACATTTTAAAAATACTTATGTCATTAATCCCAAATTATGAATATCATAATCTTTCCTTTTCAACTGTATTTAAATTGTATTTTTTTTACTCTAAATCAAGATACAATAGTCAGCAATTCTACTCCCTATTTGTCTGCCACAAGCATAGCACTGCCATATGTAGACTGTAACCACTGGTCATTCTCATTTTGCAAAAATAGTCTTTATCAAGTTTTCCCAGTTTTCTCCCTTGGAAAAAAAAAAACATCATAATTAATCAGTTCTCTGTTTCTAAGGAGATCAGAAGTGAAATGAAAAATATTGCCAGTGGTCTGGATGTGCCACCTTATTACTCAAATTAAATTTGTTGGCCACTACATTCATTACTACAAAAAAAAAAAAAAAATCTTATTCCAGGACTCATGTCATATAAAATCACCTTCAAATTAAAAAACTACTAGACACCCAAAATGCAAGCTACACGAGTTACAAAACTGTGTTCTCGAGTCTACTACTTACATGGGTTTTTACAGTTATCTATACATGCAATTGCCCATAGTAAGATAATAAAAGTAACATATACAAAAATACAGATATTCAATATTCACACCATACAAAATCTCCTCATACTGAACACTCCCTGCTGGAAGATTACACTCTGACAAATCAAAATCAGCCAATTCTATTACTCACATATTATCTGCTCACTAAGAATTGACATGGTCCAAATTTTCAGAGTTCATCCTTCCAAGGGGATGAACTGAGAGTTTTACCTAAAGGAATAACAGGTAATTGCATGAAAGACAGAAGAGTCTTATCTTGAATAGCTTGTTTTTATTTGCAAACAAAGTAAAAGTCAATCCTGTTTTTCCCAGATGAGATGCTGCAAGGAAGATATTATTTCAGAAAATTCAATCTGAAATCTTATGTTACGTAAAAAAAAAAAAAAATATGTTACAACTAATGTCTTATTTGTAACTAAGAACTACAACATTACCTGAAAATAAAAAAAATATTCATCTCCTCCTAGGTAGATCACAGGTATTAAGCAACCGGAAAATAACTGCATTAAGTCCTCTTTACTATGTGACCACACATGCTACATCACCACATTTTCCCAAGAAGCATCTAACTGGCAAGCGTGTAGAGTAAATGATGCCTGTCGCTCTGTGGGAGTGGGGTACTACTGGGGAAGGGAGGAACCGAGGAGAAACCTGCAGGTAAGGTTAGCTGTCCTGCACATCACCAAAAGCTCACTCACTGGCCAGAAGCTGAGAAGTGTTTCACCAAACCTTGGCAGCAACTCAAAGTCAAATTTGGAATACAATCCCAACTAAACAAAACATGCATTCCTAAGGTTTGATGTTTCTTTCAGTGGCCAGTAGTTTCGGAAGTGTTTTGTGCTTTCTGAAATGTCAGTATATTTGATTTATTTTCATGATTTTTCTAATAGAAACCCCTGAAATTTGGACTTCAGCTCTAGACCACCACATACATACGTATTACGTGGCAACATGCACCATTTGAGACCTTTTTTCAAAACAGAAGCAGAGGTCATTGGCTTGCTCTATCAACCCTAAGACAATAGGAACAGATGCAAAAATACTTTCCTCTTGAGAGGTGCTAAAAAATTTTGCTGTAGAAAACAAATATTCTTCCATTGCCTTCTAATGCTACACATATTCCTTCACTCTAATCCCATTACTAACGTTTACTGAAATAAAAGCAGAGAAAAGTAAAATGCATAAAAGGTCGTGTAAGGGCATGACTAACAAGCCATCTGATTCAGAGCTGTAAGAAAATAAAATATTCATTTATCTTATTTAAAAAAAAAAAAACACCCAAAAACAAAACAAAACAAACACCAACACATGCTCTCATCTCTAGATCCTTGAGTTTGGGTGGGTATTGTGATTAAACTTTTCAATCACAGATCACAATCTAACCTCCAAAATGTGCCCATCTTCTTGCATCCACTCACTCTTCTGATTATATTATTTTTCAAAAATAAGCCCTCTGAAGGGGGAGATACAGTTAATTACACAATAAAAAATGTACAGAATAGACAACAATTAAGTACACGTCTGAACATAAAGTGTGTACCTGCATAAAGTAGTTACATGACAGCTAATTTAATTTCCCTCTGAAGGCACAATGAGACAAGAGGTAACTGCATACAAATACAGTTCTATACACCCTTCATTTCTGACTCAATTTGGGATAAAGTTTAAAAACAGACTATGCCTGTGCTCGTCCATGTGACTCTGTAGCCAGTACAGGCTAGAAAAAAGCAAATTGTCACATGAAAGCCAAGGGGGTACCTTGGAGGACCAAATTTTCTCACATCTCTATAACCAAAACTGGGCGCCAGATCTCTTCTCGCATCTGACCAGTTCAGGGAAAATGTGAGATGAAAGAAATGTCTCACTTTTTGTTCTTCTCTACTCAAGATCTCACTGATCTGCAATTTTCTTCATAGCACAACACTTGGAGATACAGAGATACTAAGAAGGGATAGAGCATACTGTGAATGGCAATGGCATAACCCAACAAATTTAGGACTCTGGTCTAGTCATAGTGATCCTGGCCATCAAACTGAGAGGATCAAGATAACAGACCACGGTTTTTGTGTTGACACCTGAACAGTGAAACATCTTCCTCAACAGAGAACTCTATTAGACAACAGCCCCCCAGGCTTCCCAACTTGAACAAGTCAGCACTAGCCCTACATTAGTCTATGGTGATCTAAAGGAGGGTCACCTTCAAAAGTTCCCCTTACTTCATATTTACTCTCAAGAAGAAAAATAAAAATGAAACCACCAAAAAAAAAAAAGCCAAACCAGTCCAATTTCATTAAATTCTTACGAACTGCAACATGATACAACTTCAAGAAAATAAATTCTAATTAAAACAACGTATGATTAAAAGTACATTTTTAATTTCCAACTCTTAAAACAGAAGTTTTCATTGTTCCACTTATTAAGTAAATATCTGACCTTGTTAAAAGTCACATCAGATTTCAAAACTTAACCTTAAACCACAAAGATACACAACTTCAAAGCAGGTTTTTTTTTTTCTCCTAATAGAAAAAGCCAACTGAAGTCACTGGACTAATCTTCAAACATCAAATCTGTTCACAGAATGGTGGAAAAGTTTAACTCGTTTACTCCAGAAAAGAGTCTTTTAGAAAAAAAACAAATGCTAGAGGCAAAGCTTCAGTTATGCTGATGCAATACTGCAAAGGTTACCAAAAGATTCTCGTTCCCAAGCTTCCTTCACCAAAACAAGAATCCAAGTCTTCCCACCTCCACAGACCGCCCCCCGAGCAGGGCTTTCCCACGGGGAGCGCGCCCAGGCCTCCCCAGCGCCCTCTGGGGTGCAGGGTCGGCCGGTGCACCAGAGCAGCCCGCGGCCATGTCACACCGCGACCGACCCAGGGACCCGGATCTTGCTCCAGAAGGAGCCCAAACCTGAACAGACTGTAGAGAGTAATTCGGCACACTATGAACTCCTTCCTGGCAGGAAGGACTCCAATATCTTAACCAGGGCGTTTCATCTGCCTCTGGCCCCATTTAGTTCCACTTTTGTCCATGGCCAATAGGACAGAAGGGTCAGGAGGAGGGAAGAGGACCAGAGCAGAGCAAACAGCCAGACTGCCAGGGCCAGTGATAAAAGAGCTACAGGACCATGAAGTACTCCCATTTTTACTTACCCTTTGACTTTAAAAGGGGAGGTCATCTAAAACATTGGATGGTGTTCAATCTAAATCAATGCTGTAAACCCCTATGTCACCATTTAAGTTTTCATCATGCATAGGGAAAAGAGCTCTTTCCACTCCTCCACAGATTTGTTGTGTTATAAGCTTCCTATTTTCCAAACTAGAAGTCCAATTCTCTGCTCATCCCAGTTTCCCAAGGACTAGGTTATCACTTCATTCTCTTCTTCGTCAACAATCCTCCTATAAGGAAGCTGAAGTTTTCAGAATGTGAATGTTTAAGTGATACTGAGAAAGTGAGCAAAGCTTATTTAAGAATATTAAACTGATATGTTGATGGCTGCTATCAATCACTTTCCATTACAAGACAATTACTGAAGCAGATGAAGCTCTTAAATTCTAGCATCTAGCTGACAGAGACACAATCTACAACACACTGCTTTTCCAAGATGTTTTCTTAATTCCTCACACACAAACAAAACAAAACAAAAAATCCAACCAACAACAAGAAGAAGTAGTACCATTTTGGAAATTTATACATATAATATTCTCCTAAGTTTTCAAACTAACCTGAGAAGAAGGGGTCACACTGGAGGCAGTGATCACACTTGGTTCAAAACCTCAACTCATTTGGCAGAATACAGCATTCCAACAACACAACCAAGAAGCATAAGTAACCAGCAGAAATATTTGCTTACTTTGGGGGATTCACTTCATAAAAATAAGCAACCAAATTGTTTAAGATTTCTGTAAAACATACAACCTGTTTATGCTGGCACACAGGTTCCAGAAAACCTAATCTCTCCTGTAATATTTGCCTGCAGCAAAACAACAGAGACAGTACCACCACAAATGAAAATGACAAATGAGGACTCTCAAATCATTCCAAGTTTGAACCATAAGTGACAAAGTAATCTAATTTTTTAAAGTTCATAATGCTCTGATGTACTAGCATTATTTCATCATTTGACTAAGTCTAAGGTACTTGCTCCTGCCAACAAGAGCGTGCACTTTCAAGTGGTTTGTTGCCTGCAGCTATTTTCTACAGGAGACTGTAGTAGCATGTAATATACAAGAGAGGCTGTCTACATTATGTTTTTTTAAAAAATTATTCAGTTGCTGTTGATAAATTATACTGAAACAAAATAAAACTAAAGAGACAATTCTATTTCATGCCAATTTAACTGACAATTCTATTTACACATCTTCCAAGTGGAAATTATTTCATTCCACACATTTATGCCTTTAAAGACTTTAACATGTAAAGTTGTAATGCGATATATTTATGGAATTTGAGTCAGATTAACGGCCAGCTAATTGAATACTCCTATTGAAAAACAGAAGGCTCTTCAAGTAGCACAATGCATTTTTAACCAAATATTTTAATAAGCTATGAACCTACAAATTCTTCATCATTTCACAGAAGTCAATTTTTAAAAAAATATTAAAATATCACAGCATCATTAATTTGAACCAACATACTCAAACACGTAATTTCGTTTTTTGGTTGCAAAACATCAAGCCTTTACATCTAAAACAAAATAGCTATGTATGAATTATAACTAGCCTTCCTAAACACAAGCTTAGCAAACCCTTACATTGCTTATTGACTTGAGTCAGTATTATCTTCCTCAAACTGTAAACGGATGAAAAAGCTCCAAAAACCTAACTCTGGCCCAAGTATATAACTTAGGAGATACTGAGCACTAGGAAGTTTCACAGGAAAATTAGAGTCTCCCCCATTCCCCAGCTCCCTGCCTGTTTTGTTCATCTGTTTGAACTCAACGTTATACAACATCCAACGATAAGCTCATCACCATTAACTTAATACAAACAATAGCAACAGAAATCCACAGATTTCTCTCACAAGTTGCATAAAACCCACTTGTAGACAACACAGTAAAACGTCATTGGTTTTGCGAAAAAGGACCCACATGAGCCCCATCAGTTATGGAGCAAGATCCGAATTACTTCATATTTTTCTCCTTTGTATGACTCTGAAGCTTTTTTAGTCTTTGTTTAACTACTCAAAACAGTATGGGGACTCCAGCCCATTCAGCTCCAGTGCTGAAAGCAGCAAAGAGATGAGAGCTTACACTAACAGCATGGCGGCTGTCTTCTCACATACCCGTTTCACTGTGTAATGAAACTGTTACCACGGTCTTGAGGGCAAAGAAACAGTGTTACCCAGCTAAGAGTCCCCATACAAGATCTGCGGCACTGTGATTCTGTGACTGATCACCACCAATATTATCTGCAAAATTAAGAGTTGGGGATAACAAGCAAGTAATACCAAGAAGCCAGATCAATGTGTCTCAATTGCACAACTACTTGCGGTATTTATTCACCTGCATATAACCAACCAGCCTGCACACGGATATTTTTAAGTCCTGGACAGTTCAATGCCAGATAAACACTCCAGGAATAATAATACATACATGAAAAAAATAATGTATTTATGAAAAAGAGATTATGAAAAGGGGAAAATGTTGTTTCGAATGGCCAAGTATTATAAACCAGAAAGATGCCGTCAGTCACAAACTGAGACGGAACTGCCAAGAGTTAAAAAGAGACACCTACGCTTGGAGAACATCTTACTGTAGGAAATGCTAGGAACTCCGGTTTCTCATTTAAAACGGGACTGAGTAAAGCCCCGGGCCGCATACAAACGCTCGTACAAGGACTTGGAGGGAAGCGATCCAAAAGGCGTTTTCCTCCCCTTCCCTTTCAACAAAACCGGCCAGAACTGCGGAGAGGTGGAGGCGATGTCCAAGAGCTGCCCCTCTGCAGCAGCTGCGCTCCGGACGCCCCCGGGCAGCGCCAGCCGCGAAAGCCCCGCCGCTCTGCGGGTACAGGAAGCCCCCGCCGGGCCGCCCGCCGCGGGGCGCGGGAGGAAGCCGCCGCCTCCCGCCCGGGCGCTGGCCAATGGGCGGCGGGCGGAGGGGGGCGGGCGAGGCGGCGGCGGCGGCCCAGGCCCCGGCGGGCCCGCGTGTGACGCAGTTCGGTAACCGGCCCGCCCGCGCCGGCACGGCCCCTCCTGCCCCGCCGAGGGAGAGGACAGCGGGGCGCGGCGCAGCCTCGGCCGCCCCGGGTGACCTCCGGGCGCTCCCGCCGCGGCCGGCCGGGACGGCGGCTCCTCCCGCGGGAGGAGAGGGAAAACGCGGGGTCACGGCGGCGGAGAAGGCGCCGAACGAGACCGGACACGCCAGGGCGTGGCTCCGGGGGAGCGCACGGGAAGAGAGCGCGCGCCCAGCGCGGGAGGGGGAGGTGAGGGGGCAGCAGTGTTACCCGAGCGGCCAAAAAGTAATTTAAAAAAAAAAAAAAAAAAAAAGAAAGAAAGAAAGAAAAAGAAACAACCACCCACCCACCCACAGTAACTACAGCACAGGACTCGGCGGTTATTGAAACTTTGTGTAAACTCCGAACACCGCACCCCGGGGGACAAGAGCGAGAGCCGAGCCCGGGCAGCACAAGAAATAAATAAAAACTATGAAAAAAGGGAGCCGAGCGCCTTCACCCCCTGTTCTCCGGGGTGAGGAGGGGGAAAAAAAAAAAAAAAAAAAGGAAAAAAAATTGAGGTCCGTCGGTCCCGGACGGGATGGAGGCAGGGGCCGGGAGGAGAGCGGGGCGGGCACCCGCAGCCAGGCACCAGGGATGCGCTCGGGCGGGCAGGGAGAGGGGAATACCCGAAAAACAGGGCCGCCCAGCCCAGCCATCGGCTGCCGCTCACTCCTCGCTGCCCTGTCTCTCCACGTCCCTCACCACCGCCACAGCTGTGTATATATATATATATAATTTTTTAATCCGTGTAGAGAAAATAAACGCCCAGAAAAGTAGAAACACCAGGAAAGCTCTCGCTTCCTACCTGGGCAGAGTTCAGCTCAGTTCAGTACGTGCCGAGGAGGAGGGGGCAGAGGAGCACTATCTAAAACAAAAGTGGCGCCAAAACCCCCCAGTAAGAAGCATTCTTCTTCCTCCTCCTCCCCCCTCCTCCCCCACTAGGGCCGGCCAGAGCCCAGCGGGGTTCCTGCAACACGCGGCTCCCGGCATCGGGCGTCCCCGGCGCAAGTTGGCAAGCGCCCTTTCTTTACAAAAAAAAAAAAAAAAAAAAAAAAAAAAGCCGAACGGAAACTGCCACAACTCTTCCTCTTAGCGGGCAGCCGCCGAAAAGCTCGCCCAAAGTCACTCGGAGGGGAAAACTGGAAAACTCGCCCCACAAAGGCCTTCCCCGAGCTTGAGAGGGGGGGTCGCCAGCTCTTTTCGAGGAGGCAGCGAAGGTGGGGGGGGGAGGCGGAGGTCAGTCCCCACGTCCTCACTTGGGCTGAGGGAACTCGCCCTCGCCAGCCCAGCCACTCGGGAAGAGGCGGCCGGAGTTGCCCCAGCTCGGCCGAGCCGAGGAAAAGAGAGGGACGAGACAAGCCCCGATCCCTCGGCACTTCCCTCGGCGGGGAACCCGCCGGGAGCGGGCTGGCAGGAAGAGCTCAGCTGCTGGGCGGCGGGAAGGAGGGGGGAGCGCTGTCAGGGGTGGGAGTCCCCTCTCCCCGGCCTCCTCCGACACCGCCCCGGGGCACCGGCAGCCGCCCCACCATTTTCTCCTGCGCGCCGCGCGGCCCAGCGTTCTCCCCCCCCCCCCCCCCGCCCGAGCGCGGCCCGCTCCGTCCGCAGCGGCTCCGACCCCCCCTTCCCCTCCCTCCCCACTCCCCGAGCGGCCCGGCCCGGCTTGCCCACACACACACACAATGCCCGAGTCCTCCATCTTGCCAGCAGCCCCTGCTCGGCTCGGGAGAAGGGGGGAGGAGGAGGAGGAGGAGAAGGTGGTTCTCCATTTTAGCTCGCCGAGCTCTGGGCCCAGCCTGCCCGCCGCCGGCTCCGGGGAGGAGGAACGGGGCTCCGGGCGGGCAGCGGGGGCCACTTTCGGCGCCCTCTCGCTCTCTCACTCGCGCTCCCGCTCGCGTCCCCCCTCCCCGCCGAGGCGCGCTGGGAAAGGGGGGGGTGGGGAAGCGGGGGGCTGGAGTGTTTTCGCGGCTCGGCCCCGCCGTCCTCCATCTTGGCTGCGCGGAGTCCCTGTGGCCAGCCGGCCTAGCGCCCCGCGCCGTCCTCGCAGGCCCGGGGACGGCGGGCCCCGTCCCAGCCTCTCTCCGCAACCACGCACCGCGATCCCGAGTCCCCCCTTACAAACTTCCAGAAGCTTCGCCGCCATTTTCTAACTTACCTTGCCCAGTGTCGGCGTAGGCAGCGAGGAGGCCCAGGCTCGTAGCTCCGCTCCTATATCCCCGGCTCCGGCTAGCCGGTTGCGCGCCCGACTCGGCCCGGCCCAGAGACTTGGCGGCGGAGGGGGGGGGTTCGGGGAGGGCAGGGGCGCGGGCAGGTTATTTAATTTGGCGGCGGCGCTGGGGATTGTTTGGGGTGTTCGCTGCTCGGCGGCTGGCGAGCGAATGGAGGGCGCAGGCGCCACCTGGCGGCCACCGAGCGAGGCCGGCTCTCCTGGGCGTGGGGCGACACCTGCCGGCCGCCGGCGGCAAAGCCGCGCCGAGCGGGGTAAACAAGGTGCCGCGCATGCGCGCGGCGCCTGGCAGTCCCGTCCCCGTCCCCGTCCCCGTCCCCCCCCCCCCGCGGTTGGCGATGGCGGCGGCTCGGCCGTGGCGGGGGAGGGAAACGCGGGGCTTGGCTGAGGCGGCCGGAGCGGGGCCGGGGCCGGATAAGGGGGAGCGGGGCTGGCCGAGGACGGCAGCCTCTCAAGCACTGCGGGCCCGGCCTCCTCCGTGCGCGGCGGCGGCCCAGCCGCTGGCTCCATTCTCGGGGCAGGATCGGGTAACCGAGGGACGGGGACGGCCTAAAAAGGAGAGCTTCGGCTCGGGGCTGCCGCGGCCGGCCCCCGCGGGCACACGCAAACCCGGGGCCTGCTGTCCTTCCCCCCCCTGCAGCCTAAGAAATCGGAAAATAATAGTTCAGCAGAGGCAAAGTTCAGGTTTTTCCAGAAATAATCCATTGACCGCTTGCAGTTTTTCCTCGCTAACCGGTGCCGGGGCGCGCAGAGGAGGCGGGAGAGGCGAGCGGCCTGCGCCGTGGGGCTGCTGGCTCCTTGCCCCTGCCAAGCCACCGCTGCCTTCTCGGAGCCCGGGCGCATCTTCGTTCGTTCTGCCATCACGAACCGGTGGTTCTGATTATAAATGGACAGTTGCCGACACGGATGCAGGGTGCCCGATCAGCAGAACTCCAAGCTCGCACGGCGGTGCAAACAGAAGCAACGTTTGCTGGTGCTGATGGTATCGCTTGTGCTTCGGAGCCTTCTCCTGAAACGTTTTCTGCTTCTGCCCATCACTAAGTGCGCTCCCAGTTTAAACTGGCGTTTGCTCCTAGGCTCTGAGTGCGATTCTTGCTTTCTCCCTGCATGAAGGTTCATGTGAACCTGAAATGATCACATATAAGCCGTATTGAATACTTAAAGTAACCAGATATAAAATTTGTGATGTTTATTTTTCTAAACACACAATTCAGTAGTTCCTACTACGTTTTTTTCTCCTCTGTATTGTGTAATGCTAAGCACGTTACTCATGCTGAATAGTTGCATGTAAGCTTATAGTTAGATTAGTCAGCACAAGAATAGTTTTGTTCTGGTAATTGGTCTGTAATCATCCTCTTGTGTTTATCTAGTTTTAATTTTGAGGAGAGGGTTAGCATAACTAAGCAGGCACTAAGCTGAGTTGCTCTGCCCACCTGCCTAACAAAGGCAGGACACTTAAGAGAAGAGTATCCATCAGTTCCAGTCTTTTCAAAACTCAGATGAGGCATCGCAGAGCAAATGACAGTTTTAATGGAAGCTGTGATCAGATGAGGAGTGTTTAAAATAATAATAAGAACAAAACCCTTAGTGTAATATGAATTGATGTCACCTAGCAATTCTAGATAGAATCTGTCAGTTGATACATGAGACAGACTTACAAAAATAAATTATGTTCTATAGCTTGAATTCGTGTTTCAGAATGTTTTTTCACCTCGTGTCAAGGTTGGGAAAAAAAAATAAGAAAATTAGGAGAAAGATTCCCTTTTTGGGAACACTTTAAAATAGTATCCTGATTGCTTAGTCATAAAGCTGTGTTCAATGCTTCAGTTACAGCTACAGGTACTGATCTTTAATGTGAATCTGTTAATGGCTGGCTGGAAATTGTAGAAAAATCGTGGATAAAAAAAATAATCTGTTAAAAACAAAGCAAACAAACAAACAACAACAAAAAAACCCCAAAACACTAAATCTCAAGTAAGTTTTAAACTTGCCCGTGCTATATATGGTTCTTAACTTACACGTAGAAATAGACGGAAAGGAACTGGATCCGTTTGCGCCTTCCCTGTACAAAGTCAACTTCTGACAGCTGCCAGATGGACAACTTTTCCATGAAAATAAACTACGCACTTCCAAAACTAACACTTTGCCTGCACATAGAGTTCCAGTAATATATCCTCTGCCTGAGAAACACTAGGGCTACTCATATTGCAACTCAAATGCTAAATTTTGTAAGATTATAGCAGTCTGCTGTGAGAGCAGGCAGAAGCACAACACTGAAGTAGCTCCAGCGTCAGCTGTGCATAAAATCCCCGTATTCGCATGCACATCAGATATTTGGTCCATTCCTAAAACCCTGTAGCTCACACTGGACCTCTCAGGTGAGATTGTTTAGGTAAATGTGCTTAACAGAAGAAAACGTGGCATAGTTTTTAGGGTGTGCTTTTGAAGGAATGACTGTGCAAGTGCTGACAATACCATGAGTTCAGTCCCTTTCCACAGCTGACTCAGACCTTGGAAGCCCAGATTCATAACACTTCTGAGTGTCCTGACTCACATGACAGAATTTGCTTTTTTAAACTTGTGACAACAAAACATGGAAACACTCTGGAGAGCAGACTCCAGGTGCAGCGGCACGTTACGATCCGTTGGTCACAGAGCCTGCCTAAGAGGATTTTGCACTCTCCAGTTCATTTCCTCCCTCCCAGTTGTTCCATTCAGCTGTTCGCCTGGCTGCTCTCTGAGCAGAACTGTTGCTTTATGTGAGAAGGGGAAGGGCCATTTGTTTTCTAAAGGGACTGGTTTCATTTTTTTTTCCCTCAAACTAGATCATTTCTCGGATGCTATTTAGAGTACAACTACGTAAGCAATTCAGCCAGCACATCTGAAGGTGCAGTGCGCTCCTATGGAGGCCGGGTCTGCTCTGCTCCAGTGACCAGAAGATAGGAATTTCTTAAGCCAGCTGTGTCTTGGGAGGATTCCTAACACAACACCACACTTGGATCCTGCAAATAACCGTCATAAATCAGTTTATACAGCACACATCTAAGGCGCAAACACAACAATCAAAGGGTTTGCAGGAATGTAGGGGGCAGAAAAGTGGAACAAGTTCTTAACCATTCTATTTGTTCTCTTTATGGGGGACAAAACTGGATCTCTGAAGAGCCTAACTTCTGCATTTTCCCCATGAAACTGATTGTGCTTCTGGGACTGAGCCTTCCGGTGGGGACAACAGGGAAGACGAGATGAAAAGCAGTTACTCTGCTAGCGCACCACTTCTTTCTAAGCTAACAGTTCCAGAATGGGCTTCTACCATCTGTTCAGACTTTGTGAAGGAATGAAAGAGCATCCTGAAGTTTCTGTATCGTTTTAGCACTCTGGCATCCTTTCCAATGAAAACACAATGAAAAAAAAAAAAAAACAAAAAGGGAAAAAAGTGTTATCCAAGCATGATAAGGAAATACAGATATTTTAAATTCTGACCTTCCTAGAGGGGATTTGTATCTGATAGAAAAGAAGTTCTGAGGAAAACTATAGGAGAAAGTATTCTACAGGATTGTGTCACCTTTCTCATAACAGCTACTCTTTAAAAGCCTCGAAGTCCACCATTTCTGATCTTGAGCCCAATTCAGAGAGGATTTAACAAAGGCTTTGCAACAGGGACTTTTACTACACCTGATCCAAAGAGAGCTCTTCATCAGTCGCCCAATTAAGAAACCGAGCAAGGAGAGGGTAGATACCAATCCCATGTTGGAATTAATGGCCAGAGGTTCACCACTAGAGAAGACCAGAAGAAACTCTAGCTGCCAGATGGCTGATTCATTCTTCCAGGCAGGAGATTCATGCTCATGCTGCTTCCTTTTCTTTGAGAGCAGCGGAATAGGAACCCCCTCTGCAATTCCGTTTCCTCTTTTCTATTTAAAAACAAAAAAAAAAAAAACCCACACAGCACAGTCCTTTACCATTCCTTTTATTTTTTAAATGGATTTACTTAAAAGAATTGGAAAACAAACCAGACATTCTATACTGGATACATTCCAAGGTGACATGGTAACCTTGATGAGGTATTAAATAAGACACAGCCATATTTTTATTTGTTTAGTTGGATACAGAGAGGAAAAGGAGTCTTCCCAGTCAGATTTTGTTTCCCAGATTTCTGAAACTGGCTTAGTTACTCTAGGGAAATCTGCTCTAAATCCTTTTGGAGATGAGCTATTACATAAGAAACAAAAATAAAGACCAAAAAATGGGTTACTTCCCCCTAATTTGGAGAAGAGAGATTGTACATCAGTAGCTCCTTAGGCCTTTCCCTGTCCTGTGAATAATTTCTTTCTTTTGCAATTTACCTAAGTCTCCTAGTATGCCCCTATTTCTCCCCAGGTCTTCCCAGAACACCTCACTCAAGTCCAAATTGCCTTTAATTCAGTGAGTTTCTGCCTGCCGAGCTCTCAGACCTGTAAAGCAGCATTGAATCAGTTTGTCCCATATGACTGAAAAGGAAGGAAGTCTTAACTCCCCTTCTTTATCAGCTCTAGAAATGAGAAGAACCCCAGGAAGTCGCAAATGCCTTCCTGCTAATTGCGTTATTAGCAGCTTTATTCAGTCATCTGTGCCACTTGTTACCCAAAGCCCCACGCTCATTCTGCTGTTTGACGTGGGGTTCTCTTGCTATGTCTCATTCTTTGAGATAAAAATCCCTTAGCCATGCTTTAAAGTTTTCTTCACCAAACTGTGTGAAGGCCACGTCAGCTACTGGTAGGAAATAACGAAGAGCCCTTCTCCTAGCTCCAGTCGAGAGGAGTTGTTTCACTTGAGGCATCACCTCACCTAATGTACGGGAAGGAGTAAGCGTTACCATTCAGGCCACCTCTCTTGGAGCCAGGACACGACCTGCTCCAGTTTCCAGACACAGGGAGCTTTTGGGAGATACAACCAAGACATTCTTGTGTCCTGTAGCTAAGTCCAGATCATGAGTCAAGGACCATTTTATGAGTCGGGCCACACGACGACATCAGGGACAAAGTCTGTGGAAGAAGCACAGGAAACAGAAACCTGTTTCAAATTGGGTAAGGTGGATAAGCGGCAGGGCACGGTTAAAGGCAGGAAACAACAGATGGTACAATAGAAAGGGGCTGGGGTGAGAAGCAGGCGAGAGCTGAAATAAGGTCAACCAGGCCAAGCAGCAGCAACTAGCACTGAGCAGGGGAAGCAGCGTTAGCTAAGTGACAACTGAAAAACAAACAGTGAAACTCCATCATACTCTCCATGTGCAGGGCAGCTCATCCGTCAGGAACAGAAAGCAGTTCTCAGCAGGCCAGATTTCCTGGGGCCTCCAGCCCCACCAAGGCTGACATGGAGCCAGGGAGCTGCCTGAAAAGGGGAGGAAGGAGGCTGGCTTGTGGTTAGACGAGCTGAGAGTGGAACTGGGACAGAAGTGCATTATTCAGCTCAACCTTTGCCCAAGATCATAGAGTAAAACAATTTTAAATAATAAAGTCAAATACATTTAAGTTTAAGCTTTGAAGAAAATCCTCCGTCAAATGAATGAGACAGCTCTTTTCTGTATTTGCAGGCAAGCACCAGGTTTGGATGATGACAGTGGATTCGTTTGTCTTGGTCTGTTCCCCACAAACTACCGAGGCCAGAACATAGAGGGTTAAAGTGGGAGTGTATGCAATGGGCGTTGTTACTTACAGGACAGATGAGGTCAAGGAACAGATTACTCTTTCAGATAATAAGCTTGTATGGTTTTCTGGGGCTGACCTACCAGATTCCCAAGATCCTATATATATCCCTAACACAATTTCCTTTGGTTTAGGTTTCATCATCAACCATCTTCAAGGTTTCTTTCAGACAGTGCTTCTCAGAAGTTCCCTCTCCTTCCAGTCATGTCTGGGGCTCAAGGCCATTCTTGGTGCCTCGGCTCTGACACAGTGGGAGGTGGAAGCAAAGCAAAGTGTGATCTTGTCATTAGCTGTGATTTAGTTGTTTTTTTTTTTAAGTGGCATAATGCATGACAAGTAGCAAGGAATACAACAGTTTATGACATCTTGGTGGCTTGCACAGATGTTCAAAACCGTTAAGATAAAAATACTTCTTTTACACCGTAACTTCCTTTAGCATGATTCTACAAGTCCTGCAAAGCCTCAGTGCCAGCAGCTGTCACCAAAGTGTTTCCCCTCCATGGCAAAGGGCACTCCTGGGATGCTCACTGTAAGCGCCAAGGACAGCGATTCCCAACCCCGCTCCCCCCGGGGCATACCCTTACCTCTGTTCTCTATACTGGTTCCAGCTCAGCAGAGGTGAAGCTTCCAGCCTGGAACATGGATCTTCCTTACAGAAACGTGCAATTGCCAATTAAGCCTTTACAGAGCAACTTTACTGGAGGGCTTAATTGTGATGCAGAGATAGGAGGCAAATTAGTGTTAATTTTGGTACATTCTATTTTGCAAAACACCAAAAGAGACATTTGAAGCAACCATTATTTTTCCAGTGGCTTGTACCCTACCGACAGAGTTCCCGTACTGACTCCACTAACATCGCACGGGCTGGTTATGCAGGAAAGAGACGTAAAGTCAATCTAGGCTGAGAAGCCTATCTGTTACACAAGAGTTAAGAGGAAGAGACGGCTGTAGCTTGACATTTACTTTTGAAAAGCTTGTATTGAGAAGATTGACTCTTTGGCTTAAGTGATGACTCTCATCATAGTGTGCAAAACTAAGTAACGTAAGAGAAGTTGCGTCAAGAGTTTTACAGCAAGATCCGACTTCACAAGATCAAAAAGACATAACATGAATAAATTTAAATGCTCGCTGTCCTGGTAATTTCTGGAAGTTAGATTAATTCATTCTCCAAAACTTGTAGGTGACCATATGCTTTTCTACTAAACTTAGCTTTTCAGCAATTTTTG
The DNA here is from genome assembly GCF_036417535.1 of Chlamydotis macqueenii. Classification (NCBI taxonomy): domain Eukaryota; kingdom Metazoa; phylum Chordata; class Aves; order Otidiformes; family Otididae; genus Chlamydotis; species Chlamydotis macqueenii. The sequence goes on from NC_141566.1 coordinate 6,043,191, forward strand.
TAACGATTCTCCTAGATGTTTTCATAGTGGGAGCCTGCAAATGGGTTTTTCATTTTTTTTTATAGTAAACGCCATTTTTCAATTTACAGCAAAACCATAATTCAAGTATCTCTCCAGTACATTTCCAGCAAGTCTAACTCACCAAGCATTTTATCTCAGCCATCATCAATAGCTGTCTAGGCTATAAAATTGTAAATTTATAATTACCCAAAGGCAACTAAGTAGTTTTTCACCTACCTTGAAATATGACATACTCACAATATAATTAAGACAATTTTTTTCCCCCAGATTTTCCTTGGGGTTTTGTTTATCCAAGCAATTTATAACTGAAGATCTATTGTCTTCTTTCCCGTCCTAGGAAAAAGCAAGTTCTTTTGCTAAGTTGGTCACAGAGCCGCATTCCCTGAATTAATGCTCCTAGTTTTACTGTAACATTGATGTCACTATTGCTTAATAGGAACTCCCAATTAAGAAAAAATTAAAGATAAAATCTGAAATTCAGCAAAGTTTCTTCATTATCACAGGTCATTCGCCTCCTCACAGAAAGCCACATTCTAATTACAGCCCGCTAATTGCTGTACAGCAGCATCAGTACATCTCTTGAAGCAACGTGACACAGTGGCATTCAGAAAGACGGCAAGATACTGTCAACGACGTGAATCAGGGCAAAGGTATGGCAGGGTCACGTGGGAGGAAGGATTTTCTTGATCAAATTTCTAAGGTACTCAGTAAAACTTGTGCATGTAAAACCCATCAAAAAATAGTAAGAGGGAGAGTATTCACTCATACTTCAGTTCCATGAGGAATGAAGGTGACCTTGCTAGACTGGCTCTTCCCATTTGATGGTAGAGAGAAGATGACCATCACCTTCATAAAGCAGGTTCATCAGCCAAGGCCAATGCAGCTGTTCTGCACAAAACAGGCAACGAAAAGCCTTGGGGCAGGAGTGGAAGTGCTTCTCTAGCCTGCTCTTTGACACCTAGCTTTCTTACTGATAGTCGATCGTGCACAAAATAACTCCAGACCACATTATTAAAAACCCTTGTAAATCTCCCACATATCTAGAGCAGCAAATAGTTCTGCCCTTGCAAGGAACGTGGAAGCAAGAAAGATTTTCCATAGAAGCTACTAGAAGAAAGTTACTGAATACTGATAACCGGAATACATTCCATAGCTCTTCTTTCCAGGTAACTCTTTTATAGAAATCAACTCCCGAGGCATCTTTGTCCTGCTGCTAACCTCCTTTTCAAAGCACCTGTGCTGCTTCTACTCCCTGTACTTGCATCCTTCATTTCTGTATCTTCAAACACTCAGCCCAGTATCAGTGTCCATGGAATTTCTTGTTTCTTTAAGATACTGAAAATCAAAGTAATTGGAAAAAAATTTTCCTAATTCAAGCTGCCAAAATTTGATGAGTATGCTAATTATTTTCTCACATTTAGTCTGAATAGAACTCTGATTATAGTTTTTTAGGTTTTTAAAAAACCTAAAACTACAGAGCAGTTATTTTGTCATCTCGCTAACAGGCTTTTAACCCTTTAATGTTCCTAAGTGATTAAAATTTGAATTGCTATTATAGCTATATCTTTTATAACATTTATATAAAAAAAATTAAAATAAGAGATACAGTATACCTCTTTAAAGTCACCAAGCTTTGACACGAAGCATTCGTGCCATTTGCTTGCATGTTATCTGGACAATGTGTTTGCTCTCCATTTCAGGTTAGAAGGTACTATTTGTGACTTCAAGGCTTTTCTCAGACACTTCACATACTATACTTACATCCAAAATGATCTCCTTACGAGGATTTAATTTTGTAACAGTTCTAAGTAAAATTTGGTCAATCTCTGTTGAGCCACATGCCCAGTTCTGCAGCCTGAGAGTTGGATCCAGCTCATCCAGTCTCTCTCACATGACTTAGGTCAAGGTTAGGTAACAAACCATCTGCTTAAGCAAGTCAGCACAGCACGGTTCACAACGCTAACTAAACAAGCTATTTCAGGTGAGATACACCAGCTCATAGGCAAACACACTCCCCCTTTAATTTCCCTTGAAAAGTACAGAAAACCCTCCCTGTAAGTGAAAACGGCAGCTAGAAACAAGCCTGTCAGAACTGTCAGTCCGTATCTGTCCTGAAAAATCCCCACACGCATGAGTTACCTGAAAGACTAAACTCTTCACAAAGGCACAAAAAGGCAAAATAAGAACCTTTCTGTGATGAATTCTTTACGAATTTCTAGTCATCCTGTATGCCTAAGAACCAAATTCTGATTTATTTTTTAAAAACTGCAAAATTAACATATTTTAATTGTATAAGTAATGAACTTTAAATTTACACAAACAATAGATTTTATTTCCTCTCCAATTAAAATATATTTGTTATCCTTAATAAACATTCAGGTTAAATTCGTAACAGTTGTATTACAAATGAAAAAACCAACAGAAAGCAACCTTTTGTTACAATTTTTTTTTTTTTTTTGTATATCAGAATCAAATATGCTGATCAAGGAACAACACTTTATTTTAAATATTCATAACATAACACCAGCATATAATCACAGCACATATTTAAAAAAATAGAAAAAGTAGACATTAGATTTCTGTGTACTGGATTTAAAACCTTTATCACGTGAAAAACTATATTCTGTATATTCTAAATATATTAGTGCATAGGACTCAAAGATAAAAATATATACAGAGAACACACTAGTAGCTCCACAAAATAAGGAAGTCACATAATTAAGCAGAGTGATTGTAAACCAGCTGTACTTCAATACAAAGCTATGATACTTTTTTAATTGGAGAACTGAGGATCAGTCCAGTAAGAAATAGTTTATTTAAGGCGACTCTCACTAGAATAGTTCTTAATTTTTTAATTTAATGCTGCAAACTGACAAGAACAAAAATGAAAGATTTCCAACATTACTGGTGAATTATTAAAAAAAAAAGTTAAAAATAAAGCATTTTAATGAAGATAGAGTTTAATCTTCTTCATGAAAAAATAAACAAACAAACAGAAGCACTGCAAAGCATTACCAGATAAAGGAGCTGGGATAACGCTAGATGTTAAAAAAAAAAAAAAAAAAACAAGGAAAAAAAAAATTAAACAATGAACAACTTTATGTGTAGGGTGGCAATTTTAACATGAGATCACTCCTTTAATGAAGGGCACAAGGTACATAAAATCTCCTTCATTTCTGTTGAGTTCTCTTTTTAAAGAATGAAATTAATGTACATTTTATATACAGAGGGATTTTTGTGAAAAATGGATGGCTAAAACCACCTTTACTGAAGGTGAAATCTTTCAGCAGCAGGTTTACACATATTCTCTGAATTATGTCACAACCAAAGTTACAGAAATAAGACATTTTCAATCTTACATAACTTTTCTGAGAAGCTAAAATCTCAGATATAATACACATGTGTATATACATAAAGACATGTATATATATTTAAATTGTTACTTATTTACAAATTTTATACAAGGTCTGACTCTTTATACAACTGTATTTGCATAAACTTCAGTGGTACAGAGTCCTACCGAAGTAAAGCAAAGAAATAATCACATAACTAAAGCTTTGCATTACTTAGACTTTCCCAAATCAGGTCAATGAATTGAAGTTACAGAATATATATATACTTGCCTTTCAACATTGTTTTTACAGACAAAAACTTCATTTAAGGAAAATAATTTTTTAAATGTTAAAATGTATGTAGTGCTTGGCAGCAGGAAAATCTAAATACTGCCATATGATTACATCCTGGAATTAACTTAATTTTTTACATCAGATTATACATTTAAATCAATAAAGCAGGAAATGTTTGCATCCACGGTGCTATATATTTCACTAATACATAAAAACTTCCTGTCTTTTCATAATGTTTGTACGACACAGAGGGCATTCATTAAGTGCTCCAGCACATTCCTTACAGGCAACTAGGTGACCACAGGGAATGAGGACGACTGATATGTCTTTAGCCATACAGATTTTACAAAGCTTTTCTTCCTGCAAGCGTCTTAACTTCTCTTCAGTACTGAGATCTAAGGAAAATAAACATATAAAAAAGAAGTTAAAATACTTACTACTATTGAATCTGTTTGTTTTGGTTTTTTTCCCTTTACACACAAGGACAAGGGGTTTTTTGGTATGATTTTAAGTCACACCTTTAAAGAGAAAAAAAAATTACAAGAGATAGTAAACCAAGCTGCAGCATGGAATCTTGGTTGGTTTGTTTGGTTTTTTTCCCCTTCTCTCATCTCATTACATTCCCAGGCCAATGCAAGAAGGGAATTTAGCTATCTATATTTGCAAGAGCCTGAAATATGTCTAGAATTTAGGATATGCATATTTCAATCAGGAACCATTCTTTTCACAGACTTCGCATTGACAACTTTCCCAAAAATTGTACAGAAGGTGAAAGAAAGGCTTGTTGGTACTGGTAAGATATTTTGGATTTTATTTTATTCCAGAGAGTTTCCCCAATGAAAAGAATGAGAATGTTATTGCCTTCCCTGCCTCCATTTTCAAAATGCACATACGTCAAAAGCTTTAAAATTTGTAATACAGAAAGAATCAATTTTGCATTGCACATTAGCTCTTTATTATTCCAGTATGCCCCATTTGAAAACGCAAACTTCAAAAGCCTTTCCCTCCCACTTGGGGAAAGGTCTGCACAGCCAACCACAAAAAATGATGCCTGTCTTCATTTTAAGTTCTTTCCCCCGCTAATGTCCATTAAAAATCTTATTAAAAAGAGTAGGCTGGTAAGATCTCTGCCTATCATGCCAACCAGATGGTCTCTTCCCTCCCTATGAATTCACTCATATGCTAGTGTTAAAATACAAGTCTCCTGACTTAGAAATGTTGGTTTCGGTCTGTTTGCAGAGCATATTACAATGGCTTTCTAAGCATAACTTGCGTGTCCCCGCATAGCTGGAACACAAATAATTGAAAAGAAACACCATCTAAAGTAGACTTTTTCATATTGGCCAAGAAGGAAAATGCTTATATCCCACGCAAAATTTTATACTGAAAAATAAATAACCCCCCACTAAGATTTTTTTCATTTTGAGCATACTGAATATTTGACAGTATGTTGCTGTGTCTATTTCATTTTGCCACCAGAGTCCCCACATCTATAGTTCTTCATGCTTTTATTTTTACATCTCATTGTCACAATAATTTTGGCTTTTTAGTTAGCATGTATAACCTTTCCCAGAAGCACGCTAGACTATTATTTCAATATTATACAATTTTGAGGTATTAATACTACTTTTTTGATAGATTATATTTATAAATGCTGCTACACTCAAATATTTTAACATGCGTTGTTCAGTTTTTTTTAATATAAAAAAAAAAGTATCTTGTCTTTTAAGTTACAATATTGTAACTTCACCTTATGTAAGGCTTGGATCAGAGGGCAGAATAAACAGATAACAGTAAGATATATTTCATAGACTAAAGAGCCAATATGAAAGTACACACAGAGGTTTTGTAATTGAATAAGCTCATCTAGCTCATCTTGCTAGGATTTCATTTGGTTCTTCCTTTGTATTTTCTTTTAAAGCACTTAATTCTGCTACCAGATCCCCAATATATGTGTGACCTTCTCCAGGCATCTCCAATCTCTTTTCCATAGTGTTCCTCATCTCAGACAAACTGAAACTCATGTCTATGGCACTTTATACCAATGGATTAGATAATCTCTTACAGAAAACAAGAAATAAACAAAAAAAAACCAGATAAACAAAAAAAAAAACGCCAGCAACAAAAAACCCCAGAAACAATTTAATAGGGATGAATCTGATTATCAGACAGTATTCACTGTAGTACTCTAAGACACATTTGCAAATATCTAGCCAAAGGAACTGTATTTCCAATTTAAGAATTTTGCTAGTTGTAAAAACTTATTTCCAGTTCCTCTATTACATGTAAGCGAGTGCTTTCTTCTTTACTTAACAAGATCGTTCAAAGAGCAAAAATTTTAACCTAGTTTTCACTCTCATAAATGAGCAGTGTGCGAGAGATTTCTAAAATAGGTTTTGCGTAACCACTCTTACTAGCAACTGCTATCCATTCCCTGGGCTGAAGCTGCCTGACTATCTTCCTCCTACCCCTTTAACTGTCTTGTCTTTCTATTGCTCGGTATTTGTGAAAAACATTGCAGGAATGCGTAATACTGAAACACATAACAAGCTATTTAAGCCTTCTCAGCTTCCTAGACCTTGCCATTTAACAGACCGACTCTTCCTGCCTCATGAAAAGCAATGACGATTGTTTCATTTCAGTATTCTTTAACATTCATCCCATAGCACTACTAATTCAATACTTGATGCGCACTTACCAGCTATAAAAACAAGGCTGCACCCTATACATACTCATTTCTTGTTTTACAATCTTTACAATATTTATCCAACCATGATTAGATTTCCCCTAAGAGAAATAAAATTCATTCTGCAGTTGTTTAGAAGCAATGAAACAATGGAAGAGTATCATCCAACAATTTGCCTGTCATGCTTTATTTAAAAATGTAATATGGTTATTTTTAAAATTACTCATTTCCTTTACTATACATGCTAATGTGGATATTTCAAAATCAGGTGTGTGGGGGGGGATGGTGTTTATTTTGGGTATTTTCTAAATAGATACCTTTAGGAAGTATTGTCTCTTCAGCATCTTCTGTCTAAAAGTGAAATATAAACAGACACAATTACAATTCTATAGAAGGTAGATTGAAACCTATACAGTTAGAAGACAGAAAACAGCAATTTTATTGACTAAAACTATTAAATCAGATCTGTACAATGGCAAAGGGATCAGTGGTTTGCTATGCCTTTGATATTGTTCTAAATTTTCATTTTAACTCATCTTTGCTGTAATCATATGTACACGATTCTTAGTCTATCAAAGAATTCTGAAATAACATCAGTTTTAATTTTTAGTGACTGCATGCAAGTTTAACAATGCTTTACCAATAAGAAGGGAAAAATTATTTATTACACTTGAATAAGGAAATTATTCATTGTAAACCTTAGGTTCCCAGGAAATTAAAAAAATAGCACTTGTTCAGTACCATTGGGTACAACATATACAAGGTATGCTACCAGTGACCCACAGCCCAACTAAGGAGAACTGTGAGATCTATAAACCCTGAATGACAGAACCAAAACATACTTCCACGTCTTTCGCTTTCTGCCAATTAAAACAGCAGCAGGAGGATTAAGTTATATGCAGATAATGATAAGAGTAACTTCATATGAAAATTATGTTAAGACTTCTATTTTAACAAAATGATATTTGATTAATAAGCAAGACACTTACTGTTGAATCCCGACATCCATCTCTTAAGTGAACATTATTTATAAATTCTAGCCCCTTTTCCTTTCTCACAAATCCGCACCTACAAATGAAAATATTCAGTTATAATAAAACTGCACAAGCAATAAACAAAAATTGATTACAGGACTTTGGAAAGCTTTGATACATTTCCTACATCATACAAAATGCTTGCTTTTGAAATCTCTAAATGTTTAGTCAACATCAGTAATGTCATTTAAACATTTCTAAAAACAACTTAATCACTTCAGCAGTACTTATCTTTTTCACATTTTTTCATGAAACGAAAAGCTAAGAGTTGTTGGACATGACAGGTTTATAAAAGTAAAGACTCCAATGAAAAACAAACATTATGTTAAAACGTTGGTTCTTTTAGTCTTTTGCAATCAAAGAAAAGCAGTCATTGGTCAGACAAGTGCCTTACATGCTTGCTTTCACTATTTTCCAACCAGTCCTAGACACTGGGCAGAGCTCTTCCCTACCAGAAGATTTAGGGAATGCCATAACTCCTCGACAGTAGTTCTCTAGCTTCAGCAGTTATTTCACCTTCACGGTGTCCTGTTCATGGACATAGATAGCACGCTGTGAGACTGACACACTGCCACTGAAGTTGATGTGCAAACAAAAACTCCATATAAGACAGTTAATGATCTGAGAGCAAGTAATCAAATCTAACATAATGTAAGCAAACTAAAACCAAATCAAACACATATAAGGAGAAGTTAAATGTAGCAAGAAAATGTTTATTAACTATTCATTGCACCAAGCCAAAAACTTGGAATGGCATCTCCTTCAAATGGCAGAGACTAATAATTAAAAGCTGCCTGTACCACTATTGAAAAAAGGATCAGCTAAAGCATAAATACTAACTTACAGCTTCCAGAGAGCCTTTCACCACAGAAAACAAATTTGGCAGCTAACACATAAAAGACACAGATTTTATCAATGTTATACAAGTAACTCAGTCTTTATACTTGGACAACTTTTATCCACCTGTAAGAAACAATGAGTCATATACTATTTGTCCTTTCCTCAAGACAGATTTTAGACAAAATTGGCAGTCTTTCTCAAAACTACTTCTGGGTCTGTAATCCTCAATCCTTTAAAATTATGCAGAAGTGTGTTTTGAACTCAATACTACTACTGACTTCTTCAGGTTTGTTTGCAGTGCAACAGAACTTTGGTAATTCTGTATCCCAACATAAGTTACAAACTTTGGCAAGTATGATGCCATTAAAGTACCAGTTAGAATGTAGCACTTGGATAATGAGGGGAAAAAAAAAACCAAACAGAGAGGTATTCACAAAACTTCACCATTCTGCTAGCTGAGACATCAGTTAGGTCCAGACACAGAAATCTTCTCTTCCCTTTAACAATTCCTATGAACAAGCTGACATACAAATAACACTGACCTAAAGGTATTCAGAAGGTACAATTTCAGGGCAACCTGTCAGACTGATCACTTCTTAATAAGTGGGTTGTGCCCTCAACCTCTTGAAATTTTGCTCTCTTTCCCATCCACCTTAGAAGTCGTCCCTCCTACTTCTCAAAGACAACATCAGGTTAATGTCCTCTTTTGAAGCTTCCAATATAACATTATAGCGTATGTTGATGATTATATGTATAATAACAGGAGTCCAGAAGGTAGAACAGATGGAACAAGAAAAATAAGAACCCCATGCAAAAAATTCCTTAAAATCCTTTCTATTTATTGTAAAGGAAAAAAAATAAACCATGGAGGATAACTGATATTCCTTTGATGCCTAGACGACAAAAATGAAGAAGAAGGAAGTGGAAGAAGGCAACTAAAAAAAAATTAATGTTAAGCCACAGTCAGCCTTCTGAAACCTTTATTAGTAAGCTCTGTCATTAAAACGTAGAATATTGTAAATAAGACTCAGACATAGAACAAGAAAACAGTAAGAAATACCTTACCCAGGAAACCATTTGGCATGTTGATCCCATGGGTCTTCATTTTCCTTCCATTCTTGCAATCTTCCACCACAGTGGAAACACACAACACGATCACCATTACCTGAGGAAACACAGAAGAATAAAGTTACATATTTCTAGTAGGCATAATAATAAGTTTTCAACTACAGTGTTACATTATTAAGGAAAAAAAAAATCTTTATTTTATTGAATAGCAATTATATCTAAAAAGAACTCCATTTTAAAGGAGGACATAATATATATGATTTGAAACAAATGTTCAGGAGAGACTTGTGACAGAATAAGAGTCCCATGAAATATTCTTGTATTTTATGTCAGCAAGTAATTATACAGATAAAAAGATAAAGCTAAAAATAATTTAGTATCAAATAGCTAATTCTACTCATAAATAAGCCATGAAGCAGTCTACCACAAAGAAGTAAGGATGTTTACATGCCGGTTTGGTCCTCCATTTCACTATGAAGATTAATGGGCTCTATACAGCAGTAGCATAACTGACCGAAGGGATGTTAGGAGAAATTACATTCTCTCTATTCTAGCCTACTGTAATCAAAGACTGTGCCAGAAACTGCTTAGATATTGTGTTTATTGAAATGAGAGGATTCATTTTGTTCTGAGGGGGTTGGGGAAATAATCTTTCTCAGGCTACAGGAAACAGAGTTTTCAAAGAAGTCACTTGAACAGCCACGTCATCTGCTAAGCTGGTGCCCATTTAGTGCACTTCCATAATACAGATCTCACTTGGCTGTGACAAGCTAGATACTTTTAGGAATCTCATAAAAATCAATAAAAAGAGTTCTACTGGGTACAAACATTTCCATATATCACCCATACAAGAATATATCAAAGGTTTTATTTATGGCCACAAGTGAAATAAATGCAATCAGACTTAAAAGTTCTTCTGAGAGCTACTAAAAGAGAAGTCAGTTAAGATGAAAGCAAGAAATTATCCCGGATAATCCCCTTTTCTTTGTGACCTAATAAGAGCAACACTTTACTCGTACAGCATCTCTCAGTGAAGAATTACGAAGAGCTTTAACGGCGCTGTGCAATTCAATCTAATCGGGAAACCAATGCACAAAGACACTGGACTCTTGCCCAAGTCATACATGAAATGTCTAAGAGTAAAAGGTCGTCCACTAGAGTCATGGTATTCATAAAGCTTTTACAGTGGGTAGTAATGGTATTTGCTCGTTCCCAGTGTCCAAATGCTATGATAATGCAAACACATGTTACCTAAACAAAATGGCACACAACCTGGATTTTCTCGGTCATAGGTTTCTCTACAGGCCACGAGCCCACTCCTTAGACCTAAGGAACGTATCTGGAGGACAGCACTTCATTTAAAAAAAAAAAAAAACAAACTTAAATAATTGTAATTGTGAAAGATGTATTATGAGGGTTTTAACAGACAAGGAAAACGCACTTGGATGTTTTACTGCTAAAAAATGAATTTGTGGCCACGTTTATACTTTGCCATTAAAAATACTTGTTATAATGTATAGAATTTTACACAAGAACTATGAAAAGTAGTTCAGAAAGTAAAGAAACTCTGGCAAATCATTCCATATTATAATTTTTAAATGCTTATTTTTTCATAACAAGACACTTAATCATATAAAATTTGACATTTTAAGGTCTGGCTTACCTATGCTATAGAACCCAGCTTCAGCAAGTTGCTCCTTGTCAACAGGATAGATCCAAGTTAAAAATGTTTGTAAACGTCTTTCATATTTTGCCATAGATGGATTCACTGGATGCTGTGCATTGTTCAGACCACTTCTACCAAGCTCAGCAAGAACAGATTCACTTGGAACATTTCCAACATCCCGGCCCAGGACAAAAAAGCATTTGGGAAAATGCCTCTTGTGTTCTGACCAAGCTCTGTCACTGGGTTCCCAGTTTTTCAATTTTCCACCGCAACAAAAACATGCCACTTGATCACCAACTCCTGTATAATAGAATCCAGCATTAGCTAATTCCTTTGGTGTCAGCTCGCTATTGAGGGGCCAGTTGTGAAAAGACTTCAATCTTGTCTCTTCGCCGCACATAGCTGGGTTTTTAGGATATAAATTATCTGACATATCCACAACCTGTCTAGTTCTCAGAAGGTAATCTGCCTCCACATCAGATGAGTCATCCAGAGTACCCGGGAAGACTGAATTGCTGGAACCATTTTCAGTTCTGTGCTGGCAGTTCTGGACAAAAGGGCGTATATTATTTTCCAGAAAAGCAGATTCAGTAATAAATTTGCAATTGGGGGAAAGCGTTTTGTGTCTCTCAACTGCAGAATCCCCAGGTGCCCATCCTTCAGTAATTGTATGGCAACTGAAGCACTTCACTTTGTCACCTTCTCCAGTATAAACAAAGCCAGCTCGTGCTAGTGCTGATGCTGAAACCGGACAGCCAAGAGGAAATGCAACAAAAGTTCCTAGTCGGCAGTGTTCCTGTGCCCATTCCCGGTCACGGTCAGTGTCTGAAGTGGCACAAGCTTCTGAGTTATATGGGCCATTAAACATCATCTCTTCGTAAGCAGGGTTCTACTTTCCGATTTCCTAAACAAAAAAAGATATGTTTTAATTTCACAGACAGGATATATCATACCCATATGCAAGCCTGGAAACTGGCTAAATTAGACTAGCCATCCTTTATGTACTAAAATAATGCCTCTGCCTCTTACCTCCCATCTCACCCTTTGCCTGTCTCCCCTGCCATGCAGAAACAAAGGAAAAAAATCCATCAAGAAAGGCAGGAAGATCATGAAGTTCTACAGGCCAATAAAAATTTACCTGGAAAATGCACAGGTTTATACATTTAGAGCTTCAAAAGCATGTTCTACTTCTTAGCAAACAAACATTGCAAGAATGAAATCAACATAATATTTAACAAAAGCTCTAGACAAAATTCTGCCAAAAGGCTTCCGAACTTGAAATACGTGGTTACTGAAATTAAAATACTGATGTAAGCCAGATCACATTTGCAAGATTTTACAGTCCGATCCTGAAACGCAACTTGCTTCATTTTTTCCATGTATGAAGGCCATGACCACTATGGCCGTTACAGATGGGCATCAACTGATAAAAACATCATCAAAAAGAAACACACCTTTGGGCTTGTGTTATATTGTGAAGACATACATCCCAGTTTTCCTTTTAGCAAAATATCTTGTGAAATAAAGATGTTTCACTGGGCCATTTTATCAGACGTGCTCTGCTTTTAAGATCAGTGTCTTGGACTACCTAGCACTAGTGTTCATGCCCAGCACGCTGCTTCCACTTTCCCATGCTGTGTCTACACTTTCTGTCAAAAGTACAACCAGTTCCTGCGCCTCTGCCATCACCTCAGCATTTCCTCCCTTCCCTCCCTGTAGGGCTGTTGCTCTCCTTACCACCTGTCCCACACTGCTAGTCCTGCCCTGTGCCCTTCTGCGCCAGAAGCACCCTAAGAGCACCCAGACAAGCCCCTTCTTTCACAAGGATGAAAGAAAGCAACTTGGTTCCCACAGGTCCTGTGCAAGAACCACGAAATCACACAGTCATCGCCTTCATCCCAAGATGGATGAAGGCAGAGCAGAGTAAAAATTAATCTCTTGTCCTGACAAGTGCAGTGATATTATTGACTTAGAAAGTCTTGGGTAAAACACAGGCCACTGCTGATAAAACATTGCAAACTTACTCCTTTATAAGTGTTAAATTAAATTATTATGAGACTGCCCAAATTGAGTTCTTGGAAAAAAAAAGCAACAATAATTCAGCAATTAGCAAAAAGAGATGCATATAAGCAATAACAGAATATGAATTTATTTGAACAAACGTCCTCTGTTTTCTATACGAATCCTGAAATGCATCTATTTCCAGTCCTCACCTTTATAAGGCAGGTCATCAGGCAAAAATTTAGCTTCCTCAACACCTGCATTCATATTGATTATACTTTCTGTAAGTATGCAGATCTTACAATAATAATAGTAATTGCCTATAAAATACCAGATGTTGCTTCTACAGGAAGGACAAAACCTTTTAAAGTTCAGAAGGGGGAGTGGAAAATTAAAATGACTACGCATTGCAGGATCACTGCATCCTTTGCCAAGATGACAAAGATAATTAGCTTACAAGAAGGCTGAGAAAACACGACATTACAAACGCAGCATGCTTGCTTCATGTAATCATGGATACAAGACTACTGAGCACGAGCTTTAATTCCTTCTGTAAGTCAGTTCGTGACTAATGTAATGACACCAGAAATTATACTGTGGCTTTCTGTTTTAGCTTAGCAAATTCAAAAATAGCTTCTGAGTAAATTACATCGACTGACCTACAAATCTGACCTATATGCTTGTTTTGACTTTGAAGGGCAAAAAAAGAAATTAAATCAGTTATTACATGTAGTAATACGAAAGCTGTCACAATGCATGTTTTTTAATATACAAGTGTATATTGAAACCAAAAGTTTAAAAGTTCATGCTTATTTCCTTTTAAAGTCTTATTTTAAATCCTCTAGGATACAAATATTGCATCTTAACTAAAGCCCAGATTCTTCAAATCATACTTATACTGCATGAGCAAGCCTGGGTCTTGCAGTAATTTTCTGGACTCTTTCACTAAAACTGTCCCCCTCTAATATCAGAAAATTTAAGAAACTTCAAAACATTTTTTTTCTTTTAGTAAATAAGCTAAAAATTCTGTACATTTTTATTGCATGCAATTGACAAACATCTACTTTTGAGATAATTTAATTCCAAAGACCTCACTTAAGCAAGCTTCATTTTCAGAGTGTTTATAAACATGTAATGTTCATTTGTATATTTTCTCCTCTTCTCCCAGAATAACTTCTCACCTTTAAAAATATGGGTTTCAGAACTCAAAGTATCACATAGACAGTATCTGTCATATATGACACTTCCCTAGTGGAAATAACAGCATGAGTTTTAAATTATTACTTAAATCAGTTTGTACTAGTTTTACTCCACTTACTCTGTTGATCTTAGTGCTTCCTGAAAAGATGTGTTGTCTACTTTAATGACACTAAGGAACTAAGAAGGAAACACTTGAGCAAAGACAGAAAGAGGGAAGGAAGAGGATCAAAGACTAAACTGAAATATTAGAAATCAGGATGGAGATGATATTCAATTAACTGAGATGTTCTTTTTCTTGATTACTTTTAATGAACTGTGAATGCTATGCAAAAATAAACTAACAGTGCTACCTAAAATTCAGTATCTGTATCACCCTCAACTGCAATGAAAATCATAGGATAATGCCTTTCAGCCAGATATAACAGCAGTATCTGAAACAGAAAAAAAAAAATCTCTCTATGTACAGTACTGGAAGTTCTAACAATTGAGGGAAAATGTAATTGGAGATAAGTATTAGGATAAAGCTAAAAAAAAAGCCCTATACATAATGTATTCATCACTTAGAACATTGAAATTAGCGGCTTTATTCTTTCAAACAGTTTTTTTCTACAGTGCTATGAATACTTCAATACTCCTTCTGTTAACATGGTGAATTAAAAAAATTATGTCCTCAACATAGCGATAACCAAAATATTTGCCACATTTGGATTCTCTGGAGGTAAGCAATCCATCTCAATCCTCACAGTCAAAACAGCGCGAGAAGCACATACCAGAAGAGCAGTCAGTACTGACAGAAGGTCCTATCACCACAGATCAATTCTTTAATACGAAGTAACTGTTCCAAATAATATCAATCACATTATTTAATCTTTATCTTTTGGAGCATAAATATTCAACCATCGTTCCAGAAGCCTCTCAAAACCACGTCTAAATACTGCAATGACAAAAACAGGACAAATCCCTCGCACATATCTGCTAGCTGTAACAACACTCCATCCCTTTCCTCATGACAGCCCCTCTAAACACAGCTGGTTTATATTTCAGTATAATTTTATCTTGAGAGAACAAGATGTTGACATATTTATTAAGCACTGAGGCAAACTATTTGCCTGTGTAAGTACTGATTTAAATACAACATTATTACTACTTTAAATGCAACATCAAGTTCAATTATTTATATTTCAACTGTTCAAAGTGTAAAATTAAAACTACCTTAGGAATAGTACTTCTACACAGGTATTTTACCAGTTGCCTTACTCCAGTTGGTTGGAGTAATGATGCAGAACAAAATTGTGCACCATAATGGCACTCAAACATTAAGCGCAGACAAAAAATAACTGAAGGTAAATTTTTGAATGGTTTATGGCAGAGAAACATAAATAAAAATCAGTCAATGAAGATGCATACACAAGACTTAACAATACATACCAGCAGCAAACTCAAGCTCAGAGAGTATACTTTATGTATATAGAAGTTAATTATGCCTTTCTGCATAGATTTAATTAATCACATCCGAATTAAAGTAGAAGGTCCAGAAATGTTAAAAGTTCATCTTCACTTATAAAACCCAGGATATTTTTTTTACTATTATTGAAGCATTAAATAGCTTCTTATATACGCAGTGAGTAAACAAAGCCTACTTTACCCTGAAAGGCTTCCAGAGGCTGAGCTAAGTTTAATCCTGCTTTTAAACATCTGAAGGTATTTGTCACAAGACACCTCCCACTTTCAAGCTAAAGTACTGGTTTATATAGTCTATTGATTACATTATTTAAGAAAAAATAAATACAAGAATTTATAACAAAAATCTTAACTTAGTCAAAATGCAGAACTGTATACTCTGGTTTTGCAAGCCAAACATATTCAATTCAGCTTTAAAAATATTAACAGGTATGACTTCATACAAAAATACATCATCATCTCATGATCTAGATCATGGAAAAGTATGGAACTCATTTTTCTCTGTCAAGTATATTTTATTAGACGCAATTATTTCCATCCTTAACCCTAAAGCAATTAGCATTATAAGGAGTTATTTTTACTTCTTCCCTCCAAGTCAGAAATCTACTCGCACAGCCTCACGTTCCTGACCAAAGCGTACATAAACATGGAGCTTCTACTGCCTGACATGCTGACTACAAGAGCAATGTTAGTATTTATTGTTGACTGAATTTTGAAATGTGAGAATAGTGCACCAAGTAAATATCAAACAGAACACACTCCACCAGCTGACGCACAGATTATGCACGTCACTTCACTGAATTTCACTTTGTGCCTGCTCAGCTGCAATTAGATCAAGGAAGGTACATGCTGCTAACTGAAAGCGCACACATAAAGATCAAAACCACAAGAAACACAGGATTTATTTAAACAGTGTTTACAAATCTTACCATACTTACATCTAAGGATCAATAGTCATTTTAAAAAAAATTCTGCTTAGAGATTTTTTTTTTAAAACTTTATTTTATAAACCGGGTATGTATCTACGCAATGCCTTTTGACTGAGTGCCAAAGCTTACATAAATCCATCAGCTCAGCTTCATTTGTCTGTTTTTCAAACAGGTTCTACTTAGTTTTCCATCAGGGTTTATCATCGTAAGTAGTCAGTCAGCTGCTCAAGGTTATAGTAGGCTATTAGATCCTCCTAATTCTTCACTCCAGTCACAAAGAGCTTCACACTCTCTCCATCTTAGAAATAAATATAACCAGGGCAATAGAAACATACCATTTTGAGAATTATTTTCATATTTTCTTCATGAAGAAGTTACATGGATATGGAATAGAACAATAAACAAGAAGAATAGATTCACGGCAGTGCTCTCAGTAGAGTGGGACAAATTTACATCTGCCAAGGGCAGAGAAAAAAAAATAAATTGGTTTTGTGAACTTGCAAGACAAATGTCTTCAGAAGAACTTTGGCTGTATGAAAAGGAAGGAGTAAATATCAGCCGCTATAGAAAAATCTGGCACACTGTAGCCCAAGTACCTGGTCCTACAGAGACGTCACAAGTCAAACATGAGACATAATCAATTAGAACCATTAACGAATGTATAAATAAGTGTTATTCAAAGTGGCCAAGGAAGAGAAAGGACTAAAGGTCTGGAGAAAACAATTTTAGCTCTACCACACCTTGATAAGTGTTTAGTGCAAAGCGAAGTGTGAAAGAGATGTTGGCATTTTTAACTTGGATACAGGAAAACCTATCTAAAGCAAAGATTTAATTCTGACAGCTGCTGCCACAGAAATGAATTGCCTACAGATGACAGTACCTAAAAATAAGGTAAAGGAGGACAAAGGGCAGGGGGAAACAACAAACAAAAAACACACAACCCAAAAAATAACAACAAAAACCACAAAAAAAAAATCCCAAAACCAACACAGAAAAAAAAAAAAAACATACCAAACCTCAAGCATACTCAGAAGGAGATGGGAAGAGAGGCTAAACATAAAAGTAGGGAAGAGGAGAGCCAACACCAAGAGTACAAGACTTCAAATAACCCCCCCACTAAGACAAAACAAAACTATATATATAAAAAAAAAAAAAAAAAAAGGAAGGAGCAATCCTGATGGTCTCAAATTTCCCTGGCAGTTCCAGTAAGATGGATATTTTATTCATAGCATAAGCATGGAATATAATGAAATGTTTTTCATCAAAGGCAGTGTACTCCTGCAAATCACATGGGTGTCTGGGTATGATTTAGCTACCGACCTGTAAGTACAAGGTTGCTTGAATTGTACCATTTAAGCTTATTGAGATTCTGTAAGTATTCTTTCAGGTAAATAACAGGGCAAGAATAATTTTTACATTTTTGGCTTTTCCCCTCAACACTTTGGAAAATCATCCTATTAGTTTTCTGTCACGTTCCCATATCTTCTACCAGTATCTTAATTTGCTTAATTATTCTACTGTTCCCCCTCTTATAAAAGGCTTCTTAACACAACCCACTGTGAAATTATAATTCAAATTCAGTACTACAACACTACTATATAGAAGGGAGGGGGAAAAATAAAGTTTTTGAAAGACTCTTTGTTTTTATATTATATATTTACATTTTAGACATACAATTCAAGTGATAAAATATACTTTTTATATAATTATGTTTTAACTTTAGAACATTTAATTCCTTAAAGCTGTATTGTTAACAGGGATTTGATTTAGCTTCAAGTTTTTCCTCAAGTAATTAAGACTAAACTTCCATAACTCTTCCCTCTAGTAGACAATAGCTTGGAAGTCGTATTTAATACAATCTGAAGCATACCTCCATCCATTAACGTCTACCAGTATGTTTTGGTAGTTATGCAGTCTATGCAGTTAGTAACAAAAGAAACAACAAATTATTCAGTCAATGGGGGTATATTAAGTAGAATAGCCAACAGTAAAAAATGCCCAGCAAAATCTGCAGTGCCCTGGGATGCATCTCCTTTCCTGAGCATGAGCTGTGCTCCAGCCTTTAGTATTACATCCTTTTACAAATAATTTAAACTTAAAATTGAAGAAAAAGATGGAAAAAGAGGGTGCCTTTCATCAAGGGGACATAACGATAACGGACTTCAGCTACAGCACCATGATTAATACCACAGCAAAACAGCTGGATCTCCTGGATTCTAAAGAAAGAAGTTGTAAAACCACACAAGTACAGAAAGTCCATCACCTGCCTCACCCAGTGGTGAGGCTGTTCACTTCCACCCAGGTAGCACTCCCAGCCACGCCAGCGCTGCTTAGTTCATTAGTCACATTCATTTAATTGCAGCCTGATGCAGAAGCAGCATCATACTTTCTGATATCACTGGCATGAATGTTTTGCCATTAAAGAATGAGGTGAACTTGTACATATATTTTTACCTATCTATATACGGACACACAACTCATTATCTTGTAAACTTGGAAATCTCTCTTGAATTATCCTCTATATTTTAAGTTTGTCAGGAAATTTGGGATGACTTGGGAATTAATTCTAATATCGCACCAAAAGTGAAATACGAAAGCTGTACCTCTTGAAAACATTCTGCTTGCCTTTCTATTTAATAAGAAACTCTCCAAAACATAGAAGAGGAAGGACAACAAACTGCAAGATACGTGCAGCTTCATTTTACATTTTATATTATAGGACTGACATTGAATTCAAGCTTTGCAGTACGCCTTCTTCAGTCTTAACATATTTTCAACCTTCACACAGAGCTACTTTTTTTTCACATTAAAAAATCTTGCTATTTCTGGAGCTTGACTTTCAGTAGTCATGTTCAGAATATTTTGGATTAGAACTCCGCAAGATAGACAACATGCTATGAAAAACAGAAAGCAGTAAAGGACTGTATGTGTTAAATTTTGAAACAAAAAAATGCAAAGCGTACTTACAGTAGTCTTTCCCTAAGAAATTAGTATCCAATCAGACCAAGTTGAGTAACAGATTATTCAAAGCAGATATTCCTTTCATCTCTATTTTCCACCAATCTTTAGGACAAATTTCAATGTTTACATTCCTGTTGGTAGAAAAAACAAAGGTTAAAAATTTTCCTTTACACATAATCTTTAGCATAGTTTACGAAGGCACAACTCCAAAACTATGATTAAAAAAAAAAAAAAAATTAAAATTCTATCCTTTGGCCAAGAAATCAAAATTAAAATATATTCTAAAGTTGAAAGAGTCTGAGGTCAAGGAAAGCCTGAAATTCAGATGTTCTACTGAAACTAGCAAAGGATAAAAGAATGGGAAGACTCTAGAAGATCCAAAGACGGCAAAACAAAATCCTGGAATTAAAAACTAGAGGGCAGCAAAAAGGAGAAAGACTCTAACAGTCTAACTTCAGCCTTCTCTTCTGTCTCATAAGAAATTCTGAATCTGATTATACACTGAATTTTTCTGAAACTCTTCAGCTCCCAGCAGCTGTCTTGCCTGCCCTGCGAGGATAGCAACAGATGTAGAAGCACTATCAGAGGTACACAGAGGCCTGAAACTAAACTGATCTTCACAAACTGAGACATGAACACACCTTTTGTTACTGTTCTGATAACAAACGCAAGTCTGCCTTGAATCAGTGGGAGCAGTCAAAAAAACCCACAGAAGCACGCAACAACCCTCCTCAGAATTCTTTCACTTTTGCTGCTGGTTACAAAAGGCAAGGTCAGAGGAGGTACAGAACAATCATTAACTTGTTCCTTTGCCTTCATGGTCAATACTGTAGGTGCCAAGTTTTCTACATAAAGAAGTAGCTGGGCGTTCTTTAAAAGGCCCCAAAGAAAACCGCAAAGCAATCAAGTAGATAGCAAAAGTAAGCACTTAAGAAAATGAAAAATATCCAAATAAAAGCTTAATCAACAAATCCATCACATGAGAACTTGCTTTCTTAGAGAGAATACTTCACTGTTATCTTCTGTTACATGGTGATTTTTTTCACAATAAACAAAAGAGCAGTTTCAGTTAATGTATATGCTACTACTCTTTTTTAAGCTATGAGATTTTAAAGAAGTATTTGTCAAAATAGTTTTTTTTTTTCCCCACTTGCTTTTCCTTCCAAACTGGTCTACTGGAAGATCTTGTCATTTCTAATGGTTCATTTAAGAAACAAAGTCTTCCTACCTAGCTATATGAAGTACTAAAATACAATGTAAGATTGTAGCAATGAAGGGATAATGAAAGTAGTTCTGCAAAAATACCTAAAAGAAGTTTCAAAACCAAATTTATACTTTTTAGCAGATGCAGATTAGTAACAGTTTAAAAGGGCAGAAATTACAAACACTAAAAATAGTTCTTACACCCAGTTATAAGGGTTCTCGCAGGAAGACAGGAGCATCAGAGAGACAGTAGTACAGAAACAGAAATACGCTAACTGTTAAAGAGAAATATATCAGCATGACTACACAGCCATTGTGCGAACGAGAACTGCTTGAACTGAAGTTTGAATATAGCTGAAAAAAAAAATATTATCCGAGTGAACTTTTTCCTGCAGACTACTTAATAAGTGCTGAATTCTTACTGTGGTAAACCTGAACAAAACTGCATTTTTATTAACAAGAACCAGAAAGGGCATTCTAGAAAGGGATAGGTCTATTAAAAAAAAAAGAAAAAAAAAGAAAAAAGAAAACAGAAAGAATGGGCAAGGGGAGACAAGACAATATTAAAAAATGTCAAAAGAAGCAAAAATGACCACAAAAGGGCGTATTAGCATAGCTAAGTCTTCTTATGTGAAGAAAACACAACATTATATGTTCTGCTCAAGTCGCTTGTGGACCTTCCAGCCGGCAGCCGGAGCGCGGCGCGCAGACCCGCCCGGAGGGGCTGCCGGCTGCCGGGCAGGGCTCGCGGGGGGACGGGGCGGGGACGGGGACCCCGCGGGGCAGGGCTCGGGGGGACTGGGTGGGGACAGGGTGGGGACGGGGACGCCGCGGGGCAGGCCCGGCCCGGCCCGGCAGCTCATGGCGAGGGGGCGCGCCCCGTTCCCATGGCAACGCCTCCCCCCGCCGGCGACCACCCCAGTCGCTACCGCCTAGGAGAAGCCAAGGGCAGCGGCGTCCCTGCCAGCCCTCGGGACCGCGGCACCATCTGCGTGAGAGGCGGGAGGGCCCCGAACAGCGCGGAGGGACCAAGCCCCCTGCCCCGCGCGGGAAGCCCTGCCGAGTTGCCCGAGGCAGCAAAAGCCACCAGAGCGGGCAACTGGGGAGCCCGTCCCACCCACTATGCCGCGGTACCGACAGCGACAGCCACACCCTCCTGACAACTCACCGCGCCGCGTCCTTCTCCTTGCCGGTACCGGCTGCGGGAACGGCTCAGCACCCAGCGCACACTGAGAAAATGGCGGCTCCCGGCAGCCTCTCCGCGGCTCGGAGCGAGCAGGGAGCAGCGCCCCCTGGCGGGCCGGCTGGGGCGCGGCAGGCCAGCTCCCGCCGGCGGAGGGCGACACGTAGCGGCGGCAACCGGGAAGCGCAGAGCGGCAGCGCCCGCTACGGGCCCGTGCTTCAGGCTCGCGCCTCAACCCCGCATTTCAGCCGCCTCGGCCCCGCTCGTCGCCCCCGCGCTTCAGCCCCTTCCGCTTCTCCGTCCCCTCCCCGCCTCAGCTCCCGCCGCGCCCTGGCTCCGCGTCGGCCCAGCCGGGCCGGAGGCTCCCTCTCCTCCCTCAGCCCCTCCAACAGCCCCCCCACCCACCATTTCACACCGCGTTCTCCAGACCGTTTCTGGCCTGTAGCACGCTAATCCCAGCGCTCCCCCTGCTCTCACCCCCTGCGTCCGCAATTCTGGCTTGTTAAGACCTAAATCTGTCAAACACAGCGCAGTGTAACCGGGAGGGGAAGCTCCCAGGCCCTCCATGGTGGCCTGCAGCCTGCAGGGCCCTGTGAAACCTCACGGACGCTGTCCACCAGCCAACTGACAAGATCTCTACTAATAAAGTGATAAATTGGACCTAAACAAGGTGTGGTTCTTAAGAACCACCTTGGCTGAAAGATTGCATGAGAGTGCAGTCATTTATTCTGAAATTTATAGACTTCTCTTAACTGGCTGCATAAGGGAATTGAGAAATCATCCACCAGACCCTGATCTTCCAAGTCCTCACGGAAGACGTGAGGTGCCAACCGGCGATGCTTCCCAGTACAGCTTGTGCTGTATTATTAGAGTTTCTTAATCTTTCTTCATAAATCATAGGGATATTAAAGCAAAGCAGGTAATGCTACTTATTAATAAAAGTTTGCCAGGGACTATCCTTTTTTTCCCCTTCAAATCTGAAAATTCGTGTTCTCACTAGCTATTATAAATTTCATGTACTTGGACTAGAATTTTCCAAATCAGACAGAAACCTCAGGCTATTTTCTTTGGTAGTTGTAGCCAAAATAATCTAATCATTTTCAAGACTAAGATGGATATTGTGCAATATTAAAATATTCCATTGACCTTTTCCTCTTTTTTAGAAACTCAGATGCCCTCACGATTGATCCAACAAATTTTAATGTAGCTTTATGTAGGGACCTGATTCCTGCTATCCTCAAGAAAAGGCAGCTACTTGGAGTAACATTCTCCAACTTTGCTGGTTTTCCCATTGTGCATGTGATCAGTGGCAACTTACTTTTTCCAGATCATGTATCTCCGAAGACTTCTGGCAGATAATTTGGGACAATTTCCGGAGAAGCAGTCTAATTATACAACATGCCAGAATGTTTGCAGATTCCAGGGCTTAGACTGAAAGCCCTTTTGGATAAGGATTCTTTCTCACTTTGTTGTCCAGCATCTACTAAGACCCCAATTTGATTCAAAGCTTCTAGTTATTATAAGTATAGTAACTTCCATTACTATAAGCAATGAAATAGTAACAAAACTCCCTTTGGTTGATTAGAAAAAAATAATAATAAATATT
Source organism: Chlamydotis macqueenii (assembly GCF_036417535.1). NCBI lineage: Eukaryota > Metazoa > Chordata > Aves > Otidiformes > Otididae > Chlamydotis > Chlamydotis macqueenii. Next base: position 6,066,676 of record NC_141566.1, read on the forward strand.
CAGTAATCAACAACAATAGTAAAAAACTTAGGATGTAAGCCCACATACTACTCGCTCTTCATTAAAAAAAAAAAAAGGCTCAAAACCTAGAATGTAACATTTACTGATGCAGTCTAATGGTGATGCTGAGCCTGTAAGAAATAAATAAAATATTTCCTTGAACTAAAGGAAAAATAATTCAAAGGGTCTGAGACTTTTAAAATACAGTGAGACTAATGAAAAGGTATTGGAAAATATATTACTACAGATAGGTTCTTGTTAATATTTCTCTTAAAGAAAACAACAATTTGACTGCAGTGCTATAAACCTTTTGTAATTCCATACTGCACAGATGTGATTATGCGCATGATTAACTTTAGGCAAAGTCATCTACTTACTTTACAACAACTTAGCTTACAATCTAACGTAAGTCCTGTATTTCTAACACTTACACCTGTTCTGCAAAAATTTTTAAAAATTATGTATTTTACAGTGGCTCTTAGAAGTAATTGTATCTTTAGACTTGTTTCCACACTTCTGGCATATGGTGAGGTTACCATGGCACTCACTCCTTCATGAGAATAAATACCTTTTCCCATCCCTCACTGGTAATGTGTGGGCCAATTTCTCAGAGATTTGGCATTTCTCTCAATTTGAAATCTTTAGAGTATCTGTATAGAGCAAACCCAAGAAACTGAGTAACTTCTAAACAAGAAAACTCTACTGAAAATGTAGACCATTTTCCAGGGAAATACTGCAAAACTATCATTTAAGTATTTCTGTAATGCGAACAGAGACAGCCTCAAGAAATGTGCTATGGAAACAAATCGCTTTAGACATAAAACTCACTGAAATTTTAAAACAGACTCCTCAAATAAATAGCCTAAACCTGTCTCATCTGTAATGTCTGCACATATCATTTTTCTTTTTTCATTTGCATTCTCTATTTCCTTAAGAGAAAAACAAAACAAACCAAAACAAATGTAAAAGGCTTGAGCATTACAGGTAATATTTATGCGAGCTGGACAGAATTGATCACCTAAAAATGCCAAGATGACAACTGTACGTGTTTCACTCTGAGAAATAGCTCTATTGCAGTAGTGAAAGTGACATCAGTCTAAACTCATTTCACATCAACCCCAACAAGATGATTTATTTAAGGCTCTTTGGCATAATATGACACAGTAAGAGGTTTGTACCTTAACGCTGTAATGTGAACATGAATATTTAATCTTATAAATCCTTGTCGTACCACATTATTAATACATTCATTAGCAATGATTTTCACAAAGGCCATTACTCTTTTGAGGTTTTGATATTTTTCCAAATGAAGCAGATTGTTTTTAGAGGTCACAAGGTGTTTTTACAGTGACCCACTTACAGGTTTTGATGTCTAAATCAAAAACTTTGATAAAGCGCCAATATCTAGAAGAACTACAAGATAAGAAAACATAACTGAAAAGCAAAACATCGGCAACAAGGAAAGTAATGCTTATAAAATGTTTATTTTCTAAGCAAGCTAGTTCTTTGCTTTCTGTTGAGTTTAGCTGATTTAAAGTTCAGTTTGAATAAAGTTCTGAATCAGGCAGTGGAACTGTAAGCCAAAGAGTACAGTCATACTGTAAAGCCAACACGATGCCCTTGGTGACTCAACAGCATTAAAACTAATTGTATTACTTCGAAGTACTTTTGATTGCAGATAGACTTCTACAATGGTGGTACTTGAGCTAGAGAAAGTAATTAAACTTTGAAGAAAATTTCAAGCAACCTTTTCACGACAAACTGGATGTAGACAAATGTTCATATTTGGTGTATTCCCTCGTTCACTTGATATGGAATGAACAAAATTGTTACTAAAATTTGTTGAGTAGTCTGTATTAAAACAAACAAGCAAAATTTAGTTTACTGACTTCATATAGATGCAGCTTCACTGAGCTTTCCTGTCTGGTTTTTTTTTGTGAAAGGACTCGTAGCCACCACATTATGGACCTTAACTAACCACAGAGCAATTCCATACTTTGAATAACTTTGTCTTAGTCTTGTATTTTATTCTCAGATAACATAGAACTGAAATTTTACAGAGATGAAAAGAACTTTTAGTGAGATAAAGAAATGTCTCTCTCAATCTGATTTACATGCTTCATTAAATTATAATCAATGGATATGGAAAATCATCTTACTGTGTGGAGGTGTACATACGCATGGGCACAACATGCTTTCTGTAGTGCTGTGTCCCTGCATGACTGTATTTTTTTTCCGCTCTTGTAATTTATGCTGTGAATAATTAAAGAAACAAGCCAGTTAGCTTGAAAAGTAGATGCTATCTAGCACACATAGTGATAGTTCGTATATTGTTCTCCTAAGCCCCGTACTGCACACCACACTGCAATCCTCATTGTTTCTTCTACTCTGGGAAGTAACTTACCCTATATATTATTACATAGGGTTGATTTAAACTGCTATTCTTCATCAAAATGATCATTTTAAAAAGTAAGCACACGTCAAGTCGGGAATCTGAAGTGTCTGGGAATGATGGGTTTGATTTTTTTTTTTTTTTTGTGAAACATGAACATTTCATAGCTTGGACAATTTTCAAATTGGACAATTTCCAATTGTTTCATGCAAATATGATATTTTAATATCCTTCTGAGGGAGGAGTTGGTAACATTTTCAAGATTAATTTAATGTACCTTCTACTAAAATTTCTAGTAGAATGAAAGAAAAATTTCTTTTTAAATTACTGTTCCAAATCTGTAAATACATATCTTGGTGTAACGTGGAGATTTTCAATTTAATTTCAGAAAATTTCATTAAATTTAACAAGGACAAGTGCAAACTCCCGCATTTAGAAAGGAATAACCTCTTGCAGTGGTAACCGCTGGGGATCGCCTGCCTGGGGAGCAGCTGTGCAGAAAAGGACCTGGGAATCTTGGTAGACAAGAACCAGCAGTGTGCCCCAGCAGCAAAAGCGGCTAGTAACATGGTGGATGGTGTGAACAGGACCTGCTGATCGAGGGGAGTCATTATCTGTCACTCAGCACTCATTAGACCACATCTAGAATATTACATCCTGTTGCAGGGACCCCAGTAAAGAAAAACCCTGATCAACTGGGGTGAGGTCAGCACTCCTGGTCCACCAGGATGGTCAGGGGTGGCCAAAGAAAGAGGGAGGTCTTGTTCAGCCTGGAGAAGATATGACTTTGGAGGACCTAACAGCAACCTTCCTGTACTTAGAAGGGGGCTGCCAAGAAGATGGAGGCAGGCTCTTCACAGTGGTGTGTGGTGGAAGGGCAAGGGGTAATGTGCATAAATGGAAACAAGAGGCTCTGAGTGGGCATAAGCAAAAGCTTTTCAACCATGAGGATGGTCAAGCAGTCCTCCTCCTTGGAGGGCTTCATGACCAGACTGGATAAAGCTCTGAGCGACTTGATCTCACCTCATGGCTGATCCTGCAGGAGGTTGGATTACATTGCCTCCTGAGATCCTTTCCAACTTGAATTATACTATGAGTCTATGATTCAAAAATATAACAAATCATATAAAACAGAAAAATCAGATCGTACAAAAAGTATGATCTCTTTGACATTTTCTTTACACAATTGTGTTAAAAATTTCAATCAGTTTCAAGCTGTTTGAGTCAGATAAAAATAAACTGGACTTAGCAAACTGTTCTTTGACACAAACTGTTTAGTCAATAATGGGTCATCAGTCACAGAGGTTCATATGGGAAACTGTATTTGTTGATATATTCCCTAAGAAATTAATGTAATTTCTTATTTCCTACTAATGTCATTGACTCATTAATCGGTCCATTACTATCAGGTTAATGAATGGAGTGAAAAAAGCTATGCAATCCAGAGCTGGAATTTCAGAGGTGCAGCAGAGAAAGAAAACCAACTCCAGAAAAATGACAAAACATTGCCTTAACTAGGAACATTTTCTCATGAATATGACAGTAGAAAATTGAAAAACTGTTAAGTAACAGATGCCTGAAAGCTGTGTTTTCCCTTGAATTACATCCAATGTTCTTGCTACCACTAGAAGAAGAGATGCAGTCGTTTGATGGGAATGGGAAAGCCTTGCATTTTTATGCTGGTCCATAAAAAATCAAATCTGATTCTCTCTTCTAAAAGAGTATGACACCCATTCCCTTTATCCACAGCACTTACTGTTACAACACATTCTTCATTTGCTTTCATTGCAAGCAGGTGATAAATATCATTCTCATTACATTTTAGAGAAGGTAGTGGAAAAATTTGAAGGGAAGTTAGTAATAATTATATATCTCATATATATGATACATAATATCATATCATAGTACAGAAATAGGAAAAGCTGAACATAATGAGCCTTTTCAATTTCAGCAATGAAATTTTAGGCAGGACAAACATTCGTATAACTCCCAAATCCATTGCTGATCAGACAATGCAATAAAATACCGTCCATTTTAATTAAAAGCATCAAATAATGGCGACAGTACTGAATCCGTTATTATATGCCCTGTGGAAAAGTTAGCATTTAAGCATCTAAAAATCCAATCTTCTTTTGATGTCTTGGTATACCACTAGCTGAAATGACTAAGTTCACTTGCACGTGGTAGCAAATCAGGGACAAACACAGTGTTTACTTTCTTTCACAACTCACTGAGCAGGCGAGCAAAGATAAATGCCAAATGAAGAGGAAAATGGTTAAACAGGCAACTAGTGATTTTTTTTAGTTCTGTTTGAACTGATTATGCAAGAAATAATTACCTAGAGCTGGGACTTTGGACTTGGCAAGCATGTGGCATATGACCACATGCATGGTTTTCTAGTCATAATTCCTTCGTGCTGGAATACAAGCGCTGGCACGCAGGTACTGTGTAAGTTAGTGATATAATAAGTAGAAAAATGTGAAGTTCAAGGCAATGCTTGTCTATCCCTATGTGCTTCCACATGTTATCGTGATGGGAGAAATTTAGAAAACAAATAATAAATACATTTTTATAAGATTAATTTAACACTATTTTTTTCTAACTATATATTTGCTGGATAATCTACTACACCCTTGAAAACCTTGTATTTGCTGTTAAGCTAAGTAACTTCCTACTGCTATCCAGCTCTTACCATAGTGCCCAACACAGCCATTTGCTTTAATGTCATTGGGACAAAACATTTAGATTGCTTCTTTATTCAGGCAGGAGGCACAGTAGGTGATTTAAGACTGCAGTTGACATGCCGTGCCTTTGCAGTCATCATCATTTTTCCTTCTTTTCAAAATTTTATTTTATCCCAACATTTAGAAAGGTAAATGTCAACCTCTAGAAATAACAGAAGGAAACAAAAAGCTGTCCTAGCTTTTAACAAGAGTCTCTGACTCATTTATAGGAATCTTAGGATGCCTATGACACTTTTTCTAGCACACAAAAGCCTCATGAAAAGACAGACAATAAACTATAAAGGCTATTTTATAGAACTAAAATATAGCTCTTACTTTTTAACCTAGGAATTCCTCACAACTTCAATCACAGAAGCAAGGATAGGGCAAAATTAAATATGATTTTATAGCCCAAGAGTGAAAACTACTGTATGTCAAGAATATGTTAATCTGAAGAGGAACTGGTACACACTTATTTTAAAAACATTTTGCTTTGGCTGTATTAAGTTATTAAAACATATAAGTGTCTATGTTTTAGAGGTTATATATCATGTATCTTTATTATGTAGAGCATATTTTACATAAATCCTATTACAAAATGCGTTCCGTAATGCTATAGAAATACTGTGCAATCACACTCTTCTCAGAGTAGACACAGGTTGCAGCAAGGAAAATTCCAGTTTGACTCAAGGAAAAAAATGACTCATTGCTCAAACACTGGGACAGTTAAATCACCTCTTTGAAAGTATTCACAGCTCTGTGAGATAAGGCGCTGAGCAACCTGACAGAACTTTTTAGACCCTGCTTCAAGCAGGGCTTTGGAGCAGGTGCCCGTCAGAAGTCTCTTCCAGCCTACAAGGATTCTATGAATCGGTACCTGTAAAAGCCACAAAAAAAATGTAAATGGCTGACATAAACATATATATTTTTATATGTAATAGCTAATAGGACATGTGTAATCACTAAACTATCTGCAAGAGAATTTCTAAAATATATCTAAAATCCATTTTAGCCAAGTGTTAAATAATTTCATTTAGGTGCTTTATAAAGATCTATATCTGTTTTTTTTTCCCCCTCATATCTGTCTTAAACTGTGTCAGTAAAGCTAATGGAAAAATGGCAAGCAAATTGGGTCTAGAACAAATATATCTCAAAAATCCAAGTATATTTCATTCTTAAGTATACTTTTTCAAGTACTTTTCATTCCTTTTTTTTTTGTTATGCTGTCGTTCTAAATATGAAATTAGAAATATATAGTCCTTCATTTGATTATAATTTCTGGGAAGACTTCACTTCATATGAACTTATAAGAAAACTGTTTCACTACCTATGCTTATTTAGTATTCTTAATTATTTTTGTTAAAAACCTGAAAATAATAATTTGGTACAGAGAATTGCAATGTCTTGAAAAGTGTAAATAATTCTGAGCTACAAATCAATATATTTACATATGAAAAAATGTAATCTATTAGGACATGACTTTGCAAACCTTTATATAAGAGGAAAACTTTACTTGTGTCTAGTCTGTGCAAGTCTTGGCAGGTAAAATTACTCAACAGCATAAATGTTCATAAAAACAGGCTCTAAATGGATTGTAAATACCTTACAAAGTATCTACCACACAAAAGAATTGCAGCACATCAGCGCCCGCAGCTAATGCATTTCATTTACTGTAAAAGTTGTACCATTCACCACAATTTCAGTATAGCATTTAGTCAGAATAAATGAAATGTATAGACAGTACAGAAAATGTAGTAATGCTGACTTGGTAAAATTGTTTGACAATAATTCACTGTGCTTTAATCCCAGGCCTAATTATTGCGTAATTATTTAAGTATTTAATAAGCCATTTAAGTAATAGCCCAACCCTGAGAATAACAAAATACTCTTTTACTGAGTCACGGTTGAATGGTGGATCTACTACACTTACAGGTTTTCTAAAATTCCTTTCAGTGACATTCACTTTGTGAAGCTTTAGAAACCATGAAACCACTTGAAACTCACATTCTTTAAAAGCTATATCACACATTCATTATATTTTAAATGTGTATATTCTAAGATTCAGATATCCAAACGTATTTGTAGGCTTAAAGTTGCAGCTGCGTGCCTATGAGACAAACGTAGTGAAACCGGGTAGTTCTGAGAGACCCACTGAAAGCCATGGGAGCCAGGCATCTGACCTGCTTTTGAAAAATCTTGTTATCATGCCAACTGCATCTTTAACACCTTTGCAAATCTACTCTCATGTCATTAATTATTGTGGTTGCTAATTAAAATGTGAACATTATAGAATGCTACTTTTTATTAGGGATACATAGCACTTTACTGCTGTCACACACCCAGGCCGCAGGCCTCTGCTAGAAAAATCCACAGACTTTGAAACAGTAAAAATTGGCATTGCACTGTATTGGCACGGTATGAAGTCAACACTAGAAAAAAAAAGGATACAGGATCTTTAAAAAGAAGTTTGCAGCTCTGGCCAAGAGAGAAGGAAGACGGTATTTTCAGTGAAATTGCTCTCAATGATGGTCGAGGGGTCTAAGCATTTGCAGAAGCAGCCAGTATTTTGCAAGAAGGTGCAACACTGAACATTTGTCTCTTTTCTACAAATAAGTTGCCCACTTTAAAACCAAATTCAATTATGTAAGTCCATAATTCAGTTTACAATACTTTAATTTGACTCTGTTAGGTTTTTCCATTACTGAATTACAAAATCCAAGTAAAACAGAGGTTGGAGTTTTGCAATTTATAGCTATGGCACTGTCATTGTGTTGTTTGTATTAGTACATGAAGATACAAACATCCCTGTGTTATGATGAAAAGAAACTTAAAGTTGCTATATTGACCTGAAATTACTTTTCCTACACTTAGAACTCATATATTGAAGTGATTCTCTTCTAGCAAGAAAAGGACATGCCTCTTATAGATTTGAGAGATATTATTTATTTTAAGGCTATGCTCAATTAGATTTTCAAATTGTTTCTGTCACATACACTTCTACACTGCATGTAATAGCTCCCTTTATCTTCACCTATTGCAGTCTGTTACCAATATACAAAAGAAATGGTTTAGTTTCCTTGGATAAACTTGGGAGCTAACCTTTTGGTCCTGCAATGGCTTGATGGCTTTATTCTTCTGTATTTCTCCACAAACATCTTTTCATCCCCATCATGAAGGCAAAATTTCACATGTTCACATTCAGACTTTGCACAGCTCTGTGCTTACATAAATCCTTGCTCCTAATACCTTTTGCTAGCTTCTTGTTTTCTGTTTACACGTCTCTTAGACTTATCTTCTAAATACACCTATTGCACTCTCATGTAATACCTTCTCATGTTATTCCCCAGGCTTGCAATTCTGTGCCTCTTATCATTCACATGTCTGTTTTAAATTCATTTACTTCATGAAACTTCTAAAAATAACCCATCATAAACATATTAGGCACTTTTAAACTAAGCTTATATTTTATCACACTGCATACTATATGCCTGAAATGTAGTTTATGCCTAATTTAAGATCTATGTACTGGAGGCAGAGAATCTGTCTCCTTTATTACTTGCGTTACTGCAGAGTTTAGGGGCTGTATGGGTCCCTTTGTCGTAGATGTACGTACAGATCAAGAACAACAGCATTCTGTGTAGTACACAGCTTGACATAGCTGTGTACCGGCTGTGAATAATAATTAAAACAACAATATTCCCTCTCTCATTCAGCAGTTATATGGATTTGCTGAAATTCTACAGTTTCTGATCAGGGTTATTTTCAAAGTGAAACAACCCTACTACACGATGTACTTGCAAGCTGTGTTTCTGTTACACGTGGAGAATACAGCACACGGCAGAGAAACCACAGCAGTGCCACCACTGAAACAGGCACGAGTGCAACTTAGGCCTCATCTTTTTATTTCACGTTTTAAAATTTCAAATTCTCAATTTTCTTCAGCTTCATCATATTTGTGAAATGATTTACACTTCAATAGAGGAGGAAACATGTACAAGACAGAGAATGCAGATGAAATAAAGACTTCTTGACAGACAAGAGGAATTTCTGGAAAGACTAAAAACGTGTGCTGCCTGACCAAATGAAATATTTCTTAACTCATATATCTTTATTAGCAACTGAAAGAAATTAAGAACAGCTTGGAGAGATTTATAGAGATGAATAACATGTAATAAAAAGGGCACATGTATTAGGGATGATAATCAGAAGACAACATCCATATAGTTGTTTGTCATAAGTGTTTATATCTGTAATCAGGAGAATGTGCCATCTGTAAAAAAATCGAGTTTCAAACACAGTACAATCTATCACTCATATTCTGAATTTCTATTGGAGGCTGTAACAGAATAAATAATACGATATAATCAATTGAAGAAATGCAGGTTTAGGGTTCAATACTGTACCCTTTTACAAAAAAATTACCTCACTGAGATGTTACATTAGTGTGACCGTGTTAAAAATATCCAAGGAAGGTTAACATATAATTAGAGACAATATAGATTTTTAATAATAATTTTTTTTATTTATTTTTATTTTTTATTTACAGTTTTTATTAAAAGCATTTACTGAATTTACAAAATGTAGTAACTTGATGGATTAAATAAAGAACATAATTTATTAAAATAATACTAACTTGTCAGAAGGTAATGAAAAATGTTCTCATTTTCAAAATACTACCTAAATTTCAATGGAAAAACTAAGTTGATAATTGATTGGTAAAAATGCTGTAACAAAAGGTGAAGAAAATCTGCTTTTTATTTTGAAACATAAAACCTCTTCACCTTGCAACATGGTTCACAAGGGATGCTGAGATAGTTCATCATCATGGACAGGGCTCTCTGAATTTTGAGTGACTAGGGTTGTATGTGTGCACGCCCCCACCATGCACTGTTTTGCTTAATGCTTTGCAAATAATGCAGATCTTGAATAACAAAATACCCTGAAGGGACTAGTTGAGGGCCCCACAAGCCTCAGGGGCATGATGTTCTGAAAATCAAACCATCTTCTTTACTTCTCTTAAATTCTTTTATTTACATTCTGGTTTGGTGTGTTAGCTCTTTTGGTTGGTTAGTCCAACGCTGGCTCTGCTGCTTGCGCGGCGGTTGCTCACGCATCCGTACGAAGCTCTGCGCTACTTACACGCTGCCGTGCTCTGGGTCGGTGTGAGTGAGAGGACGAAGTTGCTTACATGGGAAGGCAACATCCAAAAAGAGTTTATGTGGTTTCAGCTCTGCTTTATTAGAGGGGTGGTGGATCAACACAGGCCACGCGTGTGCTCCCTGTCAACTCTCACCCTTACACGGAGCCTCTTCAGCCCGGGGTTACGCACTGCTGGCAGCTTTGCAGCGGTTTTTTGGGAACGGTGATGCAAAACTCCACACGGCTTTGGGGAGGAGCACAGCTTTATTCGCATTACAGAATCTGTTTTTTTTTTAAAAAAAAAAAAAAACCAAAACAACAAACCCTTCTTGCTGCTTTCAAATGGCAGTTCTAGAATCTGAATTGTAAGTTCAAGATTTAAAAAGTAACATAACGGTTTTTAACTGTCCTTAACTGTCATCATCCTCATGGATTGAAATAGAACTCATGAAGGATGTTTTGTGTCACATACACACTAAACGCATCTAACACACTCCAGCTACCTCGGCATGTTCCCTAAACTATGTTTTTGTATTTCTAAAAATCCTTGCTTGCAGTATTTTACAAATTCGGGGTGGCAAGCTGTGTGAGGAGATGGCACTTGGCCCCTACGCCCAACCTCCCACGGTAAAGTTACGCGGAGGCCCCCTCAGCCCACAGGAATTTTAACCAGCTGGTGGCTGCTCGGCGGTACGTTTGGGCGGCTGGAGGGGCACTGCTGGCCGCCCGCCCGTGAGGGGGGCGAAAAGAGGGCCCACGACCGGCCTCAGGACCCCCCCAGGCCCGGGGCAGCCGAAACGGACCCCGCCCAGCGCACCCCGCCCAGCACGGGGCCGGGCGGAGCGAACGCGCATGCGCGATGGAACGGCGCGCGTCGCCTCCCAGGGTTCGGCGCGTTCGCGTCCCGTCGTCCCTCGCGGGCCGCTGCGTCCCCTCTGACCCGGGCCCGTTGCTCCCCCATCCGGGCTCTCGGCGCCACACGGGGAAGATGGCGGCGCTGCTCCCTGCCGAGTGGATAAAGAACTGGGAGAAAGGCGGCAAGAGCGAGTTGTGAGTGCGGGGTCTCGAGGCGGGAAGGCGATGGGGCGCTGCAGGCCGCCGGCCTGCGGGAGGGAGAGAGGGTCCGGGCTTCGCTGGCTGAGGGAGGCGGTGGTGGGAGTGGGGGGGGCGGCGAAGAGGTGGGAGCGGGCGGGGAGGACGGCGCTCGGGCCTGCGTCCTTGCTGCTGGGGCTTAGGGACGAAACCCTGGTCGGGCGGAGGGCCCAGGCCGCCTTCCTGTTCGACTCGGCCTCCTTTGTCGGTTGCTAACGAGCTCCGCCGAGAGCCGTCCCCCGCAGCTGGGCCTAGTTCTCAGGGCGCCCGTTGCTCGCGCCCCGAGCGCCCCCTTCCTGCTTTTGGGTCAGATTTGTCGGGTGTCGGGCTCGTCTTTAGCCGGCTCCCCCGGGGTAATTAGGAGCCTGAAGCGTTCTTGTTTCGCTGGCTCCACGATGTTGACTTTCTCGGCCGAGATCTCGGCCCCCATTCTTACCTTTCTCTCTACGCCGAGGTGGCTAACGCTGTATTCGTTGGTTCAGGTAAGGTGAGATCAGCTAGTCATTGCTGTTTATCCTAGAAGGTAACCTTTGTGTGCTGAGGGGTCTGGTTGCAGCTTCCCAGATCAATCCAGGTGTGCTAGAAGCTTTCCCTTTCAGGGCCTTCTGTATATCTGTTTTAATCAATTTTAACTTGGCAGGTTCCGGAACTGTGCTGCGCGCTGTGTTTCAGGAGTGCATCTGTTCAGGGGGTTGTTGACCAGTTTGTCTATTTCACTTTAGTATGTTAGCTTGGACAAGGGTGTCCTATGTACTAACAATATGTTTTAAAATGCCCTTATTTTAATTCTTCTATGCACTTCTGATTTTGGTGTAAGTAAAAGATCTTACACTTTCAAATATGGATGTTTGGGGGATCACTTTGAGAAATGCTTCTTGATTTTTCACTCTTTTTGTTATTTTCTTTTGTTTGTCTATTTTAAAAGGTTGTGCAGCTATAGCAGTGATCATCCCTATGCAGGAAGAAAAAGGTAGTGGGGTAGAGAATAGAGGACGTAGAGACTCCCTGCACAAAACACTGTTCTCCCCAGACCTTCGCATTATGTAGTGAAGGGGCCCCCCTTTATAGCCATGTCATTTTTGGCTTTGAATTTTGCTAGAACAATTATTGTGTTACCATTTAAGTTTTAACATGTTTTGTTCTGAATGATACAAGGCCAATTAAAATCTCTTCTGTACCTGTATTTTCAACAATAATGAAAGTGTCCAGGAGCCCCCAAACAATGCTGAGGTTTGCATTGCTTCTTTAATCTCCTGCTTAAGATTTTACGGAAATAGCTGAATTTGCATCCAGCATGGCAATATTTATGCGATAGGGACAGAGACCTTTTTATTGAACTTCACTGTTTAGAAATGTCTGTGTAAATGACAAAGAATAAAATGTATGAATCTGTACTGATACCTTTAAAAATGCACAAATGACTATAATAAAACAGGCTGCCTTTTAATACGTGATATTGCATACATGTAGATGCACTTGCTAGCTTTTCTGTAACGGTCATTATGTCATTTTTGCCTGAAGTAGTCACATATTACTATGATTTTTCTAACTTGCCCTATTATGATCACTGAGATTGTCTGGAGTTTGCATGAGGGCGGAAATTTCATAGTTGGTTATATAACAGCAACTGTGTTGTTTGCATTGAATTCTGAGAACTTTTAACTGCGTAACAGGCAAGGTACCTTAGGTTTTGGCCATGATAAAACCTTTTATGATTCTCCACTTGCCCTAGAGCGGTACTTCATTACCAGGGTGGGAAGAAAGTGTTAATCTGCTGTGGGACCTGTAAAACAAAATAGGAGACAATTTCTGTGTTTATGTCATTTACATTTCCTTTGGAATACTGCTTAAATGCACTTCCGGGCATGATTTAAAGAATAGTTTGCAAAAGAGACCGTACATTTAAAAATGAATGTGATTGTATCTGGATAACAGTTGTCAGTTTTTCAGTGATGCTCTATAGGCATGTAGAATGTGTATGAACTTACTTTCTATAAGCAAAAAAAAGTATCTATAGCCAATATCTAGAGAACTTTTTAGGAAACTAACTTTTTTGGGGGAATCTTCAGTGTGTAACTTCGTGTTTCTTTTTCCAAAACTTCCTATCTCCTGTTTTATTGGAGGAAAATAAGTTTGTGAGGCTCTCTTTCCAAAATGAAACACATGAAATATTTTTAAACATTAATTAAAGTAAAAGGGGACTATGATAGTACTTCTTTTTCTTGAATTGTTTATCTAATACAAATATGCCCAGAAGTATAAATTAGGTCTAGGCCACAGTTCCAGTCTCACAGTTTGTGATTCAAAGTTAAGGCAATGCATTATATTAATAAACAAGTTAGAAAAGTGGAAGCCTGGTCTAATAAAGCTCATGTCTTTTTGCGGATGTGATCAGTTCATCATGATATGACAGTAATATAAAAAAAGAAAAAAAAAAAACAACCAACCAACCCAGAAGGTTTTGTATGTGTCTTAGAGTGTCGCAATGTTAATTACGAAGGCAGCGTTGTAGAGCTTAAGTAGCAGTGACCATTCACTCCTAGAAATTGTTCAGAGACACTGTTCAAAACTGTACATGCTTCAGATTTAATTAATCAAGCTATCTGTGTGTAGTGATATCTAATACAAATACATAAATGTGTATCGTGGTAGTTTCAAGTGTTCTTAGCTGCCAGAACTGTAAGTTGGTCAGGATGTGGTCATCTTATCTGTCATTTTCTATTTTGTTCAGACCCTTCTCTGTCTAAATATGACTTACTAAATTATGTGTGTTTGTTTTGCTACTGTCAGATATTGTGTAGAGATTGAGTTGGAATCTGTGTGTGACTGCTTATGATGTACAAGGAGTCTAGACTGATGAACACCTATTTGTGTGTTCATACACTGTCCTTTGTAGTGAAATTGTGTTGTTTTCTATAGTGTCTTCCACAATAAGATGCTGGTCTATGTACCCCATATGGACGTTTCTGATACAATAAATGGCAAGCACTTAATATTAGGCTGATACCTTACCTTGGTTTGTGATAGATAAAACAAATCGAGGACCCTGGAGTGGGAAAGTAGTGCTTTAATAATGTACTTGACTGGCAGTTTATGCAATATATTAAGCCTCAAGATAAACTGAAGAACCTTAACATTCTGTGAATGTGAAATTTTGAGAATCGATCTTTCAAGCTCTCCCAACATGTTTGTTACTTTACTTGCACAAGGAATGTCACAGTGTTGAGTTAGGGCAGAGGTTCAGGAAAAAAGGGTTCAGTTGTAGTTTTGCTGTTCTGACTGCAAAATGCAATTGATTGTGCTTTATCTCAACTAGAACACTACTCACATCAGTTAAATTATGTATATACTTAAATGTTTGCAGACACGTGCATTTTGTGATAATTACTGCCGTGTACTATGTGTGGGAGTGGAATGAGCATATAGGGTGTTGCGTATGAATTGGGAGGCTTCGGTTCAGTTGCTGGCTCTGCCATGCAAACTTGTTCATTATGTGCTCAACACTGCTTCAGAATTTGTTGTTTAAGCAAATCTATCCCATCTTAGTCCAAAACAAATTCACTTTTGAAACTTTGGTTTTCAGAAGTGATTCTGTGATTTAAAAAAATTATTGTTAAGTTCTAGATTATCCTGTTTTTTAATCGTATTTTGTGCGTGTTACACAGTTTTATCTTCAGATGAAAGGATGAAGGTTTTAGTAGAGCAGGGAAGTTTTCCATCCTAAGCTTGCAGCAATCAACTACAAGATCAGAGCAATAAAAGTTTCAGACGAACTCTTAACAGACAGCAAACTGTTTGGGTCTGTTGAGCTGAAAAGCGGACCTGATGAATTTCCATTGTCCTGGACACTGTTTAAGTGGGAAAGTATTGTTGTGGGGTTTTTCTGGGTTGGTTAACTGTACTAATATTGACACTTTTATTCTTGTGAACCTGCAGGTATTTTGATTTTAATTTATGATGCACTCAGTTGAGACTAGGAGAACTAATCTCACAGCTTCTTGCTACTGGAAGGGAGGGCTTCTGCCTTGTCTTCATTCACCAGGGCTCTCTTTACTCTGGTGATTATCTGACCTGGTAATCTGCTTCAACTCGCAAAGTCGGCAGAAGACTTCCTTTTTGACCAGTTTTCTGCCAGATTTGTCAGTGTATTTAACTGTTTTAACCCACGTGAGGGCTGGAACTATGCGACCAAGAAGGGAAGAAGAAGTAGTGGTGAGTGTCCATTTCTGCAGCAACAAGCTGTTAATTCAGCTCAGCTCTGCTGCCTGAGAGCACCTTCAGAAAAGGTCATCCTGCTTTGGAGATCGAGTACCTGTATGAAATAATGTGAGCACAGTTATTAATTTAGATCCAAAGAGTAATACCAACATCATCTTCTCTACTACTGAAATTTTTCCATATAGACTTTCACAAAAAGGAAACCTTTACTTTTTTTTTTTTTTCACAATTTAATAATTCAGGAGGCTTTGATTACAAATATAAACAAGTTGTTTGACAGACTGATCTTAAATAGGGTTTCTTGTTATATTGATCAAACAGATTTATGTCTTAAAGTAATGTGAAGTTGATAGTACTATTTTGGTGTCGCTGGAAAGGGAATTGGAAAAGGTTAAAACTCATTTTGTTTGAAGATGTACTGAAGTGAACTCTTCAGTCCAAGCAGACAGGGTTGTTGCTCGTGTAACCTGCTTGATGATGTCACCTTATGACACAGAGGCCAAAGTGTGCGTATCAGTAGATAATTTTTTGGAACCAGATGTTTCACTTTACGGTTATTTGTATTCAAAGCTTAGAAATTAGTGCTTATAGGGTAACTTCTTCATGGAGGAAGAGTAGTAATTAAAATTTAAGAAAATCTGGCAAATCTAATTGATACTCTTTGGAGACAGCTGGGGAGAAAAATATCTATTGCTTCTTTTAAAAATGCAGTTAACATTCATAAAAAAAATATATTACTTATACCCCTATTTTGCTGTCTCTGTTGTCTACTTGTTTTCCAGTTGTCTTTAAAGGGTACGTATACCTTGTATTTGCTAAATATAATACTTTGATTGTGGGAACAGCTGTTTAATCCTGCCAGAGAGGCAATAATCTGTATAGGGTGCAAGTAGAATGAGTAAGAGATTGCCACAGAATCCTTTTTTACTGTTTATTTTTCATGATAAGACTCTGTAATAATGGTACATACCTACCTTAGTTGAGAACATGCTTAAAAATTACTAAAAAATTAACATGCTTAAAAATTATTACCCGAGGAAACTACAGTCTTGCCATCTTATGTAGGAGTACGATGTAGCTCTGATAGCGTCTCCAGTTTCTGCACACAAAAGGCTTTTTGATAAAAAAAATGTGAAACTTTTGATTGAAAATTTGCAAGTGTGCAGAAAGTTCTCAAGATACTTATTGGTGTTTTTTATAATATAGGTAAATCACTATCTTTTAAAAAAGTACTGCTGCTTTTAAATGTGGAACTGCTTTTGAAGCCTCATGCTGGGGTGACAGTGGTGGGAGAGGAGAGGGAAAATCGTTGTAGCTTGGAAGTGTGTCCATTTCTAAGCCATCAGTGTAGTGGAGAAGCCTGCTTTTTAAGCATTTACTTTATAGCATACGTAATTATTATTTCATTTTGTGGAACAGCCTGTACAGTATTTAGTGTACTTGTTACATATGGCTGATTTGGTTGAGGGAGCCTCAGGAGTGACTAAACATAGCGTGACACCACAGCTCTTTGCATCCTGTAGTGGATTCTCTTAGTGGCTAGAATAGGTAAAATTCTGTCTTACCGTCGATATACATTCCTTCAGGAAATCATGCAGGTAGTTTAATGTTAAACATTTTTTACAAACTGAAGTTTGAAAACAATCATAGTGATAGTATTTCTGTGAGAAGCATTTGCTCATTGGTTAACAACAGTAGGTTAATGCTAGCACTTCCATATTTCCTTTCACATAACTAAAATTGGCTAATGTTCTCACTTTTCTGTGTGTAAGCATGTGTAGTGTTAGGAAAAATATTTTTTTAAGTATATGATTTATATGTGTATGAGATCTACTAGGAGTCTGGTGTTTCTTTGCTGTGTAACTTTTGTGAATTAGTGTTTACTTTGTGAAAATTAAAATGTGTTCAGCCATTTAAGCTGCTCAAATCTAAAGTTATTTTAGCTAGAACAACAACAAAAAGAGCCTCAAAATGTTTTTATGTGTAGGCTAATATCTAACTATTTTAACGTTTGTTCATTTTTTTAAATGTTTCTTTTATTTCAGTGTGCAACTGTGTCGTGCACTCAGTGAAAACAAAAGCCATGATAGTATGGGTTTCAGAGGTAAGTTGTGTGGGTTTTTTGGTTGTGGTTTTTTTTTTTCTTTTAATAAAAAAAGCTTAGAAACAGTTGATCATGGTACATCTGTGTGTATCTGCTTGGAACACTCATATATGGTGATGATATTAATGCATGCTAAAGGCGTGTACTACAAATAGTAAGGCAATTACAAACATTCACAACTAGGTTTGTCTTCAGACATCCAGGTGGGAGGTTTCTTAAACGTTAGTCAATGGTGGTGGGGTAGTCCTGTATTTGGTCTGTCCTGTAGAAAATGGAATTCCATTTTGCAAACTCAGCGTACAACTGTATTTTATTCTAAAGGTTAAATATATGAACAGTAATGTATAATGTATGCAAGTGTGATTGTGTACTGCAGATAGTAATTTTTACAACAGTCTCTGAGTTACAGACTTTTTCTCCTTTGTTAGTGAAAGACACTGTTGTCTTTAAGTTTTAAATTCTCAATTTAAGAAATCTTTGGTGTTTAAAGAAAAAATAAATCCTTGCTTTGCAGAATCTATTGGAAGAAAAGCTTCCATATTACTAAGACTGCAAATGTGCTATGCTGTTTAGATGGTGTTTTGGGTGCTTGCTAAAATAGTAATAAAGTGCAATTGTAATAGCAGAAAAGATAAACCGAAACATTTAAATGTAAATTATGAGTAATATTATTAAGTAAAAAGAATTTATTGTTCAATAGAGCAAAATCACTATTCCAAAAGTTTTTGAAGAAAGTCCACCAGATGTTTTCTGTTCTAGACAGAGGTTGACAATTTCTATATGCTGTTTTCTTTTTCTTTGTCCTTGCTGTCAGGATCTTAAAGATCTAGTGGAAATGACTAGATAGATACATGGAGTGGCTATATTGGAGGAATTAATAGACAGTAGAAGTAGTTGAAGTCCTTCTGGTGATGGAAAAAAACCCTGAAAAAATTGATAATCTGGAGTGAGGTACAGAAGTGTGACTGCTAAGAATTTGTTTGAGTCCACGTGGCCTGAATCCAGTTTTGAAAACTGCACTGGCAATCGCATTTCTGCTTTGTAGTTCCAGAAAGAAGTTGGGAGTCCAGTATACCACAAGCTTATGGAGACAGGTCGGGTTTAGTGGTGTACTTGTGTAACGAATTCTCCACAACGTGGGAGTCACTTGCAGAGGCGTGTCTGGGGCTGTGTTTATGGCTGGTTTGGGTTCATCGTCAAGTACTAAGTTAGGTACTACACCAAACTGTCCTCCTGAATTGGCTTTCAAGGTAGTAGAGTTATGTTTTACATAGAATTGATGTCTAAACAAATCCTGCTATATCCGGGTCTTTAGCAATTAGTCATCTTTGCCAAAGGCTCAGTGATAGGTAAAATTAACCTGACATTTAAAAAATAAATCTGCTTTTAGTGCAGCTACAGTGGTCTGCAGTCACCAAGTTACCGAGTACTCGGTTTAAGTCCTTGGGATCTGTAACTTGTATACCCGTTGTGAATATTGGTTTTTTTGAGCAAACTGCATGATACAAGTGCAAGGTGAAAGCATAGGGTTTTATTACTTTTCATATACTAAAAAGTGTAGCAACATTGTGGTGTGTTATTTAAGAACAATTTCTTACAAGTTTGCCATAACTGTTTTTGCAGCCACAATGTTTAACATTGCAAGATTTTTCTCAAATGCAATACCTCTGTTTAGTGTTTCAGCTTTTATACAAGCTTTTTTTAAACAGCATTCTTAGTTATGAGAGACTTTCCTTTAAAAAGTAAAATTTAAAAAATACTTGTTAAGCACTTTTTCTCAAATTAAATTCTACTTTCTCATACAGAAATGGTTTTTGATTATATCTGTGATGAGATGTAATTAAGAATAAGTACTGGAATGTTTTCTAGGTATGATATTTTTATATATGTAAGTATAATATGATATATATGTGAATTATAAGTTAAAGGTATCTTTGTTAAACCTGCTGCCAAGACTCAATTTGTTAAGTGCAGGACTGCAGTTTTTCATCCCATTTACTGTTGTTTCATAAACTCTCTAGGGATAGTGGATCATCTCTTACTGTCTGCTTGTGTGAAGTCTTAGATATTGATGCTCAAATTTAATCTATCAGAAGTAATAAAGTAATCTCCCTAATTGGTAAGAGAAGCATATACTCTTTACTTGCAGGGTGTCTAAAGTCTACAGCATTGTTGTAAACATTGCTTTGAAAGTCAGACCAAGGATTACCTAATATGTTCCTTAATCATCTATTTTTTTTCAGCAGATATCCAACAGGCTTTGTATGAGCTTGCGTACCATGTAGTAAGAGGAAACTTAAAGCATGATCAAGCTTCTAATGTGCTCAGTGATGTTATAGTAAGTATATATTTGTAATAATTGCATACTTACTAAATTTTTAGTTTGTTACAAAAGTCTGAATGGAAATCAAGCAGGATAATAATCAACAGAGTTTTTTTTCCGTATAGAAAAGTTGTTCTTGTCAAGGCCTTTTTCTTATTTGTATGCACTTGAAATACAGATGGTCTGTTAGGGTTTCAGCTTTTCCCCTACTTTTTGTGGTAAGGAATAGATATTTTCGTTTTAGCATAAATTAAATAATTTCCTGAGGGCATGTAAAATACTGAAGTTGTTAATAAATGCTAAAAATAGATGTTACTTGCTTATGCAGCATGTCTGTAATGCCACCTACTGTTCTTTATAATTTACATCTTTCTTACAGTGTAACAATGTGTGTCTGCTACTTTACTATTGAGAGGTCTGAGTCCCATGACTGCCTTTAAAATAGTGCATTGGACTTATTTTTTTGTTTGAAAAAGATTTTTCTTTAGAAACTTAGAATAAGATGGGGAAGAGAGTATTTTCCTCTAAACCTCTAAAAAAAAATTTAAAAAAGATCTTCTGAAAAAGATTTCTTATTCTTTATAAGTTCTTAGATTGCTCTTTTGACATGTATTAGAACCTTTAGAAAAAATACATTTTGCAGTAATCTATTACAGGATAAGCTTTTTAGGTTTTTAAACTTCTGCATTAAGTTTGAGAGAAGTCAAGGCTGAAGTGCACCTTGCTGTTGGGGTAGCGTGTGATAATGTTTGATCTTCAGTTATTGTAGGAAACTGTAATTTGTTTGGTGCTTAAGAAAGTATAGTTTGCTGGACAGGCTGGTGCTGCTCTTCAGACAAGAAGTTCCATTGTGCTAGAGAAATGGAGGTAGTAACCAGAGAGTTTTTCACCCTGGCAACTAGATACTCTTTTAAATTACATTAAAACGTTATGTTATTTCATTACATGTGAGTGATTAGTACAGCTCTTATGTTAGATATTAGTCAATAATTGAGCCTCTTAACAATTAATGGATTATTAATTATTATAATTAGCAATAATAATCTACATTATTAATCTGAACTTGATTTATGCTGAAGTCTTGTTTTATGTAATGGAATAAGAATTTTTCAGTGTACATATTGGAATTTCTGTGTTCACTAAGTGTGATCTTGTTCCTTTTTAGGAATTTCGGGAAGACATGCCTTCCATCCTAGCTGATGTATTCTGCATATTAGGTAAGTTGAGTTCCCTTCCTTTCAGCATTGCAACAGATGTGTAGAAATACATGCTTTGTGCATCTTCTTGTTGACTTCTTGAGGAAACTTAATTAAATCTGTAAAGCATGACTTCCCTTTACAAAATATGTTTTGAGTCTTCCTCAGTGTGTCTGTATCTTAGTTGTTAATGTCTCTTCATTCTGCTTTGTTCTGTTACAGTTTCCAGAAATTTACCTATTTAAAGGCAGTGGAAATAGTTCTGCCAAGAATAGGTAAAGGAGCTAGCTTGTAAGTGTTAGATGTTAGCTAACGGAATCAGTGACTTAGTGTTCTTACCGTTCTCATAAGTATTTTAAATAAAAATTGACTTACTGGTAGGTAGATCTTCTGTTCTCAGAATGTATTCTGTAAATATTTTTATATGCACGGTCACTGGTAGTGAAATGAAGCTTGTACTAATTGTCCAGAAATCTAAAGGCAAGTGGCATAATTTGCCAAGTTACTATCTGCCTACTGAGCAGGCTTTAAAGATTTGTATTTTTTCTGGTAATAACTTCTGGATTTTTATGTTGTATTGTTGATCCAAAGCTACTTTTCTCATGTTTTTAGGATTTCAATCCTGTATACTTTCTTACGGATCATAGTTTAAACTGCTTGCAGTTTCTATCTTGTTCTGTGTCTCCCTGTTTTTTTCAACAAATTTCAGGGAAGTCTTTTTGACAGTCTGTTCATCACAGATCCTGGTTTATTTTGTATACTGAAGGAGTGTGGCGTCTTCTGTGCTGTGGCTGCCTGTGCAGAGAGGCACCTAATTAAGTTTGCATATGCAGCCTGGGTTCTGTAACATTTAAATGATTATTTTTGCCTTTGTTTTGTTCATAATGTTTCATTCTGTGTACTTGTATCATCTTTTTGTAACAGTTTTTATAACACAATATTATACTGATAACATTTTTTTTTTTTTTTTTAAACTGGGTTAGAAAACTTAGATTAGTTGCTTCTTGAACTACTTGGATAACTTAAACTGGTGTATGTCTGCCTTTTTTGTTTCATTTTTGGGTGGGTTTTTTTTTTTTCTTTCTCCCTTCCCTTCAGCTTAGTATGTAGCCAAATGCCATGTCTCCACTAGTAACAGAGAAGCAGTATGGCTAAGGAGCTAGGTTTCAAGCTCTGGGACAAAGGACATTTAAGAATTTCTTGCTTGTTTTTAATGAGTTTCCTCTAACACTTTCCCTCTAAGCAGTATTTACTAATGTCGGGTTTTCTTTTTTTTTGCTAACATTGCCATCTTATAGTTAATGTGTTTCAATATATGAGAATTTTGATTTATCCACTTTATCCACTCATCTGCATTCCCTGGACTAATTTTTTTTCTGCAAATTCTTCTTTGGCTGAGAGGCTTAGCAGCTAGGGTCCAGAGTGATCTGGCAAGGCCATTGCCTCTGCTGCCACCCTGCTGCAGCATGGGTTTTCAGTCTGTTTGGGGGCTGCTTTCTCAGATTTTTCTTGTTGATGTTTTCTCTATGGGTCTAGTTTTTCTGTTTGTATGTATGGGGGTTTTTGCTTTTTTTTTTTTTTTTTGTAATATCTGCCTTGCGTTCTTTACTGAGTTTTCCACTCCTTTTGCAACTCCTTGTTTCCTGTAAAGATGTGCTTTTTTTAAACTATTCTAGACAGCTGTGCTTCCTCAGCCATTGTTTTGTGGCATGTCTTACTGAATTTATGAATTGCATTCAGTAAAAGAAAAGAATAGAAATACAGGATCATAGCTAATGAAAGACTGCAGGCCAGGCAGTAAATGGTAGTTACTCTGCAAACACAAGGAAAGAGACTAGAACATTACATTAAGGCTATGATCACAGTTATTTTCAGCGATTCATATTTATTTTCTTTCGTGCTTGTTATTGATTCTTAATGCTTGCCATAAAGCTTATTGCAGCAGAGAGAAGAGCAAGAAAAATTATTATGGCATTTCGCTGGTTTCTGTTTTACCTTTTCATGAGATTTGTGGATGTGTCAAAAATATTCTGTGGACCTCAAGAGGGATGAGTAGGTGGAAAGCAGCAAGAAGCTAGTATGTTAGAAATAAGCTGCTTTGCGTTGTGTTATCATTAGCATTTATCAGAATAGTTATAAAGAGAAGAAACTCTTATGAATTCCACAAGTACTGAGTCATTTTTTCCTTTTTTTTTCCTGTCTTCTTTTATATTAGATATTGAAACAAGCTGTTTAGAAGAAAAAAGTAAGAGGGATCATTTTACCCAACTGGTATTAGCCTGTTTGGTAAGTTGCTCTTAAAGTCTTTTGGTAAAAGTATATGCCAAAACCTGACAAGAAAAATAAAGAGTTTTTAAGTTGCTTTACAATGCATCTTCAAAGCATTATATTACAGTAGTATAGTTGTCCGTTTAATTCTTTAAAGAGTTTTGAGAGAACTCACTTTTTTTTTTTTCCCCTGTCAGTTCAACAGAAATTTTGCTTTTGAAGTATGTTTTGAGTTGGACTCCTTTATGTGACCTCCTCTATCTTTACAAGTGGCATTCCTAACGACATGGAATAAGCTTGATTTGTAGGAAAATTCAGCGTATGAAAGCAAGGCTTTTCTCCCAGAATATGAGAGAATGGGTTTAAGCTTTTGTAAAGATTCAGTTCTTGGTAATAATATGCCTAGACACGGTGCAATGTATACTTTGTAACCAATAGTTAGGCTCTAGGGCTTGCTTTTTCAAGGTGGTCTTGTATATAAAATTTGCCACTGTAGAATTCCAGTTTCAGTTAAATGGTTTCTCAGTTTTGTCCACTTGCATGTTTGAAGCAGAGTACTTTTAGTATCATGGTATATCATGATATTGGAACTTTTTTTTTGTAGTCAGAACACATATGTAGCCTCAAGTAATAATCAAATGGTTTCTAGGTCTTTAATTAACAAATTTGATGTATGTTTTTGGTATTTTCTAGTATCTTGTATCAGACACTGTCCTAAAGGAGCGCTTAGATCCAGAGACACTGGAGTCATTAGGACTTATCAAGCAATCTCAACAGTTCAATCAGAAATCTGTTAAAATAAAGACAAAACTATTGTAAGTTTTGGGGCAAGGGTTGTTTGGGGAGTGGATGGGGAGAGGCAATGATAATTAGTGTGGTAACAGTGTTTTCTAACAATGTGTAAAGTTTCTTTTGTAAAATACTCAATTTTCTTTAGGAAATGTGTTTTGTTGCACTTCAACTTGTCATTGGCAAAAGAACCTTGTAAGTCTTCTTAGTTTTCAAACTCCTGAGAAATGTAAAATTTTTTAGTGTCACCCGTTGCTGTGGCTTTTGCTACAGTGATTCCATATTGCAGATTAATTTTCTAATTTTATGACAAGTGTGAACTTACAAAATATAAGAAAATTAATTACTGTTGTTGCATCATTTAAGGATGGTAGGCATTTGTTTTCATCAATAAGCAAAAGTAGTTATGTTAGTTTTGAGAACGTAAGATATATTTTTGTGGTGTGCATTTGGTTTTTGTCTCTGCATCCAATGTTTCAGTCTCAAAAAACACCACTTTAGACTAGATCCTTAAGCATGGACTGTTACAGAGCAATTCTCCAGCACAGTGTGAAAGAACAAGCTTTACTGTTAAGTGTAAGCATAATCTTGCTTTTTTAATAGTCTGCGTTTTAAATAAAGGAAGAGCTGGATTTGTTTGGAGAGTGCTCACTACCTTGCAGGTATTGATTGTACTGCGTTCTGTAGTTTTTTTAACAGCTGAAGTTAATTACAAGTTCTTAAAGATGTGTTCAAAATTAGCATTTGTATAACAAATTTAATATTGATAAGAGCATAAATAAGCCTCACTGTGGATGTGTGTTACACAACAGTGTTTAATTTCTGTTTATTTGCATTTGCAGTTACAAGCAACAGAAGTTTAATTTGTTAAGAGAGGAGAATGAAGGTTATGCAAAGCTCATTGCAGAACTGGGGCAAGACTTGTCTGGAAATATCACTAGTGATTTAATCCTTGAAAATATCAAATCTTTAATAGGTAAGGAATTTGAAGGAATGTGGGCACTGGTTTTCATACATTAGACTACTGTTTGAGATCATTTGTGGATCAAATATGTCATGCAAATGTGTAGTGTGATAGTTATACGTGTTGGTAGATCACCTTGGATAGAATAATGACATTTGGAAGTTCCTTGCAGTTTCCCAAAAATTAATTTTGTGAATGTTGTGTAGTAAAACTTAATTTGGATACTGACTTTATGGTACAGCCTCAAATATGCATGCTGTGATTTTGATTCATTTCAGCAGTATTTTTTGAGGATGTTTGTCATCTCTTAGCTGGCAGACTGGAGCATAACTAAGTAATGTTTTTTGATATTTTAAGGTACTCAGTTCGATGCATGAATATTCTTTTAGTCTTAAAGAAGTTAAACAAGTGATTCCTTATGAAGAGAAATGAAAAGTAGTAAATGTTCTTCCTTTATCTAGTTCTGTTTCTGCTTTGCCCATATTTCTAGGTTGAGACTTGGAGAGAGTGTCACAATGAAAGTGCAGAATATATTAAAAACAGGGAGTATCTCATTCCCCATGTTTTACACTTCCTTTTTGAATAAAGAGTTTTATATAATATATTGATGTTTGCACAGGTGCCTGTTTCATATGGTGCCAGTGGAGTAATGGTCTAAAGGCTATCCTACTATTTTATAAAACATAATTTTTAATCTATCACTGAACTTAGCCTGAGACTGTCAAATCCCTTTAGTAATACTACTTGTTTTGGAAGAGAGTTAGAGAAAAGGATTGTTTTACTAGTTATTACAGTAAAAAAATACACACTGTGTTTGAGGAGTTTTATAACAAAACATTTCTATCCTCTGGAATTCTAGGAATTGCAAGTAGACTGCCTATAAATTGTCAATTCTTTTGAAGTACTGACTTGCAGTAGGTCCTGGTATAGTGGAGATGGCTTTTGGGAAGGAAAGACTGGAGTTATGTATCTGCATAGTGAATGTGCCTAGATAAAACTTGTCTTGGCACAATGAAGAAAGTAGTCTAGATGTGGATTCTTTTGATATGAGTAATATTTCTGTCTTGACCATGTCTCCTGGAGTTTTAGTGAAAAAATTTATGTAGTAAAATAGAGGTATAATTATGACATTGGCTTACCTGATCTGTATCCTTGCTCTTTCTCTCCTCAAAATAAACAAGACAGGACAGTACAACCAGGTGGATCAGGGTCTAGCTTAAACCAGAACAATTTTTGGGGTGTAAAATAATTTCTAGCTGACTGATTTATGTGACTCCATGAATATGTGTGCCAGCACAAGGGGAGAGGAAGCAGCCTGTGCCTTTTGCTGGCACTGTGGTATCAGTGAGTTTGGGTTTCTATGTATTAAATGTTTGCCTTAAGGTGGTAATTTCTAGTTTTTCTGTAATCTGAGTTGAAATTACTGAGTTAGTATCTTTGCCTAGTTCAGTGTTCAACGTAAGTCAAAATGCTCGATGCTGCATTTACAGATGATACAGATTATATTGCTATAGAAAAATCCAGGATCAGTTTTAACTGAAAAACATTAACTTTAAAAACATACGCATTTGTGGTTTAGTAACAGAATGAAGATGAAAAGTAGCAATATTAAGCTTTTCTACTCTGTTCTTCTCCACTAGGATGTTTTAACCTTGATCCTAACAGAGTTTTGGATATTATCCTAGAAGTCTATGAGTGCAGGCCTGAGTATGATGACTTCTTTGTACCACTGATAGAGTCTTACATGTACATGTGTGAACCTCAAACTCTATGCCATATCCTTGGGTTCAAATTCAAATTCTATCAGGTAATGCATTTCCATTCTTTGGTTTTGGTGGTTTGTTGTATTCAGTGTTGAACTGCAGTTGGCGATAAGATTTTTGCTGCAGATTTTTTTTTTTAACATAGAAATGAATTTGTAAGTTGTAAAATTCCAGTATTGAAAGCAGTAATTTCATGATTCGAGTGGAAGTCTCTAATGTATTTTAGAAAAGTTTGTTTGGCATTCTCCAAGACAGCTGAAAACAATCTTTATACCTTCAATTTGAACTTGTATAGTTATATAAGGACTGGCATTAACGAAGAGATTGTTCTTTGTAATGAAAAGACTCATCCCCAGGATTGGAGAGCATGTTTGCAAGGAAATAATGGTTGATATTCGATAAACATTCAAAAATTTTTTAAAATGTATGGTTAGGAATTACATACAAGCACCATAAGGTATGAATACAGTTGAATGTTTTTGTTTTTGAAAATTCTCATCATGTATCAATCACAGTCTAATGACATTGGAGTAATAGCAGTTAAATAACGTGATAACTAAGAGAAGTGTGGCTTAATATGTTTCAGCTGAACTTTAAGCGTTTTCTGTTTCATGATGTTCTGTAGTGGTCTGATAGCTTGCTTTTTTTTTTTTTTTTCCCCCCTTAAATTTGCAATTTTGTCCTCCTTAGGATCCAAGTGGTGAGACACCTTCCTCCTTGTACAGAGTTGCTGCTGTCCTTTTGCAACACAATCTCATAGATCTGGAAGATCTTTATGTTCATGTAAGTTACAATGCCAGTCTCTCAAATGTCAAATCTAGAAAAATGTTAAAAGACAGACAGATATTTTACCCTATTCTTAAAGCTTCAGACTCAGGACACACTGTGTAATACCTGTATATGTGTATGTTCAATGTCTTAAAAATTTCCAGCACTTTCTAGTGCCTCATACTCAAACACTGAAATGTGAATGCTGATATACTTTCTTTGAATTATCTGTGTAGCATCTTCCAGATTGTTTACCTCCTGCCTGAATAGGAGATGGGAGGTAAATGCCTGAGTATGCTTTAAATGCCCAAGTACCTTTCCTTAAGAACTAGACCCTTTGAGTGTTTTGCTTTACAAGATCATTTTTTTTAAAAAGTGGTAGGATGATCAGCTCCGAACATTATTTGTTTAGTTTAATAGTAGGAATTTTTAAATAAGTCTTACATATTCCTGAATAGGCCTCTCGTTTAATCTACAAGAATTCTGATTATGTGTTAGGTTGAAAGGGAAAAATGGAGTTGTATGTTCAGATTTAATCAGAGAGACTTACTCTCTCCACTCTGACAGTCTTATCAGCCAACCAGCATACCAGTTTGCACATGCTAAGCAGAATGTTTCAGTTACCAAAATAATTTTACATTATACACACATTTTTATTTTCAGAATAACTATAGATATTTTAAGACTTAGCTCTTCCATTTAAATCAAGGAAATGAGCTGTAGTTACAACTATGGAAATTTTGGAATGTAGCCCTGCCATTAATTTGTGTGATAGTTAATAGCATTAATCACAACCCGACTTGTCAATAACTGTATCTGGCTTCATAGGAGTATTTTGGCTAAAAATGTGTCAAGTGGAGCAAGAGTACGAGTGCGTATCTCTGATCGATGTGGAGGGGGGAGTGTGTGATAATAATGCTAGCTCGTAAAGGGATATTTGTAAGCTTACAAAATAAATGCTCAGACTCAGAATGACAGTGGCCTGTGCAATCCCAACTCAGACCTGTGTAGGTATGGGTGTTTTTTCTGACAGTCTCACAACTAGAATGGTCCCTGCGTTCATATATACTGTTCACCTTCGTCATGTTGATTCTTGGTCTCATTTTTAATCTACTTACATTCCAGAATCTCTGTGCCAATCTCTCTGTTTTTACGTGTTAGGGATGGCACTTTTCCCTCTTTTCGATTCGGGCTTAATTTAACTTGCTATGGGAGTTTCAAGAAAATAATCAGCATGTATGTGTTGAGTCTTAACTGGTGGCTCCTATACAGTGGCAGTTGTGAGGATTATTGTTCATATCAAGAAGGTTCTTCTCACTTCTGCCCTCCCTTCCCCTTCTAAGCCCAATAAGAACTGTTCTCTATTTGTGTATATATACACACAACCATGTAGAATATGTATTGCACCCTGAAGGTAGGATTTACCCCTTGGAATTCTGCACTAGGTATTTCTTGGTGGTTTACCTTTGTTTTCAAATGAGAAAAGTGTAGCTCTTCAAACATTTTACCTTTCCAAGTGGGATTCTTTCTTCCCCAAATTTCTATGAAATAGAGGAGTTATACTATCTTTTCTCTGAAGAAGGTGGTGCTTAGTCTTTCCTTCTACTGTCAGTTTGGGTGGAGAAAAAATAGCAGAAATCTTAACATAAGATGTTTTTTAAGGAGCGGATGTTACATATGTAAGTGCAATCAAATTGTGTGTCTAAGTAGATTGCCTGGTTTTCCTTGGTGATAATTTTTTTTTTCCTTTAGATGAGCAAGTGAAAATTCATGCTTTTGAATTTTCACTTCAAGACACTGAATTTTGTAAATGTTATCAAGTATGTGCATAATTGTCACCATATAGCTGCAGCTGAATGGTAAATTGGAGAGGGGAATGGGAGCTTGTACAACTAAACAGTTGTGAGGAAGTAGAGCAGTATTATTTCTCATGAGTCCTTAATTTCAGAATAGTCTGTTAATAGCATACTTACTTGTTGGGATGATGGTAGCAAAGAAAAGAATCTTTCACGGAGTAAGTTTATCTCATTAGCAACAAGGAAGGACAAACTTCTGTTTCAAGCTCAAGTGATCAGAAGTAGTCACTTCAGTTTTCAGATGTAATGTTTATTCTGTATTTTTTAGCTTCTTCCAGGGGATAATGCCATAATTGAGGAACACAAGCGAGAGATCGTGGAAGCTAAGCAAATTGTCAGAAAACTTACGATGGTCGTCTTGTCCTCTGAAAAGACTGAGGAAAAGGAGAAAGAAAAAGAGAAAGAGGAGGAGAAAACAGAAAAGGTATGTATCTGAATAGCTTCCTTTCCAATAAAATTATTTTAATTTTTTTTAAACTAAGCATAATAATTGTTATGAAAGCATTTTTATATTTATTTGTAGCAAAGTCAGGTTCCTTCTTCTTGGAAGGCTTGTGTCTGTCCTCTGATCGCACTTCTGTTATACTGAATGTGCGATAATGCAGTTTGGGGTTTGTTCCGGATTTCTCTAGGTTTAATGTTCTTGGTTTGATGGCTAATTAATTTCTTTCCTCCCTTTTTGTTGTATCAGCTCCACTACGTATGACCCAATGTTCTTATATTTCACGATCTTTAACAACTATGTTTCTAGGACTCGTGATAGTATAATCCTAGTTGATTTCTTAAAAATAAGGACATTAGTAGGAGTTTATTCCTTTTTTTCTCTCAATCAAGAACTGGGGTGTGAAGACTCTTGATGGGACATGGGGAGTGTATATACTGCAAGTAATGTCAGAAGAATTAAGACCATTTTTATGGCTAAGCTTTAGAATTAAGAACTACGGAATTTTAAGCTCTAGCAGAAACGGCAACATTTTTCTGAAGGATTACAATGACAAATAACAAAGTCTGAGTCTATATGATGGGAAAACAGAGATCTGTACTTAACAGAAACAATTTCAGTGACTCTTTACATACTGTTAAGCAAAATGCATGCTGATTTTTTGAAAAGCTTGTTTCTGTATTACTATTTTTATATGTGATTAGCTGTGCAATTCATAGCAATTAGTAGAGTAAATACATGTGAAAGCTGTTGACAGTCTAAATTTGAGTACTTTGTATCCAGTATGCACTTTTTATGTACAACTTTTGATACTGTGCAGTGGAATAAATGCCTGGATGAGGAAAATAGTATTTAATGATTACTGGCTTAACTTCTCTTGTGCATCCACAAAGTGCTTATTTTGTATGGTTAAAATTTATTACTGTCTCATGACTATGAATAATTTAGTATTGGCGAATACATTATCTACTTTTGCCTTTTAAGACACATTTGGCGTAAGCAAATAATAGGGAGAGACTTGAGAGGTCACAGAACTCAGCAGCATGACTAGACTTGACAGCAGTTCCAGACTGACTGTTCTCTCTGCCATACATGATTTTGCTTTCGGAGAGTGTGTTTCACAAGAGCTTGCTTACCTAAAGAGAGACCCAGTCAAGCAGCAGTGACTGCTTTGGAAATGAAATAGCGTACTACCACATAAAATCTAGAAAGACTGTGAGTAGACACAGGGATTCTAATATAGTTAGTAATCACCCAAAAAACTCAAATCACCAAAAGTTTGGTGTTTAGTATCAAACTTTAAGTGATGTGTTCATGCCAATGAAATAACTTCTATTATTATTATTATTATTAAAATAATAATAGGACTTTTAAGAGGTCTATTCTATTGAACATGGATTTCAACCTTTCTGCATATACTGCACAAGTAAAGTCTTTAAACACTTAGTAAAGGATCAGCCTACTCTTTTGTTAGCTTAGTATAGATTGACTTAAAAAGACAATCTTTGGCAACAAAGGAGCTTGAAGTAGTTACATGGTAAAATAACATTAGTGTGTGCATTTCTAACTGCACGTGTATGTTGTTAATCTTTCAGAGGCTCATCTTGTTCTGATATGCAGATATGTTTTCCCTCCTTACCCCTGAAGGAAAGGCTAAAATTTCATTACTGCATAAGTTCAACATGAATACAGAATAGATCTGTACATCTTGTTTTGTTCTGAAACTTTTCTCTGCATGTTACTTTGTACTAGACTGTTTTCTATTTTTAAAACTATCATAGAAATAGTTGCTAGTGTTACAAAGAAGTTTTAAAAGGGGAGGAAAAAAAATCCATGCAAACTGTAGAACCTCAGAAGCATCTGCTTTGTAATTAATTTTTGTTTTTATCAGTCTGTCTTGTCAGCTTTCATGATTTTAAATAAAACTAATTTTTTGCCTTAAAATGCTTAAACATTTTGTCATAGACTTGCAATCTTCCCTCCCTTGGTATAAACATCATCTTAGGCTTGTTATATGCAGCTAGTTTGCAGTCACTATTCCTTAGCTATGGGTTACAGCTGCATACTGCTTACACAGAAATACTAAGAAGACTTTATGAATACACTTTTTCATTGTTATCTTGCAGCCTCCTGATAATCAAAAGCTTGGTTTATTGGAAGCTTTATTAAAAATTGGTGATTGGCAGCACGCACAAAGTATTATGGATCAGATGCCTCCATTTTATGCTACTTCACACAAGCCTATTGCCGTTGCCCTTTGCCAGCTTGTACATGTGACAATTGAACCTCTATACCGCAGGTAAAGTGAAGAGTATGATTCCATTGCTACATAGGGGAAAACTACTATTTATTTATAAGTATAAATTCACTAATAAGCCTAACTGTATTGATACCTTTCTAAAATTTCACTTCTGTTTCATGTGAAATGCTGCACATCTTAATTTTCAGAGTTGGTGTACCTAAAGGAGCCAAAGGGTCACCAATTTCTGCTTTGCCAAACAAGAGAGCACCAAAACAAGCAGACAGCTTCGAGGACTTGAGAAAGGAAGTGTTCAACATGCTTTGCTACCTTGGTCCTCATCTCTCCCACGATCCCATTTTATTTGCAAAAGTGGTGCGCCTTGGAAAAGCTTTCATGAAAGAGGTTGGTATGACAGAACAGCTTGTCAAAAACCAGTTTTTCTGATGTCAAAAAATGCTCAAGTCTTATTAATTGTGTATATTTTCAAATACTGAAACATAAAAAAATTCTTTGACGAAGGACAAATTTGGAGAATCTTATTTTAACTCTTGATCACTTTTATGATCAATGAACATAAAGATTTTTATGAGCACTTTCAGTTTATAACCAGGAATATTTAGTGATAGCTAATTTCTCATGGTCTTCATATTTTAAAACATTATCTGTGTATAGATATTCAAAACAAAAACCAACCCACCAGACATACGATAGTAGTTGCAAGGAAGCTTTTACAGTATTAGGGTGACAGTGTAGACAATGGGGACAGTAACCTAATACACTTCCAGTACTTAAAATAATACTGTCTATTCCACTTGTTAGGTTACTTGGGAAGTAGGGGATGTTGCATCTTTTTAATTAGTGAGGTGTCCCTTTGTTCTGCAAGTTAAAATGCTGCGATTCTTGTACTTTTATCAGTGGCAAATATTGGAATGTTCAAAATTTACATACCACCTCAGGGGAAGCTTTCACATCCAGCTGTGCTTGATGATGCAGAGCTAAGAGCACAGATAGTTCTTAGGTTTGGAGATCTTTTTGTCTAACTTAACAGATTTTGGCGAGAGAGTTTGCTTTCATCAGGTTCCATCAGGTTCCAAGATGCAATAGTAGGGTTGCAGAAGCTACACTAAGTTTGGGTCCCAAGTAGTCTTTGTAATAAAATAATGGTAACTTCAAGCATTTCTATCTTCCTCTACTTCCACATCTTTGTAGCAGATATAATTTCTCAGCATCTTCTTATCCAGAATGATAAGATCTCCCAATGGTTAATACTCTTACTCAGTGGCATGCTTGTTTCTTGCTGGCCTGTGAGAAGATTGGTGTTTGAGTGATATACTGTGGTGCACTGACAGTGCAGTTAATTTGGAAGTTGTAATTGCAAGGGCGTAATTCATTTTACTGCTGTCAGCAGACCATTAGGACAACTTTGTAATTGAGTTCAAGTACTGAATGTTTGTGAGAAAGCCCTTTTTTCTGTGGATACGTACAGTAGAATGGAGATTATTTAGTTATGGGGAATCTCTTGTGCAGTTTTACTGTAAATATAATAGCTTATTGTGTTTCTGACAAGAATAAGCAACATTTTAGCTATTTGCTCTAGGTTGGAACTGTGAAGAAATTCGTCAGTGACAGAGTGGTTAAGGTAACATAGGGAAAGTTCTTTTTAATGTGCTCTTGCCGTCAGCATGTTCTAGTTGTGAAACTACATTTAACACACAGTAGAAATACTTTTAACTGGAGATGATTTGATTGTAAGTTAACCCATACGTTAGTATAAAAGTTAGACTACTAACACTGCACTGCAGCTTTCGTGCTCAAGTGTACCTTTAAAATAATTGTGCACTTACTGGTGTGATAGCTTAATATGCTTTTCATGGTGAGTGGAATAAGAGAGAAAAAATAGTTTAATAATAAAGACTAAAAGCTTAAGAGGGTATTATTGTGAGAGATGGGGGAAATCTATGAGTGTTGGTAATTGGATTGGAAGTCCTGGGTTTTTTTAGGTAGAAGGTGAATGCTTAGAGCATTTTTTTTCCCCCTCTCTCCAGTAAGAAAATTCTGTTTTTTATATATAATAGCAAGTTACCTTGACATTTTTAGTTACTACCTCTTTTTGAACAAAAGTGTACAAAACCTGTATATATGTAAGCAATGCATTTCACCTACGCATTTGAACTTCTGCTCAAAAATATTTTAATGCTGACAGATCTGGAAAACTAAACATTCACTAGGCATGTGGCCCTTCAGGTTGATGCTTTTGCTGAGGTAGCCTTGTTCTGAAGCTGTTACGTTAACAATGCTGCGATTAAGATGATGTCTTCTGTTACAGTTTCAGTCAGATGGAAGCAAACAAGAAGATAAAGAGAAAATGGTGAGTTTATTTTGAAGGAAGGTTTTTTATGCAAGATGGTAATTGAGACCAAATGTTTAATAACTGTACAACTCTTCTTTCTCTGTAGTGTTATGCTTTAACAAATGTATGCTATGGACTTATCTTGATTTTTTTTTTTTTTTTTTTCTTTTTTTACAGGCAAGTTTGAGCCAGTCACAGGGTTTTTCTTTTTTATTTTTTTTCTGTATTCTTGTCCTTTTTTTCTTTTTCATTCTGTCCTGCATTCATCAAACCTAATCTTGTTCTCTTAGTCCACTGCATTCTGCTTCTTACTTGCTCAGAATCAGCTAAATACCTCTAACTACTTAATCTGTAAATACACTTTCATGGTGGCACCTTGTATCTTAAAGAATTTACAGGGGAAAAACTTAGAGAAAAAGAGAAATTGGAAGTAGAGGAGGTGTTTAATAGTACAGTGGCAAATTTTCTTTATTGGCTAATTTATGTCTTTCTGAAGTCTCTAATATATTGAATTATCAAGTTTGGTCACAATGAAACCCAAGTGTCCAGTTGAGATCTAACTTACAAAAATGAGTAGTTGATTTGTTTTTCTTCTTTAGTCAACAAGCAAGTTTTAAATATAAAGTTTGCACAATTTAATTATTACTTTTTACTGCTTTTTCTCATTTGTCATGATTTCCTGACTTCCTGAATCATTGCAGGGAAACGCCAGTCTTCTCTGGGTTGGTTTGTTTGGGGGGGTTTTGTTTTTTTTGGGGGGGGGGGGGGCGTGGGGGGTGGGTTTTATTTGTTTGTTTTTTGATATTTTTTCTCCCCACCCCCCTGCTATGGTTGTGCTAACATAGCTCAATGGGAAGGATGTTTAAGAAGGGGCAAGGATAGGATACTGAAAACATGGAAATTGGTACTGTGCCTTGGGAACATGTATCATGCTTTCAGGTTTTAATCTGGAATTTTGAAAATTGAAGTACTGGCAAGGAATACCTTAATACATTGAAAGCAGTTGCCAAAATCTTTTTTTCTTGTGTTGCGCGTTGTGCAAGGCCGTTGTAAATCCATTTTAAAATTATTTATTTGTTTTGAAAATGAGTGTAACTTGCTGAAAACTTCAGCAGCTTTGCTCAAATATCTTATATAGGCGAATAAAACATTGACAGTATATGTGGTCCATAAATTATCTAGTAAAAGATTTATGATGGGAGGTGTTTTTAAGTCCCTTTTAGATTTTATTTTGCTTAGGAAGTCTTAATCTTGTGGCAAATTTGTATTTTATCAGTCTACTAGGAGTGTATATTTGCATAGCATGCCTGGCTTTGCTTCTGATTTAATTACTTGATAGTTACCTTGAGTTTTTTGTCTTTGTCTCAGGAGATACTGTTCAGCTGTTTGCTGAGTATTACCGATCAAGTCTTGCTTCCGTCTCTTTCTTTGATGGACTGCAATGCATGCATGTCTGAAGAACTATGGGGAATGTTCAAAACTTTTCCATACCAGTACCGGTAAGTAGAGTAATTTTGTTTCCGCTCTTTTGAAAGGGTCTCTTGAATTAACAGGACTGAAAGTGGTTTTCCTTTATAATCTTTCAAGGTACCGTCTTTATGGGCAATGGAAGAATGACACATACAATAGTCACCCACTTCTAGTGAAAGTTAAAGCTCAAACCATAGACCGAGCCAAATATATCATGAAGTAAGTTGTTTAATTTCATAAATAATTATCAACTGTGATAAATTGTATTTCATGTCACCAGCTGAAGGAAAAAAAATATAAATCTGGATTCTCAGAGTAGCAGCGTTTCTATGCTTAGATTTCTCAAAAATGTATCTATTAGTGAGAATTTAACCTCTGTGACTAATAAAGGTGTTTACTGGAACTAACCTCTTGTTTTCATATTCTTTTAGCTTGTCTATTGCACTAAAATGTTCTCTTTTACAGGCGTCTAACTAAGGAAAATGTGAAACCTTCTGGAAGACAAATTGGAAAGCTCAGCCACAGCAATCCTACAATTTTATTTGATTATGTATGTAGTTACATGTATTTGAATAATAGTTCATCCTAACAATAGATACTGAAGTGTAGGAAGGGACCTGTTGTCTTAATGAGAGGGCAATTCTAATTTCATTATTTTTTACTTTTGATGCAAATTTTAAAAGATGGTAATTTGCTAGTAGTGCACAGGTCTGAGATATTAAATATGACAATAGCTCTTAAATAACCAAAACTGCACAGAAGATTACATCCACTTATTTATAGGAGTGAAGAGTTTAATTAGAGATAGCTGAGGTGGGTCTCAGAGGTAGAGGTATATGCTGATCAGGTTGTGCGGAATGCAAATTCAGGTTAGATTGCTCTGAGTAGTTGTATATGTGTGTGATGAAGAGACATCAGGTTCATTTAGAAGAAAACTAAGCTTTGAAGTCTGATAAACACTTATGAAGTCGGGGAGGATTTTTAAAATTACTGGGTGTTACAGACTGCTTGAGAGGTGTAAAACTGTGTTGATGGACCTCCACCTTATTAAAAAATTTGATTTGTAATTACTGATCTACCAATTTTTAGATTTTACTTGAAGAAATTAATACTGTAATACACACACATGCGTGTGTGTCATATACCAAATAGAATATTCTAAAATTTATTTAATACAGTTTACTTGTATTCTTTCATGACCTAGGTTCATTTTTTAACATAGTCTTTTATTATTATAAGTAGCAGTAGAAACTCTTACTGCTGAGGTTTAGGATTCTTAAGAAATCTTAGGAAAAAAGAGTGAAATGTTTTTGTTGTTTTATTTTCTGATAATTGAAAAGAAAAATAATTACACAGAATTGTTTCTACATGTTAGAGACATATTTCACTGATATCTCTAAGGTACTAAATAAATTAATGAGATTACCTATTGCTTTGAACGTGACTTAGGACCTTCTGAAAAATTAATTTCAAAGGATGTTTTGTCTAGGTTTTGAAGACAAGCACTGTTAAACTGTTTTGATGCATTATGTGAAAGATAAGGGATATTGTTCCTGTTTAGCTGAATGTCTTTTGTAACTTTCAGATTTTATCACAAATACAAAAATACGATAACTTAATAACTCCGGTGGTTGATTCACTGAAATACCTCACTTCGCTGAACTACGATGTCTTGGCATGTATCCTTTTATGTAAATCAATAGGTCTAGTTCCTGAAAAACTTGCAGTTGTAGCCAGATTAAATCTGTTGTACGTGAGTAAATACTATCTTCTGTTGTTTCCTGTTCTTGCTACTTTTTGCTGGAAATCACAGTCAGGTTTGCAAATACCTTTGCATTCTTAGTGGGTTACAGAACCCACTATATTTGTTCTTTCACCCTATGAAAATTATACTTTATTTTTAAGACGTTTTTTAGTACTTCCACTCTGTTCTTGAAGGCATAGTGATCCTGTAAATAATGAGGTAAATACTGTTTTTTAAGTAGTAATTTCTTTCATTATTTTATTTTTTCGTACCATAACTATGTTAGTGGATCCCCTATATCATGCTTGCTATACTTGGTCTGTGTAACTTTTGTTTTTGCAAATAGAGGAAAAATATACTCTTTAACTCCACTAAAGACTGTATCATTGAAGCTCTGGCAAACCCTGAGAAGGAGAGAATGAAGCATGATGACACTACAATCTCGAGCTGGCTGCAGAGTTAGTATTCTTGTTTTATTGATTACATTAATGTTTAAAATACTTCACCTTCCCTATGATCTACCATACTATTGATCATTATGATCAATATTTCACTTGGATCAACCAGCTAATTTTTTAAATGAAACAGAGAGCTGGCAAGCTTAATCAATAGGAAAATATTTTATTATTTATATTACAAAAATACATGTATTGTTAACATTCCACATATATCTGTTAATGCTTATTTTATGATTAGTATCTCGTGAGCTGCAGTCACAGCTGTTTCTCCTTGCTTTAGGTCTGGCTAGCTTTTGTGGTGCAGTTTTCCGAAAATACCCGATTGAACTTGCTGGTCTACTTCAGTATGTAGCCAACCAACTGAAAGCTGGGAAAAGGCAAGTCTTGCAGAACTGATCTTTATAAACTCAATTTTTAGAATGTATTATTTGAGTGTTTGCTGATACATGAGTGCTTGAGGTAGCAATTACTCTGGTAGTGGTAAGACTCCATTCCTAGTACCAGGAAGGTTAAGAAATTTAAATAGCAGATAGAAAAATATCCTCTTTTGTACATTATTCTTCGTCTAATTATATCGCTGTGACACGTTATTTTTGAAGTACTGATTTTTCGTCTGTAACTAACTTTAATACAGTTTTCTTAATAACTGACCAGGCAGGGGGAGAAACACTGCTGGTCTGTAATACTGTCATAGAAATTATTGTATATTGTTTAAAAAAATGTCTGTGATGTAAAAAGATGTGACTGTTACAGTTTTATTTTTTTCTTTCTCGTAATGTATTCTCTGCAGGGATGCCTCTTAACATTTCAATACTATTTTAAATACTTTTTCCAGTTTATTTAATGGAGGTTGAGTTGCTTCTTGATATGTCAATTTTAATCATAACTCAAAAAAATTTAAACAAGGTTTGCAAATTGAATCTTCCTTTTCCTTTTGTCCTTCCATTGTCATCACTTAGTATCATTGTTTCATTTATTTATTTAATTTTAATGTGTTGTTTTTATCACGTAGGTGAGTATCAACTTTTTTCTATTGCAAACCCCTATATGCTTACTAAAAGACACCTTACCAATGGAGATAATGCAGCATGTTATTTTAGGGAATTTATGTTATGAAATTAGTTCTTCCCTTCACTGCAATGTAGACAATCAGTCTCATGTCCTCCCTTGTCCCCAATTTGTTTTGTATTCTGATGATGGTACAATCACTTTGAGCTACAGAGGAAGGGTAAGTAATGTTTCTTGTCTTTCCCCAGCATTAAGACTTTAAGTATTTTGAAGAAAAAACAAGTCACTTTTAATATTCAGTTTAGTATTTGGGTTCATAGAACTAAAATGGATTTACCACTGTGACCAGTTCCATAGGAGGACTGGAGTATTCAAGTATTTGAACTGGAGTACGTGCTGGTATTGCATACTTCCTAGAGGGAAAACATGCTTATGGTTGGAACAGCAAACAAAAATATAAAACTTTGTTTTGGAGGGCATGGGTCAGGTCAACACTTTATATAAGTAGGTCACACAAATTTCAGAAATTACTGGAAAGTATTGCTGATTTGAATGATCATGGTACAATTTTCTATACTTCTCTTGAGGAAAAGCCGTTGCTCTTCCAGAGTTCAGAGCAGGAAGTAAAGCCCAATTACTGGAGCGTTTTGTATATTCTGTGTTTTAAGTAAAAAATGTTTTCCTTGTTCCAAATAACCTCTCCAGATTAATTTTGCCAGTAAATTTCTATAGCTGTGTACTATTACAGAATTTTACTTAAAAATGTAAAATATTCTATATGCATGAAATAACTGTATAGATACAGTTGCATGTAAAACAAGAAAATGGAGCATTAAACTTTGACTTGTTGACATTTAATAGCACCACACTTGCTATTATTTTCAAAAACAATGAAATTGTTCTGAAGGGGTTCTGAAATCCAACTGTTGAATGCCTGCATTGCTTTTAAGTATTAACTTAACTTGCAGTAAAGAAATCCTTGTGCACTTGGCGTACTAATCTCTTCTTTAGAAAAAGAATTAAAATGTTACTTGTTTTAAAGTGCATCATAGTGGTGTGTTCTACTATATATTGAATGTTATAGCTTCCATTTCTTAAACAACTTTTCTTATTTTTACTCCATTTTTCTGGTTTTTTTTTTTTTTTTCTGTGCAGCTTTGATTTGCTTATTTTAAAGGAGGTAGTACAGAAAATGGCAGGGATAGAAATTACAGAAGAAATGACAATGGAACAATTGGAAGCCATGACTGGTGGAGAACAACTAAAAGCTGAGGTGTGTTTGTGTTAAGTTTAATTAATAATGACTATTACTTATTAATGGTGGTTCTAAAGACTCTAACTCATGAAGTCTGGCAGCTTAGAAAGGTGTTACTGCTTTCATCAGAGTGCTTCCCACTCCATTGAGATTAGAAGCCTTGCAAACAGGCGGCCAAGACTGTGTACATGAGCCTTAATTGTTGTGCTTCACAGCATCTTGTATTAATGAAAGCAGCCTTCATTATCCAGTGTTATATGACAGACCTGCGAATTATAGCAGCCAGTGAGCTTGTACCTCGTGCAGTCCTGCTATTTTAGCCCTGCTCTGGGGGTAGAAGCTCCCTGTTGAGTGGAGTAACATATTAAACCATTTTAAGAGCTAAAACTGTGCAACCTTGGCGTCAAAGACCTAGTTGAGTCTGACGTAGACTCACCTCTCTAGGGAGTTGAGTAACCTTAATCAGAACTAAAATCTGAAATGCCCGTATTGAGCAGAAAAGAGACTTTGAGCAGATCACAGCAGACGAAGTCTAAAATGCGGTGTCATGATGCCTGAGCTGAGGTGTCACTCTTTATTTACTGTGTAAAAGACTAATTAATAGCATACAAGACTAATTAGTTTCTGATTCTTATATACATACATTGCAGTACAGGATCCAGAGGGAGAGTTTTATTGATCGACAGGAAACTGTATTGATGTTAATTCATCAGTATTTCTTCAGTAAGAAGCATAAATGATTTCCATTTGTGATGCGCTGTTTTCAAACTTGGGTAACTTTTTCTGTACTGTGCAGGGTGGATACTTTGGCCAAATCAGGAATACAAAAAAATCTTCTCAGAGATTGAAAGATGCATTATTGGACCATGATCTTGCCCTTCCACTGTGCCTGCTCATGGCTCAGCAGAGAAATGGTGTGATCTTTCAAGAGGGAGGGGAAAAACATCTGAAGCTGGTGGGAAAACTGTATGATCAGGCAAGTAAAAACACTTATATTTATAAGAACCTCTCCTTTTCTTTGGTAACTTCTAGCCTATCAGCACAATATTTAAGAATTCCACACAATAAGTACAAATATACAAGATTTTTTTTTTTAAAGAAGCAGCCTGAATTCTTTTGCTGCCTTAGGCAGTAGGAGCTAGTTTCATTCCGTTCTATTAGAACAGAATGCTATTACAGACAGTTCTACTGACTTTTGTAGGGCTTTTATTTTTTTTTTTCTAGGTGTAGGTAAAGTTGAGTCAGCATTGAGTGACAGAAGTATGTGGCGTGGAAAATTTACCATCTCTTCCCCCATGAGAAAATTCTTGCTATACTGTGTGTTGTTAACTTTAAAAAAATATATATATATACTTTCAAGCTCTCACTGACTTTACTTTTGAAGGAAATTACACCGTTGGCTAACTCTTTGTGTCTTTCACATGTAGTGCCATGACACCCTGGTACAATTTGGTGGATTTTTAGCATCCAATCTAAGCACAGAGGATTACATTAAGCGAGTGCCTTCTATTGACGTTCTCTGTAATGAGTTTCACACACCTCATGATGCTGCATTTTTCCTCTCAAGACCAATGTATGCACACCATATTTCAGTAAGTAGAACTCTTCTGTTTGCCTGCTGTTAGCGCTGCTATATTACGTGTTATTAGTATTGGTGTTAGGTTCCTGCTGAAGTTAAGTCTGGTGAGTAAAACTTGCAGAAGCTTTATTTGTGGAGGTACAAAAAGAAGCTGTGGGCTGGCACAGGTTGTCCTTTACCTTCATAGAAAATATGGCCCATGTGTCATCTTTCACACAACTGGCAGAAGTTGCATCTAATGAAGTAATCTCTCCTGGTGATTTGGATGATCAGTAGGAGATGTCTCCCTCCCTATTCCCCAAAATGCGTAAGCTCGTCTGCAGATGTTTTAGATAGATAATTTGCTGTGGAGGAAAATGTTGCAGCTGCCAAAAAGTGTGGTACCTTGGGAAGTGTCAGAAATAAATTTGTCTCTGCATCTAAAATGTTAAATATTGAGAGGAGTTTTTACTTGGTGTAGTGTAATATGTTACTATAACAACAGGTAGCAGCATCAGTGAAGAAAGATAAATCCATCCAATACGGATAAGTACTAAAAGTTCTGCGTAATGTTCCTCAGTGCTTGATTTACCTAAATGCCACTTCATGTGTGCAAGGTTATATAGAAGGATTTTTGAGAAAAGGTAAATTATATTGCAAAAGTTAAATATTTTTTTATCTTTGTAAACAATATAATTTAATTTTTCTTTTTTTTTTTTTTTTTATCCACAGTCAAAGTATGATGAACTAAAAAAAGCTGAGAAGGGAAATAAACAACAGCACAAAGTTCACAAATACATTACATCATGTGAGCTGGTGATGGCTCCTGTTCATGATGCTGTGATTTCTCTGCACCTTCCCAAGGTTTGGGATGACATCAGTCCTCAGTTTTATGCTACATTCTGGTCTTTGACAATGTATGACCTTGCCGTCCCACACAGTAGCTATGACAGAGAAGTCAATAAACTTAAAGTCCAGATGAAAGCCATAGATGACAATCAGGAAATGGTATGTTTACATAATTTTACATTCCAGTTTAAACTTTCTAACCTTGGAATACCTCTTTTTTTTTTTTTTTTTTTTTTTTTTTTTTTTGTGTGTGTGTGTGAAATCTTTTATTAAGGTCATTTAGATCTGGAAGGTTTTATGTCATCTGATTAATCCATTCTGATTTGTCACATTCACATAGTTTGGATTGACTTTTACTTATAACTCCTGCATTAAAAGCACCAGTGGCTTCACTAAGTGAAAAGTACTGGAAAAATCTGTGTTTCAGAAAGCATTGACACCTGTATCTGTTGTTTAGCTGTTCACTTTTGTCTTCAGTCAGCCAGCTGATTACTAGAGCAGAACATTTAGTGAAAGATTTTCAGGTGTTCTTTACCATTATTGGGAATTTAATTGCTCTATGTATAGCAAGTGCTGTATAATACTAAATGAGTTGCATTGACATTTTATAGCCTCCAAATAAAAAGAAAAAAGAAAAAGAACGTTGCACAGCTCTTCAGGACAAACTCCTTGAAGAGGAGAAGAAGCAATTGGAGCATGTGCAGAGGGTTCTACAGAGACTGAAACTCGAGAAGGATAACTGGCTTCTGGCAAGTAAGTGTGTGTAGGGAGAACATTGTGCATGTTTCTGTAGTCAGCTTGCACTAATATTCTTAATATTGATTTCAAAATTTGATCTCTTTATGTGTTGAGGTTTCTTAGCAAGAAACTTTCTAATTAGAATGTGATGTGTCTTTGCTGTGAATGCCAAGTAGTTGGTTTTCAGGGAGATGTTTTGTTTGTTTCTTGCCATGTCAAGACCTTTTAAATATTGCACTAATTTAGGACATAAATAAGAGATTGACCAGTTCAGAGGAAAGTTGTAATTGCAAGATGGCTTGCACTTGTTTACTGCAGTTAGAATGCTGCTAAGTTAGGATAATTGCTACACTGCAAGAAATAGGCACGTAAACTCTCAATGTGTGGTTTGAGCTAACGTACTTTGTTTGAATCCTATCATTAGGAGCAATATGCCAGTATTTGGGTGGTAACATAAACCCCATTCCAATGACAAGATAAGTATTGTGCCAGCCTAACAGCACCACCAAATGCAACAACATGCAGATGTTTCATATGGCAGATATGCAAGAGACAACAAATTTTTTTCTCTGACAAAG
Source organism: Chlamydotis macqueenii (assembly GCF_036417535.1). Lineage (NCBI taxonomy): Eukaryota > Metazoa > Chordata > Aves > Otidiformes > Otididae > Chlamydotis > Chlamydotis macqueenii. The sequence continues at coordinate 6,110,963 of NC_141566.1, forward strand.
CCTCTGTAATGTTTCATATTGACTGTGAACTCTACTGGTATGGTTAATGTGAAATGTTTTTCTCTGGTCAGTTTTCTTCTCTGGAAGAACTTTCAGTTTGTAACTGGAAGTAGTTGTTCGTCTGTCCCAAGGAGCCTAGCATAAACCACTGGAAAAGCGTTTTATTGTCCGACTCATGTAAGATACGCCCAACTGATTTAATGAAGAAACATTGACAGTTAAATCAAGAAAGGTTATTCCCTGTAAATATTTATGTACTGGTACGGACAGCTGATGAGCTACATGAAACTACTGGTTGAAAAATTGCTACCTGGACTGAAGCTTGGTCTAGAGCTGACTGATAAATTTATCTGCTTAAGGAAGCACACAAAAGTGTGTAGAAAATGGTTTGTGTAGGTGTGTTCTGTATGTAAACGTGTACTCTTAATACAGGCGTTTGTGGGATACGGGGAATGTTGTTGTCTCTTGAGCGCTCAGGCTTCAGCTGCAAGAAGTTTCCTAGCATGGCATCTGGAGAAAAGCTTAACTTTTTTCAGCAGTTTCCCAATGAAAGAAATGACCTATAATTGTGCTACATGAGGAAATTGAACAGCACATCCACTGTAATAATATTTTTTTAATTATTATTTTTAAAAATTTATTAATTTTTTTAAGACTGGCATCTTGTGTAGGTACTTTTGGTAGAGTGGTTATATCATTGAGTAGGTTAATTTCTGGCAGGTTAAGTAGACTGGTAGTTTTAACAATCAGAAACTAGCTATTCTGACTGCTTACTTGCTTTACTTTTACATTTTTGAAGTAACACACACTTGATTTTTCTATGAACTGTGATTCGCTTTGTTTACTGGTTTTTTTTTTTTTAAAGTGTCACAGACTTGTTACAACCTTTCAGGGGTAGATACTAAAAATAAATAAAAATGAACATAAAATTTTGAGTTAAGTAAAAGCTGACAGTCCTTTCTTGAACAAGCTTTATTCCAAGAGCATCACAGAATTGAAGCAGTTCTAAGACAACCAAGCTGAAAGTCAGCCCCATCTAGAAAGGAGAAAAATAGTGTTCTAGAGAAGTGGCAGGTGGCATTCATTTCACTAATGTGCAGAATTTGAGCAGTTGGAGAAGCTTATCAAATTTTTTTCTGAACCTGTTTTTTCCCCCACTGTGTAATAGTTTTATTTCCTATTGGGAAAATTCTTCTGCAACCCCCTTCCTACAATCCCCACCATCCTCAAAGAATTAGGCTTATTTTCGCTTTTTCTGAGCAATGCCAAAGATATGACTGGAATACAAGTGACCTAATGTACAAACTCGAGAATATGGGTGTGTGATACTTAACTACTCACGAAAAGAGTAGTTGAGTGTTAAGCCATTAACTTTCTTTCTTTTCTTCTTTTTTCTTCTCTCAACTTCTTTGTTTCTGAAGAGTCTACCAAGAACGAGACTATTACAAAATTTTTGCAGTTATGTATATTTCCTCGATGCATTTTTTCGGCAATCGATGCAGTTTATTGTGCTCACTTTGTAGAACTGGTGCATCAGCAAAAAACACCCAACTTTTCCACGCTTCTCTGCTATGACAGAGTAAGTAGCTAGAACTGTATGTGTGTGTACTTAATTGCTATTCTGAGCATGCAAAACTAGTATCCCCCCTGCCTCCCAAAAGAGGTAAACAAAGTTATTTGCCTACATTTAATTCTAGAATCTCTGATAATCAAAAGTTCCCTTTTGTACTTCAGATTCTGCAAACCAAGTTTTCCTAGAACTTCAGGGGTTTATTTGAAAAAAAATTCAGTTTTGGTTTACCCTAACGAGGCTAGAGTTTCAGAGCAATGTCATTGGCGGACACGGGAGTGGCATTCAGGTTTTGCAACCTTCCAGTGGTCTGCATTTCTGTGGCCTCATCTAACCGTCCTGTTTTAGCTGTGTGTGCCCTCCTCCTGTAGTGTCAGCTTTCTTATGTCTGCCTCCCCACAAGCAGCATCCTGAGGACTGGTCTGACCCTTGCGACTGGTGCTACGGACAGTGGGCTCATTTGTATCACTGCTGAGACCTGGGAAAGGCCTCCTATGGTGACATGCGGAGTGCTTTTTGATCAGTAGCAGCCTCACTTTCTGGGTCAAACAGGACAGTTGGAGGAGGCATTTGTTAGTCGGTTCTCACTGTTCATACAGCCATTCTTTTTTTCTCCTGTGGAGGAAAAAAAGATGAGAATGTAGATGGAAGAACCTTGCAGGATGCATTCAGCTCCAGCAGTACCAGCTGACTGTACTGTTCCGCGTTATCAGAACCATTTTCACACTTACTGCTGCAAGAAGTGAAATTGTTAAGTTAGTGCATCATCTGTACACTTTTAATAGATTTGACTGAGCTTTGATTAAAAGGATGTATATGGGACTGTATCGTAAAAAAATAACGGTGAAGATTGTTTTCATATGAACAGTCAATTAAGATTGTCTGGTTTCCTTTGAGATGAGACATTTGAAGTAGGTATCTGCTTTGAATTCATGGCTCCAGAAAAGCATTCTTACTCACATACTCAGTCCATATTCTAGGTAACAAAAAGCAGGCAATCGCATGGGCTGTATCTGATGAACCTGTACAGGCCAGGAAAAAAAAATCCTTTTGCATCAGCTTGGCTAGGTGTTTACTTCTACCTGCTCAAATAAATTATTAATTTGAAAAGAAAACAGTTATATGCCAATGAAGACACATTTCAACTCTGGAAAACTGTCAGAGCAGCTATATATAGTGCTTAGATTTTGGGCTAAATGTGAAGGACCAGCAGTTGGGTCATAGTCTTGAAAACAGACTGAGAATATTTTAGAAGAGATCTCCTTTATATTTAGAAACCAACTTAATGATGGTTTAGATGAGAGAAGCTTCAAATTCTTGTTCATTCTTGTTCCTTTCGTAACTCACTAAAGTCGTTGTAACGTTTTATTATTGTTATTCACAGGTTTTCTCTGATATTATATATACAGTTGCAAGTTGCACTGAGAATGAAGCTAGTAGATATGGCAGGTTTTTATGCTGTATGCTGGAGACTGTGACTAGATGGCACAGCGACAGAGTCATATATGAAAAGGTATGTGAAGTGACTAAAATGAGTTTGCTCATTTGAGAATGTGTAATGGGCACTTGTGTAATTTGGCCCAATAAAAATGGATTTAGTGAAGTCGTTAGATTTAAAAACACTGACTGAATTTTTCTGATAGTGTAATCTTGAATTTGAGTTTCTGTAATTCATGTAGTTTTAATAGAAGTAATTTTGTATGGTGTTAAAAAATATACTGGCTAAAAAAATCTTACATTTCTGGTTCTTTTGTAGCTTGTCTTGAAGATAATTTAGTGATCATATGGAAGCTCTCATAATACTCCTTGCAAAACCTAGTTAAATTACAGTAATTTTTCTCTCACCCACAACTAAGATTTAAGCTTTTTAAAAAAAGTATTTGTGTAAGTCTTGTAAAGTATGATCACGTCTTTAGCAGAATCAGTGAAAAAGTGCTTCATATTAACTTTTGCAGAATTGTTTTTATGCTTCCTGAAAAATACATATTATATATTTTTTTTCTTTTATGCACGTGTAGGAATGTGGCAACTATCCAGGCTTCCTAACTATTTTACGAGCAACTGGATTTGATGGTGGAAATAAAGCTGATCAATTGGATTATGAGAATTTTAGACATGTGGTACACAAATGGCACTATAAATTAACTAAGGTAAAAAAAGATGCCAAAAACCTTAGGCTTTTGGAAGCTTTAATTAAAAAAAAACAACAAGTTCATTAGATCTAATTTGTGTTCTAGGCTTCTGTGCACTGCCTTGAAACAGGTGAATATACACATATCAGAAATATCCTGATTGTCCTGACCAAAATCCTTCCGTGGTATCCTAAAGTGCTGAACCTGGGCCAAGCCTTGGAAAGAAGAGTACACAAGATATGTCAGGAAGAGAAAGAGAAGAGACCTGATCTATATGCATTGGCTATGGGGTAACAACACCTTACTTTAAGAAAGTGGTTAAAAGTGGATCCTGAAAGGCTTCTAAAGACTCGGAACTGTTACAGTCCTAACATTTGATTTTTACCTTATCACAGAAGATTCCGCTATCCTCCATCTCAGGGCTGGCAGTGTGAATGAAAATTTTCATTTTGTGCTGGATGATGGCTAATTTACTTTACGAGACTGTAGTAAAGCACTATAAATAGTAAAGATTTCCGATCACAAGAGCGTAGCTTAATTTTAGAGAAATAGTATAGCAGCGAGTAGATAGGAGGGTGAGTAAAATGAAGAAAGCCAAGGGCTATTGATGCAAGACTACTTAGATTTTGAAAGTTTACATGATTCTAAAATGCGTAGTTATGTTTTACATCTTTCCATGATGAATGCAGAATCATCCATGTATGCTTGAGGGGCGATTCAGGTTGCCCTAACAGTTCTAAGTTTTGTCAGTATACTGTTTCTTCTGTGTGTTTGGCAGGTGTGTGTGTGGTGGTGAAGACGGTGTGGAGGTAGGGCTGCTTCTGTGTCTCGTGGGTTTTCTGTTTGTTGTTTTGGGTTTTTTTTTTTTTTTTTTTTTTCTTTTGAGCTCTTTGATAAAGGTGAAAGAAACTGCACATCAGTTGGGGAAAACTGTGAAATAAATAACAGATCAACTGTTAGATTAGATCCTTATTTAAAATTCAACTCATGTTTTGCTTTATGTTTGTGCATATTTAACAATCTGTGCGACTTGCAGCTATTCTGGGCAGTTGAAAAGTAGGAAGCCTTTCATGATACCTGAAAATGAATTCCACCACAAAGACCCACCTGCCAGGAATGCTGTAGCTGCAACAGTACAGAATGGGCCAGGTGGTGCTGGAATGCCTACATCTCTCACAATAAATACAGTTAGACTGGAAGAAAGCACTACTGAGGAGACTGGTAAACAAACCTATGATTATTCTTTGTTTATTTTTAGTAGAATCTTTCTGACATTATAGGCTACTCTCTCAAAATTTGGCTTATTAAACTGAAAAGAAAAAAATCTAAATGCGATGCTCAATAGGGTCAATGTACGTTCTTTATTTTTAGTCGGTTTTGCGAGAGTGTAGTGCATTTAACTACCTGCATTTAACTAATAGTTCCACATGATTTCGTATGAATATGCTTAGGTACTTGTTTTATTTTAGCCAGTAGGATGCATGTTAACGTGTTGAAATAAAGCTGTTCTTTTTTTTCTAAAAGATAAACTAAAGGAGAAGTCTCAGGGTGTGGTGAAAGTTATTAATAAAGCAGTCAACGCTACACCGAAGGTGACAACAAGCAATGGAAACACTGCTTCTAATAGGTGAGAAAAACTCTGACATTCTGTTTTCTTCCTTTCAAACCATAGAATTATACTTGAAACTGACCTGCCATTTTTACTTTAAAGTTCCATATAAATTGTTTCAGTTTCTTCCAAGTTTAATGAATTAGATTATTTTTTCCAATATACATAGCTGTACTGCTCTGACGCTGTTGTTAGATGCATTCCATTTTAGCTAAATTAAGATAAAACAAATGACAACATTTGCTTGTTGCTGTTCTGATAAAGAGCCAGCAAATTTGAAATCTGACAGTACTGCTTCAGGAGTTTCTATCAGACCATCAGAAGTAAAAGTTTTGTGACAAAACTAGAGCTGGTTTTGCATGCATGCTAATTGGCCTTTTTATTTTTGATGCAGCAAAATTATTAAAGAGAAAGATGATAAAGAAAAAAGTGGGAAGGAAAAAGATAAAGAAAAAAAAGAGAAGACTCCAGCTGCCACTCCAGAGATGAAGGCACTTGGCAAGGATGGGAAAGATAAACCAAAGGAAGAACGGGCAAACAAAGAAGATAAAGCAAGAGAGATCAAGGAGAAGACGCCTAAATCTGACAAAGAGAAGGAAAAAGTCAAGAAAGAAGAAAAAGCTTCGAAAGAAGAAAAATCCAAGACAGTTGTTACCATCGTTGAGTCAAAGTCAACTGCAGAAAAGGAGAGAGAAAAGGAGCCGTCCAGAGAAAGAGATGTAGCGAAGGAAATGAAATCCAAGGAAAATGCTAAAGGAGGAGAAAAGATGCCAGTAGCTGGGTCCTTGAAGTCACCTGTTCCCCGATCAGAAACATCAGAATCTGAAAGGGGTAAGTTTGCATATTCAATTTCTGTTCTCATCTAGAAAAATAGAACGCGAGATAGAATTGCCATATAATAGCTAGCATCTTGGCATTGGCTTTTAAATACAGTTGACGTCTACAGTAGGTAGTTAGGATATTCCAGAAGGTGAACTGTGTGAATGTGTGGACTCCCTGTGTCTTCAGTGAGTGCTCATTTTCATAAAGCCTATCATTTTTCAGTGTAAGTTGTAAGTGGTCTTTTATTAAAATGTATTTGTATAACTGTGGCCTTGCAAGTTTTGCAAAAAGTTAACACAAAAGCCTCAAGAGTGTACTGAGAGTTTTGTCATAACCTTTGAATTAAAAGACAGCAGTGGATGGGGAAGATGTAGGCCTTTGTGTCCTTAAGAAGGACACAGTAGGCTTTATCAGTTCCTTCTTATATTAAGGATTAAGAAATCCTTAATGTTAATATTTTAAGTTCTTAGAATCTGAGGCTGATGTTGAGTTTTGTACTTACACTGCTTAAGGCAAACCAAGTAAAGGAGGATTGTAATGCTTTTCATTGGGTTCACTTCTTTGGGATCTTCATAGCAACTCTGAAATTCAGATACAGACTTACATAAAATGGAAGTTGGAAATGAGCATAATCTTGCAGCAGTTTTTCACATTACGCTTGTCGTAGTTCAGCCCACTTTTCCTGCAGACTCTCATGAAGAGGGTCAAGGCATGCTGGTAACTCTAGATAGCTTCAGAAAACCAAAATTCACATAGTGGGAAGATTTGAATTCTATCTTAAGTTATTTTGTTACTTCAGAAAGCCATATTATTAGATTATCTTCTTTTAAGTGTGTTTTAATAATGCTATTGTTCTTTTCTTTCCTCAGAACAAAAACGCCGCAAAGTTGATACACATTCTTCTCCGTCACATTCCTCAACAGTAAAGGTTAGTATAGCCTGAGGAAGGCAGCACCCATGTTAGGCTCACAAGTTTGGGATGCCAATGTTCGACTTCCTTCAAGTTTTGTGCCAAGTATACACTGGAGCCACTGGAGGTTTTATGTTGCATTACAAAATGCATTCCTTTTCTTTATTGGCGGACTGTCTTTTTTTCTATAAAAATATTTTTAATTGACCAAAATAACGCTTCAAGGACCTAGCACAAATTTTGTAAATAGTATTTGGAAATGGCAAGAAAATTTTTACACAGAAGTGCCTCTGTTTTAAGCAGTCAGTTTTTTTGGAGTGCAATGGTAGCTACAAGCAAATGAGTCTTTGCAGCAGAGTGGAGCATATTTTTCTGCACTTCTATTGAAGAATCTATAGCACTGAAGATTCCTGGATCATACGGGATGTACGATACCTCTGAATTCATCAGGCTTCTTGATGAGCATCATACCGATGTGTGCCTTCTAAGGAGGAGTCTTGAAAGGAGTTCCATTTTAAAGTCTCCTTGGTGATCTGTTCTCCTGTAGTTGTGTATATTCAGTGCACATGCAGCTTCGGTTGTACCTTCCCTTCGAGGTTTGTTTATTTCCAATGGGTTCCCACCATGTTGAGCCCTGCATTACGATAAAACCAGATGTGGCAACCAAGCCTACTACCCAGCAAAGAGAAACCCCAAGCATTCAAGCGCAGCACAAAACCATGGGCGTAGCCTACTTGAAGACTCAGGGTAGCCATTCCTTGCTCCATATTTATGTTATTTCTAAACCATCTATGTTCATGGAATCTTTGAATTTGCAGTACGTTGAACATTTAAAACTGTAAGTTACTAATACTTCATCAAGAGCACTGTGACGGATTATGTGGGCCTTTAAACTTCACCATCTTACCAACTTTAGAACAAGCTTTTCTTTTTTTCTTTTTTTCTTTTTTTTTTTTTTTTTTCCCCGAAGAGTACATCTTTTTCTATGTAAGATTTACGTGAAAGATTTAGGCTAATTTTGGAGAACTCAAATACCTGTTATTAGTTTTGAGGAAGCAGGAGACAGTGGTAACTACTCAAAATGACAAAGTTTTTCTTGCCTGTTTTTTGTAAATGGCAATGTAAAGTCATTCTAGAGTCACTTCTACCACACGTAACCGGAAGTGGAGAAGAGACAGGTTTAAAAACATTTTAAAGATGTTCCACATGTCTTTCAGCTGTACTTAGTTAAGACTATTTTCTTTATATTTTTGTCTTGGCAGGATAGTGTCTTTTCACTGTTATATGAAGAATTGGGTATAAGCACATTTTGTAGTTTACTTAATAATTGGGTCTAGAGAATAGATATGACTGTCTCTCTTTTTCTTTTTTTTTTTAATTTTTTTTTATTTTTCTCCTTCCCCCTCCTTCTTTCTTTTTAAAAAAATACTGAAGTTCCTAGCTTTATTCAGTATACCGTATTAACATAACATTTATTCCAGAAGGAGTAGCTGTTTTTTGTTTCAAGGGTGTGGCCATGGTTCCCAAAGTTCCTCTGGTTTCTGAGAACTATTCCAGCTTACGTGTCATCTCCGTTCATTTTCTACAGGACAACCTCAACGAACTCAAGGACTCTTCAGCAAAGGTTTGAATCTTTTAGACACCACCAAAATTTACTTTTATATTTTGTTGCAGAGAAAACTTAACTTTTGGTCTTGTGGCAAATCCCATCAGAAAATCCAAATTCCATTCATGTAAATGTTAGTGGAATAAGAGGGGGATTCTTTCAGTCTGCTGTATAAAACCTTGTAGAGGAGAGAGGGATAGTTAGTTGGAAGCAATGTAACAAAAATCCCCTGAATTTACCATTCTATCAAGATTTTCCATAGAATCATGAATAGGTAGGACTGGAAGGGACCTTCAAAAGCCATCCAGTCCCACCCCCCTGCAAGGAGCAGGGACATCTCCAACCAGATCAGGTTGCTCAGAGCCTCGTCCAACCTGGCCTTGAACGTTTCCAGGGATGGGGCATCCACCACCTCTCTGGGCAATCTGTGCCAGTGTTCCACCACTCTCAGTCTAAAAATTTTTTTCTTAATGTCTATTCTGAATCTATTTTAAAACCATTACCCCACCATAAGGTTTCCCCGAGCTTTCTGTTCTCCAGGCTGAACAGCCCCAACTCTCAGCGTGTCCTCACAGGAGAGGTGCTCCAGCCCTCTGATCGTCTTCGTGATGTGGCTAATAGGAAATGGATCAAATCTTCTAAAGTTGCTATTAAGATTTTTGATTTATGCAGTCAGCATCAATGTGTAACTAAATAGCACAAATGTTTATCCCTTGGAAAATGCCGACCATTTGGGCTTTCTGGATAACTTACGGGTTTATCTAGGATTACTTATATTTGCTTCATTTAAAAATGCGTAATGGATTATCACTTCCTATTCTATATTTACACTGCTCTTTTACTTGTAGCTCTCTTTGTTTATATAAAGTGTTCAGAACACTTCGTTTTAATTCAAAATAGCTCTGATTTTGTAATGGACGCTTCCTGATGGGTTTTATTAATTGCATCTTTCCAGTAGTGACCATACCTACTTACAGGGAGAGTGTATATAGGAAGTATCCTTTGATTCTTACAATTGATATTATAGTGTCTATAGATTGAATCCATATACTTTCAAAAATTATTTATAAATCAGTCATGATACCTTGTCTATTTCAGGTTTTTGAAATTAGAAAACTATAATATTTGTCTTGAGCTCACATCTGTCTGAAGTTGGTATATGTTAGTCTATATAATCTTGCTTTTCCCTCCCTTATTGTATTAGTCAGGATTCAACTGCTTAATTGAAACCTTACTCAAGTTTTTATTAGTTAAACTAAATTTTTCCTTCAAACTATTTATTTTACTTCTTAACACATTGATGTGATAACCAAGCAGACAGTGGAGCTATTTGTAACTAAATGATCAACGAGCAGCTTTATTTTTCTAGTCAATTTGAAAAGTTAAATTGTAGGATTAAAAATAATGTGTTTGTATAGCCTTAGCTGGAAGTGTATTGCAGTTGTGAGATGGATTTATTGTTCAAGTGCTTGGGGGATGGAGGGGTGTCCAACCCTATCCTTCTTCTTCTAAATGCTGTTTTCTGTTCTTTCTCACTTAACAAACTAATTTTCATTCTTCAGTGCCATTCTAACAGACTTAAGGCACTTTTTGACAGTGTACCCTGTACATGGTGTAAGCCAAGTTAAATGCTCTTCTTTACTGCCATGTACTCGTTTGGGGAAAGAATGGGGTATTCAGAAGCCTGTAAGATTTGAGTTCAGCTTCCACTGAAAGTTAATACAAGTCTAGTGCTGTCGTATGCTTACAGGCTTTATTTATTCCTGACTTTGCCCAGTTTCTGGGGCCAGGCCGTTGAAAAGTTGGTTGACGTTGCAGGTTATAAAATAAATGGTGCCAGACTGGAGTTAGGTTTGTGTTCATTCTTGCCTTTGCCCAAGTTACACAACATACAACAGTGCCCAAAATTTGATATGCTTTCAGTTAGCAGCATTTCTAGAAGCAGGTTGATAAAGCCTAATGAGCTAAATCCAGCTTTTCTTGTGAAGGGGGATGGGAGGGATGCAGTTTTCCAAAACTGTGCATTGGGATGGTAGAAAAGCAGTGGAGTCTGTCGTGAACAGCCATGTGAATTTAAGAAATGGAATAGGAGAAAGCAGAGCCAAGGGTTTGCTTTCTTGGATGGAAAGCATCTATAGGGGACAACTGAATGGAGCTGCATAGAAAAAACATATTTCCAAGCCACTGTTAAAAGTTAACAGCAAAAAAGGGAGCAAGGATAAATTTACTTGTAGAATGGCAATGTAGGAAATGGAGCAAAAAAATAGGAGCGAGGCAAAAGAGCAGAAAGAAAAGTATCTAGTGAAAGGAGTATTGAAGGTACAATCTCTGGTGTAGGAAGATAATAAAGTTCCAGTTATGTAATAAAAAGAAGAGAGACCTAACAGTCAGTGTGACTTTTAACATAGGACCAGTAACATCACATTTTGGTAAGTGAAACATTTACCTGAACTGGAGGAGGACAGGATTATTTTAATTAAAACAGTAAAATTATTTGAAACAATATTTGGTTTGGTTCAAGTGATTTCTAGATTGTTCTAAACTAATCTTCCCCTTACCTCTTTCTTTGGTGTCCTTTTAAGTAAGATGTCTCTCCAAAAAGACATTAAGAGAACATTTTAATTAAAAGATACTATTTTTTTTTCCAAATAAAATTCATGGCTTAAGGAACTGGGGAAAGATTAAAGTATACTGATTTAAACCTGTGTGTTGCTGTAACTCAGATCTAGGAAAATACCAAGGAAAGGTGTTTTTAATTTAAAATGTGCTTTTATTCATATTTTGGGAAAAATACTTCTTAGAAAGGTCTAACTATAGAACTGTGTTTAAAATGACAAATTTAGTTACTGTAATGCATCAGTATTTTTAATACATGTGCTACCTTAGATACATACACAGTAGCACTTAAACTTTGTCAATGTTATACTTTGCATTACTATGACTTATTTGCTATTCTCCTCTCTTGTAATCCCAATTGATATTTAAAATATTCAGCTTTGTCAAACTAGTATGTTTTACAGAGCTTATCAAAATTGGTTAGATGAGTGCATGGAATAACAATCTAGAACATGTTACAGAGCAAAAGCAATTCTCTTCTATGTTCAGCTGCTTTTATCATTTGAAGTTGAGGCTTACAGTGGAATATTGTATTACTTTAGATGAAAAAAAAACACTTTAAATAAAGTACTGGCTTAAATATTTTGTGAATTAAGATTATTCTTTAAAAATTAATTAGAACCTGTTTAGGCAGCTGATTCCATTCATTCATTCCAGGAAAGATGGCAAGTGTTAAGCCAGCCCAGGAGTCTACATATCCTGTCTCAGTAGTACTGCTGTCTGATGCGTGTTGGTGTGTCAGACAATACTGGTGAACAACATTGTGTGTATTTAATAAGTGTTTCAGTTAAGGGAAAGCATGCTTGAATTTCCGGTGTTGAGAAAACAAAGATCTAGGTTAAATTATAGATGACAAATTCGAAAGTGTCTCCAATAACTTTTTTTCTTTTTACTAGTAAAGTATTAATGTTTAATTTTGCTCTTTGAGCTAAATCTGTTATGTTAGAGTAAGACTTTTTATTTACACATCTAGGAATACATAATAATATTTGGTGATATTGCCTTAATTTAACAGCACTACATTAACCACACTACTCCAACACTGTCCAAGAGTAAGGAGAGAGAAGTGGACAAGAAAGATTTGGACAAGTCAAGGGAAAGATCCAGAGAGAGAGAGAAGAAAGAGGAAAAGGACAGGAAGGAACGAAAAAGGGTTGGTGAAATTTTTATGAACTAGCTTAGAAAGTTGCTACGTACCTGCAAAGCTTTCTGTTCAAAGTCCTTGCAGTAATAACTGCTTGCACAGCAGAAGTGCTCCATATCAGGGGTGTTTTTCTTTTGTTCTGTTACTCTTCCAAAGGTCGGTTTACAGTAATGTATTCCAAACTTTTTCCCTTCAGAACCGATCTCAAGAAACTTTACACAAGATGTGATAACTCAGTTACTTTTTAAGTATTCAAAAATTAGTTCTCCAAAATACCATTGTAAGCAGGAGTATGTTTTAATCTGCTAACATCTGCATAATTGTATTTGGTGCCAGGATCATTCCAACAGTGACCGAGAGGTACCACAGGATTCAACTAAACGACGCAAAGAGGAAAATGGGACAAGTACGTATTTTATTTTTTGTGTGTGTATATTAGGCTCTTACTTGTTGTGAATTACAACTTTCCGTTGTGTTTTTAGCTGGTTCTTCAAAACATAGTAAAAGTGAAAGTCCTTCTGATTCCCCTCGCTTAAATGAAAAGGAGAAGGAGAAGAACAAATCAAAATCTTCAGGAAAAGACAAAGGTGATTCAATTAAAGCAGAAAAGATGGAGAAGAGCTCCTCTGGTAGCAAAAAGGTAAAATAAGCTATTCTAATTTTATTGATTTGATTTTGTTGTTGTTGACAGAACAAGCAGATTCTTTTTTCCTAAATTTTATTGCTGCTTCATGACCTAAATTAAAAAGATACACTGTGAATGTGTAGGAAAAAGCTTCTGGAATGTGTTGTCTTTTGAGTCTAAATGTTTCAGCAATCACTCCTGGCGGGATAAACTGGAGGAATAGTTCATTCTGGCAGTAGCCAGGAAAATTCAGAAATTATTCTAGATTATTGAAAACCTACAGCATATTTGCAGACTGGTTTGAGCAAATATGTGAAAGCAGGATTAATTTACATATAAACTAGTCTACTTGTATTCAGATTTTCAAGTGCATGTCTCAGCACAGCATTTTTTTTGGTGAAAATAAGTATGTTGTAGTCATTTGTAAGACACCAAACAATGGTTCCCAGTTGTAACTCTTTAGTGACAGCGGTTATCATAGAACTGTAAGACAAAGCTAAAATAATCTCAAAAATCATAGAAGCTGATTACTGTCATACTGATGGATTTTTTTTAGCTATGGCAGTTACAACTTTAAATATCTATAATCTCTCTAATCAGACTGTATAGTGTATAATAAAATAAACTATTTCCCTTATGTGTGTATATTAAAGGAATCAAGACATGATAAAGAAAAAACAGAAAAGAAAGAAAAACGAGACAGTACTGGAGGGAAAGAAGAAAAGAAACAATATCCTTTTACACATTAACACGTCTGAAAAAAATACAGTAAATGAGCTGCTTCTTATTGTTTGTGGTAAAATATTTTTTTCCTTAACGTTGAATCTACTCATAAATCTTCAGACAAGCACAGATAATAAAGATTATTCGAGTAAAGGTAAAAATTTTTATGATTTTTTCTGTTTGACTTTGTAACTCCTGTGGCTCCTTTTGACTGGTAAAGGATATACAAACAAAACAGCCTGAGTGCAAAAGGGCTGAAATTATCCAGGGTGAGGTTTGGGGTTTTTTTGGTTGTTTGGGGTGGTTGTTTTTTTGTTTGGTAGGTTTTTGTTTGTTTGTTTTAAATTCAATCCCAGGGAAAAAAAACTTTCCCCATCATCAGCATAGAGATCGTAAAGATGCTCAAAATTTGTTGGCAAAAAAAAAACCAGGGGGAGGTGGAGTCGGGGAGTCAGCAGAGTTTGTAGTTGCATGTTTGGCACTTTTTCCAATAAAGGTTGCCATAGAAAAACAAAGGTGAATGCATGTGATCCTGTCTTAATAATCTACCTGATAATTAAGAATACCTTGCTAATATATTGGAAACTCAAGTTTTGTATACTCTTATCTTTAACAAAAGCACTAGTTTTTAAAACAAATTGCTATACAGTGCAGTCAGTTCATTATCTCTGCTTAATCTTTTATCTGATCAGATTTGAGGAGGAAGAAGCCAAAGGAAAACTTTCGCATCGAGACATTGACTATTTGCAGAAAGAAAAGAAACTTCAGAGTATTTTGAGTAACCCATACTCAGACTGGAGCTTTTAGATAAATAAATTGTTCTTTTGAATTTGACAGTGTTCTGATATTTTTTTTTCCAGACCTGTGCAAATATGTGGAGACAGTTTTAGGGCTATGAGGGTGTGGTTTGTTTGTTTGGGGTTTTTTTCCCTCCTTTTTGCACCTAGCTATTTTAAGAGTCTGAGAATGTTTTGTTTTCAGTTTTTTGGGAAGGCAAGTGCCCCAGTGAACTTAAAATTAGTTCACCTGACCTACCCAACTTGAGTGTCACACCACTACTCATCTTCCTGCATAAAGCAGTGGACAATTTTACATTTTAAAAAGTGTGTATATGTTGGGTAAACCTGAAAATGACTGATAGTATTCAACAAATACTAATTCAACAAATTCAACAAATTTCTCTCTCTGTTCACAAATGGTCCAAGTGCTTTATAAGTCTTATGTTTATTCTCTAATTAGAATTGATGAATTGTTTCTGCAAAGACTTTGTAGATTCTGTGAGCACTCAAAGTGAACACAAGCAGAAATGAAGTAGAAATATTTTCTTAAATTCAGTTGCACATTTTTAACAGTGTGAGTTTATTTGCTTTCATAGAGTAATATTGTTCTGACTACTGAGCAACATGTAAGGCAGGCAAAGTTTTTGTTTTTATCAGACAAACTGACCCTGTTACAGAGAGGGGGAAGAGAACATTTTTAAATCTGCAATTCCTGCGTTGTCTCAGATTTTGAAGAAGGATTGATGATGCTGAAAACTTGTCTTGGTTTTCATGACTGTCTTGGCTGATCTAGAAGATGATGCTGTCTTTCACAAACATGATTTGTTGTGATTTCCATTTTAAAGATTGAGAGGAGGGAAGTATTTTTACTGTGAGGGTGGTCCAAAACTGTAAGAGTTTGCCCAGAGAAGTGGTGGAGCTGCCATCCTTAGGGTATCCAAAACCTAATTTGACCTGGACAGTCTTCGGAGGTCCCTTCCAACCTCATTGGTTTTGAAATTGAGTTATATGCATATCATGTTTAAGAATACTAAAGGTGATATGTGGTAGAACTTACTGGAGAGATTTATTGGCTGTGGACTCTCAGATTAACGTTGCTCCTTGTGGTGGCTGTACTTGTTTTAAGTGTCAGAGAAAGACCATGACATAGTCCCAAGCTCTTCTTTTTGCCTCTGCCTAACTAAAACAACAGAGGCCAAATCTGAAAGGTGTAAATGCTTTGCTGTTCGGAATTCTTTTCCAAGAGGCCTAAGGATTATAGGATGGCTTATATAACACTTAGAGAAGGGTGTTTTGATGAGGGTCCAAAAAAACAAACGAAAACCAGAATTTGAATTCTGAAGTCTTCTGATCATCTGGCGAAGTCTTCTGAAAAAAGTCTTCTGAAAAAAGTTTCCACACGTGCATTGTGACCTCAAGGAGCAAAGGCGTCAATTATTGGAAAAAGAGTTTCAAGAGTTTCATTTGGTGACTTTGCTTGTTCAGCCACTGAAGCTGAGAGAAAATGTGTGGAGGGGTTTTGGGTAACACAGCTCATGCTGATACCGTGTGTTCTTTGGAGGGTGTTGGTAGAAAGAAGGATAAGAGTTCAGATTATTGCTGCTTAGTACTATTTCTTTTTTGTTCGTAATCTTCTTGAAATAATAGAAGATAATTCTGTGAATAGTTTCAAACTGAAAATTATGGGCACTCTTTGAAAGAATTTAATGGAATTTTTTGATTCTTTGTCCTTCATTATTGTCTGATCACTGTGGATGGATCTCAGGTTTTTTTCCCATTTCTTTAAATGTTACTTTTTTGGGGGGGCGGGGGGGAGAGAAAAAAAGGACAACTTTAGTAGATGAAGTTCACTCCTGAGGACTTGGAGCTTCTCTAGTAATAAAATGTGAAGTTTTATCTTGACCAGCAATTCAATATAAAGCGAGGATTGTCATCAATTAAAAAAGCACAACTATGTTTTTATGACTACATCATGGTTTAAGCAACGGGTGCTTAGGTAAATGTCAGTTGCAGAGTAAAATTCACATCCAGCTATGTAATGGGCTAAACCGGAGCACCTGGCCTAGAATACTGGCAACACCCGATCGTTTGCATTGTGAAGTATGAAAAGATCCTTCGTGTAGCAACACGGTTGTGGAATCTAATCCTGTGCTCCTGTTTGTTAACCTTTTATAACATTCTTCCTATTGGACAATGTCTGAATTTCTTTCTTGCCTAATTTAGAGAAAGTAACATTTTGAGAGGGTTGTACTTCTAAAAGAGTTTTTACCTTCACAAGTGACTGTGTGTTTCTTATTTGTATCTTTAAATTAGTGTTTCACTACTTACAAGGCAGTGCTCACATTAATATAGTTCTTGCTGTGGATTAAACTAGAGCTAGGGAATGACTGACTGATGAAAATAGTTTTATTTTCCCCCTCATTCTTTTTTTTTTTTGAACGGAATAAAATGCTAAATTGTGATATCAGTATTCATTTGAACCACATCTAATTCCAATTATTTATGCCTTTGTTGCAGGTGAAATTGAAATAGGAAGATATCCAGCTGTGACCAGAAATGTATTTTCCAGAGTATAGATTGCACAGAAATTTGTGAATGAAGAGGACCCATCTGCATCTCCTTAAATTATTCAGTTCTCTGCTTTATTTCCCCACGCTGAGGATTTAATTGTTGAGTTGTACATTACTGTATTTTAACTTGTTGCTTAGTTTCTTACACATTTATTTTCAGTACCTGGCTGAAAGTGTTACCTATTCCATATTTTAGCACAATGTGCTGCAAACAAACAGTTGCCATAGTGCAAAGGAGGTTTCATGTGTACAGAGTTCCACTTTAGGTTGTCGAAAATACTGCCTGAGTTTAGTAATTCTTTCAATCTGAAATGCATTCTTTTAGGTGTTTGAAAACCACGAATAAACAGTTATTGAACCTTTTTGGATTTACCTCATTTAAACTCAGTTTTTATTTATTACTTGGCCTGTTTTTAATATCGGTGACTAAAAAAAAGAAAATCAAGTGGGAGCACTGTTTTCATGCAATGCTTAGAGATTATTTGTATATTATGTGTACAACGTTGACTTGTTTAAAGAAACAAAGAATGAACCCTGTCCCTTCCATCCCAACCTAAATCTGTGCTCAGTTGTCCCTTGCCACGCCTTTTGTTTGTCATGTTTTTAGATTGATTGGAAATGCTCTCTTCAAACCTGAAATAAATTAAGTTTCAATTACAGCTACAGGAGCTTTGTATTGCTGAACTTTAGTCTGAAAAGTTTCACAATGACATTTTTAAAAAAAAAAAAAAAAGAATTTTTTTATCTGCTGAATTCTACCAGTGTAACCTTTTTTCTAAATAAACAATAGTTTTCTCAATGGGTCGTAAATCATTCTGCGTGTGGTCACTTTATTGCTTTATGTATTGTTACGAAAATTTTGATGTTAGTTACATAGCGTGGTGTCTGCTGTGAGGGACGCGTTACGCTTCTCCAGTGATTTTCAGAAACTCAGGGTTTGCCTTTGTGCATTCAGTCAAGTTTACATCTTTCTCCTGAGACATTTATCCCACATCCAAAGGTCATTAAAATCTCTGGCACTTTTTATTCCCGTTTCCTAATTTAGTCAAATTAGACTGACTGTCTTGAAAATAGAGACCAGTTTAGTCTGACCAGTTTAGTTTAATGCCTGACGAAAAAGGGACTCTGCCTGGCTTCTGGCATAGCATGGTAGGTCGCTTTGGTGAAGCTGCCATCTCATGTTTACCTAGGTAAGAAATCCTCAGGCCTCCATCCCCACCCCCCCAAAGGTGTGGATTTCCTTCAGTAAGAAATGATTAATTTGTTTAAACTAGAAAATGTGGGTTGTGAAAGAATACTTGTTTGTATTCTTTGAAGAAGGGAAGATTCCCATGTCTTGTCTAGAGACTTTGTTCACTATTTAGTGATTAAAAAGGTGTGATTGGAAGCTGAGCTTTTTTTTGTCCTGGAGACAGCAGTTTCAATACCCAATGAATATGTGTTCACCAAAAAGCAGGAGCTGCTGTTCCAGCTAGATTCTTGTTAAATTTTGGAGATGCTGCATCTCTTTTAGTCTTTCTCTACAGCCAGTTCTCCCTCCAGGGACTGCGGGATTGATTGCAACTCTGAGTGCATTTGCTCGTTTGTTTGCCTGGCGCCCTGTGAGACAGACAGCTCTCTGTAAACCCCTGCTAAGTCCTCCTGTGCCTCTGCAGTCAGCAGGCGTGATCGAAGGAGAAGTGGTGACCTAAAGGAGGAGAGAAAACTTCCCCTTTTGGTGCCATTTACACATCAGATCAGTTGAATTTTAATATTGGACTGCACCAAGCAGCTCCTCTTTAGCCGTTCTGTTCCCTGTATCTTCTGCCTCATTTTAAAATTCAAATTCTGCCTCTCATCCAAAACTGGTGCAATAAAACTGAGTTGGGGTGTGGAGGAGAGGATCTGATGCCTGTGGGAGGTGTTTCACAATATTAAGACCAAAATATTAGCAGAACTCTCCAACCTTACAGCCTCTGCTCTCATGCAGCTTCAGAAGATCGTGAGCAGAAGTAGTGAGAGCTGTCACAGCTGCTGCCCAAAGGTCAGAGTGAAGTTTTCCTCTGTTTTTAAAAAGCACAGCAAATACAAAGCTAATCATAGTCCATTAAAACTGAATATTTTAAAAGATCAAGTCATGCAAGTTAAGGACCAGTTTCTTGGAGGAGGTGTGTGATCTAAGTAGCTTGAAAGATTTAAGTGCTGTAAAGTGGTGATCTTGATATTAAAAACTGAAACTTTTAGGTACAGCTCCCCCCAGGACTGTAATGTATTCCAATCCCTACAACACTGGAATTATTACACAAAAGAGTGCATTCTCATTTTTTTAGGTTCTTTTACAGGAACGGATGATGGTATTTTTCAAGGTTACACTTTCAGATTGACAAGCAGGAAATTCATTTTCCCTGTTGGACTGCTGTGGTTTGCACGCCGGCCATCAGCGTGCCACGCTGGTCTCTGCTGCCTTAATTCCGCTTCCCTCTGCTAAGCGCTGCGGCTGCAGCAGCAGTGATTCCCATAAATGCTCTCTGTCGGTCGTGTCTTCCCAGAAGAAGGTTCATTGATGTGAAATTGATACCAATCAACTTAAGTTTCTGCGGGGTGATCAGTCCTTATTGAACAGGCTTGGGAAGTGGGCTTTGCTCCTGGGGAAGTGTATGAAATACAACTCTGTCAGAGCAAACTCGTTTTTAATTATTGGTCTGAGAACTGTGCTTCATAGATTTAAATGTTCAATATTCTATTCATGTGAACTTTTAAAAGCGCACAAGGGTAGTATAAAAAACTTGCTTATATTCTAAAGGGTGTTAATTACTATATGCTGTGTTTAAACAACACTTGCTCTACATGGTGTGCGACACTCGTATTGCTTTTTTTCCTGTCCTGCTCTCCCCATTGTCCAAAAAAAATAATATATGAAGACCTCGAATTTCTGAGGGTCGTTTCTTTGTCCAGGAACTGTCTTTGGTGACAGACAGGAGCCTGTACATCATCAGCGGATCAAGCTGGGGCAGGCAGTGTGGTTTGGCTTGAGGGCTGATTTTTCCATGGAGCTCAATCATTGTTTGCTTGGAATTTGCCTATAATGACTATTTTAACATAGTAGAATATGTAATGGCCATTCTGTGCTAAACTGCTAGTGCGTTTAACAGTACTGAGCCTAATAAAACTTCATCATTAACTGGGTGTTTTAACTGGTGCTTAAAACAACTGACGGTTCACAAAGTTTGTGAGAAGCAATGGGGAAAATGTAATGCCAACAATACAAAGACCTTTTAAATAACAGCAATATAACAACTTTTTTCTCTTTTTAGAATTTTATTTCTCTGTTTTAAAAAAATGTTTAATATGCCCTTGTCTGTTAACACAGAGGCTTATTTTTCTTTTAAATATTGTGAGGTTTTGTGGTTTTTTTTTTTATTTTAATATAATCCAGAGAAAGGGAACTCGAACCAAAAGTGGAGCAGCCCCAGTGCTTGGTGAAACGTCAGCTTGTGTCTTCAGTAATCTGGGATTTGGGGTAGAGGGGTGTTGTCTGGGTGGCTGCATTTAAAAGTACTAAGACATTGCAGTGCTTTATAGACTTGAGCAGTAAAACTCTTCTGATTTGCCTTGTCCTTATTAATTAGAGGTTATTTCTGAATGAATCGGAGAAGATTACAAACCCTTGTCCTGCAGTGCAAGAAAGACACAGACAAATTGTGAAGGGAATCAGGTAAGAGTTACCTGGCTAATTAGAGGTGAGGAAGAAGTACTAAAAAGGACAGTAACCAAGCTAAATACTCAGGCGCTTTTAATTAACTCATTAGGGCAGTCTGAAATGAAATACTTCTATCAAAGTCACTTTAGTCCTTGGGAAGTTACTGGAGTGCAAATGAGATGAGGCTTTGGCAGGCATGGCAGCCGGCTGGGCTGCAGCAGGGCTCTCACACCGAGATGGGGTTAAGCTGGGCAAAGAAAATGTCACCCTGGAGGCTCAGAATATAGTGTAAGCACCAAGCAAAATGGGAGACTGTCAGCCCAAACACTTAAAGGTGAGTTGAAACAATCATTTAAAATTCAGCTTTGAGGAACTGCGTACCTGTCCTTGGCTGGAGGGTTCATCCCTCGTCTGCTGTGGCCGCTGACACGGTGGAGGCAGCGTGGTGCTCGCATGGGCCCTGTGTGCAGCGGTGGGAGAGGAGAAGGGACGTGGGATGCTAACACTGACCTTGTCGCTGGTTTGACAAGTGCAGAGATACACCAGCAGGAAATTACTGAACGTTGTGAAAGCACATGCTGTAGCTGGGATAGGTCACTGCAGAGCACATCAAAGCTGATTTCTTGAGAGGGCCATTGGAATAGTCTCCCACCACATTTATGCCTGTGGGAGGGTTTTCTTCCCCTAGAATCACAGAATGGTTTGGGTTGGAAAGAACCTGAAAGATCATCCAGTTCCAACCCCCTGCTCTGGGCAGGGACATCTTCCACTAGACCAGGTCGCTGGAAGCCCCATCCAACTTGGCCTTGAACACCACAGCTTCTCTGGACAACCAGTGCCTCACCACCCTCACAGGAAAGAATTTCTTCCTTATAGCTTCTGATCTAAACCTCCCCTCTTCCAGTTTAAAGCCACTACCCCTTGTCTTATCACTACCTGCCCTTGTCAAAAAAGCTCTCCCAAAGAAAAAGCTGGTCCTTCTTCTCTCTGTGGGTCTCTGCAGGGACTCAGCCTCATGTGTGGAGACATCAGGAAGGGTTTAGGGGTGTTTGGCGATGGGAGTTCTGTACAGAGTACAGCTCATGGTGGCAGGGGAAGGCCAGAGACCTTGAGTGGAAATAAAGGGGTCAGTGAATCCCGGAGAGGTGAGGAAAGCATGGGAAGAAGGGGACTCTGAGCACCATTGGCATGCTTATGGACCGCCATCGACTACATTTGAGAGGGTTGTGGGGAAGAACGGACAAGGTCAGACGGGTGGGTGGGCAAGCAGGAGGGCAGCCGTGGCCCTGGCCCATGGCCCCAGGGACAAAGCACCTGTTGTGAAGCCCTGTTCCTGTGTGATATTCTAATTGCGCTGTGTAATCTGCGGCATCTGTGATAGGTCACAGCTTCAGCTACTTCATAATAAGCTATTTTGCCTCAATATGGCAAACTTCCCTTGTTTAAAGGGCAGGGGAATATTAAATAAATACCATTTATATTTATTTGCCTCAGATCAAACTGTGGCTCTTACATTAATTTTGTAGGTTTTTGGTAATTAGCCTGCTCAGCCCATATTTGGAATTCAAATCCAATATTTGTTGAAAAGCTTCGAACGATATTAAAATCTGCTCCCTGAACACACAGCAAACGCCTCTCCCCCTCAGAAAATGCCCGCCCCGCACTCAAAGCTGCCACGGCAGCGCGGGTGGGGAAAAGTTGGTGAAATGGGCTTAAACGGTGCAAACGCGGGGTGATTACAGAAAGGGGCTGGCTGGCACCCCCCTTTTCGGGGGGGTGGGGGTGGGGGGGGGTCCTGCTGGGCTCGGGGCTCTGCCAGCGGGGAACATGAGCTGGGTAAGGTGGGGGGGGGGGGGGGGGGGGGGGGGGCGCCTCAGCCCCCCCGGGCGGGTTTGGGCCCGGGCGCGGGAAAGCGGCGCTTCCCGCCGGCCGCTGCGTGTCAGTGCTGCGCCGAGCAACGGCGGCGGCGGGCGGCGGGGAGGCCTCTCGGGCGCGGAGGGGGCTCTGTTTGGGCTGGGAGTAGCCGGACACCGTCAAACCTCGTCGCCTGCGGGCTCTTAATAGCCAAAAAAAAAAAAAAAAAAAAAAAAACCACCCCCAAAAAACCCAACCAACCACCCCTTGTCCCCCTCTCCGGACTTGTGGCCTTGACCCGAATCTCAGGGCAGGGCCAGGGCACAGGCACAGCACCTGCTCTCCTGCACAGGCCCGCAGCCCGCCGTTACATTCCTTTAATCAATTTATTGTGTTACATCATACATTTCCCTGCTCGTTACAGCATATAAAGCATCTGCCGTGCACTTATTAATTGGTTAATTACTTTATTTATGCGCTAAACATCATCTAACACACCAGTCATTACCAGCATCGTGGCTGTGGTTGTGCCTTTTTTTTTTTTTTTTTTTTTTTTTAAGAGGCTTTATGTGCCATCCTCCCCTTGCCTTCAAGGCCAGGGTGCTTGCATGGACCCCGTTAACCCTTTGGGGAGCAGTCGCCAGCTCAGCCCCATTCCTTGGCCCTGCACAGCCCCCGCTCTCTGAGGGCCGTTCTGTACTCATCACCCATGTTTCCCAGCCCTTCCTCAGAGCTGTCTCCCTTTGGCTTTAACTTGTTTTCTGCTGCTTGCTTGCAGCTCCTCACAGCTTCTTTCACAACGCCTAAACCTAGAATAAAGTAAGAAAGACCGCAACAAAATAGATGATGGGAGAACCCGCTGTAACCGTCGGCCAGGTGCCACCACTCAGTCTGCTTCTGATCCTCATCTGCTGCTACAAATTGGCTCCAAGTTCACCTTTAGGTGTCAGTTCTGCCTGCATGCTTGGTGGCGTCAACTGCTCTTCACCAGCTGGAAAGAACGTGCTGCTGGAAAGCCTCTGCTCTGCCTTGGCTCCACTCTTCCCCAGCCCTGTGCTCCATTGCTTCTCATGGTGCCTTCCCTGCTCCTCTGATTACAGGTCACTGCGGAGCAGGATCTTGTCCTCTTGCTCATCTGTAAGAAGCCCCATCATCCTAAAATCCACAGCTATCATCAATAATTTAGGGCAACACGTAAATGTTAGACAGTGCAATAAATAAATACTTGGTGTGTGCATGAAGGTTTCATCACCCTGCCCTTCACGTCAGGCACTGCCATCCAGCACTGCCCGTGCCACGGCCTCCAGCAAAACCAGCGGTGCAGGAGCTTCCAGCGAGCTTCATCAGCTACACGAGGCAGCAGGAGAGTGGAAAGGCTGGTGGCTGGGAAAGGGCAAAGATTTTACTGTTACAAGGCTGTAAGGTGTGTATGGCAGCTCCGTTGCTCAGACTGGTCCCTGGGTACCAGCGCAGCGTCCAGCTGCTCCTCGCCTCGCAGGGCGGCTGCTGCCAGCACCCGTGCCTGCACACAGGGAAGCTGAGAAGCACTTTTAGTGATGCTGTTGCAGTGATGCTGCCACTTCACAAACCAGTCTCAGTAATTCCTCTGTTGATGACAGATGAAATAAAGACAAGAAAGCCTGAGCAGGACTTGGTGGGGGGGATGTAGAGGGGGGATTTTATCCAAACCTGCCTCCCCATAGTGCACCATGCGGGAGCGGGCATCCTGCCATGGTGGTGGGGCTCCAGCCTGCGGTTCCTGGGCTGGGTGAGACCCTGTGGGCGTTAGCCCATGGCATAAGGCCAGCTGGGGCCTTTCCCACAGTCCTGGGGCCGCGGCGGCACCAAGCACAGCTCAGCCGTGGCATGGTGCGGGTGCTACTGTGGGCACCGTCCTCTGTGATACCAGTTTTAGATGTATTATGTTCTGAGTTAATATTACTTTGAAATTTATAATATCCATGAAAATATTATCTCTGTACTTAAATCCTTTCGTTTAATTGAACTATCGTTATCCAGAGCTTGTTTATGTATTGCTGCCTGCAAAATAGAGCCAATTTCCAGAGATGATGAATATGAGCACCAAATAAATTTTGTAATTTAATTTTAATAACCATGACTTATTATTATTTTAATAACCATAAATAATAATTATTATATTAAAGAAAAGTTGCAGTGCTTTACACAAACCTTGGAAGGAAAGCAATGTCGTAATAATACAGAGGGGGGTTCTGTTACAGCTTATTATTTTTTATTTTATTTTGTTGCCAGATGTGCTCTTTGCTGTGAGGAGCAGCTTCTACGGGTTTGGCTTTTTTAGGTCTGAACTTGACCACTGTTCAGGTCCTGTTGTTCCCACTGTTGTCTCTGGAAACTGCCAGCCCCAGCCTGGCCTGGGATGGCAGGGCTCGCTTCTGCACCTCGTCCTTGTGGCTGTGGCCCTGCGAGGGGCTGTCCCCCACTCCATCCCCATCCCCATCTCGGGCGGCTGGGCTCTCCCAGCTTGCTGGATGGATTTTTCTTTTTCAGACCTTTACATCCTCAGCATCCAAGTGAAGCCTTGCGCTGCTCCAGCTCAGCCCCCAGCAGCTGCCAGGCGCTGCCAGGAGAGCGTCATCCAGGAAGGAGCCCAGTGGGAGCTGGTTTCTGATGGGGACCATCAGGCTGGTTGGGCCAGGGGTACCCCTGAGGGCACTGCCCCTGCCAGGGCGTGATCTGGGGGCACACCAGCTGTTTAATACCAGGATTGCTTCCTGTGCTTCATAGTTTGTGCTGACTTGGAAAAAGCAAACTGTGGATGAGGTGCGCTCAATAAATTAAGAGTCAGGATTAGCTGCAATGTTGGGTGAAGATTTTTTTTTTTTAAAGCATTGCTGAAAATGTGGGAACTGCAGGAAAATAAATCTATATAGTCAACATTTGAGGAATTTATTTACCCACATTGCTGCCCACCCCGGGGGCTCAGCATAGCATCTCATGGCCCAGCCACAGCCCCAGGGGCTCTACCCACAGGGTGCCAATATCAACCAGCTTCACTCATCAACAAAATAAAATTGTGGTTTTTTTTTTTTTTTTTTTTGCAGGGTACCAGAACAGAAATACATATTTCCCAGCAGCGTCCTTGGTGAAGCATCGGTGGCACCACCTGGTCCCAAACCTCTGAGGTTTCCAGATAGAGACAGGCTTGCCTGGCCAAAGGGACATCTGTAGGTAGGGACTCTTTCTCCTCCAGTGAAAAGATCAGCAGGCTCTTTTTACTTTTTTTTTCTTTACAGTTTTATTTACAAAATGTATTAAAACTCTTTGTACAACACCTCATTAAAATGAGGCTCAGTAATTGATGCCCACACATGCAGTTTATGCTTTTACAGCCATTAGTTTGCTTGGCAATTTTTCTGCTCACTGAAGTGCAGTTTCAACGACCAAAAATAGGAACTTAAATTACCAAAAAAAAAAAAAAAAAAAAAGGAAAAAAAATAGAAGAAAAGGAAAAGGAAAGAACCCCAACATCCCCCAAAGCAAAACAAATGAAAGAAATATACTGCAACAAATCATCATGAGACTACTGCCGAACTTCCGATAGCTTGAAGTTGGTAGCCGGAATTGGTAAGCACTCAACACGTTTTGTTTTAGCTTTACATGCAAGTTTAAAAAATATTGAACCATTTACCAAACTCCCTTCACTGCTGTGAAGCCTCCACTCTTAAAAATTGATTTGATAAACATACATCTTTTATACAGCTTTTAAGAAAAATGTTTGTTTTAAATACAACTCATAACCGCACAGCTTTAGCTCACCCTTGCTGGGGACGTGACCGTGTTCAGAAGTTGAAAAAAAAAAAAAAATCACAGTTTCATGAAAAGAAAATGAAAACTAAACAACAATTTTTTGTCAATACCTTGTTAAAAAGTCGAACAATAAATTATTCTCCTATGAGCTTTTAAAATGACTTTATATTACATTTTGTTGGAAATACTTATTTTTAACAAGACTTTCCCCATATAATTTTTTTTTTTTTTTTGTTTAAATCCTATTAAAAGTTCAAATCTATCGTCAGCAAACTAAACGCCTAAGGGTCAGACTGGTTTAAATGAGTTTCTTTTTCATTGTATGTTACTGATGAAATAAAACTCTATAGTAAACTACAGAAAATACATATTGTCGATTAGAGGTAATTAGTATGCAGATATTCCACTGAACATTTCCCATGTCATTGACAATATGTTTAAAGGTTTTTTTTTTTGTCTTTTGCCTTTTTTTTTTTTTTTTTAAGATGAAGTTAAGTAGTTTCCAGGCAGAGGTTCAAGGCTGAATCGCTGCTGCTAAGACGCTGGATGTGAGTAATAGTGAGCCCCTACCTGTAGCAGCGTCGGCTGGAGCGCGGCGTCCCCTTGACAGAGAGGGCAAGGACAGGAGCATCCTCTCACCAGTAGCCATGAAACAAGAGTTGGCAGGAGCTGATAGAATATAACAGTACTAGCAGGAGTCGTGTTAGATCGCTTAATATTACTCTGGAACTGCAGCTCTAATTTGAGTTACTATCCTCTTTCCTCACTTCTGTTTTAAAACGACCCTTACTGAGAAGCATTAGCTGAGCACAGTGCTAGTTGTGACAGAACTGGGGGAAGCGGGAGCAGGCAGCAGGCCTGCGCTTCTCTTGCTTCATTGCTTGATATTAAACACTGAATTAAAATGCAAATGCACAGCAAGAAAAGAGATACATGGTCTGAACCTAAACAGCAAGAGGCTTTTCTTTCTTTTTTTTTTTTAAAAGCCACCCCATGTCATTTTACTAAAGCACCTGTAGGTATGCCTGATGATAGGAAAAAAAAAAAAAAAGGAATGCAATATTTTCTGCCTGCACTTTAGCTACCTTGTCAAGAAATTAATTTACTGATCTGGAAGCAGGACATGCAGTTCCAGAAATTACTTTCTTTTAGATTTACAGATTCACAGTCATTGACCTTAACTGGTTTTAATGCACAGATTCTTTTCTTCAGGTGTTACACCTTTACCTGCTATACAGAATTGCTCAAATTAGCTGGAGAGTTTAAAGTGACCCAGAAAAAAAAATAAATCACACAACCAGTAAGTAAATACTGAAACATTTTGACATCAGCTCATA
This sequence comes from Chlamydotis macqueenii, assembly GCF_036417535.1. Lineage (NCBI taxonomy): Eukaryota > Metazoa > Chordata > Aves > Otidiformes > Otididae > Chlamydotis > Chlamydotis macqueenii. Next base: position 6,138,728 of record NC_141566.1, read on the forward strand.
CAAGCAGTGACAGGCCAGTCCATGTTCGCACGCAGCAGATTTCTGAGGCTTTGTGTCAGGAGGAGTTTCATAATTCGATGCGATTGGGGTGGCTGATGAAACCGGCTGCGGTTTGCTTTCAGGACACAAGTTCATTTACTGTGCAGTGGTATCAAAGAATGGCTTTTGTTGCACTGATTTTTTTTTTTACAAGAATTTTTTTTTCCACATAATAACTTGTTACCTGTCCCTTCCTTTTTTCTCTTTTCTTTCTCTTTTTTCTTTTTATCTTTTCTTTTTTTTTTTAATTTAATTTCTTTTCTTTTTCTTTTCTTTTTTTTTTTTTTTAATTTTTCTTTTACTTCTTTCAAGCAAAGCAAGAATATTTCGGTGATGGTTTGCATTGTTGTGAGTCTCAGAGTCTTCCATAAGGCACTGAAGGAAAAAATACCAGTTTTTCCTATTAAAAGTACATTGCACCATCATCAATGCGTGTCATGCCTGACACCTCGGAGAGAGTACAACTGGCTCAGGTGGTCCGAATCCGTGAAGTAGCCACATTCTCTGCTGCTTCTCCTCTTGCGTGCTGTCAGGGTGAGGATCTATAACAAAACCAGAAAGATTTAATCACTGCCAGGTGGCCTGAGGAGAGGCACAGCCTGTGGGCCATGAGCTGAGCAGGCTTTTCCAGAGTTGTTTTTCAGCAATTCAACTTTTCGTGCTTTAGAAATCATGATTTCTAGTGCAGACTTTCTCGTTCTATTGTAGATTTTTTTGAGACTTCCTAAAAGCACTTACCTGACCTGATTATAGGTTGAAAAATAAAAAGGAAGAGAGCAAGAGATGCAAATTCTTATTACATTAATTTTTAAAGCAATTAACAAAATACTTTTCTACATATTGAACTAGCACAATGCTGGAGAGAGGAGTTACTCACTTCAGCATGAAGCCAGCTATCACTGTTTGCAATAGAGGATGGTACCAAGCTTACTTCTGTTCAGGGAAGCAATTTAAATCACTTATGCTCTGAGACTGCCACCAGACGATGTTTCACAGGCTCTTTTGCAGCCGGCCGCTGACGCACACAACCAAAGATCGCACACAGCTTAAAAAAAAAACCAAAAAACCAAAAAGAAAGAAAGAAAACCCAGAGGGTTTTGGTTCCCGGCCCACAGCCGTACCCCTAGATTTTCACACTTTCTGTGCCGTACACGTTGTAGCCTTCTCTGTACGTAGCGTAATTCTGGGTGTTGGTGGCGGGAGCAGGTTTGAAGTTCTGCATGTTCTTGGTGAGTTTCATTCGCTTGGACTCGGCCCGAGACTTGTAGCAGAACTCGATCAGTGCCACCATCATGGCCAGCCCCAGGCCTCCGACAAGGATATAGAAAACCCCGGCAACATTGCTGAGGCTCAGAGCGCTCGTCTTGTCCTAAGAGAAACGAGCCACGCCATTAGTTTTGCTGTGAGGAGCAGACAGACAGACAGACAACAGGCTACTTGGCACTTAGTCCTAGCTGGAATAACTACACTCATGGCGTTCAGCGTCCCACTCACGGGTCAGTGCCGTCCCCCCCGTCCCCGGCACCCGGGGCTGTGCAGCAGTTACTGCTCCGTCTCCCACTTTTTGGTGGGTGAAACCCTGGCCGAGTCCAAGCCGATGAGATTTTTTTTTTTTGGCCACGGACTTCCTCAGGCCTTCGGCATCCCAGAGCAAACCTGGCAATGGCCGAGCAGCTCTGGTGGCAAAAGTGCCTGGGAAAGCTCTGCCGGGGCCAGCAGCGGCTGCGTAAAACCAGGTTTTACAGGAGGCCATTATAAAACTAGACAAAGAAAAACTCAAACCACTACACACTTGGTTTTGGTGAATGTAGATAAAATTATCGAGACGCTGCTAAACTTATCTACCTTTTTTTCAACATTTAGCAAAAAGCAGAACACCCTAGGAAGGTGGTCAGTTACTTTAAGGTCGAGCAGCAGAGCCCTAAGCTAAGCCAGCACCTTCGGTGACCGAGGGAGAGCGAGTTCCTGAATAAAACCAGTCATTGTAACACAAAAAATGCTGGCCAGGGTTTACCTTCCTTCACTACATGTCAGATGGGGGAGAAGGCTTGCATTTTTAAAAACAGGATTCTGTAATCAGATTAACTAGAGCTGCAACCCTTTTGCTGCTGCGCGGGCCGGCTGGCTGCGTGCAGGAACGGACGCTGGCAGGGACGGGCCCCGGCTGGGCTGGCACGCCACGCAGGACGGGCAGATGCCAGAGCAACCTGGGCAAAACTCGCATACAGTCAAAATATGATCTGCTTTCTACGCGCCCGTGCGTCTCACAGGCAGTTTGGATAGATGCAGTTGTGGCAAACAGCGTGCCATCTAAACTGAAGATGTTACTCATTTACACCTTTTTTCAATTACAGTTTCCTTCTGCGGCTGCTGTGCGTTCCGATGTCCCGTGATCCCAAATTTATCTCACACAACAGCTACGGGGTTGTGCCCTAAGCAACTTCCAGTCCAGCTGAAATCAATGCACTTTTATTATTGGCTTCAATGGAACTTTAACTTGTTCTCCAACACCGAGAGGGTGCTTCCAAAGTACAGCTTTCTGTGTGATTATAGAGAGCACTTCCGACGGCACCAGGGGAGCTGGGCACTCGGCTGTGACTGATTTCAGCTGGAACTGGATTTCTCCTTCTTTGGGTGCCTTTGAAAATGTCCTTTACTCCAACAAGTGCAGCACTTCTACAGTGTTTTTCGCCGCAATGACTCTATAAGCATTAAAAAAAAAAAAATTCTCTACGTTTTCTTTTAACTGAATGGTGTAAATAAATATTTTCTGCAATTTAAGTGTGCAGCTACGGGGTTGATCCACCTGTCACCTCAGGGGTGGGAGCTCCCCCCTGGGCTCTCCAGTGGTCCCACACCAGGAGCTGCTGGAGGCTGGCTGGCCCTGCAGCACGGCCGGTGTGGGACGGGGCCGTACAGCAGCAAAATGGTTCAAAGCAGAGTAAAAAAGAATATTTTTGTAATTTATGTAATCAGTTACCAATAGATTTGCTAGTTTTTTTTTTTTTTTTAATTCAAACCAATTTCCAACTGAATTGGGAAACACAGCAGGAAGGGCGTTTCTTCCTCATCATAGGTCTGTCCTGAAATTGCCCACCCTGAGCAAGCGCGTAACTGTTTCCCAAACTGACATGTAGAGAGACTAAGTCACAATTTTGAAACAAAAATGTGGGCTTTCAATAAAACTAACAATAAGAAAGGATGCTGGCCTGAATAAAACACATTGGCTGTGCTGAAACTTGCACGTTTAAATGAAGATACCACTTGGGAGGTTTCGGGGGCTTCTCTTTCCATGTTTTTCTAGCAAAATACTCAAACGGTAAAACATACTTACAACTACAGTCTGTTACTGCATAACAGAAAAATGCTGTCACGTTCAGAGACTTACATTATTTTTTGCTATTCTTTTCTTTCAACCTTCAAAATGTAAACACCAACTTTTGAAAGTCATTCTTTGTATAAACAAACAGTGGGTCAAAACGTGATTGCTAATCAGTACAAAAAGACCTTCAGCGACTGACCTTACTTCCGGAGTCCTTGGCTCCACATTCACCCTTATCGTACCACCATTTGTTTTTCAGCTTGTCTAAGATGCCTTGTTCACTGAGTTTCAATACTGCAAGGTTTACAGGAGTTCTTCACGTGGGAAATAACATAAATAACATTATATTATGTTATTTTATGTTATTCAATCTTTAAACTACTTTAAAACTATACAAAGCGATAAAGCAGGGTTCCTGGCCACAAAGTATTTACACTGCAGGCAACTGGATCATCCCCTTAAGTTAACGCTAGAGCAACGCTATATTACCAGGTCCTGCCCATATCGCTTTGAGTAATCGGCACTCACTGTTAAATGAAGGCAGCAGAAACAAAGCAAGTCCAATCTCCCAGTTTTGTAGGATCACAAGCGTTCTCAGTAGCTGTACGCATTAAGCTGGGTTTGATCGAGCAGGACCCCTGCTATTGCACTAACAGACACGAGCCCCCCGCATGAGCAACTGCAGCTTCTTACAGTGAAACAGCAGCCCCATGCACCTGGGTTTTTTTTTTTCGTGTGTGTTTGTATCTGCAAGGCAAAAAAACCTAGAGTGGATGTCACGGAGGGAGATTTTGCCAGCCGTCATGGCTCTTGCCCTACCGGCGGTGGTTTCTCCAGTCGCCGCCGCAGGGGCCGTGCTCGGAGGCACCGCGCGGGCAGCTGCTCTGCTCTGGAGCTGCTGCATCCCAAACTCCACCGGTCCAGGGAACTGCAGCAGGAAATAAGCAAATGCAGACCTTCATGAAACAAATTAGTGAACATGGAAACGCTGTCTGAAAGTGCCCAGGGTGGGAAATGTTGGCAGGATGAAGGGAGCTGCTGACTCCGGTGCTGCTAAGAGCCTGCAAGCCCAAGGGGACCGGACCTTGCTCGTCCCTTCCCTGCAGGAAAGTGGCACCAGAGGAGCCCTCAGTTGGGTTTTGTCATTTCCATTTCCTCCGTGTGAGATGTCTCAGGGTTTTTCCTGCCCGTTTACATGAGACAAACTCCCTGCATTAGGGACACCTTCAGTTCCTGCTCCTACTTGAATGGCTTTGATCCCCGCTCCTTCCTGAGCGCAATGCAGGGCAGCCGGCGGGGAGGAAGGGGCTGGCTCCTTATCCTCGCCAATGCTGCGCCGCTTCACATGGGCTAACACAGGGCTCCCTGCGGCAGCGTGACAGCAGGCACACGGCTGCCCTGCGATGTGCCCCGCTGAGGGTCCATCCACACAGGAGCTCAGCCCACGTCCTGACTCGGCCTCAATTCTCCTCTTGCCGCTTCGTGCCTCTCTCCCACCCCTGCCCGAAGTGCATGTGCAGAGGAGACTGAGGAGCGGGGCAAGCTATACGGAACACCTTACTTACAAGCTTAATTACAAGCTATACAAAACACCTTACTTATAAGCTTAATTACATGGTGGCATGTAGGGAGATGTCCACAGGCTGGGAGGGCTTACAGCCCTTGAGCAGCAGGAGTGGCTGAACCCTGCTACCCAGGCAGATACTGGGAAAAGCAGCTGGTGAAGAAAAGCCCAGTTCCCTGATCAGCCAAGAAGCTGCCTCCGAAATGGCTGAGAGAGCTGCAGGCAGCTGATGTTGTAAAGCTGCGCACCCTTCCAGAGGAGAGCGGTGTGAAGTGTCACCCCGGAGGGTGGCGGCCCACGGAGGGGGGGGTCCAGGCTGCGCTTGGTCGTGGGGCACCATGTGGATGCCCCACGGGCTGCACCAGCGTGACCCAACACAGCATCACCGAGGGCAGCAGGGAGGGCAAAAGCAGGGCAAAGCCGTTGAGGTGCGGAGAACCACGGGTCCCTGTTCCCAGCAGCAGTGAGGCCAGCGCAACCTACGCCGGGCAGAGCTTCCCGGCTGGCCAGGCAGAAGCAGCACCACTCCTCCTGGTCCACACAGGGCTCGTTTTGACACCAGCCAAGAATTTATTTTTGTAAAATGGCTATTTTTAAGCAGCAGCTGTAATCTAATTAAGTATCAATCATGGAAGGCTGTAGGCACTCAGCTGGACACAGCCGACGGGCGGTGGTGACAAGCCTCAGGAGACAGGACAGGACGTGTTTGCTGGCTTGGCTCCGGCAGCAGGCACGGAGCCTCGCCACCAGGAGCCCGTGGCATCGTAAAAAGCCAGCTGTATCGCAGCGACGTTCGCATCTGCACATAGGAAGGGCGATAAAACACCAACGGGACCAAAGCGTGCTCCAGAGGGACACTGCAAACGCCCTGGGTGAGCAGGTAACACACCTCCCCCGTTGGTTTATGCTGACAGGGACCTGGCCAAGCCACCCCCGTGGACCCTCCTGGGCAGCTGTGCTGTGACAAGGCCCCCGGTGACACCCGGACAGATACGCTACAAGAAGCTGTGCGTGATTTAGACCATTGCAACGCGCGTCTGTGAAGGCCCAGTGCCTTTACCCACACGTTACACGCCCCAGCAGAAAGAGTGGTGTGGATTATTGCTCAGAGAACAGTGCTCTCATTTCAAATTTCATTTAAAAACCATCCAATTTGGCGAGATTCTATGCAATACGTCTCTCTGCTTTGAAAAGCATTGTGCAGCTGAGAATACACAAACAATGGGGAGAAGGTTCTAAACACCTTTCCTCCCATCCGCATATTTTATTGTGCAAATTCTCCCCTCCCCCCCGTCCTCTTTCAAACACTATTTTTAATTTGCTTGCCTTTATAAACCCCAAATGGAGCACAGAGAATTTGCATAACATCCAATACATTATAGATTAGCTCTCACAACATTATACAGTATCGGGAAATGAGGAGGCTTAACATGCTAATTAGGGTGCTTTATTTTTTTTTTTTTCCAAAGCCAAGATTGCTGTTAATTGCACACACGCAACTGCCAAAAAAAAAAAAAAAGAAGAAAGTAGTAAACTAAAATTATCTTAACTAAACAGACGGGAATTTACCTAAACTGGGGTTGTCACTACAGTTTGTCATGGCCCTGTTTGTCAGGTGAGGTACTGCAGTACCTCAGCCTGGGGAGGAAAGAGGTGATCTCCATCTGTCCCGGCCCGCGGAGCAGAACGGGACGGGCGGATGAGCGTCGAGGAGCCGTCACCGTGCCGGGGTGCCCACGCTGGGGGGCTGTGAGCCGTCCCACCCGCCATGGGGCTGACTGCTGGCGGCTGGTATGAGACGGGCAGCGCATGTAAGGAGACACTGGGGGAGGAAAACCTGCCATGAAGCAGTAGCTGGTGCTCGTCCTCCCCTGCCTTGGCCTGTCCCGGCCCCCGCAGCACGCAGATGATCTGGAGCTTTGCCTGAGCGAGCGCCCGGCCTCCCTCCACTCCGCCATTTTGCTGGCTGAGACACTGGGATGAACAGCGCGTACCTGAGCGAAGGGGCCCTCTCAGTGTGCTAGAAAACGCACGAATTTGTGCTTCACAGATGGAGCACAAAATGCAGCTTGTTTGTTCAAAGTCCTCAGGAACAATTTTGTCTGCTTCCAGGAGATTAATCCCAAGACCTCTTAATGCACGAGCTGCTCTCCGGTGCAGCAGGATGTGAGTGACCTGATGGTGGGAGAAGCCACGATGCCTCCATCGCCCTTGGTCCAGCGCTTCACCCATGGCGATGCAAGGTGAGCTGGTGTGGGATGAACTCCTCAGCTCCCAAATTCCCGAGTTAACTAAAAATATGGAAAAGTGAGCCTGGCTGCCGGTACATTTTCCGATTGCTTGTCTCTGAGTAGCTGTCGAGCCTTGTTCAATTTAAGTCAGAGACAGGCACGGCCTTGGCCGAGATCCTGATGGAGAAGGTGCATGTCTGGATCGTGGTATTTTTCTCACTGAGTGCTCAGCTCGTTGAAATGCAAATCTTCCATAGGGCACTCTGACTTACTACTCAGCCCATCTCAAAAAACGCCCTTGGGCAGCACCAGCACCCTGCCCACACCAGCAGGTCAAATGCTGCCAAGCTGCGAAGCGTTTTGTTGACTATTACAGTGGGAAGCGTAGGTCTCTTCTGGGAGCAAGGCCCGCTGGCTGTAGGAAGGGGACTTTTCATAGCTTGCCCCGGCAGAGTTTGTTTGAGGGGGAATTGTTTTTCTGTTGCCTTAGAGGCAGAAGAATGGAGAGACTAAATGACTTGCCCAGGTCCCACAGGAAGGCTGTGTCCCAGCCGCCGACCTGCGTCCCTGGCTGGTTGCACCAGCCCAAAAACAGCTCAGAGGATCATTTGCTCAGTTTCTGGGTCTCTGTCTCAAAAGACTTCAATTTCCTCATCTTTTTCCTGGGTTAATTTTGTGCTTTCCAGCTGCTTTTTTAATTAGGCTGCTGTTGTTGGACCTCCTATGAGGTCCTCGGCCCTTTCCCAGGTGGCTCTGGCTGTTTTTCCTCTGCTTTAATTTATGACTGCATTCTTTTTCATCTCTCCCCATGTGGTTTCCATGCCCGCTCTCTTTTAGTTTGGTTTCTTTTATCAAAGTAAAATGTTCAGAGATTTGAGAGCTTGCGCTCTCTTGTTGCGCTCGGTACACTCAAGAAAACAAGTTGAGGCAATCAGGATTGGGATGCCAACGTTCTGGATGTCACAGGACAGTATTCTTGGGTGGAAACTTGCAGTGTTTTTCTTCCTCACCATAACTGAAGGATTTTTTTCGTTTGCTTATGTTTTTCATCCAGATGTAGTAGGTTTGGCTGACCCAGGCTTAACCACGTGAGGCTGGCAGCTTTACCAAACCCTGCTAAGATTCTTTTTGCTGACATCTACAAGTGCTCAGAAGACTTGAGTCGAGAGGTACCATCGTACCAGGAGCCTCATACTGAACAGTATTGCCCCCAAGGACAAATTAAGCCATTTGCTGTGGCTGATTTATTTAAGAGAGGCACGACTTTCTTCTTAAAGTCGTGGGCCCACCTGTTGTCACAAGCTTCTCTTTACCGGTCTGCTGCAGACATCATTTTACACCTGGGACAGAGGTGGGTTTTATTGGTGTTTCAGCAGTTTGGTTTCTCTGCTAGGAGACCTCGCTCAGGTGCCTGCAGCATTATCAGCTGCCTCTTCAGCCATCAATTACTGCTAGAAAACAAGCGGCGCCAGTCTTTTTCCAAATCCAGCCCGGCACCATCTCAAAGGGAACCTCCTCTTCCCATCGCTGTGTGGCCCTGGGGCCTCCTCCCTGCTGCGTTTCAGCCCCTCCTGGCTCAGGACACCAGCCCCAAAAGTCCTGCTGCACCCCTTGGTGCTGGTGGCCCCAGGTGATGGGATGATGCTGATGGAGTGAACCGATTTTTTTTGAAAAACGATGTTCACTCATTAAAATCACACCTCTGAACTAGGTTCCCAAAGCTTCGTGTTCAGTTAAAAAATCCTGGCGACCTCTCCCTCCAAGTTCAGGAATCACTACAGCGCTTTCTTGCCCTTCCTCCTCTGGCCGCAGCACCAGTTACCAGTAACCGTTCTCTCCATTGAGAAAACTGGTGGCATTATAGTATTTCTTTCTGGCCAGAACAAGTTTGAGGCAGAAGAAAAGTAAATTAATCACCAAAGAAATAGTTCTTTATTAGTCCCAAATGTGAGAAGGTATAACTTCTGCCTCTCTCAAATTATAAAATCATAACAGGGTTTTAATTTGATTAATGACCTTTTAGGTTCATTTTCATGATTTCACCTGCTCTTATATAAAGTACATAATTCAAACCCAGAGATTTTTGTCTAGTGCTATCACTCTAGCTTCTACCGGCTTAAGAAAGAGACCCAGCAGGCCAAAGTCCCACAGACAACTGCAAAAGCTGGCCGGGCTGCTCTTTCAGCAATCAGATTCCAGTTACTGGACACTGTTTATGTGCTGGTGCTGCAAACCAGCCCCTTCCCTGAATGAACTTGGACTGCGCAGAAACATCTGAGCAGCTTCTTGGAAAAAGTGCTGTTAATTTATGAAAAGAACATCCCGGTCGCCAGCCCTGCTAGGAAAAGGCCTTTTCCAGGAATGAGCGATGGGATGTACTGGTGCCAATGACTCTGTAGCCCAGTGTTTGGGTTGGTCCTCACAGGTGGCAACAGGCAAAGAGCTGGTGACCACTACAGGTGAGATTTAGGAGCAAAAGTCACTTTGGGACTTGAAAATCTCACCCAATAATTTGTAGACTTTCGTCAGCTGTGTCTAGCTGGAGTTTGAGTGGCACAAAGTCTCGGCAACACCGTAGTTATGTTTATTACTTGCAATCAATAAAGATTTAAGTGGTGATTGGAACAGCTTTGGATAATTCACATCCCATTCCATGCTCTAATGGATGTAATATAAATGTTATACCCAAAAATGATCACTGCCAAGGAGAGCGAATGAACACGGCAGACAGCACGCTGCTCCCTCAAACCAGATGAACCATTGCTCAGAATTAATTCAGAGTCTTTAGATGCGATCTTTCAGAAAAGGGAAGCTGCAAAGGAGAGGTGTAACAAATAAAGGCTCTTGAAGCTCTAATTAAAGGGTTTCTCCGAATTGCACAGGACGGGTGGGCAGTGCATGGCTTGCACTGAATCTCCAGGCAATGGAGCTGCTCAAGGGCTGACCTGGCACCTGGGTTTTTTTTTTTTCCCTCCACCCATCATCAGCTGGCTTCTGATATTCCATAGAATATTTGGTGTACAGCGTACAGTGTGGCATTTTCTCAGCACTGTTGCTTGCAGCATCTTCAGAGTCCAAATGTAGCTTTTTTGAGGGGCAGAGGGTGAAGAAATCACCCGTGAGCTTGAAGGAAGAAGAGAATAATATCAGCAGTGAGAGCTCATCTCTTGTCTCGGAAACGTCCTTTCTCCACTCGTGCCCAGGGCTGCAGCGTAGGATAGCAGAGAACAAGCTGCAGAAGAGCCGATCAGCATCCCAGCCCAGGGAGGGATGCCTGGCTGCCCGGCCGGCTTGGGAGGATGCGAGCCACTGGCCAAGAGCTCCAGTGGCCAGAACTCTACTGCTCTTAAGTGCAGTCCCCACACAGGGGGGGCTCGGTGGCTTCTGCAGTGCTAGGCAGGCAGGACGCCTGCATCCCCAGCGGCACCAGGGAGGGATGTGTGCCATCTCACCCGGGGACAGAGAGGTCACTCAGTGATGGAGCCAAGCAATTTAAGCCCAGTGGCAACGGGGATCCTCCTCACAAGGCAGATGGACGCTGATTCCAAACATATGGCAAACACGGCCACAGGAGCCCCATCTGTTGCACACAGGTCTGGCTAGAAGGCCAAAGACACGAGTTCCCGATGTGCTTAATGCCACATCTGCTACAATTTAAATCCTGCGTGGTCACTAACATGTCCTGGTTCATTTTTTCCCAGCTGCACAAGATCAGATGCCAAGCAACTGTGTTTGGAGAAGCGCTGTGGAAACGCAGGCGCACATCACCAGGGATGCAGTATTTACAGCAAGGCTGTTTGTGCTGTAACGTATCCCGGCACTGGCCGTTTGGGTACCTCAGGGGAGGTAAAATCACAGTGCCAAAGCCATCCCTGGGCTCCAGTTGTGTCACACCTAGAACAGGTCCTAATCTGGGCTAATATCTGGCTAGGCCAGGTTTATTGCCGATTGTGGAATCAGAGCAACAAAAAGCCACAGGAGATTTCTGGCAAATCCAACCCTCTGAAGACTGTAAGATTAATGCAGCGTGATGTCCTCCCTCCGAGTCAGCGTGTGGCCCTTGTCACGCTGTGCAGCCAGACCAAGAGCGGCATCCCCTTCAAAGGGCTCTTCACCCTTCCATCCAAATCTCAGTGACGTGAAGGAGACAAAAGTCCATGGTGGTACCAGGTCTTGGTTAGTATATTGTAAAGCATTTTTTTTACTTGTTTTATTTTTAATCTCTGTTATTTTTATCTAATCCCTTTTATTTAGGAATCTGACATATTTAGAGCACTCTCACTTAGAACACAACAGAGTCACAGACTGGTTAGGGTTGGAAGGGACCTTTCAAGGCCATCCAGTCCAACCCCGCTGTGAGAAGCAGGGACATCTCCAACCAGATCAGGTTGCCCAGAGCCTCATCCAACCCGGCCTTGAATGTTTCCAGGGATGGGGCATCCACCGCCTCTCCAGGCAGCCGGAATTTTTCTCTTGTTTCTTATGACCAAAGCTGTCCTTGCTGGCTGAAGCATTGGTGGGCTTGCTGACATCAGCACAACCCAACCAACAACGTTGTAACATGAAAGCATTTAGACATCAAATGTTTGGGTTTCTAAAATCCACCTCATAGTGTCAGAGGAAAGGCAAGTGGACGAAGGCGCAAAGAAGCACACATGTTCTTAATTCAAAACACTTCCTAAAATCCTCTAGGGTAAAACTACTGAAAACACTGAATTAGTTGTTCCTGTTGGTATCACTGGCAAATCTCCACTAACTTCAGGGGAAGCAGACTGTGAAGCTTGCTGCAGACATGTCGCAAGTGTCACCTTTACCATTCTCTGAGAGGTAAATATCTGAAGGGGACAGGGAGAACGACCCCGAACAACTGCACCATGGCTTCACACCGAGATTTCAGCCCCACGCATCCAGCACCGCAGAGAAACCCCTCAAAGCCGCACATCCCTGAGCCGACCCGCGCGGGCACACAACAGCACAGGGCACTGACAAATGCAGAAATCAACCCTGGCCACTCTGCTTAATTTGGCAGGATACCATAAAAATCTCGCTAACAACCATCTTGGTATCATTAAAATACAAAGATAGAAACAATCCAGGAAGAGATACCAAATCCAGCATTATTCTCTAGAGGGCATTGCTTGCAGTTAAAGCCCATCTAAATCAAATAAGGCACTTTATTCCCCCAAGCTCTATAAATCCCAGCCTGATCTGTAACTATTGAACGGAGTTTTTTTGTCAGATCTTGTTAGTGGAATAACTTCTGACTAGATGCAAAACCTGCGGGTGAATGCATTGTCCAACGCTCTGTGCTTTCCGACATCAGATCTAGCTGCCTGTCGTCATCTACCAATTTATCAATGTCTCTGTGCCACAACTTCATGTTTCGCTATGCGCTCACGCGTGAGGGATGGAGGAAGATTTTGGATGGAAATGGGTTCATTATTAAAACTCGCTATGTTTGTTTAAAGACTACAGTTACCTGGTACTTCAAGCAGGAGTGAAAAGAGTCCTGAAAATACGGGCGTAAAAACATGTAGTCACTCACTATTCCTATTTGTTACCTTATCTCCTGTATTTCACACTGAACATTTAATGTTAATGGAAAAAACAGCAGGCGTTTCTTCTCTGAGGAATGAACATTTGGTTGCTCTCTGCTACCATTTCAGACCTGCACCATTTTTTTCCCTGCCCTGTGTCACCAGCTGTCGCACGTTTACAAGATTTAACATTGGAGGGATTGAAATGGTTTATGGGTGGGCAGAGGAAGGGATAAAAGCGAAAGCCATCTAGTTTGAAAAGACAAAGAGCTTTCAAAATTAGAAGATTAAAACTTGGCGCCTGTATATCCACCAGCCACCTAAGGAACACACTGCATGCTGATGGCTGGGATAGCGCTCGGACGCATCGGCACAGCCATAAATCCCGTGGGAGGAGGACATTGTTTTTCCTCAATAGCAGAGGCAGGAGTGAGGGCATCAGTGACCCCTGCACAGGCACACCAGCTGCAATAGTTCTCCATAAGAGAACTTTGTTCTAGTCTTCATTACTGTTTTTCCATAAACTGTGTTCTTTTGGACAGTTCAAGGTTTCTTGCTATTTGGTATGCATTTTAAATTCAGGTGGTTTAACTGAAGGCAAACACAGATGCACGATGTCGTTGTGACACCTACACAGTGCATCCACCTGCACGGAGCCAGATGTGTTACCAGCTGCGACTGCAAGCTCCTCCGCTCTTTGCAGAGCTCGCATCCTCTGTCTGGCAGCAGCGACTGTCTCTAGAAAAGTGTATTTGTGTGTTCCATAAACACAGCTCAAACAAATTAAACTCTGTACTAACAGGATCATAACTTAATAGAAGTGCCAAGTGCTAATGCGATAATACCTGCCGATGGGATTAGGAAGCGCAAGCCGTAACAGGCCATCGTAGTTCACTTACAGCGGTGCCCGAGAGCTGAGGTACAGGTGTGGCAGGGGGTGGCAGGAAGAGTCACCGAACAGGGAGCAGAATAAGGGAGGGTGGGTGCTTAATGTCAGGCTCAAACCTACAACATCTGGAACAGCAATGTGGTTCTTTCCTGTCATTGCCTGGATCCCTTCTAACCTGGGTGGATATGAGCAAAAGACTCAACTTACCTTGTGTGCAGGCTATCCCCTCACCTTCTCTTTCTCTCGCCTTTAGACACATCCATTTTTCCCCCCGTCTTCTATGACTTATTTTCCTCTTGGGATGGCTTCTTCTGTGCCTCCTGCTCTCGGGCTCCTCGGCAAGCTGCAGGGAGGTGCTGCTCAGTCTACACAAGACATTCAAAGAACAGCTATGTCGCTTGTACAAAGCTAGAGGTGTCCGACCCGTGACTGCAGTGCTGGCCAGCGCAGAGCAATCCTCCAGAGCAGCACCAGAGCCTGCGTCCACACGAGCTCGATGCTGAAACATCAGAATTACTTTGAAGAAGAAGAAGAAAGGCATTTACTTTTCCCTTTGTACGTTAAGTGACAGCAGTTACCATGAAAGAGGGAACAGCCAAGCCCAGACCCCCTGGGAGACGTTCAGAGGAAGGGCCCTGCTCCTGCTGCCGGGAGCCACACCTCCAGCTGCTGGTTTTCCTTTTTCCTTTTCCAGTCCCAAGGAGCTCTGCTTTGCCTTTTCCCATCCTGATGCTTACAATGCAGGATAAATGACTCATGCAAGCAATTTATGGAAATTAACTGTTAAACACCACAGGTGTTCAAGAGTCACAAGTCTTTAAGATTTCTTGTGGCCATAAAGGCAAGACGTCGTGTCGCCACACGAGGCCCGGCTCTGCCGTGGTTAACGCTGCACAAACACATCTGCTTGCACGCTCAGGTCCAGCAGAGCCAGTCCCCACGATGTTAAAGGTGATACAAGCAAAACAAGATGGTTCCTAATTCTTAGATGCCAGCCCTGACTCCACCAGCTCCTTCCGAGCCTGGACAACCTGCTCATCCCAAATTCTCGTTCAGAGTCTCCTGGTTACGCTCCCTGGGAAATGCCCACCAACGACCTGCACAGCAGCGCAGGCATTTCTACAAACCAGAGCAGGCTCTCTGCCCTTCTTGGCAACACTCTGAGCAAGATGCTCCGATGAACTCCTAGAGCATTCTGACTTCATTATTGGCACAAAACATACACGGTATTATTTCCTAATATGCTGTAAAGTAATAGCTGTCAATTAAACAAATACTCTGATGTCTTCCTTTTGAAGTATTATTTTGCTTTGTCACTAATTTGCACAATACAATAATTCTGTAGTACCTTTCTAGCTCTGAGACTGAATTAGCTCTGTGCTGCTATCCCTGTCTCTGACGAGGCATTTAACCTTTTTCCAGCTCATAACCCAGGCCTATAGAATGAGTAGCAAGTAAATTCATGCTGATGAACATAATTTCAAATAAACTGCTCAAATAAATTGTGCGGCATCTTTTTAAGATAGCCATTTCCCCAGATGTTCTCTTTAAAGCACAACTCGTTTGGCCATGGTGCTCTGTAGAAGCCAGGTATCATCTAAAATAATGCATAACTGATTTCTTCTAAAAATACACCACTTAAAAAAATTATGCCGCAAATGCTAACGGCTGTGCTGAAAATGTATCAAAACGAAACAGCACAGAGAAATGGAGGAACAAATCCCATCTGCAAACGGCCACACTCACGGCTCGGAATGGCTTGGGAACGCGATGCTTTACGGAGCACGGCTCTGCGGGCAGAGCTCAATGAACACGCTGGAAAAGTGATCCTATGATTAAAAAGAAACAACTGAAAAATGAGGTAGTATTACATGGCGGCATTTCACAGATGTACTCCAAAAGAGATATCAGCCTAAAAAAGAATGTATTAAAGAAATTAAGTCAAACAATTAGCAGGGAATCTTGGCATGTGAAGTCAGCAAGGTGCTGCATTCAAACAATTTCCTTCTGTGTTGGTTGTCATTAAATGTTACCGTGAAGGAATAAGAATACAAGAAATGTCTCCACAGCAGAACTACAAAAACTTATCTTAGCAGAAAATTGTTCCTATGCAACTGAATAATTATTTTCACTTAAGTCACAGCCTGCTTCTGCCGGCTGCATCCCCTTTTGTCTACTTCTTGTTAAATTCCTATTCAGCCATCACTCAGCTCGGAGATGATAGGATTCTATAATAAACAAAATAATTAGTTTCCAAACTCGTAACACACTGTAACATATTTCCTGGAATATGGTTTTTTAATAACTGCTATTCTGCATTCTCTCATGATTGAGAACTCAGCTCACACGTATAAGAGAATCTGAAGAGGGTATAATTTTGTCATGAATCCAACGCGTGAAACTAAATCCACGCTCATTTAGGAGAGCGAAGTGAACAAATTTTGATGCACGTACCAGAATGTCTGCACCAGCCAAGCCAGCCCACACCTACTGACATGCATCACAGACAAATTACGTATGGATGAAGCATGTTCCCCTTTGGACTTCTTAAATAAGGACCGCTACCAAAATGGGGTAACTCCCTTCGCCAGCGCTGTGCCAAGACACTGCAGCGCAGACTGGCAGCCTCTGCTCCACACCAGCGCTGGCATATACTGGTACACTAAAAATGAGACATGTGTCAGCTGAGCTCTTTAAAACAATTAAAACAGCACAATCTCTTTAGTCTTAAATTAAAAGTGGACCCCTGGAAGATGGGATGCTCACAGCACTAACTGTACTGTCTGTGTAACAGAACAGATTAAAAAACTTGCAGAAAGGCAACTGAATACCTTTTTTCCTGCTGTAAGACTCAAAACCCTTGTGAAATTTCAAGTCACCTTTTAATTTTCCAACTGTGATGAAGATACGAGAACAAGAGGCGAGCTCACAACTCAGAATCATTCATCTCCAAGCACAGGCGAACGGCACGCTAACCTGCCGGGACGATGAGCATGGGAGGGCATTTTTTGGGTGACCGGGTCCTCTGCGGTACAATGATGGGCACTGGCACAAGCAGACAGGCTCCACACTTACCTCTGGCTTTCAGCGCAAGCTAGAATATCGGATCGCGCAGGGGAATGCAGCTTAAGAAAGCGGCACCGTCAGTCTGCAGCGGCTCACAGCTACACCCAGCTCCTTGGCTGTGGGTGGGAAGCGGCTGATTACAAACTCGGGGCGGCGATTTCCCAAGCCTGGGTCTCTACTGGTGAAGCTGAGAGGCGGTCTGTCAGCTCAGCCGGTAGAGAGAGCTGCCCCAAGTGAGCAATGGTCCCTGCGCCGCTCTGCGTGGTGGGGTGCAAGGTCCGCATCTCCACCTGCGGGACCTTCACCACCCTGTCCGCGAATTATTCCCCCAGCTACGACTCCCTTTAAAGGAAAAAAAAGAACAGTTTTGAAGCAACTCCTCTGAAACTCTCTACAAACACAGCTGTGTTCATATAAACAATTAACTGGGGAGATGGGATGAGGTGATGAGGGCAAATGGTGGGAGGATAGAGAGGCCAGCGGGACTGTCGGGGGTGCAGAGACTGGAGGGCAGCCCCGGGGCTCGCCTTCCCCGTGAGGGCAGCGGGGCTCCCGCGGGGCTGGAGCACAGCCTGAACCCAGCGCTGGTGGCTGATGATGGGGGCGTGCGCTGCCGGGAAGGCACCTGCCTGTCTGCTGCAACACCACGGCATCATGGCCTGCAGCATTCAGGGCCTACACAACGCTGCCACAGAAGAAAAGCCACTTCATAACAAAAAAAAGCCCTTTGATTTACAACATCTCTAGAAACAACAACTAACCCCTTCCCTGCCTCCCCTAGCTCAGTCTTCTGCAGGAGGTCTTCTCCGACCTACGTTCTCCTCCCTGGGGACTTCTGCTGAGCCATGCCCCTGAGAGCCGATGTCTGTAGCTCAAGCAAGCAGGCAGTCCCTCACCACAGCGCATTACACCAAACTGCAGAACGACAGCGCTTTGTGGCTTACGGATCAAAACAGCAAACCGCACGTTGTTGCCTTTGCTCCCCCTCCCTCTTCGCTGGAGACGTCCCCGTGGTATCGCAGCCCTGAACATCCGCGGACTGGGGCCACGGGCTCGCTAACGGATGGTATTGCTCCTTGGAAAAGGTCTCTCAGCACAAGCAAAACCAGAAGGATGGCCCTGCCCTAATTACGACCATTTTAAAAACCCTTTTCGGTTTCCTTAGGGCTGTAAGCATTAGTTGGCCGGGTTTAATTCAATGAACTCGCAGCAGTGAAGTTCATTGAAGCTGGTTTGTACAAAGAGTTTTCTTTCACGGAGGCAGCATTAGACAACGCGGTGCAGGATCCCAGGAGAATATTAAACATTTAATACACTGGCAAGTATAACATTAGATAAAAACGGTGTGTGAAGGATGAGCAGCAGAGCTAAAAAGCAGAAAAAAGCTTGCGCTTGTCTCTGGGCTGCTGCTGAGCACTGCGGACCTCCAGTTATCGAATAAACCTGGATTGGAGAGCTTTTCCTTCCAGTATTATGACACGGTGGCTTTTGCTAACATCAGAGATGAGTAGCTGCGCAGCATCCTACGTAGCCAACTGTAAGCAACTCTTAATAACAGGACGCAGGAGTAATTCGCAGTAATTGTCCGAAATGGCCGTTTAATGAAAATACTGTTGTTATTGATTTTGGACCAAAGCTGAAGCATTTTTATAACAGAGATTAGGAGTTAGAGAGATTAGGGGTAAAACCTACACCTGGTTTTACTACGTGTGGGAGACTGTCACCATGAAAATCAATCTCAGGACTTTTCAGTATAACCATGTCTTTTAAATTAATTTTTTGGTAACTCTGGTACCCAAGGTGACCAACAGTTCCCAGCCTACTCTAGCCAGAGCTTCTCCTCACCAGGTTAAAGACTGCAGAAACTGCCAATTTTACAGGGTAATGTTGGCAATATGAAAGCACACTAGATAACTTCTGCAATACATGGGCTCATTAAAGCATCTTGGAGAGCCCCGCTACTGGACAGGCTGTCAGAAGGACCGGGGGAAGCCTCAGCTTCACCACCGCTGTCACCGGTGCCAGGATTTTAACCCACATCTGTATCAAAAGCAGAGTGAGCACAGATGCAGTGTGCTCCTGCATAGGAGGGTGCAGAAGAGCGGTCAGCAGCGTACGAAAGGTGACACTTGAATATTCTAGGCAAAACTACCGAAACCTCTTTTCTTCAGATTAATTTCCAGTTTAGAGCATCAATACACTTCCCCGTTGCAAGCCACAAAATCTCATTTCAGCTTTGCCTACTGCAAGCTCTACCTCCTCACACATTACTGTTACTGCTATTATTGCACCATTAACGACTGACTGCCATCTTATGTCTCTGCTACGATCACTGCGTGACTCTTATCCCTTGACCCTACGCTGTGATCAGACGAGCAGCCACCCTTTCCTTCCCCGAGCTACAGGTCCACCGGGGCTCTGGTGGGACCAGTTCAGGCCAGCAAAACAGCGCGTGCTGGTACTGGTTTGCTTTACACCTGCCCAAGAGAGCGAAGGAGAAGGGAGCCCTCTCGCCTCCAGGTCTGTGCTGGCACAGCTGATTCTGGCACAAAAAATCCTCTCAAACACCACCCTGCATCACCTCTAAATCATGGAGAAGGACCGAAGCCTGGTCCTCAGGGGTTAGCGTGATGGTCAGATGAGATCACTGGTTTCTTTACAGTCACAAGCTCTGATTTGCTCTGCGTAGGTCCCACCAATGCTGGACTTCCCATCTGTTAGTTAAATAAGGTCTCCAAGCTTGACCAAGCCCGCTGATGATATTAAATAAGATCATTTCTTTGAAAGAGCTACTGGGCAAGCAAATGGCTTTTTTTTTTTTTCCCACCACAATTATTCAAATAGTTTTAATCTCTTTTTTTTCTTTTTTTTTTTTTTTTTTCTTGAGAAGTAAAATAACAGCCTTGCCGATTACTCTTTGCTAAGGTACCCGATTGTGGTGACATTGAGGCTGACCTTGGAGTCACCTCCCCCGCTGCCGCACTCTCCTTTGTCGTACCACCATTTGTTTTTCAATTTGTCCAAGAGGCCTTGCTCATTCAGTTTTAATACTGCCAGGTTAACAGCATTTCTTGAAACGATAAAACATAACTTGTAAGAAAAAAATGCACAACTGCTTAGGAAATCGTAACGTATAAAAAAAGGAGCACAAGAGGACAAATTGGCTAAAATTTCACAGAACGTGGAGCTATCAAAATGTCTGTACAGCAAATACAGGGTTAAATATTGGAAGGTGGCATGGAGGATAACATTTGCTCAAAACTGAAGTGTGCGGGATGGGGAAATCGTCTTTGAGAAAAAAAGTAACAAGAACACCACATCATGCAGTTAACATTCGTCACGTATGGCAGGTTAACTCGGCTTTTACCATTTAAATTGAAAAAGCCATTGAACTGTAAAATTAAAACAGCAACAAACAATCAGAAAGGACAACACGAAGAGAACACTAAAAAAATGGATGCATTAAATAAACGAAACCATAATTTACCGTCTTATTTAACTCCATGGAATATTGAAGATTTTAAACTTTAAAGTTACCTCAAAATCCACAAGAAAGAAAATGACAACACAATACATCAGGGTAGGTGGAATACTATAACAACATGGATATTGTTATATTATTCCACCCACCTTAATGCTGAGCCTTTGGGGGTTGCTACACCATAGCCCTTGGAATCCAAGTTGCCGCCGACTTTCATGGTGTCGCAGGGCTTGCGCTGCTCGATGTACTCGTTCATCGTCGACTCCAGCAAGAAGGCAAACTTCCCCTTCGACTTCCGCACCCTTGCCACCCCGTCCGCCGTCGTTTTGGTGAACACCGAGGGCTCGGCCGACTTCATGTACGACCACATTTTCTCGTAGACGGCTATTTTGGACCTCTGGGAGAGATGAGAGGAGGGAAATGAAGAGTCACATTGGCAAGGGCACAAGACTGAGCTCCTTGGGCTTAGTCGGCTCGGAGGTATAATTAACTCCCTATAACTGATCAAGGCTAATAAATAAAAAAGTCAAGATAGTTCAGAGAGAGTCACACTGTGCCATGAACAGTGACCAAACCCTAAAATGGTTGGGGAGTGGGAAACGTCTCTCAGACATTTTTTTTCTACTAATTGCCACATAATGGGCAGCCTGGCAGTCAGGATGAGGAACAACGCACACCCATCCCAGCGTCTGGGCTCCTGCTCTGCGGTGGGTCCATCCACCTGCACGCTGCTTGGCTACGGAGACGGAGGGAGGATGCTAAATCCTAGCTCATCCATCATGGCCAACAGATGCAGAAGAAGCCTCTCCTCTTCCCACAGATCCCCAGCACCGGTTTTTGTGCTAACTCGCAGCTCGGAAACACCGACATTTGCTCATTGCAAGCTCTCAGCGCGGCAGGAACCCACTTTTCCCGGCGGTGGTGGCAGGTCTATGATACAGGAGACCAGCACAGCTCTAGTGGATTCTACTAGCAACACTCGTACGAGGGATATAAATAGTAACTACAAAATCCTTTACGAATCAATAGGCAAACTTTCAAACTTCAGTTTCACATTTTCCTAAAAGATAGCAAACACAAATATTAGCAATAAGCCGAAAAAACTGCTGGTTAACGCTCACGTGTCATGTATATGTATTTTTCCTCCCGTTTTCCTTGTTTTGAGACTGAGCCAATCCTAACAGCCTCTAGCTTAGCACACAGGTTATGCAAACCTGGAAATGTTCAGAAATGTGTTACTTCCCCTCCTCCCTCTTCCCCGCCAGTAACATTTAAACCGCCCTCAGATCTCAAAGCTACCTCCAGACTCCGAAGCCTTCGTATCCTGGACTACCGGTTAAACTTTCCTGCTTGGTCAACAGAAGGCAGTGATGCCAACTGTACTTCTCTGAAGTGGAGAAACCCAGAGGATTTATATAAGGCTTTCGGTCCAAGCTGTGGGCATCTCGAATTTATGCCTCCCACTCCTTGCCAGTTTCCTGTCCACAGCTTTCCGTGCAGAATGGGAATGAGGTAGGCAGTAGCTAAATCTAGTTCAAATTTAAGAAACTTGTGGCAGAAGATTGTTAATGTCCATCAGCTTGATGATCGAGACACGTTTCCTCCTCACTCGGGACAATTTAATGCGTTTGGAATAACGTAATGCTTAACAACCAGCCTCCAAACATTTCGCACGGAGGAAACCCTGCCTCCATCGTTCTCCGGATCAAGACGCTCAGCTAGCATCGCTCCGACTGATGGAGAGGAGCACGGAGGGCAAGATTTTATTTTAATTATTCTTCCTGATGAGCTGAAAAACAAGGGAGAACGCAAACCAAGTAAAATCAGCCCAATTGACAATAGGAAATCAGAGAGACAACACCACAGCGTGGCTTCCTTAGGAGCTGGCTGGGTGGTGGGAGGGAAAAACAAGCGGGATTTCATCGGAGAGCATTTCCTGCCTAAGGATGGGCTGCACGGCTTCGTTGGTCCAGCACCAGGAGTGAAGAAGTGACGGGAGGAAGCAGGATATAAATGGTCCCCGAAACGGTCCTCACACAGGTTAAAGACGGAATTGGGGGATTTGCCTGGCTTCCCACTGCAGTAAGAAACACTGCGTGACCCGAGATGAGGACAGTGGCCTGAAGGCACAGGGGCGAGGGTGGCTTCTGGCCAAGCCCAGCTTCTGGTGTGGAGCAATGCTCGCCGCCCTGCGCCAGCATGGCACCACCTCTGCCGGATGGGTTTGGACAGGGGCAGCTCCGAGCCCCAGCCGACGGCTGGACCATGGGTCCCGCCCAAGGAGAGACATCGCCCTGGGGCTCTCGGTTGGGCACCCATGGGCCGGCAGCTACAACACACTGCCAACTGCTGAATCACCCATTCCCAAGCACACTGACCTGGGTCTCCCGCTCTTCCAATGCCCCGTGATGCACGCGGGCATTTTCACACCTCCTTCCCTGCCAGCAGCCGCCCAGGGCGCAGCACCTCTCCCAGGCACCCACTGGAGGGGCTGCAGGGACCCCAGAGGTACCGGGAGGTGGCGGCTGTCACCGTCTCTGCGGCCGCCACGGCCCTCGTGCCCTGCGGGCAGCAGGCAGAGCAGGCCACGGCCCAAGGCACGGCACTGCCGCGGCCGAGCTGCCTGCTCCTCTTGTGCAGCTCCCGCCTGCAGAACGGACACCGAAACAGCACGGAGACTGCGTGAGTAACAGCAGTTCCAGTGTGTCCTAGTTTCAAGGTGCTTGACCTTACAACCTTTGTCTTCTTTAACATTACAAACGCACCTGCCCATTTGTATTTGCAAATGGGCATCTAAGGGAGAAAAGCAAGGTAAAAATTACAGCTTTACTGCTTCTCTTCCTATCCCTCAGCAAGCTAAAGTGGTTACCCTTCAAAAATCGTGCACACTATCTGTGCTTTGCTTGCTTTCCTCTGCAGACTGCACAGAGGATAAACCAGAATTTCTCATCCTTTTCATCTTCTAACTCACACCGGAGTATCTGTCGGTACCAAGTTCTTTCATACTCTTTCCAGCTGGCCTGACTACCTGAAAGCAACTGCCAACACATCTGTGCGTTGTGAAGAACAACAGTTATCTGATGAGCGCCAACAACACGCTCAAGGCAAATGGTCTAAACAAAGCACGTTCCCTGCTCCAAGGGCAAAGGGTGAATATCATCATTCATGCTTCAAAAAGCCAAATTCCACGACTCAAAACCAGATAGCTTTTCAAGTTTAATAAACAGAATCACAGAGTCACAGACTGGTTAGGGTTGGGAGGGACCTGTAAAGACCATCCAGTCCAACCCCCCTGCCAGGAGCAGGGACATCTCCAACCAGATCAGGTTGCTCAGAGCCCCGTTCAACCTGGCCTTGAACGTTTCCAGGGATGGGGCATCCACCACCTCTCTGGGCAACCTGGGCCAGTGTGCCACCACCCTCACTGTTAGAAATGTTTTTCCTAATATCTAATCTGAATCTGCCTCCCTCTATTTTAAAATCATTACCCCTTGTCCTGTCATAACAGGCCCTGCTGAATTGTTTTTCCCCATCTTTCTTGTAGGCCCCCTTGAGGTACTGGAAGGCCGCTCTAAGGTCTCCCCGGAGCCTCCTCTTCTCCAGGCTGGACAGCCTAAGCTTTATAGTTTGCTCTCAGTACATTTCTATATGATCACTGCCCACCTCTTCTTCTGCCAAGTGGGATTTTCATCTCGTTATTACCAAATTAACTAAATGAGTATAGCAGTCGGATCTAGCAGAAGTAGATAAAAAAAAGCAGGGACCAGGGAGGTGACGGGCTCTGGTCACAGCGTCCTGCTCAGCTAGCATTGCTCTTTGCGGCAATTACCCTAAATTTGTAACAAGGCCAAAATAATGACTCAGGAGGAGGCTTCTCAGAGAAAGGGACAGTGTCACCAGAGCAGCTTTTTCCAATTTTTCAATTTCCTCAAAAAAAACCCCAACAAACCAACCCAGAAGGCCCTGAAAGACTTTCAGAAAAGGAAAATTTCTTTCCTTTCTAACTATAAAGCTGCAAATCCTGTGCTGAAAGAACATTTTCACGCGTCTGTCCTCCTCTGCAGACGTTCACACCGCCCCTGCCAGCCCCCCCGTCCCCCCAGGAGTCTGACACCCGCGAGAGGGGGCAGACTGCAGGAACAACCGAAGAGAAAGGGTTTACACTCCAAAATAAGGTAAGGTCTGACAGATCCGCACTGTTGCTAGAGTTCAGCGGCAGTAAAACATTTCCCCTCTCATTAAAGTGTTACTTTTAAAGAGATGTTTAAAAAAAAAGCTTAAAAGCAAAGATTTAAACCAATTCAAAGCCTGTAACTGCAGTAACTCCCTGTGCTCTGCAACTCCTATTTCATTTCTTTGATATTGCTCTCAAGAAGTCCGTTACACACATTTCCTCCGGATTTCAAGGGGATATTATTATCATTTTTTTTCTTAAAAGCAACATTTTCAGTGTTTCATCTAGGCCCTGGGACACATTAAAGCATCTTTTCATTATCGCAGCCCTACTGCAGATACAAATGGAGCTGGCCTTTGCTTTGTCAACAGCGCTGGTTTTTTTATTTATTTGGAGATGTTTATGCAGGAGTATGAGCCACACACCCCTCAGCACAAGGATGTGGGCAGGTCCCTTCCTTGCGCTGAGGAATCGCTTCGTTTGGCCCATTATGAACCTGTATATAAACACACATTGCTTCTGGGCAGCAATGAGTTAATTTTAAAAGACGGTGGCAATTCACTCAGCCCACAATTTTAACACCGTCTCTCGTTCTAATTCTCTGAGTTTTGATGTGTGGTTGGCTACGGTACCGAAATGAAAAACCAGCCAAGCCCACAGCGTGCCACGTTGCAAAACCCAGCGCATCCTGGACGATTCCTTGACTTTGGTTAAATTTAGCTCTAAAATATCTTCCTGACCGAAGCCTTCTCCCATTGACCGAATTACCTTTCCCCCTCCGCAGACATCTGTCTCATGCTTCCGCTAAAAGTGACATTGCATCACCTCCTTCCACTACTGAGCAGTGGTGAAGCTATTATGTTTGAAAGAAACAGAAATTTTTCCGCTGCAGTTAAGGTGTGTCGCAGGGATGCCCTTTCCTCGTTTCAGAACCTTTAAAGCCCTCCCTGTCACCTCCTCCGTGACCTGCAGGTCTTCTTCAAAATGCCCGCCTCATGCGCCCTGTTGGGATATTTTATTAAAATGATCAGAACGGTCCCTTGTTTCTTATGACAGGCATCAGGGAATTACTTCCCAGCAGTCAAGCTCAATGTGTTCTCTTACAGCTGATTCTTGTTGATCACCCAGTCATGAGCCAAACTCACCCAAATCAATTTTACTTTTAAAATTATTTTATATATTCTCCCTTTTTTACGCTATATGTTTAAAATTTTAGATTATACTGATGTTATTTTTTTTTTACCTTTGTCTTCAAAACTAAGAGTGGTAAACAAGAATTAAAAAAAAAGGCGGGGAGGAGAACAAGAAAAGACCCTCCCAGTAATCCAGGAGCTGGGCTATGAGGAAGAACAGGAGAACGTGTTCTCATGTTCAGGGCAGTATCAGTGTCAGAAGTGGAACAGGCGTACTGGAGAGGCAGAAAACCCAGAAGGAAGCCAGCTACAGCTGCCCAGTACCCAGAATACACGGAAATGCAGTAAATCCAACCGGGAAGGCGCAGCAAACGGGAGTGTGGGAAGTGCAAAGCGGACGGAGCATCCTGAACACGGCACGCACCCAAAGGCAGGCAGAGACATCGACAAAGGGTCTAAAGCAGCAGGGTTAACACACTCCTCTGCTACAGCAGCCCTACGACCGCTTCACAGCTCTGTAACAAGGGAAATTTATAGCCCTAAGTCAGACAGATGTGGCTGCTGCAAAACACAAAGGTCTGTACTAGAACGGTGCAGGTATTTAATCTGAATAATCCATGCTGCCTTTCTAAAGATGCACGCCTCACTGATATGAACTCAGGTAGTTAAGTGTGCACCTCAGCTTCATTATCATCACTCATTGCTTTTTGTTCCACGTCTGCAATTAGCTCTTCTACAGCAGCTAATGAACCCAGCAGCTTATGAACCATTAAAAAGCAAGTTACTAAACAGGAGCGACAAAACGCCGTAAGTCCGCCTTGGAACCACCGCTGCCGCCTGGCTTGGGGGTCACTTTGAGTTTTAGGCAGTTGCTTTCTGGGACTTTCAGCATGGCAAACTGCCACAGAGCAGCTACCACTGTCTTGGTCTTTTGGAAAATGGTTTGATTTGACACCTCTCCACTCCCCGCAAGCCTGACGTCAAGTTGCCCCTGCCACAGCTGCGTCTGGTGGGAGCCCCCCAGCCCAATGCCAGCGCCAGAGCACGTGGAGGTTGGCCTAATGACGCTTCATTAATAATAAGAACATGATAAATATTATTAATAAGGTCCCTCTGCCTGAGATGTCCAAGCTTTTTACTGAGAAGGAAAAAATAGGTCTCACGAAGGCCAGAGGGCACCATTAGCCCCCTTTCCCAAGTGCAGACATGGAAGCAGAGATGTCATTTACTGAAGGTCATGGGGCAACGTCTAACAGATCAATGACACAGCTTTCAGCCACAGATAACTTGTGATGCCAGCAATTTACTTACCTATATGGACAGAAAAATCAATCCAATCATTACATGAACCTCTTGTTTTTATTACATTCTCGGCAGAAGAAAGTAGGTCAGATGCCATAAGCATGCACAGGGCATTTCTCTTTTAGCAAGGCCAACCTCCAAATCTACCAAACTCTGCCCACAGTTCAGGAATTTGTGGGGTGCCAGAGATAAGCACAGTTCAAGCATGCCTATGTAAACCAGTCTGTATATTTGTAGGAATACACAAATCTGTGATAACTTACACATAAATGTAAAAGAAAGGGTGAACCGGTGGATCGTAGCACTTCACAGTCAAGTCTGTGATGAGAGACGTTGTCATAATGGTTTGTTGTTCAAATTAATGATGTTATAACTTCTGCTTTAGAAATTGTATTTTCCTTTCCCAATTGGGGCAAACGAAGCCCAGTGAGCTGAAGGATCAGGCCCACACACCCTGGGGCTGCCTGCTTTCCTCCAGGATCCCCCAAGTCAAGACTCACAGAACCCCTGTTACGGGGGTTGTGAGGACAGTTCACGACTTTCGGAAGCAGCCCTCTGAACCCGCCAGCAGTGCTTCTCTGCTGTTTGGAGCAGGGATGGGGTCCAGCGGGGAGCTTGTGGAGGGGTGGTGGTGGGGAAGAAGGGAAGAAGCTTCCCACCATGGGCAGCTGGGGAAGCAGCCTGCAAAAAACCCTCCAGGCTTCAGGAACACTATAGTTTTTCCACACCTGACAGACACAGTGGCCTAATTATAAAAGAAACTTTATCTTATAAAAATAATACAGTATTGTAAGAGTTTTCCTGTGGATCACGGTCATCTCAACAATGCGAGCTCTGGCAGCAGGCAAGTGATGTGCTGTAGCCGCTTCAAGAGAGATCTTTTCTGGAGCGAGCTCTGCTCATACCAACAAACCAGAAAAAAGTCACTCTGGCTGCGACCAGACATCGTGACATGTCCCTAACAGTCTGAGTAGCAGAATGTAAATCAGGATTTTAAGACATCCTTTCCTGGTGCAACACTGAACTGCAGACTACGCCTATATTCATCTCCTCACTTCATTGCTGCCATCCACTCTTCCCCGCTGCAATACTGATCGGGAAATTAAACTGAAAGCCTTTACCAAAAGACAAGCTGTCTTCGTAAATCCTCTCGTGATTCATGGCCAGAGCCCGCGCTCGGGGAGCGCTCACCCCGAGGAAGCATGCGGGGAGACGACACGGGCTGGGTGGCACCGGGGGGGGACCAGCACGCCCACAGAGAGGGATGGCGTCAGCCTTCAGGCTAAGGGGCATCTTTCCAGCAGTGACACATTTAGCACAGCAGTCTTGCCTGGGCAACGGAGCAGCACACCGGCCCTGCTCTGCATTTGGCCCGTAATAAATTAACAGAGAACGGCGTTTCCAGCAGACGATCTGAACACTGTCAGGTCTAATGAGTTTCCAGCTCCAGATAGAACAGGCCAATGTAGAGGCAATGATGGAGAAATCCCAGTGGACTGCAAGAGAAGAATGTTTCATATTCACATCATTAGAGTTTCTAAACCTTCATATATTTCCTAATTACACAAAAGTAACAGTAGCAGCGCTGTGAGTAACTTATCAGCACCCATGTATTTTAAATGAATCCCTAACAAGCATGTATTAATGTGACACAGTGGCATTATGTAAAGCAGGAGACTTGAAAAACCAGAGTCTTTGCTGTCTTGAGCAATGTCATTATCATCATCATAGAGCTGCTCTCCAAAAAGCGGAGCGTTCTAACAGCAAGTGATTTTTTTCCCTGAGGCGCTCTCTGCTTTGCCTCTGTGGTGCGGACGCGGCCATGGTGTTAACCCACTGCCAGCTGCCATGCCAGGCTTCACCGCGGGCTGCGTCCACTGCTCACCTCTGCAGCGCAGCCAGCAACCCTCTTCTCAGGGAGATCGGCTTCCGAGCCGGATGGAGACACAGGTGAGTGGGAAAGCCTAAACCACAGACACAAGTAGAGCTGACAGACAAATGCCATCTGTTATTGAAGATAAAGGTGAGATTCATTCAAATATTTGTTATTAAGTGTTGAATCCTGGCTTGTCTGCTGAAATTGGTAAAACGGTTCAGCCACCTTAAACCCCAGTTCTATCCAAACGTTTCTTTTCCCAGGAGTGGATGATGGATGAGCTGTTAATTTTAGTTTCCATAAGGATACATTTTCCTCTCCAATCTATAGGCTTAAAGACATTAGATCACTTCATGGGAAACCATTTCTTTTGTAATTATGTCACATTTGATTTCCTGCTGTCCTTAAAACTGCCTGTGAGCCACGTGGCAGAAAGGAGGTTGAACAGATTAAGAGAAAAAAGCCCCCACAAGTAGACCATCTATCACTCATGCAGCAGAGAGGCTGCGATCTCACACACATACCCTCACCTATACAAAAAACAGGGAATAGAGAAGGAATATATGGGTGAATAAGTTTTTCACACTTTTCTGTGCTGAAAAACAGTTAAACCACAGTAATTTTTCTGATTAATCACTGTCACATTGCCTATGAAAGATCTATACAGCTCGTATTTGAAGGTATCGCTGTTCTGTGATGTTCTAGTCTTTAAAGTCTGTAAATACAAGCACACCTTAATATTTTTGCCAGGCATTTGTTGCGATGACTGTGTTGTTTTGCTTGATGCTGAGAACACAGAAAGCTTAAAACTGCTAAACATAGTTTCATCCAAAGGCAAGAGCAAAGCATTTGTATAAATGCCGAGCTAGAAACAAGTCCTTCATCTTCACTAGCAAAACAAATTTTGAAATTAAAAATCAAAGAGTTTAACTACAGATGAAACCCTTAGCGCTGCGTGCACAGAGTTCGCTATGGTGTTTCTAATAGGCTCTGATGACGATCTCAATATTGTTTGATTGCACAGAATCACACAGCAGCTACTGGTTCATAACTCAAGGCTCTTGCTTACCTAAACCGCTTGCTGGCAGAATTTATTTCCCTTACCTCTTGTCTTCAGAGAGCGTTATCATCAGAGGAAAGCAATGAGCTCTTTATCTTATAACTGGCTGTAATACGCCAGTGCTTCAGAACGCGTTAGGGTCGTTATTTCTCCCTCTCTCCCTAATGAGTCCGGGCTGGCGCTGTGCTCCTGCCTGGCTGCTCGTCTGTGGGATCAGCATCATCTGCCACAGCCTGCCCAAACCGAGGGACTGGGGTGGCATCCAGCCGCAGTTGGCTCTCTGGAGCTGGGAGGGACCCGCCAGCGCCACTGGTGTCACTGCAGCCTCATTTTGGGGCTTTCATTTGTTTTTTCACTGTTTTTTTTTTTTTCAGATAAATGTTTATTTTCTACTTTGGCACTAATCTGTCTGGTGGTTTCTTCTTTCCTTTTCTAAAACAATTTTCTGTATCTGCTTCAGTTTTAACAGCTTAACAAGCTGTACTTAAAGTTCTTCTCAAGAGGGACCTCACCAGTTCCATTACCGTATTTCCATGCCTTTTCTGGGACCTGTTTCCATGTCCAATCACCTTTCCTCAGCATGGGCAACCAGAGCTGCACACAGAAACACAGAGCCTCTTGCCAGGGCATCACGTGCTTTCTATCTGCTCTTGCTGAACTACTCACACTTGATGAAACCAGGAAAAGAGAAAAAGCGGGACCATCTTAGGGGCCATCCTTAACTTGACTTCTTGTGTCCTAAAAATTGTAGTTTTATATCATATTTTACGTATAGATGAAGTCCAGAAAGGCCACACATCTGAAACTGGCTTGGAAAGAACCACTTTTTGAGGATGAAGGGGAATTTCAAGTGCTGAACATGCCACAAAGGCATAAAGGAACAGTATTGCCTTCTCACAAAACATTAATTAAGAGCAAAATATTACTGAAGTGTCTGGGCAGGCTATCCAAGTGCAACGAGAAGTGAAGCCTTCATGCCGGAGGCACGAGGAAAGCATGTGTGGACTCCTTGGTGTCCTCAAGTCAACTATCGCTCCCACGCATCCTGAAGTAATGGAGACTCTAGCCTTAGCTGTGAATTTCATACCATGCTGCAAAAAATTCCTAAAAATAATATCTGAAGTATCTAAGCTGTGCTTGAAGGCTGACAGCCTGTTTGACTTCTCCAGGCACTGAGCCTGAAGTCTATCGGCAGCAGAAGCACTGTCGGTGTCAAACTCTCTATCCAATACTCAAGAACATCAGTGCCAGGTAGAAGTAACCAACTGTAAGAGGAGGAATCATCCTGTCCAAGGGATCTTTAGTCTTTCTACTGAAACTGCTAACAGGCCTGGCAATTAATGACATTTACAGGACAAAAAATTAGGAACTGACTTCAGAGCAGCAAGTCATTTCACCTGAGGCACGGAGGAGCCAATGGATCGTGGAGTCGTTTCATCAGGGACATCCTTGAAACTATTGCTGAGAAAAAGACAAAGTTCTACAATAAAATACTGGTCCTTTGAGGCCTCCTTTTCCCTTCATTTTAGTTAACGGTGATTAACTACACCGGCAATGGTGTGATATGAGCTGCCTTCAGTTTCTCACAAAAGGGAGAAGGACTTAATGCAAGATCTTGCTATGTGTTACCTGCCTAAAATATTTCAACCTGTAAAGCCTCGTCACATCAGACCAGTTCTGAGGACACTTTTTGAAATTTCAGGTTTTCAGTAAGGCCTACTAACGGGTCAGCTGTGTTTGTCAACGATCAAACACACACTTTGCAAGTTATTTTACAGCAGCCTCAACACAAATGTCTGCTATCAATTAAAAGAAACCACCATAAATTCAAGAGCAATTTAGATTTCCAAATGTCTAGAAACATGTTCTGCTTCTACTGAAGTTTAAATACAATCAAGTTTAAATAAGAATTGCTAATTGGTTGTAAAGGTCATGCCTTTTGAACACATGCATATTGGAGGTGTGACACCTATTAGACTGTGGCTTGGGCTTCAATGCTCAATCTGGGTTAAATGGTGTTATATTGATTTCATGAGCTGCTCAGATATGCTAAGGCTTTAATAGAATGTTATTAGAAGATCTTATTTCTAACAGATGCACCCTTAAAAGTAGTACCTTAGTGATTTGAAATCGCTAATACAGGCCTTCACCAGTTTTCAAGAAAGAGAAAGAGGATTCTGGAGTCCTTAATCTGAGACTGTATGTTAATAAATATCTAAGGAAAGGATCTTTCTTTTCCTTTTCAATATGAATGAATGCCCTCTGAAAGCCAAAAGGGAATTGATGTAATCTATTGATTGCCATTTAAATGCCTTTATAAGCTAATTAGTGCAAAATGTAAAATATTTCTGAGCAGAAACAAGCAACAACCGTGAAAATACAGGAAGGCTGATGTAGTTCTTAGAGACACTGGGGGAACAAATGCCCTGACGCAGAGAGTCACCAACAAGTGAGGAGCGTGAACAGTGCCTGCTGTGAAACTGTTATAAAAAACAGGCTTTCTTGTTGTGACTGAGAGCAATGTCACGCCGACAGCAGTCCTTAAAACAGCAGTGGTCTATCTAGCTTTAATCTACATAGCTGGGATAGTGTCTATCTGGGAGACATTGTGGTGTTTAGAGAAACAGCCAATGCTATGAAATAGGTCACTGGCTGGAGTCCACCCAGGTCTGAAGCGGCGGCCAGTCATTGCCATCTGTTCCTCTGAAACGAGGTGCTGGTGTCGGTCCCATTCCTAGCAGATAGGTATCACTGTAAAAGAAACCTTCAGAAGTGATCCTAGCTGGAAACTGGGCTGGCAGAAAGGAGCCGTGGACTGAAGGTTCTAAATGAGCTCTTCTAGCACACGCAGACAAGACGGTGGGTATCTGAAGCTCATTTATGTGTGGTCCCTCTATGATGCGTTAGGAGGCAGTTTTCCCTTGCTGTTGTCAGTTTGGCATCTTTCACTGCCCAACAGCAGCCATTAAGACCAATACCTGACTAATATCTTTGAGAAACATTTTAGCTTTACAGCTCCAGGAAGAGATCTACCCATACAAGCTTCTCTACGGGAGCTTGGAGAAGCTCTGTCCTGCATCGCCTGTGTGAAGTCGTGGCCCAGCTACAACCAGTTGCTTGAACTGGTTAAATACTGTCGGGGAACAAGTGGAGGAGGATATTCATCTCAGAGAGGGAAAAAGCATCACACTGCACCCAGGAGAACTCCTGGCTTTTTCTGACTCAGACCGCCGTCCTTCCCACTGATGCTCCAGCAGTAGCGAGGAAAGCACTTACAGGGAGAAGAGCATCCCAAACCACAGAGCAGGCAGAGTCTGCACAGCAGGCTCCCAGAAACTCCGAGAGTTTCAGCCGTCACTACCATCTTATTAAGTAGCTAATAACAACTGCACAATGAAGTATTTATGTGAACATATGCTTTCAATCTAAAGCAAAGCTTTTGCCCTTCTCAAATCAACTGAAGAAGACTCTAATTACAACAGTTTCATGGCTGCATCACTCTATTCAAATTAATTACTCTGCAAAAGTTAGTACAACTGAAATTACATTGTATGCCTTGAGAATGCTTAGGAGAGAGAAGCACCACTTAGGGCCCGTTCTCCCTCCCACGTGGCCCACCCGGATCCCCCAGAGCAGGCGTTACGCCCCGTTCCACCGCTCCCGGGGCTCTGCTCCCCTCCTTCCCCATCCACCCACTCTCCCTGCCCGATGGAGCTGGCAGCTCCTGACAGATCACCCTCATTGACAGCCCCGCTTCCTCCAGCGCCAGGAGAGAGTCACAGCTCATCTCAAGACTATTAACAGCACAACAAAGTATTCATCCTTTTACCAGACTTTGTATCCTTTCACATGAAACATTCATTCCTTTGATCTCTGGTGAGAAGGGATTTCCTTGTTATGTCACACTATTAAGGAAATGAAGAAACACCCCCATACAATCCCTTCTTCTGTATTAACAGTAATGAGATATTCCAAAGAAGATTTTTTTTTTTTCCCTAGGAACAGTATAGTGACTGTAAACAGCACCAATATTTCTAATCGAGTTGTGCTACAGCTTCTGACAGGTCCACTCAACTCGTTTTTGCTTAACATCTGATTTATACATACATGTACGCATACGTGTGGTCTTGTAGTTAAATTTTAAGCAAATTCAAGGAGCCATCAGTATCTAATCAGCCTACAGCAGCAAGTTTTTTCCACCTCCCTCCTCCCTCACCCTTGCACCTGGCCAGTACACGTGCCAGGCAATAATTAGTCCTGCAGCACTGACCGCTTTTCTATAAAAAATGAATGTTGGTTTGAATGGCATCTGATTGGCACTGCTGAGAGGGAAGCAAGAGCTCCCTGAAAGGGCTGAGCGTTTCAGTTCGCCCTTGGAAAGGCCAGAAAGAAGAGCTTTTCAGGTTACAACATTTTTAGACACATGAAAGTGGGCTGAGGCCACATTTAGAGGTTTTAATGACCCTCACCAAACTCTCTGCAGTTCAGCTTGTGGCTTAGCAAGTCGAGAAACAACAAATGATCTTGAATAAAAGTGCATACTCGCCCCTCCCCACCCTCAAATATTGCAAACTCAGCATTTCCCTAACTGAGGCGAACACGCGTTGGGGTACAAACCTTTCACCCTGGCCACAGCCAGAGACTGGTGAGCAACGAAGCCACGGAACAAGTGCAGCAATCAGTGCACCCTACAGAAACGGCAAGGCGTGCCTCCCATCCCCCTTCCCATTCTGGCAAGGAAGCACCGATGTCGGATGGCAGTAACGGCTGCCAGCTGGGCAAACACAGCAAGTAGGTCAAGAGCATCACTCCTCCAGGAGTTTTCTTTGCAAAATATTGTGCTAACGCCTGCATTATTGCTCATCGACCGAGGCTCTGAAACCGGTGTTAAAAAACCCCTTTCCGTGACAGCAGAGGTTTTCCATGTTGAAATGTTTCAGGTCGAGCAAAACCATTCATTTTTGATAAAATGCCTTTTGATATCAAACTCTGCACTCAGGCCTGTCCTGATTGCACAGAGCAGCTTTCACCTGAACAGCTATTACGGTTCGGTAGAAACAAATGACTGAAAACCGTGAATTAGGTACTAACAGGTTAGAAAAACTCTAATAGAGATTTAACAGACTTACTCTAAAGAATTCTTTGGTTGAGCCTGAATCCAAAGTGCCGTAGGCTATCTCGGTTTGTTTCGCCAGGTCCTCTGCGCTCTCTATGGGAGAAACCATCCTTTCCACCGTGAGGAAGGCAGCGAGATTAGCAGTGTAGGAAGAGATAATGATGAGAGTGAAGAACCACCAGACTCCTCCGACAATTCGCCCTGAGAGAGATCTATGGAAAAACACACATCATCAAATTGCTTTGAAGATATTCCTTGAATTTTTTTTCCGTAGAAAAGAAATTCACATGCAAACAATTCTTTTGTCCAGATTCTCCAGGTACGTGTGAACGTGACTATCAGCCAGCTCCTGAAGCCTTCCTCAGGAGAGCAAACTCGGCATGCCCCTGGTCTTACCTAAACTCTCTCTCCAATCTTTCTGTGAAAACAAGCGCAGTTAATGAAGAAATAATTTATCTGAGCCAACCCCACTGGAGGCTTGGGAAGGAACAAGCTCTCCTGACTTCTGCAGACCCTTTGCTGGAGAAGTCTTTCCCCAGAAGACTTTCGTCCTCTCTGCTTGCCCAGCCTTCCCTGAGGCTGGATTTGCCTGCTGCGATAGCCAGCATGGCATCTCTTTGAGGGCTGCCCAGCTTGGAGAACACGAATGTACCTTTTACCACATCGACTCTCAAAGTGTAAGATGTATTAAACTACAAAAAGGAATTTGAGTAAACATGCAAAGGAATAAACCAAAAATGACCCTGTATCCTTCTCTCCTCACAACCTAGCAGGAATTACAGACCGAATCTGCACACTGAAGTGAGGAGAAAGGCTGGTTTGGTTTATGTTTTACGTTAACTAAAATTTGCATGTTGCACTGTTCCAAGTATTCCTGCTTTATAACCACCCTAGCAACAGAGAAGGAAGCAGAAAAAAAATTCATTGTGTTCTGTTTCTGTTGTGTTTTGTGGTTTTTAAAAGGCCTAAAAAAAAGCCCATTTGCAAACATGTAATTACAAAATGCCCAGTGGCCAGGTCTAGGTCCTGTCAGTAAGAGCTCTTGATGCTTGAAAGCAATTCAACATCAGGCTCAAAATATTTGCTCAGGGCTGAAGGATGCCAGTGCCACGCTGCTCAGCTGGGTGGGGAATTTCACCGCCACGTGCGGTGCTCATTCCACAGAGCATGTTGGCCAGGAATCGTTTCAGGAGCCAAGAAAAAGTTATTTCATATGTTCTCCCTTAACTCTACTAATACCATAACTACTAATAACTAATAACTCTGCTAACAGTGGATGAAGAATCAATCCCAGATGCATCAAATCTGCAGAACTTGGATGCTGTAGTCCTCAGTTTGTGCAAAGGGAAGAAATAGAAAGTAGGAAAACTCTTACCTGCTTATTCGTTTCCTTCAAGCCCCTCAGTGCCATCCCCAGACAGTGGGTACAAGTTGTCCTACCAACAGATGGAGACAGGAAAAAAGCAAAAGTCTCGTGGCGTGCCCCCACCCCACCCACACAGGGAGGTTGGCTGGTGAACTGCCTAGTCTTGGCCAGAGCCTGAGAATGCCTGAGCCATTAAAAAAATCCCATTAAACTATTAAGAAAAAAGAAAGAAAGAAAGAAAAATATCCATCCAACATTAAAGAAGACGCTAAAGAAAAAAATTCGCCAACAATAAAAACAGAGAGAGCAATCTGGAATAGTTTAGAGGAACGTGGAGAAACAAACTAAAAGGTGAAGCACTGCTGTTCTCCACTCTCCTCTGCACAAGAAACCGAAGCAGCAGATCCCACTGAGAGGGCAGATGCAGGCTGATTTCTATGGATTACAGCACGCACCACCTGCCAGCGCAGTGAGCACCCCAGGGACTGCGCATCAGGTCCATACCGATGTCCAAGGCAGTTCAGGTGGTTACCAAGCTTAGGGAAGCTTGAGGATCACCTTTTTGTCCATCAGGAAGCAATGACTTTTGAGGTGTGAACTCTGAGAGACATCGCCATCGCTCTGCCCTGCGTGCGGTTCCTCAGGGCAGGCACATATCTGCCGCATCACCGACAAGTGAAGGAGGCTTCCCTGCCTTTCTTGAGGGCCTCTCAAGAGGACAGAAGGCTTCCAAGTTTCCACCTGGGCTGCGCTGACTAACAGAAGGCTACCGAGTAGCTGCAAAGGTAAGTTGCAGAAATATAAATCCAGAATAACATAATAAGTCAAGCCATCTCTCTACCTCGCTCCAGTATCAAGTCAGTATCTTGGGATTTTACAGACAGCTGAAGTCCTTTCTGATCAGCTCCCTAGTTAGGGTCTTGGCTTTAGCTGCTTTGTAAAACTTGACACCCTACACACCGAATCAGCTTCTTCAGACATAATTTTAGCCAACTACAAAGCAGTGCCTGCTGAACTTGTCCCGTAAGGCTCCCTTCGGCACCAGTGCAAAGAGAGGAGACTGACAACCTCAGAAAGAGATCTGGCTCACTTGCTGTAGAGTTGGACAAGTCTGAAGGTGCATATCTGGCTCATGACTTTCGAGGGAACCAAGAAGCCTAACTAGAACACAGCCTATTGCTTTTAGATGGCTCAGTCAGGTGAAATTCATCTCCCTGTTGTTCTTTCCTTCAGTACATACTTCTCAACTTCCGAGAAGACTTGGAGTTGAATTACTCCTCCCTCCAGCGAGGTGGATGGTTTCAGAGGCAGGCTGAGCAGAAGCCTGGCCAGCAGGTACAACAGATGAAACGCATACTTGCATGCAGCAAGACGAGCTTTATCTGGGCTTTCCAGGTTCCCGTGGCCCTCTTGCTTTACAGTAAGTCTTGAAACAAGAAGATAAAAAAAGGACTTGCCAGAGTCTTTAGATAAATTCAACGGAACCATTTGGAACAAAATAATATGTGTTCATTCTCCCTATAGTTTCCCATAGGAAATGTCTTACTTGCATTGGTGGCTGCCCCTTCTGTTCACAGGACAGATGAGTTGCTGGGACAGAAGACAAGCATTTTCCAACCAGAGCAACCTCAAGGTCACACCGCTGTAACAATAAAAACTCTGTGTCGAGCTGCATGCTCATACAGCGTATTACACACAGAGAAAGGTAAAAATATCTGTCCCAGAGACCTCGCAACCTGCATGAACCAAGTCAGACAGATACAGGACAAAAACGGAGAAGAGCTGAGAGGCAGGGGAAGCTGGGCACGGCTGGATCCCTTGATGAAGAAGGCACTGCCCCGAGGGTCCTACATGCAAGAGAGGGGTCTTGCTAGATGAGGGCCAGAGCTGTTCTCCAAAAGGCTGAGGTCACTTGAAAGAAAACTGGAGGTCACTACAGAGTTGTTTCTCCCAGAGTCTTCCAATGAGCACGAAAGGGAAGATTAAACAGCTTCATAAAGCAGTCTGGGCTGAGACAGCTGTAACTGGGGGTAGCACAGAACGGGGCAAAAGAAAAACAAACCAAACCACAAAGCTGACACAGAAGGAAAGACAGACAGAAGGAGTCGAAGAACAAGAACAGGGACGAGCATGGCCTGGCAGCCTCCTTGTCCAAAGGACCCCAGTTCCCCCCAGTCCATCTGCTGATATGAAGACTCCTTATACCCACTGCAGGGGCTGGTGTAGAGGGATGCGGGAGAAAAAGGGTTAATACATGAACACCAGGCTGGCAGTAAGAAAATACTTGTATGGTTCATACTGTGAACCACAGAAATGTCTGTCCGTTACTCAGATAATAATTATAGAAAAATAAATCACAGCTTTTAATACCAGCACCACTTTTTCTGATTAAGACATACCTGTCCAAATGTGCAGTGTCATAATTTAAAAACAAAGAACTAATGCTTTATCCCAACAAATACTTTTCCAAATTACCTCAATACTTTGCACATTATTTTAAAGTAAATGAGTCTTAAGAAATCAGAGGAGTAACAAAGACCTGGAATAACAGAATTATAAATCAATTATCAAAACAACATCAGATGGCGTTTTCAAAAGCAAGTAAACAGGAAGAGTGCGTACCTTGAGAGGAAATTTAAAAGGAAGCATGGAGTCAAATGAGAGCAAATTAGTAATGAGAGAAAACAAAACACATATTCAAATTCACATTCAGTTTCCAGGAGAATAACACATTCAAACAAAACCTCATTTATTTACCAGGATAGCTTGAATTTTGTTTCTACTCATAGCCACAAAACATATTTGATTTCCTATAGGACACAGAAATAATAAGCTTCTCGCACTACTCAATTTTTAATTGGGCTCTTCTGATCGATGCAAGACGGCTGTTATATTGACAAACAACTCTGAACAACTTTGGTGCAAACTCTCCCTGTCTGGACCCCCTTCACGCGCTGAGCACGCATTACCTGCTACAGCCAAGCCGCGAGCCGAGGCCCTTGCTCACGCGCCCAGCCATCCCTCTACCTCTCCCGCCAGCCTCAGCACACGCGACAGAACACAATAAATAACAGCATCTAAAGCGCTGACTTGAGATGCTTCCATCACAGGAACTGGCAGTGGGAGTTTCAGAAATACCTAGGCACTGCGCTCTCGTTTCTGGTTTGAAAGTCCCACAGAGTCATTCCCATGGCCTTTAATAGGAGTCTCTTGAGTCTTCCACTGTGAAAACAGGGATCTAGAAATACGCCCTCTTAAATGGCCAACCTCAGGAGATAATCTTTAATGAACCCCCTGTCTTTTTCCATCAGCAATTAATTAATCTAGCCTCTTTGTTCCACATGAATAAAGAGCAAAATGAAAATACATGCTCTCTTGGAGATTTCAAAGATACTTTGGCTCAGAACAGTGTTACAAATTTGACCGTGTTTTCTCCTGATTCCATTTGCCGTACACATCTTACATTAAAGCAAGTTTAATAATCTACTTTTGATCCATCAAAAAGTGAATTTTCAATGCTTTAGCTCACTGTGTAGAAAATGCAGCAGCCTTTGACAGCAGAACAAAACTGCTGGAACAAATGTTGATGCCATCAAGGGATGCAGGAACCCCCATCCTTTGGCTGCTATCTGATTCCATTTAGACGACTCCTATTAAATAGAGAGGAGAGTATAGGGATATATCCTCTGAAATATCCACAGCGCATACTCACCGAGGACAGAGCTAACTAGTCATTAGATGTCACAGCTGTTCCACACAAAGGCAGCTGAAAGAGCCTTTATCACCAAGTACAAAAGCGATCTCTCCAGACTGCTTGTCGGCATCTCTCTACAAGTGCTGTACGCTCTCATATAAGAAATTTATTCAGACAAAACTCACAAAGGAAGAATGAAGCCCCTTTTAATGGCAATAAAATAGTATGAAACATTCATATAGTCAATGCGCTGTGAATGGCGTAACCTTACAAAGATACAGATTAAGACTGGAATACTTGGGAACAGTCCCTTCTATGGAAAAAAACCCTGACATTTAAGCAACTTAAATCAACATATCGGTCAAAGGAATAGTGTTTCTGGAATCTAAACCAAGGTATTAAATTACTCTTTTTTTTTCAGTAGCAAGGCATGTAGCTGCCTGGAATCTGTTATCACGAAAGATAACAGAATGACTGGAGAACATCTTTAAACGAGGGCCATGTATTAATACTGAGCTAATGGCTTCTGATGGGCAGATAAAAATAAATAGGTTTACTGCTGTCTCTTTTTTTGGGTAGGTATTTCCAAGGCACTTATCATGGTAGTATTGAAAAAAATAGAATGTGTTCCACTCGTTATATAAGGTAAATGGCTGAACATGTCAAAGAGTCACATGAGAGCTTAACAAAAATCCTATGCACTTCTATTTAACTGTCAATAACCAGACCCAACGGAAACAGCGCAATGCCTGCAGCTTTCCATGTGATGTCCCAGTGCTTATTTCCCGGTCCTTTATATTGGGCACACACATGGTCAACAGCAATTTAAATGTTATCACTACTCATCACCTTTAACAGCAAGCAGAGAGGCAAAGTTTCAGTACAGAATTCAGGCACAAAACAGAAACAGGAGGAGAAGGCTAACAGCTACGACTACAGCGGGGCAGCACATCCCCAGCACTGGTAACTGCAAAAACTATCGCACGGTCACAGCCAGGCAAAAACGTGCTCGTGTTTTACGCAGGATATATATGTATCTGTCAATAAATAGGAAATCTAATTGCTGCTATCAAGACTTTTAAATGCTTGACTCGCACCAAATACCAACAGCCAGCGTCTCTGAAAGCCCTGGGTTTCGCTGTGATCATTAGGAGATTTGAATGGGCAATGACTGTGAACCTAAAGGATCGTTATGATGTTGTAACAGGTAAAATCACGATCCTATCCTTTCCGATAACCTCCTTCTGTGACGAAGCACTGAAGATCCCTGCCACTATTATGAATCAGGAAAACCTGGCAACTTTTCAGTGATTCAGGAACTGAAAAAAAGGACACAAATACAGAGACTGACAAGGTGCATTTCAAATATAAGTGCTTAGTTAGAAAAGATCTGTCTCTCCTGCTTTAATTAGCAACCTTGTTAAAGGGAAAAAGTGCATCCGGTTTGTACTAAGCAGGTATTTTTAATCATTAAAATAGCTGCAAACTGGTTATTAAAATATTGTCATACAAAATATATCTAGTGCTTCATCACTAAGAAACTAGTTAATTTTACTACTTATCACAGGTACATCACCAAAGTGTTTCACCAGTGTAAACAGGTTGCCCAGAGAGGTGGTGGATGCCCCATCCCTGGAAACATTCCAGGCCAGGTTGGACGGGGCTCTGAGCAACCTGATCTAGTCAGGGATGTCCCTGCTCCTTGCAGGGGGGTTGGACTGGATGACCTTTGAAGGTCCCTTCCAACTCTATCCATTCTATGATTCTATGAAATGTAGAAACATTAGATATTATATCCAGAAAACATTTGTGGTATGCACTGTTCAAACAGAGAGAACTTCACTACTCTCAGGTGGTTTTCAAAATGCTTCTTTAAAAAAGAAATATAATTCTACAAGAGTTAATACCAGTGCTGTCTGTTAAATTGCAACTACTATCAAACATGTTCTACTACAGCTTTATTAAAAAAGACCGTCTTCACAAATAAGAAAAATCTTCATGGAAACTAGCAATGCTTATATAGACCACAGTGACGATGAACAGAGGGACAGCGGATCAGACGGGGCTGAAATAACGATTCACACACAGGGCAGCAGGCAACGACTGTTAGAGGGGCACATACAGAGACCTGAACATATGAAAGACAGCGGTAAGCAAATTAGTAATAGATGAAAGGATGGGTCAAGAAGAAAACTAGAGAAATTAGGCACAAAAGAAAGTAAGGACTAGCAGAAGGCATGACAGGAGTGGAGGTGTTTTAAAGTGCTGTTGCATGTGACTTTTCAAAATAAAGAACTGTTATTTTGCAAAGCAGAATATGATATATGCACCAAGGAGATGACCGTAAAATGAGATATGCAGCAAAAACACGGTAGCCCTCCAAGCATTGCTGAAAACAGAAAACCCCATGCATTTTACAGCCTCAACATGGTGTATATAAGTTTGGCAGAAATGCATAAACAGCAATATAAGGCAATGCCACTCACTCTGGAGATGAATGTTAGCAAGCATGGTGGCTTGATGATGAGGCTTAGCATTGAATGGAATGTCAAAATAAAAAAATTGGAATTTAAAAGAAATCTGAAAAAGTAACATATATGCACCATGGCATCAGAAAATGACCATAAAATGCAAAAAGGTGATGGAGTGATATGGAACAAACCTTGGAGAAATATCGCATCCTTGCTGCATAAAGGCACCCAGGGAAAACCAAAGGCTGTTAAATATTCCGAACTCATTTGGAGGGTCAGGAGGATTCTGAGGGTCACGTGGTTCTTCAGTGCTGTCTTCCAAGTGCCATTCGTAAGGGCTGAATCTGCTGACTAGGAAAAGAACTACGCTGACGCCAATGTAAGCAAAGACTATACACATCCAAATTTCATAAGCCAAAGGATCCAGGAAAGAGAATACGCCTGGTTTAGATTTCTGAGGCTTCTTGATCATGATGGATATGCCCAGGCTCATAAAGGGTTTGGAAAAGTCTATGACTTCTTCTCGCACCAATGTTATGGTGAGGGGGGCAACAGCTATATCTGCTCTCTGAAAAGGGAAAACAAACACAAGTTAGCTACAAAACAGTTGAAAGATAATCACAATCTAGAGTCTCAGGCTAATGAAACATGATAAATTACAAGAGTGAACAGGAAACATTTTATTTGCAGCCATTTTGCAGTCATTGAAGTTAAGGACTACATGATATTGATAGAAAATTATTAACAAGACAAATTACAATCAAATCTGTGCAAGGGCCTCATGACAGAGGTAGATATGTACCAATATGTATTTATGCTTCTATTACGTTAAAATGGATGAATAAACACCACATGAACTGGAAAGTAAGATGGCAACTAAAACGATGTCATTTTCTAGTAATGGTCTGTATCCATCCACCTGTCTTGAAGACTTTGGGCAAATTACATGTTTGTTACATTTTAATTTTCTTTTTTCCATTCTTTCAGCAAATTCTATCGCCTTACTGATTAGTCCAGGATTTTTAAAAGGAACCTAAGAGAAGTAATCAGTCACTGAAACCCCACTGCAATAAGGGATAGGAGATGGTAAAGTAGTGAGGTATAGGAACCAGACAGCCCGCCCTTTCCGTGCTCACTGATAACACAGATCTGTGAGTTTCTGAGAAGTAAACAGCCTGGGTTATCTGGGAAGAATGCAAAGCAGTATTTTTCAGTATAATGTATGCCATTCTGTTTTACAGAACTTGGCTCTACAGATCTGTAACACAGGCCACGCTCCGGGGCTGTGTCATCTGGAAGCACAACTCCATCTCATTGCACCCATCATTCACCAGCACGCTGGCAGCCCCTGAACCAGTACCCTTCCCTGGGCACCCCTTCCCCAGTCTTTGCTGGATTCCATCGGAGGGTAAGAATGTGAAGCAAAAAAAATTACTCAGTTACCCAATTAAAAATAACATTCCAGAATGGATTTTCAACACAGTGAATTGTATCTGTATTTCTATGCCAGAAAGGTTGAAGCCGTACTGTTTAGCTAATCTAGCCTTGATTCAGCCAAGTACTCAAGCAGGTGTCAGCATTTGGAGGGGACCAGAATGTTAAAAGAAAAAGCCCTTTTCATTTAAAAAATACTGTTATGAGAGTCTACATACCTACATACACTTTTTTTTGTAATCTTCTATTTTGAACACTAACTATTCATGTTATTGATACTTTTAAAGATGGTAATTAAGAATTGGTACTTAAGAATTTCAGAAAGAAAAAATGATTCTTAGGGAAAGTTTAACTTACCAGTACCTAAACCACTGTGCAACTTTTAAACCAGGTTTTTGTTT
Source organism: Chlamydotis macqueenii (assembly GCF_036417535.1). Classification (NCBI taxonomy): domain Eukaryota; kingdom Metazoa; phylum Chordata; class Aves; order Otidiformes; family Otididae; genus Chlamydotis; species Chlamydotis macqueenii. The sequence continues at coordinate 6,182,884 of NC_141566.1, forward strand.
CCCACTAGTAAGTATGGATCTCTTTCTGGTGGAAAAATAAAATCTGACTAAGGAGAAATCTGAATAAAAGTTAACAGGAGATGTTAATAAGAAGTAATTAAAATCTGTGCCATAAAATAATTGAATATGCCTTTCTGTAAATCTGTTGGCGATGTATGACTTTTGTTAATATTGGATTTGTTCCTACTCTTAGAGAGTGGTTTATGAGGTTTTTTTTTAAGTTTAAGAAGCAGAAATGGTGAAGGTTTCTCATAAGGTTAATCTCAGTATCACAGGCTCCGTGCCAGCTGTGCCTCAGCGGCGCTGTGCAGCCGTGCCCGAGGAATTTTTCTCCGTGTTTTAAGACTGGGGCTAACGGCAAACTTGCGGGACTGAGGACTGGCCCTCCACAGCCCTTCCCACAGCAAGCCTCCCTCCGCAATGTACCCGTCTGCACACACAACCTCTAGATTCGCTCCAGTCACTCAGGAGCATCTCTCAACAGTCTGTACTGGCATATGCAACTACAAGGTTCACGTACAAGTTCACTGCTTGGAATAATCAGTGCACGTAGGGAAGCCATTCAGGAATCATGGCCCTTGGTGCACCCTCTCACCGCCCTCCTCAGCCCCTTTGGACACTCATGAGTACTGGGACATCACCCTTCCCCTTGAGTGACTGCTTTGCTTGAGGAGAAAAACCTCACCTGATTTGTGGTCACTTACTGCAAAAATCTAGCTTAACATGGCTTGAATAGCAAAACTGAAAATGCTGGCTGCCTTTGAATGCCTGGCTGTTCACCGGCTTTGCAGATGAATGTGTTAATCGCCTACGGTAACAGAGAGACCTGGGGGGGACATGGGTAGAGAGTGGTAAAGGGACTGGATGATGCTGGAACTTGGTCACTGATGAACTCCCTCAAAACATCGGTTTGTCTTGCAGCTGCTGCTTGTTGAGCTGCTGTTAAGTACCACGTGTCTGAAGTCAGTAAGGATGAGGTGCACACAGAAGATCAATTTTAAATGTAGCCAGAGTCCACGGCTGGCTGGAAGACCAAGCACTTTGACCACAGCTACTGTATTTTGTGTTGAACTAATGAGGTACTGACAAATTAATCCTTATTAGAGCAAGCTTAACAGATCAGGACCCCTGCAGAGACTTAGCAATGATTCCACGCAAAGTGAAGCTCAGGCGGGAAGCAGGGCCTTACTGCCTGGCAGTGCTGCGCACGGACAGCCAGCCCTGGAACAGCTTGTCAAGGTGGGAAAAGGCTGGTTCAGCTCTGAGACCATTTAGTTTCTGCAGTGTTTTCCTGGACCTGGAGAATTCATTCTCCCAAAGTAATATTTTAATTGCTGAAGTAGACACGGTGGAGCCCTTCCTAAGTGCTGATGCAGAGCGCAATAAAGTCTGCCCCTCCTTCACGAGCAGCTGAGCTCATGCAGGGTGCTCCTGTGGGGTCTTTGGGAGGAAGGAGCTGACACTGTGCTGAAGCACAGACAAATCAGTTTTTAAAGGCCTGATTATTCCCATGTCCTCATCCATATTACACAGTACAGATTTCTTTGTAAATCATTTAAAATTGCAATTTAATATTACAAGGGATACAAATATTTATTTTTCCAATACATTTCTGTCTTCCTGCTTTCCCACCATTTTTGATAGCTTCTCAGCCTCCAGGGAGACCTTATAGCGGTCTTCCAGTACCTCAAGGGGGCCTATGGGAAAGATGGGGAGAGACTCTTCAGTAGGGCCTGTTCTGACAGGACTAGGGGTAACGGTTTCAGAATAGAGGGAGGTAGATTTAGATTGGATATTTTTACACTGAGGGTTGTAGAGCACTGGCCCAGGTTGCCCAGAGAGGTGGTGGATGCCCCATCCCTGGAAACGTTCAAGGCCAGGTTGGATAAGGCTCTGAGCAACCTGATCTGGTTGGAGATGTCCCTGCTCCTTGCATGGGGGTTGGACTAGATGACTTTTGAAGGTCCCTTCCAACCCAAACCATTCTATTAGAATCTACGATTCTAATATATTGGAAATACCAACAAACCACTCTCATGCCTTAAATGAATATGGCACTAACTGCCTTCTGCAGAGGGAACAAGTATGGGTTCAGACACAGGGTCTCGGGAAACCATCACATCCAGGGCCACAGTGGACCAGCTACAATCCAGCACCTGCACCTGGTTCCCCACCAGTTCACTGAATATTAGTTGCACTAGACAGGTTAAAAAACAGACCACTCTCTGCTTATTTATTTAGAGATATAGTATTTGAAATGGAGAGCTTACGGAGAGCTCTAAGCACCCTAAAGGATCATTAATAATTGCAACACAGTTGTGAATTTCCCTCCCTGTTATGGCTGCAGATAAGCAGAACCCATAAAAATTGAGCTCAATCAAAAAGAACACAACCACAACCATGGCCACGTCCTTCCCTGTGCAGAACTGGAGGGGGTTTTAAGAACCTCAACAACAAAGCTCTGCTAATCACTCATGACTAATGGCGTTTCAAACATCATCTTCTCTGCATTTGAGCCGGGCGAGAAATGTCATGGATTCCTCTGAGGCTTGTTCTGCCTTTGCCTGCTAGTGTGGGAGGGATGGATTTAGAGAGGACATGCAGCACCGACGTGCTACCCACTCTGTTCAAAGCTGACCCCAGGGGGCTGCAAGACTCTTAAGAGGAGGGAGAAAAAAATAGCAAATGGAAATATCCCTCTACAGGGAGAGAGAAAAATGATAAGATGTTCCACCTCTGTAATCCAAAAGGAGGGATCGAATTCTTCTGCTGACAGACCTAAAGATGAGTCTTCCAAACTTCAAAGCCATGCACTACAGACAAGCAGGAGATATCAGCTATGCTCCTGCCTGTACGTGCTTCTGGAAGGCTTGCTGAATGGAACAATTTCTTTGCTAGTGTGTTGCTTTTCAAGAAGTTGGTCTGGGCTACAGTCACTTTGCAAGACCTTCGTGTGATGGGAAGCCAGTCAGCAAAGATCTGCAGACCGAAGCAGAGGGACCCTGCTTGATTTCCATGGGGAACCAAACCTCCAGGCCCCCCAGAAGTGCTGAACGCAGGTACCCAGCACTGTCAGAAGAGACTGTGCTGGAGTGATGACCTACTCTGAGCATGTTTTAGGACTTCTCAGTGCAGTCTGAGGTTTCCAGGTATCAGAAAAGGGTGTCAGACAGAGGAGCACATCCCCTGTGGTTTCTGCTGGTAAAAGTTACCTTGTAAAGAGAGCCCAGCATACCCAAGGATACCAGGGTGTGTTGAGAGGCCAGGTCTTGGAGGTAACGTGTTTTTAACACATTAGCTCATACTAATTCAAAACCAACAGCTGATATCTGCAGCAACGTGCTGCACTGCAGTCTTAATGTGCATTAGCTGAGCAGTATAAAAATGTATTAAGGTGTTAAAACTGGAGATGGCCTTGTCTGCTGTAGTTTGTCAGAGTTTCGTCCATGCACACTTTATGCGGATGCCGAGCCACTACTGTTGTATGCAGATGGAGAAATCAAGGGTACACCTGCTTTTTGAGCTGCGGACATACATGTGCTTCTGCTGTCTGTGCTCAGATGCAGGCCAGCCGAAGCCTGGGACCATGTCAGTGTGGCTCTGTCAGGGCTGCAGTCTTGTCCCCCCGCATGGGGCCACCATGGCTCAGCAGCTGCCTGGGCCTTTTGGGCCTTTGGACCTGAGCGTCCCTCCTGTAGAAACCAGGGTGAGTGGTGAAGAGCGAGCTTCTCCCGCTCACGGCACAGTCAGGCTCTGTCACAGATGAAGAGCACACGGGGCGTTTTGAGGAGAATTAGGGATCAAATTAGTCTTCCTCTCCGCTACAACTCAAAGGCTGCACGTGCCGTCCGTAGCCTTTCTTCTGCTGCCGGCAGAGACAGAGAGGCTGGCGCCACGCGAGGCTGGTTAGTCCGACAAAGGCAGGGAGACGTGTAGGTGGTCCTGCTCTGACAGATGGCGGAGGCTGCCCGCGTGCGGGGGACTGTCTGTCCTTTACATCCCTGCTTCGTTCCTTTATGCTATTTTACATATTGAAAGGTTTCTATAAAGACCATTTTTTTACCTTAGGAGAGTTTTAAAGGCTGAAAGGTCTGGCTGCTCTTTCCACTTCCAAAGCATCTGTAGTTACAATTAAGATCTGTGTTAAACCGGCTGCCAAGCAGCGATGTCAAAAGCACCAGGCCCGCGGAGCAAAGGCTTTCCCGGGCTGAACAGTGAAGGAAGAACAGCAGCCTGCTTTACAAGGGAAAGAAAAAATAAAAGCCTACAGAAAGAGGCTGACCCTATGGAAGAGAAAAGATGACTGTCTAGCGCTCGGCAGCTGGTGGGTACCAAGCCCCCAGCACCGGCCTCACAGGCCGCGCGCCGTCAGAGGTGCTGCCGCTCATCAGTCCCAGCGGGTGCATCACTGGCCTTGCTGGTTTGCTTTGCTGGTTACATTTAAACAGTGATTCAGTGTCCCAGACTGAGAATGATTTAGCTACTTCGCACTTCTAAAATGTCCAGGAAAAAAGCTTTACTTATTTGCTGTTTTTATTCTGTCAAAGGTTTCCACTATGTTTTAGAAATTTCTCTTCGTTTAGAAAATAATAGCGCTTGAAGTTTTTTTCTGGTGGGAAGAAGAGTCTTATTTAGACACCATTAGAGTGAAAGAGCAAAATTAAAGTTTTCTTCAACCTGAACTGACATTTTTTGATTTATGAAAAATAATAAAAAAATAATTTTATATAAAATTTTACTATTATAACTATAAATTATTATTAGTACTACTACCACCAACACTCAAAAATTGCTAACCAACCACAAGGCCTGGTTGGCTCCCCTCTAACAAGAGTTCTGGGTTCTCCAGTCTCAAGCAAAGGAGTTTGGGAACATCTGCTCGGCCTGAACTCTCTGTCTCCAGAGCTGCCGAAGAGCACAGCTCTTCTCTGGCACCAGGCTCATTTGCACAGCTCACTGCAAAGCCACGAGGAGAGGTCCAAGAGGGCCAGCTGAGCTTCTCCTCGACTTTGGGGGGCCCTACGGCACAGAAGACTTTTGCACCCTCCAACCAGCCCTGCTGCAATACGAGACAGGGGAAGGAGAATTCCGAATGGGAAGTGTTTTAGTGTGTGCATCACCAGGTAATGCGTAACCTGGGACTGTTTCAGTTAGCCTGGAACCTCTGGTGAGTCTTACACCGGAGTCAGGCTCAGGACCCGCAGAGCTGTGACACAGCACCCCTGTTCCTTTGGGTACCGCTCAGGGCACGCCGAGCCCCAGCCCATCCCTGCCCGCTCCTCGCCATTCCGAGCCCTCCGCTGCAGCGGCCTGGAGGCTGCAAGGACCCGGCTGCACTTTCTCCCCTGACTCTACGCTGCATCCCACAGGAAGGGGGAGTGACAGTAACAACAAGCTGGCACAAACTAAACCTTAATTACAGTTAATTAGGGTTTTGGTGTTAAAATGAGAAGCCATTCACTTCCTGTGACTGTGCTAAGAGCAATGTTAGATAAGAGCTGTGTGCACAGGGCTATGCAAAAAAGGGCACAGTATTTCAAAAGCCTGGTTATGACTTCCCAGCAGTGCCAGGTGGTGGTAAAGAAGCTTGTTGGGTCAGAAATATGCTATATTTGACAAATTATCAGTCACTGTTGATCACCTGAGACAAATGCAATCTAGAAGATCGTGTTCCCTGCTAGAGCTCAGTCCAGCTGCTGGATAACTGGTACCAAAACCAATCAGGTCCCTTTTATCCTCCCATGCCTGTCTGCCATACATGCTAATAAAGACACTTAAAACCTAATCTCCCTCTTGTCTTCCCAAAATGGAATCCAGAGGAGCCAAATACGACAGTCATTTTGCAGCAAGGCTCACAGGGGCACCAGGGGTAACACACAGTTTTAATTCCCTAATAGAGTTTTAAGCCCCTGAGAGAGAAAGGAAAGTCAGCACGTAAATGAGGCGTTTGCTCCAAATAATTAGCACTTCTGGAGCACTCTTCATCTTCAAAGGGCTTTGCGCACATCCTTGTGAGTACACAGCCCGGTCTCAAGAGACGGAGAAAGAGGCCAAGGGTATTTCATGGTGTTTGCAAACAAGGCTGGGAAATGGTCTGGAGGGCTGCAGAGATTTGGGCTCAGGAGTTCAGGGGCCGTTCTCCCTGCTTACAGAGAGCCAGGTGGATTTCTGCACAGCTTGCCAGCTCAGAAGTTAAGCACGGCACGATGGGGAGCTTGCTCAGCAGCGCTGGGCTGTAAGCGTTAACCTGGGTCTGCAGTCAAACCCCAAGGGACGCATCTGACCTTTGAATAATTGAGCACTGTGGTGAAGAGGCTTCAGTACCTGAGCTCACAGCATGAGAAGAGGAGCTGCTAGGGGTCAGGGAAAGAAACATTCCGCAGTTTTTCATTAATGAGAAAACACAGATAAAAACTGTGCTTCAGAAAACAAAGAAAACAGACCTTTTTGCAGGGGAAAATGATAATGGCGGAGTGGGTTTAGGGTTGTTTTAAGGTATGGTCTACAGTGCCCTCTGAGGCTGGTTTTTGCTGGTGTGGAAAGGTCACAAGTACGGTCAGGTCAAGGGGAAGTGGCTACGGCTCAGCTGGATGCCAAGGAGGCAGAGCTCTCTGAGTGACTCTCATCCCAACGGGTTGTGGAAAGGGCAGCTGCAGCCAACCTGTTCATCAAAGAATGGTTAGGGTTAGAAGGGACCTTCAAAGGTCATCCATTCCAACCCCTCTGCAAGGAGCAGGGACATCTCCAACCAGATCAGGTTGCTCAGAGCTCTGTCCAACCTGGCCTTGAATGTTTCCAGGGATGGGGCATCCACCACCTCTCTGGGCAACCTGGGCCAGTGCTCCACCACCCTCACCACCCTCATTGTAAAAAAGTTCTTCCTTATATCTAGTCTGAATCTACTCTCTTTTAGTTTAAAACCATGACACCTCATCCTGTCACAACAGGCCCTGCTGAAGAGTTTCTCCCCATCTTTCCTTTAGGCCCCCTTTAGGTACTGGAAGGCCGCTCTAAGGTCTCCCTGGAGCCTCCTCTTCTCCAGGCTGAACAGCCCCAACTCTCAGCCTGTTCTCATAGGAGACGTGCTCCAGCCCTCTCATCATCTTTGTGGCCCTTTATCCAGAAGGAATTCGCACCGTACAGCAGCTGCACGGGCTAATCCTACTTGGCTGAAGTCCCAAAGGCAGTGGCCCTTATCACACCTTTCCTCCTCTGATGTAGAAGGTCCCTGTGCCCTGGCTGTTAGCAGTAATTTCAGGTAATTTCCAGAATAAGAAAACTTTTCCAAATCTAGCAACTACTTTAAAAAGATGGATTCATTTGATAAGAATCACCAAACATTTTGGAAAAATGATGATAGGTTATCCCAGGGAAATTTTGAGGTGACTTTTAGAAAATACACTCAGCCAGGGAACAAAAGGAGGCAATGGAAATACTCGCTTCTCCTCAGATATTTTTAATAAAGGAAAGCTTGTTAAAAATAAACTTTAAAGAAGATTTGGGTGGAATCACAAATCACCTCATTAGCATTTGGGAAAAAAAAAGAGAAGATGAAATATCAGCTTGTAAAGTCTTTCCTGCAAAGCTAATTTTCTCCCCCTTCCATCTGGTTTATCTGTATTCCAAAATTCTCATTTTCAAAGAAGTTTCTAAAATGGCAATTCCGGACTGTTTTTGTTCCTACTAAACAAAGCAACGTACACCCAATATAGAAGTATAAAGAGGAATGCATTGAATTAGGACTTTTTTTTTTGTCTGACAGTTGATTTTTAAAACCAAATCCAGGGTTTAAAAATAAAAAAGATGTGGGTGATTTCACACCTGCATTGCTTCTTCCCTGAAAAGCAACCATGGGGCTGGCTGAGTCTTTAGTCTCTGATCAAACACAAACTGACATCAGCGATCCAACGAGTCCCAGCACCATAGGACCAGACCTTTAATGGGACGGGCACCCTCCCAGCACTTACAAGACTGATACCGGAAAAGGAGACATGGTAAATGCAAAAGCAGCATACGAAGGGAAAATTGGAAATTCTGCTGTAGACAAGAATTTGAAATTTGCCCAATGCCACTTTCCAACATTTTGTGGACCCTGATTTGGCGAACAGCAGTAAAAGAAGTGACACTTTCCTGCAATGAAATGATTAGAAAAGTAGACTATGAAAATGGCACTACAAAGAAATATCTAGAATTTTAAAGGTGGTATTCAAACAGACGATCTTTATTTTCCAATTTATTAACTTTGAGCATAACTTGTTATAAAGAACATTAAAATGAAGGTTAAGAGAAACTTACCCCATAGACCAGTTCACCCACCATGCCATTCCATATCTTAGTCTCAGGGTCCCTAGCTCCATATTTCCCATCTCCAACAATTGACAGTTTGTATTTTATTCCAACATGTTTTGCTATTTCAGAAGCTAAGTCTACACAATATCCTTCATATCTCTCATTCCCTTCTAGTTGTTCATGGTTTTTCTTATACATTACATATGGTGATTCCTTTGAAACAAAAGTAAAGATCAAAAGTCTATGAATGTAAAATACAGCTTTAAAACACACAAAATGAGAGTTGTTATCATCCTTTATAGTACTGGCAAGTATTTACAATATTTCCTGCTTTGATACAGAAATTAGAAAGACAGACTTTTGCAGTTTAAAAAATCCTTGGCTGATGTTAGAGCCACACATACCATTAATTTTATTTCTAGTACGGAGCCATTGAAGACAACAGGACTATTTAACAAAGTTATACTTTTGTTTGCAGGATTAGGCCCGATTAGACAGTCTAACAGTATCACTGCAGTAATAATTCAGCTTTTAGTGTTTAAAGAACTGACACACCAAACACCCGTACCATCAAAATCATTTCCTAAGGCCCCAGTGGCCCAGAATGGGGCTCTGATGGAGATATTTTCAAAGTAGCCTAAGGGAAGCCAGGCTAAAATCCTCAGCAGCAATTTTTGCCAGTAAATTCCCTTAGCCTTCTTGGAAAATTCTAGCCGAAATCCTGATTATATCTTGCTAAATCCATAGGAGTATAAAATACAGCGCTTCAGGAAACAGCATAAAATTGTCTCATGCTTAGTAGAATCGTAACAGGCATAGAAGTCACAAACAATACTGTACAGAGCACATCTGCTGGAGGCACTGGGGCTGACACAGATGCTGCCGTTTAGAGACACGGGAGGAGCTTTACTCCTTTGGAACTGCACGGGTATGAGTCACTTTGCACCCAGTGCCAGAGCAGTCCCAGTTCTCTACAGGCTTCCTCATGCCACCCGTACTCAGGGCAGAGGGGCTGAGTTCACAGGAGCTGCACCTGAGTGAGAGGTGCAAGGTCTGACCCCAGAGCAGGGAGGCCAGATCCCGCAGTTATTTACACACATGCACAAGAACTTCATTAACGTGAGGCATTTGACTGAGTTCAAGTGTCTGAGAAGCAGCAAAGCGTGACGTTGAGCTCAGAGAGCCCTTCCTGTGAGTAAACTTACTGATACATAGAAGAAGTCTGGGGGGGTCAAGCCCTCAGTACATCTCTGGAAGATCCTGAACTTTTCAGTCACTTGAAGTCACACAGTATTCAACATCAGCCCCCTGGCAAGGTGTCTACCACGCCTCAGGAGCCATGCGCCTTGTTTCCTAAGTACAGACACGCTAAGAACACAAAACTTACCAAGATGGTAGTGACTACTATAGTTCTGTTCTCCACAGAGGAAGTGTCATTAGAAGGCAGCTGATCTAATGCCGGCACAAATCTTTCATATTCGTTCCAATAACCAGCCTATAAAAATGGAGATTGTTACCTCATTGTATGGGTTTAAGAGGACTCTGGTGCATGAACTTGTGACAGGAACTGTCAAAACACAGAGCTTTGTAACACTTACTCATGCGACATTTTGGCCATTAAAGGATTACATTAGCTTTAATTTAATTTCCTTAAAAACACAATGCTCTCAAGCCCACGTGCAAACAAATACAAGCCAAATCTACGTGAAAATACATATTAAACTCTCCCCATCTAAATCATCACGGTGCCTGTGGAATAAATTCCTACGTATCCACAGCATAAGAATATACCACAGACAAGAAAATAAACTGCACAGCACTCTGAGTAAAATTCTTTGATTTTGAACTTTTTATCCTTATTCTGCTGCAGCTCAGAGAGTTAATACAGTCCCTGCAGACACGCCTGAGCTAGCTCTAGAGTAGATGCTCAGCCACCGTTAGCAACACAGGCACAGCCGCATTATCTTCACTACGGGACACAAAACCCTCTGTGAGCACGAGGTGACTATTTATCAGCTGCCTTGTGCTGACCTTCATGGTGCTGCGGCTACACTGCGATGCTGTTACACCAGGTTTCATATCTCTGCGCAACACAGAGGTAACACTTTTGCCTGCACTGTAAACCTAACTGCGCGGCTGGGCCATGTCCAGAGGTACTTTGTTATCAAATACGTGCAGATGAGTTTAAGGAGTCTCAATGGCGGCTATGCAGGTGAGGTATCTATCGCCAGGTGAAATCTGGGGGATTTGTGTGCCTCGGCCACACAGACTCTTCTCTCAGTACTCCTGACACTCTGTCTACCTCATAATTTTTGAAAACCTGCCCTAAATTTCTTTTGTAACAGGGATCTAGGCAACTATCCCACTTAGGATCTATACTTTATTTAGGAGACAAGAGAATGAGTAGCAAATCCTAATTGAAACCCAAATTATTTTCTGTTAATTTCAGAAGGTTTCTAAAATACGCTTGCTCCAGCTTCACTAATGCTCCGAGACCTGTTACAGAAGAAGGGAAAGACGGAGAGGAACTTAGGAGACAGGGCTGAGCACAGGAACATGAGAGCAGGTATTACGCTTGGCAGTGGAAAAGCTCCAGAAGGGCTTTAAGGCAAAAAGCGGGGTTTGAAGTTACGTGGAAACCAATGAAGATTTTAAACAGGGCGAGTGGTTTGGTCCAGGAACAGAACAGAAGAAGGTTCCTGGGATAAGGAAGAGAGCAAGAAGGTAGGGGTTTCCTCAGGGCCCTGTTATTACAGTGCCTGTGTGGTATTTTTCAGTTTCATTAGTTTGTTGGAATAAATATTTGTGAAGACATGAAACCTGGATGCATATCTTGAAACTCACCTTCCGGGACCCAGCGGCTTTAATTTCATACACATCAATCGTGTAATTTGTTCTCCGCCCATAGGTGTCGAACTGGATGTTCCCTGTCATTCCTTGAACTTGCACCTTAAGGGAATAAGCGGAAAAAAACACATTTTAATAAAAGATTCACCTTATTTTTCCCTCCATTACATTTTGCAGGAACCCACCAGCTCTAGCACAAGTTTTATCTATATAAGAGACTTGCAGCGCTTTTGGCACAGCCAGTTGTATTCTTTGTAACAAAACCAACCCCAATTCTCTCCGTTTCAGCTGTACATATTCTTTGTTAGCTGGTACTCAGCTGGTGGCTCACTACCGCAGAGCGAGCTGCATTTAAGTATAAGTGAAATTAGCCCTGCACGTATGTTAAACGTAAGAAAGACGGATTCTGCCAGGCTTAGTCACGCTGGGTCCGCTGATACAGCACGGAGCATCAGCGGGGCACATGCCACAATTCAGTGCCATTAAACCCCTCACAATATGGCAGGGAGTGATTTGCGGTACGGGCCAGAATCCCATATCATTGCTCATTCTGGGAAGTGCTTTATTTTAAGATCAGTCCCAGCGTAGGAGAAAGGAATGAATGTCTTCTCTGAATGAGCACAGACACTTGTCTCTACTGCTTATGGAGTTCTGGTCTCAATCTGGATGGATGGGTGTATAGACGGTAAGTCATTATCATTACCTACTCACATGAATCATCTTAAGGGGAAGTATAAAGTACTTTGTTTCAAAGAAAAAAATCTTTCTTATTTCCCTGTATGAAAGGGTGAGCTATTTCCATTTATCACACATCAACACCGACAAGCTGTCATCTCAGGCAGAAGGGGTAACAGTTGGAAACTTCAGTAGGGGTAAATTAGCTTTAATATTTAGCAAAACGCAGTAAAAGTCACAGGAATAGGTGATGGAAGACTACTCAATGGGAAACTGTTCTGGGCTGGTGATTCATCTCCTATTTATGGTTTAGAGATGGTGCAATCAAACTTGTTATTATGGACAAGACCGCATAAAACAGTCAAAATTCCTTGGACCTCACATTATTCCAGTGAGCCAAATTCAGACTGACATATAGGGAGTGATTTTTTTTTTTAATCAGTAAGCAGATTTGAGCCTTTCTTAAAATAGTTTATCTCATTTCAGGCATCTGGAAGAACACGTGAGTTATTCCCTGTCCTCAGAAAGCCAGAGAGGTGAATGGGACTTCGAGAGCCAAATTTGCCTCTAAGCCGTTTTATCAACTGCGGACTCAGCAAATGCATTTGCAGGGTAGCTGACACACAACTTGCAGCAGACGTGCGCTGCTGTGCCTGCTTTTGGCACTTGCTGGACGCTGCCTGGCTACCTTAGCACAGCAGTGGCGGTGTCTCAGCAGAGCTTGTTAGGCCAGCTTTAGCCTGATGCGTGTTGAGACATGAGCATCCTGCGTTTGACACCTTTTCGCTTCAAATTTAATTTGTTTCTATCTTTGGTGGGCAAACTCAGCACTTTTCAAAATCTGGCTGCACCGAGGCGGGGGGGGGTCACCAGGACTCAGAACGCTTCTGGTAGCGGCGTGTGGAGGCAATCACACGTGGAGTGACTATTTATAACTGCGCAGCTCTGTTCAGGTGAACTGCCTGCCACTGATCTGATGTCTTAGAATCAGCTTTACAAACACAGACACGCACAGTTTTCAAGGCTGTAGGGAAGCGGGCTCAAGCAATGCCTATTTCCCTTTTGCCAGCAGGATGACTACAGCATGGCACTGAACCTTCTGCTGGCATGGGCTATTTCAAGGATGTCTTGGAAAGAAATATTCTTATTTGAGCTGGTAGTACAGAGTGGAGAGGAAACATTGTTAAATCAGTTTTTTTCCTGAAGAAAGATTCAAGATCATTGTCTGAATAGAGGGAGAGAGTGCGACGAACAAGATGGGGTCTGGAAGGCAGTGTGGGGTGATCTTGGGCAGCACCTGTTGGAGCTGTATACAGCCCTCACTTAGATGACTTTGAATAGCTAAAACAATACGAGGCAACCAGCTGAAAGCTAAACTTCAGCATTTTTTGCCAATCATAAGTTTGGCTTTGTGCATCTTATGAATTATTTAAAAAAACCAAACTCTCCCAAATGAGGGAGTGTTCTTAATAGCGTTGGTTTTCTTTGTTGACATGAATCCATCATATCTCATTTGGAGGAGTTTTATGTTTTGCTTGTAATGAAGTTCAAATGGACAGTACAAATTCTTTAACTCTTGCAAAGGTTGAATTTAATTAACTTCTCTTCAAAGTGTGTAATGCTACTTCAGTGAATGTGCAGTTAGGGCATCTGTTAGGAAGTGACATAATGGCATAAAAAGAGCTCTGGCAACGTGAGACAGAACCACTTTCTCACTATTAAGAGTGATATAATCTGATTATAACCTTCTATAACTCATTATAACCTTCTCATATAATCCTTCCAATTTGGTAATTGAGAAAAAGCAGTAATTAAGTTAAGTGTATGAAGTCTGACCTAGGATTTGTTTACACCTAACACAGGCTTAATTCTGATCTCACTCACTCCAGTTCTATGCCTGCATTAATATAATTGATTTGATTTCTTTTAGAGCTATTTGAGCCAGATCAAAAGCAGACCATATTCTTGTCTCTTTTATCTACAAAAATCTAATCTTATCTAATCTTATCTAATTTTTCCTCGTCACTTGCTTTAGCACACATAGTAGTCTAAAAAGAGTTAAAAATAAACAAAATTAGAGACATAAGTGAGCTAGGATCCTATGCAATAACTAGAACTCTTTATCTCAGGGAAGGTAATCGGGCTGAGTGCAAAGTTTACGCCAGGAATCAGAACTGGTTTGAGGCTAAACCGTGTCAAGGCTCAGGCTGGTGCTGACATGGAGCAGTATTGCTATGATCAACATTTTTTCTACTGCTTTAAAACAATCCGAGTTGACTTTTTACTGGCAAATTATCAAAATTGCATACACATGTTTAAGTTCATAAACACAGGTATCCCCACAAGATTTACAGGACACATGTTGAGGACCCAGACTAGTTGTTAGTCAGATTTGCAGCCTCAGCCTGACTTTAGAAACCCTCAATAATGTTCGTTTGCAAAGTGGCTCATACTCTCACGGGAAGCTTGGGAGGTACAAGGGAGTCAGGCAGAGGGTGCTCTGGAGTGGACAGTCAGGCAGCTGCACGGCTGCCAGAGGGATGTAATTTTGGCCAAAGTTTTGAGAGCTAACGTGTTACGTCTGGCCCTCCATGGAATATATTTTAGCCATCCTTGGGAGTTTGTCATTAAGTTTGGTTTTTTTCTTTCTTTTCTTCTTTTTTTTTTTTCCTGAGGAGCTGCAGCTGTTTGTGTGAGTACAGAAACTCTGTGTACATGGAGGAGGAATCAAGTTTGGTCCCAGCAGAATTGTTGCTGTTGTGGAATATACACATTCATTAGCTCTTACCATTTTCAGCGCTCTTTCTATATCAATTCCTTGGCTCCATGGTACTGCAGGGTTAGCCAGGCAGTCTCCAGCACTACCTCTCCTAGAGACATCCACGCGCTGTCTTCGGAGGTAACGGAAAGCCTCAGCTATGACTAGGACTGCGTCATGGGTCAGTGCAGACGTATACTAAAATTGATGCAAATAAAATATGGTGACAAACTGCAGTTTTAGCATTGCCCCAGCTTTATCAGGTCTAGTCCTTCTCTTTGTTAAAATACCATTAGAAGAATCATGCTTACAAGTCCTCTGTCTTGCTGCAGATGCTTTATGTAGCTTAACAATTCTATCTATTTCAATTAGCAAATTAAAATATTTTCATATAGCATATAGCAGCAAATTAACAAAACTAGTTCATAGCTGCATAAAGTTTAAATGTAATTGGAAGCTTGCTAGTCTAAATGAGGTCGCTACAAAAGTCTGCAATTCCATGCTGGCCCATACTGCCTCCAATAGCAAAGAAGAGCTCATATTTGGTTTCTGCTTAGAGTATTCTTTTTCTTTTTAACAAGATTGCCAAGACAGACAGTTTTGAATTGAAGTTAACATAAATAATTTCTGTTTGGACCACAATCCTGATTAGGTAGCATCTGTGGCAAGGAACAGATCAGATTACTTTTCTTAGAAGACAGCTATACAAGCAAGTAATCATAAAATACACTTTAAACATTACATCTCTTTGGTAATTGCCCATCTGCCTTCTCTTACCCCCCAGTAAATCTGAGGAGGGTTGGAAGCTTTGTACAGCAGCAAGTCTTCAACAAAACCCCCAGACTCCTTAACTACTTGTTCATGTTGCCAACAGCTTCATACATTGCCTGTTGTACCTCGTGACACGCCCCAATGCTATAAAATTAGTATCACCTAGGAAATATCAGGAGGTGGTTTTTTCACATTTCTTCCACACTGATGTGCTTGTCTGAAAGTCCTTCCGTCCTAGACCAGCCCAGGCTTTACACACGACATCACTGGTTTTCACCGGCAGTAGATTGCAAACCCCTTGTAACTGACCCTTTGTACTTCCATAACGTTTGTAAGAGAATGAAGAGGAAAAGAAAAAAGAATGCAAGGGCTATCTGCATGTACTGGTGCTCCTGCCCTTCTTTTGCCCATCTGTGCAATACCACAGAGCTCCTGCTCCCACGAACCTCACCCTGCAGTTAGTGCCAGAAGACACGCTGCCCGTACGTTCATTAGAGAGGTGCAAATCCAAGCCTCAACTGCACGTTCAGCGACTCTCTTTGTGGATAAGACTTATGAAATTCAGAAAAAGTTAATTCTATCCTGTAGGGCAGGACAGCACAATCGGTGGTCTGCATTTCTTCCAAATGTGTATTACCTTATTGCGAGCTCCTCAGTTTGATATAAAAGCCTTAGGAAGTCTGCACAGAATGAGGCGTGTCCGCATATGCGGATCAAGACAATCTTATCTGATAAAAAAGACTGCAAAGTTAGGATTGTGAAGAAGCTTATACAGCAGCCATTCTTACCCAGTTTTAAACGACAGCGGTTTATAAACTCTTACAGGGCATGTGGGGTGGTTCCTGCTCTCACTGTACCTAGGTTCAAGCGCTCTTCCAATCCTGCCCACCCCTACCTCTTCCTGTGATGCTTTCCAGCCACCACCCTTCTCCTCTTTCAGTAAGTTAGCAAAGGTTATACGTCACACTCCACACAACAATATAGAATCAGATAGTCATTTTAACGTATTTGTTCTTGTCTTTAAAAAAACCTTGTAATAGCTGTCCAGTCTAGCACTACATAAAACTTACACGCTGATAATTTTTTCAGCAGACTGCATCAATTGTCAGTAACCTTAACACAGCCCCTTCCAAGTCATGCCAAGAGAGCTATCTAATTTTCTACTTTATTTGAATTCTACTTATAAATGCATGAGCATGCAAAGAGAAAAAAAGAGAGAGAGAGAAGGGAAAGGCTGATAAAATACAGAATAAATTAAACATCAGGGCTTTAATCTCTAGGCAATTTTATTTCCTAATCAAAAATATTGTACATCAATTTTTAAGTATGCTTTTTGTCTGATTGACAAATACTGTGCACATTTCTATAATGAGCCGTACATTTGTGGAAAGGTAATGTAATCTTTGTGTTTGTACCATATACTTAAGATTCTTTTTTAAGGATGGAGAATAATTTTTCCTTCAAGATAAATTGCTTTCAAGTAGAATAAAATCTTCCCAGGTTAACTTTCTATATTTCAGAGCTTTTAAGATTAGCACGATACCTATCTTCACTTCTGCATCACTGCTAGGAAGCTTTAGAAAGCAAGTCTAGGTCCTAATCAACAAGGAACAATACACTAATCCGACTTTTGTGGGCCTCTGTTTGCTTTTCTCTGCTTCCTCTGAAATGCCAGCAAGGCATGGGATGGGATTAAGACATTTTTCCTTCCCCACAGAAATCACATGATCCCAGGGATGGAACTGTATGCCTCCGAATGGCACTGGCCTTCTGACAGCAGAACCTCATAACTGGTTCCCATTCTGTCTGTAGTCCAACACAGTGCTGCTGCCTACCCTGGTATCCCCCCCACGCACTGGACTGGACCGGATTTTTCCTTCCTAGCTAGTATTTGATGCTTCCTTGAATTTTGTTTTACTAACATCAAGACATTACGCCAGCTTATCAGAGTAATTTTGAATTCCAACTCAGTTCATCAGTTTGCATGTGTCCCTCCCAAATCAAGCAGGAAAGACATGACCTGTCTCATCATGGCTGATGTTCATAGACAGGTTTGGCTTCCCTGAGACAGTCAGTACACATGAGGTGGAGGACCGGACTTTGAGGAGTGACAGAATTTAAGGTCCTCTCTTCCACCACCAGTCCCAGGTTTCATTCACCTACGTGTACTGATTAAAAAGAACAGGCCTCACCCAAAGAGGAAGAGAAAGAAGGGATGTAAGAGGAATATTAATAATATGCAGTGGTCCTAGGAGATTTTATGACTTTCATCACTGGTCAGAGTATCCTTCATGCACTCCTCGACCGGACAGTGAATAGCATCCTCCTCTGCTACAGAAATGCTGAGGCAGAAAAAAATCTGGGGGAGATATTAACAGGCTGCAAATCTCCTAGTAACAGTTTCGGTGAACTTGAGACTTTCATTCAAAAAAACCTGGAAAATTTTATTAGTTGCAGAACTAATATCCAGGATGTTTAAGTAAAGGATGGTGGTGCAGAACACAGGGTTAGATTATGAGGCAACTGTCAGCAGTGACTAGGAGGTGACAGTAGCTCCTCAGTGAATCTAGAGCTACTTTATTTTGCACATTGAATTCTCTATTAGCACTAAAATGGACTAGTAATCCACAGTTTGCATCCAAAAACTACCTAACTACCCACCACACGGACCCCAAGACTAACTCAAGAAGTTCAAGTTGTAAGTTTTTATATTCACTGCACAAGGACAGGACTTGCAAGACCAAGCCTTTGCCTCTGAGGAACTCCCACCACGGAGGGCATCTGTGTCCCACAAACAGCCTCTGCCTTTCTCTCTTCTGGAAGGGCAGTGAATGCTGCAACACAGTCCTATCAGGCATCTGTATCATACACATGGGGTTAAAAATCCCCAAATAATTGTTAAAAGCAACTCTTATAGTCTCCATCATTGTCTGGGTAAAATAAATACCTTTAATGGTGAGTTTTTGGCTTCAGGGAATTCTCTTTCATCGAGCCTCACCCAGCGTTGCAGAAACTGTTGAACCATCGGGTTTTCATTATTAACAATCTGAAATCCAGTAATGTTGGCACCTCCATGCATTACTCTCTCCAGAACAATGTCTGTGAAACCCTGGGAGGACACATGGAGAAAAACAAGAATCATCACCATCCAAAATCCCTTTTCTTTGCTTAATTTTACCTGCTGTAAGCGTAGCACAAAATAAACTGATTAATTTCCTTCTTGTTAAGTGAAAACATTGGGGAAACTCAAAGTACTATTTCCTTTTTTCTCCTCACCATGGTGAAGACTGGTCAAAGACCTCAATCCCATTGGTACAGCAAAGTGCCCACCAAGGCTCAGCGCTGGGAGCCGCAAACCACTTAACATCCACGTTGTTCTGCGGAGGCAAAGCACACACCTCTTGCTAGGCACTTCTCCACCCCTGCATCGCTTAACATTTCACTCGCAAACATAACGGGATGATTCTCTCCCACTCTGTTGTTATTTATACCTGAGGCAGTAAATTGGTGTCTTTTTGATTAGTCTGCCTTGATTGCAGGCATGTTTATCTGAATGTCAATGGTTCCACATGCTAAAGGCAATCCAGAATAAGAGCCCCTGTATTTCTATGCACACGCTGTTCAGTGAGATCATGACTGGTACTCAGAATGCAAAATGACACATCTTAAAGTCATACAGCACTTATACTAAATAAGAGTATTTTAAAATTTGTCTTTTCTGCTTTAATCACACCAAAACATGGATACAGAGAATATTCTGCTAAATGAGATTGCTAACTTGAAAGTGTGACTTCTGGAAAAACATTCTTCTGCTCACAGTAGATACAGAATCCAAAAATTAGTCTTGCTGCAGGATCAATTAAAATATAACACTTCTTCTAATGAACTCTAGCAGATGGTGTTTCAAAGGCATCATCAACAGCCCTGAAAGTCAATTCTAGAATCCAGAAGAAGCTCTGATACAGATAAAAATGTACTGTCTTGTCCTGATAGGTCAACACGTACACAGGCACAACCCTACACTCTGAAATACAAAAGAACAGCTAAACAGCCTGGCTGGTTTCCTTGATGGAATTGTTCTAATTTGCAGCTTTTAATGACTTATTTCATACACAAATATGCTACAATTATTTTCCTGGAGTGCTTAAATTTCAAATATGTTACATAGAAGATTATGGTTATCCAGTGTCTTATTTATAAGGATACAAATAAGTGGAAAATATATAATTAAATTATTATTTTAAAATTAGCAGAGGATATGAGATGCTTAGACAAAAGAAAGCCCATAATTGAGTACAAATGACTATAACATACCAGTTCTAGTATTTACTGAAGTAATTTCTCAAAATCCAAGAACTCATCTATGCATTTCCTCTCTTGCTGATGAAAGTTGCCACAACCTGAATAGAATAAATTCCCCTCTACAACTTAGCTATACTTGTAATGAAGAGAAGTTCTTACCAGGTTAGCTAACATGTAGTGATAGCCTCTGGAATGTTTGCCGAGGATTACAACCTGTGTGAAGAAAAAAAATTACATATTATTCAGTTGTAAGAGGATGACTCTTAACTAGTGGAAAACAGCCAGAAAATGAACATTTTGGTAATCCTCTAAGTGCAATCCACGGGCAGCACAAATATTACAGTTCTGTGGCTGTACAGACGTGATGCGGTCATTTTTGTATGTAAAACACAGAGGCAAAGCACAAAGAAGAGTAACTCAGAAGGCTGAGAAGACTCTGCTTGCAGAGATGACCTTACCTGGCAAATTCACCCTTGTGATCACAGCGTCTCCCCTGCTGACCAGGTGAATTTTAGTTATCGGTTCCAGTATTTCTGCTCTGAAACGAGGCAATATTGCATCTACCCACCCAGTGAACTCCTGTTTACCTTGCTCCCTGTTTGTGGAGTGTATGGGAGGTGGGTTACACAGCCCAGCCACTCGCTGTATTTATTAAACTGTACCAGCGCAGCGGGGCTCGCTAGGCTCCAGGTTGTACTGGGAGCTTCCTGCCGTGAGAACCCCGGCCAAGCCTTGTCATATATGAATGCCTAAAGTTAAATTCCCAAAGTTATAAGCAGTGACCTTCGTTGCCTTTTGACAGCTTTTCAACAGGCCTGAAAACCCATCACTTCCAGTGCATCTAAATGGACACATCTGACCTTACACATTTTGTCAAAATTAGTACTAAATGTGAGGTACGCTCCACTAAAACATCATCTCCTGCCCTCGCGCAAGGTCATGCCACCGCACTTAGCACTGCTCCCCTGCCTTCAGATTATAATCCGACCATTCATCGAGTCCCACGGCCATCAGGTAGAACAACGTCCAGCACTAAGAATTTAATTAATAACTGTGGTGATTATGTGTGTGCCAGGAGAGACTCAGACCTACCCAGCCTTGCTGGGTTAAACTAACAGAAGTTAAAAATAGCAAACATAAAGCTGGCGATACACCACAAGTATCACTGCCTATATTCTATGGACAGCTCAGGTGAACAGATGATGTTTTTTGACGGAGAATCATCTGAAAATCTACACACACCATACTAACGTACTTCTCCATGGTCACAGATAAACGCTCCAAATGCCATACTCTAAAAAAATATCTTTTCAACATGACCACTTACATCTTTGCTAAAAACAGATGACATCTGAGTCACTGACTTTAGATATACTGCTGAGCCTGTTAAAGTTCTTGATTAAATTATTAAGTTCCCAATTGCCTCTTTGGGTTGTCTTGCCCTTAGTAGATGCCATTTCTTTTAAATTCACATTTAATTCTGTAGGAATTTGCATACTTCCAGCAGTCTGAAAATAAACTGCTGTTCGGGTCCTCTTGAGAACTGCATGCAGACTCTGCATCTGCTTTCCTACACTCACATTTGTTTTCTATGGAAATGTGCAGGCTTCCTTCGGATCATCTGGTGCGCGTGCTATTTGCATACTGAATTCTCTGTATGTTTTAATTTCACCGTAAAGGCAATGATTTACTTTTAAAAGGTTAGAGACAAAGAACTTATTTCACAACAACAATACTCTCTGTTGTTTTAACCTTAACAATAAGAAAGCTTTCACACCTCTACCCAGAAATGTGTTTACTGAAGAGAAAAATACCATGACAGATGAAGTCGGAGGCTGTCAGGAAAACATCCATGGAGCTGCTACAGGCACCAGGAGCAACACCACAAATACAAGATGCAGGACTCATTACCATAGATCAGACTCAACTTCCATCTCATCTGTTGTCATGTCTCCAAAATGACCAGAAATAATTCTGTTTAGTCCCTTAGAGAGGTCCAACATACTACAGCCAAGCTTTAACTCATAAAGCATCTTCCAGAAGTGACCTGCCAGTATTTCTACTAACACAATCAGCCATCTGTAAGTAGAAGCAATCATTCGTAATTATTTAACCGAATCTTAAAAATGCTATTAGAATTTAGACACGTGCTGTCCTAAACCTTAACAAGCACACCTCTCTTTCTCCTTCACTTTCCACCCTCCACCAACCGTCCAGCGCCTTGAACGGAGCTGCTGGATTAGCGAGCCCAGCAGAAACAACCGGAGACATCAGTGCTACTCCCAGGGGAGCGAAGGGATGGACAGACCTTTTTTATGAAGAAGGGAAACAGGAGTTTAACAAATAAATCTCATCAACTGCTTATATATTGTGAAGTTTATACAGAAAGTGGGATATTGAAGAGTGGCGGTGAATAGAAAGCCAGGATTACAGGATGAGGATTTCACAGAGCTGCGTGTCTTTGCTAAGTTTCACTTCCGAGACTTAATATTGCTTTCACCTTGACTGAAAGAAAAGCTTATAAGATTTTATACTGAACAAAGGAGCAGGGAAAGAAAAAGTGGCTGGAAACTATCATGAATAATTCAAACTTCTAATCCCATATAATTCTTGCCTTGTAGATAAAAAGATCATAATGTCAGGTTTGATATAGAATCAAATAAAGTTTGTATTTTTAATTAACTCTTCAGATATTTCCAATTAATTAAGAGAAAATCTAGAGGGAACATAATTAAAATGTATCTGGTTTTAAAATAAAAGTCAAATCTGCTGGCCAGCACCAGGCTTACTGGAAGTACAGACCTATATGCCAGATTTGAGAAATTAAGTCAGCATTGCCAATTTTAGTTTTTCACTTGCCTGGGGAAGTTACTTTTTGAATGCAAGCATAAAGACAACTTGGTTTCCACTGCATCAGTCATCATGATAATGAATAGGCAACCATAATTTTTTGCCTTAGCTTTTACATTTTTCTTACAGTTTTGGAAGATAGCAATACAGACATTAACTGGCTAATATTAAACTGCTACGGAGTATCATGATAATTTCAAAGCAAGAAAGATGATTCTCTCATGATGTAGTTCAAAGGCTACATAACACCTACGAGAAAGGACAGTGAACAGGATGCAAAATAACTTTAATACCAACCTCACAACCACTCGGTTACCTTTTGACTTATTTCCTACTCAAATTACAGCCACAGTGAGTTCCTGGTCTAGACCATGGATCTGGGGGCTTTGGCCATGGAAATTAAATGTTGGCGTGAAGGGAACGTTATGAGGAGACTGGCGAACTCTTAGATGAAAGACATGGCAGGGAAGCCATTTTAAACAGTAGTAATAGAGACAGATCCTGGGGTTTTGCTGGAATATTTCTCCAAGGACGTGACGAGGGACTCGAATGGTAAGAATAATGTGTAGGTGAAGAGTAGTAACAGACCAGAGGCAAGGAAAGAATGGGTTAACGAAACAGAAGACTCTGTGGGCTCAAAAGAAATCAAGCGATGGAAGAACAGCACAAGTTTGGTAGATGGGACTGAGCAGTCATATTTTGTCTTCTAAAAATATCAATGGTTTGTCTCTGATTCATAAAAGGGAAAGATAGTTTTTCTTTTTCGGATGGAGGAATGGAGGAGATCACAGAACAGGTGAGGTTGGCAGAGGCCTCCAGAGATCATCTGTTCCAACCCCCCAGCTCAAAGCAGCTGCAGCTAGAGCAGGCTGCTCAGATCTGTGTCCAGTCAGGTTCTGAAAATCCCCAACGACAGAGACTCCAGAAGCTCTCTGGGCAGCCTGTTTCAGTGTCTGACCACCCTCGGAGTAAAAAATTGTTTTTCTTATGTTTAAACAGGATTTCCTGCACGTCAGTTGGTGCCCTTGCTTCTTGTCTTGTCACTGGGCACCACTGAGACTCTGAAACTCAGTGAGACTCTTTGAGAAGAGTCTGCCTCCACCTTCTTCATTCCTTCCCACCAGACATTTGCAGACATTATTAATATCCCCCTGAGCTTTCTCCTCTCCAGGCTACACAACCCAAGTTCTCTCAGCCTCTCCTTGTACGTCAGATGCTCCAGTCCCCTCATCATCGCAGGGGCCCTTCACTGGACTTGCTCCAGGATGTCCATGTCTTTCCCATACTAGTGAGCCCAGAAGTGTATATGGCACTTCAGATGTGGCCTCACCAGTGCTGTGCAGAGGGGAAGGATCACCTCTATTGATCTGCTGACTGTGCTAATCCTACGCAGCCCAGGATGCT
The DNA here is from genome assembly GCF_036417535.1 of Chlamydotis macqueenii. NCBI lineage: Eukaryota > Metazoa > Chordata > Aves > Otidiformes > Otididae > Chlamydotis > Chlamydotis macqueenii. The sequence goes on from NC_141566.1 coordinate 6,206,780, forward strand.
GCTGGCCGCCTTTGCTGCGAGAGTGCAGTGCTGGCTTGTGCTCAACTTGTCTGCCAAGACTCCGAGATCCTTCTCTGCAGAGCTGCTCTCCAGCCAGGAAGCCTCTACCCAGTCTGTACTGGTGGACGGGGTTATTCTTCCCCATTTCCCTTTGCTGAATTTCGCGAGGTTCCTCTCTGCCCACTCCACCAGCCTGTCAAAGCACTGCAGCACAACCACCCGGAGCATAAAACGCTCCTCTTCATTTGGGATCATCCACAAACGTGCCGAGAGCACGCTCCATCCCATAACCTCAGATCATTAACAGAGAGGTTAAACACTATCAGCCCCCAGAACAACTAGCCTCCAGCTGGCCGTTGGGTTGCAGATCACAACCCTCTAAGCCCAGCAGTTCAGTCACTTGAAAATCCACCTTAACACCTCTGTGGGCTTTGATTTTAAAGAGTCATTGAAAAATACAAGCTAAGAGGACATGCTTGCATTTTTTACCTAGAGAAGTGGCTATCACAATTTTGGCAACAGCGAAAAGAAAACTACCATGTCCAATTAATACCTGTTTGGAGCTCTTCTTCCCTTCATTTGTATCCATTGCCATCTGGTCAGTTTAGTCTGTTTAATCAAAGTTATTTATCATCCTTTATTTACAAATGGAAAAACAAAGAAAAAGAAATAGATCACAAAAGTACAGACTACATCATCTATAGCTCAAACCCCTGACATTTTATGAGTCTATTAGATCTTTTCATAGCATAAAATACTGATGCTGACAGGCAGTATTGCCACAAAAAAGGTCTGAAGATTTTTACTATGCTTTTCATACCTGACAAGTGGCAGAAATATGCCACTTAAATGGAATGACAGGCAGAAGTCTGACCTGCTGTATTGTGTCTTTCCATTTCAGCCACATCTGGGAACAAAGAGGCAGTTTAACTCTACAACTCTTCTTTCCTCAGTTTTAAATTCCTATAAGCTCAGAGTAAAAAAGGATTTTGTTGTCTTTGTTGGGGTTGTTTATGCATTAATTTGGGTTCCACTTTTGCAAAAAAGCCCACACTTAACTTCAAGCATTTCTACTGATTTTTAAGTATACGTGTAATTTTCTGAGGACTGGAGAGCTCAGCCACCTCAGTTTAACTTTACCTTGCTATAGAAATACAATTGTGACACCCTTGCCTTCAAAGCTGCATGCAAATGCCAGAACTGATGGTGCAACACTTTATTGTCAGCAGCAAACAAGCAAACCAGATAAATGGACTCAGGTCTAAAAAAATTTCCACAGAGTTGTCAGGAGCAGCTCTCAGTGCTGATTGCACTTCGTGGGAACAGCACAGATATCAAGCACAGCAACAACAGCCTGGCAAGCCTAAATTGTTGTGGGGCACCCTGTCTTCTCTCACGGATATCAGATCAGGTGCTTTCTGGTTTCTATCCCTATTGACAGCATTTCTGTTCTGAAGATGGAGTTACAGCTTCTCTCAGATCTGAGCAGCTCCCACCTGATACTGGATCGAACGACTGAAAAGTTCTGCCCTGTGATGCAGCACCCGACTGGACCAGTGGTGCTGGCTAATTTGGTGTTCAGGACACGCTTAAGAAAGGAGAGGAATAGAGTATGAGGGTGACAATCCAATTAACTCAGTAAAAACTGAAGTCAAGGCCTAAAACGCTATTGTCAGTATCTTAGCAAGGATGTTTGCTTATCTTGAGCGGCATCTGCAACGTCCCACATCTCAGCTCTGTTTCTACCACTCCAGAAAAGTAGAAACTGAAGCAGCCGTTCAGCTGGAAAACCGAGTCCTCTCCCTGGAAAACCAAGTCTCCACTCCCGCAGCCCCTTGTGTAGTAGGGAGCTGCCCATGGGCCTTGCAGCCGCTGCTCTTCAGGTCTCCAGGGTCCTTGCACCCTTACCAGTGATGCAGTTACCTTCTACAGTCCGATCCTGGGAGCAAAGGTGCAATAGCATTCGACAGCCATAGATAATCATTCCTCACTATGTTTACTCTGCACCGGTCACCCCTTGTCATGTAAATTTTCCCAAAAGAAGTAGGATAAATAGGCGGAGAACAGGAAAAAGCTCTCCTGAAATGTGAACAGGGGATCTAACCAGATGCCACAGTAAAAATAAGATCCCTCGTAACCTCAGTAGGTCCATTTTACTCTAAGTTTGTAGAGCCCATTCCCCCGTTCTCCAATTTACACACATGCTCCTGCGGAAAGAGCAAGTTCCCTCTGAGCATTACAAACATCAGACAAGGCTCTATCTTCCCTCAGTAAATGTACAAAAAATAGCTTCTTTTGGTGTCATGATTCTGTTTGTTTCTATCACACCAGCACCAGTATATGAGGTTCCAAAGGAACTGCAATGCTGCAGTGGCAAAAGATATGTGAGAGCTAGTGGTGATCTGCCACAGCCAAACAAGTGATACTTATCCTGCCTTTAATTCCACAGAAATAGCCATTTCCACGTTGGGTAGAAGCAGCTTCCCGCACAGAAAGACTCAAAACCCCAAGACTGTAATTGTAGTGCAAACCCCCATGGAAAGCGATGTATTTCTTCACTTCGTACTAATGGGATGGGAATGTGGCCACCAGGGATTTTGATGCTGTAAAATACACAGTAAACAATGATTTCATTTGTATGAAGAACGAGTACCATATTAAATTTGAGTTAAATATTAAATGAAGAATGCATTAAATATTAAGATGAAGATTCCACACACGTATTATTTGTTGCAGATAAAAATAACTGCATATATAGTTGAGACTAATTCATCCACCATTTCAGAGGCTTCACGTCCTTTAGGGAATGTCACAAATCCACACACAGTTCCAAATGCTGGATTTTGTATTTTTGTGCAGTATATGGACCTAGGAATTTTACTTTCAGTCAACTGCCACCTTATAAGTTTGCAACTGCACCTCATAACCAAAATCCTACTTTCCTCTATAGCACAGTATCAAAATAATTTGTTTGGTCTTATAAAACATTCTTCAAATAGCTTTTGCCTCTTCTGCAATGTATCTCTCATGGTAGACCATCTCCTAGAGAACAGGAATCTCCTAGAAGAAGGGGACAAAAATGTGCATGGTGGAAGAAGGGATCCGAGATGCCTCTGAAGCATTTTATTAAAGTTTTTCCCTCTCTGGCCCTCTTCTTGTGCCTTTCTCTCCCTTGTCTCTCTCCTTGACGATAGTCACATCAAGAGTGAAGTTTTACTTTTAGGCCACCTCCAGATAGATGACGATTGTGCGTGTTAGTCCTTGGAGGGTAATTAAATGCAACATTTGAAAGCTGTATTGCACTTCGCTCTCCCTCCATATGGCTAAACTTTCTTTTCCTATAACTCATCTGACATTTGCCATTGAAGATTGCATAGTGGAATATGCATTTAATTTGTGCACAAAAGGTTACATTAGGAAAAAAAAATTACAAACTGCAACAAAAGTTCTGAGGGTATGATACTTTCTCCTATTTTCTTTCAGTGTGACGACAAAGTTTTCTATGCCCTGAAACAATCTTCCTAAATCCATTTTCCTTGGTGTGACTTGGCAATACCGTCAGATTAACTAATCTGTTGGCACAGTCACTGTTGAAGGACATACTCTACTGCAAAACTTCACACCCGGGAGGACACTGAGACAAAGAGTTTTATGATCCCTAGTAACTGATATTCATAATCACAATTATTTACTCTTTAAGTTAAATAAAATTCATTAAATAAACTTTTCTTTAAATCAAAATCTCTTCTTTGTATAGACAGATGAGAACAGTGTTAAATCTCTTGGAACTGCATCTCTCTTCACAAGTCATGTCCTTCAATACAAAGACCTTCACGTCAAAATCAATCAAAACTTAAGCTACTCTTCATCACTTGAAGCTATTTCACTAAAACCAAGATCAGATATGGGAGGTTGTTACAATCATAACAAAAATTCTGATCTGGTAGTGTATTTGGGACTCTGCAACTTCCGTTTCTCTACATGGATCTTTCAAGGGTCCAGGGAAAGCGAAATTGGGATTAGCTGACAGGAAAGGTACATAAAGATCCTCGCTGTATTCTTCCTACTGCTTGTGCTAAATTCTGAAATATTCATCTATCTTGCATCTCACCCTGTCAAAGGCCACTCTTGTTCATCAGTCAAGGCCCGGTGGAAATACATCTGCTGCTGCTTAAGCCTGAGTTCACCACCTCTGAGAAGAGACACGAGGTTTTGCCTACTTGAGAGCGAACAGGTACGGCTTCTCTGATTCTCTAGAGAGCCCAAAAGAACAGCAATTTATGTTAACTGTTCAGGTGGGCAAGTTTCTCAGCAACCTTTACATGTTTTTCACTGACACACAACCACCTTCTCAAAACACGCCAGTATTTCTTAGTCAATTCTTCTTAGCTCAGAAACGTGTGCCTGGCTGTACTGCTAGAGTTGCTTGCCTTTCCCTAGCAACACTCATGGTTAAATTTCCTTCAGTCTACAACGAAACCAGCTCCTATCCCATCTAACATGGTCCCATCACAACAGCATCCTCATTTCCAGCCCCACACAGGCTCTCTTTATTTACACTACCTCCTTGCTTGTTGTGGATGTACCTCCATCCTGTGGTGGATGTACCTCCATCCTGTGGTGGATGTACCTCCGTCCTGTGGTGGATGCTGTCATTGTAGACCCACAAGTCCACATCAGGTCTATCAAAACCAGTACTACCAAAACTGATTTGCAGACTAGCATCCTCCACTAAGTTTCACAACACCTAAAGTCACCTTCACAAAGACTACAAATAATGGCAATCTTAAATTTATTCTCAGTTTTCGAAACCTTCTGCAGGAATCACAAATGTTTCAGCACTGTCATACAGTTTGAAGGCACGGCCACAGCATTAACAAGCGGTTCTTCAGCGACCTTTGCATCGTGTGCCTAATCCCTGTGACACAGGAGATGGTATCTTCTCATATCCCACAGGGGAAATGAAATTCCTTCAGTCTTAGCTGCTTAAAATACAAAAGGATGCATATCCATTGGGGGAAGAGAGGAAGAAATCAGGTAAACTGAGGCACACAGTTTTCATTTTAAAAACACATAAATTACCCATTTTCTCCACAGCTCCCATCAGCCTGTCAGAGTAAAATCCCAGTATTATTCCCTGGAATTGAACAAGAGTCCTTGGAAACAGAATTGTCCTTATATAAACCATTACTGCATGTCAGGATCACTTCAAACTATTATTTGGATATAACCCAGAAGTGTCGCAGTAATTCAGTCCCAACGCTCACATGAGAATCTTTTGGAAGGGGTTTTGTACTGCAGAGCGCTGCCTTCAAGCAGACTGAAGAATACTGAATAGTAGCCATTCTTTTTTTTTTCCCTTTTGAGCATTTCCTTTCCTTTTTAAATGTCCTATGAAATTAATAAAAAATCAGTGCACCCCCCTCTAGGAAAAATAAGGTTATGTTTTCTTGTATTTTTTTTATTATAAATGGAATTTTACTGTGACTAGAATTGCATTCAGTTTGCTCTTTTCAAAGCTTTGAAGGAATCTGAAAATTGTATTCTGCTTCACTACAAACAGCACCCTGCAATATTCCCCTTGTAACTTGGTGCATAAACCATAAACCGAGATAGATTACAAAGAGTTAATTTATTTTTACAAGACTCAGTCTATGCAGCAGGGGAGGCCATTTTACTCATATGAGATAATAAAGTTACAGCAATATTTTTCTTTTCTGACTCTTTACATGCATCCCCCCCAGGCCAGAAGACACTCAGGCTATTTTTAAGGGTCTATGTATAATGTTGATAATTTTATTCATTGCACATTTTGGAAGAATGAGCTTCCAGTAGTACATATGACATTATACCTACACATGCACGCCCATGAGTGACACAAATAAATTTAATTTAGTAACACAGGCTTTTTTTAAGCCTGGGAACATTAACTTCCTCTAAAATTGCTGTGTTCTTTTCCATCTTACTGGCTGAATACCATGGGATGAGTTTGTATTTGAGGTTTAGCTGACGACTTATGTAATTCTTTACAAATTTAGCCCAGGCTGCCCCTGGTAGCTTTAATCTGCTCCACAGAGGCCAGTGGAATTGCACTGGTGTGAAGGTGGGCTAAGAGACAGGAATCACGTATGAACGTATGGATTTGCACCGGGACGGTACTTGGCCAGATCCAAACCCATCGCAGCCCAGAGCAAATGCACCACAGCTCTGGATTACACCAAGGGACCTCACGTTTAGGGACTTCCCCCTGCAAGGCTGCAGCTATCCGTTGCTGGTGTCTTATAGACTGCACTGCCAACAGCTGGGCTAAAAAAGCCCAAGGGGGTGGTCCCCACTCCGAAAATCTTGCTGCTTGAACTGTAGCGTCACAGTGCTCTACGAAACGAAGTTGGGAACATCTTGGTGCATGGGGGGCCCTGAAAAGCACCCGTGGTTCTCTTCCTCCCCCAGATAGGTGATTCATGTCGCACCAAAGCCATTAATCCTGCCTTAGTCAGCTGTGAAAAAAAGACATACGCTCCTGTGCGGCTTTTCTTTTACTGAGTTAGGACTTCTTCCCTTGTAAATGAACTCATGAGACACCAGAACTACCACGCCGTCTCTGGTGATGTACAACGCCTGTTTGCACAGTGGTATTGTGCTATTACCATTCATTTTGATAGTGTGTTTCCTTCCTCTCCCCGCAGTTGGTTCATCTGAATTGATGCCAAGATGGTTGCCTTGGAAACTAATTAAGGAAAGCCTTTGGTTAGAAGCAGAGTTTCAAACATTAAACTATTTGAGAGACAGATGCAGAAATTAAGGTAATGTCTGCGAAGATGAAAGGGTTTATCCTTTATGTGGGGAAGAAAGAACCACATTAACTGCTAGGACTGTAACAAAGCAACTTCTATATAAGACTGGTTTTTAAAACCTGGAAGAGATGCGAGTGAGGGATTTTAAAATCAGCCGGGGGCTTAGAAGAGGTGACAAAGATTCCCAGAGCTATTAGGGATGGGGAGGTGGACAAATACAGCGGGACAAAAAACTCAGGAGGTCACACGTTGAGCAAATTCTAGCCAGCTCTCCCTTTCCTTCAAATACTCTGTGTCTTTAAAAGACTTCTTGTGAATGTTGTTTTGGAAAAACACCAGTACAGCTAAAGAGAGACCAAATCCCCTCCCCACAGCCCAGGTATGGCACGAGAAGCATCAGCGCGTACGTTTGCTTCCGAAGTACATCAAACACAGAGCAAGAGGCTACCGCAAACGGCCCTCAGGCTCAACTTTTCTGCCGAGACTGCCACCAAGGGTAACAACTAGTGCCCGCTGCAGAGGCAGCTCATACGTGGACACAGGCTAAGTCATGAGTGGGACTCTCAGAGAGCTTCCTAAGGGCAAACACACATGGACAAATTCTGAAAAGCCGCAAAGAAAGGCGAACTATGCGGCAAATTGTGCTTTTACAGCCAGCTATTAACTGAAGCTCCAAGCAAATACAACCTCTCTACGAGCACAATTGAAATATTGTCTCCAGGATAATGTACAGGATAATGGTTGACTCTACGCTTGCAGCAGCGTAACTGAGAAAAGATTTTGGTTCTCTGTACGTTTAACGGCAATGCAGAGGTTGCCAGATAAATATGCCTGAAATTGCATAAAAGCATACTACAAATGTTGTGGTAAAAACGTGCAAAATATCACAAGCAGACACATGTGTGTGCATCGGTGTGTGCATTTACATCCCATGAATTATCATAAAACATAAAATGAGAAATTGCTACTGCCACAGAAAAATAAAGACGCTAATGGTGATTCGGGTTCACACACCTCTTGCATAAGAGACCAGAGCTGCTTGGCAGTGGTGTCCTACCTGCAGCAGCTTGGACATTCACGGTGAGACATTCTGTATTAATTATTATTATTATTACTGATCAGATACATTTAAAACTGTGCTTTAATGTCATCCGAACACTTAGAAGCTTTGTGTGCCATTACCTCAGTCATTCTGCAGGATGACTAACACTCTGTTAAATTCCTGTCATTTAGAACCTGCCTCGCTTTATGAAGTCTGGATGACGGCTTTGGAGAGACATTACTATTTACAAGCCGGAATTTCTCCCCTCAGGTATGCGTGAATGTGCCACATGTGGGGCAGATCAACCCAAGACGTTACTTCCCTCTGCTCTAGCAATCCATCTTCCACCCTTTATTAGTTTTACAGCTGCCAGGAGCAAGCCCTTTAAGGCAGATCCAGCCGTCGCTTTTGACATATGCCCCTTTTTTACTTCCCTTCCTCTAGCTACAGTCCTGAGGGCAACTGACCTAAGCAATTCCCCTTTCCTCCCCATACACACCTGCGAGCTGCTGGAACTCTCTGGATGTGAAGGGAATGAAGCGACCTTTCGTTCTGCTTTAGATCCTGGTTTCAACAATACTCAAGGGCACCTAATGAAGAAACGTCCTAAATTTTAAGTGTCTAGTTAAATTGAAATGTAAAAATGAACCGTACCGGCTTTGGAGTGATGTTACCCAACACTGTATGTATCAGATACTCTCTTGAAGCTTCAGCTGAACCCCTTCCTCTGCACGGAGGATAACATCTGGCTGCAACACGGCCGTGGCACCGAGCCCTGGACACCCTGCTCCAGACGCCGTGCTCCACGCAGTGCAGTACCTTCAGAGGACACGGCATCACCAGGGTTCATAAGCAAAGCAGAAGCTGAAGCTACCCGTAGCTCCGCTCCTCCTTCCAGTGTCCCACTGTGTTTACAGGCAGTTATTGTATTTTTAATTGCTACAGAGAATACAGGCAAACCCACACCAGACTGTTTGCAATGTAACACATAAACCAGGAAGCTTAAATGAAAGCGGCGCTGATTTTTTCACTGGTATTTTTCCTTATTGTTGCTGTTTTTAATGACTATTGGTCACCCAAACACTGCAGATTTGTATTTATTCTTACGACACTCCCAGCGTGAAAGCTGTTCTGCAGTGAGCACACTCCTCTGAGACCTGACCAGCTCTGCAGAGGGATGCAGCAGTGGCTGTACTGGAAACCTGCAGACCATCTTCCTAATCTCAAAATTTCAGGCTCAAAGGTCAAATTCTAGCCAGTGCTTGCACTGGACAGAGTTCAGTCAATCACATTACCCTTCTTAATCCTAAACACGCTTTACTTCAAGTCTTCTTTGACAGCTTGACTGTCATTGTAAAATTTTGGGAACTGCATTCTCTACCGTAATACTGCTTCTATTTTGTGAGATGCCTCCACTCAACACAGAGATTGCCTTGGAGCCTAACCTTTATGACTATGTTTTAAGATAGTGTCCTTTTGATAAAAGCACGCAGTCTCTGGAATAAACAGGTCTTTTGTAAAGTTTCACCATTTTGATCCTGAATGCAGTTTCTTCCTCCTTATTTTCCCTCAGGAGATTTTCTTCTAAATGGACACAAAGCCACTCTAGTCTGAAATATAGCTTGTTATCTTGGGAATAAGAAAAACATATTTCTTAACTCAAAAACATGTCTCTAAATACACGGTTGAGCAGGCTAAAGCTTACTGTTAGTTCTCAGAAGAAAATGTTCTTCTGTTTACAAGAACAAAATTTTATATCTATCTGTGAAGGAATACTGGAATATTTTAGCATCAAGGGACAAGAAGTGTGGGGAGCTTATGAATTTTGCATGACATAAGTGTTGCTATCTGTATGCCTGAGAGGCCACTCGATGATTAAATTGGATATAGTTCTGTTGTGCAACGAAGGATATGGATCCATGTGCTCAATGGTTACAGAACTATAGGGCAAAAGAACAAACAGATGGTAACGTACAGAGTGACTATCAATCTCTCTGCTGCCTCTTAGTCAGCAGCTCAAGAGACAGGGCCAGAGGTGATTTGGGCAGGGTATCCACCTCTACAACACAATATGGGGCCCACCACAAGATTCTTTGGAAGTGGAATGAAACCAGATGCGCTGAAGAGTGAAACCTGGCACAAAACAGAGCACCCAGGCAGAGTAGGAGCTGAGGTGACCTCTTTCCCCTACCTCACATTTACATACCAGGGGGAGACAGCTGGGAGAGATCCTTCCCTGGGTACCAGCCAGCCCTGAGAAGAGAGATATGTAGTATGATAGGTTTCAGATCTTGGAAACATAGGGACATACAGATGTGCCAGATGCTAAAACACATGGAATACTCAAGGTCACTGACTCACATGTCTGTATTTGCTGGAGGAAGGTATAGAACATTCCAGCAGGATCTGAAGTCTCCGAAGAAAATCCTCAGATGCACAGTTGTCTTTGGGTAAGCCTACACTTTTGGAAGAAAAGTATGCCCTGGTTTGAACTGGTTGAAAAAAAGCATCAAAGGAAGAGAAGTGCACTCACTGACCAGCCTGATAGAGGAGAAGAGGTCACTCTTATTTAATCCAAGCACTAACACAAAGCCATGATACGCGGTTTCTGGAGCAAAGAGCTGACAAGACTGCTGAATGGCCTGGCCAAGAGCCTGAAAGTCTGATAGCAAACTCAGCACGTGTGTAGATTGTTTAGTGGTTCACAGTCTGCTTATCTCTGCTACAACTTTTGTTCTTGAGTAAGTCCTAACTAAGCTTCTGAAATCCAGGGTCGCTGGGAAATGCTGCTGCTGTCCCTGAGAAAATGAAATGGCACGTGCTACGCATCCCCACAGCGACCACAGTCAACCCCCTCTCTGGAGTGAGCCATCACTCCCAGAAGGTAATGGGAGGGCTGACCTTTGCAGATGTGCTCCTGAGGAGGCCAAAAAAGGGAGAGGCAGGGAAAGGCAGTCAGGCTGAGGCAGCCTATGCCAAGCCTCTGTGGGACAGAGTTTGTCCATCAGTACTCTTCTGCAACAGGCAGAGAGTCTTGGCGTCCCTTTGCTCCCACCAGGAAAAAGCTCTTCAAAGCCACGCGCAGTTGTGCAGTCAGCATGCTGTTAATGTGCTCAGATGTTCCTGCCTCTCAGCTGAGCAGACTTTCTAGACTCCACACAAAGCACCAATTTGACTTTCTAAATTGCAGTAAACCACCAGATTTGAAATATGCAAATCCAGAGTTATCTTTCCCCTCAACGATACGCTATCAGCAAACACAGTTGGCTATAAAGAAGACAACTCACCACTCCCTTGAGCAAACTGGCTGGATGGATTTAAGTACCACACATATCTCTGAGATTTTTTAACTACTTTATGAGAAGATAATAAGGTAAGCAGAGGAGATGGAATGAAAAGCCTAAAACCAGTAATTGTTCAGCTGTCAGCCTGGGGTCCACCATTACTGACTTCCCCCACAGAAACTTAAATCATTGCTTTTCAGTATCAGATAAAAAACCTCTGGAAATTGTTGCCAGAAGGTATTTTTAGTATCAGAGGGACCAGCCTGAGATCTGCTTGGGCAATTCTTTGTCAAGTGAATCGTCCCAGTAAAACAAATGGGACAATACTCATTAAAAAGTGCTGCATAACCAGAGTTCTCTTCTTAGACTGCTAAAAAGACGTGATTAGCAGCAGAGCATTTCTCTCAGATTTGTTTAGTTTGCTTTACTATCTAGCTTGGTTTCCTGAACAAAGAGTTCTAAATCCATTTTTGAATGGAAATCAACAATTTGAATGGAAATCCCAACAATTTTGCTCATGAGTATTTTGAATGAAATTAAGTAGAAATAGTCATATTACATCAATAGGGCAACATACATGACATAGGATTTATGTGTGAAAATATCTGGAGGATTTGATCGCAAAACAATGGACTGATAGTGTTCAACTGATTGGCCAAAACCCAATACAGTCCTAAAATCCAACTGCCAGAAAATCTTAAGATCTTTTAGAAATATTTAGTTACACCGATGCTCACCACATCGACAGAAAGCTGAATCAAACATTTAATACAATTACAACTTATCTAGATTTGAATTTAGAATACTCCTTGCTTCCTGTCGCCCTCTGTAACCAGCACCTACGGGACCCGGCTGTGACTACAGCGATTCAGTCCCCGCAGACTGGCCCTCAGTGACACACCTCAAGGCCCGACAGGAATGGAGTATTTTGAGAAGGAGCTCAGGGCATACAGCCTTTGCACTTCCCAGAGTTTATGGCAGTGGTTAGTTGTGGCTAGTGGGTTTATGGCAGTGGCTAGTAAACTAGTTGGCTACTAGTTTACAATACAACATTTCTAAGAGATACGCTAATGCTTCGTGAAATGTAAACGTTACTTTTGAGCTATTCCATACTCTAAACCCACAGATACCTTTGCAAAGTGGCAATAATCAGAGGGTTTTACAGGTTTTTCACCAGTAAGTGGATGCCCACACACCTATGAATAAACAAGCAGCAGGGATTGGGTTCAACACCAGCACCAGCTTTGCTGTGAGCCCAGGCAGCAGGGACTGTCCTGCTTCTGCTCCCCGTGATGGGTACCTGTTGCTCCATCTCTTCATGCACATCGCAGAGCACGGCCAGCGGCACAGGCATTCCAGGCAGCACAGAGGGGCTGGCCCTTTCTCTGGGCCAAAGCAAACACTGGGAAGGCCACGCAATAGCAAAACAGCCACCCAAAAAAGCACCTTCCCCAGTAAACATGTTTGGACTCCATCACCCACAACTTAAGCCTCTGAACAGCACCAGCTGTGCAGAGGGAAGGGCTTTATGTACCAAAAAGTGCTAATGAGCTGTTTGGAGTACCAGTTGAATTTTTCATTAGCAATATTTCCATTTGGGAATTCTTTAAGATGGTTCAAAAGTACTCCACTGGCTTTTTATTTCTTGTTCCGTGTTGCACTTAACAAACCGCACCTGTCTTGCAATCCCGACCAGTAGCCCTGATGCCAGCAACGGTACTCTGGCAGCTGAGGTTTTAGGTTCTCAACCTACTTAAAAATAATTCGTTATTAACATTTGGGAAAAAATATCGCAGAGACATTTCCTGGTAGGCTACACGTAAGTGCTGCCACCAACTATGAGCATCACTGAGGCATTTTAGCTACGAGGTAACCGGCCAGTTGCTGGGACTCACATCTCAATGGTTATTTAATTAATGTCTAGAAACAGATAGTTCTGGAAACATTAACAATGTCTGTCACAGAGAGATCAGAACTTCTGAAAGGCATATACCTGTTCCAAAATGGTGTTGATTCTGTCTACTTCACAGTCAATTAAGTATCTTTTTTCTTGCCGCCTGTCCATCTCCTCTATAATTCTTCTGAACTCTTGAACATCCTTTATGCTTCCTACAGACCTGGCTGTCACCTGCCAGTTGTTCTGTACTGCGGCTTCCATAATCGCCTGAAGAATGGAAAATCCTGTAGGGGGAAGAGACAACGCAACCATTTAAAAACAGAATGAAAACAAAAACTATTTGGAATGTTTGACGAAGGGCTCACAAAAACTTGCACAGTCTAAAGGGACACAGAGTAGCTGGCAGCCTGCAAGCGCTCCGTTACTTGAGAAAGCAACAGCGCAGGGACCAGTTTCTTCTTCCCACTACGCCGCTGCCGAAGTCACTGACTTCAGCAGAATCGCTTGGCGGTATATTACTGTGAGGCGTACCAGAATCTGTCCAATCTATCATATTATGATCCTCTCGGGGATGTTTATGGTCCTGCTGGGGTCCGTGCCAGCGGAGAATAGGAGCCCGCAGCCATTACTTGGGCAAAAGTCCATCAGCCTGAAGAGCCGGACAGAAGGGGTAATTTGCCTGCGCAGACTGCAGCAATGGGTCATTAACTGGCCAAGATCCAAGTGCTGCACAAGAATGCCAATTAAGTCACTGTACTGGTTATTGGAGCCACAAACCACAGGAGAATATTTTACTGCTACTCACTTTGATTTAAAAAAAAAAATCTTTTAAAATATGGAGTCTAGCACACTTTCAATGCTTTCGTTAAGGTAACACCAACTCATTTAGCAGCCTCAACAGAGGAGAGAAAAGGCACGGAATGAGCAAAGACTGCAGAGTGGGAAATTATATAAGCAAACAGCATTTAATTTCTTGTGAATAGCCGTGCCTGGGCGGCAGGCAGAACGCAAGTCAAGTTCCTGAGTAAAAAGTGATGGAACTGGGAAGAGTAATCTCCTTCAAGTCACGCTGGCTAGGAGTCATCAGACATTGATCTGCAACCCTTTATTACAGTATGTAGCTGAGAATTTGGTGAATTATCTATTTTGATTCAGGCAATTAAAATTTTTGCATAGTTCTAATTGTTTCAATCTGGGCAGATGCCAAAGACAGAGGTCATCTACTTAAAGCACACACAGTGGTTTCCAGTGAAGTTTCCTTGTACAGAAGCATCTGTGTGAGCAGTGTTTCTGCCCAGACAATTTATTTGCAAAACTGCCAGTCCAATCATTTACTCATACTGTGGATTTCTTATCCACAGCCAGATTTGAGAAGCTCAGAATGTCTTCATTCACATAAACATAAAGGATCAACAATCAATTAACTGTGCTCTGTGATAATGGGTCCCCCACACTTCTGAAACTGCAAGGAGTTTGAGCTACAGAGGAATAACACGTTCACTGCTTCAAATTATACCACAGCTATTCTGACCTCGGGTGTCTTTGTAGGGGCACACCAAAAACAAAGACCTTACGCTGCAGTCGGATCTTCCCCAGCCTGCTGTAAATCCGTAGCGGCTGTCTGAAGCCAGAGGAGCTGCATCATTACCTCATTACAGACACAAACAAGGAAAGAGTGTGATTTTCTAGACTGCAGTTAGATTATTATCATTTACCATGTGATTTCCTTAAGTCTCACTCAAATGCCTTCACCTTCCCCACGCAGCCTCCTCGATTCTTAACGCTTTTCTTTGTATGAGTGCACTTTACTATCCCATGAAAGGTGGTGACAATTAGTACGTACGCTGGTTGGGAATTTTTTCTGGCTTCTTCTTTCCCCTGAGACCATTGAAAGGGAGGCATTTACATATGTACAGTACAATGAACTCAGTCTTCCTTAACATCATATTTTATAAAAATGGCTGTGATGTCTGTGACAGCACTGTGATTCCATTTCATGTAGGAGGGAGATCTAAGCCTAAGATATTTGGTTGGCTGCAAAGAAGGAATTTTGATGTGGGAACATGAATACCACTAATGAGGATTTACAAATGCTCTGTGTACAAAGATATGCTTTTAAAAAATATGATTCCTCTAAGTAACGAATACTTACAACTTTGTTTCATCATTCCTATAATGTCTAAGTATGAACCTTGAAGTGGCTATAAACAACACAATAGTCCATATACCTATTTTTTCACTCCAAATTGAACAAAATGGTTTAATATATTATAAAAAAACCCCATGACATTAAGAAAATCTATAGCTCTATTTTTTGCTAATAACATATACAAAACTTAGGAAGTGTCTCAAAAAAATAAGTGAAAATGAACATGCTGGAGAGCAGATGCCACCGGCTGACTGCCACGCACCCGGTTTCAGTTAACACTGAGTCACAGCTCGCTTTGTCAAACCGTGGATAGCTCAGAAGAAAGCTGGGCAATTTTCCTAACTTTGTGCAATTGCATGTTTGTGTGGGGGTGTGTGTGTGTTTTCGCATGCTCGTGTATTAGTCAGTGGTTACCACTTCAAGAAAGAGAAGAGCAAGGTTACTCTGCAGCCTTTCCCCTTTGCATGAAAATACAATTACAGTAATCTTAGTGTGAAAAGCTTCATCATTTCTGTCTTCTCTGTGTTTCTCCTTGTCACACCAAGCCTTTCCAGTCACAGTCCCCTCTACCCTTGTCAGTTCTTGAAATCCTCCCTACGGTCACCGTCTGTGCCGTGCCAGCTCACCTCTCTTGGGCCCTCTCCCTCTCCCGTCCTCACTTTGAGAAGCACCATTCGCCCTTCCTGCGACGCCTCGTTACATCAGTCCTCTGACGACCTTTGCAAAGCCCATTCCCCTTGCTTTACAAAAGCATGGTCCAAATCTCCTGCTTTCAGGAAGGCAGCACACTTGCATCTTCACTGTTCCCAGTCTCCGATCTCTCTCTCTGCCTCCTGCCTTCAGAGCCACTTACCACACCTTACATCGTTACCCATTACGGGGTATTTCTGTAAACATGTTCCAGGCTCCAGCTGGACCTTACCATTAAGAGAGCTGTTACATAAGCAGTGTGATTGCTTAAATAAAAGGACCATTTTATCTTCAAACGTGAACTTTTATTTCTCCTCAGCATAACAATGCAATCTGTGACAGTTCGAGGGCACTGCCTGGGTGATGAATGGAGAAATTATTTGCCCTCTTTTGTGCATGTCAGTGACCGAACCCGTACACCCAGCTCTTCCATTCCCTGCCCTCCAGTAAACACGCCGTGTGAACGCTTTGCAAGAGGTGCTTGCCCCTGAGCGCCCTGGAGGTGCCGAACCCTCATGGGTGCCTCTCATCTCATTCACCCTAAAGGAAACCAGCCAGCCACAGCAACTCTCTCTGTTTTGCTGTTTTTCTGTGGTCTGCATCAGATCTATCCCAAAAGACTAAAGGACTGATAATTCACCACAGGTCTGTGAAGAAGCCACGCAGGAAAGGCTTCCATCAATACTGATGCTGGTTTATACTACTTCAATAAATAAAGCCAAAAAGTATTAGATAAGACAAGAAAAATTGATATCCTCCTAGACGATTACAGCAACGAGATCATCTCAAAACAGATTCATAATACCATTACTAAAATTCAGAGGTCGTTCATTCTGCAGACCTTAACATAAATACAGACAATAGGAAAAAAATCATTCAGACCTCAATCTGATTTTTCAACTTCTTTTTTCTCAGTCACACCTTGGATGTCAAAAAGCAGCAGGATGGAAGGCAGGCACTTTTCTGGAAGCACTGCTTCTGCGGCTAGATCATCTGATGGCACTACATCCCTCTGCTGCACTACGTTATTAACGTGTTGATATTCCTGATGTACCAGCGTGTCTGGTCACACGACGGCGATGCCCACACTTGCCAGGTCATGTAACAGACCTGTCTTACCTTTCGGTCCCTTTTAGCCGTGTCCTGGGGAGGGGTTGTTCCTGTGATCTTTGAAGGCAGCCCCACAAATCAATCTGACCTGCACCTACCAGAAGCTTAGACAATCCTAGCCTTAATATTCAAATGTGTCATTGTCTGGCTTATTCTTAAAATACTGATTATTTAAAAGAGGTAACCCTCACCTAAATGGTCTGTAAAATAATTGGGCTGGAGGCAACAATTAAAAACTAGAAATCACAAAACTAGAACTAAACAAGTGCCCAGCTTACTACTTCAGGAAGCTGAAGCGAGTATTTTGAGTTTTGCTAACCAAAGGTTGCAAAGAGGGAAAATATTCAATATAAATTTCCCTCAAAGCAGGGAAAATATTATTTGTTGCAATGCTATCTCTGTACTTCAAACAACCCAAACAGAATTACATTCTAGGCAGTCCTCCCTGCTGCTGGACTGAGACACAAATTCACCCAGTATCTTCCCACCTCTGCCAGCGAAGCAAAGCCTGCACCTCAGTCTTTCAGACCATCCCTTTGACACAAGCATCTCTCAACCGACCCTTCTTACACCACTGAAGAAGACGTTTCACTCTTTTGCATCTATGAAAGCTCATGGAACTTTTCCCACTTCAACATAAGGAAAATTCACCTGAGTAGTTTGCTCAGCCAGATGAAATTCCATGTACTACAACATTGAACTTACTTGTTTGAAAACCAGCAATCATTAATGTGTCATGAGTAAGCGACCACACTGGAACATCTGTAGCATCACGCGAACCCTCGCAATTGGCACCAAAGTACTTACTAAAGAAAAAATTACCCGCTTATGCAAATCACTCTTCTCCTGAATGTTCCTGGTAAGATCTTGGGCCTTGGCCTCCTACTAGAAATGAAAGAGCATTCGCTTGCATTCCCTCTTTCTTTTGCCTTGCTGAGTACTAAAGATTTCAGAGGGGTATATTCTCCTGGCATGAAGCATGTTTGTGTCAGCTGAACGAACATCAGCTCTGATCTGAATACTTGTGTTTTGAACTATGTATCTGGGACATGGTAGAAAGAACTAAGATGCTGGCCCGTGAGTGAACTTCAGGGATTTAAGCGTGGAGCTGTGTTTGACAAGGGCACAATGAACTCGACACAAAGGAGCCCATCAAGGCAAGAGCTTCCCCAAGACAAATGCAAATTCTATCATGCCAGCTTACATTTCAAGCGTACCAGAGGTCTGTAAGTTGAGATGCACTTGGATATTCTGTGTGTTTGGCACCGAGCCTAGCACTAATTTAAAAGCAAACAGATCAACATGTTAGGTGTGAGTAAAAACCAACTAGCTGACCTGAAACACTCCCCACCATTGTAAATCCAAACATGTCAGGTAAATATGCTTTGCATAACCAATGCCTGCTTAACAATTTTATAGAAGGTGAAGAAGCAAGGAACAAGCTACTAAATCAGTCACCAGTAAGAGATGCAGCAAATGACTGGTACACTGGAGTGCTCTATCAGTCTAACACATGTAAGTTCAAATTATTCAACAGAAGCAGAATAACTGCATTCCATCCGGTTTCGACCTGATCACTTCTACCTGGTAACCAGCACACAGTGTCACACTACGCTATTCTAGCAGCAAACAACCTTCCAGATCACGTAGCAAACACACTCTAACATTATTTTTCTTTTCTGCTTTTTGTACTCAGTAAACCCCTAGTTTCCCCTGTACATATATTACATTACTGCAACCTGTCATCCATAAACAGAGAGATCTACACAAACCGATACGTCTGCTTGGTTGAGTGAATGTGAATCGCCTGGCTCTAAAGGAGAATTTACAGGAACCATCTGGTCTGCATTTGTCAGGATAGGATAAAGCTAAATACGCACAAATTCAGATCTGCTGATTGTAAGTAAAGGATTTCTTTCTTTTTTTTTTTTTAATGGCTCTTTCTGAATGCATTTCACCTTGATCTGTTCTTTCAGAACAACCTTGCATCTAACTCATCCTTCATTTTACTCAAGTTCTAGGTCAGTGCAACTCCAGTGTTTTTGAAAGAAGCTGTGCCAGTGTAAAACGAGAATAACGTAATAAGGGATCACAGAGTACAATAACCAAGGGCAGACAAAGATGCCGTAAGCAAGGCTGTCACTTCTGTAAGGGGACTTATTCCCATGACTTTTACAATGATGTGGGCAAGTCTCCTGGTGTATGACAGACAGGTATACCTCCGTACAACAATGGGATCCAAAGTTTATCAAAAGAGCTGCGTTCTAGATTTAGCTTTGCTATGCAAATCTTTATTTAAATAATTTCCAAAGAAATAATAATTGAGTGATTATAGCTCCTGGATGCAGATGGGTAACAAAACAAATGAGATGGGAATGCTTTAAAACCAGAGTATGTTCTACTCAAGGTAAATAATTGTGCAGAGAAGGCAGAAGAACTAGCACAGAACATCACAGAAAGGAATCATGTATTTGGAGAAGTGACAGGAGGTGAAGGGTATTGTGTTGTCCAGTGGCCATGGGCTGTAGGGTATTCTCTGTGTACTTATTACTACCAACTCTTGATACTGATGCTATCGGAAAGCTGACGGAGGTTGTAGTGAGGGCATTCTGTCACCAGACGATGTTGAGATCTGGGAGACGTGGACCAAGGAGTAGTCGAGAGCCCTCTCTCAAAGGGAAAACTTTTTAAAACGCAAATGGTAGAACTGTAAAACTACATTACCATTACAAATAATTAACTTCCAAGCTTTAGGACATCTGAATAAAAAAACCAAACAAACTGCTTAAGTAAAGAGATATTTCATCTTTGAAGCTCAACACTGAGTCCAGGGCTTTGTCTGTCCAGTAGAGTCGAAAACCTAAAACTATGCTGTAAGCACAGTACTGTTACACGTACATGGGGTGCAAATCTAGGGAGTTCAATTCCACTGATATTCCTGCCCAACACCAATTGAGCGTCCTCAATTCTCCAGCAAGGACAAGCTCCAAGTGACATCAGTATATTCAAAATAAACCATTTGCTGAGTACAGTCCTGCATCCTTCTGGTACTGGGAAGCCGCCATTATAACCTGAGTACAGTACCACAGCCCTGCCTAGGCGCAGCCTTCTGCGGTGGCTTCCTTCCCTTCTGTTCACCTTTGAGCACTTCTATCCCACGACCACACTGCTCTGCAGCCTCACTTACTGCCTCTGGTACGGAGCAAGCTCCGCTGCTTGCAACAAACCAGCCTTCAGCTGAAAAACCTTTGAATGACATAATCAGAATAGAAGTTTCTTTGGGTAAAAAAGAAGAAACCAAGATACCTAGATATTAGCAACCACTTCCTTCAGACCATCAGAGCTGGCTGTTTTCATTAATCCTGTGTGTGGGTTACCGAAGAAACCAGATGTAGCCACCATGGACAGAAAATTTCTCAGCCATAACCCTTTTGATGTCAGACACCATAAAGTGGACCATAGTGAGCCCTAAGTGAGACGCTTTGGCCTTCATCTGTCCTTAACTTCAGGTACAGCCTGAAGAGGCTGACAGCCTCTTAGGTTCTCTTTCTAGTTGACAGAAAGATGTTGTGCAATTTTTCTGTGTTTGCAACATGTGTGGAAATCAATGGAAGAAAATACATAAAAGAATGAAGTTGTATGAGGCATCATCATGCAGGTATCCCTCGCAAACTTTACCTGCAACTGAAAAACTAAAAGAGAACAAAAATCCCAACGTGTTGACTAGCACTCAACTGACGAGGCTAATTACTGCACGTTAAAAATACATACCTAATTGTGTTTACATATTTATCTCAGCAAAAAGATTCTAATTAGGAATCACAGAGTCGGTAATTATCAAGCTGGAAAAGAAAACGTAACTTGTCTGCAAAATCACTGTGGTACATTCCATGTGAAGCCAGTTCTCAAAGGGAAAGCTGACAAAACCCAAAATCAGAGCAGATGTTGCAAGACATTGAGAACTTAACTCATCTTTTGGTTACAACACTGACTTGGAGGAGATCAATTTGGCCTCTCGTACGACTTGGAGAAAAATAGACAACGAAAGACCACTCGATAAATAATACAACAGTGTGCTGCTTCTCAGTGATGAGCCAAGTTGTTGAACTGTTCCCAAGGCTCGACTGCGGCTGGTCTGAGCCAGGTGGTGCAACAAATGCTGTCTTTATTTCAGAAATAAAAGGTTTGCTCCTACATAATGCTAACTCTGGCCTTCCCACTGGCATTGATACGGCTATACGGATTTCTTTCTTCAATAAACCTGCAAAACTCCTGATACATCTTTGCCTTACTGACACATTTCAGCCCAGGTTCGTTGTTTCAGAAGCACATCACACGTGGGCCTCTATCTCCCAGAGAGCGGCCTACACGTCACACAAAGCAGTGCACTTCACACAAGATGGTTTTACGTCATTCAGCTTTCAGAAAACTCTTACAAAACCATTAATAATGTTAACAACAATGGTAATAATGCTCAAAGTATTGCAAATCAACAGACTTATTGTCAACATTCCCATCTGAAACAGGCAAATAATAAATTTGACATAGAACAAAAAAAAATTCGGCCTATCCCACATGGCGAACTAGTAACAGAGTCAATTTGCAACTCCAGGCTCTCCTGATTCATATCTAGATTTATTTTTATTTCAAGCTGTAATGTAGTTGAACATATACTTTTAAAGATTCCTATACTGCCTACAAACAGGCTAGCTGCTGAAATTACACAGTAACAACATCAGTACGGTGTCTCAGAGCACATTTCCCTGTATCTCGTGCTGATGGAAAGTGTTATTTATTATTTCACGTAAAGTTGCACAATCGTGACATGATTACAAACAGAGCTAAAAAGGAAAGTATTGTGTGGAATCATCTTCTGAGAAAGGAAATAAAAATGAATTATTTTTTAAGCTTAAATAAATTTTTTAGCCAAAAGAGAATATTAGCGCATTTAATCTTTTATAGGTAATAAATGTTTTGGAAAAAGGAAACTTATCCACTTATCAACAACAGAGGATTTTGAAAATAGCTATAACCTGGCCTGACGTATCACTGAATTCATCTAAAGGGCTAAGAACGTAATTTCAATGTATGCTGCAAACTTAAAGTTATCGACAGCAGAAGTTAATTCTTTGCCATGGTATGTCTAGGGTTTTCAGCAGGAGAAAGCAAGAGCACTGCTGACTGCCTTCTCTTAAAAACACACCTGGAACTGCTGAGTCTGAAAAATGATAAACATTATTCCTTTGAAGAAACAATCGCAGGAGATTATGGTAATCAGACTATGAACCGAAATATATATTCATCACAAAAAACCCTGGATTCACCTCAGATGGATGTCTTGGAAAGAAATTATGCTAGTTGAATTGTCCTCAGACATAGTAAAATTATTCTTTCTATCTGACCTTCAGTCAATCATGTTAGAAGAATATTTATTCCTCTCCCTAACCTTTATCTACACTTTCTGTTTCTCAGACTACCTGAGCAAACAAATATTTTGCCTCCGAGAATTTCATTAACAGATGCTATCAGCCTTTCAAAGTCTCTCCTCATCAACATCTCACCCTTTGGTATCCAGCATTTTAATTGCCCTTGCAGCTGGAATGTGTCTCATGTCTCAACCCGTAAGCTAATTTCCTTTTATTTATTCTGACACTAAAAAAAAAAAAATAGCAATCAAAGGGTGAGTACCGATTTAAAAAATATTCTGAAATTTAAATGAGTTTTTTATGATAATATAAATGGTAATTTATGGATCCATACTCACAGTCTGCATGTGTGTTTCTTTTCAGTCACTCAGTTAGCTATTTCTGCCTTTTTTTTTGCCATTGGCTAGTACCAAGGAGCTTTTATTACCTGTATTTTTTCAGTACGAGCACTTCTCTTCATAACTATGATGTATTCATTAATTACAAGGCCTCCTATTAAACCAAACCAGGTCCGTATACCTCCTAGACTACTTGGCAACACAGATTAGGTCTGAACTGGGCTTGAACAATTTACAAAGTCAGCAGACAACTAGCATGACATCAGTAGACCACATCTGACCCAGTATAAAGCTTGAGGGTAACAAGTTACCTTTCAAAACATTTTGCACAGATAAGGTGGCAGGATTGGGATGTACTGGTCCAGTGCTCTGCATCAGTGACCCAATATCATTACTTCTTGCAGCATTATGTTCTGCGTATCAAAAATACCTGGTTTATTCTGCAGGGTGGTGACACACAACGGGCTCGTGTAACCTACAGAGTAGAGACTACCCACTGCCACTCTGGAAACTCCTGGGTCTTCATCTGCTATTGAAGAAAGAGACTAAAGGGGAAACACCACCTTGCTTTTATTACTCAGCCTTATAATCCTATCTGAATATTAATGGTCTCTTGCATTGTACCAAAAATTATTATGAATTTTAGCATTATCTATCCCTTCTCTGCCAACACCCAGAGTATGTTTTGGATGTTGCTTTGTATTTTGCAATTTCTAAATACAGGGGTTGGAGTCAGTAACCTTTGATGGGTGAAAAACCCCCAGATTTAAGCATCTGTGGTCAGTTACTGAATATGCTACTCCTGATTTAGCTCAGAAAGGCAGCTGATATGAAATACTAGGCTAGATTATATAAGAATATGCAAACATTTCAGCATAAATATTTGCTAAGTAGAGACAGGAATGTGATTTAAAAGTTTAGCTGCAGCTTCATCTCCCCAAGTTTTGATGTATTCAACTAGGGAAGGGAGGAGAGGGAGAGTGTTCTTGGAGTTGGCTCCACACACCAGCAAGGGTTGGGCTTCCGATTCAGATTTTTCTACAGCATCTGGGTTAGTTTGTGACTACAGCACTCCCCCTTCCAAGACATTCTTCCCATGGATTGGGATTTTCTTTTTCCTCCCCATGATGCCATCCCCCATCTCATTCATTTTTATGCTCCACAAATGGAATTTGCACAGAAAGGTATGACACAACTTTGATCTATTAAAAAAAAAAGGTAACAATTACCTAGGCATGGGCAGACTTTTCCTAATTTACTGCTCTGACAATTGATGTTTTGAAAATGCCAGTATGAAGGACTTCACAGAGAAACTGGACTTGGGAAATAACCTATGTGACTTCAAAGGCAACTTCAGCAGAGGCTCAACCTTACTGTACTTGATCTCCTTGGGCAAAACTGGTCCTGCATATAAAGGACCTGCTGATAGACAAGCACATACCCTCAAAATTTGTCCCAAATTTGGCATAATGGAAGTGTACACTGCTGGATCACCATGAACACAGAACAGTATCAATAAAAGGTTCCGCACCCTTCAAGAACGCTTCTCACAACGCGACCGCGTGTGTGTTGAAACCCTAAACACCTCTGCACGACCCATCCCGTGTGCCTTTGGAAATCACTTACAAAAATAGGGTATGTGCTTCTCAGAATATGTACTCTGTGCCCTGCTTAAAAAGTGGCACAGAATTCTCTACAGAATACGTTGTTAATTAGTTGTTCCATTGCCATGTGTCCAAAAGGTGCACGGATAAGGACTGCCTGACTAAACGGGATGTACACGCAGCTGAGACAATCAAATATTCGCTTGAAGAAGAAAAGGGAGACAGAAAATCCCCCTCTAAGGCTGCAGGATGCTAGAGTATCTATAACAAAAGGAAGGGGTTGCATGTAAACTGCAAACTCCCTCTTTTCATCGTTTCAACCTAAATTGTTCTTAATGTTTTTCTCAGAGCTGTTTTGTAAAATTAGGAAGCTGCAACAAACACATCATTGAGACCAGTCAGCCTCAGTACTCCAATTATGTTGGGCTTTGCACCCAATTACGCTGCCAAGTGTTTACTATTATTTAAAATGTGTATATGCTATTTGACTATTCCATCCAATATTCAGTGAAACAAAAGAACTCTTCTGTTCCATTGTTTTGATATTACACTGATGCACGACTACTCTTCCATGAGCACGAAGCCTCACCAATCTGATTGCATGGTTAGCAAACGACAATGATAAAATATGCAAAAAGTTTAATCTGAGGAGAAAATATACAGTGAATAGCACTCACAGCCAGAAGCATAAGCACTGATAGTTCTGATCTCTCAGTTTACCATTACTGCCGTCACTCAGGGAGAGAAAGATTCCACAGAACAAGGGAGATCCCTGGTCTATGGAGTGGAAAGGTTGTCAGTATTCCATGCAAACCAACACTTCAAACCAAAAAGTCCTCATTCCACCACTGCCCTCCTGCAGGAAGGTGATATTTGTTGCTCAGTTTTATTTTTCCCCCAAGTAAACTAAATAAGATTTCTCTATTTTAACACTATTTTAACACTTTCTGCCACTGTAATTATTGCTGTGCAGGTATGAAAAGCAAGGCAAAACCAGGTCGGCTGCGCCTGTGAGCAACTGGAGTTGACTTCAAGAAAAAATTTCCATCTCACCTTACTAATTATTAATGTACAGATGTTCTAGGCTCAAAATATAATGCCTGTGCTTACTCCAGGGAGCTGGTCCTCTCTGATTGTGCTCAATACTAACTAACCTTCCCCCCACAGTGAAATATCAAGCCAACATCTTTCTTTTAACAGTGAAAAGTTCTGTTATTGTTGTTTCTGCAAAAAAAAAAAGCAAACATTTAAAAATCATATTCTTTAAAGAGTGGATTACTATGACTGTATCTACCACAGCGTATCAAGAGGTCAAGAATCCCATTCTAACTGTACTGCTACACTTAACGGCTCTCAGTGAGGCCTCAGCTCTCAATGCCAGATTTTCTTGCTCACTGCTTGGAGCATGTCCCATCACTTCATTGATTTTTGGTCTTTTATTTTCCTTTTTTTTTTTTTTTATGCAGCAAAAGCTCTTTCCCTGTTTTAAAAGGTCCACAAAGTGCATCTCTGTCCTCATTCTTTGGACAGCCCTTTCGTCTCTGCCTGCAACAAAAGTCTTCATTCCTATCTTTCAGTACTGTTGTCTCCCCTGCTACACTTCATGACTTCTGTTCATTTACTTCCCCCATTGTGATCCGTATCACTACGGACGATGTGTAACTGAGGGAGGATTAAAAATAAGAGCATGCTGAACGACACGGGGCTGACACCACGGCCCTGCTACTGTGCAGTCTCGTCTGTACCTCCGCTGAGGACAGGTTGCACTGGTGGTTCAGGTACTCTGGGACAAACCATTCCAGACCTGCAGCCTAACTTCAGCACACTCCCAAATATCCTCTGTACTCAGGACTCTGGAGAGGAGTGGATTTATGCCATTATCTACCCTGAACAGCATAAGAGAAACAACTTGACTTTCCAGTTCCTCAGCCTTCCACATAACACCAACACTTCATTCCCACATACAGAGATATTTTAATCTCCCTCTTACATCCTGGAATTATAATAACTTGGGAGTGAAGCAGGGAGAGCACTAAATTCATAGAATTATAGAATGGTTTGGGTTGGAAGGGACCTTCAAAGCCCATCTAGTCCAACCCCCCTGCAAGCAGCAGGGACATCTCCAACCAGATCAGGTTGCTCAGAGCCTCATCCAACCTGGCCTGGAATGTTTCCAGGGATGGGGCATCCACCACCTCTCTGGGCAACCTGGGACAGTGGGCCACCACTCTCATTGTAAAAAACTTCTTCCTTATGTCCAGCCTGAATCTGCCTCCCTCTATTTTGAAACCACTACCCCTTGTCCTGTCACAACAGGCCCTGCTGAACAGCCTCTCCCCATCTTTCCTTTAGGCCCCCTTTAGGTACTGGAAGGCCACTCTAAGGTCTCCCCGGAGCCTCCTCTTCTCCAGGCTGAACAGCCCCAACTCTCCCAGCGTGTCCTCACAGGAGAGGTGCTCCAGCCCTCTGATCATAGCGGTGTATGTTCTAAAGCAGCTCTTTTCCATGCCCTGCAGAGTTCTAAAACACTGGAAATCAACTTTAGCCTAAATCTGCTTCAGCTAAAGCCGTGTGGAATTTTTGTGGGAATTCAGAGACCACTTGTGACCATGCCAGCCATATTCCTGAAGTGATTAGTATGTGCTATTCCTAAAAGAGTTCACAAAAAGACTGAGTTTAGATCTAAGCACACAAACCTGAATGACAGGAAGGACCCTGTGCCATTCAGAGCTTAAAAGCCAACAATCTGCAATATTTTTCATATTAATTCTTCGTCTCAGAGATCAGGTCATGGCCACAGAGCCCGTCAACAGCTATAAGAAGTCTTATTTACAGTCTAGACCTGCAAATACTTCTTTTGAAGCAAAGTAATCATAAAATAATTCACCCAATCCCAATTACTGAATGCTTCTCCAACACCACTGAGTTCCAGGGAGCTTTGCCATTCACTGTGGAGGGAACAGCATCAGGTGCTATCTCGAACTGCTTACATGGTTAAACACACATCAGCAAGATGACTCTGGGATTTTGTACTGCATGCACCATAGGTTTTCCACCGTGCTGGTGGCTTAATATTTCTGATTGAACACAATAATACGCCTCATCTCTTGAACACAACAATATGCCTCATTAACTTGTACTGGCCAACTGCAGTAAATTATTAAAGACAAAGCAAAACGATATTTTGCTATACCTTAAAAAATTAGAAATAATGTCTCTTCAGCTCTATTTGTCAGCTTTACATACTGCAATTTATCTTTCGTAGTTTCCTTCTGATGGATGTTTTCAACCACCAGGACTCTAATTCTTACCAGTAGCGCTCACCAAAGTGGAAACTCATGTTTGTTGACAAGAAATTAGTATGTAGCTCTCACAGCATATCAGGAGTAACTTAGATCTTCCAAAAGATCTGGTTTTACAATGGTCAAAGAAGAGAGAAAGGGTAAATTTGAATCCAAAGTATAATCTTCTAGGAAGTCACAGACATGAATTCATGGCCAACAGACACGAGATTCAAGCAGTATGGAGAAGTCTAATACTCTAGACGTACCTCCCATTGACTTCTCTAGGAATTTTGCATGGACCTGAACATCTGGTGTGGCACAGGAAAGCTCTTCCTTGCTATCCAACATTTGTATTTTCTGGCTTGATTTTTCTCTCCAATAAACATTCATTATTGACAATGTGCGAAAGGTTTCACTCCCTACTGAAGCTTCAGCTCCTGTACCCTTCATACGGCTCCTCAGAGCAACATCATTGAGCATGATCTTCAAGCACACATCGGATCCACCTTAACGCAGTTTTTCTGTACTTCTGGATATACAGAATGCATCCCTCTACATCGTACAGTAAATAAAACTGCAGCAGCTGTATCTGACATACACATACTGACCTCAGTGATGTGTTGCTAAAAGGCTATTTCAAAAATTCTTTCTCTCAAAAGTCACATGGATAATACACTTCATTTCTTTGGAAAGAATCCCAAGGAAAAAAAAAGGAGAGATCTTAAAAGACAAAATATTGCTACGGTGCCCTTGCTCTTTTGTTTTGGCCAGAAGCCGTGTAATTCTTTTCTGGCTGGCTTGTTCTGCCACAAAGAGAATGACCTTTATTGAATGGTCAGCTAATGCGATGGTTTTAACAGAGCTACTGTTGCCGTGAAACTGATGTACCATGATTGTACCCTCACCCACAGAAGGTAGAGGCTCCACTGGGCACTGTCAAAGCAACTTGGTAGCTGAAGGCAACAATCCAGCTAGGGAAACGAGCACAGTTCATGAATAAAGCCACTTCCAGGCACGATTAGCAAACAAGACCCCAATGTATAAAGGCTTGCCTTTTAAACTACACATTTCTATTAACTGCAGAAGAAAAAGGTTGGAAATACCTTGCAAAAGGAAAAAAAAAAGACCAGAGGTCTGGAAGGGGCCACTTCTCCTTGTAAAAGTGGCAGAGCTGGTTGCTAGAATACGCCAGTGTGCGGTGGTCCTTCACGATCAGGGCCACAGGTGATGGAAGAAAGACCAACTTCTCCATCCTCCACAAGGAGTACAAAAAAGCTTGCTTACCTGGCAGGGTAGTTGTTTGTTACTTAGCTTAATGAATTTTGGAGCCTTTATCCTGTTGTTTAGGATTTTTGCTTTGAAAACTGAATAGGACAAAGGAAAAGCTCCTGTCAGCTTTAATGGGATTTTTATCATGGTATTTCTAAGGACTAGTGTGAGAATGAACAATAGATGCCACCAGGGCTAAGAGATAAGACAGTCTCAACATTAGATTTTTGTCTAGGTTCATCTACTCCATCTGCAAAAACACTCTCACCACTAGAAGACGCAACTATGTGCCATGGCTTCATCTGACTCCTGTGGTGCCACAGCACTATTAATCTTCTGTATGAGTTGAGACAAAATAACACGGATTAGGCTGACTGACTGGGAAGCACCATGCAAGAATGATGACAGCATGCAAACCTGACTGCTTCTTGTCTGATGGTTCTTGCGTCTGGGTAGAACCTACGCTCATAGCCTCTGCTCTTCAGAGGCTCCTTGCAATCAGCGCGCTGCAGGCCTCTGTTTCTGAAAACCATTCCTAACGTAAATACAAACCAACACCTGGGGCAACGGGAAAGCATCACATCAGTAAAACAATATGTTACTATTCACTTTGCTAACTTGTTGTGTAAGTGAACAACGTTTAAGACGTCTACAAAGATAAAGCATGATCAACACTATACAACGGCACGCAGAAGTCATGGGGACCAGACTACAGAGCAGAAAATAAAACAAACATGGCAAAGTTTGCTCTGCACCTGAACAATTTTAATTAAAATCTCTAATATTTGTCTTAGCAAAATGTGTTAATGATAATTTTATGCTTTTTATTTAGGATATGTTTATAAAATATCTAGAAATGATCAGTGAATGTCAAATAATTTTGTATAATGCAGAAGGGCAATAATTCTGTAAACTAATGATTTAAAAATCATTGCTAAATATCTGTTTTGTTTTTGACCAAATTTAACACAGGAACATATTTATAATACGTTTACAGTGTCTTAACTGTGATTTATTATTTTTTAAATAGCTATTAATAAAATAAATTAAGTGTGGATGATAACAATTGAAAGCAGGTAGGCAAATAATTCTAGTCTCAGTAAAATTATATCCTTGTACAGAATAATACAATATAATATTTAATAGAGACGTGGAAATCGCAAAAATAATGTCCTGATACATTTCTTTTTGGCAAAAAGCAGCATGTTTATTGCTGCTTGGTTTTCTTCTGTAAAGTGTGGCTACTGCCTACTCTCAATTAAATTAAAAATGTTCTTTGACACCCTGCATGAGTCGCATATGGGCATATCGCTTCACTTGCTGTTTAGGGAAGCGTCCCCTTGGCAATTCCAGCTCTATTAATTCTGGCGAATTTTATTCAATTATCAGTACATTTGCTGGAAGAATAGAGCTTTAGGAGGGGAGGGGACCACAGCTACAAGTTAATTTAGGCCAAGTTGAATTTACAACTCTAGTTGAAAAAAATTAAGGAAAATATTTTTCAGAATGGAAGTTATTGACTTTCCCTTTCAAAATCTCAACAAAGAAACTTTAGTCTAAACTTCAAAGTTTAGTCTTAAAATAACACAGACCAGACTTTTTTTCAGACAAACTAATGTTTTTCAGTTTGGTCCAAAGTGAATTTTCTGATTTCTGTTTCACTCAACATTTCCCACTCCTTCTCAGGTTCCACTTGACTTTAACTTGAACAAAGTTTTCTTTCTAAGCTTTAATTCTGTCAGGCAGGAGAGAAAATATAAATTTGTTACCTATGTTGAAGAACCTAGTGCTACATTATCACAGACTAAAGCAGAAAGCCCTGGAAAGGAAATGAGAAGACTCTGAATAGTAACTTGAGAAGGTGGCACTGCACTGAGGATTATTCTGTAAAGGACAGTCATTAAAAAAGACTAAAACTAGGGAAACACAACCGCTTTCAGCTTTTCTTTAACAAATACGTCCCTAAAAAACCCTGAAGGATCACACAGAGATCATCAGAACACCTTTTTTATTAGTTTACAGCAAACTAGTTTCCTTTGTGACACAGGGATTTCTGTTTTTATTGCCTCTAGACTCTGGTCTCTGTATGACAACTGAGGCCGCTATTCTTCATACCGTAACTCATATAAATATACCTCGAATAACAAAACTGACGCTAATTCTCAATTTTCTAGCAAAATGTCTGCTGAAGACTCTCTGTTTCCCTTCATTCTAGTGTAATAATCAGCAATTATTTGTTTAAAGTAGTTCTTGAGAACGCCCATTCTGGTAGATGCTGTAGAAACCAAAACATATTCCCTCCCCACCATCAGCAATGACAGCAGGTTAAATACAACAATTAAGTGGTTTTCTACCACCTGATCTCAAGAGTGGTATCAAACATGACAATCAAAATATTACAAAGTGGCCCATGACAAAACTTATTATTGATACAAGGAACTCATTGTTCTTAAGCAAACATTTTAAGTAGTATCCATTATTCATGTGAAGTCCTAAAAATTACCTATCTGGGATTTGGAAAAAAAGGAACACATTTGAATATCAAAATAAAGCAGAATTTTTCATCTGCTTTTATAATAATGACTTTCTCCAAGCTTTTATCTCTGTGTTACAATTTTGTTGTTTCAAATGGACCTGCCAAGAAATTATTTTTAAATACATAAGGTCAAATCTTCACCTGTGTAAATCTGCATCGCTTCACTTCAAAGAAATGCAATGAAAGGCTTTTGCTGGGCTCTGAGGCATATTCTGATTTTTACACAACTAAACCAACTCGGTTACATTTAGCAGCAGTCTGAATCCCCTGCAGTAAAAGTTTTAATGTTAAAAACACTTTGACAAAATCCAGCTTTATAGTTAGGAGGTCACTAAAGTCACAAAAACACTATCTGCAGAAAAACATAAATGAATATCCCATAAACCAAGACCGTATCTCTGCAAAATGAATAGCACTTAAAACTTAAGAACAAATAACACCATTGCTCTCATTATCTTTTTATCAGGAATTTTCACAGGAGACCCAATAAAGTGTTATGAGGACGCAGCTGGCATCTAAAATTCACCGTAAGGCAGACGATGATGCCTTTATATTGCCTACTGTGGCCAGTTTTTTGAGAAGGTCAATCAAGAGATTACTTAAACTAAATCTAAATTGTAATGGTCTACAGCTGCTTGCACTTAGTGTGTTTGGCTTCATATATATTATTAATGAAAATTCAGTGTAATTCTACACACTTCAAACTTTTGAAGCTGCTGTTCTTATTTGTGCTTCCAGATGTGCAGTTTCATAAGAATTGTTAAAACTAATGGAAATGACTGCTATATAAAGGGGAATTCATAATCAATCAGCCAAGCTGAATACTCCTGTGTAAGGAAATGGTGCTTTAACGCATAAATATTATTGCATGGTTCATGTCAAAAGGGAAGCATCGTTTGGATGCTGCATGCAGCTAGACCTTTCTCTGATTTGTAGCATAAGGAAAACGCGCAAACCAAAATGGTCATTATTCAAATGTATGCCGCTCACATCCATTTTGTTCTTTCTTTGAGAAGGGTAGCAAAATGGTTCCAGAGAGGACAACTACAACAATAACCACACTAATACCACGTACACGCATCATCTAAAGCCACAATTTTCACTTTCATCAAAAACCAGACAAATAAGCAAGGAAACAAGCCTGAAAAATCCTTCAGGGCACCCAAATTCATGTTAAAATGTGGAAAATAATGAACCTTTTAATATTGCCAGGTTTTTTTTCTTGCTGAAACGAGACGAGTGCCACACTGTGACAATTGTCCCAAATGTTTGGGTTCAAACTGTCTCCATGACGTGGATTAGCTCTAAAACCTACACATGCCCTGATGTAACCGAGGCAGTTACTTCGGAAGGCTTTTTTTAAAATAGCATTGCATGAAACTCAAACTGTCAGTGCATAAATCACCGCTGCCCTGAGGCTGCAATAACTTATGCATCCTTGTATTCACCCCCTCGTACACCTCCCCCTCCAAAGAGAAGCTCCGACCTCCCCTCCCGCCCCCACCTCTGTGTGGCATTCGTTACAACCTCATTAAAAATACGTAGGCTTGCCCATTACGGGCGTAGGTGAGAGAGGGAGAAAACTCCATAACAAATGACAGAAAAAAAAAACAAACAGGAGGGTTTGGGGTTTTATTTGCAAGAAATCTCTGCAAAAAAAAATGTTATTGCAATAATTACGTGTTCGTGTAATTCATTATTATTTGTCTACAGCCAGGCATAATTTGATTTTATTCCTTTAATAAAAACTTGATCTAATTTGAGGTTATTGTTGCCAGTTCATGGACAAAACCAACTGATCGATAACGCGAGTACTACTGAGCAATAGGCAATTCTATCTACAGAGCAATGACTGACACCGGCGTAGTCAGCTGAGCCAAATCATGTCAGATGACTGGCTGCTTTATTTTTAATTTCCCTCTTTCCCTCTTTTTTGTCCTTTTTTTTTTTCCCTTAAAGAATAAAGCCTGATCTTGCTAATAAAAGACGTGCTAAACTACACAAACTGAAGACTAATATTTGCTCCTAAAATCATAATTTCCTCCTTTTTAAGTAGGGAAAAAAAGCCAGTAAGAAAGAAGATTGCAGCAAATAGCACTCTGATCTAGAAACACATTTACAATATCTTTAGTCTTAGGAGCAGATCATGACACAATCCAGTCTAGACTACGATGGTGTTATGTGTATATAATTCTGGCAAAATAATTAAACTGCACTGAGAGGATTTTTTACTGCAGTTCTGACTTAAACCAATCAAATTAAATTCTTCATGAATTAACGCCCATAGATTGAGGTCAATGTAGTATATGACTTTGATATCTCATAAAGATGAGTGACAATTATGGATTCTTTCATCTATTTTAGCTGCCTCAGCAGGGCATAATGGCAACTGAAAATTATGTCCAACAGAGGAAATATATTGTTTATATCATAACTTTATCCAACATTTTAGTTCATTTCATGTATTCCCCCATTACAACCACCCATACTTGGGTCTCAACTACACCACTCATACTGAACTGAAGGCACTCAATACATGCTTTCCCATGTTAATTCTGAGACTATATTATTTTTATATCACCGAGGGGATCACAGTATAAATTTACAAGGCTATACATAGCCTTTGCTACAAAAATGACAATTTTATGCCCTTAGAGTGATCAGCATGAAACACCTTGCTAAAAAAACCACCTGAAAGTGTCTGCATTATTTGCCGTACTTATCTGATGGCTTCAGAGTGTTTAAAATATTCTAAAGTACCCTGAGAAAATCTTTAATGACCGCTGTCATGCATTTTCTTTGGAAAAGTCTTCTTAACTCTGACTCTGAGATCCAGACAGCCTAAGAACAGCTCAGAGCCATTGGCTTTGAGGCCGCTTTGTCCATCACGCCACAGGAGAACACGAAAGGAGCAAAAAGGCTTTTAGGTGAACAGCAGCCATTTCATTAGGCTAAACTAGAATAGCCAGG
Source organism: Chlamydotis macqueenii (assembly GCF_036417535.1). Classification (NCBI taxonomy): domain Eukaryota; kingdom Metazoa; phylum Chordata; class Aves; order Otidiformes; family Otididae; genus Chlamydotis; species Chlamydotis macqueenii. Next base: position 6,241,173 of record NC_141566.1, read on the forward strand.
AGAGGCTTTTACTTTAGAAAGTGGAAGGGAGCCTCAGTGAAATGCTCACCACACATAATTGCTGATTAAAAAACTGCCACGACCGAGCAAAGCAATTTGGATCTGTCTTTGGCCTTGGGTAGAACGGTTCAATGCAGCGTATGGAGTGGCTGCACTCCTTTATAAAGCCATTCTCAAGTACAGTTGGGCAGATGATCAAAATCTGAGTTATTAAAAATTAATTACCACTCTCCAGAACACGAAGAGAGTGTGGAGAAATAACTCATAACTTCGTAAGCAGCAGAAGAAATGCCGTAAAGGCATTAGTACTCTATGCAAAGAACAGTAGTCCTCTCATACGTGGCATGTGCACAGCCCTGGCAATTCACTGCATGTTATTTTTATCAACATTGACAAAAATATCCCCAAAGCAACAACACCTCAGGAGCTCCTAAGAAACCTTAACAACCATTGCTTGGTATCTGTTAACCTTTCCAGACTGATGCTGTTTCATCATGCCAGCACGGAACGGCAACGCTCACAGCTCACCAAGCATTCACAGCTCAGGCACCGATCACTGACTTGTGTTTCCAGTAGTCACAATTCCGGCTTATGAAATTCTTGCAGTTTCAGCTACGATGCATTAGCTCACACTGCTCACTAAACTACTACGACCTCGGCAAAAGCTCCTCACCTTGGACTCCAGCCCATTCACCTGGAGGGAGCACAGATGTACGTACCGTGCAAATCCAGACTCCACAGGACGCCTGCTTCGCAGAGTGGTGCCTGAAGAATCTGGCCCTAAAAACTAAGAAAGGAGAAACACTCCAGCAATAAAGGGGATACATTGCTGTTGTAAGAGATGACCACTCTGTGCTTAATCACTTCAACAAACTGAAGAGGAGAGCTGATTAAACACTACTACGCTGTGCAAATCGTTGGCTGGTGATGTGCTTCAAGTCAGGAACACTTCTACGTGCAAAGCAACAGGTTCCAACAAAATGAGCTCAGGATCAGGAGGAATAAAACTTTAGATCATCTTTCTTTCCCGTTGACTCTTTGTATTACATATCAAAGCAAAAGAGGTGGCCATGAAAAGTTATGCATCCAGAGCTGACGACATGAATAATTACTGTTACCAAGTATAAAATTCACATCAGGAACTTTTCACTTTTTTCCTTAATACTTAATCACTTTATGGAGGTATTTGTCATTCCACTGTACTACAGCAGTACACTGTTTTATATACCTTCTGAAACGCACGCTCACAGTGCTGTCCCACTGTGAATTGCAAGAAAGTAAGTTAAAAAAAAAAAAAGAAAAAGGTGTGATTTCTCATGAGAAACCAGAGAAAAATCTATCTCCGCAAGAGAAAAATCCTTTAAAAACTCCTTAACCTAAATACAATAGGAGGTCATTTTACCTGCCAGCTGAGTGGGTTTGTCATAAATGCATTCACATTTATTTTTCTTCTACAAAGCATTCAAGTCATCTTTATGCTTACTGAGACAGCTGATATTTTCTGGGAAGAGAAAGGCATGTGGTCAAACTAGTTTGGTAAATTCTCTGAAGCCTGAAAGAAGAAATTGCAGCTAAAAGGGCCAAGCATCACAGACTAAGGAAGGTACTGAAGCTATAAGCAATGGATTCCTTCATATAAACTCTACGAAAAACACCATTTAATTAACTATCTCAAATGTGTAATCCATTACAAGTTTCTTCAAAGGCTCAAGTTTTTTTTCCAGGTGAGAAGGGAAATTTACGGCAAAATCTAAGTGTGCAATTATTGTGTAGAAATACAAAAAACTGGTTTTCATTAGTAACCAGAGCCACTCACTTCCAGTATGACATTCTGCACGTCTCTTATGTCAAAGCTCACTGTGCTTTCAACTTAACAAAGGTATTTCTGTATACGTAAGTAGAAGATGATCAGGTTGTTAAACTGCTGACCAGTACATCAAATCTTCCATCTAAAACAAAGGATTGAAAACCCTTACGTGCCCCATACAGATACTGTTGATCTTCATCCATTGTTGTTTGAGATCATCGCATGAAAATTACTTCAAAAGCACAAAGCCTTTAACAAGCTACATGCTTACACACCATTTGCCTAGCGTGCCATATAGTCCTGTATCAAGAAATTCACACTGCCTACGAAGCTTTGCTTTTGGTAGTGAGAAAGAACATTTCACTGCTTAGCTGAGAACCTGCTTTGGAGTATCTGAGGCTGCTCTATGAAAGGAGAAGCTTTGATTTACTAGCCTGTTGAGATACTCCATTTTACTCATCTATTCCTCAAGCACTGGAGAAATGTTCTTAGTGTTTGGCATTTTTTACCACTTGCAGCTATTACAGTGGTTCCATTAAGCCACAACAGCCTGTGCTCATTCCACTGAAGTTCTTCACCTGGTGAATGGTTCATTTGCCTGGGCTGAAGATCTTCTCACTATCGCATCATGCTCACAAGAGCATGAGGTCTCTTGCAGCGTATGTAGGGAATCTGTCCCCCTCATTGTGAATAAGAAACAACCATTGTTCCACAAAACCACAAAATACCACGGGCCACCAGTAACAGCTGTCACTCAGGTTAAGAATGAACTATTTCTAGGTGAAGAAAGGCGCACAGGAAGAGTAAACATACAGTCAAGATCCAGCAAAGGGTGATAAAATTTGCAAACTTGTAAGAATACTAACATGCTAAATACTGTCATCTTAACCACACTAAGGTATAAGATGTCAGAATGCTCTTCCTTTGGAAACACGTGATAACCAGAACATGCTACTCCACTGAAATACATGGTGAAGTTCACATACTAACACGATGTTACACAATCTGAAAATTGCTTGATCTTGATTACATTACTAAATAGTGCTGCTCTCTTCAGTCCCACTCAAAGTACCAATGCCCTCACACAGACTTTAAGTCAGCAAGACAGTTCCCTTCCACGAACAGAACCAGCACAACTCCCCACGTGAAGCCAGCCTGCCTTGCTCTGAGCACCCAGATGCCAAAGACACCAAAGGCTTCCAGTCTTTAAAGCTATGCTGCATATACAGATGCAAAATAATAAACTCAAATAAAGTAACTTTAAGTAAACTAGATCTGTTGGGTGAGATGGGTTAAAAAAATAAGTCTGATAAAAATTTACTTACAGTCCTTTGCACATAGGTATTCTTTTCTTCAGCTGCCTTTTCTAGTCCAAAAATTCTCATCTCCTCCCCAAGATCAACAGATTCCACATCATCTCCTCTGGTTCCAAAGGAAGCCTTTCCATCACCTCTAAGGCTTGGCTTTGTGTCAAGTCCTTGCCCTTGTCTCAGAGCAAAAGGGTCAACAACCCCTCTCATGTATCTCCTCTGCCCTCCCCCCTCCACCTGCACTTGGAAACCATCCTAAATTCTAGCTTTGTTGCAAGAAATCTGGAAATGTGAGATTCTGACCATTTAGGCCTTGTACACACATAAAATCAACTGAGAAGAAAAGCTTCTGCCACTTAAATTACTTGTGCATACAATTTAAAAAAATACTGTTACAGCTATAGCAAAGGTTGATAAAACATGCATATTTATGAAAAGTTAAATATTTAAATGCATGCTTTTACACAAGTCAGTTTATAAATACAAGCATTTGCAGACTTCATCTCTAAGGCACGGGTGAGTGGCAATGCTGCTGGTTCTGTTTGCTACCTAAGATACTCACGGCCTCAGCTCATGTTCCTGAGAGCTCCAGCTGCTTTTGGTAGGACCACGAGGCTCGCACACATCCTGCTTTAGGCCTCCAGAAATTATTTATCCAGGACCTTCCCGTCCGTACTCTGTACCCTGAATGCTCTGACTCAGTTTTACAGCTGATTTCACACAAAGCGAGGTCAGATTCTGACACTCTCTCAGCCACAACCGGATTCACGCTCAGTGTGAGTGGGGCTACCGTAACATCCCATCCTACACCCACATCATCATTGGTGGAGTGAAGAATAGGTGATACCACACCATCACCGCACGAGCAGTATCAGCGCTCTGTCATACCACGCTCTTGCTCTTGGCGTTCCTGCTTTTCCTCATGAATGGGCTGAAACTCCTCCTTATTCTCCGGGGCTCCATGAAACAAGACACAAATTCGGCGCACAGGTGCAATTACTTCACTTGTTGTTGGAGAAGACTGCAGACAGTGATGTGTGTTCCAACAGCTTCAAGGGATGCTCAGGCACTTTGCCTGGGCATCTCAACACCAAACCGAACCCACTGTGTACACACCAAACTTGTAAGGAGGCACAAAGCCGCAGTACAGAATACCGCCGTGAACTCTATGCTGCTGGTCTTCAGCTGCATCTCAGGCTTGGCAGTACCATACATCTCACGCTGGATGACTTTCAAAGTTGATTTACTCCTCTTGTTAAGCTAGAAAAACGGTTTAAGTGATTACCAGGGGTAAGCTAAACAAATAGCAGCTAATGGGAAAGATCAGGCGAAAAATGCTTCAGGCTCTCAGTCCACCCCAAAATCAGCCAACAGCCATTCTCCCACACAGGGTCTCAGCGTTTGTTTGGGGAAGGATCAGTGAAAGGGCTTTCTTCTGTAGCTGTGTACCACAGAGACCAAGATGAAAGGAGTCTGTATGAGACTTTAGAGATTTCAGAGGAAATAAATGCAGAGTGATTATCAAAAGCTAGATTTAACTGTTCCGGCTCAGATTATTCCCAAACACATTCAGGCAGTAAAGTCAAACAGTAAAGCAATCCTGGAATTTTTCTGTTAAGGTTCTGGCGTGTTTCCTGAGTAGTGCCTTAGTTCATACGTTACACTGCTGAACGCAAGGGAGCAATGTGCCCTAAATAAGAATGTCAACATTTGCCTCTTTGTCAGGGTACATTACCTCTATTTCATACAAATGTGGCTAAGCAGCATCTACGACTTTCGATTCTATATAAACACAAATTCTAGGTATTATCAGATGGTAAAATCACTCATTCAGAAAAGGCTATAGTGAAAGAAACAGATCATTTTCTTATTGCACATAACTACATGAAGTACAATTGTTCTTTAAATCTAAATAATGGATTTTCTACCATTACACTGTGTGCGTCCTCTATTCTACCAGAGCTGGAAGACTTGAACCTACATTACATCCTTTCCAGCAAAGCCATGCAAAAGATGTACTGTTTTGTGGCCATGCTGCAAGCCGCCTTTTGCTGAGATCATGACTTAGAAGAGAATTTCTGGATGGCAGTTACTGGGATTCTTCAAATACACAGACCTGTGATGCCTGTCGCTGGGATATGGAGGCTGAGCCTCAGCTCAGAAGGTCTTGCCAACATTTTATTCCCTGCTGTGTGTTTCCCAGTATATAAAAAAGCAGGAAAGGAGAATGAGAGAGCTCATCTACATGGGTACCTAAATGCTAGCAAGTGATACTGTCTACATGTCACCCCCAGGATCCTGGGCTGCTCTCCAAAACACTCCTGCAAAAGAGCCAAAAAACTGCGAAGAATCAAGGCCTGCAGTAACTCTTCCTTGTTCTGTCACCTGTGGTGCTTTATAGGCTTCCAAACATGCTATGTTCCATTATTCTTCACCACAGACTGATATTTACAGAAGATAATGTCAAGATTTAAAATCCTTTCATACTTTTGAAAGTGTAAGCAAAATATATCACATCAGCCTTGTAGGCACAACTGAGAAGAACTAAACAGGTATAAACACACTAGCAAATGAGAATTATAATTTTAAAATGGAACAAGCTCATGTTTAATCATGAGAAAACTGAGTTAGCCTTGAATCCTTTTTCCTTCATGCAATGGGTTCAGACCAGCTCTTCAGCTAGTGGAATAACCCCTGCTCTGAAGAACGAACACGTTAACGAACAGCTCAGCGATTGATTCCTTCGACATCTGACTGCTCAGCAGGCGCTCAGTTCAGGGTTCACCAACGCTGGTGGAGCTGCTGCCACCAATTTCATTTCCCCCCTTTATTGAAGAATGATTTTATAAATGAAGATAAAAGTTCCCCAGACGCAGAAAGACAATACAGAGTTTAACAAATGAGTTATGCGGCAGAAGGAGTTCTTTTGCATCTGTCTGCTGACGGAAGGTGCGTATAAATGGGAGTCATTCTGTGTTTGATGACGTTTTTCATTGCTGTTTTCAGCAGAGACTCAGTCCACCAGAATTCGGCATTCCAAAATCCCTAGGAATCCACCAGGTTCTAAAGCAGAGTCTTTGTAGACTGCACAAAAATTAATCTTGCTCTAGATGTTTTGCACAAAATGCTATTTTCTACATATCATAATTTTCAGTGCAACTCATTTCATTAAAAAAAAAATCCATCAATTTAATTTTGTGGAAGCTATAATAAGCCTGGTTCTACATACTGCTTCTTTTATCAGCTCAAATCTCTCATTCTCCAGGGAAAGCAGTACAGAAGTGTCTTGTCCTTTGATAGCAATAGATAACTAACCTCATTTTGTAAAAGTAGAACTAAACAGAAGAGTTATTCTTTGTCTTCAGCAGAAGCAGTGAATCAGACCTCACTGCCTTGTACTGAACCCAATTTAAGGCAATTTGATTCCTTACGCATAATCATCACGAAGCTTACAGTTGTACCTTTTTTTTTTTTTAATCTCTTTACCTGGCACTTTTTTATGCAACAGGGTACCAGAAGTTTTTATATATAAAAGGAACAGGACTGGTCATATTTTCTGAAGCTGTATTTTCAGGCCTTCTGCCTCCTTACCCATCTGTCATGTTTGGGTCAAGTTTTTGTTTCCGTGGCAGTAAGGATTAGAGATGTAATTACTTTTAAAGCAGATATTTTCAACTCTTCTTAGCAACATAACCTGAGGCTTTAGATGAACACTTCCGTGCCTCAGTCTTCATCTAGCCAGTGTTAACCAATTAAAAAAAATATATATTAGCCAACGATAACACTGTTTACCAACGCTGGGTTTTTTTCTTTATTCTCGATTTTAGGTATCGCTAGATACCTACTGACAGACTAAATCAAACCGAAATGACAGAAGAATTTCAGATTTAGAGACGTATTTGGTTACAATGCCACGAAGACTGTGATCTCTCTGTCTAGGCTGAGCTCCCACTGTGTAGGGAGGGATTATGCAAACAAAGTCACTCTCCTGTCCTGTGATGACTCCTATGATCTGAAGGAAGAGGAAGACGCACATCACAGAAACCACTTGGTGAGATTTTGTTCAAGTGATCTGCATGACAGAAATCAATGTCTTTGTGCACAGTAGGTATGACAAATCAAAGTAACTTAGGACAAAATGCCTGTGTTGTACTGACAGATGGAAAGCAAACAATCTGTACAAAACTGTTTCTCAGGCAAAAATACAACAAAGTGTTACTCAAGAAACATTATGGAAATCTAAATAAACAAAAGCTTGGGTATTACAATCTACCATTCCATTTTCATAGTTAAATGAGAAGTACTTCACATTTTCACGCAACATTAAGATGACTATGAAAACCACAAGCCCACCTCTCCACACACTCACACTGGTGTTACTGGTCCCCTGACTTCAGTGCAATAACATCTGATTTACAGTAATGTGAAGCAAGAGGAGAAACAGACCTGAAGCCTGGAAATAAACCTGAGGCTTCTGATGGAACATAATCCTCAGCATGAGATGCAAAAGGTGACTTTCCTGACAAGTGCTACCCAAATCCTTAATAGCTTTCTGTATGTAACCCCATCTCATTTCATCCTGACATAATCTTAATTAGTCTTAGTTCTACTGCAGAGAAGCCTACTGAGGCAGTTAGCACCATATAATTAATCAGATATTTTGTACACATCACAGCAACCAACAGTGTCAACTTACTGATGTGAGTTAATGCAAACAGAAACCAAGCCTGCCTCTCCCTTTCACATGAACTAAAAGCATGTGGTATGGAATGAACATACGACTATTTCTTCTATACACTGCTCAATGTCCTTTCTTCCCCTAGTAACCATTTCCTAACGCATCATTACTCTCTACAAAGTGTAATTTATTTTTTGTGCTGGTACTGGGACAAGAACATGCAATTTAATATTTCTCTTAAATTTCAGTTTCTTCACAGAAGAGTAAGTCCAGCAACTGAAATAAGCAATGATAAGACATAATTCTTGTTGCTGGAATTCATACATCTCACATTTTAGTTTTCTTTCCGTGTGCTTTAGCGCTTTTTAAGAAATGGAATTTTGCACCTGCACATAAATAAACATTTGAGAGAACAATCTGCAACATTCAGTCATCTCATAGCAACAGAAAAGAATGTAAGTACAAATATAAACACATACACACTAAGTCACTGGATTAAGAGCTTCACCACCTATCTATGTCATTGTAGATCTTCATTCTATTGTTTGAGATTTATCTTTTGTCTTCGTTGCAGGAGAAAAACACCACAGTATTGTGTCTAATGTCACCAACGTGGAAACCTTGTGATTATATCATTTGATGGCAAAGAAGAAAAAAGCCACTGCTTAAGGAAAACAGTTTATAAAGCTGATTCTCCATTCTCCTAAGCTTAAACTGAAACAGTTCAATAAGCAGTATAAAACCATGAGAAGCTTTATTCAGTTTTGTATGGCATATGTAATATTTTGCATTATTTATTAATAGTAAATGCAATGTTTAATACATGATGTTTTGCTTCAGCAGAACACTGTAAAACTACTTGCAAGAACAATGTAGTTCGTAACTAATATTCAGTGTAAGAAAGAGTAGTCTCATCTTTCGCGATTTGTCACAAACGACCAGTGAGATGATAATCTTCATGGAAAGGTAGTACTTAAATGATAGTTTATTTCAGGAACTGACAGTAAACTGCTTAACACCTTCTCTCTACAGTGTTTGTGCCCCAAAGCAGTTAAGTATCTACGATAGGAATTATTAAAAATTGTGACAGCTCTAGTGTTTTCATTTCCAACGGTATCTCAGTGTAGGAATGTGTACAGCCTAATCACTAACTGGCACAAAGAGTCATTCGCCATCATTATTGTTCAGCCTTTTGGGATATTTTTGTACTTGAAGGCCTACCACAAGCAATAAGGCAGCCTACTGGAATTGCCAAATTCAGGTGCTGTCATCCGTGATTGCTGCTCACCAAACGAAGGAATCCAGCATCTATTTCTCAGCACCTAATCACCCTACCTCTCCCTCCTATACGAATCTTCTTAATTTATTTTAATACTGGAAGAACACAACAATTGTAACTCAGATAAGACTGCTACCAGTTTGTTTTAACCTAACAAAACCAGCAGTAACTGAAGATAATGAACTGTTCATTTTTGTTCCTGTTTTAGCGGATGGCAAATAACAAACAACAGCAACAAGGGTTGTACAGGAAAGAAAGATAAGACGTGGCAAGTTTATCCCAAACAACTCAAAGCCCATCATCAAGCTACCTATATGCACTGATGCCTCTTCCATCCTAAAGAAACAGCTGTCCCTTATCTTCCAACCCTGAGCTGTATTTTATAATCCTACAGTCACCTGCGCTGCCATCTAATTCAGACTTCGCACTCTGACACTCAGTCTGAGTGTCTGACATAAGATACAGCTAGAGTAACACCCACGCGAGCCACGGCAGGTTCACAACGTGATTTTGATTAGTAATTGTGAGACTGTGAGTAGGATGTGAACGGGAAGTCAAGACAAGGGGCAGAAGGTAGCAGAGGTAAAGTCAGATTCATGGGGCTAATTTCACCAGCAAGAGCTGTGATTTAACCTGTGATTAAAATCTTAGTATGAACAAGGCCAAATGAAGCCTAGACACTGCTGAACTGTTCCAAAGGGATCAGTCATGACAATAAGCTCACGATTAGGCTGTGTCTACCTAAAGACAACAGACGGAGAACTGCAGAAAAATGCAAGTCTGAGTCTGCAGACTTCCATTACTATCTCAGTCTGATAGTCACATCAACTAGACAAGTTCTCCCACTTTTTTTGATTATTTTTCCAGTTTGAAGTGTCAATTTTTTTACTAGGCATGACCTTGGGTGACTGATGCATCACTTTCCAAAGCAAAGTTTATTAGTCTTAACCGTGATGAGTTTCATCGTCCTGGAACACACGACATTTTACTTCATCACAGGGTGTAAGTTTATGGTATTTGGTCACATCAAACCTTTCTTATTCAAACAAATGGCATATTCACAGAAGCTTGCATTTAAAAGTGCACTAAACCAGAAGCATGGATGTTTGGGTAGTGGTTTTAAAAGATTTAAAAACAAATGGCATTCTTAACTTTTCCGTACCTTCCCACTTGATCTCATAGCTAGTGTTTTTCAAAGCTAGAAATATGTAGCACCTCCAAATCACTCAGAAAATTCTGAACTCTTGGCATTCACCTAAAATCAGACTAAAAATTACTTTCTTTCAATATGTGGTATGTCCTTAGTTGGGTGATGCTATTAATCTTCAGTGTGAAAAGCACAGCCACTGAAGCCTTGATCTTTATCAATACGCAGCAGCCTAGGGTGTGAGAACTTTGTCACGGGAGCTGGGAATGGAACCTATGCTTCTCTGGCTCTACCCAGACCCCTTTGATCTGAAGAAGGTCTTGGAGTCGTTAATTACAAAGCCGGTGAGAAGGGTAGTAGCATATCTATCTGATGCAAAAAATGCTACCCAGGTGAAATCTGTAACCAAGGAAGTCTGTACACTCAGAGCAGGTGGCAACGGCGGCTCCACAGAAATACGCCAGATTCCTCACAGAAAATGGTTTCTGATGCTTAGATCTCTTTTTTGACAGGACTTGTTACTTTTGGTACTTCTTAGTAGTTAATTGGCTTAAAGCACGGCAACAGTGGTTTTAATATGTTTTCATTTAGCAGAACATATCTCTGGTCATTCTCATCACGTATCTAAATTCATCTCTGAATATCCATGTGACATATCTAGAGCATCTTTTCTCCAGCAGAGCCCTAAAGCATCTATATTCTTAGATCATTATTGATGCCTAGACATCTCCAGAGTTTATCTTAGCATGGATTGTCTTTGCCCAGTGACAGGAGAAATACGCATTTATGTAAAGTGGTGGGAGATTTGCAATGTCATGCACAGTGGAAGGTCCTGCTTAACAGCCTACTTCATAGTGCCAACTATTTTGCAAGGACTCAAAAACCCTAACAAGTGTTGAGTCTGGGTTTCCACAGAAACCAGGTATTCCAAATGGAATGTTTACACTGCTAACTATCCTCCAGACAATCTCTGTACAATGATCGGTAACATGAGGATGTCTTCCTTTAATTTATCCATTCATTTTAATTTCTTCAGAATAAACTTGTTTTCTAGGACCATAAGAATGTGCTACCTGCATCCAGAAAACCGGGACGGGCTGCACGTACTTATTCTGGTAATACTCATAGCAAGTCACAAAATAGAAAAATAACTTAAAATGATGGTGCTTACCCCTTTCTGTGTCATAGAGGTACACAAATTTTTCCCACTTATAATGAGTCAAGAGACTCAAGATGGTTCCTTTTAATGCTGGCCGCATCTGGATGACAAACTGCACATCCGCATCTGTTGGGAAGCTGGGTGTGATGAAGGATGTGTGAAGGGCTCCACAAAATGATGTCAGCGTGTTCATTGACATCTGGTCATAGAATCCAAAGATGGCATAAACTCCTCTGGAAAACTGTGAACAGACTAACAAAGACAGACAGGGGTGTTAAAATCTGACATATAACAAATGCAAACAAACTTTCTAAGTATATTTGAAGTAAGCCTTCTAGGCAATCCTGAAATTACTCTATATGCAGCAGATTGAATGAATTCCTGAGATAATATATACTAATTTCAGTGCAGCAGTGAGTTGTACCAACTTTGTCACGATTAAACTGATCTGAGCATATTTTTGATTGCGATTTGTCCTGGTATATTGTTATAATCCATTAATCTCTCCATATTCTTTAAAAACAAATATGGCATTACGTTGCTTGTCTGCAAAATACCCTCCCTCCCTCGAGTAGCACCTTGAGAGCTCCGTTAGCAGCTACATAACAAATGCCAGGTCTGCCTAAAAGTCCAAACGTTAAGATGTAGTTTCCTCTGTTATCTCACCTTGATTCAGCTCTGACTCAAAGAAATCTGGATATTTTATTCCCTTAATTCCTTTATAGTCCACAACTCTGAAATCTCTGTATGAAATCTGGGTCTTTTTTCAGTGAGAAATTATGGTGGCTTCTTAACTGAGTGTTAAAATCTTTCAGAAGCAATTTGGAAAGTACACGGCTCATGAATGACAACACAACTGAAGAACATATATTGTGGATTCAGGGGACAAAAATTGGTATCCCTTAACCTGAAGCTTTCAGTCTTTAACCATGCTGCTGTCCTGAGGACCTCATCTAGCACCAGAAAACAACGAAAATGCACTCAAAGGTGTTTTATTTCACATCTACTTAAGTAGATGTGATGGTTTAGCCCAAATCACCACACAGTTTCTCGCTCACTCTCCTCCTTCCCAGGGGGATGGGGGAGAGAATTGGGAAGGAAGGAGAACTCGTGGGTTGAGATGAAGACAATTTACTAAAATAAAAGGGAAAACTACAATAATAACAGAATATAAGGATATTAAAAAATATACAAAGTGAACAATATGTGTTTTCTCACCACCCGATGTCCCAATGACCGATACAGCCCGTCCCAAGCAGCGATCACGGAAACAAACCCGAGCAGCAAGCAAAGGAGCAAAAGGGAGCCAGCAAGGTAGGGGGAACGATGCCAGCAAAAACAAGCAGGAAGGATGGATGCCAGGAAGGCAGATACCCACCCTCGCCTGCCCCCACTTATATACTGAGCATGACGTTTATGGCATGGAATACTCTCTTTGGCCAGTTTGGATCAATTATGCTGTCTGTCTTTTGCCCAGCTTCCTGCATCTGCAAATTAGCGAGACTTGGAAAGCAGGACGGTGTCCTTGGTCTCATTCACAACAACTGGTATCATCAGGGTGTTTATGAACATTCTTCACACACAAAATCCAAAACATACCAGCTACTGAGAGGAAAAATTAACTCCATCCCTGCCAAAACCAGGACAGTAGAGAAACACTTAATTCCCCATACTTTGTAGAGAGATTGAAAAATGATCATTGTGGACAAAAATGAAAAGTATTTCAATTTATAAACATGGTCAACTTCATGGGAGTTGCAGGGAAAATAGTTTCTTTGTTGTTCAACTCTGCAGGAACAGAGCAAACTTCTTGTGACCCTGGGTTCTCTCCACGGAGTGAGGCTGCACCAGAGACAGCCAGGGAGCCTGACGTGAGAGATGCTGTGGCTCTGGTCCGTAACAAAGACCACACCACCGAAATACACCGCAGCACAGCAGCACTTCCAAATCAAAACATTTCTGGACTGAGATCAGCAAGTCCCATTTGTAATGAAAATAAGCTTCACAGAAAAATGTTCATTCAACATTAACAATTTGACTTGTCAAGAACTAGATTTAACAACAATTTTCAGCTAGCCCCATTAACCACTTTTGCCAAAACACTGCATACTTAACTTTGCAAAAAGCAAGGGGAAGTAATTACGGGTAAAGACGACATGACTTCTGCACAGAAATATACAGCATCGTTACTTCCTAAAGTACCATTATGAAACATTTCCTGCTATAAATGCTACCATTCAGAATCACTAAAGCCTGTTAAAGTAATTTTAAAAACGATACTCCACAACATCAGCTCATTGACACAGTATCACGGACGCCTCAAATACGTTGTCAGGTGTGAAAATTTGATTTTCTTCCTGCAGATCCAGATGCAAATATAAAAATGCTATTAAGGAATTTATTTAAGTGTTTAAGCCACTGCAACCGGACGTGACCTGTCATGGATATCACCAGCAAATAACAGCTGGTGTAGACAGAAAAGAGACACACATGAGGCACAGAGGGAATAAAAAGTAGAGATTTCTGAAAGAAAAGTTTGCAGAAGTTCTCAACCACAGTAAAGAAAAGATATAAAAGAAGTTATAATACAGCAAGGATTTATTCCCAGAGGCATGACTGAGGAATTAAACACACTCTTTCAAAAGGCATTTTGTTAAACTATATACCAGCAGGATATAAAGTAGAAAAGCTACCATAAAAATTATCTGCTGAAGTAACAAATAAAAGGCACTAACTTACAGGTGAAAAAAAAAAAAGGAAAAATAAAGACTACATTAAAAGTCTGGCAGTCTCCAAATCATTTCAACAGCATGTAAGCCCTCTAATTCCATGGGAATAATCACTGAAGTGGGGTTAGCAGAGCAGGGTGTCCTCACATACACTGAGTCAGTACCTCACAGAGCAAGTTTCTTTTACATATTTATTAACGGGATGGCCTAGTTTGCCAGTTTTTTATGTAGATTCTGTACTGCAGAGAAAGCAGAGAAGAGCGAGTATTCCAGGAAACATCTCTCCTTGCAATACAAACAAAACATATTCTCAAATGACTTCTGACCCTAAAAACCCAGGGCATTTCAAACAATCCTGAGTTCACCCAATATTTCTTCTCAGGTACAAGACTCAGGAACACTTCTGAACCGTGACTCCGTTGAAAGCTCTCAGATTTACAAGGCCACAGTATCTGAAAAAGAGTCACAAAGGGGCTCAGAAAGCCTACCATGCTAAGTGTAGGACTAAAATGAAGAACTGAGATGATATCGTACTAGGACTGCTAATTCCTACATCCCAGAGAGTCAGCAGAGAGAACAGGTGCAGTGCCGAAGGTATCCGACAGCAGCTGGCTCCAGCATGGACCAGTTCCTCTGCATTGTGCTGGGAACCAACTGAGAATTGGTCCGGTTTGTGCTCTTTATTGTTCTTAGAGATGTGGCATCTAGGCACCTTCTCCAAACAACACCTAACAGCCAACATGCAGCTGCTGCTTGCATGGAGCATCCCAGCGCAAGTGAGAGCTTCTGATTTGGCCTTTCAGATATCTGCAACTTTTTTCCTACAAATTCTGGAGGATCACCACCAATATCTTCTAACAAGTGCACTGCCCTGCCCCGTCTTATTTCCTCTCACTAAGGTTTGTATTCACTGCAGATCTTTAACACTTCTACTGACTCTCTCTCCTCTATTAGTTTAAAAAAAAATCTTCATCTCTTAAGCTCCTCTGCTTATTTCTTACAGCTTATCCTTGACTATCTATTCCACACGCACTGCAGGGTGCCAGTTCAATTTCAGTGGCCCATTTAAAAGGCAAATAAACCTTTGTTTTTATAAGCAGAAGCTAAAAGGGCAATTATCTTTGTCCTCAATGTTCATTTGCAGCTTTTAACTCACAATTTTGGTACAATTTTGTAGCACTAGCTCTTCGGTTCAGTTTGTGACCCAATCTCCTATGCGACCAGATGAACCTGCTGAACATCCATGAGCCCGCGGCCACATTGCTACCTGTTTTCCAAAAACCAAACATGCCATTACACTCATTTTAATCACATTATCATTCTAACATCACCGAGCCATAAGCAGAATTTCAAAAAGGCTAACTAAACCTCAGCTTTAAGCTCTTTTTGCAAACTAATTTCTTTTGATAATCAGAACAATCCTCATGTTTGAGTAAGAATGTCGGTATTTTTCCTTGATTGATCACAGTTGATTTATGTTTGTTCTTCCCTATTTGTAAAATGGTCAAACACACACTTTGGCTGTTGAAGAAGTGATTTGCACAAATCCTGATGCAACCTCATTCCTCCAAAAAAAAGCAATTTCTTTTTTTTTTTTCCTGAGCTATGCCTTTATGACAGTGCTCTGAATTATGGTTACTAATACCACAGATGCGAATCCATTTCCAAGGACGGCACATAACCAAGTTGCTTTATAACCTGATCTGAACGAGCTGCAACCTCCACAAACGAGGGACGGAGGTCCTGAGCAGCAGTTACCCAACAGGGGCTCTTAATGAGCTGTTATTTTGGCATGAGGTGCAAGGTCAGTATTTAACTGAGACTTAACTCTGGGCTTGTTCTCAGAGTCAGTTAGCTGCCACACGCCGTCACTTCCAGGAGAGGAAGGGATGGTGTGACAGAAGCCTGCAAATTCTCAAGCATGTCAAGAGAATCAAGAGAAGACAAGGTGCTTTCAGGTCATGACAGACTGGTGCTTCCTGCCAAGGAAGGAAAATGCTCAGATCCAGAGTGATCATAGTGGTGAGCAGAATTTGGGGTTGTTTTTTTTTTTTTTTAAAAAAAAAGAAAAAAAAAAGGCAACCAAAAAAGCCAAGCCAAACCCAAATAAATAAAAATCTTTGTTTCTGTACCGAATAGCAGCTGAGCCACCCTAAACATCAGTGTAACTCAACGAACCCAGCCTTCTGTTTTAGTACCAGTTCCCTCTTCCCTCCGGTCACATCAGCCCCACCATAGAAACTTGCTAAGATTAACCAGAAGTGATTTTTTTTTTCACTCACACCTCATGAAGGCTGCAGGCCAGAATCTCAAAAGATGCCCCATTTCACACAAGTTATTAGATGGTTTGTGTCTTTTTAAAATTTATTTTTTGCTTTCTAACGGTATTTAGATCTTCTGCCTTTAAGTGACTGTGAGTATTCCTGACACAGCAAGGTTGTGCAGGCTCTGACATTTCTGCTGTCTATTGCCTGGAAGCTAAAGTCAAAACTTCTCTGACACCTTTTTTTTTTTTCCTCTCTTTTTTTTTTTTTTCTTTACATCCAGTTCTCACTATAAACAACTGAAGCGTTACTAGGAACATTTACAAGTAGGTTTGGATTTTGCTTGTTTAAAGAAGAGGCCACAAAGATGATCAGAGGGCTGGAGGACCTCTCCTATGAGGACAGGCTGAGAAAGTTGGGGCTCCAGTTCAGCCTGGAGAAGAGGAGGCTCCGGAGAGACCTTAGAGTGGCCTTCCAGTACCTAAACGGGGCTACAGGAAAGACGGGGAGAAACTCTTCAGTAGGGCCTGTTGTGACAGGACAAGGGGCAATGGTTTAAAACTAAAAGAGGGTAGATTCAGACTAGATCTAAGGAAGAAATTTTTTACAATGAGGGTGGTAGAACACTGTTCCAGGTTGCCCAGAGAGGTGGTGGGTGCCCCATCCCTGGAAACGTTCAAGGCCAGGTTGGACGGGGCTCTGAGCAACCTGATCTGGTTGGAGATGTCCCTGCTCCTTGCAGGGGGTTGGACTGGATGGGCTTTGAAGGTCCCTTCCAACCCACACCATTCTGTGATTCTATGTATAAAGCCAACTAAAGAAATATGTTAACGGGTGGATCTTAACACACATTTCCACCAGAGATCAGTAACAACTGACTCCTGACAGTTAGGGGATCCTCCCAAGCGTGGCAGACAGTGCACTGCTGCCCAGGGTTGGAACAGGCTGGAGGTTGCAATAACTCAGACATGATTCCTTCTTCATTACTGTTCGTATGGACAAGTCATTTCCCCTTTGTTTGTATCAATTTCTTATAAAGTAGGTCTGACAAAACTGGCCCATATCAAAGCACACGGCTCTTTGGAATGAAAGGCGCTGCAGGAGCACCATCGCAACTGACATTACCGCGTGTTGCTCATACCAGCTCCTCAGTTGTGTGTTCCGTGTTTCCCTCAGCTGTGAAATAATTTTACTCCCTCCGCTTTCCTCTGCCAATTGCCTTGGATTCCAGACAATTCTCACTGCCAGCCTCTGCCAACAGACTAATGGGACTACTTTATAACGGAATAATATGTAGCGTATCTCAGAGCAGTTGCTATTTTCTATCCAGGGCTCCATCCTACGACTTCCTTGCTGTACTAATGCAACGGTTATCACTAACGTCACTCGACATAGTAAGCATGCAGGCTCTTAGAGACCAACAATGCCTCTACTGCTTTCTTTCCCTTTAGTTTCAACAAAACTGAGTGAAAAGGCTGAGCCCTGAGGAGATCAGCACAGCAGTGCCCCTGAATGCAGAACGAGCTGCTTTTGGGAGGCTTCAGGCAATCAGACCTGGGAGCTTCCTTTACAGAAAAACTCCTATTAAAAATTAAAAATTAAGTTAAATGCATTTACCTATGGCCAATAAAACTAGCTTTCACATTCAAAATGTTAAGACACTGAATTCTGTAAAGAAAAGATTCCATTGAGTTGTTTAATATTCAGGTATGAAAAAAAGCATTTCTGAAAGCATGCATTCCTGGAATAGTTAATAGCGAATAATATTGGAAGTGGGAGGGAACCAAGGAATTTACAACTTGGAACTGGATAAAAATCCTCCTGAGATACTCGCTATAACATCACTTCTCATCCTTCCTAACAAAGGGTGTGCCCTTACAATATAAAAAAATCCCCCCAAAACAATAAAAAAAGCCATCAAACAGCAAAACCTCATGGCAGAGCGCAAAACAAAATCACGATTTACTCTTGTTACTTCTTTTATGGCAACAGTTTTACCCGCGATATAACTGCAGTGTTTTATCTAGTTCTTTTAATAAAGAACTACTCAGCTTGCTTCGTTCTATCTAGTGCCTTCTTCAAACACATACACTTCCTTCAGTTCGCATTTCTTTTTAGAAGGGCCAATGAAATAAAAGCAGTACGTGCAGGCACTGGGAGGGGGGTATCATTAAAATGCAAATGAAAGGCATAAGGATTAATGTACCCATATTTTATAAACCATTTACTGGAAAGCACTCCAAACCAAATGTCCACATCCAAGCTTCCCCAAACACTCTCCGGTGAAGATCCCGTTCAAGATGACTTTTGTCACCCTGCCACAGCTCCATTACACATTATTAAATGAGTTTTTTTTTTTTTTAATCGGCTTTTCAGGATGACTTTGGGACCCTGACCACAATTACAGCTCCTGGGTGCTGCGAGCTGTACAAACACATCACCACAAACTTGGTTTCCTTCGTTACACCAAGCTATACGATATACATGACTCGTCTCATTAAACTTTACACATTTTGGCCTTTATATACACTACTGCAGTCAAATAAAACCCTAACAACGTACATGAATTTGCTGCATGCTGGATATTCTCTTCACACTGAAACATTTGTGTGAATTTTACGAGCGTATGAAAAATGCCAGCTTGCAAGAATAAAAAGAGGCCACTTAGGCTGTAACAGTGCTTGCAGGAGCTCCAGCAGCACAAAGCCTGGCGCACACCAGGATGCCAACAGGTGCCTGCTGAGACCTGCGACGACTGCTCAGGAGAAAGAGCTGCAGTATCTGAAGCCAGATCCTTTTAGACAGAAAGGCTGATGAAAGGCACAGTCTCAGAAAGCACTCAGGGAAAGGTTGCTGAAGTTCATTCAGGTCCCACGTACTTTGTACATCAGCGTAACTTTACTCAGATAAAGGTAAACCAGGACCAAAACCTCCCTGCCCCTAAACTGCCATTTCGATGTGTATGCAAATAAAAGCATAGGTATCCTAAAAAACTAGCTTATGTGTTTATAAAATGTCGATGACAGGGACATCCTTGAGCACCAGGCTGTAAGGCAGAGAGAAAGTCAGGCTGAACACCACCTTGATTGTCCTGAGAAAGCTGTGCCTAGTTTCTGGAAGGTGTTCTTCATCTCGTCAGAGAACGTACTGCAGGTGGCCCGAGCGGCCTGGAACAGGCTGTGCTACTGGTGCTGCTATGACCTACTCACTTACTGCTCAGTTCCCAAACTGCTTCCAAACCTAAGGTTATGCAGAGTCTGAGTTACCTCTGTCTTCAGGTTACTGGCCACAAAGCTTAAAAGAAAAAAAAATAATTATAGAACCCTGATGGAACTCAAGCACCAAATGAGTATTTTGTCCTGCAAACTACCAAATTAGAGGATATGTTTCACTTTTCATTAAAAAAAAGTTAAAATACTATATTGACAACACATCTCTGATGGTGGAAGAAACCCAGGAGTCAATCCATCCACAGCTTCCAGGAAAGGTGTCAGCTCCTTGTCAGTAGGTCAAAACTATAAAAAGATTTTGTCTAACTGGGATCACTATCACACACTGATTTTTTTTTCAAACAGCATGGATTCGGAGTTCTATGAGAACATTCCTTTCGAAAGGCTATGAATCAGATTATCATGGTCCAATTTGAAGTATAATCTGTTGGAATTTGAGGGAAGAAAACAGAGGTTTAAAGCTCAAAATGGATTAAAGGTGAGAGGAGATATCTATGTGCCATACAAACCAACTGACTTTTTTGAGGATGATTTAAAAAATACATTAGTCATTCGAGGACTACACTTAAGTACGTGCTGATGAGAACACTACATTATCCTGCTTGTGTGTTCACAAGATGGAGTTCACGTTCTCAGATCAGGCACCACAAATTACAGCCAAGTTTTCTATTTTAAGCCCATCCTGGCAATCCACAATCTTCTACTGTTAACACACCACTCTCCATCCTGATCCCACCACCCCCACAAGCTGCTCACAAGGGAGAATTCCTTTTGGTTTTAAAGGTAAGACATCAAACATGTACCACATAGTTTAAAACAAAAAGCTCTTAGAAAGAAGACTTTGTAACACTGTTATAGAACTCAGATTTAAACGCTATGGATTTGTGTTATTTGTGAGCTCCTCTACTTACCGCCTACACTGGTCCTGACACCAAAGGAGGTACTTGTAGGAGGAGCAGCACAAGGCTTCTCTTTGTAGACAATTACTCACTGCTGGAGAGAAATGGAACGGCATCGGTATCTGCCTTTTGTGCTGTGATGAAGAGATGTTTCTGCTCAGTTTCTCCAGAACAATCAACCCTTGCCAAGAACAGCAGTATGTGCAATGCCAACACTCTGCTCCTGATGGGCAGCTCCACCATCCTGGAGGCTTAAGAGTTCAGGCAGTGCCTCCAAGCTTACGGAGTGGTAGAGACTTAATGTACAAATGCAAAGCAGCTCACTGAGCTTCTGCCCTCTGAGAAAAGGTTTGGTCTATCCTATACACAGAACCACATGCTCCTTTTTCCCTGAAGCGTGGAAGATGAACTAAGACATGTGTGAGGGAGCCAGAGGACCTGGCAAAGTTTTCTCCAGGAGAGTCTACCTACATCCACAGAAAACAATGAACATTTCTGTTCTTCATATCCGAGACTCCAACTCATGTTTTGTGACTAATCCCTGCAAAAACACGGACAGGGTGCATGCGACACAAATATGTAGCACACACTTAAGTAACTTGTTCCCATCTGTTGCACCATTTGAAATGCTTTTCATTTTAATCTAGCATGCTATGGCAGCATGCCGTGATCACTTTGGATTGCAACTGTATCTCTTATATTCTGAAGAAAGTTTTCTAAAAATGTTGGTCAAAAGGGAAAATATGAAAAACCCTATTCCTTCAAAAGTTGTTCAGTTGTAAAACACAAGGACATTTAGCAGCCATTTACTTACAGGCAGCCAATATACTCACTAACATGCATATTCTAACAAACACAAAGTAACATTTAATAGTGTCAGATAAAATCATGTGTTTTGATAATTTTAACCGAAGTAATAACAGTTCCAGAAGACATTAATCACTCTGCCTTGGAACAAAAAGACATGCTCAAAAAAGTGTTTTTAATGTGAATTTGACAAGACACGGAAGACCAGGGAGTATCCACGTAGCTATTGCTAACATCTTCAGAGACTATCTATCCCACATATTTCGTCAATACTTTAAAGAACAGGCTAAGAGAAAAGCAAGCATTTTGTGGGACGAAGAAAAAATGAGGAAGTCGCACCCATCAGAGAAGGGCAGCATTTTGCAGTTGAGGATGTCAGGCAGAGCGTAGGGCAGATTCAAAGCCCAGCAGTTAAAGGCAACGCTGCACCTCAGAGCTGCGAATCAGCAGCAGCCATCTCCAGCACTCCAACACACCGACGGGATTTCTTGTTTCACCGGAACGTCCCGGTATGGAGGAAGTAAAAAGGCGGAGGTGTATTATTAAATGTATGCTTGTTCAGCAGATCCTTCCCTAAGTGATTTTAGAAGTTGACTTCATTCCGGGCCACTGCGGTGAAAGGCAATAAATCAAAGCAAGGCTCTGGCAGCGTGATGAAAGATGAGCTGAGCCTGCTGAGGTGCTGCCATTTATAGGCCTGTGGGGATATATTACAGAGCATGAAATAGAGGAGGCAAAAAGGCAAACACACCTGGGACCACCAAACTGGGTAAAATTCACCACGAGGTAAAGGCCAGGATTAAGGTTGTCCAAGGAGAAAGGGGATGCAATGGCCAGAAGAGCAGCTGTGCAAGCAGGCTCCAGCTCCAGAGGGTTTCCAGTTGGCTCTGTGTATGAGGAGCATGGTGCTGGCTGACAGACAGCCCAGTTTACCCAAAGCAACAGTCCCTAACACTTTCCAGGAGGCTCTGCAATAGCATTCCAGCAAGCGCTGTCACGGTGAGTACATCTCGGACCACCGGACTGGATTCACATTTCCATATCTCTTTCCCCTGCTCACTCAAGGTTCATGGGGCTATGCCACTGTCGCCTGCTTTTTGTGTCCCACTCCTAGCAGCTTATCAGGCCGAGGGATCCCAGAACAGTTAATGTAGAAGAGGAAACAGAATGGCTTCAGCAGCCAGGGAAGTAATTTGAAGATGCTCCTTAGGGGTCCAGTCAACTACCCACCAGCATTGCTGGAGAAGCTCCCATGGACTAGAACTGAAAGGCGTAGTCAGTACATTGAAAGAGTAAACTACAGAACTGCAAAACCAAAACTCCACCTCCCCTCACAAAAACAAAAGCACCTTCCTCATCTGGTTTTATTTTTGGTATCATTTTCATCTGCCTTACAGTCCGAAGAGTCCTTGCTACCAAGCCTTCTGGACCTTCACCATCACATCTGACAGTAATTCACAGACCAGCACCCTCAGCTCAGCCAGTGCCTTATTTACAGGGAACAACGAGAATATTATTCTGTATAAATGATGCATAATCACTATTTATCAAGCTGGGTTAATTGGCACATAACAAAAGAGTTGTCTGGTGTACAGCTGAATAATATGGAAGCCAAAATTGAAGGAAATGGTACAGCAAAAGCCTGACTGTGAAAGAAAAGTCACATTGCTGCACGTTAATTCTTAACCAACCGGTGCCCTTTCAGACGAAGGGGCGGCCAAGTGAGACAGGCTTGGTTCGAAATTGTTTGTTAATCTCAGAGGGCTTGGACAGATTGTTGTAGCTTTAAATACCGGTTCAAAGGCTCCTCTCAGCCAGCTCTAGAGCGACATGTTAACCTGGTGCAAACCCACTGCTTTCCGTGCTCCATGAGACCCTGCTGCATTCATCAGCAGAGAACAGTCCCACTCACCATCGGCAAAGCACGAGACCGTGGCCTGCAGGGGTACGTGTGATGGCGACAGAGAAGGGGGACTCATCCCACATCTTCTCTTGACAGAGAAGAGCTAAATGCCTCATACCAAAGCCAGACTAGCAGCCCCTCGGTTGCACTCAAGAGGTCCTAGAAGTCCTCATGAGACTAAAGCACGTGCATAAGAACCAGAGCCAAGGGTCAAATTACCAAGAGGCCCACCTGGTAGGAGGTCCCCCTTCAGTGACGGGTTACAGTCAGGCTGTAGGAGGGGTACTCAGACGATTTAGTCCAATTTACATCATGGCACTCCCCCATTTCCCTAGTCTCTTCCCTACTAACACCTACTAAAACCCCTCCTAGCAGGAAAACCTCTGCACATTGACAACTTCAAAGAACAGCCCTTTCTCCCCTCCCTCTCTAACTTGCTGGTAGAGTTAATGGAAAATGAGAAGACTCCCGTAACTTTCAGTGTGGTGAGTCAGAAGCTCTTTTGTTCACAACCACCACCCAGGCCAGAGAATACTGCTGCGATGTCATCACATTTGTAGTCGCATCAGCATCGACACAAACGAACGCAAAACCACAGATACCTTTAAAAAATCTTGGATTATGTCATCTCCATTAGAGCCCCTCCCTATCGCAAACATTAGCTTTCCTCTGAAAACACTGACATTTACCAAAGTCACCAAGCTCCACACCAAGCTCACACCATGGCTTACCACCAGTGGGTTACAACCCAGGCTTTGCGTCCACATTCTCCTATCCAAGAGGCTCCTAAGCCTGAATTCTTCACACCCCTGAGTCTAAGTGACTCAAAAAGAGAAGTTTTATGCATAGAAGCATCTTGACTGCCTCTTTTTTTTAAAAAAATCTTTACTGCAAACAACTTCTGAAGTCTTTGGAGTTTTTTTTTTTTTATTGAAAAAGTGGAATTTGATAGGTGAGACTGTGTGTGCTGCGTACCAAAGATTCACAAAGGTTAGTATCAGTGATGACATGAAATTCTGTTGTTTCATATGTACAGTTAAGCGGTCTGCTCACTGCAAACTTCTCAGTATCTTCACATTATGAGTTTCTGATACATGACTGAATTTAATAATTTGTACTGTATTCCAAACATAGGTCTGTTTTTATGTAATGTTCCTTTGCATGTAAATAAAATACCTACTTAAGCAACTTACTTTGTTGCTATTGAAATAAATACTTTTTCAGCCCACTCTTTAATCACCTCTACCAGCCCTACCTTCCAACTCGTTCCTTAGCCTCTTGCTTCACAGACAGGCTCCATCCTCAGAGATGTGTTAGCATCCTTAATCCAAATCCTTCTGTACTCGTAGCATCTGTTAAAAGTATCTAAAAAAATTCTCCTCTCTTTGCAACACCCAGATCAGTACAAAGTTGGGGGAAACAGCCTTAAAACGGCAGTGTGTATCTCTGTGACAGTAGTCCCTATCGCCAGTCTACCAGCACCGAAGAGCTTAACTGTAGCAGTTTGGATCACAGGTGGCAATAAATTTCTCTTCGTCAAGGAAAGTTCTCACACGGCTGCACTGTTGCTCCAGCTCTGCACTGAGCTGCAGGATGAGCTCTTTCCAGAAGACCATCACCACCCTGAAGACCTGTCCCTGTCGCTGGTTATCCCTTGTCTGCAGCACCATCCAACCTGGGAGGTCAACCACCAAACTACGCTAGGGAGAGGAAGGATCTTACCGAGAGACGGCAAACTGGAGAGAAACACCACCAGTTCTGGATGCCGCAGCTTGGCTCTGTAGCTCGGGAAGCCCTTACTCACAGCAGGCACAGACTTAACCATGGGAGGAACTGTCTCATCAACTCAATGAACTGTATTAATTTTTCAGCTCCCTTTCAAATAAGCTTTAAGAAAAGTCAGCCTGCTATGCAGAGCAGAATAGAAACTGCTATGTGACTCCAGCTAGAGACTGAAAATAATGCCTTACTTTAAATTAAACGTACCTGTGTCCTACCCAATATAAATGTACTAAATATCTGGTTTACTAATTGCTTATAAATTAATTCACAATATCTTCTAGGTTTTATAGATTACTGACTCTGAATTTTAACTTGCAAATGTCAGTGCCAAATTCAGGTTAAATGTAAAAAAAAATATTTTTCTTTTTTTTTTTTAAGACTGGTGTAATAGTCATCAGGAGAAACACTCACACCATTCAACAAAAAGCAGCTCATCAGAAACTTAGGTTCCAAAACATGAAATCTCCCTCTCCACGCACACACACACGCATATATTTTATGTAATTCTATACCACCTACCAAAATAGCAGACAACACAAAGGACCATGATAATGTGTCTTTGAATTTGTTTAAACTAACATCTCATACGGAGCTAGTACTAGGCTATTGTTACTGAATTTTCCCAATCTGATTTTCAGACTCCCTGACAGTGTCAAACTTTTCAAAGCAGCCCATCAAGATACTATTTTTGGACTTGAAAATTTGGTAGGCCTTGGAATAGATTTACTTGGTGAACTCTGGTAGTAAAGCTTGTCAGATAGATTAATGAACTAAGTGAAGTGTCTCTCCAGACTATAATAGAAGGCATGAGACCTCATTTTCCAAGAAATGTCAGTTATAGGGACAGAAGACTTCTTTGTATTCTGATTTTCTCTGTGTATTTTCCATTTGCATGAGCCAGCCCAAGCCTTCCTTCCCACTGGCAATGTTATCAGTGAGACAATACCTTTCTGTAACAAAAATAGCATAGAAACTTGCATAAGAAAAATGAATTTGATAACAATAGAATGACTTTCTCATAATAATTTAATAAATTGAAGACATGAAGATTTAAATCCTTCAGTAGAGCTGCATAAAAGGGACTGATGAATTCATCAACTCTTCCAAGCTTCCCAAAGCAGCCCAGACAATATTTCTTATCCCCTGTTCTACAGAGATCACCTATAAAAGAAAAACAGGCATTCCAGTCCCTCTGTTATGCCATTCTTTGCCTCTGCGGCTAAAACTCACTGTGGAATGTGCGGTAAGCAAATGTGAAACCTTCAGAAATATTCCAATTTGTTTCTAATCTTTCTCATTAAGGTAACACACCTGTAACACCCTTTCTGGTCAGGAGCATGGTTGTGAACCCTGAAGTTACCGTATGGACATACAGCAAGCTTACTGACCTTTAGTTTTCCACTAAACCAAGAAAAGTCTGCAAAAACATGCCAGAAACACAAACGCGGTTAGGCTGGCACTAGTTTTAGTTAAGCACTGTCAGTTCAACATTTCAAGAAGTCCTGAGACCTACAGAAACCACATCGAACAAACCAAATGACAAACTCCATGAACTGGAAATTCCCAGATTATTTTGTCACGATCAAAATAATTTAAAACCAAACAAGAACACTCCATCCTAGCTCCCCATTTTTCCATAGCTTAGTACAACCAGTCCTAAATTAAATCCTACTGAAGCCATCCTACTAAGGAAGGCAATCAGGATTTGAGTTTCTGTATTGGAACAGTTTACTTTCCTTTGTTCAAGTAGTGAATTTGTGTTATCCCAGCTTCTTTTTCTCATCCTCTTCAATGTATTTGTTCCCTCCTCAGCTGGATACAAAGTCGGGTTTTAAAGATCATTTTCAAGGTAGTTTCAGGTCCTGCACTCAGCCCAGCTCTCTCAAAAATTTGTATGCGTATAACAACATACTTTTATATACAGCTCTTCCTCTTTTTCTTGTTACTGTATAAAAAATGAAAACAGAAAGTGATGGGACTAACACAGGGATGGCAGAAATTGCTGCTACTTGCAAAAATAAACAAGAAAAAAAGAGAAGAAATGGTTTTTCCCTCTGGTTTCTTCCAGTGTTGGTGCTATGAGTAAGGACAGCAGGAAAGACAATTTTACACATTTATATGTAATCCATAAATTCACAGTGTCTCTTTAAGCATAGAACCTTTGAGATTTTATTGTGTTTTAATATATGTTCTCTAAAAAATCTTTCATCCCATCAAAGTCCTCGGGTTTTACATTGATTCAGGTGGTGGCTAGCTGATAGAAGACTCCTCTTCACTCTGGAGGAAGCAAAATACTCTGAATCTGACCTCTTATTTTGTTGAGGGGCTGTAGGAACAGAAAGAGAGATTGACAGAAGCAGGATAATTCAGTAGCCATGAATATATGGATACACATTACACATTAGTTCCAAAAGAAGCAAGTGTGATTTAATTTCTATTCTTCAGAAAGAAAACTTCCCTTCCATAAAATCTACCCATGATACAGTAATTGAAAATCTTTCAAAACAGCACCAACAAACACAGCAAGGCTGTGCCCTAGAAGGGAGTACTTTCAAGCAATTTCACATCTTAGAAAGAAGCACAATTTAACTCTCTTGGCTCTGGATCCTTTTCCAAGCTGTGGCTTCCCTCCACCAACTTGGTCCTCTCTCTCCTCCCTCCCAGCTCCCAAAACTATTCTCAAATAAAAAATATCCTGCTATCACACAATTAACTTTGAACACAAGCACAACATGGAGTATATTACTAGGGAATAAAGAGAAACCATCAAACTGCCACAATAAAAATATTTTCTTTTACCAAAAGGATGGTTCAAACAAATGTAAATAAGTGTAGTATCTAGGATTTTCACAGCTTCAGCTACGCAGAATCAATGGGCTGGGTCAAGCCGCTAAGCGAAGCGAATCACGCTGCACAGAGCTGCGGTCTTCCGACAAGCTGCCTTCTGAAGTTCTCCTTCTAAAACTGTTGTATCTACAGAGTCCATTCAAACTTCCCAAACGAGGGAGAGAATCCAAAGCACAGGCAGTTAATTAGAGCCAACGATGTGGGAAATGCAAGATAATTAAATTCTTCTCCCAAAAGAGTTATTTGTGAATGTCAGTTTTGGGAGACTGAGGGGAGCAAGTGAGAAATTCACCTTAGCCCATAAAACTGAACTCACCTTTGTGACACTCCTGTCAGGAATCGAGCAATCATAGTGTCGTGTAGCTTATTAAGAAACATTACTAATTGCAGTAATACTATACAATGATGCACTGCACATATAATCTTAAAATTGTTGTCCTTGATACAAGCACAGGAGATGTACATTTAATCCACGATGCAATTGCAGTGGAAAAGAATAAAAACAAGTTTGATTTGAAAAAAAGTATAAATCAAGACTTTTTCAACAGAAGGAAAATCAATGATGAGAGCAAACATGAGTTAGAAGGTAAGGGTTCTTCCTCTAAAACAGTATCACGAGGGTTTCTGTGTTTAAAAAGTTAAATTGTTGCCTAAAATTAGAAAAAGCCACTTGAATAGATGACCCTGGAAAGATTTTCAGGAGAAGAACTTGAGCTTGTGGTTAACCAGATCTGAAGGATAACCAGTTATTTAAGCTAAGCAAGCCCACATGTTCTCACTCTCTCGAAAGACAAAAAACCCATCCAGAGACAGAGATCTGCCCGACATCTAATGGAAGATCACAGTGGAGACTACACACCAGCACACTGGCTCTTGCAATGGACGGTGCCACTAACGAAGAACAAAGCAGAGGCTGGAATTACAATATCCACCCAGCAGTTTACACAGCTGAGCAGGCACATTTGGACATTAGAGTGCCCAATTTCAACATCTGAGTTCTCCAACAAGCTGTTAATGTTTTTATGGAAACGTGCACAGAATATTGAAGAATATCATACACAAAGACTTTTAGCTACAAGCCATATACAAGCATCCTCTCAAATGACAATATTGCCCTTCCCTATTTCCTCCTCTGCCATTGTTTTCGGAAGAATCCAGATAACCATCACATGTAATCCTTATTATCATGACTGATCTTATATCTTTGAAAGACTAGCAGGACAGAACCAGTCATAGTGCAGCTCCACAGAAGAATGTGAAAATTCCACTTAGGGAAAGTCACCTCTCCTTAGTATTCCCAGGAAATTTTCCTTTCCTATCAGTTTTCCATAATTTAGGAAAAAAAAAAAGGAAAAAAAAATAAATTCACCACTGTATATTTTTTTCACCCTCAAGCTGTCTTTCCTCTGAGGAAGCCAGAAAAAGAAAGGTATTGAGAATATGTATCAAGTAAAAATACCTGCTTTTCAACTTCCAAGTCAGCCTTCTGAGTAACTTGGTACTGCAACGGAATAACCAAACTTGCATCCGTGCTTTAATTAGAGATAAGGGGAGCACCTACTGTTTGCATTTACAGTAGATCTGGTTCTTGAGCAGCAGGAGCAAGTTCAGCCATCGCAACTGTTCAGCTTGAGCTGCATCATTTCAGCAGGGGAGGCTTTGGTAACAACTAAGCAGAGCCATTCACAGCCAAAGAGACCCCGAAACTTTGCCAAGTGCAGTAGCTAGTGTCTTATCCTCGCTCCCGTTGTCTTGTCAGCCACTGCACCGCACAAATTATCACCAGAATCCAACACTCTCAATGCCGACAGCATGGGGTGAGGGTGTTCTCCCATAAACGTGTAGGATATTTATTCCGCTAACTCACCCACTTTTATAGAGGATGAGCATGTAAATACTCCATACTCATAAAACAGGAGATTAAATTTTTAGAGAAAGAATTTACAAACAAAACTTCATCAATTAACGTGGTTGTATTACAACAGCTTCATTGCAGAGACTGATACAAGGAAAAGAAAGCAGAAGTGTTGAGCAGAAGGAAGAAGACAGACAAAATGTGGCTTGCTAGGATCTGAAAAACCAATGACGAGAGATGCTCAAATGAAGCTTTTTCATGGTTACAAATGCATTACTTATTGGTAAAGAAAAATCTCAGACTACGAAGGAAAAAGAAGAAGGAATAAGAGAAAAAAAATTATTTTCCTATTCAGGAGATTGATAGTTTATTCCGTGGAAAATGGAAATTACGATAAAAAATATTCTATTTGAAAGCTATCACAGGTAATGCAAACTGAAGAAGAATATGATCCTTTGCCAACTGAACAACGCACAAATTTGTAAAGATTTCTATCGACTATACTGCCCAAAAGAACTGCTAAATACCATTTTAAGAATCACAGTGATATAAACCCGCTTCCATCCACTTACATCAGGCATGCTAAGTCAATCTACTCCAGCTGGGATCTGGACTTACATATTTTATGAAACTTTAAATGCAGTTATTAAATAAATTTGCTACAATTGCAAACATATGTTCAAACACACCCAATTCTACAGTTACATCTGTCACCACTGTGTACCCTTGAAGTTGTGTTGAATGAACCAATTAGTTCAGGGAAATGTGGGGAAAGGCTGCTCTCAGGGCAGCTAGTGGAGACAACAGTGTTATTTCAGATATAATCAAGTAAGTATTAGTAAAACTTTTTAAAAAATGCTCTGAGCACTTTAATCTATATTTGATCATTCTGTCTACAGAGCAAGACAACGGAAATTTTCAAGCACGGCACTTAAAGATCTACCTAATCTTCATTGAATGATCACCGTTTTTAAAAATACTTATCCTTCAAATATCCAGCAACGCATCAGTGAAAGATCACATCCTCCAAAACACAAGGGGGGATTTTATTTCAACTTCTGGGGTTTGTTCTAACCCATTCTGAGTTAGAACAACAGACTGTTCTAGTGAAGGGGCAGAAGCTGCAGCCAAAGGGCCATCTGCTGAGCTTCTCTCCAGTGAATGCCCCAGCAAAAGGCGATGGGATGCAGCGACCCAGGCAACTGGGATACGCACCATTAAGTAAGCGACAGAATGAAGGATGGAAAACTTTTGAGGGCAAGCGTAGATGAACACGATCCTTGCATCACTGCATTTTTTAAATAGAAAAATCAGAAAGATTAAGGTATTTGCTATGAAACCAGAAGACTACTACTGTATGCACTGCAAACAGGGCTCGCCTCAAGGTTTTCTTTGATTTAAAACAAAACTGCAGTAACAGAGTAGATTTAAACTGGCTCTTCTGCATCTGCATCTTCTAAGAAATCCTTTACTCATTTAACAAGATAAAATTTTCTCCACCTCCACAGTGGAAGACTGTTTAGACCAGTTAGCACCCATTGGGGTTTCATCGTGTCAGCTCATTTCAACATAAATTCATTAACTGGTTGTTTCTAACAAAGGTATTACAATACTCTTCGGTCTGATACTCCATTCTGTATTCCTTCAAGCAACTTTAAATATTTTTGAATTAAGATTAGGAAAAGTCTATGTATACACTGCCTATAAGGATGTATAATTCAGTGTATCATTTCATAACCCAGCTGTCAACAGAGACAACATTTTTATAATACATGTATTGTATGCGTGCCAGGACAAGATGAATAGTCCTGTAACTATAATCAATACCGTTCATTCAAACAACTGGCAGAAGCATTTCAGACAACTGGCAATTTCATCAGTTTCGCTGGGCTGCCCAAAAATAAACAGCTTGAGAGGAATGAATGATCTCTGTGGCTATCTATAAATAATACTAATCTCAGCCATTTGTTTCAGGGGGTTCATGACTGGGAGCTGCGGAAGTCTCGTATCAGTGCAAAAGGCCCGGCAGGCTTCAAGAAACTAAAGAAATGCTGAAGAATTATACCATTGCTTTTTCATTCACCCAGTTGCTGTATTTACATACAGGCTCCACGGAAAGCACCAGGATCCTTCCAGTGCTACAGTGGTTCCAGTAATCTGGAACCGGACTCAGAGAAAGCTCCAGCGATCCGAGTAAACCTGCCCTGGGGATAACCGACGTCACTTCTGAGGAAATGGGAGCAAGTTTGGGATTTTTAACTGCTTCAGTGTGAAACTTGCCCACTCCCAAAAGTTTTTAAGAGCAAAATAAACCTGACAGCTCAACGTGAATGAGATTAACGCCGAGGCTGACGGGTGCGAGGTGAACCCAGGCAGACGGGGAACAGAAGGCGCCATTCACAGCCCTGTTTGCTGTCTCTGGGAAGTGGAATAGCTTTTTTTTTTAATTATAGTCTATCTGCTCCTATCTATCACAGCAAGGCAAGAACAGAGAAAAAGGAATAAAGACAGTTGAGGAAAGGGAAAAACCACATATCTGCAGAGTACAGATCCCAGTGAAAAATTCCAAAGCCCTAAAGTGAAAAAGATCCAATTGCTGTGGTTGAAGTGAGTCCCGCTCCCCGGCAGCCTCGCTGGCTGTGGGCTAGCACAGCAACACCACTGCTGCCCAGCCTGATCCCCGGGTCACCGGCCCCGAGGCTCTGAACCCGTCTCCTGCTCCTGCCGGAAAATCTCCTAACCATTGGGAGTTATCATTAGGTTTTCCACCCTGTTTCACTGGTTAGGAATCACAAGATGCCTGGTGCGTGCTCTAGGGAAAACAGGAATGATCAGTTCTCCCAAGGATCTAGAGGCTGGCATCCATCTGCTTCCCGGCAGGATTTGTGCTGCCGTGAGACATCACTGCAGAGAGCTCAATACACCACCGGACTGCAGCAATTTTCTTGCAGACACCATGAACAGGAGCCAAAGCCATCACCTCGGCTTCTCCACACACAGTGCAATGCTCCAAAGAAACTCCATCAGAGGAGCTCTGCAGAAATGCTCAAGTCCCCTGAAAAGACTCCTGAGCCTGAAGCAACAGCGTACATGCACACAGCCAGGTAACCAAACCGCTGCTGGACCCCATTTAAAAAGTCACATTGTTCCATCTACAGCCATGAACGACCACTTTTCAGTCTTAAAGCCTGTTACTCAGAAAATTTATATCCTGGCAATTAAAATCATCTTCAAGTTGTAGCATTATCCAATTTATTTATTTCTAGTATAACATGAGGGACAACCAGCACACCCAGCCACACCATTTCAGTGGGATGTTTCCAACATAACGGCCGACAGCAAAAAGATGAATGGCACCAACTTCTTCAGAAAGAGAACGCTCGCTTTCCAGTGAAGAGGGGAAGCTCACAACCCAGCTGGTGCCTCTGAGAAATAAGACAGGCTGTACCGTGGAAGTTGTCTCTGCAAACAGAAAGTCAGTGGCTGTTCAAAAATGAAAGCCTAGGGTACACTGTCAACACACAATTGTCTGCAAGACATTCATAGAGAAGAGCCAGCTTTTAAGAATGGGTGAATTTATCAAGCTGCAGATGTTTATTGCTTTGATCATCAATATTTTAAAGTTACTATTTTTTTTTATTCTATAATGGCAATAAATCTCTACATACTTGAACTGTAATTGTCACAGCACAACAATACACTTCTCAAAGACTTAAAGTCACAAAAAACCACCCCAAATGGGGTAGGAGGATAGGTAAACAGGGGAAATAAAGTCTCTCAGCTTCAGGTAAATGGTCAGGTAGCAGCGTACGCTGCTATTAGCCTAAAGTCTGTAATGAGAGCTGAAAGGAACGCAGGCCCGAGTGGGCGCAGGCCTTTGCGAGCGAGCCGCGCTCCCACAGCCGGCGCTGACCGACCCTGCGCTGGGAGGCTCAGCGAGAAGGCAGGAAGCCGCGTCTGAACCGCAGCCCCTTCTCTGTCACGCAGAACAAAGCCACTGTCTTGATTATCCGGGAGGTTTGATCTTAATGCTTGACACTTCTCCAGCATCTTTCAGCCAGGAATGAGGCAGGCAGGAGAGCAGAGGAGCATCTTAAACTGCCACTGCCCTTCCCACAACCCAGTCTGCAGGAGAAGGTCTCCTCTCTTTGGAACTTTCCTACTTTTTGCAAGTGCACTCCACGTACACTGCATTACAGAGCTGAATTCCTGAGAAACTGAAATGACAGATTCACATTTCACACACAGCTTCACCCAGGCTTCTGGAAAACATAATTAATAATCGATTTTGATTAAGTTATTTCCAAGAAGATTTTAATCCTCTCACAGAGAATGTTGCAATAGATTGAATCCAACACCGCATACACGAGAAAAATGTAGGGCTGATAGAAGCATTTTAGAGACCAGAGAATAGAAAGGAAGAATCATATTAATTCTGCCTGCAATTTTGTCCAGAAAGATGCCATTTTTAAATTCATGTGAAGATCCTGATTAAGGCAGACTATTCCAGAGCAGCAGATTCTGGAATCAATTAACAAAACGATTCTTATTAACACAGGGAATCTCCAGACATTACCATGGAAGCATAAAATCTTTGCAGAAAAGCCCGCAAGGAGAATATACTTTAATATCAAACCGTATCCTCCAGCGTACGCGGTGATTGCCTCAACTCAAATCTCATCTCATGTGAAACAGGGGCTGGCACTGCAGAACACCACAATAAGAACCCAAGACAGGAAGTGCAGATAATTTATCTGAATAAAGCTTCCAGGAGAATAACTGATTTCTGTTGATAATGATCCAAGCTGGAACCTGACCAGGATGCAGGAGTTAGCAGCATCACTTCCCACAATAGATATACTCTTCATGAAAAATAACAGTGTTTTTACAGATTAACATAGGTTAAAAGGCTGGCTTTATGCTTCAGCCAGAAGACCCTGTTTTCCCAGAGATGTTATTGAATTAATTCTACAGCAAGTCAGAAAAAGGTGCCGTGTTTTTCAATCAGGACTGCCACTATTCACACAAGCAGGTAAGAGACACAATGAGTTGTATTTCACAGAGGAGTCTACGGTTCTTAAAGTCACACAGCCTCTATTCATACGAGAACTGCAAAATCCATAAACTGATGCTGAGAGAGAAAAAAAAAAGTGGTGAAAGGTTCCCAGCTACAAAAAAAAATACATGTAGAGGGAAAGGGAAAAAAGAAAAATGAAAATCAGTAGAGACTGTATAAGTGCTTCCTGCTTTTAAAAGCAAGGTCAGCACTTTCCACTGGAGACCATTTGATTTACACTACTTTGTTTCAATTGAAAACCAAAATATTTTCTTGGCAGATTCTTCTCTACACAGTCTATTACAGATCCTTCTGAGATACCCAGCATCATCTATAAAGGGACACTTACTACTGCAGAACGTGAACGTTTTGTTAAATTTCCCAAAGTTCCAAGAGGAAATATGTGCGACACTACACAAGGGGGTATTCAGTCAGTTGTTGAAGTCAAGAGCCTGGACAATCTGGGCAGTCCTGGAGGAGAGGTGTGCTACTGATTAAGATGCTCCCAGTCTCCCCTGAAGAATCCATTGGCTGTCCTGGACCCACGTCCCACGCTTATCCAGAGGCTTAAAGCCAGGAATACCCTACGAGGGATCACTCTGTTTTCACCGTTTACTGGCTTTACTCCTTCATCTCCTGCAGAGCTACTCCAAATTTACCCTGGTGTAAATCAGATCAGAGGAAGACCACATTATACATCTTGACTGCTGGTATTTATCTAATGGAATACAAAGAGGTGTTTTTTTTTCCTTTCTGTTAGGGTAAAAGCAGTAAAACACTGAGGTCCCAGTGGTCGTCGCAGATATGCACCGCTATGTATCTCGGCTTGCAATTTCTTTTTTTGTTATTTAGCACAAAACAACTGGCAGTAAAGCGCATCTGATGCATATGAATACGTATCTTTGAAACAGGATATTGTGGCCGTAGAAACCATCACCACATTTACCACGCTCTGCGTGTAGTAAAGCAATACTGATTCAGGCTTTAAACAAGGCGATTTCTGCAGCCGGAGCACCAAACCGGAGTAGTGGAAAACTTCAGGAGGGTTAACTGATCTCATTTTGATCAATTTTGGGCTTATCTCTCTGCCTCTCCAGGTAATAAAGTAAGTTGCCTGTAGATGGTGTGGAAAGACATGCTATACATACTTAAGCTGACAAAAATTGTCTATCCATAAAATCCATCACAAGCAGCTTGAACCATATACCCTGAAAAATGCAGAGCCTCCCCCAAAAGACACAGTTCTTTTTCTACATTCATCATCTATATGCCATTATAAAAATTGGACAGAATAGGTGGTTTTACATCGAAAAAGACAGATTCATGTCTGCAGAAACATCTTGCTTACTCAGAGAGCCTTCACCAAATTGTTTCAGTCAAGAAAAAAAAATGTACAAAACCCAGAAATCATGATTTCCAAACCAAAACATTTGGCTTCAGCTGAAACCGAGTGAAATTTTTGAAGTTTGAAACTCTGTCAAAAGTTTTTATTTTTAATTCTGTAATTTCTGGTTGATCCCAATCTAATCTTTAAAACCTTTTTGGAATTACACCCGAAATGAAAGGCTATCAAGGCACACAGCTCCCATCATTTCCAATCATATGTGTTTTTGAAGTCATGCAGCATGATGTTCTGGGATATACAATCCGCTTCTGGGCTGCACAGAACAGCAGGGAGATAATGGTTCCATGGAGGAACTCGGTCTGAGCTGGCTGCGGCATTCAATACAAATATATGAAAACTACCATTAGTCATGAGAATCACGCTGCTGACATGGCTGAAATAGGAAAGGAATAGGATTAGCTGGCATAGCACGACCATGTCCATTTTTTCTCTTCAGTATTATTTTATATTCATCAAGAAGTCCTAAGTAAACAGGAAAAAAACCAATGTTTTAAAAGGGAAATTTAAATTAGGACAGCATATCTTATACTGACTGCTCACTCATTCAGCATTTCTTTAGGTCCAACTCCTTCTGACATCCTCCGTGATGGCAGTGGGGTCACTCTGGACATGCTACCTGACTATGGCATGAACACTTTGGAGAAATACGGTCGAGTACATTAAACTTGCCAGACAATTTAGAATCCCCCTAACAGTTTCAATTCAATGCAGGGTTAGACCCTGGGTCAGTCCTTCGCGAATCAATGGACGCTAATTAGCTCTCATCTAACTGCTGGGAAAAAAGAATGCGCATGAACTTGAGTTTCCTGACTATCAGACTTCATTAGAATCCAAACTTGGTGACACAAGTGGTAAAGCCTAAGAACACAAAACCCCTGAAACTGGTAAAAAAAAAAAAACGTTTTATCATGTTCTGTTGTAGAGAGGCTACAGAAAGTTCATCAACCTGAAAAAACCTACCAGTTACCATTTCTCCCCAAGCCATCTCTCCTCTTGTATTTTTTCCTCAGAGGAAAAACACAAACAACAACGACAACCACCAAAAAGTGTTAAGGAATTTAGCATATGCAGCAGGGTACAAAGACCAATCAAGATGTGCGTCATGACAGCCTTGTGATCCGCAAGACCTGACCCATGTTCACTAAGTGGGCTGCATCACCTATGCCCTAAGATTTCTGAAACAGAAATCAGACAAAGAAATCCTGGAAGGTACCAAGCCCCAAAATGCACTGCCGCACATCTCTTGTAAGGCAGCTGTGAGATACTGATTACAGCACGTCCTACAGACCTCACTGGGAGGAATCAACAGGCAACCCTGCTCCCAGCGAAGACGGTTCTTTCTCCCACCACTCCAACAAGCAGTCTGAGCGTGGGTCAGGTAGGCAAGAATTAGGCACATGCTGTGCTGCAGAAGTGTGGACCATACTTATCATAAAGATCCAGGGTTTGTAGGAGACAAAGAACTTTCCAATATTAAACTTGCTTTCTTTCCAACAGCTTTGCTTATTTCAGGTAAAGAGCTGAAAGTTTCTCCTTTCTCAAGTGATAGATTGGCTTGCAGCACGGCTGCGACACACGTTCTCCTAAGTCCGTCAGAGGGAATGTACGTCGTCTTCTGGCAAGGGCTGCAAATTAGTAAGTGCTAATGTCAATCTATTTTTCAGAAGCATGAAGAGTAGGCTGGCTTTTGGTGGGGGCTTTTGTGCTTTTTTGGGGGGGGCTGTTTTTTTTTTTTTTTTAGGAAGGGAAGTTGAAGAATTGATCAATAAAATGAAAAAAGCACCGGTAGCCAAAGCTCTGCAAGTTTTTCACTGCAAACAGCCCTGCAATACCTGTCTGATACAGGTAAATTGCATTACCCTTGTACAAAAGATAGCAAAACTGTGCCATCAAAAGAACAAATTGACTTACTCCTAATCTTGCTAGAAGTCACCAGAAGAGCCCACAATTTCCCCAGTTCCATCTCTTTACCACGTGAGCTGGGCCCAAATACTTGATATGTTTGCCTATGACAAAACTACTGGTCGTGAAACCAGCAAGCACCACTACGCACAGCAGTCCAGGAGAAGGAGGTGTGAAAATACTGAAATATATGTGGAATGAAGTAAGTATGCATGGACTATATACCATCAGAGAGTGGATATACCTTTCCCAGATATCTGCATATCATTTTAAAGACAGTTCACTTATTAAAAAAAAACTATCTTTAAAACTATTAAAAATTATTATTATTTATTTATTAAAAAGGGCTCAAGATAGCAAAGTCACCATGCAGCCCTGCATTTTTTTTTAATTCCTGATCAGAATTTCAAGCATCACGTTTGAATAAGCTCCAAGAAACACAAGCCCAACGCAAGGTCAGGACCAGGCACCCAATGCAATCATGTAACTTACACGTGGTCTGAAAGTGAACATGTAAATTATGTTTGGGAAAAAAAAACCAACCAACCAAACAAAAAGTTTCATCTATCTGAAATGTCCAAATAGTCTAGCAAAATAATTACACACAAGTGGCCAGATAGGTCGCTCCATTCCAGCAGAAGAGTGCTCACCTGGGCTATTATCCAATTCCAGGAGAGCAATTCACCCTTTTCACAAGTGCCTGGGCAATTTATCCGCCGCGGCGTCCCTGCAGGTTGATCCTCATGCATAAGTGCTTCCATGCCTCCTGTGCAGCGTATGTGCGAGGGCTGCACAGTGCCACTTGCTATTTTAGAAGCAGTTAAGATGATAAAACAGACCAAGACACCACAAGGAGGATACGCAGGAATGACTGCTGGGTGGACTCATCGACGTAACCCCTTCCTACAGCCACTCTCCCTCTTTACACAGAAACCTTATCACCAGTTTCTCTCTTGCTCTCTGCACATATGATAATTTTACCCCTAATAATTACATCTTGGCGAGATTAACTGAAAAGGCACGCACTGCCTTTGAATGTTTCACATATAGCTACGTGCTGATAAGTAAACTCTGCATTTCTGGTGCTACAGAAACTTCTCCAAACTCGCCGATATGTTCAGGCTGGAGTACACACCGTGAAGCTGTGAGACAGCTGGTAGCATCCGCACTGCAATGGCTAAAGCAGCTGAACCTGAGTGTGGGCTTTGGAGTCTTCGACTGCACACAAAATACTCCAAGAGATGTGAAGTCTGAGGTTTCTCAAGCATCTGATATTCTGAAGATCAACAATAATATAAAACAGGTGACAGAACGGAGAGACAAACGCCTCTGCCGGGAAACATAACACATACACAATTAGAAGAAAAAGAATCCCCATGGATGGAATCTGGAAACTGCTTCACTGCAGTGATCATCACAGTTTCACAGAAACTGGTTTGATCTAGATAAATCATTTTTATATTTCTATTTTTAGATCGTTCCTGTGCAGGTACAAGCCCCCGTACAGCAAACCTCCTGACAATAGGTATGGAGTTTTTAGGCTGGCTCCCTTAGAAAGGGGGCCATGGCCTTCCAGTAATCTGTACCTCACAGCAGCACCAAAAGTACTGATCGTAGGCTGTGACTTAAATGCCAAACACGAAATCAACATAAACATCTTTCTCACAAGAAATAAACATGAGTTTTCAATTATAGGGTTTGGCTTGGTTTGAAATTGAACTATGAAATCAAACTGTTGCTGCTTTAAAAATAACACATTCTAAAACATTTTAAGGACGCCTAACTACATCAAAATTAGCATTCCAAAATCAGTAATGACAAAATATGTACTTTAAATGGAAAAATGTTAAATCACTGGATTGTGACAACAAAGAATCATTAAAGATACATCAGCTCCCTCATTTCACACCTTCTTGCATAACAGTCCTACACTTGCCGGAGGACAGCCTCCCACCTCCCAGACACTGAACACAGCGAACCCAGAGGAAAGAAACCCACTGTTTTCCGCGGCTCTTGGACAAGCTCCCGAGTCAGCCTTCAACAAAACTGTGGTTTTCTTGTTGCTGTTAAAAGCTACTGTCACATGCTTGTTTCCCATCATGGCATCTCCATTTCCTCCTAGAGATAAACTACAGCTGTTACACATTTTATTGGAACGCGTAGTTAATCGGTAGCTCTCCAAGCCATGTCAATAGTCTCATGGGTCCTCCAGGCCCAGTGCTATATAGGGAAAGTGAACAATTTCACCTCTGCATCTGCACAAAATCTTCCTGAAACTGAAAAAGCAAACAGCACTCTTCATCGTGCTTTTCTCTTCATTCATCTGGCGAATTCAGTTTCTCAAAAAAGTGATCATTCATATGTCATTTTTTTCCATCTCTACAGTGCAAGTTAAATGGAACCCTACCATCTCAATACTATGTAAATGCTATGTACATAGCAAAAGAGAAGAGAAAAGAGAGTCAGCTTATTTTAAAATTAATTTAAGAGATAATACAACATACATGAAAGCAGTATGGTTCCTTCTGCTAACACTGAGATCATGTTCAGCTTAATGACAAATCAAAGAATCACAGAATGGTTTGGGTTGGCAGGGACCTTTAAAGGCCATCCAGTCCAACCCCCTGCAAGGAGCAGGGACATCTCCAACCAGATCAGGTTGCTCAGAGCCCCGGCCAACCTGGCCTTGAACATTTCCAGCGATGGGGCATCCACCATCTCTCCATGCAATCATGTGCTCTGCCACAAAGTGGAAACAAGTTTTAGTTAGAACACACCCTTCACCTTTCAACCTAGCCCAGTATTGCAAAAGCCTTGATCCTTAAACTACAGTTGATTTTCTTTGTCACACAGCAGTAACATACAATACTTGAGCATGCTCCGCAGCATAAAAGGCATTTTCAGGGATCTCTAATGAGCAGAGTTGTGTAGAAGGCACATTTCCAGGTGTTTTACCACAGAAAGCTGGGAGAAACCACGCTGCGTTCCTTATCAGGAGAGTGAAGCATCTACCCTGTGGTCTCTACTCGCGCAAAACCACCAGTACACGGCCCAAACTTGGCAAGACTTTCCACGAGACATGCTTATGCTTTTGGCAGAAGGGAGCTGACCACTTTCAGCATCAGTGGCCTTTGCCAGCTGGCCGAAGAGTATGCAGATGCAAGGGAAGCAAATTATCTGCCCACTGGCAAAAAGAAATGCTGAGCAGCACCTAAGGAAAAAGCCCGTGTGTGTGCACGTGTGCGAGTGAGGATGCATGTGAGCATATATATACACGCACCTGTGCTTCGGGAAAGGTATTAAAAGAGTTAAACTGGAAAAATTGTCTGCTAGTAACCCTGAGGTATCGTGTTCTGCAACGTTCTCAGAACAACAAACAGGAACTTTTTCCATGAAAATCTTCCGAGTTGAATTTTAGAGATTAAACACAAGGACTGCAATGATGCTGAAGAAAAATTTTCTAAGAAAGTCTGAAATCAGACCCTCTCAAGAAAATGTCCATACAATCACTTAGAGGATTTTAGCAACTTAAGGTAAGCTTGTCATTGGATCTTCCCTCTTTTTTTGGTCTCTTAAGGAAAGAGTGTCTGTGGGAAAAATACCACACAAGAACATTTGGTAAAATACAAAAAGCCTTCTGGGTTCAGATAATATATGAGAAATGACTCAGAAAAATTAACAGGACAAGAATTTGCAGCTGATAGGTTAGGTTTAGCTGAGAGAGGGAATCTGCCTGCAGATTAATTAGATTCTGCAATCACAGTCCCTTTTCACCCGTCCACATCCCACCACTATCATTACATGATCAACAGCTTTTAATGAAAACTAATGCTTTCTTTTGAGAAATTCCCTGGGGACTATGTATCAGGTTGGGTTTACTTTCCTAAATATTTCTTCTTGAAAATTGTACGTAACGCAAGCGCACATTTGTTGGCTGTAAAGGTGTACAACAGCAATTTTTTTGGAATGACAGTGCAGAGAGGGAATATGAGATCTGTGTGCTAATGAGCTGACACTGCAGAGGCTGGAGCAGTGTTAGTACAGTGCACTACAAGTGCAGAGCAGAAAGACATACGCGGGTTATTTCTAGGGAATATGATCTACAGAACTGTACGCATAATTCAACATTAATACTAACATCCTTCATCAGAGGTTATAAGAAAAGCACAAAAGGTGTTTCAGTGACGAATTTAACATTTTAGTTGTTATATTCATATTATTCTGAAAAAGCCAGCTCACACACTACACAAGCATTTTTGAAGAAAACATAACACCCATGTTTTACTTTATTTTATTCATTCATAGGTCAACAGTCTTCCTTTCTGTTTTTCTGACGGTAAAAAGCTGCACATTTTAGAAGATGTAATAAATCCCCCCAGAGCTAACTGATAAACTTCATTTCACCTTTAAATACACTGGAATCTTCATCTGTGTTTGCATTTGCTCTCTTAAGATATCACACAGCTAAATAAATAGGTGGGCACATAAATACAGAGTGGATGAATACTGTATGCATGCATGTAAATTAAATATACAGAGAGGGGCTCAGTGCTAGCAGTGAAGCAGGGAATACATGTCATGAATCAGATTACGCATCATTTAACTGAAAAAGGAATGAGAGGGAGGGGCTTAGGGCAGGAATTTTCTTTTGCTTCTAAACAAGTTTGTTCCCATGTTGGGCTACTGCCAAATCAGCCCTACCAGAGGTGGGCTTTTTATCTCTGGCTCATGGGGATACTTCAGAAGAGAATTTTTTTTTTCCCCCTGCCTCTGGAATGCACTAGATTGCACCAAGCGAGACATGCAGCTGTACACTAAGAACCTAAATCTTTCCTGAGCAGAGTCCCCCTCAATTCCTGCACACATGAACGCTTACTACAGCCACTACCATATAAATCAAAGCAAAGGACAATGTAAAGCATTATTTTATGGATACTGACTAGTACAGGCACTATGCTCAAGCTACACATGCTACTTTCTCCGATATCCCTCCAGTTCCCCCACCTATCCCACCACAAAGTCAGCCAGTCTCCCTCTCCAGTGAAGGCAGTCAGAGTCACTGCAGGTTTCTCTCCTGTGGATCCCTGCCAATCGCAAATATTGATCAAACGGCTGTGTGACAGCACCACAGACAATTTATGCTTATCTCCAAGAGAAGTAAAAATGTTGTGGAAAGAATTCCTTCATGGATACAGCAGCACCCTGAAACCATCTGAAGTGAGGATGTGATTAAGGGTACTTAGGCCAGAATGTTTTACATGTTAGCCAGGCAGCGTGAGGAGCTATTAGTCCATCCTCATGTATTGATACGTATGACTGTTCTGACTTTCAAAGATGATTGCTTCCAGATCCAAAAAGAGCAACTGTTCTTCTATTTTTTTTTTCATTTTCAGCTACTGCACCTATATGACGGGTGACTTGGACTCACCATATTCTTTTCCTACCAACAGTGCTACCAGGTGGTTGACACAGCTATGGACAAGGTCACCTTTCCATTCTTCTGTTTCTTTTTTTCACATCTTCTATTTTTAAATAGGTTACTGTGAGTTGGTATTCTCTGGTCCACAGTTTCTCCAGAGATTTAAGTTTTCCCAGTTCTACTACACTGGCAATATGTGCGGTGGAACATGCAGCCCTGTGCTACAGAAAATCACCTCATCTTACTAAAATAGCCACTAAGCAATGACAAAAATCATTAGATGTCAGAAGATGAGAGGCACACTGACCAAATAATACATTGACTGCCTCTGAACGAGCATGGGGTTCACTTGTCTTGATGAGATCTGTACAGAAGTGCTGGCAGAATTTTTAAAAACCAGTAGTTAATCAGTCAAGCAGTTTAATGTATTTAGTTTAAATCCATATAATTGATATTTAGGAAACTATGTTTGAGATATAGCCTCTTGAAGGGATTACACTGATTAAGGATTAATAGTCTGGTATTTGTTGTAAGAGCTGTTGAGGCTGGATAGGATTAGTAAAATAAGATGCAAAATACAGACATGCTTTTATTTACCATTTTTTTTCCACTTTACCAAATATTTTTATTGGCTATTATATCATTAAACCCCCTGGAAAAGTTTTAAAGGTCCTAATTGAAAGCCCTTTAAAAAGTGTAACGCTGCACTAGCAAGAAGCAGTCACATGGGGGATACGTTATAATATCAATCCAAAATGTGTCCAAATATTTCCTTATTGTATATTTTCTAATAATCAACTTTCTCAGAAAATACCTGAAATCCTGGAAGAATAAAACATCTACTTGTCCAGCCTTCCGATTATACAGCGCTGGACAGGATTACAACAACTATCCTATCCGCAACAAATAAAACATTAAAGTAAGATATTCAAAACATTAAATTGTTTTAAAAGAAGAGATACTAGCTTTCTGTACTCCAATACGTCACTATTTTCATACCATGCTTCCTCTTTGAACATTTTATACTGTGAGTACATGAACAGGAACCCTGTTTCTAACACAAAGTTAGCACACTGCATTCAGAGGTCCTTCAGATGATGCACAGACATATTCCTGAATGCTGCAAAATGCATGCTACTACCTCACAAGAAGACTTCATTCATTTTCAAAGGCT
This sequence comes from Chlamydotis macqueenii, assembly GCF_036417535.1. Classification (NCBI taxonomy): domain Eukaryota; kingdom Metazoa; phylum Chordata; class Aves; order Otidiformes; family Otididae; genus Chlamydotis; species Chlamydotis macqueenii. The sequence goes on from NC_141566.1 coordinate 6,285,825, forward strand.
TACAATTCAAAAAAATGTAGAAAACTGAATTTGGACACATCAGTAAAACAGATATTCAGGAACTGCTATTGGTAAAGGAATGCTTTTTTAAATGCAGAACATGCACCAGCCTTTCAGAAAGAGATTTTGCATTTTAGCAGCACAGTAACACTACTCAAAGTTCTGTTTTGCTGCTTCTGTTAATAACGGCTCAAATTATACGCATGCACTACTTGTGCAGAGCTATTTCTCATAACACTAAGCGTTCTGATTCCATTTTCTCTCCCCTCAGCTCTAACAGTATTTGTCAGTTTACAGTATCCTCAGCTTTTCACAGGACTTTCCCTGTAAGAACACAACGGAGTATTTCAGGGCAGAGGACAGAAATAAGCCCCTCTAGCTTTGTCCCCTCAAGGTCACTTGTAAACAGCTGTTTCTGCTTTATTCCTACACGGTGTTATTTCCAAATTATGCTGTTTCACACGGCTGGGTTGTAGCCTCAACAGAAAAGGGATGTTACCTCAGTAGCAATTCATTGATCACAGCTATGCAGGGCTGCTATATAAATAACATGGTGGTTTTTCTGGAAAACCAAACTAAAGGGGTGACAAGAAGTGGCGAGAGAACTTTCCCTAAGGTATTATTCAACCATGTAATGCTGCAAATCTTCCAAACCTCATGTCAGTACACACATTTGTTGCACTACATTGTATGAACAAGAACTCTAGGCTACCAGGGAGGAGTCGAATGTAAGGACAGATAGCAAACAAATATTGTTTTTTAAAAGCATGTATTTACTTACAAGCATTTGTCACTGAAAAACTGTTTGAAGAATCCAAGTGATCGACATGATAGTTCAAATGGAAGGGCTTTTCTGTGGTATTTTGGTTTGTGTTGTATAACTGCACAGCAAATCGAAATGCACTGTGCTCCTGAACCGTGTTCCTCATGAAAAGTCCACCTAGGATGGAAAAATAAAAGAAAAAAAAAAAGGGAAAAGGTATTTCAGAACTAATTCTGAGAAGAAAAAGCGGCAATAAGTTACATTTGCATGCTGCACATCTCAGAAAAGAACGAAGAGGAGCAGGCTGAGCCTGAGCCCATAATTCTGACGTGAGATATGTACCCCGAGCCCAAAGTTGGGCTTTTCACACACATGGCACCCAGGTGCCCCCTGAGCGACTGGGAGTCGCTGGGAGCTGCAGGTGCGCCTTGAAAACCAGGCCACCTCCACCCGGATGCCCGCACGCAGATTTCCAAGTCCGACTTGGGGAGCTGTGGCTCCTAAATTACCCCTCGGCTGCCCAAATAACGCCTCTGAGTTATGTGCCAAGGCCACCGGTGGCAGGCGGCGTGGAAAACGTGCGGTTTTACACGGTCTGGCGGGGAACGCGCACGGCTGAGCGCTGCTCCAAGGGAAAGGCAGGGAGGAAAAAAAAAAAAAAAAAAGCCCAAGTTTCCCTCGCACGCCCTCAGCCTTCACGGCTCGCTCGGCCCCAGGTCTGAGGGCTGGTCGTGACAGATCCACGCCGTCACCCTGGCGCTATTCGCCACTCGGGATGCGCTGCCTCGGGGCGCGATTCCCCCCCCCGCATCCACCCGTGAGCGCGGACCAAATCCACCGGCCGTTCCTGACGGGAACGGACAGCGCAGCAGCCGCCCCCCGCCGCCGTTCCTGCCGCTCCCTCACGACAGCGGGAAGCAGCCGGAGCCCCGCAACCCGCCGGGGCCGCGCGCGCCCCTTCCCGCCATTCCCCCCCCCCACTACGCCACACAACTTCCCCGCGACCGGCGGGGGCAAGGGGCGGGTGGGGGTGCCGCGGCGGGCGCTTACCGATGCTGATGGTGTTGGGGAACCCTGCCAGAGCCTCCCCCAGCAGCCCCGCCAGCAGCAGCAGGAGGGTCCGGGGCGCGCTCTGCCCCATTTTCTTCAGCCCCTGCGGTTCAGCCCCCTAAAACGAAACTGGCGGCACGGGCATGGGCGCAACTGGAGACCCGGAGCGGTGTCAATGGTGGTGGCGATGCTGGCGGAGGTAGCGGCGAGGATGGTCCCCCTCCTTTCTTCCTTTTAATTTTTTTTTTCCTCTTCTTTCCTCCCCAAATCCCTCTCCTGTTCTCTTCACCCCAGCCTGGGAGGGCTCATTGGCTGCGAGGTTGCCTTTCTCCCCCCCGCGTCTCCGGCGGCCCCCCCCCAGCGCAGGGACTTCCCCCAAAGATGGTGGGTAGCGGAGCCGGCGAGGCTGCTCCGCCCGGGCCGGGAGGGGGTTTATCGATCAAACTTGGCGTGAGGCGGGATGACAGCCGCTCGGTTCGGTTCGGCCCGCCCAGTCCAGCCCAGCCCAGCCCAGCCCCGGCGCTGGCGTCTCCCGGTCGCGGCGGCAGCGCTCGGGGCTGCGGTCGGCGGGAGCTCACCGGCCTCACGTGGGCCGGCCCCCGGGCTGCAGCTGGCCCCTTTAAAGCCGCATCGCCTCGGTGTCTGTGTCTGTGTGAGTGAGTGAGTGCGGTGCGTGCGCCTGGCTGCGGCCGGGGGAGGGGCGCGGAGCCGGGAGAGGAGGGCGGGGGTGCGGGGTGGGGGAGATGCGGCCGCGGTCCTGTCCGCGGTCCTGCACGCGCCCGCCGGCGGGGCAGGGCGGGGGAAGGCGGGCGGTGCAGGCGCCTCAGGGCCGGGGTTGGGGGGGGGGGGACAGGCCCCGCGAAGGCAGGGGCAGCCGGGTACCGCCAGGTCTGCCCGGGGGACCGGGCTCAGGTGCGGGGGCGACTGAGGGCGAGGGCCCGCGGCCCGGCCTGAGGGGAGAGAGCTGCGGGAGGGAGGGAGGGCGGGCTGGGAAAGGCCCCAGGGGAGCCGGCAAAGGGCGATGCACTTTGCCGGAGGGGCTCTGCCTGCCCTGCGCCCGAGTTCTCCCCGTCCCTGCGGGGGGAGGCTCCCGCGTTCAAGGCAGGGTGGATGGCGGATGAAGTGGAGAAAGTGGGCGGATGAAGTGGAGAAAGACGAGTTTATCCCACACAAGAGAATATTAGGTCCTTCCCAAGCTCCTCTAAAGGAAGGAAATCCAACAAAGTCTCCCCTGTTTCATCCCTTACGACGGAAAAAGACAGGGAATGTGTCTGTCGGAGACATGGCCTACCCAACAGCAGCTTGGAGCAAGCAGGTGGGTGCTGGACAGACACCCCCCATGCACCCATCTCGTACCCACCTCTTAGCTGAGCACCAATCTTCATGCGCCCCTGGCCCACACATCCATAGGGAGCTATTGCGCTTCTGCTGCAAGCTTGCTTCTCTGAGAGGTTGGTCTTGCACTCATCTCCTTGACACCTTGCTAGATGGATCCTGCAGTTCTTTTCTCTTTTTGCCACTTTGAGGCTCACAAAACTGAACAAAATGGAGACAGAAAAGAGATATTAGGTCACCTAGTCCATCTCATATGCCCAGGGAAGATTGTTCTTCACTTAAAGTTTCCTTTTCCTCTGATTTCAGCAGGTCACTTTCCCTTGGTCCTCCTCTGCTTGCTTTTTTCATCTTAATCTCAGACTCTGGTGTTCTTTGGGTCTATGTTCAGTTGAGTTAGGGATAATATCAAAAGCTATTTGCTTTGCGTTTGCAAAACAATCAACCAGTGCCACTGGCTGTAGCTTCAAGCACTCGAAATGTAAGACAGTTGCAGATTACTGCACATATGCTAATGAATAACATCAGACATTCCAACCACTGCTCTTGAAGGAAGCCAAAGGCACAGGTGAAGAAGAGGGCATCACATTCATGAAGCAGGAGCACAACATACGCCTTTAGCAGCAAATATGCAACTCCTGCTTACTCCTAGGTACGTGTCTTAGTTGCTTATGAGAATCATGCCCAGAAGATGGAGTCTATTCCAATTCAGGCAGGGGTACGGATCAGGCTGTGGGGTGGCTGGTAATGTTCCCTGTTTAGATTAAGATGGCACTTGTCACTTTATTTAAAGAAATGGTTATCTGTAGTGATAGGTGGGGTATAAAGGCCATCTTTGTATCCAATAGCACTCTTCAGGCTCAAAGCACCCTACAAATATTACCTATGAATTCCTGTAAACATCCCTGTGAAGCATGATTATATTCTTCTCTTACAGATGTGGAAACTTAAAAATCAGGGAAAGCACCTGGCCTAGCTCAGCTAGGCAGGAAGTCTGAGACTCAGAATGAAGAACATGAGCAACAGCCCATCTTTACTGTAGAGCACTCTTCTCTCAAGTGTCCCTTGGTAAGCAGAGCAGATCTGAAAGCTACAGACAGGTACGTGAAGTTTACACAGCCAAGACAGTTGTGAAAAGCATGTTCCTACCTCTAATACATTCTCCACAAAGTCCTGCTGTCCTCTTTTTTGTGTCCTTTCCTCGTGGCCCTACTTTCTTCCTGTTCACTTGCTCTCACAAAGTTCTCCTCTCCATCTCTGCAGCTGTGTATTCCAGGCTGACTGCCTCCTGTCACACTGACAGCTGATGATGTACTGAAAAAATTATGAAAGAAATGATGTTTAACATTATAGATATTAGGACAAAAGAAGAGTGAAAATAGCCATGAATGAAGGTGGCATGTGTCGGAATCTCATTTTCATACACAGCTGGTAGGGTGGGTACCTCATCTCAAATAAAATGGTGCTTCACGGCCTCATCTCAAAGTAAAGAGTCTTGTTGGAATCCAAAATACATACGACAAATAAATTTTCATTACCACCACTTTTTTTTTTCTCCTGAAGCCCCTAATATACCATGTTATTATTATTATTATTAGCATTTTCAATACTCACTTTGCTTTTTGCTTAGGCCATTAGTCTTATAGTACTATTTGCAGATAGAAACGGTACGGCAGCCATCTCACACAGACTTTGGAGAAACTCCGTCCCAGTTTATCTTTCTTACAGAAAACCCAGCGTGTCCTAGGACAAAATGGTATGAGATTAGTTGGCTTTACTGTGGATATAAATGCCATGCAAATAGTTTGTCTACTTTGCTAGGGATGCTCAGTGACTCGAGTTAATGAGTTCCATGGTAACCGAGGTCATAGCAGATGCTTTCCCAAACCTTCCCTAAGTAAATACAACCAACATTTTGCAGGTTAATCAGAGCTTTATGTTTAGATGATTTATAGTGTTCTGGGACACTAGAGGATTCTGAGTACTATCTACCTGAGCAGGAGGATTTATAATTAGCTAATGTGTTCTCATTGTAATGTCTAACAGTGGATTAGAAAAAGGCTATGGAATTTGGGACAGAGTGTTCTCACCGAGCTTTCTGATGTTACTAGGCTAAACCCATAGTGTTAGCGTAAAGTCATGGCAAAATCTACACCAGGATTCTGTGGCTCAAGCTTCGCCCTAACTGCACTGATAAAGCTGACTTTATCACTTTTGTCATCCCTATTTCTAATTGCAAGAGAGGAGCTCAGGCAGTGAGTTTGTAGAAATCATTGTGCTTCTCCTGATGCCAACCAAATCAGGTTGTAATTGCCAATAAATGTATTACCAATTGTGTCTCACAGCCTTTTGTTCTAGTTGTTTTAAACTGGTTATTTCTTCATAAAAACAAAGGAGACACAATTAACTGAAATTTATGTTAATGTCAGCATTTTGATTAGCTAAATGGATTAATTCTACAATAGACAGTTAACAGATAGAGTGATAGTGGGGAGAGACAGAAGCAAAGATGAAAAGGGATTCAGGGAGAAGATGAAACTACAGATAGAAGGAGCCAAGGGGAAAGTACAGTGTCAAAAGGGGGAAAATGAATACAGACATTACAGCTTCATACATTTTGTAAAACAGGTCAAAAGGACATCTAGTTAAGATTTGATTATATTATGAGTGGGCATAGAACAAACTATTGAAGCTCTCTATTTACCTTTCATTACCATTCAATAACAGAGACATAAAATGAAATTAAAAGGCAGCAGACAAGAGACAGTTTAACAGAACTATTCTGCTATGCAGTTTATAGCTAATCTGTAAAGCTGTCTTCTACACAGTATTCCTGTAAAAATAATTGTTTTTAAAAGTTTCAAATTTTATGTGAATTAGCAGAGTTAATACATTAGACTAACTAGTAAAAAACTGTTGAGATTAATATTCAGAATTCATGGCAATAAGTAGTTCCTGGATGCCTCAAGAAAGACCAATTCTTCTTATGCATGATGAGAGTTTACAGTTTGTCTAACGTTCTCTGAAAGTTTTTGTACTGGTCAGCAGAGACAGGATAGGAGACTACCTGAATCATTGATTTGTTGTTATTCATTTTTTCTTAGCACAGGTAACAGGTGAAATCCTGGAAGAACAGAAATGTCTAGTAGGTTTCTTAGCCCTATCGTTGGAGCTAGGATTTTACCCAATACATCCTGGCTGAATAACATGGTCTGGCACATAGGAATATGTTCTAGTACTTGGAATGATGATCAAGATTTGTACAGGAACAGGATCAAAGAGGAAACTTGTTGATAAATAAAAGTGATTACTCCATTAATGGAGTCTCATTCAACTTTGGGTAGCAGAAGCAAACTCATGAAGCAATTTTTATCAGAACTGAACATAGAATCATAGAATAGTTAGAGTTGGAAGGGACCTTCAAAGGTCATCCAGTCCAATCCCTCTGCAAGGAGCAGGGACATCTCCAACCAGATCAGGTTGCTCAGAGCAATCCAGCCTGGCCTTGAACGTTTCCAGGGATGGGGCCTCCACCACCTTTCTGGGCAACCTGTTCCAGTGTTCTACAACTCACATTGTAAAAAATTTTTTCCTAATATCCAATCTAAATCTACCCCCCTCTATTTTATAATCATTACCCCTTGTCCTATTGCAACAGGCCCTACTGAACAGCCTCTCCCCATCTTTCTTGTAGGCCCCCTTGACATACTGGAAGACTGCTATAAGGTCTCCCCGGAGCCTCTTCTCCAGGCTGAACAGCCCCAACTCTCTCAGCCTGTCCTCATAGGAAAGGAGCTCCAGCCCTCTCATCATCTTCGTGGCCCTCCTCTGGACCTTCTCCAACTGGTCCATGTCCTTCTCATGTTGGGGGCTCCAGAACTGGACACAGTACTCCAGGTGGGGTCTCACCAGGGCAGAGTAGAGGGGCAGAATCACCTCCCTCAACCTGCTGGCCACGCTCCTCTTGATGCAGCCCAGGATGCGGTTGGCCTTCTGGGCCACAAGAGCACATTGCCGGCTCATGTTGAGCTTCTCGTCCACCAGCACTCCCAAGTCCTTCTCCTCAGGGCTGCTCTCAATCCATTCTCCGCCCAGCCTGTATTTGTGCCTGGGATTGCCATGACCCAGGTGCAGGATCCTGCACTTTGCCTAGTTGAACTTCATGAGGTTGGCACGGGCCCACCTCTCCAGCCTGTCAAGGTCCCTCCCTTCCAGCGTGTCGATGGCACCACACAACTTGGTGTCGTCAGCGAACTTGCTGAGGGTGCACTCTATCCCACTGTCCATGTCGCCGACAAAGATGTTGAACAGGGCCGGGCCCAACACGGACCCCTGAGGGACGCCACTCATGACTGGTCTCCACTTGGACATCAAGCCGTTGACCACCACTCTCTGAGTGCGGCCATGCAGCCAACTCCTTATCCATCGAGTGGTCCATCCATCAAACTCATGCCTCTCTAGTTTAGAGAGAAGGATGTCGTGCGGGACAGTGTCAAAAGCTTTGCACAAGTCCAGGTAGATGATGTCAGTTGCTCGTCCCCTGTCCACCGATGCCGTCACCCCATCATAGAAGGCCATCAAATTGGTCAGGCACGATCTGCCCTTGGTGAAGCCATGTTGGCTGTCACTAACCACCTCCTTGCTCTCCATGTGCCTTAGCATGGTTTCCAGGAGAATCTGCTCAATGACCTTGCCAGGCACAGAGGTGAGGCTGACGGGCCTGTAGTTGCTCGGGTCCTCCTTGTTCCCCTTTTTAAAAATAGGGGTTATGTTCCCTCTCTTCCAGTCATCGGGGACCTCACCAGACCGCCACGACTTCTCAAATACAATGGCCAGTGGCTTGGCAACTTCATCCATCAGTTCCCTCAGGACCCACGGATGGATCTCATCAGGTCCCATAGACTTGTGCACCTTCAAGTTCCTCAGATGTTCCTGAACCTGCTCTTTGAATACAGTGGGTGGTTCTTCATCCTCACAGTCCCTGCTTGTGCCTTCCACAGCTTGGGTGGTGAGACAAGAGCCCTTATCGGTGAAGACTGAGGCAAAAAAGTCATTGAATACCTCAGCCTTCTCCATGTCCCGGGTAACCAGGACACCGGTTTCCTTCCGGAGGGGGCCCACATTCTCCTTGGACTTTCTTTTGTCCCCTACATACCTATAGAAGCTTTTCTTGTTGCATTTTATATCCCTGGCCAGATTCAGTTCTGTCAGGGCTTTAGCCATCCTCACCTGACCCCTGGCCACTCGCACAGCCTCTTTGTAGACCTCCCAGGCTACCTGTCTCTGCTTCCACCCTCTATAGGCTTTCCTCTTCACTTTCAGTTGGTCCAGGAGCTCTTTGCTCATCCACGCAGGCCTCCTGGCCTTTTTGCCCGACTTGTTCTTCACCGGGATGCACCTCTGCTGAGCTTGGAGGAGGTGCTCCTTGAATGTGGACCAATTTAACTGGGCCCCTCTTCCCTCCAGGGCCACCTCCCATGGCACTTTGCCCATCAGGTCCCTGAAGAGGCCGAAGTCCGCCTTCCTGAAGTCTAGGGCTGAGAGCTTGCCATGTAGTTGCTGCCCCGTGGATCTTGAACTCCACCATGTCGTGGTCGCTGCAGCCAAGGCTGTCCTTCAGTTTCACATCCTCCACCAGCCCCTCCCTGTTGGTGAGCACAAGGTCGAGCATGGCACCCCTCCTTGTCTGCTCCTCTATCGCCTGCAGGAGAAAGTTATTGTCCACGCATTCCAGGAACCTCCTGGACTGCCTGTGTCCTGCCGTGTTGTCTCTCCAACAGATGTCAGGGTGGATGTCAACATGGACTGTTGCAGTAATAATCTCTACATATTACAATTGCACAACTAAGACACAAACGTGGAAACAGTCATCATGTACCAATGTCTCCATTTTTCTTGGGTTTGTGGTATCTTCAGGATATATACTTCTAATTCTTCTAAAGAGCTACGTGGCTGTTGGAAATGTAGTCGTCTTATAGTCCCAGAATGTCAGAAACAATTTATATTACCTTCTGCTTTCTGATTAACTGTACACTAGGCACTGCTGGCATAACACAGCCCTGCAATTCTTATTTAAACCTGTACTTTTGCTGTGCTCATCTATATTTATTACTTAAGGAAGCAGTAAATCAAATAAAAAAGTAATGGTATCCCCTATGTACTGTTAATAAAGTGATTCCTCCCTCTCTTTTTGGTTTATACCTATGAATACAGTTTTCAAGCAATCTCGGGAATTATATACATTTCATACTCACTTCAACTGTGCAAGATCTGACCACTGAATATTTAATTTCTGTATATATACTGAAATATATTCTTCTTAAAGACAATCTCTTTTAGTCCTAAGTAGAGAATAATCACTTCAGATGATTGATTGCCAATCAAAAGTCTATTTTCCTCCCGATGTGTATTTGTAAATTACCATAACTCACCTCATCTCAGTTCAAATCAAAGAACCTGTTTTACTTCTGGAGTGAACCTTTGCAGAACTAGGGTATAGAATCAACTCACTCTCTTTTTTTAGAGTTCATTCAATTAATATAAATAAGGTATTAGTTAATATGAGAAGGAAATGAGACAGAAAAGGAATTTTAAACTGTGTCTCTCTTAGTCCTGGGGAATATGTCATCTGTGGAGTGTTGGTCTCTCCGTTGCTTTGTCACTACTCAAGAAACATCACCTTGAATGTGAGAAAATTTTCCCATGCAACTTCCATGAAAAGAAAGCATTTCCTTAGAAGAAAGAGGTGCATATAGCATACGTGGTGAGAATGAGCAGCTCTGGTACTTTTAAGACCTTTTTTTTCCCCTCTCAGGCCTACCTAACCTACCATCCAATTCGATCAGCATCTCAAGGTCTAACAAGACAATAAATGGAAGAAAAACACCAAGGATGCTAGCAAACTGTCACTACAAGAGATTTACAGAACAGTCCAGTCCCTGTGAAGGCAATCGAGAAAAGTCATAGGAAGATAGAGATAGCCTAGTGCAACACTGCAGTCTAACCTACAGGCTGGAGATTTTGATCCCAGTATGCTAAAAAAATCTAATACAGAGTCTTTGAATCGTATTTTGTTGTATTGTGAAGGACTTGCATTGTCCATCTGCACAGAGATGAATTTCACCTAACATGATTTGTTTTATTGATTTCAATGGGATTAACTGAGAGTACAAAGATGACTACAGATGTACACTCACGTTGATGTGAATAACACAGTGTGGTTCTGATAATCTGCAGTGTTCAGGAGACAAGCAAATCCTTCAGAAACCCGATGGCTTATTTGAAAAAGATCTGATATTAACAATATAGCCAATGTTAACACAAGTGTTCTCATGCTTTAGGAAACTTCCATTCCTAATTAAAAGTTGTTTGGCTTTGTAAGTCACACCTTGTAGCAATTGTGCTGGATCTTGATAATTACAGTATAAAACTGACTGTCTATTTGATTGCTCTTTCAGCACAAGAGAAGGGATAAGTGAAAAAAAACAATTGCAGAATGATTTTGTAATAGCAATTCTCACCTTATATCAATTTGAAGAGTCTCAAGCATTTTCCAGTAGATCTGCAGTGGTCCTTATACAGCGAATTGAAGTCGAATGACAATAGATTTACTCTTCTTAATTACCTTTTGCAGACTCTTCAGAAGTAGCCCATGTGTCCCAAGGAGTCCACAGATGTGATCAGCAGAAAAAAAAGAGATACTTACTTATTATCATCTGTTAAATGTTGTTTTAGTATCAGCTTATCTTGAAACTGCTCTTGAACATGTAAACTGCTAGAATGCTGTTTTGAGTTCTGTTGTGTCCCCACAGGCACTCAATAATTACTAAGTACTCAAGCACTAACGTGAAGGTAAGATCATTGCTATCACTGAACGTCTGTTTTTATGAACTTTGTCTAACTCAAGATGTTGCTAGACCATCCTACTTGTCATGGCGAAGCTCCGTGTTGTACGTACAACCATTTCTTTCAGCAAGTTTGAAAGCAGACTTCGCGGTGTAACTGACTCAAAGTCAAGGAAGAGGCACCCATCTATCTGGTGTTCATAGTCCCACAGTTCTTAGTGTTGCTTTTCAAAATGTACTGGACCAAATCCTCATCCACTGTAAAGCACCTTAGATCAAGGAAATAAATTCTTCTGCGGAGTAGGATAAAGGGACTCTATTTTGCAATGTAATTGCCGTTGGCATATTTTGCATGGCACAAAGATTCTGATCAAGGCCTGCACATCAAATGAATTATCTATTAATTTGATTTCACTCTTTTCACCCTTCCATCTGTATTTTTTACAATTTAGGTAGCAGACCCTACTCCTTCTGGGCATCCCTTAAGACTAAAGTTTAAGCAGAAATTTCCTTTCACTTAAAAATGATTCTATAATCTTGAATTTAATGTTTGTTTTTTTTTTTTACTATTTAGCTTAGCTGCTTATGTACCCCCTGAAGAATCATTTTTCAAGACTGCAAAATTAACTGAAAAAAAGAAGCACTGTGATTTTTCTTTCTTCAAATTATGTAAGGAAATCTTGAAAGATTTTTTTGATTCCTAAATTATTATTGTGTCTTTTATAGTCCTTTCTAAATCTTAGGGATATTACAATAATGTGATTGTTCCTCCTTCTACCCGAGGCCTCTCTGGTACTACAGAAAACTGTTTAAAACATCAAACCATAACTGGATGCTCAATCTCAGATAATAATTTGTGTATCTTAACAAATGCAAAACAGTAAATGTAAATCAAGTCAAATCCTTCCTTTCCATGAGTCAGATGCTATTTCCTTGGTACTTGTGATGTAGTAGCCTAGGGTTTAATCTAAAAACCATTACAGTCATTAAGCATCATTCTATGGACTTCAATGGTCTTTGAATAAAGCTAATAGCCTATTTTGTTCCTACATATGCGTAGTGTTGAGGTGCAGGGGAGGCTAGGGAACAGCAGGAAAGGCAGGACTAGAATATTTAGATTTTAAATATTACATAGACTATTTGTTCTTCATACATCAGAAACTATAAAATAAAAAAACCCCATGGATTTCTTTTTTTTTTTTAATAAGAAGAAGGTGGCAGAGAGGTCATCTTATAGTACTGCCTTGAAACATGTTTACATAAAAATCACTCTTTTTCAGAAACAGTAGGTTTGCCTCCTGTATCTAGGTTATGACTCTGAGCCGCATCCAAGTCCACAATTACTTTCATGGTGATTAACCAGTTAATTAAATCTCTAAAAGCAAGACTATTCAGAATTCTCCTTAACACCTTCCCGTTAATCAGCTGCACACAGTTAACAGGAGGGTTAGCTAAGAAGTGGCCAGTCTTACACAAGGTTTCTTTGGGGCTGTAATACTCTAAGTGTGATGTAGAGAGTTAAGGAGGAAATGCAAACATATAATTTTAGACTTAACTTTGAAATTTCTTGCTTTTGTGTTGAAAGGCAGGCCTTACACATTACTTTGACGTATTGTTGTTATTTGCAATGTAATCTTGTATAATAATTAACTCCAACTGATCCACTGCAGTGCTTTAGCGAAGTATTGGGGCCTATTAAATTGGATCATGAATACACAGTTGCTTTCCTTATTTCTAACATAATTATGATGTTGAAGATAAAAAAAGCAGATTAATGGAACAGCATTGCTAAATAGTGCTCCTTGGTACTGTAAATTTCTGGAGTGCTGTTATAAGGTTTTGAAGTATTAAGTATATATGAAAAGCAACATGCTGGAAATCTTTTGGAAAGCACTTGTTTCTGTTATTCTTTAGGGAAACATTCTGCTGTCAAAGGTGAAATCCAGTGACAGCAGCACCAAAGGGTATGTTTTCACAGCAAGCTTATTCATAGCATCAGGGCCGCCCCACTCCACCCAGCATCACACAATCCCTCCTTTTGCCTCGATACACATGAACTTTGAACTAGCTTTGCCATTAGAGCTGAATTCAACTTCTAAGTAGATCAGCACTCAAAAGTTTTCACTGAGGAGTTTGGCTTTAAGGCACATGTGAAGTGTCAAAATATCTGTAGTAAGCAAGGAGACAGGGCATTATTCTAATTCTATATGAATTGGACCATAATGACCATAGTTTTCAAGATTTGCATCTGCTGCACCCTGTACTTTCCAAATCCTTTGTCTTCCACATGGCTCCTGGTAGAAGATCCTGTTTATATACCTCCACTAGGCATTTGACCCTTCATTCGACATGCTCTGTCTCTTTTTGCAGAAGAACTGCTGAAAGATGTCACCTCAGCGGGCTGCATTGCTGTAAATACAACAACGACTAGCTGTAAAATATGGCTTAGTGCCAGGAGCCCTCTCAGCTCCTGTTCAGTCAGCAGTCAATGGCAAACCTGTGTACAGATAAATGATAATTACCAGCCCAATTACGTTGCTCTAACAGATCAGTTCACATATGATTTTTGGGGAGAGGACCCTGCCTGACTAGGAAAAAGAGGCTTGAGGATGACATTGTGTTTCAGAAGATGAAACTAATTCAGGAAAGGCTGAAGTTGTTCTAGAACACTCCATGAGTCAATCTATAAAGAAATTCAAGTCAGTGACAATTAGCAGCCTGAGAAATACCCCTGCAGACCTACTGTCAAACCCAAGTAAATGTCAGGCTATGATGGACATCTCTCTAGATAGGCATAGATCTATGTGAGTATGGTCATGTACTCCAGATACAATCTGCTGTTTTAGCTCGGGCCACAGCCTCCTCGACTGCAGCATGAGCTTTCCTCAAGCTAAAATAGCTATTTCACATTGGAGGTGACATTGGGAACTTCATAAGTGCTGAGATTTGTATTTAAAACAAAATCAGAATCCAGCTGTTTTACTTGTTCTCGGTGAATGTATTTTCCATACTTTGCACAATAATGCACTGAAAGTCAACTAATTTCTGCATATTTTCAGTATGCAATATACATATCAGCTTTTTTTTTTTGTAAAAGATTATTCCTGTAGTTCTCATATTTACAAAGAGTTATTTGGTCAAATAGCAGAGTCTCCATAACTTTACACTCATGTATGCCTTGATTATGATACATTTCAAATAAGCTGATGGTGATCTTCTAAAATAGATACATGAAAATAATTTTCTCAGAACTATAGCTGTAAGCTAAAACCGCAAAGATCAGCTGACAGCACTTCTCACATCCATCAGCAACGTTCATTTTTGATGACAAAACAAAACTAAAATTTCCAAAATTAGTTCATCAGGGAAGATCTACTCTCTCAATTTAGTTGGTGTTCATCAAAAGGCTTTTGCTGAATTAGTGAGGTTTTGGAACATACAAGGCCACTTAGGCTACTGAAGCCAAAGGGAAGCTGAATGGTAGCTCTTAGTAGCAAAGGCGTTTTTCAAAGTTCATGGACTGCCTCAAGGTCATCAGACCATTAAACCTAGAAGTATAAAGATGTAGCCTTGAGACAAAGTTCTGGTCCCATGCACAGTGAATAAGAAACCCTCACTGACATCAGATTGGACTCCAAGTCATCATATCACAAATGCAAAATGGAGGAAATACTGTTCTAATTTAATTTTGATTAGGCCATGATCATCACATCTTAAAAACACACAGTATGTATATGCATACGTTCCCCATAACAGGAAATATATTTCTGATTCAGAAGGCTGAACGCTTCCGACTGACCCAGAAATTAAATACTTCACAGCAGCTTTGTAAAAACAGCATTGTGGAGTCCTACGCATCTCTTGATTACTTGTACCAAACATATTCCTTTTAAGATTAAAAATGCACTTTCAAGCTCTCAGTTCTGCAAGCTCACTTGGGGCCCTGAGTGTCAAGTCATATTCTTTCCCTTCCCAGTCTCACCGCCAAGTACAGCCTTTAAAGGCTGAACAAGGCCTTCAATGGATTCTGTGTGATACCACTGCCTTCTAATTGCACCCCCAGTGACGTCCTTGCAGCCTGAAGCCTGTCAGTGGGGTTTATCGAGTGTAACACACTAAAACTTCTGAAACTTTTAATCCAGTTGAAGCTGCTTATAACAATCCAGCTTGCATGTGCAAGCTGTGTTGGCTCTTTTTGAAAAACAGAAGCAAGAGAGCAGTGAAAGCCTGTTTTTGGCACAAAAGCCAGCATAACTGAATCTTAAAAATGTGAGCAGGATGGCCGAGTGAGAATGTGCAATAAACAGATTCCCCACGCTGGGCAAAACTGCTCAGGTAGAGGTTAGCATGTATTTCAGCTCTATGGCTTTTCCTTCCATTCAGTAGACTACTTGATTTGTACTGTAGCCCAAAAAATGGAGATGAAAGGCAGTTTGATCACAAAAGCAGCTGTTATTCCAGGAGCAGCATGGAAAGGAAAGCTGTTTCACACAAACATGACAATGTTCCCTACCTCTGGATTCAGATTATTAGAAAACTGTCTGTATTCTCCCCAACACTCACCTCTCTTGCCTAATGTTTTTCAGTGTTTCAAAGACATCAATAGATATTCTCTAAATAGGCTGTTTTCTTAAAAATGGAGATGGAGCCAAATAACTTTGCAATTTTTGGGAGTGTACTTCCATCTTCAGTAGGTTCTTCTGCTGAAGAAAGGATTATAGACCTCAGGATCTGGCCCTACAGTTTGTAGGCAGAGTACTAAAATATTTCCATAACAATTTAGGAAGTCAAAAAGAATATAGACACTATATATAAATATGTATAATATTTATATATTTTGGTTGTTCAGCTATAAATTCAGACGCTAAGCACCTATTAACTAGATTTGGAGCTATAGAAGTGACTGTCACACAGCAAGGTCAGGGCTGAATGAAACGACTAGAAATCGATCAAATGCGCGAAGTACTACGGGGGAACAGGGCAGTTAATCCTTTCAGAACTTTACTCTGTAAAATGTACTGTACATGATCGATGACAGAGGAGATAATAAACCAAGCAGATGATACCTCCGTTCCATACCTAAATATGCTGGAATTGTGTTTGGTCTGATTAATTCAGCAAAATCGAGATTGCTAGTTAACGATGCTTTAATCTGAAGGTAGAAAAATTAGCTCCGGGAGCTCAGGGAGTGACTGTACTGCAGTAGGATTTCTGAAAACCTGAATGGATATGAAGTGCATATGCTTTGGGTGCAAGAAATGCTGACTGCTTGGCATCCATTTATTGGCAGTGGGATATGCATTTAGAAGCCCCTTTTGCCTGCTAGCACCAAGGGATTAACAATGCACCAATTATTTGAGCCTCAGGGCCTGATTCTGTATCACTGAAGTCAATAGAAGCTTTGTCATTGACCTCAATGGGCACAGGCTCAGACCCTCAAAGAACACATTATGTGATACACGTTTTTTTTTTAAAAAAGGCTTAGCAGTTTTGTGTTTGCAGAACCAGGGATGACTGACTGACTGATATAAAAAAAAAAACTGAAATAGAGAGGTGAAAAGCAAACTCTGATTCCCCAGTTAGGCAACTGACTCTACATTTGAATACAGCTTAAAAGCACACAGAATAACTGCACTGAGTAGCTGCATTTTGCATTACATTTAAACTGTGAATAATACCTTGTGAAATCAAGTCTCTAATTTAGGTACCTGAAAACAATATAAATCAGTGAAGGCAGCAGAAGCTGTATAACTCTGAGAAGGCTGGTTACTTTGTGGTGAAATATAGATGCAGGAGCCTGTATGTAAGCAGGTCTAGAATTTTGACGACTATAGTCAGAGTAGCTCTGCTCATTTCTCTGCCTTCATCTGCCTTCAGGAGCTCATCTCTTAAACGACGTGGTCACATAAATGTGAGAAACTTTGCTAAGAGCAACCGTTTAGCACTGTATTCAGAGATGTAAGCACGTTAACGACTGCATGTAATAAAATACATACTTTATAACCACATATAGTCAATGGCTGCGCTTTCTCCTTCTAGCTTCAGCATCAATAAAAAACTCTTTCAGTTTTCCCAAACTTAATCTATAAACAGAACAGCAGAACCTGCATATACATATTCATGTGAAAAACCCTCCAGAGGAATTAAAGGCAATAGCACTGTTCATCTTCCTTACATAGAGAATGAATGAAGTATCGGCTCTCCAGGTTTTGGAACGTTACTGGTCACCTCAGTCACATACCACTGTTTCTGATCCTATCTGGATGATTTGCAAACACATCAGCTCTTTCAAGACATCTTTGTGAATACTTCCAGCAAGAATGCTTATTTGCTCAAATCCTTGTGATATCTTATTTACCAAAAACAGTCTTGGGGGAAAGAAAATTTATTCTGTCACCACCATGTGTAAAAGGGGAAAGGAAGCCTTCACTAGCACTTCCAGATAAAGAAAAAAAAGGCTGAGCACATCAGCAAGTACACTATTTAGCGGCGGGGGGAAGGCTGCAGAAGTCTCCTCATACTAGTAGGGGTTAGAGCATCAACTCCCAGACACAAAGACCTTTTGTAATACAAAACCCCAAAACATTTTCTCAAAAGTCAGTACGATTATCACATCCTAGTGGTGCAGAATTTTTAATGCTGAGCAGCTAGTACATTTTATGAATTCATCACTTTGCTGTTGAACACTGGCATGCACTGATAGCTAGGCACAAAAAGCTCCAGCGCTGTACAGAAGTGGCATTCAGCCTTTGACAAGCGAAGAGCTACTTTGTCATCAAACAGAGGCTCACAAAACCATGAAAGAATGAACCGCATTTAAAATAGAGAAATGTGTGCAGGCAGTTTATGCGAGAGTTAATACACTGCTCCAAACAAGTCTGCAAAATCTACAGGCAGAACAGTGTTTTTCAGAGCGCAGCCGAAGACCCAGACTCATTGGCTATCTGTCACCAGTCTCAGAAGAGCGGTTCTCTGTAAGTCAATACAGTCCATATGCGTGTGGGCGCTCTCACACCTCTATTTTTTGTTTCAAATTGCCTGGGGGCAGCTGCCATATCACCTTCAAGACACCACGTGATGTCTTAATCAAATGTTAGCAAGGAGCTTGAAGCAGCTGAGAAGCCACAAATGGGATACAGAATACTGAGGCACTGAAAAAGTGACATCACCAAGATAGCAATGATTAGCTTCATTTTTTTCTTACCCTTTGCATGCTTTTCTTAGGTAGGATGCTCTATTTATTGCTTATTTCTTCTAAACTGATATGAAAAGAAAGAACAAAGAAATACTTGTTAAGGAAGATTGGGATTTTAAGAAGAAACTTTTTTTTTCTATTGTATATGTCTTTATGCTGTCCAGCTGCCTGGCTCAGAACAGCAACTGAACAGAGACATGAGATGGCTGCATTCTAACCATCTCTAAAGCTTAGGAGCATAAGCTTTTGCCATTTTTCAAATACAGATTTTGGTTACAACCCAAACTTGTCATCCTTTCATATGCAAACTTCCCACTGTGATCACTGGGACTTCTGAATATTTAAGGAATACATAGGAACTTGTTATTTTTTCTCTTCAGTTTCTAAACTGCTAGTGGAAAATTGTGTCAACCAGGGAGGAAGAGAGGAAAGGAGAAGAATATGAGGGAGTGTGAACAGAGCTGGATAATGCTGTGTGCCAAACCCTTCCCCGTCAGCCCTAGGATGTTGGAACTGCAGCCAGAAGCGTTACATTTGCAAGGGCAATATCTGCAGTCCCTTGTGAGTAAGTTTTCAAAGACAAATCCCATTCACAGACACCATTTCAAATAACAAATACTGTTGCTATATTTGAGTGTATGCACACAAACACACAGAGCATTTTTCTTACTCTTCTTTCAAAAAACCAGAACAAAGTATGTTCAGAATTCTCTTTACTGAAATATTTATGCTGAGTCTCAAAGGGTGAAGGGCACATTTTTAGTAGCCATGGTCCTATAAGATAAACATGAAACTCTAGCACAGCTGGTGCTTGACAGTGAATGTATTTGTCTCCTGGAATTTTGTGTTAAGGAGATTCCTTCATTAGTTAAAGAACCTTTTTAGTATTCACTGTCAGATTGCTTTTACTACTTGGTTCAAGGCAGGCCTTATTACTAAATTTGTTATCTTAACACATTACGTTCCACCAAATCTTAATTGTTAGCAGTGAAAGCTATAAATATTTGTGTTCAGAGTTGAAGTCAGAAAGTAACAATGCATTTATTGTCTAAAAAGTACATTTATTTTAGACAACTGAACATATTGACTTAAGTTACCTTTTTTTAATCCACATTACACTTTAACACATTTTTTCTATTTCCCTCTGATGTTTAAACTAACTACACTGTACTTCATCTCCAAAGCAAAGAGGCTTTCAAACATCATGATTTCACCTTTTGAGCTAGAAGAGAATTTGTTTTGGAAAAGGGAAATGATACATTAAAGAACATTTAGAACTTGACTTGAACAGACTGATTTGTCTGCCTTATTATTACCATTATTGTTTCCACAAAATAAGATTTTTTTCCTAGCTAAAAAAGCACAGTTTTATTCTGCAACAAAGCTGTGTATGTTGCCTGATCCAAAACATACATTCTCCTAGCTTCATGCCAACCATTGCCATTTTAATACCGTCCAAATGACACACAACAATACGCAAGCGTCAGTTAAAAATCCATTACAAAGAGTTCTCTAGCTAGCTTTGAGATTCATTACTGTGTTGAGTGAGACTGCGTTTTTAGCAACAACACTGCAGAGGACTCTGAAAGACTTGAAAGAATACAGTCAGTTTGTGGAGATGAAGCAAGCATTACTGTGAGTGTGGGAAAGAAGAACTGAACTTGTGTCATCAACCCATATTTTTAGAACCATTTTACAATGAGACAGAATTTAGGCTCTTTTGGTCCTGAGATTAAGAATTCATATAGCCAAAACGTTACTGGTCTCTGCTAAAGGAAAAAGTCTGTCAAGTACTTCAGCTAGTTCTTTTTGTTATTGTAGCCATTGTTTCATACACTATCAAATCGCTTGCGTGGCTTAAGTGACAACAGTTTCTAGTAGTACTGAGAGAACACAGTTGGTACGCTCTTGGTATAGTAAGAGTTGTAAAATTTGAATTCAAATCAAGACTTCAAAATCCTCTGAATGCAAAACTATACAAAGTTAGGACTGGATAAGACGCAGCAAATACCCATTCTTTGTGCGTATCATCAAGACTATGATGATAGTCTTGAATGGATGATGATGAAAGCTGGTTCATCTTTGGTCAAACTTTTTACAGGCAAGAAGGTTTTTGAACCTGTCCGTTACTGAACCCACAAGGAACTTAGGCAGTCCAGAACAGTTTCTGCATCTAGGAAGATATTTATGGCTTAGCCTTGTTATAGGTTGTACATGGAATTTGTTTTAGAGATTTTTTATGCTGCCTCTGCAAAACAATTTCTTGCTCCAGCAGCTCCCAAACTTAAATTTCAGCCTACAGCACTCAGTCCACAAAACACAGGACTAGCATGCAGCTCTGAAGAAGATCAAAGAAACAATAATTTGGGATTCATTCACAATTATTTTAGGCTCTTAAAGGCAATGGGACTTAATATTTGTTGAAAACTGTAGGAAAGGGATCTTAGGAGGAAAATTTTAATACATCCCAGGTGTAACAGCATTGAAGTCAACAGTTATAATATTTTTGAACTGATTCCAGTATGTTTATTCTGTAGAGGAAGTTTCCTCACACTGTAAATCATTGTAAGATTAGTATTAATCTGACTGAAATGTCCTCAGCCATCCAATTCTCTGGTTAATTCTATTAGGCAGAATTTTCCACATGCTAGTTTGAAATGTTATCATATGATGACAAATGTAAGCTTTTTTATTGGATTTATGTAAATCCTTTCTTCACCGAAGCTGTTGGAAGGGTTCTGCAGTTGCTTCTAGGATCCATGCACTGAAAAGCATCATAAATACCTCGTAAGGTATTTCTTCAGAAAGTCCGAGATTTGGAACAACTGGTTTGGGTCCACTGCAGACTTCCAACCCTTTTGCTGTTACAGCATCACATGAGATGGCAGAAAGCTTTCTCTCAGCACCAACTTTAGCACTGTCTACTCTTAAGAAAGAATGCACTTTCAGAGAGAAACCAGGAATGAAAAGAACAGTTTTAAAACCCTGCTTGTCTTAGCTCTCTCATTTGGTTATTTCTTCTTTAGATTGTATAAAATTTAAACGGTTCTCATCCAAATGGCTTTCATTTATTGTAGTTTCTATTTGAGAACTGGGAGACTAAAAAACTCAGTCCTTCCAGCTATACAGTACGCATGAGAGACAGAAGGAACAAGGACATTCTGTCTGGATGACACTTTCCATACCTAGAGACCAGAGCAATTAGATTCCTTGATCTCGAAAAGTTCTTAATAAATAAACCCCAACACTGAAGTTGTCAGCTTTTTAGCATAGTCCATTGTTTCACTTTTTTAAGTTCATTACATAGCAGGGCTGTGCTGCTCCAGCTTGACATCCCGGGGCTCAACTACAATACATAAAATAAATAACTAGTGCTTCTTGTCTTCAAGTACAGGAGTAAACCCATTGGCTCAAGGGGGCTGCTCACACTTAAAGTCAATCATATACTAAAGTGCATTCCTGGACTGGGGCCTCCCTATCTTGGATGAATAAGCTTTGCTTCAATGAATTTGCCAAGTCTCCTTCCTAAAGGTCAAGGAAAAAGCGTCTTCTATTTTCTGCTGAACTTGGTGGACCTTTTAAAATACATTATATTCATTCTTAGTGTAAGTAGTATAGATATTGTATATTAGTTGCCCTTAGTCACAGGAGACTCCAGAAAATAGTCCTAGGGGAGTACTAAAGCTAAGGTTAATAACAACACCTTGGATCTAGACAATTTTGTAAAACTTCTTTGTTCTTATTTATTTAGTTGTTTTTAATTCAAAGGCAACGTTCTATTTGGATGTGGAGATTCAAGTAACACTTTCCAAAATATGAAAGACTAAATGCCACATTTACAATTGTTTCTGAAAAGGGTTGACCTTTATTAAAGTTACTGAGTAAATACAATTCCGAATGTTTTGTTTCTTTTGTAAATTAAATGGTATGTTTGTAGATGGAAAGGTCAATTTTCAGTAAAGCTGAGCTTCAGAAAACATCACCTTTCTCAGCTAAATCAAAGGAGTTAATTAGTTTTACAGATGGAATACATAATATATAATTCTCTTATCTTTGCTTGAAAATCAATTGTTTATGGCATAAAGAGGATACAGTTGTCATCATTAGGTGTAAATGTTTGTTTGCTGCAGCGGCAAATACAGACTCAGGCTACCACACGCTGTTCATAAATGAGAGACACTGATGTCCTCTGAGAGGTTGTGTAAGGGACTATGTATCTAAATCCTACCCGTTATCAGATTTCATGTATTTAGTAAACTTATTCCATCCTATATGAAACTATCATAGATTTATTAACAAAAAAAACCCACTAGGAAAACATTAGTAGGCATTGATACTGCATTGAGAATGCTGCAGTTTAATGCCTTTCCTCCTACACTGTCCTTAATTCAGATCAGTTTTTATATTTAGTAGTTTTTACAACAATTTCAACATGAGACCACGAGTACACATTAATAAACATAATCTGAACCAGTTAAACACCTAGGTGTATTAACTAGGAGGAGGCTGGAAGGCCTGGATTTTCCTGCCTAGTTTGTGACAGGTCTCACACCAGCCTCTGGAACCTCGTGGGAAGTACTGAACACCACACTGTTGTTGTAGCTGTTCATTACAGAGAATATTGCTTGCTTCTTCAGATGGAAAATTGTTGAACTAAGAGGCAGCACCTCCTGACTCTGTAGCAGCCTTCAGCCTCCCTCATTGTATGGCTTTCCAAAATCAACTGAGAGAAGGGAACAATGTTTTCATGATCGCTAATGTCTGTTCAAACCAGCATGTTACACAAAGCTGAGCTTTCTGGCAAGTTTCATGGGTGTCCCCAGAAGGAAGACATTTGAAGTCAGATACATAGAAAATGCTGGAAGAATTCAAGTCTTCCTAGAGGTGTACCCCCATGGCAGTGACTGCAAGTTTGGTTTCTTCTCCCATGCCTACTGGGGATATCCAGAGATTTCCTATGGACCTTACTCTCCTTGATTTGTCCTGGTCTTCTAATTTTTTTTCATACAGTGCTTTGTATAACTTAAGTGCTATTTAGGGATTGTTATTATTTACAGCTAGGTGTTATTTACAGTCTATTTATACAAATCTTATCTGATAAACATCTCCATAGAATAGATTAGGACAAATTCCACATACCCTTGCCTTGTCTGAAGCAGCAGTACTAGCTTTATTTAAAAGCCATTTAAGTGGCATTATATTTCTCTTCTCTGTACAAGCAGAAAATATCTAATGTCGATGTTTGTTCTCACAGAAGGGTGCCATATGGGAAAAAAAAGAAGAGAGACTATGATGAAATTGTCTGAAGAGACAAGTGAAAATACAACAGCTTATGTCAAGCACTGAGGTTTGTAATAAGTGATGTGCCGACAACAGACACCTTCACTAAGGGAAAGGGAAACCTAAAAGATAAACATCAAAAAATTACAGGCAGATTTGCCAAGCTGCTTCACTTATTTCTTCTAATGAGAGCTAGATGACCCAATCCTTCACAGTGCTTTTACCACACTTAAACCTTGCAGCTGTTGGAGATAATCTAACCTTTAATTTTGTACTGAACAATATTAAACTAAACAAAAGTCATCTTGCTCTAGCACAGAGCGGGGTCAAAGTCATTCCACTGCTAAATGTAGACTACGTAATTGGTACTCTGGCACAGAGGTTCAATGGATGCTTCAGCAGCAAGAGCAAATCCATGTTACAATCTTGCAGCATGCTCTCAGCATGATTCCAGTAGTACCAGAGGAACCAAAATGGGGTTTTGTAACAGTCAAATGATTTATTAACCATTTTTAAAGTCCTGCTTTTCTGTTTAATTTTCTGGTGTGGTACATTCTCCATATCCAAGCAATTTTAAGGCAAATAGTTAAAACAAATTATTGATTTCTTCTAGGATGAAAATAAAATGGCCCATTCCATGCTCTCAACAGATGCTTTTTGTTTAAAAACATCTCCAGCCAGCATATATTCGGAAGGTACGTGAAGAGTATGGTATGAGGGCTTAGATATTACACATGGATCTTATAGACACCTCTAAAATATACAGGAGATTCAGAGAAGTTGTATGAAAGCTATAGGTACTGGGAGTTGAAGCAGGAGACATTAGATCGTGGTTTTTCTGTCATTCTCAGTACTGCTGTTCGCAATCTGCTCTTGCAACGCACAGGTAGCCTGCTCACTGCAGATTCACAGTGAGACTCTTAATGACATCGTGCTCTGCTTGTGCCTCTCTTTACCTATCTGCAGAGCAGCTCTATAGCAAACCTGTGCCCTTCTAGCTTATTAAATCACTAATTTAAAAAGTACAGTCCCTCAGGTGATACTACAGATGTTGAAACAGATAGAAGGGTTGTAAAGGATACTGGGATTTTGGGACTGCTGTGGGCGTTCAATTGAAGCAAATAATCAGTGGGCTCCAGTAACTACACTCTGCCGGCACAGCCAATATATCATAGCAAAACACTGAGCTGTGCGAATGCTGGGATCTTCAATCAGATATTGCTCATTTAGAAATGGAGCTGTGCAACAGTGGCCCTATCTCTTGTACTCATTTTTCTTGGAGCAGCGATCTGACATTTCAAAAGATGAGAAGTACCTTTCAGCTTGAATAAACTCAGAAATCTATCTGTAAACACATTTGGCCTCATCTTGAGAAATGTCAGATTTCTGGAATGAACAGCATGGGTACAATATTTGTGTCAGTATTTAGACAGCCACATGTAAGACAGCAGGCATGGTTGCAACATTTTATACTGCACGTTTTTGCAAGAACAATAGCTACAGGAAGAAATAAACATTACACCCATCTTTGTCCTACCGTACCAACAAAATAGTTGCAAAAATAAGTAAATGACTGAGTCAGTAGTGGGAGGGAAAGCTTCTTTCACCTCCTTCTCTGCCTCATTGTAATCAAGTCTCTGACTTGCTGGGTTTCCGTGGAGGAATCCTTCCTGACACCAGATGACAATCACTGTGTTCATTCATTATTGTTATTCATTGTTGGGGTTCCAGTATTGTCACCTGAAATCAAGTGCTTGCTGTGTTGAGCATTATACACAGAAAATGGCAGCTCCTGCCCTGAAAAGCTTGCAGACCAGAGAGACAAAACAAATGTGAAGTGAACAACAGCCTACAAACAACATTAGTGCCACTGCTTGATTTGTGTGTGTGTTTACAGCAGTGGTTTTCAGCCTGTGGTTTGTGAGCCCCAGAGGGTAGTGGCCTATAAGGGATCCAAGAAAGGTAGCTATGGAAAAAAAAAAAAAAAGCTTAACTTCACCTCACACAGATCTTTGCTTCCTCTGGAAAGTGTTCAGGGTTTCTATACTGAAAAAGCCTGAAAATCATTGTATATGGGTTGTCACAATCAAGCCTGTCATTTATAACACCCTGAGGCACATCAGCTTACATATCTGGCTACTGCTTGAGAGGCTCACGCGCCAGCCGCCCCAACCTGTTTCCACTCCAAGTAGCGTAGCGTGGAGTAGAGAAGACCCAGCAAAGCACTGTACCTCCAGGCTCGCCACACCACCAGATCCTGTGCTCAGAAAAGCCTTGCACAGATTTCAGAGCAGCTCAATCTGCCATTAACACCTCATCTCCCTTCTCCTTGTTATGTAGGATTTACACCTAGGATGATAAAAAAACCCCAACATCTTGAGTCTTCAAATGAGAAGGACTTAAGCTTTCCTTAATATTTGCTTTCTCCCTTCCTCCGATGGAGGTACCAGACAGCGTGCCAGCAAATACCAGTTTACCTAGCCATAGCTAACCAGGTTAACCTGCTTGAAAAATACTCAATATCAGAACTTACCTGCCTTAAGACTCTTAGAGACCATAAATTTCGGCAACAGGTCTGACGGTGTTGCCAGAGCTGGCATTCCCTGGCCACTGCATACGAGAGAGCTACCTGCACACAGAGGAGCAGCACTTGGCTTCTGAACTCAGGTTGTTTATTAAAGCCAGGGAATCTCACCGGTTGTGGATTAGCCCTCCAAACTGCGCATGGTACTATGCTGTATTTTTCATAAAGCAATTCATTCTCTTACAATCTTTCAGAGAATAAAATTTTCACTGACCCAATAAAATACGCTAAAATTGCTGATAATGGCACTGCTTAGGATTAGGTAGGAAGCCATTATATCCTAGTTTACAGAGCTAATGGCCATTATTGAGTGTGTATATTGTAAACTATAATGAAATGGGAAAAATTACTTTCAGATGCATTTTCATTCTGTATTTTGTAATAACAACAATGTATCAACCTTTCTAATATTCTTTTCTCGTGATTGAGCGGACCTATTTGGTTTGTTATCGTATACATGTAAATCTTACAATATCATTTGGCAACTATTATGTTCAAGCTGGAATGCTCTTATTTCTGATCTCCCTGCTTCCTCCCTTAAAATATCACCTTGTGCTGAGGAGCAATAAGGATGACACACAAGAAATCTGCATCCACGCTGAGAACATGAGAACATTCCTACTTCCTCAAAACACCTGCTTTGCCTTATGGCCAGAGTTGTTGGGTTATTTATTCTGCAAATATGTCCTCATATGGGATGGAGTTTTGATTTATTTTCCATTTCTCTTTCTAAAATTTCTGATCATCCCCAGAATTCCACAATTTATTTTGGCCAATGCTGCTGTCTCCCTCCCTCTCTTCTTTGTTGCTTTAATTTCTGAAGTACATATATATATATATATATATACACACACTCCCTCATTTTTCCTGCGGAGCAGATAAGAACAGAGAGCCGGTAAGGTCTTTGTTGTCGGTACAGATGAAAACTTGGCCTTGTTCGAATATATTCAGATCTAAGGAAGATCAGATACTAAAATGAATAGTATAACCAACTGTATCACTATGATATCCTATCAAAGCCCTGTGTATATGCATCTACAAAATGGAGATAGCTCACAGATAAACCACATCCAATTTTTCTGACTGCGTACTATTTGTTCTGGAAATGTAACCTGAAGTCTTAATCAAATGCTTCTCATATTTATGCTTCCATTTCACTTAAAAGGAATTACCCCAATGAGAAAGGCAAACAATGTGCAGGATTACAGGATTTCTTAAAGCAGGACTCAAAATACTCCTCTAGTATCAAGTAAGACAGTGATGCCTCACACAGTATACTTAAAAAGCAGAAACGTTCAGAAAAATTTATCAAATGAAACAAACCAAAACATAAAGCCACATCTGTTAAATCTTCAAACCATAAATCTTTTCAGATCAACAGACACAGCTCCACCCCAAGAGTCTTAAAATGAATGAGCGCTCTTTCAACCAGTAATATTAATTTAAACACATTTTAGCAATCTGAGAAAATATCAAACAGCTGGTGATTGCCAACATGATCCAAATATATTAGAAGGACAATACAGTGAATAACAGATTAGTTAGTCTGATATCAGTGCTGGCTGAAACAATAAACCGTTCATTCAGGACTGTGTCAGCAAAGCATCCGAGCCTAAAAACATAAAGAATGCCAGTCAGCATTCCTAGAAAGCAGGCCTTGTTATTTTGGCAGGAGTGTGTGTCCAGTTGATCATGGCAACTCTCTTGAGGTGGGGCACTGAATTCTTCAAGGCATTTGACTTAGTACCACATTAAATTTTGGTTTTAAAAATGCTTTTAACAGCAACATTAAACAGGACAGCTTAGATGGATTACTGGTCCACTTACAGGTCACAGTATACAGCTGTTACAGAGGGGATGTTAACTTTCTTCTAAGAATCACTGTCCACCTAATGCAGAGAAGCTCTTGAGTTACCTCAAATGAGCTCTCACTGCAGTTCTGTAGTGGTACCGTCTAATATGATCCTTGGATGAATATAAGGAGGAGGAATTATCAAACTATCTTATTCTTCTTAACAGCAATCGCAAGAACAGTATTAGAGCCTGGCATTTACATTTGAGAAAAGATACAGAGGTGCTAAAACCACTTAAGAAAGTGAAGGGAAGCCATGGACTAGGATACTACCTCCTGTTCCCCACCCCCTTACTGCAGGGGTAATTAAGTACTGGTACAGGTGGTAAAGTCACTATCTCTTCAGCCTTCAAAGCAAGATTAGATACTCCTTTAAGAAAATTATTTATTCCAATTGCCTTTCCTAAGGTGCTACACTATATGCTAATCGGCACATTGTCTAGGATATGGAAACTCTTCAACATGTGTATGCAGAATGTTAGACCACATAGCATCAGACGTTCAAAAAGTTGAGTCTTCTCCTTCCTCCCTAGCAGGAGAACTGTTCTTCATAAAGACAATGAGTAAATCTGGATATGATGTGATGTGATGTCACCAACACATCTGAAGAAACCAGAAAGGCCACAATCACCAATGCACATTACCAACTGTGTGTTCAGCTCATCTGCTTCTTCTGAACCATTCTGTGCTTTGCACACGACAGTTCTTGGAAGCACAAAAAATAACTGTGGGAAAGTCCAGCTCAGACCCAGGGCTGCCTGGATGGGATAGGCACAGGTAGTGTTCGGAGAAGATGAAACAACTAAGCAGTACAGAGGAGCTACAGACATAGATTCTTTGGAAACTTTAATATCACAAGTAGTCCCTATGGAATGCGTGAAACAGTGAGAATGACAGGAAGCAATTCCCAGCCTGTAGGCCATCTCCAAGCACAAATTTTAAAGCTAGAATTCATCTCACCTAGTATTGAAGGTCCAGAGGAGGGCCACGAAGATGATAAAAGGGCTGGAGCACCTCTCTTATGAGGACAGGCTGAGAGAGTTGGGGCTGTTCAGCCTGGAGAAGAGGAGGCTCCAGGGAGACCTGATAGCGGTCTTCCAGTATGTCAAGGGGGCCTACAAGAAAGATGGGGAGAGGCTGTTTAGTAGGGCCTGTTGTGATAGGACGAGGGGTAATGGTTTTAAAATAGAGGGGGGTAGATTTAGATTAGAAATTAGGAAAAAATTTTTTACGATGCGAGTTATAGAACACTGGAACAGGTTGCCCAGAAAGGTGGTGGATGCCCCATCCCTGGAAACGTTCAAGGCCAGGCTGGATGAGGCTCTGAGCAACCTGATCTAGTTGGGGATGTCCCTGCTCCTTGCAGGGGGGTTGGACTGGATGGCCTTTGAAGGTCCCTTCCAACCCTAACCATTCTATGATTCTATGATTCTATTGGGCATCTAAAAGATCGACATTAACGAAAGCTAAATTATCTGATGCCTTGCTCTATACATTGCCAGGAGACAGGTACCACCAGAAGGCAATCCATATTGCCCTAAATTAAGAGTCTGGAAAAATGGAATGAATGACTTTGTGATACCTCTTGGCCATATGGAAGCCTAGGTGAAGTTAGACTGGATAACTAGTTTCTGGATGGACAAAGTTAAGTGAGATGCAGTCCATGCTAAATATCTTCTCCAAAGTATGGAATTAGTAGCGTTTCTCAATGAAATGACCACAGATATATTTATTTTAGCAAACTAACTAATTTTCCTCTCCTGTTATGCTTCTCTGAGACACGTTCATACTGTGTTAGCGGAAAGGTCCCAAAACCCCAACAGTGTGGAGCAGATACTCTCTACAAGTTTTGTTTTGGTTGGGCTTTTTTTTTTTCTTTACTTTTTTTTTTTTTTTTTACACTCAATGATTTAAAATTGTCAAACCAAAGAACAGTAAAAATCTTCCAACAGAAAATGATATATCTAATACTATATATTCCATACACCTGCAAGGGGAGGGGGTCTGATTGAGAACTGCACACCACACCACAGCCTTGCCTGAAAGAAAGCACTACTGGATGCAGTGGTGCACCTCGAGATGGGGAGAGCACCCACATACTCAGTGTGGGTTGCACAGACACAAGAGCTGACACTTCTCAAAACATTATATGAAACTCATCTTGGCTTGGAACTACAGAAGCCCCTTGTGCCCTCAAAAATAAACTTTGTAGGCCATAGAGGTGGGGTGTCCATTTCAGTGAGGTTAATGCATTTTTACAGTATTTACCTACCTCTAACATAATATATTTTTTTTTATATAGCCTTTAGATACATTTCATTTTGAATCTGAGATTTCAGTCTCTCTGATTTATTTGGCTTATTGGGTAATGGAACTTCTTTGATTCTTTAAACCAAAGTGAAAAGGAAGACAGATTTGGAAAGTGCTACCTGAGATGAGATTTGGCAAGGAATCAATATTTTACAGTTTAAATATGTATTAATCCATGGCAGAACTAAATCATTTTAACTTTTTATACAGACAGTATTTTATCCTTGTAAAAGTGTATAAAAAGTGTATTAAAAGTGTGTAGTATGGAGTTATTTTGCTGAATGTTATTTATGATACATCTGTCTCATTGGAGAAAAGCAAGAGCTAGTAGTGATATCTGCTCAGGGAAAAATTATTGGGTGGTAGTTTCAAAGGAGCTTGAAAGATTTAGACAGTCAATTCCCAGTGAATTGGGAGTTATGACAGGAGTTATAGCTCTAAATCATATCAGCAGTTTTGAAAATCCAGCTCCTCCTTCCCCCTTTATCTTTAATTGAGTTCATTTGTCTTTCATTTGCTTATTGTGACATTCTCAGGTAATTTGAAGCTGCTTCAGAAATAACAGGCAAAATATATACATACAGGCTTCTGCTGTTAGAGGTGCTGCGCTGTGGACTAGAGTGGGGCTGATGACTGCCTCGCTAATTTACTCCCTTGTTGAACCCAGCGCTTTCATGTTATGGGCCATCAGGTGCAGAAACAGAGGTAATAGAGAATGTCACCAACAGAAGCTGGAGCATGAGACAACAGTGCTAACAACTAAGCAAATACGCTCCTGACCTCCCAGCTGAACTGCGCCTTCCACCCACGGAGGCTGCAGGTCCATCAGAGAGCTTTTCCAGCAGGACTTCGGTCTTGCTCAGTTTTAGAACAAACCAGCTCCTTCCTAAACTGATTTCTAAGCACTTGCCCAATAAAGAAACAGCCAAAAGTACTCTTAGTCTCTGAAGGGCTTTTGTAAATGAAAAAAAAAACAAACCCTCAACCAGAAATACTCTTAGTACCTGAAATATTATTGTAAAAAAGCCAATAAAAAAGTAACCAACAAAGTTACAGTGGTACTTTCTCTGGTACCTCTTACTTTAACATGCTTGCAGTATTGATAAAATGATACATGATGTGATTATATCTCGAGGATAACTGAAACAGAACATGGATCTTTTCATTTAACCATTCTGCTCTGAACCAGCCATTTAAATTCCAATTTCCTTTTAGTAAAGAGCTGTAAAATAAGAAGTACACAAAGAACTGCAGCATATCCTTTTCTTTACTTCTTCTGGACAATCTGGAGCAACCATCCATAATGTACTCCTAACACAGTAGAAAAAATAAGAGTTTTTAAATGAGAAAACCCAAGACTATACAACTGTGGCACGGAGAAACGTCTGATGTAACTTCAAATTAAGTCCTAGTTGAAATTAGAACCTAACAAGAATGAAAATAACTAGAAGAAGTTTTCAAGGCAAGGTGATAAACAGGTAAACCAGACACTAGAGAAATGTATAACTTCTAGGCATATACATAAGCTCATTTTAGACACCAATTTTTCTGCACTGCTGAAACATAAACCTGGCTTATTTTATTTTTCATCTTTAACTTTCCCTCAGTAAACAACTTTCCTTTTTCGGACATCTATATTAAAGACTCATTTGCACACTGACTCTGTACAATTATCAACATCGTTGTTTAACATTTACATAACAGTAGTATGATCATACAAGATCAAGGAAAATGGATGTACAGTAAATCCAGAAAGAAAACAAATACTTCCCCAGAGAAAGTACCAAGGCTCATCTCTTACTGTTTATAACATGTACCAGGTTTTTAAAAAAGTCAGAAGTCTGTGCATGTGTGAGAGATATGAATAGCTGAGAGAAGCAAAGGTACCATCACTGCTACTTCTACTTTATGGGTGAAAAGCTGAGACTGAAAAATGGACTTGCCCAAAATCATGGAGAGAGTAGGTGACAGGACAGAGCTGACAGCTCGCCTGCCTGAATCCTAATCCAAGACATTAGTCCTAAAATTAGAGTGAAGCATTTCCGTAATAAATTGTAACAGTAATATACTTAAGTCTGAAAAGATTTGAAGTTCTTCAAAAAAACACACACTTGCAGCTAAATATTGAAAGTATATTAACTTTCTCAGTGAAAATGCCCCTTTCTCTCTCCTCCTCTTAACCCTAAATTACAATTTGTAGTTACCAAAAAAAAAAGAATTATGCCTTCCAATTCATATGTAGCATAAATAAATGTACTGGTTTGTTCTACTTGGCTGAGGATCAGCCTTTAGTGTTGGAAAACAAAATTCTGAATGACAGATCCCATCTTCTCCTTTACCTGACACGGGCTGTCTTTCTGCTAAACATTCTCCCATTCCCTCCTCCTTGTTAGGGTGGTTCCTCCGAGCAGGGTTCGGTCCCATCTGTGGGTGATACACAGCGCGCACACAGCCTGGCTGGTTTTCTCCGGAGGGAGCTGTGTGGTATGCTGTGTACAAATGCTGTGTAATACGCAAGCTCATCAGCCCTGCTGCACAGGGGAATACATCTGCATCAAATTATGAAGTCTGCTTTGTGTCTGGGCTAAAATATCAATACTCCGGCTTCATTAGTTCTTACTTGCCCCAGGGAAGCCTGCTATACTATTATACTCTCTAATAACCCTTATTAGATCTCTTGTTTTGAAATCTTAGGATTTAAACTAGATATATTTGGTAACATATCTAGAGGCAGCTACTCTCTCTCATCTGGGTATCATCAGTGCACCTAACTCCATTGAAATTACGTGACTTCAAGAAAATAAGTCACACAGAAATGATTTTAACATTGTTATGTAGAATACCTGCCAAAGGTGCGGCGGATAGGCGGGGTTCTGCATCCATCACATATGGTGATATTTTACATTTTAAGATACAGTATAGTGACTGTCAAAGCTCCCTCAGTGGGGTCAGGATTTCAGTCTGTAAGTGCACCAGCATGTAAAGCTAGTAATATTTATAATATTCATGGTAAAATATACTAGCTGATTGTTCATACTGCAATATATTGCTTTGAAAGTTCTTGGTACTGAATATTGCTGCTAGGAGGAGGAAAGGGGCATGAATCACCCTCTTGGTAAGATGGAAAGAAGCCTTTGCATGAATAGGTTCCGAATATGGAAGCATTAGAGCCTGCATACAATTCTCTAACACGTGCCAGGCAGAAACCAAGATCTCCCCTTGACACGGCAGTGAACGTCTGTATGTGCTGTCTTGTGGAAAATGGGGTTCAGTTTTATCCCCTCCTGAGACAGACAAATATACACAGAGCAACAGATGGAGCCAATGCCCCCTTTAATCTCAGGTGAAGGGACACCTGACTGAGTGTAGGAGAGTTTTCAGGGCTGCTGTGACTTGAGATCAGTTGCCAATGGCTCACGTTGGGTTCACAGTAGGACCAAAGTAATTGAGGGGCAGCACTACCTCTGTCTGTTGGCATGCTGTGCTCTTAGGAGTACCTCTACAGAGCACCTTGGGGCTGGAGAAGTCAAGTTCCACCTCAACAGCACAGTATGAGAGCATTTGCTGTAGACAGGAGAGCGAGTCCATGCAACTGTTTCGGTGCAAGCTGGAGTTAAAGGACCACCAGACAACCCTGAACTGAGCTTCCTTTGCCTATGTGGATACATAAGACATTTTGTCCTGTTTTGTTCATGTCGTAGGTTATTTTTATTTGTTTATCGTGTTTTGGAATATTTAAGTGACATTAATCTAAGTAATTTTAATTTATTTTTATATTTAAGTACAGTTAATAAAGACCTCTGAAGGTCCCTTCCAACCCTAACCATTCTACGATTCTATGATACAGATATTTATATAAACAGGAAATTATATTTGTTAATCATTTAGAATTACTGCTATATTTCTTATTTGTTATCCTTCTTATAGATGGCAATGAAGCAGAATACCAGACAGAAACACCAAATGAGCATCCTGCCCCTTGCTCAGAACAGCCTCTTTACCGCTTGTATCTGCGGCTGATGACTTTAGTTCTTCCCAGTCTCTGAAAGTTGATGCATGCCTGTCTCTAGCAAATGCTGTTTTTTTTTTTTTTTCACTGGAAAGCATGCTGAAAGCAAACAAATGCAACAGTGACTGCACTGAAAACTACAAATTTGGTATAGTCCTATTCTCTTATCAGTTATGCCAATTTCTAAATGCTATATATAAATGATCCGTATCTAAGAAAACTTGTAAGCGAACATATAATTATAACACCTTAAAAGGTAAGTGTTGGTGGTTTTTCTTAATACTTTCTTGTTCTGTAACAGCAAAAAAGCAGCTGTCTAACATTTCCTAGTGATTAATGACAAGCCTTTTCCCCTCCCCCCATCTAATACTTATTTAAGCAGTGATGACTGACAGGGAGGACTTTCCCAGCAGTTAATTACCAGATAAGCTAAGTCTTGGCACACGTAGCTGAAAAGAAACACCCTCTCCATCAGTCATTATTGCTTAAATATAGCCCAAACTGGTGTATTTTCAATTCTTGGGTAACACCTGCAGGCAATATTCCTTTAAAATGTGCATATAATAGGTTTGTATATAGAATAGCAGGCATATTTGTGACTACTATCCCTCTGTGAAATCAATTGGAGGATCTTGTGTGTATTGCCAGCATAGGGAGGTAGAAGAGTGAAAAGCAAAGGAAAACCACATGCTGATCCATCAAGGAGTTTTCCCAGAAGCCTTTTTGTTTGATGGAGCCTGGGCAAGATTGCTCCTTTCTACAGACTGAGATGCTAATAATGTGATAATCAAACATTTAGGGTTAGGTAAGCCTGGGACAAATATTAAGTATTAAAACCAAGCAATGACATGAGCTCTGGATAATTTTTTTTCAATCAGTTTAAGAATTCTTTTTTTTTTTCCCAGCAGTCCACCTGTGGTGTTTTGCTGACAGATAATACCCTCATAGTAGTCAGCCAATGACACACATGGTTCAATGGCTCCAGATCTGGCCAACTTCGTCCCTTTCCATTCGTATTAAGGTTAATCTAAGACCCTTGGTTAGGCCCTGGCAGATGCCCCCTCTGTATTTTTCTAAAGAGGTGGTAACTTGTAGTGATGGCACACAAAAACCAACAGTAATTTTAACTGCTACAGCAACATGTGTCAGAGTTCTCTCATTATTCAGAGTGTACTTGAGTTTTGAAGGCTTCAAAGTCAAGATCTTTGCTATGAGAAAGGAAGTTAGTTTATCAAATAATCTGCTATGAATCTCAGCCAGTCAGAAGCTTCAGCAAACACTCTCTTATATGCTTGCTTTTGTCTCAAGCTGAATACCGAAAGTTGAAGATGTTCAAATTAGTGCCTTCTCATTTTATATTAACTACAGGATTAAGCCCAGGTAACTCACTCTCAGTTTTTACTTAGATCTTTGTTCTCAGTGCTCCTGTTGTTCTACTGCCCAGCTTTAATAGGATGGGAATTAAAGGTTTCAATCAGAACTAGGTCAGGGAAAAATCTTACGTTTCTATTTACAATTTGTCAAGACCCAGAAGTTATTAATCTTCTTTTTAAAAAAAAAAAACCACAAAAACAAACAACCAGTTAAGCCAGGTGTTAATTCTCCATAAACTCAGATTTAAGCAGCACTCTTAGAGGGACTTTATGCCTCCTACAGTACTTTGAAATATTTTATCCAGCTTCAGCCGCAAACCTAGCCAGAATCTGCTAAACTTCATGGCTTCCCCTTAAATTTTCCAGTCACTCTTGTCCTTGGTATGCCTTTTTTTTTTTAAGAATGAAAACGACAGTACCTACAAAGGGTATTGAAATCTACTGCTTCTTTCCTCTCCTCAGTTTCTCTTACTTTACCAGGGAACTATCCAGCTAAAGTCACTTTGACGATCCTTCCCCAGACAAAGAGCAGAGACAGAGCCATTTGTAGCACCCAGTGAATGCTCAGCTGCGTGTTTGGATGGTAACTACCAGTGACATCAGGGATTCTGTGACTGGCTACCTGTACCATTGTAACATCTAAAGAAACTGAAGTTCCACTAAAGTGGAACAAAAACTCAGCAATAATAGGTGGCCTGGCCTCTGTTAATCTTCTGGCATGAATACGTACAGGCAGTTTCTAGCAGTCTTGTAACAGCAGAATAATTTTTTGCTTTCAAAAATGATAGATCAGAGTTAATAAAGAACACGCTCCTTTGCTTGTAATAAGAAAAAAGGGGAAGACTAGATCAAGCCTTCTTATTGCCCAGAGAGATTTGTCTGTGTTAGATAACACACGCACATCTCCTTTGGTTGTATCAGAGCTGACAAACTAAGCAAGCACTGCCTGTTCTTTGATCTTCAGCCGACTGGAGACCCTGGACTCACGGTCATCACCCACAGGGATAGCGTTGAAGACTTGGTAGCTGTCCCTCGTCCCTCTGAGTTACTGAGTGCTGACATCCCAGGACCACGTTGAACAGGCTAGCAACACAAATACTTGTTTCACCTAGCTTGCAAAGCTGGCATCGCTACTCATGAGAACAACAGGACACGTACGCTCTGGAGAACAACTAGATCAATTCAAGGAAATTGGCTAGAAGTCTCTTACATATTCTCTGGTTAATCTCTAGACTAGCAAAGTTAAGGCAGTTCAAATTTTCCTCTGTAATGTATAGGTTATAGCAAAGAACCCTTAGTGTCCCAGAACAACCTCAAGCTGCTAAGCCTTTTGAACGCTACCGATAAGTTGGCTATCAGAGAGTTGTTTGTAGGCCATTTTGTGCCAGACATCCTTGTTGCAGTTCTTTAAAAATTTATATACTATCTGTGCTTTACAAGTTTGTACTTCTGAGGGGATCATCTTGAAGGAGTCAAAGATTTTTGAAGGATCATCTCACTATATTGTGGCAGCCCACCTCAGTATTAATTGCACCTCAGCTGTTTCTTGGGATCAATCTCATGAAGAAAACTCAGGTGAATTGCTTATTTTAAATATATAGGTTATAATCCCCAATAACAACATTGGTTGTTACTTCCAAATTGACTGATACTTTCAAAGTATCTAATAGCCTATTTTCACTTGCATGTTCTTTTTCTATTAGAAAATAAAAATTCCAACTTGTACTTTAGAACAAAGAAAGCACCAGAGCTATTCTTAAAAGCTGTCTATCAATGGGCTTTTGATGCAAATGAATACATATAGTTTATCTTTTCTTATCTCACAAGAATTATTGAAGCATATTTCAACTCTGTAAATGAAATATTTGCATATCTTTTGCTGTATTATTAAAAGGCTGCACATAAAATTATGCATATTACCAGTTTCTGAAGACTTAAGAGGCCTGACTGGCTTTTCTCATGGTAAAAAAAAAAAAAAAAAAAAAGCTTGATATCAGCAAGCCTTCTGGCTAACAGCTTTTAAATCAATAACAAAGAAACCTACAAGTAAAAACATCTAATAACCCCTACAAATTTTATGGGTGTACCCTGCAGTATATGAACGTTGGGTTAAAATTTACAGTGATCCTACTTTGTAGTATTGTGTGAGTATTGAAATTTTCATTTAAAACAATGGATTTCATAACAAACAAGTATCGAGCTTAATACTGGTATTTATTTATTGCATTGATTTTCAGAGCTCCTTTCAAAGTGAAGTGATCAATTAAATTCAACCATAAAATGAATAAACATGCTGAAACAGGTACCACTGAATTGCCGTTCATTCCTGAAATGATGGACACTGCTGCTGACCAAAATCTGCAAATTTAATTGGCGTGCAACAAATCCTCTAAGTTGGAAGAAGATGAACATGGCAGATTTACAACTGGCTAGTACTCAGTCAACGGTCCAGTGGTGAGCACAAGGCACGGGGGTTATGGGAACCTGGAGGGTGTTGCTACCTGGCTGCTGCCCAAATCTGTCCTAAACTGTGCTGTGTTTGCTGGGTTGGGGCAGCACCCTCAGCCTCTGAGGAGGAGCCCTATCCTTTACTCAACGACCTGGAAGAGTTAAACAAGAGAGACTTCAGACCTGGGAGATTAGGATATCCAGCCAGACTGTGGGGCAAAGCCCCTTTCAAGGGGTTTGAATCAGGTCTTCCATGTTCAGCTGAAATGCTGGAACTGGTGAATTACCAGACAGAAGAAACAAGAAGTGACTGGTAACTCCCATAATGCCTCATTTCATAGAATCATAGAATGGTCTGGATTGGAAGGGACCTTCAAAGGCCATCCAGTCCAACCCCCCTGCAAGGAGCAGGGACATCTCCAACCAGATCAGGTTGCTCAGAGCCCCGTCCAACCTGGCCTTGAACGTTTCCAGGGATGGGGCTTCCACCACCTTTCTGGGCAACCTGTGCCAGTGTTCTACAACCCTCAGTGTAAAATTTTTTTTTCCTAATTTCTAATCTAAATCTACCTCCCTCTATTTTGAAACCGTTACCCCTAGCCCTGTCACAACAGGCCCTACCGAACAGTTTCTCCCCATCTGGCTTGATAGGAAATGAAACTTTCCAGGGCAAACTTTTTTGCTGAGCTTGGTGCGGCAAGTACATTTTAAAATTCAGTTCTGATCTAAGAAATAGCCCCAAGTCTCCTCAGATGTTTTGGTACAACAGCCCTACTGAAATACAACTCATTCACTGGCAGTTGAGATAAATGAACCAACCAATTCCACATCATGTATTTCACATATTTTGAATTCTAGAGGACCATGCAGACAGATCAGGCTAAGCAACAGGAAGAGCAGCTCCAATCCTCGTCATATCTTGAGAGGGATTTATAGCACTCATATCTCAGTTTCATAGGCACTGAATCTGCTGGTCCTCTGTTCTTGGCCTTCTCTCCTGGCAGGGGTCTTTGTAATGCCCTAGGGGCAGGGCGCCTCTCCCTTAAAGGAATCTTGGTACAGAGATCAGATCAACAAAATTCTTTAGAACCTTGAAGGATCAAGGCCTTTTGACTTACAGAGTATACCTGGGATACTACAATCAGTGCATTCACATCTTTTAAGATGGGGCCTTTGGGTAGAAATAGTTCTCTATGCTTTTAAATCACTTTGCAGAAATTTCTCATTACATCTGGCATATTAACTTTCCAAGATGTATGCATCTGCAAATGAAAGAGGAAGCTTTTGCAACTGGACACCCTTTTTTATAAAGTTGACATGACTTGTTAAAATATTTAAATTAAAAAAAAAATCTTTCCATTAAAACAGAACCAAGTCAATTTACTTACATTTTTGAGGGGTCAGATTTCAACATAAATTAATGTGCTTAGGCTAGGCTGGGTTTTCATTAGTAATCACTTAATTGATATTCATTGCTCATTATAGCTAAGCAATTTCAGGCTAACTGTGCAAATACTGAATTTAGTGAGGTCTTGTAAAAGCTGAATTGATCACGAATATGTAAAGTCTTTCCAACAACATGGAAACTCTGTTATAGTTCATACTCAGGAAAACTACTTGCAAAACCTGATCATCTTGGAGGGCAATTTTGCTAGCCTAGGTGGTGATAGATGCTGGAAAGGGCTGTGCTGTATGCAGTGAGATAGAATTCAGAGGTCAGAAATCATGTTAGTAATGGAACTAATCCTGATTAAAACAAATTTTATGTAGGATAACCATATTTATAGAGACATCCAAGAAAAACGTTGGAGCTAAACCATGACTGCAACCATAGGAATGGAATACAGAAACAACTGTAACTTGTTTTATTTCATTTGATGATGTGTTCTGTAAATATCTACAATCCATTGCTATTTTTCATATTTGGTCAGAGATAAAATTGACTTGACCCTCTTTCTAGTCTTTTTCTGGCATTACATGTGCTATTAACGGTTCTTTTTCAGGTTCCTAGTTCTCCTTCTATAAAAATAAGGTAAATAAGGTAAATAAGCTTCCTAAATCTCCAGTTCTTGTTAGCTACAGTTGTGCAGAATCCTTTATCAAACAATA
Organism: Chlamydotis macqueenii; assembly: GCF_036417535.1. Lineage (NCBI taxonomy): Eukaryota > Metazoa > Chordata > Aves > Otidiformes > Otididae > Chlamydotis > Chlamydotis macqueenii. Next base: position 6,325,974 of record NC_141566.1, read on the forward strand.
TTTTGTACTTCCACGTTCACGATCCTAGAAAATTTAAATGTTCATAGATAATATATATCATTCAATACTGGCATTATTAGGTATTATTGCCTAATGTGATGTAGAATAAATGGTTTGTTTAGTATCCCAGAGATAGTCTGATATACAGCGAGTAGGAAATTAGGAATTGTGGCTCCTGGATTCTTGGCAGTAGCTTCCCTACAGACCTTGGCCAGTCCTCTCAGAGAAGGGAGGCTAAAACAAGCCTAGAAAACCCAGCCTGTGTGCAGAGACAGAAAAAACAGAGACCGTGGAAGGGAGACACGAAACCAAGTTCAGAAACAGGAGAGGGAATTGAAAGGAGGCAGTAATCTCTTCAGCATAGTGAATGGGATGAAAAAAGAATGAGTTTCTGCAACAGGATTCATATGTATTTTGCATCAAGAGTAGGTGGGCTGAGTGGATACTGGGCCTCAGAGCAACAGGAAAGCTTGATACTGACAGAGATGGGTACTTTCTGGACCAAACCCCAAGTTAGCATAACTGTTCCTGACTCTCCAAAATGTCTGCCTGAAGGATAAATGAACACATCTATTCTGGTCAGCAGAACTCATCAAATATTTATACACAAGTTTTCATTTAAGTGAAATATTTAAAGATATTCACTAGAACTGAAGAATATGGATCTTTGAAAATAAGAGTCAATAATTTACATATTCTGCAGCTAAGAAAAGCCTGTTTAAAAACTATAGACACAAAACCAATAATAATCACGTATTTTTGAAACAGTACAGTCTAGTGGTTACAGCAGCGTTGGGTAACTGGTACCTTTTCTTCCACTTGTCTCTGATATACTGTATAGCATTGGCTGTCTCTATTTCCCTGCCAGCTATGAGCTTGCGAAGCTTTCAGAATATTTAGTCTGAAATTCTCAGTCCTCCTGTTCTGTCGAGAGGTCTGCACACCCAGGAAATGAATAACAGGAGGAAGGATGGTTTCGTGATTACTGTTAGCACAGGAGACAGGGATTTGTTTCTGTGTAACCTTAGAGAAACCATATTCAGCATGCCAATATTTGGTGATGCAACATCCCTATCTCTGCACTGATCTGCAACTTAAAGTTGTCTTTTTTTCTTCCCGTGCCTTAACTCTCCAAATCGGTCGAGGGAGGTGATTCTTCCCCTCTACTCTGCCCTGGTGAGACCCCACCTCGAGTACTGTGTCCAGTTCTGGAAAGGGCAACAAGACACATAATGGCAAAAATACTGGTAAAATTATAACATTTACTAGGCAAATGTTGCTTATGAAACTTGCATCTATGTAATATTTAATAAAAAACATGTATAGTGGTTCCACCAAATGTCCTAGCAAGCACATATTTTTGTTAAAATATTGGTATCAAACTTCTTTTGGAGTTCTGAATATTTAAGAAAAATCACAGGGCAGGCAAGATTAATTCCAAAGAGTATAAAGAAGAAATCACTGGAGACTTTAATTGCAGTAGCATACTAAAGGAATAAATTCTACAGAAAAACAAAACCTTGAAACTGAATTCTGAACTAGAAATGTGGATAGACATTTTGGATAGAAATATGAAATAGCTCCTCTTATAACCTGTTCCTACTTTGCTAGAGCAGATGAGAAGAATATTTGGTTTTCATTTGAGCTGGAGAAAAGTCTCCAGGACTGATGTTTATGAGGCTTAACATGCCAAATTTATGAAGCTTGGCTTCTAGTTTGAGTTCTTTTGATAACGAGAAAGAGAAGGTGAACTTTGGATGGCGCCAGGGAAGCGTGCAAAAAAACCAGGCAGAAGACAAGGATCGAACCCCATTTGGTACAGCCTTCGTTGACTGCATTAGGGTTTGGGCTGAGCCAGAACACCTGAAAGACTGACCAGAAAGAAAGTGCTAGGGATCTCCTCATGCAGATTTAATTTGGTGGATGATCAGAGTGACGCTAGGGGAACAGATCAGACAAAACCCCCAAAACAGATGGACTTTGAGAACATCTGGTCACAGCCTTCAGGGAATGAGCTAAATGACTCAGGGGACCATATACCTTTGCAGGTATTTAGTGGGCCAGGCAGCTGTAGCGAGGATGCAAGGTTTCTTATTTATGCGCAGAAGCAAGATCTATATCCACAAATCACTGAGACACATGGAACTCTAAAGTACATTTTAACAAGCACAATTAAGAAAATCTACCCAGAAGCACAGAACTCAGCGCTATGTAATTTAACACAAAGCTCTGCCAGATTTAAGATTCTCTGCCACTGTTGCCTTAATAATCCCTAAATCACGTGCTGCCATAAAAAAAAGCCTGCTCCCACCCCCCAATATATAGGTTTCTGTTGAACACAAAGGTTATTTAACTGTTCGGTGCAGAGTGGGGCTTGTAAAGGGCAGCAGAAGACACGTAACAGGACTCTGTGAAGGACCAGGGCATCGGGGAAACCTCATCTTCTGTATCCTACACTTTGAATCTCTGTTTCCTCACTATGTTCCTGTCCCAGCTGACCGTCTATTCTAGCAATTGATCTTACGAAATGTTGACAGACAAGAACATCTATGGTCAGAAAACATTTAAAATTGATAAACACACCAGAAAAGTTTTCTCTTTTTTTTTTTTTTTTTGGCCTATAGCAAATCAGCTTCTCATCAGATTATCCAGAACAGTGTTGTGATGTTTGCACAGTTCTAATGAAAGATTAGCAAAGACCTGAACCTCTGAAATCAGCTATTTGCATAGAAGTGACTTTCAGTCACAAGTTTAAAAGTCTATGTGAAAAAGAGTTGCCAGCAAGCAACCTTTACAGGACAATAGCTTAGAAGCAAATTAACATCAAAGGGAAGATTAGATGATGTGTCAAGAGAGCTATTATGGATTACAGTCAAAGTGCTAAACTCCAGTAACTAAAATAAAGACAAAATCTTTTCTTCACTCTTTGTTACGCAGTGGACCAATGCGCTGCACACTGATACGGGTGATCACCACACATCATGAATTGTTTCTTGAAATGAAAAAAAAAAACCCCATCACAAGCATAGATCACTTTATACAATACACTAAAAAGTTTTTAAGTACAGTTGAATATGTGCACTCAGCCCTGAGCCTTGGCTGATCGTTTACTGACTTCAGTTTGGCAATTAGAGGTGCTGAAGGACTTTTCTACGGAGCACAGGTGGTTTGAGCAGAACCAGCTGGGAGACACTACCTCTGAGACAAGCTGACACTGCTAGCTTTTGAAGACAGATTTAACGTGATATATTTAACATAGGTAATGGAACTTTCTGTGAATAGCAGGGCAGTTTCCTCATTGTTTCTCTTCTCCCTTTCTGTGATAGCTAATCAAGGGTGACAGTAACAGAGCAAGTAGTGAGGTTATTCCTTTATCCCAAATATTTGAGATCCAGGACTGAGTAGGCACTAATGACCGGTGATGAACGGTACAAATCTACCCTCCTCTACTTTCTTATAATTTCACACTAGCAGAAAGCAAGCAGTTATATTCAGAGACAATTTTTTTTCCACACAGGTGGAACTACCAGTTAGAGGCTGCAGCGCAAGACACAAATACACACTTCCCTGTACTGCCTTTAGAAAACAAGGAAAACAACTTGTGAGAAACTGAACAGAAAGACTACTTGGGCTACAAGATCTCTATAATACATACAATCCTGCTTCTTGATTAAGAAAATGTTGCACACTTCAAATAAATTATTTTATAAGGCTCTTAATTTTTTAACTCTGAAAACTGTGACTCCTCAGCAAGTGTCTTCAGTGAGTGTTTTCAGGGACTAGGACCATGCCTTTGGACAGTTAAGACCTAATAAAAAATGAACGTACTGTAATGGTGATTAAAAGTGAAGTGCATATAAATTGCTGATATATAGTGTAAATAGATTACTTACTGAGTGTGCTGGGTCACATCCTAGGATGTCCAAAGATACAAAAAAATATAACACAAACAGAAGTCGAGTCCTACATATGCAATGAAGCCATATTTACAAGATAAAAGACCACACGGAAGCACTGACTGGAAAAAACTGGCTGATCCTGGTAGATAACCATCACAGCGTGAGGCCAAATGGATTAACAAGATCTTGAATATATAAATAGGGAAGTACTGATTACGGGGAAATATTATTTCTTTATTTGATACTGGTGAGATCTGTACTGGAAAATTACAATTTAGAAGGCTTTTGCTAAATTGTATGGAGAGACACAGGAATGCTTAGAAGACTGGAGGATGTACGGCACCAGGAACTTAGTCTGTTTAGTTTACCAGTGAGAACATGAAGGGGAAAGAGGACAGCTGTATATAAGGACCAGTGTGGAGAACATAACTCTGGTAATGGTATCTTCAGTCCGCAAACAAAGCTTTAACAAAGGCTGAGTGGTTAGATACGGATCCCAGATACATTCAGGCTAAAAATAGGATTCACAGCTTTAACAGCAGGAGTTAGATCTTGCAACAATTTAATCAAGGTTGTAAAGAATTCTATCAATGGCAATTTGAAAATCAAAAGTAGATGTTTTTCTTAGAACTCCAGTTCAAACAAGAATAAGTTCATAGATGTTTAACACAGCTAGATAATTTTAATAGCACCGAGGTTTCTCCTGGCCTTGCAGTCTATGACCTTATTAACTAGATGGCACATCAGTACTCGGGTGTCCCTGAGGAGGGGTGCAGTTTACATCTGTTGTGGCTGCAGTGCTTACATTGCTTTTGTGCACCTGGACAAACAGAGGGATTATCCTTTATTTACCAATCAGAGAAGCAAGTGCTGCTGAATCAGGTTCAGAGAACTCTTCGCCTTCCTGTCATCATATTGCTTCTGAATTTCAGAGCACTGCAAGAGGACAATGAGGTGAAGATGAGGGACACCTTCCACCAGCCATGACATTCATAAAGTGGTGATCCATCCAACTGCAGCCTCTGCAGAAAATGTTCCTTAGCTTATTTGCAACCACATTGATATATGCAATGGCTTTGTTGTCTCAGGTTGAGCTTTGGGATGTTCAGCTGAGCAGATTAATTTCCAGATTCCATTTGACTAATCTACAGACACTTTCAGTTAATTTTCCTCTTTCACTGACTGTGTTTGACTTCATTTGCACATACAGTGTTAGTACGTAGCAAGACACTTATTATTCAGAATACAGAAAAATCCCAGTGAATTTTCTGTTACAAAGCAGGCTTTTAAATAAAAATGAATCATTTTAAATAAAAAGCTTAACAAAAGCTCTCTCCTGCCCCGGCTCCCACATAATGAACTGGGGTCATTCTAAAAAAAAGAACAGAAATTCTGGGACTAGCAGAGCAGAGTGTGAAGTGGTTTAATATCATGGCAGATGTAATGATTGTGTGTTTTTTTTTATTATCATTATTATTAAACATTGAGGTAACTAGGAGAGAAAATCAATACAATGCATCATCTTCAAAACAGTGCTTATATGTACCTATAATTAAGGATTCACAGCCCATTATTTTATTGTGCTGGATATATGTGAATGGGAAGATAAAGATCCGGTGGAAGGAGACGTACGGTACTGAAAACGCTCTACTGCCTTATGCTTTACGTTGTCGAAAGGACTGGCATTAGCATTAGAATAGGTGTATTTTGCATTCCAGTTTGGGTACTGGGGGGGCCTCTCTGGCCATTCTGGATCTAACATATTGCTTTGTTTCTTTGCTAGCTCTATGAAATAATAGTTGATCACTACAGGAGAACTGTTACAGGAAATAATGCACTTATACCTCTAAGGGCAACAATGCACTGACACTGCTGTTTGTTTTCTTCAGCAATACCGTTGAACATTGCTGGTTTGGCATAGCTGTGATTTCTTTTGTTCATTACTAAGCTATTTGGAATTATAGCAAAATAAGTAGGTCTTGTCTCTAATTACAAATAACATATTTTCATTATAATGTAGAAGTTCAATGACTTTGTTACTGTAACTCTGTACATATTGTGTACTTTATTGCTTATCCCATTTAACAGTGCAGCTGCAAGTTTCCTGGCCTTTGATCTTTCTTTTTCCTTCCTTTCCTTCATTCAGGGGAGCATTATAAGGTTATTTAGGCTAACAACGAAATAGCATGTCTAGTAAATGTCCACAGCAAATAAAAATAAATAAATCTCAATAATACAGTGAAGAATATTGCAATTAAAGGAAGAGCTCCTATTGATTTCATTGATTTTGAGTCCTGGCTTCTCCCGAAATCAGCAAGCTGAATAAAACAGTGTCCCGGTTCATCACTAGGTTCTCTTCACTGTATGCACTTAGGGTAAATTCTGCAGTTCAGCAAAACTGTCATGTTTTAAGAGAACCGAGTTACGGTTTGATAATTACGACCTATCATACACCAGTAATGGTTGTTTCTAACGCTTTGTTTACAACACGAAAAAAGTACCTTTACAAAGTATCAATGAATGTGGAATAGCCACAATTGCGTAAAACCCTATGTCTGGGATATAGGTGCTTTTATATCAGCTCAGCTATCGAAGATGGAAGTTTGCAGATACTCTTCCACTCTAATGCACATGCACTCTGAGGCTTCCCTGCTGTTCATATTCCTGATGTTGTTTATCAGGGAAATATTGATAAACCAGGGCAATAAGTCCTCCTGTTAATTTTATGCAAAATCTTTGTGGTGTAAACAAAGACCATAATTATATTTGGAATCATTTAACATTGTATTTGGTTGGTAAGTGACCGGCTGTGCTACCCAACAATTTGACATCTAGCAGGTAAAGCAATATCTGATTCTAAAAACACAACGGCAACCTAGGCCACCCTCATGGTAAGTGAAACAGATCTTCTCTGGTTTGCAAGTATGTTTTCTACCTAACACAATGTTTGCGTAGCCAACAATAGGATAATACTCCTGTTGTCATAAAAAACCCCATAGAATAACTAGCTGTTACTGTCAGATTTTCCTCTGTATTGTTAGTTTGCACTGGCCCAATGGTATTTGCAAAGGTGCAGACAGCAGTGAAATACATTTTTCAAAATACTTTTTGCCATATTAATAAACAGAGATCTGCACCAGCTGGCGAGTACCCCTTGCATGCCCAGCCGTGTCGGCTCTCCTGCTGGAGCCTTGGGCCTGGGGAATGGCTGTGCTGCCGCATCCAGCCCCCAAGCCCTGCACCTGGATCTCGGGCCTCCCGGGATGCAGAGCAAGCACCGCCTGATCCGCTGGCTTTGCATTGGCTTTGGAAAAGGCACCTGAGCAGAACCCATAGTAGCTCATCAGCAGTCAGGTAACCACTTTTGCACTTGTAGGCAACCAAAGTGGATCTCAATCATCTCTGCACTTGTCTGGCCAAATTTACCAGCTCTTTAGGCAGCTGTTGTTTGATCTCCACCCGTGATGAACATACCACTGAGCTCAGGGTGTTCCCATTTTTGTTAATCTGGAGAAAGGAAATTATTTCCCTGATGCACCAGCACTTATACATATGACAAGACAGCATTAGCTGTGCTACACTGCAAGCTGAAAATTCTTTCCTTCTTCGGGCTGTTTCTCCAGGTGTTTGAAAATCTGCACGTTTAGTGAGTTTGCCCTCAAATCTGATGAATTTCATAGGGCACAGGGAGGTGTCTACGCTCTGTGCTGGACCTCCTTTGAGCAAGGGAGGAGGAAACACTTTGACCCCCTGGCTCCTTCTGTGTCACAGGCTTCCTTAAACTGATAGTGACTGACCTTCCCTCCTCATCCTTGTGTCAGGGATGAGGTGATCAAACCAGGGCCTTGATCACATCCCAGATGGTCTCAACATACACACCAGCTGATGCCTGGCACCCTCTCTCCTCTTGAGAAAAAGACATCTGTGATCCTTCTCACAAGCCCTGTTTGCTGCTCTCTACTCCAGGCTCTAACCAGACCCATCCTACTCCACGCTTAATGCGCATGGGAAGGAAGAAGGAAAACTGAGAGATCACACACAGTCTTTCACAAAGTCATATCCATTCTTGCTCTCTTTTAAAAATCTTTCAAAAGTACCTTTTTTTTTTGGGAAGCTCTGCAATTTTAATCCAACAATGACTGTAAAACCATTTCAAAACAACAGCACTTGCAGTATTTTCCAAGTCTCGGCTGCTCATCGGATAATGCAGTCTTGGAAGACGAAGGCTTAATACAGTCACGAGAGCTTTACATCTGTATTTGAGAAAAACTCATTTAGAGGGTTGTATTCTAACACCTCTTTAAAAAAAATAATGCAAATTTACTTAGATTATTTGTATGGGTGAGATAAACTATAACGGAACAGTATTGCTAATATAATTACAACGGCCCGTCTCCAGCGGAGGAGATATTATGCAACATACGCTCTACTCTATATATTCCGAACACAGGTACCAAAAAGTAGATGAGCAAAATTATTATTTCATCTGATGGGAGTTTTGACAGATTTATTCCAACTCTAAATTTCTTCCAGAAGAACAGAAAGGTGGAGAGGTCTTCCAATTATACTTAAAAGTAGTCAGAGTTGGAAAAGAGGAAGATAATCCAGGACAGAGGAGAGATTTCTCAATTGATGGGTTGGTATAAAAGAACTTTTAAAACCAGAAGTAAGATGACTTCGCAGATATGCGAAGCACATAATCACACTTAAACTGCAATAATGAAATAATTAAACTCCACAGATGTGGGAATCTGTCCTCTAATTGAAGAAAAAAAGAGCAGAAATTTCCACTGTCATGAAGCTGATCTAGGTTCAGCTGTTGACCCGTTTTCATTCTCTCCCTGTTGGACTTACTAAATATCAGGAAGTTCTAACTATACTAAAATGAAATATTGGATCCAATTCATTTTTAAAAAGTACTTTTTACAGTTGAGGAGGATATTTGATCATTTTGCAGAAATGTTCTATTTCCTTAGGTATTCAGCTTTTAAGAAAGGCCAGTGAAAAAGCGCAGAGGTTACACAACGTTACAATGCTGGTGCTCTTTCACAGTAATTGGAGATTTCTGAAAAGGAGAGATAATTTGTCTAAACCCACAGACTCCGTAATATGCCTGGAATTTCAGCTAAGACCTGAGAGGATCTTAAGAGGACTAACTAGTGTGCACATGAATTCATGCCCAAGTGATTCCCAATAATTTTATTAGCTCCTGTTTAAATCCTATATCAAGAGTCCAAAAGGAAATTTTAACTGCAGTATGTTTTTAAACATACATTAAAAAAAAAAATGTACAAAGTAGACAAAGTAATAGAAGAGAAAACTGAAACAACTTTCTTGAGTACAAAGTAAACTAGTATTTCTGGCTGCAATAAGAGCAGCATACATTTCAAAAATGAATCAAGCAACAACAGATAGTCAAACTAGGTATATAGATATTTTTAAAATCTGTATTTGTATATAATCAGACTGGAACATTACAGCACGTTTGCTAATACACTGAAGCTGGTTTGGGCTGTGGGTCTTAGGTACACATACCCATTTCATCTGTATTCTAGCACCTCATGCGCTAACCCAGATTACCATATTTCATTACGATAAACTGATATTTCTTCTAGACGTTTTACTATGAGACAACAAATAAAAGAACAAAGAGAACCTTGTATTATTCAGCTCACTTACAGATGAGCCCTGAGTGGTTACTTTATAATTTCACAGCCAATAGGGTTGGTTTTTATCAAAATAACAGTTTCTTGAAGATGCGTTGGCAAAATTTACATACAAAGTCCGTACTCTTTGTCAAATATTTTTGTAACATTCATCTAGATTACAGCAGTGCTCTCAAGTGAGATTGTGCTAGGGCTGAAATGAAAAGGGGAAGCCCATAAATCACTCAATCTGTACCTTCAAATTCTCTCTCTCCTTGCTAATTTCAAGGTGACAGTTACCACCTGGTACAGAAGTACAAAGGTTTGTCAGTTCATGCAAGCAAGCTTTTTCAAGTATTTTAATTTTAAAAATATTATTTTGGCTAATATTGAGGTTAAGGGTTATTCAGACTGTTGTTTTGCTGTTGTGATAACAGAGAGACAGTACGAAACCAGCACCATCATTTTTAAGCTACTGACCCTTATGGGCCTCTTTTTCCTTTACTTCTGTAATTCAAACATTGATCCAAATGACGTAGGAAATACTTATGAAAAAAAACTGAAAAATTTTAGAGGACTTGGGAGTATGAGTCTTTGACCCCCAAAGAACAAGCAGAGCTCTAATCTCCTACAGGGATAGTGAGGTGGTCACAATCCACCTGCTTTTCCTGGAAGAGACAGAAATGCATGAAGAAGTTCAAAGACAGAATCATGCTGGACATTTCAGTTGTGAAAAAGACTCTGATGAAGCAAAATCTGTGGGATGACTAGAAAACTGAAGCAGCAGAATGTGTGTTTGGTGCTAAATGCATTAAAGTTAAAGAAACCGCAGGGGAATGTGGTTCTAAGAACCAATGCACTTTATCCTAATCAACTCCTAACTGACCTTTCTGGTTATTTGTTGCCCAGAATTAAATCCAGTATTACATTTCATCCTGCTCTGTCACATGATATCTTTCCATATCCAGCCCCAAATTGCATTTGTCTTTCACGCTGCCATATCAATTACAAATGCAAATCTAATTTGCTGCCTGCCTTCTCCAGCAGGTCTCTCCCAGCATTAGTACCTTCCAGTTCCTCATTGCTGTCTATTTATTACAGATGACTTTTTTCCTCTGAATTTTTTAGGTTGATGACTCACAAACATCATTGAGGAAACAGAAATGATACAGACATTTAAAAACAGAAAAGTTGAAAGTTAAAACAGACTCCCTCATATCCTCAACAATTTCAGAATAATCATCCTGAATGAAGTCGTTCTGTTTTCTGAGCAACTATTTTTTTGTTCATTTTTAAAAGGAGGAGCACTAAGAATAACCGCAGAAAGCAGAAAATCTGAGGAAAACTTTGGCCTTCATAACATCTCTGCTTTCCTCTTGTACATACTCTGCTTTCATTCACTTGATGAAAGCTCCGGTGGCTCTGGAGGTTGGCAAGCCTGGGGCTGGATCGGGCCAGAACTACCGTTCTGCTCTACCACATGTAGGGGCAGGACCTAAGTCATTCTCCGGCCACTTGTGCACAGAGGAGTTTCCCTGTCAAGGGACCTGCGTGGTTCACGCCGAAGAGGCGGCGGCGCACAAGCTGCCACGTATACCGTGTGCAGTAAGAGCAGGTCCTCTCCAGACACAGCTGCATTGGGCCCTGCGAATAACACGTTCTCTGAATTTATGTTCTACTATTGTTTGCCTTCTTTATCTCCCTCACAGACCTCATCTCCTTTGTTTTACATCTCTAGGAATTTTCTACGATATGATAAAGGCTTTGGAGTAGAGGGAAGTTTCATTATTGATCTCACTCACTTTGATCAGTTTAGTGAAGGGAGACACCGACCCTATGTAAATATCTAATGGTTCTGAGAAATAGCCAAAAATACCTTTGCAAATGCTTTACGGTCTAACAGAAGCTTCTGAGACCACTCCATTGCCTTTGCTGCTGCGTGTAAATGCAGTGCTGAAGCCTCTATGCCCCTGAATTAGAAAGTTTAATTTTGTGCTCCACAGTTAATTTGATATAGCCAACACTTGCTCCCCAGGTTTTCTTAAAAAATCAGATATTAAAAATATGTATGTTCATGAAAAAAAAAAAAAGGCTCGCTTCATAGCTAAATAAGGAAAAAAGATATTTACAACAGCACATATATGGCTGAGCTGATATAAAGTTTCCTGTTTGTGCATTTCCATGACAATGAGGCTACATAAATATATTCCAAACCGAACAGTTAGAGATGATAAAAGTGGGCAAAATATCAATACCATCTGCTCTCTCCTAATGCTCAAAAAGAGTAAAAACCTAAAATTAACCAAAGATAATGAGCTGCTAAATAACCTCTCTCCCCCTCCCAAATCTTAGAGGCCTGTACATATCAGCAAAGAATTTCACCTTTAGTTCTTCATTATTCCATATTGCAATATCTATATTTCAAATGTTTCCCTAACTTTAACTCAAACTGTTGTGCTAGCACAGTTAAACGGACTGTAACTTAATAAAAACACAGTACAATTCTGCTGTACCAGCAGTCTCCAGTACTGCGAATGCTGTAACTGGGGAGAATAAACAACCTCACTGTCAACAGTTTCTCAAGGTTTTCAGCCTGAATTTTGCATATCCTCTTTCACTTTTTCCTATCTAAAATCAGCTACTCTATGCTGAAAAGATTCCCAAAAATGTAAGCAGGGGAGCTTACAATATATTGTATTATTTTTAAAATAATTTTTTTTTTCAAGTCCAGTGTTAAAACAAAATTAGTTCTGATTCTAAAACTGGGTTTTTCTTTTTTTTTTTTTTTTTTGTATTTTGAGTCATGGATCTTTATTCCTTTCTTTCAATCATGAAAAGGAAAAAACCCAATCAGAGAAATCCCAAGTCTTTAAGCCTTGTCCTACAGGGAGATCTATGTAGATCTCAGTGCGATTTAGTTTATTTGGGTATATTATACATTTTATGTTGCCTGAAATGCTGTCACAAAGAGCCAGTTGGCACAACAGATAACACACCGAGGCAACTTGTATTCAGAAGGGAATACATTACAGCAGCTTGGTTGGATTTCACATGGAGAATTCTGATACCAATAGTCAATAAGCTCTGCCACCAGTTCCTCTGATGCTGTTGCACCTATAAGCTATGGATATGGTTTAGATTTTAATATTCTCCCAAAAGCAACTGATCAACACCGAAGGAAAAATAAAAAATCCCAGCTTATTAGAATGACTACTATTTCTTTTTTGATGGTGGCAGGGAGTATTATGTCTTTCTACATACCCAGAGTGAAAAAAAAATACCTAATTCCGAAACAGCTCACTGTGACCCCACCCACTCTTGTCAAGGTTGCTTACAAATTACAAAATCTATGAGATAACCTGCTCACCAATATTCTCAGTACTTGAGAAAGGATTTTTCTGGGAAAGGCAGGTCAGGAGAGTCCAGGCAGCTTTTGTGTCTTTTCACAGCACCAAAAAAATGAAGATGATGTCAAAGAGCTAAATTCCAGTTTGCTGCTAGTTAGACTCGGGGGATGGAGCCGGGCAAGGCTGAGCCTCAGAAATTAAAGACATAGGGAAACAGATGTAAGACTTGGATCAAAGGTCAAACCAATAAAAAGGAAATGGTAAGAGCAGAACCAGAGATTTTGGAAAATGCGACATTCATACTATGTTATACTATACCAGAAATGAGAATTTCCTCTCATTTTTGCAGACACACTTACATGATTTTACACAGTAAGAGCCTGAAAACATACAGCTATGTGCGAATTGCAAATTTTATTTATATAAATTAGCTCCTTGATGGCAATGGAATTATTCATATGAGGAATATATGCTTAGTTCTAGAGTCTGAGCCGGCACACAGGGAATAGTTTCAGGTTACTGGCTGAGTTAAGCACTGTAACCCTCACTGTTCAGTAGGAGCCTGGTACAGAGGCTCGTTACCCGGAGCTTTATCCCCTTCTTTTTCAGTACATAAATCTAGTTTTAATGCTACTGGTGGTAATCAAGTAGTACTCCTCTTGCTGCTACATTTACAAAGTAAGAATAACAGATAATTATACATAAAAATACTTTTATTTGAAAATTGTTAATAAATTTAATATGGAGAGAGATTTTAAAGCCTCAGTGAAAATGAAAAGCTAATACTATTAAATGGCTGGGAGTGATTATTTTTGCAAAGAATGTGGATTATGCTAGTTCTCAGTATAAAAATAAAGAGAATAAAACCATGGTTGTAATTTCATCTTGGCAATATAAATAGGACAGACAGATGCTTGATATTGTACAGTAATTATAGATGGCTGAACTGAGAACAAACCTTTTTTGTAGATAATGGTTTCTGATTTTGAAGGCCATTTTTAAATCTATGGTTAGGGTTTTGTCTTCCTGCCAAGGACATGAGTTAAATATTTAGTATAAAGCACAGTGGTGGTTTCTAAGCTTGACTTTTAATTATAATATGCAAGCAGGCTGATAAGTCATGGGTCAAACAACATGACATTCACCAAATTGAAAGAGACAGGAGTGGGGGGTGTAATGAGATTACAAATTTATCTGGTAATCAGAATCACGTAATGTAACTAAAAGGAAAAACGACCACGGCACCTTTGCGAGTATTCGCTGCTGCGAAGGGACAAAAATGAAGGAAGAGATCCTTGACACATTCCTGAAACTCAAAGCTGTCTAGCATGGTATCTTTGTGAAGCTGCAGGCTCTGCAATTGATATGCCACAGCTCTCTTAACATGCCAGAAAAAAGGAAACGTAGTACTAGGGAAAAGGGAGAGAAGAAGACAGAGTGGCATTGATGTGATCAGCTGTAAGGGCATTTCACCTGAAAGAACACCTGAGGCAACAGAAGCAGAAGGGGCAATAAATAATTCAGCAAGAAAATTACATTTCAAACCAATGAGGTTGTCTTTCCCTTTCCCCTCTCAATGAAAACCGCTTTCAAAGAACTTCCTGCAAAAATAGATGGAGGAACCTCTGCTGAGAAACACTCTCATCCACTTATATTTGGTGAAACAACGCAATCCTTATGTGGAATGCTGCCCACTGAAAGGGCAGGAGCCTAGAATAAATCTAGCTTCATGAGGAATTAAGGCGTCAGACACGATCCAATGTTCTCAGGCTGGAGCTCCGCTGGTAGAAATTGTCCTAAGTTGTCTGACTTCAGTGGAGCTCTGAGCAGTTACACCGGGGAGCTGGTGTCCCTGGAGGATTGTGAAAACTTTTGGTAAAGTCAAGCTAATGAAAATGTGAGTTCATCCCACTGCAAACTGACACGCAGGAGAAGGGAAAGCATGTTTATCAGCTTGACTTGGCTGCATGGGGAGTGAAAAGCACAGCGTTTTCCGTCACTGGAGAATGTGTGTAGCAGATAAGCCTGTACTGTATGCAGAGCTGGAGAAAGCACATGGGGGATTTTAAATAAGACACACAAAAACTTAATTTAAAAGACAAAAGTAAATTAAGTTAAAAGAGGAACGGCTGGATCCTTTTCAGGTTTTGCACTGATTTAAACAAATCTTAGGATATGGCAGATGACTAGGACAGCATAACTTAATTTACAGCACACGAATTACCCCATGGTAAGGTACAGCTGCCCTTAATCAGGACTGAGCACTGCAGGGTGACCTCCCGCCTCACAACACGGGGTAAACCCACTCATATTTACTGCAGCATGGGACGTACCCTTCAGCGGGTCCTGTGGGACAACTCGCAGTCTGCAAGGTCACACCTACCTTACTCACCTGTTAATTGTCTTTGGACTCATGCTCTTAATTGTGATATCACAACATTGGGATGTGTTGGAAGTGTTTGGCCTCTCTTGGCCGCTGCTGCTCGCCACTGTCCTTTACTGCTCCCCTTTGCTGGGCTGATGCAACTATTAGTGGGGTTAAGCTCTAAGCAGGACTATTTTAGCTTTCAGGGAACAAGCTATAAACTAGAACCCTGGCCCAGACTAGGAAATTCCCTCTCCAAATCCTGCAATATTTTCTTCTTAATCCTCATTTTTAATTCCTACACACAAGGCCCTACAAACAGATGAATCATCACATCTGATGGGGCAGTAACCTAGAGGATATGGGAAAGCAAGAAGCAGAACAGAGTAGAGGACAGGACAGCATGAGAATTATTTAACTTGGCTTTAACTAATTATTTAATTTGGCTTTGTTGCCAAAGAAAGAATAGCAAAGACCACCGGTGCAGCTTTGGTGCTCAGCCTACATGCTTCCGCATCAAGTGTGAATTTGCCAGGCTTTGGAAGGCAATGATCTCAGTAGGGCTGCAGATGGCTAGAGAAAAAAAAAAAACCACAAAAAAAAAAACCCCAAAAACAAAACCAAGAGAAGACGGAGATAATCGGAGAAAAGCACCAGGTTCCCATTTCTAAAGACGTGTTGAAGGATTTCTACTTTTACTATGCACAGTCTGCTAGGAAAGAGGCAGCTCTTATCTATCTGAAAATGCCTTAAAATTGAACTATGCTTTCAAATGAATATTATATAGTTTTCAGGCACGCATTCCAGCTCATATCTAGTATGATGCTTTCTTATATCTCATGTGAACAAAGGCTGTGAAGATCCCCTGAGTATTTCCCAGCGTAATTTTAAGGAAAGCATAAAAGAGTAAAAAAAAAATACCCAGTAAGCTTTTAAAGAAACAAATTCACCTAACTTGTTCCTGATAAAGTCCCCAAAAGAGGCAATACCCAGGAGGCTTCCTAATGTTTCTCCTATCTTTAAGGAATAAAGTATTCTGGCTTGAGGTGGAAGAAAATCTCCTTGCAAAATTCTCTTTTCTGGGGAGTATCTACTGATTTTTATGCCACCATAATCCTATGAAACTGTAACGGGCTTCTGTCATCAACTAGTTTCTATCCATTAATAGATTCTCCCCACCCTTATTTGAGGATTCATTATCATGTACGAGGTGAACTGTTTTTAATAGAGGAGATTACAGATAACAGTACAAGGAAAAAGGGAGTAAAAGAGGATGAAACATTTAAACGCTTATAGAATTCCTACTGATGTCAATAGGAGCCTTTCCACAGGTTTACTGGAGTGTGAGTTATGCCCTTATTTATCTGACATTTTCTCTGAGCTGCAAAAATGCCTGTAGTTACAGATATTAACTAAAAGTCTGCCTACTAAGAACAAAGAGTGACTGAAGGATTACATCGTTATATTTCCAGAAGCAGATAAGTACTATTTTATGCATATTATGATAGCGGGAAATAAAATGAATTATTGATACTTGAAGAGGTTTGAATACAATGATTTACTGTTGAGGACAGGTACACACGCGGTTGCTAGAACAACAGAGCTCTCCTACATTAAGTACTCTAAGCTCCTAAAAATAAACTCCAGCTCATTACAATTAATAGCGGAGATTTCGCTTCATTCCATTTAGCGGAATCAAGTCAATATTGTTCACGAGGTGAACAGAAGTTACACGTGACGTACGATTAAACCCTGAAACCCACTGGAGCGTATCTTTGAATTTGACACGGGAATGATTCTGTTGGATGACTAAAAGGCTCCTTTTTCTGAAGGCAAACCAACACGGCTATGAAGCCCGGAAGGTGAGTTGCCCTGTTAGATGCATGTGGTGCATAAGAGAGCAAGCCTACCTGCTAACCTCACAAAAATCACTAAATCCTCCTTCAGTCACAGAAGCAGCAGCAGCAGCTGTGTTTAGACTCCATGGCAGGGGCATTTCGTGGTGCACCCAGCTGCCAGGGCTCTTTGACTGCCCAGTATCCCAACTTCCAGACAGAGCCCACGTCCCCTGCTGTCACATGAGTACAGTGAAGGAGAACATGACCAGCCCAAATGTCACAGCAGTACCTTCATTCACGCTCAGGCTATAAGCTGCTTTCAGCTCTTGGAAATTCTGTTTCTGGCCGCGAGGAAGATGCTAATTTCACAGCATCCCTTTGAGTAGGTTTTGCCGTTCCTGTGACAACTGTGCTATGAAATGCCAGGTGGTATTCACCTCCCTCCCCATCTCTCGATTCTGCACACCGCAGAAATGAAAACACTTGCATGGCACAGAACCCTTACGTGAAAACTAACGCTGTATAAAGCAGCTAGGGTAATTCTAGGCTGGTTCCAACTTCAGTGAGTGCCTGTAGGACACTGCAAAACAAGCAAGCAATTGCATAGTCATATTTTCCACATATTGGTAAAGCTATTCTTTGTTAACTGATCCCCACATTTGCTCCCACTCTCACTGCAGTATACCTTAACCAGCATTACTTGCTTCCAAGCTAAGCATCTTTCTACATATCTAGTCAAGGAAGAGCAAACAGACTCTCCAGACAACAATCCTTTCCTTCCTTAGATAGCTAACACGGAGTGTCAGACAAACATCTCCCACAGAGACCTTTCTCCACGCGCTTGAACATCACTTGAATACAGAAAGAGGTGAGCAAGACAGCTGTGGAAATAATACTTTTTACATAGTTGCTTTTCAGAGTTTGATGGATTTTTGTTGTTATTTAATGTTTTTTCTTTGGTCATGTTTGCAATCCATACGGAAGGCACGGCCCTCTTGGTGAGGTACAGTACAAACACATAATAAATTAGCCTCCTCAGAGCTCTCCTTGTCTGAAAAATCAAAGTGGCCTGGAGACCCAGTCTGTGAATGCTCAATAGAACAAATGCAGGAGCCAAAGAACCGAGTTAGATTTAAGGTAAAACAATATGAGGTGAGCAGTTCTTATCTGGAGTAGGGATTAACATAGCCACTTCTTATAAGGTGATATGCTTCTGTATGAATAATGAAAATGGAGCTTGGCTTCTTTATCAGAGAAAAACAGGGCACAGAGTTTCCATCTGTTAAAAAAAATAAAATCTGTAACAAGTGAATGAAAATTTTTGTTTCACAGGTGAAATGAGCTTCCATACCCTTCTCCAACTGTATGCAAGAATCAGCAGTTCTTGCAGCTTGCTTTGCCTAAATGACTG
The DNA here is from genome assembly GCF_036417535.1 of Chlamydotis macqueenii. NCBI lineage: Eukaryota > Metazoa > Chordata > Aves > Otidiformes > Otididae > Chlamydotis > Chlamydotis macqueenii. The sequence goes on from NC_141566.1 coordinate 6,344,479, forward strand.
AATTCCTTGATTGTCTCTCCTTATAGGAACAGGAAGGAAAGAAGACTATAATATTATATTTTATATATCTCCATCCTTAAGTATTTTCAAAACTTGAGTAGGCAAAGCCCTAAGAAACCTGATCTAACTTTGAATTTAACCTTACTTTGCATAGGAGATTGGAATAAATGATCTCCAGAGCTCCCTTCCAGCTTTATTTTCATGGTTTCTACCATCTATGAAGACATTTCGCAATGAACTATATAATTTTGCAAAATAAGTGCCTTAATCAAACCCACAGCACAAGATATCAATACAATCCCCCCAAAATAAGCACCGTCACATTAGGGAATTGAACTAGTACCTTTCAAACAGTTCGAGATGGGGATTGAAATCTATTGCCAAGATGAGAAAAGGAACTTTATACTACCACTTTCCAAGTGGCATATGCTACTGAAACAATAAAGTTTGGACAGAAGCATAAAACAGGGAAAGAAACAAAATTCAGTTAGAGCTGGGCAAACTGATGTACTGCACAAAGTAGTGTGGAATCATGGAAAACAAGTTTCTAGGATTTATGGCTGCTTTGCAACTCTGTGCCAAAACCAACAACTCATTTGATACGGCTACTCTGAAAACCCGAAGAAATGATTTTTTAGTTCTAGTAATGATTGAATATTTGCTTTCTTAGCCGAAGGAAGCATAGCGTAACTGAGCAGTTTGCAGTGCAGCACCATTCTGTTAAGCTCAGGGTCAACGCAGTGGGGGGTCAACGCAGCGGTCGGTCAGTCAGGCACTTGGGGTGGTTTCCCAGTAGTGAGCACAGGATACTGCAAAATACCTTCCAGATATGGTTTTGAAAGGTTAAACAGCCTCACCTCTGCGAAGCTTCTATCAGGTGTCTTAATGCAGCCCACTGAATCACCATAGCATGTACGCAGCGTATATTACTCATTTAGGCTGGCACCGTCTCACCCAGACATATTGCAGAATGCCAAGCTCATTGCCCATTGGCTTCGTGCTAGGAAGATGAAGAGACAAGGGCTAAGGAAAAGTTACTGTTAAATGTACTTTAAACAATTTCACTTCGTTTTAAATGTCAGCCTGAAATTTTCCAGAGTTTTAATCTGCCGAGTGTATGCAGGCTGGTGATTTCAGCTGAACGATTCCCAAGCTTTATTGTCCCAATCTTATTTTAAAGCACGCACCTTGTTGAAACAGACCAAGAACACCCACATGGATAAGGTGGGCTGGTGCTTCTCTTGTGCTAGCTAAAAACTGACAAATAGGTTTTATTTCCTTTGATGCTCTACTTGTATTATTGTAAATCCCACTCAGCTTTAAAAAAGAAGGAGGAAAAAAAAAAAGAGACACAGCGCAATTATACCTTCTTCTAAAAGAGTAGGGGATTAGCTAGGGAATTTTGTACAACTGTGGGAGGCCAAATACATCAAAATATTCTCTATGAGGCTGATAGATTGCTGTGCTGAAAAGGTAATGCCTGGATGGATGTATCTGTAGGTAGCCATAAAAATGCTGTGAAGACAAGGGGAGGAAATTAAAGCAGCTGAAATGTCACCTGGCAAAACAGAAGTGATTCTGGAAACAACTGCTGACACGTGGGAACACAGATCCTTTCGGAGCGAGACTCTAAACTCTACGGCTTTTTGCAGGAGGGCATGGAAGTCAGCATGAGTACCCCATAGCTGGGTCTGGAGTGACAGGCTTCCGTGCTTCCCTCACATGATGAGAGAAATATTTATGTTATACACCTCATTCTTGGCAAGTTCAGGAAGGAAGAAGTCCCAACACATCTGGAAAGGGGACTTCTCTCCACAGAGGGCAGCTGCTCTTTGCCCTGTTTTCTTCTAGGCGGGCATAATCGCGTCAGGCAGGGTAACTTTAATTAGAAGCTCTGGAGTACCCTGGGAGCCTGAACTTTTTGGGGAACCTGTAAATCCATGTGGTGACATCCCACGGCTCTGTTTCTTTCTCAGCACCACCGCCTGCTGTTCAAGATTCAATTGTTCCCTGGAGGCCTCATTGCTGCCTGGAAGGTACAGATACTTTAGGGAAGAACTGCTCCCCTTCTCAACTTTGCTGAACACATATATCTAAAACCATAAGTTTGGCTTGAAGCTGATTTTTTTTTTTTCCAGACGCCACTGCAGAGATTTTCCAGAATCAAAGCACAAGGTCTTGAAAACAAAAAAAAAGGCCAACAGAGCGCTGTGTGAGTCAGAGAACTGGCAGCACGATACGAGGCTGTTCAGTTCCAGCCCACAGGGACAAACCAAATTGAGAGTACCTGAAGGTCACCTCTATCTGCTGGCTCTCAGCTGACCTGTGTGAAATGAATCTTTGGTCTCAGTCCACGGCTCAAGTGAAGAGAGGGCTGTCCAGAAACAACTGACAGCTCTTGAACCTAGCAGTGTCCTGCATGAAGTATCTTGTCTGTGGCTGTTTTTATACAGGCTCAGCTTCCCAGTACTACTTGTGTGTCACCTTCTCCTCAGCCAAAGCTACAGTAGGGCGACAGCAGTAATCAGGAAGGGCTATTCAAGGCTGGATCCAGCCCTGCTGGCAGCGGGGGGGTGCCAAACAGTTAAACAATTTGTACAGTACTGTCTCCAAGTTGTTCAGTCACTCTTTCTCCACCACTTCCCATCCCACCTCCTTAATTTGTGCTCACTATTGTTACTTCTTCTCGCAGGAAGTACAGCATCCTGGCACACAGCTGCTGTCTCTCTCAGCTGGAGCAGAGTCCGCTGCTTCTCCCAGTTCCCTGGATGTTTTTATAGACTGTCCCAGCCTTTGATGGAGTACGGCAGGCTCCCCTTGCTGGTGCAGACACATGCTGTTGATAAGCTGTGCCAGCACTGAATAAAACATCTTCTCTTTTCTTTATATACTCCACAGTAGCTGTTAGCAATGGCCTTAAATTCATGTTAATGTAAGTAGTAAATTTTGCCTTGTATTTTTATTTAATGAGACTGGATTTCTTCTTATCATCAAGGAAATTAAATAAAGGTATCCATTAACACTTAAACTAACAACATGAAAGCTGCAGTTCTCTTCGCGTTAGCTTACACTACCCTGAAATAATCAGCCCGGATAGTATGATATGCTATCACTTGGGGTGTCCTTTTTTGAAATCTTAAAGGACAGAAGAGAGGATCCTCTTACAGTTTCATTTGTGCTGTGAAATACTCTCCTCTGTGGGTAATTTCCTGAGTTTTCAGCATGAGTAACAGAAGCAAAATCTGCATGCTGAAGTAAGGTCTGCGTCTTCTTGTGTATCTCCACTAAGCCTGGCTACATGAGGCTCCAATCTTCAGCTGAGTCTTTGGGTACCACCAGAAAACGATGGCAGTTCTTATTGGCAGTGATGGAATGTGGATTTTTTGCATTTAATTTAGGCTGTAACTACTCAGGGAAGTGTGAAAGTGTTTATGTGATGGAACTGATGAGCAGGGTAAATGCAATCCTGAAAAAAATCCTGTGGATTACTGTTCTACAATTCCTAATATGCTTTCACCTTCTAAACATGGAGATAAAAAACCATTTCACAGATAGTAGTTAGTATCTATAACAGAAAGGAATTTAATAAAATAGTACAGAAAATTTACTACTGAGGACCTCAGTATGTCACTGTACAAAGTGGGCAGGTGTCACCAACGGGCAGTAGAGAAACGGCGAAGGAAAGCTCTCAGGGACAGAGCTGCACAGACTGTAATAACTGAGAGGACGGACAGCATTGGATGTATTGACATTAATTCAACTTCCATTGGCAAAACCAGGGATCTTCAACTACAGAACATACCAAGTAGTATTTGTAGATGGTACAGAACGAGCTGGTAAGGTTTTCAAGTAGGGGCTAAATGTCCTAAATTTCCTAGTCTCAAGATGAAGAACACTGATGCGGGAAGTTCTGAGTGCTTTCAGGTGTCTAGGAAATGAGATGAGCAGTTTCCCAACTGAAGCCATACTGAAGAGAACATCAAAGGAAAAATTCAGATTTGCTCCTGATCGCAAGCCTGAAGAAAAGTTAGAGAAGTTCAGATCCAGATGCTACTCCTGAGCTTCCTAAGCCAGCCTCCACACCATTTGTCACTCTTGCTTCTGTGGCTTGCAAAAGTCACCCAAGAAACGTGATTTTTCATTATACTTAAATTCAGAGAGAGGGGATTCTCAAATGGGAGTGACTAAGCTTCATTTTGGACAAATTTAATATAAAAGAAAATTAATGCTGAAACACCTCTAAGAATCTGTTGTCCTTTCAAATTAGGGATTAAAATTAAGAACAAAATTATTCACTACAGAACTGAAAAGTCTGCATGCTCTTTTAAACTTGGTAGAGTGTTCTTACAATTTATGAAGTTAAATAACGGATTCTGTGCTATGCAAAATATAAAACAACAAAAAAACCCACAATAGAAACAGCCCAAAGGTACCTCCCTAGGAGCATACGGATCCTAACTCACATTGCCTTGCATCTTGAGTTACCAGCTAAGCCTGTGGAAAATGAGTTCACACGCTGCTCTGAGTGGGCATCATTTTACGCTTCCTTTGCAAAGTTGACAGTCACCACATCATCTGATAATGGCAAATTGGACTGAACATATTTATCACAGGAATGTTTTCCATTAGCCCATCCTCCAAAAGACAAATACAATTACACATATTTAACGTCACCACTCTGAGGTCAATGCAATTTAGCAAGAGTAAAAATAAGTCATCGTTGCTCTGGTAGGGAAATGGACACCTTGTCTTGCCAACTGCATGACTCTACCAGTGACAAGATGTGATTTGTCCCGTTGGGGCCAACTTGTAACCACACACTCTTCAGTCAAGCTAGATCAGGAATTAATTTGGCTAGCTGGAATAAGATTGGCCTGTTTTTTTCCAGTGGGTAGTTTGATGCCTCCAGGATAGTTGACCTGGGACTTGCATGGACTCTTTACACATCGCCAGGTCCTCTGTGCCCAACAGAAGCGTGTACTGTTGATTATTTGTGTAACTTTGCCCCTTACAGGCCAGAAATAGAACCAATATTATTATTGAAGCTGTATGTGTGATTTTAGTTACCATAAGGTGGTAATTTATCCATCATGATACTTTAATAAGCATACATTTAATGGATGATATGACTTATTATACACATTATAAACTCTTAATGATATTTCACACATCTTCTGTCTGGAATTCTGTGACAATCTACCTTATAGCTATGATTAGAAAACGCTGCATCAGGAAGAGCCCTAGAAACACAATTTATCATAAGCGGATCATTCATTCTCCTTAAAATTTTCACAAAAATGGATTCAACTTGCACAGTTTCTCTTTTTGTTATGCATTTTGATGTGATTATGAAACTGGCAATATACTGAAGACTGAGATTCTGTGATGACTCATAACTGCTACAAAGATTAAAAGGGAACAGAAAATATAATAGTTCTTATAAAAGTCTCATAACAATCCTTTAGCTGTGATACTAACAGAGATCGGACAAAAGTCTCATGATACGAATTGTAATGAACATCTGTAGCTATCACAAAATTAACTTATTTCCACATCTCTGAGTGGTTCCACTGTTTTTTTTTTTCTCAACAGAGCCAGTGACAAACGTACTTTCCAAAATTGTCATCTTTTTGAATTACCTGCATGTTCTCTGCTAACTTGAAAAATCAGCAACTGTATATGATTCGCTGACTGTATCATTAACATTTTAGTATAATAATTGGCATGGTGATTGAAGAAAGCAGAACTGTGTGGTGTGAAACTCTACGCATATCAATCACAAGTGGCAATCCCAGCTTTCTCAGTGCTGTAAAAATCCCGCTCATTAATGTCACTTTCCTTATTTTTATCACATTTAAATAATTTTATTAGAAGTAAGTGAAAACTGCTTTGTACTTAGCAAACTTATTGCAGATGACAAAGCAGATGACTAAAGGTTCAATGATATTATAAAATGGCAGAGCTGTAGCTGTGCTAGTGAAAACTTAATCAAGTGACCATAAAAAGGTAAAAAATGTTGGAGAATGAATGAAGGAGCTCAGAAGGTATGCTGAAAAATAACAATTTTGGATATGCATGGACTGTTTCCAGAACCATCCTTATGGAATAAAATTCTACCATACACAACATTTCCCCTAAACTGGTTAGAACATATCTTCAACAAACTGGAAAGTGAGTGTAATCTGGGTTTGGATTAATCTGGAACTAGGGAGAAGTGACCTGAAAAAAAATTTGGAGTTGAAACCCAGACGGCAGAACAAGGACCTTTAAAGGTCCCTTCCAACCCGAACTATTCTATGATTCTATTCTAAGCAAAGGTTAACTTATTTGAGCAGATGATCTTTTTCATTCCCTCTGCTTCAGTCGGGTTTCTTTCTCCCTGCAATGAGTAGTTGAAGTCCAAAAGAAGGTGAGCTGCAGCTAGTAGGTGCGATAGCACCACCACTACCATCTTCTCCATTTCTATTTGTTTATATATTCTGCTCCTTTCCTTGCTTGTTTGCAGCCAGTGGGTAGTTGCTTGCACTAACTCAAATCACCCCACAAGGTCGTTTTTATTATGAGTTGCTGCTTGCTGAGGGAGCTCATCATCAATCAGCTTCTTCAACTATAAGCCAGCTTAGGTCCATTCACTGATGCACGTTATAGCTAAGAGATGGAGAACTGGTGCTACAGATGGTATAACTCATGAGGCAAAGCCAAAACAAATTTAAAAGTACACAAAGAGAAGAAGTAGCAATGTTGTTGCGTCCATGAAAAGTCACTTAAATAAATTGATGTTCAGAATCACAGAAAAGATAGTCCAAAGTTGACCTCAGGATAGTTCTGTTGTCTAAAGGAAACAGTTCAGAAGAAAACAAAACAAAACCAAACCAAACAAAAAACCCGGCCCCTTAGTCTACTGTAGACTTTGTTTGTAGGGAACTGAAAGTATCTCAGTAGAGGTTAAACATGGAAATGGAGATGTTAAGATGGGGACTGCTGAAAATGCTCTCCTCAGCTGTGGGTGGGAGACTTGCCAACCAAAGTCAGAAGACCTTTCACCTCTGTAGTTTAGGCAACAACAAAGTTGTAATTTGGAAACTTATGTAAAAAATTCATTGCAGATATACTGGTTATAGGCAAGAAAAGAGTCTGAAGAAAACCAGTATTTCCCTATACAACCACATAATCTAAAAGGGTAATTTCCTACCACAACTTATATTTTCTTTCTGTGCCTCAGCATGTATGTTACATTAAGACGCTCAAGTTTTCACCTCTGTATGACTAAGTGGACAGATCAGCAAGTCCCGGGGGACTTAACAGCATTCACACTACTACAATTTACTCTAAATTTGATTCCAAACTTAAAAATACTTCTTCTATGTGCTAGGCTTAAGAGCCAAATGCGAGAAAATGTGTGTACTGAATCACAAACTTAATGAAAGAGCCATTTGTTTTTCTGAATTGTACATGAGTGGATAATTATCTCCAGCAAGCAGTTTTTTGTCTGCTTGTATACAGAACAATACGGCAACACTACAATACTTCTCCATCTCCAGCAGCAATTTATGTACATAATAAGAAGCAGGAAAACAGTCATTGTGACTGGTGTCTTTTACAACAACAATTGGCTCGTTAACCTTAAGTAGATCTCTCTGACCTTCGCATGAACGAAAAAAAAAGGAAAGAAAAAACTAGAGCGACAAGGTACCTGTAGATCTTGCCTGTGCCAGGAAACACACAGGGCTCGACTACCATCTTGCCATACCTCACGTACTCTACAGACTGCTCTGGAAGAAGTCCGAACAGCGCAACAGTTTAGCTGACAACAAATGCAGTCTAACTGGGTGGAAACCAGACCATCCCCACGGCAGTTATGTACCAAGCACCATAGCGAACAGGCAAAAGCAAAGTGTTTTCCTGATAAGCCCTCCACTACGATATTTCTTCTGACTCACAGCTATAATAAGAAACAAGTCGCTCACAGACACACCTTTAAGTAGAGGTTTGGTATTAACCTCACACGGTTGGTGTTGGCCTGTTCCCGGGATGCTCAGTGGTGCTGCTATAGACTATTTCAATAACAACGGAGAGGAAAGATTACTGGAGCTTATTACTGTGGCAGGAAGACAAGAACACTACAGTAGTGCAATAAAAGCCCTTTGTACTAAAAAAATCACAAGGTACTGCCTACACCTAGCAAGTAGCTCTGAGAAATTAGGATGGGACCAAAGTCTCCTGGAGGTTAAGGAAAAAACATTCTGAAATCTTTGTCTCTGTGGTTCTGATTTGAGCACTTTTCCTGAAAACACAAATATTTTGGAAAAAAAAAAACCCCACACCAAAAACATAAGAGGATCTGAATTATTTCAAAAAGATTTGTGAAACAAACGTTTAAAATGGAAGAAAATGCAATGGGACGCAAGCAAGAACCATTTCCTCAGAAATGCTGTTATACTGACTGGAAACACAAACGGAAAATCCTACTGAGATACGCGCATTAGGGAAATGCTTAACAGCTCCAGAGTTAATAAGAAATAGTGGTAGTGAGCTAATGCATAAATGGAAATAATGCGTAAGATTATCGTTTTTACAGATAAGATTTTTCCTGTGCTATTTTTGGATGAATTGGTAAATTGCTTTTCACTATGAGTAATAACTGCTCATGCCATATCATATCACAGATTAATTGTAGTGCAGCTTGTTTAATTTTTTCCTTCTCTTTACCAACCGAGCAGTAACTAAAGCTGATGAAACTGAAATAATGACCTGCCCAAAACCTGTCCTCAAGTATGAAATGAACTGCCCTCCATACCGGCATTGTTTCATTTAGGAATGTGTAACTTTCAGTAATACACATTACTTTATTACATTTTTTTAAACGTCATTTCTCCCGGCTGAGGGATCACTCATTCAACCAAAACACTGCGCTGCTACACCTGACTGGCATGCACAAATGCATTGCTCTTACAGCATCGAGGATTCCTCGCCCAGTCTCTCCCTTACTCCTCTGACTTAGCATCGAGACCAAGGTTATTTGATGGATGTGTTAATTGGCAATTAGACAAGAAGAAACAGGTAATTCCATGGAAATGACCTGCTGGCTAGGCTAGAGGGGACTATGGAAGAAAGCAACATTTGAGAAAAAGCCTTCTGCAGTTACTGGGAATTTTGTCATGAGCTTTCGTATTTTACTTATTATAGTACAAAATGTAAAATTTAGATTTTGCTACAATTTGGATGATACTTGTAAGTACAGCTAAGTCACACAAATCTTTATACAACCCTTCTGTATCCAAGAGGAGGAAGAATTTTACATATTTTTCATAGTGGTAGCTCGATACTTGGTCAATGCAGTATATGTCTACACACTCATCTGGTGAGAATACTCAATGCACTTGGCAGTTACTGAAAGTGTATAAAAACTCAATTCAAGAAAATAAGCACTATCTGAAGGTTAAGTTTTCACTAATTTGATCGTACAAGCCTGAATATTTACATGCTGATGCACAGGGCACCAAAAATAATCTACTGCAAAACTGAAGATAAATGGCATCTTTGTGACTGAATCTTAATTCATTCTATGATTCAAAGTCATGAGCAAAATTATGCTTGCAATTAATTAATTTGAAGGCTGGCAAGTATTATTAAGCAGAAATTTGCATACAAAAGGTATTGCTTTTTAAATACTTACGACAGAAAAAATAATGAGTATACAAATAACAAATCTTGCATGAATATGTATATGGCTTAATGGAACCACTACTTAATCTTTTCCCTAAATTTATCTAAACCAAGGAGGCTTACAGGTGGCTCTCAGTAGGGTGTGGAGTCATTTAAATCAGCAGATTTAAATCTTGTTTTACAAACTTTGAGATGTTTGGTAGTCCATGCTGGATTACTTGTTAACCAGTTTTCGAAGAGATAGCTCTGGCAAGTCTGACTGCAGAGGGTCTGTCAGACCAGCACCGGGATTCTCCAGAACCGTGACAATGCAGCTGAAAGAATGAAAGAAGACCCAGAAGGTGTGGGCAAAGGCACTCCAGGGCACCTCCAACTAACGTCGAGATACACCCAGTGCCGCTGCAGCCAAACCCAGATGCGCGCCTCCCATGTAGGCGCGGGATACACACCTTCTGCATTGGCAGATTATTTTCTTCATGCTACAGGTTGATGAGTTTCCAGAAGAGCTGCCACCTATAGATGAGGAGTACGGGCTACAGTATTAAGACCAGGGGTACTTGATGGTGTTGCGTCATCTACAGCAATGAATCTGACTACCAGAGTGAAAAAGCAGCAATTTTCTCTAAGGCAATATGAGTATACATTTCCTTTTAGACTTGTTCTGCCTATTTCTAGGATTTCTTCAGTAACTACTTATAAAAATGGACTTGGTTCTGCTTAAAAAAATGACTCGGTGCCTGTGCGTGACATGATCTCTAAGCTGAGTGACACCAAAGCCAACACACACCGGACTGTTTTTTTGCCAACTCTGCTGCACTATGCGTGTATGGAGAACACGCCAGTTTTAGGAGATCCTATAGTGCAGTTTACATAATGTAGTTGTTTAAAGTTTGCCTTGAGTCAGCCATTTCCAAAAGGCAGATCACCCCAAATCAGTATTTAAATAAGGCAACATCATCTTCATGAGATGGTAGGAAAACCCCATGAGATTCCTCTAAACGCAGGAGAATCATCTGGAGCAGTTATCATTGAGCTTGCAGTGCTCCTACAGGCTCTCCAAGAACAAATGGAAAAATACAGTGTCTGGCCTGAAGTGTTTTCAACACACAGCTGCACATAATGGAGCTAAAGAGAGGCTCAGTAAGGACATTTTAATCCTGACCTTGTGCATACACACTCCAGTACGTCCTTAGGGATGGCTGTATTTTGATGGCCTAGAAAACTTACATAACGGTCATTTATTGGTTCCGCAAAAGCTGCATCTGGAAGATAGGTTCCAAGCTCAATCTCTTTGCATTTGTGTATTCATTATAAAATATGTTTATTATGGCTTCCTTTTCATCAGGCCAGGATTAGAGCAACAAAATATCCAGGACACATATTATGTTACTGTGTTAACAGGATTTTCACGTTATTATGAGGCACTAATTAAGTGTTGGCCTATGTTGTTAAATAAAATTGCATGCCAGAGGTATTGATTTGTAAATTACTGGGATGGAAAAAGTATTTAAAAGCGTATGAACAAATGTGTTAATTTAATCAGGTACAGCTGATGGAAAAAGTATTTTCATCTAAAACCCTTACGTTATTTACAACTAATACATCATTTTAAAAAACATGAATAACCATCAATGTAGAAAGTGCAGTTACAGGCAGAATCCATTTTGTGGGAGATGCCAGTAGGTCAGCACAGCTTTCAGTGCAACCTCTGCAGTCTTGGACACTGCAAAGAGAAGAGCTAAGACTGGCAGATGGAGGAGGCATGAAGGTAAATTTATTTTCACCAATTTACCAGAATCTAGGGCTGAAGCACAACATGGGAAGTGCCAAGAATATCTGGCAATAGAGCAGTTAATATAAGCAAACCTTGCAAGGCACGTAAAAATCTCATGCTTTAGGGATTAAACAGATATACAAATAGTAGAGAACAAGATGAGATCTTCACTGGGATACATTATCCAATGCCTACGTTTAAGTTTTATCACATTTCTGACTGAAGCTCTCTTCACTTTGATGCCAGGCTACTAACATCGGTGGTACCTTCACCTGAACCTCAGCCATTTTAAATCTCCTCCTTTCTCTGATGCTTGGGTCTTACAAAATCATCCCAGTAACTCCTGTTTGCTGTGCGATAGAGGACAGCAGAGCTGAGACTGTCTGGGAGGCAGAGACTTTCCCTTCACACTCCTGGAGAAGACTCACAATTCAGCACGGCGGTACCTACCAGGCTCACTTGGCCAAAGGCCAGGCTGTCTCTTACATTCGCTGAAATCAGTGAAAAAAAAAAAGCTTTTATTGCCTGAGATCCTGATAATTTCTTTCTTCCTTGTGGCTACCCAGAAGTCAGTACCCTCGTACTTTGGGCTGCAGTACTGAAGCCAGGAGAGAGATGGGTAGAGTCAGATCTTTCTCCTGATCTGTTTTCGCGCCCCTGTGCTTTATCAACTATATAATGCAGAATCTTTTGTTTCTCCATTAATATTTAAACAACAGTTAAAATATTCCAGCCAGGACCAAAATGAGCTCTTCAGCCACTGGTGGAGTCATGAAAAGAGCACGCACAAGTCATGTAGGCTGTGGGGGAATCTCACATGGAAGGGCAGAAGACAAATCTCTCCAGGTAGGGGCTTAATCTGTAAAACTGCAGGCAGCGGTGCTGCCCGTGTCGGCTGCAAAGCCTCTGAGGCTTTGCAAGGAGGATGGAAGCAGGCGGCTATTGAATCACAAGGTTTCTGAATTCTTTACAAACCAAACTTTACGCTACCTGTCCTAAACACACCCTGAACCAAACCAGCTCGGCCATTCGCGTTCCTGCGCTCCAGAGCTGCGGGTGCTCTGCTAGCTGTCGTCTGGGTAGATCAGCAAAGGTTACGCCGAGTTACACGAAGTGGGACCTGTTATTCTCATCGTTCAACTGGGGATGCCGCAACACAAAGAGGTTGAGTGCTTTAATCAAAAGAAACCAGCATGGTCAGGCAGCGAGAAATTCCACTATTTTGTACTATTTCACCCAATTAATCTGACTAAACACAAAGTCACGATCTTTCTCAACAGAGTTGCAGATTTGAGTATATTTTGGTGTTGTCAGAAAATTTAGTGGAAGATTTTAGGTCTTAATAGGAAATGAAGCAATTCTGATGATCTGAGTTCTAGTAAGTACCACTTTTTTTTTGTGTCAGTACCACACTGATCTGTGTGTGGTTTTGAGTTTTGCTGGGTTACAGAAATATACTCTCAAAAGCAAAAGCCCCCTAAGCTGTGTTTAACTCTAGATGTTGATACATTCTGTTAGTGAAAATCAAAACTGTTGAATGATCTGTGTGGAAGGTTTTTAATAATTGGACCAAAATTCTTTGTAATCTGGGTGGTACAGAAAGACAAGGTATAGTTGAGATTAAAGCACTTGAAATATGTGGCCATTAATATATGGCTTTTACCTAACAATTGAAATATTTCAAAGGTAGTTCTTGCTAGCATCATAAACTCAGAAAAAAAAGAGGGGATTGTTGAAAAGTAACATCCTTTTGGCATGACAGTCTCTTGATCTAGACACATGAAGTAAATAAATATGGAAACATATGTTGTATTTTAAAAATACTACTGAATGGAGAAATATTTCCATGTATATCTTTATATGAAAAAAACCCTGCTTTTATCAATCATTGATAACAAGATTAAAAGCCTATTCAACTAACACTCTGATCAAGCTCGTGTTTAAAGGAAGGGTGCATGCTGGTAGGCATATGAGGTGACTATCTTGTGTATCCCTAAGTTCAGTCAGCGAGTGCAATGGCAGAGCTCAAGAAGCCATAGCACATCATTATTTTTTAAATGACACACATTTAATGCAAGATGATTTTCCACTATGGGAGAAAAGACATGAGGAAAAAAGAAAGTATTGACTCTAGGACATATGTTGCCCTTAATATTTGCACAGAGCTTTCATTGACGTCAATGGGAAGTCTGTAAAAACTAAAGGCAGAACGTGCCCCAAAGAGGAAATTAGACAGACAGTTATTTTGAGACGCCTGAAACACTCAGATGTGGGAATAGTGGCATAAGATAGTATGTGTGCTTGCAAGGGAAGAGGAATCGGAGCTAAAGAGCAAACTCTCTGCTCCTGGGGGATCATTTATGGTCTCTAAAGAGGTTAATGTGTGTCCCGCAATCTGTTCTCATATGTAAGTTACTTTAGTCATGCAGAGAAGAAAAAAAGAGTAGAGCAGATGGCCATGACAGATGAAGACAGCAGCCAACACTTCTCTTCAGGCAGAAGGGCCATTTAAACCTAAATGAACTAGTCACTTGAGTGATGTAGAGTGCTATCAGGTAGAAGATCTGGCCTCATTACAAAGGGAAAACCATACAGCGGGCTGTCCTTGGCATAGAGGGCTCAGGTCCTGCAGTGCACATCTCTGTGCTGTGCACTGTGGCCAGAGAGCCCAGACCTCGTTTTAGGCAGATTATGAGCTACAAGAGCCTGTGAGAGTCACCTAACATAGACAAACAGGGAATCCAGTCTGAGCTAAGGACAGGCCACGTGTCTCAAACCTGTGTAGCCTTTTCCTCACTACAGTGCTTCAATTCCAGTAAGGTCCCTGTCCTAAGTCCTTCCTTGAAGACAGGCAGGTAAAGACCTCCTTTTAAAAACTGAGCAGGATTAAGATTTGCTAACTGTTGCTTGCCACTGAACCTGGCAACTCCAGAACTACTCTGCTGACAAGCAGCTCATTCCTCTTTGCCTTGTTTCCTAGCAGGAGCGGGCTATGGCCAACATGTTTTTCCCTTGCCTTGACATTCTACATTTATTTATTTATTTTTGTCTCAGCTGCTCTGGTAACATGTAAGAAGACTTGGTTCACTTAACTGTGAAAGAAGTGAGAGTCCAGTATTTAACACTCTTATTTGCTTATGTGCTTTCAAACTTATGCCTTTGAGTTTGAAAGAAAAAAAACCCAAACCTCTCTTACCAGGTTATAGATTATTCCAGCTGAGGGAATTTTTTGGTTTAATTGAAAAGACTAATAACTTGAAGGTTATCACAGAATACACTTTGGTCTTATTGGAGGGTATTGATTTATCTCACAAGATGCTTCATATTCAGATCTCAGCTAAAAACTAGATATTATTGAACACTCTCGCATTATTTCATATTTATTGACATTACCTGTTGTACATCAAAGCCTGATCTCTAGAATTTGTTGACTGAATATTTGTCTTTGCTGCTTGGCCAGATGTAAACAAGATTGATTCACACACAAGGAAGGGCAAAGTACCTTCTATAATGCTGTAATCCCCTGCTAGCAATCATTTGGTGAGGACAGAGAATTTTGCATTTAAAAGTAGTTGAGATTTGCTTTTCTGAATAATTACTGTGATTGCCTGAGGCTCCTTTGTTGAAATATCAGAGAGAAGATGGTTTCAGCAGCTTGATGATAAACTGGACAACTTCTGGCATTTTAATTCTGTTCCAAATCAATACTGACAAAGACTGACCTTGTGCAGAACTTTTAAGTACACATTTGTGATGGAATCACTTCACACGTTCCTTAAGATCTTATGAACATTATATGTGAATCTCTCAAACCCCTTTTTACCATTCCAGGATAAAATTACATGAGCTGAATACAAATAAGAGGAAAGATGAGTTTTCTTTGTTGATGTGACTCCATGATTTGTGTTACAGAAAAGGTCTGAGTGATCAGAAAACACATACTGATATTCCACCATATAAAACCAAAATTACAAAAAGCACTCTGAGAAATAAATACGCGTATAATATAATGCAAAAGCAACACATGTTCCATTTCAAAATTCAGAGAAGCTGAAAGGCTTGGGCTACTTTGCTGTAACCAACACAGCTTTTCAGAATGCCAAAGCTGTTTTAAACAGTGTACACAGCCTGACATACAAAATCAACCAAGCTCATAGCTCCTATTGTTGCCTAGCTCGAAGGGAAGTTTGGCTATTGATATATTGCCACCCCACCCTGCTAATATATGGGTGGTGTCATGAGACATTAAGAAGAGCATAAACTCTGCTTCCAGTAACCACCAGGTGCCATTGCCATCTAAATAGAGCTATAATTTAACACTGGTTGGGGCTTCCTAGAAAGAGCAAGGTATTTCTTAGAGGGTATTCCTGAGTGGAAAAACACAGCATCACAAATAAATACACGAACTCCAATCTTGTGCTTACCTGCCGTATAGTGCAGGACAGAAGGTCCTGTTCACGTTGGACCCCAGCTCCTGTTTAGAGATGGTAATACCCAGGCTGGAGGGCTCCAGTGAGTACTGGGAAGAAAACTGACTGTGATATATCAACATATCACACCAATGCTATAGGGAAATTGGAAGGAATATGACATGTCTGAAATCTACGGACCATTAAAAACCTGTCTGTCTGGGCTGGCTTCAGCCTTACTAATCCATCAAGAGGAACATGCAAACACCTAGCTGCAAACTAGAGAGGAGCAACTGGGCAGACTGGGGCTAACTGGGCACTGCTTTTGGAAAACATTGAAAAGGCAGGGAGCAGGGCTCAAGTTTTCCCCGATAATCTGGGTGGACCTTGCAGAGCGAAAAGCAGAAGGAACTGGAGCCGGGCACAACTCAGCTCAGCACACCTGAACGTTAACACCTAGCTTTAACAATGCATTCGAGTTTAACTGTTAGGAAAGAAGGAATTCCCTGGATTCTCACACATTAGACATAGGCTCAACATTTCGTCTCATGGGAAGGGCTTTTAGTCACCACCACTCTGGAGTTTGCTGTATGGAAAACATGCTTCCCATCATGGCCTTTGTGCAGGTCTTTTGCCCCCAAGACTCTGAGCTTCTCTCTCAATGCACACAGGAACCGGAGAGCCCACACACACAAGCCTACCCCCGCGGGGCCGAGTGTGTCATACCTGCTATGAAGCAGAAGTTTTGGATGCTGGCATGTGTGCAGGGAGACACAAGCCTGCTGAAGGCCTGGCATTGCCTTCTCAGACCCCATTTCATGGATCAGAGCAGCTCTAACATACACTGCGCTGGGATGCTCCAGCTCATCCACATTTTTTTTACACTCTTACAAAAGCTGAAAATGCTTTTTCTCAACCCATCATCAATGCAGTTCTGTTGGGATCTGTGCCCAGCATATGCTCAAGAGGAGACAGCGTTCACAGGGGGAACTGAAACTTTATTTACCCTCAGGAGCAACACAGTGACATATACAGAACCTACAAAGCAGATAAAACAAAGAAAAAAAAATAAGAAAAACACTACAAAAGACAGGTGCAGTTCACCAGTTCAGTAAAATGGCTACAACTATTTTTGCGCAGTTTATTGACTATTTGTATCTTCCTCTCTGCTGAATCTTTTCAACTAATGCAAGGGCCTATTTAAGAGTTGAGCAGCATTGCCTGTCCCCTCCTTAGAGTATTTCCCTAGCCTCAAGAGATCCTTAAAATCTCCTGAAAAGCACTGTCCCAAACTCCCACTAATGTTAACTTCTGTTTTACTGAAGTATCATGCAACACCGCCTCACCGTGCCTCGACAATATTCCAAACTCCTAACAGGTATCCACTGTCATTCAGCAGGATTTCTGTAATTAGTTCTCCGATATTCCAGACCATCATGGCCACAACCACCCTTCACGTGATCTGTAAAGGCGAGGAAAGTGTCTGGCATACAGGTCTGAAAATCAGCACAGAGGCCTAATTTTGTAGGTCAATTAATTTCTGAATAAACAGGATTTTGAAATGTATCTATGCCCATTAATGACAGCTGTCAATCTCTTTGGACATACAGCTTGATGGCACAGAAGATGTAAAGTTATTAAACTAATTTCAAATGTTCTTACAACTTACTTCACTTGATTCACATTCACTATGTATCTCAATTACCTTATTTTCTAGACTGATAAATGAGAACTAAAGATTAAATGAATAATTTGCAAAATTAAATTCAGTTCTAATTGGTTTCTATCAAGCATGGCACCTCTCATACAAAGGTAAAAATGACCCAATGACAAGAATAAAGTTATCTTGTGATGCTTTCCCATTCAATTAAACCTTAACTGTTTCAAGAATTAATTCCATTACAGGAAAAGTTAGCTTTTCATTTTCCAGTGCCCAGGTGTCAGCTATTTTTCTTATCTGGACTATATTCATACATTTGATTATCGCTTGATGCTCTTATCATGCCGAGAATGCATTTTCTAGGAAAGGATAATAGAGAATTCATTACTTTAATGCTTCTCAAGTTGGTTAAATGAAAAATCGTAATAGTTATGACTTACTTTGTGGCTACTTGTGACCTTTTATCTATACACTTAACCTTCAGCCATTTTCCAGACGGTTGAACTCAACGAGAATTCTGAATGTAAGACCACCAGGGACAGCGTCCTCTTATTTAGAGAGGGACCCATATCTACAGTGTGCATATTTCAGGGGAGTAAAACATAAGTATTTGCCTATCACTTACTTTTAATTACCTCAATCTTTCTTTTGCACTAGATAAAGCCCAAGTTTTGTGTATTCGTGTCCACTTTGTGTTCACTTTCCATAAACAGACCTATTAGTTATTACATTGGTAGGAAAAGGAAGCAGCCATGAAACACAAGTGAATCAATCAGCAGTCATAGGAAGTAAAATTTGAGTTCACAAGGGCTGAAGATCACATCATCCAAATAAAATTACACAGCTCTCATACTCATGAGCGAGTACTAGCTGCAAACAGCTTGCAAATGATCTAAAAACCAAGAACCACTGGTAAAGCAATTTGGCAAACAATTACATACAATACATATATTTAGAGAAGTCCAAGTGCTTTGGACAATTTTCAAAGAAAAAAATGTAGGCTAAATTCATCAGATAAATTGTTAGAGCCAAGAAAATCATCTATCACAATTAGTTCCACTAGAGCACCTCTCAGTCATTAAAAATAAATAACTTTCTCATAACCATCCGCCAAGTAGATATCCAAATATCGTACCGATTACAATGTACGTTCTGCATTTTATGGCACTGGAGATTTGTTCTACTTATTTATTCATACGGTAAATCACTCGGAATATACACACGGCACTGGAGTGGAACACGGTGAGTAATTACACACTGGTGCAGAAAGAGGAGCGAGGAGGTGAGGGTGGGTGCTGAGCTGGGCTGCGGGAAGCCCGTCTGCCTGCTTCAGAGGTCTGGCTCACACCTATTTACTGCTGCTTAAGTATGTACCCAGCAGGACTTACATGCAGCGATTAAGGAAAGATCCATCGTGCTGATTGCACTAAAGGAATAAAATACCAGCCCGGCGCAGAACTGTGGCTTTTATTAAGGGGAAGTTGCTATTGATCTGCTAATTGCAGCTCCCATCATTGTGGGTGATTGGTTTCCTTCCACCGCATTGTAAACAAGGAAAGGACACAATTGCTTCTCTGGAGCTGGATGAAACGCACTCAAGCTATCGAGATGGATTTCTGATTAGGATTCTTTTTTTTTTTTTTTTGCAAAACAAGTGTGAATTTCTACTTGAACACTAAGCAGATTTTTCTTTTAAATTACATTAAAATTGAGCTATCTGGGCACATGCCGCGTCAGATTTTGCAGTCCTTTAGAAATCACTCAGCATGATGGAGATCCGAGCCTGTGTGTTAAAATGAGCTAAGTCAGTGTCCTCACTCTGCATTCATCTGTACTCATGTCTTCAATGTCCCTCTAAATTTACTTCAGAAGCAAAATGGGAAGAAGGCAAACAATGCAAACAATGGGGTTTTTTCTTAGAAAAGGAAAAAAACCCACAGTTTTTTTTTTTTTTTCTGGACAACCAGAGTGATTTCATTCAACGCAAAATAAAATGCATCACTTTGCTTCTGTTTTCCTTAACCCTCCCACAGTCTTTATTACTCCTTTAAAAATAGAGAAATAAATGTCCAGCCCCAGAACCTCAAACCACTCAGAGAAACTGAAAGAAAGGAAGGAGGGATGGAGCGGCATTTTACTTGCAGTAAATGTAAAATTCCCTTTCCTTTGGAGTGACTCCAGTGCTGGGTCTCTCAGACAAACAGCTTCCAAGAAAACGTTTTTCCTGTCCCTTTCTCCACACACCATTGCTCTTGGTACCATTGAGTCCGTAACAGATGATGGCTAAAAAGTTCCCTTCCCGTCATGCTCTGCTGCTAACTACAAGATACCAGCGTGTGTTACGTCAAAACACATGGCCATTGCCATAAACGCCAGATACCCACTCGTCACGCATCAAGGGTCCTCAGTAAGAAGCACCAGCTGCTAAATAAGACATTTGAATTAAATGTGCCTTGTTGAAACAGGTAACTTTTTTTCTCTCCAACGTAGAGTAGGACTCAGGATTTTACCCTCAGCGCTGCATGTGTTCAAGAGGCAGAGATTCCCACACACCCCGTCTGATTTGGGAGGGGGACACACACCGTCATACTGGAGTCAAGCCCCATGGCACCAACTGCTTTTAACGCTGCCCTTACAATGCTGCCCATCTCCTTGCTCAGAGATCTTGCCACACACGCATGGATAGGACCATCTTTGTTCCAGTTCTTTCCCTATGTTACATTTAAAAACAATACAGGATTGTTTTACCTGAAAAATTATGAAGGTTCATTGAATGACAACCATTTACTGGAAATGGAAAGAAAAGTTTTGGCCATAAAGGAGTGAAGTTCAGCACTCAAGTCATTAGTGCTTACTCTTCCCATCAACATTTTATTTATTGTTGCTGCTACAGTGAAATAGGTACAGCTAGAGCTTCGGGAAACCCATATGTCAGGCCATGTCCTCCAGGCCTTCAGGCTAATCCTGACAGCTGCTGAGTCTTATGTTAGACAAGCCTGTCATTTTATGCG
The DNA here is from genome assembly GCF_036417535.1 of Chlamydotis macqueenii. NCBI lineage: Eukaryota > Metazoa > Chordata > Aves > Otidiformes > Otididae > Chlamydotis > Chlamydotis macqueenii. The sequence goes on from NC_141566.1 coordinate 6,364,999, forward strand.
CCATATATATATGTGTGCATGTGTATTATTTTTTTCCCCAAAGGTGACCTACAAGTGAAAAGGGAAAAATGGGTTTCTGCCCATATTTTCCTACTCATCTTAACAGAAAAGAATATGTGGGATCTGCACTGTATTTACGGCTGTTCGTTTGTCTTCAAACTGGGAAGGAAGGTTTTCTGTACCTGTGGCAGGAGAACAGGAGTCTGCAGTGACAACAAGAGACATCAGAGAAATGTAGGAAGTACAAGTAGATTCAGGAATTTCACAAAACGCAAAGGGTTGTGAAATAAGACTGTGAGGAAGAATTCACTATTGAAACAATAATAGATGGAGGCAAAATCATCACGTCCCAGAAGCAGCATCACTTTTTTTTTTATTTCCTGCCTTATCAAGATCTTTAAATACAGCCTAAAAAACCAATGAAATAATTATAATTTATAAAACCGTAACAGTATAGTCAAAATTGGTATTTTTTAGAAGGAAGACAGAACATTTTCTTATGTAACATGGACTATTAAGGACTGGGAAATAAGGCGAAGAGTAAATGGAAAAGACACTTTCTAAACAATTTTATTCTTCAGAAGCTCATTGTTCGTCATTAAGGGCTATTTCAAATGAAAGAAACTTCCCAGTTTCTGGAAGGTTAGTCTGCAGTTCTGTGGTACCCAGAGAGACGAAGCAATGTGCAATCCCACTTCACAGCTAACAGCAACCACATGAACTCTAGGACCCGGCAGACTCGGTTGTCAGATGCCTGTCCCACTTTTTCTTTGTACTCTGAATAATGCTCCTTTCCATCCTCCTCTCTCTCTTCCTTCCTTTTTGCAAAATTACTGCCAGGTTTGGCCTCACGGCAGAAGTCAAAAAACATCAATGTCTGCCTGTGAGAGAGACAGACTACAGCTAGGTTATTCAAATACATCTATGTGTTACTTCTAATGTCTTACATGCTGGGTTTATGAAGTTCTGTGGCAAAAAAAAAATATTGATTTGAGCTATGATACCATTTAAGAAAATTATTTATTAATGCCAGAGGATGCAATTTTATTAAGTCTAAATATTCCACACCTGAGCATTTCTGCAGAGGATGACACAGAAAATACCATATAGCACTGGATGAGGTCTATTAGCACTGATGAATATATTAATTTTTAAGGAGACACTGTTAATTACAATAATGCATCTGCTGCACCTGTGAATGCTACAACTGATTCTCTAGCAGGTTATTTGCCTCAGGACAGCTCTTTGGTACTTGAATGAGTTGTAACAAATACAGCTTCTGCCGCAGCAGCATGAAACACGCAGCATCGCCTTTCACCAACTGACTTTGTGTTCCTCGCTGAACAGAGAAGTAAGGGGACGCAATACACCGTAAGTGTAAATACTGGTTGCAAGTGGAACTCATTTGAGAAAATGTAAGTACTGCTCTTTCCTGAGAGGGACCAAGTGGCAAGGGCTGGACCAGCAAAGCCAGAGGCATCGTTGGCAGTGAAAGAAATGCCACTCAGATACCAACGGCAGAGAAACAGAGGCAGAAATTTGGACTGCCATAGCGCGGGTGCATTAGGACGTGTAAAGAGCTGTAGGTCCTCCTGCAGCCATGAAGAAAATATTGGAAATGCCACTGCCAAAGGAGATGAAGACCATTACGTCCTCCAGAAAGAATAGGGGTCTTACCTGATACCTGGCTCAGGGTACCAGCCCTGCAGCCATCACCTTGCTCTCCTGCTCACCGCCGGAGCTTAACGCCTGCTCTCCAGGCAAACCACCGCAGTTGGTGACAAAAGGACACCTTTCTCCCCCCGTTCCTCAGTCCAGCCTGGGTTGGATCCAGCTTACACATACAAGGCTGATCCTGGTCCCCAGCCACTGCTTTGCGCAGCCACAGCTCAGTAAGCTCTGCGGTGAAGCAATTACGAGGGACAGCAGCTCTACTGTTCTAGCAAAGGGAAACATAATTTGAATACTGCAACCGAGAAAGGGCAGACGCGTGGCTGGTTTATAAGTGTTTTTAAATGGCTGTCTGACTGAGTTTCTTGCTCTCTGGATAGCATTCTGTTCTCAGTTTGGACTGAAGAGATTTCACAGGCTGTGGACGACAGGACGAAGTGCTATTTGTTTTCTCTGCAGACATAACTGCTTCCGACTCAGCCTTTGCCTCAGAGTTATCATCATGGAAAGACAGAGAACTCCAGCATTTCCACAGTTGCAGATTGACACCGTCGAAACATAGTCTTGGCCCTTTCAAATGCCATCTGTCTAATGAGAAGAAGGTCTCTTCCTCCCCTCACAGGAATTCAGTAAGTTTTGCTGTGTCAGAGAGGGGAAATATAAAAATGTGCAGGACTTAATTCAGAGAGAGTGGACATGCCAGAAGAAAACAGTAAGATGAATGTGGGGCTCCTATCTGCCTTTTACTAAAACAAGAATAAAGAAACAAGCAGGTGAAGCTGAAGTGCAATAAAGTTTAACGCTAATAAATACTTTTTTCCCACATCACTTATAATCAACCTGTCAAGCCAGTACCACAATAAGTCACTGAGACCAAGCACTTAGTAATCACAAAAAGATTAGACAAACGTCGCCCAGTTCTCTTCTCTATCTAAGGTGACCTTAGATGCCAAGGGGGACGCAGTGGTAACACGCAGCTCCCTGATTTAGAGATGCCGGCTCCAAAGCAAGTTAGAAACGCGCCTGAAAAGGTCTGAGTTAAATCAATAGCGCACTGTATCTCTGATTGCTGCCACAAACTGCTTCAGGCCATGCAGAAACTTCTCCTACGACAAATCATTCAGTGAGTAGGTGCTAGAAAGCTTTGTGAAGCGTCCTACCAGCACTGACGTGTCTCAGAAGATCTGGATTCTCTGTCCAGTGCAGCTTCTTTACTGCTGTGTGATGTCCAAAATGTCACTTCAGCTCCCTGTCCTGGTTCGTTCCCCGTCTCTAACCAGAGAAAAAAATACTGATCTCTGCAACAAGGTGCCCTGAGATGTGGTAGGTGTTATTGTTGTATCTTTCAAGACATGATATGGTGCTGACCACTTTCAGAAATTATTTATTGTTGAAAATCACTCATCTCCCTGAGTATGGCAATCCTTATGAACCTATGAAAAAACAAGTGGTTTAACTTGTAAGCCAGAACCTTTGTAAGCCATGTGGTTTGTACTTTTGTATGCTCTTCCAATTTCCTTTTTATCCACTCAAAACAAACAAAAAAATAATTTCCGAATAATCTACCCAAATTCAGGTACATTCATAGCCAGGGGTTCAGGATTCAGTTTCAAACTACCAGGTACAGGTATAACTACAAACTCCTTGCAGAATTAAGCAATACGTTAAGAAAACCCATATGCCATTGAGTTTAAAGGCCAAAAATCTCATCCCACTTGAATATTACTCAAATAATTAATTGTAGCGATGCACCAAGTCTTTTTAATGACATGTAAAAATAACTTATGCCCTTGAAATGTGTCTCAAGCAGAACTTAAATAGATCAATTATTTCAATGATTCATCCAAGAGATTTTTTTTTTTGGTAAGGCTAAACATATTTCTGTGTTATGATATCAGACGATTAAAGAAGGTTTTCTGAACTAGTGTAAATTAGGCTAAATAGAAAAAACAGGAAAGTACTTTTTATGATCTATCTTAGATTTATCTGCTCTTTGTTAAATGTTTTCTGAAACTAGACTCTGTCAATGAAGAAAACAACTCACTGGGAAACTTAACACAATAATTTGCTATCTATGTTTCCACCAGGAATTTAGCATCCTTTTAGAGGGAAACGTAGTTCTTCAAAGATAAGAAAGACGTGCCTCAAATATCTATATTGCCATGGGCTTCTGAAGTGAAAAGGGACAGATGGCAGAAGGACTAGCTGCTTGTTAGCTTACAAGGACAAAGCTGAGTGCCTCTCCCTTTGACCCTTTATTTTCTCTGTATTTTTCAATCTCCTTTCTGTCGTCCCAGTAACCAATTCAACAAGTAACACACAAAACCTCAATGAACTGAAACAACGTTCAAGTTTTGTCATGTTGTTTCCTATGAATCTATTTTATTTGTCTTTCAAGGTCCACGAGTTTAATGGAACTTGTCTCAGGTGACTGGTTTTTTTAATTTTTTTTCCCTTAAAGTCAGCTGTGCTACATTACAGTTTTCACAGCCATCAGCCCTCACAGCAAATTATGTTTTGTGTGAGAACCCCAGGATGTAGAACAGGACAGAGCGTTCAGTGGGGAAAAGCCTCTAACGTAGCAGGGTGGCCAGCGATGCACAAAACCTGTTCTCAGTGAGAGTGAACGTGGTAGGGGCACAGGTCACTTCCCTCACCTCCAAATTCACCGAGACACGGTTTTTCCTGTTGCACAATTCTTCTACATATCTAAATTAAAAAAGGCCATATGCAGAAGATGATATATTTGGATATACTATCTAGAGTGTAAAATTCTGCACTCATCTTGCTTCAATTCCAACAGGTTATTAAATAGCCCATCTCCTACCAGCCTCTCCACCTTCCTTAAACTTTCCCATCTTTAGAGTGTGTTTAGAAGAGCTGTAACAAGGCACTGTCTCCTTATTGATGCCAAGACAGACAGTGGTCAGAGAGGACAACTAATCCGTGCTCGAAAACTTCACATTCCCTTGTAATACATTGGACAGTACCTACTGATGATTCGGTACGAAAAACACAGTTACACTAAATCTTGCAGTCTTGAGAGAGACAAATAACATCAATTCTAATCTAAAGTCAATGAAATTATTTCAGCTGAATTACTGGGCCAGTCTACTGGCTGCATGCAGAGTTTAGCATGAGAAACAGCCTTCAGCTTCCGTATTGGCATTCTATTACAGCAAATTAGCAAAATAAAGTCTCTATTGTTTTCCCAGTCTAACTATTAAGATTGGTTTTAGTATTTTAGAGAAGGACCCAAAAGCCTCCACAGGTTGATCATGTTCCTTGTGTCCCACAGAGAAGCAGAACTGAGCTAAATAACAGAAAACATTTGACTAAGAGATATAAAACAAAATGTCTCCAATATTAAAAGCAAGCAAAGCCGTATCCTGATAAACAGTGGCCTTGATTTTTAAATATAGCGAAACACATCTGAGGCTCGATTGCAGGAGGCAACACATACTGATGAGATACGAGATCTGCAAAACCAAACACTACGTTCCATATACTTTTCCATGATTTAAAATAAAGAGAAACTTTACTTCTATCAGATGCTCTTCAGTTTTATGACAAATACAACTAATGCCCTGAAAATAAAGGAAAGCATTGGAGCACGGCATAGAAATATGCTCAGCATAGAAAGCTTGGCAGAGAAAAAAAAAAAGGCAAGAAAGCTGTAAAATTTCTCTCCATATAGAAACAGAACGAGTTCCGGAGTTGCTTTAAACCAGACAAAAATAGGACACAATTAAGCATCTGAAGTGAAATAATGCAAATAAATTATACACGAATTAGCATATTACAGCTTCAGAACGTCTTACAGACACTATTAACGCTTCCAGCCCCTCTGCGGTGGTGTTTCAACTAAGAGAAAAGTGAGCATTGTGTGCGTACTGGACTTTCTGCATGGTTGAACAGGGGAAATACCTCATTATTGTCTTCTAAGTGCTTTAGGATCCTTGTTGTATGAAACAGCAAGGTACGACTGTTATTCCAGATGCAGGAACAGGCACAAAGAGATGTCACTGAAGAAAATTGGAGTTACAGCCTCAGTAATACCTGAGCTGTCTTCCACCATCCATGTTCTCTTAGACAACTGCATTAACAGTGACGATTGAAAGCTCATTAAAACATATATAAACGGAGGAAGCGCTAGTGTTCTCTAAGCTAGGCCACAGATCCTACAGCAAGTCTGCTGGAAGGAGTGTTTCCAACTGTTACGATAAAGTGCTCATGTGGGAAGACAGGTTTGCTAGATTTGTGTTGAGCATCCCTTTCACGTTAGATTGTATTTCAGTTTACTTATCTCTTCAACAACACTTTCCTTTCTACCTACACGGTAGATACCATACCTTCACTGTGGTAGATATCTTTCCCCAGATTTTCTGTTTATTTCATATTGTATCTCCATTAGATAACAAACTCGCCCGGGAGGAGGACACATCTTTCAGTGACTTGTGAATTGACTGTTCTCACACTATATTCTGTAAATAACGCTCATGCCCACGCTGGATGCCAGAATCCTGCTTCACAAAGGGGCAAAGAAGACATTATTAGGCAGGAAGAAAGTTTAGAGGATTAAGTAATCATTTGCCCTGCCTGGGGTAAGTAACTACACCAAAATATGACTTAAGCATAACTCAGTGTCCTGGTAGAGCTTTCATTTGACACAGACAGGGTAAGCTGCTTCGTTTCTAGGAGATAGAAAGGGAGCCAGAGAAGAGGGGTGCCAGGATATCATCTGACCACGTAGAAAATCTGGCTGTAGTTTTTCACTTTTGAATACATAAAACATCTTTTTGAAGGGTTTCACAATCGAGATTTAAAAGAACAAATTGAATTTTTCTCCTCTATTCCATTCTGCACTGAGCTTTATCTCTATGTTTTCCTTTTAAGTGATTAGTTACTGCCACACATAGCAGGTAGGCTGAAATCCTTTTTCATCCCTGCTTAGCATCTCGCTACAAGGCTTACTTCCAAAATGATTGAAGACAGGGAGTTCAGAAACAACAGGCACTGGCAGCCTGCCCGTCACACGCACCCACACAGATGCAAAGTTAAAAATATATCAATTCACGCCTCATACAAGTGGGTAGGTAGGACAGAGAGGGCTGATAGAACAGATTGAGAGGGAGAAGTGTCTATTCAGAAAGGGCAGTACACGTGTAGCTGTCAAGCAAAAGGCCGTGAGGAAAGAACGGAAGCTTCTGGTGCTGCTGTGCTATAGACAGGATGCCGCAGTCAAAACCTTTATTTGCTGAGGTTATTTATGCTTAGAAACTTGTACCTGGACTGGGATTCTCATCCCTCCTTTCTCCTCTCTATTAAAGTCACAGGATTTACTACCAAAGAATTCTATGGGTATACTACTAAGGATATGACACAAATAATGCTGGCTGGAGCATCCTTGGTTTCAACCGATCTTCTGAGGTTAGATTTGACTAAGGGATCAATGTAACAGACCTGTCATCTGTCTCTCCGTTGGGCTTAAAGAGGTAGATTTTTGCCTCTTCTTTCGCTGCGGCTGAGCTGTACCTCGAAGGTGGCACTTTCCTCCTTCAGATTCAAGTCCTGCAGAGCCCAAAACCAGTCAACTATTTTTACCAAAACTACAAGGACTGTAACTTAATTTCAGAGAGTTTGTTTTCTTAAGCCTCACACTTTTCCTAGGTCTTGTCCTAAGTCTTCTTAAAAGAGACTTTTATTCCAAACAAAGGGAGTTGCCCTTTTTAACAATTTAAAGTAACATAATTTTTATCTATTCTAATGGCAGTACTTTGAATTGTGTATCGAACCCATTAGCAAAGACCGTCTATGGAAATTAGTTGCATAATTAATTGTGTCAAACCGGCTGTGTTTTCCTGCACACACCCTTCTAAGCAGGGGTGAATCTTCTGAAAAAAATTGTTAGGATTTGCTAATCTAAACTGCCCAAACAGCCACAGAAAGTAGGGATTTAATTTTACGTTGTTTTAGGGCCTGCTTTTGTAATAATAAAGCCAAGCCCCAGGAAAAGCGTTAGGCTTTGAGGCAAGAGACTCTAAGGACCGGACAGGGCTAAGGTTAGCAGAAGGGTATGTTTATAATGCTAATAAACTGGATTCTGATTTCTGGCATGAAGGGGGTAAATTACAAACCAATGAAGCTTCTCCACAAATGTGATTTCTGTTAACAGTAAAGCAACCATGGGCACACACTGAGGGGAGAATCGGTCTCTAGAGTTTGCTATTTTAACGATCAGTCACATAGCGCAATTGCTGGAATGAAATAAATGATATAGCAATAGCAACTCTAAAAGGCAGATAGGGGACAGGAGAAGGAAAATATTAAATAAGAACAGTCACTATGGAAACAGTTGGATTTTTAGTATTTTAATACCTGGATGACTCAGAGGAGTGGCAATAAGACATGGAGCCTTTGGCATTTGGAGGAGATATCTGTTCATATTTTGCCCAAGCTAGGGGCAATTCAAAGATTGTCCCAATAACAATTTATAAAACGACTTCACAGCTTCAGTTCACTTTCAAGACTTACTATGTAGCTAGGAAATATCTCCACCATGCAAATACCCTAGTTGGAAGTCACAGTAGAAGGTCTGAAAACCTGATTGGGAAGGGAGCATTTTCTCACTGCTTTTACAACAATAAGGTTGGGACTTGAGGAATTTTGTTTTGCTGCTGGCAATGCAATGCCTGTGAGTATGAAAATTTCAGTCTCTAGGCCTTGCAACTATGCTGCATGACTATCAAATTAAAAATAAGCATACACTGTGTTTACAAAATGGAGAAAGGATGAAGTTAATGAATTGTAGAAGAGAAACAAGATCTGAAACTAAATCTAACATATTCCTAAATCTGGGAATTTTTCTACATTACGTTGTTCAAATTATGATTCCCACCTACGCGGTCTGGCCTAAAGCCAGGCTCACACCCAGCATAGTTTAGGTAACTTAAATGCATTGGTTTCCCTGTAGAAGAAAGAGACATTGCTGTAAGAATGACTGAAATATATTTTCATTCACTGTTCAGATCATTTTGTTAAAGAGCTAAACTGCATAAGATTTAGTTTTTAATACTGGAGACATACAGTAAAGGACTGCTTGAACAATCATCTAGAAAGATGTCTCTCTGATATATTTTCAGTCATACACAAATGACATTCATACTAATGTTCTTTTAAGGTGCCCTACTTGCTTGTACAGAGACTGAGAGGAAATCTAGCACTCCTTCCTCCGTTTCTTTCCTTTAATGCCTACACACGAGACACAATGCAAATCTGGACTGCCGCCTTGGTAGTCTCGCTACCAACTGCTACTGGATCCTGGAGAACATAAAGCAGATGGAGCACATTACCAACAACTTGTTTTGCCAGCTAGTCAATCAGTCGAAAACATCCCTGATCTAGCCATATTTTTTAGGAGAAAGTTGCACAGGACAGTGTTAAAGCTTTTTAGTCAACACAGCCTAGGAAAGTACAGGTGAGAAAACCAGACATAACCTCACCAGATTCTGTTCTGTACAAGTGATATTCATGGAAAGGGACTCCATGTGCTTATGAAAAAAGTAATTGATAAAAATAAGCAGAAAATCAGTTCAACTTCACTCATCTAACTTAACAGGTGTTCCTAATGATGATGTGAATATTTTCAGGGAAATACCACTGATTTCTATACCATAGCCATAAAGTACTGTTATGATGACTGATTCAAACAAACAAACAATTCAAACAAAATGAAAAGTAGTAAGAAAGTAGAAGCTGTATAGGACAGTATGATTCCAACCCGATGAATAACTTTGAGAAGTGTACTGCAAACAGAAGCTTCATGGGGAGATCACGATGCACTGTGACTGCAGGACAGCACATACATCTGAGTTACATACTGGCTACCAAAGCAAGACCCACACCCTTCCTAACTGGAAAGCCACAGCATTAGGAAGAAACATCTAAATTTTCACTCACTTATGGGTCTGTGAAAGATGTTGCATTAGCAGAAATTAAGATTTGGTTTATAAGAAGAAAGTCATCAGGAAAACCACGCATTTGTTGGAAGACTGCGCCTCAGTGAACCATAGAGAGAAGCACATCATCCATCAATGCAACATTAGCTTCAAAGCCAAAAGAGAGTTCCGGCACCAAATTCACTTACGATTATGATCTAGTACAGATAATTTGGGTTCTTGCCTAGTCTTGGTCATAAATATTTATTTTCAATAGATGGAATATAGAATCACATTTCATATAATCACACTGTGGATCCGATACACAAAAGCTCTACCAGTTGTTGCAACTGTCCTCAATTTTACAAGACACGCAGCAGTACTCACTAACAATGTGAAGGCAGCTTCACACCCTCGTGCTTTGATTAAACAGCAATCATGCTGTTTTGCTCGCCATGCATCATACACATCTGTTATTTCAAAGAATATTTATGTTTACACAAAGGCTCAAATAGGCCTTGGAGGAGAACCGTGGGTATGGGTGCAAGATTTCTAATCTCGTCGTATTTTAATTTCTGGAAAGACAAAATTCCCTTTTCAGTTAAATAAATGATGTTTAAAGGCACGTGCACAAACACAAAACCCAAACAGTATTTCAGCTTTTTAAAATGCGTGCCATGAACTGAAATCAGAATAATTCTGGTATTTTAAAAATTTGCTTGTAATTAACAAAAAAAGATCCATCAGCAGCAAAGCAAATGGAAAGGAAAATTAGCATCTTCAAATTGTTCATTAGCCCAGACTAGTAACAAATATTTTTGTGCTTTCTGCATTGGCCTCCATTTTCTTTTAGTCTCAGAACAAGTTTTACAGATGTGTTGTGAACAACAAAATGTATCCTTTTTTTGTAAAACCCTGATGTGATAAGGATGCCAGGTTTCTTTCTTGAGGTTCTTTTAATCTTCTCTCCAGGTCCTTATTTATGCTTTCCCTTAGATATACGTGCCTCTTAGCAAAAAGCAAAATTTCCTATCATGTCCTGCCTGGGTCACAAAATATTAAATTCATTCCTTATCACAAACCACGCGTTAACTTAGGCATTTAAAATTTTTATGAAAAAGTGCCATGAATTCCTTCCTTTTGTGCATCAGTCAAGCTCCAAACCCACTGCCTTTCTGTGGGTGTACAAGCAATTTAAACTTCAGCAATTTTCTGTTAGTATTAACTTTTATTTCCAAGTAGTGGGGAAATCAACTAAGTTATGATGGGCAAACTTCAAAGGCTTTGGAGCTTGAGTTTGGTTTAGATGTTGATTCACATGCTGTTAAACCCTGCTGCAAAAGTCATGTTTTCCATTGCACTGGACCTTTTTTTCTAAGCTTTTAATAGTTACAGATAAGACCTGATGCAGCATCCCTGCCCTCCTACACCGGTCTGTAGAAGGTCTGCAGAAGCCACGGGTGGTTTCCTGGCGGTGTTCCTGAAGTCCAGCCAGTCTCACACTGGCGCAGAGGACAATATCTGGCCACCGCAGAACGCTACAGAAAACCGTGCTGCTGATTTCAGATTCTGATGCGCGCTTCTCTAAATGAGGCTGGAGTGACTGAGGATTTTCTTTTCACTCTGCTCTTTCGATTCACTTGGCCATAGTACCAACACATGTGAAAATGTGGGGTTTTTAATCTACAGCGTGACTCCCACCTTTCCTGATTAAGAATGCTATAGCCCAGCAAGAGATTATAATCATTCCCATCTTTCTATGAGGAACAAATGTTCTGATCAGGCAATTTACTCCCCTCTAAAGTCTTAAAAGAACTAAAATAACTCCAGCTTTGTGGTGGTGTGTGTATGAAGATCTGAACAGTTCACAAAATGCTGCTTTAACCAAGCTGAGATTGAGCCAGGTACCTGCAGCTGGCCACTAATGGAAATACAATAAAGTGCCCACCTAAACTACTGGATAATGAAATTAAGTATCAAATTAAAATGAGAAGAAGGCTATAGCATAAAATTATTGACTTTAACGATGTCTCTGGTGAAGCACAGCTGTTTGTCAGACGTTACTGGACGTGGTCACTTTGAACAAGCTAGGGCTGGTCCACTGCTTACAGTCAGCCAAATGCAAAAGGAATTATCTTTTTTTTTTAGTTTAATTTTCAGCTTCATTGCAATATCAGATCACCAGTTCCAACTCCCCAGATACGATTTCTGGAAGGGGCAGACACACTCTGCACAGTGCTACTAGATAATTTTCTGCAAAGAAAGATGATCTGGAGCCACCGCACACTGTATTCCAAGAAGGCATTAGTTAGATGTATTGGCTTACTTAATTCAGACCTTGGTTTCATTCAAAAGAGGGAAATTGAAATAAATTAGCTGACTGACAGAGAAAGTGAGCGGGAGAGCAAATTTGCCCACAAGAAATACCATTAAGGTTACTCTCTATCACGAGTGGAGAGACACAGAAACAGTCCACATAAATCCCCTCCTGCTGAACAAACCAGGAACGCACGTAAGAGAATTAAAAGCTTTTCATTCCTCTTTCTTTCAGGAAATGCTACAGCCCTGTTGTTAAAGAACTTCAATGGACAGTAACAACCCCAATCTTTTCAGAGTTTAGAGAAGGAAGATTATAAAAAAAGATTTCAGTGAACTCACAGATTCCCCGGCTCTGCAGAAGCTGCAGGACACAAGGGTTCCTTACAGCCCAGTTAGCCTGGCATGCCTCAGCTTTCTGAAGAATTTTTATTTTATTTACAAATCATCAAGGATTATTCTCTGCACTGAAAACCAGAACAGAGAGAATCTGAAATCTGCTCTCTTAAAGCTTTTGAAAGGCTTCACACAGTCATAAGCACAAACGTCTTTATTTAGGAAAAATGTGGTGGAACAAACTACGAGGATGGAATTCAGATCCTGAAGAAATCAGTTGTAAAGAGAGATAAGCAGAAGAAGCAAGACCCACCTTTTGGTGATTGACAGTGACTTTTAACAGCCTCAATCTCGACACGAGCACCTCAGCTAAATGCTTATCGCTCAGGATGCTTCAAAGGAATGAACTGTCATAACCAGCCTGATGACCAGAATTGGAGAGAAAGGAAGATAAAACTTGATATTAGAGAAGGGCTCTTCATTGACGTACTGTTGGGATATTATCAGCTGAAGACTGAAAACATGTGGGAGGTCCCAATGCTGAAGTGGAAATCAGCCCAAAGCTTTCCATCAAGGTGCAACACTCGGGGTATTTCCCAAGCTGACTTCCTGTAAGTTCCTTTATTTTTATTGTGGAAAGCATTTTAAGCAGAAAACTTAGTGGTCTACACCTTGTTTTAGGGTTACTGTGACAGGAACACTAGAATTAGATTCAGACCTAACATAAAAATGTCAACTGAAGTCACTGCAAGGTAGGAGCCCTCAACGCATCTGCTAAACAAGAAGGTAGAGGAGACCATAATACACTGGGATTTCACTCACCATCACTAACATCAAATCTTAAGTGGCCAAACTCTTTTATTCTTGACATCAGAGATGGGCTAGGTGGTCGCTTTCATTATTCCAATTAGCAAGGCAAAGGCAAGTGGTCTTCAGGCAGCTTCCCACAGCAGCTTTATAATGTGTTACAGTTGCTTTTTTCATCTTGCTGTTTTACTTGATGCCATAATTATTTTCTCATTTCCAAATTCACTATTAATTTTAATTAAACTCATCTACACTCATTAGTTTAGCTAATCTATCTTCAGTTTTAAGCACACACACACCAGTCTTCACTCTGATGTAGCATTGGTGTGGAAAGTTTTAGGCAGAGAAGGAGAAAGATCCACATATGCAATGAAATAAAAGGGCTTATAACAGCAGCTCGTTGGGGATTTTTTAATTAAGCTTTTCCTATCCAAAAAAGCTAATTAGTTGGGATTGAAAGTTTTCAGAGACCTACATCCTGTTTAATAAAATTTTAATCTGAAGTTTTCTCTGGTGAAAAGTAGAGAATAATCACTATCTAATACAAATCAAACTTGGAGTTCAAATCTCATCTACAGCAGAGGAGGTACTGAACTTGCTGCATTAGATTACAAGAGCAGCTCCGAATCCACAAATGCCAGCCTCACAAGTCCCTCACCATGAAGGTGCTCCAGTGATCTCATTTTCATTAGATACATCGGATTTCATTCAGCACTGGGGCACAAATTTCAAATCTCTGAATTTTTTCATATAGCTGAAGTCTTGTTCCGAGTTATCCCTCCATTTTCTCCCATAGTTATATTTTTATGGAGGACTAAATGAGAGAGTCGATAAAATGAATTATTACTATTATTACTACTATTATTTTCTGAGATTTTCTGCTCACAGATTTTAAGTGATGCTTCAATGTTTGGGTAGGCCATAAAGTTTAGCAAGGAAGTTCTAACCTTGTCTGTGCCCTGCATATAAAAAAAAAAAAAGTATTCTTGTGTAACTAACAATGCGATCAATATCAATTAACTACTTCACAAACTGCTGAGTCAGAGAATACTGTCTACGCATTGCATCAGTCCTTTGTTTACTCTTCCACTTTGCTACTTTAGCTTCTACCACAAGCCACAACCATTATTTTATGCTCATGCAATCCCTGAGTATTTATAATATTCTGCAGAGAAACAAAGAGTTGCCAAGGTGGACCGTGTTCACAGGATGTTATCATCCAATACTCTAACAGTTGCTGGCACCAGATGTTTCAGATGATGATAAAAGACCCTACAGGAAGCAGATATGAGACAATCTGCTCTGCCTAACTCACAGGTAGAACTATGTCCAGTCCACAACGTTCATCTATATTCTCAGAGCCTGAAAAAAATAAGGCATATTTCCAGTATCAGCACTTATCCATATGTAGCCTCACCAGTCCTCCTGTGAGTCTTTTCATTTTTTCCCTTTTCTCCCAGTTGTTTCCAATGTCCAGCCCAGGCACTCGCTTTACCTACAAACATCTTTTCACATGTTCAGAAGAATATGGAAGTACCAAAACAGGTTTAAGCAGCTTTAAAATGTTCTGTTTAACTATGTACATACATTTAGCAAAGATAAGAGATTACACAAAATGGAAGTTACCCTGTTATTTAGTAAAGCAAGGTAGAAGCAAATTGGTATGATTGTTTTCATTATTACAGGGAAGTAATGTCTGTAATCTTGGACTAACAGGTCATCTTCAGGTCTTACTCTTCTGAATGAACCAGTGAAGCTGCATGAAATAGACATTTTCATAAATGTTATGGTTTACGGTGATTCCATGTTTCGCTTTCTACAGCCTCTACTTACTGTAGACATAAGATAATTCTCTAAGAATAGTTACAATTAGAATTCAACATCACCTATTTTCTTGTGGGAGGGAGGAAATATGTGGATTGCATCCAAATACCCTGAGGACTGTAGGACTCTCATATTCATGTACTCAATTTTATGAACATCTCTTGTGAATAATAAGACAAAATAGAATTTGCTTAGCTTTACAGCCTGTTCTAGGTCCTTCTATACTTTCAAGTTCATCTAGGCTATTTTTTTTTTTTTTCTAACATCATTTGGAACAGACCCAAGTCTGCTTGAACGTGAGTTCCAGCACAGGCATTTGGTTGGGAGACAATTTAGATGCGTTTTGGTGATATAGAAAATGCCCTTGTAGTTGTGCATCTTTGAATTATGTTGCAGATGTTGGTACAATAGTATCCCCAAGCTTTAAAATGATTACCCACTTACACAGACTCACAAACACAGAAAAAGAAAAATAGGGTAGTCAGACTTTTCTGGCCCCCAAATCCATCTCTCCGTTGCAGATTTACATTTATGTGCAGGGACCTTCAGAACCGGCCAAGAAGGGAGGAGTGAGCAGAGGGTGCATTATGAACACTGGGAGAAATGTCAGCATTTCAACCTAAGAGCACATTCTGTTGTCATGACAACGTGATGTAAAGTGTTTTCTTAAAGCAAAAGATTGCAATGTAAATGGAAAAGAAAAACTCAGTTAATAGAGCAAATTCAAATGATGTGTTTTATGAGGTTGTGACATGGATTAAAACACGACATCTATTACCATAAACAATTTTCTAAAAAAATCCCACACAGAACAAATGCTTGCTTCACAGAAATGACATTCTGTAAAAATCTCATTTATCATTAGAAATGAAGTTCAGAAACTACACTTTAAAAAAACAAACAAACAAACATTACTGATTAATGTCACATATTTTCTACCAGATATTCAGAAAACATGATGGCTTGCTCCCTCATTTTCTGTGTAAATTACTGATTTATAGTAGCTTGATGTTTTATAAAACACCAAGGATCTGTCGAGTGCTGCAGAAATGCTTAATGTGCCACTGGCCTCCAACCCCATAATTGCAGTGGTCAAAGGGCAGAGAAAGGGAATATCATTATCCCTTTTCAAAGTAGGAGCAGAGGCACAGGGCATGCGAAGCCAGAGGCCCAAAAATCACATGAAAAGCTTCCAGCCGTGTTGGGAATTACATCAAGATTGCTGCAGCCCAGTTATGTAGTTTACAATGTCATTCTCATCTGCTCACGCAAAGAGAGAAATTGGTGACTATTTTCCTTCATTTGCTGAGGTTTACAGTTATTAAAGCTTTCATCACTTAGTCCTGTCTAAAATGTGAAAATTTTTGTCATTGCTTGGAAGTGTGACCCATGCCTCGGGGCACGCACTGGAACAGAACAACAGCGACAGAAATACTGAGGGGGCCCTCGCGGCCCTTGCTCACTGGCCATTAAAATGAATAGATTACATCTCCCCCAGTAGGAAGAGAGAATGTATTTTTATGTCAGTCTAAGTGACCTTGATCACTTATAGGTGGAGAAGAAGAATTTCTCCCTGCACCCCACACCTCCACAATAAAGACAGATACTAAAAATAAGCAAAAAATCTTGAGAAATGTCTTGAGTTGGCTTTCTTTTCTCCTTTGTCAATACAGTCTGCTGTACACAAAAAAAAAAACCCAAAATATTTAAGACCTAATGAATTAGAAAACTTGGATTTGAAATTTTACTTGACAGGTCCCAAACAGGATGGTTCTTCAAGAATAGAGAAATATGTCCCTAACCCGCCTGCTGCCTCTGAAAAGTAGATCTCAGCAACGAAAGGATTCATCTTGCCTTCTTCTGACCATAAGAAGTACGTGCCCCGGTATTTGGTATTACAGTGATTTATTTGGTAGTTTTTGGGAGTCAGCAGAGAAGGGGGTTTCACAAGGGCAGACACCACCTAGGCACAGAGAAGGAGGTGCCACCTGACCCTCAGAGAGCAGCAGGCCATTAAAAGCAGGTCTTGGCTTGCAAACATCACTGTGATACACCCTTTCTGATGGGGTTTCATTAAAAGGGAACCTGGAGAAGCAGGAACATCAGAGAAGGAAGAGGGAAACCAAAGAAGTCATGTTCATCTTGGGAAGCGCAGAAAGTAGTTTGAGACCACTGCTATGTGACAAGCACCAAGTTGTGGGACACACCGAGCACTGCCTGTTGACAATGACTTTACACTGGGATTTGAGGCAGTCCAGCATCCTACAGGATCAAACATCAATGCTTCAAATATACAGCAGTGTTTAGATCTGAAGTTCCCTAGAGAAGGAGGGCTGAATTCAGTTCTGTCTAACATGGGCGATAAGAGCCATTTACTGGAAAGTTACATTCCGAGTAGATGCTACAGCAATTCTGATATAAAAGATTACTTGTCTTGTTAAAAGCTTACAAGCTATTTGTCATCTCAATGCTCTGTTCCCTACAATGTCAGGTTCTGGAAAGCTGTGAACTCCCAGGTAATAAAACAGCTCAGTTTGTGCTAAGAAAAGTACCTTGAATACAGAATTATGGGTTTGCAGCTGCTCTAGAAGGTGGTGATCATGGTCTCCTTGCCTCTTTCAAAAATATCTCTGTGAGCTCCGTATTATGTGAGATATGAAAAAAGTGCGATGTTGAGACTCCTGTGAGCCACCTTTCCCTTCACGGCGAAGGGAACTGCCAGCGAAGCACAGCAGGATTGCTGCCCACCCTGGAGCCCTGAACAGACAGCATGAGCTTAGAAAAGCTTCCTAGATGTGCAGCATAGGAAATGTGAACTGAAGTTGCCTGCATGCCAGATGTGGTTTGTTCTAGACCTGTCAATCTGGAAGCTTTCCTGTGTGATACCTTCACCAAAGGGCATTAGCTCTGACACTGCTAAGACTTCTCTAATAGTTTTTGTCAGGAAGACTGCTGTGACCATGGCCTCTATACTATGATAAAGAAAATCACAGGTCATTTCTTATTCTTCTGCTGTCACCCATACTACCTTAATCCAGTTCCAATTTTGTCCTCCAGTTCTCTTCCTGAGTGAAAAGGATCACATTTGCTTCCTTCTATGCTTTGCTTACCTTATGCTATGAGGATTATATGCTCCATCATGTGGAAATACAGCTTCATCCATGTTTGTACAGCACCTAGCATGAAGGGATGCTTAGGGGCGGGTGGTGCCTCTAAGGGTTACCGGAATCTAACAACAAACACGTGAAGTGTGTCTCCCCACACACTACTGAGACTAATAAAATGATTTCAAGAAATCCCAGGAAATTCTCAGTCAATTATACATTCCTCACACGAATCCAGCATCTTACCTGATACCTAAGATGTTTGAAAAGGAAGTTTAAATGATACTTCCCCTTTGGAGTATTTCATAGAGAATGTAATTCAGGGAACATCACTGGGGCCCTACCCATGTTTTTTGACCTAGAAACAAGACTGCAGAGTAAGAACCTGCTCCTCCATCTGGTGTGTACACTAATAACGCTCCCCAAAAGAGCAATTCAGTTAATCGAACTGATCCCTGTACCATTATTGTGACGGTGGGCCTCTACAGGTGGTCCTCTACATCACATCAGCCTGGTTTTCGGATGCAAGCATGAGGTTAGATCAAACTGGCAGGGAGAAAAACACGTGTTTGTGTTTCTATTTGTAAACTCAGCCAATTTGAGATCAGGACTTGCTGAGAAACAACCCCATGACACCGTTTTAGAAAGGGAAATAGAAAGAAAACACAGATTCGCTGTTCAATTTACTAGAGATTTGAAGTTTTAAAAGCATAACTGTGAGAAAAAGAAGAGAGGACACAAAATAGACTCAGAATTTTCATCTTATCTCTCTGGTCACACCTGTGGCTTTGTTGACACAGGGCTATATTACAAGAGATTATCAAAGTTAGAGCTAACCCTCATATCTTTGTAGCATCAAGTGAATGTCAAAGTCAGCATCACAGGCACAGAAGATCCCGTCTGCTCTGTTGACTGCATCAGTAACATCTTTTCAACATATGTCTCAAATACAGCTTGTGAGAAGGAAGACTGCTCATTGGATCAACAAATAAAGCAGCACAGAGACTCTTTGCTAGAAATACATAACTTAAGTTATGCCATTGAGAACAATGGAAATTCAGAGGAAAGCCTGAATAAGAAGTCTGAGATTTGACCCTAAATCACCATTTTCAACAAATTGAGTTTTTACAATCTGGTGGAAGCTCTAATTACATTGTCATAAAAATCTCAGCACCACTCAAATCTTATTTCTGAAGGCTCCCAAAGAGGCATCTGTAAAGGATTTTCTTTCCCGTTTTGTTCTGATAACAGAAAATACATGGAGTGTCAGATTAGAGAGAACAATGTGGGACGTGCCACCTCCATCACCTCTCTGACAAGCCAACAAACAATTGGCTGGCTTTCATTAAGCCGTATTAAGGACCAAAGTCTCAAGCTCTGACTCTTCAGTTAGACAAAGTTCCCACAGAAAAGGAAAATTGAAGGATGTTTTCATACAATGGTAAAAAGACTCTCCTCTCCAAAGATGAAACATGGTTTTAAATGCCTTAATTCATGAGATGACATAAGTAGGTGTCTAAAGGCAGCTGTCACAAACATCAGACTTTCTTCCATCTTGTGTATCAGAAACACATGGAACTTCAGGAAGACAGTGCAGACAATTTTAGAGAGGCAGGAGAAAATTTTCACTACTTCACTGAGAACAGATGTTTTATAGAAAAAGTTCTGCCTTAGCAACCTTCTGCCAAAGCTCTGGGAATTTCCATCAGAAACCCACCAATTTCCTGGCAGCTCACTTGGTGCCTTTTGGCAAAACTGGCCTTCACAGGCCTACTGCTGCGGACAGCCCATGCATGCAGACCATACCCGAGTAACAACTACCAGTTCACCTCCTTCAGCTCCCACGCAGCTGGGTGGGTGTGCTGAGGTTTGCAGGCAGTAATTTGGCATCCTGCAAGGAGACCCGGAGGGGAAAATGGGGAGGCCCCTAGGAGTCAGGGTAGCTGGCTACTCTGCTTAAATTACGAAAAGATTGAAAAAAGATAAGAATCATAGAATCCCAGAATGGTTTGGGTTGGAAGGGACCTTTAAAGGCCATCCAGTCCAACCCCCTTGCAAGGAGCAGGGACATCTCCAACCAGATTGGCCTGCTTACAGCCCCATCCAACCTGGCCTTGAATGTTTCCAGGGATGGGGCATCCACCACCTCTCTGGGCAACCCGGGCCAGTGTTCTACCACTCTCACTGTAAAAAATTTCTTCCTTATGTCTAGTCTGAATCCAGCTCCCTCTATTTTAAAAACCATTACCCCACATCCTATCGCAACAGGCCCTGCTGAAGAGTTTCTTCCCATCTTTCCTGTAGGCCCCCTTTAGGTATTGCAAGGCCGCTGTAAGGTCTCCCTGGAGCCTCCTCTTCAACAGCCCAAACTCTCTCAGCCTGTGCTCATAACTGTCAATGTTTCCAATTCAAAAATTTCTAAGTGCTCAACCTTCCAATGAAATGGAAATTCTCACCTGAGCCGTTCTGTTCAAAGCTTGCTGGCATAACAGCTCAGGTCTCTCAACATTTAAACTATCAGGAAATCTTTATAACTAGTCCTATCCACTGTGGCATCAAAAAAACCCAGCACATTTAGAGCAACAAAGCATTAAAGTCAAAAATACACAGGAGAGGTAGCATCTGACAGATATTGCCTGACCCCCTCAAAAGCTGGCATTACAGATGCCATCTTCAGCCAGGAAATAATTCCTTTCCATAACTTTTAGTTTGTGAAAAACATTAACATTCAAATGCAATATTTTCTTGTACGATTTTCTCACTTTTTTTTTTTTTCCCCTAAAGGAACATGTGTATTTCTGGCCTGATCTACCCAAGAAATTCCTTTAAAATTAGAACCAAACAGACTTTCATTTCAGATGTGTCTTCATGAAACGATATCAGACCGAAGAATTGTCTGCTATGGAGAAGGTAATCAGTATTCATTGCCGGCTGAAAGGTGTCGGCTGGGCTGACGTGTTGACAATGCTGTATTTCCACACATCTACTTTTAATTCCAAAGCACAGGTCCGCAATGTAAAACCACGTATTGCTAAGGCTGTACTCTCACACAAAACTGGCTGTATCTGGTCAGACTAAATTTCTCTCTCTCCTAGCATCTTCAGATGCCTAACAAAAGCACAGGAATTTAACAAACCAGAGTTTTTTTGGTACATTCTTCCACCGGCGTGGTTTCCTGACCAGAGGCAGGAATGTGTTGTTACAGCCGAGCCTGGGTGTGGAGTACACCTGTAATTTCGGTTTACATTGCTATTGCAAACATGAACTCCTCACGTACAGCGGGAGCAGAGCCCGGCTGTTTGCCCTGAAGCTTACAGTACATAGACAGGATTTAGTGAAACAAGTTTATATAAATAAGAACAACAAGCCATCCCTTCCCTTTTTACAGTAGGCATCTGCATAACAGCCTCCGTGTTTTCGCTCACACACAGCGGATGATGAAAGTACCGCAACAGCAGAGCAGGGAACACGCGGGAGTCGGAAATTTTAACGGAAAAATAAAATGTTACATTTGGCTGTTGACTAAGATCTTTTACATATACAATTTGTCTATTTCTACTAATATATTTTAAAGACAAATCACAGAGAAAGAGCTCCAGGTAGCCAGCCAAGAAGTGTACACAGGATAAGCCTTACACCTTAATTACAAGCAGGAGTGTGCTAGGGGAGGAACAGCTTACTGAGAGGAAAAATGAACAGAGAAAGAATAAGGAAGCAGCAAGTTTTGAGGATATATTGTGTTATGGGGACTGCAGCGTTTAAACACAAAAGAAATCACAGAACACCCTGACTCATTTCTAGTGACTTGCACAGGCAAAGGGTGAGTGTCGCCCCCCCCTGCCCCAGTCACCCCCAGTGCATACAGCACCATGGGTGCTGAGAATGTGTGGTGCCCCATCCTGCCAGGCAGGATTTGGGTCTCTCCAAAGGCTGCAGCCTCTCCCAGCACAGAGAAGGGCTGGGCACTGGCTTCCTTCACTATCGGTGACTCCATCTCACCCACCTTCCTCATGAATAACCAAGCAGCTGCTTGGGCATATCACGTGCACGCACTTGTACTTGATGATGCGCTCTCTGGAACAAAAATCCTGCTCATCTTTTAAGGGCTACCATTTCGCAATGTGCCAACGTACTTTAGTTTGGTAACAGCCCTTCACCTAACACAATAAGACAAGTGCACTCACTTGGTCCCCAGATACTGTTTAAATAGCGTTCCTAGCAACAAGCATCCTCTGCCAGGAGTGCAGAGAAGTGCTACCTGCTCCCCACGCTCCTCCCTGCTCAGCTGGTGGGCTCCTGAGGGTGCTGCGCACAGTGTCCCGCTCGCTGCACCTGCACCAGGGCAGGATGGGAGGCAGAAGCGGAAAAAACCTTCTCTGCCATCTTGGTATGTGCTGAGGAGCGAAGGGCATCAGCCTTGGTGGGTTATCAATACAGCAGGTGTTTCCCCTCTTCACTTAATACCAGATTGTGAGGCCCACTCAGCCCCCACCCGCTGTCTCCAGACTCCCTTCCCTCCCCCCCAGCAGATTTCTCTTGCCCCTGTACCCGCGAACACAGAGTTTTGCCCTTTTTATTCCAGTTCAGTTCAAAACAAAGGTGAAACTCCCCGGTATGTTTAACTGGCGATCGGCAATTTGTTTCATGTGACAAGACTGCTGCTCCCAGGCAGCCTCATTATCTACAGCAGAGATCAATGCAATATCCTCCTTACCTGTGATAAGCTGTGTCTTCAGGCCATAACAAAACCTATTTTATAAGGGATTTCTCGGTGCTGTCTATAAATCCAGCAGGTATAGACCTCTCATAAAATTAAAGTAACCTTTTTACTTCAACAATAAACCTAATAAACAGTTGTATACACATAATGCCATCATAGATTTCATATCATTTATCGATTGCTCTTTCAGCTTTTTTTTATTTTATTTTAACAGTGATATGCTTAGCTACGTCCTGTATTTGCCCAATGTATGTAGCTCTAGCTGCACCATCAGATCTAACGTGGTTCAATTTTCACATCCTGTATGGATAAAACCTTATCAACAAAACTCTCACAGAAGTCCTGCCCTTTCTAGAAAACATCCTTAACTTCAGGTAGAGAGGAACTCATTGAAGTTGCGAAACACTAGTTTCAGCATCTTCAGGAACTTATGTAAAAAATAAAAAGACTGCCTATAGAAACACTGTATAGGAAAACAAACGGATCTGCTGTCTAAATTCTACTATTTTGCTGGGGTGCGCTCAGAACAGCTTTCCACAGTTAACATACATTCTTCAGCATTCAGGAGTGGAGGCACTTAAAAGAATGAAATTACACATTATCTTTTCTTCCTTTTTATAGACACTTCTCCACTTCAAATATTAAATTACTCATTTTTTTTCAGTGAAAACGTCGGTGGAAAACTTCACGCGCACTTGCACAGGTGGAGTCAGAGAAGGCAGGGGACTGAGAGTTGGTGAAGTCTCCAAACTGGGTTAATCCTGGTGGATTCTAACCTGGAGGGACTGGACTGACACCGACACACAGTTCAGCAGGCTGAGTTCAGGACAGGCTCAGTCCTGGGACGGGTGCGGTCCCTGTGTGACAGACACGGTACCCGCCAGCGTCAGCAGAGGGGATGTGATCGCTCTTCCAGGGCGGGGGGAAATCCCCAAACTAGTCAGGGATAAAACACACACCAGTTAAGTAAGCTAAGGCTTATGTATATGTCCACAGAGCAAAGCAGCTTGGAAAATATGTTGCTTTTGTCTGGTAATTAAGAAAAGCAGTTTTTACAACTCCAGCGGATTACCGGAGAATGTAAGGCCAGACCTTTTAAATGTCAGCATTGTTCTACCACCCCCTGCATTTTAACAAAGTCACAGTGTAAAAAGGAGTAATTAGGATGTTATGAAAAGGCAGACATCCAGAGACGATATTTGATGTATTTCTGTACTGGAACCTGAATTTAATTACTTTGTGCTGAAGTTCAGATAGGTGTATTGAAATAAAAGACTTGATTAACCTTCCTCCTTGCGAGTTCTTTAGGGGTCACCAGTGATATTGTTTTTGCTATTTTGATTGGCATTTCACTTTCTCTTAAGTGCATTGCAATTTTGCTCTAAGAAAAAATGAACTATATGGAACATTTTATTTAAAATCTTCAAAGTATTTTCTAATTCTTTCCTCTCCACAACAACCCTAACCATTCTATGATTCTATGATTCTATGTCTCTTGTTCCACAAACCTTTTTATAACATGGAAATTAAAAACAGTAAAGATATAAGAGCATTCATAATACATCATTTAGGTAATATGTTTAATTAATGTGAACAAATTCATCACTTTATTCTAGTTATCAAGATGGTTTAAGCAACATAGGATTTTCATCAAGCATGAAATTGGTGCCATGGCCTACAAAGCTCTATTACAAACCTCCTTCAGATGCTTTTTTGCCCCACAAGTTACCCTACATGTTTATTTTCATGCACGTGTGCTGGTTTACACATACACTTGTTGGAAAGAAAGTCTTAACTGGTATCACAAGAGCATTCACATACTTCTTAAAATAATTATTTGGATAGAAATGACAAATTGTGCTTTAAAAAGGAAAATAGAGTTACCAGAGTTCCTAGTGTGAAGAAAGTACAGTTAAATTGAACAATTTCCTATCTCATCCTATCCCAATAACCTGTCCTGGTCTTCTGAAATATTAATGAAAGAATAATTATTGCCATTTATGGTCAAAATAAAATGCTGTTAATGGCACACGATTTTATAGCAGTTCCTAATATTTTCCCTTAGCAATTGCCCATTTATTTAACTTGCACTTGGCTCCAGCCTATTATTGCCCCCAGTGTTACCAGAAGGGCACATTCAGAGAGGAAAAAATATGCCATCAGGATCAAAATTAATCACAGGAACATTGGTTTTTAGAATAAACAGAGAAAAACATTTTTGACGGAAAATGCATTATCTGACGCTACGTCTGAGCAGCCCGAGATCATGTTTATCCAAATCAACATTGGATACGGAACCACATTTATTAAACAGATTTCACAGGGAGCTCACAATAATCCTGCCCTGACTCTCTCCGCAGCTGGATTCCCAAGCCGCCAGCCAGCAGCGAGGTGTCGTTTGTAGAGATTATCCGTCAGGAGCAAAATGTTTTTTAACTCGCAGCAAGACGTTCAGATGTTACAGTGCACTGACTGTGGCCAACACCGACGAACGGCAACTTCCCTCATCCCTTCGCCTTGCAATTTTGTTCTTTTAACACTTTAATGGTAGCCCAGTTCTCACCTTACTAGGAAGTGGCACCAGTTACCCACCAAGGCTTTGATGGGGTGCCTGGGGCCATGTCCTCAGATGCAACTGTAGTAACAGGACCAAGTGAAAAGGAAAGTGAGGCAAACACGTGGTGACACTCTCTTTGCTTTAAGCTTTTTTGTTTGAATTAAAACGAAACATCCTCCTCCTCCCTAGAAAAAGCTCTACTTGAAATTTAAAAACCCTTGAGTGCTGCTGGGCTTGTCTGTGCTGCCGTCCTCCAGCCTTGAAATTTTTTAAAGATTTATTGGTATCGTAAATAGGAAAAATATTACATTAATAGAAACTCCATCTAGCTAAAGTTTTTCAATTACTTCCTCTAAGTGTAGTCTTAGTGCAAATGGATTTTTGCTATTAAAAGAACAGGGAAATCTAAACTCCATGTATTTCCTCACAATAGTTTAATTGTAGCAGTATTTCCTCATAATAGTTTAATTGTAGCATTTGTGCATTAATTCCCTGAAAAATAATTCATAGTTAAATGTGATGATGTAAAAAAAGTCTTGTCTTGGACACATTATTATAAAACAAGAAATTAATATTTTTCTTTTGACGCTTTGCTCAGTGTTTCCTTCCATTAGAAAGAGACAAAATTCAGGATGATCCTGAGGTTCTGCATCAAAATGAAAAAGCATCCTCAAATTCTTCACCAGTGTAAGGTTTGTAACCTACAGCTGACACAGAGGCAGGAAGGATGCAAGGGACTGTCATGAAATCCCACCCTGTATCCTATATCCTCAGAAACAATGTTTGCCTATAGTTGGGTCACCCTCAAAATACACAGGTCATTCCTCCTGCATAGGAGAAGCTTAGAAAAGAGAGACTTTCTTGTTTGAACAGGCAAGCCCTATAGTAACACCATCGTTCTCTCTCTTCTCTTACAGAATGAACAGTGAGACAAGAGTCTGTTTTCTCCAGGTTAATCTCCACAGCATGACTTTGCGTATATATATTTCTGAGAGTAATACGCGCTCCTCACTCATGTGAGTGATTTCAGCGACGCTCACTTCATCGTCATTGCCTGACAACTCAGTAAGACACAGCAAGTAACAAACCCCATCAATTTTCAATATCATGCAGGTTCACTCCAGCATCCCTTCCTAATTTTTAATGCACCCTGCCCTTGAGCATAGCTATTTGCTATTACAGGTGAGGCTGCACAAGCATATGGTGAGTGGAGGCCCAGTGAGCTGGAACATCCTGTTTCAGCTGATATTCTGCAGAACTGCTTGGCTGTGGGAGCTCAGCAATATATTTTGATAGGCTTGACTATGCAGCTATAGATCTAGTTTCCTTCCCACTCGGATATTGTTCATGCTTCAGTTATCATGCACAAAATTAGCGATAAGCAATATTAAGCAGAGCACTCTGTTTTGCACTTCTGCCCAAGAGGGCTGATAACAGATCCCAGTCTCTTTATGCTTTTTGCCTTTACAGGAAGCTGAGTGACTGCCTTCCTGGGAAGCAGGAGCAGAGAAGTATGCTGAGCTTTACGTTCATGCCATGTCTGTCACATCCCTCTTGCACCTTCACCAGCAGCTTTCAAAGTCCTGGTGGAAATGCTAAAATGGGTGACCTTTCTACTAGCGCTTTTTCAATGAGGATGCTATGATGCAGAAGTAAGTAGTAAGGATATTTTAGCAGCTTGCCATGCATAAAAAATGCATGATCTTCAGAAAAGGACCGCTGATAGCAATTAGCATGTATTTATAACACATTTATGAGTAACTGCATTCTTACCTGGTTATTGCAGGATATATAAATAACCTTTCAGCTTGATGTGCTACAAGCCTACAGATTTCTTAATTTAATGCATGCTCAGCCCATTAAGAACAGTAAGAATCACATACAGCTATCCCATCTTTCATAGCACATGGTTAAGAATACTGCTCAGGAGTCTGCATCCTAGCTTTTCTGCCTTGTCCCATTCTATCAGAAGCAGATTTTTCCAGAAAAGTCTTGCTAAGCTATCTCCAATACTGTTTGAATATGTTATTTGCAGTCTTGGTGTTCTTTCCCCTTCAAATTTAACTCATGTGGCCTGATACTTTCTTTAAAACGTTTAGAGGTTATACTTGCCCCCACGCTGTCCACCCTGGTGCCACCCTATGACCATTGCTGCACAAGCCCTTCGCCTGGGAAAGGCTGCCCTTTTGTCCTTCCCAGATGACTCAAAATCACACGAATAAAACTGAATCAAAACAGTATATTCAAAGAACCGCAACAAGACATGGATCAGCTGTCCCTTTGGCAATAAAAGTATACAAAGTAATTCCAAAATTCACCAAGAACCACAACAGATAACAAAGGTTTTTCTTGAACATTGTCCTTCCACCTTACATCTTTGACACTCTTGAATATTTTGCCTCTAGGGCCAACATTCCAAGGCTTCATGTATTTTTTGCTATCATTCCTTAGTATTTTACTCTCCAGTTCTGGATTTACTGGGGCTAAAACTTTCTAGTTGGCAAAATTTGCTTTCAGCTCTAAAATCACTGGGCATTTCAGAGGGGAAAATCAAATGCATGTTCAGATAAGAGACTGAAGATGAGGAACCAAAGATAAGGAACCAGAGAACAACACTATTTATATCACTATGGCATAGATGTATTTCTTTAAAAATAAGGAGAGTATCTGATTAAGATCAAGAACGTGAAAGAATCTTTATGTTACCTACACCTCAGCCTACAGCATGACCTGGGAATCCATTTCTCAAAACGCCAAATGCTCATTTTCCAAACTCTTGCCCTCATCAAAACAATAACATCAAACAGAAACATTCCTAATGGTTTCTTTAAATTAAAGCATATCTCTCTCTGCTTCAAATGAACACAGAACACCATTCACTGTTGTTTGCCCCTCTATCTATTCCGCAAATTACAAACTGTTGAAATCATTAGAGATGTAGAACAAGAGCCTGAGTAGATGCAAGTACACTGACTTACCATAAATGAAGACCTAATTCTTACTAGGAAATGAAAACTATCTAAATCATTCAAGTGTACTCTCTAAGTCTTGTAAAAATATTCGGACTCATATGACCGATAAACTATAATAATTTAGCCTGATTGTTCTGTTTAATCTTAACGATTGCCTGGAAACCTCAGAGAATATTTTGTTTGGCATCAAGGGAACAGCGTACTCACATGAATGCCAGTTGCCTGTGTGGTTGGTTGTCCTGTCTCAGAGCCTCAGAAACCCACGTCAGTGCCACTGAACAGTCCTGAATTCCTGTACAAGAGAAAAAGGACAAAACGGTCACACGTTTGACTCGTCTAATTCAATTTTATTTTTCTTGATGGTCTCCTTAGTATTTTAGATAAGACAGTATCCTAGCTGGGCTATTAGAACAACATGCTTTAAATTAAGAACCAGTAGTATAAAATGAACCACCACTCAAATCTGTCACAACAGCTTATCAAAACCAACAACAACCACCTCTACGAAAAAATTGTTGGAAGGATCAGTATTATTCGTATAATATTTTCCTTAAACTTTGACCACCTTGTAAGAAAGCATCCTCTAATTTTCGTCTGGATTAGAACTTGCACCCCAGCGAGAGAACTGCAGAGTCGGTTATCTGAAACCCATGCCAGCACTGTGAGAAACGCAAGAGCACCGAGCTCTGGGGATGTGCAGCCTATTTGCCTTGTAAAGGCCTCTAGGATTTCTTACAAAGATTTTAGTGGGATCCAACAAAAACAACTTTGATTATTCCTAGCTGTTTTAAAGATGTAGCAACTAAACCACAGAGACCGTGAATCTGAAAGGCAGCTGACAAATCTAGAAGAGAAGTAGAATTTGCTAAGATTGAGAAGGAAGATTTATATGTCAGATGACTGACTGTATTTCAGAAGCTGTCATTTCTAGGAATGTTAGTTGCAGATAATATTATTTATTATACCTATACAGAGTACCATACATATTACAACGTATGTGTAGACACCAAAGTCGGCAGCCAAAAAAAAAAAAAAAAAAAAAAAAAAAAAAGGACAGAAAGAAGGCAAGTAGGAGGGAAGGCAGAGCAGTCTCCTGTCTATAAACAAGGTGTTTCCTTAAGAATTAATTTGAATACATATCACCTTTGAAGGTTTGGGTTTACTTTTCCATCTCAGCTCACAAGTTAATTAGTTTTGCTCATGATTTTCTATGTACTATTCTTGGGAATGTATTTTATTTTTTTTTATCCTGAAGCAATTACTAACTTAATTTATAGTAAAGTTGCTACAAATACACTCTGGAGTTGTTCTTGAGGGCCTTCCAGGAGTCCTGCTACCCCAAATTCCCTTCTGTCAGTACAGCCTGTTATCAGAGCCTCTCAAGAACACCCAAGGTTTCTTTCTTCCTCAGAGAAACAATCGTATACATTATTGAACATGCCATAGCAGAAATATTACATTATTTTGTTACCACACTGCTTAATGGCATTCAAATATAATGTTATAAACACATCATAAATATCAATCTTGAAAAGACATAAAAAACTGAAAGAATACTAAATTACTCTGTGTAGGTGATCTAAAGAGATTATAAATTAATAACCATGAAGAAAGTTGAAATTCAAAAGTTCTGATCAGGTAATTTAAATGTCTGAAAACTTCTTTAAAACACTGGGAGAACAGACACAGTCTCTAATGCCACCATCTTATCTCATCCTTGTTAAGTACTAGTACATGGTTTTAATTAAAAAAAAAAAATCAGAAGATTTCAGAGAGAATTATTTCCCTGCAGCCCTTGCTTTACTTCTCTCATCACTCAGCTCTTTTGTAAGCTGCCACAACTCTAAGAGCCAATCCATTCACAGTTCATATTCGACCTCTAAAAAATGAGAAAATGGTTTCCTGGGCTAGAGAAAACTCAGACTATTTAGCTTCTGCTTCCTTGGCAATTCCATGTGCTGAGCTTTACTACAGTTTTCATTTTGTCTCGTCTTGAATATGCCAGCTCCTTGCTGAAGGACTAATCAAGCAATCAACAAAAGGGACTCTTGCGTTGCTGTCTATTGAGCAAGTTGCAGCTAGAAAGCAGAAACTGTGACCTTTTCATTACGGGTTTGGGGATTTTTAGCAGGTAGGTGCGAGGATGATGATGCATCCCCCTCCAGTCTCCACCATGAACAGCTCTGGTTTTCAACTGACTCCCCATTTTGCAACTGAAGTGAGGAGGACATAAAGCTATTAGCAAGAGCATGAGCAAAGAGCTTTGATTTTGATGTAGTTCTGCATACACAAAGGAAACCATGAGAACTGAATACAGTGGGATCTTTATCAGATATATGTTGAAAACCAGTGCATGTTACAATAAATTAATGGCATAGACTGTCGGGTCCTAATAATGACTTTCCACTCATTGTGCCTTTAAGATTCACAATACACAACAAACTCCAAGCTTTGCTCACAGGACTGTGCCTCGCTTTCCTTAGAGAGGTTAAAATTCACCTCCATTTCTTTCATGGTGACTAAGATGCATTTTTCTTACTATAACAGCTTTCAAATTCAGATGTAATTTTGGCCAGTTTCTAGCAGAATGTCCTTGGCGAGCAAGGCATTCACATCCAGATTTTAAATCATTGTAAGGATTTAGCAGCATGCCATCCATTGATTTTAGCAGAGGATGGGGTGCGTGCTATCAATACTCTGACAGACCTTACGCATCCACGGGACACTGACACATAACCTGGATGCACACGCCAGGGTTCAGCAATAGTACTGCTGTAGCTGTATCAGTCTAAGACAGAGCAAGGCAAGGTTCAAAGGAAGAGGTAATTACTGTTATTAGCCCAGGTGATACAATTGAGAAGAAGAAAAAAAAAAAAAAGATAAGCTTTCGGGAACATAAGGTATTCTTTAGGTCTCTTCTTCAGAGACACTGATTCCAAAAAGCCTCGTGCAAACCTTATTTCTAACGATAACCGTTAGCTAAGTTAAATACATGGCCTTCTCTCAACGTACCCTGCCCTGCAAGTTACGTTCAGCTTTAAAAATGCAATCTCACTCTGCTGCAGTGCCAAAATATTTAACGCAGGGGTAGATTATTAGTTCGTGTGCTGCCTAATAAATTACGCTAAACTCACTGGATTAATGTCTTCTAGCAATATTCACTGGACACGATGCCTTGTTATCCTGACGCCCGTATGCTGAAAACAGCAACCAAAGAATTATAATGCTGTAGATCTACAACTCAGCTGCTGTAAGTATCTTACCAGTGCACAGGGCAGAAAACAGCTGGGAAAGTAAAGGCAATCCAATCTGGCTTTACTTGACTCTGCAATAATAGTAGTTATGATCAATGGTGGTGATGAAGTATAAATAGAATGTAGATTTCTTACGAATTAATAAAAATCTGTAGCCATTAACTAATGCACCTAATTTCTTAGTCCTTACTAGTAATCAGCAACAAGGAAATCTCACCGTTCCAAAATTCTAAAACCTTTGTGTTTCCAGCTATACCAACATGCTGTTAAATATTTTTAATTTAAAGTAACTGATAGAATATAATGTAGCATTTATCTTGGTGCAGGTGACACAAGGCACATAGCAGAATGGTTTAACAAATGTTTTATTTAAAGGCAGACTTGAAAAGTCTGTGGGAGTAATTGCCAGTTTGTCAGTTGAATCACTTTATCCTTTGGAGGAGGTTTTTTGTCATTATATTAGATTATTCCCAATGTCAGTGCGGGCCAATTTAGAGGATAAATGCACCTCAGTGTCACTGCATTCCATTAATGAATATTAAAGTATTATTTTGGGGCTTGTTTTTAAAAAATTATTATCCCTCGTATTTTGATGGGCATGCTATCAAATGACATCTGCATTGCAAATCTGTGTTTCTACAATAAAAAGAACCAAGAGCTCTTTTCTAATTTGCTCTTCTTTCCATACAGTAAAAAAAAAAAAAAAAAAGTCTTCTCATCAACTTAGGACGAGAGAAATATTTATGTATAGTGTAATGAAGTCTTAATCCCATATGAGAATTTTTATTTATCTGACTGGGGTTGTCTGAACAGAGCAGCCAGCAGAACTGGACCCTTTGTGCTCAGTATGCAGCATTTACACAACAGACAGATCACCAGTACGTTGCCAAAAGCCAGCTATATGAACAGCATTTCCAATAATTGTAAATCAATCCAGCACACTCTGGTATTTTTAAAATGCTGACAATCCCTTGAAAGAGAAAGACATTCTGCTTACATTCAAGAGACTGACAGATACAGATCCTCAAAATGTGGCACAACACCATTTTTGAACATGAGAATAGAATCATCTCAAGGAGATTCTTTGAGTCCTTTGGCTTAACAGAGCAGAAGTGTAAAAGATTTACTGGATCAATTAAAATACTATGAACTTTACTCCTTGTCAAACTATTTTAATCTGTATGTATCTGGATTATTCACCTATCTGTCTACAGGAAGAAAATGTGTGTGAGACTGACTTGCACAGATATCTGTAGGAGACACTGCATCTTGTATTTTCTGTAGGAGGGAAGCAGTTGGGAGATGAGCAAGAAATATATGAATCATCTTAAGAGTACAATCTATATATGACTTCCTCCTCACAGGAAATAAAGTTACCTGACAATTTAACCAGTAGCGTGGGTTTCTGACAACTTTGCATAAAGTTTGTTTGAAGAACCCTCATATTTTTAAACCTCTGTAAGAACATTTTTTTCTAAATATATTTGAAGCATTGATCTGAACAAAATTAAAACTGGAGAATTCAAAAATCACAAAAAGTAATAATTTGTCCTTGCAATGAGAGCTATAGTCTGCAAACCAGAGCTATAGTTTGAAACAAAACTTCAGCAAAGTTGCCATCTGGTTCTGATTTACAGGTTGGTCGCTGTTTCTACAATCAGCACAGGTGATTGCACTTTTACTTCCCCATTACCTTCCTGCTTTTACATTCATGTGATCTGATTTTAAAGAATCTCTAAATTAATCCTTCCTTTTCCATACGCTTTGGGTGGTACCCACTAAGCTGATGAATGAACTGCTTTTCCCGCCTTCACATTTTCAAACAGTTCAGGAAACATAGCAGACATTTTGGTAGAAGCTCTGCTTGGACTCCTACAACTGCCCCTTGATTTCCATCCCAAGAGGTGCTGTCTTCCTCCCACATGAACAGCACGGCGAAAGCTCCATGGCATGCTCAAGGACGTGTTTAGCTTTGAGAATCAGGACAAGACTGTTCCCCTTGAGGTTTGAGCTTTGCCAGGTAGGCCCAAGGACTGTGCCACTGCTTCCCATTCCATACACAGCTAAGAGGTACGCTAGCTCGGGATCTTCCCAGGATCAAGCGCATAGCTTTACTGGGAAGGATTTCCATTCTTGTAAGTCACTATTGTTTTCAATATTGTATACTTATCTTAACTATCTTTTTATCTTTGCTACCTCAGTTTTATGCAGTCTTCAATACATAAAGAAGAGATAAATGTTATAACAAGAATAACTGCACAAGCACTCTAATTTTGGTGGCAAAATCAACCAGTAGTTTGGCTCTGGATGCTAACAATGGAGTTACAGTCAATCTCTCCCAGCTTATAACAGTTTCTGTCCAATGATTTTTAGATGCTTCTTTATTACCAATGAATTCATTTCCCATGACTCCATGGTTACATTAGACACAGAAACATTGCTTCCATTGTATAGAAAAGTTGAATTTTTCAACCTGAGAAGAGACCAAACCCTGTTTACAAGGGTGCTAAAACCTTCCAAAGAGTAATAACCGTTTTTGAAAACAAGACTCTTCAGTTAGAAATATATTTGTGTTTAAAAGACAACAAAGCCTGAAAAATTGACTGTTTGGAATTCTGGTATTTTCAGAAGAAGAGCAAGTCTTGATCAATGACATGAACTAAAGGAGTCTCTGGTTCTCTAGCTTTAGGAAGAAAAGTAAGAAAACTAAAAAAAGCAGAGCAGGACAGACTCTCACCTTCACTCACTTGGAATACTTTAACAAAGAAAATAGGAAAAAAAATGTTCAAAAGCATTATTCAGCATGTTTAAGGCCCTCCTTACAATCCTACTTTTAAAAATCCACTTGAATCAAGGGCTGTGTAGCCAAAGCTTCTGATCAAAAGCCATTTTTTATAATGTTCAAATGCCCACTTCTTCCTTGGGTTAACGGGAGGCATGCTAACAAGCTTTTTCAACTATTCCCCTGAATTTCTGTTTGTCAGCTCAGTTCTGGACTTACGCTGACAACAGCAAAATCATTACATTTCTACCTAGTATAGGTTCCAGTCACAAAGGTCAAATGAATATTGATTTTCTTTTTAGAACTCAGAAAGCTTTAACAGACACAGCAATAATAAACTCCTCGTAGATAAACTTGGGAGTTGGGACAGAGTTTATGTTGTGTGATCACGGTTAGCGCTGCTGGAAACGAGAACTGGAAAAGCGCTGAATAGGCAAGTGATTCAAGGTACTCTTCTACCTGGGCATACAAGGGTTGAAATAGGGTGACAAGTAAAATCTTTTTTTGGAGAGTTCTTGCATCTCTGAAATACTCCAGAATGACATGTGTCAGGCAGAGCGCAAATGAGAACTGCAAGTATGTTGCAGACCAGATGAAGGCATTTGCTTTGACTGATTATCCCCATCCTAAAACAAATGAAGTGACTCAAAACAGACCTTTAACTGAGAGTTCAGAGGTTCTGCATGGTATTTTCCACATATCTTTTTTACACCTGTTCCTGCATCAGAGCAAAAACAAGGCAAAACATTACATAGGATACTTTTAAGGTCCCAGAAATTCTGGTTATATCAGAATTTCAGCTTTCATAAAAAAGTTTCGATTCCTTGTGGTTTTGAAAGACTGTCTGAGTTCTCACATAACCTTATCTCAGTTTTGTAGCTAAAGAAAACCCCCAAGTATTTTGATTGTTTTTCAAGAGAAATCACAAAAAACTCCTTAAGGATACTCTTACTAGTCAACACTACCTCTGTGTTCTCTACTTAGTGAGGAAAACCAATTAAATTAAAGGTAACATATTTGAGACTTTTTAAACACCAGTCTATAATTAACCTACCTATCACACAATACTAGACAAAGAGCACCTGATGATTCATGAAAGAATGACACAATTATAGGAATAAGACATTTGTCTTCTGCAGTCTCGCTAAGAGGAAAGTTAAGAGTTTTCTCCCAAGATGAATCCATATGACTTCATATTCCAAACCCTTCCTTCTTCAGGCCTTTCTCCAGCCACCTTTACTCATCCTTTCAAGCACACCTAATACTACTTGACGTGGAACTTTACAATTGAGGTCATTATTCTTAGATCATGGGAGAATCAACCCCTTCTCTAAGGAACAGTCCTGCTACTTCATCAAACAAGCCACAGGTAACTAGAAAGGTGTTTAGCAGAGTCATTTATCTTAAGCGTTGTCTAGTTAATCAGGACTCTCGGGGTCTATTTCCAACTCAACTGCTGACTTCGTAGATCACTTTGAACAAATTTAAAATTAGTAATGACTGGGTCTCTGGATAGGTGTTGCAAGGCTTTGTTAATTTAAGTACATAAAACATGTGCTTACAATTCAGCAGAACTTTTCTCAGTAGTCCTATAAGTGTTGTAATTCTAATAAACTTAAAATTTAACACTAATTGACTTATTTTTCTTTTCAATAAAGGACAAATCAATTTTCTCTGGAATTAAAACATGTTACATAAATTAAGTTGAACAACATTATTTCTAGAAAATAAGAGGTTCATCAGGTTTAATTTCTTGATTAGCCCTGGTTGACAACTCTGCTGAGCCCACCAGGCCAGTTGATCTCTTTAAGATGTTGCACTGAGTACTCTAATATTCTGTTTAATGGAACTGCAGGAAGATTTATGCAAATGTTGCAGGCAGCATCACTCCTGTGTGTACCAGGCCTCCACAGACTTTTTAAGCAACTCCTTGGGGATGCGTGTTCTTTTCTACCATCTGGTCCAGGCTCCAGAGAGGAACTAAACAAGAACTGTTTGGTCCTGAGACTTATCTAGCTCCTTTAGGGAGCATGTAAGAAGAAAAATAAGAAAGCTTATACTGAGATGAGAGGGGAAAAAGTGAAATATGGGTGGGTGGGGGAATAAGAATACATATGCTTGAAAATATTATAGTTTTAGTGATTTAAAAAGGAATCATATTGTTGTTAATGACATGACATCAACACGCTAGAACAAAATATGCAAAATGTCCCCTGATGTCCCAACCAAATTGACATAGTCACCGAAGCAGCCTTATTTTCAGAGTAACTGTGCAACTTCACTTCTCATTCATATCAATTGGATTTAGGGGTACTGAGTCATCCAAGTGATAAAATGAAATACATTTTTATCACTCTTCATTATTATTTACCCTACTATTTTAGTAATAAAAGTATGTCTTTCATTCTAGTATCTCAAAATATTTGTGAAGCACTGTAGTTAGATATTGGGAGACTAATTTTCCAAGTTTTGCATATATATCACTTTTATTTGTTCAGTTTCAGACATCAGTCTACAGCCAACAGCAGGGCCAGCAAGTGGCTCGAAGTGAAGGAGAAGTCTTTATTGTCTACTGTCTATTCCCTGTGTACTGGCAAGTAACTCAAACCCAGATCTTCCTAACAAAAATCTGTGGTTTGGGATTTAGCTGTTGCTGCCCCATGAAAGAGAAAAGTGTCCACATATTTAGTGGTCTCTGACAGTAGCGACACCTGAACACACAGGCATTATTGCCAATTACTTGGAAAAAATTAATTATCTTTCTAGTAAAAAATGAAATTTCAATTACTAGCCATTTTAATTTAAGGAACCAACTGTTCCTACTTGCAAAATACTGCATTATTGTCATTTCAAAGTTATACTGGAAGGTCAGGCATGAGAATTTAAAGTGTAATCTTGCAGATGCTCCCACAGATGTCGAAACAACCCTTCACTGTTCTAATTTGCTTGAAATCTACAAATGCCATCAGCTTCATGTCCCGTCCAGAATCCCAGAAACAACTAGATATCTTCTTTATGTTCCTACCATAAAAAATAAATCTCCTCTTAAAAGCACCAAAGCCTGGTTAAGGGAAAATGACGCAAAATACACAAATGAAACCTGGCTCGTTTTTTCCTAAAGTGTCAGTTCAGAAGCTGGTGATCACAAAGGGTTACTTTCTGCTGGAGCTTCAAGCAGTAGATATTGGATAGAAAAAAAAATCAGCTATTATATAGAATGGCCTCCAAAAGCCTAGCAAAAACTGACCAACAGTAACTCAGAAAGTCTGAGCATTGAAAATCCCGAATTATGTGACACTAAAGACAAATAATATCTCTGTATATTCAGACAGGGTTTAGTACCACAGGAGGGGGCAGACGTAATATCCAGTATGCAGGATTCTTGGGCAATGGAATTTCTAGTCTGCAAGGAAGTTCAACAGGCTAAATTTTAAGGCATCCAAAAAGGAAATGAATGTAAGTAATGAAAAAAAGTTCAAAAGTAGAAGTCAGTAATACTGAAACAAGTTATCCAAATCTGGGTGAAAATGCTTCCTTTTGAGCTGCTGACATTCTTAATTTCAAAATACTGAGTCTGAAACTAAACTGTTCACTTCCTATGCATCTGATGAAGAAATTAAAAGGTCAACATTAGAATGTTGTTTTAATAATTTAGATTTTGACAAAATGCCAAATTTCCTCTTGGGCTTTTGTTTTCATCAACACTATTCATGTACTTCAAATACCCAGTGTATATTCTAATGTTTTCAAAATGTATCTTTTGCACCTATAGTTTTGTGCATGATAATCACATATTTTAGTTGTTTATTTATTTCTTAGGACCAGGAACAGAGGCTTGCAGTGTGGCATCCTAGTTCTGCAAAGCAGAACTACTTTGATGGCAAAGGATTCCCTGTCATTAACAGGAGCGGGCGAGACACCCTTCAAGACTTGATCTAAAACCAGAACTCCCCTTCCTTAGAGCAAGAAGCCCAAACAAAATATATCCATTTCCAAGTGCAGGTGCAAATCAGGCAGTCTGTTTATCTGCCTACCTATTGTTTCATTAATTTTCTACAGTCTCCAATATATTCTAGCAATGCCATTGCTTCACCACATACCAGTCCAGCTAGCACAAATGTCAACATACAACCAACATATGTTGCAGTTATTGTTGAATTACAATATTTTAGAGGACAAATGAAACATTATTCCCACTTGATAACTTTTTCTTATGATCTGATAATAAATGTTCCAGGCCCCTGATCTCCAGCCACTCGGAGGGAACGCGATTGGTGTGCCTCTGCATGCTTACCTGCAAGTCTTCTATGAACCACATTATCATTCACAACATTTTAATAAAAGTCATATTAAAAAAAAAAAACCAAATGGAAAAGTGGTTATTTGAAGAAAAGACTTTAGACTCTAAAGGCTGATTTAAAAGAGCAGCATTAAAGTTCAGGCACCATTGCCCAAAGCCAAGGTGGAGAGAGCAGAACTAAAGCAAGGGTAGGATGCTCTCCTTAAAGGGTATTTATTCATAGTTGCATTTCTTACTCCTATAAATCCATATGATGCTGGTCATACTCCAGTCCAAGCTTGTCACTACTTCTTTATCTCGTGAATTCTTTAATTTGGATTTATGCTAAGCGTTGCTGCCAGCACAGGGGATGTTAATGACGTAGTTAATGTGTACGGAAAATGGAATTCAGGCAAAGAAGGAAGTTTTACTGGTCTGTCTGTTCCCAGTTTATCACATTATCAAGCTGTTAAAGGTTGCCCTAAGCAGCAGATACTCTAAGTTCTAATTTAATCAGTAGAAGCACTATTGCTTGACTACTTTAGCCCCCATCACTTATGATAAAAATAAGAAAATAAGTGCAAAGGAAAAAGAAATACACCATGTAAAGGAGAGCCGACTAGGAGTTAAAAAGAGAATGAAGAGGAAGAAATTATGTTAGGGAATATAAATTAGTTTAGTAAAGGACAAAGGCAGCCACAACAACTGCTGGTAGCATGCCCTGGGGAGGAGGAAGCAAGGAGTTTTCTTTGAGGCAAGATTGGAGGGCCAGAGAATCATGGCTGAGTGAAGTCACTATTTCTAGTGACTCTGAAGTTTTGGTCAATCAAAGGTTGGTCAGACATGGTAAAAGAAGGAAATGATCTCTCTGTGATGACAACAAAGGCTTCTAGCCTCAGTGCTTAGGTTAAAGCACCATCGTGGAAGAGAGGAAACACTGTGAAATCCATGTTTCTAGACTGATACTCAAAATTTGGAAGAAAGCATTTCAAATGCTTTGTAAGAAGAAAGCAATAAACTGATGCCACAGTCAGTTGAATTGTAGGAAAATCACTAAGATGAAGAAATTGTAATCACTATAATTAAGTGAATGCTTAATTAGCACGTTTTGTGAATAATAAGGCATGTTTGCAATGACAGCCTAAGGGATAAGATAGCTCCTTACATGAGGGTGGCCACTGCTCACTGCTGCCCATGTGGTACACGGGGGAAAAGCCCACAGAAAGGGCTGAGGTGAGCAACAGTTTCTCTCCTTGCACTGCCCTCGCCTACAGCTGTGCAGGACCACTGAGGTGTAGCAACGGGCTGTGGCCAGGTGTAAATTCAAGGGCCAAAATAGAGCACACAAAGTGGAATATAAGGTCATGCACACAGAGCATGCCCATTGTCTTCTGATGAACCTCTCAGTGTAATCTTTATTACACTAATGAGGCACAGCATGCTACGTTTGTCTCTGTAGGTGTTAGGAGACTAATTACATCAATCTGCTACATTAATATGGTTTATGATGGAAGGAGACTAATAGATGAGAAGTAGCGATGTGCACTTTGAGGAATCAATTGCTGGGAATTAGACTCTTATTCTTAGTGTAGCAGCAATTTTATTTCGTTTTGAGAAGATTTGAGGATTAATGACAGAAAAGCAAAGACCTTTTTCTCCTTTGGCAAAAGGCAAAGGATGTATGTTCCTGACCAGTAAAAGTTGAAATGAGTTGAAGTGTTGCTTGCTAGATCAGCTGAAATGGACAGGCAAACTTAATTCTGGGATTTTGGTTGCAGAACTTTGGCCCCCCAAAACATCCTACAAATCAACGACTGACTACAATATAACCCAGACTTTTATTTCTCAGGAACTGCCAAACTGAGAAAAGCATATTATCATGCTAAAAACTCTAACAGTAGAAGTGTTCATTGGAGATTTAAATGACTTTCTAAAGACAGATGAAAAACAACTACCATAACAAAAGCTACAGTCACAGTTAGAACAAAAATTTCACTGTTTTCCTACTCAGCAGAAATCCCCTGATCTGGATTTTTACACTGGCCCTCGATGATAAGACAATAGCAGAAAGGAAACACTTGTGATAAACTAACAGAAGCATAAAACCCAGAAGTCTCATCTGATTGAAAATCAAATTCAGACCTAAATTTTGACCATTCAGAGTTCCCTTCTCATACATATATCATGGCATTGGGAAAACTTCTATGACCACCTTAAAGGAATCAGTCACTGTATTGCACGTTTAAGTAGATGAGAGTACAGGAACAAGAGTGACGAAGGGTCATATTCACAAAGTTCACCTGCGTACTACTGAAGTCATGCCTCGAACACTGATTCAACCTCATCCAATGAAAGATTTCACAATTCTCCTGCCACTCGATGCTACTTATTGCCTAGCAATGGAATAAAACCACACACATTAGGAAAGGTTACGTTTAACATTTCGGTATATGTTCAACCAGTCAGGAATCATTAACTCGTTTCCTCACGAATACTTGTCTGCTCTGAGCTCTATTTTAAACTTGTCTGCACTAGGATATATATTTAGTTCTATTTTATTTCTGTGGAGTGTAAGAAGCAAGTAAATGTTCATAAAGGAGACATAAATTACCTCATTCGAAAAAGGTGGAGCAATTTTAGCTAAAAGAGGCCTCCTCCTCCTCCTAAGCTGACTCTCCTTATCTAACTCAGAACATCTTAAGCATTCAGCAATTTGCTTGCACTAAGAGAAATTAGGGTTTTTTTTTTTCTACTCAAATTATTGCTCTGCTGTAGAAAATGTGAGCACTGATACAAAAAGGCAGGAACTGCATTATGCTGGAGTAACCCACTTTCAAAGAGATCAGATGTACTCGCTCACAATGCAGTTTGCTGCGCCGGAGCACATGAGGCCTGCGATGCTCTGGTGCTCATGCGCACGCGCTACCGCAAGCGCCCGAGTAACGCCAGGAAACTGCTCAGGCCTTCAAGACAGAGCTCCTTGCTCAACTCGGAGCTGGAGAGTTTAGGACTGACCAATAAATATCAGTCGTGGTAATTTCCACAAGATAATTTCATTCTCCATTGAGTGTGACTGGACCATCTAATCTGGCCTTTAGAATGCGCAGTGCTTTCAAGACCAGGCCAGTCAATGCTCCGACTGATTGCCATCGCCAACGGAAAATCATCTTACATGGGCCAGCGCCTACATCATAAATAAATTCTGAAATTTACATTTGTTGTTATTTTGACAGTGACTGCACTTAAGCATGCTAATTATCATAACAACGTTTTTTTTTTTTCTTCACATAAAAGAAGGCAAAGAGACTGTCAAGATTTGTGGGAAGAGAATACTTTGGAAAGAGCAATAACCATTTGACAGAATGCATGATTTTTTTAAAAAAAACCAACCGGAATAGGGGGCTCCCTTTACATAATTATAAAATCATTGTTGGTATGACTGATTTAATTTGAATAGCATTCCCTGGGGAAATATACTGTGCTATCAACTTGAAATGATTACGATTATTTGGCCTTCAGCAGTAGTGGGATAAAGTCAGCAGCAGAGCTGGATGGCAGCATGCCCACAGCTACACCTAATGAAATGAAGCACATCTGTGGCTCTGACAGGAGGAAATACCAGGGAATGAGCTAATTCCACAGCAACTCATTCTATGCCTGATGCAGTAGAGTCTCCAAGCACCCCCCAGCTATACCCCAAGGTCCTTACCCAGCTTTGACTCAGAATTGAGGGAATTTTGATCACAGACTGAAAACCAAGAGGGGCAGATGTTATGTTTAAAAAAAATATTAATATATAGGAGAGGCTGACTCACTGCCTTGTTCGATTTGGCAGGAGATGCTGAGAGGGGTCTTCTGTGAGCCCGGACTGCAAGAGCATGAGGTGATCCACAGTCATTTCTTCTTACAAACAGAGATGGTCAAATATGAAAACACGATATTTTTATAAGTTAAACGGAGTGGAATTTCATCAAGCTGGCAATAACTGCTTTATTTTAAGCTGCTCTCCTAAGATCAGCAAGCTAATTTCAC
This sequence comes from Chlamydotis macqueenii, assembly GCF_036417535.1. Lineage (NCBI taxonomy): Eukaryota > Metazoa > Chordata > Aves > Otidiformes > Otididae > Chlamydotis > Chlamydotis macqueenii. The sequence goes on from NC_141566.1 coordinate 6,407,590, forward strand.
ACCCTGCAACATTTGTATGGAAAGCCCTAGCACTATCTTGCTCTGACCTAAAAAAGGGGAACAGCCCCAAAGAGCTGGTTCTTGGAGAACTTCTGTCCCAGTGAACAAACCCTCAGTGGCAATTCAGAATATGGGTTTTTAAATTGGACTGACAGGTTGCACAATGTTTCTCTGCTGCTCTTGACTAACAATCCCGCAAGCAGATGAAAAGGCAAAGCTCTGCCTTTGTCAGATTTGCTGGCACTCTACCGTGGGAGATCAAAGCTGGCACTTAGAAGGAAAGGCAGCCAGTACGTAGCCAAATGGTGGCTCGAGACAAAGGTGCAGCCTGCTTGAGGTCATAGATGGAAGAAAAAAGCCTGATAGAAAAAGGAAAAAAGAATCCCTAAACATATGCTGTGCAGGAGGAACACAATTTGCCATCCCCCTCTGTGGAGACTAAGCTAGACTTTGCTTTCACAATTCATCTGGTCTCCAAGAGTAAAAAGCTGCCTGTCCAGAGGCTCTGAACCATCTTTGCCCTTGATTTTGTTAATGGTAGCAAACTGGAGGGCAGCATGACTCCCCTGTTGACTGCTGTCTCTATAAAATGCCAGTTCCTCAGAGGAAAAGGTAATAATGCCAGAAAAAGTAAATGGCTTGTTTTCCATGTAATAGCAGAATAGTGTTCTGACCACAGTAAGCAGTTTTTCCTCCTTCCACACAAGGCAAAAGAGACCTCTGCAAAAATAATCCCTTCTGTTATGGGATAAAAGGTACACATGGTCTAAGAATGACTTCAGCTTTCCTAGGGACTTTATCCCGGGACACGAAATGATGTATTCAACTTGTGCTGGACCTGTGCAGCAGCCAGCTTCCCTGGGCTCTTAGGAAGCATTCAGGCCCAATACATTAGCTGCTTATTGTTCAGCTTTTTCATTTTCAGAAATCTGGTTCCCAGTTCTCCCCTCCTGGAACGAGGTGCCGTTAAGAGACACAATGCAAAACACAAAACATAATTGGGATGGGTAGAGCAATCCGATTAAAATGAGAAGTCTGCCTGGAGCAGGAACAGAAGCCAAGAAATGAAAGAAATTATAAAAAAGGTGAAAATCTAAATAATTTTCAAAAGATCATTTTGATTTTTTTTTTTCTGTAATCCCCTGATTCCAACGGCACCCAAACAAGAAAAGCAGCTTTTGCAGTATTCTTCTCGCTGGAGAGGAGGCAAAACTGATGTAATATTAATAATCACCATTTTTCTGATTTGACAGAGTCCCATAAATGTTTCCGAGAACACACAAAAACACCAGATAAAATATACCGTCTGTCCTCAAGTTCTGCAGAAGCCGGTACCAGCAGGATAAAAACGGAGCACCAGTTCAGGCAACAGTGGGTGTACAGTACTCCTTGGCAAGGAAACTACTGCAGGGAAGACTGACAAAAAAAAAAAGAATGTTTAATGGTAATAAGAAATATGAAGCAGCAAGTACTTCTTTTCCAAGAGAAAGGAATCATGAAGAAAGCTCTGAAGCTAGAAGTTGATGAAGGATTAAGCAGAGAGGATCAGAATTTCTACAGAAAAGTTCTTATCTATAGTTAATATAAGCAGGCATAACATAGCATTAAATCTGTAAAAGTGAAAACTACAGTACAAATGAAGTTCACCAAAGCGTGACATTTTAAACCTCTGGGCCTCAGGCTGCCCATTGCGCGTATGCAGCTTAAGCACTGGCCGCAGGGTTTTGCACGCCCTGTGCAACCTGTATCCCTTTGCAGCATCAAGGACAGGACAAACATTGTTCCCGGAAGGGTACGGAGCGCGCTGGCACAGCGTGACTTAGCTCACTTCAGAAACAATAAGAACATCTGGAAATGTGGGGAAAGAAACCCCAACACTACCCTTTATTTTTCAGAGAAACGTTGCTGATGTATTTGCTTGACCTGTAAAATTGGCATGTCATGACTGCAAGCGTTTGCACCAATTCCAGAGGCTAGAAAGATATAAAATAACAGTTCTCTAACCCCCAATTCTGAACAGGCTGTACCAACCGCACTCCTACGTGCAGGTAATGCAGCTGCCCAGGATAACACCACACTGCATTCGGGTGAATTTCCCTGATCCAATGTTCCTCTTTGCCATATGAATCAAAACTTCAAAGGGTCTTTTCAATATGTATCCTCGTTGCTACAGAGGCATTCTGGAAGATTTTTTTTGTTGAAATGCTAGATTCTTTTGTTAGTATGAAATCAGAAACTTTAATGTACTATCAGACTGATTTAGATATCTTTAGATTGAGTTATTTATCTTGATGCAGCATCATTTCTTCTAGACTTTGTTTTCAAAAATTCCTGTCAGGAATTTTTTTTGGGTTCCTTTTAAAGGAAGTAGTAATGTTGCTATGGAGAAAAAAAAAGTAGGTAACTTTCTTATAAACTGTTTTCAACTAAAAATTTAAGGACATATTTGTAAAGGCTTACACACTTAGGAGGTGAAAGCTTGGCTAAAATATAAAATCCTTTTAAGCAGCTTGGCTTTCATAGCATGCTACAAATTCATGAAGAAAGGAATACAGGAGGATTGTAAAATTTCATGCCTGACACTTGCATGTTATCTTTGGGAATCCAGCCTGAACAGGATTGGCATAAAAGAAAAATATAAGCTCGCGTAGGTCCAGTGTGGTATTACATTTCAAAAATTCTGGAATGAAGCAAACCGAGATCAATAAGACAGGTCTCAGCATTTGACATGTGTCCATCTAAATACAAGTTAATTATTTCAGATGGTGTCTTGTATCTTGCAGGATGCAATTTGGGATTAAAAACAAATTCAATAGTACATACATGCTGATCAGTAACATTCATATGCATGGCGAGATACAGACATAGCAACTTGAAAAGATAATTAAGATTTAGCATCTCTATTTATAGAACAAAAGTGAAGCAGATTCATTGTCTTTAAACGGGAAGGCTGGAGTGAGCACAGGGTGCTATTAGTTGCTAGTGAAAGAAGATACAACTCATTAAAGATGTGTTCTTTTTCAGTATAAAATAATACGCAAGATACAAGAAAAATGAAACGATAAAATGAAAGGACACAAGCTACAACGTAGAAAGTGAAGAACAAAAACTATATTCTAAGCCACTGGGACATGTATTTTCGCTAAAGAAGTAAATGAAAAGGACTGAAGAGATAAAAAAAACCTATAGAGACACAGGACAAAATAATAGGAACTCTGGTAACACAAGTGTTTTCTCTTTAAATGAACTACTTGCAATAAAAATGTGAGCCGCTTTTTCTTTGCAAAACAATATAATAGCGACTATTATTTCACAACTGTTAAATTAAGGAAGTCTGTAACGCTGAGGGAAGCCCACTTTTTGCTGCTGATAATTAAGGATATTTAAATGAACACAGTTATTCCGAGAGAGTAACAGCTATCCTGAAAGAGAGGTATAAAGAAATTTAATTCTCAATTTTCTTAAATCCCTTATTATAATATTAATAATAATAGATAAAGTAAAGTTAAATGATTCAGTGACTCAATTTACCTTTCAAAACATTACAATTGTAGAGCAGAGCTTTGTGGATCTGATATTAGGATTAGCTCTTTGAAATACCCCTGGAGAAAACTTGTAGGCAGTTTTTTGTTTTTGTTGCTGTGGTACCTTTGTATCCAGTTTTCTATAGAACAGTCAGGGAAAGACGTGGAAAAATATTTCAAGATATTTCAGAGGGGATAGATGAGACTGCTTTCTATATTTCTTTTAATTGATTTACAAAGAGCTGCAGAACGCCACTGAAAATTCCCTGGTGCAACTCGTTCACAGCATCTCAACTGCACCGCACTACTTTGAATTCTTTTTTCAGGGAGGAGGCTGCCGTCAGGCTTACATAAAATGTTAAGCACACTCTACTCTGACAACTTACAGTTTCTGTTCAGAGAAGTTTCCTTCTCTGGTTCAAATATGAGTGGTTTTTGCATAACATAGAAATTCCATTTGGATTTGTTGCCTCTTGTTCACAAACTTGATAGGAACATCAGTGATCAGCAAGAATTAGTTAGAATGCTGTTGAGATACTCATGTAGTTTTTTATGTGGAGATGCTAATAAAGATGCTTTTAACACAAATTTTCGATTGGGGAAGGAAAAGTGGGCAGACCAAGCTATCACTGATATTTTAATACTTGCTAACAGAAAAGAGAAGCCTTTAGGTTAGATGTCATTCAGAGAAAACACATTCGATGTGGCCATAAAGTGATGCATCAACAGAAATTTTGTCATTTAGATGCAAAAGGAATTGAAACTCACTGTTAATATTCTTTGCTTTAGCGAGCTGACCTTCTGCATATTGGTGATACAGTTCATACATGGAAAAAAGATGCATGGAAATTGAATCAGTCAACGTTGCTGGAACGAGGAAGGTTTTGCTGACTCCAAACTACAGACAGTGACAAGAAACAGCAATAGGAAATTTGTTCCAGCCTTTCATCTAACCATGAAGCAACTGCATTTAAGAACATTATGATAAGGTGAAAGCAAAATAAGAGGCATCGTATAAAATGTAAATAAAATGGAAAACTAGAGATACAAGGGATAAAAATATGCAAAATGTGACTCTGAAGACCATATTGATAGGACAGCTTGATTTTTCACTTTTTTTTTTGGATAGTTTTCCAGGCTAGCTACCATATGAAGTTGCATCATCATAACACACCACCATAAATGCTGTTTCTTCCTGTACAATGAGATTGCCTTGCAGAATGAATTAAAACAGACCTTTTGTTTCTCATCTTCCAAAAAAAAAAAAAAAAAAAAAAAGCATCAGGAAAAAAATTAAAATGGTTTTATATCATTGCCAGTATGTTTGGATTTTTTTTCCCCATTTTCGAAGGGACTTGCTGAGCTCAGCAATGGCCATTTAAATTACATTTATGTCATTTATATCATAATGGCCAGTAACAGCAGTGTACTTGACCTAAATAATCTGAATGCTGAAACTGATTTTTCCCTGCTTTTCTCTTCTCAGTACCTTCCTTTACCAAGAGAAGCTACAAGGCTAAATACAGTCACGTTGTCCTCTGCCCTTTCATTGAAACAGATCTCCGGTTCAGAAACTTCTGTTTTAGGACCAACGTGCATCTGTGGAAAAATTTCATTGGTGATTTTAGGCTATGCGTATTTAGTTGATAGTGTGATCCAGATTTTCCAAGCCCACACTATGCAGCGACCCTGGCTATCTGTATACTGACTGTGCCCTCACTGACTTAAAATAACTCCTAAAATGCTTCTTCCTCCCCATCTCCAGTTATTCATTTACAATACTTTTTTTTTTGACCATGGTTTCCTGCACCACTGTTTTATTTCATCCACTTTTTAATTCTTAATGTCTTAGACATTTTATTTGTGAAAAAAAGGACAAATTGTAACTTTCAGACAGCTCAGTCTTTTGAAGTGCCGTGACACAGAGTGCAAACACGATTTTAAGACTTCCACAGCTAGCAAATTGGCAGCCAGCTCCTTTTGCAAACACAGAACTTAAGCAAACAAGACTACAAGTAGTCTGTGACTGGAAGGTAAATCGTTTGAGTTCAAGCAATTTGAGGTACTGCTTGGAAGAAGGTTCACAAGCCTTATGTAGCACATAAATACAAATAATAACCACTATTAACAAAAATAGTTATATGTGATGCTTTCCAATCTCAGGTGACTCAAAAAACCCCGTTCATTACGGTGATACATTTTTCTCATCCTAGCCACAGGTGGCTATCTAAATTATCATGCAACAAGATACACTGGAACTGTACGGATGATTCAAGAAGAGGAAGGATAATTAAGTTTTTATGTCGTGGCATCTTTGTTGATATTTAATGTATAACCTGGCTTATTATGTGCTGGGGGTTGTGAAGCAAGAAACTTAAGACATCTATGCAACAATTAAGACAGTGATAGACCAAAAAGTGAGGCTTCCTTCTTAGTGAAAGTAGAAAAGGTAAGCAGTGATGAAGTAGAGGTACGTGAAGATGACTAATGAGGAAATAAATAAGGATGACTCCTTCTTGCATGATTGAGCCCATCCCTTGGAGTGGAGCACCCCATCTGCCATAGCTTGCTACCAGCCACTAGTAATTAGGTGGTCACGGACCCTAAAATATGGATATTTCTATAGGCAAGAGTAACAATAAAACAGTTTTCAGGGAAAATATGCTGATACCTAATATACACTGAATGGAGAATAGGTATTTCACCTAGCTCTCACTGACCCCAAGAACAGGTTTTATTAACTGACACATCAGCAGCCTAGAACTATGATGTGGTAGACTGATAAGGAAGCTGCTGAGCAGACTTGTGAGGAAAAAAAAAAACAACTCAATAAAACGTACAGGTGGATGACAGAAAACTCTAGTAACTACTCCAAGTAAGAGACATGGATTAAGCCCAGATAACAGAGCCCTGAACTGGAGACGCAACGTGGGCACCAGAGTGATGGTCCTCTCCAAATATATTTGGCTCAGAACTGGACTACCCATTCCTGAGTAGATAGACGGTGTCTTTCTTCACTGTATCACTGAATCATAAAGTTGCATAAACAATTCCTACATATGTAAATGGAGGTTGAGAGTAAAAGTTAAATTGAGTTTATTCTAACAATACAAAAGCCTGAGATATAAACATCTGCAAAAAGAAGCCTGAATAATTCACAATGGTCGTCATATCACAAGAAAGGGCGTTACAGAAATGCACACGGTACAGCTGCAGGCAAGCCGAACAGGAACTTCAGGATTTTAGGGAACCAAAAAGGCTAGAGAAACTGAGAAATCAATGCTTCCACTGGCACAGCAGGGATTTACACATTTAACTCCTATTAATGCTAATGGGATTTATGTCCATCATTACCCCATACGTCAAGAGAAGAATTAAAAGCTAGGTCTATCTTGTTTAGAAAAAGAGGGGATTAGCTATATGTTTCTGCCTCCCAGTACAAGACTTACAAGTCTCACAGCTTGGGAAATTATCTGCTGTGCAGCAGCTATAAAGTATGGAGATTACTGCTTCAGAAAGAGTCCATGGGAAATTTCAAATGGCAAATGTCGATTTTGGAGGCCTGGGGTATCTGTGGGAAGAATCCACATTTCCACAGACAACAGGAAGAGGAAATCCTCATTTCTCAGAAGAGTGAGGCAGTAACCAGTAACCCAGTGCAAGTTTGAGAGCTGCAGACCCCGCGCTGTGAGCAGTTCGCTGCACTCGCATGCTCACCTGGCCAGGCAAGCGAGGAGGGTACCTAGCAGACCAGGAGCAAGAACTCAACAGGCTGGTAGGACTCAGCTGCAGGAGTTACACTTCAGCAGATGTTCAAAGCCTAATTAGCTCCACTTTGTGCTGCTACACTAGCACAGAGGGGATTTAAAATTGCTCTGAATTCCCTCGGTGCATAGGAAGTAGACTAGCTCAGGAAAAAGGGTATTTGGGTGATGCAGGAGCACAGTCCTATTAGCAGCCCTAGGCCTACATAGCTTGCCATAGCCTTGAGGAGCACTGCACTAAAAGTGCCTTAAACAACCTTTGCTTCACAGAACAAGAGCACGGTCTGGTCAATGAACCAGTACAGGATTCACCCTGCATGAAGTGTGCACATTGAGGTTCTTTACATTCAGGCAGACGCATGATTAAACACAGCATACCGTTGCTCCTGATACTTCCAATTGCTTACTGAAACAGTGTTTTCTTGCCCTCGAGAAAACGTTGCCTCCTTCATGCAAAACACAATTTAAACAGTATTTGACATTTTTCAGGAAATATTCTTTGCACTTTAAAAAGGTTCAAGTCAGGACATCATTCTACTCTCTAGTAGAAAGAGAAACACGTGCTCTGTTTTCACTAAGATATGGATACTGTAGCTGCCAAAATCTGCACTTTCACCCAAACCTTTGGCCCAGCACCTCACTCTGCTAGGAAATGAAATCAGATGTAGACACCTGCTTCCAGTCCTGACAACAGGAGAGCAAGTGTATGTCAGGTGAGAAGTGTTTTTCTTGACATGTTCTCAAATTGCCTACTGTTTGCATCAACCAACACTACAGTGTTTTTTACCCACCATTTCAGAAAGCATTGTTTACATTCTCATGCTTACTGCTTTGCACAAATATAATTAAACTTAAATTTAAATAAGCAAGCTCCTCTCATCCGTGTTCTTGCAGTGCTTTTATACCTTAGTATACACTAAGGGAATTCATATTAAGAGCTGGAAAAGAGCTATGAATTCACACCTCTATTCACTATACAGGAGCTTCCCCTGCAAGGACCGAGCTGACTCAATGTTGTGTGGTTCCATCCCACATAAATTATCTCCTTGGCTTTACCTGAATCCATCAGATAAAAGGTGAAACACATGCAGGAACAGCCCAATGACACCATTAAAAAAAAAGCTTTCACTGGCATCATCAAAATACTGTTATTTGGGCCAGCTAAGATTCCCAGATAGTTTAGAAAAGAGGGGACCAAAAGGATTGGGTGGCAGGAGCTTTGCCATTTTCGCCAGCCTTGAATAAAAGCCAGAAATGTGAGTCTTGTCTGGAATAGCTCCTATACTGAGCAAAAACCTCCACTCCTTTGAAAACTAGATCAAGGCATATCTTTGAATACTTCATGTAAGGGTAAAAAGATCCAAATATGGAGACCCACTCAAAACCCCACATCCAATCTCCACCCCATGTCTGTACCAAATCACAGAGTCATAGAATGGTTAGGGTTGGAAGGGACCTTCAAAGGTCATCTAGTCCAACCCCCCTGCAAGGAGCAGGGACATCCCTGACTACATCAGGTTGCTCAGAGCCTCATCCAGCCTGGCCTTGAACGTTTCCAGGGATGGGGCCTCCACCACCTCTCCGCGCAACCTGTTCCAGTGTTCTATAACTCGCATCGTAAAAAAATTTTTCCTAATTTCCAATCTAAATCTACCCCCCTCTATTTTAAAACCATTACCCCTTAATCCTATCACAACAGGCCCTACTAAACAGCCTCTCCCCATCTTTCTTGTAGGCCCCCTTGAGGTACTGGAAGACCGCTATCAGGTCTCCCTGGAGCCTCCTCTTCTCCAGGCTGAACAGCCCCAACTCTCTCAGCCTGTCCTCATAAGAGAGGTGCTCCAGCTCTTTTATCATCTTTGTGACCCTCCTCTGGACCTTCTCTAACTGGTCCATGTCCTTCTTGTGTTGGGGGCTCCAGAACTGGACACAGTACTCCAGGTGGAGTCTCACCAGGGCAGAGTAGAGGGGCAGAATCACCTCCCTCGACCTGCTGGCCACGCTCCTCTTGATGCAGCCCAGGATGCAGTTGGCCTTCTGGGCCGCAAGGGCGCATTGCCTGCTCATGTTAAGCTTCTCATCCACCAGCACTCCCAAGTCCTTCTTCTCAGGGCTGCTCTCAATCCATTCCCGCCCAGCCTGTATTTGTGCCTGGGATTGCCATGACACAGGTGCAGGACCTTGCACTTGGCCTGGTTGAACTTCATGAGGTTGGCATGGGCCCACCTCTCCAGCCTGTCAAGGTCCCTCTGGATGGCATCCCTCCCTTCCAGCGTGTTGACGGCACCACACAACTTGGTGTCGTTGGCGAACTTGCTGAGGGTGCACTCTATCCCACTGTCCATGTCGCCAACAAAGATGTTGAACAGGGCCGGGCCCAGCACGGACCCCTGAGGGACGCCACTCGTGACTGGTCTCCACTTGGACATCAAGCCATTGACCACCACTCTCTGAGTGCAGCCATCCAGCCAACTCCTCTCTTCTCTTTACATATCCAGGGACACAGACATTGGAGTCAAGAGGATCATTCAAGATCTGCAAATGCAGAAACTCATAGTCCTGAACTAACATTTTTACACTCGTTCGTAATCTATCTGCAAATATAATATGTGCACTTATTAGTGGGAACAACAGAAAAGCAAAAGAGAACAGATCCTGTTTCCAGCTCCAAATTATTTTATTCCCCTCCAGCTGTCTTTGATATTCACACAGAGCTTCTGCTCTATTTAAATATCCATGCACAAACTGCAAGCCCTTTAAAAGTCCCTTCCAACCCAAACTATTTCATGACTGTATTTTCATGACTTTATAGTTAAGGAATATTAACAACTCCTCTTTGCTGACATTAGTGCGTGATGTATAAAGACGTTGATAATAATTTATTAAAAGGAATTAAGACATGCTTGCAAACTCTGCAAATGTTTGAAACACAAACTTCAATTGAGAACTAAATTTCACAGAGTATATTTTAAACAGCTTGAACTAAGAGTCAAAAGATCACTGAGCAATGAGCAGTTGAGAGTCCAGATCCCAGTTCTCTAGCACCAACCACCTTGCATTAACAAAGTGGCTGCAGGCAAGGAGGAAAAAAAAAAAAAAATCTATTGTGCAATTTTCTGTTATTTTAATGTGCACAGGTCATCTTCAGCTAAATGACTTCACTGAAATCAGTGGAGTTCCTCCAGCTCCAGCCTATTAACATCAGGAATAGTTAGTATGTACTGTTTGACCAGTAGTAGGGCTGGAATGCTGCCCATTCACCTAAATTCTAGAAGCAGAAGCAAGTCTTTTATGCTTTTCTGAATGTCTAGAAATTAAAAACAGTCTATAGTATCCTACAGGACATGAACTTCACAAGATGCAAAAAATAGTAGTTACTGATTTCTCCGCAGGTCTTAACACTCCATGGCTAGAATAATGGTCAAGAACTATAACATAATACAGAATTTCGTAAATTAAGTTTTAAGTACAAATACTTGTAAGACCTGCCCCCCCCACCCCGACACACCTCTCAAAGCAAACATGCTTGTCAGGCTCAGCATGTATAAATTAGTGTAGACCCTCCACTAACTACTGGAGAAGCCCTCAACTTAACACCACTTCAGGCTAAAAGCAAATTCCTTTCTATGGGTACGGTTTTGCTCTCCTCTCCTCCCCCTCCCTCCCCCTTTTTTTTTTTTTCCATTTCAGGGCAAGTATTAGTTTTTTGTGCCCAAATGTGGTTAAAGCCAAAGCAGCGGCATATCCATGTGCTTAAAAATCAAGGAATCAACAGGACTTCTCAGAACGAACAACTCATGACTAAATGAAATTGTGCGTTATGGTTTTGCAGAACTACAAGCCTGGATCTATCAAAAAAAAAAAAAAAGGGGGGGGGTTAGATCTGGAGTAAAGCACAGTTGATCAAGAGTGAGCTAGATGATACTTCTCTCTTCTCAGGAAGTGAAATACTAATTGCCTGCTGTTAATTTCTGTGCCCATGAACTGCATCCTGCACGAGCACAAAGAGACTATTTGAGTAGCAGTAGCCATGGGGAGATGAGTTAGCAGAATGAGCCTCAGCAACCATAAACACATTTCAAGGTTTGAAATTTGAATTAGTATCCCATTACAAACTTGTCTTCTTGCTTCAAAAGACTTAAGATTGCTTAAGATTTCCCCCATCCCAAATCATTCCCCTGAACTCTGGCCTGACTTTCCACTCAGTGAGGGTGGTGGAAAATCAGAAGCAACCTAGATAATATCTCTTGAGCCTTTTGTTTCTCCATTTTCCTGCAGTCCCTGATGAGAAATGTTTCACTTGTTTGCTGTTTCTTTCCTTAAGATCCTGCTATCTGAAAAATTAATTCCATAACTCTTTATTTCACTTTATCAACTGATGGAAAACAGGAACATTCCTCTCCTCTGTCTTTACTTCTTAGACAAATAGCGCTGAGTAGTTGAAAGTATAAGGAATCCTAAGGCTCTCAGGGTCCTTCCAAAATTCAAACCTTGGCTTAGCTATTTTCTTACTAAATTTGGGGTTCATGCTCCAAGATAGTGTCAGCTTTATTTCCAGATTTGATAAATCAACATGATGTACTTGGAAATGTGCAGAAAGGAATTTTACTGTACACGCCACTCTCTTACATATTAGTAAACCAACATTTTATTATAGTAAGTTTATTTTTTTAAAAGCTACATATATTCCACCTGTTTTCAAAACTTAAATTATAAAATTTGGTGGAATTATTTCAAGCTTTTAAATAGCAACTTAATTAGTTTAGTACAGATTTGGAAATCAGAACTTCAATTAATATTCACATTTTCAGGTCCTTAATTTCTGCTAAACTAACTGCATTACTTTAGTTAATAGCTTTTCCTTCCTATGGCATACAGTTTAACATCCCTAAACATTTCTGTATCAATTACTAAATCTAAATTAAATGTTTACTGGAGTTATTTACTTCTCAGCATTCCCAAGCATGGTTATGGTCCATGAGTCACAAGCTAAGTTCTGAAGGTTTCTCATGGTACAATGACTATTAATTACAGGTAAAGATTTGAAAATGAGTGAACAGTTTAAAAAGAGATTGGATACAACTTAATTTTACCTATCAGTATCAGAACAACACTAATGAGGAAACGTGTACTGAAGATAAATTGCACTGACGTTGCCGTCAACTGAAAATGGCTAACATGTGGTAGGAAAATTATTCTAATGAATTTCTCTTTAAAAACCAAGCTTAGATGCACAGAAAACTACAGGAAAAGAGTAGCCCAAACTAGTAACTTCATAGAGTACAACCTCTGTCAGTAGTACGATCAGTTTAATTCAGGAAGTACGTACATACTGGATCCCTTGAAATTATTTCTCCCTTCCTGGGTTTACATGACCATTTAAATCAATTTCCAGCAACCAAGAAGTCTCCCTCCCCGTACAAGAAGGTGAAGTGTTACAATGAGCTTCCACACAGTATCAAGCAAGGGGAAGGCAGCTGAGTTTTTAGTTCCGTTATTACACATAATATTTTACAGAGATGCATATGGATCACAACAACATATGGTAAAGAACAAATACTTTTTACCTCACATGGACAAGTTGCATATAAATCACACCAATATGTTAAAGTAATTTGTGTTCATTTTTACCGTATTTGGTATCAATTTTTACCAGTAGAACCATTTTTACTACTAGTTTGGACCTCGCCCTGCTAAGTGCTAATGCCTTCTGCAGTTTGTGGACTATAGGAATCTCACATTCCCCACCAGACTTTTGTAAAGGAATCATAGTTTGAAGACAACAGCATTTATTGTTTCATTTTTAACATCTCTTCCTGTGCATCATGCCCTACTTGAGGTGACAATTGCTGAGCTGATTGACATGAGCCACCAATACCAATGGGGTGCAATACAGTGGACATGTCAGCAGAAAAATGACATTTTGCAAAGCTATAATTTTGAAGGCTAACCTCCAATTTCAGAAAAACATCTTCCAATAACAAGCCATTACTACAAGTTATACTGTTTATGAGCTGAAATTGCGACATTAAAGACTTGTCTATGACTGATAGCAATGTTCAGATTCATCCTAACAGCACATACAACTCATTTCCTGTGCCTCCATGCTCTAAATTGCTGAAATATCTTAATACTTCAATATCAGCCCATGTGAATTTTCAATGTTTTAAACATTGCAATATTGGTTTTCCAGGTTAAATATGGGACAAATGTGCTGAAACATTTCTCAGCCTGTGCCATTTCAGCACAGCACCAAGGCAGTATCATTGCTGTCAGGTTCAGTGTAGTTTAACTTGGGCAGAACAGACAAGATATTTCTAGAGGTTGCTTAGCAAGTGCTACATGTATGCTGCTGGTTGCAACTGCAGAAATTCCAACCAGCGCGCACTTCGCGAATTTAACACAGTGCTTCATCCGACAAACTGCGTGGTGCTTGGCACTACGGCAAGGGGCTCTCTGCAGAAACCAGATTCACACAAGGAAATTCAGGAAGGACAGACAACTTGGTCCAGAGTCGGAGCACTAACGGTAAGACTAGAGCAAGAAGTAGCTAGTGTGAAATGGGCAAACTACAGTCCCACTGGGTATCTAGACCTAAAAGTTTACTTCAAACATCTCTTTGCCACTGTCCTCATTAGAAGTCCTTTATACTGGCCGCAGAAACAGCCAGGTAAAGGCCTTACTAGAATTTTCTAAAGATCTCCTCCAGATTTACAATGCTGTTAAAGAAAACGGTATTCTCCTTGGAGCTTTACTGTATTGGGTTAATTGTACAGCTTAAGTTGAAGAGACTGTAGGAGGACGTTTGAGAGAGACAAAATTGAAAGGAAAATGAGATAGACTCCTTTACATTTTGGAGAAAGCCTGGATGAAAGCTTTAGGAAAGAGCTGAAAGGGAAGGCATTTCCTGCAATTCGACACAGAGGCCACTGCCTGAAGAATGCAGATTGGCAGGCGTATGTTAAAGACAACAGGAAAAGTTATTCTTCAAAAGGAATGGAGTGCTGAGTGGTGGAAGGTGATGAGCTACATTTACAGATGATGGTTTAGTTTTCTAAGCTTCCTCATTTTTTCAGATCAGGCTCTGAATACCTGGTCTCAGAAACGAATGTGTGCCTTCCTGTAACATTTCCAAAACCAAAATGGAGAATGAAAGGAATCCTAACAGTGTCTAAAAACAAAACTCTTGAAGCTATTCTAGTGCTAAGAAACATGTAAATACAGACAATTAGAAGGATACTGCTATGGAAACAACCAGAGACCGTTACAGATGTATCTATAGTTATTCATATAGGTCTCCTGATTGTAAAAAACAACATTGTTTAATTTTCTTTTAAGATTCACTCTAAAGTGATACAACTTTAGAATCACAGAATAGTTAGGGTTGGAAGGGACCTTTAAATGTCATCTAGTCCAATCCCCCTGCAAGGAGCAGGGATGTCTTTGATTAAAAGGTTTCTATGGACACCAACAGTAAATCAGTGTCTCTTTCAACTGAAAACAATTAAGGACTTGATTGAAAATGGTATATTTTTCTATGTGGCCACCAATGCCTAAATCCTATCAAGATTTTCTAAAAGTTTTCTGCTACTACACACTTAAAATGTGAATAAGGCACTGTGGCTTATGAAACATACTACAGAAGTTTCAAAAATATGAAGCAAACGCTAAGATCATATGGTGCAAGCTTTGACACTATGAAAGAACTTTCAGAAAACCTGGTGGCTTTAATCTTAGACACTGCTCTTTTCTCATATCAATAACAAATGAGGATGAATATTAGCTTGGAACTGGATATTTGTTTTTTGGAAAAGAAGATTGGTGATCCGCACTGAACTCATGTTGAATTGAGCTAAAAAAAAAAACAACCCAGAGAAATCTCTCTGGTTTAGACTGGTGACAAGATGCAATAAAGAAGGTGTTCTTTAAAATTAGATATATTCCAAATCTGCCAGGTTCTGCAAATGTCCTGTGTGCTCCATCTACACTCCTAAGGTGTTTAATCTGTACCCTTGATGCCTGACCAGATACTGCTGCTAGGTAGAACTACCAGCAATTCCCATTTTAGTAAAGCACAGAATGTACGCCTCCTTTTGCCATCCCAAAGTATACATGAGATGCAGAGATTTATACAGTTATCAAAACTTAAAGAAAACCATGACAAACTGTTCCTGTTTTGATAAAGTACATTAGGTCATTAGGTACCTAAAATCAGATGGAGAACAACAGGGATAAGAGGAAAGAACAAGCTGCTGAAATGCTAAGCTTAGCTGACTCAGACAGGTTCCCTGGTAACAAAGGCAGTTACATTTATAAATACACTGCAGCCTCCACAATATGGATTATTTCCCATTGTTTTTAAAAAATGGCTGCTTTAAAAATAAAGATAAAAAAAAAAAAATAAACTTTTGCCAAGATATACTAAGAATTATTTTTTGCCCCCTTTGCTCACACTGAATTATCCCAGGACTACTGACTCTGAGAAATGAATTGCTCACTCTGAGTATAAAGGGAGCAAAATCTCCCTTAGAAATTAGATGTTACCATTAAAATGAAGATATCCAGCTTCCACTCTCACCTTTAGGTTCCCTTTAAACAAAGTATTTCTAATAAAAATATTCTGCTTATTTAGTGCAGTATGTAAAAAGGCAATAAAGTCCAGGACTGTAGGTGTTTTTACATAATTTTAATTTATAATATAATAAAAATATACAATTCATAAAGTACTACTAAAAATGAACTTTCTTCCTCTCTGCCTTAAGGTAAGTATTAAGAACCCTATTCATATTTGGATAACTCTGCATTTATTTTAACTTTGTTTTAAAATAGCTATCGGCCTAAACCATATAAAAATATTATTTGTACAAAACTCAATCTATTTTTGATACCACTATTCTTCCATATCTGAGTCATATCAGTCACGATAGCTGTCTGGATAAAGCTGTAACTCACTCTGAAGACCTCAAACGCACATAAACGTTATCACTTGGTGGCTTAGATCTGTACGCAGGCACCCCAGCTAATAACAGATCTGCGTCTCAGAGACTTTCAGAAGTCACAATCCAAGTATTAGTTATTTACCAAAGTCATGACAGAAATTAAGTGAGCTCTTTTTAATGTTTAATTAAAAGATAGGTCTAGGATTCAGAATTCCAATACGGATTACCAAGTCTGGTGTTAAAACTAAACACCAAAAGAAATATCCAAACCCAGAAGAACCCTGTACGTCAATTTTTTCCTCCAGCTCCTGTCTCTTTCTGAAATTACGAAATTGGCAACAAAACACAAGAATCACCAAGCCAGCTTCAGGCAACTTCGTTCCCACCTACACAACCCTTTCCTACAGAAAAGAGATGCATCTGCTCAGCACTTTCCCTCTCCACCTCTCCCCTCCCTTTCCCCACTGTGTTTCTCCCTGCTCTCTTCAACTCACTGAGCAAAGCAGCTCTGGGCCCTGCCCCAAGAGCTCTCACTGATTGCTCAACGCTGCAGATCTGGCTTTTTCGAGTCCCGGCAACTCAATTCTATTCCTTCTCGCAGCTCAAGTCCAACACCTGCCCATTCCCCAGCTCACCAGTCTGCACCATAAACACCTATTTTGGCTTTATCCTTGCATGTATTTATCCTGATGCTCCATGAACTCTGCAGCCTTTACTTCTTTCCTCTGCTAGCCACGGTAGAAGCTGCTGAGCTCCTTCCACTGCCTTATCCCACTTCTCTTCCAGTCAGACTGGCATCAGCCTGCCTCTTCCACAAACATTTTACTACCAAGGTCTCTGCTCTGGAAAGGTGGGTGCTTTCTGCTTCCCTTAGTATCTCTGCCCGGATGTCCTCCTTGCAGAGTACAACGATTGCGACAGCGGGGACTGGACAGCAAGCTGGAACTGAATGAGCCAAGGAGGCACTGCAGGGTCATATTATCACTGTGCAATCATACCTTGATTATTGTTGTTCTTACATACACTATAAAATAAGAAGTGGTCTAAGCAACATGTAGAACACTCCAAATTGCAAACAGGTAACTCCCAGACACCCAAAGGGGTTGAGTTCCATGGAGCTCCCAGAGCTGCACCCAGCGGGGTCTGTAGCCTCACATGTGCAAGGCCATTCATCACGGGGAAGCAGCATGCCTGCACGGTGCAGGCAGCTGGGAGTGAGAGACACTGGCTTGAAGGCAGGGTTGCTGATTCGGAGGAGCGCAGAGAGGAAGGTTAAGAGCGCCTGCAGGAGCTGCTGCCCTGTTGAGCAGCCTGAAGGCAAGCAGCAAGCCCGCTCCTGAGAAGAAAGACAACAGGAAGCTAGAGATGTTCATACATCGGCTTCAGGAGCAATACACAGCAAGACTCCTCTAGAACAGTTCCAGTTTTAAGGTAGAAATGTATCAGCGTGGTGAGGGGGATGCCAGTGGCTTGGCCCATTCCATCAGGAGACCTGGCTGCAAGGACAAAGCTCGTGGCGACGGGCGGAAACTCCGCAAATCAGTGGTTCAGCTCATAGGGTCATAAGGGAAACTAAAGCACATCAATAGCATCTGCTGTCACTGCCAAGCCAGGTTTTGCATGGCCTACACTCATTCAACTTTTCTTTTCCTCCTCCAAACACTGAACAGCTGCGGAGCAGCAGCCAAGTTTTGCATTCTGATGTTTTTGCACTTTATAACTTGGTGCTTTATTCAAGATTTCTTCATCTTCCTGTTTTGTGTATGAGTGCCACGGTTTTTTTTTTTAATCCACTTTACGTACTAATGATGAAAGCTGAAAGAACAGAAAAACTTAAAGATCTTCCATTGGATTGCTAGCTTTCCCTCCTTTCAGAAATATTCTAGCAAAAATGCTCTCTCTGTCTGGAAATGAAATGCTGAGCTTTGAGGTGCAGGTTGTGAGCGCTCAGTACAGCCCTGCCACAGCCTGTCTCTGCTGCGGGTAAGGGAGCGCACAAGAAGAAAATTTTGCAGAGTTCTGAATGACTTTCATTTAACATGTCTAATCCAACAATTGCAAATGAATGGCAGTCAGTCAAAATTCAAAATGCCCCTGCCCATCCAATTCAACATTTCTAAACTGGAAATTCGCAACCTAAAGCCCAGTGCTTGCACACCAGGCACAACCCAGAGAGTGGACAGCGGAGGGCAAGTCCTATCCACATTTTCAGAGACCAGTGCAAACTGGTAAAATAGCTTCGCCGATTCCCAACAACCCAGACTCACGGTGCGGCTACCGTGGGAGGGGATGTGAGCCAGACTCTTACTCATTCCTATTTGCAAGCATGAGTGCATGCGAGTCCAAAACTGCTTCACAGTGAGCTATTTAGAAGAACGAGAGGTATGTTTAAGAAAAATGACATTTGAGAAAGTCACAATCTGTTTGCCAGTTTTCCCTCTTCCTCTGTCTATCAATTATCAGCAAATGTCTTATTCACCACCCATTCTTTGCCTTCTTTTTCTTCTCTGTGAGCTTTTCTTTTCCTTTCAGTCTTTAAAGCATTTAAAAAGAGTCATTGATTTTTCTATATAATATATTAATCTTTACGTTCTTTTAATATTCACATCACTGTCAAAAGCAGAAGCTCCTTTGCTGAAGGCAGTGGTACTGCCAGAAAATCTTTAAATTTAGCTCAGTATATGTACATATATTTTCCCTACTTCCCACACACACAAAAGCCGCACATTCCAGTTGGAACTTCCTTTAAATTCTTTAATTACACAGGTTATTTAGACCGGCTCTTTCCTTCCCGATGACTTTTTAACTAAATTAAATGCCTGCCTCTTGCTGTCCTTTCTACATTAGCAGGCCCATTATTGATTTTTATTATCTTTCCAAGGGGAAGTTTTTGCAGTTGGTTGCGATTTACTCTCTAAGCAGTTCACTTATGCTGAGGATTCACGCTGCCGCTGAGGCTGCTTAAGATGGTTCCCTCATAGCTCAGTCATGCCCAGCGCTGAGCCAGGTATTAGCGCAAACATTACGCTGCTTCGCAATGGGAAATGAAGGCGAATACATAAACTCTTCTGTAGCATAAAGAGCACAAAGATGCTGCTCGTTTATGAAGCACTCTTGTGCCAAAATAGCTCCTCATGAAAGTTTATCATTTACCAGCTAGCTCCCTAAAGAGGTTCCTGTTTGCTCTCCAGTCTGCGGTGATGTTTGCAGAAGCAAAACACGTTGCTTCTTTCTCTTTACCTGCAATCAATGTAGGGAAAAAGCAGGTAAAAGAGAAGAGAGAGAATGAGGGAAACAAAAGCAGTGAACGCTTTGGATAATGTTTGGCCTTTGGATAGCCCCAGAGATGGTAATGAAGGGGCTGAGCAAAGATGGTTCAAGTCCAGAAGCGTCAGGACAGTTGGGCACCGATGCATTGGCTAGAATTACCTGCAAACAAGGAAAGGGTCACCTCTTCACAGCTACAGCCCGGGTTTTCTTTTTCTTTGTTGGGTACATCTGAGCAGCAGAGCTCTGCGCAGCAAGTTGCTTCAGTGATAGCTACTGTTTATGATATGTGCCTACCCGAATGCTTCAGAGACCTGATTTCTCATTGATTATGCCACTTTCTACTCCTAACAGCAGCATCAGAGCAGAGGAATCAGAGACTAAAACAAGAACAAAAAAAGCCTGAAGTGGCAACACTGATGTGTTTTACCCTTACATTGCAACGGTATGTGTTTTGTTTTTTTTTTCCTTTCTCAGCTACAGTTCTGAATTCCCAAAGCACTGCATAAATGGTCAAAACCAGACGAAAATGAAAACGTAAATTGATGATTCAGAGACAAAGCTGGAGAGGAGCACATTTCCAGCAATATATGGTTTACAGTGGATTGAGAAAACAACTACAATTAAAATAAATACAAGCCTATTAAAAAATAGAGAATGCAAGACAGTATAGGAGATTAGAAATATAATGACTAAGAATATACAGAATATTACAGTAATTAGGACCTCTAAATTTGTCCCAGGTATCTATACAATTGGATAAAAGCACATCTTACTGAAGAATTGAAAAAATTTGCAATTTAGGCCTTCACAACCTATGGGATTTATATAATGTGACGCAAACTTCTCCCTCTAAATTGTTCAGCATCCCCAAAGGATGCTGAGAAATCTATTTGCTGCTCTGTAAGACTGGAACCTCATTTTAATTGGAGTTACGAGTACCATCGTGACAGTCACACAAATAACTGCAGTTGAATATGAAGATATTTGGTACAGTTACAAACTAACCAGGTAGGTAACATCTGCAGAGAGTCCAATGGCATTTGCCAAAACCCAGCTACAACGTTCACAGTGGCAGCACGCTTCCAGTCGAACAGCTCTCAGCCTTCTGCTAGAAATGGGTGATGTTTTGCAGCCCTATCAATGGAAGTTCTGAACGAGCGCTGCCCAAGAGATAGGCAAATCACGTTGATCACAACATAAACAGGGAATGTAATTTTGCTTTTTCTGGAAAATATACAGGACATCAATAAAGTCGCCTTCTCAAACATATGGCCTGTGAGTTGCTATTCTAAATCTCAAGGAGCTAAAAAAACCCCAAACAAACATTTTTTCTCCTTCCTGCAGAATTTCTAGAGTGAAAACAAATTTCAAAGTAATTTCCTTTACCGTTCCCTGAGTTACACAGATCATTGTCCCTCGTCTCACAGTAAGACTTTTTACTTCACTGGCAACTGTACCTTCAGCTCCACGGTGCACGGACTGCGCAGCGCACTGCACCTGTAGCACAGAATAAAAACCTTTGCCTGAGCCCATCCATTACAGAACAACCACTCTGGAAACTGTAAAATTAATAGTTTTGTAGCATCACCAAAACATATCAGATTAATGAAAGAAACATTGCAGTCCACCACCTTTCTCTCCTTAATCCCTTCTGTTCCATTATTAGTGTTTCTTTGCATCATTTAGATGTTCTCCCTGGCTTTTATTGGCATATTGGACCATTGTCCTCTTTTCCTAGAAACTGAAACTTAGAGTACATCTAACTCAGCAGAGTTTTGCCAAGTACAACAGATGGTAATTCATATATTTAAGTAATGTAATGTCAAAAGGTCAAAGACATCACTCTTCTCACACCAATCTTCATGTTAAAGTAAATCTGATCTGACTGGGGGACTGGGAGACATCTCTGGGTGATTTCATGGCAGATCTTCCTTAATTCTCTCCCCAGCCACCCCACACCTCTCTGAAGCATACTTTGTGACCCTATTCAGAGCAGCACATTTTTCCCTGAACCTCCACAAACCCCGTGCAACGTTCAGGCCAGAGGGACAAGACCAAAAGGAAGATGCAGGTTTGAAGCATGGCCTTCAAAATGTGGAGGATATGTTTTAATTCCTTTCACTTGGAATTTGAAATTAATGAGAACAAACTCATCTTGAAATTTTGAATCAGAAGAGAAGGTCACACTCCACAGGTGGGTTTTCCTCTTCTATGAGAAGAATTTGCAGCGTTGCACAAAAAGATGGTTTGCCATCTAGCCCTTACTATTTTACAGACCCTGATTCACAACACTCTGTTAGTAACCTTTATTAAAGTTGCATCAGTCATTTCCCTTCAAAAAAGATGATGTATGCAGGTTTTCATGCTACACCAAACACTGGAAGAACAAGATAGAAAAACATATTTGAATTTACATAAAGATTGCAAGCTGTTGTTCCAAAGTAATTCTGAAGTGGTGTGACCCGTGTGTAGGCATTTGATCTGATCGCGTTTCTGCATATTGAGTATAACATGTACAAAATCTGTAATTGGAGTCTGTTTTCAGAAAAAGAGATAAATGGCTTCTTTCTGTTAAAAGAGAAAATTATGTATTTCTGGACAGGGTCTTACAGGCCATTTTTTTCATGTAAATTGAGTCTTATTTTATCCAACAGATATCTAGAATTGATAACAATTTCAAAAAGAAATGCTAAAATACCTTTTCTATTTTAAAAAGGTTACACTTTGATAAATATATCTTTTTTTTTTTTTTTTCCCCCTGCAGCATAAACGCTGTATTTTACTTCTTACTTAAGGGGCATTTATATGTTGGGATTGATTTGTTATTGCATACCTGCCTGCATCAATTTGCCACTTCTGGACAAACATCCCTATTTCTGAGGAGTTATGGCTAGGTTTAGTTTTTCTTAGCACTAGCTCATACTTTTGCTAGTCTATATACTTAAAAGACATTACCACATTTCAGATGGGAACATCATAAGAAAAAGCTCTCCATACAACATGGAACGGCCCAATCAATCAACTTCCAGGGTTCTCTGATCTCCACAAGCACTGAAATTCCAGAGGAAAAATAAAGAAAAATTGATGGATTTTGTTTAGGTTAAGTTTTAAATTTTAGTGTCAATTTTCTCTGGCTGGACAGATCAATTTTTCTTATGAAATGTGCGTGTCATCTCAGTCCACTTTATTCTAGAGTGTGTCGTTCACAACAAACAGCCCATTCAGAGCATTTCATCATTTCTTCTACTCTCAAAGCAAGTTGAAAATTTCCCAAATTTGTTGCTTTTTCATGAAAACTACAGATGAATGAGAATCTGAAAGCAAACTTCATCTTCCCACTCCAAAAGTTCAGGTCACAAGTGCCATACTTGTCCAAACTCGAAAATGAACAAACCCCAAAACACAAGATAAATAGCCACAGCAATGCAATAACATACAAAAGTAGGGAATAGCAAGAGTCCAATGTGCTAACCCTCTCCTCTGGCAGTTCCTAGCAAGAAGGAAGTTGCCAGAAGGTCCCAAATCTGTGACCCTTCCACCACTCCTAAAAAACCAAAACAAAACAAAACAGAGAGAAGAGACTTGAATAAGACGATGTCCAGGTGAGATTGCTGTATATGAAAGTCTACAACATCCAAAACATAAGCTAACTCTCTGAAATGAGAAAACTCCAGCAAGTACTGAGACATTCAAAGTCTAACTGTATTTCAAAACCCCAGGCAAATCACATGTGAGCGCAAACATGTTCTATGCAGAGAAGCAATACGTCAGAGCTGATGCTACACCACATTAGCACACTTTCTGGAAATGGCAAATGGTTGCAGATGTTGGCGAAGGTGGAGTCTAGCTACAAATTGTTCCCAACCTTGACACTTCTACACCCCTGTTGCTGAAAGCAACCCATACAAGTGCTCAGGACCCCACTGGTACCCATCAGGTAGAAGTGAGGGATGGGAATTTAACAGTGCCAAACTACAGCTTCTTGCTCTGGAGGTAACGGACTCGTGCAGACCATCAGCCTCGGTGGTCTCTGCTCTTCTCAACACCAACCCTAGCCCTGAGCAAAAAGGGTTTGTTTGCTCAGCAAACCCAAAAGGCCAACCCAATGTATTATCATGCCAAGCGATGCTGGCCTCTGGCATCCTTTTCTGAAACCTGCAGACATTTACAGGCAGCCAAACTCTGCAGCTCCTCCTTTTCCTAACCATCACCTGGCTTGAAGTAACCCGAACCCTTCAGGGTGCAACTGCACATACAGAAGCAGAAAGAAACCAGAAGCTAAGGAAAATACAGACTCCTGAAGGCAGTCAGCCTTTCCAGCTTTTACTGTACTACCCCCTGTGCCTAATCCTGAGTCTACAGACTCTTGCTTATGTAAGTATGCTACCATCTTCGGAAAACTCTTACCTTCTAAAAAAAAAAAAAAAAAAAAAAAAATAAAATGTCTGAGTACGTGATCCAAGGGCTATTAACAACTACAAGAGAACAGGGACCTGGCTCGCAGATCTCTGATGTTGCTCCACCAGGGACGACGGCTTTGTTCCTGTAAATCACAGCACCCACACAGCACCTGCCCGCCTGCTCTTTTACACCAGCCCAGGCAGCGAATTCTAGAAAAGAGCCACTGTTTGTTCCTTCTAATCCCTACAAGCAGCCTCTTCATTTCTTTGTCTGCCCTTTGAAATCGATGTGGTAAGAACAGCACCGACTTGGAAATACAGGGATTTTACTGCCTTTATTTTTTCCAAGAGTAAAAAATTCTCACTCTAAAGGATGCAGTGAGCCAGCTGCTCCCTATTGCACATTCATGTCGTGGCCTATCTGTCAAATGGCTTGTTCTCACACCTCCTGGAGTCACAATATTGAATAACACGATGCATAAAAGCAAACAGACGAGTGAGAGGTAATCAGTGAGAGTTTAAAAAGTAGAACCATAGACAGAATAGTATATATGTATGTGTCTGTGTGTAGGTTTTAATACTATATACATATAAATTCATACACACACAAAATGGATAAATAACAGAATATATCTCACATTTCAATGGATCTACTGACAAAATTTTACATTTGCCCTTAAATATTTCCCTTTTTCGACATATTTATTTTAAAAGCCAAAGTATACACGTTAACAAAGGAAGCTGCTGAAAACCAGCAGTTCCTCTCATCCATTCTGGTCCACAAGGTAATATCTTGGCAAAAAAAAAAAAAAAAAAAAATTCCTAGATTTTTCCTGTCAGAGCACTCATGTAAAATATCCCAATCTTGTGATCTGTCTCTTGTACATAAGTCTGAGGGAACTTCTTGCTGAAATAGGTTGAGCTAGAAGGCAAGTCAGGCTTTAGCTCATCAGGCTCAGTGGACAAACAGCGTGCCACTCCCATCTGTGTGATTAGCTGCAGAAGAATACCCTCAAAACAGAGTGAGTCTAAGCTGGGTTGTTTTCAGAGCCTGGGGGATGGTGGTGGAAGTACAAAAAAATTATTGCACCTAATGCATGATTTACAGACAACAGAATTGTAACAAATCTAAGCTACTCAAACGATCAAAGCAATTGCACAGAGGCACATCTTCAATAAAGAAATATTAAGAGTTACAGACAAAGCAATCTTTTTTTCTGCTTCTCAATTAAGCTGGTATTTGAATATTGGTCTTTATTACATTTTGTTTCCATTATTTCTGAGAGTTAAAAAGGTCTTTGTTGGCAATGCGACTGTGATCTATGAACCTCAGCTACTATTCACATTTGGTATCCTGTATCTGCCATTCTAACTAATGGGAAAAGCATGAAAATCAATAAATCTCAACTAAGAACCAAGACTATCTAAATTGACCTACGACATACAGCAAAATACATATTTCTCATCATTTTCTAAAACGGATTTTGCATTTTTCAGCTCCATACTAGTTTGTGAATTGAAAAGTATCTAAAATTTAACTATTACATTTGTGGGGAAAGGTAGAATGAATGAACTATGTCCACTTGACAACATTTTCATATCAGAGATAAATGCACATGTTCCAGCAGAGCTAAGCAAGAGTGCTATCAGCAACTTAATTCTGGTTGTTTCACACGCCTTAAACAATTCAGACCTCTAGAATCTCACATTTCATAGCCAAAACCTAAGAGTCATCACACAAGGCCAGTAGACCCTTTTGAACTTACAGGCTGCTAGCTATACATTGCCGATTTATATTATAAATGATAAATTTTTTTTCCAGTTGTGCAACAGGACAGACATCTTTCTAGCATAATAACCTACTAATAATTAATACAATTGCTTTCTGCATATCGCTCCTCCCATGGCTAAAATTAGTCAAGAATATTCCACAAACTTCATACCCGTTTCTATTGCTTCATCTGGAGACGATGCCACATGACCTCCACTGAATGTTTCTGAGAGCTTAATAGAGAAGAAATATTAGGCGCTCATCAGTTTTGCTTTTTTTTTTTTTTTTTTTTTTTTGGTGTGTGGTTTCCTTGAACTCTAGGTTGAAGATTTTGGCAACAATTTGCAAGCCCAATGTGACAGCTACGTGCAAGTTGACCCAGATTCATGAAGTTACATTTGTGCATAACTGATTACAAAGCTAGGAGGTCTACATCCAGAAAATCTCTTCCCAGGAAGAATTTTTTTTTTTTTTTTTTTTTTTTTAAATCTTCTAGAAAAATGTGTTGGAAAAAGTATAGCAGGGGAAAAGTAAGAAATCTTTCCTTTCATCCATTTCTTAGAGAAAAATTTTCAGTTGTTCACTAGTTTTACAGAGACAACAAGAAGCCAGAAGAGGAGTAAAGCTGCCCAGAAATCAAATCATGCTGTACACACATAGAAAGAAGACAATGTCCCAGGTTCTACATTTCAGCACAAAAGAACAAATGAAAACACTTGCCAACAATTTGTATGCCAAAAATTAGAAGCCATAATTATAGGATTGTAAAGTCATGCATATTATCTGTTAGAGGGCAGAAGAAAAAGGTAAATCTTCAGCTTGCCTAATATATTAGTTCTTCAAAAATTGGACCTATTTAAAGAATACAATTGTTCTGTTTTACTGCAGAAAAGCAGCCAAGTGCCTATAATTACAACTAAAGAAAAATTTTGTACCCCATTTCAAAGCCAAAGCTACACGAAGAGCAGTAAAACACTGAAAGAAAGCTTCCCTGTGAGTTCTTTCAAGGGCATGGGGTAAAGATTGGCATTTATCTGAAGTTACTTGCACAGAGAAACGAGTTCTTTCATCTGAATATTACAGGTCAAATTCTTAGTAATAAACATGCACCTGACACACTGTGCATCCCGTAATCTTCCTTCCTGCCCAGACTCCAGCCCTCATTTCACATTTCTGTCAATTCACACAGACTGGAAGAAAATGGAAATCTTTTCCTTCATTCTTAAAAAGCTTCTTATTCTATATTTCAGCCAAAATCCTTTCTGCTGTAGGTACCTCTTAAATAAACGTTGCTCCTCCAGACTTTACCTCACATCTCTGCCTCCTCCAGTTGAGACAACCCCATGCTGGAACTAAATTAAGAACTTGAAAAACGCAAATGAACTAGACAGAAAATGATTTATTGCAGCACCAAGAATTTAAACTAATAGAACAATGCAGCACTTTTTGATCAATCTACAATGCCCCACAGGCAGTTTCATTTAAATCAGTGTTATCTAAAATAAGATGAAGGAAAAAGAAATTCAAAAGTACATTCTAGAAATATTTCAAATTGGCTTTGTAGAGGCACAAGGGTACTCGCTTTCTGCCGCATTAATGCTGATGGGCCGATACCGTATCTGTAGAAGCCACGCAATTAGAGCACTACGGGATAGCGCAGGACTCATTGAACTGTAGCACAGTCAGAAAAACAATGTAAAACAGTCTTAGATGAGAGAAGTTTAAATATTCAAGATACTTGTATTCAGAATGATTGTTGACACTTGTAATCAAGATTTCTAAAGACTTAACTTTAGTAATTAGATGCTGTAAATCGAAAAAAATTGAATACATGCTGCCACATTATTAAACTCTCCCCCTAAAATAGGCAGAAAATTTTTTATCAGATACAATGAAACACGATCTTTGGTGATACTCGCAACCTGCTCAAACCTGGGCGCTCCGCGTATCTCATTCAAAATACAGTCAGCTAAAAAAACCCATCCGAACCAACATCAGTCAGTCTAGGACAGACTTGCCTCTGCACCAACACAAAGCAAAAGTTTGGGGGCTTTGAGGACAATATTCAGTAGTTTTGCAACAACAGAATTCTTACCAAAGTATTTGGGTTCTCTGCTATGGATGGCCTCTTTCCCCTAGGGGCATTATTTATTAGGAAAAAAAATTAGCATTTCTACTGCAGCTTTACTCCATTGCTCACTCCACAGTTATTCTACATGCAGGTTCAAGGTCAGTCCTTGTTTTAAATATGAAAAGACTCTTCATTCCTAAAAGAGCAGACCCCCAGCAGTTACCTTGTCTTATCTACTGCTTCACCAAAATAAAAATCTCCCCCACAGATATACTGCCTCAAGAGAAGGAACTCACAGTGACTCTCAGAGAAATGAAATGTGAAAAATCAAGCACTTATTTCTGGGTGCACCACAGCTCTAAACAGACCTAGTTTGGCCCAGGGCAAACACATATCTCACCTCCTGCAGTTGTCTAGATTTGGGATCATCTCCCTACCTTGCTGCACCAGCTCCCCCTTAGCAGCACGGCCAGAGCCGAGCTGACTTCCCTGGCATCTTCCTGGAGGCTCAAGAGCCCACAGAAAGCAGCTGTTAGCCAGCCTGCATCGAGCTGCAGGGCAAATACACTTGTGACCACTTCCCTGTCCTCCGAGAAATAAAAGCCCAGTCATAGTCATGCCTTCGGGATGTACTGGGGACAGTATCACTGTGTTGCCCCCAGCTTTGCTACAGACTTATTTAAGCTTCTGTACCAGAGCTGAGCCTTGTGCTAAGACATCAGAAGGCTCCTCTCCAGCTTGTTTCACTACTGGACCATCAGCAAACGTTGACATTTCCATTAGTGAAGAGAGAGGGGGGCTTCCAAGAGCCACAAACAATGCATCAGGTGCCCTGCGTAAGCCAGGGCAGAAGAGAGGCTGGGAAGTTCTTGGTTTCCAATGAAGCTGTCATCAGGCTTAGCAAACCCACGTACAGTATCATCCCCCAAAAGGCTTTTTTAAATAGAGATACACAGCCAAGGCATCATAGCTAGGTCTGTTCTGTGAGAAAAGGATGAATTACAAGAACACCACAAACTTCCGACTGAAGATGGTGTTCCAATTTTTTTCACTTGCAAAATAAATCTCTCTTTTTCAAAACGCATGTGTAATGTGAAAGCGGAGACTTGCGTTCTCATTTGCGCCAAACAAAATATTAACTTTCCAAAACAACCAAGCTCCAAACTTTTTAAAAATATAAACGTGTATACTCTATTCAGCAATACAACCTGCTTCTTCTGGAAGAAGACTTTTTAAGACTCTACTTCTTTGCCAGATGGCTTAATTTTGTTCAAAAATAGCCAGAAATCAAAATACATTTGGTCAGTAACTGTGATATCTTATTAATACTGAAAGATTAAGAAACTAGAAAAAGAGACATTTGACAAATGACAAACCATATTTATACAGACTTTATACTATTATTAGCAAACTTTAGACCTTTAAAACTCCCATAAAGAAACCTTACGTCAGGAGTGTAAATTTAAACACCTGCAGAGACTAGTGCTGCTGTACAAATCTGCTCCCCAGCTCTTCCCTTCTCTGCTGAGTCATATGCAGAGCCTCACAGGGAAGGGTGTAACTACCATCCTCTTCTCTCATCACTCCAAAAAATGCAGCTCAAGTACAGGAAATCATTACCTGGAGCAGGATTTCAGGGAGTTGGATATCAGCACTGGTATTCAACTCCCTCTTCCCAGAACTTTTCTAAAGGTCCACTAAGGTAAGACTTTTAGATAGCACGCTTTTGGATAACCACCAATGGGGAGGTAAATGTTGATGTGACAACAAAAATTAGAGGTGACTGAATATTGCATAAACTTATTGCCGAAGAGCTAACTTCATCATAGCCTTCTGAGGTAGCAGAGGTTTGCAGGACTGCTAGGGGCTGGTTAATGCCTCCATTTCTTACGTAAGGAACCCCCCATTGTCCAGCTTCTGTAAAGAACACTTTATTTGAGCCTAATTGCAATGAAACACAAAGAAATCACCCAAATCAGACAACATGGTTAAAAACATCTATAAAAGACACATAGGATAAAAAAAAAGCAGGGAAGGGAGCTCTCTGTCTTACCTAGTTGGCAACTGTGAGGTAGCAGCATGGGTTTCAGCTATCAGTGACATGTCTGCCTACGGAAATGCCCAAGAGAAGATTATTTGTGCCTCTGCCTTAGGAAATTCATCTGTAAGACGGTTTCCCACAGAAAATAGCTCCAGAGGCTCTCCTTGGGCAAACCTTCAAACCTCAGGGCCTTCAGAGCAAACTCTACCACAGCCTTTGTAGCTTTAAGAGCATCCCAGAGAGATTCAGCCTCTCCACGCCCCCTCACCTAAACCCATTCTGTGCCTCCCTTTTCCAAGGGACACACAGTCATCAGCTTTCTCACTGTTCTGGTTTTGTTAGTGAGGGGGGGCCTAAGGTGGTAGCTTCTGTAGGAAACTGCTAGAAGTCGCTCCCCTTTGTTCAGTGGACTCGGCCGGGCCTAGGGCGGACTCGCTGCTGGCCAAGGCCGAGCCAATTGGTAGCAGAATGTCCCGTGATAACGCCTCTGCGATAACGTATTTAAGTAGGGGAAAACAGGAGAGAGAAGAGAAGATGTGAAGAAGCTGAGCAGGGGCAGAGGCGCAGAGGGGGAGGCGCAGGCCTCATGGGCCTTGCAGGCCTCACCCTCTGGCCTCTCGCCAGGCAGCCGACTGGGCCCGACTCGGTCCAGCCCGGCTGCAAGAAGTGGAGAGGAGATGAGAAGTGAATGAGATGTAAAAATGATCCTGAGAGACATCTACCAGCCTGTTGTGAGGAACGGCTGCAGACGCCAAGGTCAGTTCAGAAGGAGGGGGAGGAGTAATGCGGCTCCTGGCCAAGATTCCCCTGCAGCCTGTGGTGACGACCATGGTGGAGCAGGTTGTCCCCCTGCAGCCCATGGAGGTCCACGGAGGAGCAGAGATCCACTTGGAGCCCGTGAAGGACCCCATACCGGGGGAGGTGGATGCCTGAAGGCAGCTGTGGCCCATGGAGGGCCCGCTGGGACAGCTGTTCTGGAGAGACTGCACCCGTGGAAGAGATGACCCACGCCGGAGCAGTTCCACAAAGGACTGTGGCCCGTGGGAGGGACCCCACAATGGAGCAGGGGAGGAATGTGAGGAGTTCTTCCCCCGACCATGAAGCAGCGGTGTGAAACAACGTATGATGAACTGACTGCAACCCCCATTCCCTCTTCCCCCCCCCGTGCCACTCAGGAGGGGAAGTTGGTAGAGATAATGTTAAGCTCGGGAAGAGGGAGGGGTGGGGGGAGGTTATCTTGTTCTCTGTCTCATTATCCTGCTGTTTGTAGTAATAAATGAATAGTTTTCCCCAAGTTGAGTCTGTTTTGCCTGTGACGGTAACTTTAAGGATTTCTCCCTGTCCTTATCTCAAACCTTGAGCCGTTTTTCCTTATATTTTCTCTCCCTATTCTCTCGGAGTGTGGGGGGAGTGAGAGAGAGACTGCGTAGTCTGGTCCGATCGGGGCTGAACTACGACACTCACATAGTCAGATACATGTTCCTCAAATACATGAACGAGTTTTTGCTAGACTGAGAATCACCTCACACATTTAAGTAGGCAGGAAATCACCTCAGAGGTAAATCTCTCCCATGTCCTTAGTGCCTTACAGGCATTCTTCAGTATGAAATGCATTGTCTGAAACGACATCCAAACCATTGTGACATAAAGGCCTAAACAGGATAGCTAGGTCGTGACTGAGACCAGAAACAGTTGAGGAGCAACAGGTATGGATCCTCAATCTCCCTTTCTAATACCTGATTAAATTATTCTTCAATCAAATTATTCTCTACTAGACAGCAATTGCAGAGTAATGCATTTGTTTATCAGCTATTGTGTACCAAGTATGTCCCATGAAGATATTTTTGCTGCCATTGAGGCATTGTTTCCCTAGAATGCAGTGTCAGTTAAATATTTATGAATGACCTTTCTCAGAATCATAACTGCAAAAGCCTTCTTGCCAATAATTTGGCCACTCACGGAACACAACCAATTGTGTCTTGGGATACAAGGTCAATAACATACAAAACTCTCACATTTTGTGTTAACCATCTTTACGTTAGATATTTTTAAAGCGATAATTTGATGACTCTTCATTGCTGTGAAACAAAGTAGTAGTTTTCACTATCATTCTTTACGGACAAGAGTTTATCTTACAAAATTTAGCATCCCACCCAGCGACACCTGTGGAGCCATCTGAAGAGGCATAAAGATTGAAATATCTTTACTGCCTGGTAGAAGTCATTATTCCTAAAAAAACCTGGAGATTTTAGTAGGAAAATAGGCAAATACAGGGAACTCTGACTATTCATGTTACAGTTGTTCTGTTTTTCTTCCAAAAGCATCATATTCACTGAAAAAGTCAGCTTCTTTCCAGATATCTGATAACACATTCTTCATGAAATTTTGAATTATATTTAAAAAACCTTACAATCTGTTTCCCAAACCAGAAAACTTCTATAATAATCCAAAACAACTGAAGTCTTAGATGAAATAATAATGTAGCTTCAAATGAAAAACTCAGCAACTTTTCTTTTCCTCTATAATTTCCAATAAAACATCTGCCCTTAGACTCAAAGTTCAAATATTCTCATGAAAAGAAATGCAGGTGACTCTCAAAACAAACAGATGTTATACATAAGCTGCTGAGGACATTTCTTTTAGTAATGTATAACAGACACTATCTAGCAAACTAACTGAGCAAACAGCACGAGCGCAAGCAAGCACTGCCTGAATTTATGCACTGGCCTTTTTTCAAATACTCTTTTTTCTTCTTAAGGATGCATAGTTTGCTCTTTTAAATATCCTTTGTTTTATCAATTGTCTTCCCATAGGCATAACTCTCTCTCAGGGCTATAATGTCAGTGAGTTACCTAGATGCTGAAAGTGCAAGAAAACTTTGGCATTTAGAAGTGAACTAATTATTCTGCTTTAGTAAACGCTCTGAAAGGCTGCAGAAATTAGCATATTTTAGTACAAAGAAGCCAATGGTCTGGACAAGGAAACATAATGCACTATAAATGGTGTCAAGTGTTTTACTTAGTGATTTTTTTTTTTTTTAAGGTATTTTAACACACCAATTACTATTTTTAGAAAAAAGTTATCACCTTTGTAATGGAAGGATTTATTTTCAAAAATTGCTGAAATAGGAAAAGACATATTCCATTCTCTTATTTTATGGAAGAGTTTTGTGGTCTAAACCCTGTTCTCCTGATTCTATCATATGCAAACTTTTTATTCTTCTTGGTTCAAAGAGCTGTGGAGTCATTTCCCCAGGCGATTGTTCAGTCCTGCGTTTCCTGTCACTGCTTTATCCAACCTTGCAGCTCCGTCTGACGCCTTTCTCCTGCCTGTGCTGAAAGCAGCAGAGTCTGGGACCTACGAAGGGCAGCTTCTCACAAAACAATGACTCTGAGTCTGAAGAGACTATCTGTAGCGCACGCTGTGTTTATACTTAAATAAATCCTTCAAAAAGTCTCTCCTTTCAGCATCCTCAGTCCACCGATAATGCCTGTTCTTCTGGACACCTTTCCTTCCAGACCCATACTGACACAGACCTGTGTAGAAAACAAAACTTCTTCCTATTCACACAAATCAGTTCTGCCACTATGCCGTCTTAAAAATATTACCAATAAACAGAAGTAACATTTTTTTCTAACGTTAAATCTTACTCGTGCAAGCAGCGCATTAAAAACCTTGTTAGATTCTGTACAGTAACACCACTGCCGTAACATCGTATGAAATTACAGAGGCACCAGCCCAAGCTTGAGTGTTCTTGACAAATCAACATAACAAACCCATTCCAACAATGAAATCTGTTACAGTCTAAATGCCCCTTCAGTTGTTTCTAACCAGTCCAGCGACCTACTTAAATGATAAAAAATACTTCTGCAAAACTGTTATGTTTTAAATGGTGGTAGTTAATATCACTACAGCGTATGCAAAAATTAATTTGGTAGAAGAAACCAACCATAGGGTTTTGTCTAGACCAAATCCTTCAAAACCATAAAAACCGGCTCTCTTGTTTTGTGTTTGTTACTGTTAAATAGATAAACCCCTAAGTGAATGCAGCAAAGCAGATTTGTAGTCGCTAAAGGAGTCCAACGGATGTAGTGTTAATTCTACTGAGTGACACACCTCTGCCACCGAACAGGAAGACAGGTGTAGAACCCGTGTTCACCCGGATGCACATTCAAGCAAAAAGATGATATGCAAGATGTATGCATGTCTATCACAAACCAACCCCAAGATTTTAGCTTTCAGGGGCTCCTTTCGATTAGTCTTTGACTGATTGTGGGTAATTTAACTGAGACTGAGAGAAGTTCACCAAGACATAGTAGATGTCAGCCATCATCTTCTGCAGGCATTTCTGTGCTTCATGGCAGGAAAAATATTCCAAATAAATCTGAAAGATAATATTGCCAATACACAAATGGACCAATAAAAATAGTGGATTAAATCAATAACAAAGGAAAAATATAGCAGCAGAAGTTTTCAGGCCAAAGTCTAATAAAGTATACTACTCCACAACATTACTGAATGTGACCAAATTACCATAAATAAAATTATTTTTTTAACAATTTTTGCAGCTTCACAAAAAACATAGCTTAACTATGGCTTTGATAAATCCTGACATATGCCACTATGTAAAGTGCTTTATAAATGTTTAAGTTTTACTAACAAATCACCTAATTGGTGCCTGATGAAAACGTCAAAGGACAGGTCAAAGATTACTCAACTGTTGTAGCACTAGCCTGGACCCAAGGGACATCTGAACTTTTCAATTGCATGCTATACTCAAAATCCCATAGCTTGACCCCTCTGACACAACTGCAGTCACCCCAGTGGTGAGACTCAATGCCTGCAGCAGAGATGCTAAGTTTTTTGGGTTTGGGTTTTTTTTTTATTTGGTGGGTTTTGTTGTTTTGGGTTTTGTTTTTTTTTTTTTTTTTTTTTAATTTGTTGGGGGGTTTTTGTTTGGTTGGTTGTTTTTTGTTTTTGTTTTTTTTTAACAGAGGGCCATAGGCACTAGCAGTAAATTTATCAGGGGAAACCCAAGATTGCTATTGCCTAACCACCTTCACACCAAAATCAACAAGAAACTGCAACGTGATCACTGAGGCATCTACTGATGTATATGAAAGTTATACAATACCAGCCCAATTCAGAATGCTGCACCTGATTGCAATACTATTATAAAATCAAGTCAGATCAAACTAAACTGATTTCATACACAGAGTATTAGCATGGGATTTTAAGATTATTCTTGCTTTTATTTTTATTTTCAAGTAATAGTGTTCCAAATGTAGTGAGATTGTTTCCAGAGAAGAAAAACTGACTCTGTCCTCAGTCTTAAAATCACTTTGAATCAGCCAGATTCTAGAAGTTTACGTTTTACCTCAACAAGCTTGATGCTGCAATATGCATACAAAGTGATTGATTCAGTGGATTGCTGTGCCTTAAAATCTTACAAGTTGCTGGATTAAGTCAATATTCATGTCAGCTACAGAAAGAAAGAGTAAAATAAAAATGTATACTGTATGCGATTGGTCAAAGAATGCTGAAATATAACAGAATAAATGGAGGAGACCAATACAAATACCTCCTCACAGGGGCAATGCTCGTCAAAACCTCAAAGAAGGAAAGAAAGAAATACCCTTGAACATAATCTTATACAACATTTGCCAGAACTTATTTGCTGGCAACCGACAACAAAGCAACTGATCATTAGACATCTTTTGTCTAATTTGCCTTTGTGAGTCAGCACTCGTCAGCCTCCGTGTTTCAGCTTTCAAGTCAAGAGAACGCTCTGAACAGAGGAAGGGAAACATTCCCAAATCATAACTGTACAGCAACCGCTCTGTTTCAGGAAGACTCAGTTTTAGATGTATAAAGTAAACATTAAAGGCCATTCATGAAAATGGGCTTATTGTTGTTGTTTATAAATCAGATCATGCACAAACTCATATTTGTAGGACTGTTTTTTAATTGTCGACGTATAACAGACTTTATTATCACAGATACACACAAAGCAAACTGATCAGCAACTCAGCCTTGGGTCTGCAGACATGAGTCTCATGAACAATCCTAACTCTTTTCAGTCAGGTGATTTGTATCAGTGGAGGAAAAAAATCGAAATAATAAAAACACCCCCAAAAACTCACAACAACCATGGGTCATAGTTTAGGTTCCAACCAGCAATCACTCTTACGCGCTGCTCCCGAGCTAAGGAATACAGTTTCTCTCCCTTTGCTGCCATCAGAACGAGTACCAAAGTTTTGTTGAGTGACAATGCAAATCTAATCTAATGAACTAAAAGTTAAGGCTGGTCATCCCCCATCAGCAGAGACAGCCACTCAAGAGGGATGCAACGAGATACACAGGGAGCCTGGACAGCTGGCTAGATGCTGAAATTTTGTGAAGGGAGTCAGCAAGATATCACACAAAAGTACTAGAGGCAACATGTACTACGCACTTAACTAGATCTCTTCTGGAAATGAAGGCATGGCCGACCTTCAAGATCACTTTCTCTGCTGCTATAATATAACCAGAACTCAGAGCCGATACACCCACTATGAGTGAAGCCCTGCTAAGTATTGTAAATTCAAGGGGGATGCGTGTGAGAACTACTTAACCTACACTTAATTTAAGAATCGGTCCTTTGTGGTGAAACACTCTTGGTTGTAAGCATTTTAGGAAGCAATGAGGGCCAACTGAGAAGGCACTGAGCATTTTCTAGCTGACCTGGGAAAGGGCTGAAGCAGAACTATTTTGAAATACGAGTATTCCCTACTGACTTCCCTTTCCAAACCTGGGACTTTAAGCATGATCACAGCAATTCACATAGAAAGAATTTAGATATTGCTTGTCTGACTTTTACCTTGGGGAAAAAAAAAATACTCTGAGCAACTGAGCTGAATTCTGCCATCTGCATCTGTTCAAGGACAAAGCTGTCTTTTTGGAGTTGTAATCATTGTATCAAGGTAAGGATAAGATTTGTCGTCTTAGATTTGCTGCCCCAACCCATTTGTTGTCACAGATGATGTTAAATGACAGATTTTATCTGGGCTGTAACAGCAATTGCTAACTCTTACCCCACAAGGTAGAAGATTCTTCCAGAAAGAAAGGGCCTGCTTCCTCCCAAAAATGAGACCTTAGTCAACAAACTGTATGAAGAGAGGAATATTATCAATGACGTTCTGTTTCTGCTTTGCCTTTCTATGTTTTGGAATCTTTATTTCAATGTTCTTACAATCAGCCTTACTCAAATCATACCCTAAATTTTCAGCATTAAAAGTGCTACAAAGGTGCAAATTCAGTGCCTACAGCGTTGAATGAGGTAAAGAGAATGTCTGGTGCATACATATATTCAAGACCTTGTTTTTCCAGATGTCTGCATGGGACTCCATGTGAAGCTTACATATGCAGTCATTGTACCTGCGTGTACCTGTTCCATCACGTTGCAGCTTTTCACGTAGAAACTTCGACACAGAAAAAGCGTTGGTCTTCAAAGACTCTAATTAGACAATGGAAAAAAAGCCTGACATTCTACTACGGAAATGCCATCAACGGAGTTAAATTAGATGTAAAGTACAGAAGATTCTGTTCTGGCCTAAAAATCCAGAATGTTGATTTATAACTGGGGGAGGGTTAGCAGTAGATGAGCACTCAGTCACCCTGGGGCATAGTTCTCTTTTCTAGAAATCCTTTGTTCTACAATTCCAGTGGGAGATTTTCCCGGAGATGTGGCTTTTAGGCATGACAACCAGTGCTTCCTACTTTTCATTTGAGTCAGAAAAGCCAATATGCAAATAGGCACAAATTAAATCTAAATCATTGACAAATGACTGTTTCTGAGAGACTAGAAGTGAGTTCAGTCTCCAGAAAACAAGCTGCTGAGAGCTAATCTAGTGCTTTAAAAGACCAGCCTACCCAGGCAAAGTAGGAGGATGTCATTAATAAAACACGAGCATTTTGATTGTTCTTGAAAGAATGTGCTCAGAGCTGAAAAATGTGTCTTTAAATCTCTAAAGGAGAGGTGGGGCACAGAGTCCCACTTGCCTGGAAAGAACACAACAGTTGCTACTTTCTTAATTCAGGGCAGAAAGAAATCAGAGGAGGACAGCATAACAGAACTGCAGAAATCTCTCAAAAGCCTAGCTGTTATAAAGGTACACAAGAGTGGGAAAGGAAAAAAAAAAAAAGAAAGAAAGAGGGAAAAAAATGGTTTATTTCACAGATGTTCATGTTTAGGATGCACTTAAGGAAATGCATTTCTAGGTGCTCATAAAAATAAACGCATCCAGGAAAACCTTTTCTGACACATACATGAAAAACTGTAGAGTAGCTCCAGTGTCAGTGTTATTTGGATGTAAGATTGCATCTGACAAACCACTAAAAGCATGGAATCCAAGGTTAGGGCTGTTTTTATCCTCTAACTCAGTCTGGACGTGCTCCACTGTGGCATCCAGGGTCTTTGACTCAGCCTCAAAAGAGAAAAAGTAAGATGCAAACATCTTATTTGCTTGTCTTTAGGTTTGCAGTGAAAATGAGGGCTGACAGAAGAGCTGCATAAGGCGACTAGGAATTCAAACAGTAAGTGAAGAAATGGAGGAAAACTAAGCGAGACATGCGTAGGAAAACAGCCCAAAGCTCATGTACAGAATGAGAGCTGCTGAGTTAAACATCCTTACCCAGAAATCAGGTCTGGAGGTTAAAACGAAAAATTACATGACATAATTATATAATATCGTGTGCAATTCTGGTCTCCTCTCACTCGCCCGATACCGTTTCAGAAATTATAGAGAAGATCTGCAAACAGCTCAGGAAAACATATCAGGGATGGGCAAAGTTAGGGCCAGCCGCTGATCCTATCGCAGTGGAAGGGACAAGTGATAGAGCTGAGAAAGATGTCTATGAGATTGTTAATGGGGTAAAGGAGATACCGATTGTCCACCAAAAGAAAAAAGTTAAGCAGCTTTGGACACAAATCAGCAGGAAAAGCCAAACACAAAGTTCACACAGGTTTTGATTCCGCAAACCGTTAGTGCAGAAGATAAGGATGCTGAAAAAGTACCTGGGCTAGAGAGAAAATGAGAAAAGGTCTTGGGAGAGCCATCTTCTAGGGATATTGAGCACAATGTCACTACTTCTTGCTTAAAAAAATTCTTCCACTGCAAAGCGTGGAGGTTGAGAGAATATTTACGGACTCCCAAAATATGTTCGCTCTGTTGAATATTTTTCTCTTAGTCATTCTCTTTGGCTACTGCCAGAAACAGGATGCTGGGCAAGACAGACATCTAGTGAAACGAATAAAAATCTTTGTCCTGCTTTTAAATAAATACAGCTGGTGAAAATTGTCATCATTACATTATTTTATGGTAAATTTGGAGTACCTGAGTCATTTGGGAGCTGATTCTAGTTTCTTTCAGCTCAGAATATTTGACAAATTCCGTGAGTCCTTTCAGCCAGCACATCTCAGCTGTGTACTGGCTTATTCTACTTAAACTGAATTGTTGCCTGGTTGCTGAGTCATAATATATTAAAATAACCAAAGATTTTTTTTTTAAAAGAAAAAGGAAAAAAGAATAGTCCTTTCCCAACAAATCTCTAACAAAATTGCTTTCAGCAAGAGCTTTTCATAAAATTCAGGATTCAGCTGGCACTCAGTTAAGTACTTCTAAAGACCAAAAGCAGAACTTGAAATACCAGCAAAAGTATTTGTCAAGTGCTTTTTCATTTGACCAAGACTGGCCGTGAGTCAAGCAGATAGATGTGAATATTGAACATTTTCCCACAAATAGCAACAAGAAATTGCAAATTATATATAGTGTCTTCCCAAGACCAGGTGCTGTGCTTCACACACACTATGTACACCGAGCCATGGGCTGTGCTACCAGCTCTCAAGACTTCCATCAAGCAAACCAATTAGCCTCAAGCAAAAATGTAGGTAAAAACTTGCTATAAACTGTAAAGATAACTTTCAAAGCATAAATAACCAAAACACTTAAGTACAGTCCTCATGTAAAAGTACTCTCAGAACTCTAAATTTAGGTGAGACCACATATATCCATATGACATATGTGTAAGAAATGAAGACAACAGAGGTTGAACATATTTCCTCCTCCTTCCAAAGCAGAGACCCTACACCAAAGAGTGTTCATGTGTGTGCTTATCAGTTTACTTTCATAAAAATCCCTGCAAGATTACAGAAATAATTTCTGTATTATGTATGTCTAAAGTTCAGAGAGGATCTGAATATTTGCACGCAAGAACAGGGGAGTTGTGAGACTTCAGAACACTTGAATAATTTTTGCTGTCAGTCAAGTATGAGCTCCTTCTAGAGTGTCTTATCACAGCAGCATCTGTTGCTAGTTTTAGTTTATTTGTCCAGCTACCATGTTACAAAATACAATACTGACAAATCTGAAGTGGCTGTAAGTTCATATTAATTACAATAATAACCCTACAAAACATTTTTTTCCATTTGAAAAATTCAGAAGTCTTACTTGAAAAATTAATTGCTACAAAGACATTATTTTCTATTTTTCACTTTTCTAATTTTCTATTATTTTATACTTATCTTTGTATTTCTTTTCTTACAAACACAAACTTTACTGTAATGGAATATTTTAATTAAATCTTCATTATTTTCCAAAGTTTTTTTCAAAATTGTCTTCGGCAGTTTCAAAATCAATTGTTGCTCGTTTTGATGTCCACTCCTAAAACAATCAAAGTTACAGAATACTTAATAAAGCTAAAGTTCTGAGACTTGAGCAGCCATACTTTAAATCTACACTCAACATAAACAGCAAAAGAGTGTGGAACACTAATCTAGCAGTTTTATGCTAATCTGCAGGAATCAAACAAAAGGAAATGTTCCCAGAGTATTCTGTGAAATTCTCCAGGTCTTTTAGTGTCCTTCATCAAAGGTTTAAATACAACCGTCATAAGAGGCACTGAACCAGTATTTCTGCTGTTAGCACCTGGTCCTGAGGACTTTGAGAGGTTCTTGAAACTCTCTGTGATTAGAGTGGGTTCAAAATTCAAAGTAGGCTCGCCTACCCCTTATGTTTAAACAAAGCAGTCTGAAAAGTGCTGCGCTTCAACAGAAAGTGGTTTTATGTTACAACCTGCAACGCCACACTACGCATAACACTAACCTCTAGCCTACGCAAGATGAAGATTAAATGATATTGCCATTAGAAATCTATAATTCAAGTAAAACTAGAATGTTTCGCTGGAACAGTTATATTCAAGTAAAATGTCACTTGCAAAAGCTTTCTGTTTCAAATGTTTGGGCACAAAGAACAGGGATAAAGTGCTCTCCCACGTTACCAGCTAGGGCCTCTCCAGTTCCAGTTTGCTCTGCCTCACGTATTCCAGTTGGCTACGAAGCACAAGGCTAGTAGATGTTTTAGGGGTAGCCTCTCACAATATCTCACAATACTGAAAATAAAACATTTGGAAAAGTAATTATTGATGAGAGTATGAAATCCAATCCAAGTCTTTTCTCTGTCTGAGTGCACTAGACTGTTGTAGGTTGTGGTTCACTCTTTTTCCAGGTAAAAACCTGCTCTGTCCCACCTAGAACTATAACTGGTAGAGTCTATTCAATAGGGTTTGTGTCAGCCCGGAAAACAAAGTTGCTTTTAGGGGAAGTAAAAACCTGCAAAATATATCCAGTGTTAAAAACAAAGTCCATGACAAACCAGTCTGACACCTACACAAAGCTGAAATCCTGGCGCGCAATTACGGAATGCTCTACTTGCAACACATACAGAATTCTAACAAGAAAAGTAAATCTCTGTGTGGGATGCAACTTAGAAAGGATTTTTCTCTGGCAGGTAAACCTTGTCAAGGCAAGTTTGCTAGCGAATTTTCTTTTGTCTTGCTTCAGAATTTGATGTACATATGTTAGTCAGTCTTTAATTTACCTAAGCAGCACAGTTGGCTAAGTGTGGGAGGCTTTCACATACTTAAATACTAGAAAAAAAAGAAAACTTTAATACTGCTGCTGCATAACAATAATAATAATAATTTATCATTTCTCCAAGGACATTTATGGTGGATACACAACGTGTCATTGTCAAAAGTAACTAACAGTGTAAGTAACAAAACAAGTTTTCCTATACTTTCCAATTAATGTCAGTTTAGGAATCTCCAGATAACATAGTCAAACATTTTATTTGGTTATTTTCATTTAAATACCATGGAAGATCATCTCAGCTTCTAGATGCCCTGATACAACAATAAAAATCATAACCCTAAAAACAGGACAATAGTCAAATAAATATAAAACCACCAGCTGACAACAACTCTGACCAAACCTTATCCCTTCCAACAGCTCCAGAACCAAACTCACCCTACACACTCTGGGACCATTTCAAAGAGCTGGACTCCACACTTTATTCTGAAGCCCAGTCTTGCCAAACTCAATTTGAGGGGTGAAGGGCATCTCAAACTATGAGGACGCTCTCTTCCGAGCAGTGAGAAATCAGTGTACGCATTTCTGCTAACTGCAGCCAGGCAAGAGGCTGTATCTAAGCACTTGTTTCAAGAAACACACATCTTTTTACCAACCCCTTTTATTTCTCTCAGCAAACATCTCACAGCAGCACTGTAATCTGCTCACAGGGAATAATTCTTCCAATTGAATGGGTCACCCTGTTGTTTTACTCTCTGTTTGCAGATGGATTTTTAAGGCACATTTTACAACACACATCATCTCTACCTTTAGGCAACAAAAATAAGGTCAGCAGCAAAGAAACAGAGCAGGAAATGGCTATAACCTCTCAGGTGACTTTGGTACATGTCTACACACAACCAGAACTAGAAGTGCCATTCATTCATAGATTCCCATTCTAACTAGGAGGCTCAGGTTTATGCAGTAGCATAATCCTGGCAGCAAGGATTACAAGAGTTGGAAATTCCTCTTGGGTGCCAGGCAAATCTTCAGACCATCCTTTACTTGTTCTGCTGCCGCTAACTCCCCTCTTTAATACAAATGCCAGCCATGCTACACCTACACAAAGCGGCACCTTTGTCGACAATGCAGATCTACCCAAACAAGAAAATGAAAGAATCTAGCCACAGATTTGTTCCTGGGATCTCTGAGGAGCAACTTAACCACAGGAGAGCACTGAAACCACGCCCCAACTGAGGACAACATCTAAACATAGTCTGGTCCGGAGAACAGTGACTGGTGGATGGCTGTTGATGAAAGATGAGCACTACAGCTAATGACAAAAGCTAATGAAAGAGATGAAGGAAAGCAGAAGCAAACTGAGAATCACCTTAGTGCCACAATTTCCTGTTCTCCAACTAAACATGGAACATGAACCTCACAATAAATCACCACAAAGATTGCCAGTACTGGAGAGGACATTTTAAAGCAGGAACTAAATGTTACATCAGCATGCACCTTTGCTTGACAAAGAAACTGGCAATTTCCCCCTGCAAAAGACTCTTGGGATTTTTCCAGCCAAAACAGATGAGGCTTTAAAGAGCAAACCATGCCTCCACAAGGTAGGAGATGGTATCTCTTACATTTGAGAACCAAAAATAAGGGTGTAAACAGTGGCTGTTCCAGACCACAGAGATATGATCATTGTCCTTTTCCGCAACAGGGGCACACGTAGGCCTCTCAAAGATTAACACTTTGTACTGGCACTAAATAAGAAGGAAAGAAAATCTTATTTGTGCAGCAGTTCGGATAATCCTCTCTTCTTTTTCGATAAATCTGGACACAGTACTTCGGTAGGCTTTCAAACTCTTCCAAAAGATGTGGGAACGTTTGGGAAAATGTCAAGATTTTTTTTATCCGGAGACCACTCAAAGGGTTTTTTGAAAAAGTCTCAAGCTATAGGGAGAGTGTGCATGTGTGCGCACGCACATTGTGCACAGAGTTGTTGACTGACCTTCAAGATATAAATGCTAGGTATTTTTAATCACTGAAATAAAAATGCAAAAAAAAAAATTTCTGGGTTAAGAATCATTAAGTTTTAATAAAAGATTATCATAGCTAGCAGAGTTTCTCTTCCAAGTACTCAAAGAAGATGTCTACTTTGCCATCATTAAGTGAAAAAAAAAAGTATCTTCAATACTAAAAAAGTAGATGATGTTATGTAAGAGCATCATTTTATTTCTAAAGGGCATTTTTAAACTAAAACTTAGCGTATAATGTGGAAGTTACCCATGAATGCTGCATTTTGTTCATTTCAGACACTAATGTTCAATGATTTGAAAATTTTTAATGAGAACGGCCATCTCTGTAGATTGAAGACCTTGAAAGAGAGAATTAAAAGCTGATGTCTCGTATAGCATTTGAAAAAGTGACTCTGCCTTTGAACATTCAAAAATTCTCATATAAACTTAATTTCTGTTCATCTGGCTGCTGTATGCTACTGCATCCCCATAAGCTGTCCTGCCTAAAATCAAGTGCTGTGCAGGCAATGACGATGGATATCCTTTATGGAACAAAAGATTGGTTAGACCTTTCAGAGGTAGTTAAATATATGCCTTAAATTTCAGACTGAAGGTGAAGCCCTTGGCTGCCATCAAATGCATCTTCCCTCATAATCAACAGAATTTGCAACACTGACTGAAAATCAAGTTCTCATTATCAATTCTCAGGTAACTGCAAGGAACGTTCTTCCAATGTTACCAAAATCTTCATGATTCCTACATTCCTGCACAGCAGAAATAGGTCATTACAGAGGTC
This sequence comes from Chlamydotis macqueenii, assembly GCF_036417535.1. Taxonomy (NCBI): domain Eukaryota; kingdom Metazoa; phylum Chordata; class Aves; order Otidiformes; family Otididae; genus Chlamydotis; species Chlamydotis macqueenii. The sequence goes on from NC_141566.1 coordinate 6,452,071, forward strand.
AAAGATAGTAGTTAAGTGATAAGAAAAGTCTTTTATATTTTATGACATATCAGATTTGAGCCGATTTCTCATGGCTATTTCCACACTTGTGTTGGCAACAAGTTTGTAGGACGTGAGCTGAATTCCTATGCAAGCATTATTTTCTCCCACTACTAGCAGTGAAAGTCCCTTGTGAGATTTACCATATCATTGCTAGACTCTGAAAGAAATGGTACTGACCATTGAAAATCACCCAATACAGAAGACTGTATATAATCTTAAACAGATTTCTAAAAATAGGAGTTTGGTTTTGCTTTCATACCTCTATTCCTAATAGAATATCGATATTGTAAAAGTTGTAAATTGAAAGCCAGAGAGGTCCACGTCTGAATGTACTCTTGCCTGAGCTATTTTCATTTCTACACAACACAATTTTAAAACCTTGGAGAGTCATGAAAACAAAAATCACAATTTCTAAATGCACTCATAGAAATTATAATAAAAACACACATTTCAACAGTTTAAATGTCAGCCTGTCTTGTTACCTATAATCACAGTGATTGAAGTTTCTGTATTTCAAAGGCAAAAATAGCAGGGATATAATAAGGAAAACCTATTGCAGTTCATTAGTCATGCTACATTAGAAGAAAGAGATTCTTCGGGAATTTTCTGGCCATTTTAAAGATTATGTGTTCCCAAAAAAAAGAAAGTCTTAAGAGGTTAATATTTCACTTATTTTTCAGAGGCTGGGTAAGCCACAGCTATAAAAACAGTGAATTCAAGCAGGCCATGCAGAGGGAAGGAAGAAGTGATTGGGAACTGCAGATCCAGCGCAGAGATTCAGCGTCTTGTTTGTTTGTAGTGCCTGACCTACATCTGAGTACCCAAACACTTAGAGGAGAGTTCAAAAACTTGATCCGCGTTTGAAAGACGTGATACAAACCTCTGTGGAGAAGAGTAAACAAGCAAGACAGAGGAAAAAAACAGCAGATTTTTCTTCCCCAACAAAGAAATGTTACATTCTATAGGAATCCTACGCAACTTACAATTTTACCCCATAATGAAAATAGGGTCTATGGCTGAATTACCATTATGGTAAAACAATGAATTCTGAATTCTTAAACAAACCAGAATCTTGGTGTAATAAAACCAAAATGTGATGAACCAGACTCTTATCTTTGTGATTTTCCTCAAATAAATAATTGTGGAAAGAAAGGGGCAAGGGGAAATTGTGAGAACGAGAGGACACTTCTCTGACATGAACAGCAGTTAAATATCATTGGATAGATATCCAGTCAACAAGAAAACATGTTGATTACAGGCAAGTATGTTTGCTTATGTGATATTCTTCATAGGTAGCTTTAAGATTCATATAAAGAGATGCACATGGTGGAGGAGAGGGGGCAGTGAGCTCAAACCTAATTTTCCATATAAAATTATCATTACTTAGGAGCAAGTCCGAAGCATTTGAAAAGATTATTTTATGGAAACATCAACTCAGTTTGCAGAAGCAGTTTGAAAAAGGAAGCAAATGTTAGGAATTACTAGGACAGAAGTAAAAAGCAAAACAGAACCATGATGTTGTTTTATGAATCTACAGTGCGACCATATCTCAAGTGCTCAAAACACTTCCAGTTGCCCTACTTTAAAGTGAACGGAGTAGAAATAGGAAACAAGCAAAGAAGGAAAGAGATAGTCATCAAAAATATGTTACAGCTTCCATATTGAATACTGCTTAAACATGCTGCAAAAAGAGAAGAGTGGGGATATGGCATAGATCTATAAAATAATGAATATCAAACTGGGATAGGGAATGGCTGTTGAGCATTGCTTCTGATAAAAGAATTAGCTAGACTACCTTTGGCTGACTTCAAAATACAACTATAAAAAATACAACATTAATTTATTACATTCAATTTAAGCATCACAACTAAATGAAGCATTAAAATTGAAAGGCTGAATAAACTGAGCTGAAGACCAATGTAAGTACATGCCTACGGAGAACAATCAGGCTTTCTTAGTTTTCTTTTAAATTGGCTTGCAATACAAGATAAAGCAAAATAATTCTCACTAAGTTTTAAATTATGAATGACACAGTGAATTATTAATGTTAAAGGTACATTAACATTTACTTTTAGCTTCTACCACTCTTCTCTGTTTAACTATTCTTTGGTAACACAGACAGCTTTATTGAAGGTAAGGAATGGTGGGCTCTTTCTACACTGTAATTCAAAGTACAGAACTTACGCACACATCTAACCTGGGAGCCTCTTCAGTCTCTAGAGAGGATTGTACACGATGACCAGCACTTGAACTAACAAAGGCTTCGTCCCGAGACAGTGATTTAATGCCATTGTTTGAGATCTTTACAAGCTACAGTGAATCACATCGAAAGCAAAGGGAACTTATAAATTAAGGGCCTAGTCTTTCAAATATCTGGCATCTGAGCTAAAACTACTCATGTTTGACCTAAGTTTTCTATTTCCCTGGAGACGATGAGGTGGTCATCAGTGATGTATTTACAATTCTCCACCTTCTCTTGCAGGTTTAAAGCTTTCAGCAATGGCTCCCACAAAAACACCGCTCTCTACAGTACCAACCTCCTGCTCTGCTGCAGGGAACAGCTTGCTTCTGTGTGTAAAATCAGTTTGTACCACACTTCGCATTACTGAGGATATTTTCTCATGATGGAGAAATTCTGACTGGGGAAAAAGTAAACTGCAAGAGTGTCGGGTGGGAGGGAATAGAAGAACTGGGAAAGAAAAGAGTCGGGTCCTTTTTAACCTGCACACTCCCATTATCACTAGCATCTTCATCTCAAGATGAAGCATTTAATTTTGCCTGGTACATAAGCTCTTTCTGATATTAAACAGTTATTCAGAAGTAGAGAGCTAAGAAATGATGGACCATGAAGAATCCAGCCTCTTTTCACCAAAGTTAATCAAAGCTGTGTCACTAAAGTTAATAACATAACTTTAATAAAACAGAATCTAGATATTTTCTATTCCTCTATTATACAAATTAACTGTGACATACACAGCTCTATTGCTTATTTCAACAACAGCAGGAAACCTTGGTAACTAACACATTTTTCTTTTACAATTTACACTTCAAATTATACGATCACCCACAACATGCTGCACTGCAAAACACTGTAGGCTGACAAAACACAAGATGAGGATTTCATTGCTTGCAACAAACATTGCAGGACTGGCAAGAAAATGACTGGCAATGTTTAAAAAAAAACAACCCAAAAACTATCATTATGTACATAGTCATTGGGTTTTCTTCTTGGGCAAAGCCATAAAGTGTCTCAGTATAGCTTTTTTGTACACATCATTATGAAATGCAGACAATCACCTGCTTCTGAAAAGTTTAGAGACACATTTAAGCTTTGTAATCAAACATGGAAATGAAACCACCTTGTGGCATTTACAATCTTGATTAAATGAGACTGCGCTTTACTAGTAGTCACTTAGGACTACACCATAACCTGTTTTCAGGCTGACCGTCCATGATGCTCCACCACCGTTGCTCGGGCTCTGCAGAGCGCGCAGTCCACTCTCCCTTCAGTCTTCCCTCCATAGGCAGCTCCAACCCCAAAGGGCGGTGTCACTGCAAAAAGCGCTTTACATTTCCCAGGACTTCCTTCATTAATCAGAGGGAAAACAATAGCAGGAGGCTAGAAAGGACTTGAGTACTTGCATCCTTTTAAAGTATAATTTGCTGGAAAGCCAGGTCTCCCTTCCCAAGATGGCATAGCTACGAGCATCCCCATCTTTTTTCAGATGGCCTTGGAATCTCCTCAAGATGTTCAAAGTAGTGCTGAATCTCTTCGCAATGGCTGACGAAATATCCCAAGATTTAAACAAGCTAAGAGCTGTGCAGCTTACTCAAATGCAGACACAACATTTCCTTTGTAGAAGAGAGAAGTGTTGAGAATTCTTGACCAGATACAACAGGATAAGGTCAATTTTGTCAGCAAGTGCTAGGCCAGCATAGCTACTTCCTCTGAAGTTTTGTGAGAAATGCATCTCCCATTATTCTGCAACACTTACAGTGTCAGGTGTTAAAAATAACACAATTTTATATGAATTAGTTGCTCTGCAAATGATCAAAGGCAGTCTTATACCTCTACCAAGATTCCTCTTATACTTAAGGATTCCAGGTCATCTGACATTTTCTAGACATCTGAAACTGTACTCTTTTCCCAGCCACCAACTACATGCTAGTCTTGAGAACCTGGTATTTTTTCTTCCACAAACTGAGATGTGGCTTCAGAGACACATAACAGTAGGCTCCTGATCCCTGCGAGGGGGCATCAGGGAGATAGTGCTAGGCTCTTCACAGAGGTGGCATGGAGGGAGAATAAGAGTGGGACAAAGGAAGTGAAAGGAAGGATAAAGTGTGAAAGGAAGTTCACAAAGGATTTTAGGACTTTTTTTCCCTCCAAGGACATTCAAGCAGAGGAACATGACCAGTGGAAGCTGTGCTATCCTCTATCTTCGGCAATTTTCAATGTCCAGCTGGATAAACCCCAGTAATCCAGTCTGCTCTTAGCGGTGGATCCTGTTTTTAGGAGGAGGTTGGACTAGAGATCAACTATGCCACAATTCATCAAAAGCCCTCCAAGCTCTTCCTCCTCCTTCCCATAGGTATGAAAAAAAAGCAATGGAATTTTATTAATAATGAGAGCTTGAAAAATATTCTTGCCCCAATTTCCCCTTCCTGTTTTGTATCAGACAAAACATTTCCCCAATGTCCTGCATTTTCAGATGCTTTTCAGATGTGTGAGGAACTGGTATCTAAATAACAGCCATATTGTATGTTATATTATGTATTTGACAAGCATTGAAGCCAGCTATCTTTACACATTTCACAGATGAAAGAAACTGGCTGACTATAGATCCTTCTTGAAAATAAAACACACATATAAACATAAGATAAGGATGATATTGGCAGATGCAAAAAAAAAAAAAAAATTTATAGAAGAACCTGATGTTACCTGATGATTTTTCAAGGATTTTCCTTTTACTTTCCCCTGGTTTCAGATTTTTTTTAGATACTGGATCTCATAAAGAAGACATGTGACTGAATATGACCACTGTGCTCCGTTCAGCTGCGTGCAACACCACCAAACAAATTCCTCCGCCAGGATGCAGAGACAAAGGAGCAATGGGATGAATGCATAGTGCTCCTCTTAAGCCTCATAAGTAGACTGGAGATTTTATTTATAAAATAAGTTTCTGAATGTCTCAGGAAATCTCACTCAGCCACTCCGGTTGGTAAAGAAAAGGTCACTGACTGAAGATGGAAAGCAAAGCCCTAGACTACTACAGATTCATTTTCCTAATGATGTAACAGACATTGACCACAGAGTGACTTTTGCATCTGTGCCATTCACACTTGGAATCTATTTATATTCCTTCCACAAAGCTACTCTTGGTTCTTTTAACCTCATTACTGCTACCCCTGCTTACTCACTAGACAGCAATTTGGAAAAAAAGTCAAACAGAAGTGATTCGTATGCGCTGCAAATAGAGGCAAGCACTTAAGACTTTTGTTTTAGAAGTGTTTTCTTCTTCACAATGACACCTGCAGAACTAAATTTAGGTATTTATCTGCTTCTGGATATGTCAGAACACCTCAGAAAGACTTACTTCACAGATTTCATAGTCCAGGCTGCTTAGAGTCAGAAAAGAACTCATTTATATACCAGGGCCCTTTATAACAGTACACAGCACATTCTTGCATCACAGAATCCATCTGTCATGAAAATAAACAACAAGTTATAACTTTAAACGATTGGAGATATTTTCCTTTTTCTACAACAAGGAAGAAGAGAACAGAAATTTTTTTTAACCGAACAGCCTATTTTATTGAAATGAGGAAATATTGTTGAAGCACACTCATAAATGTCTAGTTCATCATCAGTAACGCCTTCCAAATACCAGCCGTGCACAGTTCTATTTTTAATGTCGGACTGTTCTTGAAAGCTGCTAAGAAAAACATTTATCCATAACACATAAGCCTATACCTTCTCTATGTATTTCCCTCTATTTGGGAGACTATCCCAAATATTGGTAATTTTGGGGGAATTATTTTTTAAAAATTTAAAAGAACCTAAGTCCTATATTTTAGTTTTCTTCCAAAACTAACATTCAAGGACCAGATCCTATAAACTTTATCTCACAAGTTATTGATCAGAATTCAAATAAATCCTTTCAATTCTGCAAGACAGACTCAATACATACATATCGCTCTAGTAATTAAAGGTAATCCATTCAAACACCACACATTTTACTTTAACAAGAACTGATGTGAATCCGCCCTTTCCTTTAAGAAGTCTATCTTCAGGAACACAAGCAAAGTCCTTTCCAGAAAATCTGGGTAAAAAAAAAAAAAAAAAAAAAAAATTAACAAAAATTTATTAGCTCTTAGAAGCAATATTACTGAGGATTGAGAGTCTTCTGTTGCAAAATACTTGTATCCTGTAACTCAACATAATTGTATTTCTAAAAACAAAAAGGGTGCTACTGCCTGGCACAGCCATAACACTCTGCAGTCAATCTTTCAGGAAGTTATTTTTCCTTTAGCATGGACCTTGATCGCCACAGGACTGTTGCTTGGAGAGCTGTGCCTGGTGAAAACAGCCAGTTGTGTGTCTCAATTAGGGACAGGATGTTTTACTCTTTTTCTCTAATCCATTAAACACTCATTTTTCATTGCCCCATCACATACTCTGGTCTTATGCCGATTCCTGAAAGTTTGCTAACGTTTTAGTTATTAAATTTATTTCATAAAAACACTGTAATCTGGGAACTCTACGCTTAGCTATACCCAGAACAGCACTGAAAAACTGCTTCATTAACTCTGCCCCTCAGCTTCCATGAATGCTGCTCTAAAACATCAGCTCTGCAGTAACTTTCATAAAAGTACCTCACAAAAAAACCCACCACACCAAGCTCAAGAGTTGCAATCTTGGGTCAGAAGAAAATTCCCAATAACTATCAACATCTTTAAGTTTAAAGAAAATTGTAATTTTTTTTTTCTGACTGTTCACCTGTACATCATTACAAACTGAAGTTACAGTGTATTTACCCTGCACTCTGCAGTGATTACACACTTGCACGAGGTGCTACCACACAGTGACTATTTGTTTCAGCTCTGCTCCAAGGTGGAGAGAAAAACTTGGATTGGAGCTGAGATGGCTCTGCAGCCAAATGGTTACAAGCAGTAATTGGGCAGTAAGCCTGAATGGTCTTTTCATCACTTTTATTTGAAATTATATTGGTAAGGGATTATTTCCCTCCTGTTTTAACTCGGTACACAATTTTACATGGCACGTCTCATCAGCACGTACTAACAAAACACTGTGTTTCCAAGGGAACCAAAAGGGAGCATTCCCACGGGGCCTGAAGCAAGGTGAGCATGCTGTGGCGGTAGTCGCTAACACAACAGACAATGGCTGTTCTTGTTGTGATGTTGTCTAAGCACCAAAGAGATATAAGAAAAGAAAAAAACCAGGGAAAGAGGAAAAAAAAAAAACAGGGAAAGAGGGGAAAAAAAAAAACCAAGGAAAGAGAAAACCAAGGAAAGAGAAAACCAAGGAAAGAGAAAATAGAAAAAAGGAAAAAAAAGAAAAACAAAAAGAAAAAAGAAGGAAAAAAAAAGAAAAACAAAAAGAAAAAAGAAGGAAAAAAAGAAAAACAAAAAGAAAAAAGAAGAAAAAAAAACAAAAACAAAAAGAAAAAAGAAGGAAAAAAAAAGAAAAACAAAAAGAAAAAATAAATAAAAAAGAAGGGAAAAAAAAAAAAAAAGAAGAAAGCACACCACTACCCTTCACGTGTGAGACTGCCTCAGAGCAGGTCAAGAAGTCCCAGCAGAAGCAGCCAGGAACCGGATTTCAGCCCGTTTCCATCTCACACCGCCCCGCTCCCCCTAAAGACAGCACCTCACTTCCCAAGCCTTCCGCAGGATCCTGCAAGGGCAGAGCGTGGGGCCAGGGGGTGTTGTGCTCAACCTGAGATTTTTCCCCTATAAGAGAAACATAACCTTGGAAGTTTAAGACAATACCTTGAAAAATAAGAGCTTTGCTGGCCTGGCCTTTCCCTCTTCCCCCATCTATCCATTGATAATTGATATCTTTATATGTTCGTTGTCAGTGCCAGTGGCTTTAGCACAGGCGTAAGCATGTTTTATCTAATATTTGCAAATACACTTGTGATCATCACTGTAGAGGTAAGAGCCAGTCATTAGCTAGAAAAACTTACCATCTCGATTTTTAAAAAGTTAGTAGGAAAAGCAAATCAGTTTGAGCTCCATTTCTCTCAACTCTAAACCTCGCGGATTTCTAATAAAGGTCTTTACCCTCCCGCTCAAAGAATCTGTTTCTCCCAAGCTTCACAACTCTTTTCTGTTTGGAAGGTTAAGCTGCACCATCAGTTTTAGGTTCACACGTTGTTTTCTGCTACATTTGAACAACTGACTTGCATCAGTCAGTTAGATCCCAAATCTTATGAAATACACAGAATCAGGATTTTATGACAATCCAGCTGGTAGGAGATACTGCTGCTCAACAGCACACGTGCAAGGAAATTTCACTTGTATGAAGTAAAATACCTTTTATCATTAACCTACTAAAGAAAGTTAATGGAAATCTGTGGAAGTAAGCTTTTAAAACAAAATTGCATTAATGAGAAAAGAAATAAAGCAAAAATAGAATCTGGATGACACTTTTGGTAGGTGGATCCCTAATTAAACAGTTGTCTGTGACACTGCTGGGGGAAAAAAAAAAAAAACTCTAGATCTTTTTTTCCCCACAAAGAAGATGCATCTATTCATAAAACAGTTTCCCAGCCAATTTAGTTCCTGTATATCCATTTCATTTCCACATGGATACAGAAAGGAGGCAAGCCCCATATCAGCAAAGCAAAAGCAGAAGCTTAACTTTAAGCAGGTGGTTATCTATTTTAAGCTCCATGCTTGATTGGTTCTCTTTAATAGAGCTCTAATTCACTGAAATCAATAGATTTACTGCAGACATACTGAAGGCCGAGAGCAGATATTAACCAAAATATATAGGTTATTTCTAAAGTCCAAGCATATATTTTGCACACGTATAGATCGAATAACAGAACGGAAATCCTCAGCAAACATCTTCTGATGGCAACAGAGGGAAAAGGGAAAGACTGAAGCTTTCCTGAGCCTCCCTACCTAATTCTTACCTGCCTGTCATCAGGCTCTTACGTCTGATCTGCCCATCCAATTTCAAAGCAAGCCTACGAGAGCCTTGCTCCTTATTTATTATGGCAGTTTCCTGTGAGAAGCCTGAATAGGAAACCATTTTTAAACCATTTTCAAAATTTGCCTTATTCCCCATCCAAACAACCCCAACTTTTGTAAGTGTTCTCACTTCCTGCTTCAGTTAAGAAAAAAAAAATAAATAAATAAATAAAAAATATCAAAAAACCCTCCCACAAAACGAAAACCAAAAGCACTGCTTTTACTGTTGTGAAAGTACCTCCTCCTCTTGCAGCCTTGTTCACTCCTAATATGGAATTTAAAACTCTTTTTGTGAGGGATAGTATTCTACTGGATTCCAAGCACTGCACATGGGTGCAGCCTTTGGGAACATGACAAACAGTAAACACAACCCAAATCCAAGTCTCAACCAAAGATCCCAATAGGACACCATTCCTAAATCTTTGCCTTGTAATCCTACCACTCTCACCTTCTCTATCATACTCTAATTCTTCAAACTTTGTCATGTTTGTGGAAGTAAATCGCTGCAAGGAGCACTGTTTATTTCAGGAACAGGCAGAAACGTCTGCAGATTGTTTCATCCGCATGCTGCATCCATAGTTTGTTTAGAATTACCCAGTATTAAATACCAGTATACCCTGTAAGCACACATTCATGGAATGTGTCCTGAATACAATTCAATACAAGAATGTTAAGAGATATAAATATGCAAGCAGTACAAGCTGCAATTCCCAGCTTTTGTAGTTAAACTCATTTTTCTTCAGATCCCCACTCAAATTTCACTTTTATCATCAGGCATTCAGGTCTTAAGAATTACTGATGAGAAGATCAGGGAACATAAATCTTTAACAGTGACATTCTTCTCTGATTTGGTAGAATCAACTCATGCAAATTACTGGTCTCCAGAACAACTGTTTTTACCACTCTCACCTCTTGTCTGTCTTGGTCTTTTAGTATAAAGATTATTAGTATAAAGATTATGTCTTTCCAGCATGCATAGAAAGGAGCCCCAGAATGGAGCTCTCAACACCAGATAAATTATGATAAATATGATAGCATCAGTAACATTTTTCATTTTCTGTAAAAACTGAAGTAGCATTTATTTCTTGACCACCCTTCAAAAGGAGATTTCTATGCTATCATGCCTTATTTAGCAAAAAAATTCTGACAAAAGTAGTACTACATTTTAATATGATCCAAAGTTAAACAAATTTTTCTTGACAGATCATTTTTAAAAGCTAATTTTTTGTCCAAATGTATTAGCTGTGGCAAAACTTCTTTGGAAAAATGTTTCCAGGTAAAGGACACAATTTGCACCATTCAAGTCAAATAGTAAGTCTTCACCTGAGACGAAGACTTTGCCTCAAATCTCTTGTTTCTGATTTAAAGCAGGGATGACAATGCATTAGCCACATTGCTGGCAAGCCCTTAAACACCAATTCTTAGGCATTGTCCAGAAGGGCACTTTCTTCTATGAGTGGTTGTTTTATTTTATTCTTAAAGCTTCATATTCATCCTGACATAGAAAGGGAGAAGATTGAAAATTTCAAAGAATTTTCCCTGACATTTTTTTTCCATCATCCTCCATTTCTAATTATATCAGATCCCTGCGATTAATATTATCATTTTGGAAGTGCACATTTTTATTTTAGAAGCACGGTTTGCTGATGCAATGTTAATTCTTCATATAAATTAGTGTGCCCACCACATTTAAGTAATTCGGTGTACTCTTACCATTTATTTAACTTTTATTTGAAGCAGTTAAATGTTGGGCTTATTAAGAAAATGGCAGTGCCCCATCATTCAAGGACCTATAGGCTTTGAATTATGATAAGCATTTTAATCTGGATAGCTGTTATATTGTCAGAAATTTACCCAAAGGTCTCCGAGAGCATAACAGTGGTGCAGGAGGTAGCAAAACCTATCACCTCTGGCCTACGCTCCCAGCTAACCATACTGACGTGTGCAAAGTTCTCAATGCTTGTGATCAGTTTTACAATAATTTGGATTTTTCTTAACACAAGATAAAAAATATAGCTCCTGTCACTGCAGAGAAGAATACAGACATGCTCAAGATACAAGGCAAGGAAGTACATATATTTTTAATCTTTTGATTTTCAAGGTCTGATTCATGATTTATAACATGTAAGATTAGTCACATCTCAGCTGTATGATAAGCTTGAGCTGTTAAAAGCTGAATGGGTTGCTGACGCAGCTTTAAAAGCCTCCACAAAAGCTGCTGTCCTATCTGAAAAGTGCCTAAGTGTTTACTTACACGCCTGACCTTATTTTGGCCAGCCAGATGAATACAGATGCTAACATTACATGGTGTCCATAGGATGCAGGAGTATAAACTGTCTTCTGTCATCACCACGAAGAATGAAACCATAGCCCATGCAATTTCAGCATCTGCAATTTACGTTCTCAATAAAAACTGCGTAATCCCCATGTAAGTGGTAAGTTCAATGTAGCACTTCACAGTAGCCTGAAACCCATCACTGGGAGCCCTAGGAGAGAAACCATCAGCTGGACCAGGTTTTCATACCCACTATTTACTCACTTGAGTAAAATGTGTCCCAGGAAAATACAGAATACAGCCTGTTTTTTTCCAGGAGTGGTACCTCAAGCAGAGAGATAAGAAGGAAGCAAATTGGGAGGAAGATTAACATCACTTAAAATTGCTCAATTTTTTAAAAATGTATTATTTCTCCCAGAAAGAAGTTGCAGTGGCTTTTGAGCTCCCCAGTGAAACGCAAGAGAAGCTCAGCAGAGAAAGGTCACCAGGAACATCTAATCTAACTGGTCTAACCGAGTACTACTGCTCGATGCTCAAGTGCTGTTTTGATCAGTTCTTGTGATGAGGCTAAACTCCGCATGCACAGCACCTGCTACGCATTATTTCTTATGATGAATTATACACTGAGAGAACTGCAAAGAGAGGATTACTCTAAGTTCAGAATAATCAAAGGCTACGGAGGCCTTATCCCCAAACCCATCACCTGCAACTCACGGGCATGATTTGCAGTACTTTTCATGTTTTCTCTGCTAGAAAACCCGTCTTTAACTGAACTGTGGGTATTTGAAACTATCTTGAAATACGTGGAGGTGTGTTAAATGTCTTTGCTCCTCACAAAGTTTTTCTACCTGGGCTTTTTGTTTTCCCAGAGTACAAAAAACTATTTTTCCTTTTTCATTCTCATTTCCTCCTACACGTTGTTGTGTCATGTGCATGCTTCCCACTCCCCTGATCACAATAAGACATCACAGCAACACGCAAATCAGGTGTTTTACTTAGATTTTGATTAACATTGTTTTAAGAACAAAGAGATTCTAGATCTTAACAAGGCAATAGCTGTACTATTGCATCTAGGACCTTTGTTAGGAAGCAAGTACTGCAGAACCGCATTTTGTTATCTAAAGGATGATGTTTAAATACAGGAAGAATCTTCTAAGAGTTGCAACAGAAACCTTAATGTTCTGTCTTGCAGCCAAGCCTGCTCAGGGATTTCCAGGCCTGCCTTTCCTAGGAGGAGAAAGACAAATGAAGAGGTGACACTGTCCACAGAAATCTACTTATTAATGATGTAGAAGTTGGAAAAGCTCTATTTTCACACTTTGGAAAAAGAAGAACTTAAAGAATATGGTATACAGAAGTCTGTTTAACCTTTCAAGTACAAATGTTATACAATTAGTTTAGTTTTAATCAGTAACTGACTTGCAGTGTTACAGCAGCAGAGCAGTATCGATGGAGATTTCTGCAATGAGATGAGCATTTTAAGAGACCAAAGAATTGAATATGCATCCATTTAACATGTATTTTAATGGGATTTACTGCATAACAGGCAAAGAATAAGATTAATGAGAACTTTTCAATACTGACAAATTCTCAATATATCCAGTAAGAACTGAAGTGATGGTTATATACAGATCTCAAACCCCCAAAGGAAACACTCTTAAGTTATAAATTCTAATTAACTAGATAATTTTAAATGTTTCCTGATATTCACTAAAAAAAAAAAAATCCCAACAAAACAAAACACAAAACCTGTTTGTTTTTTTTTTTTTTTTTTTAATTAATCCCAGTCTGATATATACAGAATCTGCACGGCAAACTACAGGTAGAAATGGAGAAGAATGTCCCCAAAAGAAAAAAAAGATTGTCTGAGAAAGTCATTGTTTCAATTTTAGGCACCAAAAAAACCCCTCTTAAATTGTGTTATGTTACTTAAAAGAAGAAGAAATTATAACTGCTCCCTTGCTGAACCTTCTAAACACTTTGCATTTCACATAGATTAGACATTAAGATCTCCTTGCCCAGGACAGACAGGCTAACAGGCTTGAGACAGACGATGCTTTAGCCTGCCATGAATTAGCAAAATCCAATTGACAAAGAGTATCCAAAAATACTATAAAATGTACTACACTGTTTAAAATTCACATTCTGAAAGGAGTTGTGCAAGCAAAAACATCACCGGGGAGTTCACGGAGAGCGCACACGTTAAGGATGCAAGCACGGTCAGAGAGAACCCCATTTAGAACCGACTGTGTATTACCAAAAGGGAACCGTGGCTGGTTTCCGGGAGTGAAACGGTACTGTTCACCAGAGACTGCATGACATCAGCTTAATCTGAAAGCTCTCCTGAAACACACTATTTTTTTTTCTCCACAGAGAGAACTGAACACACGCTTCAAATACGGTTTCGATTATTTAAATTCTGGAAGTAAAAAATGAAGCTTTCAACTCGAAAGAGGTGTAGACTTACAAATACTGGTATATTCAAGGCAGCACGCGATGTTGGTCTCCATTTTCAAATAAACATTTTATTTTGGCAGAAAATACTGATTCACTGGAACTTAATTGCTTTCCTACACTTTTTTTTCCTCTGCCTTGGAAAAACACACACATTCAGTGATAGTACTAGGAAAGGTTTTTCCAGGTCAGGTAAGGAATTCTAAAAAAAATTATTCAGGAGACTCAAATGCCCTATAACCAGAACAGACAATGGCCCAAAAATTAGGGTGGACATGAGGGATAGGAAAGACCCAGTCATAAATCCCTGCTCTACCAATTCAGAAGCATTACCTCATTTATCTTCCAGTGAAGAGAGAAGTTATATTTTAGTTCTGCAACAAAAATGTTCTCCTGGCACATTGAGAGCAAAAGGAAGGTGAAGGGTGGAAATTCAGAGGATCTGACCTCAAGTCCTCTCTCGGTCCCTGGGCAGGTACGTGGCCTCGAGCAAGCCAGAGGACTGGATGTCCCCCTTTCCCCATGTAGGAACGGGGATTGGTAGAGCCTTCCCTAGACAGTTGAAAATAAATGTTTGTACCAACACTGCCTGTGTTCAGCGCTGTTTAAGTATTAAACACGATCTCAAGTCCCTTCAAGCTGATTAAAAACCATGGAACACTTCTGATCAATTGAGTGCTTGCACAAGCTTACTATATGGCAAATCTGACACCAGTCCAAACTGTCCTTAAACGATCCAGGACACTTGGACAACACAGCCCAAGAATCTTTCTAAGCTGCTTTCTGACTGTATTCTCACAGAAAGTGATATCACTCGTGGAGAAAGTCATAATGTATAATTTTGTGCAATTGCAGCTTGCGAAAGTCAATTATAAGAGCTCCTTCTATCCCTGGCACAACACGTACCTTTTAATAAACAACACTGTAATTGAGTGCAATTGTCCAGCGCAAACCCATGCCACGCGCCCAGAGGCAATTCTATTAACACTTGAGAAATACAGAAGGAAGTACAACTATTGTATAAATTAAGGCTTGGTACAAAAACACTTTGACAGACTAGCACTGCTACAAAACAGCAGTAAACATGCACATTGCATCTTTTAGAAGCTTGCCGAGTGCAGATGAGCTACTCACACTTAGAATTTCTGTAGTGCTGACCGCTATAGTGTTTAAGTTCTCACACATTAGATAAAAACATCTTATGGATCAAGGATAAGTTGGAGGCTATTTTATGAACCTTAAGTTGTTTCCTGTTTTTTCCTCCATTATAAATTGCAAACATCTCATTCTATCACCTGTTATTATAAGACCAGAGTAGCACTAGGAAAAACAGGTTCCTTGAGAAACAGTATAAAGACCACATTCAGACACCACCCACTGTCCCCAAAGCAGAATTGCTTCGTATTTGAGATTTAACTCTTGATCAAATATTATTTACATAGTACAGAATCTCCACCTCAGCATTTCTCAACAAACACTTTTGAATAAGAACAGTCAATCTCTACTGATGGGTAGAATGGCATCAAGCCAACTCCAGACAGCATTACGTGACTTCATCTCCAGCACGATCACCTCAGCAAGCACACATAAAACTTCAGCTCTGTGGAGGAGGCAGTACAAAGAATATCCATCTTATGTCTCCTCCTTATATGATATACAGCATAAATAGAGTACAGGGCCTGTTGAAACCAGATCATACAAGGGTTTTGTTTGTTTGTTTTGTGTGGGGTTGTTTTGTTTTTTGTTTGTTTGGTTGGGTTTTTTGTCCTTACGCGAGGAGAGCAGGAGAGCTTCATTTTACTGGTGTTTGAGGTTTTGAAGAAACTCCACATAAACTGTTCAACATAACTGTTTGTCGTAGTTCAGCCCCGATTGGACCAGACTACGCAGTCTCTCTCTCACTCCCCCCACCTTCCGAGAGAACAGGGAGAGAAAATACAAGGAAAAACGGCTCGAGGTTTGAGATAAGGACAGGGAGAAATCCTTAAAGTTACCGTCACGGGCAAAACAGACTGGACTTGGGGAAAACTATTCATTTATTACTACAAATAGCAGGATAATGAGACAGAGAACAAGATAACCTCCCTCCACCCGAGCTTAACATTATCTCTACTACCTTCCCCTCCCGAGCGGCACAGGGGGGAAGAGGGAATGGGGGTTGTGGTCAGTTCATCACACGTTGTTTTACGCCGCTTCTTCATGGTTGGGGGAAGAACTCCTCACATTCCTCCCCTGCTCCATCGTGGGGTCCCACCCCTACGCCACAGTCCTTCGTGGAACTGCTCCGGCGTGTGTCATCTCTTCCACGGGTGCAGTCTCTCCAGAACAGCTGTCCCAGCGGGCCCTCCACGGGCCACAGCTGCCTTCAGGCATCCACCTCCCCGGTGTGGGGTCCTTCACGGGCTCCAAGTGGATCTCTGCTCCTCCGTGGACCTCCATGGGCTGCAGGGGGACAACCTGCTCCACCATGGTCGTCACCACAGGCTGCAGGGGAATCTTGGCCAGGAGCCACATTACTCCTCCCCCTACTTCTGAACTGACCTTGGCGTCTGCAGCCGTTCCTCACAACAGGCTGGTAGATGTCTCTCAGGATCTTTTTTACATCTTATTCATATCATATCTCATCTCCTCTCCACTTCTTGCAGCCAGGCCGGACCAAGTTGGGCCCAGTCGGCCGCCTGGCGAGAGGCCAGAGGGTGAGGCCTGCAAGGCCCATGAGGCCTGCGCTTCCCCCTCTGCGCCTCTGCCCCCGCTCAGCTTCTTCACATCTTCTTCTCCTTCCTTTTTTTTTTCCTGTTTTCCCCTTCTTAAATACGTTATCGCAGAGGCGTTATCACGGGACATTCTGCTACCAATCGGCTCGGCCTTGGCCAGCAGCGGGTCCGCCCTAGGCCCGTCCGAGTCCACTGAACAAAGGGGAGCGACTTCTAGCAGTTTCCTACAGAAGCTACCACCTTAGGCCCCCCCTCACTAACAAAACCACGACACTGTTCAATATTACAGTTACAAAAGACAGAGAAAAAAGGGCTGTGTGCTCTTCTGGTTTCAAGTAAAATGACTTAGAACAGTATTATTTATAACTTTCCACCAGAAAATGGGTGAGGCATCATACGCAGCAATCAGAACAAATGTGACAGACATCAAGACCTTATCTTCACCATAACTTACCAGAGGGTAGCTCAAGGGCATGCATTTAGAAGCCAAAGATGGTCCACATAATTTTGTTACTCCTTCACAAGAGCAAAATGGAAAAAAAAAACCAAAACCATCAACCAACGTTATCTCATATTATAGGGCTCTGAGTTCATTATGATGATGCTATTGTGACGAGCACCATTTTGATAATTCAGACTTAGACAACTAAGTCTATAAATAAAACAGGTTAAACAAAAACAACACCACACTGATTTTCAATTTAATACATCGTAGGCTCCTAACTTAAAAAACTGTGACCATTTGCAAAAATATCCATGTTAAGAGGAATTTAAAGCACACAAAACTGTTGGAGAATCTTCTAATGGAGGCCTATAGAACGCAACATATTGCAATGCCAAGTTATGTCATAGATAAGCCAAGAAATTTTATGCACTGCGGTGACGTGCTTTGAAGAAAATCCAGGAAATCTGCATGACAATACATGATCTGCAGAATTACAAGTAGAACATTCCCCCAGCCTCCCTTCAAAACTTTAATACATTCAGTGAAATGCAGTTTTATACTATGCTGCTCTGACCTTTGCAGTATTTTATATTTTGAGCAAATGGGCATTCCGTCCCTTTCCCAGAGGCTAGCGAGACTGTAAACAGGAAGAAACGAGGAATTGCAGCCAATCTAATTACAGAATATTGAAAAGGTCAAAGTAGTGCACCAAGCCAGTGTAATTTACAAAATGAAAGTTATGAAGAGCCCTTCGATGGGAAAAAAAAAAAATGTTATAGAAATAAAGCATGCAATCAGTATTGACCCAATTGCCTTGGAAGACAGAGGGAACCCACAAAATATACCTGCCTGGAACTGGAAAATGCAAACCGAGTGTTGCAGGCAAAGATAAGTTTCAAAATGCCAAGCAACAAAGTCTACCTACAAGTGGTTTTGCACTACTATCACAGTACATGTAAGTCAGAATTTAATTGCCCTAATACAATTGCACCAGTGTTAATAGCAAATAGCTGTGGTAGAACTACTGGAGCACCATCACTGCATGACCACGGTATGTCTGGCCAGAGTCATTCCCACAGGGCCCTACAGACACTCTGGAAAACAGATACCAGCCATGCACAGATATTGTATTTATAAAACTGCTAGCTCTAAGAAAGCCGGTTACTTAGTTAGCAAACTACACAACAGAGTTACTTGACAAGGACACCAAAACAATAACTGCTCAGAAAATCATTACAATATACCCATAAGAAATATGCTGTCAAATCTGGAGACAAAAGACAGTGCATTTTTCTGCAAATAGCCAGGGTAGATACATCACCCAAGTAGCCTTCTCTACTCGTACAAAACTGGGACGGTTCCTCCTGCAGGTGAGCAGACACCTGGCATAGAGGTCTCCGCCACTCTCGAGACCCACACAAAGAAACCAACGCAGAACAGCCCTGGGTTTGGAGCAAGTGACAAGCCTTGGTCTCCCCCAAGCCACCTTCTTCTGTGATAGCATTCACCTCACCAAAAGACCACCCTTCTGTCATCAACCAGCCCACCACACCTGGAATCATGAGCAAGCACCAAACAAGCAGCAGCAAATCATTTCAACTAAGATTCTCTTTAGCCTCCCCTAGCATAGACCAGTCCCCACAACTTTTTATTGTGTTATCAAGGTTCCCCCTCAATACAGCTTAATGCCTAACAGTTTATCTGCTCCCAAGGTGGCTTCACATTTTTTCCCTACTTTTCTTAGTTTCTCCTTTTAATGTTTTTGCACATCAGTTGTCTCTGGACTTGATCCAGCCTGCTGATTCCTATAGCATCAGCCTTCGGGACAGTGATATTCTCCTCTTATAAAAACTTTGTGTTCATTGAGTAAGGCAAGCAGCCATGGTTATTAATTTAATTATTGTCAAGCCTATGGTAAATACCGAGAATATATATCTGCTGCTGATATTCTAACTTCCAGTAGCAGCTCTTGTGATGCTTGGAGAATTATATATAAGAACAAAAGTGATCTAACAAGAGTCCAAAACTGAACCTACCACCATTCAAAATAAAATATACTTGTGATTATTGGGCCTTCCTTCGGGGAATTTTTTTTTTTCCATCTGAATTGAAACTCTCAGAGCTTTCCTTAGTCCAACTTAAAAGTAACCTGAAGTTAAAATTAACATTCTGGTGCCCTGATCTTCTGATTTTTTTTTTTTTTTTTGAAATATCCTTTAAGTATTAAGTTGATTGTAAACTGGTTTTAACGTAAGTCAATAAAAATGTAGGGCAAGAGGATATTATGATTCCTGAAGGGTTTCCTCAGACCTTACGTTATTTCTTGAGTAAGAATTTGACATGCTGCTTTGCAGTTTAACAGCCTCTCTTGGCCTTCATTTGCCTATGAAACATGGCTGTTGGAGCTCAGTGACTCCTCAAAGTAACGTAAATGCCTTTTTTATTTCCACACTTGATCCTTCTGCATTTGTTGCACGTTTAATCAGACCTATTCTACTCAGTTGCAAAGGGCTCCAGTGTATAATTTATGAAGAACTACGAACAGTAGTGTCAAGAAATTTACATTTATATCTTGGAATCAATGTAATGGATGCTGCTTTTTTTTTTTTTTAATATATACAATTTAAAAAAAAATCAAACAGAAAGAATAATGAAAAGAATCTTAAACACTGAGGAAACGACGAATGCTGATGCAGTAGGAACCTCAAGTTGTAAAGCATTAACAATAGCAAAAAAAAAATCTTCAGTCCAAAAGCCCCAGATTTTCCAAGTTCAATGTTGCTTCATGTCATGCACTCAGTATGCAACACAATGGAAAAGAAGCCTTGTTCTTCAGAATTGAAGTTCCCTCCTTACACAAATAGGACGCCACAACTTATTGCTTAACATGGGGACAGACACAATTTGTTCTTGCTCTCTCTGACCAGAATTGTCCCACCCTAAATACATTAAATGCTCTATCAGAAGCACAGAAGCCAGCACCAATTCCCAACACGTTGACTACAAAGATTAACCAGCACTAACTTAGTGAAGAGGAAGAAATATATCTGGATCTCCTCTCCCAAGATTTGTATTAACATTTTGTTGTTTATCACATCGCAGAGCTCATTACTGATGTAATTTAAGAGCTCTCTGTCAAAAAGAACCACAGGGAAAATATTTATTGGTCACATATGTAAGGTGTGTAAGGAAACAGTAGGACAATTGTGCCAGTGAAACTGCTTTCAGATAAATTAATTTGAAAGGAAAATTGGACCACAATCAAGCAAATGTATGAGGAAGAATGAAGCTCCACAAATTAACACCAATCTATAAAATGATGGTGCACAAATATGTTGCACATACATTTCTGCAATGTATTTGAACTAACAAAAATAAACTAACAGGTTTGCAGAACTATGAAAGGGAGATATGAGGAGAAAGAAAGCAAGGAAAGTAAAAGGAAAAAAAAAAGCCTGTATTTTATTTCAAACAGAAAGGAACTGTTCTAGAAAGGATCTGGAAAGGATAGACCAACCCAAAAAGGTTTGGGGCAGACATGTCCTTGAAAGACAGTAAGATTTTATTTTACTGGCTAAATGAGCGTCAAGAAAGGAAAAAGGGGAAGAGGAGACAAATGCCTGGGGTAATGAAGCCCTGCCGTTCAGCACAGTTTTGGGGAAGGCAGCAGAAATGGCCCTGCTACAGCAGCCGTGTGAGGTGCTGGGTTATGCGTAACCTGACCAGCACCTTGCAAAACCCCACGTGGGGTGGTACATTTTAAGAAGTGTTCAGGCAACACTAGAGTATAACTTGTTAAATTTGTATGAGATAAAGAGGTGCCAGCTTCAAGGCTGTAGGTACTTGATTTTACTCCCTTTTTTTCCTAGAAGCAGTATAGCTGTGTAACAAAGCAGGTACTACACACACACACAAATCAGCAGAAGGAACCTTCAAGATTCTGCCAGTGACGGGGGAACGGCACAATAAAGGTCATCTAGTTTATAAAGCAAAATGTTGCTACCTCCTATGCCTCACCTCACTTGCCCACTGAGCAAGTATCGTTGCCCAGTGTGAGTGTGACAGGTCTAATTCACAGAAAATTAAACTGAAAATGCTACAAACTAAAATGTCAGATCTCACTCTGAGTATATCCAAACAATTGAGGATGAGCCCAAGTTATTCCTACGACAGTCAGTGCTGGTTTGCTGTTACTTGCAATAGGAGGAAGTCTTCAATAAGTGTCTAAGACCAGAATTAATCCATGCCACATACACCAAAAATACCCAGATTGCGAGTTACCACTGACTGCAGCCCCAACCTCTGCTATTTGTCAGTTCCCAAATTATTTCTCATTCAGATTCCAGCAGTCACAATGAAAAGACTCATCCATCTTTATTACTTCAAAAGGAATATGTTACCATCTAAAGTGTCACTTAATTTTCAACAGCAACTCTGTATTTTCTGGGGAACAATTTACATGGAAACCATATCTACAGCACACAGAAAAGATGATTAATGTCCAATCAAATATAAGAGTTTCACCCCAACAAATATTTTTGTTATCACCAGTCACTATGATTTATTGTGATCTATAAAGCTCATGCACTCTCTCTCTTTAAAAAAATAATAATAAAAAAAAGATATTATCTTTATAAAATGAATTTTTGTTTTCCCCACAGGAAAATTCCATTTTTGATCATTTTCAAAACAGATGAAAATAGCATTATGAAATGTCACAAATCATGCCTTCCTAATAGAAATCCTGGTCTGTTGTGGGCACTGATACAGCCCGTGTGAAATGGCTCACAATTATGGTTCCCATTTATCTTTACTTTGCTGTTCAGCTCAGTTATAAAGGAAAATTCTCCTGCAAGTACAGATCCTGGGCCAGAGCCTCAGGAGGTGCAAGCCAGCCCAGCTCCATTAGCCAGCTCTTTCTCGCCCACAGCATTTTCCCAGGCGATGTCAAGGACGGTGGATTACAAGTGAGTTCCCACATGAGGAGATGCGAGAACCCTGCAGAGCTGGGCTCAGATTTTCCATTTGAAAAAGAGGAGGTAAATTTTTTTCTACTTTATTAAAATGGTTTGAGATCCTTAAGTGAAAACTGCTGTCCAAGTGTAATACACTATTAATAGAGAAAAATGTAACATTGTTTCAGTACATCATCAACAAATTTTCATTTCCAGAGTGACAGCTGACTATTGAATTATTGATTCGGATTTGTCAGCTGATAAACTAGCATAAATATCCTCCAAACTCAGTAAGAATGCACGGACCACTGGTTCATCTCTAAGAAAATTAATCCTAATTTTACTGTGTCTCAGTCTTACTTTAAAATGCAGCAAAAATACGCGAGAGCGCACATCTACTAAATGGTGTTTCAAAACCAAGCACAATGGAAAACACAAGTTTCAGCAGTATATACACAATAAAAGTGTATATATATATATATTTTTTTTTTAAGAGAAAACCAAACAAAAACCACTGGCAGTGGTCATTTTTAAACAAGACATCTACTGTACAGTGCCTACAAAATGTTCAAGTGCCTACAAATTGTTCAAGATAATGCAGTGCATGCATCATTATAAGAAAACGTAACCATTCTGATAACTTTATTTCTTTGCCTTAAAAATGCACTGTCTGCAAGAATATTAATTTTATAAACAAAACTTCCCATAAAAAAAGTCATTTACATTACCTGGCAAGAAGGGCAGGAGGAGATTAAGGGGCCAAGACTATATAAAAGAGTAATTATGGTCAAGAAGAGACTGAACACTTTCCATATGGCAAATGATACCAAAAGCTACTCCCATTAAAAGGGAAGCCAGCGATTCCAAGCACACTGTATTTCTTTACCGCAACATTTTTTAAAGGAAATGTCAGGTTCTTAAAGTAGGCTGCGACACACGCTCACCTACCGAACAGCTGTGGTGATCAAAGCACCGCCAGCCTCCCTCTGCCATCTGCCAGCTCCCCGCCAGCGCTTCCCAGCCCGCAGCACGCCCCGGGAGGGATGCACCAGTGCGCTCTACCCACCAAGGGCAGAGGCAGCACTCAGCTGCTACCTCAGGTGATGGGTTTTAGCCAACACACTCCAGTTTCCCTGGGAGCAAGGAGCATGCACCTGATTTATTTTTTTTTTTCCTCACTCGTTCCAAGGGAGCTTAGGAACTTCTGGCAAAGAGGTGGCATAGAAAGTTGGGGAAGCGCAAATTGGACTAACACATCAAGCCATCACAGCGAGATTGATGAGGGTGTGTCTAAACCGTCAGTTTTTAGCCACGTCATCTTAAATATGGTAATCTCCAATTTCCTCTCCAACAACTGATTCTACTTAAAGTCCAACAGCTGCTGTTCTGTTAAAGGATTTTATCAGAACAGCCTAAAACACTGACAATCTGCAGGAACAGGTTTGCAGAACTAGAATGAAAGGAAAAGAAGCAACTCTACTCTACTTTTTGAAGCTTTCAGATCTTTCTGCACACGTCTTGCAATCTAGAATTAACACTCCACCTTACTATGCAGTATTTCTAAGAGTGGAGAACATGATTCCCGGGAAAAGACCTTCTGGGGTGAGTATCTCTAGGAATTAAGACCAAAAAAAAAAAAAGAGAAAGCAGTCATCAGGATAACTGGAGTCAGACTAAAAATCCTTTCCTCCCAGCTGCTGTGGTGGCTATTCAGGGAAGCCTGCCCCTTTGGCATCAGCAGAAGTAAGCGCAAGTGCCAGTTCAGTTCTGCATGAGGCAGCTGGTATTCAAGTTGAGATGTACGCAGTGGCAGAACAGTTTCACTTCCCCAGGTTATTACAATTCCCTCATTTTGAATCCAGATTTTCCTCATAACAACATTTTTTTAAAATTAAAAAAATAGGTAGGTGTGATCACAGACCATTCACATACCTTGCAGACAGACCACTGGCAGGGGCTTTGTGCCACCTTCCCTTTTCCTTCCCCAGCACAGTGGCTGACCCAGCCACACGCTCCATTACCTTCTGCTGGCAGAGCTCCACAAAAGTCAATGGAGTGGTGATGAGTTAAGTCAGCTGAGGAGCCAACCACATGTTCTTACTGAAATTCCCAAGGGAAAAAAAAAAAAGAAAAAAATAAGTATTTAAAGAAGAAAAGAAGACAAAGTCAACACTGGAATGCCTCCATTCATCAATCCATTTTAATACAGGCAGAAAAGTTGATTTTAACTTGGGGTACAGGAAGAAAACGGAGTCTGTCTTACTAGCAAAGACCAGGATGGTGAGTAGAGGAAGCTGCTGTGCTGATACCACACAGCTGCAGGTCTGCCTCAGCCTTGCTGTCAGCATTGCAACTCCACAGGCAAACACTGCACCGCTTTCCTTTCTCTGAGATTTTTAAGCTGTGGTGCAAAACAGGCACTACCAAGTCATTCATTAACTCAGAACTGGTCTTCAAGAAAAGGTATCTCAAAAGCCCAGGCTAAGGCTAATGGCCCCAAAGGCACCAATGACAGCAACAATGAGCAATGCTACAGAAGATGCTGTGGTGCAAAAGGGTCTTTTCAAACCTGCTGGGGATAGGTTACCTGCTGCCTGACTTTATTTTCACTTTAACATTGGCATATTCACCTATGACATCAGTAATCCTGTATGCTGATTGCCCCCAAGTCCCAAGTTCTCAGAGTACAGACACCTTGCTGGTGCTTAAGCTAGCAGTAAACTAGCTCGTGGTTGCACGTCCTATCACAAGGGACACTTTACTGGGATGGTGAGATTCTGTATTGGAAATGGGTTTCACTGAGTGTGTACTGCTGAGCTCCAGTGAGATATCTAACCCCAGAATTTGCACATGTTGGCTTGAGTACAAAATTTGCCTGGGACTTTTTGTTTGTCGTGGTCAGAGATGGTGGGAGGCAGTCAGCCCTGCTTTCCTGTGCTCTGGTACTGGTAAAACAGACAAGGGAGATGTTAGAAGTACATTCATTTTTCTCCCTGCTTTGTCATAGACAATAAGACATGCCCAAAGATGCATGCAGGTAGGTCTTCAATCAAAGAGCCAATTTCTAATGAACTTTAAACCCTATCACCACTGTAGTTTCTGTTTTCTGACCTAGAGTTTTCAGGCAGCACAGGTCCCATGTATGTCATCTGTGTTATTTTTCTTTGCACAGGATACATCTTAAAAATTCTAAACACATTACACAACCTATGCTTAAAGGGATTCACATTCACCATAGTCTTCTTGGCTTCTTTCACTTTCAAAAGCAGTTATTTTGCTGACACGATGTTAAATTTTCTTTTACCTGAAGAAATCATCTTGTCTGCTGTAGTGTCTAATTCCACCAATACAAGTACAAAATGATCGAGGTGAGATCTGAGAAGCTAGTTATTTTGTGATTTCTATTTGATTTAATCCTATGAAAGCGGGTTAGGTCAGAGTACCTTGAATGCTTAGTTAATGATCCATATATGAGCAGTACCATCCCCAAGAACATTTCTGGACAGTGTGTACTACAGAGCAAGAAACAAGCTATTTCTATTACAGCATGGTGTTTTTCATTCTAGAATGGCCAGATATGATAAAATAGAGAGACATCTTAAAAATCCTCTTCTGATAAAGACAAAAAGTAGCGTTTCAAAGTCTGTTGCTCAGAAAATACTTCGCTTTCAAGAGAAACTGTTATATTACTGTGGAAGTGTCAAATTAAGAATCCACTTCAGGTGCAATCAGTGACTTGGCCAACATGCCACAACTTCCCCACTTGTAAAACAGTTTTCCCTAGATCCTTTTTATCACTCACGTTTCTCTTGGCTTTTTAAATTTTTACTGAGTCTGCACTGCAGCTACACCAGAAAAGCTCTGATCCATGCTGCACCTCCAAGCACTATTGTATCGTGTATAAGATCATTCCAAAACAGCTCTCCTGTAATTAAAGCATCTCTGAAGCACCTGTAAACATTACAACCAGGCAGGCATTTTAATTCACTGATGCTACTGTTGTGTTTACAGCTATTACCTACATCCTACTTCATTTAATGTCACAAGACTTACGCAAGCTTCCAATGGAAAAGATCGGTTTTATTCCACATAACATTATGCTAGGGTAGATAAACAGATCTTGAAAGATCACTTTATACACCAGCAAAACACATTCTGGCACAGTAAGGAAGGCTGAAGTACCACGTCACTAACACCAGCTCACAAAGGTCAGTTATTAAAAAGATAATAAAGTGATA
Source organism: Chlamydotis macqueenii (assembly GCF_036417535.1). NCBI lineage: Eukaryota > Metazoa > Chordata > Aves > Otidiformes > Otididae > Chlamydotis > Chlamydotis macqueenii. The sequence goes on from NC_141566.1 coordinate 6,478,416, forward strand.
TAACAGGTAAATTACTGTATCTCTGGAGATTTTCTACTGAACAGAATTACAATCATGCTACTAGTGATAACTGCATACTAAAGAGATTTTTTTTTCCATATTTAAAGTTGATTGAAAGATACTTTAAGTACACACTAAATTGTCACGTAATCCAGACCATTTCTAAGCCACTCTAAAGGAACTGAGCCCTGCAAGCTGGTTATATTTCTGCTAAGACTACATTAAATAAGGCCAAATTCCTTTGTGGCTGGCAATGTATCTTTCACGAGGCTCTGTTTTGCTGAAATACATTGCTCTCTAGGCAATGAGCCGAGAAAGGTCAGAGCCCGTAAGAGGGTCTACTCTTGAAGAACGTAACCCCAATCATTTACCCAGCCACCCTGCCACCACACATATTGGAGTCACCCTGTAAGTGAAGAGCTCACACAAATAATCTTTGCTTTTCTATTGAACACCGTGCATTTCCAGTTCCTCCTTCAGTAACCACAGCTGTGCAGCAAAGGCAGGGCACTTCATTTATCAGGAGACAACAGTGCTGACACAGGCAGTACAATCGGGCAGCCTCTTCCATCTGTTAAATATATGCCTCTTTGTTCCCTTTTGACTTACTTCTTCCTTCGGCAGGGAGAAGGAGCACAAGTAGTTTTACGCTAAATATTTTGGCTATGTGTACAATTTTTGCCTTATTCTTCTCTGACAAGTCGAATTCCCCCATGTCACACCAGGACAGTCATTTATGCTGCTCGTTGTTTGCTCACAGAAGTATCTATTGAGACCATAATACAGCATTGTCAGAGCAGAATGACAGCTGATGATAATGTGAGTTCCTCTGCATTCTGGTCGCCAGCCTTATAGTCTAGCACTTCTTGAGGTTTAATGCCCAAGGGAAAAAGAGAGTGAGGCTCTTACTTCAGTCTGCAGCTAGATCCACTTTAGGAACAGCATAGCTCAATGACAATAAATTAAAAAACCCCAAAGTCTGGAAGAAATTCTGAGACAGAGATATGTATGATACATTCTGAAGATCAATGACTGAAAGTCTCAATATGCACAAGCATCTTTCAAATGATCTGTTTTATGATTTTGCTGATATTTGCTCACAGGGAGAACAACAAATCGGCTCTTGGTGCCACTTCAGAACCCTAATTCAGGCTACAAACGTAGCTCAAATTTGTGGCTGGTGTCACCATAGGTAAACAGAGAATGAGATTTATCATTCAGCATACAATGGATTCAGATCAGATTCTGATCTCTTCTCAGAACAGTAGGAATTTTGTGTGGGACTAGAACCTTCCTTAGCTCTTGAATTTACTGCCAGTTGTTTTTTTTTTTTTGGGGGGGGGCGGGGGAAGAAAAAGCACAGTAAGACAGTTGGCCTCTGTGGTGACCCCCAGCTGTCCCACAAGCTCTGATCAAACCTCTCTCTCCCTTTCTGTTCTTCACAGCCTGCACTTACTCATCTGGCAACCACAACGTAACCCAGTTCTCTTACAAACCAAAAACCACTAAAGGGAACAAAGCTCAGAAGACAGTAGTGAGCATATTGCCAGACTACATACAGTTTTAAAAGCAAACAAGAAGTGTCAACAGTTTCTCTTCCTTTTCCTTTCTAACCTCTGGTTATAGCCTTTCCTTTTGACTATCACTGACCAAGTGATGGACGAGGTCAGATTTTGGAAGGATGAACCTCAGAAAACCCAACCCCTAAGAACTTCTTCCTGGATATGAATTCTGTTCAATCCTTTAAGAGCAGATAGAAGCAACAGGTTTGAAAGAGATTACCAACTCCAAATAAGGGATTTCAGGAATCCTTACAACGAACCACGGAGAAATAAATGTTGGGATCTGTAACAACACTCTTAAAATGTCATATTAAGAATTAAGAATAGTTAAGACATTAAGAATACTACCATCACATCATTAGTAGGCTCTAAAACTGGGGTATTTAGAAGGGGATCCATCTGCTGGTAAGCAGGGAAGAAAAAAAAAAATAATCAATTTAACTTCCCTGGGCCACATTCAGTAGTGTTTACTTATTCCATTTGTTCCATATGACATTGCCGTCTTTATCTCCTTATTGACATGACAAAGAGCAAGAATTATAAAACATAAGTCAAAGTTTAAAGCATACAACATTTTTCTCTCTCAGGAAGAGAGAAGGAAGACTACTCAGGCAAGTCAGTCCCTGATACAAAGCTGTTAACTTGGGTGAAGAGCATGGTTACAATGGAAATTTTCTAGTTGTTTTGCACAGTAGAGGGGGGAAAAAAAAAAAGCTTACTCCTAGGAAAATTCTTCAGAGGTTGTCCTGCTTTACTGCAATTTTATGCTTGCGCTTCTCACTATGAGAAGAGATTCAACACCCCTGGGATTAGTTCCCTTCTCCATTAGCCCATCTTTAAAGATTTGGACAATAAAAAAGCAATAAACTGGGGCACACTATAAACAAGCCTCTCTGTCTCCTTGGTTCATTTTGGTCTTCTCCATTTCAGCTTCTGACAATGCAGTTACTTTCTGCAGGCCCTCTTTGCCGGGAAAGCAGCAGCACCAAAAGCTGGCAACAACATCTGGGCTGCAGCTGATGTGGTTTCCCTCCGCACATTGCGTGCCACAGGTATGACCACAAAGGGAAAATACCGAGACTCAATTTAGTGAAAGGTCTTATAGAAAGTTTGACTTTTGTAAGCAGCTATAAATCAGGAGATATTTTCTGAATACAAATTTACAGACCCTCTCTGATGGACAGAATGGGGATAATTTTTCTCCTATAGGAAAAAAAGAAAGCATGGAAGACAAATCTTAGACGTAACCTAGAACAATCACTTACGCTCATCAGCACATTTTAATCACCAGGAATACAACACGACTGCAGTCATCGCTCCCTCAAGTTTAAGCTGTGAGAGCTCATCATGTGGCTTCGGCACTCTGTGTACCCCAAACCAGCTGTTTGGAAAGATACTTGATAGTTACTACAGAGCCACTACAACTTCTTCAACATTATTAGGAGAACTAACTAAAGTAAAGCAAGTACCGCAAGCTTATCTTCCAATTTAACTATAGATACACCCTAAGCATCTGATTTGGGCACAGATTAGAACAGGTGGCCTACATGGAAGATGCAGATAATAATTTGTAACAAAGTGAGTTCATTATTTATACTTGCAAAATCAAGTTCAGCTGATATGATTCAACCTCTCAGAATTATATATATAATATGAACATATAAGAGAAGAGAGCACGCTACAGCAACACCAGATTTTCATGGGAGCTCAGGGGAGAGCTTTTAGAATGAAGATACACATGCATCTCATGCGTAAAACTCCACTGAACCTACATGCAAATAAATAGTCCTTTAGGCATATATTCCTGGTAAGCTTGGAGAAAGAGAGGTGTGGCATTTTCCAAGCAAATTTCCCAGGGTAAGGCTGGACATGTTTTTGCTCTGGAAATGACAGTACTAATGATGTTCTCTAATATTACTACGAACATGACTATAATCAGGATTTTTATAAGCTCTGAAGCGCACACGTTGCAAAATAACTGTCTGCAGAAACTCAACCCGGGAATGACTGTGTGGTTAATGGAAAACTGATGTGCCCCTGTGAACCTTTAGCAAGAATCTAAATACGAGGAATTCAACAATATATTGCAAAGAGTTTAATCAATACATTTTTTAGCACAAATATTACTTTGCCTTACTACATGATATTATTAGTTTCCAACGGTGGGTAATTTTTATGCCCTAGGCAGTCAGCTTTAAGCAGTTCTTTCTGTGAATGGCTCAGCTTGACCAGTTATAAACCAGGGCAAATGTGTATACGCAAGCCTGCTTTAGCACGCAACTACTTTATTTTTCACTAATAGTTCTTAATTTTCTTCTTAAGATACATATACAGCAAGGTCTGGGAGGGGAAAAAAAAAAAAGTAGACTTCAGAAATTTCATCCACAGTCCAGCCAAGATTAACAAGAGTTTTCCTGTACACAAACACTGCCAGGAGACAAAGTTGTAAGTAGCTTTCTCCACCACTGGATCTATTCACACTCTCCGACCCCTCATCACCCCTCCCCATTTATGTCTCACATATCCAGTGACAGTCACCCAGCTGCATCCAGTTCCCATCAGTGGCTGCATGGATGCTCTCCCACAGGCTTTCCAGAAACACAGGTGGAAGAGGAGCACAGGACCAATAACCTCCCATGTCTCAGCACCAGCCAGGCAAAACTGATGCTGGGCTGAGTGTCCTGACCATTATGGCCCATTGCACTCACACACCATTTACCAGTATATAAACCGTTCCCAGTTAATAGCAGTTCTGGCATTTTTCATCTACCACCGTACTGTCTGAGAAGCTCAACATGATAAAAATTTCCCCAAGTAGTTTTTCAGAAAACAGAAGTATTTATTGCCAACAGGAATAAAAATGGCCAAACATATAGGGTTTTTTTTTCGTTAAACAGCTTTGATTGATAAAGCTTGACATGTCTTAGCATGTTCGTTTAATTCAGTTTAGGGTAATCCCTTGATTCTTCTCTGTCATATTCTGAAAGCTATTTTAAAGCATATGATTTCTAGTGTGCTCTCAACCTCACACAAAATTGATTTCAGCACACACAGTTCCACTGGTGTCCGATGCTGATGAATTACCCTGCTAGTGAAACACAATTTCCACTAAATCAACAAATAGTTTGCTATAAAGGCCATAAGATTCACTCAGTTCCTACAACAAAAGCTCCCATTTCCTCTTCATTAATCCTTGTAAGTGAGATTCGATAGATAAAAGAAAATTCCTGCTAGCTAGCTTTATGGTGTTCTCAACCATTTGGAAGAAAAGATGAAAAAAAAAAAAACCAAAAAAAAACAACCAACCACCAAATCAACAGAAGTTAAGTTAAGCTGTGAGTGACCCAGAGGAGTCTGAGGCCACTATTCAAACTCTTGTCTCTTATGATTATGGAAAATTATGCATTCACCTACTAATCTCTCAACATAGATTACTGAAAAGTAATCTTTCAAGTACTGAGAACACTGCAGATAGAGTCCTCCAAAACAAGAGAGGAGTACCCCTTTGAACATAACACTGACTTTTAACTGAATTTTGATAATTTAAATATTTTACACTATTTTATATTTTAAAATCTAAAATAGCACAGTTTTAAAACATTATTATTCTGCTTTCATTTAAAAAAAAAAAGGCAAAACACCTGAAGTTGACAAGTCAATAGAAAAGTAAAATAAAATAAAACAAAACCATTAAGATTCAGGATGGTGAAACTCTTTTTGATGCAGCCATTTTGCTTTGCAGTGAAATGCAGCAGGGAAAACCATTCATTGGCATTTCAGCCAAGAAGGAGAAGCAGTTCTGCATTCTCTCACCGTCACTGCTAAGAAAATATTCCTTCCCCTGAAAGGACAGCTGAAATGTTACTGCAAATCTTAATTTATGGCTGTAATACAAAAGCACAGAGAGATGCTACACAGGACTTCTCAAAATAAAGTTGCAAACAGCCACAGTTTGGGATGTTCTGCCAACTTCTCCATCAATAAGCTTAAATTCTTTATCCAGTGTCATATCATACAAGCCCAGTTTTGGTGGAGTAGCAGGATGCCTAACTAGCATATTCTGTCTGAGTTTTGTTCAGCTTCTCTCCACCTCCACACTCACATCCCCTTCCACCGGCACACAGGAAATCCTTTCCCAAAATGGAACAAGTCAGGTGTAGCATGAGGGTGAGCACAAGACGCACATGTGCATTGCACCAGGCTGGTGCCTCCGTACCTCAGTGTGCACAGGAGTTGGAAATCTCACTTGCAATGACTGGAGCTGAGCTCAACTTATCCTAAAATCCCTACCCTCACTGCAGTTGCAGAGAATGTACCCACGGACAGCGCAAGCCAGAAGTCAGCCACTGCTTTTTATTCAGCTTGGACAATACCATCTCACAATCAAAAGAATTTCAGATCCGTATTACGAGTACTCTCCCATTTTCTGTATTTTCACTCATTGCAGATAGCTTCACTCTCAACAGAACACCACTCCAGACAGAGTTTATTTAGGCTAATTCATCCAGAACCCTGCATCCATTTGCTTAGGAGCTTTCTGTTATTTTTAGTGACATACATAGCAGGATCAAGACATCTGGAAAACTACTCTCTCCTTTCAGTTTTTGATAATCTGCTCAGTGAAACATTTCTTCCTCTAAATCCACATACTGTGGAATTGGTAAGAATCAGCATTTAAGTCCATATGAATACAGTAGTACAAATAGTATTAGAAACATATTCTATTATCTGTGAAAAAGTCACAAGTCCAGATGTACACAGAATACTGATTAGTAGAAGCCAATGAACTTCATGTTCACATTGGTAAATGCTGGATCAAAAAAGTAATCTTCCAAAGAGTGAGAAAGGCCAGGTCATGTGAAACACCAAGTGCTGGCATACCAGAAAATAAGGACGCAAGCCCAAAGGAAAAAAAAACAAACAAACAAAAAAACCAAACAAAAACCCCAACCCTACATTGACTTCTGTGTCTGACCAGGGGCTCTACCACACAGGAAAAAGCAGAGCACCATCTTGATGGTACGCCATTGTCCATGCTTTGCTGTGCACCAGAACCAGGAAAATTCAGTTCATCTACCACATGCTACAGAGGTACTGCATGGCTTTCAGGTCAGTGTGTTGCTTCCTACATCACTCTTGTTTTGTTTTTTTTTTTCCTATGAAAAATGAAGGTTATGTAAGTTTAGCAAGTTCCAGTTTTATAAAATATCCAGTGCAGTCACTTCAGTTCTGTAACTGGACCTGATTCTAGATTGAGCCATTCAAACAGCAAGGCCACAGAGTCTGCCTACACAAAAAGTCATCAGCAATCTCCAGTACTGCTCATGCCCCCGCTCAACTCACAGTTGTGTAGATATGACCAACAAGCATACACAGATGCTGTAAGCACTATCATGAGACCTAGGCTACCACACGACACAAAGCATTTCTAGTTTCTTAATTAACAAAGGGGCCTTGAAGCAAGGGCAGAGAGCCCACCAAGTCCCTGAATACAGTTAAGCCTCTGGTCCCACAGAGCAGGTCACAGAGCCTCCAAAGAACAGAGACACTGAAACTCTTCTCCCTTACTGTATTAGGCTGAAACCGTTTCTTCACAGAAGCTTTTGTTGTGGCTAATTATATTTCCTATTAGAGCTGCAGAGATTTGCTATCACTAAAGAAAAAGGATAGCTACTAAACAAAATCATGTGTATATTGTTTGCTCCAGAGCAATCATAATCTAAATTCTAATCAACATCTCTGCCAACCAGGCTCTTCCAGGAAAAATTCCTCCTAGCTTCCCGACTAAGAGGGGAGTTGAACCTTTTCGTCTCTGTGAAGGTCACTGGACCATGAGACATTTTTGGCCAGGTTTCTCAAGGCAATGAGGCTTAAAAATCCTGAAGATAATTTTCACAAAACTTGTAAGAATTTAATTCACTGAAGGGGAGAAGCACCCCGTTAATACCACACCAGTACTCTCTTTCCCTGGCTGCTGGCACACAGCTGCTCTTGCCAGCCTGGCTCTGTACTTCCCTGTGAGCAGAACCACCGAACATTGTCAGGATCTGCGATTAAATTTGGGAAAGGCAGAAAGGTATGGGACAGAAAAGAAAGTTAAAAACCACCTAGCCCAATTTCATTCTTAATGGAACACACACTGCTAAAGCTGCCTCTGTTTCAGTGTATTCACATCAGACAGGAATGTTGTTGAAGTAGCAATTTTTTGAGATGCAGAATTTCAGGCTCACAATCAGGACATTCGAGTTCCTTTTAAAAATGAGGGGTATGCATATCCCTTAGAGGAGATAATACAAAGAGATACTCAATTTCATTTACAGGATATATTTTAATTTACTCCTATGATGATTTACACGAGGCAAAAGCATCTTAAAATGCTTCTAAAACTCCACTTGCCCACTTCACAGAGTTCAAACCACTTTCCTTTAATAAACTGGTTATTGCTTTTCTTTAAATGTCATTATATTTAACAGTTCTGCTTTGTTTCCTGTAACATTAATCTCAGTTATTGACAGTCAGCAGTCATACTCAAGATGAAAGGAATTTTCTTGCCATGATTTAATGCGTTTCACATCCTGATAATTCTTTCTTCGTTCCTGCTGTTTTAAACAAAACTAGCTAGAAGCACCATTTCTGCCTTTTACCTATAACTACTGGCTGATAAAACAGAAATATATCCCAGGGGCAGTTTATTATGTTATCTGTCCCCAGTTATTTTTAAGGTGATTAATGATTGTTCACCAGAGCTATATAAGTACAAAAGGTCTTCGGTATGCGTAAACAACCACCACCTTCCCAATTTCTAAAAGCCCAATTTCTACAAGTGAATAGACATGACTACGCAATCTGCTGCAAAATGGCTTATAGACAAACCCTTAATAAAGGGCTACCAAAGAACCACTGATTTATACTTTATCTTACTTGCATTTGGCTATACATTTCTTGTTTGTTTAAAGGAGGCGTTTTAAACTATGACTGCAACCCCTAAAGCACTGTTTAATGAATCCTGACACACTCAGAGGCACACAAGAATTTGCTCCTGTAGGCTGTTTGAGCCTCCAGTTTCCTTCCTTTGTTCCTTGTATCATCTCAGATCATGGTAAATCAGTAGACAAAGAGCAGCATTTTATAAAGTATCTTAAAATTTCTTAAAATAAACCTACACTTTCGTATTTATAGTGCACGAGCTTCCCATCACTCCCCCCTTCATGATTTGGCAGCAGTGTGATCGTACAGAAGAGGAGGGGCCAGATCTCCTTTTTCCCTACAATTTCCACAGCCTCTGATCTTCCATACCTTTGTTCATCTCCTCAACAGTCCCTCTACTTCCACCTCTGATTTTAAGAAAGTTGCCAAAGTTTTTAGTATAAACGGATGGTCGGAGACGCAGGTTTTATCCAGGAAAGTGTGACAGTTATTGCTACACATATGCTGCAGCATGCAGCCTACGGCTCAAGTAACTTGTCTGGATAGAGGAGATGACTTAGCAGCAACCAGTGGAAGCTAACTCATACCGGAGAGAAGTTGTGCACCAGACAGCATTGCACCAAGCAAAACCAGAAAAAAAAAAAAAAAAAAAAAAAGAAAAATCTGTTCCTACCCCAGTTTATTTTTGTAACACAAGAGGTGGATACAAACAGATGGAGAAGGAGGAGGGAATAAGAAGACACTCCGAGCAGTTCATCGGCACCCAAAGTGCTGTCACGACTTTGGAAGGCAACCTGCCAAAGCCAAACTTTAATGAGATTTTTAAGGGGGTGGATGCTCATTAATTTTATGACAAAACATGTAAACATTAAGGGCTTACAAATCCAGTTCAGTGCAGTGAAGAAAATGCCATTCTACTGACTCAGAGGAACAGGATTGCCTCTCCGAAGCGGGCACCAAGAAACGGCTGCTGCCTTAACAGTGCAGAGGGTTATCACAACTGGGCAACCTGCAAACCCAACCCCCAGATGCTTGCGCTGGCCTTCTCTGAAGGACTCTGGACAACCCAGACACCTCCTCACCCTCACGTCCAGGACTCCTCCAGAAGCAAAATAAACAGACAGGCCAGGAAGGACCTACAGAGCTACCCTGGTTTCCCCAGTGCATCACAGACAGCTCCCCCATCTCTCTTTTCTTCTTCCTGCTGCTGCTCTACAGACCAGTTCAAACAGCTCCAGGGAGGATACTGTTGGTACTGTTCATTGCCACGTGATTTTGGGAATAAAATTTTCCAGATATATCACTGCCTTGGGCACCAACTCCCAGTTTGAAAGGTGATACTTACTAACTTGATTCACTTCAAAGCCTGTAGAAATTATAAGTGCCTAGATCTCTTTTAGAAAAAAAAAAAATGTAGATGTAGACTGACTTTATTTTATTTTTAAGGAAAGGTTTCCACTAAGCACTCAGAAGATTAGAACTTTCTAGAATCTGAGGTTCTTCAAAAATATAATCTGTTGATTTACAATAAAAATAAATGTTGAGGTTTTTTTCAATTGCAATTTTCAAATATAATTAAGAGAACTCTTAATATAAATCTAAAATTATATCTAATTGTTTTTTTTTTCTGTCCAACACAAGGTCATCACTACATACAAAGAAGCAAGATAGATTTGGGGCACTGTTTGCTTAAGGGCTAATTCTCATTCCAAATAATGATTAACAGGAGATCAAAAAAAGGGTGATGTCGAATAGAGCAAAGCAATTAAATGATAAAATACAAATGGAAAATGAAAAGCATTTGTATCTAAATGAATATACACCAAGTGACCAATGGTTTCAGGGGATTAGACTCTCATGGTAATAATTACATATTTAAAGTAATCAGTAAGAGCACATATTCATTATTCAGTTGAAATGAAATAGCAGCACACAATTCTGCATCACAATGGACATTCAATTTAACTCAACTGAACTACGCTGAAACTTGGTACCAACATATGCCCATTTGGAAGACTTTTTTGCTACCTTTACTAGTCTGAACCGCATTCCCAAGCACAAATGGGATCATGCATGGGTTGAACTGAGGATTTTGCAACTTGGAAAAAACTTGGGAAAGAGATATTTGTTAGACTTAGACACAGACACTCTTTCGTCATGCAAATTAAGTCTTTTTCAAGCACACAGGACACACTCAAGTTTACACAGTACAGCTCAGTAAGCAGCTAAGTGTTCGGTTCCTAAGGCTTTCAATTTAAGAGAATAGAAGTGCCCTGGGATTTGCTTAGGATGCTGTTCCACAGCAATACTACTAATCAGAAGGTACTGTGATTGTGAAGCCATAGATTAACACGGTGTACTCTGACACTTTCAATTCTAGATTGACCACACAGTGCTGTTTTCTTTCTTAAACTAAAGATATATTGCATTCTTACCATGCTATTCATTCATCCTCTTGACAGGTATGGTCTAGCAAGAAGTGCCGCAGTCAGCTCAGCGGTATATATTTCACTGGCAACTCCTTCAGGGAAACACCTCCACACACAGCTCCAAGCTTCACTGGACCCTACAACCTAAATAAATAAGTAAATTTTGATGTTAGATAGTAAATTTTGATGTTAGATATTTAAGGAAAATAGAGGTGCTCCAGAAAGTGGTATAAGTGCTTCATTAGACACACTCACTGTTCTTGTCTCAGAAAAAAGCAAGGGACAACTCTGCACTTGTCTTTGGGAGGAGATCAAACTACACTGCCATGACTATGTGAGATTGACAATGAACACCAAAAATACTCCAATTCTACCTGGACAGAAGTCTCTATTAAATATAGCATTATTACATCCTGCTTAGAGTGGGAACTAGAAGCAATGGTCTATACCAGGGATGAGATTTTAAATACATCAACATCAGAGACAAAATTGGAGAGTTCAAAAATGCCTCTCAGTGTCTGATGCTCCCACTTCCTACGGATAGATCCTTCTTGATACAACTCCATCTCACATGCCTCCAGGTACCTTGCGCTGCATAGCAAAGAACCAAATACTTCACAAAACCCAGCCTACAAGAGAACTGGGCAGGTGCAAACTGCAGCTCTTCTGAGCAGAGTTTCTGAACCCACATACTACCATCTTTTTTTTTTTTTAAATATATAATTCCTGTTCCTGTATGAAAAAAAAAAAAAAGATGTTGTTAACCTAAAAGACAAAGCTTTCTAACAAACTTCTGCTTTCTTAGAGATTTTTCAATCATCTCCAGGGTGGGAGAAGAGACTAAGAGCCTATTCACATGGTCATTTGCAATGTTGTGCCCTTCAGCCTGTGGCTACTGCTCCCTCAGTCAAGGCAAGGTGCTTAGTTAGACTGTGCTGCAGCTAAGCAGGAGATCCACAAAGCTACTAAATACTTCTCATCTGAGTGGAAGGAACAAATGCCGACAGAATCACGGACTGAATTTGTGAGCAAACACTGAGAAGCTACAGATAGCTTAAGGTACAACAGAGTAAGCAACTCCAAGCCTAATTGGACCAAAAACTCTTCTCATTCATTCTAGCAGGAAACAGAAAAAATAGATAGTAATAGAAGGTAGAAACAGACCCAGGAGCCCACTGCCACTGTCTATTGTCAACAGCAGAAAGAGGCTAAAGTGGGAGGATAGCAGCGAACGCTAGGGACAGAAGAAATGGCAGCAGGGAAAAGGAAGCAGCAACTTTGCTAGCAGACAACTATTGTATGAGAAAGGCTGTCTTACGCAGACCCAAAATATTTCCCTTACTTTTCATGCAAGAGCATCATCAAATAGAAAACAAAGAGATGCATAATTTTCAGTTTTCTTATGTTCTGTGACATCCTGCCCTGTTCCTGGCACTCCTTCGCGTATGCCTCATCAGAGCAGAGCGGGACATTGCTCAAAGGACAGCAAAACTGGAGTTTTGTTTGTTCATCAAATAGGGCCAAGAGAAGGAAAACTGTAGAGACAATCCATTATGTCAGTAAAAGTAACTTTAAAAACCCATACTGTAGCACAGGAAGCGTTACAAAGCAGTGCAGTTTCAGAGAAAAACTGGGGAGCATGGCAGAGGAGTGAGAGCAATGCAGGTAAGTTACCTGTGGTGGCATTTCCTCACACAGATTCTCAAATCTCGACCCTGCAGATTGAACATATGTGTCGTCATCTCACCTCTTAGCTTGCCCTTTCTCCCCTCACTCGCTCCACCCCAGCCCTGCTGAGAGATGTGCAGACTCCTGACTTCTGAGCCTGCTCAGGGTGCTTAATAATCCCACTGCAACTTCTATTTTCTATCCCTTCTTTACTCTTTTCTTGCAGTTCCTTTCAGATGTTTTTGGCCTTTTCTAGTCTCTCCTCTTAGAGAACAAGCATGATTCAGTCATTCCCATTTTAAAGTGCCTGACCTTCAACTATACTTTGGTCTTCCATTTCAACTCCTCTCTAATATACTTCTTGCTTACTATTTCTATCCCTCACTTGGCATTTCTCTAAATTTGTTCTAAGCAAGACGAATGACTTCATTTACTCAAGTCTCAGAAACACCACTCTGTGCCCACGGTCATGTCCAATACTTCCATCATACGTGACCATGCTGATACTCTTGAAATGTCATCTTTTCTCAATCCTTCTCTCACTTTTTTCAAGTAATTCTTTTACATTATGTTGGGTGGATTTTCCTCAGCCACAGGTTCTGGCATGGCTCCATAGACACAATGACTTTGGCCTTCATTTTTAGCTCCCATAGCACTTTCCCAGCTGCAAGCTCACAGTTTGTCAGCAGAGAAAGAGGGAAGCTGAGTCAGTGATCCACTCCTCCGCTCTTTGATTCAACAAAAGAAGTTTATATGCATTCAGAAGTCTTTGACCAACTTTGACTCTCTTGTCTGAACACTCTGGTATAATTTCTTCAAATCAGCACAGGATGATTATATTCAGAAATACAAAACAAAGCTTTCAACTATAGACAGATAGTACACTAGTAACTTTACAAGAATTCCAAAAATACCAAAAAAAAAAAACCTTGTTGATGGAATAGGCAGTAGAGTGAATCAACACCTGACTGATAACTAAATTTCAAAAAAGATTTTGAGTGCTGCTTCCTGCTATGAATAACAGCTAGTAGGAGGGTGCAAGGAAGGACTATTCCCAAGCAGTTAACATCTCAAATTTAGTCTTAACAGTAGACAAAATGAAGCAGTGTCTCAATGCGTCATTTGCTGTGCATCATAATATAAAATCATTCAACAAAATCTCGCCTACTTTACTGTCACTTTAATAAAAAGCACATCTTCAGAAAAAAAAAATCATCCTTGTTTTTGCAGAAAACAAGGCAAGCTTTAAGACTGGCAAACAGAAAAAAAAAAAAAAAAAAAAAAAGTCTTCCAGTGGCTTTAACTGAAAGAGCATAAAAGCCTCACAACAGAGTTAAAAAACTGCTCAGGCTATGAAACCTCCTGCAATGAGAGTCTCATCCTCCCCTAGAATAGAAGTCATCAGTGCTTGGGGATAAAGCCACAAAATCATTGAGGTCTCATCCCTAACAACTATGGAGTGACGGAAAAATAATTTCAGACACAGCTTCTCTGACTCTGCAAAGTAGAGAAAGTTCTCTCATTAGACTTACATGAACACACAGATATCTCTACTTTTGTTCAGCTCTCCTGTATCCGAAGCAAGATGAAAAATATTTTGTCAAGCTCTCAAGATCTGCAGTGACAGAAAAACCTTGTAATCCACTTACGGAGCTTATCGGAGCAAATGGATTTGTGAAACTGCATCACTAAACATTCTAGGAAGCACCAAGAACAACTACAAAGTCTGGAAGTGCAGAGGAATATTCCCAAAAAAGCAAGTTGTAACTCTAAATTCATTCACAGCAAGGTACTGGCCCGCTATCACTGGGAAAGTTGTTCTTCATAGGGCTTTTCCAAATTCAAAGCATGTGACAAAAATAACACCCATCTGCTTCTTTTGTACAATGAGATTAAGGTCTCATTTACAGAAGTTGACGACAACTTTACAGATAGCTGCTCAGGGAAGGAAAAGGAAATAAGGACTGATCTTTGCTCACACTCATATTCAACAAAGTGCAGCTCAGTACTATGTGCTGAGAAGAACGCAAAATTCAGAGACTTAATACAGCTTTAAATTTGTAATACTTTTCCTACCTTTATGAACTTCAAAGCAGAATTAAGCTTTTGGCCCACTTCCCACCTAATAAAGAAAGCACATCTTCATTTTCCACCAAGATCTACTCAAAATACTACATATTTTCTTGCCAATGTGAACGTTACAAAAAATAAAAATAACTTTGGCTCAGGTTCAACAATATTCCAGATATTAAATAAGGCAGAAACTTACATGAGATAACTTAAAAACCAAACTGCTGATTTAGTTCATCAACACAATAAAATATCTCAGTATCTTTTACGATCCATGTAATTGTTACTCAGATTATATGAAGCGCTAAAGATATTTATAACAATCATTGATTCATTCCATTTCTTTGAGATTCAACATTTAAGAACACGAGAGGCTTGAAAGCGATGCTAACATCAAGATTTCAGGCTTCTTTGGGAATTTGTTTTGCTAGAGAGTTAAGAGCTGTGTAAGCCTACACATTCAACAGAAATCCCCACAAGGAAAGCTTGCACGCAGACTCTGAACGTCAGAGTTTAACAAAGCCCGACTAAAGTCTGGAGCTGTCACCCAGAGTCCCACGCTCCCCTGAGCTGAACTGCATCTGTTCCTTCATCATAGCCACAATCTAAGAATTCATATAAAGCAGCTGCCTAAGGAATTTGTGTCAAACATCCCTTCTTTTTCCAACACTAGGACTCCAAGAGCGGACCTCTTAAGTGAAAGGACTCGAGCCACATCTGTGACACTTTTGCTGAGAGTTCGCTCCTGTTATGATTTCAAGAACACGGCATTTTTAGCTGCTTTCGTGGAAGCTGAGCTAGAGTCAGCCTGCTCTTGTTTTCCTCTGCCTCTCAGTATGTAAACTCGCACACATTACACAAAGATGAAGGACTATTTAAACAAAGCTGGCTCAGATGCACAATGTTCTGAAAGCAATCCGAGTCTTCTAGTGATGGAGAAAACTAGTGAACTGGCCACTCTGCTCCTTTGAGGAAGAAAATGTTTCTCAGTACACTTAAAGATAAAGCGATGGTAACACTTTGCTGACTCCTTAAGCAAGTTACATCCTTGCATTTTTCTGTGTACTAAATCCTAAGCAATACAGCTGAGCTGTATTGTTACTACCAGTACATGAATAGTGTGAAATTTAGTAATTTTTTTTTTCTGTATTTTGATGTTAGACATTGTTTCCTTTCTGGGAAGTGTTATGACTGTATTACTACCCTAATTATTTCAATCTGCTAATTGTTTATGAATCTCTAGCTCATTTCCAATTATATTCTGTGTCTTCTCATATGACCGAACTGAAGTTTTGTGAAAGGAACAAATTAACTGAAGATGGGAGCTGGCCACACAGACTTAAAAAACACTGTCAACACATAGATTAACAAAGAGATATTTTATTCTCACCCTATTTTCCAACTTGTATTATTGACCTCAATCAAATGAAGTAGATCAGTTGCCTCTTAAAGCTTTCTGAGCAAAACAACCCTCCGCCCACAAGCTTCTATCACTCTGCAGCATTATACATCATCTCAGATAATAGCAATGTACGGTAAATTCTGGTCTGCAGGAAAGACTGTTGTTTTAAGCTGGCCCAGCCGGCATTCATGGTCTGAAGAAAACCTCGGGAACTCAGCGACCCAGAGAGGCACAGCCATGCCCCCCAGCCTGCCCACCACCGAGCCAGAGCGAGCCTTGCTTGCCACCCAGAGACATCTGTGCAGCATCCCACATCCCAGCTACCTTTGCCAGGCTACAGAAGAGTGCTCCAAAATGATTTTCTGATGCTTGCTAAGTAGTCTAATTTCTTACGGTAACTACCACACCCGGCTTCTGAGAAGCACATTTAATCATTCGTGTAAAAGTTAAGGCTATGATTTTTCCAAAGGCAGGAGAATCTGTTGTATTTTAATGCAGAGTCCAGCTCACAAATACTCCCTTTAGAAAACCTGCGCTTCTCGAAAACCACCTTTCAGCTGCAGCACCCTGGGGAAAGACCCCTGCTCCGTGCCAGAGGACGAGGGTGCTTTGGTCCACACTCCGGGCCCCCTAAGCATCTCTCAGGTTAGTATCAGCTGAAGGTTTTTCAGCAACTTGGTTTTGGAGTTAAGCACTTACTGCTGAAGTCTCACTTAAGCATTCCTTTTAATCTGTCCCAAAGTGATTAGCAGCACGCATTTGAATAGAAGTAAGCGGACTCCAGCTGCAGAGATTTCTGAAAATCCCCATGTGAGACCTCAGAAAGACCCAAGATATAAATATTTGAGATCGTGGGGGAAAAAAAAAAAACAACCAAACAAAAAAAAACACCAAACTTTTGCCCCAGGAAACATTGCTGGCAACAACTCAATTAATAGAGAAGTAACAATTAAGATTAAATTTAGATAAACATATAACTTCTGGTGATCTTTTTCATTAACTCACAGAATACAAGGAAACTAAGTGTGCCCTCGAAATTTTTAAGAATACAAGGATACTGACCCTTTGAATTACTTTGCATCATTTGAAGACTAACCTATGTAAAAAAGGCTTTGGTTAGATATTGGAAAATGCCATTTTGTATTCCTTTTAGAGCACTCTAGAGGACAACTTCATATGTAAACAAACACCCCTGGTTAGCCCTTGGTGATACTAATAGCAGCTCCCATTAACCACCTGGAAAAAGAGAATGATTACACGTTTAGACCAAACTTCATTAATTAGCAGCACTGCTAATATAAACAGTTAAATACTAAAGTACTAAAAACAAGATAAAAAAGCAAACAAAAGAGGAAGGTAGCCAGCACAAGAGGTGGACTGTAAAGCTGTGCCTGTTACCACAAAGAAGTACTGCAACAAAATAGGATGTTAAATTACTTTCAAGAGACTGCAGTGGTGCATGAAATTATTTCTTATGGCGTGCTGCATAGATCCATCCCCTGTGGGAACGCAAGCCTAGAACACAGAGCCACAGAAAAATGACTGTTCACAGGGGCTGTTCAAATCTAGATGCCTGAAGACACAGGGCATGTGAATTTCGCTAACAGCTTTATTCCTGAAACACCAGTTTAAAATATCAATAGTCGTGGGTTTAAGTCTAGATCAGCTTCCATGAGTAATTGTCTGAATTTCTTTCCTGCAGCACCGACTGCATGGCTACATTTCCAATATATATTAGAACTTTAAATCATTTTCCTTATTGCTACTGCACTGATGGGTCAGGCAGAAATTTATTTTTTCCACATTCATAAAGCAGTAGCAAAATGAAAGCCCATCAAGAAGAAGAGAATCTATTAAAACCACCTCACAGCAAGCATCATGAATGTTTTTTTCACATTATCTCATTGAAGGAAAAACCTGCGTACTTGCCTTATTCTTGATGCAAGCTGCTCTTACTGCAAAGACAACGTACTTTAGAGAGAAGTGGGCAGCTGCTTATGTGAACATTCACTGCTGAGATCCATACAATGATCACCAACATCTCCCTGCAATGGCCTGACCACAACGTGCAACTCCGGGGAAGCTGTGAGTCCAAGGGGTGACTGCAGTGAGAGGCCATGCAGAGTGATTCGAGCCAGGGGATGTGGTGGTTCTGCTCCCCATCCCTCCACAGCCTGCAGCCTCACCCACACCAACATCAGGTCTCTTCTTCATAACTAGTGCTTCTTTTTCTTTCTCTCTACTGCTAGGACTGCGACAAGCTCTCAAACACAACGCTAGCAAAGGAGAGGCAGAGTTTACAGTGTGGTAGCACCCTGCCACTTAAAAAATAGCAGAGCTCAGCTGCAAATATGGGAGAAGACCTGCGCTGGTGTCTCGGGTGGCACTGGGCTATGCTTGAGTTTAGTCTCATCTGGATGCCCGCACACCAGCTTCTGCTGCCTGGTACAAATAAACCCTTGCCTTTACTGCCGGTCTGAACCCTTGCTGTGCCAAGTGCCCAACACTTGCTTCTCTTCAGCTTCTAGTATTGTGATTGCCAGGCAGTACTGGAGACCGTTTTCCTTATTAAAGCCATTTTTAGCAATGTCATGTACTGTCCTTGTTCACTTCCAGATATGAACAAGACCTTTTTGACACAGGTAAACATAACATCCCAAATAACCAGATATGAGTAACTATTACTTCTAGGAACAGTTGTTACATTTAAGAAAAAAAAAATATGACTGCTCAAATGAAGCAAGAAGAGAGTTTAAGCTTTTCTTCTCACAAATTGGACGATGCTGGCAGATAACCCAAGATACCCTCCTTTTTTCTAATTTTCCAATTCAATGGAAGGTTAAAAGTGCCTGCAGGGCAGCTGTTGATCAAATTTAAATCAAAGCAGAAAACAAGAGAGATGGAGAGGGAGGACATAGCACAGGCCCATCACACCGGGAGCTCATCAAACTTCAAATTCTTCCCTTGAGGCCTCACATAAATTCTGGCCGGTTGTTAACTATGTGTGGAGTAACGATCCCAGCTGTCCGGATGCTGCTTCTCTGTGTAGAAATTGTATTTTTTCAGTAAAGCTAAGGCCATTCCAAGGGTGAAAACATCCAAATGAGATCTATACAGGTAAACTGAGGGCAGCCCTAAGGCCAAGCCTAAACAGCAGGTGCTTTGAGGCCCCACGTTCTCGCAGAGCACAGCCATAGCCTAGGGGTTGAGAGGCTGAGGGGGTCCAGTCCAGATGGTCATTTAGGTGAGCAACTTGTTTTAATGGATTAGGAAACGAGCCAACAGAGCTTTGCCACCGGCTCCAGGTCAGTCAAATTGTCCAACAGCAAACAGAGCCCAGGGAAAAAGGGATCAGAAGTGAAATGAAACACAGGAAGAGCAGAAGGCTCCCTGCAGCACCACAGACGCACGTGGGGTGCTCTGAAATGTAATGCATATTTTGCAACTGACGTTCAGTCTGACAAAGACTAAGGATTTGGGCCATACAGCACTGCCTTCCCAAATCTACAAAAATTCAAAGCTAAAAGGTGAAATTCAGGATTAAATTCACCTGTTAATGCAGATAAAGCTGATGACTAAAAATCACAGGATCGTAAAGCAGAAAAATAAAGAGTCACCAGCTACACTAATCTTTTTACATCCTCTTATCTGTTTAGACTTACGTACAAAAACACAACAATCTCCAGCACGGCTAGACCTTGGGAGGCCCTTCACCATTACACTTAATTTAAAAGTCTTACAATGCTAATTAATAAACTCATCCACTTAATTACACTATATTATTATAACCGAGATAAACCTCTTGTTTGCAAAGGAAGGTCTAGGAAGATAGCAGTATTAAGTGACAAGCAGGAGAGATCAATTTCTAACATATTCCTTGATGTCTGACAAACTTTTAGACATTAAGACCAGCTAGGCAGTGATTCAAATTATGCTCAGCTTGGATATTTGCCAGGTGAAGGCTACCTATTATGCAACAGCCCATTTTCCAAATTTGAACTAGATGTGATTCGATTCTCCTTTCAGTGAACCACTGAAAAATTTCGCTAAGCACCCCAGCAAAAAGCTTTTCTAAATGCTTTTATATTCTGAATACTTTCCTCATATGCATGTAGCCCATAACACGGAGAACTAAGAACACGCTACCCTGTCAGGGAAAGAGTCAAGTTGTACCAGGGCTCAAATCTACCTGCGCTTAAACCTATTACAAAACTTCCAATTCAATGGAAAGGTTTAGACTAATCAACCTCATCATCACCATGAACGCAGATGAATACAAAGGATAGCAGCACGAAATTATTTGTACTTTACTACTGCCCCCAGGCACTCAATGCTGAACATGCAATAGCACACACACACACGAAGTTTAGGCACTACAGCATAACAGAGCACATTAAAGGACTCCATTAATGACTTTGTCCCTGAACTGACTCACAAATTTTTTGGAAATCCAAGCCAACTGTTGAAGTCACTCCATAAAACTATAATTCAGAGGACTTGACAATACTCCACTTTTGCTATTGCTAAAGAGGAAACTGCTGAGCCTCTCCGCGACATTGCAATGGAAAGTAGAACGTTTCTAGTGTTAAAATAGTATTTCACAAAAACTTCAAGTCTGATGGCATTCTGCGAGAAAAAGTAGAAAATCAATTACTAACATACTTTTAAATGGAAATTTGAACAAAATTGTATACAGCATATAATATTACGCAACATTAAATATTTTTGCATTATAGCAGGTTGCTCTCCAAGAGCTTTAATTCATAGCATTTTTGACAGCACTGGAAGTGGGCTGAGTCCTCACTGCAGTCCACAAAAATGGTATTGCTTACTTTGGAAGCAAGTATCAAGTGTGGATTTTGTTTGTTTTCAAATATTTGCCTAAAAAAAAAGCTTTCCAGGCACAAGCAAATCCTCTACATCTTACATTGCCTTTTGCAAGAACAGTTGAAAATACCTCTCCTGTAACCAAGTTTGTACACAAGAGCTTAATCCTGGAAAGACTGACCTGGAAAGAACTCTTTGCATTTATTTATTTAAAACAAACAACAAAAAACTCAGAATCCAAACCAAAAAAAAGATGGCAAAATGTGGTGTGATGAAAACCAATGGAAAATATCTGTTTATACAGTTCTGTAAAAAGAAGCAACTATTACTGTTATTCAGAAATGTACATTGGGACAGAGATGCTGAGGAAGCTCATGCAACAGGGAAACATTAGGATTCGGACAGTCAATAAATATCAGGCTCCATTCGAAAACTAGCTTAGCATTAGCAAAGACCAAGCAAAGCTTTTCATAATAGAGCTCCACGGGATGTGTACAGATGCATGTCGCAAGAAATAATGGATTTTTGCTCTTCATGACAAGCTCTATCCTTCCAAGATGAGGGGGATAAATTAGTCAAAAGCTCAAAGCAGCCAGAGAAGAGAAATATGTAGGAAACTGTGTTAGAGCCTATGCCAACAGCTCTTGCCAAACACAAGCACAATTAAGTGAGTCTGCAAATGTCTGCAGGGAAAATAAAAAGGGGCAGGGAGACAAGGAGATGGGAAAAGGCTCATCAGATCTCACATCTGAGCTATGAGACAGCAAAAAAGAGAATGGTCCTGGAGCAGAGAGGAAAAAGCAAGATCGTTGAGGAAAATAGAACATGAGAAGAGAGTGTAAATGGATACAGAAACACAGTAATAAAAACCAGGTCGGTGAACGTACAGATATTTTCAAAACCCTGAGGACGTATCACATAGAACATAAGAAAACAAAGCATCTATGTGACAGCATGCCCAAAAAGAAATCAAAGCTATAAGTAGGAGATAACTGGTGATAGGACAACAGCAGATGTTCTCCCATAAGGACAAGGATAACAGAGTTTGCATTTTCATAGAAAACACTGTTAGAAGGCCTCTGATTTGGGCACATGGCTGAGGTGGGGGGTGGCAGACTTACTTAGATCCCCTTTGGTAATCATATCATAGAGCGACATCAAAAAAAGAAAGAGAGGTGGGAGTGAGACAGGGAGAGACAGCTACCTCCATGTCCTTGAGGTATTCATGCAGAGAAGTTTGCAGAGCTTAGTAGTAATTACTTGGTATTAAAGGAGTACCAGAGGCACAGTACCTCTCATGCTGCCCCTTCTCCTGAGCCTGGGGACTCGCCACACGTCCATGCTCCAAATGTGGAAGATGCCAGTGCTATAGCAACAGAATACATGATGGAGGTCAACGCATGCAAGGCTTATGTAGACAGAGCAAGATCTGACAGTCCAGAGAATTAAAGCCTGGAAGCTTCTGAATCTCCAGAGGCTGAATGACACGAAATCACAGCATAACATAAAAAAAAAAAAACCCACCCCACTAAAAGACCCCAAGCCCATTTGTTCTGAATTTCAGACAAAGCAGATGATCCTGGGAACTTCCCTGAGAAGGATCAGGAGTCATTTTTTGCCTGCAAGCAGCATGCCCTTGCCCCTCACACATCTTGGAAAGCCAAGCAGAAGGCCACTAGCATCTTCAGCCCAAACTCAGCAATAAAATCAGCACTAAATAATTAATCCTACATGGAAGGGGAGACAGCAAAGGGAAAGAGACAGGCACATCTACATGGGCCTCCTCTTCTCCCACCCCTCAGTCTCCCTCATTTACAAAGGAGAGTATTTTCAAAGCAGGGCTATTTTATAAAGCAACAGTTACCAGAGAGTCTGCACTAATTCGACCACGCCTCTCCAGAGATTTTCCAGCACTGACATAACATTAGTATTCCTCTTAACCTTTTAGTATCATAAAAGGAGTATAACCTACACCTCTAAAAAGAGATCAAGTAAAAAATCCATGAAACCAGTAGTTTCACCTAGTGCATCACAATGCACTGCCAATACTGCAGGAAGTTTTCCCCATTTTGGCAAAGGAATCACAATGAAAAAAAAAAAATCAAGGCATTTACTGAGAAACAGAACATAAGTGAAAGAGATAAGGATGAGAGGGAAGAGGACAGTAAAGCAAATATTGGAGTGCTGCTGCCTCTCCTCTATCCAGGGTAGCATGTCCCCCCTCCAGCATCCCCTCAGCCAGGTCCCAGCATGCCTCTATCAATTGTCACACAGCTGCGGGATCTCCTCTTATCCAGAGGCAAAATTCTAGATCTAATCAGCATTGCCTGTTTTGCAGAAACAATGAGAAAGAGTATGTCACATTCCACAACTAAATGTAGTTCTGCAGTAGCTTTATTGGTCAGTCTTATCATCAGAACTATAAATCAGAGACAGACATATCGACTGGGAAATTTTCCACTTTCATCAAAGAAAAAACGGCAAAAGAGGGACTACTCAGCCCTGACTGCTCTCAAAAGGCAGAACTGTAAAAACTCTATCAGCAGCACTGAAGATGATTTGAATAAACTTTGTATGGTGAGCAACCGCAGTAGAGAACACTTTGTTGGTGTGCTAAGGCCAGCCAGCTTCTCAGTAACCAATAAATTAAAATGTCCTTTCTCACAGCCACTGCACAGACTTCTCAGTAGGGAAATGTTTGTTTGCTTAAACTGAATTTATTTCCTAGGCTCACTGGGGAAGGAGAAAGAACTTCTAGCTTTAAATGTACTGTACAGCATTCTGATAAATATATACTGACTGGCAGAAATGCATTAGGGTCAGTGTTCCTCTGCTGCTTGTTGCAGATGTCTTCAGATCTGCAAACATTTTGTCACACTTCTTTCCCAGTGGCTCAGAAAAGGAGAATGTTATTCTAAAACACATTGCTCCATGAGATATAAGCAAGTCTTTCTAGCACTCAAGCTAGCTTGAGAAATCCAGTATTATCTGTGCCTATATATCTCACAGGGACTTTTTATGTTGGACAAATGTGTTACGTCTTAAAAAACCCACCAGAAAACAAAACTCACCACTTTTTAATAAAGCTATTATTCATCACTTACATGGTAAAGCACTGCTGCACAGCAAATTTTCTGGACAAGAGTACAAGTAGGTCTCTGATTTTTCTTGCGTGTATACTTACAGAATTACCAGAATGCCTGAAGCAAACAAAAAAAATAATGCACCAGCTAAGAAAGCTTTCCTTGATTTAGAAAGGGATCATGGGCCATGCAGTCACTACAGGGCTTCTTTTTGCAGGGTTCAAAGGTGCACAATGAACACGCAGACCCAAGAGCCACAAAGTGCCATTACCACGAGCACCACACAGACCCTCCAAGTGAACAGAAGCCCCATCAGGGGGAAAAAAAAAAAGAAAAAAAAAAAAAAAAAAGTATTTCTGCTCACTGAAATAGACCTATAGTGCTTTCAGTAAGATATATTTTTTAAAGTTGCAAGTCTTAATTTATTTTAAATTTAATATTAAGGGAATCCTGCATGTCAAGCGATCAAAACATTGGATTATTCCGTGGAAACTCTACCTTCAGTCTCCACTCCAACCAAACTATTAGTGTCTTTGGGCAGGATTCACCTACTCTAATACAGGCATGTGGAAATACGTTGTCTGTGTATAAGCTGGTCACCTTAAGCTGTCTTTATAATCAACATGGAGAAACAGGCTTCTTCAGACTGAAACTCACCTTAGAGATACCCAATTTAAAATTTGTATATGAACCTGATCTTTAGATACACAATATTTCATGAGTATGGGTTTTTTTCCGCAAACTCAGAAACAGAATATATCCAAACAAACAGTCAGAAACTGGTTATAGTCAGAGGTGAAAGCAAAGACACATAACATTAGAAAGTAACATTTTTTAAGGAGGCGATGATCTTGGGTGGAGTATCTCCTCGAAACTCATACCACGCTTGGGTCAAAGTGATTTAACAACACTTCAAGGAGCTTAACCTTCTCAAGAAAAGAGAAGATAGAGAGTGACTCATCGTTTAGCATCAGTCTGAATTAGATTATTCTACCCTAAGCTATTAATTCCTCACCTTCTGGGAAACAAATATATTCCTGTTTGGAGGTCACCATCATATTCTGCATCCATGTGAAACTTCAGTAATAGCAATTTGAAAACAATATTTCCGTACATGACTGCAAACGGCTTTCATTGCACACTTAAATGAAGGGAATTTTCCCTTCATGATGGTTCCTTCAGTTCTCATTCAGAGTAAGTAGCATCTGGTGTGGTACTTAGCAGGGGACTGATGTCCTTTTTTAATGAGCACCAGAAGAGACAGATACACAAAGCATGAGGAAATAGTGATTAACTTTCTGCTGCCCGCAGTCTCCCAGAGCTTAGTTGTATTTATTTTAATGGTTATACGCTCAAGCAAACAGAACTGTTTACTGTTCATGTCATGAGTTTGCCTGCTCTCAAACAAGAGAGAAGACACTTGAAGTTACACTCTAACACAAAATGAGAGGCAGAGAACTGATTAATCACTGGAAAGAGAATATTATTCAGGGAAGAAAAAAAAGAAAAAAAAAACAGAACCACAACAAAACTGTTCAGTGACTCACTGCCATGCCTAGCCAGGAAAAGTTGGCTGGAATAAAATAGCTACTAAATAAGATCTAAAGCCAGATCCGCCTGAGCAAGCACTGAAGAGGCATAACAACCAGTCTGGCTTTTCAGACTGGGCAGAGGCAGCAGAGATGCTGCTGGCCCTCATGAAACTCTGGTCTGGTGAGAAGAGCATAAGCTTTCCATTGGAAATGCCCGAGCTTCAGACTCTGTTCACACTTTGGTAGCAGGGGCTGTGTGTCCCACCATGGCAGCTCCACATACAGCTCACACTCAAAGTTCACTGTACTGGTGAGGCTAGATCACCTCTCACTCACTGAGCCACGATCAGGGTTATCTAAAGGAAGTACACACCAGAAGAGACATAGTCATAGAAGCCTGAGATCTCAGCCCCTGGGGGCTGCCTCTTAATGATTTCCTAAACATTAAGTCTCTAAAAGTCTGTCTTCTCCTCTTGCAGAGAGCACCTTTACATCTTCATCAAGCAGAAAGTCTACAGGAATGAACAAACAAGTCCAGACTCCTCACCGTCTGACAGTACAAGCAGTACCACACCTTACCACGTAACGGAAGCCCAGGATCAGCATCAGACATACAACATTAGTAGCCAACACTTTGACTCAGAAAAAGTGGCTATAACAAAATAACAATACTGAAGTGATACCTTTTACCAGCAGCTAAGCTAACTCAAATATTTTGATGTCACATCGCTGTTGCTGCAGAGCAAAGGGAAACATTTAGAAAGGTGAGAACTAATGAGAACAAAGTTGCATCTGCTCATACCATACCATTTTATCTCAGCCTTCTGCAATTTCATCTAGCTGCAAAGAAAGAATAACTCAAAAATCATGGCTCATTGAATCTGTTACAGAGAAAGGAGAATGAATGGACCCTTCCTTATTCAATCATGACTATTTGCAGAGGAAATTGTGCTGAAATAACGGTTTATCAGATACTTCCAGCTGTGCAAGACCCTGCTGCGCCTATCCAATAAAAGGCACCCACCAGCATGTAGCTGATCCAGAAAATCCATCTGCTCTGTTTCATCTCACCAGCCTCCTCCAGAAGCAGCTGGAGCTCTGGAAGCAAGCCCTGGAGCTCCTCCTCGGGTCCCGGCTCCCCAGGCTGGAAGCTCCCGGCAGTGAGGCATTCTCTCACTGTGGCTCTGTCCATCCTTCAGGATCTCCTTTCACCATCTCTGTCATAGTGGTTAGCACAGAATATGCTCTTCTGAGTGACTATTACTGTTCCGTCCACCTCCTCTCTATTTAACACTGTCTCCAGAGTGTTAGCTATTATATGTGCAGTTTGGACCTTCTGTATCTATTTCCTTTCTCTCTCATTCATTTATTTTTGTTGTTGTTGTAATCTTGTGAATTTCTGCTATAAAATTTCACTTTTACCCACAATCTAATTTAGGTTTTAAGTTCATGCGGTATTCAGTTTATGATTAAACTTCTTTGGTTACTTACCAGAAAAAACTTTACATGCTTGGTGGTTGAATGCTCCTGTGCCAAGACTATTAAGCATTTCATCCTTGGCCCATCACACTGGTTTAACAGCTGACATAAGACCACGTGCCAGCTCTCAAGTCTGTATCCACACAGTTCACCTACTCAGCTGACTTGCTTTCTTACCTGGTTCTACGACCAGGGATCCGTGTTGAACATAACTACCTAACAGCTAAGAAGCAGCAAATCACAAATGGCTTAAATGTCACAACCTCCAAAAAAGCTGTTATGTAAAAGCTTTGAAAGTGTCAGATGGTTAGCCAAGCACAAAATTAAAACAACAAAAAAAAACAAAAACAAAAAAAAGGACTTAGAGTAATTTATCGCTTTGCAAGAGGATCTCTGCTTTAAAGAGGCCTTCACCAACACATATTCCTCGACTTAGCAACCTGAGCTCTCCTGGGCAAGGAAGACAGTACACTTGGTTAATAACATCTAATTTTATTTTCATTATTAAATACATGTAAATGAGACAAATGTAGATGCAGAACTGCATTTACATTGAATGCATCACTGGTTCCACGTAACATCTTGACATCAGTGTTAAAGCATTTCCATTTCTTCATAAAAATAATTATTCAAAGAAAGGTTGTCCTTACAGCTAATATGGAGTACATCTTCACTTTAACTTGAAGTGGAAAGAGAAAAATGGTATTGACTTTAGCAAAGGAACTGACAATCATTTACTGTCGTGGCTTTCAGTGCAAGCCTCAATCCATGTATTTTGTTAGCAACAGAAGTGGGAGAGCTTCTGTTCACCTGAATGCCACTTGTTCCATCACAACATGCAGCAGAAAAGACACTAGGTTTTATGACACATGTGAAAAACAGACAGATAATTGATGAAAATAGTCTGTTTAATAAATATTCTACTGCCAAGCGATGTGACTAATGAAGTGCTAAGAAACAAAAAAAACACAACCTGGCACACAGAAAAGATTCAGTTCACACAAAGCCTAGAAAAATCTCTTGAAGTGATCCAATTCTATACTCCACGCTTCGTTTTAGTTATTGAGGTGCTCTGATAGAAAGAAAGATTAATCATTCATGCCATCACATCACAGCAGCTCAAAGAGGATGAACATGCCGAGGAGATGAGAGTCATTTACCAGATGCCAGTTCCTTTGCTGTAGTTGGCCTGATTCTACCTTCAAACTTAGGTCAATCCAAAGTAAAGCAAAGTACTAGCAGAAAGGGCAGCCTTTCTCCAAGTCATTAAAACTATAATTTCTTCAAGCCCAGAAATCTACCTTTTTAGAATTCTAAAAAAATTATGTTTTGTCATTAGAAAAGTTACATCTATCTCCAGCCTCAAGCAGAGAGCCTATCTTTAAAATACAAATGTTCTATTTCATACTGGAAAAAAAAAAATTGTTGTTTACTTTCAAAAAACCCTAGAGGAACATGTGATTCATTGGTTGTTTACTTAAGCAAATTTTTAAGCCGCTAGAGATTCATCTATTGCTAATTCAAAAGTTGGCACAATTAATGCAAACATTTGTTCCAAAGTAGTATAGATTAATGGTAAGAAAGGGGAGGGAGGGGGAAATCAAAGGCTCATGAAGCAGCAAATATTTTCTGGTAATCTAGCAGACACTCAACTGTCCTTATTTTTGAAGTGTGCTTTGCATAACTCACGAAAGCTAACAGAAATCACTGCCTTCCTGTAGGCAGCTGTTCCCCTTCTATATCAATCCAATCCTTTAAATGTGGGATCTTATCCACTGAAAAGAGCACATCAAACACACTGTCACCAGGAAGGGCCTCCATATTCCCTTCAGCCCCAGGACGAAGCTGTGGTGGGTCAGACAGACACGGCCAGGACACAGCACTGACTGACCCCATCACAGTCAAGGCTCCTCAGTGCAGCACCTGCCACCTTCCCCTGTCAACCGCTGTGAGTTAGATGGCTCTGCTACTTCCCTGCAAGGAAATAAATGCCAACTGCCAAATAAATCCTTTCATTGTTGGTGGTCATGATGTTGCCATCCTGGGGGCATAGAAGGGGAAGGAGCCTTCCCCCCAGATACTAGAGGTGGCTGAGGTATTTTCAGCTCAGATCTCCCTAGGCCAGGGGATCAACCAACCTATGCAGCCATTTGTAATTTTTCAAGAAATTATTTTAAGATTTAAGACCACTTACAAGTTCCAATTAAGTTTAAAATAAACATGCCATACAAAAAAAAAAAAAAAACAAAACAAAAAAAAAAACACTGCATCAAGACAACAGAAAGCAAGAAGAAAGAGTTCCCAAAGACGACACATGAATCAGGAAAGAATTTGAAATAAATTTGGAAGTAGTATAGCTGGCAGTGTTCGATATCAAGCAGCTTTTTCTCAAAGCATAGAAGGGGACTCAGCCAAGGATGAAGAAAGATCATTTCAGAAAGGAATGAGAAATACAGCCACAGAGGATGGTAAAGCAATTCAAGCATTAAATGAATACTTACATGTTTACAACAGAGATGCCTAAAAATCTGTCAGATGACACTGGCTGTATATGTGCTATCATGAACGAGTTCAGAAGCAGTTATGGAAATGCATTAAGCTAACTGGAGCAATGGAAATGAAGGACAAGACCACTGGAGAGCCTCAGCTGTGTGACTGCTGTTGGACAGCCCAAGCACTCGAAGATCAACACGCCAGCCGCATCGATGCGTACAACAGATATGGACTTGGCCTACTGACTGCAAAGCGGCACTTAGGGACGGCGCTCTACACTGGCACTGCTCTCTGCCCACTGAGGTCAGAGAAAGGTGAAGCCTGACCCCCAACAAGAATTGACATCGAAGTTATATTAGATACTAAATTCAGCAATGTCCCTTAAAAAAAGAAAAATTCAACCCTCCACCTTCAGTTAGTTTGATCATGTATACAAACACCCAGGTGTGTAAGACTGACATTGATCAGAATTGTACAATTTTTAAAGGGAAAATTCCACACAATTCAACCTCTTCACAGTTGCAGGGCGTTGCACGTACATACGTGCAGACAGTGATGCTCAAGAAACTTAACTTAAAGAAAGTCTCTTAATGACCTCCACATTTATTTTGACACTAATGACTCAAACAACACAACTAGAGTATGGAAAGCAAGAAAAAAAAGTTTAATAAAAAGCAACAAAACTGATTTTCAGCTCAAACATGCTCCAAGCTCAGAAGGAAAACTGAGCTAATATGTAGTGAATCATTTACTTAATGAATCTAGCCTTCTCCTTTTTGCGAATTGTCCAAGAACACTTGGCATTTTTCACACACACTCTTTATTTGGAATTATTTGCAAAATATCTTTTTCAAATAATTCTGAGATTCCAGATTGCTCACAGGCAGCTCACTGTGTTTATGTAAGATTTAAAACAAAACAAAACAAAAAAAAAACAAAAAACAAAAAACAAAACCAAAACAAAACACCAAAATAAGTTGGGCTGTCTGTTGCACCTAGTGTTCCACGGCATATTTTTCATTCGCCAGATTAGTCTCAGAACCAGAGATGTCTGTGTTCACTGGCTGAAAGTTCAGTTTTCATTAGTTTCTCTAAAAGTTTGTATTTTTCCCCTGTACATCGTCCATAAAATTAAAGAGCTGGCTGACAAAGAATGTATATAGAAAGAGGGGTGTTGGTTTTTTTTTTTAAAAAAAAAAAAACCCACACAAAAAAAAAAACACAAAAAAACCCAAAAAACATTGAAACTCTTATTTCAGCTGCCTATATTTAGTCACATTTTAGATAACCCTATCTTGCAGAGCACCACCCCTGAAGCCACGTGATCACGACTGGAAATGCAGCCAGCCCACCTATGGCTTGTTATAGTGAGAATTTCTGTTATTGACTTCGTGGTCTTCCAGTTACACATACCTTTTCCACTGGAACTTTCATATATAATAAATGGTATGTACAAAAATAGCAAGTATCAGAGCAAAGACGAGAACCCATGTAGTTCACCTCCAAGTGAAAGCCTCCACCCTAGAAAGCTTGGAAACATTTCAACACGCTATACAAAGTGGAACTGTGTGGACGCCCACCAGAAAACAACCTGGTGATGTAGACCTCTGATCCCCTGCGAGACCTCCATCAACATAACTTTGCAAAGCAATCCTGTTGAACACATCTCTCTTCTTTCCTTTTGCTTAGGTTGCTAAGAACAAGATGCAGAAAACAGCGGGGCAGGGAGGAGAAAGACATGTGCCAAAAGATTTCAGGCAAAAGGGTTTTTTTAAACCACACAGAATTGGGCTTGAAGCATTTCCATGTGATTAAAAAAAATGCTTCTGAAAGGATCTCTTACTTTTTGTAGAGAAGAATAAAGGTGTTTCATGTAATCCTCAGA
Organism: Chlamydotis macqueenii; assembly: GCF_036417535.1. NCBI lineage: Eukaryota > Metazoa > Chordata > Aves > Otidiformes > Otididae > Chlamydotis > Chlamydotis macqueenii. The sequence goes on from NC_141566.1 coordinate 6,509,773, forward strand.
TTAACAGGGCAACTAAATATTTGTTTTTTCATTGTAAGCCATTTATGTAGGGGATTCTTTACATTGTGGTTCTAATCACATTTAGTGTGGTCTGTGGGAGAAACTAACTCGGAATTCCAGACATGTCTTTACAAACAATATCTGTGGCAGTTCACTCCAACTCATACATTATTTTTATTCCTATGGTGCCCTCTCCTTAGTGCGAAGTTAGATATTTTTTTCTTTTTTTTAAAAGAGGAATATTCCTCTTCTGTGATTTCAGCCGTCTTATTTCCAACAGAAAGGAGGCAGAAGGGCTCTGCATTTGCTGAGAATATAAGCTTCAAGTTAGCTGTTCCTCTAAATTACAATCTGCTTTGTCAAATATCTAGGCATCCTCAGCTGATGATGTTTTAAATAGGACTGGCTCCTTTTAAACAAATCACTCGAAAGCCTGGTTCAGAGTTATTTAAAGTGGTTGATATTTTATGGCACCACGAATTCTGCACAATGCAACTGCTGAGCTTTAAAAAAACAGAAACTAAAAAGTGGGTACAAGAAACTACCATCTGTCCCTCTAAACAATTATCGTCCTGCCATCTGCCTATATGCTAGATAATGTTTTTGCTGTTGGTAATATTTGATTGAAAAAGCTCTCTCTATGGATACTAAGAGGAGGAAACCGATTTAAGAAAAAAAAAAAAAAAAAAAAATATTGCCGATCATTCGAGTTTCTCTTCTCCACTAGAATAGCCTGCCATTGCACTGTTTTCTACTGATAGAGAGTATGTGAAGGATACGTTGTGATATTATTGGACCCCTTAACAATGGAAGGCTTCTCCATCATTTTCCCATTATTTATAAAGTCCTCACTATGTTTAATACAAAAAGCACATGAAAAGCCTAAAACCAAATTCAAACTGGGCAAAGAACGGGGAAAAGTTTCTTCGAGATTTGCTTTGCACTTTCTTCCCCACTTTTGTTTTGCTCTATCCCAGCGCAGTCACCCAGCAGATGACCAGCTTAAGCCCTTCAATGAACCTGGCAGCTGTAGTCCTGCACTGGTCAACCTGAGCAAGCATACTTCAGCTAGTCTGGAAGGACAATTACATGGACATATGTAATTATTAGTTATTAGTTCCTCCCAACACCCTAGGTTTTGCCTTGCACTTTGCAATCCTTTGAGGTGAAAGGCTGTGTAGAAACGTACTGTCAGGTATGACATTACACAACAAAGCCTTTACTATAATCTTGAACTTGAGCATCTCTGTCAGATTTACTATTTGATTAGGTCATTGGTATCTTTATTGTAATTATGATTAATAATGCTACAGTACACTTACAAGGCCTGCTCCTGCAACTTGGATCACCCCAGATCTTTCACCAAGACCCAAAAGCATAACAAAGGGCTACATTTGTGTTCAGGCTGTTGTAAGTCCTTCACATCCAATTCCTGCAGAGCCAAATGAATGCAGCACCAGACACAATAACCAACATCTGTTTAAAGCCTATTGATAATGAGATTTGTAAAGTCTGTTGAACGTTTTATTAAATAAATCAGTCTTATTTCTTGTTATGCAGGAAGAAAAGGAACAGGATTACAGGTGTCATGAAGAGGTTAACGCACTGTTTTTCCCCTTCCATAACAATTGAATTCTTTAGATGTGGGGAAAAATATAGTTTCATGATCTAATTCTAATCCTTTACGACAAACAAGTAACCAGAAGATTTCTGCCAAATTTGGCAATCTCTGATCAGTAAAGACCCAGTGGCAGACTGGAGGCATTTCAAATCAAGGACATAGGAAAGGCAGGGACAGCTTCTCCAGCCCCTAACTACTCTGCAACTCTTTTGAATAGTCCCCAAGATCAGGGAGTTACAATGATGTGCTTTTTATTTGCACTTCGCTTCGGGGGAAGTATGCTTTTGGGTGAGGATGGTAGTGTTTGTTTTAAGTAAACATCATGTTTCATACAATGTTTTAAGAGAATTAATAGTATTTTAACAGATTAAAAAAAATTTCCAAAATACACTACATATTGAGGATGAGAGCAAGTTTACAATGCATTAAATCCCGAAAGGTTCACACCTCCTGCTAGCGCACCTGCCATTATGGCACAGGCAGCTCACGTGAAGTGTGCTCTGTAACACGCAGCACGCAAGTGCAGAAAGTCCTTGCTTAGAAACCACATAGTTATTACTGAAAAAGTTGAATAAGCACTGCTGTATTTCTTTCTAAATGGGCTCAAGTGTGGCAGATACTCGCTGGAATCTTAAGACTAAATCACAAAACTTGTCCTAGACTGGAAATGTAGAAAACAAGAATCTAGACTTCCAGCTGGATTTCCTGAGGCATGTCTTTTATGCACAAGCATAAGCTAGTGAATAACTCGCATGCAGCAGCATGTAGCAGAAGCCAGTTACAGAACCCTACAGTGGTCATTCCTGTTCTTGGCTTTGTCAGTTGTTGCACAAAGTTACTCCAACTCTGTGTTTTGCAAACATTTCTGCGGTGGAACTGAAAGCAGACAGCTCACCTGTTTTATTCCAGATCTGCAATCTAATGATACTCTTTGGAAGAGTTATTGTGAAAGAATAACTCAGTGTAGCAAAGAAAGCTGTTCGTATAGTTTTTAGCCAAACATTTTGAAATAGCACAAGCACATTTTATTAGAAAGATATTCCCCAGCAGGCTCCAGTTGCCTTGCATTCACAGTGCTGAAAATTCACCAAGTAAGCCAACAACGCTGCTGAAGCCAACCAGTGTGCCTAACCATATGGACCTAATTCTCTACCTTAATTCTGAACTGACCTGGAAAAAAAAACCCACATACTTACCTGAAGCTGAATGAATAGGCTTAATCACTCAAGCTGTCCATGAATCAGTGAAGCTGTCCATGAATCAGTGCAAAAGAACATCAGTACCTTAAGCAAGCTGTTGCACAGCAAGCTCTGCTCCCCAAAGGCATGAAGGTCTACCACTCTATCAGAGGACTCAGCAAAGGAACTGATTCTTGGGTACAAGTGTCTGCAGTAAAACAAGCACCAACACCTAAATTTTCCCAAGGTTTTCCAGGCAAAGATTATAACACACAAACCATGCTGCCTTGACACACTTAGCTTGTCTTATTGATTTGTTGTTATAGCCCAAATCCAGACCTTCAGAGCATGAAGGTCCAAGGAAGGGAAAGCACTCTTCCCCATCTCTTCTATGACATCTTGGAATCCAGAATTTCACTCCAGTCCTTGACCCCAAATTTGTGATGGGAAGGTGTGGTCAAATAATTATTTTCATAAGAAGCATGCTCTGGCAGAGCCCAGCTTTATTGCTCTCGAGGGACAAGACCTTAGGTTTGGATGAGGACCCAGGAAACGTCACTTCAGAACTTGCTTTGTTTTCTCAGATGTTGGAAAACAACAATATTTATTAGTATTGGTGAAGGCAAGGTCCTGTAAGAGTAGCCAGGATCAATGCTTACTGGCAGGGTGCTACTTGAATTCAGAGATCCCACAGAGACTAAAGATGAGAAGAGTCACGCCCTGAAGCCTCAGAAGCCAGGAAAATGGAGAACACAAATTTACAAACATGTACGCGCACAGCCCATATCAGGCATCACTTTCCTGAGGCTTGTAAAACAACTATTTTCTAGCAATGCTTGGTGAGGAAACTCAGGAATACCACCTTATCAATTCCTCTATCCAATACTGCAACAATCTAAGGAGTCTTTGTCTGATTAGATGATTCTGGACACTTTTACGAAAGTGCTGCGTTACAAAAATCAATAAGAAGTTCCAGGATCACTGAGGCAAGTCAGACTTCTATCATACAGCTCCTAGGTTAGAAACAGCTGAGAACTGCCAAATGCAAATGACTTAAACTGGAGTGTCTTGGAATGCCATTGCCCAAAACGTACAGATCCAACTCAGTTGCAACCCCAGTGTGGCAACCAGCTAGTGCCTCAGAGCATGGACTTGAAGCACATCAGGGCTCAGATTGAACAACTTTTTGAGGTCCCTGCAGGCAAAGTGATAAATACATACGGAACAGCTTCCAGCTCCAGATGGGATACTATCCTTGCCCTCAAACTCCCCTGAAACTTCTAATGTATCTAACAACAAGTTCAAAGCTCAGAACAAACCAAGAAAATGAAATACAACTTATTCTCTGTTTAAAATATAGTGGAAGATTGAAGTGTCAAAATGAAGATTAAAAGCACGTGTAGATAGCTCAATTTAAGCTTTTTCCCCCCCATCGCAAAATGCAAATTAATCACACTGGACATTTTTTATAAGAATAGCAAGTCGTATCTAAGTAGTTCAACTGAAACACTTTCCCTGCACATTGAGTATAACTTCCCTAGCTGATTTCCAATATTTAGCCTCTAGGCCACAACCCATCAACTTCTTATTTCTTCACTCAAACTACAAGGCAATTAAAAAAAAAGTATTTATGCAAAGCAACCAGGTCCAACCTCATATCACAGCACAGTCCTCCTGGTTCCAAATCCAAACTCTACATACCTTCCTCACACATGGCACTTATCTCACCACACCACGAGTAAGCATGTGGTGCGGTAGATAAATTTTTATAAGAGGATTATAAAATCTTTACATTTTGTCTTAGTGAAAGTAACAGTGAAGTTTGCTGCAAAGGTCCAGCGAGCAGAGCACTCCTCCTCCCCACCACTCCGGGACTGATGAGGCAGAGACAGACTTCTCAATTCCTTAACCCTTCTCACAGCCCTTTAATTTTCCTTGATGCACATGCCTCTAATTCTTCTTGAGGGGAAAACTAATCAAGGGAACAGTCTGTGTGCAGAAGGGCAGCTTGATAACAGAAAGGGATTAGACCAAGCTAATAGCACAAATAGAGAGCAAGATAAAACCAGCCTCTCCGGCATGGGAACAGGAAGAAAAAAAGGGATAAAGAGTGTTTTTTATCTGATCCTTGTCTTTAGACACATTATTTTCAAAATCTCCGAGAAAGGAAAGGAAGCTCAGGGATAATGCCAGCAGCTGTAGGAATGTGAGTCTGTACAGCCTGAGACACCAGAGCACATACCACAGTGCTCCACATGGGACAGCCCAGCTGGAAAGTCCCTGTGCAGCACTGACAGGAAGATCTCCAAGGCCTTTATTTCAGCTTAGCACCACCGCCTGCAGGAGATTCACTCTGCCTAGGCAGCTTCACTGTAACTCTTCTTAGCCAGGGAAATCAGCTCCCTGAATTCATGACTGCAAGAATAAAATTTGCTCCCAAGTTCCCAGTCTGGTTTGTGAGGGACCCTAAGGAGGCTGTTCCAAGAATCTTGTTTCACTGCCCAACTACAATTAGCCAACATGATTGCCATTAGCTAATTATGGTTAGCTTTGAATGCGGTGTGCTTCTCTTTGGCATTTTGCTGGTCAATGGCACCTTTATTCCATTATCATTTGCTACCATCACCTCTAAGGAGTCACCCGCATTCAGGTCCCAGCTAGCTAGAGGTAGCGTTACCAACTGCAGCGAGGTCTGCCAGGCGCTGCTGCCTCCCTGCCTTTCCTAGTAGCGAGAAGGCTGCGCGAGACGCGAGTCTAAAGCGAGGGACAGATGCAGTGCCAGAGCCCTGTAGAGGCTGGGCACCTCCAGAGCCAGTCCACACAAATACTTTAGTAAATGGTCATAAGTTGATAGGAGAAGCATGCATTAGCCATCATTTTTACATTTTAGCAACCAAATGGTACAATGCATTAGGAGAGTGACAGAACAAAAGTAAAGTTAGGGATAGCTTTGATGCTTTCTGATAGACATAAATCCCTGGATACAGTCCTTAAACAAGGGCTAGGCTTTTTTCTCACTGACATCTGTGCTAGAAAACATGAAGTACTGAGGGGTGACATAACGTAATAGCAAGACTCCTGTTTGTTTCCAGTCTGTCCCTACGTAGACTGAGGTCAGCCAGCAGCCTACTCAGTTTTATAAAGGTCATCTTCATCATCTCTCCTCCCTAGCAACCAGCAGGGACAGCTCACCAGTGTCTTCTGCGCTTTTCTATAGGTACAGGTTTCAGTGATGCATCTGCTACAGGGCACCTTGTATCTATTACAGGTAACCATCCCAGTTTCCAAAAGATTCAACCTGTAAGTGCAGCTGAGTCACAAATGCAAGTGAAAGGGGACTAAGACAAGTACTACAAATTTTCCCTTCCCTTCTCCTTTGTCACCCCATGCTAATTATGCAATTCAGATAAGCAAAGGATTTATGATGATGTAACAGAATGGATTTAAAGGTCCTGATTTTTTTATTCCAATTTCTCTCAGAAGTAGAAAATGAGAAATCAAAAAGCCAAAGTTATTTTAAGAAGTCATAAGTTATTGCACTCTACTGCCCAGTACAATGAACTATTCTCAGTTCGTGTCAGTTGTTAATAACACTTTAACATAATGTAGCAACTCAGCATGATTAAAAATACACCACAAAGGACATTCATCTCTAAAAATAGTTATAAAAAAAAATTGGACAAAGTCAATCTGAAAATAGGGAGAAAGGAAGAGAAGCAGAATAGATTAAGTAGGGCAAATCGTATTGGATGCCAGGAATCAGTGCATTATTTTAAGTTCATAAAACATTTTTAATACATGTATAACTAAAGTATGCAATAGTATATTAATCCACTCAGAGTACCCAGTCCCAATCACTTATTTTAAACCATAAATAGCAGACATTCTAGGACCCGTTTTCTGATCCTCACAGTAGGTTCAGTCATGCAAGGTACTGAGAACTCTGGCATTAACATATAAAGGCTCCCTGTGTGCATTAAAAGATACGAACAGCCTTGCCCACTGGTTTTAGCCTTTAAACTCCACAAAAAAAAACCTCCCTGTCGCTTTACCAGGATAATTCAAAGCAGCTCTGAACTCACACCACGAATGTTGATTTCATTAAAATGAAAAACAGGTCCAGCGTAAGCAGACATTCAAATGCTCTGCTGGTTCAGTGCCACAGCATCCCGTACGTGGGGCATTCACACATAATACGAACATTCTACTCCACCTATTAATTGTGATTGCTATCACAGTACATAGAGGTAAGTGCAGTGCAAGTATTTAATGCAAAGATTGATGGGAGGGTGATGACATACTGTTGAAGTTTAAATTCAGCTCCTTACTGACCCAAGAGACTAACACCTTGTTTGAAAGAACCAAGTATAAAAAGTAATTTTTAAGAAGTTAATTCACCTTTTCTGTAAGGCAGAGGAGGTGCAGATTTTAACTGATGGCAGGAAATGCCTGTGTTAATATCACTTGGACAGGATATTACAAGGTTTTTTTCCAAATCCTACCAGCAATTGCAAACACAAATGAGAATTTTTTTTGTTTCATAAGTTTGTCCAGCACCTCCTTCTTGTGGCATTTCAATAGTCAACACAATCAAATCTATACTGACCAAGGAATGCAAGCCTAGGCTCACAACATTCCTAGTATTCTATGAATCCTATGACAATAGTATCTGATGATAACAGAATCCTACGATTCTATGATTCTGTAGAGGAATAGAAGGCACTATTTGTTTAAAATACTGTAAGGAATAAAGCCATAAGACTTTCAGTAATGAAAAAGGGGCAGGGGAAGGAATATTAATATAAGCTGTGCGGACTTATCGGTAGTTGCTGAGATGTGCTATTGATAACAGTAACAAAGACCAAAAAATCCCATCAAAAAAAAAAAAATCAAACCCAGAGGCGCATCCTAAGTGAATACCCAGAAGTATAGAGGTGATCATTGCAGAGGGCAGGTATGATTTTTCTCCACTCGGATTGTAAAGCAGAGGTGAGTATTCTCTGTGCTGTCCAAAATATGGGGACTGGGGGAGAGTGGGGGGGTGTTGCCAATTTATAAAAATAGGCAACTAAAAAATATGCAGAAGTAACTGAAAGGACTCCATGCTCAACAGGCAAAAAGTTATCCTGGATTTAACACCATTCTGTTCTAAGACTTCAGAGGAAATGCTGGCACACACACTTCTTTGGAAAACATCTGTGCAAATCCCAAACTATTCAGAAAATAACTTCTTTTTTTTCCCCTTCTTTGGAATCCATGTACCAAAAGATACGCTGAGTGTCTAAACCTATCTAGACTCATCCTATCTTAAAAAAAAAAAAAAAAAAAACAAACCACCCAAAAACACCAACCAAGACTTATTCAACTTACAGCTGTGACTATTTCCATGAAATGTACATTTCTTTTATGGCTTCCTTCCTGAAACCAAGTCACTTGAATCTCAAGTTTAGAATGAGGTCTCTTTGGCTCGTAGTGATTAAAAACAGCAAAAACAGTGAAAGTGTTTGAATGCCAAGTCTGTGCAATTTTCTTTCGAAATCCTTAGGTGTCCAAGTCAGAGGGATTTAATTTTCACGGATGCCGAACAGCCACTTACTCTGTGCCCTAGTGCTAGGATAGCTTAGCTCTGGTGAGGGGAGAGGAGCTGGGAGGAGGGGAGTTAAGCTTCCTCCAATTCAGATACCTCAACAAATATTCAGCAATTTCCTCCTACAAGCAATCTTCTCAGATATATAATGAAAAAAAAAATTTGTACAGTTCCAGTGAGAGTCTAACCCCTGTAACACTGCCAGTGTGAGACCACATGCACTCTGAAGAGCCAAGTGAGTATTTCAATAACTTGCTTATCTAGAATATTTTTAAAAATTAGTCCTATGGGATACAGGAACACAGTTAACTAAACCTACAGGCATACCTTGGCTGTAACGGACAAAGTGTGCAACAAAAAAAAAAGCAGCCCAGACAGCACACGCTTTCACCCCTTTATATTTTAGCATCAAAGAAAGGTTAAGCTTTGGAAAGATCTTATTGAATCTTGTAAATACTACTTCACCTTAGTAGTGTAAAACTCATTTTCTCTTCTCTCCTGATATGGATCTGTTGGAGCTATTGAACGGACTAAAGTCTAGCCACAAAAACTGAGCAAACAGAATTGGTGGAGGTGCCGATAGGTCTGTCAAGATCTTGTGGCCTTTGCAGATGAAAATAGCCTGGACTTATGTCAGCGAGTATGTTACTATTTGAGAAACTATCTTAAAAGGGCATATGCTAGTGGAAAATTGAACTGTCTCTAGCTCAGTGTATTTCTTGAATAAAATGACCTAGCTACAGTATTTATAATTTGTGCACTAGGGCTTGATCCAAAGCCCATTCAAGTCATCAGAAGGCTCTCATTGATTCGAGCAGACTTTGGATTAGGTAGTAATTGGTTTTATTCAGTTTGATTTTTCTTCCAGAGCAACAAACAGTATCTTTAGCCACCAAATATGCACCCCTTCCTCGAATCTTTGCTTAAAACCAGAACTCAACTGCTTCAACATCAGAGGTTGGAAACAGGTTTCTTAATTTCCGTGTGTAACACAGCAGACATTTTCATCTTCGCAATTACTATCTGACTGAAATTTCACGAAAAAATGAGGAGTTTAATTAAGATACTTTCATGCAAAAATTATTCCTATTAGATCCTAGAGAAAACATATTTGGTTTATATTATGCATCTCAGGGTTTAGATGTTAACAAAGGGGTAGGTGAGGTGATCAAGTAATTAACCAAGAGTACCAAAAGGAATGTATAAATGCTTGGAGATTAAACAGCACTATGTTTCCAACACTGCTTAAAGCTCTTCACCTTTCAGGACACATCTGATAAGGACGAGTTTACCAAGAGGGCTGGATGAGATCAGTCCACCATTAAGACCACATGCAGGTTGAACAGATTTGCTGGGCAACTAAAGGTTCAGTCAGCACAGCAAGAAGGAATCCAGAAATGGCTTCTGTCCTGCCTCGGAAAGTCTCTGCACCCTCATGGAGTAAGGCTGCCACAGCATAAAGAGAAAAGCAGCTTAGTGTAGAAAGCAGAAGAGGACACACGGAAAAGAAAGGAAAGGAAAGGAAGAAAAATGCTTCCTGCTGTTACCTGTAGAGCAGCAGCCTTCACCTGCACCTCCTGCAAAACACCAGACTATGCCGAAATAAACACAATCCCACTCTGCGTGGTGTCAGAAAAATTCCTAGGAAAGCCTGTTCCGAAATCGTCACTAGACAGTCAATCCCAGACTGCTGTAAATACAAATCAACATCTTCAACAAGAGGGTTTTTTAAATAAATTACTGGAATTTTTCATTGAACTTGGTAACAGTCCCCCAGACTAGGCCAAAAAGCCCCAACAGATGTAGACCTCCCGCCATGTTTGTATCCCTTACACAGGGATACAGCCCTTGCTCACAGAAGTAACGCGAAAGAAGAGTCAATGCACTCTTTCAGACAAAAAAAAAAAAAAAAAAAAAAAAAAAACCAAAAAAAAACACCACTGTTTAAGAAGAATTCAGAGTTTGGGACTGATCAAGTTCAAGTTGCTGGTATGAAATAAAAAACAACATGAGGTAAAAACCTCATGCTTCCCTTCATTTCTGTTTATTCATTTTCTTGTAACATGGGACATTTTAGGACCCTCTGCTTGAAAAGGGAATATTTCCCTCAAAAGATTATTTGCATTTTCAGCAACATAAATATACATATATATATATGTGCAGAAATATAACAGTCTTACCTCTTAGCAAAAGATACAACAATGCAGCTAGAAAATAAAAACTGAGATCTGAGCTATTAGCATTGCCACTCTAACCAAGAGTTCCAGATCTGCCCTCCTCTCCCAGTACCACAGCAGAAATAAGTTTGTTTATTTTTTTAATGCGGGCTTACATGCCCTCTGGCTATTGGAATACAAATACAAAAGCAGATGCAGCGTTAATTTCATTCTATAGCAAGTTTTCACTGATGCAGGAGCAACAAAGACAGTTTAAGAATATCAAATTAAAGCAATCCATCATGCTTGTTGCACCACATTGTCCACATTGCTTAAGCCATGTGAATGAGGATTTAACTGTCCCCAGGAAGTGGAAACACTGGTATCGTAGGCCTAAAATTAGAGTAGATTTGAGTAAATTGAATGATTATTAGAGAGGGGACATTAACACAAGCTTCAGTCCAGCAAATTTAAAGCCTGTAATCAATCCTTACCAGGTAATCAACACCCATTTGTCACTGAAAATATTGATGCTTTGTTAGATTACAAGAGAATACCAAAAAGCTCCTAACTTTATTAACATGAAAGCACTAAGCAAATCAAGTCTAATTAAGGATAGCAGCTACCCTGGCAACATACTTTGTCATTTAATCTACAAGTCCCAGCATCCCCAGATACGTAACGTATGATATACCTGCCCTTTGTGAAAAGCTATGAGTGTCAGCTCCAAAGCCTGCAACCCCGTACTGTTGGAGTACCTCCATTCTTATAAATGCATAGATTTTTTTTTTTAAGAAAATTTTATAGATAGGTAGATAATATTAAGAACAATTAACATATCAAAAATCCTAACATGCTAAAATACTTGAAGCTACTTAAGGAAACCAGTAGTGTCCTTTCTTTCACATAGCCCAAAGCCTGCAATGAATTGCACATTTGTCATTACAACTGGTGATGTTTTGTATTAGAGACTTAGCCCGTTAAAACACTGCATGTCATCCTCAGCATATAATAAGGTACCTCAGTATCTTTGCCAGCCTCCTGGTGGTTTCACAGTCGGTGAGTGAAGAAAGTCAAGACTGGCTTTACAGCACCCTAACCGTCAGCCTGACCTGTGGTCGCAAGCGTGCGGGAGAACCTGGTGCCAGGGGATGGCACTGGGAAAAGAAAAGCTGACTGCTTCAGAGCCAAGGATTCCTCTGGGGTAGATCCACAGGGGAAAACCGTGGGGAAGACTTGTTAAGAAAAAGAAACAGGAAAAAGGAAAGGGGAAAAAAAAAAAAAAAAAAAGAAAACAAAAATGAAAAAAAAAAACCAAAACAGAGCATCACCTACTGTTCTGGATGTCCATGGCCCCAGTGCTGGCAGCAGGGCTGCAGAGGCCTCTGTGAGGAGAGCTGAGGGGCTGCCCCACGCCAGACACAGCTAGTTTCAGCAGTGTGGAGGCTGGCAGCACCTCCGGCAAAGTGGATTTTAAGAAAGGGCAAAATGCTGCTAGTCCATGAGGGGAAAAGCATGAGAAGTAGCCCCACGACTCAGAGGGCCAGGCAGGAGGCACACCAGGCCTGAAGCTGAGACTGACCTGCGGCCATGGAGGGATCGAGGGAGCTGGGTTTCCTGACAGGAACCACAGCCATGGAGGGCCCATGATGGAGCAGGGGAACACGTGAGGATGAAGAGGAGGCAGAAAGACCACAGCCCCACATCCCATCCCCACCTCCTGCGCTGCTGGGGGCCAGGGAAGGTAGAGGGGTCAGGAATGAAGAAGTGAAATCAAGCCTGGGATGAACTGGGGAGGGAAGGTGCTGGGTATCTTTTGTCTTTGTTCCTATCACCCTATTCTAGTTTTAACTGGCAATAAATTAATTTGTCCCAAATCAAGTCTATTTTGCCCATGGCAGTAATTGATAAGCGATGTTCCTGACTTCATCTCAACCTACAAGCTTTTTCATCTTGCATCCTGTTGTGGAGGGAAGTGAGAGAGCAGCTGCGTGGTCATCTGGCAGCCAGACAGGGCCAACTCACCACAACTATCCTGTAAAAACCTCCATGCCTGTTGCTTGAGGATGGAGAATCTGAAAGCAAGAAAAAACTGGGATGAAGGGAAGCACATGTTCTGATTATTCACCATTGTTCAGAAAGGGACTTCTGAAACTACTTTAAAAAGTTTGATAAAATGAAATGACAACTTCAGAAACAATGCAAAACCGCTTACACACACACTCAGGTAAACAGAATCTTCTGTTTTTTTATAAAAAAAACAACCACCCTCACAACCCACACAGACAGCAGTCTGAAATTCATACCGAATACTTCAGCCTTTGCCACTGAAAAAAAAAAAGCGATGCCCTATATTCATCAAGCACTAAAATATCTGGGAAGTATTATCCCAGTGCACGTAATCAATGCAAAGCAAACAGCAATCACAGTTTAAATTTCAATTTAAGTTTCACTTATATTTGCAGTTGGCTGAGTTATACCACTGCACGCATCACGATTGTCACAGTGACTCCAAAAGTAACTTTTCATCAGATAAGTCTACAATCTTCAAAAGGAAGAAGAGGAATTACAAAAATCAATTTTCCACTCATTACAGAAAGCGTCAGGATCACTAAAGATTGCTATAACTGCCATAGCGCTTTTGCTAATTTACACAATTTCTCAATTGTTCATGGTGGACTGTCACATATAAGGCACCATACAAATGAAGAAGATAAAAATAATTCAAGCAATGCCTCTGAGAACTGTTGCAAAAATTTTCTTGGAAAGAAACATGAAAATAGAGACCAAAAAACCCATCGGTGGTTGCTACAGAAACAGCCAGAGTGTATCACAGCATCATCCACAATTCTTCATACAGATCACTTAACTGAGACAGCAAATTAAATAGACCCCCTCTCCCCAAGAGAACAAAAATGATACATTGCAGTAAGACAATATCTTTGTGTACTGCCAACAATACATTAGTTCCTCTTTTAAATGAGAAAACAATTATAGACTTGGCTGAGAAGTAAACTTTTTTCCCCTCTGTGGCTACTAATACTTCAAATCCTGGAAACATTGATATAATTCTCATAAACGTTTGTCAGTAGACAGCTGAAAAATGGCAAGGTTGATTTAGAAATATATGAAATATAAAAGTGTAGCTAAATCAAATGCTTTAAATTTTAAAAAATATCTAAGTGATAATTTCAACATTACCTTTCAGAGACAGCCCTCTAACTGCAAATAAACAGAAAATCAGTATAAATATTTGCTTTAAACTGCTCAGTTCATGATGATAGAATGAATTGTGGTACAGAGAAATCATTAATTTGGAAAATGAGAAACATTTTCAGTCACTTTTCCTCATCTACAAAAAAAAAATAAAAATCACAATTACGGAACTTACTTCATTTTATCAGTCATCAATGCATAAAAAGTTGAGACGTCCTCAAAAGATTATTATTTTTGTGTCTTACTATCCTATTATTCCTACATACTACAATACAAAATAAAGTTTACTGAGTGATAGGAACTATTTTTGAACAATCATTGTAAAGAAAGGACTATGGACAGATTTTTTCTGTGATTATTTATATTAATTATTTATATTATAGTGATTACTTTCTTTCATTATAATCATTAAGTGACCTTCTTCTAACGAAATAAAAACTGTTGACTTTTCAGAAATTTTAAGCACTCCCAAGGAGTTCCAGCTTGCAACAATTTCAGAAGGACCGTTTGCATGAGGACTATTGCGCAAAACCATGAATGTGCTCCTGAAGTCTTACACTGGAAAGTGATCCCATGCTCCACCTTCAAATTCCAGTTCTCAGCCTTAAGATGTACAGAATTTATTTTAGTCTAACTTAAATGCAGGAAGGAAAGCTTTGTATGGAGACAGAAGAACCTTCTGCTGTGCTGATTCTTTGAGAAAGAACTTTGTTCATAGTTGATCCCAGTTGTACCTACACAGAACTCCACGAATTGATTTAAAAAGCAAAGGCAAAGCTACATGATATCAGACATATTGATTGTTAAGTGACTCTTTAAATACTAAGTTTGAATTTATTGCCGTTGAATACAAAGGTACATGTGAGAGATATATTATAAACTAATGGATATCAAATTTCCCTAAAATGCCCCTTACTTTTCATGTGGTTGATCCTTTCCCCACCCCACCCAAGAAAAATGATCAGCTACTTCATGATAATACGTAGCCTTGAGTGGAAATAAGATTTAAGCTCAATACAAACATAATATTGGTATTCTTTGTGGTCTGCAGTCATACTGTCATTAGTAATAAACCCATAAAAAGGTTCAGGCTGTTCAGCGTCACATAAGAGCCAGGTCACAATCTGACACAGAACATGAAAGAAGCCCTGGTGACAGTCTGATGTATTTAAGCAGTACTAGGCACTGGATGCCTATTCTATCTCTTATCCTGTCTCTCTCTTCATCAAATGATTACAGTACTCTGAAAGGCTCAGGCCAGAACAGAACAGAGGCAAAATCCCTTCCCCCAGTACTCACGTTCTGAAGTAAAAATTGAAGTGGATAAACCCTTGCCAGATTCAGCAGGCTTTTAGAGCTACTTCAAACATGTAGGTTTAACTGGACATTAGGGACTTCATTTGGCACAAACCTTGGCTATAAACAGCCTCTGGCTGGAGAGTTCTGCGGCCCTAAGCCTTCTCAGGAGCTAAGCTGTCATCTGCATTGCTCCACAATTCGATGGACGACGCAGAGCAGATGAGAACAAGTGTACCGACATTTCATCTTCCTGCAGCAACTTATTTTCCTCAAGGACTCCCCTGCCACTCTTCCCTGGGCAATCAGCCTCTCTGTTCACTTTTTCAGCTCTCCAGACCAGCCCATTGTCCTGTTTTGCCAGGCTAGCAGTGCTAGCACATAAAACCAGTATCTGTACTCTGGTTCTCTGAGCAGGATGATGCTGAGAAGGGGCAGTGGTAAAGGATGCTCAGAGTTTTATCATAAAGAAAGAGATAAGAGAACAGTATATGAAGAAGAAAAAGCAACTCGCAAGGGAACTTTTACCACGTGCTAATCATCCATCTGAGATTTAACTAAGCAGAAACTATAGCCAGGTTCCTTTAGGGTCTTCAGAATGTGATTATTCTTGGAAAACACCATTACCTGAAATTGCTTAAAATATTTTTTTTCTTTTTCAAGACTCCAGAGAAAGTAATAATAATACATTTATACTAATAGAAGGGAGAAAAAAAAAATATGGTCTGGAGATACATAACCAAACAGTCAGCAATGATCTGTGCAGTTCTGAAAGCAGATCCTGTACTGAACACAGCTTATTTATTGGCCTCACTGTGTGTAAGCATTAATTATTTGCAAAGGTGAAGTGATGTCACATTATGCACAGCAAAATTTTTTTCCCCCAAAAGTAGCTAGTAGGTGCTACCTGACACAAGAATTTTAAAGACTTGCTAAGAATTATGATCTTAGGCTCTAGAGATTAGCCTGTTCTATCCACCAGCACAGAGATAACTCTGTGAAGGCAGGGTATGATGCAGATTTGTGCTGAGGATTTACATGTTCCTCTGAATTGAGTTAGTGCCTGGCTTCTCTGTTCTTCTATTCATAATATTCTTGTCAGATTTAACACCAATGATCAATAAAAAAAAAATACTAAATAATCACTGAAAAAAGGGATATACAGTAACTACCATGACCAAAATAAAGTTACAACTGCAACAGAGCAAAGCAGAACATTGACTGACCCAGCGCTATCCTTCCTTACAATAATACCAGAATAAAATAATACAGAATAAAATCACAGGAAATATATGTGTTATCTGTTCAGTGAGGAGCAGACTGCACAAAGAAAATCCCCCTTGGGATAGCACATCCTTTCCAGGAAAAGAAAAAAAAGAAAAAGAGAAAGCAGGCATTGGAACAGGCTGCCCAAGGAAGTGGTGGAGTCACCATCCCTGGAGGTGTTCAAGGACATGTAGATGTGACACTCAAGGACATGGTTTAGTAGGCATAGTGGTGTTGCACTGACAGTTGGACTTGATCTTGGTCTCTTCTAACCTTAAGATTCTATGCCAACCACTTCTGAGCTTTATGGTTCCCTCCCTGAGGAGGAGGAGACACATTTTGGATGTCTATAGCAATGTGCAACTTGAGACCAGAAGTGGTTTGGATCAGCCAGGGTCTGGAAGAACAACACACCTTGTCTAACCTCCATTTTAGGGCAAAACCTAGATGCTCAGTTCCTCCACCCTACTCGCAGGACTCCTGGTTTCCATGAAGAGGGAACCTGAAGTCCACAGTCTGAAAGGGAGCTCAGATATGCTCTCTTCACATCCCCAAATCTGATGTTACAGAAACCACGGCCCCAACTCACAAGCAGCACACACCAGACATGGTTCACGTACTCCTGAAAACCATGCACCTTCACTTCTCTGCTCCAACATCCAGCTCTCAAATGTATCAGCTTCCTTTTACATCTTGTTCCTCCACAACAGAAGTTAGCAGGTAAACAATGTTTATCCCACATAAATTAAATCAGCTGTACTCTACGCTCAGAGACAGCTCTCCCAGATCAAGTGCCAGTCATCCAGTAGGCAAGATGCGAGAAACTCATTTTCCTTCATCTTGTTGCCTTAGTGTTGGGAGCAAAACATAGCAGCAACCTCTTTACTAATTGCCTACTAAGGATTCTCAATTACATTTTAAAAAATTAGAAGGCTTTAAAATTGTTTAACCCATTAGAATCCCAGCAGGAGAGACTCAAAAGCTAATAAAAGAAGTTAATTCAAAAGGTTTATGAAGACTTGTCCCAGTATGGTTCCTACAGAAGTCTGTTCTTTTCATAAATCTTAAAAAAACCTCCAACAAATATTGATTAAAAACATTGTCTTTGACAGCAACTATTTGGAGCCACCTTCTGAGTAAAAAATAAATTTATCTGTGAAGAAGGTTCTGAAACACCACGTACATACTTAAAACACTTCACAACTTTCTTTGCCTTTTGAAGGTGACTTGCATGCATTTTTAGACTCTGAGGAGCCCCAAAAGAAAGGATATAAGCAGAAGAGCTGAGGCTACAGCCAGAAATCGAGCAGTTGCTGAGGTTTTGAGGAGGCTGCTCAGCATCACTACATCTCAACTCTGTTCAAGTCCTGCCACCACCTCCCCAGCCACCTCCACTGCTAACGGAGGATGCAGAGAGGTCCTGCTGCAGAACCATGGGGGGAAGCCTTCTTCAGCCAAGTCAAGGATTTCTGCTTACCTATCAAAAGATATCTCATTCCATTTCTGGCAACAAACTCCTACCAAGTCACAGTACATTAGCCTTCTCTGCTACCACTAGCAGAGTCATTAATTTTGCCAGTGCTCCTGTTAGTCTTGCACAACTCAAAGAGGCTTCTGATTTTATTGTTCACAGGGCAGACAGTGACATTTTGAGGGGAACGGCTCTGCTCTACTACTTCTTTTCTGCCCACCTAACTTTGAAGACTGCTTCTATCAAAGATGATTCCTCCTTGCGTGTTGCAAATTTCTTCACTCTACCAGCACTAACTAAAACTAAGCTGGGCGCAAGAGGTGTTTTGCATTTGTGGGTAGATAAGAATCCCTCAGAGAGGGGTGTTAAAAATCAAAGCGCTACCAAAATCCCCCATCCCAGTGAGAAGAGAGATAGCCTTTACACTGCAGAGGCATTTCAGTAGCAGATAAGGGACAGCTGGACGTTTTTCTTCCTGAAGGAGAAACATAAGCTAGGCAAGCTGGAAAACACCTGGCTGTGAGAATTATGGGACGGGCCTGGGAAGAATATGACAGGGACAAAAGGGCCTCACCTCAAAATCTCTGGATAGATACCCTGATAAATGTCCCACATCTAAAATATTAAATACTTAAAGTTGACCATCCTGCCCCTACATGCTACTGACAGACAAACTGGCTGTGCCAGGGAGCAGGCCAGTGTAAGAACTGTCTAGTTTCTCTACTGCACAAGCACCACAACAAGTGGATTGCTCCACCTCTGCGTGCATGGGTATGTAGAGAGGAGACAGTCCAAAGCCTTGCTCCAAATATCTGAAGGAGTTGCTACTGTTTTCTTTTCCCACTCTCCAAACAGGTACTAGGTAAACGCAAAAGCATTTGGCAAAGCAGCCAGAGCACACAGCTCCCAAACTACATTCCAAAAAATGAGATTCCTTGATAACCGTTTGTTTTACTACCAAAATGGAACCAAAAGTTCCATTGTTGTTGTGGTTCTGTTTAGTGAGGGGGGGCCTAAGGTGGTAGCTTCTGTAGGAAACTGCTAGAAGTTGCTCCCCTTTGTTCAGTGGACTCGGCCAGGCCTAGGGCAGACCTGCTGCTGGCCAAGGCCGAGCCAATTGGTAGCAGAATGTTCCGTGATAAAGCCTCTGCAATAACGTATTTAAGAAGGGAAAAAAGAAAAAGAAAAAAAAAAAAGGAGATAAGAGAAGATGTGAAGAAGCTGAGCGGGGGCAGAGGCGCAGAGGGGGAGGCGCAGGCCTCATGGGCCTTGCAGGCCCCACCCTCTGGCCTCTCGCCAGGCAGCCGACTGGGCCCAACTCGGTCCAGCCTGGCTGCAAGAAGTGGAGAGGAGATGAGCTGGATGATGTGAAGAGATTCTGAGAGGCATCTGCCAGCCTGTTGTGAAGAACTTGTCTTGTGAGAGGAACAGCTGCAGATGCCAAAGTCAGTTCAGAACGAGGGGGAGGAGTAACGTGGCTCCTGGCCAAGATTCCCCTGCAGCCTGTGGTGACGACCATAGCGGAGCAGGTTGTCCCCCTGCAGCCCATGGAGGTCCACGGAGGAGCAGAGATCCACCTGCAGCCTGTGAAGGACCCCGCACTGGGAGAGGTGGATGCCTGAAGGCGGCTGTAGCCCATGGAGGGCCCACTGGGGCAGCTGTTCTGGAGAGACTGCACTCCGTGGAAGAGATGACCCATGCCGGAGCAGTTCCACGAAGGACTGTGGCATATGGGTGGGACCCCACAACAGAGCAGGGGAGGAATGTGAGGAGTTCTTCCCCCGACCATGAAGCAGTGGTGTAAAACAATGCATGATGAACTGACCACAATCCCCATTCCCTCTTCCCCCTTGTGGCGCTTGGGAGGAGGAAGGTGGTAGAGATAATGTTAAGCTCGGGAAGAGGGAGGGGTGGAGGGAGGTTATCTTGTTCTCTGTCTCATTATCCTGCTTTTTGTAGTAATAAATGAATAGTTTTCCCCAAGTCCAGTCTGTTTTGCCCGTAACGGTAACTTTAAGGATTTCTCCCTGTCCTTATCTCAAACCTCGAGCCATTTTTCCTTATATTATCTCTCCCTATTCTCTCAGAGGGTGGGGGGAGTGAGAGAAAGAGACTGCATAGTCTGGTCCTGATCGGGGCTGAACTACAACAATTGTCCTCTCCTGCCAGCAGCACACACAAGGCTTGTTGTAACAGGCTTCTAATCTGATATACTGAACCCTGTGATTCTCCGCAAGATGTGGGAGCTTTGCCTGTGCAAAGCATGACAGGCAGCCCGCCGGGACACAGCCCATTAGGATGTGTGATTGGGATGCAGGATGGAACAGCACAGTACAACTGGCAGCTTGTAATGACTTTTCACTGTCTGCTATAACAGGTGCTTCTGCAACACGCAAGTTAAACTGTGTGCAATATGTCAGCAGATGGAGAAGGGGAGTTTAAGGAAATGCCTGCCCAAGTTGCTTAGCTATTCCTGGCTTTAAAGAGAGGATTCCTTGACGGATATTTCAAAGCACAGAGCGAGACAGGCACAGGAGGTCCAGCAGGTCCACCCCAAAGCCACACACACACACAAACCCGTGGGCCAGGGCAAGCTACACCTTTTGCTATGGGCTTATACTGCATTCGCTAACTACAAGTGGATTTAATGAAGCATATATAAAAAAAAGCTGCAAGGCTTAAACAAGGCTGATTACTTAACAAGCAAATCACCACTAAAGGGCTTTGAGAGTACTTTTACCTAAGCAGTGTAACTATGACATTAAAAAGTCTACATCAGCCTTTTTCTTTGAAAATCTAACCCCCAACATTTGGCTAATCTCAATGCATTTGAATCGCTGTTACTTGATGGTGGTTGTTACCACTAAAAAAATCTAGCTTCAATCTGATAGAAAACAATTTTAAAATTAAATACATAGTGCCCAGCCAATGAAGAATCTGGCTGTCCTTGCATCAGTTCAACTCACTTTGGCACCCATTGGGCTTCACTGGTAATCACTGCAGCGGAAGAATTTGGTAAGAAACACTTAGGGAGGGAGGCGCAGCACCTTTCGGGAGTCCCCTGTTGTTCGTAGTGTACTCTGGGTCCTTTCTCTCTCCCTCTGCTCCAAGCCGCCTCTGTTTATCCCCTCAGCAGATTCAGTGGCAGAGCACTGACCAGGTGCTGGTGCACGCGTGGCCAGCGCATGCAGCAAGGCCTGCCCAGTACGTGCCCTGCTGGCTAACAGCAGTTCCCGGACAGCAGCAACATCCTGCTCAATAACAGCCCTCCTGGCTCCCCTCTCCGAGATAACAACCCTCCGAGCTCCCCTCTCCAAGGTCGCATTCTCACAGCTGTGTGCAGCTTGTAATTTCCCACAGTGGCCCTACACGGACCATCACTGAAATCCCTCACACAGCACCCCAAGCTGGCAGAAGACTTTTGACCTTTATCTCTTTTGCTTTGGCTTCCCTGAGTTGCTATCGCTGCTTTGTCTCACAGGCTTGTTGTGAGGATAAAGTCATCATCAGTACTCGTGAAGCTCTCAGACACTGCAGTGGCAACTGCTGTTAAAAAACCCATGAAGAGATTTAGATTTCCTTTTCAGAGCAGAGTTTGAATAGTGTGCCATAAATAAAGCATGGGACCACACACTGAACAATGGGGAAAACATAATACTGAATAGCTGCTCATTTAGTCAGTGCTATTCATCCTGCTCACTGAATGAGGCAGGAGGAAAAAAAAAAATAGTATATGATCATGTAATTAAAGACTGTATCATAATGCATGCACACAAGGGGCCTGAATCAGGGTTGCACTGACAACCTTATGTTTGATTGCTTAATTTTGCAACCTTAATGATGTTTCCTTAATGTAGTTTAACATTACATTTGAATTCTTTCTATAAAAACTGTATTAGGCAGCATTTGTCAGTAAATACAAGTAACCCAATGCATTATGCATATTTGGTTCCCTCCAGCTCTTTCAGTAGTCTAAGAATAGTTGCCCAATAATATATTTAACAAGATTTTCAAAGAATTTTCCTGCAAAGTATTTTCTTGTTTAAATACTTTCTGTGGATTGGTTGAAATATCTCCAACACAAAGCTATGAAGTGAAACAGCACTTCTATCCTAATTATGCAACACAATTTTTGTCAAGTATCAAGTCAGAAGCCATTGCTTTGCCTCTTTACAAAAAAAAAAAAAAAAAAACACAACAAAAAACAAAAACAAAAAACAAAAACCACAGAAAAAAAAGAAAAGAAAAAAAAAACTGCCAGTCCTTTAACAGGACAGTGAAGCCGCTACTGTGGAAGCGGAGAGCTGGAGTGAAGTCGCGTCTCTCAAACATTAATAAGTGAAAATACTTTAATTAGTAATATGACTTACCAAAATACTTCCTATACCAGCATTCCTGTACCTTCCTATGAGCTAAAACTTGGGCAGCAATGGTACCCAGAGCTGTTCCAGCTCCGTGTTGCATTTGCACCATTTCAAGTGGCCTTGAATATTACTGTCATGGACATACAGCCATGGGAACCCAAACTGCTAGACGATAATATTAAGGTTTCAGCTTTGTTTTTGAAATCTCATTCTAAAAATGCATTAGATTTAATTAATTTGAAGTAGGAAGCTAAATCACTGCCAACTACCCAAATTAACTGCATTTTGCTCTAGAAATGCCAGGAACTACTACACTCAGTCGACAACTTCTGTCATGGTTTCACTGAAGAAAAGACTGAGAGTCCAAAATGAGAGAAAGATGGCAGGCCTCAGGTACAGGTAACTCCAAACAACGAGAGCATGACTTGCATTTTTGGTTTGTTTGCTTTTATTTTGTTTTTACCTGGACCACACTTGTAATGCATCTTCCTTTAGTCAGGAGAGCATCATTTCCTAAAAGCAGAGCACGTACAGAACACTGGTGCTGCTTTTGGCTGGGGTAATCTCTTTACCGTAGCTGGTATGGGGCTGTGGTTTGGATGTGTGCTGGAAACAGCGTTGATAACACAGGGATGTTTTAGTTACTGCTGGGCAGTGCTTACACAGAGTCCAGGCCTTTTCTGCCTCTCACCCCACCCCACCAGCGAGGAGGCTGGGGGTGCACAAGGAGCTGGGAGGGGACACAGCTGGGACAGCTGACCCCAACTGACCAAAGGGACATTTCAGACTATAGGACATCATGCTCGGTGTGTAAAGCTGGGGGAAGGAGGAGGAAGAGGTGAACATTCAGAGTGATGGCATTTTGTCTCCACAGGTAACCGTACATGTGATGGAGCCCTGCTTTCCTGGAGATGGACCTGCTTGCTGATGGGAATGGTGAATGAATCCCTTTCTTTGCTTTGCTTGCTTGCACAACTTTTGCTTTACCCATTAAACTGACTTTATCTCAACCCACAACTTTTGTCACTTTTCCAATTCTCTCCCCCATCCCACTGGCAGGGGTGGGGAAAGTGAGCAAGCAGCTATGTGGTGCTTAGTTACCAGCTGGGGTTAAACCACAACACCACCCCAAAGCAAAGCATACACTATGCTCTCCTGTGCAGAATATGCTTTTTGTTCTTTCTTGCGTTTCACCCTGCCGCTCCTAGAATACAAGATTCTGGTATTCACAGCAAAACTACTTCCTCCCAATGAGTGTTCACGTAAGGCAATGGAATAAACACAGTACACCACCTCTTTCTGGAGAAACTAATCCCTCAAGCCAGCAAGCTATTTCATATACAAAATGTCTTCCCAAAGAAAAAAAAAATAATGAGAGGTAAGTAGAAGCTACATTTCTCAGTCAGAACTGATAACCACATTAAAAAAAAAAAAAAAAATCAGAGCATCTCCATACTACACTGATGAGTGTCTGGATGCACAGTCTGTTTGCAGACCAGCCACACAAACAGCATGGCAACTCATGGACTTCTCCTTTGAGGGCCAGGCACAAGTTGTTGGCATCCCATCCCCTTCACAGAAAGCACCTCTTACATTTTAGGTATTCTAGCACATCTCTTAATTGATCTTTTTTCCTGTTTAAGTTATAGCTTTTATCACAGAATTCATAGATTATTAATCCTTGAGAGAAGGATTTCCCCAATCCTCTTTTTTTTTTTTTTTCTCCTTTAAATATACAGGATATCAAGGAAGAGCCTTGATTTAAGGAACTAGGTCCCAGTGGAACCATTAGGCTAGCCTTCCAAACTATTTCGGTTGACTGGAAAAGTGTTTTGGTTTACATCTTTTGACAAAAACCCGCCACTCTAGACCAAAAAAAACCAACAACAAACCACCCTGGATGAATGTTAGTCAGTAGATATTTTATCAGAGGCCACTCAATAAGTGACATAAATAAAACAGTTACTGACAGCAGAACGAGACACACATATGTACCATCCAGCCCCTTTAAAAATCCATCTGCCCTGCCTTGTGCATTCTATTGCATATCAATAATTTTTTTTAGTTTGTTTATTATGTAGCACATTGTCCAAACAATATGCAAACAGTCAGTATTTGATAGTCCCCAAAGACTGGGTGATGTTTAAGCATCAAGTACATTCGGAGCAGGTTTTCCACTGCAGAGCTAGAAAATATTACAAAATCCTTGCAACACAGAGTTGTAGGTACCTCCTGTAGGTGGTAATCTGCATATGTAAAGCAGAAGCCATTTGAGCTGCAAACACAAGCCAGGTCCTTCTTGTCCTAGGCACTGTATAGACCGAGCACGTGGTTTCTAGCCAAGACAGATTACAGTCCAAATATCTTTGCTCGGTGTTCCCCTAGATAGAAACATGGTGTATTATCTTCATGCAGTGCCATATCATAGGGCCATGTAGCTTCCAGTGCTCCCAAAACTGCTCAGAGATTTTAAACTTATACATTTGCCTGATACTGTAAGTAAAGCACATCAACTAAAGAAGCAATGGGCATCAACTGCTTATTGCCATGGACCTCCTTCACCCTGTGCAGTAAGGAGCATCACAAGATGCAGGAACAGTGGCCAGTGCTAAAGCTATTAAGGGTTAATCAAATGTACATCACTTGATGCTGCACAGCGAAGGACGTTAAAGCATCCAGGCATCTCCTTTCGAGTATCACAGTGGCTTGCAGGACAGGCTGCAGATCAGGGGAGAGGTGAGATCACCGGTATCTCTGTAGTGAGCTAACAGGGGTAGAAAATGCCTCCTCTTCCTCATGCGGGCACACCAGCTGCCTTCTCTGCGCTGACTGGCTGACACACAGCTCCAAGGCTGTCACTGCTGTGGGCAAGCTGGTGTTTTGAGGAAACCTCTGCACACCAGTGCAGAACAGGCACTTACAATCCTGCTTTTCTTTATTTGTGGCTTGCATTTGCTGTTGCCATTCAAACCTGAACAATCTCCCAATAAACCGTTGCTTACGATTACTGCTTCCGTAACTGTCTAATGCTTTTCTGACACACTGTCAGAGAGATATATATTATTATTATTTTCAAATCAATGCTTAAATTAATAATTTGTATGCACCAGTGAGCTTTACTTGAAATCTAGCAACATGTCTAAAAATAACTGTTGTGCCAATGAGTAAATTCTGGCAAGTGACTGAATCAAAAGGAGCGTGACAGAGGCGATTGAAAGATGGAAATAATTGAGCTGGGGTTTTTTGCCTTTTGTTTTCATGATGAAAAAAACATTTTGCCTAACAGATTAAAACTTGGAATGTTCTATTGGAGACACCTTTTGTTTTCCTCAGTAACGAGCCAATTCCAATGCTCAAACCAGCACACCACAACAATAAATGCATGACTTGTATGCATTTGGTTCACTTCTAGTTTGCTGGGTTTGGGGTTTTTTTTCAAATACAGTTTTCAAAGAGCCTGAAATGTAAAAGAGAGAGTGTCTTGAAGTTCCCTAAGGAAATTTGCACAACAGATGGTAAGATATTGTGGTTTCAGAGGTTTGATTAGAACAGTCAGTGATATCTAGTGGGTTGAGTGCAGGCTTGAGAGCCAGGAGCTTTCAGATTTTAATCCTCGCTTTACCACTTGCTCCCTGCCTAGCCTGTGGCAAGTATTCTCATTCTGCATTACTGCAAAATGCAAACACGGCCGAGTCTCACAGGATTGCTTAGAAGGATTAGTTTAAGGTTTTACTTTGCTTAGAAGATCTTAAATGCTTTCCAACTGCTAAGAATTGCTTTAGCTACTCCATAAGTGAAACGCTATTGTTACATCAAATCAAAATCTGCATTGTTATACAATCCAGAACAGTACTTCTGAAAAAAATATGATTCTAACACCTTCACTCTAAGTAGATCATCCAGAAAATAACTGATAATCAACTTCAACAAAATATACTGAGACAAATTCAGTATGAAATTTTTTATGTGGTACTTCTACAGATGTGCTGTTTTAAGGATCAAGTTTATAAACAGAATTCTGAACAATACAGTAAATAGCAAAAAACAAAGTAAAACTTAAAGCAAAGATATAATTGGAAAGAAGTCTATCTTCACAGGAAGGACTTTGTTCTATTAACAGCTCGTAAAATGCCTTATAAACATATCTCCAGTCCTGATGGGGACCTGACATATTTAATACTTACAGTAAGCATTTTCTTTTGCTATATCGTCTCTCATACTTTTTTCCCCTCCTGAGTTTAGAATTATAATCAAGATCAAATTATTTTTAAGCCAAAAGTTAAACAGCTTAATGAAAACCAGAAAAAGTTATAATTTGGTATAGTTTTAATGAAGGCTATATCTAAAAAGCTTTTATACAATTGGTCCAGCACCTTTCTATTCCATGACCAGATGTGAAAACACCTTAATTCAGTACGACTGAGGATTCCTTCAGCACCATACCAGGAGGTAAATTACTTCCATTAAGTGGCACAGCTTCTGGAGAAGACCACAGTTAGCAATCCATTGCATAGGCCTGATTCTGCCCACTATAAGAAATCCCTAAGCTTTTTTTTCTCATGTAGCTTAGAACCTATAGATCAATTATCAGTTAAATATAATCCACCCCAATGTTGTTATTTCCATTTGTATTTGATCTCCAGAACCCATTTTATGTGTTTGAACTAGGAGGCATTTCCTATTGCCCAGTGCCAGCAGTACAGCAGAGGGAAGCACACAGGCTTGGATCTTCACTTACTAGACTCCTCAGCTTGTCCTAACTGGGTTTATGCTAATCCAAAGCACTTGATGCACATCTCCCACATCCAGTTTGCAGAGTTAGGCTGAATGACCCACAGGAGAAGCATGACAGAACAAGCAGAACACAAAGCCCAGCAATAGCAGAGGACACTGCTGAACCACAGCTCTCTTGCTGGACTGCTCAACACATCAACTCAGTCATAAGCATTAAACATGGAGGAAAATAGCATCAAAACAAGTTGCATAGAGTCCAGCAGTCAACTCCTACAGCTAAAGGTCATTAAATACAACTAGTTAAACCCTAGAAATTGTGTTTACAGAAAAAAATCAATGTTTTAACATGTTACTGGAATGAAAGGAGGGGGAGGGGAGCGGGTGGAGACAGAAAAAACACCCCACAAAATAAAATAGTTCTGACACTTTTCACAGGATGAAAGGTTCCTCCCACATCCATTCAGTAGTAGTTTGTTGCAGGTCTGTTTTGTTCCTTGGCTCACTCTCTACTACGTCATTGCTGACACAAGCCTACGCATTCCTCCAACGCATCGTGGCAATAAAGCCAGGGAGAAATAATAACGGCCATCCACGATCCATGATGTTCATGTGTCCATACCATCCAGCCCTAGTGATGGAAAGGATACAAGGCACATGAAGTACAACATATAAGGCAACACAAGAGCCCAAGATTCAGCTTTATGTTAGCAAAGAGTATTTACTTACTCTTGCTTTTATAAAAACGAAGCTAAAATGTTTGATGCAGATTCAGTGTATTGTTATAGGAAAAAGTAAACAAATAGAAAGACATTAATCAGCTCAGAGGCAGCAATCTTTTTACACATCCAGGGATGGATGGAATTCAAAGAGTAGGAGTGCCAGGTTTAGAGTGGAATACGATACTTCACATTTCAAGAGTCCATGAATATTAAATCAGTCCAATCCCAAAAGCTGAATGGCTATGGTTGTGGTCCTTAATCAACAAGTGTTCATGCAGTGCTGTGCCCAAACCAACAAACGAGGTTATGAAAGAGGTATAAGCAATTGTTAGAGTTGTCAAAAACATGAGTAAGAGACACTAAAACCCTCTCATAACCCCACAGGCTTGAAAACATTTTTTATCTATTTAGCCCTGACATCCACGCAAGTCATTACTTGGAATGAAAAGATATTAGGGGTGTCTGTTGTAGATACCTATGGAAAGAGCTTCATGCAGCACTTTGTGAAGATTACTTCATCTTCGCCTGCGCTTAGAAACCCAGACATACTACATTCCACTTAAAATTTCCACTTAAAATTTGCTTGCTGTCTCTTCAGTTATTTACGTTGTTTCAAAATCTTTTTACTTTAGGGAATCAAAAAAAAAAAAAAAAAGAAAAAAAAAAAGCAACCTGAATAATGAACTCCCAACGCTGTATTTGTTGGATGTATGAGAGAAAAAGTGCAGCCCTGCCCTAAACCAAGAACCGAATTTAGATGCTGCTTTGACCCTATATCTCTTGTGTACAATTGCATGTAAACTACGCTATTATTTCTTAGCACCTTATCATTCCTTCTGAGCTATATCTGTGTCCACAGAGATGAGTTGCATTTTCATTTTAAATTTTGGAGCAGAAGGTCAACCTGCATCAGCAAGAGAAAATTACAAGAGGACTGAGATCGAATGAGATCCGGTTTGTTTAGAAAGTAAATACATAGCTATACAAGAACCGCCTTTTCATTTCATTTCTGTAAAGCAATAGCATGAAATGCAAGTCTGTTTTCCCATAATGAAATCATTCTGCCGATGCATTTTCTCATGCTTAGAATAACGCCTCATACTCCTTATCCCCTCTTTCAGATTAATTCAGGGAAATCAAGGGCGCCTCTCTCATCAGTAGCGTGCAGCCATGTGGTTAAGGTCTGTTTCGCATTAGCCGGCTGTTTAGTTAGGATCCGCATCACCTTCACTCAAAAAGAGCAAAGTTGCATTTGCTCACAATCCTAAGAAAATAATTCAAATAACTACAGTTACTTAAATAAAGTTCCCCAAGTGGAGGAAAATTCCTTCCCCCGTGACTTTCAGGATCCCACCAGCCATTTCAGATCTTCTCAGCTGTAGCATCGGTGAGGCTGTTTCACTAATTTCACAGAAATAAATTGCAGGTTTAGATGGAGACCAACAATTTTCACAACAGAGCTCAGGAGTTGAAAAATTACAAGTGTTCTGCATAAATCTGGCCACCCTTTTACACTCCAGAAAAACAGAAGCAAAGTCTTTCATCAGGGCGGCCCTAGACAGTGAAAGCATTGCAAGGGATTTCGTTACATACCCAGTACTGCACAGCTACATTTGCAGTTTTGATCACCCAGGACAGTTAATCTATAGCAATAACTTGCAATTACTCCACCTTTTCTAACAATCTATCTTATTCATGTTTTCTTCAATTATATGAGTGCAGAAATGAATGAGTATACGAATTAATTCTATTCACACACATACTGAATACCAAATGATTAATTTTCTTGATGATAGGAAAGTATTTTGTCTTTCCTACTGACAGCAATAAAAGGCTTACAACCAGATATCCTCAAGTATGTGATTACCTTTAAGAATGCCATTCATTTTCTATAGATAGCCATTCATATATGTTTAAAAGACAATTTAGTGATAAAAATATTTCTGGCTAGAAGTTTCTTCTTAGAAAGTCAATAAAAAACAGAAACTATATATAAAGTCACAAGTGCAAAGATTTATACCAGTCAGTACTCAGGAAGGATGGCTCAGTGCACCTCATTCTCAGAGCTGCTCTTGATTCACTCAGGAAAATCTTTGGGCATTAGCTCAGTATCTCTGTTTTGAGGCAAGTAGGACTACTGCACCACTGAGCCATCCCTCAAAAAGATGAAGTTAATCAACTTTCATGATCACTCACTGGACTTCAGTTTTTCCTCAGGATTCAGGAATCACCAAGAATCATCAAAACGTCTCTTAAGGAAGGGCTCTGTCAGACAAAGTCCTTCAGAGTAAATTACTACGGGCTTACCATTTCCCACAAACATTACCTAAACCAACACAGTGGTAAAATCCCTCTCTCCTGTTTACCCAGCTCTGATTCTTGTCTGGCTCAATGCCCTGATTGCAAGGCTTGGAGAAGTATGCTACAATTACCAAGGAGTGGATTATTTTCAACAGTTCTGTCCCTTTCATTTCCAAGGATACACTACTTCCTATCACTTGACAGACATTTCCTGGTATAACTTAGGAGAGCAACTTCTAACCAAAATAATAACAGTAATCTAGGACACTTCTAGACAGTCTGATGTGATGGGAGGGTGGAGCATGCAATTCTGTGGCACTAGAAATTGAGGAATCTGTTCTTCTCCAATATAAATCCTCCAGCTGCATCTTAGACAAGACTAAAAATGTCATATAAAAAGCTAATGCAGATGATCTCAAAGCCAGAAAGATCTCCAAGAGTCCTACAAACTTACACTGAATCTATGAGTAAGATCTGCAGCCTTTTCTAACATTCACATTGAAAACAGGATGCAATGTTAGACTCCAAGCATTGTGCATCGGTAACCTACAGAGCAGTCAGCAATAATTTCCTTGGGTTCCAATTACAAGGAATTAGTTCTGGGGCAATTTACTACGTTTCCTTACACTGCAAAAGTGAACAGAAATTTGCATCAAAGTGTAGGCATTAATTTGCCTCAACTTGATGTCCTCACACTGCTTGAATTGTTCTCCGAGCTGCAACCTCTGCTACTACCACAAGAAGCACGCCTAAAGAAGTAACTCAATGTGAGCAAAACGTCCATGTCCTACAGCTCGATCCACTGTTTTTGAGCTCATTTGCTGCCCAGCTCCACATGTATCTTTTCATACCCTTTGAAGAATTTTTTTTTTAAAACCTGGATTCTAAAATATCAAAAATTGGTATAATAACCTCCACTGAGAACACGACACTGCACCTAGGTTTTGAACCCAGTGTGCGCAGCCTTGATACCAGCAGAATTTAATCAGCTTCACTGCCAAGCACAGGTTTCAGAAATCAAACTGATTGAGCCTCTAAGGGATTGACTTAAAAGCAAAGTATGAAGGGCTTTTTATTTCAGTATGGCCTCCGGACCACGGGCAGTAATTGCAGCAACACAGTATCAATATCAAAGGTTTCCAGACTCTTACAAACTGAATTAATAGTCGTCGAGAAAGGCATCCAGTTAAATTTAACTTTGAAAGTTACACTGCAGAGAAGCTCATAGAAGTAGTTGGATATAATGCACAAAGACACATTTTAATTATTCTAGACATAGGCAGAAAAAGTATAGGAAGTGTTCAAAAACAGAGAAAGAAGAAGAATATGGTCCATCTTAGCATGTCCTACGCTTTAGCTTCCCCTTTCTTTTAAGAGTAAAGTTTTCACAGCTATTACAGAAATAAAAATGGACTCTATACACTTTTAAAAAATTTTTTGTTGTTTTGGGTTTTAAGGAAAAGGACTCCTGTTTGGGTTTTGTGGTGTTTTTTTTTTTCTTTTTGCATTGGTCCCATCTGTTAGTGGCTGCTGAAATTAAGCTCACTGATAACTTATTGTGGCTCATGTCTTCTCCTGCTCTTCTGGAGATAAGAGAAAGGTGGGGGAGATTACTTCTAGCAAAAACAAGGCAAGAGAGGTGACAACTTCAGAAAGCCAGCACCAGTGCAACTACAGTGATACAACTACACACACTTTCCCCTCCTTCCTAATAAAAGCAGGATTTAGATCTTTAAATATCAACCTTTGACTAAAAGCCAGGAAGAAGCTATGTTTAGCGTAAACTCATCAGTTGTGAGTCTGCTCAGAAAAGTGAGAACACCACCATGCAAAATTCCAGTTAAGACCTCCCCTTGGAGCACACAACTCCTCCATATTGACTGCGTTTGTTAATGTAAAGATGCCTTATCTTAACCAACCAAGTTTCAGAACTTGACTTCAAAATAAAACCTACATTCCCCCCAAAAAACCACCATTGAATGCATCTCATCCAAAACACCTAACAACCCAAAACAAAAAAAGCTTTACAAAAAGACTGTACAGTCTCAGAGATGACCAGCCCTTATCTTCACAAGTAGTCTGGTATCTCAAAGGTACAAGCTGAGAACCTGCTTTCCTTTGACAAGCTTTAACACCCAGTCAGGCTGAAGACCCAAGTCCTACTGGTGGCTAAACAGACCTAGTCATTCAACCTTTCCTATGCTTTGAAAATCCTACTTGTCACCTACATGCCTAATCCTTCAATATTTTTAAATTTGACC
Organism: Chlamydotis macqueenii; assembly: GCF_036417535.1. NCBI lineage: Eukaryota > Metazoa > Chordata > Aves > Otidiformes > Otididae > Chlamydotis > Chlamydotis macqueenii. The sequence continues at coordinate 6,541,943 of NC_141566.1, forward strand.
TAGTAAGGCTAAGTCAGAAGATAAAAATCAGTGTGGAAGTAGCTTGTAGTATTAGCCATTAACATTCGTGTGGAGAGGAAGTTACATTTCTCACTCTTCTTAATTTATCTTCTCGAACTTCTACCCTCTTGTTGAGCTTTTTCAAGTTGAGATAAGCTCTTATAGGCACTTCTTTAATTTCCCTGTCATTGAGCTGAACCTTTGATTGAGGATGACAGCTCTTCCAAGGACGATTTAGAACTGACACTTCCGGCCAGCAATTGCCAATCACCCCTTCATATGCGCTAGTCATGCATTCTGCAGAGCTGTGGGGTTTTGACTTAACCTCATTTCACTCCTGACAATCTTTACAAAGGAATTATTTGCAGTTGCTACAATGTGTGATGGGTTTGAACTTAGGTCAGGGAGATTGAATTAAAGCAGAGGGCATCCTCGTGCTGAAATCATGCCAAGTTTTCCAAATAAAATGACTTACCCGCACACACCAAAGGATTGAATAATGTAAGAGGTGTCTTTTGTGAAGGGGATTTTCTTCTCATGAGAACAGGTCATGCTTTAGTGTCAAAAATATCTAAAGGTCACGTGCATCACAACCTACAGCAATTCATTTCAATCTATGAAAAATGCTTTACGGTCTCCCCGTGCTAAACTAATTCGGCAGCTTAAATTCAGCTGCTATTTTTCCAGCTCATATACTCACTTCATAGACTACACACATTTTGTGCTGTATCTCAAGACATTGCATCACACAACCCCAGGTTCATTTGTTTACTGCTAGGTGGTGAATACAAAGGTTACAGGACTAAAAAGATGTGTTTTCTGAAGGTTTTCATTTAAGATGCTGCTCCACTGGTAGCATGGAGACACAAGGATGCATCATTAACACTGCATTATGCTGCTGCTTTGGAAAAGGAAGTAAAGAAACATCAAAACAAACTGCATACTATCAGATAAATTAAGCACGATAGTCACAGAATCACAGAATGGTTTGGGTTGGAAGGGACCTTCAAAGGCCATCCAGTCCAACCCCCCAGCAAGAAACAGGGACATCTCCAACAAGATCAGGTTGCTCAGAGCCCCGTCCAACCTGGCCTTGAATGTTTCCAGGGATGGGGCATCCGCCACCTCATGACAAGGACAGATCAGTTCAATCTCAGTAGAATGTCATTGTCCACATCAGTGAAGGCAACAGTGACTGAACCTACAACTAGCTACTGTCATTAGCACACCCCGACACCAAAAGTAATGCACAATGGAAACGTTGTTTAAGGGGTGACAAGCCTCAGCACCACTAAACTCCAGACCAGTTCACTGCTTTGAGCTGCTTGATCATGTTTGAAAGAGCACATGTGAACAGCCAAACTCCTGGTAAGCACTGCTGCATCTGAGATTGCTTCCTCTGCCTCTTGGACCTGCAGAGGGAATCTGCCACACGACCACGCTGACAGACCTGGAGGGCGTCCCCTCCAGAGGTGGCTGGGTGTGACTGCTGTACAACCCGAGCACAGCCCGTGCTGGCCTCCTCTGCTATCTGTCCTTGACAAAACAGTACAGGACACAGTGGTCCCTTGCAGAGCCCCACATGACCCTGGGGAACCGGTGTCACTCACGGCCTCTGTGAGGACACCTGGCCCTGCTAGCCCCTGCCACCAACACAGAGGCCACAGAAACCCTCGATCCCACAGTACGTTACACATGCTGGTTGTTCCCATTACATCTTCCTATCTTGTAAGGGCAAGCTATAGGTGTTTAACACAGAGATGCAACCTAACCTGAAGCCAGAGTCACAGAAATAATCCAAGCCTTTTCCTAAAAACAACCAACCTCCTCGCTCCACCCACAAGTACCACACTTTTACAACAAGCTATAAAGAGAACAAGATACTGGCTTCAACAGTCTCACATTGTTAACAACTACTGCAAGGTGCAGGGCAGGGTCTAAACAACAACAACAGAAAAAAAAAATCATTATTCTTTCTTTAAAACTCTAACACAAATCCTTTGGGAAGCAGAAAAAAAAAGTTGGAATCTCAAGTGGAGCAGGAGTGACTTTAAAAGGTAATAATGTGCCTCATTGGAATAAGCTGTTTGGTGTTACACCAAAATGACTCACTCATTAGCACACAAAGCGGTGCAGATTTCAGCTTCCTACCCCATACAAAACAGAACCTCTCAGTGTGAGTATTTTCCCCTTAATTCCCAGCCTGCAGGGAAGAATGTCATTGTCAATGTGACTATGGGGGGGAAACAAACCACGAGCCACACGCGCTGCATTACTCAGATTTGTTCTCTTCATGCATTCAAAGTTAAACAAACATTTCTGCGCTTCACTCCTGTTATCTCAAAGTCACAGGAGGAGTGAAATCTGGATTCTTCTCTGGCTCCTCCATCAGCAATAGATGCACAGCTCTTTATTGCACTCGCCTGACAACAAGAAACTTGACTATTCCCAAAAATGTGCAAACAAGAGAGGCTCCAGCACCCAGTTTAGCTGCCTGAAAGTATTTATGTATTTTTATTTGTACTTAAGTTTTCTTATAAGCCTACTACACAATGCAAAAATAGAAATATGAATCAAGACACAATTTCCACCTCACACATATTGCAAATAAGCATTCCAAATTGTAAAGATTCCACTTAATCTAATTAAGCAGTAAAAAGGATTGTTCCGCTTTAACTTGCAGAAACTACTAACTTACAGTTTCTGTTTAGTCTACTTTCTTGTGAATCCCAGAAATACTGTCTTAGAAAGAAAAGCACAAGCTCATCATCTGTATAAGGCACAGTTTCTTCCCGGTGTAAAAATAAATCTGACAAAGGAATTCATTTTTTAGAAAATATGCCACTAAAGGATTTATCACTTTGCCCATTTTTTTTCCCCACAACTAGTACAGATTTCTCTTTCTCAAGGTTCATTTCTAGCATCCTGTGTAATTAAAGTGGCGAGATTGGGTTGTGGTTTGGTTTAAAAAAAAAAAAAAAAACCAAACCAAAAACAAAACCTCACAACAACAGAAAACATTTTAAAAAAGTAAAGCAGTTTCTTGTAGTAAGAAATGTCAGCCTTGGGTACAGAAAAGAACTAACAAAACCTTAAATATTGTATTTTAATGGAAATCAAATTAGATTGGTCTCATCTCAGGTGGGACTTGTCAACACCTAATTACAGACAGAATGCCCACTGGCTGTGTTGTCAGCCACCCCAAGAAATTTCCTTCCTCTGCCCACAAGGAACAGTCTCTCGTTCACCTGGCGAAGCAGGAGAGCTCTGCCTGCCCAGGAAAGAATTTGCAGACAAGCTTCCAGACTGCCCTCATCAACAGCTGAACACTGATGAGTGCTTTACCTGTTGTTATGTAGAACTGTTAATACATGTTTCCATGCTACTTATAAATGTAGATCTACGTATACAGACTAAATTAACATCATCTATAATAAGCCTCACTAATCCACCTTCTAAGAACAGATTGACATTTAAAATTGTCAAGGAAAGTCAACGCCTGACAAGGATTTATCTGCAGAAGCCCAAACCTTTTCAGTTGCTCAGGATCATCATAAAAGGCTATCAAAAGGAAACAAAGACTTGGGAAACCTTGATGCAACTGATTAAGAGAACTACAAAACCCTCTGAGGAGCCAGGATTTCGTTCCTCCTACTTCGGGCTGTGCCCTGAGCTAGCGTACACAAGGCGTTCACAATCCTCTGCTCTCTCCCCCCCTCTTCTCCTTGCTTATTTTCCTATTTTATAGTAGCATAAACCACATGCCTACACTTAGACATAGAAATAGTCTTACTGACTTCCCAGGGCTGTTCACCTGTTTAACTGCAGCAGGTACATGTGTATTTTGCTCACTCGAGGACTGCTGTCCCTTCAAGGCACACATCTTACTGCACATTCATACAATGTCCCATCGAGACCGTGAAAAGCCCCACAGGGCCCATAACAAGTTGCCTGCATAAGAAATAGCAATGTAGCTTCCCTCCCCTGCAAAGATCCTCAGTGCAAGGACTGCCTTTGAGTTGTGTATCCATAATACCCTGACCCAGGTCTCTACATGATGCTACAATATAAATAATTTAAAAATGCAGGCTGAGCTAATTAGACCGCATCCTGGAGGCAGGACTTACAATGCTGTTACTCCCAGCAGTTAGAATTAACCTTGCGTGATCCAAGAACATCCCTGACTCTCACACTTCTTTCACATCTGGGGTTTCTCCAGCCTCCCCCATTCCCTACCACTTACACCAGATTTACTCCTGAAAAGCAGTTCTCCATGCGCAGATCATACCTTAGAACTGAGTTACCGAAGTTTGATTTCCCAGTTAACCCCACAGCACTGAAAGAAGCTTTTGCTATTGTTTTCTGAAGTACTCAGTTGAGCTCCTTGGTACTACTACGCTGCATATAGCCTTAGATTAATGTCTTTTCTACTTTTTCCACTGATGAAGGAGTTGTCAAATAAACGTGCCCTTTAGCTAGCTGTCAGGGAAAAATAAAGCCTCCTGTGGCATTCAGGAAAAATAGCACAGAGCAGAAAGCAGGATTTTGTATCCCAAAGTGGATAAATCTGTATTAGCTGAAAGCTGACTTCCATTTGAAATAAAAAGAAAAAAAACCCCACAGTTCCCCACTGAAAACCTCAAATCTTTTGCAAACACATTGTTATTCACAGAAGGTCCCACCATCCAGCAGTACAAACCTGAATTTTTCTGCTCCCTCCAGATGCGTTGCCACTCCTGTACCCTCTGCAAAGACACGGCGCAGCCTCCAACAAAAAGCAGGAGATGTTCCCACGCTGAGTGGGCCCGCTGAAGCTACCGCAAGAAATGAGGAGCTCCATGCTCCCTTCTCCACTGAGAACAAAGCAGAAATGGGCAGAGCCAGCTCCTCAGCAGCTCAACCAGCTTGGTAACTGGGCAGGTACAACGAGCCCCAGGTGCACACAATGAGCCCCTGGTGAAGACACAGCCGGGACAGAGTTGTCTAATATTTCATACCAAAGAGAAGCAGCATAACTTGGTTTTTTGCTACTCAGCAAAGTTTAGGAGGAGCCAGGAGCCACAATGCAGAGCTTACAGCTGAGCTGCCTAAAGAAGGATGATGAATTTGGGGAAAGGGAGTTAAGAGCACAGGGGAGCATGCCTGCATAGGCACCCTGTTTCTTCATGCTGGAGGCCAGGGCTCCAATCACTTCAGAGCCATTTCTTTAGACAATTTCCATATCCTATACCATCCATGTATTGCTAAAATCTTTTCCTTCATCGTCCTCTGCAGATGAGAACAGACCAGGAGAGTCAGGGACTTTGCTCCTGCTAACACAGCCTGAGTCAGCCATGCTGGAGATCCCAAACCCTGCAGAAACAGACTGGTGACCAAGCAAAGCAGAACTGCAGGAGGAAGGGGAGGACGAGTTACAGACCCTCTGTGGGCTGCCATCAGGAAGTACAGCGTCAGACATTTCACACTGGTTCTCATACCATAAAAATAAAATTAGCTGAAAATTTTTTACAGCTGTGTCACTTGGAAACCATTTTGCTATTATCCAACTTGCACCATCTAGCCCTAACTAAAAAGCAATCCAGGTAACTGCAAATGAGGGAGCAACATTTTTTTTTTGTCGTGTAAATTCCGCAGTGAACATAAAAATTAGCAGCTGTTTTCACAATACTAGTTATTTCTTTATCTATAGCACTACTTCATTGCTGGAGGACATTCGGAATCAATCTGTGCTTTTACCAGATGTCTGCAAAGTAGGAGCTACTCCTTGATCCACTTGACTTCTTCAGAGCCTCAGGATACATTCAGCATCCATTTGGTGAGAGGCATTTGTATTGGTTCTACGGTTTTATGCTGATCATCATCCTGCTTGTTGTCATAAATAATTGGGTACTCCATAAGAGACGTGATTCTGGGTAACAGGACCAAGCAACTGGAAAAGATTGTCCCTAGAATAGGTTTTCAGATTTAAACAGAGATATTGGTTAGACTGTATGTATTTGCAAACCTATTTCTTTAGGCAAAGATTAGAAAGGCAAGGAGAATCACAAAGTCAATTTTAACTGTGAATATGCACTTTAAAAGCACATTAAATTTTATCTTTGTCTGCAGCTCATGCATTTCTCTAGTGCCCTAGAACAAGCTCAACAAGCCTGAAATCTGGAAGAATTATTTTATAACTTGAAGGAAGATTTTAACTGTTGTCAGATTTCAGTGAAGTCCTCATCTGCACTTGCACCACATGTGAACAGGAGAGAGAGATGGACTGAAAGGACCGTACCTTGAACTTTGTACCTTGAGCCCTAAGCAAAAATACATCCTAAATAGACTGCAGCGATGTGACAGGGGCTTCTCCCCTGAACTCTGCTCATTTCAAATGCAAAAAAAAAAAATCTTGAGAGCTTCAGTTAAAAGCATTGCTATGATAAAACAATGTGAAAAAAAATACAAATGGATTGAGATCTCCCAGGTTAACAAAACAATTGTCTGAGGCAGAGACTAGTCAAGGTAGTTTTCATCACTTTGGAAAAAAAAAGATGCAGCTTTTGAATAACACTGGAAAAGTCTGGCCACTTCACTCCTTTCCAGGCTCGAAAATCAAACGCAACATCTGACAACAGCTGTGAAACTCTGCCAGAGCCAGCATCTAGCCTTGAGGGCAGGCACCGTGCCCAAGCCAGCGACCTTTGGGTACCGCGCACCAAGGAGCTGGGGCATCGTCGGCAAAGCGCTCTGAGTTCAAAGGTTATAAAGAGTGTACGGATTCATCAAAAGCTTCATTTCACTGAATGCCCCGGGAGACACTTGTCAGTTCTTACCTCCCTTAGAGAAAGGAGAGGGTAAAACATCACCATGAAACCCAGAGGAAAGAACCAAAATAGCTGCTGGGGTGTTTAACTCATACATCAGCCTTTATTTTTATTTTCCAGACTGCTGAGGAGGCCAGGGATGGAGGTGAGCATAGAGAGGCCGTTCCTTTGTGCAGCTGCGTGTTCGAATTGATGAGACAGGCCTCAAAATGACAGATGGATGCCCATAGCTATTTGATACGCTCACTGAATGAATAATAAATAAAATGGCAATGCAGTGGCATTTAAAGGGCCTCGGACTCTACCACCTCCCAGAAAAACAGGCTATCCAACTTCAGATGCTTCACAACAGAAAGCTGTAAAATTCTCAAGGCCTTGTTTTACTGTTAGGACTGGGCAGAAACTGATGAAGCAGAATTTCAGTTTCTGCTGTTGACAAATGGTCCTTTTTTTGCAGGGATATCCTCACCAGGGCCTTCACGGGCTTTATAAGCCTCCCAGGAAATGGTACCGCTCTGGCTGTAATTAACCCAGAATGCATGTGAATGTCTCAGACTTGTGTGATAACAAAAAGCGGCAAAGACAAGCCACAGCAGCTTCACCAGAAGCCTATTGCACCGCAACTGGTGGAAGAATTTAAATTAGATCCCTAATACGTACGTGTATTATCAGAGCTGCTTCCACGTGGCGTAGGAGGATGGAGCAATGACCATAAATACAGGCATTAAATGGGCTCCTTTCTATTACTAGAGGGACAAAATCATATCAGCAAGTTGGGTCTATTTAATATACATCATACTGCCTGCAATAGAGCCTGGTAAATCGTAGCCAAATATAAGCTCATTGTTCTTCTCAACTTGCTATCCCCTTAATTTCAAAGCAAATAGCCTCCCAAGGAAGCTGCAGCTGCTACTCCTGAGGTGGTTCATAAAAACTCATAGCAGTCTCCAATTGTAAACACAAATATGCCACTTAGTTTTGCTACAGATTTACTCCAACCCCCTACCCAAGACATTTGCTGTGATGAGAAATGCCACTGTCTGATAGGAAAGTCATGGCACCTGACAAAACACAGATGTGACTTGCCAGTTTCATTAAAACAAAACAAAACAACAAACCATATTGATGCTTGATTTCTTTTGAAGATATTTAAATGAAATTTTACAAATGAGATCTTATTTAATCTACACCACTTTCATCACTAAATTGCTGCTAGCTAGGCTTGAGGTAATAGCTGTGATACACTATGAAGTTCATGCTGTTACTGTCAAATGCAGATATTTTTATAAGAATTGAGTGGTACCCTGCAAACCGGGCTAAGCTAGAGGCAGAACATCACCATTTGCCTTTGCAGAAGTTGGGCACTGCCTGGTCCCTACTTGTTCTTCGTTCCACGACAGAGACCAGGACATGCCAGCTGCTCCTCCGATTTGGATTACTTTCCCTTCCCTATACTTTGCACATCAGGAGAAACCTACTCTGAAGCGTGTCCTGCTGCTCTCTCCAGGGAAGGCGTGCCCTGAGCACTGTCGCAGAAGGCAGTAGGACCCGCAGGTGACAGCTCTCCGCACAGCCAGCAGGCACCTGTACCTTGGGGATGTGGCCAGGTTCCTGGAGGAATCACAGGACATACATCACAGGAAACTGGCAGCCCTAAGCAGTGATCTACAGAAGCTGAGCCTGATCTTATCCTCAGCAAAGTCAATTAAAAATTATTTTTGCTTTCCAAGTGAAGACGGGGTACAGCAGTCTTCTTTGACTACACTGTCGCAGGGAGTAGATGGTATATTTGCAATGCAGGGAAACGTGTCATGTTTCCTTCGCCAAAGCTGCTCCCAACAGGCGTTTCCACCACCACCAAACAAAAATGTACTGGATATAGCATCTCTTCAGGATTTCAAAGATCCCCTTATTTTCTGCCAGAAATAACTGACTTGCACATATGAAAAGTAAAAGGTTGTTGAGGCCACAGAGGACTGTACCTCTGACAGGTTTCCTCCCAAATGCAAAGTAAACACAAGTCCATCCAGATTATGGCCCCCAGACAGACAGCTAGCCAGGTATCTGCAGCCAAAAGCAGATCCGTGAGTAGATATAACTCAGTGCACACAACCACAGACCTCATCCTACCCTGCCCGCACCACTTTTTCTACCGAAATCTTTGAGACATGCCGTCCTTAACATGCATGGTAACGTGTATCTGCAGCACGCTGTCCCCAGGAAACTTCCATTCTGGAGGCCAACAGATCTATAACACATAAGGTCAGGTATTACAAACTCTATTAGAAAGAGCTTTCCTCTTAGAGACTTCAATGTATAACCCCCCATGACTCAATTTTTCTACAGGGAGAGAGGCTTTTGCCTCTCTCATCTCTCATCAGGAGATACCATATACAAATCACTTGGGTTTTAGCATAAGTGTATCTGCAAATCCATTTATTCTTTCTTGAGGAAGTCATCTTCTCTGCTACAGAGAATCTCAAAAGGTCAGACTAGTAGTAGTAACTGGGAAGGAAGCTAGCTGGAAATGACCTAGGAAAACCTAGGAAACCTAGCAAAACCTGCAGCACAGAGAACCCTCTCCATTCCTCCTCAGCGTTCCAGACACTGTAATCCTAACAGCTTGGCTCAGCTCCTCCCAAATTCCTTCCATTAGTCCCTTTTCTACAAAACAAATAAAACTGCCTGTCTTGGCAATATTTAGCAAAATCTTTCCTAGACATTGCATCTTGAATGAGATCAAACTACACAACTGTTTAGATAACAGAGTCCTGGCAGTGACTTAATGCCTCATTGGGCTCTCTGCCATGAGTTACTGTGGTCCCAAATGGGATCAAGGATTTCTGCCATAGCTTCCAGCACCAGAAACCTGATCAAAGGCCATTTAACATGAAAAACAATATCAACATCTCCACCAGAAATTCTTTGGAAAGACTCAGCACTGAAGGAGACCTCCACGTGCCTTTCTGGCATCTCTCCTGGAATAATTTCCCCTTCCTTCACCTAGAGGTCTAACCAACTTTTTATTTAACAGAAATAAATAACTCTTTAACTAAGAAGTTATCTTTTTTTAAGATATCCCAGAGAAAACTCAGACACGCATACTTATCCCAGTCCTGGTTGCCCGCAGACCAGGCCAGACGTCTCTGCGGAGTGGAGGTCCTTGAAACCAGCAGCATCCAGCAGCCCCAGCGCAGCACGTGCAGTGGGACAATGCCAGCAGCTGTCCTAGCCCTGACACAGCTCCTGGGTGACAGCCAAGCCCTGTCTGGTCATAGGACCCAGATCCCTGTGCTGGCTACACTCGTAGGGCCCCATGAGCCCCCTCCAGGACCAACTGCAGCAAATCTCTAGCTGGGAGTATGGATTGGTGACACGCAATCTGAGCAGAGGGCCCTTAAATCAAGTCACTTTGCACCGTGGTCTGAGACACATCCCAAAACTGGTTCACTTTCAGGGCACAGCTCATCCATCCACTCGAAATTCCGCTGAGGGAAGGTGAGTGGACACGTGTATCTCTTTACAGCAGGATGTCAGTTTGGCTGTATATGAGTTACTCTTAAAGGCACTGAACTAAGCAAGATATTTTTTTTTACTTAACAGAGTTGTTTCCGAAATTTTTGAAAAAGACAATCACCTTGCATATGAACCCTGGAGTCGAGCAAATTTAAGCCTATCGACAACAGACTCAATTTTCTGTCTACTACGAAATAAATAATACACTTAAAGCTCTCATTCCTATTGATTTCAGTGACGCACTTATTTCTATGGATCTAAATGCCTAAAAAGATCTGCAAATCAGGTCCTTTCACTCAAGTGATATAGTTGAAGATTTTTAACTCAACTATCAGATAGCAGAAGCAGAATTTTTACATGAAATTACATAAATTTTCTGAAGTGTACCAGTTTTAACTTAAATATTAAAAAACTTTCTATGTGATAATGTAAATGTTTAAATACTCTACAATGTAAATTTTTTTCTTTTAGGAGGAAGTAGAGCCATCTGGTATTTCAGATGGTCCCAGGACTTCAACGGATTGTACTGAATGGCTGCTGCTGGGGCTGCGTTTTCCACAGAAAAGTAATGTTTGTGACGTTCCAGATATTTAGCCTTTATCCCTTGGAATGCACAGTCATCTTTACTCACTATATTATCCATGCCAGGAAGTTTTAGTGCTATACAAAATAATTTCTCAGTACTGTTGCTGAAAGTCACAAAATGTGCTTCACCAATATTATGGTTCCTTCTAGCAGCCGTGTAAAGCAGCCAGAATTATCGATATTTTCACACTGTGACCCGTTGCCCACACAGCCCATTGGCCACCGAAGAAACGAGAATCAGAACTTCCACCTCAGTCTGCTAAAGCAGAAGGATTACAGTCCTTCAGCAAAATAAATCTACATTCAGGATTGCTGGGTTTAACTCTGGGCTACAGTCAAAGCTCATCATGGTGGTCAAAACACTGAAAATAGAAAAAATAGAATCATAGAATCATAGAATGGTTTGGGTTGGAAGGGACCTTCAAAGGTCATCTAGTCCAACCCCCTTGCAAGAAGCAGGGACATCCCTGACTAGGTCAGGTTGCTCAGAGCCTCATCCAGCCTGGCCTTGAACGTTTCCACGAATGGGGCCTCCACCACCTTTCTGGGCAACCTGTGCCAGTGTTCTATAACTCGCATCGTAAAAAATTTTTTCCTAATTTCTAATCTAAATCTACCCCCCTCTATTTTAAAACCATTACCTCTCGTCCTATCGCAACAGGCCCTACTGAACAGCCTTTCCCCATCTTTCTTGTAGGCCCCCTTGAGGTACTGGAAGACCGCTATCAGGTCTCCCCGGAGCCTTCTCTTCTCCAGGCTGAACAGCCCCAACTCTCTCAGCCTGTCCTCATAAGAGAGGTGCTCCAGCCCTTTTATCATCTTCGTAGCCCTCCTCTGGACCTTCTCCAACTGGTCCATGTCCTTCTTGTGTTGGGGACTCCAGAACTGAAGGCAGTACTCCAGGTGGGGTCTCACCAGGGCAGAGTAGAGGGGGAGAATCACCTCCCTCGACCTGCTGGCCATGCTCCTCTTGATGCAGCCCAGGATGCGGTTGGCCTTCTGGGCCGCAAGGGCGCATTGCCTGCTCATGTTAAGCTTCTCATCCACCAGCACTCCCAAGTCCTTCTCCTCAGGGCTGCTCTCAATCCATTCCCCACCCAGCCTGTATTTGTGCCTGGGTGCATTTCATTTCACCTTCCTTAAAGCAGGAGCAATATCTCTCCACATTACAGTCTTTCTACAACAAGCTCATTAGCTTTGTAACTTTCTTTAATTATAATTTTCGGGATTTTAGTCTCACCATACCAAAATTCAACATTGAAAATATTCAAATTCCTATTCAAATTGAGAAGTTGAAAATTTCTTGGGGAACAAAAATGTTTTGATAACACAAAAAAAAACCTAATAGTGGGGCTTTTTCTAAAACAAGCATAGTAATATAATATAAAAAATTAAGTGTTTGCAATTTTTACATCAGAGCTGTTTACTGAAATTGGCATAGCTCCATTAAATGCATGATTAAATGGCAAACAGTCAGAAAAAATTTGAACCACATCTGTGCACAAGAGTGAGGTAACTGAGTATCAGTTACCTTTAGATGTATCAGCTGAAGCCGCTCTCCAGGAAACGTAGTTGGATGGTTTGTTTTGAAGCCATTCAATAGCAGAGTAGAAAAGAGATCAGTTTCAGATCAAAACCAACCCAAAATTAAAAATTGAAAATCTTGTCAGAAAATCTGCAACATTTAGCAGAATTTAAGCTTTTGATGGAAGAAAAAAAAAATGCTTGCTTGTGCAGAAACAATATTTTTTTGCAGAAGCAGCATTTTCTTTCAGCAGAATTTCTCAGAGGAAGGGTCCCAGCCAACACTGCCTTCCTGCCATCCAGGCGACGATGCTTCTGCGGCTGCAATAAGTATTAAAACTGTGACTCCCAGGGACTAGCAAAGGTACTGCATCTTCTCGCTCTCATTACAAGATCAAAATAAAGAATAGGAAAAGGTGGCTTTAAATTCATAGCCACTTTAAAGGTCACAGAAAGTATTATAGTATTACAAGATTAGCTAATTATATTATTTATGGAAAGCATTTGTTCTGGGAACAGAGATTAGACATAACTACAATTGGATGTGTCTGTGACAAATCTAGAAATTAAACAAAGCTCCCCTAAAGTCAAAACCAAGATTCTTTCTTACCATAAAACCACTCTGTACATGCTGTCCTGGCAGAAAACCTCCTTTCCATTAAATATCACCCTGTGAACCGCTACTGGTAATGGTAATAGCTCTGGGCGTCACGCCTATAGCTGAGCAACCAGTGGATGCTGAGATTTCAGCCGAGTCGGTGTCCAGTGACATATTCAGGCTCTCTGCATACAGGGGAGCTGCGACAAATAAATAAAATTATTCCATTTAAGCCAATTTGAGTGATGAAACCTCCCCAAAGGACCAAGTTAGAAGCAACAGAGAGAAAAATATCAGCTTAGTTGAGGGTTAGTAAGGAATTCGCAGCTCGTGTGTCCTGGCAAAGCCTCCTGTGTCCATGGTTTCAGAAGTGGATTACACACTTCTACTTGAGCTGGTTGGTGGGAAAAGCTGTCGTAATTTTAGGTTTCTTCTGATTTCTAATGGAACACTTCTAACTGTTGATGTTCATGAAGCGGAGGAATGTCCAATTATACAAGCAATACGACACAAGATTCTGGTTACCTGTGGTTTGGTCACCAAAGCATGCAGAATCTTTGGCAGCGGACGCAGAAGTTGTTTAAATAAAAATGTCATGGCTTATGTCAGAAAAGTGTCTTCTGCTAGATTTCCTCTCTTTACATAATTTAACTTCAAAGCATTTTAAAGGCCAAGCTTGTCAGATGAGGTTGGTTTTAAAGGTTGAGGGGCGAGAGGTTGATTTTGCAACAAAAAAAAAAATTACAGCTATTATTAGGCATTACGCTAAGCCCATTCTTGCTCACGCTGACTGATAAACAGTCATTACTGATTGTTGGAGGACTGGGTACTCCAAAGGGATCTAATGAAGATTCAACTCTAATAGTTGGAGGAGTAATAGGGGAGATAAGAATATATTAAGCAGCCTGGAAAATTAGGGACAACTCAGAAAAAAAAAGTTCTATAGAAGGTCAAGTATAAAAGTAACATGATGTGTCTAAACCTAGTTAGAAGGTTTTTCTATTAAAAAAAATAGAAAATAATGCAGGATCATATCCAAATCTAAATCTTCAGGACTTACCATTATTGAAAAAAAAAAAAAAAAACAAACCCCCAAAAAAAACCTTTTAAAAAAAAAAAGTATTCTTTAGCTTAATCAGCAACTGCATAAGTAAAGTTATTGCGACTGCCCCATAGTGCTCTCCGCTCAGCCTGCAGCACTGTCCCAAAGAGGGAAGAATGGCCAACAACTGCTTTTCAGATCGCATCCTACAAGAGGAAGAAGGCCAGAAGAGATGCCACTTCCCTCCACGTGCAGCAAGGCTAGCGTCACTCTTTAACCAATCTTTAGCTCTCCCCAGTAAAATTCAAGTTCAAAAATTCCCCTGGCAAATCCTGGCCACCTTATAAAATTAATGTGTATTCATATGGTGAAAAAAACAATAGTTTTGATGTGTTAATCACTCTGAAATAAGATTTGCTGTATCCTGCTCCCTTTGTGCTGCTCTGGTGCTCTATTACCCACACGTGAAACTTTTTTTGTCTGGAGGACAGATGGACTCTGGGTGTCCCGCAGGTAAGAGATGCTGCTGGGACCAAAGCAGTGCTAACCCCGACTTGGATGCAGAGCCAGGCACAAAGAATCTGGGATCGTGATGTCTATATTTCTCCCCAAATTCCATTTCAACATTTAGAACTGTAGAGCAGAAAATCCGGCAAATGGGGCCTGCCTGTAATAGTCTTTCTGTGCTTTAATGAGATCTGTGTCACCTACCACCTTCTCTCATACAACACACACATTTTCTTCATTGCTTCCACTGTGAGCCAAAACAGTTGAAGTCTGAGGGTGTTGCTTAGCAATACAGGAATGGAATAAGGTATGCTTAAAGTCTCCCTCCTCTGCTAGACGTCCTGTAGCAGCCATTACTAGAGAAAAATTGACTTTTCCATTATCTTCTTATTGTTTCCACAGCAGTTTCTCCCCTGTTCCCATGGCATTTGCTTTAGCTTCCCCCCACCCCAATATTCTCACATTAACCTTTTCTTAGACACAGCATCTACTCTCACCCCTCTCATATATCTAATATATTTCTCAGCTGTAAGCTTTTCTATGGGAATTTTCCACCCCATTCTCAGATGAATTAAATTCATTACAGATTTCAGCAAACAAACCCTGAATGTTGCAGGACAGCACCTGCAGGAGAAATAACTTTTGAGTAAGTAAAATACTTCTTTTATCTCTTTTAGCCAATGTTCAATTGACTTCGTGGTGAAAAACTATCAAACAGAAAGAAAAAGAAAAGGTGCCTGAATCCCATTTTTGCAGTTCAGAAAACAAAAAGCTTGCTTTCTGAGCAAAATCCCTGACTGTTAATTTCAAAGGCGTACAAAAATGAAAGCTGTATTGTAGTCTCTCTCCATTTTGGAGCCTGGTACTCAAATAAGGTTCAAAAGAAAATTAGCAGTACATGTAGGAGTCCCTTAGACTAATCTTTCCCATAGAGCATTGGCTTCCTGAGACCTCTGGGATCTTTCAGGCCCAACTCTTGAGGAAAGTTATGCTGTATGTCTGTCAAGATCTTGTCCTCTTCTCCCTGAGAGAGCGGATGAGAATTTGCACGACTTTTGCTCTGAGGTTGGTTACCAAGTGTAGGTAAAGAAACAACGCTATACCTTAGCGGCAGGTAAATCACATGATGCATTAGTGTACGACTACTCACTCCATCATCATAAAACAGACTGAAGAGTTTTGTTTGTGCATTCAGGCTGCAAGCCTTCTCAAGTTTCTGTTGTGATGCTTATTAGATTTGTGGTGTCAATAATCATGTTAGTGCAAATGGTTAAGGGACAGTTTCCTCAAGAAAGATCGCTGTTCGAGAGGGAATTATCCATATCTAATTACAGTTCATGCTGCTGCTGGACATTCCCCTCACTCTGCTGTCTGTCCACTGTCATCTTGCTTTAAAACGCACTGACTACGCTTTAGGCATTGGATTTGGTATTTGGAAATCAAGGTCTCATTTCTAAGTGTGACAGCCTACGATCTGGCAAACGTGTGTGCTGCAGATCCACCACAGAGGTAGTGGGCAGTGAACACACCAGATCTTCCTGGGGAAGGCTGGCAGCTGTAAGTGTCACAGAGGGCTCTGTAACAGCAGTCCTGTATCTCTCCTGTTGGCACAGGGTTCACCTCTGCGTTTCCTCCTCTGGCACCTTTCCCTTCCCTGGCTCTTTGTCCTGCTTAGGAGGTTGTAGGGAGGCGGGTGTTGGTCTCTTCTCCCAAGTAACTATGGATAGAACGAGAGGAAATGGCCTGGAGTTGCAGCAGGGGAGGTTTAGGTTGGATATCAGGAAAAATTTCTTTGCTGAAAGTGTGGTCAGACACTAGAACAGGCTGCCCAGAGAAGTGGTGGAGTCACCATCCCTGGAGGTGTTAAAAAAAAATGTGGATGTGGCACTGCAGGACATGGTTCAGTAGGCAGGGTGGTGTTGGGTTGATGATTGGACTTGATGATCTTGGAGGTCTTTTCCCACCTTAAAGATTTTAGGATTCTATGATTTGTCCAGCAATGAGCTCCAACCTGCTGGAAAACACAGCCTGCACAGACCCTGGTTCCAAGCAGCACGATTCTGCATGGAGGCAAAGCCCAGAGCAGGTCTTGGGCCATGCAGTCTCTGCAGCGAGGAATGACTTTTGCTGTATGTACGTTTGCCCAGGCACAGTGCCCAGTGCAGCGCACGCTTTGCGCTGAGCAGGTGCCAATGGAGGGCTAATGACAGCTCTTGAGTACGTGGAGCAGACTGGGGATGCAGCAGAGCCTGCTTCAGCTGCACGGTGAATAATATCAGAGGGACTGGTAAAGAAACACAGTGCTCTGCCACTGTGCAAACTCCTGCAGCAGCTTTAATTGCAATTGCTTTAAATTTGTAAAGAGCCTGGAGGCTTGAGGTCCCACTTATTAACATTTTGGCAAAATCTTCTGGTCCTGGGCTACTTCCAAAACACTCACATCTCTGGCAGAAACAGGTCTTAGCCTGTATTCACCCCGACTCTAATCAAGAAAATAATTATATAAGATTTATTTTTTTGTATATTGCAGGCATGACACTTATATCTAAACATTCTGCAGCTTGGGATATGTTTTCATAAATGCATCAATCATCTAAAGATTTTTGTCCAAGGAGTTTTCAGGAAATTACAACGAGCAAAGATCACACTATTCAACAGAAATCATTTTAATATTAAAGGCTCATAAATTCCTCAATGAGTAGCGCTGCCTAGAATAAAATCAAAACCCAGGTGAAAAAAAAATGTATTTACTTATTTATTTCAGATGACAGAACGTGGAGAGCTGCCTCCTTCTGAAGCCACTGGTTATCTGAGAAGAAGCCTGTCTGGGCTTCAAGATCCTGCATGATGCAAAGCTACAACACCCCGAAGCACAGGGCTCAGCGCGCTTGAGCTGCCTACCTAATGAAACGGAACCAGTAGGCCGGGATCTCCTGCCCGCTCCATCTGTAATCCCACCAGCTACATTGCCTGACTCCTGAGTGGCACACCTAGGACGTGAGAGTCAGACCCCCACCTTTTTCTTTGACTTATTTTAAAAACCTCTCCTTTTTTCTTATTCCTTAAGATGCTTTTTACTCCCTACAGCTCTTCTAATTATCGCTGTTGCAAACTTTACTTGTCAACTCTTGATTTGTATTTTCCTCCCATCCATGAAATAGCTTCTATATCTCCAAATCAACATTAAAATTGTATGGTCAATGTTTCAGAGTAGAAAAGATCAGTCAACAGGGGAGATGGCTCCCCTATCCATAATACATGCTCTGGCACCGATGTCATTTATGCATCTGCTTAACCAAACAAGACAAGCTTCAACAAAGACAACGGGGAATGATATGATATAACAGAAAAGTATTTTAATTAAGCTACAAAAAGCTTGCTGTCTGATCGCTTTCTGTGAGGCCAGTATTAACATCCCTGCTCAGTCAGACGTGGCGGGGGGACGGCACCGCTGCCTGTGGAATTGCAACTGCAAGCACTGGGAATATGAAGAGCAGGTAACAGTCATCCCAAGGTCCAATGCTGCATTTTGCCTCATTTCAGAAGGACACTTTTTTTTTTTGCAGCTACATTTGAAGGTGAAATGAAAAGTCGGTGCAGAACTTCATCTAGCTGCAGGAAAAACCGAAGATTCAGATGCCTTCCCTGTACGTAAAAAGGGAACTACTGCTGAAACATTGCTAATATCACTACATCCAGAATAAAATGTTAAGTGTCCCTATGGTATTTCAGAGGAATAAAAGGATAAAATGAACGGTTTGCAAGCTAATTCTCCATATGTAACAGAGTATTTGCCCAGATTTAGACTATGATCTTCAGGGAAGCCAAGGAGAGATGGGTTACCAAATCTCATTGAAAAGCAATGAAAATTCACCTTTTAAGAAAATTCAGATTCAATTTTTTGTTTCTAATTTCATCCTTTTAGTACCTAACATTCATAAAATTAGTGAAAATATCTAAAAAGTTGTTTTAGTCAAGGAGCTAGAATTCCAATGGCATATTCAAAAGAATTATATTATCACAAGTCCCATCCTGGTGATAGAGAAATACGAAAATAACAATACAATTTGGACTTTCCACATGTAAAGTAAAGGGAAACTAAACTAGCTATTAACATGTTACTAATTCTAGAACATTAGCGATAGATATTGGAAGCTAAAGCAATGACCTATGGGTGGACAATAGGTTAAATACAGTACCACAGTACCTGAAAACACAAGAGGAAAAGAGAATTCTAGATTAGGGGAAAATCCATTACTTGGGGCAGATTTATTTTTTTAAACCAATGTAGAAAATTTGAGCAGATGTTTCTGGTTTGTATTTGATGGATAACAGTGTGAATGAAAGAAAAAAACTGGGAATTTTCCTGAAGACACAAAAGAGGCAGCCCAAGCTGCTGCTGTTTCCAAATTAACAAATCCAGACATTGAGCAGGGAGCTGAAGAGCTCTCTGAATCACTGAGGTCTACTTTTAGCGTGTCTCAGAGAGGAGGAAAATTTTAAAGGGAGGTAGGGCTGCCAGCTTAGTGTGTGCATTTAAAAGGGCAAAGGCAGTGCAGAAAGGGCAGTAGTGACTAGACATCCTACAGATTAACAGATGGTATAAACCTGATTATTTACTGCCAGTTAACCGCTGTAAGCAAAATACATTTTGATACAGCACTTTGCCATATAATACATTTGGAGACAAGTCATGCTGTTCTATCAAAACCAGAGGTATAGAGAAAAGCTTACAGGTAATTGCCTCAAGATGATTTCCCAACAGTCTGCAGTGGCAGAAAGGACTAATACCATCCCTGAATGTTTAAAAAGACGACAGCTGAGGAAGAGCAAAGTCAGTATCACCTCTAAGCCCAACATCAGCGCAACTGTTATTAGGCTGTTGCTCCCAGTTTAATTCAAGGAAGATGTGAAAAAGTGACAAGCAGTTTAAAGGAGAGCCACAAATGTGATTCATTAGCTGGAAACATGCCTTACAATGCAGGGCTTAATACATTAAATATATTTAGTTCTCAAGAAAAGCTTCGGCTGCAGCTTGATCACTGTACACACAGGTGAAAGAGAGAGCTGGGGTGGCAGCTTTTCAAAGCTGTTGACAAAGGAGAAACAAGACCCAACAGATGGGAGCTGAAGTCATACAAATTCAATCTGGAATAAGAAATAATTTATCTTCACAAAGGCTAATTAAACACCGGAACAGTTTTCATTGAAGGTGATAGACTTCTCCCAATGTAACCCTTTAAATTGAGATTAAACACTTTTAAAAAGATGTTCTTTAAACCACACATGATTTGAAGTGCTGCACAAGATTCATCCTCAGTAGCCTAGAGGAATTACATTGCCCCTGCACTGACTTCAGTTCCTGCATATTACTTTCAGCTTTGCATGAGGATATCTTACCTGTTTAAATATTATATCATAAGGCCAATTGAGACTCCTGTAAGGTTCAGGAATGATTTCTCTTCTTCCCACCTATGATCCTACAAGACATTGGTCAGATTCTGGACTTTCTTTTCTTTCCAAGTTGTGAAATTTCAAAGATTGTCTACAGTTAGAGCAAAGACCTCACATGAGGTTACTCAGCGCTCTAACATGGTGCTGAGAAGCACCAGTGTTTCTGTTTCAACATTAAAATGCCCAGCAAAGCTGAAGTCAGATATTTGACCTCAACAGACAACAGACTTACCTCAGCAGCTGCTTTGGGTTTTTTTGCCTACTCTGGCACTTTGCTTCCCAGAATTATTTAGGCAAATTTCACCTAAACAAGTCCTTACTAGTTAACAGTTTGTGTTCTGGGGACAACTGTCTAATTTCTTCTTTCAGTGCACAAGCTGAAAAACAAAATGCTCAAATTAACCAAGTCACCAAGGTAAATCCAAGTATACTTGGGTGAAATGTAAAGAAAATATCACAATAAAAAAAAAAAAAGAATAAATGAAGGAAAAAGGATACATAGGTCCTTTCCTACTCTGCAACTGCAAAATAGGGATGCCCAGACACAGCACTGAAGGTTTATACACACATATAAAATGCATCTTTATGAGTAACAGGAACACAGCAAATCTTTTAACTCAGAATCTCTGCGAGCCTTACTGGAAATGCCATGAGAATGAGCATTCCATCAGTGCCGCCACTGAAATGCTCTAATTACGTGCTTTCAGCATGTTACTGTGTTTTGACCAAATTTAAGTTGATGGCACCAAGGACATTTCTACCACTCAAAAATAGTTACTAAAATAATCTTGAGTAACACAAACCACTGGGAAATACAATCCATAAACTGGCTTCTCTAACAAGCTCAGAATCATAGAATGATCTTTTATCCTTTCCTTTCACCAGATGAAAAAAGAAAGAAAAGACTCCGGGCAGGAGGTTGCTGAGATGTGCAGCATTTGTCAACCTGGGCCAAAATCTACTTTCATTCGCATGGCTAAATAAGTGCAGTAGTCCTGACCCCAAATCTCAGACAACTCCCCTAAAGCCACTGCAATCTTAAAGGTTAACAATTGGAGATGTACTTTCTTAACCAAAGCAGAAAAAAAAAAAAGAGGGAAACAAGGAATGTCAGAGACGGACACTACTTACACTTTATACATATTCAGTGCATCCTATTTGCAAAAAAAAAAAAAAACAACACTTCAACTGCTGCTCTCTATGTTTAAATATTCTATGACTGGAGAAAGTCAATACCCTTCTGCTTATCTCATTCTTATTTATAACAGCTTATTACATTTTAATTAGTCCAACTGTTCTATTGGATTTCGAGGAAAAATGTGCTAAAAGCCCATGTAAGCAATATATATTTTATTAATGAACTGTGATCTACCACCATGGAAGAGAACATCCAATTTCTCCGGTTTTGCCACACTGATGCCACACTACCCTTGGATTCCAAATAGTAAGTTTGTTTCCAGATTTTCTGTGCTCAGTTACGTTTTCTGCTTAATAATAATACATATCCTAAACTACCTGCAGACACCATTAGAAACTGTGATTTCCCCTCTTCCTCCAATGACAGGCAATGCAAGTAACTACAAATGAAAATAATGAAAAGTAAAGAGAGAGCGAAAGTAGAACAAGCACAAGCAAGTCAGAAGCATCAACATCTGCGATTAATATGAATGAAGGAAAACTGTGCAAAAACTATTAGAAGATCTAAACCAAAGTACACTGAAATCAACAGAAGCCTTTCAACCTATTTCAAGGTCAGGCGCTACCACACCAGTTCTAATCTGAATCCAGGGCTCAACAAAATTCCCAGTCCAAAAACACCTATGTTACGTATAACGACAGCATAGAGCACCCATCTGTCATCGCCATGCGCACCTCTCATCTTTGAAGGTTGTGCTTCTGTACCTATTTCCAACAGGAAAACAACCAAGGGTTGGAAACCCAAGCATATGCCATGGGGCAGGAATCTTAACTCCCTAAGTTTTCACAGGAAAGGGGAAGCAAATATACTTTTCTACTAAGAACATCCATATCAGGCTACAGCAAACTAAAGGGAAAATCCCACAACTAATGCTTTGATGGCTCCCAGATACCTATCTGGATAATCTAATCATGTACGCTTGAAATAACCTACAGAAGAACTTATTTACAAGCACATAATATAATGAGTTCAGCCCTGTGTCTGCTGTGGAGTTGTGATACAGTTAAAAACTACAGCTGCGGTCCTGCCGGATAATCTGTTCCTTCAAAACATACTCTGTTAGCATCAGCTTCCTTTTTAAAAGCCACCGCTCTTCTTTCCCACCGCTGAAATTCCAAATATCCAGGATTGTATCTATGTTCAGTGACCTACCCCACAAATGTGTTACTAAGTTTAATTAGTTAATGTTTGCTCAGTGCTATATAAATTCTGAGCAGTAGTTTTAAGATTGGCGTGAAAGTTGTCGTTTGCTGGCTAATACCAAATTTCTGCAAGAGTTGTTACATATGCAAAAGACATTCTGCTCTCTACTCCCAGATCTGTGGTTGTCACAGTGATTAAAACTCCATGTTTCCTAAACAATTAACTAACATAGTCTATTAAATCTCATTTTATTACTTTGAATGGATTGAGATGGTACAATAATCCAACTCGGAAGCACGACAGAATTTACATATCTCTTTCAGAAAATGGATGAGACATAAAATGAACAACATGGTGGATGAAACCAAATCCTAGCGTGTTCGCAGTCTGTTTTGCATTTGATTTTCTCTGCTGTACTATAAACAAGTTTTAGCAGTGATAGACTCAGATTATGTAGAAACCGAAGAGAGAGAAAGCTCTCTAGGCTACCAAAACAATTCACTTTAAACAGAACGAACACATCACTCAGTATGTTTTGACAAATTTAAATGTGCTATCAGCTCAAATGTTTGTTTTCTTTGCCTGGTACTGCTGGAGACAGTACTGCATGGTGTGCGTCCCATGCTGCAACTTAAATTCAATTTTGTGATCTGGAAAGTTTTTTCTGTTAGTGTTTCAAATGGAATATATGACCTGCAATTCATTTATATTTCCTGTGTAATTAGTATCTGGCAAGTAAAACAAATTAGGTGCTTGATAAACACGCAGAATTATATTTTCAAAGCAGTCGTATTTCTGCTTGGAAGGAAGGACAGTTTGATGAATATGTAATCAAGGATGTAAAATTGGAAAGAAAATAAAATAGAGCATAGTTAATTTGGTGGTAGCAAAAATGAACACCACGCCAAGCCCCCTGCACATGCACTGCCCTGATAAACTTGTTATTGGCAAAGGTTCCCTCTAAGAAGAGCTGGGTAATCCTTCTTCTGTGTTTGCTCTCCTTTCTTACTCCTTTGAGAAAATATTGTTTATAAAATAAAGATCTGCACAAGCAAAGATAACGGAGTCCCCATTTCCTGCCTAACCTGTTTAATAGCTAACAAGCTGGGAATATATCGCTCTCGCTTTCTGTTTCCTTTATATATTTGGCTACAGGTGTGTGCTGCACACCAGCGATTACCAAGCATTCATGAGCAGCTGTGCCTCCAAATGAAAGATGAAACCCAACTGAAAGTTTGTTTGAAATGGAAGCAAAACCTGGCAGATGGCAGCATCCAGAAATAGCAGCACTGAAACGGAATTTTCTGTGCAGCTACGGCTCCAGAGCACTCGTGAGAACAGGGAGGGAGGGGAGGACGACTCAGCAACGATCTACAGGGGTAAAAGGGGAAAAATAAAAAGTAAAGGCAAACCACAGAAGATGAAAATTAGCTTCAGATGTCAACACCTAAAGAAAAATCCAGGAACTTAAAGGCAGCTCTGTTAGCAAAAGGAAAGGATTACGAGTATCTATGAGCTGGGTTTATTCCTAAAGCAAAAGAGAAACTAGTGGAAGTATATGGAAAAAAGAATAATTTAGAAAAAGAAGATTAAAACTGAACAGCTGTCAGGACCAAACAATGAAGAATTTACATCTTAATATGCTTTTGCTATATTGTGAAAAGTCACAAGTGCTTTGACATATTGTGGAAAGTCATCGTGCTGAAACAGGTGTACCTGTAAGCTTTCCAAGAGCTATGGGGCTAAAGGCATAGGCCAAAAGGAACATCCAATAGATTCGTTGTAGGTATTTGGAATGTGAAAACTTAATTTTTTATTTTTTTTTTTTTGGACCAAACTGAAATTATAACTAATATCAGAACGAGGAGAGGAGGAATCCCAAATACAACATGCAACTTTGTTGGGTAAACCACAGCATCCAGGCAAAGCCACGTCTCCAGAAGCGCGTTTCTCTCGTGCGCGGGCTGCGCACACTCAAGGGCTGGGCTCCAGGACTGAGGCTGCGCGTTTGGCTGCTGCAAGCTGCATGTCTGCCGCGGACACAGGGCAGAGGCTCACGGCCAGCAGCTCCGCAGCACTCTCCATGTAGAGTTTGCCAAAGTGGGGCTTTGGGGTTGCAGTGCCACTAGCAGAACCTGTGTTTCCCTTACACAATCCTGTTTATGGCTGACTACAACTTTGTATCGTTATTTGAGCCAAAATTTGAAACAAAAGGCCTAAAGCTGAATCTGAGAGGAAATGCCACCTAAAGCAATTCAGCCTTTCACCGTTCCCCATTGGACTGACACTACACCTCACCACCAGCAATGGTAATACCTCTGAACATCACAGTGGTCTTGTAAGAGCAATTCATCTCCATCAGGGATACAGGCGTTTTGCCTTTGAGGTATTTATGCGCAGCGCTGCACTGCAAGGCCTAAGTCACTCTCAGTAAGAAGGTCTGAAAGTGTCTAAATCACTTTTCAAAATGGGACTTTGCCCAGGAAAGTCACAGAAATCTTCAGAAAAAGCACAGAACTGATTCCAGTTTGACTCAGTGGCAACAAATGAATCCTATCGCCGCTTTCTAAGTAAGGAGGCCAGAAGAAATGAGTTGCTCTCCACTCACTCTGCAAGACGTAAGGTGGAAAAACATAACATGACCAAGTAATTGTAAACTGTTAATTAAGATCAAGTCTGGATGTAGGAATTACCTAAAACTTAAACATTCCACTTTGGAAATACCTTTTTTATTTAATGTTGTCCTTTGGCTGCAACTAACGTCAGACCATTCAGTAGTCTGAAACCAGCAACATCACAGGGCGGATTATTCTGATGGCTTTAAGAGCTCTCTAATCGCGCTGCTGCTATTCTGCATCTCGTTGTTTAGGGAAAGCTGACAAACTTGCCTCCTCCCTGACAAAAATTGTTGCAGATGATTCAGACGAGTTGCTTGTGACAACCACTTTGCAAAAATCTCCTAATATGAGTCACTTAATGATGATTCATTTACTTTTTCATCATTTTAAAACAAACTTCCCTGGGTGAAAAATTTAAAGACCTCATTGAAGAGACAATTTGCAATTGCAAAGCTCTTGTTTTTATTAGAGGCAGAATTGCTGCTTTGCCAAAACAAAGCTCTTCTAAGCAATTTTCATCTATTTCCGGCCTCGTAAACCAAACCAAATCCAAGTGTAATGTTGAAAACTATGACATCAGATATTCTGCAGCATGGGTGGGTTACTAGGTGACGCTGCAAAGTTCTGCAATGTTATCCAAAATCCCAAGCTTTCCCCAAACTACAACCATTATATTGTATTCACCCATCAAATAAATACCTGGTGCAATGAAGTAAAAAACTTGTGAAAAGTTTCTTATCAATAAGTTTTCTTTAAAAGTTAATTCTACACATCTTAAATACCAATTGAGGTTTTTCTGTAGAATGAATGAATGTTTTGCTAAGGAACTGTAGGGTAACTGGTTTACGAAATTGGGAGCTATTGAGATCCACTGATTAGGGATTTCTATATTAGACTTGAGGTCTAATTTTTTTTCTTTAATGTCCCCAGAAGACCAGAATTCTGACCAGTCCTTAACAGAGAGCTACATTGGAAGTAACACACATGTACCCTAGTGAAAAAAAAAACCAAACCAAAAAAACCCCACCTATCTTAATATATTTACCCAGTCACAGTAGCTGTGTGGAAAAGTCAGCAAACATAACCAGGGGAATCCCTCTAATACTGGGAAATTTCAATCATTTTTCAACTCCCTGAGAGCCAACGTCTATGATTCCCACATGAACGGCCATTCACTGGTTAGCGGAATTCTGCAGAGACCAAAACCAAAGACAGTTGTCTTTATTGCTGCTATACTGATGGACTTCTGAGTCAATAGCATGGATTAACGGGCCTCTGCTAAATACAGAGAAGCTAAACAGACAGCCCTAGGTTGAGGGAGGAAATTAAATTACTCCTTACAGTCAATTAACAATAGGAGGGTGACAGGAACACCAAAACCAAGGGAATGCAAAGTCAAATTTGAAACTATATCCTCATCAAATGCTGCTTTCCCAAAGGATATGTGACTGCAAAACAGCAGAAGATTTTACAAATTAGGCATTCTTTGCTCTGCAGTTATTAAGTCTCTGGAGAGAACTGAGGATATTCCTTCAGGAACTCAGATTTCACACATCACGTCTGTAGGTTGGAACTGCAATACCCAGGCAGAAGAGCCTGAGGCTTCTAAAGAGGCCAAAAGAAACTTTAGCTATACAAACCTCATTCAGAAAAAAAAAAAAAAATCATTTTTTCTTTTATAAGTTGTTATTGTAAAACAAATAAATAACCCAATGCTGTGCAACAAGCAGATCTGTACAACCAGTCATGTCAAATGAATGATCGCACATACTAGAAAGGTCAAAATCTCTGTCTTCCATTATACATAAATTAGTGTGTTTGTACAACATTGTGTACTTAACACAGCGTATTTGTATAACATTGTACCTATTTAGGAGAGAAATATACAGAAAACCTGCTACTTATGAGTGATGTGGAAGAGGAACATTGGCACGTGGTTCTGGAGATCTTTCTGGCAAAACTGTGCAGCTATTCCATAAAAAGGCAATTAAGTACTGTTCTTCCTTATTTCAAAAATATTCTCAACCAGAGCTTGCTTTCTGCCTCCCTCAAGTCTGTTGATACAAAGTGCTATCTACGAAAATGCCATTTTTCTTGGTATCTGCAATACCCATGCTAACAGCTTGAAGCAAAAGGAAGAAAAGATGATGAAGGTGCTTCAAACATTCTTCCTGATGGTCAGAAAAACCAAGCAATGGAAGAATACAGCACTGCCTAGTAAATGGGACAAGGTCACACTCATCAATATAATGAGACACATAGATAACTTTATCTGGCCCTATATGCTTCTACAATATGCTAGCATTAATCAAAAGCACAAGTATATACCTCTTTATGTTCATTTCTGATTTCACCTGCACCAAAAATATAGGCATTCTTGTTGTTCACACAATGCCTCTACAAATCCTTAACAAATTCAGCCACAGTCAGCTTCCTGTCAAAACCAAAAATGTTTACCTCATAAGTTTTTTCTACCTCTTATTTTCTACCTCCCTAATCCATCAGCATCCTGCCTCACGGATGTAGCTGGTGTAGTGTCTATAAGCTCCAGCCCCGAGTAGGGTAGCCATAAATTTAAGTATTGTTCAAGAGCAGTAATGGTCTCATAACTTAACCTCAACAAAACCCTTTGCAAACACTCTCCTTTATTTTGTCATGCATCTATTTATTGGTAAAGAGATACGTTTAAAAAAGTCCCATATACAAGTCAAACATATTTCAGCTTTCTGTTTGCTCAGACGTACTTTATTGGCCAGGTACTAAAAGTTTTAGGCAGAGCCTAAAAAAGTTCAGTGGAAATTAACTCAGTGTACACTGATTGCTAGTCTAAAAATACATACGTCAGTTTTCACCCTGTAATAATAATTCTAAAAGACATTTTCAAAATACTACATTACTATGCCCCTCTGTTCCTCACAATTTTATTCTTTGAGCATCTTCAGAGTCATGTCTGGGTTGCTGAACCTCCAACCTGTAGGATTCTAGCAGTCAAATCCACATTTGTTAAGGGTTTTGCGAAAAGCCGAGGCTCACCCACCGTAGGGTACACACTGAAATTAGCATATACAACTGAAATGCACCACTGATGTGCGTGACTGCAATCCAATGCATAAGCTGCGACAAGGCACGGCGCCCTTAAACTTCCTAAACTTCCAAATTTAACAGAGTTTTTCATTTCCTTTTCTGAGTGTGGATAAATCAGTATCTGTTACAGCATCTTCTGACCTGCTGCGCTATCCCAGTTACCCACAGCTACTCTGCACCTGAGGGTAGCATTCTCATCTGCTGCTAACACAACACAGTAGTACATTAATTCCACCTCTAGACAATTAACCCCTTGTCTCAGTCTTATTGCCAGACTGACATTTCTCAGGGTCTCAAAATATTTTATTAAAGGCTTCACAAGACAAATGCTAACAGCCTTAATTCTCTTTTTGTTGAGCTCCCCCAAGGACAAATAAAAGAGTCAATTTAGCTACTAGCCTTTGTTTTCAGAAGCTGACAATATCAAAGGGGCCTGTAGATAGGGGATATAATCCTACAACACAAGATTTTTTGATGTTCAGTTCTAAGTAAAGTGGATGCCTGAGTTATTAGTGTACGTAATAGTTGCCCCTTGAACTAGACTATGTAATTAATACAGAACAATGAACTCACTAAGTTAAAAGTTAAATAGCACCAGCATAAAGCTTGATATTAATGTTGCTTTCATTAAACATCAAGAGGAAGAAAAAACATATAGAGATTCTTTGATTCTCTTTAACTACTATTACTCTCTCAATGTCTTGCAGTAGAGTATTCCCAACATATATGATCTGGTACATACTGAACTTGCTATCCTTCTACTATACAGTTTAATATATTTCAGTTAATATGATAAGCATCTGATTTACTTCACACTATAAATAGCAATATTATCTGATAGATCCGAAGAAGACCTGGTAGAAATGATCTCAAACTGTGTGAATTATCTTGCAATACACAGGCAAAGCTATGCCATACATGCAAATGTCGTGCAAATCCCATCTGAAAGCACTCTGAAAATAGAAACTAATATTTTATTACAACACTTTCATAGTGTAATAAGTTCACTTGTCTAATTCATTGAAATATATCTTATCCAACAACTTGAAATTAGTGCCTTAGAGAATGTGAACAATTCATCGAGAGCCACAATGAAAATCTACTTGGACACCAAAATTTACACATTCAGTATTGGGAAGGGAAATGGATTAATGGGTGAAAGATTGTTTCTCATGAAAAATGCCCTGAAAGAAGAATGAACCTTTTCTGAACATCATTCATTATTCTCTAAATTTGGGGTTGGCAGCACTAGCAGACTAACTAGACTCACATCATAACCTGAATTCATTGAGACCTCTTCACAGAAAACCAGTGAGAAGCCAACAGGATGGTGATCAGGATCAGATTCTGTGCATTAAATTGCAGGACACAATACTCAAAAATACATGAAAATACAAGAGAAGTGAGATGTGATTTGCGTCCGTCTAACCCCCTGGTCAGTACGGTGCAATGGGAGCATCTGTAAAATGTAACTGACTCATCTGGGCATCTTAAAGGTACAGCTCCCCAGAGGATGAAGGCTATCACAAGAGAATAGTCTGGCAGAGACAAAGACATTTTTATTCCATTGGTATTGTCACAGATTTGCAAGTTTGTTCTAACAGAATCTTTGAAAACTCAGGGAAGAAATCCAAAAATCTATCAGCTATATAAAAATGTTACAGAACATCTATACGTAAATCCAAACACGACCAAAACACAATATCTAAAATAGAACATGTAAGCGGTGACGTGGTGCCAGATTACAGAATTACCGGTGAAAGCTCCAGTGAGCCAGCTCTTGGAGGCAGGCAGGAGGACTGAAAGGCAACAGGCAAACAGATTCATTTGGAAGAAGAATGGAAGAGGAAGGATCTGCCTCGAATACACCAGTTTGATGAAATCAGTACACAAAGTTATTGTGCTGGCAGACTCCGCTATGACCCTGGAGTAGCACTAACCGTAACAACGAGTTATGAAGAAAGCCTGGGTGAGGAGAGTGATTGCAACTGCATCTTCCCATGCTCTGAAGATGCTTCTTTATTCAATTTCTTCCAAATATCTTGTACTAAAACAACTTTAGAAAATTTAACACAGCAAATAAAAATATTGTAACTTTTAAATGGATTGTACTAAATGTCAAATGCAACGACCGAGTTTCACTGCACAAATGTTTAATTAGACCAACCTTCCTTCCATCTTTTAAGGTAGCATCTGCCAATCTCCATTGGCAAACTTTGCCAGAGACCAATATTTTGTCTGCTCCAGGGAACTCAGAAAAACCTGTTTCCTTATTTTTACAGTAATATCTTGTGACATGACAACGTGTGTGTGCAAACACCAGTCAGGTATATACCATACTACGGATTCCCTCCTCATGTGATTAGCTCTTTATTAGTAATTACCAATTAACTTCCTTGGTTATGGAGCACTCACGTACTAAAGGAAACAGAAGTAGATCTATATATTATATACTTTTGCAGTATAGGATATTTAAAATGTCAGAGACAAAGTTTTCCTTTTGCTTAATCTATTTACTAATACTGAGAATGACAGAAAACTGAGAAAGCTCTTGCTTATTTCTACTCTGTGCAGGATGTTGTCATCCCGAAGCCCTGTAGTTAACACATTTAATAATGCTCTATCTCACAGGATGAAGCATTTTCCTAAGATTAAAAAGGGAGGGGTGGTTGTTTTAATTAACCTGCTGCTACCGAAAATCTGAGGATATTAATTACACATCTCTAAATGGCTGTAAGATAACCATTTTTTTCTTGTTAGCAGAAGAATTCTTCCTGATTTCCATTTTTAATATGCATCCTTTGCCCACACAAGGACAGTTACAATCCTTCAATATAAGCAGACAGATTTTCACAAAAACTCAGTCTCACAAATAAAACCAATGCAGGAAAACAAAATGAAACATTTAGACTGTTGCTCTCCTTCAACTAAAATATAACAACAGCTGTGTCTGTCTTGGTCTGACCAAGGAATGGAGAGAACTGGAAGACTGAAAAGTACGTGTCACACTATGTTCATGACCTGACTTCACCGCATGGGCATGGAATCCATGTCAAAGTGAAAAATAGGCCTGTGAAATTAGTTTAATCTATTTACCCACATACCATCTCTAGAACATTCAGAAGTGATTCTGCACATTCTCAGTTACAGAAAACTCTCACTGATTTCAAAGAACATTTAGCACAGCAAAAGTCACTCCTTGAGAATGGTTGGGAAATTCTTATTAAAACGGTCCAGGAATTTCCACTAAGTAGGCTTTCAAAAGGCGAGTCCAGATCCAGTTGGCATGCTTGCACCTGGAAGCTTGCAAAGCACGAGCCACTATTGCACAGCTGTAACCAACGTGATTAATCTTTCATTCTTAAGAACACTAATTTAACAGAAAACTGCTTCTTAAAAGGGAATTTAAATGATATACAACTCACCTCACTTTTTAGCTTTCCACAAGGAGACCTTTAACCCACTACTTACAACTAAAGCAAATATACACTATAACACTACATACTCTAAGTAACATATAGCTATATAGTACCAGTCACTTCTAATTTCACCCATTCCCTAGTGGCAGTTACTAGTCATGAATCCCATGGCACCAGAGCAAGTCAGAAAGATTTGACACATCAGAGCTAAGGGATGGAATCAACCTATTCAGTGAAAATGTGCAGCTTCAAGAGATGTGTAAAAAGAGGAGGCACCTCCCACTGAGGTTGAAGGACTGAGCAAAGACAGAGGTGTACATCAAATAGTCAGTTCTTGACTTTCTGACCTTTTGTTTTCCTATCAATTCTTTGCCTTCCTTCTTGAAGTCTATTAAAATGATGTATTTTTAGCCTGGTTCTTCAAGAAATGGGGCATATGTGGTTGTGTCGCCCAGCCATCTGTCAGTTTGCTATTTTCCCTCAAGCACATTTTGAACCTGTTGAATGATTTCAGCCAATTTGGCAGAAGGCTAAAGGTCTCAGACATACAAATTTCTGCACGTTTCATCAAAAGCTATAGCTAAAAGAAGAGAAAGACCCAGAGTACTGCCACACACGTGTGGCTAGCCAGACAGTTGGCACATCACATGACATGATGCCACCAATCCACTCAGATAAGCAGAGGGTATGACAGGGAGGAGACGGATGGAAGCTCAATTTAGATGCAAATCCATCAGAAGCTGTGCTTCCTCAGCAGTGCTTCACATCAGTCAACATTATTTTACTACAGTGGCATCTTCAGGCTTCAGCCAAAAATCAGACAATATTCACAGAAGGATATTTTGGTTTTTTGAGTTTGTTTTTTTTTTTTTTCTCCAAATAGCTTACAAATCCAAGACAAAAACAGAGGAATGGGGGACATTAGTGGTAGGAATGGAAAGAAGACCAGAGATGGTGTAACCATTTCATAACCACATACTGGACACAAACACAGATGACCATGATGGCCAGAAGTCCAGAATTCCCAGACACCAGATTTTCCACCTAGCTCATATCATCTCTGGTTTAGATCCACAGACACTGAGGATTCTCAGTTATTCAAAGGCACATAAAAATCTTATAACCATCTTCGGTTATTGCATGCTAGGTTTCCAGGTGAGAACATTAGAACTTCTGTAACAGGTCTGAGCAAATGTTAGTTTAGTCTTAGTATAACTGTCTCCAGCTGTGACCAGGCAGGAAGGAGTATATAATAAAAACAAGTGATACTTCCACTGATGCGTATACTCATACCCACCAGGTATCAACAATTTAGGTCTTCCTGAGCCAAACAGTGGCTATATCCAAGCAATTATGTTTCAATGTCACTGCTGTGTCCATTCTCTAGTAATCTACCTAATTCTTTTTTACACTTATTTACAGTTTTGTATTCAAAAACTTCCGGTAATAATGAATTTTGCAACTGAGTATGTACAGAAAGTACACCTGTTCATTTGTTTAAATCTTCTGCCTAACAGCTTAAGGAACTTCCAGTTTTCTCTTATGGAAAACAATAAATATTTGTTATCTACCCACCACCTTCACATTATTTGTCATTTTAAAGATAGTATCATATTTTCCCTCAATCATCTCCCTTTCTAGACAGATGAATCTCAGTCCACATGGTATCTCCTCTCTGACAAATCTTTTAGTGCTTTTGACCATCCTTGAGCATCCATGTCACTCCTCTCCATGCATTTCGAACGCTGGTTATATCCTCACTGAGAGGGCAGAGCCAGAACTGGCAACACACAGGCAAGCGGGGAACCTATGGTGGTGTAACAATGTTTGCAGCTTTGTTCTCATTTCCTTTACTAATAGTGCTTCAAATTCTATTTTATTGCTTAGAAATGGACTAATTCTTTAGCAAGATGTCCACAATTACTTCAAGACTTCTTCCCTGAACAATAGGGGAGTTAGAATCCATTGTTGTGTATCTGTAGTTCAGTGTATTTTTCCCATGTGTATTGATTTTTGAAACACTAAATTTTATATCAGTTTTTCTTTCAGTCATTCAGTATCGTGTTTCTGTTATTATGTCCGTTTTTCTTCCACTCTCCCATTTCTCATTAACATCTCCAACATACCTTCTAAATCTTTTATGTATCTCAAATTCAAAAGCACATAACATTATCTCTTTATCCTTGTGTAGGGGGTTGACCCTGGCTGGACACCAGGTGCCCACCAAAGCTGCTCTGTGACTCCCCTCCTCAGCTGAACAGGGGAGAGAAAATGTAATGAAAGGCTCCTGGGTCAAGATAAGGACAGGAGAGATCACCCATTAGTTACCATCAAATGCCATTTCAGTGGCATTTCAGTTACCAGCAAAACAAATTTGACTCGGGGAAATTAATTTTAATTTATAACCTATCAAATCAGAGTAGGGTAATGAGAAATAAAACCAAATCTTAAAACACTTTCCCCCCCCCACCCTCTCCCTTCTTCCTGGGCTCAACTTCACTTCTGATTTCTCTATCCCCTCCCCTGCAGTGGCACAGGGGCACAAGGAATGGGGGTTATGGTCAGTTCATCACACATAATTTCTGCCGCTCCTTCCTCCTTGGAGGGAGGACTCCTCACTCTCTTTCTCTGCTCCAGCGCGGGGTCCCTCCCATGGGAGACAGTTCTCCACAAACTTCTCCAGTGCGAGTCCTTCCCATGAGCTGCAGTTCTTCATGAACTGCTCCAGCGTGGGTCCCTTCCACAGGGTGCAGTCCCTCAGGAACAGACTGCTCCAGCGTGGGTTCCCCATGAGGTCACAAGCCTTGCCAGCAAACCTGCTCCAGCACAGGCTTTTCTCTCCATGGGGCCACAGGTCCTGCCAGGAGCCTGCTCCAGCATGGGCTTCATACAGGCTCACAGCTTCCTTCAGGCATCTGCCTGCTCTGACATGGGGTCCTCCCCGTGCTGCAGGTGGATCTCTGCTCCCCCATGGGCTGCAGGGGCACAGCCGGCCTCACCAAGGGTTGCAGGGGAATCTCTGCTCTGGCGCCTGGAGCACCTCCTGCCCCTCCTTCTGCACTGCCCTTGGTGTCTGCAGAGCTGTTCCTCTCACATTTCCTCACTCCTCTCTCCACTGCTGTTCTGCTGCCTGTTATTTTCCCCCTTTCTTAAATCTGTTATCCCAGAGGTGCTACCGCTGTTGCTGATGAGCCCGGCCTTGGCCAGCAGCAGGTCTATCTTGGAGCCAGCATCATTGGCTCTGTCGGATGTGGGGGAAGCTTCTGGTATCTTCTCACAGAAGCCACCCCTGCAGCCCTCCCACTACCAAATCCTGCCATGCAAATCCAATACACCTCGTGACTTGCACCTTCAAGTTTTACTGGCGACACTAAAGTAAATTATAATAGTGAAACTAGTTTGACATTACCAAGGAAAATGTTAAATCTCCTGTAATAAGACATATTTAAAGTCAAATTCGTTGTGTTAATTTTCCTATTTAACAATTCAATAACCCTGTCAGTGCTTTCACCTAGCTCCTTCTGCAGCTTCTGGTCAGGGATTTTGTGTACCTCACAGATACAGACAGTGTCTGTGTCTTTATATAACGAATACTTTGAAAATATTTCCTAAAGTCTGTTGCTCACTATCAGCACCATGTGGAATTATCAAGATTATTTGTAATGTGATTAGGAAGTCTTAAATACTGTTTGTGCAATGAAGATACACTGTGACAACATTTGAGCGGATACGATGAGTCATCCGGATTTTGATTTCACAAACGCAGAACAGCGCCACAAAGTGCGAGGCAGCAGCCTCGTTGACAGTGCAGTCACACACTCCCTCCCTCATTGAAAACGCAGTCACATGCCATTATGCTACTTTTTACACAATATAATATCCACCTATTCTTAGCAAGCGTCATGTTGA
This sequence comes from Chlamydotis macqueenii, assembly GCF_036417535.1. Classification (NCBI taxonomy): domain Eukaryota; kingdom Metazoa; phylum Chordata; class Aves; order Otidiformes; family Otididae; genus Chlamydotis; species Chlamydotis macqueenii. The sequence goes on from NC_141566.1 coordinate 6,577,346, forward strand.
ATGCAAGCAGAATAAAGTTTGGCATGACTGCCCTTTGTGCTATTTTAGACAAACACAGAGCGAAAGGCAGAGTGTTTTCACAGCAAGTACGCTTGGGCAGAAGGGTATTGCATTAGGATTCATAAGTACTCATCCCAATATGGTTGAAAGAATTCTGCCAAGTTGTATCACGTCATAGGAAATAATTTAACTAAAGACAGGATGTTTTACAGGACTGGGAACATGCTGTCATCAACTAAAAAATCCCACTGTAAAAGCAAGTACTGATTGCCTACTTTGCTGGAGTTATATCTTACAATATTATAAGGAATTTGGAGAGAAGAAAATACCTTTCTTTACTTCAGTCTTAGTAGTAATAAAAAGTTAGCAAACACCAGAATCTCTATCAATTCAGCACTTCAATAGAACACCCACTACCTTTATCTCTGAGGAGCTCCAATCTCCAACCACAGAAAAAAAAAAATGGGTCTGGTACTTTGTTGAGATTTCAGAAGTTGCATCTGTTTACGCAGTTATCAATTTAAAAGAAATGATAGAGCCAGAAGGGATGCTTGGAGGTCATAAAGTCCATCTTCTTGCCTCAAAGCAGGTTGAAATGCCTCTATATCACTCCTGACAGATTTTTGTCTAGTGCGTCCAGAGATGAATATGGCATTAACTCTCAAGGAAATTTATTTCAGTGCTGGCATTTAAAATGATTCTACTGGAATGTTTCTAAGCCAAAAAAGCAGAGAAAGCTGATAGGAACAGAATATACAGTTTAGGATAACAATTCTCCCTGGAGGAAAGATAGAACAGCTCTGTATCCTCCAAAAAAAAAGCCTAGGACAAAAATAAAAAAAAAAAACCAAAACAAAAAAGCTAGTAGGAAGCATCAAATAAAAGCTGTAACAAAGTCCTAAATTTGACCCTAAAAATAAGCAACCAGAACAAATATATACAGGTTGTTTACTAAAGAAAGTTCAGAATGAAATTCAATAAATAAATAAAATGTATCAACAAGGAATAGAATCACTACGGATTGCAATTCCAGCTCTCAGTAACAAAAGGACGGTGATAAGTTTATATTACTGATTTACAAGAAAAGTGACAATGACTGTGAAAAACATCTTTAAGGGAAAAAAAACATAACAATAATGAAAAATTTCCACCAAGCTCACATAAAATGGGTACGTGTCAATGTAGGTGATACTGAGACAAAATTCTGAGATAACAAACTTTTTAGGGACCAAAAGAAAAAAAAACTAACTCTTGACTTTATACTGAATGATGCCTGTGACCTTATTCAGGACACTGCTTTCAAAGGCCTAGTGTTACAGAAAAGTCCCATCACGTAGTCACACATAACATCTCATAGGAGAAATGAAAACTCTTTTGTACCTCTGCTTCATTTCACAAAGGGAACTACATAAGAAGCAGCAGCTAAAAACTTACATTTTTGAAGGTTGCAGATTATACAATGACATCAGCTAAAACACACAATATATGGAAAAAAAAAGCTTTAATAGCTCAAAAAGGCCAGTATAGTTCAATAATAGAGGCTACCAGAAGCAAGAAGATATGCTTCAAACACTGCAAATGTCTCCAAGAAGGAAAAGAGAAAATAACATAATATCTACCAACTATATGTAAAAATGCAAAAATGAAAATTAAAAAAAAAAACACCAACATATTGTCATCTTTTGTTGAGAAACAACTTGAAGACGACACTAAAACTAACAGCAAACCCTTAAAGCACAGCCAAATAATGCAGGCTGTCAGTCTCTCTGCAGGACCAAGTGACAACAGAGCTACAAAGGGAACCTTAAAGGAGGATAATCCTCTAGAGGAAAAGCTAATAAATTGCTATAGCTGGGATACGCACAGGCACCTAGCCTCAACAACCTTTGGGGATACATCAGAGAACTTATCTTAAACTGATTCGTTAGGAGAAATGAGCGTTATAAAAAAAATAAACCCATGGTAAAAGGAATAGTAATACATTATATGACACAGAGAAGCATCATAAATCTTAGATGTGAAACTCCCAAACTGCTATACTGATCACTTAAAATATCATTTGCATCAGATGAGTGGAAGATGGTAAATAGGAGCCAGCCCAGTTTTTTAAAAATAGTTTTTAGGGGATCTAGAGAATTACAGGAAGTATATCTGTACCCAACCAAATCACAGAATAACGAGCAAAAGAAACAGTAGACACAGGAACAAACCCGTTATTATAAAGAAGAGTCAACACAGCTCTCATACAGGTAAGTCATGCCACTGAAACTTGCCAGAGCTCTCTGTAGGGCAAGGACAAGACAGTTGATATGCTGTTCTTGAATTTTCTAAAGGTTTTCAACAGGATTTCTTAACCAAAGGTTCATAAAATGCCATGGGAATGTCTTCTTACAGATTAAAAGGATAGGAAACTAAAGTAGGAATAAACAGTAAGACTTGAAATTAAGCCTCTGCCCTGAGGCTTGTGCCATTCAGTATTTTCATAAATGATCTGGAAACAGGGTGGCAAGGATAGCAATATGTGTTACTGGTGACAAATTATTCAGTAAAAAGTAAAAAGGCAAGCAAACTGCAAAGACTTGCATAGGAATTTCATGACACAGAATGATTAGGCAATAAACTTACAGACAAAATTCAGTGTAAATAAATGTAAAGTAACACACATGAAAAAGTAATCTTAACTATACATATTCAGTGACTAAGTTAGCTATTAGCTTCCAGGAAAGCTATCTCAGAGTTATAATAGATAGTACCATGAAAACATCAGCTTGGTACTCAGAAGCACTTAAAAATGCAAATAAAGTGTTAGGAATTATTAGAAAGGAAGAGGGGATGAAAGAGAAAACACCATTATGCCATTTTATAACTCCATAGTGAGCCTGCTGCTGCATGAAATCTGATTTCTCCAGCTTGGAAAGCAAAAAAAGATCAGAGAACGTACAAAGAATTGCAGCAAACATCATCAAAACTCTTCAGGGCACAAAGACAACAACATAGAAGAAATTCTGATATTTCAGGATTCCCATAAAGTGGAAATCTTAGGGTACAGGAGAAATTCAGTTTGGAAATGCCAGCATATGTTGATCCTGAAACACAATATGCTTCTTAGGACTCTGACAGCTGTGACTGAAATTACAGTTAAACTGCTGAAGTTTCATGGTTCAAACACTCTAAGGACAGCCCTGTTACTCAGCGTATCTCAGTCCCCAAGGGCACTAATTACTTTAGCCTCCTTCATTCGTGGCCTGCATGGCAGCTGCAGTCTTCACTACCCCGAAAGGATGTGATTCGTTCTGCTGCAGGAGCCTGAGCCTAAAAATTCCTGCTGCAGAATTGAACCAAGGGTCTGGAGAGCTCCAGCTCGTACTAGGATTTCCAGGGATCTCACACTCAGGGACCTGGACAGAAAAGACTCAAAGGAAAACAAAAGCATTCTGTTCTACAGTAAAATTTACAGTAACAATTTGATTAATGAGGCACCTTGGCCTGGTAGGAAAAGACAGAATGGGTTTTAACGGCTAGAGACTGAGACTACACAAAATCAGACCAGAAGCACTTTTCATGGTGAGATTAGATAATCTTGGGAGCAGTTCACCAATGGATATTTAATATCTTCATATCTCCATTTCCTGGAGGACATGTTCTACCACAAACAGAAATTAACGTTGCAACCTATGGTACACAGGAGGTCATACTGGACAACCACAGTCCTCTCTTCTGCTTTTATAATCTGTGAAGCTGCAAACCTAAGTCACAGAAAGCATCTCATACTTTTTAAACTAGTTCATAGAAAAAATATTCTCCTGTAGAAGACAGCAATTCTTGATTAACTTACCGCGTCCCATTTCTTTCTTTCACACATCCCTGTACCATACTGACAAGTTCTCATGCCTTTCCAGAACAATGCCAGTCCAGATCTTCTCACCACTCTTGTTACTAAAAAGCAAGCAAAACAACAGTAAGAACTGTTATTGACAAGCAGTGGTAATAGCATGTGACTTACTGGACGGAGATGTATCAGCTTAAAAAATTTTAGGCAAAATTTAATTCAGGATCAGCAGACAGCTGCTCTTTCTCAGTTACACTTAGAGTTCTAATGAATCTCAGATTGGAACAGGAAATTTAACTGGAACCATCAAGTTTGTCACGTTCTGATCAAAGCCATTATGTATCTCATGGTTTCTGACCAAAATCCCAAACAAACTTGGCTTCCTCAAGTTTCTTAAACTCCTTCTTTTACTTCTACCCTATTTTAATGAACTGAAATGAATCAGACTCAAATTTCACAGAGTCAATGAAATTTTCACACAGTTTCAATACAAACAGTGGCCAAAATTGAAGCCCAGACAAACGCAACACCTCTTCAGACTGATCCCCACCCCACAATATGGTGTAGCACTAGTCTGAAAACCTAATATTTCTAGTTGGTAAATAACTTGCTGCAGTTGAAACCCCAGCCCATTTGAAGGCAATGGGAATGCTGCCATGGGCTCATTTTAGACCAGAATTTCAGCTTTTCACTGAAAGTTTTATATTTGTTACACGAAAAAGAAAAAGCATTTTTCATTATTTACATTTATTTAATCCCTATGCACCTGTTTAAAAACATCCTGTTAAACATTTTATAAATGCAAACTCAAAGGAACAACTTTACGTGGGTAGAGTAAACCATCCTTTTATATATAATTTGTAGGCACATTACTCTAAGGTTCAGAACCCATCAATTAGTAATTATTTCAACATGTTACAGTCATTGGCGGAACAGAGAAGCCCCAAAAGCAAGGTGGTGCTTCCTCTCACTTCATTTGATTCAGTCAGGGGATTTCCATTGAATTTGGTGTCAGACACTGGTCATTCAATTACAGGTATATATAATGTATTTGAGAACAATACGTACAGGCACAGAGAACATGAATAACGTGCCCCTTACTCCTGGGAATGACAGCTCTTCTCTCAAGTGAGCCAGACGCATGAAATAGACCTACTCAGTTCCCTTATTATCTCTTGATTTACGGAAATAATCTAAAGTTTCATGGATTAATGATTATAGATCCATCAATGACAAACTGTGATTAGCTACCTCATTAACATTAATGCACCACCTCTCCGGAATGCTGTAGCAAGAAGCAGGCAAAACCCAATTTTTACTGAAGGACTTTTTGCTCTCTTTATTGTTTTGGTGAAAGTAATGACTGATTTTTTTTTTTGTTGCTGTTGATGGGCAAAATTTTACTGAGTCCTCAGATATGCTAGCCATTTGCATGAGCATAAATTCAGACAAGTAGATATTCTTTTCTATTTCTTGAAAGAAAAGATAAGGAGAATTGTAGAAGAGGCTAGAGAAACATGCCAGGATTATAAGAGAGATATCATTACTTGAGATATGTCACATATGTATCCAAAAGTGTTATAACCATGATGAGTAATTTAAAGATGCATCATCAACGATGATTTCCAAAGCAATTGATGTAGATGGGTGTAGATGCGTGGCCACGGGAGTTGACAGATTTCACTGAACCCATGACATGTGCCTTGCCTATCTGCAATTGCTGTATTTGAGTGAACTTTTTGCTGTGCCAGCAGAAATCCAGGCAGATAATTACAACATCTTTGAGAAAACTCATCCGAGGAACAAATAAGCTTGCTTTAAAAAAAAAAATTCTTTATATTGCCCTGACTCGTAAATCTATGGTGCACTTAATTAAATTCAATAGGCAATTTTAGGGAGAGATAAACAAATTAAAGAACCTCTACTAAATGACAGAGAAAATTCCAAATAAACATAATCCATTTTGCTTTTTAATTCCAATGTTGCTTGTCCTTGTCAGGTCTGATACCTGCTTTGTTCATCCTTTTACTTCTTTAAAACAGTTCTCATGTAATTATACTAAGGAAATGTACTACAAAATACATGATATTATTTTAAATTAGGTAACCCACCCCATCCTCCATGGACACATTGAAGAAGGCTGGAAAAGTCAATCAATTTTTTATTATACCAAGGAGCTTTTCTTTAATGATTTTTCTCCTCCTAACTGTTCTGGAGAACCGCAATTAGCATGCTGCTTGTTGAGATCCAGCAACAATGGCATGTATAAAGCTGTAAATATGTCACGTATGTGTTAGATTTATTATGGTATCTTCTAGTCTGACAGATACATACATTGTCTTCTTTCTTGTAAAGGGGAGAACTGCTGTACGAAATGAATAATTTGCAAGCAGCAGTCCACAGCTATGTATAAGAGCCTGAATCTATCCAGATTCTCATGCTGTTCCCACTACCCTGAAATCCCTGTTTCCTACGCTCAGCCTCTCTCTCACCACCTCTAGAGAAGACCATTTCTTGCTGTTGCTGTTGTGTCTCACCATACGTGTGTTCATCCTTTTCCAGAATCCTGTTTAAAGTATAATCAGGGAATAGAAAACAGTTAAGGTACGGGTTCTGAATTCTCTCAGGAGAGATCTTTTCCATCCAGGTGTCATGGAAAGTTTTCTCTGTGCAGACTGAACCATCCCTCAAGTCTCTCAAGCCTGAGAAACAGCAGACGCTTCCTACCTCCTCTTTTCTCATGCCCACGTTCTTCTTCACAAATTGTTCTCCCAAGCACCAAAAAGCCAAGCTTTCTGTCGCTCCTGTCCCTATTCCACTGCTGAGCACCACGCAGACCAAGCATGGTCTGTAGGCAGGCGGGGGGATTTCTGTCATCGGCAGCCAGGAAGAGTTACCTGGGGCCATGCCAGTTTACTGCAGCTGCTGGGGGAAGGCCGGAGGTGGGCAGAGAAAGCTAGCAACAAACGACAGAAAACATTCATCTTCAACAACTGAAAAAGTAAAGGCAAAAAAAATCTAGAGAAGCTGGCAGGTGGTAAATCATGAAATGTTTCATATGGATTTTTTTTAAAAAGATATAGGAAACCACCATGTGGTGCTCCCACGCGCAGTTTTATAATAGATGTGTGTCTATCGATGAAACAGGGAGCAAGGGAGATGTGCGCAGTGCAGAAATGTTATACGAATGTTTTTCAGCTCCTTGTCATTGGGCTTCTTTCACTCCACCCACTAAGCCTGGAATAGCACCCCAGCTTCTCTAAGTCTAGCATCTTCTCCCTCCTTTTGTCAGCTCAGTCAACCTCTTGCTTCATTTCTCAGCTCTTTGCTCCTCTCCTCCTCCCCTGGGCCGCTGCCTCCTCTATAGACCTGTGGTCGTTTAAGACCCAATTAAACCCTGCAGCAAGTAATTATTTCATACCACCTTTCACCCTTTTGTCATTATCTTCCTAGTTTATCTAAATTCCACACAGATTAAGACTACTTTCTTGATGCCTCTGACATGACATATCTGAAAAGAGAAACATTATGAATGTTTATGAATAATAATTGTGCTGAATAAGGGCAGAACCTGCAATGTTTAAGAAGAAAGTCTATTTCTTCTTCAGACTGGGCATTTTCCAAGGCATATAAAACTCTTAAAAGTGGGGCTACAATTTCCATTGCTTGACTCTGGATTTTGAACTTATTACATCATTTCAGAGTATCCAAATGTAAAAACGCAGCCTCCTGACATGCATTATGAACAGGAAATTTGTATGGCTATGGAAAGGCTGGGCCTTTTTTTCTTATGAGATCAAAAGAGAAAGTAATTTGGGGAGGGAAACAGTTATCCAGCCTTAAACATACGAGAAATTTTGGTGACATTTTGAGCATATTAAGTTCTTGAGCCTGACCCCAGAGCCAGACAGGCAGTTCCAAGCAAATTCCACATATTATTTTTATTCTTTCTCCCTTTTCTATAAACATGGAATTAAAATACAAGGAAAAAGTAATATAAGTATTGCTTTGTATATTAAGAATATATTAAGGATTATCTATTTAGGATATAATGTTAAGGATAAACAAAGAAATAATGGCCACAGAAAGAAAAAATACTAGCCCTTTGGGTGGTGTTGGCTCAGCTAAGTTGCCAGACGTACCATGTATATCTTGGGTGATACCTTGAATGTGATTCTTTCTGCATCACAAAGAGCAGAGACAGATCCTGGAGTGTTAATATGAAACTAGGCTGTGTCATTCTGTAGACAAGACGTTGCACTGTCAACCAACTGGAGCTTTTGCATAATCAGCTGAGCTATTGAAATTGCTCCTAGCCAAGATGCTGTGGTCATTTTTAAGATACCTCATGGTGAACAGGCATTTCACATGCTTAGATGTCAGCACAGCTGTTTTTTCATCTAATGGGACCTCAGACTCTACTATTAGAAGGATTCTGGTGACTGTGAGATGCAAGGCTCAAATGTCAGACATATAATATTTATTAGAGGCAGCAGAAGAAAAGATTGCAGCCACTCTATGTAAAATGACTTCTGAACTGAATGAAAAGCACCACAGTTCCCAGTGGCAGAAGAGTCAGCAGTTACATAATGTGAAATTATTAATAAAATCCTTAAAAATATAAAGAAGTTTTCCATTTCTCCAGTGAGTGAAAATCCAAAGACAAGGAACAACTGCAGGATGTTGTCTGAGGTTCCAGACAAAAAAAAAAAGCAGTACAGCAAAACATCTGTAAGAGCGTGCACTGAGATGCTTCCTAGTGCTTCCTGCATCCCAAACCAGGAATATCAGAGCTACAGCCTGTTTCATTGCACTCTGCATTAAAGGAAAACTGTAAGGTAGGGGAATCACAATTGTAAGTAAAAGTTAAATGGCAATACAGAGTACTTAAGTTTCCTAAACAACCTACTTAACCCTCGTGAGAGGCCTATTGCAACAACAGAACTGGATGATGGCTGTGCAGAATGACCCAATACTACACAGCTGTTACAAGTTCTTTAGGAGCACTTTGAAATCTTGGATATGCTTCTGAGAAAGTGTATTTTGATTGTTCCTAAAGAAGGTAAATCAGTGTCTGAATCAACGTTCAGAGAAATTTTGCAAGTTATTTTATCACAGGGTATCCAGACCAGTAAACTGGATCCATTCTTCTATTGTTTCCCATCCAGAGTCAAAATCTACATTTGGGGTAGTGGTGTCTGATTCAGACATTCATAAGTCCAAACTTCACCCTGAAATATCAGATGGTTAAGATCTGAAATTCCAGCTTGATCCACCCCTTAGCTACCGATCCCTATTGTTTGGTGGAAAAATACTTTGAATCCTGCAGCTCTCTGCCTTCTGTTCCTTAGAATAATTTCTTCCATATGATATTTGCTGCATGTGTGAAAAACGAATTTATCACCCAAATGTATATTTCCAATGGTCTCAAAGAACAGTGATTCAAACAGTGATTCAAATTTTCAGCAGCAGTAATACTACAGTTTGGAAAAAAAAACCCCTCTAGAATTCTGCTTAAAGAATAAATATGTGGAATAACAACTACATGCAAACAATCCTTCCCATGTGAAGCATACAGAAAACTATTATTGATGGAGAAAAATCTGCAGTGCTTTTAGACAGCTTAATTTATGAAGCTTGCCAAAATAATTAAAAGAAATCCTACAAACTTTTCAACCTAAGTGGAATCTTTTCATTTAATGACTTAAAGAAATGAGAAAAGTCTTGATGAATGTGAATTTTATGTCCCTGAGCATGATAACTTATCAAGAATCTTGCCCACACACAGTCTCTCACATGCACCGGTACTGTCTAGTCGTTGCTCAAAGCAAGGACCCTCTTCTTGTGTGTGCTATCAAATTCTAAGTATCACATTGCCATCACTATGGTAACTGGTGGACCACCAAAATTTCAGAGAGCAAACAAACTGCATACTCCTACTTGCCTGATTATGCACTGAGGAAGATCATTTTTTCTTCCTACATTATGATGGTATTGTAAGAAAGATGATGTGAAACACGGCCAATGCCATGTCCAAATGCTAAATAAATTCAAGACAACAACTGAGATCAGTCATCCCTTGTAGCAAGCGTTGCAGTAGTTGACAGAGGAGGCTGGATAACATCTAGACACGCTGGAGCTGGAGCTGGGAGACTAATAGCTGCTAAGAGTATTTTTAGCTGCATTTGGGGACTTGAATCAAGAGTCCAGAACAACCAGGAGACAACCCTGACTGATGAGGCTATAGCACAGGTTACTCACTGGAGCTGTGCCATTCGCATACATTCTTCACTTGGCCCCCACAGTTGCAGGCAGCATCTTTCAAGAGGCAGCACAACACATGTCAGAACTGCAGCTGGCAGCAGAGGAGGAAACATAAGGTGAAGTTACCACATGTGTACTGCAGCAAAAGGCTTTTCCTCTAAAGACTCAACATTTATACAAAATATAAAAGATAATGTAATGCTCAGAAATGCTCTCAAGGCAGCTGCCACTCGTGGGTCCTTGCTGTCTCTCTCTGGAGAGGGATCAGACGTTTCAATCAGTTCACTCCTGAGGATTTAGTAACCCATCAGGGTTCACCATATCGATGAGCATGTATGCATTTTGCTTGCTGTCCACAGCTAAAAGGAGATATTCGCAGGGTAACCTACCCTGCCAAGATACAGCTGTATCCCAGCCTGAAGACCAGCAATGACGCCTGAGTGTAGCAAATAGAGTAAAGCTCTTATCTACAGCTGTAAATCCACTTATATTCTCACTTCCACATGACTTATGTTAGTTTCAGTGGGTGGCAATTCTGCTTCTCTGACAGTATTTTATAATAAGAGATCTATCTAAAATAAAGAGAGAAATACATCCTGATTCCAACAGTGCACTCAGGATGGAAACAGACTTCCAGCTGAAGACACTCTTGTAGATGTATTTTATTGGTTTGATAGAGCATCAGCAGTAAAAAAAGAATATGTGGAATTTATCAATTAACTGACATCAGCGTAAGACAAATCTTCAGCACCTCCTGACAGTCTGCAGCAGCTGCCTGCACCTGCAGTGCTGCTGGATGCACTTTGCTAGCTATGCATGAGGTCTTTCCAAGCTATTTTCTTTTTTTGTGAATGTAAATATTTTTATTGTCAATTCTTACGTGCAAAGGTTTCTAAATGAGCAAGAGAAAAAAAAACATGCCAAGATGTACTTGCATTATATTTCTATTTTTATGGCTTTTCCTTGTAATGCCAAGGTACCATGCAGTTATTTGGTTTGACCCAATTAAGCAATACACGGAAACCTACTTCACTAAATTTCACTGATGCCAGCCACTGCTGCAAATGACAAACACAAGGACTTATTGGGTTATTGCTGCACATTGAAATGTAATCAAAGGCTGAAATGTAAAAATAAACAATGAAAAATGCAGCTGTCCTCCAAAAAGAAGCTACTACTGGTGAAGATTTACACTACGCTCCTCTAAATACAAGCACAATATAGATACTGGAGAAACTGTGAAACATAATGAGCTGAGTTACGTAGGAAAGATCAGTCATACAATACGGATGCAGTACTAATTTACTATTTACAAACCTTGGAAAAGTTATCTTAAAATAAAGACAGTCTAATGGAAATTGGCAGAAATAATGAAACATATAATACCAAAACTTAAACACAACATGCTTACACCCAAAGTCTGAGCATCAGCATCAATGAATGATCATCAAAGGCATCAATGAGAAAACTTTGCTGTTTTGTAGTTTGGAACTCATTCTTGAAAAGCCACTCTTCCTTTCTCAGCTCCTTTCCACCATTTCTTACTAGTAGACTGGCAAACGGAAAAGACATTGATGTCACTTAAATATCTTACTGCCTAATTCACAGGTGCCATAAGCCTTGTGCCCAATGAACAAGTGCACATGCATTTACCTGCAGTTGTAAAACTGAAGCCTCCATACAGTAAACTGCTTACTTTCACCAAAATTATACATTATCTGAGTGTCCTGTCTTGTGCCAGCCCATGGAAAACTCCTCACTCCTCTTTAATTTTAGTTCTGTCCCTTTGCTCTAAGCTCCAAGGACTGTGCCAGGAGTGAATATGCTTGGTGACTTGAGACACTGTCTTCATCGCCACAGAGCATGCTGAACAGCACTAAAAAAAAAAGGAAATTCAGCTTGAAATAAAACAAAAGCAAGACAGCCAGTTCAAATAGCAGCAACATATACTTTAGCCTTAGCTATGCTTGTGCTGAAGACCAGCACAAATATCTCCTCTTAATTGCAACAGAAAACTTCCTGCTATGAGAGCAGGGGGGTGACATGGGGAGGATGGGACGTTGAACTGGAGCATTGCCCCTTGTACCTCATCTCTCTTCTTGGACAGTGTAAAGAATACAGTCAAAAGATGAGGTATGCCACAAAGAACTGCACCTATCAACACAGCAGCTCTAGTTGTGGATGAACTTTCATGTTTAAACATAAATTCACAGTCAGTCACCCACAGCAGTAAAAAAAGTTATTCCCGAAAGAATGAGATGGATACACCACACCACTGCAGCAGAAACATGTTATTAAGAAGTGGAGTTTGCTATTCCTTCCCTTTAAAACACTTAATAGTAAACAACTGTTAAAGTAAAACTTGGGCTCCTATCTTCTGCTTCACTTGAAATTCTTTGTGGGAGGCATGAATCACACAAGATATGACAATCACCATATCTGGAGGAGTAGCTCTTGCCTTTCTGACTCTCAGCACAGAAAGTAACGGCAAGAATATTGGCAACGGCTACAAGTACTCTTTTGGGACTGTGACTATCTAAACTTGAAATGGGATTAGTTCCTGCCTGTTCTCTCCTTTGTGTATGTGTGGATTCATCACTTCTGAGACCATTCCCACTGTCCAGCTGCTCCTGTTAATGACGACAGAATGGAAGTCAATCAAGACGAATGTCTCGAACCTCCTCACAAATTGGTGGGGCTCTCCCAGGGGATACAGCAGCGTTATTTTTACAAAGCACCAGGATGTGCACAGTGCTTTCCTTTCCCCAAAGAGCTGCGTCATATAGGACTGCAGACACAGAGCACGCTCAGCCAGCTTAGGACTGCTGAGTATGCTGCTTTGCTAATTGTGATTCAATGAAGACGACACAGATGCTATCTGCTGGTCAACAGCAATGCTTGGCCAACACTCACAAGCATATACTGTGCATCAACCCAACAGCTCACCTTTCTTTCCAGAGAGTCCTTGGGCACTCATGCCAGCTGCTGTTTCTTTCACTAGTCCTGTTTTTTGCTGCTTTTCAAAGCAGCTCTAGATTGTGCTGACATGGGTCACTGCTCTTGGACAGCAGCAAAAGTAATCAAAAGCCCTAGAGAAGGCTCGCCGCCCAGAGCAGCCACGCTTCTGGGGTCCCAAGGAAGGATCCTGCCAGGATGTGGTCAGGTTGTGTGGACCATGCGAATGTGCAGCCTCTCAGAGGGATAGGAGGGGAGGCGTTCTCGTAAAATGATGCATTGCCGGACACACAGCAGAAAGTTCTGGCTAGTTTGGAGGTTTTTTAAGTATTAATGTCTGGGGAATTTTATTTTGGGCCAAGTGTGGTCCTACTATGTTTTTATAGCTTTTCCTTGTAATGACAAATTACCATGCATTTATTTGGCTTGGCTTAATTAAGAAATACATGAAAGTCTACTGGGCTCACTCTAATTTTGAGCTAGTGAGGAATTGCAGAGAGAGATTCCTGCACCTCTGAAAACATTTAAATCTTATATTGGATGTTGTCACCAAAACAAAATTAGAATCTCTGAAAAGTATTATCTGGTTTTCCATCTTTATTCCTCTTTGTACTGGCATTCACAGTAGTAAATGCACAAGGATATTATCCCCCTGTCTTCAGCTGATAATGAACAATCCACTAGACAGATATATAGCTGTCACTTTGCTGCTAGGATCCACGGCATATATTGAAAGGACATTACAGGGTTTCAGAATTCTGAGTTTGATATATGTAAATGTTTTTAAAGTTTTACTGACAATGGAAATTCATTCTGTGAGCTATACATCACCAGGCTGGTGTCAGAGAACATGATATTAACTTCCAGTCATTTTGGCAAGCTCTTCTCCTAGCGATGTAGCAAAGGACTTGGTAAGCATCAAACGGCTTCTAATTTAATTTAATTTATAACAAGTCTTTTGACACAACAGCAAACTGAACACATACCAGTTAAAAAACAGTGTATGGAAATTCATTTCCCAGTTACTTTAGTGACATACAGGCATACTAAAGAACAGGTCTCCTCGTTCTGCACTGGAATAGATGTATCAATAAATTTCAGTAGAAATAATTTTGGGGCAGAAATTCAAAATCACAGATCCATGATCTACTCTAAGATTTGCTACAAATGTGAGGCCTCCCTTATTAACTTTATATCACAGCATATCTTGTATCTCGGTACTCTTCTCTACTGTAACCTTGCCAGCTGTGCAAATCTGAATGACAGTTATATCAAAATTCACCAATTTCATCATCAAAAATAAAAGTCAGTAATTTCAGTCCATCTTTGCATTGTTCAAAATCACACTGACCAATTACACGGCCGTGCTCTGTCTACTGCTGATTATGACTTTGTGCCTCCATTATGCAAAGTGGATCATGCAATAGTCATCACTCGCAGACTTTCCTGCTCCCCAAAGCTCTCCTGAAGAGTTTTAGGCAATTACCCTCCTATCATGCTTGCATTGTCTGACAGTAAAGAACAACTTTAACCAGGAAAAAATGATAAAAATGTCATTGCCTGGACCAGACTCATGACTTTTGATAAGTCCTCATGAAGACCGAATCACTGTAAACCAGAAGCGTAGCTGCTCTTTGCAGCTCCCACAGTGCTGCAGGACAACAGCACACACACCGAACTCCACAGCTCAGGGTGGAGCAGCAAGAATGAGAAACTCTCCACTCCTCGGGTACCATCAGCCTCGAAGAAGGCTTTAGAGACTGAGATGCACAATGAAAACAGCTCACTTTTACATCAAGGCACTTACAAAATCCTACCATCAAAATGAAAGAAGCTTTACTAGAACAGGGATGTGTTATGTGTATTTTAAAATCACTGTTCAGGAAACCAAGCCCAATGCAAAATGGAGTCTGAGTTTCAGAGAAATCTTTAACAAAAATTCAGTAAATTTGAGCTAGGACCTAAACCTATTAGTGTTCTAGTTTCACACACACTTAGATTTTGGGCTGTAAATGTCACACAGTTCATGCAGTCATTAGTCATCCCAATGCACAATACATACACACAGAGGCAAAATGAATGCGGCTGCTGACTTACAGCAAGGAGCTCTTACGAACACCAATCCTGAACACTAATATTGATTGAACTATCATTAATTATATGAAATAGCAGAGTAAATTGGTTTCAATATGCATAGGAACCTCTCAAACTTTCTTTCCTACAGCTAGGGTAGAACCTCTGCTGACATTTATATAAATTCAATTTTTTTTTTTTAATCTAGGTGATTTTTCTTGCCTCCGTACTCGAGGAGTCCAGATAAACTGGGTCTGAATGCTGAAATGTTTTGAGAAAAGCAATTGACATAAGCTTTCCAGCCCCAGGCTGAAGAACAAAAAGGGCTGGAGCACCAGATTAGCATCCAGAGCCTAATTCCCTGCCTGTGTCCATGAAAGCAGCTCCACTGGGCAGAGAATTTGACCCCCAGTCCTGTGACTGCTGATCTGAACTGAATCCATTCTCCTACAGTTTACTGCAGAAATGGCCTGACAGTGCCTTGCTGTTGCAGGCTCATAGCTAAAACTGAGACAAAAGACCACACCAGAAACCTTCATATCCTGGTTTATCTTCACCGCCAAAGCTGCACTGGTAGCTACTACCTCTGTGTGCTGTGTCATGTCCTCTCCCACAGTCCTTGCATGTCAGCTGCCCTTACAATACTCATTCACTTCTCCATCTGGAAAGAACATCTCCTTCTTTGTATTCTTTTGAGAAAGGCTAATAAACTTCCTGAATCATCACCATTTTTCACATGGTCTGGTCTTAATGTTCCAATACTCCAGTTTAGACAAATATCCACTTGGAGGAGTTCTTTGCTCAGCAGCAGAAAAGAAGATAACTTGACTCCCTAATGAAAACCTCGAAAATATCCCAACTACTAAAGGGTAACGAGACATGGCCCTGATGGATTGCCTAATAACCTTTATCTAGATACTAATGAATGTAATAAATTGTGGGATTTATGGGTAGCCTCTACTCAGAGACTATGTTTTAAAGCTTGGAGAACAGTAAGTTGTGACGTGACTTCCAGCTTCAGTTTCACTGGGAAAAAAAAAATGCCTATGTAATGTGTAGAGTTGAACTGACAGTCAATCAGCTGAGATACTAAAATGAAACAGTCTAGGAGAGTAAATTAGCACTGAATAAAGTTTGAGTATTATTGGGGGAAAAAAAACCACCTGTATTTAAAAGTTCAGGCACACTTTGGAGGTCACAAGGGCCAGCCTGAAGAGTAATCTTATTTTATTGTTATAGTTATTTATTTCAATATTTGATAATTAATTGGTATCTTAAAATCAAGAAAATATTTGTAGCATGTCAGAACTGATTGTAATATTTGCCAAAAAACACAAAGCAACTTGGGATACTAAATCCCAGCTCCAGACGTTACAATTTCTTCAATCCAGATTTACAAAGGCATTTACATATCTAACTGTCATGAAAATTGATGTTCTGACTATGAGACTTGCTATCTGAAGTGCCTTCGATATCACTTAGACTTCCCAGATTTGGAAAGTATAACTTTTGGGCTCACTATTTTTTGTTTGCCATTTAAACTCTTACCCCTTATAATTTTGTTCTAAAAGAAGAAAAATTAATAAGAGATCTGGGATAAACCTATACAGGAGCGTCTGTTTGGATTGCCAGTTCTCACATTCGAGGGCAGAAATTGAGTCCTTACCATTTTTTTGGTGTTATTTGGCATCTCCAGGTCTATTTTTTCCCTCCAGTTCTTTAGGGTAGCAACTTGTGGCCAGTATTTAAGGGGCTTTTGCAGCTAGGGGACTCCTCCTACATACAGCCTGATCTATGCATTTCTCCAGTTCAGGTAAGGGAGTCAAATCTCAGTGTCAAATTGCAGCTGATCATCACACATGTGCCAGGAATGTACAACGTGTTCTGGCCCTTTCCCCTCCAGCTCAAGGACACTGGCCATGCCGGAGGAGCACCTGGCAGCTCCCTCAGGCAATGGGCTCTGCTCCAGTCTCATTAAGAAAGCCAGTGGGTAGGGACGAATCCAGCAGGACAAAACTGGGTTTGAAATGCTTTGAGACAGACTGATGGTAGCAGAGCATCTTATGGTGAGACAGAGCAGAGCCCATAGCTCTTGATACAATATGCTAAGAGCAAGCATTACCCTACGATTGCTGTGAATAGATTCTTTGTATTTGGGGAACAATTTTAACATCAGTTACTTCCAAAAGAAACCAGATAACACCTTCAGGATGTTCACTGCAAAAACAAATTTTCCCTACTCTTTACAAACCTGAGGCAAGTCCTAAGAGCTCCCAGAAAACTGAAACATCTCACAGGAAGGCGAGAACAGTAACATCAATAAAGCCCATTTACAGCAGCACTTATGAATCATCAGTGCCTCACACTCATTTTGGTAGTGTAAATATTAACAACCTTTTACTCCTTTTTTTTTATGCTAGCATTGCTTGCCACTCAAAATCAATGTCAGTACAAATGAACAATGTACAAGTTTCCAATTCTGTCTCCATTTTAAGATTCCAGTGTTGGTTTTCCAACTTTCAGAAAGATTCAGCATAAATCAGTAGTATCTCTGTGGCAATATCAATGCCCATGATTATAAATATTCATAGAAAGACCAAGAGAAAGAGCTTTACTTTTTCAAAGACAATTGATTCCCTTGTAGAACTTACTAATCTGTACTATAGGCCATCTTGTTTTTATTCTTCGAGAGAGAACATCACTCTTACCAGCTGATGGTCACTGCATGCCTGCCCATTCCCTGTGCTGGGAACAAGAGTGTTTCAGATGCTTGGTGTGGTATTAACAAACAACGTCTGCTCAAGAGTGCAGAGAAAGCCGCAATCGCTCTGTAGCGATGATTTATGAGCGAAGTGCAGTCATGCAGTCTCCCCAGAAAGCATCTCTCAATACGCAGCACTTGGCCTTTTAGAAACACCTCTGCTTGCACACTGTTGGTCCCTCAAGGACTTAACCTACAGCCAAACCTGGGTTCGAAGGCTGCCAGCGCAACATTCCAGTATCTGCTGCGTTACAATAACAGATGCACCTCCAAGATGGGTCTCACAGGTGTAGCTGGGACTGGCGACACGTGAGCAACCCCAAAGCCAGCTATCAGCAAAGTTACAGAGGAGACCTTGCTTTGGAAGGCAAAGCTCATTTATCACTTCTTTCAGGAAGTTGTTCTCAGAGGTCCAATTTTTTCCAATTTCCTTTCTCTTTTTAAACCTTGAATAGCAAATAATCTTTGTAAGCCCTGTGAAGTATGAAAATATTTCCAAGAAGGAATGTCAGATACTGGTCTGAGTGAAGAACATTATCAATAATATTTTTAAAAATCTCACATTAACAGCTATCTCCAGAGTTAGAAATCTCAGGGTTTTGACAGGTTTATTTTCTGGAGACACACATAAATACAAATTAAATTAATACTAAAATCATACAATTTTTAAGAGGTAAAAATAGAGCTAAGGTGCGATTAATTTTTAAGAGACATATACTTTCCTCATTTCCAAATTGCAAAATGATCTTATTTATATTTTTTTTCCACTATGCAGAGGAGGGAGGAATAAGAAACAAATTTTGCATTTTATGGCATCTAAATGGATGCTCCTCCTTCTAAACACAGAACATAAACATAAACACACCGTGACTTCAATTCTATTATAGCTCTGGCAAACAACAGAGCTTTGAAATAGTGACACTAACTACCAGAATGTGCTCAAACTAAATCACCAGCATAAATACTATCTTCTTCATCTTCAACACCCTGTTTGTTAATCTTGCCCGCTATACCCAAACTATATTCCACAACATCACTTTCCAAGCTGAGGAGTTTGCCTTTTGTTACTTTCTATAAATTCACTGACCAGGAAATTAAAATCATAATAGAAAACATGGAAAAGCATCATATTAACTAATTTAGCGTCCAATCAACTTTTAGTAAAGGGCACAGTACATTTATTTTTATGTTGTTGCTAAATATCAGACAAAGAGAACCGCTAAAATTCTCCGTATTTCCATTAACTAATGCTCTCTGTGAATGAAAGGAGTTAAAAGAAGCTACCCTGGTTTATATATTAAACTGAGGTTCAGCCTTCCTGCCTCATCATATCTAAAATGATTGATTTAACCTTAACAGCAACCATTAAGTAGTAGGAAAGCATTACTGCAACAAGGGAGATACACGTGGGTGCCACTAGTTCAGCGACAGTATGTGCCCTGTATAAATAATAGGCTCAGAGCTAGATTCATCAAAGGGAGAATAGGAAGATGTCTTGAAAGGGAGAGAGGGAAAATGAATTCGATGAATCATGTAAGTGGCAGCCTACATCTTGAGGGAACAGTTCTACATACTGTAATTATGAATGTCTTACATGCAGAGTTTCATCAGGAAACGCTGAAGAGGAGAAAAGAGCTTAGAAACAGCACGTTGGTGGGTACTCTGCCTGGGTGGTTCCAGTTCAGGGCCCATGAACGCTTCTGAACCAGGCTGGGACAGGCCCCAGCAGGACCAAGAGTGCAAGTGTCTCTTCTACAAGGCACCATATCTGGGAGAAGGAAGGAAATACAGGACTGCAGATGCTCTTTATAAGGGTCATTATCTTGCCACAAAGCTCCTGTTGATCACAGGTCAAAACTGCAGCAGCCTTCCCTCAGCCAGGCCAGTCCTTTGTGTAATTGGGGAACTCTTTTGCAGCTTCTTTCCAACTCAAGTGCAAAGGACATTTGCATTTAAAGAATAAAATCCACTGAAATAATCTAGACAACCTATGTCACACAATATTTGTGGAAAACATGGTATTAGATCAGTTAATACTGAAGCTGGCTGGACACACGTTCATCTCTTTTTTTCTCTTTATTTCTTCCGAGGACAGCAGGGCAAGGAGAAGGCAAACCATCTGCCATCCATCCCACAGGACTGGTTCCTTCATCACCCAGAGCAGCTACCAAATCCCACCATCTCCCTTCTCTTTTTCAGCAGGCCCAGGCCTCCTTCTAGAGAAAACCCATGTGCGCAGCAGGCAGGGAGCACAACGTCTGCATTCACGGCCAGGTCCCATCTGGAGCGAGGATCTAAAATTCACTCACAGGTCCCCCCAGTTTAGAAGCACCCTGTGGCTACACATATCGAGCTCAAGAGCCACTGAAAGAGACAGATGCAATGCTATCATACCACTGATTGTGTCGTATGAACGGCAAACTGCACAGAGCGAATCCCCACAGCTTTCGTAGCTGATAATTTATAAGCAACTCACAGACTGAGCTGTAATTACATACAGCATTCACTGAATAATTTCAAACTAATGAATGTGTTCGGGAGTGCCCTTTCACAGATCTTTCATACACAAAAAGGGCTTCAGAAGCACCACAGGAATTTTTGGGAAATAGGCTTTCCCTGTGATTGGGGTTTATAAGTTTAAATTCTCATTGATGTTTTGCTAAATCTAGAGAAGGAAATTTTCTCAGCCAGATTTAGATCATGCACCAGGCTGGATTATCAGAGGGTCTAAACGAAGCTCACGCTATTGAAATCAATAGAAGAACACCATGTTACACACATTTAGCAGTAGTGTGGCAATCCTCTTTAGGCAGAGTCACAGCTTTAGGAGAAAAAGGGTTTACAATAACCTCCCTTCACAAAACCCTGCCCAAACAGCAGCAACTATTTTGGGAAACTACATTCCATTTTGCCCTAACACTTTCAAACACTGTAGCTGAAAATGAGTTAGGACATAACTGATTACCAATGAAGTCTAAACAGTATTGTAGGAACAGCCTTTAGCCTTGCTGCCATCTTAGGTTTTTACTGGGGTAGAAAATTAAAGTCATGAGATATATCACAACATTTTGTCACTACCGAGCTATTTCATCCTGCTACTTGGCTGGGAGGCTATGCCCCATGTTGTTAGATAAGCACTTGGTCAAAGAAATTCAATAGTGTGTAGTTTCTGGAATTGATTATGGTGAAGTGTTAGACAGGGAACTAAATAAGAAAACCTAAAGAAGCTGCAGCTGGTGTCAAGACAGGAAATGGAAGCCCCTTCACCCTTATACTTCCTTCTTTCCGGCTACCCATGAGAAAGTAAAAAAAAATCCGAGGTCTTAAAAGAGCTCTGAAGCACTTTCAAAGCTCTTCCAGGTGTTTTCAGAGGCCACTTCTTCAGATTGTGAAGCAGAGTTAGGCAGGATTAGAAAGGATCTCCTCAGTAATTAATTTTCTGACTGCGAAGGAACAATAAAAGTGCATGCAAATTCACAGATCATAAGATACCAGCAAGTACTTTTTAAAGAATCACAAGACAGGAAATGAGATAACTTTCATTTTTAATCTGATTTCTTCATATCCATCTCAGAAAATTCCCATGCAATAAAATTTAAGGCTGTGCCCAGTTTTTAATTGCTGATAGTTCGTGCTAGCCTACACTGTACACTTGAAAGTTTGACAGATCAGAGATTTTTCCACAGGTAAAGCAGTGGCTGCTGGAACCACAAGTGCAGCAGGTTTAATCTTAAATCATACATTTTTCTCTTTAATTTAACCATCCTCTTTCAGTGCAAAATAAAAGAACTTTACAATATAGCTGACCTAGTTTTTATTAAACTTCAGTGGTATTGCCTATCCAGCCTGTGACGAGCTGACATTGATTCGAACTAAAAACATGTAGATTTATAATATCTAGATATAAAAGTGATTGTTTATTGTCACTGCCACACAGATGTCAATGGACTGCCAGAGGGAGAATACACTGTTTTAACTTTGTCACCTAAAACTGATTTAGCCAATACTTCTAAAGGAAGCATTTTGCCCTTCTTCACTTTCAATATACTCTATACATAAGAATACATTGCCCCAGGTTTCACAGGAATTGCTATCCCAGAGGTATACAAAGGGCTGACACACAATTCCTGATTCAAACTGGAGGATATTGCTAGATCTGGCCTAAGTTTACTTTGCAAGGAGATCCATGAGAACCGCAGTACAAATCAGTGACAGGAAAAGTACATGGCAAAAGCAATCCCATGAAAGAAAAGTCCCAGGAAACAGTGAGCATTTTCACTTTCTTTCCTCAATTTTTCTTTCAAGCTGTTAACCCATCCCAGAGTAGAAGATGATATTCAAGCCCTTCAAAAAAATCCACTAAGTATAGAAGATGACAACACCGTTCCAACGGATCTGTAATTTCTGCCTAGGAGAGGTAACGCAGGGGCAGCAGCACACCAGACTGACCTGATGCTGCAGATGGGGTGGCTGTTGCCTCCTTCTGCCACATGACACAGAGCAGGCACCTATCTAGGAAAGCTAACAAGGTGAGGGAGGAAGGTCACAATCCACACACTTCCCTCAGAAATCTGCTCCTGAGGCTCAACAGAACTGTTTCCAAGGCCTGATGAGAATGAAATGTTAGAGAGCAATTTGGAAAGATCCACAAGTAACTACTGGCCTGGGGGCTGGAGAGCCAAGTTCTTTGAGAATGGGGTATCTTTGGGCCCAACCAGTAAGTACACAGAGACTCCTGCCAGTCTGTAACCTTTCAATATCACAGAAACAACTAAGAGGAAACAAGCAATCATCTTTTCTACTGAAAGCTTTCTACTGCAAGCTGCAATTTTGATATGAGAAAAATATACATTTTTGGAAGCCAGGAAGAAAGCAGAGAAAACCTATTACATGGATGCCATGATGACTGTTCTCCAGTCATTTGGTAAGCACATTCCCAAGAACACTTGTCATCATCTTTTTCCTTTTTATTTTACTGATCTTACAGCATGTATTAAAAGAAACACCTGTGAAAACAAACGCAAGAGTGATTGCACATTCAGTCAGAGAAAGTTACATTTTGCCATCCTGCAAAATCAACAATGATGAAAATTTAAAGCAGGAGGTCAATGACTGACAGCCACTGCTGTTTGACTGAGAGCAGAGCAGCAATCTGTGTCAAATAGCAGAGACATGCTACACCTCTTAGCAAAGAGGTGACCATATCCTACAAATTTACCACATCATTTGGTAAGTTTGATGACTTTCTTGACTTCACATTCCTCAAAAAGACGCCCTGAATCAATCTTCACATATTTCTCTGCACAAATTTACAGATCTATGTACTCTCCATCATCTTCAAACCACCTCTTAGGGACAATTTGTTGGTGTTGATGAGGGGATGGCTTTGCAATATCCTTCAATCTTTGCATATAGATGGATGTGTGCGTAGAGTGACCAACTGGTCCTCAGGCCATGCTCCTGAGCGAGCCCTTGATATGTCAAGAATGAAGATCTGGGGACAGAAAACTTGATACCTTTGCCTTCATACAGCACACCTCATCTGAGGAACTGAAAGCACTGGATCATACTGGAAAAATCCTATTCTAGAGATGCAGAAACTAATCAGAGAAGGAAAGTAATTTGGCAAAGGTCATGTCCAATTCTATCATGTCTCCCTATATTAAATGACAGTATTTGTGCAAACTCTGAATTTAAATCCTACACTCTTCTTGGAGTAAATCATGACTACAGGCAAAACTTCATGTGTTTTAAAAGGAAGATAAATACAAAAGTTGAGCAGCATCTAAATGTTCTTTTAAGTAAAAAAAAAAGTCTATGCATATACATTATATCTGTTCTTTTATCCTTCTTTTACACCTATAAAGCAAGTCCTTTCCAAGTCTCTTTTTTGCTTTGCATTCACTGAATTTAATTGTAAGTGCTAACTGAGAAGTCTCAGAGTCTCTCAGCTCATTAGTGAAACACGCATCAAAAGAGTTAAGTAGACAACTGACACTTTATAATTTTGTACTTTTAAGCTTATTTTAATGAGAACAGATCAATTTTTTTAGTAAATTCATAAATAACTTTCCTCATAACGAACTGCCTCTCCATTAAATTTTAAGATGGATTTGAATTTGCCAGGAGAAGGATGATTTCCTTTGTAATTAACTAATGTATCAAAAGGGATCATTTATAAAATCTGTGGTCAACGTCAGTCAGAACTGTTACAGGGCAGCACAGTAGGGCATGACTAATGAGCATATGATGGAATCAAAACTGACAGACAGAAAAGTCATAAATCCTTAATTTGCATCCTGAACTTCACATTTGAAATGGGCAGTTTGTATCAAAGTTATATGATTTGTGGATGTGCTACAAGCTTGAAGTCAATGTCAAATTTGAAACACGTGGCTAGCCATTCCTCACTTCAGAAAGTGGCTGGAGGATTGAGCACTGATTCTCACAGCCTTCTTAGGTAGCCACGTGAACAGAAAGGTACCAGGACCTATTCCACTTCCATCAGCAGCTTTTCTAAAATGTTATGTTTCTCATGAGTGCCCCTGAAAATGGAAGTATTGATTACATAATATACTAAAGTGATGGGTGCTCTATAAATACCCAAGATCAATAGCATTCTTCTCCTGCTTATCCTGGACAACAACAGTCTGCATCTCCACTCTAAATATTGACTCTCCTCTGATCTTAGCTCCTCTGCCTGACCCAATTTGTTCCACATCAGCAACTTTCTTACTCAGTCCTCCATACAACTACTCTCAAAATAAGGCTGCTCAAGCATCTGTCACTTATCCTTATGAAAGTCCTAGCAACTCTTTTCAGTGTCTCCCAATCATTCTATGAATGGTTATGAACAGGTTGTGTTATCTCTTGTAAAAGGAACGTTACAGTGTTCACTCAATTCTCTTACTCTAGTTTGAGGAGCTGTTGTTCTAACCTGTGATCAGTGCTGTAGAGGAAGTCAGCCTGAAAGACCACATCGGCCTTTATGAGATTTCAAAATCACATGGGCTTAATCATGTCATAGTATGGATGGGATGACTGCGCAACCATGGAGCTACACCTATATCACCTGGCTAGACAATGTTCGGAAGAGAAAAAGGGGCTGTAAATCTCATACTCTTCTCCTCAAATATCACTGTCTTTTTGGAAGTGATGGCTATTAGGCTATGCATATATTCATTATCAAGCAGCATGGAATAATAGCAGATCTACAGAGCAAAAAGATGCTGAGGTCCTCATATCCACAATATGGTGTTTCTTCCATTTCAGACTAGTCATGATCTGGTCTCATGGACTGAAAGCCCATTTGCACTTGGAGTACTTCAGCTGCGCTCCTGGATTATGTCTTCTAGTTTCGTTTCATCCACAAGAAATCCACTTCACATGCTTTGAGACTGCTCTGTAACACTAACTAAAGTAACTACAGAGGGATCACCAGAAGACAAGTTTCAAAACATGCTCCTCATCCAAACTAAAACCACTAATGTAGGCTCACCACACATATCTGCCTGTTCCCAAAGATGCCATCAAAAGAGGAAAATGGGCCCAATCTCACCTTCATACACATCACATTACTGAACTCGGTGAACGCCAAAAGGTCCAAGAGCTGGCTTCAGTGTTAACATGCATGGGTGAACACAGTGAGCCATGCCACACGCAGGACAATTTCTTTGTCCAACCAACAGAGGCTAAGAGGCTTACCTCCTACTCTACCTACATAATGGTAGGATAAAAGGGTGACAAATATGGCCGCATGATGAAAACAGACCAAATAACTGTTATAGGCCAAATTACTCACATGAGTTAGGTACACCTGAGGAAGCTCTATTGTACTGATTTTGTTTCTAACACCACAGAAAAGGATTATAAATTTACAGAAATATTGTAAAAAAGTATCCACATCAATTGTTTATTTAGTTTTGCTTCTAATACTTCTTACCTCTTATCCAACCCGCCTACTCATTCCTGGTTTTTCAGAGTCTTGGCAGAATGCAACCTTATTATCACAGTCACTATTGCTATTAATAACAAAGTGTGACGCACCATCCAGATCTGAATAATGTCTTTCTGGCATAAAAGTTGTTTTTAGGACCACATGGTGCTAGGCCTAGCCTACATGCAGCTATAGAGGCTGGCCAGAGATGTTCGGAGCTTTACACACCATATGGAAGGAGCAAAAAGTAACCAGGAAGCACACAAAGGGGCTAGGAACACTGCCAGTATCTAGAGAAGGCATTCCCTCAAGTTTGGGGCATGCAGCAAATAAAGGAGAAAGGCTTTTCGGATCAAGGCCTTTTGTATTATATAGCAAGGGCTCATTTTGGCTCTGCTTGCCTTAGAGGTAAAATTTTGGTTATCAGCTGCCTCTTTGTGTTTAAAAAACAATCATTCAAACGTGATTTCTACACAGGGATAGCAAAGCTCGCCCAGCATGAGGGTTAAATAAGGTTTGTGATGCAAGAATTCCACTTTGTCAATGTCAAGAGGCTACCCCTTAATATTAAAGCAAGGATTTACTCCTAACAACAGCAGCTTGTGTACATGGCAACATGCCATATTTACGAAGCTCTTTTACAAATACCCTCAACGGTTCCAAGCTGGGAGCAACCTAATAGAAATGTATTCTACAATCTACATACTAAATCATCCTTCTGAAGGTCATGTTTTTCCACCTCATTGTGTTTGAGTCAGCTCCTGGTAGACGGCCATATTTCCTGAGACACAGTGCCACAGAGTGAAATAAGGGGAACGTTTTGGCCTATACTCAGAGTATTTTTGCTTTCAGGGGTTTAAATGCTTTAACAGCTGCTTGGAGTCTCACATAGAGCAAGCAATAATGAGGCTTGTAAGGAGCACTCAAAAAAAGAAAAATACAAACATATACTTGCTGCATTACTCTTCAGTAGAAGATGGGGTTTTTTACCTACCGTTTTTGGTAATGTGAGGACTAGTTCAGCGCCAAGGAACTGAGCAACATTTTTGAAAGGAAGGATGTATATCTGCCCTTTTTTATTTCATCTTTATAAGCCTGCTGAGATACAAAGAGGAAGAAAGGATTTTTAGGTCCTGTACTTAATACTCATTTCAGGACACAGTACTTAAAACATTCTATACTTCAAAATCGAATCTATGTCAACTTGCGTTTAAGATACCAGATTTTCATTTGCAATGTCTGTATTTCTCACTGTAGATCTTCATCATCTATTTACCAATGTCCATAAAAGTATGTGATACATTGTGTATGAGACCAAAATGACACACTGGTTTGTGGTTGTTTTTTTTTTCATTTCAGTCTTTTCAGTTCTAAATAAAACAATATGTTATATTAAGGTCAATTCCAAGCCTCTTGTAGTCAACAAATACTCTATTTATAACTTATATCAAATAAAACTATTTGCAAATCATGCTGAATAAACTGAATTGTTTCAGTCCAAAACCAGAAGTTTTCTATTTATTAAAGTAAAAATATTATTTGCAATGGTTTCAAAAGATAATATTTCTTATATTGTGTGTCAAAATTAAGCCTACATTTAATTCTAGTGGGTTTTTTATATTAACAATTTTTTCTGTATTTCAATCATTTTGCAAGCCAAAATATCTGTTGTTCATACATCTCAGGGTACCTCTAATCCTACCAAAGCCCAAAAGAAAGACGTCATATTTTGCATAAGAGATACTGTTTCCTCACAGAACCACAATGACACACGCATATGACTGACTGTGCGATCACTAAATCTAATACAATCTGATTTAATAGATTGAGACAGTAATTAACACCACTCTCAGCTGAACAATCTATCAAACTGCACATTAGAAAACATGCTCTCAGAATCACAGAAATGTTGGTCGGAGAGGACCTCTGGAGGTCCACTCATCCATGTCGGGAGTATCTGATACACTCACTCTCCTTAAATAATATCTGAATTAAATACTATCTGAACTCTGGTATTCAACTGCCTATTGAATACCATACTACACAACACGTAAACTGTAAACAAAACTGGGCCCTAAGTAATTGTACTAAAAGTTCTTAGGCTAAATTTAGCCAAACGCCACTTTTGTCTACAAGGCATCTAACACTCGATTTGCCAAATACTTTGCTATATGGATTTGTCTACATATTTTTTACATCCTAGCAATACTTCTAATCTTTGCAGTGCAATAGATGATTGTCATTGCATTAATTAACATACTACTACCCCTTAATCCAGCATGGGAGAGGAATATCTGAGAAATCCACCCACAAACAAAAGGAAGGACTAAGTGACCTGATAGGCTCTCTCCATCTCTAGGTCCCATGATTAAACCCTACCCCACCAGCAAACTGGTGACCTTCACTGAACAGCAGACTGCTCATCGCAGTGAGGTGAACCACAGAGCCCAGCTGTTTCTAGTTGAAATCAGAGACAACAGTGAGCACAATGAAGGTAGGTTGCTACAGAAGGCTACTAGAGAAGTAGTGAATGCAAACTTCAGGAGATGCATTTGTCTCGTTACGGAACAGCTGTTCTGAAGGTACTTTTACGTATCTGTCCATTTTCTAGTTGTAATTGAGCTATCACTACAATGTATGTAGATATGTCCATGTTAGTTTACCATACCTAGCTCAGGCAGTCATGTCAGTGAGGATGTCACTAAACAATTAATGGACATCAGTGCCAGGGTCACTGGCAGGTTTTGTGTGGTTCATACCTAAGCACAATCTTCCCTGATCCGCGGCATTTCAATGAAAGCTACCTCAGATATGGCAGCTACATGCACCCAGACACACATACCTTCAATCTACTGTGTAAACCAAACACAGCTTGGTTTCATGATCCAGTTCCTACAGATTTGTCAGACCTTTGCAGCCCAGCAGAAAGTCGTGCAGTACTCAACCACAGTACACCATTCTAGCTGACCACAAGCTGCTAGCAAGATGCAAGAACCTACTAAGCCATGTTATATGTGAGACTGGACTAGGTGAACAGTAGGGTCTCAGATGACCTTCAAATCCACAAATCCATTACTTTAACTATGTGATCAGTTAATAATAAACTCAAAATTCCAATGCTTTTTGAGCCATGCATGCCAAAGATTATTATTCCTTTGCCATCTATAATTCATTTTGTCTCTTAATTCAATAATCTGTTCTTAAAATCCAACAAGAAGTCCTACACTCATGAGCACCACAGGTAAACTACTTTTTGAGTAGACAACTACAACCTGTTATCTCTCTTAAATTTCCTACTTTTTCATTTCAAGAACTATCATAAGCATTTTAGAGAAAAATGCCTCCTAAGATCCATAAACAAATAATGACATTTTGCACTTATCTCCAAAGTAATTTTGCAATTGTATTGCTAAGCTCTTTAATTGTAATTGATTATGTCCAATTTTCCCTGAGAATTTAATCCTAGGATTCAGCTTAGTTACTCTATTCTGACTGACCTTGACTACAGAAGATGCAACACTTGTTGTTGAAATTGAACAAAATTGGTTCCCTCTTTTGAATGTTTTGAAAGATTAAGTGTGAAATTACAGATTTAATATCAGCCAGAGTAATAGCAAGGTCACGCAAGTTAAATCAGTTACATCTGAGCACTCAGGATGTAATCGGGGAGCAGATACATTAAAGGCTTTTACCGTGTTTTCTTTAATCCACAAAGCACTTGACTTTTCTGAAGAAATGGAGAACAGCACAGAAAAAGCATCATCAGCTCCATAAAGCTGTTAAGAAATTCACTAACCACAACCTGCAAAATACCCATATCATAGATTAAAAACTAGTTAAAGAAATCTATTATGCCCAAACTGCCAGTATTAATTTCTAAAAAAAAAAAAACAATTATCACTTAGCAACAGCAATAGCAAGAGCCAAAACCTGCCTTCCCAAGGCAAGCTCTAGCTTTCATGTGCAGGTAAGGAAGTTACAGCAGGGCACAGGGAAACCAGGGCATTTAAAGGATTAACGCAGAGGGAGAAATAACATTCACTGCAACACAGACGTACCCAAGCAGCCTGTAAATTAACTGGTTCCTCCAGAGAAGTAATCTGATCACGGCAGCACAGAGTTGAGTGCAGGCTGCTGTTCTGCTCTGCCTTGTCAGTCCAGAAGGACTCAGGACAGGAGGCGGATGGACAGCATGTAACGTAAGGAAGTCCTGACGCTGTTACAGATCCTTTCTTGGATTTGGTCCTCCTGCATTGTCAAGAACTTCTTTTTCCTAGTACAACTGGCACTGTATTGATCGCTGTTTCCTTGCATGTTGAGTAAATCAAGGGTAAGACAGCCTGTGAATCCCTAACCGATGCTCATACATCCTAAATCCTGTCCCTGCTAGCCTGAATTACCCAGATGTCTTTCAAGTCTCACCGACAAAACCCAGAGGTACAAAATAAAGAATACTCCAAGGTGCCACCTCTTTCATTCACATTCCCCAAACAGTAATTCCCCACCACCTGCCCCCTTGGCAGGTCTTCTGCAGACTGCTGTCATGCTTTGTTTTGGGGAACTTTTTGAGAAGGATCCTTGAGCAATGGGACTGGGGAGGCTTCCCAGTTGCCAGGACAACTAGTTTACAAGCCGCTGCTAGTCAGAGGAGTGTGTGCTGCCTTTGGAGAGGAATCTAACCCAGCTGCACCTTGCCTTTTCTTTTTCCACAAAAAGAATTAGTGTCTAGTCATACAGGGGAGTGAGGCTCCGGGTGCAGGCAGGGTCACCCCTCTCATGCAGCTCTCAGTGGGACGGCGGCTGCTCCGTGTCCACCGAGCTTTCCCTCTGCCTTCAGTAAGGCTTAGCTGAATCCCTGTGGTGTCACTCTCCAAGCTAACAAATTCAAAATCTAAACATTCAGACAATACAACACAACACAATGCAGAGATGTGCTTCGACCTCAGATAAAGCTGCTGCATTATCTGGATCGATAAAATCAATCCTAAACAGCATAACCAGTTTGTGCATATCTCAACTCTCAAGTTTATATTTTATATACTTTACGCAGATCAAAAAAAAATCCTGCTAGGTTTGTTCTCGCTTCTGATATTTTCTTCTATCTTTATCCCATCAAAACTGTAATGTACAGCTCTTTGCCTCCTAACCCTGGTGCCAAGGAACACAAGGCTGGAAAACTCCTTGCTCTAAAACCAGAAACATTTGGTAAGAAATGGTAATCCTTCTTAAAGGCAACATAAATAGAGTGCAGCTCTCTCAAACTCTTCAAGTTTCTGCAGTTATTTCAGCAAAGTCTTCCTGCATTTAATTTCCCTACAGAACATGTACTGCACAGTTCCAACAGCATACATTCTGTTATTGGCACAAATCATTACATTTTGGTAAATAAACCCTTAGATTCAGTCTCATGTCCTTCAAATGCTTCGGCTGAAGCAATTTATTCTGAAAATACGGTATAAGATATACTTTCAAAAATCACAGACCACCAATATCTGCAGATGATAAACCAGTAAATGCTTGGTTTTGCATATCACCCAGCTGATAACTTAACACAAAGTGCCGTAATTCCCAGCTGCCGGCCACTGTCACTGGCCATTGTATGGCTTTTGCCACCAGAGCTCCCAACTTGCACGCTATCTTC
Organism: Chlamydotis macqueenii; assembly: GCF_036417535.1. Taxonomy (NCBI): domain Eukaryota; kingdom Metazoa; phylum Chordata; class Aves; order Otidiformes; family Otididae; genus Chlamydotis; species Chlamydotis macqueenii. Next base: position 6,608,805 of record NC_141566.1, read on the forward strand.
ACGTATCCATCCTCGCAGCATCTGTGGCAGTGACCAATAAACTCTGGAGTCCTCAGTTTCATCAGTGCAACCTCATTGACTTAACTGAGCACCAGCAGAAGAATTCAGCACAAAATTTGGCACATGCTAAGTTCCATCTGTGCTTTCAGTGCTAGGTAAGCCTGTTAAAGGAATGCCAACAGTATCACTAAGACACAATAAATATAATAATAAGAAAAAAAAATTCTGGTACATTTAATTTGTGGACCAAAGGGAGTTTTCATAGATGAAGAGTGCATAATAATTTACAGGAAGCCAGCATTCGCTTGAGATATTTGCCTGACAAACACGCTTTTTCCTCTAACCCTGTTAAAATCCCAGCAGAAACAGGATTATGAGCAACTCTTCCATAACAAACATTGTCTATTACAATAATTAATATGCAGGAAGTGGATCAGGCTTTTTCTTTTTATTAATTGAAAAATAATAGTATGAAAAATATGTACTCTCCAGGTAGGTCAATTACTTAAAATACAAAAAAAAAATAAGTGTAATATTGAAAAGTGTTTATTATATAACATAGCACCTATGGCCTATTGTGAAATTCAAAAAAAGTTTTTTAAATTACTGTAAAAATGTGGTAATTCATGTTTACTTGCAGATGCACATATGCTTGGTTTCATGTAATATTTTATCTATCTTTTTATTAAAACCAAATACAATGTTTTTAAAAGTGATATTTTTTCATTTTTGTAACCTGGTAACACTTTCTTATTGGCATTTTCTTATGTTAGAGTTTATGAATTACTAGTAATTTCCTTCTTCATTTCTTTAATTCAACACAAGAAATATTTCATCTCTGTAAAGACACCTTGACTCCAATTTATGCAAAGTAGTTTCTGTTTACTGATTGATGGTTTTTACTTCTTAGCATTCATAGTTCTCATTAGATTTCCTTCCCCTTTTGAACAGGGATTATGAATTCATCACAACCCCCTTAAGATAGAGATGGGTTAATTACCATTATGGACAGGTGAAAGTATCAGCTAATTTTTCTACATCATGCCTGGTGAGAATGCAGATCTTGCCGGTTTGCTTTGTACCTATGAAGTGTTACAGAAAACAGGAACAGAAAGCTGGAAGGCTAAACATGAAAGAAAGTATTCGTGAAGGAATAATAAATAACACACCATGATCCGTCCTGCTTTTGGCTTCAGTAGCTTTTTGCAAGTGTAAGAAGTTGCAGAGTTTATCCACAATTAGAAAACCTGTTCATGCGTCATCCACGGAGCAAGCCAACTACTGATATTGGCAGACTGTGGATTTATCTTCCCACCCCCTGCCCCAACAACTTCAGTAAATAGTACAAAACCACTTTTAATTCCTCTTTTCCTCCCTTCAGAGCACGTCAGACTTTTCAATAAGTGCCATTCCCTTACTACTATGTCATTCTCTGATATTTAACAAAAGGATCGATACATGCTACATATTCTCTAGACTGCCATTCTTTTATCTTCAAGAAAAGGATCCCCACTAAAAAGCTTATACTGCCAGATCACATACTGGGCTTTCGTCCTCCCTAAATGCTAACTTTTAACTCTGGCAAAACTTAAATTCCAGAAGGAACAAAGGATCTTTCTTTCCCAGGTTGCCCTATAGCAAAGAAACCAGAAACAGCTGAACTCCTTCCACTACAAGTGACTGTCCTGTTCACTCTGCATCACTGCGGTGTGTTAAATAAGTGAACTTCCATCAAACTGGCTTAATATGAGTGTAACGGCTGAGATCAATGGTATTAATTCCTGATTTCTATCAGGTAGCAGCCATAGGGAAATTAACCTTGTAGCTGAGAACTAGAACATAAATCTGATTTCCAAAACTTTACACTTGAGGGACTGCCTTGGGGGCAAACATTAGGTGGGTAAATTTGCAGTGTCTCTGTTGCAAATTCCCATTGACTCTAGCAGTACTGCACACAAAACATACGCATAGAAATTAATCATGAATACAGATGTCATAAATTAAACTCCCTCAGAGGTTTTATTAGGCAAACGAGTGAATGATTTTCCCAGTATTCTTCAATAAAGCTGTAATTAGGAGTACATATTCCAAAAGATATTTTAATGAAATGCCAGATAATCCTACAACGCAAACGCTAGTTGTTCCAAAACATGGCAAGAACATTTTTTTTCCAGTAAAATCTTTTAGTAACTCCAAAAACTTTTTGCCATCCAATATATTCCAGATGGTTGTGTTGGTATGGGTGACTAAAGAGAATTAGAAGGTAAGAAATCAGCAAGATGAGTGAAACTTCCACCCTGGTTTATAGTTGTTTAGTGAAAGGAACTGCTGCAATTCTTCTCTTTCACTGGTTCTCACATTTATAGATGAGTATGGCAGTTCTTCACATAAAAGGAATGTTCTTTTATGAAAGAATGAATAAAAGGACCTTTACCTTCATAGCTGGAAAAAACGGATTTGGAGCATTTGGAATACTGCAAGAAAGCATTTTTCCCCTGACTGCCAGTTTTTGAAACAGCCAGCTCTTAGGACGGTTGTTGCATCCAGTAGTGAAACAGGCATACCACCATGAACTATTTTATTCAATCTCCTAGAACTTGGTTGATTAGTTTAACATGCTAGTAAACCTGCAAGTGCATTTCTGAGCACCATAAGAAAGGGGGAAAGTCAGAAAGATAGAAGGAAGCACATGAGTAGGTGTATAAATTCCATTCCATATGGAGACCAAAATGTAAACACTTCAGAGTGCTTCCTGTTACATTTCTAATAAAGACTAGGGTTCCTTTAATTTGAAAGATGCTTCAGCGGTTTTTATTTCCATGTGAAATTGCTTCAGCTAAGTATTTAGTGCAGATCTACCAACACAAAGATGTGACAAATTTAATTTTTTTTAAGCAACTTAGCAAAAAATATTTACAACTGAGAATAAATTTCAACATTTCCCTACAAGATTTTATAATCCAAATTCAATTTTTTAAATTCAAAATAAATTTAATCCCAAATGTTCAAAATTAAAATGCACTGCCTTCTTTTGTAATGTACTCCTTTTATCCAAATATCAATTTATATTAATATTTTATAAAATCAAGAAGAAACATTTCAACTTGACAGTATCCATATTTTACTTTTAAATTAATCAAAAATATTTAATGGTTTTGGTTTTAGTTCAACTGAAAATTGCATTTTCCCTATCTTAATGAATTACTGGTGACTACAAGAGCTCAAGTAGCCATCAGCCAAGTAACTTAAAACAGAAATCCAATGACACTATCTGTTGTCATTATCTAAGAATATGAGTATATCCTAAAATACTTGGATAAATAAAAGTGTATTAAAGTCTTTTTTAAAAATAAACAGGGGTTAAAGAACTGTGTCACTCTGAATGGCGCAGATTAACATTGTACTGGCCTTCAGTGCATTTACTGTTAACGGCGATAGACAATGACACTAACGTAACCGGGCACAGCGGGCTGAGCTCACTCCAGAGACTGAAAAAATTGTAATTGGGAGCATAGATTTTCAGCAATACACACTCTCAGCGTGAGACGCCAACTGCATGCTCCATCACACTGACCTTTAGGAAAGGAAAGATTTGGAAGGCTTCTGGGAATAGTCCTGGGTCTGGTATTTAACTCCTTTAAACACATTCTTGTTAAGCTGTAACGACCTTAAATAAATTCATGGTGGAACTCTCTGGTTTACAGCACTGCTTCTTCATTTCCTTTGCTTGGTTTCATCTCTGCTATCACTCAGTGCGCTACTCATCTGAATAACAACAGATCTCTCTGCTGGGACACGAGCAGGCAGTGACAGCAGCAGGGAAAGCCCAGGGTTTGTCACCTGCCTGCGTGTTTGTGCAGGTACTTCACATGGCAGCGGAGAGGTAACATCACTGCCACTTGGGTGAGCATGCAGCTCCACAGCACAGTCTGTTACCCCAGCGTGGGACAAAGGAAGGGCAGAGACAAGATAATTGCCTGCGTGCATCCCCTCGCTCCACTCAAAAAGCATTTCATTGTAAGCGTACTTTACAGACATGAATATTCTCAAGGAATGCCTACAAATTCTCACCAGTATTAAAGAACTGGGAAAAAATCTCACAGGAGCTTTGTGGCTGGGATTGCACCCAATAGCATTATAAAGGGGTCTAGAGCTCTGCAAAGCCTCGGGGGTGTGCTAAGTGTAGGCTCTTGCCTTGGTGGTTTTGTGCTTACCACCATCCAAAACGTTACCTCTACTTTGTTTCTTCCCTCGCTCTACACTTTGGGATAAGGCAGCAGAACTTCTGAGATCACCTGTTGAGTGCTAAAGAATCATCCCCTTCATCAGGCTGGTCATTCCTGGGCTCAAGGGCCTTTCAACAGGCACATATCCAAAGAAATACTGTTGCTTCGCTTTTTCCTGCTAGTCATCTCTAATTTTTTTCCTTTCTATGGCTTTCAGTAGCATAACCTTGAAGAGTCTCTTCATCTTTAAGGTGATTAAAAATATTTTTCACACCCAGTAAGCAAGATGTGACTCCATGCTATGTGTACTTAATGGAAGAAATATGCTTTACATGCTTCATTAAGTTATTTGTGAAATTGCATTAGTGCCATTCCATTAGTATACCTCTTTCAGCTACATCTGTGGCCTGGTTTTGACAGGCAAATTACCAGTTTCATAAGTCTATTTTGAGTTAGTAATGATCTTCTAATACGTTGAAATATATCCATCTTAATAACAATTGGAAAAGGAAATAATAATGTTTTTTTTCAATATAATGGGAGCAAAATTATCTACAGTGGGGCAAAATAATTATTAGATTTCTTAAAACAAAAAATTACCAGTTATTTTGGATATTTCATTAAAATTACAACCTTATGCAATACAAGAACATTACTCTTGAAATAAGATGTCATAGTAAAGTCAATATTGATTAGAAGAAGTGAAAGGAAAGCATTTACTGCATTAAAATCTTTTAAGACACCTGGAAAGATATTAAAGTTATAAAAAATGACAATAGGGTAATGATGCACTAAATTCTGAGAAAATTTTAATACCTTTTTGCTCTGCACAGTAAGAATTTCTTTAAGGGAAGTGAAACTACTGATCCCAGTGTGGGCACTAATAAAAAGCTGAGATTTAACATAATAGTAATTATTTTTTACTTTCTAGCCACTGCTTCATACTGAGATCCTATTTTAAATCGTATCAAGATAGAAGTCTAAGGTCTGAGATGTTACTTTCCAACTTCCTTCTAAGAGTAGTGATAACATATTGTTTGTGTTCACTTAGCTCTTCACTTAAGATCAAGGCCTCATTATGTTAAGCATCATAAATATAAACAACAACAAGTTACAGCCTCTAGCCTGGAGAACTTACAGTCAAAGACTTTATAGCTGACTTGTCCACACTGTGCTCATCCGCTGTGCTGGTACAGAAGTAGCCACACACAATACACATCTCAGAACTGTTATTAAATAGGCTCCACACTGCAACAACCTGCCTGGGTGAATGGGGGAAAGAGGATGAGGGCAGCTGGCATATTCAATTAATATTCCTTTTGATAGCTCTTTATCATCTGAAAGGGTGGTTTTAAATGAAGAAACAACTATCTACATTTATCATTTCTCTAAGCTATTGACTATTCCTGGCCTTTCTTCTGCCTGGCTGCTGAACTTCAAAATGAACGAGGGACCTTTGGTCAGGTTTCAATTCAGCTATATTAGGTGTGTTAAGATACTGGGTAGACAGTAGCTGTTTCACTAGACTAACAAAGATCACCTGAAGGGGAAAGGAAGCACTGAAATAAATAATCATTGGAATCAGTAAAGCTCATAGACATATAACAATCCTGTGTGCCAAAAACTCAGTTTAGAAGCAGAAGTATGCATGTCTTATTTTCTTGAGGATCTTCTGATGTTAAAAGAATATATCTCAAGTGGCAACACACTAGAGGTAAAAGTATCAGTGACTGAAACAACATGAAAATTACAGCATTGCTTGAAGGCAGTTGTCTCCAAAGGTTTTGATTTTAGTCTAAAATGAAAGACTTGGCAGGATCCTGTGAATGACAAAAATAAACCAAATTGGATGGCTTGTTTAGAGCACCAAATAGAAAAGTATGGCAATTAGCCACTCCACAACTAAAATTGAATAGTAAATATCTCAGACTTGTTTCACAGCTTCTCTTGACACGTTAGTGCTGCCCTTCAATATGTAGAAGTACATGAAGTTGAGAAGCCCTTCAAGTAGATCAGCTCATAACTCTGACTCTTCACTTATTAAATCTTGTTGTTCATCATAGAAGACCATAAGATGTCTTACACTGATGAAGGAATATAGTCTTGTTAAGCTGAATATACAGTGCATCTGTATTTAAAAACATCTCATTCATTTTATCTCTAAATATGACAGCTAGGACATCTGTATTTGGTATCACAGGCTTTCCAAACTCTGAAGCAAATCAGGCTGATCTACAATCTTGCACCACTACCACAAGAAGTTTCAGCTTTTGATTGTCTTCCTTTAAGATATGTGGTACATATACACATAATAAAAACCAAGCAGATTGTTTGCACGTGTTCCTGTAATACAAAATCTCTGTCCTTTACAATTTTTGCCATTGCCTGACACATACTGTTCTTCAGCCTTTCCTAGGAGCACTGTACCCCAAGCACAACAAAAAAAAGCCCTACCGTAAAGGCAGGAGTTTTGAATTACTGCCATTCTCTAGTTTTACACCCTGAACATTTTGTAACCTTTCAATATCTTGCTTACTCCAGACTTATCACTTACTTTTACTCATAAAATTAAAGACAGACATCTGAAATGGCATATAAAAATGGCTTACTTATTTACAGGCATAAACCGTACTCAAAGATTCACGCAGCTTGAGCAGCTTTAAAGAACTGCAGCTAAAATCAAGGGCAATGCCACTGAGAATTTTCTCACATAAAGCCATATGTCAGGTTCATTAGTATATTTGCTTCTGCTATTTACAAGCACAACTGTAAATTGTGCTCTTTCTAACCTCACAGATTTTAGAGAATATTGACACAGAAGAGTGTCTGGCCCCAATTACAGCTCACAAAAGTCAAAGCTACAAGACTCAAACACTTAGGACAAATGAACCACAGGGAAAGAAAAGCACAATTCAAGAAAGCCTGGAAATAAGGACTATTAATAGCTACAGACCCATGGGACTAGGACAGCAGCACACTTGGGTAGACAACAGTGCCCCACATTCACAAAAAGGTTACAGAGAGCACCAGCGGGCCATGAATCACACTCACAAATAGAAGGGCTGCTCCACAAATAAGTGGTTGGATTTTTTTTTTAAACTTTCTTGTGATAAAAATGTTGGGTTTGCTCTTCCTCTACTGAACCCAAACGCACTAAATGTTGTCTCAGTAGCACAAAAGCACAGGCCAAACTTGACTGCTTTCACATAGAATGTATGAAATACAATATTTAAATAAAAAACTGATTTGCAGATTGCATATAAACATTCATTCTCCCCTTGAATTCTACAGATGCAGCAACTCCATGAAAAATGTTCATTTTTCACACAGAATAAGATGAAGATCCTGCCAGCATTGTTTATTCTGTATGGAGATGTGGCTGTCTAAGTTTATGCTTTGTCTGTAATACTTTTTTTAGTATAAAAAAGGCCCACTACTGCTGCTAACTCTTTATTCCATGTTTTAAATACAGGTTAACCAAGCGTTCCTCGGATCGCATCATGCTTAGGTTGCCAACAGACAAAAAGGCATGTGAAGATGGATGAAGAGTGACTCTGCTCCTTGCCTCCATCTTCTGCAACCCTGAACTACTCCTGATGTAACCTCCATAAAAAGCCTTCTAAAAAGCCTGCCTAAGGACATAAGGATCTGAAGCATGATTTTTTGACAGTACTCAACCTTAAAACAGGGTGGGTTTAAGTTTTGTGGATTGTTTTTTCTCTTTAAAGACTGAAGCAGGCTGTTGCCAGAGGAGCAGGAATTACTTAAACCACTGATAATGTACAGTATATTTTAATGTTCCAGATCCACTCAGGTACTAGAATAATTATGTGTATTTATAGAAGCACTTTTAGGGACCAGAGGTTTGGATTTTGGCATATGTGATCAAAGTAATTCTATAAAGAGGTGCTAAGGCCAGAATTTCTTGACCTTTATATTTGCGAAAGTTGTTGGTTCAATAAAGGTCAAGATGTGTGACAAAATTCAAGCCTGTCTGAGCCAATTAATGACAAGTAACCAGACCATTAAAAATCTCATTTATGCTGAGCAGCCAAGTGGGTTACTTGAGGGCAGTCTGTACCTTAGATAGCCTACACACACAGTTACAGGCTTCCAATAGAATAAAAAAAAGGACAGAAGAAGGCAGAATGAGAGAATATTTAAAGTTTTAAGAGAAATAAGATAGTATTTCCAGCCTGACCATCCATCCGAGGTAGAAATACATAAATTAAAAAATATATATATTAAACAGTAGCATTTCTTTATTTCATTTTAAGTATTGGTATTTCACAAGAGAAAATTAGAAAAATGTTGAACATTAAGAATTTATGGATATATTGTATTATAAAATGCATGGGAATAAACTCTTCAACACAGCTATATGCAGATGACCAAGCATCGGGGATATGCAGCAATAAGATATTAAAGAAATCGTTTGAAAGTACTGCTCAGGGATCTCTTACAAAACTCTGGAAAATTGAACAAATAAAGTATGCCGCTAATCATGAGGAAGATGGGGAAATTAGAACCTGAACTAAGCTGTTAATGTCTGGTAACTCTAATTTTAGTCCCTAAAAAAAGGTGAGCCAATATTTTTTTTTAATGGTTGGGAAAATAAAATGGTGGTACTAAGCCTTTCTCTATTTCAAGGTCCTAAATGTTTGCATTTAACTAAGGTCTTTTTAAATCAATCGATAAAAGAGCCAGCAGGTTTCTTTTATTCAGACACTTTGGATTTTACGATAACGGCAAAAAGATTTCACTGGTTTAGATTTCAGTTTCTCCTGATAGCAGCAGCAATCTTCAGTTCATAAAAATGTAAGAAATCCTGCTTTGTTAGATAAGGAGTGATGCTGGTGAAAGGAATATGTCCAAAAATAAAAGTCAGCTTGTACATATTTTCTATTAAACATAGAAACTATAGCTTTTATTTCAATCTGCACATAACTCTGTTAAAACTGACACTAAATATTGCAGAGTATCGGTTGCATTTCTAGCAGAATTGTGTTCACAATAAGTACAATAAAAATTACATCCACCACCATCTCTGCAGCTAAAACCCTGCACTGGGACTAACTGTGAAAAGGGGGAATGTGTGTTGTCACACTCACAACCATCAAATAACGCTGCCCGGGTACGAACACAGTTACTGACTCTGATGTTCGTGCTGCCTGAACAGACATCAAACACAGGCAGGAGAGATCATCTGCCAGAGGTCTGAGAGGGAGAACTGGAAAAACAGATTAGACATGTCCCAGCGCTGTGGGGAGGGAGCGGGATGGGGGGCAGACCAGCATGACTGGAGGCTGCAGAAACCTCAGCACAAGGAGCTGCAGCCCCAGGTCAGCCCCAGCCTGAGTGCCACGATAAAACAGTAGATACCTCATATTCATACAAAGAATGCACCTCCCCACAGCCATGCGGCCCCAGCAGCTGGGAAACGCTCTGGAACAGAAAGGAGATGCCAATCCTCTCTCATCCTCAAAGAGACATGAAAAAGAAACACATTTGCAGCGTTTTTGCTCAAAGTTGCTTAAATTATCTGACAGTGCCCTTTCTTTTAATGGCTCATCATGACTTCCCTGAAGGCATTTAGTTAGCTTGGTAAATTCTAACTTGCAGTACATTGTTTTTAAAGCAGTCTGACAGACATCTTCACATAAGGACAAGTAGCTTTCAATTTTTATACAGCAGTGGAGTTTTACTTTTGTAATTGAACACTGCGAATCACATATGCAGCACCTCTGCTACCACAGGAAGCGGGGCTGACAGGCCTGTGCCCAGGCCCAGCAGCCATTTTTAGACACAAAATGGATTCCGGTGCCAGACACAGGCCATCTGCATGGTTTTACACTTTGCGTCCGTTCGGTTTCTACCTCTCACACGCATAAACTTAAGCACATATGAGTCTCTAATAATTCAAATATATGACGCTCAGTGCACTATATAAGCAGCTACTGAGATTGGGACCTGTGACCCCTGTCACAACATTCAGCTTTGGTACTTTCTGGAAAAGCATTTTAAACAAAACTCACAGTCACCTTCAAGGGAAACAGATACTTCCATCATTCTTTTTTTTCTTCCTGTCAACACATGTGTCTCCAGAGCTATTTTAGCCGTAACTCAGCAAATCTTCTCCCCTCCCAGTGTGTGCCCCCGAACATAAAATTTAGAACTGTTCCTCAACCACGTCCCTGCTACCTTCCCTCAGCCCAGGCTCTCCACTAGACTTCAGCTTTCCTTCAAATAAGAATGCAAATAAGATGCAACTCTGGAGTAAACTATTCTTCTACTTCAGCCTTTACCAGGCAAACTCCAAGTAAATTATCAGCCTAGACTACTTACAGTGTTTCTTTTTTTTTTTTTCTAAAAACATGTGGCAGAAATTGATTGCACTTTGAAATTATCTGCAACTTATATTTATGAAATCTCACATCTGCTTTGTGCAAGGCAGGATCACCCACAACTTCATGAACTTATTTATGGCAATGAAATACTATTGGAAGAGAACATCTTAGAAAATTAAAAGAAAAATTAAAGGTTCTGAACATGCTTCAAATTCCCCACACAACCCAGCAGCTTCCTATTCACAACATGCAAAAAGTCTGTATTTCTACGAATGAGACAGGAGCAAATTTATAGTGTAGAAAAGTCCCTGAAAATTTCAAACTCTAGATAGCAGAGATAAAATCCCATTTCTTAGGGTTTTTTTCCTAATTTGGAACTTCTTAGCAACAATACAACTATGCATTTTTTCTTTAAATCCAAAAGACACGTTGAATGCTGGAGAATCTGCAATATCTAAACTAGAAACTCTGCCAAACACCAGTCCATTCATAAAGACTGGATTTGCACATCCTCAGCACTCAGCTTCCTCTGAATGGTATGACTAAAGAAACTGAAAACTCTCTATTAGTATTTCTGGAATGCAATTTAAAACATGACTCCCCTCTGCTTTTGCAGGGATTAGATGTACAATCACTTTTCACACTGCATGGAGTTGAAGCTCTAGCTTTACAAATAAATACAAGCCTGAGCTTCCCAAAATGAAAGGTAATAATGTCTTTGTATTTCTTTCCAAGCCTAATTCCTTTACTCGTCTAACTTCAGAACGATTGAGGAACAAACAAGCTGCAGGTAAAGCTGGCAGGTTTTCAATTTAGTAGTGCAGTGCAATTTTCGTATTCTTCCCCTTAGCCGGCACTTTATTTTGCTGACAGTATCCTTTAACAGAATGCAGCTTAATTATACTCAGCATTACCTGATCAGCAGGACTTCATTTCTTTGAAACTTTTTTTTTTTTTGGCCACTAAATATATGAATTAAATCTGGCCCAAAGCTACCTTTCCAATCTGCAATGCTTAATTTAACAGCCTATATTACATTATGATTATACCCAAAAAGAAATGCAATCTCAAAATGATTCATAGATCGTCACAGTTGCCTACATAATGAGCACTCAAAAGAGTAACAAAAATTGATTGTGCCTTCGGAATCAGTGTACCACAAAAATTCTCCATAAACTCTGAGTCGGTCTGCAAACTCCATTTTGATGGCACAACTCATCCTTGCCATCCCTCATTCTGAACTACAGTTCAAAGGGTGATGGGACAAGGTCAACAACACAGAGGGGACAGCCTTAGGTGGCTCTGTGTTAGTAGACACACACCTGCATGTCTATCATCATGGGCAAATCTGTTTTCTGTTTTTCTGTTCCAAATTTGAGTTCTGTGGGGGTGGCAACTAAACCAAAAGCCACCTGGTTAAAGAACTCATGAGAAGGCACAAGAATAGAAGAGGATGCCACATGAACAAAGAAACAAAGCACTATAAATCAAGGAGTCATCTGGTAAAAAGTTAAGCTGACTTGCAGCAAAATCAGCCAGGCAAGCTTCCAGGTGTCTGAAGAAACATTGCATAGAAGAAAGGGCTGTCCTTGACCTTTCAGGGGACTTTGCCCTCAGCCCAGATACTCCTGAACAGAGTCAGGAGTGAAACAGAGGCTAGAATTCTGCTAAAGGCATGGCCAGAGCTCTTATCAGCTCTCCCAGAAACCAGATACAGGCTCACAAAAGGATGTAGGGAGGGTCAGAGCCTCCCTGTCCCCTCTCCCCAGGAACACAGCAGCCAGAGCCCTTCTCCAGGACGTGATAAACTGGGTTGAGTTCCATCATCTCCTGATGCCAACTCAGACACGTGTTCCTCCCAGAAAGGACCTGCAATTGTAAGGTGGGACTTAAAAAAGTCCTGAGCTGTGCAGGCAGTCTTGTTTTGACCTTTGTCTTATGCTTTGAATAATCTCCCCATCACCTTCATTTTGCAAGCACACCTTCCCACTGTGAGGCCATAGCATATGATGGTGACATTTGCTTTCTATTCCTTCTCTCAAAGCTGTTCTACTTTGTAGACCAGACATTTTCACAGAGCCTGTGAGAAAGAGCAGCATGGAGCACAGCTCTGCAGGCTTATAGCACTAAGTGCAGAGGGCTATAGTTTCTACATCCCACTCCAAGGCCACTTACAAATATCATACATTAAATAATATTCGGACAAAATAGAATTTTTGTCATATCTTGGAAAAAAAAAACAAACAACAATCTACATAATTGGCTCCAGAACTTTACTAAGTCCTTCAAGTAGAGCACCAATTATGCCAATTGTGGCTTCACAGTTTACAATTCAGCCAAACAACGTACGCTTACAACTTCCCAGCGCTGTTCTGAAGATTTCAGCTCCAGTCTGCAACTATTCAATGCTAGGGAGGATTGTGGTAGACACTTAATTCCAGACTCTGTATTAATTAAATCAGGATACGGTCTTTTACTCTTCTTGGCTGCATCAAACTTACTGAGAGAAGGTGCATCCAGGTTGCATTAATGCTCTCAGTTTCTTGCTGATCTGCCTCAAAGGACACATATACATAATACCGCTGACTTCAACATGCTCATATTAAAACAGAGCAAAGTTCAGGCTCCTACTTATGGCCCTGATTCAAGAAAACTTCCTTATGTCTTTCACATTAAACACAGATTTAAGCCCTATTTCTGGTAATGCTTAAGTGCTGTCCCAAGCACGGGAGGACTTAACTGCATCTTGGAGTAGTGCTGTGTTAGAGGGAGTTTGTTTTCAGACGTTATCAGAGACGTTATCATGTCCAGCAGTCCGCACTCAGGAAGGCAGTCACAGGTATAACAGAAATCAGCCAACCTTTCCGCAATTTGCCTGCCTGTTCCGCGTGCGGAAACTCAAAACCATCCCATCTGCCTCACTCTGAGTATAATTGCTACAAATTGAAAATAACAGCGTTTCCTTTCTACATTGTTTCAGCCTCAATAGCTGCACAGGCACCCGAGATTGAAATCAAGAGTTGTAGATGAGAAATTTAGATATAATTGAGCGTGAAGCATCTCATTTCAGACAAATTGTTTCACTTTAATACATACAAGTGTACTGGTAAAAGATGTTTTGAATTGCAAAATCCAATCAATGAAAGTGTAAAAGAAATTAGTTACATTTTGCAAAACACATAGGAAAAATGTTTTCTATTGAAATAAAAAGAGCATTTCCTCTCTCATGAAATAGGAGTTTTTTTAGTAACTATTCTATGGTACATAAATCACATTCAGCCTAAAAGTACATGTATTAAAGAAAGAATTTCAGTAGCCAGTGGAGCTCAAGAAGTTCTTACCTTTGCTGAATAGCTAATTAGAGCAGTCATTTATCATTCAAAAAGGCTTGGGAAAGATAAAAAGAGAGAGAAACAAAAGAAACAATGAATACATGTGGTGGCAAGACAACTGAATAAGCTATGTCATCAGCTGAATTTAGTAAGTCTCAAAAATTTAATGCCAACAGAGTGAAAATACCATCACAGGGAGATTCTGCAGCACGGCTAAGGGGGTGCAGGCAGCCTCTCGGGAGCTCATAAGCAGCCACTGTGCAAAACCACAGACATATTACCGAGTTTTACACCTGCCATATTAAGACCAGCATGAATTTGTGGTAACCTGATGAAATTAATAGACTGTTTTACCTAGGGCTCATTTCTTTTTAGACAACTATCCGTTCAAATGATATGACTCTTAGTTTGCAACAGAGAACTTACAGAAAGGCATATTCCTTTCCAGTATTTTACTGAAGACTTAGAGAGTTGCTATCCCAGAAGTACAACAAACACAGAAGAAAGTGTTTACTAGTTTGAACCACCAATGCCTTCACCTTGCCTTCTCCTTTTTTCTATGTAAGAAATGTTGCCAAGCATATCTTTTGGGGCAGCTTGTTACGCAAGCTGCTCCAATTTTGATACATAATAAAAATCACAATCAGTTCATAAAACACATCTTTGAGATGTTCTAATCTCATATCTCTCTGTAGAAGTCTCTGTGTAGAAGAAAGGGGTCAGAAGAGGCAGGAGGGAAAGGGTCAATATATATGAAGCACTGGAAAAAATTCAGAATCCTGGAGCAAGTAAGCGAAACAGAAATGAGCTGAAAAGCTAAGAAGGACAAAGAAAATGTAAAGTTCTGGTAGTTCACTAAAGACAGTGCTCCATTTCATTGCTAACAAGTGCCAAAATCAGCCTGTCCCCATCCCCATTTCTAATAAACTGTTCTGGTCGTGACACTTCTGGAGAGCACTGATGGAATCTGCAGGATTTGCATGGGAGCATGGTAAATCATTTTCTGTAATGGAATCCGTTAAAAAAAAAATGCATACATCTAATCATAAAGTTCTGGCTATGTCCAACAATCTCTTACAGGAAAGGGTAGTAATGGGAATTTTATTAACTAAAATCAGTAGTGTTCCCAACTGCAAGCTGTTACAGCTACAAAACCTATTGCAGCACAACTGGAGTCTATAGAAGAAGTTGATACAGACAATTCTTCTGTCCAGGCCGGATTGTCTGTACACATACAGATTAGCACCTGCACATACCAGAGTGTCAGATTGAAAGGGGAATGAGGACAGGAGAATGATGGATACAGGGATATGGCCAGCTGGGAGACAATGCCACAGGAAGAAGGGGGAGCAGGATGCTCTTTTCCCAAGTGAGAGCTGAGGCAAGATCAATCTGCTTCTTGTAGCACTGAGGCCTTTCACACAAATGAAAAAAAATACCATCAGCACACATCCTGGGAAAATTCCAGATAAAACCTCCTTACAGCATAGCAATGCTTAACACATATTCAGTTGAAACAACTGCTGTATCATGTCCCTGAGGCAAGAGGAAGTCAGTGAAGATAACATTATTCTTTTGTACACTCTGTAGTTTTGCCATGGGCTTGAGGATCCCTCTGCCTAGAAGGTGTCTGAGAAATGAAAGCTGTTATCTTGATTTTAATTGTTATGAATGTTTTTGATCAAATAGCAATCCTTTGTTCAACAAACACGGTTATTGCTCTGCAGCTCTGACCCACTAACTATTCTGTGGTTTTGAAAGAAATTTAAAATACATATTTAAACCAAAGAAGATGTAAGTTTCTCCACTTACTGCAAAACCCCCTATTTCAGATTCAAATGCATAATTTTGTCAACACCAGGCACAAACTACCCTTTCTTTAATGACAGGCTCAGCAGCAAAAATGCTCAAGACTAGAGTGTTATAACTCAACAGCAAGCAATGTGCCTTGGGTGGTACTGTCAGAAGAGGTCATGGACTGGGAAGAATATTTTTTAAAAAAAATCAATCCTCTAGGCAAGCTCAAGAAGAGTGTAAGGGAAGTAATAGAAAAGCTTTAAAGTCTCCAAGATCTATAATATCTGTGTAGTGAAGTGAAAGAGCAAGAGGGTAGATTATTAGATAGAAAAGGGGAGTTTTAACTGGTTAAGACGCACCAGAATACTCAGTATGAAAAGTATTGAGATCTTTGACCAAGGAGACAAAAAAGCAAGTCACGCATCACTTAATTTTAAAATAGAGTTTCTCACACCCTGAAAGGCAAGACACCAGCTAACAATAAAGCGCAGTCATGAAAACGGACATTAAATTAACACTAGCATTTTGATGGGAACTCAGAGATGCCACAAGTAGGCTCCTCCGTTTTGTGCCCTACAATTAGTAGGTGTAGCAATGCTGTGATCCTCATGTCTTTCAGAAACAGCTGCGCTATCGAACACCGAGGACAAACAAGCTGGTGCTTGTGCTTTCATTTCCCTTCCCTCAGTGGAATTCAATTATGCTATACTGGTTTTTTTCAGCACTTCTTTCTGTCTAGTTGCTGGATAACTGCAGATCCTTTTACCTGGAAAGATCACCCCAAAGCATTAACACTAATATGGACATCATTAATTCCAGTCTTTTCCTGTATAGAACACACTCCCAGTCCTCGTGTTATGCATCTCTGGGTATACTTCTCCCCCTACTTCAGAAAGTTCGTGACAAAGAAGGCATCTTAGAGCTACTGCAGAGGCCAAGATGAGTATGGGTTATATATATATATATATAAATCTTAGGCAAAATCTTTCTAAGACTTAAGACAAAAAGGACTTAGGAAGCCTTTACCGGTGTTGATGCAATTCCTGCTACACTACTTTATTTTTCAATATAAAATAACACTTACAGGGCAAAGGCAATTAAACTGTTTCCAGTTAGGCCATCAGACACAAGACAGTCAATACTGAAAGGCTTCCCCTCCATCTCTGACTCTTTTTTTTTTTTTTAGTATTGATTTGTTGTGATTTAACCCCAGCCAGCAACTGAGCACCACGCAGCTGCTCACTCCTGCTGGTGGGATGGGGGAGAGAATCAGAAGATTAAAAGTGAGAGAACTCATGGGTTGAGATAAGGACAGTTTAATAGGTAAAGCACAAGCCACACACACAAGAAAACCAAAATGAGGGATTCATTCCCCACTTCCCACCAGCAGGCAGATGTTCAGCCATCCCCAGGAAAGCAGGGCTCCATCACATGTTATGGTTACTTGGGGAGTATGAGACTGAATGTCTCACTCTTCTTTCTTCCCCCAGCTTTATATGCTGAGCATGATGTCCTATGGTCTGGAATGCCCTTTGGTCAGTTGGGGTCAGCTGTCCCGGCTGTGTCCCCTCCCAGCTCCTTGTGCACCCCCAGCCTCCTCGCTGGTGGGGTGGGGTGAGAGGCAGAAAAGGCCTGGACTCTGTGTAAGCACTGCCCAGCAGTAACTAAAACATCCCTGTGTTATCAACGCTGTTTCCAGGACAAATCCAAACCACAGCCCCATACCAGCTACTGTGAGGAAAATTAACTCCATCCCAGTCAAAACCAGCACATGACTGTATCTTGAATCCATGCACTATATCAGGTTACCCGATGATCATAGTCTCTACAACACACAGGTACAATGGAGTAAGTCAAAACCAAGGGAAGGTCTTAATACCTTTCCATGTTATTTCTCAAGTTTTTTTTTTCCCCCACTACTTTCATCCTTTTAACTCCAAACTGAGGTCTCCAATTTGCAGACTAAGTTCAGAAGCACACAGCTCACCCTGACTACTTAATAAACCTCAGCAAAGCCCTACTGCTTTAGGGCTAAAAGATCTATACAGATTTCAAAGCACGTTTTTCTGAGTTTGTTTAATGACAATGAGCCCACAGTAATGAGTTAGCCACAACAGCTAACCTGCACTCCGCCATCTTTCTTTAGGTTGTGTTTTACCCTCAGTTTTGAATTTGGAAATTCCCCACCACACTGGGGGAGGGGGTAGGAAAGGAAAGACTTCCACTTTTTAGAGGCAAATTACCTTTAGTGCAGACCACCATTAGCAAGTTTAAGACCCAGACACATCCTCCTTTTAAGCCAAGGGAGACCTCCAGCAAGAGCAGCAGGAGATTATGATCCTCTTCATCTACATTCTGTGCCAGCCCTAAAAATTATAAAGTAAGAGTTGCTCTGAATATTCTACTCATTTTTTACCATTATCCTTCTCTCCCCTTTCAGGAAAGGCTTTCAGTGTGTGGATTATATTTCTGTGCTAAGTTTCTAGAAATATTTAATCTAAAGTGACAATTTGACTAAATGCAGTAGCTGCCATTTTACGCAGCCAGCATGAGAGGTGAAAAAGTCAGTCTGCTGCTTCACTCTTTGTGAAATGGATAATATAACTCAGAGAATAGACATATATTTTCTGTCCATCAGCCTACTGCTTTCATTTTACAGTTTTATCTGCTATCTAAAAGCTACTTGTTTACCCAGTCACTCTTATCTCCCTTCTATGTGAAGCTTCTTTGCAATAAATAAAACGCCTTGTGTTTGCCATGCCTCCAGATCATTTTGATTTCAAGCACACTCAAGATTTCATTTTGATTGCCCTTCTAAAAATTATATTTCATATTATTTTCATAGCATCAAAATGTGCCAATATAGGATACTGTTTCTCTTCAGTTTGTTTTTTTTTTTTTCTGTTTGTTTGCTAAAGAAAACTAAATATATGTATCTTTTAAAAATTTGTCAAGGCATTTTCATGGAATTAAAGTGAACTGGTTTTAATGGAGCTGCAGAGGGTGGTTCCAAAAGTAAACAGAAGGACAAGCATGAACTGAGTTGACTACCAATAACTTCCAATAAGAAAGAGAAACTATTGTACTGATTAATCTACTAGTGAGATAAGTCTTAGCAAGATTATTTTCACTGTTCATTGAACTTCATAAAATATTTAGATGATCTCAGAATTTCAGCTGACAAACACACTGATGGCAATAAGAGGAGTTTTAGTCTGATACAATGATGCTAGAAATAAAAATGAAAAAGTTCCTCTATCAAGAGTGTTAGAAATTAGCTTCTTTGCATGAACCTAGGAATATAATTTAGCTTTTTCCATTCACATGCAAATGCACTATTCCAACTGCACAAAAGATATCCCAAGAAAGAAATTAAAACATTACAGATTCTGGTACTGGGGTTATTACATGCCAACCAAATTTTGTGCTATGCTTTGTTTCAGGTTCTGTGTGATATGACAGCTGCTTCTATTCAGATGATATTTTAAAGGAAACATTTTCTGTAATTTCAGCTGACTCATTCAAACTAGCAATACTCCATTTTAAAATACCATTGAGAAAATGCAAAGTGTTTCTTCTCTGAAGACAGTATTTACCGTTCTAATCTAATGCAAATGTTAGTTAGAATCAACAAGCCTGCACAAATGCCAATATCGCTTGTCCCCCCTTAAGATGATTGCACACCTAGCACAGCAACAGACACAATTTGCTAGAAAACACATTAAAAAGCAGTTTTAAATGTATCACTGTGTATTACCTCTATGGTAAATAACACAGTAGGTCCCAGATGGCTGTTCTAAACAAATTAAAAAACACAAAAACTATCCCAAAACACAAGGTTCGTGATACAAATTCAAGTGGGACTAATACTGCCATCCCTGATAGGGACATCACCCTGACATTAATAAAAGTTTGTTTCTAGAAAGGGACAGTCAACAGGTTGTCAAATTAATGCAATATTTTCTTCTGAAGACAGAAATGTTAATCTAAGCAGTAAAACCACCTTTTCCAGCTACTCCTGGACAAGTCCCATCCCATTTCACTAAGCAGAAGATAGAAGTATGGACTGATAAGATTGAAGGACTATTTTTGTGAAGATGAAGCATGCGTAGAGGGCTCAGGGAAGGATACAACGCCAAGATCACTTTGCCTTGTCAGAAGTTGCTAAAACCATATCCCCAGACCGTGCAAACAGCCCTGTCTCTGTGAGAAACAACAGGCAGCAAAGCTTGTTGGTAGGCAATACCAGAACAGCGTATGAAGCACCAAGGGATGAGCCATACGGTGATAAGAAAATGGCAGCCATTTAGGCAGCCATAGGAGGATCGTTTGTTTTGTGGGCAGTGATCAAAACTAAAATGGAAAAAGTAGAAAGACTGGGGAAAGCACCTGGTGCTGCCAACTGGAACAGCTGATGCCATAAAACAGGTTGGTGATTATACAGATGTAATCTTTCATAAATCTGTCCCAGCAATATGGAAAAAAGGATGCAGATGGCCAAAATACCAAAGCCTACTTCCTATCAGGGGCTTCTGAAGGTACCTAAGAGATATAAGAAGTATGACCAGACATGACACTAAGGCTGGTGAACATGAACATTCCCTCAAGATGAGGATGATGAGGGTCAAAACTATTCCTATCAGCCAGGTACTGTTTTTGAAAAAGAAAAAAAAAAAAAAAAAAAAAAAAAAGAAGAAAAGAAAAAGGGGGGAGGGGGAAAGCACCAAAACTGAACTAAGGACCTAAATCCACATTAAAACATGAGCCTGAGCCCTGACAGTGTCTTCACAGTCAGGATGACCGCTCCTGATGTGCTGAGGGTTTCTCACCATTCAGGTGTTGCTGAGATACATAAGCCAGAGTTGTGCAAAGCAAATACCAACATATGGGAGCCCTGGCACTTGCATTTAGTTAAGCTTCAGTACGCCTCTCATCTCATCGCCTTTTGTTTCAACATGGCAGCCCCTCCTTGCCCTTTCATCCTTCTTGCCTACTTATGAGAACGTGACCCCGGCTGCTAACCCTCAGCCTGGCATTGTGTGCCATTCCAGTCTCTCCTTCAATGAAATCACACAAGATTTATTCATCTGGAGACTCAGGACAGGTGCTGCAGCAGGAATGGCAAACATGGCTGGGTCAGTGGCAGGGAAAGCGAGTCACCAGCACGCCTGGGAAGCCGTGTCCTGGCTAGCCCCAGCATTAGCTCTTGCTCCATTTAGCAGCGCGGATGCTGTGTGTCATGCTGTGAAATACTGATCACGTTAATTAAATCAGCACTTTTCAGCACATCAGTTGGTTACCAACCAGCACTTACATGGCACTGAACTGAAGATACTCCTTGGGAAATCTTGTCTGGATGAAGTTTTGACATTGTTAGCCTCTATTTGTAACATTTACCTAATATACTATGCATAATCGTGCTTCCTGAAAGCATCAGGCTTTGTATGCTGTCCTTTCTAGAATAAACAAAAGACAGTGTACTCAACAGGAAAAAAAAATAAAAATCACTGTAAATTCAACTTGCATATCCCCCAACATTCTGCATAGAGCAGATCGTTCTCAGTATGCACAGCAGATCGCATCCCACAGGACACAGAGACACTCCCAAGGCTGTGTCAAATCCACCGGTGGTTTTGCTAATTGATAAAAGAATGTTTGAGGCCAGAAGACAGTTCAGGTTCATGTCACATCCTCCTCCCAGACGGCACTGAAATATTCTGTTGATGCTGGAAGAAGCAACAACACAGTTTTCCTCAAAGACCTGTTGCCATCTGTTGCCAAACCACATCAGAAGGGGATGACAAGAGTCTTTAGCCCATCACCCTCTCATGTGCTAAGTGGAGAGACAGGAGGGAGCAGAGACATCCACATGCTGTCAGCAATTTCAGCGACAGATTAATTGAAACTGGCAGAAAGAAATGGGCTGATATGGCCCGACTGGAGTGAAATTACTCAATATTTGGCCAATTCAAGTATATGCAATTTTTATAGATTTTTTTTTGTAAGAGCATTTCATTCAGCTTTAATTACCAGCAAAGAGGGAAATGGGTGGGGAAACAGAGGCAGAGAGATAAAGCTGCACACACAACACAGATGTTGTGGTTTTGTGCAGATCCTAAAGCAGAACCCAGGACGTCAGTTCTGTGTCTCTTGCTCCAGGGCTGGGACACACAGATCCTTCCTCAGTGGCTCTAACACATTTCACAGGGAAACACAAACCCATCAAGGACTATCCCGCATTGAGAATGCAACTATTTTATTCCATATTCTTATTATATTTTCTTCCAGGTCAGTTGAATATTTTTTGTCATATTTTCAGCTCTTATTAGAGTACAAAAGTTATAACTTGGCTCCAGTATGAATTTATTTCTTTTCTATTATAAATATTTATCAGGTAAAAGATACAAAGTAGTAGGAATGAAAAGAGGTAGTATTAAACTCTAGGATAAATCAAAAAGCTTACAAAAAGAATCAAGTATTAAATTACTCCAAGTGTCTGTTTGTCCTCTCTGACAACAGGGTTCCTTGACAGTCCTGCATTTATAACAGGCACAATTTAAAGCCAGAAACACAAAGGCAATTTCTTCGAGTGTAGGGGAAGAACTGTTTATAACTTTAGATGATGGCTGGCCGAAAGCGGACACACTCGCTAGACCTCCAGTCACACCGCACTGAAAACCGATTACCAGAGCCATTACCGCACCAAACGGTACCTGCTAAATTGAAAGCAGAAGCCAAAATGTAAAATCTTTATCCCATCTTATTAAATGGCTATTAAATAATAGAAATGCGCTGGTAAGTATTTCAGAATGACATTTACAAGCAGTAAAACAGAGAAGGCAGACAATTTTCTCCCAGGTGTATTACTGTAATGCAGAGACAGTTTTAAGAAAGGTGCCAAGGGGCAACAGTGGGTCACTCCAAGGACTATGGCTTTGTACCGTTTCTGAGAGCTCAACTTTATGTGGTTACTCTTCATACATGTTGCCACTCCAGACAAGAGCAATCCATGCCCAGCCACAATAAGATCACAAATTTACAGCCAGCAAGGCAAAAGGTCACCAACCAGATTGTTTGTCATCGCTAAAATGACTGTCCCCATCTCCAGCACAGTGTCCAGAGGCAGAGCGAGCACGCCGGTGCTCGGTCCTACCCTCCAGCCAAGCCCGCTCAAAGAGCACAAAGTCCAGCGGATATTTAAACAACCTGTAAGGAGAGACACCCCGAGTGAGCTGTGCTGGAAAGTCCATCCCAGCGCATCTCTGGTATCTTTTCCTATGTGCAGCTATTTTGAGGTCAGCTTGTAGCCCAGCTTGAGTGCCAAGGCCACCTCCTCTTAGCCAGCTGCCCACCCCAGCACCAGCACTGGGACAGGAGAGGTGCACCAGCCCTGTTTGAAACGAGGACAGCTAGGAAAGAAAAGCGGGGATGCAGAGGAATGCAAAAAGCCTTCTGCACCAAAACAAGCCCAGAAGCAGAGACAATGGAGGCAGGAAAATCAGCAGCTTCAGCAATTTTCTTCCCAGTGCCTGCGCTCTGTGCAGAGCTAGCCACAGCGGCAAAGCAGACCTCAGGGAGCCACTTGACGTGATGTGTCTGAGAGGCACCGAGCTTTGTCCCCTGTCCTCTTATCCCAGGTGAATCAAACTTACCGAAACAGGGCAAGTTCTCTCAGCTGGGAAAGGCTCCTCTGAACAATAAATCATAAATGTGGAAACTCTTCTAAACAGCTCAGCTCTACCGCTGTGGTGTTCCCTGCCGCTGTGGAGGAACCTGCATCGATGGATTTCTGTGCTCTGCAAAGTGCCTGCCTGCTGAAGGGCTTTGTCAGCAAGCTTGTAGTGAATGGCTTTTGTTAAAACAACGGGATATCGTCTTTTGTATGAGTAGCAGAACTGATACAAAGGAATGCAAGAAACAATACGATAATGCCAAAGCGAGAGAGGAAGCAAGCAGATGTGCCTCAGCACCACACAGGCTTCCTGGCTATTTGTAATTATTTTTATTTACATAATATTTCCAGCTACAGTTGAGAGCAAGGAGAACTCAAGGGTGTCATCGCTTTGTAAGCTAAACCAAGGCCCTTTTTCCTTTGCCTCAGGCAGAAAGCCTGGAAGCTTTGTGTGATTTCTCTGGAATTGCTCCCTCTCTTGACACCTCTCTAAAGACTGTATTTTTTAAGCAAGCAGTACAAAGAGTTTACTGGAGCATGCATGCAGAGCTGAACCACTTCTTGCTCCATCTTGTCACAGGCACCATTTGCACAAACCTTGATGACACAAGGATTATCTGCAAAGGGTGGCATCTCTCTGTGCATGGTCTTTCACAGCATTTCAGAATGGTAGGCTCATCACCCCACAGATAGACTTCCTGCAATAACACAATCCATTATTCTTACTTTTTCCTACTTCATATGTGTTTTCTGATTTCCTCTCCCTTCCCTCCAGTGCAGCAGCAGTGTGGATGTACCACAGAGACACTGATACGTCCCCTCTCCAACCTAACACACATTATTACTCCACCGCCACACCAAGACCAAATGCTAAATACGTTGCTCTGTCTGTAACTCCTCCCCTGATCAGGCCCAGCCCTGCGCTGAAGAAGCTGCAGAAATTCATAATGAGAGATGATTGTACACGGCTGATGGGAAAATACCCAGGACTGCCTCAGACCACTGGTGCTGGGACTCTATAGAATAACACCTGGCCTCCAAGGAACAGCAGTATCCAACACCCAACGGATACTAAGCAGATGCACAGTTACAGTGCCACGATGCCTTTCCAAGTTACTTCCAAGATACTTGGCACTTGGCTGATCCATTTTCAGCTATACAGCTCAGTTGCTTCATTTTTTTTACTGGCCCCTGTTCAACAAGATGCTTGAACATGTCAGGGCACATGTATGTGCTCATGGCACGTGGCTCATGAAACCACAGCTGATTGTTTTATCCTCGTCAACTCTGCCTTTGCCACTGAAAGCAGGATGACAAGCTGGATGCAATGGAGAGGGCTGCCACTTAAACAATTTAGCAATTAACAAACCAAAAGACACTGTCAAATGTATTCTGTATATAGATGTTTTCCATAGATTATTGTTACTGTGATCTTGGAATAAATGTGTCACAAGATGAGCATCATTTCCTTTTTCACTGTGGCATAGGCATGATTTGATATTTGTATGAGTAAGCAGTGCAAATACTTCATAAAAGCCTTTAATAGTGTAATTCAGCTAACAGTGGCAACAGTAATCAGCAGCGTGCTTCAAACACCGAGCAACCCGACAGCTTTGATTGCATCTCAATGCTTTGCTAAAGCAGAGATTGCCGTACGTGGGTGGATTAAAAAAAAAAAAAAAAAGGAAAGTATGATTGAACAGGTGTGTACAGGGGACAATCGTGGTCGCTATGAAGTGTTCATACTGTGCAAGAGAAAACAAGTGGGAAAGGTGAAGAAAAATGGGCATCTTCAAATTTTGTCCATACTAAATGAACATCAGTTGTATCCACTTTAGATGAATTATAAGTTTTGCCACTGAGCAGATTTATGTATCCTTTGAGATGGTACTGAATAATCTTCTCATTAACAAAAATAGCTCAAACATGACACATTTAAAATAAATTCTGTTTTAGGTGCTGCTAACTATGTTTTGGAAGATTAGAGAATTTCATATATACGCTGGTTCTAACAGAGGTGGATATTTCAAAAATCAAGTCAACAAAATCAAGAGTGGCATTACTTATTCATTCATACTTTTAAAAGGCAAAGTGCCCCAACTGAGCGGTACTTGTTTCTCACTTAGTTATGTCTCTTCTGTATTTAGCAAGGCATAACCCTAAAGCGTTTTCACAAAATATCTCCTGTGTTTTCCTAACCTAATACTTCAATGGTTCTGTGACACCCCTTAACTGTAATTATACTTCCTCTGGAATTGCACCCTAAATAGAAATTGAACTATTCATGCTGCAAATTGAAGTTCTTCAATGCGAAGCCACACAAATAACTTGCATTGGCATTAACCTCCTCCCAAAATTTGATAAGATCACTCCTGTTTCTCCGAAAGATGATACTAATTGCTGCTATTTCATCAAGTCCAGGCAGATACATTCAAACCAACAAGCAAATGCTTGAACGACCCAGAAAAATTTCCCTTTAACCTTTCGAATATGTGGATGACCTCACGCGAAGACCCACTAACCACTCGGCCTCGGTCAGAGCCCCTGTCTGTATACGTGAGCTAACAGAGCGACAGCAGGCAGCACTGTGCCCATTAAAATCAGGGTTTGTAGCACCATGCACTTAAACAACAAAATAAAAACTCTTTGGGGATCGTATAGAATCATAGAATGGTTAGGGTTGGAAGGGACCTTCAAAGGTCATCTAGTCCAACCCCCCTGCAAGGAGCAGGGACATCTCCAACCAGATCAGGCTGCTCAGAGCCTCATCCAGCCTGGCCTTGAACGTTTCCAGGGATGGGGCATCCACCACCTCTCTGGGCAACCTGTATAGCAACTGAGGAAGAAGTAACACAAGAACAGTGTTGCAAGCTTTGTTAGACCAAGGTCCAAAGCACCCAAAACCTTCTGGCTACCTCTCTGAGCTCTCAACATGAGCTCCGCAGCTGCACATATAGCAAGCTCCCCAGCTGCACATACAGCAAGCTCCCAAGGAAGGACCGGACCAGCACCTGCCCCAGCCTCTCCAGTAGTTTGGCCTTTATTAAAGGACACAGTTAATTAATATTTCATCTCTATTGTTTATCTCTTCCCTTCCATATTCTCCTGTACCCTCCCTTCCACTTCCCTACTAGCCTGTGTCACAAAAACTCATTAAGCCACCCCTTGGGTTAGGCTCAGGCCTTCCTCATCATCCCAGCCTTTGGGAGAGCCAAGTCAAGCTGACAAGACAAGGCCTCAAAGTACAGCTACAATAGACATCAGTAATAGTAATTGGAAAAATATCATATTCCCTTGTTCATCTAGAAAATGTTGTTGAATGTTAAGCAATTATTTTTTTTTTCCCTAAGTACTTATATCGACAGTAGATCTTACTGGCCAGATGATTGACTTATTGCCACAGGTGTTAGGGCAGCAGGACACACACAGACAGGACATTGTACTTCTGCACTTACATGCCAGCCTAAATTTTCATCTGGGATCTGATCCCCCATGCCACTGCATCTCTAAGCCAGAGTAAGGAGATTTCCCAATTGTTTGCTTGTCATGCTTTATATTAGAGTTGATTATCTGCTATAAGAAATCATCACTCAATCAAATCAAAAGCTGTGATTTCACTACTGCCAGATTTTAACGCACTGTATGCAACATCCAGAGGAAAGCTCTTCTGCAGTAAGAACAACCAGCAGATGTTCTAGAGGAACTAGTCCTGCAAGGGGAAGGAACGAGGCTGCTGGAATAAACACAGTTTTCATCTATAAATTTTACAGTTTCATTATGGAAGACTTGGAATATTTGCTTGGAGTAAATGCGTTACTTCTATAAACCAGAAGGGCTAGAATCAAATTATCTTAACAGAAAAATTGTATTAATATTTGTTCTTGAAATGAAGCATTATGATAACACACTTTACCCTGGGAACATTTCTATAAACGCTTTTTCTTTTTTAAATAATAATGCCAGTTCTCCTCCTGCTGAACAGCCTATAAATATCCTGAGATAATTAATTAGTAAGAGAGTCCAACTAATTAATTACTGCAGGCCTAGTTATGCATTGTTATATTTGTTAAAGAGAAAGTATCATAACAACATTCACTGACCAAATTCACGATATTCATCTACAGAAACTGGTAGGTTTACAACAGAACCAACTGTGTGTGTCCTGGGTTCGGAAAAGAAAATCCAGGGAGACATGGACATGGTGTTACATCAGGGACATAGTTTACTGCTTAAGGTAGGAACAGAGCTGTTCTTCCATGAAACGGCTGGAAATGCCTTTCCTGCCCCAGGAAGATGACACAGTAACCCCATAACTCCTTCTGAATAGTTCTCAACCACAGAGCTAGATAATTAGAGATTATTTACCTACCAATACAATAACATTAATTGTTCACTGCGTGCCTCAAAACCCAGTGACCCTTCTTCCAGTGCATCCCAGGTGTGGAGCCAGGTCTTTCCAACTGGGACTCTCGTGTGGTCAGCGGCAGAAGGTGACTCCTGAAACCAGCCCCATGCAGGCAAGCGAGGGAGGCAGCCAGCAGCTGTGTTGGTTGAGGAAAGACAATTCATTTTGTGCTGCCTTGTGAGGGGGTTTTTGTCATTTGAATTAATAAACAGGGCCCTGAGGAAGAGCCAGAATGTGATCCAAGCATGTTATTCCATCCTTACTGCCTGTTTCCCCAGCAATCTATGCTAATCATGCCCACCACCATCTGAAAACCGAAATGCACAGCTGCCTAGCTGCCTTCGTTATATTTATTAGCTAAAAAGCCGCCTGCAAAAAGATAACATAGAAAGAAAAATCTTATATCTTAACATTACTGCAGATAAACCCAGGAAAGAGAAGTATGCTGTACTTGTACAGACATTTTCAGGTTAGATTTGTGCTCTTTAATTAAGCAGAACATTAAGAAGAACAAGAACAGAAGACAGTAGGAATGCCTGGGGAAGTCAGCTCATGCCACCTTTCCTGCCAGTTGTAAAACTGAATTTTAATAGCTCACTCTGCTATTCTGCTTGCTCCAATTTCAAAATCCCATTACAAGCAAATACACTGTAAGGTTAGCATCTCCAAGAGTCCTTTGCAACTCGTTTTGCTAGAAACAGCATCTGTGAATCTGATTGTTACCAAAGTCCTTGTGTTACTTTACATCAACTGTGAAACTGCTTATGCTAACAGGGGATAACAGAGTATTTCCCTGTGGATTTGTGAGCCTAAACTCCACATGCTCGCTATGGACACTTAGCACCTGGTCTCCCTCATGAGCCATTTTATATAAAGTCATGAGAGCAACAAGAGAATCCTAAAAAAAAAAAAAAAAAAAAAAAAAACCAACCAAACAAACAAACAAACAAAAAACCAACACAAAACCACACACATAAATCCTTATGCAGCAACACTGGGAAACTTTGCCCATCAAAGCGCATTACTAACACCATTTGGAAAGAGAAAAATATCTGAAACATCCTTACCTAGGCTGAAACATTCACATGCTCAGAGATGGGAGATAGGAAAATAAAAGTTTTCGCCTATAATTATGTTACATGACTTAAGATTTGAATGGAAGTTCTAGGAAGCTAACATCTCTAATATAAAAGGAAGCTACAGAGAGGGATTTTATCACCTTTCGGATGCTCTTTTTCCTGGCTATGGGCAGCAACACTACGTATCAGCCAGCATACGCCACTGCAGGGCTACTGTCCTGCAGCAGCACAAAGATTTGCCATGATGCACATCTGGTGTCCTAAACATCCTATGGGAAATTCTCCATCTCGGCAAGATAATATGTACCATTAAGAAAAGATGCTTCAACTTGAAAAAGCTGAAAACAGAACAGGAACAATCCAAAGAGCCTGGGTACACACACAAAAAAACCCCACCTGTATAACAATAGTCATATGACTGGTGCTCACAAACATTGTGGGGGGAAAGACGAGCATCTTTCCAGAAGCTGCCTGGGTTAAGTCACTCCGAAGCTCGTAGCGACTGAGATGAAACTTTAATGGGGGACAGGTTGTTCCCAGAGACTTATAGAGGGCAGCTCCTGGCCTAAATGAAGTGGACAAGTGCAGTCCCTTCCAGGGCTGGAGAACAGTCACAGCCTCCCAGCTCCCTCGGCCACCCCAGGGAGCATGAGTCAGCAACCCAGTTTCAGACCTCTCCCCGTTCTGCTCCCAGCCCTTGGGCTAGGGCAGCAGAACGCAGTTTTGCCTGCTCTGCTGAGAAGCCTTTAACCAGTCTGAGAAACCCTACAGAGTTTTTGTGCCTGCCATTGAAATTTTTGAGCTATTTACTCAGTTTGCAAACGTATGAGCAAAATGCATCAGCAATATATGGCCTGAGGAGAGCCCAGCGGGACCCCCGACTCCCATTCCTGACCCACACCTGGTCCTCACCCACCCTGCATACATGGGACAGAAACCAGACAGAGAAGCTGAAGAGCAAAAATCAAGGACAAAGTTTGCCACCTCAATTCTCCAAACAATTTTTTCAGGGTAACTTTGTTTTAATAACAAAACAGCTTTCTGCCATATAATCCTAACACACATTCCAGCCAGGGTAATGACAGCCATGTCTCAAGAATGAAAAGAGCCGTTATTATTGATCATAAAAAGTGTCATTTATAATTCAGCTATAGCACTTGCTAGCCTCTTTTAAGGGTGTATTATACCATCTCATTTTTTCTTTTTTATTAGAAGAAATAATTTTCATTGCTTGTGGGTTTATAAAAGGATGAACAGGAATTGATTATTCAACATTTTTGTCCTTTCGTTGATAACAACATGCTCTTCCAAAGGAGCAACCAAAAAAATGCAACTAGTGAATTCAAAGTCTTTTACCGTTTTTCTTTGCCCAACTTTCAAGTGGAAAATATTATGGCTTCTTTCTTCTCCTGGTTAATTATCATTGCAGCCAATCTGCTGGAGAAGGGCATAGTATAGATTTTACTGAAAGTGCCATTAGACTATGTAATGGATATACACTATGTCATGCAACAATCTAAATCCACCTGAAGGTTGGTCTTTTTATTTTTCACATAAGTTAATTCAGTTGTGACAAGAGCATATGTAGAAATATGTTGCCAACGAACATTAACTATATTTTATGTCTCTATTATTTTGTATTTTACCAGGCTGTCAAGAAACAGATTTACAATAGAATGCAAAATATGAACATTTCTGGTGTCCAAACATGTCTAGATGGCACATTATCTGCCATTAGTAAGAAACTGTTCATAATTTGCATTTATAAGGCTCAGTTGGTAGCAACCAAGTCTATATATGAATTTACATGCACCAAAACCTCATTTTAGTATTTTGTGCAAGAAACCCCATTTCTCTAGTGACAATTCCTTGGTTTTAATGAGTCCTATACTCCATAAAATGCATGTTCTGAATTTCATGGGAAAATACACTACAGGCTATAATTGTATCAACCAGAAGACAGTATTGTAAATTATTCTTAAATCAAACAGTAGAGCATTTTGGCTCCAGCTAGTGACAGCAAACAGGAAGAAGAATCACTACAGCAGCATACTTTGAACACTCAGTACTGTTTGTTCAATGCCTGGAGGCTGCCTGGTCACCACGGGTCCTCAGAGAAGTCAGCTCATTGCTGGATGCACCGCACTTCTGTCTCACTAGGAAGATGTCACAGTAGGTTTCATTTTACCGTTTTATTGAATCTGTGTTGATATACAGGGTTTTCTGTGTCTGAACTCTTTGGCTTGTGCTATTTCATTCCCATGAATGGTTTACAATCTCACTCATTGAAATAATTTATATTCATTAGGAAATTAACCAATTACCAGTCCTCAAACTACTATGATGACACATATGACAACACAGAGAAAGACATCACACAACTTCATGATTTCATTCACCATCTTTCATCTTCTAGAAACTCAGAGTAAAGTTTGACCAAGTCATAGGCAAGAACACATTTTTAGCAAGGATTCTACTTTTCGTCTGTATCACAGAATTATGATCACAATAATGATATATGTGCTTAAAAAAAAAAGAGAACTGGGATCAGAAAGGGAGATTACTCTCCGATCAGGACCAAGCCTGTGGTCTAATTAATACTATTCAATTTTATATTACTGTCACATAAAATAAAGTGCTTGTAAGGCAGTAATTAGGTATTAGTATTTGTTTTCATGAACTAGCTGGGAACAGTACCAACATTACATCCTCTTTGTGATAGCTAATGAAAGGAAATACAACACAGCAGCAAATCACTTTTTCTTTAGATTACTAAGTGTGCATGAAACATTTATTGGCTTTTGATGCAAAAATAACGTGCACAGGGAAACACTAGCAGTCTGTTATTACAGGGTTCTACTGAAAGGGACAGAGGCACATATGGGTTTTGTTCTGAAAATGTGAGACACTATTAAAATAAGATGCTTGCCTGAAGTAACACTAGATTTTCCAAGACAGAGGAGAAAAATGATTTAAAAGTTCTCCTCGATGATGCATAAGCAAATGATCCTGTAGAACACTGATCTGTGCTTCTTTTAGCAGGCCATGAACTCCCAACGAAGAAGTGAAAAGTAAGCTTGAGTATCAGCTGCTGAAGATGCAGATGAGACACTGGGAAATACACTACACAAATACAAGAACAGTCCAGCAGTGCTTAGAGAAGCAGCATATAAACAACCTTGACTAGCTCTGCATTACTTCATTCCACTTAATAAATCACTACTGTGCGTCCTAACGTCTGTGTGCAGGATTCCTCAGAAAGTTTAGAAAAGCACAGATCAAACAAGCGTAGCAAGGACAGATCTACCCGTACCAGTGAGAAAACACCTCCAGGTGCTGGTTTGGGTGTCCAAAACGAACAGCTCTATTACTTAAAATATCTCTTTTGGCTACTTTTTAAAAAGTCTGACAGGATTGCATCACTGAGAACTATTTTCTGAGTCAATTCTTTCCCAGATGCTTTCTCAGTGTAAGGAAATGAGCTCGAGACAGCAGGTGGGTATGAGGAGGACCGTTCAGGGCAGTATGACCTGTAACGTGCTCTGCAAGAAAAGAAATCTAAGTGTTTCACATAACACATCACAGCAGTCTCTCTGAAGGTCTGATCTTCCCATGCGCTAAAAAAGTCTCACTTCCCAAAGCCTACAGAACAGGAGAACACTAATAACTTTATGTGGAGATCTCAGCGTTTAAAGAGCTGCAAGAAGGGAAAAGTAAATCCAGCTCTCCCAAACACAGTTTCAAAGAGAAAAAGAGGGAAGAGAATGGCCATACCTTATGTAAAACCTCAACACAGTGTGTGAACACAGTGAATAAATTCAAGCATCTGGTGTCAGGTGTGCCGAATAAGTGGATCAAAGACCCAGCGTGGTGAACTCTAACTGAGACGTGGCCGATAGGTTCGACGGGGCATAGAGCAGGTGAGCAGGAGCTGGTCCAGAGGGCCTGAGCTTTTCCTTGACTTCCAGGGAAACAGGCACAGCCATCCCCGCTTCAGTGATGGAGGAAGAGGGGGAGCACATTATTGCTGCTGGAAGCCCTGGCACAGAAGAAATTGGAAGGAGGAAGAAAGAGCAAAGCAGCAGCAAATCTCCCAGTGTGCAGCTTCCCTCAGAGGTTCCTGCTAACGGTAAAAGAGTCCTGCGAGTTTTCCCTTACCGCACTGAAGTGGGTTATTTGAAAAATGCTGCTCTTCAGGTCTTTTAACTACATTTGCTCTAACAAGGCACAGCAAAACATTAACAAAATGTTCCTAATCACTAGAAAGTGTCCTCCCAAATCAGCTCTGCATAAACCCAAGGAAATTCTTGCTCTGCATGAATGAAGCCTAGCTCTGAAAAAAAAAAAAAATCTATTCCCTAAACAAATAAGGCCATTCCCTCTTTCTTAAGGAACCGGAATGTTTTTTCTACCTGTTTTTCCTGAAAATCCCCTTCTCTGCAAATGAATACCCACGATAACCATTTCAGAACAGCTCTGCAGTAAAACCTTGCTGCTGCCCTTCAGTTTTTCGTAACTTTGGAGTGTCGCAGCGACGCTGCGGCACAGGCAGGTACCTCTCACAGTTATGGGTCCCTCTGGAGACAACTGTATCAGGCAAACAAAGGGAAAAGGGACCAGGATTTATTACATAAACACACTGCCTGCTTTTCTTCACTGACCTCCCCTTCAGTACATGCTATTTTCCTCAGAAAGCTCTGGCCCCTGCAGCATACAAAGCCCAAACCTAACAGGACCAGCACCTCCTGCAGCCAAAGACAGACAGGACAGAGCAAGGCTACCCCAAACTTGGTTTTAGCCCGAAACTTGGTGTGCCTGGCTCCCCAACGTACAGCCCAAATTACCTCAACTGCCAGGCATCAGGGAGGGGGGCTGTGACCCTCCCCACCAACCTTTGTGGCCCCTCAGCATCCCTCTGGCCTCCATGCCCCAGCAAGAGACACCCGCAGAAGAAGAAAGGGACATGAAGGAAGACAAAAAGGGACCGGATCCCCTTTGGTGGGCAGAGAGCTACAGCTGATGGCTTTTCTTCCACCTTTGCTCAAAGCCAGACCTGGCAATCGCACACTTCCCAGGCTTGCTTGATGCAGAGTACTGCTCAATGACAGTCATCTCCAGGAACCCATGGATGAGATGTCCCAAACTCCACCCAGATATTCTAAGCTAAACTGCATGCAGAAACCACAAACTCTGCCACATCATCTTCCTGATAAAACAGCACTCTGTGTAAAGTCTTTATTAATCTTTCTGTTTAGAGGTTTTACACATGGATTTGGTACAGACTCCCACAAACATTGTATAGGTGCCTTATACATCTCATGGCTGATTCACATCTGAAGAGTGAATTTAGCTTTCAATTATTCTGTATACAAAATCCGCCCCCAATTTTGGGCTTACATCTGCTCCACATCTTTCCTTAGCTGCAGGCTTGGGGAGAAACGAGGCACAAAGAGCTCACAGCATTTTGCCCAGCGTGTTCTGTGTGCTTCCTTGCGACATCTCGTCAACTGCTGCACACGCTTTAGTGTCAAAGACAGATGGTCAAATTGGCGACATGAAAAATCTCCCAACTGCAATTTCCTGACAGCGTTCTGGAGCCACTGGGGACAACTATAGTGAAATCTCAGATCAGACCACAGAAACCTCTCAAGTCACCCAACTGGAAACTGTTTACACAGACCCCTGCAAAAAGAGACCAGTAATGCTTCCCAGCTTTGTTCAAAGTCATTGTGATGTCCCCAAGCCTGTATCATCCTTGAACTATTCTTTAATATGCTGAGAAGCTTTTCAGTTGTTCCACCTTGTTCTTGCTCTCATTGGGCTTCAAGAGGAAAACTGAATTTGTTTGTCCTTGTGCAAAACTTAGAGGAGTGAAGGAAATCAGAGGACCAGATATATTTCACTTCTTTTGCCTCCCTAACAGATGGGCAGCTATTCTTCTACTCATGAACCTCCTATCTCAACAAGGAAATATGAGCCAAAGCCCAGAGGGAAATGAGCTTGAGGTTTTTCCATGGTTTTTGGTGAGCTCACGTGGAGGGAAGATAAAATTCTGTGTCTATGCAGTCAACCTGATTGCACTCAACCACAGCATTTGATGTAAGTGCCATGAAATAATTTCAAAAATTAAATAATTTCTAAAATTAATCTTCTCTCACAGCGCACCAACACAGGATCACTCACTGCCTGGCACAGAGACGTGGATCTCTCTAGAACGGATGCACTCCTGTTTCTCAGACCTGTGTTGCAGGACACGGTAGGGGCCTTAATGAGCATTCAGGGAGAAATAAACAGGACTCCTCTCCCCACAGCATCTGTTCTTCTCCTCCCCATTATTGGGACAGAGATATCACAGAGAAGTCCTCTTTCCTGCCTTCCACAGCTGGGAAGAAAAGAGAAGGGATAAGCTCAGAAAGTCCTTTAGGCTGTAGGAACAGCCCCTACCGACAAGTTCAGCTCTCCATCTGCCAGACCAGCTACAGGAACAGCCAAACGAGCAAAGAAAATAATCTACCATGTTAAACTAACCATACATGTCTTTTCCACTTACATTTTGACTACATAAAGACAGAAGCTAGGATCCTTACACTCAGAAATTATAAAGAATAGCACTTCAATATTAAAAGAAAAAAAAATTATTTCTCCAGCCAGTGTTACAAATTGCAGGAGGTCAAGAGCTGTTGTTCATGCAAGTGCAGTTCCTACCATCAGCACTGCTATTAGGCTGAAGGGAACAAATGTTACTCTTCTTTCAAAAAGATACGGGCCAAGGTCAAAGCTTATGTCATCACAAACGCAAAACATGAGAAGCCTACACATCGCTTTCAGCAAGAGTCCATTTCGCTGACACACAGTTTTCTATTCATTTAGGACATTTTCATTCAAGATTAAAAGCCAGAGGGTACACTCTGTGCTGACCTTCCTCCAACAATTAAAGAGAACACAAAATCTTCAGGCTTCAGAGGGAAAAAAATTGATGCCAATTTAGTCTTAGATAACACAGCATCAATGAGCCCAATCGATATCGCACACAAGACAGTCAGCAATTTAGGCATCTTGTTACATTTCTTTTTTGGGGGTATGCATACTGGCAAGGGAAAAAAAAAATTGCTGTGAGGATCAAAGGATAGTAGAGAAAAGCTGATAATTGACTACAATTGCAGCTCAGTATTATAATTCTGAAAAGATACCGCCAGAGCAATTTAAAACATTCTCTGAGATTCATTTCCTCCACCGAAATCTCAAACAAGTATTCTTCATTTTTGGTTAGCTATTAATTGTACTGGACACTTATTTATCCTGAAGGATAGCAAAGCCAGCACAAAAGGAGTTTATTGAATATTTTCATCTAAATAAAAAGGCATGGTTGCGTTTGAGAGCAGAGCAATTCTGGCTGCGTGACATTATTCTCAAAGCCAAATTCAACCGATCAGTTTTCCAAGACTGCAAAAAACAAAAGCGACAGAAATTTGAAGGATATTTAAGACCCTATAAATCATGATATATAAGGTAAATGCACATGATTACCCTGTATTAGAAGCATCTTGCTTTATTATGTTTTCAGTAGATTTGGAATTTTTTTTCCTCCCCAGATAAGCTGAGATCCATCGCAATTTATGTGACTGTCCTGCCACTGTTGCTTTGTGGCTGCCTGACCCATCCACGTTCAGCTGGAGGGTCAGCCCATTCCTAGAATTTAGCTCTTTCTCTTCTGTG
Organism: Chlamydotis macqueenii; assembly: GCF_036417535.1. Classification (NCBI taxonomy): domain Eukaryota; kingdom Metazoa; phylum Chordata; class Aves; order Otidiformes; family Otididae; genus Chlamydotis; species Chlamydotis macqueenii. Next base: position 6,645,379 of record NC_141566.1, read on the forward strand.
CAGAGGGTCCCCAATGTCAAGAAAATTCAGTGTCAGACCACAGAGGGAGGACCCGAAACAACTCTCCCCTTGCATCTCTGAGTGACCTTTTGTTGGCAGAGCTCTAGCTGGCCAAATTTTCAAACGCTGGTTTGTCTGTTCTGAAAACACTGGCCTCCAGCAGATTTCTTTCTAAGTAACTGAAAGTTATCACATCAGGCCTTGAGCTACATTTTATTTTAAAATAAAACTTTTAAGCAGAGGCCTTTCACTGCCGGGCAGATGTGACAAACCCTTCTCCAAAGAAAGTTGCAGGAGCTGTAACGAGTGGCTCAGAGTGACCTGTTTAAAAGGGAGGATGCTTCCCCCTGGGAAACGAGAAGCTTCAGCTCTGAGTTGCTGCTTTGGTGAAGTTAGGTGAATAACAGGCGAATGCAATCCCTCAGAAATTAGATGTTGGCAAAACGTAATGCATAGTGGCATAACTGGTGTACATGTTGCCTGGTTGTGCACCTCCAATATTTAATAAGAATTCTGGTCCAATTACCTACACATAGAAAGATAGTTCATTTTTCACACAGTCACTGCCAAGGAATTAAGTTAGGAAGAGATACTAATTAAAAGACATTGAGGTTGTCTAATAAAATGAACTGATACTTTCTTTCTAGAAAGGTAATAACACAACAAACAAAAGCAAGCTTTCACTGCAGTGAAGACCAATGGCATATTAAAGGGCTAATTAACACCGAGCAACACAAATTTATGACCTCCCTGAAAAAAAAACACACCCACACAAGATAAATATTTGTGATTGCCTGCCAGAGAAACAATTGAGAACAGGATTGCTAACATCAGACTCCCTCCACATGTTGCAAGTAACCATTGATTGGAAATGTCAAAGAATCAAAATCTCATTAACAGGAATTTGCCCTGCATTGATCTGACCCTCTGTCCAGTCAGCAGAGTGCTGGGTTGTGTTTCTGCAGCGGAGAAATACCATGAATGGATGGTTAAGCAAAAGAGCAAAATATATTAAGCAGAGAAGAACACGTTTTTACCCTCAAGCAATCCAACCATCTATGATTATTTCATTACTAGAAGTTTTATTATCCAAACAGGTTTTTGTTGGGTTTTTTTTTTTTTTAAAGCAAGGAAGATGATTTATTAATCCAGTTACACAGTTGCCATCACAAACTGAAGAGATACTGAGCCTGAGCCTGCTCCCACTCAGACGAGTCCCTGGAGTTGCCCTGGTATACGATGAAGGTGAATATGAAGACAATCAGCCTCTCAAATTACACCAGTCACATACTTTCTTCCAGTGGGAATACAATATATGGTACCTCAGCAACAGGCGAGCAGTTTAGGAGGTTTAGAAGCACAGAGGCAGTCTTTAAACACTTCCAAAATAAAAAGCAGTTCATGCAAATCCACATAACTCATGATATCACCTCCTGCCAACAGAAAATGTCACTAATTTTTTTTCTAAAAAGAAACATATGCTGAATAACCAATGAAAATTGCAGACTGCAGTTAAAAGGAAATTTTCAGTCCCCCAAAACTCATGCATTAAATAATTTGCTGATATGAAAAAGAACCAAAGCATGGAGTTTCTCAATTCCCAGGTTAGGTGCAGCCCCAGTACGAGGTTTTGCAATCATGTGCCATGCTCTCCTCTGGCTTATGGAGTAATCTCTCTTGTTATCTTCTCTTCTAGGTTATCTTCTCCATCTTGTAAACTGTTATACAGCTTTTAGTGCACAGTGCATGCAGGAGCTGAAGCCATTCAGCTATTCTACTGGAACGCCACTCAGGGACCCCTGCCCCAACCTCCCTGACACTCATGGACTGCAACAGCTAGAGGCAAAATCATTATTCACTGGGTTAGACGTACCCATTTTTAAAATACTTTCAGTAAAATTTTGCTGGTTTTGTTTCTAATGTGCCTCCTCCATCTACTTTGAGAGACCATTTTATAGTCTTCCATTTCCTAATTTTATCCCTCATTCCATCCTGAAGAATTATTTCCTGCTTGATGCTCATACTCTTACAACAGTTGTCTGATTATGTCAGTGTAAGACCCTTCATTGTCATCTAGCTAAGTCATACATCTCAGACTCTTCTCCTTCCTGCTATGAGCTGTATTCCCCAATGGGTTTGTTTCTTAGCTTGTCACTGTCTGGGAATGAATCCCACAGAAGGATTTTAATTGCAGGCTATGATAGTGTTGTCCACCAAAAACCATCTGACACTACTCCAAGCAGATAAAAATGAGACAAGTGAAAAGCTTGCTTTTTTGTCTTCAAAGCAAAGCAGGTGTCTAGTTAACATTGTGCAACACAAATTTTTTACTTCCACAAAGATAAGAGAAAAATATTTGCATGTCTCTACCTGCTGCTCTCTAGAATTCCTGCTTGTTTGTTGGCAAGCACCAATTGACTGCTAGTCTTTGTTGACCGTTTCCTTGGTTCTCAGTGCCTCTTAAGTCAGAAAGCTTGTAAAACTTTCAAACGTATGTTAGTACGTCAAAAATTTTACAGCAATAAATCAGAAAGGGAGTGAGAAGGTAAAACCCGCACCCTCTTCCTTACAAACAGCAGTGGAGCCCCATCTTGCAGAACACACCACAATGACATTGCCAGGGGTCCAGTGACTCGCACGGTAACTTGACAACTGAATTTGTCACAGACTTCTCATGCCATCACAGCCAAGTCCAAGAGACTTGTTACAACTGAATTTTCTAGTTATAAACAAAAGCTAAGACTTCCCTCTCTCACAAGGATGTTGTGAATATAACTACATTGATGATTACTAGGTGCTTAAAATCTATTGCAGTGGGCCGATATAAAACCCGAAAATAATGATACAATAAGGGGTAATGCATAACATATTCATTTTGAAAATGTGACCTTTTGTTGTCAATCCTTCTTAAGCTAGAAAGGGCAGATGTGGATTTTTCAATTTACAAGCCTGAAAATTGCAAATTGAAAAGAATTCACTTCTGCCCTCTACTGTGAGCTAGCTAAAGTATGAGTGACAAGGAGACATGCTCTAAATATAACAACTTTAATTTCTTTTGAAAGCCCTTTGCAAAAATTCCTGTTCTCTTCAATTCTTCTCCATAGTGAATCATTCTGGGGTAGAAGACAAGTTCTTGATAGTGATATGAAGATGATGAGTAGACCTGTGTTTCCATCAAACGTGTTCTTCAAATACAGTATTTTGTAACAACGGAATCATTTAGTGATTTTGCACGTCAGTGAGCCAAAACAGAATAATTAATGTCAATGGTAGATGATGAACCCTTAGCAGTAGTAGGAAACTAATTGTCATTAACATGCAGTGCTGCAACTAATGAATCTGGTTTAAAATAGCTCCTATAAAGAAACTGCATGATCACATGGAATTATTTGCATTCTCTACATGGCAAGAAACAATTGGTGACAAGACCTTTGTTCCGATGGACTTGATTTGTGACAGAATTAATACTGTGGAATTGATGGCCAGCAGTTCAGTTCCAAATACTGCTTGCTTTGATTTTAAAAGTCACAAGCATTACTGCTTTTCAGGTTATGATTGAGTACAGCTATACCGGAGAGCTCAGGTTTAAACGCTGTAGGAAATATCCAACAGTCCTCCAATGAGATGTTGTCTTTTAACAACTAGGATCCTATAGAATAATGAATATTTTCTCATAAATACTAGGAAATAATGTCTTGCCTTGGGCTCTACCCAAATTAGTGTGATCTAAACTTAGCCATAAATCACACTTTCGCATATGAACTGAGCTTTACTCAAAAGGCATGCTTAGAAACCATTGAAGCTGAAATTCATCTGTGGAGGTACAAGGTCCACACACTCTACCTCACCCTATCCCTCATTATGTCTTCCAAAACCAGCTCCTTTTTCAGTACTGCTACCAAGTACTCAAAATAGAGCAGGTATGCACCCACAGACACATTATCCTACAATGAGATTCTACCTTCCTTTGCTCTGAATGGAGACAAAATGGAAACATCCTCCACGCTGCCAACTACATATGGAAATTCCTGTAGGTTCAGATACTGTTTGGTTGTCTGCATGTGACATGTCTTTGTTACAAGACTTTACACAGTACTGTGTAGAGATACCCAAGCGAGCTCTCAAAAGCCACATTAGGTCCTAGAAGCCATACGTCTACGTTAGCTCAACACACAGCATCGAGCCGGGTACCATAAGAAATGCCAGTATGCTCTTTCTTGTACCATTTCTAGCACACATGGTCGTGTGTTCAAGCGAGGTAGACCAAACCTAGAGATCAGCTATCATCAATGTAGCAAATTCCACTCAGTAGACAAAAACTGTACGCTGAAAAATAAATAGTGAGGTAAGTACAAAATCCAGCTTTGGTGCTGCTGACATCAGAGAAAACCAGCAAAGACAGGACTTTGTTTCCAAAGCACAGGGAAAAGGGAGTTTCCCGCTCATTCTTGGAAGGTGCAGGACACACGACACACGTTTGCTCAGTTACAGGCATCACACAAAGAGTAAGAGTTCATGTGCACACTAAATGGTACATCACGCTACATTTAATAATTGTAAATGCTGATGTCTCTAATGCATGTTTCTGGAGAAAAAAAAAAAACAGCAGCTGTTTGACTATAATTAAACGTAGGACTTTCAATAAACTGAAGAATGAGAAGTGCAAGGGCAGACAGAACAAATCTTCTGTAGGTCATTAGCAAGATCAAACACAAAACCTTCAGCATTTATGCACCTGGGGTTTGCAGTGAAAAATAACAGATTTTAGCAAATGGCAGCATTTCCATTGTTAAGGTCAATCCATAGCAAAGGACATCCTCACAAAAAGCCCAAGCATTTCCCAGGTAAGTGCTACGCAGAGCAGATTAATACAGTTGCAGTAAGACAGATGCTCACCGCTCCTCCACCCCCTTTCCACTCTTTGCACCTAGGCTACCATATGGGACAAGGAGGTCTCCCAATCTTTGCTGCAGGCAATTCCTAGGAGATCCCAACTGATACAAGACAGCAGACGACAGCTTGCACCCCAAGGTGTCCCAGGGTCATGCAAATTGGACACAAAGCTCGTGTTTTGCTTCCTTCTCTCAGTTGAGCTACACAGGACCCAACAATACCTCACAAGTCCACAGAGGACACAGATCTTGAATTGATACAGTGCTACCCACAGGGACCTGGATGGCCTCACAGCAGCAGGTGAGCCAGGAGCTGAGGGGAACACCATGTCAGATAGGGCAGCAGCCTCCTCAACAAGGACACAGCCCCACAGCACCAAGCAAGAAGAGCCGAGCAGGTCCGTGATGGCAGCCACAGTGATCACCAGAGGCAAGTTGGTAGGTCAAGTCAAGAAGTCAGCAAGATGAGGTCAGGACCAGCAAGGCACCTGGCAGGGCACAGGCATGTCTATATCATAGCTCAGGCCAGAGCCAAAGGCAAGGTGTTTGAGCTTACAAACATCTCCTGCACCAAAAAGTTCCAGATGAGATTTCTGCCAGCTCTTCCTCCCACAGCTCTTCCAAGCAGTCAGAGGGTCAGAGCTGGCCTTCAGCAGCCAAACTGTCAGGCAAGGAGAAGACATGCAAAGCCTGTTGTTGTACTTAGGGCCCTGACAGCTCTCACCACTGCAAAAGGAATTTCTCAATCATTTTTATCAAAGTAGAATGTTCAGTCTTAGTGCCTCCCTTCAATTCCACTGCAGTTTGACTGAATAACTCCCCAGCCCCACAGATTACCTTACAGAGCTCCCTTAGCAACCAGTCCATCATTCAGCAGCCACCAAGGCCCATACTTCTTGAGGGTGTGAAAGAATTCCCATTTTCCATTTATCAGTCTCACAAAATGGCAGGAGTAAGCAGTGGGTATAGAGCTCAGATCTCCAGGTAGGTAGGTGCATGGTGCTGTGGAACTGCTCATGGCAGCAGTGCCCAAGGTGAACCTTGGGAATGCCCCTTCATCCGCTTCTAATTTTGCGGTCTCATTGATCTCCCCGCACCTTTGAATCCTGCAAGTGTCTTGACACACCTACACCCAAAGCATTCTCATTTAAAATTCTTAATCCTTCCAAAGAACAAGTACCCTCCCGATACATTCTTGTGGCATTCAACTCATTAATCTCCCTACTTGTCAAGCGCACTCAGAATTGAGCAATAGCTCCAAAAACATCCATCTTTTTGTCATGAACCTCCCCGTGGGATCAGCATAAACATCCACTCATAGCAAGAGGCCAAATCAGTGTTCACAGAAAACAGACTTGTGCACTCACAACACACCTTCTACCTCTAACCTTTCTCTCAGACGTACAACAGGGAATTTGGCATAAGAGATGCCTTTTGTATATTCCATGCATTTGGGGGAAAACTGCCCTATTTTCCTGTCTCCATTCATCTCCTCCTGTTCTCTGAAGTCTATAGAGGCAGCTAATCTTTCTTCAGTAGGAATTGTAGCAGCGCCTTATTTTTATGCTATCGATCACTGCAATGTCTGTGTGGGACACTAATGTAACATAATTCATTCACGAGAAGTATGAAGACTGTCAGTCAGGGAAGTCTCTAAACGTTTTGAGAGGAGCCCAGCCCCACAAAAAATAAGAAGAAAACAGTGAAGAAGGAAAACCAAGGATGAAATACTAAGGATTTTCAAGTATTTGTCCTAACTGCTTCCTAAAGACCTCACAAAAGGCCAGAAGAGGGGAAACAGTAAATAACACGCAGGAAACATCTTGCTAACAAAATTGGCTCTTTCTGAGGCTACTTTCAACAGCAAACATGAAGTGGTCTGGGATTCAGGTGACAGAAGCTTTGCCATCACTACTGATCTCCCAGATGGTCTTGAGCAAGTCTCTATCTCAATTCCTCCTCCCATCCTTGCTGCTCTTTCATTTCAAAATGAAAGTTTAAAAAAAAAAAAAAAGCTTTGGAAGCAAAAATTTCTTCAGTCCTGTTAATGTACTACAGACTCAGTGGTAGCCCAAACAAGTCACCAGGACATATTTACTTAAAATATATGACAGTGGTGGAAATCAAAATTGAAGCCATTATGATGACTAACATCTCTGTTCGGCTATAAAAGGAATATTCATTATTCCTCATCTCCCACTGCCTCCATGAAGAGCTCAAGAGAAGGGTTGCCTGCCAAAGGGCAGGACACCTCTCCCCTTCCTTGCCAAACTCAATAACTCACCTCCCTTGTGTGAAGTGTCACCTCAGTAATGCTTGGAAAAGCAATGCTGGCACGAAGGCGCTGCGTGGGGCAGAGCTGCTGCTAATGCAAAATTGAGAGCAGCATCTACACTACCGTCACTGCTAGGGTGAGAGCAACGCATATACAACACCTAAGGCATCTCTGCTTGTAGGTACACGTCCAGTCCAGGAAAGCAGCCACGGCACCATGGGAGAAGGTGTAGCTTTAGTTTAAGACTAGCTTCTACACATTTGCTGTCAATAAAGGAAAAAAAATGGACTGTAAAAACATAAGGATTTAGGGCTTGTTTGAGGATTTTATTTACTTATTTTCTTCCAGTTCCTAGGTTCAAGAATAGCCTAGGAAATATTCTTTAAAGTTGTTTCAAGACTGATTAAACCCAACAAGAGACTTCAAGTAAAGGACACCCTCCTAAACTCTTGGAGTTTATCAAAGTCTGTCTACATTGCATTTGAAATCAATAATCTTGCACAACCTACAGCATAAGTGGCAACCTCCTCTCTCACAGCAACAAAATCACTTTTGGGAGGATGCTGTCTAGATCTATCTGGCATAAGCAATAATAGCAGAACCGTTAAGCATCTCTTACCTTTTGACTGACATGCTTCTAGTAACTTCTGATCAAAGCTTTTATCAGTCTTCATGAAAGCAACAATAAAAATGAAGGCAAGAGGAGTCCCATCAGCTGAAATTTGCACTCGCTCACATGTAGGCACATTCAATTTCCAACTTCAGAAATCAATGAAATCAGATACTAAAACTTACCTGATTAGGAAAATACGATTCAACAGGGTAACACTAGCATGTCCTACAATATTTTTCAAGTAAATTGATTTCAAGTTGGGATCAATTTGCAATTAAGATAGCAAGTGGCAACATAGAGCTGGACATTAGATCAAAGGTAATGATGCTTGCTTTCTCTCTAGCTCCAAAACCATTTGAGAATATATTTGTACTACTACAAACAAGACGACCTACCATTTATTTGTCATTAGTTTCACCAGGTCATGAAAGAAATGATTGTATTAACTGTAACATATATTATTTAGTAGGAGCCCTTGTGCGTTTCTCTCACAATAATTCATACTTAAATTTATGGGAGGCATAAAATTCCTGTGGTAGACTGCCTGTAAGAGAACTAATGTATCTTGTATGACAGTTATTGACAGCAAAAAAAACTCTTAACTTGCAACACGTCCTAGTTAATTGGTACCTTTTGTCTCAAAGAAGACACATTAAATAAATGTTTTTTAATAATTTCTCTTTGTTTGAAGTACAAGCGAAATTTACACTGACCTCATCTGGATTTTATAATCAGCTTTTTATAGCGGGTTCCTTCAATCCCCGCTTGGTAGACTGGACCTTTAGAGCAGATTAATTTGTAGAGTACCATCTTCAAGCTTCAAGAGAATGGGGTCATTCCGAAATCAAATTTCAGCAGGTACCAAGTGTGGTTGAAGGTGACCTCTTTTCTACATCTGCATACAGGAACTCAAAGTAATAAGAGTATGGCCTTAGCAAAGGAACCTGTAAGAACAAACGAAAAGAAAACACCACTGCTGTGACTCCTTGTACTATGAATCTGAGAAGGGAAAAGAGAGAATAATATTTTTCTGCACTAGATTTTTGCAAATCTTTTTACTCATAAACAGTCATAAATGGTGATCCCACCATCCCCACATGCATGCATTTAACTCTGCACCCTGCGGCCAAGAAGCATAGTTCAGCACATACAAAAGTCTTTGCGGGATCTGGACTTAGGATATTCAGCTTCCATAAGTGCAATTTAATGTTTCCCATATATAGCTGGCATCTCCCTCGATATTTTAAGAAAGAATTAAGACAGAGAACGTGAAAGGAGGCATGAACCAAGTGAAGGACAATAGCTGGAAGCTGCAGCTGCAACCTTTAAATATGCAGTTTGATACCTACAGCCACAAGCTCTGTTTCTGCAGAATAGTGTTCTGAGGAGCAGAGTGTTCAGGCATGGGAGTCAGGAATAAAGTGAAACTTGGAGCAAGATTTGGAGAAAATAAACATCCAGACAGAGACAATGCAGGAGGGAATGGCAAGAAAAGCATTTGTCTGGAGGAGAGATGGGCAGCAAAGGCTACAAATTCAGCTCTGGAAAATGCTGCCTCCCACCCATCAAAGACTCCTTTTAGGTGTACTAACATTTTAGGGGAGTAAAAGTCACTCAGGGTTGATTTCATCGGAATGCCGCATGCCTAGCAAAGCCTCAAGCACAGTGACAAACCTCAGCAACCTAGAGCGGGCACAGGGCAGGAGAGCTGAGCACAGAGCTGGGAGTAAAAGCAAAGGGTGCCCAGAGAGATGCCCAATACTTTATTTATGTTCTCAGTGCTTAGCTACGAGATCTAGAAAAGCCAAACCACCCCAGCCAGCGACTATTTGGACAACGTAGGTATAAAGCAGTTCTTTATAACTCAGAGAGCTATGAGTTACCCAAGGAAGAGGACTTTCTTCTACTATAATTGCTACTGTGCACACGCGCAACATTGACATTGAGAGACGGAGTGCGAGCAACAGCCCCAACTGACAATGCTACACCAGGAAAAACTGAAGAAAAAAAAACCCCAAGCCTTAAAAGAAGATATGGACTCTAGACTTTTCTTCATCTACTTCAACACAAGAGATAAAAGAATGCATGAAGTAGAGAAGCCCCACATCATAAGCTCAAGTCTCATCCTAGACAAGGAGCAGATAGGACAAGGACTTCTAGCGTCCTTCTCCCCAGGCAGCCCCTTGAAAACTGGTGTGTTCTTCCCTTGCTGTGGGGCACGGGGCTCCCACACCTCAGGGGAGAGCGGGCAGATGACATCTCACACAGAAAGTTCTAAAACTGCTAACAGAAGATGAAAGATGTTGACCTAATAAAGTGTCTCCCTCTGAGCTGAGTCTCACAGGGACTCAGGTGGATGCTAAAGACCACATAGCGTATCTGAAAAAGGACAAAATTTAAAATAACACAGCCTGGTATTTCTTGCCAAAGATCAGAAGAGTAAACTGTTCTGAGTACAGAAAGAGCTCTTACTTGAGGAAGCACGCCGTTATGTCACTATAATATACATAACTATCCACTGCCTGCTGTGGAAGAGCAAACAATACTTAATTTGGCATAAAATTGGGACAGTGGAGAGATACAAAACTTGAATCTGCACGAAATCTGTCACTCTCAGCTAAGCCCCCAAAACACTTTGAGCCGCTGTGAGCTGATGCTGCATACCACCCGTCCGCGGTGCTTCTCAAAGGGCTGCAACTCCAGAGAAGTTGGATTTACTGTATTATGGAACCAGATTATGTTAAAAGGTTATGCAATTCATTGGCACCCAAGATTTGCAATTAAACTGTTAACTCTTGCAGACTTTGGATTAATATTTAACTAAACTGAAAGCAGTAATATCCCCAGGCCATCTCTGTTCATAAACTGGTAGCCACATTCATTCTGTCAACTTGGTGACAGTCGCACTGGAGTCACTTTTTCCCTTTTTTTGTATGATCTACACCATGTATTGGAACTCTCCCCTTCCTTTAACTCAGGAATGCTTTACAAACAGGTTGTGATTCTCAAGAGCTCCCTCATTACATGTGTGACTATTTGATAATCTTTTGTGCAATTTCAAAGAAAAACACCTTTTCAAAAGGACTATGTCTCTTCTAGTGGGAACATCTCAGAAATCTATGCAAGTATCCACGGTGCTTTTGTGTTCTGCGTTTTGTTCTTGTGAATAAGAATTAGCTCAACCAGATGTTTGCGAATAAGTGATTAAAATGGTATGCAATATCAGCAAATCAAATCAGCAAGTTTCATTCACCAGAACATTTGCAAATACTTTATTGCCACATTCACTCAACTCCAGTCTGAGCTTCTTTGGCTCTACTTCTTTCTTCCAGCAGCCTCCCCTCCTCTTGACAGCTTTTAACAGTTTTGTTGCAGTTTCATTCCTGCTGCAAGTCTCTGTTACTCTTAGTATTAAATCTGGTTTTGTGTTAATTGCACATTTAATGTACCAGCACAGTAACAGCTAGGAGAACTTATACTTGGAGGTTTTTTTCCCTTTTTCTCCTCAGCTTCACTGGGAAGTGCTACCAAGGAGCAGGGAAGATTCACATCTTGAAAACAGCAAAGAACAAAAAAGTGTGCAAATGTGGAACTAGGAAGAATTTCCAAGAAAATTCCTTTACACTTTAAGATTCAAGTCTGTGTTAAGCACGCTTAACCTTCTGTAACAGAAAGTTGTGAAAGTTCTGCACCACAGTTTTAATTCTCTCCCCGCCCCGCCCCCCAGTCTATTTTTTCAAGCAAACCTAGCTTCAGAAATAGGGAGGACAAAACATAGTAAAAAACATTAGCCAAGATAAAACAGCAATGCCTCCATCTCTGTATGAATCACCTAACAGAAGAAAACCAAGGACACTGATGAGGCTTCCTGTGATGGGAAGCAGGATGGATGTTCTGCAGGTTCTGGCTAATGAGGATACAATTTCACACCAGACCCATTCTTTCCTGCGCAATATAGGTCAGGTGTTCAATCGCGGGGGTGGGCTGCCAACTTTCCAGCATAATAATTCAGTGAAACAACACAGGACAGTGACTGCGTAATGCTGCAGTGCAGTATAGACAGCATCCCAAAATTCACTTTTTTATTTCCGTCTGACAAACAGCTCTCATTTCTGTCCCCGAGGAGAAATGACTCACTGGTTTCTTTGCTTCCTGAAGAAAAGTTTGTGCTCTGCTCTCCCCACCCTCTGCTACTACTTTGTTTTCTTTCGGCTTTCACTGATGTCCCATCTAAGCCTCCAGGACTTACCTAAGGCAGCAGGTTTTTGTTACTTCCTTCAGCATTTTACATCGCTACTGCTCAAGGGGTTTTTTGTTTGTTTCTAAGAAAACAACCACAACAAAGCATCTCCGCCAAGCCACAGCAGAAGCAAAAGCAAACCCGTAATAACACTTCTGTAATGCCAGTGGTTTTTAGGGTACCAGATGTGATGCAGCATTTTGGTGAGGGATTTATACGAGAAGGGAGTGCCAAGGAAAAGGGAACGGTGGCTGAAACAAGCCCGGTATTTTGTATCAGCGTTTTCTACAAGACCATACTCCAAAGAAGAGCAGAAGGATAAGCAGCCACAGGAAACATCTCCGATGGCTTTCTTCCTACTACAGACCCCCGAGGCGTTGACAGAGTATTTCCAGCCAGAATCCTGCCTGCAGCCTGTTTGCAATGACAGTGCGTTGCGAGACCACAGGAGCAGCTCGTAATGAATCAGATGCTTGCGAGGTGCTGGTTCTCAAGTGACATAACATGTCAAGGTCCCTTGAGTACTGTTTACTCTTTAAAAGGCAATTTTATAAAGATTTTCTTTGCAGTTTAAGGTTCAGAAACACTGGAAACTAATGATTTGTAACCAAAATGAAATCCATGTCTCCTATTGATTTTGTTTTAGTTACTTGGAAACAATATTGATTCCCAAGAGATGCATCTAAACACCAAGTCTGAGCCCTAAAGAATTTCCATACCATTGATTAATAGATGCTATCTATCACTTTCACTTTTTATGAGACATTTTCTCTTCTATGAGATACTGTATTCTATCGAAAGGTCAAATGTGGATTCTATACAAGAAACATCAGCACGCACAACTGGCCTCAGCTCCAGAACAGCCAATTTCTTGGCTTCTTTAATTAAATAATGAACAATTTTTTTCCCTTCTGTTCCCCAAAAGTTATTTTATTAACATGCTTTGTTCTTAGGATAATCAGCTCTGTTAACATTTTACCTATGCTTTGGTTGGAATGTCTTTAAAACTAAGACTACTTTTGCCCTGTGGTTTTATAAGGACACAATAGAAACCTGATTCACGGCCAGGTCAGTGCATTACAAATAATAATGATCCTCATTAAAGAAATTCTCATTACTCTTTGAGGCATCTTTCCTCCGGGCCAAATGCCATTATCTGTGCAATGCTCTTAAACAAAACCAGCAAAACTGGAAGTGACAGTCAATACGGAGCCATTCATAAAGGAAGCTGATTTGCAACGCTATGCACCAACCTACTGGGAAATACATATCACTAGGAATTCAGTGAGTGATACAAGCGCTTATTACACATTCAGCTTGGTAAACGATGAGAAAATTTCCTCCAGGCCTCAGAGAGAACAGCTTTAAATAAATCCTTATGGATTAACAATATTTTCAGTAGCACTCGGCAGCGTGCAGACAGAATACACAAGTTACCACAACAGGAAGGGTTAGAAATGGGGAATCTGCACGCAGGGAAGTTTGAGGTGAAGAGTAGCAGGGCCCAGCACCATCAGCCAATTGCAAACCCACAGATGGGAGCAGCAGAGCCCTAATCCAAAACCCCTGAAAGGAGAGCCAGGTTGAAATAACAAATCAGGTTGAAATGGCCCTTGGGAGGTCTACCCCAAGCATCTGCTGCCTCTTGCCCTTCCATGGAGCGCCTCCAAGAACAGCCTGTCTCACACTCCCCTGCCTCCTCCCTTTAGGTGGCCGATTTTAGATCCTCATCCTGCCGCAGTCCCCTGGGCTGCCAATGCCTCTCGGTAGCCGCGTGCTCCACCTCGTGCCCAACTGATGGTTATTCCCAGAGCACCCCCCAAAAAAGCAATTACATCAGTTCTGCTGCACAGCAGAGCACTTGAGCATCTGCTTAATTTTATATCCATAAATGTCCCAGTTTAGGATGGCAGTACAATTTGATGCTCTGGAGCTGAGCAAATCTTGACTGGAATTTGGTGATCTAATGACTGGAGCTCACCAACTCAAGGGACTCACCCCCATCCCAAGACTTAATAAGAGAAGCTGATTTTATTTAAAATACTCCAGATCTAAAATACACATCTCTCTTGATAAATGGCAATTTCAATTTATTGTGAAAATATTCATCAGTGTCTAAAGTTACTGGCAAACAAAGTAAATTAACAAATTAAATAGTAATATTCAAGCATTATATGGTACTGACAAAGTTTATGAAAAAAAATGAAATAAGGGAGTCATTGTCTAAGCATCTGTGCTGGAGTCTGGTATATAACGAACCCAGCCTTGACATTGTAAATCTCTCTCCAACATTTAACCTTAATTTATTTTAAAGTACCAGTTTTTCTGCATAAGTTTAATTACAGTTTCTATTCAAAAGCCAGAACAAAGCTTAGTCAAAATAAATCTAGTAAATTTAGTTATTCAGGCCTGTTTAGCAAAACCAACTGTAAAATTAAGGAGCCAACGTAATGTGCGTCAGAGCTATGCATCTGTTCTTGGGATATAGTAGATACATTGTTAAACTCGTGTCGAATTCTGTATAATTACTTGACTACATTAAAAAAATCCACATTCTAATAGTTACTAGTTAATCAGAACAAACCTCCCTTCAGAAAATATTATATTTTTAAAAGTATAAGTAAGAAATAAGAATAATACTGATGGCAATACAGTAATTTTTTTTATTTCTGTTTCAGATCACACATTTCCACTGATGCTTTCTAGAGCTACCTGGCAAGCACTGAAACGCACCAGTATAATCTCGCCAAACCCGCACTCCCCTTCCCACCAGCTGTAACGAGTTCTGGATTAGGCCTTTCCCACACTAATGTCCCTAGGGAGCGGCAAGAGAATATTATCCCTAGGGGAGACACGAGGCAGAGGTGGAAGAGCTACGTGGAGTCCACACCAAGATCCCCGCACAGCCCACCACCTTTCCCAGCACAGCCAGCACTCGTATCCACAGGCTGTATGAAGCCCGAGCCTTCGGAAAACGGAGCAGAACGGCGCTGAGCTGCTTCTGCCTTCCCATACCCCAGGCACAACAGCAGGATCAGCCAAAAAGGTGCCACACATCACCTATATTAAATGCGTCTGTAGTAAACAGCAGCCAACAGTAATTCTCTCAATCTATCCACCAGTATTTAGGGACTGGAGGATGAAATGCTGACCGTATGTAGCACGCTGCACAGGACCTGGTTTATTGCTAAAAAAATTTGGCACTTCCTTATCATGTCATAAATCAGCACTGAGAGAATAAGCACATACGTTTTCCAAACAGTATATTAAATCAGTTGTCACCAAGAAAATAAAGAGTGTGGCAGGGACACGAACTGCCTGGAAGACAAAGAACATAAGCAGTTTCTTTAATTGTATTTTGGCAGTTCCATTCACACCAATATAATCAGGTTGCAGCAGCAATTGTACCGTGATCTCCCTTTAGAGATTTACAACCCACCTCGAGAAAGGCTTCCTAGGGCCAAAGCTTGCCTTTGAGGTCCACAGCACCAACCTGCACGTTTGCACAAAACATGACTGCATTTTTTTTTTTCCAGTTCTTTTACAGCACTACAAATGTGGGGAAATAGCTGGAAAGAAAAAAAAAAATCATTAACTGGAACAGCGACAGCTCATCCTTCTGCAAACGCCAGCTCCGTCCCACTCCCGCAGGGAAGCAGGGCTCCACCACACCAGCTGAGGCCCAATTAAGAGCTCCTGGTCCCAGGTGTTCGTAGGTGAGCACTTTACTAACAGCAGCCCAGACAAATCCGATTACTCCCAAACTCTCAGGATGGGAACAATCACAAATATTTTTGTAATTGTTATTACGGTTTTAGGGTAACTGTTAATCTAAATTAGGTCCCACAGATCAAAACAAATGGTTTTCCAGGCACTGGCATTAAATAAAAATAATGCTTTAATGAAATTCTCCTTGCAAGCAGTTTACCTTTAAAAGCTCATCCTTAAAGTTCTCCCTTACTCCTTCCACCTGCCCATGTACCCCAGGGTTTCTACTGCCACCTCCTACAGTCTCGAGGTCAGGATCATAGAATCATAGAATGGTGTGGGTTGGAAGGGACCTTCAAAGGCCATCCAAGTCCAATCCCCCTGCAAGGAGCAGGGACATCTCCAACCAGATCAGGTTGCTCAGAGCCCCGTTCAACCTGGCCTTGAACGTTTCCAGGGATGGGGCTTCCACCACCTCTCTGGGCAACCTGTGCCAGTGTTCTACAACTCACATTGTAAAAAATTTTTTCCCAGTATCCAATCTAAATCTACCCCCCTCTATTTTAAAACCATTACCCCTTAATCCTATCGCAACAGGCCCTACTGAACAGCCTCTCCCCATCTTTCTTGTAGGCCCCCGTGAGGTACTCTCAGACCGCTATAAGGTCTCCCCGGAGACTCCTCTTCTCCAGGCTGAACAGCCTCAACTCTCTCAGCCTGTCCTCATAGGAGAGGTGCTCCAGCCCTCTGATCATCTTCGTGGCCCTCCTCTGGACCTTCTCATGTTGAGGGCTCCAGAACTGGACACAGTACTGCAGGTGGGGTCTCACCAGGGCAGAGTAGAGGGGGAGAATCACCTCCCTCGACTTGCTGGCCATGCTCCTCCAGGATGCGGTTGGCCTTCTGGGCCACAAAAGCACATTGTCAGCTCATGCTGAGCTTCTCGTCCACCAGCACTCCCAAGTCCTTCTCCTCAGGGCTGCTCTCGATCCATTCTCCGCCCAGCCTGTATTTGTGCCTGGGATTGCCTTGACCCAGGTGCAGGACCTTGCACTTGGCCTGGTTGAACTTCATGAGGTTGGCAGGGGCCCACCTCTCCAGTCTGTCAAGGTCAAATCAAGATCCATCAAGATACACAGCCAGATCCAAAAGGGAACACTTACAAGGTACTCACACAAAAGTCAGCTAGACAAATACCGGCTACCAAAAAAAACCTGAAGTTTCCCTGTTAAGTACAGACACATAAGACTCATCCTTAAAGAACAAAATGCTAATGACAAAATGCTAATATCAGACTCCGTGACAGATGAAGTGACTGAGATCAGCCAGCCAAAAATCATCATGTGCTACTAGAAAGCTAATTAAAGCTGACGTCCCATCTCTGTATTGCAGAAACTTGCCATTCAGGAAACCACCTCCAACTTGAGAGCCAACCAGGAGCATTGCAGGCACACTGAGTTGGATGGAAAACTGAAGAAACAACGTAACTTAAAAAGAAATTATATGTTCTTACATACTGCTTCAAGATACACGTATTCGAAATTAACCCTTTCAAAGCACATACTTTAGGAGCAAAAACATGTAGGAAAGAAAACCCGTTTCAGAGCAGTAATTACCCAGTTTTAGACAAAGGTTGGGCTGAAAGCACTGAAATGCTGAAGGAACATCAATGGCATTGTCATAGTTTAGCCAATAAAACCAGAACCGGCATGATCTTTGATTTTCCCACAAATCCAAAAACCCAAACAAAACTGCTAAGCCACCTATGTGACTGTTGTGTAATTGTTTTCATGGATATATTAATCCAGATTTATACATGACACAAGCCAGTTAGTAGAGCAAGCTGAACACACTGACATTTCAGCATTCATATTCTGTCAAGTACCTAGAGTTTTCAGTAGATTTTTCTCCCTTACACTTAAAGAGAGAAAAGAGGTGGCTTTGACACATTTTCCTATGCAGATGACTGGGTTTTTCACAGTTGGCAGGGCTTTTCTTGTTGCCAGAGGTCATCAGGATGCTAGGATACCTGAAGACACACACAGATACCGTCTCTCTGCTTTGGTTATATATGTAGCCCTAATTCCAGAGTTTTAAGTTAAGCTAACCGCCCAAGATGTTATCAACCTGAGTTTCACTTCAGAGTTTCCATTGCTAACCAGACAGCTTCAATATCTATTAAAAAAAAAAAAATCAGATTAGCTATGTATAAATGCATGGCATCATGTTCTGCTACACACCATGCAGCTTATATTTTGGGAAAAAAAATAGGAAATACAGAAAGGACAAGAAATATTAGATATCTACAGATATCATTATTAAACAGTCCCCAGCATTCTCATCTGTCATTAACAGAGGGGCAGCCTGGTATCCTACCAACCTTGTCTTTTTGTAGTGACCCAGTAAGAAGTTTCAGTCTCAACCATTTAAAAATTTGGCAGAGTGAAGAAAGGAGAACAGACACAGATAATGTCCAGTTAGTTTCCCTGCACGATGGTGCTATTATCAAGAAGAAAAAAGAAAAAAAAAAAAAAGAATGCTGAGAAGACAGTTGTAATTTCCCTTTTAAAAAGGGCGAGATATTTATGACAGTCCTTTTCCTCATGTCTTAGAGTACTTCATCTGCCATTGAACAAAACAAACAGCTTTAATTTGCTTCAAGGATTCAAGGTGGATTCAAGGATTTGGTTCAAGGTGGACCTCCTCTTCCTCTCCCCATGTTATTTATTCCGTGCATAGCTGCGAATCTCAGATTTTTCCAAAGTAAATCCTTGTAAAACCTTATTTGTGCTTCTGCCCTTCCTTGGAAGCTGGTCATTATCAAAACACACACAGACATTCAATATGAAGTTATCTCTAAAGGGTTTGCCAAAGTACATCGGCAACCCTACCCTCACATCAATTGTTCTGTAGACTGTGCATCATCACAAACTAAACTTTGTGTGTCTTTACCATCTTCTACATTCTACTTCCCTTGGTATTCAATATGCGAAGCCGAACTACTCTGTTGTAATATTTAGGAAGACGTACGGAACACCTACAGGCCTAAAGCCAAGAACGTTTCAATGAATGGAAATACAAATGAAAAGCAATCAGGTAATTTTGAAGAGCAGGAGAGTAAGGACAGATAGTACTGGCAAGCGGTGTTACACCCAGTCATGGGCACAAGGTGTGCATAAAGAGAAAAGGAAGAGGGAGGAGAGAGATTGTTAGGGCAGTCCCAGCAAGCTCCTTTCCCAACTCGTCCACCCTTCTCTGGAGAACTCCATAGGGGATGTGGCTCCCGAATTATCCACAACACCCAAAGACAAGAGGGTCCATTTCTTAAACATCACGCGTTCACCTGAGAGCCACAAGGCACAGACCTGAGAGGCAGAACCACAGTTTAGGGGCCAGTGCCAGGCAGGGAAACACCTTCTAAAATAGTGGAGAAGATGGACACTCAGGCCAGGAGGTCCCTGCAAAGCTTTGCAACTGCGCCATGCAGAAATGACTTAACCCTTCCCGGCATCCAAGCACTCAGGTCCAGCTTGCTGTGAAGGCAACAAGCATCCAGAAGAGAGCATTGTGCCATCACCACCTCTCCCTGCTTCCCCCCAAGGCACTGGGGCAAGTTGTGCCGTGACACCGAACGGGGCCATGTTTCTTTGTCAGTACAGCTCCCATCTAAAGAAATAAGCCTTTCCAAGGAATATGAGGATATCCATCATGCTGCTTCTCTGCTAACATAGGAAAATAAACGTTAAAGATGCTCTGAAGAAAGGTGTCGGATATAAGCTCTTCATGAAGCATTTTGCAGTGCTTATACCTCTAATGCAAGTCTGAAGAAGTCAGTAGTTTCTCACTGACTTTGATGGGATTTGGGGTTGGTCTTTGATGGGAAAAAAAAATATAGCCATCAGAGTTTTTAAAAGACCTCCAGTAAATGCAGCTATTGCTGCATTACAGGGCTAGTAAACAAAATCATTACCCGTAATTCATCCATCTCCAAGGGAACTTGCCTTTAAAGAACTACAGATCTGTGACAGAAAAAAGAACATTATCATCCTTTTTATCACAGATCCTGGGAGAAGGAAATATGCCAGAAAAAGACAATAAAACTTGGATTTCCACAGGAAGAATGAAAGAATGACTCATCAGATGGCTCCTCTGAATAAAAAGTTCACGTTCATAGTAAAGGGGAGAAATCCTACCCTGGGCTGAGGAATTATGCAGGGAGAAGAAAAAGATTTACAGTGATCCTTAATAAACTGATAAGATACATCAGAGAAATATTAAATCCTAGTCAAAGACTTAAGGGAAGACAGATTTAGGAGAGGATTTCATGTTGTTTAAGGACTTTCATTTGACTTTTAAAAGCTTTCACGCTTTTTAATACCCCAAAACCCCATGATTCTTGTCAAGATAAAACCTCCAAAATTTATTTTTGCAGAAAAGCACCGTCCTTGAGGTGCTCGGCACTACGGTGTGCTTTGAACGCAGAACTGTTTCCACCCCCCAGAAGCAGAGCTGTAGAAAGACACCAGACAGCAATGGATTTCATCAAAATGAAGTACGAGAAAGGAGACATGTAAATATCGCTAGAATAACATCTCACCTGTTTTGTCTCCCTAAACAGCGCTCCGACATGATGGATGTGCTGCTGACACCCAGTGTTATATTGGTTGCCACTTTTAAAGATCATATTTTAAATCTGAAGCGCAGAAACAGCTACGTTGTAGGCACTAATAAATAAAGGGCTTTTTGACAGCTAGGGAAAGGGGAGAAGTTAGACACATACTGCCAAGTTAAATTAAACCCAAAATTCAGGGCTTATAACAAGCTTTAGCAAAAGCTAAGACAATCAAAAAGTTTCCAGGATATTCCTTCTTTTCACATTAATGAAATCAATGAAAAAGCAGTTCTCTCAACATGTAACTCCTGGATCTCTAGCCCACCAAGGACACCAATAAAAGTGGTGCTGCGCTAAACAAGCCGTTAACTTCTATATACAACTGGTATTGAGGACAGGCTGGTTGTACCATCTACCACAAACAGAATAAACCACAGCCTCAAGATTTCCACAGAAATACCCCACGTTCCTACCTCAACCGCTGTGTACAGTCATCATATTGTCACCACCCTGGGCCATGTTCACAGGTATTTTTCAGGTACCGGGTTCCAAATACCATAAATGCACCCTAATTCACACTGCGTTTCTCCATGATGGTAATTTACCAACCATGCTCAAAAGTTAATAGAATAGAGTTTATGGGTTGGGAGAGGAAGAGTGAGGGAGGAGGAAGAACGCCTGTAGTAATTCCTAGAGTTATATATTTGTGCCACCAATTGAAAGGCGTTAGAAAACCTGTTCCGTTGAACAATATTTTGTGGTAGCACACACTTGACAGGAAGAACATTCAGATACTTAGGCAGCAATAGTTGCGGGTTGTTTAGATGGATGGAAGATAAAAAGAGCATGAGTCAAGGCCATAAACCTTCTGATTTATAAAGAGGTGTCACTGTATTAGTAAAAAGGCGATTCAGTCAATATCCAGAAAGCTTTGAAATAAATGTGACTTACAACTAAATAAGAACAGGTTATGAAATTTTATGTACTCCGCCACTGAAAAGTCATACTACAAAGCATCCATTCTTATAAGTGATCCAACATTCACAATAATTTCTGAATGGTTATTTCAGAGAGAGAGATTGCAAATGCATTTTACTAAATACTAGTGTCTTTCATTATTCTTCATGCAGTGAACACGCACTTCATTTTTCTTCTCCAGAAACAATAACTCTGTCTGTAGCGAGGAACAACGCAGCGTGCTTGCTGTGCACAGCTCGGGGAGCGGCAGTCGGGCTCACGGGATGGGTACGACAAAGGAATACGGAGAAACGCAAATCAGGAAAGCAAACGCTCTTATCACGAGCAGAAGCTTTGGAAAGCTTTACAACTCACGGAAGCACAGGGGCACCTCAGCGCATGTAGTTAAGCTACAACAACGTGATTTCATGCGATTACCTGTTGTCATTAGAACCTTCCCAAATTCCTTGCAGGATGTGAGATTTCCCAATACCTTTCGATTAACCTACCTCTTTAATCTCACTTCACCGGAGTAAAGGGGAATTGGTGGCAGCAACGCTTGCTGCCCGTCTCCCCTTTTATCTCCCCACGTTCCCCGCCACGTGGCAAGGGCAGGCAGAGCCCTACGCACTGCGGAAGCAGCGGCAGTCACCATCAGCATGGCTTCCCAGGGCCTGACCCTGTCTCTGCTGTAAGCGACATGCTAGGGCTGAAAATGCAAAGGCAGGCACATCTCCCAGAGCTCAGACACCACACCAGTACAGCACAGCAGCCCTCAGCTGCACCCCTGACGTGGGATTTCACACCTTGAGAGGCGCCCACAGCAAACTAAGGCTGAGCATCACGATCGTGACGTGAGCCATAGCTACAAGCGAAATTAATTCCTCTGAGATCTCATAGGTAGAACAGCATTAGCCACAGATATTAACGTGATTCATGCTCTTGGGGATCTCATCCTATTCCTCCAAGCTAACATATTTCTACTTTACAGACAGCAACATCAGCTTTTCGATGAATCTCCAAAAATCAGTTATACTAATGTGCCCGTTACTCTTCTAGCAGTGCCAATCTCTGACTTTGCAGCAAATAAGGATGCTGAAGATCCAGCCAGACATCAACAGTTACAGAGCAGCTTGTAATTTACATTAAACAGAAGTTGCAGAAGAACAACGTGACAAAGAAACCCCAGAGGCAAGGTAGAAGGTGCAGGTTCTGCTCCTACATACGCTGCCAGCCTGTTAGGTGACCTTGAGCTAGTCCATTCGCTTCGCCGTTATGTCTATAAAGCTGAGCCAACACATCTGACCTCCCTCAAGGTGAGCGTCGAGGTCTATCCATGAAAAGCTCTGTGCAAGAGCACGCAAGTATTGCATTATTACTGCACGGATAGAGCAGCTCAGTTCTACAGGGATCAGTCTACAACATAGGCAGAGAAAAATAGCTCAAGCTGGCCCAAGTGAAGGGACAATTTCAGAACAGTTATCGAAAAAATGCCAGGTCTGTCAAGATTTTGCCTATAATCTCCAGCCAATGATGAATTGAGGTTTTTCAGAAATGGCAAAGGTTTACTGAACCCAGGAGTCCAGAGCACCAGGCGGCATTTGAAAGGACTCCGAGCACAAGCTCTACAGGAATGACCATGCTGGTGTCGCAAGATTGGCAGGATTTGGGGCAGGTTTTTTGTTGAGTTTTGTGTATTTTTTTTTTATTGTTGTTTTAGAGTGATTTTTGTTTCATTTTGGTTTTCACTGTTTCAACTCCTTCCTTTCTAGGGCTTCTTTACTTCTGCCAAGCACACCACACTTTGGTTTTTAGAAAGTTCTTGGACAAATGCTCCTGTATGAAAAACTTCATTAAGTGTGTTCCTCAAGACAAACCAGATCTGGGGTGGTAAATCAATGACTGATCTTAAGAGTATATCTTTCACTATTCTGAGCTGGGAAAAGCCAAGGCCTACGAACTGCAGAAGAATACATCCTCAAAGGTCAGCAGCCACACAGATGGTGCCAGCAACCAACAACAAACATCCAAGATGTGATAGTCTACCTTGTCCCCATCTATTTCCAGGGCTATTATACTGAAAGAGAAGCTGTTTAAAGACACTTTTCCAAACGTCCTTTACAAGCCTATGAAGTGTGACCTCATTCTAAATCATTAGTAATCATTCTGGGGATCAAACTAAGATTCTAGGAGTGATTAGAAACCTGGAAGGTTTCCTGAAAACACAGGGAATATGCAAGACAATGGAAGAACCAATAACGTAAAAAGAATGGAGGTGGGGAATGAAAATAAACAGAAACAAGAGGGATGGCCAAAACATTTTGCCTGCAATTTGTAGCACAAGGATAACAAAGTGGATAATAAAGAAATAGCAATTTTACCATGTTACAGCAAGTCATATTTTTGACATTCATGTCAGATGAAGAAAACCTACACAGTCAAATTATCAATGTTTTAAGTGAATACAAATTAAATCACTTCCCCCCACTTTTTTTTTCTTTTAAAACAAACATCCTTATTTCGTTAGGATTAGATACTGTCACCCAAAACACTGTGGTCAAGGACCAGACTGCTCAGTTCTCTCACGACCAAATTTCTTGGGTACCACCAATACCTACAGATACTAGAAATCCTGCAAACACAGAGAGTAACTAAAAGAGCAACAGTCAACAGCCTTCTACTTTAGGCCTTATAAGTGAACTAAGATCAGCTGTACACAAGAAAACCTGTTTTTCTCCCACTCTCCAATTACTGCCTGATTAACTTGCACACCTACCATGCCAATTTGCTGGAAGGTGAGAGCCAAGCCGTCCCTTTCCCTGGGGTTTTATAACATTCTGACACTGCTGGTATCCAGTCAGATGGTTTTTCCAGCTATTTTTACAATCGGTAGCGAAAGGGTCGCATTGCTGCTGCCTTTCAAGTGCATACATCCATTCAATTCCACAAATAATTGGGACAAACGTGAATCCAACTTTTTTTTTTTTAATTGTGTCTGGTTTGGAGGAGGAAAGAGATTACATAAGCTATTGTTAAGGGGTTTTCTGTCATTGTACTCACACACCAAATAACAATTCTTTCAACTTTGAAAAGTTCAACCCATTACTCTGAAAATTTCCAGATATCTGATACAATAGTACCTGCTCTTCCTTGCTACGTGCCTGAAAATCTTTACATGGGAGTCCAATTACCAGTCTCTCACCAGTCACATGAACACAAAAAGCACGTCAATTCACAAAGAGCTACATCCTTGGTCTCTCCTCTCCAACAGCAATCAGAATCCAGGGTGGGAGGGCATTTTCAGAGGGACACTCACCCACGCCAGCAGCCTTCTCTCTGTTCATGCCGCTGCCAACATACCTGCACGGGCATCCCGGAGGGTCGGCCTTCCACACGGCCCCTAATGGTGCAAGAGGGGCTTTACCCGGGAAAAATGGGCTTAAGAGAGCGTTACTAACGCTTCCTGACAAATAATCACAGCATGCTCGAAAACAGGACTCCTGTGTGCCGCTGAGCCCATTTATTTTTTTTATAAAAGATGAAATAATTTTCTGTAGAGAACTTTTTGTATTCAGACCTGCTCAGCAGATAGGAAATTAATTGGATGTTATAACCATTTTTACAAACTACAGGAAAAGACAAGTGTGAAAATTAGAATTATTTATATTCAGACAAACAGCCAACAAGACTGCACAACAGGCCAGTAGCACAACAGCAATGGCTCAGAGTGAATCAAATTAGCCTAGCATTTTTAATTAAAAAATTTCTGCTTCCTGGAATGCACCAATTGTCTTCTCTTTCTCCATGTCATAGAGTAACAGAATATAATTTAACTACTTTTATGTAACAAACTACTCATATTAAATACAGAAAATATTAAAACCAGTTAGTTTATCTTTAGAGGCTTTCCCTTGACACTGTAATTGAAATGTTGAGTGATGTGTCCTATAAGAAAGCAGAGGGTGGGGAAGCTAGAAGCTGTCTTTGACAGCTAAATGAGGGGGGAGGTTGTTTCTTTTTTATTACTTTTAGAGTTTGGGTATTCTAGCTCACTTAGACCTCACTCTGGGTTTCAGATAACCTTACATTATTCCTTGACCAAAGACAATTATTTGTTTTGGTGCTGCATGATAAGATGCTTGCACGTCATACAGTGCTGCTAACTTGTGCCCTCTGATGTTTCTCCTCAAACTCCTGAGACATTCTCGGGTTTCAGAGTTTGTGTTCAGAATCCTTTCAGCTTTAGCACTGTGGCGTTAGAGAAGAGAGTTAACCACTAAGCAGTTCAAGACTGGAAAACAACCTGAAAAGATTTAGCATGCCCTTAAAACCTAAGCCAACGGTATGATTTTCTCAGTGTCAGATGGAGGATCACGCAGGATTGTCACAAGTCTCAAAACATATGAGAGTCCAGTGACTTCTCAAGCTTATCACAAGTGCTTACATCTCACTGAAGCTTGATAGGTTTAAGTGCAAATTTCTGCACTTGCCTCAAAGAGAAGACTCTTCCAACTTCTTCTCAACGAAACATCTTTAAGCTCCGCTCCTGTTTAGTCTTCTCTCTGCAAAATAGTATCAGACAATGGTTTAAAAACCAAAGCAGAGGCCAAGAAGCAGGACAGAAATGGTTAGGTACTCTTTTCTGTTCAAGCCTAGACCACATGCCTTCTCCTGTGTGGTGACAGTTCGTGGTGGGGACAGCAGCACCAGCTCCTCGGGGTGCATCCGGCAGAGCACCGGGCCAACTTCCCAATGGCTTCTGAGTCTACTGGAGGAGGGTATTTTCCTTCTCCTGTCCTCTTGAGTAATGCAAATAATAAATACCGAAAAGTCTCACTCTCTGCAAAATTATAATTGTCAGGTAGTCACCATTCCCCTGCCACAAATTAGGCAATTATTTCTCAGTTTAGAGAAATGCTCACCTGCCATTTCTGTCCACTTCCATTTAAACACAGGCCTCAGGGGACTTAATAAATTGAAGCCGTTCACAATCATTGCCAACATGCAAAATGTGTTTGTTTTTCAGCATGACATGTTGAATTTGGGGAGAGAGAGGGGGTGGAACTGTGCAGCAGCAGAGCGCTGTGCTGGGAAAGCAAATAGGTTTTCTAGATCTCAGTCAACTTGTTGCCCTGAAAAAAAAAAACATTGCAAATGTGCTGGGATTTCTCATACCCTACACAAAAACCACACAACCCAAGGAAACTGTGCATTATCTTCCTTCCTCCCTGTTTAATAGGGATCTGAACTTTTTGGGGTATGAGAAGTACAGCACACGTGTTGGGGAGGACAGTACTTACTTGCTATGAGACTGTATAAGTAAAATCACTACTTAAATTGAGTTTAATTACTCCAGTTTAATTAATTTAAGAAATTTAGCATGTGTTGGCCTTTTTATATTCCTAATGAACAACAGAGATATTTCTAACCTTCCACATCATCAAAATTAATTAAAATAACATGCATTTTTTTTCTGAGTACAGAGTTACAGAGAACGGGAAGGGACCTCAGTGTTATTCAGCCCAGGACGTACCTGAGGGGCTGTATGACACAAGAAAAACTGCAAACATTTACAAAAAGCACCTCTACCTTCCTACGCTCATAAACAAGCACACAAAATGTGGTGATGGGCAGGGGAGGGAAAGTGAAACATAACAAAGACATAAAAACTATGTTTTGTTATATTCAGAATGCAAATTCTCCATGGCAGCATTGCACAAACCAGTCCTGAGTGCGTTTGGGCTTATCCTCAAAAAAGTTTGCCAGGCTTTTGATTAAGAAAAGGTTGATCAAGTCTATCCTCTTGCAACCTGGTGGAACACATAAGGTTGCAATCATCTACCCTAACACTGACACGGTAGGTGCCTTACTGTTGACCAGCTATTCTTCTCAGGCCAACTGTGACTTCCTGCTAAAGGCTCAGAAGTTGCTTATTAGCTGAGGAACTGGGCACTGGAAGACTTTTTGGCATCTAGGATACAAGCAAGTCTGCCTATGAAACGTTTTGATGCCACTACACCAATTGCCTGATCCATTTAGTGCCTCATTAATCCATGTGACTTCAATATTACACATCAATAAATCATCAACACCATTTCTTACTGAGGCTTAATACACAAAACAGTCATGTACAAATATGCATACAACACACACATTGAGCGCACTAACTGAAATATCTACATATGATTTAAAATGAACCATGCTCACTACTCATGAATGTAGCAACCATCCTTAAACCAAGCACTTTATGCCAAGGTGAGAAGAGGAGAAGGCATAAAAAAGATCACTTTAAAAAAAAAAAAAAAAGGAAAGAAAAACAACTTAATTTGATACCATATGATACCATAAATACCAATTTTTATTTTGTTATCAAGCAGCCTTGTTACTGTCAATGTCACCTGAGTCCCTAATATTGTATTTCAACATTTTGAAGTATTAAGATTTACTTAAACAGCAAATTATGAATTTCCTGATATGTAGTACTACTTTGGAGAATAACTAATATCCTCTGTTGTGATTATTTTTTTTTTCCACTCTTAAATGATTACAAGCATGTCAGCCTTAACTCCATCTCACCATAGGGGTTTGTCTAACAGTGTGAGCAAAAACATTCCGTGAAATCCTGTATTCAGATTTTTTTTCTAGTGGGATTATTTTGATGAGGCTATTTGCTACTGGATTTTGTAACTGAATAGAGCAGGATTTTGTTGCATTGTTAATATTGCCCTTTTCTACTATAAAACTAGTGGGGGAAAAGATCTTTACGGATAACTAGGAAACCAAGCATCACATGGAAAGGTAACACACCTACAAGTCCAGAACACTAATGAATCCCAAACGTCCTGCAACACTGTTCTGCTTGTTAGTCTTATCATTCAACAGTGCCGCTGGAAAGCCTGCTTATCTGCTTCCAGTAGCCATCAGCATGTGAAAAATATGCTCGTGCTCCTTTCAGTATCTTCCAAGACATTGTCACCAAGCTGAAGATGGGGCAAAACCAGAGACACAATACTGCTCACTGGCCAGACCAGAGCATGAAAAAAACACCATCGTGCCACATTTCACCCTTTGCAAACTGAATGTTTGTAGAAAACCTGGTGCTAAATCATTGAAGATGACCTGATTCTGCAGCCCTTGCCCTGTGAGGAGAGGCTGAGGCAGCTGGGCTTGTTCAGCCTAGAAAGAGGCTTTTTCAGGGGGCCCAATGCCAGCCACACCATCCTTACATTGAGGTTATTAAAGAGATGGAGCCAGGTTTTCCCAACACACTGTGCCAGCCACACTACCGGGGGCAGGGGAGAGGGATTTTGATCTTAGCGCTGGAGAGTGTCCCTCACCGGTTTTATTCACCATTACAACTGCTTTACTCACTACCGCGGATGCAGGCTCCCCATCAGCACATCCAGCCTTTAAGTTCTGAGCACTCTTCCTTCTCTACCTGTTTTGGGTTATTGGTTTTTTCTGCAGTAATTAGGTGAAGAAGGATTAAAGAGACCTGTAAATAAATTCAGTAAGCACACAGGACTATAGCACAACAACATTTGGTTTCCTCCTTTCTATGAAGTTGTACTGCTCGCTGCTAATCTTCTGCAAACCTTGCTTCCTGTCATCCCGTTAAGTGCAAATCTCAGCTAACTTTTGCTTACAGAGAATTTGCATTTACAAGAACTTTCGCTAGCATTCATGTGGTGAAGTCTGCATCACGATTTGCATGCAAGACTCATAGGAACAACACAACCTAGCTCTCAATGTCATTTTATCTCGTGAATCCAGCCTTCAGCCTAACTCATGTTAGATGAAAACAAATCTGAAAATATTCCACCCAGGGCCAGCACAGCATCTTTAAGCAGCACCACCTTTCTATCACACTTTATTTCTCTCTGCACTTAAGGCAGCACTGTCAGTAATCATTCAGCATTTTCCTTTATTCCAGCACTCTCCTAAAAAAATTTTTTAAAAATAAAATAAAAATAAATTAAAAAAAAAACACAAATCCAGCAAATTAAACAGAAGTGGTGTTGCCAGGAGTGAAGCAAAATTGTGAGTTTGCCAAGTAAACCATTACATATTTAATCAAATGAAAACCACTTAAACAACCAGGTCTGATAGAGTCTCCACATTACGCGTGCTGTATCACCTCAGAGCAGATGAAAACGTCTACGGCATTAATGCAGTTACATCTGTGTTAAAGAAAAAGGAAGGGATAGCAGTAGAAATTAGAAATAGTTGAAGTAAAAAAAACTTGTATAGAGGTCTCCAAAATGCATCTAAAGTCCTCTGGGAGCAAAACACCTTGATGTTGCCAGTGCTTCTTCAATCCAAATAGTCTGAAAGCAGCAACAGAGACTGGTTTTACACAGAGGCAAGTTTCCAACTTGAGTGTGGGTGTATTCAGATTCGTAGCTTTGGCTTATGGTAATAAGCATTTTAACACTTATGCCTCATGGCACAGGAGAAAGAAAAAATAACAGTATGCTGAGTTATTGCATGAGAAACAGGAACAAAGAAGAAATAATAGCAAAACTAAACCAATCTCAAAGAACTTCAGGGACAAGTTCAGCTTAGCTACAGGCAAGGATGATAATTCTCACTATGCTCATACAGACTTGTCTTCTTGTAGAGCTTAACGATGCCTTGTTAATTTAAGAAAGACCACCACTGAACTGACTCTGAGACCGAGAACTAGAAGGGCAGTATCTTCATAAGCAGGTTAGGAGTTACCTGGCAGAAAAACATGAACTGGAAAAAAAAAATATTTTTAAGTTCTGTATTTTGCAACCATAAATTAAAGGCTCAAAATACTGGCGAGTGTTCCCCCACGCACACAGTTGTATATCAAGGTAAATAGGGAAGGGGAAAAAAAAAAAGTTTCTGTTAACCTCCAAAATCAGATAATCAGATGAGGAGTGATGACACCTTTGATTCTAACAAGGACTGAGAAAGGCAGTCATACTCTGTTAAGAATGGCCTTAAACTGACTTTCCATGCAGACAAGTGACAGCAGCACGAGTAGTCAGGAATAAAGCGTCACACTTTGATTAATATGCAATCCTTTAGATCTTCTCTAGCTTACATCCAAGGTTTCAGTTCACTCCGGGGTGGTTTCTATTAATTTATCTCCATTTGAACCAAAACCAAATC
This sequence comes from Chlamydotis macqueenii, assembly GCF_036417535.1. Lineage (NCBI taxonomy): Eukaryota > Metazoa > Chordata > Aves > Otidiformes > Otididae > Chlamydotis > Chlamydotis macqueenii. The sequence goes on from NC_141566.1 coordinate 6,675,817, forward strand.
ATTTTTCATACGCTGACACAACTTTGCGTTTAGAAAATTATACCCAGTTCAGCAAGAGATGCAAAAAAAAGACTGTCTGCGCATTCAAAAAGTGCATTCCTGTTCAGCTCATTTCTCTGAGAGAGTCCAGGTGCTCCATCCTGCTAACTACACACTACTAAGTCACAGAAAGAAACAGAGGTGCATGCACACTGGTGAGAAGGATTTTAATATATATGTGATGAAGATATTTAACCCTTTAGGAAGCCACGTCCACTATCAGAGTCCACTGACTTCTCAAAGCTCTCATTCAACTCTCAACCAAGTTTTTCCAGTAGAGATTTGGCGAAGTGCATGTATGTCCATCTCACCATCTTCAGCAATTTCTTCTAGTTCACTTCCACAGCTTTCCCCTCATCTGAAGAGCATCTGATTTTTTTTTTTTCTTAGATTACTTCTCCACCCATTGTACTGGAAGCTTGTTGCTTAAGCCACTGTAACTTGCAGCTTTGCCTCAAGTCACCATCCCAGCAATCCTACCCATGGCCAGCAACTACCTAGAAAACCATTTTATACAGAAACATATAAACCTTAAGCAACCTACAACCTTTAAGATTCATCAACAGCAAGTTTCCAGCTTGTTTGGATGTGTTATTCTCAATTTGTAACTGGTGTTAAGCACGTAACGCTGACAGTACCCTTAAATCTTTAGGCCATCTATTTTTCCCCTCCTCTCCCCCTGCCCTCTCCCAAAACCCTTTTACCTGCTTCTAGGGGCATTAACTGTACTCATCCAACACAAAACAGCAGGAAAAAATCATTTCATGGATCAAAGCATAGACTCAAGAAATTCCACATTACTGACAATCTTCAGTCTAAGAGTTAGGCTAAGGGTTTAACAAGAGGCTACAAACACCGTACGAGACAAACAGCCATTTCTTATAAGCCTCTTCACCCTGCAAGGTCCCCGTTATCATTCTCCAGCAGCAATAAATTTCTGTGGGAATTAAACCTCTCGAACTACCCCATCGATCAGTCTAACGCTGCCGGATGCTGCTAAGCTCTGCCTCAAGGGAGGATGCTCCCTATTTTTAAAGTCCCGTTATCACCAGGAACTGGGAAAACTCTACGTTTCCAAGCAAGAGAACTTTCAGAAGAGCCGCTCTGGCTCAGTGCCATATTACTTTATGCTATATTAAAAGCAGCAACAATAGTTGATCTTTTCTCTCAGTGCCTTTTTCCCCCCTTCCTATGCTACTCGTGACCTCATGCACTTCACCACTATATTAAACGTTATCAGACAGTTAATAGCCCAAGAGAGGCTATTACCACTCAAATACCAGAAAATTCAGACAGTCTCTCAGTACGGCAACCTCTCCTTCATGTTTTAATATCCCTAATTCAATAACTGACTTATCAGATCAGAGACCTCAGGAGTTTTACTCATCATCATCCTAAAAATTCCATCTCTTTTCTCAAAGGTCAGAGGTGGAGAGCCCAGCATAAGAATTTCTGCCACCCAAATTTCTCTTCCGTTTTTTGCCATTTTAGAATATGAAGTCTTGGCAAACCCCTTCTGAACACAACTGGATTTTCTTCAATGTTTTTAATTTAGTTTCGGGTAACAGATGTAATCAGATACTCTCATTTCAAAGACTAGTGCAGATAATTAAAGAAAGGGCTCATTTACTCCTAAGTAGCTTGCAGAAAACTTTCTTCTCAATATGCGGCCTTCCTTTCCTCCCCCTCCTTTCTTCCATAACCATTATTTGTAATTTATTATATGTGCCCAATTAAACGTGGGATGCAACTGATCTTAAATCTCAAGTTTCAGCTTATCTTGGTATTTGTACAAGATGTTCTCATTTTACAAATTAATTGACCTAAAGTGTGGAGAAGATACTAAATCTTCTGCTGGTTAGTACAGCCTGATATAACTATTGCAGTAGTCACTGTTGTGTAACTGTATTTTCATTTCAGAGCCATACTTCCAACATATGGCAGCACGAGGAAATAGCAGAAGAAAATAGGCGAGATGCTTGCCTTCCAAGAAGCCAGGTAAGCATAAAGTTAAAAGAATTAGAATAAAAAAAAAAAAAAAAACACAAACAAAACCACACTAGCACCATTCTTTGAGATGAGGAACAGTGTATCCATGGCCAATTTGTATTTTAAATCTTGTCTGCAGGGTGAAGACAAGGCAAGAAAAATAGTATTTTTCCTCTCGTCTTTCTCTTCTGGAAGCTTCCCTATATCAGTTATTACAGACAAAAAAAAAGCTTCATATGTAAAGGGCTGTTTTTCCAAATCCAACATTTAGTTGAAGGGAAAGGAAAAAGACAAATAAAGATATTTAGTAATGGCAAATGATTTAAAACAAGGCTCTCATTAGAAAACATTGCCCTATAAAAGACAAGGGAGGCAGAGAGGCTGCTCCCCTCAGCACTCACATCTCGTTTCAAAGTTATCATTCCTTCTGTTTTATTACTTTTCATGCCAGATACACAACATGACATTTCTTCAATAGCCAGATTTGGGGAAGGAGGGGTTTAGATTTTTGTTCTGTTTTTAAACAAGCTGTGGAAATGACATTGGGGAAGCAGCTGCTGGATGCAGGGCTTCCTCCTCGTAGGTGAGCATCTTGCTGAGCTACAGCCTCACCATGCTGTTAACAGAGCAGGCGATGTAGATCCGAGTGCCTGTGGACGGAATCCCTGCTTCTGGGAAGCGGGATACTGACACCGAGACACCTCGCCAACACCTTTGCTGTTGTCAACGTGCACAGTAACACAACACTGCACTCTGAAGCCACGTTCGACAGACCAAGAGCAGCCAAGGGGCTGTTGAAACACTTGAGCAATTGGGTGTTATTCTGACCTAGGCACTTATACTTGAAACCCTGGCACCAAAGAAAAAAGACAAACCTGAGTTGTCTTTTTTAGGATCTGGCCTCCTGTTCTGGAAGCAGAAAACGTCAGGCCTAAAGAGCGTGTTGCATCTGCACCACTGGCCTTGAAGTGAATCTCTCAGCAAGCACAAAGAAAGTATTTGTCGCCCCACCGAGATGGTCAGTCAGTCTGGTGTCATGATAGACCCAGGACAGCCAAGAAAGGAAAATAAATAAGTATAGCGATACTCTCTCCAAGTTGATGAGCTGGCTGGCTTAGGAAGGGCAGTGATTACTCATTGGCTGTTCCTGAGCAGATCCTCAGAGTACATGTGGTCTGGTGCCTGATTGGGGCGGGGGGGGGGGGGGGGCGGGGAATCCTCAATCCTGCAGTGTAAATGTCAGGGCTGCACGCTACCTGCCATTTAGTCACACGCTATTGTTTTATCAGATGCAAGGTTATTTCATCAGGGCCAAAGTGTCCTCTTGGCAGCAGATGCAGCACCCACAGCTTTGGCTGGACTTGCTGATAAATCAGTGAGAAGCCTGCGCCAGAAACTGGGAGCAGATACAACATCACTGGGCCACTACCTGTCCAGCAAGTGTCTGGACTACACAAGGACTGGGAATATTAAATAAGGGAAAAACATTCTCTTAAATACCTTAGCCGTAAAGGGCATATTGCAGGGAGGCACATCAAATTAAAAATAGCATCTTCCTAGAACTTCAGTCAAAATACTTGAAGTCGTTTTGTAAGATGATTCACATTCAGTTTTGCTTTTGAATTCTGCGTACTGTGGGATACCTGGAATTTCTAACACTGGATTTAACAATTGCAGACTCCATGGTGATGGATACAAGCAAATGATAATTTGGGAACTAACACACCTACTTTTGAGTAATAAGTGAATATTTTTATATTCATTTGGGGTTTGTGTGGGTTTGGTTTTGTTTTTTTTTTTAACTTGATGCTGAAGGTCCCACAGGCTACAATAATTGGTGAAAGACTTGCAAGTGCAAACAAGTAAAAGCTATAATTGTTTTATACTTTAATAATATATTACAGCATTGAAGACTACTCGAAGCTTTAACCAATACACAAAGTGGCTGTCTACTTATTTAGCAGAGCCACAAGAATTATTACATTATTTCCCTGAAGTTTCCCCTACCTCACAGTTTTCTTCTGAGTGTTATTCAGGGAGATAATTTTTATCCTTAAAATTCTATCTGATTTGGGAAGGTTCCTGGGGACAGGATGAATCTAATGTATTCTGCTGTAAGAGAAGAATGTATTTAGAAATGCTATTAATCCTTCATCTTTCTGGCTTTATTTTGTTCTTTCTGACTTATTAAGGCAGGAGGCAACACTGGGTCCACTCAGCTCCACGAGGACCTTGAAATTTCATTCATTTTCTCCACACTGAAATCCAGCAGCTGAAGTTTAATTAAACTATACGCAAGCTTTGAGCTTCAGTCTAAGTAAAACAAGAAAGGGAGAAAAATACTCTGTACGTTCTGGTTATCATAGAATCATAGAATGGTTAGTGTTGGAAGGGACCTTCAAAGGCCATCCAGTCCAACCCCCTGCAAGGAGCAGGGCCATCTCCAACCAGATCAGGTTGCTCAGAGCCCCGTCCAACCTGGCCTTGAACGTTTCCAGGGATGGGGCATCCACCACCTCTCTGGGCAACCTGTGCCAGTGTTCTACAACTCACATTGTAAAAAATTTTTTCCTAATATCCAATCTAAATCTACCCCCCTCTATTTTAAAACCATTACCCCTTGTCCTATCACAACAGGCCCTACTGAACAGCCTCTCCCCATCTTTCCTGTAGGCCCCCTTGAGGTACTGGAGGACTATTATAAGGTCTCCCCAGAGCCTTCTCTTCTCCAGGCTTCTAACCTTGTATTACCTTCTGTGTTAGCAGGAGGGAAATCCTATTTGCACTTTGAATTTACTAGCTTTTAACAGGCTACCAGACATTAACATGAAGTTATTTTGGAGGGGAGGTTTACCAAACAGAACTATTCAGTACAGCTGAAACTAGCAGAGGAGCTGGTGAACACCATTGATTAAACAGAATTTCAGCAGATCCTCTTCCCTGTCTGTAGCTGTCAAAAACCATTTCTGCTTTCTAGGCTGACTCACTTCTTTTGAACCCACTTGATGTGGAGACTTAAAATGACCATTTTATTAATTACCCTCCTGCTCTGACAGCACAAATTGAGCTGCGCTAGGGCAGCAGCAGTGTGGCATGGAAATCAGGACTCGGGGGGGGGGGAAGTGGTCAATTTTGGTTTCATCTTTCTATCATAATCTGTGAAGACAGACAAGATATCTTTATGATTGAAATCTATTTTTCCCCTCTAAAGTAATGTCACCAGTTTCATCTAACAAAAAAAAAAAAAACCTATATGCCTGTTAACAGATCTTCTAAATTCTGGTGCAAAGGGAAAAAATCATCTTAATGCTTAAGTAATTGCCCCACATAGCTCCAACTAAAATGCCACCAACTGCACAGTCCACTGGCAACTACTTAAAAAAAAAACCAACCAAACTTTTTGCTTAGATGCTTTGCCATTTGGATTCTGCTTCTGTCTATATTAGTTGTTTTTTTTTTTTCTCCTCATTGTTCCATCTACAGTCTTCAGTATAAAGCTGCAGTAGCTCTAGCATGAAGCTACAGCTAAAAAAGCAAGTACAGTTATGGAGTGCATCGAGATCCCCCCCTACACCATCTCCTTTCAGGACTGCTCCAAAATTCAGTCACTGGGCAGAATCTACTCCCATATTGATTCCCAAACAAGAAAACGTAGCTGGTTGCTATGGTGGTGTAAGTAAACAAGATCATCATACGTCAAGTCTGAAAAAAATATGACCTAAAGTTCTCTCAGATCATGGTCTTTGAACAGATCACATCTTCATAGCTGCACGTGGGAAACACAGCAGAAGAATGACGACAGAGGCACCTGAACAGAAGAAGTTACATCTGCTCTGCCTGTCACTCCTCCAATTTTTAAATGCAATTAATTTGAACAGCTTTACGTCTTCGTGTAAGATGCTAAAATTCTGACTAATTAAAAGGTGCATTCAATCAGCTATTCCCCTCCTGGCAAGAAAAGGTAAACAGATTTGATTTTGCTTTCCTGGATGTACGGTGAACGCTGATGACAAGCACTATCCTCCACAGCCTTCTTACTAGCTCCCATTCTGACCCCAGTCAAAACGCACAGAGAAATATCTGGAGAAGAGGAACAGAACATGGAAAAGCATGGGGGGAAAAACTGAACATGGAAAGATGGATTCTGGCTTCTTACAGTAGGGGTACTTGTTTGGTTTTTGGAGTTTGGTTTTGTTTGGGTTTTGTTTGTTTTTCTCAAAAAAAAAAAAAGTGTCAACCAAGAGAATTGATGCCAGCCACTTGCCAGGCAATTGCCTTTTTGGTCCTAGGCACTGATTTTCACAGGTTTTCCTCTGGCTAGGAGAACAACCAACCCCGGCAGAACCGGGATGCACAGCTGATGTGGTGTCACCGTTTTCCTTTGCATATTTTTGGCATATTTGTTTGAGCAAGATTTAGTTGGTTATTTCAAGCCTCTAAAATACAGCAAATCAATGGGAGACAGAAAAGATTTAATATTAAAAATAAAAACCCCAAGCCCCTTTAAAACTAAAAATCAACATTACAGTCCTATTCCTTTCCTTTTAGGTATACATGTGAGACCTACTGTTAAGTTTCACAAGCTTTGACAAATTCCTGTCTTCCTCATCAGTCTTCAGGCATATTCTTCTCCCTTATTGCTCTGGGAAGGAGTCCAGAAGTACTTTTTATTTGGCACATTAAAAACTGAGCTATAAAGTATTAACTCAATATTAATTTAAATTTAACTACGCAAATTTGTGGAAACAACATCAAAAAATGGAACTAAAAAGAAAATGGGGGAAGGTCATCTGGGTTCACTTGAGTTTCACACCATTTCCTACTTCTACAGAAGAAATTTATCATTTTATGACTTTATTTATTACAGCGACATCTCTGTTTGTCAAGTTTTTTTTTCCAAAAAGACACAGGAAACACCCTTAAAAAAACATTTTAGACTTCAGTGGTAACAGCACCCCATAGCCTGAATCTACAATGACTTTATTAATTATACATTGTTCTCCATGTGTTTTTATGTGAAGTGCAACAAATTTGGTCTGATTTAGTTTTCCCTTATGTGGCAAGAGTACATCCATATTTAATGAGGCCATTGTAGCAGAAGTGAAAGTCTAAACTCCCCGCACTGTCCACAGTTATGAAGACAGTAAATTAGACCTTCGGTGCAGGTCCTTTGAGGGAAATGCAGCAATTAAAAAACCACATCCAAAAATTACTTTTTATAGTGAGGGAATAAAAAGAACGAAACATCACACTCCAACAGTTTTGCTACAAAGCCAGTGATATTTTCAAATTCACATCAGTGACATTTATTATATATAAGCTTTCAGATAAAACACTGAAAACATAATATTGTGTTCGTCTGCCAGCAATGGGCCATGCATTTTTTGAAGTTATTTTACCCGATGTTTCCATACATTCCTCCTAATGGCATTTCAGCTCCCTTCTCCCTGGCATTTTAAACCACATCCAGATTTCTCCTAAACCTCTTTACGTAAACTCTCAATTTGTCAGTTCTGTAGCTTTACTCACTGCTTTAGATAGAAAATCCAGAAAACAGAAAAATATGTCAGTCTACAGACCGCACAAAAAGGGCTGATACAGAAACAAGATTGCTGCCAATAAACTGAAGATTAGTACTATAGATTTGCAAAAAGCACTTTTCCCCTGATGTGCAAATGGTTAACAAAAAAAAAAAGTAACAAAGTTGTTTCTGGTCAGCTTCTTGTGATGGGCAAGAGGGGAAGAAACAGGAGCAAACACCCTAAATTATCAGCCAGATTCACTGTGGCTGCATGGCTGAAATGCGGTTTATGGACATACAGAAGCACAGAGCACTGTTGATGTTCATCCTCCAAAAGAAACTCAAAAGCCTGAAATAGTCTATCGAGTCTAATAGCCTTATCTTCATGTTTTCTTAACAGCTTTGCCAGCATCTCACAAACCAGTTTTGAGGGAATCCACAACATTTCATGCAGTTTTCCATGATATCCAGTTTCCAGGGATATTCATTTTGCAAAAGCCCCAAAAGAGGACTCTGATGGTGAATTTCCACCAGGCTCACTGAAAAAAGTTGGGATGGTCTAAGCTCCCACACACGATATCCCATAAGACTTTGCTTTTTCTGTATCCCTTCCACCTTTTCCATACTCAATATCTTCATGGCAGCAAGTTTTGCAATAACAGGCTGATGATAATGTAAATCTGTGCACTTCATTAAAAGTCAGCCTGAGAACATCAAGCCAACCCCCAAAATAGCTCAGTCCAGTTTTGGTGAATGTTGCTTTGAAGCAATAGTCCACCCATGTTTTTCTCTGCCTTTTCTCAAACTAAAAGTTTCTTCCACCACTGCAGGAAAAGTAAAATCCTCTGTAGATTTTCTTCCCTTAAGACACTTCTCATTTTAAGCCCTGCTGATTGCATGAAATTTGGCACATGAAATATAAGAATGCAAAACAGTCTTCAAAGCCCTCAACATAAAAATCAAATCTAATATTTATATCTGAGGAAAAAAAAAGGCAAAAAGATGATGCATAAGGAAAACTCAGAAGAAACCTGGAAGCATCTAAAAATATTAAATTAAAACCATTTATCTGAAGCAAAAGATAAGTTGAAGGAGTTTACAAGAGATGGGAAAGCCGACAGTGATGAATGTAGCAATTTGGAAACTGAGAAAGAAAGAAAAGCACAAGGAGAAGTTATGGAGAAGGAAAGCAGGGAGGACTAATAAAAGGAGAGACTTTGGAGGGAGGAGTGTGAACTCTGGGTAGCTCTATACGCATCAAATTGTTTTCCACGGCAGTAAAACAGAAATGGGCAACCTCAGCCCTCTTCTGACTTTAGTGACCTCAGCAGAGTTGAAAGAATAAAACAAGCTGCAAAATATTAAGCCGAAGTCTCTGCACTAAAACCCTCTCAACCCATCGCATAAATAGCTCGTCTCCCTCATGGGATTTTCAGTTCCATTATCTAAAGGCAGTTGACATATTTACAGCTTTGATACCCAGGAACACAACAATCTGGATCGTTCAGGCAAACCAGGGGCTTTCCATGGACCTCCAGGTTGTTGCAGAATGGAGCTGAGGATATCTTTCTCCTGCTCTCTCCCACTGCAGCACTTGACATACAGCATGTAAGATATTTTGGGTTTTGTACCGAATAACTTCTTTTTTTTTTAATAGACATGGGAGCCATTTAATGATCTACTTGCAGTGGCTCAGGAGACATGCAAGAAGAGCGGATGTTTCTGTGAAATTGTCTCAATTCAACATCTGCTGTAGAGATGCCTGTGATTGCAGCAGGCTGGATTTAGCATCCCATGTGTTCCCCAGCTATCCTGTCATTTCGATCATTTTAATTCTGCTGCAAGGTAGCAAGATACAAAAAATGTAATCCTAAGAGGGGAAAAAAAAATTAGACACACAAAGGAAAGAGGGCTACTGAACAAGATACACACAGCATACATTACAGCACTTCTTCATATCCCGAGGTTCATTATCACCACAGGAAGCTTCACAAAAATCAGAAATTAATTGCTTAACAATGACAATCACCGATAGAACAGATGTTAGTGTTCACCATATTAAAAAACTGGCTAGATAAACAACTCTGCAGCCATGTGAACATTACTCCACAAAAGCCATTTTAATGCAGCTAAAAAGTTCTTGAGTGTTGTATCTTTGGATTGCTGACAGCTATGTCCAGCCTCCAGCCCATCTAATCAATAAGTTTTCCAGCCAATCTGCAGACAAGTTGGCTATTTATCCCAAGATTCCTTAGCAAATGGCAAAAGCAAGGCACTGCTGGAATATTTAACTTTGAAAGAGCCTGAAGGGCACAGAAGTGTTTCGCAAATTATTTTATTCCAGTTTCTAGAGCTACAGCTCTGGTTTTTGAATGCCTTTGAATAGCACACTGCGTTTTTTTCTTCATGTAACAGCTTCTCTGTACTGCTTATCCTGCACACTTCCCACAAATGCCACCCACCTTCTTCCATGCTGGCGGGTACGCAGCGTGTGTTCTAGCTGACCATGAAAACACAACTTTTTCATGCTATCAAACTGGCCAAGGACACCTTCAAAAAACAAAGAAAGATTCAACCCAAACCGGCTGCCAACCCAAACCAAGAATGCTCTGGCCCTGTGGTTTTGCCAGCCCCTGGAGAAACCACTACGGCCTCTGTTGGAAACAAAAGAATGGAGACATACAATTTTAAGAGAATATCACATTTTTCTTTAGCTCTTTATTCATAAATGTCTTTTTTCACCTCCCTCATTAGGTTTTGGTTTGTTTGTGTTTTTAGTTACCACCTACATTGTGTTCTCTTCACTTTGAGTGTTTCAATGTTTATCTTCCCTCTCCATACAGGGAAGCCCTCTCATACACTGATTTTTCACCTGGCATTCAATATTTATGGCAATGAACCTGAAAAAACAGCTGCCTAATGGTTAACCTCTATCTGTATCACCTCAGTAAAAGTGTAATCTATTAAAGACCATATAACAGAACTGGAGCATATCCAGATAAAAATGTAAGTTTGTAGAAAATGACAAAGCCAAAAGAGCTAAAGTACCATCAAGGTTTAGAGAAAAAAAAAATGGACTATCAAAACATACACAAAATATAGTAGTAGTACAACAGGTACCTCACACACAGAATCCACCAATGCCTTGCTCATGTCTTGCGTTTGAAGTAAAAACCTTTAAACATCATTTATAGGAAAGGACCCAGAGGCCCGGCTGGGACCGCGGGGCGCCCCAACGCCCTGAAAGCCAGGCCACAGAGCCCCCATTGCCCCAGGTTGCCTTCAGTGCAAAGAGCAACTGTTGTGCAGCACCACGTGCCCTGGCCATGCCAAAGCCACTGGGGCCGGGGGACATACGGGACCAAAAGAGACCTCCTGCATGGCCAGCAGTGCCACGTCCTCCCTGCCTCTCATCAGCCATTTTGCTAAGCAACGGAAATACTTCAGTCAGGGGGATGCTCCTGACAACCACCCTAGCCATAAAGCTCTGGGTTTTTTTCCCCCCTCCAAACAATACACTTGCTGTTTTGCTAGCTGGTTGCTCACTGCCACAAGCAATAAATAGCTCAGACAAGTGAATCCCTTCTATCAAACCACCTGTTTAACCAAGGCCCACGTCAGCAGTAACCAAGAGGCATTCCCAGCTGCGTTTGGGAAGCAACACCGTGGGATGAGCAGCCCCAGTCCAGGTTCCAGCAAACAAAAGGTTCCTTTGCAACTGATATGATCAAGTCTCCTTGCCAAAATCTTTAGGAGGTTTTAAGACTTAGGACTGAATTGAATCCATCAAATTACTTTGCAACACAAGATGTGGCCACAATCAGGAGAATTTTAACCCATCCATCTTCCCACAGCCAGGCAAAGACTGGAGGCCCCTCTGTGTTCAAAAGTGAAGAGATAAACATATGAAACTTAGAAAACATTTTCCTTCCTTTTGTACACCAAGGGAATTTTTATAACAACTTGGGCTTCAAATACTTTCCTAATACACCAGACACTTCAACCACATGCTTAGACCACACACTGCTTCTGCGGACGCTGCTGGCTGGGGGAAAACATGTTCTCTCCATTCCAGCCAAGCTGATCCTGCATTTTGAATCCTTGGTGGAGCAAAGAGTTGACACAGTGTCAACATGAAGATGCCAATTAGCACACTTTACCATGACAACCACTACATCTTCCGAAGCAACTAGGAATGTTTTTATATCTTCTCTAGGAATCAAGTTGTTAGTAAACTCTGTGGGTTCACATTCCTTTCAAGAAAAGCTAGTTATTCTTCCACATCAGATGTGAAAGGATCGAATCAGAAGCTGGTGAAACTGAGGTTTAACACTGAGGTGGAACAAAAATCAGGAGAGAGGAAAGAGCAAATTAAGTCCTTGCTGGGAATTAACTCATTAATGAAAAAAATATACATTGTTTGCTGTGGCCAATATTTTAAGGATCAGCAGTATTCTTCCTGCAAGCTATTTGTGATTAACAATAACCTCCCTGCGGTTTGCATCTTTATGAGGAAGAATTTCAATGATCCATTAAGCAGCAAGGCAACATGTTACTTTTGCCAACAGGAGACACTCTACAAGGGCTGCTGCAAAGAGTGATCTTAAAGTAGACTGCCACCAACCCTTTGAGCAACTTCTTTTCCAGGTTTATAAACCTCTAGGTCTAGGATGGAAGACAACATCTGGGAAAACACAGGCGTCTGTTTACATCTTCATGATAGAGGTACAGCATGGGGCTGAATAGCTTACGGGAAGATAAAGTAGAAATTTCTCTCTAGAGTCTTCTCCAAATGATTGAAAACATATTTTGACTTGGGGTCTCCAAGCTGAGAGAAACAGAAGGGCAAGCACTCTCTGCTTCAAACCTGAGGCAGCTCCACTGCAGAAATGCAGAGCCTCAGTGTAGCTCACAGGGACTTCTGCAATCTTGTGCTTTCCTTGAAGCAGTGCAACAACGTATTCCGACACTTTGAACACACGTGAAACGGGAAACACAAGGGTGTGAAGGTGTTTTCACCAAATCAGTCAGCATACTGACTTTTCCATAGTGCCTCCTGCAAACACATCTTCTAGTGTTCAATGGGACGTAGAGAAACACCTTGAGAATCTCATAAGCAGTAAGAGCTATCAGCTATTGTTAAGCATTTATTAAATTCTATACTATTTTCCTATAAGGGATATACTATTTTGAGCTGAGCAGCTTGAATTTCATTTCATCACTCAGTCTGAGGCCAGGGGAGTACGAGAGTGATCTGTCCATTACATGCCTTGAAGTCATTATAACAACCGTTATCAATTTCGGAGGCAGTTTTATTTAATGGCATCCATCACAGCTCTGCATCACTTCACATCTGCTGTCTCACTCGCAGGCAGGATAACCACACCATCAGACTCCAAAGGGCAGCGGTTACTTCTGCCCTGCAGCAATGATTAGCACTAGAAAGGTCAAGGTTTAGAATGAGGTTTTGCTGTTTCACTTCATATGAGCAATTCTGGACTAATAGCTGTCCCATCTCTTATTAGGGATGAGTACTAAGTCATGCTATGAAAGCCCTGCAAGGCACACCTGACAATGACTTCATTTTTTACTACTAACAGCTTCAGGCGTTCTCCTTGAGTTAGCGCAGGAATGCTATTTACATTACGGTTCAAAAGTAGATAGACGTTGCATTTTGATTGGTTTCGTGTACCATATTTCTAGGATTCACAATTTGCACGCAGCCAAGTGACTGAATGCCCATGAGACTCATTACTAAATCCAGAGCGATCTAGACAAATGTTCCCGTTCTGATCATTTGTACTTCTCAAAGGCATCAGCCGTGCAGCCGCAGAGCAACAAATTTCAAGGTAGATGTAAAAGGCTGTTTTCACGCTTATCAATTTGCATGTTTGAAACCATAATATTCTTCCTTGCAGTTACAAATGAGATGCTCAATTTACTGCTGATGTTTTTAGAAGTTGACATTTGCAATTCACTGCATTCAAATCAAAGCATAAAGGACGGCCTTACGACTTTTTGCAGCGAGGTTTCCAGCCCTACTGGTAGGAATATCTGCCCACCCTAAATAACCACTGCCACTTGCAGCAGCAGGCTTGATTCTGACTTCATCCGGATGCGTGGGCATTTATGCGTGAGCTCCTGATTACGCCTAGATTTTTCATTTCAAGCAGAGAATGCATGCACCTCCATGTCATCAGATAGTAGCAGTCTTGTAATTATCTTGTCTCCTTCGATTTTTTTTTTTTCCTCTCTCCTTTGGCTTTCCAAAGATCATTCTCCCCCTCAGAAATTATTTCACCCAGAAAGATGACTTTCATTAAATACAGTCAGGCAATGCTAATACCAAGGATGAGGAAGGAAAAGGGGTTGAGCCTTTATCCTTTTCATTCAGAAAGCAGAATGAAATTATTTTTATTGCAATCCCAGGATGGGAGGAGATCAGTCTAGATTTTCAAGTTGTATAAATCTCCAAAGCACTATTTTTCCCCATAGATTTTTCAAGTTTAAGATTTTAAATTTCTTCATTGAACAAAAATTTATCTGTCTTCCAAGAAGAAAGACAATTCCTGGGCTAAACAAGCACCTGTGTAATACCCACTCAATGCATTCAAATATCCAGTGAGATAATTCCTACTTCTCCCCTTTGCCATTTGCATTTAAATAGTCTGGTATTTCACTGGGGAGAAAATTACATTTAAAAGGATATAACTTGTATTAGTTATACTTTTGTGAACAGAAAATTAGAATTACTAAAATAATTACACAAAAGCTCTTGAGAAGCCAAGAGACACAAATAACAAAGGCCAAAGCTGAACTAACGCATCAAAGTTCTTTGACTCTCTAAGATCTACCCAATATTATCTGCAACTTTGGAAGTGATGTTATTCCTCTGTAAGTCCAATAGCTGCATTAATCTGATAACACATGTCTATATATCTTAGGGAAAAGTAATAAACCCTGCTGTGAAACACTATTTCCGTAGTATCTTGGAGGAAAGATAACTTTTTACACAAACTCATTTTTCATTTCCCCAGCATTGTCTTCTCTCTCAAACAGGATATAAGATGATTCCACAGACAACTTCAAAAATGAGTGTTTATCCAAGCTCACCCTTTACACAAAAGCTGCCCATCTCAAGAAATGAATAAAAATAGAAATGCATTATATTCCACCAGAAAGTGAAAGACAACACTAGAGATCAGAGCTAAACTATTTTAGGTTCTTTTCAAGACAGAGACATCACATCCCATCAGATACAAGGACAGTCTAGTCGAGAAATAACATTTTTACTATGAGTCATTTTTATTCTCACTTTTCCTGTAGCAAAATTAGTAATTCGAAACATTATTAACTACATCATAACACCTTAGGAATGGTGATTTTCCACTTTCTCCTAAACCAGTTGCCTCCACCCTGCCATTCAAACATCACTTTCTTACTGTATCTTCAAAAACTTTGTATATGGGTTGTAATGGTGTAAAGATACAGGCATCAGCTTCCATGTGGCAGGGAAATCTTCAGCGCAGACCAGACCCTCCAAGTCCTGTGAGCATTATTGAGGTCCAAAGGACAACCATTTACTGTCCTTCTACAACTTCCTTCTAATTTAATTTACCATTGAAGATGTCTTTGAGAGATTAGCACGACTGTAATGAGATGATACATCATTATAATCCTATCGGAACAGAACAGCTCAGAATTTATTGCTGTCAGCAGTGTAATTGCAGAGTTAATGCCCCTCTTCCACTGCTGGGAAGGGAGGGAAGCAGAGGTGCTCAGCCCCACAGCCCATCCAAACCTCTGCTCCAGCACAGCGAGGGACACAGCAGACTTGGTCTGGGCTCCAACAGAAGCAATAAACAAGGTCTCCTCTCAGGCCCAGCAATAGTCATCATCTTCTGCTCAGTACTTGGATTGCAACGGTGATGTGACTTCAATGCTGGCCAACCAGCAAGTGTTCTATTGATTAGAATTTTAATTATAACTTTAGGACTCCTTTCCAAGCATGGTGCAACAGATTCTTAACCCTAATTTACCAAAACCACTGAGTCGTACAAGAAACAGCTCCTGCCGTCGGGCTACTCAGTCTGAGCTGTAAGAACATGCTTAAGGGCAGTTAACACACTGATGGGTTTAAGTCAATTTTAGCTGGTCACCCACTGGCACCATTCAAGATCAGTTCCTGGCCCCTATTCTGCCTGGCAACTTCATCTCCCACGAACTTACTGCCACTGACCTAGAATTTCAAAATCTTACTAAGTTATTCATCACTCTAAAGACAGTTTTTAGAAGCAAGATATAACTTCAGAACATAAGTCATGACATGACTGGAAACAGACTCATTCAGCCTGGCAGCCTGCTTCAGATGACTTGGGAAGGGTGCACAGCTCCCCTAGGCCAGTTAACAGCGAGTAGCTACGTCCCAAGGAGTTTTAGATGGACATAATGAAACACCAATACCTTTCAAGCCTTTATTATCTATAAATACACACTTAAATTGCAATTATTTTTTTAAGTGATTAGTAAACCTGTGGCAGGAAGCTTCACAAGAATATCCAAACAGTATTAAAAAAATACTTTAAACCTTTTGGTGGTTTTGGTTTTGTGGGGCTTTTTTGTTTGGTTTTTTGAGGGGCTTGGTTTGGTTTTGGTTTTTTCCTTTTAACTACAACAGAACTAAGTCGGAGGGCTTGACTTGGTTTTTAGAATACGGCAAAAACAAAGAACTATGAATATCTAATTATGTTTCTTTTAAATTAGTATTTAGCACATACAAAAACAGTAGTGCAAACAAAAACAGAGGAGACAAGAAACAAAGGAACAATAAAGGTTTGGGTTGGTTTTTTTTTCAGGCATTTCCTTCTCCCCTCAAAAAAAAAAAGAAAACAAACCACACAGAGCAAAGTTTGTGAGCAGCTTTTCCTAAATTCTGTGTTGACAAAGCAAGATCATGTCATTCCCTTGCTTTCAAGGCAGCTGCAGGCAAAAAGGACCGCAGCTATTTAGTTTCTATACAACACTCTATTGTTATCTCTTTCAAGTCAGTTTTTCTGCAAGGACTGGTGCAGGGCAGGAACTTATCTTACTTCAAAACTCCACCATCAATTTGAGAACAGCATCCAAACCTTATTTCATTTCTTAAAAAAAAAAAAAAAAAAAAACAAAACTGTCACTTCCTTGTGGAAGTTTTACACTTTGTCAAATCAGCGCTTTCAGGAAGGAAGAACATTCACCTCAACGCTTCACCCCAGCTCAAGCTCAAGACTATGACAGAACTGCAAGAGGACCTCTACCTCTTTACAGAGGAGATTGCTCTGAAAATAGACCACAGTGGAACATTTTACATTAATAAGATCATCTAAGCTCACCTTCCTGCCAGGTCTCCTCACTCACTGCTTTGCAAGACACCGACATGTGTCACTGGGCAGCCACCAGAACTTGAGCCGATGGTTTAAGTTTAAAAACTGTCAGAAATTAGGTTACAGTTCCATAAGAGCCAGGACAGATTAAGATGGGGGCATGGAAGGAGTAGAAGTCCATTCCACAATTTGTTACTATATAGAACAGAACTTGCTTACAATGTATAAAAAATTATTTTCCTCATGACTCTTGCCAGTATGAAATTCTATTTGCTGTGCATTTACTTTCCATTACCAACAACATAGGAAACAGGGTGCAAAAATAGTTTCTCTAAGTCACTGAATCACATTTAAGGGGAAAAAATTGCTTTGGAATACACCACACTAGCAGAGATACAAACTTTCAGCTGCAGCTAAAACATAATAAAACTCTACCAGACTAGGGGCAGAGGCACAAGTTTTCTTGGTTACCAAAAAATACAGACCTGGGTAGCAATAGGTATTTTTATCACCTTCCTTAAGCCTGGTTTCACATCAGAAAGACCATTTGCCCATTCTGCTTCCATTTCAATAACAGCACACAAGCTTTCAGTATTTGTTTGCTGTGCTTGCAGTGATAAATTAATTTATCTTAAGTCAACTCCTATTTTTCATCACTGCACGAAAATGCAAGCCAGGTCAAGCTCATCAAAACCCTGCCCATCTTGTCAGGAATTTTGGTACCCCTGTATAAAGTACATGGGCCATGCTTGGAACACCAATAAATCCAATTCAACCGTCAAAGAGAAGTGATGGAAGGTACATCCTCTTCTGTTTTATTTATTTTTCACGCCATCAGACACCTTCCTTCCGTCTAGGTGAAGAGAATACTAATTCTGTTTCTAATTGCTGTTTTGTATATTAAAAATGTAATACTAAGTTGCATACTATCTGGAATAGTATCATAAAATGGAAGTTCCTTTAGAGTTGCTCTCTATTTATCCCAATAGCATAAGGAATAAGCTGTATAAATACTGCAGAATTTCTACTGAAAAAGAGTAATATCAGTTATATAAAGATTATGAAAAAAAATAGCAGGAGGAAACATACACAAGAAATTTATCATAGCAGCTACACATTCCTAATCATGAATACAGGAATATGTCTTTAGACTAACTTCCTGAGCAAAAGCTATGTAGGTCACTACATAGTTAGGTAGACATACCAAAAAACTCAAAGTGTTCAGTTGCCGTACTGTTGCTAAAGAGGTAAGAGGCAGTCCTTTATAAGAACAGAATACAGCACAAGTATGAGAAGTATTTTCCCCACTCCCAAAGAGAAAGGATTAAAAAAAGAACAAAATTCCTTGCTATAATCACAAACAAGTTGAATAAGCACCAGAAATATGGTGTCAGAACTAGGAAGAACTAGAGAACTAGGAAGGTCCTATCAATAAGTTACTTCTTATTTTCAACATGGGTTTTAAGTGCCATTTCAAAATTCTGTAATGGTAATCCCGAAATAAACATAATAAACATCAATAAACACAGTTAATCCAGTCACTAAACCAGTCAGTAACATCACATCAATAGCAGTCCTCATCTCATCCACAGAAGTCCCAACTCAAAGTGGACACTTTGTTATTGTTAAATTAATGCTTCTGGTGCTAAATTTTCTTCTTCATTTAACTATGGATAAATTAGCATCTTTCATATACATTTTCTAATAAATCAGAGCTTAACATGGAAGAACTGTACGACACGGAAATTTAGAGAAGAGGGGTATTGCCTGAACCCATCTCAGAAAAACATTGACAAGTGTGATGTATTCACTTTCTTGCCACGTGTGAAACAAAGGAAGAACTGGAAGCGCATACTGCCAGTCTGCTTTCACAGCAGGCACACAGAGTCCATCTACAGGCCAAAACATCCTTATTTGTTTGAAAAATTATATAACAAAAATACATTATGGTTTTATTTGAACATAAGCGAGCATCAGTGTGACACTTACCTCCCAGACACAGCAACGTTGCAGCAAATCTTGAAGGAATGGCTGACTTATTGCCAAAAAGTCTTATTCAAAAAGGTATCAGAGAAAAAAAATTGATAAAAATATCTTGAGGGAAATTTGATAAAGAGCTCACATCCTTCACAAAATGCCAAGAGATAGCTAGGTTACAGAGGGACAATATAAAGAGGAAGAGTTTCCAAAACCTCCCCAAGATTTTAGGCAGTCATATGTTGAATTGCTTTCTCTGATGGTACTGCTGAAATAAGAGTCCTGAGATTCATGAGATGACATACTATGAAAATACAAACATTTGCAAGCAACCCTATTCCTAAAACCTGAGTCAGTCACATATGGAGGCAATATTCCTCTTTCACAATCTGTGAAATAGTTTTGTTATCGTATTGGGGAGTTTTTCTTTATTGCTTACTTTCAAGGAGATAGTGAAACCCAGCTGGTTGTTTCTTTCTTATTACAAAGTAACACTGAGGCAAAACGGAAGAGCTTTGAAGACTGGAAATAAAAATTAAATTATGCCTTTCAGCCCATTTATCAGATTCCCAGATAGGTACAGCTTGGCTCATTTTCTTCTACACAACCCCAAAAGTCCCAGCTGAGTGTCATCCTTACCCAGGCACCACTGACCATATCCACACCCAGCTGGGATACCGACTCACCTGGGCACAGCCACCCATGGTCCATCCTACACAGAACTTGAACAAGCATGGAAGGACTGTCATGGACATAAATGGAACAGCCTTGCTTGGAGAAGACACCCCACAAATATCAACATAGAGTTTAGGGTGCAAAAGGGTCCTTGATACACTTGGATCTTGAATCATTTTCTGCCTTGGAGGCAAAATCCTCCCCTCAAATCTCTTGCCCTGGATGGAGATGTATGTGGTACAGACTTCAGATACACAGATAATTTACCCTTTTCTAAGTACTGCTTCTGGAACAGAAGTCCTCAGATATCAAGGGTAAAAAGAATAATTTGGAGAAATAGCATTAACGTATATGGAACGACCTGTGACCAAAACCAGGAAGATGGCATGTATTGCATGTGCTAGGAAGTTATTCTAGCAGCCTTAACTGATAAAGGCAGTGGGAATTTGTGAAACTCCCCAGTGCATCTCTCACTTCTAACAGCCGCTGCTGCAGGCCACTCTCTGCTCCTCTTCAGCCAGCTGCTCAGCACAGAGCCTGCATCCCAGGCAGCACCGTGTCATCACCGAGACACAAAGCCTTCCCACTGCCTCCCTGAATCCCCACATTTACTTCTCACAAACAAAATGGTCACGCAGAAAAGGTTACATCCACCTCTTTTAATATATTCTTGGTTGATAGATGAGTTCTAAGCTTCAGTTTCTGTCAAGACCTTTTTCTCAGAGTCCAGAAAGTGAAAGCAACACAGCCACAAGACAGGAAATAATGCGTGCAAATGTGACCTGATGCAGATCAGTAATCATGCAGTTGAGGGCAATTAATTTCTAGTTCTTACCATATTCAAGTACTGTCTGCCTTAGAATTACTTACTTTCGTATTAGCAGCACTGGCAACCAACTGTTCCAAATGATCTTATCAGGTATGTATTTTTTACCCTCTAAGCTGATTTTCCTTATAATTAGAGCACAAAAAAAGAAAAGAAAAAAAAAAAAGAAAATGTTGTATGAAGGTAAACCTTCTGCATAAGGATAACACAACCCATTTCATTTTAAAGCATACCTTCATCTCTACCAACTGTAAAACAAAATTTAAAATAAATGTATGCTATGAAATGAAAACGAAGAGCAGCCTACCATAAAAAAAGGAGAATTTTACATAAGATAGAAATATGTATAAATGCCAGCCAACAGGTCATGCTAACAAACAAGTTTGAAGTAGTCATTAAAAAGTGATGAGCTAGGACACAGCTGGTTGCACAGACTTGTATGCAGAGCCATCTGTGTAAGGCTTTGGCAATCCCCCACCTCCCCAGAAACAAAGGATGCACACGATGCCGGCACATATATAAGGCAGTAGTTCACCAAGATTCCTGGAACAGCAACTACCACTAGGGAAGGCAGCTCCAAGAAGTGATCTGTGAAGCACTTCTGCACCAGCACGACAGACCCCAACATCCCTGCCTTCCAGAGGGCTGAGGAAAATGACCCAATGAACTCCCCCTCCACAGCCGTGGTGCACCCAAGGCAGAGACTTTACACCTTCTCTTTTCTTTGCCCGCCGTGAAACTTAGAAAAACAATCAAAACAAACTATGACCAGACTGGGTATGTCAGTGGGTAAAATACGTCCTGCTAAAACACACATTGGAGTGTGGTGGTGATTAAAAAAAAAAAATCTCCAATAGACTTACAGGTGGAATACCACTCTGAAAAACCTGCCTACTAACTCAGACTCTGCTGGAAATATATGATGGCCATAACATTTAGGACAGACAGAATCATACTGAAAATGAGAAAAAAAGCCAGTGGCTATTTCCAGTCCACCTGAAAAGCACATAACACAACCTCCAGTTGTTTAAATTCAGCACCACATCCCTTGTGCTGCCTGATGCAATACCTTACGTAAAAACCACACTGCAATACAACGAACAACCCCTGGGGCAGGGCAGACAGAAGGGATAAAACGCTGCAAACAGCACATGCCCCTCGTTAGTGCTGCTGGGACCGTGGAGAATAGCCAGTGACAGCAGCCTCGATGCCTGCAACATACTAGAGAGGCAGGATTATCTGAACAAGAGCCTTTTCCTCTCAGAGAAAATACCAGCCAAAAGCTTTTGGGGAGGGGGGAGAGAAAAAGAGCAACTCCCTAGGGAGAAGAGATGGACCTTTGTGCCTGCTGCCTTTTGCACAGGCAGGGAGGAACACACCACGCAAAAAAAAAAACCCAAACATCCCCATTCTTTTTCTTTGAAAAGAAATATTCTGCGGTAAGAAGGACAGCTCATCTCCATTACAGACTGTCAGAACTTGCAGGATCAGTGTGGTCCATCACACGACCTTTTCAGCTTTGTCCATTTTTAGCATCCAGGCACACAGACTGGCAGCGGAAGATGCGGAGAGAGCCCAGCCAACCCCAGACAGTTGATGTCTAGGAGAAACTCCTGCCAAAGCTTCCGGAAAAGCCAAAACCAGGAGACAGCCCCATCCAGGGAAAGCAACACGCTGCTGTTCCTTCCCATTCGAGATGCACCAACAAACAGCAAGGAGGGTCTGATGAAGCTGTTTGGCTCAGGGCGAGGAAATCGGATGGAAAAGCCGCCTGTTGTGAGGGAGCAGTGCAGGGCTGCTGCCCTCGTTAGCAGCACAGACTCCAAACAGCCAACAAGCTCCCACTTGTTAAGAAATCTGTTGGTCTCTCACACAACACACCGAAAAGAAACACTGGATGCCCGGCTTTTCCTATGCCGACAAGGCTTCAGGCTTCCAGAGTTACACTGGAAATGACAACACGAGAGCAGACAGGTCAAATATTCATCCTTCCTGCATCCTAACACCAGCCATAAGGAAGTTAGAAAGGGATAAAAATGGATAATGCTTTTTCCAGTTCTCCCTCAACCTTTCAGATCCTGACACAGGCATTTAGTAATACACAGTGGTTTTTCTTTCCTCACAAGCACACATGACTGCCCGGCTCAGACCTGACCAGCTGGTAAGAGTTTGGTCATAGCTAGTGGCTACCACCAACAGGAGCTTCAGGTACTCTTGTCCAAGAGCAAATCTCTGCAGAAATAGAGGAGACTCAGAGTTGGGAAACCTCCCTATGCCTTGCTGTGGAGAGCCAGAAGTAAAAAGAAACTTCCCCTCTGTTTTATTTGCTGAGATGCAGAATTGCTTATCTGAGAAGGTACAGGACATCTCTTTTTCAGGTCACCCAACTCTTCTACGTGTTCCAGATCAGCTCTGTGAGATGATGAAGGCACAGGGAAAGCAACCACCATCTGCAGAGCTCGGCAAGCAGCAGCCGACAGTGATAGACTGTGTCCCTGCACTTTGATGCAGCACTCCTCTCGCAGCCAGGCTCCGAGCAGAACACACTCGGTGATTAAAGACCATGCTGCCGACTATCATCAGAGTTCTAACTGCTATACCAGAAGAGACTTCACCAAACGCCTCATTTTTTTTCTGTCGGGTCATTACAGCAGTTTACAAGGCGCAGTCCAGGGGAGAAGGCAGTTAAACTGCAAAGCTCATTTGGCTGAGAACACAAGGCACTTGCTTTATCCTCACGGAAGGTAGCAAATACTTGCTTTGTTCAGTTTAATTGATCACAGGGTCTACACACTGCAGATAAAAATGACTTCCACAGACTTACCTTAGCACCTAGAACAAAGAAATCTGAAAGTAGAAAGCAGTGTTATTTGAAACAGCATTGCATCCTGTATTTACAATCTGTGTGGTATGCCCATACATCAATTTTTTTTTTTTTTAAGTATTTACTTATGTTCACAATGGTCTTGTAACAATAATTCCTTAGGATAAAATGTTAGGGTTTAGAGAGAAGGCCTGAAATCATTCTTGTATATGTTTGCCTAACCTATCTAACAACTGTCAGATTTTGCTGTCCTGTACCACTGCAAATACAGCAGGAGAACACTCCACTCTTGCACGGCTTTTGCTTTTCCAATAAATTAAGCATGAAAGACTATCTGTGTACCATGCAGAGTGTTTCACCTGCATCAGCCTCCCACTCCTTGATCTGGAAAACTTCACATCCTAACCATAAACCTCCCACCCACAGCAGAGCAAGATGTAAAGGAAATGAGTCAAAAACTTCTCAGACTTAAGAACTTAAAAAGGAATTCACACAGAAAAGAAATCTAGAAAACTGCAGCCTAGCTTGCAGAAACATCACTAAATTCTGTAAGAAAAAAAAAAACATTTGGTTAAGGGACAGAGGGGGGACCAAAAAAAACACAAACTATGAATTTCCATCTTTTCTCATAAAACGTGAAACTGACTTCTTACTTTCTAATTATTATGTAGCTACAAAATAGTAGTCCTGTCATGAGTACAGTATCACTAAATACAGGAAAAACCTATAACGATCAGTTTAGTCATTGCTCCAGAAAAACAAAGAGGCTCAAACTGAAGCAGAGGAAATTCAGATTATAGACTACAGTGTAAAAGGCACACTGAACATTGTGCCAAATTAACAAAAAAAATAAAACCAGAAGAGGCTTTGTAAATGCTCAGAGCACACAGAGATCACTGCAAGGGCTGATCCAGAAACTGTGTCACCCCATCCATCATGAGACCGGGGGAGACCAGATGGACCAACAGAAGATGTTCAATCAGATGGTCCCAAACAATTATATAGTTCATGGTTTAAAGCATTACCAGAAGTCAGAGATCATCTTGCTTCTATTCCCATCTGTCCCTGGCTCACTCAAAGAAACTTCAGAACCTCTTTCCAAAGGGAAGTACTGCTGTTCCCAGGCATACAGAAAGCACCAGGGTAATAAAGCCTGCAAGTTTTGAGCTTGCCTCCACAAAGTACTTTAAAATAAGTTAGAATTCTTGAAATAGAAACTTTACAGATACAACACCAAAAACTCAAAGTTATAATGGCATTACAGCCAAAGCCAATCATGGCTGCAATCCACACGCTCAAGGTAAGCACACCTCTTGCAGAACACTCTGAAGAGACCATCAGTCAGTAGTTGTTTGCAAACGTTTCTTTTCCAAATAAAATAATGGCGTTGCTGATTGTCTTATAGCTTTTAGTGGCCATATTGTGCTCCACTACCATGTTCCACTGTGTATCAGAACTAGCCAGCAGTACTCTTGCTACTAGCCCAGCCAACTTGGACTACCTACACTACCGACAGGCTGGAACACCCACGAACACATCAGGGCTCTGACATACGCAACATGGCTTGTTTCTTACTGCAGACCACATAACACGTCACAGCTACTGCTCAGCTTGCAACCTCCCTTCCATAGACTTCAGCTGTTGACATTCAGTAGAGAATATAAAAGGTTTCAGCCCTCTGCTCTAAGGAGCAAGTTGCTGGAAGGAAGATGTGAAAGGAAAGAGATCAGGAAAAAAAGCATCAGGATCATCGTCCGGTAAAGTTGCCTACGTCAACGCAAGCTGGGTTAGACAGAGAGAAGTCAGCTTTATCCAAATGGTTCACACATGGACAAGGAGCATAAGAGAACGGTGGTACAGTCGCCTTTCCTTACGTCCCCAAACTCCCAGACCACTAGGGATGCAGCTTGTAATCAATTCCCGCACAAGTGGGATATTTGTTTGAGGAGAGGGTTGGTATCATGAACAGGCATTCTATTTTGCTATTTTGAAGGAGGCAATCATCTTTAAAGACAAGATGTTTTCATTGTACAGACATCCAACAACATATCCAGTAAAGGTTTCTCCTTGATTTTTAAAAGACTTTTGTTTCTCCATCTCCTGCATTCTGAACTCCCTTCTCTGCAGCAGTTACTGCGACCAGGCTACGGCAATGCTACACGATCCATCCTCCAGCTTCACTGCCCTACTTCCTCGCAGACCAAGCTCCCTGACCTGCAACAGAGCCTTCAACTGTGATCAGCTTCACCGGGGTTCCCTCTGCCTCGCTGTCTGATGAGCTTAGAAAAATTCTGAACATCTTGTCATGGTTTCACTTTAACAGATTATTTTTCCTTAACTGAGATGGGCAGGAGGCAACAGCTCCAGAGCTGCCCTTCCAATGCCACGGCTGAGCTGCAGGCCTCAAAAGCAAGGTTGCGGTGGTTCCCCCTCGCCTTCCATTTTTACGGTTCCCTTTGACATTTTGGAGTTCAGAGGGCTCCATACACAGGCAAGAGAAATAATTTCTCACTTGGCCAGCTGAAGGCTCCTAAAGAGAACAACAAATTAACAGTAATGGATTACAAGAAGTAAACCAGGTTTTGCTCATCTGCAGCCACGCTCTGCCCCCAAGGGACAATTTTTATAAATACAATGTTGTTATTCAAATGCTTCCCCTCAAATCTAGACTCTCACCTCTACTAGTGGCAGATACTGTCATCAAAGTAAACGTAAATGAACCATCACAATAATCCACGGACCAAAGAGCAGCCTGGAAGGCTCAAGATCATCAAGCTGTTTGCATTTCCACTGCACCGCAGCTCCAAAGCAGGCCTTATGTAATCTGTAAGTTTCCTATTCATCTTCATAAAATTCCAGTTTTTACACAGCGATAGTGTAAAGTCAGTTAAACACAAGAATGATTTCATAGGTTTCCAGAGAGCTGATGTCACTTGGGAACAGTGTACTGCATTTATGCATTACGTCTGAAAAAACCACAGTCAGATACAAATCACAAAAACAGAGTGCTTTATGAGTTCATAAATCTCGGGCTACAGATATGCAGGGACCAAAATTTGAATATTTAAGCACCATAATTTACGGACATAAAAGGATTCATTTTAACTTCACAATATTTAGAATATGAGCAAAACACGCTGCAGCAGAAGCAAATATATGATGCACTAAAACAGCACTAACTAAAAATATTTTATTATTGTTGCCCCATTGCACAGGTTCAAAGGCAGCAGTCTAAGCGTGTAGCAATGCACGTCAATAAGAGATGCTGTGAGAACAGACAGAGCACATGTGCAGCGCCTAACATATGCTCTAGAGTTTGGCTGATCATTACCTACGTTTCTTTTTTCCTCCATCAAGAAGGATCAGGAGGAACAAATGCAAAGGCAGGGCCCTGATTCAAGCCAGTGAAATGCAATGTTATATTCTTCATAACTGTACGTTCCTCTGCTGCCTGTCAACACAGGTGCTGGTCAACTGCATAACGGCAGAAGTTTAATCAGCATCCATCCATAGCCAGGAATCGTGCAGATACACAGAGCAGCAAATCTAATGTGCTTTTAAAAAAAAAAAAAAGAACCACACCCTAAAAAGTACAACCTGGACACAATTTTTTTTCCTTTAACCAAATTTTATCCCAGCTACATCTGTCTGCCCTGCAGCAAAGCATCTCTGCGTGCCAGCAGCTGAAAGCTATGTCAGCCATGCTTCAGTGGGGCACAAAAATACCTTCTGTTCAAAAAAAAAAAAAACAGGACGTAAGAGTAATCTTAGCAGGCAAAATTTAACACTACATTGCCCACCAGCTTCTGTGGTGACACGTATGATTGCACACTTGAAAATGCAGTGAATTACAGTAAAGGCTCAGGTATTGGAGGCACATGAGTCATGGCATGGATTCCCCACAAACATGTGCACCTGCAGAGCCATACACACTGAAAGAAAGCATCTCTAATGGTTTAGCATCAGTTTAGAGGAGATTCACACTGTGGCCAGAATACAGGGCCACTTCTGGGACAAATACGATCAATCTGGTCAAACAGAGCAAAAGTACATACTAAACATGAAGATGCAAGAGTCATGGGAAGTTCTCAGTGCATCAGGCAGATGCTTAGGTGCTCTGCTGGCTTTGGTTTAAACCCCAGAGCAGCTGGCAACTTGAAGACACTGAGAACGCAGAAGACATGTTCAAAGCCTCACCAGGCACCAAGTATCAACCCTGTATCTCTCTCACCTTGGCTTTTGCCCCAAGCCCATTTTACTCCCCACAAATGCTAATACTGCCTCATGAGCTTACTTTGAGGAGAGGTCAAAAATAACATGTAATCACAGAATCCGATGATCAGAAGCCATCCTTATTCAGCACTGCACTGCTTGGAGTCAGCAGCACCCTCAACCCAGGCGTAGCTACAGGTCCTCCGGGTCTGAACTGAGCTCCACCAACACACATGGAAACACACTTCCTACAGATCAGGAAGCTGAAGCACGAGGTGTTCCCACAGGCAGGCACTACATGCATTTTTTAAATAAGCAAAGTGAGACACAGATGGGTTCGTACTCATCGCAATGGTATCTCAAGTAGCACTTTTGACCCTGACTCCCAGCTGCTTCCTCAGTTCTACAAGTGCAATAAAGTATAAGTGTAAAGCCAGTTTCAAATAAAGCAAAAAACAAGGTAGACACATGACTGTCCATAGCCGGGAGCAGTTAGCAAAGGCCCACTGGCTCTGCAATGGTCAGGGCTGTGCCACAACTGGTAATCCTCCCTTTAAATGGAAGAACATGCACACGATCTGGATAGCTCTAGCTGTTTCCCTCCTACTTCCCATCCTGCCATCTGTCTCCCACATGGACACCCATATTGCCACTATTTTTGCTCAGTTTTGAGTGGTCATTCACATTTTCCTTACTATCACTTCCATCGCAATGACTAATTAACAATACTTAGACAGTAATAAGAGCTCTTATAGAAGAAAGCTTTCCGTCAAGCTTCAAATGGCAGTCTGCATCATCCTCTGTTTAGATATGATGAAACAGATCCAGAAGAATAAAGTGACTCACACACCATCCAGCAAACTAATAGCAAAACTAGCTATTGAAACCTGGCATTCCCAGTGCCCCACGTACTGTGTTCTCAGGCTGCTCTCCCAGTAAAGTAGCAGCTTGCTTTCTGTTCTCAGAAATTAGACTGTCATCAGGATGCAATACAGGGTTTTCTCTACAATTCAAGCCTCTTCCAGTCACTGCTGTTGTATGCTCTGGCCCAGGCCTCCATGAAGTTTGAAAAAGTAATGCATAGAAAAGCTTTAAGAGCTAGTTTAAGACGGGAAACAAAGACGTAATATGGAACAAGTGATAAAATAAACTGCAGTTGGGATCTTAAATCTAAGAGAACACATACAAACACACAAAAAAAAGCTTAAGATGAAAGAAAACATACCTATATATTACAAATATCAACACATACAGTTATAAATACAATATACTTCAGCATTTGCCCAGTGAAGTAGGGTGTCAAATATTAACAATTGCCCTTATTATTTCAAGTGCAATCTCTCTTTCAGGAGCAACACATTAAAGAAATTTTATGCAGCATGTTCAAAACTACTGTAGTTTAAATAAATTACATGTTTGGATTCAGTTATCAGACCCTGATAGGTCATAGCCCTCATTTGGCATTTATTTAGGGGAAAAAAAAAAAAAAAAAAAAAAAAAAGAAAAAAAATCTTGAAAGCCCCTAGCACCACAAAGAAAATTCAAAGGGAGGGTAAAATCAAGTGTTAAAAAAAAAAAAAAAAAAAAAAAGAGGTGCATTAATCAGCATGTTCAACCTCCCAACGGCAAGGAAAAAAAAAAATTTATTGCTTGTCTCAGGCATCCTTCAATCTAACCTGCAAAGCAAGCAAATTTAAAGTAGCATCCAGCGCCTTACTGAGGCTCACAGGCTGCAAGCCAAAACAGTCCCCATTATTTGCATTTCCCACACACATATAGGCGTCTTAGCCACATCAAGGTCATTCAATACCAAGCCCATTAAATTAAGTTTTCCTCTAAAATGAAGCCTCATTATCAAGACTAATTAAAGGATGACAAAACCTTCAGAACAGTTCCAATCCTCAGCAAAGGCTTATTCACATTTATAGCCTTCTTTGGAAATGAAGTTGATTAAAATTATTAAAAGCTATTTTAGTCTCCGTGTTAAAGGTCTCCTGACTATCAACACTAGAACACCATAAAATTGCTATGACACATTATTTTTCTGTTTGCACTTTCACCACGTTTTTTATTGATGTTCTGGACTCACTAGCTCTCTAATTTTGGCAATTATCCATCAACGTTTGGCAATCACACTACATGGGGGAAAAGGCATGATGTAATGCTCCATTTTATCCCACAAACATTGGCTCCACGGAAGCAGACTGTACCACTTACAGGAGCTTATTCTTGCCCGTTAGCATTTTAGATTTCTGGTTCAGTTAAGTCAAGACCTTGTTGAGAGGTTCTCAGCGCTAGAACAGAAGCAAGCTCATGTCTTAGTGGTTTGTACAGTTAGCATTATCTAGACAGCACCAGGCACACAAGCAGTGCTTTGTGAACCCATCTGAGATCTGAATCGCCATTCTAAAGTGCCTGATAAAGTTACTAGAGGAGCAC
Organism: Chlamydotis macqueenii; assembly: GCF_036417535.1. Lineage (NCBI taxonomy): Eukaryota > Metazoa > Chordata > Aves > Otidiformes > Otididae > Chlamydotis > Chlamydotis macqueenii. The sequence goes on from NC_141566.1 coordinate 6,705,681, forward strand.
AGATAATGAAAAGAATATGAAAAGGCCTGCACTCCTCTCCAGAGAGGAGAGTGGGTCTTCCTGTGGGTCTTAGGCCTCAGGAAGAAACTTCTGATATCCTATTTGCAGTTTCTATGTGGAATACAAACTCTTCCGCTTCCTCCTCTTACCCATGGCGCCATGTAAAGAAACATCTCCCATGAGCTTCCCCTTTTCCTCTGAATCTCCCTTCCACCCGTTACACACAAGGCAGGGATTTACATCAGGGGTTTGAAATGAGATTGAGAGCCCTAGACTGTAAAATCATTTTCAAGAGGAAAAAAGCTAAGAAACAGATTACTTAGGCAAGCACTCAGGGTTTTAGGAGTTTCTTCATTCATTTCAATGCAAGAATAAATTGTGACAAGTTTCTTTTGGTGCCATTACAATTAACAAAGAACCTACAAAATCCTATTTTTTTTGTAATATCCTATTACAAAATCCTGAACACAGCAAACAAGAATAACCAGCTCCTTACCAGCTCAGTTGTCTCACTTGGTCTTTGCCAGGAGCCCCATGCCCCAGACAAGCTCCATCTCCACCTCCTCTCAGGGCTGTGCTCACCACACCGCTCTGAGCACGCTCATCGTTAGCTTTACTCACACAGAACTCAGTGCCCAGGCTGCTGCCATCAGTCCTCTCAGTCTAATTTAATTTAATTAGCCTTGCTGTATACGTCCCCAGGCCTGAAGCGGTAACCTCCCACCATATTTCCAGCACCACATGGAGGGTGAAATGGCCTCATCCATTCAGGCTGAAATAGGAAGGGCTATCACATTCGTCTGCTTTGAGACCTAACCAGGTCTTTGAGAGGTGACTGTCATTAATGCCCTCTTCCTGCAGACCAGGCGTTGTTATTGCCAGCACACCTACTGCTTATTGCTTCTCAGCAGGAAACACAGGAGAAACATCCATGTAGCTCACAAGTGTTTCCACACTACGTGCATAGCAAAGCTGAAAGCAGCTGAAAAATCTTGCAAGACAACCAATAATAAAAGATTTCATGCTGCCTTTCTCAGACTCATTCCAAGGGAATGGATGTGGTTTCTTTTCCGTGATTAGATGCTCCTATCACCTGATGAAGAACCCAGGGATAAAACAAATTAATACTTGGAAATCACAGTTTTCACAAGAAATTGCATCAGAGTAAAAGCCATGAGGTTCTTAAGTACTAAACCTGCCAGTGAGCAGGGAAAATGCTGGAGAAGGGAAGCTAATCCGGAGCAGCAGGCACAGGGATATTAAAGAACAGCACATCCAGATCTTTGTAAGGCACATATACTATGGTAACTATTTGGAAAAAGGAACAAAGCTTCTAAGAAGATTATTTTTTTCACTTGTTCTCCTTGAGGGGATGTGGTTCGAAGAATTAAGAGAAACTTCTAAGGGTTCTGAATAATGTGGGGAAAACCTATTTAGCTCTGGACCACCTTCTAGCACGTGGATATTAAATTGATAAATTTACCACCCAGAATACCTTTCGTACAATGCACATCACTGGAACAGGCTCCTTAACTCATGGGTTTTTTCTCTTCTGCTCTGCTGGGTCTCTCCCCTCCTCACATGAACCTTCCTCTCTGCCTGTCCCTAGCCTTTAATTTGATGAACTTCAGTTTCTTTGCCTAACATGGACCTGTGTTTCCCCCTTTAAGAAAAACATCCCATAGAGGTAAAATATAAAGAAGAAAAACAAAGGATAAGTAATGGGTTGTCACTGTAAAATGCATTTTTCTCATTCTCCATGCTTTATGTCAAAAAGTCACTCAAAATCCAAATCATTAATCATTTCTCCATTATTGCAAAACATTATAATCCACTTGTATGCTTTGGCAATTTTAAGATTAAAATTACACTGTCAAGACATTTTTTTATAGCTTTTAATTTTTTTTTTTTTTAACTCATGTTTTAATACCACCTCACTAGGCTGGAACAGCAAATGTCTTTCCCTATTGATTCTGTTCTTTCCCTTTGGCAAACATTGAATTTTTTTTTCCCCAAATTACGAAAAAATTAGAAAATAACATGTCTATTCTGTTCCATGACAACAGTTTCTCAGTATCAATAGTGGGCCCCCTCTCAGCTTGCCAAAAATTTCATCATTCATGACTCAGCACTGTAAAGGGTGACTAAGCACCCTTCACAAAGCTACTTCCTTACTACAAAGGCTGAGTAACCAACCATCTGAGGGGGTACCATTAAAAAATATTAGCTAGTGTTTACTTCAGTTAAAAATCTAATTGTCTAAAGGACAAAGTAGTCCTGAGTAGTCTGAGCTCCTAAGAAGTGGCAGTATGACCTAGGAGAGCAGTACACCATCTCCTTTGCCAAGCCTTACTTGAGACTGTTCCATGATCTTAAACATGAAGACTAATTTCAATCATGGTCTTATACTTCAGCATACGGAAGTGTCACACTGATCTCCTGGCTGCTGTATGTGGAACAGGAGCGCATTGAACAGAAGCATGTCCATGCTCATACACATACATGATTATGCTAGGGTCAAATCCCCACCTCAAAAGTGATCGCAGCCACCCAGTCGCTCTGCTCATCCAAATAAACGCCAGGACATTATAAGTAAACAATCCCGCCATGCTTGTCCTTGCTGTTGCTTTCTGTTTACACAGAGATCTGCAGTACTTGGACATTGTGGGGATATAGCTAACAAGTGACAAAGGTGATGAAATTGTTCAGGTATTACTGAAGGCTGAAGAGGCAGCAGAAATTCCCTACAAAATAAGTGAAGTGGTATTTTGTCATCAACTGAATGCAATCTTTTGGACACCTGAGGAATCCAAGCAGATAAGACTTGGCAGAAAAGGATAAGAAAAGAAAGCAGACACTGACAAGCAAGAAAGGGTCTTTCCAAAGTGTCTCAAGAGGAGAAGGATGCTCTTTACCACATACAACAGCAGTTATTTCCCCTAAAAAAGGCTGGGGGTGCAGCTCTTGAAAAGCTTAATTATATCCTGAACATCTGAAGAGATTCCCATGGAAGTCAGAGCAAGGGAGGATCCCAGCCAACCAAGCAGACGTGAGCTCACCACGAGCAACCATCAGAGGTTGTCTCCTTTGGAAGCACTCGTACAGGCAGGTGGCAACTGGTGAAATTAAACCAGCACCCAGGGGTTTACACAGGCACACAGACAGGCTAAGTCAAGCACAGGGCAGCACAGTGTAGAAGAGCTGGAAGACTGCCAGGAAGGAGGAAAAGGAAAAGAAGGAGAGGGAAAAAAAAAAAAAACACACCCAAAAAAAACCAAAAGAGGTAAGAATGAGATAAATTTTCTAAAGAGGAAGTTCCTCTTTTTCCAAAGCAGACTATTTACTGTGACCTAAAGCACCAGATAACTGCTTAAAAACAAGTTATGTGCAGACACAGAGCAGTTCTGATGGTGATGTCAATGAGACAGGCACTAAAGCTGTCACACCTCACATGCAATAATTAGATATTAACTGGGACAAGGAGACAGAGTGAGCATTGCTGCATTAGCAAGTGGGGGAAAGTCAGACTTTCCCACACAAGCTGGGCTGAGGTGGGCTGTGATGGACTAAGATGCAAGTTAGGTTCCCAACTATGCAGCAAAGACCTCAGAACTTCTGGCCCTGTCAGCAGGAAAGCAGAAACTAAAAGCCAAAGGAATTTCTTCACCTGAGGAAACACTGCTGCCTCCACAGATCGGCAGGAGCTGGGAGGGATTTTAAAGCAGTAAATTCTGGAGTGGAGAGCCTAACGCAGCACTTTGAAGCCGAAATCTCTTCACAGTTGTAGGTGTTTAGAGGAGACTGACTCGATGTACGTCCACGTTAAAGTTAAAGCCCAGAGAGATCACAGGATGTGTCCATCAGTCACTTTTAAATGCAGTGGATGAACTTCATCCACTACAACCTCAATTAACAGTCAGAATCCTGCGAGAAATGCCACACAGACAGACACACTATCTACTGTCTCCAGTTTGGTTCAATATGGGAAACAGATCACATCCATCTGTAATTATCTTAAACTGCATAAAAAGTACTGTTCTCAGCTGGCTAAGCACAAAGCAATAATAATTCGGGGCGGGGGGGGGGGGGGGGGGGAAGTGTTTTCAACTGGTCACTGCATTTCTTTATCTTCAATAAATATGGTGCCACCACACTGCCAAAGCATGTCTGCCAGGGAGCCCAGAAGCCTTTCAGAAGGTATTAGACAGGCACTCCAAGATGTTTATACAACACTTCACACTGTCTTGAGGTTAAGACACTCAAAGCCAATACCAATGCTTTTCATAGGATGAACAGAAAAAACCCAACACACAAATTGCTGGGGGGAATAAAAACAGCACCAGCATCACTGGTCACTAGCTTGCCTGCTGTTAAGGTAGACACATGCACGCATTTTGTGCTGCACTTTATCCCTCCCTGGGATTTCAGAGCATGTCACTGCCTGGGGCAGCCAGGACTTTGAGATGTTTTACGTGAGTATTTTCAGATTTTATTTTTTATTTCTTAGCTGCTCTTTCACCAAAACCAATATTCTTGTCATCACCCACAGCAGCTCAGCTAGCAGATTCTTCACATAAGTAACCACTGACAGGTATCACTGAGAAGCCAAGGAAGAAAACAAAAGTATGTGGAAAACAGACTTGAAGTATGAAGTACTAGATAAATATACTAAAGGCTAGTGGAAAAAAAGCCAACTAAACACTAGTTTGTGGCTTTCACTTTAGACGTGGAAGGTAAACAGTGTTCAATTAATGCTCCAGTATTTCAGCAAATCAAAGATTTTCCTTATATGACAAAAGGGCAGGTTTTACAGAGACTGTCAGTCCACAGGACGAAGTTCCACTGCCATTCCAGCTACCTCTCAACTTCTCAACTCGCATGTCCTTAACTCCGAGTGGTTACCCCATGAGTGGAAGTGCTGAAATGAAAGGACTGTACAAGGAACAAAGGGCACTCAAGCAGAAGTTTGGAAAGATGAGCAGAGTAGCCGTGGTGAAGAGTAACAGCAAAGCCTGAGATGAGCTGAGTGTCAGGGCAGACTCTGATCTCGAGTCCCCCAGCACATACACTACCAAATAAATGTCTGCTTTGGAACTGCCCTGTGTTGACTGCAAAGACCACACAATCTTCATCTAAGTGACACCAGGTTGGTTTGGAGCTTTACATGAAAGCACAATCTTTGTGCACACCCATGTCTCTCTGCCACAAACGTATCTAAGTCTATTTCTTGATGGCAATCCACTTGGAGAGAGGTCTTCCAGGTTACTAAATCCCTCAAATTTTACAAAAAAGACAATCCAGTAGAGGAAAAAAAAAAAAAAAAAAAAAGACATTATGGTGAGCAGAGAGGGCAAGACATCAGTGTGAGCTCAGTTCCTATAAATCATCAAGAAACCTTCATGGGAAAGACTTGTTTTGAGTGTCCTAATTGCAGAAAAGGCATCTTTCAAACTTTGCAGTTATTAGACATGAGAAATTCTGCCTCATAGTCACTTTTTTTTTATGCTAAGAATCCTCTAGAGCACTCTTAGCTATAAACCAAGTTAAAGCTCTTCCCATAACCAAAATATTCTCTCCCCAACTCATGCCCACTTTTTGTGAATTCTCTGATGTCTTATAAAGCTCTGCCTTACTACCGTAGCTTTAGAATAATTTAGTTAAAAAACCAATCAACCATGAGACACAAAGCCATAGGAAACGCATTTTCATTAGTTCTGCTAGTCACAAAAGTACTTGTTTATTATTGCAGAAGCAGCTGGAATATATTTGGTTTCTGCACAACATCTCTCAAAATTTTCCTCTCAAAACCAAGAACACCTGGGACATAAGATTACTGACAGTTACCTGCAACATTATTAAAAAAGGATAGCATCACAAGATAAAGCCCCAAGGCCCCTGAGGAAGAGCACACTAGGGTAAGGCAAGAAATCTGCCAAAAGCAGGCTGTATTTTTGCAATCTTTACTGGCGATCTAGAAAAAGAAATAAAGACATGTTAACGAAAGCAGGCAAGTGATGAGAGCCAAGGGCATGCTGTCAACAACAGAAACATCCAGAGGAATCTAACAGCAGAGCAAGGAAAACGCTGTGAGAAAGTGTCCCGAGTTATCAGTCACATCTTAAAAGCAAACTCTCTTTAACCTGGCTCTCCACAACATGGATGTTAAATGGTTGAGCTACCTGTCTACACTGTGCTATCTGTACCTGAAGCGGTCTGTTCTACAGTACAGCGTGATACAATGAGATAAAAGAGCTTTCCAAACCCCTTCTGTAAGCCTGATACATCAGCAATTTAACCAGGGCAGAGGGCAAGCAGTAGCAAAAGCTTTATTACCAGACAGTCAAAAATTGGCTCTGCAAGAACAAGCAAAGTCAATATAGAAAATAGCTCATCAAGGGCCAGAGAGAGCCTGCATGACTGAACAGTCTCTTTAGAGAGGAGGATGATCCACTTTGAAGCCAGCAGTCAGGACTTGCTTAATGCCCTGCTCCAACACAGGTCTCTGCAAAGCACTGAAGAAGTCATCTCAGCACATAGTCTTGCGTTAGATACAGACATCTAACTCCCTTTCAAGTCAATATAGACACAAAGCGAACAGTGAGTGAACCTCTGGAGCAGATGAACTAAGAAACACAAGTGACACTACGTAATGCTGACGTACATAAGCAGCCTTGCAAGGAAAAGAGTGATTTTGCTGTTTCACCAGGGAAGATGTCCGAATTGAGAAATCCACATCTGCCACATTCCATCTTCAGGGAGATGATGGTTCTAGTAGTGGAAACTAGTCATGTAAGAAACAAGGGATTATTACAGCTGAGAATTTTTTTTCCCCAGGGTTCTGCAGGTATGTCACAACCTGAGGTGGCTCCAAAAGGCTAACTGAGAAAAGCCAAGTCTAAAGGGAACCACTTAGCAGTGATGAAATCTGTCAGGTGATATCATTGCTGTCATGTACAGTAATAACTAACATGATCTAAATATCCTGAGGACAAACTAGCTGACTGCTACTCAGCCAAATCTGAACTTCAGCAAGGACACTGCTAGCAAGGAAACAGCAAATTGGAAGGGACTGAAAGATCAAAGTCCAACTCCCTGCCCCTCACAGGACTACCTAACACTAAACCATATGAATAAGAGCACCATCCAGACACTCCTTGAACTCTCAACAGGCTTGGTGCCATGATCACTTCCCTGAGGAGCCTGTTCAAGGAACCAACAACCCTCTCAGTGAAAAGCCTCTTCCTAATGTCCAGTCTGAACTTCACCCAACACACCTTCATTCCATTTACTTGTCTCCTATCACTGATCACCAGGGAGGAGATCAGCAGCTTCCACTCTGCTGCCTCCCTTGAAAGAGTTGTAGATTGCAATGAGGTTGCCCCTCAGCCTTCCGTAAGGCCTCGCTACCCTCAAGCGAGTCCACAGCTCCTCCTAGTTTAGTATCATTGGCAAACTTGCTCAATGTACATTTGATTCCTGCATCCACTGGCCCTAAAATTGAGTCCTGGGGAACCTCACTAGTGACTGGCTGCCAGCCTGATGCCACCATCACAGTGAGAACACTCCTCCAGCTCTGGGCCCCATTGAACATAGCTTTCTAGGAGCTTTTAGAAATCACCTTTGCATCTTTCATCCCATGGTCAAGCTGTATTTCTGTCCCTTGCTTCTGAATCTTAACTCCAACAGCAATGACTCAGTTTGCTTTTATTGGGCAAGTCAGCTGTGCCCAGCTTTACCCGTCTACAAAGATATGAGCCAGACAGAGAGCTCCACAGCACAGCTCCCACCTTAGAGGGGATGAGGAGGAAAGAGGAGAGAAGAGATCAGAGAGCAAAGAAAGTGTCATCAGTGGGCAGTGGAGTATTACAGCTGAGCCCATGTGAAGGTGGTGGGAATGTGGAGGAAGCACACCTTCTCTCCCCAGCCACAGAAAACATGCAGAAACATGGATATGTTTGTTGTTTGGTGAGATTTGGAGAGGTTGTTTAAGAAAAGTGAGGCCCACAGCATTATATTACATCTTGATAGAATTGCCTGAACTTAAAAAAAAACCAGCCTAGGAAAAAAATGTTTATTCTTATTACAACTAGGAAGTACAAGCTACTATTCATCTTCATCCAACAGAAGCTGATAGCCGCAGCGCTTCAGTAGGGAGGCTGTTCTTCATACTGTTTTCCTCTCTGAACAGTGTTGTTTTTCTCTGCCAAAATAGTAGGCTAATGAATTATTTTTACAAGACTATCCTACGGGGCGGGGGGGGGAGGTAGTAGGGGAAAAATGCCTTAGACGGTAAACATCTACAGCTCTCCTAAAAACCTGGACAGCCTTGTGTCTATAGAGTCCAAATATCCCATACCTACAAATGAACTTTTTATTCCTATATCGCATGAGACCAAGGAAACTATTGCTTCCCTTTTACAGATGAGAAATGAAGCAGTGACTTTATTCCTGGAGGGACTGGTGAGAGCTCATACCTGAAATACATTTTGCTGCAGGGCAGTCTGGCAGGACTATGAAGAGCAGAGAAAAAAAAATAAAGCCATCATTTTGAAAAATCCACTGAGCTCAGAGCAGTGGCATGGTACAACTCAGCAAACCTAGGGACAGCAGGCAGAACGACACAGACCGGAAAAGAGAAGAACTTGGAAGTACAGCAGTTGGAACTAGAAGCAGCTAGAACTTACGGATCCAGATTTTTGGACTTTTGCAAAACAGCACTAGTTTTGCACAGATCTTAAGGCATTTCCTGCTGTGTCTTCCACAACCTACAGAAAAAAAAAAAAGGATTGGCCAAATATTCCTACCGCCAAGTCATTCCTTCCACTACCAGTCACAGTCCTTGTCTCACCAGGAGCTCAAGCACCAGAAATCAAGGCTAGAAGCCCCTCTCATGCATTTAGCTTAAGACAGGAAAAGGATTCTGGACAGTAGAGATTCCTTTTACTGTCAATAAACCATACACCCTCCATTTAGGTAATAATACTTCCAGTTATGACTGCCTGAACTACTTCTATAGCTTATGACAATACTTTTATCCCTACTGAACAGAAAACGTGATGCCTATATAGCCCCTCTAAGTTAAAACATGATAAATACAAGGGGTCTGCTTGACAAACACAGAGTTTGCAGGTGGTATGAGCAGCAGAAATGATGTGGGGTTGTGGGGTAAAGCATCAGGCCTTGAAGGTAACTGAGCAGCCTGAAGTCACCAAGGCCTCGTGGTTGGAGGCTGGGCTGTAACCGCCAGCCTGGTCTGCATCCATCGCTGCTGGGCAAGCTGTCTCGTCCACAGCTTTCCCAGCTTCTCGATCCAAGTTATGCAGAGAAATGCAAAGTTACCAAATTAAAAAAAAAAAAAAAAACAAACAAAAAAAAAAAAACAACCAGTCTGTTAAAATATGTTGTCTCTGGTTTGGTTCAGTCTTTTTCTGCCTTCTCCTCCCCCCCCGGCCCCGTCCGTCGTCGTCGTCCCCCCCCCCTTCAGAGAAGACCAAGAAGATTGGAGTTAAACTCTGTGTCTTTCAGACAAAGAGGAAACTTAATTGCAGTCTTCAGGAGACTGAATTTCTATTGAATGAGATAATGAAGCATAACCAATTGCATTTCGGTGCCAGGGCGCAGAGGCAATTTGCTAAGAAGCAGAGGTGTGGAGCAATCTCCTCAGTGGAGTGATTCATCGAAACACGGCAACCGGCAGAGACAGCCAGCCCCAGACAGAAGAGTTTCACGGATGACAGTAAGAGGAGCTTGTAGAAGGCTCCAGCTCAGGTAAACTGGAAAGACATATCACCACTGACCAGCTAATTAATAAAAATTATTACTGGAATTAGCAATATACATGCATAGGACCTTCCCTATGAACACTGAAGCAAAAATATTTGCTGTTAACATAAAACCAGTGAATTAGTCATGCAGTCTCTAAGTACCTGCCTGTCAGCAGTGCCTGGATTCAATAAAACAAGATGCTGCTCAGGACAGAAATGTATAAACCCTAGCCCTGAATAAAAGGATTCTTAAAACACTTACTAAATCACCACACAATAACCAGTGCTATATCACAGGAAGCCTTGTTTTCTACTGCTAGAAAAGGCCAGCTGAACAGCTTTATTTTTCAGCGTATTTTTGGAATGTGCTTCTATGAGCTTAAATGATGTGTTGAGTCATAAGCTCTGGGATTCATCTATTCAGCCCATGCTCAGGTATCTGGAATGCAAAAGGCTGGCAAAGAGAGATATGAGCTTTTGGTTCTTCACCAACTCGGTATGTCCTATATTCCACCAAGTATTTCCCTCCTCCAAAAGGAACTTACAGAATAACTTAAGCAATCCACAGAGATACCTCTATCTAATGTATCGTGGCACAAACACCTGCTATACCGGAAAATCCAAACTGAGCTCTGATTTCCCACAGGAAATCAAATCTTTTATCATTGGTGAAGGAAATACAATTCTTTGTTCATAGTCAGCTTCAAGCTGTGAGAATTCAGTGGCTCTATCACTCAGGATCATGTGTCCATTTAAATATCAGGTGGGAAAAAAAAACAAGAGCAGAACCAGCATTGATGAACTTCTACGAGCTTGTAAAGAAACAGTCAGCCTACTCCTAAATGAGATGGCTGTCAGTTCAAGAATACCCACTGTATTTAGGTTTATCTGACTTCTTCCCACAAAAAAAAAACATTCCTTAGTTGAAAGTAGAATGGACTACGGGAGAAAGAATTCACATTCTGCTAGACAACTATCGTGCTGGGTCACATACTCCTCTCAAAACAGCAGAGTGGGAGGAGGAGCAGAAAGGAAGATCTGACCGCCTTTTCTGTCCTTCTCTGTACTGATTTTTTTTTTCCCCAGACCCTTCCTTGTACAAGACAACTTGACAGAGCAAAGCCTCAGCCAGGAACTCTTCAGACTGAGATGATCTGAAGATTTAAATTAGGGAAGAAATTGTACAGCCTTGGTTTCAGCTGTGAGACCTCAAACATAACGTCCATTATGCAGTGAAGACACCTATAAAATGGAATCTCAGCAAATGCCAGGAAGAAAGGGCTTGGGGTTTGTAGCAAAAGCCAATTAAACAGTTCCCATCTCAACTCCCTGAGCATCTGAGACAGCAGTCAGAGGAGAGTGTCTAACCACATCCCCCTAAGACAAAATGCACAAAATAAAACATTCAATTATTCTAATTTTATGTTTCTAACAGGAAAGGGGACACCAATCAACACTTCTAGATAGCGTAACTCTGGATTAAGATGTACAGAAGTTCACAGTTCATTCCTAACCAACTAAACAGCTAAATCAAGAGACCTTAAACCAAGAACTGCATCTAAATACTCCTGGGTTTTAGGGAGTTTCTGTTTGAAATCTTGGCTGATATAGCTAATAGATTTAGTACAGAGGAGCTACGCAGAGATAAAGACCATACAGTGCTGTCATTGGCAAGCTTTGAAGCAATTCAGCTCCTCTGCTCTTTTTAGACAGTGCTGTTTTCCAGACAGAAGAGTTTCTGGACAGCATTATTTCATATGTCAAAGTGTTGGGGGTTTTTTAATGAATTAAAAAAACAGAACTTAGTCTCACTGATACTTTGCACACTACAAGGGGTAGCTAACATCACAGGCTGCAATGCCACGTGCTTGCAGTAACACTGCAAAGAGGAGGAAAGAAACCTGCCAAATTCCAGTATCACAGGTAAAAAGTGACATTAACAAGGATTGAGGGTTTGTACCTTTGCACCAGTGCCTCGTCCACAAACCAACAGTGCAAATACCTGACATGCTGCTGCCTTGACACCAAAGCCTACCTTTGCCCTGCAAGCGGCCACGGGCCAAAGCCAGCTTTCAGAGGCCCTCCAGCACTGGCATAAGGATGCTTCCACTGCAATCAATGGGAATTTCCTCGCTGAGCTAATGAGAGGAAACCCTAGCCAACACCAGTCCCATCTGTACTGAGTATAATCCATCATTCTAACAAAGTAGAAAATTCATTCATTCACAAAAAACAAATGAATATTCAGCACAGCTATACACGATACTGAGTCCAGTAGCACTATCAGCTCTCTAACAGCCACGAGCAGAGAAAACATCATTTCTCGCAGGTCCATACTGATTCTGACCAGGCAAATGGCACATTGTTTATTAGCAGTCTCTGAGCCACCTAGTTCCTTAATGGATGCTTCTAAGTTTTTTTATTTCTCAGAGGTCTCAGTTTTTGTTTATCTGTCATCCTCACCTGCTAAAACACCAGTCTGCTTCCCCCAGCTTTGACTGGGAATGTTGCAACTTCTAATATCCCCACCTCAGAGCCCATTGTCTAACTGGATGGCTCGCTCCCCGGCATAACCATTTCATAGGGAACCAAAGTATTATTTAATTGGTCAGGTTCCTTAATATGTATTAAGGAATCAAGATATATTAAAGAATCTCTGCATTTCCAGAGGGTGAAAAAAAAATCTTAAACTGTTTGATCACCAAGAATATTTGCAATAGACAGAAGACTGGAGTGTATTTGCTTTGTTCATGTGTTCTTTCCCTAGGCATCCTGTTTTGGCCACAGAGAGGCTGCTGTGCTAAATGGAAAATAAGACCTGCGTAGAAGTATTTATATTCCACAATGGATCTGTAAGGAAAGGCAACACATACGTGTTCACTTATATTACTAGTCTCCTGCAACGACCAAGTGCATCCTCTGCTTTATCCTTCCAACCCGTTCATAGATGCTGTCTTTTCAACGCAAAGCAATCAAGGCAGATCTGCCACATTAATGTGTGTAAATGATAATTTAAGATTACACAAGGCAAGCATCAGAAAATAGCATTAAAGCTGTAAACCCGCCCAAATTAATTACTTGTTTCTCCTTCCAGTGAAATTAACATAAGAGTTCATCAACAGCATTCAGGAGAAAAAGAAAAAAAAAAAAAAAAAACCAGCATGATTGTTCCCTTTCTACACTTTCAAATTTTCTTTCCCTAAACAGGTAGTGAAAAGCAAAGTCAAATCTGTTGAAAGATCTCCAGGAAATCTCTTCTATAAGACATGCCATGCAATACTTGTCAACTCTCACCATTTCACAGCCAATAACCGCTGCAGCAAGAAATTCTCAGTCATGCAACATCATCATTTCATCCTGGCTGAGTTCCCTTCACCGTCCTTATCTCCAGCTGCTGAACCTGCCTCACCTTTTCAGAATATTTATATCAAATGCCAGCAAGGAAGCAGGGATTGTCAGCCCCCACCTGAGCGGGACACAGCTCTGCAGAGACAGAGAGGACGTTATTTTAGTAATATGAAAGGAAAATAGCTTTCTTCTTCCAAAAGAAAAAGCAACAAGGAAGCCTTCATATTAATGGGTAAACCAAAGCAAGGAATAGTCGTTTATGCCAGGGAACGACACATCCAGGGAATACTTTTGCTAACAGCGCTGCAAGGAAGCTTAAAAACGGTGAGTGTGCTGCAGCAAGCCTGCATGTACACAGCACAGGCCCAGGCCAGACCAAGCCTTTTTATTCCTCTTATTAGTGAAGGATGAGAAATACACAAGCTCAAAGCATCTAGTTAAGAGGGGAAAAAGGAAAAATAATAATAATAATAATAATAATAATCCGCTAGGGGGATTGTTTTTCCCCCCAACATAACCTGAAGGCCCAGGAGACAGCAGTATCCACAGAATCTCTCGGCTCAAGTTTGTGCCAGGCCAACTTAGCTCCCCTCAGAGTGCCGTGACTCGGTTTCCCTTCTGGTACTGCCTGTTTGAGGAAGATCAGGAAAGCCTCCAGATGGACCAAAGCTCTAGCAGCTGTAGCCTGCCCCTTGCTCTGAACAGCGTGATGCCCACCAGTGCCTCTCCCCATGCTGCAGCTTTGGCAGGCTCCCATCACTTCCCACCCTCTGTCTCCAGACACAGAAGTGAGCTGTCATCCACTTGGTTTTACCCAAACAATGGTCCTACCCCTTCCTAGGTCCCCTATCTGAGCTATTCCTGTTGCTGAAGTACTCTACAAAATCACAGCAGGACCCCTTGCTACCTACTTGTGCGCTCAGCGGTGCCTAGTTGCTTCAGCCAGGAGCCAGGGCAAGGACTGAACCACAGATGGGTAGGCTGGTGGGACCCATGTCCTGAGTGACCCAACCCACAGAGCAGGCTTTCCTCTGCTCCCTTTCACACACAAGAGCTTGCCAGAGCTCATGGATGAGTGTGTCCATGCCAGTCCTGGACAACACCCTAGTCACCACACAAATCAAACAGCAGTGACAAAAAAAGTACACATCTTAAACATAAAACCAGCCGATTTCAACCGTTGCTCCCGTCAGCAGCTATGCCAGCTTTTGTTGAGAACATCCTGATGCCAGCCTGGTTGCACTCTCTCCGTCACAGCCAGCGGTTGGTTAAATCAATGCATCACTACTGAAGTTATACAATTATATGGACTGGTTACACCAGTGACTCACGAATGAACACCACCACCAAGACCCTCTTAAAATGATCTTGCCTTCTTTTGTACTTTTCATTCTTGAGAGGGGATATTTTATCCCTTTATTGTATCACCCAAATCCATTAGATATGCATCCCACAAAGCTGTTTTGCCTTAGAAATTTGCCTTTCCTATCCCTACCTAAGCACAAAGTGATTAAGGAAGATTTGTTATTTATAATTTTATATTAATAAATATATTTTATAATAACTTCATATTATTTATGGGCTTTACACACAGTTGCATACATGCTAAGTAGCTGGCTAAGCACAATAAGAAAATACATCTGATCAAAGCCTCAGCATCAATAATGAGAACGTAGGAGTGAAAATTAACTGCCATAACATATCCAGCACATTACAGCCCCATCGCTTCAACATGATATACACTTTTTTTCAACCTCACCCACTCCTCCTATGCACACGAAGCACATTCCACTGCACAACTTGCCCCAGCAGCCAGTATGATGGTAATGATGGTAATATTTTCTTCTCAGCTGTATTATCCATTTACAAAACTGTTGCTTGATAAACAGGGTTAAACAAGAACTTAAAGCGTACTTTAGTGCATATTTTGGCCTGTGACATGCAGTGAACTGAGATTATAAAAGTAATCTATTCTGCTTAGTGATGGCATCTTAGTAATGTCCTTATCTTAGTGATGCCATTCAAAATAATTTAAAATAGTCCAACATAAGAATGTAAATAGCAAAAATCCAATTCTGCTTTACAACAGCTCCATCTTGATTAAACCAAATATCATTATTATGAAACTGATCCCGGGGCAGCAGAGAACACACGGTGCTTCTCGTGCTATGTTAGGAGCATCCTTAATGGGCACTCCCATCTGACGGCTTATGGAAGACTTATTCCCATAGCAGGAATGCCTCTATGGGAAGAGCAGCAAGTCAAACCCTCTCAGGGAACGCAACCAAAAAACCCTCACATGGGACTTTTAAAAAATCAGAGCAGACAAAGAACGCAAATACCTAAAGGATACTGCGATAGCAGGTGAAACACGCTGTACTAGCCAGCAAGATTGTCCTCTCTAAATCATCCATCTACAAAACAAGCTTTGTCCCACTCAAGCCCCACATTGCAATTTTGAAGTAGCTGTTGGAGAATCAGCCTTTGGCTGAGCAACACTCTCAGTGAAAACCTGTGGAGGAGACAGACCCAGATCCTGGGCAGCAAGAAGTAACAGGCAGGTGTGTGGTGAACACAACAGTGTTTTCAAGAGTCACTGATGGACTCTAAATCAGCAAAAGAAACAGCTCCTGATAGCTTTGCTATGTGGCATGGACCAGGAAAACCATTCTGTGTCCATGCACGCCCTCCTTCACCTTGCAGATCCAGCACCACCAGCAGCGGTGGCTCAGCCCCCACTTCCAGCACATTGCAGCTCCATTACTCCACATCTGAGTGAGGTATTCAAGAATATTTAAACTGCTCTTGGATCCAGCACAGACATGGTGCCAGCGAGCTCTGTCAGGAAACGGTTTTGAGGTGTTTTCTGCTCAGTCATTAGGGGATTCAAATTTTTTTTTTTTTTTTTTTTTTTTGCGCTATTTCATTCAAACAGTGGCAGATTAATCCTGACATTCAAAACCAGGCAGCTTTACCTCCCAAGGAGTAAGGTATGAAAGACCTCTCTAAGGATGCCATTCCTTCAGGAATCATTCAATACATGTACTAATCTTTTTTTCCCCTCTCCGTCCCCATGGTCCAACAACTTTGCTGCCCAATTTTAGTAGGAGTTATTGTTACACTGATTTTCCATTTCTTTGTTTTTGTCTTCATAGGCTGCAGTGTTAATAACGGTAACAAAAATAAGCAGGCGATCTGCCTAGTCCACTTGCATTCTACTAAAATCCATCAGAATTTATGAATTTGTGAGCTGTAATTGGCTACAAAAACATGGGGAGGAAATAGTGAAAGGCAATGTTAATTTTTCTTGTCCTAGAATACAGCAACTGCGCTGTAAGTAAGCAAGCAATTCTAAGGAAATATCTCCTGCCTTAACAAGAAAGATTCACTACCTTATTACCAAAAATCCCAACGCATAATTCATGTTCATGGTCACATATCTGCCAGGAATATTCAGTTATTCTTTAATAACAAAAAGTCAGTCAGCTGCTCCTGCTTTTCTCCCTAATTATGAAAAATGTGGTCCTTCTAATTTTGAATTAGAATAAAATCACCACCTGCGGCTGTTTGAGTTCCTCTCTTTCTACACATGAATTGTCCTTGAATAAACACAAGGTAGCTAATGCATCAACTTGCAAAAAATCTCTAGTACCTAGAGAACACATCCGCACGTGTCCTTGAGGCATAGCGTAACATCGCATTTTCAGGGAGACATCCATGTTTTCAGCCTTCACTGATGAGGTAGCATAATGCATTTTAGTATGTGTTCTGTCCTAGTCACTCCCCCTTAATATCAACAGGAAACACACACTGCAGATATTCTACTAACGTTTCATATATTCCACTAACAGTTCACACATTCTGAAGCGTTTAACTTCCCCATATATGCTGCAGCGCATTAGGGGAACATCTGAAGACTGCAGTCAGTCTTATCACAGCCTGCTGTGGGAAAAGCTGTCCTTATACCCAGTGACTTATAAAGTACAGACAACTTTGCAGCAGGCAGAGCTTCACATTTGGCATTTATCTATACCACCACGAACCACAGCACTGGGCTGAGACATTGATGAGTTTTACATCCATGACTGAACATCGTGGTCTTTTCCTCCATCAAAAGCTAAAAGTAAGTTTTACATGCCTTTACTTCAAGGTGACTGACGTTTACTCTGAATTCAAGCTAATTACACTTCACAGCACTTTCATGCAGTGAATCTGAAGGCCTCCTAGAAGTCTTGGGCATAAAGAACCAGTTCTGCCACGAAGGACAGTTCAAAGCAAGGAAAATGCCCTCGAAGCGAACATCCAGCAGGTCACCACAGCCCCCAGTGAAACACAGCTGTACTGGAGATAGAGAGGATGAAGAAGGGACACACATGCATGCCAAGCAATTGCCAGCACAAGGGAAAAAAAGTAATAATGAGGAATGTTGTATTTGTATTTAATTGCACAGAGAGGTAATTTCACCGTACACAAAGGATAAAGTATCTGTTCGTGTAAGGACTACTGTGTCAGTTTAATAAGCCACAAGTGGGCAAAAGCTCTTGCCACATGGCTGCTCCATCATCCTGTGCTGCCTTGCACAGTGGTAGGAAAACTACTGTTCCAGGGGAAAGCTCACGCCAAATTGGCACACTAGAGCCCAGGAAGATACCCAGAGGATGTCCACTTGGTACACCACAGGTCCAAGAAGGCCAAAACATACACAATCGCATTGATGCACTGCTGAATTCAAGTTCTCTAGATTCTTGCCAAAACAACATTTGTTCAGCCTCTTGCCAGAATTTGTTAGTGCAGCTTCAGCACGGTACCTGCTACAGCCGTATGACTTTCGGTTGGCTCAAAGCCCAGAGGAGCTCCCATCCACCATAGGTTTCTCCCTCACAGTACATTTATCAGCACAGTTTGCACTTCACAGAAACAATTTCTAAGCTCATGCTGCTTTAACTTCACCTCATATTTCAGTGACCCAGCAAATATGCTCTGCTAAGCTGAAGAGGCAAGTCTCATCTTCCTCTGCCTCCTTCCTTCTACAAGGATTTTTCCCCTCTGTAACACAGCTGTGATATTCACACCAGCAGGCACATGAAGCTGCTCACTTCAACCTACAGAAGAATCTCCAGGCAGAGTGACAGGAAGCACGTGTCCTTTAGTCTCAATGCCAGCATCTAAGGAAAAATATAGGCATCTGAAGAGCCATCCCCTTCTGCATCAAGGTACTTATTTCTACAGGGGCTCAAATACAAGTGCTCAACTGGGATGACCCTGCTGCTTTTGCCAGATCACAGCCTAGGACTGCATAGCTTCAGGCACTCAGAGATCTGGATTTTTGCTCGTGTTTGATTTTGGCTCATTTCTGACACAGATTCATGCTCCCAGAAGCAGGTAATTTCACAAGCCCTTCTACCAGATAGTAAGTAAATACATTACGGTTCTGCATGAAGGAACTGCAATATATATGAAAAATCAATACCTGAATAATTCTGAGGGCAAGAACTTCAGGATGTAATTTTACTTCAATATCTTACATATTTACATACTCCCACTGAGTACCAATAAAAGCTTAACAGCGTTCAGTTTGAATACAGCTCTGCTATGGGTATGTACATGTGACAAAAAGTGTGCTAGTAAAGCACTCTGATCTATTCACTGCATGGCCTATCCCTATTTTCTATTTAGAAAACAAAGACTGAAGTCATAATGATAGAAAATTACAGTCAACAGATTTGAAAAATACAGCCAGCTGGGGGATACCAGGTGAGCAGCCGGCACAGGAAAGCAGTACCTCCAAAAAGGCATGGGATTGTCCCTTTTCTGTTCTGTCTTGAAAGGGTAGTCAGTCCCTGTGGTGGTGTTGGCTTGTTGGACCCCACCAAGGACCCTTGAAAGGGGACCCCCAGACAAACAGCAATATGGTTTTCTGTGCAGTAGAGAAGAAAAAGACCAAGTCAAGCAAGTGCCAAAGGGCAGAGCAAAGCAGCAGGTGCCGAGCGATGCTCAAGGTGCGGCACAGGAGCGCACAGAGCTCATCGCCCAGCGGCTCTACAAGATGAAAGCCCAGGGATGGCACCAGAGACAGTCAAGCAGCAGGCAGCTTAAACAGCCCTCCATAGCCCTACAAACATCCCTCTGGGTGTCGAGTGTATCACAACCCACTTTGCTCTTACACAGTTCTACTGTGTATGTTTCAAAACGGAGAACAAAGCTCAGTTCCCCTGTCTAGGGTTATATATAAGCAGCTGAGCTCCGTCATTTTTCCCAGGAAGTATTTGTTTGATATTTCTTTATTTCACATCAGATTCAAAAGCTTTGTCTTCAGCTTCAAAGACACTTAACTAAGCAGCATAAGATCATGTACACGGCTTAACAGCTTACAAGAGACTACGTACCCCTCAGCTGTCATTCACAGCAGATGTTCGTTTAGATGCAGTAGTGCAAATATCTCTGTGAAGGCTGAAAGAACGAAATGTAGTCTCTGCAGTCACATATTGCCCACAAATTAATGCACCAGTCAGACTTCAGGAGACAAACTTACATCTCCATAATGAAAGGTGGTCCAATTTTGATATTTACAGACTTCAAAATTAAGCCCACCTGATGAAATACCACCAGCAGGGCTTCACCAGGGAATCTGAGGTTTGCGTTGGTTTCTTTGGGTTTGGAGGGATTCGGTTTGGTTTTGTTTTGCTTTTAACTTTGAAGTTAAATAAGGCCTGGAAATTTCTGATAGGTTTTACTGAGATTAATTGAAGATTGATGCAAAACCTCATATGTTTTCACTGCAGCTGATACAAGAGCCATAGCACACTACTGGGTTACAGCCCCATTTTGTACAATAGCATGTAATATCCAGAATGCACTGTGGCTTATCCCAGAGGACACTGCACAAAATTTATTCATAAAATCCTGAAATAAAAAGCATTTTCTGAAAAAAAAAGTCAACAGGTCAATGTTTTTTAGAAGCTTTACTTAGAAAGACATCATTTTCTTCAGAATGACAAATTGCAACCACCTTTCACATTCTTCTAACAGAAAACAACTGCTGCCACCTCGCAAGCACTGCACATAAGCCTTTGATATCTCCCTGTTTGGCATCCTCTGAATACCAGGCGATTTTAAATAGCTCATCAACTTGGAAATACAGGTGGCAAAAAAGGGCTGATGGAGAAGAGAGATTGAACTGTAACTCTGAACTGTTTCTCCCACAAAGGAGACAGAAGAACAAATTGCAACACAGTTCACGCGAGTGAAGCTGTATAATTGCAAAATGCAATCTCTCTCCATGGATGAGATCAAACGTTCCCTATCAATATTTATAAGCTTGATATTTCAGAATCTCATTAGAACATGTCTGATATCTCACAGGTTGCATAGAAAATAAAAAACAATGGCATGTTTGCCACAGCTTCTGAAAAATGCCAGCTTCTCTTTAAACAAACACCATTCTGCATCCGCTACCCCGTGCTCACCGAGTGCTCCATCTGATGTTCTGCTTTAGGGAGCGTTTGTTACTGTGTGTAGCAGAGCATGCCACAGTAAAGTTTATGCTTGGAAAAAGTCAAGCCTGCCTAACATACATTGTTCTCCAACCTAGCAGAAATAAATATTTCAGTTACTTCCCTTCTTCTACAGCCAGGCTGATGTTTTTCTTCCACTTCTAGCCACAGTCTTTTCCTTTGGGCCTCTCATTTACACAACTTGGTAAAAGAAAGAGACTCTTCCAAATAAGTCTGCTTTGGCATAAGAGCTTGGTTAGCATTTCTTCCCCTTTAGTGGAAGATCCCCAAAGCCACCATGGAGATCTCAAGGAAGAACAAAAACAAACCAAAAAAAAAAAAAAGCACTGTTGAAACAAGCATCCAAACTTTTGTGCAACTGGAAAAAAAAAAAAAACCACATTCTTCAAATTTGTAGTAGTTTCAGAGGCAGACAAGATTCATGCATGGGAAGCATACACAAGCTTATGCACGCCTTCGCACATACAAACCCACCCTCCCTTCCATACTTGCATGAATTCAAGTGAGGATACAACAATGCAATAACATGCACAAGCAACATTCTTGCACAAGTGATTGGTCTTTACCCTCTATTATTCTCTTTATAACAAAACACTTTTTAAAGTTCATTTTGAGCCGTGAGAGTGATACCAACAGAGATCAGATTAAAGCCACTAAAATCCTGAAAATCCTGCATGAAGGTAGATATATCAACAGAAACAGCACCCAATGATACATATCTGCAGCTGATCACTCTTCCTTGAGCAGGTCGGAACAAAAGCGAGTGTTGCACGACGTTCAACATGAGAATGTTAAAACCTGAGCAGAAACCATAACGAGGGAGCTCTCATAATAGAAACATGTTTACAACAAGAACTTCGCTGTTGAACTACTTCACTGTTAAAGCATATACCTCCACGCAGCTTTACATTTTCAAGTTCATTCTAAAACCTGATCCTGGCTGTGCTAAACACCAGCAACTCTCACTTGGATCTCCAGGATCACTTGGTATCAAACACATTCTTCTTCCAACTTTAAACAACAAATGTTGTTTGTTTTGGTTTGTTTTTTTTACCACTATATTATACATGTTAATATTCTTCTGGTATCTCAGCATCCTCAGTATATGTGAATAAGAGGGACAACAGCCCATGTAAAGGCTGACCATTATGTATTCCCACTTCTTCATAGCAGAAAGCAAGCACACTCAGGAGATACTGAGTTTCCCAATGCCAAGAGCTCTGTTCTTGCTCAGTACCTCTAAGGCAAAAGCATCTCTCTCAAAGAAAGAAAGAAAAAAAAAATCCTGAAAATTCCATTTTAATTTCAGTCTTTATAAAGTCATCTTTTTTAACCTCTCGAGAATTTTCAACTTTTTTCAAATTGTTTTTAAACATCTTCTGCATCAAGTTAAGAAATATAATACCTTTATGTTTCTTACCCACAGGCAGCAAGACAGTTAAACAGGTCCATCATTAAACTGCAGGAGTTGACAACACAACTTAAAAATAAATTTGCCCCATAATAACCTTTGTGGAGCACACCATGTAGGTACCCAGAATGAACAGGATAGAAACCCTGCAAAGGACAACTGGCTACTTAGAGCAAGAGTTCCCCCAAATGCAGGGGTGCAAAAGCCGGAGTGCAAGGCAGATGCATCACTGGGTGGATGAACGTTGTTTCTCTAGGTTGCTTAAAGTTTGGTTAAGTACTCTGGTGTGAAGCTAGAATAGCATTGGTATTTAGTAACCAAAGTATATCATAAAATCTATACGGCATATAGAAATAATGTCAAGCTCATACAGAAACATCCCCAAAACAACACCTTAACCTGGACATCACTGCTGTTCACGACTCTATACAGCACTGATATTTTAGTTTTCTGTTTAACGCTCTTTTGGGAGTGCAATGTGAGGGTGGGCTGCAGGGAGGTAACACAAGGGGCAGACTGTATCAGCAAAGAACTATTAGCAGGAAAGAGACATTGCCCAATTCCCAGTCCTATGGCCACCCATATGTTCAAGCCACCATGTGATTTAAAAGGCACACAAAAACAGGGACTAGCTGGAGATACTTAGTGCATTTCTGATGACATCTTGGTACAAATTAAAGTGCCAGCTGCTGAGGATGTCTGCATAAAGATTACCACAACCACCAGTCAGCAGTAGCTCACCTGTAATAGTTGCCAGCACCATCACAGGAACAAGTGATAATACTTACCTTCCCCACAGGGGTGTTGTGAGGATTAGTGATAGATGTTTGTACAGCATTGAACATGTATAGTGCAATGTAAGTGCGAAGTATTATCATCTCTGTGCCATCCTGAGGGAGTCTGAGTCTCCATGGAAGGGCCCGTTTTGGGAGCACAGTTATCGCCATGCCAGCATTGCTCATCCTGTGCTTTCTGCTCTAATGCTTATTGTTTTATGCGCATTGTCATTTCAGCTGCAGATTTAATTTTGTGGTTAATAACAGTTATGTACATATTTAATGCTTCACATATTGCTAGTTTCATGAGAGAATTCATATCCTTGAACACGTCACCCTGAAAAACATACACTGGGATTCAGACTACTCCTTCAGTCCGTGGTGGGAGCTTCACCTAGAATCTTTCCTAAACCACATGACAAGTCTGCAAGCTTTAAAGTCCTAGTTTGCATCTAATCAAAAGTCCCTCCATTAGCAGGCTTCAATTTTATACTGCATATATGACAACTTGGCAAAAGCAAGCCCATAACCTGTACGTGGAAATAACTGTCGTGATTACGAATGCAAAACAGAGGTTAGCAATACTTGTGCATTTGCATAAATATCAATAACTGAGAGGAGGATTGAGACCTTCCTATTGCTACCCAGCACATTTACTGAAGTAGAATGAGAATATCTCACTTCATCAGGAACAGAGAACTGTTTGAGGCAGGACAGAGCACTGCCTAAGAAAATTCTCTCTCCCCCTGGCCAACAAGGAATGCACGAGCTCCTGACCAGCGCAGTCACGAACAACACAGAGACACACGAGGGGCTCCATAGAGAGCAACGGCCAGGCAAACTGCTCCACTAACACATGTGGTGCGCAGACCCAGTGACAACCAACCCACACCAGGCCGTGAGTGAGTTGTCAAAATGAAACACTACCTACAGCAAGGATGCAGGTGCAA
This sequence comes from Chlamydotis macqueenii, assembly GCF_036417535.1. Lineage (NCBI taxonomy): Eukaryota > Metazoa > Chordata > Aves > Otidiformes > Otididae > Chlamydotis > Chlamydotis macqueenii. The sequence continues at coordinate 6,729,444 of NC_141566.1, forward strand.
TCAGAGCATCATATCATACCCTCTCGTAGTCTGCCAACAGGACCAAGAAGGGACCCTGGAGCAGGTCACAGGTTCACTTCAGAAAGACTTTAGCAGTGAGATGAAGAGCAGCACAAATATCTACAGTCTTTGATTAGCCTGGAACATGCCATGTGTCAAATGGATTAGTCCTAAATGGAGAATGGAGACTATAGCATTTATGCTCCACAAGCTTTATTTTTTTTATTTTTTTTTTAACCACCAGAAACAGTACTTCAAAAATAAAAATAGAACCCTTATCCTTTGAGCACCTCAGTGAATACGATGACTTCTCATGACCTGGTACCGCTAGTGGACATTAAACAAAGACTCAGCTATTTTTAACAGCATAAATAATGACATTGCTATTTGGGGATCTGTGTTCCATTGGATCTTCAGGATATTTAAGTTCAGTTGATACCCAGCTACTACTAAAGAAAATAGAAATTCAGGATGAAATTCTTTTAAGAACAAATGGCACAAGTCACCACTCCTGCATGCAGAGGACCACTCCAGTGTATTTGTAATGCACTGCCAAAAATGTTTCGTATCTCCCTGATATGAAAACAACCGCATGCAACAATAACACATTCTTTCCCTTTGACATGAGCGCTTACATTTAAAAATCCCTAGAAGACAAGACAAATTTAAAGCAATTCAAGAACAGGAAAATGAAAAGTAAATATGAAAATAAACTGTCATTTTAGCATGAGCCTTCCTAATTAGGAATAAGCAATGAAATGTTATGTAAAAAGGACTATATTCTCCTTCTGTTAGTTCCACAGAAATCAAGCTGCAATAGGAACATTTCAGTAACATGCCAGCTCCTCTCTGTCCTCTCTCGATTTGCTCCAGGCAGTAATTAATGCTACTGCAGGGATTCAGTCTCAGCCATCCTCATCTGAAGCCCCAGGAGCAGTCCCCAGCAATCAGAGATCAAAATCCCACCACATCAAGTGAAACACAGCTATGTTGTAAGGAATAGATTACTTTTCTACATCCAACTCCAGAAAAAGATTAAAGCAACACCAATCATAATCAAAAGCTTCCTACCACTTTTAATATCACAATTGTCTTGCAATAAACCCTTTCAGAAAGAAAAAACAAATACAGATATATAAAAGTTTCTGCAGTGTTATAGTCAGGAAATTTAAAAGACAGAGTTTATCTGGCCAGGAAAACAGCATATCAACATGTTGTTAAGCTAGTATACTATTTAGAATTTTTTAGAGATAAAAACATCCCTCTGGAGACGTGTGTTTTAAGAACATATGTCTACACTAAGACACATTTACCTGTTTTACTACTCTGAGTCTCTGAACCTAAATCAAATGAGTTTCCATTATCATCAAGTCAAGAAGGGTTCAGAAGCAAACATACAATACCATGTTTCCTTCATAAAATAGCAGTGTCTCATGTTAAAAACTACACATTTTCATCATTACCCATTCCAACACCCAACAGCAGGATGTTCACACCCTCCTGCACATCATGAGGGCCTGAGGGACAGCGTAAGATGAAACTGTCCCCAAAACACACTCAGTAACTTGTCATCTCTCCCAACAGGTGTTCAGGAAAAGACAGCAAAGTCACTGAGGCTTGGAAAAGTGACTAATGAAAGAAAGCACTTTTTAAATGGCTTAAAGATACTTTTTTTTCTTTCAGAAGTTTTCCAGACAACTACTGAGGTCAGCAATGACCAAGGAATAATTAAGCTCCTGTAGCACTGTGAAAGCTGGATTTGGAGATACAGCAAGGAAGAAGAGAAGATGCAGAATTTGGGCACTAACCTACTGGAAACCCCAGATTCAAATCCTTCTTTTTCCTAAGGACTGTCACTAAGGTGACACTGAGGTGTCAGTCAGAGCAAACTGAGTTCCGCTGTGCAGCACTGGACCAACTCCTGGGGACATCAGCAGCGGCATCCCTCGCAGAGCACTGAGCAGATAAATACATTGGACACTGAAGAAGTTCAGCACTGTGTCAGCGGGGCACAGTAACCATGTGCAGAGGGATGAATGCTGGAACAAATCAGGAGGTGGTGTGTCATGAGGCAGCCTTTCATCTTGAAGGCCAGAACTCAAAAGAGGGCTGAAGCCACCATTCACAGCATTTACCCCTTTTAATCTTTTTGTGATGCACAGGCTTCTCAGCATGTAAGGTTCTCAGCAGAGAGGAGTTTGTCCCAAAGGTTTAGAGTGGTGCAGGACAATGAAAAAGCTGGTGCATTGCAAGCTCTATTTCTGCTCTAAAACAAGTACGCACAGTCTCTGGGTGCTGGAAAAGGAAGTTAGTGCTGGACTCACAGGTGGACACAGAATGAAGCCCTTGCAGCATGGCTCAAGGACATCAGCTCCCCCATGGCTTCTGGGTGCCCACTTTTTTCAAAGCCCAGTAATAGCTGTAATTCCCAAGGCAAAAGACTGCTAGGCACTGTCCATCTGTCTTGAACAGTATCTGTGAAAATAAACTTCGAGGTGGTCACATTAGAAGAACTGACGATATTTTGTCTGATTTTGTGTCCCAAAATTCAGGTAGCAAAGTCAGGGCACCAGGCACACAAACCCTGCTTTTACCAGTTCAAAATGGCAACTGTACAAATAAACAGCTTTTCTGGGAAGAAATTACCTCTTTCTAACCCTCAAACCCACAAACCTTCAGTATTCCTTCACTCACTAAGTCAAAAAATACCACAAGCATCCTGGCAGGTGTCTCTTCAGCAAGTCATTAGATCAAACAACAGCAGCCAATGATCTCCACACTCAAGAGAAGTATGTGCAAACCAATTTCTCATGTAAAAGAAAGGAGGAGGAAAAAAAAAATAAGAGGCGGCTATATTGATTTTTAGAAGAGAAAAAAAAAATCACATCAGGCCAAAATCATAATAATCTAAATGATTTATTATCTGACCATGCTTCTTCATGACCAGCAACAAACTCTGAAGCATGTGAATGCAGTCAAATGATTAACAGTTCAGTCATGTCTAAACTGGACTTTTCTGTATGCGTATCATCCTGCAGAAATGCTGATATAATCAATCACCACAGCAGTTATTAGAATATTAGTGATTTCTGACACATTCCACATCTATTGCCAGCTACAAACGCAGAGGAAAACAGGTATCTTGTATCACTCTCTGAAAATCAATGGCTGCTGAGACTACATTTGCGATGTCTGAGCAAAAAAGCTTTCCTGTACAGAACTTCTCAATTTTTGTCATTCCAAATATGACTATATAACATAAGGTGCAAATCTCAGTCTGCTTTAATTAACAGTTACAGGGTTTTTATACTGGGTGTACCACATTTGGAATGACTATCCTTCAAAAAAACACTTCAGTAGCAAAGTGTTACTGATCTCATGGCGGGGGGGGGGGAATCTAAGGTGGCTTGGAGCAAGTCATACGAAATTGTTAAGTTTGTCTATAGGGTCAAGTCAACACATTATTTCTGTAATTAGCAGTTCTTTTTATATAAATCAGCATCATCACACTGAAGTTATCCTCTAGTTTAACTTCTAGTATTATTGTTCCAGTTCTTTAGAAAGCTATATGTGAATATTTCAAGAGTATTGTCCAGGCTCAGCAGAGACAAAGATGTTACGTGAAGTCAAGTCAACACTGCTTTGCATCATCCCATCCTGCTTACCACAGAGTTGACCCAGCAACATTAATCAGGTTAAGGGGGTATTTCAGGCCTGTCCTTATCACTTGAAAAGGACAAATTGTCCTTGGGATTCAGAGAGAATAATTCCAGAAGCAAGAACTTCTCCCACTAGTGAGATCCGTGGGGTGATGATAACCCAGACAAAGGGCACAACTTCTTTACTGCAGATAAACAACCTGAAAACAGACATCTATTGAGCTGCTCAGAGGGCAGAGGTACCTGGAAGAGGATGGTTTAGACAGACAGCCTGTGTGCCACTGCAGCTGTCACCCGCTCGGGATGAAGTCTTTCACTGCAGAAGCAGCTAAGCACTGACACAATATGCGCCGAGACATTTGAGCATACTACTTGTGACAGACAGTACCTGAACAATGAAAGAAAAGAGGACGACGAGTTCAGAGGCTCTTCTGCCTGTCTTTGCAACTGCCTATACCCCAGCAGATGACTGGAAATCTCAAAACGCATATAATAAGAACGAACTGCTTGCAGGCACTCCACTACTGCCAGTCACAGAGATTCTCATTCAACGCGCTGCCATCCAAACTGCAAAAGGTTGAAGCCGTTCTGAAGATATGTACTGTGCTCAACTGCCTTTTGCCCAAGGATCTTTTGTGGAAGAGAACCTGACAATCATTAAGCTTCCCAATGTCCCTAACGATGCAAGCCCATTGCTACCAGGGAATACAGCAGCAAAGCTATGAAGCCCTGAAAAGGCTCCCAGTCAAACTAAAAACTCCTTCCCAGAAATTAACATTGCAGACCAATGGTTATCTCTTGCCACGTAACACAGAGGGCCAAATTTAGCCCTGATTTTAAGTGGATAGATAGCCACAAGAGAGTATGTGGAGCTCAAGAAAAAATTCCATCAGCTCTTCACAACAAATAAGCTGAGAAGACCACTACAGTTTTCCTTTATTTAGTTATTACAAAAATGTCTTATGCCCCTTTACAGTCTGTACACTTGTTATCCCTTTAAACCTTTTTCACCCTCCAAGATTGTAACGCGCGCTCTGCTTCCCAGCCAGGCGCTCAGAGCCTTGTCTTGATCGCTCTGTAAAAGAACTAGCTGGATATCAGAAAGATAATAATTACACTGTTCTGTGACAGTTTTTATTTTCACTTACATTACAGAAGCATCCAGAAGTGCGAACCACAAGCAAATTCTCCTTCTACTGGAATCCACAAAACAACAGACAATTCTCGCCAGAAAAGCACGCCGTGCTTACAGTGAAAGCAGAAAAGATTGGAATAGAAACAGAAGGAAGGAGCAGAAATTGCCCAAGGTCACGTGGATGTTCGTATTAATGAAAGGTTTCAACTAGATCTTACAATTTCTACGCGAGTGACACCCTGTAAGCCAACGTGTTACATTCTGCCGAGTATCCTACTGCCACCCTTTACAGCTCCTGAGGATTAGCCACGTTATTTCTAGGTGTTTTGAGTACTTACTTCAAACACTGAAAAACCTTTCCTGAGAAACCATGGAAAAGTGCCACGTGACCGAGACTTCCAGAGAGAGGCCTCAAAGCTGACATATCTAAACCAATGGAACCGCACGTGGCCCCCCGTTCCACAACGGCTCCCACTGCCGACCCAGTCCGCACACAAACATATGGGAATAAGCCTTGGCGCGCAATGAACTGCCTTGGTCTAAACACATTAATTCATTCCAAGAGCAGCACATTGGGCCTCTGTAGTCGAGATCTCAGTTCTACAGGTAGAAGCTAAAGCAAACTATTCCAGCTAATGAAAATAGGGCAGTTAGTTCTTACAGGCCTGCTGGACGTGATTTCGGATGACCAAGGCTGCAGCACACTGTGAACTTAGAATCTGACAATTAAACCATGTGTTGTGCTGCATGAAAGCCTGCGATGCCACAACAATTGCTGGAACAAGTAACCGAGTTTTCATATCCCAAACTAACCCTGCCCGAGGATTTTGATACTCTGCAATTACACTATCCCACCTCTTCTCCCCAGACCCGAGGGATTTGACATGATTTAAATCAAGCTAAAGAAAATACTCTGTGCCCAGAACAACCCTAAGCCCCACATAAACTGATAAGAACCATAATTCAGACCTTGCCACAGACACATTTGGCGAGTCACGAGGTTTCTCCCTCTCCATACTCACTGCCAGAGCTTGACATACTGTTTCATTTAACAGTGCAGCATGAAGCCTCAAATCACTGTGTCACCAATTTCTTCTGTGCCCAGGAACATTCTGTGTTGCTACAGGAAAGTAAAAGGAAGAAAATATTTAAACCTGGGAAGGTGGACAGTGCATTAGGGGAGAAATATTCAAGTCTGTACATAACATAGGCAGATCTGGGCAACGGTTTCTTTTTCCCTACAACACAGCCTTGTGTCAGACAAAGGCTGACAGATACATGAGCTTTCTTTGGTGGAACCCAGAGGAATTTTGACACTAACTTCAAGAGCACCTCAATCCTACCAGAAGATCTGCGTCAGCAGAAACAAAGCACTTTCTACCAAGTGCTTCAGCATGATTGTGTTTCAATTTCATTAGCGATGTCTGTCTGCCTTTCACTGAGCATCTCACCAGTTAAAATGTCTAGCTTCCCAAGACAACTTCGTACCGTTTGTATTGGGACTGCTCCAAAATCAGGTTAGGTTTGTGGGACTTTGTTTTTTGAAGCTCAGCAAATTAAAGAAATATAAAAGTGCTACCTTGAGTTGCAGGCAGTGAAGCAGCATAACTTGTATCAGTAATACCAAGTCACATCCAAGTCTTAACTACGAGTCATTGAGTTACAAAGCATGGCTGTCTACTGACAATGTTCACATATTTCATAGGATTCTCTCCTTGACACCGAATGAATTCCCAGCAGCTCTGAAGGGCTCGGGTTATATCCCTACTCTGATAAGTAGCACAGCACCACAGGAGCAGATCTGTGGAGTAAAACAGGTGGAGTTAAAGACTCAATATTTGCATTATACTGATTTCTGAGATATTCCCTTTGAGATCAAATCTAACTGGTCCCACAGATCAACATGCCCATTGGTCACTGGAGTTTATTAGATTGTATTCTGCAGTTCAGTTTCATCCCAAAGAAATCCAGATTATATACTCCAAGACTACCCCATGATTCAAGCAAAGGTACTCTAAGTGAGCATGGTTGGGAGATAAATTTCAAAAACATACTGTTAATCCAAGCTAAAATACTAATGTAGAGAGCACGTTTGTTTCCCCTACTGCAAACACTTACAAAATATGCAGCCTACCTGAATTTTGGATTCCAATTCTTGCAAGAGGCAAGAAAAGTACAGTGCTAACAGGGTTCTGAGCCTCCAATTTCTCCTGGGAGGCACAGGTTTTGACCCTCCTACCAGATTTCTTCTGGGTTACAGTAACTCTCAGATCCCAGCTGAGATCCTGTTTCAGCTGACCGACAGACACGGAAATTGTGAAAACAGAGACCTGACCAGGTTTGATTGTAGGAGGTGCTGAGTCACAACTATCTCTCACAAATGATTCACAAATGCAGAAGAAATTCTTCAATGCAAACAGGATGCAGTTAGCGTTTTGGGATTGAAATACATCCTCCAGCAATACAGTTATCTCAGCAATGTCTTTGCAAAGCAAAAAGGTAATTCCACAAGGTGCTGCAGTACACAATACCCTCAAGCTAAAGCTAAAATCAAATCTAGCCCAACATGGAAAATTGGACACATGCTTCCCATAGGGAACAGGATCTACAGTGGTCCAAAGCTTGGATACAATCCAGAAAAATCTTTCCAGAGGGAAGCCTTTTCTCTTTATTGTTCTCTTTGCTGTGAAGCATTTCCCCTGGGAGCTGCTCTGTACAAATCTTTAAGCCAGCTTTCAATTTAAAAGGGCTCCCAGTGACAAAACCTTGGTGCAGGCAAAGCTCTGTGTCTGTGTGCAGTCAGCCCTCTTGCAGGGCAAAGCCACTCCAGTTAAATTCATGGCAATTATTGGCATAGCAAGAGCCTCTGCAGAGTGTTGAAAGCCCATGGGTCTTCTATGGTCCATTCTGAAAGACACGCATCTGCTTTAGAAATCCTTGAGCTGCCCACTTTTAGACAGCAAGGCTGAGCCCTACAAGTTTATTCTTTCATGGCTAAACATTTCCATAAACGTATATAAACGATGATGAATCTCTTCTGTTAGCAGATTTAATTACGAGTTTTACATTAATAAATCCTCAGGCTTTTACTGGTATAAGTGGCATTTCCTCGCATGCATTTGAATGAGAAAGCGCAGAAAAAATATAAATTCATCTTTGACATTGACTAAATGGCCAGCAAAAGTTGCTGTTTCCCACAGCATGCTGTAAACTTTTTGATAATTATGAAATACAGCTTTTTATGTCCAACTAGTACAGTGACATTTTAACTGACTTTAAAGGATGTCAGAAACCAGCTAATCCAGCAAAGCCGCCAAGAATTGCCTTCTTTCATTATATGGGAACAGTTTGCACCTCTCTGCATCTCACATTAATGGAGATAGATGTCGTCGCCTGAGAGCTTTTAATAACCAGCTGGACTCTGGGAAAATCCAGCTGCACAGCTCCCAGAGCACACACTGGTCTCAGTTCTTGCTTCTAACAGACTTTCCTAAAACACCCTGGTTAGGATATTCCTATTTCCAATATAGGTTTGCACGTACATTTCCTAAAAAAAAAAAAATGTTCGTAACTGATCAGGAGAGAGGACAAAATAGGATGCCCTGGAACTAAACACACGCACACAAAGATACAAGATGCAAAGTTAAAGTTAAAGTTCTCAAGCTGACCTGTGGTATGTCAAATCAGTGCCTTAACAACTGGTCTACTGTTATTTCCAGCTTCACCCCAAAGCATTCCCATACTCCAGAAAATCCAAGTTTAAAAGTATTAGAAATGGTAGGCTGCCATGGAGCAAACAACAGAAAATCTTCCTGTTAAAAGGTTCTGTGCAAGTTTTAGTCTGACGTCTACATGGGCAAAGACTCCTGTGGCAAGTTGTGTTGAAGCCCACAAATATTAACAGAAACACAAGTGCAGGATCAAGTCAAAAGATTCCCGTTTGTCAGAGACTGGAAGGTCCTTGGGCATCATAACCAGTCTGGCCAAAGTGCTAGTCTGCTCCCTTCCGCTGAAACCTGCTCCGGGGAATCGTGGGATCTTTCATTTGTCAGTCCTTGGCTAATTGATCACCACCTTCAACACCATGGTTCATCTCCTACCAGACAGCAGCACCAGGGCCTTCACTTTCACAGCCAGCAAAAGCACTGGTGTTCTATACTCCTCCACCCTCATGCCAGGAACAGCCTTTACTAGGAACTAAGCTTTAGCTGGCCTCCAGCTGGAGCCTTCTCCCTGCCTGGTATTTATTTCCTCAATATATTTATAGGCAAGCATATCCCCTCTTGGCCTTTGTTATACTATCCTAAGCAAGCAAGCCAACCTCTTCTGGCCTCCTCTCGTAAAGTAAGCTCTCCATTTTCCTTATCACACTAGCAAGCTTTCTTTGCACCAGTTTATCTTCCTTGGACACAGGTCATCAGAACTATACACAATATTCGAGAAGAGATCAATTCAGGTCCTTGTTAAGTAGCATTTATGCTCTCCACTGGAAGCAGCTCTGATACATTCTAATTCTACTTCCAACCTCTCCATCTCCTGCAGGTTCTCCATTCCCATTTTCTTCACTCCTGTCACCCCAAATGCAAAGCCAGCAGCCGCCACTTCCACACCCGAGGCACAGGTCTCTGGAGAGCAAAGGGAGGCAAGACCCAGCCGGCATTCCCCATCCTGCAACAGCTGGAGACACTGGACAGGATGCAGGTGGGGAGTTTTGCAGTATTTGAGAGCACAGTTTGGCTAAATTTGAGCAAATTTTCCTCAGCTAGGAACCTTGACACAAAAGTTGCAACCAGATTAATTTCTGTTTTTTACCTTCCCCTCCCAAGTACGGAATACCAAGAGAAGTTAAAGGACTGCCCTACCTGTCCCACCTAAGAGTTTCTTACCCAGAAGATTACTATCATTGCTTTCACAAGAAGTCTTCCCTTTAATTTTTTTTTTAATTTCTCATCTCTTTCAATTACAACTGGAACTGATATTATTCACCTGTTTAAATTTTAACTAGAATGCTAAAGCAGCACTCTAAAATGAGTACGTAGCAACCAGCACTCTGCAGGCTTTACTTCTGGCACTGGACAGTCAGGGCACGTTGAATTCAAGTCTTGTTCACACATTGTTCTGTTAGCTGAAAGATTTCACTGGGTAGTGACAGATGCAGTTGCCTGGAAGCCCGTTATAATATGCAATGCCTGTTATCCTGAAAATCAGACACAGGAGTATAAATTAACTGTGGTTTATATCATAATACATGCAGCATACTTAATTTGGAAACAATATATACTTGTTATGTTTGTTTTAAGCCTTCATCTAACACAAAAAAAACCTCAACTCTGCAGTTCAGCAGGTGCTCCAGAATTTGATAGTTTTACTCCACCTTCACCATCAAAAGATATTTTGGATTTGGCAAAAAGGAGTCTAATTAAAGTGTTCAGTGCCCTTCAAATCAGACTTTTAAAAAGAAACAGGACTTAATGAGATTATATAATTAAAGATGCTAAAATTGTATGTATTGTGCAAAAATTGCTACGTTCTACAGTTCTAATCTTCTGCTGTCAATGGGAGCCTTCACTATGCTTCAGTTGTCCCATTAAGAAACATATATTAATTCAACTGCACAAGTCTGGTAAAAATACTTATTTACAAATTCAGGAAATACTAAAAAGCATGCAGAACTATTGTATGCTTCCCATGAATACCATTTGGCAATACTGTATGGCACCCTGTTACATCAAAAAAAAAAACTATAGAGCTTCAAATCAACAGCACCTATTTACAGCTCTATAATTCAGTTGGTTTTTTTTTTTTGTGGGAAGATGCAAGGTCACAGAGCAGAATTTTGTTATGAATAAAAAAAAAAAAAAAAGGCTTTTAAATCAAGCAGTAGCTCATTGAAGGAGATCACTTTTTTCAGATACTAAGTCCCAGTTTGGAAAGCACATTTTTTCCCATTGCAGTGAAAAGCCAGAACCAAGCGTTGACTTAAATTAATGCAGCAGGGCAGCCAGTACCACTGTGCTAGTTAAACACTGACATCTACAGTCGTGTCTTGGGAAAAAGATTGTCTCTGGAGCAGGATCCAGAGTCCCTGGCACCCTTCGGAAGTGTTGCCAGTACTCACACTCAGCAGGCACGTCCCGTTCATAACCATCTGGTGCTTTTGATTTTTTTAAACATCCAGGAAAAACACAACTCTAAGAAACCTAGGGCAACAGCTACTCCCAGTCTCCCTGTGTTCATCCCACACAGAATCTTCGCTCCACAGTCAGTCCACTGGCTCTTGTGCCCACAGCCCTCACCTTCTCACTCCAGCACACTACTGGGAGGATCACGTATTTTGGAAATTCACTCCTGCTAAACCCCAGCAGCTGACACCGTACTGCTGCTCATCCATGGTCTACATGCACTCAATCTCTCTCTTCATCCATGCATAACATTGATTTTATTAGTTAATGCCCACTCGCATTGAAGGCATCAGCTGCATCAAGGATGATTTTAAACCTTTAGAACTTCACTTCCTTCAAAGTGACCTGAGCTCACTTTATTACACTCTCTTCAATGATCCCTGAAAAGAAATCTCAGCACACGCAGCAGGGAGGAACAGTTAAGATATCCCTGCCATATACAGGGGGATGCAGTCACAAAATGGCAGTTACTAGCGGGGGGGGGGGGACGGGGGGGACGGGATGAGACGACGGGGGGGATAGGGGGGAAAAGTCTGTATTTCCTATCTGAAAAGGACAAAGCTGTAATTCTTATGTGGAAACTCAACATAACAGAGATTGTTAAGATAAGCATGAAGGCCAGAAGAGAAGAAAAAAGCATGGATGGATGAATGAAGAGAATCAAGTAACCTGTTGTTACAAGTGGCCTCTTCTCATCAAGAGCTTAAGCCCTTAACTTCTCCTGAATTGGAGGGCACTCATCTATTTCTCAGGTAATATTCATCTCATTAGGGAAGGTTCTATTAAAAAATGCAGCTCTCAGACCCTCAGCTTTATTGTTTTTTTTCCTCTTGCCTGCTAGTCAGAGGGAGTTTTATTACCTTAATTTCCTCTCAGCTGGTAGACTGGATTTTCCTGAGTAAAACAGTCAGGAAATCCTCTTTTACCAGCCTCTCTTCATGCATGTAATCCTAGGCTACTCCGTAAGGATGCTGCTGCACATTGCCCTTATGATCACCGATTAGATGCAGGACAACTACTGCTCTCTTGGCAATTTGCACTCTTAGCAGAGCAAGTCACATTCAGGTCAACCAGCATCAAAAATATCTAGATGTTTCAGCTTAGAGCCAGCTCTTCCCTTTCTCAGAAGTGCTTAAACTTGCAACCTCGGTCAGAGTTCACCATCATTTATCCAGTTATCCTACTTTTATTACCTGATGATAGATCTGGGTTTGTAAACAACTTGCCCGACAACTCCACCTCACAAGTTCAGCGATTTTCCATTCACGGTTTTTGCTCTTACAATCAACCAAGGGTCTTGCCAGTTGTCACCCAAGATGATTACATCCTGTCCATCCACATATCCCAACATTGTAATTCACCTGGCATCCCCCCCATATACCAGTCACTAACATCTGGGCTAGATTATGCGGCAGCAGTCCTTGGATGGTAAGCAATGGATTAGCAGGGATGTCAGAAGGCTCCCAGGTAAACAGGTGCCGAGTTCTGGGTTCAGAAAGCAAGCAGAGATAAGCAATCTGTAGAAGGTTGTAAAACCACTGAAATACAAAATTGTATATTCTCCTGTTCTGTCTTAAGTACATGAGTAACATTTCCCTGACCTTTACCACGCAGCTCCTGCTGTTCAGGGGTGCAATACTAAACCTTGTTTGCAGTTGCTCCCGTCTTTTTTCCTGGGAATTGGGCACATCAGATCCTCTGAGATCAGTAAAGGACAGACCAGGCTGTTTGTGCCATATTTCAGGATTAATTCAAAACAGAAATGCAGGCTAGAGCTCAAATTTTAGTCTGCTGTCAGGTCTTCACCTCACAAAATAATTAACTAATTTTCCTCATGTCTTATCCAAAATGTCACAGACTGGAAAGAGAAGAAGAGAGCAAAAAGAAGCAAAATTAAAAAACGGCATCTCTTAAAAATGTCTTTGGAATACATTATGGTTTCTCACCCCAACTGCCAGCCTTGATCCCCTTACTCCCCAATTTCTATGCATGAATCATCTCCCACTGAAAGAAACCCTTAAGTAGAGAAGTTATTTCTGCCCAGTCCTCAAGAAGCTGCAGTTCCTTAATCTCTCAGTCCTTTCACCCTCAAACAGGGCAAGCCAAGCACACCTTTGGATTACATGTGCAAATGAAGGATGATGCATATAGCTGCTTGTAAAATCCAATTATGGTAGCATTGAAAAGGTTTTATGCAAGACTTCTGGTTTGCAAGAAAAGCAGATGATTGCTTTTAAACTACCCATGATGGAGTACTTTGGATAAAACACAACCATCTGTTTTGTTTATTTAAAATTTAAGTATTGGAATATCTGTTCTCTAAAGATTTGTGCTGGGTTCAGTTTATTAAAATTTATTTTCAGTATTAATACCAAGCCATACCTTGTCACAGAGAAAGCTATTTTTCAGAGTTTCTCCTTGAAAACAAAAACTGTCAGCTAAGGCCAGTAGATAGGGAAAGCAATCAAAGGATGAGAGGAGGAAAACTCATCTGCAAATCCCTGGACTACCTCTACCATCACTCAAAGAAACAAAAGATGAATCTGGGTATTTATATATCACTATAATTTTTTTCAGAGGAGTGGCAGGTTTTACACTTTTATAGTCATAATTATACAACGCTGTATTTCTCTCCAGCAAAAGCATACACAAAGTAAGCTTCAAGAGACCATTATCGAGCTCCAATCTCCTCACAACCAGTGATCTCAAGCCTGTTATTACATCCCTTCTCAATTTTTCCAATATATCAAGTTACACATAAAAACACCTGTTCCCATTAATGGAAACAAGCAAAAAAGGATAGGATACAGCGTTTTACCTTGCAAAAGAATTTTGAGACACTACCTCCCATCCTCCCCCAAAAAAAGCAGTTTTCCAACTTACTAGTAAGAGACATTCCAGCTTTTACTGCAAAGCTATTTCAGGTAGCTTATAGAAGACAAAAGGACACAGATTACTTGTCTTTTACTACATCTCAAATTTAATTGGCTGTTCAATCAAATATAGTTGCTAAAAATTGAGTGTTTTCAAAAACATCAGTTTCCAAACAGAAATCAACACCAGATTGCAGGAGATTTTAGAAACTGAATTTTCCTGATATTTCCATAAATTCTAATTGTTTTAATCACCCTTAAAAGCCAGGAAATCATGAAGCAATGATACGCAGCTAACTGGACTAGCCCCAGTACGGCAGCAATCCAGGAGGAGGCACCTGGACCCCAGAGCAAACTGACCTATTGTCTAAGTGGAGCAATGCCACTCAAAGCAGAAGCGGGGGGAGAATATGAGGATGTTAAAATAGATCTTGGAAACAGCATGTCAGTTAACAAAGATTATTTTATCAACAAAAAAGCCACCAAGCTGGAGGCTGGGATCTAGAATAAGGTTCCTTGGATACTTCAAGAGCACAGATGACTTGCATATGGAGAAGACACACTTGTAGAGATTCACCTCTGCTACACATACAGCAGTTTTCATTATTTGGCCCAGCTGTATCCATCTTCTGTGATGTGACAGAGAATGATTGATATAGCAGCTGTATTAGTCACTTGCTTCCTGTAGCATGCTTTTGGGGGTTATTTTGTCAGTCAGAGCACATACAAAGGCAATGCATAGGAAAGCCATTATCACTGGGAATACTTTAGGGGAAACACATTAGACTTAGTCTCAAAAACCTAAGAAGGGTCACCAGGTAGGGCCTTGCTCAGGGTATCCATCTGAGAAACGCTCTCTGCCAGCACCTAAGTTTAGAAGCACATAAGTCCAGCACGAGGGTCTTATCAGTGGCCAGGGTATCAGCCCAGAATGCAACATCACCCATGACTGCATAGCCAAGCTTGTAACAGATGTGGCAAAAACCATCCCAGACACCGTATTAGCACACCAGTATGTTCTGCCAGCAGATGGATAACACTTCTGTTAAGGCTCAACAGGACATTTCACATCCCACTGTTACTCTAATAGTGTTTATTAAATATGAAGCTTAACAGCCATAAAAAAAAATCCAGTTTTTCCTGCATGCTGTAGGGTACTTTTTATGGCTTTAAATTCAAATGTACCTATTGCTGGTTTTTTGAAACTCCAGAATAGACAAAGACTGAGATGACTGGAGCTGTAAAGATGCCCAAGCCCTTCATGCTGTCCCAGGGTGGAGCTGCCCAGGGTAGCCCCCCAGTTCTGACCAGCTGCACACAACAGGCATATCTGCGAGTTCATCTCACCAAAAGCAAGAATAATCCAAAGTTTTGCTGACATTGGAGTCATAACTTGGCCTAGTATAAATAATGACCAATTATTTTTAGACAGTGCCATACAATCCACTATTCTTTTAATATAGTCACATGGATCATTAATAGCTTCTCTACCTCAATTAGTTTCAGTAAACCAATAGCATGCTAGTTCTTATGTGTATTTAAAGGACAACAGCAGGCACATTTGGCAATAACACTCCCTATTACTAATATCACCATGACTGCTGCTTATAGTCAGAAGACATCTTTGAGGCTGCATCAATTTTTAGAGTTTCCATCAACTACAAGCACAAGAGGTTAATCCTAGGACGCAGGCAGTCTGCCAGGCAGGACTGCAAGATCTTCTTTTGATCAAGTCGCCGACCCTTCATCACCACCTCGGAGACCATTTCGCCCTTCCACATTATAATTCCTCCTCGCTGGCTGCCCTCCGTACACCAGAGGTTTTCCTGTCTCCCCATCTGCTGAGAAACTTCACTGACATTTTCCCTGGTTTCTCCTCACACTAGTATTTTATATAATAAAGCCATTTTCAGAACACTTCTCATAGTGAAGCAAAAGTAATAAAGTTTTACTGTATAGATATATCAAATCCAATTAAACATCATACAGTGATCGTATTTTACGGGGACTACTTTAAGTATGATTTTGAAATTTGTTATGAGCAGATTTGCATCCTTAAACTTACCAAATGTTCCTGGAATACGTAATGACTCAGACATTCCTTTTAGCATCCATTTGAAAGATGATATCTCTATCCCTGATATTTGAGCATGTTCTTTAATTTCCTAATGGCAATAAAGAGAGTTCTTAGACAACATTCACACAAAAAAAAAAACACCTTTCTTCAGCACAGAGGACAGACCACATCAGTCCCAGACCAAATGATACCGTTTATAAGTTAGAAGTCAGTCAGAAACACGAAGACTCTTAACTCCTCCTCAAGTCTTATACACCAATATTTATTACTTTTTTCAATATATTATCTAGTTCTACTGATCATTACTGAAGACTAAAGAACTGCAAGAGTACTACATACTTTAAGGTTACTCATTTTATGATTCTACTTAGATTTTGAGCCATAACGAGGTCATAAGGGTTATGAGCTGTAGCCATATCATCCAAAACCTACACCATACTGTAACAAGTTTTTGAGTATTTAATATTCAATACAGCAATGCAACAACGCTTGGCAGTAAAGAGACTGTACTATGTTATTCAAAAGGCCTGTATTTCTACAATACATATCAATTATTAAAAAAGCCATCCACTGCTCTTCCCCACTTCACCATTTTGAGACCTTTAACAAGTAATTTTTTCCTTGGATAATATATTGAACAAATTGCCACAGTTAGGTAACAAAACTGAAGAAAAGAAAATAATGAAGAGATTAGAAATCCACTTGCAGATGTCATAAGATAACCAAACAAGATACTCACTCCCACTCTCCTCTGGCAGAAATATAGCTGTGTTTATAATCTGTCAAATCAACCAAATCAATTACCCATTTAAAAACAAATGCAGAAGTTCTATTGCTTTTAGAGTCACAGCAATAAACATGATAAATGCCAACTTCAGCATCCACTGGCTACCATAAGATTGGAATCACTCTTGAAATTCTTTGTCCTCTGTAATTATTAATCAATTCATAAGTATTTCACACACAGAAACACTCCCCATTTTCTTCATTATTCCTACAGCCCCAGTGCTAGAGTAGAGACCAGGAACATGGCAAAATCCTTAGAGCCCCTAATCATTCGTTCTTTTGTTTGAGTTTTTAAAGTAATCCAGGCTTTCAGTTCAAAGTCAATGTTCCCTCAACAATGCAATGGTTGCTTCCCTCATTTTTTCTGTCACTACATCTTATAATCACTAAGAGCCTCTAGCATCCCTTTCTAAACTGAATTTACTTCATTACTCAGACTGTCCATCCATCATCAGCCATCACCTATTCCCTATGGACACTGGCACGCTATCTGTCGAGGTGCACTGGTGCACATGGGGACAGATGGAGCACAGGGCAGATGGCACGAGGGCAGCCTGCCGAGAGGCAGAGCCTGGGGAAGACAGTTTCTGATCTGAATCTCAGTTCCCTAACATCAAGATGGGAAACCCTGAGAGTACAAGAGAGACAGTAGATTCACAAGGTGAACTGTTTGGACAATAGAGTTACCGTTCTGTGAGGCATGACAGACTGTGGTCCCACTATTCTAGCGTGTAGAATAAATTCACTTTTTTTGTTTGCTAAGGAAATGTTTCCAAAGGAGAACCAAGCTTGCACGCAGAAAGGAAAATATACAGTCTGTGTACAGCATTATGCCAAAATACAGGGGATTATGAGAGCATTCACAAAATTAGGAGGGGTCAACATATCAGAGGGAGAAAAGCAGAGAATAAGTTACTATCTGAAAACATCAAGTCTTATTGCTCCCTATCCAAGTACACGCACCCATGCCAGCAGTCTCACTCGACTGGAATACTGGCTTTTCCAGGTGAGCCATCCTTTTTTTGCCCCCTCTAGCCACCTTCTATTGCCTCTTTCTTCTCACTTCTTTCCGTTAACAGAAAAGCAGTAGCTCTGCGCTTTACAGATTCGTATCATTCACCACTGATCATGATCCATACATTGAAGATGTGAGAAACGCAGAAAGATGTAAAAGAGCAAGACACACTTAAAATAGATTTAAAGGGATAAGAAAAACTGCTGTCATAAACAACGTAGGATCCAGGAGAATCAGCCTTAAACCTCTACACTCTGAGAAGTTTCCAGCTGTACAAGGAGGCCAGGCAATTGTGTTCAATTCTTAACTGATTTAATTAGTATGCACAGCAAATCCACAAGACAAACTACAGGCGAAGTTATAATTGCCCTGATTACACAGCTCTACAAGAAGCTTTCAACAAAATAACATGCAGCAGTTTTCCTTTATTTATATTGGACACTGAAGAACATCATAGACAATCTATTTTTAAAACCTTCTCTAAAGAAGCTATTATCAGAAGCAAAGAATAATAAAACAGGAGGTAGAAAAACAGTGATCTAGTTGGTACCTTGAAGTATATCCCATCTGCTTTAATGTCTGTTTTGTTTACCACAGTTTAGGTTTAAAAAAAAAAAGTCAAATAGTTCTAATAACAAAAATAGCAATTTATGATGTAATTGCTTGATGCCATAATGTAGCAGTTAAGATCTTGTTTTTCAAGAGATAAAAAAGTGTTTTCTCTCACTAAATAGGCTCACAAAACAGGGTTTGAAGCACAAACATTATCCTCTAACTCGCGCTGAATTTCTTCCACTACTGCTGACATAAATGTCAACTTAATCAATAGGTTATGCTCAACTGTCAAAGTCTTTCCTACACTTATATTTTATCTTGTTCTTCAATAGTTAGAGAGGAGGGGAAAAAAATGAGCTACCTAAACCAGCACAAAGTCAAACACTGCATAAAACCTCTCTCCTGCAGAGACGAATCTCTCTCAGCTTTCTTTCGTGCTGGTGTGCATGACAACGCTTTCACCCCAACCCCAAGTGCTTCCAGCAATGGCAGAAGATGATGCTATTCCTTGCAGTTCTCCTGTGCTACGGAAGCCTTCCTCTACCACTGACAGGGACCTGTTTCACCTCTGGCTCAGGAGCTCTGTCTGCCTGAAATTATTTGTATGGATACGGACCAGCATATGGACCAGCACATGTACATAGGAAACACTGAAATCTTAGCGTTTTCAGAACTACTATCCATCTTTAGCAGCATTTTCCCATTTGCCAAGCATACTGCACCTCAGAGACACATTGTGCCAAGAGTCAGTCTTCTCCCATGGCTTTGGGAACTTACCAGCGCTGGCCGCTCCTCTTACTGATATTGTTGGGTAGATTCCTGCCTCTTTTAGAGGCTCATGATCTTCCTATTGAATTGTTTATCTTAATTACCAACTGCATTGTCTGGCCTATTTAATCAGTATTCATTAAACACCATCACTTTTACCACTTTAACAGACTGACCAGTGCAATACAGCCTGGTGCATGCTGATGGTTTGGAAGTAAATAAAAGGCCAAATGAGACCTGGATCAATACGCAAATTCTGACCCCAGATCAGCAAGGCAGAGCTGCACAGCCTGGCCTCTGAACGGAGGAAGACACTGGCTGGAATATGGAAATCTAGGTGGAAATTCCTGCTCCATCCCAGCTTCAATGTGATCTGGAAAAATCCAGCTGGGTATTGATCTGCATAACCAACTATCTGAATATTGCTCTTCCTTAATTTTCCTCTGTCTCGACTGTCTCCCATTGACATGAAACAAAAGCTGCACACACACATTGAGAGGGAGAGACAAACTGAACCAGAAGCTCTACCAGCATAAGTCTGGCATGCATTTATTTGGCATAAATTTGGTCCAGCAGATTTGTTGCCTCAAAGCTTAAAATAAACTAAAAACAAGGCTGCAGATTCAAAGCTTCACACTTCATCCTTGGAAGCTCGAGGTTGTTCTGGAGAATAGCTGTGAAAGCTACAAATGGCAAGAATACATTTTTAATAAAACTGCTGTTTTAAATCATTTGCTTTTAACATCTATTTTGCAAGTCTCAGAGGAAACCAAAAGCCATTTTGTGGCAGCTTCCTCATTTTTATATATTATGAAGAATCTCAAAGATCACTCCAACTATAAATACATGTTATGAATGGTATGGAGGACAATAGCTGTAAAATAATGCCTGGGGGAATGAAAAATTTAGTGAGGCTTTGATATAACACTGACAGGCAAGGCTGAGTGCATTATTTCAGCATCAAGGTAATTTTTCTGTCCCAAGGACAATATTTTACACAGCAATTCCTCGAAAAAACAACCAATATTTCTTTTATTACACTTGTCTGTATTTTTTCCCCACACCCACATATTGAAATTGCTATAAATCCTATTTGCTCAGGGCAACATTACCCATTTCATTTATTTGGGTGACACGCTTCTGAGCACATGCTATTTTTTCCACACTATTTCCCAATTTTCCAGAAAACAGTGCATATTAAGTTGTTACAGCCAGTTAAGGGACAGGGAGAAGAAATCAGGAGCTCTTGGTGCAGCTATAATGATCCTGACCCCCAAAGAGATGAAGAGCAGTACAGTACAAAAAAAAAAAAAAAAAAATCAATACCCTCCTCAACAGCAGTCACAAATTCTGCATGTGATGTAGGTCCTCTTGCAGCAAATTGCCAGCTGCAAACAGTCAGGTTGTTATGCAGTGTACACACAAAAACCACAAGCAGGAATCCTCATCTTTCAGGAGACACTGAAGGGAAAAGAAAAAATAATGATATATACATATTATTTTAGCACACATCCTCAGTAGTGCTGCAGTTCCCCACAAAGTCAGGGCATTACAGCACTAAAAGCAGTTTTTGCTTTGTGCCCCTGCAGAAAACAGTTCATACGTGCACAGAGCTCCAACCTGGCCATCGCTGCAAAGCAGAGCGTCGCACAGCTGTGACAGCAGGCACTTTTGGACAGATTTCCAAATGCAAGAGCCATTAAGGGAAGCTTGGTCAGCAGGGTAGGACTGCCAGGAAAGCAGAGCGCAGGCTGTCATACGGCTCCAGCCAGGTACTGGCAGCACCCCACACACACTGACTGCAGGGCTGAAGGATGCTGGGCTCCCCCTAATTCTCCTCTCAACCTCTCTCAATCCAAGAGCTGTAGATAACCTCAGAGAATTTTCCTTTAGTGGCATTTCCACACAGGAAGGTTTTTCCTAGCTATGAGCATTTAGCCAACTACAAACCCATTTTCTACATTTCCCTTGTGCTAATGCTAATGTACAGAGAAGCATAAGGGGCACTGTCAGAGCTACAGGTTTCTCTGAAAAATTATTGACAGGCTAGCTGGGAAGAGACAAAGCTGCACGGGCAGCAACAGAGCCAGTTGTTGCAATACAGAGCCAGCTGCAGCACGTTACTGTGTTGGCAGGGCACAGGAGCATGAGGGATTTTATATTTGGAATACAGTCAGAATTATAACAAACCTTGGCAATCTGGGAGAACAAGCTCCCTTGACTAGGTTTTGCAAAAGCTGCTGCAACTTGAATTTTAGTCACCAATTTGTTGTGCTGCTAGTTTTCAGCCAGACCAATTCCTGTGAGTCCTGGAGAAGCGCAGCTCCTTTGGACAACTCCAGAGAGCCCCTTTGCCTAGGAAAAGTGCTTTAAAACTGCATGACTCTAGCACCTAGAGCTTGAGTCAGATACCAGCGTATGAGATGCCCAAAAATAAATGGGTGTAAAGAGCGTACATGGGCCAGCCCAACAAGGAGGAGGTTGAGGGCACGTACCAAGCCACGGTACCATTACCACCGCCTCAGCACCTGCATGGCGGCTTTGGAACAGAACCGACAGAGCGCTTTTCCTCCCGACACAGTGCCGAGCACTGCATTTCTGTAATCTACGCATCTTTTCTATTTTTATCACTTGCATGGTACTGCCTGTCTGTCTAGGCAAAAATTATAGCAACCCTGGTAACTGTCACTGCTTCAACCCAGGATGAAAATCCCACACTGTGTGATGTTGCTTGCAACAGCACTATAGCCAATAAAACAAATTGGGCCAAGGAAGATTGATTGTTTTATTTGTTCAAATTACAAAAAAAAAAAAAAAAAAAAAACCCAGTAGCTGAAGGGAACACAGGAGATGCAATATCTCAGCCTTCATCAGACATCCACTACAGTGCCTCACAAAATCACCAAAGTGTTTGAATCAAATTGGTTTGGACAGAAGCACTGTCAGATGGTTTGAAAGTTAACTGGAAAACATAAGCAGAGAGCAACGTTGGGCAGCAGTGTTTTGAACAAGAAAAGCATTTATAAGCGTTCTTCCACAGAAATTAACATTAGACTCCATTTTATATAACATTTCTACTGAAGCATCTGGAAGAGCAGATAAGTAGCACATTAAATTGTGAACGGCAATTGCATAGAACAGCGAGGAGCCGGCTGGAATTGAAAGTATAACCGTGCAACCACTTGCAACGCAACAAACCCACAGTATTTTTAACCAGCGTGGAAACATCATGGCACAAAAAACAGTGGGGAAGCCGTAAAAGCAAGAGAGATGCCTTGCCATTTGGCCAGCAGAATAGCAGAACCATGACCCAAGGCCATCTGTTTTCCAAACAAGTTGCCATTCTCCTGAGCAGACTAGATAAGATCAGAGAGGACACGACAGCTATTTATGAAGTGTACCATCATTTGGTAATATCTGTCCATCTGAAGACTAGACAGATCTCAGTAAAGCTGAAAAGGTTTAAAAAAAGATCTCTATTTCTTACATCCTGGGAGGTTTTCCTTGTTAATTAGCAAGTGCTTTTCTCTGGACAGCAAGGAAGATGGAATGCAGTAAAAGCTGACACCTGCAAATGCTAGCAAGAAACAGAGGGTCCTGCCCTCAGTCAGGGAAATGATGCTATGGATTTGAGTCTTGATTTGTAAATGCTATCCCCTTTCTTTTGCATTACATTAGTCTTGAAACAAGGTTACCATAATATAGTCTAGACATCACACTCAGACTGACTTCACTTTCTGTCAAGTCCATCACTGAAACACACAAATTTTCCTTTCATTTTTGTCTGCTGTCAATATACCTCAGGTCTTACACATATCAGAGGAATCTTCATTAACAGCCTATAATCTGTTTTGCACAGCTAGTCTCACAGCTCATTAAGCTGCTTCATAAAACACATCAAATTTCAGGTCTTCATTCCCTTTATCAGCTTAAGAAAACACTCCACACTATAAAAATAACCAGCCTTACTGTTAATCCTCAGTAGCACTTAAAAGGTATCAGACAAAAATTAAAGAGAGATTTGTATCTCCTGCTGTAACGTAAAGGTCCAAGTGCACCGAAATGCTCCGTGACCTCTCCCTGGCAGGGTTTGGCTGCTCAAGGCCAGCAGTAACCTCAGATCCAAGTGCTGGGAAGAGCCACAGTGGGGGAAAGATACAGGAGAGGCCCTTGCCCTTGGTTCAGGAGGTGTTCGTAAGCTCAGGGAGGTCACTGCTCTGCCTGGCTCAGCATCACCCTTGGCTCCCAGCTCACCTGCCCTCACTGTTCCCTGACATCTAACTTGTTTACCCACCACCAGCGCAGGGCACTGGTATTCAAAGTCATGCTTCACATTAGCAGGAGCTAAGTAACCTCTGCTCATTTGTAATTAAAGTACATTATTGCCAAGACAAACTATTCCCAAACCTTGCTCCATAACCAACGCTGACCCTAGGGCTGTCATTAGTAGTTGTAGTCAGGCAGGAGACAGTCAAGGCGATGACTGAAAGCAATGAGAGCTCTGGTGGATATTACTGCTGATGTTCTGGGCATGCTGGCTGCCTCGCATCTGTCCAGCACTCGCCCTGAATCCACCCTCGCCGCACACACAAAGCAGCAGTCTAGTGACACTTGACTCTCAAACCCACAAAAGCTGGAAACACTGAGGATCTGCTGCTCCTGCACAACCCACACAATGCACAGAACAGCAAGTTCTTATGGGTGCCCTCCAAAAGAGAAGAAAAAAAAAAATAGAAAGGGGGCCGTCAAGTCAGCACTACTGAACTCCAGAGCCTGCCCTCTCAGATAAATCAATGTCAGTTATGATTGTGTGGCTCATAAGTGGCACACTGGTCACAATACTACATTTGCTTTTCTTTTTTGAATGGAGGATGCTAGCCAACAAGAGAGGAAGTACATCCAGCCACGCTATGCGCAACACAGTGAAATGTTTAAGTCACCAGCTACTACCCTGATCCTATAAACACAGCACAACTGTCTTCAGCTAAAAACTCCAATCTTGTGATCAACAGCACCAAGTCCAAGGGGTGCCACTAGCAACATCCCACAGAGACAGATATTAGAGTCTATGCTATTTAAAGAGGTTTTTTCTAAATGACCTAGACAACACTCTCAGCAAGTTTGCAGATAACAGCAAATTGAGGCCAGTGCTTGAAATTCTGATTAGATATTTGCTTCCTCCCCCCTCACCATGCAGGTGATCAGGTCAGGTCAGGTAGGTGAGTGGGGATGGCTTATTCTTGGAGATACTTATCTAGGCAAAACTCTGACCAGCCTGATCCAAGCTGACCCAGCTTCCAGCAGATGACCCCCAAAGACCCCTCACAACCTATTTTCCAACAGCGTTAGTTAATCCATCAACAGTGGGGCCTCTATGCGACATCACTACAATGGGTTATGCAAACCAGAACATCCTGAATAACACTGTCTTCGGCTTTCTTTTTTGTTAAAGTACCTAGCTTCTGACACAAGCTAAATTAGATTTTACCCAATACTAAGCTGCAATGAACAGACCGTCTAACGAGTACAGAAGCTTCCTCAAGCCACCTTGCCCCTTCTTGACGGCAATTGTTACAGTGACATTTTGAGCTCAGTACCCACTTTCAAGGCAAATTATGCCAACTATACAGGATCTCCTCAGAATTAGGTACAAACCTTAGGTCAGCTATTTTAGAGATTAAAAAGAAAAATAACGCACAATAAAACTCCTGATGACCAGTGCGAGTAATTACTTATCTAACTAAAAGCACATTTTCCCCCTCTGTGTCCTGAACACTCTAGAGATTGTCTGCCCATGGTTTTTGTAAGCAAACTAATTCTCAGCCTGGCATTCTTTGTCTACACTAGTTCATTCTGCTGTGATAAATTGTTGCCTGTAGATGCACTGACTCTGCAGGAATTAAAAAAAAAAAAAAAAAGAAAAGAACCTCTCCTTATGGTAACACTGCTAGAAAAGAGCAAAACACAAAAACATTCATTTTAGCCACAGTGCAATGAGTAATGAAGGAATAAATAAGTTATCATTGGCTAATTATAGATGTCTATCATTTAGGAATCTTCTTGTTCAGCAGTAGATGTTTTCCTCCCTTAGCTATTTGTGATGTGCAGGGGGAGCAGAGGTAAAAGATGATGCATTTGCAGCTATGTCTGGATAGCACAGCTCTGCAACCATTCAGTATTCTGTTGAGATCTGAAAACTGTTGACCCAGCTGGCAAACAGCAATACAAGTCTAGTAGGACCTGACTGTCCTAGAGTTTTGCATTAAGGAAGCTTTCAGCATTTAACATGAGATCAGCTTTCCAAATAAATACAGAAGGATTACCTTGCTTAAAAAAGTACACAGCAGCATTATACACATGAACAGCCCATGTGTACAAGTACATAGCCCGTCATACACATGAACCTGCAAAGCATTTTTCTGGTTAGCTGGCATTTTTCTTTATAAATAATTGCAGTACTAATGATTCTATTAAAACAAATAAATACTTGAAAAATATTCAGGAAACTTATTCTATGTAATGGACCATTTCTCCTTCAGGACGAGGTTCTATGGAAAAAGACACCATAAACCTTCCTTTTTGATAGAAAAAAAATACTATGCTTTTCAGGATATTAAGGTTTAAGCAGTTATCAGAAAAATAGAGCTCAACTAATTACAATCCTTTGTTCTTTCAACACAGCAATGAAGTGTACCACTTGGAAAGGAATGAAAGCTGCAGCCACAAAATGTCTCAGCAGAGTTTTGTAGCTCCCCATGTTTTAGTGGTGTTTCGCCTTATGAAGGTGTGCGTGGCATCTGAATTGCGCTCCCGGCCCCCCTGTGCCCCTACAAACACTGCAGTGCAGTACGCTGCAGAAGGGGAGCCACAGAGGCCCGTTCACTAAACACGGAGCTCTTTATAAGGCCTCAGCTGAAACATAACCCAATTGTAAGGCACAGTAGAACCAGTATCACCACTCAGTATGGAGCCCAGAAGAGGAATAACACCACCACTCCCTCCCATGTTCTTCCCTCTGTGGTTTATTAGTTATCTGTGATGTTCAGAGCTTCCCATTGTTATGAGCCTGACTCTAGGAATTCCCAAGAACACAACAGGAGCTTCTTAAGGTCGTCAGTGGGAAGTGCTGAAAGCACAGAAAGCCCATTCCTCCAAAGTACTTTATCTTTCAGCTTGTTGTGGTTTTGTTTAGCCTAAGGTGGTAGCTTCTGTAGGAAACTGCTAGAAGTCACTCCCCTTTGTCCAGTGGACTCGGCCGGGCCTAGGGCGGACCCGCTGCTGGCCAAGGCCAAACCGATTGGTAGCAGAATGTTCTGTGGTAACGCCTCTGCAATAACGTATTAAAAAAGGGGAAAACAGGAAAAAAAAAAAATATAAAATGTGAAGAAGCTGAGCGGGAGCAGAGGCGCAGGACTTATGGGCCTTGCAGGCCTCACCCTCTGGCCTCTCACCAGGCGGCCCACTGGGCCTGACTCAGCGCGGCTGCAAGAAGTGGAGAGGAGATGAGCTGGATGATGTGAAGAGATCCTGAGAGGCATCTGCCAGCCTGTTGTGAAGAACTTGTCTTGTGAGAGGAACCACTGCAGACGCCAAGGTCAGTGAAGAAGGAGGGGGAGGAGTAATGCAGCTCCTGGCCAGGATTCCCCTGCAGCCTGTGGTGACGACCATGGTGGAGCAGGTTGTCCCCCTGCAGCCCATGGAGGTCCACGGAGGAGCAGAGATCCACTTGGAGCCCGTGAAGGACCCCACACCAGGGGAGGTGGATGCCTGAAGGCAGCTGTGGCCTGTGGAGGGCCCGCTGGGGCAACTGTTCTGAAAAGACTACTGCACCCCGTGGAAGAGATGACCCACGCCGGAGCAGTTTCAGGAAGGACTGTGGCATATGGGTGGGACCCCACAATGGAGCAGAGGAGGAATGGGAGGAGTTCTGCCCCCGACCATGAAGCAGCGGCGTAAAACAACACATGATGAACTGACCACAACACCCATTCCCTCTTCCCCCCTGTGCTGCTCAGGGGGGGAGGGAGGTAGTAGAGATAATGTTAGGCTTGGGAAGAGGGAGGGGTGGAGAGAGGTTATCTTGTTTCTCTCTCATTATCCTGCTAGTTTTAGTAATAAATGGTTTTCCCCAAGTCCAGTCTGTTTTGTCCATAACGGTAACTTTAAGGATTTCTCCCCGTCCTTATCTCAAGCCTCGAGCTGTTTTTCTTATATCATCTCTCCCTGTTCTCTCAGAGGGTGGGGGGAGTGAGAGAGAGACTGTGTAGTCTGGTCCCGATCCGGGCTGAACTACGACACAGCTGCAGAGATACACCTCCCTGCATACTGCAAAAAGTCTCCTGAACTTTTTGAACAAAAATAAATGAAGTCACTTTGAACCAGCACCCCTGCCCTTTTTTTTTTTCTTCTCTGTGCTAACCAATACTTTTCTCCCAGCTACTACTGCTACCTGCAGTATGACTTCCACTGACACCCAAAAGTTGTTGACTGTGCTAGCAAATAGAAGTTACAGATTTACTGGGAATGTGCTGTCTTTCAACTCACTATAAAGAAGCCTATCTAATCCCAGGATCAAGTACACAAAGTCCTAGGTCCAGATGTCTCCTCACCCAAGGAAACTCAAGCATACTGCTCCAAGGAGGATCCTCTGGCAACAAGCTACTCAACATAAAGGAGAGGAAAGCAACGCTTGCACTCACACAAACTAAGGCTGCTCTACATTACACTGAACAGTTACACAGACACTAGCAGAGAGGAGCACAGTACCCAAGGTACGCTAGCAGAGGAAAACCACCTGGATTGCTGTCCTTCCCTCCCACATTTATTGTTCTTTTTTCACATAACTTAAGATTTCCAGTTCCTCCCTCTTCCAATGTCCCCAAACCCCAAAGCAAAAACATCATACTCACTCTTTCTTCTCTCAGCAGCCAGCTGTCCCCCTCTCCAAAGGGCATTTGGTCTGGCAGTCAGAGCATTCACCCAGAAGATAGGTCAAATTTTCCTAAATAACAGAAGGAAGCAATATTAGTACTCCTGTGACACCACTTTCCCCTTCTACGGGGTGACAGAGAGCCTACTCTCTTCCAAAAGCCCTAAAAAATACCTACTAGAGCAGCAGCCACAATTAAGACAAGTATAGAGCTCTCTCCTTTTGGGAAGCCCACAGAGACTGCAGCCCCAGCTAGAGACCAGGCCACCCAGCACAGGTGTGATTTATCTCTCTCTGAACCAAGCAGCAGAATTTAAGGCACCTGTGGCACTTCAGTAACAAAAACCAAATACACCTGAAGGCACGGGCTCCTCTAGGGTTAACACAGTTATAAGGATTTTAACTTCAGACTTGCAGCTCCCAAAAGTAGTAGTTTGTCCCATATCTGCCTTCTTGAGGATCTAAGCTCAAGAAAATTCAGAAAGAAGGGAATAAGCCTTTGCTAGACACCACTGTCTCCCTTCATCTTTTAAGTATAACTCATTCAGGGCTTGGTGTAAATGTGGGTGAAAGCCCAGCCCCTCAAGGAATAACCACCATCAGCCTTGTCTTGCATGCAGTGACCTTGACAACTTTACACCACCAATCTTCAATCACAGATGATGGATTCATCAAGGCTGATTTGAACCAGCTGCACTCTGTCAGAGTCTTTGCTCTGATCTTCACGCTGCAATAACTTTCCATTTTAACTGATTCTGCCAGGGGTGAGGCTGTTAAGACAGCAAAGCACTCTTTGCCTCCCTTCTGCCACAACAAAAAAAAAAAAAAAAAAAAAAAAGAAGCAATTTTCACTAATACTACTAAGATTATTATTTTTTTTTACAATAGTGAGAAGACTGACGGTGACCCAATTTCTGTCAAATGCTTGTGTGTGCACGTGTCCTCATTAGTTGAGGCTTCAGACACTGATCTAAACTTTTAAGGTCAGCAGACCAGGCAACAGGAGGAGAGGTTTACACCACAAACAAACCCACATCCACAGAAGATTATTCATTAAGTTTCCCAGCTCTTTCTGTGCAACTTAGAGCTCGTTGCCTTTCAAGAAAAAAATTTAGTACAGTCCCCAGTCTCTATCATGTACCATAACAATTGCCATATAAACGCATCTCACTGCTTATCCATCACAGAAACCACATTCTGTGGAGGCTTGTATGTCCCCAAAGCCTAAACCAAAAGCTGGAGTTGGACTGTTTGCTCTCCCGTTCACACACACAAGCACACGCTTGCATGTTAATGCCATTTTTAGATGAACAGGAATTGACAGACTGCTCTGGGCATGGTTTTATGCAAAAGCTACTGGACTTGGTGAGGTGGAAGGGCAGCAGATAGCGTGCAGCCACCCGGAAACCCAAGATCCGGGATGGATGAAGGCGACATGCCAGGCAGTGGGCCACAGGCTCTGATCACTGCCTGCACTCCCATCCTGAGACGGGGAACTGCGGAGCGCTACCCAGCAACCCAGTCAGCTCCGCTCCACCGTCTCAGACACCTGCTTTATTAACTCCGACAACAGTTGCTCAGTTTCCCCTTGTCTGGGTAAACAGAAATGCTTCCCAAAGCATCAGGAATGATCTCATTTTCAGATTTGGGTTGCAGGGACCCTTCTGTCCGCACAGGGGACAACAGCACTGGATGAAAGAGACCATCTACACTCTCTCCATCTCCCACGGCACATCTAAAGCCATCCAGCTTTAGACACGCTCCTGTTGCTGCTTGCTGGAACGCTGGTTCTCTTAGGCACGCTTTCATTTCTCACGCCGGGCTTAGCACGCAACAGACCATTTTGCATTACAATTCAGCCTCGCATTCAACTGATTGCTTCTGCCCGCTCAAAAATGTCTGAGCTCACAAGCACCTCTCTGTGGCTGGAGCCCCGAGTTACTAGGTACAGCAACACCGCCATGGACTGAGGGTTAAGAGTCATTTCACTGACACATGTGCTTCAAGAATTAGATCCTGGAAGGATCACGGGAATCAGCAGTACCTACCAACCACTAAATTAAACTGTTTATTGGCCTCCTTGCACATGCTCTGATTTACACCATTCTCTGCAGGGTCGCATATAAAGGAGGATCAGCCCTGACGCTGGCTGGGATTCAGCACTGGTAACGCAGCTGCAGCACCACTGATTCCAAGAGAGTGGCTTCGTATTGCCCAGTGGACAATCTCAGCAGCTTTCCTGAACTGAACATGGACCTGGCCAACAGATCACTGTACATATTCCCATCCTCATGTGTCAACGAATCTGCCTGACCAGATTCACCAACTTTATTTCAGTTTAAGTATTGGAGTGCATGAGTACATCAAGAAAGGGCTTGGGCCCTCCACAGCCAACTCTTTCCAACTTTCCTGGTTCCTCCAGCAAAGCTTAAAAATTCTGAAGACTGTACAGACAAATATTATTATAATATTACAGAAGTAAAAATAAAATAGCTACTAAAACAACTGTAGTAAAAAATAACCAGCAATATACAATAAGGCAGAACATACTAAGGTGGCTCGTTGTAAATGCTACAGGAGAAGCAGCTACTGGAAACATGCAGTCCTGACAACACCAGAGCTATGGAGGGTCATCAGAAGGCTCATCAGAAAAAAAAAAACATTATTAAACGATGGCCTCCACCACCTGGATTTGAACAATCAGGCACCACTGATCAGCTCTAAGGGACAGCTCCTCCCTTTGTGACCCAGGCAGGGGTCAAGTGGAAAGAAATGGGGATTCGCATACAGCCCAACATCCATTCCCTCTGATGCGAGAAGAGGTGATGTCTACAGTCTCTTCTAGCACACTAATGTGCACACTCTGCTCCTTTCTTGTCTCATTTGACTGGAGGAGAAGCAGGTCATTGGCATCATCCAAGTCTTTGTGACAAACTTTGGAACTAACTCATCGTGGGAGAAACAGCTGCAGTCCATTTCTCTCTAATATTTATTATTTCAGTCTGGCTGCAGCAATAAGGCATTGATTACATGCAGTTCGTGTTTTGAATATTAATTTCCCAACCATAAAGAGTAGAGACATTGAGTTTAAACAAGAGTTCAGCTTTTCGGACACAAAATAGCAGTTTCCAGAAGAAAAAAAAAAAATGCCACTTTACCAAGCCTGTACTGCATCCCAGTTTGGCCCTTGGGTCTAGTGCTGAAAGCCAACACCTGAACAAACACTGGAATCCCAGCAGCCATATGAATCCAGACAAGTCACTTAATCATGCTGTGCCTCCATCTTCTCATAGGAATAACGCACAGCTACTTCACTGGGTTCATGCAAACCTGATTTCATTAGAATTCACAAACTGCTTTCTGCCCAGCAGAGGAAAGTATTAGGGAAATGCTAAGGATTTCTACTGCTGGGCTTCGCTTCTAAACTGGCTCTTTTCATCAGTTACGTCCTACCAAGCATGCAAAAATTTCTTAGAACCTTCTTAATCAAGAAAGCAAACACATCCTCACTTGCCAAACACAGGCTTGTAATTGTGTAGGGACGAGGCAGAAACAGCACATGCATGCATTAACATTGACATGGTCAAGAGATAACAGCACCATTAATATATCCTCTTGGAAATGCCAGTTTGCAGCCAGACAAACAGCTGGAAAATCACAAGTGGGGCTCATTAAATGTTTTCTTTTGCAAGATGAATTAAACAAAGGGGAGGCTTAAAGAATGCTGCAGTAACTCAAGGAAAAAAAGGGAGAGTGGTGCTTAAGTGCACTAAATACATTCTAAACTGTCCATCTAAATGGACCCATGGACCTCAGGTACCCAGAGCAGACATTTAATGGACTGCTGGACAGCTGTAAATAAGCAGCTGACCTTGTACGAGCTCTTTCACCTGCTTCAGACAGAAAAAGTCTCAGTCAGTAAAGATAAAAAAGCACATGCTCCTTGGTAATTGATGCTAGCACCCAGAAATGGTACAGGATCAGGAAGCTGAGCAGTAGAACTGGGCATAGGAACAGAGCAGTCCATAAAACACTCACCATTACAACACAGGTTACCTGAAGGAAAGCACTTGGGAAACACCTGGATGTGTGTTGGAATCAAATATAAAGTCAGGGTAAAATATATTCCACTGTCAATCTGTAACACAGAAGTTGTTCCTACTCTTACCATACCACTGACACATGAACAGCTTTGTATCTTGCTACCATATCCTGAATTAGTTTCTTTTTTTCTTCTTTTTTTTTTTAATTAGAACAGGTTTATCTTTCCAATTATAATTTTTCAGCACCACAAGTCAGCATTCTAATTCCCATTATTTTCAACTATGTTGATGCTGGGAAATACAGAAACAATCCCATGGTTGTTTCTTTACTTCCAGACTCCATGAAAAACAGCCTGACACATACTGACCCAGGTGCAGATTATTTTGCTATACATACTGTCAAGTCAAATACCTTCAAGTCATTTCAGCTCCTACAGACAGTTAAGAGATTATATCTATATTAGTACTACTAGAGATAATAAACATTAGTTCAAGAGTTAAAGGCCAAGTTCCAGTCCCAGAAACCATATTGTCACAGAACAATTGAAGTTGGAAGGGTCCCTCTGAGGTCCTGCTCAGAGCAGGGTCAGTTAGAGCAGGTCGCTCAGGGACCCATCTAGCTGAGGCTTGAAGATCTCCACGGACAAAGATCCCACAACCTCTCTAGGCACCATTGCAGCAGTAGAAAAGATTTTCCTTATAATTAACCAGAATTTCCTATGTTCCAACTTGCATCCATTGCTTCTCATCCTGTCCCTGTGCACCTGAGAAGAGTTTGTTTCTGTCTCCGTGTTCTCCGATCAGGCCGTTGCAGACAGCAATAATGCCTCCCCTGAACCTTGTCTTCCTATAAATTTTTTATCTAGTGAACGCTTCTAAGACTTCCAGTGCTTTTTGAACTACAGGAACCTATGTGAAAAAGGGTGCTTTTCTCATTGTTTTGGTTACTATTGTAAACACAAGTGAGCATTTTCTTCCAAACGCTATATATTTGGTAGATCTTTGTGTGACATGCAAGACAGAGCCCTTTCATTTTAGCAATGGTTAAGATTGGATTAGGTTAAACAAATGCAAAGCACTTGGATCTTTTTCTAAAACAAATTAAGGATCCAATATATTTTATTAGATCTGGGAAATACAGGATATTTCTCTAGACTAAAAGCTATATTGCTTCTGTTCTGTGATATTGCTACAGCTCAGGTGCTCAGAATTTGTATCAGCACCTTCCAATATCTTTAAAGTTCCAACATGTTGTAAAGCAAAGCTTCGGTTATCTTCTTGTCATTTTACCATTGTTGATCTGCTACCCACATTGCTGTATTAAGTCACAGGAGAGAGATGTGACATGAGCAAATACTACTGATGGGGAGTTCTGGAAAAAAAAAATCACCTTAGTTACATTAATAAGCTTTCCCCATAAGGCAAACTTGGCTCAAGCTGCTACAGTCTTAATTTCTAATTTGTTTGGAACCTGGTTTGATTTTCTGTCTCCTGTTAAATATAATTCTCTTCTGGGCTCTGTTTTATGCATTGATTTTTGCAATTGCATCCATATTACACTGGGACCCAAATCCACAGTTCTCTAATTCAGGTTACACAGAAAAGTTTAGACAAATAATCCTTTTCTTTTTTTTTTTTTTTTTTCAGAGAAATACTTTTCCTCTTTGAACATGGACGGGACTCAGACTAGCTTCAGTACCATGTGTTCCCACAGTGGAGGATATACATCAGGAAAGGATGGACTGCTGACTTTTTGTCGTGGTTTTGTTTAGTGAGGGGGGGCCTAAGGTGGCAGCTTCTGTAGGAAACTGCTAGAAGTCGCTCCCCTTTGTTCAGTGGACTCGGACGGGCCTAGGGCGGACCCGCTGCTGGTCAAGGCCGAGCCAATTGGTAGCAGAATGTTCCGTGATAATGCCTCTGCGATAACGTATTTAAGAAGGGGAAAACAGAAAAAAAAAAAAGAGAGAAGAGAAGATGTGAAGAAGCTAAGCGGGGGCAGAGGCACGCAGGGGGAGGCGCAGGCCTCATGGGCCTTGCAGGCCTCACCCTCTGGCCTCTCACCAGGCAGCCGACTGGGCCCAACTCGGCCCGGCCTGGCTGCAAGAAGTGGAGAGGAGATGAGAAGTGAATAAGATGTAAAAAGGATCCTGAGAGACGTCTACCAGCCTGTTGTGAGGAATGCCTGCAGACGCCATGGGCAATGAAGAAGGAGTGGGAGGAGTAATGCTGCTCCTGGCCAAAATTCCCCTGCAGCCTGTGGTGACGACCATGGTGGAGCAGGTTGTCCCCCTGCAGCCCATGGAGGTCCACGGAGGAGCAGAGATCCACTTGGAGCCCGTGAAGGACCCCACACCAGGGGAGGTGGATGCCTGAAGGTGGCTGTGGCCCGTGGAGGGCCCGCTGGGGCAGCCGTTCTGGAGGGACTGCACCCCATGGAAGAGATGACGCATGCCAGAGCAGTTTCACGAAGGACTGTGGCAT
Source organism: Chlamydotis macqueenii (assembly GCF_036417535.1). NCBI lineage: Eukaryota > Metazoa > Chordata > Aves > Otidiformes > Otididae > Chlamydotis > Chlamydotis macqueenii. The sequence continues at coordinate 6,763,947 of NC_141566.1, forward strand.
ATAGGTGGGACCCCACAACGGAGCAGGGGAGGAATGTGAGGAGTTCTTCCCCCGACCACGAAGCAGCGGCGTGAAACAACGTGTGATGAACTGACCGCAACCCCCATTCCCTCTTCCCCCCCGTGCTGCTCGGGAGGGGAAGGTAGCAGAGATAATGTTAAACTTGGGAAGAGGGAGGGGTGGAGGAGGTTATCTTGTTCTCTGTCTCATTCTCCTGCTGTTTGTAGTAATAAATGAATAGTTTTCCCCAAGTCGAGTCTGTTTTGTCCGTAACGGTAACTTTAAGGATTTTCTCCCTGTCCTTATCTCAAACCTCGAGCCATTTTTCCTTATATCATCTCCCCCTGTTCTGGGGGGGAGTGAGAGAGAGACTGCGTAGTCTGGTCCCGATCGGGGCTGAACTACGACACTTTTTTAAGAGTGTGCGAAAAAAAAACCTTCTCTCTGGACTACACTTTCTATAGGAGAAACTTACAGTTTAATGAAGTCACCAAACTATTATTTTAAATAGCTGTGCTCCAGAGTAGCCATCAGTGCTGCACTGAGAGAGAATACAGAGAATCTCCTAAAAATCTCTTCTGCACAGGCCTCATCTCTAATGCAGCACATGATGATTTTTTCCTCTTAAATAATCACAAGTGAGTCTGAAATTTTTATTTCAAGCAGGGCAATTTTTACTGATTTTTATGACTACTAGATTAGTTTTAGCATGTATTCATCTCAAAAATACATGCAGAGAGCAGAATGATGATTACCACCGCACAGACCTGGTTTCTATTCCTGGCAAGTCATTTAGGGCTTTCTGAAAAATGCAGGTGCAGACAGAGGCAAAGCCTCCTACCCCTGCTCTCAGTTCAGTAACTCCACTGCTGGAGGCTGTGCCTGCATCAGCACGGCACCATCCCCAACCTAATCCCATTGTGTCCTCTTTCACAAGAAGCTCCTCCAGCTACCCTGGACTTCAACTGGAAGGTAAGAAGGCAACAGCTCTGAGGATTACAATTCAAAATTAACTGGGCTTGAGACCATCCTATTCGTAAGGAGCAAATATTATTAACTATTTCTTGGTGTTTTGCTAGCTGAAGTTAGTCAGGGCTTGTAGAAGTACTTGGCGGGTACAAAACAGAGGATGAGACGTAAACATTGAGAACTATTAAAGTGGTAGAGATTTTTTTTGTCATAAAACTTTTTAATATAAAAGCAAATAGTCCCCGCTTCTTGCAGGGGGCTTGGACTAGATGACCTTTAAAGGTCCCTTCCAACCCTAACTATTCTATGATTCTAAATAAGAATTCTGGCTAGCAGCTGACAATTTCTGCTGCTATAGGAAATGCTGTTTCAAAGGCAATAAAATCTTTGTACCTACCCTTCCTTCACCTCCTTTATTCACAGCATGTGACACAATAGTTTTGATCCTCTCTTGCATTCAGTTCCAATAAATATTTTCAATCACAAACTCAGTTTATATAGACAGCCAGAATATTGTCAAGAACAAGAGTCTCCTTCCTATTTCTTCTCTCCCTCCCAGTTTCTTCCTACAACGAAGATGCTACAAGATAGAGGTGCCCACGGTGCTATTCCACTAATATTCTATGTGGTTTCCTTCTTCTTAGAAAACAGCCTATTAGAGCTAGATGCATGCTACATTGCTTGCTTTCAAAATAGCCAAGAAATAGCCCAACAGGTTTTTGGGGATTGGTTTTGACGTGGGATTTTTGGGGCATAAGTGAGGGCTCCCTGCTCACACCTCTTCAAGCAGAGCATAATCTGTAAGCTTTCCTGATATACTGCTTGTTGCCTAAGTTTACTGATCACATTGATCACGGAGTCTGGAGTAGTTTAAGCACCCTCACTGTGTTCTCATTTTCATTCCAGAGATTGCCTTCCCCATCATCCAGGTAGAAGAAAGCAGAGCTGGCACTGTGATGTGCTACCCTACCACTGCGCTGACCGACCACATAGGAAAAGACACTTTGTACATTTTTTAAGAAGATGGAGTTTTCTATTGCTCCAGCACAGTGGTTATTCTTGTGTCTCATTATTTCAAACCCTTTCTGCTTCATCATAAAAACACTGTTTGCTAGAGCTAAGGTAACGAGCACAACAGCATTTCAAGGCAGCGTGAATTAATCAATACAGCTTCTACAGCTGAGAAGCACAATGTCACTCTCACTGGGAAGGTGTAGGTTTAATTTCAAGCTGCTCTCCACCCTCCTAATTAAGTACTTTATAAGTCATCTTCTACAAAAAGCCTCAGCTCCTAGGTACAAAAACAAACATCTCTGTTGAGAAACAGATGTGAGTGTAACTGGAGTTGAAACAAAACAACCCATGTATAGGAGAAAAAAAAAAAACACCGAAAGAAATTTTAAAATAGAGTCAAACATTATAGTCTCTACTCCATCTAGAATAGTTAGGCTTGACCCATACACACCTGCTATTTTCTGTACAGTCTTCCCAAGCCTCAGGGTCACTTGTTTGATCTGGCAAGAAGAAAGGAAGCAAGGGCCAAGAAAGGTTTCCTACCCATCCTCTTCACTGCCTAACGCCCCATCCCATTGCCAAAGAGCACTTGTTCTGGCACTGGAGTGCTGCGAGAGCACACAGCATGCAGCCTGGCACTCGCTAGAACTCAAAAAGACAGATTTTTGTTTCCAGGGCTGCTATTGAACCAAGAAGCTGTGCAGGGTTAAAGCTCACAATGCTGTTTCAGCTTCACTGCGTGACTTGTGTGGGCTCTACATCAAACACTCAGTCCATTAGCTGTGTTAACAAAAGTTTGACTTTTCTTCTTAAAATAGGATACTGTGTTCCACTGTGTCTTGCGAGTGGAGATAAATCCCACCACCCCCTCAACCCACCCAAAGCAAACCAGATCAGTGGGAGCCAGCAGAGCCCTGGGTTAATCGCTGTAGGAGCTGCTTGCCAAACGCCTGCGCAGCCCCACTGATACAGTCACCCTTTGTCACCCACAGCCCCTCTGTCCTTGCAACTCAGCCTCTAGAGTGAAGAGAAATGTCTTACAGCAAGAAAACCAGCCCTGGTCCTTTCCACTTTCAAGACATCATTTCAAGATGCAGAAGAGGCCAGGCTCAGGGACTGTAGTTCAATAGTAGTTCTTTCTAATTGCATGATTAGGAAATGGGAGGAGGAGCACCAGCCCTTCAGAGCAGGAGGAGTCCTTCCCTCCCTGCAGCACAGCAGCATCGTCACAGAAGCGCTAAGCAGGAGTTAGCACTTACTCTTTGTGCCTCACCACGCTGAAGGGTGGATCTGGCACGCACTTCTGCTGCTGTGATCACACAGGAAAAAGCAGGCAAATGGGAAAATGTAATTTCTCCTTTTACTCCCAAACCTTTCCTCTATTCTGCAGCCAAGCACTAAAGCAAAGGCTTAACACAGCCAGTGTCTTAATGGTAGGTTTCCTCCCAGCTGCTTTTGTTCATCCATGCCATGCACAGATCTGGTTTGGGGTCTTTTAGAAAGCACTGCAGAGCTGACAGAGGTAGAATAAATGCATTAAATAGGGAAATCTTATGTATTTTTTTACTTTACTTTGTGGGAATCCCCCTCACAGATCAAGACTAATATTGTACCAAGAGCTATATGCATACAGCACTACAGTTTATTCTGTATCATCTCTTGAGACAAATTTTCCAGTGTAATTTAATGCACAGGATTTTATCATCAGTCTTTCAGCAGCAGATATCAAGCAGTCAGAATGAAATGGCTTACAAGATCTCCTACTGGCAAGAGTTTAGATGTGTGCTTGAAGGGCAACCGGAGTTAAAATATGACAGGCAGCAGACTAACTCATACCTCAGCAAAGGATGACGTTTTCAGACAGTTCTTTCTCTCCCAAAACACAGTTAGCTCCTCTGGGGTCTGCTTTGCCTGTATGCTGTGAAGTTGTAGAGGCTTGTAACAGTGCACTAATCCAGCTCTTGGGGCTGGCACAGAACAAGAGATGGTGTTGACTGCAAGCTTGAGAAAGAGCAGCACTCTTTTTACTGAGGTGAAGTTGGCTGGCTGTTAGTTTACTTTCCCCCTTCAGAAAGATACTTGCTTGAAAACAAATGCAAACAAGACAGCAGTCTACTGACCACGCTGTCAGATGGAAAGCAACTCAGCTTTAGCGAGCCGTCTCCTAGCACATTAGCTTTTCCACCTCAATTTAAGGAAAAGTTTCATTTTCTTCAGTTTCAAAGTCTGTCTAAAAGCAAATCCAGTAGCAACTCTTCCACATATCTGCTTGATCCTCCAGTGGAGAGAATCAGAAGAAACCACTCTCAGAATCAGCAACAGCCAATGTAGAGAACTGTCAGCCTTTGAATGAATGGTACCATACGATACATGGAAGGGCCTCACGAATACACTGTTTGGCCATACTGGTTTATATTGTACTTTTATGCATTCCAGTACTATACTGACCACCTTCAGGCCAAGGAACTTCTGTTCCTTGAGTTCTACCAGCTGTGGTGAACACATATAGTCTGCTTTGACATACTTTCCAGTAGCGACACTGCTACCTCTTCTGCAGCTGTCCTGCAGCCTCATCTAGCTTTTTTCCTACCAGGATGAAGTTCAACTACTAAATTAACTGAGCTTTAACTTACTCTTATTCAGTATTCCAGCAGGAAAAAACAAGCAAGGGCTGCAGCTAGGATCTTTGTCAGACAGAGGAAAAGTATTTCTTTCTGAACAGACTGTTAGGAATCGTTATCTTCCAAGATAATACTTCAAGTGCTATTCTCACATATACTTTATATGAAGACAAAGGACACTTCAGGTAAAAAAAAAATTTAAAAAAATTAAAAATCAGGCTTCTTATTTGGTCCAGGATTGACAACTGAGGTGGCCATCTAGCTGCCAGAGAAGGAAGCAGTCACTGCCCCGGTTGCCTCCACGAAGTTAATCCTGAAGGAAGGATCCATTTCATCAGATCAGAAACTGTCCCCAGGTCTCAGTTTCCTCCAACAGCTGCCTGTTAAACAGCTGCAGTAGCTCCAGATTTTTCTACCAGGCCTTAACCTCCTAGTACAGACATCTTCATACCCTAGCCTCTCCAGCATCCTTTTCAGAACAGATCTGCAAAACATTTTGACTCCCTCCTCCTTAAAAATGGAGGTTGGCTAATTGTGGAAGTCACCACTTCTTTGGGCATTGTCTAGATTAGTGTGGAATTATTGCATCTGCTTAGCTCAAGTGTTTTTGTTGCTTTTCCCACTTCTTTTAACACCACTGACAGTACTGCAACTTGGCAATAATCCTTCATACCTGATGCTGAGTGCTCATCAGCTCAGTGTGAGCACAAGGTGCCGGAGCAATGTAAATGGAGGGAACAGAGCTCAGCATGCAAAGCCCCCCTGCAAGACTGCTCTACCTTGCAGCATGGACACAACTACCCTGTCTTTGTTTCACTGGGTCAGTTCCCCAGTTTCAGCCTGAGAAGGGCCAGAGACCACAGCGACATCTCCTCCCACCATGCTGGGCTGACAGCACGTACACAGCCCTGACACCTCCTAAACAAACGTGCTTTGCTCTGCAAGTGCAGAGGAGTAGCTTCTTCAGCTGAGAAAAACGTGCCGGGCTTACTGCAGAGCTGAAGTAGCGCAGGCAGGCGCAAATTCTGTGGCTGCCTGCCAGGACGCAGAACAGCGACTGCAAATGCACAGCGCTCTCCTCCCACGGCTGAGATGGCAGAGTTGGAGAGCGAAGGCAGAGAGCAGGAGCGAACCAGTACCGGCACAACCCATGTGGTGTGAGGACAGCTCACAGAGAGGTAGTCTCAGCCACAACAGGCCGTCGAGCTGCAGCCTGAGCAACCCTGCCCTATAAATAGGAGGCACCTATGTAGCATGTTAATACTCAAGGACAGACAGGCACACACCAGGCAAGATATCTTTCCTGCTAGCAACACGCTTCCTGATGCTACACAACGTGAGAGCTACTAAGCTGCAATCCAATTTTAATCCCCTTGTTGAGTGAGTTCATCTAAGTTCAAAAGGGAGCTCTCCATCATTGTTATAGATCTCATCTCCTGAGACAAGGTGAGGCAAGTAAATCAACAGAAGTACCGTTACTAAACCATAGGAGAAATGGGTGTATTGGGGCTGAGCTGGTTTTCTAACTACACCTTTGATTCACCTATTTTTCTTAAGCCTGCCTCATCCATCAAGCTTTCCGAACCGGTACCATTTCAATGCCGAGCTGAGCTGTAAAGCTTCCACTGTTCCTCATTCGGTTTAATGTAGCACTCAAGCCTCTACACTAAAAACTGTGGCACCACATGGAGAGAACAGATACATTTAAGTTTAATGCTCACTATAGCTAACAGTCATTTATGTTAATAGACACTTTTGTTTCTTGGAATTAATCTTCCCCTGGGATTTTTTTTTTTTTAGCGACATAAATCAGGACTGATTATTTCCCTTACAATTTAGAAGATTCTTCTTTCTCAGATACTAAGAGCAGAGAAAGACAATGACAAGCAATCAAACTACTATATCCTAATGAACTACCATTTGTCAGCTGAGCTGGAGTGACTACTTCCTTGCATACAGCAGGTAATCATCAGAAAGGCTTGAGGAAGGTGACTAAAGCCAGTACATTTAATTCTGCATTTGCAGTCCGCTGCGAGAGCACTGTCAACTACTTACAGCCACTTGCCTTCAAATCTCCGTCAACTGTAATCTCTTGTCCTTACTCCACATTTTCATTTCAGCCTTTTCCAACATTAGCTACTCCGGCCAGTTCGTGTTGAATTTCCCACTGACCTCTGAGTGCTGCAGAGAGCTCTATTTCTGAGTAACACGCGTTTCTGGACCACCAGCACAGGGAAGTGAAGGGGCTTGCCTGGTGCCTAGGAAGCCAGAGGATAGCTCTATTCTCAGCTCTGCAAGAGACATTTTGACATTTCTTATGCCTCCTTTTCCTCACATCTGAATTGAGAATAACTTTGCAAAACATCCTGAGATCCTTGGTGAGAGAAGATACACACCACTTTAGGAGAAGGAGATACCCAAATGTAACATTTTGAACAACTGCAGCATATACACATTTGAAACCTCAGCTACTAGAAGAAAAAAAATCATCCTCTCCTATCCAATAAAGGGTTAAGGGTTCACAATAAATAGCTTTAGCACTTCTGGGTGCAATATTAGCTCAGATACATGAGTTGAATCCATATGGCATATTAACAATTCCCAGCAAGGAAACAATTTCAGGAGCTATTCATTTAAGCAATAGTTTTCATTCTATCTAAGTACTGGAAGCAATAAAGGCTCTTACACACCCAGTAAAACAGATGAGGAAATGGCATGGTATGAAAACCAGAGAATAGGAAACAGATGCCAGAGCTCCAAGGAATAGAAGGTAATATTTTTATTTTTCCTATTCCATCTTTGTGTGCTTTGGTTTTCAATGCAGTATCCAAAGATAGGAGTTTGTATTCCCGTCAGGAGAATACAAGGTGAAAGAGGGGGCTGTTTCCATCAGAGGGTGGATAATCCCCTCACCTGGAAAGCAGCTGGACTTGCCTCAGCACTGGCCCTTTAGATACTCTGCTACTGTTTAGAAACTGTTTAAGAAAAATGAGAGAAGGGAGTTCAGTACAAGCGAACTCCCCTACGTGCAGCATGGGAAAAGCCGTGCACGCTTAGCCCCACTCTGTCACCATACACTCGTAACGCCCTGCAGCAACGTCACATCCATGGGTCCACGTGTTCCTTCTTACAAAGGCCTGACCTCACAGGCAGCTGGGGACTACAGGACAGCCTTTGGCTGGTCCACACAAGAAATATTTCTCCAGATATTGACTTTTTCCTAACAAGATGTGATTATCTTCTGCTCTTGCTGATGTCTTTGAAGACAATGCACAGTTAGCACGACATACTGCAGCCACAAACACTAAGAATCTGATCTTTCTTTATAGAAATACATATTATAATAGAAAAGTTTGTGAGTGTTTTTGCATCGTATTCCTGGATCAAACCCAGGATGGAGGACAGCATTCCTCACTGACACGAAGGGCAACAGTGACCTGGAGCCCTTTCATCTCAATTACTGCTGGACCATCGCATGAGTTACATCAGCACTGCACAGAGACTAAGGTTTTGTCCTGGCTCCTGTCATTCAGCATTTGAGTAGACTTAAACACTGCAGCAGCATTTCCAAAAAAGGCTAGGCTGTCACAGGCAGGAATAACCACTTCTCTCCCTCCAGGAGGATGTATGCAGATTACTGGGGAGTCATAAAGGAAATGTATCCCAGAACTACAGTAAAATCAGTGAAATGCTTTACTTTGTTCAGCTTGCTGTTGAACCATCCTATTTGGCCACATATGGAGGCAGGTACTATGCTACTACTCTTTAAGGAATTTATATCTACCATCTTTCTTCAAAAGGAACAGTAAAAAAGCCTTCAAATATCCAGAAGACTCTGAGGCATTCAGGAAGCCTACAGTGCATCTGGCACTGCTTTCTGAACATAGCACTGCTACTGCTCTACCAAGTCCTCTGCCCTGTCCCATCAGATGTGCTGAGTGTACTCACCTGAGCTGTGCCTTGAATACCAGCTACCTCTGGGATCACCTTAGATATTTTTCTTCTTGAAGAAACTCTGCAGCAATGCTTCCCTCAACAGTATTTCAGCCTTGCTGCTACCTAATCAGACTAAACAGATCAGCACTCAGTTTCCCCAGAGTCTGTAGAAATGGGGGTTATTCTAAGAGAATGCTAAGGGCTTTTGGTAAGAGCTGAAGGCTCCTTTGTCATCGACCTCAGGAGGAATTAAAACCATTGAACATCTTGCAGAGAAATCTGTCTACATTTAGCTACCAAGTTCCAGAGTAGGATGTGCATGTGTTGTACACAAGAGCCTAATAATTCACTTGCAATGTCTTTAATGCTATCATTACAGGGGGGAAAGAACACTTTATCAGAGCAGTTGAAGTCTCTTTTTTTAACATTGCCTGAAAACTGACAAAAAAAAAAACCCTACCTATAGCCACTGAAAAAGCTTTCCTTCAGAAGCTGCAAAGATTTTTCACTTTTCTTTGAGGCTAAAAGAGCTTTCTGCAGCGCCACTTTCATGTCCTATTTTTCACCATCTCTGCTCTGCCCACTCCTTCTGGGGGTCCTCCCTGCTTCCCTTCTCCGATCTGGGTCCTCTTTGAAGAGCCTTTCTGTTCTAGCAGTTGGGAGACGAAAAACACACTCCCTTCTTCTTGTCTTTTCCCCTTCCCCACCAGCAGCGCTTCCCTCTCTGCCCAGCATATTCCCAGCGTGGAGCTGCCCTGTCTGTCTGGTGGAAGAGCTGCTCTGGATGTCCTGTACGTAGGGTAGGTGGGAGAGACAAAAGGAATACCAGCGCTCCCTCGGGCTGCTTCACACGCCCACCTCCAGCACAAGGCACGTCTCCAAGAACACGTCCTCACACCTTGGCAAAGCATGGGTACAGCTAGAAGGGAAAGTCCTGACACTCTCTCTGAAAGGCTGAAAAATATCATCACTGCTAGGGAGATGGTGTTGCTTTTGTGGGAAGCTCAGCTGACACCACCTGTCACCACACAGTGAATGGGCAGCTCAAATGTGCACGCACTTGTTGCTCTACATACGCTGTGTGCATTTCTGCAGAGTAAAAAAACAAGGAAGAACAGGCAAGCAAGGAAAACTAAGATCGACCTCCCTGTTGATCTCATAATGGTAGTATCAACATTATGGCTCTGCTACAGGTCTTGCTAATTTGGCTACGTGCAAGGCATGCTCCATCATGCTGACATTTGACGTATGGGCCTAGCAAACAGACTCTTCAAAGCAAAGGCTACCTGTACCGCAGTGCTGATTTCTGTAAGCTGCAAGTTCCTGTCCTTAGTTGGCAGTTACAGGAATGTTGTCAGTATATTCATGCCAAGAAGTCCAACCATGAAAGCAAAAAATAAAGAAAAAAGACATTTCCAAAGAAAATCTGACCTTCCTGAGACTCTTGACGTATCGTGAGTACTGTAGATATTGGGTGGTTCTGCTCCTAAATACTCCTGAAGTCAGACATTAAATATTGTACAATAAATCCAGTGTAGACTCACTGCCCCATACTGAAAGCTTTGCTTCAGCTGTAGAGATCCTCCAAAACGTTATAGCAGGGAGAAGTGAGGCCACCCATCCTACAGAGAAGCATTTCCCTTCACCAGAATTATAAGGCCACCATTGACAAATACAGTAAACCTGTTAGCAAAAAGCCAGGTGACCTTGAGGGGAACATCACCTTCTAAGAAACTTGTACCCACTAGACTCAAAATTAGTGGGGTTAAAAGGCCTCACAGGTTTTTGTGTCTTTGGTCACTTCCTTTGAGCCAAGTCATGCACAATGGTGAAGAACTGAGCACATTAAGTTCCATGAAACTCACTGTCCTGACTACATTTCTTGCTGATTTGAGTCATTTCTTAGAACAGTTATTTTTTAGTCACTATAATCCTGCAGGCACTCTGGGCATGGGGCTGAAGGAACCTCACGGATTACTGAATCTGGCTTCCTTTTCTTGAAATTCTGCCATATAACCCCACTCAGAAGACTTGCAAATTCAGGCTAGCAAGGCAGCTTGTTCCCAGTGCTCTATGGATATGGCTTTTCAACATAATGCCTTGATGCTTAACTGGTTCTGCAGTGTTTTTAGCAAGTTTTATGTAATACTTACTCTCTTTACAGCTCTACCTGAAAAGTACTTCAAAAGATTCTCTGTTAAGACTACCACAGTAAACCTGCTGACTCCATAATACAAATTCAAAGTAATTCCAGGTCAAACCTTTAATCAAAGAGACCTCTCCGAGCTTCTTCTCACCCTTATTAAAGAGATTTACAAAACCGTGAAGGAGGTTGGAGAGTTAATGATGTGCCATTTAAAAAGGCTCCATTAAGATTTGGGTATTTTTATCTTTTAGAAAAAAAAAGCATTTGCAGATTATAACTCTAAGAAGACAATTATAAGAGCATTCTGAGAGTCTTTTCACTTGATCTATAGCAGGGAGAAATGGTACAGCAGAGTATAGAAAAGAAAATACACTGCCTAAGCCTTTTTCTTGAATAGGATCCTAACTAGCCGCGTTGCAGCTGCAGTGAAGTGTCTTATGTTCCTGTGATTTATTACTACAAGGGCCACATCATCTGCCAAAGGGTGCTTGTAAGAAATTAAATGGTTTCCAAAGGAAACATTAGAATAAGACAGATTTTAGATTTGCATTTTCAGCCTGATTAGTGTCTGTGAAGCTCCTTTGAAAACTTTTGTATCAAACACAAATACAAAATTATTGCCAATGCAGTTTGAATTTGGGAAGGTTTCAGGAAGGAAGCCCAGTTACTCACAGAAAGGGATGAAGAGACTGTTTACAGGAGTGAGAATGCAGAACAGTTCTGAAAGAGAAAGGAAGTGGCAACCTTCCAACACACTGTGCCTTGGACCAAATTGCTTTCTGTCTAACATGATGACTTGTTCACAGGCCTGAGTTATTTCCTTACCCTTTTAGCTCGGCCTTGGACACTAAGCTTCAAATCAAATATAAGTAACAAATTAGGGGCTTGATCCTGCACTCCAAGTTCCCTTTCACTTCAAATTGAGGGAGGGAAGTCGTATTACATTATTATTAATGTTGACCAAGGTGGTACTCCTGATGGACTTCCAACCAGAAACATCACCAGAGAAGAAAACTCCCACAATTAGCCTAGCTACTGCTGACCGACAATTTGGGATCATAGCAGAAAATGAAGCAGCAGTACTTCCATTGATCCCAATAGCATCCACGAACCTCAGAGTCAGTCTTTCAAGACGTTCATTTGCATGTCCCCAGATATGAGAGGGACATGGACCTGTTGGAGCAAGTCCAGAGCCACGAAGATGATCAGAGGGCAGGAGCACCTCTCCTATGAGGACAGGTTGGGAGTTGGCGCTGTTCAGCCGGGAGAAGAGAAGGCTCTGGGGAGATATTATAGTCGCCTTCCAGTGCCTAAAGGGGGCTTATAGGAAATATAGGGAGGAACTCTTTAGCAGGGCCTGTTGTGATAGGACAAGAGGTAATCGTTTTAAACTAGAAGGAGGTAGATTCAGACTGCATATAAGGAAAAAAATTTTTTACAATGAGGGTGGTGAAGCACTGGCACAGGTTGTCCAGAGAGGTGGTGGAAGCCCCATCCCTGGAAACATCCAAGGCCGGGTTGGACGGGGCCCTGAGCAACCTGATCTGGTTGGAGATGTCCCTGCTCCTTGCAGGGGCGTTGGACTGGATGGCCTTTGAAGGTCCCTTCCAACCCAAACCATTCTATGATTCTATATGAGCACTTCTGTATCACTTGTATCAATTTCTCAATTTCAAAGGGAAAGAAATTCAACCTCACAGTATTTGTTCACAGTTGCAAGAGTCTACTGTGTTGTCCTGCTCTAAGTTAGGAAAACTCAGTACAACTGTAAAGAAGTCCCAATACTTCTATCAGAAAGACCTTGGGAACATACAATATGAGTCTATTACTCTTTTTCATTTGTCATTAAAGCATGGAAAGAGGCAAAACAGAATACAAATACATGGAAAAAGAAAAATATTTAATAATCAAAACAGATTGGCAAGCTGTAACACTGGATAAAGTGCAGGAATGCCCAGAACTTTACGACTACTAACAGGCCAAACAAGCCTCTTGGTCAGTATCACCTTGACTCAGATTGTATAAAACACCAAAACACTAGCAGCAAGGAAGGACTGACATCTTCTGCCCTGAGTTTATACGGTCTTCAGAGAGGATGTAAAAAATCCCAGGGAATAATCAGATGCATGAACAGCTGGGAATATGTGGCTAATCATGAAAAGCGAAGGGTCTTCCCACCTTCATCTGTATTGCTCCTAGAGAAGTTTTTGTAGAGCTTCTACAAGGAATTATTTCTGACTTTGAATCTGCAATAGCAGTTGTAACCAACAGCATCTATAAGTCATGAATGTCTCCACCGAAGGAGCATGAGTTACACCACCTCAATCCCTTTGCTTTAGCACCAACCTATAAAAGGATGACTCACAACTGTTCAGTCTTCTACCTGCTTCCTTTTCTCATTTCATGGTCAATACAAGCACTTCACCTAAACTACTACAAATTTCCTTCGGGAGACAGCATCACATTATGATGAAGGCCATCAGATTTATTTTGGAACTATAAAGTGTCAGGATCAACCCAACAGAATCCTTCCAAGTGTACAGCGTAGTTCTCTTCCCATAGATTATTTCTACAATCCCATTCCACATACCATGTTGCAAAGCCTTTTCTTCATGCAGAGAAGCCAGGTAACACACAAGAATCCACTGAAAACGTTTCTGACAACTTCTTTGACAGATGTTCAAGACATGCTGTTGACAGGATATTTTTTAACGGCTTAGGATTAATAATTAAAACTGATTCAGCACTGAGAATCTTCTAACTCTATTCTGATTAGGAAAAATCATGTTCAACTATGAGATGACTAGTATCATAAAAATTCTATTTCAGAGAACTGCTGTTACGTGATAATTTTGCTCTTCAAATTAGGAGAGAGGATTAATAATTGAATCCAAAGACCTAGTTATATATTTTGGTGGGTTTGTTTCCTAATAGGAAGAATGACTTGAGCAAAAATCCATTAAAATTTTTAGTATTCCCATGCTAGTCTGATTGTAAGCTTTTCCATTAAGTAGCACAGTCATAATGGCATTAAACCACTTAAGCAGCAAAAACAGCACATAATTATCACTTTTAATTCAATCTTTTAGAGTGCGAATAGATACTGTATATCACTGACAATTCACACTCCTAAAGAGATTTTTCTATTCCTTCACAGCAGCTTCACAGCCTCTTGTACTGATAGAATGGACCCAAACACGTCTAATTTTTTTCTCAAGAAAAAATCCTCAGAATAATGAGATAGCAAAATTAGGCCCAGAAGAAAGGAAGTGTAACAATCAGCTACTGCTTTGTTCTTACCTTAAGGTAGAGGTGTAGATACGAGTGGGAACTAGGGCACCATTATCCATGTATCAACATACCAACATTTGAGACTATGAGTGTAGTGTCAGAACTATGAGCATGTTAGATATTGCACATATTAAAAAAAAAAGTCCCACACAGAGAGCATAAAGTACATTGAAGTTCTAGAGAAATGAGGGGAGAACAGAGAAGACTATGCAGCACATAGCATCCTCTCCCTTCCCCCTCAACAGATCCCACTGTATTTACTGCCTGAGACCTCTTTCCCTTGGAAATTAGGAAGTCTGATACCTGCCCCAAGCAGCAGTGACAATAGCTTGTTCCCTGGACTGCTGGGAAGTGCAGCTGGTGTGAACAGAACCAATATTCGCTTTGCCCCGCTGCCATCCCCAGTGCAGGGAGCCAGGAGCGTTGCAGGGTCCAGGATCCCCCAGGTGCCTTTCTCCTGGTGCCCCCTCCCATACAATTAAGCCTCTGGCACAGCGCAGATATTACCATACTGCTCAGGAGCACTGGCATCTTTGCATTTTTGTATATGTTAAAGAGACACATAAAGGCCAATAAAAGGCAGAGCGCAGGAGCGCTGTGGTTTAGTTGCTAACAGCAGTGCCTCTGCTACAGGCTGCAGTGCAGTAGCTGCAGTAGCAGAAGGATGTGCAAGTCAGGAGTCTAAATACAGGTCACTATTTACAAACCAAACTGAAAGAAACCAGACAGCATGCTAGGACTGGCCAAGCTGAGCCCCTGTGAGACCATACAACACCATCAACATCTCTTAAGATAAAGATAAAGAGACCACATTGGCTGGTCTCAAACGCAGCAATTTCAGACCCTGCGTGCTCGCTCTCCTCTTTTGCCTGCAGCCTATGCTACTCCCTGCTCACATGTGCATGCTATTAGCCCTGCTTACGTCCCTGCTTCACCAGAAAGCATAAAGCTTCTAGAGCTGATTGCAGTGCCAGAGTGACAGCATCCCCTTCTACACAGAACAAGCTCACTCTTTCATGGGTCCTCAGCCATCAGGTAAAGGTGAAACAGTTCTTTCCCCCGCCCCGGACCAGGCATATAATGTTCATGGTACATCTCCCCTCTGCTAAATCACAGATGTACAGTTGCAGTACAGAGCTCTGAGTTGCGGCTCTGACACTGTTAATAATTCCAATTGGTTGCAAACACATATCTAGCAGACATTTTTGGTTTGCCTCTGCACATACAGCTCAGCAGTCTCCTATTTCAACACCAGTACAGGAAAGCAGATGTCTGCTTGGAGAATCTGACACCTCAAAACCTGACTTTCCTTGGTGAAATGAAGGGATGTCAACATACACTATACAAAAGCATCTCATGGAAGCTACTGACATGCAGGCCTGTCAAATGCTCTGCTATTTCCATCCCTCCTCTTCCTCCTGTTCCCCTAATGGGCTAACATCACAGATCTTTACATTGAGTAACAGCAACTATTCACTCACCATAACCCCTTTCACAATAATTACCATGCCAGAAGCTTTTGTGTATCTGCAGGTTGCAGGTAACCAAAGTGAGGCAATGTCTAAAGAAGGTTTCCTCAGACACTGGACCAGAACTCCTGTAAACAAAAACACAAACTTAGTCCTGTGCTCAGGCTCCACCAACTGTCTGTAACACATGTCAAGGCAGCGCCCCAAGAGCAAGGTTCCCTTTCTGGCTTCTCTGTGTGCCATGGGGCTGTCCTTGCCACTGCTGCTCACAATGGTTCTTAGCTGAAAACCATAACTTGAGACCATAATTTTCTGCAGAGGGCCTTTTTCAAACAGCTTCTGACTGACAAAAGCAAGCTCCTTAAAGATGCAGCAAAACCACTTCATTGCTGTTTCATGGATTTTATTTTAAAGGCCTATTAAGAACCCGTTCTTTCTGATAGAATTCTATTTTCATCGCCGCTTTTTTTTTTTCCTTTGGGAGTTTGAAAAATAAGATTTCTCTATCTCTGCATTTTTTTCCTGTCTGTTTCTATTTGATCAATAATGATTCTTTTTCTCCTGTGCTTCTAAGAGAGTTGACATTAAACTGTCTAGTTCCTGTTCTCTTTCTGTTGTATTTGTGCATCAGAGCCATTCACAATGGTGGCAGCTCAGCTCAGGTCATTGTCTCTGCTAGTTCAATTCCAGCTGAATTACTGGAGCTAGCAGGACATTAGCATTCACTTGATTGATTTAGCTTACCC
The DNA here is from genome assembly GCF_036417535.1 of Chlamydotis macqueenii. Taxonomy (NCBI): domain Eukaryota; kingdom Metazoa; phylum Chordata; class Aves; order Otidiformes; family Otididae; genus Chlamydotis; species Chlamydotis macqueenii. The sequence goes on from NC_141566.1 coordinate 6,780,139, forward strand.
GGTGAAGAAGATGGGTTTTGCGTTCAGCTAGACACATTAAAAACTGAAGGAATTATAAAGCAGTCCAAAGTTGGTGAGTTCTTTTGGAGTCACACATCTTTTGCTTTTCATATATCTTCCTGTGCTTGAGGGCACCATTTAAATAACAGCTATTTCAATGCCAAGCCCTTCCTTGACAGCGCTCATTGATGAAAGAGAAAAGTGATTTAAAACTATTGTTTAACATAGTTACTCAATTTAACATATTTCAAGGCTAAAAGATCGTATTATGCAGTATCTCCTATAAAAGGTGGGCTATAAAATTTCATCCTGTAATTCCAGCATTTTGTCCAACAGCTGGAGAGAACACTTTTTCAGAGGTAAATACTTCAACTTGGGTTTTGAAATTAGTATTAAAAACGTAACACTGTATCTCTTGTTGGCTTGAAAACTTTCTTCCTTTATCCAATGCCTACCCCAGTGACAAGGTCTTGGTGTCACCTGTGGCTGCGCACACTTGTTCAAGATGCACATGACCTACGAAGAGTCCGTGTCTTTCCAGATTCCAGATTTTGAGTGTGACACTAAAGCGAAGAAGAGGATGCAGTGCAGAATTTTCAGAAGAGAGAGAAGTTTGGCTCCAGAATCCATTCTCCAACAAAAGAAACGCTGAGCTGTGCAGCTCCCTGTGAAGTGAACAAAGACATCTGGCTTTACATACCTGTGAACTAGAATCTCCACCTCACTATTTTATGACTTTTCAACAGGGATTCACAAACCTTTTACAACAATAGCATTGAAGATGTTTTTTTTCAGTTGTGCACTTTATGGGCTGAATGAAACACTGTAAGGATTGGCCCTGTAACAGAACAGTAATAGTCGGCTTCTTCATAAAAGCCCTTTTCCTCCACTGTCTCTGTTGGCTTCAGTGGGAGTTGAGCTATTCAAGATGAGAGTTTGCAACCTTCAGCTCTTAACTACACTTGACCCCTTCTTCTGAAGGAGTCAGATGCACGGGTAGAACTTGTATGTTTTCCAGTAGCTTTGGCATTATAAATATATGGCTGGTATGACAATAAAGTCAGCCGCCTCAGTTTAATTATACCTCTGCATTTCTCATAATTTGAACGGCATCTTCTGCTTAGGGGTTCTTTCTATAGGGCACACAGCTTAACTGGTGTTTTAACTGCCCAGAAACACCAGCAGTAACTCACCTCTAGCTTCAGTTACCCATTCTGAGTGTTACTGCACTGCTTTAGCCCAGCCTCCCTGCTGCACACTTACATAACAGAGAGACAGATGAGCCTGCTTCCAAGAGAGTGGACAGTCATTTGTGATCATTAACAAGCAGTCACTGTAAAAGATGACAACTCATGCGTCAGCTGAAACATTTTGCATTAATTGGAACAAAGTTCCTATCAAATACGTTTTGATAATAGCCAATCTCTCATGGACATTTTGGACCACACAGTGAGAACATAATGTCTGATGTGTTTCCTTGGAGGCAAGAAAGATCATCGGCAGGCAAACGCAGCCACAGCCAGAGAGGAAAGACAAATAGAACACAGCAGGGGATCAGCTGTCTGTTGAGACAAGCAACGAGCCGTGGAGCTCTTCAGCCCTGTCAGCAGCTTAGATCCTGGCAGAGGTCTGTAGGTTTCAAAAGCTGATATTGTTTGAGAGTGTGGTAGAGATACTACGAAGGATCAGGAGCAAGGAAGGGGTGAAGCTGGAGCTAAAGAACATCTCAACGGAGAGCACGTCAGTACTCAAAGCTGAAATCCGGCTGATATTCCATGTGCATACATGACTACACATTTTAAAACAAAACTAATGCACAGCCATTTGCGGTGATCTTGGGGGAGCCAGTTCTCCTGGTTCATTCCTACCACGTGACTGAGCATCTCCCTTGGCTTTCCTCACTCAAGTTCCGTCTCAGGGCTGGCCCTTCCTTGGTTATGACATTTGACTGGTTCCCAGCCAGGGCAGAATGACTTCAAACACTTCTCTCCTGCAGTTAAAACCAGTTTCTTGTAATATTTTCAGATGGATGGTTTACAGAAGTACATATGTGTCTACATGAGCTCTAATTTAGCTCTAGAATAATTAACAATGGCTGTTGTGAGATCTTATGCATTACTATGCCATTTTAGTCCTTTTACTACTAAGCAACAATTTCAAGCAACACAGAAGCCAGGAGAGTCTCTTCAGGTTTATAACATGCTTTACATGCTGCTTAAACTTCTCTTCACTGATTTGATGCTGGATAAAAGCAATGTTTAAAATATATTAAAGTGACAGTCAAGATCTGTAGCTACATTAGTCATTCTGTCAGAGCCTTGGAAAGAACCTCACTGAACTCAAGCAGGAAAACAATTTGTTGAAGCATCAGCTGAAGCAGTGAGTCGCAACTCATTGAAATCTCTCTAAAGTACATGATCAAGCAACTGCTGAAGCCCTGAAAGTCACAATTGATTGTGCAAATAGGAGATAAGTAATACAAACTTTAAACTGACCTCCAGTCTCTGGTAACAACCTGAGTGTCCACCTATTTATACTTTAAAAGCAGCCAGGTGGGAAAAGATAGGATGAGTGATGTTCCCTTAGTGTAGCAACAGAACTACCCGAACATACAAACTGACAGTGTTTTCCTATCACAGTGTGTAACTGGGGTTTAGTTCCACTAAATGGAGCCATTCTGGACATGCACTGATCCAACCAAAATCACTATTTTGTAACATTCTTACCTGAACCACAAGCAAAGGTTCCCTAACCCCAGAAGAGTCACGCAATCAATGTTCTTACAGATCTTTTTGCCAAACATTGTTAAGCTTTGATGTCTAAAGTACAGCCATGAGCCTGAGAAAAAAAAAAAAAAAAACTTATCTGGGGAACCCAATCAGATGCCAGAGAATCCAGAGAGCTCAGATGCAAATTGACTTAAATAAAATCCACTAAGTTCAGTCAACCATACTTTACAGCATAGGGAAAACTTCCACAGGATTTTATCCTAAGCACTACGTTGGCCTAAGTGTACACTACAATCAGCTAATAGAGATAAAATATGTAAAACCTGTGTTTTCCAAGAGGCTGGTGAAAAAGGGGAGCAAACTATTGTTCAGTGGTGCTGCTTCAAATCAGGTGTCAATTCTAAGTTCTGGAGAGATGATGTGTAGAAAGTGATTCTGACCTATTTCTTTCAATCTGGAGCTCAGGAGTAATTTTCTCTAAAGGAAAGAGAAAGTTATGTTAGCAGAAAAATATTTTGGCTTTGCTCTCTAATTATTAACTAATCTTATGTGTGTGTTGTACTCTACACAGGAGGAAAGGAAAATGAGTGAAATGTATGATGTCTCCAGAACAGTTTATTGTATTGGTTTGGAAATTTACGACAGTATAGCGAATCTGCACCAGCAGATTCGATCCTGGATATGGTTTAAGGCCAGTTCTGCCTTTCCATCGCCACCCTGTCCCCATTCACATACCTTCTAATTTAAAAGTAGTGAGTTTGTGTTAGAAACTTAAAACTGCTTTGAATCACAGAATGGTTTGGGTTGGAAGGGACCTTAAAAATCATCGCGCTCCAACCCCCCTGCCCTGGGCAGAGACCAGGTCTCTCAAAGCCCCATCCAGCCTGGCCTTGAACGCTTCCAGGGATGGAGCATCCACAGCTTCTCTGGGCAACCTGTTCCAGTGCCTCACCACCCTCACAGGGAAGAATCTCCTCCGTAGGTCCAGTCACCTAAATACGTTCACAAAGAGATTAACACAGCGAACGAACCGCTAACCAGCCCCCGCCAGGCTCGCTGCGCTGGCCCTGTGCTGGGGCGGGGGCAGGGGCAGGGGGCAGGGGGCAGAGGCCGCCCCGCCATCCCCGCCGCACGGCCCGCGGCCCCTCCTCACAAGATGGCAGCGCTGCCCCTGCGCCGGCCCAGAGAGCCCGCCGTGCCCCTGCCTGACGGCGAACCGGCACCGCCGAGGCCCCGCTCCTTCCCAGCACGGCAAAGCAGCGCCCCGTGACGGGACCCTCTCGCCCCCCCGGCCCTGAGGGGCCGCCCGCCGTGAGGGCAACGCGCGGGGAGGGGCAGAGCGGCCCAGGCCGGCAGCGGGGGCGGCTGCGCACCGCCAGCTGACACCCGCGCCGCCAGGAGGCGCCTCCGCACCAGCGAGCGGGCAATGCCTAGAAGGGCAGCGCGCAGCGCTTCCGGCGGGGGAAAAGGGCGGGGCGGCGCGGCGCACTTCCGGGGCGGGGGGCGGGTGTCGCGGCACCGGCGGCACCGGCGAGCGGCGTCCGTCAGCGGGGCCGCGGGAGCGAGCCCGGCCGTGCTGCGGGTCACGGCGCCGGCCTCGGCGGGTGTAAGGCTCCCTCGGCGCTCCGGGTGCCTCAGGGACTGCGGCGGCAGGGCCGGGCCGGCTCAGGGGGGGTCGCGGGCGGGGTGCGGGACCGGGGGGGCTCTGCCTCCGCGAGGGCTCGCCCCCGGGGGCGGCGTGGCCGCGGCAGCGCCCGAGCCGGTAGCGCAGCGGGGCAGGGGCCGGGCGGTCCCGGCGGTAGAGCGGGTCGGGGGTACAGGACCCCTCCCGCGGGGGGTCTGCTGTGCCGTTACCGGTAACGAGAGCCGAGATTTGGAACTTTGTTTGCCACCGTTCTCCCTTTCGCGTCCTGGTGGGTAAGTTACGGGAACCGCAGCTGGATTTGGAGATTGAAGAACGTGTCGAAACTGTCCAAAACCCGCAGGAGTAAACTTATTCCTGTAAGTTCTTACGGTGTGTCTCCTTTCCAGGAAAAATGATGTCGGAAAGCAGCTCCTTCATGAAGGGCGTGGTGCTAGGAGGAGCCTTCTGCATGTTGGTTACGCTCCTGGGACACATCAGGGTGGGCCAGGGGACTAAAGCGCGTCACCACGAGCACCACCACGTCCAGGCTCCCAACAAAGAAGACGTCTTAAACCTTTCGGAAGGTGAACGCATGGAGCTTAGCAAAAGTATCCGTGTTTACTGCATCGTCCTGGTGAAACCAAAGGATCTGGGGCACTGGGCTGCAGTGAGGGAGACGTGGAGCAAGCACTGCGACAAGGTGGAATTCTACAGCTCTGAAAACGTCAAGGTGTTTGATTCTGTGGCCCTGAACACAAACGATATGTGGATGATGATGAGAAAAGCTTACAAGGTAACATATGAACGCTATAAAGATGAATTCAACTGGTTCTTCCTTGCATATCCAACAACGTTTGCTATTATTGAAAATCTCAAGTATTTCTTACTGAAAAAAGACCCTGCACAGCCTTTTTATATAGGCCATACTGTGAAATCTGGTGACCTTGAGTACGTAGATGGTGAGGGAGGAATCGTCTTAAGCATTGAATCACTAAGACGACTGTACCGTGTTCTTGAAGACTCTGAGAAGTGTCCTGAGCAGGGAGGTATGATTTGGAAACTCGCTGAGGATAAACAGCTGGCGATCTGCCTGAAGTATACGGGAGTGTTTGCTGAAAACGCGGAAGATTCAGAAGGAAAAGACGTCTTTAACACTAAATCGGTTGGTGCTCTCATTAAGGAAGCCATGTCTACTCACCCTCAGCAGGTGGTGGAGGGCTGCTGCTCCGACATGGCCATCACGTTCAGCGGACTGGCCCCGAACCACATGCACGTGATGATGTACGGCGTTTACAGGCTGAGACCCTACGGCCACACGTACAATGACGCGCTTGTCTTCTTGCCACCTCCAGGCTCAGAAAACGACTGATGCCTCTTCAGAGAAGGCCTGGAACCGTGGAGTCTCCTCTTCTCATGACACACATCTGTACTGGCAGATTCAGTTTTTCTATCTGGTGGTACTGGTATACAATTTTTTTTTTTTTTTTTTTTTTTTTTGCACATTGAGGTTTGGTAAAGCTTTTAATTTTAAAAGTGGAAGGAGAACTTTTTTCTATATCTTTTATACCGAAATGCTTCTGGCTTTTGACAATGCTGGAATGAAATGATAAAGAGGTTGTTAATGTTTATGACAAATGGAAACCACGTTTATAGGGGGGGTTTGTACATGTAAATATTTATTAATGAAAACTCAAATGAACCTTAGTCTACTGTTACAAATATATTTTTGCAAGATTTTGATTCTTTCAATTCTTCCAGGCATTTCTAGAATGTCTTTATATCTTTCTAAGATGTACCAATAAAACTGACTACAGATCCAGTCTCAACGACTTAAATTCAAGCTATTTCCTTTACACTAAACCACACAATAGCTTGAGCTGTGCCGTTTATGCAGCACCTATCGCTTTATGTACAGTGGCCTAACCCTGTAAGGAATTAGCAGGAAGCAAGCTGACAAAAGGGATCTACTAGGAAGATATGAAGTGACCTTTGGACTGCTCTTTTGAAGCAGAACTATATTTGAATAAATATTAACATGCTGAGGTAGCCTGTCAGCACAAGAATAATTGCTTATTTAAAATTTCCCTTCGTACATAAGAATATTAGAATAAAGGTTCTGTATTATCAGTGTTGCTGATGGTATTTACAAGGAAGTTGGTTAACTGTCAATACAAACGTAGTGCAGATGTATTTGCAGGTATGTTTAACACCAACATGCAGAAAGAGCAGTACACGCTTGCACTTCCAGTCTTTCACATAACATTATGTGAAGCAGGTTACATACACAAGGAAGCAAGATGCAGAATCCTCCAAGGTTTGGGGGTGGAGAGTTGCATGGTGGGTTTGGGGTTTTCACCTTTCTCTAACAGCCTGTTCGTAATACCTCGTCCTATCCTGAGCTGCAAGGGGGCAGGTGGGGAAGTGAAACAGATGAGAATATCCATCTTTCTTTTTTTAAGCATGAGATCCTTCATTTTTGACAAGAACACTAAGACAACTGCTCAGAGCCCCAGGCAAGCTACCACAGCTCAGCTGTTTCAGAAGGTGCACCCTGTCTCACCTTTTTGCACATTCTCCTCCTCTGTATCAGAGCACAGCTCTAACACAGCAAGACAGACACGTACGTGATTGCTGCCAAAACCTACATGAAACTGGTATTTTTGACAACTTTTTGCCAAATTGGTATACAAATTAATTTAAGCATGATTTATGTATCTTCTTACGGAATTCATTTTAAAAGGTTAGAGCCACAGCTGCAAATACTTTGACAAAGCCAGATGAGGAAAGTAAAACTTAGATTTCAGTGGTGTTTCCGATATCAAAGATAGTTCTGACCCCACTGCTACAACATCAAGGAAAAAGAATGGGAGTTAACTATTCAAACCGGAATGGATCTCATATATCACAGATTTAAGAGGTACTGTTAACACAGTAGGAGGAGACAAGATGGAAGGGGGAAAAGCAAGCCACAGAACTCATGACTAGCTCATTTTATAAAAAAAAAAAAAAAAAAAAAAACACACTACTGAAGCACAAAGTGATTCCCCATAGCACTAACAAGAAATTAGTGCATTTATAGCCAAGTCTTTAAGATCCATTAATACGTCCATTAGCATTCTGAAGGGAAGGTGTGAGGTTTGACCGAACTTTTTTCTGCAACGCTGCTGTAATAACCACCTTAATCTTTCTCTTCCTACATTCATAGTTTCAGATTTACCCTGTCATTTTCGAAAGTATAATCTTGTAAATAGTTTTACAGGAGAAATTTACAAGTAGCACATATTAGGTGACACGTTATATCTCTCCATCTTAATTTGGCTCTAGAATCAGATGGAGAACACCTCTGCCACTGTCTGCTGTAAAGGCCCCAGAGGGGGAAGACCAAACATGCAGAACAGCACTGGGACACAGCACTTGTATACAAAATTACGTTCTGCCATTATAAAATATAACAAGTGTTAGAACAGAGACTTGAAACATTAATAAATGTTCCAGAGACAAGAGTTATGAGTGGTAGACCTTAAAGTTTCCTTAGTTTATTAAATGAGTCCATGGCACAGGCTGTTTTCCATAGGCATAGCTTTGGGTACGCAGTCGCTGAACAGAGTTGGATTATCCAGACAAACACACAGCGCTCTTAACCCGTTCTGTAGGTGTACATACATGTGGCAGTGCGCATGAGCCGAGATCTCTTTTCAAGTTCCACCTGAAGACGCTGCTCCTGGCTACACTGATAACCATGTTTTGCTATCACGCCTTTGTTAAACAGTGATTTTGTTTCTGCTCCTAAAATAAGAAGGCAAACAGGGAGTAGAGCATCAGGCACGAAGTTGGCACACGCTTCCTTTGGAGTGTGCCCACCATTACTATAAACTCTACTATAAGGAGAGCGGTATCAAACAGTGTTGGCAGGTAGAAATTTGAACATATATATATATATTCTTCAGATATGAACTAGCATAAAAGAATTTTTAGTCCACATACCAGTCTAAGTTCATAAATTCTATACAGATAAGTGCATATTAAAAAGAGAGAACCCCTAAGTAAAATACTGAAGTTAATGCTGTTAATAAATTAAGTTAAAAAATAAATGTTAAAAAAAAATATTTCTCCACATTCAAGAAACAGGTAGACTTACAAGATGTTAATCAGAAGAAGAAAAATCTGAAATGTTTCAGACGTTTTAGAAACCGTATTAATTATATTTCACATACACTTTATATTACTCTTTTAGAAGAGCATAAAAATGTAAACATTTCTCAGCTTTTTCCTCCTTTTTGTTTGAAGTAGTCTACTCACGGACCATGCAGGATCTTTCCATTGCATATCTTCAGTCACTGAAGACTTGGGTTTAAGACAAAACAAAAGAACTGTAATAAAAAGAAATCTAGAAAACTATTGTAGCCTAACAGAACTTTCGCATTCACTTGATTTATTTAGCATAGCCACAGAACAAAATAATTTGTACATTCAGTCACATTAAAAACAAGGAATTACAAAGCAGTCCACATTTAATCTAAGTGCATTCCTTTGGAGTAACACAGTTCCTTTTGTTTCACTTGTATGTCTTCATATGCCAAAGGCCATCATTTAAATAGTGGATATTTTCGATACCAATCCCTTTGTTGACCTTCTCACTGTAGAACAGGAAAGAGATACAGAAGTATTAGCTAGGTTAAATATTAGAGCAGTACAGAACACAATATTTAAAGTACAAAATACAACATTTGTCAATTGGAAGGGGAAAAGCTATCATTCACAAAGCCCTAATCTTCAACAGCAGGTGGACAAGAAACAATATTTGTTGTTCCATGGATCTGCATTCCTAAATGATAAAAGGACAATATTTGCCTTCCACATTTTGTCAACAACCTCTTGTTGACAATATTTTCACCTACTTTGTGGGAGGCAGTTCTTCAGACAACGCTTCTGCTACGTTTCTTGAATTTTAGTGTTTCTCTGTCAAAGTGACTCCCCCACTCCTAGCACAGGAGGTCCTGCAACGTGGCTGGAATGTGGAATTTGACCAAGTTCTGACTGCAAGTCTGCCACTGACATCATCAAATGCAGGTGGGCTGCTTCACTGCTAGTTGCAAGACATCTACCCACTTAATAAAGAATTATAAATGCTAAATTTACATGCCAGAGACTTGCAGCATGTTACTGACATACTATCTTTCTATATCTCTTGAGTCATGTTACCTTTCAAGAGTCATTGGTTTGTGTCTCTGCATTGGATTGGTGTTCATCTTTTTTCCAGTGCATTATGCCATGGAGAAATCTAGTTTCATCACAATAAACAAGATAAACTTATCAGTCCTAGAGTGATGAGATTTAATTTCCCTGGAGAATATAATTTACTGTATTTACACCAAGTGTTCCATTACTTACACAACTTGGCCAAAAGTGATGAAGAAGGAAAATACTGCTGTTAATTGCATTAACACATCACCTATCATCATCACACCAAGTGACTGAAATCATACTATTTCGGTTTCCCGGTTTAAACAATATCACACAGAAAAGCATGTTAACAGGCTACACGGATCAGTATCATTTAGTTTTCCTCTCCAGTTCATGTTGCTTCTCACAGGAACAGGATAATCAGCTGCAGGACTGCCAAATTTGAAGTCAGGATTGGGAATACAGATAATCTTGGTTTGCAGCGATCGCAGCAGATCACTGCAGGCGTAGAACTAGGCTGGAAGGAGCTGATCTTTCCACCTACTCTTGGAGTCTTTGGAAGGCACTACAAAGCATCCTGAGGAATGTAATTCCTCAACAGCCACAGCAGGTCTAAATCCAGGTTGCTGCAGTCCCACTCCATCCCTGTCCTCTGTAACACATTCCCACCTCTCTCCCTTGTGCTACCATTACAGCTTAGACTACAGAGTGAGCCAGTCCAGAAGATGATCTCGCCGAGAACTATCCCCACAAGAAAGAGTGACTTGTTTTATCAAAATGAGCTTCCTCACCCACACAAGTGCTAGATGAGGCTGGAACCAGCACAGCCCAAACCTGCTGGGGGCATGTTACATCCTGCTGCAAGATGTCATAGAACTTAAAATGACAAAGTAGTTTAGCTCCTTATAATTTAGCACTATCTGAATGCCAAGAACAACGAACAACCATTTCCATTTTCTGTCTCTTTTCCTCATCAAATAGTTTTCAGTTGAGGTTTATCCCCTGAACAGACCTCCACATTTCACAAGAAGCTTAGCTAAACTAGGAAGCACACCAGGCAGGAATGCTGCATGTGGGTACAAGGCAAAGAAAAAGAGGCAGCCACAGAGGAAAGCCCAGCTGGTCAACAAAGCACCAGCAGGACTTTAGTCTCTGCTGTCCCTGTAGACAAAAAACACACAAACAACAACACAAAGCGAAACAAAAAAAAAAAAAAAACAAAAAACAACACCACAAAAATCACTTCAACATTTTCAGCCTCCTCAAATCCAAATTACATCTCTTGCCCAGCCCAGGTAGTAAGTACTCTATACAGATATTTCTTTATTCAGAAGATCTTTCAGAGAGTACAATCAGAAATACTAGCATTCAGAGGTAGTACTAATGGTGTGCGTCTTAAAAATACATATTCACACAAAAGAACTATTTTGATTCCATTTTGTAAACAAGTAAGTAGGGAAGATATTCCCTGCTTCCTCTTTTTTTCCCTGAATATTAATCAAAATGAAATCTTAAATAAAGTCTGTACTTGAACAACATATGCTGAAACAGTGATGCAGTAATCGTGACAGTAATACTTATATTTCAAACTAACATAAGAATAATGACATGGGACAGGTTATATTTCAATTTTTAAAACACTTACATGTCCTCAGCTGACATCTTCATTACTCCCACACATAATGCATGCTGTTTTCCCTCTGCCATTATTGCCTACAAATTACTGCTAAGGAAAACAATTTTTTTTTTTAAACTATTTCAGAAAAGTAAAAGCAATATGAGGAAACCTCTTTCCAAAGTTTCAAAATCCTATGTTGAACTTCTACCCTTTTAGCAATTCTAGAGCTCTAGCTTTTAAAAGATAAGCAAAATAACGCGCTGCATTTAACAATTGAATCACAGTGTGCAGAACAAAGCATGTATTTATGAACTTCAAACAGCAATTACAGAAAAAAAACCTGCACCACACTTCATTTCTTCCTTTGATAATCTTGCCTTTTCTGGAACAAAATTGCACATTTGTAGGGCCATTTTAGATTCCATGGTACAGAAGAATTGAGACACAAACATAAAAAAAATAGAAGTATTGAAGTTAGACGTGTCTTTTTCAAAGCTTAGCACCGCATGATGCTAACTGCTGATCTTTTCCTATAGCATCTAACTAACAACAAAAGCAGCACAGCTTGGTACGATTAATGCTGTATGTGCTCAGGGTTCCTTTCTCCGTAATATAATAAGCAGGAGTGAATTAGCATACTCTCCTCATTTTACATGCTAATTTCATCAGACACAGAACAAGTCCTGACTATACAAAGCTGATGCTAAACACCTTTCCAAATTCCCTATGAAGAGGAGCAAGTTCTTCTATGACTGAAGGAGATACAAGATTGATTAAGGAGGCAGGGGACAAATTACACTGTACCTCATCTATTTTTAGAGTTCTGCATAAAATCAAAGGAAAGGAGCTCCATTTATCAATTAGATTAATGGAACAGCATCTCACCCAACAGAACAGCAGGAATAGTTATTCAGTTTGGAACATCACAGTAAGTAAAAAACGTTAAGAGCAATTTTAACCTCGCCAAATAACATCTGAACCTCTGCAACTCTTTTCAGATTACTAGTTATTCCATGAAATACCATTAAAATCCAAAGTAATTCAGATTACGATCAGCTGAGAACACAAGAACAAAAACTGAATTCATCCCACAGCAAGCAGTAGTTCATAGTTAAAGAAGGATACAACAACAGTATCAACGGCAGCGGGGTAAAGTTTTGCTCCAGGAGACGTCAGGCCAGGGCACATTATATTAGCTCCACTTAGTACAAACTTAATGGCGCCTTTATCAACCTGCTGATGTGGTAGAATAAATGGGTCTAGGAGGAACAAGATACAGCATTACAATGAATACAGTAAGATGACAATGTGAAGAACTCATTATCAAGTTAGTTTAGATGGGGCAATGAGATATATAGCATGCTGCAAGTGTAGGCAGTTTGAGAAACAATTACAGGACCTCCTCCTGGGCTGTACTGTCCCAAAAGGACACAAGTATTTTTCTCCCAGACCACATCTTTTATCTGAGAAGCAAAGGGCCTATGCCTCCTGCATACTTATATACCCTTATACTGAGTAATAATTTTAACAAGTTCCTCCAGTGGAAATAATCACGCAAGCACCCACATAATGAAAGGTCTTAAATCCCTCAAACTACACGTATAACCTGTTACATGAAAAAGAAACTGTTTAATGTTAACAAGACAAAAAAAGGGAAAGATAAATCACGAAGGCTGTCAGCTCTCCAAGCTATCCTTCAAGTGCATGCACCTTGAAGTATTTCAAACACTGAGATTTGACTGAATAACATTTTTAGGGACACCTACGCTCATCCAAATTGGAGTAACGTGATCAAGCAGAACAGTGAGAACAACAAGAAAAATAACGCAAGAGATGAAATTGTAAAAGATAACAAGCATGCAGCATAAATTCTTGCAGGAGACAAGCATACATCATTAAACTCATTATTAAATAATATTTTACTACTAAAAACCTAGAAGTATTTGCAGAAAAAAAAGTTTCAAAATATTTAAAGGAAGACTGGAAAGAACAAAAATAGGTACTAAGAACAGGACATTTAGATCTCTGTCCTAGGAAAACCTCTCTCAAGAACTTTTTACAGAGCTTTGCACAATTTAATTCTTAGAAATCAAAGTTTAGATTGCTTAACATAGAGCATTACAATAATTATGGGGGGAAACAATCCATATATAGGCATCTGAAATAGCAAAGCAATAAACTACACTTGAGCGATAAATCATAGTTGAGAAGGTATAGCAGGTCTGTAAGAGCCACTCTGGAATATACAGATGCACGTAAGCAGTAAGTTCTTTTCAATTCAGTTCTACAGAACTCCTGTGGAACCACACGCTCACCCCTCTCTTCCCACCACTGCCATCCTCAGCAAACTTACATTTGTGAAGCAGCCTTAGTGTCGGGTAAAAAATCCCTTCTCTTTGTCTGAAGAACAGCAACTCCCCATTCACAGTGAGAATTTCTATATGTTCATGACTGCAAGATTTAAAAAAAAAAAAAAAATTATTCCGATAGCTACTTAATCCTTTTACAGTTTAAATGAAGTATTTCAGTTCACAGAATCTAGTCTACCTTGGCATCTGAGAATTAAGGCAGCCAATTAGCAAGAATATTTAAAACTATAAGTATTATAGTTTTTTATGCCTTGTTCTTCAACACTGTCCTCCTGCACACTTCCTTCCCCTTTAAAAACAAGAAAACAAGAAAAAAATGCACAGATGAACATCCAGCTGTTCAGAAACCATATTTTGTTGGGTTCTTCAAATGCAATACAAAGAGTAGACAAGGAGAAGGAATCAGCAAAAGTATACTATCCTGTATTCAAAAAAATAATAACAATCCAGATAATATATAGAAGCTCAAAAATAGTAAAAAAAAAAAAAAACGCTACTGGAAGGTATCCAAACAAGTTTGAGCTTCTGCATCCATAAAGCTGAATGCTTCCCTTCAACAACATGCTGATCACCAGACGGTCTCTGAATGTGTTGTACGTTCACTGCTAGGCAGCTTTTTTGTTTTCCTCAAGCGCCCTACTAGCACGCCTTCAAGAGCGCGGTGAGCACACGCAAGCTTTCTGGTTTGGCCATAACATGGACTATTATCTCTAAAAAATTAAATGCTTTTCAAAAGCACTAAGTTCATCTGCTGTACAAAATCAACATATAAAGGAAACAAGTTAGGAGAGAAAAGAAACAAGTTAAGAGAAAAGAAACTTACCATCTCACTATTTTGACTGGGTCTTTCTTTGGCATAATTTGGTTTAGCCATGGTTCAATAACAGGAAACTGGTCTATCAGTTGATTCTTAATACCTTTAATTACTGAAGTCTTTAGCTGGATGCAGTTTGATACATTCTCCTTTTCATCAAATCTGTCAAGTGAGTGAAAGCATTTCAGAAATGCACAAAAGATGCTGTCTCTCAGCAGCATTCTTCAGAAACGTTTATAAATTTGCTATAAAACCTTAACAGTACCACATCTGTTCAACTCTCAAATCTAGGATTTTACAGGACTTAAATTTGTCCCCTGGACTGGGGGAAGAAAGAGGAGTTCCCACTAGTAGGCCGTCTTTGTCCTTAAACTTTCTGTACATCCATGAAACGCACTTTCAGCCTCACAGACACACCTTGGCACGCAGCATTATTTCATCCAACTCACAGACTTTGCTGCTATGGCCCTGTTCAGATCTATTTGTAAGAGCCCTTCACCTTTACCACAGCCATACGAATCGCACTTTGCACCAAGCTCAGGTGAGGTAATGACTCGGCTTTTCTTTTTTTTCTTTTAACAAGTAAGTGCCCAAACAGCCCAGGCCAGCGCGCCCGAAGGCAAAGCCGCCGGCTGCGGGCCCACCCTGCGCCCCGAGCAGGCCGAGGGGGCTGGCAGGGAGCCGGGTCGGCCGCTCCCGCGCTGCCCCGGCCACAACCCCCGAGCAGGGCCTGGCAGGGCCTGGCCGTACCGGTCCCGCGGGCGCAAGGCCGAGCCGCGGGGCAGAGGGGGCACCGGGCCCGCTCCGACCCCCCTCTCTCCGCAACCCTCCCGCGGCCCCCAAGCCCCGGCCCAGCCCCACTCACTTCTTGAACATCCTGGGGGCGGTGGGCGCCGGGCAGGGCGAGGCGGGCGGGTGCCTGGGGCCGGCGGGCGGCGGCGCGGGCACCCACGGCCTCCGCGCTCCCTCACACGAGGCTCCCGGCCCTCCCCTCCGCTCCGCGCCAGCCGGAAAGCGCCGCCCGCTTTACGGCCTGTCGCGCCGCTCCATAACAACGGAACGCGCGCAGCGTCACCGCCGCGGTGGGGGCCGTGCGGTGCCTCGGCGCATGCGCACGGGCAGCGCCCGTAGGCCAAGGCGGCGGCGGGGCCGGGCCGGGCCCTCCGCGGCCCCGGGGCGGCTCGGCGGCGGCTCGCCGTGCTGCATTTCGGTCTTTCTCGTCGCTCCCCTCCGAACCCGGCCGTTCCCGTGGGCCTGACCGCGACCAGCGTGGCTTCGCTCTGAGCTGCCAGGAGGGGCGGACTCCAGCGTTAAAACGGAACTCCTTGCTGGCGGTCAGCGCGCCGGCTCCAAGCGCTTAAACACAAGTTACGTTTGACGGCGGAAAACCGCAGCCGCTTTCAAATTAGCAAAGCTACAGCTCTCCTCCAGAACAGGACGCAAAACTCTGTTGACAGCATTCTGGGGAAAAAAAAAAAAAAAAAAAAAACCACGTTTCTTGTCAAACGGCAGAGGCTGGAGCCGGCCGGGGAATCGGTCAGAGGTGGCGGTGCCGCGTCCGTCAAGGTGGAGAAGGAGCAGAGGAAAGCTGGCTTGCAGCGAAGATCTCAGCTCCCAGAGATGGGTTCTGGGGAAGACTGTGATGCTACGTAGCGTTTATTAGAATCAAACCGGGTTGTGCTTGGTGATGCCTGCGGTAATTGTGAATATTAATAGAAAAGCATAGACAGAGGGAATTTACCATGCGACCGCCCTGTTTCTTTTTAAAGTAAGGGAAATGTTACCACTGGAATAAAGCGGGGAAGAGAGAGGACATAAAACACCAGCTCATCGTTTGTACCACCCACCAAGTTCTTTTTTCCATACAAAACAAATTACCATCTTTTATACTAAAACAACTAATTAAAACCTAATTCTTAAGATTTAACAGTCATATAAAGTAAAATCGAGCCTTTACAGGTTGTCTCATTTATTCAAATAGTGACATACAGAGTCGGGAACACACCAATAACGTTAAAAAGAAGGGACTGAACTACGGCATTATATAAATATCTAGGCATTTAACTCATCCACACCACCTCCGCCCACTTTGTAGCATCGCTAAAAATACCAAACTATAATCAAGAATTCAGTTTTAACTGAAACACAGCAACACCGCTCATGCCCAGAGTAGAAGGTGAGAACAGGAGTGTATCAAGCCAACAAACTACCCCATACATTTTTTGTGCTCCTCAGAATAACTTTTATTAGATACGACTTTGCCAAGTTAACAGTCCTTGCAGGTGTGCTCGCATTTTTTTAAATTGTAGTGAAAAATTCATCCTCCTGCCACCTCGAATGTTAGAAACAAGGTAAACGTTTACCCTCAACGACCCCCGATAAATACGGCACATCTCACCGAAAACCATCTGAACCACTGCTTTCGTGCTAGCCTAAACCAGCAGGATTAGTTCCTAATTTTCAAAAATGGCTTTTGCCACCGGGAAGCTCTTATCTCCACGCTTCTGCTACCTTAAAGCACCCTTCTGGGCTCAGCTAACCTCGAGTCTGGTCTCGACATCTCCACCTTCTCTTCCAAATGCTTTTTGTTGGTGTGGCTGCGAAGACTTCAAGGCCAGGTAACTGCTTGCTCCATCTAGATTTGCTTGTACAAAGGATTTTTGAAGAAAGTTCTGAGCACCTAGACTGGAATTTTGCAATACGGCTCTCGTTACTGTTGTTCAGCCTCACCACCGAAAAGCTGGAGACCTTTGCTCTGCTTGCAGCGTCGCTTCCAAGTAACACAATTTTAAAAGCATGGTAGCTGGGTAAGACTGACAAAGCAAGAGGCACATCCAGCAAATGACTTTACAGCCCCGAGAGAAACCACCCTTCAGGCTCACACGCTAAGCAGAAAGGATTTAGAATCTCTCCCCCTCACAAGTTTCAGTGGGAAAAGGGAAAAATCCATTGCACCTGGCTTCCTCCTGCGTCCCCAGCACTGTACCTGGCCTTCACCCACTCTCCCACGTATCCCAGACCGTGACTGGTCAGGAGCCGCGTGTTCGGACTGACGGGAACACAGTCTCTGTCTCTTCCCCACCTGAGTGGCTGCACGGACACGATAGCCCTCCCTCTCCTCCAGGAAAAGGGACACTGACTCGAGTCTCCTCTTTTATAAATACAATCGTTTTCACAAACCAAGAACCTGCCAAAATTTAAGATCTCTTACATCTCTACAGCTCTTACCTAATCTGCCTTAAGTGTACGTGACAGGTACCGGCAACAGAGGAAAACCTGACAGCATAATCGTATGAGGGTTTTCTCCTGAGCAGGCCTGTTTATTTCTGCTACATCTGACTTGGGATGTGATTTACTAGTGCTTGGGAACTACACTGCCTGTTCTAAAGCCAGTCAAAACCAGACTGAAGCTTTGTTTGTTTCTTTCTTTTTTTTAAATCTAGAAAAAGGACTTTTGTGCACATCACTAGCACCACGTTCCAGGCCCCAGGAGCTGTCTGCCAGTTACTCAGACAGAAAACATGCTCCAGTCAAACCTCAGTAAAATCACATTCATACCTCTGCGAACCAGTTTCTGTCAAGACAAGTTAGCATATCTTTTTCCTATCGAACACAGCACCGCCAACAGCCTGCCCCGGCGGAGCTCTGCTGTCAGGAAGCTCTCGGCTGAAGTCCTTGGAGAATCTCTTCCGGAACAGAACCTCATCGCTTGTTGTGTTACTTTTCCTGCAGCTGTTTCTCAGCCGCGACGGAATCCTAACACAGCTCTTGGAGAGTTCATGTTTCCTGGGGTAAGCGATACACCAGCATCAGGAAAGAGACACTAAAGGTCCACGATTTCTGGTTTTGCTTCCAAATGTTAAAAAAAAAAAAAAAAAAAATCCTAGACTTTAGCCCAATGCAAGTCCATATATATGAAAACATATGAAAGTTTGAAACATATGAAAAGTATGAAAAAAGTGACACTAAATGATTAATTATAAGTAAAAATAATATAAATATATTATAATATATAAGATAAATAAAAGAAAAATCGTTTCCAACCTAAGCGAGCAGGCCGAAGCCTTCAGTTTGACTGGGAGCGCCCGAGTCCCAGTTCTGATTAAACCCCGCTTGGCACCACATTTACCTCGGCGGCGAGCGAGAAGCAGGACTCCGGCTTCCCCGCGGGGCCTGCCCCGCCCCGCCCCGCCCCGCCCCGCCCCGCCCCGGCGGGACAGCGCCAGCCCAGGCCGCCCGGTGCGGTGCGGGCCGACCGCCTTCCCTCCCTCCCTCCCGCCCGGCCCGGTACGGGGCGCGACGAGGGACAAGCCCCGCCCCCTTCGCGCTCCCGCCACGCGGAGGGCGGCGGCCACGCCCCCTTCCCGGCACGACGCGCCCTGCGCCGGCGCGCGAGGGAGGTAACGACAGCGCCCGTTACGAGCGGCCGGCAACCATGATCACTTCCGGTAGGTCAGAGGGCAGCGGAAAGGAGCCGGGGCGGGTGGGGGGGGGGTGTGCCGGTGGGAGCAGGGCCGCCGGGGCGCCGGAGGTGGGCCCCGCCGCCTAGCCGGGCTGCCCGGCCGCGCTTCCGGGCGGCCGCGCCCCAGCATGCACGGCGACCGGATGTGCCGCCATCTTTAGGCTCCCTCTCTGCCGTGTATTGACAATAACAAGCCCCGGGCCGGGCCGTCCCCCCTCAGGAAGCGAGAGCGGGAGGCAGAGAGGGGGGGAGGCGGGAGCCCGAGGAGAGCGGGCCGCGGGGGGAGAGCGGGCCGGGAGGCGGCGAGGGAGCGGGAGGCGTCCGGGCCGAGGGGCTGGAGCCGGGGCGTGAGGGAGCCGCGCTCTGCCCTCCCCGCTGCTGCTTGGCGGAGACGAGGCGGCCGGAGCAGGACGGGAGCGGAAGGAAAAGCTGGGGGAGCGGGCAGCCGTGGGGAGATACCGGTGTCGGAGAGAAGAACTGAAAGAAACTGGTGGGTGGCGAGAGGCAGGAACGGAGACGCTCCGCTGATAAAGGAGTAAAAGCAGGAAAGCTGAGACAAACTACGAGAAGAAACAAAGTAATAAAGAAAAGGGGAAGAGAGGAGATAAAGCCATTCCTCCGAGAAAGAAGAAAGCGAAGGAGAGAGAATACGGAAGGACTCCACTGATGAGAGAGAGGAGTTGAAAGACCCCTCCTCGAGAGACACCAGACAGAGACAGACTCTCAGACTCTCTCTCTCGCTTTGTCACACCTCAAGGATTTGATGCCCCTCAGCCTGTTCACTTCTGTGTGTTCATGTTTCCCACAGGTTTCTCTTCCCCCAACCCCCCAGCTGCAGCCCAGGAGGTCAGACCTGCCACTGATGGTAATACCAGCAGCAGCTCCTCCTGCAAGAAGAGAAAGTTAAATAACAGCAGCAACAGCAATTCTGAAAGAGAAGAATTTGATTCCATTTCTTCCTGCGCCTCTTCTCCTTCCAAAAACACCTCCTCATCATCTTCCTCTGTCATCACCACCTCCTCGTGCTCCTCCTCAGGGGTTGCCTCCTCTAACCATCACCTCCAGAAGAAGCTGCGCTTTGAGGACTCCGTGGATTTTATTGGACTCGATGTGAAGATGGCTGAAGAGTCTTCTTCCTCCTCGTCTCCTGCTGCCTCTTCTCAACAGCAGCACCAACAGCAGCTCAAAAATAAAAGCCTTTTAATTTCATCAGTGGCTGTGGGGCACCATGCAAATGGCCTGACCAAAGCTGCCTCCTCTACTGTTTCCAGTTTCGCCAACAGTAAACCTGGCTCTGCCAAGAAATTAGTGATCAAGAACTTTAAAGGTAACAGGCCGTAATTTGTCACAACCTATGGGGAGATGATGCTCAACTTGGTGTTTTGTTTTCAGCGTGAGAGCTGGTTGGCTTTCAGATAGCTCCGAGTTTTACAGGAAATGCTTTTCTGTGATGAACGTTGCTGTACTTATGTAAAGGGGGAGTAACGCTTTGTGAGGCATACTTGCCCAGTCATGTAGATATCCTGAGCTACGCTTCGCTGCTTGGGATTATTTTTCAGGCTCCTTTCATTCTGTCTGTTGAGAAGGCCTAAACAAACTTTTAACGTTTGATATCTCTTCTCCACTTATCCTGATTCGGGGCTTTGTGTATGTTTTAGCCCGGTTTCTAATAAGTCTTTGCACAGAATGTGGGTTGGGTTTGGTTTTTGGTTTTGGTTTGGTTTGGTTTTTTTTTTGATTGAGCCTGAATCTGTATGTCTTGCCTCTCTCCATGTTGTCTGTTTATAGGTTAATCTGCTAGTGCTTAGTGTTAAATGTTGAAACTAAGGTGATTATCAGGCTATTACGGCGGATTTCCTTTCTGGTTTCCCCACCTGCCTGTAAAGTAGGTAGTTCAGATTTTTGCTGAGTGTTTTCCTTACAGTATCCTTGCTGTAATTTTTATTATTTAACTCTTTAATGTCTTTTCTCTGTCTTAACGCGCTCTCGGTTTACAAGCTTGCATTATTTTATGATTTCTCTCAAAAGATGCGTTTGAGTTTCTCAAGTATTGTTACTAGACACCAACTGAAGTAGAGAAATGAAACTTTTCTGCTGTGAGGCTGCTTCATTTTCTAGTAAACAAAAATACAAATAGGTGTAGGCAGGAAGCTTAGCTAAAATGCTGACTTTTTTTCCCGATAAAGATGGGGAAACCATGGGCTTTTCTTATTTCCTGGCTCTTGCTATCTTCTAAAAATAGTCCAATAGCTCGCTTTTGGGAGTTTTTCTTTTTCCCCATGCGTTTGGGGTTGAGAGAGGTAAAAGATATTACTGATATTAAAATTAAATTGTAAGTACACAATTGATGCAGATTTTCTGTAGTGAGATCACAGAAGGCAAGGATTAGGATTATTTTAGCCACCAATGTTTTACAGCGATTCGTGATCACAGCATAACTTTTTGCTTTAAGGTTCTCCTCATTCTCAGAAATGTTCTCCGCCCATCACATCATCATCATTTAATTTGACTGATTATTTTAAGATTTATACCTGTGACACGTGATAGTGAGAAAGATACGCCACTCTTCTGTTCGTTGTACGCCATTATCTTTACCGGAAGGCAACTTTTCATGTTTAAAATATTTGTTAAATGTCATGAATTACACGGTGCTGTGATCATCATTGCTTATGAAGCATTTGAACCACTTGCCTAAAAAGGATGTCTCAAGAATCTGCCAGCTTTGCTTTTTATTTACTCTCAGCTGCTAAACTGAGTAATAAACTTAAGATTATTGTCTACGTTAGCGTGATAGCGATAACATCTGTTAAAACTTACAACTTCCTGGAATCCAGAATCTTGGTATTTACTGCTGAGTGGCATAATCATTAGTTGTCTGTGAGAACAGGCAAGTCTCACTTGTAGTTGGTTGTCTCTCTAGATTCTTAGGATGCAGCTAACGTTGGGATGTTGCCAATATTGTAGGGAAATGCTCGGGAGGACCAAAAAATGCTTCTTTCTCTTTGTTATTGCTATAGAAATCCAAAAGCTTTACAATTTGTTTTTTACCTTTAGGTATGTAAAAGTCAATTTTACTCAAGTATGAACTGTGGGCCAGTTTCACCTGTTGGTGGTATGGGCGTGCATGTGACTTCCTCCCTGAATTCTCTCCTTCCTTCTCCATTTGGGAATGTGTTTATTAGCACTAAAGCGGTCATTTTAGCTAGTTATGAGAACACATAGAATTTTAAAATAGTCCTGGTATTCTGAGGATGTGACTTGGGAAATCTCTTGTTGAAGGTGCTGCATAGCAGGGGCATCTCTAGAAGAGACTGAAAAAAAGTGAAAGAATCAAATCTGCAAAGCTTGAGCTATTTGAACCTTAAAAGAGGGCTTAACTCTAATAAATATCCGCTGGCCCAACCCAAGAGAGGAGACATAAATGGATTACTTTAAAATAGGAAGGTTTTTCCTTGCAAGCATAAAGCTGGTATTATAATTGCAGGATTTCCATGCATGTTTCTTGAGGGTTTCTCTCCAACTGTTAATACAGAGTAGAATTAATGAACAGTAAACTAAAAAAAAATCAGCTATACTCACTCTGTATCTTTTAATCCATAATTTTCAGCTTTTATTTTCACTTTCTTTTAGCTGTATTGTCCTGGTAATGAAAAAGAGTGTAATAAAGATGTATCTAATTCTCGCTGGTTTTTAGCCTTTTATCCCTTTTTGAGCTGCTCAGACACAGGACTGTGATTTTTATAAATCGCACATACTGTTTGGGCTAGAGGTGCTGTGATGGATATGTGAAGAGCAGTGCTGGATTTTTACAATGCGTTACTATTTCAAATGTAAATAAGATTCTGCTTTTACAGAGAAGCTTTCTTTTCATGTAAGTGTAAGTTAAAATCTAGAACATGAGCCCCTACCTCTTTACTCTCAAAGCTGTGTTTTTCATTTCTGTAAAAGGTACAATGTTCTGCTTTTTCTGAATACTTTCTCAAACTCTATATAATTTCTTTTACAGATAAACCCAAATTGCCTGAAAACTACACAGATGAAACCTGGCAAAAACTGAAAGAAGCTGTAGAAGCTATCCAGAACAGTACTTCAATTAAGTACAATTTAGAGGAGCTCTATCAGGTAAGTGCTTTAAGTAAAAGCAATAGGATAGGCTTTTTTGTTTTCTTGTTGGATTTTTTTTTGCTTAAAACACTTTTTTGATACAGTGGTAAGAATATTACATTTTGCTTGACAGCTGCTTTTGTGATTGAAAAACTTCTTGTCAAATAGTTTCTCAGATTTTATAATTATCAGTAAAAGTTTCACAAGGCCTAACATTGAAGTTGGAAATTTTTTTACTTGCCACAACATAATCCAAGGTATGGTTTCCCATGCAATAGTTGACAAGAATTAAATAAGGCAAGGAGTTGTATTCTCTTTATTGTTTTGAGGTTTATGGCGTGTAGCTGCTAAAGGAGAAATGTGAAATCCTAAAAATTGGTGGTTAGGTAAGAAAAAGAATATTTATATTAAAATATAATCCTTTTTCTGAAGACAATATCTGTTCATTTTAAAAGTGAAAAAAATATTTGACTTCTTAAAAGTAAATAAATACCATTTTTCTGCATGAATTATATTATCTTGGTTTGATTGTAATTTTTTTATCATTCAGCGTTTTGGCTGTACTGACAACTGAGAATCAAAATTTATTCCCAGCAACAGCTCTGATTGTTTTGCCCTAAATGTTTTAGGAAGTGATTAGACTTGAACTGCATTTCCTAACTTTTTTTTTTTATAAGCTCTGCTTCTGCTTTTTCAGCTGATTGTGTTGGGGAGACTGCTACCCCTCCTCACCTTTCCCCTACTGACATCGCGGTACTTGCGGTTTCAGCAGCCTAGCAACAGTACTGCTTTAGCTGGGTATTAAGAAGCACTTAAATTTTTTTTACTCCACTTTTAAAGCTTTTATTACCTGGTTAGTTGTGTGATTTGTTCATCTGTCTGTATACAGCCTTCTCTCCATGTCTGTAGTGCCTCTTCTTCCCCTGCTCTCCCCTTTTCAATAAAAGTTGCATTTGGATATGACTGATTTCCATGAAGAGCTGGGGAGAAAAAACCTGTTTGCACAAGCTTTGAGGATAGGTTTAGGGAAGGATAAATTACCATTCCCTGTGGAACCAAGAACGTCATGGGCCAAATTCCTCAGTCCAGTGCGTTTTTCAGCTCATTATAATCTTTATAATGTTCAGTATTCTAAAAATAACTTCTTCAGCTGTTTTTCAAGGTAATATATAGTATTGCTAAAGTAACAATAGTTTTGTTGCTTTTGCAAAACTTGGAGAAACTAATAACTAATTAAAATCCGCTCTGTTTACTGGTATTGTAAATTACTTACTCTAGACTGAACAACAGAGCAAATAACTGCTAATTAAATACTTGAAGAATATCCAAAATTGTTTAAAAATAAGTTCTATTGAAAGCCTTGCTTCTGCTTCACAGTTACCACTTAAATCTCTGCTCACTTTTACCACAGGCTTAATTTAATGTTGCTTGTGCTCAAGAAAACCAAAATAAGCTTTTTTTTTCTTTTAAATCTCAGTTTTAACATTGTAATAACTTAAATACTTTTCAATGAAATAGAGTGCAATCAAGTATGAAAATTTTAGTTTTTTATAAATGTCTTGAGTTAAAAATAGTAATAGGAATCTCTAGTGTTTTTAAATGCTAACTAAACTAATGTCATTTCTGAACAGCTGCTTGGTAAATGGATCTGATGCCAAATATGCCTTGGCAGACACCGTTATCTAAGCACAGAGGGGAATTGCAAAAGAGTCTGCAAATTTCTGCTGCACACCTTAAAATAAAATACTACTTTTTTAAATGGAGTTTAAACTTCCTGAGTTTAGTTTAACTCTTGTCTGTGTTGGGAAATCACACTGAGCAAACATTTTGATGCTTGATTCCTGTGTGAGACACTAGCTTGGTACTTGCTTTGTTCCTCCTCAGCAAGAGAAATTACACACATCTTTGAGAAGCTGAATTGCTACAGAATTGAAAGCTTCTTTGTTAGAATAATTTTCCTTAGATTAGTACAAGAAAATAGAGATCTAGATCTTTGCTACCAGATCCCAGGTTAATTTTTTTTTTTTTAAGCAATGACAGAGTTAAGTACTTCTGGAAAGTTCTGATTTTCTCTCATCAGAGCTGTCTTCAGTTCTTTTTCCTATTTTTCTTTTCCCCAGCACACAAGCTTAGGTGTGGATGCTGCAACTGGGGGGACTGGGAAGGAGAAGTTACAGAAAGGAAATGTGATGCTTCACCTTTGGGTGTTCTGACCGTCTTCAGGGCACAGATTCCCTGATCAGAAAGTTTTATTCCACTAATTCAGAACAAGATCATTTTGTGAATAGAGCCCCTAAAGTTGTTGGGAATTTGTGATACGTTACAGTTATTGTTGTGTAATTAATTAGTAATTACAGTAATTAAATTTGCAAAGCATAATATTGCAGTAGTGGTGTTATGCTCCACAGAGCAAATCTTAGTAAAAGATTTTGTATTTGTGTGCTTAGAAAGTTTAATCTCTTAAAAAGAGAAAAAGCCAATTGAGCGGAGTTGACAAATTAAAAATTAAAACATTTCTATGGATGTTATCAATGAAGATGCGGAAGTTTTGCACTTGATGTTCAAACACTCAATAGTAGCAGATGTGTTTAACACTTTGGAATTGCTGATATGTAAATGCACAAGCAGAGTTTTATATGAACGCTACATAAAAGTAAATGTATATTAATATGTTGAGTTATTTCACTGAGAGTTAATGGCATGCGTTTGTCCATGCACAGTGCAGGGGCTAATTCTTTTAAGGATTTAGAGCAGCATGGTTAAGTAATATTTGTTTTGATAGACAGCAGTTAGGAAGACATTGGTAGCTGAGATGGATGAACTGATGAGCAGTACAGCAAAAGGGCCGCTGCTGTCCTAGGCTGGTAGGTGAAAGCGAGGCTCACTGTGGTCGTGCAGGCGACTGGAAAGTTCTATCTAAAACGTTCAACTTCCCAGCTCTCAGTAGACTTCTCCAAAGTGGGGGAAAAGAAGAAACCCATTTATTGTACTTGCTGGAGGCCTACTCAGACCCATCAAGCTTAGTGTTTTCCATTCCCTTTTTCTTCTGAAATCAAAGTAGCGATTATTTCCTGTTTTCCTGCTGTTTCATTTGAAGCCTGACCCTGTGGGTACCATAGCAGAGTAGAATTGAGCAGCATCTGTAACCTGCTCTGAGCAGTGAACTGTAGAATATGTTTTCCTATCACATTGTGGTATTTATTTGATGTTTCTTAAGTGGTAAGGGTGAGAGTTGAATTTGTTGTTATTTCCAAATATTAAGATGTGTACACTTCAGTGATAATTCTGGCTTTCCTAACAATCATCATGCAGACCTGTTCTAATCTTAATTGGCATACTCACTCTCTTGCTATTCCTGTTTGTTTCTGACAGTAAGCTTACGTAAGTTTGGCTTTTTGTTTTTTGTTTTTGTGGGGTTTTTTTTGTTATTGTTGTGTGGGATGGTTTTGTTGTGGTTTTGGTTTTTTTTAATTATTTTTTTAATGGCTCTATGTCCTAGAGCAGTATTAGCTGTAGTGTACTTACTCTATAGAGTTGTTTACTGTTGATACTGAGAATCGTTACTGTTGATATCCTAAGATAAACTGAGGAACTTCTTGTTTAGTTATTTTGATTGTTGCTGTGCTTTTAGTGAGGGCTGCTTATTGTTTGCTGGTGGCTTCTGTTTGGACTGTTGGGAAATGTTCTGGGGGATTTCAGTGTAGTGGAGTTGGTCTGCTCTGCATACTTCTGAACTACACTGTCCCTGCATGGTTGCCTGCGGTTGCTGGGGAACAAACTTGATCTTCCAGTCCTTTTTTCCTATGAGTTGGTTGTACTGGCAACTGAAGTATTTCCCATTAAAAAAAAAAAAAAATCAAGACACATTATTTGAAAACACACATACTTCTCCTCTCTAACTTGTACAGATATTTTACAAAATAATTATATATTGTGTCTTTTACCAATCAGCAAAAATCTGGGCAATTGGTATAAATTTTGGAAAAGTCTGGAGTTACGTGTATGGACTTAAGAATGCTTGTTTGCTTGATCAATCTCCAGGACATGTCCCCATTAAACTTCTTTCACTTCTCACTGTGAAGCAGAGCAACGATTCTTCTAATACTTGATGATGAGCTAGAAATCGGAGATTTGTCACTGTAAACATCTGGAATGTAGTCGTACTACTAAAACTTGTTCAGTATGCTAACTAAACTTATTCAGGCAAGGAGCTGATTGATGAGATAAATATATATAAAATATGTATCTGTACGTACTTTTGAGGATGAGGGAAGCTTAATCAAGGAAAGGGTCACAAAAGGAAATAACACTAGTAGTGCTTTTCTACTCATATTAGTGTGACTTGCAGAGCACAGCCCTTAATAAAATTAAGACCTTAAGTGTCTGCTTTGAAGTATGAAACCCAGCAAGCTGCTGCAACATATTGAACTAACATCCTTGTTCTTAGAGATACAAGTCCTGCAGTTCCTTGTGAGATATCGGTACTCCAACTGAAATTAGTACACTGTAAGCTGTTAAGGCACGGCCTTCCTTTTTCTCTTTATTACCATTATAGTGCCATAGTGCCACGTCTCTCTGGTTTTGCGTGCAGCTGTTAAATATGTTACAATTAAAAGCTGGTAGATTTTTGAGTGAGAAGCAGAAGAATTCCATGGTTGTTTTGGGATTTTTTCCCATTTCTCCTTGTAAAACCACGTATAAGAAGATAAACAGATTTCTCAGTATTTGTTTCTCTTCACTTCAGGCTGTTGAAAATCTCTGCTCCTACAAGATTTCTGCAAACCTGTACAAACAATTGAGACAGATCTGTGAAGACCACATTAAAGCACAAATTCACCAATTCAGAGAATATCCTTTTTTTTAAGCTGTCAACAAGCCAAAATGTTTTTACCTGCTAGTATGTGGTGATGGATTACTTTGACTAGTTCATGATGCTAGGCCTTGGTAACCTGAATTCCTAGTTTTTGTGTAATTGGATCTGTTTTCATTTTCTTACGCAATCTCAGAGAACACTGCTAGTTCCTTTTGTCTATAACAATTTGAAAGGTTTGTGAGAAAGTTTTGTTGGTGTTTTGACATCTTACAAAAGCTCGTATTAGGCTTACAGCAAGGCTTTAAAAGGCTGTATTGACTGTATCACTTCAGGCTTTTTTACGTACTGAACTTGGTATGCTGAGGTAAACAGAAGAGTCTGCCGGCAATTAGTTCTCGTTTTCTCTTTGAAAAGTGCTAGTGGTCTGGCAGCATACAATGTTAGTGGTTCTGAGATCAAAATGTTTTACTTTCAAAAATTTTGAGTTGCATCAGATCGAGATCCTGTTAAGTGGATATTGATTAGTACCAGAACTATGCAGTGAATGGAATACAAGTTAAATTTCAAGGAGAAAATTTATCTCTTGAGGTTTTCTCTTAACATGAGCTGAAATTATAGTATCTGTGTAGTGGTAGGCTCTTACATGTATTGTGGATTGTTGATTTTTGAGATGTAGGGATATGTATGTTTGTTCCATTCACCTGGTTTGGGGGATTAGACAAAACATTCAAAAGTATTTAGAGCCTTTTTTAAAATTGTGCAAATAATTTTGATTTCTCATAATTAACACTAGGACTCTCATTTAAAAACAAAAATAAACATGTTGCAAGAAGTTAAGTTGTTATTTTGGAGAAGAGATGAGTTTGTTGTGCTGTTAAGTGTCTTCAGAAAAAAAATGTTGGCTCATTTCATTGCTAACACTGCCTATTAATCATAATTTTCTTAATGATTTCTTCATGGATTCATTGGATAGTGTCCTTTTTCTAAAGAAAATAGACAAATGTTGGCAAGATCACTGCAGACAAATGGTAAGTTTATCTTTTTTAAAAAAAACCCAGTTGCCTAGTCAGCCTATATTTTGCTTAACTTTGTTCCTTTACAAACATACAGTGCTTCAGAACTGTTTTCTTAAATTTATATAAGGCTTCTTTGTGAAATACAACTCGATCTAGTTTGTTAGAAATCACGCCTTGAAAATACTCGTCTATAGTGTGTTTCTTGACACATTGGTCTGATCTTGGATGCACCCACTGCCATCTCCTAACTGTTGTTTCTCTGCAGACCTTTATCCTTTTATACCTGTTATAAAAGGAGCTATTATTTTATACAGAAAGATGCTAAATGTCACATTGATCATCTCACAAAGATTAGCAGAATAATTTAAACAAATCAACACTGTCTAGGAATGCACTGCCTGAAAACTGTCCGTGGGATTTTTTTCTTGTTGAACATAATTTGTGTTGCTCTTCAGTTTCAAGAGTGAAATGATTCTGGCTTTTTTATTCCTTCTTATAACAGATTATGATTAGAAGTATCTTTTTGTTCTTGGATCGAACTTACGTGCTTCAGAATTCAATGCTGCCATCTATTTGGTAAGGGCACAAAGAATAAAATTGGGGGGGGGGGGGTGTATTTAAATTATTGCATATATCTTGCTGATTTTTTAAATCTAAACTTTATAGTGACCTGTAAATTAGATGGTGAATGCATACATGCTTGGGAGATTTCACTTCTAATTTATTTGCCATGAATTACAGGATGATTCTAGAATAGCTGTGATCACAAATTTCAGCTAAGTAGGTATCAGTCTCCAGTTTGCACAGTTAAAGGAAAGGGCCTGTTAAACAGCTGAAGTGCAAGGATTTGGGTTGCCCAGTTGCTGGTTTTAACATGAATAGTATTTAAAGTTCTGTAAGTGTTTCTGAAGGAAAAAAATACCTAAAATAAAAGCAAGTTACTCTCTTTTGGACTTCAGTCTCCATCCAGCCCCTCAATGTTTTAATAATTAGCAAATGCCCTACAGTGCCTTTGTCAGTACCTAAATTGCTTTGCTAGAGATTGAAGGAGTGGTGGATGGCAGGCCTGGCTTTTCCTAAAACTATCCAGACCCACAGTTTCAAATTCATGGAATGTTTTAACTGGGATGTCTGAAGCAGAGATCCTTGTCTTTCACATCACTGAGGAGTTCTAAGCTTTGCCTAAAAATTAGAGATTAGAAAGTGATGGACAAAAAATAATACTGTCTGACAGCTTAACCATGGAATTGGGACCCAGGATGACACTATCTTTTTCTCGAAGGCTGCTGTTTAGTTTCCATCATCCTGCTAACCAAGTGAAAAATTAAGATGCTGCAAAAGTTAGGTGGTTATTTAGGAAAAAAATACATGCTTTGGTCTTCAAAATCTGTACCTTACTGTTGATGCTTTGTCATGCTTTATTTTAGTGTTTATGTGTTTGTTCATCTTCAGAGATTTGGGGACAGATGAATGAGGAACTTGGAGAATGCTAGTATTTATTGGCATCTCTATTTGATCAAGATCAAATTTATTAATAGAGACTATTTGGGATAGATTCTTATGCAATTTATTGAAGAGTCTTTATTTTCTTTTTAGGGATATGGGGCTAGAATT
Source organism: Chlamydotis macqueenii (assembly GCF_036417535.1). Taxonomy (NCBI): domain Eukaryota; kingdom Metazoa; phylum Chordata; class Aves; order Otidiformes; family Otididae; genus Chlamydotis; species Chlamydotis macqueenii. Next base: position 6,810,486 of record NC_141566.1, read on the forward strand.
GTTCAGAACTCATATAATCAGTGATCAGAAGGTTCAGAACAAAACTATTGATGGCATTCTTCTGCTGATTGAGAGGGAAAGAAATGGTGAGGCTATTGATAGGAGTTTACTGCGAAGCCTTCTAAGCATGCTTTCTGACTTACAGGTGAGTAAACTTGTTTCACCTTTAAACCAATAAACAGCTCTGGTTCTTATTTAGCGCTCAGTAAGCTTTACCCTGGATTGCTATCTTGTTGTTTCCCTAGATTTATCAAGACTCTTTCGAACATAGATTCTTGGAAGAGACTAACCGCCTGTATGCAGCAGAGGGACAGAGGCTTATGCAGGAACGAGAGGTATTTTGAATGTCCAACAACATTTGTTATGCTTGATGACGAATCATTTGTCAGGGAGAGGAACTGCTCTGCTGCCTTAGCCAGCGTACAGGGCAATAATGGGATCTTTGTTTTATAGAACTCTGAAAAAGCAAATTCACATGCAGTTGCCTTCAGTCACAGTGCTAATGATTTCTGCTTAAAACTGGAGCTGCTGCTGTCAGACCAGTACTGTCATCTTTTCTTTTTTTTTTTTTTTTTTTTCTTTTCTACCTCTTCTCCTCCCCTCTTAATTTTTTTTTTTTAAACATACAAAATTACTCTGACATTTTCAGGTTCCAGAATATCTTCACCATGTCAACAAGCGCTTGGAAGAAGAAGCAGACAGGATAATCACTTATTTAGATCAGAGCACACAGTAAGTGCAGTCTTTTTGCTTGGTATTGTTAGCTGTTTGGCTCCTCTTCTGTTGAGGGCCATCTAACAGTTACAATTTATTTTAGTTATTGACTGACCATCAAATGTTTCTCACTTCCCACAATTCCTTGTTTACAATGAAGCACTGTCTTGGCTCACACAGCTAGTAACTTTTTCTTCTAAGCCACTAGTTATTTTGACGGAAATGTTGGGCATTTGATTGGAGAAAAATAGGCTGCAACCCCCAGTCAAAACATCTCTCTTGCTGAAATGCAATTAATCAGCTGTTGTCCTACCTGACAAAGATAGGACCCAGGATAGAGAATTCTCGAGCTAAAGGCTCTGAATATTTACATAAAAATATTTGCATATTCTTTATGGAGTTTGGGAAATTAATGACTAATGTTAGTCTTCAATCTTTTCTACTGAGAGGGAGGATTTCCTCAAATACAGTCAAGTGGAGATTGTGACTGGTAGGACAGGAGAAATGTTCTCCTGCAATAAAGACATAGCTGTCGTGTCTGAGAGGACACATAGGTCCCTAATATAACAAAACTCTTCAAGCAAGTGGTAGCATAGCACCTTCTGAAAGAGCAGGTACTGAGGATCTGTCTGAGAGGAAGGTGTTTTGTTGCTACCGTCGTACATTTTTGTTTCCTTCCTCCTTCAGCTGTTAAAAACATTTAGCTTGTTTAGTGGCTTCCTTCTTCCACACCATTATTAGTGGCCAACTCCCTATTTTGGTTTAATACCTCTTGACTCGTGAGGTGTGTTTTTTCTTCTCCTCACTTTGTCTCCCAAGACATGAATCTCCTCCCACAAAACAGGAGGGTATGTTCTTTGACAGACTTTTGCCCAGTTTCTTCACTGACAGAATTGTTGTCCAGCTGCCTAGAGGTCATGTACAACAGGCTTATTGTGTATATAAATCCGCAGTCAGCAAACAAGAAAAAGATTGCTTACTGGGGAAGAAAAAGGATAAATATGTGTATAATCATTTTAAGTCCTTGGCCACAGATAATTAGAGCACTCTCAATGACAAAGGTAGTTAACAATCTCAAAAAAGGATTTAAAACTGTCAGTAATGGAAAAAGGAAAAGTAATTCTAAACGTTTTTTCTATAGGAAGCCACTAATTGCTACTGTAGAAAAGCAACTTCTAGGTGAACATTTAACAGCCATTCTTCAGAAAGGTAATTTTCTTCTTTATAGAAATGTTTCTAATTACTGCTTCGGGCTTTCAATTCCTGTGCTGAAAAAGAAAGTGACAGACTCATGTGCTGGGGGAGGACACAAGCTACATCATTCTTTAATGCCCTTTGTTGCTCAGTTCATGAAATAGCATTGATCATTTTGCAAGAGGGCAAGTACCGTTCCCCTTGTCAGACGTAAGGAGGCGCAAAGCTGTCTGCAGATACAGAGCAAAGCAAAAGGAAACCTAGAACAGGGGACTCCTGCGTTCAGTGTGTTAAATAGCGTTTTGAAGGCTCAGAGGTAAAGGTGTAGCCTTCAAATGATGGCCGTAGCAGAAGGAAACATTGATTACTTGCTGCTCACAAAAAGAAGCTTGTTTTAAAAATTTAGTACAATTTGAGCAATGAAGTACGTTGCCTCAGTTCTGCAATATTCTCTGTGGAGTCAAGGGACCTTCTTTTGTTCTGAGGGATGGTCTGGAAATAGATATGGGAGCAGCAAGAGCTGAATGGTAAAATAAAATTATCAAGTCCTTACTAGCTAGATCCTAGCTAGAGATAGATATGTGAGCATCTTCCTGCACATCTGTAACACACTCTTTATTCAGAGGAGTATCAAGTTTGCAGTATTTACCCACCTGCTTTCTTAGAACCTTGCTGTGGCACATCAGGCCTTCTCTGCCAAAAAGTTAAAAAGTGAAAGGTGAAGGTATTTCTTGAAGCTGCTTGCCTTCAAACATCTGTAAAATTTATTTTACAGCTGGAATTGAGACTCAGAGCTCTGTCTTGCCAAGGAACCCTTCCTACAGATCAGTAGAGCGTAAACTTCTCAAAACTTTAGGGAATAGTAAAGCAGAAGTAAGCAAAGGTGTTGTGATACGTATATTATGTGAAGTACGTGTAGCCAAAGATCTCCAGAGCAATAACAAAGTTTTTAAGGTTTGAGCCAGTTCAGGTAGCCATTCTGTGTTTCACTGTTAATTAGGTAGCTTAAAAAAAATCAAAACCCCAAAACAAAAAAATCCAAACCACCACTAATTGCTGGATTAAAAAGTACTAGCTTTGAAGAGGTCCCTTACTGTAATAATGTGCTGTGCTTTCTTTGGATTACTCTGGTTTTAATTTCTATTCAAATTCTCTCATTTGCAGGTTTAAACCACCTTTTGGATGAAAACCGAATTCAAGACCTATCTCTTCTGTATCAGTTGTTCAGTCGTGTGAGAGGTGGAGTACAGGTTCTCTTGCAACACTGGATTGAGTACATAAAGGTACTGTTTCTAGAGCTCTGGAACAGATACTACTATTGTGTTGATGGGATTTATACACTGATACCTGAGTTATCTCTATAAACTATTGCATTTTTCAAAGAATTAAAGACTGCTTGCTTATAAACTTACATTTAATGGGCAACTTTTGAAACTGTCCTAGGAAAAGTACAGTAACTGTTGTAGCCCTATCGAAGAAAATACTGAAGATTCAGTTGAATTATTGAACTCCAAATAAATTTGGAGGTTTTATCTTGCTTATAGTTAATTGTGGAGGACAACTATATTTCTCCAGTAGACATTTTGGTAATGGCAGAGCATTTCTATCTTCTCCTTGCTAAAATTTTTTGTCAGAATGAGTGGTAGCTTGAGTTACCAACCAATTGAAGTTCACAAAGCACTTGTCATTTAAGATATTTCATCTTATTATTTAGTGAAAATGTTGTCACAGAAAGTATGGTTGTTGTGAAGGAAGGCTTTGTAATGTCACAGTATTGTTAAATAAAATTGAGTTTAGTGGGAGCTTAACCTGTAAAAAACTGAGGATACAGATGTTTAAAAAGGTTGTGTTAATTTTGTCATGCTTAAGTTTATTTCTTCAGACAAAAACTCTGAATCTGTTCCTATTCATAGATTGATTTTGAATCACCATACAAGGTCTAGGAATTATTTTGTAGTAAATACTTCATAATGCTGTTACTTCTGTCATGTTCGTGGAATACCAGAAACAGAACATTACAAAGATAATGTAGGCTTTCAGAAGTCTTGTCATTAAATTCGTTTTTCAGGCTAATTGGAATGTATGTTTTATTTTGCAGGCATTTGGTAGCACCATAGTAATTAATCCAGAAAAAGACAAAACCATGGTCCAAGAACTACTTGATTTTAAAGACAAAGTTGACCATATTATTGATGTTTGCTTTCTCAAGAATGAGAAGTTTGTAAATGCTATGAAAGAAGCCTTTGAAACATTTATTAACAAAAGACCAAATAAGCCAGCTGAACTCATAGGTATATTTCTTCAGTTTCTTCCCATGTGAGAATTTGAGTGGGGGACAAGATGAAGCTGCTGATGCAGCTTGCAGATGGGATATGATGGAATTGTGTGTTAAAATATACTACCCACAGTGCATTGTCCAACTGGGGATCTACTGTGACTTATTATGCAAGTGACTGATTGGATAGGATAGCATTAAACATTAAGAACAAGCTCTATTCATCAGTTCACTGGCTACAGAAAAGTGAAGAACATGAGACCATAGATATTTACTGGCGTCCAGATGTGAGAATACTGCTAATAATTTGACTTTTTCAGAAACTTACGTAACTGTGCCACCAGCACATGTGCACAGAGCTGTTAGGGTCTCTGCATAGATGCCGATGTTGTAATACATAAAAGCAAAGAGAGATGAGGATGCACTGTACTTCTCCTGTTACGAGGACAGAGCCTCTGTAGTTTGCAAAGAATGTTGTTTACAGATTTCTGCATTACAAGCCTGGCTCTCTGCACTTTTGAATACCTTAATCATTTCCCCACACAGTGAATAAACCTGCTTTGCAATCTGTTGTGCTATTAGGCTTGTGGAGTAATGCTTTCTGCCCTCCTTTTTTAAATTAATTCACTAACTCTAATGTGCTTACCAAACCATTTGAAATTAAAACAAACAGTAATCTGCTAGAGAAATTCAACACATTTAAATAACTGGTGTAGATATTTTTCTTCTGATCTTTTTGCTTCTGTTATAGCCATGTCAGTCTATAGTAATAGTGACTTTTTACTTCGAGATCACAATATAGACCAGGATTTTTTACATACACAAAAATCTTTTTTAACTTTATGTATGCTAATAAAGTTAAGATGCAGTAATTGCTTATCTGAAAAAAAGATTAGGCTATAATGGTTTTACACTTTCATAGAGGCTACAAAGTTATATCAACCTAGCTGTGATGAAGCTGATTTGAAGGTGATTTCAGGATCTTTTACATTTCCAAAAAGTTTCACAATATTAAAAAAAAAAAATTAAGTTGTTTCATTGTGACTGAGCATATGCTAAACTTATTCCTCAACACTCTTTTTAGCTAAATATGTAGATTCAAAGCTTCGTGCAGGCAACAAAGAAGCTACTGATGAAGAACTTGAAAAAATGCTGGATAAAATTATGATCATATTTAGATTCATATATGGTAAGTATTGGAGGGGTTTGTGGGGATACAGTTGTTTAATCAGTAACATAAAGGTACTTTGAAATAATTTTTGCAGTCTGTCTGCATTTTCAAGTGTTCGTTGTCTGTAGATGCAGTTTGCTGGTGTAATGCTGTTTAACTGGTTCACATGGTAAAATGCTGATAACAAGACCTGACTCACATTCTGTGGAAATCTTAATGTGAAGGCCCTTGCTAGCTTTACTGAGCTTTGAATTACCTACTGGGCCTCCTGTAGGTTTAAAACAAATCATGATCTGTGATCACTGTCAAATCTCATTTCTTACAGGAAAAGATGTCTTTGAGGCCTTTTATAAAAAAGATCTAGCAAAGAGACTATTAGTTGGGAAGAGTGCATCAGTAGATGCTGAAAAATCTATGCTTTCCAAACTCAAACATGGTAAGTATCTGTTTATCTGCTTGCTTTCTTTTACAAATAGTCATTTTAAGAGGCCTTCCCAGAATTGTTGTTCCTAATTCCTCTTTACGTGAGGGCAAAAACCTCCTGTGCAAGTCTTCAATGACTGGTGGGTTTTGAGGAGACTCATTTGCTTTCAGTTTTGTAATTATAGCTGCAATAGCTGAAAACCAGGAGCTTGCAGTTCATGGTGTATCTTGGCCTGTGGGGTAAAGTGGAGGTTCTCTGCTGAATAAATCAGTGATGTGCTCACTGTGGATGACTTCCACTTGTTATTCACTCTGTATAAGGTCTGAAACATGAAGCTGCCAGCTGGCAGTCTTCTGGGGTGGTCTTCATTGTTTCACAGGATGGAGTCTTTGGGTGGTAAGAGTAAGATTTTTAAAACTTGATCTTGTTCTACCATCACGAGACAGTTTGGCAGGCACCTGGTAGGGATTAGAATTGTCATCTGAGGTCCTAGGATGAACAGTCATGTCCATGTGGGAAAACAATTGGGTTGCAAAATAGCTGCCACATGAAAACATTTTCCCCCTTCTTGTTCATAACCTTATTCTGTATTTTAATTAGAATCCAGGTCTTTTTGTAAGAACATGTGCTGAAATAGGTTGTCTTGCTTCAAAGTACGTTCTGATATTTAGAATAACTACTCTATGGTCTTGAAAATAAACAAGATTAATTTTTAAGATTTACATTTTCTGTTTTATAGAATGTGGAGCTGCTTTCACCAGCAAACTTGAAGGAATGTTTAAAGATATGGAGCTTTCAAAAGACATAATGATACAATTTAAACAGGTACTGTGGGAAAGCCTGCCATGGCTCCTTCATTTACTTGCTCTTTGAATGACTTCTTCTCAGAAAGCCTAACAAGAGGGTGAAGGATGTCTTCAGTTGTGAACATTTCAATTGTAATTGAGTTAAACTCCTTTTGAATTATTCCATTTGTCTGTAATGTTCTTTCACTACAGAGAAAAGGACTTTGTAGGTGATTGCTTTCAAAAGGAGTGCACAAAAGCCCAGCAATCTCTACTGAAAATTACCTGGAATCTGTTTCTTAATTCTGGACTGTCTGTACTTTTAAAAAATTTACTCAAGTTGGAGTTTTCCTGAACAACAAAGCAAAAACTTGAAACAAGTGATTTCTTAACAAACAAAAACCCACACTCACAGTAGTAAAAGAAGAATTGTAAACTTATAAAACATTTTAACAGCAGCTATAAAACACTTTTAGGAGCACTATATTCCGATGGACTGACTTACAAGTTTTTGCCCATTAGTTCTGGCAGTTCTGTAATGTTTTGATTACAAGCAAATTTCAACATTCTTTCCTTCATTTACGCATAATTAGGTACATCTTCACATCAGCCTGCTAAAACACTTCTTTTGCCGTTTTCCTCCTGTATGAAAGTGCCTTTAGAACTTCAGAGAAGGCCTTTTTCTTATCCTATTTTTTTTTGTATGTAACTTGCAGTTCATACAGCGAAGACATCATGATGTCACTTATCTTCTGTGCTCTTGTAATGCATATTCTAACTAATTTTTCACTTCTACCTGAAATATGTTTAATAAGCATTGCTTTGTTTCAGTTTAGTTTGTTTCTTTCTGCAGTATATGCAAAATCAGAATGTACCCGGCAACATTGAACTGACAGTGAATATTCTGACTATGGGTTATTGGCCAACCTACGTGCCTATGGAGGTCCATTTGCCCCCGGAGGTAATGAATACAGACGTGTTGTACCAAGTATCTGCAACGCATCTTGATACCAACTGCAACTTGTGTTTAAATATGTGTATAATCTCTAGAAAGAAATGCAGAAATGTCTTTTTTAAATAAAAGTTTTATTTTCTTGCAATTCCCTTTATCTTTTTAAGCCTTATAAGGCTTATTTGATTGTGGAGGAGGGGAGGATGCTTTTAAAGTAGAAATTGCATTTTAGTGTGTTGAGTTTTTTCTTTTTTTAGATGGTAAAACTGCAGGAGATTTTCAAGACCTTTTATTTAGGAAAACACAGTGGTAGGAAACTTCAGTGGCAGTCAACACTAGGACACTGTGTACTAAAAGCAGAATTTAAAGAGGTGAGTGTATTGTTTCTCTTACGCCTGTTGCTTTGCTGATTCCAACTCTGGCTTGTACCTTAGGGGTTGTGAAGCTTTTTTGGACTGTGATGGAAAATCTAGCACTGTTTTTGCAATTACTTCTAACTCTTGACCTGTTGCTATCACTTCTGGAGGTGATAGTTTCTGAAATAGATGTGTTAAGGTCTACAGAGATGCATCCAATTTCTGTATTGGTGGAAAAAAAAACAGCTGTTGGTTACTGCTTGGGGAAAATATCCAGTGGGTTTAGTTCAGTATTAAAAATGGCACTAGTTTTTATGCTAGGGAGAAAAAAAAAAAGGGGGATGGCCATGTTCCTTAGATGACCTTACTTCATCTGACAGCATTAAGCATCTTTACAGTACGCTTTTCACTACTGAAATAAATAAAAGTTTTGGATTGTACAAGAACACAACTGTTCATAAGGGGCTTCCAGTTGTTCCCCTTCAGCATTTCTTCATGGGCACGAATATATTCCAGTAAAATTTCTCGGGAATAGGAATGCTTACCAGTTCTATTTTTCAGAAAAATGTTAATGGTAAAAGAAGTGTTATCAAACTTGGTTATTTCAAAGGTCCTATAGTTCCTAATACTGTGTTTCTTAAACTAATGTTTGTGTTACACTTTGACTTAAAGGTCTTTCAAATTGTAATTTTAAGCACTCAGTGCTTTGAGATTTGTCTTGAGTAAGCTGATGCATATCTTGGGTGAGTTTTGTCACTGGACATAGTAGTCTAACCTTCTGGACTCTAGTTCATTCTACATTTCATAGTAAGCACAAGGTGACAAGTAACTTTTATTCTTTCATATTCCCAAATGAATAAAATAACAATCACTTCCTTTTAGGTGAAATAATTGACATACAAGAGTAACTTGTTCTTCACCTCCCATTTCCTGCCCTCTCCCCAGAAACAAAAAAAAAAAAGAGAACCAGCCTACTGATGCCTGTTAATTTTCCTTGTGACAGGGCAAAAAAGAACTTCAGGTCTCCTTGTTCCAGACTCTGGTGCTGCTCATGTTTAATGAAGGAGAGGAGTTCAGTTTAGAGGAGATAAAGCAAGCCACTGGGATAGGTTGGTATTGAAAACAGCTGACTACTTCCAAGTGTTCTTACTAAAAGAATAAAACCTAAACAACTTGTTTCTGTTTTAGAGGATGGAGAGCTGAGAAGGACACTTCAGTCTCTGGCTTGTGGCAAAGCCAGAGTACTGACTAAAAGCCCCAAAGGCAAAGATGTGGAAGACGGTGATAAATTCACATGTAATGATGATTTCAGACATAAGCTCTTCAGGATAAAAATCAACCAAATTCAGATGAAAGAAACGGTATATTCTTTTTAATGCTCTGGGGTTTAGATCCTTTGTGCTAAGTATCTTGTTGCCTGCCCATTTGCAAGCGTTTTTTTCCTCTCTTGTAGCATACATGCTGGTATCTTTGTAAAAGTGACGTGTATAAGTTGTATGATAGGATGTACCTCACAATGCTGATTTAAATATGTGATTCCATACTAACTTAGACACCAGTGATGCTAGATGTCTCTAAATGAGGTTGTTTAAGATAAGTTGCAACTAGTGAATGTTCTTTTCACCCTTGATCATTCCCCTGGAGCTTTACTGGATGGTTTGTAAACATAGAAACAAGTTCACAGTGAATTTTCCCTGACAGCCATCCAATGCAAAATCTGTGCCAAAATTTTAATTCCTTGTTTAATTCCTTTGTTTTTTAATAGACGATTGGCCTTCATATTTGTAAAGGATTTATGTCAAATACTTGACAACAGACTTTTTACTGCCTTATACTGAGAATTGTCTTAGAAGTACAAAGAATAATTGCTTTGACTGTACTAGTGTTCTCCTTAAAGCTTTTTTAAATGGATCCTTCAGGTAGAGGAACAGGCAAGCACTACAGAGAGAGTATTCCAGGACCGGCAATACCAGATTGACGCTGCAATTGTACGAATCATGAAGATGCGCAAGACACTGAGTCATAACCTGCTTGTGTCAGAGGTCTACAACCAGCTTAAATTCCCAGTAAAGGTGTAGTACTAATTTTTCTTCTTTTGAAACTTTATTACTTCTTTTGATGTTCCCTTGCCGTTCCTCAGTTAAACAGCGCTTCTGTCTGAAACATGCATCTTTTTATTATTGGGAAGGACAAATACTCACTTTCAGGAATTTTTAAAGTGCTAATTGCATTCATTTATCTGAATATCACCTCAGGCTTTTAGTAAGTTAATACAACCTATTACCAAAGGCTTTCAGAACCAGAGTCCGTTAGTAGTAACTGTGCAGCCAGCTTTCCTTGTGTGCTGTTCTTGCATTGAAGCATTCTGGCAATGCGTTCTTGGGGATGATGGGAAAATGATTCAGATATATAATGCAGAATTGGTTCTCATTCTTAATTTGGTTGATCTTTTTTAATTAATTAGTTAACCAATAAGTGTATCATGTTTTTTCCAGACATATTATATTGGTTAATATGTATACACATACACGTACCTACGGGGTGAAGATTAGATACTGGTGAATGTCTCAAAGCTAAAGAAACTTAGAGTTGCAATAGAAAATGACTACCTTAGTTATTGTGTACAAATAGAAATGGATTTTTGGATATCTATCAATGGAAATGTAAAATAAAAGGTACTGCCATCTCATTCTGTTTTGTTACCATGTTAAGTTCCTGCAGGCCTGTAAGTATTGCGTAGACCGCAGTTGGGCTTTGCAGGGTTATAACAGATAATCTAAATTTCCTCGCTCTTTATCGTGAGGCATTTTTATGAAGTCCTTCACCCAACAAAATCATAGGGCACCCAAACTGCTGCAAAACTCACTCGCATCAAGGTAAAATGAAACTTGTACCATCTCTTACCAGGTTAAAGTCGGAAATAGAAACACTTTGGTACATAATGCATGAATTGCAGTTCTTTAGAGTTCAGTTTAAACAGCAGCGAATATCTTTCCATGCTGTAAAAAGTCTATACTTAGCTGCAAGTGACAAGCTAATTTTGTAACTTTCTCTTCAATCAATTATACATTGCAGACTTTAGAAACTTTGGTGCTTTAAGGGATTTTATTTTTTTTCTTAAAATGTGGTTTCTATTTCCTCAGCCATCTTAAACTATATGGATATTTGGCTTAAGTAGAAAAAAAGAACCAAGAAACATTGAGTGCAAAGTAATAATGCTGACATCTGCTTTATTTTACAGCCTGCTGACCTTAAGAAGAGAATAGAATCCTTAATTGACAGAGACTACATGGAAAGAGATAAAGAAAACCCAAATCAGTACAACTATATCGCATAAACATATGTTGGCCTTTGTTTTACTGCACACTTGGTGTCATACACAGTTGCCAGTGGATAAACTAGCCTGTTGATCCCGTTAATTGACTTTTTATACTACCGATGATTGAATGAAAGCAGTGTAATGGAAACGTATAGTAGAGTGGACTTCTTTCAGTGGTTAACATGCCCATTTAAAGAGTACTATTTACATTTTAAGAAGAATGCTGTTGAACTCTTTGCATGTTATTTAGTAAGATGTGCAGAAAGCTGAAAGAAAGTACCTGGTCTTTGTGATTCCATTTGTCTCTGGGTCTGAAGCGGAGTCCCTTGATATATGACAGATGTCTTTCACACCTTTAAATGGAAGCAGAAGGTTAATTAATATAAGAAAATAGCCTTTAAAATGCTTAAACTGCATGCAAACTTTTAATTTACTGTACAGAATGCATTTCAGTTAGTAACATACCATTGGTTTGGTTGATGCCAATCCACACTTGGATTTTTCCCTTGAGGGAGGGAAAATGGGGAATAAGCCAAGCTATGCTTCTTGCTGATCTAATGGAAAATATTCTTGGTTGCAATTAAGACAAAATGGTACCAATATAAAACAATGTATAAAGTTTGCAGTGTGGGCATATATACTGTATATACAAACACCATTCTTAAATAACTGCTACAACAAAACAAGTTCAGATTAGATGTATATGGCTTGCCTATAAGACTTAGCGTTCACCTTTGGGAATTTTAAGCATAAAACAGCCATAATGGAAAAAGTGACAGTTTTTACTAGTCATGGGTAGGAGGCCTTCACCTCTTGGCAGCAATACTCTACAAAAGAAAATCTATTTACAGGTATCTATGAAAAGCCACACTGTTCTTGTGGTAAAGCTGTAAGAACAAAAATTACAAATGGGTTTTAATACTTGTTTTGCTTTGCAACATTCTAAACTTGAACTAACCTCAAGGTTTAGACAGGGCAGCTCTTCTAAGACCGCCCTGCTTTGGATTGCTTTAACTTAAAGCTTTAAGAACTCAGCCCTAGATGTGGCAGGCCTCCTAGAACCCAGAAGCCTACCTCTCATATAGAAAGTTAAGTATTGCTACGAGGCATCTAAAATATATTTTCTTAGATGACCAGAGAGCATTCTTTGCATCTTTATAAGACATGGGAGAATAAGTCACTTGAATGTAGAGCTTTGTTTCAACAAAATGCATTTTTATTGCTATAGCAGCATGTGCCAGGAATACATGGAGAAAAAAAGCATCAGCAGAAAAGGTAACTGCTCCACGTAACAGTTCTTCCTTACCCAGCCAGGCTTTAGACTTACGATCAGCTGTGTTGCAGAGCACAATGAAAAACCTCATCCTTTTTCAGGCACTGATAGTCCTGGGGAATACCAGATACTCCTTGAAAGCAAGATGTTACTTTCGTTTAATGGCAGTGTAACTTAGCTCTCTATGATCTATAACTTTTATCACTGTGATCCCACGTTCAGGGGTGTGCATGTGAGAGAGAGAGAGAGAGAATGTGTGTGTACTTTGTATCTGACACATCCCATCCTTATTGCTTTTTTGATCTACTGTTTAATTCCATATTTTCTCCAGCTGTATTTTCTCTCAAGCTCTTTTTTATATGCAGTCCTCAGCTGACAGATGAAGCAGATACTTTTTTCTCCTAATAAATTATTTGCTGTCACCCTCTACTAACTGTCATACAGCTCGTTGTGATCTGCAGAAAATCTACCTTATCTTTGACGCTATTGCAGCATAACCACTGGTAGAAGTCCAGGACCACCCTTGCCTCTGTAAGAAAAATACTAACAGTAGTTATCTGGTAAGAAACTTGAAGATTGCTCCTGTAAATCTTTAAGTATTAGTTCAAATAGAGATCCACGGGGAGGAAGGAATGCACATCCCCCCAAAATCTTCTGTATTTTGCATTCAGTGTTCTTTTTTCTTGTATGTGTTTTATATCTTTAGCCAATAAAAGATTCCTTTTAAAAAGGTATTTTGGAGAAGGAGCATAAAACTTAACTCTTTGGGAGACAGGAGATGATGAATATTGGTATTGAGCTGATTCCATTCAGTCTGTTGTAGCATATACATGTTTAAAATACCTTTTCTGGTAAAATCCTCCCTCATTAAACAAGTGTGATGCATTCAGTCAAACCTAACTGGAAAGGTCTGAAGGTTTATTTAATTTTTATCCCATCCATTTCTGTAACTTAAATGCAGAAAATATTACGTAGAAAATGTCCTCAAATCTCATCAGACTTCCACGATCTGAGGCAAACCCTAAGCCACAATCTAGTTAAAGCAACCCAAAGAGTGGACTTTGAGAACCCTGGCAGAGAGAGGGGGTGAGGGAGCAGAGGGGAGAGGAGAAGGCTTCTCCTCCTTGTATCTTCATGGGTTTTCCCCAAGAACTTGTTCATCTCTTTTGCTAAGGTCTCGCTCATTCCTGGTTAATGACAAAGCTGCAGCCAAGATTTATCGTCCAGCCGTAGAACTCCGCAACTTCTTGCTGGGATCATGTGCCTGCCTATTGAGCCATATATATCTCTGTAAGAAACAAATGAAAGTGGGCTTGGACCACAGCTCATCTGGCTGTAACACAGCTTGTCTGTTTGGCCACACATTTTTAATCTTGACTCTTGCATGCAGTTTATAGCACCTTGTTCATAAGAAATTGCAGTTTATTCTTAGAAATATATATTTTAGGTTTTTTAATCTTTATACCCATAAATGGACTATTTTTTTGTCTTGGCTGGTTTAAAAAGTGACCATTTTGTTTAAATGCTGTAATTGCAAATGTGTTGTAAACGTTATTTTGTTCTATAGTTTACACAAAGGTGCCAAAGTAAATAGTTAATAAAAGAAAACAAACCCTAGCAAATTGTTACGTTGCTTTAGCTGTTCTTCATTCTTCATATTTTGATCTCTGCTCTTTTTTTTTTTTTTTTTTTGGGGTCAGCCTTTCATTTTTTCTTAGACATATCATTTGCCCCTAATGCTTTCTTTTTAAAAAAAAGTACATCTAAATTAAATGTTGAAATACCACTTTTTTAGTGATTTCATATAGTAGGAAGAATATTTTCTTTGAAATGTTACACTAAAATTGTAAGAGTACAGCAGCATTCAAAAATGTAATATACTTTTTGTATAACAGTTCTTCAGAGTATGTCTGGAGTTGCGGGGGGGAAACTAACCCTGTTACTTTTCAGAAGCCTCTTCCCTTGGCTACCAGAATATGAAATTGTGCTTTTTCACTGCATCAAAAAGTTATAGTTTATGCAGACTTGCAAGCAGGGCATGTATCACCGTTGCATCCTTCGATGCAAAAAGCAGCAACACCTTTTTTATGTTTCATAAGTCTGATATGGGTACAGAGAGTCTTTCTTAAGTTGGTAAATAATGTAAATACATGTCCTTTCAGAGAGTGAGTCTGTTATCTAGGTATTTTGTGTCATTTAATAAATATTAAACAGTTTTGTGTTGATAAACTCTTGTGTGTAAAATGCCTTCTTACTCAAAGTTCTGTATCTTGGGCTTACTAATGTTTGTGGCTTCTTTAAATTCTCTCTCTTGTGCTTTGATAGCAAAATACTTGGTTGCTACTCAAATATAATTAGTTCCTTTTTCATTCAGTCATTAAAATCCCTTAAGTTTTCTAAGTGGCTTCCATTCCTGATTTTTTTTTTTTTTTTCCCCCACTAAGTCTTCCACAGGGTTATTGGAGAGGAAGGAAACAAGCATCCTCACAAACTCTGAATCAGGATTAGGATGCGCAGAAGTGCCAGAAATGGTACAAAAATACCAAAGGTGGTGGCTTGTTGCTCATAGAGGAGGCTGCTCGCCTGCTGTACCATTATTCCTTCTCTCCCAGAACTGTTAGTAATTTTTTTACTGGCTCTGGTACAATTATTGAAGTATGAAGGCCAGTGCTGGACAGGAACTCCCTTCTCTTATTGATGATGGCCCACTGGGCCATTTTTAAATTTTCCTTCAGCCATTTGGAACCGCTGGACTAAATCTGAGCAGAACTTCCCAGGACTATCTTCAGCTCGGCCTTTCCCGCTGCAGGTGCTCTGAGGACTTAGTGGAGGGGGCGGGCGGGGTGTTTTGATTTTACTTTTGTCTGAGCTCTGGAGGGGTGGTTTGGAAACACAGATAGCTGTAGCAAAGCAAGTGCTGCTCCTCCAAACTGATGGCTGTTGAAGGCTTGCGTATTCTGCAGGGAGGCTGACCTTGCACAGCGCTCTTGTGATCACAAAGCGTTCCCAGCGCGTGGTGGTTTTAAATAGGCACAGTAGATGTCTCCCACTAACGCTGCTCGGGTGCTTGCTGTCTCTGTTACAGCTTGGAGGCATCTAAATGCACGGGATGGTTTTTCCACTAACAATTCCTCCTTAAAGAGAGTATTTCCTAGTACCGACGTTCTCCACAATCTTACAGAATTCTGTTGTTTAAAAAAAAAAATCCTACAGAAGCAGATGGATATTTGGAGACTGATAAATCTCTTATCTACTCTGAGAAAAATACCCGAGAGCAGTAAATACTTTTAATTTCTGTTACTGTAGGAAGTGCAATATATGTCACTGTACTTTCTCCTGATTTTGAGATAACCTGGTGCCAACTCTAATTTAAAATGGAAGCTTTGGATTTACCTTTTCTCTTTTTTTTTCCAAGAGGCAAGGGCTTGTGGACATACTGTGGTATTTAGAAAATTTACCTCAAAACTTACTTGAGGGATTGAGAGACAGCGGACTTTGTGCAGTGGGTATCTTGTCAAATACAGAGTTAATTGGAAAGAAGAGCAATGGATGTTGATCAGCCTTCAATGGAGAAAGTTCTTCTTCCAGTTAAGTAACTGCTTCCTGATACAAGGTCGTCTCTAAAATTACTCTTATAACTTGTCTTGCTGCTGTTTATGGGAAATAAGTATTAGGATAGAAATGAAAGAAGAAAAGTAACTTTGGAAGTTAATTTTCTAAAATCAGTAAGACATTGCAGCACTGTAGATAAGCCCCTTTTCTTAAGCTAAGGAAAAGTAGTTCCTATCCAGCAAATGCTACATTTTTATTGATATGGATTTACACACGCTGGCCACCATATCGAGGTCTGACCCTGGAATCCCGCTGAGAATGCCAAGACCAAGTGAAGGTTTGCAATTAGTCTATTTTTATTAGTTCTTAGGTTACAGCTCAAGCTGGGTGCCTCCAGAGAGGGATCCACACCCCAATTTATGCCTCTCAATTATACCTGTTCCACCCATCACCCGATCCCCAAGTCCAGTCACTTAATTCTGGTCGGTGGTCTCTTGATTTCTCACTGGTTTTCACTGTCGCTGGGCTGGCTGCCTTCTGAAGTTACTTCATTCTCTTGGAATTGTCTCCTTGGTCCTTATCTTCTTCGTTTCACTCTTATCTGCTGAATTCAGCGAGTTCTTCATTTGCAGCATTAGTTTTATCAAAAGTTTATGCTTGGTCAGCTCTCAAAGCCCAAGGATTCAGTGGCTTAGCATTAGCAGCTACTGCTAAAGGAGACTCTTCAGAGAAAAGAATACAGTTAATCACATTTCTTCTGTAATATTGATAATAGTCCTTTAGCTTATTCCTTAAAACAATCAGTTGTTTGTCAGCTTGAAACACCTGTATTTTAGAGCTGGAGGAAAATAGTAATGTCACTAAGTACTGCTGGGTTACAGTGCCTAAGTAATCTTAACTTGCCATTGCTACAGAATTTTGTGTTTTCAGAAAAAGGGTAAGTCTAGAGGCTCTGCTCCATCTAATATTTTCAGTAATAAGGAAGTTGCAGTAACTGCTTTTCCAATAGATCCAATATTAAGATGCTTTACACAATTAAGGCATGCAGAGGGTCTGGCACCAGACTCTGACAATGTCCAATTATTGTCATGCAGGGCTCAAAGGCTGCAGTGCTGCTTTGCAAAGCTTAGTCACTATGAGTTTGCAAACAGAGGGGCGAGTATGCAAGTAAATTGCATCTAAGACTATATGGAATGGATTTCTTTTTACCATTTGGAGTGGTAAGTAGTTTTAATACAGCATGAAATAGCACTGCTGGACTGCTAGCAAGATGCTCACTTAATATGTCTCCTTTTTTCCCCTCCCAGACCAAACCTCGTATGAAATTATCACAATGCATGTTCTGTTTTTACCTTTGTGTAGTCTCTGAAGCTTGAAGTGTATCAGAGAACACTTTGTTACCATGGTCAAAAACAGATACCTTTTTCAAAAGCAGTCCTTTATCTATATCAAGAAAATTTTTGAGCTGGTGCTGGTTTGAGATTCAAAGCAAGACTGCTCAGTAAATTTTTACTAAAGGCTGGGCAAGACACTGTGCAGACCAAGTTCTGCCAGGTGTGTGCTGAGGAGGAGGTACAGCTTTCGGGCATGAGATGGGAACAAAGATTACAAAATACAGCCTCTGCAGAGGTGAGCTGGAGCCTCGTCGCCGTGCAGGTGAAGCTTGCTTGTAGGCTGTGGCCAGGGAGTAGGTCAGGCTCGCTCCTCCAGAGAACTGGTTCTGCAACCCAAGGGCTGCGACTCTGCCACTTGAGAACTGGAACTGCCTGAGTATCCCTTCAGTTTCTTCCTTTTATTCCTACGGCAGCAGCTGCTGCTTCAAATCCTGGCTCCAAAAGCACGAAGCAGACATGCAGCCTCAAACTGGAGAGAGATAATCCCCCGGAAGAGTTTTGTTTTTCAGGACAATGCAGCGAACGGGTATTAGCTCAGAGTTTGCCAGACCTGGTTTCCTACCTCTGACAGAGCTGGAAACTGTAGATTAATTACATAAATCATCATTACATTATTACATATATCATCTGCCCTGATGTGCTCTCTGTACAAGGGATGTGATGTTATTCTAGGTCACAAGGGATCTTGTAGCACTGAAGTCCTGCAGTTAAAATATCTGGATATGAAAACGACTGTATAATACCTTGTCTCCCTTCCAACCCTGTATTTTAGATCTAACTTCCTTTCCTGCTGAAATTTCTCAGAAAAAGTTACAGTCAACACCTCTTTCATAGGAACTGGAAGTGGGAGGTGCCTCGTGTGCAGAGCCAGTCATTTTCACAAAACAGCTCCTGCCCTGAAGCTGGCAGATGTCTCTCCAGCAGGTTAGCACCGCATGTCAATAAAAACACAAGAGTGAGAGCACTGACATTTTTCTACTTTGCTGTTAGAAGCCCAAAGACTGTTGAGCTGTCAGTCAAACAAGTTTTTTTCACATTAAACAGATCTACATCCAGAAGTAGTTCGGCGTGACTCCCAAAATGTATCAATCTCATCTGCTGCCACATGTTAAGCTGGCTGCAGGGTGCTCTAGCACACGTCCCGTCCAGCAGCAGCTGGAAATGCTTCTGAGCACAACAGGGCACCCCAACACCAAGGGCACCACCTCACCCTGCATCCCGCAGCATCACGGATGCTCGCAGAGGGACGGCAAAGGAACGTCTGCTGGGCCAGCACCATGTCAGAGCCCAGCTCCTGCCCCCCTGCCACCTCCCAGGCAGCCAGCGTATGATTAAACGATTAAACCGATCGATATGGTTTGCACGTATCGGAGTTGTGTTTGTGTAACAGGCTGTGAGGAAACGCCGCCGCCTGTGCCTCTGCTTCTTCCTGCGAAGCTGGGAATGTGTTTTTCCAGCTGTGTCACAACATAAGATTTCAGAGTGCTTTTGCAGGAAGTTTTGCAGCTTTCTTGCTGCAACCTGCTCTCTGATCCCTTCACCTCCCCACCAAGGTTTCTTTTTTTGGCATTTCACGTGACTGCCCCAGTCTTGACTCAGCAGTTTCCCCGCAGCAGCGTTTAATGGTTTGGTTTCCTACCACCACCTCCTCCACAGACCCGCCAGCTCAGAAACACTGCCGTCTGCTCAGAGCAACAGCCAACCGCAGCTTTTGCTCTGCTTAGATAATAAGCGATTTTTTAAGAGCTAGCAGAGCTTTTGGGAGTCATCCCTCCCCAACCACTGAGCAGGGTAGCACACGCAGATGAAGCTCTGCAGATGTTACACTGTCCTGGGCAAAGCATGGTCCGGATCACAGCAATTCCCCGGGCTACAAACTGGGGCTACGTGAGAAGGAAAACTTTGGTGAACAGCTATAAACTCTCACAGCTATTGGCACAGTCCCAGGAAGGTCTCCGTGCTTCATTCCCCTCTGCCAAGTGAATCCGTGACCTTTCTGAGCAGCATTAATCTCTTCTTCTTTCCATCTCTCCCATGTGAAATGGTGCCAAATCCTTCCGCTGCCTCCTGGAAAGGAATTACTGGTTCTGCCATAATCTTGCCCCTAGAAAAAAAAAAATACAGAAAATGCCTTGTTGTTTAAAGAGACATCTAAAAGAATGAATAAAAATACATTAGGATAAAGTAGTGATTACTGCATGTCCTAGGTATTACCTGCTCCTTCTTTTTAACACAAGCTCTACTCTTCTGCACCAGAGATCAGAAACTCAGTGCTTCATTAAACACTGGACACTTTGCTTCTGACCACACACATCCACCAATTTTTGCAAGTCCCAGGGTTCAGAAAAGTTTGATTGCAGATATAATATCTAACCAGCTGAAACTGCTAACGGATTCAGAAAGGATTAAGCATATGCTGGACAGCAAGAATGTGATGGGAATGAAAGTCACAGAACTGCCCATACATTTGAAATTAGGCATGAATTTATATTCCTTGACGAACCAAAGCTTTAAAAAGAAACCATAAGGTTTTGCATATTTGTTCTTAGTATATGTCAATACCTCCTTAAAACTACTGACATCAGACTAAATATAACATGCAGTAAAAATGTCATGCTGTACAGAAACATTGCAGTCCTCATTTTCACATCCACCCATAAACATAAGGAAAGTCTCAGAAAGCCAGGATCAGCTTGCCATCCATCAGTGGCTCCCAAAACCATGCCAAGTGCGAAATCATTTCTCTCTAGTAGGCCAAAGGGTAAGACATTTTCTCTGCGTGATGGTAACAATCATTCATACTTCTGTCATCAAAGGAAAACAGCTAATCATATGAGTTTGATTGTAGGTTACTGAAGTCTGACATCACATAAGTTTTACTGTTCTTTAAACTGCCACAATCCACAAAGAAATTACTCATGATAAATAACATGCAGTGGATATTTGTTAGAGTCTGAATCCTGTAAGTACTCAATATAATAACTTTCCATGGAATCTAAGAGGCATCAGACAACACCTGACCCCAATCACTAATTTCTTTTTCTAAGGAAAGTTGGAGGATTTTTTAAAATGAGAGAGAAACTGTGTTTCATTTCGCTCCCTCCAGAGCTACAAACAGGAGACAGGCTTTGGGAACTGCCCAAAAATTTCTCTATTTAGGGCGAATAGTGCCAAAACCACTTCCTGTCAGTTGGCTGGGCAAGAGGAGACTACCACTGCGCTAATGCAAGAGCACATTGTTTCTAACAAGCTTTTAACATATTCAGATGGCTGGAGCACATGGGCAAACATCATCCCGTACATCGGTGCGAGGTGCCCGTACCCAGCCCCTTGCAGGTGGGATTTGATCCTTTGGTCTCACCACAGACTCCACGCAAGGCAGAAACCCTTTGGGCAGCCTTTGTGGCTGCCTCATTGCTTCCCGCGTTGTCGCTAGGGTCAGCCTTGACGGACATACACCACCGGCACATCGCTCTCTCCTGTGATATTCTGTGACAATGAAAATAAACCACCAGTTCACAGCCTGAATGCATACGACTTCATCTTTCTATTAAGCTACTCCTATAGCCAGTGTGGCATTGACTTAACTGAGAGCAGGATTAGCCCCATACATTGTTTTTCCATCGCTCCAAGGGAGGAACTGTCCTCGCATTTATCTTGACGGATACAGCGAGCAAGAAGCAAGCCTCTGAATGAAGAGTGCACCTGCTAAGATCACAGCAAAACGATGGAATACCACAAAGTGCCCACGGAAGGCAGTTACGCAGCAGGGATGGAGATGCTGGGAGCGCAAAGCAGCCAGGTGCAAACAAAGAGAGAGAATAATCTGTGTTCTCATACTAATGATGATCTTTCTGGTGCAAAACGACATGTTTTTCATTATGCTAAATTATATAAACTGTGCTGTTCTTTTAATCTCACACCAGTTGCTACTTTTATTCTGTGTTATTAAACAGAAATTGATTTGCTCGTTATGATAGCTACCATTTGATTTCATTTCAAGCTTCACTAAATTGGCATAAAGGAAACAAGGTAATCAGTCTTCCTTTTATATCTGCAGAACATCTAGTCATTTTACAGTCTATTTCCTATCTGCAAGCAAGAGATCAAAATATCCAGGATTCTTCACTCAGAACAAGGGAGTGTTTGAACATACCAATATTTATACATAAAGTGACATGTCCTGAAGTAAATGTTCCAGCTGATACAAAAGGTGACATTCTACCACACAAACCGCCTGGAACACAGCAATCATTTTCTTCTCCTCCAATTAATTAAAGCCTAATTCAATGTCTCACTCCTAATAGTCAAATCCTCTTAATGTAATTGCTCCTAATTCCCTGAGAGAACACTTTATAAAAACAGAACTTTGCACCGAAACAGTGAAGCCTGACGAAATGTCAAAGCCCCAGCAGCAGGACTCTCCATCAGCTCTGAAATGCCCCATTCTTTGCAGTGGAGCTGAGAAAGATGAAAGACTTGCTGCTTTCAGAATTTGTGGTTTTGTCTGTACTTCTATTACTGGACAGTATTACTTACCCCACAGCCTACAGCAACTGTTGGCTCACTTATTAAATATAAAGTTTATTTTGTCAAATAGGTTTTCAGTAAATTAAGCCCAAAGGCTAAATAAAAATTATGCTTTCTAAGTATTCTGAAATTACATGAATTTTCATATTTGCATGCAATGATGCTTAGACAGATACATGTGCAGGTATGTAATACATATGATAAAGCCAGTTCTAAATGCAGTTATTAAGCACAAAAAGAAATTCAAAGAAGCAGTGAACATGTCTGACCACTCAAGCATTTGCGCGTGGAATCCCCGCGTAGGATGCACGGGTTTTGGTGGTGGTCCTGACTTGCCAGGTTTGGTTTTGTGATACTCTTTGGAGAAGTACGGTATTGCAAGTGTACAACTGAGAGTATTTAACTGACATTTCATCACAAATTGCATTATTTCAACTTCCTCAAAACTTCACAACTGCTTTCCTGTCAACACAGTCTTCACTCCCACTCCCTCACTGTATGAGGTCAATGTGTTTCTTTGTCTTCTTCAAGAGCTTTCATTTTCTTCCCCCATGACTGGGCAGGTTCCTTAGTGCCTGATTATTCCAAACACTATTCACAGTTCTCTCACAGCATCAGAAGCAGGAAAATGTTATTTCCAGATGGCCCTTCCTTGCTGAGTCTGGAGCTCTGTTCTCCTCAGCCAGCTCAGCATCCGCCTGCCATCTTCCTCGCTGTCTCCCAGCCTCAATCTCTTCTTTCCCATCTCCCTTTTCTTTGCCAAGCCACTCTGCCTTTATCTTTTTTTCCCCTAATCAATATTCTCCAGGCTGCAATCCAACATCCATCACATTTTATACCTCCTTCCAGCCTCAAATCCAGCAGTTTTCTTGTCCACCCCCTGTTTTTTCCCCCTCTCCACGCCGCTGGCTCTTTTCCCTCGGATTTGCACTGGGCAGCTGCTTTCTCCCACTTGCTTTCTGCCCCACGTTTTCGCATTTCAGCAAAAATGCAGCAAAGCCAACCCCCTCCCTGCTGTACAGAGGCCATTTCTGGAAAGGTTTCTGCCCAGTCACGGTGGAGGCACAGTCCCCCAGAGAGCCAGAGGCCATCTCCGCTCAGCCCTGGGTGATGTGGGAGGACGGACAGATAGACAATGGATGGATGGACAATAATTGGATGGACAATGACAGCCGCACCAGCTGGGAGGGACAGCAGACCGCCGCAGGCCGCCCTGGCCCCAAAGCACCGCCATTTCCCCAGGGCAGGCCGGCCTAGCCGCCATGACCCCCCATGGTACCCCACCTGCTGCTCCAGCACCACTGACTTAAATATTTAGGTCAATTTAGCCCATTTCTCCCTCTTTTTATTTATTGTAAATATAGGAAATATCTTCATTCTTTATTTGTTGCATTGCAAGCCTCTATATTAAACCTGAATGCATATTTCCTCTCAACTTTTTCTTCTCAACCTACAGCTGCCCCAGCGCAGCAAAGGCCCCCGAGAGCCAAAGCCGGTTGCAGCGACCCGCAGTGGCCACCGGGCCTCCTCAGCGGGCGAGGACGGACCGGCACCGACCCGTCCGCCCGCCCGAGCCGGTGCGCGCCGAGCGCCCTTGTCCGCGATCCACGGAATCGAGAGCCGGCGCGGCGATGGGCGGTGCGCGGGCGGCCCCGCCCCTCCTCTCACATGACGGCTGGCGAGCTTCTCCTCGGGCCCGCTCGCCTCTCCCGCTCGCCGCCAGCATGGAGCCGCGCTGCCCCTCCTCCTGTCTGCTCTTCCTGCTGCTGCTCGGCGCCTCCGGTGAGCGGGGCGGTGGCCGGGCCCGGCCCCGGGCCCGCGGGCGGGCGGGCGGGCGGGGGGGGGTGGGAAGCGGGGGGAGCAGGTGTCCCCGCGGGCGCGTGCCGCTCCCGCCCCGCCGCGCACGTGACGCGGCGTCGCGCACCGGTCGGGGCGGTGCGGGGTTGCCCAGGCCCTGGCAGGCCGGGGGCCGCCTCAGCCCGGCAGCGGCTTCCCCGCGCTCGGCCCCGCAGCGGAGGCTGTTGGCGGTGTCGGGCCGCCTCCCCGCCGCGCTGTCAGCCCGCAGAAGGGGAGCGGAGCGGGAGTGGGGGGGGGGGGGGGCGGGGGGCCGAGGCGCGGCGCTCTGGCCTAGCGCGGCCCTGTGGCTGCTGCCGCCGCCGCCGGGCTGGCCCCGCGCCCGTCCCAGGGCGGGCGGCTGCCGCCTGTGTTTCACCCGAGGACCCGTCGGCCCGGGCAGGCTGCCGGCTGCTGGCCCGCACGAGCGGCGACCGCCGGCCCTTGGCTACCTGCGTGTGCGGGTGCTGTCCGCCCGCCTTGCCAGCGCCGAGCTCGGAGCTGGGGGGGGCGGCGGCGGTGGCCACAGTGTACATCAGAACTGGCAGCGAGGGAGGGCCTCTGTTGGGATTCACGGGGTTAAAAATCCAACAACTGCCAAAAGTTCTCTAAAAACGTGAAGGGGATTTAGCATCTGTGTCCTTTGAGCCAGAAATTGTGGAAACGGGATGAAGGCAGCCCAGTCTCATCTCTTAGAGGTCAGTTCGAGTCTGGTGAAACAGATAAGATAATGGGAAGACCCTGGTCTACAAGCAGTTTGTTGTTTTAAGTGCTGTGTTCATGCACTTCAGTTTATTTAGTTTGTCACCAGAAAGCTGGTGCTCATTTACGTTATTAGTCTTTGTCAGGTAAATAAACTATAAAACGTTCTCTCATTTTTTTTATTTGGCTTTGATAAGTTTGTGATGTGCTTCCTAGTTTTAATACTTTTTAGAAATCTAGCTAATCTTCCCGTGTCTGGCAAATTGAATCCAGTCCTGAAATAATTTAGTACTTTGTAGTGAGCTGTCCTCTTAAGTGGTTCTAGAAAATAAAATAAAAGCAATGTCTTAGTAGCTGATAATCATATCTTATAGGTTTTTTCCAGTCCTATGCAGTGGAAGTAGAGCTAAAGGATGCCTCTAATGCTACATGCCTGTATGCAAAATGGATGATGAGCTTCTGGATAACATATGAAACAAACAGTAGTGATTATGTAAGTATTTGGAGGGAACTCTTTTTGAGAACTGCATTTTGTCATGGGTAAAAGTTTAAGTACCCTCTTTTACCAAGAGCGTTTGGGCTTTTTACTAAGTCAGTTGTTAAGAGTATTCCTAAATATTCATTTTGAAACAAAGCAAAAGTTCTAAATTAATAGTACAAATAACTGAAAGTGCCCTATTGCATTTACTTAAGTGGCATACTGGTCAAACTTGGTGGCTTTTGTGTATCAGTGTGGTAATGTCGAGATAAATCACGGTCGATATTTATAGCCAAGTTAGATTTGTACTTTTGTACTTGAATCTGATATGACTCCTTTTTAAGGCAGATGTCAGGGAGCCTTTTTCATAATTTTGTAGAATAACCTAAAACAATCTCGCTAATCTGGTGCAAGGTCCCGTCTAACTCCACCAGGTTTTTAATGTTGTCATGGGGGATAATGGCTATCTGTGGAAAACATTTTAAATTGCCCTTTTCTTCTAGAAAAATGCAACTTTGAATTTGTCATCCAATGTGACACACAATGGAAGCGTCTGTGGCAATGACACACAAGCTGCGCTTCTGGCAGTACAATTTGGAGAAGGTCACTCTTGGAGCGTTAACTTTACAAAAACCAATGAAACTTACCAGGGAGACTTTATCACATTTACTTACAACACCAATGATGCTGCTGTATTTCCTGATGCTAAAATAAAAGGTAATGTTCAGTGCGCAGTCCTACTTGCAAAACTATCTTGGCCACAAGCGTCAGATCTCGTGTATCTTGATCAGTGAGGTGCTGCTAGTAGCAATGGGCGTATGGAAGATTCATTTCAGTGTGCGTTACTTGACCTTCCACCTAGCAAATCACTACAGTCTTAGGCTTTCCATGTACTAATACCTACTAATAATAGGATCTTTTTTTTTTTTCCTTAAAGAAAAACTTCAGTAAAACGGTTCACCTTTCTAGTGACTTGTCTAGTTCTGGAAGCTTGGTTACTTCTTTGCATTGCTTAGCACTTGAAGTAAAATAGCACTTGTAAAAAGTGTAAGTAAAACATTCAAGAGAGGTTAGGACTGTTAGTTATCTCTTACTCTTACAGAACTTTGTAAAACTTAACACTACCTGTAAGTGTTCTTGTAGTTCGTAAGGCAGTAAAATATTTGTGCTTATTTGTAGGACCAGTTACTGTTGTTGTAAAGGATACTATGCATCCAGTTGAACTGAATAACGTCTTCGTGTGTCATAGTACTGACTTCTTTGAAGCAGAAAATGTAACACAGATTTTCTGGAATGTTACTGTGCAGGCTTTTGTTCAGAATGGCACAATCAGTAAAAAAGGTAAGCATTTCAATTTATGAACAAGCTTTTTTTTTGTGTTGCACCTTAGTGCAAGGAGCAAAGTCCTGCAATAAAAAGAATCCATGAGTTCTTAAGATGTGCTGTTTTGAATAATACTGATGCAAATATCCTTTAGTATGTCTTTCCTTGTTCCTGGAAGAATAGATTAATAGAACAGATTTAGTAGTATGTAGAATGTAGATTGTTCCCTTGCCAAGGTGGTATCTAATAAAGTGTGATTCCAGTATTGGGGTGTTAAAAGTAAGCGCCTCAGAAGTACTGTTAGTGACTAGATCATTTGAACTTCAAGGTTTTTAATGGACTGCCTTCCATTTTCAGTGGTACCCTCTGCTTTTTCATTTAAATAGTCCAGAGCCTCTTGTCTCGTCTCATAGCTCAGCTACTCAAGAGATGAGCACATCATCGTGCTACATATGGCTTAATAGGGTTTCTTAATTTGTCTACAGCAAATACATATTACACTTCTTTAATGACTTGGCTCTCTTTGTCCATGTGGTTTCACTTCTGTGTGTCGGAGATAAGTAGTATTGCATACGCTACATGGATTTTAAACTGCGGGTATTACTGAATTTGTAAGCGTAAATGGTAGCTGTAATTTTTTTTTAATACTGTGCCATAGTGCTGAGTTTCAGACTTCTGATTTGGTGATGAGCAGACTCCCACTGAGCCTAGATTTCAACAGAGAAATTGGTATCTGTATTGAACTGACCTCTGAGTCATAAGACTTCAATAAAATTTCGGCACTGAAATGGTGGTTAAAATTTCTTTTCAGAGTCTAGATGTCGTGCTGATACACCTACTTCTGCACCTACTGTTCCACCGACTACTGCCAATGTGACTACTGCATTTACCACCACTCTGTCACCTGCTCCAACCACTGCTCCCAAACCTGTGGAGAATCCAGACACAGGAAACTATTCTCTTAAAAGTGGAAATAAAACTTGTCTTCTGGCTACTGTGGGGCTGCAGCTGAATGTCTCCCGAGACAAGGTGCTTCTCTTCTATTTTTGAAGAGTAGAATGGTTGCTGTACTTTTTGGGTGTAAAATGTGAGTGCAGGGTATTTGCTTTGTGAACTGCTGCCTGTCCAGAACTGCTTCTGAGTATTGTACATAGCACCTCTCTGACATCAGAATAGTTTTGTGGCGTAGTAGCTAGTTTCAAAACCTGATGTGGATCCAGTGTAAGTCGTTGCTGGGAGTACCTGTAACATCCTTAAGAGCCTGGAACTTCCAGGTTTTAAGGCTGTTGATCCCTGCAGATACTGTCTTTCCCCACAGATACTGTCTTTGCCCTGAGCTGTTGTATTAGATCAGCAGAGTAAGGCTTCACTGGGCAATTTGTTTGCTTCAGTATTACCAGTGTGTAAAGTTGACTCAGGTAGCCTTGGTTCGATAGTAGCCAGGCTCAGTCTTCCTGCTGTCATCGATAAGCTCTGCTAAGCCTAAAACTGCTACTGACTGAAACAATGGATTCCTGATGGCAGCTGAATGGCTTTGACCTGAGGTGTCTGTGTTTCAGCCTCTTCTGATCAACATCAATCCAAAGACAACTGTCGCAGATGGTACATGTGGTAACGCAACAGCCACTCTGAAATTGAATGATGGAAATAGCACATTGATTGGTTTCGGGTTTGTTGTTGTAAGTAACTTCTTTTATTTTAAACTAAATTTCCACTTTAACAACACTGCCTGATGATCGCTCATCGTAAAATCCTTCTGTCGCTTGGTGATGGTATGCTGTTCCCATATGGGAAGTGGAACTCTCTAGCTAACTGCCTCAAGACAAATAGAGAATTGGGTCAAATTTGTAGAAAATTTAAGACTGTGGTAAATGTGTTAGCCTTTGTAAAGCATGTGTTCTTAAAGTTAAAAATGCAGAATTGCACACTGACAGTTGGTTCTTGCTTCTTAAACAGAAAAATGCAAGTGCAGGTGCACAAAAATTTTACCTGAAAGAGGTGAATGTTACACTGCTCAACCGTCTGAATGGTTCCGGTAAGAAATAGTATCTGCCTTAGTACAAGTGCAAGCTTTTAATGATCAATGTTTGTATTTATCGAATACGTCAGACTTTTTTTCCCAATGCTTTTCATGCTTACTGTTATTTCCTACTTTAGGTTGGTAGGAACAAAAGTAATAAGCAGAAATGGTTGTAAGAATTACATTAAACTGCAGTGTGGGATCATTCTCTTTTCCTGAAACTTCTGCTGATGGGATTTCTTACTTTGTGATAAACATATATAAATTAAGAGGGCTTCTTTGTAACTGTTTTTAGTAACATAATTTTTTGAGGTGTGAAATACAGTTGTGCAAACTCTGAAGCTTTTTGTTTTTTCTAAACCAGCTGCTGTCTTTTTTTTGTTTGAAGATGCTGCTTGTATTTTCCAGCCACTTCTACTTAGCTCTCACTGGGAAAAGAGACCAGTTCTTCAAAAACTAAAGCATACATTTTTCCAAATCAGAAGTATGAAGTTTTTTAAAGTTGCTTGTCACAGCTACTGCAGTTAAAAGGGCACTAAAGCTAAAATGCTTGCAGTTCTGCAATGTTGGGATAGGTGGAGGTACAAGGAAAGCCTGGTGTTGTTTCTGTATGGAGGACGGGTTACTGTTAAGTGCTGTAATAATTTCAGTGCCTGACTTCTTTTGGTTAAGCAGATCAATCACACTTCAGACTTCCTTGTTTTTCAGAGTAGTCAATGTTGAGAAGTTGGCCCCTCTAGATTCAGCTCCTTAGTCTTATGATTTTATTAGCAACTCTCTTGTATTTAAAGTAGGTGTGCAAATTTCCTTTTTTTTTTTTTTTTTTTTGTCTTCCCCATTGTGTAGTCATTTCAAATGCAGATAACAACAATTTCAGCACATGGGATGCTTTCCTTGGTAGTTCTTATATGTGCCGAAAAGAGCAAACTCTTGAGATTAATGAAGATCTTCAAATACATACTTTTAATCTATGGATTCAGCCATTCCTCGTGAAGGAAGATAAGTTCTCTACAGGTAAGAGTTCTTTTTTTCTTTTATTTTTTGTTAGTTCTTGCAATGCTTGCAAGAGTCTTAGCTGCTAAAAAGCACCAGTGTTGGGGACAAGCACTTTATTTTTGAAGCTCTTGTTCCATTCTTCTTTTTTGTTCTGAGACTAACATTTAAGTTTTAAAAAAAAAAAAAAAAAAAAAAAAAAGCTTTGTTCTCACTTAAAAAATGTCTGCTAGGTATCTTGATTCTCCTTCATAAAAATTGAAGGAGCTAGAGATACTGAAGAGAGATTTAAGCATTGCTCTGCAAAATAGGTTAGAAGTTATCTGACATCATCTTGACATATAGGTTTTTGTAGCTCACATATATAAAAAGATGGTCCAAAACTTTAGCAGAAGTGGACTTTGGTAATACTGCTAGGTGTTTTGTTTCTTTTTACCTGTCAGTCTAAGGAATAGGAGTCTTGGGGGGGAAAAAATGAACTGACAGAGCTTCTTTCAGAAGCAGTCTTGAATATCCAGAACTGAAAAAAGATTCTGTGCTGTTTGTTTGCTGCATTATTTTGATCTTGTCTGAAGAAAACTGGAATGGCCTAAATGACCTCTTTCTTAATCTTTAGTGTAACCTGGTCTTTGTTCTTAATAATAATATTTGCAGCACAGTCTTATTGGTCTAGACTCGTCTATAGACAAATAGATTGGGGGCAGATTTTTGAACTTTTTTTAGGCAGAGGTAAGTTAACTCCACAGATGTATGCAGGGTAAACAGTATTTATCGTAATATGTTCTAAAGAGTTAGGGTCCCATTTCACTCTGTAGTTGAAGTTGCAGCTAGATTCCCCCTTCTCCTAATTAATTCTTTCATCTCTCCGTAACCTGTCTCCATTCTGGATAGGTTCTTGATACCACATCTAGGTCACATTATTATGACCTTGCCTTAAGCATGAAATAGATGAGCCTGGTTCTTTATTGAAAGTAGAAGAATGGTTATTCCCTTGTCTCATACAGATCTTGTACACGTGAAAACTCGTACACCAGGGGCATTTTCGTTAGCGTACGACAGTTTATCAGACGTCCCAGGTGATAATAATGCTTCGTGTATGCTAGATGTACTCATGAAACCTCTGCAGTTCTTTCTCTCTTAGTTTAAAGATGTAAAATACTTGATTTTTTTGAACACCTTTATATTAAGGAAAGCAGATTTTTATACCACACTTGGCAAGTATTCTGTCTTTATTTATTCCTTGTTGCAACCTTTTTCTCATCTACAGCCCAGGAGTGTTCGCTGGATGATGACAGCATTCTAATCCCAATTGTAGTTGGTGCTGCACTTGCTGCCTTGATTGCCATTATAGTCATTGCTTACATAATTGGCAGAAGAAAAAGTTATGCTGGATATCAAACTTTGTGAATCTAGATGTGATTCCTGTTCTGATTTCACTCTAAACAAAGGAAGTGCAAGTTCTGAAGTCCAAAAAAAGACCCAAAACTTAGGAGTAATTACTAGCCACAGCTAATTGGAGTTGAGAAACAGAGAGAATGCTTATCTCAGATGAAGCAGAACTATGTTTTTAGTTTTCCTGCTCTAAGAAGACAACGTGTGTTTCATAGCTCTTTTGAAGATATCAAGTATTGGATAAATTGCTAGGCTAAGGATTTTATCTTGCAAAAACCCTGAAGTGTTCAGGATTTATTTCTGCTTTTTACAAATTGTAGCCTGAAACAAGAACACGTTCTAAACTGTTGTGCATTGGGCAGCTCCCAGAATCACACAGAATTTGTACTTGCTTCTCTCCTCTGCGCTCCTTAGTTGTTGTCGTAATTGTGGGTTAAGCTGGCAGCATTAGTCGCTGTTGACTCGTATAGTGTTTAACAAGGATTGTACGATGCCCAGTAACAACTCTGTTTTTCATAGAATTGAACTTCAGGCTGGTGATTAAGTGATCTTCTGAAGTGGCAGCAGTACCTTACTTAGCTTTGACTGAATCTGAGTAGTTTACTCCTGCCTTGGTGTAGTTTCAGGAATCATTCCTTGTACAAACGAAATAGGTAACCTGTACTTGCCAAATGGTGGATATATAGGAAGACTTCAGTGCCATTTCCACATGCTTTCAGAAAAAAAAAAAAAAAAAATACTGTTAGGCACTGAATTCTTCATCACTTATACCTTGGTAATCATCTAAAATACTCAACTGAGGCAGAGTTCTGCTAAATTGAACTGATGCCAGCAAAAAAGCTTGTATTAAAGGGAATAACCTTTCTAAATATTCCAGAACTTTAAAGTGCACTTAACTTTATATCATACTCTGCACAGAACTGGTCTGTGTTGTTGCTTTGAATGACCATTATTTAAAGAAGCTTTCATTTAATGAGCCAGTATCTGTTGTTGCAGCTTGAGCTGCCTAAATCTTCATCTTGAGTGGTTCTCTGCCGATCAAAATTCACATTATAACTGCCCGCCATTGGCATTCTGAATGTTTAACGTATTTTGTGTTTGTTTGCTGTGTAGCATTTATTAATGTTAAGAATGCGAAAGCCAAACGAGTCTGAGATGGACCCACACCACCTGTTTTTCCTTGCTGTATGGGAAGGATAACTAGCTTAAAAAATGCAGTGCAACTGGACTGTTCTTAAACTGCAGCTCTGTAGAGACTAACCCTTGCTGCACAACTTTCCTCTAGCCTCCTTCTGCTGCAATACGTAGTTTTTACTGCATGGGGGGAAAAGTCTTTTAGACTTTTAGATAAGTGTGGCTTTTTTGCATATGTCATAACATGAGCTACCTAAACTGGTTATTTAATGAACATAACATTGTTTCCCCCTTTAGAATGGGTTTAGCCTGCATCGAAGCTGGTTTAGTGTTTTATTAGTGTTTTCTAGGGTGGTAGAGATGTCTGTGGCATGTTTGTATACAAATCATAAAGTCCACTTCTTTCAGTAATTCTTTTTTTTTGTTTTTTGAAAACAGTTTACTCTTGACACTAGCCAAGGAAGCAAGTATGGGTGGATAATGCTTACTATAGCTTGTAGTCTACAGCTTGAATTTTGCATCAGTTACTGAAATTCACTTTAATGAAAGTGGGGAGCTACTATAAGTTTAATCCTGAAAAAGACTTCAACTCTTTCTATTTTAATTTAAAAAAACCAAAAAGTGGATCTAATGACTTTCATATTAATATCACCTCAAATGCAGAAGTTCATGTAGATTTTTAGCATTTTTGTGACTGATGTTCAGCGGCGCCAGTTACACATGCATTTCTGTTAAGGAGTAGTTACTACAGTGTGTTAATCTGACCATGCAAACTTTTGAACTGTGCATGGTTTCCAAGTGACAGTACAGAAAACTAGTGCAAACTGCTTCCAAAATTCAACAATACTAGAAGTATCTTTGCAAAAACCTGCAAGTTAATCTTCTTCATTTGCAAATATATTGGCTCGGAGATTAAAGTACTCCTAGACTGATGTGCAGATAACTGGTTCAAAAAAGTCTACGTTTCACCTGACTGCCTGTTCTTATAAAACCACTGGTTTTCCTGTCTGTATTGCTCCGTAGGGAACTGTTAACCTGTTCAACATGTGCTCTAAATAATAAAGATTGTTCTGTTTCTTAAGGAAACCTGTTCACATTTTTTAACAAATTTGAAAACAGACGTCTTGTACTGTCTTTTTTAAAGGAAATAAAATAAATGAGTAAGGTCAACTTCAATCAGTCTATACCTGAGATTCTGTTATATAGCTGGTGAAGGTGTTCCTCAGAGTCCTCTAAAGTGTGCTTGGGTACATCTACTAGCAGAAGACATCTTGGGAACTAATTAAGGCACTGTATTTCTGGTTCGTCATTAGAAATTTGCTTGTACATTTTTTGTCAGTTGTAGCACCACCCAGATGATTTGTTTTTACGATTTATTTTGCTAGCCATCTTAAATTGGTGTGCAGCTGTGAACAGTTCCGTTTCTTCCTGCAGTCATCCTGGAAAATGAAATTGGTCTCTGCATTCAGCAAAAGTGGGAAAGGATTAGGGGTTTTCTGGGAATTGGTTAGTAGGTTCATCTTCTAAGGCAGATGCTGTGTTGATCCTACCCGTGCTGCCAGTTTTTCTGGTAGCAGTACTACTAAATACTTTTTTCTGCATCAACAGAGACACTAATCTTACTTTACCATACCTCTTTCTGGCCTCTCTTGTGAACTCTGTGGTCTTACAAGAGGAAAAACTGCAGCCTAATCTTGTACTCCTCCTTCTTGATGCTAGCCTGCACTGCTTGTAGAATCATTGTCTTACAGCTACCGTCTTGTTTGCTACAAAGTCAAAATAACATTACCACCTTTCTGAAGTGTCAGCTGAAGCTTTTTTAACATGAAGAAAAACACAAATATTTTAATAGGCTCTTGTTAAAGAGCTTAACAGTGGGATTCCTAAGGATGTAAATAAAAGTGAATTTAGGCTACAAGCAGGCATCAGATTTCCATCAAATTATCAGTAGAAGTCAGTCTGAAAGAGTCTGTGACAAAACCTGGAACGAGCAGGAGTTACTACTGTTCTGGAATAAGGGTAAAGACTTTTGGTCAAAGTATCACCTTTTTTACTGTAATTCTGTCGTCAGTACTGTCTCTCCTGGAGGCTTGCAGTGAGTATCTAGATACTGGAAGACTGGACTGTGTGGTGTACAAGAATGATACAGCTACGCTGATACGCAGATACACGCTTTTCAAGAAAGTGTAATGGAATTAGGAGTCTGTTAGTTACGATGTTTGGGAAGGGGAACTATTGCTGTTGTGTTTGGGGAGAGGGAGAAGGTCAGGGCTGTGTGGGTGGTGACTGATGTCCTGTTGGGGAAAGGCATAACTGTTTTAAATAATTATAGGTAGATTATAGTGTAAAATACTTCTGTATAAGTGCTTTGCCTTTTTTTTTTTTTTTTTTTGTTGGATTTGCCCTTTTTCTATTTAGCTGAAGGCTGCAGCCCGCACTTTTAATACTACACTTCTAATTTCAGAATATTAAAGACATGCAGTGGCATTTTGTGAATAAAAATAGGGGTTTTTTTCTGGTCTATGGAAACAGCGTTTGACTTGTGTGCGCTTGTGGATGTTGAATATTAATGTGTGTAATCTGTCATAGGTTGTCGTTTGTTTTGATTACTATTGACTGTGCCTTATATACAGTTTACTAAATATTAAAATTGTGCTGTAAGATACCAAGTATTCTGATTATTTAGCTTAAAGATGCC
This sequence comes from Chlamydotis macqueenii, assembly GCF_036417535.1. Classification (NCBI taxonomy): domain Eukaryota; kingdom Metazoa; phylum Chordata; class Aves; order Otidiformes; family Otididae; genus Chlamydotis; species Chlamydotis macqueenii. Next base: position 6,844,998 of record NC_141566.1, read on the forward strand.
ATGGTAGTAGTCCTCAAAAGAAGCTTTTCCAGCCAATGAACTCTGCCTTTTCTTTTTTTTTCTTTTTTTTTTTTTTTTTTTCCTTCTGTAATTTTGAAATTTACCACAGGATTCTCTATTGTATAGCATAGACCAATAAAACCGCAACATTTTGGGCTATTGATTGCATCTGGGAATTAAAAGGGGAGAAAGCTTTTATACTGGGGCTAAAGATGTTGGGGCCAGAATTTCTGATTGTTTTGAATGGAGACACACTCAACCAAATACGTCAAGAGAGTTATTCCTCCTGGCCTGAATGCGGAGTCTGCTTGTCGTAGTGTACAGTTTCCAGGTTCTGCATTTGAAGACACTTCTCTGAAGCTTCCAACCGTTGTAGGTAACAATGCAGGGATAGATGTGTGCCAACAGCAGTGACAAACTGGAGAGGTTGTTCCTGGTGTAAACCCTTTTTATCCTGGGAGTTCCTTGTACCAGTGCCATAGTGTGATGTGTATTGCAGCAATCTCCTTCGTTTAAAGAAGGGAGAAAAGGAATTTCTGTCGCATGTGTTGTTTTCTTTCCTCTTAGCCAAAGGCTTTGTATAGCCTTCCGTGAAGGGGTAGTGGCAAGGGTATCCTGGACTGCAGTGAGCTAAACCAAGGCAGTAGATTTCCCCTAATGAAGGCTGTCTCAGTTAAAGGCTCAAATGGTTTGAATATTCGCTTAAAACAATAGCTAACTTTTGATAAAGCATTGACTGTGTGCATGACCCTTACTCTGCTCTAATATAAACGCAAGCAAAACAGTTTTATAAGGAGCTCTGCTTTATTAAAAGCATGTAAGTCAAGCGCCCTTACAGCGCTGAAGCAGCGCACAGACACTGCATCGGATCTTACTGAACATCTCATCTCGGCACCACGCGGGTGGAGCTCTGCTCTCTTCACAAACGGGCAGAATGCCAAGCCCTGCCTCCCTGTCTGAGGTGCATCGCTGAGTTTGGAATCGGTTCCCAGTGTTGTTTGCTAATCCTTGCCTGAGTGTTTGTATCAGGAGTTCATTGCATACTTTACAACCTGTGTGTTAAAAACCACTGTGGCATTACAGCTGCCTCTTTTTTTTTCTCCTATATTGATTTTGCTAACGTCCTCATAGTGCTTAGCTGCTGATAAACCTTTTATTGTATTTGAATTGAAAATAAATAAAGTTACTCACCCAAAGAGAGAGTGTTTCAGCGTGTTCCATTCAGTCCTTCCAGCGTATGTATCTTGGCTGCCTCTTGCAGTTTTCAGTAGGTTCCTACTTTGTTACTTGGTTTGCTGTTATTTCTCTTCATGTCTAGAACCTGGAGAAGTGCTGGTGACTTGAGGGTCTGGGAAGTCACTGGGACGAGGCAGTAATACCCCAGTCTGTCTTTTTGTTGCTCTGTTGCTGTTAACTCTGAGGTGTGATCAGCTAGTGCATGCTCAGACTGCTGTTTTGTTCTCATTTCTGATCTGAGTGGACTGCTCGCTAGAGGAACTGGAAATTAAACTTACAAATCGGAAGAATTATCTTACTGATTTTACTTTAGAGGTATTATTATATCTAATACAGTGTAAGTTCTCAGAAACACCTGTTTGCTCCTTGCGTTCTTTGGTTTCTAGTGCTTGATTTCCTTTACTAATTTATTCTCCCTTGCTTTTTTTGTTTTTCTTCTTTCTGCAGCCGAAGAATGCTTTGCTGATTCTGACCTGAACTTTCTTATTCCCATCGCAGTGGGCATGGCACTTGGCTTCCTTATCATTCTTGTCTTTATATCTTATATCATTGGAAGAAGAAAAAGTCGTACTGGCTATCAGTCTGTATGACCTCTTCATTCTGTCTCTGTTGCCGCCTTCCCTGTTCTTCTCCTTCTCCCAGACTCCCTGATCTGCCCCTTTGAAAAGAAGAAAAATGAATTAATTCAAAATTTCTTTATTTAAAAAAATGAACACTTCACACCAGAATAATGTGCCATGAGTCTGAAGATGAGTTGCAGAATTACTTGAAGGTACTGTATGATTTTGGAGAAAGACCATAGAATTGAGTAGGGTTGGTATGTGTCCACGTGAGAAATGTGAATATTTTGAGTGAAGAAGACATCTATGAAACTTTATTTCCATTGTTTAATCTTTTATACAAGAAAATTTCAAGTTGCGTACAGCTTATCTTGGGTGATGCTAAAGCTAAAACCATGATTAAAGGTGTGACTGCTGTGTCAAAAGGGACTGCACATGCTGTGGGGAAAAAGAATACCAAGCTCTTAACGGACTTCTGTTGGGAACTTGGAATACGGCCGTTGTCTTTTTTCATTAGCAGCTTGTTCTTGTGAATCAGTCTGAATTTCCTATTCCCTCTGAATGTAAAGGTAGCACCTGATCTCACTAATAAACTAACATAAGATGAGAAGAATGTCTGATTCTTCTAGGAAATTAATTTGTTTAACATTAGCAGGGAGACGTTGACTGCTAATGTATGTTAAATAGCTTTGCACTAGCGTGGTGTCTTTAATGTCGTTACTCACTGAGATAAGGCTCAGTCCTGGAGAACTTTCGCTACCCAGAAAAGCCACAGTCTGCTGAAGGAAATGTGGCCTGTGCTATTTTGTTTGACTCTGTTTTCCCTTTTGTTCTGAGCTCAATTGTGAAACGAGGGTGGGAAGCTGGAATTTCACTGGCTGCAGTTTGTCGCAGCTTTGACTGTGTGCACATAAAAGAAGCTACACGGCATTTCAGCACTAGTCTACGTGAGGCTCAAGGGTATTTTGAGGGCTCTCAAAGGCTGGCTAAGAACACAGATTGTTCAGAGGTTCCTGCAGTTCCTTTGGACAGCTTTCGTTGGTTAATGGGATCACTGAAAAACTAATCTAGGAGTGCAAAAGAAGATACAAAACCAGTCTGTTTTGGTAGGATTAATCTACTTTTAACCTCCTAATTGTTGCTCTCTCAAACAAAAATGTTGAATAGTGTATGAGCACGAAACTTCTAGTACAAGGAATGCTGATCATAAAGCAGAAACTTATATATATATAAATAGGCAGTGAAGTGACTTCCAAAGGAATAAGAGCATCAGACTTGTTGAAAGATGCTTTTTTTTTTTTTGTTATTAATGCCATACCTTTTGCGATTCTATATTCCATATCTAAACTGTACCAAAATAGAAGCTAGTCCTTTGTGATTGTGTTCCGCTCCGTTCCCATCAGGCTCACGTTGACAGGATGAAAGAAGCCTCTTGCCCTTTTGATCTCTTTGGTCCATCCTGGTAAAAGCCTTTTGCAGCCAGGGAACTTCCATTTCTGAGCCCAGGAGCTGCCAGGTCTGCAGAGAGCTACTGATGGCACACAGAGCTGCTGTTCCCTGCAGCAAGCGTTTACTGAAGCTACTTCAGTGTTTAATCTCTTTGTGCATTGAGCCTGTACCTGTGCCGCGGGGAAAGCACCGTCAGTGATTCCCGTGCGCAAAGGACATGGTCAACGCGGATGCTTAAGTAACTCACAACAGCTATAGATTCAGGGAAGGGAGATTTCTAAAGAGTTAGTTCTGATGTTTGAGAAATACCTGTATGCTCAGTTATTCTTGTTCTCACTGTGACAAAAGATAAGCTTTACCTGGATCTGACAAAACTGCTTTTTGTACAACACATGAGCTCTTGAACCAAGTTGTCTGTTTTTGAGGGGGAGTGCAATTTAATTCTGTGGAGTTGGGCTGTGTGCTTTGGGTTTGGTTGTCTTGGTCTTTTCTGTTGTACCTTTGCTCTCACAATATTTGATTTCCCTACGAGAGTGGTAAATGGTGAATGATCTTGAGACTGGCAATTTCTGAGTAACACCTGCTCGTCAGAGTGTGTTGCTTCTCTGCTGCCAGCAGATGGGTTCCATCGATGGTTTCATGCTCAGATTGCGGATCCAAGCGGTTTGCATCACTTTTGCTAGGTTATTTTAGTAAAATGTGGCAATTTCCTACAGGCATATGTATTATATGTACGTGTAAAGTATGATTTTGGGCTTCAATAGAAGTATAAAATGGAGCCAGCACTTTAAAGTTGCTGTAAGATGAAGAATGGTGTACACAGTTCTCCAAATCTTGAAATGATTGTACAAGTATGCTGAAAGCAGAATATGTGTATGGAAAATAAAGTTAAGTATGGTGTTTATAAAGCTTTGCTTTAGTGTAAGTAGACACACATGCCATTTCTGAGACCTTTTCTAACAGGATTGTCAACATGCCTGGATCTGGATGTTGGTGGGGAAACAGAAACTTTTGCTTCTAAGCTGTCCACGTATTTACATCCCAATTAGTTAATCTTTCTTTGTTGATTGGGTCAAAACATGGGTCCAGTATCTGCTAAAGGACCAGCTGCTTCAGGAATCCTTCCCGTAGGCAGGTAGGGAATAGATATAAATAAGGTTTTGTGCTGTTGCTAGCTGGAGAGCTGTTAATTGCATGGCCTGAGGCATGGATTGTTTGGTTTCCTTTGAGAATCATACAGAAATACAAATATTTTCAAAGAGCTAAAGCAATTGGCAGGTGGGGAAATGTTTGTGGGTTTAACTTATTTCTGATGTCAAAGGAAGAGCTGCTACCATGGCAGCATCTTCCTTGGCAGAAGCCTGTTCCTGTTGGCCAGAACGTGGCCTTTCAGAATGTTTGTGTTGCCCTAGCTCTATCAGTGTCATATGAATAACCACATCTGAGCAAAATTAGGTCCTGAACTACCTCTGGTTCAGGTTCTTAACTCTAGAAATAGTTTTTGCCCCATGGTTATTGTGATACCTGGCATATAGCGAGTCTTACAGTACTGGGCTTCTGAACTCTGTGGCCCTAGAAAGTCGATGAAGTGCTCACATTCAAGGATTGCGTTACCTGCTGCTTTGAAATTCAGTCCCTAACTGGCCAGCACCAGGAGCTGGAGTCACAAACTGCATCTCTTCCACCAGTATTTTAAGAATGGTACCATAAAGCTAATTTTACTGTAGTCGCTTTATTTTTAACACACAAAAAAATTACTTCTTAGAGACTGATAGAGATCAGGAAACGATGGCAGACCAAGCACCTGGACTAGGATGTAGGACAAACATACCGGGGTGCTCTTGTTCACTCAGTAATTTTAGTAATTGTGCTTCCCAACTAGTACATTATCCTAAGGTGTCCTGTCCTGCTGTGTGCTGGTGCCTCGTAACGTGCGCAGTGCAGTTTGTCTGTGTCAGACAAGAGGGCTTGCGAGCCCGAGGGTCAGGCTGCCCACGCCGCGGAGGTTCCTCTCCGCTCTGACAAGGGCGAGCGTGCTTCGTAGATCTTTGAGGGTGGTAAATTGATGGCTTCACTAATACCAGTGTTGACCCCTTAACGATGAAAGGACTAAGCATTTTCCTGCGGTTTTCTGCAGCGTTATAGCTGTGACCTGTCTGGAACAGGGCTGAAATATTTGGGGAGGGGGGTCTGACGCATTTCACTGGCACTTCTGTGCCTGAACAGGAGAAGGAGGAGCTGTCAACCTGCGAACCGTGACGGGGAGAGAAGAGCTCCTTGTGCTTTTCCCTGCCTCATAGACCTGCTGAGCATTCCTAGGGCCGAGAGAAGTGCTGGAGTGAGGAGGAGGAGGGAGAAATGCATTAATCTGCCCACTTCAGAAAGGAACAGTTGGAAAGGTTCAAAGGCAAATGATTTTCTATGTGACCTTTGCTCCAACACCTTGGGTGTGCTGAACAAGCTGTGTAAAATGCTGCAGTCAAGATGCTCCTGGTGCTGAAAATCCTAGGAGGCATTTTGAGATCTGCTATTTCCACTTCTTAACTGTGTCGTTGCAGGCATAATCCGGATTTTTTGCTGTTTATTGTTTTAACAAGAATAGTGCTAATAAACTACCCTCTTGTTAGCTTTTGCCTGAGAAATGCACCTTGAACTGTGGTAAAGATTAAAATTTAAAGCCAGGAAAAATGTGTTCCAGAGGGGTCACTTGTGAAAGACCTTAAGAAAACAGTGTTCAGATACCAGGGGTTTTTTTAATCAAAACTGAAATGCTTTTGCAGGTTCTCTGCCCAGGAGATGACTTTTAATTTTTACTAATAATGATTTACATCAGATGATGAAAAATGTGGTTCCACGCTCCATTGCATCTCATTTGTTTCCTAACTATGAACAAAAATAAATTAACAAAAATCTCCATGTATCTGTTTTTCCTAGCAGAAAAAAATGCTGGCTTTACACTTTAAAAAGGAAAAAGCCTCTGACTGACTTAACGTAAGTGCCCAGTGTTTGCGGTGGCTACTTTCCAATGTTGAGCGTGAAGATGATTCGGCCCAGGAAGCGGTCGCTGTTAACGTCGTTGACGATCCCTTTCCCATTCAGACTGCACTGAATAGGGACCAAATACTCCTTCTTCACATCTGTAAAGTGCATAGCCACCAGTGGGGACGTATAGTTGACCTGAAAAGAAGGGAGATTGAAGTATAATTTTTGAGGGAGCGGAAAAGCAGGCAGTGCTTTCACGTTCAGTAAAAATAATTAGTAATTTGTTCACAGTTCCCAGGCACCTGAGTGTGTTTCTCTGATGTCCATCACGGTGCCTGGCGATGCTGAAGCTGAGCCTTTCTGTGCCCGTGCCTCAGAGGGACGGGATCACGTCCGAGTTTTGCACTGCACCGTGCCTCTTGGGCTGATGAGCCAGGACAAGTTAACACCGGATAATGGGACTCTCAAATACTTTCTGCTCTTCTAAAAACTGACCTATGCCTTGCGATAATAAATTTGTCGTGTTCCTCGGATCTGTGTGCTCAGAGGACACACAGACCTGGTGCCTGGGGCTGTCGCTCATCCTCAACCAGCAGCAATGTGGTGACAGCAGGGGTCTAGTGCCTGCCTCAGCTTCCATTTCGGCTTCTGTGGTGAAGGCGCGTTACCTCCTAACGCTGTACAGCCCAGCGCAGACCAAAGCAGTGCCAGGCAGCATGTTCAGAAATAGCCGCCGATGTTGGACTGCTCTGTTTTGAGCCAGCCAGCCTGAAGTGGTTTTGTCATAGCTTTGACTGAAGCCCCGTCCTTTTCCTCTTGTGTCACCTAACCCCAGAATTCCCTACTGCCCTGGGAAAATGTTGGTGTTGAGACCTTCTCTGTGAGTCAGCAAAGCCGGTCTGAGTCTCCAGATGATAAATTTAATCATTCCCATTGCTGGCAAGGGGGAACCAGAGTCCCCAAGGATTTCCTGCAGTTTGTCAGAGACAGAAATAGAGCGCTCTAATCCCAGTGTCCACGGCCTCCCTCCTGCCTGCCTGCAAAATAGCCAGAAAGCACATCTGTACCCTGCGCAGCAGCTCCTGCCCTCTCCTTCCCAAGGAGACGTAAGAAAGATGCCAGAGTCCTTACTTACGTGAGTGATCTTGCCATAGTAGGGATAATACATAAGATCAAACGTCCCGTTTCCAGGGTAGAAGTCCACTGATCTGAGATCGCTCTCGTTGCCTTTCTGTGATTGGAAAAAAAGGCACACATGTAGCACGTGGGACACAAAATATGGCTCCCTTCAGAGTAAGGCAAAGGAGCTTTCATAGAGACATCTCCCGGAGATCCACGTCAGGGCTCAGCTGTGCCCGCCTGCACGCAGCGTGTTTGCTGTGACAGCCAGCTGCTGCTGCGGCAAGGCAGAGCCAACGGTGCCGTGAAAGCACAGGAGAGGGTTACAGAATTCACTGCCCTGCGCTTGCCTGCTGCTTTATTGCTCTCTAAGGGTGTGATCCAGCTGCTGCCCGGGCAGTGGGAGCCCTTCCTTCACCCTATGGCTGTTGGCTTGCCGGGTGCTCCCCAGGGGTCCCATGGAGCGGGTGGGGATGGATGTGAGCAGCTCCTGCCTCTTTCCCACGGCGGTGAGGCTGGCAGGAGTCGGCAGCGCTCGGTGGGTGAGGGCCAGGGTGAGAAGCAGGAGGCTGGTGGCCTCTGTCATTCTCATGTATTGTGCCCAGACGCATCAGCAGCGCTGGGTCCTGTGAGTGTTTGGGGCTAAAATGAGGACAGGTACTGGTGGGGTCCGTCAGAGGGGAGACATTTGGCCTTCTAAGCACCACACTGCTGAGCACGAGTGAAAGCAGTACCTGCACTTTGCAGTCCACGCTGACGGGGATCCCAGCACCAGGGCGATAGCCTATAATCTGCAAAAACAAAACGCATCCACGCTTGTATGAAATGCAGTGTGAAGTGCGTGCTGCCTCCCTTCTCCAGGGCTTAAGCTCTTCTAAGTGCTGGTCCCATTACTGAGGACAGGAGAAGCAGGGTCTGCCACCTCTTGCAGTGCAGCTCGCCCGCGCCTGAGAGCGGGGCCAGAGCAGAGCATCCGGAGAGCCCAGACTCCCTGCAGCAACACAGCCACTTCCCCACACAGCTCACACACCCCCTGCATTTATTTTCCCAGCAGCATGCACTGAGCCACCGTGCTGTTTGAAGATTTCAAATAAACTCAGTTCTGTGAAAATTCCCATTATAAAGAGACTGGGGTCTGAGGTGTAGCCCTAAAGCTCAGTTCCTCCCTCCAAGCACTCAGGTCTCCACAAATCAAACCAAGTAAATTTTGTAGCGTTTCTTTTTTATGTTTTCTGGCTTGTACGAGCCAGCAGGTTTTGGGATTCCAGCTCCTTTTTTTTTCCCTGGGCCTGAGAAGTGGAGGAGTTTCAGTCCCCACACGGTCTGTACTCTGTCACACTGGGATGCACTGAAGGAAGGAATTAAGACGACCGGCTTTCCCTGTACCCGGTTCATCTTCAGCAGGATGCAGGGCTGGCCTTTAGAGTAGCCAAACGTTGGGTCCTCAATGCCAGAGCAGTTCTGCAGCAGCGAGCGCTTGAACTGGCAGGCCTTCTTCTCCTCACTTTCATTGCCCTCTTGGATGAAGTACTGTCCTGGGACGCACTCGATATTCTTCTCCTCTTGAACTTTGTCATCGTAAGCTGGTGGGGACCAAGAGACTTGTTAACATTTCTCCAGACCTGCACAGACCCACATTCTCAGAGTGCATCCACACGTCGAGGGAGTTAGAAAGTCCCACCTGGAAAGGCAAGGCTCCCTCCTGCAGAAGCTCCCAAGACCACTTTATAAGCCTCTCTTTCTAGATGGGGGTCTTGAGATGCCCAGGAGGAGACCCCTGCACCCCGCGCGTGTGTGCACAGATGCAAACAACTTGCCGACAGGACTCCTGGGGTGCCTGAGAGCTTTACCTGCTAGGAAGTGGTGCATGCTGTCCACGTAGGGCTGCCACGTGCTGGGCTGGGAGACGTTGAAGGCAATGGTGAACCCGTTCAAGTACGGTCTGATCATGACTCCTGGAGAAGGAGACAGACCCTGTTAGAGCAAACGTGAAACACGTGGCAGAAAACACCATACACCTCAAAATATCCTGGGAAACATGGGAGACCCAGAGGATCTCAGCAGCACTGTGGGCCTGGGGCTGCACACAGGGGCTGAGGGGTCCCCCATGTTCTCAGCCACACGACCAACTCCAGGCAAGGAAGAGGGCGAGGGAGCCTTGTGTTCCCCACCAATGCAAAAACACAGGGAAAATGCTGCTTCTGACATAGGGAAAGGATTTTTTTTAATATTATCTTGGCAGGACTCCCCCAAATAATAATGCATAAAAGCTACTCTTGCTTTGCATTTTATTTTGAAGATGGGAGGTATAAAGGGGCAGCAGCTGAAATGAATGGGCATCACCTACGAAATACTTAAACAACACATTTACCTTGAGAATAATGGTAATAATAATTACCACAATTAGAATAACAATTAGTATAATGATAATGAGTGCTTCACATGGGACTATTTAAGATACAGAGAACCTACAGCACCATCAGTGCCCCGAGGTAAGTGATAATGCCCCGTGTCACGAAGGGCTGGTAGGAGCATCCAGCTCCAGCTGAGCTGTACCCGAGGTCACTGCCACGCCATTTCGGTAGCGCCTTGCTGCACGAGTGCCCACAGGAGTGCCCAAGGCCGGGCTGGCCGGGATACGTACCCGGCGGAGACACGCGGTCCCGGTACCTGGGCGTGTAGGGGCTCAGCGTGAGCAGCATCACGTACATGCAGAAGGCAAACATTCCTGCCAGGCACGTGTAGAAAACGAAGTAGAACAGCAAGATCAAGCCTGCATAAGAGAGAGGGCATGTTGCTGTTAACGCAACCAGAGCACGTCCCACGGGCTGTGTCCCGCAGGGATGCACAGCCGTGCTCCACACGGCATCCTCTGCAGCTCTAAGTCCATCGCGGAGGTGGGGGCTTGCAGCGCCAGTACAAACACACAGACCCTGGCATTTTTGGGTGCAGGACTCTCAGCCAGACACACTCCCTGCCCAGCCCTGGGGCTGGGGCAGCTGCCGTTCAGCTCTGTACCCCTTTTGCTCCACGGCCCTTCGCAGAGCTGGGTCAGGACCAGGTCCGTGTGTCCACTTGCCTCAGCTCTCTCTGCCAGACAGACCCGACCTTGGGTGTCTTGCCCTTCCCACCCCGTCTTGGCATGGTAACGTGCGAGGGTCCCCAGTGGCTTCAGCACGTCCAAATTCCCGATGGCGGGCTGCGGGGCGATGCTCCTGCCCTGACTCCAGTCACCTGCACAGCAGGGACCCCAGTGCTGGGACCAAAGCGAGTGGCATCACTCAGGGCTGTGGCATCACTCAGGGCTGTGGCATCACTGGCCGTTTCATAGCCCTGACATCGAGGGAACGGCTTTGTTTTTCCACTGGACCAGGCTGACGGCTGAGGATGTCTCAAGAGGCTGTGGCCTATGAATAAAACCCAGCGGCTCAGAAAGCAAAGCGAAGCCCTAACCCAAACATTTCCCAGCAGAAATGTGCCGGCAGCTCGGAAGGAGCCCTGGGAACACAGATGTGCACTCCTGCCGTGCTTCTGCCGGGACCGCGATGCTGGGAAACGCTGCGGGGCCGTATCCTGCTGTGGGCCGAGCCGGGGTGGATGGGACCATCACTGCTGCTGGTGGCACAGTAGGGACAATGTCCAGCCCTGCCACAATGATGCTGGGAGGGTGCCTCTGCACCAGCCTGGCCGGGCCGGAGCTGCAGCTGGGGCACCAAGTTGATGCTTGTTGGGACACGGTGCTGCTACCGTTCCCGTTCTTATGTTTCCTGCAATGCAGCAGGAAGCATTGTCACCGGCAGAGCTGGGGGTGCAGCCTTTCCCAGGGGCTGGGGCCTCCAGTGCTGACCCCCCAGCTGGCTGGCTCCCTGCATTTTGGCAGAGCGAATCCCCTGAGCCGCCCATCCCTGGGGAACATCTTCAGGGCCAGCACATGGGAGCAGCCCCAGGGTGAGCAAACTCCATCCTCACCCATGAGATGAGAGCGGGAAAGCTCAGCTCAGCTTTGTGGTCCAGAGGAGGCCACGAAGATGATAAAAGGGCTGGAGCACCTCTCCTATGAGGACAGGCTGAGAGAGTTGGGGCTGTTCAGCCTGGAGAAAAGAAGGCTCTGGGCAGACCTGATAGCGGTCTTCCAGTACCTCAAGGGGGCCTACAAGAAAGATGGGGAGAGACTGTTTAGTAGGGCCTGTTGTGATAGGACAAGGGGTAATGGTTTTAAAAGAGAGGGAGGTAGATTTAGATTGGATATTAGGAAACAATTTTTTACACTGAGGGTTGTAGAACACTGCCCCAGGTTGCCCAGAGAGGTGGTGGAGGCCCCATCCCTGGAAACGTTCAAGGCCAGGTTGGACAGGGCTGTGAGCAACCTGATCTGGTTGGAGATGTCCCTGCTCCTTGCAGGGGGGTTGGACTAGATGACCTTTGAAGGTCCCTTCCAACCCACACCATTCTATGATTCTATGATTTGCCTCCAAACACCCTAATTTTAAAATAAAAATTTGATTTTCACAGTAGTTTCAATGCCTCTCTCTGTACGGACATGTGAGTGCACACGCGTACACGTGTGTCCGTAGGGCAGCGGGGCCGTATAGCACAGCGTGATGCTCCCAGGGCGCTGCCAGTGCCGGCTGCCGAGGGCTGCAAACGCTGAGCAGCGGCCCCCAATAATTCTCCGTCTCACACCGGTGTGGACCTGCATGCGATGCTGGGATAAGGTTGGGGATTTTTACTCCGCTGTGGGGGCTGTGCACTGTGGACCACACCGCGTGCGCTGTGGCACCTTGGTCTCAGTCGGAGCCGCGCTTGCCTCACAGCTGCCGGCTGCTCTTCACCACCTGGGGCACCTCCAGGCTTAGAGATAATTTTTGAAGGCCACAGGGATACGGATCGAACAGACAGGGCGCCCAAACCCCTCATTGGCACGGCCCAGCCCACCCACCCCATAGCACGTGTGCGCTCTGCTGTGGGCACCATCTCATGCTCAGGGAAGCTGTGGGGTGACAGCGACGACCAGCCTTTCCTGCCCCGACGCCAGAGCTCACACAGGTAAAGAGGGCTGCTGGCCCCGTGGCGCGCACCGTCCCTGAAACGCCTGTCCCACGACTCGGGCACAGGGAGCTCCCGGCTCCTCCTTGGACAGGCAGGAGCCAGGAGCATGCGTGGCTGCGACGGATCGACCTGCAGCCCCCACGCTTGCTCAGGCTTTTGATTTCTTCCTAGTACATGGTCTGGGCAGCCCGAAATCTCTGCTTTCACGTTCTCAGTAAACATGAACACCCAGACCAAGGGTAGCTTTCCCAAGGTTGTCTGCTTCTCATCCTCACTAGTTCCTTATTGCACTGGTTAGAAACATCTGCCTTGAAAACGTGGGACGGAGGTGGTCAGTCCATGCTACCAAGGACATTCACAGGCAAGTGCGTCCATCATGAAGTAGAAAAGACAACAATTCCCAAAAACGGGGCTTAAGCAAGGACTTACCCCAGCTCTTGGCCGTTCTTCCCAGGCACGTTCTCTCCTCCGGGTTCCACAGGAACATCTTCATCTCGCCAGCCACGTCTGACCAGGTTTTGCTCCCCATATCTGCCTTGGTCTCGTCCTCCCCTCTGTCAGGATCCTGGACCTTCTCCTCATGCTTATTTTCCTGGAAAAGTTACAGAACACAACCCCCACACGCAAGCTGAACATCTCATTGGCCAAAAATAAACGCAAAAGCACTTAATAGCTGGAAATGTTTCAAATTTCCATTTTCCCATCATCACTCTTGAGTTAAAGAGAGGCAGTTTTGGCTGTTCTGACTCAAGATCGCTTAGATCCCAGCATCCATTTTTCCATGACACACACGTCACTGCCGTCACACTGGGTGCTGTCTCCTCGTCCTGGCATTTACAGAAACTCCTCTTTTTCCACCTGCGTGAATGTGACCAAAGAAAACCTGCAAGCTGGGAGGGCCAGGGTTGTTCCCACACTTCTGCAACGTTTTTGAGCTCAAGTGCACGTTTTCTCTGCTACCATAGATGACAGCAGGCGGCATTATTTAAGAGGTCATCCAGTTTGTTTTTCTTGGCATTTGAGTGAGTGGTTAGTCTTTGGAGAAATCCCTGTGTTGTTATTTTTTAATTACACCAAGTTCCAGTGAAAAGTGTGTCCCCAGGCAACGAGAGCTTGCATTTTGTGGTGGTGAAAGCTCATTTGTCCAGAGCTGAGGAACACAAATCTCTTTGTACGTGCACCTGGCCAAGAGTCGCTTGAGAGGAGACACAGCAGCCATCCCTAACTCCCCTTGAACCTGGGCAGGCTCTACGTCTCCAAAAGCAGGCAGCGAGGTGGGAGGGGAGCAGACCTTGCTTTGAGCTCAGGCTGGGCCAGGCGCTTCCAGGGAGAAGGGGTGATGCTGAGATCTGGATGGCTTCCTCGCCTCCCCGCGCTTTAATGAGAACGCTGCCGCTGGGCTCAGCCGCTCCCGGCTGCGTCAGGGCTGCGTTTGCCTGCTCTGGCCGTGTCTCCCCAAGGCCGCCATGCCTGCAGCGAGCACGGCCCCGCAGCAGCTGCACCGGCGTGATCGCCCCGTGTCTGTGCTGAGGGCCATGGAAACCCGCCGGCTGCGGGCACCTGTTGGAGCCAGGACCGACAAGGGAGATATTTACACCCCACGGGTCAGCCAGGGGCAGCCGGGGAAGCGGCCGACAGCTTGGCAGAAAGTCTGGCTTGGAAACACCTTCCAGTGAGGGGGGATTAAACTCTGCTCAGACACACAAATACTGCCAAACAGTGAGAATGGGGGGAGAGTACTGACTCCAAAGCCTGAATTCATGCCTTGGAGAGCCTAGGCCAGACCCAGGGGGGCTGCAAACCAGCCCTACCTCACTGATCGCCCCGATCGGACCCGGTTAAAGCTGTGGTGGGGCTCTTCTGGGAGCACGCCTGCGTCAGAGCCCTGCTGCCGGCAAAATGCCCGCGGCCGCCTGCACAGCGAAAGCCTGGGTCCCGCACCCCGGCTGGAGCCTTTCCACAGCCACAGCCCTGTACCACCCAGGACGGATCAAACCGGAGGATTTCGGAGCAAGGAAGCAGCAGCTCCAGCATGAGTCGCCAGCAGGGATGTGGGACAGGAGGTGTGGGGCCCTCCAGCTGCCAGGACACCCGCAGAGGAGCAAGTGATGGAAAAGGAGGAGGAGGAGTTCTCCTTCCTCCTGCTCTCCTCTCTGTTAAAGAAAAGAGCCACCAGCAGCTGTCCTGGAAGTGTTTTCTCAGACTGCTCGGAGGGACTCTGGCAGAGGTCCCTGAGCTAGGGCGCTAGCTTAGCTCTGGATTGCAGCACCTCCCAGGTGTTTTATGTTCAAGCCCAGGACCAGAGATGGTCTCGGAGCAGTCCCTGGCACTGGGACAAGGGGCAGGAAGAGCAGCAGGAGCTGGGGTAGGAGCATGTTGGGGTGGGAGGGGCACAGCCATAGTGGGACCTGTTGGGACACTGGACAGCCCCGGGCTGCTGCCCACCATGAGGTGACTCTGGGCGGTGAAGCAAAGCTGGGGCTGATCCATGGTGGGATCAGGCTGTACGGACGGACAGTCAGGGGTGCCCTGAGGGAGGCCAGAGCCATTGCCCCGTCCTTGCCCCATACCATCTCGGCTCTTAACCTGCTGAAAGTCAGGTGTGCAGAAGATCACCCATGCCCCAGTGTCCCCGTCCCTCCTAGCCCCTCTCCCTGCCCAGGACCACTGGCCAGACCCCCTGCTGCCCCTTCCCTCTCAGTACAGAGTGCTTAAATTTTGCCTAAGGGACGAAACAGCATTTCCTAAAGCAAAGTAGCTACATTTATCAGCCACGAAGCAGGTCCTTGGCAGTAGCCCCCACCTTGCCTCTCAGAGGGTGGCCAGCAGCCCCCAAAAGACTCACCGCTTTCTGGTGGGGGCTCCCGTGCTGGCCATCCATGGCCCCGACGCTGGCGTTCCTGTCCATCCTTGGGTGGGAAATGCAGAGAAACCTGAGCGTTAGCACCACAGGAGCCCAGAGCTGAGCTGAGCAGCACCGGCCCCATCGTGGGTAACACGTCGCCCCAGCTCTTGGCAATCCACAGGCACAGCCCCCTCCCCAGCACAGCTCCCCAGCCCCACAGCACCCCCTAAAAAGGCTGAGTGAGTGCGGCTGCGCCAAGACCTTTGCCTGTCTGAGAGGAGCCACGCTGCTTTCCCTCCCTACCCCGCAGGACTTCAGCGTTCAGGAGCAGATCAAAAAATAGCTTGCTTTCCTAAAAGGGGTGAGCTCAACGCAACAGGATCCCGTCCCGAGCCCCCTGGCATCTGGTGCCCTTTGCAGCACCCTTGCAGCATCCTGCCCTGCGCCCGAGTCCCCATCAACGTCAACCAGCGCCCTACATGGGGAAGCCGGGCTCTCTGCCCCGGGGAGACCGTGTAGTTGTTAATAAACATTGGCAAATCGCTAGGGCTTTCGACGGCCGCGTGCGTGCGTCAACATGTGCTTGTCAGTCACGGCGGGGCCTTGGTTAACGCTTGCGAAGTCTCGTTTGCAGTGAAGGGGTAGTGCAAGGGGCAGGTCTATATTTATCCCTTCAAATTGAGACAGCAGGCGGGAGCGTGCAGCGTCGGCATCCTGAACCCAGTCGTGAGAGCTGGCCACAGCCACCGAGACAACATCCAGAGGGACATCTTGCTGTCACACCCTGCGGATCAGGGCCGGGGAGTGTCAGGTTTTCCCCCATCAGTGAATCACGGGCACAAGATGGTGCTTTAGGGGCACGGGGGGTGTGTGCTGGAGTCCCGCTGCTGCATGGGGCTGGCATGGTGGGATTGCCGGGGGGCAGCAGGGGGACAGGGCACCGGTGTTGGGCCAGTCTTGCAGCAGCGCCTGGAATGGCTCCAGCGATGTGAGAGCAGCCTGCGAGGGCTGCCCGACCCTGGCTGCACCCCATGCAGCTCTCGAGGAACAGTGGGGCTTGTTTTACACCGCCTGTCCCAGCGGGAGCTCGGCACCATCCACCAGCTCATTCCCTCGGCAGGTTTCCAACAGGGCCAGAGACCATTCATGGGAAAGCCAGGCCTCAACAGTGGGGAAAACTGCCTCACCCCAGGCTGGGGCTTTGCCCGGAGACACGAGGCTGCCCATCCCAGGCTCCCGCAGGTCTGCACCCCACCATCCAAACAGGCAAAGCACCATTTCTCCCTTTCCTCTCCTCAGCGTGGCTGAAAGCCACTCACCGGCTGTGCTAATAAATGGGCACAGCGGGGAAAAAAAAGGTCTGGCAGCTGCCCCGGTCTGCGCCGAGTTGGCCAGGGCTGCCGCGTGCCTGCTACCAGGTGTGCGGCCAGGCCCGCAGGCAGGAGGGCACGCAGGCAGCCGTGCTCATGGCTGGCTCTCGCCGGCTGGGCTGGGGCCTCGGGAGCCAGAGAGTTTCCCACCTGAAAGAGGGACGGGGCGCAGGGATTTAATTTGGCTGGAGCAATTGTGGGGCACCAGCAGCTCCCCAGGGACACACGCACCGCATCACAGCGGTTGTGCTGCCACACGGCCTAGCACTGGGACAGAGCAGAGGAGGGAGCGGAGACCCCGTCCCCTCCATCACTGGCACGGAGCAGGAGGGGGCCAGTGCCGGCCCGATTGCCCCGGGGGACACAGGCAGTGAGAACTGGGCTCAGCCGGTTCATCCGAGGTAAATAACCGCTGTTTTCTCTGGAGGCAACGTGTTCTCTGCCGTTAATTGATCTGGGCATTTGTAACTTGCCTCTTGCACCGCTGTCAGTGTACGCTTTCTCTTTTTTTTCCCAGGAGAAGCTGGTAATTAGGCTCTTATCCAATAAAAATGTGGGTTTTTTGAAGCAGAGATAGGATTAGCTTCTTTTAACTTGATGAAATATGCTTCGGCTTGAAATAATTACATGATTTGCACTTAGCACCTCTCAGACCAGAGCAATAAAGTGATTTACAAGCAATTATGAAGCCTGCTGGGGAGATGCTTTTATCCCCATTTTACAGACACAATATGGAAAACAGAGGTTGAGGGCCGGCCCTGGCTCCTTGGCTGGAGACTTGGGGGGCTCACAGGGTCTCCTGGGGGTGCTGCCTCCGTGGGATGCGGCAGGGGCAGCAACGGCATCGCCATCCATGTGAAGACCTCAGGGCACCAAAAACTGGGCCAGTGGCTGTGGGAGTGCCACCAGCCCCGCTCTGGGGTTCAGCGCCGCAGGAGGGAGGGAGATGGGGGGACAGAGGGGCGCGGGGAGATGTTTGGCGAGGGACAGAACGGCCTGGTGCAGAACGGGGCTGGAGGTGGGGTGGGAGCTGCTGGGGTGCAAAGGGGTTGGGGAGACCCAGCGCCAGGGGGGTGCTGAGCGCCTCAGGCTGGGAGGGGAGGTGTCCAGCGCCAGGAACCCCCTGGAGATGAGGGATTTTATCCCTCCCCCCCCAAAAAAAAACCCCTCTCTGGGGCACAGTCACCCCGCTGGTCCCAGCAGAACGGTGCCAGCTCCGCCTGCGGACCCACCCCTCCACACGCGGGGGGTGGGGGGGGGCGCGGCTGAGCAGTCATTTTGGGAGGAACGGCACCAGAGAGCCCTTCCCGCCGAGACCCGCAGGCACCGCCCCGCCCCCGGCCCCGCCGCTCCCGCCACAGCGCGCAGGCGCTGCCGGGGCTCTGTCCGCCGCCGTGGCCCGGCGGGCTGCGGCGGGGAGCGGGGGCCGCGGCCCGGCAGCGGCGGCAGGATGCGGCAGTCCCTGACTCAGCAGCGCCCGGCCGGCGTGGCCCTGCCCGACTCCGTGGGTGAGTGCCGCGGGGCTGAGGGGAGGCCCCGCCGGCCCGGGGAGGGGGGTGCGCGGCCATTTTGAGGGGTGGGTGGGTGGCGGGGGGCGCCGCCCGGGCCGGACCTGACCGGAGCGGCTTCCCGCCGCGGTCGGGGGCTGCAGCCGCCGGACCGCCCCTCGCCTCCCCCGGCCCCGCTCCCCTGTCCGTTCAGGGGCGGTGTCACCCCCGGGGGCCGCGCCGCCCTGGTGCGGGGCTGCGGCCCAGACCCCCGGGGGGGGGGGGGCGGCTCGCTGCCCGTCCCCCGCAGCCCCCAATCCCTGCAGCGTCCCTTGGAGCGGGGAGGGAATGTCCCGCACCTCCCTAATTAGGTCAGAGCATCCCTCGGACCGCTCCGCACCGGCTGCTAATTGCCGTTTTCCCACCCACCCGAGCAGCAGATGAGCCACCCAGGCGCCTTCAGACCTCCCCCCCCCCACCATCGGCCCGCCAGCAAAGCCCCCAGAGTGCGGCTGGGGTCTCGCTGCCGCTTTTTTTTTAGCAGAGAAGTGGAACAAAAAGGAGAGGCTGGGAAGGAGAACGGCTGGGGGCCGGTTGTCCCCGGTTCTCCCAGGGTAGAAGTTAAAGCTGGCTTCCTTGCACTGCTTTGCACTTATTCTTCGTTTGTGGCTTCCCCCCCCCCTCCCCCCCCCCCAAAGAACAAGATGGAGAAATCGGTGCTGTTTCTGTGCCATCTTGTCTGTTTTGGTTTTTTTTCCTGATAATTAGGAAAAAAAAAATTGAGTAAATAGGAGGCAGTACGAAGATATGTATTACTGCAAACTTTTAAAGTAATCTGGAAAAACCCGCTACAACCTTTTTTCTAGAGTAGGCTTATACATGGCAACTATGACAAGACGTTTCTGAGGCTTCAGATAAAAATAATCTTTCTGAAGCCTGTCTGCATTCTGAGTGATGTTTTAGCAAAATAAATAGCCAAAGTATAGATAGCATGAATTTCTTTACATTTCCTCATAGAGTTAAGCACAGTGCTTCAAAACACCTTGTGTACTCACGTTGAGGTAAGCACTGCAAGTTTTGAGGTATCTAATTTGGATGAATCACAGAGAAAAGGTCATTACTATCTCTTAAAAGCAGAGATAGCAAAGCTGTCGTAGCTCCACTTCTGTGTGAAAAACTGTACCAGGCTGAGTAGTAAAGAGAAAAACAATCTAACAAGGGAATACTTTCAGCAAAGATTCATTTTTGCCAGGGCAGCCCTTCCAGCAGCTGTCAGTGGAGATACTGAGTACGAGTCCATGTATTCTGAAGCAGCTGCAGGCATCCTTACAGAAGTAAAAAACCACTTTCTTAATATACACTTTAAAAAAAAATGCATTTTCAGAGAAAGAAAAAATGTAATTAGTGTCCCAGTACAGAGCCGAAGTAGAGATAATCACATTATCTCTTCAATTTTGCATCTCTCTCCAGTATCAAGTTAAAGGATTATGATTGGTTTTGTTAGGACCTGGAATAAAAGCATTTAGGTTTTGTTTGTTTGAGGTTTTTTGGGTTTGGTTTTTTTTTTGTTTTTTTTTTTTTGTTTGGTTTTTTTTATCTAATAAGGAATATTGAAAAGCTTTCAGAAATTTTCCAGTTGGAGCCCTTATTTTTTTTTCCACTCCTGTGTTGCATGTTGGTGTGTGCCTGCTGTGAGCTGGGCAACAATGTAGAAATGTAAGAGTGGAAAACATGGTGGTTCTGAAAGGAGTTCAGGATCCCTAAACAGCGTCTCAAGCTGCTGCTTTTAGAGTATTTTCCTGCAGTAACGGTGCTACAAAATACTCTAATTTTGAGGAAAATAGCACATTTTGCAGGTTTTTTCATTGTAATTTTTGGAAGCATCTCCGATGGAAATGCAGGAATCCTGATTGTGTGTGTAAACACCGTGCTTGTGTACCCACGGTGCTCTCTCAGATGTGCTCTGCAGGGTGGTTTCGCGTGGCACGCAAACATCTGCGCACCCACACAGCCTAACCGTAGAGAGTTTAAGCCGCGTAAGGAACGTACGGCTGGTTTGACTTATCTTCTGCTCATTTGCCAGCCAAACTGAAGTAGTAATCAGAAGTTGGGTGGTCTACCGTGTGCGTAAGCAAGACAGGTTTGTTCTTTCCCTCCTTTCAGAACTAATCTTTGTAAGAAGTAGCAATTTTTTCTCCAGTTTCTGAAGTTTTGTTCAGCTAAACCTTTGGTCCCAGTACTTTCATATTTGAAAATATTTATGTGACACTTGCATTTAAATGATTACATTGGAACTGGGGCTTGGCACAAACTATAGTATTTGGGAGGCAATACATACAGAATGGCCTAATATCTTGATGAATTTTGAATGCTTTTATGTTATTAACTTATTTGGCAAATTTAGGAAAATAAAGAGATTACCACCAAATGCAACCTACAGCAAACAGTTGTGTACCTTTATCTACATCCTGTAAAAAAATGTCATAGAAAAACTAAGAATCACTGATAAAAGATCCAGCCTGGATCTTAGGGTGCTCTAGCAGTTATTTAATTTAATTTTGTTTGCAATTAGTAACTGTCTAGCTAATTCATTCCAGCTGAGGACTAACTAGTTGTCAGGCTCCTTGCTCTTAGAGCCAGTGATGTCCCAGTGGTGCGGTCACAGAAGGTTAGTGGATGGAGAGCTTTCCTTCCAGAGACACTGGTCAGTCAAAAAGGATGTTGCTTTTCTTTATAAACCCCTCTTGCCTTTCATCTCCTTGTGCTGGGCTGTCGTGGTTTTAAGCCCCAAGTTTAGGACTTGTCTGTGATTCCAAGCTCATCTGGTTGATGTGGGTGAAATGATCCAGCCCCACGGCCATGGCAGCCGTGCCAGCCCAGAGCACGGACCATCGCGGAGAGGGAGCGCTCCTGCCGGCAGCACGGCTGGTGGGTCAGGTCGGAGTGGGTGTGGAGGAGCAGCAGGGAGCTGCTGCACTTTTCCCTGTGGAGGAAGGGAGATAATTTGTGCCATCGTTTGTGTGGCTGCATCCGTACAGCTGTTAGGGTGAAAAGATCTCTCTAGCTGTGCCGCAAATATGCGCAGACCCTAAAGAGCCTCTGGGCACCTGGGGCTTACGTCTTCAGGACAGAAAGCTGCCTGGTGTGCTCCTCTCTCTGTAGAATTTGGTCAAGGAGGTTGTGCTTGGCTTGGCCGAGTCTTTCCTCTCGGCCTTTCTGCAGGTGTTTTATCTTGAATAAACGTACAGGCTGTCAGGGAGCCCCTGAACAGCTCGGATGGGGGTTCCCAGCATGGTTTGCTTTAGGGAATACGCTCAGCGATGGTGGAAGCAGCTCCTTGCTCCTGGGACACATCTCTGCCCTTCTCTGAAACACTCTGAGAAGTGCTGGTAGCATGCACATCATTTGGGGGCCACTGGGGTGGGAAGTACCTTTGCCTGCTCCCGGGGTGCATTGAAGAGTCCCAGGCTGCAGGGATGGAATTTGAGGTGGCCCAGCAGCCCACAGGGAGCGCGACAGGGGACCGTCACAGTCCGTTATCCTACCAGCCGCTCTCATGGGTGCTGGGTTGTGTCTACATAATGTATGAAATACAAGCAAAAGGGTTGTTCCACAGGGTGATGGAAAGATGTCAGAGCACACACTGAACAAACACGCCTGAAGATGTTGCTGAGTGTAACGTCGCAGCCAGCTTTCCACTTGGCTGATGGAATCACTGTTTTATGCTCATTTGGGGGATCTATAAATATATAAAAGAAAAAAAAACATAATCAGGCAGCTGTAGATGAGTTTTACTAATCCACAAATTCATTATTCAAGCATCTAAAAATACCTGGCCCTTGCTGGAAGTAGAGATGATACTACAGGAGGAGGAGAGGTGGCTGTTACTGATGACGGCTCATTTACGTGGAAAATTGTGGATGCCTTGTGATGCGATTACAGCCAAGATTTCCCTCCTCAAAATAATTAGCATGCTATGCGGTTATTTCGCTTGATGTAAGTAGACAGATCAGAAAATATATAAATGCCTAACAGTAATATTTCTCATTAGGTCACTTGCTCCAGGCCAGAGGGGCTGGGAGGCTCCGATGTATCCAAATGAGCTTTGCGAAGTTACAGTTCTTAAGGCTCTCTCCATCTGTGTCAGAGCAACGATAAGCGATTGTGAATTCAGATGCCCTGGTAACGCTTGATAAAGCATGTTAGTGAAGGTGAAAAGCGACAGCCAAACCCAAAAATATTCTCAGTTAGAAGAAAGAAAACTCGCCGCAATGTGGTTGGCGGTGGGAGGAGAAATTTGCGGTACCGTGACTGTCCCCTGATGGAATTAGCAAATTCTGTTGTGTATGTGTGTTTTTAGGGTCGTTCAATAGAAGAAAAAGAAATTCCCTCTACGTAACTGTGACTCTCCTCATTGTGTCAGTATTAATTCTAACGGTGGGCCTAGCTGCTACAACAAGAACCCAAAATGTGACTGTTGGAGGTTATTACCCAGGGGTTATTGTAAGTATAGAACTCCTAGGTAGGTCTAGAAAACTTATTGCCTACAAAGTCCCTTGTAATGCTGCAAATGTTGTAAAGGGTGATCTTGTCCTGAATATTGTGCTCAGCTACTTCATTGCCATTTGATTTATTTGTTTTATTATTATTTTGCACCTGCTGCTCATTCCCATGCAAAAATCCCATCCAAGTGGCAGCTTCCTCTGAGCTTAGGTAATAACATGCTTTTGAGGTAACGGTGAGACAGATAAATAGGTCTTACGTCAGTCAAAGCAACCTCAGAGCTTTGTTTGCGTGCATCACATTAAGTAAGGCAAGGAAGATCAGTTGAGAGACCAGGTCTTTAAATACTGTTCACGTGAACTTGTGGTCATAAAGTTCACTCGCAGAAGTGTTTTAATGATCCTGAGTCCCTGAATGAGGAGAAGCGCCTTAGCAATAGCTGTGGCAGCTTGCCAGGGGAGCATGCACATCAAAGCAGCCAGCACATCCATTTCCTCTTTTTATGTTATCAACAGATGAAAATGGGAAAGGACAATCTTGTAGCTTTAAATAGCTTAATTTAGAGACAACCACTGGTGCCCAGCCTTCTTGACAGGAGATGTATAACCTCCTGCAGAAGCATAAGGAGCAAGTACATCGTGCCCCTCTCGGCATGAGTAAAGGTCTGACACGAGCTGGAAAGCAAGTCCTGGTCTGTTCCTGTGTGTGTCTGAGATGTGCTCAAAAAGAATCACAAAAAGGATTGAGCTGCAGGCAAATTAGGTGTCTTAGGAGGTTGAGTGTAACTGCAGCCCCCAGCTAGAGGCTCCTGGTTTAACAGCTGTGGAGTGCAGTGCGTTTCAGCTTGGAGCCTCAAAGCTGGAGGCTTAAAGCCAGTCCAGATAACTAGGTGGAGACTTGTTCTTGCCTTATTGCGGTTTGCTTTATTTGCCACACATTGCTGATCTCGGGGAGGTTTACACTTCTCTGTGGCCAAGCTCTTCTGTGACTGAAGAAAGCCCGTCTACAGTCATTGGTGTGGAACATTGTGTTACAGACTGCATTGGTCCTCTTCAGTTTAGGATTGGTTTTCTGGCTTGTCCCAGTAACTCCTGCGTTTAGGCCTGATCTTTTTTAACAAGAAGTATAAAAGGAAGGTGTTGAGAAAGGTAACAGGCTGGCTTCAAACTCTCTGCACTTAGCCTACACTCTGTCAGCCTGAGTTGAACCTCGTGCTTCAGAGCAGGTCCTGCATGCTGATGCAGATGGGTGGAGCCTGTGGTCACGTCCCCTTGACATCTCTTGTGCTATTTACGCTCCGGGGATATCCGCTTCGCTTCTGTAAGACTCAGTTTATTCAAGGAATTAATGAATTCCTGGACTTGGGAAGGGCGTTGAGTTACTTTATTCAGAGGCAACCTGACAGTTTGTGTTTGTCACCAAATTCCCCCTCTCAGGAAGTTCATTAACCCACTGTGTAGAAATGTGTGACAACCTTGCCTGTCTCCCTGCACGGGAAAATATTTCAGTGTGCTACTGGATGCTTCAGCAGGTACCAAAAATAGCTCATGTTTCTTAACAAGCTGGGATTTCTCCCTTTACTGTGGAAAAAGGCCTGGCTGTGGTGCACGAGTACTCGGTGAGTTGTCCCCAAGCAGGTGGCTTCCACAGCCCTGAAGAAGCAGCTCCTTGCAGGTCTTGTCATTCAGAAGTTCACATGGGTGTTAGGCCTGTCTGCATCTCTGTCGGGGGTTTCTGTGCACTTAGAGGTGCACCACCATTAGTCGTACTCTGAGCACCCAGCGTTGGTAAGGAAGAGACAGAGCCAGAAGTCTCTTCGTGTGCTGAGCGACTTCTCCATGTGTGGACCAGATCATGGATGGAATGATCTCATGGCACAGCAGATGTCTCATTGCTGCCGTGCCTAATGCACTGTTCTTTCCTCCTTTAACTTGTGTGTATTGGGCAAACACCTCTTGCGCAAGGAGAAAACATGCAAAGAAGTGGCTGTCTGATGTGGGGGATTATCTTCCCAGGCCTCTGCTCCTGAGGAAGGACAGAACCAAGCACCATGCTCAGTGCTCGAGCTTCCATGCATCAGTGGGATTTTGTTTGGTTGGAGTTTTGGGGGATTTCAGGGATTTTTTTTTTTTTCTTTTTCTTTCCAAGCAGTGCAGTTCCTCATTGACGCAACTGGAGGAGCTGAAGCAGAGGGTGCAATGATGTGCTCTGTAGCCAAGCTGCCTTCACCCTCCTCCATGACCACTGACACCTTCATGACTACATCTGTGAACACCCTGACTGTGGGAGATATCCTCACCTGTGGCTGGATGGCTGACCTGGGGAGCCCAGAGTGATGCCTGGCAGACAAGAATAACCGTCAGGTGCAGAGGACAAGCACCCTTGTGGAAGTGAGGCTCTGTGAGATGTGTGTGTCATCTCCAAGTCACACCAGCTTCCAGCAAATGACTGACCTTTCTTAGGCTTTGACTGGCAAACCTCTTCAGTAATGGTTCCTTGTCAAGCATGTTGGCCTGGGGCTTTATTCTGGAAAAGCACGTTCATTTTGTGTCCTGTCCTCCTTTCAGACAGACATCCCAGGAGATCATATCCACCAGCAGGCATGTCATGCAATTGACACAGATTATGGATGGGACAAAGAGATCTTAATAGAGTAACGAGTGGTTTTCCCATTAATGCAATGAGAATTCCCATTAATTAATGAGAATCCACTGATTTGTTCGGTCTTTACCCATTGAATGTACAGACTTGCTCTAATTTCTTCTTTTTTAGTTATGTTAAATTATCTAATTATTTCACCTCTTGGTTCGAGGCTGCTCTGAAACACCACGTGGATGTGTTGGATCAAGCTCAAAGGGCACAAAACGTTTTCTTGAGCATTTGCCTTAGGTGTGTGTTGCCACACAACTTCCTTGCTGCTGAACATCACCAGACTGAAAATAGTGCTGGATCCATGTTGCTGTTAATGCCTGGATCTCCCAGGTTTTGAGCTTGGAATTGAGTGTAAAACTCCTGTTACTTAGGGAAGGTGGGGGTTGTTGCTTGCTCAAGCTGAGCAAAATAATAAGCCCAGAAGCACTGGCAGATCTGTTTGGGGCAGTTCAGCAATGCCCCGGCTCTTTGCCCTGCCTGCAGAGAGCAGCAGCATCAAGCAGCACCTGGCTTCGTTGCTGTGCGTCCCACTGTGGTATTTTGTCCCTGATATGGGGACGACAATGTCCAAGAGCTCAGAGCTCAAGGCAGGCAGCTGGGAAGCAGCAGCCTGATCGGCTGCTCCACTTTCATCCCTGCCGTTTGAGCCAGCAGCCCTTGCTGCCCACGGCACTGCACCAGACGTTTCTGGGCTTAAGCAGAGCGGGGGAAGATTCAAGCCCAACTTTTCATCGCGTTTGTGTCTGCTAATCTCTGCACATGCCTCTGCTTGTTAGTAACAGATGTATTAAACCTTTGTTTTCTGTTCCTGGATCTTAAATATCGATTCTAGGTTAGTTGACTCATTCTTGATTCACTGCAGCTTGTCTCATGCCTTATTCTGCTTCCTGAGGAGTTGCCCAGTTATTTGGTGTTCTCGCTCAGCTCTTCACTGTCTCTCTAGTCTATTGACCTGTAGGACTGTAGGACTTTTCCAGCATTTCTCATTTTGCCGACCCGTAGAAGTGGAGTTGGATATGCTCTACGCTGATCAAAGACCTTTCTTGGTGTGACACAGTACTTCTCCATCTCTCCCCGTAGTCTGTGGTTCCTGGTTGAAGTCCCTGTTTCTGCCCTAGCTGAGGTGTGCTCTGTCCTAGAAACTTCTATTTAGTGCAGCTAAATAGCTCAAAGCTATGGAGACAGGAGGTGGGAAGTCGCGCTCCTGGCTGACTTTCCTGAGCTGAAATAAGAGCAGTGTTGTTAGGTATGGCAGTAAGAAAAGGTGCTTCTGTTATTCTGTTGGCTGGACTGGCGTGACCTCTTTTGGTAGAAAACCCTGGTTGATGCATCCTCACCCCTGGAAATGAAAGAGGAGTAGAAGGCAGAAAACTGCTAAATCTTCCTGAGTATAATTCTCCCTTATACTTCACATCAAGGGACTCTGAGTTGAACGCTTAGGTGATTGCTCACACCCTTGGTGAGGTTATGAAAGCCTGGTCCTGCAGATGCTAGTGATGTGGTGGTCCTGCTAGGTTTGCGTTTGGAGGCTCCTGAGTGTTGGTAGGGTTGTTCCAAGACACCGATGCATATCCTCATCCACCAGCCATTTCTCAGCATCACTGGGGAGGGGATGGAATTCAGAACTCATCCTTTTGGTTTCCACACACGCTTTTAGTGTCATATAAGGGATACACTTGATAGTTGTCCTAGTGAGAGACTCCACTGACTCCTTGCTGAAGGAAGAGCGCTCACACATCTGCAGTATGTTCTTTTGCTGCTTCTGGATTTAGTTGTGTTCTGTCTGTGTGTAAAATATGTTGGATATCATCCTGATCTAAGTGCTAACAATATGTTGTTTTTCAGCTTGGTTTTGGGTCATTTCTTGGAATAATTGGATCAAACTTGATAGAAAACAAAAGGCAAATGGTAAGTTCATTGTAAAATTTTTTTTTTTTTTTAAATGACAGCAACTCGAATTTTGTGCATAAAGAGTGTTACAGGTTTTCCTAGCTCTTCCAGGGTGGTGTTGCATATCTCTTGAGAACAAGAGGTGTTTTCTGGCAGCCCAGGAGAACAAGGCTATTAACCCCGATATTTTTAAGTTTAAAAAAAAAAAAAAATGCTCAAGGAAGCACAAAGTGACTATACACAGTCTCATTTAACTTGGTGGGATTTTATTTTTTCAAGGACTTGAAATTGAGTGTTTGGAGTTTTCAGGACAGTGCTTCACAGACTCATGCCCAGTGCTTTTTCTGTGGAGCTGTCACAGTATGTGATAGACAACATGGTAAATAACATAAACACAATACATTTATTTTAAATATTTTAAAATAAATTCATAGAGGCTTGGGGCTCTGCAAAAACTGCTTTTGGCCACTTTTTAATTTTAAGCAAAGGATAGAGAAGAAGATGAAGCAGGTGATGTAACTGGCAACCCAGAGACTGGAGGAGAAAGCCTTTACAGGGCCCAGCAGAAAGTTCTTCCTGAGCACAGGAGTGCTCAGAGCTCTCTGCTTGAGATACGTCTGGAGAATAAATCACTCGAGATAATTGACATGATGAAAAGCATGAAGACTGGTGTAACTGAAAAGCAACCAACTTCTCTATTGTTGCTGATTAATGTATGTGTTGTTGGTCCTTGTTCACAAACAAGGACCTTTTCAAGTAGGAAGGAAAACGGAGGCTTTACTTGCTGTAAAGCAGCAGCTGGGGACCTGAGAAGCACAGAAGATGCTAGCTAGACCAGATGTGTGGACCACAGTGCTCTCTGGTTTCCCTCCTCCTGCTAGGAGGAGGCTTTTGTGTGCTGGGGCTAGGCAGCCACTGTCTAGGCAGGTCTCTGGTGTCCCATCCCGTGGGAGTAACGTTCAGAAGAGAGCAGATGGGTGGTGAACATGCAGATAGCGCAAGCCAGATGAGACCAGCACTGCTGATATGGTAACAACTGAGGTTGTGCCAGGGTGGGAGGGGATCTCACTGTGCAGTGGGAACAGAGCTGGCCCAGATTACCCTGTTTGGCAAGCAGAGGAGACTTGTGTGGACTTGGCTGGGTCTCTCATGGCCCCTAAACACGTCTTGCAGATACTGTTTCACAAACCCCTCATCTTCCTGCTTGTGCCTAAAGGTAGGGGCTGTAATGCTTGGATGTGTCAGTAACAGGGCTTAGGGTAGGGGGGGAAAGTCTTTTGGGAGAATTTAGGAAAATGTGTAGGTGGAGAGAGAGGAAAAAAAAAAAGAGTCGATACCTGATGCAGTCCTGGCAGGCTGTTGAGCCCAATCTTTCCTAGCTTGTTTTCTCTGCTTGCCACATGTGACTGGCTAGAGGTAGCGTGTGGGGAGGTAGAGTCCAGCTCCTGGAGAGCCCTGTGGGCATGTCTGCCTCGCTTGGCTCTCCCGGAGAGCAGCTGCAATCCCCCTCCCCGGGGCTTGCCCCATACTCTGGCAGTGAGATCCCTCCAGCGTTCCTCGTATGAGGTTGCACAGGGCCAAGTGTTCAAGGCCAGGCTGGATGGGGATTTGAGTGACCTGGTCTGGTGGAAGGTGTCCCTGCCGAGGGCAGGGGGGTTGGAACGAGATTATCTTTACGGTCACTTCCAACCCAAACCGTTCTGTGATTCTAATCCATAGGCTGGGCTGGGCTGCCTCGCCCTTTGCTTTGCAAATAGCGTGCTCCCTGCAGAGCAGGAGGAAGAGGGTGAGACAGACCCTGTAGGAGAGAAAAACTGCCTTTCCCCCAGTCAGACAGGGTGCAGGGGAGGGCGTTTCCCAGTGGCTATTTTTTGTTGTTTTCACCCTGGCTGTGCAAGAGCAACGCGTCCTGCTCTTTCTGTCCTAGCAGGATTTCCAAGCCTGTTGCTGATCGTGTACCAGCAGCATGTCAGCGTCTGCTTGAGCAATGACCGTGTTATGCCAGTCCTGCATTCCTCACAGGAGTGCCCATGAGTGACAACGCAGCTCTGACTTGACTTGTTTGTTTCTTCGGAAGAGCTCTGGGTAGCCTGTGCTTATTCTTTTAATCTCTATTTTGTGTCCTAAAAAGCACACATGACCCAGCTTTGCAGGGATTACGTCACTGCTGCCTTGCTTGGCATCCAGCGTGTCTGCTCTGACTGCAGAGAGGACATGCCGTACCTGTCACTTACTTCCCCCATGCTGTAGTCACATCTCCTCCTTGCCCAGGACCACTTTACAGTGGCAGCTTTGTCCGTTACATGTTTCTGTAATACCACCGACAGTGCAGAATTATTTTTTTTTTAATCTTCTGTGAACTTCCCCAGTGTCCTAGTTTGCTAAAAGGCAGTCGCAGTGTTGCTTGTTACGCAGTTGCTCATCAGCGATGGCAGGAAGAGCTAAAAGCAACTTCTGCCTTGTTCTTGTGCATGTTTCTGCCCAGAAGCTGGCTGGGGAGCATGAGGAGCTGGGCAAGCCGGTGTGGCTGATGGGGAGAGCTAACCTGAAGCAGCCCTCCTCGCTTCTCTCCAGCCTGCTGACAGGAATAGACCTCTCTTGTTTTCCCCACTTGAGCATATTGGCTTTCATGCTGCGCGTTTGCGCTTCCCACTTGGCAAAGTAAGGGAGAGCTTTTTGTACCCCAGGGAGGGCCAGCTGCCCACCCACCTGCCTTACACCTGAGCTGCCCGCTCAGCAGTTTTCAAGTGAGGAGTCATTGTTTTACGTGCCTTTGTGACGCTCATCCAAGCCATGGAACAGTAATAACCAACAGCTTCACAGCCCATTTGCTGCTGGACCGTGGCCTAAAGGGAACCTCAGCCCAGGACACTCCGGCTTCGTGGTTCCTGTGCTACCTGAACCCAGTTTGTCTGTTCTTGTCCGAATGCTACCCGGTGCAGCTGACTTTGGCAGGAGTTAGCTGAGCGAAGACCGATCGCTAATACCGCACAGCCCTTGAGAGGGACTTCTGCCTGCTACACTAACAGCATTGTCAAGCCCAAATCAAAAATCTTGTTAGTAAATCATGAGATCAGTTGAAAACTGTGGGATTTTTTAAATGAATTTGTATGGTTTTATTTGCTGTTTGATTTTCTTTGTCATAAACGCTCAGTGTTTGATTTTCAAGCTTTTCTGTCTCCAGCTGAGAGAGAGGAAACTGTAAATTAAGTGAGCAAACCCCTTTCTAACACTAGATCCTTATGTCCTAGTACTGTTATGAAAGTATCATCATTAACCTTGTATTATTTTAAATACTCATATTAGCAGCTCCTATCTGCAAGCAGGGGCGACTGACAAATACCCTAATTGTATATATTTAGCATTTGGCTCACTTCCTATCTCCAAGGGTCATGCTATTTTGGGGGAATATCCTATTTCATGTATGTATGAAACAAAGGACGGTCCAGAGAAAAACTAACTTGCTACAAAATAACCTAAGCCATAAAACCCACTTCTTCCACCGAGACTGTCAGAAGCTGTGCTCTCTCCCCTTGTGTGGTTTCACTGGTTGCGGCAGTGAAAGCGTGTGACAATGGGTAGTGCAAGTTGTGATCCAGGTGTGGACGTGGTGTGGGTCTGAGCGGGGAGGAAATTCTGGTGCCTACAGCTGACAGAAATAGGGTCCCAGCGTAGGACCTGATCCTTGAAAACTTGTCACCTGCTGCCATCTGCAAGTACTCTGTGGCACAGCATCTAACATTCCAGTAACAGCTTGTTACTAGTGACCATGACCTATTCATGTGGTCATGGAGTTAACCTCACAGTCTGCTCTGTCCACTGGTGCAGTTTTTATTTGCAGTAGAACAGGGTACGTCTTGAATACTTGCCTCAGTCCCTCATTTTGAAGCCAACTGAAGTAAGCAATTGTTCAGGGACCATTTCCACTGTTTCAAATGAGCCCTTCTGCGTCTCCACTCATTGCTCAAGCTGACCTGGTCGGCATGTGGATGTTGCTGGAGGAAAGTCTGTGTTCACTCAGGGAGACTGTGTTCACTCAGGGAGGTTTAGGTAAAAACAGTGTGATTAACCTAAAAATCCTGAGATACTTTAAAAATACATATAGGATCCTTCTGGCTTGTGTTTGTCAAGAGGTTTGGCTTGTCTTTCTGAGAACTGGCTGCCTTGTGGCAGGAACCAAGATTTTCAAGCAAACTTAGCACCAGGAGCTTTACAACAGACATCCCTGTGCCAGGAGGCCTGACGTATCTGTCGGTGCTGGTCAGGCTAACTGTTATTTTTGTATTTGTGCTATTGGTGATCTTTACTGTTGCTGAAAACTCCTAATGACCAGAGGCACCTTTGTGCTTGTGGAAAAGCAGTTTTTAACAGCTGCCAGCAACCGACACTTGAAGACTATGGTCACTATGGAAAACCACCAGGAAAAAAATCCACTAAAGCTTTCAGTTATTTAAATTGAAATACTGATGTTCCCCACGCTACATCTTTGTGTTCCTGTCTATTTGAATGCCACACTTGCCCTCCCTCTGTGGCCCTGTCGATATCCTCCATGTGCTTTGGCAGGAGGATTGGGATTGGTATTTGGAGCTCTGTCTGTAATGAGCTGGTCTAGAGCCTGCTGGCAGCGGCTGAGCTGCTGCTCAGGAGCAAGCAGAGGGGTCATGTTGGCATTCAAGCATGGCTCACCCAGCCGAGCACTGGCACTTTGGCAGAGGTGGTGTTTAATGTGGCATAGCGGGAGTAGAGACTTCGTTTCTCATACCTGGGTTGGGGTTTGAGTATTTCTGGTTTCCCTTCTCAATGCTTTCGCCCTAATTTTAAGAATGGGCAGGATGGGGCCAGTGGAAGAGGATCAGACCTGTCTGTCTTCCCTCCTTGAGCTGAAGGTGGAGATCTCTCTTCTTGCAGCTTCCCCAAGCCAGAGGAGGCCTCGTGGGCTGCGCTCCCAGCAACCGGGCACCGAGGAGCCCAGCCAGGCTGCTGTAAGAGTCTACAACACCGATGGCGTAGGCTGGTTACCAATCTTCTGGTCTCATGGTTTTGTTCTTACGCGTGCATGAAGGCGTTGTTTCCTGAAGGCACAGTCCCACCAGAGAGGTTCGCGTACAGCAGTCTCCTGTGCCCTTACAGCCTGGGAAGTGTTCACGGGAGCAGCTCCCCACAGCGTTCCAGAATGGGGAGAGAATAAATCCCCTACTTTTTCTCCAGGGAAGAGTTAAAAACAGCAGCAGCCAGAAGAGGAGGTGTATCCTCAGCCTATGTTTAGGCTTTGGAGTCAGGAAAAACTTGCATTACAATATCAAGTCCCCAGGGAACCAGTCTGGCTCAAAGCTACCTTGCAGGACCAGACACTCTCCTCTGAGATGCGCATCCCATTGCCTTCAATGAAACCAGCCTGTGCGGCCTGGGCAAACATTTGGGTCATCGATTGCCTGAGGGGCTTATTGACTGTGGTTTATGTATCCTTGTGGAGAGGGCACAAAACACTTGGTTGTGGAGAGGCAGATGATAATTTGCTTTGTTTTCCTTTCTCAGCTGGTTGCATCGATCGTCTTCATCAGCTTTGGTGTCATTGCTGCGTTCTGCTGTGCCATAGTAGACGGTGTCTTTGCTGCCAGACACATAGTAAGTGCTTCCAAGAGAACACGGGTCCTGCAGTGCTTTTACTCCAGGAAAACAAGTGATGCTGTCTGTAATCCCCTATCAGGTCACATCAAACCCTGTAATTATATGTCATGTGCTGAATGCTGTTCTAAATCATAAACTTTAGGAAAATGTATCAGTTTTTAAAAAATATTTTTAAGTTAGCAGCAAACATTAAGATCTTAAAACTTCAGGTTTTTTGTGTATGCTTTATGCTTACTGAGTCTCAGAGCTATTAAGACGTAATGTGAATTACAGCTGCTGCCAAGGGACAATATATGAGCAACAACATCTATCATATTTTAAATGTTAGCAGAGGTAGCTCTTAATGCTAATTGAACCTTGGATGTTGTAGTAGAATGAAGCAATTTGATACGAAGCTCATTAAAGCATTACAGTCTAAAGAGGAAGCACTTGCAGTAGGTTCTCAGTTTCCATTCGACGACTTTAAAAGATACGAGCTACTGCTGTCACTACCAATCACTAGTATAGTGGGACGTGCAAAAGCTTCAGTTATTAGTATGGGAATGAAAAAACACAATTCCATTTCAACTTTTTAATTGAAATTTATAACTGCAAAGATTTTTTTTTTTCCTGAAACTCTGCAGTTTTGATTACTTTAAAAAAAAAAAAGGCAAGATGGAATTAAAAATACAGATTTGGGGTTTATTTGTGATCAGAATGGAAAGGAATTTCAGGTGGTCAGAATTACCCATGAAGTGGGAACTCCCCGTGTCAGCTGGCTGGTTACTCTCCTTGTAAAGCTGGCTGCCCTTTCCTGCCCCTGAGCATCCCAATGGTAGAAAGATGGCTGGGCAGCGGGGTTTGCTGAGAGCAAAGGGCAGCTCCGCTCAGCTGCGTGATAGGTCTCCGTCTGCCTGGGTGCAACCAGCAAGTCTTGGACCTTGCGATGGCATGTGAAGCATTAGCTTTGATAAAAAGGTGAAGCTCCTTCAACTCCTGATCCAGGCTGTGTGGATCTGACCCCTGCAGCCTCCCTCTGTGATTTTTTTAGGTGCTGACCTCACAGGTCTAGCGATGGCATGAGCTGGCATCTCCTCCCAGCTGGCCCCAGGGGATGTCTGTGTGTCTGAGGCAGAGCTGAGCAGTTGGGATAACGAGGGCTCTGGTTTCCACGTCTAGATGAACGGACGTGCTTTTGGCCTCACTTCACCCCCTAACCATCCAAGAATGTCACCGTCTCGCTGGAGATGTGCTCCTACCACACTAGCACATAGTGTTCCCCTATTGCCTGCTGCTGCCGCAGCCCTGCCACCCCGAGCTTTGGATCAGACACCCGGAGAGCAAATCTGGCTGCCCCTGGGAAGGGCTCGCTGACAGGGATACACGTCCAGCCAGCCGTGCTTTCCCTGAAGTTTTGCCCTGGGGACCAGGCTGCCCCCAAGTGAGATGCTAATGCATGTTGTTTGCAGGCTGAGCCACTGGTAATCCTCCAGAGCTTTCCCACAAGAGCCCAGAAAGACAAATTTGCCAACAATTTAATGAGAAATTGTTATGATTCAGCACGGAGAAGCCTCGGAAATGCGTCAGGCAGCCCTAGGATGTGTCTGGGGGGATGAGGAGTGAATCATTCAGTTCGGGGTGGCTGCCCTCACCCCAGTGACCCCGGCTTAAAAGCCTGCTCCTCCCATACTAGCTGCAACAAATACATACCTCCAAGGACCAGGGTTAGACATCACCTGGGGCTAAGTGGGGGCTGGGGTGGGGGGCTGCCACGGGTGCAGAACAGCTACTGTATTGAGGTGCTGATGTGAAAGCAGGGTCTCTGTAAAGCCTGGCCCCTTTCCCCAGACCAGCTGGCTGATTTTTATTTTGTTGCAATCCTAAGCCTGGTGCTTTTTTGTCCACAGGATCTGAGGCCGCTGTATGCAGGGCGATGTCAGTACTACTCCAAGAGTACAACCCCACCTGAGGTGAGAGCAGATTTGGTTGTGCTGTCTCCGTCAAGGAGCCAGCTTCATGGTGAGGGTGGAGGAACCTGCTGCTAGGCTGCTGCTCTGGTGTCCCGGAGCTCTGCAAAATGAGGAGGGAGTGGGAGGCTGGGGCGGGAGCCAGCTCCTGGGAGGACTCAGGGAGTGAATTCCTCCGTGCTTGGTGCTGCCACGTCAGTGAAGGAGCAGGTGGAGAGGAGGGGATGAGGGAGAGGAAGATTGACCAGTTTCTCTAGATCTTCAGCTGCGCGTTCATTACAGGAGCAGGGTGGTGGGTTAAGGGTTCAGACAGCAGTTATGTCTGTGGATACGAGCAACACATACCAGCGTCTGCACCTCTGCTGTCTCTTGTCTGCTGCAAAGAGAAGCCCGTTGGGGACGGATGTTCCTGCCACATACTGATGGTGTGTGTGGACATCTTTGGCTGCCTTTGCTGTGCACTGAGAGTCTCTCTGAGATTTCCTCACAAGTTCTCAAGCAGTTTTGAATAACCACTATATTCCAAATTAAAATGCCTGTTTGAGGTGCAAAGTAAGTACTACCTGGTGGCATTGGTGGGGTCCATTCTATTTTCAGCCCAGAGACCATCCATGTGAGCTTCAGTGTTGCTATCCACAGGCAGACAATTAACTGCTTTAGCCAGTTTCCAACAATATGGGAATCTTGGACTCAGTTTGTATCACCCTGTTGACAGCTCTTTGCTCTGAGTTGGTGCGTGGTGAGGAGTGTTAGTTCAGCAAGGTCTTGGCTGCTTGTAAGGGTTGCACAACCCCCTTCCCGTGCAGGCATATGCTTATCTACGACTTCCCCATGGTGGAAGGAAACGCTGGTCTGTTTGAGTCTAGTGCATCTTTATTCCATTCTGACTGTGCCCTTTGTAGGAACTGTGCTGCAAGATAAGGAGAGAAAAATCTGCCTGGGACTAATCTGGAGATCAGTGCAAAAATATCACAGAACAAGCCAAATAGCAGCAGAAGCTATGTTTGGTGATTATGTCCTTATGTACTTTCTATGTTTTTTTCTGGATTCACACAGGCAATCTGTCACCCACAGCGCCGTGCACCCTGCACGCCGAAAATAAAAACCAACACCTGCTTCTGCTGTGACCTGTACAACTGTGGAAAGTGAGTAAGCTAAAAATACCATTCCTGGCTGTGGGAACGGCGAGCAGTGGTCATGCTGGTCTGCAGGTGTCTGAAGGGCCAGGATAGGGCAGGAGCGAAGTATTGGTTAATGACAGCTGTTGTGGGAAGGGATCTTAGGCTGTGGTTGCTAGCCATAAGGACTCCCAGGCAAAAGATAACCAAGTAAAGGGGTGTATGAAATACACCAAAGCCATCCCAGCTACTGGTGAGCATGTTCTGGGCCAGCCTAGTTGGAAAAATGAAGAGGGTGGGAGTTTCCATTACTTCCACGCTTGGTGCCTTCCCCAGTTTTCTCCCTATTGAGTGTCCCTTGTCCTAATACCTTCCTTCTCTGTTGGCACTGCTTGTTTGCTAGGTTTTATTTTGTTTTAGAAGATTGAAGGCTTAAAAACTGGGACACTGGTCTTCCTCACCATGTCACCAGGAAGACACTGGTCTTCCTCCCCACCCTGCTAACAGGGAGGAGAGTTTGCAGACTGGTGCCATCTGCTTGTTCATAAATCAATGTCCTTTCTGCCCAGTGCACATCTTTCATGGTCACGAGAGGTTGGAAGGTGTACCAGCACTGTGCAAGGATGAGTCAGAAGGGTGGTTCCCGATCGAGAACCTCTGTGTGGTGATCACACCATCATTAGATCTGGCTACTGTGCGTAAGCCAACTTAATTTACAGCATGTGCTGCTGATATCATTTGGAGTGTCTAATGTGTGTCAGCAAGCAATTAATAAATTGGGTTGTTTCAGTGCTGCCTCTTGCCTAGGGCTGTTTCAGGCTTAGCATTTCTCACAGTACTTAGTTGGGCTGGCCCCTACTTAAATCATTGACTCTGGTGGAGGAAGATCAAAAGCTGCTGTTGGAAGAGGGTGGTTCTGCGTGCTGGGAAGGGTAATCCCTGGCCTCTGTAGGACTTTGTTTCTGTGGAAGCCGCTGCAGAGGGATGAAGCTCATACTTTCCTTTCACGGTTTTAGTTTAGCCCCGCTATGCATCTCTCATTCACTCCCCTCACCCTCCAAGAGAATAGGGAGAGATAATAGAACAGAAAGGCTCAGGATTTGAGATAAAGACAGGAAGAGATCATTGAAGTTACTGTTATGGGCAAAACAGACTCAGCTTGGGGAAAACTATTTATTTATTTCTTATTAGTAATAAAGCCAAAGCAGGATAATGAGGAAGAGAAAAAAAACAACTTTCCTCCATCCCTCCCTCTTCCCAGACTTAACTTAATTTAAATTATCTCTACCTCCTCCCCCCTGCACAGGTGGCACAGGGGAGGAAGAGGGAATGGGGGTTATGGTCAGTTCATCACTGAAGTGAAACATCGCTTTGCGCCACTCCTTCCTCCTCCGGGGAAGAACTCATCGCATTCTTTCCCTGCTCCAGCGTGGGGTCCCTCCCACAGGCTACAGTCCTTGAACTGCTCTGTGTTGTGGTTTCTTCCACAGGATGCAGTCTCTCAGGAGCCGGCTGCCCCAGTACGGCCCCTCCATGGGCCACAGCCTCCTCCAGGCATCCGCCTGCCCCGGCGTGGGGTCCTCCCTGGGCTGCGGGGGCATTTCTGCTCCTCCATGGACCTCCATGGGCTGCAGGGGGACAACCTGCTCCACCAGGGGCTGCACCACGGACTACAGGGGAATCTCTGCCAGGAGCAGCATTACTGCTCCCCCTCCTTCTTCACTGACCTTGGTGTCTGCAGCCATTACTCTCACAAGAAATTCTTCACAACAGGCTGGCAGACGCCTCTCAGGTTCTCTTCACATCTCATCTCCTCTCCACTTCTTGCAGCCAGGCTGGGCCAGGCTGAATTGGGCCCAGTCAGCTGCCCGGCAGGAGGCCAGAGGGTGGGGCCTGCAAGGCCCACAAGGCTCATGCCTCCCCCCCTCTGCCCTCTCTTCTGCTTCTTCACATCTTCTTTTTTTTTTTATTTTTCCCCTTCTTAAATATGTTATCACAGAAGTGTTATCACTGAACATTCCGTCACCAATTGGCTCGGCTCGGCCAGCAGCGGGTCTGCCCTAGGCCCAGCCAAGTCCACTGGTCAAAGGGGAAACTTCTGCAACTTCTTGCAGCAGCTGCCACCGTAACCCCCCCCACTAAACAAAACCAACCCAACAGTTTACAGAACATGTTCCATTTTCACTAGAGCTGAAGAGAGCGATACACAGAGAAGGGATTGGAATATAAAAACTTGTAACTTTTATATATATGTATGTGTGTATATATATATATATGGGGAATTTTTATTTATTTTTTCTTTCCCAGTCAGGGTCCTGCCTCTGACCCTCTGATAAAAGACAGCAGTTGTTACCATCTCAGTCTTGCTTAGCGGCACACAAATGTTCTGCACCGAGGAGGTGCTGGTTCATCTGGGATCTCGAGAAAGGCACGAACACTCAAGGCTGGTTTGCTCACAAATTATGTGAAGGACTGAAATTATAGAAAAAGTGACAGCAATCTTGCATCCCTCCTAACACGGGGAACTCTGGCTGTGGCAGCATTGGACAAGCCTCTTCCCATTGATAAATACATGCTGTACTTATCTGTACAATGCTGAATGTTCTCGGTAGTACACCGAGGCTCGCTGAGAGCTTTAAGCTCTCGCGCATCTCCGTAGGGACTGCAAACAGTACATACAGGCTGTATTGTTACAGGCAGTCACGGTATGTGCTCAGGTTATACAGGTCACACAGGCTAACGTACAGGTTTTTACAACCTGTGGTTACACTCTGCCTCAGTTCTGCTTGAAATCCCTGTCTCCTCATTGCAATGTCTTCTGCAGTGGCCTGCTACAAAATATGGAAAAAAGGAAAAGAAACCAAAATTGAGTAATGAGGGAAGGAGGGTGGCTCTTGTGAAAGGGAGCAGGTTTCTGCAGGCTTTGCAGAGTCTGCTGGGGAGCTGAGCCTGGATCTCCTGCTTCTTTGCATTAAATATGAACCTGTTCATCTCAATTTCCTCAAAGCCCTTGTGCAGTTTGAGTCTAACCCCATATGTGAGCTGGGAGACAAGTAATTCATAAGCATTTAGTACTGTTTGCCCCGATAAATTTGTTTTCTTAAGGGGAATTTGCTGTAGCGCACTAAGTCTGGTAGGCTACACCGAAGGCCAGCCTGTTCCCCCCAGCAGCAGTCAGAGAGAAGTAATTGCCCAAGAATGCCACCTGCGAGACTCCAGCCCACACGTTGCAGGAGCTCCTCTTCCCTTTCCAAAATAATGCCCCAAGTGGATTTGACCGAGTTTTCTCTCTCTCTTCTCTGTACGTGGAAAAGCTTAATTATGTGAGTAGAAAGACCTGTCCCTGCCGGGGTCTCGGGGGTCCTGTCAGCCCATGCTGCCGTGGAGCTGCAAGGGGCAGGCAGCTGGAGCAGAGTGGCTGAGTTGGACCTGCGTTGTGGCCAAGCCCTGCAGTGCTGGGAGGCCAGCTGTGCTCTCCTGTGCCCGTCCCACCCAGCTGCTCTTGTGGCTGTGAGGAGCTGCCAGCGCTGTCCTGAGGGGCACTTGCCGCTCCTCGGGGCATGGACTCATTTCCCTGGGTTTGTCCTTGGGAAGCCTCCAGGATCTCTGTGGAGTTCTCAGATGGTAGAAACAAGAAGCAGATTCAGACTCAAGGTCATTTGGGTGTTTGCAGGCCTTGCTGGACTTGTTTGTTTCACAACAGATCAAGCTGCCTTCTGCCGTTAGCGTGCAGGGAGATCTCAGATGCCACGAGCGTGGAATCTAGCAGGCTTTCTCCCCACTCCCTTGGTAGTTAGGTCCAGGCTATCATTAAGTTGCAGAATGCCTTTTACTGTCCAGCAGAAGTGCTTAGGTTTTATGATGTGTGGTGCATTTTTTTAATCATTATTGTTGCTTTTTTTTTTTTTTTTTCAAATCTAGCAGAGTAGAGATTTCTGGAGGCTACTACGAATACATCGATGTCAGCAGCTGCCAGGACATCATCCACCTTTACCACTTGCTTTGGTCGGCAACGATTCTGAACATAGTGGGGCTATTCCTAGGGATCATTACAGCAGCGATACTTGGAGGCTTTAAAGACATGGTAAGATGGTACCAATTTCTCTGGGCATTAAAAAAACAAATCAGGCAAATTGCCTTTTAAAAAAAATAATGAAAACAGCTATTGGTATTTCAATGCAAATAATATATGCATCACTGCAGTCAAGCTGGAAAGAAGGGGATGAAATAACTGTAAGGAGAAAGTGGAAATGATTCGCTTTTCTGATCTGGTGTCACCACCTGAACACAGTTAGAAAAGATGAACAGAACTGGGAGATTTTCAAAAGGAATTTTCTCAGAGGTGTTGGCAATACCAGGATGAATAAAAATAAGCCCTGTCTTAAAAATTAATCTTCCTTTTCAGAGCATTGACCTTCCATAAG
The DNA here is from genome assembly GCF_036417535.1 of Chlamydotis macqueenii. Taxonomy (NCBI): domain Eukaryota; kingdom Metazoa; phylum Chordata; class Aves; order Otidiformes; family Otididae; genus Chlamydotis; species Chlamydotis macqueenii. Next base: position 6,885,256 of record NC_141566.1, read on the forward strand.
GAAATGTGTGGTGGTTGCTCAGGAGTTGTTGGTTTTATAGCAGTAGCAAGGTTCTGAGCTTACAAACAGTTTAAGCAGACCTGTTAGGCAGAAACTCTCCATCTAGTTGCTTCATGGTGCAGAATCTGAGACGGTGAACTGGGGACCAAAACCAGGTGAAAGATTGCAAACTTCAGCTAATGAAAACAAAAATGCTGTTCTGACATCGTGAGCTTTCAAATACCCTCATTTTGAAATGCCTGTTACCTCCCATGCAGTTTTGTTCTGCAGAGGACAAATCTATGGGGAGAACTGAACATTCAGCAGATAAATTTGGGGTAGTTTTCAGTCTCTTGTGACTCATTCAAAATAACACACAATGAGACACTCAGAAAAGAGCATTTGTTGTCCTGGCAATGCATTTTTCTTATAAACAAATCTAAGGGTGCCTTATTTCAGAAATCTGAGCTTTCCTACACTCTTTTCAGACTCACCGAGATCTTCCCAAGCAAAACAGGAGACACATTCCTAGCTGTGCATTGTGGATATTTATCCACACCAGCCAGCCTGTAAACCTCTACAAAAAAAAAGTGGCTTTGAACAGCAGCACAAGAAGAATTGAAATATGCTGGTCTCAAAAATGCACTGATTAACAGAGTAATCAAAATTAATGGATTCTTCCTCCTCCTTGTGAGGATGCAATCTGAACAGTTGTTTCGTTTGAGTACTGGAGTGCGCTGGGCTATTGCCAGCTTGTTCTGTGGAATCTGAGAGGAAACAATAGGTGGCTGAGGAATGAAATGACCTTGGGACTCACCTGCTGCCTCAGAGGGAAAAGGATTGCCAGTAGCTAATTCCACACAGTTGAGCTCTAAAGACACACAGTGCTCCTTTAAATCATTTCTGTTTCCATTCAGCTGTCAGCTTTCTGTGACTTGGTTAGCAGCCTGAGGTTCTCTTCTTTTTGTTTTAACAGACTCCTTCGCTCCCTACGCTGAACTGTACAGTTGAAAATGCACACCCTTCGGTGTCCTACTACTCGAGGCCACAAGTGACATCTTACAACACCTACTACCACAGCACTCCTCACCTGCCTCCCTACTCCGCATACGACTTTCAGGTAGGGAAAGTTACAGGATGTTTTCTTGTTTAGTGGCAAGCTTAAATCCAGCTAGTCTGCCAGACTCTGGAGACCTGTCTTCCCATCATTCACACAGTTTAATTTGCCTGTTCCTGCAGAGAACACCAAATCTTTCCTACTAGGCATTGTTTGTTGGCAGTGCTCTCTTATGAAGGCAGTGTTTTCCTGAAAGCTGTCCTTGAAGAGAACCTGCTGCCTGCCTCCCCTGTTGTTCACTGGTAGAGGCCACATTAAAAATAAGCATTAACTCTGGTACGTGCAATCCTCTGAGGGTAGAGGCAAAGCGAGGTGTTCAGTTGCTAGTTTTTATTATGCCAACTGCCATGTCTGAGAGAAACAGGTGAACTTTTGGAAACAAGCAATTTGAGCTCCTGAAGACACATACTTGACTGAAAAGCTCTTCTGTTGTGGTGTTGGTTTTTTTTTTTGCACACACTTCAGCTGATCTAAGAACAGTCCCTGCAAATATCACCTCTGCTGTACTGCATCCCTTATTCTTCTGAGTTACAGAGCTGTGCTGTTGGAAATGGTGATCTTGTGTGAACCTTGCTGTCAGCATCAGCTTTGACTTGTTGAAGCAGATGGGGACATTTCCCCCTCAGCTCTTCTGTCAGGTGGATGTTACCATGGTGGTGATGTTAACTTAACACACCATACATTTTCTTTGCAACCATCAGGGCTGGAGATTTTTTGTATTAAAAAGAGCTTAAGGTCTTGGACATCAATTAAGAGATGTGCTTTGTGAGAGCCACCATCTCACTCATCAGAGCCAAGCATTAGAGGTAACATGAATTTAAACCTTTCTGGCTTTACTGCTAGTGCCACTACCCAACACCATTGTCAGGGCTTCCTAGAAATATTTGAACACTTACATCAGAATTTCTAGGATTTATTTATACAGATTTGTGACTAATTTTTGACATTATAACAACCTGGAACAGTCACTAGTGTTGTTTAACTCTTTACAGTTACAAAAATACCAACCTTAGCGCATACCAAACCGAGCTCTGCTGTGAAGTTCTCTTCTCAGCTGCTTGGCTGGTACTAAGTGCTGTTTAACTCTGAGTTTGTCTGTACTGCAGCCACAGTACCAGCAGAGAGCTCAGCATGAGTGGATTTGCCCTGCTTTTCAACTACAAGTGCTGCTGGGACTCTGCTAGCGCTTACATCTCAGCCAGACTGTGTCTCTCTCACTGCTGTGAGCACAGGTGTTAGCTTAGGAGGAGGCACAAAAGCTGGGCGTAAATTGAGGTAATCTAAATTTAAAATAGCCAAGTCTCTCTTTCAAATACAATTCCAGATCTAACCTTTGTTTATCTGCCAGGGTACTTGAGCCCCTGCATGAAAGCATTAGCCGAGGCCTCTAGCTGGGCAGCCTCTCTCTTGCCTTGAGCCCTGACTCGAGCAGTGTCTGTACCACCCTGACACCACTTCACCACTTCTCCTCTGCCATCCTACAGCACATGGAGCAAGCCCAGCCTCGCCTCTCAAATCCCTTTTGAAGGCTGTACTCCTGTACTCCCTTTGATGTAAGAATTGGCCAAGTCTGTGCTTCCCACTCATCCCACACATCTTTCACAGGAAAAAAAAAAACAAATCAACATTCCAGAATTTCTAAGGAAGCCTGTGCCAGCTGCCAGCTTCGTTAACAAAGCCAGGCTGCTGCCTGCAGTGTGTGTAAGCCAGGCCTGCTTGCAGCTGCAGCAGCTCTCCTCCAGAACTTGTGGCTGTGGCTGAGGCAGCTGGGCGCAGGCACTTTGTAACGGTGAAAACCCAAGGCTGCATTTGCTAACGGGTACCGGTGCCTTGTTGCTGCAGCAGTGTCCTTCCAAATGTCTTTGCCATCCAGGGGCTCCCACCCATTGGGCTTTAGGTGAACTGAGTGTCGCGGATGGAGTGGTGAAGGTTTAAAATGTTGTAATGCTAAAGGGTCGGTGTTGGTGGACATCTGCAGTTTGGAAACCTCAGTGTGTCCTTCAGTTAATTGCATATTTTCTGCAACTCCTGTTAGGTAGGCATACTGTTTTCTGATAGTGGGGTTTTGTGGGACTCCTGGGGGAGCAGTCCCCTTTAGGATTGCTTCTAGTAAATTAAATGAGGTCACAAGGGTGTACTGGTCCCAGTGACCAATATGTTTTTAATTCTTCAGTTAAGAGTTTTGACCTCCTCTTTATGTTCTATTTTCCACTCCCAGGGTTTGCCTTTCCATAAGAGAAAATATTATGGATGGGAAATGATAGAAAATCCAGTACATGCTTCCTCCAGTATCCTAAAGTTCCCTTTAATTGTTGTAACTCCTTCCTTGGTTGGGGCATTTGCGGCTCTTCAATTTTTTCTTCAGGTATCTGGAGGAATCACTGCACTGCCAGCTATCCACCAAGTGCCTGAAACTTTTACTTCTTTACTTGGTCCCTGATATTTTCTGGGTGGAAGCTCAATTTCTGCTTTATTTAGTGTTTGCCATACTGCTGCTGCTGCTTCCCCCAGCTTGTCAGGGGAAGTTCCTCCGATCAGAATGTCATCTGTGTATTGGTACAGTTTCACATCTTGGGGGAGTGAGACGGCGTAAAAGTTCAGCAAGTGTGGCATGAGCAATTGTGGGTGAATATTTATACCCCTGTGGGGGTCTGTTAAAGGTATGTCGTATTACCTCCCAAGTGAAAGCAAATTTATCTTTATCCTCCTCCTTCGAGGGAACCATAAAGAACGTCTCTGACATCTAGCACCACCATCCATGGGTGTGCAGGCTGCTTGCTAAGTAGCTGTTAAGTTTGCAGTGTTTGGTACAGCAGCTGTTAGCAGGGCCCTATTGGCTTTCAGGAGCAGATAATCAATTGTTAACACCGCCTGCCTTCTGGTTTCCAAACTGGCCAGACAGGTGAGTTATATGGGGAGTGGGTTCTGGAGACAATTCATCACTTCTCCAAATCAGCTGTGACTTCAGAAATTCCATTTTTTTGCCGCAGCAGAAATTGGATATTGTGGTACGTTAGTAACTTTTGAATCAGGGAGCGTAGGAACTATGCAAACTACACACACTGCAGCCTCCCGATTTCTGCTGGGGTTGGGATTGATGTTTGAGCCAAAGGACCCTTCGGCAGGCACCACGTTCATCCACTTAAAACATCAAAACCTAAATATATTTTCATGACGATCTTTAGTTGCAAAGCAAGTAGTTGACATACGCTTCTCACGTGGGAGTCACAAATTGACCTTGGTGATTTTACACACAACACTTGCTTAGTTCACACCAGCAGGTAATCTTAACTCCTTGCCAGATCACATGCCCAGCTTCTCAGCATCTTGAGTTAGTAGTGAAATTTGTGCTCCCCTATCTATTAAAAACTTCACCAATTGTCCTTGAGGACCAACTACAATTAAAATGTATTGGCCATCATCAATTACCCAGTGATAAGCCTCCACTTTCCAGACAGGGAGGCCCAATTGCCTTCTGGACATGACTCATTTTTTCATCTCACACCCTACAATTCCTCCCTAAGGGAGAGAAAGGGCTTGTCTCTCTTTCTGGGGACTGGTATGGGAGGAGTTAAAATATGACCCTTTCTTTCACTATTATCTCATTTCTGGAATGCTTCAGTCAGACTGAAGATAATGCCAGTAGGCTGACCTTGAGCAGCGGCTCTGGGAACGCCTAGGGCTAATGCATTCCGCCGTGATTCATTCCAATTGTCACCGCCCCTTCTGCTGAGAAGTTGAGACTGGGACTCACTCTATGCTTCTGTAAATAATCGATGATACTACTGATAATCCTGCCTGATAGACTACGCCAGATGGAGTGATGCACTTTGCTTGTACGAGGGAAGCAACAATATACTTTATTGATAAAGAAGAGTGAGCTAACAAAGTTCAGCAGTAGATGCAGCACTGGCTTAACGAGATTCGATGGCAAGGTACACTGAATGATTTACTGCATAGAGGACAGGGTCAGACAAAACTATCAGGGAGACCCTTCTGTTGGGTCGTGAGATTCAGAAGGGACCCCCTTGCTTTCTAAACTCCTTCTCAGAGAGGAGCCTAGGTGCGGCTGGATCCAGTCCTAGTCCCAGATTTGGTCAGTGGTTTATGTCTGAAGGATTATCTGTGCACAATGACTTAGCTAAGATTTCAAAGTTTCAGTGCTCTTATGCCCAGTTCACTTACCAAGTACCTGACGTGATAAGGATCCTCTCAGACTCGAGGAGTAACTTTGAGAAGCGTCCCTACCCAAGGGGAGATCCTGGTGTGTAGCCTGCTGCCATGCAGGAGAATTCAAAGGGCTCTGGGCTGTTCATTATTTATGGAGTAAGATAATTGACTGATAGTCATATTTGCATACCAGCTGCAGGTGTTAGTTTCTTCCAAATTTGGCTCGAGTCGAACATTGACCAGCGCTGTGGTTAGGTGGGCACATCACCATAAATTAGCCCTTGGCTGTTGTGTTGTGTTCTGTCTCTGTCTGGTAGTGTGAAAATAAATTATCTGCAGCCTGTTCGTTGTTCCTCCTGGCTGGTGTGCGGAACCTGAGATTTGAGAGAGACTCATTAATTTTCAGTTGTCCAGCCTCTGTAAAACGCAGCAGGTACACAGAAGTGATAAGATAAATTTTTTTTTTCTTTTTTAATGCCTTCTTCAGCTTTAGGTCTAAGGAGTCTCATTATGCGAAGGTGTTAGTTACAGGCTGTGCTTACCTTGAATGCAACAAGTTATTTGAGTGCTTATTTGTATGTACATATGTTTTGCAGAGGTGAGCCTTGAAATGTTAATTTTGCACTGCTTGGTAATGAAATATCGCTTTGCCAGGGTCCTTTACATTAAGAAGTGGTTACATTACAGCCTTCTTCCTGTCTCCTTGCAGCATTCCAGCATGTTTCCAGCCTCCACTCCTTCTGGCCTCTCCGATGACCCCCAGTCGATGTCGCCATCTCCCAGCTATATGTGGTCCTCGAATGCGCCGCCTCGTTACTCGCCACCGTATTTTCCACCTTTTGAAAAGCCACCACCTTATACACCATAAAGAATGTGGGAAAGAAGAAAAAAATATTTGCCATTGAAATAATTGTGAACATTTTGTATTTATATTTTACTGTGGAAGGGCGTGGGAGGATGATAGATACAGAAGATAATTGCAAAATCAAACATTAGATTGGACTGTTCTTTCTTGTGAGACTTAGTTCAGAGGTTTAACAACAGAGTATGAGGAAGGGGACATACTGCTGATGTTTTGCAGTGTTGGTGAGTAGCAGGTGACCTGAATTCCAGCCTCCTTGTTTCACCGTGAGGTTCATGTCCTTGGTTTTTAATAAAGCGATACAACACAGATAATAGATTCTGGTCTGCCGTACTCCATCTTGTGCCAAGCTGAAGTAAGGGTAGCCAAAATCAATAGCTGCCGGAGAGTATCAGTCTGTTTAAGGTGAGGGTGCTCACAGACAGCTTGACCTAACCCCTGTTTTGTTTGGCCTTGAGAGGCTCCAGCTGCTGGGATTTTTTGGGGCCGCAGAACCTCGCTCACGTCACTTGTTGGTTACAGCGTACACGCTGGAAAAATCTTGGGGGAACCACAACAGTGTCTCAAACACTAATGAAAGGAGATAACGTCATAGGATATTTTCATGTATGCCTAGAAAACTATTGAAATATGGCTTTTTTTTTTTTTTTTTTTTTTAAGGGAAAAGCTTTAATAGACAAGCTGGTTTTATTTCAGGGTGCTTCTTAAGATAGAAGGTAAAATGCAGTTGTCTCTCTCTCTGAATTCTGTGTAAGTAATGCTGAAGTCAAAGTTTGGGTGGTTGCACTGCCTAAATCTTCCTTGTATTCATATAAAGAGCATCAGGAATGTCCACAAGTCACTGAAACAGTGCAGTGAAAACATTATTATTGATTTTCCCTTCTGTTTGGTTGGGATTTTTTTTTTTTAAGCTTGTACTTTTAACTTTTTTAATGGACTGAATCAGCACCCTGAATAAGCACTGTTTTAGTAGCTGTATTACAGGCTGCACATAAGGAATATCCACTACTAGTTCTCCAAGATAGAAGCCTCACATGAATAAAACTCAACACCCTGTAATATAGGATGAAACCGATAGGAACTTGCAATTATTGTTGTGACTTCCATTTAATCTTCAGCTGATGACTGTGCTGATTGATCTAGACTCCAACAGATTTTGCATGCATCCTGCATAACAAAACAAGGTCAGCTCTGTTATGTGGCACACTGTCCTGTAAAGTGTGGTTCTGCTCCGGGAAGTGATTTCAGATGACAGCATTCAGATCTGAGCTGCTCAACCTGAGCGTTCTCGGGGATAAAAATAAGGTATTGACATTTTACTCCTTATTTCGTAAAGATTTCATCTCCTTGACATCAGATTGTTGTCCCTAATCCTTAATTGTCTACTGTTACCTTCAACTGATGCAGACAAAAAGGTACCTAAAAGCTAGATCTGGCTTTCAGAATTTAAAAGGGGAATACATGCTTGGGGAAGGGAGGGAGAGGGAATCCGGTTGGATTTTAAACTGTGGCATTTCTCTACTTTTAATCTTAAAAAGAAATTAAATATCATCAAAATGGAAAACAAACAGTGAAGTCTCTGATCTCACTTTTCAAAGTACACCCACACTTTATAATGCTGTTTTTTAATCCTATGCATTTGCAAAGCCTTTAGGCTAGGCTACGTGTTAACCTTATCATTTCCACTGTCAAACACTAATCAGTACATTAATAAATTAAAGGACGACACTGTTTATCCAGAAGGAAGTATAGCTTTTCTCCAGTAACAAAGAAAAATAAACAGCTGGAAAAAGGGATACATCTCACGGGATTTAAAGCAGTAGTGTATGCAGAACATACCCTGGTGATATTTTGTTTTAGTAGAGATTGTTGAAGTGCAGCTCCTGTGTATTTGCATACTGGAAATAAATTTATATTCTAGGGCGTCATCCATTTTATATTACACTTTCCTGAATTAAATCTTGATAAAGAGATCGTGGGCATTTTCAGAATAGACAGTACTTCTCCTGATAAAACTGCCCCCAAAACTAGAATCAGAAGGGCACATTAATTTAATACCAGAAAACATTTTATTGCAGCATCTTTGAAATAAAAGCTAGCAGTCCTGTCCCACTTCTGACTAACACTCTACCATTTGTGCCTGTCAAGTAAGTAGGGCTGGACGGACTACGGGACACTACAGGACAGGACTAAGAAACTCATGAGTGGAACATAACTTAGTGGCAGAGAAACAATTGGGAAATTATTGTGTCATTGGTTTTGAGTTGACAAATACTAAACTTGGAAAATTATCCAAATTCTTGTTTTTTTTTTCTAAGGACTATTTAAGCAAAAATTACATTGCTGCTTTAAATTCACTATAAAAGGACAAGTCCATTTTCACATTTGAGAAATCACTGGTGGGATTTTCTGTTGAATTACCCGTTTCCTTCTGCTTGTGTAAAACGAAGCGTTTAATGTAAATGCAACATTCTGCACTGTATTCATCATTTCTTATGAGAATGTCGAGATTGTGACTCATATGTACCCTTTTATTACTTTACCAAAGTTAAATAAAATTGTGTGACTTTTGTAAACATTTATAAATTGCATTTTACATTTTAGCAGCTTTCCTGCTCTAGAAGCATCTGCTACTTGAGGAATTCCAGTATAACAGCATCATGCATTGAAACAAAACAAGCAACAAAAACCCTCAAAACCCCCAAACAGTATTTGCTATATTGGAAACTGGTGTTTCTACCAAGATTAGCCAGAGACAGCATTTTTTAAGTTCTGTTTTTCAAAGCCCCAGAAGCCCCCACACTTCACAATTCTGCAGTTCTACCCACGTAACAGGGTGCGCTGACTACCAGCACTGTAAAGCCATTACTGATTATTTTTACCTAACGCAAGTGAATAATCCAACCAGTGCAGCATCAGCATCTCCTTATTTTCATGTTTACTATCTTACTTTGAGCCTAATTCTGTCCTGATGATGTCAGCTGCTCTTTGATGTTAGCAGAAGTAGGTGGAAGCCCTATCCAAGGAGATAAAGGCGCCTAAAACATTTGGTATGTTACTTATTAAATTGCATTCCTTACCGGTAGTAAGAAGTCAACATAAAGTAACTAATTTTCTCCATGTTTCTCCACAGTTCACCAACAATCTAACTCTTCCAAATCATAACCAGTCAGCAACCTGGTAAGAAGTGGAGCCCTAACCATGAGTTAGGTGAAGTACCTTGCGCTGGTCACTGTGATGTTTTTTCTCGATTTCTAGCTTATTTGCAAGGAGCGTAGTAGTTGGACAGACTGTTCCGCAGCAGATCCACATACTCCAAGAGTAAGCGTACATCACAGCGTTCAGCTCACATTATACAGTGGAGTTTTTCAGTTAATTTGCTTTCTTGGAAAGTGCTCAACCAAAAAAAAAAAAAGAAAGAAAGAAACAAAGAACCCCACCGAAATAACTAAGCCCCAAATAAAAACATCCACCCCGCCCTCCCTGCAGAGTTCCCTGCTATTCCCAAAGACCTGGAAAAGGAAGCTACAAGCTGTTGGTAATCTAACATGTCAGACTGTAGAAGCTGAGTTGCCATTAAAAAGAGACATGCTACACCCATCTTTAGAATTAAACTTTTTTTTTTATTTTTGCCATAGAAAGCTCTAAGAACTAATATCAGGTGTTGATTAATGAAAAGTAGAACACAACTTTAAAAAGTATGTTAAGGAAAGACTGTACAGCTATATACATCACAGATCTGGCAAAAAATGATGAATGTTTCACACGGAGCAGTTCCTAGGCAATAGCTGCAGAACCCAGTGTTCGATGTATACAGTCGTCAGCGTCTGCACCTTTGTATAAGCTGCATGCCTTAACAGTACAAAATAAATAAGCAGCCAATTGTTATCTCAGTATTTGTTTAGTTCATATCCTGGAATGCCATGGTATGAATCCCCAAAGAAACCACACAGTGAGGATGCAGCCACTGTTACCATATTTTGCAGCAGATCCGTTGATGTTTTTATATGCATATAAATGACTGTGAGGCTTGTTAGCATTCTCTGCTGAAATTTTAAATTTCTATATAAATGCTTTTTCAGATTAAATCTTTTTCTCCCACTACCCCAAAGCCAATTTCTTAGTATTTACATAAGGTTTTTCATTAAGTTAAACTGGAAGCTAAGTTTTTGTTTACAAAAACACACAAAAAAAACCCCCCAAATATGAGTACAATAGCCAGAAATCTAAATATAAAAGCTCATGGCCCCATAAAAAGTTTTAAAAGAATGGATTTAACATGTTTCCAAAGCAATAAATACTGGAAGTGAATTTAAAAAAATGTTTTACATGACCTCTGGACTTTGGATATCAAAAATCACTTCCAAGGAAAACTGAAGACCCTGAGACACATGCAAGCACGAGTCTTCTAGCAAAAATAGTTACAAAGCCCTAATTTTCCAGTTTTCCTCCAAAAAGAGACCTTTAGTAGGCACAGTTTAATTTAAGGTTTTAAATACATCAGCAGCAAATATAGACAGCCATTATGTTTAATTATTATTAAATGTACACTTCGCAATGTATGCTTAATTCCAGATGTGTCATGTCAATAACAAAAATAACATCGCATTTTTCTTGTCAAAAAGTCTCAGTACAGCACGCAGCCAGCTACGTCAGAGCTACCTGTGCTCACACAGGCAATCAGTACTTGCGTCTTGTGAGGATTACGTTTGACTGCTGAAACGCCATCTCGGACAACATCCAACCCCCGTTATACTGAAAGGGGTCTGCAATACGATCTGAAAATAACCACGTGGATCACGTTCTTGTCCTATAAACTTGAAGTGCTCAGCATTACATGCATAAGGTCATCAAATCCTCCTTTCTCCCATCATTCCTCATACAGATTTCTGGTACCCTTTTTCATAGCTCAGGTTGTATTACAACCATTTACCATCTAAATGTCTTTCTGTCTAGAGTACTGGATGTCTAAAACCTTAACCTTGAAGGTCATAGGATCAAGGTGCTTACTTAAAGCATGATAAAGAAAACAAAAACCTGTAACAGCAATTTAAGCAATGAAAGGTTACCATAACCAGTACTATGCACGACAACCTTTCTCAGTCGTGTCTAGAACTTGAGCAGTTTTCGATTACCTTTCACAAAAATTCAACAAGTCACTAAATGTGAAATGCTAAACTATGACTCCAGTAAAGAGCTGTTTGTTTTTCAGGATCTACTGTCTCCTGTTCAAGCTGGACATCTAATTTAAGTGCCTAAACGTGTACCAATTGCAAGGAGAAAACAAGGACAATACAATAAACCCAAAACTGAAAATAGACAACAGCAGAGAAATTATGATTTGGATTATGGTGGATGGAGGGTAGTTTCTGCTTGTTAGTTTAATCTTCATGGTTCCACAGCCTATAAATGCGGGAAAAAAATCCAGCTCCCAGTTTCACTTAAAGATCTCGCCAAATAGGCATACAACATCCTCAGCAGTCTCACTGCTAAACCGATACAGCACTTAGATTATTTCATAGTTCTCAGAAGTAAATTTCAAAGCTTTCAGCTAAAAAAAACCCCAACCATTACTTTTATTGTAAATATTACTTTTTTTTTTAAATACCAGACTGAAGCCCTTCTTGAAGGGCAAAAATAGGAACAGTGCTTTATTCCAAACGAACTACTGGCATCTTTTCCAGTAGTTAGAAAACCTAACATTATTCCTCAAGCTTTGAGACAAAATTATCTCCTTCACGATTGAGCTTTGTGGGGTTTGGGGTTTTTCCCATTGCAAAAAGAGTAAAAAATAACGGTTCCAGACATTGAATACTCTGCTCACCATACTGCCAAGTATAAACAAATGTTGTTCAAGTTAGCCCTAACTGAGTATCTCTTGTTGACAAGATTTGTTTGCATGAAGACAGATAATTCATAGTGCTTATAAAAGCAGAACTAAGACGCTAGTTCAAAAATACATTACTCCGAACAACTGGATTGGTTATTTTGGACCCTTGCAATAATGCATTCTTCACAAAAATAAATATGAATTGCGGAATTTTTTTTTTTTTAAATGTTTCCATATTCAAGAGACTACGGTGACAAATCTTACTGTTTCCTTGGTTAACCTCTAAACACAAATCAGCATTAAAGTGCTAACATGAAAGAAAGGGTTTACATAGTAAGTATGGGTACAGGAAATACTTCCATTACTTTAGAAGAAAGATTTCTAGCTCTTTAGAAGAAATGATACCTTTTCAAGCTACAAATCTCCACATTTTCATCAAAATTAACATACCAGAAAACACTGCCACCTCCCTGGAAATATTTTATCCTCCTATTCAAGTAAGCTTTCAGATGGATCACTTCCACAAATCACTTGCAGCTACCCATGATCCATCTAAGAGCTACCGTTTGATGACGTGGTAGAACAAGTTAACTTGTTTTCACTTTAACATTTGATTTTACAGCATTTTTAACAGTTCATTTAAAACAGCTGCAATATTTCTGCACTGAATCCTTTTTCCAGCATTTAATGCATTTCAGTAAGATTCTGGTATTACAAACTCAAATTCAGTACTTCCCTCTGATGGATTTTGTTTAAAAATTGCTTCATTTCCCTGTGGAATGAAAATGTCATCCCAGGTGATTTGTTTGGCCGGAGGGTTAGACGTTGTTCCTTCAGTGCCATCGTTCCCTGTGCCAACACGATAAACAATTCCACCCTCGTTTATTACTGGAATACTGCTTGGGTGGTCAGTAATGTACGCGTACTGTCTGATCTGCAAAGACCTGCAAGGATGCAACCGATAAAGCTTGGTATCTCCAGAAGGGTCTTGGCTATGAACCGACCTGATGTGGGAGGCCGTAATTTGGTAGTTGATGAAAGATTTGCCACACGTCAAGCACTGGTACCTTCGCTCACCGGTGTGGTGAATTTCATGCTTCGTACGGTATTCTGCAAGAGGGAAAACTTTGTCACAGTATCGACACGGATACTTCTTCTCCCAGGAATGAACGTTAAAATGTCTCCGTAAACTCGTCAGACACGCATATGATCTCTTACACACGATACAAATGTAGTAGACTCTTCCGTCCACTATCAGCTCGTAATGGTCATCGTGCTTTACTTTCATGCGTTTCCTGTTTGGAGAATCACTGCCAGATGTTTGAGGCGTTTCCTCGGGCTTGGCTTCGCCCTCCTCGGAATCACCCTTTACGGGAATGACTATGTCGTACGTATCCTCACCGATATTTGCGTAAACCTTACAGCCTGTGGACAGGCCTTCTATTTCAGTCGCTGTATCTAACGTTATGATCTTCTGCCCTTCTGCCACATGCGTTGATGCGATACCTGATCTGGATTCCTTGTTGTTTCCAGTAAGGACATCTGAGATTTTTATTTTAAAATCTCCAGGTTTAGAAAATGGCTCTTGTGAAAAGGTAACAACCTGCTTTTTCTGAACACCTGATCCTTCAGTGCTTGCTGCCTTGGGTACAGAAGGTTGCTGAACCACAGAGCTACTGCTGACCGAACCAGGACTAGAGGAGCTAATGATATCGACGTCATCTTCGACAACCTCTTCATCATCAACAGCAGTAGTTTCCACTTGAGTTAAGGAGCCTTTATTAGATGGCTGCTGGTTCTCCTCAAGTAAGTTAATTGTAGGGGTCACATGTGCTTGATGTGAGGAGCTGGCACTGAGCGATGAGTTAAGGAGAGGCTTATTTAGCACAATGATGCTGGGAGTCAAATGCTGCGGTGTTGCAGAGACAAGGGATTCGGCACTTGATTGTGTTTGGTTTGGGCTCAGCTGACTGGCAGATGGAGTGAGTTTTTGAGCTGTTGCGGTGCTTGTCAAATGGGGAGAGCCACCGCTGCCACATGATTTTTGGTCAGAAACTCCAGCGGGACTCGGGCAAGGCTGGTTCTGGGCTGCAGCATTTGTATCTTTAGTACATTCTTTCGGAGGAACAATCTCAGAGCAAAAAATTACATCGTCATCCTCATCGTCTGAATCACTCACTGTAATTTTTGTAGTCTCATATTCTATGCCATGTAAGGAGAATGACTGTGTTATAACCGGCATCCCATCCGTTACCTCTTGACCCTCTGGCCTCATTACAGGTACCTGTGTCTCAGCATCCTTTTGACCTGGACTAGAAGCTGAAGTTTCTGAAGCACCATCTTTGACGCCGCTTGGCATGTTTTTTCCTTCAGATGGAGGTACGCCCAGATCAGCTATGAATTTAACACCCAACTGTTGCCCTGATTTAATCAGTTCATCAAGTAAATCGGATCGAATGCTGATTATTTTGGAACTATAAATATAGTTAAGAATTTCTGCAAAGATTTCTGCTCTTACAAAGCTCAGTTCAACCACTTGCCCAGCCACTGAGAAAAGCTGGTGAAAATATGTGCTTGAGGCTGAAAGGATGTTTCTGTGAGCTCGAAATTTCCGGTCCTCCACAATGACAGTAACATCACAAAAAAGTCCGTGGCCACGTTGTTCATTCAAAGACTGAAGGAGCACACTGGAATACTGTGTGTCTGTTGCAGAAATCAGTTTTTTCCCCTCCATTCCTACAAAGAGAAAGTAAAAGGCATCAAATTAGTAAAAATACAGATTTATGGTTTTAAGTGCATGACATTCCCATATTTACTGTTTATTTCTTCTTTTGAAAAGAAAACAGATCTGAGATGCTATTCATAAGCTTATATCCTACAGCACTCTGCAAATGTGTTTCTTATCGTATATACCTTCTACACAAGGCATATACAATTCTGAATATCATCTCCTCTGTTCTTACAAGGTGAGGAACACAGAAGCAACTGCTCATCTGATTCAGCAGCAAATAAGGTAAATTTGAAATCCACGAAGATGCAAGATTCGGGTCCCTCTAAAGGCTTTGAACATTATTAGAGATTTCTTTTTAATTGTGAAAATATTCTGTAAATTGTTAGATGAAAACCCCATAACATCCAGGTTGTTCATGGGCCAGAGAACAAGATCCATGCATCCGTATATCACCCGTTAACTGAGGCTGGTGAAAACGCTGTTGATATTTCACTTCCTTGTCCAGAAAAAGAAGCTTGGTTTGTTTTTTTTTAACTCCTCCTCATATATTTGCAAGGTTGCTTTGTGTTTGAAACCAAGACACCGAGGCAGCATAGCAACAAAACAGATCTGTAAAGTCAGACTAAGCCAGCTACCGGCACTTCCGATTCGACATCTCCCAACAAGATGCAAAAAAACAACATCAACATATACGAACAGCGAGTTAAAGGCTGCAAGCCCTGAATTTCACTCATAAAACTTTTTATTTCCGTAGGCCTGGGAGGGCAGGAGGGGATGAAGAGGCCGCGACCCCCTGCCCCCCCCCCCCCCCCCCCGCCCGCCCGCCCCACCGATGCCGGCACCCCTCGCCTCCCCCGAGGCCGCTCCCCCCGCAGCCCCCGCTCAAGTTTACCATGAAAAACCAGCGTTTCCAGTCACGGGAGGTGTTTCGCGGGCTCCCCGGGCGGGGCAAGGGCAGCCCCGCCTCAGCCAGACCGAGCGGCGGCCGCGGCGGCGGCGCTGACAGGCGGCGGCAGCCGGGGCTGACGGGCGGCCCCTTCCGCCGCCTCCCCCGCGGCCAGGCCGTGCCCGCCGCCGCCGCTTCCTGCGGGAGGCGAGGCGAGGCGAGAGGAGCCGACCCACCACCGGCGGCGGGAGCGGGAGGAAGACAGCCCGCGGAGGGCGGAGGAGGAGGAGGGCGAGGGCCCGCGTTACCTGCGCTCCGGCCGCCGGCGCCCGCCGCCCTTTCCCCCTTCCCCGCCGCTCCTCGGGCTCGGGCGCCGCCCCCGCTGCGCGGCCACCAGGGGGCGCTGCGCCACGCTGCCCTCCTCGGGCCGCCGCGCTCCGCCCGAGCGCGCTCGTCACCCTTCGGCTCCCCGACCCGAACGGCCTCGGCAATCTTCGGGCGCGCTCGGGGCCGCAGGGCGGGGCGGGCCGACGGCCGCCTGCGGCGGGGGCCTGCCGCCGGGCGGCCCCGGGCTGTGCGGTGCCAGTACCGGTACCGGTGCCTGCTGCTGAGCAAGCCCCTGGCCCGTGCTGCCAGCAGCGGGCTGAGGTGGTTGGCGGCTCCCTCTGGTCCCCGCGCCGCCTCCCGCCCCTTCGTGTCGGCGCCTCCAGGTGCACCGACGGCCGGTTACAGGCCCCAAGGCCCCGCTGTGCGGGCCGCTGGCGGAGAGGGAGCCAGGCACGGCGCCGGTCCCTGGCCCTGCTCCACCGGAGGCCTTGGGCGGCCCGAGGGCCGAGCACACGGGCCTTGCTGCTGCGGCCTTGGCAATTCCTGCCCGGCTCCCAGCTCTCCCGCTCTCCTCGCCCCAGGCGAAGCGCCCAGCAATCTGCCTTGGGCCTGGCCTGGTGGGATGAGGCTGTGGAGACGGGATGGCTACTTCCCACGGCGGCTCATTTCCATCCCGGGGGCTGAGACCAGGCCGGCGCAGCTCTGCCGACCCGTGACACAGCTGGCACCTCCACCCAAGACTGAGGAAATCTCCCGTAACCTCAACCTGAACACCCACGCTCGCGCTGCAGGATCGTTTATTCCATATTCTTTGCAGCACGTGTCCGACTCCGCCAGGAGCTGTGCAGACGTAAGGTCTTTGACAAAAATGCGGCGCTCGGCACATTCGGCGTGCGGTCATCAAAATGACACATCCATAATGCAGTCTCTTGGAAACTGGCACTGTTCATGAATGCTCAAAGAGCACCAAGATCGTGAAAGATATTGTTCATCTTCAGTTACTGATACCTTTTTTTTTTTTCCCCCTATGGATTTTGTGGATTTGAACCACAGGGGTTCTCGATTTTTCTTAAGATTCAAAAACTTTGCCAAAAACAAATGCCCTTCTATCAAATTTGACCAAAAACATTAACAGGCCACA
This sequence comes from Chlamydotis macqueenii, assembly GCF_036417535.1. NCBI lineage: Eukaryota > Metazoa > Chordata > Aves > Otidiformes > Otididae > Chlamydotis > Chlamydotis macqueenii. The sequence goes on from NC_141566.1 coordinate 6,902,299, forward strand.
GTCACCAGCACAAACGACTGCAAGCCCTCACTGCATATATCAGCAATGAAATGGTCCTGCCTGGCTTTATGAGCCCTTCTAGCAAGAAAATCACCTGCCATGCTCCCTGTGTTTGCACAGCCAGTAGCAGAAGCGCCTTTTTGAAGCCAGCCTTCAGATCTGAAATGTTACAAAGCCAGTTTCTGTTTATTTACAGGTTTTTCCAGAGAGTTGAGTGAAGAATAAATAATAGGAAAGAATAATCAGGGGATAAGGTAGGCTTTTCTTCCTCATATAACCCTTCAATTAAGTTTTCTCTTTTGATACAGGTTCTTAGTCATTTTTACACAGGAGGTTATATTAAATGAAAATAATACTATAGTTGTTTTAATTCTTAATGTATAACCCAGCATTCTTTTTTCTCCTCCAGAAATGTCTGATAGTTCGTATTAAATCATTTCTTAGTCTTTAATCCTTCGGCTTTAAGGAGTTTTCTTCTCCTCATTGCCCATCTCATTTCTAAATAACTAACAGGAAAATTTACAGATAAAGATGAGCACTGATCTGGAAGAAGCCCTGCTCCTGAAGCATCATCAAGTCTCAAAAATCAGGTTTCAACTGCTTACCCTCAGGCACAGAAATGCTGTCTAATTTAAAAGATGCTGGTCTAGCTGAGAGAATTGCACCACCTCCTTGACTTTCACCTTTTTTTGCAGATGCTTCTCCCTGTGGCAGCTTCTTATATCAGATATAAAATCTGTCACCTTGCCACAGTCAGGGCAGAGCTAATGCTCTGACCAGCTTAAAAAAATTTACTGAAGCTGCCACTCAGTCCTCCTGCACCTGAATGCAGAATTTCAATGTGAATACTTTTTTTTTTTGCGTAGCATGCACCTCTTAGTTTTGGGGGTTTTTTTCCCCCTCTTTTATTTTTAGATAAGCCTAGAAAGGGTGTGGTGATTTAACTTGGTTAAAAACTTATATAGTGACAAATTAAAAGAACCATTTAAGATATTGAGAAGAAACATCTAGAACATAGAAATAAGTGTGGTGTTCTTGGAACTGAAAAAAAATAAATGAGGCACAATAGTAACTTTTATTTTGATGCATAGAAGCAATCAAAAAAACTCTGGGATAGAGGCTCTGAAAATACAAAGCACAGAGGTGATGTGTAGGCTTTTGTGAGAAGACAAAAAATACACAATTCAGAAACGAGTTTTCAGTTAAGCAATTTGAAGAGCTCTCTTCTTTTTTAAAAATACAGTTTGCGGGAACAGAAAATTCTTTTAAAGACTTGACAAATCTGAAAGGCAAAGTGTTCTCTGTCATGAAAAAAAAATGTTTTATATTAAAATAAATTAAATTTTATAAACAAGACAGTGAATTTCCCTCTAATAAAATCAAAATTAAAGTTATCCTAGCTAAGACTACTTTTAAAGACAAAAATATTAGTCCACCGTGGAATTTCAAATAAAACACCACTGTCTCTGAAGGACTCTAAAATACTAATTTCCCCCATTTGTGCTTCAAGGAATTTTCAGAGAGTATTTTTCCTGTCAATCCCATTATATAAAGCCTCATATAACTGAATTTAAAGTCCAGTGATACTTTTTATTGACATTAGTGGTTGTTGTAGATGCTGTTACGTACTGTATGTATGTGCATTGTATAACCTGAGTATAAATATATTTCAAATCCCTTTACAGTATTAAGTAACAGAGATGCAGAGTGCTCCTCAGAGGCAGATGTTTTAGTCACTATTTTAAAACAGAAGCAGGTAGATTCAGACTGGACATAAGGAAGAAATTTTTTACCATGAGAGTTGTAGAACACTGGCCCAGGTTGCCCAGAGAGGTGGTGGATGCCCCATCCCTGGAAACGTTCAAGGCCAGGCTGGATGGGGCTCTGAGCAACCTGATCTGGTTGGAGATGTCCCTGCTTCTTGCAGGGGGGTTGGACTGGATGGGCTTTAAAGGTCCCTTCCAACCCAAACCTGTCTGTGATTGTATGACTTTGCCAGGTCTGTCATGACGTGAGTGTCCTTATGACGAGAGCTGCCTCAGTACAACGGAAGGCCGGTAGCCAGCTGTGCCGAGCGCTGCAGCGCTCAGTGCCTCTGAAACCCCTGCCAGCCCGCGTCAGCACGCAGTAAATCCAGGCTCCAGTGCACAAAGACGCTGCTGCTGGCCACATTTCAGGGTCTTCCACCCCTTCCCAGGGCTAGCCCTGAGCCTTGGCCGTGGGAGATCCCCGCGAGAAGCTAGGGAGGGCCTCGTGCCCTCGTGAAGGCCTCATGGGTACATTTACTTGCCACGGGGATGGGTCCCTACGTTATGTGTCTAGCCCAGCAGCTTCCATCTCTCTCACAGATTGGTAACATGACCTCATGTAACCGATGCTGGGAATACACCGTGGACTTCTTCCCGGGGACATACAGGGACGTGGGCAGCCTGTGAGGACAGCGGGGATGGCTGCTAAGTCCCAGGATAACCCTAGGTTTCATGTTTTTCCTGAGACTGGAAGCTCAGCGAGACAAAGTCACCGAGCCTTAATTCATGCAGCACGAGTCCGCTGGCAAAACCACGGCCGCTGCAGACTTCCAGCTGTCTCATTCAAACGACCCTACCGCTAATCAAAACAACAGCCTTTGAAAAGATAGCCTTATCTAGCTCAATTAGGCAATCAGTGGTCCCTGATGGTCAAAATATTCACAAAGCCCCAGGGCAGGGAGGTACCAGGCTGTCCTGGGACAGTCACAGGATACGGTAACACCATACACATATGCAAACCGCTGGTAGCATCTTTTCCACCCCAACTCCGCGTGTGGTTCCCCGCACGCAAGTTAATTCACGATTTAAATAGGCTTCCTCCTCCTTGCTGATTTTTTTTTTTTTTTTAATGCTGCGTATGGTAAGGTTGGGAACGGAAATAGTGTTTCATTTGTGCAAAAGAGACGGACATACTCAGACATCTTTTCTAACCAGCGTGGGCTCTCCGGGAGGGAGCAGCTTCAGAACTGCCCCGTTCACGCCAAGCTCGCAGGAGCCCAGCGCTGTTACGCCGCACTTCCCAGGGCACAGCACAAACTCTTTTTTTTTTTTAAAAAAAAAAAGCACCGCTGCGAGGTGCTCAAGCCTGGCACCCTTAAGGGGAAGGAGGCTCACGGAAGAAGGGCAGTGGGCGTCTTATCTTAATGCATAATTCGTAATTTTCTCCCCAGATTGCTGCAGTTTCGGGTGCTCCTTAGGTGCTGCCACCGAGACCGGCGGACAGAACCGTGACAGGCCGGTCTGGGAGCTGCCATATTTTGTAATTTTCAAAAATCGGCCGTGACAGGCCCCGCTGCCCGGGGAAGGGGCAGCCCCGGCGCCCGCAGCCCCGCGGAGAGGGCGACCCACGGCCCTTCCCCGCGGCGGGGGCAGAGCGCTGTTCGCCGGGCAGTGCTGCTGCCGGCCCGCCCTGGACAGCTCCCGCCCGCGGCCCCCCGCCGGTGCCCCCGGAGCGGGGACGGGGCCTGCACCGCCCGCCCGCCGCTGCCCGCCCCCCCACCCGCGCCGCCGCCGCCGCCGCCGCCCGCGCCGCCCTACCTGGCCCCGCCGCTGCCCGCACGTCCATGCTGCCGGACGGCCGCTCCCGCGGCCCCGACCGGGCCGCCGCCGGCAGCACAAAGGGAGCCGCCGCCGGGAACGCCGCCGCCGCGGCGCCGTGTTGCCGCACGGGCGGGTAGGGCGGTGCGCCCCGCGGGCGGGGCTGCCCCGCTTCCGCCCCGCCGCCGCCGCCGCCGCCTCCCGCCCTCGCCCGGGCCGGAGGGAGGGCGCCGGAAACCGGAAGCGGCTCACGGGCAGCGGCCGCCCCCGCCGCCATGGCGCGGGCGTCGCGTTCCCGGAGCCCGCCGGCCGCCAGCCCCGAGCGTCGCGGCCGCAGGTCCCGCTCCCGGTCCCGCTCCCGGGAGCGCAACGGCCTGAAGCGCCCGAGCCACCGGCGGAGCCGCAGCTGGTCCCGCTCCCGCGAACGCACCCCCGGCGGGCCCCGCTCCGCCGCGCACCACAGCCACCACCACGGCAAGGCCTGGCCCGAGTACTACGAGAAGGAGAAGGAGGAGATCCAGCGGCAGAGGCGAGCGCTGGCCCCGGGCCCTCTCCGTAGGGCCGCTCCCGGGGAGGGGAGGGGAGGGCGGGGTGTACCGGGCCTGCGGGGAGGAGGCGGCTGGGCCCGGTTCGGTAGGGCCCTGCGGCGCTGGCCGGGGTTTTGGACCCCGTCGGCCTTTCCGTGCGGCGGGAGGGCTTCCCCGCCGGGGAAGCGGTGGCGCCGGGGGTGCTGGCACCCGTTACCCGCCGGTCCGCTGCCGGCCGCGGAGCTGTGCTACCGGCCGCCGGTCCTTTCTTCTCCTTGCTGTAGCCGCTTTATGCGATTAGAAGCGGTAACAGAGAGCAGGCTTCGGACGTTGGTGTGCCGGGTGTAGCGCGCTGGGCTTCAGTGCAGGTGTTTTCCCTGACAGGAGGCTGAATGAGAGAGAGAGGATTGGAGAACTGGGGGCACCCGAAGTCTGGGGGCTGTCGCCAAAGGTTCCCGACCCTGAGTAAGGCAACTTCTTTCTTCTTTCCTTCGGTTTTTATGATATTGATTATATGTCAGTTTACTTTACAAAACTGTCTTATCCCTACGCTAGTCCCTCTCTTGCAGTTCCTGCTGTCAGTTCATTTCTGAATCAACATAACCACATTATGGCTTTTTTTTTTTTCCCCCAAATAATTCCAACATACCAATTATTTAATGTAGATAGGGTGACCTTTGTGTGGTGGTTCTGAAAGCAGTTCCCATGCTGCAAATTAGTTGTTTAATAGTCTACTCTATTGCAAGTATTGACTCAAAATCTGCAACTCTCGCTCTGTCATATGTGTACCTTTGGTCCTGAATACTACAAAATAGATTTTTAAATAGCAAACTTTTATTTTTATTCAGTTCCGATGAACATACACCAGTAGAAGATGAAGAGGCAAAATCTAAGAGTAGTTCTTCAGATTCCAGCTCAGAAGGTATTTTGTTTTGGTTACGCTGCTTGTTTTGAGAACGGGAAGCCACAAAAGTCTAGAAGCTGCAAGACATTCACTGACTTTGATAGGAGGCAGTGAGTGTGGTGGGCTCCAGTTGAAAGGAGAGCATTGCTCTGGGAAAATCAGGAATGGATGCTATATGATCTTTGTCAGTTCTCTAATGTTGTATTTTAAAAACATTCTAGAGGAAAAAAAGAAAAAGAAGAAGAAAAGAAAGAAGAAAAAGCGGAAGGCATCCAAAAGAAAACGCAGAAAACATTCCGAGGACAGTGACAGTGAGTCGGAGTCTGAGCAGAACTCCAGCGGTAAGAAAAGAGGGTTTCGGCTAATGTGCATGGTGCGAGAGCTCTCCTTCTGCTCCTCAGACTGTAAAGTGATGCTTCTGTCTTTTGTTGCACACTTGCAGTGTTTTGAAATTGCAGAGCTGCAGCATCAATCCAATCATCTTTTCTCTCCCCATCTTGCTGGGTTTGCAGTGCCTTTTCCTTGAGTGCTTGTGGCCTGGCCTCAGGAAATAGGATATCTGAGGTTAGCATCCATGGGATGTCGCATACCGGAGAGGTGTTCAATATGTTCTCGTGTCAAACAATACTGCGGGTAGCTTTCCGCTAAGACTTTCTCAGTATCATTTGGTACCTAAACAAATCGCATCTAAAAGCCGTGTACTAAGGCATGCTGGTGGAGGCAGTTGTTCACAGTGCAGTAAACTGCTTGATTATAGCTAATCGGCTCTTTTTGGTAATATATAAACTTTCTTTTTTTCAGATGAAGACAAAAAGAAAAGCAAGAAGAAGAAAAGGAAGAACAGAAAGTGAGTTTCCAGGTTGTTGTGTGTAATTCTACCTGCTTTTGTCCAGAGGGCAGCACCACGTTCTTGGCAGCTAGTGAGGAAGGCTGAGCGATCTTGTAATTAGGGCTATAAATGTTGTAGAATAATCTTAATTTGATGGATTTTCTTTAAATCTACAAAACCATGCAGCGTAGAGGACTTGCTGCAAACATAGGGATCCGCTTTCTAATGCTCCATGAAGGGCACGGCAGTGTATATATTGTCTTTGTTTTGCTGTAAGGCATTTTCTGTGAAACGCCAATCTGTGTGCCAACAGCCAGCCATCCCAAGGTGGAAGCTGCTTTGAGAAATTAATGACTTGAATATGAGTCGAAGCACTTTCTTTTATCTTACGTTTTGGTGAATAGCACATCTGTCTTTGACTTTATCACAGGAAGAAGTATAAGAAAAAGAAAAATAAGAAGAGCAGGAAGGAATCCAGTGATTCAAGTAGTGAAGATTCTGATGACGAAACGTTTCAAGGGGGAGATCTCTGGATCGAGAGATCAAGTGGGTTCACCTGACTCTAAACTTGGATTGCAACTTTTTGGTGTCCTTTTCATAAATTCTTTGTCAGGTGTTGCTGACCTGTGTAACTGTTCTGATAACAAAGAACAACAGTCACAATATTAATCTTCCTCATTATTTGATTGTTGCAGAAAATACAGAAGCTGATAGCTTGATTGGGCCAGAAGCTCCCAAAACTCACGCATCTCAGGATGATAGGCCTTTGAAGTGAGTAGCCAGCTCTAATGGTACTTTGATCAAATCAAGTAAACAAAGCCTCAAGTTTACTGTTCAGAAGGGCTGTTGTAACAATATGGCATGTGTCAGAGAAATGCTGTGCCGGAAGCTCACAGCCAGAAGTCGTAGCGGTGCTAGCCTTTAGCCTGCCCTGAAGTCAGGTAGAAAAGTCCGGTTGATGCTTTTGAGCCTTGGTTCCTAGGAAATCAATTGTAAGACGCCTTTATTCTAATGCTTTGCAGTATTGTGACTTTGTAATATCTTCATTACTGTTCACAATCAGAATGAATTCAACTGGTAATTTAAGATGTTGCTAGTGTTAGCCATAAGGAAGAAACAGGCAAATATGTGGGAAAGTGCTTAAAAATGCAGCTGCAGGCAAGTAGTGAACAGGGAAGCTGGATGTTTAGCTCAGGCTTGCTCTCTCTATTTGAGACTGATTGAAATTTTTTTTTTTTTTTTTTTTTTTTTTTTTTTTTTAAAGCTATGGACATGCCCTCTTGCCTGGTGAAGGTGCAGCCATGGCAGAGTACGTAAAAGCAGGAAAACGTATACCCCGGAGAGGTGAAATCGGCTTGACCAGTGAAGAGATCGCATCGTTTGAGAGCTCTGGTTATGTCATGAGTGGCAGCAGGTATGATTTTGTTGGCTGTAATGGTTTGGTGAAATTTTCAAGAGCTGCTTCCTCTGTTGGCTGGTTGGAAGACTGCTTCCAAGCCCTAGCTGAAGGCACAGAAGAGAAGGTGCTCTCTGTGCTTGCAGTAATCTACACTAAACTCCTTGTTGCTGTAGATAGATGGTGAGTTTTTTAAGGACACTTTCTCCTCAAGAGGAAGAATTCTTCCTGGGCAATATACTTCTAATTGTCTTGTGTTTCAATTGAGGAGATGCTTGCATCAGGTGGCTCAAAGGTGGCGTGTTTGGACAGCAGTGGTGCTGTGCTGGCTCTTCAGCAGGAGACAAATCAAAGTGTGAGAGGTTGGCTGCACTTTGAGTCCAACAGGAGCTTCACTTAAATTTTGGTGAGCCAGCAGCTCACCCCCAGGGGTAGGTGGGGCTTCCAGCAGACTGCCTGAGAGCAGATACCCCCAAAAGTCAGTTTCTATCTCTGCCACGCTCCTTCCTGGGAAGATTTGTGTGCAGTTTGGATTCTCTAGTGTAGGTATCTTTATAAGCCCCTCAAAACATTCAAGTTGGTTGATGGATGGCTTCCATCCAATGGTGGAGCATTACATCCCTCTACTCCTACTGATGTACCCGATGTTTTCCTCCGCAGACATCGCCGAATGGAAGCTGTGCGTCTGCGTAAAGAGAACCAGATTTACAGCGCAGATGAAAAGAGAGCTCTGGCATCCTTCAACCAGGAGGAGAGGAGGAAACGAGAAAATAAGATCCTGGCAAGCTTTCGAGAGATGGTCTACAGAAAGACTAAGGGCAAAGAGGAAAAATAAATCTTTGTTTGAACTGTACACCATAGATTCTACCAAGCAGCAGCGAACCTGTTACAGTCGTGATTTGAAAAAAGCTGCAAGTGCTGTAGTGCCCTTTACCCAACAGGGCCAAGCCTCAGGAGTGGATTACTTGTATCAAGGAAACAGAGTTACTTCTGTCAGATTTTCTTGGATGATTTGTTCCCCATCTACAAGGAATCCCTGTAAAGTGAAAGGCTACAAGGCAGGGAAGGCAGGAACAGGCAGGGAGGATTAGAGATGGCAGTGCTCTCTGCTCGCTTTGAATCGGACGAGCAGGAGGATTCCATGGGACGGCTTTGTTACCTGATGCTGACAACTGCGATTTTCCATTTATTTGCATTAATGAGAGTAGGCTGGCCATCAGTCCACTAGCTACTAGTAACAGTAGCAAAAATGAAGGAACTCCTTAGTTCCTGTTTAAGATCTAAGGTATTTTTTTTCCATAAGCCTTTTAATTATTTTTTTTTTTCCAAAAAAAAAAAAAAAAGTTGAGTTTGGTTTGTGGTTCAAACCAGACTTATAAATAGAAATGAGCTTGTAATTTAATACAGCTGGGCTTCAGTTACTTTAAAGGAAGCAGATTGCAATTGGGGTATCAAGTAATAGTCGTAGGAGAGTCTGATAGTCAATCCACCAAAGCCTGTGGTGGAGAACGAAGTTGCTTGCTTCTTTTTCTCCTATGTTATACATAGGGACCAGAGCAGGGGGGTGCGGTGGTTGGAACCCCTGGTTGTACACAGGTGGCCACAAGGATGTATCTTTCAATTTATTTGAATTATTTTTTTTTTTTGTCTGTAGAAGTGTTTTAGATTAAAATATTTTAACTCCGGTGGTATTTTAATTTGGTCTGTTTCAGTAGTATCCCATCTTCCTCTTCAAACTCTGCACTCAGAGGCCTACTCTGGGTAGTGCTTCTGTGGTGGTGATCTTTGATTCAACTGTCTATTTCCAAACGTACCCCCCCTTCACCTTCTTTTTCTCAAATTCTCAAATGCTTTAAAAAAAAAAAAGTTTTCTAGAGAGATTATTTGTTCCTCTAAATCTCTGTGTTGTAGTTTTGGCTGCAGAGATGTCTCATATGTTTGTATAAAGAAAACAAAGTCCTATAACGCTTGCCCTGGAGTTCTGCAGACCGGGTGTTTGCTAACAGCAAGTCCAGCCCCGATGCCTCTTCCCTGTTACACTCTGGAACCTGGTTCCATCCTGCCGTACCCACCTATACCTGCAAGGGACTGTCACGTAAAGCCAGCTGCAAGGTCAGGCCATAGTGGATTTTGCACAGATTTAATGCTTTTTATGTATTCACAAAGTAGAAATGCTGATAAGGAAGAGCCATCCTTCATTGTGTGATTTGATTCTCCATAAAATACCAACAGTGTGTTGGTGATGGTGAATTGAAGCTGTTCATTGGGAAGTAAGTCTTTCCATGAGGATTATTTTATTTTCAATTACATCCTTAAGCCACTTTTCTCTAAACTGACACTGTTCTGGCCTGGAGGATGGAACAAAAAGAGGATAATTAGTGAGAATAATACTGAATACAAGTTTGGCTGATTGAGAAGTGGCCTTTATTCACAGGGCAAGCCTGTTGCTGAGAAAAAGAACATCACCTAGACCTGTGTAAACCCGGGACAAATCCATGACGGAGAAGGCAGATGCTCATGGGGTGGCTGTCCATGCTTGTGGTGGAGTGAAGCTCATGATAAGCAGGGTCGTTTGGTTTTGCACAGCAAGATTTTGACAGCTTCCTCCACCTCTCTGCTGTTACTGCAAACTTATTTACATCGAGCTCCGTGTTTATTTTTTGGCATGGAAAAGCTTGCTAGAACCTCCCGAATTGTGTCAGCGACGGAAGAGTAATAACACTTACCTGTGAATCAGCCTGCTGGACTCCAGACTGAAGAATACCTCCACAGGCAAGGTCTGCAAGAGAGGAGAGACAGGGCAGAGTTCACAGAGAGGACCTCAAAGAGCGGACATTTTGAGTAGGTGAGGGCTACTGTCTACTTCTTCAAAAATAACTTGTGTATTTGTACAACATTTCTGGTGTGGATTAGAATAGTTTTGGTTCAAAGCCTCTATGAGTATTCTCTTGTGAAGGCAGAGACTCGGATGTTACCTTGTGCTAGGATTTAAGATTTCTGACCAATGGCTGTGAGCAGTTGTGAGCTGGTTTTGGCTGGGATGGAGTTAATTTTCTTCACAGTAGCTGGTAGGGGCTGTGGTTTGGATGTGTGCTGGAAACAGCGTTGATAACACAGGGATGTTTTAGTTATTGCTGGGCAGTGCTTACACAGAGTCCAGGCCTTTTCTGCCTCTCACCCCACCCCACCAGCGAGGAGGCTGGGGGTGCACAAGGAGCTGGGAGGGGACACAGCCGGGACAGCTGACCCCAGCTGACCAAAGGGGCATTCCAGACCGCAGGACGTCTGCTCAGCGTATAAAGCAGGAAGGGAGGGACAAGGTGCTGCTCAGGGACTGGTTGGACATTGTTTGGTGGTGAGAAACTGTTTACATTTGCATCACATGTCTCAGTTTTTATTTTTCTCTCTCCTGTTTGTTTTTTTTTTTTTTTTCCTTACCATTTGTTACCAGTATGTTTGGGGTTTTTTTGTTATTAAACTGTCTTTTGTCTCAGCCCATGATTTTTCTCACTTTTACACTCCCAAATCTCTTCCCCCCATCCCAGTGGCAGGGGGGTGGGGGGCAGTAAGCGAGCAGCTGTGTGGTGCTTAGTTGCCAGCCTGGGATTAAACCGCAACGTCTCTGGACTGCCACTGGGGGACCCACAGCCGGTAAGTAGAAAAGCTAAGGTTCCGTGTGACTAAGCATAAGTTCTGGAGGTAAAAAGTCTACTCGGTGCTTTTTCTTCTCTTGAGCTGTACCATAGCATTGTACAGCTGACAAACTTCAGGCTGATCTGGAAAGGGGTTCTGAGACAGCATGAAGAGCAGCAGGCCGCTCTCCCTCTCCTGAGCCCTTCTTCCGTAGATCTCCTCCGCTCAGCCCTCCTTACAGCTGCCCAGAGCGATTGCTGTTGCTTGGAAGAGGAATACAGTGTGAGCAGGAGAGCAGATGTGGGACCCTGCCAGGTTCTCTGTCATGTTTCTGCCAATCTCCACAACTGGGGAATTAAGCCAGCCTCTGACTGTGCTCCGCCCCCTTGGCGACTGACCGTTGGTTTCTGTTACACCGCATTCAAATATCCTCCCGTTGCTCTAGCAATGCCTGGGCCTCATCAGCGTCTCTCATGAGAGCTGCTGGCTCCTGGCTGGTCTCTCTGCTGTCCTCGTGTTTCCCTGCCTCTGGAAACCCCCCAGGACTCTTGAGTCTTTAAGGAATTGGTGTGTACTTACAGCAGGTTTGGTTTTGGAGATCTCTATAATGAAGTAGACGCTTGCTGTTGCTCGTGGAATGGGTTTTCTGCGTGTTGGGACGCTCCAGCGAACTCTGTAATAGTACCTTTTGCTGTACTTCAGTTCTTCTTCCCGCAGAAATTCTGACCAGTGAAGCCAGCTCTCATGAATCTCCCACGTCTGCCGAACAAACACATGGCACTAAGATTCCCTCCATCGAGTAGAGTGACCTGAGGGAGGTGCTAAAAAGGAACTGAGGTGCTCCCCTTTAATTTCTCATGCTCCTCAACTGTGAGGAGGCATGACCTTCTTGAGTGGACGGAATTGTCACTCACAGAAATGTATTCTTCAATCTGCTGCTGTCCTCTCTCCACTGTGAAGTCGTTGCCTGTGGTCCACTGGATATTTTTGATGACGTACTCTGTTTCTAAAATAGATAAACCGCTGCCAAATCCTTTTGGGAAGACCCTTACACATGCAAATAGAGCAGGCACACTACCTTTCTCTTTTTTCTCCAGCTCTGGAAGATACTCCTCTGTACTGCTTCTCTCATTTTCTGTGAGAATGTGAGCTTTTTCCTCACTGGCAGCATTTTCCTCTCCCTTGTCCATTGTCTTCACCTTCAGAAAGAGAAACACACAAATGCACTGAGAGAGAATCGGTCTTTAGAGCCGTGGGCCCCATCTAACAAACTTCAGGCCGATCTGGAAAGGGGTTCTGAGACAGCATGAGGAGCAGCAGGCCCCTCTCCCTTTCCTGAGCCCTTCTTCCGTAACTCACCTCCACTCAGCCCTCCTTACAGCTGCGCACAGCGATTGCTGTTGTGCCCAAACCACCCTTGCCAGGGGAGTGGCAGGGTCCAGACAGGGGTGGCCGGCACCCGGGGGCTGCAGCCAGGCCCTGGCAGCGTGGCTGTGTCTGTCCTTTCCTCCCTGGGGATACCAGACCCGCAGAGCAGATTCCCCCAGCGATCCAGAGTGTTTGCTCCATGTCACCATGGCAAGGCGGGTGCTGGCCAATTGGAGTGCTGGACTCCTGGCATCCCCAGCGGTATTCGGGGGGGGGATGGGGCTATGGATGGGGACTGCAGGGCCCCTTTGGACCAGGGACCCGGGGGAAATTCCTCCACAGCAGCCCTAGCCTCCTGGAAGGGGAAGACAGCATGAGCAGGAAAGCTGATGTGGAATCCTGCCAGATTCTCTGTTTGTCAAGTTTCTGCCAGTCTCCACAATTTGGGAACTAAACCAGCCTCCAGCTCTGGGCTCTGCCAAACACAGCCTCAGTCCAGCCTGTTTCACAGCGGTGCTCTCGGCTCTGAACGCCAGCGCTTGCCACAGAGCCCTTCAGAGGGAAAGGACCGCGGGTGCTCTGTGGAGAGGCCAGAGGTGTTTTGGCAGAACGCAGCGTGCGGAATTCCCAGCTGCTGCTCTTCCAGGATGGCAAGGGGCTTGTTACAAGGATCCAGCTACATCGTGGTTTAACCTCAGTCGGCCACCAAGCACCATACAGCCACTCGCTCACCCTCCCCAGGGTGAGCAAATTTCTGCATCCGAACTTGCCGTTATTCATGCTCATGTAAATCCAGAATAATTCTGTTTACATCAGTGTATTTTTCTTTTTCTGCAATATTATTACTTTTTCAATATGGCTACAAGCAAATAGAGGGAATTATATTACAGGGACACTCAGGCAGAGCCGAGAAGCAGACTTGGTTATAGTCAGCAGAAAGCAACTTCTAGCGCTGCTGGGCATCCTCAGCTCTCCCCGGCTGCGGAACGGTAGGAGGGTATTTTGCTGCTGGCCTGGCCGCTCTTTCAGTGGACTCTGTCCAGCTATGTAAGCATAACTTTCCGGTCACAGGGCTGGAAATTTCCCTGATTTATGTGACTCTGCACCTCGTTCGCTCTACGTGGTTACTTGTGCGCGTTCCACAGCCCTTGCTTCACAGTGGGTCGGTGTTAATGGCAGCGACACAAGATTTGCATTTCACTCTCCCGTTTGCCATACCTTAACAAGCAGACAAGTAAGAGTCATTGCTTCGAGCAGATTTAGGATGTAGCAGAAGCAGGTTTTGGCTGTATTGCAAGTTAAAACTGCTGAATATTACTGTGCTGGGAGGGAAGAATCGCAAGCTGCAGGAGGTGACGCTGGCTGTTCATGCAGACCACTGCACAGTCAGGAGGGTCGCTGTAGGGAGCTGCAGGTCGGAAGTGGGCGCAAAAATAGGATCAGTCCTGCTCTTTCTGTAGTTTGCTAGTACTTATTATTGCAGATGCATCCGTAATGGTAGTTTTGTGGTAGTCCTCTTGGCATTCCTTTTCTTCCCCTCAGAGACACCTGTGTAGCATGTATCGGAGTGCCTAAAGTGAAGAAACCAATTCTGTGCAAAGCTTCTGTGCAACTGTATTGGGTTTGTGTGGCAAGGTTTTGGTAGCAAGGGAGCTGCAGGGGTGGCTTCTGTGAGAAGATGCCAGAAGCTTCCCCTCATGTCCAACAGAGCCAACGCCAGCTGGCTCCAAGACGGACCCACTGCTGGCCAAGGCTGAGCCCATCAGCGACAGTGGTAGCGCTTCTGGGATAACAGATTTAAGAAGAGAGTGGGGAAACAACTGCTGCAGAACAGCAGTGGAGAGAGGAGTGAGGAACTGTGAGAGGAACAGCTCTGCAGACACCAAGGGCAGTGCAGAAGGAGGGCAGGAGGTGCTCCAGGCGCCGGAGCAGAGATGTACCACTCAGGGGGAGGAGGCAGAGAAACTGGGAGTGAAGTTAAGCCTGGGAAGAAGGCATTTTAAAATTTTGGTTTATTTTCTCATTACCTTACTCTGATTTGATTGGCAATAAATTAATTTCCCCAAGTCAAGTCTGATTTGCCCGTGATGGTAACTGGTGAGCAATCTCTCCCTGCCCTTACCTTGACCCAGGAGCCTTTCATTACATTTTCTCTCCCCTGTTCAGCTGAGGAGGGGAGTGACAGAGCGGCCTTGGTGGGCACCTGGTGTCCAGCCAGGGTCAGCACACCACAGCAACACAGACACAAGGGTTGAACACATCTATGTCTTTATTAAGAGTTAAATCATTTTATATGGATTTGTGGATTCTTCAAAGTGCCGCCACCTTAGTCTATGTTCTCCAGACCCTGAAAAAGAAAAAGTAACAGCTGTATCTGCACCATTCTCATGAGTAACTTGCAAGAGGGCGTAGCTGAAAATGCAGTTTTTCAAACCATGCTTCTTAAGTATCCGTGTCCTAATTAAAAACAAATTTAAAATGCACAACCCCGCAGGCAGGCCAGCTGCTACAGAGCGAGCTCTGACAGCCCCAAGAGGGGCCCAGCGCACAGCCCCCAGCCCCCCAGCAGCGCACGGCTCCCGCTTCCCTCCCCAACGCCCCAGCACCTGCCTTGGAGACGTAGTACTTGTTGACACCCGACAGCCGCCTGTCTCTTTCCATCATGGTCCACTGGTAGGGATAGCGGGCGATCCTCTTCTCCTGCGGGAACGAACGGGCTGCCTGTTACGGGCCCCCGGGAACCGCGGGCTCCGAGGGATCTGAGGGCAGGGGCTGGAGGGGAAGGGGGGCCGGGGGAAGGGGGGGCCGGGGGAAGGGGGGGCCGGGGGAAGGGCCCCCAGGGGGAAGGAGGAGGCTGAAGGGACGGGCCCCGGGACCCCGCGGGCGGAGGGGCGCAGGCGGCCCGGTCGCCCCGCCCCGCGCTGACCTTGCCGCCGTTGCACCAGCGGTGCATGTAGACGGTGGAGAGGCCGGGGACGCTGAGGCAGACGCCCATGATGGCCATGCCGGGCAAGATCTCGTACCACATCCCGCCGCTGCCCCTCCGCCGCCCCGGGGCTCCCTGCGGACACTCCCGGCCTGCCCCGCGCGCCCTCCCGGCCTGCCCCGCGCTGCCGTCACCACCGGGGCAGGCCCGGAACGGAGCGGGGTGGGGGGTACGGCGCCGCTGCAGGGATGCGCCTCGCTGGTGCCGGGGCAGGGAACGAGGGCTGTGGCCGCGTCCCGGGCCCGGACGCTGATCCCGGCCGCTGCGGGCCGTGCCGGGAGCCGTAGTTGGGCGGGGCCCGGTGCATGCCGGGAGCTGTAGTCCCGGGTGGGGGAGCGATGGCGGAGAGGCCTCGGCCGAGGGCGCGGCTCGTCGCCCTTTAAGGCGCAGTCGCGCGAGAAGCGCAGCGGCCAATGGGCGGGCGGGGGCGCGCGGCGCTGTCCCGCGGCCCGGGATGAAGGAGGACAAGGAGAACGCCAGGCCCAAGGAGCGGCGCGGGGCCGCGGCCGGCCCGGGGACCCTGCTGGGGACGGGCACCGCCACCGGGACCGCCACCGGCACGGATGGCAGGGCCGGCGGCGCCGAGCTGGACCGCCTGGAGAGGCCCAAGGACAAGAAGGAGACGCTTAGCAAGGTGGGGCCTGCGCGCTGCTCTCTGTGAGTCCCCCCCTCCTCTCCGCACCCGCGGTAACGGGCCCGGCGCGGGGAGGAGGCCGGGGCCGCCCGGGGAAGGGGCGGCGGGGGGCGGCGGCGACAACGACTTGGCCCTAACCGCCGTGGCCGTGCCGCAGGTGGTGATCCGGCGGCTGCCGCCCAGCCTGACGAAGGAGCAGCTGGAGGAGCACCTGCAGCCCCTGCCCGAGCACGACTACTTCGAGTTCTTCGCCAACGACTCCAGGTACGGCCGCCGGCCCCCCGCTCACCCTGCCCAGGGCGGCTCCCGAGAGCTGCCGGTGTCACCGGCTGGGCCCCGAGAGCTGCCGCCACCGCGTCAGCCCTCTGCTCTTGGTCTTCTCGTTCTGCAGCCTGTACCCTCACATGTTCTCGAGAGCCTACATCAACTTTAAAAACCAGGAAGACATAGTCCTCTTCAGGGACCGCTTTGATGGCTACGTTTTTGTCGATCACAAAGGCAAGTGAACAGCGCTTGGCTGTATGTTTGCGTCCTCCCTGGTGTGTGTGCAGTGTGCCGGTTGGATTTTAGAGGGACGGGTGTGAGCAGCCTCACGTTTCGCTTCTGATTTGTTTGGTTTTAGTGCCTTAAATGAATGTCACGGTATTTCAAAGAACAAAGAAAGTGTCTTCTGCTTTGCAGAAACTAATCTAAATTGATTTTGTGTATTTCCAAATTGATTTTGTATATTATGTGTAAAACCCTGTTAAGTGTACATCAAGGTAGCAGTGGTATGAATATAAACCCAGTTGCTGCGTTACTGAGGTTGATACTTGCATTGTCATGCCTGAGTATAAAGTCTGAAAAGTGAAAGTGGGCAGTGCTGTCACTGTCCAAACTACATGAAGCTGACATTAATGATGCCACCTTCTGCCGCTCCCCTCATCTGTACGCTTCTAACAGTTTGCCTTATTTTTCTGGTCAGGTTTTAATTCAGGTTATTACTCGTTCTGATTTACAACTGAGGCATCTTGATTCAGTGAAAGGAACAGCTTGTTCCTTGCAGTCGTAAGGTGTGAAAGTGACTGCTCTCTGCAGACATTAATCTGTAGGAAAGAAGCGTTTTGTTTAGTTCGTTGGTTAAGCATCCAAGTTTTTATTCACTGCTTATCTTTTTTTCTAAAGTCATGTTAGGTATTCAGTACGTGTCATGTTTTTAAACTTTTGCATTTCAAAGTGCTTACATTGAATAGCACTAAAAGTTGTTAGTCTATCAATGGTAGACCTTCAATATACGTATTTAGCAAAAGCTTTAACAAGAGTCTTCCTGTTGCCTTTAGTAGGCTTAGGATTTCACCTTGAACTTTGTTTCAAGTGCATGTGTTTTACGTTTCATCCAGCCAGATGTTTTATGTGACACAAAACTCTGTCCAAAAGATTCTTCCTTATTTAGGAGGGGTGCCAGACAAGGTTCTAATAACACCTAGATCTTTTCAGTAAGCTGGTTTGCAGTGTAACAGCACACTGTGTTTGCCGTACTCAACAGCAATATTTGGTTTATGCAGCCATAACCGTTTTATCAGAAGATAAAACTTCAAAACCTGCCTGTAATGCGTTGCATTCT
Organism: Chlamydotis macqueenii; assembly: GCF_036417535.1. Lineage (NCBI taxonomy): Eukaryota > Metazoa > Chordata > Aves > Otidiformes > Otididae > Chlamydotis > Chlamydotis macqueenii. The sequence continues at coordinate 6,919,745 of NC_141566.1, forward strand.
ATTGTACTTTACCAAAAAACTGAGATTTGCCTCAGTTGCATTAACTTAAAAGATTCTGTTTTGCTTGCACAATGAATGCTTAGTCTGTAGGATGAGGATATTGGGTGCTGTGGTGTAGCTGAGGTGGCTGAACTGGCAGTTACGGGTGGTCCTAAATCTAGCGTTTCCTTCTTCTTGCAAGTCTGTGAATTTGTTGTTTTGTTAACACCGTGAGAGTGTTTAGTTTGTAAATTCTGCTGTCTCTAAAATGTGGGGGTTTTGTTAAGTGACTTTCAAAATACAATAATTTTTAATGCTGTCCAAGTAGTCTCTTCTAGTATTGCCAGTTTCTTGTGAGGCTTATCTTCCTTCTTAAGACCTGGACAACGTACTCTATTTTATATTTCATCTCTATTTTAATGTATTTTTCCCTCTCCTCTTAACAGGTCAGGAATATGCTGCCATAGTCGAGTTTGCACCTTTCCAGAAAGCTGCGAAAAAGAAGAGTAAGAAAAAGGATGCCAAAACTGGAACCATCGAAGATGGTATAACAGCTAGCTTGCTGGTTTTGCATGTGTAGACTTGAAAGCCCTATCCGTAATTTGAATATAATGTTGTTACTGTGACACAGTAGTTTATAATAGAATCTTTGCTTAATTGTATGTGAAGCTTATTAGCACTGCTTTGTCAGCTGCAAATCTTAAATATGGTCTTCCTAGACAAACATAATGCAGCAGCTCCTTTGAGAAGGTGACATATAAACGACGCAACTTATGCAAATCTAACCCAGACTTCCAGCAGTGCACAATGCAAATTATTTTCATGCTACAGTATATATATATATAATTTATTTTTTCCCCTTTTTTTTCTTTCCCCCTCTTTCCCCTCCTCTGTAGATCCAGAGTACAAGAAGTTTTTGGAAAGTTACAGTGCAGACGATGAAAAACTAACCTCCACTCCTGAAACTTTGTTGGAGGAAATAGAGGCAAGAAACAAAGAGCTAATAGGTATGGAAATCTCTGTACTGCAGTTACATTTCTTTGTGCTCTAGTAAAATGTCTGTCGTGTAATTTGAAGCTGTGATTTCTCAACCTTGAGGAGACTGATTTCTTTTGTTTGCTCACTTGGTATTTGTTAAACCTTTAGGCTAATTTTATTCAGTGTATTTTACTTTGCTCCCGTGCTCTAAATTCTACTCTAGGTTTCAGTTTTATATGATAACCTTCCTTCTTGTTTTTAAACTGCTAGTCGGGTGTTTGTTAGCCAGACTAGATTGTGGAGTGGCAGTGGTGTTCCATGCAGGCACAGTTAAGAGATACTGTGGTTGGGTGAAATATCACAAAAATGACCAGAAGACTGTTTTTTTTTTTTTTTTTTTAAGCATGTTACATGTATCTCTTTCAAAGGGAGAGAATCTGGGAAAAGCCTAATGCAGACTGAATACCCCTTTACAGATAGGTGTACTGGGTATCGTATTAGTGTCCTAAAGAAGTTTATAGAATCCCAGTAGTTGCTGCTGTTCAGGGATAGGACTGGAATACTTGGTTCACTGCTGTGTTGCTGTATGTGAGAGGAGATGGGCTGGATAATCTGTAAGCCTTCTTCATTTCATACAGGGTTTATTGTTGTTTTTGCAGTATTGGACAAGGCAAATTGTTTACATTTGTTTTATATATTCTCTAGCTAAAAAGACCACTCCTTTATTGAACTTCTTGAAAAATAAACAGGTAAGTCTTATCTCCAGAATCTTCTTATTGCTTGCAAGTACAGTTTGCTCATTTAAAGCACGGGTGTGTATATTGCAATGTGTACACTGATATGTTTCGGGCCTTCCTTTTGAAGAGGAAGCTTTTGACCCAACTTACTTGTTGACATCTGGTTTACATATTTTAAACTACTAGAACTCTGGTCTTTGTGGGAATGGTGGTGCTTTGTGTGTGTTCTGGTCACAGCTAAATGTCTCTTGTGGCAATCACATCTTTCTCCTGGTACATAATCTCATTTTAACTCTTCGTGATGGAGAAAGTCACAGATGAGACATATTTAAATAAAATTAGAATAATAAAGGCTGAGGCTAGTGTTGTGTTTGTGGGTTGGTTTTTGGTTTTTGTGGGTTTTTTTGTTTTGGTTTTTTAAGACAGTACAAATCAAGGCGTATGAGCAAGAAAAAAAATGCTGCTGTAACATGTTCAGGTTCACAGCAGCAACAGAGACAACAACTTTTTATTGTTCTTTTACAATGGGGTCGATTTTGAGGTGAGTTGTTAGATGATGAAATACTTTATCACTTTGTGGCAGGGTGTCTTGTTAGGCTTGAAGGGATGTTTTCTAGTGTGGAAATTGCACTATTTCTCTTTGTTTTTACACACAGAGACTGAGAGAAGAAAAAAGAGAGGAGAGGAGGAGGAGAGAATTGGAAAGAAAAAGACAAAGAGAAGAAGAAAGAAGAAAATGGAAAGAGGAGGAGAGAAGGAAAAGAAAAGAAGCAGAAAAACTGAAGAAAGTAGACAGATGCCCAGAAAAAGAAAGAGACAGATCAAAAGAAGAACCAAAGATTAAGGTCTAGAACAGTTCTTTATTATAAACTGTTACACTCCCTTTCCCCTATTGTTTGTATATCAGTCTCTCAAAATGTGCTTTGAGTATTGTGTGAAGAATCACATGAGTTTGGTGTTAGTAAATTACCACTTTTTTGTAATATTAAATATTAGGCATTGTAAAGGATTACATGCTGTAATGCTTGATAGTAGTATTTAAAGCTTTTGTCATGTGACTGTTGTACATGCTGTGGTAAACAGAATTGTGAATTCACTATGGAATTGAGACTATTTTTAAGCTTTCTAAAATGGCCTGTTTTAGGAGAAAAATCCTAGTCCACTGTGTGGATTATGCTTACTCATACACTCCAGCTTTTAGAAATACGATTTGCAGTAATATTCCTTTAATGCTTATTTCTTACTGGGCTATGGCTCCTTTGATGCAGTTTCGGTGTTGTGCCAGACAATATGTATTAGAGTGAGCTTTTTAGTTGAGACTTCTGTTTTCTTTGTAGCTGCTTAAGAAGCCTGAAAAAGATGAAAAAGACTTGGAGAAAAAAGAAAAATCCAAGAAACTGGAAAAAGAGGCTCTGAGGGAGGAAAAAAATGCGAGTAGTTCATCTGCCAAACGATCTGATGGGGAGACAAAAGAAGAGAAGGCAAAAAAGTATTCTAGTACTTGCTATAAATATGTATATGTTTATATAACTTGTTTCCTGATCGTACTGAGGCTTAGGCTGCTCTGCCACGACCATGTTTTGAAATTCTTTCAAATCTTTTTCTGCTGTAAGGTACGGGATGTGTTCTGTGTGGCAGTGCACACCCCTGTGATGACAGAAAGCTGTGTGAATTACCTGACAGCTCTTCACCAGTCGACAAACTTTAATATTTTTGCAACTCAGTGTAGGAACTCTGCAAAAGAAGCCCAGGTGTAGGTGACTTGCAGCAGGCTGTGAGTGCTGTCCTTGCAATGAAAGAATTATAACCGTGGCAAGAGGAGAGGTGTACTGCAGTTAGTAGTCCCCTTAAGTCTTGTAAAAAGTCAAAGTGGAAAGTGTCATTCTCAACAGCTCCGTGATCTGCTCGAGGTTCAGTTCTGCCATGTGAGAAATAGAGATGAGACAGAGAAATTCGGATGTTTTCCAAAGCCAGAGGAGACTCAGCCAGCTATGTGAGTAGAAGGCTAGGAAACGCTAGCGGTCAGTGTCATCTCTGGTTGCCATGCATGACTCAGGTTATTGCAGCTTCCGAAAGCTCCCTAGAACCTACCAGTCTGTCGTCTTCGTATTGCAAATTTACACCAGTATTACATTGATCTCCCAGCTCTGTTTGATGAATCTTTTGAGCTTAATTTTCAGTTTTGTTTTCATACAGATCAGAAGATGAGTGTGTAAAGGACTACAGGGACCGAGATAGAGATTTTGAAAGAGACAGAGAATATGAGAGAGCACAGAGGGAGAAACTGAGACGCCAAGAAGAGGAGCGTCGGAGGCAGAAAGAGCGCTTTGAGAAAGAGAAGGGTTTTAGAAGAAAAGAGGAAGAGGTGAAAAAGGAGAGAGACTTACTCAGAGAAAAGGGAAAGAAAAGTGATCTCACAGACTTTACCAGCAGCACGGACAAATCTGAGAAAGTAACCAAAGACGATAAAAAAGAGGATACGATTAAGAGGGATCGTATCAGAAACAAGGTGCTGGATTTCTTTCAATTCATATGTTGATTCATAGGGACCAGTTTGTGGGTTTTAGGATAAAAGGACTTCAAGGAAAGAAGCATGTGGCTTCTCTGTTGAAACTTCTTCCTGTTCTGGTAACAAACTGCCATTCCTGTTTGTGCACTAAACTTGGCTAAACTGTTAGTGATGTTTCTTGTTGCTGTATAGGAATTAAGCCGAGATACCATGGGCTAAATTGTAAAGAGACTGATCCCTTTTCATGTGCTGGATTATGCCGTAGGCTGTTTCTGTAAGGTCTCGGTAGAGCATCAGTAATTTACCCGTCTCTGCTGATGCTATACATGCCTGAAGGCACATTTTGAAGTGGGAGTGCGAGTAGGCTCCTCCAAAACAGGAGCAAGACCGCTACATGCAGTGTATGACAGAAGATCTGTAGACTCAAGAAATAATATCTTGAATTTTTTAGTTTTATATACTCAGCAAATCTGGTCTTGCAGCATCAGTGTGCAGGCTTTCCATGCATTATTGGGTACAAATGAAACTCAAAGTTTTGAAGAAGCTTTGAAGTTGGCCTCTCTTCTGAGAGAGCGTGAGCGGAGCTCAACAAAGTAGGAAGCTCTTTTACAAATAACTTTAACTATGTGCAGTGTTCTTTGTGGCCTGAGCAGGGATGTTGCCTTAAAACAGAGACAACCTTGATTTGAGACAATTGAACTTACATTGCCACCCTGGTGGAATAATATGACTTAGAACACCTTGAAAAGTTTGAATTTGAGCCATTTCACTGGCATATCACTGATGCCATAATAACCATGGTGGCGTGGGGCTGTGAAAGAGTCTAAATAGTTTTGATTTATTTCAGGATCGTCCAGCAATGCAGCTGTACCAGCCGGGAGCCCGAAGCCGAAGCAGGTTATGTCAATATGAAGACAGTGCTGCAAAGTCCACGGATCAGGGAGTGGATAAGAAGCAAGAGAGTGAGACCAGTAATACAAAGGAAGAGGAGTGACTAGCATGCAAGCCTTATGTGTTCTGACTGTCTGTGCAGCCAAAGAGCATGTACTACGCAATCCAGAAGTGCCTTCGAAGCGAAGAAGGAACAAAGGAAGAGAAGGGGGCATCGTGCTGTTGGATGTTTCTGGTTGAAGAACCTCAGTTGTAGATTCGGAATTTGAAATGTGTTCTCATTGTATTTTCAGTTATTTGAATTTATTTTCCCAGCATCTAACTACAACAGAGAAGAGAACCTCTGCAACGTAGAAAGACTTTATGGCCTTAAGTATGATAATAAATGAGTCATGTGGTCGGGAGGAGATGACACCTGGATCTAAAGCCAGAGCTTTACTGTAAAGCTATCAGAGCCAGTGTTTGACGCACTTGAGCAAGCCTGGAGTTGCCCGGAGTTATAGCGCAGGTGTTGCGATGTTGTGTGGTGCTCCTGCCTGAGGCCATGATAGCTAAATTATGTCAGCCTAGCACTGAGACAGGGGTGGTTGAGGTATCAGCGGACAGGAGCCCTCTGGCACGCAAAGAGGAGAACATCTGGCACTGCAGCAATAACGGTAGGGAGGGAGAGACCTTCCCGTTCCGTGGTCCTCTGGATAAAGTAACTTAAGTTGGAGTGTATGAATAAGCTGGCTTAATAATGGAATACTTCTTGACAAATTCTCATGTAAAGTCTACCTACATTGAAATGCCTGTTTTTAATCGAGTGTAGCTGGTTTGAGCATCCTGTTCTTTTCCAGCGGTCTCCCTTCTTCTGAGTCTGAAGCATTTCCCGACTCTGCCCTCGCAGTACTGCTTCATCTTCCCTCGTAACATGAACTATTGTTTTACAGCCCAGAAAGAGACTTCACCAGTAGCAGCTCCTCCTCAGCTAGCGAATTTTAGCCATAGCGTTTTGTACCGAAACCAATAAACTCGCAGAAACTCGTGCCGCCGCCGTCCCTCTCTGAGCTCCGTCTGCGCCGAGGCGGGCCCGCCGCGCCGCCAGGGGGCGCTGTGGCCGCGCAGCCCGCGCCGCCGCCGCCGTCTCTCTGGCCGCTCGCCTCCGCCCCTTCCGCCTCTTCCGCCGCCGCCATCGCTGGGACGCCGGCCACCTCCGCGCCATGGTGAGACCATCGGCCGCCATCCGCCGCCGCGCCGCGACGCCCCGAGCTCTCTCGCCGCCGCGGGCTAGCTCGGGGTTCCCGGCAGGCTGGCGGGGCGGGGGCGCGGGGCGGAGCGGCCCTGGTTGAGCGGGAAGGGCCCCGGTGCAACTTTCCCCTCCCCGGCCCCGCCTCGCCCAGGCCTTGCGGCTCCGCCGGCCGCCTCACCGGGCGGGGCGGCGGTGCCGGTGCCGTGCTCTGCGGGGGGGGTGCCAGCCCGGGCCCAGGGGAGCTGCCCTTCGCCGGCTGCGAGCCCGTGGCTGTGCGGGGGCCGCCGTGCGGGACTAACGGCTGCTCTCTCTCTTCCAGTCGTCTCACAAAACGTTCAAGATCAAACGCTTCCTTGCCAAGAAGCAGAAGCAGAACCGGCCTATCCCGCAGTGGATTCGCATGAAAACGGGCAATAAGATCAGGTAATCGGATCGGCGGTTGAATGGTGCAGAACCGCGGGCTGCCGCTGCGCAGGGTCTGAATCAGGCTGCCTGGGCGGCGTGCGCTGAAGTCGGAAGCTGGTTGTGTAAAAGTGTTTATGTAGGCAAAAGTGAAATTTTGGGGCTGTGAATGCCATACAAGCATGCTAACACAGATACATAACTCCACTGGAAACTGTCAGCCCATTGTCTTTTCTTGAGGCAGTGTGGGGCTTGCATGCCATTCCATTCTGGATAGTTCGGCTTGTTCTGGTGCTCTGCAAGTATCCACAGGTGCTAGGTGATGGCATGTTGAAGCTGAAAGCATGAACTGTACGTGTGGATAATTTGTTCCTCTGCTTCTGATGCTCCCCTTCTCAACGCCTTTCCCCTCTCATAACTGTCCCTCTGGGTTCCTGCGTTTTCAAGGAACAGTGCCTTACTGAGCGGGGGCGTTCGGAGATGTAGAGGATTGTGTGTAAGGGACCAAAGGGCTTGTTGGGTGTGTGGGAGATAAAATTGATAGTATAAGATCCTTGATGTGTGACTGCAGAATTAATTTGCAGCAGTTCCTTTTTGTTTGCCTATAGCGTTTGTTTTCAAGCACTGTATTTGGGAAAATGCAATAGGAGAACCCTGTAGAATACTAGATCAAAGTGAGGCGTGCGGAAGGTGGTGCGTGTCTGAGCCCTCTGCTTTAAAAGCATCAACCAACATAGTTTGGTCACACACCTCTGCAGCTAGCTTTTTATCTCCTATGCTCCCCTGTTCAGACTTCGTAAGGGACAGGATGCTTTGTCCCAGATCATTTTTTTGTCCTAAGTAGTGAGGAGAGTGACAGCAGCAGTGGTTGGCTCAGGCAGTGAAACTAACTTGTTTCTTTCTGGGAAAAATCAGTGTTGTGTGCCCCAGCCTGTATCCTCGTGTTCCAGATGCCGACTTACGGCAGGGTTCTGTTTCAGCTAAATAGCAGTACTTTGGAATACTTGATTATGGGGCAAAATAATGACTTTTTGTCTTGTGGCACTTCAGTACCTCGGTCATCAGTTTGATCCAAACTGTATGCAAAAGCAGGCTGCAATTACAGTGCTTCATTCTGTGGGAGTACTGCCATTTTCCTGCTGAGAGTAACTCTGTTAACCCTGTCTTCGCTTTCACCTGTATGGTGGTGAAACAGCTTGTTCTTAACATGTACAAATACACACTCAGAAATGAATATACTTTCCTGGAAGAGGGCCTTTTCCGTATGCTGCTCTGCTTTTGTATTTTGAACAACAGTGATATTCGTTGTGTTAGACTCCTGAACTACGTTCAGGAGGTAATTTTCATTATCATTGGACAGTCAATACAAGATCACAACTCTTGTCTCCAAAAGAGGAGGTAGGATATTCACACGCCAGTGCTGATGCATCTCTGCAGGCATCTTTATCTCTTTGAGGTTTGGATTCTGTTGCAGTGATGTGCTGGTTGGTTAGTGAACGAAGAAAGGAAACAGATGGAAATTAAAAAAAAAAAAATAACTACACAGCTGATTATTGTTGGCAGCTTGTCACTACAGCATGTAAGAAATATTTCAGTCCTTTGCTATCGAGCTAATGCCGGGTGGTTTCAGTCCACTTGGATCCTCAAATATGTGCGTGCACTTTGCTAATTTACACTGCTTTTGTCTTAGGTACAACTCCAAAAGGAGACACTGGAGAAGGACCAAACTGGGCTTGTAAGAGAGACTGTCTCCTGGGAACTCTAATAACACTGGTCTTTCTGCGTCAGATTCATACACCCGTACGCTCTTCGGCGACCCCCAAGTGATTCCCCAGTACTGTTCGACTGCGATCCCAAGTGTTTTGTTTTTATGTAAGCTAGTCTGGGATGTTGGTGTTAACTAGGAAAATCTTGAAGTAATTTGCATCTGAAACATGAAGACTGTGTTCTGTTAGTGTTCTTTCTTCATCACTATGAGTAATGACAGTGTACAGGCTTGTTAATAAATACGGACCTGAATGACTTGGTTGGAATTTTTTCGCATGTATATCTGGTGGGATAGTAACAGAGATTAAAAACTAACGCTGCTGTGAATGTAATCTCACTTAGTGTGAGAAACCTTGTCAGCTCTTTTCAGATGGAGTAGGCTGTCTTCCTTTTCACTTGCTGTGAACCTTTGACAGGAAGGTCTAAAAAAAAAGGGCTAAAAATCGGACCTGATTTTAGAGGAATTAATTTGAAGAAATCTTTTATTAGGCAAACTGAATTAGTTGTTTTTTTTTTTTAAAAAAGGCTTTTAGAGGCAGGTTTGAAAAAGGCAGACTTCACTCTATGATCCACAGACCACTGCACCTACAGGAACTCTGTTTGGAGTGTCGGTCTCTTACTACTTAACCCCAGGAAAGGCTCTGGGATACATTTCTGGTAGAATTACAAAATGTTACTAAGAAAAGTAAGCAGCAGTGTCAGAATGCGGTGAAGATGTGTAGCCACTGGGTGGATTTTTATGGGGCTGGAAAGCAAAGCACACTGAAAATGCTCCTCTGGGATACAGCGGCTTCCTGTTTGAGGTGTGCTGTGGTAGGTTAGCGGGATCCAAACTAACAAAACCTTTTGCTAAACCAAGTGGGTCTCCAGTTACCACCCTCTCTTACGTTACTCTTACACGTTGGATCCATGTCTGTTCCCTACAGCTGGCTTTTGTCACAGCTGTGGATTCTCAACTCCACCATTCTCTCCCGCACAACCCTTCTGAAGATCCAGGGTAGACCATGTGGTAAAGTGTAGCTAGGCCTGTTGGTCAGTCAGATAACCTTTTTTGTTGTTGTTGTTAAGAGCATGTCTGAACTGCCAGGTGTTAAACAGTGCGCGTGATGGCTCTGCGGTACTGGGCAAATGCTGAAACGTTACATGCCCAGAAGTGCTATAAAAGTACTTGCCCAGGGAGTGAGAACGTGGAGCTGAGACTAATCAGTGATACTTGAATACCAAGGCCATTAATCCTGTGCCTGAGCAGCGTGGCAGCTTCTTACCCCACAGTGGCCTGGCCCCTGTGCCTGAAGCACCGGGAGCTGCTTCTCAACCGGGAGCCTGGGGTTCAGATCCTGGCTGGGGAGTGCAATACAATAATCAGATGAAGGAAAGTTTCACTTGGGAGGTAGGAAAGGGAAGAATATACAGCAAGGGCAGTGGGTAGATTTCTCTCCTGCAAAATGCAGTACTCCTGTAGACTGTAGTACATAATCTCTGCATGTTCCTTAGAATATATAATAACCTTGAGTTTTGTTTGGAGCTCTTGGTTTGATCAAGTTGGTCTTCATGCCAGCCACAGGTGCCGCTGAATTTAAAACGTTCTCAGCAGAAGGGTAGTAACTCAAGAGTGCTCTGGTGCTGTTTTCTGGGGCCAGCCTGCTGTGGTGGCTCAGTTCTTGGGTGGCAGCTTCCTGAGGAAGCTTCAGGCTGCCACACCTTCTGTGTTGCTGCTTTTCATGTTGAAGGTAAATAGATTTATCTCCTTCACGTTACAATTCGTAGCAAGTGATGCTGGGCAGCAGCATATGCCAAGCACATGTAAGTGCATAACAAATACACGCCTCGCTCGGAGCTTGTGACAGTCTCTGCCTCCTAAGGTGTGCTGGAGAGCACAGGAGAGCAAGGCTGGGATTTTTACCAACTTTAGGACACTTCAGAGGTATCTTCTAGCTTCTTTTCCTGTGTGGTGGGAGTCTAGTTTCTACTTCGTTATCAGGGGGAAGCAGTAAGTTGCTGCAACAGGAAAGCAGCAAACAGCATTGCCAGGGATGTTTCAACAGAAACTGCAAACACTTTTACCCCAATGTTTTAAAAATCTCTTCTGTGCTCTTCTCTTTAAAGCAAGCGTTAGGGAAATAGCAGCCCTGCTGAGGATCAAAGATCAGCCTTGGAGCCCTGCGAACAGCCCCCTGCCTCTCCCCGTCACCACTGCTGGCAGGCAAAACTGCTTGCAGGGTTTCTCTTTAATTGTGTCTATGAGGACCTGGCTGAGGAGGAAAAAAGTAATTTTATGGACTTGAGAATGGAAAGAGACAGTTTTCTCCATGGCCTTTGTGGGAAAGCTTTTCTGAGCAACAGATGGAACTATTTATTACTATTTATTAGATAGTCTCCTCATTACTGTGCTATTTTTATTAGATGGAAGCAGCTTATACCAAGGAGCTGTTTTGGAAAATAATCCCTTCTATTATTTTTCCCCATTACACTGAATCTGCTTTTCAAATTGGACATTAAGGGATAGCACAGAGTAAATCTAGTACAAGTTAAAATTGCATTAAAATAAATCTTCTGCAGAACCTTAACCAACACAAATACCTCTGGCTTCTAATGATTTTTGTTGTACCTGTGGCAGCTCTCTTTGCCCTCTCCTTCCCTGTCAGAGTTGCGGGGGGACCAGGGATCTCTGCAGAACTGGGCTAACACACAATAACTGAGACATCAACAGAAGCGTCAAAGAAAAGATCTAAATAAGTTGCACATTCTAGCTCCATTAATTTTGGTGGATATGCTTTTGTTTTCTGACCGAGAAGCGAAGTTAGAGCTAATTGTATACTTGAGGAATAGTTTTTAAATGTGTCTGTATTTCCAAACCCACTGCCCCTCTGTAGGTATGAAAATAAACTGTGAGACAGAGCGGGGGTCACTGGAAGCGGTGTGATTTGGGGCAAACACAACATACAGCAGCAGAAAGGGTACTGCCATTTGAAGAAGATCCTTTTTTTTTTTCTCTGTGAAGAGGAACCCTTGCAGGGGTGGCCTTGATGAATATGTTGTAACACCACCCAGAGGAGCAGGGCTTGCTCCTTCTCAAGTGCCTGCCTAATTTGCCTCAGAGCAGAATACAGCTTCAAACCCAAGACCAAAAAACAGGGGGGAAAAGCTGCCTTTAGAGGGTTTTGGTTAGCTGTCAAGGGGAGGCAAGTACTAAAAATCATTTAATCATGTTTACGTGTAGCATTTGCCAGGTAAATTTTACTTTTGAATGGAACACTGAAGTCCAGGTTTCCTGCTGGAGCATGACTAAGCTGCAGGTACAAATGCCAAGGAAGCAGCTCCTTCAAGGGCACTCGCACTGTTTACCCTGTGCCTTACTCAGAGGAGGATGTAAGAGCAATCCCGCGCCCTCTCCCTGACAGCACGCTGCTGCGAAAGGGCAACCAAGGACTAACAGGTCAAAAAATATTTCGTCAGACGTGCACCCACCTGTCTTATCAACAGCACCTTGGTTACCACAACTAAAGATCGCAGGTGTTTTGACAGTGCTTTTCATGGAGTTTGTGCTGGTGTGACCAGACTTCTAAGAAGCCAGCCTGCTGTCCCGTGGCATGGATGTGGCCAGAGAAGTTCTGGAAGGAGCTATGTTGCCATAGTCTTTAATCTGTTACAGAATCACAGAATGGTTTGGGTTGGAAGGGACCTTAAAGATCATCGCGCTCCAACCCCCCTGCCCTGGGCAGGGACCAGGTCTCTCAAAGCCCCATCCAGCCTGGCCTTGAACACTTCCAGGGATGGGGCATCCACAGCTTCTCTGGACAACCTGTTCCAGTGCCTCACCACCCTCACTGTAAAGAATTTCTTCCTTACGTCTAATCTAAATCTACCCTCTTCCAGTTTAAAGCCACTACCCCTTGTCCTGTCACTACATGCCCTTGTGCCACTGTGTTTTGTATGTCTCTGCTGCTGACGTCAGTGATTAAAAAGATGTCCAGACGCATCTGTGTGTCCACCCAGTCACCTGGACTGGACACTGTCCAGTCACTGGATCACTACCCACTCATCTGGAGGCTGTTCTTCCATGTATTATCCCCTGCAGACGGTGGCGTCCAAGCAGCATTTCAGAGCACAATCTGAATATAAACGGGGTTTGCGCAGGGTCTATGAGACCCACAGGCTCCAGTTCCCCTGAGGGAGTTACCCGTGTCTCTTTCTGCATAAGGCACAAATTCGCCCGCACAGCCAGGCCAGAGATCATCTCAAGTCCCTCGGTCACCTCTGCAGACCCCCAGAAAGGAAGCTGGAAAGAAACTGTGACTGACACCAAAGCGAGGTGCCTCTGCAAGGACTTCTGCTGTGCGATGGGGAACAGAAACTCCCCAGTTGCTGTCTGAGAGTCACTTCTCAAACGAGACTGCTATTTAAGGTGCTAGAAATGTCTCGTGCTGAGGAAAAGAGGAAGAGGCATTTGTTTTTCTGAAGATATTTTGAAGTAGCCCCGGCCTTCGAGAATGTGACAAACAAGTTGAAATCAGCTGAGCAGAGCTCCATTTGGTGAAAAAAGCACGAACAGGCGAGCAGAGGCTTTGCCCTTTTAATGCAGTTACCGGTACATACACGCGGGGTTGTGCTGCTGTAGGGATGTTTCTCAAGAGTTTCATTTTTGAGCCTGACCTCAGTAGCAACAAAGATCATCTCACAGCCTGCATACCTTTTCCATGGTTTTGAGCAATGAATCATCTTTCCAGAGCTGCTCCCAGACTCCAGTCCCCGCGGGAGCCACCGCGTGCCACCCCACTGGGCATCCCTTCTGCTTCCTCCGCTCCAGCCTCCGTCCCCAGTGGGGCTGAGCATTTCAGGCTCCCCTGGATGGGGGTCAGCAGGGAAGGGCTGCCAGGGGGACTCTTCTTGCACTTTGAAAGATTTCTTTGGGCCCAACCTCCTCTGGCAAACTGGGCACTCCAGCTCTTACTATACTGAGAAACAGCTTTGTCTGTCATAAAAAAACAGCAACCCAGAGGAGGCGCGTATGGCGGAGATCCAGGGATCTCACAGGGAGCTGGAAAGGGTTCACAGCTCGGTGGCACGGTCTGCTGGTCTGTACCCGCTCTCCCTGCCGGCAGAGAAGCGTACATAAAATAAGTGTTTGGGGGAGATTGTTTCTGAAGCCATAGTTGCTTCTCCATCGTCAGCCCAGGGCCAGGCCTCGGGCATCTCAGAGTATGTTTGTGAAATATTTAATTGTATTCTGTCAATGTCTCTGTCCAGGCACCTGAGGCACCACGACCAGTCCAACCTCACAGCGTTACTGGGAGCCAGGGCGGTGCCGACAGCCTCATTTTACAGGTGGGAGAACCAAGTCACCGAGTTACTGCGTGACCCACCTACGGCCACACGCAAAGTCTGCCCGCAGCCCGGGATGGGCAGCCCAAACGTCCACCCCCAGCACAGGACACCATCGTCAGCATCCTCCCACGGGCACGTGAGGTGTTGGAGAAGCAGCTCCACCCAGCAGAGCCACTGCGTGAGCCCCCACCGCGGGGCTCTGCTGGGCTGCGGCAAGGAGTCCCCATCAGCAGGGGCAGGGGGCAAAACCCCCTCTGGGGATGGGTGTTTTTTTTGGGAAGGCTGTCCCCAGGCAGTGCTCCTGATGGCCGTGGTTGCCCCACACACACTCACACAGGCACAGCCCCAAAAGACCACGCGAGACCTGAAGTGGCTGCAGTGCCCCTGCTCATAGGGTTAATCCCTGCTTGGCTGGAATTTTGAGCACCGGCTCTCACCAAGTTCCCAGCTCCCTGCAGGCTCGTCCGGCTGCTGTTCAGCGCGGGCTTGCAGGCAAATGGGCCAGGGGAACTTCAGCGCTCTTGGAAGAAAGTGAATGCCTGTCTGACAAAGTTCCGGATGGTCGACAGGCTCCATGAGCGCTGGGCTTTCCCCTCGGCCCCGGAGTCCACGCAGTCCCGCCCTGCCCTGGCCTCTCTGGATGACTTACAGTTGTTGTTGGTGTTGTGAGAGCGCAGCTGGACCAAGTCCTCCTCCAAGGCCCCCGCCAGCTCCTTCAGCTCCCTGGAGGTGTCTGCCCCAAGGTACTGCCAAGCCTTGCGCCCGTTGTGGTCCCTGCGGCTGGTGTCCGCCCCATAAGCTCCCACCAGCACTTTGATGAGCAGCTCGTGTCCCTGTAAGGCAGCCAGGTGCAAGGGGGTGAGCCCGCCGCTGGCCGTGGGGATGTTCACGTTGACGGGATAGCCCTTCTTCTGGGCGTGGGATATGACCTGGATGAACCTCTCATGGTGGCCGTGCTTGGCAAGCCAGTGGAGAGCGGTGAAGCCCGTCACAAAGTCTTTCCTGGTCAGCAGGCTGGGATCCAGGTCCAGCAGCCTGATGATGTTGTCCGCATCGCCCTGGGCCACCGTCAGCAGCCACTCGTGCTCCAGGGGATCCAGGGCAAGGGACAGCACCTCGGGGCTCTGCTCGGGCTTCTGCTCTTGGTGTGGCCCTGCAAGGAGACTGCTGCTGTTGGATGTCTTCTGGGCGCTGGCAAACCGCATGGTGCTGCCGGAGCTATTGCTCTGCAGGAGGATTTCCTTCAGCTCCTTCCTCCGGGTGCTGCTGGGGCCAACGGAGAGCCTGCCCGCAGTCCTACCCCAGCTCCCCGGGCCCTGGCTGTCCCAGCTGATGCTCCTGTTGGTGTCCATCTTCTGCAGCGGGTGGAAACGTTCCTTGCTCCCCGCAGCAGCCGGCCAGAGATGGGAGCTGCGGGCTAGGCTCCTCATTTGTGGCTGGGTGGCTTCCAGGGAGGCGAACGTCCGGGCCATGCCAGCTACCCTCTGCTCCGCCGAACGCTGCTCCCGCTCCCGCTCCCGCCGGGCCATGGCCATGTCTCCCGCGGGGCTGGCTGGCAGCCCGCTCCCTGGCACGGCACAGCTCGCAGCTCCCGCTCCCCAGCTCTCACCCCACGCTTCCTGCTCCGTCGTTAGGCAAAGGAGGAACCGACTGCACGGTGGGAGGGCACGCAGGGCATGGCGGCGGATCCGCCGCGCTGCCGCACTGCTGGGGCGGTGCAGGTGACCTTTGGTCACGCTACGTCCGCGGCTGCCGCCCGCGACAGGCACGGCCGCGGCCACGGCCACAGGCTGTCCGTCCCTGCGGGCCCCGCTCGCCTGTGGTGTCACGGAGGAGAGCGGGCACGCTTGTGGGGCCCACAGGGAGCATGTGGCACCGCTGGGGCAGGCGGAGGCAGTGGCATCCTGTCACCTGTAACACCCACGCTGGTGTTATAGAAGAAATTTGATTAACTGAACTCTGAAGAGTTTCATTTAGCGTTACTGGCTTAGCATTAGCAGCTAAAGTAGCCGAAGCTTTAGGCCACGAGAGCCGACCAAGCGTAAACTTTTGATAAAACTAATGCTGCTAACAACTCACTGAATTCAGCAGATAAGAGTGAAATGAAGAAGATAAGGACCAAGGAGACAATTCCAAGAGAATGAAGTAACTTCAGAAGGCAGCCAGCCCAGGGACAGTGAAAACCAGTGAGAAATCAAGAGACCACCGACCAGAATTAAGTGATTGGATTTGGGGATCGGGTGATGGGTGGAACGGGTATAATTGAGAGGTGTGAACTGGGGTAGGGATCCCTCTCCAGAGGCACCCAGCTTGAGCTGTAACCCGAGAACTAATTAAAAAACTAATTGGAAACCTTCACTCAGACTTGGCATTCTCAGCAGGATCCTAGGGTCCGACCCTGCTATGGTGGCCAGCGTGTGTAAATCTGTAACATTGGTCTTGGGGACACTTCCTCTGGCCCCAGCGGTACCCCAAAGCCCCGACTGCCTTGCTGAGGCACCGGCCTACAGCCTCCCCTCCGCCCAAAAAATTGCCCCCCACCACTGCTGTGCTTCTCCTTGGTGCTGCGCTCAGGAAGGCCGAGGTCACTGCCCTGAGGGGCTGCTTTCCTGGTGGCCGGTGGGTCTCCATGCTGTAAGGGAGACCCAGCCCGGGGCAGTGTTTTGGGTCCCTCACGGAAACCACCGTGTTTCATCCCAGTGGCATTTTGGCCTTCCTCTTGCTGCGTTTCACTTCCCAGCAAGGCCCCACGCCTGGCATTGTTGGCAGCTGCAGCCGTCAGCAGTTTGTATCCTAATTTTGTTAGGAATTGGGACAAATTCCTCTGCCTCGAAAGCCCCCAGTCCTGTTTCTCCCAAGGCCCTTCTTACCGGTGACTCTTCAGACACCCATGGCACAGCTGAAACTGCCACCAGGTGGGTTTGAAGAGCCACGCCAGCCCCTTCAACCCTTTTTCTTTCCCTTCCCTAATCTTTTGCCTTGCTCCAACCTGTCCCAGGCCGGTCGTCAGCCCTCAGGGGAGCTTTGCTGTTCTCCAGCCACTTGGACCAGTTTTTCTGGGATGCACGGGGAGCCGGCGTCATCCCATAAAGCCCAAACAACTGGTGGTGAAGACATGATTGTCCCCTTGCTTCCTTTCTGGCACTGCCTGGTTCTGCCACTGGCTGTTTGCGGCTTCCATGGGCTGAGGGAAGCAGAGGACTTGACCCACACAGCCGGGGGGTCCTGGGGAACGGTTTAAAATACTCGTTGAGTGGCAGCTGGGGAAAACGAGGTGCTGGTTTGGGGAATGAGGGCAGTGATGGTGCTTGTGCTGGCATCAAACGAAGGGAAACCAGCGGCACCAGCTACGCCCTCGAAGCAGCGGATGGGCTTATCCAGGCCGTGCCCGCGGAGCTGCGAAGGGCCCGCGTGGAAGGGCCGAGAGCGGCCGGGGAAGGGGCTGTGCTGCCACGGGAAGAGAAACCGGCACAGCCGCCATCGGCCGAGCGTCAACCGTCCCAACAGACCGCAGGGAAAGCGTGCGAAGCGCGCAGACATTTTTATTTTAAACGGCGAGTGATTTACTGAGGCTGGGAGATCCCAGCCCGGCCTCCGCGCTGCGCTGCTCTGTCCCGGGGTCCGGGGCCGCCCCGAACCCGCGCACCGCCGCCCCGGAGCCCGCCGAGCCCCACATCCCGCAGCCCGGGCTGCACCATCGCGGGCGGTTGCGGGGGGGGGCGGGGCGTGACTGGCAGTCCCGCACTTCCCAGAGCGGGGCGGCGGTGGCGGCACCGGGGACACCAGCTCAGCGGGGAGGGGCGCAGCGAGGAGAGGGTGGCCCGAGGGGTGCGGGGCTAGGCGGGGCCGGGGACGCGGCGGGTGTCTCCCCCCGCGCGGCGTGGCGGTGGGCGCGCCCGGAGCCGCCCGGCCGGCCGGGGCGGGCCCTGTGGCGGGCTGGCAGCGATGGCGGCGGCGGAGGTGGCGCGGCAGGTGGGAGCGGGCCGGCCGTGGCCGGGGCGGCGGGCGGGAGCGGGTCAGGGTGCGCCGGGCGGAGCGCGGGCTCCGGGGGCACCGGCCTGGGGCCTCCCGCGGGCTCCGGGGGGGCCTCCCGGGGGATGGGGGTTTGGGGGCCGCTCTGAGGGGAGCCGGGGATACCGGGGGAGAGGAGCTTCAGGGTCCTTCCCGGTGCCTGCGGGGCGGCAGCCCAGCCTGGCGACCTTGGGCTGCCCGCACTGGGGTGGGCCTGGGGGTCCTGCCCTGCCTGTCCCTCCGTCCCTGGGCCGCAGAGGGACCCACGGCGGAGGCCGGCGAGGCCTCATCCTGCACCCTTACCCTGGGCTGGGGGCCCTTCGCCAGGCCAGGGTGCGAGGGTGGGCGAAGCGCTCCTCGGCATCCCCCTCTCTCCGGGGGTGCTGTTCTCCTCCCGAAGAAACCGTCATCCCCTGCTCGTTAGTGCGTGATGCGGGGAAGGTCGTCGGTCCGGCACCGTGTGCCGCGGAGGAGCCGTGGGAGCCCACACCGCATCCGCGCTGCGCTTTGTCCCCGCGGGTCCCCATCGCTGCCTGCAGCCGCACCTGCCACTGCCGCCGGTGCTCGCCTGCCTTCCCGGTGCAGCGCGGAGCTCTGCCTGCCTGCGGAGAATTATCCAGAAGAGGAGCCGAGGGAGTCGAGCCACCTCTGCGTTTGTTAGAGCAATGCTATGGAGGCAGCTGTAATGCATTCGCATGTGGAAGCGTTTTGTCTGTAGTTTGGTGGGCTTTCAACTTCTGTGTCCGTGCGTTAGCACGGAAATAATACTTGAGCCAAGTCCTTGCTGTTTTGTCTTCAAAGCAGTAGCGTTTACTGTGGACCCAGTCGTGTTGAACGGGTAGATGTAGCCGTTCCTTGCCAGTCTGTGGTGTTATTTCCTCCTGGACATACCCGTTGCCTGGTATGTGACTGCCAAGGTTTGTAAAGTGACTCACTTGCTCCCCTGTCTTTTAAAGAAATTGAGCGTTAGGCTTTCCTAAGATAATGTACAGGAGTTTCAGACGTCTGCTAGTGGCCTGGAATGAATTAAGATACAGCACAGCCTGTCTTTGCAGGCAGAAGGGAAAGCTAGCTGTGAGACAGGCATGAAACTAGCATGCTGCGAATTGAAAATGTCTTTGTTCAGCCAGACAACTTGTCAGGCCAGGTCTTGGGCATCCGGTCGTGGCCGTGGTTCGTGGAGCAGTCAGCCCTGACGTCTTGGTGATGCAGAGGGCTGCTCTGTGTGTGCCGACGGGGTTAAACACGTGTGAGAGCTGGGACTGGGTAGTGGGGGAGTTGTGATCACCACCCTGCCTCTGTCCCAGAGAACCCTTGATCTAAACCGGTGTTTGTTGTGGAGATGGTCAGTGAAACCACCTCTGCACTGGGTGGGCAGGGTGGCCCTCTTGCCACTGAGCTGAGGCCCCTCTCCTGTCCTCTGCCAGCGGGGAGGGTGCAGGATTTAAACACTGAGATCCACAGGGGATGGGTGGAGGACAAGTGCGGAGGACCGGCTTGCCGGGCAGTGCCTAACACTCAATCTCTGTCATAGAGGTCAGAAAAATCATTAAGGCTGCTGATATAGATATGCATGTTTTAATTGCTGGAGGAGACTTCTCCTGGGAATGTATCCAAACAGCATGGCATTTCTGCAGCCCTTTGGCAGGGGCATAAAGAAATGTAATCTTAAGAGCGATCAGAATTTGAGGTTTCGGAAGCACTTGACCGTTGAATGGCTGAATGATGCAGTGCGCCTGAAGAGCGTGGTCAATGGTCAGGAGCTTTGGTGAGACATTTCTTGCTTTCCGCGGTGGCTGGTTACGAACTATTTATCTCCCACTTTTCTGTTGTTTTTCTTTTATATGCATCCTGACAAGGAAAAGAAGTACAAAGTCTTTATCTACACTTTACATTCCTGGTTTGCATTTATCTTGTGGAGGATGTTTATACCGTCTGGTGGATAACTCTGTCGTTGCATAAGAAACTGCACACTTGTACAAGTGAGAAGTAATCGATACAAGTGTTGCTCTAATCTGCTGTTTAATCAGAGCCAAATGCAGTCTGAGGAAGTGGATGCCATAACACTGAGAAGGGATCTGGGGTTGTTCTGGCTTAAAAATTATCTGAAAAACTGTGGTTTGGAAACCTGAATTCAGGTTCTGCCTGACTTTGCATTTTGACATTTGGCTTCTTGTGTAAGACTTGTCTCACGTATAGGGGGTGACACCCCAGGTCTCAGCTTTACGGGGTGGCAGAGGGTCAGCGGAGTGGCTGCTGCGAGCATCGGCAGTGGTGGTGGAGCTCTGTGAGCATTGCTTGAATTTGTTTTTGTTGAGGGATGTGCTGTTGTGTTTGTTGCGGCTGTTTGGAAATCCTCCAAAGGGAGCCTCCAAGGCCTCCGCGTTTGAAGTGATTTTCATCTGGGGAGAGGTGGGAAATTTTCTCGGAAGTACTAAATGTCAGCTGTCAGCGTCCTAAACAGAAACACTTCTCTCAGTGAGGCTTTTCCTTTGCCTTGGTGTCCTTTTTCATTGCTTCTTTAGTCTGGGCCACCAGAAATTGCCCTGAATATGGCACGTTGACATTTGCAGTGAGCAGCCCCATTGCGTGTCTCGGGCAGGATGCTCTGCTTTATCTCTGCAGAGTGGTAACGGCCTCTCGGGGCTCCGAGGATGTTGGGAGCTGGCAGCGCTGTACCTGTGTGTCGTGTAAAGCAGATCAAGGCAGACACGCTCATTCAGCAAGATTTTCCCCTAATCGTTTTTTCATCCTGACGATCCTGGAGCAATTCAAACACCTGCAGTCTAAATCTTGTCCATTTTATAGAAACTAGTATTTCATGGGCAGTACTTTCAGGCTTGGGGTCATTTATTATAACATCTTTGTATTTTCTGTATATTTGTGATAGTTCCCTGTAAGAATTAGCGTAGGCAGCATTGGTTTCTGTGGCATGGAGAAGCCCTAACAAAAGGTGTATAAATCCTCCAAAGACAGGGAAAAAATAAAATAGCCTTACCACGTGGCTGCTCCTTACTTTCACTCTGCAATAGCCTCGCCTGGCAATACAGCAAGAGAGCGTGTTGCTCTTTTTGTTCTTTTAATCTTGTTTGTGGCAAACACACTGTGCTTCCTCCCAAGCAACTACAGCCCGTTCTGCCCTCGGGGAGGGGGGCCACTCTGTGTTTATGGGGAAAAAAAAAAAGGCATCTGGTATCTTGGTGTGGTGCCAGTGTTCACACTGGCTTCCTGGAGATCCCGCCTTTGTTCCAAGGAGACGCTAACTTTAAAATAGAGAGTAGGACTCTTGGCCATCCAGCGCTCACTGATGCTCGTGGAAAAAGCCTTTTCACAGGCAGTAGTTAAAGCTTCCTTACCTTCTTGGTACCTCTTTATACTTTTTAAATATGACCAGAAAGGTTGTTGTTGAAGATAAATAATGGAAGATAGCTCTGGAACACTTTTTCAGCAAAAAGCTTATAAGCTTAACATATTCTCCTTCATTTTGAACAAGGTAATCCAAATCTACATTTAATGTACAGGCAGGATGACTAATTGCTGTGCTCATATGTTGTTTGTGAAGATGCTGTTTATATATAGCAGCGCTCTGCATACAGAGACACCGCTTGGTGCCTGAGGACCCATGACTTGCACTGTTCCTTGGTGGATCAGATAGAAAATGTTTCTTTTGTCTCCGTGGGTTTGGTGATTGCTGACAACTTTCAAATGTGTGTTGAAACCAGTCTTATCTTAAAGCATTATTTCTTTTTTTTTTTTTAATTTTTCCTCTGTGTCTGATCTCTTGATGCCTTGGCCAAGCAGGCTTTTTATTTTTCACCAGAGCAGGACAATATACCTCGTGGCTGTGTACTTAACGTGAAGGCTCAGCTGCTGTGACTGGCAATCAGATTTTGCAGTACTTGTTTCCTGGCCCGTAGCAGATGTGAAGTGTGGTTTAACTGCATTACAAAACCACAGGTGATTAGAAAAAGAGGCTACAGGAAATGACTCGCAGGCTGAATTCTGTGCGACAGTAAATGCCTCCTCTCAGCCGAGAGTGGCTTAACTTCTACTGTTTATTTTTTTTCCATCTGGATCACGCTTATATTTAGGGATGAGGAGAAGATTTGTTCTTAATGAGAGCCTACACTCCTGCCCACACTTCCTGAGGACAGTAGCGTTCAAACAGTCTTCCAACGGTGCAGTTTCAAGGCTGAGTATTAAAAATACACTTGATATTTCTCCTTCCCCAGGAGCAGTCTGCTTCTGGTTCTCTCTTGCGCCTTTGCAGACTCTGTCCACCCATCTGTTCTTCACCGGGGCCCTGGTGCGCTCTCGCTGCAGATCAGACACTGCCATGAGATACCCCAGTGCTGGCTTTTTGTTTTGGTGAAAGCAGTTTAGGAGAGTTTAGGTGTGTCATCGTGCCTGGTGGTTTCTCTTTCTTCTGCTTTGCTGTTTGTTTGTGAATTATTTGGCCTTGGAGCTGCATGCTCAGAAGGCGAAAACAGAATCTGCTGGGGAACTCGAGCGCCTTGCTGATGAACATGTCGTTTGGAGGCAAGGTGCTCAGGAATTAATAAAGCACCATATTTGGTGAACATCTTGGCAGGAAGAGTCAGACTAATACACAAAATATGGCTAAGAGGGAAACGTATTTACACATAACAGGGTGGTAAATATGGTTAACAGCTGAAGTGTGTTTGGAGCTTCATATTTGGAAAAAAAAGCCCCACACCAGCAAAACAGTAACAAGGCAAGTAATTGTACAGGCTACTGTAATAAAAGCAGTCCTTGAGAATGTTTTCCTGGCCTAAAATACCAGTGCCAGAATTCCCAGAAGAGGGAAAACCAGTATGCCTGTCCCTATAAACAGACTTTCAAGAGATGTGAAAACATGATTCTGAAAGAATAAGTTAAAAATTACAGCCTATAAACTATTACTTTTTGGCTGTAGTATTTCTTGCAAACTGATGATGTCTCTGAAAGGCCAGAGGGGAGTTTTCTGTATTTGACACTAAAATACATTGTTAAGAAAAGCCTTTGCTCCAGAGGAGGAAATACCTTTCTGGGGGGCTGCAGGAGGGGAACATTCCAGTACACACAAGTACGTGGGGTTAACACCGAGTCCCCATTTTGCATGATGCCATTTCTGAGGCTGAGCCTCTGCATGGAGTTTACTTCTTCCTGCTGTGAGATTTGGAGCCCGTTGTGCCTTGGCACACATAGGCCTTTGTGCAATGGCCAGGTGAAAATTTCTGACTCCAGAAGCAAGCGGCCATGCTGGGTGTGGAGCACGGTGTGAGCAGGAGCTGGAGCTTGGCCCTTCTGCTTCCCGGGGCAGAAAGGGGAGGCCTGGCTGGGCAGACTGGGTTAGCGATGTCAGGTACGGGAGAGAGCAGGCGGTGGGAGCAGCTTCTCATGAAGGTGGCTGGGCAGGAGCAGCCCATGCCCCTCAGCAGGCAGGTTTAGGTACCTCTGCTCTGGAACGTCCGTGCAGGCTCCCTCCTGATGGGGTTGTGCGCTTACAAGTAGCTCAATTCCGGACACTTTCTCAGCCTTTTTTTTCCTGTTCTGTTCCTAGCCTTAAAGGATACGCTCCGAAGGTTGGATAGCAATGCTCAGAGCTGGAGAAGACTGGTCTAGCCACTTGCCCGTGCGAGCATCTTCCTTGCAGCTTCCTTCAATGATCCCTGATTCTCTGGTGCTAATGGCTGTTTTATAGATTTGGACAGACTCCCTTGCAGTCTGAGATTTTCGTCTTTGCAACGACACAGAACATACTGCTGTGTTTGATAGCTCAAAGACTGTATTCTCTGCTGTTTCTGTGCTATAGCATTTGAGCTTTGCAGAGGCAGGGTGTTTGGGTTGTTCCATTACTGGCTGTAGGTACAGTTTTCCTGTTTCTAGCTAGTTTCTGTACTTGCAGCTGTGAATGTGAATTACATGTGAGTTACAATTCACATGAAGTAAATTGTAAGAGGCTTATAGGAGGGTCATCGTTAATACATTCCTTTGGACAGCGAATTCTTTTTGTTCTCGTTATAAGATGAGACTTGAGTACCTACATGATTTCTCAATAAACAAACGTTTTGCTGCCTCTTTACTTCGGCAGCTGTGTTTGGGTATGTGTTTTGCCCAGTTTAGTATTTTTCTGACAGGGTTCCCTTCTAATGTGTGGCAAATGAAATGTTCTGTTGGTGCTGTCTGGATTTGTTTTGGAGAAGAGGGAAGCACGCTGACATGATTTACAGTATACGTGCAAATCTCTGCTCGGACCGTCCAGTTGATACTACTTGGGAGATCTCAAGGGCTTATGCAGATAAGTGTATTCTGCTTGAAAATAACATGAGTGTTTCATTGTATTTCAGGGTGAAGGCTGTCGCACTGTCCCACTTTCTGGACACGTAGGATTTGACAGTTTGCCTGACCAGCTGGTTAATAAGTCAGTTCATCATGGGTTTTGTTTCAACATCCTGTGTGTGGGTGAGTATTTCCATTTTGGGAAGTTCTCTTGCTGAAAAGGGCTTCTCTGCAGCTGGATGTAGCTTGTGGGTGTTAGAGTTAACAAGGTAGTTTTGGTTTAAATTTCCCCCACTGTTCTGTCTATTTTCAGTAACAAGATTTAGTGGTGCTCTGGGAAATCCCTGCTGAAGTTATGCAGTATGGCTTTCTACCAAACAGTCAGCCATAGAAATAAAATGTCTAAAATCCCAGGCTTTTATTACAGTCTTTATTTTCCTAATATGTTTCAATTTCATGTTTTTAAAAGAAAACAGGTACTTGTGCCAGAGAACTTTGTTCTGAGGTCTTGTTTGGTTAAGTATTGAATTATTATAATAATTATTTGAACAAGATACCAGTCGTTCTCCTCTTAAATCACTAAAAGCTATTTTTTTCCCTCCTCCCTTCTGTGCATACTTGAATTAAAATAGTGTCTGGCCAAGCCTTAGCTGGTGAGACGATCATCCAAGCTGCCATGTGGTATGGATCTCAGCGGGGGCCTGGCGCTGTGGCAGGACTTGGTGTCTGTCCCTGCAGCGTCTGCCCGTCTCGCAGGTCTTCCCCAGGTTTAGGATCCCACATGGTCCCTCCTCAGAGGCACTCCTAGGTAATGGGAGTGATGTCTTGTATGGCTGTAGTACAGTAGTTTGGTAAGGTGGATAAAGAAATTAATAGTAGGGGATTAATAACTGTCTGATAGGAGGGTCAGTTTGGTTTGCTGATGCCAGTGCCCTGCCTCTGGGAGCAGGAGGTTATTGTGTGGCCGCGGCTGCTCGGAGTAACCCCCGTCTGCAGACGGTCTGGTCCCAGCGGTGCCTGGCATGGCAGAGGGGAGAGCTGCAGCTGTGGATACCTCCTGGGGGTCATCTGGTGGCCAGCTCTGCATCTGCACAAAGGTTGTCTGTCCCCACCCATGGGAGATCCACTCACGTTAAGGACCTGGTGCTTGCCCAGGACAGGGTTAAGTCTGAGATGAGAGGAGTAGAGCGAGGAGAGGGGAGCTGAGCCCTGTTAAGTGGAGCTGAGAAGAAAACTTTTCCTGACAATGGTATTCCTGTGAGATGATAAACTTTGCTGACAAGTGGAGGTCACTGTCAGGCTGAGTCGCCAGGTGATTTCCACAGGACGTGAATGTGATACGACCTAGTGAAGCTCTTGTCCCAGGGACTGAAGTCTTACAGTATTTCCTTTTGCACTTATCAAGGTGCTATGGTTTTTTTTTTCTACAAGTTGTAGGTGCAGCAGTGAATGCCTCCGGTGGTTAAATGTTCACTCTGATGTGTGGAGAGGAGCTGAATGCCTCTGCTTTCCTCTTTGCAGGACAGAAATGGAATGCATTAATCGCTTGTTGATCTGAATAGCAAGGACTTGCCAAGATCAATGCGCGTTAGTTATTAATGACAGTCTTTTGTGAGTAGTAATAACACAGACATGGTCAATCTTGAAATAAAGAAACTTTATAGAAAAAATTAATAAGCTTCATTAGAAAAAGGTCCACAAATCTTGAGTAGAGGAGGTCAGGCTTTAAAATCTCTTTTAAGAGTTGCCTGGTGCCTCTGTTAACTTATGGTAACAAAGTTAAACTCTTGAACATCCTGGAGAAAGAAAACAAAGTCCCAGAGCCCATCTGTCATTTATTCTCTTGAGTCTCACTTTCACAGCATGATTTTGGGTGGAAAGATGGAAAGAACAGGAAGCAAATGAGGATTGGAGCGCACAAACCAACAAACAGGTGAACTGATCCCATAGGTCACTAAGCATGGTAGAAGGGCACCTCATTGCGCCCTGTTTTTCAGCTGTGTGTTGCATCTCTGAGGAAAAATCCACTGACAATTTTGCTCTGCGCCATACTGGATCTGAGCCACCGATTCCTCCAGCTCCCGGTGAAGGAGCCAAGGAAAGCTTCAGAAATTACTCTCAGCAGCACATCCAGAGTGGAATTTTTAGTTCTTCTCATGCTGAAAGCTGTCTCCCCTTTGAGACTAGAGCCAAAGACAGAATAAATGAGCAAACAGCTCATAAGAAGTCAGGGGTTGCGGATGGTTTCTCTAGTGTTTTATTCCTCAGCACAACCATTTTCTCTCTAAAGCTTCTGTGATAAAATGTTAGTTGCCTCTTAGTGCAGTGCAAAGCCTGGAGAATTATTTAATGGCTGAGACCTTCTGTGCTGACTGTATTTCTCAGTAAGATGAGGGAAAGAAAGAGGAGGAATAGGCTGACATTTTTTAATGTAAACTTTCTCAGTTTTGGCCAGGGTAGGTTATAGTTGCATTAGACTAGTATCCCATTATAAGCAGGAGTTTCCCCCTGCCTCTCTCCCAGGATTTGCAGGGGATTTGTTCTAAGCAGCCTATTCAGTGCAATGCGAAACGGCGATTTTCTGGCAGAAACACCTTCTCTTTTCCCAGGGGCTGCACCACAACTGCTCGTGGTCTCTCTCTCGAAACGAGTGAGCCCCTTGGTGTGCGGGAGCTCTCGTGGGCTGGGGAAGGTAGGGATGTGCACACGTTTCCTTGTGCAGAGCTGCCATCTGCTCTCCAGCCAGCAGCTTTCTGTGGGGTGGTGAGCTGTACAGCCTGGAAGTTGCCCAGTGGTTGGTTTTGTGGTCACTGGTGCTATTAGCTGAGGAGAGAACAGGGTTTCTCCAACCAAAAAGCCATTGGTCTTCTAAACCCTCTCCTACCCTCTCACCACTGATACCCTGGAGCGGATGGTGGCTGGGAGCCAGGTAGTCCTCTGAGGTGCCTCAGCATCTTTTGTGAGCCCATGTTGCTACTCTTGCCCCCGCAGCCCCAACTTTGCCTTGCGATGGGCGAATCGTACAGAGTCTCCGTACACCTGTCAGATGAAAGGAACTATTTTTTTTTTTCCTCTCTCCTTGAGAGATGGTCTTATCAGGCTGAGCTGCCTCAGGGCTTGTCTCAACAAACCTGCTACATTGCATTAGCTGCCACTTCTTCACATGAAAGGGCTGTGCATGCGTGTACATGTATTTTCTTTAAGATTGAATTATTTGATATCTGGAGCCACGGTTGTTAATCTCGTGAAGCAGAGGGGTTGCTCTCTCGTGAAAGGGCACTTGTGAAAGCTGCTCTGTGCCTTTGAACAGGGAAATACTCCAAGGGCTCCTCTGTCCTCCCAAGGAGCTGACTGAGGATGATACGACTGGGTCATCTTAAATCCTGAGTGATGTGGAGAAGAGGGCCAGCAAGCAGTTGTTTGTTGTTTCACTTAACATGTACTGTGGAAAAGCAAATTAAATCACCAGGCACAAAAAAGGAGATACAGCTGCTGTGGTGTATAATTCAGCTTACTGCTGCAAAGTGCTTAGGATGGCAAAATTTCTGTGGAAGGAAGAAGCCATGAAGGTGCATTTAGCACAAAGATACCTGTTTTGGTTTGGGAAGCTGGGAGCTTCCCAAAAGAAGGAGCATTTGCTGTGAGTGCAGTTTCTTCTGTTCTTCCACCTTAGCTGCTGGCCAGCGTCAGAGACAGGTGTGGTAGCACCTCACCTCTGCCTCTCACCTCACCTCATCTCCATCTCACCCAGAACAGCCCTCGAGTTGCTCGCCTGCGCAAGTGTGACCTGTCGCTTTGCAGTACCGGTGGCTGGAGCACTCACACCTTGCAGCATTGGTGCTTGCTGTCTTTTGGTGTGGGCTCAGCTGGAGAGCCTTGGAGAGCGTGAGCAGTGTCCTGCCCAGGCAACACGGGAAGGGCAGTCTGGTCCCAGAGCGGATCTCTGTGGGGTAGCTGAAGGGAGGAGAGCGGCGCTTGTCCCAGCTGTGTTTTTGCAAGTGGTGCCACTGCTCTGTCACTGAGGGATTTGATGAACTGTTTCCGTCAAGCACTGAAGATGCTGCGTGCACGTGCTGTCAGAGCAGGGAGCGTGTCTTCGGAGACTGAGAGGAGGTGCAGGGAGGCCGGCACAGCATCTCTAGCCTGGCATGGTATCAAGTGTTAAGACTGGATGGTGGCTTCCGGGTACTGGTGTAGGGTTGCACGTCCAGAGCCTGCTGATGTGGTGTCTCTTGCCATTTTTTCCCCCCATATCTCTGAAAATCATTGGGCTTAAGAGCAAAAATCGTTTCCATGATGAAAGGCACAACACTACAGCTTTTCAGTAGCTGTCAGAGCTTCCTGGTGCAGGAAGCACGCACTCTAACGGTAAAGGTCACCCTCCCTGCCCTGTCCTCCCCACAGCGCTGTGCCAGCCCTGCTTTGGGAGAGCAGACCACTGCTGCGTTACATAATCCGTAAGTGCGGTTTTGGAGATCAAATCACATGTGTGCCTATAAGCCTGACATCAGGAAATAATCTCCCTGCCAAGGACGCCTCTCACTCGGTTTGCATACACCACTGCTTTTTCCATGGTAATTCTGTCTCCCGTAATCCCCACTCGTCGTTTCTGCTTTTTGGAGAAGATTCCAGCGCTGTCGGCTGGAACAAGCACAGGCTACTTGTCCTTTTCATTAGACCATCTGTTCCATCTGGACTCCTGTCCTTACAAGAAGCAGTTGGCACCATTTACATCTTCCAGCCAGCAGAAAGTTGCCTCTGTGTGAGGCAGAAACTCCCAGGAGATTCAGAAATCTTCCCTTCTGTCGTTTTGCCCTTCAGAGTAGCACTGCTCCCTAGCTCTGGTCACATTAAACACAGCGAAGCACTTTATTAAACATCTTCAATTTTTTATCATCTCCTGTCACTCTGTCAGTGTTAACATTGCATTTCTTTTAGCTGAGCCAGTCATTCCTCTCTCCTCCATCCTCCTCTTCCTTGGCAGGCTTCAGTGCCGTGCCGTTGTCAGTGGGGTTACACAGTATGGGGATGAGCGTATCTGCTGGCTGACTGTCGTTTCAGGTGTACAGACTTCAAGTTTGAGATGTTAATGGCTGGGTGTTTTGTGTTTTAACGATGAAGTTGTAGGTGTTTGGATGGGCAGCTCCCACCTATGGAAAAATGCCTTGCCAGTTCAGATCTTCCCTTTCGAAAAGGAAAACCTCAGTGTGTGAACTCAAAATTGCCTTTACTGGCCTTGTGTAGCTGGCATGAGATGGAGTATAAAAGCATGTTCTGTCTTAAAAATTTGCCTGCATCTCTTATGCACATCTCCTGACCCCTCTGACAGTTCAAGTCACTCCTGCTGGAAACAACTAATTAGACTAATTTAAAGTAGGCAATGATTAGCAGGTTCAGGATGTGTTTAAACAATAGTCACGGCCTCATGTTAACACCTTTTGCCCTAAAGAACGAGGGAGGCAGAAACGAGAGGTGGCTTGCAGGATGTTTTGTCTGGCCAGAAGCCAGCGTGACTTACACGCGACCTTGTGTATCCGCTGCAGAGAGCAGCTCCCTGCCCTGGTCACCGCTGCTGTTCCCCTGTCACCCTGTCCTGCAGCACTGGAGGCTTGAGCTGTCAGATACGACCCTGCTCTGCGCCCCACCAGGCAGTGGGACAGAGAACATGGGGCAGCGGCACAGGAGGAGATGTTGCAGGCTGGGGTGTGGGGGATGCTCCCGCACCCCAGGGCTGACGAGCTCCCCTGTCCTGAGATGCCCCACCGGGGATCCTGGCATTCACAGGCCTGCAGCCAGCTCCCTGCTTTGTCCCACCCATCCCTTGGCAGGGGCTCTGGAAACGCTGCAGCCTTCTCAGGCTGTTTAGATTTTTGTCTTTTTTTTTTTTTTATTTTTTATTTCTCCACACTGATGTTTTCCTGGAATCCCTGAGAAAGGCCTGGTGGGTTGTGCAGGCTGTCTGCTGTTCACTCTCAGAATCCTCACCCAAACCCTGGCGATGCTCTGGTCTGCTGTGCTTTACGCACCTGCTCCCCATTTAGAGTAAATGGTGCCCCAAAAGCCCAGACTGTGAGACTGCAAGTCACTGAAGAGCTTGCTGTGATCAGCCATGAGTCTTGTGAATGGTGTAGCTCATTCTTCCAGTGACAGAGATAACTTTGTGCTTTGTTGGGTCCCTCTCCCTTCCTCATGCCGGTGCACTCTGGTCGGCGGTGTGGTAGATACACCTGATGCAGTGACGTAGCTCGAGGGATTGCAGCAACGCCAGCTCCTGGTGCTGAACCCCTCTTCTCCCCTTCAGGTTGCAAACGAGATTGGTGTGAAGAGCAGCTGGACTTGTGGCTGTTCTGGCTGTAGCTGGCATTAATCGGTGGTGGAAGCTCTCAGCCGGCTCCCAGGCAGCTCTGCAGCTCAAAGTGAGCATTGACTTTCAGATGTTAGTGAATCTTGCTGCCTCTGGAGAGATACTTGATACATGATCCTGGCAATCAGAGCAGTGGATGTTTGCCGTGCCCTGCCTGTCCTGTACTTCAGCCTTGAGTGAGAGATGTCCCTTCTGGGGTCGAGAGAGGAATTTGCCTGCTTGCAGGGGTGAGGCTCAAAGACTTGGACCGGGGAGAATGGGGAGGAGTTTCCCCTTGTTGAATTGAGCATTTCATGTAAGTTTGGATCTGTTGCAGGGCTCTAAAGCTACAAAAATAAGAAGCTCTTTTCTTCTGAGCAAAGTAGGAAAATGATGAAGTTGTCTGGGTTGGGAGCTGAGAGCTCAGGGAGGGAGGGGAAGGCTGCTTCAGCCAGACACAGCCTCCCTGTGGTGCCGCAGCGGGCTGGAGGAGCAGCCTTCACAGCGAGTGGGGTTCAGCCGGCTCCTGAATTTTCAGCACAGGCCAGCTGGGCAGCTCAGGAATCGCTGTTTCCCCAAAACACAGCAGCCCTCACAGGGCAGCAAACCAGACTGCTTACGGGTTTAGCGTGAAGTCAGATCCTTTGAGCTCTGAAAGCTGGCTCTGTTGTCGGAGCGTGGTAAGGGAGGCTGCCCTGTGGAATGAGTGCATGGAGGGATTTGTTTTGTTCTTCCTGGGGTGTGTTTAAAACAAATTTAAGACTGGTCTCTGGGATTTGTCTCTTCCTTCCAGACAAGGAAATAGTTCCCCGTTGATAGATGGCATCCAAATAGCAGTTGAATGCTGCAGAACTTCTGGAAGCAGATGTTGGACTATTGTATAGCTTGTGTAGCTGGTAAGGTATGGAAATCAGATATTACAGAAAATGTCCTCTCCCAGTCTAGAAGGCTGAT
Organism: Chlamydotis macqueenii; assembly: GCF_036417535.1. NCBI lineage: Eukaryota > Metazoa > Chordata > Aves > Otidiformes > Otididae > Chlamydotis > Chlamydotis macqueenii. The sequence continues at coordinate 6,951,154 of NC_141566.1, forward strand.
CTCCCAACTCAGTCTGTTGCGGGTACAAGAAACCAACTGCAGAATTTGCTATAGGACTGGAACCAACTCTCGGTGTTTCTGCATGGAAGGAGGCTATTTCAGTGTCTGCTTATTAGAGACGTATTGATCTGGAGCATCTTTTTTTTGGAAATGGTAATGAGCCCCATTCCACCTCCCACTTTTTAATGAAAATAGCATCTTCTGTTGTGTAGTTGTGGGTTTATGCAGGATCTGAACGATGCTTTCCCCGTTGCCTTTTCACATCTTTCTTTTCATCTCTATTTTCTAACGATATTAATGGCCATTAGACTGTGAAATGTAATTTGCCCGGAATACAGACCTCCCATTGTACATGGCTTTCTGTTTGCCAGACGATCCCTGTGGAGCGTGAGATCTGCTTTCATCTGCTACAATTTCACCCCTGTTAATGTTTGGAAGCTGAAAGGCCAAGCCATATTAATATTCAACAGAACATTTCAACTCTCTTTTTCTCCAACAGGGGAAACTGGCCTTGGTAAGTCCACCCTCATGGACACACTTTTCAACACCAAGTTTGAAGGTGACCCAGCATCTCACTCACAGCCTGGGGTCCAGCTGAAATCCAATACCTACGACCTGCAGGAGAGCAACGTCAACCTCAAACTGACTATTGTGAGCACAGTGGGCTTTGGGGATCAGATCAACAAAGAGGACAGGTAAGTGAAGGGGGAAAGAGGCTGTATTGTGACCTGGTTTTCTTGTGCAGGGTGTCTCTGTGCCCTAGTTGGGCCAGGCTGCACTGTCAAGTTTTCCTCCTTCCTTCTTATGGATTGTCCTTGTTGTCTCTTTGGGATTGGAGAGGCAGAAGAGAGGACAGAGGCTGTGGTGTGTCAGCACTGCTCTAGCTATCAAAGCAGCTTTTCTCATGCTGTCAGAACAATATCTGCCCTGCTGGCAGCCTTCTTCCCAAATTTCTCTGGTGCGGGGAGCTCCAGGGCATCTGCACTTGTTTCCTTGTGCTGTGCTGACCGCAAGCTGCCAACCAAACCGCTGGCATGGTCTAGGGACCGCTTGGCTTAACAGCTGCTTCTGGCAGGCTCTGCCGTGCTGCCAAAGATAAATATGCAGTGAGATGCCCTGGGGAAGTTTGCCGTTCGCTCCCTGAGTGCAAACAAGGGTTACACGCTGCTGCAAATGAGTCTACATTATCCTTCCTTTTAAAAAAATCTCTCACCCTCACACTTCAAAGTCTGAGAGTCCACTTTCCCTGGAGAGGATGGTGTGTCTCCTGTCCTCTGCTGAATTTCCAATACTGTGTTTTGTCAAACAGGCTGCTAGAGTCTGATACAGGACCACATCTTCTTGTCAGTAGTGCAGCTTTAAAATTTCTTGTTGGTGGGGAGGAAGGGAGATTGAGAGAACTGGTCTTGGTAAGTGAAATCTAACAAGCAAGTTGTTTCTTAAAAGCACGCAAAGGAGCGCTGCCTGTTTACCTCTCAGACTGTGAGTTGTATAACTTTTTTTTTTTTATTCATTTTTATTCCTGTCACCAAAGCTATAAGCCCATCGTTGAGTTCATTGATGCTCAGTTTGAAGCCTACTTGCAAGAAGAACTGAAGATAAAAAGGGTCTTGCACAACTACCACGACACCCGGATCCACGCTTGCTTATACTTCATTGCTCCGACAGGCCACTCACTGAAATCCCTGGACTTGGTAACAATGAAGAAGCTTGACAGCAAGGTAGGCGCGTTTAACTCTTACTGGGCAGGTTTGCTGTGTGTATGGCAGAAAGGCTGCTGCTTTTCCAGAGCACATCTCCCCACCCTGAGTAGCCCTTATGCTAGTGGAGATGCCTGGGTTGGCAGATAAATTCTGTAGGTTTATTGAGCACTGTTAAGTGTTTGTAACTTGTATTGCAGACTTGGAAAAACTCCCTGGAGCAAAGCTGAGGACTTCTTACCGCTCTGTTCCTTTCTAGGTGAACATCATTCCCATCATTGCCAAATCAGATGCCATTTCCAAGAGTGAGCTGACCAAATTTAAAATTAAAATCACAAGCGAACTGGTCAGTAACGGAGTTCAGATCTACCAGTTCCCAACAGATGATGAATCAGTGGCGGAGATAAATGGGACAATGAATGTAAGTGACTCCGTGCCTCCTCTCTCCTGGTACAGCACTGTCACTGTAGGGGTTGGTCACCCGTATTGGGGTGCTTCTTAAATCCACTTTCCCTTTTATATTTTGTGTCTTAAAACCAGAGGATTTCACAGGGATCCCATCCTTGTAATGTCACCCTAGGCTGGCAGAGCCTTGTGGTAGGGGACTGCCTCGCTGGTGGGCTTTTTGGGTCAGAAAACAGACTGGTTTTGAACCCCTTCCTTGTCTGAATGCATGTCTGTTGAGGGACTTGTAAGAAATTAGACAGGTGGTGAGGCCTGGCTGTGCAGGGCAAGGACAGACCTGGGTTACAAAATAATCAGGTGGGTATTACCCGTCTGGTGTGAGGGGCAGGCTGTCTCCAGGCGTGCACCTCTCTGCTCCCTGCTGCTGTCCAGAATGGAGGAATGGGGATGCAAAGAGGCTGGTTAGAACAGTGGCTTCCCTTGAGCTACATAGAAGTGCTGATGTGAGAAATAAAACACAACGGTGGGACCAGAGGGCCATCCAGCCCAGGCCCTTCTCTTCCCTAAACGTCTGCTTTTGGTCACTTTTGGAGTGTGTAAGAGACGGAATGTATATGATGCTTCACTTCCCCCCCCAATACTTCCCCAGCATCCAACCCCATTCAGCGAAAGGGTTTCTCTAGATTTCTGTCCCATGCATCACCTGATGCCCCCCTACCAGTGAACTTCCAGGATCCTGTGGCAAGGAGTTACAAGGCTTAACCAGCAACATGTGAAATACAGCGCACAACCTGGGCCAGGCATGTCTCAAGGTGCCTGCAGGTGCTCGTGCTGGCTCTGGCGTTCCCAGCATTGTGGGTGCCTGTCTGTGGCTCCCTGAAGACGGAGCAAGCTGTCCCTTGGTCCCTCTGGCAGCGCATCCTGACCGTGCTCCCATTTTCCAGAAGGCTTTTTACAGGAAAGCAACTAGGGGAAGTTGCTTTCTGAACTGCTGTTGATAAAGTACAGGTCTAGCTGATGTGCTTTTGTGTCCTTTCTTGATCTAATATTAATAGTTGTAGAGTGTTGTGGAGAGGCTTGAAAGAAACATGAAGTTTGTCCTAACAGAAGAGCTGTCAGTGGTGGTTTCCTGGTCAGAGTGCTTTTGTGATGGCATCTTTCTCAGTGCTTAATGCTCTCACTGCATAGGAATACAGTTACTCCTGGAAACGAAGACACAACGTCACTCCATCCTCAAGGAACCAGAGTGTGATGAAGGGAGAAGTCCTCTCCCCTTGGCCCTTCTGAAGACAGAGATAAACCTCTGCTCGTCTTTCCCTTAAGCTGTTTACGTGTCTCCTGGGAGGGAATTGCTGTCTCAGGTTGTAGATGTTCTGGGTTGTGACAGCCGTTGCATAGAGAGATCAACTATTTAAAGCCTTCGTTAAACTGATATAAATTATAATTACCAGCTTTATGAAGACTAAGCAGGCCAGAACCTGAATCTGATCAAGGCAGTATTGCAAGCCTGGAAAACTTGTATCCAAAAACTGATTTTATTAGCAACAGAAGACAAATCTGCTTATGCTTCAGGTCAGGAGATGAGCTTGTGGAGGGACTGAGACCAGTAAAAGAGCCAGGATGGGTTGATTTAGGTTTGTGACTAAAATTGCCCATTTTAGTCATGTTTAAAATTGAGGAATGGGAAGCTTTGCTTTAAATCTGTTGCCTTAACCTTTGTGTTTGTACTTCTCTACAGAAAGTTTCATTGTCTTTGCCGGTTACAGATCAACATCTTTGAAAGGTTATAAGTGCAGTCTTCATGCTTAAATAGTGCTTCTTGCTGACCAGCAACTTCTCTGATCAGTTACTTTTTTTTTTTTTTTTCTTTTTTAATCACAGAGAAAATTGAGACTGGTCTTTTGATTACTTAATGTTTTGCTTATAACCTCCATTGGTTGTCTTTTGCATGAAAAGTAAAATTAGGCTTTAAAATATGCAAACCCACTATTTCATATGCATTTTACATCATTATATCCACTTGTGCTGGGTGCCTTAGAAATTTATTTCCAGAGCATTATGATTCCAGATTGGCTTACTAAACAAAGAAAATATTGCCTGATCTGGCAGGAATTGATTAACTGAAGGATTTAAAATCTGTGCCATCGTGATCAGAAACAAAAATATTTAACTGTGAACAAAGCTGTCAACTGAAGTATTTAGAAAATAATCAGATTAAACAAATCTTCAGAACAAGATTCCTGATTTTTCTTGAAACTAATCTGTTATTTTTGAGAATCTCACCAAGCGTATATGTACAAGTTCAGAGAAAACACTGTCCAAAATTCTTTAGGTCTCTTCCCATCTGGATTTTATTCTTAAACCAAATAAGAAAAACAAGCTCTCCTATTCTTTCAACTCCCTGTTGGCTTTTCCATTTTGAATTAATTAGCCTAATTACTAAGGAAAATATTCTCCCTGCACCTGCTAGTTAAATGAAACCAGATGCAGTTACATGAGCTGTCCCACATGGTGGGAGTTGGAACTTCCTTGCTGATGGAAGAAGGAAATCACCAGCACTTTCTCCCTGGCAAAGACAGCAGCCAAACAGTTGGTACCGGTGGGAGAGGTGATTCTGCTCTTTAGGGTAACTGGGCACGTGGATGGCCAAGGTTCAGGCTGTGCCTGTGCAGGCATAGCATGCTGGTTTTGCCGCTGTCTCAGGTTGCTCTTCTTGCTCCCATCACTCACTTTGTCCCTTGAAAGTCCCCTTACTTCACTCTCCTGAAGACCTGGATATGAAGAAAACAAAAAGCATTGGGAGACAAACAAACAGCTGTGGGAGAAGCTGGCCATGGGATGCTCCTCATGAACAGTCTGAAGAAGCCAACAGGGAGGTCTGGAAGCGGCAGGATGGGAAGAAGAGAGAAGTGGGCAGCTCTGGTGGGCTGTGGAGGAAAGGGTCACCAGTGGGGAGCACGCTGCCTCTCTTGCAAACATTTGCCTGATCCTTTGTCCTGGAGGGGACGCAGCTTGCCTGAAACCTCAGGTGCCACAGAACTGCGATGGCTTTTCCTCTGGACATAGCAGTGTGTAGGCCTGCAGAGGAGGCTGTAGCCTTTGTGGGGTTTAGTACCTGGGGTGTTTCAGAGTTTCCAGCAGTTGGACCAGTTCCAGTGTATCCTGTAGTGAGGAGCCTGACCTGCAGTAGGTGAAGAGCCCACCCAGTGCCTGGTGGTAGCCAACGTGTCCCCATGGTGTGATGTCTCTGGTTCCTCCCAGAGCAGCCAAAGGTGGCATGTGGCCCTTGCTCAGCCCTGGTGTCTCCACTTGCCCTCTTTCCCGTCGGGCTGCCTGACAGTGACTGCACAACAGGACGCTGCGGGACATGCAAGGCCTGTTTGCAGTTGGTGGAGAGGCAGTGACCTGCTCCATAGAGACTGCTGATGGTCCTTCTTGACCCCATGTGCAGAAGTGTTTGTGGACAGTGCAGCTGCTTGTGTGTGGTCTGTCTTGAAGGCAGGAAAAAACATAGCTTAGAGAAATGAGGCAGCAAATTATTCCATTGAAAGCTGGCTAGGGGACTTTCCCTCATGTTGCGGTATGGAGGCTGTTCAGTTGAGACAGCTTTGTTTCCTTCCCTTCCAGTGTTTTGTATCCCCTGCCCTTTGCAATTAGTCAGCTTTCTGCTGAAAATCAGATTCCTTCAACTTGGGGGAGCGCTTTCCTTGGCCTCTGCCACAGGGAATGTACCCTGCGCAGAGCAGGCGCGGCTCTGTGCTGACCTGCATCCCTCCAGATGCTGGCACATCTGTGTGATGGCAAAGGTAACTCAGCGTGGGGTGTGGCCCAGGAGGCCCCGGTGCGCAGAGCCTCTGCGTGGCCCAGGATGGCCCCATCAGACTGACCACCAGCCCTGCTTACTCTGTGTGTGTCCCATGCAAGAGCTGGGAGGCCAAAAAATAAAAGCTAAAGAGCTTGTCTTTGTGAGTGCTTGCAGGCTGGTTTGCTGTATTTGCAGTTGTACTGTATGAGCTGCACTCTGAAATCAGAAAACATAATCTCTGAAATCTTTTGCTTGTACCGGCTGTCATGAACTTGTCCAAGTTTTCAGATAGCCTGTGGAATTAAAACTTCATTGACTGCTCTTGAGAGCAATCCAGTGTCACTGGTTTTCCATATAGTTGACTTCCTGGGGCCCTTTTAATTACCCAGAACTCAGTGCACTTTAAAAGCTCTAGCTACCAAATGTCACTGCACAAAACTCAGCAGAAGGGGTGGGTGGAGGGAGCTGGCAACTTTATTTTTAAGTGCTGAAACCTTGCACTTGACTTCTTTGCAGCTTGGCAGAATGCAGTACAGTTCCCATGAGCAAGCGGAGGTGGGGAGAGATCTTGCTTATTGCACAACAGATACATGCAGCAAAGTACCATAGCGGTGTCCGGGGGGTTTGCTTGGCTGCCTGAGTTTGGGGAATGAGGGGAGTGTAAGGTGAGGTCTTCTGAGCCTAGAGAGGTATCGGGGGTGTTCCTGTTCCAGTTCCACTGAGCTTGCACTGGGTGAGTCTCTTAGTCTCTGCAGAAGGCAAAAAGTGTCTTAAGAAGTGACTGATTTTTATTTCTGAGTTTTTGAAAAGCAAATCCCTCTTGTTCTCAGTCAGCCTTCAGGTACTTGCAACAACGGTACTACGTGGAGTGTGTGTCTCGGCTTGAAGAGCGTAACAGGGCACGACTGAGCTAGCGGTACAGCTCTGCTCTGCTGTCCCTAGGGTCCCTCCTCATGGGTGCGATCCCTGGATTTTACCTCCTTTGTCCTCTAGCTATGAGCCATCTAGCAGTGGGTGCGCATAGCATCAACATTGTGAGGATTTTATAAAGCCATTGGCACTCCTTTGGGCTTCTCAGAACCAGTTTTGATAAGGGAGTGCTACGGGATTTGGGAGAGGGAGTGCTGAGGGTGAGCCTCAACCCAGCCGCAGGAGGCGTGAGGTGCTGTGGAGTGTTAGCATGGGGCAGGCTCAGCACAGCCCCAGGGAATGCAGAGGCCTTCCCAGCTCAGCCTGGGGCAGACCTCAGGGCACGCGTGGACGTGGAGGCTGATTCGGTGCAGGGATGCATTCAGCCCCTCCAGGGCTGAAGCAAGCGGGGAGGAAAGAGCTGTTACTGGGTGAAGGAGGGACTCCAACCTCCTGATCCGACAGAGCGAGTTGTCTTGTGCTCCAGTGTGAGCTGAGGGAGTGGTGGGGGGATAAAATCAAGAAGCCTCCAAGACCTCTTTTATTGCTTCTGTGCCTGTGCAGATGTTCTCCTCAGCCACGGCAAGCCCCCGGGACAGCACCGCAGTCAGAGCCGCGCAGCGCGTTGTTCAAGCTGTCGTTCTGATGCCTGTCTTGCACTGGCTCACATCAGCCAGGTAGAGGATATAGAGTGGTAGCACTAACAAGGTTTCCAAAAAGGACCCTCCCTTCTCCTGCCTTGTCTTGGGCTAGTGGCCAGTGACTAGACTCCCTGAGATTAGCGTGTGCATAATGACTGTCCTGCTCAGTGGCTGTGCTAATCTCTGTGTGCTGGCAAGTCAGCCAGGGTTGAGAGGGACTAACGTGGGTGTCGTTAAATGTGTTCCAGGCCCACTTGCCGTTTGCAGTGATCGGGAGCACGGAGGAGCTGAAAATAGGAAACAAAATGATGAAAGCTCGTCAGTACCCCTGGGGCACAGTGCAGGGTGAGTTCAGCCCTGGGATGTTCATGGCACGAACGGGGACGCTTCTGCCAGGAGGCAGTGGGCTCTCATAAGAGGAACAAGGGCCTGCTGGACTTCAGTATCTCACTGGGAATGATCCTTTGTTAAATCCTTGTGTCAGGCCTGTAGTGACAGTTTTCTCTGCTCTGAAGGGCTGGTAAACCTGCTAGAGGAGTAGGCAGGTGGGGAATGTGGGAAGAGATCTTTTGTTTCTGCCCCCATTTTACTCCTTATCATGTCTTCTTACAGTGGAGAATGAAGCTCACTGCGACTTTGTGAAGCTGCGGGAGATGCTGATCCGCGTAAACATGGAAGACCTTCGTGAACAGACTCACACACGCCACTATGAGCTGTACCGGCGATGTAAACTGGAAGAGATGGGTTTCAAGGACACCGATCCAGACAGCAAACCCTTCAGGTGGGTCCCTGGAGGAGGTAGGAGAGCGTGAGAGAAGCATTGTTGGATGCACTGCGTGTGTGCATGTACGTGTGTGTCCTTGAGAGAGCACGTAAAGAACCAATGCAGCAAGAAAACCTGCCAGGTCAGATAAATCCAGAGTTCGGCAAAGGTGCTGGCTGAGTGAGAGAAGGTGAAAACACAGCGAGCATGTGCAGGATTGGCTGTGAAACTGCAAGTATAGGAGTAGAAATGTCCATGCTGCAGAGATGCAGCAGCGTCCCTCTGAACTAGTGTTTGTTGCCAGCTGGTCTCTTTGAATTGTGCAATATTACACATTAGAAAAGTGCAATAGCTTACAGACCCCAGAAATAGCTGGATAAAGATGACCTTGGGCGTGCATGGGTGGGTGAGCAGCAAATGTGCCGTGGACAAGCTGTATTCATGGTGAGGGCCTGCTTTCAGAGGCTCAAGGGAAGCAGAGTTTATCCCAAGTCGTATCACTGGACTTTCCTTTCTTTTTAGCTTACAAGAAACTTACGAAGCCAAAAGAAATGAGTTTCTGGGGGAGCTGCAAAAAAAGGAAGAGGCAATGAGGCAAATGTTTGTCCAGAGGGTCAAGGAAAAAGAAGCAGAGCTGAAGGAGGCTGAAAAAGAGGTGAAGCCTGCAGTACTTGTTTCTTCATGGTTCTGAGGGATAGATGCACTCCCAAGGAGGTAGCTGCTGCCAAAGGATTTTCTGCAGAGTGCAGTTTAGGACTTTCTTATCAGGAATTCTAAAGTTTAACTTGGGATCGCTTGGGACTTGCAGGCTCAGATCTCGTGGGATCCTTCTATTTTCCTCTTTTCCTGTGAACAGAATATCTGTTAGTGCTGGGTCTTGCTCACTTCTCTCCTTTCGCTCTAGCTGCACGAAAAGTTTGATCGCCTGAAGAAGTTACATCAGGATGAAAAAAAGAAGCTAGAGGATAAGAAGAAGTCTCTGGACGATGAAGTAAATGCATTTAAACAAAGGAAGACAGCAGCCGAGTTGCTCCAGTCTCAGGCTCAGCAGGCTGGAGGATCGCAAACTCTTAAAAGAGATAAAGAAAGGAAAAAGTAAGTTGCTAACTCAATGATATTTTCTTTTTATTAATCGTTCTCTTTTACTGTTTTTATGGGTGTTCATTATCTCTCCCAACCTAACCAGTTCTTATCAGGGGAAGGTTTGCAGCCAGATTTAATCCCTAGTAAGGCTTGAGCAGTAGCTGGAAGCACTTTGCCTTTAGCTGTCATCCTGAAGAGCAGGGAGCAGTGCTAACTTCCCTTATTGCTTGCTGACAGCATGGGAGAGGATTAACTTATTTTTATTCCCTGAGATTCCCTGCTCCTCCCTTGGTCTGTCAGTGCTCGTAATGAAGTGGAACAAAGGTCCTTTCCAGCCCCAACTATTCTATGATTCTGTGTTGGCTGCCAAGGCTAGGGTGTGGGTAGCAGGGATGTCCCCCTATCCCCAGAGAGGAGCATGTCCTGTCTCAGAGTCTTTTGTTTAGGTTTGGAAAAAGCTTACACTGTAGGAATTATTCAGGAAGACTAATAGCCTTGCATTCTGGAATCTGCAAAATATAAGGCTGCAAAATGAGGGGACAGGTCATAGCTCGTTGTTAGTGCTAGTACTCTTCTCCAGCTCTAGATCAGCTTTCTGCCCTCCACAGAGACAGTGAGATACTGCATGGCTTTAGCAGAAGTTCCCCATGCCAGGGACTGGTGTGACAGGATCGAGCCCCTCATCAGGGTCCTGTGGTCTGGGCTGTCTGCAGTGCCCATGCAAGGCTCCTAATGCTCCTTAAGAGCAACCAGCTGTGCAGCTGAATGTCCTCCCTGTTCACCTAGCAATGGGGAGTTCCTCTTCTTCTCACTGTAGTATGTTTCCTGAAATGGAGTGCTGCGCTACCTTAGCATGTGCACAGAGCGCGGTGCGCAGATAAAGGGGTCTGGTTTCTATATCGCTGCCATAATCCCCTCTCTGCACACTGCTGGGGCAAATCCAGAGGAGATCTTGCCCGCGCTGGCCAGTCTTAAGTACACGGAGCAGTGCTGTTAATATGAACAATATGGCACATGCCCAAAGAGCTGACAGCACCGTTTGTCAGGGAAAATAGCCCCTGCCTGTTCAGCTTGGAATCAAATGAGACAGGAGAGGAAAAACCCAATAACCAGAATGAGATCCTGGTTTAGTCTTTTTAGTTTTGAGCTGGAGCTGCTTCAACGTCAACATTCTTTTGCGATGAGCAATTAGTGCTGCCCTTTTCTCACTTGTCTGTTCCTTTTTCCACTGCATATTTTGATTTGCTCTTTTGAATTACCTTCAGGGGGTTTTAATGTCTTTTCATGCTGAGGAGCCTGAGGCTGACTGGGGATAGACTGCTCTCCCTAGCCTGAACTGTGTGAGGAATACTGAGTTCTTTCATGCTCAGAGTCCTCAGACATCTGCACACTGAGGACTGCAGACTTCAGCCCTGAGATCAGTCAGGGTCAGGAATGCAGAAAAGGGAGACACACCCTGTACTATGAGCAATTAGTCACTGGCCCAGGTCACACTCTTGTTCCTAGAAGCAGTTGTGATCTCGGAAGAGCTCCTTGACTCCAGGCACATTCATATGGAAAAGCATTGGTACTGTCCTTGCCCGTCAAGGACACAGAAAGCTCCATGAAAGAGAAAGGCCAGTGCTTGAGTAAGGCTTGGGAAGATGTTAGGAGGCCTCTCTCTCCTCCAGGAAAATAGCTGTGTTAAAAATGGTGCTGCTTTCTTTACTCTGTAACTTCTCCAATTGTCCTTAATAATTCATTTCAGTATTTAGATCATAAGTATCTCTAACAATCCCTGAATTTCACAAGCTGTAGCTTAATTGTATCTTGTTTACTAGTGGCTGGCAGTAACCTTTTTCTGACTGTAACCTAGGCTGACACTAGCCTTTTTCTTTCCCAGGGGACTCTTTTAAACCCAAGCTCTTTAATTTGCACTAATCATGACTTGATTTCTTTTTTGTTGTTGTTGTTACATCATTACCATCATTATTAGCTCTCACATGTATGCTGTTTTACAGTTAGCTGCTGTTTGGCTGCATGGTGCATGAGGCACATTGTCCTGGTAAGCGTCATTGACTAATACAGACCTCACAGTGGGATCAGTTACGGTTCCTAAAAAAGCAGACCCTGTGCAAGCCCGGAGACCTTTAAGTATTATCTCTGTCTTCCCCTGCTTTCACCCTCACTGTACATGCTCTACCAGTCTCTCTACACAAGTAGTAGAAAAAGGATGCAAAGAAGTTTGTCTTCAAAGATTCTGGAAAGTAAAATGCAGAGAGACTCCGTATTAGGACACGAAACATAGAAAAATAAGGATTAGGTCCTCTTCCTTTGAAACCTTCCCAGCACTTTGTTGGCTCCATTTTCTTTATTCCATCTCCCTTAGAAATAAATTATATTATTTTGGAAAGAAATTATATTCTTTAATCCTGTAGGCCATGTTGATACTGTAGCAACAATTGCTATGGAGATGTGGTGCCGATGGTAGAACCCAACTAGCCATGAAAATGTCTTTTCCCTTTCTCCTCCTTCCTTCCCACCCCTCCAAGCTGCAGTGTTAACTTGTGGTTAGCAAGCGAAGGTAGATGCAACACTAGTTTCTGTCCCCCGCTTCACTTACTAACAGATGGTAAAATCTGCCCAACCTAGAGCTGTGCTTTGTCCCAAAGCACCAGAGAATCACTAAACCATGTGTGTGTGTGTGTGTGTGTGTGTGTATGTATGAGGAGGTGTTAAAGAAGCTACTGCCCAGTAACCAAACCAATATTCACCTCCTGACTGGTTATAGTTACTTGTCCGAAACCATGAGAGATGATGGGCTGAACGTTCAGCAGTTAGTGAAGGCTCTGAAGACAGACTGAGAGACTTCATGATGTTTTTAACAGTCAGATGGGTCACCCATGGACTGGATGTTCAGTTGCAGTAGACAGACACAGCCCCACACTCCTGGGAGCTGTGCCCACGGTTAGGGTCAGGCTAGTGGTAGAAGAGGGCTGTATTCAAGGTGTGGCCAGGAAGCCTGCCAGAGCACCTTCCCCCTGAATAAGTCCACCATCTGAGTTTCTGAGGAGTTTTGCCAAGGCGTGGAGAGTTCCCACTGGAGCAGAGCCCTGTCAGCGGTGTTATGCTGTGGGTCTGCTCTGCCCCAGTTGCTGTGACTCTGTCCAGAGTGTCTCTGCCCTCATGTGAGCAGAGAAGTAGGTGGCCACGTAGTCATGGGCAGGCTTGTGGAACAGATAAGATTGTCTGAAAGGGTTAACAAACCTCACATAAGTAAGTGTCTGCAGTGCAAAGTGCCAGCATCTATTGTAAAATGAAGGCTCATTTAAACAAAGATGCCTAAGAAATGCACCTGCCTGGCAGGAGAGCAGCATCCTCATTAGAGTTATTAGTTAAACTGCTAATGACGGTGGTCATTAGCTAGGTTGAGTGTGTTTAATTGAGCCTTTTTAATTTGCTGTTGATTCTCTGGTGAGAGGAAAAAGAAAGCTCCCACAGGAATGTCTTGCTTCTTGACCGAGCAGCAATACTTACTATCCAAGGCAAGGGTGACGGCACCTTCTCTCGGAGAAGGGACCTGTTGGAACAGCAGCACTTAACTATGAAACACCCTAAAAACTCAGCCTCAAGTCCACCCTTTCCTGCAGACAAAGCTAGGATTTACATTCTCTCCAGGATACAGTCCAGACTAACTTACTTCCCTTAAATAGGGAAAAGCTGATTGCAGGATTCCTTCCCTCTGAGCTCCACCAAGGGAAATGGAAAAGCAAGTAAACATTATGCTGTCAGTGAGAAGCATTTGAATTTAATTTCAATGGGACGTTCCACTTAACAGAAGAGCTTCAGAAGGGTCTTGCACCGCCTCAAACTGGAGCTTGCGGTCGTCCTGAGCAGTCCGATTGAATTAATGTCTCTGCTGCCAACGGTAACTGTAAAACAATGGGAAGAACAATTCTCAGCTTATTGGGCTCTGAATGTGGAAAAATAAGCTCAAAGAATAACAGTGTTCGTTCTGGTGCTGAGTACGAAGGCACGGCTGAAGTGCAGTTAGAGTGAACATTACTGATATTTGTTGGTTTTGGATTGCTTTTGGCAGTCCTCGTAACTGTACGCTGTTGTGTGCCGGGCTTTGAATGAAATGAAATCCTTTGTTCCCACTATACAAATGCAGACAGTGTGTTTTTCAATGGGCATTTGTCCTTCCTAAATTAAATATGTATATATGGTACTTTTCCAGAATTCAGAAAAATACTCTCCATATTGATCCATAAAGTATTGCAGGGCTCCACTGTTTAGCAAGGATACAAACAAGTCAGTTGATGAGTCCTGCAGCTTGCAAAACTGTGAAGGGATTGTTTTAGAAAATAAATCTGGTTCATCCCACTGCTGAGCGTGTGTGTGTATGCATGTGTGTGTCTGCATAAAGCATGTTTTGTAATCAAATTAAACCTTATTAACACTTAGCAGCATTTCCCTTTTTGTGTGTGTGTTAGGAAACACTTATATTCCCTTTTTTTGGGTTGGTTTGGTTTTTTTTTTTGGGTTTTTTTTTTTTTTTCATTAATCCATAAAACCATTAATCTGCCTTTTTCTTTCATTTTCAGTTCGGGTTTCCTGTAGAACCTTTCCCTTCACACCAGAAGCGAATGCCCCCACATTCGGTTAACACGCAGCTATGCCATTGTGCCTGTTTGCTCACCTTTACTCATTGCTCCCTTCCTGCGCTCACCGTTTTGTTTTAAGCGAGAGTCCTCACCCTTGGCTGGTTTGGGTTATGGTTCTTGTAAAGAACTCAGCAATAGCCTACGTGGAACTGGCAAGAAATGCTCGTTGCTGATACCTCTTCCCCTTCGGGCAGTAGCGGGCGGCCGAGCGCTCGTAGGGCTAGTGTCCCCTCTTCTCAGCTGCCCGGGTTTTTGTCTCTCCCTCCCTTTTGGGCGAGGGCTGCACGGTAAGAGAGCGCAGCCGCTTGGCGGTGTGCATGGAGCCCCTGTCGTGGGACCGCTGCAAACGCAACCCCGTGCTGCCGTGGGGTGGGACATGCTGTCTGAAGAGACTGGCTGCCCTCTCCCCATTTTAATCTGCTACATCTAACCCCTCGTTACCCCCCTGTGCTGCCATGTGTGACTCAAATTATTTTAAAGGACTTTTTGCAAAACTTGGCATCCTCACAGGCACGAGCCTGAGTCCAAACCTCTAGTCCCCAGCCTCGGGGGATTCTCAAACTTGGATCCACAGTTTGCAACTAAGTGTTCTCTGAATGCCGCAGGGGTCACGAAGGATCTCTTGCCTTGTCTCCCTCTCAGTGTGCTGGCCCGGATGCACATCCTGGATCCAATCTCAGGGAAAGCTGGTCACCTTGCTGTACATATCAGTGTTTGTGAAGAAAGACGATGATGTTTCTTTGACTTTCTTCTCAGTGATTCCAACAATTTCTGATTTTAATGCAAAAAGTATTACCTTTATTTTTTTTTTTATTTGGCATCTATTTAGAAGTGTACAGATGCTGGCAGGTCGCTTCTCATATTTTCTATTCAGCAAAAGCCTTGTTTTACTCCAAGATTTGCACTGAAAAAGAGGGTGTTTTGCTCGCTGGGGCCAGGAGTTCACTCTGGCCAAGTGCAACTGTGGTTTGCCTGCAGGTGTCTTCTCTGTGTATTTCTGGATGAGTTTTGTTTTTGAATAAAGACTTCATCAGACAGTCGATTCTGGTTAACATTCACTTCTTTTGTTTTTTTGTTTTCTTTGCCCTTCTTTTACAGTAACCCATGGCTCTGTACTGAGTAATTACCCTTGAATACAATGGGCTGGAATGGACCTTCGTTTACTTGTTAAATTGGAGGGTCTAATAAAACGTGACAGCATTTCAGCTGTGACCTTTCCATGGTGTTACCCTTGCGCTCTCCTATATCCTCATTGTGATTCTGTCTTTACTATGTACTGGTGGTTATTACTTTTATTAAACAATGTAAAATTAGTCCTAACAAGGTTTGGGATGCTGCAACTTTAAATCATACTTTTTTTTTTTTCCCCTACAATTAATGGATTCCCCTTTCTCCTGGTCCCTCTCCACCCAGATGAATAAGGGATGTGGAAATAAGTTCTGTGAGTTATTTTTGCTGGCAAAATAACAACGCAGTTTTAATGTATTTATTGGTGACGTTAAAATGACAACACCACCTTAGTTTAGTTATCGGTGAGAGATAAAAAACTCTTTTATCTTTATACTCGGTGTCATTTTCATGACATCATCTACCTTTAAAAATTTGTTTTAATTTTTTCTTTTGCTCACTCTTGCTACCTGAAAAGTAGCACGTAATCTTCATTTCCATTTCAGGCTTGCTTGTTGTGACCCTTCAGTCACACTGTGTGCAGGCTAAGTTTTCTGTATGTGGGTGAATCCGCACGTCCTGACCCTGCTGAAAGATCAGGGATGCTTGCTGCCAAATAGTTTCAATAAAAAACCCTTCAAATCCTGGGTTTGTGGAAGATGAGCACGCCTCGCAGCTAGCCGTGATAGGTAATGCTGGTTGTAGAGCAAGCCACTGCTGAGAGTTTCAGTGGAAGGTCTGATGATGCTAAAGCTTCAGAACAGTTTCTGCGTACGCTGGCTGCTCACGGCAGCAGAAACCGTACGCAGGAACCCAGATCACACGATGGTCTGGCCTCCGGTGCCAGCAAACAAGGCAGTCACAACTCTTGGTTGCAGTGTATTTTCTCAGGTATTCTGCTTCACCGTTAATACAATTTGATTTCCCATAAAAAGTGTTTGACTGTTTGTGGGGTGGGGTTTTTTAAGCAAGTTTAAATGCATATTTACTACTTCTGCTGTCGAATGTCAGCCTGCTGCCAAAACCAGTCAATATCAGTCTGCCAATGATTTCTAGATTATCTGCTAAAAGAACCATTTAATGTAGCTTTCTTTTTTTTACTATACTGCAGATCACTGGCTGTTCTTCCTGACCATTTGCCTTATTAGAATGTTATCGAAAGTTATGTGAAGTCTATTAAAAGACTTTAAAGAAAAAAGGTTTTACTTGTGTGATTTCCTTGAAGGTGCCACAAGGAGGTTCCATCTCTTCTGTCAGCTGTTTTCATGTTGCATCTCTCTTTCTTGCTTTTTGAATGTCTTTCTCTTTTTTTGGCTAATCTTCTTTTTTTTTTTTCTCTTTTCCCCCCCTTTCTCTCTCTGTAGCTTTTTTTAATCTGTCTTCGCCAGCTGCACTGGGTCTGAGGGAGAAGACTGCCACTTCTAGAAGAGTTTAAGGGTCTTATGTCTGGGGAGGGGGGAAACAAATCTTCAGTGTTAGTGTCTTGGAAAGAAGCTCTTTTACTGACTTGCATGGTGTCTAAAATTGAAGTGTCTTGTAATTTGTGTGACAAGACAGGGTAACATGGGGGGGAACTGACTGTTTACCTGGAATTTTGAAGAGCAACAGCAATGTGATGTTTGGACTAACGATGTAGCGAATACATTTTCAAACATTGTTATGGGTATATTTTTTTTTCTAATTTTTGTCTTTAATAATATAAACGTCATGGGCTTCCATGAGGTGTGAAGCCTAAGGAATATTTTCAATATGCTGTTGTTCGATTGGTTTTGGAAACTGTGCGTTCAGAGTCAAAGGAAATATAAACATGCTGCAATTTGCTCTGTTGGCAGCCACGAAATATTTAATTTTAACAAAGAAATAAAGTAAGAACAAGTGTATGTTTTCATTGGCGTCCTGCTGTGTCTCACCACCTTATTAAACAAGCTCCATTGGCTGGTGGATGTGGGTTGAGTGCTGCTTTTTTTTTTTTTTTTTTCCCCTAACTTAACCTCCTCTTGTTTAAAGTTAGAAAAAACTTAGCAGTATCAGGAGGGAGAGGCGATGCTGACAGCTGATGTGATAATAACCGTGGTCCATCCGAGTCCCGCTGAGCGGGGTGCCGTGCCCTCAGCGTGTGCTGGAGCCAGCCCTCGCCCCTCCGTCCTGCCCTCGCCCGCTCGCCGCATGCTTCTCCAGGCCGCGACCTTCTCTTTCCCCCTCCTGGTTTTGTTTCCTTTTCGCACATGGAAGCGCGCGAGAACCGCACCGACTTCTATATTTACACAGAAACGCTGAAGAACCAGCGCTGTTTAGCCCGGTACCTTTCTAACTTCAATGTAAATTTTAAATAAAAAAAGACGAAAGCCTGCCTGCGTGCTGTCGTGTTTGCTGCTCCCGCGCTGAGGGGGCTCGCACACGAGGCGAGCCCGGCTCAGCTCAGCCAGGTGCCGGCCTGGGCTGTCAGACGAGCCCTGGCTCGCCGCCCAAAATTTAAAAATCCCGGCTCGTTTGGGGCGGGGGTGCGAGTTTGACGCCGGTTTTCCTCGCCTCCCGGGCAGCGGCGTCCCCGCGGGGCTGGGGAAGGGGCTGGGGCTCGCCCAGGGCGGTGGCCGGCGGGGAGGAGCGGCGGGGGCGGGCTCGGGGGCGGGCTCAGGCCGGGGTGCCCGCGGGCCGGTCTCCCCTCCCCGGCACCGGGGCCGCTTGGCGGGCGGCGCCCCGCTGCGCACACCGCCGCCGGCAGGGGGCGCTAAGGGAGCCGAGGCGGGCAGCGGCGGCGTCTCGCGGCGTCTCGCGCGCTCGTGACGCGCGTGGCCACGTGAGGCGGCGCCGGCCGGGCCGCTCGGTGCGAGTGAGGGGAGCGCTCCCGCCGCAACCGGGGCACCGGCGGGGCCGCGGCGGGCGGGGCGGGACCGGGGCAGGGCGGGGGCCGGGCCGGGGCCGGTGGAGGGGCCGAGGCCGGTCCGGTCCGGCGCTCCCCGGCGGCCCGCGGCGAGTCGCGGCCTGCTCCGCACGTGGGGCCTGCTCCCCTCCGGGCCGCTTCCGCCGCCGTCCGCACCCACCGGCGGGGCCGGCTCCCTCGGCGACCGCCCGCCATGGCGCCGCCGGAGCCGGAGCCGGAGCCGGTTCCCGAGTCGGTGCTGGAGCAGTGGCGGCAGTACAACGAGACCGAGCGGCAGTGGGGGCTGCGCCGCCGCTTCATCCTCCGCCACCTCCACGGCTACCCCGGCGCCGCCATCGACCAGCTCCTCGCGCTCTCCGTCCTGTGGGCCAACCACGTCTTCCTGGGCTGCAGGTGAGGCCCGCCCGGGCCGGGGGGTGCCCCGGGCCGCGCTGCCCGCCGAGGCCTGGCGCTCGCTGTCAGGAGGGGGTGTCCCGGCGCCTCAGCCGCCTTCGGGCCCCGGGGCGGCCCAGGCCGCGGGCAGCAGTCGGGGTCGGGGTCTGAAGCCGCCGCCTGGAGCGGGGCCGGGCTCCCCGGGAGCTCGGGCTCCCTCTGGGCCGCCCCGTTTTCCGGGAGCTCCCGTCGGGGCCCGGTGTTGCTGGGCTGAGTCTCGGCCCCGGCTGCCGTTTAAAAAGTAGCCCCAGTAGGGCTGGGATGAGAGGGGCGTGTGCTGGAGAACTTCAGTTCCTAGGCAGTTCCCTTTTGTTTATGTTTATGTCTTTTATGTTTTTCAGCAAGCTGCTGAAGAACAGATGTGCGTTTTGAAAGTAGTTCTTGATGTCCCACCCCTGAGGACGCGTTAAGCCTGCGGTTACTGTGCTTTGTAATTTAAGTGAGAAGTATCCCTCTGAGCATAAAGCAGCCTATGCAGTCCCCTCAGAGCTCCGTTTTGCTAAGAGAAATAGCCCTGGTGAATGGAAGAGGTTTCCCTTCGTCAGGATTACTGTTAATATGCAGGAACCACCGCACCATAACTAGCCAGGTTGTGGAGATCTGCGGGAACGTCACCCCCGTCCCAACTGACGCTTTTGATGTTGTGATTATTTTTAACTGGACGTAAGGCTTTAAAGACAGAAGCAACTGCTTCACAACTAACTTCAGCAAATTGCGCCCTGACAGAGGAGCTGGTAAACACCGAAGGGCATAAAGTTTGACTGTTATTAACGTTACTGTCCCAAAGCCTTGTGGGGAGCGTTTTGCGTCATTTGTACAGAGGCAAGTCAATGTCTTTAAATGTAGATCTGCATGTTTTCTTCTTTTTTTTTCTGGTCCAAGTAGAATTACAATCACAGAATGGTTTGGGTGGGAAGGGACCTTCAAAGGCCATCCAGTCCAACCCCCCTGCAAGGAGCAGGGACATCTCCAACCAGATCAAGTTGCCCTGTCCAGCCTGGCCTTGAATGTTTCGAGGGATGAGTCATTACCCCCTCTCTGGCAACCTGGGCCAGTGTTCTACCACCCTCGTGGTAAAAAATTTCTTCCTTATATCCAGTCTGAATCTACTTTCTTTTAGCTTTAAACTGTTACCTCTTGTCCCATTGCTAGAGGCCCTACTAAAAAGTTTCTCCCCGTCTTTCCTGTAGGCCCCCTTAGGGTACTGGAAGACCGCTGTAAGGTCTCCCCGGAGCCTCCTCTTCTCCAGGCTGAACAGCCCCAACTCTCTCAGCCTGTCCTCATAGGAGAGGTGCTCCAGCCCTCTCAGCATCTTCGTGGCCTCCTCTGGACTTGCTCCAGCACATCCAAGTACTAAACTATTGTGCTCTGCAAGCACCAAAATTGAACATAGTTTTAAAACAGCTTCAAATTCCAAAGCTTGAGTAGTATATTAAAGTCGAGCTTATCTTAAGATACGGTCTCTTTGGTCCATTAGCTGATCTTAGTGTGCTGATGTGCTGTCTTAATGGAGGGGCTGCTTTGTGGTAGAGCTTTTGGGAATCCGTGCAGTAATATGGTTATAGGGTGCTGGTGACAGAAGCAAAGAACTATGTGGCAAGTTCTCAAATCCTAAAAAATGATGCGATTTTAGCCTCTAAGTGCGCATACTTCCCCGATGAACGTCTCTACCTGCAATTCTTTGGGGAGCAATAGATTTAGGCATGATGCGGTGCGGAGCTGTTACCAGTGAGGAAGTTTCCCCAAAGCTTGTGTAGTGCACGAACGTGAGCACGCCGCACGGGCACGGTGAGCACGCTGCGCTGTTAAGGAGCGACTGGCAGCTTAACTTAGAGTTGTCTGGAGAAGGGAGGGGACCGACTGCGTTCTCTGGAGCTGCCTCTTGCTGCTTGGGAAGAGCTGTTGGTGCTGTATCAAGTGAATAACTTCAAAGTCTGGGCAATTTTTATTGTTTTCTCTTGTCTGTTGGTTGGGATTTGGTTTGGTGTTTCGGTTTTTTGTTTTGTTTTGGTTTGGTTTTTTTTGACATTGATCACTTGCTAGCCGAAGGCAACCTGTTTGTCAGAGTAAATACAAATCAGAGTCTTTGCTGATGAAACCTGAGTGAGTGTTCCACTGGGGGAATGATCTGGAGAATGTCCAGAAGGCTTAGAAAACATGATCTGTGAGGAAGGAGTTAAGTAACGGGATTCATTCAGTTTAAGGGTGGGTGAGAGAAGATGCTTGTGTTCTCAGATATATTAAAGGTGCCTGCAAAATGGGCGAGGACTGGGAGAGGCAGCATGCTCCAGAGCTGTAGAGGTGAGGATAACAGGTAGAGTGTTTACATCAAACCAGGGAGACTTTTAGGTAGGCTTTGGAGGCGGGGGACTCCTCTGCCTCCGTGTGCACTCTCTACAACTTGAGATTTCTACGGCCAGGTTAGATAAACACACGTTGGGACTGCTTGATCTTTCTGTGGGCAGAAATCTGAGCCCCAAACATCTCCATCCTTTGTGAAGAGGAGCGACATACTCATGCCAAATCTAACTCTGCTCTTCCACCTTGCTAGAAAAGCTGGCCATCCTTCATGTTCCCATCACTGCTGGTGTACTCTTCTCCCTGTGAGCCAGAGGAAGGAATAGAGATTCCCACTCCTCTCCCTTCTGGCTGCGGAAAGATGAGGGTATTGCCGCCGTCCGCCTCCCTTCGATCCCTCTTGGCACCTTCTTCCCAGGCAGGGTTCCGCCGCCTCTCTGCTGGGTGCTGAGCTGCGCTGGGTACCTGCAGGGGAAGCAGGGAGAACAGCAGTCTGTGTTTGGAGTTCTTGCTCAGTAATTTAAATTGATTTAATTTCTGCCTGGCCCTCTAAATCAGGGACAGGAAGGGCATTTCTGGAGTGGAGAGCGGGTGGATTTCCAGAGCCCTTGCAACAGTGGTGTTTAAAAACTGGTGCAAGTGACGGCAGCACTAGGTGCTGGGACAGTTGTGGACTCCTATCCACGGGCAGTGACCTGATGCTTTTTGACTTTTGAAGGTGAGCACCCCATGGAGCAGGTGCAAGATGGCTTTTTCTCCTTTCTGAGCCGTGGTGCGAAGCTGTCAGAGGCTACTTTCAGGCCATGTTTCTAGGTTCTCCTTGGTTAGAAAAGTTTGGAGTTTTTTTCTGCTTTAGCATGCAAATGGCTTGAAAACATGTGGCAGATCCCTGGATGTAAGGCCCGGGATGGGGTTGTGCAGCGTGTCCTGCCTGCGTGGAGCCGCCGGCGTGCTGCGGCCGGGTCAGGGTTTGCGCAGAGCCACAGCCACCTCACCTCTGGCATGGCTCAGGGATTTAAAACATTTCACTTGCAGCTACGAAGCTAGAAATTAGTACGGTTGTTTAAAGAGTGGTCGATAAAGGCTGAGCAGTGCCTTTGTCATCTGACATCTGTGATTTCGGTGTTGGTGACGTGCAGTCTGTGGCTGCTGACCCAGACACGGCTTCAGTGCCAGTCGGTCGCTCCTGTGCTTCGTTCACTGAAGCTGCGATGCCTGCGGAGACGACTCCTCCACACCACTGTGTTCCATAGTGGTCCTTGTAGCGCTGCCAAATGTTACATTTTGACAGCTAATCTATTTAAATTTACGTTTAAAACACCATCAGGTTGCTGGCCACACGGTTTGTAATTCACAAGTGGGTTCACGTAGAGCCAGGCATCTTGTTAGCGAGCGTGCAGGCTGTCTGCCGGCACTGAGCTAGCTACAGCGCGAGGCTGGGGTCACATCCCGTGTTAATGCTCCGGCAGAATCGGGGAGAGCACCTCCCTTGCACCAGGCAGGATGTGTCAGGCAGCTTCAGTTCTTGTTTTGCATAATAAAAGCTCGTGTGTGCGTGTTGCCCCTGTGGGACCAGTTCTGAAGTGATTTGCTGTTGAATCCACACAGATACGGCATGCAGGTCATGGAGAAGGTTCTCAAGATGGCCGAAGGCATCGATATCGGGGAGATGAGGACGTACGAGTTGGTCCCTAGCAGGAAGCTGAAACGATACCGCTCTCCGTCTGACAGTGAGTATATCTGCCTGCGTGTCGAAAGAGACAGCCTTCCCTGTCGCTGTGTGGTGGGCGTGAGAGGGAGCACGGGCAGAGCAGCGCGCCACGGGGCCGCTGCCGAGAGAGCCGGCACGGCAAATTGAAGAGAGGCCACCATGATGTACTCTGCTAGACTGCGGCCGTTTCCCCTCCACTGCCATGTTGTGGGGTGTACACAGTTTGTGCAGAGTTCTCTTTTTGCTTAAGAAAATAGCATTTTTCATTGAAATTACCAGGTAATTGATTTTCCCTAGTGATAGCGGTAGGGAATTGAATCTGTGTAATGAAATAGCCACCCCTCTCCGCTGTGGTGGGGGTGGTGTTCCGACCTGAGAAGGGATTGTACCTGTGCATGGATATGTGGAATTCAGCTTATTCATTTTGAGTCACAACGTGTCGGGAGCACTGGGTGGTGGTGGGCAGCGAGGGAGTGTTGTTTGGTTTTGATTTGGTTGGGTTTTTTTTTTCCTCTCTACTGAGCCTGGGCATATGTCAGCCCAGTGTGATGGTCTCAGGGATCGATGTTCCAGCTGCAGCTTTTCCAGTGAAGAAAATGCAGCAGCCAGGGAGGGCTGACAGTTCAACAGCTCCATCCGCTGGATCCTCACCAGCGCCTTCAGAGCTCCCTGCCCTCTCTCCGCAGGGAAGGGCGAGGGAATCGCTCATGCGTGCAGGTGCAGGTCGTGGGTGCGAGCGGGCAGGCCCTTGTGTTGTGAGGCAGCATCAGTCGGTAGTTTGGCTGTTTGAAGCACAGGTCAGGCAGCACAGGACCCCTCTAGGCTGGGGTATAAGCCCTAGCTCCGCCAGAGTTTCTTCCCTTACTTTGACAGCCAGCAATCTTTCTGTGTTTCCATGGGCCAGCTGCAAAACTGAGAGACGTTCTCTTTTCTCCCGTGTTTTCTCTGTCTCTCAGGCAGCAGCTCTGAGGGGAAGGGTTCTCTCTTGCGCATTAGACAGCATAAAGAGCTGTTCTGTTGTGAGAGCCTCCTGCAGTGCAATCCTCAAAATACCAAACTGAGCAAGAAATGTAAACCTTGGCATAATTCATCAAAACTGGCGACTGAAGGATTTGACACATGCATAAGAGCTTTGTCACGTGATTTAAATATGAAGGCCTGGTTATGCTGTATGGGAAGTGGTTTTTTTTCATCTGCAGTGAACTATCCTACGGCAGTGCGATGTTTAGTCGGATGGGTGGCCTGGCCTGGCCTGTGTTACGGTTGCACACGTTGGCAGAGGATTAGGCAGCTCGTTGCAAGGCGCTGAGGTGGCCTTTTGCTCCCATAATGAAATGACACGCATACCGCTGTAGCGTGTGGGGGCTAAGTCTTTCACAGAAGTCTTGTGTAACCGTGTTTTAGATGTAACATGTTTGCTGATCAGCTATTTGATACTGATTTTCTACAGTAGCTGTGCATATCATTTGCATTTCTTCTGGGTAAGAAACAAGAGGTCTCCCAGCATGTGCGATGTGACCCCCCGCCACTGCAGCTGTCACCCGAGGCTCAGGCAGATTTCTCCACGTTTGGTGTCCTTTACCCAAGGGTGGTTACATTTACAGAAAATATGCTTCTGTGAACGCTGTCGTTAACAGCCCTGCGGGTTTTGGAAAGGAGAGTTTGGTATCGGTGCGTTCCTTCATCAAATGAGAAGATGAAGTAGTTTACCTGAGATCATCCCGCAGCCCTGCGGCAGAGTCGGAGCAGAGGCTCTAGTCCCGCTCTGGTGTTCCGTCTTACTGGCCAGAGCTTTGAACGGATTAACTTCAGAAGTGACTGGATGGGCTCAGTGGGCAGTGTTACAAATCCACGTAACTAAACGCGTAGGGGTTTTTGTATGGTAGTTGTGGAGCTGGCGATACCACTGCAGTGACCTGCGCAAGAATGAACGGTCTTACTTGATGAATTGTGAATGTCTTTGGAAGAAAACCTGGTCTTGGTTTGTGACTGAGAAGTGGGAATCCTGTGTTCAGAGTCTGCAGGCTCCTCTTGGAGATCACTCTCTGAAAACATTGTCTCCCTGTCATAGCGCATATTGGTAAGCTTGTCATTTTCTTCCACCCCATAGGTCCAGAGCCAGAAGAGACTCCTGAGCCGCCCAAAAAGACAGTCCCCAAGTTCCGGGTGCGACCACGTTTTGAACCCATACACTTTGTCACCAGCGCTGAGAAGGAGGCCAAGAAGGAAGATTCTCTGGACAACCAAATGCAGGAGGTGAACCAGGAGGCAAATACAAACAGCGTAGCGCAGCCAGCTGAAAACTGTACGAATTCTTTTGCGAGTGCGTGGGAGGTGGATCCTCAGCTTTCCAACTCAGCTGGGTTCGGCTTTGCAGGCCAGGCAGCAGCAGCCAAGAAGGCTGTGAATAGTATGGACTCTACTGCAAGCGACGCGTTGCAGGTTTCTGTTTCTCCTTCAGCTGCCCAGTCTGCATCGGAGACTTTCCCTCCATCTGCTGTAATGCTGAAGCAGAGTTTTATTGAGAAACTGTCAGCAGCTGTCTGGAAAAATCTTGCTAACCCAGATGCAAACACTGGGACTGATAAAATTAACTATACGTATCTTTTGACACGTTCAATTCAGGCGTGCAAGACAAATCCTGAATATATTTATGTTCCTCTGAAAGAAATCGCCCCTGCTGACCTCCCCAAGAGCAAGAAGCTCCTAACGGATGGCTTCGCTTGTGAAGTGCGATGTCAGAATGTCTACCTGGCCACTGGTTACGCCGGCAGCAAAAATGGATCCAGGGATCGAGCCGCGGAGCTGGCGGTCAGGCTGCTGAAGAAGTCTGTGGAAGTTAGAGTTGTTCAGCGGAAGTTCAAGCACACCTATCACGAAGACTTGGTGGTGTGTGAGACCGGCATGAGTCGCCCAGATTTCCCTCCCGCTCTCAAACCTCACGAGGAGTTTGTAGTTGCCAACAGGGACTGTGTCCCGATGCAGCCTGGTACTGAATCCGTGAAAGGTTCCGCTAATAGCAACAAACACTGGACTAGTTTCGTCCTCACGGAGAACGCCAGCGACGCAATAGGGATACTTAACAATTCTGCCTCCTATAACAAAATGTCTGTCGAATATAAACATGAATTAATGCCCAACCGCTCGTGGCGTTGTCAAGTGTATCTACAAGATCACTGCCTGGCCGAGGGATTTGGCACTAAAAAGACCAGCAAGCATGCGGCAGCTGAGGAGGCGTTGAAAATTCTGCAGAAGATGCAGTCGAATATAGCAGCCATCAAAGTGACCCAGGTTCAGAAAGTTGGCTGCTCGTCGCGCGGCTCCGGAAGGAAGAAGGACCTGAAGGACCTCGTGATTTACGAGAACTCCAGTAATCCAGTGTGTACGCTGAACGACACCGCCCAGTTCAACAAGATGACGGTGGAGTACGTCTTTGAAAGGATGACTGGCATGCGATGGAAGTGCAAAGTGCTGCTTGAAGATGAATTCATTGCAGAAGCAGTTGGAGTGAAGAAATCTGTCAAGCATGAGGCGGCAGAGGAAGCTGTGAAAATCCTCAAAAAGACTCAGCCAACTGTTGTTAATAACCTGAAGAAAGGCACCGTCGAAGACGTCATCTCCAGAAACGAGATTCGGGGTCGATCAGCAGAAGAGGCTTTCAAACAAAAGATCAAGGAAGACAATATTGGGAATCAAATTTTAAGAAAGATGGGCTGGACAGGTGGTGGCCTGGGGAAGGACGGTGAAGGGATTAGAGAGCCCATTTCGGTGAAGGAGCAGTTCAAAAGGGAAGGACTCGGGCTCGACGTAGAACGGGTGAACAGAATCGCTAAAAGAGATATCGAAGAGATCATTCGAAACTATGCACGCTCAGATAGTCACATTGACTTGACTTTCTCTAGAGAACTGACCATGGATGAGCGGAAGCAGATCCATCAGATCGCCCAGAAATATGGTCTTAAAAGTAAATCTCATGGGCAGGGCCACAACAGGTACTTGGTGGTGAGCAGGAAGCGGCGCAAGGAGGATCTCTTAGACCAGCTGAAGCAGGAGGGCCAGGTTGGGCATTACGAGCTTATTATGCCTCAGGCAAACTGAGGTCAGGTGTCCCACTTCACCAGAGACTGAGCTTCCCAGACGCTCGATGAAAGAAGGAGATGCTGCATTTTCTTGGTGTGGATTATGTTGATGTTAACGCCTCTTATTTCGTTAATATAATTTCTAAAATGTTAGACGTTCAGAACTGACCAAGTTCTGTCCAAGCATATTAGCACACCCCAAAAGCAGTAGTGCTGTCCTGTATGTGTCTTTGATATTACCTGTTCCTTCACATTTTAATAGTTTTGTAATAGGGAAAACACGTGTCCGACGAGAAGCAATTTGACATCATTTAAAATCATAGTTCCTTTATTCTTCTTGACCAAGGAAGGAAAAAAAATGCCTTTTTTTTTTAAAAAAAAATTAAAATAAAATAAAAAAACATAGGAAATGCAGTCTGAGAGAGTAAACCTGTATGTAAAGTTGGTATTAATGACAACAAAAATAAAATTTTATTTCTGGAAAAAAAAAACAACGGGATTTGTCACACTTTGTATTAAAAAAAAGAAAAGTGTGAAAACTGCATTTATTCTTGAGAAATATGTACAGCAAGGTCTTGTCTCTGCTGTGTATGTATGTAGAGACATGTCCTTAACCAGTTTACCGGTACAGTTTTATTCATAGATTCCTACCTTCAGGCTCCCGTACAGAGAATTACGGAACGTGGCGCAATCGTCAGTGGACTGGAGCGAGGCAGTTCCGGTGCGTTTTTTACCTTGGAGCACTGCTTGACGTCTGCAGATACCATGGTGAAGTGTGAAACAGAAAAACAGGAGGTAAATGCAGAGCCCACGCTCAAAGATGCTCACGTAGCTTGTGGGGACTGTTACATAACTTATTTTTTTTAGTTTGACTCTAAGCTCTGTAATCCAGAGCAAAATCAAATCTGTGCCTAATCACGTCGCTGCTCTGTCCCTGTACCTGTGCTGGTGGATGTCGGGGCGAGTCCAGTGTTGCCCCCGTGCGTGGGGTGTGTGTGGCGTCTCTCGAGGAGCTTCCCCTCCTGGTGGGGGAAGCAGAGCCTGACCTGTGCCGCTTGGCTGGCAGTGCCAGAAGACTGTCAGCAGTGTCACCAGTGGGGGCCACTCCTCGTAGTGAAATTTTTTTTTTTTTTGTCTGTTCTCCTGTTGCCTTGTGTCTCAGCTATTGCTTTTGTTTTTCTGCTGCGTATATCTGCCTCTCCATCTTTTTTACATCATCCTCTAGCTTTTTCCCCACCTCTGGTTGTTTGCTTTTTAAATCCTCTCAGGGCTGGGGAGGGGTGACTGACCTCTGCTGAAGAAGCAGACGATGCTCGTGATGTGCAATTTAGAGGCATTTTCATCCCCGCAGTGGGGAAAGGAAGAGGCTGCCCTGGCGGGTACGATGCGCTCAGGAAGAAGAGCGAGCATTCCCGCCTCTCTCTGCCTCGATGGCTGCAGCACAGCGTCTGCTGGCTTGGATAGCTGAAACAAAAAGACGTCGGGGTAGAAAAATAGTCTGGCAGCTAATGCTGAAAGTATGTTGGGTTGTTTTATCGTTTTGTTTTGGTGGTTGGTGGGGGTTGCGGTGTTGTGGTGTGTTGTGGGGTGTGTGGTTTTTTTTTTTTGGTTTGTGCACTCTTCCCTCTCTGTCCTTCTGAATTCTGCGCTCAAGAGCCCCGCGCTCAAGCAGATGGTGGTGTAGGAGTGGAAGGAGCCGGGTGCTCTCTAGCAGCTATTCCTGCGAGCAGGAGTGCAGCTCCCCCTCCCTCACTTGGCTATGCAGCAGATTTTCAGAGCCTGGAGACGCCAAGAAAGGCAAGGAGAGCGCCACTGCAGTAGTGGGGGTGAAAAATGGCTCTTTTTTGGGGTGGATGAACACCCAACACTGGCTGAATGGCATGGCACTGCGGCAGGGCAGCTGTGCAGTGCACGTCGGTGCAGGGCTTTGGCTGTAGCTTTTCCTGCCCTGGGTAGCGGCTGTGACTCAGCCACCCCCGTGTGGTATCCGCAGGACCCGGCTGGCACCTTTGGGTGGCTGGGTGGTACCTGCTTCAGCTAAAGACTCGCCAGCTCTGCTGTGTTTATAGAACCATAGGCTTTCCAGAGACACATGGTTTAAAATTAAGCTAGTGGGTTAAGGCCTTACCTAAGACAAACGGGCCGTTCGCGGGTAGGAGCTGTTGTCACAGCAGCTATAAATCCTGATTTAATTTTTTGAAAGAGCCTGGCAGCTTCTGTCTTAATTGTAGAGCTAAGCAGCAATACCAGCTTTTGTTAGGGTCAAGTCATTTTAAATCCTGTTCTCCCCCTGTAAGACAGGAGGAAAACAAATACTATTCCTGTATCCATTTGTTATTGAGCCTCTTGCGTTTTCACTCATTATCATAGTTTTTTTTGGTTTTTTTTTTTTTGGTCAGTTCACTCAAAGGCATGACACAGTGCTGAGCTTCCTTCCCCAAAAAGTGCTTTTTGGCCAAGACTTGTGTCTGTGTCTCTGTTTCTCTGCCAATTCGCTGATCCTGGAAGGGCTGAGTTTGTTCTCCTGCACTACAACTGGCGCAGCTTTCACCCCAGCACAGCTCCTGTTATTTCCCCAGCCTCCTGCAAGGCCACCTGGTGCTCGTGCCCACAGCAGCCCCCTCCCCTCCCGGGTCAAATAACCACAGTTGTACACCTCTTGCCTATTTATACAATAAGCACTAAGGTTACACTTTATTTACAACTTTTGAAAAATGTACAGTTTCTTACATGGGTTACTTGTGCAAAGTTAAACTTCTCAACTAACAGACCAATGTGCACACAAAGGACAGGGGAACAGTGGACACCATGATTGTAGGTTTCATCCCACACTGCTGCTGAAGGTACTGTATCCAAAGGTACAAACTTAGCCTTACAAAAAAGTGAGTCCGGACTTACAAATTTTTTTTTTTTTTCCAGAGTTGAAAAAATACTGTCATAAGACAGAAGGGAAACTAACCCAAGCATGCAGCAGTAGCTCACACAAACCACAGAGTAATCTACAAAGAGCAAAAACCGCAGAGACTCAAGTGCCTACCCCGTACTTTATTCAAACTTTCCAGAAGGCAAAGTTGGATCCCAAAGAACTTATCTTTCTCAGCTAAAGATAAGGGGCAGGAGAAAGACACCAAAGGCGAGTAATTCCACCGCTGGAACACGTCATGTTTTACCTCTTCCTTAATGTGGAAGGTCTTTCACTCAGAGTACCACAGCTCTACCTCATTTTCTCCAGTAATGCCTCAGTGACAGGACTACAAAAACTTACTGAAGCAGTCTCTGTAGGCATGTCCCTTAAAACAAAATTATTAAAAAAAAAAAACAAAAAAGGGGGGGGTGTGTTTCTCACCCTAAGCAAAGATTGAAGTACCACAACTGTAGTGATTTATGTATATCTGTACATAAATCTCACATGTGAAGTGCAGGAGGAACTAGCATTCCACAGGCTTATTTAGTATTTGAACTGGAATCAGTGTAAGAGTTGTTTTTGTCACCATGAGTAAGGAGTTGATAAACCAATACAAAAGGGAAACAAGCGGCTGTTTCTTCACTCAGTACTTACAAATGCAGTGGGGTCTAAACCAATAGTAGAGGTAAATGACCAGCCTGGACAGATCAGCACTTTAGTTAATATCAGTTAAAAAATGTGTATGTATATAAACATCCCTTTTATCAAGCTACACATAAGCATCACTGTGTATAACACAATTACAATTAAAAGCTTAGTGTACACTACAGAAATGCACAATACTGCCCTAAGACTGGAGAGGGACCACAGAAAATGAATTCAGCATCAGTAACTCTTTTGCAAGTAACCCAAGTACAGAACATTTGACTTCAAAGTGGGTGCTTTCTGATGTCCAAGGAGAAGCTTCAGCAAGGGAGGGTGGCAACAGCACAACAGCTATTCTGCTTTCAAAGTAAATGCTAGGAGGAAAAAGATGCCTCAGACACTTTGTTTATTTTCCTCATCAACAGAGTGTTCATTTGCATCATCCTGGGTCAACAGTCACGCCAGCTCTGTTCTACTATTGCAGAAACCCGTTTTTCATATTCCCGCTTATTCTCTTGGTATAGCTGAGCTGCCTGGCTGTTTGCTGGGCTGTTCGGATTTGGCTCATCCAATAGAGACTGTGCAAAGAGAAAAAGGTTCTTAGGCACGCGCGTAGTTTCCCAGCATATTCCTAAAACTATCCATACTGACAGGAGGGCGAAAGTTCGTCTGGGTAGCGCTAAGGGACACCGCGTTACTGCGGCTGCGAGGCACCGGCAGCTCTCGCTCCCAGCAGTGCGGGTGGCTGTGAGAGCCAGGCAGCGGCAGCAAAGCAGTGCAACCGCTGGGTGGGTCCCTCAGCGACCACCCGCTGTCACGGACACCGCTTGCATGCGGGTGTAAGGATTCACACTTGAGCAAATACCAAGGGAGAGCTGCTGCACTGGGCACCAGGAGCAGAAAGAAAAATGTGTTTCTGAGCAGTTTTTGTCAAAGCATCCTAATTTCATTCTGCCTTTTCATGCAGAGTTCTTTTTACCTGTATGGATGTTAGGATGGAGGAGACATCGTAAGTAGGACTCCAACGATTCTGAAGAATATCCAGACATATACTACCGTCTGCATAGACTAGAAAAGGTTCAAGAAGAATGGCTTAAAACACAAGTTGTACAGCTACTCCGTTTTTACCTAGTATGCCCGATCCTGAAATCCTACGTCCTGACAAACACTACAAGTCAACAGCATTTGACAGACCTAAATCCAGCAAACAAGCCTGATGGTAGGAAGAGCTGAAGCTTGCCATCAACAGCTGCCTGAGGTGTTTAAACTCAACCCCTCCTTATTCTTCAGCATCAATCTTCTCTGTGACACTGCAACTACCACTACAGGAAACCATGAATAGATTTTAAGGCCAGAAAAAAATTAAGCTACCCACAAGCAAACCAAGTAAAGAACATGAGCAAAAAGCTGTTTACACATGAGGCTCCCCCAGAACGTATCTACAGCAGTCAGCATCTAGCCCCCTTCCTCATGGCAGTGCTAGAAAAGCCTTTCCTCAGCGCACTTTACCCACACATGCTTGCTTGCTGCATTTGAAAGTTTCTGGTATTTCTTCACAACCCTTGTATTTGTTTGAAGGGAAGGAATACATCTCCAACTTTTAATTACCAAGGAAGGGGATTAATTAAACAATCTTACTACCACTGGCTACATGGAAAGCAGCACTACATTTCAAGGTATATCATTACAGGCGTTTTTGGGAAGAAAAGTGATAAAAGACAATTGCATTCAGCAGTGTCATTACACTACGTATGCAACACATAAATAGCAGTGCCTTGGACTTTGTGTATCAGTACAAATTATTCTGTAAGGTTTAACAACAGGCAGTTGAGGGAGAAGAGCATCTCATCAATCCTGTGCTGTAACACGCGAAAGGTGAGAGGCCCCTTTTACTGCCCCTTTCATTTCAAGCTGGAGCACTGCTCACATATACATCCTTACCAAAACTACGTACAACCGCACTGGGATTGTGCTAGCTTATTAGATGGTGGAAACCTCTATAATAAATAGATCTCTTTCTACAGCACTATAGCAAGCTATAACTTTAAAGGAGAAGAAAAAAAAAAAAAAGCAGCATTGTGTAAGTACTTACCATTCGGATGAAACATTTTAGAGACAAATCTAACAGTAGGTGGCTTATTCGGGTATTCCTCTGTGAATTCTATTGTAAGTTTGAAAGTTCCTGGAGTTGAAAGAGAGATAAGTAACCTTTATTCAGAACGAACTTACACAAGGGATGAGTAAGTAGCATCCCTCCTCAAGCACAAGCTGATAGTATTGTGCTCACACATGCATGCTGGAGATGGAATACAGATTGCTCAGTCTTACAATGATTCTTCTGCTCTCTCTGGAGTTAATCATTAACTCGGAAGTCCTAGACAGTTCTGGTACGACTATCTCCTGTGACTGACTTCTACTGCCAAAGCCACCACCCCAGTCAAGAGGTTTCTGTAAGGAAATACCTCTGCCCTTGAGGTTTTCTTCCACAAAGCCTAATCCCAGTGCACTGTGAAAACACCACCAGTGGGTGTAGAGCCATCTGTGTAATGGGCCGTGATTCAGTAAGTCCTACAGACTGGAATATGATATCATGACAAGGATCTTCTTGTTTATTTTCTGTTTACATTTCAAGAAAATAAATTTTTATCAACAACTGTAAAGTAATCATGTCTTATTGTAGAAAAGTAGAATAGGAAGCAGCATCTAAATTCAACACTTTAAAACAAAAATCTGACCATTTACTTCCCACTTCCTTTGAGAAAGGCTGATTAAATGGAAACAGAAAACTCTGTAGTTAAGTCCCAACCTAAGAGTTTTAACAGCCAGCACCAACGTAAGTTATTTCAGCCCTTCTCCTCAGGCTATGACAATCTGAGAATAAGAAGTTTGTCAACTAAGCATCATAAATATCAGTCCAAGGGACTAAACACTGCTAGCGATTCAGATCAGTAACCAAGGAACTCTACCTACTGCACTCAAAACATGCAAGCTTCTCTTCACCATGCTATCGCCTCTGACCAGCCAATCTGGGAGGCAGTTTGAGGCTCCTGCTGAAGCACCTTTATATAAATATACAGCTCTCCTGTAGAAGGAATGCACCTTACAGTATCAGCTGTTACAAGCTGCCAGGGCAGACACACTACCATACCAGCTTTTTTGAAAAGGGATTCTTACGTATCTCAATATTCAGTGCCCAGAGCTCAGGGGCTCAGATATAAAGCTCATCCTTGCTTCCTACTGTGAGTAAGTTTTACATGTATTCCTCCATTTGGCTGGCAAACCTGTGCAAACAGCTGGTAGCCAAAGAACAGATTTTTCAACACCTTTTCCTTTTTGGATCAGCAAGGATCTGCAGTATTTCCCAAGGATTCCTTCCTTTATAAGGCGATAAATGATAACACTGAGTGGCAAGACATGAAGGTCATGCTTTGACGTTCCAGTCTGCATGAGGACAGAGTACAGATGCTTCAGAGCTTTCCCTACAGCAGTGGGAAGCCTCAACACCCTAAACCCAAGTTTTTGCATGTTTGGTTTTTATTAGCAGCCTAACAACACAAAAGAGCAGAGAGCCAACGGCATGCTATCTTACTGTAAAACAAAAGAACAGGAGTAGTACAGTTAGGATTCTTCAAATTAGTGGAAGTCTGCAGCAGGGCTCTCAAGCTCCACTCTGGCTAATCCAGAGGCACTGAGCCAGATCTGAGATCAGCTTGAAAGCCAGCACTGGAAAGTTAGTAACAACTTCCACCAGCTGTCAACATCGGCTTGGGACCACCCTTCCTTCCCTACACGGTGACAATCCCAACCAATATTGGCCCTTTAGACTCAAAGGCTCTGAGATTTGATTCTAAACCTTAGAGATTCCCGGCTCTCCCTGCCCCAGTTCTGGTTGTCAGGAGCCTCCCTATCAGGCAGGAAACCAGGCATTTTCTTCTGTGGAAGAGTGACTAAGCAAGCAGTAGGCTGAAAACTGAGCACAAGCCATCAAACAGTAGAGTTCAAGAAGCGTACTAGAGAAAACAAATGCTATTCCAGAACACTGACTGAAGTGGGAGCAGAGGGGACAGATAAGACGGCTGAAAAGCAGTAACAAGGACAGTTTGGTCTTAGCTTCCCTTTCTTTCAGTAGTTCTGAACAGATTCTGTCTGTCCCACCAGGGACAGGACTGCAGTACTTCTAACACAAATCTGAGTCAGTGGTTAGACAGTTTCCAGCCTGGAGTAGCTACCAACTCAGACTTCCAAGTCAAAATCCAGAGTAGAAATGGCTCTTTGAAAGAGCTCCACAGTACGGAACAGCTCCTTGTTGCGCTTTATTAAAGGACATATCCAGAGATTTGATGAACTAAAGTCCAAGGGGCATCCACACTGGCAGTCCACACAAGTGAAACAGGTATCACAACACACACTGCTGGGGACGAGTCCTTCAGCGTCCAGTCTCTTCTGCCACTAATCTTAAAGCTTTCAACTGCTATTCCTTGCAACTTGCACTAGACAGTCAATTTTAAAACATAAGTTTCCATATTCACTGCCATTACTGATATTAGAATCTTAGGAGAACATTCTATCTCTTGTACTTACTTA
Organism: Chlamydotis macqueenii; assembly: GCF_036417535.1. Lineage (NCBI taxonomy): Eukaryota > Metazoa > Chordata > Aves > Otidiformes > Otididae > Chlamydotis > Chlamydotis macqueenii. Next base: position 6,985,808 of record NC_141566.1, read on the forward strand.
CCTTGTTGCTCTGTTTCTCCTGCCTCGGGATGTGAGGCCCTCACACAACTAACAGGAAGGCTTCTCCCTGACCCGTGTGCTGGCCCAAGTAACCCACGCCACAGCAGCACCCACATCCCTGCCAGGCCCCTGTCACTACAAGGAGGAAGAGCAGCCCGCTCTCTTCCATCCCAGCAGGGATGATCTCTTCCTCTCCCGCAAGAGGATAGAGAATCCCTATTCCCTAAGCAAGGAACAAACCATACAGAAGGCAAATGCCTTGCTTTCTCTGTTCAAGCCTCCTGCCCCACGACAGCAAGGCAGGATGCTACAACAGTTGCGTCATTTAACTCTCTCTGAGCCAGGAATCCTGCACGAACCACATCATCACCATCCAGTTTCAGAAAACCAGGTCTGAAGGACTGGGAGAACCTGAGTTTCCATCACTGTGACAGCACTGCCACTGTAGATCCCACACACGTTCTTAGAAATACGGTGAAGGGCAGGATAAACATCCCCAGGGTCCTACTGCAGACACCTGCAATCGAATCCTTTAAACCAGAAGCTGGAAGTTATGCTGCTGATCTAAATTAGTAGTTGCTCCTGGGCCAAGCCAGCCTGCGCACCGAGTTGTGAAAGCACCCTCTACAGTCTGGGGGCGGAGGGGAGGGAGGGTTGCTAGCTGCATTATGCTGCACAGCAAGTAAACAAATGCGTTTGAACCTCAGGTTTTCAGTTCAGACAAAGCTAAGAAACCTCAGAAGCTGAGACTGGAAAAGGGCCTCACCAGAATGAGGATAAAGAATAGTAACTCTCACGATGTTGAAATTATTACACCTCTAGTTCAACAAAACCCAAATTTAACAGGCTGCTTTCACAAGAACTGAGGTATCTGAAGTCTTACAGGATCACCAGGCAGTGACAGTGTCTAAAAACAAAAATACAAAGTGACTTCTGAAGAACACTGCCCTGCAAAGGCTTCAGGAGAACGATTACTGAGCTCCAGCGTGCCTTTGACTCACAAGGGCCTGCACAGTCGCAAAACAAGCCCAAACTAACAGCTCAATACTGTTAAACAAAAATTCCCCTAATTTTACCTACATTAAGCTAAACTGCATCTGAACAGCGCTACCTTTATCTGAACTGTGCTACTCTGCTCACTTAATGGAAAAGCACAGCTGATGCACCAACACAGCCGTATCTCTAGGCACCACTTAGTATTTGTTATCTAGCACAATGCAAGATATGTCCCAGAGAAAAGGAGATAAGCATATCCCGCAACACAAGACCTATCTGTCTTCCCGAGCACATGCTGTGAAAACACACACTCTGCCTCGAAAAGAGCAATCCATCACCCACTGTGATTATATTACTAGATCACCCAAAGCAGTAGTGGACTCAAACATCTGTCTGAACTTCAAACTGCTGTGGATGCAACATGCCCTAAGTATCTGAGATAAAGACACAACGCTGCCACAGTGGAAAGCACAGAGGAAACAAACATCAGGGCTCTCAAAAGCAGTCTCCAACCTCCTGCAACTAGGTGGAACTATATGGGGAAAAAAAAAAGCCCTTACAGCATCTGTTAACCTCATGCTGAGCTGGAAGAGCCTGAACGTGGAAACAAACTGCATTTTAGCACACTGGAAGGAGACAGCTTTCTGCTTTAAACAGTGAATCACTCTATTAGTGGCAGTGCACCAAGAAGCTAAGCAGCTCTAGCAACCCCCACAGAAGTTGAGGGGAGCCCTTCTTCAAGGTTTACAAGATGAGATAACAGAATACATTTAGTCTATCGTTATGTGATGTTATGGAATACTCAAGCTGTAAGCATTAGACTTCTGGAGCAGCTACTAGAGCAAGTTTCTTAACTAATCCAATAAATTTTTAAAAGTAACTGGAGTCTTTGGAGTTTTTTCAGGCTTGAAATACTTAAAATCTTCACAGAAAAAAAAAAAATATATCTGCAATATACAGGCATGCCTACAGGTGCTACCTCCAGGGATAAACAGAGACAAATGAGTTAGCCAAAAACAACATAAGAGTTAAGGAATTTTTCCTATGCTTTTGTCATGAGTCATAGAGATCTAGGATTAATTATAGCCTGCACTGAAAGTACCTTAAAAAAAAAAAAAAACCAAACCAAATAAAAACGCATCACTGATTTCAGTTAGACATTTTTTCATGTCTAACAAGTCTTCACAAAGATGCTGAAGTATTCATACAGCATTAGTAAAGCCATAAAAGACAATAACCCCAGCAGAAACTAGTAGGACACAGGTATGTTACAAGGACCTATTCATTCACCTTTTAAAGTTAAAAAGTCCTTTTAATCTTTAACCCTGAACGATACTGATTGTAGCAAAGTGAAAAAGGTGCCAAGGAAAAACCCCCAAAAATCTGCTCTGAACTTCCTCAAACATTCAGCCTATTTCCCACTTCAGCTGACTCACGTTGGGACATACTCCCAAAACACTTCAGCATCAGAAAAAACAGAACTCCAAACAAATTACAACGGTTCTAGATCAGGTTTTGACTGTTCTCCAAGTATGACTGTCCCTAAAAACATGATCCAAGGTTCAACAGAAAAGCCTGGAGATCCTTCAAGTGGTACGTTAAATAAGGCTTAGGATAGTAAGATTTAGTGATTACAAGCAAGCCCCTACAAGCTGATTTGTATGTTTCTGTAAATCAACATAGAAATCTAAATCTGCAACACCTTCTTGGAGTAGGTTAAAAAAAAAAAAAAAAAGTTTACGTAAGTCCTGGATGTAGCATACGGCTGTGTGGTCGGTGAACATGCACCCACGTCCCTTCTCCATGCCCCAGCCCACACCTGTTGCAAAGCCCACGGCAGTGACACGCCGAGGCCGTGCCAAACCGCAGCAGTTTACCGCGAGAGAGCCAAACACCGGGCCCGCATGCAGCCGCACTTACCGTCCTCGAACGGGGTCCCCTCGGGCCTGGAGGAGGGAAGAAGCAGAGCAGAGCGTTACCCCGCGGGCAGCCCGGCTCTGACCCCCGCTCCGGCAGGCAGAGCCCCGCCGCCCCCGCCCGACTCACCCGAAGATGACGGCGTTCCACACCATGATGTTGTTCTCGGAGGGGGCCCCGCTCACCCCGGCCGGGGGATCCTCCTGCAGCCTGCGGGGTACAGGGAGGGCTGAGGCGCCGGCCCCCGCCGGCCGCCCCTGCGCACTTCGCGTAACCCAGGCAGGTAGCTACACGCCCCTGCGCAAACCGCGTAACCCGCAGGCAGGCAGCGCCGACCGACGCTACGCAATCAGCGGAGCGCGCCCTACCCCGCCGCCATGTTGTGCTGCCCCCCTCCTCCCCCGACAGAGCCGGGCCCTTCGTCCTCCTCCTGCCCGCCCTCCCCTTTCCCCTCAGCCGGCGGCCTCGGTACCTCTTGAAGTCCCGCATGAGGCGCCTACGGGCCGGAGTGGACATGGCGGACTCAGGGTTATAGCTCACTCATACACTACCAGAGGGAGCACGGGGCGTCCGGGGACGACGACGACGTCGGCGACAGCGAGCTCCAACTGAGGCAACGGCAGCGCTGACGAGCAGGAGCGATCGCGGCCTCTACCACTGAGGAGAGCGCGGGGGGAGGCCCCGGGCTGTACCGACTCCTGCGCCTACCGCCGGGCGATCCCGGGATGTACCAACGGCCGCGGGGAGAGGAGGCGGAGCCGGATGCCGCTGAGCCCCAGCCCGGCCTCTACCACCGCAGCGCGGGGGCGAGGGGCGGCGCCTAATGGAGGGGGGGCTGTACCAACTGCTGCGACGGATGGGGGTGGACGGGAACGGTGACGTCACGGAGCAGTGCGGGCCGACTTCGTTGCGGGTGGCGGCGGTGGGCGGGGAAATGGCGGCGGCGGGCGGGGCCGGGGGCGGGGGGGGCCGAGGTTGTCCCTTCATCTGCGGCGGGGTTTAAACCCGGCCGGCACCACAGAGCTGCTTGCTCACTCCTCCGCGGTGAGGTGGGGGAGAGAATGGGAGAGGTAAAAGTGAGAAAACCGTTGGGCTGTGAGAAGGAGTGTTTAGTAGGTGAAGGAAAAAGAGGAATTCATTTCCCACTTCCCATGGGCAGGCAGGTGTTCAGCCATCCCCGGGAAAGCGGGGCTCCACCACTCCTAACGGTTACTTGGGGAGACAAACGCCATCACTCTGAACGTCCCCCCTTTCTTCTTCCCCCAGCTTTACACACCGAGCACGATGCCCTGCGGTCTGGAGTGCCCCTTTGGTCAGCTGGGGTCAGCTGTCCCGGCTGTGTCCCCTCCCAGCTCCTTGTGCACCCCCAGCCTCCTCGCTGGTGGGGTGGGGTGAGAGGCAGAAAAGGCCTGGACTCTGTGTAAGCACTGCCCAGCAGTAACTAAAACATCCCTGTGTTATCAACGCTGTTTCCAGCACACATCCAAACCACAGCCCCATACCAGCTACTGTGAGGAAAATAACTCCATCCCAGTCAAAACCAGTACAACTGCTGTGCTGCACTTACTGCTTCCATAAAGAGGTTTTTCCAAGGGAAAATAATCTTTTCTACTTTTTTTTTTTCATTGCCTATAGGTGTAAAGAATTTATCTCTGCTGTTTTTTCCAGTAGATAGGAAAACTCTCATTTTTCTGGCTTATCCTCACCCATAAATTCACGTGCTGTAGCTACGTGGGGAGGTGTCTTCAAAAAAAGACACGGGAGGAAGACCCACTGCCTTTCACAGAACCTGAAAGAAAATAACAACAACAACAACAAAAATTGATTTAATGAAAAAAAATTCTTCATTAAATTGCTTTTCACTGAAAATGTCCCGTTCCTGCCCTTACCCAGCCTACGTAGCAAGGAGCGGCCGAGCTCCCGGCGCGTGTCAGCGAGACGCCGCGACGGAGCCACGGGCAGAGCTGGACAGAGCTGCCAGAAGCTGCCCCCGAAGGGAACCGGCGTCGCCATCTCCCCACGGCCCGCAGCACCTCCGTGCCGCCTTCAGCCTGGCCTGTTTCTCACAAGAAATTACGTCAGGCCTCAATTTTGCCGTTGAAATTCGCATTTAAGGCGCTGCACCATACTTGGGCTGGGAAGCGGGGTGCCCGCAGCCCCTCTGGCGTGCACCCACGTCCCCTCCCAGGAGAAGGTACAAAGAAAAATCTCCGAGGAGGGCAGAAGCAGCCCTTCCTTCTCGAAAAGCCTCGCCGGGGCCCAGGCCCAGCGGGCGGAGCCGTGCCGGTGCGGGGGCCGGGCCTGCGGGGAGGCCGGGCCCCGTTCGCCGCCATGCCGAAGGTGGTGTCCCGCTCCGTGGTGTGCTCCGACACCCGCGACCGCGAGGAGTACGACGACGGGGAGAAGCCGCTCCATGTCTACTACTGCCTGTGCGGGCAGATGGTGCTGGTGCTGGGTGAGCCGCGGGCGGGAAGCGGCGGGGCGGGGGGGGTGCAGGCCGCGGGCCCGGCGGGGCCGCGGGCCCGGGGTGCGCAGGGAGCGGTTGCCCGTCCCGGCCCCGCCGCCAGCCCGCTCCCCGCCGCCTCCCCGCAGACTGCCAGCTGGAGAAGCTGCCGATGCGGCCGCGGGACCGGGCCCGGGTGATGGACGCCGCCAAGCACGCCCACAAGTTCTGCAACGCGGAGGAGGAGGAGTGCGTCTTCCTGCGCAGGTGGGCCCCGGCCTCTGCCCCCCGGCCCTCCGACAGCCCCTCCGCCGCCCGGGGCAGCGGCTGCCCGGCTCTGGCCTTGCCCCTCACCCGGCTGGGGCCCCTCAGCCGGGCACCAGTGCCCGCTGCCTGCGGACCCCGCTCAAGCTCTTCCTCTCTCCCCCAGACCAGAAGGCATAGAGCGGCAGTTCAGGAAGAAGTGTGGCAAGTGAGTGGCCGTGGTGGCTCTTCAGTGGCTTTTGGGATCTGTTTGTGAGGTAACTGCAGGAATTCAGTGTCTGGTTTTCCTCACAGCTCCCCGTGTTTCTCTTTCCAGGTGTGGGCTGTTGCTCTTTTATCAACACCAACAGAAAAACGCTCCCGTGACATTCATTGTGGACGGTGCTGTGGTCAAATTTGGCCAGGGTTTTGGGAAGACAAACATATATACTCAGAAACAAGAACCTCCCAAAAAGGTAATCAGCTTTAGAGATGTAAAAAGGCTATCTCTGCCTTTCAGAAAGGTGTGGGGAGTAAAACGGGTAATGGCAGGGGCAGAGGAGATAAAAAGAAAGAAAAGGACCTCTAAACAGTAAATCAGTTTGGTATCTTCTCCCTGTCTGCCTTAAGTTTTCCTTTACAGAGGTCACTGTAGCTTGGAGTCCTAGCACTACAGGAAAGCAAAATAAACTTGGAAATCTAGACTGTGCCTGATGTTTAGGCACAGTTACTAGAAAGTTTCCATCTGTAAGTGGGTGAGGGTGGTAGTCTGCACAGCGATTCTGAAAATCTGTCTCATCTATTATGTATCGGTGATTTTACTTCTGATAATGACAGCTCTAAGCCCAGAAATCACTGGGGAATAATTCTCCTTTGCCACACACAGAGTTCAGGTGATCTTAGTGACTTGCATGAGAAGCCTTAAAAGCTTTGGAGGGGGAAGCAATCCCCAGTGGCATAGCTGTTGCCAAGGTTTAACAAAATGCTCTGTTTTTCACCCAGGTGATGATGACCAAACGGACCAAAGACATGGGCAAGTTCAGTTCTGTCACAGTCTCCACGATTGATGAAGAGGAGGAGGAGATAGAAGCGGTGAGTTCTGTCTGCCCTTAGCAACAGTCATGTCTGAACTGGGCAGCTGTCTCAGACACTGGCCAGGGCCAGTGATCATCTCACCGCTCAGATGAGGTGTTTTTACTTTGGAGTTTGCTGTTGCAAAGTGACATTGTATGTGTTTCAGAGGGAGATTGCAGACTCCTATGCACAGAATGCAAAAGTGATTGAGAAACAGCTGGAACGCAAAGGCATGAGCAAAAGAAGGCTACAGGAGTTGGTGAGTGTTTTCTTTGGTGTTGAACACGAATCCTTGAGATCTATTGGCTTTGTGCACAAAAACTATCTTGCAGATCGGACTGTGAGTATGGAGAGGTCTCAGTACAGTCCTAGGTGACTTGTAGCTTTGTGAGGATGACTTTTCCTTCACAGGTTTTACAGAGAGGTTCTTCTAGTCTGCCCGAACTTAAAATTGTATGAAATTACCCGTAGAGCTAACTGAAGAGCAGCCAGTAGAGCTTTTCCATGACCTGTTGGACAAGGAACAAGGGAAGGTGAAACCAGGCCATGGCTTTGTCAACCAGAGCACCCCTAATGCTGTGCTCTCAAGCCTGGTTAGCAGAGCAGGTCTTTGTCATGAGGCGTTGGGGCAAACTAAGACCCCTGTGGAGGATTTGCCAGCTCAGCTGCTACTGGAAGGGTCACTTGAAGAATTATTGGCAAGAACATCACAGCTGATCTTACCTGCTGTGACAGAAGGGTAGTAGATGGGGGCGAGGGGGGAGGGGGGATGCACAGCTTCCACCTGAGAAGGAAAGTATGAAATTGTCTCCTGTGCAGTTAGTTTTTGGGCTTTTTATGATTTTAAAGGTGATCCTTGTTTTGTACCTCGGAGGAGGAGGGAGTCAGCAAAGAACTTGAGAAAAGCTTGCAGTGGTCAGACAAGAGGATCAACCCTCATTGGAGCACTGAAGGGAAATGTATCCAGACATTATTTAATTCTGTCTTAATTTTCTCAATCAGGCTGAGTTGGAAGCCAAGAAAGCCAAGATGAAAGGAACGCTGATTGATAACCAGTTCAAATGAAACACCACACATCTGTTGGGTATTCAGAGAAAGCTACCAGGAGCTGTCGCAGATCTGGCCACAAAGCAGAAGTAACAGACAACATTCAAGGGCAACGCTGCAACCAGCTTGGAGGATGAGTACCTCTCTGTCATGAGTGGTACGCTGGTGCCAGTTTTAATAACTCTGACAGCACTGGAGCCTGCTGAAACGGCCGTTCTCTACAGACTCAGCTGTTCCAGCTAGAATATTTACTTCTGAGAAAATCTTTTCTGGGTGCCTTCCTGAGTTCAGTGCACCTTTAGATACCTGTCTTTTTATTTTTATTTTCAAATGTGTAAGATTTCCCTAAATGTAGTAGAACAGTAGGTCGACTGTCAACAAAGAAATCGTTACAAAAGCTCTGTGCCTGTTGTTCATTTTGTTAATTTAAATGTGTCCAAAACGTGCAGCAGCCCGAGAGGCATGCCACTCCAGCAGAGTCTGGAACAACTCGGATGCAAGCCTTGGGGATCACACTGCTGCTCACTCCGACCAGCAGACGGCCTGTCAAAGGCAGCCAGCACAGGCTTGGCTGCAGCTCTAAGTCTCGGCTCCTGTTGAACATCGGAAAGCCGCAGTTGTACAGAGTTACACTGTCCCAACAGATGCTGCCCGAGACAAGAATGTGAAGTCCAACCCTCTTTTAAACTACTGAAAACAAAAACTGCCTGTGTATTATCCCACTGATGAGTACAAATACAGAGTTGGAAGCTACTGACACGATTGGTGACCGTTCAAAGTAGAACACAACTGCAAGTCTGAACTAACCCGTTCTGCAAAACAGTATCGGAGTTGTAAAATTGGAGTTGTAAAAGGTGAAGGAGAAGGAAAAAATGTTTTGAATGCACTGACCACTTAGGACTTGGAGAAAGACAACATTACACACCACTTTGTAAAGTACCGTGTTTGAGAAATAATGTTTTGTGTCTCTTGCGTGCTGCAATAACAGTGCTCTATAGCCTGTGTCTGGGTTGCTGTGCTTGGGATGAAATACCATGTTAAGGATGTGAACTAAAATGCTTTTCCTAGGGTCTTCTTATTCTACCAAGTATCATAAAATAACGTGAGCAATGCACAAGGTGCTGCATCTCCCGCAATTATTATGGAAGACTTCCAATAATCAATAAAGATTTTGCATCTGGCTTTATAACCCTGACTGGGAAAACTCAGGTCTGTGTATCTGAAGGATGTATCTTTCCTTTCTTTGGGACAATAAGGTGTAAGGGAAGGAGTGAACTCTGCCCCAGAGCTGGCAGGCCGGGTTGTGTATCAGTTTAAGGCCAGGCTGGGTAAGTGTGTTCAGGTTAACTCAAGCAGCGCTGATCTTGTTCACTGCTGATCGTCTACTAATCTGAAGCCTCTTCCCAGAAGCCTATGTCCAGAGGCTCATTAATTAAGCAATTATAAGGTGCTGTGTAATACTTGGGAAGGGCAGGAGGAACGAGTGGGTACAACTCTGTTACACAAACCCCTTTTCCAAGTGTGGTGGCAGAGTCCGGCGAGGCGAGGGCCCCAGGGTTTCCCTGGGAGTGACCCAAGTCCCCAACAACCACAGGCTAATCTCTGTTAAAATTAGGAAGTTTCTTCAAAGCAGCAGTCGAAGACTGAAATTTAGAGATAGGTTTTGAACCATGTGAGGTCTGCTAGGATGCAAATTTCTTAGTCTCCAGTTGTCATAAAGGATGAAGTACGGTCCAGCTTCAGGTGACACCCAGAACAAAAGCTACTCAGGGACAGTGTGATTCACAGCTAGGGTTAAGGTTGGGAGTGACAAAACGCAGGGCTGCAGCTGGCGTGGGGCTGTGAAGGGGCTGCTAGGCAGGGCTAGGCCCACCTTTGCAGTCTGGTGAGTGACAAAGAAAATTTGGTGAGTGCACAGCTCAGCACAAGTCCAAAGTAGCAGTTACTAACTGCCATCACCTTCTTCGGCTGCGCAGCTCGAGGAACCTGTGACCACCGAGGCAGCGTTCACAGCACGGCACAGGCACTCCTCCTTTCTGGCTTTAGAGGACCAGCTCCTGTTTAGTCAATGTTTTTCATTCTTGTCGTTAGAGATCGGCTCAGGACTTGCTCATGGGCCCAGTCAGAAAGGGGACTATGCAGTTTGTCACGCTAGCTGTCCTGAGATACTTTTAATACACCCTAGTTACGCAGTCAGTGACTGAAACGACTCCAACGCAGAGAATCTGATGCAGTATGTGATTAAGTATGTATTTCTTACTCTAACTGGATCTAGTTCACAACAATTTAAATCAAGTTGGGTTTTTCATTTCTAGATCTAAATGAACTAAAGGATGTTAGCTGACTGTAGCAACAGGAAGCAAGGGCACCTAGTTAAAATGTTTACTTAAATGTCCTACTATAACGGACAAAACTAGCCCTTCTGCAGTTTCCCACACCCTGGCAGCAACTGGGTAATCTGCAGCAGTGTTCAGAACAAAGAAAAGCCAAATTTTGTGTCGGCTTTGTGTGAAAGCCAACATTAGTTTTTGTAAATCTGTAAATATAGGTAGGTAACAGATTTGTTTGTTTGAGCACTGTATTGTGCCTGAAGGCAAATATTTTTGGTCAGCTATTACAGCTCTCCTTGGGCCGTGCTCTGTGTTTCTGCTATTTCACCTGCTAGACTGGTATACAGACGGCTCGCTCGGACTCCCTAGGCTGTTGCAAGGAATACTAACAAATGCACACTAACTTTTTTTTTTTTAGTGTATGACAATGTGAGCAGCTTGGGAAGAGCACTGACTGATCAACCTAAATCAAACTAGACTCAGCTTTTGCTGGTGTTATCATAAAGAGCCCCACAGGCCCATGGGGCACTGCCACGTCCAGGCATTTAAAATTATAAAATAAAAATTATGGGCTTGTTTAAAAGGCTGCAGGGCTGGGCTCCAAGGGACGGAGGAGGAAGCCTTGTAGCTCTCTGCTGGGGAGATGTTATGAACCCAGCTGGCCACAGCATGCTGGTTTTTTGGGTGGATTTCAAGGCACAAGTGCCCAATTTCTCCTTGCTTGTCAGCCAGAAAACCACTGTCTCACCCCTGCAGCCAGGGCTGCGACTCCTGTGCACCCCAGCCAGCAAAGCCATGGACGCTGCAGGTCTGGCAGCTCCTGAGGGCTCAGTGTGCCCAAAATCACTCCCCACAGCAGCTCGGTATGGTGCCAGGGTGTGCAGAAACGGGGCTGCATCCCCGCAGGCACCCCAGCTTTAGCTCCTGCCCTGCAGCCTGACCCATCCGCTTTGGGCAGCCTGCGTGGCTGGGCAGTGGCAGGATCAGTCCCGCGGGCACTTTCCACACACCCAGCACGAGGGGAACAACCAATTTTACCCTGCGCAACCCAAAGCATCGCATCTTCCCCTGCCCCTCTGTGCCAGCCGCTGCCAGAACCGTGCAGGCAGCACATGGAGGACGCTGAGGCCACACTTGGCCCATGGTGACAAGGACAGTGGGGCAAGGGGACTCCTGGCTCCATTCAGAGCCGAGACACAGCCCAAGGTGGCCTAACGGCTGCTGGGGCTGGGGGACACTGTTGTCCTCCCCGGTCACTGCCTGGCCCTGGCCCTGCACCCATCTCCAGTGGAGGAAAGAGCAGGTCAGCCATCACACCTCCCTCCTGCTGCCCGGGGTGAGCCCCAGAGCCCTGCTCCCACCTCTGCTGCCATCAGCGCCTCACAAATCCCCCTCCAAAGAGGGCAGCTGCCCCTGCCTCGCCTTGCCCGGCACCCAAACCTGCAGGCAAAGGGTGGTCCCTGTGACCTCCAGCCCAGCCGGTGAGGTTCCAGCCCCACAGAGCTGGCAGGGGCCAAGGGCAGCCCCATCCTGCAGCCCCCCGGCACCGCGGCCAGCCCAGCCTGGGGTTGACTGGAGCACATCGAGCCACGCCAGACACCCAGCGCCGCTCACCACCTGCCCCAGCCACTGACAAGCGGTTCATACGATCCCGCGCGCAGCCGTGCTGCGTCAACAGCTCCTAAGCCTGGGATTTACAGCCGCTGGGCGAGGGGCCGAGGTGAAAGCAGCGTTACAGGTGCTCACCAACCCCTCCCTGCCATCAACGGGGCCAATACACCAGGCCGGGCAGGGTTCCTGCGGAGGAAATAATGACATACAAGATGTTTGGTGCTCCCCTCAAGAGAATGGTGTTTAAAAGGAAAATCCAGCCCTGCCGTCCTTGGGGCAGCACAGCCTGGGGGAAAAAAACGCTTGTATCAGAGGGACAGCATTCAGCTCACTGCCTTGCCGCTGGCTGGCCCCAGTCCCTTTCCTGTGCCTCAGTTTCCCCACAAGAACAGAGCCCTTAATCCCTCTGTAACGTGCTCCTGTGGCGGGCAAAAGCAGCAGCCGAACCCCCCCAGCCCGCTTCCCCAGAGAAAGCTGCTCCCCGGGGAGGTTACATCCCCAGAGCCCCAGGCTGGAGCGGGCTGCTGGGATCCCCAGCAGCAGAGCGCAGAGAAAACCCACTGTGGGCTCTGCCCCGCGTCTGCCCAGGAGCTGTGAAATACGTGCTTGTTTCCCGAGTCCCAAAGGCAGGACTCACGGGACCCACAGCTCGGCTCAGCACCTCGGTCACCCACCACCCCGCAGAGGAAGAAACGATGCACTTACCTCCCTGTGCTAGCGAGCTGGCCACGCATCCCCTGCCGAGAAAAGAAGAGGAAAGGATGCCCAGCATCCAGCGGCATTTCAGAACAGCCCTCAAAATCCAGGAGAGCTTAGCAGCAGGAGGCAATAAGAGCCAAGAGCCTTTAATTAATTACTTGCATTTGTGCAGCTGGAGAGGGCTCCCTGTAAGGCTGCCCCGTGGCACAGCCCCCTGCCAGGCGGCTCCCCCAGCACGTTGCTCACCGCTCGTGGCGTTGCTCTGCGTCTCACGGGGGAACTTTCAGCCCGTTTTGTTTTCACGGCAGGCACTGCAGGGATCTCGCGCTGCAGGAGCCCAGGGGCAGATGAAAAGCACCAGCCAAGGCTCTTGGCTCAACGGCGTGGCCTGAGACCACCTCCCATCAGAAATGCACACACCCGCTCGCAGGGAGCCAAGCGTACTGATGCCGGCTGCAGCAGGACACTGCTGCGCTCTCGTGCCCAGATGACCTGCTTAGATTTCAGCAATAAAACCAGCTAGCGCCCTTTGCCACACAAGGGCTTATTTAGCTGCTTTGGTGGTTGAGATTGGTTTCAGTGATTGAGAAAAACCACTTTGAGCAGGTCCAGACAGCTAGAAAGGACCAAAGGCATGGGGGCAGCAAGGAAAGACTGATCTGAAGGGCTCACTGGGAGAGGACTGGGAGAGCATCTACACACCACCACAGAAACCAGACAGCTTCACTGGGGCGGCTCACAGATCCACGGAGATGTCTGGGTAAAGGCCAGGCCACACACATTACCCAGTCTTGCAGTGTTTTCCCCAAATTGCGCCAGCAGCAGGAAGGAATTTCCCCTTTCCCCTAGAATTTGGGGCTGGGACAAGCTCAACTTCCAAGGGCCAGGGATGTGCCTGGGAATGTGGCTCCCAAGCCCAGCCCTGGCTCAGGAGCTGTCTGTCTCTGCTCAGCTACCCCATCCCCACAGCGTAACTCCTCATGGGAGGGCAAGGGCAGCCTGGGGCTCTACAGAAGAGCAGCAATTACCTGCGCTCACTTTCTCTGGCTGGGTTTCAGCATGCCCGAGTAGGCAGCTCAGTTTCTAAGCCAGAGGATGTGATGCCAGCTCTGCTCCTCTGGACAGCAGCAAACCCCCCTTAGACATTTCTCCAGCCTCCCAGGCATTCACCACCATGGGGAGGGCTGTGCTTTGCAGGTTTAGGCACTTGGCACTTTCAAAAGAAGGCTTCATCAGCTTCCGGGAGCAGAGAGGCCAGAGGGAGGACAGGAGGCACGCAGTCAGTGCATCATTTCTGGTTACCAGGGTCTCGGGGGACATCATCCAGGTGAGTCCTTCAGAGCTGCCAGTCCCTGTACCAGCCCACACTGCTGGCCTCCACGGCAGAGGAAACACTACACAGCTTCCTCAGCAGCCTGCACTGTGTTTAACCTACCAGAGAGCACAGGTAGTTAGCAGGTAACGAGGCATGCAGGGTGATGGGGGTGGGTCATCTTTCTCCTTCCCTACAACCACTGCGTAGAGACCTCCTCACCCCCTTCACACTGCAGTGTGAACAAACATGAGACGAGGAAAGTTGGTTTCAGATTTTTATTTCTTCGTACTCTTTAAGCAGGAGTGACTGAAATAGAAACCATGTTTGAGTCCCATCATGGGGAATGATTTGGTAAAGACAGGGCAGGCAGCTGCCCCTGCCCCACACCAACCTGTATAAATATCAGCCGTCACCCTTCAGTAACGAGACGGTTTTCATACAAGTCCATGATTACACATTACAACATGCCTCTTCACAACAGGAAGTAACTTATGTGTATTTTTTTATTTCATCATACAGGACTAAGACAAAAGCACCTCCCATTCCTCGGAGTACGTTCGACCATGCACCTTTGAAAAATGCCTTGGAGCCCTCGTCCCGGGCAATCTTCCGCCAGCAGTCAATGGTGCCGGTGTACATTATGTCAGCTGTGGGAGACAGACAGTGTTAGGAATCAGATGCCCATGAGCCCCAAGATCCAGGTTGGAAATGGCCTAACGTATCTCATAACCTCAAGTACATCCCGTTTCTTGACTTTCTCCAGTATTAGCGTGTCAGAGAACAAGATTGCCCAGGAGACGGGCTAGGAGACACTGGAAAGACCGGTTCGTGCAGAAGGCAGCTACTGTTTGCTTTGACACCAACACTTCCAGACCCAAGAGCTATTGCACAGTCAGCCAGGTTGTGCCTTCCACCAGGGATGTGTCTTCTTGGCCCAGACACCAGTTTGCAACATCCGTGGGCAAGCTCTGCCGTTCCTACCTACCGGCAGACACCCATCTTGTGCACCACCTTACAGGGGTGCTGCAGAGACTGACCGTGCCCCCCACCTCACGTCTGCTTCTGCAGCCCCTCTCACACCCCGCTGTTTGCAACAGCTGAGGATACCTACACGGCTTAGGGAAAGCCAAGCCATCCTGCCTTCACCTCAATTCCACTACCAACTGTTGATTCAGGGATGCCTGACGCTTCCTACACAAGGAGGTAGAAACTTACTTCCTTTACGGCCAGACTGCATCATCATGCGACGACGAACAGTATCAAAAGGGTAGGAGGCCAAACCGGCGACAGCAGTGACGGTCTGAGCGATCATCCAGCTGACAACAATGTGGGTGTTCTTTGGGTCTGGAAGCATTCCTGCGGGAGAGAGGTTTTGATGAGAATGGCAGGCGAGCCACCAGCATCTGCTGAAACGGGTCTGCCGCAGCCCGGCAGCACCCTTTTAGTGCCGTTTTGGTCAGCCTACCCTTCGCAGTGTCGTAGATGCCGAAGTAGGCGGCTCTGTAGATGATGATGCCCTGGACAGAGACGTTGAAGCCCTGGTACAGGCCCCGGAGGCCATCCGACCGGAAGATTTTGACTAGGCAGTCACCGAGCCCACTGAACTCTCGGTCGGACCCAGCTTTACCCACATCCGCTGCCAGGCGGGTTCGGGCAAAGTCAAGGGGGTAGACGAAGCAGAGGGAGGTAGCGCCGGCCGCACCCCCGGAGGCCAAGTTGCCGGCGAAGTACCGCCAGAACTGGGTTCGCTTGTCCACGCCGCCCAGGAAAATCTGCTTGTACTTATCCTTGAAGGCGAAATTGAGGGCCTGGGTGGGGAAGTACCGGATGACGTTGGCCAGGTTGCCGCGCCAGAAGGAGAGGACGCCTTGCTCCCGTGGGATGCGCACCACGCAGTCGATGATGCCCTTGTACTGCTTGTCAGCGGCGATCTGCTTGCTGGCGTGCTGCACCTGCGGGGGGGCCCGGACACCGCCGTCAGCGCCGCTCCCCGCCGCCGCCACCCCCCGGCTCCCCTCTCCCGGAGGCGACCTTGGGGCGGCCCCCGGCCCTCACCTGCAGCAGCAGCTTCACCCTCTCGATGGGGGCGACGGCGGTTTTGGAGATGGCGGCCGCCACCCCGCCGGCGAGGAAATCCTTGGCGAAGGACACGGCCGCATCGGTCATGGCGGGCGGAGCAGGCGGCGGGTTAGGAGACGCGAGGCGATGCCGGGCGCGGCGAAGCGGGAGGTGAAATGGCCGCCTTATGTAGCGGCGGGGGGGCGGAGCTTCGCCGCGTCCCGCTCGCCCATTGGCTGCGAGCGGGGCGCGGCCGCCGCAGGGCGATGGGGGGGCCGCCGTGGTATCCCGGGGCTACCGGTATCCCGGGGCGGCGGGGGTTCCGGGGATGCCCCGCGCGGAGCCGCTCAGACGGACCGACCCCCCCGCCGCGTCCCAGCGCCCCTGCAGTCACAGCTCACCCACCCGTGGGCTGTCCCCGCCGGTAACCGGTTCTGCACGACCCTGCACCGTATCAGCGGGCCGCCGCTGCGGCACTCGGTTTCGGTCCCGAATGAATTAAATAATTCATTATTAGTTAATATTTCAGTGTTACCTTTGGGGGGGGGGATGTCTCACGCACAGATGTGATTACGCAAAGCAGAAGCTCGGTTGATAAAAGGTTACTGAGTGATTTATAGGTCGTGGGAGTACGTCACAATAGGAAGGGGCTATTAGCACATCAGAAACCACAGGGGTAACCTTCTGACTCACTCGCCTCTCACCAGGCTCGAGGAGCTGATCAGACCCTCATATGCACCCACCACTCAATCTTTAAAATCTACTGGCGAACACAACATCAGTAAAAAGCATACAGGTGTGCTGGGACAGGGCAAGGGCACTCTTCAGAAATCCGTTTCCCCCCAACGCGCTCCCGAGTCACATCTCCTTATCCACACGTCTCAAGTAAGTCTCAGTATTGTTACCTGCACTGCACAGATGGGGAAACTGAGGCACGGAGAGACTCTGTCACTGGGCAGGTTGATCAGAGAGCCAAAAGCCCTTGCAGCCTCAGTGCGACGCACGAGCCCCCAGGTCTGCCCTCTGCCATCTTAATTTGTGCAATCACTGCTCGCATTTCTTCTCCGAGAAGAAAACCAGTCTGAAGCACCACTGCAGCAGAACTGCACAAGCCCATGAAGAGAGAGACTGCAAGACCTCAGCTGCAGGGTACACCAACACAGAGTTCCAGGTGCAGGGCAGGCCCAAATTATCCCAAATCTCTCTGCAAATCTCTCTCCATAGTCACAGACTGTTCCCACATCGATCTGCCATTGCGTCCCCCTGCTGTGACCTGGCCTAACCAAGCAGTGTCTGAGATTTACTTCTTTCCACCCAGCAGGGACATAAATGGTGCAAAACCACACACACAAAGCTGTGTAGAGCAGCAGGCAAATGCCGTGCTGAGCCCAGGCTGCTGCAGCTAGGGCAGGAGCAGAGCTGGGGCGCAGATGCCTTACCGAGCTGCCGCAGTCTGGGGCTGGCGGGACGTGCTGCAGAGGGCAGAGCTGCCTTCCCACACAGACGTGGGGCTTAAGGTTTTCTGTCAGAAGGCACTAGAATGGGGCTGTTCCACGGCTGTACTTCTAAAAAGGAACCAGAGCAATACCATAGGTCCTCAGGTAAAACACCGAGATCATCTTTTATTATCCAAACGCCCCCCAGGCTGGTCAGAGGCCTCTCAATTGCACTGGCACTGGCAATAACCCAGTGGTCTTGCAGAGAGGTTCCTATCTACAGAAACTATCTGTGGCACCTGGATCACAGCAGTTAAAGTGGAAAAAATCACAGGTTGCGTGCACAGTGCTATTCTGCTGGCAAGTTCTGAGCAGCACAGTAGGCCTACTAAAGGTAGTTTAGTATAAAAATAGAGCTTTAAGAATACCAAAACAACACAACAAGGCTTGAGGCTGTGAAATATCTAACACATTCAAAGAACTGCACTTTTCAGGAGATATTTCAGTTGGGAGAACTTCAGAAAAACTATTTTTCAAAGCCTGAAATAATTTACATACATGCAGTAATAACACAGGAGAAAGGAGGGAAGATTTTCTAGTACGCACTTAAGTTTGCAAGATTGTCGTTCCAGTGTATTACAGTCCACTCTGTACGTTGCAATTCTCTCTTAGCAAAAGCAAAGTTACAGCAGCATATTTTCACCTTTACGCTGAACATTCATACAAAACCATTATTCTCAAGTAAGTCTCAAAAATTGAAGAGTGGATTCTGGAGTGTGACTGAACTGAGACTAACTCTGCCTCTGCAGAATGCCATGTCCACAGTATCACTAAAAAAAAAAAAAAAAAGGAGATTTCAGTAGAAATTCTTGCATGTTGTATGTATTCTAGTCTACTTATCATTTTTGGCTGACTCAGTATCTCAGATTACTTTTAAAAAATCCATTTGAATTTTCTTAGTATTTTTGAAGATACAATCTATACTCTCATTCAGTTCTCTTGCCTTTCCACAAGTGGTTTTATCTCAAAATGGCTATTCAGTATTGAAGAACACCTAGAATAATGAAATTTGAAGTTCCAACAGCATAGTGTTTTCAAACTCTCCTCTTCAGTATATGCTTCCTATTCATGTTGTCTATATCCATCCAGCAAATGACACACAAGTTTTATTAATTCCTCGCCCTGGTGTCTCAGTACTAAAACCTGAGATGCTGGTACCTGTAGTTCAGCATGTCTTCATTGCAAAGTTCCTTAAGAAAGGCAGCGTGAATATCTGCAATAGACACTCTGATGTCAGTTTTCAAGACCTGATTTCCTTGGCTCAAAGTTTTCCCTTCGGAGGCGCTTTAATTCTCTCAGTTCTTGTGGCTGTAAACTCTGGTCCACGCCAGGAGTTAGCTTGTAATTTAACGGGGACTCGATATAACCATTTCTGTACAGACAGAGCCGCTTGCAGAATTCAAAGGTGCTAAACATAACACCGAAGTATGGGACAATCTGATAAAAAAAAAAAAAAAAAAAAAAGACAACATAAGATAAAAAAGCAATATTAGACTCTCTGGTAGCATTCTTGGCTTTGATGTTTTAAAAAAGGAAATTTCTAGGACTTTAAATCTAATCTGATGTGTTAATAGAGCTGTGCTAATTTATATAAAATCAGAGTCTCACCTCAAACTAGGCTGGCACCTGCAGCATGCTAAAAGTAGGAGTATTATTATTGGTACATAACTAATTATAACAGTATTGTGAGGAAGAAGGTTGGTGCCAGCCTATAGACTTGTCAAATACCTAAGCAAATCCTAAGCAACCTCAGCAAATCCCAGTAGGAAATGTGGGATTTATTCTACATACAGCAGAGTAACTGAACAATTTTCTTCCTGTGCCCCATGCAGAATCAGCAGCTCTGGTGCCACGTGGCTTTATACCAGCCAAGGCAGGACCAGACACAGGCAGGCCATCGCAATCAATCACATTGTCACTCAATTACCACTCATTAGCTGACCTGTAGTACTCCATGTAAGTAATCCTCACTGCAGCACTGTAAAATGCATTTATGTAAACTAAATTACCTTCTGTTTAAGCTACTGTGTTTTATCTCATGCTTTCAACTCAGCAAGAGTTGTAGTAACCAATAGGCATACATTAAATAGCTGGATGAAAGTACTACTTTTGATTTCTGGGGAAGTGGCTTCTGTAAGCACAATTTTCTTTACAGCTCAGTACATGTCAAATTACTGGAGCTCAGCTGAGAAGCAGAACTTGTTTAGCTGTTCTAAGTGGATCACTTGCAATCCCCCATGCATACTCTTGTTTGTGTGTTAGCAGCACTCCCTCCTCTGAGGACGCTCAAATGAACTTGACAGTAGTGACCTTAGAAGCCAAAGCTTATATTTGGGGAAATAGGGCCAAACCAAGTTCCAGAGTTGGTTTAGAAGCTGCCCGAGGTTATACCTGTCCTGTCATGGACTCTGTCATCTATAAGTTGCTAATAAGTATGGAGGTATGTCATAAGCTTTACAACTCCAGCTGTCAAAAAATATGTCTTGATTACTTCAGGATAGTCTTTGATTTGGATGAAAGCAAAACCTCACCTTGAGCAGACTGGGTGTGAGTCCACTCCAAAGTCCACGCACACCTTTGTTCTTCACCGTTTGCCGGAAACAGTCAGCCATGCCAGTAAAACGGACATCAACTGCTCCATAGTGGGGAAGCCAAGGACTCTGGGCCTGTTCCAGAGACACCCAGGGAGATTTAGAACAAGCAAAGGAAAAACAAAGTCATTAAAGATAATTATTTTCTCCATTCTGGTACATAAGGAACACAATGCCAGGTTTCAACAGACTGATCTGAGTTCTTCTGTCAACCCAAAAGAATCAGCTGCTTTGCCTTGAAATACAAACTAAAAAGGGAGGGAATTCACTCTCTGACAGGTATGAAAGAGAGCAGTAACTTCACACAGCACTTCCTTTTGTGCCATGCCACTACTAGAAACAAATCCCACCCCTGTGAAGACAAACCATCCAAACCAGAGCCACATAACGCATCATCCCCCCATCTGCCAGCTGCTCAGGTCTGGGGAGAGGTATTTCCATCACTGGCAGTGGAGCACCTACGAGAGAGAAGCTTGGGGCTGGCCCCAGGTGCCATGCTGCCAAACTGTACTACAGGTTGAGTAGCAACAGCGCAGCAGAAACGGAAGAACAGCCACTTCAGCCCAGGCTGCACAAGCCCACCAAGGGCTGTAGGTGAGCAGCTGGTGCCTGTGCTCCTGAATCTTTGCTACACGGTCAGTTGATCTGGACCAGTTAAAGTTAGCTTGGGAGCATCCTGCTGGACTGCAGCTACATTTCCAACTGCAGTACAGACAGTGCCCGTTCACATGGAAGAAGTGTAGTGGGTCATTTTTAACAGCAAAATCCTTCCTTCATTAATCTCCTACTGTGTTAGCACAGACAGGATAACCTGACCTTGAATAATCCCATCCTTGTCCATCTGTGCACATGCAGTCATGGGTTTATTTTGCATTGCCAAATTGGAGTTTCACTCAAACACACAGCAAGTAACACTTCTCAGTCAGGGTGTGTGGGGACCCCAAGACACAGGTTGATGACTCGTGTGTGCAAGCTGATCACGACAGGGTAGAAGTTTGATAAAAACGGGACTTGTACACTTAATTGATTGATAAATATGGATATCGTCATCCCCTCATTGATCTGAAACACCATGTGGTGCAGCATTTTTTCCTTCCTTGGACAGAATAACCTACAGCTTCCCAGAGCTGATAAGCCTATGACAAGCCTCCCATAAACCAACAAGTGGTGATGACATTTTCTAGATGCCTCAGCTATAGCATTTCAAATACTTGGCATGGATGATGCTGGAAACAGAAACAGGTCAAAACTCACGCTCCAGGTACATAAGAGAAGTTGCTAATCAAACAGTTTTAATGCTGTTGCATCCCCTTGCATTACCGACAAGTCTATTGCTAAAACTTAGAACCTAACTAAAAAACCCTAATCCCTCCCCCCACTAACTGCATAGTCTTCTTTATCTACAAAAGAAAAAAAAATCACATAATTATTTTTCTTACTTTTTTAATGCATGACTAAAATGCATGTGAAATACTTCTGGTGGCAGATAACAGGTAAAACCATACAGTTGCCTTTCGACAGGGCTTTGGGAGGTGGTTTAGGAAAGCAGCTGTCTGCACTGAGAAAGAAGGCAATAGGCTTCCACCACATCCTGATTTGTTATCTTCTGGATCCCCTTTATCATGTCCTGGCTCCTCTGCCCCAGAAGAGAGTAGGGCTGAGGATTTAATCCATGATCTTTTACGCTTTAAGGAGGAGAGAACAGGAGCGTTTGCTTCTCTCTGAACTTTCTCGACAGTGTACCTGACTTGTAAGAGAGGAATCACATGTGTGGTGGAGAAAATATTTTAACTGTTGTAATTGCTCCTCCTCTTTGTGTGTACATTGGCCTTGCTAACTCCATGGGGCTACAGCTGTTTCCATAATTCCTAACTCCGGTGCAAGCTCCCACGATTTCCTGTTTTAGGGCTCAGAGAGGCAGGCGTTGTGGGATTTAACTGCTGTGATTTTACAGTGTTGCCAGTCCAGCCTTGGCAGGTAGTTCAAGGTAACGGAGCTAGTCTGGTAGCCAAGGGTCACACACGTGTTCACTTACGCTCATTTGCTGCAGGGAAGCTCAGCTGTCTGTTTGCCTCTGTTGCTTAAGGGTGTAAGGGTTTAAACAGTGATAGCTAAATCCAACAGTGAGAAAGAGAGAAATCACTTTTCCAGCCTCAATTTGCAGTACTTGAGAAACTCCTGCACAAAGACTCCCATGACTGTACTGTAGAATATGCTGAGTGCTGCAACTGAGACTTCAGGGACCAGTTCCACTAAGAATGGTGATATCAGCACCAGGGACGCTTAGAAGAGCACTGAAATTACATAAGTATCCTTAAAAATGCAACAGCAGTCATAGGAGAGCTGGATTCAAAACCCTGGTCTGCTTTCTGAACCGTCAGCCAGCTTCCATGAGCTTTTTTTGGTAAAGGAAGTTATGCGCAGCCAAGCAGTGAAGAGGGACAGGTGTCTAAAACACTTCAGGAAAGCAGGAATGCTGTTAACATGGGATTCCCTTCGTTTTTAAGTCCCTTTGTGGAAGGCAGGGCATGACCCATAACAGAATTACTGTATAGACTGCAAAGGCACATATCAAAGGGTTTTGATTGCAGTACTCCTACCTACAACACCAAGACGGGCGACAAGCGCACGACAGGTTTCAGTAAGATTCTGCACACAGTGAACACATCCAGAAGACAGTTAGAAAGGAACAGGTAAGTCAAACCCCCAGATTTCTAATTTGCCCACAGACATTGACCTCTTCAGAGGTTTACTGAAAGATTATTTATAGTAACATTCACCATGGTTCCAACCATTTTCAAGTTTTCAGTCTGGGGTGAAGAATGCTTTGCCAATCTTTCTGCTTTACTGGACCCCAGACACAGTATTTAAATAAGAATTGTCCACAGAATCTCAGAAACACCTACTGCAAAATGAAAACTAAAAACTGTATCAGTGTGTAGTTAAAACTTCAGTATTTTGGAACACAGCTAAACAAAGTTTAAATGCATTAATAAAAGAAAAAAAATAGGAAGGCAGTTCATTTGGCACTGTTTTTAATTAAAAAAAAAAATAGCTGTGGGTTTTGAGTGGTTCTGCGTCATTTAAGCATGTCTGAAACACTGCAATCCTCACAGCCATCCTATGGCACCAGAGCCAGAAAATGGAAGTAACAAACAGATCAAACTAGTTTCTCTACATTTTTTTTTTCGCAGAAACCTACTACGACATACAAATCAAACAGCTAATGTCATACTAAAAGGATCAAGTTTATGACAGAGACGTTTCACACCACGCATCTCAAAGCGGCTTGAATTCCTTTCTTTTGACACCCCTTGACACTACCGGCTGCTGCACGGAAACCTGTTTGTTATGAACATTTTTAAAGGCTTCCTTCTCCCCACGTTACGGCTGTCTCATACCACAGAAGGCTGGAGATACAGAACAGCTCACTGCGCTGCTAACAGAGCGCCAAGTTGTTAGTCAGAGCAGTAGCAGGGCTAAGTTGCTAATCGTTTTACCTCTGATGGACGATGAGTTCTCTACATGATTAAAGCACATCAAATGCAGAACTGGCTCCATCTGCTCTCTCACAGTATTTTCGTATCCAGAGGCCACCATGTCTACTAAGTCATTGTGATACATTCCCAAAGTTAGCACTCTGTTCTATTTTCTATTTCAATAATCTCAATCCCAAGAGAGACACATGCATTTAAAAAAAACAAAAAAAAACAAAAAAAAAACCCAACCCAAACAACTACCTGCACTCACATTTTTTAATATAAACAAAATATTAAATAAGGGTGAATCATCCTGACAGAACTCAAGTTAATTGTTAAAGTTAATTGGTACCTGAAGACTTTTCAGATACTATCTCTCCCACTGTCTGCATCATGAAGTGACCGCCAGAACAACACAAGTCCTGTTTTGGGAAGAAATCTCACACACCCTCATAAAGATTTCCCCTTCAATGACCTCTCCGAGCCCCACTCCTCCTCTCTTCCTCTCAGGACTGAAGGATGGATGTTGTTCACCGCAGCTGCAGTGGGAACCGTGCCCACTGAAAGACTTTCCAAGGCTCACAGTAGGCACACGGGGACCAAGCGGAGGCTGCTGGCTCAGGAAAATGGGAGATGTGGTGGTCAGGCCACTTGAGCCTGAGCCCAGAGCATGCAGATAGAAAATTCCCACTTGCACTTGAGGACATTTTGGTTTGCAACTATCTGAATTTACACGTATCTGAAACTATTTGGAAATACTTCCCTCTTAATTAATGTACTTTTTTCCACCTTCCCTGTTCATAAAATTTGTTGGTACAGAGATTTGCCTTTTTTTTTTTTTTTTTTTTTTTGAGTATGCAATACTGTTGGCACAGAGTATGAAAGATCAACTAACAGCGAATAGCTGCCACAGGTGGTATGCTACCCTGATGGCAGGTATAATAAAACTGCTTGTTACTCATATATTTTCAACAGATTCAGGTGTCCTACACTTCTAATCAATTAAGGAAAAAAAAAAAAAAGCACAGGAACACACTTTACAACACAGCGCAAGAGTTCATGCTCTTAATCTGGAGCTAAAATAAGAAGTCTTTGCAGCCTGGGCTAATAAGGACACATGCAAGAGGCAAGCATAACTGTAGTTCAAAGGAAACTGAAGGACAAAGATTGGAGTTTTTATTTCAGCTAATGCCACTACAGTCAACAGAAATTTCACTAAAGTGAAGTTTGAACGTTTGAAAGTGTATTTAATCCCACTCAAATAAGAATGAATTAAAATGTAAGTAAGTATTAATATCGGGGGGCAAAGCATGCATTCTCTTGGGCTGATCTAATCCCTTCTCCTGGGGGACAGTCTTAGTCGGCAGTCAATGTATTTTCTGTGTCAGTGCTTTGGTAACGCTGACTCACCCTTGGCTGAAGTCCACCAAAGGTATTTAGGTGTGCAGGAACGTAAATGGTGAGAGGCTATCAAGAGGGAATCGGTTCCTGACCAGCACAGCAGAGCAGCTGACCTCCAGCTTCCTGCACTCGAGGAACATGCTGTCCTTTCCTCTGTAACCTGAACCGGGGCCAAATCATCTCGTCTTTCCGAGATCAATGGCACCGAGTGAGCAAAACAGTTTACTGCTTGCTCAAAAGTTTCTTAGCTTTAAAAACATTATTGCCAGGCCGGTTGTACCCTGAGGCTTCACTGTTTGCTGCAGAATCTCTTGTCCTGTCACAACAGGCCCTGCTGAAGAGTTTCTCCCCCTTTCCTGTAGGTCCCCTTTAGGCACTGGAAGGCCACTATAAGGTCTCCCCAGAGCCTTCTCTTCTCCAGGCTGAACAGCCCCAACTCTTTCAGCCTGTCCTCATAGGAGAGGTGCTCCAGCCCTCTGATCACCTTAATGACCTCCTCTGGACTCGCTCCAACAGGTCCACATCCTTCATATGTTGGGGGCTCCAGAACTGAAGGCAGCACTCCAGGTGGGGTCTCACCAGAGCAGAGCAGAGGGGGAGAATCACCTCCCTCAACCCGCTGGCCACGCTTCTTCTGATGCAGCCTAGAATGCAGTTGGCTTTCTGGACTGCAAGCGCGCATTGTCAGCTCACATTGAGCTTCTCGTCCACTAGCACTCCCAAGTCCTGCTCCTCAGGGCTACTGTCAATCCATTCTCTGCCCAGCCTGTATCTGTGCCTGGGATTGCCCCGACCCATGTGCAGGACCTTGCACTTGGCTTGGCTGAACTTCATGAGGTTTGCATTGGCCCACCTCTCCAGCCTGTCAAGGTCAATTAATCACCTTACACGTCACAGGCACGTCATTCGAAGCACAGACAAATGCATACAAAGCTCTCCTGTATAAGTGGCGCAAAACCGTGTTAGGGGTAACAGTGACGGCTGTCACTCTGGAGACATTACTGTCTCCCCGCTGAAAATTACGGCTGTAATAGTTGTGTGTGCACAGCAGCGTACCCTAACCCGCGTCAGGCCCCGTCAGCTGGGTGAGCTTACCGAGTTTAAAGAGGTGGGCTGAGTTAACCCATCTGCTTTGCCCCAAAGCAGATTAAAGGGCTCTCACTCATACCACACTGATCACAGAGCTGCGGAGGCTGGAAGAGGCCGTACTCAGCTGGCACTATCAAACCCAGGACTGGGAGCGTGGCAGCCACCTGAGTGTCTGGGAAAATCATTCGGAGAGAATTGCATTCTGCCCTCCCTTAGGCCTCCTGCATTTCAAATGGCTAGAGTTTGTTTTCCTGTTTTTCTTCGGCAGACCACTGTGCTGCAGTGCTAAGCTACTGCTGTAATCCACCTCAGAGTGCGTATTACATACTTATCACACCACAGCTCCTTGGGTGAACAGGGTTAAAGACCACTAGATGCAACACAGGCTGTCACAAGGCAGACCTGACTGTCAGATCAGCCCAGTCCTGCTTCTGATTCCTGATTTACGATTTTTGACTCTTATCCAGTTTTTCCCACTGGCACTGTTCAGTATTGCAACTTCACAGTCAGTCAGTCTTCATGATTCTCTCCTGTGAATGTCTGGGGATCAAAGAGAAATGCTTCTGCAGTTTGTTCAGATGCACAAAAACAAATCTAGGCTGTTACAAAAGGCAAAGCCCATGTTACGCTCAGTGGCTTTTTTTCAGGCATCGTCTCAACCATTTACTGGATCTCGTACTTCCCGAAGCAGTAGGGCACTATTCTGGAACAGCCTCAGAGAATGTGGTATATAATACCTTTATAGCAACATCAACAAAACAATAAAAAATGCTGGCAGCTCAAAGCATTTAAAGATAGGGAAAAAGAGATGGAAAGAAGGAAGGGGCTTTACCAAAACCGGAATCTGACGTCTATTACCTATTTGCTAGCAATCAGAGGAGCCAGGCTGGTCCCAAGTTCAAGTATCACCCAGGGCATGGGGTCTTGGCTTATGCCTGAACCCCAGCAGCAAGAAGGGGAGCATGAGATCACAGGGAGAAGTAAGAAAAGAACTCACACAGCAGCATGCATTTCACCCTCAGGTGAAATATTTTTGGAGTTTCATCTCTGTGCACTTGTTTTCACAAAACATGAAGGAAGTTAATATCTCTGAAACCTCCACTCTTCTCTCAAGTTCACTTGAAGTTGGACAGCAGGATCAAAAGTTATTAGGGGCACGGACAGGCAGCTAACAACCATATAAGCCTTACTTCCACAGGAAATTGGACTAAAAGTAGTAATATTGCTCCTTATTTTCTATCACACTAAGGAAGTTGCCACTCTGTGTGGTAGCCAGATCTCTGAAAATCTTCAGGGCCCAGGCTCCCATGCTGTTCACTATTAAAGGGTCTCCCTGCACAAAGTCTCAGAGCACGTATGCTTTTGAGATGTCGTGTGAACCACAAGACCCAAAAAAGATTTCTTATTTTTAAACCGGGTCATGACTCTAATATTTTTCATATTCCCAGCTGACAGGAACACAGATCTTACAAACAGCAGGAACACCACAGCTTGAAAGCTTTCAGAGGCCGCCACGCCAACACCAGTGACCATCTCCAACGACAGAGCACTCCAGTTACTCATGTTTAAGCAACGCAGGAGCACTGTCTCCTCACTTCAGCAGGGAGAAAGTGCTTTTCCAATGAACATTTATCATTTTCTTTTCCAAAGCTTTATTTATAACGCAGCCACTGGGTTCTTGCTAGACTGACTTTTACTATGCAAGGAACATAGTTAGGGGACTATTTTAAAATAAATACTTAAATAACACTACTACTTTTAAAGAGGGACTTCAGTAGCTCCTTTAACTGACTTTGGACTACAAATGTGCCAGTAGGGCACAAGATTGCCCTTACTTTAAAGAGGCTACCTCACAAAAGCAATGCCTGCTTAGTTTTCTCCAGAAACTCATAGCATTTACATCATTTACAACACATTTCACACTTGCAGAGCATCTTACGTTCCAACGGATAAAAAAAACCCCAACAAAAGACCCCAAAACACATCACATATTTATAGGCAGCCAAAACTGATTCGCTTTTGTCACTGAAAAGAGGCCACTTCTTGGGTGATGCGGGGCAACAGTCTACACTACCCAGGAACAGTGAGACTGTTTGTTTATGGCAGTGGAGGGAATTCAAAGCCTGGATTTTAGCACAGGAAGATCACTACTGAACAATGCTTTCCCTGGAGAGATGTCCTCACAAACTGAGGATGCTGTGCAGTCAACACCAAAAATGTGCTGAATCCTGCAGTATACTGAAGAGATTGATGGTAGAGCTATCCTTAGTAGCATTTACTGACAAAGGAGAGTTTCAGACACGTTTTAGTCACAGAAATTAAAATAAATTATACCAGAAAAAATATGGGCACAGGACCGAGCTTCTGCAAACTATGCAAAGTTCATCCACGTAAGCAGGTGAGGAGTAACTGTACCATTGATGGAGTATCTGTGAAACTTTAGGGTCATCCTTTTGGCATTTTGCCTGACAATACCACACAATACCACCAAAGTCACAGGTAAATTTGGAACAAAGGCTGAGAAGCGCCAGCTAGGGTACTTGAGCCTACCTCTGAGGGTCATGTTCACAGAGTGAAATGCCAAACTTGGGTATTAGCTTTGCGCTGATCGTTTGCATGTTTGTAGATTTTTGGTTCTACACATAGCCTAGGATTGGTGTCATTCTAATAATAATCTTCTGTACAGAATATAACAGCTCTAAATTCATCTTCCCTTACTGAAATGCCAGAGCTCAGAACCATATGCACTTATGAAGGTCATCACAGGCAAAATGATGATATGGGGAAGTGGAAACTTATTACCAGTGCTCCCCTTAGACCCAGGCTCATTCATAGGCAGGTATTTCCCTGCTTAAGGTAAAAAAAAAAAAAATAGAAAAAGAAAATGTTCTTGTATGCAAGTCTTCAAGGTAAAAGTGCAGTACTTGAAATTCACTTAGATTCTGGATTTAACAAAGAACATGGTATTGTCAGGTAAGGAAGGAAAGCCAAGAATAACAGTCAGAAGATATAAACATCAGTAAGTTTTTGTTCAGAAACTGATATAGCATCAGAGTGAGACAGGAGAGCATTTGCTATAGAACACCCCATTGAACAACCCTCTCCTTCACTAATCCCCTTCTAGAGATGCACAACAAAAGCCGTATTTCCATGCTGAAACATGCATACAGTACCTCTTAATTCTCTAACATGCCCATCAGGAGCAAAGTGAAAAAAGGAAGACAAAGGAATAAAATTAGGATAAGCACAACATAGAGGACTCACATATTCAGTAAGACTCACTCATATTAATTAACATTTATTTTAAGAAAAACATTCAAGTATATTTAGCAAACATGGCATCTTTGTAAAAAAAAAGTAAACATTATAAAGGTAATTTTAATAGCAGAAGGGGAAGATGCCATGGTTATAGAGCAAATCTGACATCATAAATCATCATCAAAACACAGAGGAAGAATTGTTCACTGACAGTCAGCTCCTAGTCCCACAGATGTCAGTGACAGAAGCTGCTGACGTCAGAAGTGTAGGATTCAGATGTGTAAAATGAGAAAGGATGAAACAAAATTATTACAACTGAGATTAAAAATAACACCTTATCCTTCCTCCCATAGCAGAATTCATTTTCTAGTCTGTGTAAACAATTAACTCGTTGTCTACATGAGGAGATGGATGGAGCTAACTCTTCCAAGACTGCCTCGCGTGTCAGGTAAAGATCTGAACTGGATGTTCTGGCCTCAGGCTAGAACTCCATCCCAGAATCAGAGAAGACAGCCTTGTGTCCTAGTTTCTCAGCTTTGAAGCTCCTGAGACTGCCTTACAAGGCCTTGGTTCCCCATCACCACCAGCTTCACTGGAAAAATCTTCTTTGGCAATATACGACCTCCATCTGCCAGATCAGTGGGACAGAGGGAAGGGAAAGAAGACGATTTGATACTGACCTCCACAATGAGCTGAGTTCCCCCTCAAACACACCACCACTGTTCGTAGCTTTAAAACAAAGCCAGCATTTCCCTACACGCCCTGCAAAGCGCTCGGACCAGGCCCGGGGGTAGCTGAAGGCTTTGGTATACCCCTCTTTCTCTTTTTATCAGCTAGAAAGGTGAATCACTGCATGGAGGCTGATCAGAATATGATGTCTGAGAAAAACTGTGATCAGAAGTATCTGCTTCCCTGTTTTCTACAGAACACTGAAATGTCTTGAAGCTCTGTTTCCCCCTTCTTTATTCTCCCCCTTTCTAGGTCCCTTTGCATGGTATCTTTTCTGGTGCTGCCTTAGACATTTCTCTCTTCTGACCACCACCCTGCAAACTGAACTGGCCAGCAAGTAAGCACAAAGCAGGGCTGATCCCTGCAAGGCTGGGTGCTAACTGTGAAAAACAAATTTCTTGGATGACCTTAGATGAGTTTCAGTGAGCTCTTAGTATCAGCTTGGGTGTGATTTTCAACAGGTCTATTTTCTGGACAAGCCTCCGTGACTTATGTCATTTCCAGTGAGAAACAAATTATGGGCTTTCACACCAAGGCAGTTACTTCCTCTGAAGCACCTTTGTGTTCTCCCATGCCTTCAGAATAAATCACTGAACAGGAGGAGTTCTCTAAGCTTGGAAAATGACTATTCAGTCGTTACAATGCATCTATGAGGAAAAAAACCCTTCCCTGTTGTTAAGCCTTTTTTTCCATCCGAAGTATTTTTAGCATATCCACTTCCTACATATTTAGGCAATAAATCCAGTTTCCTTCTTATTTCTAGAAGTGCCAATCAGAAGTTTTAAGCACCCCTT
Organism: Chlamydotis macqueenii; assembly: GCF_036417535.1. Classification (NCBI taxonomy): domain Eukaryota; kingdom Metazoa; phylum Chordata; class Aves; order Otidiformes; family Otididae; genus Chlamydotis; species Chlamydotis macqueenii. The sequence goes on from NC_141566.1 coordinate 7,016,378, forward strand.
TGGTGAAAGAGTACAGCCTAGTGGCAGGAAAATGAAAGATGGGCCTGTTACGCTTCTCTACTTGCCTGTCAAGACAAAGCTGGGCACAGAACTTAACATCTCATCAGTTACAACTGAAGGTTACTTTTGAACTGGTTATGAAAACTGAACGTTCAAGTAAGTGATGTATCAACAGAAAATATTAAAAGGGAAACAGCACAGTAAATGCCTTTCTTTTATTTATTATTTAGGGCAACAGTATTGCTGTGAGCCTAAGGATCTAAAGAAAAAGAGGATCTAAAGAAAAAGAGTAACTGCTTTTCTTAGGCCCACTGATACAGTTGGAAAAAATGATCAAGTTTTCATGCTCAGAATCTCTTTCTCACCTGGGACATATTATGATGAAAGGCCTCAGCTTAAAGGTTGACTTCTGGACACATCAGCTACATGAGCTGGTCTAATGAAAGACATTACTTCTCCCACTGAGGTCCTCTGTTATGAGGTGGAGAGAGGGCAATGAAGGTTTCTGTGCCACTGGATCTGAGCCCTGTCTGAAAAAGGGAACTTGGGGAGGAAGAGAGGGGAACTTGCAGTTTCAATGACCTTTTGCTAGTTTGTGACTTACCAACCAGGCTGCCTCTTGAGGAGGGGGACCTACATAATGCTGCTACACCAAATGACTGGTTTTTTTTGTAAGACCACAAAAGTTTTCCATAAATCTGCAGTCACAAGAACTAGGCTGAAAGAACAAACTCATATGCCACAGCCAGAGATCTGCCAGATGATGACAACTACTCCCTGTCACTCTACTGATGAAATTCTAAAGAAAAGTCAACGTAATCAAATGAATTATGTCAGTGAGAGGAAAGCTGTAGGGTAGTTATTGTTTTGTGTTTTGGTTTTTTTGTTTGTTTTTTTTAGATCATTATTACTACACTTTCAGGGGAAAGGATCAGGATGATAACATAAAATTATACAGTAAGTTGATAGAGTAACTCTTGTGTTGCTGATGCTCCAGGAAAGCAGCAGCACCAGCAGCTAGGAAGTCACTTGTTAACCAGAGGAGTCAGAAATAAGAACGAGGATTGTTCTGACCCTTCAGACTTAATGCCTGCTGTGCAAGTTTCTTCTGGTTGCCAGTAAGCAGGTCAGGCAAAAATGGCAAACACAGAGGCTGTGAAAATGACATGGATCTCATTCATCCTGCCTGCCACCAAGGGGACTGAATGCCTGTATTTGCCTGAAGGTTTGCCAATTCTGAACTGTGAGAATTTGATGGAATTGCTATGAAAAAGAAAGGAAATAAAGCTAAAGACACAGAATCTGAGAGTATACATATATCCCGTGACAGCACTTGAACTCACCTTAAAAGTATAACAACACACTTTTAACAAGAATTTTCAGACTTCAAGAGAAAAAAAAAAACAAACCAAAAAAAAACCCCCCAAAACCTCAAACCAAAATCCAACCAACCTAAAACAGTCTCTGTAGCCTCCTGGTAAGAGAAACACAGTGGCACTCATGATCATCTGGCTAGTCTTGTCCCAAGCTCCCGCAACAAGCACCTATAACAAAGTACGAGTAACAAAAACGCTCTGTACCTGCATCTTCCTCTTGACAGTCTCAAAGGGGAAGGAAAGTGTCTGCGCCACACCAGCTGCGACACAGCCATTTATGAAGTTCTGAAGAGGAGTGAAATGAACTATGGGTTCTCGCCAGATTTTGTCCAGATTGATGTAAACAAAGAATGAGCCCGCAGAAAATGGGACAGCACCTAGAAAGCAAACCAGGCAGGTTTATATCAGCACACTGTACACTAAGAAAACAAAGCTGCTCATCACATAACCTAGAAAGATGGAATGAGCCACTGGCAGTTTACACCTCACATTGCTCAAACTTGATAAATATTTTGAAGAACTTTATGTTTTTCTCACTGGTTTACCACCAAACACCCATATTGTAGCATCTAGATGTGCTGATAGGGGCATATATTTACATATTAAAAGGTGCATGTTGTCAGAACTACTAACTGCTTCAGTCTCATGACAGATCAGCTCTCTCTCCAGGTTCTGTTTTTTGTGACGAGCATTTTCTCCAGTCCCATCCAACCCTAGCAGTTGTACAGAGTCACCTCTTCAGTCAAGCTGATGAGGGATACTTCTGTCCTCTTCAGCTTGTTTCATGCTCTCATCAAGTTTGTAGTGGGATTATACGCTGTTGTTATTATTATGCATTTTTTATAATGTTGTACTGTGAAAAAGTGGACTCAAAGTTAAATGGCATTGTTAAAAGCTGTGGAGAGTAAATAAATAATTAAAAAGTAATTTAATCTAAAGAAAGAACACCACTCACCTCCACTTTTCACATCAGTTATACATTATTGCTCATACTAGTTTCACTGAACAGCTAAGGAGACACTCTCACACCTAGAAAGGAATTAGGAACACTAGGGGTGTGGGTGTGTATGTGTATACATATATATATATGGGGTTTTTTTCAAGAGTTAAATAAGGGAAATCTTGCATCCGAGCCCAACTAGATCATCTACAAAGGAAGGAAAAGAGTATTTTGTTGAACACTTAACCATACCTAAAATGCTACGCACTTGGTCACAATTTGAAGCAATAAAGCTGCAGCAGAGGTTATCGGTGTTGTCATGCCTTGTAAATCTACATATCTTCTACAGAACAACATTACTATTTGCTTTTGAAATCACGTGAGCAAATGAACACACTATATAGCTGCAATAAACAATGTGCAATGAGGTGTTTTTTCCCCATTATTATTTTACCTAATATAGCTGGTGAAATGCCACGGTAGAGTGCAAGGAGTCCTTCTTGATGATAAATTTTGTAAAAAGCATGAAGAATTCCCTGGTAAGATGGTTCCAGTCGGTTCTGCACAATAAGCCGGGTTTTAATTACGTCAGTGGGGTAAGTCACGGTGGTTGCAACCATGCCAGCCAGACTTCCTGCCATGATGGCTCTCCAGTGGGAAATATGACCCAGCTCATCCGTGAAAAGTATAACAAGTCTACAGTAAACATATAAAAGAGGTACTATTAATGACAGTATGAACAAAACACATGAAAAATTAAGGCAGATTATTCTTGATGTAATTGTTCTTCTGCCCACAAGCTCCTTCAGCAGCAGGAGCTGAAACTTTAAATCTAGAATTATTAAGGTTGGAAAAGACCTTTAAGATCATCAAGTCCAACCATCAACCCAACACCACCATGCCTACTAAACCATGTTCCGAAGTGCCATATCTCCGCGTTTTCTGAATGCCTCCAGGGATGGTGACTCCACTACTTCCCTGGGCAGCCTGTTCCAATTCTTGACCACTCTTTCAGGAAAGAAATTTTTCCTAATATCCAGTTTAAACCTCCCCTGATGCAACTTGAGGTAATTTCCTCTCATCCTATCACTAGGTACTTGGGAGAAGAGACGAACACCCACCTCACTACAACCTCCATGCAGGTAGTTGTAGAGAGCAATGAGGTCCCTCAGCTTCCTCTTCTCCAGACTACACAACCTCAGTTCCCTCAGCCACTCCTCAAAAGGCTTGTGCTCCAGACCCTTCACCAATTTCTCTAGACACGCTCCAGCAATTCAACGTCCTTCTTGTACTGAGGGGCCCAAAACTGAACACAGTATTCACATAGCTTGAGTTGTGGTACTGTGCTGGAGGTTCAGAGCACCAATTCAACAGTGAAAAAATCTTCCAAGATATGGAGACTAATTTTTCAAAGAATTTACTTTGCAAGAGAATTTAAAAGTAATTTTTGACCACCAAATACTCATTTATATTTCTACCTACAGGATGAAAATTACATATTTGCTAGAAGATATCAGATCAGCAGTCATGAGTCAGAGCTATTGGTCCAGCCTTGCCAGCCAAAGTTATTGTGTAAGAAGAAATATGTAGATAATGTTACCACAGGCCTTCTGAGAACAACTGAACCTTCCTCTTTTGCTCATGTTGGGGCAGAAAGGTGCACAGGGATATTTCACTAGAGAAGACCCATGTACAGGCACTATTACGCTCAGGAAGTTAATTCTAAATTTGAAATTTTTAAACTGAAGCACAGAGTTTTAAAGGCATTTGTGATGTGCAGGACTTTTTCTATGTATGCACAGCACTCCTACAGCAGAGAGAAGTGTCACGGAAGCAGCAAGAAACAAGTAAAAAGACTTGAGAGGAGAATCTTAGCTGGAGGTAAACAAACTTATTATTCTATTTTGGAAGCATTAACTAAACTGCCTGAACAGCAGATTTACACTACACAGTGTTATCATGTCCAGAACAAAATATTTTTCAAAGATTTACAAGTCCCTGCTTGCTCCGTTGATGTTTTTTCACATAAGCGTGCATTTTGTACTGCATGACAGATCCCTGCATCTACTTGTCTCGTGCCCTGGAGAGAGCCCAGAGCAGAAGGACTAGCCAAGCAGAAGCGAGAGGGCGTAAACTTTTACGTGTCTTGTACAGTCCCTAAAGCAACACAGCCTGATTTTCCTGTGCGTGTACAAATGCATGGGGAGGGTGGTGGTGGAGTGTCTCTAGACACTGCCCAGATAACATTTAAAATTGCCACAGAAAGACAGCGTCTGTACACAGGAACCACAGAGGCAGTGCAGATTCAGCTAAATCCCCCCCCTTCTCCAGCCAGCTCCCCACCAGCGCAGTCCTGGGGCTGCTGGCTGTGCTCAGCCCCAGTCCTTCTGCAATGGCATTACTATTTACTTAAGTTACTGTGTAACATTTCTCTCTTTTTGTGTTTCTTGCCCATTCTCCCACCAGAAAATAAATTTTAAAAGTCCTCAAATAATGTATCAAGAAATATGTGTAGGCAGTTTTTATTTAACTTCCTGGTAGCCTTCTTCCACTTGTAATTCAAAAGAACAGCCTGCACAAAATAGAGACAAACCACAGCCTTGCAAAGACAATACACTGTTTCAAGCTGAACAAACAATGCAGTTATTTTGCTCAAAATCAACTGGTTTATACCGGTGCAACACACTGACTTCCCTGGGATCTTTAAATTATATTTAAATCACCATTTCTGCCTTCCTACTGCCAGTATCCCCTGCCTTGTTTGACCACAGTGTGCATTACACGCAGAAGGACATGACAAAGCTGCCCGGCTCCAGGGTCACTCCATCTATTCTGTCCCGGGAGGCGCAGGCAGAGCTGGGGGGATGACTCTTGCTCAGCAGATGACTGATGAATATTGGCACATTGCGCAGCGCTGGCCCAGGGGAAAGCCACAGCCAGGCAGCACCGACCGGGCTCAGGCTTCTCCCCACCCAGCACAGCGCACAGATTGGAATAACCCATTGCCCAGCTGGCTGGAAAGGTCAAGTGCATACCACACAGACAGCTGACCTTGATTAAAAAAAAAAAAGTGAGAAACCCAACCCTGGAAGCAGCAAAACACGCTGGTGTGTGTGAACAGTCAGACACTCCTTTAAAAGGCTGAAAGATCCTGGTGGCCAAAGGGAATGCTAGGAAAGGGCGCGGGTCGGCAGAGCTTGGTCAGCACTGCTGTGTCTTGATCCTGCTGCAGCCCTTCCGTGTATGCATCAACTTAATATCTGTGAGTATCGAAAACAAGATCTTAAACCAAATAATGTCACACATCGACTTCAAAACTGATCAAACTTGCGTAACAACTGCTGCATAATAGGGTAAAAGATCTGAAACATAATTTTGTTGTTATTTTCATTGATACAGACAATATAAATACTTGAGAGTGTAAATGAATAAAATAAATTGGTTGCAAAGAGCGGATGTTGCAGTCACATTTGTAGGTAACACTGTAACTTGGTTTCTAAAGGAACCTGGCTGAGCAGAAGAGATTTAACAGGTACGGACCCTTTGCCATCTGAAGAACCCCTGTGGCTTTCTAGGCAGCTGCTGCCACATCACCGGACCCCCAGAGCTGCTACCCGCTGCGTGAACGAAATAAACGCGGGTGTTAGGAGGGGACACACCACCAGCGAACCGGGACAGGGACACAGCAGGGCCCCGACGGCCCCAGCTCTCCCCGCCCCATCCCCGACTCTTCTCTACCGGAGCCGCCCTCGCTTACCGGCGGGCGGCGGCGAGCTGCAGGGCGCTGTAGGGCCAGAGGCGCAGGCAGGCGGTGAGGTTCCCCTTCCAGAGGGCCCGCAGGCCCTCGGCCCGGCACAGCCGCTGCCCGGCACCGCGCAGCCCCTCCCGGCAGTGCCCGCCGCCCACCTGCGCCAGCACCGTCAGCAGCTCCAGCGGCGCCGTCAGGCTCAGGCTCAGCGCACCGGCCAGCCCCGCGCAGCCCAGCCGCTGCAGGGCCGTCAGTCGCCCGTCCCGCCGCCAACTCGCCATGTTCTGGTCTGGCCCGGCGCGGCGCGCCCCGGCCCGGCCGGCTCGGCTCGGCCTGGCCCGGCGGGGCGGGGCCAGCGCGGGGAGGCGCAGCGCCGCCAGCCTCGGCCGCCGGAGGGCGCTGTGAGGCGGGGCTCCGCCCACACGGCGGGTACTGGTGTGTACTGGGGGGGCACTGGGGCGGCGCGGGCGCCCTGCGGGAGCTTCAGGGGGTTCATGGCGGGGTATGTGGTGCTGGGGGGCTACTTGGGGGTCCCTGGGAGTGGGATGTGGGTCTAGGAGGTACTTGGGGGGTATGTTGGGGGGGTGGGGGATATGTGGAGCAGGGGGAACACTTGAGGGTCAAATGTGGGGCTGGGGGGGTTAATTGGGGGTCCTAGGGGTTATCTAGAGCTCTCTAGGGGTGGGATGTGGGGCTGGGAGGGTACTTGAGGTCGCTGTGGGGCAGACGAGGGGGTCCCAGACGCCCGTCTGCCCCCCCCCCCCAGAGCTGGAGGTGGGGTGGTGGGGCAGCGGCCCCATTTTAGTAAGTTCAAAAAGAGACACAGCAGCATTCAACAGTCACTGAAAAAAGAACAAGATACTTAAAACTCGTTATGCTTTTTCCTACCTCGAACGTGAGCAGCAGAACTACAACTGCCATCCAGCTGACAGCCGTTGTTATGTGTGTCCTCCTTTGCTCAGCAATCACATCCACAGAGCGCAAGAACAGAACAGACCATACAATGTAATAGAGCACAACGAGACACAGAAAGGACATCAAGATCCACAACGGGACACAACCAACCTGAAAGAGAAAGACATTATCTGCTTTTCCCACCCCCTACAGTGATATATTTTCATCAGTTTGATTTATTTTAGGTGTGAGTTTTTTTAAATAAAGCAAGTCTACATATTAAGCCTAAACAAGAAAAAAAATAAAGTCTAATGCTCTTTAACTAATAAAATCTCTAACAGAAAAACTTCACAAATCACAAGCATTGTTACAAGCCGTATCGGCTCTTTGATGTTCCTCTCTTATCTCTGTAAGCCCCATCAAGCTGAAAAAAATTAAAATTAAGTCAATGTAGTTCAACTTTAATACAACTTCTGTGATTTTATGTGGGCTCAAACAGTACTTGCAACTGATTTCAGCTAGTATTTTCTACATTGGACACCTTACTTGGAACAGTTTCTAAATTAGATCCTTTTCCTAGTGTTTTGGAAAATAGAAAGGATTATCAGTTTTATGGTAGTTTACAAAAACCTAGACACAGAAATAGCACTTCTCTATTCTAAAGGCTCTTGGGACAGGAGATCTCAGCAGCTTTGACAGTGACCACTCGCATAATAAGTGGCTTTACATGCATGGTGACAGCAAATAAAACTAATTCTTTACCACACCATGTTTACCAACACGTTCCCTAACTCACCGATCATTTTCATGGCTTGTTTAGTGTTCTCACTGGAAAATCTTGGTTAGAATTTATCTTCCAACAACTGATCAGAGATTAATTGCAGCTGATGGTACATCCCTCTCCCCCGAAGGCCCAAAGAACAGCTTCTGTTTCCCATGACCAGTGAACGAAATGCCAGACCTTCAGTGAGCAAAAATGTGATCATGGACTCTGATCATACATGAACTGTCCCCTAAAGTAAATATCCTCATGAAAGTCAGCAGTTAAACAAGGATAAGAAGGAAACACTTGTTACATACAAGCCACGGCCATCTGATGATCTCATCTAGTCTGAGTGCAATAAATATGAACTGTACAATATTGACTGAACACAAGATTTCCAGCTAGAAAAATACATTAGTTAACTCTTAGTGTGATAAAGCCCTTTCTAAAATAACCAAATAATCAATTTAAAATTAGCAAAATTTATCTTTAAAGATAGCGTTCAATAGTTGCAGTAATGTAAAGATGAAAGTTACATGGGTTTAACTATCAACAGTCCAGTTTAAAAGTCCCAGCTCTATCTGGGGGGAAAAAGAATACATACAATAGTGGAAGATGACATCCAAAATCTATAATTTACTGTATCATTGAGAGATATTTTAAATAACACTGAAGACACTTGGGTTTTGAGACAATACTTCTCATCAAAAATTTTAATGAAAGCTTTTCAACTAACCCTAAATTATACTTTAAAAAAAATAAAGCCAAATTTTTGTCTAGCTCAAACAAAGTGAAACAATGAAACACCATCAGACTGGGCAAGATTCTGTCTGCAAAATTTATGGGCAACCCTACATGGGCAGGAATTTCAAAGAACAAACAGAGAATTATTATCTGAAAAGACTACCTGAAGCTCTCGAATGAAAGTTAGAAACATTTTCCATTTTAGAAAATCTTGTAGGGATGTAAGACACCTTTAAAATATACTGTTTCTCAGAAGGTAGATACTACATGCTACTTCTCACTAACACGTATGATTGCATACTATGATCTCTCGGACAAATGCCTTTGAAAATCCAACAGGCAGCAGGCACTTGCCTACTTCAGAGACTGCACTGAAGTCTTCACTCTTGAAGTTCACGTTACTTTAAAAAGACTGACAGGCTGAGAGAGTTGGGGCTGTTCAGTCTGGAGAAGAGAAGGCTCCAGGGAGGCCTTATAGCGGCCTTCCAGTACATCAAGGGGGCTACAGGAAAGATGGGGAGAAACTCTTAAGCAGGGCCTGTTGGGACAGGACTAGAGGTAATGGTTTTAAAATAGAGGGAGGTAGATTTAGACTAGATCTAAGGAAGAAATTGTTTACACTGAGGGTGGTAGAACACTGGCACAGGTTGCCCAGAGAGGTGGTGGATGCCCCATCCCTGGAAACGTTCAAGGCCAGGTTGGCCGGGGCTCTGAGCAACCTGATCTGGTTGGAGATGTCCCTGCTCCTTGCAGGGGGGTTGGACTGGATGGCCTTTAAAGGTCCCTTCCAACCCAAACCATTCTGGGATTCTATGATTCTATGACTGGAAAACTAGATTTAAAATAATTTTGCACCCCTGGCTTTCTCAAAAGAATAAACCATCAAAAACCCGACACTCAAGCATAAGACAAAGCAACCTAAAACTGCAAGAGCAAATAAAGAGAAAAAAAAATCACAGGATCAATTGCTAGAAATATTTTTTTAGAATCAAGTTAACATTTGAGCTACACATGGCACATGCATTTATACTTGGAGTGGCTAGGCTCACAATTCAATGATTTCAATATGCCTTAAATAAATGGTGCTTTATTGACTGTGAAAATAGTGTAACACATAAAAAGCTTGTTCTGAGCTAACCATGATACACAGAGAAAACCTCACAATGTACTTAGTGATCACCTAATCAGTTTCAGAATAGGAACAAGCAGACAATATATTTCAGATTAAATAATGATGAAAATAATAATAGATTAACAACTACTTTGATTACTCACGCCAAAAATTAATATCCAGATTAAAGACAGGCCCCTCTTATGTTCCTAGCAACTGAAAGGGAAATAATGAAATCTTCCCTGAGTAAAAAGAAAAGTTAGTAGGATAGCATGAAATGAAGATAATAAAATAGTAAAAAAATAAGTTGACAGTTCAACTGCATGACTTACTTTCTTGGAGACAGCTGTTGCCTTTTAGGGGTGAGTGGATTCGATTTTCCTCTGCCAGTACTTAGCAGCTGTGCAGTCATCTGGAAATCAACGGGTAATCAAGCATCTTCCAGTAGAAGGCAAGTACTTCTACACAGATTTTTACTTTTAGGAATGGTTAACTGTGAACAGAACTCTGCAAAATGAAATTCTATTTGCCATATTTTTAAATCAACAAGTTATCAGTTTACCAGCCATCCTAATAATCACTTACCAAAAATGCTTCTCTCTCTAGAGAGAAACTCAGCTTATGCTAATGTTAGAGAAATATTCCCTTGAAATTAAAAAACCTGAAAAAGCTGCACTTCATCTAAAAATCAGATTTTTAATTGTCACAGGGTAGTTTGAGGACATAGCAAAAAAACCACCATCCTTAAGAAAATAGCAATTCGATAAGAATTCTAAATTAATTGCAAAATGCCATAACCATGGGAAGATCTTGAGAATCCTTATGAAGTTCTTCCAAAACCAAAAGGAGTTAGTTAGAGAGGAAAGAAGACAGAGGCAGTTTGGTTCCTGCACCAACTTCCACTGAATCAACATTTTTCCCCAGAATGTCTTTATTCACCAAAATGAGAATATTGCAACAATCTATTACTAAAAAGTAAAAGGTCAGCAAAATAACAGGACACACAGAGAAACCACACATTTTCCTGCAGAAGTAGAACCATTGCTAGAAGGGGCGAACAAGAACTGAATCACCCAATATAGTGGATCAGAAGGAGACCTGTGCACAAGATTTTTCATTTACTATTCACCATAGATAGAAATTTATTGTAGATACATTGAATTTATTGCACTTCATTTCAGGTAGTTTTTCTTTTCCCCTAGTGTGTTCAAATTCACATCCTACTCAGATTACAAAAAAAAAGTAAAACACTGATGTATTTAAAGGTCTTAAAGTTATTTTACCCTAGACTGATAATGACAAAACTGAAATGGAATTTACAGAGTTTGTTCCCACAAACATCTTACTTTGCAAATGTTACACATTTGCCTATATTAATGTATCAAACTACTCAAATATTTCTTATAAAACTGCAACTAAAGTCTGAAAAAATATCTCTATGTTGACTGCATATTCAAGAGTCGCTCAATATTCATCCATATGTTCACTGAGGTTATATGCACACCAAGGAGAAAAAAAAAATAAAAATCAACATTCTTCAGGCTGATCTGTACATTTCAGGAAACTTATTTAGAAAATAATCCAATCAAATATGCTGTATTCCTAGCACATATGAAGATACATATTTCTATAGGGCTTATACTAAAGCAAAGAATTCCCAACGTTCTAACAGAAAAGCGCAAAAAGTCACTCCATGAGAGGTTTTAGCTTCACAAAGGCAATGTTGTTGAAGCCTGTGATAAACTGTTGCAACTAGGATTAAGACATCCATAGCTGCACAAAGCTGTCTGCATACGCTATAGGTTATGGTCCTTATTTTAATGATGTTGAAAACAAACCTTCTGGATGCTATAGCTTATGTTGTTAAAAAAACCTATTTATAAATTTGACTCAGTACAGAAAACACATTGTGTTCCCTCTGTTTTATAAAATAAATATCTTCAACTTACCGATACTGTGGGTTTCAGGCCCACACTCCTGTTCCCCCTGGGCACCAACAGTCACCATTAACTTCCACAGCCATACTGGAGCAAACACTGCTCAGTAACTCCATTGTGAGAGCAACACAGAAAAAAAAGCAGCAGGCAGGCATAAATAAGAAATTTACTATTAAACAAAGAGAACAGAGCCAGAAATTAAGGCAGGCAACTTAACGTGAACTTTGTAGAGAATAAGAAAATCAGTCATAGCTGAAATCTAACCAGAATACTTCCTAATAGAAAAAGTGTGTCAAACTCCTTTGCAAAGAATCAAATCAGTTCTGACGAGTCAAATATTTTATCATAAATATACCATATGTCATCTCCTTCACTTTTAAAACCATTGCTTCAAGGGAACACATCAAAAGCATTCTTGCATGACAAAATGAATGGACATCTATAAATAGTTCCCTCCCACAAGGATCCAGTGAGAAGCTGTATTATTAAATACAGAAAAAGACGAGTTGTACATATTTTTAGAAAATGTGTTCTTTCATACAAATTAAATTAGATAGATAAAATTACATAAATTATGTAATTTTGAACATAAAAACCTAAACATTAAAAGCTATAACATATTGTAATAAGGCAGAATCCAAAGATAATGTATTTATTTTCATATTCAGTTAAAAAAAACATTACAGAAAAAAAACAGATTAAACATTCAACAAAGTTACTGATCATAGGGTGAAGTTTCTAACTAGAATACTGAGGATGGTGCTTACAAGTTTAAAATAGTTATGTTGACACAGCAATTGCTTGTATCACCAAAAATCAGACAAAATAATGACATAGTACATTATTTCCTTACACTATAGAAAGGGAAAAAGTCACCCATCCATTCACCAGAAGACGACCGACTGCTTTACAAAACACGTAATTAGGCTTCAGTGTCACTTAGATGAAGTAAATATATGCATTTTAAAACATGGATAACCTAAGAAAGAGTAAATACTTGCTACAGAGTAAAGCAGCAGCAGGCAGGAATACACCCTTACTCCAACAGCACAACTCAAGCTATGGACTTTGACTCTCATCAAATAATAAAACAAATGTTCACACTCTAACTTATGCTTTCATGTTGGGTATTTAAAAAAAAAAAGAAAACAGTGCATATGTTCTTATATAAGATCTGTCATATACACACAATCTGCTACGAACTGAAATGTGCGTAAGAGAAAATTTAGCATGCATGCATGTATGCATGTATTTTGTTCTTGAATAGCACTTTGAAATACAGCTGCATTTTTACCACCAAGCTATCCCCACTGAGAAACCTCATTAAAATATTTCTCAGACACAGGAAAACGCTGCTATAAGTAACCAGCAAACTGTGACTACTGATTCTTTATAATGCCAAAACTTTTGACAAGGATAGTAATGTCAGTTTTACCAATAAATACCTGTTATTCACAAAGTTGTAAACTTCAACAAAAAAAAAAAGTCTCTTTAAGCTTACCTCTTGCTGTATGAAGTTCCTCAGCCTTTTTTAAGTAAAGGAACAGCCGATCTCTCAGTGGAATTTTGGCACATCACTTTTCTCTTTCCATCTCTGAGCTCCTGCAAGAAGTAAAAGTAATTCTGAGATTTCTCATGCTTTAAAAAATGTCCTTCAATAGAGCATGGGAGAAATACTAAGTCACTGAAACCAGTATTCAAAATCAGGATTTGATGCTGGTGATTGTTCTCTTTTCCCTTTGTAAACACTACTGTTTTTTCTTTTCCACCTCTCCCAGTTTTCCTCCTTTGTTCTCTCACCTTACTCTTCCTCCTTACTTCTACTGCAAACTCATTCCTTTCTGTGAATGTACTCTCCTCCTTTCTCTCCTCCCTGCTTGCTTTCTCTACAGTGCTGCAGGCATGGAAAAACTCCCCAAATACTTCCCCTATTTATAACCCTCAACTGACAGATGTGGCACTACAGGAATGTTGACTCTCCTCTGACTTCTGTTCAGATACAGATGCATCTGCATTTTTAATCTTCTATGCCTGCAGAAATTCAGGCAGGATCTCAACTGTTCGACTTGCTGCATCAGTAGCAGCCTCTCGCTATTCAGCATTAGGGCCTGCCTTAATAACATCACTTTATTTGTCTGTGTTGGAAATGAACTCTGTTAAAGCACATGTTCACTGACATAAAATACATATTGGTTATCCCATTAAAACTGAACAAATACGCTAGGACCATACATCTATTTTAACCTTCTTCTTTTCCAAATTATCCTTTACTGTGAGGTCTCAGATTTTTATTGTGTTCACTAAGCCTCCACATATTGCTCCCTGTTGCCAGGGATGGCTGACCAGGGATCACGACGAGACCAGCACAGATAAAGGCTCTGTTGTCAAACAGTAACTGCATTGTTCAGAGCTGACTTTGAGCTTCATCAGGGCAGGAGAGATGATGCGGAGTTTGCTCAGTTGGTGAAATGGGACACTGCCTTCCTTGGGCATGTCACTACCTAACAAGAACACGTTTAAAGTCTCGCTGGAAACTTCTGAGATCAGGGAGGGAGAATAAATAAAGCTGTTAGCGCACTTTTCTGCCTGTGCCATCCCCACATATGAGTTAGAAAAGCTCTAGATTTAGCACTGCTCTGACGTGTTCAGCTGCCACGGCTTTCCAGGACATTTGCTAGAGACTCCTAGAGCACAACATGCTCTCAGTCCGTTCCTTCCTTGGAAGGAGAAGCCACTCCAGCAAGCATTTGCATTGTCTGTATGACTGATTGATAGTGAAAATTAGCAGATTTGCCTATGATAACCCAGGATGTCTGTGACTGAGCCAGAAATGGAAATGCCCGCTCCCACTCCTGTGACTTAATCACGAGCCTGCCTTTCCGTACTCAGAGCGATTCATTGTGCCAGCTGGCTTTGTTGGTTGTAAAGAAGACTTTAAAAAAATAAAGCAACCAAGAAACTTCTTCAATCTCTGTGCCAGTAACAAAAAGCTCGTGCTAGAATTAATGCCATTGATATGCATTCTAAGTATAGCTCAGAAATGTTATAAAACAGAATTATATTAAGAAGGATTGTGTATTCTGGACTTTGTGTATAAATTATTATATTTCCTCTGGCTGGACAGCTTATGTTCTGGAAAATTAATTCTCCTTACAGTCAAAACTCATCTGTTGGATTAAGAACTTTATTTATATATTTATTTATTTTAATTGCCACCTACATACAAAATATTTCTGAGGTAACCTTGCTGTAGATTAAACCCATCATCATACAGTCTGATTAGAAAGTCCTGACAGGGAAGTTAAACATGTTAAAAAAAAACTAAACAAAACACCACCAGATACTTTTTAATGTTACCTTAGAGAAATTCAAGTTGATTAAGTTTTCTTTGCAGCCAGCCAGTGGATGGCGGTATTCAACCCGTCATTCGGTTCTTCCTGGCTAGAAAGTGGTTGCGTAGGTGAGCTGCTTCTCACTCGGTAACCGATCACATCAGCATCTAGGGAAAGAATATTTCAGCAGGCCACAAATTAGTTTCATGAGTCAAACCTGCAATGACAGCCATCTGCAATAAGCAAGGCTGTGTCACTGTTATTTATGAAACAAAACTATGCAAGTTTCCTACTGTCCCTTGGAACAGGTCTTGGTGTTCTATTTCAAAATTAAAAACAAGGTGGATGTTTGATTCTTTCTATAGACCATACAACCTCAAGGTAGGGAGATATATAGTCTCAATATGTAAAGTTATCTTAGCTTTTAAATGACGTGAGCAGTATGTAACTTCCAGACATATTTCCTGGAATGATGTTACCAAGCCACAAGCAAAACCACAGCCAAGATTCTTACTTGCACGTATTTAAACACGCTTCCTGCCCAAAGCTTCTTCCAACCATCTTCCTCCCCAGCCTATTCCTGAAGCTCCCAGAGAAAGCTTGTCTACGTGCACTGGTTGCCAGGCTTTAAACCAAACCCATTCGAAATGCAGCAGGTTACGATGTTGCAATCTCTGTGTCAACACTTCTGTGCATTAAAGTTTATTTACTCCAAATTCACTTCAGCTAAATAAGAATAAACCCAGAATAAACAAACAAAAAAAGCTGGCTGTACACAGGCCTTTGAACCAGATTTGTCTAAACTGATTTTCAGAGACATCACATGACTTGTGCAGGCAGGGTTTCACCTTTCGTGCCATCCAGTTTTAAGAAGTTTTTGTAAGAGCAGAGCAGATCCAGGGTCTGCACAATCTAGCTAGGTAACAGATGGGATAAAGCCTAGAAAATGCAGGTTGCAGAGAAAAGTGCAACTGTTCTGGAAGAGGGAGATGTGGGATAATTATGCCACTCAAGATCTCTTTCTAATGTGTCAGACATTACATCTTTTGGATAAAATGAGATAGCTAATACTGGCTCAAAGTTGTATCTGCAAAACAACTCTATTTTCTTGTTGCCTCTATAAACATCAAAGCCACTTCAGAAGCAAGGTGCTCAGTTCCCCATATTTTTTGTATCAATTATTTCCATTGTTTTATTATTCACTGTGTAAAAGTGAATCATCCTTTGATCAGTTTTGGATGTGGCAGTTCAGTAAAATACAACATGTCACTACTTCTCCGCATGAGAATGTTGCCAGAGTGATTTCCCTAACATGGGTTCTCCCCGTCTCCTTTGCCAGAGGAAACACAACGTACTGTCCACTCCCTGTACTGCTCCAGCAACGTGCGCCATCCTAGTAGGCAGGATATTCCGCAACTGCTAAAGGCCACGGTTTCCCATAGTTTGCTCCCTGAAATACAGAATATAAAATAGATTGTATTTACATATATTTTGATTAATTACAGGTAAGAAATTGCTTTTTTTTTCCTGCAACCAGGAGGCATAGCACGAATTTTTTACTTATTTGTGTGAGTTAGTACCTCTGGCAGTAGAAGTGATGTGACAGTGTTGGGTTGTAAAGCATTGTGCTTAAAAAGGAGGTCAGCATTCTTATGCCAGTCACAAGCCTAAGAATATGAAACCAAAAGCCTGAAAAGCACAGCACTGGTGACAAGAAAATTGTAGATATTTGTGGCAGAGCTTAACAGAGCTCAATACAAAAGAAAATGTAAACTCTATTCATTGTTTGTCATTTCATTATTACAAAAGAATTGCCAATGAAATGAGAAATGGAAATGTACTTTTTGTATAATCCCTCTCATGATAGGAAAAAAAATATTAAAAGCATTGTCTCATAAATTAATAGGTGTATGTCTTCTTCTCTCTTATTTCTGTACCTCACTCTCAGATCTTGAAAGAAATTGCCTTGTATGGCTACATTAAACTTTTTATTTACGAGTTTAAACATTAAAGATCCTCAATTTATTGCATCTTTGGAAAAGCAGCAGGTATGGACTTGATGAATAGAATGACCCTGCAGCTGCAAACTGATATCAAATTCCAGTTTGCCTGTTTGGGTTTGGAAAAAATATATGTAGAAAGGAAAAAAATCACGTATCTTTGAAATGTAACCTTTTGTACCATCAAAGCACAATTTTATCTTCTGAGATAAAGAAAAATGCAAACAAATGTCAGCATATAACAGACTCCTAGAAAACCTTCCTAACTCAAGGAGAAACGACAACTGCGGAGAAGGCAACTAGACGCAAGAAATGTGAGTAGGTGAAGGTGGTATCTTTACCTTGTCAACTTGGACAGTGAGAAAAGGCAGACATGCTTTTTGGCACATAAAGTTGTAACAGAAATAGACTTCCACACTAAATATACCTGTAAGAGTTCTTCTCAGGTTGTAATTGCACATATAGCAATTACAGCATCTGAGAAGTGCCCTGTGCACACCTCTGCCTGCGTCCTACGTTCATCGACCGTTGCAGTTACAACCGTGCTGCCACACAGGAAGAAATAACCTGTCTTGTTTTTAAGAAGATGGAGAAAGGATGTAAAATGTACCCTTGTTTTACAGTCATGTTCAGAAGATCACAAAAGAAGAAACAAAACCCCACTGCAAACAGAGTATTTGAGTGAATGACTGTCCTAAAGCGAACTCCCTTGAGGACCTCAAAGGAAGAACAACCAAGTGCCAGACGCGTGGATGGTGCCTTCAACAGCGCGATGGTGAGGTGCTGACACCCCCGGGAGCTGCTCTGCTGCAGGGAGCCGGCTGCCACACAGCACTAGAGACACGGGCACCACATTTCCGTTGGTTCGACACGCACAAGCAGGTACTAAATCAGGGAAAAGCCGGTATTGATCCTCACACGCACATCGCCCAGATGAAGCAGTGATGGACGAGCTGCCTTTGCCACAGGACACAGAAAAACCTGGCACTGCGCCGCGCCCCTGTAACTCGGCCTTTGCACCACCTCAGCCAGGCAACTGCTGGGGACGTTACTCGTTCTTTTTGGGGCTCTTTTAAGCCAACGCACACAGGCGGTGACCGCAGGCCAAGGCCGGGCATGCGGGACGGCACAGGCCGCTGCCGTGGGGGCCCTCGGCGGCGAGGAGTGGGGCGGGAGGCTGCGGCCCGGACAGCCGCTGGCACCTTCTGAGGCTCGGCCCTGCCCCGCCTTGCGAATCGTTCCTCAAAAACACGCGTGGAATCCCCACACGCCACACAGCCACGCCGCCGCCAGCCACGCTTCCCCCCGGGTCCGCCCGCTACAAAACGGCCCCCGCGGGTGCAGCGCCCCCCCCAGCCCGGGGTCGGGGCAACCAGCCAGGCCCTGCCGCCGCCGCGGCGGGAGGAGCGGGCGGTGCCGGGCCGCGCCCCGGGGGCGGGTCCCCCCGCCGCTGCCCAGCCTGCGCCGCGCTCCGCCCGGGGGTGGCGGCGGGAAGAGCGGCCGGAGGTTGCGGCGGCGGGGGCCGGAGGGGTAAGGGGAGCTTCTGGGGCGGGGCTGGGCGGCTGGGCTCGGTGCCTCGCTCCTTCGGGGGAAGCAGGCGCGGCTGGCGGAGGGCGCGGCGGGTTCTGGTGCCCGGGAGCGGCAGCGGCGGGGCCCGTGTGGGAGAGGGGCCGCGGCCGAAGGGCCGCCGCTTCCCTCTGCGCCGGCCGGGCCTGGCTCACACCCGCCGGGACTCCGGGGCGTGGAGAGGTTCCCGGTAGCTCCGGCGGGCCCTGCCGCTGCTTCCGCCCCCCGTTCCCGCTGAAACCGGCTCCGGGGCGCTGGTCGGGGTGGGCTCTGGCCTGGTGGTGGCGAGGCCCGGGCCGCGGGCTCCTCTCGGCCGGCGGATCCCGCCGGAGCGCGGGCAGAGGGACCGCGGCCTTCAGCTGTTGGGTCCGTGGGGATGGGGCTGGCCTGCGGGTTCTGCATCCCCGCCTCGAAACGCGCAGCGAGCACTGGCGCTGGGAGCGTCGGCTTCAAGCCGCCCCTTTTATTGGCATACTTGTTTGAGCAGTGCTTCTCATCCTCTCTGCTCTTCGTTTTGCACAGAGCAAGCTGAACAAACTACTCCTGTGTGTTGAAAACCTGTTTAAACCTCTGGTTTAAAGCTCTGTTTTAAACTTCTCCAAGTGACTCTTTCCGGAAACGCTTTTCCCTGCGTGACAAACTCTTTTTGCAGCTATGGATCAACACGCCCTCGTGCCACGTTGCTGTTCGCTCGTAGGTGCTCCTGCGTACCTGTCTCTGCAGAATTAAGGTATTTCCTCTGCCTCGAGCTCTCCTCCAGCTCTGCTGCTCGGCCTGCTCAGGGCTGTGCTGTGCACGAGGGCAGGGAGACCAACTGTGTCTGAAAAGTAACCTGGCAAAATACGTTTTTGTATCTTTCTTTTTTTTTTTTTTTTTTTTCTCCAAGCTAGGTCTCTTTCCTGACCTGGTTGATGGTATGGTCTCAGAAACAGTTGTGGTGGCCCAGGGCCTGGCACAAGTGACCAACTGGGAAACTGGGGATGGTAAGAGCTGTTGGAGCTAGCGGTCCTGCAAGCAGATGTGAGGGAGCAGCTTTGGGTCAAATCACTGTCACTCCTTGTATTTTCCTTGTGTGGGCTATATGGGTGTTTCAGATTAGATATGACCAGGCTGTTAATGTTTCCCTAACGTCTAATTTTATTTTGAAATATGAACTTAGGTGATGCATTTTGGGGTATTCTAAGATAATTTAGTCAATGTAAAAGGGCGTATGCAGGTATTCAAAAAAATAGTTTCAGAGTTGCTGTTTTATTCTTGTGGTTTTCTGTAATGCTATGAAAGGGTTATTTCACTACATTGCTAACGTCTTGGTTTCCGTTGCAGTGCGGTGGGGAGTAGTTTAAGTGGTGAAAGGAAGTGGGATTAAAGGAGTCGGTTTGCTGTGTATGGTACTGACCAAACTAATACTACCTATGGGTTTGGGATTCATGTGTTTTACATTGGAGTTAGAATATTGCAACAAAAATTACTTGGGGGCTGGGGAAAGTGCCCCATAATGAGAGACTGTCAGAGAGCTCTCAAAGAGCTCAAGCTATGTATTTTATATGAGAAAGATGACTGAGAAGCACCTGGATTATAACATGTAAGAGGATAAAAAAAAAAACCTCACAAAACTACCTAGCTGCCAAAAGGATGCAAACCTAGTAGAGGAAGGCTTATTTAAAACTAGTATCTGAAAGTGGCTTCCATTTCAAATGGCAAATGAGTGAGGAATGGAACACACTGCCTGTGGGAAGTGGCAGATTTTCGTATCGTTGTGTTTTCAAACCAGAGCCAGGTGGCTTCCTGGAAGAGATGCTTCAGCCAAGTGTGGTTGGCGCAGGCCAGACTAAGTGATCTGATGGCCTGTGGTGGTCCTGATCAGCTTGAATCTGTTAAAAAATACTGTCTAGTAACTTTAGGCTCCTGAGCAGTAGGAAGTTACTGGGTTTCCCAGGAATTCCTCAGCAGAACGGGGAATTGATCACAGAAGAAAGGCATACAAGTAGCAAAGGATGGTTCAGCCTGCAGTGATTGTAGTAAACCCTAGTGCAAGGGCGAATGTGTTCCTGATGTTATAGCTGTAACAGAATGGCTAACAGGAAATAACAATTTGATAAGGGGATCAAATGTCATATTCCTTTTGATTTGTCAGTTGGAACAGTTAAAACCTAAGATAACAGCTTACTAATATTCAGGGTTGTTTCCAAAAGGCTGTGCTGCTGAGCAGCCAGTAAATAATTCTGTGCTTGGTACACCGTTACATGATGAGAAATACTTTTCTGATGCTTGAAGAGCTGCTGGCTGTGAAGAGGAGTGAGGAAGGGCAAGGGTAATGGTCTGCACTGGCAAATCGCTATAGCTTACTCAGCTCTATGTAGAGACTTCTGGGCTTACTTTTAGGTGATTTATTGCAGTAGTAGGAATATGGTTGCAGCCATGATGGTGTAAGGATATAAGTGAAGAAGAGTTTGCCAGGGCAGGATAATATCAGCTGGTTTAATAGAAGATGCACTTGCAAAATGGAACAAGCTTTTGGGTACACAAGCTCTTCTTCAGGTTTGACTTGTCTTCAAGTCAGTGATTCCTTCAGGCTTGAAATCATGTCTCTACAGATTTCAGCGGCAGTGTCCGGGATGTTTGAACTTACTGCACTGCAGATCTTAGTGTGATGGAAAGAGTGTAGTTGATACTAATGTTA
Organism: Chlamydotis macqueenii; assembly: GCF_036417535.1. Lineage (NCBI taxonomy): Eukaryota > Metazoa > Chordata > Aves > Otidiformes > Otididae > Chlamydotis > Chlamydotis macqueenii. Next base: position 7,037,469 of record NC_141566.1, read on the forward strand.
TAGATAGCTGTAGGAAGCTCTTTATCTTAATGTACGGTGAGCAGAAAGGGTTCTAGACACTACTTGCTTTTTCAGATTTGTAGTAAGTACTTTGGGTGTATGTGCTTTCTCATATGAGATACTGAAGATCTGTCTATGGCCATATTCAGAGATTAATTGTGAGATATTCAGCCTTGCCTGAGAAAGTTGTGGTTAATTCTGAGTGCATTTGGCAGCAGTTCCTTAACAGAAGCAGTCTGTGCTGTAGCTGCTGCTTCCAGAGATTCCTGATTTTGGTTTCTGTTGCTTGTTGGTTGGTTGGTGTTTTTTTTTTTTGTTGGTTGTTTTTTTGTTTGTTTGTTTGTTTGGCTGGTTTTGTGTTTTTTTATTTTTATTTTTTTTTAGGTAGACTAGCTTTTCCTTCAGTACATGTATATTTCTTCTCTTTGTCATTCTGAATAAAGTATAGTCACCCTCTTTACTAGACAGCTTCTTGCACTGTACTTGGCTTCTGCTGTACATTCTCACATTGAAGCCAAACAGGCATCCCTACTCTTTTTTTACTTGAAGTTAGGCCTGAAAAGTCCTCACTAACCGGTGGAAGCCTCTCTCTAAACTTTTTGGACACTTAAACATCTGATGGGAAACAATCTTATGCTTATCCTTTTTGTTCTGGGTATAGAGATACTGATATAAGAAGTTCATGTATCTGAACTTAAGTCCTGTAATCAAAACCTGGCATTTTACTGGTTTGATTTCCTGAAAAATTGGTGTGGGTAAGGTAAAAGTTGTCAATATTTTCAGTGTGGTTGACACTGAAATTGGGAGATGATCTCAGGATCTGGCAAGACTCTTTGAAAGATACTTGGTTTCTTATTGTTAAGCAGGCGGTAGATGCAGCAGCTGCTCTAATTTGGGTGGTTTTGGCTAGTAAAGGCTGCTCTTTCTCTTCTCTGTATGCTTTTGCTTATGTATGTCGAAGGAGGAATCCATTTAAGTGCCATGCTTAGTGTGACATTACAAAAGAAAACTTGCAATCTCTGAGCTTAATTTCAGCAGCCTAATAGTTTATATCTCCATAAGTACTTATTAGTGTACCTTGTTTCTGTGTTTTTTTCCCAGCAGATAATTTCTGAACTGTGACACTAAAGTATACCTCTATGCTGGAAATAACACTTCATATTACTTATTTTTTCAATGTAGGTAGACCTTGATGCAATTTACTTGGGTGTTTTCTTTTGATGTGCTTGCTTCTGGGCATTTGAAGCTGATTAAATGCAGCACATGTCAAGAAAATTCATAAATTTTTAAGCAGGCAAGCATTTGATCCAAAAGATGTTGCTCTCAGAGTCAGTGAACTCTAATTTTGGCAGAACTGCATGAATCCTGCAACTAGGAATGCTCTGCTGAACATACTGAACTTTGAGTCCCCAGAAAAGCATGCCAGGAACGGGTTTGGCCAAAGGTACAATGTCAGATTGTGAGCCCCTGGTGTCACAGCAGGAGCAGACATTTGGGAGTGGGGTTTTTGAGCTTGACTGAGAATGCAATAGAGGGAGACACTCTCATGAGTAGTATTTGATAGACACACAGGGTCTCTCATTAGCTCAGCAGGTTGTCTGTGTTTTTATAAATACAAAGCAAACTGGACTGCTAAGTGTGATTCTGCTTCTTCTGTAACAGGTGACTTTTGATACAACCAGACATTTTATGAAGGAGCCTTAAGAAAGAGAAGTCTGGAAAGACTAAAGCTGCAAGAACAGGAGCACATTCGAAAAAGGGGAGAAAAAAAGAGAGGAGGTTGAAAGGTGAGAGTGTATTTTTAGAGAATGTCCCATTATCTTGAGATTTGTTATGCTACCTCATACCAAGTAAAATCCAGAAAGAGTGGCTACTGTAAAAATCCAGGCTTTGAGGAAAGAGGAGTCGGAGTACTTGAAGTAATGCTTTGTAGTTCTTAATTTATGTGTTACTGTTGGAAAGAAAAGCATCATAATTCTGTATGTAAGGCATCAGATGGAGGAGTCTGGGTTATGAGAAAGATTGGGCTAGAGACATCCTGAGATCTCTTTCAGATAGGATTATTCTAGGATTCTGTGGGCCTGGAGTGAAATCAGAGAGCTGTTGCTCTCAAATTGCTCAGAGAGTTGATTGCTTAAGATTCTGCATGTGGGCTCTTTGTATTGCTCTATGCTGCAACATTGCAAATTAATGTCTTTATGCCCAGAAGTAAAATTAATGTGATGTACGTTTCTAGGTGCCTCCCAGTTGACTGAAAGGTCCAAAGATAGAAATTGACACTTTTCTGCCTTTCCCTCTGCCCCTTTTTATGTGTTATTTTTTAACTGTTGTTATCTCGAGGGCAGTGTTCTTAAATTTTGTGTATGAGTAACAGTAGTAAATTGAAGTTTTAGTTCTGTAGGTAATGTGTTTGAATAGCATCCTAAACTGTCACTAGTAGTTAATCGTGTTACACACCTTCATATCTTAAAAAAACCTGACGCTTAGAATGCCGAGCATAGCGACTCTAGTGCTAGGTCGCTGAAAACATTGCTATGCTTCCATTGTTAATACCTTCTTATTCAAATACTTTAAAAAATATTTTAAAACACTTATTTTTGTGAGAACTTTGTAAGGGTAAAAGTGTAAGAAAACTCGAGGGTTGAGAGAAAGACAGTTTAATAGGTCTGTGCATGCAAGCAAAGCAAAATAAGGAATTCATTTCCCACTTCCCATGGGCAGGCAGGTGTTCAGCCATCTCCAGGAAAGTGGGGCTCTGTCACTCCTAACGGTTACTTCAGGAGACAAATGCCATCACTCTGAATGTCCCCCATTCCTCCTCCTTCCCCCAGCTTTACACACTGAGCATGATGTCCTATCGTCTGGAATGCCCCTTTGGTCAGCTGGGGTCAGCTGTCCCGGCTGTGTCCCCTCCCAGCTCCTTGTGCACCCCCAGCCTCCTCGCTGGTGGGGTGGGGTGAGAGGCAGAAAAGGCCTGGACTCTGTAAGCACTGCCCAGCAATAACTAAAACATCCCTGTGTTATCAACGCTGTTTCCAGCACACATCCAAACCACAGCCCCATACCAGCTACTGTGAGGAAAATTAACTCTACTGCAGCCAAAACCAGCACACAGCTTTAACTTTAATTTTCAGAACAGTTGGAAACAGTCTTGTAATATCTTTTAAATGGGACCATTATGCTAATCTGTAGGAGAGATTTGTTGAGAATTAGGTCCAAATGATCAGTCTCTAGTTGTGTCCTTGGAGACAAATGATGTCAATCTGTCGTCTTGGCAGTGCTTATGAAGAAAAGCCTAGAATGCTTTTCAAAATGATTTGAAGAGACAAAGAACTTTGTAGACGTGTGCGTCAGTGGGATACATGTCACCCATGTGCCATGTTTTTTTAAACATATTATTCTAACAAACAAGATTTCTTGTTAGCAACGTGTGGATTCTTGACGACCGGTTGCTTATTATTAGCTCTTCAAAGACTTGCATCCAATTCCCCAGGACTCAAAATGTAAACCGAGTGTCATCTAAATTGTCCCATATTGATAATTACCTAGAAAAAGACGTGGTGATGAAAAGACGTTCAAGAGAGAAAAAAGAAAGCTAAGCTCGAGAGGAGAGAAGAGAGGCAGATAGATGGAGATGAGAAACATCCCCCAAAGCAGCAGAAGGTGCCAACTGAAGAACAGCAGTGGCCAAAGAGAATATGCCTGAATGGGAAGAAAGGAAATCCCTGCTAGCTCAGAGAAGAGTGGAGTCTGTCAGACTGCTTACAGTGCTGTTAAACCGTGTGAAAGTAAGACTGTTTTAAAACATATTTTAAAATTTGAAGGGTATTTATTAGAGCTTGAATAATTTACTAGACATTTGATGTCTTGATGCTATTCAGAAGAATGCCTTGGGACTGACTGAACATTGGGAAGGCCTGAGGTCTTAGTTGTGATAATCTGCTCTCATTCTTGCCCTGAGAGCAAAGGTAGTGCATTTCCACCCAGAAGCTTTGCCTTTGACCATTCGAGGCCTTGTCATTACTGACTAAGAACAGGAAGGGCTGTATCAGCTCTATTAGACTTGACCCAGTGTCACAAACAAGGAATTTTGGGGTGAGGACGCAAATGATGCTATCCCTGCTTGTTTTGGTCTCTGGTCTGCAAGTGACAGAATTCAGTACTTAAAGGGGGCTTATAAGAAAGATGGGGACAAACATTTTTATCAGGGCCTGTTGTGATAGGACAGGGGGTAATGGTTTTAAACTAAAAGAGGGTAGATTCAGACTAGATCTTAGGAAGATATTTTTTACACTGAGGGTGGTGGAACACTGGCACAGGTTACCCAGAGAGGTGGTAGATGCCCCATCCCTGGCTGGACAGGGCTCTGAGCAACCTGATCTGGTTGGAGATGTCCCTGCTCCTTGCAGGGGGGTTGGACTGGGTGGCCTTTAAAGGTCCCTTCCTACCCAAACCATTCTGGGATTCTGTAATTGATGTGGGTTATGCCAGTTGCATTTCTAATTGCCTCTCTTCTGTGGCTAACACTAAGCTATCAGTTTCATTTCTGTTTGATTCTGTCTTGAGAAAGTCAGCAGGGGAGTGATAAAAATTTGAGTTCCTCGCACACAGATTAATGTCTGGAGGTTTATTTTAGGGCTTTGAGCTAAAAAAAAGTTTTACATGAAAACAGAGGTTTTCACTTCTCAGGTGTACTAACGTGGCTTTATCTTCACTATTTGCTAAATAAAATTTGCTTGCAGCTTTTAACAAGTGTATGTTTTTCCCAATTCTTTATGTTAAAGATTTCTAAAGGACTGTAACTTACTAAGAGTTGAAGTCAGAGGCTACCCTTGACATTCTGCATGAATTTTAGGCCCCATAATGTCTGACATTGGCCTTCTTAGTTATGAAGGTGATGTGTTAAATAAACTTCTGTTTTCTTGATCTCACCACTTGGAAAGCTTTAGATTGTCATATATTGTTTTAAAAGGGTCCAAATACAACCAGAGCAATTTATTCTAAATAAAATACTTGATCTACAAAAGCGTAGTAATTTTACTGTTACATGCAATACTAGTTGTTGTGATGCTGTGATCAAACAAAGAATAAATCTTTTCTTATGCTGTTGCAGTGAGATAGATGAATTGGTTGAAAGGACTACTGTCTTATTTAGTAGAGAATGCAGCTTTCTGAGATGATGCGGTATCTGTAGTTCTAACTTAGGAATAGTGAGGCTGTACGATTGAGCTCTGAACTAATCCAAACTTATCCCTCTCTTGTATAATTATTCTGACTGTGGGACTGCTTGCTTGTGAGTTTGCAGTTTGGCACTTTACAGCGCTCAATAAATGTACATAATAATTTTCCTGATTTTTTTATTTGAAGGATTTTGCGCAGTTGGCAAGTCAAAAAGTGGATCCTTCACTGGGCATAAGGAAGGACAATTCCTTTTCTGAAACAGCATTAAAAGACATACTAATTAACTCCCATTACCATACGCACAAGGAGTTGAAAGATAAGGAAGAGTTTAAGGGCCCACTAATCCAAAAAGGTAGCAGCTTACGTAATGAGGAAGGAGATCTGAGTAACTTCCATGCATCTACTTGCCATATAGTCAGGACAATTTTAAATGATGCCTCTACAGCCCTGAGTTCTGACGGACTGCCTGGCAGGGATGCGTACAACTCCTTTGGCTGTGGATCTTTACTGATTACAGTTACACAAGACTGCAGGGTCATCGAACCTCTCGATGGAAGGGACTGCCCAACATTGAATGTAGTTTGCACGCAGACAGTGTCTGATGAAGACGGCTGCAAAAAGCAAAAGGTTTATGAGACCGATGAATTCATCCATTATTTACTAAACTACTATCAGCCACCAGGGTATGCGCGTGTTTGCTTAGAGCCAAAAACCACTGCGAACAAGTGCTGGTGGAAGAGAGTCGTGTCTGATAGCGATTTTGACATCAGTTTGAGTAACACACATGGTCAGCACTTGAGAGAAGTGAGTCTTGTACAAAACCTCAACAAGAGGAATTGTAGTAGTGATGATAATCACAGACTGGTGATCACTGTTGGGGAACTTGAGTCAACAGACGCAGTGTTAGAAAACAAGACCTATGGGGGCAGGTTTGCAAAAAAGGTGCAAGTGCAGACAAATGACTCGCTCACTGTTGATAACTTACCACATGCTGGACTGAATCATCCTTTGGATTGCACTGCTGTTACTCATGATAAGGAATTAAAGCAAGAAGATGGTAGTGATGAAGGTACCGTACTGTACAAGACATGTAGATCTGCTTGCAGATTGAAAGATTTGTTGGAAGAGGTCAGTGATTCTGAGTACTTCAGAGAGGCATGTAGTGGCTCCATGAAGAGAACAGAAAGAAGGTGTGAAGAACTACACAGCAATTGTAATAAAGGGTGCTTGCCTGCAAAAGCCGGGGAAAGAAAACTGGTGATTTACCTTAAAAATGTAACTCTGGAAGGTGAAGAGAAGGAAAGCAGCAAATGTAGCCTCTGTTCTAATTCTATCCATGAGGGCCTGGCAAAGCAGTGTGAACATAAACTTAAAAAACCATGCAAGAGGCCTAGTAGTAAATTAGGACATGAAGGACAGAAAAGTGAGAGACAATACAGGGAAGAGGAGAGAAATGCTCACAAAATTAAGAAAAAGCGGAAAAAGCTTTCTTCTAATCTTTTATCTGATGAATGTGGCTTTTCAGAGATGGACAGTCACGTGCAGCTGGAGTCGCTCAGAAAGATACAAAGAAAATGTAAGAAAATGTTCCACAACAAAGTGACATTCGAGACACTTCACGCCGCTGTGGCAGCGCCAGATGTTAGTCCTCCTGATGATTCACCGCTTCAGGAGACGCTCCAGAGGACAGGTGAGAAAGAGAGACACCAGAACTAAGGTGATGGAATTTGACACATCCCTGACAGATGAGGTTAGTTGCCACAGTTCTTACAGTGATGAATGGTAAGTGTTTTTAAAAAAGAGTTTTAAAAAGTATGAACTTGGCATAAAAAACAAGTGTGGCTTCTCTGCAGTTAAAGGTTTGTTGAGTTTAGCTCAGAAACACTACGCACAGCAGCAGTTGAAGAGTAGTATTTGTTTACTTAATTGGATAGCAAACTGTCCGTCATGGGCAGTAGCAGATAGGTGGTTATTCTGTTAATAACAACATGCACACTAACAACTCAACATGCTTTAGACAGCTAAAATGTTGTTAGGCAACTCAATGTGTGGTACATCTGGGTGGGAAGTACTGTCTGAAGTTAGTGAATTTATGTGTAGGTAGTCATCTCATCTCCGTACAGGATTGCTGTGTTTCTGACTGTTGTTCCTCACAGCCCTTTCACAATTTACTGTGCTTCCCGTCCGTTGGCAGATACGTTGCAGCTGCCTCCCCGTACCCTTTCGCTCCCTGCCCCCCAACAAACTAATTTCAAGTAACTTTTTCATATACTTATCTGCAGGAGATGAGAGGAAATTATTGTTGAGAAGAGAGATGGATGAAGATGTCAGAGGATGCCCTCTATTTCCTATTGAGTTAATTCAGACAAACCCCTGCTCAGATACTTTTTGTGGAGCAGAGCCCAGAAGAGGATGCTGAACAGCTACTATGTAATAGGTCTTAAGTTTTTGCACAGAAATGGGAGAAGAAAGCCCTTTGACCATTAAAAGGTGTATGAAATACTGGGTTGGTTTTTTTTGGTTGGTTTTTGTTTTGGTTTTTTTTGTTTTTGTTTTGGTTTTTTTTGACTTAGGTAATTCTTTGGTTAGAATATCTAACTGGTGTAGTGAGCCACAAACCCAGAATCTGTGTTTGCCTTTTGGATAACAGAGGACCAAAACTTTCTCTGGAGCCAGATGAACTCTCATCTGGCCAGTTGCTAAGAATTTGAAAGATTACAGCTTGAAATTTTTGAGTGTTATATTCTGATTAAATGTAGGGAACCATGTAAATATCAAAGTTACTGTATTTAGTAATAATGAGTCATTGGGAAAAAAAATGTAGCTATGTAAATACTAGAGCAAGCATATGAAGTGCCTCCTCAATCAGATTGTTGAAATGATGGGACTGGAAGGTGTGGGGAATGTTTATACTCAATTGTGAGAAAAAATAGATTTCCAAATATGAAAAAAACCACATCTTCTGTAAAACCCACACTGGAAAAATGCTTGTTTTCCATTTACAGTTCTAGAGGCGTTTCTGAAAACTTGCTCATCTTCGGGAGGACGAATTTTACTGAACTTGTGCTAGGTGTAGTGCTTCCAGGAATCTGAATGATTGTCTGAGCAAGGCGCTGAGTGTTAGTGAAAGGACAATGCTTGTCAGCATGCTGACAGTCCCCATATATAGGCAGGTTGAAAATTTGTTCACAGAATTTCAAAATGTGCCCTTCTGAAGGCAGATGCAGTGAGACAGCTATTTAGTATGAGTTTGCTTACAAATAATTTTAGAGGAATTGTCAAATGTTGTCAGATTTGTGTTGCATGTGGGTAAAAATGTGAAAACGCAGTCTAGGAGCTTCAGTTCTACCCATATTTATTCAGCTGGCTATATGTAGAAGTCAGCCATAATTGCTTGTGGGCAAAGTCACTTAGCAAGGTACAGAGGACTAACTGGAAGTTCAATAGACTGATTATTTCAGCTTTTATTTTAGTATGCTTTATTTATTACATGCTAATATACTGAGTTAATGTGATGATGTTGCCTTCATTACATACAATCTTGCCTATGTTTGTAACTTCTGCTCTAATAAATAGTAACAAAAAAATTATATTGTAATTGTTCCTGGTGGATAGGCTTTCCCCCAGTGTTCAATACTGGCGATTCCTACAGGCTTCTAAGCCAGGTTTGATCAGTCTTCTCTGTTCCCGTGTTCAGATATCAAGTGCCTTTTCAGGGCCATGAGTGACAAAGGGTTGCTACTCAAAGTATTGTTAATCTGTTACTTTTGTCTAAAAAGAACTTATTTTCTTGACAGAATATTTTCTGACTCTTTTGGAGAACATTTATGCCCCTCTTAAGTCTCCTTTTTAGTATTTTATACAGTTACCATGACGATCAACGGTTGTATTTGTTGACTGTGTAAAATGTTTCAGTTGCAGTGATACAACATGCCAAGGGGGGGGAGTTCTCTATGCAATATTTGCAGATTAAAGATGACAAAACTTCCCCCTCTGTCCATCTGTAGAGTTCTGTGTGCGTAAGCACCCGTTTCCCACGAGATGGGCCTTTCAGTTACAGATGAGGAAATATTTCATTTTGTTAATCTGGGCGAACAGGAACTAAAGATTTCCTTTGGTGTACATTTCCAGTGTTTTATCAACATGTTGTCACAATATTCAATAACAAATAAATACACCAATTCTGCAATTGCTTCTTGCATTCACCTATATTGATTGAAACTGATAAAGCAAGTCTGCTGACTCCAAGTCCTCATTCTGTGTAAAACATTGTTAGTAAATAAAATATGGGTGCACTTTAAAATGTGAGACACCATTGTAATCTTCATACTGAAACAGAAGTTTTGGGTTTCCTGTTTGTTTAGACGTGGCATTATTTAGAACCTGTTTTCAGGTGTTTTAAATATTAATTCTTTACTTTTCCTATCAACGTGCCTAATTTGAGCCCTACCCTTTCATATGCTGGACTGTTTAGTATAGTTTTGTTTATTATCCTGAAGGCGAATCTTTAAAGATACCTGCAACAGTTTGCTTTAAAACTTTTTGAATACCTAGCTTTGTAGATGAAATTTCAATAGTTCTAGGAATAAATGTCACATCTCGAGTATGAAAGTTACAGAATATTTAGACAATTAGAATATCTAGTAGGTGAAAATATGCATTAAAAGCAGCATTTACATAGTTCAGCAATGGAAATGTGTAATACTGCTGGTGTAATTTCACACCTTTCCTGAGCCTGGTGTGTGCTGTTGTACTCAGCTGGTGTTTCAAGAGGGTTTTTTTTTATGGAAACACTGTTTACTTTGACATGTATGAAGCAGGGCCCTGAGACTGCAGATCTTGCAATCAAATTTGACTTTCTGTACAGAACTAATGAAAATGTCTCCTACCAGAGCTAGTGAAAACAGAAGAGTTCTCAGGGGAGCTGTCTGAACCAAGCTTATTGTCATAAATACATGGCCAGTTTGTTGTACCTCGTGCAGAATCCTGAAGTGAAAATCCTACAGGCTGTTTTGAAAGCAGAAATACACAATGCCTGCTATTGCATCAGTCCATCTGCTTGAAATACAATACAGCACAGTCCCTCTCTTCTTAATCCAGAGATTCCAGGCAATGCACACAAACGCCTCACCTTTTGTAAAACCCCTTACATAACTCTCAGCATTCATTACTGAACTTTGTTTTCTTTAACTGAAACAGCCTAAGTGGGAGCTGATAAAGATGGCTAAGAGCAGGTAGAGTCCAGATAAAGGAAGGACCTGAATTTTACAAAGTAGCTGACAGTATGCCAGAACTGGTTGGAAAGGAGATGCTACTGGATTGTTTTGATTTGCCCAGAGCTCCTCACATATCCCTTTGTGACAAGCACAGGTAACGGGTGTTTGGACACTGCAGGCGAGGGGGGTTGCTGGCAGTCTTTGCTCTTTGTTGGTCATCGTGTCCTACTTGGTTAATGTACAATCTGTTAAGCTATCTGGCGTGGTTCTTTTTGCTTAGTCATTGCAGCCAATCACTGTTTAAGGTAGCTTTGATTAATTATCATTATTCTTTGTGGTGCATCATGTTGTAACATACAGCTTAATACTAAGCGTTCAGTTCCTCTGGGTATGTTATGGACTAACTTGAGAGTCAGACGGTCCGATCTGCAGAGGGGTAGGTTACAGCCTAGCCTAGTTCCACTGCAGGACAGCCTTCCAGAGCTCCAGCGTTTGCTCGGTGTTAACTTGGGCCTTTTTATGCTTAACTCTGGTTTTGCAACAGCAAAGCATATTATACAACATGATCGTGTTCTCTATTTAATATTCTGTTAAAGTTATACTACAGAACTGATTTACAGCCATTCAGTGAGAACATATGATAATCTATGTGTTGGATAAAGACAATGTAAAACTTGAAACGCTGAGGGAGGATTAAGTATCACATTTAGTTGCATAAAAAATAAAAACAAACACCGCCGTTATGCAAGAGTATTTTATTTTGTCTTAAACAAATAAAAGCACATTTCAGATTTGAGGTAAACCATTAGTAGTAGTTTGCAAAGAGTATAAATGTCTCTAAAAATAAAATAGCAACACAAAGGTCATGACAAGATTTACATTTGTCTCTAGACCTTCATTAGGTAGCTCATACAGTACCACTTTACGCAAGCTGTCTGGCTCAACCAGCCGCACTCGTGATTAGAAGGCCCAGTGCAACCAAAAGAAAAAGCCATGACAGTGTTAGGAGTGAGGGAAAGTTGTTCCTTCTCACCACAGATGGTCTCAGGCACTTTAACATGTTGTGTCAACTTGTTTATGAAAGCTGCTGTTGTGCAATGCACTCCACTTCCGAACAATTTTGCCTCATTTACACCTTCCCACTCGGGACTCAGCTCGTCATTTTGGTCATGTTGCCAAATGGAAACAACCGAACCAGAGAAACAAAATACAGGGCACTATACCAGGCAGGCACCCAAGCAGAATCACCAGGACAAGAAACACATTTACGAGTGATCAGCAAATCATCAGTTATCTCCTTGGAATTTCTGTGAAAGTTTTGCAGAAGTATTTTGGATGATGAAGCATGACATTTACATTTTCCCTTGGTCAAATCCACTTATCTAGGCTCCCTCTGGTAGGAGACTAGGTTACACAGTCAGAACAAACCTAGTAATTAAACACAGATGTGAGCTAAGAGAGCAAATAAGTGAAAAGCAATTCAAAGGTCAGGTTCCCCAGGTATAGCATTGCTGGTTATGCACAAGATGATTGTGCTGTTTCTTTTAATGGCAACATTCCAAAGCAACAAAGGCCTCCACACAGAAACGGCTTACACCAGGTTATTTTATTTGGTACAGGGAACTTGTATAAGTTACACCGACCAGTAACATTTTTCTGCCAGTTAAAGCTGCGTGGACAAGAAGATTTGTTAATCATGCCATACCAGCAAGTCTGTTTTAGGCCTAGGAATCAATACAATAGCAGCTGACCTTCCCTGTTTAACATCATTTCATTAAAATTCACAGAGCAGAGTCTTATATGAGGAAAAGTGGAAAAAGGAAAGTCCAGTCAAGTCACACTTCATGGTGTACCTGTTTTTTAGGGATGCCTAGTTACACTCAATACCTAAACCTTTGTAACACTTAAGATGTGCTTTAAAAGTAAACAAAGAATATTAATCTATGCATAATTATGCATGACTGAATACATCAAGTATTCATCAGTCCTTATTAATTTTGTCAGTATCTAAAAGTGATTTAACCTCTCAAAAAATCTTATCTTTTTTTAAAAGCAGTTAGTGTTTCATCTGTAAGCCACTACGTAACTCCTTAAAAGCCAAATTATCTTGCATAATATTGTACTACATCGCACCATGAATGAGTACGGTGCTTCATGGACAAATAAAATACAGTCCCTTTTCTAAAGGAATTAGAACCCAGGGCCCAGATCCCGCAGAAGCTAAGACAAAACAAGATTTAGTGGAATTTGTGTTGCATATGTGAAGTTACTCTTGTGCTTGTGTCCACAGTGCTAGGTTGTTAATGAAAAACTAGATTTCAACCCACTCTGCACTAAATGGTGATAGAAGAAAAACAGTAATAGTCCTTTATTGCCAAAATTGCAGTTTACTTTAGCGCAGACATTTTTTGTGCATACTCCAGATTATGCAGGTTTAAAGGAAGACAAATCTTAGACCCTTAGGAGTCTATCACTGAATTTGAAAGGAAGAACTTTGAAAAGAAAACAATTCACTGTCACTCTGGACCTTTTGTAAGCATTGTTGCTGTTGCAAGTTGTAAAACAGAAGTGGAATGCTACAAATGATCCTTTAAGATTCAAAAATAGATGGTTCCTCACTGCACACTCTAGTCTTTCTTTGCATCCCGGGCATCTTTTTCTTCTTCATCAGAGTATACAGTGGGTTCTTCCCCTTCCTTCAGGAGCTTACCAACATAGTGATACTTAACTGGGAAAAAAAAAAGAATCCAAGTCATTACTCTGCTCTGAAGATATATCTTAGCTCCTATGTCTGTCTCCTGTATTAACAAAATGCTTATATTACAATAAAACAGGTCTCAGCAACTTATTCCAAACAGTGCTGGGAAGGAGAAAAGCTGAAATCAACCACCTGAACTACTATTAATGTCGTAGTAAGAGAACGTAACACGCAAAATGAATGTAACTATAATTCTCCTTCTATTGCCTAAGCCAAAAGACGAATGAATGTAAAGACACACGTAAACTGAGGGACTCATCCGGTTAAAGAAACAGAATCCTGGATTAGATTATTTCTCTTGCCAATGTCCAAGCTAGCTTTTAAGCAGCAGCATTGATAGAATATTTACGTTATGTATTTTACATGCACGCGCATACATATGTGTGCACATGTACACAACTTTCAAGGGTTTTTATTTTTTGTAATAAATGTTGAAAATATCCAATAGGATGGAAGAGAGATCCTTTCTCCCAAAGACAGATCTGTTATCCGATTATGCAGCTAAGCCTCCGCCTTATTTTGTGTCTCTTTTTGAAGATGTAAAACACCAAGATATTATACATGTAAGGACTGAGAGCTACGCTATGTTGCCTGTCTGTCAAAAGATGCCTCTGGCTACAAGTATTTTGGACTAGCATTGTTGCTATAATTAGTAAGAATTTAAAGCAACTAATTGCCAAATTTACTAGAAAAATAGTAATAAAAAGAGGCAGTTCACTGTCAGTCCTGATGCCCGACTCTCAAAAAGGCAGATTTAAACACTAGTTTAGGTCAGATATTTGGTGGCATAGTTCTGGTTTCTATGACATACTTGTTAGCATAATAAAACATGCATGCAGTGTGGCATGATTAACAGTCTTGATTAAGACAGGAAGAGCGCCAAAATAGTAGGGGCACATCAGGTCAGGACTGAGACGTTCTAAAGACATTATGTGGATGAAAACATTTCCACTGTACGCGTTTTTAGTATATGCAATTTCCACCATATATATATATATATATATATGAATTCATCTAGACAAACATCTGATACATTTATTTTCTGTCTTATCTGAGTAGACCCTTTGGTGTTCACTTGCCCAAAAGGCATCATGAGATATGGAGGAATTATTTTTCATCAACAAGACACACAACAGGAGAAAAAAAAAAATCATACCAGTGGGCATGCCCTGGTACCAGGTCAACACAGCAATTTCCATAGAACTGTGAAGTTCTCCTTTTTGAGCAGCAAGTTGAGGCACATGACACAAAACAGTTGGAATTGCCTTTTAAAAACTTTAAATACTAAGCATAGAAAATCAAGGTAATTACGAAAGTGACTTCCTTCTGTTAATTTTATAACAAACATCTCAAGTGTGCAAGATGCCTTTTTTCCTCTGCCACTCCGGCCATGGCTGGCATGGGAACGACCAGGCTGCTTGCACGCACAGAGGTGGCACCTGCCCATTCCTGATCACCTTCTAGGGGAGAAACTGCTGGATACAGTTGCCTGTGAATCTGATAAAGTCACCGGCAAGGCCATGCAGAATAACTTTATTGAGAGTAAAAAAAGTTTTATCAAAAGCTCCAGGGGGAAAAGGCCTAGTTTAAACCGTCTTCAAAACTCAAAACACCCAAGAAGTAATAACTCAAAGTGTTATTTCTGAGAAGCTGAATGGGACATAAGCTTCATTTTTCAGAGCATTAAAATCTAATTGTCTCTACAAATGGGGTCTTAACTGTATCAAAACCATGCTCTTAATTTCAATTCCTGTCAACTTTTGGGCTGGTCTTATAGATCTTATCCTACGACAGAATGCTTCCATCTCTCCTACTGTTCCGTTAGAAGCACAGGGAGGGAGAACACGGAAGGAAAACTTGATATTTCTCTTAATTCTTTTAAGTAACAGTAATTCTAGTAATGCTTAGTAAACAGAGGTATTTTCTCAAAGTAAATTTCCAGACTGATGCTTCCGGCTGGTAACAGCCTTTTAACCATTGCTTCCCTCATTACACACTAGTTAGCTACTTCTTTGTAAATAGGTTTTAAATTGCTTACAAGTGAATTGTGACTCCCAGTCCCTCAAGGTCTCTTGCTCTGTAGCGCTGAGATCAGAGAGGTCATCATAGTCATCCTTCAGAGCCTCCTTATCCAGGCAGAAAGTGGCAAGACCTCGGGATGCATCTCTTCCAGCAAAAATCCCATACGGGCCCTCTTTAAAATAAAAACATAAGCAGCATTATTACAGGGCTAATGGATAGTGTATGATCTTCGCGGATCAGAGTCCCCAAACTGAAAGAAATGATGAGTTCCCACTCTGACCTGTGGGTCAAAGATGCCTCAAACTTCTGAAATGTTTTTAAGATTTATTCCACTAGGTAATAAAGGAAAACAGAGGAAGCAGCCAAGAAATAAAACCATGGGAAGAGATACTGAGTTTGCTGAAACATCAGGACAATGGACCACACATCGGTGCATGGAACACGCAAACAGGGTAAGAAAAGCATACTAACTGGGAAGCACATCCTTAGAAAGAGGAACAGAGGAAGGATTTGTAAGTCTGAGGTGAAACAGAGGTTTTCTAAGAGATGCTCCTGACTTAAAGAGCTGAAAGGATGACTTGACAGAAAATGTGGTGGAGATACTAGAAATTACCAACTTGGAAGAAACATCTATTAAAACTTTCAAAATGCAAGATGAACTCAAATGATCAAAACATGCAACTCACAGTAGATCAGAGATTATCTTATCAAGACAACTCTTGCTAAACTTCATTAATCATTAACTTGCTTGCATGACAAGCCAGAAATTGAGATATCACATGTTGCAATTAGACATCGAAAGTTCTCAAAGGAGCTTAAAGAAGTTAGACACGAACTCTGGTTACTGTAGAGAGCATGCCATCTTCTGCACCTTCCAGGGGGAGCGTTTTCCTAAATTAATCAAAAGAATCTTAATTTTCCATTCAAATGAAAAGCAAACTAGCCAGACAGTGTCATGAACCAAATCAGATACAACGGACAGCTTTTGCTATTGTCAAGCAAGGTAGCATCCAAAGCACAGTCCTTAAGTCAAGCAGTTTTTAGTCTTCACAAATACAAAACTGCACATCTAACTCAGCTGCACACATCATCTCGACTGCTGCAGAACGCACAGTTACAGTCCAGCATCGTTCAGCAAGAGTCTCCAGTCTATGTTTGGACCAAAAGTAATCTCATTGTGCTTCCAAATACAGGTGTCTCCTGCACCATTCTCCTTGTCTCTGAGTAGGACTGGCAGCTCGCTACTGCAGCGACCAAATGTCCGGACAGTTTAAGAGTGGTTATGATTCTATGGTTATGCCAGACAGATCCTGGTACAAATCAGCAAACCTCAGAGAGGCTTTTTAACAGGAGGCCTCTGTTAAAAATAAAAACCCACGCCGCAGTGGAGGTGACTACACTCTTACACCTGGGTGCGCATACTCCCCCTCACCTCATCACTAGCTGCTCTGTGAGCCCCTGCGCAGCTTATTCGATCTTTGCACGCTTGAACTGCCTACACTCCTGATAGGAAGCGGGTTTAATCTAAATTGCTAAGTGTTTAGTATAAATATTATGCAACAGAGTGATGTCCACTAAAAGCTGGCACTGGAATGTAAACACTAAGAGAACACTTCGCTTCAGCTGCCCGGCACCAGGCAAAGGCACCCGAAGCCAAAGCCGCCCAACCCAACAGCGGCACAGCCCCTCACGGTGCTTGCGGTTGTGTGACCTGCCCTGGGAAAATAAAGAGAAGAATGAAGCGACGCGGGCTGGCAAAGCCGGAGTTTTGACAACACCGGGGCCCGGCTCTGGAGCCCGGGCGGCAGCGGTGCTCCTGCCCGCCGCCTCACCCGGGCGGGCCGGTCTCCAGGGGCCGAGCTGCCCGCACCCCTCCCAGCGCTAAGCAAGACGAATCCTTCCCAAACCTCCGGATCGTGAGCAGCAGCGAGAGGGCACGGGTCGCTCGGCCGAGCGTTCAAGTCGCGGGTCGGGCATTAAGGCGCAGCAGGCCGGACCCTCCTCGCCCTCCCCGCGGGGCCTGAGCGCCGGCCAAGCCGCCCAGGCCCCCGCCATCCCTCCGGCCAGCGGCCCCGGCCGGATCCCGGGCACAAAGAGCCCCCGGGGGGTTCCCGGGCCGAGCCCACCGGCCCCCGCCCGCCCCGCTCCGCCCTCACCGGGCCCGTAGAACTTCCTGGCGCGGGTCACGTCGAAGACTTTGCCGTTGATGGCCATGAGGATGCGGGGGTCGCGCACCCCGTCGTAGGGCCGCA
Source organism: Chlamydotis macqueenii (assembly GCF_036417535.1). Classification (NCBI taxonomy): domain Eukaryota; kingdom Metazoa; phylum Chordata; class Aves; order Otidiformes; family Otididae; genus Chlamydotis; species Chlamydotis macqueenii. Next base: position 7,054,898 of record NC_141566.1, read on the forward strand.
GCTGCGCCAGCGTGAAGTCGCGGCGCTTCATCTTGGGTAGCGGCGGCGGGTCCGCCTCCCCCGCCGGCGCCGCGGGCCGCTCGCCCCGCAGGATCTGGTAGAGCAGGAAGAGGCAGAGGCCCAGCAGGCTCAGGTTGAGCGGGGAGCCCACGATCTCCAGCAGCAAGCCGCCCCCTTCGCTCGCCGCCTCCTCGCCGGCCATCGCTACCTCTTCTCGGGCCATGGGGCTGGGCTGCGCTCCGGCTGCGCTCCGGCGGCGGCGGGCGATGGGCCGCGATGGGGCGGCAGGGAGGAGGAGCCGGCCCGCTGCCGGCGGGCGGGAGGAAGGGAGGAGCTGAGTGCGGGAAGAAGCTGAGGCGCGGCTGCCGCCCCGCAGTGTGAAGGGGCTCGGCGCTGGCCGGCCGTACCCCGTGCCCGGCAGCAGGTGGTGGTGTGAGCCAGGCGGTGGCCGCCCGGAGAGCCCCCGCGGCCCGGCGTCGCCCCGCGGCGCAGCGAGGGCGGCTCTGCGAAGGGCGCCGCCCGCCGCCATTTCCCGCCGAGGTGGCCGGGGGTCGGGTCAGGCGAGTGCAGCTTCGCGGCGCAGGGTTTCACAGAAATTTTGGCGGAAATAACTTCGGAGCTGGGTTAGACCCGCGTCAAAGCGGCTACGTTGGCCTGGGAGCCGGCCGGTCCCTTCCCTGCGCTCGCTCCTCCTGTGCGAGGGCCCATCTTCGCTTTCATGGCGGGGCAGCAACTTCTCGGAGTGCTAGCTAGCCATGGTGCCAAACTCAAACGAGGAGAAAAGGGAGGCAATTACCAGGCTTCTGGGTTTGTCCCATTCAGGTAGTACCCCTTGGCCCTTAAAAACCACAGGAGCAGCAACCACAAGGTACTGTTACAACAGGAAAAAGAAAGGTGTCCCATTGTGGACTTACTCAAGCTTCTTCTCAATGGAAATTTTGGTGACGTAAAACATAAGATGAAGGAAGTACTGACTTGTTGTATCTATTCAATATGGCGCTTACATGGAGCAACTGGAGTCCCGAATATGGCCAAGTGCTGCTGGTGTCATCTGCTCCGTGGTGTCAGGTCTGAGAAAGCAGAAGTGGTTTTGGGCCTGAGTAGTTGTCTCTGCAAATTCTGTCCTTGCCGTCCTTCACAAGGAATACAAACCAGTGCCCAGTCATCGTTCATCGTTCCCTCTGCCCAAGTGAGGAATATCACTGGGTGCACGTGGAGCAGAAACCTGCCAACCTTGATCTTGCATTGTAGCTGGGCGGGTGGTTCATGTCACTGCTTCAGTGGATGAAGGCTGCTTTTACTGAACCTATCATTGGGACATCTAGTTAATTAAAGTCAAAAGCAGTGCATTTAATTTACTTTCTAATTCTCAGTGTTAGGAAAATTTTAAGTCTGAGGGCCACTGAGGCTGCTGATAAAGAGTTTTGCCTTTTGGGATACAATCAAAACCACTCAGTACTAAGGTGTTCAAACATGTTGGCTCTTGCAACGTAGGGTGTGTGATTCCACCTTGTGACAGTGTACTTCCTCCCTGCCCCAACCTGACCTTTCGAGCAATAACCACTGGTGGTGTCGTGATGGATGTGTCTGGTTGTGATGGCTGCATCTGGCTCAAAGTGGATATGGAGGAGGCAGAACACAACACAACAGCCAAGGGCTAATTTATGGTGATGTGCCAACCTAACCACAGCGCTGGTCAACGCCTGACTCAAGCCGAATTTGGAAGCAACTAACATCTGCAGCTGGTACACGAATACAGCTATAAGTCAATTATCTTACTCCATAAATAGTGGACAGTCCAGAACCCTTTGAATTCTCCTGCATGGCAGTGAGCTGCAGACCAGGATCTTCCCTTGGGTAAGGACGCCTTTCAATGTTATGCCTCGAGGTTGAGAGATTCCTTGCCACAACAGATCCTTGGTAAGTGAGAATGCTAAACTTCCAAATCTCAGCTAAGTGATATAAAGGATTTATTGTGCACATATAGTCATTTAGACATAAACTGTTGACCAAGTCTGGGACTAGGATTGGATCCAGCCGCACCTAGGCTCCTCTCTGAGAAGGAGTTTAGAAAGCAAGGGTGTCCTTTCTGAATCTCATGACTCAACGGGAGGGTCTCCCTGACAGTCTTGTCTGACCCTGTCCTCTATGCAGTAAATAATCCAGTGTACCTTGCCATCGAATCTCGTTAAACCACTGTAGCATTTATAATTGAACTTCGTTAACTCACTGTTTTATATCAGTAAAAGATATTGCTGCTCTTGTGAGAGAAGTGCATCACTCCGTCTGTGACACACCTGCTGTCTGATTTGGGATTTTATTCATCAGCACTTGGACCTTGGTCTGCCCTGTCATGGTATACACTGACTTTTGCTTCCACCTGCTGTGTAACTTGGAAAACTCATTGTTTCATTGATGTGATGACTGAGATTTATAGTTGGTAGAGGAGCAGATGTAGAAACCCCAGAAATTTGAAATTTGAATTTCTTTCATTTTTTACAATACATTTTGTTCAAGAGAGAGGAAAAAACCCAGACTCCAAAACAACCTCACCCTTGAATTTGACCATGAGCTAGTCACCGAAGGGAGAGAAAAAGAAGCTCTGTTTATGCCCAGTATCCTAGAGAAACCATCCAAGAACAGTTCATTCTTAGATAAAGAAGGGCCAGAAAACATTGCCAGGATTGCTAGAATCTCAACTTATCTGCCACGCAAGCACTGGTGCTGCAAGTTATAGTTTCCCAACTTCAAGCTCTTCTTTTACCTTGCAGCATATAAAAAAATACTCATATGCCTCAGAATGCATCTTACTTAAGAAAAAAATAAGAACAGATATTTAGAAATAAATAGGCGTAAGTAAAGTTATGATACATCAATCAGAAGTACCTAAATTCCTGAACCCTTTGTTACACATTTTTCGCTAGCAAGGTCACTTGGCAATTCCTTTAAATGGAACTGAGACTCCAGTCAGAATGGAGTTGGCCCCAGCCATGGGAGTTTGCTGTGCTCGCACACAGGTTTTCCTCTCCATTCTACAGACAGCAATAGTTTCCTCCTTGAAAACATTCAGCAATGGTTTCTGCATGTTTAATGCTTCTAAACAAAGTGTGCTTTGCGTAGGTCCCCCACAATACGCTTTACCTTGGACGAGGACGCGGGGACCATGGTTGCCAAGCTGGTTTTGATCTCCACGTTGTCTCATTGGAAGCTCTCCACAGGAATTCTGTTCTCTAACTTACCTGACCAACAATTTTAATTCAAACTATGATTACAAGAAAGTTTTCAGAAGTTTGCAAAGATACTGATGCCTAATTTGCATTACTTGTGAGCGGATTCCCAGAGCTGCCGGACACCTGGAACTGTTGGCTGGCTTTCATTCGACCTGCAAGGACCCAGGGTTTCTGAAGTAGCGATAAAGTATCTTAGTCTCTGAGCTTTCTGAGAACTGATGATGAATAAAACCGGTGGCAAGTTAGATCCTTCTGTCCAGCCTAAAGTCTGATTTGTAACTCCCACCTCAGAATCTGAGAGGCTTCGGTAAAGTACTGCATTACAAACAGCTTGTAACATCGAGTAGCAGGCATACAGAGATGTTTTTGCCTTGTGGTCCAACGGCCTCTTGAAATCTGTAGATTTCTTAGGAAACTAAGTAAAGAAACAAAAAGCAAGATTAAATGTGCCTTACATTTAATTGTAATCTTACAGCACAAGGAATTCAAGCCCTCTAAAGAGAGAGACAACGTATTATATGAGACCATCAAATAAATGTACGTAGTCAAGCTCCATCATACCTGCCTGTTTCTTACAGGTGGTATCATACAGAGATTACCTTTCCCCACCCCGCTGGTAATAATTTAACTTACTAACAAGCAAAAAGAAAAGAATGATGAAGAGCTGTAATCTCACTCTTTTTTTTTTACTGACTAGTGCCTACCTATGCCAAGAAAACAGAACCCCTCCCTAAGCTGCAGAGGTCCAGCAGGTCAGATGTACTCCTGACACTGGCAGCAGGTGTTGTATTAAGCTGTTGTTAGGAGCGGGTCTGTTCCAGGTGCAGAGCAGGTACGTGACCTAGGAACGCCCTCAGTTACATCTAGTCCTCAAATCAAAAGCATAGACCATTTTTCTGCAGGACTTCCTTCCCTTTTTTTTTAAATTTTTATTTCCATCTCTGTCATGTTTCTATTTATTGTTTTTGGTTGCATCTTCTGACTTTCTAGCTGTATTTTTCATCCAGCTAAGTGCTAGAAGAAAGAACTTTGCAATGTGAAGATGACACTATCCTGATGGCTATCAAGATCCTGTCATTCCTGGAGATAGATGTGTAAACATCTGCAGCATCAAGCAGCTCCAGATGGGAATTTTTACCAAGATTGAGAAAATGTGTCAGAGAGGGGGACTGGAAAGGCAGAGACTGCTCGTGCTGGAGAATTGCTTTCCTTGGAAACATACTGATGTGAGCTCGCAACTAAAATGTTCCTCCTACCTACAGCCTCACCTTCCCCCTTGCTTGCTTGTCTTCTAGGCTGCCAGAACTGTGGGTTTGGATTCAGTCACGCCGAACAGGACTGACAGTTACCGTGACAAGAAAGCTTGCTTGGTCAATACGTACAGCAACTACACTAGGAAGTTTTGGAGATCCAGTTTGAATTCTTGGTACGGGCTCCTTTTCTGAAAAGCAGTAGATGTCAAGAACAGTCTGGAAGAGGCAAGGAAAAAAGAAAACTTAAGTCCGCATGTGATTCTTGCAACGTAGCAGTCTCAGTATCCCTAGAAAGCACACTGATTGATGCTGAAAAAGTAAGTAAGATCCCTGACTTCCTGAAAATAACTCCTTGGATTTGGTTACAGGTCTGATGAGCCAGGAGGGTTTTATGTATGAAAAATAACTGGATGACATGAGGGAAACTTAGTGCATTCCCAGATTGAGTCAAACGAGTAGCACCGTTAGAGGGAGTGGGAAATGTTCTCTCTGGTCTGTTTGTGTCGAATAGGGAACTGGTATCCATTGCATGTACATAGATTCTTCAGAAGGACCAATTTTGACTTATGGTGGAGACATTCACTTTGTCATTTGGAATTCATGAGCTATCTTCACTCACGTCACTGTATCCCTAGCGCAGGGCCTGTTATTTCTCTGCTGCTATGATGGAGTGCTAGTTCTGCTACGGAGCAGATCAGGCTGTTTCAGTGTGAATGGACAACTGACTGCAACATTAATAGATGTAAAGGTTAGAGGAAGGGAAATATCAGTAAACTGGGATAGTAGGGTGTTGTAGGTGTAACCTTGCAACATTTTAGTGGCAGAAATGCAATAAGATAGGCATGGATTATCATCTCAGTATGAGCTTATTTGGCTGAAGTCTGCTTCTCAGACCCTAGTTGATGACAGAGTGCTTTTGCAGCCTGTCTTTGGTCTGCTGTAGTTAGGAGGTCCAAAGCAGCACAGACAAGATGGAGGGGACTGAGTAAAAAGAAGCAAGCGGCAGCAGGCAGACAGATGTGGAAAGAATCTCACTTGCTTTTTTTTTGCCAAAATCATCTAGGTGTATCCGTAGATTAGATACACTTGCAGGTGCAAGCTGAATTTCTGTCTGTCCCACAAATGGTTCCTTTTCCCTTCAGTTTGCTGGTTTTATTGAACAGTGGAAGACAGTTCAGTCGAGTTTGGTTCGACACAAAGTTCGATTGCCAGGTAGTGATCCCGTGCAGCCCGGTTTTCAACACTGCCGCCGTTCCCCGGCCCTCCGGGGTCCCCGCGCCGCTCCGCTCGCTCTCTCCCACGAGGGACCACCCCCCCACGCCCCGCGCTGCCGCTCCCACGGTGCGTGGGAGGAGGGGCCTGCTACCTGCTGCACCAGACCCGCTGCCCGGGGCGCTCGGGCGGCTGTCGGTGAGTGGCGACGGGGGAAGCGCGGGGGGCGGGCGGCCCCGGTCCCTGCCCGGGCGCGGCGGGGAGGGACGGGGACCCCCGCCCTGGCCGCCCCCCCGGGAGCCGGTCCGTGCCGTGCCGGTGGGGGCTCGGCGGGTTGGGCTTTGCACATGCGAAACCCCCGGTGCTTGGCAGGCGTGGGGGGAACGCGAACGGGTGTTCCGTGGTGTGGGCGAGCGGCGTGAGCTTTCCGCGGTGCGCTCTTTGTTCAGGCGCTTGATTCACCGGCTGCGAGCTAACGCCTCTTCCTCCTCCTCCTCCTCCTCCTGCGAGCGTGGGGTCTGCTGGGCTGAATTGATGTCCTCGTCCTTAACTTACAGACTCGCAGTCTGTCAGTGTCAGATCTCTGCATTGCATGCCCTAAACCAATTTTTTAACATGTGCTAGTTAGTTGGAGTAATCATGGTTATTAATATGAACTGGGCTTTATCTCGTGTGCATCGTTAGTGGAATTGCTGGCTGTCTCCTCTGGTGCTGGGGACTGGGAGAATCCGTGCGATCCCAGAGCGAGTATGCCGTGGTGATGTGAGAGAAGTAGTAGGGTCTGGGAAAGGGAGCAGATCAGATCCATAACGTGTAGTAGAATGAAAAGACACCCACTGTGTCGGTTTTTTTTTCATCATTATTTTGCTGATACACTCTAGAGTTTAAGAGCTTGATCTTACAAACAACTGTATGCAGGAGTAAAGCTTTAATCATGTAATGACTTTGATGAATTTCCTATGATAACTATCGTTGTGCAAGCAGGAGTTGCTCAAGTGAGGGCAAGTGCTTTCATCAGCCTGACAAGCTGCAGGCAGGTTATGAGCACAGAGTATCCAAGAGCCCCAGGAAACCACCTCCGGTCTTTTCCATAGTCGAGTCCAAATGTCATTCAAAACATCCATTTCCCCTTCTAGCCGTTGTGCTGTGTCCTTGCACCACATCCGACAGAGATATCCATGTGAGTGGATTCCTCTCCCTCTCCATGCAATCATCAGAGCTTGTCTGATGCGGGTTTGGATGGGGTTTTATTAATTTCAGACCTGGTGTAGCACATGGAGAACTGGAAAGAGGTAGCCTAGTATGCGTATTCTGAACTGCTTGGGGTTACGCTCACGGTAATATTTTACACTTTGTGTTGTCCGTCTGATGTTTGGTGGAAACTGAAGGAGGTTACAGGTAACTTGGAGTATACTGTTAGGAACCTTTAAAACAGAAAGGCAAGTTTGGTGACATTCTCTTTTACTAACAACTTAATGAACACGAGTTTTCTATTTTTTTTCTCTCACGCAATATAATACATGATAATTAGGACTCCAGTACCTTTGCAGATACATTATAAGATGGTAAGTGCAAATACATATTTACTCTTCCTGTTATAAAACAAATACAACGAAAAATTAATCTGGTAATTTCATGGGCATGGAATGTCTTTTTGCACTGTTTGGTTGATCGGTTGTTTATGGTTTGGACTCCTAGCTAGGTAATGTACCAACGGATACATTGTTAGTGCTTCAGGCCAATTCCTGAAGAATATTGCACCTGACAAGTTACATTGATGTAGTGAAATTGCTCATCTGTTTTTAAAGAATGTCAGTAGGTGAATTATCACAGGATCAACACAGTTACACTTCTCCAGACTGAGCTCCTACGTAGTCATAAAAAAATGCAGCCCTATTGCACAAGTGGGGTGTGAGTTTTGCAAGGATTCCAGAAATATCCAGCCCAACAGAGAATTTGGGCCCATATCTGCAAGGCTGGCTCAGTTCTTACTCACTATTGTATAAGAAAGTGCAAAGCACTTCTTCTTACCTTGGTCTGTATGACTGACTCAAGTTTAATATATATAGAGAGATTTATGCGGTAATGTATGTATATAAATGCTTTTTCTACTATGGAAAAGCAACTTACTTGGCTGTTATGAACCAAAAGTAAGCTCCTCTGTTTTTTTTTTTTTAGATCATTGTAATTGGAAGATTTTTCTTCTTAAGCTGCTTGCTTGTCTTTCCATCAAAGATTTGGTGGAAGTTTTCTGAAAACGAAATGTCACAGGTTCCTGTGATCACAAAGATGGAAATACACATGGTGCAGATTCGATAACTCAAAACTCTTTGTCCTTTGGAACCCACAGCACAGGTTTTTGGCTGTATTCAGACATTTGGGAAGTAGATTCCCTTTTAGACTTCTTTTTAGTCTTCATGGTGCAGAGTAGCAAAAGCTGAGTTTTACAGCTTAGGAGGTTTTACTGGCAGTGGGTTCTGTTTCAAAGTTAGTATTTGTCTCCACTTAAAATGTGTCTTAATTTACCAGTCAGAGAATTTGCTGCAGACAAATGCACAGTTGTATTTTCTTTTACCAGAAGATGATGTATGACAGTCAAAGAAGAACTGAGGAATTGCCCAAAGACCTGCTTAATACAGGCACATTTATTTAGATTCTAAATAAATTTGTTTAGAATCCAATGGTTATTTAGAATATTTCACAAGAAAGCACTAGCTGCAAGTGCAAATACTGGGATCGTGCATAAGCATTAAGAGAAGGGCTAAGATGTTACTCAGTTTTGAACAGCTGCGAAAATGGGCACTTGCTGAACAATACTTTGTGTACGTGGGAGAGAGTCTAATACATCTTTAATCGTTGGTGCTTAATCTCTGCTAAAATCCACTGCAACTTTGACCAGAATGCTTATTGTGTCTGATACTGTTGAAGTATATTCGAGATTCATTCATATTTATTTATTTATATGAATTCTGTGTAAACAAAAAGAAAGTATAAATTCGTTTAGCAAACTGGAGAGTTGATTTTTTTTTTTTTCTTTTTTTTTTCCTGAGGATTTTCAGTAATCCTGATGTTTGTATGTGGACAGTGTACGTGGTGTGGTTGGTCTCAATATCTTTGGTTACATAACATAAACACCAAGCTGTGCAGTAAGGCAAACAGGGGACAAAGCAGCGTGACTGTAGTCCCTGCTGTACATCAGACTGCACGCCGAGGTTGTGATAGGAAGAGTTGAACTCAGTGGAAAGACTCATTGATTTTAGTGAGCTCTGGATATGGCCCAAACTCAAGAACTGGTGGCTTGACTTTATTGGAATGCCACCAGCATTGTGTTGAATCATGCGTACACAGATACATATACATCCTCTTCATGTTTAAAATAGCTTTCAAAAGCAATGCCAATGCCACAAGCATTTGAATTTCATCAGTTTCTTCTAAATGAATTCAAAAACATTGCATGAGATTTTGTTGCTTAACATTGGTTTTAGTGGAAATGCAGTCCTGCCCCCTCATCATTCCCTCAGATGAGTTTCTATGCCGATTCTTCTGTCTGTTTAAGGTCATCTATTGTGTAGTTTAAGCATAAAGCTGAATAGATTTCTCTCCATCTGGAGAGATTTATCTCCACATCTTTGGTTGACGGCTTCTATGTGCAACGGAAAGAGTGCTACAGGTTAGAACTTGAAACCACCTCTCTGATGAGCAGCATACACTGAGATTTGCAGCTGATGTGATTAGCTAGGATCGTTTTAACTACTATTCCTTTCTCACTCCGGCTGGCTGTTGCAGTTCCCTCCATAAATCTCATGAGGCCTCATCAGGTCATAGCTCGCACAGCCAAGCGATCATGCAAGACTCTGAACATTCTTCTGACCAACCAAAACCAGGCAAACCTGCCAAAATACATACTCAGCCACATAGCTTTGAAAGCAGGATGTTTAATGATTCAGCAACTGAAAATTAAGAGAGCACCAAATATTATTTCCAGTCTACCTGCTAGTTTAAGCCATCACATAGTTTTGCTGACTCAGGAATGCTTAATTTGGGGTGGCTGCACTACTCTAAGCTCTTAAAACTGTAGGAGGTAATGAGGATCTGATTTCACAGCTTCTTTTTAAATTGCTGCTTAAAAGCCTGTGGGGGAAAATGGAGGTTAGAGCACATACTTAATTTGCTTACAACTTTGACATCCTCTCTAGAGCTAACCTCAGCAAAATGGTACGTCAAGGAGTTACACAGTCTCTCCTACTTTCGCTGCCATTCTTTGGCTTTTCGTCTGCTGTTCCAGCCCTTTCTTCTTTCTGCTGAAAATGCATTTCTTAAATTTAATTGATATTTACTAGTAAGAAGAGGCTACCATCATTCACAGAAGTCTGTTAAGTATTATTGCTATAATTTACCAGAAAATGTTACAGTAGCTCGCAGTCAAGTGTACTCTTTCCTTTCTCCCAGTTTACACTTCAGAAGACCATTTTTGTGTTCCGCTAGGTTAAGTGGGAAGCATACCTGCCAGCGCATAAGGAGTTAATTAATGCTGCTACTGCTGTAGTTTGTCTGGTTCTTTGCCAGTCTTAGCTCTCTTTTGCTCTTTTGAGTGCCAAGACTTTTTTTTTTTTTTTTTTTTTTTTTAAAGATTCCTAGCTTAGGAGAGTGGGAGCTGCAGCCCTTACCCTGCCATCTGGGAATGTTTGTCTCACCCTGAATCATGGTGTCTGGCAAACCAGCATCTCTTCCCAGGCCTGTTGCTGACTTGCTGCATGTGGCTGAGCCGGATAACAGGGGTCTAAGGCTCTTCCTTGCAATATCAGGATAAATTTTATCCCTATGATTCAAGAAACTCTTTGTATATTCCTAAGCACTGGTAATGACAGGAGGGGGAAGGTTTAGAGAAGATGCGTTCTCTCATCCTATTTTCTTTCAAAGCGGTGTCAGGATTTCTGAGTTCTCCTGAATGTACCCTCTGTTTTTTCATAGGATACGTTTCATTATCTCAGTAGGAGGAAGTGAAAGGGGAAGGGAAAGAAAGCAGGGGAGGTAGGCTGTGTGGTTTACTTGACGTTTGAGAAATGATCCAAGAGTTTCTCTGTACATTTAAACTATAGACCTGTAATATATGTTACCCAGGAACATGCTACAAGCAGGGAGTGTATATGAATGGTGCTTGCTTGATATTGTTGCTTTTTCAATCTATACATTGTATCTAAGTCTGCCAGCAAATGATTTAACACCTCATAGGGAGCTGGTGGATTTCTATAACTGACTTTTAAAACCTTAGTTGAAAAAAAGGGAGATGTGAACACAATGTTACAAAGGATGGGGCTTAGAAAACCTCCTGGGCGTTAGGAGAGTAAACGCAGCGGGAGATGCCATTTCAGAATTGCCTTGTGTACAATACTAATGAAAGTTCTTTCAAAAATCCTTTGTTCTTTCTTTGCAGGTATATTAAGACAGACCTTATTTAGATATGCATAAAGCTATAAATTTTTAAAGATTTTGGTCCTTTGAAAAAGACATAGCATGCAGCTATTCCATGTCAGAGTAAATTTCAAAACCACAATGCGAGGTGTTTGTGTGCTCTTAAGAGTTCAAGAGCAATACAGTGAGCAGAAGAACTGTTTGTACACCTGTTGTTAACTACCAGCTTGTCCTTCTTTAAGCATTTTTTTTTTTAATGCTTATTTTCTTATTTTGGATCTATCTTTAGTACATTATCACTTTGTTGCTACTGTGCTGACTGAAGAGTGGATTTAATTACAGTTAAACTCCTAAAGCTGTGGGTTCTGCAATAATTAAAAATGATATCTTATTGTACAAAAAATGCATTAAAATGTTAAGATTCTTACAATAAATCAGCTTAAAGCAAGAAATCTGAGTCAAGGAAGTTCTATCATTTATCTCAGAAGTTCTTGCTTTAGTTGATTTGGGAAGCTTTGAGACTATGCAAATGGTTTTAGATTATCTTTTTAATGCAAAGCAGTATAAAATCATGTTAAATAGAGGAAAGAGGGGGAAAAAGGAGCAAACCAGCCATTATTATTGCAATAAGTCTGAAGAAACTATGTTGTAAACTATACCACCACAACTTTTGTTGACTGGATTAGAGGAAAAAAAATGAATACAAGCAATTTATATGCTTTGATTCCGGTGGTCACATTTCTTCTGCTCTACTGTCCCTCAAACTATGGCCATTGCCACTGCTCCTCATTCTGCAGTTACAAGAGGGATAAAAAACAGTCACAGGGTGTGACTTAGATTTTATTCTACTAGACATTATACAGCGCCAGCACAGTCACGTGCCTTCATTCCTCCAAAGGAAAAATATTGCAGATTTTGAACAGGTTTTCATTTTGGTGGAAGGGGTGTTACATTTGTAGTGTGTATGGGACTAGTCAGAGATAATGCATTTGCTGGTTTTGTAACCGATTCTGATCAAAATAAAAGCTTGGTCATATCATGACTAATACCATTTTTACTGATGACCAGTGGTTATTCTGCAACATTCAATGGCATTTCCTTTGGATGTTTTTTTACTAATATCCCATTATATTTAGCAGTTACATACAAATTCATGGTGAGGAAACTTTGCACAATCTAGGAAAAATATCCAGAAGTCTTATTAGTGTTTAGCAGTTGCCTTCATGAAATGTTAAATCTCATCCACAATGAGAAAATATTAGGTATTGTGTAATCAAGAAAGCAGTGCAAATCCATCTTGTAACTTAGCTCATCAACCTTTAGTTGCTTTTAAGTACTATCTAGTCTTACACACATTACATATGAATAGTCCTCAGTAGATGGAGGCCTTGCTTGCTATTTTCATGAGCAAAGGGAGCTCTCTGAGTACAGAACAAGCATAGTTACTCTTTAGACTTCACACCAGCTTATCTCTGGGCAATCTATAGAGTCCCTTGAGGACTCAATTAGTACCATGCCAGACAGTAGCAGCTATATTAACCTCTATGTTGCATTCAAAGGAGCTGTTTCGTGAGAGGATCTGAGTTTGTGTTCTTGTGTAGGTGCTGACAGAACCTGTAGAAGGGGTAGGTGACTTTTCAGCTATATGGTGCACGGTGACAACTGCTCCTCTTCCTATTCAGACCTGCAGCGTCGGCTGGTATTTCACTGTGTGGAAACTACCTCGATGGAAGGAACTGCTCAGTAGCAAGGATTTAATACTTGAAACCAATACCAGTGGATCTCAAGTATGTTCTGTTTAAAGGCTAGCAGTGGGGGCTGGAGCGGTAAGGCTGAGCGCGGCATTTATCCTAGGAAAGCTGTAGGTATTCCCTAATCCCTGTTGTAAAGCAGAAGGATACTGAAGCAATGGACTTATGTTTGTCCTGACTCTTAGCTGTAGCTTTTTCAGATACCGCTGATCCTGTGAGGATAGATAGATCCGTCAGCTCAGTGCATTGTTTAAGTGTATGCCCAGCTCTGTGGTTGCTCTGTTGGAAATGGGAAGGACTAAGCAGAGATCCAGTTTAAGCATGTGATTATGTGACTTAGTGACACAGAACTGTAGTTTATTCAACAGTTTTAGGTAAAAATATTCTGCAATTAGCTTATTTCCTGCCTCTGGATATTTATTAGATATTTTCCCTTCCCGTTATGGTGGGAACAGCTCCAGCATACTTAAGAGACAATTTGTAACACACTGGGATATTTAAAGATTCCCAGAACTTGAATCTGAGTAAGGCATTGGAGTGCCATGTAAGGATTCTGCTGTGCTGTGGGTCTGTTCTGGTGAAATTGGCTCAGTCTGAGGTATTTTTTATTATGTGGTGGTTTTAAAGCTCTGGGCAGGCTGGGCCAAATCATGTAGTGCAGTCATTGATTTCTGATTTAACTCAGCATTTTGATGCCAGTGATTCTGTAAGAGTTCCCACGGCTGAAGGCTGGCTAGTGAACTTAAAGTTATCTTGGATATTTATAGGGTGCCTATTCTTGTAGGGTTTTTCTGGCTGTCCTTATTGAGCGAGGGAGGATGGGGAAAGACTCTAAAACATAGTTCCAGACACCAGGAAGTTTGGACTCAGTTGCTATTTATGGTTTCTGGAGTAGTCACTGAATTACTGTGCCTCAGTTCTCCCAGCTGTATCTGCAGTATGGAGCAATATTATATTCTGTGCTGAGAGACACAGGTCTCTTGTGATTAATCTTGCAGATATCAAGTGGTAGGAGTAAATTTATTATTACTCACTACTTTCTACTTATTTTGCAGTTTGTGGGATGAACCAGGTACTGTATTTGTGCCTTTATACAGAGGAAGGCTAACAAAGAAAGCGAGATGTTACCATTGCCTACTAACTTGAGTTAAATGTCCAGAGTGTGCAGTTTTGACTTTTATTTTTCTGTTCATTTCCCCTTGGAGCAATAAAACTTTCAGGCAGGACATTCTGGGACCTCTCTGCCCTTCTCTGAAGGTTAATGGTCACTTTATCTTTAGCCTTGTGTTTGCAGGCACTGGAGTCAGACAGCCTTTTCCCCAGAACTGCGCTTCTGTGATTTCCTGTATTATTACTTCAGCCGACAGCCAGTGAGATGGTATCAGAGATGAACTTCGCTTTTGAATTTTTATTTGAGTTGCAGCTGAAATTCAGGATGTTGATGGTTTTAGCAATATTATTGCAGACGTGTGAGTCCCTGGTTCTCCTCTTGCTTATACCTGTACAAACAAATCAGGAGTAATTCTGTTGAAGAGGTGGGCCTACATTAGTGCAAAACTAATGTATGTGGGAAGTCATGAAACTCGATTGCTATCCACAGCACAAGCATGAGTGGCAAGGTCGGTCTGATCTGTCTCCAAGGGAGCTTGGCAAGAGTGTTGAAAGGACATTGACTGGATCTATCCCTAGAGGAGAATTTGGGAAGAATGGGGTGTAGAAAACTCAATTCATTATTCACATAATCTCAGGATATTTGTTTAAACTCAGTAACTGTTACCTCTGATATTCAACATCTAGACTAGGCACTGGTCCATGTGCCTGTAGCTACATACTGTGTTCTCACATTTCTTTCCAGGTGGTCTTGTATAGTGGTGCCTGCCTGGACACTGAAGAGGAAAAGTTGTGTTGTTGAAACTTTATATTTTTAACATGATATTTTCTTAAGTCAGAATGTGTAGAAATAGAGCTCTCTTGTTCAACTTCTGCACTACCCCCCCTTAGACAAAAGAACCACAGTTTCCCAGTATATAAAATATTGACCGTGCTAGTATTTTCACAGGAAATACCAAGCTCTTCCACTGTGTCAAAAATAATCTGCTTTTCATTCAGAGTCACTAAAATCTTAGATTTTAGATTTATGATCTTGGATGAAAAATGCAGATACATGAGAGGCAGCACATCCTGGCTACATTGAGTCACAGGATCATGACGGTTGGAAAAGACCATAAGATCATCAAATCCAACCATCAAGCCAACACCACCATGCCTACTAAACCAAGTCCCGAAGTGCCATATCTCCGCGTTTTTTGAACGCCTCCAGGGATGGTGACTCCACCACTTCCCTGGGCAGCTTGTTCCAACACTTGGTACATATTGTCTATGTCTACGGGGATGCTGTCACTTTCTCTATAAATAAATGACATATTTATATGCAAATCAATCCTTGTAGATTTGTAAAAAAAAATGTCAAACAAACACTTCTCTCTCTTTACCTGTATTATTTGTTTGGCAATTGATATTTCCTGGCACTGAAGCCTGAGGTTACATCTGTGATCTTCTTGCAAATCTAGGGGAAATTACCTTTTGAATGACACATGGCCTGACCTTCATCTGCAGATAATCCAGGAAGAGTTCATGTTTGACTGTGGGGACACAAAGGACAAATTTAGCATACCAGTATCTTTTTGGCCATGTTTTAGAGTTCAGTAATGCGGTGGATACCCCATACCATATCTTCACTCTTTCCTCAGAGATCCAGACTGTATTTGTGGTAAACTGCAAGAAATGATTCAGACTCAGAATTACCGAACACTGGAATCAAAGGGATTATATGTATTGCTGCTTTCTTTGAAAAATTCTTTTTATTGAAGGAGCTTGCAGGAAGTCCTGTAACAGGGCATAACAGCAATAAAGATCCCCCAAATCCCACACATTGTACACGAAGTGTAAAAATAGACATAATTAGAGCAACATACAGTAATTAGACTCCAGAGCAAGTATCATGGCATATTCTTCAGGCTTATATGCATGAATAAAAAGCTGATATACTGCATAGAGGCCCTTGGCTACACTCTCTACTTTCAGTTTCAGAGATAGGCTTTGACCCTCATTTTCTTCCTAATGTTAATCACAGATGGATGTATGAACTCCGCAAGGCAGAAATCCTCTTATCTCCACTTCTTTGTTTTCTGCAGAGTACTGTATTTGATTCCAACCCTGTTAGTTTAAAGCCCTGCAGCTTTTAATAGGGATGCATATTTAATTGTTTCTGTAGTATTGAAGGGTTTTCACTGAAAATTTCCAAGCCAGGCCCATCTGCCAGCCTGGAAATCTCACTTGTAAGAAAGCTGAATCCGTTTCTGCTTCAGGAAAGTGTTTCCTGAGAGTCACGTTTATGTTAGCGCGCAGGTAAACAATCCACGTGCCAAAGGCAGAGAGAATTGTTGTATGGGATGAGAGATGTTACAGTTAGATTTTTGTGGAGGGTTTATTCCAGGTTATAATGGAAGGAGTGCTTTACATGCAGTTCAGCTGGAATGGCAGATTTTTATAAATACTCAGGCATGATCAAGTGCAGCATAAAATCTAGTCTGAAAGTTCTCAGTTCACCTAGGCTTCATTGCTCAACGGTAAGACACAAGAACTGGAAGCTAGACTTAGATTCTGCTGGATTTGCCCCAACTTCCTCATTTGATGTCCAGACACTGACAGGGTTACTTTTTTAGAGTTAGACAAATGACTAGCAAATGTCAGTTGTTTGAGGGTGTGCAGCCCTGCCCTAAAAGGAGGGGAGGGTCTGTTCAGCTGCATCGCTTCAGCTGCGTTACGGGATGCAGGAGGGCACATGGTGCTCAGGCTGAAAGTAGCTGGGAAAGGTGGAGAGAGACAAAATAACTGAAAAGTGCAAAATGGTGCTAGTGGTACAAATGGAACACGCCTATAAGAAATACACAGAATCTTCGTTATATAAAATCTGAGTGCGTATAGATCAGTATGTGACAGCTCACCTCATCACAATGGTGAGCGGGGGAGCTGCAAACTTCCTTCAGTCAATTCTCACCTGATAGACGCTGTGTTTTTTGCAATGGCAAAACCTACCAGAGGAATGCAGTCGAAATGTGACCTTTGTGGCAGTGATTAGGAGAGAGGGAAGTAGACTGGATTTTGGTAGAGGATAAAGGCTAAAAATGGGAGACCAAAATCTGCCTTGTTAACAAGAAGTCAGTCCAGAGACACCAAAATATATAGGAAATCTGAAATGCTGCCGTCTATCGGTTTGATGTAGAATTTCTACTCCAACTCCTACATTTGTTTGGTGAAAAAGTCACTTGAAACCTTCAACTCTTTCTGAAAATAAATTAAAAAAAATAAATCAAACATCCATGTTTAAACACAGTTTGTGAATAGTGGGATTTCCTAACTGTGTGACATCTGGTCCGTCCCTGCTGCTTTGCACGGGGATTGCCCGTAAGCCAGCTTTGAATGGCCATCTTGCGATGTGTGAAGTGTTTGCTATCTGAGAGCTGGGGAGGCGAGGACACCGTTAGCCCTCAGAGATTTAATTGCAAGAGGTTACAAGAAAGCAGTAGATCTGTCGAACATGAAACACATTTGAATGGCTGATAGTGTGTGTAGCTCCTAACACCTCTGCCGTCAGGCTGCTGGCACGTACCCTGTGTACGTGTGTGTGTGTAGGAAGTGACTGAGGAAATATGCTACTGTTTTTTAGCTTACACTGAGTTTTCCCCATGGGATTACTAGCTACTCTTGGTTGCTTAGGTTGAAGAGGCCTCTTTTTGCCATGATACAGGTGAAAGTCCCTGTGAAACAAGTAACTCGCTGATTTTTGGAGCTATATTTCAGTGCCAGCATTTCTCAATGATTGAGTTGCTGGGCCTTGCTCAGACTTGCCTCCCTAATTCTCCTTGGAGAAATTAAGAAACTTGTTGGGAAGTTTACCAGGCGCTGGGAGCTCTGCTGCTACCTCTTCATCGCTGCCGGTGCTGCTGCGGGAGGGCAGCTTGCCACCTGGACTGCTTGTTCTGCCTGCAGACCCAGAAGCTGAAGCGAGGTGGGTTTGGATGTGCAGCGATCACAGGGAGGTGGTGCAATGTTGGGCTGTTGAGGGAAAGCTGTGACACTGAATTTGAAGAAGTCAGTAGGGAAAACCATAATTTTCAACTGAAAGTGGGCCTAGTCAGGGCTGTTTCAGTCAAGCCAAGCCACAAACTTTAGAGGAAATCCAGATCTGATTCAACTTCCAGGTGTTTAAACTTGCTGTCTTCCCTATCTTTAAAGAACCATCTTTATTTTGCCAAAGTCTGTATTCTGTGGTTATTTGATGTACTTTCCAAGCTGAAAACAGCTTTCATTAATTAACTGGCAGCGGAGCAGCCCATTCGCTTTGGCCCTTGACAAGTGAAGAGCTAATGTCAGCACAGCAACTGTTTGCCTGTCAGACCTGAGGTTCAGTACGTAACTGCTTACCTGCACTGATTTACCTGTCGACATAGAACCGTGATGTTTATCAGCATCTAAGATTTCAGATCTGTACCCAAAAAGCTCAGTGTGTAGCTGCTTGGAGCTGTGCTAGCAATAAAGAGGCAGAGCAGTGAATTGTAAGTGCTGTCATGAAGTGGCTTGGAGACTGATACGGAGATAGAGAATCAAAAAGGGTTCAATCCTGAGGTGAGGTAATTATTTTTAATGACTGTTTACTAGCCTGTGCTTCTTCGAAAGTCAAGGGGTTTCTAGATGGTGCAATGTGAGTTGCTAAACTGCAGGTTCCTGGGAACAGGACTGTTTGACCTAAATGGAACCCACAGATGAAGATTTTCATGTTCAAGTAAGCAACTTAAAGACAAAAATACATGAAAGAAAAAAGAATAATAAAAGGAAACATATTCTGAAGTCAAACCATCTGAGGAGGTAAGGAGACAGGGAATCTGCTTCATGTTAGCAAAAAATCTGATCATTTGAAGCTTGTGGGCCATATTCTGCACCAGTTAACATGATGAAATTCTTCCAAAGCCATCAGGATTACACCCTTCCACTGACTGTAGGGATTGGGCCTTCCCACTGGAAGGCCATTTGATCTTTCTTGCTTTTAAATACAAATGTGAATTTCTCATGAGATCTTTGTTTCTTACTATAAATGTTTCCATTGGCAGCATTTTCTGAACTAAATGCCAGGCAGATTTCAGATGCAGTCCTACGTCCAAGATTTTGTACATTAAGCCAGTCAGAAGGTTTCTCCACTGATGTCCAGGAATTCCTTCTTGGTGGTTTTTATCTAATAACACAGAGCCTTGATTTTGACTTTTTTTTTTTTTTCCTGTGAGCTTTCTCTGATAAGTGGAGACTAGTGCTCTCTAGCTAGGCTTTTTCTGTTAGGATTAGGAGTTCAGCATGAAGTCATCGTGACAAATGCAGTAATTCAGCATAACAACAAAACTAATTTGGGTAAAAGTTCAACTAACGTTACTGTATTTTTGCTTCTTTGTCTTTTCCCAAGAGAGAGAAAGTGTATCTGCTTGAGGTCAGGTTTGATTTGCAGTTCTTCTGTAGATGGCATTGAAGTTGGCTGCTTCTAGAGGCTCTCTCTTTCCTGCTAAGTGGGAAACTAGATTAGAATATGATTTATTTTCTGTTTGTCATGGCCCTTGCACTTGTTGTCATTTATTATTTATGTCATGGCTTTCTGTTGTGTAAGGGGCTTTATAGAAAAGAGAGAAATTGAGTGGTCTGTTCATAGATTTCAAAGTTCTGCACTGTTATGAAACTGCTGTAGCTGAGTCAGATATGGGACTCTGACCAGAGGTGCATTTCTCAAACTTCATGTCTTTCTTATGGGAAAGGTGTTAAAATATTTTTTTTCTCCTGGTATGCTAGAAGAACTGCTCCATCTTAGATCTGATCTTGCTACTTAATGCCTTTAAGAGGAACTCATATAAAAATACTCTTATAATACTCCCTCTTACTGGCTTGCCAGACCCAAGTATTTAAATATTATACACTAGCTGAGAAATACAAATAAATGTGGTTTTCTTCTGATGTTTTAGGAATGAGTGTCAATCTTTCCTTTGCAGTTATGAGAGTTATGAGCTTACTACATTTAAATATGCATGCATTTATTTTTTTTTTAATCAAGAGCTGAGATTCTTACCAAGACATACGACTCCAGGAACGGGCTAACACTTTGTTCCTGGCTGCTGATACTCCCTAGTTGTGTGCAAGCAGCACAAGAGACCTCTTGCATCACCTCTCTGCTCTTACCTCAACAGAGGGCATTAACAGCTGTGATGAGGATTCATTTCCATATGAATTTAGTGCAGTGTAATGTCACAAATGTGTGCAGCTATGTTGTCCCCAGGGCCTGGGTCACTCCTGTAAATGAACCTACTTGAGGTTTACATTCCCCAGCATTAAACCATTGCCATTTTCCTCCTCCCACACCCGGTGGGGGCCTCCTTAGCTGTGGTAGTGAGTAACAACAGTTAGTGTATTGTCAGAGGGCATCACCAGGCAGTACTTTTCTCATGTGGGTGTGCTGGCTACTTTAAACTCCAGAGCTTTTTGCCTGACCTTGCAATATTGCAGGGATGTATTATGTGGTTGGTTTTTTGTTTTTTTTTTTTTTTCTGTTAATGTGCAGAATAGCTTGTTAGAATAGATTGTGATTTACAGTGAGATGGGATAATGCCTGTTCTGGAAGGTCCCATGCACCCCTTATGTGCTGGAAAATTACTACAGTTTTTAGTGGTTATTTCAAAGATGTTGCAAGTATATTCTGTAGCCTTTCTCTGTCTAAAAAAATAACAATAACAATTAATCTCCTCAGGGCTTCTTCACATCCTAATTACAACCAAACCTCTCATTAGTCCCACAGGGAGACAGAATCAAATGCCAGATGGTATTTTACACTTAGGATGCTGTGCTTACCAAGAGCTGGAAGGAGACAGGAAAAGGGGGAGTTAACAATTCATAACCATTTATGGAATAGGCACAGCCCTCCTTGGACCCAGTTCAGCAGAGTCTGAGGGCCTCAGATCAGGAACTTTATCTGGCTAGTAATTGCGTCGGCATGCTGGCTTTCTTGTGTGCATGTGTGGGCATTTGGTGAGCGGGATACAAAGCTGCAGAATCTTTGTGCTGGCATCCACACACAAGGATGAATTAAATGTACACACGCCTCCCAGGAAGGACCATGGCTGGATTCTACGGTTGCCTGAAAAGTAAAAAGTAAGTGCCATGCTGAGCCCTCCCCTCCACCTTTCCAAAGTGAGCTGAGTCTGGTGGGTACTTTGAAATTCTGTCTTTGTATTTCAGCAGCAGCACTGAACAAAATGCTTGTGCCTTTAGACTGGAGTACCACTCTGAATACAAAAGTGAAAAAAATCAATCCTGGCTGAAATACCAAATGGGTGAAAATTGGTCATGTTTTTTTTTTTCCTTCAGAGGTATAAACATGAACTATTGAAAAAGGAATTAAGAACCTCTTCCTGTCTAATTATAGCAAGAGGAAAAATGTCCTCTTCCTTACTGATTAACCAAATTGTTTATATATTAACATATAAAAATGAGAAATATAGAAATGCACATTGGCTTTTAAAAAATGTTCAGCTAGAAATCTGGCAGTAAATGCTCTTTGAGAACTTGATGTGCTCAGTTTTTGTATAAGCAACCTGAGGTTTGTTTCTGTAATCACTCCCTGTTGAGAGATTTGGTTGTATTTAAAATAAATATTTTTTTATTACTCCACTGACATATCCTGTTGGAGTAGATTATAAAGGGAGAAGAGAATGGGACAATGCATGTTAGTGTTTGTGCTTTAAACCACCATGAAGATACATTCTGTTTTTCCTTTGACATTCTCCCAGCTAAGGAATGGGACAAAATTTTCTGCTGCAAAAACTGAGCGGTGCTTTTTGATAATGGTTTGCTACAGCAGACTGTAGAGGGCTCTATTCTTGCATACAGTATGGGATTACAGAAAGTGAAAATGCACAGTGGAAGGCAAGGAAAGTTGTGTCTTGAGACTTAAGATGTGAATGCTGATAGTTAAATGTATGGATAAGTCCTGATTCGTACAGGGGGAAAAAAAAATAGGTCAACAGTGAAGCTGGCAATTTGCACTTTCTCCTTTTCCCTCTCCAAAAGGTTGTATCCCTCACGGTTTGTCTCACGTTACTCCGGTGGAAATGTGCATTTTCAAAGGCACACAATTCCTATTGGATTTCAGTTAGCATTTCCATCCCATATTGACTCTTCCTCCTTTGAAATTTGTAGCAGTGTCTGTGAGAGGGAATTAATATTTAGAAAGTAAGTCTGCCTTAGATAAAGGGTGAGGATGCTATCAGAATGAGCAAAAGGGCTAAGAATGAGTCCTGATGAAGGTAGGAGGACTGGCACTTGAATTGACAAAAAAAAAAAAATAAATCAGTTTACATGGTTTGATATATGCTAATTTGTTTTTCCCCCAAATCCTCCAGCATCTAATGCAGTTGAAACAAACTTGGAAGTCTGAGAGAGGCGGTAAAAGCTGGGCAGATAAAGGCTGGGCAGATGAAGCTTCTTTCATGTAGTGTACCATCTCTTCTTTCCTGGTGGATCTCCACCTGGTTTACAAGGAACAGGAGTTTTTTTCTTCAACACATTCTTCTTTCTTGTTACTCTTCAGTTAGGTCTCTACACTTGATAAATATACAGATTATATTCCTCAACCTGTTATTTCAGCCCTGTGATGCGTTCCTAAGTGGATTAGTGCAACTAGTAATACTTTGCAGTCTTCAGAAATTTTATATGCTACTTTGGTTGTGATTATTGGCAGTTAAAATGAATCTAAGACATCGGTTGCAGTAACAGTCATATTTTTAGCCAGAGATTAATTTTAGGTGAAATCTGTTTGGAGTTTGACATGTTTGTCTTTCTGGACAAATGGGTCATTGGAATGGCTTCCCCCAGTCCTCACGTGGTCATTTGGCCTGTAGGAGATAGTTTGCTTTCTGAATGAAAGCTGTTTTGGAATGAAATAGCTTTTATTTTTTTAACAATTGGCTTGAGTATCAGTGGGGATTTAGCCAAAGAGGCATAGAGCTCAGTGCAGGCCATAAAACCTGCCCCTGACGTGGGGAAAGAGGTCTGTCCAGGGTTTTGAGCTGCTGGGTCCAGCTAAAGCACCTGGGCTGTTTCACAAGCTACTTGGGGTAGCACTCTCCTGTGCTGCTGTCACATTCGCCTTCACTCCCCCACATTTTGCAAGGGGAAGCAAAGGCTCTGCCTTGGCACACTGCTGTCCCTGTGCTTTGTTAATGTTCTTTTATGAGATGTCACATTGGAAAAAAAAAAAAGCCCGAAGCCTAATCCAGGTAATAACAGCCTCAATCTTGGCTGTTATTCCACTGAAATAAAAGTTGTGGATTGCAATTGATCTTCCACTAAGTTTGTAGCTCATCACCCTTATTGCAAAGTTTCATTGTGCTTGGTCCTAGTATGGTGTCAGAAAAAAAATATTAGATCTGGACAAATATGATCAAGTTTTCTAAAGCCTGCGGAGGAATCTTTTCATATGTTTCTCAGTTTTTGGAACTAGCCAAATACATAGTTAGGAGCTGAAAATGTGGTTGCTTGAATAGTAAGGTTCACTGATGGTCAATGCAAACTGCCAATTTCCAAAGACAAATATAGAGTGTTAGAAGCTATATAAAATATTTGGCTGAAAGCTTTGCATGCCAGCTCAGAACTGGTTTCTGTAACAAACTATAGGGAAATGTATTTAACTGGTCTATACTTAATGTGGTCACTCAGGATTTCATGGTGCCTTTCACAGGCAATCCCAGAATTAGGATATTGTATTCTTTTCTTATAGTCCAAAATTGTAAAAAAATGCTGATGTGCACTCTTATCCTGCAAACAAGTTCAGTATTTGGGTAAAGCAAGTTAATCAAGGAATGCATTAGTAGAATTTTCAATATATTTTTAGATTGTTTGGGATGAAAGTCATTGCAAATGTAAAATGATGTTATGCCCATGAAATTGAGTAGAATGTTTTCTGGATTAGGTGCTGTTGCTGTGTTGCTGTAGGTTGTCTTGTTGCTTGTTCAGATGAGTGTTAGGAAGAGATTTTGGTGTTTAGTGGGATTGTTGCAAAGATGGTGTAGTGGTGTCCAGCTGATGGATGACCAAATAAGCTAAGTTCACTGCCTCCCTCACCTTTGCCCCAAACTCGCTTGTTGGAGAGGCTCATAGGTAGCAGTGGAAGGCGCACACTTGGTGCGTAATACACTTTTAACAGCTTTTATGTCTCTGTGGGGTCCTTACGGCCTTTGGTTCCCCATCCACAGCAAGCAGCTGCTGTTTTAGCTTGGACACTAGCAAGTGAGTTGGAAGTGGTTTAAAGCTCTACCAACTGCTACTGAAGTAGCAACTTGGCACTGTGGGGAACGGGGCAGTTTAAAACTGTTGGCTCTTCTCTGTCAGCAGCTCATTCGCCTCCTATAGCCTCTCTCACTTTTTGGAGGCATATAATCGCTGCAGGGTCTAAGTAGCTGTGTTTACTGACTGTCCACAGCACAAGACACTTTGTTCTTCGGCACAATTTTAGACATGGGGCATGTCTCCAGGACTCACAGGCAGTTTAAAGTGAGACACCGAGTTCCCTGGCCATCCCTACCTGTGGCATCCCCCAGTGTACCTGGGCTCCGCTTGGCTCAGCTCAGCAGTGGTCCGTAGGCTCAGTGGGGCTGGCAGCCGTCAGGAGGCCGTGCAGCTTTAGAGTCAGCGCGTGCTGCTTGGGAGCTGTGGCAGAGCTAGAGCCGCGGTCCCGTGGGGAGCTGGGGGGTCTGTCTGTGTGGTTCATGAATTCTGGTGAGGTGGAATACTTACAATGAACACTTTGATATCTTGAAATATGTTTGTTTACCTGTCTTTATTGTACACCACTTTAACATAATATTTCCCAACGAGGGCAAGAATCACTCACTAACAGTTTTTCAGTGGTTTTTTTTTTTTTTTGAGATGAAATCATCTGAGGATGAAAGGTGGTTCCTGCCCAACAAAGCAAGTTCACCAGTGCAGCGGCAATCCCTGGATCCACACAGGGGTGACAATACCAGGTTTCAAGAAACAGTTTACAGAGGGTGCAAGAGGCAAAGCACTGAACAGGAAAAAGGATCTGCTTTTGTGGGAAGTGGAGAGCTCTCCCAGCTGGGGCCAAGTCAGAGAGGGTGAGCTGATGTGAAAGGACTCCCTGGGCATTGTGAGTCTCTCCGGGGAATCTTTCAATACGCAGCCTTTGAGCGCTTTCCTGTACATGGCAGTTATGCGGACTATTTGGACATTCGTGAGCATTTTGTCTTCAGCCCACAGGGATCATTCAGTGCTATGCTGGTATTAAATGTGTGCAGGCTTAAGTCCTGTTTTCTTACTCCAGAGTAGTAGAGAGAGCGAACAAAAGCAGGCAGGAGGTGCCAGAGCCATGGCACTGCAGGCAGTTGAGCACGGTTAGTACAACAGTGCTGTATTGTTAACAAAAAGATCAACTATTTCTCTGTGTTGATTCATTCAGTTTGACTCATCTCTGTGCAAGAAGTTCACTTCAGGCTTAATGTGCCAGTGAGTCACTCCACGTTTCCCAGTCCTCCTCATTCTGTTCGTGCTTCTCTCCAGATGATGTTTGTTTTAGCAGCCACAGTGATGCGGTGCGTTTGCTGGCTGGAGGCAGAGGAATTCCAAGCAGGCATGCCCGTTTGTTTGGTTTCAGCAGAACAGCCCTTTCCCTATCACCAAGGTGCTGAGTATTTGACAGCTGTGCACCTCTAATGCTGCCTGTCCTACTTCTTTTGCACTGGAGCAGAAGCTTCTTGGTTTGGGACAATCAGCTGAACATGATTCTCACTCTTCTGCACCATTTGGCTGTCAGATTTTTTGTCTACATTATTTTGCCAGACTGAGCCATGAAAACACCTTGTCACAAATTTGCCTTGTGTTTTCTTCTTAGACTTAAACTTCTACTGCTCAAAGTATCTAGGTTTGCACCCTTATGGCCAACTGGAGTGATTAATTTTTCATTTCCTTCTTGTACAGAGGTCTAGAAAGTTTAGTAGCTGTGATGTGAAGGCCTAGAATTGGCTTTAGAAGCTGAAATCTGGCTACAGATATGTGGTAGAAAAATGTAGTAGGCCCAAGCTGTACTTCCAGTAGATAACCTACCTGAGCTGGTGTAGGGCAGCTAGAGCTGATTACCAGCCAAACTTGGGGAAATCTGAGATAAGTCTGTCTGTGGGGAAATGGGAGAAAAAAAACCCCAAGGTAATTCCAAGCTTGATTTTTTTTCCCCCCTTTAATTTTTCTTACAGCAGCAACCCTTACGAGAACATTTGAGCACAAGGTGCACCACTTTAATGTGATCCAAACTTATAGTTCTGCATTAAATCTGTTGTAGTTTCAAGGTTGGTAAAATTATTATCGATGAAGGAGTTTTAAGAAGTATTTTGAATACATCAAATACTAACTGCAAACTTTTGATTATTTTTTAAATCCTGTATCAAGATAGCAGGTGGCCCACCAAGACTCCTTTATGGGAGTCACTGTTTAAACAAAAAAAGTCAGTCAGTTAATATCCTGTCTGATTTTGCTTGCAGATGCTGAGCTGTCACTGTTCATCACTACGCTAACAGTCAGGGCTGTGCAAACAGCTCAGCATTTCCAACACGACGTACATGAAAAAGCTGGGCCACACACATTATTATTCATTTTTCAACTGTATCGTTACACCGGTGTGTGGTGCTGCGCTCACACAGGTGTGCGGGTACCAAGGTATTCTGTGGTCTGTCATATCCTATCCCCGTGCCATAGCCCGTTAGTGTCTTTGTGACTGTTAGCGGGGACTGGAGCGCTCTTGGTCAGAGCAGGGTAACTTGGCTGTGCAGACAAAGCTGCCTGATTTTGCTTCTTAACCAACCAGCCAGAGCTAAGGCGGCATTCCAGCTTCAGATTTTTGTGGTGGTTGTTTCTTTTGGCCTCCGAGTTTCAAGGATCTGGTGCTAATTAGTGAACTCAATGTTTGATTTTATTCACGATGAATTCATTTATGCTTATTCATTCTCAGAAATATGTAACTGTGCACTTTTGCCAGGGCTTGTAAGTATCACTCATCTAACAACGCAGTTCTGATCCACACGGTGGTTTGGATGCAAATGGGATGTATTTGGATGCTCCGGCTCAGAATTATGATGCAGACATCATGCTAATCATCAAGCTATCTGTGTATGCAGGAAAACACAGATCTGACAGGGGTGCAGAGGAGTTGTTTGCTGGTTCACTCTATCAGTCAAACTACTTTCCAACACCTCAGTTTAGTGAAAAGAGTGTTCCAGAAGTTGAAATTTAATTGCTTTCCTTAAAAAAAATGCAAATTATCTTATTTCTTCCTTTCTTGCAGCCTTGGCTTGTGGAGTCCTTACAGAATGTCCCCATCTAATTCCTCCCCCTCCCCTGCCCCGTTGCCTACTTGTCAGTACCCCATCTTACAGTTCTTGTCTTTGGTGTCACCCTCCTGGGTTTTTCTACTGTCACGTACCCTCTCTGCTCCCTGATGCTACCGTACCACCTTCTTCAAAACACAGTTGAATACAGCTTGATATTCCATTGGTGCGTAACAGCATTAGCTCAGATAATCTTATTTTAGATGATCCTATTTTAGAGAGGTATTTGTAACTGGGAGAAGTAGGATCCCTTTTTAACGGTTGCTCATACGAAAGAGAAAAGTCAGCAGATGCCCTGGGGACAGAAGTGGCTTGGGGACTGGTTTAAGCACATGCATGATCTCCTTTGGCTCTCAGTTCTCCACGTGCTTCAAAACCAAGTGTACTTCAGAAGCTGCCTGACTTGAAGCTCCAGAGAGAGTATCCAGGAGAGAAAAGCAGGGACAGGAGGAGATTTCTTTTAGAGCAGAAGAAGGGAGACCCTCAGACTCCACAGGCAGCTCCAGAAGAGCTCCTTCTGCAAGCATGGAAGCCGCCCCAAGGCTTTCCTTGATCAGCAGCCAAAATGGGGTCTGAATTCCAGAAATACTCATGGGCAGGGGGAGCTCAGGGGATTTAGCCAGCCAGACACAGTATGTTTTGACATTGTTTTTATTTTTCTGTGTGTACAGGCGGTAGATGTTGCCTCAACTAGGTTTCGGGATTTCACAGGAAGCGAGATTTCCTGATCTTCCTGCCAAAGCAGCCTCTGAGACCACAAAGCCTGCATTTTATTTGCTCTCTTATAGCCAAAAGATGGCTGGCTGCTTTTATGAGAGTTTGATCTTCAGAGTGAAAATTTGTAACACCGTTAGCCCTGGAAATTTCTGTTAGCCTCTCCTTTTTTTCAGTGCACTTTGAATTCCTGGGCATTAAATATCTATATTAACTCCTCTTGGAAGAAATGTGTGCTGGGAGGTTTGATCTATCTGAAGATTTTTCAGACTTTTTCCCATCCTTAAGCTGCTCTTTAACTCACAAATGGAGGGATAAGTAACTGTTTTGGAAAAAACTTTTAAAAAATAAAGCTTTAGACATAGCCTAAAGTCCCATGTTTCAGTTCTGGCATTCATTTCGCTATTGTTTCAGCCTCATTTCTCCTTCAATATTCAGACAGCTTAATTTGGTAAAAATGTCTCCAGTCTCTTTCTTTCAGGCCTAGGATCTTTATGATTCTTCACATGTTGTGAGAACAAGATCTTGGAAATCAGTGTGAGACTCAAATAAAGGGGAATGGCAGACACACAGGCTACTCTTGTGAAATTTTGTTTTTTGTTATTTATAATTTGTGTAATGGTAGCACTTGATAGCAGTGTCAATTGGTACGATTCCACCATGCTGGTCTCCCATAGCAGAGGTAGTGTTTGGCTCCTTCATCGGGCTCGTTAAGCTTTCCAGGGGTTCAGTGTGACCATCTCTATTCCACAGGTAAGGAAACTCAAGGCTGAGCAAATAAACCCAGGAAAATCAGCCAGTTCTCCAAGTCCCAGCCCAGTAGTCTCCATCTGCTAGGATATGTTTAAAAGATGAGCTCTGTCGCAAAATTTGTACTGTCTAAACCCATTATTGTCACCTTCACAGTTTGCAGATATTGGCAATTTCCATGGAGTTTTCTCAGACACGTGGTTTTTCAAGCTCCTGTAGAGCATGTTGGTGGAACAAAATTTATTAGGATTTTGGAGAGGGCATAAAAAGCACACACACAAGCTAGGAAACAGTGGCCAAATATGCCCTCCACCCAGGTCTGGGATGGAAGGTTACGTGTATTTGTTGAATTTGCCATACGGAGAGGCAGAGACAAGTAAGCTTTGCTTTTATTCCCATACTTGACTTTCCAATACCGTGACTCTGCTAGCGTGAGGCATGCTGTTTAGTGATAGCAGCTTGACATTTCCTGTTGCTTGGCTCTGGAAACTGTTTCCAAAGGCAGTAATGCTTACTGGATGTAGCTCCCTAGCAGGCAACGGCAGCCTTTGGTTACATCCTCCTTGATTTTTAAGTGCTGTTCTCCCTCCTTCCCAACGACTCCAAATGTATCCATGTCAAGTAGATCCCAGTGTGTCTCCTACTACCAGCAGTGTACTGGCTCCTTAGCATGGTTGCTGGCTGACTCTGCTGCTTCTTTTTACTACTTTTTAGGAAGAGTGGAAGAAGATCCTCATTCCAGCTGTTTCCTGAAATTTCCCCAGTGTGGTAGTGTAAAGAAAAAGAATTACTACATGGGAAAAGGACTGACTTATTCCTATGCTAATGCCAAATGGTGCAATTCAACCCGGTCATTTAATGTAAATTCCTTTAAAATGGAGGCAGTCTGGGCCCCAAATATTGGCTGAGCTCTTGCGTGTGCTTAGATCATGACTATGTTAGTGCCAGTCTTCATTTGAGCAAAGTTCTGTCACATTTCTCCTGATTGGTGCAGATCAGAAAATGCACTGGAAAACTTATATGATATTATTGTCAGGGATGGGCTATTCAGAAACATTTTACTTCGCTTTTGGCAAACAGGTAGCCGTTTGCTCTGTTGTCTAAGCAGACACAAACTTGCAGTGGAGATCCTCACACTGACAGCAGCTACACAAGGTCATGCTAATAAGCACTGCAGAGTAATTAGGCGCATGAGGGCAGCCTGAAGTGGCATGTCCAAAGCAGGTTAATCTGTCTGGCATGGGTGCCAAGCGTTGCAAAGCTTTGGTAGCCTGGACTTCAGTTTGACCTCTGGAGCTGAGTACAAACTGACAGCTGCTTTGCTGCTGGTACCTGTGTCGGGTTTTAGGTAACACAGGTCTGTGCATGTATGCTGCGGTCGTGTCCCTGTGTGCAGGGAGACCGTTTCGCAGTGATTTAGCAAACGGAGTGACTGCTGAGAGGGAGCGAGTCTGTGGAGATGGGGCAGGATGCAGGGGACAGAGGCATTTACTCTCTCAGATCCTGGGCTGGTAACAGAGTGCGTTTCCACTGTTTTCTGTAGTAGCTTATGAATGTTTTTGTCTCATTTGCCCTTCCCCCTTCTTATCCTTTGGCTCACACAATTACAGACTGAGCCTGTGTGACTGTATGAAAGGCATTTCCTCCTGTTACTTTTTTTTTTTTTAAGTCGGCTTCAGCCCACCAGCTGCTTTCCATTAGTGTTACACACACACTCTCTGGGAGGGCAGCACATAATGCTTCAGGCACTGCTGAACAGCAGAAATCCTTCAGAATCGCTGTCAGACAGAGGCTTCTCAAAGCAGATTGTAGGTAAAAAGAGTTCAGCACATTGGGACCTGTCTTCTGGCAAGCCTTCTCGGAGAAGCCAAGGTGTGGGGACAGAGGGTGGTGAGGGGGTGTTGTCTGAATGCAAAGCGCGAAAGCTGTAGATCTCTTATGTGAACGGTTGTTTGCTCTGGATATCTCATCAAGGGTAGGAGCTGAATGTTGTCTGTTGCTATGGGGAATTATGAACCCCTACTTGATTCTGGGAGAGTATTTTATTGATGTTAGATATTATCTAGTTGCTTATCCAGACTTCCTGATGGCTACTATTGCTGTATTATGTGTAATCCTTGGAAAAGGACCTTAATTTTTCTTAAACTCTCTCCTTCCATGAAAATTACAAGAGCAATATTAATTAACTTTGTAAACTCCTCCCTTCACTGGTATCAGTGGAGGCAGTAGCAAGAGTCCTAATGTAAACTGCTGTTTGTGCTGTTCTCTTATGCCTGCCTGAAACAGTCATGGTCTGGCAAGGGACATACAAGCTAGAGGCTGGCAAAAAAACCTGGGAATTTCATCCTAGAAATAACCACGCCGGGGAGGAGTACAGTGGGATCAGCTGTGCAAGGTCAAATCCCAGTTCCTGCTGTCATGTTGGGTCGTACCCTGTTTCAGCAGAGTTGTTTGTGGGATCCCACACAATCCAGCGTGTTCCCTGAACGTGGACCTTGACGTGCTGGTCGTTCAGCTCATTGCATGGAGAGCAATGGGAGCTTTGTTGAGTTTCTGATATGCTCAAGGGACGTGAAAATGCAATAGAAATCTTGCTGGCTCTGCTATTGCCTTATGATTGACTCTGAAAATCCTGTTCCGTGGAGCTGCAGAGAGTAAACTTTACTTCACTTACTGTCGTTGAATTAATTGAGTCCATGGATAGTTAGCTTGTAGGGTTCCCAGAGAGGAAAGCAGTCAACCACATTTTGTCAGAAGAAAGTGCTGTAATGTGCCTTAATATGACAGAGTAAAAATCTAACCTGACAGTCACCTCTTGCTGCAGAATGTAATCTGAATACTAAACCATCCCCCGTTCTGTGGTATTTTTTTTTTTTTTGAAAGTCAGTGCTCAGGAGAAATAGGGGGGCTTTCTCTGAGGTCCTGCAGTAGCTTGAAGTGTGTTCTGGGGCAAGGCTGGCTGCGGGGTGGTGGCCTAGAGGACCAGATGAGGGACACGCATTTCCCTATGCTGATCCATCTTGCTGCGCAAAATGTGTGTCCTGAAATCTGAAGCATAAGCTTGATTTCAAATAATTTTTGTAGCATGAAGGAAATTGGTCTTTAAAAGCTGCAGGCAAAAATTTCACCTCTTTCTCTTGGCTGCTTGCCATTGTCTGTCTGCTATAGGCTATGAAGATGCTAACTGCATGCAGTGCCTCATATTCTTGAGTCTTTATTTCCTCAAGCATTTATTTGATAGGAAAGAGGCTGTTCAGGATTCAGCATCTCCTTTGATCTCTCTGTCATAAGGCCTTCCGGAATGCTTATACAGGAGCATGAGACTGAAGCTGAAGGAACACTAAAGGCGGGGTAGGAGCTTGCTTGCTGTGCAGTCTCCAAGTCTTCTGCTCTGCTGGAGAGACAGCAAGGAGGCTGTGTCCCTTTTCTGAGGCTGAGCAGAAAGCCTTTCTGTTTGTCTTGGGCCTTTGTTAAATGCAGGAAACTTGAGTCCTGTACAATGTTAACCTCCCAGGAGTCCTTAAATACATACCAAGCAGTGAAAGGGAATTGTCTTTTCTTCTTTTAGCAGTCCCCCTTCCCCCACGTGATGTACATATTCAGCAATGTGCTCAGCTG
Organism: Chlamydotis macqueenii; assembly: GCF_036417535.1. Taxonomy (NCBI): domain Eukaryota; kingdom Metazoa; phylum Chordata; class Aves; order Otidiformes; family Otididae; genus Chlamydotis; species Chlamydotis macqueenii. Next base: position 7,087,321 of record NC_141566.1, read on the forward strand.
GGAAACGGGAATGGTCAGAACACCACCCTGGGGCTTCGTTTCTTTTGCCCTCTCACTGCCCTCCCATAGAGCACTCCAAATATCTCTCCAGTTGCTCCAGTTTGTAAAAGGGAGACAAAGATATTTCCCCTGTTCCTGGAGATTTCTTTTTTTTTTTTTTCTCTTAAGACTCGTTATTTCCTTTAATGAGTTGAAGAGCTCCAAGTGAATGCAACACAGTAGAGTTATTAATGGAAGTTTTGTATGGGACAGCAGGGAGCCTAGATCGAAACCATCAAACCGGGAGATGGTAGTGATGATTGCTAACTAGGTCCCATTACCTGCTTTGAAGGTAAAGCAAGCCCTGGAAATTTGTGGGAGTTTTATTGCTTTAAAATACACCCTGACAATGCAAATAGGGTTCAGTGATACCAGGTTTGTTGTTGTGATTGCATCTGTGTAGGAAGCCACTTCACTGTTGTGAAGTAATTCATTAATTCCTAGACGTAACAATCCAGCCCATCACCTTGTGCAAGGAGAGGAGAACACGGTGCAGTCAATCCTCGCTGCTCTCAGTAAGCTTTCAGTCTTTTCCATGGCCTTACACAGGAATTGCTGCAGTGGACTTACTGCGCAGGGCCGGGCCTGGCTTTTCAGGTGTCTGGCAGAGACTGGCATCTTGTTTGTACAAATACTGCTCCAAAAGGCCATTTATTTAACCAGATATTTGTATCGCTAAAAATCAATGCACGTAGAGTATTTATTTGTCGCTAGTGGCATAAGGCTCTGGGAAAGCTCACAGCGTGCACATGGGTAGTACAGCTGATTGGGCTGAACGTACATGGTATTGATACGTCCTGGCACTGCGTCTGTCAGCTGTCATTAAGTCCTGGAAGTGGTGAATGTCTGAAGGTCCAATCAGTTAATGCCTGTGCACTCACATGTGTTTGTATTGATGGGTTTTTGTCCTCTTTTTCTCCATTATATTGATCCTCAGGCTAGCGCTTGTTGCTCAGAACATTTGCTCACTGTTCTCTATAAAGTACAACTCACTGCCACCAGAATTTGAAATCTAAGTGTCATCTAATTCCTAACTTTCCTTCAGGTATGTTGTCAGGCTTTTAATGATGGAACTTATGGTTTGCTGTAAATAAATTATTTTTTTCCTTGTCATTTAAATACTTGCTAACTTAAAGCTTGGAAAAATCTGTGATGATTTCCCTCACATCAAATCACTGTTCGGTTCACTGGAAAAAGATGATGAGGTATACAAAGGCATGAAACCATTAGATCCTAAATGGGGCACATTTACTAATGACTGATGCACCCTTGCAACAGACACTTGACCTCCATATGCCCCAGAGAACTCAGCTATAAAATCGAATTAATGCGGGAGCTGATTTGGCTGTGAAGAGACTGCCTCGGACCTGAACGGCTTTGCAATTATAATTCTACTTGTATAAAAGATATACCAATTGGAAATAAATGCTTGCGGTTGTAATAAACGCAGCAATGAAAATATCTCCAAAGGCTGGAAGGATTCTGAGTGAGCAGCTGAGATGACTGAGTAATTTAAATAAATGTAGAGCCAGTGAAAGCAAAGCTGAATCTGAAAGCAGCGTTTTCTTTTGCTCTGACTTTTATTAAAGGTGGGTAAAACAAAAGTTAGAGGCCTAAATGAGCCAAACGTCAGGCCACTCACATTCTGTGAAAATAAGCTCAAGTCTGGGGACTTGCCAGTTTGTCCTTGAAAATTTACGTGCTTTCTTGATGTTTTATTTAACGTGCATTTCCCTTTGCCTCAAGAAAAATCTAGCAATCAATATGTGTGGTCTATAAAGTTGAGGGGGAAAACTGGAACCAAATTCCTTTTTAATACAGAGAAAGAGTCTATGAGAATGTCTGCTAATGGCAACTTTAATCAAAATATGCAGGAAATGCAGACGTTTTCATAGATAATTGATAACACATGGGAAAAAAAGGGTGAAGAGTTAAATGGTTATGATCATCCAAAAGGGAAAATATTTAAAGTCTTAATTTTTGTTACTTTTCAATATTGTCTAACAATTGTTTCAAAACATCTTATTTAGAAAAGATATAGTCGATCCTGATTGCTGCAATATATTTTCCTTGATTTTTAGCAAGTTGAGATGAGATTGTTTGGAACTGCAGTGTGTTAATACACTCCTGTGTTCACTGCTCACAGGTGATCTGTTAGATAGATTGCAGTTTTCTTCTGTTTTATATCTCCTCCATTTCTACCCACAGTTCAGCAGCATGGCAGTTTGTGTATCTGTGTGGCCAGCACAGGGAAAGCTTACTCCGCGGTCTGGGTTTTCGCAGGAGCACTGTGTATTTTGCCTTCATGGTCTGCTTCCCTTTTTTTTTTTTTTTTTTTTTTGACATCACCTCTACCTCTGATTTTGTGTACCTTCTCTTTTAAGGCTGTCTGAGGATATGGGCTCACAGGAAATTCCCAGTGCTTCCCAGTGCTTTTGGGCATGACCGATGATACAATCTGTGAGTGACACAGAAAAAATAGAATAGTTTACTGATTGGCCAAACCAGTATAGAATCATAATCTTGCTTGCTGTTGAGATTCTTAGCTTGGCAGTGGTGTTATACCACTTTGAGGTGGAAAATTGTTAGATGAGGTCTGTGCAGAAAAGGGAGCAAGATTTGTTTCTGGGTATTTTAATTTTTTTGCTAAAGATTTCTTACTCCTCAAGTCCTGACACAGTATATTGGAACTGCTAACTGTGTGAATGTATCACCTAGATATCTTCCATAACGAAGGAGAGTATTTATGAGCTGCCCTACTAAACTGTCACATTTCCACTGTTGCTTGATGTTTGTACTGTAACTCTTGTGGTCTTAATTCCTTTGTCTCTGACAGACTCATTTAGGAGTCTTGGAAAATACAAAGTGGAGCCAGTTAACACTGAATGATCTTAAAACTAGGATGAACTTTTGTTTTCATCGGAGAGGAAGATGATGGCATCAGCTAATTTGGTTGATCAATAGCCCTGTTTGCGATAAAGTTTCAAAGCTTGTGGCTAAAAGCTGATTGCACCAGATCCAAAATAAATTTGATCTATTGATTTCCACAAATGTAGCATAGCCTAGGATGATGCTTCACTGCTGATGCCTAACTAATTTTAATAGTGCTGACAGATTAGCCTGGTGCCTGCTGTGAGGACACTGTAATACCCGAACCCTCAGCAGCAGAGCACTTACGATATTTTTTACAGTAGCATGGAGCTGTCACTCTCTAGCAAAGTGCAATCATAAAGGGTCATTATTCGGAGACTGGGAAGCGTTACAGTCTTTGCTGAGCAAGTTTAATGACATCTTTCATTAATGCAAGCCCTGATCCTGGTTTCCTAAAAAGAGAGAGGTACTGGCAAGAAATTAGACTGGTTTGTTAGTTTTGGCTGGAGAAATAAGTGTTACTGAAAAATGAGGAAAAGTTCTGTAGTTGAACTGCAAAAAAGTGTGCAAGCCAAGTTTGTGATAAGGATTTGCGTGTGCAGTTTCCGAAAGGATCCACCCATGTCCTTTCTTCATTCTGGGTGAAACTGCATTCTGCTGGGAACGTGGACTAAAATCTAACTGATGCTTTCGTCTCTCTTTCAGTGATTATATCATGGCTACGGGGCCAACAGAGGTCACACAATCACCTGAAATAGGAGATACGGTCGAGGAGTGCACAGGTAAGCGGTTGTTCTCTGAATGGATAGCTGATTTGGAAGTCAAGATTTATTTTCTTCAGGTCAGGGTCTGTGGTGATTTGTTTTGCAATGTTGTTTTGGTTTTTGTAGTATAAAAAAAAATTCTGTGTGCTTTTGTCAGCTGGAAGTATTGTAAGAAGGATGTGCAGTACTAGAGGGTTATAACCTGATGGAGGATATTCTTTTCCAGTTCTGGCTTGGATTTTCAAAACCAGGACATCAGACCTTGAAGGGCTGATTGCTGTGCCTGTTCTGATGGGCTCTACAGAGCAGGGAGCTGAGCCTGTTAGCCAGCCTCTGTCTGTGGGAGCTGTATCAGTACCCCCGCTCCAGCCTCATTCTCTGCTTTTGGCAACAGGCAACCATTTGTTACCTATTCTTTAATCCAGTGGCATGGGCTGATGCAAACAGCCATGAGGGAATGCAATAATATGCAAGAAAGGAAAATATCTCACTTAAGAGTTGTCTTAATTAAAGGAAATCCCCTTTGCCAGTGTTCAGACTTTTCTTGAGGAGATAGGTGAATATGAAGAAATGGTTTCTTAAATTTATAATCTAGTTCACCACATAGCCCAGTGCTATCCATGGCACACTGGTGAACTTGTGTGAAACCCACACATGTGAATTTTGTACTCAGGTTCACTAGAAGATTTGGAAAATTGATCAAATTCTGACAGGAAAAGTGGGAGATGGCTTGCTGTCTTATGTATTGGCTCTAAAATGACCAGGAATATTTCTGTCTCTAACAGAACCAAAATTTTAAAAAGTTAAAACTGCTGCACAATTGCGGAAATATTCAAGAGAGACTGGACTGGACCTGGTTAGAGCCTTTCTGGGATCTTCTGTTTACTTCCCATGTAATGTAGGATTCCCTCACCTCTTCCTCATCATAGCTTTAATTGGCTTGTGTTGTAAAGGCTCTAGGACGCTAAAATTCCCAGCCTTCACACTCTAGTCAGTGAGGTACTTTCTTGAGATTTACCTTATTGTTTAAGTGGTAGTAAAGGGCTTCCAGTGCATGCTGCTCCTTCTTGATGGCAGTAACCAGGTCACTGTCCAAAAACTGTCAGCACCCAATGTTAGCCTTACTGAATTCCATGATTTAGTTGCCTTTCTGGCAGTACCAAGTGTCTTTAGTGAAGCTAGAATCATGGTATTTTTTGAGAATCTTGTCTATGGGGTTTTTTATCATGTGTTTTTATTGGTGAAAGTATCTCATCCTTGGATTTGAGGAAAAAGTTTGAAAATATGTCCTGAACACACCTTAAGAAGTCAGAGAGCGTAGAAGATTCCAAAAGCAACTGTTTAATTTAAATATGATAATTGAGCTCCCAAATCAGGTGTTCCCTATGCTTTTTACAGTCTCATTTTGCCACTGGAAAAAGCATCTCTTTCTCATCTGTCTTGTTATAGCAAAGAACCATGCAAAGTACAAAAAGATGTGCATTAGTTCTCTATGTGCACAGTAGAAACAATGAAATAGGCAGTACACAAACAGCAAAGAATACAGAATAAACAAACTTTACTGAGAAAGCAAAATGGTTATTTTTGCTCCTTTTCTGTTATAGTGGGCTAAGTCATGGTTAGCATAAGCAATTAATTTTTGGGAAGACTTTTGCTTTTTATGGCAGTAGCCTTTAAGTTTAATCTTTTATTTTTAATGCCATAAAATTGAAGATTCATAACCATAAGAATTCAAGAATCGTGAGTCATTCATCAGTGGATGAAGGGGAAATAGGCATAGTTCACTGAGCTTGGATTTTCTCTCCTTGCTTTGACTGGACTTTTGTTATGTAATGAATTTTTTTCAATTTTAAGTAATAAGATCCTCTGGTATATTGTTAGTTCAAGTATCATAGAGGACTCTACCAATTTAGTTATATGTTGGGCTTCTTCACAGTGCTCTGTGCTTCACAGGCACCTTTAAATTAAATGTGGCGTCCTTTTTACAGCGTACGAAACCAGTGCACAACTGCTCGCAGCAGGAAACGAATATGAACACCATCTTTCTGAGCCATGTCTTCGTTGCCAAATGCTCTAACATAAAGCAGTTTTCATCTGCATACAGCCCTAAGTGTCCAGTGGTGATTTTGTCTCTTTTTGTGTAATAATATGGCAAGTGCCCATCTTCTGGAACTGCAGGGAAATTTACTGTTTTCACATTCATCTGAAACAGCTGAAGGCATGCAGCTGAGCGGAGTAAGGCAGGGGAATTATTGCTGGAGAGGCTGTGCCCTGCACATCAGTAATAAATGAGAGGCTGGAGAAGGCACTGAAGTAACTGATGTGTCTGCATCAGAGGACTCTCTGTTGCACAGTGATGCTCAAGTGCTGTCCCGTGCCAGCTGAGGTTTATTCATTGGCAGTGTTTGCAGATACTTTCCACAGGCTCCGTTCTAAAGTTAGCACCACTTCGGATCTGAACAAGTATTTGGCGTATTGGGTAACATTTGGCAATGTTATCCTTTGTGGCAGGACTTATGTCTGTTTCTCTTAAATGGCCTTAGGATAATTTATTTTTTGTTGTTATTGTGTTGTGGGTTTTTTAGTTTTTTGTTTTGTTTTTTTTTTTGTTTGTTTGTTTTTTAACATTCCCCTGGTTCTCTGGAAGTACCAGCATCTAATTAAGCTCATCAGCAATACTAGCACTAGACTTGAACTTGCTTTCTGTCCGTACCACTGCCAGCTGACCAGTGTACATGACAATGTCCTTATTTTTTGTTTAGACTGCCTCCGAGTTGCAGAGCAATCTGCATGTAGCAAAGTCTGCCATTTTGTTCTTAGAGTCATCAGACTGCATTAGCAGACATTGCTGGATTGATAATTTTGGGGCATTGCTTTTGTGAAACTTTTAAATCTTTTGTTTTGCTCATTAAAATAGACCGACTCAGCTTTGACAAGTTCCCTGGGAGAATACCATGTACGTTGTCTAATTGCTGATATGCATGGCAGTAACAGTAGGGAGGCATTTCTAAAGACTCTCTAACGGACACTCAACACACTTGTTTTATTTGAGAGGCACTATGGTCTTCCAGTTGCTCTGTGACATGACTTCTCTTACGAGTTCTTGCTATGGGTGCAGCATGAAACTCATTGAGTCCCATGAGAGTCTTAACAAAGCCAAAAGCCTTGGGGTCAGCTCTGTAGTCTGGGGCAGGCAGTTGATAAGCAGCAGTGGAAGAGGAAAAGGTCTTCCACTGAGAAACCCTCTCCAGGAGCACCACATCTCATTATTATTCAGATGAGTGGGACTCCATTGATAGTTTTGCTCTTCATGGTTTGAAAGATAATTTGGTCTCAGTGACAGCCCAAGTCACTTGAAAAGCAGTGTGTGGGTCTTCCCTGGCTGCTGCTGCTCTGCAGAGAGGTACCATTTCGTCAATCTGTGCCGGTCAGTGTAGCAGCATCCTTGTATATCCTGACGCATGGTGCTGGCACTGGTCTTGAGAATAGGGAGGAGACAGGGTGAGTAGATCTCAGTATCATTGTTTGTTTCTCAGAGTGGCTACTGTCTGGTGCAGCTGTGCGGTGGCACAGTTTCAGCCCAGATAACGCCCATTGGCAGAGATCCCTACACGTACAGGGCACACGTTGAGACAGAGCATCGCCCACTAAATCATTGCTGGGAGAAGACAATAATTGTGTTGAAATAATGCCTTGCTTATGAAGGAATTCTCCAGCTGTGGGCATTTATTATGCCAACTGCTGTAAAGTATTAATTGAACAATGAATTTGGCTCAGATATGCAGTGATGTTATTGCTCTGCATATGCATTTAAGTCAATCGCAGGGGTCTTAGTACAATAGTTTGGCCCAAACCACTCCAAACTGACCCCTCAATGTAAGAGTCAGGGACAAAATGCAGCACTTTTGTGCTGAAAGAAAATGTAAATAACAAAGTATCTTAGATTATTAAAAATGAAAGAAGTCAGTGATGTTTTGTATGGTTTATTTTGTTGTTTTTGTATTTCTTTTCAATTGGACAATGGAAAAACTGAAATCAGATTAACAGTTTTCTAATTGTGTTCTTAGGACTGCTATGTTTAGGGGTTTCATGTCCTGCAGAGCAGTGTCTTCATTTATGTTTGCTCCATTGTCCTTAGAGGAGTTGTTGATTTTATTTTGGGGCAGTGGTTTAATGTGGAAACAGATACTTTGGTTTTAGAGTTTATAAATTCTTTTTCCAGTTTCAATGTTTTTCCAAATGTTGAATATACTTCAGGTGTTGTCTCCTTACAGCACTGAGTAAAGAGCAAGCAGAAGTAAACTGAGTAAAGTTTACTGAGTAAAGAACAATAAGAGTTAGACATTGACATCAATTTTTTAATTGGAAAATATATCAAGTATGTTTTGCATGATGACTGTTCTGTTGTAGGTAGATACATTCTCTCTATAAGGTGTATTGTTCATAAACTGGAACCTAAGTAGGCACTGCTATTGTCAGCTTAATGCCAGTGTTGCTTTATAGGCAGTGAATGTAAGAACGGCAGCTTCACCTTTCACTGGACTCCAGCACTGAATTATTTACAAAGGAGCCAACTAAAACTGAATGGGCTGCTCTAGCTTTGATGCTTCCTCCAGAATTTAAGAGATAACATTCTCCAAGCTAAGCAACACCTCCAAGTTCCATAAATTTTCATTTTTCTCATGTTGCAGGAAAGAAAAAATCCAAATTTCAGACTTTCAAGAACTTCTTTGCCAAGAAGAAAAGAAAAGAGCCTCCACCTCCCAGAGGGGAGAGTAATTTAAAACCTAGCCAGTCCAGCAGCGATGTCAGCATCTCTGTGCTCGACACTACTGCGCTTCATTCACCGAAGGAGGCTGGGTAAGCTGGCGGGGAAGGAAAATAAATAAATAAAAGTGGACCTCTCACAGCAGTAGGATGAAAGCATGTGTTGGCCCCTTAGGAGCAACCTCTGTCCAAGTTTGTGCAAAACAAGCCCTAATGCTGATGAAGGCATTCCAGGAATTTCCTCTTTCCTTGCTAGTGCTTCAAAAGCCAGCCTGGAGAGGAGGGGCAGGGCAGCCAGGGGCAGGGGTGATCCAGCCTCTTAGTCTAAAACTGCAGATAGCCCAGATTGTTTTGACTGGTTTTAGTATTTGAAATCTGTCCTGCAGCAGCTTTTCAAGAGGGTGATGATTGAGTAGTGCTAGTACAGAGAATATGTGTGAAGCTGACTTGCTATTTTTTGGCATATATGATGCCCTCCATCATGGTTGAGGTAACGGGAAAGAAGTATTTTTGGTGTATTATCAGTATGAGATTGCTGCTTTAACTTTCTTACATAGCCATTTAGGTACAGATAACAACTGAAGGCCTCAGAACTACTGTGTCAGCTGCCCCTGAAGGGCTGAGCATGTGAGTAAGGTTTGCAAGTCCTTAAGGTGTGTCCAGAGCAATTCTCAGCTCTCTGAACGATGTTAGTTCAAAAACTTGTCCTTTTTTTCAGTCAGTGCAATACAAGCTATTAGCTTGCACTGCTAACGCTGTTTCACTGATGACCTTGGACCATCAAGCTACACAACACTTCCATTGCACGTCTCTGAGTGAATCTGAGGCGGGACAGCCCTCTGAACATGACTGTGTCCCTCACCAGGGGTGAGATCATCATGGATCAGTACCTGACAACCTATAATTTGACAGTTTTCCAGCTCCGCACCCTCCTTATACTCCCCTGTTAGCTACCTAGCCAGGCCTCTCTTTGGATTACTCTAGACCTCGGGTGGTGGAGCTGCAGACTAGCAAAGTGTGACAAAGCACTGGCCACATGCTATGGTTTGCAGTGTTTTGTTGGAGGAGACATTGGATGGCTGTGACACTGGCAGAGGACATGAGTAGGTGACTAGAGTGGGACATGCTGACATCAACATTGCTGCCAAATGCTTTGTATCATGGAGTGCTGGACGCTACGTTTCTTGTGGTTCTTGTACTTCTAGATGTTACTTTCTCATGGGTGATTGTTCCTCCTTGCCCCACTTTTCCCCACTCTCTCTGTCATGTTTATGCAACCGTATCATGGAAATTATCTGGGAATGAAACGATCTCTTTATTTTGTTTGTTAGCATAACAGCAACAGAGTAAGTGACCACACAACCAGTCCCCTGGGGTAAGAGGAATTAGAGTGACTGGCTAAGCCAGTCCAAAAAGCTTACGAACAGCTGAGCTTACCCCATCAGCCCGTAGGAGGGACCTGGCTTAAAATCAGCTGTCTGCTCCAGAGGCAGTGTGGGTGCAAACTCTTTCCCTTGGCCTTAACCGAGTACTTAAAGTCCAATTGCTGTTTGCCTCAGCACTACCCTCCGGTGATTATGAACTTTTTTGCAAGATCAGAGATCAGGAAGTGAATAAAACCCTTCTGTTTTTTTTTCCCTTAGAGATAGGATTAGATAGACTACCCAGAAAAATTAGAGGATATGTTTGTGCTACTTGAAAACCCTATCACGTCCAGACCCTGCATGGCGTAAGCACGCTTTGTAATTACCTAGAGAGACTGAACAACATAATCCTTTGGAAAACCTGATCCTGAAAGCCAATGGAAATACAACTTGGAAGAGTTTATAGCAGGGCCCTGAGCTTTGCAGTTTCTGGCATGCAGAATATCAAAACCAATCCTAAAACAATGCTGCCGTTTGTTTGTTCCTGAGGCAGAAGCACTGATTTTCTTTTTTTCCTTCTTTTTCTTTTTTTAAACCATGTAATCTTTTTAAAATTTAACTTTTCTGAATACTAACCAGAGACCAAATCCAAAGATGTGCCCAATGCTTCTTGTAACAGCCAGAAGGATGTGCTCAGATGTAGGGAATCAATGGGGCTGGGCATCTGTGAAAGGGGAAGGGAGCACTATGTGCCACTGCCGCTTCATCTTCCAAGAAGTATGAGTTTTGAATGGAAATGGAAAAACCTTGATGGCAAAGTTAAAGCATGTACCATGGACGACTTCTTGTCTGTATCATCCAAAGGATAAAAGATCTTACATAAAGGAAAAGTGTGTCCCAAATAGTCTTATTCCAGTTAAAAAGCTTTGAGTTGGAAAATCCGCTGGGACAATATGTAAAATTGTCCTGGTCTTTGTGATGAACACTCATTCCTTTGGCAGGCTGCAGTTTTTGAGAGTGGCTGCCTGAAGGAGTTATGTCACCTTTCTTCCCTCTACCTCAAACACTGACAGAAAGAGTAGGGTTGCAGCAATGAGAAGCAGAAGATAGCACAGGCCACGCTGAGTTTAGGATTGGGTTTATTACTGGCTGTAGAGTCCCATCATTTGCTCAGTCATGGCAGCTCAAGTGTTGCTACACATTAATGAACTGAGCATTTTTATGGGGAAATTAATGTAGCGATACAGTGGCTAAAACATCTGGGGGTTCAGCTAACAGTGCTTCTTTAGCTTCAATGCAAATATAAATATGCTGCCTGGAATTACACATGAACGTATATTTGCACCCAAGAGACTCATCTATACCGAAGCTACAGTTAATTCTGTATTTAATCCAATGCTCTTTTTGTGACTGCCGGAAGAAAATACAGTACTTTGTCTTGCAAACACATATGATACATATGCAGAGAGAGAAAGAAAGAAGCAGACCTTCTACTGGCAGTCTCAAGAACAAGGAAACCTCAACTCTTGTGGTTAAAGAATTCCAGGTATAAAGGAAGCAAGGAAGTTCCCAATTAAAAATATTAATACATCCTAATATATATGCATTCTTTGCAGTAAATATAATATGCCACCTAATAATGAATATGCATTACAGTAAATAAAAGTTGCATGACACTGTCTTTCTGAATGCAGTAAAATTATGTCTTGCCCTTATAGAGTGTCTTTCATGCTGAAAAGGACTCTAAAATCAAACACACAAAAAGATGGGATGGCTTCATTCACTGTAATGGTGAAATAAGGCAAGTGCCTTACTTGTGTGTAGAACTGCAGTCCTATACACTGACACAGACATTAACTGTTACATATAATGGGAGGAAGGACAAACTCTGACCCGCACTGTGAAACAAAGAGCCCAGATTCTCTTCGACACAACATAAACACAGAGCAAAATTATTTTGCCCTACTGTGAGGCTCGGCATAACTGTATGCTGATTGACTGCACCAGTGGGGCAGCAGAAGGGTTAGTCAAGCAGGCAGAGGAGATGTTGTCTCTGGAGATGTACAGGGAGATGCAGGAGGGAAAAAGAGTCATTTGTTTGGAGTTTTTCAGAAAGTTCACAGTCTTTCAGGGCTTTCTTCTAAAATAAAGAGAGAATCTGGGTTAGGCAAATACCAGAGACCTCTTCTATTTGATTGCCTTGCACAGGAGTGTTAGACTTGCTGGATTTTCCTTGTTGGAGTTCTGTTCCTAATCATCCCCTGTTACCCAGAGTCAAAGTTTCAGAGGCAATGAGCGTTCCCTGCACAGAAGCTGAACCAAGGAAACCTTGTAACTTGTGGGTTATGAGGCTGGCAGGCAACAACATGAGAGTATTCTCTGCAGTTTTCCCAGTTAAGCGCTAGATTGAAATCCTGTGCTAGACCATCCCTGTGGTCTTTTGGACGAGGTAGTGTACAGACAGTGCCTGCCTGTGCTGGTGGAACTTGGTGAACAAAAGATTTGGAGCCTTTGTTGTCATGCCACCCAAGTGCAAAATTGGCCCTGCACAACCAAATAGCCCAACCCCAATCAATCTCAGTTAATTTTTTGTGGGTGCTCATCAGTGCTTCACTGGGCTGAACTCCCAGTAAGCAAAGCAGAGCAGGAATATCTCACCTGGGTACTTTCGCTTGGCCATGGATAGGTGTGCAACTGTGGCCATGTACACTTGTCCCATCTACATTTTTTAAATATGCTTGGGATCTGGCAACGTTTGTGATACAGAATGAACAGGTAACAGAACTGTTCTTGTTGCTGAACCTGGGAGAATTTGAATCAAGTTTGTTCATGTAGTGGAGTTACATTTTCTGCCTGCATTTGCAAGAAAGGGAAAAATAGTCCACAGTCTTTGGTGGGTATGACACGCACCAGGCTACCAAGATTGGATCCTGAATGTCTCATGCTAGCAACATTCCCACCGAAGGAGGGCAGAGGATGCCTGTTGCCCACCTCTGCACTGTAGACATCTCTCAGGGTGGCCTGAATCCAACTAAATCTCAGCATCTGACCTGATCACCCTGGACTCCTCCTGTAGTCCACAGAGACTGGTCTGTGTGTTCAATGCAGATGCTGAGTACATCTGAAAAGGGGCACCTCCATTCAGTCAGCATTCTAAAAAGTGTTTCTTCCTCCCTTCTGAGTATAAAAGGAGCTAGCAGTGACTACCTTCCACTAACATGCAGAAATCTGAAGTTAAGCGAGATGCATCCCACCTTGGCCTCTTTATGATCCCCCTGCCTTGGTGATGCAGTGCAGGGAAGTGCTGGCGGGCTGTACCCAGTGCATTGAGCACTCTTCCTTTCTTCCCAGGCCCAAAGGAAGCATGGGAAACAAAGCCTTGTCCCATGACAGCGTCTTCATTTTTGAGTCTGCACCAGGAAATGTGGCAGGTGACATATCTCAGGAAAACATACCCGGAAGAGTGAAAACTTTGCAGGTGAGAACATCTCCCCTTGTTCATGGTGCTGCTTTGTATTAGCTGTCTCCTAGGAAATTCTGTTGCTTGATTCCTCTGTTGTGTGCCTTAAGACTTTGTGGACTAAAGTGTCCAAAGGCAGATTTACTATTTTTGGATCTATTCTGCCTCTTGGAAACTATGTCTTTGAGCAGTCTGGTACTTTCAGCCTTGCCCAAGTCTCAGTGTGCGAGTGATATGAATCCAGTTCATGGACTCTTGGAAACTTTCCTTAATGAGCGGATCCTCTTCCAATGGGATTTCCGTTCTTTACTTCATAGCTACTGCTTTTGGGCTAAGGCCATTTATTTGTACTGTAGAGTATCCCTTACACTGTTATTCTTCATACATTATTTATATGTTATTCTTTTTGGCAATTCTGGCTACGATGTTTTCACTGTACATACTAGCAGCAGTGGCTGTGTGAATGTGTGGGATGATGGATATGTCAGGGCGCTCTTAGTGACAGCTTTATTTATATCATTGTTCTTCCGATCTCTGCCAGCAAAGGATACTGTATTTTGCTAGGTCATTTCCTTCTTCCAAGGCACATACTGAACCCTCCTTGACAGCTCCCTTATCAACTGTTGGTTATATTAATTGCATTTAAATAACTGCCCAGCTCAGAGCACTGAGATGAAAGTTTTAAGATTTTTCCAGAGACTGAAAACAAACAGTTGATAAGGCAGCCAAAGGCTATTGAAATTCTTCCTTTGCTCAATGTGAGCTTCATGTTGCAAAACGCAATTGCATCACATGTTAAGTAATAAAAGATGCACAGAGGGACTTGTTCCTCCATAAGACTGCAAAATAGGCTAAGCTTCAATTCAGGGTATTTTTTTGTATAACAATAGGAATAGCAGGAGAAGTCATGTTTGTCTATGACAGAACTTTGTTGGGGGAAAAAAAGCTCTTTTCACGCTATCTCCAGCCCACTGTACCCTCTCTTCATCCATCTATCATCCTGCATGGTAGCATAATACTGCCAGCACTATTTTTATAGTCAGAAAAGACAGCCTTTTTCTGTGAGCTTGACTCTTGTCAGAATAAAAACAAGCACTAATAAAAGCTGTTATTTTCTTAGCAATGTAAATTAACTTCTACCAGTAGAAGACAGACTGTAAATTCAGAGTTTCCCCCACAACACTTTGCTGTCTGCGTGTAATAAATGTAATAAATCAAAGATGGGAAGTTGTGAAAAGAGGGAAAAGCAAAATGAACTTTCTTTATTTTCCCTCCCATAAAGTTCACAGGTATGTTGTGTGTCTGGTTTTGCCCATATATTGCAATCTTTGTTATCAGTGCTCCTTTTGCAGATTGCATTGGTGATACTTCTTTCATTGTTGTGGTTAAGAAGGCAAGAAAGCTATTTGAACTGGGGGCCTGGTGGATTAAAGGGTGACATCGTGCTACCCTGTGCGGCTCTTAGGTCTATAGGAGTTACATTCCAAGTGAGTTTTGCTGAATAAGAATGGCAGCTATTTAGATCTATTTCACACAGATATAAATGAATGCATAGTTTGCAGAAGAGCACAGAATTAGACCTGGAATTTCCCAATCTGGTTTAATAAGCAAAGAAACAGAAAAAAAGAGCTCTGCGTGTTTATCTTGGGAATATTCAGTTGAGACGTTTTTAGTTGAAGGACAAAGTTTCTGTTCAGACCTTGTTTCTATTCCAGCTTTGACATAGCCGACAGACTTAAGCCAAGAATTTTAGTAATAGTGTTTCCTGAGATCTGAACTTCTTTATTTTGAGGGAACATCTGGCTGCTTGTGAGGTTGCAGACTTTGTTTTATTTTTCTAAGATCAGGGCCTGCCAGAGCATTCTTTTGTGCAATCTTGGAAAAGAATCCCCATACTCCTTTACAAACAAAGTTGTTCCTGGCTGCCAATGTCATTCCTGCTGTAGACAGGACCAGGATGTGATGCTGAGGAAAATTAACAAATAATTCATTAGGGTGGACCAGGAATTGAATTAAATTGTTTTTTTTTTATAAAAAGCGGGACTCTGCTTGTGCAGGAGAGGATGGTGACAAGCTCTCAATATTTGGAAAGGCTTTGTGAAGGAAAGCTGACCACATAAACCTGGAGCTGGGAACTGCTGACTAACAATACTTTGTGTGACTATTTGAGACATCTGGATACATGTAACTGTTCAAAGAATACTTAAATCTAGAACTTTTAAAGTTTTAATTTTAAACTGAGTTAAACTGCTGTAAATTTTCTGGAATGGTGAAATTTCTGTCTTGGGTAACTTACTGAATAAAACTGATTTTGATTTTAATTTTGTACTGGAGCCAGTTCTAATGATGAGTCCTTGATGAATGTAATTAAAGAAAATGTTATTAATGGCTATTTTCTGTAAATGGTCTGTTTCTTCAAGTATTTCTGTTAACAAAGAGATTCTGCATGCCTAATGGGAGCAACTGGGGTAAAAGTGTCCAAACTGTCCTCTATAAATGATGTCATTAGAAGTCTATATTCTAACTTTCTTTTCAACCACAGCTTCAGTTGCAGCCGAACATCAGACTTGGATCGCCTCCTCTTGTTATAACTGGAAAGAAACTGGAAGATGCAGGTGCTGTTTCTGAAGATGATGGTTTACCTAGAAGTCCTCCTGAAATTTCAACCCTTCATGAAGTTCTGACAGATTTGCCAAGCAAGGTATAATCTCTGTGTCACTTTAGTGACCACCTGTACAGAAAAGAGAAAATCTGCTTGGAGAAGGGGAAGACCTTTTTGCTTACATGTGGTAAAATCTGATGGTACAGATCAGTCAGAACTAGAACAAATTACCTTGGTGGATTGTGGACTTGTCACTGTGAGGGATACCTAGGAAGTGGCCTTACAAATACTCCTTCTGAGTAAAATTTTATTTGCTTTTGTGTAGACCAGTGCTGGGGCAGTTGTGACCTATATCATTAGGGAAAGAGGAAAGAAATCCAGTTGATATGACAACTCTCAGTGCCCTTGGGCAAGGCAGTCTTTCCTGGCAGATCTGTATGGCAGAAAGCATAAAAAGTGAATCATTTACGGGTGAGTGTTGTGACACTGTGACTGTTCCATTTCCAGTCTGAGAACAAGCTGAGGTACTCACACCGCACAAACAAACTTTCCAAGTCTTCCAGCTTCAAAGAGCTGGAGAGATTGGCAGTTTCCTGCACCTGTGAAAGGGGAAGAGGTTTTTTTGGGTGTTTTAATGCTAATGAGGAAAACAAAAATAATGACTGCAAGAGAATCTTAAACACTTAGTGGTTTTGGAATTAAATTGCTCAAAACCAGGGCAATATTAGTTGAATTGACAGGAAAACGACAATCCTGTCTCTGAGGAGAACAGGTCCTGGTGGGACTCAGAGGGAGTTTGGGTTATCTTCTTTCTTAGGAATTGCCTTCTCAGAGCTGATGCATGATTTTGGACTTGAGTGGGTATAAGAGCATTTGTGAATTTGAAGATCTTAAAACTATAAGCCAAAATAACTTTATAAAATGTATTGCCTCATGTGGTCAACCTTCATGGGATATCCCATAGCAGGATAAAGCTGTTCTACTTTATATTTGATCCCCAATGAACATATGAAACTTACTCTGTAAGACAGGGACCTGGTGACCGTTCCTTTATCTTTCCTCTTGTGTTTTCTCATAATCAGCACTTGATATCCAGTCCAACATAATTCAATGTGATACTTCCCTTGACTTACCCTCTTCCTTATTTTATCCCGCAGTCTTCCAACCCTGTTCAGCGTCATAGCTCTTTGAGTTTAGGCGGGACAGACAGTGAAGATGAACAGGTAAATAGATACTTTTCCTGCTAATAAACTTTCCTGAGACAGCATGTGTGGTGTCTGGAGCCAGTACAATAATATTTTTTTTTTTTTTTAATCTATTCTGGGTACAACGTATCCTAGCAAACAATTCATGAACAGTCAGAGTGATGCAAATGATACTGAAAATGTACCTCTCACAAAGTTTTGAATAAGAACCAAATAAAGAGAGGCAGAAATCTACTGGTAAGTGGGTTGTGTGGACAGCATAGTCAGCTCTGTGACATGGTATGAATCTGTAAAGTTACACGATAGAAAATTGGATAAGGCAAAGCACTTCGATTCCACTTGCATGTCCTAGGGCCCCAGTACCAAACAGCAGTAATAGCACCTGCCCGTCCAAGTGGCTTGTGAGCAGTGCTATGCGTCTCTCTTATCACAGGAAATAATTGCAGGATCAGCCCTTTCTGATGCCAGATATTCCACAGGAAAAGCTCTGTGTTCATTTGCAGTTTTCTTTGGATGATGAGTGTCCAGCAGCAGCAGCAGGTTCTGCTGTCAGACCAACATAGTCTATTCCTTGACCAGTTCTGAGAAATTTAAAGAGGTCATATTTTTGGACTGGAGCTTAGGGGACCTTCACCTTGACTGTCCCTGCTGCTTGAAGCTGAGTTGAGTTCCTGCCCATCTCCTGCTTTCAAGGCAGGCCTGCAAGGTTTGCTTATATTGCCTTTCTCCAGCATTAGTACAATGTCTGAAAGACCAGTCAGACCACAGTTACGCTAATGGGGTTTTCAAATGCCAGTGACGAAGGCAGCCACCACTCCAACAGGGCTGATTAGCTGAGAAAGGGGAATATTTATGGATCCAGAACAGCTACGGGCCGTTTTGGCCCAAGCTTTGCAGTCCTCCATACAGAATCCCTCTTTGAGAAGCTCAGTAGAGAGAACACAAGTTAACCCTTTGTGAAACTAAGCACAGCCAACAAGAAGAGGTAACAGGGTACTTAGATTCCCTCCTGATGAAGAGGGCCTTAAGCAGCCAGGGCAACATCTTGAGGGTCAAACAGTTAATGCCAGCCCCACTGCTAAGGAAGCTTTCCCTTTCACTCTCTGTTTGGCCAGCCTTCTCAAAGGGAGAGAGCAACCTTTGGGCAAGACCAGCTCAACTTTCCTGTCCATGGTTGAGATCTGACACTCTCCTGCTCAGTCATTCCTAGATCTTTTGCTTTAGGGACAGAAGGATAAAGCAATGTCCACTCCTCGTAATACACTATTAGTCACACAACTCTAGAGGCCCAAGTGATCTAGGTAACCTGGATTGTCATTCTTTTTAATAACTTATTTTATATATTTTATGATTACCTCAGTGTACATTTTATTAACTCATCTCCTAAAATATTCCATTTTGTAAGCCTGCATACTGTTTTCTCCTTACAATGCAAAAAGCCCTTGTCTATCCGGTTCTGAAGTCTTTGGGCTCTTTGTCTTACAAACTCATCTCCTACAAGGAAAAAAAGACAAGGAAAGGAGAATTTTTGTCTCTCTTTTATATTGCACAGAATTTCCAACTTAAAGACCCTTCCTTTTTCTACCCAACTCCCTAGGAATCTGGCTAGCTTCTCTACAGTACCGTATACGTTCCTTTACCCAAATATTGTTCTTAGTCAGCAGTTTGGCTTAGTAGAAATCTTGCAAATATGTTTATCTAAAATAAAAAAAACCTTTTCCTAAATAATAATATTTTTTTTTCCAGTAGCTTTTGAAACTATTCACATAATACCAGGATTTGAGCTAGCAGAACACAAGGTGTTAAACTGAATAACCTCATCCCAAAGATGAGGAAAATTGCGAAAAGCACCAAGAAATCTACACTAGTTATTCCATTTAACAATGTTGTATATTTAGTGAGGAAGAAGAGGATTTGATCCTAAGCAATCTGAATTTACATGCAGTGGGCTAGTTTACATTTTACTATTGTACTGATCTTGCTGCAGATGATGGTTACTTCACTTCTTTGCCCTGTGCTGCTTCACTGGGTTTTTCAAGAGCTTCATGCTGCTGTCACCTTTCTGTGAAACCCCAATCTGTCACCCATGTAACATCTCATTGCCTTCCACATTTATAAATACCCACTTTCTGACTAATCTAAAGCTAAATGTGAGGCTATCGCTCCAAGCGAGCAGCAAGTGACTTCACAGAGGCATGAACCAGCATTACCCTGCCTTTGCCAGATAGCATTTACGGAAATCTAACTTCCTTGTTGGCATCTCAACCCGAACTGATTAAAAGCAAAACAAGGTCTCAGCTCATGGGGCTGAGGACAGTATTTTGGCAAAAACACTCTTTAGGAAATGAACCTCCTAGCTACAGCATGCTCCTTGTGCAGGCTCCTGTAACTGTGCAATAACCAATAAACACCAAATTTATCCTAAATTTAAATGCTGGTGTGGAAATCCTGTGTCTGCTCCACTGTCTTTAAGAGGAGACACCAACTGTTAGTGCTCAGAGAAAAAAATGTCCTGAATCGTCCATGGTGTGGGGAATCTGCCATTTATGTACAGCAGTAGGTCAGATAGTAGCTTCAGGTGTTTTTATATTAAATAAGCACAACTATGATTTTATAACTAAAAGGCAGAAGAACTTGTATGTAGAAGCGAGTAACAAAGTTACTATTTTTGTAAGTTCTAGTGATCCTTACAGGTTCATCATTAATCTTGTAGGATTATAACAATAGTTAGCTTATTTGCTAGCCGTGTTCTTCTTTCTCTCTTTCACAATGTGTAAATTTTTCATGAGAAGGGTCTATATCTGTCATAAGACATTCTGTTGTGGTTTATTTCCAATCTAGGAACTAAAAAAATTCAATGGAGAATAAGGAAATTAATTTTAGCTACCTTAAACACAAAGCAATGTACCTAGACAATTTTTGTAGATCAGATGGGAAGATGCTTTCTTTATCTTTAAAACTTCATCAGCATACATGTTTTAAATGCTGTGTTGTATCCTAAGCTTAAACAAAACTGAAGTCTGAATGCCAAGCACAGTTAAATGGCTGTATTTCGCTTAGCTTTCTGGCCAAAGCCAAAATAGCAGGTATGTTATGAATGAAGTTTGTTTGGCGTGTCTGTGAAATTTTGCAAATGTTCCAGAAAGTCTGGTCTACATTTCAAAACAGTTACAAACCCAGTCAATCTGCATGTTCAGTGATTTCCATACAAACACTTTTGTAAACCCTATTTTTGATGGCATAATCTAAGGTTACTGCTGTTTAGTTCCCCAGAGCAGCATTGCTGCGAGGGTGAGATCCACATCACTGTCTGGAAGATGGTTCTGGGATACTTATTGGAGACAAGCATTTGATTTTTCTGAAAGAGTGGATATGAAAAGAGCAAAGCAGCTATGGTAACTTTCTCAGAAATAGGCATAATGAGGAGCAAGAATCCATGCTACTTTTGTGGCTTTTTAATAACCCATTTCTGCAATGTGTCACGTTACTGGGATGAAAAGGCAGCTATAAAAACTGCACCAGTGTCTCCTGCTGGTGCATGCATATATTGCAGATGATTTTCCAGATAAGAACTGGGAAGGGGACAGCTGAGGCTCTTGCTGTGGGAGAGAGAGAATCGGGTATTTCTCACTTTTGTGTTACATACAGCTGAGCACACAGAATTGAGTATTCTGTGCAGAGATGACATTAGGCATGCATCGTGAAGTGAGGATTTGTGTCCAAAAATACAGCCATTCCAGGCTTCTGCAATGGAGCGAGCTAGCAAAGGAATTGTTTCAGAGATGTGAGAAGTCAGAGCAAAATGTATAGTGACGTGTTTGTGTTTTACAGATACCTTCTGGAGCTTCCTCCAGGCCCATTAGTCCTTCATCCTCTGCTACGCTGGGGGCCCCCACCTCACGAGGCAGCAGCTTCCTTCCCATTGACTTCACCATCCCTGCCAGTCCCCTTGGTTGCCTGGACACCTCAGCAGCCAGGCACAGGATTGCCATAAACCCCCGGAAACAGAAAGGCTTTACCAACAAGAATCAGCAAACCCCCCAGGTAAGTGTGCAGAAGGAGATGGGTGTTAATTTTTAATTATTCTTTTAAATAATTTTCAGTTTTAAAGAAGCCTGAGTCTATTTTTACAATTTCAGATTAGCTTTACCTGAATTCTTTGTATGTCAAAGGAAAGGCTGAAAGACTTCGGGAAGGAATGTGGCTCTGCATGTGGGAAGTTAGGATGAGATGCTTCTCATCCTGGCTTTTGTGAAACATATTGTGAAGATGAAGTTCGCCAGATAGAAAAATTTGTTGAGCTGGAGTGTGACGGAAATAAGGAGTAATGCTTCTGTACCGTGTGTTCCCCTCTCCATCAGAGAATCGTGCACAAAAATCTGTCCTGGAGTTGGAAGTGCCCTGCCCTGAGAAAGGGGAGAGGGGGAGAAATCCAAGATGAGCATAATGCAGAATGAGGTTTTCTTGGAAACTGGAGCCCTACGGTATCTTTGCTGGATATTCTTTGTGCTGCAGCTGGCACAACTACAGTGCTGAAGGAGAAAAGCTAATTGTGGAGTATCAATCAGAGATACCAGAAGTGATGATAATATCTCTGGCTTAGTCTGTTCTATGCCACCAGGTAGCTTGGGTGATGTCTTAAAAACATACTTGTTCACTCAGAATATGTCAATCCCAGAATGTGTCAGATTCAAGAGAGATCAATGGGCTCATTGATCATTTTAAACATGACTGATTTCTAGGTTCTTAACTGGAATAGTACCTTACCCACAGTGTCGTTAAATTACAGGATGGGGGTTTATGTCTATGTTTTGAGTATTCATAAACATGCATGTGCATAGAATACAATTTTTGTGCATTGTTCTTTAATTAAGAGATCTTACTGTACCTCATTAGGTGGAACAGCTGGAAAATGAAGCTTGTGTTCCTCCAACTCCAGAAAAAAAGGGAAATTCAACAGAATTGCTTGAGAGTGACCAGCATAAAAGTGATTGGGAAGGTAATGCAGACTTACGTATTGCTGCTTTGGGTGCTCGAACTCTTCTGTATAAGGCTGACAGGACCTATTTGAACTGTAAGTCCTTTCAAACTAGGCATCTTTTGGTTTTATATCATAAAACCAATCGTGACTGCTAAAGTGTTATGATGGACAAAGTAATGTACTCCACTCAACACAGTGATGCTAAAATGGTGAACTCTGAGGGCAGCATTAAAAAATACATAAGGTTGAAGTACCGTCTTCGGAAGTACCTGTGCTACACAGTTTGCTAGAGCTCATTGATTGGGGATCCACGTTCCTTGAAACTCAGAAAAACCACAACCTCAGCATTATATGTTATGTGTGTAAGGTGACTTTCACTGGCTTCTCTTTACTAGATCTTCCTTTACCACCTCCTCCCTTATAATTTGAATAATAGCTAATTGCCAGTGGTAACACAATTGTAATTGTAGATTGTAAAAACAAATTGAATTTCTCCAAAACAGCACTGAAGACTTTTCTCTTTAGCACTGCATTACAAGTGCGCTGACTGATGGTAATGCCATAGCGTAGTGGGAATGTTGGCACTTTGTTGGCAGGGTAGACTCAGGACCTGATGCTGTCACACATCAGTTACTGCGTGCGCAGACTTATCTCAGCTACCCAGATGTTCAGCAGCCCTGCTGGAACTGCAGGAGGCAAAGCTACCTGACGCTGAGATGTTCTGCTTAAATACAGAAAATCCTCCAGATAATTCTAGACAGCGTTTCTAGACATATACATGAAGAAATATCTAGGGAAATCTGGCTAGTAGTCTTACAACTAGGGGTATGCACAGAAAATAAACAAACAGCAACTGATTTGGTACACCTTAAGCAGATAACAACTTTCAGTCATTCCCAGGATTAGGTGGGTTCAGACGGAAAACTGTATTAGCCTCCTCAGGAACAGCCCATTTTTAAATATGCTTTTAACAGCCTTATTTATTAGACAACGGTGGCCAGACATGGGGAACTCTTGCTAAATGACTGCACTATCTGGAATTGGATTACTGATACAGACGGTGCTTGAATTGTAACCTTTAAGTGCACACTCTTGTCCTCTGTTTAATATAGGACTGTCAGCCCGAGTGGGGCGTTGTGCAAAGGGAGGCAGTTCTAAGGAGACACTGGGTGTAAAAAGTCCCGCTGATGCTGCCCACAACTCTCATGATTCCACGCTTGTGGCAGAAGACTCTTGTGCTTCGCTGCAAGAGGACACATGCCTTCCAGACATGGACGATCACTATCAAGCAGCTGCACCTCTTCTGAGACCTGAGCCTTTGTCAGTGAACCTGGAGGAACACCACAGTGCAAAAGTGTCATACTGTTCAGATGAGTCTGCTGATGAATTGAAATTACATCAGCAAAATACCAACACTGAAGTATCTGCACCTCCAAAATTGCAAGAAATTGAAGGAGAAGCTGTTTTGTTTCCAGACACACTAGCAGCTGACTTGTTTAGCAATAGTGTGGAAAGAGAGGGCGTACATATATTGGCAGATGTTGCACAAAGGTCCTCAGTAAATTCTGTGGACCCAAACACCAAAGACCAGGAAAAGGGGGATCCACTGTTTATTGGCAAAGTAGAAGCCTGCTTGGGTACTATTAAGAGCCGTTCCAACCATGTTGTCTCAGATACTGCACCAAGCACTTCACAGGTTGCGGTAGCTGATTCAGCGTTGTCTTCTGACATCAAGACAGTGGCTGTTCTGAAGCCTGAAAACAGTTCAGTAACAACAAACGACAAAGAAACTTGTGAAATAATGGAATTTCAGTCATCAAAAGGAAATGCAGAAAAAAAAATAGACACCATTGCATCTGTCTCAGAAGCAGGTTGTGTGCTACCTCCCAGTAAATTGGAAGCATGTTTTAAAGCAGAAACCGTTTCTGTCTCAAAGGGTAACCAAGGCAGTCAACAGGCCAACACATCATACATTTCTGAAAAACTTTCCATTGGATGTCTTGCCTCTTCAAGTTTGGCTGGCTTGAAGAGTAATATCTCTTCCAATGATGACAGTAAGGAGTACCAGATAAGCAGTACAGCTTCTCACAGAAAAATGGTGGAAGACAGTAAATCTTCAGATGCAAATGTAAAAAGTCCACTGAAGACTGCTTCTGCTAAACCAGTCAGATTTACCATTGCACCAGCATGGCAAAGATCTCTCTCAGGGGGTTCGAATTCAAAGGAAGATTCCTATACCAGAAGTTCCCCAACATCCCCTATAAGACCAGAGTTGTTTGAAGGAATGACAAAAGAACACACACGTTTTGATGCAGTCATCCAGGAATCAGCAAAAGCCGACTCAGATAGATTTGATCGAGATTGTAAGGACAGTGATTTGCATTTCACTTCTTCTATGGAGTGGGCTGACCATGAAGCACAAAATGTTGAAAACCCGTTTGGGGTCAGACTAAGGAGAACATCTTCGTTACTAAAATACCAGAATGAAAGCCGTGCTGAATCTCCAAAGCTAATCCCCTCAGCTCTTCCCACTGCTGCTTCTGCTTCAGTCAAAGAGGATCAGAAATCGATGGGCACCGGGAAGCCACCTCCTGGCCTTCCTGTCGACACAAAATCATTTGTTAAAAAACAAGATCTCCTAGAAGACAAAAATCCTCCCAAGAGAAGATCAGAAGAAATGGCAAAGAAGCAAAATGGTCATAAACCTCCAGGTATTTACACTGTATTTTTATCCAAACATTGTAGAAAACAGTGGTCGTGTAAGAACGTGGAAAGAGTGTCAAACAAAAGATAAAAATCTTGACTGGACCAAATTCAGCCTTTAGTTCATCAGCATCATAATTTAATTGGCTTGATGATTTGGCCAGTCAAGAGAATTCTTGGCTTATCTTAATGAGGGGTGTGTTCCAGCAAGAATAACAACAGGGTAATAGCTTAAGGGCCTCTGAAACATTTCTAGTACAATCTACTTGTGCACATAGTTGGAGTTTCAACACAGCTTTTTAAAACTTGCTGTTGTTTTGTAGTTAATTTTCCAGACTGCAGCAGCTTAAACCTTAACTAGGAGTTGCATTATATATAATTATTTTTTTTTTCTACAATCACTTAATTTAAAATATTGTAAAAGTGAAAAGGCAGCTGTATTTTACTGCCTACATAAAAAAAAAAGGTTATCATACTCATTTAATCTGCAATGTAAGGATGTTTTTTCAGAGGCAAAATCCAGTTCACAATGATCTCAGTGGGAGTTCTGCCATTGACTTAAATGGAAGCAGAGTCAGGTCAAAAACTCTAGAACAAATAGAAAAACAGTTATTGCAAAGAACAAAATCATCAGGGAAGGTAATTTTATCTCCAGTGTTCAAAGGGTATTACAGATGCTGAAGGATTTTAAACACGAAACACTAACTTTAGACTGACTTGACCTAAATCCCTTCTTTACTTAAAAAATGCTTCTTTTTAGAAAAAGTCTCCTCTCCACATTTGGAAACTGCTTCCTCTGAACCAGCTTGGGTCTCCATGGCAAAACTAAAACAAAAGGGTTTCCAGGACCACCCTCTTGCCAAAGAACGTAAAGCTGAAGACAAAGCTTTGACCAAAGTGGATCAAGAGGAGGTAGAGTACCAACTAATGTTGCATGGATGTGAATCCTGCACCAGATTGCCTGGGTACTTTTGCAAACTGTTCAATGTCATCTTCACGGGAGGTGCATTGTGAGTACTACTCAAAGAGAGATTTTTCAGGACTGGCCTCTAAAATACATTGAGACAGACAACTGCTGCAAGTGAGCGAACGCATGTGTGACTATACTGTCACTGTGATTAGTTTAAGAGCTGGATCCTCCTGTATGTTCCTTTGCACTACTCAAACCTGAAACTTTTCAGAGCTTGCCTTTTGCCCAGAATGTATTTATGTAGCCCAAGATCTGCTTTGAGTTGCACTAGCTTCCTCACTGGTAGTGACCTACACACTGCATTCACTGCTCTGCTCTGGAGTTTTGCTTTTTCACTGACTTGCACAAATCTCTTGTGCAGCTTGGGCAAGTTCTTCAATTCCCCATCTGTGGGAGAGAGAGGATAACTTGCCTGCATGTGAAATAACCCTGTATTTGTAGCAGCTGTCTTCCTTTTTGCCTTCTCCCTCCCACAGCATGTTGTCAGCCTTCCTTGTCTGGCTTTTGCTGCATTCCCACAGTCAGGTTTAGAGATGTTACCAGGGGAGCTTTATGACTGCCAGCAGCTAGTGGGTTTCTTAGTTGTATTGTTCTCTTCTCTTCTCTCCTCCTTTTGTAGCAAGGGATCTGTGCTAGTGAGAACACGCTGAAGAAGAATATGCCTTCCAGCTTGAGCTCTCAGGACAAGAAAATGCAAGTGAAGACCAGTATGTCTGCTGCAGCAGGTATTCTCTTTCTTTACATCTTTATACAGTGGCCACAGTTTACACCAGTAAGTGATGTGGGTGGCAGGTAATGGGAGGAGACAGCTACCTTTTTGATAATCAGCACACTCTATATAAGGCCTGTTCAGGCTATCGTTTGTGTATAAGTCAATGTATTGGCTTGCTCACTCAGCAGAGAAAGCAAGTGAGGAACCTTTGTCTCCTCTGCCAGTTCATGGAATGGCATATCAACAGTGTGGTGATTTATTACTGGCAAAGGTTATTATGAAAGAATAGCAGTTGAAGTTGGAGGGCATCCAGAAGAGAGCAGCAAAAAAGGTCAGGTCTTCTAGACCTCCAGTCAGCCAGGAAATACTGATGGGAGTGGAGTTGTTTAGTCTAGAGAAGACAACTTAATTTGCTGCAGAGGACAAGACTAGTCTTTGTGCCCTATATGAGCTGAAAATGCACCAGGGGAGATTTAGCTTACACATTAGGAAATATTTTCAAACAGTGAGAGTGGTGAAGTGCAGAATAGCATAGATTGCCTACAGAGTGTGTGCAGTTTCCATTGCTGGATGTGTTAAATAAACACGTATCAAGAATAATTTAGGTAGAGTCAGTTCCACCCTCGGGTGAACACAGAGGCTAGATGGCCCCTCTCCTGCCCTCTTAGCTGTGATTCTCTATAAGAAAGATGCAGGGGAAGAGTGTGACTCAGACATCGTGACTCACATACCTCTTCCAAGGCTACTACTGGGCTGCGGCTTATCCCTCCCTGCTTACTCAGTGTGGTGCCAAACCTCAGAGACACGCTCCAGCGAGATACAGATAAGCCAGTTCTTCAGCCCTAAGAGCATGTTGTGCTAGCTGAAAGCTATTGATTTCAGATACTGCCTGGGAAGATAAGAAATGCCCCACTGTCAGAGCAGTGGCTTTTCCGTTCCACGTTCCTGCTGCTGACACTGTCAGTAAGAGATGCTGTCTAGAAGAGAGCACAAGCACCCGGCCACTTTTCCCTTATTATCCACCAGCATCCAGAATTGTTGTGTTAGAGATATTAGGGGGTATCTCTGTGCTTGCTCCCTGTAGTAGTTGTTTAGGAAATGTTCAGCACTGTCAGCACATGAGTAGGAAATTGGGAATCCCAAATGTAAACTCTCGTCTTCTCTGATTTGGATCCCATTAGTGTAGCCAGCAATTTGTTAGTTGACGGTGCTGGTGGTGGAAAGGACATAGATTTAATATCCAGAGGAGTTATGAGTTTGAATCATACTTTTTGGTTTATATTAACTGTTAGCAGTTTTCTTGATGGATGGGTGAGGTTTTCTGTGCAATGCATACATCCAGCACACAACAGCAAGAGCCAGGGCAGCTCAAGGTCAGTTAAGTTTGGAAGAGAATTCCAAGAAATCAGATCCTTACTTTACTGTTCTGTTACTGCTGCGTGGCAGCGTGCTGCAGCCCATGTCATAACCAAGGGAAGGTTACTTAGCTTGCCTCTTTTGTCTTCCACTTCACCCTAAGCGTGATGAGGTTTGTCCCAAAGCCTGGCTTCCCTCAAATAGGCATGAGCCGCTGTTCTGGGGTTTTGTTTTACCTTGCGCTGTTGAGAGCATGCAAAGTGCTTTAGACTGGCTTTTGCTTATTACAAAGAAGGAAGTCTCCCATAATGTGAAAATTCATTTCCAAAATGAAGATTTCCCTAACAATTAAGCTCCTACATCACCTTAGATACTTCTGAAAAATGTGCTGTGTATGTAGAGCTGCAGCCTGTTTTTAATGGGTAGTATTCTTCCTGCAGTATTCCTAAGAATAGCTTGCCTCCTGCAAGAAGAACTACCAACGAGCCAGAATTTTTAAAAGACCAGAGACTTGAGTGGAGATAGGGAACAACTTTTGCTTCGCTCAGGAGTGTGACTGATGGAGCTGATGGACGTTTTCCATTGATTTCAGTGCAAGCAAGATCAAGCTTCTTGTACTTAGCATTGCTTAAGTCCCCCATGTGGCCTCTGTTCTTATGCTGGAGCACAGCAGTCTCATGATGCCTGCCACATGCCACGCACAGACGAATCAAGTATGAGGAGAAGTTTGAATTTTCTCAGTTTGGCTTACACACAATATTGCCTGGGTTGAAATGGATGGAGAGAGCACGATATTGAAAGACTTTTGAGCCATGTTTCCGGAAATGAGAACTGTAACTGTTCAGAGCTGCATTCTGTGAAGCCCCATTCCAGGCTATCTGTCTGAAGACATTAATCTTGAAAATTTTCAAACAAGGTGAATGGAGGAGATCTTTTCTAAATAGTAATTCAAAACCATAGAAGGAGTAGTATCTGTATTCTTCCATCCTTGGTGAGGATGACAGGCTTGTGTTAGGCTGCGTGAAAAGGAACACCTGGCCCCACTGGAATCCCACCATCTTGGCATACGAGCCCAAGAACATAAAGCACTGGTTTGATCCCTACCTAGAATTAATAATATTGCTGGAACAGTATTTGTGCCAGCAGTGAAGACTGAAAAAAAAAATCTTTAAGACTTCTCAGTTGAAAAACATATACCAGTTACTTTTAACTGCACAGGAAGCCTGGGGTGATCCTTGCCCTGTAGATATTTTGTTTCCATTTTCCTGCATACTTAGGAGTCTTATTCCTAGATTTTCTTGCACTCACAGAGCAGAATAAGCCTGTGGAATTCCTTGCTGTGCAATGTCATGGCAATTAAGAGTTTGAAAAGATTAAGAAATGAGTTACCCAAGAATATGAGTTATGAAAATACCTGGGGCTATAGTCGCCACATGCTTGAAGAATTTTGAAAAACTTCATTTATTGGGGCTTAGACACTTGCTATTGGGACTGAGGAGAAGATTCTTTTATGGGCAGATTATTCACTAACAGCTTGGTATCAATTTTTCCATTGCAATAGCTAGTCCTCATCATTGTAGCTGGAGCAGATAGTGCTAGCAGTACCCAGTTTAACAACTCCTCTGATTTATTTTTGAGTCACAAACATTCTGGACTGTTAAAGCAATTGCTTTAGAGAGAAGGAAATATTCACAGAAATTGAGTTTTCAACTCTCTAGCCATCTGATGAATGATGGATATCTTCTTGTTAGCAGGTAAATTTGGACCTGTTGCTCAGGAAGCATCTGTGATTTCTGCTGTGGAAAAGGAAGCAAGACAATCCTCTAACCTGCCAATGACACCGTGCAGCCCTGCTGAACCACCGTGGCTGTCCCTGGCCAAGAAGAAAGCCAAAGCGTGGAGTGAAATGCCCCAGATTGTACAGTAGCGAATGACACCAGCACCCTTCTTTGTATTGCCAATAGCTGCGTTAACTCCATTTAGTCACTTCTTTACTGTGACCATTTTTTGAGAAATAAGAGCCTTAAAACTTTTGATCAGACTGTTGTATGTAAATACACAATGAAGAAATGCCATCGCAGGCTTAATTTGAAGTATTAGGAAGCTGAGCATTTCCTACTACCAGATACTAGGAAAACTTGATCAATCTGTTATATCCTTACAGATTTGACAGTGGTGTTCTAAGAAGACATGCTTCAGGCTTCTGAAACATTTCACTTGCAAAATATGTTTTTAAAGTTTCCACAGACCATACAGTATTTTTTTGCAGTGTGGCTTTGGCTAAGAAATTAATGTATGCTATAAAATGGATATGACGCTGGGCACCGACGCATCATGAGTCATGGGCATTGATGTCATCACACTTTTTTCTCTAATGCTCCGGGATGGGCAGTCTGACTGTGCTTCTGATTGCTAATGAATCTGGTTTGTCATAGCTATAGGATCTAAATAGCACTGTCAGTTGGAGTAGTTCTGGCTTTTGGGTGGTTCGAAGTCACAATGCTCTGAGTCTTGTGCTTTGCTCGTTGATTCCTGCTGGAATGGCCCAGAGCTACACACCTTCTGCTCTCTCCCATGCACTAGAAACTCACCACACTGTAGTATATACTCTGCTTTTGGTTACATCTTTGGAAATCTGGGATAGTTTGGGCATTCTACCAAAAACCCAAGTCCTTTCTTTAGTTATGGCAGGTAGCGATTTATTTTCTGTGAGTTTCCTCAGCCCATTGTCTCTCTTAAAGAGTGTGTTGGGAATGGGAACTATTTGCTTCCTAGAAGGTGGCATCTTGTTTTCAACAAATGCCACTCTACTCTCCATGGTCATATGGATGAGTATTTAGTCAGGTGTATTTAATATTAGTGATAAAAAGGGCATCTCCTTTCCTCCTTGCCTCATCAGTCTTTAACCAGTAACTCAAGATCAGTCTAAGAGTGTGCAGCTGGGAAAGGATTATTCTCTCAGGGCCTGGCCTTGTAAGTCACTTAAACTGACAGAAGTTTTGCTATTGCCTGTGAAGGAAGCAGACATTTGAAAAAGAAGCTTTGGTTAAGTGATGTCAGTGGCTGAAGTGGCAGCGGCACTTACCGGTCCTTTTCGCTTTTTGCAGCATTGCACATTTATGTGGTTCTTGTTTACAGTCAATGCAAAATCTGAAGTCTGACTTGGCTGATGGACAGTTCTTAGCTGGAAAGTTGATAAGTGTTTTTAAGGAAAATATTATCTATTGATAAGTTTAACTGCAAAATGACAAATTTGGTTTCAGATCAGCTCATTAGCAAGATTTAATCTTCCAGTCCTGGCCTGAATTTAATATGTAGCTCTTGCAATTTGAAAACAGTATTAATGAGGAGCTAGACTGTGAATTTTTTTTATATAGGTGAAAACTTACCCAAGTAGGCTCACTGAAGCTATAGATACTGCTTATTTTGTATTAACACCAGGAAGAGTAAGAGTTTCTCCTTGGCTTGGTTGTCCGTGCCTATTTTACTACTTGTTTTTCTCTATTTTAGGAAGCATATCTCCTCTTACAAAGAACTGAAACATTTGTATTTCTTGGAAACTTTTGACCGTACTGTAAAAGAACATACCTGGCTTTGATTCCTGAAGTTTTGTACAGCTGCCATCCCATCACAAGCTTACTGACCCTGTGTAAAATACCTGCATTTCTAGATTCAGCAAACACTCCTCTCTTTTATTAGTGTGGATTGTGATCCTTCACCCAAAGTACTGCAAATGATGCTATAATCTCTCTTTCCCTGTGTTTGCTTTTGATCTTAATATTGTTTCTGTCTTTTATGTTTGGTATGTATATATGTTTTTGTAATCCTTGTCTTGAAGGAACCCCTTTTGTATTCCATTCCCGTATTTGGTTTACGATTAAATGCTGTTGCCAGTGATGATGATATAATTCCTGGGACAAGAGGAGTGATAGATGGTCCTCATTCATTAAGGAAAGAAATGAAAAAAAGGTCTTTGGTCAATACAGACTCAAACTGCATAGAGCTTGTTTTGAGGTGATTTTTTGTGGCCTAGGACTGATCAACACAGCTGGTCAGACTAATGAACTTTTCTAAATCTAGCTGTTTAAAAGTTTAAAACATCACCAGAGAGCTGGTGGCTCTCCTTTCGCTCTGGAGTTACTGCTCCCTCAGTACAGGGTTGGCCTGAAGGCTGGCCCTTGCGCTTGCAGGAAGCATGTAAATGCTGGTTTCGGTGTGTTCAGGTATTGCCAGCCAGCTGCTGGAAGATGTTTTGAGGTCACTTTAAAAAAAAAGAAGAAAAACATATGAGGATCGTGTGATGTTACATTTGAAATGTACTTGCCTTCTGGATTTCTGAAATTAATGTTTTCAAGTTTCTCTGCAACCAAGAGAACAAAGAGCAGGTAGAGAAAAAATTAAACCCAAGTCTCATGTAATCACAAGAGTTTAGAAGATGAGTTTTAAGATAACCATTGAACTATCAGTGATTTATTGATGCATTTGTAGAAGTTGGTAGCTCTATTAGCATGGCTTTGGTTTCCTGGTGTCCCAGTGTAGTTTTTAGGTGTTCGATCAGTGCAAATAACTAACGTAATAAGCTTGTTTCGGGTGATTATTTCTAGACAGTCACTGTCTTTGAAAATAAGCCATCTTGAAGCTCCGAGTTCATTGCAGAATGTCATTGTGAGGTTTCTATGGCTCAGGATCTTCAGCGGAGGATGCAGAAAACTGTCCCTGAGGTTCCCTGTGCCCAGTGCAGCGGCTGGGCTGGTGCTGCTGTGTGACTGCAGAGGGTGCTAGTGCCATCCCTGAGGAGCCCGGGAGGCTTCTCCGTGTGACAGAGGGCAGGTTGCAGTGTGCATTTGTACCTGCACTACTACAGTAAGGAGACTGGAGGCTTTTGTTAATGCAGAGAATTAGGCATTATTCCATTAATGCGGAGAGGTCTGAAAGAGAGATGTATTTCTGTTTGTGATTTGGTGGAGGGTTTGGAGCTGTAAAGTACGGGAAAAAACCTTTTACCTTGTTGTTACAAGATGCCCCTGAGAATTGGTGACGATGATGGGGAAAGGTGGGTTAGCAGTGAATTCAGTCCTGCAGTGGGGCCATGCAGGAGGATAAGTGAACATCTCCAAAAAGAGCATTTTAACTCTGCTGCTTACAACAACTGCTGCCTGGCTAGAGGCTGATCTTCATCCCAGCCAGGTGTAGAAGCTGATGATTTTCCAGAAGATACTAGAGAGTCAAAAGAACAACTTGGCATGCACCTAGCTGTAGATTATGGAGATTCCTTCTGCTGTAACAGTGAGCTGTAAAGAATTAGGCTAGAAGAGAGTCTGTTATGTTATCATCCAGCTAGGAACTACTTGTAATTAAGTGAGTTTGTGGATAAGAGGGAATGAGTCAGTTTAAATGAGGGAAAATGACTCCAAAATTTCCAAAGCTACGCACTTCTGCTCTAGCACAGCTCTGACAACAATTTTGTTACAAGAATCTTGTGTATACCGCTCCTTAAATAGACCCAAAGAATAAATTCTAAAATTCAGATATAACTGAGGAGGATATAACTCATTTCAGTTACCATACTTAGAAGGAAAGTCTTAGAATAGTGAGGAAGGACCAACCATATTGAAAACACTAAACACTAGCCCTGTTTAAATTAGAAAGTTTGGCTAGAGAGGCCCCCCCAAAACTAGTGTTACATTATGTCTTTTTAAGTGCTGTAGTCTAAAGTATTAAATGCAATTTGTTTTGAGGTATTACAGCAGAAGTCCTCAGCTTAGAAAAGCTGTAATTCCTGAGTTTGTGCCACCTGCTCTGTTAAGTGCTTTTGAGATCAATACAGGAAGGGTATCAGCCTGTGAAGGTACTTTGTCCTCTAGAACTGCTGCTGGAGGGTGATGTATCTGAAGGATGCTCATAATGAGAGATGTGATTAGCAGCCTAATAAATAAGGCAAATGTCTGTCTCTGTCTTTTCCTCTGGTGTGTGTTAGCCTATTGTCGTAGTTCAGCCCCAACGGGGACCAGACTACGCAGTCTCTCTCTCACTCCCCCCGCTCTCCGAGAGAATAGGAGGAGATTTGACAAACAAAAGAAAACCAGGAAAAAAAACCAAACACGCCGGTTGAGATTGAACAAAAAGTAAATTTAACAGTAATGACAGAAGAAAACAAGAGAGTGATGGAACACAAATACAGTACAATAGCTCACAACAGATCTCCACATCCAGTCTCTTCCAACTAGCAGGGCCTCCCTTCAGCACCCTCCTCACTTATATACTGAGCATGATGTCAGATGGGATGGAATAGCCCTTTGGCTAATTTGGGTAAATTAACCCCAGCTGTTAGCTAATTAGTTAACTATCCCAGCCATAGGGGCTACCAGCTTCAGTTCTCCACCCAGCTCAGGTAAATATTAACTCTATCCTGGCCAGAACCAGGACACCTATCTACATTTTTTGTTAGAGATTTATCTTGGTTATAAGATTTGACAAACTTATGTCATCAACCGTCACCAAAATGGTAGTAATGGTGACGTGGAACCTCTCATATTTGAGGAATCCGAGCATCTGTTTAGGATTCTGACCTTGATTTCTTGCTTGCTGTAGTTGTTGCATTCTGTCTCTTCTGTGTTGTCAGGAAGTATTGCACCCAAAGCATCAATATTTGTTACAGGCTATTGTTAGTCCTGGGTTAGTTCTTGGTGCAGAGGTTGACTGAAACTTGTGTTTTTCATTTAAAATGTTTTTTAATGTCTTTTATGGAAGTAGGCAGGTGAAATAAACTGTAAATTCTGAACTTGGACCACAAAACCGTGCATCTGCCCAGAACAAAAAGGTTGCTTGGGTATTTCCAGCTGGATGGATGAAGGGGCACGGCTGGATGAAGGTGAATGACTGGGGAAGAATGACAGTTCAAGCTGGGAAACAAAAGGCTTAGAGTGGGAAGCTGCAATTCAGGTTACTCTTCCAGAGTGGGATGTGTCTAAGCCCCAGGAGAGGTATTGAAAGTTAGCGAAGCTCTGCATGCATCTCTTCTCTCTGCCCATGAGGAAGCAGAACTTCCTATGTTCTTCTAAATGGGTGGAAATACATCAGAGATGACCACTGCCATCTGCGGCTTTTTTTTCTTTTTTTCTTTCATTTGTTGCAGTCCATGCATTTCCACTCTATTTGGTTCAGAAGAGGTAAGGCTTTGTTCCCAGACCTCATTCATTATTCTGACCCACCTGAAGCAGGTGAGCACCTTGACTGCACCGCAAGTCAAAGCATGTTGTGACGTGCTGCTTGCGTCCACAGCAGTGCAGCACTTTAAATGGAAGTGCTGGATGACCTGTGTGTTAAAACGCAG
Source organism: Chlamydotis macqueenii (assembly GCF_036417535.1). NCBI lineage: Eukaryota > Metazoa > Chordata > Aves > Otidiformes > Otididae > Chlamydotis > Chlamydotis macqueenii. Next base: position 7,122,448 of record NC_141566.1, read on the forward strand.
CTTCTCAGAAGTGAACTAAAGCCAGTTTGGCACCTTCCCCTAACTTGAGGGGCAGATTATTGGCTATAGAAAATGTGAGATACTATTATTATTCTTATTGTGCTAGGAGGGATTTAAAAATACAGTTTCAATAGCTGTTTATTTTTTTGGAGGCAGTTAAAAGAAGAAAAATCTAGAGGCAGATTATCTAAACAGGATTATTAACTGTCAATTCTTAGGCTGATCTACAAACCAGGTTAGGTTAGTCACCAAACAAGAACCAGGTGTGGAAATGGCTGAGATGTGGAGTATTTCATTGATACAGTTTTGTATGGTGTAGAAATGAAAAGGCAACAAGAAGGGATTGACTGCCATAAATAACCTAAACAGAAAAGATTGTTTGATACCTGAAACTCTCGTTCCAGGCTTTCTTCTATCTGCCTCTCTTAAAAAGAAAAAAAAAACATAGCTTCTCTCTAAGTATTCTTTCTTTTCCTGTGTGGGATCAAACTCTTTTTACTTAACCTGTTTTGTAGACAGCCATATTTTACAGAAATCTAATGAAAAGCTGACAAGTCCAAGATCCCATACCTGTCAATACTGGCAACACTGTCTTGTTCAAAGTTCACTTTGTTAAGCTAATACTTCAGTACATTTTCCCTATTACACCATTCTGGCTCCAAATTAGTTTTGATTTCCAGGTATTTTTCCAACAGAAGGGTGAGGTTGATTACTTTAAAATTAGAAGCTTTCCTCGTTACCCAGGAATATGTTTCTGTGGCACTGAGGTAGATTTTTCCAAATTAGACAGCAAGTTCATTGGGAAAGGGTCGAAGTCCTGGGGCTGTGTTGTGTTTCCATAGATTTTAAATTACATGCAGCAGCCTTCCCTAATGATGTCATTGGCACCGTTGGGAGCTAACAAAGCAGGAGGAGATGTTGCTGGCTGACTCCTAGCGAGTGCGTCATTCCTGCTGTGCTAAATACCTGCGTCACTGGTGCTGTGGGCAAGTGGAGTAAAGTGACAGGCATTGAGGAGTGATGGAGGGGTGATGTGCCCCCCAAAGGTGCAGCGTTTTACTAGTTGTGCATGTGGGATGAAATAACTTTACCGCACTTCGTGAGCTGTGGAAGTATGCTTTAATCATACAGGAGGAAATAAAATGACTTTTCTGTCACAGCTAGATGTCCAAATTAGGATATATCTGCATTCAGCTACAGCTGTGTTTTAAACACAAGAGGCATTTACTCAGTTTGGATCCTGAACTGTACGTATTTCAAAGAGGAGGAATATACATCTGTTTTAGTAAAGCATTTCATTGCTAAAGGGAGTTCTACCCAGAGATGAGCGACCTGATCTCTATTTGCATGAAAGGAAATCAGAACAGAGCCTCATTTTACGGTGGGTTGTTTTTTTCCATTTTGACAGGACATTCTATTACATAAGCATTCTTAGTGTTATGATACCTTATAAAAATAACTGTCTCCTTACTTTACATTGTTTATAAAATAACTGCTTTGGCTGTGAGAAGTACCACATGTTGTGGTAGAATAATAACCGAGAATATGTACATTGGATGTAAAATGCTAGAAGAATCAACATTGCTTTTTACTTGCTATTTATTTAATAGTTTCAGAGCATGACTTGCTACTAAAGCCCAAATTCTGCAAAGTACTCTGGCATGGATCAGTGTGGGCTGGGGCTGGGACTGACTGTGTGTGGCCTGTTGAAAGGCAGACTACTGGTCTCGTCCTGTTCTTGGCTGGCCGCACTTGGAAATTGGATCTGGTGCCTTTTAAGAGATGTTTAAGCAAAACGAAACAAAATCTTTCAGGAATGTGCATGATTTTTTTGATAATCAATCATGTAATGCAAATTCAAGCAATATAACTTGGGGGTTAAAATGGCGTGTGCTGCTGTGACAAAGCGTAATGTTGCCATCTCGAATCCAACCGCCCTTGGATGGGGGGAGAGTTGGGTGTTCCCACTCGCTCCTGGGAGTCCAAGTCTGGTGACCAGGTTGGTGTGGCTCTGGGGCTGTGATCAGTCCAACACCTCTAGGAGATGAGCTTGGCTTAGACGTGCTGGGCGTGAAGGTCTTCACTTACTCCTAGGTAATGCACCCCCAAATGGTGTTCTCTGAAGGATCTGATGACGTCAGTCAGAAGTCCCAAGCAAATTCGTCTTCCCTAACGCCAAATTTGATAAGTCACTTCCTCAAGTCTTTAAATCCAAATGAAGATTAGCTGCTCCACGCAGCGTGCTTGCATCCGTGCCAGCAGGCACCCTGCTCTACAGTACATTTTGCTTTACTTCCAGACAGAAGCTCCCTACTGTGAGGCAGCAAGAGAAATGTTTGTGCAGCTTCAGTTTAGGGACTGTCATGAGTGAGCTGCTGCCTGGCACTGTCCAGACGTGATCTCTAGTGCCTTTCACAGTGCGTTCGATTTAGTTCAGTGGGTTTATAAAATCACAGACTGGTTAGAGTTGGAATGGACCTTTAAAGGTCATCCAGTCCAACCCCCCTGCGAGGAGCAGGGACATCTCCAACCAGATCAGGTTGCTCAGAGCCCCGTCCAACCTGGCCTGGAACGTTTCCAGGGATGGAGCATCAACCACCTCTCTGGGCAACCTATGCCAATGCCTCATCACCTTCATTGTAAATTTTGTTTTCCTTCCATGTAGTCTAAATCTACCTTCTTTTATGTTGCCTACAGCACAGGTGGCCTTATGGCTGCATGCCACTGAGTTCGCCCAATACATTCGGTTCAGATGTAGCGACAGTTTCATTTGCTATTTCACCGAAGTCACTGGAATTGACTGGAACTGGGCGAGAATGTAGTTTGTTAATGCTGGTTTATATCTTATTCCATCCTTATTCCTACGATTTCTCCTTTGAAGGTGGTGGCTCAAAAGTGAGATGATACAGACGTACTGCCATGACTGATTCATTTTTAGAGCGTGCCACTCCTTTAGAAAGACAGTTTGTATCCCTGGAAAGCTAACGGCATAGCAAAGGGAGCTGGGATGGAGCAGTGGGATGCCAGGACCCCTCTGTGGACACTTCAGGTGTGCCAGAGCCCATTCCCCTCCCTGCTTCACCTTCTCTGCCCTGGCCAGCGGTGCTGAAACCTGATTTGGGTGCAATGGGGTGAACGGGGGGGTTGGCACATCCAGCCCTGCGCCGGGGGCTGCTGTGGGTACCAGAGTCGCACAGTCTGAGCCAGCCTGGAGCTCCGCTGCTGCGGGAGGGTGGCCGTGTCTGCGCTCACTGGGTGCCGCTCAGGCTCTCCCCGGCTGGGATCACCGGCTCGGTTTCCTGCGGGTGCTCGGCAGGCAGCTGCTGTCTCGCAGGCGCGGAGCCTTGACGTTTATTTACTCTCCTCTAGTGTTTCCCTTGCTGATGTAACCAAGGCCATTGCATAATAACCCGGTGCTCTAAATGAGTTTCACATCGCTTTTACCACGTGAAAGAAGTTCAGCCAGCAACGCTGGTGGTGTGCAGAGCCAGAGCTGCTGGAACAGCTGATTTCTCTGCCTTGGACAGGCAGCTTGTCAGTGCTCTCACTCTGTTTAATACTGGGAATTCAGAAGCATATTTTGTATTGACTGAGCAGATAAAACCAACAATTTTCCAGACAGAACTGCTACTTCTGCTAGACTTTTGCATTTGTTTTTATTAACAGTATGGGTCTGTAACCACAGCACTGCAGCAAAGAGTTTTTCTTTCAGGGAGTGACAACAACAGACTTGATGCAATTTTCCAAAGAGATGTAAAATAACAAGAAGGATTTCAGTGCTAAGCGGCACTTTGGGCTTTTGTTCTGGTTTTGTTAGTGAGGGGGGGGCCTAAGGTGGCAGCTTCTGTAGGAAACTCCTAGAAGTCGCTCCCCTTTGTTCAGTGGACTCGGCCGGGCCTAGGGAGGACCCGCTGCTGGCCAAGGCCGAGCCAATTGGTAGCAGAATGTCCCGTGATAACGCCTCTGCGATAATGTATTTCAGTGGGGGAAAACAGGAAAAAAAGGAGGAGAAGATGTGAAGCAGCTGAGTGGGGGGCAGAGAGGGGGAGGCGCGAGCCTCATGGGCCTTGCAGGCCTCACCCTCTGGCCTCCCGCTGGGCAGCCGACTGGGCCCAACTCGGCCCGGCCCGGCTGCAAGAAGTGGAGAGGAGATGAGAAGTGAATAAGATGTAAAAAGGATCCTGAGAGGCATCTGCCAGCCTGTTGTGAGGAACGGCTGCAGACGCCAAGGTCAGTGAAGAAGGACGGGGAGGAGTAACGCGGCTCCTGGCCAAGATTCCTCTGCAACTCGTGGTGAAGACCATGGTGGAGCAGGTTGTCCCCCTGCAGCCCATGGAGGTCCACGGAGGGGCAGAGATCCACCTGCAGCCCGTGGAGGACCCCACGCTGGAGCAGGTGGAGGCCTGAAGGAGGCTGTGGCCCGTGGAGGGCCCGCTGGGGCAGCTGTTCTAGAGGGACTGCACTCCGTGGAAGAGATGACCCACGCCGGAGCAGTTCCACGAAGGACTGTGGCCCGTGGGAGGGACCCCACGCTGGAGCAGAGGAGGAATAGGAGGAGTTCTTCCCCTGACGATGATACAGCGGCGTAAAACAACGTATGATGAACTGACCGCAACCCCCATTCCCTTTTCCCCCCCCCGTGCCGCTCGGGAGGGGAAGGTAGTAGAGATAATGTTAAGCCCGGGAAGAGGGAGGGGTGGGGGGAGGTTATCTTGTTCTCTGTCTCATTCTCCTGCTAATTTTAGAAATAAATGAATAGTTTTCCCCAAGTCGAGTCTGTTTTGCCCGTGACGGTAACTTTAAGGATTTCTCCCCATCCTTATCTCAAACCTTGAGCCGTTTTTCTTATATCATCTCCCCCTGTTCTCTCGGAGGGTGGGGGGAGCGAGAGAGAGACTGCCTAGTCTGGTCCCGATCTTTTCAGATCTCAGGAACAGGTCTGTCAGTCAGGAACAAAGCTACTAAAGCCAATGGAATTAGTTTGGTCTAAATAAGATTATAATTGGGTCCTTTTGTTTCTGCATTGCTCAAAAATAAATCTCAGTAAATAACTCGGGGTCAAGTCTCCTCCTAGCTATGCCAGAACTGTGCTGAAGTTGGGGGAAATTGCCCCAAATTCACACTGTCTGATAGTCTGCAGTGAAAAAAATGGTTGAATAAATATCTGTTTCCTAGGTAGCCCTTTCAGAACTGGTAATTAATAGCTGTTTCTTACCAAAAATATTATTTTATTGGCTGCGTTGAGTTCCTTGATATCACTGCAGACATTTCTTCCGCTGAACTTTCACGAGGTGGGAGATTTCACAGGCTAACCACAGCTGAGTCGGCTCACGTTCGAAGCTGCGGGGATGTGAATTGGCACCTGGTGTACAGCATTACTGGTGTAACGCAGTGCCTGGGGCATTCTAACTGCGTTAGAACCGACCGATGCCTGCCTGACACTGAGACAGCAGAGCTAGCTTCCACAGTCATTCACAGCGTGTTTTTCGTTGATGCTTACATTGATGGTAGACCCAAGATAGGCAGCTACATTTTGAGTTAGATTTCAAGTTCCCCAGAGTTCAGCAAGCGTATGAATGAAGGGTTTGGTTCTGTGTCTTGTGGAACTGTAATCCGGATGCACTGCTCTGGTCCACACCTGGATCTGAACTCCCCCAAACTTGGGGAAATTGGGACGATTGGTTTTGTTTTTAAACCCGTGCAATTTTCTAGCTCTGATAAACTGGGTTCATTTTGGACTCAGTGTGTTAATACACAGCCTAGTAGCAGAATAGCTGCTACTATCAGCACCTGATCATATAAAACCCAGACCCAAACCTGACATTCTGACTTTAATTAATCTGATTATGTTTAATAATAAATACATTGTAGCAATGCTTTGGATGTATTTTTTAACTGGTGAAGCTGCTAACCAGTTTCGCAAAACTGGCATTGAGTAGGCTAGGGATTTACCTTGCTTGAAGGCAATATTAATCCCTGGCTAAAAAATATTACTGTCTTTATGTTTCCAGGATCATCAAACTAATTTTTTAATTTTTTTTTTTTTTTTAGTGCAGTGAAATATACCATGACCGGTTTGGAAGAAATTGATTTATGGAAAATGGTTCATCTACCACATGAAAAATAGTTTTGAGGTAGGTTTCAATTTGTTTTGGCTTTCTGAAGTCTTTGAACTGATCAGTTAACAGCTGTGTGCTTAAAGCACAGCAATGATAGCTAAACTGATGACCTTGCGACCATTTATTGCAGCAGAAGTAGTGCAGTGCCTGTGTGTCTGAAGCTGGCAGGCCAATTTTGTCCAGCTGGGAAGGGCTGAAAATAGGAGACTGGTTTCCCTCTGTATTTTGGCTTCAAAGAAGGCAGGGAGTAGACATAGAGCTTTTGCCTTGTTTTTGGGAGACTCCCATTTTTCTCTTACTTGATACTTGTTAAACTGGTCCAAGGGGCGAGGGACATGGAAGGGCTGCAGATTTGCCTGCCGGCACTGGCTTTCTGTAGAAGCTTGTCCAGCATCTTTTCTGCTCTTGTGAGACAAGGCTTTATGAGATGTGCAAGTTCCTGCAGGACTTGTGGATGTTTAGTTTTGACCCATGTGAAATGACGGTTTCGCGTTCGGTTCCTTTGCTGAACTGTCGCTGATGCAATCTTGCCTCCACAGAACACGCCCGACGTAAACTTTTCTTAAAGGACTGAGGAAAAAAGTTGGCAATGAAAGGCTGTTTTTATTTTAGGCAACTCAAGTATGAGTGAGGAAAGTAATCTGATTAGCACATTTGCTGGAGAAATGAACCAATGGGAAGGTGAAAACATTAATAAAAGATGGAGTTGATTTATACTCAAACTGGCCTTTAAATTTGCAGTATATGCTGTGAGAACATGCTTATATAACCTCTATTTCTATTCATAAAGGTTTATGTGGGTCTATATTGAATTATGCATTTAAAATTAATCCACTGAGGCAGCCCACTGAGATGCCACTTCTCGTTTAGGAACTGCATTAAGGACTTTGTGCTTCATTTAGAAACTGTGAGGAGCTTGCTTTGTGCTGTGGAGAGGAAGTGGCCTGCCAGATTCAGACCGGCTATTAGAGGGGCTTAAAACAACCATCTCTCTGTCTCTCTTCTTTCTGAGTTACCAGTAAAACTCTATTCTTGACTGGTCTGACCTGACTCATGCAGCTTGGCTGGACCTGACAAACCCAACCGACTTGTGGCAGATTCTTAGAAGAGATTAATGAAGATTTTCTTCAGGGGTTGGGAACAGCTGGTTCTGCCTTCGCAAGGCTGTGGAGGCGCAGAATGAACACACATTGGGTTTTTATACCAGCAGCTGTAATTCAAGTTTATTAAGTGTCTTGTTTGCGTAGTTTTCCAGTTCCTCAGACACTGCTAAAAGGTCAAGAGCTCTTCTAGATGTTTACATGGATTTTGTTCTAAGAAAACTTAGGCTTGTAGATCTTCTTATCTGCGTTCTCCAAAGTGCCGTTCTGCTTCTAAAATGGCTGCAAAATAGTATTGTGAGGCATTATGTTGTGTGTGCATTAAACTTCTTTAGCTTAAAAACAAAAACATGCCAGTTCTGCATGTTCACACTGTGATGTAAAATATAAATTGAGATATCTACATGGCCTATCTCATTCAGCACCAAAAATTACTTGTTTTGGGAATGACTGCCTTTATTGACTCTGGGCAAACTGTTGCCTTCCTATTCTACTTTTGGTTATTATTGTTTTTATTAGTAAGATAGTGCTTTGTGGCCTTAGTTAAAAAAAAACCAAACAACAAAACTGCTAAATACCTAGCAAGCCTTTTAGTTTGTATTTCTCATCCTGTGAACTGTGCTCATACTGCCAAGGTATTCAAGTGTCTCCTGAATATTTACGAAGTTAATTTTGTGAATGCTGAAACTGAAGAAGTTTGCTCTCATACGGAGTTGTGCACCTTCTCCTCCGTATTTCCCACTGCATCTGTCCCCCCGTCCCCTGTGCCCTCCACTCCACGTTGCAGCTGGCCCAGAAGCCCACCGCCTCCTCTGCGTGTCCGTCCATGTGTGCGTGCTGAGTGACTGGCTGGGGGTTTCAAATTGGAAAGGATGTGATAGAAATCTCAAAAAAAAATGGTTAAAAATCAGCCACCTGGTTCAAATTTTATCAGAGCCGATGGACAGGCAGTATTATATTGTAAGTGAAGCCTCCATAGAAAAGCAGGCTACAAGTATAAATAGTTGTAAGAACATTTTCTCATTTTTGCCTTCTGTCTCCATTTACAGTCAGCAAACAGAACAACTTGTTTGCTTTGCTTCTTTATTTTTGCGTGAGAGAATTAATATGTGTGATTTACTAGAGGGAAGCTAAGTTGAAGAAAAGGATTTTTATGTAAGTACAGAAAGTGCTTAGTCCCCTGATCATTTTTATCTGCTAAGGGATTAAATTCCATCGTCTAGATTCGGCTGCTATAAAAATTTTCTCTCTTGCGTGTATGACTGTGGTGTCTGAGATGAGTTTCACTGCTGCAGGGTGTCACGCAGCCAGCCCAGAGAGGACTTTGACTTTCAGGGCAGACACTGTAAATGAGATCAGTAGGTAAGGTAAAGAACATTTCTGTGTAATGGCCTTACTTTAAAATAGCCTTGCCTTTACCAGATCTGCGGCAAAATTAAGACTGATGTCCTCCAAGTTATTTAGGTGTCTCGTTAATGCGGTGGAGAACTGGATGTCTGAGTGTTAAATTAGAAAACAATGAACATCTTGAGGAAAATATTATCAATGATCAAAATAGATCAGCAACATCTTTCTTTAAGTCTCACCGTTTTAAGGACCCCTTATAGGTTTATTTGTGTTTAGATTAAGGGTAAATAAGAGCACAAATTTAAATGTTCATTTTAATATGTGAAAAGCAACTGGTTGCATAACTGTCGAGTTACGAAACCTATATTTTTGTCCTCTGCATCCTGAACATCTGTGGCCTATATTTAATTGCAGTTTTCATCTTCAATTTGAAGAAACAATGTTTAGCCTGAAGACAAAAGTGATCTGCGTAGTGAAATCAGCTAAATGGTGCGGTGGAGTCTCACTTGCTAACAGAAAAGCATTTTTATACATGTGCTAATTTAGAAATTGCATTCATTTGATAGTTAAATACAGTTAAGAACACTGTGGTGATGTGAGCAATGCGAGGAATGGAAGTACTGAGATAGTGAGGGATTGTAACTCAAGAGGAACAGGTGCATGAGGATAGAAATGTGGAGCCATATTGCGGTATCAATTTTTAAGCAGAAATCCGTACTGATTCCAGCAGGGAGTCATTCTGATGAAATATTGATGAAATGACATGATATGGCCCATGGGCAGGAAATAACGAAATGTGGAAAGTGAAGCAAGCCAGTACAAGTAGAGAAAAGAATATGAAATGCAGAACCAAAGGGAATGAGCAACCTCAGAAGTAATACTCCTGAAAAACCTGGAGAATGATGTAGAAAGCAGGTTATACGTAGAGCGGCAATGTGATATCTCATCACCTTTCACAGAGCAGTGCACACTGCCAGATAGCTTCAGCCCAGATTTGCAGCTGCAATCTGTATTTTGCAGTTGGTCCATAGAATGGACTGGATGAGATTTCTGTTCCAGTCAACCTCTGTTTTTTCACTTGTAATGTAAAAATGCTAATCTGCATTTGTGACTCAGAAATCTCTATCACAGAGGAAAAGGGTGGAGCCTTCATGTAGAAATAGAAAGGTGAGGTTTGAAGGATATTCATGACAGTCTTTTAAAATGCAAGGAGTCAAAAAATTCTGAAATATCTGCATTCAGTTTCCTTCTACTTCATTCTAGCTGTTAAATTCAAGGTCTCAGTAGGCTTCCTAGCCCATGTCTGCCTTAGAAATCAAGATGTCTGCAAGTGTACACTGGTGAAAACAAGGCAAGTTATGCAGTTTCAGTTTCAAAACAAATTCTGTTGTTTGAAGTAAATCTTAGAGGAGGTTCCCATGTACAATCTTGATGAGATATCTTGTGGTAAAACTACGCTTTGCTCCAAGTACAATATGATTCATTTCCACAAAGGTAAGGAACTCTCAACCTCCAGTTTCTGCCTGCACATCTCATGAAATAGATAAGTGGTCTGTCTCTATTAGGCTGTTCAGTAATGGGGGCTTGTTTGTAGCCATGGCGTTAAAGAAAGAGCCTCAACAACTAGGGATCCCAGTTCGCTGAACTGAAGGTGGAAGTATTTCCATCATCTACTATTAAAACATAGCTTCTACTAAGTTTTCTGCCAGAGACATATGAAGTATTTTATTTTGAGACTTTTCTGACACACCGCCATTCATTTCCCCGCATTGGATGCGCAGATTAAAAAGAACACAAAGAAGGAACCCTCAAAGCATACGTGAATAATACATCTGTGTTTATGCAGCCAGCAGTTCCCTTATTTAAAGAGAATGCTCTAAGAATTAAATTTCATAATTTTCTGAAGCAGTGAGGACATTTAAAGAGCATCTGTGGATTAGTCTGAGTAAGTTTGTTCTGTAAATTGCTTGAAAACAAAGCAGACTCTTCCTAGGTATTGCAACAAATTGTTCCCAGCACTTCAGCTGAATACACTAAATGAAAATGCAGAGGAAGCAACACAATATTGGATGAACCTGTTTCAGAACATTGGCTCGGGCCACAAAGCAAGTAATTAACAAGCTGAATGAAGCATTTAAGCCCACGCCTTATCATTTATGTAACTAACCTTTGAGTTTTGGACGCACTGGTATGCTGCAGTGAAGCCTACACAGTGTTTCTTTTATGCGTGTGTATTGAGCAAATGGGAAATGCATACCCTGCCATTTGTTTTTCACATTTTCAGCACTTATCAGAGTTCTCTGGCTGAGTGATCTTATACTGCAAAAATGTACGCCTCTTGGTCCTTTTTTCTGTAGTGCAGTAGGAATCTAGATGAGTCTCAGGCTTGTTAGGTGGTGGGGGGGCATATTTTGATTTTAAGGGTGCTTTTGAGCTTGTTTAAGGCATCATTAGGAGTGCTAGAAAAGATTTAATTGAATGCCACTTTTCACCAAAGAAGTGAGCAACAAAAAGAACGGCAGGGGATTCTGCAAACTTGTGTATGGAGGCAGCTTTCACAAACAGCTTTGAAAACAAAACAGGAATGCTGTGATCCGACGAGGTCTGAAAAGATGTCGTTTCCATCCCTGCAACGCATCTGTTTTTCCCCATCCTGAGAAACGCTGGGCACGTCAGGAATACGGAGGCTGCTGTTGACAGCATTAGCTTCCTATAGCACGACTGAGCTGTAAGTGGAGTGAAACATCACCTCTGCACTTGAGGAATGAGTCACTTCGCTTATTAATTCTCTCGCTTTCGTCTCTCCCTCCTGTTCTTTTCCCCATCACTTGATAACCAGACTTATTTGGAACTCCTGTAAGACAAACACCATTTCTCCTTGGCAGGAGGGAAATAAAATAGCATACTTAACGTGGTTATATAACACACTGCTACGCATGCCTAAAATGAGGTCAGTTTGATTAATATATTTATCTGGTGTGCGGCTGTAACAGGAGATGTAATTGCAATTAAAAGAGCACTGTTTTGTGTAGTCTCTTTGGAATAGTGTTCAGGTTTTGTAACTCATATCCCCAAATTTGGTGGGAGTTATTTGTCAGTTAATGTGATAATTTGTGCCCTTGGGTTATGGTCCTAGCCCTCCAACCTTGGAAAATCTTTATAGTGTGGAAACACAACTTCCTTTCTCTCTTTTTCCCTCTGCCAGAAGCTAGGTAACGTAACAATTCTGCAGTAATTATATTTATTAAAAGTAGTCCAGTAAAGTATACATAGAAGCAGGAAAGAAAACAAAGGCAAACTGTGGAACTCCTTGAAGTTCAAGATGTTGCTGGATGATGGAGAAAAAAGACAAGAGAGAAACGATAAAGCCAGTTAGAGTGGGCCAGGAGAAAAAGCTGACAGCATGCTGCAGATGGCTCTAGTATCCTCGATTGGAATGAGAGAACTGGTAGGATCTGCTTTTGGAATACAAGCAGATGTATTTTTCTTTTGGGATGTTGAATTGCCATTCTTCAAAGTTCTGACGCATCCGGTTCTATTTCGGTTTGATGACTCCTAACTAGACACGTTAGGCGGCTGCTGCTCAGAAGCCAGCATTTAAAAACACTGTTTTTCAGTTCTGCTCTTTCTGGCAAAAAGCTCGTTATTCAAGTGCTTGCTCTAACCTTTAGTTACCCTGGTTGCATAACTAGAAAGCAGCATCCCACCATGCACTTCTGTGACCCAGTTGTGCCTTTCCAGTAGTGACTTTATGAGTTATGAAAGGTGTGTCTGCTAAACTGCTACAGAAACATTTACTCTACTGACCCTGATTGCCTAACTATTATATAGTTATCATGCACTAAGGAGTGAAAGCCATGTAAAAGCATGTGAAAAAACCCAGATTCTGCTATGTTGAAAATCTTTGGGTATGCTCTTTAGCCTTGATAGTGCTTGGGCTTCTCATTGATAAAAAAAAATACTTGCAGAAACCACTTTTAAATCATTAATGCTTCAGTAATCTTTCAAAATGAATTTTTGATGGTACATTCAGTACTAATAGTCACAGTACAAATCATTGACTCATCCAAGGAAGAGCCTGAATAACAATTGCATTGTTGAACTTACAGTCTAAATTGTGATGTTCAGCATTCACATTTTCTAGACTGCCTGCAGACTTGCTAAAAATCCTTCCACATTATCATGTCAGATATTACCATGTATTCTGCTCATGATAAAACTTCCGTGTGGATGAGACTGAATTTCTAATATGTCACGTAGAGAAAGCTATTTATTACTAGCATGACTTTTACAAAATCTTTCTGTAGCTCACAGAAAACACACAAAAAAAGGCGTGTGCTTGGTTTTCTTTTCCATCACATAACACAGCGTAAGTCAGTTATATAAATAAAGTCACTTACATAAATAGCTTAATTCTCCTTTCATTTATGGCATTATAAATCAAGAGCAGATCTACTGAAACAAAAGATGTTGCACTGGCATAAACCCAGCGTTGACGGCGTCTGCAGGCTTTCATTATATAGATTCTTTCAACCAGTAATTTTTCTGCTTTAACAACTTGAAAGCCATCCTATGTAAGATGTAAACTGTTCAGCATGCAGCAGCTGAAGGCTGCTTCATAGCACGTCTTGCTCTTTATGTCAGTGCTGTTTTTCAGGGAGCCTCTACATATTAATTTTTGGTATCAATATACCATTTATCTGGTTAGTTAAAAACATAACATTTCATAGAAGAGTTTGGATTGGAACATTTCTGGTAAAGAAGGCCTGATGCCGTTACTGTTTAGTAGTAAGCATGACTTAATTTGTTCTTCTATTGTGCAGTTTTTGGATAACCTGGTATTAGTGGCTGCTGATTAAGATTTGTTTGAAAATTAGAAATACATTTAAAAAAAAAAAAAAACACTCACGCCCAGTCTTGCAATAGTTTAGTAATGTTGTTTCTATTCTTCATCTGTACATCTGGCCAAGAGGATGACAACGAGCATACCTCACACTGTTCTTGTGAGTAGTATGGAGTAAAGACCAGTCAATCCATGACTGCTAGAGCAGAGGTTAAATAACCGTGAATTCAGAAGTCAGCTACATCTTTTGAAGATAAAAATGTTGCCATACCTTTCACCCAGTCATACAGAAAACGTTAAGGGATGTTCCAGGATTTTATGGCATCTCATTCACAGAATAAAAAGCATATTACAGCTGAATCCCAAATTTTCAAAGCTGTGGCAGGTACCAGCCATCACATTGCGTGCCCTTCCCTTTGCCCTTTCCCACACTCCTGATCCAAGTCCCAGCAAAGCCTGGGCAGGTTCTTGTGTCAGGGAACCACACTGGGAAGCAGAGGCTGACTGGAATAAGTAGTTTCCATTGAACTGCTTTCCATGATCGAGATCATTAGCAGTTTTGGATGATTGTTTTAATACGAAGCATTACATAAGCCTAGATGACTTTAGAACATTTCAAATATCATTTGAGCAGATCTGTGTAGGTACACTCTTACAAAATGAGAAAACAGTGAGTGAGCAGTTGGGAAATAATTTGCTATCCTACATTTGGTTTAAATTTTCTCTGCTCTATACTGCATCTAAACCTCACTTTTTCATAACCATTCTTAAAGCTTTTGAAAAAAAGCAATTGCTTAAATCAACGTGTTCCCAAGCAAAGTTTCAGTTTTGACTACTTACTGTGTCCTGATGGACAAACACTTCAACCAAAACACTTCCTCTACTCAGATGCAAATGTGTTTTGTTATAGAAAACAGCAGTCTTGACATAATTAGTTGTTGGCTTAGCATATACAGTCTTAGCCTGTGCCCTGAATCCTAAAATAAATACAGGGCCTGAACAGGGAAGAGCAGCAAGCCAACCTCTGATAGCAGAGGTGGTTGGGACTTGGAAGCAAATCACAAGCCTGCCACATCTTAGTTAAATGACAAGGCTAAAGGAGCAGCCCATACCTACGTAACTTACAAAAACTGTGGCACCTCTTACACATTTTTAGTAGAATAAGATAGGGAGTCAGTCCCCTCAGTGTCAGGTTTATGAATAAAACTATTCCCCAGCTTTTTCTATAGAGTTAAGGACTTAGAAAATCCTAGGAACTTCTTTTTAAGGGCTCTCACTGAAAATAGTCCTTTCATGGCCTCGCAGATGCAGCTTGGATTCATTCTTGCCTGAGACTGTAAATGAAAAGGTATCCTGGTTATATTTTTAAATCACAAAAACCTGTAAAGCAAGCAGCAATGCACGAGAGGTACCAAGGTCCAGAGAAGTGCACGGCCATGCTGCAAGCCAGGCCCTCTCCCCATTATTCTTACTTGCTGTAGTAAAGAGGGGAAAAGGCACTGGATGTCCTTTACATTTGTAACATTTGGACAACTTCATTTCTGTGATTTGGTTCCATCACATCAAGCGGCGTTGTGTGACTGCCAGATCTAGGATTTGTTCTTTGTTCCTTTATCTAAAACACCTGAAAAAGCAGCTCACAGGTAATGTTTGTTCACCTCTGTAGTTCTTTGTTATGCAAGCCAAAGAGTAAAGAACACAAAAATTTTAATTAGGAAACAACTCTCCACATAGACTTTGTTGGTACAACATAGTTATAAGTACATCTACAAACACGTACAGGTTCTTTGGACTATGATTTTTTAAAATATATTTTATATGACAACGTGAACAAATCTGGAAAAAACAAGTTACTTCAAACTTATGTAGAGGTAGCTGAACAGTACTCTGCTCAGTGATATGAGAGCATAACTTAAGTTTCATTTCAAGTTCATTACAGTGCACAAAAGGATGTTTTACAAACAAATGGAATATACAAGTCCACAAAACTTTTTATTTAAAATGGCTTGATAGATATATTTCCGGCACTCTTGTAACCACATAGCTTGATGGAATTAAACTGGACAAGTATATGGTGCCAAATTAAGACATCTTACAGTCTTTTGCTCCTCATTTTTGTACTTCTCCCATTCCTCACCAGGGAATTTTAGAAGCTATTACATTGTTTTTGCTACACTTCTGCTCTGTAAACCTTTGTTCTGCAAACTGAATGTAAAGATTTAAAGGTGCATATGTTTATATTTATAAAATATATGGCTATGACTCTATTAAAAAGCTCAAGAATGGCAATAACAGAATACAGGCACTTCTATGTGAGGATTACTTTAGACCTTATGAAACTCCAACCTCAGTAAGCACTTCACATGATACCTGGATGAGTAAGTCAATGTAATAGTTCAGTTCTTTATTATTCACCCTCTGAATCCTGTCTAAGCAGATTAGTTTCTTGTAGCCAGACAATATTTATTTAGCAAAGTGTTTCAAAATAGTGACTTTGCTGAAACTACCATTTTTTCTGTAGCTGTAAGACTTTCAGTTATTTACTGGGTTTTGAAATAAACCCCAGACCTTAAACTATGTGCTGCACAAGTTACAAGTTAGGCTGCGAAGCTGACATTAAACGAGAACTAAGCAGGGGTTGAACTCGTCTGATGTAGGGCCCAGGGGAATGGGGAGCACGACCCCCAGTGCACGTACTTTCATTGGGTTTTTCACACCTGTAGTTAATTTACACTTTTTTTTTAAATAAAGAGTTTGTGAACATCATTTCCGTTCCTAAACACTGCATTTAAATATAACTCCTGTCTGTCATTAATTTAAACACCAGTAAAACTTCAGCACCAAGTAGAAATAATTAAAAGACCATCTAAACCAAAACTTAATTTTATAAAGCTCTTTCTCTACAGCACAGATTAAGCCAGACCTGCTACATCCAAATCCACATGATTATTATTATTTTTTTTAAAGATTATTTTAATCTTTGGATTAAGAAATCCATGATTCAGGTGTTCTGTTAGTAAGTCATACAGGACAGAAGGACAGGCCAAGCGATAGGTCAGCCATTCAGTATGACAGCTGGTATCTCTTATTGCTACAAGGTAATCAACAATAAGATATCAGCACTTAAAATTAAAAACAAAAAAAAAACAAAAGGAACTTTTACAACTAACACCAGAATGTCACTTCAGACTTAGCATGATAATAGCCTATCACCCCGTTTTATCACTTAATTATTAAAACTACTGAACTACTTCCCACAACTGTGTCTGACTTCACTGTCAGGTTTCATGATTTTTCCTGATTAACCCAGTCCTGATGCCTCAGGTTTACTTTTAACCTAGTCATGCTAGCCAAGACAGCAGCTATTTCCATGGGAACATATCTCCTGAAATTATTGCTAGACAAAGGAGCATTTAAGACAAAGCAAAGTTATTTTTAGTGTCATGAGTCTGTCTGTATATGGAAATGAAAAATTAGTATTACTTCCTGCAGAAAATATCTCTGTTTTTAAGTAGAAACCATATAATATATATGTACAGAGATTTGGGAAGGTGTTACAGCCAGCCTTTGTTATTTATTTTAATGTATTTTGTTAAATACTTCATTTACAGAAAAGTGAAGAGATTTCAGATTAACAAAACATATCTAACAAATGCAAGTCTAGAACTTTCAAGAAGTTTCTAGGAGATGTTTAGGTGATATTGCCAGGAGACTGGCACTTACTCAGAGTTGGATCTATTCTTGGTTCCCTCTCCACTTCCATTAGAGAATATTTGCTTTTGTATTCCCCTCTCCTTTTTTTTTTTTTCTTTTAAAGGGGGACATTTCCTTGGAAATAAAAAAAATTCTATTGATTTTAGTAATCCTGGCTCTGATCTACAGTCAATGGAAACTGACTTCTTTGAAAAACTAGCAAGAAGCCTGTGCATTACTTATGCCCTCACAACAAAGATTAATCAATACTTCTGGCCACACAGGAAATGCAAGTTTGAGTCATGATTTTTTTTTAACAGATGAGCAAGACTGCTTACGGGACTGGGTTTAGCGTCTACAAAAATGCGAGAAGCTTAAATGAAATACTCCCCCAATTAGTATTTTATCTGATCAATGCTGTTTCTATAATTAAAGCAAAGGTATTTGTAAATCTGCTCAGCTGTTTATTCATGCCTATAATAAATGTTGCATTTACATCCTTGTACTGATTAATACAAATGAAAAAATTAGCAATACTGTGGCATAACTAGAAGATTTTTTTCGTTTTTAAACCTCCTTACTGATACTTTACTGTCTGGACTGACGGCTAAGGCTACTTCTTGATCAGCTCTTCCTGGACAGGTTTTTGTTCTCTAGCAAATCTATTTTTCAGTATTTTTTTTTTTCCCTTCTGATAGAATTTGCAGACTTTAGCCATTAATCTAGGATGTGTGGCCACAGAGCAGTCCCAGACAGAATGCTACTGTAGATGTACAGACGACCTTTCTTAATGTGTTCGATCTGTTGTGCATACGCAGATCAACTGTACGCGTTACATGCGGCAGGTCCGGTGTTTCCAGGTTGCAAGAAACGCAATGGGCGTTCATGATACAGGGCACGGACCTGAGTTTCTGCTTAGGAAATTCTGGCAGCTTTACTCAAGGTTAATAGAAAAGACAATATTCACTTTTAAAACCAAGGATTCTTTCCATAGCAATTTCTAAATCAACAAAATAGGCAGAATATGGAAATGCAGAAGACATAGCATGCAGGAAAAAAAGAAAAATTAGGTCAGTGGGAAACCAGTTTAAAATAGATATTTAAGGTCCTTTGCTCACAATAAGAGTAACAAAGTGACAGCTTTTTTTTCTTTGGGAGCAATATCAGCCCCTTACATTACAGAATAATACCTAAGGGTTTAAGGAACAATTGCACTTAATGCAGCTTCACTTCCCAACACGTAGAAGCCACTTCGCTATTGACTTATGCCATAGCAGGTGTCAGCCACCATACACTTGTTACTGTTCAGAAAGCATATGTGTTTCTATAAATAGTTTACAGAGAAGCATGTAAAGTACCACCTGTGGAAGAAGTGCAGCAATCTAGCAGGATGGAAATAAGTTGTAGCATTTCTAGAGTAGCTGAATGCAAACACAGGATACATATTTCATTTGCATCACAAGGTTGAAACATGTTTGTCTTCCGTTCATTTCTTTGGTACCCTTATGGAAAAGCTCTATAGAATTTAACAAGAGAGGGAACAAAGGTAGTTTTATGGAAACTTAACCATATGGAAATTACTTTTAACTAATAAACATTTCTGATGAGATGATGTAAAAACGTATGGAAAACTGACATTAAATTCTACTGCACTTTTCCATAAAGGCATGGAATAGCAGAGAGTGCTATCCTGGGTAAAAACAGCTAAGAAATTTGTAGCATTCCATAACGTTCTCAATTCAATCTATTTTTTTTTGCCACTGAAAAGAAAAACAGTAGCTTAGAATAAAAGGCCCAGTTCTGCTCACATGGAAATCAGTGAAAGTCAGAGTCAGAAGGAGGCAAGATCAGTCCCAGAAAGTGGTACACAAAGCAGTAAAAGCAGCAAAACAAGTATATGAACTGTTGATTTAAAAAAAAAATCAAAACCAAGATACTTCATATTCTCTTTTCTGCCCTATTTTTACCTGCTTTATAGCTAGAAGTAATCACGCTAAAATTCACTTGTTTCCTTGGGAGTCATCTATGAGTAGCAACACCACCCAGTCTCTTAAGAGAAATGCAGTGGCTGGGCAGAGATTTGAAGCTAACAGAAACCTGAAGATGAGGGTGAAATAAACAGCATTTATTACAACATATTCCTTCTCACGTGACACAAACTGCCCTCCGAGTCCTACAGTTCAAAATTACTCCCCCCCACCACGTACACACACTCCAAAGCCAAATCCCACCGAACAATTAGAAAAGAAATAAAACTGATCTTAACAGCAACAAGAGTTGATGTTAATAAACAAAAAAAAAAAATCTATGTAGTCACCTACAATGAAATGATACCAGTACTTCCAGTTTTCTTTAGGAGAAGCCACTTTTCTTATATTGTGGCTCGCTCTTCGCAGTTGTTTGTAGCCTTTATCCATTCTTGCAAGAAAGAGTTCAGATATAAATTCAACTCCAAGTTATTCTCTGCTCTGTGAAAAAATTAGGGGATAGATCCTTCTGTCACCACTATAGCCAATTCCCACTGACATCCACGGATCAATGGTTGAATTTACCCAAGCACTTGAACACTCATGCTTAAGGTTAAGCACGTACTCAGCTGTTTTGTGGTATCAGGAACCTGGTTGCAAGCATAGGATCAAGCTCCAACAACTGTGCTTGAATTAGCTCAGATATAATCTGTGTATTCAAAGACTTCACGGCAGGCTGTTTCACGGGGAAAAATCCTTCTTAGGCTACAGTAGAACTGGGGATAAGTAGAAAAACATTCAAAGTATTTGAACACAAATATCTGAAAAATTATCAAAGCTGTTGCTTGTGCACTGCTAGAATCATCATTTCTCCCCCAGTCATAAATACAGGGTAAAAACACTACAAATAAATAGAGCAGCTCACTTTCCTTTAGAGAATGAGCACATAAATAATATATATTTTGAAACAAAAAAAAAATCATAGTGCAAAAATAAATTATCAAACGGAAGTTGTGAACATTATTTTACACAATGCTATATAAAACCTGAACCATTTGGAATAAAAGACTTTGCAGTTCACTGAAATAATGCATTTACATTATTATTTCTGCTTCACATTAAACTGCACAGTTTATCCTTTATTCACTAAAAAAATAAAAATAAAATAAATTAAAAAACCTCTTAAGCTTTTTAAAAGGTTTATGGCAAACAAGATCACTTTTTGTTCTATCACATTTGTTACTAATTTAGCAGTGCAGTGATTGAATAATCATCTCAGAGTTCCAAATGGAAACTATTGAAGTATCCATAAACATCCCTTGCTCTTTATTACTAATTTTCTTCGAAATTCAGGCTTTAAGCATCCTGACACT
This sequence comes from Chlamydotis macqueenii, assembly GCF_036417535.1. Taxonomy (NCBI): domain Eukaryota; kingdom Metazoa; phylum Chordata; class Aves; order Otidiformes; family Otididae; genus Chlamydotis; species Chlamydotis macqueenii. The sequence continues at coordinate 7,142,890 of NC_141566.1, forward strand.
CAAATCTGTAAGACATTATTGCAGTTAGATGAAGTTACAAGAGACAGTCTACAGCCAAGTACTGCGGGAGACTTCACAGCTCTCCTTCTCACCATCACCGTGATCTCGTACGAGACATGAATGTAAGGACACGTCTGATGCCATTCAAGCGGTCTTTGAGGGATTTCATGGCAAGGAAAGGGAGCTGAGCTCTGTTCTCAAGTGGAAGGACAGCTAGGACCCACCAGCACCAGGCTGGCCCGTTAGGGTTAGCCTGCAGTAAGGGGGGGGAAAAAAAAAAAAAAAAAGAAGAAATTAGGATACATATAGATGGTAAGGTGGTGTTTTTGAAGATTTAACTTTCAAAATACAGTATTTTGATAGCAATCTAGCAACCAGGTCATTCCATTGCCAAACTTATGGCTTGTGATTACAGGCTGGCTTGAAACAAATTACAACCAGGTTGCACCGTTCCTAAAAACAGGATGATGAAGGCAGAAGCAAGATGCATTTCTATTTCTAGCAACAGTTTATAGGTTGGGCCTTCAGATTTTTTTTTTTCTAAAGTGTATTTTGTTCCCATGTTATTATTGATGCAGTTCTTTGGAATTCCTGCCTCCCTTCTTCATACTTTATGACACTACTTCATATTTAGTTTCTGTGGTTAGATTGTTATTTTAGGATCCCTACCATTTGCAGTCCTCGAACAAAAGTACTAAGCTTCCTCTTGTCCATTTTCTCCCTGTAATTTAATTGGGGGAGTAGGCAAAAAGGCATTTACATCTCCTGGGATTAATACAGTCAGTTAAGAAGTCTCAGGAAGTTGCCAACATTAAATACAAGCTTTTTGTTCACAGCTGCGCTACCACTGATGTATGGCAACATAACTTATTTAGCTTATGCTGGATAAATGACGAGTATTCATATTTTCATCTTAAAACACAATGCCTCCCAGCTTATCGGATATCCTTGCTATTTCTGTCTCTAAAATTTACATAAGCCACTGATTCTGGATACCTGCGGGTCAGGATCCTTAGCTGGCATTGGACCAAAATGACTGAGAATTCGACTTTTGAGTGCTTGCTTGAGGGAGTTAAACCACATATATGCCTGATCGTAGACAGAATCATGGAGAACAAGTAATGCAGCATACTCTTGTCCTTGCACCTGAAATGAGTAAAGAGAGGGAGAAGGTTCCTGTTAGTTCAGCCTGGGGTGGGCAGGGGAAAAGAAAGAAAAGCATGCTAAGAGAGTCCTGGGATAAATCCTGAAAGCTAGTCTGGTGTCCCCCATTCTGCTCCCTGCCCCATCTACCAAATGCTTCACTTTCTTACCCTATATTCTAAACCAAGGATACCTATGTGCAGAAGCAGCACTTCCTGGATTTCTATATGAAAAAAACCTTTACACAAACATCATGCAACACAGAAGAAAAGATTATGCAAAGCTTTATTTTTTTAAATTATTAGCAGCTGCTCAGAGTAGACATTTTATCTTCTTATTGCATACCAAAAGCTCATACATCTGCCTACATATATTTTAAAAAAAAAAGCATTAATGTAAATAATTTTGAAGGTGTAGTGGACCCAATCCTGCACAGGTCTCCCCCCACCCCCTTATAAACTGTAGTTATTCTCTCTAGAAGGGTGGTAGGATCTCATCCTGGATTCACTTAGTTTTGTCTTCTGCTAAAAATCTTTAAGAAAAACACTCTTCAGCGTATGAGCAGAGTGTGCACATGCTTGTGGTAACTATTTTGTTTCCCATCTTTAACCATAATCAGTTAGTAAATACCACAAATTGGTTTTACTTGAAACTGTTCTACAAAAAAAGAACTCACCGAAAACATATGTGCTTAGAATTTCACATGCAGTACAGTTTAAATATTCTAAATTTACCTTTTGATCCTCAATGTACTCAATATCCGCTGTATTATAGCCATCACGCTGGCTGTGTTGTATCACCTTAAATCTCCTCTTGCCGATGCTGTCTACAACAGAGCGACCATCAGCAAAGAATTCAACATTTCTTATCTCCAGAATGCAGCCATAATCTGCAAACCTATTGAAATTAGAACAAAAGCAAGTAAACAAGTCTTATTCTCTCCACCCTTAGTTCCACAGAACTGCCATTAGGGCCAGTCCCTACCACAAAGGTATTTACCAGTGTCAGCTCATTTCTATTGTTCATAGTACTGACCTGCTGTAGGTCAAATTATTCCACAATTGTTTTCAAACTATCAGGAAGATTCAGGCTGTCTAATCTGATTAACACTAACTGCGTGTTTTGGAATACAGGGAACATCTTATGAAATTGAAAGTTGCACAGCTCAGAAGCACACTTTCTCAATAATCCTAATATGTTCAGTCAATTTGTACAGAAAAGTGCAATTCAGAATATTAGAATTATGGAAAGACTCTGAGATCTCTAAAGAAAATGTTTCCCACAATTTAATCAGGTTTTACTTTGCAGGTGTGTGTTTTGTGTCCATCATACTTGTTATGGTGTATACTTACCCTGTAGGTATGCACCATAAAAAGAAGGGAGGAAAGCTAAATACAGAGACAGACATTAAGGTCAAATTACCCAAGACTGACAGTAAATGGTTCGATGTAAAAGCTCAGCCAGTCCTTACAAAGGTCCTGTTGTACCTCTCTAGCCTTCACCATATTCAGAACAGTGAGGATGTAAATGTATCCCAATAGCTTAGCTCTTCTTTTCATAATTTAGAAAAACTAAACCTGCCAACACAACTTAATGGCATTTCAATTTGATTTCTTGTGCCAAAGCATTCAACAGATTTCAAAACAGTAGAAAATACCCTTCCTTTTCACGTATTACAAGAGATCTGTGCTCAACTTCATGTAATACTCACTAGCTATGTGCGTTTCAAGAAAAAATGGGCATATTAGTCAGAATCTAAGTGCTCAAGAGAAAACCTTCAGTCTTCTCAATGTCTTAAACCAGCATGATTAGGAAGAAACTTTCTCTACTGCAAAACAATCACAGATATTACAGCCATGGACCTTTCTGCACCTCTCCAAAGAGACTTGCTCCAGACTAAGTGGGGTACATCATATGGTCCGAGCATGCTGCTCACTCACCCCTTTACAGGATCACTGATGCACATCCCAAATTGTTTGGTGCCAGTTTCCATGCACCTTCGAATCATCAGGCGATAACATGGCTCGAAGATGTGCAAAGGGCATGGGACTGTAGGATAAGCCATTGTGCAGACAAATATAGGAACATTCTTATTTAGGCTGTAAGAAAGAAAGGACAAATCACGTAGGACATTTTACCAAACTGCTGACAAGTTAGAAAATACATTTTATACAATAACGTATTCTTTAGAATTATGGTATATTTAAATAGAAATTATAACATCTTTAGAATAAAATTCTTAATGGCATAAGTAAAAACTAAAATTATTTTTCCCCTTAATTGATTAGATATTACAGAAAGTGATACACCCCTTACTAGCAGAAGAATTTTTAGTTATGCTTTCCAGCTTTGCTAGTGAAAGCATTAATGCATCTTTATTACTGCTTTCATTTACTTTATTGTCCTTAATCCCATTTCTTCCTTACCCACTACATTCCAGCCCCCAGCCACTGAGACTACTTCCACCTATTGTCTCATGCTCTGGCTTTCATGGAGGCCACTGAAAGCAACCGCATTGCTTTATACCTTGTTTATAAAGCAACCTTCTGGATTTCTTCTGCTTCTGTTTACTGTTTAGCACAGTGTCCAATTCTTAATGCTAACTCAAAGCACAATTTTACCTGGATTCTGTTCTCTTTGAAATCACATGATACTGAGAAAGAAGCTCCGTCAGCATCTTAGCTCGTGTTCCACAGCAACAGGAGCCATTCACCAACTAACAGCAGTGATATTAAAGATTGGATTTTACATAAATGGATTACGTACTTGGAAAGCTCTGCTATTTCCTCTTCATAAATCTTTCTTCTTTCTGTGAGTTCCTCTGGAAGATATCTAGCTATTAACTCCTCCATTAGTACTGTTTTGCAGTATTTCCTCATAGCCAAGCACTGCAGTAAAAACACACACAAGCAGTTACAGACCACGTCTAGCATTTTTAAGTGTATGGTGCCTATGCTCAATGTAGTCATATGCTCCCTCCATTTTCTTATGTCTATAGCAAATCAAAATCATCCTTTAAGCTTACACTGCCATTGAAGAGTTGTTTGTTGAACTATCCCCTATGTTAGGGCATTATCTTGGGAAATTTGGGAAGTAAAATCACCTACAGATTTTTTAAGTATGGGTCTGGCCCTAAGGTTTGAACAGAGGGGACTATCCATGCTTTCTAAGTCACAAGAGCATTTTAAAAGTCACATTCTTCTTAAATTACATAATATTTCTTTTGAGTTGGGAAGTATCAAAGGTTTCTGAAGGTGCTACTTGATCCTATCCTGTGCCCTTGAATTTATGCTGAGAAAATCCAAGCATCATTACCTCTGAGAGCCCTTCCTTGCACAGGGGACATTTTGGGTTGTGATCCAGGCATCTCTCAAGACATTTGAGACAGAAGGTGTGGCCACAAGGAGTAGTGACAGGTTCGTAGAACAGCCTGGGTTGGAAAAATGCAAAAAGACAACAATATCGTGTACCAAAGTAAAAAGAGCTGTTACCAAAAAAAAGCTGTATTCATTCACTAATTTAACTACTGACTATTACAGGGATAAAGCTGTTCCTTGGTTTTCCGTTCTATAACCAACTTTTGTGTTTACTTAGCCTACAGACTTATTGGCACCTAACAGGAAAGGCAGCCCATGAGCTCTGATTTCAGTAAATGTGAGAGGGAATATTGTCATTAATTTCCAACAAGCCAGGATTTAATTTTCCTCTATGTGAGCAATAAATTGAAGCAGAAGTTGGATGATCTGACCTTTTTTAATGAAATTGAGCAATACTTGCACAACTATTACTGTGGAAATCATGTGATTACTTGTATGTGTAAAGCTAAGCAAAAAATAGCTATTTGCAGTAATAGCCCCCATAAGTGATTGCAATAAACTATTATTGCCAACTCTAATGTGGACTTGGAAAGCAGTTTTGTTGGAATAAACTGTTTTTAACCTTCAAATTACTGCTTTTCTAGAAAACGAGTGACATTAGGTCTGTTTCACCTAGAAGAATATTTAAATATATAAGGCCGTGTCTTCAAAATATCACAGTATCTAATCTTTACCCATTTCAAGTAGCTCTGTGACACTTATTTTCATGTAAGGATTTTTTTTACTTATTATGATTACGTGATATCGCACAGTGATGTTTCCGTGCCAATAAGTACCTTAAGGAGATGTAAATAATCTGGAAGGTGTTTTTTGTGTTTTTTTTTTAAATGGAAAACATTCAAAACTAGAAATTAAGTTGGCATATACTGTATTTTACAACATACTATGTGTTTTAGGGTCTTGAATATTGTCTAATTAAAAATTAAGTGAATTAATATGTTTACTTCAAAATACTACAGTTTATCAAAGCAATACACTAACTTCTATTATACATGTGGAAATTATAAATATGTAAACCCACATTTATTAGTATCTTTAGCAAGATGAATGTATTTAAGAACATAATTGCCTCTTAACAAGATTGCCAAGTTTAATATATGTCATTAGTTACTATAAATATTGACATTTAAGCAAGGCAATATATGAATACCACACCTCTTATTGCAACTTGAATTGTATATTTGAAAACCCTTGATAATTGTTTCATGAACAGAAACCTTACTGCACCAAGGCTACCTTGTTGCTTTGAACTATGTAAAATACTGAATTCTACAATATGTTTCAGTAAGCATAGGTTTGCATATGTAATTATTTAGTAGTCACTTACTTGATCTGAAATGTTAGCATAAAGACAAGAAATTCCTGTTAAAGTGCATGATTCTGCTCTAGATCTCACCAAAGTCAGCAGCAGCTTTTCCCAAACCACTAAGAGGACCTGGACCAAGCCTCATGACTTGCAGAAAAACACACTATACACCGAGATTTCTCATGCTGTGATCTTAAGCTATTGTAACAGCAGAAATTAAATATTCAGTCCTGCTGAGTAATGCTCCTTCATTTCTCACCAGTCTGTTGCTTTGACTATTACTTCTTATTTTCTGCTTGCTGCTGGAGCAAATGTAGATCAATAACATTTTGGCCACTCCATCAGACAAATAGGTTAATAACAGCTCCTGCAGTTAATTGTGAACAGGTCAGTAGGTTACTAGGTAATTAGTCCAAAGCATCTCAGGATCCAAATCCCTAAAATACTTCTGAAGAACACGGCAGGAAATAATTATAATCAATTTGCATTAATAGCAAGAAGAGATCTTGTGACCGCTTCCCTTACAGCACAAGCCTTCATTGTTGCAGTGATGTTACAAAGCTAACATCCTTCTAGATGCAAGGCCTGTATTGGTGATTGCAATTACAAGATCAGCATCACCATCCTCTGTATTGTAAGGGAACCAACAATCCTTGAGCTAATTCCTTTACGAGTCTACTGTAGTCTGGCTGTTTCTGATTTAACATAGAGGATGAGGAAGCAGGGCTAATTAATGTTATCAAAAACATCTGAAAAATGCTTTGTGGACATAACGATCATAAACATGCAGACACATTAAAACCAGCTAAGACTAATTGTGTGGCTTTCTGATAGAGGAAAGTTTTGCTCTTTGCAGCATCAAGTGTTTTGACAGCTGTATAAACTTTTGGAGCATGTTTCAGCTGCGGGGAGACAGAGGGAGAGGGGGTAGAACTGATTTATTCCAAGCAGAAGCGAATCAAACACAGCAGTTGCTCCCTCAAAGGTTTCAGTTTGTCTAAAATACACTGAAGCCACCCACATACAAACAACAAAACAAATCCAAAACAAGGCACAGACCTTCAGAAATAAGTCCACAAAGAGGCTATCTGCTATTTAAGAATTTGAAATACAGTGCAGAACTAACCCCAACATGCATTATTGATAAATCCAAGTAATTAAAAAGACAAAGCTAAGCAACACTCACTGCAGAGGTCAACGAAACACCTTCCCAATATTTTCTTCCAAGTCAGTAACAAAACCCCACACATATATTTGCCAAAGTTAAAATGTTTTTACAAGACTAGTAGTAAAATAGATGGAATTGACAACTGCTACTGGTTTTATCAAGCCATTGCTGTCCCCAAGAATAACTGTTTAGCTGGAAGAAGAGATCATCAAGCAAACAGAGTAATGGCTTTAGTTTACTAAGGAACATATTTCTTGAGCAATACTGGAAAAACACGCTCTTGTTTGCTTGCAAAATCCTCCTATTGCAATAGCAACACCACAGTATTCCACATGCAAACGTGGAATATTCATAGGATGCAGTCTCTTTAGCTGTTTTGTGCATTATATAACATCATACATGGCTCTACAAATTCCAAAGGACAACCTGTGGTTTGGTGCACTATGTGTGTCAGTGGGTGGGCGTCTGTAAGTGCTGAGAGGAAATCTTTCAGACACCTTCACTAACACGCTTAACCCTCACATGACCTTGTGTGTCCTTTCCCAAACAATCACTAACCTAGAGCAGGTCAGAAAGCTCCTATTCCTTAATGGTGTTCAGAACCAAAAGGTCTAGAAATGCATCACTGGAGTAACAATTATAATAAAAGCTAATTTCAAGTCAGAGGGAAAAATAAGTACCAAGTAAGCTAGAAAATCTCTAGGTTGTAAAAGGGGAAGATGCGTCTTAAAAGCTACACACCCACAAGAAAACAATGGATACCTCATACACAGGGAGCAGTCCAAATCTGATGGATCCACAAATTCAAATGGTATATGTTGTCCGGTACTATTTCCCTTAGTATCAACTGTATCTATCAATAATAAAAAACAATGTGATTGAACAGAACTGTGTAAACACAACAGTATTCTGTGTATCTACAAGCAGCATCCAATACGAAAATATGTGTTGTATTTACTTGCAAGTTACAGAACCACTAAGCATCATTACAATAATTTCTATGCAAAGCATCAAATTCAGCTTTGGCACAAATCAGCATACCTCCCTTTAATTTTGGTGACATTATATCCATTTAGAGAGGGCTGAAGTTAGCCTTGCATTAGCAATTAACGTCAAAACATTTTTTTATTAGTGTTGGAAGTCTAAAGCAGGACAAATTTTTCTGTTATACCCTGGTAAATACATCCCACAGCATGAAAGCAAGGCCAGATATAATGAACAAACAGAATTTGTGGTTTTAAACAAACTTTTTAAAAAATTGATTCAGGAAGTGCTAAAAGCACTCATGACATTGATGTTCCTTAAAAGATTGAGCTCTGCTGATAAACAAGCACTTGACTCATCCTTCTTAGGCCCCTTTAGACTTAATTTTATTTATTTATTTACACAAAAAAAAATTCCACATCATGCCCTGATTAGACTAAAGAGAAAGTATAAAATCCAAAGTGTAATTTGGAACCTCTTCCTCTAAGTTTTATAAAAGCAACTTTTCCACTGATTGCATGCCATGGAACTTATCCTGTGCGTACTAAAACATACCTTTCTTCATCAGTTTGCAGGGTACCTCAGCATTTCGCATCTCCTCCGAGCAGCACTTCCTTTTCAGGAGGCTGCACTTCTCAGAAATGAGGAAGGCAGACTCTGGCAGGGAGGTGAGTTTGTTCTCCTCCTCTGAGCAGTCCTTTTTGCTCTCTGTGATTTGTATAGATTTCCTCAAACTACCAGAAGTAGTTACACTTGCTTCCTCTTGAATGGCAAAACCCTTTTTCTGTTCCACGTTTACCTGTGTGAAGAGAGGGCTGACATTAGACCAATCATCCAACAGCCTGGTAAGGAAAAAGCCCCAAACTTGTCACAAGTCTTTAATATTATGGATAACCAGGAAGGACTTTGTAGGTCAAGAAGCAACAGTTTGAGAATTGCTGTGTCAGGGCCTGATTTTAATTAAAAAAAAATAGTGAACTATTCCCCCCCCCATCACCATTGCATTTAATATTTTCACCCCTTCTGTGAGGCTTTATAGCTTGGTCATGAAACTTGATTGAGGCAGAAATGTGGCTAGATCTCAGGTTATCTATGTTATTATCACTTAACCTATGGAAAAATGCATATTGTTTATATCATACTGATGGTATCAACCATCAAAACAACCAAAGCAATGTGAGTTTACTTTAAGGAAGCAGTATAAACACACAGAATTTGAACAGAGAAAGTGCAGAGAGCTTCCTTCAGCAAGACAGATTTCTTTTGCAAAGGATAAAATGATCAGTCTTTATCCCATTATGGCTACAGAACAACCTGTGAGCAGCCATTACACAGGACATCACCCCACCAGCTTGTCACATCAACTCCCCAGATGAACCCGAAAGCAGATACTGTGGATTGTGATCAGGAACCGTGGTGATGTGTTAACATGCAGAAAGATGAGCGAACTGTCCCTCAAATGACTTCATGGAAGGGCCATACAAAAGGATTTATTTTCAGAATATCCCAACAGCCTTTCCAGAAGGCAATGTCTCTGATTGTTCTTATCAATCTCAACAAGGCTGCTCAAAACCTACCATTTTTGTTTGTAAGGACTAGTGAAGTTGTTGCAGTTTATGCAAAACCTATCCTCAAAGTTCAGGTTTCAGTGAAGCAAAAGTCGTCCTTACAAACCCATAAGTGTATCCTCTACAGCCAGTTACAAAACTATGGCTGTGAAACTAAACTTAATGGAGTAGCTAATACATCTTATGTGGCTCTACAGTAGCCTCTAAGCAGCGTGCAGGATCTGAATGCAGGATGATTTTGTCACTGACATCAGCTACAGTTCAAGCTGAAACCCTAGATTTTAGCATTTCACAGCTTTTGAGAGTATCTCAATCCAATCTTCAGAGGCCCTTTCCCACTACCAACTACTTGGAAGAGCTAAAGACAGTTACAGGACTAGTACCCACTCAATTCCAGCATAAAATTTATCAGAACAACATCAGAGGACTTCTAGTAAAGAAAAAGAATTCAGGTAAAGAGACTTCAGTAAGTTGACATTGTTCCGTATTTTTGGAAATTCAGTTAAAATCTGAGAAAAATCTATCCTCCTGTCTCCCAGAGGTGAAAAGGAGAGAAGGCTTCCCAATGTGAACATAAAACACACAACAAATTAAGAACCACACATCAGACTTGATCTTTACCTTGAGCAACCTTTGTAGGTTATGGCTGGTGCCTCCAGATCCCACTGAATTTAGGAGATTCCCCTTTAATCTAGAGTGATGTGACAACAGCTGCAGGATATCGGGTAAGTGTTCCTGAGCATTTCCCGGGATGAGTGAAAACAAACTAAGTAGAAGCTGTGATATAAAACAGAATACTTCACTGCTTAGTTCCTTCCTTGCAACCGCTACACGAAAAAGCAAGTGAGGGAATAGCTGAAAGAATCATCCTTGATTTTGTTAAAACCATTTAAAGAACCCTTTAGACTAGGGTGAGAACAATAAGTGCAAGAGCTAAAGCAATATAGGCCAAACAGACAGCAAGAGACATTTTCAGAGTTAAGTAAGCCCACAAAGTTATCAACCATTCGCTGTGATGTGACACACACGCCTTTGTCCTCTTGTCCTGCAGTTCAGAGCTCACCACAAATTACTGACATCTTTCTTAAATATGTTTTTTGCTGCACATCAGAAACTTTCACTGGAGTTCACTGAAAGCACTCATCTCACAGGCTTAATCCAAGTTCAGTTAAGTAAATGTCTCTGATATTGTAAACTGTAGCTATTTTTAATTCATTTCTGCGAGAAAACAAAAAAAAAAGTAGGCAGTTGAAAAATGCTACTTCTTCATTTGCCATCAGAAAATAAGTAACTCTGTATCAAGTAGCAGCTTGTAGCCACTTGTACAGCATAGCTTATCAGATGATTATTTAAGGAAAGAAACAGAGCTGAATGGAAGATTCACACGTCAAAAACTAATTTCAACGTACTACCAAGGTGATCCTGCTGATGCCTGAGGAAGCCACATGACAGATTTCTTTTTAAAGCCAAAAAGGATTCCACAGGGTCACACTATGTCAAAACTAACGTGGAAAGACAGTTAATACAAGCAGAACATCACAGCTGCACCCAAAGAATTTGGTAAAATGTTGTATGTCATTGTTATGCAAACAGCCTTGGAAATGACCCAGTAGAATATTGCATCATGGATGAACTCTGTGTCTGATGAGTGCACGAGTAATTCTTTCAGTCATAAGAAGCCTAGTTTTTCTCAGAACCCCACTGCTCAGAAATTAGGTGTCTTGGATAAGGCTATTTGGAGTCTGAATTTAGAAACATATCTGTTTGTTCCTGTTCTTCTTGCTCTAGTGCACAGGAAGCCTCCCAGCATGACTATGAGAACAAATCATGACACAGTGACAGTGAAAGACTGCATGGAACCCACTGAGAAATAAAAAACCAACCAAACAAAACCCCTCAATATCAATGAAAAACAACTCAGAGGAGATGGAAATCTCAGCCATATACAAAATGAGATAAAAATGTGATTGCACTACAGCCATCCAAGTTATAGTCTCTCATGAACAGTGCTTTACTGTAAGAATTCTACTGTGCTTTTAGAAAGCCTTACGTGTTACAGCACACAGAAACCCAGAAGGTCCCATCTCACCAGCGATGGAGAAAAGTGTGAATACACTGCCATAAAAGAAAATTCAGTACAAGGAAAACAGAACTATTACATTTTTATTACCATAAGCTGTCACTGCAATGCTGAGCCTTTTAGCTACAATCACCAAAAAAAAAAAAAAAAAGGACAAATGTCAAAACACTGATTCACAGAAAATCAGAGGTTTGAGGCGTGTGCTAAACAGAGCATTCTGCACAAAAGCCATTTAAAAATCCACACACACCTTAGGCTGCTACTGAAAAAAGCCTCACTGCAGATCCAATTTGTTGCTTATTTAGCATTAATTATTAGCAACCTTTGAACACCATTTTAGAACAGCTCGTCTTTTGTTGACTGCTCCCTTTCACGCCTCCTGCACACACCAATCCTCAGCAGCACGACCGGCGGTGGGAAGAGAGCTGCTGCTCCCAAGTGGAGTTGGACGGGTGCTGCCTGTTGCGTTCTGCCTGATACAACGCCCAGCAGCAGCTCCCCCTCCTCTGCTCTCTGTCACTGGTAATACACTGCCAGGCTAGGAAACAGATTAGAAACATGACTATAGGGAACCACAACAGCCTGCGGGGGGCAATTATTAAAAATTCAGTTTTACTTCAAATTTGCTGATGCTAACACTCTGAGTAACTGTTCCACGTAGTGCTTGCTGAGTATGTTTTCTTGCTCCCTATCTTCAAGTGAGCAATACACATAACTAAAGTTTGAATGACAGTCTGGATATATCTCTCCATCCAGCTCTGTGCAGCAATGAGAAAGAAAGAACGGAAGAGAGTTATGAAAGGCCACTGAAAACAATGATATAGGGAGCTCACCTTTTGTGCCTCAGACTTGGCCGTCTTGTTCCCAGTATCTAGAGCAAGGCAGAATAGAAACTCTCTTAAAGCTTCTTCTGTTTTCCCCAGATTTGCTAATGCTTGTCCTTTCCTTAGGTGACCCTGCAGTGAAACATATCCATAGTTGCAGCTTTTGCTCTTTTGTCATAAGAACATGCAATAAAGCCAAGATGACATGACAAAACATCTTTCAGGAGAAGGAAAAGTTAGGCAGGGAGAATCACTACAATTATGTCTTATACCTAGACACCACTAGTGTCTGGGCTTTTTAACCACAACGGTCAAACTCTTACAAGCAGTACTGGGATATTCTGTAACACAAACAAGTATCATTCTCACAGTACCTGAGTCCAGCTGATTTTGGAGAAATCTACTTCCCCTACATTAATCTCCTAAAACAGTCATTATGTCCTTACAGAATGATATAAGGACAGCATTCAATTTTTAGAGAGAGTTCACGAACTTGAGATTCATCCGGGTCAAAGACAACAGTGTTAGCTGTTAGCTGTCACCCCAAGCAGCTCAAGAACATCATGATTAAATGTCTCTAAGTCACAGCAGTCCAAGAATTTACAGGACTTAAAGGCTCCCTCAGATTCCACTGCCTGACCATCGTTTTCTATTAGGGCAATATTAAGCTTTTAAAACAAAGTACAATTGGAGTCTGAACTTACTTTCAACCAGTATGGCTGCAGTCTGCATGCTGTTTCTGCATCATGCAACGCATCTTCACAGGCTTTCAAAGTAGAGTTAATCTGGGACCGGTTGCTGTATAGCAAGTGGTCATTTGGAGCTGTAAGAAATAGAAAAAAAAATTGGTTGATTGAAGTAAATTAAAAATTAGTTACATAAGCTTTACTCCTTAATTTTTAATTACTTTTTTCTTTTTAAACCACATGTTGGTGCTTCCAAGTTGTACAAACCCAACAAAATATCCACTCTTTAAACAACTATGTCCTAAGTGAAATCTGGAAACCTCTTTGGGCAACTCCAGACAAAATGTCAGCTAAGTATTATATAACTGCAGGGAACACTGCATAAATAAACGCCGAGACGCTCTCACAACAAATTACCAGCCCCGACGGAGGATCGGACGGTTGACAGAAACATGCAGGAGACATTTAATGTGGTAAGGGGAACGCTGTCATACTGTAGGGAGGAGCTTCTAAATGTTTAGCGTCCAAGTTTTTAGATGGTACATGAGGATCTTTCCGTGCCAGAGCTCAACAGAGAGAAACAAGTGACAACTACGAGAAGCCGGTAACGCCACAGCAGCGCGGGCGAAGTCGTCTCCCGGTGGCCCGGACAGGCCGAGCCCCGCATTCAAACGGAACCCTTGCCCCCTAACCCCCAACCCGCGGCGGCGGGCGCTGTTCCTCGCACCCCATCAAAAGGAGGGCACCGCAACTTTTCCCCGCACACTCCTCTGTAGCCGCGGAAGCCGCCCGGCCGCGCATCCCCCGCGCCCAGAACCCTCCCCGGGGAGCGGCCGGACACCCGGGGCCGGGCGGGCCGCTCCCTCCCGGCCCCGCCGGTTACACAACGGCGCCGGCGGCGGGAGGGGGGTTGCGCGGGGGAGCCCGGGCGGCCCGCGGGCCCCGCCTTACGCAACCGCTGCTCTCCTGACCCAGTTTCCCCGCGGGCCCGGGAGCCCCTGCCCCTCCCCGGGGGCTCCCCCGCCACCGTGGAAGGCGAGCCGTTACCTAGGCTGACGGCTTCGTTGTACTTCTGCAGGGCGGCTTGTAGCTTCTTCTCCTTGTACAAGAGGTTCCCTTCGTGCCTGAGCTGCGAAGCCTTCACTTGGCCGGGGAACCACTTGGGCAGCAGGTTGCTGAGGATGACATTGACCCGCAGGAGCTGCCCGGCCGCCGCGCCGCCCTCCTCCTTGCACAGGACGCAGCGGGACTCGGCCGCCCGGTCCCTCTCCAGGCACTTTTTGCAGAACGTGTGTCCGCAAGGCAAGGAAACGGGCTCGAAGAGGAAGCCCTGGCATTTGCGGCACCTGAAGACGTCCCACTCGCGGGGCTGCGGGGGGCCGCTGCCGGCGGCGGGAAGCCCCTCTTTGATCCGGACGCTCTGCGCCAGGCACTCCACCAGCTTCTCCAGCTGCTCGGCCCGCAGCTGCTGGTGACGGGACGCCAGCTGGTAGAGCGGCAGGGCTTCCTGCAGCCGCCCGCCGTAGGCCAGCGCGTCGGCCCGCCCGAGCAGCACCTGCCACTCGGGCCCCAGGCCGCCGCCCGACGGCTCCAAGTTCTGCGCCTGCAGAGCCCCGGCCGCCAGCTGCAGCACCAGCTGGGGCTCCGGCCGCGGCGGCGGCGGCAGGTGGGAGCCCATGGCGGCGCCTCTAGCAGGGCGGGCGGCGCGGGGCGCCGGGGCGCGGAGGCAGAGGGGGCGCGGGCGCGGCGCGGCCCCGCCGGCCCATCCTGCTGCCGCCCCGCGCCGGGAGCGCCCCGCGCCGCCGCCGCCGCTTATATACGGGCGGGCACGTGACGGCGGGCGGCGGCGCTCATTGGGCAGCGCCCGCAGGTTGTTACAAAACCAGGCGGTTTTGTAACGCGCCCACGAGCGGCCCCCGGCCCGCTCAGGGGGGCCTGCCCGCTGTCTCGGCCCCACCGCCCGGACCCCCTGGCCGAGGTCCGGCAAGAGCGGGGAGAAAGCCGGCGCTGCCCCCGTGGCGGGCTCGGGGAGGGGGTACCCGGGCAGCCGCGGACAGGCCGCGCCGGTGTGAGAGTCCCGCTTCGGCCGGCCTGAGGCACGGCCGGAATGAGCCGGCGCTCGCCCCGACGGCCCGGCCCGGGCTGCCCTCCACGGCTGCCCGGGCTGGCCAGAGCCGTGCACCGGGTGAAGGCGCCCAACGGGGAACCGGTTCCCGCCAGGCAGCCCGGGCGCACCGTGCCTTGAGGCGTGTCTGACCCGCCGCTCCACCGGGACGGCGCGGGGAAACGGAGTTCACTCCTCGGTCTGGCGTGTGGGTACCCACGGAAATACGAAAGCAGCAGCAGTTCGAGGCGATTTTGAAAAATCAGAATGCCATTTTCTACTAGAACTGGGATTTTAAAGGCTGTCGTTAGACAGTTACTCGCTCTCTGTAAGCGAATCTACGTCGCAGTGAAGCTGTTTTACTGTCAGGTAATCGCGCTTTTAGGACACGCAAGCAGAACATGAGAAGGAAAATATCACTTTTATTTGGTTATGCGGCGTGGCGTACCGCACAGGTGTACCTGTCCATGCCAGGCTCTAGATAAAACAGCGCGTGCCTTATGCTTGGCTTGTTCAGGACCGGCTGTGTTGACTGCTTCTGTCTACACATTCCCACCAATTTTCATTATATGAATGGGTTGCACTGGTTGTGTAACTGTTTGTGCTAAATGTACCCTAGGGAGAAAATGACCTGTGCTATCGCAGAATAGAAGCAGTTGTTTTAAGAGAAGTTGTCTGATTTTTTGTTTGCAGTTTTATGCAGATCTATGGTTACGGTTTCTAGAAATGCCCGTGATATATCCACACACATTTTAAAATACTCCAAAAATATAGGGCACTTTCCACACTGTCTTAAAATCTGCTGCAGAATTTGAAATGTTGAAGGATGTCTTATTACTGATGCTATTGGCTTCCTCACAAAGCTTGAGAGAGGGGATGAAGGAATTAATTTCCCATGTCTTACTGACAGAAGTGTCTGGACTGCCCAGCTTAGACTGCACAAGCTAAGCAGGTACCAAGGGACAAGCCCTGCCTATGGGGTTAGAATGGACAGGACAAAAGGTGGAAGAAAGGAGAGGTAATGTGACTTCTGTAAGACCTTGTTCGAGAGAGGATACTTGAGAAAGTTCATATTAACTTAGATTTGAAGTGAAAAACTAATTTAAAGCCACTTAAATTCTGGATTTTAACTCTTAACAATGTACACTTTAATAATAAGGGCTGATTTTGTGATGTTTATGCAATCCTTAAGATTATACAGAAGTCCATACATACCTGGAAACAGAAGCCAGCCATCAGACTCTTCAATTGTATTTGATTCTATGATGCTAAGACATTTTGCACCTGACAAAAATTTGGCCCCTGCCTCTGGGGCTCTTGAAATTTAAAAAAAAAAAAAAGCTCAATATCTGACTATTGTTCCGAGGCAAGTCCTTTAATTAGAAAAAGAAAAAGGTTAATTGCATAACCGCTACTTTCAGTAAATCTTTCTGCCTTCATTTAAGTCAGACAATAATCCAAAGTATAGCTCAGCCTGCCATCAAATAGTTCAAAGAAAGGTAGAACAACCAAAGCTCTTAAAATTTCAGTTAAGCAATGCTTCAGAGCAGTTACAAAGAATTAGCATTTGTGCACAGCAGTATGGGGTTTTCCAACCAGACTCGAGCTTGCTAACATAGACTTCTTGATTTCCAAACTTCCACGCAAGAAAAACTCATACTATAAAAGAACAAAGCCCTTAACAAAAAAAAAAAAAAAAAAAAAAAAAGAAAATGCTTATTGTAGCCTTGAGGTCGACAGTTGTCTCTGTTGCAAAACTATAGTCTCGGCAACCCCTCAGTGTGTTATTTTATAACCATTGTCCTGAAAACCACTATGAGTCAAAGCCTATTCAAGCGAGGGAAAGTGACATAACCGCTGGTTACCAGCAGCAATGCAATGACAATCTCTCTATCAGGGATACGCCACCAGTATTTACATAGTTACATAGCAGAGACTGAAAGAGATAAGTCATGGTATAAAGGGAGGGTTTCTAGCAGCCCATGAATTCAAGATAGAGAATGGAAGTAGATTATAATAGAAAATGTAATCGGCATTTGTGCTCTGAAAGGAACTTCCACAGCTTCTGTTTACAATGTATGAAAGCATCTGCAGGGCTAGCTGACAGTCTGATCGCTCAGGACTGGTGTGAGTCTCGAAAAAGCACTGAAATGTACTTCTGGGAATTCTCCTACACCAGCAGGGACGTGGCTGAAATGTTTCAAGAGAAAAGGGCAGCAGTACTTATGAACTACTCCTATGGTAGGAGCTGTACGCTTATGAGGGTTCAGAACACAGACCTTTATCCAAAGACAGGAAACAGCTAAGACCTTATCGTGGCTGGCCTATGGGCAACAACTCTGTGACTGCTCAAGGGAGAAACCAGCTGGCTCTGCCTCTGCTAGTTCCTGGTATGCGTGGTGTTTGGTAAATGTTAGTACTTTGTGGGGAGTGACAGGTACAGAGGGAGCCGTTCAGTCGCTAATGACAAAATATTTTACAGCCAGGATACTAATTTACCGTTCACTAGAAGTCAAACAACTACAAAATATTTGATTCTGACATCAGGCTCGGCTCTGCGAAGACTGTTTTAGTAAAAACAGCTGTGTAAATTGAATGTACGTGCTCGATCTAGATATGCTGGGGTATTTTTATATAACACATCCTGAAAGCATGGAGTTTTCATACATTCATACATATATTCATGGATTTGGAGCAATAGCAGGTCATGAGATGTACTTGATTAGAAAGCAAAAAAAGAAAAAGCAAAAAAAAAGGCAACCTCTTGCCTACCTGCGTTGTTCTTGAGATCAAGAACGGATTTATCCTTCGCTTAAACAGAATAAGTTAAAGCTAGGAGGTGACTCACTCTGCAAAAGCACGTCTCCCTTGTACGATTTTTCTACAAAGGGAGGTTTAATTTCTTCCTTGTAATGACAATGAGCACAATGCTGATCTTCCAGCAGTTAATGGCTGGCGTAAGAGGCAGTATGAGAGCATGACTACACTCTGCAGCCTTCTTCTGGAGCTATAATCAGCATCACACTTTGAGACCACAAAAACAACCAACAAACCTTTCCCCTCTCAAACACAACTAACCCAAGTGTGAAATTCCGACCTACTAGTCATGCCGACAAAGCTCCGTCTCTACTGGAAGCAGGGACATGAAAAGTCACATAACAAATACAGCCACAGATGGCTTTTTATTGTCAGCTGCTCTGCACACACTGTCATAGTCAATAGGCAAGGACAGATTTGGACCGATGGCCCATGGAGTTGAACCAATTAAAAAAAAATAAAAAGGGAGATCTGACCATTATGTCAATAAGCTGCGCTAACTTACGGTTGGAAAACAGGAAATGAAGAACTCTGAGTTCTTCTGTGTGATTTTGCCACTGAATCTCTGAAGGACTTCTGGCAACTATCTTTAACTCTCCTTTTGCATTCTGCCTACTGCGACTACTGCATGCACTGGGCATCTCTGCTGTTATACAAACATGATTCATATTGAAAAACAATCAAGTTCTAGTTTTGACACATGAATCTTGAAAGAAAAGGCATAATGTCCCATATACTATAAAGGAAATTAAAGAAAAGGTGTAATGGAGAAGTTTATGTTCATATGCTGTGTTTTAAAAATTGGTAGAATTAAGATATTATCCAGTTTAAATAAACGCATGGCACCATATAATAGAGAAAGCAACTGGATCACTGAGGTTTGTTTTTCAGGGAAAACTACCAATAGAACCTGTGAGAGGTCCTTGTTAACTATCGGTCCGTGAACAGTGTGTGATAAGGAAAAAAAACAGTGCCCTTGCCACGCAAACCTCCTACCTTCCTCATTGAGGACTGACTAGTGATCAGCTTGACAAGACCTCAGGACCGACAAAGCGAGCATCCCATTCACAGCATGTCCTTGAAGCGTAACCAGACCTCGAGTGAGCTGCGTAAAATAATTTCTGTTCAGACATACCCAAATTCTTAGAAGGTTACTTTTGTTTTGTATTGGAATGAAAGGGCTACAGTCAGAAACTCAGTGGAGTTCAAATTCCAGAGTATTTTAATTCTGAAGTAAGAAGATATTTCAGTGTTGAACAAATATTTAACACATAATTCATTATGAAATTCTAAGAAACCTAACAATAATTTGAAGGCTTATATTTTATTAAAACTGAGGAACTATCCACTAGCCACTCCCACTAGCCATTTTGGTGACAACTGCTGTTTTACTGGAAAGCTAATCTGTCAGAAGGAAAGCCCAAATTAACTCTTCTTTTAAGTACAGAAGAACGACAATTCCCTCAGTGTGCATGGTAAACCTCCCATTACAGTAAACTCCTGTTCCGTGTGTGGCAAGACAAACTTGAGGCTGAGAGGTCCATCACCCCTTGCTGAGAACATGAGGAAAACAGTCAGGAAGCTTTTCCATTTCTGGGGAACATGGGCCACCACTGTTATAGGAGAACAACTACATGAATATATTCTGTCTAGAAGGTAAAGGTACTTATGGATTCTTCTGCTCTGACCAGTAAAAAAATACTTCACAAATGTCTTGAGCCATAGGTCATTTTACACCCATGCAGTGTTCCATTTGTCTGAAAAGACTTCACTTATGGTCTCAGTGAGATACTTTCCAGTTTGAAACCACGTAAACCTAAACGTTCAGAAGAGAAACATTATAACAAAGAACATAAGAACGTATGTTTTGTTTCACAGCTTGTGATAATCTAATTCCAGAAAGAAGATGAACAAGTTTCACAAAGTAAAACCAAAACGAAAACATCACATTAATGCAACCTACAGTCCAGTTGAAGTGATGGGACCTAGTTCCTCTTTATATGCTTTGGTGTGACCTGAACACAGTAGTTAAACTGCAGTACGGATCAAACCTGGAAGTTCTTGATGAGGAGCCTACAAAGCAAATGTAGCACGCAGCTTTTGAACAGTCTGAAATCATGGCTGATAGGTTTATTTGAAACTACAGGACACATTCTTGCACAGAATGCAAGACCACAGCTGGACCACAGCTATTTAGCTGTCTTTAGATTGGTATGGACTGCTGTCAAATAAGTCTCCTCTTAAAAACTATGGCAGTGAAGTCTTTTTATGCCTGTTGCGATTCTTAAAATCCAAGAGCCAAGTCATCCTTTCCTACATAAACATCTGTGGGAGTGTAAAAGGCCTCCCGAATCCACGATTTTGATTTCAATAGTTTTCTGCGGGGAGTGAGTAAGATACAGGCAAGTTTTGTAATCACAAAAAATAAAAGAGAAGTATGGGTGATACTACTGAAATAGCAACCCTGAAAGCAGCTAGAATAAGCCAATGCTTAACAACGGTAGTGGCAGGTGCTTTCTAAACTACCTTTGGTAGCCAGACAAATCCCATAGTTCCGGGGCCCACAGCCTGCGCTGTATTTGGGCTGTTGCTCACAGCCTCCATATCTTTGCTGCTGGGGGAAAACTTGTTCAGGCAATGACTGAGGAATGCGTCCCTTCTTGGAAAAAACCTTAGGGACATACTTGTGGTGCCATGGCATTTAAATGAGACTTAAAACATATGCTTCAAGTTAAGAGAGTTCTTCCAAGGTTTACTCCAGGGGCAAAGAAGTAACTTAGAATAGAGTATTTCAGTTGGAAGCGATCGGTCAAGTCCAACTGCCTGACCAATTAAGAAAACTTCAGCCTATGCTTAACTGTTTTCTTGACCTGGGGGCTTGGATATCCTCATACTTGTGACTTCCTGGGGTCTGACTGGCACTACTATATAGCTGCAGCAGTCTACAAGGTTACTGCCTGCTGCCGTTCGCTGTCATCGCAGTGCCGGAGGTTTCTGCCCAGCATCGAACATATAGGAAATATATAAAACAAGAGGCAGGCATTTCCAGTTAGACGTCTATGAGATTACCGCTCTTTAGCCCATTCTCAGCAATCAGATAAAGACTTAGATTGCACTTTTCCACTTCTGCAATTCCATGGAATAAGTTCTGGAAGCTCAGTCAATACTTTTTTCTTGATCCACAGACTTCCAGTTTTCTTCAAAATTAGCCTTTAAACATCTGTAGCTATACCACAGTCACTTAGTGAGAAGGCAGACAGCAAATTTACTTATGCAAAACTCAAGTTCATATTTGTCATACTCAAGCGCAGGAGTGGTTTTTTAATTTTATTTTTTATTTGAGATACTGCAGAGCTTTCTTATGATACACATTGATGGGGCTTCCGGTAGCAGGCTTTCAAAAATAATTAGTGATGAATCATAATCAGAGATAAATGACTCTTAAATCTATTAAGATAGTTGTTTAAAAAATGTTTTGATGAATCATGCAAAAATGCTCGCAAACAGCATTATACTTTTTCATAGATATATTTTTTGTTTTTCCTAAGTCTTATCAAAAGAGCTTGTGCTTTCAAAACCCGAATAAAAAAAATATTTACAGCAGACATCATAAATGCTACACTGCAGTTCAGATAGGCAAAGTTGTGATGGTCCCCTGCTTTACCATTCACAAAACACGCTGAGGGTTTCAGATCTGTTCTATAAACTCCCAATTTTCAAGTGTTCAGTCCTGGATCTTCAGTATGCTCCTTTTCTCCAAATCATTCATTTCCTTCAGTATAAGGGCAACATTGTATCTCAGTTCTTGAAACTTTGCAACTGGCACCTGAAACAGAATATCCGGGTTAGAAAACATGAAACATCTTAGGAACTTTGACTACAGCATGCCTATGGATAGGGAACATTCCACAGTGTTAGCCCAGTCTCTCATAAAGACCTTTTTTTTTCTAGGCTTAAGACAAAGGATTTGAGGTAACTTAAATTCAGTTAATTCAACTAAATCATCTGGGTGAAAAAGAAGAGGAGAGTGGGAAAAAAAACAGAAATAACAGTGACATAGTACATTTTCTGTGCTGACTGATGTGAGAAAGGAAGAACTCCAAAACGTAAACTGATGGCTGCTGTGGTGAAGTAAGAGAGTCATGGATTTGAAGGAAAGATAAAGACACTTGAAGGCCATGGAACCTACAGAATTCTCAAGCCACAAATTCCACATATTCTGCTTGTCCAAACTTGCAGGAGAAAGGAATTGAGCCTCAAAGCCAGAGACTTGGCAGTAACCTGAGGAGCAAACAGGACTGGCCACTGTCTATCCAGGGAAGGCAAAAGATTTTGATTAAATATGCAGAACATTTTCAGCTGTGCAGGAGACTAATGGACTTTAAGATTTAAAGCCTGAGAGGCCAAACAGATGGAAGTCTATTACTTGTTAAGACAGAGAACAACATCTCAGCACAGGTACAGTGCCAGGCTGCTCTGCAAAGAGCTGATTCTAAGAGAAGCACATTGTTTGCTGTCAGATATCTGCATTTCCGTGTGTACTGGACAGGCACACCAACACATCTCCACTGCAGAATAGCAAAGGGCCTTCCACAGACTTACAACAAAAAAAAAAACCTAAAACCAAACCAAAACAACAAGAAACAATGCCACCAAGACCAGGATTTGACATTATATACCAGGAAATAAAGCCCCAAATCTGAACAGTAAAGAACATATACTAGTTCTGATTCTCACAAGTGCAGCTTACCCTGTTGCAAAGGGTTAACCCAAAGTCCATGGCATCATTTAAGTTCTGCAGAAGACTGAAAACAGGGCGTATGGGATGCTTTGAGCTGGACTGTCCACAAAGGGGTGAATTTGATCTCCTGTGATGTGACAACCTCAACACTGCGCAATGTAGCACAGCATTTGTGCCTTCCTCAACAGCTGCCTCCTTGTGAGGCATTGTAACAGTAAAATCAGCCCACCTCTTTCAACCCACAGTGCTGTGGTGCTTTCTCCAGACTACTACTAACATATGGACTGCAGCCAAAATCTTTACAGAGTTCAACTGTAACAATGCCTGCTGTGCACTGAATTCCTGTATGCACCACCATGTTATTTATAGAACGAATAGCATTCCTTTTCAAAGGTTAAAAATATGGAAGAGTTTATGCCATCTTCTGGCAAGCCTTTACATACAGTGTCATAAATACCGCCCCTGACTAATTCTGAGGTAAAAAGCAAAGAGGTTTTTTACTTTCTTTCCAGTAGCAAGAATTGTACTGAAGAGAATAGAACTACTTCTGCCACAGAAGAGAATGTTACCATTCTCTACCAAATGTAGGAGGTTTAGAAGTGTATGATACACTGTTATATGTGTATGATACACATGTTATACAAACTATATAATTACCCACTAATTTTCCTGCCCTCAAGAGCCACCATTTGGTCTGAAGGTTACAGTTGATAACAAAATTGTAATTTTTAATCAAACCAGGTATTATGCAAGTGCTCTTCAGTAATTAATATTCTCCTAACAAATGAGGTTTCAGCAAAATGTGTGTAGCAACAAGGTATGAAATGATTTTGTTTGGCATTTCATTATGTATTGTATGCGGCTACACTGAACATGAAGGGTTCCAGCGCAAACCAACCAATGATAATGCACTGTTTACAAAAGCTTTCATATTTTAAATAGTAATTCAAATTTCTAAAAAGATCTTCAAGTGGTTTCTTTTTTATTTATTACGGCAATCAGACTTACTTCAAAGCGATGAGCTGTCCCATCTGAAAGCTTCATCATCATTAGAATGGATGGTTGAAGTGCACGGGCCAGTGAACTGAAATGATTTACATTATTAGTATTACAGCAATAGGCATCGGGAGTGCGATGAGTACAGCATTGCACGTTAACAATTTAAGATGTTCATGTAGGCTTGGCGTAGAACATGAGTAATTTCAATCATAGAGTCCTGTACCTGGCTGGCTGGCAATTCATGAACACAGGAGTCCTGTTCAATATACCTCAGTATTAGACTAAAAAGTTTTTTAATAGTTTAGTAACTGCAAGTTTAGGAGCATTTTTGTTTTAAATAATAATCAGTTTAGTGGAACTATGATAAGGGTAAGAGCTGACCAGTAATGCACGTTTTTTTTTTTTTATGCAGTTTACCACGTTGCATGAATCCTTTCCATCCCTTCATACTTTCAACTGCCACCTCATTTGGAGAATCAAGCTCTTCCAGTCTTCATCCTAAATTTGCGGGCTGTTATTTTATTTGATGACCCAAAGAGGGGAAATGAGTCATTCTTGTGCAGCTTCCATCAATGGATGTTGCCAAAGCCTGCTCAGGTACTGCCAGGCGTTACAGCCAGAGGCCATACCTCTTCGCAGAGGCTGTTACTGGATGATAAACAAGAACTCCCAGGGTGGGGAAGTTGACTGGAAAGGAAAATAAGAGGAAGGAAAATAGAAAACGATAAAGTATTGCTTCTGTCTTGTTTGGAAAACAAATCATAGGACTTGCCTGCAGCTTGCAAGCATTGTGCCTGAGGGTGTTTATCTGTACAGTTTGCTTTCTTATAGGTACAGATTTTTTCTGCATAGTGATACCTGTGTGGTGCTTACAGCACTGCTCATCCGAGAGTCACCTGATCTAGTAGCTTGTGGCCATTACAATTTTCACTTAGGAGCCTTTTTTCTTGATTTCAGGTAGACTATCCCCGATTACCCATGGGACTCTCCACTGTGGCAGCAATGAGACTGCACTCTCCCTCGGATGCAGGTATTCATGAATGCAATATGAAGTTACTCATGCTAACAATTTATGCTACTGACAAATACCAGACCACCTTCCAATTTCTTTCACCCTGGTTTGTCTTGGTTAGAACTAGACAAAGACCAGGAACAGTGCAGAAAACAGGTTTCTGTTTCCTTCTGGCTCTAGCCAAAGATCCACCCCCCAGC
The DNA here is from genome assembly GCF_036417535.1 of Chlamydotis macqueenii. Classification (NCBI taxonomy): domain Eukaryota; kingdom Metazoa; phylum Chordata; class Aves; order Otidiformes; family Otididae; genus Chlamydotis; species Chlamydotis macqueenii. The sequence goes on from NC_141566.1 coordinate 7,167,899, forward strand.
TGCCTCTGCTGTGGCAGATGGCAAGAAACTATTAACTGCAGGCACAGACAGGATGATCACAAAGACCTTTATTCCTGTTTTGTGAAAGAAACCAGGAGGCAGATCAATGACCAATTCCATGACTATGGCAGTGTAAAGGTGCTGTTCTGATGCCTCTCTTTGTAGAATCTACAGCAGACTGTCAGGTGTTGGAAAGTAGTTTTATTTAACATGTGCAACATACAAATGGTAGTCTACTCAAGAAGCTGAACAGATGATTTCCCTCCCCTGCTCCAGTGAAACTGAAAGCTTATCTGGCTGCTTGAGGCTCAATCCATCTAATTTATTCCATCATCTCCAAGGACCTTTGGAGTTGTATCAGCTCCATTAAATTTTAAAATATTGAAAGAGAGGCTCAAACTTTGAAATGTTTCTAGTACGGAGGTTTTAGAGATCAAAACAAATAAGGAGTCTAAAAAGTATCATTAGTAGAAGTTGAAGGCAGCAGCCTGTTGGCAGGTCCACGTTAACAGCAGTAACTGGTATATAAACTGACTTCTAAACTGTTCTTACCATTTAATGCTACATGCCAATACCTGACAGCAAGATACATTTTAACACCATTAACATTTTTAAGCAGCACAAGAAGCCAGTTTAACCTTGGGCAAATTAATTTCTAGGGTCATGTGGAATTATTTTTCATACCTTGTGGATATAGCTACATCCACTCTCCACTTGAAGTCCTGGATGGTTGGCAGCCTACTGCGTTGTATCAGAGCTGTGCCTTGGGAAGCAGGACGCCTACAGAGTAAATCACAAATGGGAGACTGAAATGTAAATTCCTAACAGAAACAACAATCAAAAGAGAAAATAAGATTCCTCAGAACAAACCTGTCCAGAACTTTTTTATCTTCTATGTTTATCCTCATTTAGAGAGGTGTCTGAATGAGTAGAAGTTTTATGTATTTAACACTGCTGTGCTCAGATTACATACTTTTCCTACACTTAACTATGGTCCCTGTTAAAAAAAAAAAAAAAAAAAAGAGACCAAGTGACTCTGTGTAATTCCAGTAAACTGATGTCACTACAAAGTTTAGTAAGAGTAATTGTGGTGGCTGCCATATCTATTATTTCAATTATATGCAGCTGTGAGGCACAGAAAGGGATCTGCAAATAGATATTTACCTTTGCAGATCCAACAGGAGCAAGCAAGCAGGAATGAGACAGATGACTTGAGCAAAAAAGTTGGAATAAGGTCATTGTGCTCCTTCAGTGGAGAGCATCTAGTATTAGCTAGCAGCAATGTTTTAAAATATAATAATATTAGAGTGTACTTTGAAGCATATTTAAAAAAAGAAAAAATCACACAGTGGTTCTTGCTAATCGAATATAATTTACAAACTCTAAGTTTCTTACATAATGTTCACTGCCAACCCCAGCACAACATTCAAGATTTTTGTATAATCTAACACGTAAGAAGCTAAGGATTTCATTTATTACTCTTATTACTCATATTGCAGGGAGAACCAGGCTGATCACGTCTCCATTTATTGCTGTGAGGAAATACAGCTGACAGCGATTAAACTTCAGATGGTTGACAGTCTTTAAAATTTTAACAGCATCTTAAGCTCTGGGTAAGTAAACAAGCCAAATCTAATACAAAGACACAACAACCACCCATTTTTAGACAGATATGCAGAAATATCTTCAGAATGAGGTCACTCAGCTGGTCTATTCAGGAGCTAGTCTGGACTTCACGTTACCTTTTTTTTTTTTTTTTTTTTGCCAAGCATCCCATGTCTCTGAAAGTTATTGACAGTACATTCCAAAGCTACTCCGTACCCCCAGCTAAGGGCAGGATAAGAAACACTACACCCTTTATCCATGCTGCTAGACATAATCTAATTACAGACTTTACATCAGAAAGGAATCCTCTCTGAACAAATCAAGGACTGTAGGAATGATAGTTTAATATCCCTACTCAGATTCTTGTGTGCAAGTTAGCAGGTGCCTTTAGAAACTGCCCTGGAAGATTGATGATTGGTAAGGTACACAGGACTGACAGGCTGAGATCCTCCAACACTCTTGCATTTAGCAAAGGCAATATAAGAAGGAATGTATCCTTTTTGGGGGGTGATTGGGTGGTGTCAGAAGTGACACACATTCCTAATAGTATGGTAAAGGAACAAGCAGAAAAAATAGATCAGCTGGTTCTTACTCACTGTCAACTACTGGATAGGAAGTAGGTCATCACAGCTGGGTGCAACCATGAGGAGCTGGAGTCTAGAATGGTCATTAGCAGGATTAAACAGTAAGAACAGGCCTTTCCCTCCGTCCTGAGCTGGTGCCAGAGTGTTGCTTAATTTGGGAAATGCCTAAAAATAGCTACACTGCTACATGCTTCCTTAAGACACGCTAACTCCCATGAATGGAAGATAGTCCATTCAGTGCAGCAGCAGCACTTTGTGGGAAGAAAGGGTAGAGAAAACAGGAAGATGTTCTAGTTAGCGGTGGTGGGAAAGGTCAGCAATCCCCAAAGAGAGGTGAAGCTTCTGAATATTGTTAAGCTGTGGCATTTCTGTGGCCAAACCATGAAGCTTTAGTTCTGGTCAGGACTGCATTTCAGTACCATTCCCTCAGAAAGAGTCATGGCTTTTATAGCTTAGCTTAAGCTTCTGTCAGCACCTTCCCAGCTTGGACAAGATCACAACTGGAACTGCAAGAATCCTGTAAGGATAATAGAATGCACATAGTGCCCAACGTACATACAGAAATTACACAGGCCATTAATCAAGCCAATGATTTCTAAGAGGAATAGCAAAATGGAGCAGAAAAAGACTCAATGGATCTTACATGCAAAACTTATAGACTGTAATTAAATTTTGTAAACACTCTGTGCCAACAGCTGCAATATACTGTCAGCACATAGTGCAGAAGTTAGAACAAGTAAAGCACCACGGATCAGCTAGAGACCATCCAAATTATACATGGAAAGGATGATACCTGGGGACAAGAACATCATCTGCCAAAGGATGCAACAGAAGAGCACTCAAAAATGAAAGATGAGAGAATTTGGAGCAGCAGCTGACCTAACAATATAAAAACTAAAGACAAATTCTGGATGGTTCCCTATGCACGTAACAAGATATGCCTAGCAAGCTACTAAACGACGAATGAATAAATTGGTATGTGTGAAATGCTGACAAATGGCACACAGAACACACCCTCCTGGTAGAAACTAAAGGTACAATATTTTTTTAAAAATGCAGTACATTTATTATAGCCATTTAGAGAGGGGGACTGAACGACGACAGTTATCCTTTCACTGAAAAAAAAGATTTAATTTCACACAGTTATTTGATGGTATCAGTGTGGCAAGTTTTTCTTTCCTTTCTGTCTGCGTAGCTTGATGGAACCATGGGGACTCAGAAATACAAATGTCAAATTTCCAGTACTTCAGAGCTGTTGTTAAGTGAACAAACTTGCAAAAACAGGATAAGATGCCAGGAAAAGTATTAAAAATGGATTTTTCTCGGTTATCTAGCTCATACTGAATTTTTGATCAGATGCTAATACTTCTCTTACCATCACAATCATATATATTTACAACCCAATAAGCATATATACTATTCAGTGTTACATTTAAGATTATAAAAGCAGATCTGTCTAGAAATCAAATCTGAGGTGCTCTTCTGTAGTCTCAAACACAGAGCAAGATTACACTGGATAATCACAGCTTTCAAAATGAGAAAAAGCTAAATTTTCCAGCATCGTGATTTCACAGTAGAAAACAGACAATCATGCATGCTTCAAATGACATCTAAATTTGTCTTCCTTCTCCACTGCAAACAATATTTTCACTTTGCAACCATGAATTTTGCATTCTTAACACCTATAATTCAAACAGAAGAGCAAAGAAAAGATGAGAAGGCTGAATTTATTTTTACTCTAAGAACCTTTAGGTTTAAGCCAAGATCTTAACTGAGGAAATGAAAAATATTTTTAACTTTGGTAGCAGCATTCAGACCCTTGTGAGGGTAACTGAAATACCACCACTATGGTTATCAGGATTCCATGCAGAATATCTGGAGCAGTGTTGGGTTAGCGATGCTATGTGCTGAGTGACCTCAAGTTTCAAGGAGGAAATTTTTGCACATGCAAAAAGTTCAAGCAATTCCTAGATGTAAAATAAGCTAAATATGGTTGAGCAGAGAACCAGACAGAAAAAAAGGAATCCCTAGCATGGACAAAAGGGATAGGCTGTTCAAAAAGTACTTGATTTAGTACTTGCTTTGGAGCTACTGAGGTATACTGCTTAGAAAATGAACTACAGCTAGCAGAGCACTTGATAGCTCATACATGTCACCAAGTCACCCAGTGTGAATTCCCAATTCAGCTGTACAGTAAGACTTGACTAAATGCTATCTGAGAAAGCTTCCACAAACCACAGCAAGTAGAAAGCATATGTAGCTTGCCTCTCAACAAAGCAAGTCTTTCACTTTTGCTCTAACTTGCAATGATCACGATGATAAAAATGCTTAATTCTGCAATGCATTGTTCATCTGTAGGTACTGACGCACCTTACAGAGGCTATAGAACATTGTGGGTGATGATCACAGAAAAATTGAAAATTGGCATGAAAGCTACTTACTGCATATATAGCCATACATGATGGACATCACGTTATGTTGAATCAAAATAATGGGACAAATCTTTTTCTCATTTATTTAGAGAATTTTGCTGTTCCTTCAATAGGCCTGGGATTTTTTTCAGCAGAGCTCTGTGCAGCCTTGCCGCTTGCACAATGCATGATACATGAAGATACTAACCTGTTACCAAAGACTACACTGGAAAAGTCCACGATGAAATCTTCTGGTATCCTTAAAGAGAAGAGAAATACGAAATAGATAAGTGTTTTGTAACCACAAATATACGGCCTTAGCTAAAAAAAAAAAAAAGTAAAAAAATCTATTATAGGACACAAAAAAACGTGTCAACATTTTCCATCTTCCGTTGCTTAAAACTGCCATCAGCTCTTACGTAAGCACTTCAGTATTGATTCAGTCTAGGCTCTTAAAAGGACAGCCTATGTTTTTATATCAAGAACTCTAAAAACTCTATTACAACTTCCTGTCCTACCTAGTATGGCAACAGCGAGTTTCAAAATAATTCAGTATTTGCTTAACTTCTCTTAGGAAAGTCAAGAAAAGTTTTATTGGTGGCTCTGGCAAGCGCAGAAGGCAGGCCAGCGATGCATGCTTTCAAAAATCCCAAGGATACACATTACATTCCACTTTCACCTGAAGTGTAACGAAAAGAAGACAGAATGGGTTGCTCCTTCAAAAGTGAAAACAGAGGCCCTTGTAGCTAAGATTACTTAGAAAAGGAGCATATCTAACCCGGGGAGAACAAGCATAAATTTGATGGAGACTATGAGAACTGTTCAAATAGACTAACTCACACTCCATCCACCTTGTGCCTCTGCACCACTTTACCATTCCTCTGACACTGTTGTTGCTTTACAAACAAGCTGCTTTGATTTTCAGTTCAATATTTCAGGCTGTGAATTGCAAAGACTGCAGAGCAAACACTCTCCATTCGGCTGCCTTTGCCACAGGGACAGCAACCTCCTACAGAGAGGTAGGTTGGACAAGTGGAAGAAGTAACGACTTCTGCTGCCACAGTTAAATCCCAGCACTCAACATGAATCAGCGCCCAGAGATATTACTCACCAGTGCCTTGAGATACACAGCGGTGTATCAAAGAAAAATCAAAGCAAACAAGGAAGTTACCTGTCCTAAAGGGCTTACAGTGTCTAACGATGGGAGAAAAAACAACTCATCAACTCACACGGTGGGAAGATGAAACAGCAGTTATGAGAGCTTGAATTCTTAATGGAAGAATTGGGATTAAAACACATTTTAAAATGGTGCTTGGATAAAACTGAATTAATATTAGCAAGGTAGTTATCTGAGGCGAACTGGGAAGTGAGGAGGAGGGACTAGACCGTGATTTTTCACTGCATGTGTCTTTCAGAAGAGACAAGACTCTATTTCTGCAAACATACTTTCCGTGCAAGTGTATCACTTAACCCATCCTGCTGATGACCGAATATCCTTTGTATGCAGTGGAATAGCTGGGGACAGGGTGTTGTAATATGATTATTATGATACCTATCACAATACTTGCTTGACTGTAAGAGCAAATGTTACTAAAACAGAAGCATTAATGCTACCTTTGAGCTTGCATTACTTTTTGCTGTGCAGTTAATGATTTTGCTGCAAATTCTGTTCCTGGCTCAAGCAGCCAGACACACACTAAGCAGATCAGACAGAGAACATGGCACAGCTCAGCCCTGAGCTACAGATGGCAATCAGTTTTCAAAGGAACATTCTAAAGAAGGATTCAAAGGGCAAGGAAGAAGGTGTGAGAATGCCTTAATCCCCTGTTATTCACCTGAGCCATAAAGTCATTAAATAACCTGAGAGGGGAGGGAAAAAACAGCACCCACAATTTAGACTGAATTTATTCTCACTGGCTCAGCCAGCCAGGCTAAGAAATAGGGGATATAGAGTGGAAACCCTGTGAAACATTGATCTAATTAATCAGAAGTGGGCATCTCTCCCAGCCTCTCTCTCCACCAAAACTAGAAGCCAAGACCAGCTGTATCGCTAGGAAATTGAGAATTACAAGACTTTATATGGGTGACAGTAGTCCAATCTTCAGCTTCACTGAAGGAAACAACATAGAATGCAGGAGAAAAAAAGGTAACCTAGCTCAGAGCTCAAACCTTTTGAAAGAAGACACAACAAAAAAAGAGAAATAAGGCATTTTTCTGCCTTAAAATGCAAAATATCTGCCCAAACACTGCATGCTAATAATGCCAAGGCACTGCTGTTCAACCAGTTACATGTGTTCTTCACGCACATGATCACAGGATGACCCACAGAAGTCACTGCAGAAGGATAAGTGTCTGAATGTAATTAGTAGATGCCTTAAAAATGAGCAGGTATTTCACCTCCAAACCCGAGTGCATTGGGAAACATAGGAAATGACATTTCCCATAGGAATTGGAGATGCTAAAGGTGCTACTAAATTTCTAGATACAGCCAGTGTTCACAGCCAGTGGCTTCTGGCTCCCCTGTATACCAACTTTCTCCACTGCTCAACAGAGGAATATTCACCCACCCCCAGAGGACTTTGCATAGAGCTTTTAGCGTTCTTCATCATTCCTTAATCACACTGAACACATTCTGCGTGCACCTCAAAAAACACCAACTCCCACTGGGTCAAAAGCAATTCATCCATTTCTTACTGACCTACTTTAACCTGGGTGTGAACTCCATGAGGTGGCAGAGGAAGCAGCTTGCATCATAGCTTACAAGACAAAAGGCAGGCCGAACTCCAGCACTAAGCTGCAGACAAAATTGTATCAACTAGCAAGGCACCTTTCATCGTGGCCCCAATTACACCTTTCACTGATTACACCCTGATTACATGTCTAAATCTGCAGCTTTAATTTGCCTGAAGTCATTCATAGAGTAAATTATGCTTATGACTCTGCAGAACAGAATCTGAGGAGGTAGCCAATGTGCAGGTTAATGGACAAATAAGGATGAGAAAACACAGAATTAGAAACATGGCTATCTATTTCTGCTAGGTAGCAATCAGAATGCCAAGAATTGTGGGAAATTAGCATTTTAAAATAACTGGGCCTTGGTGCAGAGGTTTCTCTATAGATGAAAATATCAAGTGCTGTTATTCTCTCATTGCAGCTGAATATGGAAATAAGGGAAAACCTATAAAGATTTTTAACATCTGATGTCTTGCTTTTAGGATATGAACTTGTATTCAGAGATACTCTGAGCAGACTGATACAGATTTTGACTAAGCCTGTAACAAACGTTATGCTTTCTTAGGTAATGCGCAGGAGAGATCGTAGCTGAACAAGGTGGTAGGATTTAATGAGCGTTATATCATTGGCCTTTCAAAGAAGAAAAAAAATAGGGCAGTTTCTTAACTTCCGAAACGTTACCACCGTCTTACCAAACATGTGAAAAAATATTGCAGGGCAAGGTGGAGATGCCAGAGAGAAGGTCACTCACATTTGCATAACCTACATTACAGACTAAATTAGACCAATCTCCCCAGCATGTGAAATTTACTGCTCATGCTCAGTGCTAAATCAAGTCTTACACAATACCTGTCTTTTTTTTCCTCTGGCTTCACGTGACATTTGGCAACAAATGTATTATGTGTTATTTACAGGTAATTCTTATACCAACACTTTGTTGTGTAAAAAAGTTGATTTGGGGAAGTAGTTATATAAAAGTTATGAAAAACCAAACAGATTAAAAAACCAGGCATACCTGAGCTCCTTTAGGTCTTCCTTAAAAACCTAGAAAGACAAGGAAGGTGAAATCTTACAAGATGTAGTCTTGAAAAATAATTGCTTACCTAGTGAATTAATAGCGGTTACTTGTTTGGTATCTCTCCCAAAAATTTTAGTCTCTAGTGCCAGTAGTTTTCAAATTACAGGTTACATACTGAGAAGAATTTCCATAAGTGTTCAATCAAGTTGTGAGAAACTAATTTTAAAGACCTAAATCTCTTGAAAGCCTTTATTTTTTAAAACATCCCTGCCATTTATTTTCTGTAGCTATCCATAACTTATTGTTCTTTTAGAGTGACTATATGCCCTTATTCTCAAATGTTTTGCAATAACTTGTTTAAACTATGACAACAGAAAGGAAGTGGCAAAATATAAGTTCTGAATACTAAAAGCTTGCTTTCACTGTGTTTCCTGCGATATATGAGCTTTCCCAGTATGCCTGGGCAAATATGAAATCAGTATCTTAAACAAGAGAGGGGTGCCAGAAGCCCAGAAATGGTTCATTCACATAAAAATAAAATGAGAAAAGAAAAAAAATGTAAGGTAAGGTAACATGAAAAAGGAAAGAAAATAGCCATGAAGAAGGAATACGGGTTGGGATCATGGCAGATCTATACATATTCACATAGAACATCCATAGTATAAACAGAAATAGCGCTTTCTCCCAATTTCCGCTATATTGTTCTGGCCATAAGACCTTCCCTCCTCTATGGCAGAAGTGTGAACAAATATGAGAAATTGTAAATGTGGATAAAATGAGCAGTATGCATGAACACACAGCTAGGGTAAGAGAGAGTTGATGCCAATGAAGTAATATTTTGCAATGGTTTCTTTTGGGGTTTTAATTTAACAGTGAAAACAAACATGCACAGTAAACAAGGTGCTGAAGCAGAAAAAAGATACGGGAATCTCTTTCCCAAAGCTTAAAGACTATTCCAAAAAGCTCACTGTAAATCCACCCAGCATGTAAAACAATAAGCTTTCGATTTTTAACAGTTTCTTCCAATCACTTTAATTTGGAGCAACATTTTTACATGCAGCTCCCCACCTTGGCAAGTAGGGTTTAGGTGGTAACTCGCATCTGATGTGGGTTTTAACTTATCAGGACTCCAAGTACTCCCAGAACTTACTTCTTGTTTGAAAGTTGATAAGGGGAGTCTCAGTGCTTCCCGGAGAAGGGTATACATGCCAGAAATGAGGAAAGCAAGTTGCTCTTCTGAGAGATCAGTGCTTTCTGCAATCAGCTTGACAGATTCCTTGCAGTCTTTTCCTTCCAATGCATTAACAGTGACTGTGAATAAGAAAGCAAAGCAAGATCCCTTTAAAGAGGAAGACGTGAAGATTGTGAACATTAACATAAACAAGCCTATGATTTTACTTGACTTAATGTACTAACATTTTTCCTGATGTGAAACTGTCACTTCAGGTCTCTATAGATACATCTGACCATCCACCACCACAGGTCAGTCTCACAACGCTTTACCATGAGAACTTCAACCTTTTGCATTGTAAAATTGAAGATGTTTTCGCTGTTGAAATTTGTTCCAGTGAGATAATGCAAAAAAGATTTAAAAATTCACCGTTCATGAGTACAAATCCAAGTTGAGTTTCTATCAATCAGAAGTCTGCTTACAGCTTAATTACACTTCTGATATCTCGGGTAAGAGAGGATTGAGAGAGTAAACAATTCAACACTGTTCTCCAGCGTTTCATGTAATTAATTTATCTTGCCATGTTAGCAAACTAAGGATTAAATAAGCAAGGAGACAAAACTAAACCTTCAAGTCTAGTTTGCACAACTGCTGATAACAGAAACTGTAAAGGAAATTACTGGTAACCCATGTGGCAATATTCTACACTAGTAACTGGCATGGGTTTATTTCAATCTTCATCATTCAGTTATTCTTCTTTTTTCACATATGCAGTGGCTTATATAAATTTCTGTGGTCATGTCAGCCTCTGTCCTGCATTCTGATCAGTCTGGATGGACTGCTGGAGCCAGAGGAAGAAGCTCCACTGTGAATAATAAAAAAAAAATGACTACTGACATGATCCCATTGCAGGACTGGGGCATTAGATCAGTCATTTATAATGAGCCATACTTAATGCTGTGAATAAAACATAAAAGTTTAAAATGTCCACCAGTTGTTACTGAAAGCCAACACTAAGAGATTAGCTTAATACTAAGGCTGGGGGGAAAAAAAAAAGTTTTAATCAAACTGCAAGCCTTCCTTTTGGTATTAGGTGGGTCCTGCTGTCTACTATCTTCTAACTTTGAATGAATTCTCTTTGCTTTTCACTTTTTTAAATGCACACCAAATTCAGTGGCGAGTCCTGGATCATTCACGTGGCTGACTGAGTTTGTCTGGCACTATCTGCATGGCAGATTTCGCAAAGAGCAGCTAGGATGTGGCAGGTGCTAGTACCAAGCGTTCCACGCTGTCTGAAAAAAGCTCTGCTGTATGACAACAAAACTGACTTTGAGAAGAGTCTATTTACCGGGAAGGCCAAATACAGGTCAGCACTGAGGGCTGTCTACTAGATCATGCACAGAGCAGGAAACAGGCTGCTGTCTACTCACCTACTTAAATACAACTTCATCTGTCTCTTCAAAGAGCAACAGATTGCTTACAGTTTTTAACTAGACAACTTTAATGACAAAATCAGTCTTCTTTCTGCTGACCAACCCTAATAACTGGTTAAAAATCCATGTCTTCTTTTATAACAAGACCTTTTTACTCAGCATAGCTTATGAAACTCAGAAATATCAACTGTTTAAATATTTCAAACAGAAAATCTGGGGGAGAAAAATGAACAGTCGAAAAACATCCCAACAAAATCTCACTGCTGGGTCATTTGCTCCAAGTAGAAGATGCCTGCAGCCTCAAACTTACACTTGCAGTTTAGCAGAGCCTGCAGTTACCCTGGCTGGATAACCCTGAGACAACGGTATATGCAGTTTTTACATTGTGAACTGAACAGGCATGTGCAGCAGCACTTCATTTTTTGTATTAGTTACTATTTAGCAAAAGAGTAACAGCAACAACCTCAAAAAACTACCTTGGTGCTAGTGCCACAGCAATTTAGATATACTCTGTTGAAATCCACCATCTCTTCAAAGACTTCTAAACCTTCAAGGGAAAAAACCCGCTGTCCTGCAAGCTGTGAATCACAGACCAGCAAGAGCAGAAGACGACTGGAGATTTCTGCCGGCTCTGCGTAAGCTGGAGGCTGTCCCCCTCTGCTCTGGGGGACACGGGCACCTGGGTGAACTGCTGCGGTGGGGTTACTGCCCTGGCTTCTCATGTTTTGAAGGGCTGTTTGCCCCCCCTACAGCAGAAAGCATTTATTGCACACCTAAACGCAGGCGATCGTTCACACCGAAATTAAACCCGGATGGGGCTCACCAGACGGTCAAGCTTCCTAGCACCGACAGAACTTTTGGGTCTCTGTTGTCCCTGCACTAGACAGCAAATACGGTTCAACACCTGTATTTACTTTGGTCCCAAATGCCTCTGCCTACACGTAGCTTTATTACTTTCAATTATTGTAAGAAAACCCTGGATACATTGCTCCATTTCTGACACTGTGCAGCAACACTTTTAAAGACAAACCAGCTACCAGATGCTTTCAGTCACTGACTGAAGTCAGGAAGAAAAAGCCTGAAAGGAAGTCAGCTGGGAGAACGCGCAGATAAGGGTGGCAGCGCCCTGCTGTGCCGTGCAGCAGCTGGTCTCCTCTCAGCTGGCCACAAACAGCTGTGCTTTTGCTCCGCTAATCAACTCTTCCATTGTTCAGTCATCATTCTGTGTACGATAATTTACTCAGCCAAGTAACCAATTTTGGTGGCCAAAGGTGCCACCTGTCTTGCCTTACCACCTCACAGACAAAAAAAACCCAAACCAACAAACAACCCCGGCCCTCCCCCCCCCCCCCCAAAAAAAAACCAACCAAACCCCAGTCAGTTATTTTCAATCTTACAGCCCCAACTCCGGTACAACATCTGCACTTCGAGGTTCCTTCATTTGATGCCCCATCCCTGGAAACATTCCAGGCCAGGCTGGATGAGGCTCTGAGCAACCTGATCTGGTTGGAGATGTCCCTGCTCCTTGCAGGGGGGTTGGGCTGGATGGGCTTTGAAGGTCCCTTCCAACCCTAACCAGTCTGTGATTCTGTGATTCATTTCCCCCCACACGTTACAGAAATACCCACGGGGTCTCTGACTTTCGAATGCCCCACGCGATCCGGCAGCGACTCCAGCGCCGGCCCTGGGACCCAGGGACGAGAGGGGCGATTTCAGCCGCGCTCAGGGCGTTTGCCCCCCCCCCCCCCCGGTACCTCATCCTGACGGGTTTTACAGAATTTTAGAACGCAACCAAGAAAACCCCTCACTGGATTCAACCCTCAGCTTCCTGCCGGGAAACGCAACGGGCAGCGTCCCCGCAGAGGAGCGCAGACCCGCGGGGCATGTCTGGAGGGGAGCAGCGGGGCGGGGCAGGCCGCGCTCGGGCCCTACCTTTGAGGAGCCGCCGGAAGGTCTCCTTGCCCACGTCCTGCACGCCCCGCGCCATGGCCTCCACCTCGGCCGGCACCCGCGGCCCCAGGAAGCCGCTGCCTGCGCGACCGCCGCCGCTCTCGCCGTACCCGTAGGCCGCCCCCGCCGCCATGGCAGCGCGGCCCAGCCCCGCCTTCGCGCGTGGGGCAGAGGGCGGGGGCGTGTGCTGGGGGCGGGCACGCGTGGGCCGCCGTCCCTCCCTCCCTCCGCCGCGGCAGGGGGCGCTGTGCTGCCCCGGCGCCGGGGGCTGAGCACCGGAAGGAGCTCCGCTGCGCCGGCTGCGAGAGCGAGGCGCGTCCCCGGACCGGCCGCTGATGGCGGCGCCTGCGGCCCGGGCGGCGCGTTCGTGAGGCGCTCGCCGCCGCCTTCCCCTCTCTGGGCTGCACCGGGGCCGCTCCCGCCCCTGCCGCCATGACCGAGGAGCCGTACGAGAAGTTCCTGGCCCCCGAGGAGCCGTGCCCGCTGCTCTCGCACCAGCACCCGCCGCGGGGCGGCAGCTTGAGCCTGAGCGAGGAGGGCTGCCTGGACGTCAGCGACTTCGGCTGCCAGCTCTCCTCTTGCCACCGCACCGACCCGCTGCACCGCTTCCACTCCAACAGGTCCGCCCGCGGCTCCGCGGGGACCCCCGGCCGCTGTCCGAGGCGGCTGGGCCGCGGCGGCTCGGTGATGCCGGCGGGGGCCGGGGCGGGCGGGCGGGCGGCGGGGGGCTGAGGCGGCCGGTTGAGGCGGCCGGAGGCTGCCGCCTCTCCCCGGGGACCCCTCGGGCCGGCCCTGAGGCTGCGGTGGGGTGGGAGCTCCCCGTGCTTCGTGTCCCCGCTCCCCTGCCCGGTGCGGGTATGGCGGTGCTGCGGGTAACCCACTCGCACGGCCCTGCGTGAGCTTGGTCTGCTTTTGGCTAATAACATTACAGTGCTAATCAGTGTGAGCTGCGTGGGTTTCTAAGATGTGCTTATTCCTTCCCGGATTTCTTAAAACATGGTTTTGAGCAAGGAGAAAGTGATGTGTCTGTAATAATTAAAAGCAGGCCTGGCGTGGACACCCAGCACACCTGTAGAGGTTTGGAATGAGTCAGGAGACTCGGTGACTGCACTGATTCCTGCAGAAGCACTTCCATCCCATGCTACTAATTAAGGGCAAATTGTTGTGTCTGTAATTTGTAGAAAAGGTCTAGTCAAAAAATGCAAATGCAGCTCTACAAGGAAATTCCAGTTGTGCTTATAAAATCAAAGCCAAGCAGTCCTGCTTACCTAAGAACCTAATCCTGCTCCTATTTATGCATAGCATTCAACTTGAATGTAGCAATAGCTTCTTTTTGAGAACAGCTTGTGAGATTTCAGTCTTGAACATAGGCGTGGGATAGTTTTAGTTCCTCTTCCAGAGTTGCAAGATACTTTTACTGGTTATTAGTCTTTATACTACAACTTAATGAAGAGTGAAAAATAGGTAATCTTTCAGTTGAACTTGTACGACATCATGGAAACTACCGTTAAAAGTGTCATACACAAAGTCAAGCTCTTAATTTTACATTCTTAAATGAAGAGCCTTCATCAAACGTGCTACGCTTTCATCATCTAATTCTTAGGCCCTAAGAGCTGATTGTGACATGAACAGTAAGATGCATTCGTAGCATATCTGTAAGATGGATGTGTGATATTCACCAAATTTGCATTCATTTTGTATATTTCTCATGGTATTGCCTTTTACTTCTCGAGTGTGTTATTCAGGCTTGCTCGTATTACAAACCCGGGTTTGTAACCCAGGCATTTTAAGTCGATATTTCAGTTCTTTGAGCAAGGACGTGCCCTGTCTTGCAGTGAGTAAGCCATCGCAGATGCACGACTCAATCTGTGGTGTTCGCATAAGGCTTTCTGTTTTTTAAAATCATGAGTAAGTGTAATGCAGTTCCCACTTCTTGTTAATCCAGTTCACCCCAGCAAGTACGGCAGGCCCCTCTAGGTACGAGAAGGCGAGGGCTGACAGCCTGTACCTGCAGTGATGCTGCATACCTGGAGTATCTGTGCATAGCTGGTTGGTGGCAGAGCCCCTGTACCTCATCCTGGGTTTTGGTGGGTCTGGAAACTTTGTCCACTCTGTCTTTCCTTTAATTGGTATTTCATGAGTGCTGAAACTGTAGTAATGTTCAAAAGCATGCTGTGTCACCATGCTTATATTCTACTCTGATTGATTGCCCTGCCCACAGAAGTCTGGACCAGTAAAAAATCACATGTGTACAAGGGATGCAGAAAGGGAGGGCGGGTGGACAAAATCTCCTGAATCTACTAAAGAAAAGTTTTTTTTTTTAAAATGTCTTTAACATTGGATAATTTCACTGCTGGCCAAATAGACATGGGAGTGAGTCCATCACAAACATATTTAGTGAACCTGGTATGCAGCTTAAATAACGATGGTGAGGACCAGCCTTTCTGCATAATGACATGTGCAGCTTTTGCAGCTGGGCAGAGGGCTGTTTTTCTAGTTAGCCAGGCTGAAGTGGACAGGCTGATGGAACGGGAATGAATCACATGGGTTTGTGGAGCTTTTTAGAGCCCTTTTCAAGTTGTTTTGGCCATATTGCAGTGCTGTGCTGACTCAGAGTTGTCTCAACCTACTTTTCACCAGTATGTAAAATAAATCCAGATATAGAGACTGATTTCATGAGCGTGTTAAATTCTGGCTTGCTCTCATTAGAGTAAAAAACCTGTTCTGTGAAGTTTGAGTCCTCGTTTGCTTTCCTTTAGCAACAGCATTAACTAGCTTTTTGAATAAAATTATGAAGGGGGGGAGAGTGTTTAGTTTTGGCATGGCAGCATTTTCACCCAGGTATTTTCCCTGTCTTGCACTGTCTCATTCCAACAGCACGTCCAATATTTTTGGCATTCGGAGTTGAAAATAGTGAATAATGAACCCTTGGCTATATCCTTAATGTGTTTCCTTATTAAGCCTTAGTTTTGTGTGGCATTGTCAATCTAGAGTTTCTTTTTGACTCCTATTTCTCCTGATTTATTTACTACTTAGTATTGCTTATTTCAATTTATGTAGAAGTGTAAGTATCTCAACATATGGGAAGTTATATTTTTAGTTGGATGTATTTTAAAAAACAACCAACCAGCAGCAACAGCAAAAAGACAATTTACATGCTACAGGAATCATGGCTGTAGGATAGAAAGAATTAATATCTTAAAATAAAGGTGTAATTATACTAACTATATGTGGATTTTTACCTTGCCATTTTTTATGTTGAATTCCTTTTGGTTTTGTTTGTGGACTTTTAAAAAATACTTTGAAATGGAATACTTGAATTGACATAATTATAACTTATTTCAGTAAAATCAATGTATAATGTTACTGACAAGCAAAGTGGGATAGTTTTATGAAACTTAAAAGAACTAACCATTTTTCAGGGCACATGGTGCCAATATGTTTGTGGCTTTCTACTTGTTTTGTCCTTTTTTTGCAGGTGGAACTTGACGTCTTGTGGCACCAGCGTAGCCAGCTCAGAGTGCAGTGAGGAGCTGTTCTCATCGGTTTCGGTTGGTGACCAAGATGACTGTTACTCTCTCTTGGATGACCAGGAGTTCACCTCTTTTGATTTGTTCCCCGAGGGCAGTGTCTGCAGTGATGTCTCCTCTTCTATCAGCACGTACTGGGATTGGTCAGACAGTGAGTTTGAATGGCAGGTAAACGAGTTCCACTGTAAAAGTAAAATTTTGTATAGATTATTGAGTGCTGGGTTTAGCTTTAATTGAAAAGCCCTCAGCATTTGTTTCTTGGTAACTACTGAACATCAGAGCAGATATCTAAATCTTCAGAGATAAAGAAAATGTTTTGTTCCGTTTTATTCCAGAGTTCTTAATCTGGAGGAGAGACTGAAGGTCAGCTCTTCAAAGAAAGATGCTTACATACTATGGTAGTTTTGTTTTAGTGACCAACATGGGTCTTGTAGCTATGAGCTTTGTACTGAGGATCTGCCCTGCTAATGAAATCTGGTTATAAATGTCTGCTTCCAGTGATTTGGTCGTATTAAGTCTTCTTTTGGAATGGAGCTGACACCTAGGTAAAGCATAGAAGCTCTTGCCATAGCTGCTTCCATTTTTATTTTTTTTTTTTGGTACCAGTAAGAGTACAGAGCTCACTTTGTCTCACTAGGATGGGAAAAGTGTGAGTGTGAATCGCATCCTCCTTTTTCCTGGTCTGTACTGAATGCAGGCCTGGTCAGGTGTCTCTATTTTGTGGCAGTCATCTTTGATCAGCAGGTTTTCAATTGTGATAGGCAAATCTTCTTTTAAATTATATACTTAAATTGACTTTTTATGTTATAGACTTGAATCAACTCTGAACATGTACATAACTTTGAAATAGGAAACATAGTGCTTCAGAATATACTGAGGAATACTTTTTGTCATAAAGCTTAGTCAAAGCGTGTACAGGCTTCTAAGTGCAGTATAAGGACTGAAAACACTGATTTCAAGAAAGCACAAACCTATTCCAGAAGATGCAAATAAACTTAAGATAACATGGACTGAAATCAGCTCTCGGTTTTTTCCTTTTTTAGTCTAACTGCTAATCTCTGTGTATATTGTATCACAGAAGTGGCACTACATTTGTATAGTGCAGGCTGTAGGAACAAGTCAGGTTGGATCCCAAAGATTCAGAGCTTCATTAGGTTGTGAAATTTTAGTTGCCCGATAAAATCGGCAATTTTTTTGAAAAGAAGCATTTCCCATGTCTTAGTTAGCTGACAGCATGTTTGATTAGTAACTAATCCTTGTTTTTTAAAACAAGCATTTCTTAAGAAACATACTTGATTGGACTTGAATTTTGGAAGGACTTCTTCAGCTTTTTATGGTGTTATCTGGTAGAATCTGAGTGTGAGTAATCCAACTGTCACACTTTAACTGGAAGTGCATTCAGAAATTACATGTCAGTTGTATAAATGAAGCTAGCTAAAGTTCTGCAGTTGCTTCCAGGAAAATGACAGTGATTTTAATTGAATTGTCTGATGTAATTATGGGGTGTGGTACAAATTATAAACCTACTTTGAAATGATCTTGCTTAAACTAGACTTATGCTTTTAAATGGGAGGTTTTAGATCTAGATTGGATTGTAATGGACAGTTTACACTGATGGAGAAGGGAAATAGTTGAGGTGCCACATCATTCCACTGTTTCCTTAAGTGCGACTTCTTAAAAAGAGGACTGATAAGTAGAAAATAGTGTGAATTGAGTTTGCTGCACTTGCTGTTTTGTTGGAAGATTCAAAGGAGTACTGCAGGGTTATGAGTAATTATTAAGAAGTTGTTAGAGTACGTAGATAAGCGATGCTTTACTAATTTGAGAGTATGTTTTGAATTGTTAATGGTGTTAGAATGACTTAAAATCTGCATACTTATGCTAAGGCTTTGTTCTTTCTCTTGCATATTACAAGTTGCCTGGCAGCGACATTACAAGTGGGAGTGATGTACTTTCTGATGTTATACCTAGCATTCCAAGTTCTCCTTGTCTGCTTCCGAAAAAGAAAAACAAGCATAGGAATCTTGATGAACTTCCATGGAGTGCAATGACAAATGATGAACAGGTGAGATTGACTTTTTTTGGAGAAATTTTAGTTAGTGCCACATCTTAAAAGACATACTGATTGCTGTAGGTGTAAATGTAGACCTATGCAGCGCTGCTTGATTCTTGAAACTACAT
This sequence comes from Chlamydotis macqueenii, assembly GCF_036417535.1. NCBI lineage: Eukaryota > Metazoa > Chordata > Aves > Otidiformes > Otididae > Chlamydotis > Chlamydotis macqueenii. The sequence goes on from NC_141566.1 coordinate 7,186,515, forward strand.
CTTCTTGTCTTTTGCGTCTGTGTTAGGCAGTTTAACGTGTACTCAGGTTTTCAATCTGAATTTTTGAGGATAGTCAATGAGGCTGGAATCGTAGGAAATGTGATATTTGAACACATTTTATTCTGTTGGTCCTCCCTTTTTCCTGTCACTCATTTAGAATCTACAATACTTTAAAGTGACCTGTCTTTCTTTGAATCCTAGGTTGAATATATTGAATATTTGAGTCGCAAAGTCAGTACAGAGATGGGCCTTCGAGAGCAACTTGATATTATTAAAATTATTGATCCTACTGCTCAGATCTCGCCTACAGATAGTGAGTTCATTATTGAATTGAACTGTCTCACAGATGAAAAACTGAAACAGGTAGGTTAAGGTTTGTACATATGAGTTCAGGGTTTCAGCATCTGATAGGTCTTGCAAAATCTCGTAGGGAATTGTGGTCAATTTTTATACATAATCATTAGATATGGGGAGATACATTAGAGCACAGTATTGCCAATGAGGGAAAATAGAGTTCAAAAGCCCATTGTATGTATGAAACCTTTATATTAAAGGCTGTGGTTGTATATTCTCAGTATTCGTTAAGCCTAAGCTGATGTGTGTGTAATGAGTTATGCTGTGGGCGCAGTACTGCTTGTGACAGAATGTATTCCGCTTCATGACCATCAACTGGTTGAGGATCTTTTATTTGTTTACTGAATGTAAATTCGCATGTAACAAAGGATTGGAATTCATTGGGGAAGACTATAAATTTCATGTGAAAAGGGATATACAGAACAATACATTTTAAATATGTTACGGAATACAAATTATAACAAAGAAGGGTACCTGATTGGTATGGTAGGTATGTGTTGTCTTTGTCTTTGTTCTGTTGTGATGTGTTGTTGGGAAAAGGTGCGACATCCAAACAAGGTGAACTCCTTAGTGTTACTCTGTATCTGTGATTATGATGAAGGTTAAGGTTGATTGAAAATGGAAAACATTCACTGCTCTTACAGGCTTGGCCTATTCCACATTTTAAACGTTTCGTAAGTATCAGTTTAAAGTAAAAAAGTACCGCTTTCCGTACAGCCACTTTGGTTTGAGTATACCTGGCAAAATAGAGGGTTTTGATACATTAGGTAAACAACTTGGTTCAGTAGAGCTTGACTGATATTCCTGTTTGGTGTTAAAATAATACTTGCTGTTACGTAGTAGAAAACTTGGGGGGCAGAAGAGGGGGGAAAACCCAAACCTTGTTACTTAGTTTTCTTCCTTCCATAAAAAAGTTAATGTTAAGTTCTCTTAATGACTGCCAGATACCTTGGCATTTAAGTAGCCACAGCAAAATGTTTTAGAATACTAACTGAACTGATCCAATAACTTGATCACTATTAGTAGGGAAATTGTGGGTTTTTTTTCCGTGAAAAGGGCTATCTCAGTACAGTATTTATCAAGCTCTAGTAATTCTGCTGCCTTTGTTCTAAAGGTGAGAAACTATATCAAGGAACATGGACCTCGTCAGCGGTCTACAAGGGAGAGCTGGAAGAGGAGCAACTACAGTTGTGCAAGTACCAGTGGTGTGAGCGGTACCAGTGCCAGCAGCAGCAGGGCCAGCATGGTCAGCTCAGCAAGCAGCAGTGGTTCTAGTGTTGCTAACTCCGCTTCAAACTCGAGCGCCAACATGAGTCGAGCGCACAGTGATAGTAATTTGTCCACAAGTGCTGCAGAAAGAATCCGGGATTCAAAAGTAAAGTTTCTAATTATGTACATGTGTATTAAGCTGTCTAACTTGTTAAGGCTGCTTTTGTGATCTTTACTGGGATATTTGTACTGAAGGCACATGGTTAGAACTGAGGATCTGCTGAAGTTATCTAGCTAAACCAATGCTGACTGTTTCCTCTGACATGACCGTAAGGAATTTAGACTTGTGCTTTTCCTATCACTTCTCTTCTAAGAGAAAGCCTGCTGTTTGTACGTAGTAGATCTTCTCATTACTTTTGTTTAGAATGAGGAGAGTGGGAGCTGAGTAAGGCTTATGTATCTAATTTAATTCTTTGAATGAACACACAGTTAAAAAAAATATTCAAGATTGATAACCTAATGCAGGCATAATTTCTGGATAGTAAAGACTTTGCTGTGTGTTTTTTCCCAACCAGAAGTTTCATCAGGCTTTTTGAATCTTCATTAGTTTATTCTTCCAAAGTGTCTCATGAGATTACTTGGTAAGGAGTGACCTGCTGAAGCATGTTTCAGTTACAGTACTGTGGCACTTATCCTGTCTCCATAATTTCAATTTCAAGTGTGGAGCAGAGGAGCAGTTCCTGCTTGCTCATCAACATCTCAGGTTGTTATTTTAAGACTGTAACATTTCCCCTACAATAAAGATTCTTCTGATCAAAGACTCAGCTATGCAACGCCACAGGGTGATGTTGGGCCTCGTAAATCAGTCGTGGTAAATGGTCTTGATATTATTTTGGATGAATGTTTGCACCACCTCTGAGATTTCGTTTTAGTTTTTTTTCAGAGCAGACATTTTAGAGGCTAAATTATATTTGCCAGCTTTAAAGGTGGTTTCTAATCTACAGAACAAAATATTGTTTTTTTTTTCTCTCTTCATATTTTGACAGAAACGTTCCAAGCAACGGAAACTACAGCAAAAGGCCTTACGCAAGAGACAGCTGAAAGAACAAAGACAAGCTCGTAAGGAAAGACTGAGTGGATTATTTCTTAATGAAGAAGTGCTCTCTTTAAAAGTGACTGAGGAGGACCATGAAGGAGATGTGGATGTTTTAATGTGACAGGGGTGAATTTATCAGTGTTCTTTCTAAGCCTTAAATGTATTATCCTTATTGTTTACATACATTTCTTGACCAAATTTTGATTAGTGTTAACAGTATAAACCAGATTTTTCTCAAGTGTAACATTGGTAAGAAGGTCTAAGTATTGAGTAACTTCAGCTTTTTGAGATTAGTTTTGCAATGAAGACTTCAGAAACTTAACTGACTTCTGAAAAGCTGCTGAATAGATACAATTTTAAGGAAATTTGAAGTTGGCTAGCATGCTAACTTAAGTCTAGGGGAGCAGGACATGCAAGACGTAAGTCTAGGGGTGCTTTTGGATGACGCTAAGCATGCATTACTCTGCTTCAGCTTTTTTGTTTTTTTTCCAACTTAGAGTTAATATTTCTCTTGGCTTATTCTGTCGTCCTTTTCCATTATTAGGAAGATCATTTAGCATGAGGAAAAAATCTTTAGTTCTATAGAACTTTCTTCAGTCTTGCTCTTGGATCATACAAAATCAAAGTACTGTGATAAATTATTTTCTGGAAGTTGCAATTTAACTCAGACCACACAGAAAACAAGAAGCAGGACTTCTAGTACATGGAATCTGTAACACAAACAATGCCTAATAATGTTCTTTAGGAAGCAATTAGGATTAAAAAAAAAAACAAACAATTTACAAGCTTAGTCTTCACAAAGTTATTTTGCTGCTCAATATCTTATAGTATGATTATTACTAATGGTTGACCAGTACATCTGTAGTATTGCTATGAAAAGATTCAAATAAAAAAAAGATCTTTTTGCATTGAAAGTAAACTAATGTGCAATTCAGTTGTCTAGGACACTACTTACAGTAGTTAAAAATGCTACTGGAAACAGAAGTACAGACAAATGGCACACAACTTATGGTGGGTTTTTTTCCCCAGAAGCATATCTAAATAGATTCATGCTGTTTGCAGAAGAACTTAAGGCAGCTGTGCTTTTTAATTGTATGTTTAGCTAAGGGTGTGTGTTCTGTGCAGGTTGTTAAACCGTTACATGTTTCAGAATTTTCCTTTTGTTGTCTACCTGCTTTTGAAATTTCTTTTGCTAAGAAAATGAGGTAAAACTGTGGCTTTCAGGTATGGAGGTAAAAGTAGTTTTAGCCTGTTGCTTAATTCTTACAGTCTGTAAGGTGACTTTTGTCTTTAGCTTGGAACTACTTGTTACACAACTCCTTCCCCCCACAGCTGAGATAAGTGATACTTCTAAATTTCATAGAGTCATTGAATCATTGAATGGTTTGGGTTGGAAGGGACCTTTAAAGGCCATCCAGTCCAACCCCCCTGCAAGGAGCAGGGACATCTCCAACCAGATCAGGTTGCTCAGAGCCCTGTCCAACCTGGCCTCGAACGTTTCCAGGGATGGGGCATCCACCACCTCTCTGGGCAACCTGGGCCAGTGCTCTACAGCATTAAAAAATTTTTCCTAATATCTAATCTAAATCTGCTTCCCTTTATTTTAAAACCATTACCCCTTGTCTTGTCACAACAGGCCCTACTGAACAGCCTCTCCCCATCTTTCCTGTAGGCCCCCTTTAGGTACTGGAAGGCCACTATAAGGTCTCTCTGGAGCCTCCTCTTCTCCAGGCTGAACAGCCCCAACTCTCTCAGCCTGTCCTCATAGGAGAGGTGCTTCAGCCCTCTGATTGTCTTTGTGGACTCCTCTGTACGCTGTCACAGTTCAGTAGAACCTTTCTTTTCTGCAGTGACTTTGAAATGTATTTTTTTTTTTCTGAAGAAAAGTGCACACAAAATACTGTAGAGAATTGAGACTCCAAAACGAATTCTAAGAAAGGTGCAGTATCTCAGTGTGGTGGAGCATGAAAGTGTGTCACTTCATTCTGTTTCAGCAGTTCTTCAGAGTTTAAAATCCCTCAGATTTTGAGAGAAGACCCCCTCAATTTGATGAGGCACAGTTCTTTTTTGTCACCTGTCTACTAGCTTCCAGAGATCGTGAAATGAGGGAGGATGGTGTTTCCATCTTGATCTTAGTCTGAGCATGTAAGTATAGATTAATCTAGGTGATTAGATGAGTCTAGTTGCTCATCTGTTACGTTGGATGAAAATGTCCTGGGCGCCACAGTAGCTGACTGGTATGTCATCTCTCTCTAGGTACTTAAGTCACTTGTGTGACAGTTAAAATGGTAGAAGAGAGTGATTTCCAGGGGTTCCATGGTAATAATTTATAGCTCTGTAATCTTGTATTCCTAGGTTACAAGCATCCTGGGACTACAAAACTCAATGTTCTGCAGCGAATGCAGAATAACATCTGGCTTACCTGAATGTTGTCTTTGCCAAGTACTTGGCATCTCAGTGAATCAGACTTGAAGTAGCTGTGCGATTCAAGAGTTCTCCCATATACTTCTGCATGTTTGGGTTTTTTTTTTTCCATTTTCTTTTCTCATCCTTCTTAGTCCTAGTGACACATTGCTTTCATGGAGGGGAGAGGTGCTTTTGTCAGGTTCTTGTCTTTCCCTGCAATTTGCTGTATGCTTACCCAGGGAAGTGGTTGAGTAACCGTCCCTGGAGGTATTTAAGAGAAGCATTGACGTGCTTAGGGACATGGTTTAGTGGTGGACTTGGCAGTGTTAGGTTTACAGTTGGACTCAATGATCTTAAAGGTCTTTTCCAAAGTAAATGATTCTATGAATTTGTATCGAATACCTGTGGCATTAGTCAAACAGTTGGAATTTTAGTTAAACCTGGTCTTGCTGGTTTGAGTGCTGGCCACTGTGGCTACCACTTTGTTTTACAGGAAGTTATCTACAGATTATTGGGTTCAGGTAGATAAAGAAGTGTAACAGTGTTATCTACAGATTATTGGGTTCAGGTAGATAAAGAAGTGTAACAGACTGCTAAAATAATGCATCTTTATTAGTGCTTTTTCAAAAAAGAATCAAATATCTACTTTTTATTCATAGATTAAAAACGTCAAGCTTAAAAGCAATATAGAGATAAACAGGAAAAAGCTCATAGTTGTATGGCTCCATGGTACTGAAGCTGTGTATCTAGGTGCTTTGTACCCACTGTAATATGAATGTAATCAGTTTACACTCTGTAACATTAATGGTTTGCTTCCATGGTAACTTTTTCTCTAAAAAGGCTTAGAAGGAGCACTGAAAGTCTGATTGCAATAGGACTGTAAACAATAGAGAACATTCTTTTCTAATATGATTTTAAATATGAGGAAGAAAGCTAGCTGCCTGACAAACCTGTCTAATTTTTGTGTGTGTATCTAATGTCACCCTTTGTCTCTCTTAAGATAATATCTATTTTTCTTTATCTGGGAAACTGATTAAAAGATGGTTATAGTATGCTCAATATGGGGTGCTAACTAAAAAGAGCAAGAAAAGTCTTTGTAAGACTTTCCTAGGCTTAACTTTTAGTTCTCATGTTGTGATTTGAAACCTGTGAAGATCATTCTCTGGGGAAAAAACAAACCAACAAACCAACCAACCTGCTTGAACTTATTCGTATGCATTTACATCAGAGTGCGTATACAATATAGAAACCTATAAAAATGGCAATATTTAGTGTTCATCTACGCTGAATGGCCTGAAGCCATTTCTTTTCTCTGAACACTCTTTTAGTTTTGAAATTGGTTGATGCATTGGTCTATAAATATTAATAAACCTGACTTTTTCTGGGCTTTTGAAGTTCATTCTTATAAGCCAGATTTCCATGGCAAATGCTGTTAGATTTATTGGTTTAGTGTCTTTAGCTTACTTGCAAGTCTTGGGCATAGAAGGGACGAGTCAACATGCAATTTTCCATATAAGGATTGCAAAGATAGTTTATTAATCTGCCAAGGGCAAATCCTAGTAGTAGTCAAAGCTTGTCTGTTTTGACTATTAACTCTGATAAATCATACTTGCATTCTCTTTCATCTGGCTAACTTTAAAACATTTCCAAATTATAAATAAATTCTTCAATTAAAAAAAAATTGTAATGTTGAAGCCTTGAATATAGTTCATAACCAAAGCAAGGGGAAAGTGGGGTTTTGTGTTGGTTTTTTTTTTTTTTTTAAATTTTTTATTTTCTTTTTTCAGGGAGAGATGGGTTATATTAGAATATATTGGTACTGCTTAAACTAAGGGTTTTTGTTTTTTTTTTGCAGGTTCTCTGCTAACTGCATTGCTAATATGCACTTTTGTATAGAAAACTGTCCTCTGTACATGCTGTATCTACTTTACACAATGTTTATAGAGATTTTTCTGAAGTTGTGAAGGATTTACTGAAAGCTGCAATGCTGGTGACTGATGCTGTTGACTTCAAGTTTTCATTGTATTTGAAAATAGTTATGTGCATATTGAAGTACAGGTTGGAATTAAAATTGATGACATAGCAAAGATACTCTGATGGAACTATGTGGTATCTTCTTCAGAGCGATGGGATTCATATATAGGGCTTGCTTACTCGCTGTTCAGGCAGAAAGTACAAATGAAGTGACACATGTTAACTGTTTTTTTTTTTGTGACAGTTAACTGCTTAACTAGTGCAGTTTGTTATCCACAAAATCTGGTCAGAATTGTTTCATAGGAAAATGTTGTAGCCTAAGATCTTGTACTGAAAGCTGTCTGTTCTTAGCTTTGATGTCTGTGCCTGAGGATTTTTTAATATATATGCTATATACTACATACCTGTGGGCATAGGAAGTCTAATAACTTTTTTTTGGCAGCAAGAACTCTAGATCTTCTGCTGTCTCTCTCAGTACCCATAGCCATCGAACCACCACCTATCCCATGACTTTTAAGATCCCTAATAGGATTTACAATCTGACAACCTACTACGCTCTTACAGTTCATCATGCAGGCACCTGTGTGTCACTATTGTAAATCCAGATCTCATTTGCTACAGCAGAAGCCAGTATGCTTGGGGATTCCAGAAGTGATACACATCAAGACATGCAGCACCAGTAAGGACACGGCAGTGGCAATGGCTTTGCAATCACCAGCGTTCGAGTAGGCTGCAGTGAGGACACTTGCCAGCCTGTACATTCTGTGATGTCGCTGAACGAAATCTGCCTTCTGCAATACCGAAGCTTCAAGTGTAAATTACTAAAACTCTTTTTTCGCTTTGTAATCCAGCACAAAATTCCTGAAAACCTGAGAAGAGAATAGCTGGCATAAGGACGTATTCCTCAGTGTTTAGAAACTGTCCTGCAGCATCTCAGGGTTCTCAATTGCCTTGTCCATCCCAGCTAAGGCTCATCAAAAGCTTATGGAAGTTGATTCTCATCAAATGCTTACAGAAGTTAAAATTGACCAAATGGTACCATCCCAGCCTGTTTCTGTAGTTACTGTGAGGGATGGAGAGGGACAGATGAGGGCAGGAACACTGCATCTTGCAGCAAGCCTTGTCAAACTGTCAGAGACCTTTAATTGTTGTGGAGCCTGCGAGTGGGAGGCTGCAGAATGTTAACTGCAGAAGCTATTGCTCTTGTGGTGCTTTGCCTTCACTTCAGCAACCTGCTTCTTTTTAAATCTGTTTTCATGCAAAGGTGAGTGACAGTGCAGAGTGTTTTACAGCAAAACAAATTGAAATATGTTGCCAAGGACCTTGACCTGTTGTGGTGGTCACTTGTAGTAAGGACTTACTGCTGCCTGGATAGCACCTAGAAGCTGCAGGGAAGTTGATGCTTGTGCTTTCTGAATCACAGGATCTCTGTGAGTTGTTCTGCTCTGCTTTGGACTTCTGAACTTTCCCAGTAAGTCTTGTTGCAGGAGTTCATTACTGAGGTAACAGTTGCATGGATGAGTTGTTATACCTGCTGGCAAACAGCTGCCTCTCTGTCAAGTGAGGTCATGTGGTCACAACTGAACACTGCTTGTTACAAATCTCTTATTATCTCTCCTCCAACATTTCTTCATTTTTCTCTCAAGTGTATCAAGTTTCACTGCAATGAGAATGTGTCATTTGATGGCCAGTCACTATCTGGGCACAAGCTGAACCAATATTTCCACACTGGCAAAACAAATTGGCAAACTTCCTCTTCTAAATTGATAGGGAAAAATGGCATTGGCTATCATCTTGCTGTCAGCCCTCTCTTGCTACTGGCCTGAACTGTACACTTGATCTAAACGTTTTCCAGTTCAGAAATAGTTACAATTTGGTTTCCTGAGATCCTGTGTATGTGCTCCTAAGTATTCTGTCTCCTACTGGATAGAAAACATTTTTCTCACTTCGTTCATGAACATTGGTCTCTTGTAAATGGTTTGTCTGGTACCGAGATCAAATTTAAATTCAAATCCACATTTCTGATCCAAGACCCCATTTCATGCTCTTTTCCACATGTTGCAGTGGCTTGCACTTGGCAGCATCACTGGTGTAAAAACTTGTTTCTCACAATGTAGACCACATTCCTGAGTCTTAAGTGTGATAATTCATCTTGACTGTATCATCTTCCCAATGCTTCTTCAGTTCAAGTACCTGCTGTATTGCTACAAAGTTTTTCAAAGAAAGAAGATTAATTGATGTAGCTGAAATTTAGAATTTGACGACCAATTCGCTGTGATTTTATCGGAAGGTAACTCACCCATGTTTATTGCCATTAGAGGGAGCACTGTAATCATCTTACCTTTGAAACTGCAGCTGCCAACGTTGCTTTGCTACAAACACTTTCCTTTATCTATTATGTCCTATTAAAAAATATTAGGGGGATTTGCTTCTTCTCTTATGCTGTTTTTGAAGGAGGAATGTGTCTGTTGAGAGTCTTGCAATAATAAGATTTCCAGTGACTAAGGAAAAAGACTGCTTTTTCTGTTCGTGGTGATGGCTAATTCCTGCCTGGTACTGCTTATTGCAATTGAAAGATAGAAGTATATTCCTGTGTAGTGTTAACTTTTGTATGCATACTGTATTGCTGCTTTAAACGTCATGATCTCTGTTTCAAATTCAGTGGGTTTCAAACTCAATGTGGGCTGAGAATTTTGCAATTGAAAATATTAGGTGATGATAGAAAACAAGCAGTTGGCTTTTAATACGCTGAGTCTCATCATGTAGATACCTGTCCGTCCCTGGGAGGCAGGGGAGAGAAGATATAGCTTGACTGTCTTTGTTTTTTGAGTAATAACTTCTGAATAAGGCTTTGGGGCTTCCTTTGGAGCAAAGGAAAATACCACTTCAATGGGACATGTTCTGTAGGTAAGTTTTTGTGGTGTTTTCTTGTTGTTCCTCCCCCCCATCCCCCCACCTTGTCTGACAATTATTGCTACCTTTAAAAAAAAAAGCTTACTAATGCGTATTATAACCACAGAGAACATGTGAGTTCTCCCTGCAATCTCAGGTTCATTCTTGGAAGCTAAGCTTTTAATGATGCAGTTAGGATGGCTTTGAGCACTTGTGTGTGATTGTGCAGATATAGTGAGTCAACCTCTTCCATCTCTGTGTCAGTAGCTGTCATAAAAACAAAATGCAAAAGGAAATACAAGTTCTAGTTATCAAGTGAAATACTTATTTAGACAAATATTTGTTCAGTCTATAGCTTATAAGGTCTTTGGTTTAACCAAAAATTGTCACATTACTATAGGAGGGAGATAATTTTTCATGTTCAGCTGGGAAACTGCTTTCGGCAGGCCTTGAGCACGCTGGCTGGTGGGGAGGGTGATCTGAGGCAGCTTGCTGGAAACAGTGTGTCTGGTCCTTGTATTAGCTGTGCTCCCTTAAGAAAAAGCAGGATCTTCTCAGTTCTAAGTTCTTTTCACAGAAGCATCATCATGCAAAGCCTGTGACCGATGTTCACGCACCCAGCATACTTGGCTGCTGTTTCTTCAGTGTTTTGAGAACTGAGGTCGTTGTCCTAGTACCTGTGAAATCCTGGACATCGTAAACACGTGCACCATATTTCTCCTGATTGGTACAGCGTGGCCTTGCAAGAAGGCAGAATGCTTCTCATCATATCAGTTGGTTAAATATTGCCATCTGGGTTTAATGAGCTGCGTTGTACTAGTATATCGTCAAAATGTCAGTTGCCCTGTGTCCAGCAGCAGTGTGGTGCTTCTGCTGTGGAAGAGCTGGGGTGGCTTGGTGCTCAAATGCACTTTTCCTTTGAAAATGGGGAACTGATCTGAAGGGTTGTTAGTTCCTTTGTGACCACAGTGTAAAGTTTCTTGTGAATGCTTTGCTTATTCCTCCTTATTGATGGCTTGTAAATGGGGAAAATACAGAGCAAATGGTCTCAAAGCTGCGATGCCAAGTTCAAAACAGCGCTGTAACATCTATACAGATGCCTGTCTGTAGTGTGGCTCCTGTGAAGGTATGCTTCCTACACAGGCTCTCAGTAGCAGATTCTTAAGTAGTTAATTGTAGGATATCTCCCCTAGAGAAAATGTATGTGCAAATAATCTTGAAAGGAGGGAGTGAAGTTGTAAATTATTACTGCAGGGTAAAGAGCTTTAAAATATAACTTATAGGTGTTATGTCTCTATAGCTCTCTTAACTTGATTTTCTTGTCACCTAGCTCCTGTCTGTGCTTCCTGAAAACAGTAAGAAGAAAGTACAACTTGGCAGTTCATCATAGGAGTTGCTGAAAAGATATTTTAAATTCACTGTAGACCCTCCTAGTTATTTAGGTAATTCTAATTTCTTGGTATTTGTTTCCATTCTTAGTTGAAAGGCCGTTGATGTAGTCCTTGCTTTCTTTATGCAGTGTAGAAATAAACAGATTAGTCCCATGGCTTTGTTTCACCTTCCATTGTGCGTAGTAGGAGCAAAGGAAGAGCTGCGACAAGTTCATTTTAATAGCTGCTTGATTTTAATGTATGGACAGCTTCTTTGAGACATAGTTTAGATCACTTTGTAGGTTTGATGTCTCCTTTGTTCAAGAGATATCTAAAGGTGTAATGCATCAATTTTTCTCCTGAGGAGCACTGGAAGCGTGCAAGAACTGCTAATGATAGGTGTATTCTTTGAGCAATGAGTGTTCCACATGCAGGACAATTTTATGCATGTCCAAAGATCTTGTACTTGACCTTTTTCCTAAGGCAGAGCACAGTGGTGTTCACTACCTGGCTGGTACTTTCTGGCAAGGGCAGTGTAAGCTGCTTAGCAATTACTAGTGATGATTTTTGTTTAGGACCTCACAACTCTTGGATGGTTCTGTTTGGCAACTCCTCTCTGCTCTACTAAAACAGACCAGCTTGGGGACCTCACCACCAGGTCCCTTCAGTAACACTGCTACATTGTGGAGAATCTAACTGCAGTGTTAGTGTAAACCTTGTGTTTTTCAGATGGCTGTGTGATTCCTAGTATTACAAATACCGCTGAGCAGAGCAAAAACTGTGTGTGTTAGGAGGGTCTAAAAACTTGTGAATTATGGTGTTGACTGTATGACTTTCACCATACAGTCACAAGTATATTTATCATGTTCAGCTAATTACTTCTTTCTGAAAGCATAATTGAACACTAAAGTTGATACAATTGTCATCTATTTATTTAATGTTCTTTAAATCATGTTTGATATTCAGCCAGCTCCGCTTTGATAGAGTCCATGTCTGGTAGTACAGGGACCCTGTCATGTCTAGAACTGGTACAATCTTTTCCCCTGGAAAATTACCCTTTGTAGGATGGAAATGATCACTCCGGAAACAACTTACACTGACAGATTAGGTAGACAGATAAAGATACACGCATAAGTCTATGCGAGTATTTAATTTCATTAAATTCAAGGTGAGAAGAAAAGCATTATGGTGCTAGCATGCCTTTATGAAGTTTGAAAGAATTATTTTTTTTTCTGCTTAGTATTTAAATAAGGTGAATTTATTTACCAAATAGAAAATATTCACAGTGTGTTTATGACTTATATCGCTCAACAAATCCATGTACTTCCTCCTGAAACAATTTAGACCATAAAACTGTTTGTAGAAGTTACAAATGTTGGTCAACTGAAAATGAAGCAGTCTAACATCTTAGTACAAACCCATTTGTGGACTGATAAACCCATTTGCAGACTGATAAAATGAGTGTAATTTATGGGCTGGATACCTTATTGGCATATGTATTAAAATTCTGGTATATGTCTATTTTTCTTAGTATTGCATTACCTGTAATTTCTAGGTAATGCTTCAATTCATTTATATATTTGCACAACACACTATCAGATAAAAAAGTGCCAAAATGTGTATAAGGAGGTCATCACTTTAGCTTAATTGCGCACAAATTTCCTGCAGACTCTGATGCTGAAGACCAATAACGAGAGTGCTACAGCTAGAATAAACGCATTAGCCTATAAATTTAGAGCTTCTACCTGCTTTGCAAAGGGAGAATCATCTCTAAATGAGCCTAGTAACATTGATTTGTGATTAATCATTTTACTTAGTGACTCATCTATGATCACAGTACAACAAAAATGTCATGTTTGCTTAGTGGCATTAACTCCATTTATCTTCTCTGCATTCGGAGAATTGCCTTGTTGTCAATGTGGGACTGGGAATACAGCTGAACAGTACTGCTGTTGAAGGACGTATGATGTCAGTTTACCTAAAGCACAGTAGAGACAAAAGATTATTATTATTTTTATTTTTGTTAACCATTCCCCCTTCTTGAAACTTAATTATTCTACTTGGTCAAGCCAAACCATTTGGAGTAATGATCTTGAGTCTGCAAACGAAATATAATTTAACCTTGAAAATCAGTATTCTTCTAGTTGCTTCTGATTTTTTTTCTTTTTAAGACCATCTCTGCAAGTTAACAAGTACTCTTACCTCTACTTTTGAGACTATTTACACTTTGCAGAGTAAACCCAACCCTCACTCATTGCTAGAATGTTTGGCTTTGCCATGTTAGCACTGCATTTCTAGTTGGATGCCATCAGAATGGCTTTCAAGAAATGCACTGCTAAAGAGTGGTTATGGAAAGTGATAGTCGTTGTCTCTAAGAAAACTTTTCTTAATTGCTTTATGTTAAGAAACAGTAGACCCTTGCAGCATCTCCTCCCACAAAAGAGAGAAAATCTAGAAGGAGCCATACCATCCTTTGCTAACACTTGCATTGCTCAAGAATAGGAATCAACATGTTAGGATTTTGGGTGTGGTTTTTTTTGTTTTTTTTTTAATAGCATCTCTTATTCAACAATGTCCTAATGGTGAGGAGCTGCATCCCTGGCCAAGCAAATAGAACACTAGGTCTGGAAATGCCTAAAGTCTCCTGTCTTGTTCTTTTGCTCTTGTCTCTTGGCAGTGTGCTTTGTTGCTATTCCTCTTTGCTATTCAGCTGTTGTGTTGAAAGTGAAGCTTCTTTCTTCAGACTTCTCTCTGCCACACTCGGCATTGCAGCATCACAATCTTAACCAGGGCCTCTGCCCGTTACCAAAAGTAAAGACTGAAGCTGAAGGTGAGTCGTACTTGTACTATGCTTCAGAAGAACAGAAATGCCTGCTGTGAACATGCCTGGAGAAGGGTGGGGGTGTTAAGAATACAGACATTGTAAAAGTTTCCCAGTGAAACAAAACTTAGAGTTGGATGATTGCTGCTATAATAACTGGATATTGTGTTTCATGTCAGAAGTCCAAAAAGGCTTTGCTGGGATAAATATGCCCTGATTAGGTACTGCTGATGATCATTCCAATATTGGGGAAATATCTCTATCTCTAAGCTATTTTTGCACCACGTAGTAGAGCAGGCAGAAGGCACAGTATAATTCATGTTTTCTGACATGTAGGAAATGCCAAAATGAAATAACAGACTGCATAATATAGGGCAGTACTGAAAAGAGGAAAAAATTAATTACTTGCTAGACAAAGATCGTTGATTTTATTTGGGACTCTGGAGAGATGTTCTTAGCAAAACAAAACCTGGCATATGCAGAGCAAGCCACCTCTGTAACTGAAGGTTGAAAAAGGTTAAGCTGCAAACACTGATATAGCTAGATGCTATATCTTATCACAAATGGTATTTTTGCTGATCTGTGTATATTGCTAAAGTGATGAATGGATTCATGTTGAGTATCAGATCTGAGAAAGAATAAGAAAACCAAACAACCCAACAAGCCTCAGAGGAAACTTTAGTTGAGAGAGCAATATGTACAACAGGAAGGTTTAGCGGGGATGTAGAATTCACACCTGCCCTGTATTGCCTGCTCAGTGTCTAAAAAGTCTGAGTTAGAGCTCTGCACCAGGAAATTACTTTAAAAAAAATCATTAATACTTGCATGCATGCATAAATATAGCTGGCCTCTGGTTATGGATTTAGAGGGTATGTGTTCAGGGTTTCTCGTGACTATGGAAACTGAAAGTTATCTTTGAAGGAAAAGACAGTCCTGCAATTTCATGATGGCATCAGTGAAGCTTTAATGAAGATACAGTGAATGCTTGCAACCTGGGATAACACATCTGGAGAAGGGCATATCAGTGTGGTAAAACTTGGTTTTAAAAAAGAGGCAAGGACTCATTGCTGCTTCTGTGGTGGTAGTGGATCTTTAACTTTACAACTGAGACTGCCACCTCTGTGCAGTTTAGCGATGATCAATGTGAACATACTGGAACTGTTTGCATAAACTAAGCTGAATCATTCAACCTAATATTAATTTGTTTGACTAAAGCCTCTTTAGAGCCACTTGTGATCTGATGACTAACGTGGCACAAAGATGCTAATGCTCAGTGTATACATAAATCATTAACTACTTAATTTGGATTTGGAAACCTCGGGCAACAGAATGCTCCATGGAGAAGTAACTATATTTATCTCTCTCCATCCTGAACCACCTGTCTCCAGAGACCTGGAATGCATTAGAAAAATGAATGTAATGACTGAACTAAATCTAGGTCCTCTGTTCCAGGAAAAACAACAGTTTTTAGAAGCAGAGAAGCATGGAAATGTAGTATCTGTTCTGCTGAGAGAAGGAAAATTAATTTAAGCAGGAAGATCTAGTAATCTAGACAGACTTTTTTTTTTTTTTTCAGTACTGCCAGAAAAATAAGTACAGGTTAAGAAGTATCCGAGGCCAGGTATAATTTTTTTTAAGAATTAAAAAAAAAATAAAATAAAATTTTGGAGGTGGTCTAGGTAAGAGTGCTTGTGGAAAAGAAAAAGGAGTTTTGGTCCATGTTAACTCCATACAGTAGGATTTGATGTTTTAAAGTCAGGCATGAAAGCCCCACTTCAGGGACATTGCAGCCCGTTCCTGAAGGCCTGCTTAACTGCATTTCTTTAGTGAAGTGTTTTGGCAGTGATGAGGGGAGTGTATCTTCCAAACCAATAAGCTCACCTAGCTAAATGCACATGACATGGACAATTTCCTGCCATTCAGAGCAGACTTTTCCTTTTCTTGTCACCGTTGTCTTGTTCCTTGCCCATGGTTATTTATTAAAGAGCTGAGTCCCGCTGTCTAAAATACCATAAAGAATATTATTGACACTGGAGCCTAACGAAACATGTACAAGGGATTCTGACTGTGCTGGTGCGAGGCAATAAACTTTAAACTTGATAAAGGGAAGTTTTGAGACTAGTTAAAATTTTAGATATAAATTGGTAGTGAGAGAGGTAAGCATTTCTTAATGATGTCAGTGTAAGAACTCCACGCTCTGAAGCTTTTGTTTATCCTATGTTACTTAAATAGGATTTGTTGGGTGTGTTTAAGCATGTTGCATACACAGAGCACCAAAGCTGCTTCTATACCAAAGCAGGTTCATCCTATGATCATTCCTGCAAGTCCCAGAGGTGTTACTGCCCCGGTTCAGAGAGGGGGAAACTGAAGATGCTGTGAGCTGACCAGGATCCTGCCAGACGTTGAGCAGAATGGGAAGCAGGACTCTCCAACCTCCTTCTTTAATACAGTACTACTAGATTGGACCTTTTCTTTTTCATTCAAGTTGCTGTTGATCCTCTTGTGTAAAGAGTATGGTAAATGAGAATGTTGCAAATTGTTTAGGTTTTTTTTTGTTTTTGTTTTTTTTTGTTTGAGCCATATTGTCACTCTTGTTAATGATGAGTGTGACTGTTTCAGGAACAACTGTTTTGTTTGGTCTTTTGGTGGTACGTTGTTTAACTGAATGGAAAGGTCTGTCCAACAGATCTGAATATTAGACATGTTTTCTATTTAGTAAAGCAGGCATTTAAAAAAATTATTTTCTTTTAAACTTCAGGTGGACTCACTCATTGTTAGAGAAGCATTACATTATTTGATCTGTCCTAGATAAACTATTTGCTTCATCTTTAAATATACAGTATCTAAACCCTACTCCTTTAGATCTTTATGGTAATACAAATTTGGAAAAGTGATACACCAAAAAAAAAAAAAAAGTGTTGGAGGGCAAACAGGAGCTATCACACGCTTTAGAGAAATGTAAATCACTTCAATATAAGGATTTTAGCAATGTGCTCTGATTTAGCTTAAAAGCTGGAAAGTGAAGTTTAAGGGACAAGTCAATATTCTCACAAAGACTATTTTACTTAATGGTATAAAACTTGGAGATTACTTGTCAGTTACATTAGTTTTTAAAGTCTTTTTACAGTGAAGGATATATATACACTTTGGAAGAAATAGTTCTTTTTCAGGGATAGCATTTTAATTTTATTTCAAATATTGAGTGAAGAAAGCTCCAAAGAATTTAGTACAATAAGCCATAGCTTTCTTCAAGACAGTACTATAAGGGTTTTATTTTTTGTTTTTCACAGTTGCTAATAGCAACTTATGTGGCGAACATAAGTACAGCAATTTAGAAGGACACTGTGGTAATGTGAATTTCTTCAAGTAGTTAAATACTGATGTCTTTCACCACAACGTCAATGTCAGCTCTGCTCTCAGTCAAAAAGCAAAGGACAAATGAACTTAGCATTTTTATTTGCTTTTTTTGAATGAAAGGGTTTTCAGAAAACTAACAGTAGCCAGTCTAGTCTGTAATTTTAACTTGATTTATTTGAATTAGCAAAATCTTCAGTAAATACATCTCAGTACACTTCTTAAATATTTCCCCAGAGAGATTAAACATCCATTTACTTTAACTCCACTAGTACTCACAGACTTTTAATTGCAGTGCCTGACAAACTTCTTGAGAAAGGAAAAGTGAAGAAAGAGGAAGAGACAGTCACTCACGTAGAGAACTGTGGACTGAGTGGGAGCACAGGCTAGCGCACTTCAGCTACTCATCTGAATGCCAGGCAAGTGTGTTCGTACAGCAGGCAGCGTAGCTGAATAATTTACACTACAGATTTCTTTTGTGTGTGTGTTGATCAGGAGGAGTATTTGTCTACTGCTAAAGAACTTGGCTTTCTAGGTGGTGTTCCCAGCTACTTGCTGTGTCTGTGTACGTGTGAGAGTAGTTGCGTTCAGGTCATTCACCTTAATCTATGTTTGGGGTGACTGGTTAATAAGAAGAACGTTTAAAGCAAAATGCTAGATAGGAGTCCCATGCATAGTGTCAATGGAGCGCGGACCTGTCAGAAGAGCCTGGCAATAAAATTGACGAATTGGCAACTTACATCCTTGAGGTCGAGTTAAAATTGATGTTAAAATTGATGCCAACAGCGTAGTTGATTTTAGCCTTGGGTTTATTTGCTCTTTGCTGCTGGTAACCATGGTATGGTATGCGTGTTCTTAAAGAAGAATACGTGCTGTTTTCTTAGCTTGAGGCTTTATTGCAAAGGCTATGGAAGTTGTCAACAGGATTTTTCCTACCCACAGCAAGGTCTGGACTTGGCAGTGTCAAAATGGAAATAAAAGGCGGGTACTCTGTCGTCCTCCTTCATCTCTGCAGAATCCCTCACTGTCTCTCTTCAAGCCATGCCCATTGAAATGGCAGAGATAAGTGCAAGTAACCTCCCCCACCTCTGGCATTGCTGCCCTCACAAAGATAATCCCACTGGGCAAATGTCTTGGATTGACCCGGAATTATTACCTTTAATTTTTTGTTTCCTGCCGTCACTGCTTCTCTTGTTCCAGGAGTTCACCCTTTGAAGAAGTAGTATCTTGGCTTCCTGGGTCTTGCCTGTTCCCCGATAAACTGAGCAATACAAGTAAAGAAAGTAAAACAATTAAAGATCCCTTTCGAAACAGAAACAGGTTGCTTAAGAAAAAACTCTTCCAGGCTGGAGGCTTCTCTATCAATGTCACATGCTGCTGTGCCCTCTGACTTGCTTTTGAGAGGCGTGTTTACAGACCAGTGTCAAGGAGCGAGGGACCAGCCTTGCTGATTTAGGGTGCTAATGTAATCGTCCTTGAGACATTGCTTGGCTGCGACGTGCTCAGAAGTGCCTTCTCATGCCCTTTTAGTGTTTCTAAACAAATCCAAGGCTTAACTGAGAACGACATTCTCAACTCTGGTAAAGTTTCTGGAAACTTTACAAAGGGAAAGGTATGGTTAGTTTTTTGAAAGATATATGTATTTTCTCCTATAATTAGGTAGAATATGGACATAGCATTATAGGTTCAATTAAAAGCATGTCAATAAAAGGCAGTTGTGTGCTACATAAAAGATTCTTTTGTTGAAAACTGGCCTGAGTTACGACTGTTTTATACACATTAATTTGCTTTGTACATACAGAATGGAGCTGATTGAACAGCATGATTGTCTGACTAGAGCTGAAAAGCAGCACTTGCTGTAGGTAATTTAAATTGAGCCCTATTATCATTTACGGATTTATTCTGCTGAGAATCAATAAGATGAAAAAGGGTCTGAAAGCTTTACGTTAATGCTAATCGCTTCTGGGTCAGTAACTCCTTGTGTTTAAGTTATGTATTTCTTCCCTGTATTCACAGAGCTACTTGGAAAGTGAAATATTTAAAATATCTTCCACTGAAGAGAATCTTCCCACCTCTTCTACTTCACAGAGAATTCAGCATTGATAAACCTTTTGTTGTACTGAAAAAGTTCCCTGAGAGGGAAGTGACACCAACCAAAAAGACAAAAGAGATGCTCTGGAAAGAAGCTCAGCACAGAGTGCCCTAAAAATTTTGTTATAAAGCGGCATTCTTGGTGGCTGGATATTCAACTTGACCCTAGGATGCAGAGCAAAGCTGGGTTTGGGGAGCTGCAGTCGTTTCACTTTCTACTGTAGCAACTATTTTGTTCCTAGATAATTTATCTTTTCAGGTTAGAGAGAATACAATGAAAGGATTTTGTATGTATCAAGCAGAAAAAAAGGTAATATGACTCCAAAAAATCAGCTCAAAAAATTTAATTGTCCAGTAAGAACTTCACTATTGTCTTTGGGGCTGCAGGCAAGGGGCAGAGGTGTGCTGTGCTGAAGGGTTGTGTTTGGCAAACTGGAGGAGAGCTGACAAGTCCTTACGGGGAAGAAAGCTAAACACTCTGAGCAAGGAGCCATGGTGAAGTTCCCAGTCCTCCAGATTCGTTTTGTTCCTTTTGAAGTTCAGGAACTAGTGCTAGAAGTATGGCTTAAAGAGAATGTGAGGGGAAAAAAACCAAAACCATACAAAACCCCTGATACAGTAAGAATGGCTACTGCATTAATGCCTGATTGTGTCATTTATTGGCTGTGCAGTAGCGGATGGACTCCACCCCCTGCAAAGAAGCCAGGAAGGGCAGTAAAAGTAATGAGCTGAACTGGATCTCTGTAGGAACTGGAATTGCAATGCCATGACAGACCTTACTGCTGTCTGAAATCTGTGACTTTTCACACACAGCAGCAGAGAAGAGATGATATATGTGATGCTGCTGTGAGAAGGGCTCCTTCAGTCTTGGTTCTGCTGTTTGCTGACTCGGCCTCTCCCAGGTTTGCCAGGAAAGATCAGTCCTGCAAGTTGAGAGGGGGGCCCAGGTGATCACTTCTGAAATGAATTATGTTGGGGATTGTACTACAGCAGTGCTGAGGCTCAGGATGCTGGTGGCACGGTAACGCAGCAGGGTGAGGGATGCTCCTTTCCCTAAGGAGGCTGCTTTGCAGACAGGGCAAAGTATGGCAAAAGCATGAAATGTCTTGCCTAAGGTGTGTAGAGTTGCAGGGGCAGAGCCAGAAGTAGAATTAGTCTTCCGAGTCCCAGGTGAGTGTCCCAGCCTCTGCACCCTGCTGCATCTCTGCTCAGATGCAGGAAGGTTAGTTCTGGATGATTAAGCCGTCAGTGCTATTACAGCCATAGTCCATTGTGTACACCACTGTTGGAGCTAATTGCAAATCTTTTTTATTTCACCAGCAAAGTGGCTTTCTCTCTGCATACTCAGTTTCACCAGATACCTGAGAGTACTGCTTCAGAGGTTTAACGTCTTTTCTAAGTTTTTTAAAAAAGCATGTTAAACTTTTCTTGTATTAAAATGGGCTGGAGCAGCTAATATAATCTCTTGCAGTAAATAAGTATAAAAACATCAAAGGTTTTGATAACTGTTAGCTGTATACTTTGTAACGCCTATTGTATTTCCATTTTGTTAGTTCTATTTAAAGAGCAGTATTATCATGCCCCATTTCCTGTTAGATAGTTCTATTTGTCTGCTCTACAGGAGGCAGGAGATTTTAGGTCCAAAAGAAATTATCTCTCAGTAAATTACTCCTAACTCCATTATGGAATACTAAGCATTCTCCCCTTACTGTGTGAGCAGCTTGAAGAGATAACATTGCAATTTATTTATTTGTTTTGTCCCATGCGTATAAGTGACACACAGACTCATCTGAGCAGAGATGGTGATAACTGACAGGTACATCAGATCGGTCGCATACAGCAAAGTTTACTTTGATTATGTCGTAAGTGTCAAGATGTACAGTAGCTGATGTCAGTTTGATCTCTGTTATAGCATATAATGGCTTGTCTTTTTCGTGGTTGAATGGACACTAATTTTTGTCTAATGAGTAAGCTATCAGTTGAGAGTGTTTTAGAGAGTAGACAGAGTTTTTTATTCTACTGAAAGGGAAACCATTCGTGAAATTATTTTAAAATTTGTTTGGATTGCTTGTTGTATTCATTTTTCTCCTTCTGAAGTCCCCTGTTTACTCAAAGGTACTAAAGGTACAATGTTTTCTAAGGACCTGCTGTGAATCTATTGCATTGTGTATGAGACCTTTCCATATTGAAACAGTAGCAGAGAACAGAGTATTTTCTGTCTGGTTTGATGCATAGCTGCCAAACTGCAAAGTCTGTGTGTAATGCCTTTTAAACTTTAAAAGGAAAGAAGCAACGATGTTCTGTTACGATGACCTCCATCCTCCTCCCCTGTAGGTAGTGCAGGAATTATCTAAAACTGTAACCTTGTAGGTTTGTTTTATTATTATTGTGCAGCCGTGATTTGAGTTGTGTTTATGAAAATAACTTATAAAAGTACATTTTGCAAGGCATAATGTAACTGATTAATATCAGGCTGGATGAGGCTCTGAGCAACCTGATCTGGTTGGAGATGTCCCTGCTCCTTGCAGGGGGGTTGGACTAGATGACCTTTGAAGGTCCCTTCCAACCCTAACCATTCTATGATTCTATGATTCTATAATAATGGATTTAAACCCCCCCCTGAACAACCAAAACTCCAAAATAACATTGGCAAGCTCTGGAAGTGAAGGGTAGTCTTCTGGGTTGTCTATCATGGTTTAGCCTCCTGGCACAAGGGCAGTTCCAGGGGAAAGAGATATTTACAGTGAATAGTAATTTCTAAATTTTGGGGAATATATAAATAAAAAACCACCTTTCTGGCTACTACAAGTATGGGAGTAATGATTAACATCTGTGAACCCTGTGCCATTAACAGTACAGGTCAGTGAGACCAGGAAGACTCAGTTCAGTATGGTTAGATCTTCTCTTGTGCTTCTTGCAGACAGATTGAGCTGGTTTAGCTCTAATTAGTGATCTATGGCTCTTATTCAGCAGGGTGCTGAGGCCCTTGATGCCTGGTATGTGTGGAGCTAGGTGTTTTCTTGTTTTTCTTGTTCTTTTGTTAGTTTGTTTTCCGGAAGTGGTCTTCCTTTTACCTTCCTTTAGTGTATAGGAATTCCCCATAAAAAGCACTTTTTTTATTGGGGATGCCAGGAAGATTTAACAGTGAATGGAGACTGCCTGGTCAAATGCTGGGTGTGAATAATTAGGTTTTAAGTAGTAACAGTGGGGATTTTGAGGGTGCTTTTAGGTTTGCTACAATAATCAAAGCTTCCTTTCATTCTCAGGTGTTATCCTTAGGTATGCTTCTCTAAGTCTTACAGGACTGGGATTTGAACAGACATCTGTATGGCCTGCACTATTTTTTATTTCTTTGGTCAAAGTATTCCTCCACAAGCAAAACTGATGAATGCTTCAGTGTTTAGGCTGTGAATAACTTCATGTATTTGACTGCAGCATAGACATGCATTTTTGTCTTAAATTTTTTCAAGAATAATTGTTCTTTAAAGTGGCACCTTCATAAGGTAAAATTCTGTAAGTCGTTAGTAATGGTCATGTCTGTGGTGGAAACAATAAATGAGATTCTTTCCTGCCTTCTCTTGGAGTTGGGGTGAGAAAATAAGAGGCAGATTGAGGGTTTTTTGGTTTTTTTTGTTTTTTTTTTGTTTTTAATTGAGAATTTTGTGTCCTCTGGTAATGCCTGAAGCTGCTCTTTTATTGTCTTAAAGTGGGGTCTTGGCAGTCCTTAGCACTCGCCATCCACTCTGCTTGGGGAGGGTTATTTGTTTTACATCCAGGGCTGGGCTCAGAGCAGAAACCCTGCTGTGGAGCTGGGAACTGGGTATGAATCTCTTCCATCTGTTCCTCTGTCCTCCAAATGTAGCCCCCTCACTCCTTCACTCTCTCTTTGCTGAGCTCAGTACAAAGAAGGTGAACACTTCCACACCACTGCCAAAATACCAATGGAAAACTTTATTGCTGCAGTCAGCAACTTCTCTACCAGTTCCGTTTGAGAGCGCACGAACAGAGGAGACTTAGATGCTCTGATGAGAGTGTCTCCAGGCTCTCCTCATACATTAACATTGCAGCCAGCCTCACTTCTCTTCCTATATTCACTTTGGGATATATAGAAAATAAGGCTATAATAATGCTGTCCTTTCTTGTCTTCTTTCACAAACATTAATCCCATGATTTTTTATCAGTACAAAATAACCCTGGAGATAAGGTAGTCTGTGGATCAGCTTCCATGAAACTAGAAAACTGAAATTATTTTGTTTAATTGCGTGTGAAAGTCAACTTTTGTCAAAAATCTCTAGCTGTGACTGGGTACTTACAAAATGCAATGTATTCTTTTCTTTAGCAGATCTCCTAAATACGTTTTACTAGCAACACTTTTGAACCAGATGAAACTGTAATTCAAGCTGTCTTGTCTGCTTCTGCTTTAGTTCACAATAATATCACTATGCTGCTCACACCAAAGACTTAAGTTTTCATCTGTAGTGGCTACATCAGGTATTTCGTCCTAGTTTTTCTGCAGATCACTACTGAAAAGGTAGGTTTTCTGAAATTAAGAAAAAAAAACAAGCCAAAAAAACAATAATACCCATTTAGTATTTTTTTTTAATGTAAAAGTTCTGTCACTCCACCAGTGTGACTTTGCAAACTCCTCCCAATCTTCCAGTGACTTCCCGCCAGCCATTGCTGAGCAATTCTTCTCCAGCTGGAATCTAGAAAATGTTGCTGCAGCCAACAAATGAAGTTAACTGAGAATATTATGTTCCTTCCAGGAACTGTGACTTGTTGTACTGCTTGACTGAACATCTTCAGTCCTTGAAGGTGAACCTCACATTTTTTAGTCGACCAAATTCATTAGGGGTTGGGGGGCAGCATGGCCAAGGGGTGAAGAGAGGACAAGCGGCTGGGAGAGCTGGCTTCTGGTGGGTGTTGTGAAGTAGTGTGTTAGGTGTTGGCTGCTTTCTGCTGGGGCTCCTTCACCTGCAGCAGGGACGGCCCTGTCCTCAGGGCAGGAGGGGTGTTAGGGACAGTGTCCAGACCTGGATGTGGCGTACAGGCAGCAAATGGACAGGTTCTGTGTGGGCAGAAGGAGCAGCTTTACCTAAAGTCAGGTATTTCCTGGGCCGTGGGGAAGTTCTAGCTGCAAAAATGAGCTTGTGATGCATCCCAGCTTGTAAGTCTCGTCACTGCGCTGGGTGCTGGTGCCCAGGCGCTGGCAGCGGGTCTGCAGGGCCCCTCTGAGCAGAGCTGAGGGGCTGCCCCGTGCCGGACATGGCCGGTTCCAGCCACCCCACCGCCGGGCACAGCTGAGCCCCTCAGCCAGGCTGGTGATTGCTTGGGAAAGGCATCCTTGGGAAAGGGGAAAACCTGAGGGAAAAAGTGTGAGAAACAGCCCCGGGACACGGAGGGCCGGGCAGGAGGAGGGAGGAGGCGCCCCAGGCCCTGAGCTGAGACTGCCCTGCGGCCATGGTGGGACCTGGGCAGCTGGGTTTCCTGGCAGGAACTGCAGCCATGGAGGGCCCATGCGGGAGCAGGGGATGGCTTCGTGTACATCGTTGCAGACTGTAACACAACTCACTGGCTTGATTTCTTTGTAATCCGTATGTAGAGCTGCTTGAATATAAGGTATGTAGAAATGCCCTGTCCTTAACTGTGTCTTATGCAATTTGGCTGGTTGTATTGCTCAAGTAAGTGAAGTACGAGTGGCACGCGTATCATCACATCCCGCGTCCTGTGTGTATTTTGTTCATACAGCGTCCTGGGAAGCCACAACTTAGACATTTGCTGGTAAGTATAATTACATTGCTGGGGATACACTGTGCACAATCTCTCTCTCTCTTCGCCCCCCCTCCCCCCCTTCTTTTGGCAGTCTAGGCTTTTTCTAGTTGTGATCCATGGCATTTAATGACAGGGTTGAAAATAAACAAGTTGTTAAAAATTTCAGTAATAGCAAAAAGGGAAAAAAAAAGTTCTGCCTTGCGGGAAAAATGTCTGAAGTTTGGAGATATTTCTCCTGTATCTTTCTTTTCCTGTGATTTCAGGGATCTTTTGCAGGACAAAAAAGTGCAGCAAAATTATTACCTAGCTGGAGGAAAGAAGATTTTTTTTACAGAGAAATTCTTACTTACCTCATTTAGATTAAAGTCAGCAGATCGCTATTTCCATGTGGCAGTACATTCAGATTTATTGTTCAGAATAAGGAAAAAAGTAACATCCCACCCTACGGTTGGCAAATTTGCAGTAAGGGACCCCATTGCAAGCTGGTGGCTTACATCTCATATAACTTGAAATAAAGGAGTCACTCACACATTCATAATCAATACAATTACTTCTACTTTACATGAATTAAGTAATTTGTATGGCATTACTATTTGGGGCAATTGTATCCCTATTCAGAGCACTTCTTCAGTATTTCAACCCCACTGATGGTAAAGGCAGGTGCATGCCAGTTACCCACAAAACCAAGGCAAAGCTCTATGGGGAAACTCTTTTATGTCCATCTAGATTTGAGTTTGTAGTCCCTTTCCAATTACTGTGCTAATTGTTTAAGAGATCGCTAGACTAAAAAAGTTTTTAATCACTAATCTGTTTTGAAAGGAACTTATGGGCTCAAAACCTGAACTACATACTTCTTAAATTAATTTTCTTCATGAATACTTCTTTCTCAATACAGATTTGTGAGTCAGAACACCCTACTGTGCTTGTTTCTTTGTCTTTTCTTCAAACACCTGGCCTATTATTCTCCCCCCCCCCCCCTCCCCACCCCCAACAAAATTGCTCTTTCTTTGTAGGCAAGGTTCTGATGATATTATGTCACTGGAAATAAGGAAATTTACCCAACATCCTATGTTATGAGAATTGAACTTGGGACAGAGAACAAACGGAACAAACCTGACAATTTAACCAAATGTGAGCACTCCAGCAGAAATATTTGTAAACATTTCTTGAAGAGATACCAATATGCTGCAGGATCTTCTGACAGAACACCTCAAAAAAAAAAAAAATTATGACATGGAGGGTAATGTCAAGAGGTTTAATTTGGAGATTGGGTTTTTTTCACAGTGGGCTAGTGGCTGTAGAAAGTGAGTGTGTGTGTTCAGATCTTCTGTGCTGCTTTGAAAATCCTCCGCTGTGGTTTTGCTTTCAGGAAAACCAGCCAAACCCGATAAAACAACCAGGGCTCCAGGCCTGCTTCAGTTGCAACCTATGCCAGGAAACCATCTTGGTGTCACCCAGAGAAGAATTAGGCTGCAGCCCTTCTTTATTCAGAAGAGAGGCATAGTGTCAAATCTTGGAGTCTTAATCCAGATCAGTGAAGGCTTTAGTCCTAATTTAGACAAAGAATTTAGTGCATAAGACAAGATAAAGTGTTGGGAAATAATTGCAATGTTCAGTGTGAGAAACTGTCTGTGAAATGGCTGGCCTGTTTAGAATGTGGGATGCTGCTCTCATTGCCCTGAGAAGAACTAGGAAAGTAAACGTCCCTGCTTAGCTTGTGGTAAGAGTGTTGACCCACGTGTAGCTATGAAACTAGGCTGAAGATTTTTCAGTCAAATGCTTCCCAACATTTTTTTAAATGTAATTTTAATACTGTGTACATAATAGCTTGTAATTAAGCTTCTTTATTTAAATTTAAAATAGACTGAATAAGTAAAAAAACTTCTTCCCTTGGTGTGATAGTTCATTATAAGATAGTAATAATTAACATAAAAAGCTTGTTGAGTTTTGTTTACAGATGCACTCTGATTCCTAAGCTGATTTCAGATGTTGTCCTGCATATTTATTTTTATAATATCATTAGCTCTCACAGCTGGCTTTTGAATTCACGTGAAAGAATGGAAATTTCTTGGAAAGACTCATTAAAGCAGAAAAAGATGAAATCAGCTTAAAGAAAACCTCTCTGCATTTCAAACTAAAACCAGATGAAACATCAGTAAGCTGTACTCTCTACCTGTACCCACAGGGAAATGCTAATGATTGCAGACGCCATCTTCCACCCAAACGGCCCAGGAACGGCAGCTCCTATTTAATCAGTGATGTAACAAAACAGGCAACGAACTTACCTTTGCGATTCTGTTGTGTATCAAATAGGACACAGTAGCTTGAAGCCACAAAGCCATGGATAAATATACCCTAAAGTGGAGACTGTCCCTGCCTCAGTGTGACAACGTCAGGAGAAGCAGAGGCCACAGCTTGCGGTAGCAGGGGAGTGGTACCAAGCAGGAGCTCGGCTGTGGTTTCGGTAGGAGAGGAGGGTGGCATGGAGGAAGGGTGCCTTCTTGTAAAGAGAATTGGGAAAGAGCAACACCAAATCAATCTGGCAAGGGTTTAGGAGCCAACCCTGCTGTCCAGCCTTACAGTTCCCACCATGGCGTAGAAGTGGCCGCGTGTGCTCGGTAGCAGCTCCTGGCTCTGGCATAAGCTACAGTGCAAGTAAGTGAAGTAACTTGCCTCTGTGTGTTAACTGCTGTCCCTGCAATGATCTCTGCCCATCTATCTTTGTTGATAGATGAAAGTTCTCAGAAACAACTGCTGAAATCAAGGGAATTTTACCTTGTGAATCTGATCCCCACCTGAGAGACTTATCTGTGCCCCTGTGGTCAATGATGAAGATTTTGATGATTACATAGGACCTACTATTTCATGCAATGTATTAAACTGGCTTTCAGCAGTTACTTTTCACATGCTGCTTTGGGTGAATATGTCTAGGAATATAATTCAGCAAAAATACCTAGGTTTAATTTTATTGCTGAGCTCTTTTCTGAGTGGCTCACAGCAAATGCAGGACAGCTTCTGCTACTTTAAATGCAACAGTGACACAGTCCCCTTCCTGCAGAGCCTCCTTGTGTTGCAAAAGACACTGATGGCAAGCAAAGAAGCTTGTACAGAATAGAGCATGAGTTGTGTAATGACAGTTTTCAAGCCATTAACCCACTTAAAAGGTTAATTTGGAACAAACTCTGCACTTCAGTGGATACTGTGTTGTGCTGCCTGTTGGCAGCCTGGACCAAGAGAGTGGATTGGTGGAAGCAAATAGCTGTTGTGGAAGAAATACAAACTTTGTGTGAGAAGTCCTTGGTATCTGGAGCTCTGTGCTTAAAACTCTAGCCTTAAGAACATCTGTGTGGCCTTGAGAAAGAAGTTCTAAAATATATAAAGTCTTTTCAGTGTGAATGTAAGTGCCTGAGAATAGTCTTGAGGAACCAGGCAGCATCAATGGAAGAGTTCCACGTTGTCCCATCAACCCAGAGAAACAGAGCTTGCTTGCTTCAGTTGTGGGAAACGTAATCTTCACGTAGTCAGCTATTGGCCTTTCTGTTGTAATTGCTAAGCAATAATTAGCACTTGTATAACTCTATCATTTGCACAGTGTTCGTTTAATCAGTCCTCACAACAGCCCTGTGAGGTAGGCGAGTAAGCTGCAAAAGGAGGATACTCCTTACCCTCAATTTACACTAAAGCATCAGACCTCTAGATGAGACAGTTGTTCTCAGTCCTGGTTCCTGGATGAGGAAGTTCAGCAAAACCTTTAAAATGACCTGTCTGAGGCCAGAACGAGAGTCCAGGATTTTGGAAAATCTGTAGACTCTTGCTCAGTAAGGCCTCTGTTTTCACTCATTCCAACATCAGTGCAAGGAAGAATTTAACACTTCACATTTAGTTTTCACTTTAAATTCTAAATCTACTCAAGGCATGAAATATCTGAAAATGTACAACTAACCTGGTAACTTACTGGTCTGGTGAGATGTGCTGGTGATCATGCTAAAAGTATTCAGCAACCTCATATTTACAGCTATGAGCTACTTACTGATATGTATATACATGCACAGAGAACTACACACAACTTACTGCACACTGATAACCTACTTTCACAGGATATAATTTTCATAAACAAAGGTTAAACTTTTCTAATTATTAAAACATTGTCATCTTGAACATAAAGCAAACATTTTTTTTTTTTTAAAGTTTGAAAGAAGGTACTCTAAACAAACCTACTTCTGGATCAAAAGCCTATACTGAAAATAGTCCCCATCTCATTTTTGCTGTCTAAAATGCAAGATTTCACGGGTTTTGCACTTCAACATGAAGCATGGTCTCCATTTAATAACTGTGTACTGATTCTTACATCTCACGTACTGCATGTAAGAGTTCCTCCTGAGAACTGAGTTAAGAATTGCCTGTAAAACTGAAGTTATTCCTACAAAGAATTTTGAACCTTTGGACTAGCATCTAGTGACCTTCAAAGCCTCAGATTCATGTTAGCCTGAATTAAAAATATGAGAGAGTTCCTGCTTCTATTTCTGTAGTGTCAGAAACAATACAAGCCAATTTACTACCTGATTTCATGTTGTAATGAAGGAAACCAATTTTTAGCAGGGTAATTTCCTTTCAGTCCAAAGATGGAGGAACCACAGCTCTGTGTGCGTGTGTTTTCTTTCTTTTTTAAAATGTGTCTCTCTGATGGGAGCTACTTATTGGAGAAGCCATTCACTTTCCCTTCTGTAGCAGAGGTCTGTGGGAGAGCTTCTAACAAAGTTCTTTGTCAGTGTTTGTAAGACTGGAGATGAGGTTTAATTGAGGGATTTGAGCTGAATGTTCTTTCGCTTTGAGCCTTAGCGCTGCAATGCTTGACGTTTTCCTTTCAACTGCTGCTGGATCAGTGAAGGCAGTGAGGGCAGGGTCTGACGGGGGTCCAGGAGCTTTCATTAGGACTGAAGCTGTTGTCATGAGAGGATTTAAAGCATTGAGAAATCTGTAATTGAAAGAAGTCAATATTATCCAAATTAAGAATTGTTTTCGAGAACACGTACTTACTGAGTTGCATCTTCCCCCACCCAAAGTATTGGAAAAAAAAGTGCCAAAACTTCAAATGTCTTACAAATGTACATTTTGTTTTCCAGAATGTATTTTAGCTTTAATTTGCAGTATAGTGTCTTGCCCTTAAAAAAACAACCGTAAAACCCCACCCCAAACAGAAAAAACAAACACTTAAATAAATAAAAGAGATGACCAGACATGGCATGCAGATACCTAGAACAGCAACTATTTGCTTAACTCCTAACACTAAATCCTTTCTAAACAAACCTTGGATGCTGTAGATCAGCCCGTTCTATGAAAGCAGTAAACCACCTCATAAAAAGGCCAATTTATGTGGCATTTTATGCAGCCAATTTGTTCAGACAAGTTATTCCACATAAAAAGCAGCATATGTCTGTCCATAATGTGGAATGATACAGGCTATAATTTCAGCAAAAGGAGAGCACTATCTTCTTTTTTTTTTTAATATATATATCTTTACACACCTATTATATGTATACACATACAGTACACAGATGCTTTTTTCCTGTCTTATGGGGTGCATCAGAGCAGCAGCAGCATTTTGCTGATAAATTTCTAGGTTGCTGGGCAAGAAAGCCCAGACAGCAGGTCCAGCTGAAATGAATTGCTGGAGTTCTAGGTGTCTGACTAGAGAGAAAGAACAGGAGGCTAGCTGCGGGCTTGCTCTGCGTGTTGAGAGCACGTCACCTGCCAAGGGAAACGGACTGGATTTTGGTAGGATGTGTAACAACCAGGAAGATCTCTCTCTTTCTCTCAAGCTCTCTCTACAACTGTGTCACTCTTGCAAATGTAGGCAGGCTCCTGGTCTCCTGAGAAGAAATCTCTAATACCTTTATTCTGTCAGATCACCTACAAGCCATGTCTGTCTGCAGTCACATCTTTATGGTGTATAATTGTGTCAGTCTGAGATAAGGCTGGAGCTGGAGCCACCTAGACTACAGCAGTCTATGCGAAGACTAGAGTTCAACGAGACCAAAATTTCAGTAAGTATGCACAGTTTTTCTTCAAACAGCAATTACATGTTAAGTTTTTACTCAAATGACTTAAAACAAAATCTTGCTATTCCTAATCAAGTCATCCTACACAGAAACCAACCCCATTTTAGTAAGTTTGTTTTACCTATGGGAGCACATTTATTGAGACCATGTGAGTATGAAACTAATACAAATGCAGCATTTTTTAACAGTTTTGAGATTTAGAAAAAAACTTAATTCTATACCTTCCAAAATGTGGGTTTAAAATAGGATTTCTGAAGAGAGAAGTCCAGGTAAGGCTGCTGAGGCCAAACGGCCCTAAGGTTGAAGGACTAAAGGCTGGAGACATGGGTGGCACAGCCAATGTTGAAAGAGGCATTGACCTCCACGTGTGATCTAGAAGGGGAGAATGACTCAGTGGAACATCCAAAAATAGACCAAGTGGGTGCGTTAAGGAGATTCCTGGAACAGTCCCCAGAATTTCATTTTTTTCACGTTTCCTCCACTTTGCCCTTCTGTTTTGGAACCAGACCTTCAATAAGAAATTATAAAGGCATTAGCTGAACTTACTCTGCAGTTTGTCTTACCAGCTACTACTGCATGCAGTGATACAGGCGGTAAAATATTTACTGTTAAACCAAAAACCACTTCTTCAGTATTAAAGATACATTCATAAATGCCCTAGTGGGTTTATTAAGAAATAAATCAGTTATAAATATTGTAAAATTTGACTGCTCTCTAGCTCTGACTGAACAGTCCCATATGTTTTAAAGCCATTGTAATATATAAACCTATCACCTGAGAACTCAATCAGTTATTAAAAATGATCATTCTTCCTTTCATAAGCTATTTGTTGGAAATTAAATCTAAAATTTCAATGAAGCCATTCAAGAGGTGGCTATTTCTATACAGATACTGCAGGAAGCAACTTCATAATGACTGTAAGAGTTACTAGGCCAAATATATGGTGTGCGCTTTTTATCTTGATAGCTGGAGCATACATTTTTATACGGGGGATTCAAAAGTAAAATGAGAAGCGTTTCTTACCTAGCATGAATGCAAACAGCATGTATTTCCATGAAAGTGATTAACTGAATTGCAGTGAAAGCCAATACTAAACTAGAAAACGTAGTAAGCAGTATTAGAACAGAGTATCAAGTTGTTCCTAAAGAGGCTTTAGCCTAGTATTGGTTTGGTGTGGTAAGCTGTTGAGTATATTGCCTCTTCAAGCTTGACTAATCATTATTTTAGCCCATTAAACATCTTTTAAAGACCTTAGTCAATCAAATCTACAGATCAGAAAACAGACTCTTCAAACTGTTCTTTAGCATTCACTGAGCAGAACCTTTCAGACCCAGGATGGTGGCGGAGTGAAGAGCATCAGCTCTAAAACAAGGGAGAGAGGACCTAAACCAAGGATATTTAAAAATGGAGGCTGCTGAGGTTGAACTCTCAACATACAAAGGTACTCAGCTGCTCAGGTCTCCTAGGCCCCTCTGCACTGGAGGCCACTGAAGGTGGATTCTGAACTGAACCTGGATTTGGAAGAAAGGCTGTGGCCCATAATCTCATTCAGCAATCATGTATATAACTACTGTTGAAATTCAGTGAGCTGCTTCCAAGCATGTTCTATGTGTAATACTTGAATGCACTAATCAGGATTCAGTATTTAACAGGGTGGTAACACAAGGAACAAGAGTCATGGGAAAGACCAACTTCTGTCCTGTACAGAATTACAACTTTCTGAAATTTACTTCTGATTTAGGACGAAGGTAAACTTGAAATGTGAAGGTCTTCTACTATACAATGTAGATAACTTATTAATAAGAATCTAGCAAATCCACTAAAAACCCTAAAATCATAGAATTAAATTGCAAAAATTCAAGTCTCAAATTATGACAGATGCTAAAAATAGTTATTCCTTTGATATTGGTATTTCTGAAATACTAAAGTTCTACAGAAATACATATTATGACAAAATGTTTGGATGCAGAACTTTTGCAGATGCATGGATTTTTTAGTAGTTGCTTTTTGCATCTGCAATTATATTTCAGTCAAAAAATTTAAAGAGTTTTAAATTTCTATTGTGTTAAAGATCAGCTTTTGGAGGTTCTCAGCTTCACTGCTTGCTTTAATCTCAGTCGTGCCATACAACCATTTCCAGTGATGTGACTTGCCTTCAGGTGCTTAAATCATGTTAAGGGTGTTTGGAAGGAAAGCCCTCCACACACCAGGGTGCTGATACCCAAACCAGGAGTCTGTAGCATGCCACAGCCTCACTGCCCTGAGGCTGATGTTGTTCCTGTATACGTCAATAACAATTTACTCTTTCGAAGCACTCGCTGTGGGGTTCTTGAGAGCCAGCTGAAGAATTACTACTCAACCAGTCCTTTCATTGCATATATATATTGTATTTACAGTGGGAAGCTGCTGTCCTCCTGGAGGAGATTCATACCCCTCCAGTTATGTACGTAACACAGAATTGTCTCACTGCACAGGCAGTCGGCAGAGGGAGGTGCCCTTAGGAGAAAAGCCAGAACATGAAAATTTTGAAGTTGGTACTTAAAATTCTTGAGTGCTCTGACTCATTCTTTGGCCATTTCTCCAGCAACCACAGGCTTTAAATGATCAGATGTCTTACAAAGGAATATCCAAACCAGTAAAACACCAGATGGCTATGCCTGCATGACTGAAAGGACTACACACGTGGTCTGTATTGGTCCAAGACAGGGGTCTGGTAAGAAAAGGAACTCAGTGACTGGGATCAGATGACTTTAAATTGCTGTTAACCAGTAATCCCAAAAACTTGTAAGTGGAGCTTAGCTGAGATCTCACAGGAGAAGACCAGCAACTCAAAGGTGTTAGTGTTTTCTATGAAAATAAAATCCAATTAAAAAGGCAGTGAGCTGTCTTACACTGCAGATATGCAGATAAAGCCTTTCCTAAAAAGCATAGAACAGATGCTGCACAGGTATCAATTTCCTTACGAAATCTTAGCATTGTTCTTCGATCTGTTCTTTGTAAAGAACACGAAATGAGATGTCTGCTTTTCTGCTTTCTCTGTCCTAAAGCAAATACATTTGACTGCTCAGATGTGCACTTTGACTGCAAAATATCTTTTTAAATGTTAGAGGGGATTTTGGGTTTACAACCAAACTTTAGTCATCCCTCAGATTTTGTATTTATCAAACTGGAAGGAAATACCAGCATAGATAGCTAATAATTATCTTTAGGAAAAAAAGCTGGCTTTCAGTGCCTTACTGGTACAAACTCATCAATGCAAGTGATAAAAGGGGCAAAAGCATGCCTCATACCTTACACTGACATGACAAACAGCTCTCAAAATTTAGTGCGTACATTATAGTCATTAACATTCAGATTAGTCATCTTGAACCATTTGTTAAGCAGTTTTCCTTTGCTTCCAATAAAAGGCTGAACTTGCCTTTACTCTATTTTCAGGCACATCTGAAGTGACAAACTAAACCTAAGAGAAACTGCTATACCAGTCTTAAGGTTTTTTTGGTGTGAAATCAGTGGTAAATATCAGTGGTAAAATACTTTGGATAAAAATGCATTACTTAATCCTCAAAAATGAGTTTTAAATTATCAAGTTTGAATTGTATGCTAAAGATTACCAGATTATTTTTGTAATTACTAGAACTGCATGTATCTGACAAAAGAAATTTAGGTCTTTTAAAAAGAAATATTAAGCTTGTAATATGTGATAGCTTTCTTTCTGTAATTTTCTTTAAAAATGTATCCTATTAAACTGATGTAATACATAACAAGGATAAAAAGTCACATAGATGTGGCTAACTGTATCATGTTTCTGCTGTAGCTGAATACAGGATCATAATCACAAAACATTACAAGGATGCTTTGACCAGTTACATGTGTAAGCTAATGTTCTAATGCTGATGCAGTTTATGGTCCTTAAATACCCAAGTAATGCTTCACTTCTCACATTAAGAAAATAAAATATTCCTTTAACTTTTTCTTATTTTCCTCCCATCCTAAAAATATGAATTTTGAGAAGCAGAATGACAACAACAGATGTGAATGCTATTGAAGAGCATCCCAACATGGTTTCAGATTATGAAAAGGTTTCGCAGGCTCCCAGACTACCCCTTTCCCAAGGTAAGAAAGAATACAAAGATTCCTGCTGCCATCTCCTTTCCTCTATACAAGGAAATAATAGGGGTTGGGTGAGGGGGATCTCTTTAAAGTGATGCTGAAATGAGAATATGTTCATGTGCAATTTTTTTTGTTAACTTGTTCATTTTCATCTAAGACTCAAGATGCCAGAGTGGGGGACAATGTGGTAGCCATTTCAGCTGGCTGATGGAAGGTTCTCCCCAGAGAAGCAGACCTCAATTTGAAAACACACTGAGGTGAAGAAATGGTCTGATTGCATTTGATGAGATTAGTTTCTTGGGTTTACACTTGAGTAAACAAAAGATACCACTTTCCATGTCAGCTGGTTTAGCCAGGTAGCATGGGAGAGGTATGGAAATCTTAATTTCACACAGGACACCATACAGAGCAGCTATGAGCATGGGCATATGAGGCAAGTATTTGGGAATTAAGATAGCTTGGTAAGTATGGTACATCACTGTCTAGACAGTAGCTGTCCCTACGCATCCTCTTCTCTCCAGGCTAAGTTGTCTCCCACCTACCATAGGACAAGAACACACACAGAGGCAGAGGCACTGTGCACTGGAAGTTCACCCTGAGCAAACTGTGCTGTCTGTGTGCCAGCAGACTTGTGTTAAGATCTGACATGGAGTAAGGAGGTGCAAGGAACAGCTGCTCCTTCCATCCACTAGGGATACATCAACTCTGCTATTTTGCCTGTTAATTCCTTTTTTACTCCACCAAACCTAAACATTTCCATTTCTTTTAGATGAGTCACTAGGAATGGAGTCCCTCTCTGCCATCTGCCACTGCACCATTCCCTCACAGGTCA
Organism: Chlamydotis macqueenii; assembly: GCF_036417535.1. Taxonomy (NCBI): domain Eukaryota; kingdom Metazoa; phylum Chordata; class Aves; order Otidiformes; family Otididae; genus Chlamydotis; species Chlamydotis macqueenii. Next base: position 7,222,855 of record NC_141566.1, read on the forward strand.
AATGGACTACAGAGCAAGTACCACACAAGGTGGACGTGACGGTAACAGGTAAGCCAAGAACTTTTCACTCACATCCTTTCCACTGGTAGATGCCACGTGTATCTGCCAGATATTGGGGTATTTCAGTGACTGGAGGTTTTAGTGATTATTGGTGGCAGGGAGAGGGGAGGGCACATAATTTCCTCCAAGTCCACAAAAGAGAGGAAAAGTATATCTAGCTATTCTCAGGTGAGTCAATTACAAAGTACCATTCATGCTTCCAAGGTCTTTTCTGAAGATGGTGCATAGGAAAATTAAAAGCTAAAAAGCTTACAGCTTTACAGATGTTCGCTAGTGTGAACCACCACAGATCCAGTGACTGAAGTAATGACAACATATGTAAGCACGGATCTGGCATCAACAGTAACAAAGCTTTTCAGGAGTAAGTAAAGCTGTCACACTGCGCAGCTGCACCAGTTCCCAGTGTTTCACATACCCAGAGCCGGGCTGGAACAGTACTTCAGTCAGTATCTGATACATAGCACAAGCCAAATTTAGTACAGTTGTCATTTCGAGCTTAAAAATACTTTGAAAGCCTTCACACCTTTTGAAACAACATTTTTTTAAAAAAAAGCTAATGTTTCTGTATTTAAAGACATTTCTAGCTTAGACAAGAGATCAATCTAAAGAAACTGCTTCTTAAAAGGTATTGCTAAGCATGAGTGCTTAGACTCAGGAAAAGCTACTGGAGTCATTCATACTTTAAGAAAACCACAGGCTACAAGATGATTAGTGCCCGTTTCATTTCGGTATGTTGAAGTTCTACAGGCATTGCTACTATTACAGCCCAGCTGGGCCTTAACATTCTCCAGGACAGTGCCTGACTGTCATATGAATGTCAAATTAATCTTTTATTTGTTTTACCAGTCTTTTAGAAGTGTGACTGTTTTATGGATCTAAGTTAGGGCAAGAAAAGAGCGTCAGCTTTTCTGAAGCCTAGGAAAATAATTGAGGGTGATCCACAGAGCCCCTCGTCTGCTGTAAACCCACTAATTTTTAAAAATACTGTTTTATCATCTCAAAACTCAAGAGACAGTACCTGCCCTTAGACCCATGAAGACGGCAGCAAACGTGAGCGTGAAGTGCAATCTGGGGACGTTTGTACCACGCTGTCCGATCTCCTGTCGCTGAGGTAAGTCACCAATTTCTCCGTCCTTGAAGAACGAACCGAAACGGGGGGCACCCGGCACTCCCCCCCCCCCCGCCCCCAAACTTCTCGCCCAGCTGAGGGAGGGACACACAAAACGTTATGTTTCAGCGCTGCTCGCAGTTCTCCCGGGACGGCTGTGACGCTCACCTGCACCCGGGCTTCGGTCAGGTCCAGGCGCACGGCCAGCTCCTCTCTGCGGGGCAACACACTCCGTTAGCGGCCGCGCCGGCCCCCGCGGCCCGGGCCCTCCGCCCGCCCCCTCCCTGCCTCCCCTCCCGCTACCTGGTGAACACGTCGGGGTAGTGGGACTTGCGGAAGGCGCGCTCCAGCTCCTCCAGCTGGAAGGTGCTGAACGTGGTGCGGTACCGCCGCTGCTTCCTCTTCGGCGGGGCCGCCGGCGCCTCGCCGGCCGCGCTCCCCCCTCGCCCCGCCGCTACCGGATCCTCGGCGGGGACGCGCGCTCGGCCGGGCGGCGGCGGCGGCGGCGGCGCCGCGCGCTCCTCGCCTGAGGGGATAGAAGCGGGGAGTTACCGGGGCAAGCGGGGAGCGCCCCGTCCCCCCACCCCACCGCCGCCCCTCACCGTGCCGCCCCGCTGCGGGGCCCCGGCCCAGGATGCTGTCGATGAAGTAGGAGGTGAGGAGGTGCAGAGCCGGCGGGGTGGCGGGGGTCGCGCTCTGCATGGCGGCGGGCAGGGGCCCCCGCGCCGCGCCGGGTTTTATTGGCGCGGGCAGCGCCCGGCTCCGCGCCCCGGCATTAGCATTTCATTAGCGCGCTGGCGTCAAGGCCCGGGGGTGGGACGCGCAGGGGCCGGGCTCCCCCCGGGCGGGCGGGCGGGCACGGAGTTGCCCTGCCTTCGGGTCGCCGCCGCCCGCTCGGCCCCGCTGCCGGCGGGAACTTTTTAAAGCCTCCTTGGAGGGCGCGGGTGCTGAAGTTGTGCCGGTGCCCGCCGGGGTGCGGGAGAGCCTCGCCTGGCCCGTCCGGAACTGCTGCGGGGGAGAAGGGAGCGGGGCGGGACAGCACCGCACCTGCCTGCAGGGAAACTCGCTGGCTTGCAGAGCAGAAGGGTCACTAGGGCTTGGCTCTTTCGCTTCTGCTGAACTTCAACTTGTTGAATTCCGCTTTTCAGCACTGACCTTGCAAAGTGCCGTGCGCTGACAAGTGCCGAGAAGACGCACAGAACCACGCAAGACTGAGCCTTTTTTCTTTTTCTTTTTTTTTTCTTTCCCCCTGGAGATCTTTAATTCCACTCCTGCTAGAATTCTGTTGTTGGCGCTGTTACAGCAATCATTCCTCAACAGGAGGTCTGGAAACGATTTCCTACCCAGAGAGACTTCCAGCAGTTCTGTGATCTTGCTATGGTGTACTGCTAGAGACTGATATAAATTAGATGACAAAATGACTTGATCCTGAGGTCTAGATTTTGGAGGATGAGGATAAAACACCAGTTTCTAGAGAGTCTTACAGAGAGCACAGCAGAAAAGGGCTTAAAAAAAATGAAATCCAAAAACCAGTAGCTGAAAGCTGAAGCCAGACAAATTTAGATTAGAAATGAGGTGTAGATTTAAAGATCTGTGTGTTTGTAACTAATCTTTGAAACAACGTAGCTGGGGAAGTTCTGGGTTCTTTGTCTTTGCATAATTTAGCTGAAGCATCTCTGTGTAGATGCTTCCTGAATCAGTGACCTGCCTCATACCAGATGATGTCTGGCTAAATAATCTTTTGATTCCTTGGCATTGTAGTCCACGAAAAAATGATTTTTTTTTTTTTTCTCTTGTCTTCCTCTCTTCTCTCTTTGGTTACTGACAGACCTCCTTCTTGCTGTCTCACTGCTCTGTCGCAAGGCTCTTCATTGAGGCAGTCCTCAACTTTGTTCCTTTCACTACAAAAATTGTGTTTGGCCTGAAGCAATGCCTCGGTGAACCCGTTCCTGCAGCACCTTTCATGAGAAGCTTTGGGAAAGCACTTACTGAGGCTACCTCTTGAAAAAGTAGATTCCCTTTATGAAAGATGACTGTATTTAAAGGTACCAGGTTCTTTTTTTACATAGAGTGTTCTTGACCTTTCCCAGATTCTTGTCCTGTTTGCATCCTGACCCTCAGCTTCCAACCTCAGACTGCCTTTTCATTCTTTGGCTTTGTAAAGTTCTACTTAGTTTGTAGAAGCATGTCAGCAGAGAACTAAGGTCACAGCGCCATATATCAGTGGTAAGTGCTGAGGGGAGCACAGGAAGGGAGAGGGGGGTCGTGTAGCTGGGCTCCTGCATCCCCACACATGGTTGTAGTTTTCAGCTGGGGCCATTTTAGAGGAGTGGGGTTTGGAAGTCATCTTCCCTTTTCAAGATGTGCGTGGAAAACACAAGGTCCATCTGTAGCCTTTTGGAGGGAGAGGGGGCTGGGCATGTGCACCCCTTAAACTCAGAGTGGAAAGAGAAAACGTTTAGTCTTCTCCGTCTGCCATGAGTTCACCTGGCACAGCGAAGGAAAGCAGCACACCCTGCGTTACGGGCAAAGGCTTCCTGCTGCATGAATCCCCTGGGTGCTGTGGGCCTTTGGCTGAGGGAGCCATCCCTGTTTGAGAGAGAAGAGCTTATGTTAAATATATGGGATTTTTTTTCCATACAGGCTCAAACAAAATGAAATACTTTATTTCTCCATGTTCACATACAGCCAAGTGTGTGTTTCCCATGGTTTCAAGTGACTGTACCATAGATTTACTTTTACTAACGGGTAACCAGGACGTGTGTGCAATAAGTAGTAGAAGTATTTTACATGTATTGCCTTTGCCTTTTGCGAGTGACTGTAAGGCTCTCTCTTATCCACAGAGTGGCTGAAAAATCTTCTGTCTGCATCACATCCCTAGTGCTTTTGCTAGGTGCAAAAGTTTTTGAATTTGGATCCCTTCAGTTGCTGTGTTTGCTTCTGAGCTGTTTGTGGCTCAGCCATTCTGAATCACTGGTAAAAGTGTGTTTTGTGTGTTAGCTTTTACAGTAAGAAATTAACATTTGGGAATTATAACAAATTAAAGTAGATAAACTCAGCATTTTTAAATGATATGTTTTTCAGACCATGCACAGTCACCTGCAATAATGGAGAGATGCAGCTCAGGTATAGTGGGTAGTGGAAAAAATGTCCCGGTATACCATAGGAGTACTGGGATGTGGTCTGCGAGTAGTACAGGGCAGAGGTTGTAGGACTTGTGCCAGTCCTGCGCAAGTCTTGGTTAATCACTAAAATTTACTAGCTATGCTCAGTGCTCTCATTTAAAGAATGACATGGGGGGTGTGTGTGTGGTTTTCTATGCTATGCTCCTTGACCAAATGGTCAATGCTATGCTATGCTATGCTCCTTCCCCTCCCCTGCCTGCTCTTCCTTGTGTGCCTCCAAGAATTCTCTAGATACTGTTTTTCTAACAAACTCCCTGATCATTCAACATTTTAGGGCACTGCCATTGTTTTCTCTGCTTGCAATTGTATTTTTAGCAACTTTTGGCTTCACATAGCAAGGACCTTGCCTGCATTCAAAGGCTTAGGGACCCATTTGTGGTGGAAAGAGGAGTAGTTCTATGCATACTTCAGACTAAATGTCTATAGTACAGTTTCTTTCAACTCCAGTAAACAGGATTTGAGCGATCTAATTTCCTTTGGCCACAAGAAACTTTATCAGAAGCTTATTGAGGAATTTGTTGGTTGTGGAATACTCTATGATGTGCTTCCTTCCCAGGTTATAGTTGCACATAAGTCTTTGCCCAAAGAGGAGACCCTGAATCTTGGAGAGCAGGTCCAGGAACTCCAATGAGATCTCCCAGAGCCAAAAGTGGCTAAGTTTTTTGTTACTTTTGCGTTCCAAACAAAACAAATCCAAGAACAACCCCAACAGCAGATAAAGCACCATTATCTTCTTTTAGTTGTTCAGCAAGAGCCATCTGATGCAGGCTGATTTTTTTTTTTGCAAAAAGTGTTTCCCTGCATCACCCTCAGCAGAGCTGTCTATTAGGAAGCTGTTTTTCTTTCTGCAGTAGTGTTTTACTGGTGTTTCCTCTTTTGAAACTGAGATAAAAATAGATTTTTTTTTTTTTTAAATAAAAATACAGCTGGATGAGAAGGTCAGTCCTGTTTTGTGCTTTTGTGCATTGCCTCAAGATGCTTCATTCTATTAGTTGGCACTTTCTAGCACTCTTCCTATTTCATGATTACGTGAATAGTGTTACACCTTATCTTGACCCAGGAGCCTTTCATTATATTTTCTCTCCCCTATCCAGCTGAGGAGGGGAGTGACAGAGTGGCTTTGGTGGGCACCTGGTGTCCAGCCAGGATCAGCACACCACAGCCCTTTTTTTGATGCCCAGTGTGGCGCCTAGAGAATGGGACTCATTTCCAAAATAACCTCACAAACTCCTGGGCAAAGAAACACGGGTGTGTCACATCCGCTATCACTCAGAAGCCTCTGGAAAGATTAAGAGATATAACGGACTGTTAAAGACTATGTTGAGAGCGGTCAGCAATGGGGCATGGAAGTGCTGGGATATAAATTTAGCAGAAGCCAGTTGGCTGGCTAACACCAGAGAATCTGCTAATCATCCTGATCCCACCCAGAAAAAAACCCCTGTGTGCTGTGGGAGGAGACAGGGAAGTGACTGGAGAAGGCAATGTGGATTGCTCCTCCCATGGGAAAAGGCAAACCTATTCGTGGGATTGTCTTTGGTGAAGGAGCTGGGTGTACTTGGTGGGTAATGCAGAAGGCTGGGGAGACCTGGTGTGTGCCTCAAGGAGTTTTAACCTTGGGGGAAAAATAATCTGTGGTGTGCATTGTATGTTGTAGGCAGTAATGTAGCAGGATTGACCGGAACAAATGAAGACTGAGTTTTGCAAAGAACCGAACAAGTGCAACGATGACCCGAACCAAGGTGGTGCTGGTGCGTAACAATTGAATATGCTGCCTCTGCTGACCTGAGCACCCATCTTGGCAGGTGAGGTGCAACTCATAGCCTGTTCTTATGAATATCTGGAGGAGTGGAGGAAGCCCGTGGAATGGGAGAATGATATCTTTCTGTTAAAGGGCAGAGGATAGTGGTTAATGAGAACGTACAAATCTGTGCTTTGGGTATAGAGACGGTTTAAGTATGTACTGTAAGCACATTGATTATGTGCGTCAGCATTCTTTATAGTTCTTTAAATACATACATATATTTTAATGAAGTTTAATATTTAGGCTCAGAAAACAAAGCCTGTCTATATTTATATTGAAAGAAAGTTCTGAGATTAAATATGTGATGAGGTTAACCGGAAAAACTTCTTGAAGAAAGGCCAAGGAGTTAGTTTGACAGCTCAGCATGGATCTTTATTCGCTTGAAGAAAGATGATGCCTGCTTACTAGGTTTGAGTCCAGAGCTTGGATAAAGCAGGGGTGATTCTGATGACAGCTCTGACTCAACTTTTGTTGATGTTCTAGGAACCAGATCCTGAAAGGTGCCGAACATCTTTAATGCCAATGTACCTCTCCAGATTGTTTCATATTCTTGCTAACACAGTTGGTGTCTCATTGTATTTCTGTTTTACACAGCTGCCTGTAGATCTGGGTGAACTTGAAGATCAGCACCTCTCTTTCTTTTTATGAGTTTAGATCTAGGTTATATGTGGCAATCCTGTAAATGCAGGAGAAGTGCAAGGCTGAATGTTGCGGGACAGAGCCTTCGCTGGCATAGCCAGGTTCTCTCAAGCCAATTGATACTGATTATACCAGCTGCAGTTGAGTGCAGTAACTCTCTTGTAATGGAGTCACAGTATGCTGGTTTCCCATTTCAGTTAATAACTTCTGAGAAGAATGTAAGTGCTTTTTGCTGATTAGGCATACCTGACTGCTTGGGAAAAAAATGTGCGCGCGATACATGGCAAATCAGCTTCCCTTTCTGTGCTGCATATTCAAGAGCACAATAAAATATTAGTTGGAAAATGAATGAAATAAGAATTGGGGGGTTGCTGACTAACTCTGGAGAAGCCATCGTGCTGAGATGGCGGACACTGCTGTCTTTGTGCTCCTTCTGACCAACCAGCCTGGAGCAGATGCCCTTCTGTTGTGTCCCCATCCAAATCTGTTTGTAGTCTTAATTTCGGCTCTGTTCTTTTCTCCCTCTGCAGGCCTTTTATTTTATGCAGGCAAATAAAGTGAGAGCCTCAGTCTTCCCTTTGTGCATTTGGTTCTTGACGGAGATTGTTCATGAAGGGCAGGCATGCAAGAGGTTGTAAGAGGTTCCTATTGAAATTCTATGATAAAGTATTGTGAGAGAGACCTTGAACAACCTAAACATACTGCACTAAGTGTTCTTCCAGCAGCTGCTGTAATGCACTATTTCTCAAACCCTCTAGATGAAAAGTGAAGAGCTCTTTGCTGCATGGGTACCTCTGGCAATGTTATGAAATTGTAATATTTACTGGGTCTGCTAAAGCCACCGCTTTTGGGGTCACAATTATATGAGGTTCTCCTCTCTTTTGGAAGGTGAAGAACGTGTGTTTTAACTTCTAAAAGTTTATAGACTTTGCATTTATGGAGAAAAACTTAAAAACCTGGTAGAGCCTAGGGGCCTGCAAGTCCAAGGATAAATAAAAACAACTCAATATTAGTTTCTTAAGACAAAGTGCCAGATAATAGATTAACAAGATAGTTCATGTCTCTGTTTAAGGGTTCCTTTGTGATTCTTTCTGAGAGGTGTCAGTCCTCTGTTACGGTTGTGCATTCCTGGAGTGAAAAATACTCTCTTTTTTCCATATTTTTCTGTATAGGGGCTAACTGGACAGAATGTTGGACTAGCCTTGGAACAGTATGTTCCTGGTTCCTCTGCTGGCCCATCAGGACCATTCATTCATTCAACATAAAATTGAAATAGTCGTACTGTCTTTGCTAAGTATTGGACTTTGCTAATAAATTACCTCTGAGAAAACAGAGTGTGGTTAAAATACTTTGTAGGTGATCTTTAGCCATTTATGACTGTAAAGTGGGTTGTACCAATGAAATACACACTTAGCATTTTACCCTTTTAACCCCAAAATATAAACTTGGGTTTGCTTCAAAATGAGCCTTGAAAATCTGTTTCTGATTATTTTTTTTTCCTGTATGTGAGTTAATTATCATGACTACTTTAGAAATGAGTCCTTACAAGATACGTTCTTCAGTATTGTCCAAGGTCCTCCCGGGTTCCTTTATGCAGATATGGAGACACCCAGTTTTTCCCGAACTCTGCAGGTACTGTGACTTGTTCCAACTCACTTCAGTCTTTACAGACCGGGACCAAACTCACTCAGCTTTGATGAGTGTGAACTGTCTAGCAACGTGCAAGGGAAGCTCTGCTGCGATCTCTATATTTTCTCTGTCTCACTCTTCCACAACGGGATTAAGTGATTCCTGCTTCATCCTATTTTTTTATAACACTTTTTTGCTGCTCCAGTTGTTTTACATGGGGAGCTGAGGCATGGAGAGATGGAATGATATAGGAAAGGTGGTGGGCTGTTCTGTGTGTATGAAGGGGTTGCCCATGTTCAGCCTTATTGACTGAACTATCACACTGTCCCTTTAATGCACCCACTTTAATACACTAAAATTTTTATAGTAGGTGTAACTGTAGTAATACATTTTTTTTAGTGTGCCTGTGTGCTCACAGCTATTCCTTGATGGCCGAGAAGTTTACTACCGAGCAGATGTAGCTGTAGTGAGGTTCCTGCACTGTTTTGAGGATTGCTTCTCTAACTCATTCTTGTATCTTTAAGGATCAGAGAGCCCCACGTTTGGTAACAGGGCAATTTGGGAACTCCCACTGCTGGATTTACTGAGGTATGGAGTCTGACTGGGCACGGGGGGTTATTGCACACTTTTCTGACCGCGGCACTTCTGTTTCTGATTCATAACGGTGCAAATGAAAGGAGAATCAGGCCTGGGTTATGTTAAACTGAGAATTTATCATTCTGAGCTGTAGCATGCTTGGTAACAGCAAACACCTGGAGTCTGCCACTGAGGTGTTTGTGCCAGCTGCTGTCAGCATAGCAGGGAAGGAACTGTGGTCTGTAGCCAAGCTGACCTCTCAGGGACTCCACAGCGATGTTAGAAACAGACTGGCACCTGTTTCTTGTTTTAAATTGTGGAGAGTCCGTGACTTGGTGCCACAGATGGAAAGCATGGAAGAGATACTGGCATTTATTAGTCACTTGGCTTCTTCATTTTATGAATGAGTTCTGAACAGCGAAGGCTGTATAAAATTGCTCTGTAATTAGCTTTGTGTAATTGGAATGGAGTGAATTATCAAAAAGAAACAAATAAGCAACAAAGACCTGAGCTGAGCAAAGCCCTGATCCAGATGTCGGAAGCTAAATGTGAATGATGGCCCAAATGCAGCCTGGATCTGAGCAAGGAGTTGGACAACCTTATCCAACTTACAAACCGAGTAACCTTATTCGAGGGGAAGATAAATGTGAGGCGGAGGGCTCAGTTCTCTCCGCCCCCTTCTAAAAAATCTACATGTGAATTTAGTCCATCTTTATCCAGCAATGCTTGAGGATATTTAGCTTGCTGTGTTTGGTACCAGTGGTAACAAAGGTGTAGTTAGAACTGCTACAGATTGGAAGTCACTGGGCTGAAGCACGTCTTTGCTGGCTCTGCTGGAATGGGATTTTAGCTGTTGCTTTTAACAGTGGTGTCATAATATTTCAGCAGCATCCTGTAGCTGCCTGGGTTTAAGATTAATTACTAATAATTATAAATATTCAGTTTCATAACAGTAGTACCTAAAAAGAGTTTTGATGGTTGGAGGGGGAGTTGGTAGGAGTGGGGGCAGAGAGAGAGAAGGAAGGAATGACCAGGGACACCCTTCTAGACAAAGAACTTGTTCCCTCTTTGTGGTCGTGTATGCTGCAGAAGAAGAGGTTTAGGGGGATTTTTTCAGGGAGCTATTTTCTGCTAGTGTTCTACTCAGAAATCACCGGACACTGCAGTTAAAAGCAGTATGTGCAGTCAGAAGGATGTAGTTTTTCTCATCTGTCCCCTGTCCCCACACGCATATCTGGTATGGTCGGAAACGCATCTCAATTTTTGCAAACATCCTACTCACACTGTTGTGACGAAGCTGCAGGTTTCTTTCCATCAGGATTGTCTTGATTTTAGCATCCTGTGGCATCACTCTGTGCGTGTCTCTGTTCCTCAGGTGAGCTCTGCAGCATCTGCTGGCTTTGAAGAAAGCTCTGCACAGCGTGGATGTGAGGCAACACCTTTCTGAAAGCGAAAGCCTGGCCCTTTTGATTGTCTGAGGACCTATGTGCTGTATAAAAGCCTTTAAACTCCTAACCTGAACTTGGTCATAGGTAGTGACAATATCGAGCTGCTGATCCACGCCTCTTCTTTGGAAGGGAGAATTTAAGGTGAACTCTTTGCTCCCTCTTGTGGCAGATGTAGAAACGTGAAAGAAGTTGGGGAAAAACTGCCCGGAACACTGCGGAAGCTGTGTCTAGGTTTTCCTTAGCATCTTGTGACGGAATTAAATGAGTTTTGACACTACCACAGATGACATGAAACTAAGGGTTTTCTGAGGTCAGAACACAGAGCTCAGGCACATAGCTTTTCAAAGCAAGGCTAAGTGCTATACTATATTGTAGCTTTCAAACAGACAGAGAACACAGAGTGGTGAAATACAGCTACATACATGCTCTGTTGATTGATTTGTACATATACATAAGAAAGAACAACAGCTTAGGGCTCCTTGCCTAATACTGGTTAAGGTTTTTATGTCACCTCCTGCATATCTTCTGCCACTTGCTGTATTTTTTCCTTTATATGTTTTTGAGTCTTTTGCAGGTTTGTAATCCAGTAATAGAAAATGCATTCATTTTGGGCCCTGTTAGCTTTCTTGACCTTAGAGTGTACAGAACATTTAGACAGAAGTTTGAAGAACCTTGTCTCATAGGTGGAAATTATGTGCATTGGTACTCTAGAAATGATAAAAGGAATAGCAATAGAGAACAAGACTCCTCATTCCTGCAGCTTACTACATGTTGTGTAGAGATGCTCTGTGTTTTTGGACTTTATAATAGAATTTTTGATAATTCTCTTTTGCTGGAAATATTTATGCACCTATTGAAGAATTGACTTTTTTATTTTTTATTTTAAAATTTTTTTTACTTTATAGTGGAGCAGTATGCAATGTCATCTGTGGGGCCAGGTTTGAAGGGGACTGCACTGGCAGCGCATAGGAAGCTTCATGTCTTTGCACTGGGCTGCAGTGTTAGTGCACGCACACTCACACGTGAGAGTGTCCAGAGCCTCCAGGACCCCCAGAGACTCTGCAGTAATGAACTGGTGCACAGCCTAACCTTGAAGATACTGAGAGGCAAGTGAGGAACGTCGGACAGGTGAGCAGTTACGCAGTGCTTACAGCTGATGACTTGTGTTACCTCGTTATAACAAGAGAGATACAGGTCTAGCTCATTTATGCAGAACCTAAACCAAGAGAATTACTGCCTTTTTGGCCCGATACTGCTTTAAGTGTTAAGCAATGATGGTATCACTGCCTAATTTTTTCACATGATTAAAAAAAAATCTGCAGCCCTGTTTGGTAGGGGAAGACCCTCTTTGAGTTGCCTTAATGTCAGCTGCCTCCTTCGCAGTGTTCAAATGTGTGCTCCAGAGTGTGAAAACGTGTTTTGAGCAGAACAGCTGCCTGTTGGGGAAGTGTTTTGGCCAGATGGACCTGCTTGGCAGCAGTGGACTGTTGTCCTTGAGCCTTCTGAGTTCCAAACTTCCTATGGAGTGTTTTGAGGGAGGCATCTTGTTTTGTCTGATGTTAGAACAGGGAAGCCAGGGTTTGCCACTGCCTGAACAGCAGTATCCCAGGCTAGTAACATCCTGCAGGTTATATCATGACTAGCCCTCTCTGTTGGCTGTAATTATATTCGTGTAATGTCTGCAACCTCCAGTATCACCAATAGTCTCGTGGAAAATATGAACCATTGGTGTTGGCTGGATGTGTCATGATTTTGAGAAGGTAGCGAAAAATTTTAACGTTAATGAAGCTTTCTGATTTTGATGTGGTTCTCTTGGCAGTTCCAATCAAAATTGCTTTGCCTTTCCCTTTTCTGTAGTTTAAAGAATTTGAGTTTGCTTCAGAATGAGTATGTGGATATCTGTAGTTTTACTGCTGGCATATTAAAAAAGAAACCCAAGTAAATCAATAGTTGCTTTATCTGGATTAGAAGCTGGGCTTTAGGCCTAAAGTGCTCAAAGCAATGAAAGCATTGAGTGAGCCACCAGGACTTTTATTTTCAGGGAGTACAAGCTGTTGTAAATGTGGAACATCCTGACCTGTGGAATATCTTCATGTTACATGTCAGTCAAACATGTTACCTAGGGTGCACTTCAGTGGGTAGCTGTCTCCTCTCATATATTTCCAAGGTGTTGCTGGGGATCTGCAGAGATAAATATTTCAGTGGTGTAAAGCTTTGCTTAATGATGGGACACGTCTCAAAATGTACATAAGATCTACTGGGGTATTGATTGCTGAAGTAGCCCCTTTAAGCCCTTTCACTGCATGAGCAATAGAGGATGGATGCTTTCGCTGAGAAGCAGACTGCATGCAGAAGTGGTGGATGAAAGATCTCACAGGGAGCTGGAGCAACAAAACACAATGAAAAATGTTCTACTTAAAAAAAAAAAAAAGCCAGTGAACCAGATTAAAGTTAAACAGGTATCTGTGAAAAACCGATCTCATTGGTGCTGGAGGTGCGAGCTGCTGTTTGCCGTTGTGCAGTTGTTCCAGCAACGGTCGGTGCTGGAGTCTCCTGACTGGAAATTGAAGCCTATGGGAGAAATCTTTTCTTTCTCTTCATCCTTAAATGGCCTCAATACTAACTTCAGGCGTTTATACCTCAGGAGAAAGGTGCCAAATGATTACAAAAATGGCCCAGAAAACCCTGAGATGACAATGAATAACTGAGAGCATGGGTTCTTTTTTGTGTGCTTCTGGCTTGGAGCTGTTCAGGCTACGCTTATGTGCGCTGCTCCCAGTAACTGCAAGGGATATGTCTCTTTTTCCTCTTTAAAATGAAAAGCTGAGATTCTGGTGTGATCATGTGAGTCTAGTAATTTGGTCTTTAAAACAGATCCATGAGATAGTGCAGCACTTGTGGTGAGTTATGGGAGGGCTGACAGTGCTTTTAAAAATGGCTCTGTCTTGACTCTTCTTGCCATTTCCTCATGAACTCTTATGTGTACTGCTCTCCTTCCTAGTACGGACAGTAACACGATTTTTGTTCCCAAAGTAGCCCTGTAAAAGCGGAGGGTGTTATAGAGAAAGCAGAGATTTATTTTACTTTAACCTGCAACATAAATATCCTTTATCCTGTTAGGCTGCTTTGCAGTCCTCATTAATGGACTAAACTTGCTAGTCTGTCTCTTCATCATGTTGATAGACTTGTTAAATGAAACCCTGAGAGATCAGACAACTGAGTCCTCTGGCCAGTGGCAGCTTTTCGCAGCAGTGATTTCTAGCTGGGTTGTACGTGCCAAATGTCCAGGCAGCTTGTGCTTATCAGCATCCATTATACTTTTTGTTGACTTGAACCATTAATAACCTGTCAGATTAGGTAATTAGGCTGTCTCTAGTAGCCAGGGGAAATTGTTTTTCCCTAACTGATGGTATGGGTTGTGCAGTTGTGCAGATAAGCACTTGGTCAAACGGCAATTCAGGCAATTTTTAACCGGCCTTGCTGATGAATGCAGAAGTAGTCCTGGGTCACGAGGGGCAGATAACAACAGAGAGACAGGCACTAAGAAAAATAACCTGCCTCTTTCAGAATTCTCTCCAAATAAGATACTGATTATGGTTCTGATTCAGCAAATCTGCATGTAGCAGTTGATTTCAACGCTTTGATTGTTTTGTAAACATTCCTCCCTTCTTCTGAATTAAAACTCATCCCAAACCCGGGGGAATTAAAGGGCTTCTCTCTAGGAGGTGTCATTTTACCTCTGTGAGGAAGGCTGGCTACTGCTAGTACCCACTGCTGCTCTGAGACTCTCTTTGTGCAGTGACCTTCTCTCTTTGGCACTGATGGAGTCCGTTGTACCCAGGAAATGCTGCAGCAGTTAGTAGATGCAGGAAAGGTCTGTTTATTCCGTTGAAGCTGGGATCCCAATTCGTAGGTGAATGACATTTACCTATTTCTAGGAGCCATCAATCTTCAGTGTGAAAAGGCTGAGTGTTGTGGCAGCATCCATCAAACAGATGTGTCACTTCACTGATGTGAAGACTTTGTCGAAATAGACAAGAAAATGAATTTTCCTGAAAGGCCATTTGGGTTTCCCGTGATTAAGGGCTTAAGTTCTCAAAGCTTACTTTCTTTATTTGAGACAACTGATAAGATGGGTGCAAGTTGCAGAGGCTAGTTTATTCTGCAAGATTGGTAAGGTGAATGAATTCCTGCACAGAAAGGCATTTTAAGACAGAATCCAACTATACCCCTCCCATCAAAACCATACCTGCTCCTCTGAATTGGAATGATGTTTGAGAGGGAAGCAAGGCAGCACACAAACAGTGATTCCTCAAACCTGATTGAACTGATGGTGATAGATTCCCATGAAGGGCTGTGAGATGGTAGCAGCAATGTGTGCTCAGCTGCCGAGTCCTATCAGCTCCCAGTGACACTGAGGAGATTAGTTGTGCTTGGGTGCAGGGAGGTCCAGGAGGTGGAGCGATGGAGAGGAAACGAGCTGGAACAACCTCTGTACAGGTAGGTGTTACAGTGAATGTCTTGAGAGAGATGACTTGCTTCTGGCTGAAATCTACCTGTGTGTGCCCGTCTTGCACCCCAGGTGAGTGGAGCGGAGTCGATCCGCTAGCCAGACTGCCTCTATTGACCATTGTGTCTTCCGTCCAGAGGCATTACAGAGATTTGTAGCCACGGGTCAGCCCTCCTTTGCCAGCTGAGTGACCACTGAGATACACGTGGCATAAACCTAACCACCCCAAGGTCAAAAGACTTCCTGACAGGCCAGCCCTGCCCAGGATGTATAGTAGGGGAGAAGGTGAGCTCCCTCCTCCAGTTAGAAGTCCCTGGAAGTGGAGTGTGTCTCATCAGTGGGTTTTCCTAATTCCATGATGCCTCCCTGGGAGATGTACACAGGGCATCAGCCAGGCCAAGGGTAGGGCTGGTCCTTGCCTTGCAGACGCAGTGTACAGATGCTAACGGGAGCCAGGCGTTTCCTGCTCAGATGCCCTGCTTTACATGCTTCTGTGTCCAGAGAATTACCTGCTTTTTCATTTCTCTGCAGCCCCTGGTGGGATGACAAAGATCTCACTCTTAAATGTCACTGAAGAAATTTTGCTAAACCTCTGGCAGATAAAAATAGATGTGTCTAAACTTTCTCCTTTTGATTTACTCTCTAAACTTCTTTGGTTGTGGGCAGCAGTGCAGCATTAAACATTTATTGTGGGTTCAAGGATCGGAGACAGTTGATCTCTGGACAAAGATCCATTAGAAGCCAGCTTTATCCATCACTCCAAGATGGGTTAAGCCACTGTTTGGTTTACGGAAGTGGCTGGATTGAGCCTATTGAACTTCTCACATAAAACAAGATGGAAATCTCCTTGCTTTGAAGTTCAGCAATTGGAGTTAGACGCCAGCAGTCCTTACCTTTTATTTTAGGGATGCAGCTGAATTTTCAATGTGGCTTTTCCTTAACACAGTTACAGGCTTTGAGCCAACCCAGTTCAAACGCAGCCTGCATGCCAGCTTCCTTTGCCTTCCCTCCTGCCTCCTTGTCATGATCAGGCTGTGGGGTAGTGCCAACACCTCTCTATCTTCAGCTAAACAAGCACAACCATGCTGTTGTAAAGCTCCTTTGTCCCCTGGGTCTGACAATGCATTAGCACTGTTCCATGGAGTGAACGGGACACCTTTCACCTTCAGATGAGAGCTCCATGTGGACTTAAGCGGGGTTTTTCCTTCCCCAGGCTCCACAGCCCCTCTCCCTCTTGCTTGGGCAGCTGCCCACAATTGCCTGAAGCCCTTCATTCCTCTTGGCCCTTGTCCTGCTCTGCCTGGTCTTGGTACATTGTGATTCTCCTGGGCTTGCTGGTAATTGTCCTGGTCTGGAGAACTTGATCAGGTTTGTCTGGGGCAGGATTCCTGTTTCAGAGAAGCCCTGAGAACTTTATTAGTGAAACAACAGATCTCTCATGTGTGAGTAACACTGTGGCTATTTGAGACCAATACTGTTTCTGAGACAGTGAAAGCACATAGAAAGGGGAGCTGAACTTAGAGAATTCTGTTGCATTTAATGAAAATGTTGACTATGGGGGTGTTTTTGTTCAGTGGTAAAGGGAAGGATCAGCTGAATTCAGCTGACTGAGTTTAACGGTCTGAATGCAACCAGCTTGGTGCAGGGTAAACCTTAAGATGTGCAAAGTCAAGGTCTGGCTTGGAAACTCTTTCTTCCAAGGTAACAGCCACAGATCTGCTGCCTGTCATTGTCAAAGAGCCGTAAAACTGCAGAGCCCTCCCCAGGTCTCCTGTAATGGGAGAAGGGGAAGGAAAGGAAGAAATACTGTTAATTATTGTTGGCCTGAATAGGTGCTTGATGAGTCAGGTCATTTGTTGGCCTGGCAGAGAATGGGTTCCAATAACTCAAAGTCCACTTTTTTAGTATCACGGGGGAACTGAGGTTCTTAATAATTTTAACTTCCAGGCTGGGCAACTCTTCTTCCTGTAACATAAGTAGTGCTCAGGGAAATTGTGAGAGGGAGGGTGATAAGGAGGCACTGTGGAGTGAGAGGCCAAGAGTCATGCTGGCTGGAGGGATGGAGTGGGATTCTCTCTCTCTAGTCTGCTCTCATGAGACCCCACCTGGAGTGCTGCATCCAGCTCCAGAGTCCCCAACATAAGAAGGATGTGGACCTCTTGGAGTGAGTTCAGAGGAGGCCACGAAGATGATCAGAGGGCTGGAGCACCTCTCCTGTGGGGACAGGCTGAGAGAGCTGGGGCTGTTCAGCCTGGAGAAGAGGAGGCTCTGGGGAGACCTTAGGGCAACCTTTCAGTACCTAAAGGGGGCCTACAGGAAAGATGGGGAGAGACTCTTCAGCAGGGGCTTTTGTGACATGACGAGGGGTAATGGTTTTAAAATAGAGGGAGATAGATTCAGACTAGATATAAGGAAGAAATTTTTTACACTGAGGGTGGTGAAACACTGGAACAGGTTGTCCAGAGAGATGGTGGATGCCCCATCCCCGGAAACATTCCAGGCCAGGTTGGACGGGGCTCTGAGCAACCTGATCTGGTTGGAGATGTCCCTGCCCCTTGCAGGGGGTTGGACTGGATGGCCTTTAAAGGTCCCTTCCAACCCAAACCAGTCTGTGGTGATTCTGTGTCAGACGTGCTCTGTGCTCACAAGCAGCTCGCTCATGCCACGCCGGTGTTAACGAGCGGGACGATCCCAAGGCAGTAGCAGGGCTTTGCTGGATGACGGTCCCGCCGGGGTTGCGCGGGGCCGGGGTTGCCCACGCGGTGTCGCCCGCTGCCTGCGACAGGCGGTGCCGCTCAGCCCCGGCCCCCTGGGACAGCAGAGCCCCTGTGTCCGCAGGGCTTGGGGTGCTCAGCACGGAGCTGTGTGTTCTGGCAGTGTTAAAAAAAACCAAAACAACAACAACAACAACAAAAAGCATCATCGCTGCTGCTCCTGCCCACCTGCTTGTTGGGATTGCAGGAGCTTTCGGCGTCTCTGAACACTTTGTGACTGTGTTCTGCAGCCTTCTAGGAAAGCAGCTGAAATGAGCTTGTTTCAGACATCAAATATCCATGGTAGCTAAGAAGAAATAAGAGTAAACGGCCAGAGGGCAAGAACTTGGAGAAGATGTCAGAGACAAGAATCATTGACAGACCAGGAGGTTACTGCCGGACCATCTTTCCTCTTGGCTTTTTACTGAGAGTTGTGCGTTCTGGCAAAAAGCACCACACTAATGCATGCAGCCAGGAGCATCCTGCAGCATCCGATATCGAGTGCCAGACTATGATGAAGCATTGATCAACTCTCTTCTCCAGCACAACGTGCCCTTACATGCTACCATCCTGACATTATTGATTAGCCTGGGGTCTGGCTGATCTTGTGTTGAGAGCTATTTTTGTGCACAAACACAAATTTAGAGACTCTTGCTCTTTGGGAACAAGAGCTGCCTCACTTTGCTGGACACTGTTTTTTTGGTACCATCTGCAGCAGCCAGGAACGTGCAAAGATTTACTGATCTTGTGGGATCCCCATGATGGCCTGGCATCTCTTTGGAGTAGAATTTTCATGTCTTATTTCCTAAAATCTTCTAAAACATCAATAACTTCAATGTTGCTGTATTATGCCCCAGGTGTCTCTTGTACTTTCTTCATCCCTGAATGATCCTTTTGTATTGGAATGATTTATGTTGTACACAGGGCAGTTGAAGTGTGGCTTCCTTGCTTCCTTAGCCTGCCCTGGAGTAACCTCTTTTTAGAGATGACTATACCTTTCTATACCTGTGAACTTCTGATACATATTGGAGTGACCTTCACTTGCCTCTGGTGTAAGCACAGATCTGAAATGTAATATGTAGATAAAATTTTTTTATTACTTATGCCTTTGGGATTTTGAAACCTATGGCTACTGAAGATACACTTTGTTTCCTTTTTTTTCCTATCCCCAAATCAACAGATGTAGATTTTTCTGCATTGCACTAAAATGATTCCTCCTTTTTTTTTATTCCTGACCAGAACTTCAGCATAATTAATAGAGAACGTGCCCAGAAAATGTTACTTGTGTTTCATATGTTGAGACAGGGATTTAAAATGTGTCGATACTCACAGATTACGTAATTCAACAACAGCCCTCCAGTGAAGACAACAGGCTTTGAATTAAGCCAGAGTAGGTAATTATTTACACGCTGACACGAGTGCTTTGATCTAGGTTGTTTCCAGTCGCTGGGAATTACGACAATGTCCTCATCTCTTACTGGTTTGCTACAGATACCCCAAAATGCATCGTTCTAAGATATCATAGATTCAGGAAAGTCAATTGCTGTGTGAAGCTTGTAGTGCAGTTCTGCAAAGCTAGGACAACATCTATAAAACCTCAACAGGAAAAAATTCCCTCTGTCTCACATGACCTCTTCATTACAGCATTTCACATGTTATTCTACACATACCTCCGTAGCTTAGTTTTGCACTCTTCATACCTCAGAGACTCACACATGTGCTGTTTTAGAGGCATAGAATGAAACATAATGGGAAAGGACTTATCTCTTCGTTTAGAGAGACATTTATTATCCTAGTCTATTTATATTAAATTAAACTGCATTATTACTCTCTCTTCTCTATTGATTACCTTCTCAAGTGTGTCTAAAGTGAGCAATTACCATGATCTTCCAACTCACTGACATCTGAAAAGAGGGAATTCGAACAGCCTCATTTCAGGCTCTTTTGTTTAAATATATTTATGGAATTTTGTAGCTTATCCGTTATTTCCCTCTCCTCTCCCCTGCCCTTAAGTTCATCTATCTGTGTGTAACTATGCCTGCTTGCATTGAGTATGATGGTAATACTGGGCAATGTGGTTTTCTTCACTGTAGGCAGAAAACGTGCAGCTTACAAACGAATTGGTCAGAGTTGTCGAAGAAGAACAGACAAATTCTGGATTATCACAGCTTCCAAGAGCTTCACTGCAAGTATGTTATCAATTCTTCAAGATTTCTCTACCTATGTGGTTAAACTGATCTTGATAAGGCTTGTCTGTAATTCTACTTCTTAATGACTCCAAATAAAATTACACCTTGCAATCTCATTATCTCTGTAGCACGGTATCCAAAATTTTTTTTTCTATGCTTGTGGAAAGTAAAACAACAGTAATGCCAAGTGTGTATGCAAGTTTCATTTTACTGGTTTTTATCTCAAGCTTTGAACATTAATGTAGTACTTAAAATCTGGAGAAGCATGACAAAGAATTTAGCATTCTGTTTTTATAGTGGGTTGATGTGTCCCTTTTTATTAATCAAAATGAGTTTATTTACCCCAGTTTTAGCTCTGGTCAGTTGGTTATACTTAAGAAAATCTCTAATATCATGTCCTTGCAGTGCAATTTCCTGCAATGGCAGTATTGCTGTTGACTTGGTTGGAGGCTGGGGGATGGAGTGAGCCCCTTGGAGGCCTTCGCAGGGAACAGTTTAACACACTGCACAGGATACATGCATGGGCACCCTCAGTCACTAAGGGGAGCTATTTTATAATGAAAGTGAGTTAGGAGAAGGAAAAAATGAAGCTAACATTGATGCTGAGAGAAAAACTGACTATGATCTGAATTTTTTTTTTTTTTTTTTTTTTTTCTGGAAGTCTGGCTTACATTGAAGTCCCTTCTGTATCAGGAAGCCAGCACCCCTTCACCCTGCAGCAAGGCAACGAGAACTCCCAGGGGCTGCGCCTAGCTTGAGGAAGGCCAGATGTCCCCACTGTGAGTTTCACATGGCTTTGGAAAAGGCTTCTGACCTGTTTCCCTTGTGAATAGCATCATGAGCTCATGCCTGAATTTTCTCTTTGCACCTTGTCTAGGCATTTATACCTGTGAACGGGGAGTGTTGAGCTGCCACCAAGAAAAACGGAGAATTCTTATTTGGAAGAATTTTGTAGTCACTTTGTGCAGGCAGAAATGAAGACATGAAGGCTGTGGCAATGGAGAGTCAGACCTAGAGATTGTCTTGAGCTTCTTGAAAATGATCAGGTAGAACCCTTCCCCATCACAGAGCACTGCTGGCATGTCATTGGTATGTTGTCTGTATTCATCAGCTAAAGGGTTTGCCCTAGGCAGCCAAGTCGCACAGGATGTATAGGCCCTTGCATCTCTGCTAGTTCCCCTCCTTGTCACCCTGAGAATTATATGACGTGTCATTTTCTGTCAGCTGCTTTTCTTCTCTGGGAGCACTGAGGCAAATAATTAATTTAGCTTGTTTTAGAAAATGTCATTTTGCTATCTCGATAAATTAGCCTGGCTCCCGTATCCCTCTGAACCATTCAGGCTGCTTCACTCACAGCACCTTGTGTGCCTTCTGGACTTCAATTTTTTTTTATTATTATTTGTCTGAACGTCTTGCATTATCTTTTATTTATTTTACCTCTTTGCTTTTCTTCTCATTTGCTCACAGCTGATAACTTCAATCTTGCCAGTCATCAGCGCCTGTTGTTTTAGCGTCCATATGCCTCTAGAGCTCTTTATAGCTTTGTGTCAGTCTGTACGGTCCTTCCTTGTGCCCAAGGAAAGCTCACTGAGTCAATCATGTCCTTAACATTGAGAGTCCCTGCACATAGTTCCACATCACAGAAGCTGCAGGCCCCTTGTCTCTGGCTGCCCTGAGAGTCTTGTGCAGTTCTTGTTTCCATCTGATTCAGTTAGTTCTCAGTGGCTTGGAAAGCTGTTTTCAGCTTAGCAAGATGGAGAACTTGCATCTCACAAGATCATGGTCTCATGTTCAGAATGGCCCACTGACCCCTTAGTATTGCAAAGTGCAATGTCCAAGTCTTGACATTACTCAAAAATAAAAAGAGCCAAGTTTTCACATGAAGATCCTTGAAAGCTTTGTACATTTGCTGCTCTCCTACAGCTTTGTTCAATGCCTTGGGAGGCAGTTTAGCAGGCAGTACTGCTATAACGGTAGCCTCTTGTCCTGGTTCTGGCTATGATAGAGTTAATTTTGGCTGGAACTGGGAGAGGAGCTGGTGGCACCTGCGTCTGTGGAACACAGCTGGGATAGTTTACCAATTAGCCAACAGCTGGGATAGCTTACCCAAACTGGCCCAAGGGCTAATCCCTACCATGTGATGTCATGCTCAGTATATAAAGTGGGGATGGTACACAGGGGCAGGTTTTGCTACTTGGGAGTGAGTTAGGTGTTATGGTCCACTGTGAGCAATTCTACTGTAAATTACATGCTGAAGTATATTTTGTTGTCGTTTTTGTTTTTCCCCTCTGTTTTCTCTTCCTTTCTCTTCCTGTTCTGTTAAGCTGTTTTATCCCAACCCACAAGTTTTGCTTTTCTTTCTTTCCCGATTCTCCTTCCTATCCTACTGGGAGGGAATGAACGAGCAACTGGGTGGTATTTTAGCTGCTGAGTGGGGCTAAACCATGACACCTCTGCTGATGGAAGATGGCACACAGGAGATAAGGAAGAGGAGACAAAGGAGCAGGCTGAAGAAGAGGTAGGTACCAGATATGTGAGGCAGAGGGGAGTTTATCTAGAGATGGCTTTTAATATCAGCACTGGTTTTGGTAATGTCATTGAAAGAGTGGGAAGGTGGATGGGATTAGGAGCTAATCTCAGGGTGAGAGAATCACCGGGTGAAACAGAAGGCTTAGGTCCTGTGAATTTAAAGCACGAGGGCTTTGGTAAAGGCATGACCATTATTTGCACTGGATCTGTTCCCTGTGCCTGTGGACTCAGATCTAGTGGCTTTAGTGGTGCACTCAGTTTGGATTGAATTTTGGCCCTGCTAGTCCTGTGGACAAGGTTAGAGAACGGTGGTACTTTTTCTGCAGGGAGCTGTTCAAAATGCACGCTTCATCCTGCAGAATCTTTTGGAGAAGGCAGGATAGCAGCCAGACTCTTGAGCTGGCAGAAACTTTGCTGAGTTTGGTTCTCTTTGCCCCACCCTCTCTTATGAACTGAACATATCTGATCTGGAGTCACTCAGAAACAATAAGCATGGAATCTTATGAAAAACTTTGGGAGCCACATTTCAAAGTAGATCTGCATCTTACTAAGCTTGTAAAAGACCAAAGTGTGAGTAAAGGATTGAGAAGACAGAGTGAAGGTAACTATATTCAGGGAGGTGATGGCAGGTGAGGGGTATGTGGGAGGAAGAGAATGAATTCATATTTAAGGATCTTTCTGACAGTTTGTGGCCTGATCTGCGGTGGGTCTAAGTTTAGAGAGTAAAGTTAAGATCTGAGGAGAGGGGAAGCAGGTAGAGGAAACAGAAGAAGGGGCTACCTTAGAGGATTTAACTCAGTAGTAGGGAGTTACGGTGCAGCCAGCGGTTGACAGCTTAAAGCAAGCCAGCTGGAGGGATCCAAGTGAACTGTCCCCAGAGCAGTAACTCATTAGTGTCACCAGAAAGACAGAACTATGTAAGTCTGTCTTTCAGGTGAAAGAGATGTTATCTCCCAGCAATGACGGGTTGTGCTGATGAAGAATTTCTGTTTTAAAAGCTTTGCTACTGACTAAAATTAGCTGCTCTCCAGACTCAGCAATAATGAGCATCTTCTGAGGGCTTGACTATTTATACGTGTAAGGCAGCCTGTGAGAGCAGGGCCAGCGTGAGCCTGATTTTCCTGTTAGCCCCCAGTAAACAAGTGAACTTTCCCTTGTCCCATTTATGCACAGAGAAATCGTGGGCTCTGTTCTCTGCGGGGAGCAGGTACAGTTCTGTCCCTGGGCAGTGGAGATGAAGAAATCTGTAAAGAGCGCAGGGGGCTGGTTCTATGGCCACCCATCCTGGTGTAACAATAAGGTGTTTGTCTGGGAGGTACACACAGAGAAGGCAGGAGCACTCCCCTCTAGTATTGCTTCCTCAGCCAAGGCTGAGGTGGTTTTGATTCCGTGTCTTAAAGAGTAGCTGTTTTCTAGTTCTCCATTTCTAAGCATTTCTCTCCCTGAAGAGTCACTGTGCACAGCTTAGATGAGAGTACCTTTCTTCACACCCTTTCTTTTTTGAGGAAAACTGGGGTGTTTTATACTGTTAACCCAAGGTAAAATTCTGGCAAAAACTAAGGTGTTGCAGTTTTATTGTGAACTAGTGGTCTGTGTAACTCTGCCAGTCTTTAACCTGACTGCTCTAGCCTGTGGATTACAGACTGTATTAGCAGTCTTGAACAAAGAGCTTACCTGTGGTGTAACAGATTATTAAAAGATTTTTGACATGAGATATGAAGAAAGCAGCCACCCATCAGAGCTCTCTTTTGTCTTCCTCTCTTTTCCTATGTTGTCTCCTGAGGCCCTCCAGCTGCCGGGCCAGTAGCAGTTACAGTGCTGGGCAAGGCAAGATCCATCTGTCTGCTACACAAAGATGTGCTCTTACACAAGACAATTCTGAGCTTCTCTCAGCTGTGAGCATATAACATTTTCCAACTGTTTTCTGACATACTGTTCAGGTATGGTTTGGGGTGGGATGTAGAATGGGCTGAAAATTGGATAAAAAAAATTAGTGGAAACTTCTTTTTCCATGTTGCGTCTTTCATTAAAACTTGCAATTTTGAAGGAAAGCATAGTGAGAATGGTGAAAATTCTGTGTAGTCCATATCACAAGTCAGGCACAGACTGGTAAGAAAGAGCCAATACAGAAGATTCCTGCTCATCTGAAATCTATGAATCTGCTTTAGTCAAATAGACTGAAATATTCAGTATAGTAACCTTTCCCTTCAAGTTTCTGGGTGAGCAAATAAGGAGTCCTTTGTGCAAAGTAAAATGCAGTGCTTGACTATGTTACCAGGCAAAAGACCTCAATTCATGAGCTTATTCCTGAGCTGCGCCTCACTAGCTAAATCCACAGTGTCGTATGCTCAGAATGTGTGTGAGTATCTCGGCTTTCAGCATGCCAAGAATTAGGCCAATATCTGCTTGTTGTTCTGTGTATGAGTGCTTGGCACTGAGTGCATTGCAGCAGTCTGAGCTATCCAGTGTAATGGGATTTCCATACATTTTTTTAATGTAGACTTCAGAAGTACAATGTTTAGCTAGCACATCAAATGGATCTGTTTCCCAAATTCAAGGTCCTGAGGCTGAGCAAACATCATTCTTAGATGCTGCAGCACCACACAAGGACAACATAGCTCCAAGAGCAGTGACAGAAATACACAAGCGTTGCTGAAATGAGATGTGAAGGAACTGGCAAATAAAATAAAAACCCAATGTGCAAATTCAGACCGTTTGCCTCTGATCCTGTGTGAGAAGTGTTTATACGAGGGCTGTGTTTGATGCTTAGTGACGATGAGGCACGGTACGACAGGAGAATTAGGAGCCGTGGGAGGACTGGGTGCACAGCCACTTGTGCCTCTGTCAGGATAAGTTACTGCTGGTGCTGTTAGTCTTGTCTCCCGCTCGCTTCATTCCACCTCTGCATGGAGGTGGGGTGTTTCGCCCAGTGCAGATTGATAGCATGCACAGGCCACGTTTGTCAATGGGGGGAAAGTTCTATATTTGCTAATCAAACAAAATTGATTAAAATCTTTGAAGAGCTACCCAAACTTTCTGAATAGGTTCAGCCATTTGTTGTCATGGCAGCTTTTATGGAGTGGCCTTAATGCAACATCTTGCCTAACTGGACAGTTGTAAAACATATTCCATGCGAGTTATGACTCTTTTTGGGTGAGTTGAGGTTTCAAGGACGATTTTAATTCCACTTGCAAACATTCCAGTGCAAGAACACACACACACAGACGTTTCCCTTCTGATTGCTCATTTTGGAATTGCATGGCTTGCTTTGCATTTATGAGGGCTTTCTAATCTCATATAAGCAATCTTATTTATGGACAAGCTGTGCTCCATGGATCTTCATCTTTCCTCAATGACTATAAGCAATGACTGGAATTGGACTAAATGACTTGCTACAGCATCTTTTTCTGCTTGTTAATAATGGTCTATCAATCATTGCTAAACAAAAGCTTATGAGATAGCTGGCTACCTTAATGTGAATGTGAAGTTTGCCAGCTCTTTATTACCTGTGTTATGTAGATCACAGCAATTTGTTGAGTTATTCAACTGGAGAGAAGAATTTTATGGTAAGCATCAGGATAGAAATATCAGAGCCAGGGTGTGTAGGAGCAGGATACAGTTAAGTGTTATGCTGTTATACAAGTCATTAATTTGAGGTTACTTAACGCAAACCCATTGAAAATAAACTTTATTTATATGAGAGACACTTTTTTTTTTTAGGGAGAAGTGTTTTATTGAAAAGCCAGAATTTGTAAACAAACATTCAAGGTGCCTTTGGGCAGGCAAATAAAATCCGTTCTGTGATTAAGCTAGAAGGTGGGGGACTTTTCTGAATATAGAATTTTAATCATAAAGAACTGCTGAGTATGACATGAATAATATCTGCTGTGACTTTTCCTGGGTCTCTTCACTGACTCTATCATAGAAATCCAAGCAGCTGTAGTCAAAACAAAGTAAATGAGAAAACCAAAGGCTGGAGGTGACTGTGTTTTGTACTGGAGTACGGCTGATGTTGTCTCAAGCTGGAGTGAGCTAAAGCTCACAGCAGAAGCAGAGGGACTAGATGGAAAATGGACTCATTTCTATTCTGTTGAAATAACAGTGTAGTAACAGGAAATAGAGATTAGTCTCAAAGAAGGACCGAAGGAGGAGACAAAGAAGGCTATCAGGATATTTTCTCACTGGAGATGGAAGTCTGAGATGAAATGGGAGTAGGAGTAGGAATAGCCTTTCTGGAGGTAACTGCTGAGGTAACGTGTTCTCTTTCCTTTTTTCTTGACTGGTCATCCTTCCCATGGCAAAGTCTATAGGAGGGGTAAGATGATGCTGAAAGTAGCGTCCCTAAAGAAGGTAGCAAAGAGGAATATAAGCAGGGAGTGAGTCCACCTGATCCACTGTCACTGCCATCTTCTGTGGTTTTAGGCCATATTGAGATAGGACTTAAGAATGGAGGAACGTCTGACACCTGCAGTGCTTCCCTTCTGCTTGGGAATATCATGAGTTGTCAGAAGCACTTGTCTCTCTCATCCCACTGGCTGCCCACTGGGTTGGTTAAATTAGTCCTTCTTGAACGGAGGGCTGAACTACCAAGGCCATGAAGACAACACCCATAGCTCTAGGTTTTACCTGGATTTTCTGGCCGTTCTTGATGCTCAGCATTTACCTAAGGATGGAAAAATGACATCTATAGTTGAAATCAAAGAATGGTGCAAGTGTTGTCCCGGTGGTGGAGAGTTTTTCTTGTTCCATGCTTGTCCTTGCTTGGCTGTGGGCAGACTAAGCCTTACTTTATACTACTATGTCCATCTTGACTATGGTCTTAGTACTCTGAATGTCCGTCCAAACTGAATAGTGAAGGATGTCTGAAACTTTCATTTGATTGAGACCTGGGAGCTCTCAAAAAAAAGAGGTTTTGGAATTTTCCTCCTGGAGGACCACTTTTAAGAATATTTAGGTTTTCTTAATCCTGGATGTTTAAGACATTCACACAAATATTAGTAGTCTTGGTATAAGGAGGGAAGAAGTGGAAGCCATAATCTAATTTCCCCATAAACTGGAGACAATTCTTCAAATTACAGAACCTCTGGATTTTGGGGGTATTTTTGCTATAAGACCCAAATTGTTGACCACCTCTGCCAGGCTGTGTATCTCTTGAAGATTAAACCAAATCTAAAGTAAGCATTTATATTTGGTTATTATTTATGTTTAAGGCTCAATTTAAACAGCTGAAATTGTGATCTAAACATTAAATTAAAACCTCGGCATGAAATGGATCGTGAATGTCTCTGTGTGATTGCTTTTCTATTAAATGGTTTACATGAATGCTGTTATTTATCTTGAAAGCAGGTTGATATGCATATTAATGAAGCCAGGTGTTAACTTCATGCTGCTTCTTTCCAACTAAGAAAATCTTTATATTAACTTAGTGATTTTTACAAGTGTTTCTTGTAATAATTACAAGACGACACTTTGTGCATCATAATGTTCCAACAACACAACTTTCTCATTTTATTCTTTCCCTTCTTCTGTGTCCCTTGCTCAGTTGTAGGTGAATCAAATGGGGAGTGATAGCAGATGTACTTCAACACAAGTTGAGTACAATGATATTGAGGAACCTACCAAAATATCAGTAAAACCAAATAAAGCACTGAGAGATGAATCCAATGGAGTCAAAGGCAATCTTGGTGTACTCCTGGCTCTGCTTGACTTCCCAGCTTCACACCTGTTCAGTCATTAACATGACTTTCCTTATTTTCCCTGGTGCCAGAACATGGTACCAGCTCATGTGGAGTTGAAAAATGTTGCCTTCAGGTTTGTGAGCTTGCAGTGTGGATAGCTTTTATTTGTAACTTTTTATTTTAAAGATAGATAACACTGTCAAAGATTTAGGTATGTTCTTGGACTTGTTGGAGCAAGCTGGGTCTAACATCCATCTAGCGTACAGCTCATCCTAGACAATCCTCATGCAAAGACAGTATCAGGATGCAGAACTGCAATTCAACTGTAACTCCAACAGTTCTGACTTCATCCTTTGCTTGCACATGAGATCTTTGGAGGCTTTTAAAGCTTCACTTGCCTCAGTTGGAAAGCAGAATTCATGCATGTTGAAAGAAATCTACAGAATTATGCTCTGTACAGCTCTGGTTTAGCATGGTGAGCTTTTAGTTAGCAGAGGGAACAAGGAGTGAGTGTGTCTCACACCACTTGTGTCTTGCCTGAGAAGAGCTCCTCAGATATCAAGGGAGTTAACAAACAGGAGGAATTCTTCAAAATCTGAGCCACACAAACCAATGCTAACTTCTGAGGAGCTTAGGAAGAAGGCCCGTGTTTCATAAATAGACCTTGTCCATGTGAGAGTTCAATTGCTTTTGGATTTGGAGTTCTAGGAGAACTATGGATTTTAGTCTGCGTGTGGTACCCGATTATTCACACTTCTCAGTACTCACCACAAAAACATCATTCATCTGTGAGAGTTTGGTCTTTCAAGATGCTGGATTTCATGCCCTCAATCTGGTCAACAACTTTGATTCTAGTTCTGCAGGGGATGTAGGCATATGCTGAATGTCAGTATATTAAGTTCAAGTTGAATAAGAGCCAGAATGCTTCCCATCTTGCAAGTTTATTCCCAGGCTAACTAGTGGCTTATAATGGGCATATTAATCCCTGCTTATGTAAAGTATTTGGATTGCCCCTCTAGAATAAATAGCTTGGGAAATTTACATCCAACAGAGGCTTAATTACAGGTTTTAAAGGATCAGTACAAGAAGTACAGAAATAAATATGTCTTTAAAAAGAAAAAAAAATATTTAATAGTATTACGCTTATTCAGTTCAATGTATTGCATATTGCCAGAGGACACTGTATATATAGCAAGTGCATGTACTCAGGTTACAGAAAGAAATTGATTTATTAGTGATGCTGCACTGAAATGGATGTAAAACACAGAAGTATTTTAACAGCAAGCCAAGATATAAGCAACGAGTTATGAATTATGTTTTTAAAAACATGTTTGTTTTTCCTTTTAATTTGAAATTAAGAGCTCCGTGAGCACTTAGTGCAGTGTTAGTTACAGGTACTAATGGCTTCATTTAGATTATGTTAAATCCTTACATTAAACTCTCACTCAAGCCAATCTTTTCACAGGGAGTTGCTAGGAGTAGTTCTTGTGCAAGGGGGCAGGACCACAATTTACCATGTGTGGGAGCTGCCATTAAAATGTTAGCATCTCGTAATGGGTTGGGGTGTCAGCTGCTTCCTAGGAGACAGGGTTTGTTTTTTTTTTTTTTAATGGGATAGGGCAAGTCTACCTAAATGTTGTGATAGAGAAGAGCCGGCTGTGAAGGTGGTCAAAGAAAGAGCGGAGAGCAGAAGGGCTTTGTGGAAATGGCTGCTGAGTTTTTTCAATGGTGGGGGGAAGTGCTTTTCTATTTTTGTCAATGTTTTGAAAAATGTCATCAGCTGTCAAGGACTGTCAGCAGCTTTGTGAAGCTGGCACACTGGAGGGTGATAGAAAGAGAGCATTTGGCCTGTTCTTCTCACCTAGAAACCCTGCTTCTCTCGCCAAGCCCCCGACAGCTGAGATTTCGCTTCTTCACAAGTCTGTGAGAAGGAAGGAACAGAACCAGACCTGGAAGGGGCCTGATAAGGTCTGGCCCCAGGCGTGGGCACAAAGTGCAGCTGCCTAGGGAGGGAAGCAAGTAGAGCAGAGGGTGACCACTCTGCTTGGTTGCACAAAGCTCCTGGTGCACCACTGGCCCTTTCAGCCCCACAGTAGCAAGGAGACCCCGACCCTCCAGAGCCTGTGGTTTGCGTTAGAGCACGTATGGCATTTTTGTGTAGTATCAGGATGCAGGCATTTCTCTTGAACAGAGATCCTCTGCAGGCACAGCAAGCAAAATCTGAGGCCTGACAGTCTTACTGACGTGCAAGAGCAGAGTAATTGGTCAGCTCACGTACCGCAGGCGTGGGGAGGTCTGAGCTGTGAATGTTCAGACATGTGGTCACCCTCGAGGGCAAGTTGAGGCTTCCCAAAAGACTAGGCTTCAGTGCATTCTGCACATCTCAGCACGTGGCTCAGTGGTTCTGGTAGGAATGTGTGGACATGTGATGATGAGCTTGAGATCATTCTGGGCTTGAAATCCAGACATAAACCGCAGCTATTCCTGCTGGAAAGTTGGAATGTGTAATGCCCTGGATAAAAGTGTGTTTAATATGCGAATAACATGTTAGTAATTCAACTGACTGTTCTCCTTGATTTAAGCTGAAGCTCCATGTCATGACTGGGGTTTCCTCTGTCAGACCAGGTTTTCAGGGAGGTCTGTGTGTAACCAGGGAGATGCCAGCAAAACGAGAATCCTTTTGCTCTGAAGTTATTAAGCTAATGAGACGCTAGGATGGCTCAAGGACCCAAGGGACAGAGCAGGAAGGAGCAAGAAAGCCGATGTAAGCTGTGGCCATGGCAAAAGCAGCATGATAAGTTAGGTGAAAGTTCAGCTGCTGGAAGCTGGAAAGATGAGCAGATCAACATGTCCCAACTGGGGAGGATGAAGAAAAGTAGAGTTGTGAGCGGGCTTGTGAGGTTTGGAAGCCAACTGAATTAGCTATAAAAGCAAGAATTTATCTCTTGGATTTGTAAAGCTCTTACAGCTCTGATGGAAGACTAGATGAGACTTTGAACTTTTAGAAAGACTTGGGGGAAAAAAATAAAGTTTTTTTTTTTTGTCAATACAGTACTGCTACTAGGAGACAGATAATTTTTTTTTTTTTTCACTGGGGCAGAAAGTTCTCAAGCACACAGCTACAGAGCTGGTTGGGTCCATCACTGGTGAAATGATTTTCCCTAGCCCAGCTCTGGCAGAGGTTGGGATGTTGCTGGGCCCTTTGCAGGCAAGCAAACAGGATGCTAAGCACTGGCAGGCGGGGTGTGTTCTCAGGCTCTGTGGAGGTCAGCTCTCCCTGTCCTGGGCTTGTAGTGTCTGAGAATAAAACCTTCACTAGAGACAAAAGTTGTCTCTTTCTGGAGGAAGTACTTGGATAGGATTTCTCATCAGTTGAGTATGAAAAGACCCAACCCCAATTTCCGGAGTGAAAACAGCTGTTCACTTAGTTGTTTTTTTGTTTTTTTTTTTTTTTTTTTTTTTTTCTTTAGGAGGCATCTCCCAAGTTTATGCCTGGCTCCTGATACCAATAGTAATCCATGCAGCTGGCCTCAGATTCATGCTGGGGCTACTGTATATTGTATATGGTTCTCAAAAAAGCTGTTAAATTACAGCATGGCATCTCTGCCTTATTCCTTAGAAGGAATCTTGTTCTTTCTGAGGTATTTTTTTTTTGCTATAAATACCAACCATTGAGATGTCTGTAGCTGACATTAGGTTTTGAAAGATAGCAGAGAGACAGTTAGGCCTTTCTCCAGAAATTGTTCATGGTTGAGGATGGGGAGAAGAAACAAATAGCACATACTGGATGTGGGGAAACCGGTACACAGACCAAAGGGTTTGCTAGCTGGTGCAAGAGCACACACCCAGCCTAAAATGCTTTTAGATGTACTGGCGAGTTAGTATTATAACAGCTTTTTACTCTTGCACAGCTTTTTTCACTGTATAACTCTGCTTCCAATTGTCGGTAATTCTTCCATCCTTTCAACATTTGGTTGAGATTCCTTCACCTTCATTCCACCTTGTCAGTGCTTGATTCCTCAGAGGTGTTATGAGTGTGTCTAGTTCTCTGGATATTGAGTTAATCGCATGCTCACTGTCACTCCACTGAAGTCATCAGAAGTGAAGTTCCCCTTTAATTATGGAGAGAGGTGTGCCTTTTCAATGCTTCATGACCCTTGTGCTGCTGACGTTGAACCTTAAGGCTGTTGAGAATGTCTTATTCAGAATGCCTCGGGGAAGGATTCTGGTTATTTTTATAAATACCCTTCATTTCTCCTACATTTTAAAGACTTCCTTTTACAAAATAACCCTTCTCTGTAAAGAATTGCTAAGTGGTCAGCCAGTAAAATTCGCTGCCATCTGCAGTTTTTAAGAAGGGGCTGAAAATGTGGTTAGCACATGAATTCCCAGGGGGGTGTCACAGGGGGTGAGGCTGCTGTGGTAATTGCTGACCCTGGGTAAGGGGAGGAGTGATTGCTGGGAGGCACAGTAACAAGAGATTGCTGCTTGCAGCCATCCAAATTTGCTCTCCTTTGCATCTTGGTAATGAGCCATTAGGACTTTGCAGAGCAGCTTTATTTGTTTGCCCTGGTTCGTTCAGTGTACCAGGGTTAGCCTTATCTCCTGCCTTCTCATGGGGTCTTGAAGTTCTCAGCTACTAGATTTTTGCTGCCTTGGAGGGTTTGGAGAAGCCTGTTAAATCACAGTGTGACTGCAGAGGAGCTGGAAGCAGCGTAGTGAGGCTGTCATGAGATCTAGGACATCTAACTTTATGGTGTTAGCCCTCACTGGAGGGTATAGCTAAACTTCCAGCTGTGGCCAAGGTTGTTTTTGGGATGGCAAAGCCCCGCAAAACAGGCTTGTGGATTCTGGACCAGGATGGAGATTCCTTTGTAGGTCCTGCAGCAGCTCCGTGTACAGCACCAGCAGTGGGGCCATTTCTACATAGATGTTTTGCTTTGGATCAAGTTAAATTTAACTAAAAGAAATTTTCAGGCTGGGAAGTTCTGATTAGAATTAGGCCTAGTTTTTCAGCCCTGGTGTTTACTATAGCTCTGGTAAAATACCTTGGATGGTCCTTGTATGCCATGTGAATGCTTGAGCCTCTGAGCTATAAAGCTATGCACCCTACCTCTAAGAGGTACGTAAATATTTCATAAAGAGAAGAACAACTACAATAGCAGATTGAATATAATCACAATAAAGCCAATATTGCAGACTCAAGCAATAATTTCCAGTGTTGATTACAGAGTGCACCAATCTCAACAGAACTGAGTTGGTCCAGAGCGATCTTGGTGCTTAAAAAACTATCCTGATAAAAAGATTTGAGACCCTTTTCTGAGCTGGGTAGAAAAAGGATAGGTCTCCAGATTTTTCTTTCCCCTCTAGATTTTTCTTTCCCTAGCTGAATTAGCAGATATGATGTCTTGCTGGTTTTGTGATAGTTTGCAGCTGGCAACTTCTACTCTTTGCTGTTATTGGAAATACTGCAAAGTGAAACAAAATCCTTTGGGGTTGAAATGAGTAGTTCAAGCCAAAACAAATTGTTACCATTTATTGAATATATATATATACACACATACACATTTTTATATATGTAAAAATAAAATAATTAAAAAAAATAAATTGCTTTAGGTCTACATAAAGTATTTTCTCTCTCTGCAGCGGAACCACTGATCTGAAAAGATCAGTTATTCACACTTCTCTGTTGGTGAGGGATGTTTGCCTTTCAAATCATCAGGTTTGTAATGAAATTGTAGTATAGAGTAATAGCTTCTCTTTTACAATTCCCCTTTCGGGCTCTTCTTTACCAGATGTCTTAGAAACCTGACTCTTTAAATTTAAGGATCCTGTGTTATCAGGTTCTACCTGGACTATAACTTCGCCACATAGTTTTTCAGCAAGAACTTGAATTTCGGAAAGTATCTTAAGGCAGCTGCCTTGCTTCCCCTTTAGGCATGTTTGGTTTCTCCTCTGACTCAAATCAGAAAGAGCTGGGGGGGAATGTCATAATTTCTTCTTCTCTTCTTTTTTAGTACCTTTTCATCAAACATGAGGAGCTGCATCTCTTTGTGCTTCAAATAGTGTTATCCTTAGGCAGTGGTTAAGTAGAAAAATGTGTTTCTGCCTTGAAAATCTTATCACCTTGCTCTCACATTCTTCACTTTTCTTCTGTCTGTGTATCCTTTGTGACTGGGCATGTACTGTAACAACATTATTTATGTAAAGTACAGGAAAGAGCTGTACGTTTAGAGTCCAAAGGCAGATTGTAATTCAGTAGAGATCAGGTGTTTCTTTGATTGCAGCTACTTTGAAAAATGAAAATGAAGTGCAAATAATAATTTCCTTCCCTCAATTATTGTGAAAAATAGAATAACATCTATGTTTGAGATCGACTTTTTGTTTTAAAAATCTTAAAAATGTACTTAAACAGACATGCCTGTTAGGAAACTTTTTTTTTTTTCCCAAATGTGTGGCTTCCAGTTAATCTGATGGAAAGAGGCCACAGTCCTGGGTGTAGTGCTGCCTCTGCAGGGAAAAGTAAGTTAAGAGCTCTTGGGACACCAGAGGCCTCCCCAGGCCCTAAGTAATGGAGCAGTCTTTACTCAGGTGCAGCTGGCTGGAGAGTCTGTCTGAATGACCTGAATGGAAAAGCTATTTATTGTGCTTGTTCTGCCCTCCGAGAAGAAGGAGATTGTCTTACACTGCTTGGGTCTGAGTGAGGGCTCTGTAGGCTCAGACATTTCAGGACACTCGGGGGTGGTGGGGCTGTGAGGATTACTGGTTCTGCGGTGAGAACAAGGAGGATGGAGTAAGGAGTGCTGGGCAGGGAGCTGAGCTGCTGCAGGAGAGCAGGACCCTGAATCTCCCCAGTGCTTAGCAAAGTGGAAGAAGGGAGGAGATGCAGGTGTCATAGTCATTCTTCGTTTATCTGAGCCAATGGGACATGGATGGGGCTGACTTCAG
Source organism: Chlamydotis macqueenii (assembly GCF_036417535.1). NCBI lineage: Eukaryota > Metazoa > Chordata > Aves > Otidiformes > Otididae > Chlamydotis > Chlamydotis macqueenii. The sequence goes on from NC_141566.1 coordinate 7,257,908, forward strand.
CGGGGCCGTTTAGGGTGATGTGAGATGTTTCACATTCCAGGTGGTGTTAATGGGTGTGTGTACCTGACTTAGAGATGATGGGACACCTCAGCTTCTTCAGGTGAATCAGCCCCCAGCAGGGCAAGCCCAGAGAAGACAGGAGGCGTTTCTCCTCTGGGACAGAGCCAGTCCCCAGGAGATTTCCCTGGCTGTTTCTAAAATAGTGGCAGATCCATCCAGTTGCCTGCACAATCTCTGTGCATGGTGGGAAGCCTCCACTGAGTGCAGCCAGAGGTTGCACATCTCTTGCCATATTCCTCTGAATTTTGCTCCATGGCTGATGTTGAGGGGTGGTTTATTCCTCCAAAACACAGAGTAAGACTTCTAAAGTACCTGGCAATGCCTCAGTACCATGCGTCTTACAATTACAGCATCTTCTGATACAGCTTTAACACAGTATGGAGGAGGACGACAACTGGGTACATTCTGCACCTGGATTGTCATCACTCCTTGCCCCAAAACTAAGGACTTTTGCCTATGAATATCAGAACAGTACTGAGATAAGGAATCATTTAGCACTGCGAACTTCCTGCTGCCTCTGTTTCTCCATTCCTGCACCAAATGAAGAGTTCTCTAACTACCGCGTGACGGTACCATAAAATATTGAACAGGGGAAGCAATCCTAATGTTGCACCAGGTACTGTAAGCAGCACAGCAAAATGATTAATGAGACCTGGCCCTAGCTCTGTCAAAGCCAGATCTGTTGGGCTGCACAGTTTCTTCTTTTTTGGAATATTCTGCTGAGCAGCATGTTGCCATACAGACTCATCAGCAAATGAGTAGCAGATGGAGCAGTGACACATTTTATCTTGCGGCAGCAGGGACATTGTATGTGCTAGGAGAATTCAGAGAAGTTAGTTCCATGCAAAGTATGTGATGAAAGAAAAGCTGCAGATCGTTTTTCTCTCTGTGCAACATTGCAGATGGACAAACAGAGGTAAGTGGTTGTCTCAAGCAAGGCAGTAACAAAGAATGAAATGTTCAAGAAGTTAAAATTAAAACCCCTGCTATGGCAAAGATAAACATCTCTGCCTCCCGTGCCCAGCTGTTACACCATGGCTTAGTTTTAGTTTCAGATAGTATCCTTTCAATCAGGGCTTTACAGCTTGGTAGGTAGAGCTACCATTCTTCAAATGCCAGATGCTGTCTGTCATCAGAGAGCAGTTAATCCATATCCTGGGCCTTGTATAAATTGATTCCTCCACCCCTCGTAATATTAGAGCACATGAGGAAAAATCTGAAAATGAATCTGAGCTGAGAGCGAGTTTCAGGATTGTTTGGTTCCTGGGCTCTGCCCACATATGCCTTTTCCTCCTCTAAGCTCCATGTACCCCATAGTGTTTACTGGGATACTTAGACTGGAAATAGCTGATTGTGAAGTGCAAGCCTGAGGCTGGATCCTGAAGCTAACTAGACTGTGAGAAAGAGTAAAGCAGACATTACAAAGCAAGGTCTGTCTGTGTCCAGACAACATCTAACTTTTGAAGATGCAGTCATAGTCTGAGATGCAGGTATGGTTTGACCCGTGACAGTCCTTGCAGTAAGATTTGTTTGTTGTTTTTTTTTCTTTCTCTATTAACAGACATGCAGGGAGATGCTTTCTGCCTGGTTTATGTGGGTAGCGTTTCCCTGTCATTGTCACCTCGATACTCATGCTGCATCCAGGGATTTGGCAAGTATTTTTTCCCAATGACTGTATTGATCTATATGGAGAGAGCATATGCAGTTGGCAGCGTGCTGTGTGCTTCGCTGTTTGCCAGGTACAACGCACATCCATAGATGTCAATTTGCCGTGGCAGTGCTGTGCAGTGTTGGTGGATTTGGGCCAATGCACCCAAAAAGTGTCTCAGCCCTCCCACAGTCCAATTACTCTTTAGACAGAGCTTGTTTAGATGAGGAAAGAGATGTGACAGGGTACTGGTAGGAGCAGAGAGTGGGTCACAGTAACCCAACTGGCCCTTTCAGTCCTTTATCCTGGTCTCTGCTGTCTTCTATAATAATTAATATCCTGTTTCAGTGCATGACATAAGATGTAATTCAGTAGTCTGTTCTCCTCACTTGCACTGTCCAGTGACATCCTTGATGCACAAAGGGCTAAGACTTAAAACAGCTGACAAACTGGGAACCATGTGCTGGTCTGGAGATATGTCGTGCTGCGCAGAGAGGGAGATGCTGGCAGCCGGAGCCAAGCCTGACGCTTCCTGGATTTCAAGGTGTGACTGCACTGCATCGCCAGGGTCTAGCTGAAGTCTGCAGTGGGAAACATGGTGGCTACCAGGGGAGGACAGAAGTAGTGGGACACACATGTCAGCTGTAAAGCTTCCCATGCCATGGTGGGAAAGCGCTTCCCCCTCTCCAGCCTGGAGACACAAACACTGGCCAAACCAAATTCCCAATTCCAAATCCTTTGGGACAGAGGATCCTTAACCACCTGCTGCTCGTCTTTCTGCTGATTGTGATGTAGTAAGAAATAGCTGGATATTTTTTCATAGTTGAAGGCTTTGTTAAAGAACCCAGCTCTGCACACAGACAGCAAAGTAGCCAGCGTGCCTACCAGACACACATGAATGAGCTTAGTGACCATGAAACCTAATAGTCCTGCTCCAGCTAGGCAGAGTTTAAATAGATGTTTTGCAAAGAACCTCAGGGCAGCTCTTAGCAGCAAATAACAAAACTTTCCTGAAGAGGGTCTGCTAGTCATGGAGTTTTGAGTGCTTTTGGAATCAGATTGGTTTTCGCATAAAAAGTTGGTGGAGAGGAAGAGACAGCTCTTTTTATCCATGTGAACAAAGTTTAGAAGCACTCTGAGATGTACTTTCTGCTCTCAAGCCCAGATCCTCTACTAACTTGTATTCTGGGCAGAGCTGCTGGGATTTCCCAGTTGTACTAGAGCAGCGGTTCACCTGGTTACTGCTTCCTTCTTCCAGCTCCCCTGGTGCCAGTGGCCCCTCCATAGTGTCACTATCTGTATCTGCATCTTCTTCCCAACACTGATGCAAATGCAGAATACATGAGGGTGTTGCACATTATAAAGATTTCCTGAGAATCTGCTCAGGTCTGCTGCCTATAAATAATGTGACTCTTCTGAGTGCATACCAACAAAATCTTGGTGCTAACCCATCACGTGTGCTTTCTTCTCCCTCCTTTTTTAAGATGTGTGTAGATACAGATACAGATCTGCACTTCTACACCAGCAAGTGATCAATATGGTGTTCAGATATGGGAAAATTGGAAGTGATCACCTGTCAGAGTCATTATCTTGAGGTACATGAATATGTTTGAGAGATCTAGGGTTTTGTATATGTATTCAGTCCCTTAAAGAACAAAAGCAGGAGCATTTATTCACACTTAGTGTGGGTTTTGTTTTCTGAATTTCAGCTGAAGAGAATAATAGAGGCAATCTGACCTCCTTTTTGGTAGCATGCAACAATGATGCTCTAATGACAGGCACATAAGTCCAGATATTTTCTGCTCTCCAGTCTCTTTTCTGAAGATCAAAGACCATCTCATGACAGCCCTAATGAGTCTCCCGAAGAGGTTGAACTGCAGGTTTTAGTATTTTGCCAGTTGAAAACAATCAAGCCTTTTACTGCAGGAGAGAAAGGGAGGGAGAGTTGGAGAAAAAGGCGTTCTGACAACAGTCAGCAGTACAGCAATGCTCAGATGATCTGCTGAAATACTGGCCTTGTCACACCTGGCTGGATTGGGCAGAGCTGTAACAAAAGGACTTGTTTTCCCCTTGAAATATTTTGGTTTTTTTTCTTTGTGAGAGAGAATGAGTCATTTGTTAACACATAGGGCTTTTACACCAAAGTAAGGAAGATATGGGGGCAAAAGCTTTAAATTGCCTGTCAATGACCTGGTATATTCTGAGAAGTCATTTCTTGAGGCTTCATTCTGAGACAGGCAGTCGGCGTGGTCAGGGAAGGTCTCGCTGTGCACCTCAGTTATTAGCTAGTCTTTTCTGGGACATTGACTTTATGTCTGGATGATAGATGCAGACAGCCTCGCAGAGCATGGGAGTGGGATGAAAAGAGCGTTCTGGGGCACCCATTGTTGCTTTTATTTGTTTGACACCTCATGGCTTGAGATCTGACTGATATGAAGAGCTCCACCATGCTTTGTTGCTTACAAAGCGGTACCTGTGCTCCTCACACCCTGCCTCTGTGCTCTTCCTCGCTGAATGGTGTTTCAGACTTCAGAGTCCGGGGAACTGATCTGAGCAGTGGCAGGTCATCACCCTAAGGGATAGGGCTGGGTGAGGGATTTATATGCTGAGACGGGGTCTCAAAGAGGGGAGAGCGAGTGCCCTGCTCTTCAGGGAGAGTGGCAGCTTCTGGGTGGTGTGAAGAGAGATGTGGGGAGGATGGAGAGGTTGAGGCTGGTGTCTGTCAGCAATGACCAGATGGATGGGGGTGGGTGTTGTTGGTAAAAGACGAGGATAATTGGATTTCAAGCAGAGATAGCCTGAAATGCATACTTTACTAAAAAACCAGCAAATCTGAAGCAGCATGAAGTCTCCCCTGTATGATGACCAGGGTGTGGGGGAGAGGAGCTGGGGCTGCATGAGGCTGAGGCGGCCTGAAATCAGTCTGTGATGGTCAGAGTGGCACTTCATTGCAACTGATGGCTCCAAGGTGGTGCCTAGAGTTTTTGTCAGTGCTTTGCAATGGACTTCATGCCTACTTTACACGTAGATAATTAAATATCAAACAGCGAGGCGCTTTGTCTGGTCACCAACGTAGCCAAGATGACAGCCTTGGCCTCCCCAGTCCCAGTCCCAGCCCCACTGGCCACACTGCTCATAGGTCAGTTCAGTTTTAAGTGCATGGGATCCTCCTGTGTTCTCCAGCTTGCAGAACATGAGGCTGCACACAACAAATCGCAGTTGTCTGAGGCGATGGAGGGGTGGTCTCCTTGCTGCCACCAGGAACCCTCCAGAGATAATGCAGATGGAGGTGTTGCGCTCTCTCATCTCTTGTGTGTTACAGCCTGGAAAGCAAACACCACAAACACTTCTCTGGTCGTTATATCACATGTGCAACTCCTTAATTAGCCAAAACTCTCACCAAAAGACTTTCTTCCTTCCCTTTCTTAATGTAGCCTGTCCCACCATCTGCTGGGGAGAGACAATTTGGTAAGTGATTTACAAAAACGTGAAGAGGTGCTTTTCTGTTGTTCATGAGTAACTCTCCTCCAGTGCTGTGGTGTTCGAAATCCTCTGCAAAGCTGACTCCTAACGTTGTCATTAATGTCTCTGGCATGGTTGGGAGGAATGAAGGATGAGCTTTAGCTGAACATTAATCTCAGATTAGACTGGTTTAGTGAAAAAAAAGAAAAGGCAATTGCATAATTTCTGAAAACTAAAGGGAGACAGAAACCTATTAATTTAGATGTAAATCACTTTAAAGTGCTGCTCTGGGTTGAAATTTAGTTGATGTTAAATTTGTCAGCTTGAAAATGCTGGGAGGGAGAGGGGAGGGGGTAAAGGGAGAGAGATTGCAGGACTGCTTTCAGAACTCCTTTATAATCCTAGATATTTAGAATGAAGTGAAATCCTACCTTGTGGTAGTACTACAGATTTGTCTGAAGGAAGAGGAGGGAATATTTGCCTTCCAGTGCTTGCTTTGAACTTCTGAGCTTATTAGAGCCCTGAATCAATATTCAGTGCAATTTCATTACCAGTTGAGTGAATTTGGATTTTTCATTCAAAGTGATTATTTCCCTCCCTCTAGCTGTCAGAGGGATTCTTAAATACCCTTTTGCTCCAGACTGATCAAAACATTAGTGGAGCTTTGTGAAGTTTGGACCTGCTGCTCAGCACCAGATTCATTAATCTTTTGGGTTTCTGACAGATGCTCACTAAAAGCAGCTGTGTGTTAAAACTTTCCTTTAGTGATCAACACATAAAAGTACGCGGAACTGGGAGGAATAACACAGAATATATTATGTGCTGTGAATGTATAACTGAAACATAAAGTGGCTAGAAAATAAAATGTAAAACTGCTGCTTGACATGATTCATTATAATGTTTGAGGAGTATTTAACAGTTTAATTTTCTTAATGATTACAAGTGTTTGTTCAGAATATTTCTAATAGATATTCACAGAGAATACAAAATAGAGCATTTTATATCCAAGGCTGGAATTAATTTGTGCAAAATTTGTCTGGTAAAAAATAGATTTCTTTAATACTTCAGGCGCAGATGCTGCCAATTCTTTAGCAACTTTTACAGTTACTAAGAAAAATTGTATGTATTATGAGACAAGTCTAATAGATCATAGTTAGTCACTTAAACTTGCAGGAAACACATTTATTAGGGCTTAATCTGTATTATTAAGCACTCATGGGGAATTTGCTATTAAAGCATAAATCACTGTCAGTGATGATCTCTAAAGAGCCATGCATGCTGACTATGACCTCTCAATCTTCACTGCACAGAGAGCAGGCAAGACATGATTTCTAGATATGCATCAGTTCAAAGTGAAGTGTCTTGGGAGTAGTCTGCAGGGTCAGTCCTTGCCCCAGGCATCACAAGTCCTCGCTTTTGGGTGAGTTTCTGAGTTTGCAGAAAGGCTTGGCCATGAAGTAGCACGAGGCCAGGCTCACAGCCTGTTCAGTGGGGAAGATGTTCTGTGGAGCCTGCCTGGTGGCTGCAGTTAGTCACAGAGGGGTTTACTCCTACACGGAGGCCAGCATATCGCCACCTAAACAAGAACATTCTCTACCCTGTGCTGCAGGTGTGATACAATGCCCAGCCATGTAGGAGATGGGCAGAAGATAGCCTACCTCGAATGGGCCTCCGTCAGCAACCAAGGGCTGTTGCTCGTGACCACCTCATCAGTGCGCCAGGCATCACTGGCAGTTGGACATGTGAAAGGCAGGCTTTTGGTCAGATATTCTGGGTTAGGGGGGGAATGTGCAGTGGTGAACCTTACTGAATGCTAAAACACACCTCCCTGGAGCCACAGACTCGCAACTGGCCTCACAACACGTGCAATGTGTTGGATCTGTTCACCAGCCTCAGCACAGCAGAGCCTCTTATGGACAAGAGTTTTTGTGTTTCAGACCTCATCCTGCATTATAAAGTCATCATTGCAGTATTTGGAAGGCACCATTCTTGGAAGGCTGAGACCCCATTTCCATGAGATTTTTGGCTATAGATAACCAAGAGTTTTTAACCTAGGTGTTAATGAAATAATGTATGTCTTAATGAGCTCTGATCCCCTGGATTTCTGTGGGTTAAGGAAGAAGTGATTTAACTTTTGCATATGAAGAGGGGTTTACAAGTGCAAGTAACTGGACAGCCCTAGGCAGTATGTATCAGTGTGAGCTAAGGACAATGTGCTTTGACCAGTGTGTCCTCTTGGACAGCCTTATTGGCAGGAGGTGGCTCCTGTTTGACAGCTGTCAGGGACAACACAACAGGAAAAAGCCTTAAAATTCTGCTTGGCAACAAGCAGCAATCTTCAAGAGGAGAAACATGGTAAATATTTTGCTGCTGGTCCATCCTGAAAGATGGGGGATTGGCATGTACAATGTGGCGTTCAAACAGCACCCTGAGTAACGTTCGAGTTCTGTCTGTCAGGCATTTTACGTAAGTCGTTCTTCTGATTGCGGTTTGATTTCATTCTTGTTTGTTTTAATACACTGTGAATTCAATTCTCAATTGCACTAAAGCGTTTTCCTCTTCTTTGACAGCGTGTCAGAGGCTACAAAGTATGTTCATATTAAGTGCTCTTAGTATTGTCAGAATGACATGAAGCATCTCAGGCTGAGCGAGAAGGTCTTTTCTTGGTGCAACTTGGTGCTCAGAAGTCCACAGAAGTTAAGTCTGCTAAGTAAGTGTTTCTTTTCAACAGTACCTGGAAAATAAATATCTAGTGTGATCAGAAGACTGTGGCTGTAATTCACATATAATTCTCCCACAAGATCCGGGGAATCGGAGACAGAGACTGAAAAGACTATTAGGTTATCTGCAGTCTTTCATGTAGAATCTTTTCATTGACTAACAGTAGGATTAAAATCAGTCTGTTGTTCCTCCTCTATACATATTTCCTACACTCTTATGAAATCTTCTTTTAGATGGCTTTGAGCAGAAAGGATAGAATTTCTTTTTAAAAAAAGACTGATTCAGAGTTAGAAAGTATAAGACTTTGTAGTGTTAAAAATAGATGCAGACCCCTGTGTCAGTCTCATTTCAGATCCAAAGCTGTACTTCTACTTTTGCATCTTCCAGAAGAAACACTTGGTTTAGCTTGGTAGGGCTGTAATATATTGACATCAGTACCATGAGCATAACTGAGATGAATTTGATTCCGCTCCTCACGCCACTTCTTTCTTCAATCTATATTTCACTTGAGCAACTTGATTTGGTGTCAGACAGAGTTGCATGTGGTAAAGGGTCCTGGCGTTTTATTGCTCCTGCCTAGATGATATTACTAATGTTTCAAGGAGTGCTGTAAAGCATGGAGGCAAGACATAAATCTCTAAAGGTAGCCTAGCTACTGTAAAACTATAAAACAAATGCAAGCCTTTTGCATTTTCTGCAATGATCTTAGAAAAGAACTTGACTGATTGACTGCTAATTCTGCTGATTGAAAATGGGGGATAGATTTGTATTAGCCAGATGAAATCTAACAGGCAAGCTACCCCTTTGTTCTTACGGTTTTGCAATGTAACAAGGGAAAAATAGAAGGAAATAACATGCGCCTAGTTTTTTTTTGAGCTGACACTGGGCTATCAGTTAGAGCTGGCCAAAAGGCAGATTCTCCATGTTGTAAAACAACTATTTTTTTTTTTAAATTATGTTTTATGTCACTTTGAATCAGAGTGCTACCAAATATTTTGACACTTCCTGTGAACTGGATATCCTGTCAAAATATCATTTTTTTTGAAATGCTGAAATGTATAATTGTAAATTTACTCCCCTTGGCCCACGCTGCTTTTGGGCAAAATGCATTTCTCTTTCTCAGTATCCCCACTGCTGACAGAAGCTATGAAACAGGCAGGAGTAGCTGCGGGCCTGGTGATCTGGGGCTTGTTCCATGCAGCGTGCTCGGAGCCATGGGCCCGCAGGCTCTTCCTCCCCTTCTTTACACAGGTTGCTACTCTTGCTGGCTCTTGTCTTGCCTGTTTGACCTTTGCCAAGTCATTCAGGATCTGTTTTTGTCATAAGGAAGTCCTGGTTTCCTGAATGTAGGCCCATCCTCTGCATACACACTCAGTCTCACCTTGGCTCACCATGGTCCGTGCTTTCTGTGGCCCTGACTACACTGAGCAGGTTCCTCGTACCTCTGTGCTTAATTGCAGCCTAGCTTTAATCACTGGATCTTTTCTTTGGGTTGTCCAGTCAAACCTGCTTCAAAAAATGTATTTTGACTTCATTGATAGAATTTTGGATTAAATTGGTTTCTATGGGAAGTTTCTGTCTACCTCACTGTGTGCCATTTCTAGGATTAGTATTAGTATTGCTTTCAAACCTACCCTATTTCTGGGAAACTTTCTTTCCTGTGGACCTTGTTCCTTGAAATTCCTTCTCATCTCAGCCTCACATTCAATTTCTATGTTTTGTATTATTTGCTTGGATATTTCCACTGACATTTTAGACTCCTCTAAGAATTATGGGCTGTGGTACACACAGTTCTGCTTTCATTAATGTAGGTATTGCCCTGACCTTGCTAGGTGACCTGCAAACTCTGAGTTCCGTGACATTATCATCTCCACCTGTGCCCATCTGAAACGTGCAGTCTGGAGCTAAAGGAAGGGGTGGGAACTGTAGCTGAAATGTCTGAACAGACAGGTGCTGCACCTCACCTGAGTGGTTCAGGACGGAGATATTAAACCCTTACTTTCCTGGATGTGCTTGCACAGCTTATTTAAAAAACAACCAAACAAAACCAAATCAAAAATCCCACCACAAAGCCCAAAGCAACAAAACCACCCAGAAAACATCCCAAAGTGATGCTTAATTACTTTTGGCTCATGCAATGTTAATTAGATTGGCTGGGTGTCTTGGAATCTAAAAATTATGATCTTCAATGTTTGATGAGAGAGATTCCTGCCAATGACAAAAAGCAAGGAAATTGTTCACAGGTTGGCAGATGATGACAGGTTGACTTAAATTCTCATAAGTTACTGAAGGATTCCAGTGCCAACCTCAAGTCACACTCTCCGTCCCCAACTGCCACCACACACCGTCAACTGCCTGGCCTGCAGTGTATGCCAAAGGCAGTAAATAATAACTGAAAAAAAAATAACTGAAAGGGAGTTATAAAATATTATTTTGCACGTTATTCTGCTCTCCTTCTTCATTTTGTGCTTTGTTAGACAATGTTGCCTGACGCATTAGTAATAGTTACTGTTAATGCTTCACTAATTGTGTCCGTCTCTTCCCAGGAGGAGACACTGTGATCTTGATAGTGTTTCAAACTTGCTGCTGATAATTTATGGCATGCAACCAAATATTTCATTTACTATAACATGACACCTCCTATTCTGGTAGTGATGATTTTGAGTACTGTAAATGATATGAAACAAGGAATTAATTTTTCCAAACAAAATTAGGTATTTGTCCATTTCTTTTTTTCTAATTTGCTGAAGTTGGCAGTATGGCACAATTAAAATGACATAAATGATCTTGAGCAAAGTTGTGGTTTTCAACAAAAAAAAAACCCCTCCCAATAGTTTCAGCACTGAGTATTTCTAGGAAGTTCCATAGCTGCACAGAACAGTTTGGAGTCACTAGAATACGGATTACTCCACCTCTGTTTCCTCTTTGTTTGAAGCGATGCCAGAGGCTGGCAGGGTGTAAGAGCTAGCTGGCTCTAGATCATCCTGCAACGTAGTTGGGAGGCTGGGGAAAAGACTAGAAATGGCAAGATTTCTCTCTGCCCTGCCATGGAAGATGGACCCTTGCCATAGGACATGACAATGTGCTGTATGGAGTTATTGTAGCTCTTGCTAAGCAGGTGTTGCTCGATCTGTGCAGGAGTTTGCAGCCATGTCCTTGCATGTGCTCCTTGCTGTCCTTTGTATTTTAATTCATGGGAGATGCTGCTGCTGCATTCACTTTTTGGTCTGCGGCCTAAGTTAGTCCAGAAACTGAAGCCAATAACTGTAGTAAGTTCCCTGCCCTTCTAAACCCTATAGTGGGTATACGTTTGCTGGAGTCAGCCTTAAAAAACCAACACCCCAAAAAACCCAGAAAACCAACAAAAAACCCCCTCCAGATCTCGTTTTCATTTGAAGATGTATGTGCTTTTTTTCTCTTTGTAAGTGGGGGATCTTGCGATGCTCAGTGTCTTTGGGTTGTAGATGGAAGCATTTAATAGTGAGCTTGAACAGCAGCCAAGTTTAGGAACAGATATGGTCACAGATGAACGTATTAGAAGTTCTGTTATTTTATACACCTGTGTGCAGGTATCACATGATCTGTGATAAGCTTTGGATTGGAAGCACGTGTCTGTGATTCACAAACCACAAAGTGCGTACTTTTTTTTTTTTTCTTGAAATTAAGGCATGAAATATGTATCTTTTAAAGCAGACGCTTGTGTGTGAAATAAAACTACAGAATCAGAGGGACTCAGGGTTATAGCTTTTATATGTTTTTATACAGAGTGAGCTGTTTCTATGGAAAAAAGCATAGAGGATGTTGCAATGAAGAAGGTATAGAAAATGGTAAAGAAAATGAACATAAAAGAAGATTATAGTAGTGTGAAGTTCTATGAAACAGAACAAAAGTATTGCAGTATAAAATTCAATGGAGGTTAATGTTTTGGCAAAGAAGAAATACTGTTCCTAAACTGATATTGTCTTTCTCTCTCTTTCTCGGCTGATCTTATCAAACCTGTTGGCTAACACCAACTAAAGTGTATTCATAATTAATAAGTCCGTGGTCTGTTTTATCTGTTGAGTTTGATGTTTGGTAAATTCTTGTAATCCATTAAAACTGAGACTCTGGTGTTTTGTAAGTCCTGAGCCCTGAATCTGTCCAATCTGTCCAGCTCCCTGAGCTCTTCCTTTCCCTTCCCACTGTGTTGTGGCTAATTGTGAGGGAAGCTGAACTATGTCAAGGTTTAATCGGTGTTGCTAACAGATTATAGCAAGTGATTAATTAACACAGGATCTGTCTGATTTACAGGAAGCAGAGGGGCAATGGTACTTGGCTTGTGATGGCCAACACAGGCACTCTGCTCAATGGGAGCTTTTATTTCCTGGAGCTGTCAATCTGGGATATTTCGTGAGCACAAAATCCCCTTTAAAAATCCCAAACAAACAAAAAAAAATACCCTTAGGACTGAGGGAGAGCCAAATTGCAGAAATAAATTACCCAGAGTTAGACAAGCATAAACGTTTAGACAAGCATAATTTTTTTTTTTTTTAAATGACACAAATATTAGAGAAGGGGAAAAAGTGCCTAGTTTTGAAGAAATGAGAATTCATGTTAAGGGTCTCTGATAATAGACTTAGGCTCAGCCAGATGTGGTCCCAGACAGCTTCACAGGTACTGTGTTCACTCCCTGCCTCTTGTGCTGTTCTGAATGTGGTTGGGGACTTCCCTCTTCTTCCTCCCCTGCGACATTAATTTTTGTGCTTTATTTGGTAACTAGGGGAGGGCTCTTGCATCTCACCATAGTTGCTGCAAGCAGTCATTTGCTGAAGGCTAGCTATAAACCCCCTTCTCACCTTCGGGTTGCCTGAACCCTAACCAGCTGTGAGTAGTGCCTTCCTGGAGAAGGTCATTCCAGGTTGGAGCAGCTTGGCAATCACTGTCTTGATTCCGTTCTCTTCTGGTGACCTGCCCATCGGTCCAATGGTGTCCTTTCTGGCATGCGTTGCCCCTTGTGCGATGAAGGGGTCCTTTAATACAAACGGTATCAACAATGTGGAAGGAGGATGTACGCTCTGCTTTTTCATGCCACTGTATTCCCAAGGGCACCACTATGATTTTTAACTTTTCCTCCTAAGTTCCTTTTGTTTTTTAGCTTACCCCACCTGCTACTGATTGCCGTAGTTCTATCTTTAACCATATGCTCTCTGACTTTGCCCTGCAGGTTGACTTCCCAGGCAGGTTTGGCTGAAGATATTAAGAAACAGTACAAATTGCGATCATCACAGTCTGCTAGGACATATCTGAATCTTGGCTCAGGTCTGACCTGAAAGTAAGAACAGAAGGCTGCAGAGCTAAGGATGCTTAGGAGCAGATGGATCTAACTTCAGAACGATGTTTCCAACCAAGATAAGTACGATTGTTAAAAAAGGAGAACACTTAAGACTGCTGGACAAGGCTGCCATTAGGTGATAAGATGCAAAGGCAAACAATGGCTGTTGTGCTTCTGCAGTCAAATGATCTGTACTCAAAATGGCACAGAGAAAAGGGGAAGCTAAATTTATTCATCCAAGACAAGACAATCCAGCTGATTGACAATGGCTGCCACCCTGAGCACTGCACCTTGTATGTGGCAGAAAATGAAGTAGGCTGAAGAACTTATATTAAAGTGGGAAGATATGGGTGGAAAAGGGAGAGAGGACAAGACTTGTAGAGAAGGTGTGTCTTTCCAGCTAGAACAGTCAAGAAAGCAAAATAAGTGATTCCTATGTAGGAGAGGTATGGGTCAGTGACACACATGGCATTTTATATACGGAGGTGCAATTTCACACCATCTCATGCTAGATTTGACTGAAGCTTTTTTTCTTTATTCTTACAATATTTTTAATTGTCCTACTTGGCTTTAATTAAACTATAGTAGTTTTATGGCCTTATATAGAGCGCTACTGTGGATAGAAATCTTCCACTGCAAAAAATACCTGAGGTGGTTTGAGGTGTGTAGGGTTGACCATGCCCTCAGGGCATGTTGGGAATCTGGATCATGGAGAGTCAAATATGGGCAGGTGTTGAAATGTGAGAGAAGCAGAGCGATGATTTGGCCTGGCAGGCGATGTGCTGGCCTCGGAGCAAGGAGACTCTGCTCTGCTTTTCAGCAGTGCCATGCCAGGACTTATGAATTCACTACCCTTTGCATCCTTTTCCTTCTCTGTTGTTTTGTCTGTTCATACAGCAAGGGAGTGTCTGACCATTGGTGCACAAAAGAGCCTTGACCTTCACTGCTCTCACTCTATGATCCCACTGGTATAAATAATGCATGCAGTTTTTAACAGCATACCTACAGCAGTCAGTAGAGACAGGCACTTTTTTAAAGCCCAAAGCATGCTAAGATACCTTCCCTTGGATGGAAAGCTTTCCAGAGCAAGAAGTTGATGTGCTACTGGAGTATGTTGCCCATTAGTAATAACAGTGGGTCCATATGAATAATTTCAGAACCATGATGGGACGATGTAGCTCTGGATCCAAACCCAAGATGTGCAGCTCAGTATCAATTTCCATTTAGTGTTGCTCTGAACTGCACCCAAGGTCATTACATGTGGTCCTGTCATCAAATCTCCATAAAAATGCCATGTATAGTATTAATTTTAGTAGCAAACGTATATTATAATTGTTTCACTTAAGTGATTTTCCATAGACAGCTGTTGAAAGGATACTGCCAATTTGCTTCATGATGAAAATTAAGGCTGGTAAGAGTGTGAGATTCTATATGCACACGCACACACACGTATGTATATATACACATATGTTCATTAATCCAAGGCAGAAATCTCATGGGACAAGAGGTTAAGAGAATAAAACTCATTGCACTTGTGCATCTTGGCTGGCAGAGCAGTCAGTCTGGGAGATCAGCCCCTCTTGCCTAATACTTCCCAGGGGCATTTTTGGTAATTTTTTTTGCTGTAAACCCTTGTAATCCCAGGGAAGGGAAAGGCAAGCAATGGCAATTCCATTTTGCCCTTTAGTTTTAACAAAGGCTCAAGGGCCATTTTCAGGTTGCCTGCAGCTCAGTGGCTTCAGGAGTGTGTGCTGCAAACGCCGGGTCTGTTCTTTAGCAGCTGGAGATGTAAACATACAGCAATCGAGCATTTAATTTAAGTTTGTGGGGCTGCACAACTTTCAGATTTTGAGACAAATTGGCTGCTATTAAAGGGAAACACTGATGTTTAAATATACATTCATTCCAGCGAAAGGCTGGAGGAACTTTTTAATATTTATGGTGCAATAATTGATCTTTTACCACTGTCAAAAGCTGTTAAAGACTTATCAGCTTGCTATTTCAGCACCATATGCTCTGTACAAGTTCCTCACCATGTGTCTTTCCTGCACTTTAGGGGAAGAACATTTGTTAGAATATCAAAACAGAGAATCACTTCTCCAGACGATGGTGCCTGTGTAGATGTGTGGGACTTTACCATAAGCCCTCATTTGTATCCAGACTTCTTGAGTATGGAGAGGTCTAGGGGATTCGGGTCTTTGTGTCATGAAGCCTCATTTAGCTTTTATTGTCACTGCTTAAGTCCTGGTCCCTCTCTACCACCTCACGCCAATTTTCTACATCAGAAATGCCTAATTAAAATAAAAAGGATTGAGAAATGAGTGAGAAAGAAGCAATAGTAGGGTGGGAAGAAGAGTTAATTGAATTGGATTTCTGCTTATTTTATATTATAGTGAATTTGTAGAGAAAGAGGGGTGGAATGAGTTTCTGTCATTCATTAAGATCCTACTTAAAGGGTCAGCCATACAGTAGCTGGTGAAGAGAAGAAGCCACCGAGCATTGGGTGAGTCTTGGGTCTGGCCATAAGATAATCATGGTCTTTCTAAAGACCCTAAAGAATGGAAGAATTACGGGCCTCCTTCAGTGGTGGCCCTGTGCCACACCCCCACCTGACAGTTTGGGCTGCGTCCATTTTTTTGAAGGAATATAATTTTGCAGTCCAAGCTTGCAAAGTCTGGAGCAGAAGAAAAATGTGTGCAGGTTTCAGAGCACCCTCAGCTGCTGCCTCCACCAGGAGAATCCTTGCAGGATTCAGGCCAAGATGTAGCTGGCTTGGGCTCTTCATAGACTAAGGCCAGATGGACCTATTATGGATGGCTAATTGGATTCCTCCCTCAAGAAAACCTTGAGGTGTGAGGCACTCAGTTCCTGTTGCTTTTTATCTGTGTGATTTGGGCCCCTTCCTGTTTCAAGCTCCTGTGAAAAATCCCTGCCATAACATCTCAGGAGGAGGTTACTGTGGCAACCTTAACTTTTGCTTTCTTGGCTATGCAGCAGATATTGTTGTGCCTTATTATGAGACAATTTTTGAAGATTATGGAGCTTTTACAAATCTGCTCATTCTCCACAGGGAAGGAGAAAAGTTCTGACGGGTGGTAGTGTCTGTCCCGGCAGCTCCATCAAATTCAGAGCTCCTTTTTTTTTTATGTGAAATTACAGCCCTCCTTCATTTTACTGATCTTTCATCAGGTTTTCTTCCTCTCCCTAACCTCCTAGTGACCTATTCTCTTAGAAAGCATCTAAGAGCGTTTATAGACCTCCTGTAACTCAGCAGTACCTTTGAAGACTAGGATGTTAAACTGTGATCTTTTTTTCCTGCTGTTTTTCCTCTTAACCTTCCTCTCTGATTTTAGCCATGTTCTCTGGATGCTGATTTCCTCTTATGCACAGCTGGCTGTCAGAGTCAAGAGAGACTTTTGGAAGCAGCCTGGAAGTAGAAGTTACTTAAGATAAGCTTCCTGACAACAGTGTGCTGACTGGTTTTTCAAATTCATGTTTTGCTGGGAGGATTGTTTTGAACTAAATTAAATTATTTGAGTGTGAAACCATCTAGCGTGATCCTTGATGGATAGCCCAAGGCTGGGAATAATGGGAGAGGTGTAACACCCTTCAAAACTGCTACGTGTATGTGTGTTTTTATATTCACCTGTAATTGGATGAGATTTGTTTATATGCAGTAAAAGAAGATGAGGCAAAAGCTCTAAGAAAAGGAACAAACAGAAAGGTCCCAATGCACTCATGTTTGTGGACTGCTTTCTAATGAGACTGGCAAGGCCAAAAAAAAAAGTAGAGGAATTTGGGAGAAGTTACCATGGCAGCTTTACTTCATGTTAGCTGAGGTAACACCTGACATGAAGACAGATGGGCTTAGAACTGCAGCATCTGTGTGCCTGGCATGGTGATGTGGGGCTGTAAGCATAGGGCTGGGGGCCAGGACACCTGGGTTCTGTATCCAGCTTCTCTGCCGCAACCTGAAGGACGTTGCTCACCCTTTTGATGTTATTTCTCCTCATGGCCCTTCTCTGCTTCGTCTGCTGAGATTGTTGACTTTCGTCTACAGATGCTGTTTGAACAGCACCTGACACAATGGGATTTTGCTTCTTATTGAAAGATTTCTTAAGTTCAGAATGGGTATCTGATGCTGAACAAATGCTGCCCTTGAGTTGTTTTAGTTTGGGGATGAGTCAAGCTCTATAATCTTCCAAAGAGTCACAGCAAAGCAGTTAGGCCCATCCTGGCCTCCAGTGGAAGGAGTTTGGGAATGCAGGATGTAGTCAGGCATCACTTTCTGGATCTGATGGCCTGCTTTGGACAAATGCGTAGGTGTGAAGATCTTTTACAGGCACTTGATGGAGAAGATTATTCAAGGCCACGGCATGATTCTGGAAGAGAGCTAAGTCCATCTCTGAGCAGCCAGTGAACTTCAGGTGCTTGGCTACAAGGTGGCAGGTTCAGGTCTGAGTCCCTGCCATGATGGATTTCAGATTGGGTCTCTTAACACTTCAAACAAGCCTCTTGTTTTCTGTTTTCTATTTTTCATAGCAAAAGGCAGAAGCACAGAAGGACTGCTGCAGAGGTACATGGAGTGCATAGTGAAAACGTTTCTCATGTGTGGTTCACAGCTGTGGTTCTTTCCCACCTGTCTTTAGAGGCATGTTTGTCTTTTCTCTTTCAGAGAACAAAGATTGAAGACAAAAGGGACTTGGGAAAACAGATAAGCAATCAACACAAATAGTCCAGTGCCACTTTTATCTCAAGGCTGAGACTCCGTCTCAGACTTAGTGTGTACAATGTGACTTGAGATCCTAAAGAGAAAGCCAGTGCTCCCTTGATCTTGCATGCCTTATGCAGCTCTAATACCTTTTAATGTCATAGGGAGATCTGAAAATTTGTCAAAAATGCGGAATTGAGCCTTATGTCACCGCAAGTGCTTTCTGCTAATAACTTAAAATGTCAGGCAACTGCATGTTTATGTAGGTAATGTATCAACAACACAGTAAAATATTTCTCAGCAGTGTGTAGCGAGCTCTTTGTGCCCTCTGACTAGGCTACAAATTTTTTACTTTATTTGAGAATTTTCTTTTCCTGAGAAATGGAGAAAGTGTTGACAAATCTGTGAAAATGCACTGAAATTAAGAGGTGCTACACAGTCAGAGATCACAAATTTAATTCACTACTAATTAGGTTGCATTTCAGTACAACTTAATTGATTCAATGCCTCATTCATTAGGCAGAACAGGAAGAGGTTTCTCCGCTGAAGGCACCGTCGCAGGCACTGCAGAGCAGCCCTTGGGAGGCACCAAGTAAACTCAGCCCCTATGGAGATCACCAAGATACTTCTGTACATCCCACACTGTCATCGATGGTTGGAATTGCTGACTGAAAGCAATGATGGGTGATTCAAGAACACACCACCACAAAGCCAGGCAGAAGCCATGCATGTTGGCCCATGCATTGCTAGGGACAGGAGAAGGTTCACGGCTCTGTCTGAAGTAAATAATTGTCCTTGATTATGAGCTTGAGAGCATGAATCATCTTTAACTTGCATTTTCTGTATTCTTTACTGTATAGTGAATAAATGTTTGTGTTGAGTTGACTGACTTCTTACCTGAATTACGTTATGCAATAGAGACTTGCATAGGACAGGAGTAGGAATAGCAGAGGTTTTGCCCCCCAATATATTAGCTTCTCTTATTAAGTAAAGTTTGTGGTGCTTTCCTTTTTTCTTTGTGTGCCTTACTATGACTCTATCTCCTACATTTGCTCTTGCCAAACTTGTAGGAATTTAATATCTTTTTGAATGTCTCACTTTTTGCTGAATTTAAATTAAACTGGTCAACAAGTTCAGTAATTCCTGGATGTGGGTGGACAGAGGGCACAAACAGTGCCTGCCTCTTCTTAGGAGATAGGACTAATAAAAAAAAAATAATATTTTGTTTCCAGCTCTCAATCAATTATGTTGCTCATAAAAGAAAATCTACTTCCTTAGAAGTATTGTTTTAGAATTTAGAACACAGTAGCTAGTGTGACTCCCCAAGGCAATTGTTTCCTTCTTATAACTTCTTAAATATATGTTCCTAGGATGGTACTAAAATGAAGTAGAGAATTCACTCTAGACAAGGTATTAGATGTTGTGCATAACATAATTACTATGGAAATTGCTATAACCAGTACAGCTAAGTATAAAGTTTGTTTCTTGCCTTTGGTAATTTAGGATTCTTTTTTTTTTCCACTAGATTTTATGATCCTGAATTAGAAGAATTAGATTCAGTTGAAAAAAAAAAAAATCAGAAAAGAAAATAACTGTATGCAATTCTTTTTAAAAAAGAGGCAATAGAAAAATGATCCCACGGTCAATTTGTCAATGAGCTCTGTTAAATTTGCTCAGTCTTGTAACATTTTTCAAAACTGCTAGTCCTGCAAACTCACCCTGAGTTTTAAAAAAAATGAAGGTTCTGTGCCCAGAGAATCATACATAATCAGGAAAGACTAGAGGAAGTGGAAAGAAGTGGAGTTTTGGCTTTATCTCATGCTTCTAGCACTGAAAACCTGTCTTTTATTTTATATTTTTTTCCTCAGAGCCGTACTTTTTCTTCTGGACCAAATTCTAGTGATTTGTTTATTTGGAAAATATGATCAAGGTTGGTGCTAGAAACACACTGAGTCCTGGCTACAGCTGTGGAATGAATCTAAAGAATGACTAGAAGCAAGCTTTTTCCTCACTCTTTTTTCCAGAGTACTAGAGTATGTCTGGTTTCATCCAAAGCCTGTGAAGCCCATGGGAATGTCACTGATGTGGTGGGGTGTGAAATGGGCACTTGTATTGTATCGGTAACGCTGTACAGTGAACAGATTTGGGGTTTACATCCAGTAGCAAATTTCTACCAATTGACAAATCCAGTGTATTAATTTTCATCTGTTCAATACATAGCCAAAGGCTTTCTTGGAACTGATGGTAAATTTATTAAGACTGGTAGCTGGCCTTTGTTTTTGCATCTCTATTCTCATTCCCAAAAATATTGGCTTTGACTGCTGATTGCAGGAGGGTTCAACTTTGAGGTCTGGGAACTGATAAAATCTGTGTACAGGAGAGAACGATATTCCTATCACTGCTTTTGGGGACAATTTGAACTAAAAGCTGTCTGGTTTCTGTTGGATGGCAGTGATCACATCTATGGTATTTATTTTTGCTACCTGCATCTTTCAGATATCCTAGTAAAACCCTTCTCTGTTTAGACATCTGGCTTTGTCTCATTAACTTGATGAGCCTTGATGCTCCATTCATCCGTTTGCCCCATAAACAGCTCTGTGTCTCATTTTCCTGCTACCTCCTTTTCATAGGATACATGCCTATCTACAAAGTTCTACTCCTTCCTGGCTTAAATATCAGCTGAAAATTCATTTAGGACTGCCCATGGTAAACAAAGTAATAACAATCTTTGTGTTAGCTCCTCAGCTGGCAGGTTTAATCATGGACTTAAATTTTTTTTTGGAGCCTCAAGTCAGGTTTGCCTCTGGAAAGGTAAGACTGCTGTGCTGAGATGCGCTCTCTTACAGGTAGGCTGGCATAAAAGAACTGATAATTTCCTGGGGATTTTAGATCACTTGTATTTTTGGTCTGGTCCATTTGAAATCTACAGCAATTAAAATAAATTCCTTTATTTCCCAAAACTAAAGCTGAATTTTCCCATGTACCATTCCATACGGGCAACATTTTACTGTGAAGAGTGCAGGAATCTCTCCCGCACACATATTGAGCAGGTCTCTTTCTCTTACAAAACTTGATGAAAAGGACCGTTATTATCCTTGCAGTCTTCAGTGCATTCTGTGCTTTCTTAGTTGGCTCAACTTCCACTTCTCTAATCCTTTAAAATTTTTCAAGGACAGACTGGGGAAGAATGGATAAGCATCTACTATTGCTGTGGTACTTCATTGTTCTGCATGAAATGAAGCCTTGCTACCTTCAAAGACCTATTCCCTTTCCTTTCCAGGGCAGTGGCTCAAAATATTTCAAGAGGGACCTTTTTCTGTTTCACTGTATCCATGCTGTGCTGGTAGCATGCAGCGCAGTGAAATTACTCTTAAAGGTTTGTATACCACATTTGGGATGGGATGCCAGCTCTGCAATGGTCCTCGGTTGCATCTGTAAAAATGCCTGCCCCTAAAGTGACAATCATGGGTGACAGGATGGAGCTGGGAGGTAGCAGCAGGAGTTCAGTGGTCTTCTCTGCCTTCGGTACTGTCTGCTGGTTCCTCCCTCGGGGCCAGCATCAGGCTTCTTGGCGTCATCTATGCAGTGCTCCTATTAAAGACCCTGAGCAGGGTGATGGGGCACGGGGAACTCTGAAGCACCAGTGGGTCTTGTTCTCTGGCTAAGGCTGATGGTGCATCAGGAGCAGAGCTAGCAGCTCTGCCAAAGGACCTGAAATCTAAGTCTATATATATCCTTGGGAAGTGTTGACCCAAGACCAGCTCTACTGTTCTGAATGGACTGGTTGTTTAGAAATGTAGTACCGAGCCATTCATCGTGTCCTGGACTCCCGTTGCCCACTCTTTGACCCTTCGAACTTCTCCGAAGTCTGTGACAGTATACTCAGAGAATGAAGTCCCACAATTTTGCATAGGGTATGCCTGTTACTCTAGAAATGAGCATTTGTTCTTTTATTCACCCCAGGATAGATGCTAGACATAAAGGCTGGTACTCCAGATCTATCTGTGGTCTCCACAGGACATGCTGTTTTAATGGAGCCCTTCATGCCAAGTCAAACCTGAAAGTCTCCTCCTTTTTGATTTTTACTGATGTTAAGTAATGCCCAAAGGGGATTCAGATTGCATCAAGCAAAGCTCCGGGCTGAATTCTTCCGATGGTCCATCACTGCTGACTGATAAATCTTTTACATAAGCAGGAAAGCCATGTGGGACAGAGGATGTTCAACAGAAGTTGTATAGATAATCCATAAACACTGTCCTGCTGGGAAACGGAACAGAAAACACTGCTGCTTTGGCAATGAAAGATCTGAGGATAACACACCAAATCCTGTAATTAAATGACTTTTAGTGTTCCTAAATGTTATGTTTCATCTAGACTTCCTAAATAGAATTAATTAGAAGCTAATTAAAAGAGCCTCCTGCTTTCTTTCAAAGTATCTTTCTAGTATTGACTATAGTGAGTTTATCTGTTCACAGAGCACCATGAATCACTCCCCTGTTTAAGAAAAAATTGATTGCTGTTCTAATACTTATCGAACACCTATAACAGATGTTTAAATCTCTACAAGCTTGAGATAATTAAAATAATAAATCTTTTCTCCTTTGACAAGACTGTTAGCAGGAATCGAAGATATAAATAACGTAGTGGAGCTGTGAGACATCATTCTGCCAAGTGTTATGATCATGTTCTTATGGAAATTTCAGCCCTGGTTCTACAGGCCTTGTTTAGGCAATGCTCCCATCAGATGTTGTCGTGAACAAGGCAGTGCTCAGTAAAGATGCCAAGATCAGGGCTCAGGATTGTAGAACAGCAAGGACCTCAACAGCCTGGCCTTCAGCCACAGGGCTAGTGCCTCAGCACTTAGCTGTCCTTCTAGGAGAACTGGACACGGATCTCTTTTGTCCTTTTCTTTGCCTGTGTTTTGCTTGAGCAAATTAATTGCTTCTGGTAATACGTGGGCAACCAAAAGTTGCACTTTGTAGTGCTTGGCTGCCAAGGTGTGCCTCACAGGCTGGGAAATCTCACCGTACACCTAGTCTCGGGGCAGAGACGTGATGAGAGGAGACTCAGCTTCCATCTCCCTTCCTTTGCAGCAACAGACCTGCACCTCCTGTTTCATCAGAAGGAGCCCCTGTGGTCTCCAGCCCCCCAGGAGGGAGCTGGCACAGCCCCAAGGGGTGCTGTGCAGAAGAATTCAGAAGTCACTGGACCCAAGAAGAAGGGTCCCTCCTAAAGCCTGATAATTGGAGCACTCCTAGGACAGGGCTGTGGTATGTCCCTGTCCTAAGGCTTTTGTGTTATTGACTATTTTTTGTCCAATATCTGAATGGTTCTTGAAGCAGGAACTGAAAAACATCTCTTGCTTCTTCCAGCTGAGCACCTGAAGAAGACCCCAAACCAAGGGACGCTACCAAGTTCCTGAAACTTCTTGACCATGGTGAGGATGTACCTGTGTCTCTGCAATATCCAGCATTCTGGGAGTCTCTCTTTCAGCTTCTGAAAGGAGCTAGCTGCCAAGATCAGCAAAGAAGTACCCGTAGGTTAGCCATGGCCTTGGATAAATCATGAGGTGTAACCCTGACATGGCCTTGCTTGCTTGGCTGGCTGTTGGGGTGGTAGCACTGGAGTTGCACATGTCATGTTTGCTCTCCAGTGCCAGGACCAGAGGGATATTGATCACTATCGTTACACCAACAAAGTTAGTGAATTATCTCTCTGGGTGCTGAGAATGAAAGCACAGACAAGACAGAACACTGCACAGACAGAAAGACAATCTCTGTGTACATGGAGAGAAGTTCCCATGGTTGCTTCTCTACCCAAGGACTTGAAAGTAGTTGGCTTTAACAATTTTGTGTGAAGTCCATGGAGATAGTGGAGTGATATACGTTATTCTCCCATCCACCCAGCCCCTGACCAACGAGCATGTCTAAAAGAGCTGATGAAGGCCAGGAGAAACAGACAGACATCCATGGGGAAGCTGAACAAATGAAGAGTGATGTTCATCCAAGAGGAACTTGTAACACTATCTTTTCATAAAAGAGATGTGGAATTAGAGGTCTTGATTCACAGAGTGAGACTCATATGACAATAACTAGACAAGAAAACAACAAAAAATAACATTTTAAGAAAAAACAGTGTTTGCTTTCATCTTACCACAGTGGTAGCCTTGCAATTAGTTGTGATGTTCTCCTGTTTTCAGAGTAATGAGTATGTCAAACTGTGTTTCGTATCAGGTTTCTGGCACCATGTCAGCTTGTGAAGATGACTTGAAAAGGAGATCAGTGGGAAAAACGCCACAGCAGAGCTTGGAATATAACTTTGCAAGTCTCTCTTGTTTTCCTTCTCCTCCAGCCTTCACGTGCTCCCGCAAGAATCCTGGCTGGCAAAGGAGATGCAGCGCTGTTCGATTCGAGGCAAGAGGCGATGCCAGCCACGCGCTTTAGGAGCGGGTCGTGCTTCGTGGTGCGGGGGGCTCACCTCAGTGCTGCCGTTGCACGCGCCCTTCTCTGGGCCTGTGAAGTCCCTGGCAGCTGTCCTAGGGCTCTTGGCTTTGCTGTGATATTGGTGCTTTCAGGTGCTCTATTTGCACTGCAACTTTTTTTTTTATTTTTTTTCTCCTTCCCCAGTAGCTGTGTTAGCAAAATAAATCTACTAGCATTTCATTCATCGTATCTTTTTTTTTCTTCCACGGCAAATATATATAAATAAATAAATCTTGGTCAAGTGAACTCTAATGATATGCTCCTATGTGGATAATTATTACTTCCCTGTCAGCAAAAGATTATAAAATGTTTCTCTTTTGGGGAAAATGCAGTAGAGATTTTTTTTTTTTTTTTCCTGGCAGGCAAATGTTGTACAGATGTTCTTCTCTGGATAATACAGCTGAAATGCTCCTTGTAGGATAACCTGACATAAATACTTCTGTTAGGCTGATTTCTGTGTCACGGAAGACTGTTGACTGTTTTCCTAGGAGGGAAAAAAAGCCTTCTATGGTTTCCTCCTACTGGGAAAACATTATTCAGGCACTTGGTTCTGTCAGGAAAATACTAATAAAAAAATGCTGGTTTTTTCCCCTTTAAATGCATCAGAGTCTTGGTTCAGAAAAGCTGATAAAGACATGCTTAAATCTGTCTGTATTTACAGGGACGGATTCTTACCTGCTCAGCTGTTGGCTAGCTGCACAGCAGGGACTGCTCAGCTAACCAGTTTCTTTAAGTGCTGGGAGTACAAGTTCACAAGTGAAGTGGGAGATCTCCTCGCTGAACGGAACGATTTGCTAAGCCAGGGTTTCGCTGACACTGACAGTGCTTTAGCTGGCTTGGCTGGATGGACTTCTTCCTGGAAACAGCTGTCTTGCACTGAGTCATCCCAGGCAAGTTATTTGAGGGAAACATCACCTTCTGGAGTGTCTGTGGTGGGGGAAGATGGAAAGCCAAACCTTGCCATGTCATAAACCTTCCAATTTTCTGTCCCCAGCTGCAGCTGGCTGGTGCCCAGCCCTAAGCCCCCATTCTTTGGAGCATCTGGAGGAAATTGCAGATGGGAAGCATCTGCTCCTTCTGTAGTGCCCCTGTGTAAACAGTGTATTTTTGGGTGGGGGACGATGACTTGTCTGTCCCTATAAACGTGAACTGCAGCTGACTTACTTGCCTTGTGTCAGCCATCCCAGAAGCTGTGAAGAGAGTGTTGGTCCAGGGCAGCGTGCCTGTGCGTGGTGGCTGCCGTCTCCGATGCTCGTTTCTGAGCCTGGTTTTGTCTAAACTTGTGGAAATATATTTCACAAGGTGGGTTTTTTTAAAAAACTCTTCTCTTCCAACTCTTCTGTGACACTGGGGATGGGGAACAGAGCGGCCGCTTTGGGCATTTCAGATACTTTTGACTATCAGCTGTATAATGAAAGTGTTTGAGATTAAAGAGTAGGCCTTAATTGCTGACATGAATCAACACGCCACACGTGACGTGTGCAGGAGAAAGAGCTACTCAAGAAAATTATTGCTTTTCACTGTCTTAATTACTGCTGCTCTGAGGTCTAGGCTGAGGTCTAAGTGCTGTTTCCCAGCTGCTTTGTGTCCAAGACAGAGTAAAACGATTCTGACAATTGAGAGGAAACAGAAGATGATTTGTAGTGCAGGCAGGTCTCATTCGGTCTCATTCCTTTCTGTCAGTCTGCCCCCTCCTTGTGAACCACCAGTGGAGTCGCGTGTGGGAATGGGTGGTGGCATCTCTGCTCTCACAATGGACCTGAAGAGCACCGGCTGCTCTGGGGAGATTGCTGAGGAATTGGACCCACTGCATGGATGTAACAAAGATATTTCTATATCCTCTCATGTAATTTTTTGTTAGTTGGTTCAGAGAGGGGGAAGAAGTGCTGAAATGGTGATCTTTGGGCACAAGCAGGGGTGAAGTGTGCAGAATTAGGCAGAGGGCACTTGACTGAGCAGAGCAGGCAGGATTCCTGAGGCTGCTGGGCATATGTGGTGAGGACAATAATATGTTTGAAAATGCAGTGGGAAAATTAGCCTTTAAAGAAGCAGCATGCTAGGGAGAGTGAGGGAGGTTGATGGAGTCACATTGCTTTCACATGAGTACAAGGAAATAAAATCCCCAGAGGCACTGGTGCTGCAGGCACTAAGAGGCTGTTGAAGCAAACGCTTCGGATGGAAAATACACTATTGGTGTACAACATCAGTACGGGTTTGAGAGTGACCGTGGCTAAGAGGAAGCACAAGGACACCTTATGGCACAAGGACTGGGAACAGACATGGGAATTCCAGTTTGTGGACTCTTGCTCCACCCCCAAATCTGTGAATGAATATAAGTTTATTCCAGACTCTTATGTCCTCCACTTGTAAGATGGGTCATCTCTCTCACGAGGAATACCTGCCTGCAGACAAGTGTAGGGTTTATCTATGAATCCCTGACAACGTAACGTCTTTACTGCATTAACCTCCCCCAAACCAGCAGTGACTGCCTCATCCCCTCCAACTCATTTGAGTTGTTATAAATGAGTAAAGCTGAACTTGGAGGAGAGAGGAAAATACTCTCTAAATTTTAAGCAAATGGGGAATCCAAAGTGAAAGACTTCCCCAAGGTTTAAGCCATTTTTCCTTTGATGGGAAGTCACAACTAGTTGTGCAGGCAGGGGGAAGTATTTAAAGTACAGCTCTGCACAGTGTAGTGTGAAAGAGGCCTCCTAGCCTTACCATTTATCTTCCTCTATCAGTGACAAATGTTTGCCTACAGAGGAAGAAGAGCACTCTGATTGCCTGCCCAGCCTGATACCCTGACCACCAAACTGCAGGGTCGCGTCCTTCTTCCTTGTGTGGGACAGCTCCTCTTTTCAGAGCTAGACTCGCACTTGAAATAAACTTCCTCAAGGTAATTATAGGTCATAACTTGTTTTTGGAAGAGGTTTGCAGTACTCACGTATTCTTTCCAGCAGTAGATGGCAGCAATTTTCTTAGACCTAATCTGATAAGATCTGTGTGTTAATTACTGTAAATTAATGTATTTTAAATGGTAAAGGCTTCAGTTGCCCTTTTCAGCAGTCGTCATTGACTAAGATGTCATCCCTGCTGTCCTCCAGTCAGTCCAGTGCTGGACAACAGCAGAGACCAGTGCCTGAGCCTGCTCATCCTGTGCTTGTCTTCTGAAAAGCCCAGCCAGCTCCAGGGATGCTCGCTGGCTCAGCCTCCGTGCTGGCGAGGCAGCGTGGGACCAACAGCCAGCTGAGTCGGCCCCCCAGAATCTCAGCCATCAGTGGTGGCACCAGCAAGAGCAGACCAGCCTCCAGCTCCTTTGGGAATATACTTTGGGGATAACACAGGTGTGGGAAAACATGGACCCACATCCTCACCTTCAGCAGGAGGGGAAGTAAGCAGCTTGGCAAATAACGAGGTACAAAAACCCTATGATGAATGATTAGTTACACAAAGTCTGAAGAAAAAGAAAAGAGCAGAAATGATCCAGCTCAGAAATAATCAATCAGTGTGTTTTACTCTAAGCTGACTTTTCCCCCTTGTACATGCTGTACATGTATTTCCAGAAGATGGTCATTAAGATTTCATTTCATTTTCATTTTTAAATGAAATGTTCGTGATCAGTATAAAAATTTGTAACAGGAGATAGACAGTGTGAGAAATAAACTGAGCAACATTACTATATGAATCTAAAATATAATGGCTCCTGTTAATGTGCACATAGAAATAATGATGTTGAAATTAGAGAAGCTTCATCAACTTCAAATGAATATCTGATCTCCAGTGGACAGAGAGAAAACTGATTTTAATGATTGTTTTAAACTAACATTTGGTGTAATAAATGTTTAATGCATTTGTTCTAAACCAGAATTAACTGCAGTGCCATGTCTGATTCATGGCACAAGCACTGCTTCTATTCAGCAGCTTCTCTATCCTTTCTCTCTCTCAAAGCCTAGAGTAAGTTGGGATTTCTAAACCTGATGATCCATTCCAGAATGTCTGATAAATATACCCCCTACTACTGCTTTTGATGGTGCATCTGGTTGATTTGGCCGTGTCAGGGGAAACACAAGTGCAAGGCCAAGAATCAGACTGATCTATAAGTGGGTAATTGTATTGAAACCATATTAAGCTCTGTTCATGCTGAAACATTGCAGGAATTATGACCTTTGAAGCTTTGCAGTCACCTGTGCTCCATTTCTGGTTGTGTATTAGGAGCCCACCTGCTATTTCACATTTAAAAATATGCCTGTGGTATAATAGAGACAGATGAAAGAGACTGACCTGCCCAAAATAATAAAGAAATGGGTGGTGGGAGAGAAGGATCCTCGAATAACCTGGGCATCGTCACCATCACAATCATTGTGGACAGCTGACCTATCTAGCAAGGGAGGTAAAACCTTTTCCTTAATCATTAAAGGAAGTCAGGTGTAAGATCTGAGCTCGTGGGAGCTGGTAGAAATGCTCTGGCCTGCATCTTGGATAAGTGACTGGATCTAATATTATGCCCTTAATCAAAGGAAAACAATCAAGGGCTGGCTGCTTTCCTCTAATGCCCCAAGGAGCTCCTCCATCGCTGTTTTTGCTCTTTTAGTCTGGCTGCTCTTAGTTCTCCTAAGTGTACTCAAAGGGTGAGTGTGCTGCTGGGACTGGATGTTCACTGGTGAAGCTGTTTGTCCACTTTCAAACACTCCTTTTGACCTTGCACTGCTTCTCCTGCTAAAAAGGTCACGTGCGCAGTGAGCAGCGCTGCTGCAGAGCCACCTTTATGCCTCTGCCACATCTCCTGGAGGAGGTGGCTGGGAGGATGCAGAGCAGGGACCGTCGGTGGGGTGGGAGGAGAGGGGTGAGCTCAGGCATTGGAATGGCTCATCCAGGCGCTTGTATGCAGCTGGTGCGAGCAGAAAGCAGCAGGGGTTGTGAGGACCAGGTTGTTATATCCAAGTCATTTAGGTGCTTTGATTTTTCACCTCCTAAGTGAGATTTAGATCTTATTTATCTGCTCGATGCTTCTGAAATGTTCTCTCCCTGGTGACGTTACCAACATGGGCACTTACATTTTCTGGAAACAGGCCATTTAATACCTAATGCCTTCTCCAGAGGGCCTGAATTGGAGTGATTTTTGTCACTGAAGTGCTTCGTCTTTTAAAGTGAGGCTTACACGTGAGTATAGGGTCTGTGCTTGTCTCCTCCATGGCTGCTCAGCAGGCAGGTCCCTCCTGGAGCCCTAAGCTTTTCTGCCCCTCGCTACAGCCAGCGCTGCAGTGCTTTGGTGTGTGGTGGCCTGGTGCTGTTTCTTGACTGTGCAGATGGAGACGCCACGAAGGGTTCGTTCGTAGCTTTGTGGTAAGGGTTGCGCGGGGATCTGTAACAGCAGGGACCAGCTCCCTTTGCAGGGGATGAAATGGAAGTGCTCTCGTTATCAAACACGTAACACGCGCACGCTGAGCGCAGGCTGCAGCTGCCGGGAAGTTGAAAGGCAATGAGTTTGCATTAGAGAAGTAAACTTGCAGTACGAATTCTGCCTCTCGGAGATCCTGGTGTCCCTCATGGTGCCGTTCTTTGAGTAAGGACTGTCATGTAGTACATGGCTGTGAAGCTTATCACAACACGACTCTGGCTCGCCTGATGCCTCTAGATACCGGCACGAAATAAATATTAATAACACGGGAGGCTCCCTGCTTACTATATTCCTGTTTCAGGCCTTCTTATTACTGCTCCTCTGCAGCTGGAGAACTGGATGCAAAATCATCTTCTTTCAAATAAGGCTAGAGCCAGAAGTGAAGGGGGGCCAAAAAGGGCAGCTGAAATAATTACAGGCATAAGGAGACTTTCATTTGAGACAATGTTAGGCAAGATAAAACCCGCTTAATTCTATCAGCAGAGTAATAAACAGGAGTGTGACAGAGGATGTGTAACAATGAATGGCACCGAGAGGGTCAGCAGGGTTGTTCCTCTCTGTGTGTTTGCAGTGTACACAAGGGATGCTCAGTGACACGCAAAGGTGACGAGCTTGAAATGGATAAATGAATTATTTTTATACTGTGCAAAACTTAACCTGCAGATCTCAATTCCACAAGTTCCTGTGTTGTTATGAGATACACTTAGATATAAAACTGGTGAGGATTTTACATGCTGCACTTGTTAGATCTATTAAGCTCATTTAAAAGCAATTTAACTTCCATGTTTTAGCTAGAAATCAGAGGAGGCTGTGTTTCAGAAGCAGACAACTTCCTCAAAAATCTTACGAAACATAAAATTAAGACTATACCAAGAACAATATTTAGCTTTCAAAACTATATACATTTCCCTATGCCTGCTAGGGGATGCTAAACAGGGTAAAAGATGACAAGACTTGTTAAACGACGTCCTCTGAAAAGACGGTGCACGCTCAAAAATGCTGAATTTTCAATTGTTTTTTATATTTTCCTTGGAATCAGCTAGCTTAAGAAAGCAAGCTCCCTGTTTTGTTCTGATATAGCAAATGTTTTACTCTCTCTAACCGAGGAGATTGTCCCTATCTAATGGAGCGTGTATCTGACTTTGTATTTGGGATACAGGTGATAAAATCCTGATTCCTGAGGCAAAAAGGAACCTGCCTTTCCCCTAGTTCTACTGACTTGATGGAGTTGCCAAAACTCCCCCTTTCCCATGTTGGAAAGGGAGCCAACTGGAAAATCTGTGCTGAATGCAAACGTACTGTACTAGGTGGGGTTTTTGTTTGGTTTTTTTTTTATTATTTTATGATTGTTGTTGCACTTGATGTTTATTTTTGCTTTCTAGTACTTGCTAGAAGATTCTCAGCACTGGAACAAAAGTGATGGAAATATTTAATGCGTGACATTATTTATCTTTAGATATTAGCAGAAGTAGGGTAAATGACTGCAGATCTTACTTTATTCTAAAATTGATTACATCTCTTTTGCACGCTTCGTATTATCTGAGGGGATTTCAGTCACGCATATGATTTAGTTATCTCGTGGCACTGAGTCGTACCTGCGACTCTGGAGCCTGAGAGAATCGGACGGGTTTAGTGCTAACTTGGCACAGTAAGGATGAATTCCTTATAGATGGAGCGAAGTAGGTCAAGCTGCTTGATGCAGTTTGCATTGACTCCTACAAACGCAGGGCCAGATTCTGATCTCAGTTACAGGAGCAGTGACTCCACTCAATTTACCAAGGAAATATCCAGGCCTAGCAGATGTATTCATTTAGGCAGACAAAAACTGTTGCTTCCTTTTGGCCTATTAATTTGGATGATGATTATCACATGGACTACCAGACATGAGACGTCCTGGCCAGATGGCCACTGTGCATGTTAAGGAACTCTGTAGCTCAGATAACTGTGCTGGATGCATTTGCTACGTCCCATGGGGGATGTTGTGAACGTACCGCTTTGGACTGTCGCTGTTGGCAGATCTGGACTATGGTCTGATTCAAGCACTCCAGCAATGCAACTGAGCTCTGAATCTGGCCATTTCTAAAGGTACCTTTGATGTTTGATAACGTCAATAGACAATACCTTACTGCACTGAAGAGTAATTGTTGGATGGCATTTTGAACACTGTATCCAGCTTTGGGCCCTCCAGTTCAAGACAGACGTCAATAAACTGCAGTGAGTTTAGCAGAGGGGCCCCAAGATGGCTGGGAGCTGGAGCACTTGTCGTGAAAGGCTGAGGGAGCCAGGCTTGTTCAACGTGAAAAGAGAAGGCTTTGGGGAAACCTCCCTACCTGTGAGGAAGCATCAAGGAGACAGAGCCAGGCTCTTCACAGTGGTGTGTGGTGGAAGGATGAGCAATGGTGGGCACAACTTCAAAGAAGAGTGAATGGAAGGGAAGCTTTTTTTCCTTTTTTTTTTTTTTTTTTCCCTTTGAAGACAGTGAAGCTGTGAAACAGGAGCCCAGGGAAGTTGCGCACTCTCTATCCTTGGAGTTTTTCAACACTCAGTGGGATCTTGAAAGCCCTGAGTAAACTGGGCTGATCTTGTGGCTGACCCTGCTTTGAGCAGGAGGTTGGACCAGAGACCTCCCGAAGTCACTCCTGGCCAGAATTATCCCGTGGTCCTAAGCAATATACATTCCTGCAGGGTCTGCAACCCCTGTGGAGTCTGTCACAGCAGGCCAGGCTGTCCTCGGTGGAGGCCAGGAATCTGGTCCTGTCCGGAGGATATTTGGCAGTTGTAGCTCGGTGTGAGCTTCTTACGTCTCAAAAGTCTCTGGTCTCGTATCTGTGGTGTCACTAAAACACCAGCTAGTGTGTAAGAAGAAAGGCTGTGCATCCTGACCATATGTTGCATAAACCTTTTTCCTAAAGCTCCTTTCTTGGGTGCATCTTACCCTGGGGGTCAGAACCACCAACACACTGGTGAATTTTTCCCTGGACTGTCGGGTACTGCATTATTTCCAGTCATGTAACACCTTCGTGGCTGAGAAGATGCAAATAATGATCCAGAGACATTCACTGTAAGCTAGCAGTTTATTTAGCTTCATCCCATTAATACAATTAAATCTGAGATGATGATCTCTGATCACTGCACAGCTTCACAGGAATGCCAGGGCACTTGCTGAGGTAAAAAAATTATTTTCTCAGACAGGGTTTGGATGGATGCAATAAAACTGAGCCCTGCCTGTCTCTGGAGATTTCTGATGCACTGAAATCCGTGTGTAAATCAGTAAAGAACCTGGTCCTCCAGTTTATTTTGAGTGAGGCACTCTAGCTGCAATACTAGTGGAGTGCTTACTTCTAAAGCTATTGTAGAGCTAAATTTTGGTCGATGTGACTCATTGAGTCTCATAGAAACCTTCGAACAGAAAGTTATTGCATTTTTTTGTAGTTTTTTTTTTTTTTTTTCTTTTGTAAGGGGGAAATATTCCCACAGGTGCTTAGGGAAATGAAACAAGAACCAGATGAGGAGGAGGAAGGTGAAATGCCAAATGTCTCAACCAATCCTGCTCAGTACTGAACATGGGCATCTATTGAATGCAGAAGGCAACAGAAATAACTCTGGTGTTTGTTTTACAATCAGCTGGTTTACACAGGAGACCAGCAGGGAAATTCAGTGTTCTGGCATTGTTCAGCCATTTTAATTTTCAAATGCAGCTGAACAACGAATGCTGATCATTAGTCTCGCTAACATTCTTACTAAATACAAATCAAGTCATTCAAAGGACTTGGGTTTGCATCTAATTATTAAAATAACTGAATTGGAAACCACTTTTCACTCCCAGTTTTGAACCTTTTGCTACTCGTGTCACCCAAAATAGCCATCCCACAAAGTGTTCATCTAGTCCGTCCGGCAGTGCAAATAGTTGAGAGGCTCAAAATAACACAAAAATTGTTTACCTTTCTAAATAGGATATGGAATAACTTTCTTGCCTCTTTACAGCAGCTCAAACATTTACACAAACTTGTTAAGCTGCTTAGAGAGAGGATTGTTTGTCCAGGTAATGCTGCTTTCAGTAAATTAAGCTGCAAGGAAAGCAGATGCTTGACTTCATGGAATTTGGAGGATTCTGGAGAAATTGCCTCTGGGAGAAATTTAAATAAATTAATGGAGAGCTGCTGATTTCTTTCCTTCTCTGTCTTTATTTTGAGCAAGTTATTCCCTCTCTACGCAGATGGGTCTGTGGTACACTCATTATGAATTCATTTAATTATGGAAAGCTGCTCCAGGTAAATATTATTTACAGATGGCTGAAAAATTTTGGATTATACCCATTTGCCAAGAGTAACCTCCCTCTCTTCACTCCTGGCAGAGAGGTGTTTTCAGTTGTCATCAAGGTAAGCTGCAGATTGTATACTCCTGTTTGTGTTTTTTTACCCATTTTGGCTGTTTTCTTTGTGATTTTTAAATGGTAACCCTGCAGGCGCGGTGCACATAATTGAAGTAAGCAATCTGCTTGTTTATCCCTGTTTTCCATTAATTAGATATGTGCCATCTAAATTTCTTACTGAAAAACATGAGATGACATGCTAAGGAGCCAAATCTGCTTTCCCTCACGAGCCCAGACTGCCAGCGTTGGAGGGGACATCTCCAGAGCAGGGGCATGGCAGCATTTGCAGCCATCTCCGCTTGGGCTGGACGCTGAGCGGAGGGCGAACCGGTCACACTGGAAGAGACTGGAGGAGCAACTGGAGAGGCCTCTATCCTTGGCAGCACCTGGGTGAGCCTTCATGTCCTTTGGAAATGCTGCAGCCTGGATGTGCTGGAAGGCGAATGCACATCCACAGGACACAGTGAAACCATGGCGTTGTCCCTGGGCACCGGGAAATGGTGCTCCAGGAATTTCACCCCTGCCTGAGCCGGGCTCACAGCCGCGTTGATGTGGCTCTCAGATGCTTTTCTGCAGCCAGATTTCTTTTTTCCTACTTTGTTCACTGCTGACCTAGTAGCTCAAATCTTCACATTTTAAAATAATCAAGGTGCAACCCCTAACCGGAATAGTGACATCTGACCTACGGCAGCACAGGTAGGGCCTACAGGTAAGGTATTTGCTATTTGCAAAGGGATCTCTGTGGCCCCTGAGACAATTTTATTCAGAAAAGGCCCAGCTCTGCAGTGGCCACATATTCAAAATGGGCTAGTGATCAGCTGTCAGGTTCAGCCAAGAATTGAAGAATCTGCCAAGAGTGAATTTAGAATCACAGAATGGTTTGGGTTGGAAGGGACCTTTAAAGCCCATCCAGTCCAACCCCCCTGCAAGGAGCAGGGACATCTCCAACCAGATCAGGTTGCTCAGAAGAAGAAGAAAGAAATTGAAACTTCCTAAGAAGAAATTGAAGACATCTTCATGTAACAGGCAAAAGCAAACTGCTTTCAGCCTGCCCACAAATGAGAAGAGGGAACAGCCTTGGCGCTGGGTGTGCAGAATGGCAGGTAAGTAGAGAATTTCCTAAAGGAATGGGTCCGTGACAATTGAGCTCTGATGTAAGTCCTGAGGCAATCATAAAAAAAAATATCTTTGGAACTAGAAGAAACTAATGCTGGTTTTGAGGTTCTGCTGCAGCAGCAAGGACAGCAAGCTGGATGAATACTCCCAAGGTATTCTGCTGCCCATGGAAGTGACAGGAGATGCTCAGTCTCTCCTTCCCAGTTTGTGCAGGAGCAAGTGCTATTTTAAGCATCCTGACTGTTGTAACTGAGTAGCCTGCTCTTGGCCACCCGTGCCTGGGTGAAGAGCCTGCAGAGAGGCGTCTCATCCATGGAGGAGACCTTGCTGCTTCCTGTCAGAGCCGGTGGGCTTGGACACTTTGGTCTGGATCCACCAACAGACAAAGCAGAGCATGCGCCTGTGTGCTTTGTGAGCTCGGGGCCCGCTGCTTTTTACTGACAGGGGTAAGTAAGTGGTTCTTTGAAGCTAATGGCCTCTTTTGTCTGTATATATATATATATGCCATAATCCCATTGCAGTCCTGTAACAACCTCCCTGATGTCAGGCTGGCCTTGTACCCACTCTCATCAATGAGCTATCGCATACTAACTCCCTGCCCAGCCCACACCTCCCCCTCTCGCCTTCCCTCTCTTGCTCTGCATCATTTTTCTTTTCCCCGCTTGTTGCTTGCCGGCAGTGATGGGTGTGTGCCCTTTTGCTCACCAGAAGCCTGGCAGTAAATCATAGATTTGGTTTTTGTTTTTTTTTTTTTTTTTTTCTTTTTACCTTCTGGAACAGCTGCTCTGATTAGTTTGAAGCAGAAAAAAAAGACCTATAAATGGGGCGAATCCTGAAGGTAAGTACTTTACTGTGGACGTAATGTCAAGGTACAGTACACACAGTAGCTTTTACAGGGACCATTTAAAAACTGTTATCCACCGTATATTTTAAGAGTAGGACATAACTCAGGCATCTAATTGACTGCCCTTGAACGTTGATTCTTGCTCTACAATTTCTATTTTTACTAAACCTTGATCTGAGAACTTTTGAGAACATCATATATTGCGTTCATCAGCCTTACTGGATTCTGCTGCCTGAGTTGTGCCAGATTTGTGGTGACAATAAGGCAGAGGAGGGAATGGCAAGCTCTATCAGAGGAGCAGTGAAAAACTCACTCCTGTAAGTCTGAGGAGTGCTTAAGAATTGTCTTCCCTTTTCACTGTAGAAAGTGTTATTTCTGGTGTTTCTCTTACCTCTGACTGCTCTGGGGAGGACACGATTCAGTGATCTCAGACCCCTGCAGAGACCACGACGCTGTCTGAGTCCCTCTCTCAGCAATGGGGAAATGACAGTGACCTCCTGCGTACCCTCGATAAGCAAGGCATTGCCATTCTGAAGCACTGAGGCCAGGGATTTAACACAAGGATTTAGGAAAGGAACTGGACTCGGAATGCACTTCAGAAAGCTGTCAATCTGTCTGTAGCTTTCAAGTCAGACTGCTGAATGTATGGTTGCAGTAGTTTTCAAACTGAGTCTTCTTCACCGCATCTCTAGTATAATTATGGTATTTCCTACAACCCTCTTCCTGCCCCTGTTCCCATCTGCCCCCAGACACACTCTCTGTGTTTCCCTTGGTGTTTGCAGAGGGCAATGTTTGACCAAGTCTGTCTTTGTCCCTCCAGAGAAGTGGTGTTGCGTTTGTTGCATGGGGTGGGGTGTTTGAGCAGCTCCTGCAACCTGAGGGCTTTTAATGAACAACCTCTCTGAGGCTCTCCAGATATGTCCTCATCACCAGAATCCTCCCCAAAAGCATGATTTTCACCCAATTTTACACCTAATTTCACTCCCCTTATCAAGGTCATGAGAGATGTTGACCGAGGTTACTCCATGAGCATGCACTCCGTGCTCCGCTTTTCAGTTGTGTTTATCATGTCTCCATCACCCCACCGTTTCACACAGCTGCTTTGACTCCTCTCCACGCTGTTCCTTAGCTCAGCAAAGAGCTCCCCATTTCCCAGCCCCTCCCCTTTTCTTGAGTCTTGGGACATGTCCCTCTCTAAGCAGGTTTTGGGCCATAGTTTTACACTGCAAAGCGTGTTTCTTTGGATCTTCTCAAGTGCTTGAAGCCAATGCTGTGTTTCTGCTACTTGAGCCAAGGCTGTCTCTGATGCGCCCGCTCCAAAGCTGTGGTTATTTAAATTCCAAGTCAGCCATCGTGTCTGCTCCGCTCAGGTGACGGGTGCTGAACATCGATTTCCAAATAGCGGCTTCTTTATTTTGGAAGTACAAGAGGCGCCTCTGGCCCTAAGCGGTTCAGCGGGAGCGGTGCACTGGAGGTTTGATGGAGGTGGAGGCTGGAGAGCACAGGCAGCCCCTGCGTGGAGCAGGCATACTTGTCTTCCATCTGTTTTCTGCCAGGGAGTATTAATACTCAAAACAGAAATTAAGCAAGTAGTTCCAGCATGCATGTTGTGTTTCCTTTAAGAGAAGGTATAACTCTAATGTGCTTGATATTTCCAAGTACTGGCATTTTTACGTAGGTAAGAAACCTTCAAGTCTGAAATACACTAACCAGCTTCTTACAGACATCCAAGCCAATTTTAGCATATTACCGTGTTATCACAAGCCAAAAGCATTGGCAATCAAAGGTGTTTTTGAAGCCGTTAGCTCCAGTTCCACTGACTTGTTTTGGTTTTTTGTCTTTGATAACGCTCATTGCTTTTGAGGAAATGAACTCACTGACAGCTTGGAGGGCAGGACTGGCTTAGGCATAGTGAAAAAAACCCAAATGCTGTATCTAAAGCCACTGTTCAGTTTTTGAATCAGAGATTAAATCATACCCCTTGATTTCCATAAATGTTTCTCTTCACAGATGAACTGGGAGAGGGGAATTCAGTGCCTTCAAATGCATGGACAACAGAGGATGACAAAGCCTGAAAACAAATGTCCTGAAAAGGGTTTATTACCAGGGGTTAGAACAGGAAAGGCTGGAAGAAGTATTTTAGCATATCTTTGTTTTGTTGACTGCTGCCAATATGTTTGACTGCTTTTTTTTTTTTTTTTTTTTTCCCTCCTCTCATTCATAGGATCTGGTCACTGATGCTTAAAGAGACCTTGAAGTACTGACATCAGAATTGAATTGCTGATGTGATAAATTAGAGGACCACTCGAACAGGTCATGCTGGAGCAGCCTGCCAGGGAACGGGTGGATGTGCAGGTGTGTACCCTTTTCTTGCCAAATGTATTTCACATATATATGACTCAGAAAAACGAAGGAACCTCTTTTCTGCCCAATACCGTGTTGCATAAAAGCTAGAGGATCTTTACGCCTATGTTTGCCCTCGAGGTGAAGCGAGGGCTGGAGGAAGGGTCTTGGCACGTGAGCCTCTTGGCCGTGCCTCTGGCCCCAGCGGAGCCAAGCCAGGCTCCTGCAGCTCCCCTCTCCAGCTCTCCCCACCTGGAGCCCAGCGTGGGCTGCCCTGGCTGGGAGCTGCGGCTCCGCAGCACGGGTCATTTAACACGCTTGGCTCTTTCTGCACCCTCTGGCAGGCCCGTCAGCGACAGTGTGTGAGTGAGCAGAGCCAGGGAGGACCCTTGTGCAGACATAAGTGGGAACAGCGAAACTCCGCTTTTCTGCATGTCAGGCTAGCCTGGTGCTTCTACTTGAGTTGAAGCCCAGTTATCTTTTTGGGAAGCAAAAGGATCAGACTTTAGAATTTAACCTTGAACTTTACATTTTAGTAATGGTGCTGGTCAACTTGAAAAAGATACACTTTACAGCATGATCCAGGTATGTAGGTTTAATACACGATTTATCTCTCTGGGAACAAGGATATGAAACAGCACTTGAAGTTGATGATGATTATTTTTACCACATTTCTCCCCTGCCCTGAAACTCCATTTCATTTTCATCTGAAACAACATTTTTCTCTTCCTTTTGTCAACTGACCTGGAAAATCCATTATTCAACTAAATCTAAGCTCCCCCAAATACGTGTAGCTTCTGTCCAGAAAAGTAATTTGTGGTTTTTGCCATCAGTCCAGAGTTTCAGACCATTTGTTTTACCCTTCTCTTCATTGTTATGATTTTCTCTGTTCTGTGGCCCAATATATGACAATCTGAGCAGAACAGAAATGCAAAATAGGATGATTTTTACAACCAGGTTTAAAACTTCTATTGTTTGCTACAAACACAAAGAAGTAAACAACGGGCTCTATTAATTTTCTTCTTTTCTAGAAGCACCAGCAAAAAATGGAGAGGGGAAAAGAAATCTGTAATAGAAAAACATAGAAGATCAACAACAGTATTTGTTGATTTCTAGGTTTTATTTCCTTTTACTTTTTAAGCTAGGTTTTCAAACCACCCATTTGCAGAAATTTGCATTTTATGAGGAGAAAGTTACAAAATATGAGGAGATCATTTTAGGTAACTTACCTCTTTTGCCTCAGCTTGTGGCATCTAAAACTAACTGTGCTTGTCATCTTCTCAGTAATTTCTTATCATTGAAGTTAAAATATAATCTAAGTTTGCACCAAATGAGCTGTTCTAGGATAAGTTTGCCAAACTCTGTATTGCAGTGGGATTTCTGCAATTATGATTCCACAGAAATGATCTGTGGAATACAAGTGAATCCAACGTTGATTAGCTTCTCTAAATCCCACAAGAGGTTAGAAGAAGCACAACTTGCATTTAATCTTTTGTCTCTGTGGCTCTGCCAAGCACAGTTTTGCTGGTAGATGCCACACAATTGAAAGGGGATGAAAGGAGGAGAAATAAGGGGCTGAGGGAGGACATTTCTATTACTAGGGGCTGATCTGCTTTGGGATGTTGTTGGTGCTCACCAGAGGTCTCAGGACTGATGGATCTGTTGTTTGTGTAGCTACATCCCATCCAGAGGACAGAAATCACCAGTATGGGAGTTTGTGTGTGCTGATTATTTTTATTCCTCTTCCCCCACCACCTTTTTCTAGCTGATTATTGGTTCTCTCACCAAAAAGTGAAATAAACAGCCAAACGCAGCATTTATCTTAGTCTTGTCTGAGAAATTCCCAGTGGGAAATGGAAGTGTATTTCCACTGTCTGTTAGTGGATTTTGCATTAGTGCTCCACAAACTATTCTGCGCATGAAAAAAAGCTCTCCATCTGAGCAGTTTCCCTAACAAGCTTCATAGCTGTTTGCTGGATTAAGGCAAAGTTAGGATTTGTGTCTGATTTTAATTAATCTCAAACAGTGCTTCCATTTCTACTGTTGGCCAGTCAAGAGAGACAGGTAAATAGTCAGTATGCTGTATCTTTTTACTCTTTTACAAAAATGCAATGCCTACTGCATGAAGATGTTACCTCTGCTGTAAGCCTGTCATGTTATTCTTTGGGGAAGGGAATTCTTATTTTCCAATCCATATACTTATGCAGAGCAGTCACGCCTCTTATACTCTGTACATGCAAAATGCTTAATAATTTTATCTTCAGCTTTCAAGCATAAAAGCGAGAAAGTTACCCTATTCCAAACTTAACTACTTGTGTATGTTGTTGGAATCAAATAAGATTACTGCCTGGGAGATAGTGCATTTATCTTTCACTTGAAATAACCCAGGAGAATGTCAGATGCAAAATGATTTTTGAAATCTTGGCGTTTACTGCTGCTTTATACTGTCTGTACGCAACTTCAGCCAGCAGCGACATTATTGTGCAAGTCCCTCCACTGAAGGGAATTGGCACCCTATTAAAACTCCCTCTTTGCAGAGCTGAACTGGAAATATGTTACTGTGCAGCTCTCTGTTTATCTCCTGACAAGTGGTGATCAGAATCATGGCTGCTACCAGCCAGGCAGGATTCTCTCCTTGTCAGTTTATTCCT
The DNA here is from genome assembly GCF_036417535.1 of Chlamydotis macqueenii. NCBI lineage: Eukaryota > Metazoa > Chordata > Aves > Otidiformes > Otididae > Chlamydotis > Chlamydotis macqueenii. Next base: position 7,299,027 of record NC_141566.1, read on the forward strand.
TCCTGTAGCTAATCCTTCATCCGGTCTTATCTGGCCGCCGATGTCCTCCTCATTCCTCTCGCAACAGGCTCTCTTTGCTTTGGCTTTTGTCCCGTGTAAATGCAACCCTGCCAAGCCTCTCTGTGATGAGCTCCCTTCCGTGCTCTGCTGTTGCCGCATCAGCATCTCACATCCTTGTGGATCGGCACTTCCACCTCTCTCTGCTCCAGCAATGTGGGTGCTGCTGGCAGAGCAGCCCATGGAGGTTGTGTGGTCCTGGGCAGCAGGGTGGACGCAGTGGGGCTGGAGATGGTGGATGCAGCGTGGGGATGGGTGCTGCTCTGCAGCATCTGCAGGTTTGCAGCCCTGCAGGTCTGTCATTGTCACCTGGTCTTAGGGAAGCTGGATGCTTGCATCTGGCTGCAATGGAGTTATCTACCAGCTTTGCATCACTATTTGCTGAAATCAATTGCTGGGAAGGGTCGATGGTGTTTTTGGAGAGATGGGCTTAGCTTTCAGCCTTATTTCCCCTTGCTTATGGTGGCCATCTCAGGGTCTCTTCTGAGCAGGAGCGTACAAACAGACATGCGTAGCTTCCATGTGTGGCCACATTTCCCAAAGATCAGACCTGAATCTGTGCTGCTATATACAAAAGGCTAGACAAAAAATCAATAAATGGGATTTCACACAGCTGTAAATTCTCTCTCATCCTGTCATCTTCCCATTCAGGTAAGAAATATGTGAGAATCGTGTAGGTTCAGAAGCAGAGGTTCATGGCAAGACTGGAGGTCTCCTGATCACAGCCCCAGATGGTGGCTGCTTCTGGAACTAGCTGTGTTAGTGGTAGAGTTTATTAGGGCAAACTGTGCCCCCCAAATTACCCTATTTCTGCTAGAGGCTGCTCACTTTGTACCCCAGCTCTGCCAAGCAAGCTGCTTAGGCGGGAGCTCTTTAATTTCTGCTATTTAAAGTCAAAGCAGACCCATCGTATTTGACTGAAGCAGGACAAGAGTGCAAGGCACTCAACCGGCAGAGCCATCGATCCTTGGCAGGAGAGAAAAGAGCAGCTCGGAGGACAACCTCTGCTGGTGGCAGTCAGAAGAGGATGTTTGGCCACAATCTAATTGTAAGGGATGTGGGTGAGTCCATGCATAGATTGATCAAAATTGATTAAGAAAGTGTATCTGGGGACTCTTCCAAAGCTAACTGAAGTCAGCAGAACACAGTCTTTTTCACTGAATTCTCTGGCGTTGGATTAAAACCCTAGAATACCCCATCATGGAATAATTTGGTTAGCAGAAAGATTGGAGAGATTTAACAAATCAAGGATTGGAGAACTAAATGAGATTTGAGGTGATGCATTCAGTTCCTGGCTCTCTGCAGCCTTACTGCTTGACATTGTCCAAGTTCACCAGTCTCTTTGGACATCCCTTTCTCATATGGACAGGCATGACAGTGTGAATAATTTCTCTCTCTCCCACTTTTATCAGTGGCGCCTGCATTATTCTCTGTTCTTTCTGTGTGCGTCTCCAACATACAGTGCAGCTGCGATGTCTTAGCTGGGCCCCCAGCCTGCTTTGCCCCACATATTAAAAAAAAAAAAGTAAAGAAGGTGAGAAACAAAGGCAAAACCAGGTCTCATAACTTCTTTAGTGGTCCATCAGAAGTTAGCGTAAGCCTTGGTGCGTGGCAGGCTGTTCCTACAGTTCCTCTGAAGGCTGATCTCTTCTGCTCTGTATGCAGCTCCACTAAAACCATGTTCCTCTTCTCATTCCTACTGAGCCGACCTAAAGACTGACAGCTGTACATCATGTCACTCTTGGCTGTGAAATGGATCATTTTCCACAATGGGCTGAGATGACATCAGAATAAGGGAAATGAAATTAGTTTTAAAAAAATTTAGTCAGTGGCGTATTCCCCTCTTTATTATGAATAATGTACGCTTTCACATAGTGTAGCATAGTAATTAAGGTTTTTTGACTTATTATAAGATGCTGAAGAATGTCTAATGACAGTGCTTTATCTATTCATTTAAAGTTTGAATATAAATCCAAGATATCATTAAATACAGCTTCACCTAACTGTATATTTCAAAGTCCACGGGATGTTTTATTTCTAGGCTTTTAATCTTTTAATTCAGCTAAAAAGTGACTTTAGTAAGTGACTTGATAAATAATTTAAAAAATAGCACTTTTACACTGTAATCACGCCAGGAGAAATGAAAGAGTAGCTGAAGTGTCAGAGGTTATAAATTACAGCAAAGGTATTAGCATGTTGGTGAAGAAGTCCATGTCGCACGGAGAAGCAAGGTCTCCTGGCAACATATTGACTCTTTCTAATTAGCGATAAGATTTATACAGGCCGTAAAAATGGGCTGGTTTATTGATTTTTGTCACATTGCTGAACTACAATAGTTTTGCTCATTTACTGCATGTAGGAATACCTTGTGTGTGCCTGCGCCCTCCCCACGGCCAGGACTGGGAGAAGGCATCCCGTTTGGTTGCTCTTGGCCTCCCCTTTCAGAGCAAAGCGGCCGTACGCTCTTCGTCTCCAGCACCTCCTCAGGTCAAAAGAGGTTTTAGAGGATGGTTATGCTTGCAGAAATGATTAAAAATGCTGCTACTTTTGTTGTCCCTGTGTGACACTTAGTTCAGATTTGCTTTGTTTATAGCTAACCAGACACCGTTTCTAACGGTCAGCTCTGCATACGTGATAAAGACCTGAAAGCAGAGTTTTCTTGGCTTTGACATCAATAATTGCAAAGATGCTGACACTGAAGTCTGGCTGAGGTGAGTGAGCAGGATCTGGCTCTTCTCAGCTGCCCTGGCTCGGGGCGGGGGGCGGGGGGGATGCTGAGGGGATGCTAAGTTCTGTGGCGAGGGGCTTCTGAGGAAGATGTTTTCCTGTGACCGGCTGGCCGCTGCTTGTGTGTTTAGGTTATGAGCTTCTCGTCGCCGCGTTGTTTGGTGTCTGCAGCCTCGCAGGGGTCACGTGCAGGAGTGACGATCGCACGCCCTGTAACGCAGCACAAGTCAGCCCAAGCAATGGCACTGTGAAGTCATGTTGCTCACATGAGGGTGGACTGCACTTGCAGAAACTTGGCCCATGATTTTTGTGCCTGTGTCGCAGTCGCTTAGCAAAACGGGGTCCTACTATGAATTTGAGCAAAATGCCGAAGTAGATTGCATTTTGTGTAGAGCTATTCTAAGATATTTAAAAATGAATAAAAAGCAGCACAGGGAAACTAAAAATAACGCTGCTGAGCTGTAGAAGCATGGATGTGCCATGTCAGAAGCAGAAATGCAGCCAGAGAGGGCACGAGGAGTCAGGGAAGAGGAACTTAACCCGGTCCAGTTCAAGCCAGTCTGGTTAAATCGGTGTTAATGATGGAATGAAAACGTGCAGTGGGTTTGAAAACGGCTTCTCCCAGTTCAGTGCCCACGCTGTAACCCTGGGGCCGAGCTGCACCTCCCTCCGCTGAAATTTAAAAACTGGTGCAAGTTGTGCAGGCGGCAGAGGCCAGAGCCGCGTTTGAGAATTCCCAGAGGAGCGGAGTGTGGGCGCTGGGGCTGTCCTGGGCTCCTTCGCTCCCCTGGGATGTGGCGGGAACGGCACCCTGGCACCAGCTCGGGGTTGGGTCAGTGCCCCCTCTTCGCATCGCAGCCTGGCAAGACCAGGTTTGGAGGTGCCCGCTCCCCCTTGTACTTCCACAGCCCTTCGCTTCCGCTGCTCCTCAGGACGTTTCTCGGGCTCGCTTTCTGCCGAGAGCCGGCCGACCTGAGGGCCCCACCGGTGCTGGTGCCCACAGCCCCCTCCCCGCCCGGGCATTACGGGTCATTAGGGGCTGTGGCAGCGGCGTTTGGCCGCTCCAGGGCCCGGAGCCGGGGGGAGGAGGAGGAAGGGTCGCTGGGGACGCCCCGGGCCCGCGGCGGTGGCGAGGCAGCAGACGGACGGGCAGCGGCGCGGCGCGGCCGCTAGGGGGCGCTGCAGCGTCTCGCTGTGCGGGGCGGGCGGGCGCACCTGCCGCGTGCGGGGCTGGCGGCGGGAGAGTGCGGGGCGGGGGGGCGGCGGCGTCCCGCTCCCCTCAGAGCGGCCCCGCCGTAACTCGGGGAGGGGGCAGCGCCCGCTCCTCCGGCGGCGGCGGCGGGGGGAAGCCGCAGCTTCCACTGCCTCCGCGGCGGGGGCCCGCCGGTCTCGGACGGGGCCGTGCCGGTATGGAGACCTAGAGGGGAGCCGCCGAGGAGGTAAGCCCTGCCGTGCAGCGCTTCTCACAGCAATTTTCTTTAAAAAAAAGAAAATTCTTCAATAAAAGAAAAAGTTCGGGTGTACGGAGTCTCCCCTGGGTGCCGTGCGCGGGATGGGGCTGAGGGGCGGCTGCTGCCGTCTCCCTCCCTCAGCCCCGGGGCGGGCGAGGGGACGCCGCTGCTGCCGGGCCGCTCCCGGCTGCGACCGCTCCGCAGCTCCGGTTCTCCCTCCCGCGCTCGTCCCGCCGCGCCCGCCCGGCTCCGCAGACGGCGGCTGCTCGGGGCCGGGGCCGCCCGTGTCGGTGCGGACCCCCGGATCGGGCCCTGCGGCTGTGGAGGCACCAAAAGTGTTTTTTTTTCTCTCTCCACGAAGGGAGATCTGAGTTGGTATCGAGGGGCTCTCAGCGCCGTGGGGCTCCCCGGGAGAAGTGTTACTGCCAGGGATTTAAAATAAAAACACGCGAGGATCTTTTTTTTTTTGGGGGGGATGTTGCGGCTCGGTGGAGCCTGTTGAGAAGGTGCCAGTTCTTCGGAGGCTGGGCAGCTCGGAGGTGCCGCCGTGGTGTCCTGAACGTCGGAAATCTCTGTTTGCCTCCGAAAGTTTTGTGGCTTCTCTCGTTTCGTTTGGGGTCTGATGGAAACCTCCTGAAGGGCATGAAACCTCTCGCAAGCACTTGATGAAGCGGCTGTTTTTAAAGAGCCTGTCCCTGGACTGCTGCCTCTGCTAAGATTCAAAAAACGTAAAGTTTCTGGTGGAAAAAGCTGTAAGCTGCAGTTTCTCAAAGTTACGGTAAGGTCTGTGTGCTTTGGGCACCTCTGCTCCTGTTGGGTTAACACCCAAACTTAGGCTTGCACCATGAGGAAAAACCCATCCTGGCAGGAGCTGATACTTTCTCATGCTCCTCCACAGTGTTTATACTCTCTTGTTTTTATCCTGATTATTTTTAAAGAATCGTATTTGTTGAGTGTGTAGGGGATTTGTGGCTGTTACGATATTACCATCTGAGCGCGTGTTGTTTTGCAGTTTTTCAGAGAATTGTCAGAGGTGGGTGCTAGGTGGGACGAGCGCAGGAGCAGGGAAGGGTGGTGGGGAAGGGCTGTTTTGGGTGTTTCACAGTGTTGTGTGAGCGTGGTTGCGTTCATGTCCGGGAGAGGCACTCACCCCAAACGCTTGCTGTCGGTGCTTTAAAGCAGACGTTATTTCTTAGCGGGGATAAAACTGCAGGCGCTGGGCAGTCTGCGGTGTCTGTCAGATGTCTCGGCTGTAAGAGACGGTGACTGCCTGCCCTGCTTCTGCGTAGCGCAGGGGAAGGGGCTTCCCTCCGGAGGTGGGAGCGGGCCAGCTTTGAGGTTTGCTCATGCCAGACCTGAGACAGGAGGTAAGTCTGGGAGAGAAGGTGTCTGACAGTGAGTCAAGTTCTTGCTTTGCAGTAGACAAGCAGCTGAGGAGGAGATGGAGGCAGAGGCTGGGATTTGGGGTTTTGGGTTCTTGTGAGCCTGTGGGGTGTAATGCACGTGCAGCGAACCTGAGCAGTGAGGACTTCTGCCAGTTCACCAAGACACAGGGAGTACTTTTCGGGATTTGGTGAGTCCGTGGTTAAGCAGGGGTTGTAATTGGTGATGTGCAGGGTGGCTTTCCAAGAAATTACTAAGGATCACATTCTTCTGAGGGTGTTTATCGGAGGACAGGGGCATGCTCCAACCTCCCTGCAGAGTACCTGTGTTGCTAGGCAGCAGCTTGCACCTCCAGTGTGCTCCAGATTCAAGTTTGTGAGGGGAGACCTTCCTGTGCTGAAGTAAAGCTTTCTAGCTGGTGACCAAGGATGTTGGAAAGCACATACCTGCACTCCTGGCCCGCTCGTGGGCACCGGGGAGGGGTGGTCAGTTGGGAAGGTGCAGGGATATTAGCTGATAGCAAGACTTAGACTCATCCCCTTATTTTGGCTGCAGGTGAGCACAGGGGAGAGCTATGAATCTTCGATTGTTCTGTTTGTAAGGCTCAGGAGTTCTCTGCAACCACCCTTTTACTTTCACAGTACCTGGAAGCTCATAGGGGGTTTGACTTCAAATTGTTTGGTGACTGATACTTTTGTAGTAAAATGGGAAGGGGGGGAGGGGGAGAGAGGAGAAAGATTTTTCTTGCAGAGAGGTAAGAAAAAAGACCAGGTGTGCCACACTAATGCACTTGGCTAACTTTAGTCAATTTTAGTGGATACCACAGAGCTGCTGGAGCCCCTATGCATGCAGCATCAGCTGGCTTTGTGTGAACTGCTTCATGTCTCGCAGCGCAGAGCGATGGAAAGCCTTTTAATTTTTAGGGCTGCCAGTCTTGTGGCTGCACTTTGAAGCAGCGCAGTAGCTGAAGCTGTTGGAAACCAGTGTGGGGGGACTGGCCACTTTCCAAACAGAAGGCAGATCAAAAAAGAGCCTGGGAGGGTCAGGAGGGATTTACAGGATGGCGGGGAGAAGGTGAGCTCAGCAGAAAGGCCATTCTCGTGGCACAGATCACTTCTGATCAGGCAGGGACCAGCGGTGTGGGAGAGGGAGGAGGAGGTTTCCTGGTTTGGTGGAGGCTGGAGGCCTGGACCTCAGAAGAAGCTGGATTTCACAGCCTTAAGCCCAGGGGAGGCTGCAGAGGAGCGAGGAAGTGGAGGCAGGTAGGAGCACACTTGCTGGGCGCAGGATCTCATGGGTGTTGTTCCTTGCCACAGCATGATAAGCTCAAGCCACGGAGCATTAGAGAGTGTGTGTGGCTGGAGGTGTAGGGCAGCTGCTGTCCTCAATTCCCTGCAGGAGTAACAGGCAGTTTGTGTATGGAGGCCGTGTGTGTGAGGAGCCCAGCAGAGATGCAGGTAGGCAGCTGGAGAGCAAGGGGGAAGAAATGGGGATGACATGGGAGGCCCATACCCCTTGGGCTGCTCTGCTTGCTTGGAGGTGACAGGAGCATCCGGGTGAGGCTCTCTGGCTGGGATGGGTCTGTGAAGGGATTTGGTTGGTTTGCATAGGCAGAGTGATTTGTTCCCTGACTGTCCGCAGCAGTTTCCTGGGGAGAGAAGGGTACATGTCACAGTTATCCACTTCAGGCTACAGAGAACAGTGTCTTCTATGTGGCATTTTGAAGAGAGGGGCTGTTTGGTCCAAATTCTGTATGTCCTGGGTTGAGATGCCCCTGTGGGACCGGAGGTGGAGGAGTACATCATCAAGGAGCACATCTGTGCCCTGTGCAGCCACTCATCCCAGCTGTCTGGGAGGGAAAGCTGCTAGGGATGGCTGGGGCTGGTGGCGTTGACCTGTGCGTCTGAGGGAAAGGGCTGAGAATTTGTACTCACAATAAGAAGTACAAATAAAGCATTTATAATGCATGGACTTTTCCTGCTCTCGAAAACGTTCAGGCTCTGAGTAATCTCTCACTTCAAACCAAGGCTCAAGCTGAAAATACCAAGGGATGCTAAATCGTGAACAACTATTAAACAGCCTTAAAGGGCTGTATGGGAAACCGTGTCTGCTCTCCGTTTCTAAGCCTTCCTCAAACAATGTGAGTCTGAGCTATTTATCAGGAGGTCTTTAGTGCTGGAGAGGCAAGTGAACATTTAAACTGTATCACAAAATAAAGAGACACTTTAAGAGGCGATGTGTTTTTCAGGGTGTCCATCTAAAAATAAATCTTCCTTTAAACAGCCTTGAAAAGAAGGCAAAGGGAAGAGATCTTGCCCTTGCTGAAAATAATGACAATCTTTTTGCTAGCTTTGATGGTCCGGGTTTCCTCTGGCATCTGGTACTTGACCTATGTAAGCCCCTCTTGGAATCAGTGGAGGACTGAGGGTTGTGTTATGTTCAGTGACAAGGCTGGTGGGAGAGAGACTGCATGTCAGAAACTTCTGCAGGGGTTGTTTGGCTAATCTTTTCCTTTCCAGCCCCTTTCCGCCTCAAAAGCACTACAGGAAGAGAGCTTCTTCCACCCTCTTCCCACTTCTTTATCTATCAGTTAATTTAACAGGGATGTCTGTTTGGCAGGGCAATTCCACAGCATGTAAAATACATATTTTAATTTTTATTTTGGCCTGCATAGGAACAAAACCCCATTGTGTAGAAGATTTCCACAAAATATCTGGAATAATGTTGTATAAGCAATTTCTCATGGTTCTCAAATTCTGGGGTTTAGCTTGGTTGCATAATTAAATTCTTATTTTCACCGAGACAAATCTGGTAACATACAGATAGGTAAAGGCTAGTCTCTGGTGATGTAAGGGAAAAAAAATCCTCATCAAAATATGTTTATCTCTTTTAAGGTACTGTGAGAGGGTACCGAGTACAGGGAAAGCAACTTGCCTTTGCTGACGGCAGAGCAAAGTGCTCTGTCTCACTTCTCTGGAACTGTGTTTTCTAAGTGGAAAACTGTGGAAGAGTGTTTTATAAGAAGTGTAACAGCTGGTATCGCATCTCTTTCTGTTAATTCTGTCTTCTTTGAGCATTATGTATTAGTTAGGGAAGCATGTGGCCATGAATGAGATCAAGGAATGAAATTCTAAGCACATCGCATGCAGAGTTGTGTTCTCTCAGCAGTCGTTTCATTAATGTGCAGGAGTGAACGTGGGCCAGATTTGCCATGAATAGTGCAAATATTGTTATTGTGTAAATGTTGCAGAGGTATGAGTGTGTACAGGAGCAGATATAAAGTCAATAGGGCTGACACTTGTAACAACTGCAGTCCATCTTCTATGCGGTCCCGGAAAGAGGACTGACTGTTTTAAGACGCTGTAAAAGCAGTTTCTCTATAAAAGCAGGGAATGTTTCAGTGTGCAGATGGCAGCCCAGTCTAAATTCTAGTTCTGTCTTGTGCTGAGCACCTCCATAATGAGCCTTGAGGAACACAAGGGGAACAAGAGCAGCAGTGTAGAGGGAAAGAGGAGGGATTTGCTGTCTTTCAGGACTGAGACCTCTCTGAACTGTTTCTCTCTCTCCGTTTTTAATAGCTTTTCTACAAAAGCTGCTTGGGGAGCAAGGTTGGTATGAGTATGAAAGAAGCAAAACATCTAATCTTTTGCCTTAATAGTGCTCTTGCGTAAGCTGCTGCGAATTGGACAGGAGTCCTTATTGATGTGAGAGTGATGAGTGAGTTTTGAAATTGGTGGGAGTGAGAATGGACTTTAATCTGAAATGTCCGCTCCTTCTGTGGTTGAGGCTCTGTAGAGGAGACCTGTGATCGCTGGCAAGCTCATCCAAAGCACTTAAGAGGAAAAGGCCTTGACCTGAGAGGTGGTGTTTGCTCTGGGTGTCAGTGACTGAAGAGCAGGAGTCAGGTGAAGCCCTGTGTTTTCCGCAATTTACAGGGTTTAGCAGTGACTTTGAAGCCTAAGGGTTCTCTTCAGCAACTTTTTTTTTTCCCCCAGAGAGCTGGAAAGCAGGGTTCAGAGTCCTTTTACCCTGAATGGAGTGTCTCCACAGCACAAGGTGGGCTGTCTGGGCTGGGTCTGAGAGTGTAGCCTCTGAGTTCATCTCAGCCCAGAAGAAATCTGCCCTCCTGGGACAGTGCCCAGCGGCCTTCTCGGTGTTGGGAAGCATATGTGGTCATCTGTGGCTGGGGCTTCTCTTTCCCCTTGGGTGGCTTGATTACTGCTACGGTTTACTCTGCTTTGGGAACTGTCTTGCTGTAACTGCGTCAGTTCTAGGACTTAGGCTGATTTAAGCTAATTCTTAAAATCATTCCCCTTTCCCCAGTACTAGTATACGTGTTTAGCCTTCCAAGTCTAGACCACCTTCATGTTTTCTTCTCTCCTCCAGCTGGCTTTTCTCTAATCTTTTAAGTACTTCTGCAAAGTGGTAAGAGGCTAAGCCTTGCTCTGTAAACCTAAACTCTCTGGGTCTGACAGTCTTTACATTGCCTGCGGTACTTCATGTTGCCTGAAGTACTGTATTGATTAAACCACAATCTGCAGAAGTAAATATATGTAGAATATTAATAGCTCCTACTCTAGGGGAAAAAAAGGCTGTAAATTAATAGATCCATTATGTTGACCTCATAAACCAATGAGGGCTTGAAGTACAGCTGTAATCCTCCTCCCACAACATGTATTTCACTTTGAATGTCTATAAAAGTCCTGGACTCCTGAAATTTAAAAGCTGTGATACCGGACAAGCATATCCATATATCCTGGGATGTGTAGTTAGAATATTGCCAAGTTAAGGCTGGCGCAATAGTCCTCTGTAGAATCCAGGGTAGTGCTGAATCAGTACATCATTGATGGTGCAGCTCGGCTTGAGGCTTAAAAAATAATAGCTAACTTTCCCACTCCTTTGTTGTTCTCGTTGTTCCTTGTTACAGTTGCTTTCTGCATTTCGAAGTGCGGGAGTTGCTGCAATAAGGGAGGAGTACAATTCGGGGATTTAAAATCCAATTTGAAGATATAATGAACTTGAATTCTGTGTGAGTGAGTTGCTTAGGGAACCGAGGTCAGTGTGTGGTGTGAGTTGATAGCACTCGCTCTGCTAATCAGTGCTGAATAGGTCTAGTTCTTCTGGTTTGTGGATCTATTAAAAGGGGCTGCTCAGGTTTTTGTTGAATTTTCTTAGTAGAGATTTAGATGAGTGCCTGTATCATATGCTCGTCACTAACCCTTCTGGTTAGCATTTTGATTCTATAGATTTTGGAATCTTTATCTGTGTTTGGAATATTTCAGATTTTTTTCATTTCCTGCTCTTCATTTTTTTTTTTTTCCTGTAAATGAGCACTATTTTAGGCAGCCATTGGATGGAAAGTTCTTGCAGGAAAAGATTTTTGTGTTAATGCTTGCAGAGTTTTCTCTCTACAGGACAAGCCAGCAGTTTGCTCGTAGTGTTGAGTCTGATTGCCACTTTAACATGACTAAAATCACTTCCACTCTTTGCAGATAGAAATGTTAACGGGAGAAGTTATTGTGTGGAGGCCATCCACAGTATTTTTCTTTTGTGCCTGCTGCTGAAGCCCATGTTTTTTGTTCTGGTATTACACTGTAAGATGCCTCTGGAATCTTTAAGATGCTGCTCTTGGTATCTTCTGTAGTTGCCATTTGGAAGATACATTTTAATGGAAGCATTATGATCTTTCAAGCATAACCTTACTGTTAGCACCTAAGGGGTGGTGCTGTTTGTTTTTTTCTGAAATAACTGATAAGATTCTGAGTTTACTCCCTTCACATAGAATTTCTCATAGAATTTCAGCTGAACAAGAAGAATTAGCCAGATGTGAGTTTACTTAAGGACCAGTGCCCAATGGAGGCTCAAATCCAGCAAGACGAATGCACACTGCCTTGTAGAATTAATGTTCATTGCATATTTAGACAACTTAAGTGGCTGGTTATGATGGTGAAGATGCACAGTGAATTAGGCAAAATGAAATATTCTTTGATGTTCATTGAGCAACAGAGCGAAGAATGCTGCGTGACCCATATCAAGTATAGCTGAAGATACATTATTTGAACTAGCATGCATCTCTGATCTTAAATATTTTTTATTTGTGTTTGAGGTATCAACAAAAAGGGACTGGCACCCATTGTGGACTGCTTCCATCTGGCTTATTATGTAGACTGAAAATCTTTCAATAATAAACAGCTCAAAGTGTGGTGTGTTGGCAAAAGAAGAGAAGACCTGAGGGAGAGTTCATATTAAAATGCAAAGCCTTAAAAAGTGGAGTAGGGAAATGGTTTGTAAAGAATTGAACAGAAGTTGCCATCTAGCATACTGTAAAGACAATGAAAGAATTACTGTTGCCATTTCATCCTTTGTGTGTGGAGTGAAAACCGTAATTTATTTCCCTGAGATTTCTGAGCAACAAAACCTTACAATTGGAAACCACTAAAGAGGTGGACTGCTGTTTTTAATGAGCACCTTCTGCATCGCAGCTTCCGTGGAGAAACCAGAACCTACAGAGCCTCCTGGTGTGTCAGCAAATCTCAGTCTGTGCACAGACGTGTGCCTGAGTGCACACTTTTCTTGCTTTCTCTTAAAAAAGGAACACTGTATAAACAAACCTCATGGTACAAATTAGAGCAAAACTAAATTATATTTAAAGTGGGAACTTGGGAATCTCAGTGCTGGGTTATGTGCAGAATATTAATGCTCCGGTTTCCTTCCTGTTTTTAAGTGCTTTCCTCTAACCTTGTCACTTGAAATTCATTTGAGTCTTGGAAGCTATGTGAGCTGAAGTGGGTGCTGGAAGGACAGCAAGCAGTATGCGAAGAAAATGGGACACAATTTCCTAAGCTCTATTTTCTGAAGACTCAGAAGAAAAAGCTAAGTTTGTCAATGCTGGTGAAGGGCATTAGACAGCATATGGGAGTTAGAGTTTCTGTTAGAAGAACAGAATTTGTGCTGCATTGCAGCCTGGTCTCCTTGTTGTGGACCTTGCTGGGTGCTTTCAGCAGTCTGGGAAAGCTGCCTGGAGTCTGTGGTCTGTAGCATCAAAGGGTATGAGGAGGGAAGGAGTGGTCTCGTTAGCACTGGAATGATTGAGAATAAAGTTGTCACACCTTGCTTCTCCTACATTTCTCCCTCTGATGGTAGCAATCTCCCTTTACTTACCTCGATACAAATGCAACCTGGCAGGTCACAACAAGGGCTGGGTTAATTTATTTAGTGATTCTTTCAGCCTTCTCAGCAAGCACTTTATTCTGTGTCTCTCTTCCCTCCTCTCCGTGGCCTTGGGCAAGTTAGCTGTGACTGGTATTTCTGAATCCTTATTAAGTAAGATGTCTTTTTCACTCTTCTGGAAATGGTCCTAAACTTGGTCCTCTGCCTTGTGAGGTGTATCCAGTAGAGTACTACATTCTTGTTACAGCTGTGAGCCCCTACTCACAGCTGCTTGGAGTTGGCAGCATCAGAGTAAGCAGCTCCTCAGGGAAATGCTGCTCAGTGCCTCTGAGGGGAAGGTTTGTCAAATGACAAAATCTTCCCTGCTTGGAGGAAAATGCCTCTATTGTAGAAAAATGGTATTGAATGTTAACTGGTTTATCCCATCTCATATCTCTTCAAGCTAGCACAGTTTTATTAATGTTCTTCATCAGATCATAGACACTCTCCCACTCATTTATTTCCAGAAGTGCTAGTAGGTCTAGCAGAGGGTTGTCCTGAGTCTCTAGTCCATCCCACTGCCTGACAGGTGAGCGTATGGCCCAGAGGAGGGAGCTGTGAGACTGGTCCCATTTTGGAGACATGATGGGAGTCTTGGCAGGCTCAGTTCCTGAGAATATTTAGAAACTTTGTGCTGAACGCATACATCTTTCCCTCTTCTGACTGCTTGACATTCTTCTAGGGGAAATACATCTTATGCTGTACCTTGTGTTCTTTGTCAAACTGTATGTTTTTAAAAAATCATCTGTGATGTGGCAGTTAGAACGGCCTTGTTGTCTATAGCTGTCTGCTGTCTCAGGACGGTAACCAGCTGACCCACTGGTCACACTGGTGTGGCTGATCCTACCTTCTTCTAATTGGATCCTTAGGATGGTAAAGATGACACCTCAAACTCTGACGTGTATTTTCATGCCAGCTTCAGTGAGTTTGTGTGAGATATGACAAGCTGAGGCTCTGGGCTAGGCTGTGAATGACTCAGTGTTGTAGTTTAGCTCTGCTTGGGACCAAGCTATGCAGTCTCTCACTCCCCCCACCCTCCTTCTTCACTGACCTTGGTGTCTGCAGCTGTTCCTCTCACAAGAAATTCTTCACAACAGGCTGGCAGACGCCTCTCAGGATCTCTTTACATCTTGTTCACTTCTCATCTCCTCTCCACTTCTTGCAGCTGGGCTGGGCCGAGTTGGGCCCAGTCAGCCGCCCGGTGGGAGGCCAGAAGGTGAGGCCTGCAAGGCCCACAAGGCTCGTGCCTCCCCCTCTCTGCCCCCTGCTTCTGCTTCTTCACACCTTCACTCTCTTTTATTTATTTATTTTTTAAATTATTTTTCCCCTTCTTAAATATGTTATTGCAGAGGCGTTATCAGGGAACATTCTGCTACCAATTGGCTTGGCCCTGGCCAGTGGTGGCTCTGCCCTAGGCCTGGCCGAGTCCACTGAACAAAGGGGAAACTTCTGCAGCTAGTTGCAGAAGCTGTCACCATAGCCCCCCTCACTAAATAAAACAAACACACTGGGTGATGGAGTAGTTTCTTGCCCTTTTCCTGCTTTGTTTTCCTGATTTTTGCAGGTACAGAGACTGACTGCCTTGGTGAGGCCATGGCTTCAAAAAGCAAAACTCCTATCAATACTGACAGAACCAGGAATTTTCACCTATCTCTAGTGTCAATACTGGCTGGCAGAACTTGCTTTGAATTTTTAAGTGTATTTAATGTAGCATAGCTTGTTTACGGTGGAGGTATCCCCATGAAAAAAGACCTAGGAGTTACATACTTCAGCTGTAACGACTGATGAGAGGAAAGTGGAGAAAGTAATTTGCCAAGCTACACTTGAAAATCATTCTAGTAGAATGTCATCGTTACAATTATCTGTCAAAAGATTTAGTTCAATTACTTTTTTTTAAGCTCTTTTGTCAAGATGGCCTTGCTTGTTTCAGGATTTTGGTACTCCAAGGAGAGGTTAAGGAAGAATGAATACTAATTCTGCCATTAAACACTGTCAGACAGCCTTCAGTGCATGTTATTCCTTGAAAACTCTTTTAGCATTGTTACCGTGGGGAATCAATAGGCATAAAGTGCCCACGGGAACACAGAGTTCAGAGGGGAAAAAAGTCCACTGCCTATTTATAGCTCACAGAACGGTGAGGTGAGAGGGGGGAAAGCTTCAGTTGTAAGCGGTAATTTTGAAATAATTGAATAGCAGCATAATTGCCATTGTGTAAAAGATTATACATGGTTCCTTACATTTTCTTCACACAACAGTAGGCTGGTAGTAAAATTGCAAGGGAATAATATTTGATGTAATAAAACTCAAATTAAACTGAATAGTTTTTAGCGAACTGCGGGACATTACATCCTCTTGCTGTTTTATCATGTTGAGCAAATGTTCAGAGCCGCAGGGGACTGGTCTGGTCCCAAAGTTGACGGTGGCTCTGAGGGGACCGGGCAGGCAGATGTGGTACAGCATTTAAGGAACGATTCGGTTTTGTTAGCCTTTGTTTTGAGTACTGATGCAGGTAGTTTTGTGGATTTATCTTTAAAAGAAACTGTGGCAAAATGTTTGCTGAATCATTTGGTGCAAATAATAATTTCATAATGATTTAGACAACTGCCTTCTTTATCTGAGAATAAGGGTCCTGATCTAAAGTCTCTATCGAATATCGAGATGAATTTCTGGAGTCTAAATATCAAGCCACTTAAAGGCCTGTAACTTCAAGCTAAATATATATTTGAGGACTCTAGCTTAAAATTAAGCATCTCTCTTTCATTTAGGGATGGAGATATATATATATATAGAGGTGGGCTTTGCTGAGTTCAGATGTGTTCTGCCTGTTTTTAGGTGCAGATAAGGAGCCTCAGTTTGCCCTTGCTATGTTTTCTTGAATGCCCCCTGTCCTGGTTCTGGCTAGTACAGAGTTCATTTTCACCTGAGCTGGGAGAGGAGCTGGAGCTGGTGGCACCTGTGGCTGGGGGACACAGCTGGGATAGGTTACCACTTAGCCAACAGCTGGGATAGTTTACCCAAATTGGCCAAAGGGCTGTTCCATCCCATGGGACACCCTTCTCAGTGTATCAGTGAGGAGGGTGCTGAGGGCAGGCTCCTGCTACTCTGGAGGGAGCTGGGCACCAGGATCCATCGTGAGCTATTGTATTGTATATTATGTGCTTATGTATTTTCTGTTACTGATTTTTTTGTTTGTTTTCCAGCTCTGTTTTCTGTTCTTCTGTTGTTCTCTTAAACTTTTCTTTTAAATCTTAACCCATAAGTTTTGCCTTCTTTTCTTTACCCGTTCTCCTCCCTGTCCCACTGGAGGATGCGGGGAGTGAGTGAGAGACTGCATAGCTTGGTCCTGAGCAGGGCTAAACTGTGACAACCTTGTACTTGTAAATGAAAACTGAATTAGTTCCAGTAATGATATAAAATTAAAAATTCAATTTTAAACTAGATTTTTTCTTTTTAAATGTACATAATATGGAATAGGTTCACAGGAGACACTGATTTTATCTTTTTATAATTAGAATCCTGAGACCTACATTCACAAATTGCTGAATTTTATTCACCTTTCTTTACCTCATTTTATAGGAGAAATCTCTGGAGTAGCATTAATTCATTGCATGAGCTTTTACAGGGTCACCAATGGGAAAATAAGGTTGCTAAGAGAAATTTTATGAATAACCTTTTCTTTATTGTTTCCTGAACTATGTGAAGTTCTTATAAGCTTGTGACCTGTTTGTATGAGAAAAAAGTAATCATGGCCATCAGAGTCTCCCCCTTAAATCACATACAAAAATCTGCCAGATTTTACTCATACTATTTCAAATAAACAGTTAAATCATGTGGGTTTTTAAACCAAAATAATATTTTCAAAGTGTCATTTAAAAAAACCCGAGCCTTTTCTGTGATAGTCAGAGATAAATTATTCATAGGGAGTTACTTTGAACCATTACGTTTTCCTACCTCTGCATAAAAATAAACCCAGAAGTCACTAGATTAAGCTATTGCCCTGTAATGGTTCTTTGAGAAATGTTTAACTATAGCTTCTGCTTTGTTGTAGTGAAGAGCTGTGATTCAGACTTCATACTATGTTTGCATTTCAGCTGTCACAGAAAGTGAAAGATGAAGCCTCTTGTTCTCTTGGTTCTTGTGATCTGTACTGTAGTCAGCATGAATTTGAAGCTCGTGTCAAAGAGAAATTCTGGTAAGTCACAGAAAAATATTTTTACTTTTGAATCTGGACCTAGTGCTTATGCAATCAAGCATTTTAGAAGGCTGCTTTTTGTTTTGCATGTATACTTCTTGTTCTCTTCTGAAAAAAAAAATCATAACCAATATAGTTTGCTTACCAGATGTTACAGGATGAATTTTCTCACTATATGCTATAATGTTCTGTTGATGTGAGTTTAAGCTATTTGAAAATGTCCTTATATTTTCTTTTGTTAAAAAAAAAAAAAAAGAAAAAGAAAAGGTTGATCCAATTGAAAACCCACAAAGGTAATGATGACTTTGGCATTGTTTTAACATCGAATCTTTCAGTCATGCTAAGGGATGTTCTTAACTGTGGATGTGGCTTGTGGTGAATTTCAAGTCTGGATAATTTTTTGGTACATTGGAAGGTCATCTTCCAAAAAGTCGTGATCACACATATGGCTGGCATATGTGGGGAAGAATTTTTTTGGGGTAGATGTGATTATTCTGGCAGTGGAAGGGAACAGGAGTTGGTTTATGTTTACAGCTGCTTTTGAAACCCACTAACAGTAACAGAACACTTCAAAGAAACATTAGAGTATCTCCTTCCAGGATAGACAATTGATCTGGGTAATGTTTCATCTATATCAGAGTGCAGTCCACGTGGTTCTACCCCTTCAAAGGGAATGACTTCATGAGACTGCCTTTCTCAAGTAAGCTGCGAGTTTGGAAGGACTTTGGGCTGATATGTAGGTTAGCTGCAGTGTTGAAGAGAGGTATTAGTCTGCTGGAGCCTTGTGTATGCAGACAAATAACTGATGCAGGATAAATGTTGTACCTTTAAACTTGTGTGTTAACATACTCATTTTTTCCCCACTAGTTGTGTGCTACACTTACAAGTGTGAGGGCTTCTGTTGATCTTGCTGTCCTCAATGTCTTCAGCTAACACTTTTAGCAATGCAGGTCTAAACAGAAATTACTGACTTTAGTTGATGTAGCCAGTTTTAAGTTTAATTTCTGCATTTCTAGAGAATGGAGGATAGAAGTTATTGGTCCATCTATTACAAAGAATTTGATGTCACATCCCAGGCTAGGAAGTGTTGCTCTGGGAACCACCAGCTGCTAGGCTGAATTCTTTCTTCTGGGCTAGAAAGTATAAGTGGGTGTTGCTAAATCGAACGAGTCTACAGCCTTTTGTTGTAGCTACTGTGCCCTGAGTCCTGTTTGTCCTGCGGGAGCAGTCATGGATATCGGGATTTGGCTCCAGAGCAGCTTGATCTAAACTCTGCTAAGGGCGATGGTGGTCCTGTTTTTCAGAACTGCTATTACTGGCCTGGATGGGAACCCCATAGAGATCCATAATCTGTATAACTGAGCAGCCTTGGTTCACTGATGCCAGGCAACACCACCTGGCTGCAAGCAAGGGCCTTTGCATTTCCTTTATCAGAAGCACACATCTGTAGAAGTAACATGCCTGTGGTTATAGCATCATTCAGCTGGTAGCTTACCTTTAATTATATCTTAGTGGCTTTTTTTAAATCTGCTTTCTTTGATTCTGCAGAATGTTTTGTGTTACTGGCAGCCGTCGATAGTATCAATTCAGATTGGGTACCGGGAAAAATGCTTTAATATGTTAGACTGCCTATTGCTAAATATAACCCACTAGTGAATAGCTGGTTCTTTTTCTTTTCATTTGATTGAGTTGGTATATGTTGAGTACAAGATGATGGGGAAAGATGCACGTAAAGTCAAATTATAGTTTCTTTGCAGGTACATCATCCTGCAGTTGGTTTTCACCTTCTATATTCATTCTGACATACATGCTGATTTTTAGGTTGCTGTGTGGAGCAAACTATTGATTTCTTTTTTTTCTTTTTCCACTACATTGTGTGTGAAATACATTTTCTGTTCCTGTGATTTCAGCACTTGGAGCAAAATTGATAATTTGACTCCCTTTCTGAAAGGAGTCTTTTGGTATGAAGGACTGTTGTTTGATTGCTTGAGGCTTCACTAAGTATTATATGTTGTGAAGGGATGGATGCTCCGAAGGCTTCTGAATTTTAACTATTTGTATTGTTGCTTAAGTTGAAGATCAGAGAGAGTGGATCGATGCAGTCAGACAAATGCATGAAGAAACAATGAGACCATGTTATTAAAATTCAAGAGGACGACAGTAGCAGCAGCATGCTGGTGCCATAGTTGAGGGTATTTTTTTTTTTTTTTTAACTGGTGTCTTGATAAAAGTGAGTGAGAAGGGGAAAGTTAATATGATGTTATTTGTGGGTAGCTACACTGGAGTGTAAAAAGCAGGATGTCCGAAAGCGGGAAGACTGTTTTAGCTGCAGATGAGAGCTGGGGCGGGAGGAGTGGATGTGGAAAGGATCTCTGCAACAGTGTTCTGATGGATGTTGTAGTCTTGCTGGCTGTTGGTATGGGGATGTCTAAGCTGGTGAGCATCCTTAAAAGGGGAAGGGAGATTGCACAGACACTTATGTAGAGCTGTGTGAAGCAGTGCGTGGAAAGCGCTGACACTGATGATAAAGACAGATTTAGGCTACTAGGGCAATAAACTAGCAAAATCAGGGTATTGGTGTCTTTGCTGACTTATGTAGACTGGAATTTTTCCAAGCAATACGTAGAATTATTGTACAAATGGCCAGATTTATGATTACTGTTAAGTACAAGAGCAATTATGAAGTTGAGTGGCATGACTAGCATGTGTGTAATATCACATAATGGAATACATCTTGTTTAAGGAGTAGGGAGGATTTAAAGAGAGCTGAGTTGGAAGAGGTCTTGGGGTGGAGCAATGAGAAGGTGTGGTGTTTCTTCAGGAAATGCAGTCAGAAGTGGGGCAGAATGTCCAGAAGGGTGTTACCAGTGAAACTGAAGTTGCCTTAAAGAGAACAGGGGTTTGGCTAGGAAGGCATCTTCAGAGGCTGGTGGGAAAATACTCCTACAAAGTCATAAAGGAAAACCCAAGGGGAAAAAATTGACAATGAGAACTCCAGACAGCAAATGCAGACAGTACACAGGGGCTGGACAACAGGCAAGAGTCATTAAAGAGAGGTCAGGAGTAGAGGATCTAAGATGTCGAACAGAAGATCATGAAATGGTCCTCCAGTTGCAAGCATAGAATTAAAGTCTGCTGAAGAACAGTCCTCTTGGAAGTGGGGAGAAAAACAGAACTGAAAGAGATTTGTCTCATGTCCTTCTCTTGCCCTTTGTTATACGTTCAGATGTCCGTATTTCCATTTGGAGGAGACAAGCAGGAATGCACATGAGGGCTACAGGTAGGTTTTAGAGTACTTTGCGATGCTGCACAACTGACACAGAAACTTGTAGCAAGACAAATTTGTTTGGCTGCTTCTCACTTGAGATGTGGTGCCAAAATAATTAAAATGGGTGAGCTAATTTAATTATGCTAGTCAGATTATTCGTTACAGGCAGCAACTTCCAGATGCTCCAGAAGAAATCTGTCATGTCTACAGAGTAATGATTGCTGTTTGTGGTGGGAACAGAACAGTTTGCCTCAAGCGTTTATGTGAATGTAATGTTGACTTAAGTTTTGCAGGCATTTCTTAATATTAAGAAGCTTTTTTGAAAGCTGCAGCTCATCCTTTTTGCCTGCTTTAAGAAGTAAAACAGCAAATAGCTAATGCTGGGACTCCAGCTGTAGTAATATTCTAGAAAGAGTATTTTACAGGTGGAGGTTATACAAATAAATGGAGGATGTGGGAGCTGCTAGGTTCCCAGCTGGTAGGTGATTTCCTTTTAATCTGATTAAGTGACTTCTTTTCCCAAGCCAGTGCTTTGAATAATCATAGCAGGGAATAGAAAACCAATTTAAAAATCATTGCATTTTTTTAAGCAAAAGATTTTTCAGATTATAGATTGTTTGACTTACTAGACATAATTCCATTAGTGAATAATTGATGCTATTTATTGTTGCTATATTTATTTGCTGAACTCTGTCTCAGCATGCTGGAGCTCTCCAGAGGGCATGACAACCTTGTGTGGAGGAGCACAGGCAGACATCCCCAAGGTTTCTACGAGGCTGCTGGCTGCAGAGCTGGTAGTAGTCTTTGTGCAGGTTAACAGGGCTTAATTGGCTCAGGCCTGGTGTGGTATGGCCTCCAAGCTGCAGAGTCAGTGCTTTGTGTCTTCTCCTCTGTAGTGTGTCAGGTGAATGTGCTCTGGGATTCTGGCCTTCCTTCTCCTCTTCTTTATCTTGGGACTAGCCTGAAAGGCAGTCATATATCAGAGGAGCAAGTGCATCTCTGGTCCTCCACCCACCTCCAGCTTTGTTGCCAATGGCTTGGGAGAGAGAGGGCTCAGCATCACACCTTGCTGTGTACGGGCACGGCCATACTGTCTTAAATTTTCTCACTGATGTTGCAGTGGTTGGGATGTAGTGCTTTAACACATTCATTTAAAACCTACTGGCTTGATATTTCCTGCCTTTTAAATGTCATGCAACAACTTACTGTGATCTACTGTAGATGTTTCTGGAGAGCTTCGCTTTCCTACTAGTTGTCACTGCTCTAGCCTAGGATTGATGCCTGATGACTTTGGCCATGAAAAACCGTGGCATATGGTGTTCATACTTCAGAGGTGACTGATGGATTTCTGCATGGAGTGGGAATATCCTAGAGGAGCAGAACTCTTAAAAGTCCATTGCTCCTGCTGGAGTGGATGAGCAGGATGAGCACTCACAGTTGCCACTTGTTTTTTTTGTTTGCAATTGCATCTGCCTGAAGAGCTGAATTGTGGCCCTGATGTAAAATGCACGGCCAGGAGCCCTCCCAACTTCTGAGATACGAGTGATGCAAAAGAGGCTTTCGGCTTTTACTTCCCATAAGTAATGTGAAGACGTAGAGTTTGGCAACACTAATCAGCGCACGCTGATCTCTTACTTTTCCCAGAAGATGTTCTGTTACTCACAGCTCCAGCAAACAAAAAAAAGTCAGAATCACTGTTATTCTAAGTTGTCATCAGTGCAGGAATGTACAGTCCCTCTCGCACACAGTTGTGCCTGCTCACGGGTTCACGGCTGCTCTCCATCTGTTCGGTTTGGATCAGCGGCAAGCGAGGAGCCGGGCTCCTGCGCTCAGTCAGTTCTCGAGGGGGCTACCAGCAAGGAAGCTGTGAAGTGCCGGTAGCCTGTGCACCTCATTACGGGAGTCTCAGCCCTGGCTTCCTCTCCTCTAGACAAAAAGCAGCGTTGCAGCGAGACAGACCTATCTGGGAGACAGCTGGCAGTGTTCAGACATTGTTTGCTGGTGAGGAGGAAGGGAGATGCATAGAGACGCACAAGAAAGGAAATGATCTGCTAGAGGTTTGGGGTTTTTTTTAGTGACCTCAACCTGACAGTTTAAATATTGAATGTATTTAAACACTCAAATTTTTAGCTGTTACACTAGTTTCAAATGAGTTCATGTATAATTAAAACAATTAAAATATTGAGCTGATACTTAAATATTTAAGCTAGACTCCTTTCCCAAAAGGGAAACCGCAGCTGTATCTGAATAAAATAAATGAACACAATTAAATTGTTCCAAACTGCAGTAAATCACAAAGGTAGGATCTGTGGGGATAGGGGGAAATAGGCAAAGCATGAAGGAAATGTCATTTCCTCAGTTAAAAATCTATAATCTTCCACTTTGGCAATGGGCATTATGTCAGCTGTTTGGATATCTGTTCTACATCTAGTTGCTGCATGTAAGAGTTTATTCATAATATCTGAACTTCTAGTAGACAGACCATCAAGACTGAGAAATCTTCCAGCTCTATGCCTTTAACTGGATAATACTTCTTTCCCCTCCCCTGAAATGGGGCCTTTTAAAATGAAAAAACTAATGTATCAAGGTGTCTTTGCTTTGTTTTCTTTAAGATCCTATATAGAAATTTTAAGAGAGATCTTCATTTCCATATTTCTAGCATGCTCACTTTGAGGGTGTGTGTCCTAGGTTTGTGTCCTCCCTCGGAAACTGACTGTCCTGAGGGACAGGGAAAGTTGTTCTGGCATGTTTTGGTTTTTACTTTGTTCCTGAAAATAGTTTTGGAAGGTCTGTCTTACTAATGAAAGTATAAATAATACAGCTGCAAACTTGCCCAAACACAGTCTTCAAGCTCAGCGCTTTCACTGGTCCTAGAGATGGATGCCTGCTCAGTTTGGGACGTCTGTTTGTAACTAGGTGGGGGGATATGGAGCTGCAGGGAATCTGATGGAATGGCTTGGCTTTGGCTCAGCTCCTCGCCAAGAGCAGTTCTGAAGCGAGCTCGAGTTCCCATAACCCGAATGCATGTTTAAGGCACGTTTTACAGACTGCTGTATATGTTTGAAGGAACATAAATAAGGCTCCTTAGGTTGATCTAGGTATGAATATTAATACATGTTCTTGTATCTCTGTCCACGGAATTTAAAGAACTTTTTCTACTTTACTTTCAGAACCTTCCTTCTTGTTTGAAGTGCATTTCAGTTTTAAATTGCTAGTCCTTGTGACTCATTGTATCAAAACTTTTAAAATTTGTTTTTGCCATGAAAGTAGCTTTGCAAGTGGTAAGCAGTAAAATGGTGAGGTAGGAGATGTTTGGATCACTATGGGAAATAGCAAGAGAAAGGAGAATTAAGATGCTTTTCTTTGTTATTTTTTGGCATATAAGTTTGGAGAAGTTGGATTTACAAATAATAAAGGAAATATCAGAGGTTTCCCTGTTCAGGAAGTACAGAGTTAAATATTTCAAGTTCTTGACCTGTGAGGAAGGAAGGAATTCTTTTTAGTGCAGTACATCTATGTGCAAACCTTAGCATACAGACCTGTGTGAGATTGTTGTGGTACTGTTATAAATCGCTAAAGGAGAAATGATTGCCTGTCCATGAGCTGAAAGCAAAATTGATCGGAGCTGCAGTGTCACCTCTAGAGAGTACATTTTATCACTTTATTAATCTCCAGCCCTTTCAAATCCAATCGATTCTTTTCTACAAGAAGCATGATTAGTACTTACAATACACACTGATATGAAAACATAGAATGCTCTGCCGCTAAAGACAGAGACTTAGATTAAAGTTAAGCTGACCTGAGCACTTTGCTTTTCCAAGACACGGTAACCAGGCTGCCCGTGCCGGCCAGCCTCAGCCATCAGTTCCTCCTCGCTTGCCCTTCCCATGTGGTTCCCTGTTCAAGGGAGGCAGGGTGAGGATATTTCTGTTGACTTGACCTGTTTTAAACCTCCTCCACCTTTGAGATTCACAAAACTGTAGCTCTGTTGTGCTGTGTATGACCTATGGAAACTCACTCCCAGTCACTTGGTTTTTATTTTGAGGAAGGTATGTTGACACTTCAATTGAAGACGGGTGCAGTTGGTTTGGATCTTTGAGGGATCAGTATTCTTTTAAAAAGATACCTGCTGAGATTTCTGCGTGCGTTATTTGAGATGGGAAATTAAATTTAAAAAAATTGAATTAAATAAATAATTGAATAAGTAGAGGACTGTTTGATCTAGGCAGCTGTTAGCATTGGTCACTGGTTTTTAATAAAGAAACTGGAGGCAGTAGCAGTACTTGGCATGAGCCTTTTATATCTGGCTATCTCGTTTCTGTTGCTGTAACGAAGTGGGAGGAATGCAGCCTGCATCAGACCTTGGCTGCTAACCTGACCTGCCAGCCCCTCTGGGGCAGGACAAAGTGGTACGTGTCAGGTCAAGCCCCCGAGGGATCCAGCTCCCCTTTCAGTGAACAGGCCTGAAACAGGGCAGAAGGGAAAGCCTGAAGTTCCCAAATTCCTTCCTAATGTTTAAAGTACAATATTTTGTACGTCCCTCTTGCTTGTGGCTGGAGGACGTATTGCTGTTTAGGCATCCAGTAACCATGCCTACAGTTTCAATGTTTGTTGGGGCTGTGTAGTAGAGACCTTGAAACATGATGGTGGTAGTATTTTTTGGACTTTCAGTGTTCTAATTGTGCTTTGTTACCTTGGCAGTTTTTTTAAAAGTCTCATGGGACTATTTGGTGTTTTAAGTAAACATCTGCTACCAGGCTGTTTAATACAAGTGTCTCTCATGTCTGCATCATAGTTCTTCCCACTTTACAGATGACAGAAAACCATCCAGAGACGAAGTGGTGTTCAGGTTGCCTAGCACGCTGAAGGTGATGTGCAGGAATAACACAGATAAAATGTTTCCCTCTGTTATGTTGCTAACGCCTTAGACAAGGACGAGGAAACCAGTACTATCTCCTAGAGAAGTTTTGAGGCTAAATAAGCATGTGTGTCAAATGTGCTTTTGTGACCTTAGATACGTGTGCTAGGCCAAAGCGTTTGTAATTTCTGTTATTTTTCAGTAGAAGATAGTAGGATTTGTCTGCTAGAAACAGAAGAGGAGAGACATTCTGCTACACCAGGTTTTGTGCACTAGTTTTAGGCTAAGAGCTTTTATGTTTTAATGTTACAAGTCTGTGGTGTGTATTGGCTATGAGCTAAGTGTACAGTGAGGGACACGGGAGGAAAAACCACTTAAGACTGTAAGATGGCACATGGAATACCTGAGAGACCAGGAGGCTTGGAGATGCCAATCAAGTCTCTTGGGTAACCAAGTTTATAGAAACCCGTGTGTATACTCACTCCTCTGACCTAAAGAGCATTTGTTGATCAGAAGCTGCAGTGGCTCTGCAGGCAGCCAGCTGCATTTGAGCCACTCCGGGCTCCGTCTGTGCTTTCCCAGTAGCTGCCTTTAGATTTTTAGCAATACCAGGAACTGGAGTTCTGTCTTCAGACGTGTGAATAGCTTAAAACAGCTTCATCCAAGGACACCCCAGTGTATAATCTAACCAGATGTTCATATTTGTTTAAAGAAATGCTGGTCCTTTCATCCCACTGTACAAATACATATAAAAATTTGAGTGCAAAGTTGTTTCACAGACTCTTGTTTAGTTTTGTTTGGTTTTTAATTTTTTTTTGTTTGTTTTTTGAGAGTTAATGGATATTGTCTGGTATTTAGAAGACAGAAGTGACTTAATATTTGTGAAGGCTGTTGTTCATATAGCAGACCGTATTTTTCACAAGACAACAGGAATAGTTTGTTCTTGTATTTAGACGTTATTTTTTTGTTTTGCTGATGCACTCTGTGATCCTAAGGTTATTTGCATCAATGTGCAGAGCCACTTCATGCATGCTTTTGCTGTCTTACGTGTTCAGCAAAACATGTATGTGTGTGGGCCTGGAAGGGGAAGAGTAATACGAGAGAGAATCACTCTGATGTCAGAGTTAATGGTAAAACGCACAAATATAATAACATTCTGCAAAATAGGGCTCATCAGAATTTCTTTTTCAGTGACACAATTTCATTTAGAACATTAAATTCCCTGAGATGGATACATTTAATAAGCAATGGAAAACTGTTGGAACATGAATCAAAGGAGGGGTTATTGCCAGGCTCTGTATCTCTGGGGCATTCAAGAGTTGCAGCTGAATGCTAGGACTTCTGAGGTCCTTGATGTGGATGTCAGATGAAGAAGCTGGAAGACTTTGAACACATCATGGTCAGGACCCTACTGTTTCTGGGATTTCCTGCTGGGAAGCAGTTGGCTGTGTCAAATTTCTCAGGTTGCCTGCAGAGGAGGTCTGAAAACTTAAAAAGTGAGAGCGCTTTAGTGGCGCCAGGCCATCCTGCAGGCTTTCTTGGCTCCTAGTTTGGAGGTGGATCTGCAGCCATCAGCACTGCTCTCTGGCAGACCTCCTTGGTGAAGGAGGACCACCTTCTGGACCTCCTTTTTCCTCTCTATTTGCAGGCTCTTCCTGCAGAGTATGTTTTGTGGAGAAAATAAACAAATTTTAAAGTATTTCTGAAACCTATTTGTTCTGGTACTTGTGGTTTAGAAAAGCAAATTTGAAACTCAAGCCAAGAAAATAATTATTGTAGATTTAAGCCCCTGAATCTATTACTTATTTTTGATGTGACCTTGAAAAACTTGTCCCATTGTATAAAGCCAGAGAGGTGTGAAAAATGTTGTGGTTTTAGATGATCAAAAATAAGGAAAGAAATTAGGATGTGTATCACTAATGACCTTTTGGATGTAATATTTCCTTTCAAAATGACATCTGTAATTTTAGGCAAACTGGGGGACTGCAGAGGAAACTGCACTTAGGAGAGGAGTGCATCAGCTTTACTGGAGCAGATTGAAAGCTGAAGCTTTTTGGCTGACTTCTGATGTAGGTCAACATAATTCTTATTCACTGTGACTTTACATCATATTATTTACAGCATTGTGATTTTTTTCATCTGGATTGGGTGACTAAATTTGCTTTTTACCATTCAGTGTTTATTGCAAACGGTTTTGTTCCAACTGCAAAACGTGCCTCTGACTTAGTGCGTGAGAGATGAAACCTCAATCCAGCCACCTGGGATGCCTAACTGCAACTGTTGTGGACCTTACACAGGGAAAGTCTAAAGCTCAACCGATGAAGAAAGGAGCTTTATTAAATCCTGTTTTAGAAATGTCTACAAAAGAACTGTTCCATTTGCTTTCATGAAGAGCTGTAATTGATGGCTTTGTCTGAAGGACACAGATCCCGTGCGAACAGTTGGTTGTCCAGTATGCTGTTGCGTGAAGGTCTCTTGCAGAATGTGTCACCAGTTTGCTTCATCTTGTAGTGAGGAAAACCCTTGATGTGCTATCATAATTAGCTGTTGTCTTTTGGAACAATTTCCCTGCTTCCCCCAGCAGTGAAATGCTTGGTGATAAGAACTTAAAAATACAGATTCCACAATGTGGTTGTAGAATGGCTTGGTGGTGTCAAACCAAGTTGAAATGTTACATTCAGTCTCTTATTGGTGTGTAAATGTGAGCATCCTCAAGGGAGGCAAGTGTTTTGCTTGCTGGGGGCTGCTGGGTAGAAGCTCTCCTCTATCATAGCTTCACTGCTATGATTGGAGTTGGCATGTTTTTCAGGTTTGTGCAAGACAAGCGCATCCTTTCCTGCACACAGGGTTGCCCTTTCAGAATCATGATGTGTAATAGACTTGTAAAAATCAGATCTCCTTTAATGGTTTTATTGTGCACATGAAAGTTGTGCATTATCAACGTAATTACTGAGATAATTTAATACTCATTCTATGCTTTACTACAGTGGTTTCCAACAGGGAGCTGTAAAAGGTAATTTTGATCTCCTTAAACTTTGTTTAGATTATTAAGAAATATTTTTAGTCACAGAAGAGGGAGTTCTATTTTTGCATAACCTAATAGCCCCTTAAGGCCCACCTTTTAAAATCACATCAGTCGGATGAGGGATGAGATGGGAGTGGTCAGTCGTCCTGCTAAGTGCTCAGAGATTCTTGAGCACAGAGCATCCATGGCTCCCGACCTTCAGCTGTGCAGCATTTGGTGATGGTCAGTGTCAGATTTTTCCAAATGATGGGAGGTGAGAGGGAATAAAACCATCAAAGATCTTCTGTAAGCGTGGTACTGGCTCTTCCAGTCCATCCTTCAAAGCGTTACTGAAGGTATGAGACTGCCCCAAACAGTCTGGACTGAGGAGGGGGCTGAGCTACCCCCTTTGCAGGGTGCTCTTCCCTGGCTCAGCGGTGTTGGGGAGCAGTGGTGTGGTCCCAGCAGGGACCCAGCTTGTGGCCCACACACAGCGTTTGGGCTCTGCTCTCAGGAATTGGACTGGGCTGTGGTGTTGTCCTCTTTTTTTTTTAATTTATTTTCTTCTTTGAGAAACTTTCTTAGAATAGGATACGTCATGATAGGCCAGGAGGATTAACCAGAGGAAGCTTCTCTGTAGAGTGAGAGAGGAGCTCATTAATTGCTTAAAAATTAGGCAGTCTCCATCTGAGTAATCGGTGTTGGCTGGCTGGCCTTCCTAAGTGTAAGAAGTAGCTCATTAGTAGAATACACACAGATGGTACTGTGCTCTAAGGTATTTAAAATACCCAGGCAGAGAGCTGTATTAATAAGGCAAACCTGTCCTTGGTCTCTGGGACTAAGTTTGCTACAAGCAGCAGAGGAAACGGTGTCATTTGGTAAATATTATTAGGTAAATGCATTTCCATAAATTTATTTAGTTTTCACATTTCTCTGCTGATAACAGATTATTATAAATACTCAAAGTAATTTACTGTTTCTGGAAAAAATATATTGCAAGAATGGACTTACAATAACTGTTTCATTTGTTCAGTACCTAATTTACCCATATAATTTCCTAGAAGGAGAGATGTATTCTGAGCCCAATTTCTATTTGGAATATATATGGTATTTTGCTTTTTGTGCTTTCTTATGACATTGTTCTATATGCAGTTTATTCAAAATAAGACTTTTTCTGAATGAGTTGAGTTCCTCCTGCAAGTGGTGGTGGATAGCAAAATGAAAACTCACCCTCCGGAGAAGACAGAAAGCACAGAGCCTGGAGCCCCTGCACTGCTGGGGGAAGGAGCCACCCAGCAGCGGGTGGGCAGGCGCTGAGCGAGGGCATGGCCGGTTTCCTTCCTAACAAACCTGCCAGCACCACTGAGGCTGCATAGCCACGGAGGGGTACTGCCCTGGGTCTCCCAGCTTCACAGCTGTAGGGTGAATTCAGAGGTGGTAATATAACCATGGCTTCATTTTCAAAGGACAGGCTTGCCCTCTGCTCCTCATCCCACGTGTCTCATTGAATGGCGAACTGCTCCGTCCCTTCTTTGGGCAGTCTCTTTTTTTTTTGCCTCAGCAGGGTTTGAGCCCATCTTACAATTACTGTTATTCATTAGTGCACTCAACACCGAGCAGTGAGACTCTCTTTCCTCACCCCATCTGTGAATTCATAAGCATATTGGCTTCCCTATTTAAGAGACTTCTACCAGTAAGACTGGGCCGGGGAAGAAATCAGTCTCCCTTAGATAACCGTTCTTCCACAAACGGTTAGAGTTTCGTCTCCTACGTATTACACTTTGTTTAGAGCTACTTTTCACATCAGTGCTTGAATGTCTTTCTCATGGACTGTGATAAACTCTGTCTAATGAAATAATTTAATGTTTCCCATGTTGATCCTCTGCAAACTTGGTGCATTTCACACCACCTTTGAGGGGGAATTTAAGTAGAGCTGCCAGTTACACCCTTTGGGCGCCTGTTTCTTCACCAAGCCCTCAACAGAGCTGTTTGTTGCATTATCAGTAAATATAATTTCTATTGTTGCTTCACTCTGTTTTTAATTTCTGATAGATTAGATGTCTGTTATTTGAGTGTATGCTGGCTTTGAAAAGAATGGTTCTGCTTCAGCTTGAGTAGTCTTTGTGGTGTTGTGTATGTGCGAGTTACAGTGCCATTTTGGTAGATCTTTGAGTTAATGTTTGTTTTTGTGGAGTATATTTTAAAAAATACTAGCCTGGACTAGGTAATGCAGGAACAGATGTAGTATGTGAAGAATATTTCAATAGTTATCATGTTGCTGTAGTGATACACAAGTGTTTTGAATGATGATGCTTCTCTCTGAGGTAGAGTACTATTCGGTTTAAGTCCCACTCTGGGCTTAGGTTCAATCCTTGGTAACATGCGTGGTTTCCACAGACTGCACTGAAGGGAGAAGAACTATCATGAAACAAGGCTTATTTAGTGGAACTCATATTCGCACCTGAAAAAACTGAAGAAACAGTGGAATGTACTTACTGTTCTGGGGCAATGGGATTCAATGTTTCCAGGGTCACTTAAGGATGGCTGCAAGGAGAAATGCAACTTAGTGGTGTATCAGGAGATGAGAGGATGGGATAGATACCATCCAGAGGGGACTGGAAAGCCCTTTTGTGTAAAAGACTAAGGCTTTAGAAGGAAACCCTTTAAAGTATTTACTTGATTATGATACAGGGAATTAACTGTCTGCTAAATATTGCTTGATATAGGAGACAAACTGTCTAGATTTGGCTTGATGGAGAAGTAGGGAGGGTTTGTGGTGTCCAAGGACAGGAAACCACTAAATGACATGATTTCCAAGGAAATGTCAGGAGACTGGTGGCAGTGGTATCTCATAAACTGTTCAAACGGGGCAGCGTATCCAGTCCTGGAAGCAAGGAGGGCTTTTAAGTGAAGGTGTCGAAGAAGGAAAAGCAGTCCTTCCTTTTAGCTTTCAAGTTGCAGGGTAGTTCGACAGAGTTACTAGTAACCCTAGGCTGTGTTTTTCTTCTCCTGCTGTAAAGCTACCGAAGTTGGTGGAATTAAACTAGGAATTAACAAACATGACTGTGTAGCAATGGGACTGTTTCTCCCTTCAGTGTGCCAAGCTTCTGCTTATTTGGTGTGATGCCGCAAAAACATCCATTGATTTCAGTTATTCAGAAGCTAATTACCTCATCACCCGCAGGATCAAGCAGCAGAACTGCTTATTTAGCCTCTAACAACACAGTTCTTATTGTGGTGCCCAGTTGTGTTGGCACTTGCTGCAGGGAACCTCCCATTGACCCCGCTTGCGAGATGGCTGCGGAGCAGGTCCCTGCGCACATATCCTGCCTCTAGACTGTGACTATTGTGCATGCAAATGGACAGCAATTATCATTTAAGTAATGAGTACTTAATGGATGTTTGTACTCTGTAAATTTGAAACATTTTGAAGTGGAAATTTCCCTGCCGGTGTAATCTGATGTGTGCCACAAACTGCTGAGGTGAGAATAAAAGCGGGAGGAAATCAAGTTATCGGTGAAAGTAGACTCTTGCTGCTCCCTCTCCTGCTTCAACCTCTGGCATTGCTAAGGATAAGTGGAGAGAGAAGTACAAATGTATCATAGTAAATCCCCAGGAAGAATCTTCGCGTTTTCTAGATAATATCATGATGAACATTATGCCGCAGTGGATTTTGTAGGGACCTGGCTCTCATTAAAATAAAAGTCAAGCCTGTCAATATGGTAGGTATAGCAGCCAGAAATTCCCCTAAAATGACACCTTGGCTGCAGTTTGATGAAACAATCGGCAAATAGTTTAGTGCCGGCTGAATTCAGGCATGCTGTGCAGATTCCTTCAATGCGTCCAGTTGAAAAGGCCCTTGAATGCTAATCCATCTGGATACCACAGTGTTGTTTCTAAATACAAAATCTGAATTTTAATTGAAGTTTTGTAGCCCACAAGAGGAAAGTAATACATCACTACTATTATTTCAAAGACAAATCCTTTGGGAAGAACTCTCAATTGCAATTCCTCAAGTCTCTTTAAGATTCTCAGAAGCAAATCAATACATTTCTCAACAACGATTATCCTTGGAAACCTTCTCAATTAAATATGATATAAAGAAACAAAGCTGTGGTGGTATCCAGCTGAGCTTTGCCTGTGAAACTACCTTTGCAACTGGAAAGCTAAATGAAATTGTAAACCAGAACTGGACTATATCAGTAAGCAGCTATCTTCTGTCAAGTTCATGTGGTGATAAAATTACCTCTGCAGTTGGAATTGTTGACTCATTTAAACTAAGTTCTCATGGACTGGCAGTGTCTCTCTTCTGTTTGACTGGAGCTCTTGAGAGCTTCAGCTCTATGAATGATCAAGAATACTTTAGTAGTGTTAATTAGAGGGCCATAGCCTGTCCTAAAGTGCTCGTTTGAACTTAGAGTGATAATGATAAAATATTAATCTCTCAGAACATTAATTAAGATTACTTAGAGACATTGGGATCGCTTTGTACAGAAGAGCAGAAATGCTGCAATTCCTGGCAGGACTATTTTTTAAAAATTCAGGAACAGCTATTTTACTGATGCTATTTGTGATTAACTTTTAATGGGCTTATGGTGATTTGAGTGGCTCAGAACTACACCATGGATACAGATTGCTTGATCGTTCTTCATCACTGAGTTGGGTACCGTTCTCCAGCACCTGCCTGCTTTCTGCAAGAAAAGACATGAGGTTGCCTGACCACCTCTTTAGTGGCCAACTCAGTCCTGTCCTGTTCAGTTTGCAGCAGCAAATATTTGTATTTTATATATATATATATATATATTCAAAGGTACTTCATTGAAAGAAACGTTTTGTTGGGATGGAAAGACCCAGTGCTGTGTAATGGGTGTTTGCGTATTAGTTCTTGGAGCATTATGAATGGATGCCGCTAAAACAGTAGCAGCATCTCCATCTCACTGTATAAGGCAAAAGCAGAAATATTCTTTAAGTAGCTAGAACAAACTGGTTTTGTCTCAGACAAATTTATTGTGCTCAAACATGGGTATGTGGGGAAAAAAAAACCAAACTTGCTCCATCCCAGCTTCATTGCCTTGTTCTAGCTGTTTTGTTTGATCTGAATGGAATAGTCATAGGAGCAGACGGTTTTTAATAGAATGTGGGAAGTTCAGGTTCATGCTTTCTGGAATTACAGAAACATAACTTTCTGTTATTTTCTGTGACAAATTATCTTCTGTTTGTTTGTTTATCTAGTCTGTATTTGGTTACAACTTTCACAGTTTGACTTCATGTAGTTTGTGTTGCTAGCTGGCAAAATAAAATATGGCAGCCTCCTACAGACAGTAAAAGACCCCCAAATCAGAAATTAAATCCCCTGGTAAGACTGTAAATTATAGCTGCTTTCTGCCATAGTCTTTGATGGCACAGTCACACATTACTGCTCTTAAGTGTCATTCCAAAAGCATCACTAACGTGCTCCTTTGGTCTGTTAACTTTTATGTCTCTCTGTACTGACAACAGTCCATCAAGCCACATTTCTAACTAGGAAAAAAGGGTCCAAAAAGTGCGTATGTTTAATGCAGCTGATTTTAAAAATGTCAAAGTTTGAATTCTGTGGTGGTGCACTGTATTGGAAAACTGTGTAAGAAAATCTCACAGAATGATGATAAAGCACTTGAGGTCTCCTTGGACTGGGGGTCTCTGACCTCTTACACCTCAGCAAGCATCTCCTCTGCTGGGTTCGCTCAGAAAGGGTTAAAGTCTTTCTAGCAGCTTCTGAATACTAGAGCATTTATTTTCCCTGTGTAACAGTGGAAGAAGGACTATGCATAATATAATTTTATCTTCATTTAGTGTACCTCATTTTTGTATATGGAATAATGCCAAAAGAATTTGAAAAAGCGTTTCTCTTACTGAAGCCTGTGTTAAAACTGACATCAACAGGCAAAACTATGTTGATTCAAAGAACTTTTAAAAAGCCTCCTCTTGACTTCTGCATTTGATGATTTGAAAACACATTATCGTTATTAATTTGTTGTTCTTAGTAAAATTTTAAGCTCTCCTCTTAATAAGATTGTGCTGATAGCAAAACTTCATATGCTGGTGTGATTTCCCTGTGTGTTAGTTAATAGCTACCTAATTAGAAATGTAAAAGTAATTCTTGTTGTGTAAACAAATAGACTTCAAAACCTTTAATGGATAATGCGGTTTTACTATTTAATTTCTGCAGTACTGACAAAGAGAGATCTCGTGAGATCTCTCTGGTAGTAATAAAAAGAAGAGGTCTGATTCTTGAGAGAGGGAATAAATTGGGGTTTTGAAATGGTGATGTGGGTTCTCCTCTCCTGTGGGGAATGGACATTCCAGAGAGATGGGGGTTTTTCCTGTGTTCACTTTTCTGGAGGCTCCCTGCACTATTTGTGTTCCTCTCCAAGGACACATTTTGTTATATCTTCTCTTTTTAAATTCTGTAATGAAACAGGGGTCTCCAGTGTTCCTGTCATCTTTGCTGAACCAGAAAGCAAAACATTAGGGAGAAAAGCAGAAAAAAATTTACAATGTGACTTCTGAGAAGTGCCTTCATACCCTTTAAAGCAAGGTAGCTCTCAATTCTTGTTGACTGCAATATAGTTTAAAATACCTATGCTTTAAAAAAAATTTGGCCTTGAGTACATACAACTTGCACTGCAATTGATGAGAGCTGCAGAACCTAAGCACCGCTGAAAATCAAACTATCTGTCACGCTCACTGGCTTCCTTTGATGAAAGCAACAATAAGCCTTGGGGATTTTTGGGAGCTTTACTTAAAATTCTAGCACCTAAATGAAGAGCAGTTTCTGTTCATCTCATTGCTTCTGGTGGTGTCACCTTCTGAGAGCAGAGCAGGTTCTTAAGGGTCACCTGGAAGCCCTTTCACGGTCCCTGAACCCACACGTTGCCCCTTTCCCCCATCCTGCGATGGGACCGGCAGCCTGGCAAGCGAGCACTGTTTGTGACGGACTGCTGGCTGCTGCTGGTGGTGAGTTCGTGTTTGTTTACTGATTGCTGTAGCTTATTGTTAACAAGAGGAATTATTATTATTTATTTTTTTTTTTTCCTCTGGGGAGGAAACAAATATGTTATTTTTCTAGGCAAGAAGACTTGCGCAGGATGGAAGGTCTTGTCTGCATTAAATTAGCAGGTTGTACCTCCTCATTTGTTGATCTGTGTTCATAATACTTTGAATAATAAAATGCACCCTAGCGTCTAGGGCTTTAGTAAACCGTTGTAGTTCCTCTATACTGGAGAATGCTAATACTTGAAGTACTGCATACTGGAGTAACGAAGTAAAAAAGAAAAATCAGTAGGATTAATTCTTTAAAAGTGACAGATGCATGCATGTGTTCAGAATTAGAGGTTTGAACTTTTAATGAGGTGGGTTGCTTCTTTAATTGCAGTGCTAACTGGAAAAAAAAGCCTAAGTATGCAGTATTGCATCCTGGTACATATGGCACATGGTGAAAGGCTGATACCGAAGCAAGTGGAACAGAAGAGCTTTGCGGGACCTGCGTGCGTGCTTGGAGCTGCACCTGGCTCATTCACAGCCTCCCTCGGTGCTGTAAGCTGTTCCTCAGGAAACAGGGTTTCCTGGGCTTCTGCGCACACTCGCTGAGCTCAGGGAGTGCAGATTCACTTCACTGCAACCATTGAAAAGATGAACCAATGCGTAGAAAAAATAATATATATGTAGGCATGTTACAAACTACATGAAAGAAATGGAGCTGAGGTTCTCCGCAAGAGTGTGCGTAATGGATGAGGGAGGGGAGGAGAGGAAAGTCAAAAGTTTTGCAAAGCCAGCAGCCGTGCCAGGACAGATAGAAGAGTGCGGCTGCCTTTGTGGAGAGCGTGTTGTGCGTTCAGTGTGCTGTTCCTCAGTCTGCATTTGAATCTTGGGCTGTGTCCTCGTGGTGCGTTGCGACAGGAGAGGAGCTTGCCTCTGGGAACATGGGAGCTTTGGCTGAGCACAATGCTTACCAAGGTAAACAAATAGCTCCCAGCTAGCCTGGAGCCTGGACACAGTACTTTTTTTTTTTTTGTTGGGGAAAAAAGCTTATATGGCAAAATTGTCAAGCAGTAATAGAATCCTTTGAAACTTCAGAGGCCTTGATAGCTGCAGAGCCAGCCTCTCCATCCAGGCACGGTTGTACACCTACTGTATACAGGGCTCTGTTTTTTTTTTTTTCTGGAAGGCTCTGGCAGGACTTGCTACAGCCCATATAACACCTGGGAAGTCCTGTGAATTGGACCCAAAATGGGACTTGTAAAACTTCTGTCCTTCCAAACTCTGCACTGGTGAGAGGTGGAAGGAAAAGCTGGGCTTGGTGGACCAAGGGAGAGGACTTGTGCCAGAGAAATGGACTTACTTAATGAAGAGCAAAGAGATTCTGAGGAGGTTAGAAATGAAAATGTCAAGCAGTTGGGCAGAGAAAGCTATTTTCTAAATACAGAAAGAGATGAGAAGAGCAACAGAGTTCCTTCTGTGTGGTTTTTGTTTGTTTGTTTTTAAACTCTGTGGAAGCAAGGACTTGGCTCAGCGTGTTCAAGGGGAGACCTCAGGTTGCAGGTTTTGTGGTGTGCGTGTAGGCTGCGGGGGGCATCGGGGCAGGACTTCTCCAACTGAAAAGATGCTGTAGTGCCCGCAGAGCTTAGGATGCTCCAGAATCCCCACTTGCCTTCGTGAGCAATGTTGTATGCCCCCCTCGGGCTGCCAGCAAACACAAATAAGGGGCAGAGTACAATGAAAAAACACACAAGGTCGTTGTAATGTAGCTAAAGAGGCTCTCTGGGTCGTACTCCTATCAGCCTAGAGCCAGTTTTGTCTCAGTGAAATGTAGCGAATATGAAAAGCAAAGCCCTTGCTGGAGTGCAGCTGCGTTGGACTTTGCTCTCTGTAGTCTCCAGCTTGCCTCAAAGCAAGGCTGAACTCCTGAAGTTTGAGCTGGCAGCTCTGGCTCCAAGTCTTCGCTGCCTGCCCGCCCTTGAGAGGGGTCATTTTGCTGCTGGGCAGAGAAGGATGTAATGTGCTGCTGGGAGTGTCTGATCATCATCCTGGGATGGGTGCCAGGCAGAGCTGCGGCGGAGGTGGGTCGGCAGCACTTGAGAGCAAAGGTCTCACCATGCCGCTCTCGCGGGCGGCACTGCCAAAGCCGAGGGACTGCTCTCAAGGTAAAGAGGATTTGCATCAGCAAAGCAAGGATGAAGGCTGCTTCTTTGCCTCGAGCAAGCTTCCCTCATGTTTGAAGACTTTGAGCCTGATGCTGGGAGGTCATTTGACTGACTTGCACATTTCTGCAATACCTGAGATGAGTGCTTGCTGAATTTCATTATATAGCTGCTATTCAAGGCAGAAACCAAAACCTGAGTATAATTAATATATAAAAGCCTATTTTCTTTGCCTCAGGCTTTTTTTTCTAGTTTGTTTGTTTCAGTACATCTCAATGTGTATTTCTCCTGGTTCACTGACTCCAAACCAACGGCTGGCATCAATCCATAAAGCCTTGCAATCACTTTTGGCTCTTTCATGTGTGACCACCTCAGAAGTGGTGGCGCAGAGCAGTAGGAAAGTCAGCTACAAGCAGTTCTGGGGCTTGCAGCTCTCCTTGTTGGGGTACAGCTGTAAAAAAGCTTTGACAGGAGGATGAGTTTGGTCTCCTGAGTGCAGGAGACTGTGGTGGTGGCTGCAACACCTGTTTTGAAATAAGGTTATCTCCTGGACTTGATCCTTTTGCTGTCACTGTTGGGGTTTTTTTTTGGTGTTTGGTTTTTTTTTGTTTGTTTGTTTTTCTTCCTTCTGTAAAGGGGTGTATGTTCCTTGGAGTTTGGGAGTATTTTTATAGAATAAATAGTGAGCTCTTCACAGAGGTTTGTTTAAAAACCAATATGAGGTTGGCATTACGTCCCTCCCCAAAGCAATCCTCTTGAACCACGTGGACTGTTCAGGAGTGGCAGCTGCCCCGACCCATTTTGGACCATGACTTGTTTTATATGGCAGTGCATTTAAATTAGTGCTTAGTTAGAACTTCTCTGTTCCAAAATGCTGTAGCTGTCATGATATAAAGATATTTTTCTTCTTGTCTCTGAAGACTGTAATTCTAGGATGCTGAGGGTTACCAGTAAGGATAGCAACCTTTTTCCACCTGGTGTCATCCTGGTTCAGACCACATGTTTTCAGAGGTTTGCAAAACCCTGTTGTCTCTTGCCTGAAATAATGCCTTTGCCTAGTGGTTGCTTATTTATGATTTGTCCAAAGCATAAAATTATATTCCATTTCCTTCCACTTTCTTGCGCTTTCTGTGAGTCCTCTTAGCACATCAACCAAGCAGCCTTGGGGGCAGGTACCTGATGGGACTCTGGCCGCTCGCCCTACACCTCCTTAAAAGTCCTCTGTCCTACACCTCCTTAAAGTCTGGAAATTTTGAGTTTTACAGATACTGGTAAATGCACATTGTGATGTATTAAGTGCACAATAGCACAACTGCAGTTTCCATGTTTTTCCTTTAAAGGTGTTTCTTTGTCATGGAATGCTCATCTGAATGTGGGGTAGCATCTGAGTCTGGGAGTTTGTGGTTTTATTTTGAGATCTTTCACATGAGTTCACACTTGATTAACTTAAATACATCTGCCCAGTACTTTGAGGTATAAAAGGTTAGTGAGGTTCACTCTGATTTTCTTCTTGACTTGGTTAAATACATAACTGTAACTTAAGGCCATTAATCTTAAATAGAAACTCAATGAAATGAGATGCCAACAAGAGTGGATGGGGATACTGCTGGTTCTGCCTTATGGGAGCTTGCAGGATCCCAGCAGAGCCAGTCCAAACTCAAGATTTCTGTTTAATAGGAAACTTTCCACACTTAAAATTTAGTTTCTGTTCCAGTTCAGAACAAAACCTCACCTTTCCTCTACTTAGAACAAAACAAAGCTTTCAAAGCTTTTGCATACAAGAAATAAGGTTTTACTTTAAAGACTGATGTGTTCCTGAAGGATTCCCAAGTGCGGGATTTCTAAGTGTAGAGTTTTCCTTTATGGCTTTTCTTTTGTGTGTGTTGTTTTTTATGTTATATTGAAAAGAGACCCAACATAGTACAAAGTAATCTTTTAAACAAGGTGGAAGACCATAAAACAAAAATCTAAATTTAAGGTGGAAATGAATAATTCTTTTTATGACCCAAAGATTTCCATAAATAAGACTAACTTGCAAGTAGTTTTCTCAGTAGAATTAAGAAAACAGTGATGGGTTCACTCCATCAGCAACTTCAACCAAAAACCATTTAAAGAAGGTGTCTGCCTGCCTCTTGAATCGCAGCCTGTGCGATGCTGCCGCGTTTCAGCGGGGATTGGAGGAAGGACTCCGGAGTGAAAGAGGAATGTGATATTAAGAATGTCAATATTTCACTTTCTAAATTGAAATTCTTGGTAGTGTTGAGATAATCCATATGTCTTAATCAACTCCTGGTATTTGTGTGGGAGGAAGCTAACACAGTAACTAGTTGAGGAGGAGGAGCAGTTAGTCAAAATAACTGCTTTTCTCCCCGAGGACTTTTGGGTTCTGGAAATATTTAACAGATGAAATAGCAAGAGCAGCTGTCCTAAGGGAACTATCAGAGAGGCATTTGACATTGTGAATCGTATAGATGGCGAAATGAATGTTTTGTCTGCAGAGGGCCTGAGGTGTGATAGTGCGGGAGTGGAGTTGAGGGATCTGTCTGGCTGCTGCGATCATCGCACGGATGGCAGCTCCGATGGTGCGGGCTGTGCCTGTGCGCCCAGCGCTCTGGAGAGGGATTTTGGGGGCAGGTACCTGATGGGACTCTGGCCGCTCGCCCTGCCTTTTGAAATTACCCTGCGGTGCAAGTCTCCAGAGCTGGGAGTAAGGGATGCTGTCTGCAGTCCGAGGTGGCCGCGCCTCTGAGGGGTTTTGCTGCCCATCGCTAGGGTAGCAGGCGGGTGAATGACGCACCCCATGCCTGTCTGCTGCCGGCCTCTGCCGTCCCTTAAGGGCCAGGTCTGGGTGGAAATTCAAATGGCTCCCCAGCGCTGCAGCCCGTTGCCTTCTCCGAGGGAGCGAGCACCCAGGTGTCCCCAGCTCCTTGGGGCGCAGCACTGCTGCCAGAGTGCTTCCCTGCCTGCCTGGGGATGGCCTGCTGCCTCGCAATTAATAGTTTAACTGATTATGAAGGCACGTTGGCAGATACCGTAGTACCTGTCAAATCTAACTGCCTGTAAATTTAATTAGCATGCAAAAACCGGCTTTGGAGTATACCAGAACTTAATTAGTCAGCAACTTAAGGTTGTTAGCGTACTCTCTAGGGTAATAATATCCAAAAAAGGGTACGTGAAGGCTGTGATAAAATAATTAAAAGTGTAAGATAAATCAGGATGGAGGAATAAGAACAGTAACATCTTGGAGCTGGGCTATGATAGTGGGTGTCTTCCCTCAGCAGTGGGGGAACAATTAATCGGTAAGTGCGGTGGTTCGGGTCTGCTCAATCCTACGCAGAGGATGGAGCCCATCTTTGGGAGCATCCTGTGCATTTTGCTGTGATGGAAAAAACCTGGTGGGGAAAACCACAGTCTTTACAAAAGTATGGACTACTAATTAACAATTCTGGGACAGTTGAGTGGCTGAGGGGTTTGTAACTGACTGAAGGGGCAGTCTGTAATTAATGTAGTAAGTCCTTCAAATCAGGTAATTTGGGAGAGAAATCATAAATTCTTCAGGTGTATTATGAGCAGCCTGAGTGGTGATGACTTGTCCTAGGCTTGTCCCTATGAGAACGAAGCGCTTCAGGTGTCAGAGTTGCTTCTGGGTTACCACAGTGGCTTTGCAGCGGAGGACGATGGCTTCCTGCCCAGAACAGAAACTGGTTTCACGTTTGTCTGCACACTCCTGCCACGCAGCGCTTACACGGAGAGGAGGATGCGTGACTCTTAGCCAGTGTTACTACAGAGAGGTTTTTCCGCACTGTGATGGGATGGCATGGTGTAACAGTGACTCACGGCAGGTTGCTGGAGAGGAAGGGAATGGGATTGAGTAACACCAAGCGTGCCTCGTCTGTCACGCCCCGGAGACGTACGCACTTGTCTTCCTAATGTTCTGCTTCAGCCCTGAGCTGCTGCAAAATGTTTATCCCAATGACCTGTGTTTTTGTGGGAATAGCCTCTCCCATGAATGGAGCATGGACTGAAATGAAAGCAACAAAAATTTCTTAGAGCAGCCCTGGGCCTGACTGTTCTGTTGCTCTCTGAGTGCTCCTTGTCTCTCGTTATCCACATGCATCACAGAGAAAGAAGGAAACAATGAACTTTCTGATCCCTGAAAGAAAATTTAAAAGTCAACAGTGACGAATAAATGTCTGGAGGCTGAAATCGCTTATTCATTTACATTCAAAAATTAAAGAATCAATAAAACATACTTTGGCTTCTCCCTATCTTCCCCAGAGGATGATTTATAGTCCCATTCCCTCTCCCATCTACAGCAAGACAGCGAGTTCAGTTCCTGTGCCCTGCAGAGCTGATGGAAAGAGGTATTTTGGAGGCACCCGAAACTCTTTTAGCTGCCAGTGCCAAACGTGGGTGCTGCAGCCTCCCTAAATACTCGTGCCATGGATCTCACCTGGCCAGCCAGGTGATCCTGCCTCCCACCCAGACTGTGCAGAACAGGGGTAGTGGACGGGCGATCTGATCTGGTACTGGGAGAGGGAAAACGCATTGCCTGCCAGTACTGGACTGATGCCTCCAGCATTGCCTGGAGACCCCGTTTCAGAGCGTGGGATCTGTGGAATTTTGCCCTGGGAAGGGGCTTGGGTCCATAGCAAAAAACCTCTCCAGGGCTGGTGTTTCATGGAGTGGGACTGTGTTTCACAGTAAATGAACAGCCCTGTGGATCCTTATAGAGTTTCCCTCCAAATCCTGTACTGTCACTGGGCAGTGCACCCATGTGAGCTGGGGTTTGGCATTTGGGGTGTGGGTGTAAGGATAAAACGAGGAAAGGAAGAAAGACTGGATGCTTTGTGCGTGTGCATGAGTGCAGACCTCTTTTCCTCTGGATCTGATACGTATCCCTTGAGTTTCGCTTTGGTTTCTAGCAAATCTGAAAGATCAGAGCAGAATTTATCTGCAAAGGCTCCATGTTACAAGCACAAGGTCCCAACTCACTCTAGACCTGCTGAGTATACAAAGATTTGTTGACAGTCCTCTCCAGAACTGGCTGCTCATAATGGGACTGGACCAGAATTGTGCTTAGGTC
Organism: Chlamydotis macqueenii; assembly: GCF_036417535.1. Taxonomy (NCBI): domain Eukaryota; kingdom Metazoa; phylum Chordata; class Aves; order Otidiformes; family Otididae; genus Chlamydotis; species Chlamydotis macqueenii. The sequence goes on from NC_141566.1 coordinate 7,341,441, forward strand.
TGGGTTTTTGCTGTGACTGTCTTATGTAACATCTGGCAAAAGTCCAGCTACTTCAGAGTCTATGGAAAGTTGAGATTGACTTTGGTAAAACCAGAATTTTAGGTGGTTTTTTGTCACAGGTCTGTGACAAAGTAAGGAATGACTGACAGGATTTAGTAAACTACCGGATCTCTGAGAGACAGACTGCACACCGCTGAGTGGGTTTAATTTGTGAGCTGAGGGATGCCATGTAATCTAACTGCTTATTTTGCTAAGAGGCAGTGGATAATCTAATGATCCACGGGTGGCTATTTTGATTTTACTGCGTGAAGTTAAATAAGTGCTTAACTCCACCAAACCGAGCAGTGTTTCTTTCAGCGCTGGAAGCGGTACAGAGCAGGAGATGTCACCTCACCGGTCAGGGCTATGTAGTCTTTTGGCCTGACCATGCCTGATGGAGGATGACTCATCATGAGCCATTGCATTCGCTGTGAGGCCCTTCCTGGAGTGGGCAGGACCTGGGGTTTGCCTGGTAGCCCCCTCCCCACATGCAGAAGTGGGGGGTGGCAGTGCTGGGGTGCTGACAGGGTGCTGTGGGTGCCTGTCAGGATGGGGCAGCCTCAGGCTTCCTGGGATCTTCATTTTTGTCACCAAGAGCAAAAGTGATGGTGAGGACGTGCCCAGGTTTCTTACTGAAAACCAGCAAATGTGATTTTAATTTTTTTATTAAGAACACCAGGTAATTTCCTGCCTTTGTATACGTGTATAGGTGCTCTGATCAACTGGAGAACTGCACGTCACTTCTTATTTATTTTTGTGGAATACTTACATATATAAAAAAAGTACCTATTCACAGCCTGTAATCAGGCTGTAATCATGGCCTGCAATCACAAGCAATAAATTAATTAATTAATTAATAAATTAATGTCAATGAAATATGATTTTTCTATTGATTGTAAGTCTGTTTATTGATTTTTGTTGCCTGGAAATGCCAGCCTTATCTTGGGGTGTATCTTCAAAGAAGCAAGCTGAATTTAAACAGGATTTGTGCCTAGTGCTTCAGAACACTGCTCTTCTGGTATGTGCCCTGCTCCCCTTTCTGGCAGCACTAATGTTATTGACAAAAACTGTTTCTAATCTTTATTGTAAAGCTCAGCTTTACTTTTACTTGGTTTTGGTTCTGTTCAGTCTAACAGTAATAATTCAATTTTTTTGTTTAAAATTTCAATCATGCTTGCCATATGGTGAGTATCATTTATACGTAAAAGCTACTTGCTGTTTTACCTTTGGAAATCGTTAGGGCCTTCACAGTAAGAGCTTCCTAACCATCTGCCACCCTCTCAAACCTTGTGTTAATGTAGACATCTGCAGTTGTGGCTCTGGGATTATTAAACAGAGATGTCCAGTCAAATGCCCTTGTGCCTGGCTTCCCAAAAATCAGCACTGCCGAAGGCGATCGTTGCTTTAGCCGCAACAACAGCCGTTCGGTTTGCGCAGGCGGCGGGCAGGCAAGCGTCCCTCCGTGCACCCTCCTGCAGGTCCCACCGCACAGGCACAGCTAATTGGGATTTGGCTGAGGGGACGCCGCCGACCCAATTAGCGGTGGGTTCAGATTGATGTCCTGTAATCCTTTAATGCTGGGGAGGCTGTGGCGTTAGACCCCATGTTAATCCATTTGTGGACTGTGCATCATGTGCAAAGAAGATTATGCCAGTTTAAAACGAGCTAATTATTTGTAGTTAATCAGAGTATCCCTTAAATTACAGAAGAAAATGCTGTAGGTTGAAATCCTGGCCTCGATTAAGTCAGCAGCAAAGCTCTCCCTGGCTGGTGCAAGGCTGAGCGCTGGAGCTTGCTCACCCCATTGCTTCACCGGCTCCGGCTGCCTCGCAGCATACTTTGTGTTCCGGGGTTGGGGGTGTTTTGGTTTTATTTTGCCTTTTTTTTTTTTTTTTCTGTCAAATTTTTTTATGCAAATGTTTGTCGAGGAGGAGGAGGTGGCTCCTTGGTAACCTCTGATCTTGCAGTAGCTGAAAACAGTGGAGCTAATTACGAAATTCAAATGTCTGATGTTTCCAGTGTTTAGAGACTTGACACTCTTCATCTGGGGGCTGTGTAAACTGCAGGTGAAGACAAACTGATAATTTGAAAGCCATACCCTTATTAGAAAAGAAAAAAGAAAAGCAAGTTTCATTGTGTGGTTAATAAATATCCTTTTAATGATTTATTTTTTCTAAAAACAAATACGGCTTACTAGAGGTGTTAAAGTTGTTTATATATATTTTTGGCATTGTGTTCAGCCACAATAATGAAAATTAGACTTAATGCCTTTGTGTTAATACTGCCCTGTTTTCCCTAAAGCAGAATGCTGTTAAACATCTGCAATAATTTTGCTATTGAATAGCAGTGTGATGATGAGTAAAAATGTTTTATCTTGGTCTATGATTCAGTTAATGTGTTGGTTTAAAACAGATTCTTATCCACATTAGTCCTTTCAAATAGCACAGCAGGAAAACTGTTATAAATGTATTGGAGGTTAATGGATTAAGTACAGTAGTCAAATGCTGGGATTTCTGATAGAAGTTCTCTGTTTTTAATGGCTCAGCAGCTTGTAATAAATGTTGACAAGGTGGTAAGAGTTTGGGGGAAGAAATTGCATCCTGGGGTGCAGGCACAGTTGCTTCAGCGTTGCGTTTCCCCAGCCTGTCCGCAGCCCGTGGACAGAGGGTGTAGCGTCTGACCCACAGAAAAAGAAATACGTTCGGTAGTGCTGATGTAGAGCAGGTTTTTTTTTTTTTTTTTTTTTTTTTTTAATATCCACTCATATGGATTTGATTTCTGAAATAGATTATTTTCTGTGATGAAAGTGAAAAAAGTGGTGCGCTCTGTGGTGGATAGGTTAGACAGCCACTGTGTGCAGACGGACAGATGACCAGTTCAGGTTACCACTGTGTCTGTTCAAGTCTATGGAGAGTAGAAATCAGACCCTAGAAAAGCATGCATTCTCTGAAGAAAGATCAGTGACTTATCTAAAATGCTTTTTAATTTTTTATTCTTGACCAAATTCCATAAATATTTTAATACAAAGTATTTAGTTTTCAGTTACTCAATGTATGGATTTTTTAGGGAAGTTTGTGGTGATGTTTGTGTTTCTTGGGAGGATGTGGGTAGGAGAGGGGTGGCAGATGGGAGAGTCAGGAGAAGGTTATGATATGCTTTTTAAAGCAAGTGCAAATAGAAATGCAATTAAAAAATAAAAATGAAAGAAAAAAGTGTTTCTGGAAGGATCTATGAGGTGAAGCAGGATGGGGTATGCTGTCGAGGCAAGGGTTGAGGCGCAGAGTTTTAGCTTCTGTTGCAGGTCCAGAGCCTTCCTTGCTGGAAAGGAATGAATTTTGATTTCAGCCTGGCAGAAGCACGGATGGGAGCTGTTTGTGCTTTTCTTCAGCCTGGTGTAAGTCCCGCAGCCTGGCCGAGGCGAAGCGCTTCGTTAGGGAATGTAATTGACCTTGAAATGTGCTGTGAGTGCAGAGGACGAGCTCTCACACTTTGGGGAACTTGTTTATTGCCCGTTGTTGCTTCTTCCTAAGCCTCAATTTAATTCCTTTCAAATGCCTCTTTTCAAAATCCCTTAGATAAATTCACATGGATCAAGGAGAAATGGCAATTGGGGAGTTAAGGTGGTGGGTGCTTGCCTGTAGGGAAGGATGTAGAGGAGGAGGAGGAGGGAGCCCTGGGAGCAGGGATGTCCGCAGGGCTTTGCTCCTGTCGCCAACCCTGTGGATCCTGTGCTGCTGCTGCTGTGGGAGCCTGGGTCTGCAGGGCCCTCCTTTCCTTTTCTTTCATGGAAGGGAGATAGCAGTAGTGGAGCTGAATGGAAACGGTAGCTGTGTGTTAATTTTGCTGCAGTTATTTTACTTAAGCATCTCTCTTACTGATTTGAACTTGAAATAGGGTGCAGCCGCTCTGCCTTGCTGTTTGTGCTGCATAATAGGAAATGAGCAGAGCGTGCTTCCGAGATGGCAGCGTGCTCGTAAAATTTTGTGAGTTTGAAGATGAGATCGGTGCACAATGTTCTCTTACACAGTGAGGCAGATGTTAGAGTGATCTGCATGTGATACGGTATCCGTATCCATTCTAGCCTTTGCTGCTTCTGCTGCAGCTGTTCAGGTGAACGCACTATGATGCCTTTACTCCAGTCCTGTGGTAATTTGAACAGATTTTGCAGATCTCTGTACCTGTGTTCCTTTAGCTCCTGGGGTGAGGAAAGATAGATTTGCCTAAAGCTGTGAGATGGCTGGGGGTGGGATGAGTGGGTGGAGTGCCTTGCCCTCCCGGGACTCCTCGAGTGCTCTGTATCCATCTCCTTCCTCAGCTGCTGGCCATTGCTGTGTGGAGGCGTGGACTCTGGAGGTGACCAAGCTTTCTGTTCAAGTTTAGGTCTGAAATCACTTCACACAAATTTTTAACTGCTTGTCTGCATTATTATTTTCTCATTATTGTCCATGGTGGTTTCTGAGCTGGGGCTGTACCCATCAGCTGCTCTGAAGTCTGTGCTGGCTGAAGGGTGAGGGCATGGACAGGAGCACGCATGAGAGAGCAGATGGATTATAAGTGATCCAGACACTGTTGCCTACTTCAGGATGACATTTTCAAGTGGTTGTGTCTTTTACATTTTGTTTTAAGAAAACCCATTTGTCTCCACCAGCAGTCTTGTTTCTGCACTAGATCCTGCCAGTTGTACTAAGAAGTCATGCCAGTTTGTGCATATTTATTTAATTCAGAGTCTCTTTTAAAATGGTTTAATACAACTTCAGCAGTGTGTGCTTTGTCTTGTTACTTTTAGAGTAAACTGCTTAATATTACCTACCACTGTGTAATGTGACTGCTGGCAGTTGAATTAAATGAACTGTTTTTCTGCCTGAGGTTCAGCTCCTCTTGTTGCAGCTGCGCACCTTAGAAGAAAAGATGTGGTGCTTGGTGCACAGGCAGAAAATTCGGATACGGGGAAGCAAAGAGACTCATCTCATTCCATGCAGTCTTTCAAGTCTCAATTGATTACTCTAAGGTTTAGGTGAGGGATTCTGTAGAAGCCCCTTCTGGGTCCATCCAGTGGTGGAAACCTTGATCTTTCTGCAGAAGGTAACGCTGGCATTTTGGGTGTGGTGATCCTGATCAGACTTTGACCATGAGGCCGGCCAGACCCGCACCTGGTAGCCCTAATGATGTTCCAGGTCCCAGCGATCCCTGGAGTCTGCCCGAGCGCACCTTTGTGCACAGTTGCTCGTTTTTCATTAGGCAGTGATTTGATTAGATAAAAATAAAAGTTGCTTGAGCATTCACTTTTGCAGTGATGCATAACAAATTTATGCAGATTCGAATAGGACTAATCTGCATGCAAAATATAAAAATGTGATTACTAACCCGTATGCACCTGTACTGAAGTCTAACCGGGTGCAAATATGAACAGGAAGAAAGAAACTTAACAAAAAGCACAGCCTTGAATTGGAGTATGAATTAATGTAAAAAGATCCTTATAGTGTTAATGATGATTCAGGTGTTCCGGAGTAAATGAAATCTTTCAATAATTTAAGAACACTGTTATTCTTTGACTTTATTTAAAAAGTAATCTTACTTTTTGTAGGCTTTTGACTGTTGGCTTCGTATAGCTATCCTTTTCTAATGGCATTCAGTTCATGTCCAAGATCACCCTGAAGAGACAGATGATTGATTGTGGTCATGCATGAATCAGTTTACAATGAATGTAGTTTCCTTGACATTAAGGAAACTTTATCAGTGCTAACAGTGCACTGGGAGGTCAGGACTTAAAGTCAGGAGAGCTTTAAAGAACATATTATTACTAATTTTCATAGTAATTTTGGTGTTGTTCAGTGATTCGTTCATCTAACTCTGCAGCTTGCGTTCAAGTTCAGTACGAGAGCTTGTCACTTGGCTGTGAAGGTTTTCATGGTCCAGGACAGTTGGATGGCAGTGGGAGTGCATTTTACCTGATGTTTCTTGCTTCCAGGATGCTCTGAGAAGGCTGTTAATGTTCCGTGGTTGAGCAGAGGAGAATGAATTCGGGTTGTAGAAATTAATGAGTAATGAGAAGAATAGCTGAAAGTCAATTACCATCTCTTGCTTCTCATTTTTAGGGCATGTATCTGAGGGGAGACTCCAGCCCTTGTAGTACTCATCTTCACAAAAACCCCATGTCATTTCTGTAATGAAGCAAGGAAATGGAAAGTATTGCTGCCTGGTACCATCACTGTACTGAAAAGCTGGCAATGCTTGAGTGAGGTTTTGTCAGATGCTGAAGTGAAGCATTTCCCTTGCAAAGGGTCCAGTGCTGGGAAAGTAAACCTTCTGCCTGGCTGAGGAGGCCTGGGCAGCCAGCAGCGTGGTCTGCTTGCCTGCTTCATGCACAGTATGGGCAGCCCTGTCATCAGAAACGCTTCCCTGTAAAAGCTGTCCAGAATGTGTTTCTTGAGGACCATTCATTCCAGTGGGAATGATGCTGTGATGAGGACAACTGTTCCTGGAGAACCTAACAAGTAAACATTGCATGCTGTGACCACCAGTTGCAGCTGAGTTCTGCTAACCCCTTTGGGTTAAGGATGGTTCTTACTAAGAGATTTCTGACACATTTTGATGGAAAGCAAATGCAAGGAGTGGGAATGCTTTAAGCAAACTGAACTGACATCAAATAATCAAAACCACTTAACACTGTGACACAAAGTGACAGCATCACAGAATTTCAAAATTAAAGTTGACACTTTGTCCTGTGGATTAGTAGATACAAGAACGGCCAGCACTGTGGCGTGGGTTAATCACGGAGCGTCAGGGTTTCCTCTGAGCTGCTGTGACACTCGCCCATCACCCTGGTGGTGTTTTAAACCTGGGAGTGGTTTTGTATGCAAATAAACAAGCTCTTGAAAAGGTAAATGGATTAAAAAGCATCTTGTACAGAAGGCTCAAGGTGGAGTGTTGGGTGGGAGGAGCAGCTAGAGTTCCTTGCTGTAATGACCGCTGTGCTTGTGGGAAGCTGTGTGCGCTGAGAGAGGGTTTGTGAGTGGAGCCTTGCTAGGCAGGGTCTACCCTTCTTTAATAAGAATATTGCCAAGTAACTGTAAGGGAAGCCTTAGGTTCAGATTCCTGAAGAAGTTATGCATCTGAGACATCTCCATTTATACGTATTTCCCAGAGGAAATGGTCCATATTATTTCCTTTAAGCAGTTACACAGGATGTATGCTACTCACAACAGTTGCTGCTTGCAAGAACCTTCGTTTTGTTAATGTTACCTTTGCCTGAAAATAAGGTATCTGTAGTGGTGTGTTCAACTCAGCAGGGATGGAAGGAGGCAGAATAACAGAATTGTGTAGCAAATAAGGTAGTAATCTTTAATATGCAAAAAGAGAGGCTGTAGGAAGAAAGGATGGCCTGATTCTGCAATGCTCACAGGCACCTGGGAAGGCTTTGCGAGTCTTGGGGCTGTACTGAGTTTCCAAGACATATCTTCGTATTCTAGGTCTTTAGGAAAATAATGGACAATGAGGGAACCACCTAACCTGTTTATAGGCTAGCATGTGCAGTACTGGCTTTACCAGTGCCATGGTAAATCTTGGTTGTCAACTGTTACAATTGGGCAGATGGGAAAGGGTTTTATCCTGCACAAGGTCTCAAAACTAATAGTGAGCTGAAGATAAGACCACAGGCACTAGAAGATCTGATAATTGCTTATCAACAAATGAACTGGCTTTAAAGCAGACAAATGTGGATGAAGATGTGCAAGTGTTCTAGGTGAACAGGCTTCTGAGAGGTCAATGTTCTGGGAGTGTTTGTGGGGTCTCAGGTTGTTCTGAAAGCATTGGCACTTTCAGAAGGCATTTACTAGTGTCAGAATGATATTTTAGAGAGGTTAATGAGCCCTTGAGGAGGATGGAGGAGTTTCTTAATAGAAAAGAAAAAGGGGAGAAAGTGTATTGAAAAAGAGGGGGAGAATGCAGTGAAGAAGGCTTGTCTTTTTTGTCATTATTCCATATTTAGATGGACTCTGTGCTCTAGTATCTGTGAACAGCCTGTGAGTATAAATGCTCCAGGAAAAGGTGGTATTTCAAGACAAAATACTTTGATATTCCAGGCTCGAGTGAGCTCATGGTGTATATATAGCAAAGGGTAGCTTTGACTGTGTCGCTGCCACTGGCTGGATGACGTGGTATCATCCAGCATTGCCCTAGAACATGGTCAGGCCATGGAGGTGTGATGCGTGGGTATACAGCGAGTGTGGATTTAGAGCTTAACTTTACATTTGGGTATGGAAAAACTGAGTGTTCTGTTTTGGTTTACCGAGGGTTTGGGATTGCAGGGTGGTGTGGGAGTACCCTGAACATCTAGGAAAGGGAATCCAATGAGGTGCTAGAAAGTCACCATAGAAACATTCATGTGTTGAGCGTATGACAGAATTGTTTCTGTGGATGCTTCCTGAGACTTCAAAGGCTGATACTTTTCAGAAATAGTGGAGGGCAACCAACTAGTTGAAATGTGGAGACTCAGAGTACTAGACACTCGGAGGCCTGGGTGTGTGGAGGGATGAGGATGCTTTTGGATCAAGTCCTCTGCTGTAGTGGACAAATGTCACATACCTTAATTTTATCAAGATGTATAGTGAAAGCAGTAGGATCTAGGCTCCCAATACTGCTGCTCTGTCAGAACCACTGGACTCTGATAGCTGGAGACCTTCTCATTCCCACCCCAAAGGTACCATGGTTACTTGGGGCTGTGTAAATAGCTTTTCTGCTTCCCTGATGCTTTCCCCCGGAGTACTTAGGAGTAAATGACTTTGCTACTTTTGTCTTGTGAAATTGAGTCTGTTTGCCTGGTCTCCTAGATTATCCTTCTCAGCACTCCTTTCAATGTCAATTTCTCAATCGTGGATGACTGGAGCTGTGTGGTTCTGTGGAGCCTTCCTCCCATCAGCTTTTCATGTCCCACAGATGCATAAAGTCTTGCAGTGAACGTGTCCAGGGGACAAGGATACATTTCCCTTTAGCAAAAGCCTCAAGGTGGTATGTATTTGAGTTTCTTGTAAAATGATTTGATTCTATGATCGTGGTGTTGGACACTGAATTGTCCTCTGCAAGAGGTCAGAATTCTTATTAGCTCACCTCTCCAATGGTGTGAGGGAATATTAAGCATTAATTAACCATTACATCTACTTAAAATACACGTGTCTGTTCTTGCTTGCACAACGAATAACCTCTTGCTCACTGGCAGTTTCTCTAGTTAAATGATATTTTGCCTCTGTCTGTCTTCATCTTGTTTCGGAAGAGTAGGGAACTAAAAGCAAGAGCCCTTGGATGTCGTTTGCACATGACAACTGCTTTGTGTGTGCTGCTGGCACTGCTGTGGGTTGTTGGCTCACCGGGGCATCTGGAAGATGTGGTAGGTGCTTGGAGCGCAGATGAGGAGCTCAAAGCTTCCAGAAGTTCTTTGCTGTGCTGCAGTCTGACAGAGCAACAGGCCTTCCTGCAGCTTCTGCTTTTCCCTATAATGATGTTGCAGATAGAAATGAAATGGGGCAGTAGGGCAGTAACCATTGATTGGCGCCTCTGTTAGGTTATCGCTGGAGACAGAGCAGCTTTGTACGTGATTCAGAAGCCGTATTTGGTCAGTGTTATTATTTTAATCTCTGACTATATGCATTTGTAACAGCACACTTCTGAAGTTCTGTTGACAGTAATGAGTCTTCAGGTTCCTACTTCTTATCCAGAATTCTTGAGCGTTCAGAAAAACCTTTATAGAAACCATAGGGTAGAAAGAACAGTCCTCAGGTGAGCTGGTGAACAAGTATTACTTGGACCAGTTCTACCAGAAGGTAATCCAGCTTGTTCTTAAATTAAGAACGGATTCCTTAGCTTTAGATAACCCGTACTGCTCTGATGTTTCAGTGTCCTTGCAGAGTGATTTCTAATGTTGAATGTCAGTCACGGGTGCTGCAAAATAATGTTGTGACGATAAGGATGATTGCTTGGTTTTAGGTCTGCTTTCTGGCACTGCAGTATTTTGTGTTCTAAAAGTGTTCTGTATTCCTTTGGAAAATGGAACGAAAGCCATGTGTATAAGAAATGTGCAAGCGTGCTGCCATAACAAATGGAGGACCCAAACTAGACTGAAGGTTCAGGTGCTTGGTTTGTGACGTGTCTGCTTTTCCCCATTTCACAGAGCTTTACAGAGAAATTAAGGAATAAGAGCTGATGGGAGAAAGGGCATATTATTTTCTTGAGTGACTCTACAGAAATGGTGGCCAATGTCAAATTAGGAAACTGAATCAATTTGTTACGAATTTCCATCTGTATCCCATAGAGGATTATCTTGATGGTGCTGTGACTCAGAACTATCCCTCAGCAGGGCGCTTGGCTGAGGAAACTGGAAACATCTGACTGGACAGTTGGTAAGAACTGGACTAGAGTGAAGCTAGTTGGGATTTTTTTTTTTTTATTTTTATTTTTTTCTTAAAAACCTTTTCAGGGTAGGATTCTGTAGGGCCTTTGGTTTGAGGTGTGTTAATTGCTTGTCTCAGTGGCCCTGTCTTTGATAGAGCTGGTCATCTTCCAGAAATTTGTTTTATTATTTCACAATAAAATATTTAAGACACCATTTTCATAAAAACTTTCTCCAGTAAGCTACTTCTTGTCTTCAAAAATGACTCTAAATTATCCACCAGGCTCCCAGTTCTTTTCAGAATTAATGGCTTGACCCAGTCATGCAATTCATTCCTCATTCATTTTTCTCAGTATCTTGGATAATCATTTATTTCCCATCTCATTGTATATGGAAATCACCTGTCCTGTATTTTCCCAGTTATTTAGCTCCTATTTGGTAGTGGGAGTTTGTGGAGGCTTGACTTTTGGTACCAAACAGGCACGTTCTAGTTTTTTTGTTGGTTTTTTTTTTTGTTCTCCCAGGAACTGTTTGGTGGTGGGTTTTGTGTTGTGCAAGGACTGGTGCTACGTGATGCTGCACAGTTAGAAATGTGAAGGAATCTTCATCAAATGCCTTGGTTTTGAGCAATCTCTGAACAACATTCTGAAATTTGCCTACGCTGGTTTTTTTTTTTTTTGTTTTCCCCCCTTCCCTATCCCCCAATTTTGCTAAATTAATGAAGTTATAACTAAATATTTTTTTTGTTATTCCTAAGAAAATGACATAGTGAGAATTTGCAGCTGTAGTAATGGGATGTTCTCTTATTGCTAATGCTCGCTGCAAATTGTGTTTTTCTTCACCACTGCTCTTCCGAACTGGAAGTAGGTGGGTTGCTCTGAGCACTGTTTAATTGAATCAGTTGAAGTGAATGGCAGTGGGCTCCCACTCTGCATGCCATCCTTGTTCTGAATTTTGAAACAGCACGCATGGTTCTAATACAAATTTGGTCTATGCTGTTATTTTAGTGCTATTTTTTAATATAACATTTACAAAAACATTGGCAATCAAAGAACTTGTTACCATTTGTGCTAATTTCAGGAGATGATCACAGGACTATGTAATTAGCATTGATTAAACAAGGAGCTGGATGGAGAGGGGCTACTTACGAGATGGGAGAGCAGGGCATTTTCACTGCTAGACAAGGAACACTTAACAGGATGTTAATAAATCAAGACAGCTGGAGTTTTCATAAAGGGCAGCATCAGATATGATTGCTTCTGTTACAAGGCAGTAGGTAGGTCACTGGGCGTTTTAAGATACTTAGGATGGTACCATGTTGTACTGTGGGGAAAGTGAGAGGTTTATGTAATGGGAATCCTGTTTCACAGCTCTAATAAGCTTGTTAATAGCAATTCAGTGTGTCATGGCATTTAGCAAGGATTTCAGATTTTGTCATGTAGAATGAGGAGAAAGATTTAAGTGGAAGTGGAAGAAAGACTTTGCAATGAACACTTTTTGTACAGCAGGCTAGCATCACTCTTGGAGAGGCTTGCAGGGACCGCAATTAAAAGTCCAGTTGCACAGTGCGAAGAAAGGGTGGTTCCGCTTGCGTTGCCCCTGTGCCACCTGCTTGTCTGCCTGCCTTTCAAATGGGCTGTGTTAGCAGAGAATTTGGTGGAGGCAATTAGGGGCAGTTAGCTATTGTCCATACAACAGGTCACTGCTGCATCAAATGGCATGTGCTGAAGGCTTTCCGAGCTCCCACGTGAAACCCCTCATGCAAACAGCTCGCGAAAGCTTGTGTTCTTCCTTCCCTGCTTTGCAAACAGGGTGCTGTGGGTGAGAATTGATAGGTGCAGGCTGTGTTTCTCACCTTGGCATTCACCTGCCTGCGAGAGCTAAGCAGATTGGTGCCACCACCTGGAAAAGGGGCTGAAATTTAGGGTATTGGAATCTAGGAATGAGTTTAGTGAGTTCTGTATCCCCTTGCAGTGGATTTCATGCTATGCAATGGCGTATCAAACTCATTCACACAGTAGGTTTGGATGCCTGGCTGGACTACCGTTTGGGTGAATCTACCCTGGGTGTAGTGGTCTGGAACCCTTTGAAGAACTCTCGTTTATCAGCCAAATAAGCAAACTACTTAGATCGTGCCATTTCCCATCTAAATCCTCTTCAGACTTGATAGCCCCTGTGATTCCTCAGAAGGGCCGTTTAACTTACCTACTCTGCCTTTCTCCTCAGACCCAAAATCTCAACATCAGAACAACAAACCCAAAGTCTGTTTTCTTTTCTGTAATTGACATCAGAAGAACTTGTCCGTGAGGATTGGTCTTTCTAATGGATGTTGCTTCTGGAACTAACCATTTGTATATTTTATACCAGTGTGAAAGTCTTATGTCATTAATGTTTGGCATCATCATCTCCATGAATCTGCACAAAACCTGACTACACAAGTTGCTTTTATTTTGCCTCTCCACTCAAAAAAGCCCATTTTGATTCACGTGCATAACCCCAAGTCTGTCTATTTAAAGGCTGGCTTAACAGGTCAGTGGCTGTTACCATTTTTTACGTGTCGGTCTGTCTGGGATATGATGCAACGTGAAACACGCATCCTCTAATAACTGGAGAGCAGCCTGAAGCAAAACCCTGCAGTCTGAACTGCTCGACAGCTTGAGAAGAGGGGAGGGAACACAGGTTTTTTTTTTATTTAGACTTTCTGTGGCCGATTCTTTTCTCATGATTAACCCAGCTCTTTGAATCTCAGCACCAATTCTGTGTGTCTCAAACCCCTTTCTAGACTTGCCTACAGAGGGCAAGGACTATGTTTTCTGTCAGAACCTGACTTCAGTGATACAACACAGAACATCTTTGCTCTTGCTTCCAGATCATGTGTTCACTTGTAGACTGTGCAATGTATTGATATGGGTGAGCACATACAAGCTTATTCCAGATTGCTTGTGCACAGCTGTGCTGTGTTTTCTGCCTTGGATTCGGTTAAGGAGGGACGTCTCGGAGCTGTGGAGGTAGTGCGGTTTTTGATCCTTTGCCAGTTCCAGGTAAGGTCTTTTCACTAGGAAAAGTCGTGCTGGTAATAGGTATTGACTGTCAGCTTCACTTTTTTCTTTTTATTCTCTCCTTCTTGAAGGAAGGTGATCAGACTAATTTGGGCTGTTCCCTAATTGCAGTGGAAGCATGAGTGGAGGGATACATTAAAGCACGAACAAACAGGAATTCGCTAGATAAACATTTAATTTCTGCCTACTTCAATTTTAAATCCCAGAGGACCGACTTCCTTTTATCACTGAACCTCATTATAGTTTTATCTTTGGTCTTATAATAAAATCAAAAACATTAAGTAACTGGAGCTGTCCTAGGCTAGTTATGGTCGATTCAGGTAACCGCTAATTGCAGTTTGCCTCCCGAATACTGTGGAAGTTGAAGGTCTTTTGCTATATGTGGTGATCAGATATCTTCTGAGATACTGGATGAAGAGAAGTTAATAGCGACCAGGGTTATTTAATATCCTAAATAAGGAAACAGAGGAGGAAGTGGAAAGCAATCTGGCAACCTCTGCTGTAGCTGCTGGCATGGTTTTGTTACAAATTAACTGTGTAAGAGTGAATTAAAAAAAGGAAGAGAGTTGCAAATGTTCATAGATTTTGGAAAGTGAATTTAGATTTGCTTCTATATACGACTGTTTTAATATTTTCCGTGGAACTAGTTCATGCGGTTCCAATTATTCACTTAAGTCCCATATTATTATTTTCAGTTTCCTGAGTGCATGATTTATGTAACTAAGAATATTAAAGCCAAATGTGCAAATTGAAATTCACCGCACATTGATTAAATTGGCTGTATGCATTACTTAAGTTAAATAAATTACATATGTTAAAAAATAAACGGCAAACTATAATAGTTACAATTTGCAATTCGAATGACCTATAAACCAAGAATTACTTGCCGACAAAATGTTTGAATAATATTGAATAATGAATACATTAGAGAATTACATGATGTGTTCATTACAATTAGTAAGGAAAAAGTCCTCATCAGATATAATGTAAGTATTTGTTTAGTGGAAAATAGTATTCACAGCTGGTTATTTGGAAAGTCCAGCTGAATGTAAAGGTTGCAGGAAAGGGTACGGTTTGGTGAAACTGGTGAGGAGCAGTGTCAGAAGCAGACTTGTTGTCCCACATACCTCGATGGCTGTTGGATAGTCTTGAGAAGGGCACGTATGAGGAACTCACAGTCACCTTTGTAGCAGTCCACCAGCGGTGTTGCACATAATACCATTTTAAGAAAGTTGGCTTTCTGCATGTATGCATCTTCTTTCCGTGGAGAAAGAGAAAAATGTAAAACCGTGGTGGTGCTACATCCATGGAAGGTCATAATGGTGTGGTTAAAGTGTTCACTCCTCTTTTGCTCTGGAATTTGAACACAATCCAGACTAAATCTTGCCTTGATAGTTTCTTCATCTTTACAAACAGTTTGTGTTCTTCCAGGGTTTGTCTGTCCAAGTACTGGTGGGACCTGGGCCTGCCCTGCTCACCAGTGAGAATACTGCTCTTCTGGGAGGGGCGAAGTTCTGGGTTGAAGCTTTTTAGAAATAGCTAGCAGCTCAGGGGCTTGTGCTCATTTTTTCTCAAAGTTGGTCTCTGAAGTGTTTCAAGTTCAGATTCTGCAAAGTGAGGTATTGGAATGCATGGGCAAATGGAGAGGTCAAGCTTCATAAAGCTCTTCCTTCATTGTTTACGTTAGTCCTGTTGAAAACAAAATAATACCCTAAAACCTGTGGGCTATTGAGCTTTTAGTCTGATGGAAAAATTATACATCAGATGAAAACAAAATCCTAAGCGTTACCCAACCCCTTCCACTCCAAGGTGTGTTTGTGGGGTTTTTTTTTTGTGGTTTTTTTTTTTTTTTTTCAAATACCAGCTCCCAAATGCCAGCAATCCATCAATTTACAAAACCCTTTCTAGCCTTCTCCTCGAGGAACCTCTTGTGTTTTACAAACCTTGCTAACAGTTCATGAGTATAATAATAACACTAATGAAAGATGTAGGGTTTTATTTCAATGTATAGACAAAGCAGCTCTATAGCGAAAGACTTAACTGTAGGACATTTGAAAAAAGATACATTAACAGATGAATTGCTCAGAGAATTAACAACAGGTTAATGTATGGGGACCTGAAAAGGTCACAGCAGTCATGGTTGTATTAAGGGAAAAAGGGCATGTTAGTGAGGAATGGGCAAGTATGGATATTAAATCTTGCATGGTAAATCATTTCATCTTAGCCTGGTAGAGGAATCTCTGTGCATTAGTGAAGGTATGGTGTTCCCCATCACCTTTCGTCAGTCCTCATTAATTTCTGAGAAGATGCAAAAGGCAAGGTTAGTTCCAGCTGGTTGAGGGGTGGTGCCTTCAACATGTCTTTCCTTAATGCACATTCATCTTGACATGTATTCATTCACAGTGGGGAGTCAGACAAGTATGTTAGTGTTGTAGCTCAGCTGGTTGTGGGTTTGTTTTTTTTTTTTTTGTTTGTTTGCCATTTCTTGTTTTCTGATAATGCACAAACTGCTTTCTTAACATTTAAAAACCCCCTTTCCTTATGTGATCTTTTATCTTCTCCCACCTGAGGGGAAAAGAAAGATTTTGAGTTGTTGCAGTCCTGGATTTTGGGTAGTGCTGCAGGATTGCCTACAGCAGCCGGAATTTGCACAGCTGTCCAGGAGCAGCAGACACCACAGTTGCGTTTCCCCCACTCTTTTCCGCACTCCTAACATCCTATATTCCACCGCTGCCGCAGCCTCCACAAAAAGCATTGTGGCAGGTCTAAAACCTAATTTGGTTGTTGGAATAGCGCTGGGAAATATGACTGAGTTCTGAGCTTAACGAAGATCAGAGATGTGCATGTGGAGAGCACTGAAATAGGCAGTGCAGTACATTATGGGTAGCGGTTTTATTTTCCATTTATTTCTATTATTTCCCTCAAGTAACACTCTTGTGGGGGGGAGTGGATTAAATGCTCGTTTTTAAAGTTTTCTTTAGAACTACAGTTTTGCTGACTCTGCAAATTGGGCATTTTTAAATGCCATTGCAGTCCTCTTATAGTGAGGTGAATTGTATTTCTGTCCTGTGAAGTACCACGTGCCTGGCTCTATTTGTTATCTTTCACCTTCATAAAAGTGCATTTGAATACCAGAATCTGCAAATACAGCTTAGGAAGAAGAGAACAATATGTGAATATGAACAATTGTGGAAAAGCCCTTGTAAAATAAATAGGCAATACTATTCTTCCTGTAAAGAAACCAAGGGCCTGATATTATCTGATGTTGAGCACCCCGTACATCGGTGGCAGTCAGCTCCTCTGAATTTCAAGTCATAAAGCGACTTCCCAGTCAGCTGCTGGTCTGTGACTGGACTGCCAAAGGTCCTTGTTCCCCCTCTTATATTCGAACTGTGCTACCCCAAAAGTAATGGTGTGCTGGGGAGATTAAGCAGGCTCAACATTTGAATTTGAAATTAATTTTATTTGTTATATTTAATTAACTATTATAATCTATAAAATGTACTATATAAAATACACAAAATGAAAACAAGTGACCATCTGTGGCAGTTTAGCATTTCTTCTGTGATCAAAAAAGCAAACGGGGCGGCTTTATCTTGAAAAATTACACTCGAGGTAAAAGGTAATCCTGCAAATCTGGCTGCCAGATCGAAAAGTGTAAACCTTCATGTTTACGTCCTACCCAGGGCTCTTTCTCTAATGTGGAGCTCCTTTTGCTATTCTTAAGAGAAACCAATTCATTTTGAGGAAACTTCTTTTATTAGGATGTAAATAAAGATGCTTGTGCTGAGAAGTATGACCTGGTTACAGAGGTGGTCTTCGTCAGAGCCTGTTGGACTCGATGGAAAAACCTCGTGGGTGTTTTTGATTTGCTTGGACCATACTCTGGTAGGTGTTCAAAATATGGATGTTCACAGAGGACAGCAGATTCATGCGCGAGGGAACTCTCCTTCCAGGCAGTTGTAGTGCTGATGGGAATCCAGAAGGCACTCGT
Organism: Chlamydotis macqueenii; assembly: GCF_036417535.1. Lineage (NCBI taxonomy): Eukaryota > Metazoa > Chordata > Aves > Otidiformes > Otididae > Chlamydotis > Chlamydotis macqueenii. The sequence goes on from NC_141566.1 coordinate 7,358,914, forward strand.
TAGAGGGAAAGCTATTGCTGTGTTATTTCTGATCATAAACCAGGTGATGGGATCCATCCTGGCAGAAAATGATCTAGCTTATGCTTCTGCTTGTTGTGCTAATTTTATAGCAAATGTTTTGCTTTATATAACAGAGCTGCAGGTACTGGAGGTTTTAAAGTAGTGTTTCCAGCCAGATACAGAATTGCTCACCTCCAGTAAAGTGAGAGGGAAGAGTCTGGACTCTACAAGAAGTGGGTGACTTGGGGGTAAAATGTCAAGAGCAGATCTCGCTGCTGGCGCGGGTGCAAGGAGCTGTGCTGAGGGTGAGGCAGTAAGTCCTGTCTACATGAGCTCTGCACCTACTTTGTCACATAACCTTATGTGGTAGGGGGTTGGTCACCGTCAGCTGGCCTCAGGACTCCAGTGGCTGTCTGATATGAACCCCATTGAAACGAGCCAGTTCAGTACAGGCAGTGGGCTACCTCTCATGTTTTTGTGTGTTCTGGAGGTGTTAGAATCTTTCAAGCCCTGTCTTGGATGTTTGAGTCTGTTGGTCTCTGTAAAATACAGTTTGACTTCAAGTCAGCCAGTCTAAGCTGCTTGAGATTGCTAAGTCTTCACTTGGTTGGAAAGAGCAGGTAGTTTAAATCTGAAAGAATAAAACCCAACTTGACGTGGAAGTTACAGAATTCATTGTGCTGTCCAAAACTGGCATGGTAGTAGTGAAAAATTGCTTTGCGTGCTGATGCTTTCTAAGCACATCTGCTCTGCAAGTGTCCCTCTGTGATGACAGATTTGGAGGGGGGAAAAAAAAACAACTTTGCCTTTGGAGGATTTTATAAGCGAGGGAATACATTGAGATGTGCTCCCTTGTGAACAAAGCATAGCGGTGCTGGCACGTTGACTGGGCTGTCACATCCATTAGGTAGTGCGCAAGCAGAGCAGTAGAGTAGTGTCTGGAAACTTGAGCTTGAGAAAAACATTAACCTGAATGTCAGGAGGACCAACTCTGCCCACCTACTCGCTTGCCTGAACTCAGGGGTGCTGGCAGCTGACTTTATCTTGAGGTCGATGTGTATGTAGTGGTTTGCAGGAGCAGGATGCCCCTGGCTTGATTCTCCACAGCATCCCCTCTAGCAGGGCGTGTGATGTGTGCCCAAGGGGTGCCTGTCCCGTCAGGGCAACTCTGGCCTCATCCTGCATCCCTTGCCTTCCTCCTTTGGGCATGTTTTCAGAAACCGTGGCTGGTAGTTTGCGTGGAGACTAACTTCTGTTGTGCTCAGTTTTTCGTACAATTATTTCCACATCTTCCTTCCTTTATCACCTCTCATAGATTTTTTTTCTTCTGTATTTTTTCATCACTGGCAAGATCTTTTGTTTCCTTAGTGTAAAAAAAAAAAAGTACATATAGACTTTTGAATCATTGGAATAAATTGAAAGCATATGGACTGCAGTGCTTTTCATAAAATACATGAGTTGTCCAAAAGTAAGCCGGACACTTCATTTTCCTCATCAAAATTAACTATTCATCTTGACCTAAAAAGCTGGCTGTAATGTTTTATGCTCCTGCTCATAATAGATCTAAATTCCTGCTTTGCTTATATGGTTTTCACAGCAGTTAGTTGTAATTTTTTTTTAGGAAGGCTAATAGAATACTGCTTTGAGAACATTTTTAACCTTATAAGAGATACACTCTTGTTTTCTCTTCCACAGTGAAGAGGCACCTCCCGTGCCTCTCTTGAGTTGTGCTGGTTTTCTCAGGTTTGCTAGACTGAGGTGCGGAAACACGAGCAGCTCTGGGCAAAGAAGGGCACTTGGGTAGGGGCAGCCCCAGCAGCTGCTGCTCTTCTGCATCCTCGTTGGTGCCAGAGCCCTGCGGAGCTGGGCTGGGGTCTGAGGGACAGGGCGAGGTGCGCGTCTGATGGAGGAGATGGCATGGTCCCAGCACCAGCTGTTGTTGACTCTCTCTCTGCTATCCCATCCCTGGTAACAGGAACAGCAAGTCTAGCTCGTAATGTGTCTCCCACCAGCTGGAGCAGCCCAGGCTTGATCCACGGGCAGCAAAATTCAATTTTGCCTGCACGACTGGAGACCTCGAGCGGGGTGATGTGGCAGCTGCTGCCCTCCTTGGTGCCGGTGCATCCCGTGCGCGTGCTGGAGAAGGAGATGCTCTGCAAGTGCAGTGTAATTGCTGCGCCTTGTGAAGCATGACCACCTTCAAAATGGACTTCACTAGAATCTGTGCGTGACTGCAATCTCTTGTCCTTGCCTTCTCACAAAAGTACACTGTTTTTCCCTTTTAATTTTTCTAGACACTTTCAGGGGAGGAGTTGGGCAGAATACCAGGTGGCCAAATGGAAATAAAAGCCCTGTCAGCCATTGAAGCTTGCAAAAAAGTTCTCTCTTCTGGCTCCACTTCAATGCCTTTGCTCTGGGAAAGCGTGCGTTCAGGCCATGACTCAGAGAAGTCCTTGAATGGGTTTGTGGTCTGCAGGGATGGGGCGTAGCTCAGGAAGAGAGAACTTTCTCCTTCCTCTTGTGTATTTCTTAAAAATTCCTGTCCTCAGCTGCAATATACTGTGAACTCTGGCTGAAATGCCAGCTGTATTCACTTGTGTTTTCCCTCCTGTGCTGCCTCTTCAAGCAAACTTTTTTCAGCTGCTGATTGCAGAAAGACAACAGCCGTAAGCTGATGTGCTGCCGGAGCTGCTGCCTTATGCTGATGGGTATTTTGGTGCTGTAGCCTGTTGAGTGTATGTGATAATTGGTTTCCCTTTTGGTCTTTGAGGACAGAAGATGCAATTAGCGTGTCCAGCATATTTTCTTTTATACATTCTCAAAATGGCAATTCTTTTAGGAACACCAAGGAATCATTAAATTGGGACTCGGTTCTTATATTGTAAAATACCTTTGCTTTCTGAGCATCAGAAGAAATTGCTTGCCCTAGCTGCTCTGTTGATATATTTGAATTCAGTTGTGGTGTCACAAGTTGCAAGTACAAAATCTTATTGAAGTACACCAAAAACATGAAAGGTACCTCTACAAAGCTCTTAAAACTTGGAGCTTGTACCGCAGGACAGGTGTTGGCCCTGTATTCGGCTTTCAGGCAAGGCTGGAGAAGCTTGTAGGCGGATGTCGGGGGATATTTACATGTGAAGCTTTAGGTGGGATTTCATAGTGTACTGAAAACAACTTGTGTTCCACTTAAAAGTTTACCAACATCCGATTTCTAGCACTTTGCCACTTCTGAATAACAACACAGCCAGCCTACGCTGCAGTCTGGTTACCTGGATGAAGGCTGCGTCTGAGGAGAAAAGAACAAAATGTGAGGGGCATACCGTTTCAGGTTTGCATATGTCTGTGTGTGCAGGTCTACGTGAATATACTGAGACAGTTTTCCCTGCTAGAGATGCCTGGAGACTTTCCTGGGATGCTGGAGAGCAGCTGGGCAGTGGTAAGATCAAAGGCTGGATGTCCTTTGCCCACACGTCCTGTATCAGTTGTCTGCTGGCTCATAACCGTATGTGGATGTACATTTATTCCTTGTTGGGACAGAAAAAAGTGTATTTCGTTTTGTTCCAATACAAAATAGTAGCACACTGAAATTTCAAGATTTTGCAGGCTAAGAAAGATGTCTGCTATGAGAATTCACTGGGATTATTCCTATCTTGGAATAAATGACCAGAAAAGGAGAAAGGATGGGGCAGGAGAAAAAAAAAAAAAGCATAATTCCTCTGACTTTGCTCCTCCATGAATGCTGCTGAGGAAATATGTGACCAACTGCAAGCTTTTGCAAGAGAAGAGAAATATCTTGATTTGGCTCTGTGGGATTCCTTTGCAAAAAATAAATGGGTAAATAATCTTAGAAAATTTGCCTTGTGTAAACAATGGGAATAACTGATTCACAATCAAAACCAGATTTTAACTGATTCACATTTCTGTTTCACTGATTTCCTATTTCTGTTTGGTGGTGGTTTTTTTTGGTGGTTTTTTTGTTGTTGTTGTTTTGTTTTGTTTTTGAAAGTGGCCAGACTTGATCACAGTGTTCTGGTATTGAACAAACCTGGGAGGTCACCCCCAAACCTTGCTCTTCCAGACCTTGGTCTCTTCAGTAACCTGCCTTTAAAATGCCACTGTTTACCAACAGCCGCTTCAGATTTACAACAGTTATTTTCCTAATTACAGACAGAAACTGTTGCCTGAGAGATAACTGTATGGAAACTGTCAAATGCTGACATTTAATGGCAACCATGGGAGCTGGAGATCTGTTGTTTTGCAGAGGGTTCTAAAAATACTGCATAAAAAGTAAGTTTAAGATCTGTTACTGCTATATATTTTAAAAATCTTCTCTGTCCCTGAATTTCATATTTCATTAGAAACTAAATATCCTATAATAAAATAAAAGTAAAAATTCATGGTAGGAATAAAACATGGCATTTGTGTTCATTTGGCTGTTTCTTTAGGGTTATTGCTAGCAAAGCAAATTTGGAGCAAACCCTGCTGGGATCTCTGCTCCTGTCTGTAGAGCCCTAAGCCTGGCATATAGCCATTAATTTACCAATTTTGAAAGGATTTTTATCTAATAAAAAGAGAGGTGAGTAAGAGCCTGCACTTCATTGCAGACACAAAGATACAGTTTTGATAACGTTATCTCAGGCCCCTGTGATACAGCTTCCACGCTCAGCGGAGAGGAGCAGGCACGTGGAGCTCTGCTCACCGAGCATCGCAGTGAGCCCGCTCTGCGGGCGGGTTGAGAGCTTGAGTTGTGCAGTGTTGGCTGGAAGGTTTACGTGCACAGCTCCTGGCAAGGCTGATGAGAGCCCAGTGCTTAAAGTATCAGACATGTTGGGGAGGATGGGAAAGAATTGAGGGATGAAGAGGGAGGGGAGCCTTTGGCTGCTGCTTAGCAATGCTTGACAGACAGAAGTCAGTCACAGCTAAAGGTGGTTCATCTCTAGGTGCACGTGGGGGCCGAGATCTGCCAGCCGTTAGCTAAGCTGGGACTAAGTGGGCTCAGAGGACTGTGGTTTGCCTCCAAGGGATGCCAGAGCTACCATGAGGGCTTTGCATTGCACAGGTCTTGGTGAGCAGATTCAGTGCAAATCCAGGAGGAGTGATGTGGTTGGACCCAGGAGGATGACTGTGGTGCTATGTGCAGGCTGCCTATTTGGACACCATCTCTGCTTGTTGCTTCTATTTTCAGTTTGTTTGGCTTGGAAACAGGGTTTTAAGCAAGGCAGGCACTGAACATTAAACGGTGCTATGGAGGTGGTGGTAGGAGTGTGGAGGCCTGGGGTTGACTTGAGCCAAAAGGGGAGAGGATGGGTCCCATGAGGTGTCAGAGCCAAGATGTGTTTTGGGGAGCAGCGATTATTGTATCTGAGGTGGTGGCTGGGAAAATCTCCTTCTGTCCTGGAAGATGTTGAGATGGTCAGGAAGGAGAAAACTAGGAGATGGGGCAGCAGCATGTGATCCAATTCCTCTACTTACTGAGAGGAATGTTATTAAATGGGAGAGATTTGGTAAGGTAGGGCAAATTGTGTCAGAAGAGGGGCTGGGGCTCCTGTTGTCCCCTGGCTGTTACGACTGACCTCAGCCTAGCTTCGGTCAGGTTGAGGGGAAGAGTCTCACCCCCACTGGGCACCCTGCAGCTCGTGTTTGTCAGCTGGGCCACGGTCAGGCTGCTCTGGTGTTGAAGATGTAGCACACGCGTTTTACATTTGCAACAAAGAGCGTGCGTGTCTGTGCTGGGCCATTTTTAAGAGGAGACAACTTTTTGCCTTGTGTATTTTGTAACCTTCTGGGGACAGTGGTGTTGTCTGATAAGTGTGTGCATATGCAGGTGCTTGGCCACGTCCAAATGTTAGCGCTTTTGAATAATCTCTTCTTGTCTTAAAGGGTTGATGAACCATAGGCAATGCACAGGAGAGGATTAGGTTCTAACGTTTCAAACTTCAGTGTTATTCCCCTTCCTTGCAAAGTGGTTGTTGTGGTATCTCCTTCCCATATCTCAACTACAAAATATGGATGGACCCTCAGTTATAGCCCTGGCAGAGGGTCAGGGATATAGCTGGAGGACTGGAGACAGAAAGGTGGTTTGGGCAAGCCAGCTTTGTGATGGAAAGAAGGGTAGCGACTGTCTGCTGGGGCCGGTCTAGCAAATGCTCAAGTTGCATAAAATAGGTTAAGGGTGAGAGGTAGATAAAGGCGTCTTGAAATCTCCCTTGAGAATTGGCAAGCTCTTAGAATGGTGGGATTAGCATACCAGCTCTTTCCTAATAGAAAAGGATTGGAATTATTTAGCTTTCATCAAGATTATGGTGTTGTTTAGCTTCCCCCCCCCCTTTTTTTTTTGTGCATTAAAAAAAAAAATATCTGGCTGTGTGGGCTGGCATAGCTCTGAAACGCAGCCAACTGACAGGCCGTAAGCTAACTTAAAGCAATAATTTTATAAAGCTAAAATATTAGAAATCCTGGGAAAAGATGTGTTTTGCATGCACATCTTGAGATCTGTGGCGCGCGTGTGTGCGTGCGCCCGTGCTTGCGGTGGGGGAGGTATTTGTCAGAGTACACCTGCCTGTCTTCTAATTTAGCTAACGGAGCGGTTGGTTTCCAGCGAGATCTCGCTGTCCATCCGGCAAGCCCCACGGTTGCCAATTCCTACCTCCGCGAATGCTGTCAAGCCACCACCACGGCTGGCGGTGCTGTGCTGTTGCCGACGCCTCGGCAATCGTTGTTTTTGGTGGCTTTTTCAGCCGGTATCGAGGCGTGCCAGCGACGATGCTGTGTCGGCAGAGGTTGGCCCAACCGGTTGAGTGTGTGAGTCAACCTCTGCCTCTGCGCCGGCGGTGTGGCAATGGTCGGTCTGACGGTGAGGCCCTGGCACTCGGTTCCTCCCTCTTGGTGAGACCCTTGGCATTTTCTCCTGCCGCTTCAAATGTTGTTTGACAACATCTTACCAGGTTGTGCTTGAGATGCATCTAAAGATCCTGCTGCTTACATATATTCCATAAATTTTCTTGTTCTGACAAGAGCGTGACCTTTTAAGATGCAGATCATTTCTGCCTTTATTGCAAAACATGTTTTTCTTTCTTTTCTCCAGTGTTTCTGAAGTTTTCTATTTGTACTAATAGCTTGACATCCAAACAGGTCAATACCTTGCTGATTTGTTCTGTTATGTGTATTCAGCAGGAACCATCTTTTCCTTGAAAAGAGGTGGGGGGGAGGAAATCCTACTCCTCTTCAGAGGAGTCTTGGCAGGCGTAATCACAGGATTTGTGATTCATGTCCGATATATGTGAGAAGAGCCGACATCTTCGGGCAAGTTGCAGTTATTAAGGGGCTGAGTAAAACCTGCCTTTGATGTTTGTGGATTTCTCTCTGCTAGATCAAAAGTGAAGTTGTTATTTCTGTTGATCAAATCTTCGGTCCCTTTTTGCACTGCAGTTGCTGGGTTAAATGCCGTCTTAATCAGCTCAAATCCCTTACCTTTGCTTTCTGCAAGGCACGGCAAAAGTTAGACCTGTAACATCAGTCTGTTTTAATGAACCTGCAGCTAGTGCTGAATAGGGTGGGACTGCTAAAGGAGCTGTAAGAATGGAGACAGTCACATCATTTTTAATGATAAAACCTGGCTGTAGGTTTTTGCGTGTGGAAGGTTTTCAGGTCTGGACTACTGGTGCTCTGAAATGTCAGCTTTGTCGTGTATTGGCACTTTGCATTTTCCGGCTGCTTTCTTCTCTTCTGTTGATTTTCTCAGCGTGTCCATGTTGGGTGTTCTTTGCCTGGATTTGGAAGGAGCTGCAGCACTAGGTCTGGTTCTGTGTTACCATGCTTTGTGCTGAAGCTAGTCTCTTCATTTCTGTTTCTCTGTCTTGTCCAAGCTTAGAAATTGTCAGTGCCATGAGGAGGTAACTGGGGGAAGGGTTCTGGAGTCCACTGCTGGAATTCAAATCCCCATGGGGCTCGTTTCTCAGCAATGAGGAGCTTGCCTGTAACAGGAGTCTTGCCTGCATTTAAGGTTGCAGGATCTGGCCCTAAAACACCTGGGGTATTCAGCTGCAGTAGTAGCACAGGGTTGTAGAGCAGGGATAACCCTTAGATGGAAATACGCAGCAGCTGCTCAAACAGGGAGTGTGTTACTTTTTGGGGGGGCTTCAGCTTTGGGGGAAGGGTGGCTCTTTTGGCAGAGGAAACAAGATGAGGGCCCTTGACAAGACGCAGGACTGGTGACTCTGGAGTACGAGGAACTGTGTTTCGGTGGAAAGTATCAGGGTTAAGAGGGCTAAAGGAGAGGGGATGTACAGAACGGTCTTGGAGGCTTTCTAGAGAGAAAAGGTGTAAATAGAATCACTGAGTAGTTTGGGTTGGAAGGGACCTTTCAAGGCCATCCGGTCTGACCCCCTGCAAGGAGCAGGGACATCTCCAACCAGATCAGGTTGCTCAGAGCCCCGTCCAACCTGGCCTGGAATGTTTCCAGGGATGGGGCATCCACCACCTCTCTGGGCAACCTGTGCCAGTGCTTCATCACTCTCGCTATATATATATATATTTTTTTTCTTTTTCCTTGTATGCAATCTGAAGCACCAAATAATGCTCCCAGAATGTTTTTGCAGACTCACTGAAGCGAAAGAAAAAAAACCTTAAAAAATTTAGGATTCAAGCAGTTACTGCATCTTGTCCGGCAGGAGCAGCAGCATGTGGCAATTCACGGATGCAGGGCTGTGCGCTGCAGAACCCCTCTGCACCGTGAGCGCGGGGTCCCTGCCAGCGTACCCTGCGTGTACCGGTGCGACTGCCGGGGCAATGGGCTTGCGTGCCGGAGCAGGGCAGGTACTGGCTGAGTGTTGCATGTTAGAATTTTAAAACAAATTGTTTATAGCATACTTTAAGAAAGAACAGATAATACAAACCAATGCCTAGTTAATGTAAAGCTTAAGGTAGTCTGTGGTATGACCAGTTTTTATTTTATTCTCATTTAATTTTTATATTTTATAAACTTTAATGCTGTCAGATGATGCATTATCAATACCTAGATGCCTCCTGCTCACTGTGCAGGTTATCTCCTCTATGACAGATCTGTAGCTTCAGTGTCAGATACACCGCTCTTGAGTCAGAGCAGATTTACAGATTCTATTATACTTCTATTGAACGGCTCTTAATCTGGGCAGAGGAAAACATGCTGCAACCAGCACGTTTTATCCTTTGCCTTTGGTGTTAGAGCCCTTTGTGGCCGGGTTGGACATTGTGTTACAAATAGTCCAACACCAGCTCCAGCTCTTCCCGGGTTATGGGGTTTTTTTAGTATTGATGCTGGACATTGTGGTTTCTTTCACTCCCAGGCATGCTGGAGTCAGAATGAAAACTAGGACTGGCATTAAATGAAGGTCTTTGTAACCTACATACAGTGCACAGGTCACTTCATGTTGCTTTCTGCTCCTGTGCTGCGTTCCTGTATTACAACCTTCATATAAAACAAGAGAGTTATGAGTCTGAATATAGAAGCTGTCTTCAGCCCTTTATTGTTTTGACAGCTTTATTTTTGACATCACAGTTTCGTTAATAATTGAAGATTAGATGCGTGAAGAAATGTAACTGCTCTGTGCATGAAAAATGACATTTGTTTTGCTTGTATGACTTTGCAAACAGAGTCACTGCATTATTTAGCCTCCTTTGAGCAGCATAACGGAGGATGCTGCCCTTGACCTGTAAGGAGTAGCAGTGGCATTGCTCTGTGTGTGCAGTGCCTTGTTATAATTAGCAGTGTTTCTTTCCTTTTTTACTTGTAGGCAGCATTTTATATATTAGCAGTAAGTAGGTAGGAGCGTACCAAATACTCTGGGAATGTTATGAATATGAATAGTCCCTGGTGGGTTTTTTCTTTTCTTTTTTTTTTTTTTTTTTTTTTTTTTTTCCTCCTCCCTCTCTTGCTCAGCTTTCTCCCACCAGCTGCTTTGACCTTTTATCTACCTTGAAATTCACACTCCTTACTGCTTTTTTTTTTTTTTTTTTTCCAATTGATCCCTGCTGTTAGTGCTTTGAATGCCATTAACTCACCACTGTGGTTATTCCTATAGCTCAGCAGTTCCACCTTGTTTCAGCTGCTGAAGTCTATCTGTCATCTTTCTCTCTTTTTTTTGTTCGTTAAAGAGAAAGGAAGGAAGAAGGTGGGTTTGAATCCATCACTGGGAAGTATACGATTTGATTTGATTCTGTTTGAGGAGAGGGAGGACTGTGGCTCTTCCTTATGTGCCAATGTAGGTCATGAAAATGTATAATCAGCTTACACTTGTATCCACACGCTGCCAAGAAGTAATCCTGCTTAGCATCACTTTATGGGGTTTGGAGTCTTTCTGAACCTTCTAATCCCTGGTGATATTGAAATAACACATTGTGATCACCGTTTGGCTTAATTCACGTAGAAAGGATGGATTATACAGATGTATCAGCATGGAAATACGCATGTGCCTACACACACGTGCAGAATGTGTATATTCAACATGTAGAATAATTTTCATTTGCAGACTGTGGACTGTAAACACTGGAACATGCTGGGCCAGCTCTCCAGACAGGTGCTTTGGGACAGCCGTGTGTTTGGGAAAGCAGCGATACTACAATGGTGATTTGCTGTGCTATTTTTAGGTGGAAATTTTCTTCTAAAACTAGAAGAACTGCCATGATCGTCCTATTTCTGCAAATGAAGCTCAGAGAGAATTTGCTACTTCAACACTGGGGATCAGACAGGTGTGGCATTTCCCTCTGCGGACCTCCAGTTATCTGGGTCATTAGCCAAAGGGGGTCTGCCCTGCAGATTTATGATTTGAAAATAGCTGTGAAGGGCTGCTTGGTGAGTCATGTGCGGAAGGCAACAAATTTTCTCGATCTACAGAATCCAGCACCTACGCAACCTACTCCTGCCTCCCACATGCAGACACCTTTTCTGTGGAGCATTGAACCCTGAGGAGGTCTGGAAGTCTTGCAGGCACCACTGGCCAGGGCTGTGCTTGGAATTTTTCCAGGAGAGGAGGAGCTATTTGTGAAGCTTCACCAGAGTCAAAGGGAATATTTTTGGCTTGAGTTCTTCCCTTGCTTGCCATCTCCAGTGGTGGAACTGTGAATACAAATGTTCCTCCTCCAGTTCCCCTGTGTTTTGAGCAACCGTCTGTGTTTCCACCATCAACTGTGATGTGGATATAGGACACACCACTCAGTACCTTTGGCTAAGTACTTCCTGAGGAATTTACCCAGCACGTGTTCACAGCATGGGTCCGAAGTGTAGCAGTTACTATTCTAAATTAAGCTGTAGTCCCATCCTGGCTTGCTCCGGTGGTCAGTCACGTACCACTAAGTGAAAACAGTGTGGACAGGAGTGCCAGTACTGACCCCTGTAAGGGTCTGGCTTTGCAGGACCGGCTGGCAGCGTGTTATACACATATGCTGCCTGTAGCCCTGCATTTGTCTTTAATGGAACTCACAGAAAATGTGCGATTTCCATTGCCAGAGAGGTGGACTTTGATCTAGCAAAGCACATAAATGAATAAATAGGTCTGCCTCTTAATGGAACAAATTGAAAGTCCTTAAACTTCAGCCCTTGCCCGTCTATACCGCGGGCTCTGATGGCAGCGTGCAGCTAGCGCTACTGGATGCTTTTGGAAGAAAAGTCAGAAACAGGACCAGTATCCACAGTAGGAAGCCAGGTTGTGACTCACGAACGCCGATTTCAGATGCAGGGCATGCTTTCCAGATTAGAATCGGGTCTGTACAATGGTGTCATTATGAATTTATATTAAAAGTCCACTGGCATGAGAAATTGCTATTGCAATAACACCCATTCTATTGTTAATAATAATTGAAATGCTTGAAATAAGAAAATAGTAGCTGATATTTAAACTACTTATTATCAAATCAAAGTTCCTTAGATAAAATCACTTAATTAAGCTGCATTCTATTTGCTAAGCATCTAGATCAGTATTCAATAGAGGTAAATAACGCTCCTATGATTTCTAATACCAGCTAGCATAATCATTTCTTGAAGCATTACTACAATAACCAGCATTTTTTTTGAAAGCTATGTTGTGTAGCCAGAAACTGATCTACTGTGCAGTTGAAGAAGGATTATTAATTTAAAGCAAATGTTCCATTACACACAGAAAGTCTTTGAAAGCCTCCAAATACGTTTTGTGAATCAAGGTTTCCCTTGTCTTCTGAAGTTATTATTTTTTATTGCTATGGATATTGATTCTTGGAAGCTCTGATGGTTTCTTTGATACAGCCAAGCAAGTCGTTACTGTGCATTACATGTAAATTGTCTTTTCTCCTTTTTATTTATTTATTCTCTTCCGTGGGACTCTTTCAACTCTTGTCCTGCTTTGCACTGAGAACTATTCAGAGAGGCAACTCGTGTCACCACAAGCAGCACACTGCAGCCTCCTTCACTTTTCATTGCTGCCTGAAGGACATTTGGGGAGGGAGACGCCGTTAACCTGCAGGATTTTTATCCCGAGGAAGTGTGATGATTCAGTGGGTCGCCTTATTGAACTGTAATTCAGCCATGAATACAAAGAAACGGTGTTGAAAAGATGTTAAACCTCTGACGCACGTTGGTGAAAGAGAAGTTGGTACTGATGACTAGCAGTTGATCCTAAAAATGCTTGATCCTCCAGGTAAAGTAACAGATTGTGATCTGCGAGTAAATAATTGTTCTCTTTCTCAGCCCTGCTTTGATTTCTGCACCTGCCCAGAAATTCACTGTGGTATTTGGAGTTGCTGAGATCTGGAATGTATTTCAGGTTACTGACTTGTATCTTCTGCATATGGAGAGAAGGGAAAAAAGCTTTGGCACAAGTGCAGGAGGGATTTGTTGGGATGATTGCAGTGTTCTTTGTGGTATCTCAATAATAAAAAAAATAATAATTACATTAATCTCATTTTGAAAGGAGATTTAGGTTTCAAGCACCTGAAGCCCATTGATTTTCCATGGAACATGATCTCATAAATCACTGAAGTAATTTTTTGTTATTTTACACTGTCACCTTTTCTATGCAGAACTTGCTAATGGATTCCAGTATGTATGTTGTCACCGGCTTTTAAAACCGATAATTAGGTCCAGTTCAAAAAGACACATTTTTATTAGATGATTATGATTTTCCAGCAAATAATTATTTAAGAAAGCCTGACAAATGCAACCATTTCTTAAAAGGGCGTTGTTGTCAGTGTAAGCACTTAGCATGAGTACAGAACTGCTTATTTTCGTATTTGTCAAGCACCTGTCATGAGGTACCTGCTCCTGCTGGTGCTTTGTTGGCTTGTAATTTTAATTACTGTAAATTATTGTTGAGATTGGGGGGCATAGGGGAAAAAGGTAACTTACATCAACTGTTCCTTGTTCTATATTATTTTGAGGCTATTTTACTCTGCAATTGTGTGCGTGTATTTTTGGATAGAACTGATATAATTGGTATATCAGAGAGTTTCTACAGAAGGTGCTCCTAATTTTCGACTTTTAAAGAAGGTGCTTAAATGATCAGACTGATAAATTCCATGCTAATGAAATTTTCAGCTAGTTAATTAGCAAAAAAGTGTAATTCACTGTTAGAATAATTGTACGGCATCCTTCAATGTCAAGCCTTGCAGTTTGCAGAACAGCAAAGAAGTTCAAAGGATTAAATTACAGTTTCAGTGCAAGGATTGCTGGAGTGTAATATTTCCTGAAGGAGAAGCTGTGCTCTCTGATGAAAATGATTTCTGATTTGTCTGGCCTCCTGTGATTTTTCTGTCCTTACTCCTAGACCTGGATCAGAACAGAATCCTGTGATCCAAATGATGAAAATTTGAGAGAATTTGGACAGTGATAAATATTTTGCAGCTGGCTCACTCTGCTTATGAATGAGCTCTGCTAGAAAATCTGGCTCCCACAATTAAATGATTTAGAGACCTAATTGCAAGGCAAAAGGGAATTGTAAGCTCCTATTTTTGTGTCAACCAAGGTAATTTTAGATCATGAATCCAAATGATGGAACATATGGAAATTATGGATCCAGACTTGGGCTTACAATGAGCTTTGCACAGCAAAAAAACCCAAAACCAGTGATGGGGAGAAGCTCATCCACAAGAACAGAGAATGGCTGAAATGGTGGTCACTGGTGTTGGTGCAGTGGAAGATGCTATGCAACTGCAGAAAATAGGCGACAGGCATGAGGTAGGAGCAACAGTGACACTTGATTTCATGCTGTTCTTCACTGCTCTCCTCAGTAATTAGTAATTCTTTATTAGATTAGTTGCCACAGGCTACAGCTGAGATCAGCTTTTGTTTCCTAGAGTTTGCAGTCCTAATACAAAAGATGGAAGGGTGAAGGAGCAATGGGGATGTAATGGGGAGAAGTAATTTGCCTGAGGTTGTGCAGCACATCTGTGATCGACTGCGGTTGGGCAGCCAGCTTGGCTTGGTTGCTGCAACCAGTGGGACGGAGGAGAGGGACAGTGGGAGAGGACAGGAATGCAGTGCTGCTACGTCTCTGGAGTTGCAGCTCAATTATTCTGGTCATGAGAATGAGTTATTTATGATTCTGGAGGGTGAATTGTAATTTGGATGGAGAAGATAGGTAGGAGAAAGGAGAGGAAGAAGGGAGATGTGGGTTGGAGTTCTCCTGCATCGTGTGCTGGGGGGCAAACACCTTGCACTGGGCAGAGGGGATGGGAGACCCATAGGTGTCCTCAGCCCCACTGGTAATTCTGTACTTGGCCACTTGTTCATTCTGTTGATTTTATTTCGTTGTACAGTTGTGTAACACTTCAGGGAGCAGAAGGCGCTGAAGGGTGTGTAGGAGCAGAACAGCCCTTGCCAGGAGCACAGATGGTTGGAGAACAAGCCACCCTCAGCAGCCACGCTGGGGTTTTTTGTGTTAGTATTTTTTAATTTTTTTTTCTTTTGCTTTCAAACCCCAGTCTTAAAACTGGAAATAGTTTAAACAGAAATAATCTGATCCCTCCCATTCCTTCCTGGGGTCTGCATGTGCTTGCTGGCATGCAGGGTGATGACAGCAAAGCCAAGTGGTGTTTTGTCAAAGAAGGGAAGCTCTTGATTTTCCCTTTATCCAGAGAACAGTGAGCAGCTCTGCCCTGAGCAATGGCACATCAGAGCCTTTGGGGTTGTCCATGTAGTTCTGGATGTTGCTCTTGCTGCTTTTTACCTTTGTTGTAATTTATATTTATTTAAATTGTAATTATATTTATATTATTCTATTTATATAGATTGTAATTATAGTTATATTATTGTAATTATATTTATCCCTTGCAAGTATGAAAGTATGTAGGTTACTTTAAATCTTTCCAGAAACTGCATGGAGACCCTCTCCTTCCCCAAATATTGTTGTCATAGCACAGGGCTTTGTACTATCATAGGATGGCATTAAAATGACGTAGCTCAGACTCTTCCCACCCAGTGAGAACAAGGAGAGCAGATTTGTGAGGGCAAGACCTGTGCCGGTGCGTGGAAGGAAATGGGAGGGAACAAGGAGAACCAGTGAGCGTGTGTTGCTTTGCCAGCGAAGGGCGGAACGGGCAGGGATGCCCATGTGTTTGGATGTGTTACTATCTCAAGTGCTGACCTACACAGTCTTCCTCGTGGAAGAGGGTTATACGTGTTCATGGAAGCCAAATGCAGTGTGGTTATTGCCTCAAGGGATAATGTTTTTTTCCCTGTCTGTTGACAGATGGATTTGTGCAGGTGATTTTTCCATTAGTGCTTAGGGAGATGTGAGGCAGCAGTACCCCGCAGGTTTCCTCGTGGAGGTGTTGGTGCACAGCTGCTGTGTACATAATGTAACTTGGAGTAAGTATGGTATATCCCTGAGTTCAAATGAAACGTGCTTATGTAAAATATACAGTTAAACATGTTATTTTTTTAGAGTAAACTGTATGTGCACATATGTATATATTTTTTTTTATTTTCTTGGTGACAACTGTTTCCATATTGCATTTGTGTTACTAGATTGAGTAATTAGGAAGCCTGATAAGGAGCTGAAATTCCTGATTTTTTTTTTTTTTAAACTATTTTCTTGATTTCCAGCACTCCTTTTGCCTTGCACCTGAGGACATCGGTGCTCTGCCCTGGAGCAGTGTGCTGAGCGATGCTCTTAGGCTCCTCCTCTGCAGAAGAACTTTCTCAGAGAGCTTGGGAAAGGCTTTGCCTTTGGATGTTGTCCTGCAGCAAGCAGACAGCAGTATCATGTCCCAGTGGATGCAAGCGGGCTGTGACCTCTGTCTTGGGTGGTGCCGGGAAGGCAGAGGCTGCAGGAGCCATGGGCCACTCTCTGTTTTATCATTTCCTGCATGACCATACGGTACCGTTAGAGCTGCTGTGTGTGTTGCATAGTGGGTCTGTGCCACCTGTAAGGGTGTCTATGAGCTCTGCCTTTCGCCTCGGCCCGCTGGGAAGGTAACGAGCTGGCTTGAGCAGGAGCTGCAGGTACCGGGGACGTGGGCTGGAGGTGCTCCAGTGTGATGGCAACTCTGTTCCTCTCTTGGCATGACTTCGCAATTATGCAGTGACTTGTGAGAATAATTACGTGTTTGTGGAGGGGGAGTTAAAAGTGGAAAGTGCACTATTCCTTTGGAGGGGACAGACCATGTATTGGCTCCAGCCATGATGTGCCCGTGCAGGATGGAAGGACATGGACCAGGGAGCAGAGGGAGGGAAGTTGCCAACAAATATGCAGACAGAAAGACGCTGTGGCTGGGCTTACAAATTAGTTCTGCATAGCATTCATTCCAGTGCTCTGTGACTTAATTTTAAAAAAAGAAAGCCTCATTGACCTTAGTTGTGGGGTACGGAGTTCACATTCAGCCCCAGGGCTGGAGCTAGGCACAATGGCAACATTGCTGAACCAGACTTGGAAAATCTGACCATTCTCACAGTCTAGAGGAACTATTTGCAAATAATTTGGAGTTGGCTTTGCAGTTGCACCCTGGAAGTCTTCAAGGTCAGGTTGGATGGGACTTTGAGCGACCTGATCTAAGTAGATGTCCCTCCCCACGGCAGGGAGGTTGGAAGTAGATGATCTTTAAAGGTCCTTTCCAACCCATTCTGTGATTCTCTCCTAGTGTTATGGAATTTAACCAACACATTTTGAGGTTAGAAGAGGAGGTAGAATCCCAGGAAGTTCCCTTCTAGGAACTAGATGTGAGGAAAAGATATATCCATGCTCTTTCCTTAGTGTGGCTTAGTGGAGTGCCTTATTTTGGCTCCCAGACACTTTGTCACTCTGCCAGAAGTCCTTCCTGAGCTCCAGGAAGAGACAGAGGGACATACTGCAGTGGGAACAGCTGAACCTGCATTGGCAGAGCGAAAACATTTAAGTATAAAACATTCTCCCCTTCCTACCCAACATTGGGAGATTTCCATTTCAAGAAGGAGGTGTGGGTCTGTGCTGTCATACCTGGGGGTGGGAGAGCCCGGTGGCTTAATTAATGCTGCACGCCTCTGCTCCACAGTTGTAGACTGTAAACAGAGCTGATCAAATGATGGTGTGGGAGAAGGGATTGTTTAAAATAAATTCTAATAAATTATAAATAATGTATGACTTGCTTCTGTTTAACCAGCTCCAGCTAGCCAGCCGGTGTTTCCAAGCTTATGAAACACAGCGTGGTGTCAGTAATACTCGTATGAGTAACTGCACGAGTTGTTGAATATCTCTCATCCATGTTGAATTTAACTTTAGCGTACAATAATAAGACCTAAAGTCCCAGTTGAAGATCAGGGTCTTATTGCTCTTGACACTCAGTAGAGGATGGCTCTTACCTACCATTCTGCAAAGCCAAAATACAATGGCTTCTCTGTTCTTGGAAGGGGAAGATCTCAAGTCCTGCTTTTAACTGCTTTGTTGGTCAGAGGTTTGGGGAATAAGGAAACTAGTTTAAACATGGGCTCTGTTGCTCTGCCCGAATTAGCAGTGCGTATAATACGGTTTGCTCCATGCAGATTCACAAATGGACCATAAAATAAGAAGAGATTAGGAGGAATGAGTGGAGTCAAAAGCCATTTTGATGAAGGCAGCTCTGTTGGGATTCATTGTGCGCTGTCTCAGAATGACGCTGATTAAGGGGCCGTGGCAGAATGGACTGGAGCGAGCGTAGCTGGGATTGCGTTAGGTTCTGCGCTGAAGTTATGGCACTGCTTCATCACTGAACTTGGGAATTCTGTTCACAGGTGCATAGGTGTTGCTTTCCATTTGTTGCCAAACAGTCTGAACGTTGTGCTGTTGGCTGAGGTCTCGGGATGGCAGGACTCAGAAAAAATGGTATGTTACTTAGCTATTATGGAAAGGAGCTAAATAGCATGAATCAGAAATTTGACTTCAGTGGAAGTTAGGCATATAAAAATCTTTGTGTCTCAGCCTTATGCCTCCACATTTCCTTCCAGCAGGAATAACAGTGCTTCCCTGTCCCCAGGGTGGTTGTGAGGATAAGTACGTAGTGTGGTGGAAGCCATTTAGATAAGCAGACTGATTCAGTGGGGATTGCTTTGTTGGTTTTTTTTTTTTCTTTATCCTAGCAAAATCAGTATTGGTTGAAACACAGTACTGAAGATGGGAAAGCCAAGAAATACCTTTTTCATTCCCATAGACGACTGAATCACTGCTTATTTTTCTTTAAGAGGTATTCAGGAGGCAGCACAAAGCTCTGCTGTTGCTTCCCAGCAAGTGACCTAAGCCATTTAAGCTGAAACATATGACTTGGAGGAAGTATTTTGCAAAAACAGATGCACAGAAAGTCAATTTCCTATTCATATTTTGCTGTGGCAATTGGTACTTTAAAGAGATGGCAGACTTAAATTAGCTGGAAAAGTGACATCTTTAATTAGGAAAGCCTCTCTGCCAGCACATTGAACAGTTGCCAGTTTCTCAGCATTTAGGGACCATTGATTGCCAACAATGGCAGCTAAACTGCTTCTGGGTAGAAACTAATTGAATTTTCTCAAGTTAAAACGAGGATCTGAAGTTAAAGCAAGATGAACTCCTTTGCCTGCTCTCGTTTTACTTACCGCTGTGATATCCTCAGCAGTTCAAGGGCTCTGCTGCACGTTGGCGAGTGGTGCTGCCTGGGGCACAGCTGTACAAATCCCTCCAGGCTCTGTCGTCCTGGGCCTCTGCTGCTGTCATTCCCAATATATATAGAGCCATGTCTGCCCTGTTGGCCCTCCCATGCTATTTTGGTGGTTGTGTTCTGGAAAGACTCTTTTCATGGGCCAAGTTGCTTTTATTTAGCCTGGTGCTGCCGTGATGGGAGCTGATGGAGCCAACCTGAGGAGCTGAGCCCTCGATATCCTGTTGCCTCAGCATCCTGGCCAAGTCAGCATCACCCATTCATTCGGGACGGGTGAACGTGGTTGACACGAACAAGCTGTGAAGCCGGCTTATGGGTCTGTGGGAGACTTGCCAACTAGACTTGCAAGTGGTGCGTGGGTGGTGTTGGTTACTGGTCTGCTCCCTTTTCTGTGAAAGCTGAGGGCTGAGTGTACCCCGACGTGAATCCTTGGGTCAGACTGGCAAAGACGCAGGGTTGGAAGGATTGCTGCCCTTACTTGGCTGCACAGTGTGTGCTTTAGACGTACTTCTGTCCCTTGTTCGGTTGTTTCCTCAATCTCAGGTGCAGCTTCTCTGGAGCAAGTCCAGTTTTAGCAGTTCCTGCCCCTGCAGGCCCAAGGAGATTTGTCTTCTTTCTGAGCAGCTTTTCCTTCCACTGCTCTTGGTACCCATCCAGGCTGAGGTCTGGCCTAATGTCAGTTCTACTCCTGTCCCATGCTCCCTCTGTTGCTGTCGCGTGGTCCAAGGGAGCAGTGTGATGATCATTCCCTGAGCTCCACTATAAATGCTGTTGAAACCTTTGGCTGCATGGAGATCCCAAGGGGAGCACTGCTGCAGTAGGGTTGCCTTGTTCTTATCTTTTTTTTTTTTTTTTTTTTTTTTCTTTCTCTTCCCCCCATGGATTCCGCCCCCCCCCCCTGCTGAATCTGAAAACTTTAGGGTTAGCTGCCTGACTTGTGTGGAAGCCACAAATGCTTTGTCTGAGCTGTCTGCCTCGGGTCTATGCTTAGAAGAGGAACTCAGAGAAATAATTATGTATTTCCCAGAGGGCAACTCAGTTTCTTATTTCCCTCTTTACCTTCATTCTGATTTATCTCCATTTGTCCCCTTTGCAGGGGTTTTGGAGGATGGTCTCTGCTTGTTTCCTTTACAGTTTGGAACAGAACTCTAGCTAAAGTTAAAATGCAAGGCTAGTCCCAGGGGTAGGAGCCTGCTGGAAGATGATCTTGTTCTAACCATACGCAATGTGTGTTTATCAAAGCTATTTAGCTCTGGTAGACTCCCTTAGTGCTGCAAGAACATTGTTGGGGGTTTGGGCTGTCTGCCATGTAGAATCTAGGCAAAACTTAAACCCGTTTTTTTAATCAAAATGGAAGTATTCTTTTCAGCCAACCTGTTTCACTTACAGGCATTTTAAAGGACTTTTGTTTTCCTGTTGAAACATTCAGGAAGACTTTGGGAAAGGGCAGCCCTTGCCTTGCTGTGTAGCCTTTCCTGCCTGGTGGAAGATAAGCAGCCGGAGAAAGGGAAGGCTCCTCAGCGGCAGCTGCAAGGGAAGGCTTTATTCAGGTCCTCAAGAAAGGCAACTTGATGTGAGGCATCAGCTGAGCCTCCAGTGGGCGATGGCTTCCAGCTGTTGTCTGCTTCAGAAATGTGTGTTTATGATCTGGCCTAGAGGTGTGTGGTTCTCCGTCAACCCAGTGCTATCTTATGTCTCTTTAGTGAAAAATAAAAATTGTCCAGTGTATCTCATTGTGAATTATCTACCTTTGCGGTCTGTAAGAGTTGTCTTAGTCAAAGAAAAAAAAAAAAAAAAGCTGTTGTGATGGGTGAAAACTTGAAACAAATTTGAAGATTGAACAGGAGAAAGATTTCAGTTAAATCTTCTGTTAGAAAAAAATCCTTTTTGAGCCTCAGTCCTGACGTTCAATTATTCAGCTTCATCCGTCACCCTCCGGCACAGAAATATTTTGCCTATGAACTGTAAGTTCTGCTTTCAGGTACTCTACAAGTGTGTTATTCCTATTGCGAATACTGTGAAAGGGAAAAGATCCTTGCACCTTTTATAGGTCCACTGTCAGGGGGTCGCTCTTGTTGCCTCTCTTTCTAGCAGTGGGAAATGTAGGTAGACTTCCAAAAGGAAATTATCCCAGGCTGTTAGCAGGGAATGGCAGGAAGAGACCAGTGCCTTGAGGAAATGGAGACTTCCTGCGTTTCTGTCCGCCCAGGCACAGGACGTGGAAGGCCGTAAGGGGCTGATGCCATGTGTCCTGCAGCTGCACTGAGGATGGAGGAGAGGACGAAGGAGAGAAATGAATACTAGGAAAAATCCTGTGAGGAAGAAATCCTGGGGAATGTGTGAAGTTTTTCCTCAGGGGAGTAGAGAGGTCCTACAGCAGAGGATGGTGAGACTTCAAAAAAATCCCTATGATAAACAAAGCTGTGGAAGTGTTGTGAGAGACAGGAGCCCTGACCTGGGATGTGGGTCTGAGAGTTTCTCAACAAGCAGCGGGGCTCTGTACTTTTGATTTAATTTGAGATTTTTACTGTTAAGAGAGCCACTATCTAAACTGTTACAAAGCAGATTTCCAGTAGTCGAAGCAAGCCAAACGGCCAAAGTTTCTTAATAAAACTACAAAGACTGGGGAGATAAGAGTTTAGCTTAGAAAAGGAGATGCTTTCTCCCTCCCCCCCAAAAACCCAGAAGTTTATTCAAATGAAGCTGGCAAAACCAGGAATAGCATCAAAAAGCCCGTGGTGCCCCGGGCGGAGCCTCCCTCTCCTCCTGGGCAGACGTGATTGTTTGCACTTCTTGATTCTTTGGTCTTCTGCTTACCACACTTGGCGTGTGTGGTGTGATTCAGATTTCCACAAAGGAGCAAAGTGATTTGGTGTCATCAAAGGCAGAGGCTTTGGAAATAACACAGAGTGTGGAAGGAAGCAGTAGTAAGGAGTGGTTTTGAGAAATATTCTGCCGTGCTGTGAAGTTTCTGAAGTTCATTGTGTGATGCTATTGGGGAGGATAAAAAAAAAAACCCATAAAACTGAACATTGAATGAAATACAGACAGGGGCTTTAATGTCAAGGAACTGAGAAGGCACCTGGGGCTTTGAGGCCAACCAACTGTGGAAGTTGGCTGGTGATAAGATAGAGAGAGAGAGAGATCTTGCTAGGATTTGCAAAGCTGTTTTTCCACAATGCTGTTGACGATTTACCCATTTCTTTTGGCAGTTGGGGTCTGCTATTTGAAGATGTAGGATTGTCACAGGTTTTTAAGCAGCTTGGTCAGATCTGAGGGTAGGCAGTGTGAAGACATCACCTGTATGGACAGATCTGGGCCCGTGTAGACCCTGCATCTGTCTCTGTAAGCCCCATGTATCTCTCCTCATGTCCATCTGCTCGTTGTAGGAGAAGGAGTTGAGCTTTGGCGTCATGTTAAGCCTCCCTGTAGCTTGCATCCAGCCTGGGAACAGTGGGGACAAGGCTGTTTGAACTTGGACAAGGCTGTTGGGACTAGTGAGGTTTTCCTCCTTTCCCGCACATCTTGTGCGTGATCTGAGAGATGGATAGCACTGCAAAATTACCTGCAAGGGTGCAGATTTCCGTTATCCTGGCCAATATGACACTTCTGTCGGGAACACAGCCTTGTGAATGTACTTTTTGCCTCTGGAGATTTGCTGTTAAACGTGACACTGAGAGGAGGTTTGCCTCCAACACATACAAGAACCGGATCCTGTTTTGGCATTAGGTGTAAAGGCTTTCAGTCTTACTGATCTTTTCCTTTGGAAAACTGCCGATTTGTGTTGTAAATGTGTCTGTATACTTTAAATGTTGGTTATTTTTTTCCACCAAATCGTATTCTTAAAGTAAAAATGCAGTTGTCTCATCAAGAGAAGTTTAGCAGTAGAAAGTTAAGGAACTTTCAGTCAAGAATAGATTTTAATAAGGTCCCAAGATCCCCAATTAATTCTCCTCCTTTATTTTTTTTTTATATACTCATCAATTCTGGGCCACCAATTGCATTGAGTGTCCTTTAAAAATAATTAATACTGCAATCCCTTAAGTACTTTCAAGGTAAATAAGTTTTAAAGTTGAACGAGAGTAAAGGTAAAGAGAGAAACTGCTGTTTTCTATACTTGTCATATATAACTATAGACCCATATAGCTAATCAAACATTTCTAAACAGATCTGGATCGATTTAGCGATAACAGCTGAAGCAGGGGTTGAATTGCAGCTGGATGTTGTTGAAATTGTACAAGTTCTCTTCTTGACATTTTTTATATTCCAGCTTCCTCTCGCTCTTTTCCTCTTCCCTATGAAATCTTGTATTATCTGCGGGTTTTGAAGACTTTTTTTTCCTAATCTGAGTTGCTTTTTTTTTGTTTTGCTCCTTAAATAGAGATTGAGAAAATGTGAGAGTATTAATTGACAACCAAATTGTGTTGGAGTGAAGTGAGTTGACTTTGTGGCATGGATCACCTGGTCTTCTGGCAAAGTAGGGTTTGAGAGGAAAGAGCAAGAAATGCTTTGTATTTAAGTTTATGGGGAAGTATGGAACATACATGGCCTGATTGTTATAGTGAAGTAATCTTTGGCACCTAATGTTTAATAAAAACATATTCTTTCTGTCAGCATTTTTCGTTTGGGTCAGGAGTGTGTTTTAAAGTGAATCTCATGTGCCCCTTCTTGCCAGACGTGGTCCGCACTGCAGTGCATGGGCTGAATTCCTTCCTGAGGAAGATAAATGTGAAGATGGAGTCCTACAGCTTGCCCGATTCACACTGTTAGTCATTCTGCATGAGCAGATTAATGCTGATCTGAATTATACCAGTCAGAATGCATAAAGTGTGGGGGTTTGGTCCTCATCACCCACTGTTTCACTCCACAGACCTGCCCTGTTGCACTGTACTGTTTGGTAATGAAGACCAAGCTAAAGCTGGATAACTTCTTCTATCAAAGTCATGGACTGTGCTTTACCACTGGGAGCAATAGAGAAACCGATGTTTAGGTGTCTTCTGGAAATCCCATCCCAGATGTAGAGAGCACCCTGCTGAGAAAAGTCTTCTAACAGCTTACAGCATCCTCCAGGTTTTGAGAAGTAGGAGTGTGGCTATTAAAAGCAGCTGTTGTGAAAGTCTAGGAACGTACCTTGTACAGAAAAGTGGGTGCTGTAAATGTTTAACATCTGAATTAACTTGTAGAGTTAATTTGGTTTTTTTTCCTATGAAGTCCAGCTTTTTCCTCCTCTGAAACTTTGGTTTGTCTTGCTCTGAGTCTTGTTATGTACGCGGTGACCTAGAAATGCGCACATTAGGAATTCATCTATAGACGAGCAAGACTGGATTTCTGTATTCTGCAGAACTAATCAAAGCTCATTTTAATAATGTGATTTGTCTTAAATTTTCAACCCGGTCTAAACCTTTAGACTTCTCAATCTGCTTTCCAGTCATTATAGACAGATTTCTGTATGAATAATGCATAATTTTGCTTTAAAAATCAGTCTACACAAAAATACTTCATTTTCACTTTTTATTGATTCCAGCCTTGGTGGCTTGCATACATCAGAAATTTCACAACTTAAAAATGTGCCTATCCCTACAGAAGAGTCATTGATCAAAAAAGGTTAATTTGACTCCCTTGAATTTTTCATCATCTCCCTTTTTTGTTTGTATCTAACTGGTAAAAACAATTTCCATTTAGAAACTTCAGTTTTCAAAAGGTTAGGGATTCACTTTCTCTGTGGAGTACCTGTGTATGCGGTGTATTCGTTTAAGAAACCAGTTCCATAAAATTTGAAGCCATCACAGTAATTTTTTATTGCAAGAATGCCTAGGTTATGCTTCCCCTCCAAACAAATGCAATCCGTTGTTAACTGCTAATATTTTATTCTTCATAAAGTTCAAGTGCAACAGAATTTTTTTTCTTTTTTAAATAGTGAAGAAAGCATTTTTGACATCTATGTTTGCAATGAAATGGCTATCAATAATCTTTTTTCTTTTCTCCCTTTCCCTTGATCTCCCCCCCCCCCTTCCCCCCCATCTTGAATTTCCCAGCACTTTTATTCCTTGTATCCAGGCATGCTGTCCTCTCACTTCTTCATTACTTTTTTTCCTTTCTGAGCTGGATGTAGGAGAGACCCAAATCCTGACTTGCAGGTAGTGGGTGGCCGTGGCTGAGCCCCGTGGACTGGGATCTGGCGGATCTGGCAGGCTGTGGATTCCCACCTGCGGAACTGGATGCAGCGTCTGTCCCGGCAGCCTGCAGAGGTGCAGATGGGGCCACTCCTGCATCTTTGCTCACCTGCTGCCGTAGTTCCTGGTGGCTAAAGCGTGGTCTTGAGTCAGAGCTCTGTGATTGCATGAATTAATAATTTTAAAACAGAAAACACACCTCAGTTTACATGAGGAGATCTCTTTCATGTTGGCAACAGTCACTTCAGACCGAGGAAGGTGGCTGACAAAATCCACAGAGGAGTTTTGCTGGAGAGGTTGCAGATCTGAGTGCAAGTTGCCCTTCAGAATCTTCAGCAGGAGGTGACGGAGGATTTCTGTTCTTTTAGGAAAGATGATTTCTGTAAGATATCCACCCTTCAGCATGGAGGTTGAAGATCTTACAGGGAGCACACGCGATTTTACGGAGCACATGGCAAGACTTGCGGGTGCAGTAGCAGCCACTTCCACGGGGAAGCAGGGACCTGGTGTGGTCCGGCTCCCTTGGAGCCATCCGGATGCTGCTGAGTAGCTTCTCCTCTTCCTTTGCTGCTCTTCACAGCTTTCACCCACGTTGGCATAGACACTTGGAGTACTTTTTTGATCACTTCTGAATTATTTACTGTCTCGGAGGTTTTATTGTTCAACACCAGTTTTTTTTCTAAACCCAGCCGCTGTGTGATCTGCATATCCTTCCCTTTCTTTGTTGTTTTTAGTGCTCCATTTCAAATTGTTGTAATGTGAAAGGCAAAAGCCTGTAGGGAACAGCATACTGCCATGCGGCTTTTCTGCGCTGCCAAACCTCTTGAGGCGAAGTGCATTAAAAGCCAGACCGTCGATATTGAGCCGTTAGCAGAGTGACAGAAGTGCTGTGCTGACCACTTGTTAGAGGCTTGGTTAGTTGTCAAATACCAAGTGATTTTTATCCTTACCTGTAACTCCCCTGGCTCACACGTGCACATCAGGACCCTGGTTCTCATAAGGTAGCTTTGATTAATATACAGATTATTTCATTAACGTTAGGAGACTGAGCAACATCTAGGAAAGCTCGGGCGCTATGAGAAGCACGCTGGAGTGGAGCAATGATGATGTGGAACGCAAGTGCTAAAGGAAAGGTGATCTTTCCCATTTCAGTCTTGGTCCATCTGGACCTAGGCCATTAGGATTAATTACCAGCATGCTTGCAAGTGGCAGTTAATAAAAACCTGGTTTTTGTGTGCCAGGTTTTGTTTTCCTTATAGAAGTGCTTACTGGTTGAACACTGATTGCATGTGGCTGACTCGCGCACATCCCCATAGAATGACAAGAATGGTTTGGGTTGGAAGGGATCTTCAAAAGCTGTCCAGTCCAACCCCTCTGCAAGGAGCAGGGAACATCTCCAACCAGATCAGGTTGCTCAGAGCCCCGGCCAGCCTGGCCTTGAATGTTCCCAGGGATGGGGCATCCACCACCTCTCTGGGCAACCTGTGCCAGTGTTTGACCATCCTCAGTGTAAAAATTTTTTTCCTAATGTATAATCTAAATCTACCTCCTTCTATTTTGAAACCATTACCCCTCATCCTGTCACAACAGGCCCTACTGAAGAGTTTCTTCCCATCTTTCCTTTAGGCCCCCTTTAGGTATTGGAAGGCCATGTATGTCGCTGTGTTACGCAGGCAGGGGACCAGGACCCTGCTTCCCCACGGCCGCCCAGCACGTGCACCCCAGGCATTTCCTTTTCTCCTACTTTCTCTCTCATTCTCTTTGACACCTATGTGAACTGGCACTTAAATATGCTCCATCCAGCCTGGGGCACTTGTGCCACTGATGAAGTTGGAGATGCGAACAAAAATAGAAATCCTTCCTGTGGCGGTTTCGGCCTTTCTTCCATTTTTTCCTTAGCAGGTCAGCAGGTTCTTTGGAAACCAGTGCCTGAACCGGCTCAGTAGCCGGCTCTGTGCTGAAGAGATGGGACAAACAACCTCGTGTCCCAGTAGATTATGTCTGCTTTGAAATGCTCTCAGCCACTGCGGCCGTGGGGCCCTGGTCTCCTGCCTGCATCTGCAGTGAGCTGCCTGCCTGGTGCACAGCCTGCTAATGTGTCCTAGTGCTGCAGGTTTTCCCCACTTCAGAATTTTGTATCCTTCCTGTGAAACAGAAATAGCAGCGAGGATGTATTTACTCAAAGGGTTGAGGAAAAGGGCCTGTAGCTGGCTGGCTGTGTGACATTTACTTGCTCGTGTCTGTCAGGAATTTAATTGCTAAAATGAGGCTTGCAAACTGCTCCTCTCAAGACTCCTCCTTTGTAGGGGCAGAAGCTGTTAGGGATGGCAGATAACTGACTGCCTTCGGTCTATGTAGTTGTTCTGGTTTTGTTAGTGAGGGGGGGCCTAAGGTGGCAGCTTCTGTAGGAAACTGCTAGAAGTCGCTCCCCTTTGTTCAGTGGACTCGGCCGGGCCTAGGGCGGACCCACTGCTGGCCAAGGCCGAGCCAATTGGTAGCAGAATGTCCCGTGATAACGACTCTGCGATAACGTATTTAAGAAGGGGAAAACAGGAAAAAAAAGGAGAAGGAGCTGTGAAGCAGCTGAGTGGGGGCAGAGAGAGGGAGGCGTGAGCCTCGTGGGCCTTGCAGGCCTCACCCTCTGGCCTCCCGCTGGGCAGCCGACTGGGCCCAACTCGGCCCGGCCCGGCTGCAAGAAGTGGAGAGGAGATGAGAAGTGAATAAGATGTAAAAAGGATCCTGAGAGGCGTCTGCCAGCCTGTTGTGAGGAACGGCTGCAGATGCCAAGGTCAGTGAAGAAGGAGGGGGAGGAGTAACGCGGCTCCTGGCCAAGATTCCTCTGCAGCCTGTGGTGAAGACCATGGTGGAGCAGGTTGTCCCCCTGCAGCCCATGGAGGTCCACGGAGGGGCAGAGATCCACCTGCAGCCCATGGAGGACCCCACGCCGGAGCAGGTGGAGGCCTGAAGGAGGCTGTGGACTGGGGAGGGCCCGCTGGGGCAGCCGTTCTGGAGAGACTGCACCCCGTGGAAGAGATGACCCACACCGGAGCAGTTTCACGAAGGACTGTGTGGCATATGGGAGGGACCCCATGCTGGAGCAGGGGAGGAATGTGAGGAGTTCTTCCCCCGACCATGACACAGCGGTGTGAAACAATGCGTGATGAACTGACCGCGACCCCCATTCCCTTCCCCCCCACCCCCCCCTGCTGCTCAGGAGGGGAGGTAGTAGAGATAATATTAAGCCCGGGAAGAGAGAGGGGTGGGGGAAGGTTATCTTGTTCTCTGTCTCATTCTCCTGCTGTTTGTAGTAATAAATGAATAGTTTTCCCCAAGTCGAGTCTGTTTTGCCCGTGACGGTAACTTTAAGGATTTCTCCCCATCCTTATCTCAAACCTTGAGCCGTTTTTTCCTATATCATCTCCTCCTGTTCTCTCGGAGGGTGGGAGGGAGCGAGAGAGAGACTGCGTAGTCTGGTACCGATCAGGGCTGAACTACGACAGTAGTGAAGCAGCGTCCCAGGTACTTGGGACGCTTCTGTGGCTTGTCATTCTTCATCACATGTTCCTTGGTCTTGTGAGACTGATGAAAGAATTGCTTAAGCATCTGATCACATGTACCCTTTTTTAGGATAGCATTTGATTGGTAAGTTGATGTTTATATTCAGTCTCAAGGATTTTTTTTTTTTCTTTTTTTTTTTTTTTTTCTTGAACTGGGCTTTAAAAGCTGGGTGTGTGCACAGACTTCAAAAGACAAAGATGTCCCATCTTGGTAACTGGATGAGTTATTTATCTGTTCTGGCCAAGTTAAAAAGCTGAAAATACAGGGCTGGATTTAAAACTGGATGTGGGAAGACAACTTGTAAGTGGGAAGATGTCCATGGCTTCAGTGAACTCAGTCTGTTGAGGATGCTGGACTTCAAGCTTCCCTATGGACCCTCTTGCCTGTCCCCTACGTAGGCGGACCAGGGAGGCAGATGAGAGCCCTGGGCTGACTGGGCACCAGGGAAGAGACAGAGCTGGAGCACTCTGGGGTTTTGTCCCAGCTGAAGATGCTGCTGCTGTGAAACACGAGAGGTTTGGTGAGGGACAGGAAAGGCTGTGGTTTGGAAAAGCTCTATGGTGAAATCCCATACAGGATGCTGCCTAACTTTTTGTTTGAGTGCATTGGTGATGAGCATAATGATAGTAAAAACAGCTGCCAGGGCAGAATGACAAGGAGTGTTTTTTTTTTTTTTTTTAATGAACATACAGGAGATTGCTGTGCTGTTTTTGTTTTACTTTTTTGTTTTGGTTCCAGTATTAGTCTGCATTGTCTCAGTACTTTAGACTTCAGTGCCGTAGAGATGTGATAAACAGCTGCCAGATGTTTCATTCTTTTTCTCCTCTTCTAGACACTACCTGAATGTGCAACGTGCTACTTGTTTTCTCAAGGTGTGGTTACAGTAGGATTTGTTGTGGTTTCACCCCATGTGTTGTCCCAAGCATTGGAGAGGACTCCTAAATTGAAAAAGACCTTTTAAAAATGAATGTGGCAAAAGAAGCAGTTAAAAACAAGGGAGAAAGTGCTTAACATGTAGGTTTGATATAATTCTTCCATAAACTTATTTCTTTCCCTTAAGCACTAGCAAGTTTGTTTTACGCAGAGAAGGGAAACACCGCTAACATTTTATTAGCACCTTTGTTAACCTGGCCTTTTCAATTCAACAGCACAGAGTGGCGTGGGGAAGGGTGTTACAGCTTGTTTTCTACTCTTTTGACGTCTTGTCCAAATTAATGACAAAGCCCCATATAATGTGCAAAGTGAAAATGAGGTTTTGCTGGTGCTAGAAAACCTTACACTAAAACTCAAAAATTCAAATTCTCTTTTTTTGAGCCTGATGACCTAACCTCCTCCTGTGAGCAACCAGGGGGAGGGTGAGAGAAGACAAAAGGGGAGTGGGGAAAGAAAAAAAGATTTAAAGTTTTTTTTTTTTTTTTTTTTTTTTTCTGAGATTTGGTTCATTATCCTTTAGCTCTCTGGAATGCCACGAGACTTTTTTAAGCATCCTCTATTTGTTACTTGGCAGAAAGAGGCTGATAGCTTGAGACTTGAATTGTCATTTTATGCACAACACACTGACAGATCAGTGCAAAAACAAACCTACCAGAAATTACATTTTAAAAATGTATAAAGACACTGAATTAACTAACAGAGAGCTCGCAGACAGTATTCTTAATTCTGTGATAAAGGACAGGAAAGAGGGAGCTGCTGGAATTTCAAAATAGAGGGGGGTAGATTTAGATTGGAAATTAGGAAAAAATTTTTTACAATGAGAGTTATAGAACACTGGCCCAGGTTGCCCAGAAAGGTGGTGGAAGCCCCATCCCTGGAAACGTTCCAGGCCAGGTTGGATGAGGCTCTGAGCAACCTGATCTGGTTGGAGATGTCCCTGCTCCTTGCAGGGGGGTTGGGCTGGATGGCCTTTAAAGGTCCCTTCCAACCCAAACCATTCTATGATTCTATGAATTGTGCCTCTTGTATTTGCACTGATTTTATGTACCTGGTGCTATTGCTTTCTAGTTGTTCTCTCTTTAAAGGAGTGGGCTTTTCCTAACCTCAGGTAGAGGAGGGAAACCTGTTTTTTAGCTCTTTGGAGGCAGAACAGAGAATCCAACTACACAGGGAGCTGTTTGAAAGCAGAGAGTGATCTCCCTTATTGAGCAAGGTGTCGTGTCAATAATTTGCCATCAATCTGTTGAAATTTGGATATGAACTTGCTTTTGGGCATGGCAGCACTTTTCCTAGTCTGTGTCCACACACAGTTGAAGGCTTGGTTTTCGATTGCATGTCAGCTGGGATGTTTGGACTCATAAGAAACTATTTTCAAAGCGGTGCTTTTGTGACAGGGATCAGCCAAGGTGTTTTAGTGCAGAGGGAAGAGAGGTTTCATCAAAACCCAATTGTCAAAGCAGACGTTGCAATGTGTGGCAAGGTAAGGAAGGGTTTCACTCACCCATTTCTTTGCCCAACACTTGTGTGAGAGTGTCAAAATGTTTATTTTATTTTCTCTAGCCCACCTGTGCATTTTATTTTAGCCCACCATTATAAAGAAGAATACTTTGTTCTATCTCTCTCTGTGAAGCACTAGAGGCTTTTTTTCAGTGCTCATACTTACAAGTGCAGTTGTTTGCTCTGTAATTCTCAGAAGTTTTCTTATGTGATCTTAATGACTTTTGCAATGATCTGATTGATTGCTTGGGAGTTGAACACTCCCATGCAAGTATTCAATCCGCCAAATCTCAAACTGGAGCTGTACTTCAGTGGCAGTTAATTGGGAGTTATTTCTGTTTTTCTGCAGTTGATATGTACTACTACTGTTTTTCTTGGAGTAGCACTTAAAGGCTTCAGTTAGAGGCTTCAGGTCCTTCCTACACGAAATGACATCTAGACATTCTGGAAAAGAGAGTTCCTGTTCCCTAGACTTTAGAGGTAAGTTACTCTTTTACAGTGAAAAAGAAAGCTCGAGAAAGCTCATACGGCATACCCATTTCAGAGGAGCCAGGGAGAAAATTATTGGTCATTCCAACTGCTTCTGGATAACACATTGCCTTGAATTTGAGGAGGAAGAGCTTACCTGGCCCTGTTGTCAAGGGTGCACCAAACTGAGGGTTAAAATACGCGATGCTTTGAAGTCAAGCGGTACTGGGCTGTGTACACTAACCTGACATGTTGACTATGACTGTTGCAGATCCCATGGTAACCCTTGGAATATATATGCATGTATGTGAGAGGACTGAGCAGAGCTCTTAAATTTCAAGAAGAGAAATCACTGTATCAGTGTTTTCTCTCTGACCTTGGAAGGCCTTGAATTATTAAAGAGTCTCTTAAAAGTGCAACCTAGTTTCCAAGCTTTGTAACTTTTAAATGGCATAACCATTGTGAAATTCAGTTCTGAAATAATTTAAGCAATTTTTTTCTGCATCACTTTAATTACAAAAATTGGATGTTTCTCTTGCTTCAGAATGTTTTATCATCTTAATTAAAAAATAATAATTTTATGTACACTGCAGTACTGTGAATCTGGCATAACAAAAGTTTGAACAATTCATAATACTCTTGCAAAAGTATCTTGAAGAGCTGAAATACTGGGGGAGTTTCTGATAGCTGAGCAGTACCTGACTTACATGTACTTAAATTATGTAGGGATCTAAGTAGCTTTTAATTACCACTGGGGTACAAAAGTATTGTTTGTGCTGGCTGTGAGCAGAAAGCAGCCTCCACTGTGAGAACTGGAGATGGAGCAAGTTTTGAGCTGCTTAACAAAAACACCTACATTTGGACAGCTGGATGAGGAATGAGAAGATTTTGAAATAATGTTATAAAAATGGCACCTCTGTCTTTTCCCTGGGGTTAGAAGTTATCATACAAGAAAACTCTCCCATGTTCCTAGATGATGCAGATGGTGATGGTACGTAGTCTTTACCCCAGACTTGCCCTTAACACAGTGAGACAGAGCCAGGACTACAGCTTTTTGTTTGTGTCTCATTTATTAACATCAGAGAAGTGATACATCTCCCTGATTCCTAGGTCTGGGTTATTTTATGTTCTCTTGTGCATAAGTGAGCTTTGTATACAGCAGGAGAAACTTGCAATGGAAGAGTCATCCATCCCCCCCTCCTCACAGATACAGACACGTGCGAACGTTTTAGCCGGTACCAGAAATGGCTTCTGCTGCAGCAGCACGTACAGGCTGTGGTCGAAGCCGAAGCCTTGGCCGTGGGACAGCTTCAGGTCTTGCAAATCACTTGGAGCTTCATCTAACAGTGAGGCCTTTGAATTCTGGGTTATTGTCCATGTTTACAGCAGTGTGAGTAGAGGCAATTAGTGACTTGTGCTTTGTATGTGCTGTAATAACAGAGGTGCTGTTTTCCCACTTTGCTAAATGGCCGCAAGGCAAGCAAACTTCCTCCTGGCTCTGAGGAGGGAGACTGTAGTGAAGGACAAAGTCCTCTCTGGATCCGATACCAACCCCGTGCTGCTGGGCAGGAGTAGCGAAGGAACGCGGGCGTGGGAACGTACAAGTGTGTGCTGAGAGGTTTTTTTCAGAACGGATGTGGGCCGGGGTCCGTCACTGCATATTCATTGGGTTCCACTGGAGTAACAGTGTGATGCAGTATTTTGATGGCTGTTGTCAGATGCGTTAATGTAGGTGCACTTACTGCCATATAATTGCTGTCCGTGCAGAGCTGCTTTGGCAAAGGTTGGGGAAATGGGGAGGGGTGGAGAGGAGCAATTAATTTTGACTCTTCAGAAAAGCAGTGTCCTGTGGATTCTGATATGATCACATCTGCTTTTTATGCTCATGCATTTGTTACAGATCAAGCCCTGCTACCTCTACCTTTAAATTTAATTACTTTTACAAGAGGCAGTGTCTGATTCCAGGCTCCTGCACCATGCTGGAGCTATGTGAGTGTCCTGCAGGAATCCATCCTCCACTGCTCAGGTACAGAAATGCTGCCAAGAAGCATGACCTGTTCCTTTTGCTTCCTCTGTCATGATAAAATAGAGACACCTTTGAAAGTTAGTTTCAGAATCTTTGTTGTCAGAAGTAATTTGGTGGACTTGAAGGGCTGAAACGCCCCCCAGACAATCAAATGCACTTTTGGATGTTTGTGATGTGATTTGCAATGTGTGAAAATGCCACTGCAAAGCAATGGACAGCTTCCAGATCCCTCTGTCTCTTTATCTGAATCTGTAGACTAAAAACAGTGTGAGTTTTAATTAGGAGATAAAGTTAAAACTGTTCAGAGACAGAAAATTGGAAAGAACTGCTTGCAGTATGCACATGCATTCCATTTTCTCAAATGTGCTCGTGACCACACATGCTCACAGTGAGCAGGAGCTCCGGCTCTCTCTGTGGGGCCGGGGCTTGGCGGAGTCATGGAGCCTCAGCACTGAGGGCTTGGGTTAGTTAAGGGTGGCCGAAGGTGCTGGATCCTTCCACTGAAGGATTGCCCTGCATCTCTGCTGATGCTGATGACCAGGACTGGCTGTCTTGGTGGCCGAGATGTAGCTGGGGCAGGCGACTCCGCCGCTGTGGTCCACAATGAAAATTGTGGAGACGAGGGCCGTGGCACAGGTGAGCCCTTCTGGTGGGGAAGCACCGCGCCCTCGAGACTGCGAAGGTGTCCCTGTGCGGTGTGGGTGCACGTGCAGCAGCCAAAGGGTTGGAGGGTGTCCCAGCCGTGGGCGATGGAAAGAAATGCCACGTGGCTCTGGACCCATCCCTCGTAAAACTTACGCAGCGAGGGTAAATAGTGACAGTTGGCTTCCGCTCTGTGAGAGGAATTAAGCATAATAATGTGTTAGCCTAGACTGCTACCTGCCAGAGTTAGACAGACTCAAGACTGGGATAAAAAAAGATTGTCATCTGATTTTTCCATCTGGATGAGACTGCTCAGTTCGCCTGCAGACTCTGTCTCCGGGGACCGAAAAGGAGCGACTGCTGCCACACTCCCTGCCTCGCAGGAGGAGGTAGGACCACTGGTAAGGGGTCCTGTGGGGATATGGATGCCCTTCTGGAGCAAACAGAGATGTAGATCCAAACATGCTGATAGAAAACATCCTAAAAATACACACATTGACCAATTGGTGTCTCTCCTCCAACTCGCTGCTCGCAGAACTGAAGGGATTTTGGAACCTGGACAGGTTTATATAAAATGTTTTCATCCTGCTTGTCACCAGTTTGAAAATATATTAGCAAGGAAATGAAGCAACAGTTGTAAAGTATCCAGCATATTAATGCTAAAATGATATGACCAGAGTCCCATAAAAGGAGGATTCCTATTTCATCTCTAAAAATTAAACTGTATGCAATTATGGTGTCCAGTCTAGTTGTCCCTACCTGTGCAGTCAGGCCTTCCCTGAACAAATGAGTTTTACAGCAAAATAGTAATTAGCATAGAAGCAACATTTTTTTTTTTCCTAATTATCCTCCAGCGGCTAGACTACCGCAAGAGTTAAGCCTCGTCTGCGTCTTTCTACAAGCAGATGTGGAGGTACAGAGAGCTGCGGCATCCCAGGTAGCGAGGCTGATGTGTAGGGTGTGCGATGTGTCAGCTTTCCAGTCTGGCTGGTTAGGCTTGTAACTTCCTGCTGGTTTATAACGGCTTCTGGCCCTGTGATTGTAAAGGGGAAGGGGAGCACTTAGGCAGCAGGGGAGAATGTGTCTCAATGCCCTTCATCTGGATGGGATTTCTTCATTTTTGACTTAAAGGCTACGGTGGTCTCTTATTTGTCTGCTTAAGCCTACAGTTTGCTTCCTTGTATATTTTATTTTTAACTGCAAGGTGTTACATCTATATTAAGTTATCCAAGAAGTATTGTAGCACTAAATAACCTGCACTTTCCCAGTGAAATAATTGTCACAGTTTGCACAAATCTTCAAAGCAGGTTTTCAAGCATTTATTGTTGCTTTGCAATGCTTTTTTTTTTTTTTTTTTTTAATGAAACAGGCAACTAGGCTATGGTTCAACTTCTAGCCTAATCTGCTGGTCATTATTTAAAATCATCAAATCAAATCATTTTTAATCTCTAAGTCTTCCTCTTCAGGAGTGGCTTTTTGGATGGACAGCATGTCAGCAGCTAACTAAATTTCAGATCTTAGGAAGGCCTGTAGTCATATAATTTAGGATGATAAAAATTGTATTTAATGGGGAATACTCCTTTGCCATGGGCTTGATCAATAAATTAAATGCATTAATTAAGTTGAGCTGTCATGAAGTTGGGACAGCAGAGTTGGCTATTTATCAGAGGCGAAAATTTGTTGAGAAAAGGCAGCCTTTAATGGGTAATTCTGGAGTGCATGCAAATGAGCAAGTACATAAAAAGTCTAGTAAGGAGCAAGTGCCTGTCATCTGATCACAAGCTGTATAAAAGAAGGTGGATACGTCTGTGCAAAGTCATTAAATCTGCTTATCAAACTCTTTCCTGTGAATTTTTTGAACTTCAAGTTCTGAGGAGATGAACTGGCTTGTGATGTGGGTATATAGTCTTAGGTATATTTTAATCTTCACTGAGAAATTCAATTGGTTTTATATTTTGAAATATATATATACACACATACATATATAGGTATGAAGTGGTTTAAAATGCAAAATTATTAAAAAAATAGGAAAGCTTTTATTGCTTTCAGAGCACTTGGAGAAATTGAGCTCTGCAGGTGGGATCCAGTGCAGAGACTGGAGCCAGACCAGTGCGTTCCTGCCGTTTCAGCACGGGACGCTCCTTGTGTTGTTGATGCCCGATCCCATTGTCTGCTCACAGGAAAGTCCTGATGATCCTGGTCTGGGAGTCTCACAGCTGGGTGAGTTGACCCTGATGACTGAACCAGGGTCTCTTCCTTCTCCCCAGTCACCCAGTGTTGGTGAGGGGCGGTTGGCAGGGTGTCAGTACCTGCTTACTGAAATTGAAGAGAGACAAAATCATACGAGCTCCATAGCTTTAATTTTACCCTGTGTACCTTAATTTGACGTAAGAAGGTGATAGTAGTTCTCTGGCAGTTCTGGATCTGGGAGCGCCGATAAGGTCGAGTCACCGGAGGGAAGGTCCCTTCGAGGCCGGCGCGATGCAAGCAGCAGAGCAGCAGCAGCTCCTAGCTCTCAGAGCAGGCAGAGGAGCCGCTTTGCCATGGACCTTTTGCTACCACGTGTTTCTCTGCGGATGCAGTGGGAGTGAGATGGTGTGTGCTTCCCAATGTAGAAAGTGAAGCAGTGCGTATAATTGCATGAAAGTTGCATCTCTGTTTTGGTACTTCCAGTTTAGCTGTAAAGCCCGGACCATATGGATGTACTCCTACAGCCGCTCTGGAGGCAAGCTGAGAATAAAATGAGCTGTGTGCAAGTGCTGCAAGCCTGTGTAAATGAAACCTGCCTGACAAACCAGAAACATGCCTTTTTGGTGTATAATAAAAATAAAATTATCTCCAGGCGTAGAACCTTATGTATGTTCAATTCCTGTTGATTAAATACTTCTGAGCCTGAATCAGTAAGGGAGCGAGCCAGAGATGCTGGTGCCAGGCCAGTGATCTGTCAGGGGAAACGTGGAAGAAGATGGTGTTAGAAGAGTGTGCCCAGCCACCCAGGAGAGGCCAGGGTCTTCTTTGTGATTATAAGAGAAGACCCTGTTTGCCGGGGCAAGAGGGTGCAAGGTGTTGGGACTTGCTCGCTGTTTTCTTGAGGCTGTTCAGGAAAGGCAGAGCTGGAGAAAAGGAGTATGCCTGCCTTTGCCCCGCTGAAGTGCAGCTGGGGTGGAGGAGGATGAAGATGAGAGACCTGTGACTGGTGGTAACTTCTGGATTGCTTTGCCACCCTGCTCAATGGGGTGATGAGAATCGCTGCCTCTTGCTGTAGTCCAGGGTTTTGTCTTGGGGACTTTGGACAAAATCTAAAAATGCTCCCAAGTGGCTGAAGCTCCTTGGTTGTAGTGTGAGCTGGGCTCCTTGGAGGGTAATTTGTTTGTGATACTGGCCTGTAGGCTCTCGATGGACATCTTAATAATAGCCCTGGTACTTCAGCTGTAGGAAAGCCAGGCTTTCTATACTTTTTTTTTTTCTTACACTATTATCAGCAGCTGTGAAGAGTGATGCAATCCGTATGCCGTATGGAGCACCTATATATAAAAATCTGACATATGGATGTTGTGAAGTTCTTGGAAGATTCCACACACTTGAGATCACCCACGTTTTAAAAACATTCTGTTTGGGAATTAGTTGTTGAGATGTTATGTTGAATTCCCCACAGTGAAACCAGGCAAATTGTGCTGCGAATATTTGTAGCATGGAGTCAGGTCTGAATTACTCTTTTTGATTCCCGATGGAGCACCGCAGGCTTTGGGAAGGATGTATTTGAGCTCAGTGTTTCTGGCCAGATGACTTTTACTGGATCTGTTAGCCTAACCGCGTGAGCGGCAAGGTGGGCATAAGGTATGGTGGGTATGTCACCTCCACGCAGATGGAGACTGAGCAAAATCAACGATTGAGTGAGCAAATGGTAAGGAGGAAGGTACATATAAACTGAAAGACTTCTCAGTTGTACTCTGTAAAAAGCACACAGCAACTGCTATAAAAATACAGGAATAATACGTAGCTGGTTGATCCTCCCCTGGCCTCAACAAAAGCAGATGGAAATGGGTTCATCTTACCTGCTGATTTTTGGGCTTGTTTGGAGTGAGTGCGAATGCAAACTCTGCCTGTCCATGAGGATCATGATCTGGGGAGGGCTTTGCTCTTCAGACACCATCCTTCTCCCAGCACCTGGGATGTGCTGTGCCCCCAGATGTTTGTACCAGTCCCTTAAGTTTTCATGAAAGAAGTCTCAAACTGCTGCTGTCCTCGCTGTCAACTTTGTTCCTGTGGGATGGCAGGGGATTGACAGTGATTTGGATTCTGCTTTCTGAAATGCTTAGTCCAGGGCTTCAGTGATGTGGAGCAGCAGCAAGTGGCACACTCTGGAGCTTGGTTATTTAGGGGCTCAGATTAGAGGTGTACATAAACCTCTTCCTCACCAAAGAGCTGTCAAGGTGAAGTTAATTCCACTATGGATAAATGTTTGTTATAATCTGTGAAGCAGTAGTGGGAGAGTGAGCCTACAGCAGATGTCTATACATCACTTTACTCTGTAATTAACCTGTTATGATTTCTACTTCATAGCTACTCTTAGTTATTTGCATGTGCTGTGCTACAATGGATCCTGCTTGCTAAAAATCCTTTTCAGGGAAGAAACATTTTTCTGGCTTTTATTTGAAATGAAAGCTGTTCCCTAGAGTCATGTCAGCTGCAGAAATCCAGACTCCAGCACAAGTGTCTGCATTGAAAACTGGGCTTTGGGCTCCATTAAAATACTGTGACTGCACATGTCACAAACAGAGGAAGGCAGAGCAGCAGCATAGGCACTTAAAAGATTGCATCTCTGCTTTGAAACCAAGGGGCTTTTGAACCTGAGGGGCTGCAACCAGGGGAAAAGAAACAATTATCTCCTCTCTTCACCTCTTCCAGCCCTCTACCTCCAGCCCCTGTCAGCTCTTGGCTTTAAACTTTGTTTGAAATTATATGCTTGTCTCTGGGTAGTCTTCCCTCATTTTTTAATTGGGGGGTGGCAGGTAAGGCGTAAAGTCAAAGAACTGGAAGCAACCTGTGAAACTAAAACAGTGGAGCCAGAAAGACAGTCCCTCAGTTAAAGGCAGTGATGGTAACTGCCAAATTTTTGGGAGTGTTTGCAAACTTGGGATTAGGTCATGCAAAATTGTATGAAACTTTTAAGGCCTTTGAATGTGAGCAGGGCTGGAGGAGTCTGGGAGGAGAACGGCAGGGCTCCAGTAAATGAGATGTGTATCATCGTGGTTTACTACGCACTGTGTAGTACATGCCGATAGGTTAATACATCTTTTTCACATTTAAGAGAGAAGTACGTGTCGTCTTCCTCTCTGGGAAGATGTACGTGTTGGTTATATGTGTATGCATGCATGTCCTTAAAATCAATATGCAGTGCGTGTGCCGTTCATTGTCCCTAAGACAAGTATTGATATCCTCTGTCCTGTGTAGTTTTACAGACGGCTCGTTGCCATGATGTAGGAGTGCCTTCTATTTCTGTAGCAAGCACTACGGCCACTGCCTGTTTCGTATTAGTCTGTTTTCCCTCAGTTCCTTCTGGAGGAGGAGAGTTGGAGCAGAGTGTTTGATTGGATTTGCTGCTCTGTGTTGGTGTGGTAGTGCCAGTGCAGGTGTATCTCTTGTTAGAGAAGACTGGATCCAAGTGGATTTTGAAGTGGAGGGGATTAAGGTTTATGGTAAGGTCACGGTTCCTAGGGGAATTCATGCCTCAGATCAGCGGATGAGAAGTGCTCTCACCTGCCCTGGTAGCTGAAAATGTGCTTCACTTTTAAGCATGTGAGTAGTACCTACTGAACCTGGAGTACAAGCTGTGATTGCTTTTTGACAGCATCAAAATGAACTACAGAGCAATAATCAACCCAAAAGAGGAGATTTGGACTAAACTCTTTTGAGGACCCTTTTCTTGCACACCTCTGCCCTTGCCGTGCTCCTTTTGACTATGGAGCTGAAGCAGAGGGAGGAAAGTGCTCAAGGCTCTTGAGGTTTTCAGTGGTGAGGTGAGCAGGAAATAATGGCCAGCAGCTTGCAGAAGAGCTTTGGGATTTGCATTGATTTTTTAAATCTCTGTTTAGCACTGCAGGAGGTCTTCCAAGAACTGAACTATAGCAGAGGGCATGTCAGAGGTGAGGAGGAGCGGAGAAAGAGATCCTAGAGACGCAAAGTGCACTGGTCTGGACGTAACAAGCAGCTTATGGGTGGATTGGATTCTTATTGTTTGGTGTGGGACTGTGCACAATCTTCAGTGTGTGCTCTGAGGCAGAATTCGCAAATTTATCAAAGACTTTCCAAGGTGTTAATCCCAGTAACTGGGATAATACTACCTAAATGATGACTAACTTCTCCTTAGCTCTTTGGCAGCCTGAGAAAGCTCTGCTGCAGTTCTCCCCTTTCCATCCTAACGGGGAAAACAGAGGCCGGGGAGGTT
Source organism: Chlamydotis macqueenii (assembly GCF_036417535.1). Lineage (NCBI taxonomy): Eukaryota > Metazoa > Chordata > Aves > Otidiformes > Otididae > Chlamydotis > Chlamydotis macqueenii. The sequence continues at coordinate 7,399,742 of NC_141566.1, forward strand.
GAGTCCCAGAGTACCTGTTGTTATGTTCCTGCAGCCGGTGCCGATGGGAGTGTTGGACATGGCAGACGGGGCCCTGTGGTCACAAAAGAGGCTTGTGCTTTAGGAACACCCAGAAGGTGAGTGGGTGTCTGTGAAAGTCTTGGTTTAAGGATCTTAAATAGCATCATGAAGAAACCCAGGGGCAAAGAAAAGGACAGAAGCCAGCTCTCCGGGGCTGCACTCAGCTGCCAGCGTTGGTGAGAGGGTGAGTGGCTCGCTTGTTCCGGTTCCCTGCTTTGGCACCAGATTTTGTTCGTATTGTCTTCCAGTCCCTGCAGGAAGCGAAGCTGGGATCATACAAACAGCTCTTTGGTATCTAGACCAACTGTGGGAGCAGAGAAGGTGCATTCTGTAAGGAAATGTCCTCCTGGGAGTAAATAGGTTGTAAGGGCCAGAACAAGGAATCCAGGCAGCAGCCTGGGTTTGGACTTTCTGAAAGGTTGCATCCCTGTCTTGGTTCAGGACACCTCATTTCCAAAAGCATTAAGAATTTCCATACAGCTTTAGTCTGTCTCCACATTCCCACCCACTCAATCTCTAATTAAATGAAAGAATTTCCACTTTATGATTAATCCTTGTTTTCAGGGCAAGCTGCAAAATAGTTGAAAAAGTAAGACTTATCTGTCTGCTGCTTTCCTTCTGCCTTTTTAGTTTGCAAGTGGATGTAGGGTCATCTTACATCATTCGTCTTCTTAGAACTTTTTCCAGTTTTAATTTAGTAAAACGCAATAGTCATTCCTCATACTTATCTGTAAATTGCATTGAATCTTGTTGCAGTCATATTAGATGGTAATGATTTATATGCCTTCTAATAATTTATTTGATTATGCCAGCTATGTTCCATTTTTTAAAATTACTGAATTAATGCTTTTGTGTAGGGAACGATGAGAAATATTTTCCATAGTTCTTCCTTTGCCTTTCTGCAGTTTGGTACAGCGCTGCATGTTTTCTTCATTAATATAAGAGTATGTAAGGATCAGGCTGACGATTTATTACAGGTATTTGATATTGTTAGACTTCAGGTTGCACAGAGGCTGTGGATCTGGAGGCAGTGGTGTGTGTGCGTGTATGTGTATCGGTGTTTAGGTGGTTCTGCGTGCATGTCCCCAATTCTGCGAGCCTGCGGTGGGAGCATCCGTGCTGGGCGCAGAAGGGGGACCAGTGGCTCTGTGCTCGGCTGCGGAGGGTGGTGTCAGTGGGAAGGACGAGCGATGCTGTCAGGAATCTCAGTGGTTCCTCCTGTCCTTTTCCTTGTGCCCCAGCAGTTCTGTGTTGGAGTGTAAGGAGCCTTCTCACCCACATCACTGGCAACAGGCTGACTTCAGGGAGGTAGTTAAGCACAGGTTTAACTTTAGGATTAGAATTACTCCCACTGATTTCTGAGGCAATTGTTCTCTCAAAAATAAACGAATATGAAGTGGGGCTGCTGAAGAGGGGCAGGGAGAGAAACACTCAGCAGGATTAAAGGAAGGTGATTCTTCTATCTGTTGTGTCTCCTACGTTTGAAACTTTAAGTATCTCCTTTCTTGATGGACTATCTGCTCTGTCTGTTTTCTTTCCCTTTTGGAAATGTGTGCCTAACTCCTGGATAATACGCCTCCCACGCCTGCTGACAAAACACAAAGAAGTAGGAAGAAACTTCAGCTCTAAGGGCAAAACTCCTCTCTTAATGAAAAAATGATGTAGTTTTTCTTTTCTTTTCCTTGACTTGCATATTTAGAGAGGCACAAGATGGAATGAAGTCATTGCACAAGTGCAAATAACCTCTAACTTTAGTTTTCTCTAAAACTTCATTTTGAAAAATGGTGAGTTTCTGTCTGAATGTGTTGACAAAAGTGTTGGTACTGTTTGAATGCTACTTTTTTTTTTTTTTTTTTTTTTCAATTTCATAGTAGTATGGTACTGCTGACACATTGGACTTTGGAATAGGATGAATTTCTTAGGGAAATTGTTTGTGGTTACTCCAGAAGCAAAATGGTTACTTTTCCCAGAGTTTCTGTACACGCTGGTGTGGTGTGAGTCTGAGAGGAGAGGAAGTGCAACCCAAAGGGACAGAAACAATGGGTGGAAAAACAGAAAGGCACTTTACCCAGTGCACAAGCACCTGGAAACACGCAGAAAATCTTGTTTAAGAAATGACTTCCTGGCAAGAAATTAAAGCATCCAAGCAATGAAATGAATAATCAGACAGACATATGATATCATCTCCCTTTAAACTAGGTTTTTCTTCTTCTAGAGCAGTTGCATTTTTAGAGGAGAATTTGAGTCCTGACCCTGTAAACGGCCCAGCTCCCTGCTCTGCTCTCCAGGGGCTCAGCCCCTCCCATCCATTGAAACTGGGGAGCCGGAACCACAGCCTGGGTCACTGCGTCCACCTCCCTGGTTACAAAAATCTACTCCATGTCTCCTCATGTCACATTTTTGGTTTTTCTTTCCTTTACTCTTTCTTATTCACTTCGCTGTTACTGGATTGATTCCACCATGGAAAGTCACTGTGTGTGGGAACAGACCTCCTTAACGCCTCTGCTTGTGTGCTTTTCAACATTATTTGCTTTTTGACACAGTTAAATTTACATTGATGTGTTTTCACTTTTACATGATACCTGTTTTCAGTCTCACGTGTATTTTGACTCTTTACTCTTTGACAAGTAGCAGAGAGCTGACACGGAGAAATACCCCCTGGTTTCCTGCGGAGCCACGGAGCGTGAATGTGGGGCTGCTCCCAAAACTGTTTCTGTGGCTGCAGAGAAGTGCTGGTGTTTAAACAGTCACTTGTTATTCACTGTTGCTCTCTTTCGAAATGTTTCTGTTTTGTAATGGTCATTTGCACGTGTACAACCTCCTTGTCATGAGAGTGGTTGACAGTTTGCTAAGAGGCTGATTTCAACCTGATCTTTTCACAGCTGTGGTTATTAGGGAACGCGGCAATCTTCTGCCAGATTTTCTACTCTATTAAGCAGCTATATAATCTCCACGAATGAAAGTGCCCGCTTGTATCGGAGTTGGCTTTGGCACGTTGAGGCCGTTTAGGTTTTACAGTCACGTGTTGGAATGCAGCTGTTCCTGCGTGTGCTGGTTCTCTGGCGATCCCTGGCTATTTTTTTGGTGCAGATGTGGAAGTACCATGTCTGGAAAGTCTCGTTCCTTCTTTGCTACTGGGGCAGCTCTGTTATAAGGACACATTAACAGGTGTCAGGCAACGTACATCCCGCAACCTTCTCTGGACCGGTTGGACCAGGTTGGATGAGGCTCTGAGCAACCTGATCTAGTCAGGGATGTCTCTGCTCCTTGCAGGGGGGTTGGACTAGATGACCTTTGAAGGTCCCTTCCAACCCAAACCATTCTATGATTCTATGTTCTACTAATGTGGCATTTTAAGGATTCAAACGCAATTAACTTTTCTCCCCAGCCTCTGACCTCCTTATTACCATCTATGATGATATTACTATGATTTGGACGAGCACAGCCAGTTCCCTGGGGTACGTCTGATCCTAGGGCAAGGCATTCACTCATTGGCCAAATCCTTTTTATTTCCTTGTGTCTGTAGTAACCCTTGAATGAGGTTAGGGCTATTTCTTTCCCAGGGATGTGAAATATTTGTTCCCTGCACATGCTGGCCTCTTGCTTATTATTGAAAACACGATGTAGAGAATTGCATCGCTGTCTGTTTCTGTTCTGTTGCTGATTAATCTGTTTTTCCACTAGGGCTCTGTTATGAGAGAAGATTAATATTACAGAGAAGATACTTGTTTATTTCAAATATTTTGTTTCCTTTCTCTGTTGGGAATAGTAGTATAAACACCAGGCAATCTGAATTTAAATAGGTAAAGTATTAGTCTTGCTATTCCAATTGCTCGTCATTACACTTGACGATATGGTTACAGCTGATTATACAAAAATACCTGAGCCATACATTTTTTTATGATAATTGGGAGATATTTTCTTTGAAGTATGCAAGACTCTTGAGAGAAGTTGAATTGCTTGTCTGTAATTTTGTTATAAGCTTTACTGGTATTTATTTAACATGCAGTTTATTACTACTGAATATTTTTCGTATGCTTTCTGTCAAAGGCTGCATATTCAGAAGGCTGCTCTCGATTTTGATATCCTCTCCACAGCGGGTTGTTCATTAGACCAATTCTGTAGCATCCTCCTCGAGCCTGGCTCACACGCAAGGCAGCAGTGCACTTATGTGGAGAAAATGTAAATCGTTATTGCCTGAGTGCCTGCCTGCAGCTCCCCCTTGACATGCGAGGATAGTCAGCCAGCCCATGACCTGAAATATGAACTGGTTTAGGTTCCTCTAGTCCTGGAACCGGGTGCTTTGAGGCCACCCCAGACTCAAACTGCTAATTGCAACAGACCCTCGGTTCTTGGTTTCAGAGGCTTGAGGTCAGGAGCTGGTCCTGGAGTTGTTCCCGTGGGGTTGGGCTGTCCTGTCCCCCGGGCCAGCAGCATGGACAACTTGGATTAACCTGCTCTGGCCTTGGGGGTGTTGGTACCTTACAGGTATCCCCCTTGAAAGCCATGTGGGGCAGCCCCGAGGTGCTCCCTGGTAGTAGAAAATGTGTGGTTCTGGTGGCTAAATGCTCTTCAAGGGGACAAGGAAATTTCACGTGCTGGGACTGTGAAAAGGGACATTGTGTTTAACCGAGAGGCTGCTCTCCCAGCACATGACTGCTTCAGTACTTTCAGCTGGGAAACCAGCCAAACCCACAGCTTTTTCTACCACCAGGAGATGGGACTGTGCTGGGTTTGGGGGCTGATGCAAGTGCACGGGGCAGTGAGGTGGCTGTTCGGTGGCTGGAGGACCTGCCCCTAGCCTCCTTCCTCTGCAGAAGCTTGACTTGATCGGAGATGCTGCTGAACTGTTAGTCCATCGCATGTCTTCCTGTCCAGTTCTTCCTTGCAGGAGATGCTGATTGCCTTGCTGAGATTCAGGTTAAATTCAGTTTAAAGAAAAAAAAATATTAAAAAAAAAAAAGTTCTTCATTTAGATGAACAAATGAAGCACAAATGCAGCAAGCTGGAATTTGTGAGGTTTTGCTGCAGAGGGTTCAGCTCGTCCCTGGGTAGATGACGTGCAAACTGGAATCCCAGGCTGGAAACAAACAGCTTTCTATCTGGGTTTGTGGTAATTCATGGGAAGTTACAGCTCTCACTTCTCTTTGTTGGCACATGTGAACAAGGTTACTTGGCTTGGCTATGGTTGCTGGTCTTGGCTTACAAGAATCAGTGTCTCTCTGACTTTAAGGTACACTCTCATTTTTATTAGCATGAGAGAGCGCTCCTGCTCCTCTCCCACCCGTCGGCCTTTTAGAGGTTTAAGTAGCTGGAGATCGACAGGCGGCGTGAGAGAAATGCCTCTGCGGAGGGGGTATTGTAGGTGCCATTAGGGCGGCGGGGCAGAGCTCGTGCCTCACCTTACGCACAAGGATTTGGAGGTCGGGGTGCCCAACTGGGAGCCGGTGTAAACCACTTAACTCCGGTTCGATGGGAGTGATGTTCAGCGCAGTGTGTCTGCATTCAGCCTGCTCAGCCGTGCTGTCTATTTGTTTTAGCATTTACGGGGTCGACCTCTGGGGTATTAAGATTTTTGTTTACCAAAATGGAAATTGCCTAGTTCAGGAGTGGGCCGCGATCCCTTCAGAAAACTCATCTTTAATATATTTTCTGTAATCACAACTTAAAAACAAAGCCATGTTTCCAAAATGTTCTTCAATTTTTCACCCTGCTATCTCTTGCACAGGCATTAATCATCCACTTCTCCAGTTAAGTACAGAGCGTTGCAGGGAAGCACAGAGTATTGCAGGGAAGAACTGACTTCTCATGCCTGCTGAAAAAAAAATGAATGGTTTTACGGTGAGATTTGTGTTGCTTTGGGGAGCAGTGATATTGCTGAAAAAAATGTGCATTGACCTGTGTGACACAGATGTTGTGTATATGGATTTCAGCAGAGTTAGCTCCTGATAGTTCACTTGTCGAACATGCCGTCCTACGCTGCAAAGATACAGTGTTGGCTTTGGGTTGTTTAAACCTTGGGAATCATTAGATTATCAAGTGTGTGCTGGCTCAGGCTGTGCAAGGTATGACCCACTGGAAATGCAGAGCGCCTCTTTTTTGCCTGCTGTAGTTTGGTGAAGACTGGGATTTATCCTAGTCAGCCCACAGCACTGGGTGTGTTCAGTGTAATTTATGGTTATAAAAATACAGGTGTTCCCGCAGCGTCAGCTTAGGGTTGAGTGACAAAGAGATGTCTAAATTGTTATTTCCCCCCTTCTAGAAGAGGATGGGTGGGCATGTGGAGAGGGAGTTCAGCGGGGCAGGAGCGATGTGCCCATACCAGTGCCCTGCTCCATCATCTGTGCTGCTCACACGTAACCGGCTTCCCCAGCCCCTTCTTCTACCCCCATCTGCCTTTCTGACCTGAGCTTTGCTCATCTGCGGTCTAGGTTTAAAACCCACAATTTCTTCAGACCTTTTTCCTCTATGTGCATGGTTTAAAAAAAAAAAAAAAAAAAAAAAACCAAACAAAACAAAGCCACCACACCCTAAACCTCCCAAAATAAAAGTAAGCATGCAACAGTTATTTTGGCAGATCTTTTTGAAAAGAAATAGAAGTCTGATGTGATGTAAAGCAGGATCAGACATGCTATGCCAATTTCAATTAACAGATGTAACCAGTATTGAATTCACTGAAGCTGTGTCCGTTCATAGCAGGAATGAACTCGGCCAGATGATTACGCTCCTTTTTAATAGAGGATGATGAATATTGGTTGGTACTGTCGCAGGTGCTGCTGCAGCCTGAAGCAGTAGCCAGAGGAGCTAGAGATACAACAGGGTGCGTAGCGGGTGGTCGTGCCTTCCCGCTATATTGGCCAAGAATGGCCAACGGCTCATCCTGCTGCTCTGCCCCAAGGTTCAAAGTCGGGAAGGGAAAGCCGGGCTTGGGGCGAATCGCGGGGCTGGTTTGGGCTGGGCTGCCTGGGTGCCAGGGCTGCAAAATGGGCGCGTTGGGGCCGTCTGCGTGACCGGGGAGAGGAAGGTCAGCGTTAAGGGCTGGGTTCTGCCCTGGGCAGTAGACATGAGTGGATTCGTGTTTGCGCTGTCCATATAAATTGGAAGAAACATCTTACGGAAAGACTGGAGTGCTTAAAGTTTGGTAACTCTTCAGCATCTCAACAGAAGTTGGCTTTCTAATGGATTTGGGCATTAGTACAGAGGAACCTGTACGTGTCTGCTGTGGGAATGCTGAGTGTGGAGTATTTCTGCACTATTGTTAGGCAAGCTATAATCAGAGCTAGAGGGGATTTAAAAATAGTATGGCCTGCTGGGAGGAAATGTAAGGTAATAGTTTGAATTAATATGTTGTATTTATACCCGCAGCATGCTTTTCTTTTAGGCAGGGGAGTTTTAATTATAGTGTATTACACACATGGCAGGGATCTAAGAGACACCTGTGTGGCTCTGGGGACGAAGGGACAGAGTGCTGCGGCCGTGGAGATGCCCGGGAAGGTGTGGGGAGGCCGGAGGTGGCTGTAGGCAGGGAAGGGGCAGCGGGTCTGCGCGAGGCGGACGTCGCTTGTGCTGTAACATGGCGGGGTTTAAATTTAGAACTCTTCTGTGACCCGATGTCAAGTCAGAAATGTGGTGTTGAAAGGGTATGATCAGCTCCGAGTGGCTGCCTGGGAAATCTCAAGAGTGGAAACTGGCCTGAGGCGAGCAGTCGTCTCTGCCGCATCTTTGCTCGAGTGAACTTTTATTTGACTCTTTATCAAGAAAAGTGCTGAGAGAAAGAGAGGGGAAAAAGATGAACAGAGGGTGAGTCACACAAAATAGGCTTTGTACCAATAAAGGTGAGTTTGCTGGAGAATTTGCAAAGACTTCTGTGTGCCCTCCAAGAAAAGCAAAGTCCTGTTACAAAGTGTAGGGGAGAGGAAGGGGCAAGGGAAGCTCAGAGAAATGCTCTTGTTCTGAATTTGACAGCGCCTTTTGACTTTGCTAGGTTGAAACTGTGCACAGTGCTTCCAAAAATGATGTGATTTCCAATCGGGCTGTTAAAATCTGGGGCCAATCTGAAGAGCAGACCCCGCTTTGTGTGTGGCTTTGTTTCTTAAGCTGCGGACAGAGACGAGTGTCTCTGCGAGCTTTCGCGCTGGTGCTCATCAGCGGGCTGTTTGCGCGCTGAGGTGTTTGCCGAGAGAATTGGGGGTTTAAATGTTGTCTGAAATTTTGAGCGGCTCCTGGCTAGGGAGTTTTTTCGGTGTCATTAGAATGTGAAGTCTACATTATGAAAAGAGATTATCGATGTTGTGAAACTCAGTAAACCTCATCATGTCTTCCTTGATTATACACGGGTCTGTTGTAATCTGCCATGCTGGAGACCGGGGAGTATTCTGAGCCAGCAGTTTTTCACAAGTTTCAGACAATGTAAAATAGATTAAATATTAATGACAAGTAAAAGTTTAGTCTCAGGCTAGTTTTTAGTCCTGTGAACAATAAATTTTGGAGCAATCTGTTATTTTAGGGGGAGATGCTTCATTTTGCGGGTGCTGAGTGTAGACTGATTCAAAAGAGCCAGTTCGCAGAGTCTGTGGACCAACCAGGATCTGAAAATCAATTTGTTCTTAAATGAGTCAAGTCACTTTTCCAAGCTATGGTCTAGAAATTTAGCTTTGCATTATTTTCATGGCTGAAATATTTGATATTTAGCAAACTATGAATTTTACACATGTCCATATGTTGACAGTAAACATAAACATTTATATGAAGTAACACTGAAAATCTGTATTCTTCACACATTAGAAGGGTGTCAGAGTCCTTTTTATTTTCCCTGAAGGAATATCAAAATAAGTTTCTAAAAGAAAATGGGATATAAAAATAATTCTTACTACTGAATATTCTAAATATATAGATCTACTAGAAAAACTGCTGTTTTCCTTTTTTGCAGGAAAACAAGGGTGACACAATCTTACGATGTGCATCTATACAATGTATGTGGCCTAAAAATCAGTCATGGAAATAAACAGTCAGAAATTCAAGTAGCTCATTCTGTTCAGCTTATTAAAGAGAAGGTAACTGGTAGTATCTGCCCAGAGCATTATAATCTGATCAATGCTATAATCTTCCCTTGGATTTTTTTTTTTTTTCCACATAGCGTATCATCATTTTTTCCTCAAAGTCGTTGGAGTGCCTGAGAAGGCAGATTGTACTGAGACCTTCTAAAAAGTAGGAATACTTTGTCTGCTTACCTTACATGGTAGTCTGGTGGTTTCAGTTGAGTCATGACATGACTGCTTTTGGAGGTCCTACAGTGGAGAAGCTTCTGTACTTTCATCAGCCAAAGTCATAAGCTTGCACATAGCTGCATCGTGTCTTCGCTTCCCTCCTCATCGATTCCTTCGGTGTCTGTAAGTTCAAGCCTGGGCACATTCACATTTTCACACCCTAGAACAGTAAAACAAACTGGTACAAATCCAACCATAAACCGTGAAGCCCCAAAATACCAGGAAGGTAAAAGCATGAGTTATTTTTTAAGCATCTGCTACCACTTCTTTTGTTAGGGGGAAAATAGTTTTGAACGTCTGTGAGGTGCTCTGGTAGATGCTGAAGCCTGTCATAAAGCTCTTTGTTCAAAAAGAAATCTTAACTAATGTAAACTATTTGAAGAAGTGTTTACCAATAAACTTAAAAATAGCTTTAGATATCTTTGGATCTTAGATCTCCCTTTTCCTTCAACCTTCGCTATTTACAAAATTTTCTTGTCTTGAAACTAGGTGAATGGTTACAAAAAGCTTTTTTTTTTTTTTTTCCCTTTTGACATCCGTATTGGAGGAGAAAATGATGTTAAATTCCCTTTAGCTTAAAGCTAATTAGAGCTAGTAATGAAGTCTTTGTTCTCGTATGCTGTTTCTCTTATAACTATGATAATTACATAAGGGCAGCGCATTTGTCTGGGTGATTGGCAGGCTGAGAGACTTGAGCATAAAGCTGAGGTCTGTTTGAGTTGTGGATGAAGTCGAGTTTGTGCGGCCTCAATGCCAGGGCCAAGCTCTCCCATGGCTCTTGTCTTACAAACAGGCAGGGTCTGGTCCCCGCGGGAGGACACCAGCATGGTCAGTGCATCCAAAATTATCATCTACCTCTGCGTGTGGTAGGGTGAGCAGTCTTAATTTTCAGCTAAAGTGTAAAGCTTGGAAAAGAACAGGTTGCTGATATGGTGGAAAGAGGTTAAAAAAGTCTCAGAATATATGGAACTTCTGGCCTCTTCACTCATTTGGTTGTGGTGGACCTGCCTGAATGTAAATGAGCCCCAGAGCTCCTGGTGGGAGTGGATGAAGGGGGGAAGAAAAAAAAAAAAAAAAAAAGAAAAGAAAAAAGGGTGTAGTGAGGTGAATGTGTGTAGACCACTTATCTGCAACTGTAACAGACTATCTGGCTTTGATCTTTTGAGTCTGAGTTCAGTGTTTATGAAGGAAAATAATGGATCTGAGAACCTTCTCCCAGATAGTTCTTTTACTCAGTCAATGGGAAATGAAGTGGGAAATGAAACTGCCACTTCGAGGGAGTTATTTTAAAACTGAAAGCTTTGAAGGTCAGCCCCACTGGAGTGACATTTTAGCCAAGGGGAGCAGAGAAGAGATCATTCGGTGAGTGAAGCAGAGATAGTCATGACCTTAATGGAGTCATAAAAGCAGAACAAGACACTGTGGAAGTGAGTTCCCAGATCCAAGGAAGGGTTTTGTGTTAAATCAGGAGCAAACCAAGCAGTGAAGAAAGAGATTTGAATGCTTCCCTCATCTTTCTGTCAAAATGAAAAATAGTGTTGCAATTGACTGCCTTTTGGGGAAAAAAAAAAAAAAAAGTTCCTGTTTTGTAACTATCGTTAAAATAAACTCTAACTGTGGGTACTTGGGTATGTGAACAAAATTATCTCTTATCCCTGAGGATATGCTGTTCTCACCTAATTATTTTCTTTGCAGAGGTAATTCAGTTGTTTGTAAAGGATGAATCGCAAATCTCTCAAGTTCTGGAGCCACTGACCACATATTAGAGTTTGTTCAAGGCAAGATTTTCAGTACATCTAAAAATCTGAATTTTTTTACTTGCATTTCATGCAGTCCCACAGGGCTCCTGTGCAATTTGTTGATGACCAGCAAAGCCCATTAATGGATCCTACTATCTTCTCTGATGTTGGCTGCTGCAAATGTGCTGCAGCTTCTCTGGGGAAAGGTGATGGGGTAATTCACTGTTAAAACAGCACAATGAGAAGATCAATGCTCCTACAGCTAGAATCTCCAAATTGAGATGTCTTCTTTTAAAGACATTTTAGATCAAGCATGAATTAATAGATGTCATGTAGGAACTGTAGAGCACTGCTCTTGTTGGTTGTTCAGGAAATGCAAACAGCACACAGAAGGGATACCATCCCTGGGTGAAACTAGATTGCATGTGGTTAGAAACATCTTGGTCACTTGGAGACAGGTAGAATGCCTCTTAATCCCTCCTGCTTTACTGTACTAAAATTTATTTAGTGTATCTTGCTTCCAATTTCTTTTCTATTACAAAGATTGAAAAGATTTCTCAACTCCTGTGATGTTTAGTTTTTGCTTTGAGCTGAAATATAAGCCCTCCAGACACACAGCTTTGTGCTTCCGAAACATAGGTAATGATTTTTTTTTCAGGTTTTCAAAAAAATCCTAAATCATGAATGTTGTTTGTTTTGTTTCTTTTATACCCGCTTCCTCATATTAACAGCCCAGGCCATGGAGATGTGAGAAACATAGATTATGATGAAAGAATTAATTTATTTCCCTGAGACAGATCAATGCACCAGCTGTCATAACACTCTTACTGGTCTACAGGAGGAAGCAGAATGACTTTAGTAGACTGACCGGCCCTCCTAATTCAGCTTAATCTCTATTCCTCTTTCCCTATGCCACATTTCTCTCACAAGCATGTCTTGCTTTCAAGGCTCTGCTCCTGAGCCTGTTACCTCTTTGTGTAGCAGAGTATTGAATTGTGTATTCTCTCTGTGGAAATGGGGCCATCTAACAAGGCAAGCAAAACTAGTGTTATTTAATATCTGTACTTGAAAATGTGACAAACCGCCTTCAAGGTAATAGCCCCTACTTGAATGGCTTTCCATATTACTGATAGGCATCTTTCTTTGGTTGTAATTGCTGCTTGGAGAGGCCTGTATTGATTTGTAGATCCTAATTATCTTAAACCAAAAACATTCTCCTAACAAGAATATAAAATCCTGTGCTACAGAGAAGAGAGGTTAATGCTTTGTCTCTACTCAGAAGTAAGAGACTGCCTATTCAGGCATGGAGAGCTGCTTGAAAGCAGAGCTGGATGAGCCTCAGACAATGAAATACCTAGGAAATGGGAAAAGCTCAGGATTTGGGCAATGGCCCATTGCAGAGGTCTGGAGAGGAGGTCAGATGTGAGAGCTGAGGGGGTTCTTCAGCCCAATGTTGTGGGATGTCCTTGGAGGTGACCGAAGAAGTAGGCTGGACTCTGAGGATGGCAGCACCGTCCCATCCGTGTCCACCAAAGTCTGCTTGAGCGCCATTTCCTCTGCAGAGGTGAAATGGTTGTATTTGCTGTCTGTTGGTGTAGCTGGTTGTAAAATGTGCCTTACTAAGTCACGTAGATCTTGGAACGTACTTTCTTGTGATGTCTTAGTCATCAAAGGAAAAGGACCCATGTCCCTTTTGATAATCAGGGTGTTTGTGTGAAAAATGTCCCTTCAATAAGCTACTAATGGCTTGTTCTTTTCTTAATAGTTCTTTAATCTTTGCTTCTTGTAGGATTAATTATTTAAACTCACTTCATGCTCCTGACTCCGGTTAATACAAGTTGCTGCCTTTGTGTTTCACACAGCCACTGGGCAGGTCCTCGTGCCTCGTGTGCTGCTGTAAGTTGAAAGCAGCTTGTCTGGGGCCATTTTGGGTAAAGGCAGATGGTTGTGTGCTGCCTTCATATTAATTCCTTGCTGGCTGCTGAGACTGTTTTCAGGGCTGTACAAAAGCCTGATTTCACTTGTCGTAGTTCAGACCCGATCGGGACCAGACTAGGCAGTCTCTCTCTCTCTCACTCCCCCCACCCTCTGAGAGAATAGGGAGAGATAATATAAGGAAAAACGGCTCGAGTTTGAGATAAGGATGGGGAGAAATCCTTAAAGTTACCATTATGGGCAAAACAGACTCAACTTGGGGAAAAGCACTCATTTATTTCTAAAACTAGCAGGAGAATGAGACAGGGAACAAGATAATCTCCCCCCACCCCTCCCTCTTCCCGGGCTTAACATTATCTCTACTACCTCCCCCCCCACCCCGAGCGGCACAGGGGAGAGAGGGAATGGGGGTCGCGGTCAGTTCATCACGCGTTGTTTCATGCCGCTGTGTCATTGTCGGGGGAAGAACTCCTCACATTCCTCCCCTGCTCCAGCGTGGGGTCCCTCCCACAGGCCACAGTCCTTCGTGAAACTGCTCCGGTGTGGGTCATCTCTTCCACGGGGTGCAGTCCCTTCAGAACAGCTGTCCCAGCGGGCCCTCCACGGGCCACAGCCTCCTTCAGGCATCCACCTGCTCCAGTGTGGGGTCCTCCATGGGCTGCAGGTGGATCTCTGCCCCTCTGTGGACCTCCATGGGCTGCAGGGGGACAACCTGCTCCACCATGGTCTTCACCACAGTCTGCAGGGGAATCCTGGCCAGGAGCAGCATTACTCCTCCCCCTCCTTCTTCACTGACCTTGGCATCTGCAGCCGTTCCTCACAACAGGCTGGCAGATACCTCCCAGGATCCTTTTTACATCTTATTCACTTCTCATCTCCTCTCCGCTTCTTGCAGCCAGGCCAGGCCGATTTGGGCCCAGTCGGCTGCCCGGCGGGAGGCCAGAGGGTGAGGCCTGCAAGGCCCACAAGGCTCGTGCCTGCCCCTCTCTGCCCCCACTCAGCTGCTTCACATCTTCTCCTTCCTTTTTTTTTCCTGTCTTCCCCTTCTTAAATACGTTATCACAGAGGCGTTATCACAGGACATTCTGCTACCAATTGGCTCGGCCTTGGCCAGCAGCGGGTCCGCCCTAGGTCTGGCTGAGTCCACTCAACAAAGGGGAGCAACTTCCAGCAGTTTCCTACAGAAGCTGCCACCTTAGGCAGCCCCTCACCCAACAAAACCAGAACACTTGTTCTGCTCTGGGTGCAACTTTACATTGTCTAATAGTAAAGCAAGGAGAGCATGTGAGATTGTTATGTGGTAAGAAGGAGAAAAATAAATCCTAATCACAAGAGTAGAGGGTTAAGGGGGTAGAAGGTCATTGAAGATTAGTAATTGTGCTACAGCACTGAACCTGGCACGGAGTTTCTGGGATAACAGAAAACCACAAGCTGTGGAACAAAACCTGTGGGGGTATTGGAGCTCTGACATATTGTTAAAGGAAGCATCACTCGCAAAACCAGCCGGACTATGCTTGGGTTTCGGAGGGAAGGAGAATTTGTTTTGCACAGCATTTACTAATTTCCAGTAAAATAAGGAGAGAATGGGCATTTGAGATAAAAACAGTCAGATCCTGCCATAGTGCTGATGTCTTTACATATGCACATTCTCATTCCCCTAGGCAGCTGTTGTGGTTTGGCCCCAGCCAGCAGTTAAGCACCGTGTGGCCGCTCGCTCACTCTGCCTCTCTCCAAGGGATGGAGGAGAGAAAATACAATGAAAGGCCTGTGGGTCGACCAGTGATACTTCCCAGCATGGGCTCCTCTCTCCACGGGGCCACAGGTCCTGTCAGGAGCCTCACAGCTGGCCTCACCGTGGGCTGCACCAAGGGCTGCAGGGGAGTCTCTGCTCCAGCTCCTGCCCTCCTTCTGCACTGACCTTGGTGTCTGCAGGGCTGTTCCTCTCTCATATCCTCACTTTTCTCCTCCAGCTGCTGTTTTTTCCCCTTCTCAAATCTGTTATCCCAGAGGTGCTACCACTGCCAGTGATGGGCTCGGCCTTGGCCAGCAGCGGGTCCACCTTGGAGCCGGCTGGCATTGGCTCTGTTGGACATGAGGGGAAGCTTCTGGCATCTTCTCACAGAAGCCACCCCTGTAGCCCCCTAGCCACCAAAACCCAGCAGCTCTGTAGGAATCTCACTGGGAGTGGTGCGTTTCTGAATGTCCTGCTGGAATGGAGAATAGTGATGTCGCCCTATGTGAGGGATTTTGAAAATAAATAGGCAGTGAACCCTCTCTGTTAGACCTGTGCACCTTCCCAGACTGGTCTGGTTTGAAGGCCTCCCCTCCTTGTTCTCTGCTTTGGCTGTTCTCCCCTTTGCAAGGAAAGGGTGGTGATCAGCAAGCCTTCCCATATGGTGGCTGATCAGGACACTCGCAGGAGTTTAGAGATCCTAATTTGTACTTTGAAAAGAGCCAGAAACCCAGTTGCTTGCTGTCTGCATGCGTAACCTTGCACAAGAAGGGCTCGTGAGGGAAAGTCAAAGAACTTAAAGGGAAATTATATACGGGCTTCGCTTTAGAAGCTTTAGACAGCTTTCTTCTTCCTTATCAAAGAGTGATAATCAACTTTCTTCTGTGTGACAGAAGTAGCTGTAAAATAGTTCTTTTCTCTCCCACCCTGCCTTTTTTTCTTCTGTTTTTCTTTAAAGTTTGTTTTCCTTGTACATACACACCTGCTCTGCTATGTGAGTTGACAGAGAGACTCTTTCATGAAATAACCATTAAAGAACTCGGTAAGGTTTTTGTTGTCATACACAAAACTGCGCTTGCTTACTATTTTAATATTTAGCTAAAACTCTGTTTTTGTTTTGAGAGAGTTTGTACAATTAAGACATAGGATAATGAAACTGAGTGGGGGAAAAAAATTTGGAGGGATTATTAATTCTTACAAAGACACGAACTCTTAAGAGTAATTTTTTATTGAGTGTGTTGGGAAATGACACCAAGGAGAAGCGGTACAAGGTATAGCAACTTCTGTGATCAAACAGATCACTTCCTTGGGACCGAGAACCAGCCATAGATTTCTCAAAGTAGGAAGTATTTTCCTTAAAGGTAAGCGTGTGTCGGGTTAAGAAAACCAAATCTGTTGCCTACTTAATTTCGTCACCTGTTTTTCTAACAGCATAATATCTTGAGAAATTCTCAGATCTCTTCTGAGAGGTGTTTAGGTGTCTAACTCCCATTGCAGTCTCAGTTCATTGAAACTGATGGGAATTAGGCACCTGAAGAGCTTTACAAATCTGGCTTTAAATTTACTCTTTACACAGGGGAGTGAGGGGTTGGTGTGTTGGGTTGGCTCCCTCCTTGGTTTCAGCTTTTTTGATAGTCAGGTTCAGCTACGAACCCCGCAGCTGCCTTTGGAGCTCAGTTATTTTTATGTTACTCTTTTTTTTTTTGTTTGTTTTGAAACAGAGTTCTAGTCTGTTTTCAGATAAAAAAAAACTTTTTTTTTTTTTTTTTTTTTTTTTTTTAAGTAAATCCATGCAGTGGGGCATGCTGGATGAGTCCCTCCCATACAATCGAGGATGTTTATTTTATGCTTAACATGGGAACAGGACCCAAATTAACACACATCTTGGTAGCTGACTTTAATTAAAGACCAAATTGTTGTAACGAATTTATTCTTTTCCGATGGAAACGGGTTCTGCTGGTAGGAAGTGACTGCATCAAGCTAATTATACTATGCAGACAAAAATGTTTCATCTCAAACCCCTGCTTCCGCACTCAGTACCTCATTCATTTTTAGTGTATCAGATGCTTGTACCGGAAGTGTAGGGTCACAGGCACAAAATAATCTGTATGAATTATGAATCTTTACCGTTTTCGTTTTATTAGTAGTAGAGAGACCATTTGACTCAATTACTATTGCGACCAAGAAAAGAGCAAGTATGTTACTGATTGATACATGATGGGAGTTAGCGGCGTCTGTGTATGGGTCAAATGTCTTCTTATCATCCTGAATATTAACTCCTTTAGCAGTCTGTAACACTTCCCTGCTCCTTTTATTGCCGCAAGTGCTATCTCTGATGACCAGAATGTCAACGTAGATCCATTAAAACTCTACTGTGTGTAAATAAATTTAAAATAAATGAGGCAGATGTGTTAAGTGGCCGTTTTCCTGCCCCGTAAGGTCACACGAAGGAGATAATCAGTGATAAGCATGTTATAGATTTTAGCAAGGAAGGATACAGCAAAACTCAGCTCTGCCTTTTCCACAATCCCATCAACTTCTCAGTGAGTACAAGATGATCTCTTCTGTACTCATCCACAGGGACACGTGTTTGTTTTGCTTGTGTTATCTTTTTCGTTTTCCTTTCCAATGCTTTTTTTCCCTGCAAGGAGAGGGTGTTTTGCAGTGGTACCTGATAAAAGCCTACATTTAATTTCACATTTCCCTTAAAAAGAGTAAAATCTTTGGATTGACAGCCTGGCTTTCAAAGCAATCCATAAAGTTTCTCCTGTTGACTGGAAAGAGAAATGTGTCAAGCTCTGTATTTGTTTTTTGTTTGAATAACAACTGTGGGGGTTCCTTGTCCCTGATAGTTGGGGGAAATGAGAATTTCAAATCATTCTAAAAGTGGTGACTGCTCTAAAATATTCCTGTACATAGTCACAGGTATTTTTCCAGAAATGTAACTTATATACAAATTCAGTGTTCAGTGGTAGATGACAGTCTTCCATCTGTACTCCGTTCTGCTGTTCAGCAGCGCTATAACACACCCCGCCCTAGCCCTTCGGTATCTCTTCAGAATTTTGACCATGCCGAAGGTCAGTTTTGTGGTTATTTACACCAACATGTCCTCCTTTACCTTAGCGTAATAGCAGCCACAGGGGTCATCTGGGTCTCATGCTGTAAGCTAGAAATGAAATTACTTACATCCATTGGTCTGACATACCGGGCAATAAAACATTGGCCTTAAAATTGCTGTCAGTGGCTTCATCTTCTGCTGATGGAAGAGGAGGGCAGGGTAGCACTGTTTTGCATCTGTCCTCTGTTGTGGGCTGCGGTTGGTGGCATTTGATTCCAGGTTAGTGGAAGAGGGTTCCCCAAAGATTCATCAGTCAATCTGCCTTTTCATTACCGCCTTCGCTAGGAGAAAAGACGTCTCTGGGATAGCTTCAGTCTCGTCAGTCAGGTTACTGCACTTTCACAGGTTATCTTCCCCGTTCCAGTAGTCTAACCTTGAGTGATAGGGGTGTGAGTGGAGAAATCCTGCTGTGGAAGTGGTTTTCCTGCAGCCTTTCTTTGAGAGGTGAGAGGGGACAAATTGGATGTCCTGTGCGGAGCCGGTGTGGTGTGCATCTGTATCCCGGTCAGTTTGGACTACTGATGTTTTCCCAACCCAAGTATACCTTTTGTTCACCAGCCAAACATTTTGTATTACCGTTTTTATTGTTGACAGTGTTTTATCTATGTCTTTATCTGGTATGACTCCAGGTAGTTTTGTTTGCTCTGGCAGATTAACTGGTGTGGATTTTTGTGCAGCAATTGTTCATCTGTTTTGACATAGGTATCTGTCATTTTTATCAATTTTTACCAAGACCGGACTGTGAGAATCTTAATCACAGTTTCGTTCTGGAGTTGTCTGTGTGTGAGCCCCTTCACAGGAATTTTCTTTGTTGTGTGTGAAGGCCCCTGTGCTCTCTGAAAAGGACAATTTAATTTCTTTATGCACTGATTGACCAGTTTATTAAAATGCTGGCATTAGTCAGTCACTTGTTAATTGTTTTTGTTACATTCCAGTGCAAATACCCCAACTGAGATCATGAGCTGAGCCATGTGTTGGACAAACAGAGAACCCCTGCTGTGGTCCTTGGAGGGCAAGTAGAGAAAGAGCATCCAAGAACTAGAGACCCAGACAGGTCAAGTGTTTTTGCTCACAATCACATTGGAAAGCTGTATCAGAACTGGGAGTGAAACACAGGTCCTTGACTTTCAACCCACAGTATTGCTTTTGTTCTCTGCTCAGCCCTCCTGATTTCACAGACCCCTCCAGGCATCGTTCTGATTTTAGTTATGAAATGGTCTATTGAATTATTTACACTGTTGTGGTTTTCTCTGCTATAAACTTTTCTGTCTTGATGAGCTAAACCTTTCCTCTGTTTCCGTTAGAGATGGCTGAAAAAATGTGTTAGATGGCACAAGATGGTCGGATTTGGTGTTAAGGGTGTGTTTCTTGACTTACTCTTTTTAGTTCATTCAGAGTTTTTTGTATTCAGTCCCTCCAGCGACAGCCAATGTCTCTAATTTTTTTGCATCCTCAACGGCAGGAATGAATCAATCTGAGGCTCTGTCTGACCATCAGAGACAAGGGATAGCAGCTTCCCAAGGTGTGATGCAGGTAAATCCTGCAGGCAATCCTCCCTGCCCCATGGGGGACATGGGACAATCACCTTTGGAGAAAGTTCTTCTGAGTTTACCCCCAATCTCCTGGGAAGGGTGTTCTCTTTTTCATGTAGACTTATAGAGAAACCCATCTATATAATCTCTGTTAGGTTCTGAGAGTTAATGATTGTAGTCTGACTCTATGAAGCTGGACATTCACTTTACCTTTTAAATTTACTTCCAACAGTCATCGTATCCTGCAGTACTCAGTCTTTAGCACTGTGCTGCAGGGAGTAATCTGGCTGATGATCCTGCTGTTTGCTTTGGGCTTCTGCAGCACACGGAAAGGTTTTGTCCCGCTAGCAGCACTGGTGTTGCTGCTCTGCCTGCAAGAACATATCTGTTGTCTTCCTTGTGTATGCTGCTTCTTGGAAAGGAAGAGGAGTAACGGTGTGAGACTTTCTCACCCTCATACAGCCCCGTGTGTGCTTCTTGTTCGTGCCTCCCTCACCGGCTTCCTTCATCCTTTTTTCTGGAGCTGCTTGAGATTTGGTTCATGTCCATCTTCCTCTGTTGCTTTTCCTCTGAGAGCTCACGGAAAGAATAAAGGGTGCGTTGGAGAAATAAAAAGCAAAACTGGGAGCACAGACTGGGGCAAAAGGAGACGCTATAAAAGGGAGAGAGGAGATGTAGCAGGACACAACATGAGCAGTATCTGAAAGTTTTTTTTTTGGCTTAAATCATTTAAACTATCATGTTTCCCACAACTGTAATGTCATTCAGGTACCTCAGTGACTTGGACAAACTATCCGAGTTTGTGTATGAGGAGTCTCTACTTCATTCCAAGTTATTATTTGGAGAGTCCTAATGAGCCATGATTGTGCTTCAGGCTAATAGCTATCCAAGCGATTCCAAATTGTGGGGAACAATTATTTGAGTGCATTATTGCTTTATCTTCATTACTGCCAAAATCTGAAGGGTACTGTTACTGTAAGCTGACTATAATAAGTTGCGTCTGATTTTCTTTTAATTAGTGAAATGTTACCTCCTGAAATACTGGTGAATGCCAATTAAGAAAGCATAGTGAGATATGTCTGATGTAGTACTGTTGGAATTGCTCTCTGTCTGAATAAAGGGAGGAAAAAAATAAGACAAATAAGTTTGCTCTTGGTGCTTTTGTCTTCCTTACACACTTCTTCGTTTAAGAAGTGTCCAGACTGATTCAAATGCCATGGTTGCTGATTAGGGTTGCTCTGGCACAGCTGTTCCTTACCCCTCAATAATTTTTCCTGTTCAAAGGAGTGTGGGGCTTGCGAGTCTGAGCGCTCTGTTAAGCAAAGTTGTAGGTGATGGGGAGCACTGGAGTTTCCATGTTAGTCCTGATGACAGCTTTCAAAGCCCCAGAAAGAGATGAGGCAAGAAACCATCACAGGGGTTGGCTTCTGATGCTGAAGGAAAAACGCAAGGGTTAGTTGTCTTTGAGAGTACTTGGCATGGCTGGTGGGATTTTTTTGATGTTGGATATGACATTTGTGGTCGATGACCTCTTGGGTCAGTAAGCAGGAGGTGTGAAGCAGGGCTTCTGAAGCTCAACACAGTAACTTCAACAGCTTAAAGATAGATGTTTGACCCCAGCAGAGTGATCTTCTACTGTAGAAGCAGCAGGCCTTGTAACATATAGCAGTGGTGTATGTAATAATCGGTGAAAACAGGTAAGCCGTACATAAACTGGTGTGCCATTGTCATTATTTTTGTATGCAATTTGAAAGGCAAAATATGTTTCCACAGTAATTTCCTCTATTCTATATGGCTTTCATTCCTAGCTGTCAGTTACTGGTTCATTAAGAGCTAATATTAAATTCACTAGTGTATGGAAGGAATGGGCCCGAGCCGCTGATTAAAAAGCGAGGTAGAGAAGGCCAAAGCATTTAATTGGAAGCATGAGAGCCGTTAATCCTTTTGTTTTCCTCCAGTCAACAAATTGCTATTAAAATGAAAGAAGGAGAAGGGATGTGCTTTTTCAGAACACACAACGGTTGCGAAGAATCCTTCAGCTCCTGCTGCCTCGGCCGCAACGAGCGCAGGATAATTCACTGGGAGAGGACAGTTGTGACAAACCAGAAGTGCTTCCAGTATTGCAGAGTGTAAATATAATAGTTTGAAAGTGAGCAAATGACAGATAATGCACACTTGTGACCACGTGCTTGACTCTAAGCAATTTTTGGTAGTGACATTAATGTTTTGAGAAGCATTTAGCAACATCTCTTGAAATGCTTTTTGCGGACAGCTGGCAGCCAGAAAAAAAATGGTGAGATATTTTTCACTTCTTGATTCAGCACTCCCTAATAGCATTGTATTTTTGTTGTGCCTTTTAATTCAGAAAGGATTGAAGCACCTTCCTGAGGTAATGACTGTGCAGGGGGAGAGTGCGGTTCCTCTGGTTACTCCAGAACAAGGAACCCAGCAGCGCCTTTGATAAATGCCCCATGTGGCGAAATGCTCCTGCAAGACTAAGGGCTTGTCCCATCCTGTTGCAGTTGCGGCATCCTCATTCCTTGATTGTGTTGCTCGTCCTTCACTGTTTCTCTTCTACATGGAGATCACGGTTGGGATGGGGATGAGCTTTCCAATCTGCGTGGTTGCTGGCAGAATGGTGTCAGCCGAGCCTTTAAACATTAACTCCATACAAATGTTAAATACTAATCTGTAGTAGCATAAGGGATTGAAGAAAACCAGATGTCTGGGGAAATGAAGAGGACCTGCTCTCAAGATTTTTAACGAGGGACCCCCCAGGAAACAAAGGGAGCAGTGAAAGGGCATCCTTAAACCAATGACTGGAATGAAGAAACTGCTCGTATATGGTGTGTTGTGGGGAAAATGAGCATTGGGCATGGCAGGGAGATCAATGGAGTAGTTCATGTCTGCAGACTTTTGATTAAAAAAACCCCAAAAAACAGAGCGAGCAAGAACATATAAATATATAATAGCTATAAAACACTGGGTTATTCAATTATTCATATCCCTACGAAAACCCTGCATTTATTTTGAGAGGCAAAACTAAAAAGGATTATTTCTCCTAGTTATTTCATAATATAAGCGATGGAGAATCAGTGGTAAATGATCTTTGTTTTGTATTTTTTCAGGGAATTCATGGTGTTAGTTTTGTTTTTGTTTTTTTTTTTTTCCTTGAGTGCTTTACTAAATCAGGTCACTGGCCAGATTTTTTAAACAGTAGCATTGACCTTCCAGCAAATGGCACAGAATAATACTGGGAAACAACTTTTTATTCCCAAATTGTGTATTCCTGATGGACAGAAACATGCTATGTTACCTTGAGGACAGGTCAAGAAATTCTCCTATCTTTCTGTGGACACCTCACAGCAGTGTCATGGGCAAGAATTATTTAGTGAAAAACTGCAAATAAAAATAAGAGTAGAATTTAGAGCCTGTTACCATTCATGCTGAAAAATTGAGGTTAATTAGATAAATGATTCAGTATTAACTATTTGCTTAGATCCTTGTAACGGGACAAAATTTCCTGCTGATGGTTTCACTGACCTCAGGGAAGGTGAGTCACTACAACAGGGAACTTGGCCTGTTATTTCTTTATTATATAGTATTGGCTCAGATTTAGCAGCCATTTTTTTTTCCCCATTAATCTCAAATTAAATGCCTGGCAATAACCATTTTATGGCAATGGATGACTTGCCAAGTTCAAAAGCGTGTACAGCACCAGCTGTCTTAGTGCCGACCTGACCCCTGCGCTCTCGGACGTATACGGCCGTCGGAAGCGGCGCTGTCTCTGTGGAAAGGAATCTGCTGTTAAACCTGAAGAATTAATTTCTCCCCATCCGTAGTGACTCCAGGCTCCCCACAACGTTTAATTGTTAATCACCTGGTGTTTCCAGCTGAGGTTTCCTTGTTCTTGTTGCTGAGAGAGCTCCTCTCCTCGTGCTGCCCAAGCGGGTGATGTTTGCAATGATGTATGATGCGCGCTGGAAACGCGTTCCTGCGCCTGTGAGGGGAAGCCAGGACTTGGTACGTATGCTGAGCGTGCTAGCACCCATTCTGTGTGTTTCTGCTTTTGCATAAGCAAGATCTTTAATGCTATTTAATGTAGCTTTCTATTTATGAATTATGTAGCTCTACATTTCACAAACTCTGGTTACAGCATGTGAATTTTAATCAGCCCTTTCTAACTGCTGCTACAGGTTTTGGTGCTGCATCAAATACCTCCAGCTCCTTCTTCTACAAGAGCATCATTCTTCATCTAAAACTGGGACACATGTTTTCTCCTCTTCATTTCACTCACCTCAAAACAATATTTAATGATCTTTGAGAGAATATGATGCTGAGCTAAAATATTGTTTTTTCAAGTGGCCTTCTGTTAAGAGTTCTTTCTCTGGCTTCTTGGGGAATAGCCTTTTTTATATGCCTACTTACTGCTTTATATATTTACTTTTGAGTAATCAGTTCTTAAAATAAACTGCATCTTCGGAGTGTTGTTGACAGATGCTAAGGGGACTGATTCAGAAATTTTTGAGGTCAGGTGGACTCTTTCAGTTGATCTCTCTGAGGCTTGAGTAAGATTGATAGAAGTGGGAGAACAGTGAGTGACTCCCTGTCCACACTCCTATCAGTCTGAACGCTGATTCTCTTTGAATGGGGTTGAACTCTGCCAGGATTTCTAGGAGAAATTACTGTAATGGCCCTTGCAGCTTGGAAGAAAGAATTCAGAATTTGTAATGAAGCAATTGCTCTGGAAAACCTGCCAGTTCAAACCTTTCTGTAGGGCTCTTCCCTGATGCCACGAAACTGTCTCCAGTTGATACTTAGCTTGAGTTTCAAACTTTTATTCACAGCTCGGTGAAAATAGCCTTGAGACTGAAAATTGCCATTTTCTTCATTTTGTGTGTTACTTTGTCTATTATATTGTTGTTGTACCTAAACTGTGGAGAAAACACTCTCTGAACAGGGACTGACTGCATTATTGAACCTATCAGGGTTTAGCTCTGAGAATATTGAGGAGGAGTTTAAATGTTGAAGATAAGTGAGCAGCAATGCAGTCACTAGCTAGGTACATGCACTTATTTCTGCACGATTTAAGTCTTTAGGCAAAACACCAAGATACAATTTTTAAGATACCACAACAACAACAAAAAAAAAAAACAAAAACAAAAAAAAAAAAACAAACCCACAAACCAAAACCAACCCGAAATCCCAGTATTTACCTCTGTTGACCTCCATCACTGATCGTGTCCCAGAGAATGCAGGCAATGTTGTTTAATTAGGATAAGGAAGGACTTTAGACTGCCTCTGTAATCATTACTAAAATTTTCAAAGCTATTTCCTCTAAAGTGCTTTGAAACCTGGTTCTTGACACTCAAGTTAAATATGACGGAATTAATTTTGTAGATGGCCTCGTCATAAAAAGCAAGATAACATCAGCTCTGTGAAGAGTATTCCAGTTAGTACGTTAATTTTAATTACATGGGAAAAAGATCTGTTTTACTCCGATAAGTTAGTACTTGTCATTGCTTTAGATTTTCTTGGATGTTCTCCAGAGCAGGTGGAAGGCTAGCTAATTTTAACATGTGAATAAAGAGGAGAATATCATTAATATCCTTCCCCCAAACAAAACTGTTTAGCACTTCTTGGAAGAGAAGATTATAGGCTGCACACAAATGATACTGTTCACACCTAGACTTTACGAGCGTCTTTGAATACAAAATGGTAACCACTTTCTCTAGTATTCCCGTAGCAACCAGAAAACAGTAACATGCACGTAAAGTGATGTATCAGTGACGTTCCTGCTACCTTCTCCTGTGGACAGACTTTCTCTTCCTCTCTGCTGCCCTTGAGTATCTTCTCTCCCATTCAAAGGCTCTTTAGCTCAGAACTACTGCAGGATAGTCACATGTCTCTGGGTTCTGAAGCTGCTTTGCCATGATGTGTCTGCAGCCTCACTCACTAAACAAACTTTTGTTTCCAGACGTGAAAAGAGTCTGGTCAATGCAGTGTGTGAGGAGCTGCAGGCTGAGGATGAGTCTTTCCTTGCCGCTATGGACATGAGACGCTTTCTGTTCCTGGTGACAACTGCACTGAGCTCCCCAGTAAACTGAGAAGAGTAGAAGATAGGAAAAGTTTACTCCTATACATGGTTTAGAATTGGCTTGCGCCTTGAAGTGTTATATTCCCTTAAGGAAGGAACGAACGCCCAGTATCTTGATGCTTATGGGCCTCTTCCAACTTGAGGTATTCTGTGATCTCGCAGAGGCCTTATTAGCTTTGAAATAGAGATGGATTGCTGTCGTGGTTTTGTTAGTGAGGGGGGGCCTAAGGTGGTAGCTTCTGTAGGAAACTGCTAGAAGTCGCTCCCCTTTGTTCAGTGGACTCAGCCGGGCCTAGGGCGGTCCTGCTGCTGGCCAAGGCCGAGCCAATTGGTAGCAGAATGTTCCGTGATAACGACTCTGCAATAACGTATTTAAGAAGGGGAAAACAGGAAAAAAAAAAGGAAGGAGAAGAAGATGTGAAGCAGCTGAGTGGGGGCAGAGGCGCAGAGGGGGAGGCGCAGGCCTTGTGGGCCTTGCAGGCCTCACCCTCTGGCCTCTCGCCAGGCAGCCGACTGGGCCCGACTCGGCCCGGCCTGGCTGCAAGAAGTGGAGAGGAGATAAGAAGTGAATAAGATGTAAAAAAGATCCTGAGAGACATCTGCCAGCCTGTTGTGAGGAACAGCTGCAGATGCCAAGGTCAGTTCAGAAGTGAGGGGGAGGAGTAATGCAGCTCCTGGCCAAGATTCCCCTGCAGCCTGTGGTGAAGACCATGGTGGAGCAGGTTGTCCCCCTGCAGCCCATGGAGGTCCACGGAGGAGGAGAGATCCACTTGGAGCCCGTGAAGGACCCCACACTGGGGGAGGTGGAGGCCTGAAGGAGGCTGTGGCCCGTAGAGGGCCCGCTGGGACAGCTGTTCTGAAGGGACTGCACCCCATGGAAGAGATGACCCACGCCGGAGCAGTTCCACGAAGGACTGTGGCGTAGGGGTGGGACCCCACGATGGAGCAGGGGAGGAATGTGAGGAGTTCTTCCCCTGACCATGAAGCAGCGGCATAAAACAACCCGTGATGAACTGACTGCAACTCCCATTCCCTCTTCCCCCCGTGCCGCTCGGGAGGGGAGGTAGTAGAGATAATGTTAAGCTTGGGAAGAGGGAGGGGTGGGGGGAGGTTATCTTGTTCCCTGTCTCATTCTCCTGCTGTTTTTAGTAATAAATGAATAGTTTTCCCCAAGTCGAGTCTGTTTTGTCCGTGACGGTAACTTTAAGGATTTCTCCCTCTCCTTATCTCAAACCTCGAGCCGTTTTTCCTTGTATTTTCTCTCCCTGTTCTCTCGGAAGGTGGGGGGAGTGAGAGAGAGAGACTGCGTAGTCTGGTCCTGATCAGGGCTGAACTACGACAATTGCTAAAACAGCTGCTGTTAGCATGCACCTTCTTGTTTTCTTGTTTGTGTTTGCAGTTAATTCATCTTTGATACTATTTCAGTCTATGCTCTTGGCCATGTGGGCTATTTTCATACTTAAGACACATTGAAAATGTAGATATTTACAGTCTTTATGGAAAGGTGCTAGCTCAAACAGCTTCACTTTTGAAATTCCACTACTTAATAAATTTATTTTCCTCCAATGTAGACCACAAAGGCATTTAAAAGTTCAATATGAGATACAAGTATTTTGTCATGGAATTACTGACACCAGTAAAATCAGAATGTTTTGTTTCAATTTATTTTGTATTGTGATTTATGACTATATAAAAAGTGAAGTGTTTTGGCCACCTGATACACTGAAAATGAAGTATTCTTGACACTATCAAAATTAGAGTCCAGGGAATTTATCTTCTTAAAGACTAAGAGAGATCAGAACAGTAATTTTAAAAAATTTAAAAATACCATTGGAACTTGTGCATGCATAACTCATCTGGCTTTTTTATTCAGCCTGAACTCTGGACATTGGTGATATCATGTACTCTTTAAGTTTCACAGATGTATAATGCGTTGTGTCAATTTTGCAACTTTCTGATAGTGTTGAACATATCTTTGATCCTCCTTTATGAAAGAGACTGAATAGTAGACCTCAATTTATCTCTGCTCTACCTTTTATCATATTGTCATCTTTATTTTCATGTCGTCTCTACCTTTGCTTTTGCTTCTGTGATCTAAGAAGTCCCAACATCTTCAATCTCTACTGATATGGAAGAATCAGCATGACTTTAATCATTTTTATTGCCCGTCTTTGAAACTTTTATCATTTTGCTACGTCCTTTTGGAAGTGGTGTGACCCGAATTGAATAGGACGCCTCATCCTTTATGTGCTCTCCTCCTCTGAAGTACATTTAGAACTTAGTATTTCTTCTTTCTTTGGCTGCAAGAAAAAGTTGCATTAAGCTGAGCAGAGACAGTATCTGTTTTGAATGGGCAGATTTATTTTTCCTTGCAAAGATGTTGGGCATGTCACTTGAAATCAAGTAGAAGACAATGCTAGTAGCTTGCAAGTATTGTACCAAATGTGAAAGTACAAGTTCCTTTTGAATAATGTATTATTTATCATGCATTAAGCTGTTAATAGAGTGAAGAGTCTAAGGTTGCCTAAGACAAAAGTTGGGAATTTGGTTGGAAGGGAAAATGCTGCTGTGTTGAGTGAAACATTCAAAATGTGTTTTCTTTGACCCACATTTTTAAGGATTCTGTTGTTGTGTTGAAATGTATTTCCGTTATTTTGGGGAGCGAAGGAGAACTGCTCATGATTTCTTGTCTTTCATATTTCTCTTTAAAGCCTAAATGTCCTTACTGGCCACAGTAAGTGCATGCAAGAGGACTGGCAAAAGTACTGTTTTAGCTTCTTAATGAATAAAAGAGTAAGTCAGAGTTAGAATTTTCTTATTTTCTCTGTGTTTTGTGTTTGGAATGAAACATGATTGGCCACTGACATGGCTGCTTCTTTTTCCAAAGTAAGTACCTCCACCATTTGAGTTAAAAGATTGAGTCCTCTGGAGAACACAAACCTTGTAGAACTGGACAGTCAATGCCCTGCAAGATCAGTCTTGCAGAATGTACCCAGAGAGAGAATTTCTCTTTTTTCATCAAGAGAATTCATTGTGTGTCTTTTGGTTTACTTATTTCTTAAATTTCTAGTACCTGGATCCAGCAGCATGACTGATGCAGTCAGTGCGTAGTGTTGGACAACCCCATTGGATGTGTTAACCGAGGAACTAGTCTGCACCGTTGACTAACCTAATTCTGGGAGCTTTAACTGGTCTGAAAGGACAGGAATGGAACTGTGAAAACTGTCTTGACGCTTGGTCATTTCTTTTTGATGCTAATGGGGTTAACATCCTCCTCTGCCATCATAAATTACAAATTTTCATCAGTTGGCTTTTAGCCCACAGCGCTATTAAATGGAATCATCAAATGCAAATAAAGCCCCAGTAAGGTCTCTTGCAGTTTTTCTCCTAGTAAAATAATGGGACAAATGTATAAATGAAAGTGTAGATCATTAGAAAGCAACAAAACCAGGAACAGGAAATAGCACAGGTGATAAAAGCAGTAGTCATGGTAGGTAAATGATGTCCCTTCTCTAATGGTGTCAGCCTAGTAAGGAACTGAACGTTCCTAGAATGCTTGAGTATTTAGGTATCAGATGTCATTACTATCTCATTACTATATAGAGTTATCTACTGTACGAGCCACCCCAGATAATCTCTAGTAGACAAGGTGACAGAATGAAGATTTTTTTTTAAAAAACAAACCAAACCAAAGCTATAGAAACCTGAGCTGTTCTGGTAAATTTGTAGGTTACGAGTGGTTTTTTCATAAGTCTTAGCTGGTCTGTGGCTTGGAAAGTGGCTGAAGGTCTTTACACTGGCTTTGGGAGTTGGTGTTTGTAGCACCTGCACTTCCTTCAGTTTAATGATTTCTGACTCAGACTGAGTTAAAACACTAACACACGCACGTACGGAATCATAGAACTGTTTAGATTGGGAAAGACCCTTAAGATCATCAAGTCCTAAACCTAACACTGCCAAGACCACCACTAAACCATGTCCCTAAGTGCCTCATCTGCCCCTCTTATAAATACCTCCAGGGATGGTGACTTCACCACTTCCCTAGGCAGCCTGTTCCAATGCTTGGTAACCCTTTCAGTGAAGAATTTTTTCCTAATATCTGATCTAAACCTCCGTTGTGCATATGCACGCACCCATGCACAGATTGTTCAGCTGTGCAATAGTAAACAAAGATCAAGGATTTGATGACACAACCCTGGTTTGACAGACTTTGGCTAATACCCTGGTTATCTTCTAGTTCCAGTCCTGTTTTATGTTTCTCAGTTGATATCTTACATGCAATGGAAAAACAAGGTAAGATAAAATACCAGCTTGTACTTGACCAAGAAGTTCAAATATTTAACTTTGCACTTGAGTGTTGCTTTCCAGGTACCTCTTATATTGATTAAATAATTCAGTCTGTCTTGCACAGGAATGACTTGGGTTTTTTTTTGTTGAGAAGGAGGTGTATGTGTTTGAGAGAGACAGTTTATTAACATGTCATGTTGTGGAAACTAATCCTATTACCACCGTTCCCCGTAGAAAACAAGCTCAGGCGTGTGGTGCTCACATCACTGCAGGGCTTCTTCTAGCACAAAGGCGGCTTCCGTTCTCGGTGGCCTGTAGGTAATGTCTCTCCTGTACTTTTGCCTCTAGGGCACTTTTCGACATTTTGAGCTTAATGTTGCAATTTGGTAAATGCTAATTACCACAATAAAGATAGCTCTTGTGTGCTGATTAGGATGTCTTTTTCTCCCTAACCAAAGTAAGGTTACATATCATTGTCAGAGTGGTTAAGCCCAGTGAACTTGACTGATCATTTTGACGTGTCACTTCGTACCATACAACATTTTAGTATGCTAAAGTTGATGTAAATGACTGTAGAAACATGATGAGTAGGGCTGTATGAATCTTTCATAATGAAGCATGAAATAGGAGGGAATTCTCCTGGAGTCCAATCTTGCAGACACCGATTTAATGGAACTAGATCCTCTAGGAAAAGAAAATTGAAGCCAGTAATAAGTACTGAAGCTGACTCAAAATTTGTTGTCAAAACTGCTTTTGAATTACTATAAAAAATGGTGTGGACAATATATATGTGTATGTGTGTGTATTCAAAAATAGGGATCTTTCCAAGAGAGTAACTCCCTCCTATGTTTTGGCTTTTATGATGTAAAGGATTCTTTTGTGCTTTGCAGGAGTTATCACAGGAGGGAAGAAAAAAAAAAAAAAAAAGCTATTGATAAGCACCCGAACACATAGGTCCTGTAATCCAAACCTTCTAATCAGTCAGTGGAAGGCATGGGCAGATACCGTCTGCCTGAAATGGTGGAGTTGAAGGTGAAATCCTCTGCTTGTTCATCTCTGGAGTTCAAAGGAGATATGGAGGAAATCTAAGGATCACTCAGGCTTTGGAAGGGCTAAGGAAACCTTGGAGCATTAAACAGAGAGAGCAGAAAAATTTAGATGCGATCTGAGAAAGCCTTATAAAATGAGAGATAGTATAGCATGGGTAATGAGTACTGTTGCTTGAGTTCTGCTGATCTGGGAAAGAGAGAAGATGTCGTGGGCTGCATGCCAGCAAAGGAAATTCTGGCTGCAGAGAAGCCGGGGTTAATGGGGAAGGCTGAAAAATGTGGAGCGCTCTGTGCTCTGGAGCCTCATGCACGCTGCCAGTTATCAAGTTCAGGAAAGATGCCTTTAAACTCGGGAAGCGGAGAAGGGTCACTTGGATAATCAGGGCATTGGGAAGCTTTGGTATTGAGATGAGACAGAACAGGCATCTTTGCAGCAAAGTGATGCCTGT
This sequence comes from Chlamydotis macqueenii, assembly GCF_036417535.1. NCBI lineage: Eukaryota > Metazoa > Chordata > Aves > Otidiformes > Otididae > Chlamydotis > Chlamydotis macqueenii. Next base: position 7,431,006 of record NC_141566.1, read on the forward strand.
AAGATTGAATTGCTGTTGACGATACTTAGGAGAGTTAACATCTGCGAGTGAAAGAAATACCTATTTTGGGGAAGAGGGCAGGGTTGCTGTGAGAATAACAGGCTGTAACTTGGTTATGCACAAACGAAAAGAAAATTTGTAATTACTTAGGTGGGAGGTTCTGGAGGAGTTTTCTACCAGAAGCAGGGAAAGTAGAAAGCAACTAGTTTTAAGGTTAAGCTAATGAAAAAAATTTGTGAGTAGCAGTGGTGAAGTTCTGTTTTTAGGCAGTACCAGTTGATGCGTTTGTTTTTACCCTTCCCCAATTTGAAAATGCATTTTGACAGATCACTGGAGAACTTCAGCCTTCCTGGTTCTCTGTCTGGCAGCTAAAATAACCCCACTTTCCCCAGGTTTGGAGGGCTACAGGGAAGCAGAGGAGAAACTGAAGTGGAGAAAAAAAATGGTGACTAGCAATAAATTTTGGCAACCAAAAATGAATGATTGTTTCCTCAATTATTAGTTTTTAACAAAAAAAAAAAAATCTGATTCCAGTAACAAGTCCAAGTTTCCCGACTTCTTGTTTTCAGACAAATTGGAGTGAAAAGTTGATCCCTAAAATTCCCACAAAAAGAAACTTGAAAACAGATTTTGGTTTAATTTTTCAAAAGAACAATATGAAAATTTTGTGAATGAAAACAGTTGGTGAAACGGAAACTGAAGTGTCCTCACTAGTATGAGTTTTCTTGAAATTTATATAGATAGCTCAAAAATTTCAAACATAAAAAGACAACGTTTCAGTTTAACTGTTTGGAAGTAATGTGTGGGAAGTATATCCTCTGAAACTTCTCGGTTTTATCAAATCAGCATTTTTTTCAGTGGAAAAGTCTGAATGTCAAGTGAGTCAGCTTCGGAGCTGTGTGCCAGACTGTATTATTAAGTCAAAAATGGAGATAATAATTGCAAATGATCTGCAGTGTCTGTGGGTATCGTATGCGCTTACACTTGCCAGAGTCATCCTTCTCGATTAGGAAAACATGAAAATAATTGATGAGGTTAAGAGAAACATGACAGCTGAAGATACTAGAGCTTATGACAGATCTGGAAGGCTACCTCTTGTGTATCTTCTCCACCACAGAATGGGAGAACCAGTGGCATCACAGTTTGCGTTGAAGTCCTTACCCTGACGCTCTCCTACCCAAGCAGCCCTCCCTGACTCCCGAGGGTCCTGCGTCCCAGAGTGACACCCGCTTTCAGCGCAGGCTTCTCCGAGTCCTCACGGAGAGGCTGGGAGGTGGCAGCATGCAGAAGGCCCAGGGTGTGTTTTCATTTCAGCTTTCTTTCCGTGACCTTCCTACTCTGGCTGAAGTATGACCTCTGATATTTATACAATAGATAAATTTAAAGGCAGGAAAATATTTTGTTTATCTTTTTCCTATTTGTTTATCAGTCCTGTTAATAAATAGTGCTTCTCTTGTCAGGGGTTTTATTAACATCTATAAACTGCTCAGTCTATATTTAAAAAAATGACAAAAATCTTGTTATCTTGTTTTTGCTGACCTTCCTCATAAAACTGATGTGACTGATGACATAATAGGTAATAGGGAGAGATGGTGTATTAATATTTAATAGGGATAGATAGGTTTATTACTGCAACATGGAAAATGCTCTCACAGCTGTCAGCTGTAATTACTGTCTCTGTCTGAAAGGTACATACACATTTGTGTATTTATGGAATTAAGTTTAGAAAGTCAAGATGATCAAAGTTAAGCACTTAAATAGCCTGTGTTTGCGGAATTAACTATTATGGTTGTAGGGCTTTAGAAAACAGAATGTATTTCAGTGCATAAGAAATCTAGGTTTTAAGCCTTATTAATCTATCATGTTTCATGAGATGGGTGGATCTTCCTGCAGCTCTAAGGGTTGCTGCTGATCTTGAAGATGAAACAAGTCATGTAGGAGGAACCGCAGAGCTGTCTCCAGATCAGCTGGGTATTCCCACAGCAATCCCGTGGTCAGGAGAGGCCATGATGACCCTGGTCTGTCTCTCCATAGGTTGAGCTTCAACTGAGATTTTCATGCATTTCAGCATCAGATCCTGCTTGTGCCTTGTTTTCAGGTTCTGTACGTCAAACTCCAGCTGTGCAGGTGGTTTGACACAACTTTGAGGTAGCGGTGCCGTATTACTCGGCAGGTTCAGAGGATTTGGATCCCCAAAGCAGAAGGGAACTCGTGAAATGTCTGAACCAGAAAAGACATAAACCAGATATTATTGCAATTCACAGTGGAAATAGATGGATTTTTTTTCTAGTGACTGATAAAGTTGGTTTTATTTATTTTTATTTTATGTTCAAGTGGCAGATTTTGTCAGCCTAGAGGTTCTCTTGAAGTATTTCCATTCCAACAGGCAAATACTAAAAGCAAAGCTTCCCGAGCTTCCTGTCACTTCTGCTTTCTGTCAACATATACACAATCCAAAATTGTATCTTGTTATTAAATGAGTGAGAACAGTGTTCTGGAAGCATGGTTATCCTCACCCAGAGGGCACAGATCTTATGAAAAAGTATGTACCTTCACATAACAACGTTGTTTGTTTGCTTTTCTTTCCTTGAAATCCCACCACAGTGTTATGAAGTTAATTTAGTTGCTTATAACATGCACTTCAGAGGAATGTATGTAAGACTGAAGAAACAGCTTTTGTGATTTTTAAAGATCAAATCGGTCTTAAAATAGGAATTGTATTTCTGGGGAGAGAATAGGAATTGGTTTTCAGGGGCTGAGAAGTTTCCTTTTTTCTTATCAGCGATCAAAAGGACTTCTCAAATCAAAATCGGAGCCTGGTACGGAGTTAACTTGTTAGTGCCATCAGCTCATGATGTCCACTGCCTGGCTGCTGGATACACTAGGGTCATGAGGACTATTGCTACTTCATCCTTTCTTCTGTTTGCTGCTTAAAGACAGAGAAGTTTTAATATACGTAGACTGCCAGCATTTATTATAACGAGCATCTCCCCTGGACTGCTCAGGTAAGGCACCTGTGCTCACGTCAGCCCTGTGCAGCGCTCAGGCGTGCAGCTGTTGAGATGCCCTCACTGAAACAAGCATTGCTGTGGTTTCCCAAGGGATTTTTTAGGGTTTTTTTTTTTTTTGTGGTGATTTATTTGTTTGTTTGTTTTAAAGGCCTTAAGAAGTGGGAATGACTTGGGCATCTGTTCACTGGTTCCCACAGGTTTGCAATCTGAGTTTCACATTTAAATGGACCTCAAAGGAAAGCTCAGGGAAGGTTTGCTTTTTTAACGTTGCCAATCACCTATAATAGCCCTTGGCATTTGGAATGCAGCCCAGACATGCTGCAATGCTTGTACACCTTTCTCCCAGTTTTAGGTTTTCTTAAGTAATCATCATTTTCTTTGCCCAGTGTGGGAATATGTTTTGGTAGTTTGAAAAAGCAGACTTGATGAATGCTGTCTGGATAAACGACTGGTCTGAAAGGATACAAACTTTGGAGGTGGTCATTTTAAGAGTCAATCTTTGCTGATATTTTGTATATACAAATACAGTATTTTTATACGTTGCCAATACCTCTCTTGAGACATTGAAAATTCCCAAATACAGAGGAAAGTCTGCATCTTTGTATAGGTCACACCTCATCTCAGGTGAATTGGTGTGTTCCAGAACAGCTGAAAGTACAAGATCTCTCCAGTTCCTGTTAAAACATTAGAGGAGGAAAATCCCACCCTTCACACACCCATCGTCTTCCCGGGCTCCGTGGTGGATCCACAGCCGGTGGCAGGGGTGGGCTGTGGGGCTGGGCAGCGTTCGGGGGCTGCGGGGCACCAGCTGCCGGTGCCGGGGGCTGCGCCCTCAGTGGCTTCCCCTCCTGGAGCTCAGAGCTGTAGTCTTTGCATAATTGCTGCCTGCGTGGATTAATGTAGTAATTATGCAATTATGACACTTATCTGCCTGTATTGTCTGCGTGGTATATGGAAATGATACAATGATTATAAAATCATTACACAATGCAGCGGCCTGCCTGTAAAATCTAGTGCCTTTCCTGCGCTAATGATGGGTACCTGCGCTCTGGAAAAGGACTGGCTCTCCCTGGAAGGTTGGTAAAGTTTGTTTTTAGCTGCTGCCCTTTGCTGTGAAAAATTTAACCGATTTCCACAATTCAGGCTTTAGTGGTTTCCTCTAACTACTGGCCATCTGTTGTAGTGCGGGAAGATTTCCTGCAGGGATGCCTGCTTTAACAAATTTTTGCCGTTGCTGTCATATCAGCTCAGTGTTTCCCTGTCCTCTTTCTGTTGTGATAAACGATTTCTGGATTGACAGCTGTCACATATGTACTTAGGTAGCAATTGGGAAAATCCACTGATGGACTAAAGCTGAATTCTTTCACTTGATCATTGCATCTGAAGAAGATAAGAGCAGAAAAAAGGTTTCCTTTGGCATTTTAAAATGAACTGTAGAATTTAATCTAACTTCTGTAATTTATCAACATTAATATAGAGTGAGATTCCTTACCATCAGAAGTCAAAGAGAATCATTGTGCAAGCCCACCAGACATGGTCATGCCTAATTTTGCAGACATGGAATTTAATTTATTTTAATAGGACATCACTTGTTCATAAAACTCAATCTTTCTACAGAAAAAGCTTTCAAGATGTATTTTATATGAAGGATGGTAATGACTTAGTTATTTGCCCATTTCCTGAATTAAGATTTTCTGATGGTTTTATTCAAGACAAGTTGCTGATGTTTGAAGCCCAGTGATTGTTTGGAGACTTCCAGAAGTGAGTCCAGAAAGGGAAAAATACAGTCTGGGCTGAAAAGTCGTAAGTCTTTAGCAGTGGCAGCAGTCCTGTATCTTGAAGAGACTCTCCAGTGTGGGACTGCCTTGCATGTTAGGCTTAAGAAGATGGACGTGGATATACTGAGGGAGGATTTTATTTCAGCCTCGGTGAAGTTTTGATGCTTAGCACCTTTGAGGTTGATTGCTGGCAGGTGAGGACGTTGCGGGAGAAGGTGTTCCGGGGAAAAAGCGCGTGTGGAGCCCCTGCCCAGTTGTTGTGTCCCATTCAGGACGTTTCCAGCCAGCACCATGGGCTGCATGACGGGGACCCTGCACTAGGGAGGGTTGTGTCCCATGTTACAATAGCGTTGCTTCCAGGACCTTGCTGCTGTGGCTGTGTGGATGTAACATCTGAGGGGCTGCGCTACCCATCATGATGTGTCTAAGCACACAGTTACTATATAGGAGTGAGATCTGGGTCTAGAGCAGACTGCTCAGTGAAAGCATGGATACTAGGCTCAATAGCAGGCAGAAAAGCAAGCAGAACATTACAGGTTATTGGGAGAGAAATAGGGAACAAACTGGACAAACCCTGTTGTATCACCATGTAGATTTATGCTGTTCCAGCATCTTCAATATCTCGTGTGGTTTTAGTGCCTTTTTATCGGAAAGAATAGAGTAGGGCAGACTTATGGAAGGGCCATGAAGCAAGGTTGAAGCAAGGTTGAGGCAGGCATGGGCTGTCCAGGAAGGAACACAGAGACGTCGTCCAGGTGGACAGGGAGGGAATTAGAAGAGCCAAACCCTGACTGTAGTTGAGTTGGGGAGATAGATTTCTCCTTGCCATTTTGTCTGTAGAGCTGTCAGGTCCCCCTCCTTCATTCCCAGCTGCTGCACTGCAGGGACGCTACTGACAGCGTACTGGCTCTTTGTGGGAAACCAAACTGCGCTCTCTTCTCCTTTTGTTCTTTCCCTCCCTACACCAGTTTCTCCTTTGCAGCTTCTTTCCTACCCAAACCTCTGCTTCATTCAGCACTGTGGACTTCCAAGATCCTCCCTCTTTACCATACCCCATGATTTCAGCGGGCCACTCTGGGGTACCCGGCTGCAGAGCAGCGCTCCTTGCCAGCTCCGTGCTGCCCCGCAGGATGCCGGGGCTCTGGGCAAACCCAGCCAGGGAACACAAACAAGCAGTACATGGGCCACACACCGCACATCTGCCATCAGGCTGTCCGTGACAGGAGAAGATCTTTGTTTTCACATGGCACAGATGGGCTCAGATGTCTTCACCAGCCATCCTCAGGCAGAGTCCTGCCACGCTCTGGGGGACAAATCAGACCCCAAGTGGGCAATTTGGCTTTTTGCAACAGTGCGTTTTTGTGGATGGTCAAATATACTTTGGAGAAGAAAATGCTTGTGGAGAGCCATATTTTATCTGAGTTTTATAATTGAGTTATTACGGAAGTGTGTAAAAATTGGGGTTTAGAATAGAAATGCTGATACTAGAACAGCATGAACACAGCTGTTATAGTAAATTTGTAAGAAATTGTATAGCTAACAAAGTAGGTCAATAGCTTCAGAGGAAAAACTGTTTCAAATGGCATGCTACTCTATCTTAGGAGATCTTGATGTTTTTTTCAACATGAGAAGAGAAATGTTTTCCCTTTTGTGCTAATTCCTGTCATCTTTGTTTTTAAAAATATTCATACTGGAAGGTGGGGCTGACCTCCAAATGTGAGTAAATACAAATCTAGCACGTACAGGTACAGCACAGTGGGGCACAGACCAGAGAACATAACCATGGCAGATCACAGGTCGTACTTGCCCAGTGTCCCACCTGTGACGGTGGCCAGTAATGGATGGATGTGAACGAGGATGAGAAGACAGAGGGTATGTGTGTCAGGTTTTCTAGAGCGTTCTAGATACAAGCAACTCCTGCATTAGAGACTTCCCAAATCAGAAGGATTGCCTTTCTAAGTAACAGCCCGTATGGCATCTCTTCTTCCATGAATTTATCCAGTGTCTTTTTGAACTTTAGGCTTTCAGCACACTCCCATGGAAAGCAATCCCAGACCTTAGGAAGGAACCTGAGATTTTGACTTTTCGAATTCCCTCCCTGCCTAAGCGATGCCTCTGTGCTCCTGGACAGCCTGTCCCTGCCCCAACCTTGCTGATTTTTGCTTTCCAGCTCAGTGTGGAGTTCTCTGTTCAGCCATGCTGGATTCTGCACTTTGGGATGGGCTGTGCTTGTGCTCCACAGAGGTAATGTCTGAAGACTGGTCAGCTCTTGTGCTTCTAGTTGCCCTATCAGGGTCTGATAGGATACTACCTACAAATTCTTTGAGAAGCTCTTAATTTATTTAGTGTATTTAGACCTCTAAAGTGCTAGCAGTCTGGGCTCCACTCAGGCTGTTTCCTTTATTGTTGCTCCCTAAATATGCCTCTGGTTTTCTTGTCTGTCCATACACTCCAGAAGCTCTCGAAAAGATGAGTCCGTCTGCCTGTAGTTGGGAGGTCCCCAGATCCTTAATGCCCTCTGAGAGAGCTGTCACCCGGCTGCAGTGATCAGAAGAGCAGGACATTTCCTCATATATCAGTAGATGAATAAGAAGAGTCCCCACTGATGTAAAATTGGAGCAAATTTTTTTTTCTCTATTCCTCCCTCATTCTTTGAGGGATTTACATTGCTGTCAGTGAGCTACCCAACATTAGATTTTCATTAGCTCATAACGCAGTTGAAGACCTGACTATTTTGCTGAAATCCATTTACTGCATCTCTGGTCCCTTCAGGTTCCACCTCAAGTCTCTGCTTTCCACTTCACTCTCCCCTCCTGCCTGTTAACCCCTGCTTACCCATCGAGCTTACAGCTGGGCATAGCTGCTCAGTCTAACTCCATAGGTTTGGATATGAACGTTACCAGCCTGTAAATGATAGTGTCAGACTGTTCTAGGGGACAAGGTTAATCCAAATACTAAATACAGCCATTAGCCTTTCTATAAACACTTTGTTTTTCCCTGAACAAATATTGCCACACAAAGGTGGCACTTTTCAGTCTCTCTATCCATCTGCACCTGTTGAAATTCCAGTACCTTAATCTTGTCTTCCTTGTCCCATTTTTTTTTCCCCTTTACTCTGCTCCTGGCAGAGAGATTTTGAAACTCTCTTCTCTACCTCTTTCAGCTTCCTGTATGTCTCTGTTGCCAGCCAGTTTGTTGTTTTGGGCTATGCTGCTGCTGTTGGGAAGGTTCAGCAGTGATGCCCACCTGGCTCAGAACCATATATTTATAGATACAGTTGTTCTCTAGAACCTCCAGTTCTGAAAACACATAAATACCAGTGGTACTTTGACAAGCATGTTGCTTAATGGCAGTTTCCATGAGGAAAAGCTCTTGAGCGCTGAAGTGATAACAGGATTGGGGACCAGTGGTAACATTTTCAAGGAATTATACCTTCCCTTCTCAGAAGTGATCTGTTTCCTGAGGAGGAAAACTCAAGCGATCTCTTTGATGAGTCAAAGACTGAATGTTGAAATCACTCGTGACAGTGGCACTTGATTGCTCTGTGGAGCCCAGGGTCTGATTTTCAGTGCAAGTAACTGCCCTGCCCTTTGTTCTGGAGCTTTCAACAATACTGATAACCAGCTGCACAGGTTAATCCTGATGCTTGGGGCTTTTTAAGCAGCTTTCTGTCCCGTTCTAAAGTTTGCTTTTTGTATGCATTTGAAAACATCTAGCATTTAATGACAGAGGAAACAACCATGCTCGTAGTCTTTACTGTGGTATGAGTATGTCTCATGCAATTTGTGAACAATTCCCTCTCAAAACAAATTGTCTCAATTTTTAAAAACTTCATGCTGCAGGATTTCCAGCTTTTATTTCTTATGTTCGTTGTCTCTTGACTGCTTTCCTTTCTACACAGCTATTTTTTGGACAGACTGTAAGCACTGTAATTTTGTTATGAGCTCCCAAAACTCTATTATCTGTTGATAACATCCCTACTGTTTCTTGGATGACACCACAGCCTGGGAGCTGAATATTTCAATGAAATATATCTGTTCTTTGCAGAAGCTAATGCCAATATTTTTTTTCATTTGGTAATAAACATGTATTTTTTTTTTTTGCATAGAAATGGACCCAGACGTGACCTGTGGTGCCAGTCTCAAAATCTGAATTCTTCCATGTTTGAGTCATTTATTTTCATGCTGACTTGCAGTTAGATGCTCACGCTATTTTTTCCCTGAGTTATATAATCCTTATCTAGGCAGCTGATGCTGCAATCTGAGTTGCAGTGGTACTTAGCGAGAAGTGGAGAAATGATTGGAATGATATGTTGTCACATTTCAGAGTCACAGGATGTTCAGCTTATGCTTCGTGACTGCTGAGTAACCTCATCGATAACAACGTTACTGAAATACTGACCTTTTTTTTAATAATACAGCAAAATTGTGCTATTCTGTACTCTGCTTTATCAGTAGAGAATTGGAAAAATTATTTACTCCTAGGTCTAGTAAATAGGCACTATCTATTATTCAGAGAAAATCGAATACCAAGAATTGAACTTCTTCCTTGCAATGAAATTAATGTCGCATTATCAGCTGTGTTTCAATTTAATGTTGTTTGCTTTGATTTCACATTTGCAAAGAAGTTTGCTCACAGAGGATTTAATTTTATCTACGTGATGTACAACAGGTAATGAAAGACCAATATTCAACAAATACAGTAGGTGGATTCATTCTTCAATGTGAACAAGTGTTCTGGCCACATACACATTTTAAAGGCAGGTAAACGGTGGCTAATAAAGAGCTTACTACCAGTCTTACCAAAGTTGCAGGTGGTTCAGTAGACTGGGACCGTTCTTACCCAGACCATCTGGGTCAGGGTCTGTGAGCAAAATGAAATATTTTTGAACTAAACGCTCGTTTACAGTGTGCAGTGTGTACCCTTTCACGTGTGAAAGCCTTGAGCTCAGCCTTTACCAGCCATCGCTTTATGCTGCCCAGCTGGAAAAGCAGCTTTGCAGAAAAGGGCCCAGAGGTCCTGCTGGACACCAAGTTGACCAGCAAACGTATTCTTGCCACGGCATCCTAGGTGGCATTAGGAGAAGCATTGCTAGCAGGTTGAGGAGGTGATCCTTTCCCTCTACTCAGCAGTGGTCGGGCCACACCTGGGCCTGGGACGTACTGGAGAGAGTCCAGCAAAGGGCCATAAAGATGTTGAAGGGACTGGAGCATCTTACATGGGGAAAGGCTGATGGAGCTGGGACTGTTTAGCCTAGAGAAGAGGAGGCTCAGGGAGAGCCTGAAATACCTGAAGGGAAGGTGCAAAAAGGACAGAGCCAGGCTCTTTCCACTGGTGCCCAGTGACAGGACTAGAGGCAATGGGCACAACCTGAAACGCGGGAGGTTCCCTCTGAGTGTCAGGAAATGCTTTTTTTTTTTTTTTTTTTTTTTTTTTGCCACTGGCACAGGCTGCCCAGAGAGCTTGTGGAGTCTCCACCCTTGGAGATACTCAAAAGCAATCTGGACATGGTTCTGGGCAATGTGCTCTGCATGGCCCTGCTTGAGCAGGGGGGTTAGACCAGATGCCCTCCAGAGATCCCTTCCAGCCTCTGCGTTCTGTGGTTCTGTATCCCTTATGGACCTTCACCCCCATGACCATGAGCCCGTGGCCAACATGAGCATGGACATGTGTGCAGGGCTTGGCACCGCATCTTCTGCTTTTATTTGCTGTGAATTTTGCCATTGTTTTGTTTTTACAGTTTATAAATGCTCTTTTGCAGTGGTGTCAGCTCTTTGGCTGCAGTGAAGTTCCTCGATTACATGGTTATAGACGTTTTGGAGATTGCACGTTATAGTTTCCCTGCTGGTAGCTCTAGGGCTTTAAAACTCAGATTAGTTCCAGGAGTTAGAACATACCAGTAACGGCAGAAGGATAAAGGAAGGGTAAAGAAAGGAAAGGACCAAAATGGTTTTGGCCGTGAGCCTGGGAACAGAGCTGCAGTGTGCGTGGAGAACGTAAAGACAGGGTACTGACTGGCTCGCTGCCGTAGAAGGGGCAGAACTGAAGAGTGGCTGAGAGAGGCTCAAAAATAATTTTGAAATTGTGAGTATCGCTGAACAATTTTATGAAATAATGAAGCTCGGTTGCTTGAAAAACTGCATGTGTCAAGTTAGAACCCGCTTCTGTTACCGTGGCTGGAGTGCGTGCTAATGCTGCCATGGGCAACAGGCACTCCGCTCATCTTCTGAATCACAGATATTGTACTGAATTAGTGTAGAGTTTGAGAGGTACTTAATCAGTAATAATCACAATCAAGATCGAATTTTAATGCAGCTTAGGATAATTAGTCATTTATCAAATGGATTTGGTTGGGGGGCACGCGAAACGCCTGACAGCACGGAGCCGTATTCTTCTAGGTTTCATTCAAGAGCATTTGCCAAATTATTTTAATGAGTAGCTTTTGGCCTGTAGCTCATTTATAAATTATTTTTATGCCAGTCGTGACGGGGATTGTGTAGGTTGTGCAGGGTTTGTGTTGTCAGTGGCTGAGACGTGCGGGGCTCTGCGCCGGTGATGTTCTGTGAAACTGCTTTCATTTGTTTCAGAGAAGTCGTGTCGGGGTGATTTGCAGCCCTGGGGTGCTGAGAGGAGACACGGTGAAACAAAGGAGACCCATTGAGCATTTTTGAATAATCACCTGGATTTACTAGTTGCTGCTAAAATGAAATTTTACAAATAAATTTTTGCGGGACAGACGAAGTTGTGAAAGTAATTACATGAAATCAAATGAGAGAGTGCCACAAAGGACACAGGTGGGAGTTGGAAAGGTGTTTAAAGGTGCTTGAACAGACGCCCAAAGGTCACCAGTGTTACCTAGCTATAAAAATACTAGGAGTTAAGGAAAAAGGGTAATGTATCTGAGCACGGATACGCAAAAAGGAACCAAGGACAAAAAGATACTTATTTTTAAGGAATAAACATTTGAGATTATTGCAGAATAAAAGCAGGACACAGAGGCAGGATGCTTCTGCATGGCCCACAAACCCCATGTTATTCTTGCATCAAATACTTAGAAACAATGATTCCATAAGGCAAATAGCAATAGCAAGATCAAGGAAATGTGGGAATCAAGGGGGTGAAATTTGCTAACCTGGTTTGAAAAGATATTTATTTTTTTTCTACTATGAGGAGGAATGTTTTAAAGATTTTTAACTTGTTTTTTTTATCCTGCATAAGATTAGATACCAGTAAAAACTTTCTTTGCTAAATAAAATATGTATTTTTTTTTCTCTGTTGGAATATTTGATTTGAGTAAACTTCCAATATGTTCTTCAGTTTTTTTTTATTTCTCTCATTTTTCTTTAAAGTATTTCATTTAGAAGTTTAGTGGATTGAGCAATGTCTACTTGAAATGAAAAATTGAAACTTACTGCTAGATAAATGCAGAGAAGTGATGCCTTGTTAGCATTTTTCAGATACTTTTTTTTTTTCTAAATAAAAATGTGAAAGTGGATCTGATGTTGCAAAAGTCAGATTTTTTTTTTTTTTTTTTTTTTTTTTAACCTGTTCTGAGAAGAGGCACAGAGAAGGTTTGGAGCATGTTCCTGAAGCATCTTTCAGAAATTTGTTCTAGAGCTGGAGCTTTTCCCTGGAAACCAACTCTTAAGCTGTTCACTGGATTTCTTTGTATATATTTGTGGTGCTTCAAAGGACCATAGAAGAAATGACTGAGAGCTTCTGGGATTTTTCTTAATTTTTAAAAATTTTTTAAATTTTTTTTTTTTATTTTAAATGATGCTCAGTGTAATTCAATTTATCTCCTTCTGTCTTTGGAGCCACGTAGGCCAAAGGCGGTGATGTGGGGTAAGGCAAGGGGAAGTTAACTCATCTCTCACTTAAAAGCAGAGCTATCGAATGCACAGATGTTTTTAAATCACATTTCAGCATGTTATCTAATTTTATGGTTAGTCATTACTGTAACTAACTTGACAGAAAGGAAAGAGAAAATGGGTATGGCTTCTAAAATCAATGAGCCACTAAATAGGTGACAATAATCTTGATATAAACTTAGAATATTTAATTGGCACACAAAATACCTCTAGAGAGCATCACCATTTCAGGCTGTTCTCTAAATACCGAGTGTTTATACCTCACCCATGAGCTCAAGGCGAGCCAGCTCTCCGCCGGGGTCACCGCGGCCCGTCTCCAGCGCTGCGCGGATTTCCTTTCTTCTCTCCTGCTTTTTGCCTGTGTCTGTGTTTGCTTTTGTGGTTTTCTGTCTCCAGTTCTGCGTGAGCAGATGGGGCCGCAGAGGTGGCAGTGATGCTCTGCCAGTACCCACTGAGGGTTGAGCCCTTTGTTTTGCCAAGTGGGATTGATTATTTCATAGACTGCAGTTTTGAGTTTGACTTCCATTCTCGTTCTACGTAATGCAGGTAATGGAATCTCCCCGCTGTCTGGGAGAGTGGTCTTTGTAGCTTGGTTGTGAGCATCACCTCGGATTTGCTTTAATTTTCCCAGTTGATGATGATCTTTTGTCTCAAGTGCTACCTGTAATGATATCTTTTCTTTTTTAGAGTCATTGTGTTCAGCCATGGGCTAGGAACTGCTCAAAGGAGCCGTTGGTCTCGGGAAGGGCACTGGAAAGCAGCTGTGCCCATGAAGGTGCTCAGCATCCCTGCGGGCACGGAGCGGGGAGCAGGCAGCTCCTGCACCCTTGCCCAGGCTGAGCTGGGGTCCCTGCTCCTGCTCAACGGATCCTTCCCAAGAGATGGAGAGCCTGAGTGATGGCTCCGCTGCTGTCACCTCTTCCCTCGGCTGAGGGCTCCAGAAATGCAGCTTCTTGCTGGCTCTGACTGCTCTGAGTTTTGACGAGCCGTATGGGTGCAGCTCTCGTCTCTCTCTGCCTTTCCCGCGCCCAGAGCTGAATGAAGCCCGTTCTTAGCTGTCGCCTTGGGCTGAGTGTGCTTTGGAGCTGCGTATGTCAGGAGACTGCCTAGCCCGCAGGAACCTTTTGGGCTCGTCACCCGATGTCTTACTGTTGTTTTTTGGTTTATGTTGTAGAATCTGTTTCCACATTGTGTTTGATGTTTCAGGAAAAACGTCTAGAGAACGAAAAATGTAAGAAAGTATTAAGATGGCAAACAGAGGCAGAGAAGTGTGTCGTGGCCTGTCCAGATAGAGTTGGTTGAATCCAGGGTGGATCTCACGGTACTTGTGTCACTGTGTCCTGGCCAAGGAGGATTTTGCGCTGTGTTTGAGGGCAAGTGCTATCTGAGATTGCTTTCTGTTCTTGATTTTTGCATTGTTGTTCCCGTTTTACTCACGGTTTAGAAATCAGTTTTATGTTAATAGTAATTGTGGTTTTTATATTGTTCTTATTTGTAGTTTTCTGGGTGTGTATATATTGGTGCCTAATCTAGGAATGAGGCAAGACAACGTAAACAGGACTCGCAACTGCAATCATACGCAATTGAGATTGATCCTTTCCCCCCCAGAAAACAAGAATTTAAACTTCTCAAAAATGTTTACATGAAGATAGACAAAAATACTTTATGTAAAGAACAAATCACGTAAACAAATGTATTTCATTCTCCTATGGTGCTAAATTTTCAAAGCCTTTCCCCTTTGCCCTGAAAGCATTTTCTCATGTGTTTCTCTGTTGTTGAAAATCTACCCTGGGAACATGCAGCACCCCTTTATTAAGTTGCCAAATGATTTTAGCAATCTTATTTTCCACATCTGGTTTTTAAACCTCTTTGAAAAAGCAGCCAGGCCCGTGAAAAGAAGTCATGAATTGCAAATGTATGTGTCTCTGAAAGTTACCTCACGTTTTTAAACCTAGCAGCGCTGCTCTGGCGCGGTGCAAACAATGACCCCAGTGAGATGTTCTGGCAGCAGCCCGGCGCTGGCGGATGGCTGTGCACAGCTGTAGGGTACCGCGCTGCGCGGCCAGACGTGGCTCAGGTAGGAACATTCACGGCAAAGGGATCTCTGGCTAAGTGCCCCTTTGCTGGAGCAGCCTTACAGACTTGTTGCTTTTACTGCCTGTTTCTCTTGCTGCTTCTGTTCTCTTCCTGGTTTTCTCAGGGAAGCTTTTAAACTGCTTTTTCTTCTGATACTTGGTTTACAAATGTTATATGTTTAAAATAGCAACTCAACAGTATTTTCAAGTATCCAACAAACTCATTTTCTTTCTGTGTCATGAGAAGGTAATGATGGCCAGTCAGCTCCTATAGCACAGCAGGAGAAGACATGGATGGCCACAAACCCTCTCTACTGTTATGGAGGAGCAAAGGAATGAGATGAGAGGCTGAGAGAGTTGGGGCTGCTCAGCCTGGAGAAGAGAAGGCTCTGGGGAGACCTTATAGTGGCCTTCCAGTACCTAAAGGGGGTCTACAGGAAAGATGGGGAGAGACTCTTCAGTAGGGCCTGTTGTGACAGGACAGGGGGTAATGGTTTCAAAATAGAGGGAGATCGATTTAGGTTAGACATTAGGAAAAAGTTTTTTTACACTGAGGGTGGTGGAACACTGGCCCAGGTTGCCCAGAAAGGTGGTGGAAGCCCCATCCCTGGGAACATTCAAGGCCAGGCTGGATGAGGCTCTGAGCAACCTGATCTGGTTGGAGATGTCCCTGCTCCTTGCAGGGGGGTTGGACTGGATGGGCTTTAAAGGTCCCTTCCAACCCTAACCAGTTTGTGATTCTAAGATGTAGGACCTGAAAACCCAATCTTCAGCTGAAGTGGCATGCTGATCCCCTCCTGCTGCCCACCCGGGGCCCCATTCAGAGCTCAGATGAGGGCAAGCCTCCCTCCTTGCAAAAAGCCAAGTGTTGTGCCTTTTTGTACGTTTGGATGAAGAAGTGGTTTCTCCCCTTGCTGTGGTCTGGTGTGAAATACAAAGTTGTGCTGTGCCTGGTAGAAGATTCGTTAAGCTGCAACCATAAGAACCGAAACTCTTAAGGTCTGTAAGAAGCTTTGACCTACTTGTTACTGTACAAAGGTTACTAGTACTGTACAATTAGTAGTAGCACGTACATTAGCAATTAAGATGTCAGGGAAGTATAGACGTGAACAATAGACCATCTGTTTGACAGAAGTAACTATTAAGATCAGTACGAATTTAGATACTTTACCACTTAAACCACTCTAATGACTGACGTTCTTATGGTAGAATTGCTTCCTAAGCTAGAGAAGATTCTTTGGGAAACCCCCAGGAAGAACACTCGTGAAGAACTAGGCAAAAATTAATTATCGATTGTTTTTAATATATCAAATTAAACTTAATCATACTCTAGGAAATACATAATGTTTCCCAGAAATAATTGAAATCCCACTGCTGGTTTCCGTACAAGGTGGTTTCACACCGAAATGAGTTGCAGTACAATAGAAGCTACTGCTAACTTATAATTTGTGAAATTCAAAAAGTGTTAGCATATCATTTAGATAATGAAACCTTTATACTCATCTAGATTTGTAAGTACCAACTTGAGCGAAGGAAATGTGATTTCAGTGCTATTATATTAAATTATATACATTTGCTGAGGGGGGTTAGATGGCTGCATGTTTAATTTGCGAGCTTTTCATTCCAAGCTTCTCATTTATTCTTAGCAATTTAGGAAACCATAGTTCTAAAAACTACTGATAGTAGTGTTAGAATCAAGTGAATATTCACAAGGCTGACCAAAGTTTAAATGATCAAAGTAGTCAATAAATATGAATCATTTCCTAGCCACTTTTAATAACTATTTTTTCCCAGTGTTTTAATTGCATGTTTCTCTTACGAACCACCATCACTCTCCCCCTGTTCCACGTTTAAAATGGAACCATTCGATTTAGGAGCAGCAGCCAAACGTCTCACTGCAAGTTGAGGGGAAGAAGGAAGAGTGGAGCAAACAGCGGTCTCTGGCTGTGGCAGTGCTGGTGAGAGGTGTACCGGCCCAGCCCCCAACACGCAGTCCTCCATGCAAAGCTAAACTGTTGATACCATCCAGCTCCACCATCTGTTGAGGACTTTCTGTTTGTGGGTCACCACAGAGCAGCTTTGTGGTCCGACTTACCCATCCTGGCACAGGGTGGGTCCAGGAGGTGCTGCCCAGATGTTGCGGAGGGAGCACATCTGGCTCCCGGAGGGGATGTGGGGCTCACGGCCACCAAGGAGCCTTCACAGGGGGGCACGCATCTCTGCTGCTGCCATCTGCCCCGTCCCAGCAGCCAGCCAGCTCCCCATCCTGCCGCGTGGCCTGAGGCGTGAGGTCAGTCAATACAGTCTTGTGGAAGTCTATGCTTGGAAAGTATAAGGAGCTCAGAAACTAAAAGAAGAAAAATCAGAATTGAAACCCACTGTTCTGTGTTTAAAAGCCTTCGTGGTATTTACACCGAGCCAGGAGTACCTTTTTGCTCCTTCCATGTAAAAGCATCCCTGAGTGTGAGCTGAGGCAGGCTGCGAAAGTTTTGTTGGTACATGCATGGGGAAGTGCTGGAGCTGGGTTTGCAGAGAGGGGGTTCCAAAAACCCTCTTTATCCTGGTCAGCTGACAGTCGAGCAAATGCTCTGCCAAGTCACTGGTGTTAAATATAAGGCACCTCTTTCATAGCGCCTTTTCCGAGAAACACTGTCTGCAGCAGCTGAGAACATGACCCCGTAGATCTGTTTTGGCTCCTGAAGATTTCCTCCCTTTGTCAGAGAACTCTCTCCCCGGTGACATTTTTAAAAGACTTTGCTGAGCTGTTCCTCTCTGCTTTCTGGGATTTTTTAAGAAGCACTTTGGGAGCGTCTGGTTTTTCCAAGCATTAGCTCTAAAGTTTTGTAGGCTCTGGCTTCTTTTTTTTTTTTCTCTCTTTCCGTTAGGTTTGTGTGTCCCACTGCCTGCGGAATGAGGCACTTTAATGTACTTGCGTGGTTGTTTTTCTCTGCTGGAGGGTCTGCAGTTGTCACCAGCGGAGAAAGGGCTGGTCAAGCACAGGTCTAAGGAGGGGCTGTCCAGATCCGTAGACTGGAACAAGAGCTTGCAGCAGAGGTATCCCAGGAGCTCATGACCGCATGTCTGTGTTCCAGCTGTTTAAAAACGCTTTACCTGAGCTCTTGAGCTCTCAGTTTAGCCGCGTGAAGCTACAGAGAAAGGCCACAGAGAGCCAGCGGGACACAGGAGGGGCAGGGCCGTGGAGTGGGGTGCTGCTCCTGTCCCGCTTGGTGCCAGAGGCAGCCGGGGCCGGGCCGCTCTCCCTGGGTCAGGCCGAGAGCACGGACAGGGCAGACCTACCTGACCCAGCACTAGTTCTGTAGGCTGCAAGCTCAGTTTTATGGGGATGAGCCCCATCCCTGGAAACGTTCAAGGCCAGGTTGGACGGGGCTCTGAACAACCTGATCTGGTTGGAGATGTCCCTGCTCCTTGCGGGGGGGTTGGACTGGATGGCCTTTAAAGGTCCCTTCCAACCCAACCATTCTGTGATTCTAAGTGGGGAAGAAAACAGTGACTTAAAAGCAAGGACCTGCTATAAAGCCACACAGATCTGCTCTGGAGTATTGCTGCCTTGTCTGCAGTGGAGACATCTGAGGCCTGAGGTACTGACAGTTTCCCTGCTTGGCAGCACCGCAACGTGAGAAGTTTTGCACCGCTGTTCACACAGCATCACCTTGCAGGGTTTCATTCCTAGCCCTTATTATGAAATCTCACGCAAATTGTTAGTTTTTCTTATCTCACTTTTCCCTTTTATAACTTGTTGAGTGTTTTCTGTTGAATGCTTAAATATTCTGGTGATGCGTAAGGAAAACCAAGCAAAACAAGGGGTGCAGGAGCTGCAGTCTGCGGTGCTGTTCGTAAAGCGTTGGGAGATTCTCACGTGCGAGTACAAAGCATTTGCAGCAGATTTGATTAAATTGTAAGCAAACTGTTTAGGGCTGAGTGTGTTTTTATGGAGTTGCTGCATTGTTTGGTTGTTGAAAATAGTTTCTGGAAGCAGGGCTGAGGCTTGTAGGGATGGGAGAAAATTTTCAACGTAAGGAAGGAAGGAGGGGAGTTTCAGCAGCGCCCCACCGCCTGACTCCTTTGGCTTTTGAGGTGATCGGGCAGGATTCAGGGTCCTGGCATCAGTGCAGGCTACTTCTAGGAAACGTTAAGTGTGTCTGAAATTCTTGCCCATATTTTGGTGCTGTCTTTGTTTTCTAAGGCCAGTAAGAACCCAGCTTGAAGGTGGCACAGTGCTTTGGAAGCTGCTTGAGCAAGAAATGGACTAAAAAAAAGAGGAGCTATGGATCCCTTACCTTTCCATAATCCTCATGAATTGGCAATTAGAGCACTGTTAGCTGTGTTATTATCATCGATGTGCTGTCAGCATTTTTTTAAAATCATCCCCCCTTTTAAGAAGGGATTTCCTTCTTTATAAGTGCTAAAATAATTTTGAAACTTAGCACACAAAACTTACAGCACTTAGTTTGGGGCCATTTATTTTTATTTTATTTGCTGGACGATAAGGTGGTCAAAAGATTGAATCGTTAAAGCAAACAGGGTGCAGAGATATTTCAGAAAAGGATTTCCCGTTCCTGTAATTTCACGCTTCCAAGGGGAAAGGAGTGATTTGCAGGGATTTTACACTTTCCTTTTCATACTCAAAGTTAATACATTGCACTGTTATACTCAAAGTTAACGCATTGCACTATTCCACAATGGGTCATCAGTGCTCAGTGTCTCATGGAGAGGGGAAACGTTGGGAAACAAACATTGGGAGACAGTTATTTGTCCAAAGGTGCACAGTGGGTTTGAGAGTGCTCCTGGTCTATAACCCCAGGCTATGAACCCACGCGTTGGGTTTTATCTGACAGAGCTGCATAGACTCAGCTGTGAGCCCTGGGCTTGGTCCATCCCCTCCTCCTTCTCGTCTCCCTCCACAGCTGCCGGTGACCTGGTGCTTGAAGCCAAAATCTGGCTGCTGACTCTGCTAGGGCAGCAGAAGAGGGACCTGGGAACTGCTGGCTATGGAAGGACAGATAGAGCGTGGAGATCCCAGATGGGCAGACCCACATATGGCTCATACCCTCACTGCTGTGGGGCTGGACCATCCCCTGCTACACAGAGAAGTTTGGGAGGACCTACCTGTTCTCTCGATTTGGTTTTTGTTTTGTGGTTTGGTTTTTTTTCTGAGGCGGAAGAAGATTGTGTGTGAGAATGAATTAGGGAATCAAAGTGGCTCCAAAACAAGACTCCTGCAGAGCACCAATAGGTACGTCCAGCGTGTCTGGGCAGTGCACTGTTGATAACTGCTTTCAAAGAATGATATTTTACTTGCTTTTGAACTGCCTCTATAGTTGGTCATAAAAGGTTTTTGACCCTATGTCAAAAATCCATCTACTGAGCTTCCAGCACTCCCAGAGCAATGGGCTGTAACAATGCAAGAGGAGGAACTTTAGAAAGGTCTTGAAAGGTTTTTATGAAAAGCATTATTGTGGATCATTTGAAGCTGTTAGAACTGATCTTTAATAGTTACACCCTTTAAAAGCTCCCCAAATCCATTCATGTTTACAAGATGAACCATGATTTTCAAAAGTCTTTTTTCTTTTGTCTTTTTTTTTTTCCTTCTTCATTTTAGTTACTGCATTAATGGCCATGGTTCCTGCGGGGCGATGAGCGTTGCTGAGATCAATAATATGTCTTAAATGTGAACTGTCAGGATAATCATCTGTGCTGAAATTCACCTTGACGCCGCAGGAGTGTGCAAAGCCCTCACTTGCAACTTACACCTTTGTTAGGGTAATACAGTGCAAATATCTTCAACTTCTTTAGGGTAATACAGTGCAAATACCCTAACTTTTGTTAGGGTCGTACAGTGGAAAGGGCCTGGAGTGGACTGGAGAGGGATTGCTCCGTTAGGTTAGAGTCAAGTGGGGGAGAAGTGCTTTTGAGTAACTGCAAGATTGTGTTAGTAAGAGAAATAATTATAATCTCTGCAAATGAGAGAATCATAGAATCGTTAGGGTTGGAAGGGACCTGTAAAGCCCATCCAGTCCAACCCCCCTGCAAGAAGCAGGGACATCTCCAACCAGATCAGGTTGCTCAGAGCCTCGTCCAACCTGGCCTTGAACGTTTCCAGGGATGGGGCATCCATCACCTCTCTGGGCAACCTGTGCCAGTGTTCCACCACCCTCAGTGCAAAAATTTTTTTCCTAATATCTAATCTAAATCGATCTCCCTCTATTTTAAAACCATTACCCCCTGTCCTGTCACAACAGGCCCTACTGAAGAGTTTCTTCCCATCTTTCCTGTAGGCCCTCTTGACGTACTGGAAGGCCGCTATAATGTCTCCCCAGAGCCTCCTCTTCTCCAGGCTGAACAGCCCTGACTCTCTCAGCCTGTCCTTATAGCAGCGGTGCTCCAGCCCTCTGATCATCTTCATGGCCTCCTCTGGAGTCGCTCCAACAGGTCCATGTCCTTCTTAGAGCCTTATCACAGCTTTGGGCTGCGTTTGCCAGGAGAAGAAAGGAAGAAATTTGTGTGAGTTTAGGTTCATTTACTAAAACTTTGTTGAAAAAGTAGTAATCCTTTCCTACATAAAGCTGTAAGTATTTTTCCAGTATTAACTGAAGGTTGCTCGTTTAGCTTGCCAGTACAAACAGGCTGGTGTGAAGTGGGTTCCCTAAACCATAGGAAAGTTACTGAAAGTAAAATGAATTTTAAAAATTCATTACAAGTTTCATATGAAATTAAAAAACCTCTTCAATAACATAAACTTTTGACTTCAGCTATTTGACAGACCCAGCTGAGCACATTTTTAAGCAGGTATTTGGCATGTTTGTCCTGCTATCATCATTTGCAAGTGAATAGCTGGAATCTGTTTTCTGGTATCAGTGATTCATGAGATTTGCAGTACCCGTAGATAGCACAGACAGCTCATCAGAAGGTAGAGTGTGGAACCCATATTGCAAGAGGAAAAGCTGATTAGGTTTAATTAAAGGTAGGCACAAATCATGGACTTCGGGTCACAATCTAACAACCTCCCCAGGGCTTATGTGGCTTTTTCATTAAAATTAAGTTTCAGTAAGGCAAAATTGATTCTGCCAAGAAATCTGGTAGTCTTATCTGTAGCTCCTCAAGCAAAATTCTCATTAGCTTCACTGTCATGAGCATGCAGTCTGTAGTTCATACACTAAACAACTGTAAATATTATTTGCTTTAAATTATTGTCCTAGATCTAGTAACTTTGACATGAGGAATAACTGACTTCAGAAGGGCAAGTATTTATCATTCACCACAACACAAAAACTAGAAGATACTTGATGAAGACTGAGACAACAGATTTTAAATAAATAAAAGCAGTATGTTTTAGACAATACATGAAATTAAGTTCTGTAACTCATCGCCACTGTGTTGTGAAGACCAAATGTATAAAGTGGTTAAAAATTCATTGACTAAATTAATGCAGGATTGGTCTGTTAAAATCTGTTAGACATGGTCCTCTGAATCCAGCTCCCACTTCAGGGAATCTCAGACATTTCATTACATCAGTCTTTGTCCACCTGCCAGCGCGAGGTCCTGAGCAAGGGGGACCTGTGACTCGGCAGCATGTTCCTCCTGCGGGGTGGCTGAGTACTGACAAAGCTCAATTCACAGGTGCAAAAGGTTATCGTATAACTTCGGATCATGTCTTTACCAGATCTCTTGCTGGAGCTGGCTGTGAGCTGCCGGCTGGATGCCCGCAGGGGGTTTGCTCGCAGGGGCCAGCGGTGTGAAGACAGCTCCTCGCTTCAAGGGGAGGATTGGGAAGAAGTGTTTCATTTTGAATTGGTGTTGTGAAATGATATGTTCAGCTTCAGCTGAGGCAGTAGGCATTTTTTAATTTCCACATGTCCTTACTAATGTTTTTCAAAGATTTTCATTTACAGAAAATGTTGACATTCTGGGAAAAATTATTTTTGGACAGTGTATCACTTAAAATGTGTGTTCTGGAATAATTAGCTTATATAGGTGTAGGAACTTACCTCTCTGTACAAACCCAAATAATGTGATCATTTATTGGTGAAGAATAATTTGACAAGCTGTCATAGGGATTTCAGCTTTTTTTAGATGTCTTCTATTTTGGTTGCTTCTGTCAAGAGGTTTTTTTTTTTTTAACTTGAGAAAAGTTCAGTTCAATGGGACAGATTTCCTTCCAGAAGATAATTTTGAGTGCTTAGTTAGATGTAGTGGTTTTCCTCCAGCTGTCACTGCTTTCTTGTTCCTATGCTCTTGAGAAAAGATTTTTAAAATAATTAAGTGTGAGTGCATCTGTATCAGCTTTTCCTAGCAAGGGGTTTTGTTTATTTAAATTTGGCAGCTCCTCATGTTTGTACCACAGATGCTGCACTATGTTGTGCCCCATGGGTCATGGACTGGAGGATTATTATCCAATCATCACCCTTGGAGAATGTCTTGGAGAGGAGGGCTGATAATTAGAGAGAGACCACGAAGTCTTCATTGCTACGCATGGCATTGTCAGATGAGTAGCGCAAACTATCTCGTTAGCTGCTTTGGACCTGGTGTCCAACAGCAAGACCGTAGGGAAGTCACCCATGGCCCTGATGAAGACAATGGGTTTAGGCTGATAATTCACACATGGGGAATCTGCTCCTTGGGATAGCTACTAGGTGTTGAGGTGTGGTATCTCGTAAGAGAGATACCTCTGATAGAGGTGTCCGTGGGCATTGAGCTGTAAGGCAACAGGGAAGAGGATCTGTAGTGGTGAAGCCAGGTACTTAGCATTAAGGTGACCTCCTCAATGTTTCCTGATTTGGAAAACAGAAATCAAAGGGCCAACAATATAGCAATTTGAGTAGCAGTATTGTTAGCTGAAAAGAAGCATTTCCTTTAAATTCTCAAGAACCATTTTATCCATCCCTTTTTCCCCTCTGTGGTGGGACTTTGCTACCGTTCCCCCCAGAGCTCCAAGGCCTCCTAGGGACTGCGTGCTTTGGCTTTCCTGGGACCATCCACATGGATGGGCAGAGGTGCTGGACCCTGCTGCTGGGGGCTGGCGATGCGCCTGAGGGTCTGCCCAGCTCCTGACTGGTCCCTGCACGCCTGCCCCGGGGATGCTCGCAGGAGCTCTGCTGAACGCATTCCAGTTGAGCTGAGATGCGTGAGCTTAGGGGATTGGAATAATTGACCTCTGCACTTTTTCCTGGAGCAAGGCAGCGGCAGCACCCCTTGCCTTGTGAAATCCCACAGCGATCAAAGCTGGTGAATACACTGGGGACTCGGCAAGCTGCTTGGAGTCATGGGTTTTCCCTGCAGCTCTTGGTGGGCGCTTCCCTGCAGGAATTTGGCTGCCCCTTTCCTTCCCCTGTCAGGAAGGACCCAGCCTTTGGAACGAGGACTGGAAGGAGCAGGGAGGGCAGCGTGCTCGTTGGCATCACCGTAGCATCTGGGGCGCGTGCAGGTTTTGTAACATGAAAGAACAGTGTGTTTCCCCCATTCAGCAAGAGAGGAATATTTTTCCTCCTGGTGCTTTTGGCACTGTTTGACTTGGCGTTTGTGAGCCAGTGGCCCGCTGTGCAGAGCGCTTTGGGAGTTAGGCAGGCGTGGACAATTAGTCTTTTAAAAGGTCCGCTGCCTGGCGACGTGCCAGCGTAGCCCCACTACATAATATCAATTTTTAAAGATGATAGCTTTGCTAAATTCAGCCCTTGATAAATCTTAAGAGTTGTGTTTTCGAAGTTTAAAATCAAACATAACCCAATTATTCAGTATTTGATTAAACTGAACTGCCACTTTGGTAAAGTGTTTAAATAAATCAGTATTAATATACTTTCCTATAGTAAATAAAGTTATATCTGTATCCTTCAAATATCAGTATTCACATGGAGCTCTTGGAAATAAAGCACTGGCAATCTGCACAGAAAATGTATTAGCTTAAGGAAATAAATATTTATTGATCTTTAAAGGCTGGGATTGTGTTCTTGGTGGTGGTGATTGAAAACACTATTTTTAGAGTGGTGAAACAAATATTTGCAAATACATTGTAGGAAAGATGTTATGTTTAATTCTATTAACTCTGAAGACCGCTTGCTGTATCGGCTTGAGGACTGACAGACTTTGGAAGGCGATGTTGAATGGACTTTTTGGAGGCTGCAGCACTTGGGGACGCGTGCTCCGCTGGCGTTCACTGCCGGGTGGCACTGCCAGGAGATGCTTACCTTTGAAGTCAGCGTGCAGAGGCAGAAGAGGTCTTCACCCAGTGAGGCCGCCCGGCTTTAGCGCTTGCAGCTCTCTTCCCTGCTTGCGTGCAGTGATGCCTCCTCTTACCCCAGTGGGAACCTGCTCACGGGCTGGGCCAGCTTTGAAATGCACCTTTGTAAGGGACAGCTGAGCATCAGGGCCTTCATGTGCGGTTGAGCACGCTCTTGCATGTGGAAATAGTTTTAGGGAGTGACAGTTAGGGACTGCTGAGCCCCTCTTAGCTCTGCAAGGAGCCATTGCCAGCCAGAGATGGCCCAAGGCCCGTGCAGTTTGACCTTTGCTGCCTGTGGGGTGTAAAAGGGCACAACCGGCGAGCTCTGCGTGATGTTGCTGAGCTGTCAGTAATTCCCACGATGACTTGCTTTCAGTTGCTTGTCTCCCAGCTACTTTCAACAAGTCCTGTTAAAGATGTGATCTTCTTGTCAAGCAAATTACAGGCCTTCTAGAAATGGTGCGAAAGGCTGATTCTTATGGATGACTTCATGTTTCCAGGATCATAAGATTTGGGAAATTAGATCCTTAATTCCAGATTTTAGTTCTTCAGTAAGTCTGAAGAAGTGTGCTTTGCTTACTACCTTCAACTTGCCTCAGAAATGCAGCCATCTGCTAAAATAGACAGCATACAGACATTACCCCCAAACGTGAAAGCCATCACTGTTTTCAGATCTATCTTTCGTGGAGCCCTTACCTTTATTGCCACAGCGCATGTGCATGTTCCCAGGAGCTGTATCTTGTTCTTTGCCAAGGAGTGGCTTCCTACCATCCCAATGTTCTGGGTGTGTTGTGCTTGTTTGGGGCTGCAGAAGTCTGTTTTGAAATCCTTCAGCTTTCAACCTCTGCCTGTTTTGAGCTGCTTGACCTGGTGTAGTCCATATCCAGCACACTGTGGTGCTCTGTCTTCTTTTAATTGCCTCTGAAGTTTCTGATGTAGGGAAAGCCAGCCATCTTCAGAAGCTGGACGTGCTTCTCTGTAGGTGCCCGTTGAAGGGCCCTCTTTATCCCAGGATGCCACCAGAATGTTCTTTGGAAAGAGACCAAATGTTTGAGAATATCAAGAGAGATACTTGGTGAGCCCATTAATTAGAGTTGACAAATAAAAATCACAATTAAGTGGAACTGCACAAGTTTTTTTTTTAAAAAAAATCTTTCTCTGATTACCTTTTTTCAGCAGGTGAAAAAAGCATTTCTGAGAGTGGGAGTCTGAGTGACTAATGTGTTGTTACATTCAGTTAGATCAACTCAAGAGTGAAAATTTCTTGTTGCTTTTCAGAACGTTCAATATTTTAACATTAATTTATGGTGAAAGAACATGCCCAGACAGTCTCAACTCTTTTCTTATGTAGGCTTTTATGCTTCATGCCTGTTTTTAAAGCATTTTTTCCCCTACTGGTTTATACTGTTTCCTTTACTTCCTTGGGGCATCAGTGGTAGTCATGCCAGGTGAGTTCTCTTACCTGGCCTCCTGTGCCGTGCGTAAGCAGCCATATGAACAAAAGGCTTTTTACTCTAAAACCTCTTCACTCCTGCTGTTGACTTTGCAGGAGGGAGCAAAAAAGACCCAGAATACTAGAGCGTGGGACTGCTGGGTTCCCAGATGTGTCATTGAAAAGATCTCCTGAAGAAGTGTGTAACTTGACTTTTTGTGGTTAATTTAGGAAAATTCAGCATCTGAAGTTTCTGTACAACTTCTCTTATCTAGTAGCAAGGGACTTGGAGACATGACTGGTTTGGAGACTTGTGAGATCACCTGTGTGTACTGCTTTCCTCTCTTATTTTGTTCTCTTTTTTGTTCCGTTATCCTCACACATGGCTACTCTGAAGGTCTCTACGATAGGTTTAAATCTCATCCTGCTGGAGGAATGTGGTTATGCATCCAGTTTCCCAGGTGCGTAGCATCTAGCACAGCTGGGCTGTGCCTGCATGGCACTTCTGTGTGCTCTTATAATAAAAATAGCGGCAGGCATCTGAAGCTCCTGTTCTTCTACCATGGCCCACAGTCAGTTAAATTAATGGAAGAATTTTTAAATGGCACTCACACAACCCTGCAAGGCCAAGGCATGGAGACAAATGTGGAGTCTCTGGCTGTCGGGGGGAACGTACAAGGTTGAATTAGATCAATTCAGATGAAGGCATTGATGTGTAGAAGTAAGTTTTTTGGTGTAAGACCGACCGTGGTGAGTGATGACCTGTCAGATTTTGAAGTGGAAACTACATATAAAGACAGAGGACCATGTGGACAGTATATTTGGCTAATTACAGCAAACATTTAAAAATACACGGCCATGCTGTGTGCACTGGTGGGTCTGGTAAGCAAGAGAAAAGATCTTTCTCTGCTGTCAGGTGGAGATTTATCTATTTCATAGGAAAACGCTATAGATGTGTGATTTTGTTTCCTGAAGAGTGATGCAAACATGGCTGTGATTTGCAGCTTTCCTAATAAATGTATTATCAAGGCATTGTTCATTTTAATCTATGACAGCAATCAGTACTATCTTGTCAAAAGGAGCTTGTCATTGTTGATACCACTGAGTAGGTCTCCTCCCCGCAGCGCTGAGGCGTGCATCGGCTTTAGCAGTTGAACTTGAGGCTTCAAATCTGACTCTACCGCTTCGTGTACAGATACAGGAGTTCTTTGTGTTTCTCAGTTTTATTGTGGGCTAAAGCAGATCAACACAGGATTTGAGCCAAAGCTCATTACAGTCAATGCAAGTTTTGTCCAGTTGATTTCTAAACAATGATTCTGTTCATGCAGCAAGGGCTGTATTCAGGGAAAAAAAATAATGAAATAATGCTCTGTAGTCTGCAGAAGTGGAGGGTCCTGTTACTTTAGTAACATTAATTTCATTGCGAATTTGCGTTCACTGTCTTCCCAGGCAGCGAACAAGTTATGAGAATAACCAGTATTAGGTGGTTTTTGGTTTTTTTTGTTTTTTTTTTTTTTTTCTGTTTCTTTGCTATGGAATAAAACAGAAAAAAAAGGAGTAGGAAGGATATTGCTATTATGATCATGCCTTTTATCTGCATAAGAGATCAATGCCAGATAATTGTTTAGCTAGGGTTAGAAATATGAAGCATTGCATACTTGTGCTTGTTAGTCTGGTGCTCTGTGTGCTCCCAGGATTAATAATGTCTCATCAAAACCTTCACAAGCGACCCTGCTCTGATGGAACCACATCGAAATACTGAAGCCTTGCTTCAGTGTAATCACTGTATTAAATGTAATGTGACGTCTTTGCCGATGTGATGTGCTGCGTGAAGGATTCTTTGCTGTGGTTAATTTGCAGAGTTCAAATTAAAAGTTCTTTTAAATATATTCTTTAGATTAATGGAGGGCTATGTTTCAGATCACAAGCTATGGGAAAAGATTTAGAGATGAAAAAAGTACTAATGTTTTGCTTTTCTCCAAATGGACCAAAAGTTAATGAGGAGTAACAGTCAGCTGGGATGTTCTGCAGAGATCTGTGCTTATCCTGCCACACTTTTTAGATCTTAGATTAGATCTTAGCAAAGTGGTAAATAATGATTGATGCAGGGTCAGTCAACACGCTAACTGGATTAATTTCTTCTAAAGTAGTTTGGAGGTGAGGCGATGCGTCTAGGAGTAGGAATGTAGTTTGTGCTTGACTGGATGGAGAACAGCAGCTCTGAGCAGGGTGTAGAGCTCACAGAGAACCTGTTACACGTGATCCCAAGATGCAGAGCTGTGGTTAAGAGGAATAACACGAATATGTAAGCACTGAAATACCAAGCAGGGTGAAGCGGCTTGTTTGCTGTATGCGGTACTAGCAGTTACTGCAATACATCCCATTCTGGTGGTTGAAAAGAACTGAAGAAGATAATTTCAAATTTTAAAAGCTGCCTTATAAAGGATTATTAAAAGAACTTGATGTATTTATCTGGCACAAGAAAGAGAAAAAAAAAAACACAAAAAACCAAACAGCAACCCAAACTAGAGGTGTCCTGATCAGGGTATGTATTCATTTATTTGAGGAGATATTGTCTGATAATTTGAAAATTACTAGTAGACCTGAATCTGGTCCTTGAAAAGTCTACTAGAAGGCACTTTGCTCTTTTACCACATCAACAAGTTTCCACCCGTCCCGTCGCATAAGAGTCGTGTTGAATTAGTGTTAGTTGTCAGCAGCAGGGTGTGAAAGACTGATCATATTAGAGACTGTCACGCCGTATTAGCCAAAATTTGTACTGAAAGAAGATGATAAAAAAGTATCAGAGTTTCAAATGCTGTATCTTATTAGCATGGGAAGCTTTCTCCTCGTCCAGCCAGTGTTTTATCCCTCAGTCCTGCTTGTGGATGTGAGATGAAATGCCATGCTCCATTTCCACAGGATGCTAATGCTCTGCAGAAAGGACTTGACCAGTGGAGCCCGCTCAGGGTTTGGGCTGCTGTTTGTCTTGACTTTATCAGGTGTGAGGTAAGAAAGTAGTTTTGTTTACAGCCTGACTTGTAGGGCAGCATCACTTTTTTCCTGCTGTAGCAGACTGTGGTTTGCAGAGGTTCCGCAAGCATCACGTGGGGGCTAAGGCAGAGCACGGCGGCACAGCTGGGAATAACAAAACCCTTCATCCATCCTGGAGTAATGTAAGCCAGAGCTGAATTACACTCAGAAAACATAACTCAGGTTACACAGCAAGCCTGGCCTTTCACCCCACTTTTTTTAAAAGCTAGCCAGCGTGGGCTGCTTGTGGAAGGCAAAGCACAACTTTGGATGCAGTTCCCACGCCTGCCTGGCTGGAGGTGCAACACGAGTCAGTGTGCCTGTGTGCTTTAGACACAGAAATCTCTTGCCTCTTTGGATGAAATTAATTAGTTTTTTCCTATAACCTCGAATTAGATTTTGTGGTAATGACATGGTATTATGCTGTATTAGCTGCATAGTAAAATGTCCTGTACCTGATGCACAGTTATTGTTTTAAAGCTATCAGTGTTAATGCAGTGACCTGAAATCTTGTTCATTTTTAGCTCAGAAGCTCTTTTCTCTGAGATGCTTTGCATTAATGAAACACATTTCAAAGCTGGACAAAAAGCTAAAAAGAGAAGTTTGAAATTAATTGCGGGAGGGGAAAAGAAGCTGTAAAACCCAAGGCAAAAAGTTTTCTAGGCAAAAATTGGTTTCAGGCAAAGTGGAAGAGAATTTGCAAGCTGCTTAATTCGCTGCATGAAAGCTCCTGTGAGCTCATTGCTGAGACTGGGGACTGGGATCTTTGCCCCCATTGGGAACTGGTAGCTCCCCGAGTTCCTTCAGCTCCCTGCGTGGCTCCGCACGAGCTGAGCCCCTGCATGGCCCTGCTCCTGCTCCAGCTCTGCCTCTGCTCTTACAGGAAAGCTGTTATCATGGTTTTATGACTTGTTTTGCTTTTTCCTGGAGGAAATGGTAATTTTGTAAAATGGTGATTTCTTTTGGAATGCCACAGTGAGGAAAGGTCCCCACCAGCTCTTGCTTAATCCCCCCACATCAGCTGTGCCACGTTACCCACGGTGTGTGTGTGGAAAGGAGTATGGGAGGGAGGCTCCTCTTAACCACTGAAGTGAGGATCTGGAAAAGAGACTTGAAAAAATAATGTTTCCAAGAGCCTTCTAAATGTTTTCCTAGTACAGGTCTTGATGTAGTTCATCTGAGGTCAAGCTGCGTGGCAGAGACCAAGATCTCCTTCAGGTCTGTGATGCGTTTGTCTGCCTTTCAGTTCAGCTGGTTTCTAAGAGCTGAGGAGAGGACTCGCTGTGTGCCTCGCCGTGGCTCGGAGCGGGACAAGCGGCTGTGTTGCTCGCTGCCCTTGGAAGTGAGCGGCTCTGAACTGTGCTAAAAAGGGATCAGAAACAAAAAGTGTGCATCTTGTAAGGGGCGAATAACTTACATACAAAAAGCATAATACCTGTAGGCATCACAAGAGCTCTGTTGCCTGCTTCTTTCTTTTGACTAGTCAAAATCAAACAGCAAAGGGAGTTGGATTTCCATGCCCTGTTTTTGAGTGGAGTGGGTGATACTGTAGGAGCCTGGTTTTACTTCAGCGACACCACCCAGTTAAGATGAATACAGGTATGCCACCACCTAATTCAGCATCCTGGGGGCTGGGCCCCTGCAGGCTCTGCAGTGTGCTTGGACTGCAGTTTGTACCAAGTGTCTGATTGAAGTTTGCTACTTGTGATGCTTTGGTCACTGATAAAATGAGTACCTAGGTTAATTCACTGTATTGCTAGATTAGCCTTTGGTGCTTTGCCTACTGGGCTGGCTGCCTTCTCTGCTGGAACCATTACAGACTGAGGCCAGGTGCTGTGTTTGTGCTGCCCTGCCTCTCTAAGGTGATGTGAAGCCAGTACGGTTTAAAAGAATCATACTTGCTCTGTGCAGGCCTTGTTGAATCTTTCAAAACATGAAGTGACATGAAAATTGTCGGCTGTTGTCACTGTGTAACAGCTGAGGCTCGTGCGTGGATTAGCACAGGGACTGCATGTTATCACGTAATGCATGATGCATCTGCGACAAACACAAAACAGATTCCCATAGCTCAGAAAGATGCATTGTTTTATTTTTAGGATGTGTATGTCTGTGCTGAGGATCAGAAAAGGGAATAAAATGCTGGAGCTAATCTTCAGCAGTTGCAGCACACGTAAGCAGATTATGCAAAAATGTTAATTTTTTATTATTAAATCCCACTTTAGGGAAAAGAAGCCCTTAATACTCTGGCTAAAGACTCTAGTCACACCACATTTGCATTGATGTACATTAAAAACAAAAATAGCTGGGTCTGATTAGTGTCAGTTAAAGTTTTCTGAATGAGAGATATAACTCTTGGAATTAAACCACTTGAATAGCAGCTAAAGATTCCCGACGAATAATTTGTATTAAAAAGTTAAGACCTTCACTACTTTTCTAAAGGAAAATCTATCGCCAGTGTAGGAATTACATACCATTCACGTAACAGCATGAAAAGAAAGGAACTTTACAGACCATAAAGTGTAATAAAGGAACATCTAAAATTGATTTTCATTTAAGTAGATTGCTTATGTTTTCCTCTAGAACAGGGAAAGCACACTCTAATCTTCTTCACTTTTCACAAGTATGCCTACTGGTTTGATCCAGCTATCCATCATCAGATGCACTGAGCCGCTCTCTCCAAGTACACGCTTCCCTGAAACCTCCGTCTTTGCATCCGAGGACCTTCTGTACAAAATAATTTAAAAGAAAAAGGAGACAGGACTCCTTAGTTATTCCCATTTTGATGATTGATTTGTAAGTTAATTTGGGGTAACTGATTTAATTCTGCTGTCCTAGAGGATCCACCTCTGGGAGGGATTTGAGGTAACGTGCTGTTCCCAGGCTTGTTGCAGGCAAGCAGTTGAGCTGTGGTGGGTTCTCCATGGGAATGCAGCATCTGCTCTGGTATTTGCATTGGTTCACCACAGGCATTTGACGTGGTGACTTACCTGTGGTCTGAGTGGTTTTGGCCCAGAGCACGTCTGTTTTTTTGACTTCTTGGGAGGTTCTTGCTGAGGGCTCTGGGGTTGAAAATTTTGTGCTCTTGACCAGAATGTTTCACATGAGGTATCCTGACTTTGGGGATAGAGGGCTGGGGTTTGATTTGGTTTCATGCCCCTGCCGCTGTGCAGAATGCCTCAGCTACAAAGTATGAGCTCATATATTTTCAGTTTGGTTTGCCTGATCATTTTTAGCGTGCTTGCTTAAGGAAATTAGGAGATCATGATC
The DNA here is from genome assembly GCF_036417535.1 of Chlamydotis macqueenii. Taxonomy (NCBI): domain Eukaryota; kingdom Metazoa; phylum Chordata; class Aves; order Otidiformes; family Otididae; genus Chlamydotis; species Chlamydotis macqueenii. Next base: position 7,463,707 of record NC_141566.1, read on the forward strand.
ACCTTGTTTTTGTGTGTGTGTGTGTGCGCCCGTGCACTTGTTGCTCTGTCTTCCCCTGTTCCCAATAACATAGGAAGCATTGGCCCTGTTTGACAAGGGAGGTGTCACAGGCAATTACAGTTTTACGAAAATGAGTACCAGGTACAGGTATGAGTGGCTGGTGTGGAGGAGGCTGAAGGAGAAGCTTATTTATTGGACTTCTGGGAATCAAAAGGAGAGCGAGGTTATGAACGCAGCAGCCACATGGAAAGCTTTGATTCAAGCTTGCTCCTTCTGGAACCCAAGGGAGTCCAACCGCAATAAATAAATCCAGGAGAAAGTAGAATTTGTTAGATGTGCTGATCCCAGAACAATTTGTTTCTTTGACTAATGTGGGGTTGGTTTTTTTTTGACAAAATAAACCTATTTTTTAATTGCTCTCATTACAAACGCCTTTGTGCCAGTGTCAGAGATAGAGCTGTGAATAACTGTCACTGTCCTAAGTGCAGTGGTGCATGTTCTGCAAGCCTTAAATAGTAATGTTGCCTCAACAAGCCAGTCTGTTTAAGTGAGCAATTTGAAGAAGAGACATCCTTCCCATAGCCGGCAGCTATGCAAAATCAGAGACAATAAGGTTGTCAAGGTAACTTTTGAGTCAAGTTGTTCCAAAAATGACTAGAAGAATTTGCATATATCTGTACTGATTCATTTGTACGGAGTAAGACTTTCCTTTCACATGGATCCACGGTTTTATTGCAGTTCAAAGACCTCAACATGTTTGTAAATTGTTCAAATTATCAAATTTTTCCCAGACTTTGCAGCCCATACTGGAAAGAAACACTTGTAGGTCAACTTGGAGCAGAAATAAGTGAGTTTGGACTGTATTCCATATTTTTTTTGTGATTATTATCATCATTTTTTTCAGAGGTTACCTTGGCACCTTTTGACATTGTCCCTTTCAGCAGTGTGGAGCGTTAAGGTGTTGGCCCTGCCTCCTTGCTCCGAGTGCGTAGGGCTGCGGGGGGATCTGCTTCCAGTGGGGATGCTGAAATGCAACAGCTCCTCGCCGTGTTTCCACGCTTGCCAAGGCAGCTGTTGGTAATCTCACAAGAAAGTCTGGCTTTACAAGATTTACAGAGCTGCTGCTGCTGGACATGAAAGGGAGACTTTGGTGGAATCTGATGTACACACAAGGCAAAAAGTCCCTTTAGCAGAGGATGGTACAGCAGCACTTGCATCGCCCGCCCTCACCGTTAGCCGACTCCAGACCTCCCTGGTCTCGCTGGCTCTGAGCACAGGGTTCACGCTCAGTGCGGATGATCCTCACGGTAACGTAGGGCTGGGAGGGGAAATAGGAGCTGAGTGGACACAGAGCTGACTGAGTGGAGATTGCAAATTCAGAGCAGTGCTGGAGCCCAGCCAACCTGTTAAGAAAACTGGTACCTTTTGTTCAAAGGTTCTCCTTGTTAAACTGGAAGTGGTCTTATTTTGACACTATTTGAGCCCTTCCTGTGAGCTATGCAGAATATGACCCATCACAAGATCCCCCCAGCCTGGGACTTTGGACAGACCCGGTAGGCTCTGCCGGATGCTGGCTCTTGTGTCCCTAAGGAGAATCCGGAGCATCTGGAGGGAGAAATGGCATAGGATGGCGACTGGCAGTTTTGAAGGGATGATGACAGACCAGGGGCTAATCCTGATTTTAGGTTCTGTTAATGTTTTATTGAATTGGAGCTGAATCCAGCATGCAGTTTGCATGCTCAAGCTACACAACACTGTAGGTGCTTTTGCAGGCTCATCCATGTTTGTTTTTAGACCATGAAATTAGGCCCTTTCATATGCTATCCCCTTTCTGAGGATGCTCACACTTCCTCCTTGACAGGTCTTTCACCAGGCACAAACATCTTCAGAGGCTGCTTTTATCACTGTAGTGATGACGATTGCACTGGCTCTGCAAAGAGCTGGAAATGAGACCGTAGCTGTTTTCCTGTGCACGAGCAAACGAGATAATGTCCACAAGAATTTCCCTTGATCACTGCGACAGGTCTGCTGTAGGCATGTCTTAAGAACAGGCAGTTTCTCTGTGATCATGCATTGGAAACCAATTTCTTACCTCATCTAAGTGCCACAAAGGAGATTAAAACTTCTGCAGTGAGGATGCTTTCTTAGTGCCCAGAACATGCCAAAGAAAACCAACAACTTAAATGACATGTTCATACTATTTTAGAGATAAGATGCAAATAGTTTTCACTTGGTTGGTGGAGTGGCAGAATATTCCAGGGATGATAACAGTTGAACCTCGTAATATTATGAATTCCCAGTTCAAGAATAGCCGTAAAAGTTTATTTGATGTGAAAGAGCTAATTGTACAAATCATTACCTCCAGCCTGACGTGCCTCTGCTGTTTATTCTGTGGCAGTAATTAATTCTATAATTAGAAAATGTCCTGTTAGATAACTTCTCTGGGAACTCAGCCTATTGTCCAATGCAGGAAGCCTCCAAGAAGCTGAAGTGACTCGGGGATGACCTTGGCAATTTGATTGCTTTTATCGGCAAGGGCTGCTTTGCTTCACTGGGAGATCATTAGTGAAAAATGTAGCCTTTAAGAGTGGGACTGGAGATGAATCTCTTGACGCTGAGATTCAGTGCTGTGGGTGGATGGATTTGCCCCGGCCCTGCCCCTCTGCAGAAGTGGAGACCTGACCTACCTGTGCGTTGCATCTGCTTTTGATTGGCCAGCATCTGCCGTTCTATGAGAAGTTTGCATAAAATGAGTGTGCTTCATAAGGTATCAGAGTGAACAGAAGAAAATCAATAAGCAATCTGTGTGATAATTAATTAGGGTGCCAGGATGAATTACTGTTTCTTCCCCTCCTGATTTGGGTCACAGTCACATCTGATTTGGGAAGTTGTCAGTTTTTCAATTATAGCTTGGTCTTTGTTGTTGGTATGTTTTTTGCTTTTTTTTTTTTTTTTTTTAATTTGATGTGACCAGAATGAAGGACTGGCAGGTAGAAAATCACACTGTGCAAACTTACTTGTCATGGGAAGGTGACAATACTGAGCTCAGCACCCAGCAGAACCTGTTGATCAGGAGATGTACTGGCTGCTGGTCTGGTGTAGAAGACTTACTGCTCGTGAATGGGCAAGAGGCTGACCAAGCTCTGTAGCTTTGGTGTCCTTTGTTCTCATCTCCATTTTCCTCTCTGAATTCAGAAGTTAATTATTTGCTGTAGCCCTTGAGAAGACTGGCATGGTGCTGTGGCTCTGCAGCAGTGATGCCACAGGCTGTGATGGGTAGCGATCCCCTGCTTGCTGGTCCCCTGGCTCGGCAGTGGATGAGTTCCTTTCTCGTGTGGGGGCAGAGGCTTTCTGCCCTCTTCCCGCTAGTGTTGCTCCATGCATGCTGTGTTGGCTGATGTGAGTTGCCCCTGGTCTGCGTAGCCCCTAAGTACTCGCACATCTCCACGTCACAGGCTGAAGAAGTGGCCTGGGGGCCAGCAGCACCAGGTCCTTACTACTGGAAACCCACTCCAGTCTGTTCTGTTTTCCCTGGGACTCAGGTGTCATTCCTGGGAAACGGAGTCTCTTCAGCTGATAAATTCGTGCATATACACTCTATCCCAAAATACACATGTAGTTTGGCCTGCTTTCACCTAGACTTAACATGGGAGTCATTCCCAGGTTCACCTCCAGGCTTTCCACTCCCTTCTCTGGGAGGAGGGCTGGTACTGTGAGCATTCCAGAGACTCCTGCAAAGGCAAAGCAACTGCTAGCTTATTATCAAGCTTCTGGTGGAAATTCCTGCCCTTGCTATCCTATTTCCTTTCTGTAGTCACACAAAAGACTAATTATATGTGATAGATTAATGAACTCATTTTGTAAATACACCAGGTAGTGAGATGGATGCCTACTTAACTTCCTCAATGAACTTCAAGAGCCCAGATTTCCCTTCTTTCCAACAAATTGGCTTCCATCAACAGAAAAGAGCCTCTCAAAGCATCTCTGCCAGACCTCTAATGATAACAAATAACTATGCCTTCTACTTGATAGTAGCCAAGACAAGAGCACTCTACATCTAACATGCTGTTTAGTGAGGATCAGAAGTGAACTGGTGATGATCACTTGGAGCTTTATAAATTAGCATGTGCGATTGAATGGTGGTTTTGGGGTTTTTATTTATTTATTTATTTTAAAACAACCAGTTGTTATGGTGTTCAAAAGGATTCCTAGAAAATTAAGTGACTCTGGAATTTTCATAAAGAATCACTTTATTTATGAAAGATTTGTTTTTCTCCATCCTAACTCCTAATTTTCAAGGATTTTTCAGTTTGTTTTCTCTTAAAACAGGCTTTGTTCACTTTTTCTTTTTGAAACTTTGGAGAATATGGAATTTACTTCCTATTTGTGTCACTATTAATATATTTTCTAATACAGCTTTCAGGGCACACCAAGAGGTCCTCTTTATTAAAGGTCAAATATTGAGAGGCACCGGATACCTGAAATTTATGCCAGGGATGGTCACCAGTGAAGTATAATTACTTCAGAACAGTTTTAGTCTGAAACAGTTTGCTTGATGTCTAAGAATTTAATTATATTTTTACAGGAACATCAAACATTTTAATGAAAATGTTACCCTAACAAGTAGCGGATGTTATTACTGCCCCTACGTTAAGTCCATCTGTACTAGTTCATGTGGTTGCCATCCTGGTGGTATTTTAACCACATATGCTTTAGGTAGACCAAGCATGGTTTCAGAGGTATGACCAGCGCTTGTGGGCAAGGGAGAGCTGATTTTTCTTTATAATTTGTGGTATCAAAAAGAACACCTTGTCCATACCGCAAGTATTCTGAAAGGCTTCAGCACATTCAGTGCATTCTGATAGATTTGTAGTACCAAGTTTAAAATCTGCAATTTTTCTTTAGATAGGTCTAAATGCAACTTTTGAGGGAAGCCCAGTGGAGAGTTTCCTCCATCTGAAAACCGCAGTTGATGGCCGTCAGAATAATTCTTATGTGGCTATAAGTATGTTCAGGGAGAAAAACCTCCAAGCCATTTGTGTTCTGTTTCAGAATCACAGTGCCATGACAAGGAAATGGAAGCTCGGCCCTCAGCGTGTTGTGGAGGCAGTGGCTTCTTACTCAACGTCTGTCTGTTATGTCTGTCACATTTTCAGGAACTGAAAGCAGAGTTACATGCTGTCTACTCAAACCCAGCTAAACTGCTACTCCAGTTGTAAGGACCATTTGGTTTTAATTAGCAGAACCTTTTGGATGAGCATATTGATACAATTTAATGTCTCCTCTGGTTATGTGGAGTCAGGTTTTGTCTGGTTCCTGTGTTAAACTTTTTTTTTTCCCTCCTTTTTTTTCTCTTTTACAAGTGTGAGAATACAAAGTTTATTTATAAAGCAGCTTTTGCCACAAGTTTTTTATCCAACGCCAGCTAGATAGGTTTAGGTTTTTAAGCAAATTGTATTTGGCAGAGGCTGGCTGGAAGGCATCAGCTCAAATGTGATGTAACCTTTATATTAGAATGATGCCAATGAATTGCTTAGTGTCTCAGTGTTAAGAAACAGGAGGCGAAAGACCTTAATAAGAGTAAAGTACAAAATTGTGGTGTAAGGTGCTACTATGTACCAGCTTAAGTGATCGTTATGGGAAAGAAACACAGAAAACCTTCTAGTTTTTCCAAGCAATGATGGACTAATTATCCTCCAGTTGTCAATAATTTAGGGTGAATGAAGGGGACAGGAGCTGAAAATTGGGAGCAGTCCAGAATGGTGGAAGTGCACATCAGTAATAAGCCTCCCTGCCCTGAGCTCCCACTACTGTGGAGAAAAATTATTTTAGCTTCAGGCACTGTGTTCCCAATGCAGTAGTAAAAGTAATGGATGTTGGGTAGCTCCTTAACTTCAGAACATCTCCAGTGATCACATCATTCACTTTAAATCACAGTAGTTACTTGTGAGAATGAACCTGGAGTGCTTTGAACTCAGTAGTTCAGCCATAGTTGGTTTTGGACTGAAGTGGGGATGCTCTGAGTTGTGCTCTGCAGTCCTGAGAGTCCCCCAGAATAGTTCTCTTCCACCCGGCCTTTCAGACCCATCCGGGCACAAGTATCCGCCTGAGATTTTGCTCCTGGCACGTCACATCCCATCCTTTACTTATCACCGCTATAGCAACTCACTCTGCCAAAGTGAAGTCCTGGGTTGGTTTTGGGTGAAGGTTTCCAAAATTTGAGCAAAAACTGTGTTGACAGAAAGCCACTGAGTAGGGTTTTGGTGGTGAAAAAGCGTGAAAGGCTCTTGATAAGAGTGATAGCTGGGAGGTGCAAACCATCCTTCATCCTCGCCACGTAAATCTCTGGATGAACTTACGCCATACATCTAAACACTGCAAGAGTTTTTTAGAAAGGTTAGATAAGCGTTTGGGTACAAAACCTCAAACTGGAGACCCAAGTAGTGGCGTTACATCTTTTGGAGGATCAAGCAAAGAATCTTACAGGAGGCAGTGCTGATTATCCACCCCCCAACTGTAAACATTAAAGATTGCATCGAACGCTGGAAGATGAGCGTTATCTCCAATAGTCTTCCCAATAACGTGAGCTATTAGAACTCTGGATGTGTAACTTTTGTTACAGAATTGTTTTCCTTGTGATCCTTTCATGATAATTAGGCAATTAGTGTTAATCTAACATTAATACTGAAAATCCACCCAAGTCAGTGAGTTCCTCCAGTTAAAGATACTGATGGTTTTATTTGGCTGCACTGTGTAATATGAAAACTTTGTGCTCTTGATTAAAAACAACATTAAGACAATGTACATGTACAGAAAACAGGAACAGAAAACACTCCATTTTTGCAGAGCAGCACTCTTATTGCCTCTGTACCTTTTTTTCCAGAGGCTGTTGACTTTGTGCGTGTAGTTGTACACTCTTTCAAGCTGAATTCTGCATCGGTGTTTTGTTGTTAGATTTCTCTTTTCCATGGTAAGAAGGACAAATGTCCTAAGTGGGAGCAGAAAAAAAAAAAACCCAACTTTTTCCTTGCTTGACCAGGAAAGTTTGAAATTCTGCAGCCTTAGATCTTCAGGTAGGTGATGAGAGTGGGAGAGTTTTTGATTGATGATTCAGCCATCCTCAGCTGTCCCCGTATCTCCAAAGTGATCTGACCAACTTAAACTCTGAACCAGACCAATGTGCAAAATTTCATCCTTCAGTTTGTGAGTAACAAGGAGAAGGGAAGATGCTATGGATGCTTTAATATGGACAGAAATCAGATGACATGTAATTTTAATTAGGATTGGTGTCTAAATTATTTTTTATCTTAGGTTATCTTTGTTTAAGATTTACACAGACTATAATTTGTGTAACGTAAAATGTGGAAAATCAGACTTTATTCAGAAGATTCATGTAATACCAAGGTATTTGTCATTATTTTCTCCCAATAAACTTTTTCCAGCTGTGGAATTTTTTGCTAATATTGAGCCAATCTCAGTAACGTGCTTGTCTTCTGTATAACCTATGCAGAGAGCTGAGGGCGAGAGCGTGGGCTGAGAGCCCAAAGTGGCTCCAGCCTGGGGAAGGCCTTGTCTTGGTGGCAATAACAAACCCCTCTTGGCTTCCATGGGAGTAGAGTGGAAAATTAATTGAGAGGGTTGATGATTGACACATAAGTTATCCTGATATTTCTCTTTTTCACTGGGAGGCTTTGACTATGATCTTGTTTCTAGAGAGCAGCTGGGAGATACATTAACTGTTTGTTCAATGGATGTTGGATGAGGTGAGCTGATAGCATCTCCGTGTTCACATGCAGATTCCTTCATCAGGTCAAGTCCCTCTGAGCGAGGAGCTGAGCCTGTGTTTGGGATAGGTTTAACATTTGGACTGTTGCTTTTTAATGGGCCGTAATTCCATTGTGCTATTTAAATTCCTCCTGTTCCCAGTGGAGACTGGACTAAGATCCAGAAATTAATTTTTATCCTAACAATTCTTCAAAAGAAACAGATTTTTTTTTTCTAAGAAACTTAGTCTACAAAGGTTTTTGTTGAAGAGATGTAAGAAGTTGAAGAGAGTTTTCTTTATTTTTTCCTGCTTCTCTGCTCACTGCTTTCCCAGTTGCATAGATTAGTGGATAGTTTCTGAGAAGACCATGTCATATCTAAGGAGGAGGAGATAGCTTTAGAAAACCATTTCTCTGAATTCCCCAGGAGTGCGTGGCTCGATTGCTGCTTCTGATGCTGCTTTGTAGAGTTCCAGTGCCTGCGAGCCGCAGTTTATGATAAGAAAGAAATATCTGAAGTACAGTTACTCTATACATTAACTTTTCTTTATGCATGAAAATGCTGCAGTTACAGAATTCTTCTTTGCGTTTTCTCCAGGAATTCTGTTATCCTTGGAGTCTGTCGACAGTGTACCTGCAGGAATCTCTGCCTGCAGGAAAATGATGACTTGCGTTTAAACTGATCCTATGACAAATGCTGGAGGTGACCAAAGTTTGTTTCCTGCTTCAACCCAAAAAGACTCGTTTAAGATGAGGCTATTGGCTACACATTTTGTCTCATTAAAAATACATTTTTGGGTTTTATTGAACTGTGTGTGGTTTGCTAAGTTGAGGATATTACTTGGGTAATTTGTTACCTAAACAAAGCGTCTCATCTGTTATATGTCAATTAAATCCACCTTGCTTTTTGTTTGTTTATTTATATGTATATATTTTAAATAGGCATTGAAAATGTTACAGTTAGAGACTGCAGGAATATTGCATTTAGTGATTCAGTGGAGAATCTTGTTATGACTCCGCTGGTTGCATGTTCAGCCATACCATCGCGTTGGCATCTTTCCTCTCTTTTTTTTTTTTGCATAGTCTTCACCAATGTTGTATCTGACTTGCAACATCTTTATTCTTACATCCATGAGGTGGACCCTGGCCGTCACAGGTTGCTTGTGCCTGGCAACCTCTGTTACTGCTGCCCAGGTCACCCATGAGGGGACCCCGCATCCGAGCGGGCACTGCTGAGCTCACCCACGGACCGCTGCCGGGGACTCCACTCTGCTGGCTCCACCTCACAGAGTGGCCTGGTTTGAAGAGCTGACCTCAGTTCTCCTGTAAATATTTCTCTTGAGAGATAAGGGTCGATTCTGCCTTTTGTACCAATAACCAGGTTCTTGTAGGACAATTTAATTTAGGCCATACATAAGGAGGTGACAGGACCAAGGTCCTTTCTGTAGTAGCACAGCAGATAACCTCATCTTTTATATCCTCTGCAGCCTGTCTCCGTTGTTGTGAAGGATGCAGCACCAGCTAAATTCTGTATTTTGAAGTGTCAAAGTGGGTTATCAAAAACATCATTTAAAACCTAGGTGGGCATTTTTTTCCTCTATGTTTTTTTTTTATGTTTGTCAAGTTGAAACATTCCAATTTTGCCCTGATAGTTTGTTGTAGTGAAAATGCTGTTTGGCTTCTAACCGTAACAGCTAGATGTTAGGTAGGAGCAGTCTATTTTTCTTGCTTAAATAGCCCCAAATAATTTCTATTTTACGTTATCTAAAAGTCTGTTCTGTGTTCGCAAGATGAAGGAGGAATTATTTTTTTCTTGGGAGATGCACCTGCAGGAAAAATTGCCTTTCACCTGTGCTTTTGTGCTGTGATTGTAAAAGCACCTCTTAGGAGACCGATTTCAGGTTTCCATTTGCCCTTGGGGAGCGATGGTGTGGGGGATCACTTTCTGGAAGGCGTGTTTGTCACTTGTGGTGCTTGCAGCTAGCTGCAGGTTTACTGCTCTTGTGTTTCCTTAATGTGTGGCAGCTGTTTTTCTTCCAGATACGCACTTCATTGTGCAAAGCCATTTGGATAGAAACAGGCTGATTTAAAATTATTCCAAGACAAATGCGAATGAGATTCCTTCTAAGTTTTTTATATGAAAGTTTGATAAGCCTCACATGAACATTGCATTTTTTTTATGTCAACAAGCATTAATGGTAAAGTAGTTTTATAATATTAAATACTGGATATTAAAAATGTAGCTAAAATATGCAGGCACTAAGGATGCTGAAATGTATGATCTTGTGAGGGTGGAGTGCAGCTCTCTGTATATCTGTATATAGCATTGGATTTTGTAGGCTCAGAATTCCCAATGGCATTTGTTTACCTATATCTTTTAAAAACTCCTGCCATAAATATCTTAATTCCTTCTTTTTTTTTTTTCCTCCCTGTAACCCTTAACTATGTAGTCAAGTAAATCTTAGTGCAAACGTAAAAATGGATCAAAGTTACAACACTGAGTAAGTAGTACCTTCAAAAGTTGGGGCATTTTTTAAATTTGAGTTTCAATACCAGGTCACAGGTGGTTGGAGTTACAGAAAATTTGTTACTGTCATGAGATTTGTGAGTTGAGATGGTGGCTAAGGTTGGGCCAGTCATCATGAATCCAAAGGCTGATCCTGCTGGGACTCAGAAGATAGGAGCTCCACATCCCCTCTCTAACAAAAATGTAGATCTTGAAATTACAATTCTGAGTTGTGTCAGTATGGAAGTCAGAGGTTGTGGTGTTTGTAATTGCCACAAGCAGCTGTTAGCTTTGGTCATTGCACTTTTAAGGCAGAATTGCAGCTTTCTTTGTGTGGGATAGTAACTCCAGCCTTATGCACGGATTCCATGGATGCTAGAGCAGATACAGAGGGAGCAGCCAAACTCCACCTCTGCTTTGTGAAAAAAATCAAGAGGGGACATCTCTGTGTGTCTGAATTACAGTGATACAGGAGGAATTTATTTTTTCCTTACCAGAGCTGGAAAAAATATTAAATTGCATTATTACATGTTTGAAGCTGAGTGCAGCAAGAATCAAGTGAGACAGAGAGTGCCTTGTGAGGAGCATCCGTAAGTACTCATTTGATTCCTTTTTATTCCTCCACACTCGTTCCTCATTTTCTTTCCCTGTTTGATATTCTTCTGTCAGTGGCACTTGATCCTGGTTGCCCTTTGCAGCAGCGCTGTGCTTGCGGGGGCTCCAGATCCCGTCACGTGCTGCATGCTGTTGGGCCTGTGGTGGGTCCTGCAAACACGGAGGAGGAATTGGGAGCATCTACAGACAGACTACATGGCACCTCACAGAGCTTGTGTCTCCTTGCCAGCTGGTGAAGTAGGGTCTGTTTCTTGCCCAGGAAACAAATGAACAGCCATTAACCACCACCCATCTATTTTCACTAAGATTATAAATGTAAGTAGTTAAACTGCAGGTTGATGGCGATCATTTGTTAACGTGGGGGTGGGAGACACCAGCCTCTTAAATCAGGCATTTGAATGTTTTAGGCAGTGAGAATTGGTCAAAACTGTTACATTTTGGTGCGCTGTTCTTTTGTCTTTTTCCACTCTTGAGTGGAATTTGTCTTTAAGAAAGGTGAAGTGAAGAACAAAACGTGTCAAAGATGTTACGGGGGTCCTAAGTCAGCTTTGGAAAGGGGTTCTCAGTGGGAGGTTTGACAGTCTGCTTTGCCAGGGCAAGCTGCTGCATTAGGAGTCTTTTGTATTACAGCTGAGAGGTGATTAAAAATGACATTATCTTGTTTGAAAATTGGGTTTTAGAGGTGATATTTTTACAAGAAAATCTTTGTTTTCTTTTTAATTTCATCATTAAGTTTCAAAATGAAGCTTTTTCCTGAAAGTTCTATTTAGAAAGCACAGAAACCCAACAGTTTTCTTTGTAGTTGTTGGTTGTTTTTTTTTTTTCCCCTTCCTAATTTCAAACAGCTGCCTCCTTCCATTCCTGCCCAGCAGGAAAAAGCTGAACTGTTTTGAAAGAGGGCAGTGGAAATGAACCACTTCTCTCACAATTTGACAGCTCTGTCCTTTTCCCATTTCCTCCTTTTAGGAAAGCAGGCAAAGGGCATTAAAATAATCAAGTAGGCACTGGATTTTCCTGCTCCCTGGTTTTGATAGATTTGGCAGTGACAGGGATTCTGTAAAACCCAGTGCTGCAAAGCACCCTCTGTGCTGTAACAGACCTTGGGGAATTTTAGTGGCAGTTGCAGTGTGGTTAAAGTATGGCTTTTCACAATAACAGGAGGTTATTTTATTTTATCATGTCAGCACCTACAACATCCCCTGGTATCCCGTCTGAACCTTGAACAGTTTAGCAGTGTTGCAAATGGAACAGTTGACATGGGTAACAAAAATCACAATAACTGCAGTATTTAGAGAAGTAGAACAACAGTTTTCCATTTTATTTTGTTTTCACCTTTCCTAAAAAAATTCCAACAGAAGATCAGTGTCCAGAACTTAAATCTCTTGTTGGTAGGTGGTTACTTTTGCAGGTTTGCAGTGGTTTGGGTAAACCAAGGATGTCGAAATGGAGCAGTGCTGTGCTAAGATGCTAAACCACCCGTGCTTCCAGGTACCACGTTAGGGATTTTGTCTCTTCTGCTCTTCCTACCAGACCTACTTCTGCTGTCTTTGCATAGCACGGTGCTGCGAGTGCGTTGTGCGTACGGCTCGGCATATGCCGTGAGCTGATTCTTTGGGGGGTGTTAGTCTGTGTAATACAAAGCCTTTTTGTCACTAGACCAGTCTGGCATCGCTCGGCTCTGAGCGATCACAGGATAACTCGAGGGATCTGACACAATTAGTGCTGAGAACGGTGAATCAGTTTAAATACAGACGTTTCGGAAAGGATCTTGTACTTGATATAGAATTTAAATTCTGTGATTCTTTGAACATTAATGGATGTACAGCTCTTGTACTTGCTAAGAAAGCTTGACCTAGTAATGCTCAGGTAAAAATAATTCAATCGCAGTGAATGTACATACTGAGGATCAAGTAAAAGCAAATGAAGCAAATCACTGGATTTATGAGAAATAAAGTTATCGGATAAAATTCTGCAGTACATACCAACTCCGTATGCTGTCTTAGTAATGCTATAATTAAGCCAAAGAGTTATGTCAAACTGGCCTTTTCCATCTGCTCTGTGATCTGCTCAGGGAGCAATTTGGAAAGAATGACAGCTGACCTCAAAACCGATGCGTTCAGTTAATGTACCTTCCACCAGAGCCGATACTTCAACAGAGCTCATCCGCTTTCCTATACAGGTACAAGTTGTTCCTCATTTAATTGGAAAATCAAAATTGGCCTTGCTGTGAAGCAGGCTTGTTCCAAATTTTTATTTCAGTAAATGCCTCTTGGTATTAGCTGAGCCATTTGATGGCTCATAAAAATATTCTTCCATTTTATTTGCAGCTATGTAAACTGAAGTGTGATGGCACAAGTTTAAAATAGCACTGTTGGGTTTTTTTGTTCATTTTTTAATAGCTTTTGCCAAAACAAACCTGTTAATAATAAAGTCTCAAAAGTTCAGTATGAATAATTGACATGTGAGACACGTGAAACTCAGCCTGTATTTATAATACTAATTGATTTCATTTATTTTGCATCCCCTGTGAATTTCTCACTGCCAGTCTTGCCATTATCTTAATGTTGTTGTTTCCAGTAACACTCAGAAAAGTCATTTCAAAGGCAGGGGGTCTTTCAGCACAGATGCATCAGGTGTAAAGCTTCCTTTCCTCAGAGGTGATCAAATTGCCTGAAGGAAACCCCGTGGAATGGTGCAGCTTAAAAACCCGGGTCTGTCCATCTGTTTGAATCTGTGTTACCTTGTGAAAGTCTGCTTAATGCTCGCTCCCATGAGCGTCTGAGTTCAGATAACGCAGGCACGGTTTTTTGTTGTGACAGAGAAGTGTGAAAAAAATTAAACCTGGAATCAGTGCGGTATCTGGACGGTCATAATTGTTCCTACAGACAGGTAGCAGGACCTACTTGCCAGTGGCAAGCTGTGGTTAGACCTTCTGATGGGGGAAAAAAATAGTTCTATCTTCATAGTCAGACTGCTGGGAACCTCAAAACCCACCCCATGTGTTAAAGCTGGAGGCAAACATATCCCATCTTCAGAGACATTTAAATCCATGTCTGGACTTCATATCTGGCAACACTGCTGTGCCTCGAGCTGATGGAATCTGCAGGGCTTCCCATGAGCTGCTCACCCTCCAGTTCTTCAAAGCTATGAGTCATCCACCTTAAAAACCTGGATCTTGCTCTGTAGTTAGTGACTGGCTCTCATTTCTGCCTTCCCATCAAATAGTAAAGACCTGCCAAACTCTTTACTACTTTGCAGTCAGTGAAAATTAATCAAGACAGACAAACCTAAAGTGCCTCCTTGTATGTACTTTCTTCTGACCTGGTGTCGTAGTTCAGCCCCGATCGGGACCAGACTATGCAGTCTCTCTCTCACTCCCCCCACCCTCTGAGAGAATAGGGAGTGATGATATAAGAAAAACGGCTCAAGGTTTGAGATAAGGACAGGGAGAAATCCTTAAAGTTACCGTCACGGGCAAAACAGACTCAACCTGGGGAGAAGTATTAATTTATTTCTAAAACTAGCAGGAGAATGAGACAGGGAACAAGATAACCTCCTCCCACCCCTCCCTCTTCCCGGGCTTAACATTATCTCTACTACCTCCCCTCCCGAGCGGCACAGGGGGGAAAAAGGGAATGAGGGTCACGGTCAGTTCATCACATGTTGTTTTACACCGCTGTGTCGTCGTCAGGGGAAGAACTCCTCGCATTCCTCCTTTGCTCCAGCGTGGGGTCCCTCCCATGGGCCACAGTCCTTCCCAGCTGTTCCAGCAGGCCCTCCACAGGCCACAGCCTCCTTCAGGCCTCCACCTGCTCTGGTGTGGGGTTCCTCCACGGGCTGCAGGTGGATCTCTGCCCCTCCGTGGACTCCATGGGCTGCAGGGGGACAACCTGCTCCACCATGGTCTTCACCACGGGCTGCAGAGGAATCTTGGCCAGGAGCCGCATTACTCCTCCCACTCCTTCTTCATTGCCCATGGCGTCTGCAGGCATTCCTCACAACAGGCTGGCAGATGCCTCTCAGGATCCTTTTTACATCTTATTCACTTCTCATCTCCTCTCCACTTCTTGCAGCCGGGCCGGGGCGAGTTGGGCCCAGTCGGCTGCCTGGCGGGAGGCCAGAGGGTGAGGCCTGCCAGGCCCACAAGGCTCGTGCCTCCCCCTCTCTGCCCCCGCTCAGCTGCTTCACATCTCTCCTCTCCTTCTCTTTTTTTTCTGTTTTCCCCTACTTAAATACGTTATCACAGAGGCGTTATCACGGGACATTCTGCTACCAATTGGCTCGGCCTTGGCCAGCAGCGGGTCCGCCCTAGGCCCGGCCGAGTCCACTGAACAAAGAGGAGCAACTTCTAGCAGTTTCCTACAGAAGCTGCCACCTTAGGCCCCCCCTCACTAACAAAACCAGAACACCTGGCATAAGGAAAGTAGTAGTTGAATACTTTGATGAAAAAAATCTAATTTCTAACTCTATTTGATAAGCAAAGTAAAAATATAAATGTGGTTGAGAATACTCTCAGTTAATTGTGTATTGCATGTCTGGCTGATAGGTTTTCCCTGCGTCTGGTGGGCAGAGAATCCTGATAAGTGGCCATTCTCTGAGAAACAAATTCTGAGTTATCCACAGATTTTTTAGCCCCTGCCTTACTGTAAAGTCTTCTTTAAAACAGAAGTCTTTAATCTGAGCCTTCCCAAAGTGTCCTTCCCTCCCCTTCCCTGCTGCTTTTTAGCATCTCTTTGGCTTTGCCATTTATGCTGTAGGCCAGCCCCAGTGATTTTGCCAGAGAGGGGAAACCAAGCTGGCTGCAGGGCTGGTGTCCCAGGACAGCCGCAGTGAATCCTGCTGTTCCCTGCCCACCACTGCTGTGGGCATCTCGGAGAGGAATTTTTCTGAAGTTTTGAGCGGCTCAACACCGGATGTTTCAAGTCACCGCACACCATGGGCTTTTACCAAGGGCTTTGTTCAAGCTGAATGCAGTTCCAGAAATTCAGACAATGAGATTTGAATGAAGCATGGTCCCTTTTTTCTCTTTTTTAGTTTCTGGTGTGATTTATTGGATAAAACTGGGAAATATTTTTTACTTGTGCTGTCTCAGCTTTTCCTGCCCCTTCTTCTGGAAGGTGAACGAATGGACATCACCTGCTGTACCCCAAAGTGTCTGTGCTCTCCCCACTGCGTAGCAGGGACCTTCTCTTTTGTTCAAATGGTCATATTCTTGAAAAAGTGACAGAGATTCTCTGTGTGTAAGCAAGTGCTACTTCAGAAATCAGGAAAATGAGAAGACAGTAAGTAAGGACCTGCAAGAAAGTCAGAATTAGGAGCGAGGAACCTCCTGACGTGTTCCTGTTTTAAATACCAGGATGGGATACTCCTCTCTGCTTGCCTGCATGCTGGGCATCGCAGGCTCGAGGGATGCAGGAGATGGGGTGCTCCTGCAGCATTTGAGCGATGGGCAGAGCGCAGCTCATGTTTGACACTGCCTGTTGTTGTACGTTGAGCGGGGAAAGGCACTTTGCCCCCATTGTAAATACTCGGGGAGCCTGGGAGCTGCGATGTCTCGGGGCAGCCAGTGTAATGTTTTATTATAACCCCATTTCCCACCTCTGCTCTTGGAAAAGCCATATTGTGCCTCTCCGTGGAAAGTGCGTGAGCGGTGTCATCGGTAACGTACTGCGCCTTTTCAGTAACTCCGGGTGAAGCAGTGGGGGCGAGCAGAGGTGCCTGCCTGGGGTGACCTGCTGAGGCCGTCTGGGGGGAGGCTGCAGGTTTGGCTGGTCACCGGCCGGTCATGGCGGGCAGCAGGCAGCACCTTGGTGCAGCGTCCGACTGCTTTGCTTCAGCATTGAGACGTAAAGGGATGGGATGGGTGTCTTGGCTTCGACTGGGCGTTACAGAGCTTTTAATTCGTAGTCTGTTAATTACGCTCTGGTGGAGCTTTACCTGTCTGGGGTGGCAGATTTGCACTGAAGACTGTTGTCGGGGGTATTACGCAACAGTCTGTTATTTCAATGAAGTATTAAATTAAATTGTTTCCACATCAGGAAATAGGGAGATGACCTGCCACAAAGCCTTAGTTAAACTTTCAAACATGCCCGAACCTACTGACCTTCAAGATACAGTACAAGGCTCATCTTTTCTTTTTCCTTCAGACCTTGGCCAGATGGGATGGCTGGAGGCACCGTATCAGTGCGTGGGGGAGGAGGGCCTGTTAGTGCTGTCACTGTCATTTAAATATTGATCAGAGCATGTGGAAGTACCCTGGGATGGTTGCTGTGGGAGGTTAGCGAACAGGGTCCCTGGAGGCTTTTCTTCGCTTCGGTGAGCAGAAGGAGCCTGTGTAACCACTGGCTGCTCACGGGTCAGCGCCGCTACGCAAGACCAGCCTTGCACAGCGCTCGAGCTGTGAATCATCGAGCCCGTGCAAGGAGACTGCTCTGCAGCTGGGGAGGGGAAGACTCAGCCTTCCTACTTGCTTAGTGGGGCCCAGGCTTGACGAGGTGGACAGGGATGTGGTGCAGACGGCACCGGACCCGCTGCAGCCTGGTGCCTTGGCAGCGGTCCCAGGCTCGGCCCTTCGCAAGCGCGGCACGGACGTTTTGCGCAAGAGCCGCGGCAGGTTTAACAGCTTGCAGCGCGAATCCGAAACGCACGTGTGCGTGGTCTGGTGCTCTCCTATAAGGCTCAGTTTCTGTATGTCTGCCTTGAGACCGCTCCTTCCCTCAGGACGTTTCTCAGGGACACACGGCCCCCTCTGGGCCGTGCAGCTGGATCTGGGTGGCTCGGCGAAGAGGCAGCACGCGTTTGTAGTGGTGATGCTGCTTTGAGGTCCTGCTGAGTGCCCTCCTACTTGTACCTGCGCCCTGCTACTGGGAAGCAGACAATTAACGAGTTGTTGGCATGGATGTTTCCCTTTGCCAGCAGCGTTCCTCTGAAGAGCCTTTGGGGAGACTGGGCTCTCCGGAGGAGGGATTTTGCCCACAGGGAGCACTGCTGTGGAGGTGGGCACAGCTCCACGCATCGGGGTTTGCTGTCTGCACGGCTATATAACTCTCTTCAGTTACTCTGATATTCTGGAATCTGGCTTTTGTGTGACCCTTTACACTGGCTCCTGGCGCTGCATGACTGCTGTCTTTACTTTATGACTTTACCGTCATACTTTAACTAAGCCAAGGTAAAAAAAAGGCAATTAAACTTTAATCAGGGTCACAATTCACTTCAGATATACATTTCCTTTTAAAAGTAATTTTGTGTAAAAGACACTTTTTTTTATTCCTTGGTTTCTGTGAAGCACAGGCAAGGGCAGCGAGGTCGGAGGAGAAGCAAGCCACAGGGAGCAGCGGCAAACCCGCAGCGTGTGGCCAGGAGCCGCTGACAGCTGAGACAAGCCACCGCTCGCTGGTGCTGCGGTCTAATAGGATAGTGAGGGCAATTGGTGATGCTTATTGGGTTTCCTCCTGCTCTCAAATGAAGGCAAAACTTTGCAAATAGCCTGCTGTGAAATGTGAAGACCTGGCTTGCAGCCCTTGAACTCCACCATGATAAACGCGGAAACACAGCAGCCTGTTTGGAAGGAGCCACCCGTTCAGTGTGGCCACAAGTAAAATTTTTGGCAATCTTTGCCCTGAACCGTAAACATGACTGTGGGATCTAAGAACAGTTGTCTGGAGTCTTGAAAAGTGTCCCAGCTCTGTGGAAGGTTTGTACCACAGCTGGCTCATCCACTAGCTGCACAAAATGTGCAGATCAGGGATTTTTCAATGTAGTGTGAAGGATCTTTGACAGCGCTTGATAGGAAAACTTCACTTTTTTTGAGCTATAACTTCATGAATGCAATGTGGTGCAGGTGCAGTTACTATTTTTTTAAGAGGCAGTGATGCTTGGCCATTGATAGGATTTGGGGATGAAAGCTTTAAAATACAAATAAAAGACATGATGTGAAGAAACTGGTCAGATAAGTTTCTTCTTTCCAACTGAACTGACAGACTGAAGATTTTAGGGCTCTGTCTGGCCAGAGAATGAAAGCAAGTGCCACACTGTCGCCTTAATGAACATCACTCTCGATGTGATGTGGCCATATGGCACTAAACATTCCTGGCTGGCTGATGCGTGGGTGACAGCACCGTTATTTCTGTACGGGCTGGTTCGCCCTCGGAGCTGCAGTCCAGCTCTCAGCACAGCGTCTCTTCTGGTGATGATGTTACGGACATCTGTCCATTGCAGAATGGTTTGGGGCCATGTATTTGAGTCGCATTTCTTCCCCACGTAGTCCTCACCTCATCTCCTTGGAAACAGCAACCCTCAAGGTCTCCTTGCTGAGCTGTTGGGGCAGGTATTGTGTAAAAGCTGGGGCTGAGTGGAAGGGAAGTTACAAGGCAAGAAAGGCAGTACCAGGTCTTTTCCGTCTTTTCCAGGATGAAAATAATGTTATTTTGAATACAATCAGGAACAGTCTTTTATAAATGAAAGAAAAAAAAAAAACTAAATTCAGAAATCACAATAACTGCTAAGAAAATCAAATAGATAAATGATGCAGAGATGGTTAGCTACAGCTTCTTGGTTGTTTTTTTTTGTTTTTTTTTTCTTTTAAACAGTGCACTTTAAGTCCTTAGCCAGCCCCTCTAATCTAAATGCCTTTCTCTGTATTTTAAAAGTAGTTATAAATAGGCAGACTTGTGTAGCCAGCTGTCTCCAGAAGCAAACTGGGCTGTTGAAAGTTCAGCTAAAATATTCTTGTTCATACACTGAAAAGGAAAGCTGGTAGGGAAAAAGTGGGGGACCCAAGATGCAAAAAAACCCCAAACCCAACCCTTTAAGGCATCAACGCTAGTGCATCACATAGCAAAGCCGCAGCTTCAGAGAGCGTGAGGGTGGTGTGTGGGGGATGCTGATGGAAGGAGGTGTCCCATGGGTGGTGGTAGGTGCACACAGCTCCTCTGAGGAGGGCTCTGCCGGGGACTCTCACAATTTGGGGGTCCTTCAGTGCTCAAGGCCTTAGCAGAGACATTTGTGGTTTAAGTCTTAAATCGTGGCCTCTGCTGTTGGACTCTGACAACTCTGAGGTGAAAGTAATGCGAAAGGCTGATGATTTCAGTCTAGGTTTAATTTTGTTTGGTTTTGTTTTGTTGGTTTTTTTTAACCTGGAGACTGAGCAAGCCATGAGGAGGATGCTCACGCAGAGAAAGCTGTGGACTGCAGCTTTGTGTTGAGATCCCTTCACTGCCATTACCTTCATCAGGAACTGCCTGAAGAATGTCTTTTTTTAAAGAGTTACTGTGTATTAAAATATTGTCTTTCTTTGGAGCGTCAATATTTCTGTTTTCTTTCAGTTACAGGGATAATTATGGCTTCCTTTTATCTGTTTTTCATATCAGGCTTGTATATTCCTGGGGATAAGCCTACTTTTGTCTGTTTGATAAACGACCAGACGTGGCCTGTGATTTTTGATCAGCATACTAAGCAGCGAATGTGTGGAACGATCGCACAGAGGAGATGACCAAGTGCTGTGTGTCCAAACCTTGGTGGCTGTACGAGTACCAGTTCACTTGCACCTTTGAATTGCAGAACTGAGGCTTTTTGAAAACTCTTGTGCATTTTGAAAATGCTCATTAGAAAGGCTGACCATTTTGTCCCCTTTCTAAGTGTGGTTCCAGTGTCACAGCAAAATATTATTTAATTGCCAGAGCTCCCCAAGACTTCCCCTTTTCAGCTTTGTTCAGGTTCCGAAGTTGAGACTAAGAGTGAGTTACAGCTGCTCTGCGTGCTCAGATGACTGCCAGGTGTATTTTGTATGAAAGTGTGGAGACATATGTGTGGAAATGAGCTTTCCCTAAATATTTTCTAGCCTACTAGTTTACTAGTATAATGACCATTTTTAATAAACCAACATTGCGTCAACTAGGCTATTGGCCAGATGGCACGATTTAGTCAGGTTTAAAGTGCAGATATACTCTATCTAAGTAATAAATGACAATAAATTAGCACCAAAAAAGTAATTAAAGAGTGGCCTCGCACACACTTGCATGGTCAAATATTAGGGATTGGGAGGGAATTGCTATAGTTCATTGCTAAGTGACATGAAAGTACAGAACAAGTGGACAAAAAGATGTCATATTAGCATAATTGTTTTGCAAGTGTTAGTGTTAACAAAGCTCTTTTGACAAAGTCTGTACTAGATAATTTTTGTAACAAAAGGAAATCAGAGTTGAAACTGCATCTTTAATGGTCAAGGGATTTTGTTAGCATGTTAATCTTTCCTCTGAATGGTGAGCAGACTTTGTCTCCTCGAGAAGGCTGTCCTAAGATGGCCTTCACCATCGGGGGGATGTAAGACTGGAAAAAGCTTGGCCTTGGCAAAGCTGGAAGAAATTATATTCAGATACTTTTTGTAGGAGGTCATCTTTTGTTTGCAGCTCGAAGCTTAAACAGCACAATGCTTGGTCTCACCTGACTATGAAACTTTTGTCAAAGCTCAAAAGACGCTTGTTAAAGTTACAGACATAAAGAATGGTTGAATGATTCAGCCACCTCCTTGTGAGCACCATCTTTTCCGTCCCCAAAGAAATACCATCTCTCTTGTACATCATTCCACTAGGGAAGCTTGGGTGTATATGACCGGAATATTTTTAGTTGTTTTCTCCCTGTGATGAAAGCGGCAGTCCTCCTGCAGGCAGAAAGGAAAGGGCAAGGTGCTTGTAGAAATTCCCACTAGAATGTTTAAAACAGACCAAATGCTCATTTGAGGGCTCTTGGAGAGGAAGACGAACTTTAAATGTCCATATTTTTAAGGTTTTACTGGTGTACTTGAGTGCATATGAACCTAGTTAAACTGTGGGCTGAAACAATGCAAAAAAAAGTCCAACCTGTAGGAGACACAAGAAAAAAGAAATAAAACCCAACAATATTGTGAAAGTCTTTTGCTTGTGAAAGGTTTGGAATTCAGAGGTGATGTGCTAAACTTTCTCCATTGAATGTGAGCAGTGGTAATTAAAATCTAGAGGATGTTAACAAGAATTATAAGGCTGCACGCTGTCAAAGGAGGCTGAGCTGTTTACAAACTGATTTGCTGGGAAGCAGGGTTTAGATTGGGGTTTCTTGAGCTGTAGTCTGTAAGACATAAGAGAAAGCAACCTCTGCATCAGCTATGAAAAGATTGAAAAGAAACTGTGTGATATAAAATGGAATGAAATAAAAGCAAGAGAAACATTTTAAAATTTAGGGTTATTTTGATGTGAAAATCACTATGGCAGCAGGGTGAGTAACAGCTGTTTTTTCCTTCCCTCAGAGCTAGCTTAGGTTATTCTTCCGTTTAGGAGTATTTCAACTGCCAGCAGATAGCCTCTATTCAGAGCTGGGGTTACAGAAGGGACCATTCCCACCTGCACTGCTCTCCTGAGTCATCACAATTATTCTGTGGTGCATCTTGCCGATGTACAATGTACTCCGGCAAGTACAGCCTTTCCCTCATCCTCTAAGTGGGTCAGCTTGTCATAGAAGGAGATCAAATTGGTCAAGCAGGACCTGCTTTTCATGCTGATTGGGCCTGATCACCTGGTTGTCCTGTAGCTATGTGATGGAGCTTAAGATGATCTGCTCCATAACCTTCGCCATCACTGAGGTCAGATTGACAGGCCTGTAGTTCCCCACATCATCCTTCCAGCTCTTTCTGTAGATGAGTGCCATATTTGCTAACCTCCAGTCAACTGAGACGTCCCCAGTTAGCAGGACTGCTGATAAATGATTGAAAGTGGCTTGGTAAACACTTCTGCCAGCTCCCTTGGGTGGATCCCAAGAAGAAAGTACAAAACCAACCTAGGATACTTCAATTACAGTTTCCTTCTCTCTACGGAAAGTTCTTCCCAAAGTTTATGTGTTTAAGAATTGGCTTGAATGGAGTCTGAAGCATATAACTTTCAAAATGAACAGAAAGTCCCATCTTGGGGCACCCTGGTATAGATCTATGTTAGCATGTCATTTGGTGCAGCAAGAGCAGATCATTAGAACAAAGGACTTGGGGTAGAAGCGTCCACATCTAAATGGTGTGTGGTTTGTGGGGATTTGCTTCAACCAGATTAAATCCTGGGGTTCTGCTGATCTCGGGGATTGAACTTCTCCTAGCCTCATGTCTACTTTGGCGTTATCTGAAGACCAGCCATTGGCTTGGACATATTTGTCTCCATTTGGGGCAGGAGTGCATGGGTGTGTACCTGCAGCAGAGCCTCCAGGGTAATACCCTCCTCCCTCTCTACACCAAAACCCACTTTGTGGATTGAACTGAGAGAGGTCTGCGAGGACAAAAGTAGGATTTATTTCCAAGCTGCACTACTGCTCTGAATTGTAACGATAATGTGGATAAAATGACCAAAATCATGTGAAGGCAGACCACAGCAGGATGTTGAAGGTAGGGGAGGAGCTCTGCGAGGGATCTGTAAATCACCTCACAAATAGGCAGGTGTAATTCTTAATTCTGTAAAGCAGACAGATTAAATTTTATTCACTTACTTTAAAGAGTCTCTTCAAGGCACAGTCTTACAGCAGCTGAAATTAATGCGTATGAATGTTTTAAAAATAAATGCATCTATTTGCAAATCCATCTTTTGCTTTAACCAAGTCCAACAGTTTAGATGCTGTTTGACGAGCATTATCTCCCCTGTGAAATGGTGTTGAGGTGAACTGCATTGCAAAGGGTGCTGCGCTGGGACTGCGGTACGTGTTGGTACCGTGCGGGGGACCTTTACGTGTTCTGTATTATCTTGGTGTGCACAAGCTTGGTTTGAGACGTAAGAATGTGTTGCTTGCTTTATTGAGAGAAATGTAGTTACCTTTTTTTCCTGGTTTTGCTGTACGTGGGAGAAATTTTGTCTTTAGAGTTTGTGAGGAGTTAAGCACTGCCTTTTGTCACCACTATTACATCAGGGTCAGTCTGCCCGTATGCAGCACTGCGACAGCCCTTTGAGATGCTTTCCAGCAGCTCTGTGCCCTGAGCAGTGAATCTGAGCAGATACCTACCCGGGTGGGAGCTGGGGAACCAGGCTGGGCGCTTGGGGTTCCCCCAAGCAAGCTTGGTTTCAGCATCTGAGGGAGAGGGAATTTCACCACTTACGGGGTTTAAAGTTTTAGTGTTTCCAGGTAGCTCAGCAAATGAACTGAATGTTCCTTTTGTTCTGGTGGGTATTGTCTGGAGCTTTAATTATGAGGTGAAATTCTGTTTGGAATGAGTCCAGGCATGCTTACTTTTTGTGTAAGTAGTTTAGATTTAAAAGTAATTTGAAACCTGCTTGGAGGACCTCGGACTTCATCTGTTTTCTTAGCAACTCTCGGAGAAGTAACTAGATTTAGTAAGCTGATGAAATGGAACCTGATGATTACCTATGCACGGTCACCTGTGCTCCGTATTTAAGTGTCACAGGATCACAATATTGTATCCCTGAACTGTGCTGATATGATGAAGTATCTTGTAATTGTATAAAATTGTGCTTGAAGGAAAATATATGAAAACCAGCAGCTTGACAAATTTCCTACCTGTTTAAGGAGTTTACAAAGAGTGCATATGTATATACACACACTGTCTTCTGACAATACTCTTTTTTTTTACTTACTGTATAAAAACTGCAGAGCATTCATAGGCGTAGAATTTTTCCAATAATTAGTTACTTGCACTTAAAATAGAAACATTATTTAATATAGAATAAAGGGGAAACAGTATCCATTCCCATTTTACAATTGAAGAATACATTATAAACCTCAGGGTAATGTAGGTGTTTAACTCTTATAGGGAATGGATACTTAATTATCTTTGATGGCCTGGGCCTTAGAAACTGTAATTTCTTTACTACCATAAACAATCCGCCCAGAACTGTGATTAAAGGCTTAAGGAATCTGTAGTTAACTCATGAAAATATGTACATAAATTTTGCTGATTCATTGCACTGTAAAGCACATCCTTATTTATTATTATAAATGAATCTCTAATGTAGCTCATGCAAAGTCTAAATGAGTGCCATTCTTTTTCATTAGGTAGCTCTTTAAAATCAATAATGTTTTCTTTAAGGGAAAGCTTTGGCTGTTACTAATTTAAATCTCATTAACTTTTGCCGTTTTTTTCCAAAAAGTTCAATTGGAGCTACATTTTTCATTTAGATTTGAAGCTGCAGGCTACGTGTAATTCCATTTAAAAACCCAAGGTAGGCAGGAATAATGTTAGGTTAACAGTAATTTAGAGAACCAAAAATTCAGAATATTTTGCATGCAACCTACACTTGTCATTTAGAAGTAAATGGTCTTCCCAGCACAAAGTTTGGAGGTGCGTGGGCATTTAAGAAATCCTTTCCAAATTAATGTGAAGTTTGCAAAAACAGGTTGAAAGTCACCCTTTCCTGCTCCATATTCTTTTGATTTAAGTATAGATATATGTGCAGTGAAATTTTGTGAATATTCTTGATACTCATAGTTGTAACTCTAGTTGCCTCTATCCATGCCTGTGTTTGCATCTCTGTTGGTTTGGGTCTAATGGGACGCTGCTGTCATTCCTTCCATCCTTCAGGTGTGTTAATTGTACTCTCCAGAGAGCCAAAACTGTTTTTGAATATATGCAAGTAGAATCATACAATAGTTAGGCCATCTAGTCCGAACCCCCTGCAAGGAGCAGGGACATCTCCAACCAGATCAGGTTGCTCAGAGCCCCGTCCAACCTGGCCTTGAACGTTTCCAGGGATGGGGCATCCACCACCTCTCTGGGCAACCTGTGCCAGTGTTCCACCACCCTCAGTGTAAAAAAAGTCTTACTTATATCTAGCCTAAATCTATCTCCTGCTATTTAAAAAGCATTATCCTTCATCCTATCACAACAGACCCTGCTCAAAAATTTCTTCCCATCTTTCCTGTAGGCCCGCTTGAGGTACTGGAAGGCTGCTATAAGGTCTCCCTGGAGCCTTCTCTTCTCCAGGCTGAACAGCCCCAACTCCCTCAGCCTGTCCTCATAGGAAAGGTGCTCCAGCCTTCTGATCATCTTTGTGACCCTCCTCTGGACCCTCTCCAACAAGTCCACATCCTTCTTACACTGGGGGCTCCAGAGCTGGACGCAGTACTCTGGGTAGGGTCTCATAAGAATAGAAGCAGAAGCAAAGAAGTGCAAGGTCCTTTATGCCTGCTGAGTAGATCAATCTCTTCCAACAGGAGGCTATCACACAGAGAAGCAGTCCAATAGCAGCTGGGCTATTAGTGATGCTTTTTGTTATCTCAAGTTTGTAGCTCATTAAAGAGGTTGTATTTGCGTATCTTTCTTACTGAAGACACACTGCTCAGTACCAGGGAAAAGGGAAAAAATCCAATTCTCATAATTTTGATGACATGCTTTGGAATATTTAGCGTTAAACGGTAGCAAAAAAATTGCATTGTAAAGGTTTATGCAGCCCTGGGCAGTCTGGAGGTTGAAAACGGCCAAGCTTTACAAAATAGTGGTTGGCTGGAAGGGTTCTGGCACCTTGTTATTCACTGCACATCAAAATTAACACATTACAAGCAGTGATTATTTTCAGTTATGTAAAATCAGATGAGTCTTTCCAGAGTTTCAAATGAGATTTGTAATGGTTTAGGAGAAGTCTTAAAGTTGACAACTTGACACAGCATGATTTCAGATTATATGAAATCTAGCATGAGGGTATTTGTATTTCTGTTTGCAAAGAATCTATTCAAAGTCATCATGATGAAAATATTTATAATGAAGACATAATAATGTCTTTAATATCAAATCATGCTAATTGCATTTCTTACGCTGTCCACCTCACAGTGAAAGATCATTTATTTTACAAATAACACATGGGAAAAAAAAATGATTGCATTTGTGATAGTCTAATTTTTAACAGGAAGCATCTTCATCTGTGAAGAACTTCTCTTCATCATCGATTCCCTTAGCATAGTTTGTATGAAGTACACATCTCTTTATTTCTAATTCGTAACCCCAGTTCTAACACATTCTCTCTCTGTTTCACCCTCCTTCCCCGTTCACAAAGAGGGTTTGCTGTAGGGATGAGCTCCCAGGAGTGTTGGCACCCAGTGCTGAAGGGTGCAGAGGTGTGGTGTGGGACACACTGACCTCAGTGGGAGCTGAACGTCATCGACACCTCTGAGGCTGGACCTTGTATCTTGTGAAAACAAGGCTGATTTGTTGCCATCAATTTCTTCTTTAATGTTGATGAGAGGCAATTCAAGAGACCGCTCACTTCACATCCCTGTCTGTAGCCCAAAATCCCTGCCCGGTGGTCACATGCCTTCTGTGTGCTTTTTCCCCTCCAGCTGGGAACAGTCGTATTCCTCTTCCTTCAGACGCAGAGCTGGGCAGATGACAGTTCCGTCATCTGAATTGAAAAAAATCTCATCCTGAACTGAACAAATAATAAAGTCAAAATAGGAATAAAATTGGCTATATTGAATTAAATAGAATATTTTTAATTGGGAATGCATCCACTCACACCACTGTGTGTCTAAATTAATCTTCTCTCCCATCCCCAGGTTGCCCACTGAACACTATTTACTGAATTCACCTTGCATTTAGGAGGGTCAGTGAGGGAAGGACAAGGGAGCGGGGGGCAGGAGAAACCCCAGCCCCGAGCTGGGAGACAGGAACCCTCCCCAAGCCTGCCGAGAGGAGTGGGGACAGCCCGCCTGCTCCGAGCGGGGACGGGAGTCCCGGGGGCACTGAGCAGTTTGAGCCCCTCAAACTCATTAAAGTAACTGCAGCCAGACTTGGAAATAAGCACCCTCTTTGTGAAGTAGATGGATGGAAAAAGAACATATCCAGCTTTGTATTTCTGTCCTGTCTTCTCTAATCACTGAGTGCTTTCTCTGATTAAGAATTTAAGTGCTAATTTTCCATATTTCAAAATATGGCTTCCTAAGTGGAAAACATACTGATTTTCTTTGGGGTGGTCCCTAAAGAAGCCAGTCTAGGTGCAGCCACCTCAACGCTTTGTGGTGTTAATAATTTTAAAATACTGCTTAAACACTTGTCCTCAGACTGTTACGGCAGTTGGTTCCCAAAGCTGGGGAAGTAAATGATGGCAGGGGGTTAGGTCAAGAAACTGGGAATGAGCAAGAGCACGATAGAAAATGAGCAGCCTCTGTATGTTTAGTGAGTGTTGAGTAACCAGTCAGTACAACTGGAGAGATGTTAATTTAAAAAATTATGCTGGTTATTTATTTTTTTTTGGTTTATCAGTAGCTCAGGTGGAGGCTTTTATGATGATTTTTCAATTATCTTTTAACACTGAGCTGTGATGATTTAATAACGATGTGCTGATGGATGTTGGGGCTGTAGGACGATGTCCCAGCTGGAGGACATGGTGACGTCCAAAGAAAGGCCTCGAGTGCCAAGAGCTCCTCAGCTCCCTTCCCGCATCCTGGGTCCCAGCTCCCACCTTTGCCCGTGATCAGCCTGGAGCTCAAATGTCTCTCCATCTTCGTGTCCCTGTCTTGGGCACCGTTCAGTGAAACGTGTGGCAGCTGCGTGCTTTGCAGAGTGAGTTGGGTCTGTTGAGAATGACAGGAAGCCCATGAATAAAACACAGACCTGTTTGTTTTGTGCTGTTCTGAGCAAATTATGTATTAGTAATGAACTATTTGCAGTTATTTGCTTTTGCTTACTAATAAATGGAACGTTCCTGCTGCCAGTTTTGTTTCTGGCTCATGAAGTTACAGGCAAGTGTGAAGAAAAGGCTGTAAACTGGGCTAGTTTGGGGTCTCTCTGTATTATAACGGTTCTTATTTAAACATAGTTGCTGCTCTGCACTGGCTGCAAACATTGCCCGTTTCTGTGGGGTTTCAATTGGCCATTGGCCCTGATCTGAGCCTCCTGAGTCAAGAAAACGACTGTAAAGCAGAAAAGTCCCTGGGAATGTGCCCGTGTGGGAGCTGCAGCCCCGGTGATAACAAAATGGCCGCTTGCCCTGTCACCAGGGCCGGGGCTGGGGAGGAGAGAGGCCCGGGGAATGGGGGACTGAGAGGAGCGGCGGTGCTGGTGACAGGGCCTGCTCAGGGCCGCTGCTCAGAGCTGATCCAAAAGCGGGTTGGGATTTTGATGGGGGATCTGAGCTGCCGTCACAGCCCCTGTTTCACAGTCTGCGTGCGGTCCCATAAATGTGGCCCTTGTTTTCACTGGAGATACGTTACTGGGGTGTGCGGAGCGGCTGGTGGACGCAGAGTTGCAGGATGTTGCGACAGGCAGATTTTAGAAAATGTGTATGTAAGTGGTGAAGGTGTACCTAACAAATGTGCAACGCTGTGTTACAGCGCACAGCACCGCATTACCGCTTGCTGCTTTTCCTACAGAGACGCGTCTGTAGCGCAGGTAGCTCTTGGAATGGTTTATTTTTCAATCATCTTTCATTTTTCCTTCTTACATGCCATTATAATAGCTTGCAATAAGGATAACTCTATGTTTGTTTATTTTAAAAAGAAACAAAAGTCTTAGGAACAGTGTTTACTGTTTAAAGATATCTCATTTTGAGAGCACTTCATAATTCATCAGTTACAGGCACATTTTAGTCAAACAAACAATTCTAACAATTCTATTTCTGGTTATCCTAGAAAAGCAAATATTGTTTTGATTTGGGAGTATTCACTTTACTGAAATGAAATTTGGTGTGTTCTGCAGTCAGGAGGGTTTCCTATTTAAATTCTGCTGCATAGGTGCAGCTAATGATTTAAAATGAGAAGGGGAACTGCAACCTGGGTTAGAGCATGGGTCACAACCTTTTCAAACAGAGGTCCACCTGTCATGCAGATGGCAATGGTAATTGGCTCGCTGCCGCTGAAATTATCTGTGCCGGAGAACAGGAGGGATGGCATAGCAGTTGTAAAATGGTAAGTATGTCTGGATATCCAGAGTTAAATACAGAGAGACAAAGCGAATGAGCAAAGCTGGTTATTTCTTGCAAGTGAATTCAGATGAGCATGTCCTGATTGAAAGTTGTGCATTCTCTTTTTCTTTTTCTTTTTTTTTTTCTCTTTAACACTCTATTCATTGCAAATGTCCAAGGCCCAAAACATTCAATCTACCTAGTATGTTTGTGCTAGTTCTGTAAAGCATTTTGATGGACTGACTGCGTCTTTGTAAGTTAGAAATAAATGAGTAGGGTAGAGAGCGTGCACACCCAGATACGGGCATTTGTGTCAAAGGTTTCCTTCATGTGTCTGCGAATTGTGACCAGCAAGGGCTGTGTCAGTGGTGGGACCGAATCATTGAGGTCAGGTAGGTCGGGAAGAGGCCTCTGGAAGCTTGGCGTTGGGGTTCCTGCTCAAAGGCCTTGTGTGATGGCATGGTTGGCTGTGCAGGCAAAGCAGGTGCATTGGTCAGCCATGAGTTGCCCATCGTAAGTGGGGAATTTGGACTCTCAGAAATGTCCCTGCTGAGCTGTCCTGGTGAATAATTGCTTAAACCTTGGACAAATACCATATAGCTCATCCACAGGAATAACTGAGTCCTGCTTTCCTCTTGTGGTGGGGTGTTATACTATCCCTAGGCTCTTCTGATAGTCTCCTTGCTCTCTTCTGTTGAGCAGTTTTCCTCTGCCACAAGCGAGATGTAAGAGCCCTTACAGCAGACCTATGCCACTCAATGATTCCCCTCTGCAGACAGTAGAGGAAATGAATTTAGCTCGGTGTATTCAACAGAGAATCCATAGTTCCTAACCTAATCCAAACTGAGGAGGACTGTGCCCTCAAAGCAGATAATCCAACTCAAGCTGTCCACATGCTTGAAAAACAGATGAAAAATAAAATAATCTTGTGCGTGTACACCATCCCTTTACCCTACGGGGACCTGCAAGTTAATAGAGTTTCAGTCTCTTTAATTTTGAATTCATATTATTCACAGCTCTTTCCTACAATTCCCTCCTGGGAATATCAAGCGGTGGATATGGAGTTTTCTAATTGTGTGATTACTTGAGACTGCAACTACCTGATCTGGGATCTGGTTTCCATTTACTTTACCTTCAGTAACTTTATTCAAAGGGACTAATGAAAGGAGACTCATCAATTATTGAAATGAATTCAGCTGTGTTCCCAAAGTTTGCATGGTGCTAAAGACTTGAAAACAGAAGTGTGTGGAAGTCTCCATGGGTTAATGTGGTTGGCTGGAGAATATGAAAACCGTTTTGGAGACTGTCCTTAAAGAACTCCTGTACAGTCAACACCACTTAAAATATTAATTGCATAAACCTTCAGGTATAAAGCGTATTTCAAGTGTGTTGCTCCTTAACCAAAATCTTCTTAGAATAAGATTTTTATTTATAAATGCAGTGGAATATTTTCAGTCTGTTTTAGTCATTACTTAAATCAGTTATTATTTTCCCTTTTCTTAGAAAAGGAAAACAAGAAGAATCAGTATCTATTGAATTTTTCTGAGGGTGGGTAGTTCTGTGCACCA
This sequence comes from Chlamydotis macqueenii, assembly GCF_036417535.1. Classification (NCBI taxonomy): domain Eukaryota; kingdom Metazoa; phylum Chordata; class Aves; order Otidiformes; family Otididae; genus Chlamydotis; species Chlamydotis macqueenii. Next base: position 7,495,007 of record NC_141566.1, read on the forward strand.
GAGTATCAGAGATGCTGGGGAGATCTCTCTTTGTGCTTTTCCATCTGCCTTGACTTCTTCAGTAATCCAGAGAGCTAATAAAATTGGCAGTATTTGTTGCGAAAGAGGTCAGAAATTCCTTCCCCCCCGCCCTTTCTGAAGCTTAAAAGTGGAAGTGCTTATACTTACTAGAATTCTGTGGGCGTTCTTTGGGAAATAGTTGTGGGGTTCAGATGGGTTTCAGAGCTGGGTGAACAGCTTATTTACAGTCTTTATTGAGTTTATACCTATGTTTGCACTGAATTGTTGTGTGCCTGAGTTGTTTGTTTATGGAATTTAAATTTTAATATTTAACCAGGAAAATTGTGTTACTTGTTCAGTCCAAGAAGTTACGTCACGTAACTGATCTGGCCACTCCAATCTGAGCAACATAGATTTTGTTTGAAATAATGGTCCCTTGCTAGTGGGATAAAGCAAAAAGGGAGATGTACTAATTTAATGATGCTATTTCATGGCTAACTTGGAATAAATGGGGATTCATTTAGAGATTCACAAACAAGAAAAGAGGTTTAATTGTTCAGAAAACTTGTTTGCTGCAGATCACCCGCTCGGCTTTACTTCTGTGGGAGCAAAGGCAGAGGCTGGGCAGAAGCAGGACCTTTGTAAACGAACTTTCCCAGAGCTCCTCCAAACCCGGCTGCCGCAGGGCGGGAGGGGAGCCGCAGCGGGAAGGGCAGGGGCCAGGCGGTGCAGGAGGGGCTGAGAAGGCAGGACAGGCTGGGGCACAGTCCTTGAACCCATGTCTGGGACTTCACAAAATAGACAAAAGCATAAAGCCATGAAATACGATTTCTTTATTGTTCATGTCCTGGCTCTGCTGCTGTTGATTTTCAAGGTGCCTTTCACATTGTTTTCCAACGTGGTGACAGCCATGGAGAATCAGGACATTACCCTGAATATTTAAAACCAACCCATTTTATAAGTTGCAATTTCTATACTGTTTACTTCAACACTGACTCTTTAAAAACCTGCCAGATACTGAAGTGATTAGGAGATCAAGGTCACCAACACTCATTTTTTAGGGTAAATATGCTGCATTTTAAACAGTTGCTTTAGTGCCCTCCTATTCTCTTTCTCTGTGCTCAGCGGAGCAATCTGCTCGAAGCAAAGAGCACAGCTTTGGCAGGGCACTTGAGTTCAGGTCCATCTGTCTTCAGGAACATCTCACTTGGAAGAGCTAGCAAAGAATATGATGAGACCAGAGATTTTGTTTCCATCGCAGAATGTGTTTCAGAGCTCCCTGTCTCCAGCAAAATCTAACCTGCCAGCTGTGATTTGCTCTTCTCTCCATCAGCAAGCATTCCTGAAAATCCCTGTGATAAGGTGCCACCTGAAAAGCTGGTTCTGACTTGTGCTGCAGGATGAAATGCCCTCGTCCAGTAACTTCTACTGACACTACTTGAGCATTTTTGTTCTTCAGGTATAATTTCCAAGTCTTGACCTCATTAATATGTCATCACCCCTGGAAGCTGAGAATTTGTTCAGGGTCCGAGCTGTTTTTTTCTCTCCCTAGAGATTTTACAGATTGATGATCTACTAGTGTGTTCTTTCTTTTGCATTTTCAATAGAAAACTAAAATGCTTCTGGCTCTGTATGCGTATGTAAGTCAGGACAAAGCAATCCGTTGTTATTTGGACCTCTGGCAGTGTACATTTACAGTTTGTTTGACCTCAAAGGAAATTATGAGTGTTCGGCTGGAATATTTGACATTTGAGTTGGATTGTTTAGCTGTGGCTCATAAGAAAAGCTAGTAAAAAAAAATGAAGCATATACAAGTCTTCAAAACCTTTTAGCTTATCTTATAGAAATGGAGATCAGAGTAGAAAAACGACAGTCTGTGAGTGATCCTCCTCTTAGATGTTGTGTTTCTACAGAAATATAGTTTTGGTTGAATTGCTGAATCTAGATGTTACTTTGATAGAAATGAATTATTTAGTTAAAGTTAACAGAGTAGTAGGAGAAACATTGCAAAATTCACCCAGCTTGAATCATGATAAACTTGTTTTTTTCTCAAGATTGAGGGTAGTTTTCTAAGTGATCTTCATCTTTACAGATACATTTTTTTGATTTACTATATCCCTCAGGGGACAACTATTTGATTTTTTTTCTAAAATGCAGTTTAAAATATGAGCATAGTCAGAGTCAAAAACTAGTGTTCACTTGACTCAAAGAAGGGTGAAACTGTAACTCACAGAAAAGAAACATCACAGACGCTTTACTTGAACTGCCTTCTCCTTTCCTCCCTGCTCGCTCTTTGAGATCGGCTCCCCTGCTGCTGGAGAGGGCCACCCTCCACTCCCTTTTCAAGTACCACTGGTGTAGGCTTCTCCTTCTGCCCTATAAAACTGGATAACTTGCTCTCTACATCAGAGATATCAGCTCAAATGTCTTTTGGTAGAGTACGTTTTTATTAGTTGTTACAAGAGCGTCCTTCAACCATTCCGTTTGGTAGATCAGCTAAGCTGAGGGAGCTCTACAAGGAAAGATCTTCCCTTGCTTTGGAGGTGACATCCCTGGTTTCAAAGAGTGTTCAAAGTGGTCAGTAGACTGTTTTCTTTGAAATGGTTCTCTGACCAGCAAATGTATCTTTGAATATTGGAGTATTTAAAGAATCACAGGTAGGGGTAGGGAGTGGTGGTTGCTGTCAGTTTTTAGGCGGCTCAGCTCCGCTCGTGGTGTGAGGAGCAGGGCAGGGCTCTGGGAGGAGGCAGCATGGCGGGGGACCACACGCTGGGCTCAGCTGACAGATGGGTCTCAGACGGCAGTGCCGGGCTGTGGTGAGATGCTGGCAGGTGTCTGCAAGCCCCGTAGCAGAATTAGGACAACCAGAAAGCCAGAGATGTGAAACCAATTAGGTATCGTGAGCCTGATCTGACACCCTGACCCTTTGTGAAGATCATGTCTAGCTGAAGCTGTTAAAGACATTACTGTGTGTTTGCTCGTAGAGTGTGCTCCTTTTTCTCCAGAATCAAGATCTGAGAATACCAAGTTGCCTAAAATTCACAGGCTGTAGCTGATTTCTCCCCTTTAAGAGTCTAAAAAATTTGCATCCCTTTTTGGACTTCCTTAATGGAGTGCATCTATCGTTGCTACATGTCTGCAAACCCCGAGCGTGATGGATATCAGTTCCCGGCCTCTGCTGTTCTATGGCTAATATATAAACAAAAATATAACTCCTGTATCAGAGGAATGGTTGTGGGTGTTTTTTTTTTTTCTGACTGTGTATTTACAGTCACAAGCATTGCTTGCTTTGTGGAGCAATAAATTTAATACATTAGCTAGTATATTATTTTTAAATTATTTATTTGTAGATTATTTCAATTTAAAATGAGATTTTCAGGTAACAAGGTAGGCAAGCATGTTTAACAATGCTGTGATATAAATTTTTGTAGGTGACAGATCCCTACAAAAATTATTACAGGCAGATTCGCAATGCAAAAAATTATTTATATGACAGCAAGCAGAAAGACAAATTACTCAGAGACTATGTACATGCTCTTCTATAATTGCTCATAAATTATTATGGTTCATGTTAAAATGCATCTAGAGTCCCTAGACAACTAGATTTATTTAAAAAAAGAATAATGGGAAATTACCAGGAAACATTGGGGAAGGAGATGCAGTACACACTTTGGGTGATTGCTAACGTACAAGTACGGTAACTTGTCAGCTAACGTAATCTGTAATTTGCTCAAGAATTCTGAAACCTTCAGTTTCAGTTCACTCTCTCCTCGGGTTGCATTAGCCTGGATAGATAACTGGGATGGGCCCGGTGGGGCCTCACCGTGGTGAACTGCTGCTGTGTTTCCCTGCCCCAGGGGACACACTGGGACTCTCTCCTACACCCATGTAGGGCCCTCGTGGGCATGAACACTTCCACGTTGTGCGAAACAGGACTGAATTTAGTCAGTTGAGTCAGAAGTTTTGCTAATAGGGTGAGGGGGCTGACAGATAGGTGGGCAAACCTCTTTTGCTTAGGAAGCTGGGCTAGAAATGGGAGAGCATTTTCCATATCCTCTCAATGCTGCAAATTTCAGAAATTATTTCAAATAATTGTCTGTATTGAAAGTGTCTAAAATACACCCATGATAGGTAGGATTTAATTTTAATGGGCTTTCAATCAGGCATTTATTAGGGATCAGCTGATTATTGGGTAGCAGAGAAAAGATGTATATACGTTCATTATATTAAAAAATGCCTCTCTCTAATGTCATTATTTTTCTCTTCTTACCACCCTGATTATATTGCTTATGGAGAGCCAGCCCAACAAAAATGACAGCAAACTTTTTTCTGGATAATGGAGTGCGAAACTCCACCTAAGCAGCTCCAGTCATTTGTAGTGACAGCTTGGAGAATACTCCGGATGAGTCTCACAATGCTCACGCTCCAGTGACTGACAGCGCGGCGAGAGGAAAAATTCCAGCTTGCATGTGAGCACAGGGAGCCTGACCTAGATTTTAGCCTCTACAGCTTCATAAGAGGAAACACTCTTGACTGTGTATTTAACAAAAAAAAAGAGCAAGGGGAAAAAGTCGTCTCTTGTTTGATTAGTCTTTCCACAATAATTAAGATTTAGTCAAGGGCGCTCTGTGAGACTTCACCCCTCCGCAGATGTCGTCAGCCCTGTAATGAATGGTTACTTGGTTCCCTGTGCGCTCTCCTCTCCGTAATTACCTCCTCCTGGCACGCTGCGAGGAGTGAGCTGCTGCAGGGGAGCAGCCGGTGCAGGCAGGGGCGATGGGCAGGCAGCCTGCCTGCACCTTCCCCTTCCGCTGCGCTCTGCTTGGGTCAGCCTCGCCGCTGGCTGCTACAGTTCTTCCATTCAGATACCATTAATGGGAAAAAGGTCTCTGGTGTACATCTCCTCTTCTTTCTTTTCTTCGTTTGAGGTGCGGGTGCTGGGCTGGGGTCAGGTCACTGTGACCGGCCTGCAGTCTCAGTCTCCACTGGGGACAGCTGGAAATGGGTTTTAGCCGCTGTAAGGACCTGGCTGTAAAGTACCATTCAAATGTCTTTCATCTGTTCCGCTGTGCTTTATATACAGCAGCAGTTGTAATTTTGGAAATAAAATAGTAGAGCAGTGCACGCTAGAAAGGAGAAAAAATTTTCAAATGAAAGTCGAAGATGAAGCAGGTTGAATGACACTGAAGGATGCTTAGCATTCGTTTGAGCTGTGCTTTGACATGTTTGGTGCGGATGTGGGAGAAATTTTATTGGAAGCAGTGGCATTTTCAGCTTCCAAAGCTGGATTTCCATATTGTGTCAGTACCTAACTCCATAACTCTTCCTAATTGTGACTCTGCTCTGTGAAATAAATGAAAAACTGGCACCTTTCTGCGTGACCCACAAGCTTTCCATCTGTGTCTGAATGTCAGTTATTCTGTGCTGTGAACCAGCGCAGGTTCAAAAGCATTAGATGACGTGACAGGATCAGATTGACAGAAGATTGACAGAATTAATTATATCAGCTGAATTAGTTTGGATTTGAGTTCCAGTCCTGGGCACCCCTATTCATTCCAACTTCTGCCCCTACTTAGACTTTTGCGACTTTGCTAAAGCATGGGAGGAAGGGTGCCTTTGAGAATACCTGTATGTGCTGGAGGATGGGGATGAGCCGTCTGGATTGCTCAGCATTGCCTTTCACATCCCTTGCTGAGAGAACGCGACTGACTGTAAACTCTGCACGGCTCTTCAATTGCAAACTCCCTCCAGCCTGAAGAGCAGGCCTTAAAAAAAAGAGAGTACATTGATACCCACTCCATGCAAAAGCCTTTGAAGCCACCTGTGTAAAATAATTTATGATGTCAGAACCAAGCTTTAGTGTAAAAGTGCGTTGGATGGGTTTGTAGGCCTGGGCGAGTTGGGTTCTTTTTTCCAGCTCTGCTGCTGGTTGCTTGTGTCTGTAAAACACCATCGCAGAGAGGTGAGTGCAGGGTTTGATGGGGTCCTGGCAAGAGAATGAGTTACAGTATGTGGCTTTGGTCATGGTGAAGGATGTTACCAACCTGGAGGGGCTGCCCTGAGAACAAATACTTCAGTACGTTATTTTCAAGCGACGATTATCCAAACTTGTCCTGTTCTGTGTGGTATGAAGCTATGAGAGGGAGAAAGCAGAGGAAGAAGTGATGCTGCAGCAGTGAAGAAAAGGAAAGTCAGTAAATTGCTACCGGCCTTTCATTTTATGTCATTAACAGTAGCCATTAAAAGTAAGAAGCAATGAATTTTATTTAAATCAGCAGGATCTTTTCAGCAAAATGAGAATGGACGTGAAAATGGAAGTTAACCGAAACTGTGTGTACGTAACTCCAGGTGAATGTTTTGGGTTTGGGGCTTTTTTTTTGTCAAAGAAATGGCAGTTGGCACAACCGGCTGGGGCGGGTGGCAGGAGCAGGCAGCCTGATCCACACCCCGTGGGGCATCCTTTCGCCTGTTGGTACCCTCCTGACAGTACATACATTGAAAGAGTAATTTTGAGTAATGGGTTTCTGTTCCTTCTTAAGCTTATGTTAGTTTTACAAGTAAAGTTTGTTTAACAGCAAGATGTTACATGGAAGTTTTGTGTATTAGAAGTTCTTGAAAGTGGTCAGTGTTAACAGGTTTAAAATGTGGTTCAGCTGCATAGTTCATGTGGCCGCAGTACAATTAAAGCTGATTTACTGCAATGGGAAAATTAAAACCTTCCCTTTGTCATGGTTCATTATGAAGGATTCAAGAGATGCCTGAAAATATGGTAGACATAATTTAAAGGTGGTAAAAGCTACTAAAAAAGAAGGACTGGATCCGCCACATGTAGAAATTTTGGCTCACATTTGTTTACAAAGTAAATTTAAAAAAAAAAGCACTTAATGAGCGAATGGTATGGAAGATTTATATAAAATGAAGAGTATGTGAGAGTATCTAACAGACTTTGAGAATGCAGAAGAGGCAACTTGAACCTTACTTGCTTGAGTTTGAGGTAGATACATCAAGGGTAAAGATGTTCCACTTACATGTAGCTGAATATGATAAATAAATTATTAAAATGACACATTTTATCAAGTCTATTAATTTTAGGTGGTATTTGCCTGTGGATGATCTGCCTTTGCAGTCTTTGGTTATATTCTTGGTTGACTTTCAGGCTTACAGTTTTTCCAGTAATACAAAAGATTGAATTAAAAGGTCTCTGATAAGTGAGGGGGGAGTTACGTATTGATGTGTGTGCATGTTCCAGGATTATATTGTAACTGAGATGATTTAAAATAATGGGAGAAAAAAATTGTAGGAACAAGTATTTTTTTTATTAAACTGGCTGACTTATGTTCATTTTTAAAGTGAAGTATCAAGAAAAGTGTTTCAACAGTATTTGCTGAACTGAACATGAAAAGATCCCTTTTCATATTTGTGCAATTCCTGTGTTAAGCTTGATTGCATAGGTAGCGTGTTGTAATTGTACCCTGCTGTATGTAGTACCTACCTCTACAGTTTGAGTAGGCTGTAGGAAAAAAAAAAAAAGCTACGTGGAACTATCCTGAAAAGAAAATGATAGATGTCACATCTGTTATTTATTTTTTTTTTTAAATAACATAATTAGCAGAAGTGGATGGAAAAGTTTTAAGGGATAAGATTGGGATCAGATGCCAATGTACATTTTCCTCCAACACGGAATTAAAGAGTTCAAAAGTGGTTTGCAGGGGCAAGTAGTTAAGGTGAAAAGACTTGGTTCATTTATTAAATAATTAGTGTTTAAGGGATGAAAGTAATTATATTCTAAGGAAAGAGAATTGCGCAGGCCCAGTGTGCTCTATTTATTGCCTGCACATTCACATTTGTGTGAATCCCACATTTGGGAATTTAATTCCCAATTTTTCACATTGCTGTAAACCAAAGGTTCTTTTCTTTTAATTAATTGCATTGCATTTCACAAGCTGCCTTTCACTATCTTGAAAAAAAATCTATCTGTATCTAATACTTCTTTATTATTGTTTTGCTTTCAGTTGATGGTTGCATTGACTGGTCAGTGGATCTCAAGACATACATGGCTTTGGCAGGTGAACCAGTCCGAGTGAAATGTGCCCTTTTCTACAGCTATATCAGAACTAATTATAGCATGGCCCAAAGCACAGGTCTTAGGCTTATGTGGTACAAAAACAAAGGAGATTTAGAAGAACCCATTATATTTTCTGAAGTTAGGATGAGCAAGGATGAAGATTCAATATGGTTTCACTCGGTTGAATTGCAAGACAGTGGTTTCTACACGTGTGTTCTAAGGTGAGTATTGTGTTTAAGTATAACTAAGAATGTATAGATTGTCTTGGTTAAAAAAAATGTTTAAATTTAGCTCTCAGGATTAAGGTGTTCTTCCAGTTCATATATACTTATTATGTTTATTCTCATAATAATGTTTTGTCACTTAATGTTTTGTCTCAAAAGTACTTTCCCTGGTAATTGTAGTTACCTCTTTTGATAGCTATAATTAAACATATACTTTCACTTAATTACTTCTTTTAAAGTCCAAATTTGCAAATTCTCAATTTGCCATAAACTTTCAGAACTGGATACTTCTTAAATCATGAAGTATTTTGGTTAAGTAATGCTCTTTTTCAAATCCTCTGAGTTATTCAAGAGTTACACACAGTTTGAATTATTCTGATGGGGTTAGGCCATGGGGACATACAGTTCTGTCTGGTTTTGAAGAAATGTTTATTTTATTGTACAGTTATGATTTGTCATAACTTTAAGTAGATCTCTTTTTGGTAAGGCACTGAAACGCACGTCTCAGAAGTATTTTGGAACTGTTGGATGAGCTTAAATTAAGTATGTGCTGGAGCTTGTGATTTCATCATGTGGACATTGATGTCAGCTCTGTGCCTAATATGAGAAGATTAAAAAGGAGGACTCTTTAAAAATTAATGAAGAAATATTCCTTAAATAATCCAGTTTTAAATTAAAAGGAGTTTACAGATACTTTGTAAGATTTGTTTTTAAACTATTTAGTTTCAAAGAATGAAGCTTGCTTCATCCTAGTTAGCTGTTCCGTACTGAAATTATACACAAGTTTGATGAATTTAATGTGAAGTATTTGCAGCAAAATAACAACACTGTTCAGAGCCCAGAATTTCCTCTCTCTCCATCTCTGCTAAGCTTTGCTGCCTTGTCTCAGCTGCCTCAGTCCATTTTGATCATGAAGAATGCTGCCTAAATCAAAGATTGTGCTGTGGTGCATGGTGGTTTGTACTGGGGAACAACGTCCAGTTTAAATATCAGATGCATCTGCCAAACTTGCTATTAAGTCTGTGTTCCAGCCCCTGGAGTTAATTATTCTTTTATTAGCTGCTCTGTCACAGGTTTGGTGTAATGTGAACTCCATGATTTTGAAATGTTACAGAAAGATAGTGATTTACATGTTTCAAGGGAGCTATACTTTTTTCATAAGAAGTCACTGTTGTGATAATCAGGTTACAAGTTTAATACTCTGGTAATTTTGATGCAAATCCTATGTGAACAATGAAGAATTGATCTTGGATCAAATTCTGGGACACACATTTTTTTCTGGGAAGTTTCAAACCTTTTTACTCATTTACATGACAAAGTAGTTTTGTTAACAAATGGGCAAGTTCTTAAATAATTCATATTTTCAGATAAAAAATATATGGCATGCTTCTTGGAAGGCACTACTTGGCACTAAGATCTTCCTTGTAGGTTATGCAGTTTCCCTGCTTTGGCTGGAACTTTCTTATATAATTACAGATATTCTTGCTTTTTTTTCAGATTTAAGTTGGAGTGCAGAATGTTATATATAGTGATTACACATAAAAGACTGTATTTCTTCCTTTACTGAATTAATTTTTTCTTTGAAAAATTTGGTAATGTATCCTTGCTGTTATTGTTTATGAAATCATAGGTGGCTTAAAATAGCTGAGGAAATAGCAATAGTAATTTATTTTAATTTCATTAAAATTGAGCTAGATGTAATGTTCTGAAATATGATCATACTTTTGTGGGAGACTATCCACATCATTAACTGTGTAATTTCAGCTTTATTAATCCATTTTTTTTTTGAGGAGGATAAGCAGATGTTTGCATTTTAGTCATTAACCACGATCACCTGCTTTGTGAGGATTAAGAGGTCACAAGTGAGAGCAGTAATTCTAGAATATTATTTTATTTTCTAGAAACATTAACAATTTCTGTTACAAATACCTTCTTTGGTAGACTGAATGGATAGAGACTGGTGGAGAGAACCCAGTGCAGTGGAAATGGAGAGGTGACTGTGTCCATCAGTGTGCAACACTGGGCTTAGGGTTGCATGTATAATTGAGTTTGTTGGTTTGGTAGCTGAATGAAAAAAATTGGGGAGGAAAATGCGTTTAATTCAAGATAAATGTAAAATTTCTGAAGTTTTTCTCAACAAAGAAGTTTTCATTTAGATTCTCGAAGAGAAAATTAGAAGCAATTAAAATCTAAATTGATGTTTTCCTAGCTACTCACCAAGGACGTGGGAAGCCCTGGTGCAATTCCCTGGGCTGCCCAAGGGGTCAAACCCCACATTTGCCAGTCCCATTGCCAGGGCGTGCTGCATCCAACCACTTCAAGTCTCTTGCCTTAGAACCAGTCTGTCTGAAATTCGTATTTGGCAACGCAAAAGAACGCAAGGGAGTGAGATGCGTGGATGTGGTGCTAAAGCTAAGTGGGGACAAGAGGTCCCTGTCCTAGAAGTTGTTTATGACTTGAAAGGAAGGACACAGTCTCGAGCTGGGAAGATCTTCTCTGACAGAAGGGAATTGAACACTACAGGTTTTTAGCAAGTTGTACATAAAGGATGTCAGAAGCAATAGTGAGAGCTATGCTAATTCACTCTCCTCCAAGTTGTTACTTTTTTTCCCAGTCAAAACAACGTGGCAAGTAAGAAAACTATACGGGGAAAATGACAACTACACATTTCACTGAATTTCCTATTTGTTCAAAAGGTTCTTCACAATTCTTAAAAAAAAAAAAAAAAAACAACCAAAAAAAAACCCCAAACCAACCCTGTTTTCCAAGAAGCTGCATTTTCTGGTTGCTCACGCGTGCTTGTGAGATCAAGGCATGAGCACCTTTGAAGGAATTTTTCAGAAGCTGCTTGAGAAAGGTGGGTATGAGCAAGTGAAGGATAGACTGATATGACAGTGATTTGGAATGGGTAAAAATTAAATGTGTCAGTGAATTCTTTCTTATACAGAATTGTCACTTCAATAATCATAATGTCTATTTTGTAAAGGAACCTGTAATACTGATAAAATTAAGGAATATTAGGGGAGCCTAAATGAAAGAGATTGCTTCTCCAGGCTGAAGAGGTTTGATACTGCAATTTAAATATTGCCTCTCCTCTTTTAACCAATTAGACATTGTTCCATAGGCAGGTATGTGTGTGTGTAATAGGAGGAAATTATTGTTGCATTAAAACTAGCTTCTCTCTTCTCACAATACATTTTGACATTGAGCTGCTCTGACACTCAGATGCAAACCTAAGTGTGGTATTTGTCTCCCGAGTTAAGCATGACTGTTAAGGGGTCCTGATTCTGCAGGGACTTTTAAAAAAGTGCTGAGTTGAGCTGTGTTAGCTAATCCATGGGAATTCCATGGATCTGCTTTGTGCTCAGGTGCCTTTTCTGTGCTAGATCGGGGGTGTTACTACAGCAAGATCCAGTGATATCCAAAAGGGATCTTGACTCATGGATAGATGTGTATTTCGTTACAGTTCCCAGATAAATGCTGGGACATTTAGGTCATGACTTTACTGCCCAGTATGGAAATGCTGTGTTTTGGAGGTCTCTTTGCAGTGCAGGTCCTGGATACACCATTAATATTCCAGCTCCCACCAATGCTACTTTTATATAAAGCTGCCAGCATTTCTGTTACAAAGATTTGATGTTCTAGGATTTTCACATTAGCACTCTGGTTTGAACCCTCTTTGCTGAAAGATTCAGAGATAAGTGTACCAAAACTGAATATGGAAACTAAAAGAGATCTAAATGCATAGAGTGGCCCTGAAGTTCTGAGTATGTAAGGCAGTCATTTGCCAGATCATGTGCTGCTGCTGCTCTCTGAACAAATACATTTGCTTTTCTGTGTTAAATGCCTCTGTTTTTTTAAAGAGGGGACGAGAACTGGGCCTGCTTAGATCTTCTTAACTTGGTGAAGGAAGAGAAGATGAGCTAGGGAAGAAATCTCAGCAAAGTTTAGCCGCACCTTTGCCCTCAGCCAGAGGCTACTCCTGGAGCCCTTTCTTGTAACTGGACCCAGCTCCAAAATAAACTAAGTACTGAATAAATGCTTCGAGAGCAAGATCAATAAGAGTAAAACATTAGTGTATATTTGCTGTTAATTAAGTGTTGGTGAAATAAAATAACTACTCCCATAATATGAATCTGAAGAGTAGAAAGTCTGGGCCTTGAGGGAGTGCAGGGAAAGCAGGAGGTGGAGGTTTGTGCTCACCAGGCTGGCTGAGGAAGCTAAGCCTCCATTTTTGTACAAGACGTAGAATAACAAGGGAGTGAGGGCCTTGAATGCCTATGAGGTAATAAGCCTGCAGGTCTTTAATACGAGCATTTGATGCCAGAGAACTGCCAACAAATCAAGGTAGGAAATCTGCGTATCCTTTTTCCCTTACTTTGTCCCTATCTCACAGTTCTTAATGGAGAGCGGCATTGCTATGGACATGCACAGAAGAACCAAGCCTTTGCCGAGACATTGGTGAAATATTGAGATATTACTTTCTGAGCTTTAATAGAACAGACTGATAGTAGCTTTCAAGCCTTCCGGCTTCTGAATGTCTGTGGAGCGCATGACCAGCAAATCAAAATCAGATTTAGACAACCTGGAGGGGCTGTCAGTAAAACTTCATTTGCGGCATAACCTGTGTGCTCTCACTTCAGTGGGTGTTAGGTGGAGCTGAGGAACTTGTTTCAAACGCCTACAACCTGGACTGCTGTATGCATCCATCATCCCAGGAAAAGTTGCACCACTTTTCTGAGTGCTGAAAGTCTGGCTTCCAAGTAAAAGGAAATAAGAGGTCTTTCCAAGTCCAAACAGGAAAGTTGGACTAAGTCATGATGTGAAAACGTGTAGGGGTAAGGTCGCTTTCTCATGGTTCTTACAATATGTGTTTTAACATAGTAATTCGTTTTGTTGGTGGCAATATCTTATCTTACAGAATGTTTCATTTTCAAGTGCTTTGGCTTTATTGAGTGCTCAACTGTTCGTGACAAAGGTGATTTTTGTATCTCAAATCCCTTTGAAAGCAGTGTTATAATTCCAGTTTAGTCATAGCATCCCTCCTTCCATATGCTTCACTGGCGAGTGCTTTTTTTCCCATAGACTGACTCTGAAAAGATCCAAAGATTATACTTTCTAGTGGGCCAGTGTCTTTAATCATCAGTTTTCCAAGAGGAGCACATCTAAGTAGCTGATGGATTAGACTCTCACAGTTGCCTCTCAGACTTGCGCACTGGTATGTGATCAGCTCTCATGGCTGTACTGTACCAGGCACGTCTGTAGAAGCCAGCTAAATTTCACACTTAGAGCACGTGCATGGATTCAGCATGGCATCGTCTTCCCAGAGTCTGCATGACACTAACATTAAATGTCACGCACTAAAAGTGTGTGACATTTCTCACATTAAAAGTGACTGATTCTGTATAAACAAAATCCCTGTGATATATGGTATGCAATCCCTGAACACAATGTTAGACTGGATACAGTATAAAGTCAATATGATTCATGATAAAATAAAATTTAACTTACTGAGATATAACTTTTGGCATTATCAAAATGCAGGGGAAAGTAGAATCAGAATGTTTCTACTTTTCTATCTAAAATTGTGTAAAATCTCATGGTGCTCCTGCAAATCATTTTGATGACATTGTCTTTATTGAGAGAAATCAGTTCTATCTGTTCTTTTGACATTTACACTTGCAGAAAAAAAAAAAAAGAAAGATTTGTTTCTTTTCCCTGATGCTATGTATATTTCTGCTCACTCACCCTCCTTCTCTAAAGCTTTGTAAGAGAAAATATCCATCCCCTGTCTTTCTGAAAGCGAGTGTTTACTGTTGATGAGAAGCTGTAGGAGCAGTCAGGGCTTCAAGCAGAAATGCCTGCTTTGCTCTGTACTTGGAGAGCACCCAGCAACTTCCCTGTTGCAGCAGCATGCACAAGAATTAGAATATTGTGTATCCTTCAGTTTTCCTAATAGTAAAATCCCAGTTTTAGATACCTTTAAAATGACTGGCACTACCTTCTAGTCCCAAGATTGTCATAGCGAATGCTCCATGTACTACAGCGCATGAGTAACGTTTCAGCTCACTGTCGCTGGTTGCTCATGGAAGAAGTGCCTTCCCTGGTGGACTTCAAACCTTGCCTGGTGGAGAGAAAGGACACAAAGTGGAGTGGTTGCTTCCTTATACAGTCAACTTTGCATGCAGGAGGCCTATTGCCGAGATGTTCAGCCCTCCTCAGCCATCTCCTCTCCAACGTCTCAGGGACTTTTCATTTCCCTTCTGTTCTCCAAATAACAATGGAGGAGAACGTGCTTACCCAGGTACCACTCCTGTTGAAACCCACATCAGGCCAGCTGCATCTATAACATCTCAGCAGCCAATGTTGTGTGTGTCCTGTGAGTGGACAGACAAATGGAAGGTTTCCTGAAGAAATCCATCATGCCCAAAGTACAAGGTGACAGAACCATAGGGTAAAAAAAAAAAAACAAAACCCAAAGACAAACCAACAAACCACAAACTGGTATTTGGTAAGTGATCCTGGAGGATTATTTCTTCTTTTCTGGAAAGCACTTAAGGGAAGACACAGCCAGGAGGACTCGGCTGCAGGACTCAAACAGCTCTCATTGCAGTTCTGCATAAGGATGTTCATTCACTTCATGATTCTTCATGATAGCATTCCTTGAATACCTATGAGATAATGACTGATCCATTGGTGTACATGCTCAGTTGCCTGTGTAAAAGCTGAGGAGGGCTTGCTTTTCCTCCTTGCATCTTCAAAAAAGACTTACATGCATGAAGAAGGATGTGCTCCACAAGTTTTGTTCCCGGAGGCAACAAAATCAGTGAGGTTTAGCAATGCAGACAAGTCTGATGGATATTCTGAATGCAACTTTTGTTTTGTGTGCTAGGTGTCTAACAAAAAAAAAGGCGTAGTGGAAAAAATAAATAGGGAAGTGTTCAGTGCTCTAAGAAACAGGGTTTTGTAAATTCAAATTATTGGGAGGGGATTTCTTAATACTTTCCTGGGAGCAGTTGTCCCTGTGCCTCAGATTTATGCCATTCATAATGGGGCTTTTCAGTAAGACAGTATAATTTAACAGTAATATCCAGAGTTCTAATAGAAAATTATTAGGAAATAAGTGAAAAGGTCTTAGTAATTTGTAGTAGCAAACTTTAGGGCACCTTACTGCCTTGTAATTCCTAAGGGCAAGAAAGAAATTTTCCCTGAGAGCAAATCCAGCCAATTACAGGATTTCTTCTGCTAGAACAGGATGTGCTGAAGCTGATGGAGACCAGATAGTTCATGAATTTACCTGTGATGTGCTTAGAAAATATGATGTTCTTTTGGCTTCTGCATTTCTTCTATGTTCTGTATTATATTTTCATACATAAATTTCTAATAACTAACATTTTTGAAGGCTTAGAAAAACCAAACCCTAACAAAAGTAGGGAAACTTGTTGACCTGTGTGATTCAACTTAAATGCTATGAGATTTTTCCCTCTGTTCCTGGGTAGTCCCTGTTGGAGTGAATGACTGCTGATTTGTTTGGTTTTCAACTGCTTCTGTCGCAGTGCAGAGGTCAGCAGGACCAGTGCATGTGTGTGTGAAGACAACCAGAAAAGAAGTAGCTCCTCCTGACCCTTAACCATGTGCAAATCAGGCTGGCTGTCACTTACTGTTCTCAGAGAGACTTAAGAAAAATGATACCAGAGATTATCCCTGAATTTTCACATCATGACGTTGCTGTTACGGCTGTATCACTGACTGTACAAGCACGTCCTGACATTTTTGTGTCACATTTCCCTCTTTGTAAGGATGTTAGCTGAAGTCCAACTTTAATGTAAACTTAGATCTAAGCTTTGGTGAGAGAGACCAAATTGTGAGAAACTCTACCCAACTGCCAGATCCAAACATCTTTTCTTCTCTGTCCTGGTATCCAGGAAGCCTGAAAAATCCCTAAACAGCACTAAACTCTCAGTGAGGAGTACAGGTCTTGCTTTTAAGTCCCTCCAGTGAGAACTCTGTTCCTGGTGGTTAACTCGAGGAGACATCCCTGGATATCTGTTTTTCAAGCTGTCATTATTATGAGGCTTTAAAAATTACCTTTCAGTGACTTTGCTCAGGAGTTGTTTCTTTTGAATAGCAATGGTACAGCCTTTCTTCATGGTAAAAGATGGGCCTCTGGGACATGTAGTGTGTTTTAGTCGAGCTCAAACTGATGTCTTGTTTCTAGTGAGTCTTGTGTACCGATTGAATGTTAGGAGAAAACAAGTACAGAATTAATAAAAATTCTTAAGAGTGAGGTTAGCTCAGCACAGATACTTTTTCTGCTTGAAGGGAACGGGGCCTGCAGGTCTCTGTTGAAGCATCGAAGGAAGCAGAGATAATATAAGAACATTGGATTTGTAACGTCGTACTGTTTTAGCACGTCATTTTCTGAGATCATTCCATTATATTACTTTCTTTTACTAGTAGGATCTTGAAAACCAGTTAGACATTAAGGGAGAGGTAACATGGGATTAAGATTTCTCCTTACCATGCATAGGAGTTGGTATTAGAATTAAAGTTATAACAGCAACAAGTAAGCAAAATACAGGACAGAAATGTGTGGAGCTGTGCCAAGGCCAGGTACCACACACACGCAAGCTGCAGAATCACTGCACCTCTTGGCCTATGGTTCAGGGAGCAGCTACAGCAGTGGCAGTCATCTGTTAAATTGTTCCTCTTTGGGCATTGCTTTCTGTCTTGACAAATTGACAAGAAGAACAAAATCCAAAAACTTTGAAGGATTTGTGATTTGTAACCTCTGAGAGTGATTTACACCATAAGCAGAAATTTCATCTTTTCCAGACGATGACCCCAAAGATGTAGCAGTGATAGTCACTGAGAAATAAGCTAGCACTTAAATGAAACCTTGGAAGAGTAAGTAATAATCCATTTGTTTTTAGCAAAGATGTTACATTTGTGTGTAAAAAAGATAATACATAACTCATTTTTCTTTAAGCAGCTCACCAAACTGTGACCTCATTGATCTGAGCATACCAAGCTCAGATGCCAATGAAACCTCTTGGTAAGCATTATGTGAAGTGTGAAATTTAGACAGGAAGAAACTTATAAGATTCTCATGAAGAGGGAGGAAAACAAATGCTCAATTAAGTCTGAAAGCTTATAACACACCACATTTTTCTAGTAGCTGGTACTGGATTTGGTAGTGCATTAATTACTGTGGACCTTCAGGTGGACAAAGCTGGCTGGTGGTGTAGTTATTGCCTTTACTGCTTTTACTCGGAATGAGCGAAGATGAACGTAAGGGTTAACCGATACAGTCCTGCATGCCGTATTTCAATGAGCCAATGAAAATGTCATTAAAACAGCCAGAATGTTTAGCTACATTGGGAGCAATCTAAATCTGAACTGTGCTGTGCTGTTTCCTGAGCGCTGCTTTGATAAATACACTTTCTAACTTTTGGATCTATCGCCATAGTCTTAGTTCTAAGACCAGAGTCTTAGAATGTAATAAAAACCTCAACCCTTAATGAAAAATGAACCTGCAAGGAAAAAAAAAAAAGGTTGCAAATCTTCTTGTATAAATATGCAATTCAAATTTAGGGATATTTTCAATCTAGTAGATAGAAAAAACTCAACCACTTGGCTATCTCCTTCCTCCTTGTAAAAAAAAAAATCTATAAATGGGGGGGAAGGTTCCGTGCATTCTAGAGACAAAATTATTTTAATTGACTCTTGTAGCAAACCGCCCTCACTTAGCAGAAGCACAAATGCCAAAAAAGGTTTTCCAAACTTGTGAATATTTCCTCTAATTTAAATTCAGTTTTAGGGCTGATGAATTGTCTTGAATCCAAAACAAGATGAAAAACAATGTAGGGATTGACACTTCAATTTCAAATGTTCTTTTTTTTCCATTTCTTTATTTCCTCCCTTTTTCCCTCTTGCCCTTGCTTCGAAGTCAAGCCAAACTCAAAATTTTGCTTGGTTTTGTTTTGAGACCTGTTAAACTCCCTTGATTTTCCATGTGGTTTTCTATTGGATTCTAAGCTGGCTTCAGTTTATGGTTCAGAGCCAGTTCCAGCTGGCCTGGGGATTTCAAAATGCCTTGCCACCAGAACAAAGGAAACTGCTTTGTGAACTCTGGCAAAGCTAAACGCTTCTTCACATTTCCAGTTGAGACAGTAGGCCCAGTTTATATCTAGTCCCTTGAAAGAGGGAATTACAGATCTTATTTTCAATGTGAAAACATGAGACACTTAAGTTTTTTTTCTTTGTAATATGGAGTGATTTATTCTTATTTTTTGCCTCTTCCTGTTCCCCATGTGACCACTGCTGCCTCCTGTAGAAATTGTATCCATTGGAAATTGACTCCCCTGGAAAAATGAATGGTTTGGAAACCTTTCAGAAAAGACAAGTTATTAAAAGACCCATGTTCAAATTCATGGACTTATTTTCTTTACATGTGGAAAGTGGGCTGTCTGCAGTGTGCCAGGTTCATTTGGGTTCCAATAGTCTCTACTGATATACAACTCTTGTTACCTGGCCTCACAATATGGAGATCACCACTGCAAACCCTCCAGCATCTTCCCCATCCACCTGGAAGCTGCTTCCTTTTTATTTCTTTTAGCCACCGATTCTGACAGCAAAACCCAGGTTGCCAGCTTTGCCGTTATCTATTGTTCTTCTTGTGTTCCAACTTTCCTCATTAAATACGGTCATATAACCTTTCCTGCCAGCCTGCAAACTGCTGGGAGCATTGACCTCCCCCACCAAGGTCCATGACCACGTACTGAAACCAGAAGTCAATCCTCCTTTTTATAATTCATAGGCCATCTGTTTAGCTTTTAAAAGAAGAAAAGCAATAAATGTAGGATTCACGCTAGTCAGTCTCCACACCTTTAAAAAAAAGAAAACATTAAAAAAGACCCTTACCATAAACGAGTGAAATGCAGCTCATCAAGGAGAGCCCTTGTGGACACAGAGGTCCTGAAAATTGGAAAGAAAGAGCTGGATCCCTCCCAGCACAGCAGCTCTATGGGCTTCCTGAGGGACCTATAGGTGAGTTCCCCTCACCTCAGTGACCTGCGTGGTGGCCAGCACTGTAATGTTCCTGTCTGTTTACCCAGGTGGTAAAAACAATGCTGTAGTGACCATCACTTGCTTTGTGGTCCCCTTCCTGAGTTCTTCCTCCAGCTGTCACCTTCTAGAGCCCCTTTGTGCCCCAGGGCCCACAAGGGAGGGAAGACAGCACATTCCCATGTGCCAGTGCACAAATGCACATTCTTCTGCAAATTACAGTTCAAAGTACAAGGGTTTTTTTATCTGTGTAGGAAAATTAACAGGTTCATCTACTCATTCCCGCATAGAACAAACAGGATCAGTTCCTGACAGAAACACTGTAGCTGTGGGAGTCTCTAAGAAAAAGTCGGCACTGACCCATTGCCTGCTCAGAGGACTGAGTGGGGAGATCCGTACCATCCCGGGGAGCAGCTGGCCTGGCACAGGGAGGAATGGCTCACGTCTTCTGCAAACTTCAACTCTCAGACTTCTGCCTCAAAGCTGAGCAAAGCAGTGAGGCTGATCAAACTGCTGTTTCCTTTTCTACATGACTGGAATGTAACTGTTATCCCAAACTGACTAGATTAAATGAAGGCTACCGCTTCATTCACTGGAATTCCTGCAGAAGTTGCCCTGTTCTGAATTACCAGCAGTAGCACTAATGCGAGTGGCTCGCAAAGAAGCATTCATAAAGCTTTCAAGTCTATTGCTGTTGGCTTAGTGAGGGCTTTCTTCGTCATCAGCCTGAATAGATTTATTGTCTCGGTCATGGAGTGTGAACAAAAGTGATAGCGCTCACCAGGCACTTAGTTTTCTCAATTCGACTAAATTCTAATTGTAACTAATGAAAAGAATACTACATTTTTAGGTTGTGGTTCCAGGAAGCATTTTAAATAGAAGTAGCCTCCAGCGCTGTTCAAAATACAATCTAAATAATGCAAGATTGTTAGCAGAAAATACAGCACTGTTAAATAACACCAAGTAATGGACAACTATTCAAAGTCATTATTCTTGATTAGCCTGGATCATTATTACTGAGCGTATGTGACCTTATTTGCACTCAGTAATACTTGTAGCCGTTCAGGAAAGTTGAATAATCCTTACTGATTAATTACTATTGATTATACTGAGTGGTTGTATCCATATTTTGTGGATTTTCAGTGCTGTATTAGGAAACATTGAAACTTTTCAAATATGTTTTGTTTTCTTCCTACAAAAAAAAAAAGTAAACCCTTTTCAAAAGTAAATAGTTTGGGAGAAAATTGACATATATTCCTTAAATCATGTAAGTATTTCTGAAAAGCCTCCCCAAAATAATGCTTTATTTTCAGACCACAGAACTTTTGTTTCAGGTGACATAATGCGTTTTGTGCAGTTTGTGAGGATGAGACTTTTTTATAGCATCTCAGCTGAAAGACGCCATGGCAGTGTGCAAAGTGAGCCTGGCCACCCTGAGGAGAGGGACAGAGAAAATATCCACCAATGTCATTACATAAATGTACAGGTGACATTTCGAAGAGAAGGGAGTAGGAAGGGGGAGGTCTGTGGTTCAACTGAATACGTAGCACTAATGATGCTGAAAGTGGGAGGTTTCTGAAGATTGCCTGTTGATTTGCCTTACAAATCCCTCTTTCTGCAGATACCTGCTCATGGCACGCCTTTGACAAGAAGCCATTTGCGCAGTGTTTTGTCAGCCCTTGTTTAGCATGAATCCTAGAGCAGTGATGAAGCGTCCCTTTAGACCTTTTTATTTTCTTCCTAACTATGGGCTTGCTTGACAGAGTGACACATTTGATAAGAAATGATTTGTTATGGAGTGTGTTGGATTTTTTTTTTTTTTTTTAAATTAAAAGCATTGTCATGAGTCTACTTGGAGGCAGTCAGCAGCCAGTATCATTAGTGCCAGGGTGTGACTGGCAGATCGCTTTCCAGGTGCGCAGGGCAGTTCCAGGCCTGCCGTACCAGCCTCTTGCCTCAGCTAAACCAGTTTGCAGTGCTGGAAGGGGCGGAGGTAAAGCGGCAACATCTCCTGCAAGAGCTCTCCACAACTCCCTTTGACAGGAGGAACCACCCAGCACGTCGGGTTTACTCCAGGCTTTTTTTGGTTGTGGCGCAGTCAATTAAAATGACAAAATGATGCACGATGGGAGGAAGAGCCTCATTATATTGTCACTTGTACTTTGTAGTTTGCTTTTAAAGGGCTCTGTTTGCCATCACACCTAATGAAGAGCTGGAGCTGACAGGCTGGGTTGCAGTGATCCTGTGCAAAGTGCAAATGCAGTGACACCACAAAAAACACCAGTTTGGGTTTTTTTTTAAATTGTGTGTCTAATAGCTCTATTAAAGATGCAAGCCTGAAGGAATTTAATTTAATCCTGTTTTCATTATTTTGAGGCACAGGAGCTGGACTGGTTGTGTTTATTCTACCCTGGTATTCAGAAAAACAAGGTGTAGCTCGCAGTCCGCTCACCTGGGTTTAACTCTGTCAGGGTTCTTTGGTGATAGAGCAGGCAATGGTTTGAAGGGTTGAAGGATTACATTTTTCAAGATTTTAAGGCCAAAATGGATCCATGTAACCACCAGTCTGACTTCTTGCATCGCTGCGCTGAGTGCTGGTGCCCAGGCGCTGGCAGCGGGGCTGCAGGGCTCCTCTGAGCAGAGCTGAGGGGCTGCCCCGTGCCGGACACGGCCGGTTCCAGCCTGTTCCAGCTGCCCCATGGTCAGGCACAACTGAGCCCCTCAGCCAGGCTGGTGATTCCTTGGGGAAGGCGTCCTTGGGAAAGGGGAAAATGTGAGGGAAAAAGTGTGAGAAACAGCCCCGGGACACAGAGGGCCGGGCAGGAGGAGGGAGGAGGCGCCCCAGGCCCTGAGCTGAGACTGCCCTGCGGCCATGGTGGGACCTGGGCAGCTGGGTTTCCTGGCAGGAACCGCAGCCATGGAGGGCCCACGCGGGAGCAGGGGAACGCATGAGGAGGAAGAGGCAGCAGGGAGGAGCCGTTAAGGATGGACCACAACCCCCATCCTGGCCCTCACGCCACTTGGGGAGGGAGAAGTAGAGGAGTGAAAATGGAGGTGAGGGGGATGTTGTTTAGTTTTTTGTCTTTCTCACTATCCAAACCTATTTTAATTTGCAATTAAATAAAATAATTTTCTCCAAGTCGAGTCTATTTTGCCTGTAACAGTAATTGGTAAGTTATCTCCTTGTCTTTATCTCAACCCATGAGCTTTTACATCTTATTTTCTCCTTCCCATCCTGTTGAAGGAGAGCGAGAGAGCGGCTGGCAGCCGGTCAAGGTTGACCCACTGCAGTGTCATGTGCTGTAGGATTGTATAGAGCAGTTCCTTCGGGGGAGGAATTCTTCCTGCATGGTGTGCAGATAACCCTTCTTCCCAAACGTATAGCACTACATACTGGAGTGAAATCTCCTGAAGGCAGGAGAGAAGGAGGGAGAGGAGGAGCGTGTGTGACTTAAAGGAAATGGGATGGTGTATCCTGACCAACATTTGAGATGCCAACAGGTCTGTACTCATAGACTTGCAAGCTCAAAAGATCACTTGTAAACAAAATTTCTACAGAGTTCTTCATAGTAAATCAGAAATGAGCCTCTGCATTTTCTAATAATTCCTCTGTGTTGGAAATGCACAGCATGATAGTCACTATTCGAATGTGTCGCTGAAGTATTTGTGAAGATGAGAGCTTAACAAAGAAACTTACTGTGCTGAAGCAAACATGGTAAAAAGAAGGTAGGATAAATAAAAACATCTTTCTATGTCTGCAGAAATTCAACGTATTGCATGAAGGTGTCTATGTCCTTGACGGTAGCTAAGAATGAATCTGGGCTTTGCTACAACAGCAAGATCAGGTATCTGGAAAAATCAGAAGTCACTAAGAGGAAGACAATCTCCTGTCCTGATATCGAGGATTACAAAACAGCCAGTCAAGAGCCAGATGTGGCGTGGTACAAGGTAACTATTTCTGTCTTATTGTTATTGTGCTGGAACTATACAAAACTTCCACTATTTTCAGTCTGATGGCCTTTTCTGAGCCTTCAGCGGTTTGTGACTGGTCTAGAGGATGCTTTCCCAGTATTACAGAAGTAATACTAAAGTATAGGCAAAACTACCCAGCATAGTCGTTGTCCAGCATAAGTTGGCATCAATGAGGATGATCCGTGCAGGAAGTTATGTGATTTCTCTAAAAGCAGTACCAAGTTCCCAAACCACTGTGCCTCTATACAAGTTTCCACCTTAGTGAGATGTCTTCCTACCTAATGCTGTATAAACAAAGAGAGGCAACCTACAATGGAGCCAAAGGTGTATGAGCTTCGGTAGTGCTACACAATTAATTTTTATGAAGGCTGTTGGGTAATTTCACCAAGGCTTGTTAATTTTTACTAAAATCTGCTGGATAATTTCACAGAGATACATTTACTTTTGCTAAGGTTCATCAAGTAATTTTACTGAGGCCTGTTAATCTTGACTGAGGTCTGTTAGATACTTCTGCTGCTGGGCAGGTAACTTGGGTGGCTGCACCTTCTCCAAGGCCTGTCAAGTATCACACAGCATTTTCAGCAGCAGAAGTATTGGTGATGTGTTTCTGTAGCTCCTAAAGAAAACAGGAGAACGACTAAAATATGGGCTGTCAGGCAAATGTCAGGTACCAAGACCACAGCAAGGTCTGGCAAATTTTACCCATTTTTTGGACTTGGACCAAAGTTTGATATT
This sequence comes from Chlamydotis macqueenii, assembly GCF_036417535.1. Lineage (NCBI taxonomy): Eukaryota > Metazoa > Chordata > Aves > Otidiformes > Otididae > Chlamydotis > Chlamydotis macqueenii. Next base: position 7,519,070 of record NC_141566.1, read on the forward strand.
TGAGAAGCCCCTGGGTACAAGTTGCTGCAAGAAACAATGGAGAAGATTGAAAAGCTGAGAGACAGAGGGAATGAGAAATAGTTGGGCAAGAGGAAGAGCTCAGTGGGGGCTGTGGAAAACGGAGTTTAGATTGCGGGGATAAAGGCAGTATTAGTTGAGGACAAACTTGGTTCAGGTAATGAAGATAGAAACACACAAACTAGTTAAATTTTGAGTGCTTGACTTGCCAACCTTAATGACATTCTTTGAAGATAGTTATTTTGTGTGAAATAAGTAATATGTGCAGAGCTGTAGATTTTTTTTTCCTCCTTAGCAGGTTGTATTAGAAAAGAGCAGTTGTAAAAGTTGTCATCTATTTTTTACAAAAATCTCACATGTTCTATCTTATAGTAACAAAACATGTGCCATAACCCACTGTTAGTATAAACGAAGTTTTTCTTTCAGCCATTGAAGTTAGTATATGGGTGGAGATCTTCAGTGCTGTTCATACATAAAATACATGCATTCAGTTAAGTCTGAAATCTTGGAGAAAAAAGGGTACCAGAGAGAAGCTGTTTCTTGCTCTGTCTACGTAGGTATTACTGAACACTAGATCACTGAAGATCTCATTTTTTTTTTTTGCAAGAGCACGCTGCAAAAATGGTCTGGCAGGAATAATCTTCAGCTGTCAAGGAGCAGAAATCAGTCTAGGGAAGAGGCATGTACAAACTCACATCAACGACGCTCTGTGCTGGCCAAGAAAGGGAATGGAAGGGTCTTTGTTCCATATACCCACACGTGTTATCTGGGCTGCACACACAGGTTGTGTGAAACCAGGCTGGAGTGTGACAGCTGGCTGACAAGTCATCACCGTGGTGAAAATGAACAGAATTGATGTAGTTGGATGATAACAGTGAGACAATCAAATTTGATAGCCTTTAGTTTGGCTTGATAATGAAAAGAGACATCAGTGGAATAACCTACGAGTATACCTCCTTATCCCTAATTAACAGTAAGGTACTATCAGTTCAGTTCTTAGACAATGCCTGTGTCATCTGGACCTCAGTCAGGAAGCTCAATAGTGTGAAACGTCAATATTAATGTTATGAAGGTCAGGTTATCCCTTGAAACACTGCTGAAGCAGGGTTTTGGAAAAATGTTCTAGAGGGTGTTACAGTACTGACTGCTAATAAAAGTCTATCTATTTAAAAGGGCATAAATCTAGTTTCTAGAAAATACATAATTACTTGGATTTCAAAATAATATGATGAGTACTGGGGTAACCCCTACAAACTGCAGTCCGGGCCTTAAGATCATGCTGTGTGAGGCAGGGTCCCTTCTCCCAAAGAGTAGCGTAAAGTGATATTCCACTTTAGGATCTGACCCTCACTTTCTGAAGAAGGCTTCTGTTTCCAGTTATAGTACGCTGGATCCTCAAGTTTTTCCCCTCTACCTTTGTGATTGAGTTTGATATGAAGGCGTAATCAACCATCTTGTGTAAATCTGCTCCAGAGGCACTGCAGGGCAATTCCTTTTCATTATGCTGAAATATTTAGAGAATATTTTTATCCAGGGGGAGAGCATAAGTTGTCCAAAATAGAACAGCAGATAAATAGATACGAGGAATTCCTCGAGATTCCTTCTTTATACTTTTGGCTGAAAAGACAAACCCTTGTGTTCACAAGTGCCTGCCAGTTCACTGGTAGTTGGGGAGTTTGGACTTGGGACTGATGAAAAACCATCAGACAGGACAGCAACAGTGCACGCCCGCCGTGTGCAGGACTCGCCATGCCTTCCGGAAGACTCCTCAGTGTGGAAGGATTAATGAATCTGAGCCAATAATTGCATCAATTTACAGGGAGTTAACTGTAATTTAAACATGCTCTTAAAAGAATTATGCCTGAATAGATTTTGATATGCACATCCAATAAGTAATAAAACATTTGCTATGAGGATTTGTTTTAACAGTAGTATTAACCTTACTTCTGTGGAGAATTACACTGCATGGAATATTTATTTTTAAAGATATCCACAATTAATGCCATTGATATACACACTGCACTGTTATGTCTCTTAGAACTGTTTTGACAAGAGGTATAGAGGTTTTTTTTTAAATGAATGTATGTGTCAAGGCATGATTGACTAAATGGGATTTAACAGAAAGAGCAGTTTCATGAAAAATCAACTGGCAGAGGAAAAATGTGTATTACATCTAGAACGTGCAGTCTTAATCCATTTTCACCATCTCTTTTCTGCTACTGGGTTGAAGGATGGGCTGTGAAAACAATCAAAATGTCAGGTGAAGGACAGGTAGTTGTTATCTACCCTACAAAAAAATGGAGTTGTTGAGGTGCTGCCACTTAAATTTAAAGGAAGAGAAAAAGAAGAATAGTGCACAACTTAATTATTTGGAGGGAAAAACCCAAGACATTTAAGATGTTTAAGGAGAATGAATAGGCTAGAAAAAGAAACTTTCAGATTATTCTAGCAGGTAAACATGGTGCAAAAGCAGAAAATAACAATTGCTTAAACACGTAACAGTGATACGACTGAGCATTTACCTTTTTAGAGAAATTAGCAGACCCCTGACAGCAAAATCTAGATTGTGTTTGCAATACGAAGATTAATTAGATCTTTTTAAATTGGTTTGTTTCTCGGTCTTTTTTGTTGCTTAAAATACAGATTGTTAAGATTTCCGACTTCTCCCCTTTTTTGCTTTTAGTTTTGTATATTGAAGTAGTCTGTGAAAAACAGGCAGAATAAAACAGGCATTTTCAGTATGTTTAGAAGGTCTGCGTAGTCAGTAAAAGGAAAATTAATTTGCTAACATTTGGAAAAGAAAGGCTTATAAATATTTTTTAATATGAAGTGATTTAAGTAGATGCAAAAAGAAACAATTAGGAAATTAGTGGTACATTTCCAACAGAACAATTCCTCTCTGTAAAACCACAATAGCACAAACATTGTTTGTGCTTTATCATTAATCTCTGTGGTAGTAAAGATGTCGCCCTTCTTATTACAAACATGTAGTTTATAAAAATATAAAGCGTATGAAAATATGTCTTTGCTTTGCTCCCGTATTTTGGAAACAAAATTGAGAATATAAAACTGGTAACATATGATAGGGTCTTTCAGTGCTGCACTGACAGGATGCGTACCTGAAACATGCTTACTTTGTGTATTGAGGGAATTGTATTCCTTCTAAATTAGGATTGAATAGAATGGAATCGTATTCTTTGCCCAGTGTTCAGATTTAGTTACTCCAAGTAGGTGGCTGATGTAGCTTTAGATAGGACTGAAAAATTGAGACCAAATCAGAAAGGATTTAAAGGCATTTTCCAGCCCAGACGTGTGTGCTGTGTGAGTCTCAAGCAATGTCAGTGCAATTTAGTAACCAAAATAAGCTCTGATTCTTCTTAGCACAGCAGATGGGATCTCGATTCTGATCATTCTCTGTCATGGGCGTTAACTAAAGTTCACATGCAAGACAAGGTTGCACGTTCCTTACAGATGTACTTTGGAAACGCAAGGAAAACCTGGACACCGTTACCTGCAGTAGTATTGCACAGTTTCAGAATTCAGAGTCTGACCACATCGTAACTGAATTTGGCCTGCTAGGGACAGGAATAAATGCTTCAGTGCTCTGTTTGCAAGTGCAAGGCCAGGATCTCGCAGTCCCATCTTCTTATTTATTTATTATTAGCCTTTAATTTATAATCTGGAATTTGGAATGTATGTGGAGTCCCATGACAAAATTATGTTTGTGTCATTCTGTTCTCTTGCTGTCCTACAACATATTTGCGTGTCAGTGTGTTTTCTTGTTTGGTTGTTTTAAGAGAAAGCTTTGTTCTATTTTGTTTGCTGTATTTCTGACACTGCTGTTGCAGACGAGCAGAAAATGGGGCATAGATCTGGGCTATTTACACAAATCTCTGGAGCTGCTGAGCTTGATGTAACTGATGCGAGATTGTTAGCTGCAGTCTGAGAGCTTATTCGGTGTTGCCACCCTGAGAAGGGGAATAGAGGGGCTTTAAAGGTACTCGGACCCTGTGTTGCTCTGTGTGCCCTGGGTATAGAATTAGCCAGAGCTTCCAGAACTGTTGGGAGTACTGAGTGTTTTAGACAACTGAGAGAAGTGTGATTTGATTTGCAGGCAGAACAGACTTAAAGTTATTGAGAGGCAGTAAATGTATTCTCTTAAGGTACCATTTTAAAGAGACAATGATCAGATTGTACCTGTGCTTTTAGTTCAGAGCATTCCAAGAAGTGTTCAATCACGAGCACCATTATGGTGGAAGGTGACTGATCTGGATGCAGGATACAGTATGTTAGGAAGGGGAGAGCCTCTTCTTGCACTGTCACACTCTATACAGAAGGACTCAAATGCTGTTCCAGTAGGAGCACAGTTCATAGTGATGAACCTAAATCTGCCAGGTAACAGTTAAGGTCTGCCTGGCAAAGTCAGTGAGAGTTGCAGGCTGTCAGCACCATGCACACCATCAGAGGACACACACGGGGTGATGCTACAAAGAGCCCAGTGATGGGAAAAGGCTGAATCGGGGCTCATCAGGTGCCAGAGAAGCCAGTGATGAGAAACAAGACCATTAGGAAACCAGGCTTCCTGAATTGTCTTGCTCACAAAACTGCTGTTGTTTTGCCCATTTTCTTCTGTGGATAAGTAGTTCTAGCCTGAGACCATGTGTATATCATAGAATCACAGAATGGTTTGGGTTGGAAGGGACGTTAAAGATCATCTAGTTCCAACTCCCCTGCCATGGGCAGTGACACCTTCCAGAAGATCAGGTTGCCCAAACACTTGAACACTTCCAGGGATGGGACATCTGCAGCTTCTCTGGGCAACATTTCTCCCTATGGATTAGAACTTCCAGTGCCTCACCACCCACACAGTAAAGAATTTCTTCCATATATCTAATCTAAATCTACCCTCTTCCAGTTTAAAGCCATTACCCCTTGTCCTATCACTACATGCCCTTGTCAAAAGTCCCTCTCCAGTTTTCTTGTAGGCCCCGTACAAGCCCCCTACTGGAAGGCCGCTATAATGTCTCCCCAGAGCCTTCTCTTCTCCAGGCTGAACAGCCCCAACTCTCTCAGCCTGTCCTCCTAGGAGAGGTGCTCCAGCCCTCTGATCATCTTCGTGGCCGTCCTCGGGACTCACTCCAACAGGTCCACGTCCTTCTTATGCTGGGGGCTCCAGGGCTGGATGCAGTATTCCGGGTGGAGTCTCATGAGAGCAAAAAAGAGGGGGAGAATCACCTCCCTCGACCTGCTGGCCACGCTTCTTTTGATGCAGCCCAGGATGCGGTTGGCTTTCTGGGCTGCAAGCGCGCATTGTCAGCTCACATTGAGCTTCTCGTCCACTAGCACTCCCAAGTCCTGCTCCTCAGGGCTACTGTCAATCCATTCTCTGCCCAGCCTGTATTTGTGCCTGGGATTGCCCTGACTCATGGCAGGACCTTGCACTTGACCTTGTTGAATTTCATGAGGTTTATGTGGGCCCACCTCTCCAGCCTGTCAAGGTCCCTCTGGATGGCATCCCTTCCCTCCAGCGTGCCAAGCTCACCACACAGCTTGGTGTTGTCAGCAAACTTGCTGAGGGTGCACTCCATCCCACCAGGGCCCCTGCTATAATGTCACCTGTCCCTACTCTCCCTTTAATCCTGACCCATAAGTTCTCGGTCAGCTCCTCATCCGTCCCTAGGCAGAGCTCTCTGCACTCCAGCTGATCATTGACGTAGAGGGCGACACCCCCTCTTCATCTCCACTGCCTGTCCTTCCTAAAGTTTGTCTTCAGGCTAACTCTTAGCAGATGTTGCCCTTACTCCCTTCGAACAGAGATGTATTTTAATGGTCCATCCTGAAGCAGAGGTCTTGGCAGTTGCTCATCGCCATGAAAAAGAGAAGATACTTAGCCATTGCTTCAGGGCAGCACATATTAAACATGGCCCATGTGATACAGTGGGAATTACTGAACCTTAAAAATGTTTGTGTTTAATTTCTGTCTTCAAATTAATTCCAGTTTCATATCTCTGTGCTTTCTAAAATTATATTTGAATTTGAATGGCAAAATATATTGAGATGGTTGTTTACTTATGTACAATACTGAAAATCTGATCAGGCAACACTGTCTTATGGCATACAAGCTGGGTAATTTTGGCAATGGATTTTTTTTCTGCAGGAATGTAAGCCAAAAATGTGGAGAAGCGTTGTAATTCAGAAGGGAAATACTCTCTTAATACAAGAGGTCCAGGAAGAAGATGGCGGAAATTATACCTGTGAACTGAAGTTTGAAGGCAAGCTTATACGAAGAACAATTGAATTTAAGGTTACTGGTAAGGATCTTTGTTCTATGTCAATATTAAAAATAAAGCTTTGAAATGATAAGAAAAAGTGTTTTTCACATGTCAGTGAATGTCTTTGACAGAAGTAAGTCCAAACCAAATCCCAGTAGCCAAGCAGTCCCAAACTAGGATAAATTCATCAAGATCTTATAAAATTCCACAGAAGACTACTTCTACCTTTTGCTCTATACAAAACCTGGATATGTTGGTTATAAAGCAAAAGGTAGAGCAAACTCTAGTCCTCCCTTTACACTAGAAGTAATTCAGATTCTATTTTTGTCTTCAGTCCTGAACAGAGGAAAGGCTGACTGAAGCTGTAAATCAGGCGTTTGGTAAGGTTTGTCCTAGAACAAAACAGCCAAAAGAGACATCTTGAGCATTTTTTTTTGTTTGTTTTTGAGTGATTGTTCCATATTTTTAAGCTTTGATTTAATTAATGATTATCAACTTCTCTAGTCTAGGGTTGGTGTTTCGTGAAGATAGTAGCACAGCCTTTTCCAAGAATTAAGTTAGGAACATTGGACTGTCAGGGGGAAAGTAATCTCCTCATCAAGAGGTCATACATGTATGTTTCTGAGTCCATATAGTCATCTACTAGTTAACAGTATTTTTCTGTCTCTTTTTGTCAGCTACCAGAAATCAGTGGGTAAAAAAGTATTGCCTACCAATATATTCCTCATCCCTTTCCATTCCACTGTGTAGTATGATATCTGTAATGATTATTTTGCCTTCAATGTATGTGGAACATTGCAAGTATCTGAAAACAGTTGAGTTATTTTTCAGCCTTTTGCACAAAATCATGTAAACAAATAGTTAGGTAATTCCTGCCTATGTTTCAACATACTGATTAAAATGGGGTCTTAGTTAAAGAAACAATAAGTAGAATTCTACTTTATTATACCAAACTGAATTAGTCCATATGATATTTGTAATATGTTCTTGAAATACAAGTGTTGCCTTTATTTTGAGTGAAATCCATTTTTCTTTTCTTACCATCATTCCTCATTTTAAATGGAATTGAATTTTAATGACTTTGTCCTAAACTAACTATACTATGCATTGAAGTTAATTGTTCTATTAAAATGTTTATGACCTGAATTATTACAAATGTTAATGGGGAATATGCAAGTGTTCTTTTTGCAAAATGCTTGAGAACCAGGAGATTATTCTCCTTGTAACTTGGTATGAAATTCATATTAAATTACATTTCCTTAAGTTTATAAAAGCCCCTATGTTAGTAAACACCTTTTCCAGATTTAAGCATTTGGGAGACATGCCTGATATTATGTGTTTGCTGATTGAATCTCTCTAGATATCTGGAATAGGCTGGTTAGTTTATGTAGATGATGACCCGAAAATATGGATTAGAACTAAAAATGTAATACATAGAACCATGTAAGCATATTATCTTACAGCTTGGTGCTTCACCAAGTCTCTTTCTCCTGTTTCTGTTTTGTTTCAGTTTGTGAATTTTATATGCGTGTGGGTTTAGATCTTTAGGGGGGAGAGGTCAAAGAAAACTCATAGAACAAACAACAGAGGATTACTTGTGTTGTGTGGTTGGCCATGTCAGGTCCTGAGGCAGATCAGATCACGGACTGGGAGCAGGTACATGATATGCAGAGGGATTTTGTTGAAGAATGTACCTCAGGGGAGAAAGAAGGAAAACTACATAGTGGTGTAGCTGTTGACACACATACTGAGAGTTTGCTTTCCCTGGGGCTAATGCAGATCTAGGCATCCTGTCCAACCTCCAACTCAAGCAGAACCAGCTACAGCAGACCACCCAGGGCTGTGTCCAGTTGGTTTTTTAATATCTCCAAGAATACAGATTCCATAACATCTCTGGGCAAGGCTGTCACAGTGTTCAACTACACTCACAGTCAAAAAGATTTTTCTTATATTTAAAGAGAATTTATTTTCATAGAGTCATAGAATCATAGAGTCTTTAAGGTTGGAAAAGACCTCTAAGATCATCAAGTCCAACCATCAACCTAACACCACCATGTCCACTAAACCATGTCCTGAAGTGCCACGTCTACATGTTCTTTCAACACCTCCAGGAATCGTGACTCCACCACTTCTTTGTGCAGCCTGTTCTGTGCCTGACCACTCTTTCAGTAAAGAAATTTTTCCTAATATCCAATCTAAACCTCCGCTGCCACAACCTGAGGCCATTTTCTCTCGTCTTGTTTTATTTCAGTCCAGGTGCCCATTGCCTCTTATTCTTTTACTAGGCACCACTGAGAACGGTTTCAATCCATCTCCTTTACCACCTCCCCACCAAGTGTTTATGCCCGTCAGTAAGATGCCAATGAACCTTCTTTTCTCCGTGCAAACTCATCCCAGCTCTCTCAGCCTTTCCATGTAAGATAGGTATTCCAGTCCCTTAATTATCTTCGTGGCCCTTTACAGACACGTTCCAGAACGCCCATGTCTTTCCTGTAGCGAGATTGGTGTTGCACTGGGCCACATTATTCACCTGTCTGAAAATTGCATTCTCATCAAAATACTGTACCAGAAGGAGCTAGGGTGGGACCAGAGCTCACACTGCTGCACCTGCTGGTCTTTATAGATCACTGTTAGCAAATACTGCTGAAGGCTTACCAGCAAAGCACTGGTAAAATTGTCTCTGCTAGCCTGCAATGCAGATGTGGAGAAAAGTATCTTGCCTACTGTTTTCTTCTGCAGGAACTTTCTAATGTTGTTTCTGATGCTGTTACTTATTAACATGCCTGAATTGGCATTTGTTGGCAAGTGCTTGAGTTCCTCTAGCAATACAGATTTTGAACAGCAAGACCCTGGTGGCTACTGCTAGCAGCCGTGGTAACCTGAAATTGTTATTACAGTAAAGAGTTGTTATGAAAGTGAAACAGGCAATGATAGCTGGACTGCCGTGGAGAGATAGGAGGTTGGGTTAGATTCCGTGTAGTCTTTCAGGCATTCACTAAAGTACACAATCCTTGAAATACCAGTTAAATCAATTAAGTTATTTATCTTATCTCTTGATTGTAAGACAAAGAACTTTCTTTTTTTTTTAAAGTGGCATCAAATCTGGTACATGAGGTTTTTTGTCCTTTTGGGAGATTCTGGTAGTTATGGAAGTGGCAATATGAAGTAACTGGTACTCATAGGTAAATGCAGTATGGGCATCGAAAAAGTGAAACTAGGAATCAGAATAAATGCAGTGCTGATGTAGCAGAACTTGGAATAATGGAAAGCTTCAGGAAATGTTGAAGGTGCAGGAGCCAGAAGCACCGTTTTAGCTTGGTATTGGAAAAGGTAATCAGAAGAGTTAATGATATCCAAGACTATTGCTGCAGCTTTACTGAAGATGTGGACCCACAAGGCAGCCTGATCGAAGTGAATTCAGACAAGAGAGAGTGGTGGCTGCAGTGAAGAATGACTGTGTGTTTGGTACTCATGTTAGTGTTCCTTAAACATGTATTTTGAGTAGAGTCTGCTAGGTGAGACCTTCAATTAGGGGCAAAGCCCTGCCCTCATTAGTTAGTTATCCAGTGATTATTTAAGCGAACTTCCAGTGAAGTCATTAGATCTGTTAGAAGGAAGGAACAGGAACTTCTTCCTGTGCCGGAGCGTCAGGGCAGTTGCCTGAGTGGCTGGGGCTGTGCGAGGGAGCTGTAAGGACAGCATGGGCCGGTCCTCGGGCACTGCTTCCCTTAGATCCAGTCTTGCCTTCTCACTTCCAAATGGAAGATCTCAGTGACTGAGTTCCTACTTCCTTTCTTCTTCCTGTGATTAAGTCATGATATTAGCTACTATGAGATAATTTATAAGGAAAAATCTCTGGAGTCGTAGGTGGAAATGAAAAGCCATCAATGTAATCCCTGGCCACAGTGGGAATGGCAAAGAGTTCCAAGTTGTATTAGTAGCTCAGCAGAGCACAAAACAAACAGGAGAAATGGCATTTGTAGAAGGAGATAGTTGGGCTTCACATGGAGTACTGTACGTGGCTGAGAAAGTTATGGTATGGCTTTGATGGGTAAGGTACAGGCAAGTGTGATTAAGATGATAAAAGGCTTCAGAGGCTATAGCTCTTTGGAGTTGTAAGGAAAAGGCTTGCAGCCTAGAATATATTCGAAAAATATTTTGACACAGAGTATTTATAGGGACAAAATTGTGAGCTACAATACAGCACTAATGAGCAGTGCCTAAATCTTGGTGTTTGGGTGCATTTAACAATAATAGATTGTCAACAAAACAGCTTTTTCATCACTAGTTCTTCATGAGTTTGTTACATTATGCAGACAGATGTGAAACAAGTCTTGTCAGCCTTTTTTTCTTTGCTGAAGAAGCACGACAACAGCGTTATCTTAGCAAGTAACATGTAACCCTTCGGTTTAAATTAAAAAAAAAAAAGGTATATGTATACACCTTTTCAGTTTGCCTCTTGGTAGTTTTGTTGTGGACAAACAAGTGAGATTAACAGCTGTGATCCAGGGTTCTAAAGCCTAAAAATGTAAAAAATTAAACTCTTTTCTTTATTAGATAATAAATTAGAGTGCATCCACCCATACAGAAAAAATGCACATACTAATATAAAGTTACAGATAATCAACAATATAAGAATTTATTCATTTTTAATAAAATTACAAGTATTAAGAAATATCAGAAATCATAAGCATTTTAATTAGCATTGTTAAATGCCAGAGTTTCTTGAAGAACAGTTATACTATTCAGATAAAAAGAAAAATCCAAACATAAAAAGTCATGTTGTTTTTGAAAGGCAATTTAGGCAACCTCCTGCTTTCCCCAACCCTACCAACCAGCTCACTCTGATAAATAGCAATGTTTCAACAGCTTTGGGATGAAAAGGTGTAATTGAGAAAAATACCTGCTATGTTTACCTGCTGCTTCAGCACTCTCTTTTCATTTTGGAACTCTGATCTGCTAGGAAACAGCCTTGGAAGAAGATGTAAGCAGATGCACGTTGGAGTCTGGGGAAAGGGTGACCCCCCTGAGGAAGGAGCAAGCCCTGCTCTCATGGGGTGGCACAGGTGCTCCCTTGAAGATGAGGCTATTTTGCAGGGATTTACTTTTCCATGGACAGCTATGCTAGTGGGAGAGGTTGCCTTGTTCTTTCTGTTCCCTGTGAAAAGAGGTGGTTTGTGAATTTGTACTGGTGAATTATTTTCCAGTTTGACAGCAGAAGGTGACCATCTGACCAACTTCATAAACTGCTGCTGATGGTTTGGAGTGACATGCAGGAATTAGTGGACCACTCTGTCCAGCAGCCCTGTCCTCCAAGTTTCCTTCAACCTCTATCCTGTCATATTCTTCATAGGCTGCTGAAACGCCTGGCTGTTCCTAAAAGTCATTTATGCAGCAATATTTGTTTTGACCATCGTAAATGACAAATTATTCCACATGGCTACATAAATTGAATGATTCTGCCTGAATTCACTCTCTGCTCATAGTTTTTCAATTAAATTATTTCAAATCTCATTACATTGCTCACTTTTCAAATTACACCTGCTGCTGTTGCTAGATTTTGTTTGTGTGTTTGGGACCCCTTTATTAGCACAAGCAATTGATGATGATTTGCTATTGTTAAGCCAAGGGGGTGAATTGGATTTAAAAATGCAAGTGATTAGTCATACTCTCCAGCAGCTCTGGGGACATACAGACACAAACTAGCACAGAGTAAGTACGATATGAGCTAAAAGTATGTCCACTGCTTGGTGGTAGTTGCCTTTCTGCACATTTTTAATCCTTTGTGAACTGAGCATGCTGTTGTATGTTATTTGTAGTGGAGCTTAGTGACACGGTGGCAGGAATGAACGGGTGCTGATCAGTCCAAATTTACACCTGCAGTAATCTGTGAGTGCACTCTACGCCTTATTATTTTACAGTAGATAACGTACTATCAACAGAATCACACAAATGACATGTTGAGTGATAACATTTTTGGCTGTTGACAGTTTCCAGAACAACCACAGCAAAAAGTGTTAAGATAAATTAGAAGCTTATTTGAACTGAACCGAACTGAAACATGGCCTTCGGAATTCAGACTCTTATAAGGGATTTACTTGCATAACGTAAAAATATAAGAATTGTTATTTGCTTAAAAATCTGAAAACATTTAATTATTATTCTATCCCAATGGCATTATGCTTTGGCACAAGCAGTTTAGTAATCTGCAATGAATTTGTGAAATGCTTCAGTATTGCTTAAGTAGTTACTTATCAGAAAAAAATAACAGTTTAGCTCTAAAAGGTCACTGAGCTCTGAATATAATTGCTAGATGGGAACTGGATATATACAAAAGCAGGGCCAACATAAGACAGGTTAAAAAAGCAGGTGGCTGAGGAATAGAAGTGGATGAATGGAATGTACTCAGCAGAGTTTTCTGCAGCGAGAGGTACTACACCAAGGACATGCCTTTCACACAAAGCTCTGGTCTGTAGGGATTCCTAAGTTAACTCTGAAGGAGCTTTTTCAGCAGCGCTAGTGAACATGTTTGTATGGCTTTTGGTACCCAAAGTAATTCCAACATCTCTGCCTGGCATTGCACTCTGTAGAGAGGGCAGAGCCTCCGGGTCCTGGTGGAAGCTGGACACGCTCTCACCCTCCCCTTCTTGCTTCACAGTCTAAGCTGCAGAGCCTTTTCTTTGGAGATGGGATGGAATAGCTGTTATCACCATTTTGTCATCAAATAAGGCAGTAACAATTCAATTAGAGCACAGTATAGAAATAACATCCAATTTCAGTTTATGTAATTTCAATATGAAAGATCATATTGCAACATTTTGTATTTCTTATTCTGTTTTGTCAAATTACTTTTTTTTTTTTTGTGACCTGAGAGATGTTAATTTGATTTGTGGGTGTATATTTTTTAATAATAAATATAGCTGCTAATGTATGTTGTAAGAATCTTTCAGCATGCTTGACATTAGGTCTTTTGATAGTTCCTATTAAATTATTTTGAATTGATATTGCAAAAAAAAATTTTAATTGCTATTTCATGGGATATTTCTCATGAAATGCCAAAATTTTCACCAAATGCAGACTCTAGTTCCTGGCAGCACTAGACATTTCACCTAATCCCTGGGATCTGGGAATAACTTAGAGTGCAGGGGTATTTTCATTGCTGGTTTTGACCAGTGGATCTGGCGAGAGCTGCTAGCTCTGCTCTTATTTATTTGTGTCTTCACACATGGGTCAGAGTGCCTCTTGTCTCAAATAAAGCAGCAAACATTTCAAAGAAAGCCTAAAGCAGCCTGTGAATTTTCCTCATGAAATAGGCTGAAAAGCACTCCAAGATAAAACATGGTGACGTGTGTTTGGTGGGAGATAGCCTGGTCTTCAGGGTTTGCTCCTCCTCGCACACTTGGATGGCCAGTGCTGATGGAGATGGGAAGTGTTTGCTGTGCTTGGAGCTATTTCCCTTTTCCTGGAAACAGCTGCTCCTTCTAGAGAGCTCTTTTTTTTAGCTCCACATCTCCGAATGAAAAATTTTCACTGTTTAGGGTTCACCAGAATTACATCACATCTGAAGTGGTGTTGAAGCTGTCAGCAGCTGTTGGACCCAGGAATCTGTTTTTTCCTTCTCTCCCTTCTCTCAAGGCTTGGCAGCTTCAGCCCTTCTTTCCCTGACATGAGCAGTGTTCAGTTCACCCCCGCTGCTTGGCAGTCCTCTCCGCTCTTGACACGTGGCCTAGGGTGCCTGTCCCCCATTGTATCCCACGCAAGGGCTCCAGCTAGAATTCACTCTTGGCAGGAAATGTGCTGTTTCCAGCCGAAGGCCCAACTTCTGCTCTCCGTAACTTCACAGGGAGCTGCTGGAGTGCAGTCAGAGAACACTGGCACTCTTCTACTTTAGAGCCCAATTTTGTACTCAGGGGCCTATTTTTATCTGTAAGCCGTAACTCCCTCCCATATTTAGTCATACAGATAGCAAATCACTGCAAAATGCTTTCCGGAGTAAGGGAGCGATAGATGTTTGCACCTTGTTTGCTTGGCTGATGTGAGGCCTCAGGAAGACGCAGGGAGAATGGAGCTCACGCTGTGGCTTCCCTGACATCCGCCTGTGTGCCCCACGGGGCTTCAAGTATCATTCTCTAGTAGCATCCCAAGGTAAGATAGAATGATTTACCCACCAGAGCTGCTGAGATCAAAATAAAGTGTGTATTTTCAGATTTTCATCAAACATAGCGTAAGCAGTTGGAGTGGATAATAAGCTGGTAAGATTTTCACAGTGACTTATGTTTCCCTTTTAATTCATAGTTTTAGTATGTGTCATTGGCCAATGCATTTATAGTGGCAGAGGCAACTTTCCTTCTATAAAACACCTTTGAACATTTTTTTGTAACAGAACTTTTACCAATGTTTGAGTCCAAAAGAGAATAAATGAAAAAAATCTGGAGAAATATATTGATGGGGGGAAAACATTTACCAAAAAAAAAAAAAAAAAGACAAAGAAAAGCAGCTTACTTGTGACTGCAATTCTAGTAGCTGTGAAAAGGAGAGACTTCTTTTAATTCAAAAGAGAACTCTTGAAGCGAACAAGTTAAATCTGCAGAAATTCTGTACTTCTGGGAGGGATACTACAGGTTGTTTGGGAACAGAAAATCCTTGCTGTTCCCTTCTAATGTTGACGTGTTAAAATATATAACATTTACATTATATCTGAAGTGACATTTTCTTGCTGCTATAACTTACACATTTCCATAGCAAGTCTTCATCTCTTCTCTCTGTTTGCAATATCTTGACACAGTCAGGGAATCACTTTTTCATTAAATGCACAGGATAGAGAAAAACCTGTCCAAATTAAGTTTTTACTGAGAGTTCCAAACTTTAAAAGACCTTTAGTAGGAGATACTGTTCTTAGCATTTCCTCTGCTGGATTTTCTTATAAAAGATGCATTGCATCTTCTAGTATTTTGATTTTCTAGAGGAACCCTTCCTTTCTCTGACAGAAATCAAGCCAGAACTGGGTTAAGTGCTGACAAATACAGTACTCAAAGACCAGGAAATTAATTTCACAGCTGGGTTCTCAAACCATTGCTGAAATAACTATCTACTTAAAGCTGCATATAGGAAGAGCCAAAAATATGAGTTTTCTTTTGATATCTTTTATGTGATTTGTATTAATTTTTATCAAGGTTTTGTAAAGATTAGATTTCTGTTTCTTACGGTAAAGTATTTATCTTAAACCTCTTATTTGGATTCTGACTTGTTACATGTCTGGCCAGCAGCATCCCATTAACTGCTGCAGACAGCTGAGCGTGTTTCTGTGGTTAAAGCACACTTAATACTTAATAGCCACTAATTTCTATAGTGACTTTAACTTTTCTAGCTACCTCAGGCAAACCCAGTGTGATCCAGAAAAAGAAATGTGGCCATTTCCTTTTGACCACATTTGGAAAGTGGAACAGTTTCTCTGACTCTTTCAGAGTGCTCTTTGTTCAACCATGCAAAAACCCAATATAAATCTGCAGGAACTTCTGTGTCTGTGAAGAGCCAACAGGAAAATTCAATCTAGAGCGAGGTATCAGTACAATGCAGGTGCCCGTTCACCTGGAAGAAGTGACACAACCAGTCATGTTCTGTCTTTTAACATCTCCTTTTCACCTGGCACCCAGCAAGGTCCTGGTAAATTGACCCAGCTCTACTGGTTTCAAGAGCACCTCATCAAAGTCAGTAAGCTGAGGATCTGGACAGTATCTGAAGGATGCACGTGCCATTCGTGGTTGCTGTGTGAACTGTGTCACTTTTGAAGTGACAACGCAATATATTCACAAAGATAAAAGCTCCTTCATTTTCAGTCCCTCAGATGATCCAGATTGATGTCTTTCCCATTCACCCGAGTGACCTGTTAATACCGGGCTCGTGAAAAATGAGTTTGGAAGATAAACATTAAGTGTTACCTCCATATTTCCTGGGGAAAGTACAAGTTCTAAGGGCAATGAGAAATGTAGCAGTATGCTGCAGTCTATGAATTATATATAGTGTCAGTATTCTCAGCGCTTTACTTACAGCTTCGCAAACTGCCTTCCTAGCTCATGAACATGCAGAGTAATTAGAATGGCAAATAGTGTTAGTTTTTATTGACCTCTGATGCCCCCTAGTTCTCTGTCATGTTCTTGAACATCATGTAGGGTTTTTCCTTCAACCTTAAATCAGCAGTTTGCAGTTTGTAGCATTGATTATTTGATATTGTCTAATTTATCGATGTGGACAGCCAAGGCTTCCACACTTGTTATCGGTTGCTCGTTTATCCGATGCTCTGTCATTGTGCATGGCAACTGTAGCTTGCTGAATCACTTACTGTAAATGTCAGACAGGAGCTCCCACTTTAAGAATTGCCTTTTATTCTGTGAGCTGCTGAGCTGCATTCTCTAAGTTTATTGTGCTTTCAGCAGCGGAGGTGATTTAGTTTAAATGATAGGATTGTGGGGTTTTTGCCCACAACAGTGAGGTAAAGCACAGCCACTGAAATAAACTTGTACATTTTCATTTCCTATATAAAAGAGGCTTCCTTGATCGTGAAAGTGTAGGCTGGATGCTCTTCTTCTTTATTAATAATGGATGGGCAGATAGATGTACAGACGTGGAGTAACGCTGCCCCTGAAATAATTTTGCTAATGGTGAAATAGATACGCATGAGTGAGCAGCTCGCTTTAACCACTAAAACTGCAGCCTTCCCACCCTCCAGAGAAACACTGCAAATCTTGACAAATGTTTTGTCTCGTAAGAAAAGCATGAGGATAGGAAGCATGACTATCTAGCGCATTTGAAATGACCGGAGAAATTTTAATAGGTGAACTGTAGTACCTTTAGCTGGGGATTAAGGTCATGTTTTCTCAGCACAAGGTTTGATGCCTTTCAGAGCTGGTTTATCCTGCATAGCACTTGTGGCTGAGTATCTGAGATGAGTTCTGCTGGGAAAGTAGTGCTCACTACTGAATTGTCAGCACTATTTCTTGCTGCGCATACATGATCCTCAAAGGTGCCTTATTTGAGTGCCTGTTTGGCCGGACCCTGTTTAGCGTATGAGATCTGACAGCAGTAGTATTGCTTCAGGCTCTGATGTTACTCTTATGAAGTTCACCGAAAGACTGAAGCTAATAACTTACCAATGTTTGTTCTGTGCCTTGCAATTTTTGAGTTGAAAGGACATCCAGAAATACGGTTGGTGTGTTAAGTACCCTGTCTGTCTTTAATACCATGAAGCAGCATGGAATATATGCTCTTCGTTTTTATCAGGACTAGCCAAGCTGTTTTTTGTCTTTGATAGTATTGATTGACCTCTTGTAAGCAGGAGAAAAATAAGCATTCAGCTAAATTTGTATTTAGGTGTTTATGACTCCAGTCTATTTCAAAGGGATAGGTAGCTACGAGGTTACATTAGACTTTCATTTACTGACTTATTTACTGTATGTGTTGAGTGGTTTTTGCAATGCAAGCGTGTTTCAGTAAATAAAATCAATTTGCAACCAATAGGAAGGGAACAGTAAGTGATTTAACTTTTCATCTTTTTCTTTGGCTTAAAATGAAAAGCTCTCAATGGCATTGTTTATGTCAAGCCCTACGGGCTGAAGTGCTCTGAGAAAGTGCAGGAAATACAAAGCGCAGAATTGCAAACCAAAATGATGAAACAGTAAAATTAATAAACAATGTAGTTGTAAATTTGTAAGGCAGCTTTGGGTTCTTATCCTCTATTTTTTTTTTCTGGTATAGCCCAACTATGGACCTAAAGGACTGTTTTTACTAGTAAAGGGCAGTGTGGTCTGTGTGGTCTCTGATTTTATTTTACCTTGGCTGCGTGGGTACCTGTCTGCCAGGAATTGGTCTGAGATGATTTCATAATGGCTAGAGATGATAAAAAGCCTCGAGTTATATCGAAGCAGACTACATTCAAGCACCAGCTGGCTTTTCTATAGAGTACATATCACATTAGCAATCCAGTTGTGGATAGTTGAGTTGCCTATCCTGGGCCATGAGTGGTTATGGCTTCTGGCAGGGAAGGAACCAATTTGCCATAAGCCGTATATGCCCCTACGATTTCTCTGGTATACACTAACATGCTGTTAGGTGCATCTGGAACAAGAGAGGTGTGACCCTGCCAGGGCTCTGACAGCTCTGTAACCCCTAAGTGGCCATAGCAACTGTGCCTAGGCAGATGTTTTTAAGGATAATATTGTTATCCGAATGTACGTATGCACATGTGACTGTGCAGTAAAGTGGTCTGATTTAGAGATGCCCTTTCAGTTGTGCTTCTCATGGGACACAGGATGTTGCAGAAACACAGGCAGCTTTATTTGTAAATAAAATAGGAATGAGAGGTTCTCAGTAAGTTTTTCAGCATGGTGTGGATGCCAGTATGAGAGGAAGGGGCCTCAGAAATACTGTGGAAAGGACTGAACGGGCAGAGAGGAAGACCTTTGGTACTTGGTTGAGTTTTCTGATATAAAAGTCTGTTTGAAACTGGTGAAAAATCTAACCGAAGCATCAGATTGATGAAGAAATGTGAGTTTTGTGAAAAAAATAATGAATTTTGTTGAAGAGAACTGTTAGCATTTGCCCCCTTACAAAATATTTTTTTTTCCTTCCATAGCAAAAATTCCATTCTGGGTTAAACTGCAGCTTTTCTGTGGCATTCTCCAGAGGGAGAGAATTCACTGTTTTCCTAACTAAAACACTTTTTCCATCACTTGACAAAGAAGCTGCACTAGAGCTTTGGGCAATGCTGCACTTGGAGGAAATATTGTGATCACAGTCTGCAGGTAGGAAGAAAAAATGGTATAGAGGTCTGTCTGGAAAGGTGGTGGTGCTCAAGAGTTACTAGTATTGTGGTGCCTACACCTCCAGCAATGACAAAGCCAGATTATGCAAAGAAACATTTCATAATTTACTCATAGACTGAAGTTAATTCTCTTGCAATTATTTGTTTTAAACAAACTTATCAAAGAGAAGTTTCTCTTCAATGTTAATGGCTTCCAATACAGGACAATTCAAGTTCTTGTTAGATGAAGCCAGCATGACCGAAGCGGTATAGTAAAGCATGGAAGTATTTCCAACCATTCCCTTAAGGACAGTTATCAATGCACCCATTCCACAAAAGCAGTCACGGAAGCTGAGCACGTCTAAAAATGCACATGTTGTATCGTTCTACCTATAGGGAAAAATGCTCCTTTTTGGGGTTTTATTTTTGATTTCTGCTTTTTCCCCACCTTCCAAACATGAATAATTCTGTTCCTCACTGTCCCTTGTTCTGGCGTCGCAGCTGGAATTGTGTATTTCCTAAGTAAACACTGAGGTTTGTTTCAGCTGGAGCTCATGATGTGGGGAAGAGGTTAATGTGACCCATCATACCCTGAAGATAAGGAGTAGGAATTATGTGTATTAGCTTAATGTAGAGGATGTTGACTGGAAAGAATTAAAGATCGTTCCTTTTCATTAAGTTGTGGGAGGGTCCGAGCAACGGCTTTCAGCACCTCCAAGATCTCTGGCTACCTGCCACCGTATCTATATTCCCCATCAGCCCAGACCTCATTTTAATATTTAAAATGGTACCTATTTTCTTTTTCTAGTCCTCAAAAGGGCTTTAATTGTTTTCCTTGTTTTGCCAGTGCTCTAGCTGCTACAGCTGTTGCTGTCACATTTAATAAGGACTTTGTAGAGTTTAAATATTGCACTGCCGCACCAGCTTTTCTTTGGTGTAAGAGGAGAGCCCTGTTCGTTAAGATGAGGTGCTCCACACTGGCTCTCCTGCTGACACGTGGGTTTCAGCTGAAGGTGACAGGAACTTGTAACTTGCCCCGCTACGCACATGAAGCTCCCTGAAGTGCAACTGCTGCCTGACTCCGTAATGCAGCCATCGACGGAGCTGGGAGCTTGCCATGCTGTGAGACAGACCCTGTCCAGCACAGATCCCTCACAGATTTGTCCCAGGAGTGTGGTATTCGCAAACTTGTATTTCAAGTAAGAATTTTAAATTGGCCATGTTATAGTTCCTCACCTATAGTTGTGCCATTACTCCAACTTTGTGGTCACATATTTCTCATTTTAACTTTCCCTTGCTCACTTGCAGGCCAGGTGTGAAATAAGGCGGCAATGTGGACAGTAGCTTGACATTTTAAAATGTCAGAGGGAGGAGGAAGCGAGACTAAAATTTGATGTCCTTCTGCCTACAGTAATTCAACTCCTTATTGAATTACTCTTCTCCCCAGCTTTGAGCTCCGTATGTATCAATCCAGCTGAGTATAATTGAGGCTTTATTTTGACAGTCAACATTCAAGAAAAAAATGGAAGAAAACACTCAGCCCCCAATCTGCAGTGTACTGCTGTATACCCTCCTGTGTGCATTGTGTCTCTTCCTGTTCTCCTTTCCTCCAGACTCCTCCATCCCTCTGCAGAACCAGTCTAGATATTTACATTCATTCTCAATGTTAAACTGTGTATTAAAAAAGCCTATTTCTTTCCTCAAGCTATTCATCATCTCCCAGGACCTTTGATGACATCCCCTTCCTTTGATTCTGAATCATTCTCATCTTTTCAGTGTGACAAAGACTTACTTTATTTTTCTTTCCCCTTAACATTACAAAAAGACCAACCTCCCTTGTTAGGATTCCTTTTGAAGTATCCGGGGTGAAAAGGGATGAGCTGCGGGATAGAAAAGTATTGCTAAAACATGACATTTTAAAAAATTGATAATAAAGTCTAGGTTAAAAAAAGAAGTTACTGTGCAATGCATGTATTTTCATCTAAACATTACAAGCTGTTCTTTTCTTTGAATTTTCTGGGTGATGAAGGAAAACAGATGAGTGCTCATTTTGGTAAAAATACTACATTTCAAGAATATTATCAATTATATTTGGACACCCTGTGGCATGTTTCTATCCTTTAAATAGGATTGATTTTGGCTTAGTGTGCTTGTACTGCTCTGATTCTGCTTTAACTCACAGACATTCGTGTTTCTCTGCTTGGTGAATAACAGCTTGCTGGGTTTACATTATGAAAATAAGAAAAGGCAATGAAAACGCAGATCCTTATCTTCAAGCAAAGATGCCTAAATTAGAGCAAATCTTTCTGTTGTTCTTATGTTTGCTAAATATAAGGCGTAGTCAAATCCCAGAAGCTGACATGAGAAACATCTGCAGTATGGCAAGCGGCAATTTCAGTTCTCAAATCCGTGACATAGTTATGCCCATTAAACCTGAACCAAATAAAAGTTGAACTCAAGCAGAGATTGTTTCCATGTTTCCACTGAGGTTCTCCTTCATTCTAATGCAGGCTTTGGTGTCTAGCTGAGGACTTACAACCAGGCTGTGCTATATTGTCGTGGAGGGAGAAAGAGGGAGTCGCCAAAGGCAGCTGTGATCAGTGACCCGGCGTCAGTAGTCCGGTCAGTGCAAAGACTTGGTGGAGAGGTGGAAGCAACAGGCTGAAACAGGTGCCTGAAAGCAATCCAGAGCCTCAACTGGCACAAGTCAGCAGTAAAAATATAGGAGATAGTGCTGCTTTGTACTGACCAAGGGTCTTTATTTTTTGTTCTCAGTTTATTATTACGGAGGTGGGTTTGACAAGTTGCTCCTGTTCATTTAGATTCAGCTTGCAGCTTGTCGTATGTGCCAAGGACCTTGCCACTGGAGAGGGCATTGCAAGATAACACAGGTAACAACAAAGCAATTGTTTTCCTCTCATCTGAAGACCTAGTGTATCAATTACTATTTAAAATTGTTATTTAAAGTGTTTGACATAAACCCTTCCAGAGCAGGAGCACTTTTGAAATACTATATGCTATTTTCCTTTTAGCCAGAGCAAGGACTGGGGGAGAGCTGGAGTCACCTGAAAGCATGTGACTGCGTTTTCTTGTATGAAGCTCGTTTGTCAACATAACAGATGCACTGCTGCGGTGGTGGGGTGGTTGTGTGTGCTGTACATCACTCCAAGGGTTGTCCTGGCAGCAAGATGTGCGTGTAATAGAAAGCAGTAGAGGAACGTAGCTCTGTTCCATCTCTGTCAGAGGGCATGATGACTGTCCCAAGGGAAAGGGCAGATGCCACCATGCTGATGTGGTGTCACGTCCTTGCGGCACTGTGCGGTGGGCTGGCTGGCCCGGCTCCCACGCCCTGGCTGCCTGGGCCCTTCTGCGCTACCTGTGCGGGCACTGCTTGCTGGAGGCTGTCTGTGCTGCCGTCCATGGCATCGGGTAGGCACACATGCAGTGTGCTTGTTGTCTGAACAGCTGCTAAAATTACGCATGTAAATGCAAGGTGGTTTTTACGGCATCATTTTGATTTTCTCAAGGCAGTCATTTGTATTAGAGGTGGAGGCTGAGACCTGATCTGTGGTGGGACTGGCTGTGGTGTCCTTTACACTGGTTTGTGTGAAGAACAAAGTTGATGAAATTGATAGTTCCTTTGGTGTAAAATTCATGGGAAACTGGTGCTAGGCTTTGAATATTTTCAAAGTATTTTTTCTAGATTTGACCTTGATTTTGAGTTTCCGACCTTCAAAAGAGAGAGAACATCTGAACAGATATTTTTCTTGCAGAAAAAATGGCAACAGCAAAATCAACTCTGGCCTCTGATCAAGCCTGAGAAATTTCAGCCTAAAAGGGAAAGATTTATAAGTCACTGACTTGGCACATACCCTTGTATGTGTACGTGTGTGTATGGCTGTAACTGTAATAACAGGGGCTAATGTGTGCCTACCAAAGAAAACCCAAAATGACAAAACGTAATGGGAGAAGTGTGGGAGATAGAAAAGTAACCAGTGAGTAAATAGTACATGGCTTGCAGCCATGTAATCCATTACAGCACAGAACTGAAAGATAAGTATTTGCCAGCTTCCTAAGCTGATGGTGATTGTGCTCTAAACAGTTAAAACACCAGTAGCAAAAATCTAAGAAGCAAAAGCAAACATGTATATTAAGCTGTTTTTATCCAGGGTAGTCTTTTCATCTAATAGCAGTTAGATGAGTGTGCCTTTCCTCGGCGCACTCCCTGTGTCTCTGGAGGGGCAAACGATCTGAAATAAGCAGTCTGCCTTCTATTCACGTTAATCAACGTAACTTGTGTTCTACTCAGTGGTCTTCCACCAGTGTGCAGTTGAGCGTTTGGTCCGTTGCAGACACACATGGCAATGCTGGAGAACAGCTGTTTGGATGCATAGGCCACAGAATTAGAAAATAAGGGGTGAGTGGAGCAGGCAAGAAAAGAGCTTCCATTTCTATGGAAAAGAGTGAATTTTTGCTGAGTGTTAAGTTTCCTTTGCCATGGAGAGCAAGATTTTCAAGCCATGCTTTGTTCCCATGTAAAGAGAAACATATGCAGTTCCAGCTGTGAAAATTATCATGCAGTAAAGTAGTCTCAAGTGACTTTGCTGCTTCATTTCATAGTTATAATTTTGGAAGCATATCACAGCAAAGGCCTTCATCAGGACTAAGTTTAAATCAAGTTTGGAGTTTTGAAATTGAAGTCAGTTGTGAAATCCCCAAGCAATTAGAAATACCCCTAAAGAATTTACCAGACAAAAAATGTATTTTATGTTAAATGGTTCAGTCAAAAGGTAAATAAAGAGGAGGAGGGAGGTAACAGTTGTTTCTTAACAGCAAAATAATTTATTCACTTGATTTTTTGATTGTCTTCTAACCTCTGCAGAAAAAATGTGAGAACCTTAAAATAAAGGTAGAGGTGGGAATGCATGGATACCAAGAACAGGCATACATATGTGTCTTGTTGTGTATTGTGGAAGTGATGCTACATGCACAAATTTATTCAGAACTCCTCATTCTTTGCCTCCTCATCTTCCTAATGGTTTAGCTGTGTGTGTGGAGAAACACTTTGTGAGCTGCTTAAGCTTTCCAGTCTCGATTCTGACTCCTAAGTTCCTTACTCAGAAATGTCAGGAGGGTACTCATGGGCTTTAATTGGTTTCTGTGGGACCAAGGTTAAGCACGAAGCTACTGCCCATCCCTTAACCAATTGTCTGTAACTGTTCAGCGCAACATAAACAAGTGTTTTATTCTCCTTGAAGTAAATGAGGTTTAAGCACAATGCTTAACGGCAGTCATATAGTATAAGACTTTGGTGGAACAGGAATGGGTTTTCACAGATGCAGTATATGTGAAGACCTTTGCAGGGTCCTTCTGTCTCCCAAGGCGGCCTCTGTTCACCTCCAGCCTGAGTATGGGAGGCCAGCACATCCCAGAGCACAGCTTTTCCAGCTGTGACAGCACTGCGACTACCACTGTTGTTGTAGAACACCCAGTCCCTTTCTCTTAGGCACTCTTATCCCAAACACTTGAAAGTGTATGGGAAACTTATGCTGAATCAATACCTTATGAACAAGGAAGGTTTTCTTACGGAGCTGATGATAGAAATGGATGCTTGGCTCTTGTATTGAACAAAGTGTACTTGTGCAGCAGTTTCATCTCTGAATGGCATGTTTAGCTGAAGCTACTAGCAGCATAAATGGCAAAAAACATGCTCTGTTGTGAAGGCTGTGTTGAGACTAAAACTTGTCTTGTACTCATGTACCAAATAATAATGATAATTTAAAAAGCTGCTCAGAAAGTGCTACTACTTGAATTAGGCCTGTCTTCATCTCGTTAAAATAAATGTATTTATTAAGTATGCATATCTTTATCTCGTACGTAATGAGAAGAACAGAGCCATATCACAGATCTGCAGTGTCTTTTGTGCTCTACAAATTCGATGCGACAGTCACCAGACAAAAAGTGATTTATATTGTGTCTTGTAATGGGTGGAATAATTAACAGTGGTGGCATCCATCACTTCTACAACATGCTTATCTCAGAACTTTTCCATTCATTCAAGAGAAAAGCAGGAACAAAACACAGGAAAAGAACAATAAAAGTCAATTACATACTCAGCCCTTTAACTTGGTGTCCTAATTTGGACACCTGATTAATAAATCTCTACAGCTTGAATGAAGTGTTGC
Source organism: Chlamydotis macqueenii (assembly GCF_036417535.1). Taxonomy (NCBI): domain Eukaryota; kingdom Metazoa; phylum Chordata; class Aves; order Otidiformes; family Otididae; genus Chlamydotis; species Chlamydotis macqueenii. The sequence continues at coordinate 7,544,341 of NC_141566.1, forward strand.
TTAATAATGTGGACACAGTCTGGGTTCAGTTTGTCAGAAATTAATTCTGCAAGGGGAGGAACAAGGGAAAGATAAGCCCCACAAGTCTTTATGGAATTTGAAGGCTACTGAATGATTTTCAGTTTTCAATTTTGCTTTCTGCCGAGACACTTCCTTCACTGGGAACATGGAATAGCTGAAGATTTTGGAAAAGTTTCCTGTCCTTGTGATCTTGGATTTGAAGGAAGAGATGATATCTTCACAAAAGAGTACACAGTGAATCATTGCTCAGCTCTAGTGCAACTTATTTCTGATTTCCAACACCTATTCACTTCTTCAAAACATCACATTTTTAAAAATGACACTGATTGAGAATCTGACACTGTCTTCATGCACTTCTCTTCCTTCATTCTTTAGGCACAGTCATATATTTGAGTTACTGTATCTCTCTTTTTTTTTTTTTTTTTAATTAAAAAAAACCCAAACCCTTTTGCAGAGCTCCTTGCCAAGTGCGGTGCCATCAAACTGCATGAAAGTGGCAATCCAGCACAGTGGTATCCTCTGAAAACAATTTGGGAGCAAAGGAATGTTGCATTAGATACAGAGCATGCCTTAGTGTAACCCACACTCCTCCTGTGCATCTTCCTGCAGTTCCTTGCTTGTTTTCTGTCATCAATAGCCTTTTAAAAAGTAAAGTTTATTTGCTAGCTTTGCTGGTTTTGAAAATATAGGGCAGCAATAAGACACTGCATAATTCTGTACAAGATGTGGAGATAATGCCTCTCAGAAGGCAATTGTAAAAATCAAGACCACTGGGATTAGTCTTTTTTTTTCTGTATTGAAAGTAAAACACAACACTTTCTAGGTATAGGAGATGTCCAGGAAGTATTAGGTACAAGAGTTATGAGAAGCTTAAGTGCAGTATGAAATTGGCTGGCTAAAGGTAATACCAAGGTTAATAAGAGCAGGAAATAATTTTCTGACTATAAATGGCATTTGTAATTATGCAAAGTGAGGTTAAAAGAGCATTTGGATCTTGGGCTCCGTTGCCTGAGATGATTCCCTGAGCACTGACATATCCCTCAGCATCGCATGATGCTACGTCATTTGGTGTGAGGCAAAGGAAAGAGGAAAAATTGGTTAGCATGAGTACCTGAAACCAAATCAGATTTACGGATTTTGGAAATTTTGCACAAGGACATCTCAGTTTAAGGATGGAGCAGTTGTGCACTTCCTCTCTAGGAGAGGAAGAAGGAGAAGTTTGTTAATTTACAGGAGTGCCTATGCGAGCTCAGAGGAGGAGGTGTGGTTATTTCTAAAGCACAGCACCAGTTCTGTCCAAAGAGCGTGTTCAGAAGAGGAGGAGGCAATAGTACAGGTCATTGTAGAAACCCTTATGCATTGTTATGAACCAGTAGTGGAGAATTCAGTCTGGAGAATTACAGTATCTGTTTGCAAAGGAAGGAACCCAGGGAAAATATTTAGTTCACTTTTATTAAAATTGCACATTCACTTGTACGATTTGATGGTTGTTTCCATTGTGATCTCAGCGCAGAATAAAAATTCCTTTCAAACAAGCTCACATTCAGATGGAAAAGGAGGAAAATTTTTAGTTCTTTTGCCCTTGAAAAACAATGGTCTTTAATTAAAGAGGGATCATTTTCAGTGAAGTACAAAATAGCTTAATGAAATATGAAACTTTTCTAGTGGTCATTGAAATTCAATGTACTCTGACTTCTGGCGTCTGTGCAGAAAGAAATGCAATACGAACATGTACATACTGTCTGTCACTGCTCCCATGCCGTGTTGGTTGTGTTCTTAGACCACATGCAACTTTCTGTAGATTTGCTGACTGCTAAATAATAATGTCATTTAATAGCAGACACATAATCATCTGTTCAAAATAATTACATAAGATTCTAGTTGATCTGAAGAAAGTCATATAGCTTACCAGCTATACACACTTGCCAGCTTTGCTTTTTCACGTAGAAGTAGGAGCTGGGAGTCATGTTGCTGGGAGTCAGCATTCCAAGCTCTACAGAAAGCTGTGAAGGATTTATACACTTGGTGCTGTAAAACAGAGCTTGGAAAAACATCCTGACTTTCTATGCAAGGGCCTGTTTCAGTAACAAAGCCTGCATTGCATCTACCTAAATATTCTTTAAATAACTTTAAAAAACCCAACCAAACCAAACACACAGAAAAAAAAAGGGAAATGAACATTCCTTGAGGGTGCAAGTGCTTCTGGTTTTGGTGGACATGAATCTTCATCTGTTCCTGAGGTGCTTGCGATCAGCCCGTTAGAACAGAGGTAAGCCCCACTGGTAGAGAATGAGTCTTTGTCCCCCACTAGTGGTTGACCCAAAAGGATAAAAATACATCACAAGTGTTTGCAGGTAGCGGTACTCCCTTACCGTGGTTGATCTGTGTCTCTATATGGAGATCTGAAGCTGCCAAAACTTATACCTTCACAATTTCAGCTCTGCTGCTTTCCCTATTCGACTTAAGGCTTTGAACAAGTTACGAAATTTGGAGTGTGTCCTTTTCGCCTCCCAACAGAAGCTCAAGCATACAGACTGTTTGGAGAGCAGAGGGTAACTAGTGAATTCATGCTTCCAATATTCTGTAGGTGGAAGGATAGAAGCAAAAATAATAGTTGTTGTTATCTACTGGGGCTGTAGATAACTCCTAATTCTTCCTGCGCTTGGCTTTGGCTAAAATGTTTTCACATGTTTGGGTAAGTCATCATGTAATCTCCAAGGGTGTTTTAGCTGGGAACGTGGAGGTGATTGTAAGAGAGACCATGCCCCAGCAAATAACTCTTCTATAACTGGTAATATGCCAGCAGGACAGCGTTCAACCAGCTTAGATTCACACCAGTCCTAAGAAAGAGAAGCTGGGGAAGAATAGCAGCCATATACTGCTGTAGTGCGTTACAGTATTTATCCTGTGCCCAAACACTTTTAAGACAGATCATACCAAATTCAGGTCTCTCCTGAAATCAGAAACATGGTGATGGATTCAGAGACGTTAAATCAGTCGCCCAGGAGTGCGAGGAGGATTAATGCAAACCTTCCAGTTTTGGCCTGTCACGTTGGGTTCAGAAATGAAGGGTACCGTGCTGCAAAGCACCTCATCTTGGGCTCCCCCAGCTTCTCAGGTGGTAGCCCAACACCCAGGGCTATACACTGTGGTAAGTAGCAGCAAGGAGTCTATTCCTCATGCTGTCTGTGACATTAGCACTCTTGTTAGAGAGGTAGCTCTGTTCAGGTATTTCCATATTAGCTATTTTCTTCCTAGGGAGTAAAAAGATCTGGATAAGAACCATATGATTCAAGCCTACTTAGAAGTTATCCACCACAACAGGAGCAGAAATTTGCTGGAGAGTCCTGCTGGTGTTAAATCTCTGTGCAGACAGTGTCTGGCGTCGTTTTATTAGCAGGCTAGATATGCCGTTAAAAATTATATCTATTATATCCATCCCAGAGGCGTTCATTCAGAGGAGAGTAATGGAGCTCAGCTGACAAAAGGGATTTGTCCATTCGGACATGCTGAAGGGCCTTGAGATAAGAAATAATTCTCACATAAGCAGTTCCTGAGTTAAAATATTAAATTATAGGAAATACTTTAAAAATAGGTCTTTTGAGGAGATTTTATGTGGCTCGTGTTTCTCATTTTTAGAAGCTTTAGAGCTTACCTCACCTGGTAAGAGTTTGCAAATCCAATCCCAATGATTTGTGTGTCCACATTCACACTTTTCAAGGCATAATAACTTCCTGAGCAAGGAGTATTTTTTGCTCAGGACAGAGCCATGCTATATGATTTGGGCTTAGCTGAGGGAGCTCTTTCCTCTGCTGGTTTCACTGGACAAACCTTCACCCTGATGGAGGCTCGTTCACCTTTCCCGAACAGCGCAGAGGGGATGGATGGGTATGACTGCAGAATCCTGCCCTTTCTGCTTACTCCCTGAAAGCCCTTCCTGAGCAACGGGGTGACAGGCTGAGCTATCGTTTTTAAAATTACTCATAGACATAGGAAGTACAAAACCAGTACAAAACCAACCTTACTTTTCTCATTGGAGGAGCCCTGCTTCCCTGATGCTGCATCCCCCACTCCACGCACCGTCTCTGTGAGAGTCTATTCTGTGTTCTGGCAGGGGACAGAATTTGTAACTCCCTTTTTCCATCTAACTTAGCAGCCAGGTTTCAGGTTATATGTCAGATGCATTTCTTGGGATGTTTCTATACGTTTTCATCATTAATTTATAAGGTGCAATGTCAGGTACTTTGCTAACATCTTAATTTATCGTCTGTGTTGCTGCCTGCCTTTATTTACTGCTAAAATTCTGCCAAAGAGCCATCAGTTTGTCTGGTGTGGTTTATGCTTTACGTAGCACACTACCTACAACTTGTGTATCTGTTACCCAGTAGATACGTAGAGAGTTGGTACTTTGAGGGGTGGAGGAGGAGGTGTGGGGTTATTTTGTTCTTATAGTTCGCTAGAAATGCTGAAGAACTATGAAGGCTACCGAGCTTCTGTTGAGCTCGTTCTTTAGTTGGTGTAGAGCTTGCCACTCCTCTAAATGAGCTCAGAGATGACCTGTGCTCTAGCTACTAAAAAACCCTGGTCAGCAGTGTACGGGAGGGGAATGGATTGGTTTGTCCTTTTTCTGGTTTTGTGATTATTTCTTCTTAACTTCAAGAAGAAGTCTGGTTCAAATAATAGAAAAGATAGCAGGAACGTAGCCGCTCGGAGAAATTACCCCTTTTCAAGAACTGCTGTTGTATTGGTAGATTTTTAGACATTTGTATTACTGTCTTTTCAAGGGAAGAGGCAGTGTCAAAGCCCCACTTGTGCCTGCTTGCTTCCGATTGCAGATTAAGAGTGCTTTTAAACCTGTGTTTAAAAATGCCATTTATAAGAAAATGCAAGAAAATTGGTCTGTGTAAAAAATGGACTTGACTCAGTTGTCAGGAATGAACTGTAGAGGGCTTGGAGACGTGCACTGTAGCTGGCATCTCACTTGATCTTGGTTTTGGGAACATCTGATGTTAATTGTGATTGCACAACATGAAAGAGTGCCATGCCAAAAGTCTGCAGTCTCCCTGCCCCTAGGGTTACTTATGTATTAATTTCATTTACAGCAATTGAACAGTTTCCTTAAAGGTGATCCGTGAAGTTAAAGGTTTTTCCTTGCTTTGATGCAGTTAAGAGGCCAAAGCTTGCAGGGACTCAATGAAGTACTCAGTGAAGTACAATTTTTTTTCTCTGCTCCAAATGGAAGTGCTATTGCATTTGGTGAGACATTCCCAAGTAATATCTACTGTTTACTCAGTGTTATTTTCTATTGTCTGGGCAGAGTGTACTTACCTCCCCAACCTGCAAGAAGTATGAAATTTGCCTCTGGCCCTTTAGATTTTATATTAACCTATTTTTCAGTCTTTATTGAAGACAATTCTTTTTCATGCTACTCTCTCCTCAGTGCTGGAGGTGGCAACAGTCTGGTCTCGCCGTCCTGCAGCCTCCCCATCAGCACTTCTCTGATTACTGTGAGATTTTTTTTTTTTGTTCTTCATCACGTAGCTCAACCAGAGACTCCCTGTCAGTCCTCGCAGCCTGCCCATAATGTGCAAGAAGCTGTTACTCTCCGCAGTGCTCTGTACCGTGTTTTGGGGTGCATCTGTCTTCTAGTTGTGTGCATAGAGGTAATGCTTTCTGTCCGCTTGCAGGGTAACTGCATCTCAGAGGCACGCAGGACTAAATCCTAAATGTGATTTTCTTGGGAACAAGACATGGAAGCCTCTTATTCCTTTGTACACAGGCTGGTCTAGTCAAACAGACCAGAAAAGCCTTGGAGATGGGGGTGTTGGTGGCTGGAGCAGCTCACCAGAGCCGAGCAGCTGCTCACTGAGAGTGCCAGAAATCTTCTTACCCTCTTACCCCTTATTGTGGCAGCAGCTCTGTCTGCCTGGAGCTGTCACTGAGCTTTCCTGAGGCTGGGAGCAGGAAGAGGAACAGGAGAAATACGGAATTAGGAGCGGCAGCAGGTTTTGGCAGTAGCTGGAGAAGGCTGGCTTGCCTGTGAATCCCAGCAAGTCTACTCCCAGCTCTGCAGTGAAAGTGCATGGTAAAATACTGGGCAGGGAGCACTTCATACAGCCTCAGACATGGGGAGGAAAGGCAAAGAGAAAGAGGGAGGGCATGTTTTCTTCATTGTCTTTATAAGCGATCTCACACAATATCATCCACCTATTGTGTTTTTTTCCCAGACATATTTTACAGTTCTGGATTTTTTTCTCATTTTGCTTTTTCCATTCCCTAGATGTTCTCCACAGTTGTGCAAGCAATGAGAGTAGATGCATAATTTCTTCATATTCCCAGTATTTATTTAGAGGGGAAGCATCATGTACATGTGCAGACAGACACGCAGACATAGACGTGCAAAACCACGGTGACTAAATACTGCAGGCTCAGGAATGGGCATCCACAGTGGAACTATTTCCACAGATACAAGCTGTCAGCCTACACGTGTTCTGGCACCTGCCTGACTTTACTCAGACAGGATACTTCATTATTTGCCATAAAGAACATGGCAAAAGCCTGGGCTTTTGAACCCAGGTATAATGCTTTTTAAATGAGCTCTTCCATGCAGTGGCATGCCAGGAGAAGGCTGCTGCACTCTCTTTCCGGTCTACAGGTGCTCCAGACTGTAAGTGGCTGTGTGTTCCCGTTTGTGCTACGGTCCCTTCAGGTGCTTTTTATGCTCTGAGTTTATTTTAATTATGTTGCATTGACCGTTGGCTATCTCTGTAGTTACAGAACTACTGAAGTGATCTCTCGTTATGCAATTTGGTGTATGGGTAATTATAAAATTATAGTGTGTAATTTATTCATTTTGAGACAAGCCTGTGATAAAATCCACAGCTGCTTCTTTCTCTAGGAAACCCTTTTTTTAACCTTAAAAACTGAGTAAGGAGCTTCCACAAAGCAGGTGAGGGGCTGTGCTTGGCTGGCAAGAGTGCGCGTCACGTCAGCGCCAGGGCTCGAGAAGCCAGGGCGGGTGGCTCCTGAGCGCGCAGTACAGCTGGCGCACAGACTGGGGCAGTTCTTTCCAGGCAGTGGGTGTGAGGGCTTGCGGGACACGCACAGCCAGCGTGCAACCTTGGCGTGCGGGGGCACCCTGCACCTCCTGCGCGTGGGTCGGTCGCTGGCCTCATCCGTCCAGCGCTATCGTATCTTTGGTGCATGCCGCACCAGCACGAGGCACTGCTGCCCACCCGCTCTGTCCCAGCCATCAACAGGATCAGGAACAGCTCTGCCATGCCGTGCAATCAGATAATTTATCTCTTAAAAATAACCCAGGAAAATGTTACACCAGCCGTGGTTTTGCATTTTCCGAGCAAATGGCAGCAGGGTCGCCTTCCACGCTGCCTGTGTCTGCCCCACCAAGGTCAGTTAGGGCAGGGAGGAGGGTACGACAGTGAGAGCTGCATTTTTCTGTCAGTTAGTGTGGTTTATTTCAGATCTGACATATCTTTCCATATTTGGGTCTTAATGAAGGTTTAGCAAGCAGATTGCTGTAGAATTCTTTACAGAAGCCAGACTGCATTCAGGTTTTGATAGGGGAATGGAAATGTGAAACATCTTTTCAGTGAAACAAAGGAAGCTGATAAAGTATGTCCTGTGAATTGAATGTTAATGCTGTTACAGGGCAGATACTTGAAGGATTGAGATGTTCTGTTGAGAGCAGATCTGATCACAGGCCTTTAAATGAATACAGTGCCTTTAACTCCCATCTTATTTCCATTTAGAAGTAATTAAATGACTTTCAGATTCAGATGTGAATTATGTTGTGGTGATTTAGCTTTAGATTTTCATAAAGACAAGGTATGAAAGTATCCCATTTGTCATTGTATCTACATTTTAACAGGAATAAATTGAAATGTTGCTTTTTTATGGAAGTTTTAGGTATTACTCAAGAACTCTTTACAACTGGGATTGGTTTTGCTTCAGACATTAGCAACTATGTTTTAACCTAGCCTCATACAATTACACATGATTAAAAGATAGATTTATTTTTAAAAAATACATATTTAATTGACAAGAAGAATCTATCAAAATATTTTAAATAAAACTTTTATTTTTTGTTTGTGAAATGCTGTCTCATCAATATGGACCTGCCCATGGAAACGCATGGATCTTGGTGGAAGTGCCAGGGTACTGGCAGAAGTGAGTGCATTGCAGGAACAGCCAGGAGGCTGATCCTTCGTGCAGTCGCCTCTGGGAGACCGAACTTCGCATCTCCAATTAGCTGTTTGCCCTTTCTACCAGACCACTACTGCTTCTATTCTGGTGTCTCATATTCTGATGCTTATTCAGGGTTCTGGGAAATAAAAATCAGGATTTGCTTATAGATTAGAAGCAGTTTTGAAAAAAAAAAAAAAAAAAAAAAACCCTGTTTCTTCCTACTTTCCTGCCAGATTGAATTGCTGTTTTTCTGATTATCTCTAAATCATTGCAATTGTAAGGAATGGAAAATAGACATGAATTATGTTTGACCCGAACTCTCAGTCTTAGCTTGCACGCTGTACACACATCAGCCCTTAGGGTATCCCTTGGTGTCATAGCCTAAATTGTTTCCAGGTCTGAGAATCATTGCGTTTAATGCTGTTGTCACAGGTGATTAACATCATGAGCATCTTCCCATTGCAGTGTTTCGTTATCTGCTCTGAGCAGCGAAGGGGAATTGTCTCGTGCCGCCCCAGCTCTGGGTCGGGTGCTTCTCTGAGCGCTCTGCACGGCTGAGCCGACTGCTCCCTGCACAGCACGGAGATGTGTGGAAAGGGACAAATCCCTTCTGCTCTGAATTGCGGTGTAGCCCTGGAACCGGTACAGGAGCGCGCTGTGTCTGTCCTCTGGCTTGTGTGCACAGTAGGGCAGGGCAGGTGCATTATGTCCCCTGGAAAGTGAATTAACAGGTCCCTCACTGGTGCTGGATTACAAGAGGACAAAGATTTTACTAGAGTCCAGAAATCTCCATAACTCAGTACAGCTCTCAGCAGCCCTTTCCCTCTCTTCAACACTTAGCGTGAATATTTTAAAATGTGAAACAACCAATTAATTGGGAAGAAGACTGCTCTATGGCTGGATATTTCTTTTCTTGCAGCATATTTCTCCCTTGTCTTAGGCACTATTTTGTTGTCTTTAATACCTCTTGATTGCATCTTGTTATCATCTTGTCTTGATTGGCTTTGTGGCTCGTTACACAAAAAGGGTGCTAATCTTTGTTAATTAGTTCCTTATTAGAGTCAAATGAGATTTGTAGCACAAGCAGCGAGCTGTATTTCTGATGATAAATAATTGGCTGCCAAGGAATCCTTAGCGTGAAATCATGTCAGTATAAGTGATGATACTTTAATATTTTATGTGGGTTTGTGCATGTTTACTACAGTACTTCTTGGTTCTTCCACCTGCTGTTCCTGAGACTTCTTTTTTTTTGTTTTGTAGTTGTGTTACTAGTTTGAACATAGCTTCCCTTTCCAAGATATTTCTTTCCATATTACATTCTATGATTTCATTACCTTCTTGTTAGAGAGCTATTTTGCTCAGAAAATTCTCTTCTGTAAATGGTGGAAAGTACTTTTATTGCTTTTCACACTTGTCTTTATTCTCTTCTGGTTTTTGCTGTGTCATAGGATTGGATATTATAGGGTCTTTGGAGAGCGTTAACACCTGAAATGTTTTCTGGAGCGCTGGTGTTAGGAAATGTTGTAGCATTACATGGTTTTAGCACTACTTTAAATCAATGGGGATGCTCCTGTATTCCACCAAAAATCCAAGTCATTGCTCTGTACCTGGTCCCGCTGGTCATGACCAAGGTCCCATGTTGTTGTATCACCCGCAGCTTACCTCAGGTGCTGCTTCTGGCTTGGGAGGGTGAACCCATGGGAATTGAGTGTAAGGATTAACCCCCCTCTGTGCTTGCTTAGCTCTGGGACGTACCCCAGGAGATGAGGCTGAACCCAAACCAAGGCTTTTGCCTCACTTTCTGGTATCACACAGTGCTTTCCTAGGAGGCAAAATAACATGTATTTTACAGCATTAATCAGTGTCAAAACAATCAAAATCTTAGGAATCCGAGCATTTTGAGACCTATGTTCCCATCCCACTCTGCTACAGCTCCAGTTGACCTTGGTAGTTGTCCTGCTTTCAGTTGGGATGTTATTTTTGGAGTCAATTCTCCTCTCAGTAGCCAACGTGTTTTGGATTTCGTGTGTGAAGAATGTTGATAAACAACTGATGTTAGAGGTTTTGCTAACGTGCAGGTGCAGAAAGCTGGGAGGAATATAGCCAGAGCAGTTGACCCAAACTGGCCAGAGAGAGTATTCCATGCCATAAATGTCATGCTCAGTATTTAAGTAGGGGTAAGCTGTCTCGCTTTTCTCTCACTGTTTAGAATTGTTCTGGGATCATTGGTAGAGTTTTTTTGTTCTGTGATTGCTGCTTTGGACGGTCTGTGTCCATCATCGGGTCATCAGGTGGTGAGAAATTGTGTATCATTTGGGTTTTTGTTTTGATTTAGTTTAGTTTTTGGGGTTTTTTTCCCCTCCTTTTAAAAAAATTATTATTCCTATTGTTATTGTTATTTTTATATATATATATATATATAATTATCTTTTCCTTTGCTATCCTAGTAAACTGTCTTTATCTCAACTCACAGGTTTTCTTCCTAGTTCTCTCCCCCATCCCCTGGGGAGGGGGAGGGTGAGTGAGCAGCTGTGTGGTACTCCATTGCGGGCTGGGGTTAAACCACGACAGTGGTGCTCCTTTCTCCTCTGGAAAATGGGATATAGACATCCTTGGGAGTACAGTGATGAACAGAACTGTAGAGAAATTGAGTCTCAGATTTTTCGCTAGTGCTGGTGGAGAACCCACTCAGGCCAGAGTGGGCGCCTCTGCAGCAGGGCTCCGCTGTCCCGATGTGTTTGTATAGACAAAGGCAACTCTTGTTGTATGCTCATTAAACCAGGCAACAGGAACAAGCAGAGGAGGAGAATGTATGTTTAACCTCTAATTTAGTTTTTAGTCTATTTGTAGCCTACATACTTGTATCTATTTGTTTTGATAACATGCAGGGCTCAGTGAGATGCCAAGTGTCCCTGCTGCTGTGCCACGGTCAGCGGGTTGTGCGGTAGCGTGGGATTTTCCTGTCTGCATCTCCCTGAGGGAGCCAGGCACAGCCTCTTGCCGTGTTTCGCCTTGCCGTAGTGCATTCATTTCAGCGGGACTCCTCCTAATTATCTAGATTACTGCTTTGCAGGAGGATATTCTTGGTATGGGTATCCTGATCTGGGAGGTACTCATCTCTTGGTGAGAGCTTTGATTTAGCACATTGTTTCTTTTCCCAAGAAGAAGCAGAGAGAGCATAGCATGGGTAGTCTCACGTATTAATGGTGGTTTGCTGCATGGAAGAGAACTGGGGCAAAAAGTCTGAAAAAAAAGTAAGAGAGAGAAGTGTCAGTTCGAGCTATACTTGGTGAAGAAATCCTTGGGTTACATGCTTCTCTCAAGTACTGTAATGTTTTGCATATCATTAACATATATTTTGCAGAGTAGAAAAGTCAGTCAATTATTTTAGTCCCAATGATAAATTCTGAAGTAGTTTAGCTGGCTTTTCTGTTTCCTTACATTATGGCTGGAGCCTAGAGATGCCCCCCAAATATACACTTTGTGATTTGCTTTTTATTGTCCAGCAGTACATTAATTTTATAAAACTACCAGAAAATTTATTCAGTTCAAATAACACCCACAGAAAAATTATTATTGTGACTCTCCCCAGTTTCACATTTATTTTGAAGATTGCTTTGAAATGGTGGAGGGGCATTCTGGAGCAGGTTAATATGAAGTTATATAGCTGGACTTTTTAATTTTGGATAAAGGTCAGATCTCTCTCTTGCTAAAATTCTGTGAGACTGTTACCTTCAAGGGGCTGCAGCTTCAGTTCTGCGTATTGGCCCCTAGCTGCTTGTTCTCTAAACAAGCAGGAGTTATCTCAGTAAATACTGAAATTCAAAGACAGGCGTGTGGGAATCATGCTTGGTATCCATGGGCTGTGCTTGCCTCTGTACGGTTGCTCTAGTATTCCCATGCCATGCTGAACTCCGCTTGTTTATCGGGTGTGTACCCGCGTGAGGGAGGACACGTACCAGTCGGATGCTGATGCCCCTCCGCAGGCAAGTGTGTTGGCGGCAGCGTGGGCCGTGCTACAGCTTTGCAATTTATTCATATGGCAAAGCATTTTTAAAAGCATCCACTGTACCTGCACCTGATGTTGATCATATTGTGTACAAATGTGTAGAGCCTTGTGATACAAAATCCATCCCAACTTTAATAATAAAATTATGTTCCTTCACTGCACAGTACATAGCCTGGTTTGTACCAGTTTATCAGTCTTTCAGCTTACCTTTCTAATCTCTCTAATATATTGTGTGCACCATGGTCTGGTCATGGAGCTTTACATCACAGTTAAATTTATAATTTCTTTTGAGCAATGTAATTTCCCAACAAACAGATTTAAAAAAATAATAATAGAATAAATCAAATGCTTATAAACAGGCTAACCTCTGGGCATTCCATTTTACTGTGTGGTGTTCAGAACTCATCTGCAAAATAATGCTGTGTTGTTTCTCAAGGATATGTACCAAAGTCTAAAATAGTTTGGGTATTTGAATTACTTGAAGAATCACAGAACATGTCAACGCTATTTTTCACTTTTGAGATGCTGCATGCAGAGTGATGCAGATTCAAATAGTGCATAAGGTATTTTGACAATGAAATATTTTTTAAGATATAAACTGAATGTTTGTGAGTTATGAGCTTTATCCTCTGTAGTCAGAATAATGCATTTATTCCCATTAGTGCAAAAGAACTCATAAATCAGAGTGCCAAGATACGATGCCCACAAATCCTCACATGTATGCAGATGCATATACTCTTCCTACTCTCAGTTGAACACTTGTCTTTAGGTCGTAATCTTAAACCATGCTGGTGATACTCACCAGCTATCTCCCATTACAGTCTAGTGAGATAAGCTGCTTAGCTAGCTGATAGTGATAAATAAGTTGGGAATCTTATGGTCTTTAATTTTCTATTGATAGGACAATTTGTGGCAATTTCTCAAAGATTATTTCTGTGCTACAAGTTGCAAGTCCCTGACTGAATGAAGGTACAGTCTGGTGTGGGCATGCTGACTCTTTTCAGTGCTGAATATTCCAATTGCATTTGCGTAAGTGAGTGTTGTGCTGCTGGAGCACAGAATTTCAAATAAAATTTAAAAAAAAAAAAAAAGAAAAAAAGAAAGGGAAAATCAGTGTGGGGCAGCCAGTATCTCAGAGAAATGTATATATTACTTGTTCTTTTTAAGCTCTCCTTTGAAGCTTTCTGTGAGATGCCTTCAGTAACCTGGTTTTCAAAGTGAGAGAATCCTCTGGAGCTCAGCAGCTTCAGCAAAACATGGAAAATGCTGTGGAATCAAACCAAGCCATGGCTGGAAAAGGGTCCTGCGTGGAACCAAACCAAGCCATGGTTGGAATAGGGTCCTGCCTTCGTTCTCTGCGTGTTGTTCTTTTGCTGATTCTTGCTGCATGAGTGTAACTTGCTGCAGCGTTGAACAGAAAATGTCTCCAAGAGATCCTCTTAATTCAGGAGTGACTGCTAATTAGTAGATGAACTTGCAAAATGGGCAGACAGCTGGTCCTCTGTATCTCTTCTGAGTGTCTTTGCTGTTCTGGACATGGAAGTATGTGTGTAAGATTAACACTGTAGTTAAGATTTGAAGTAAAGGTGTCATCAAGGGACAATTCCTATCAAAGGAAGACTCCTCGTCTTAATGATTGCCTATCTAACAAGTTAAGAACATTTTTACAGTGAAACTAAAGAATTAAGTACAGTGCAGGACAAAGTCACAGTTCTGTAAAATAATAATAATAAAAAATATTATAAAAGAATACATTAGCACCTGTCATTTAAAAAATAATGAATCCTGAACTGAAGACTGTCATGAATACAATAAGGATGCAGCCCTCCAAGAAATACTTCAGGGGATTTCTTTGAATAGGACCTGAAAAATATGCCTTGGGCATAAGACCACAGAACAGAGATTGAAAGCCTCGAGCCAACTTTCTCTTTTGCTATTATAATTTGACCCAGCTATTGTACTTAATCACTGAATATGGGGTAGCTACAAGTTCCCATCCCTCAGATAACTTTTTAGAAGTTCAATAATTGGAAAAGTTTCAGCTATTCCCAATCATGGCTAAATGGTTGGAAAAATACAGTTAGAGCCTTTGCTCGAGCATTTCTAATTAAGAAAGGTACTTAATTGGGAACCTCCCATTGCCAGTTGTTCGTTAGTGGCATGTGAAGAGGAAAACGGATTTCAGAGTACTATAACGTCTCAGTGAGGTGCCTGAGGGAAGGTAGGGAACACTTGACATGCAGTGAACCCAAACTTAGGCGAATCCGATAGCCTCATCTCACTAAAAACTTAGGTAGTTTTGTGCCAGTGAGAGCCAAAAGTGCTTATTAGCCTTGTGTGATCAGTCTGAGATTGCAACTGACTCCTGCACAAGGGCTGCTGGAAAGGGCCTGGTGGTTACAGTGGGTGCCAGGTTGAAAATGAGACAAAAGTGTGTTCCATTGTAAATAAAGCAAACTGCACGCCGAGATACGTTGGGAGGGGTGAAGGTGAAAGGTAAGGGAAGAAGGCAATGCATGTCCACTCTGGCTTTGTTCTTGTTATGGGAGAATCAGTGTTGACCTGAGAAATTTTTTTTGTTTTGATTAACAGTGTATACACTATGTGATTGTGGGCATGTTTACTTGCATTAGCTCACGTGGAGTACTTAGTTTGGGCTAAATACCTGAGCTCAGTTTGAGAATACTTGAGCTTTTCCTGTATAAAATGTATGAATCATTAAAGAACAGGCTTCCAAAGCGCATTTCAGACAGTGACTCCACGTCACCTTGAATATCTTGTTGTAATATTGAAGAAAAGGTTGGGTCAATACTTGTCAGGAAAGCAGCGATAGCAGGGGGTTGTTGAAGGTGGAGCTGATCTCCCTTGGGTTGGGGGAGTGATACAGATGGTCTCTATGGGTACCTTGCCATTTTCTGTTTAAGAGATTTGTTGACCCTCAGTTAAATGTAGCAATGATAATGTATCTAGCTGCTTTTATTTCTTTGTTTGTCATTAATTCTACTCCTGAGACCTTTTCAAGCACTAAAGGTCCCTGAAACATGAGGAGTACTCCACCATATATGAAGATTTGTCGGTGTATGTATGTGTGTGTGCGATCTGTGATCACATCAGTCTCATTTAAGTCTTCGTAATACTCAGTGTACTGAGTTGCCCAGTTATTTGGCTGTTAGAATTGTGATCAACAGTTGTACCATTGATTTTAATGTCCCTTGTTCTCTGTTAGTTGTTTACAGTGGGATCCTTTGAAAAAGTTGCAGATTAATGTACCTTTTAATTGTAAAAATCTTACTAACAGGAATAACATCCAAATGCACAGTTTGTTTGAGAGTCAATAATGTCATTCTTCATGCTGTCCTCAGGCACAGAAATGATATTTTGAAATATTAGATTTTAAAATGTATGAAAGACCCTGCGTCCAAAGTATTGCAGAAGATAAAAAACAGTGTATGTTACATTAATGTCTTGATTCCAGACTCTGAGAAACTGTTTTATGAAATTTACCGCTGCAGTTCTCCTGCAGACAATCATGATATATTAAAAAGTTCATGGCAATAGACAGGCTCTATGTGAACCTCCAAAATGAACCCAAAAGGATTATGAGTCTGAGTTTGGCTGGATAACATATTAGTCATCTTTTGGAAGTTATTGTTTAACAGTACTATGCAGGATAGTCTTTTAGAATTTGAGTCAAACATATTTAAAAAGGGATTTATTTATTTATAGTTTCACTAGGGGAGGCAGAGGCACTTCTGAAATTGTGAGGTTTTTTTTCGTTCTGAGTTTTGTCCTGTGTCTGTGAGAGATGGCTGGAGATAGCAGAATGACACCTTCTGGGTATTTTTAGTCCTATACTGGTTTGTAATGTTGTATTTACACCGACCACTGGAAAGGTCACTTTATAAATTGGCATAAAGTTGCCCACTATCACAGCTAATAGGGCAGCTGTTACTGGATATTAACGTTTCTTCAATCTTCCACCTATTCCATCATTCTAAAACAAAGCCAGTGAGGGAATTCACGTTTGTCTTATGCTTTGAGTTAAAATATATACATTTGAACAATGTGAGTTTCCTCAGTTCACTAAGTAACACCTCTCATCTGTGGGGTTGAAGAGCATCTAAGCCAACTACAAATTCTGTTGCATATCATGCTGTAACACTTACAGTGGTGTGCATCAGAGCCCACCAGAAAGGGTGGGCTCCACTCCTCAAACTCTGGTTTCATGGGATAGTTTTACTCTGCCTGACGTAGCTGTGTTCTCCATTGGTGGGCAGGGAGGTTAGCTGTGCACCTGAACTTTTGCCATTTTAATGGCTCAAGAGAATGCCTCCCTCCTGAGTGCTTGTGTTTGTGGGGTCTCGGGATGTCAGTGACGAACCTTGAGAAACCAAGATGAAGATACAGTCTTTCACATAGCAGTTGCACAAAAAAAAAGGAAGAAAAACAGGACATGCACTTTAGTTTTTCAGTTTTGTGGCCTTCATATTCTCCTCCCTCCTGCACGTTGAATATTTTGAACTCAAGGAGATGCGTTGCATCTTTACAAGGACACTCCTCATGCCATAGAAAATACTTGCTCAGCACTGGACTCAGTTGTTTGCTTTCGAAGATTTGAATGTGTCATCATTATCTCGCCCACTTTTGTAGTAGATCCTTGAAATAAAAACTTATTTTTCAGGCTCATAGAACTCTGGTCTAGATCACTGCATCTTGTCTTCCAATGTGAGAAAACTTTTACCGTTTGGATTCTTCAGACTAAAATTAACATCAGTGTATGCAGATACTTCAGTTCCTGGAAAGACATAGAAAACAGTGAAAATACTGATTACAGTCTTCAGAATAAGTCCTTTTCCCCCTAATTTTGTAGTCTCAGAATGAAAGCTAGATTCTAAAAGGGACCTCAGAGTAAAATGGAAATGAACTTAGGCCACCTTTTAATAGCAGGTTTCAGATTTTGAGTAAATCTAAGAATGTTGGAGGCTGCTGGCTGGGCTTTGCTTAAAAAAAAAAAAAAACCAAGTTTTCACAGAGCTTTGATGTAATTGCTCATGAAATGAAAATGGAAACCACTGCCTGCCGACCAGTATGGATGCACAGTTCAGGGCTGCACAGTGGAAATTTGTTGGCACAAAGACATTTCCTCCTTTCTCCTTGACCTTCTTTTGTCCCTTGACTGTATTCAGGTCTGAAATTCTCATTTAATTTGGAATACTGCAGCAGCTCATGTGCACTGTGCAATTAGGGATTCCCAGCTCCATGGCCTGACACTCATTATACTGCATGCAATGTTCTTTGTCAAAAGGGCAAGAAGGGGCAGGAGCTCAGTATGGATGAAGCTATCTGTGTGAAATGGATGGATGAAGCTACCTGTATGAAAGGAGCTTTGAAGTCTGTATGTGCACCAGTGAAGGATGAGGCCATTTGGTAGTTATAGCTGAATTTCGGCTAAGTGGAAATGTTCACTTGCCTGCATGTTCCCCATATGCTGGTGAACAAACATCAGCATAATTAGGCGTGAAATAAGAGCCTCAATTCTCAGGTGAAAGAGCGAAGGCGGATTTGCATTCATCACCCGCGCAGGCGTATCGTTCTGGA
The DNA here is from genome assembly GCF_036417535.1 of Chlamydotis macqueenii. Classification (NCBI taxonomy): domain Eukaryota; kingdom Metazoa; phylum Chordata; class Aves; order Otidiformes; family Otididae; genus Chlamydotis; species Chlamydotis macqueenii. Next base: position 7,562,174 of record NC_141566.1, read on the forward strand.
GTTTGATCCTTATCGCCGAGATACTGCGGAATATGTGCAAAAGCTTCTGCAGACCCTGGTGCTGCTGGTTCCTGCACGGACCTTAAGGACTCGTTCTCTGCGTGCCCACGTAAATCAGCACAGGGACGGCGCAGCGCTCTCTCTACAGCACGGGGACAGGCGAGTGACGTGTTTTACTCAATTTAACAGTATCCAACAGGCGAGGCTACTATGTGATCCACTTCCACACAGGAGGCATTTGTTTTTTGCCACAGAATTTGTGTTTCTTAAAGAAAACATTAGTCTGTGGCTACGTCACATAAGCAGATGCAGGTATTAGAATTGCTCCCCATTTTGTGGTGTGTTGTTTTTTTTTTTCTTCCTATTCGAGTGAGTTTTCTTTCTCAGTGGAAATCCCATTTAGCTTGAACTTGGTTTTTTCAAAGTATAACCTCAAGCTAAACTGTTTTGCTTATGCTGCTTTTTTGTTGCAATGGTTTTAAGCTGAAGTTAACCTTCCTATTAGCATTTTAATGGAAAAAGAGATTCTACCACTTAGCAAGAAGTTTTCTCTGCTTTCAAATGGCAACGTGGTAAAGGTATGAAATGCTGCTTTCCAGTGTTTGCAAATTCCTTATTTTCCTGCAGCAGGAGTCTTTTCTCTTTATTGATATAAATAAGAACAGCATTTGGCAGGGACTCCCCGGGTCATCTGTTTCAGTCATTTCCTTTATAACCACATCAAATATTTCACATTATAAGCTAGTCAGTCTTGTTTTAAATGAAATTGAGTTTCTTTGCTCCTACGTTCTTTAGTCAAAGCGTGTTCTAAATGCTCACTTTTCTGGTGGTTAAAATACCTCTTCGTAGCTTAAATGAATTCATGGTCAATTATAACCACTTGTTCCAGGGCCAGTAGTGTCCTTTAGCTGAAGCGTTGTTCTTTTAAGTGAAAATGACTTTCCAAATGGGATTTGGTTGCGATAGTCCTTCCTTACAAATGTCCCCATTGTGTGACACTGTATGGGGAGCCCTTTCCTTCGTGAAAGTGGGTCAGAGTATTGTGTGCCTAAGTAAATAATATTAAATATTCTGTCAGCTCTCCAAAGGTACTGCAGGGTCTTTCTAACACCCTCTCAAAATAGTGGAGGTTAAGCCATGTGAAAATTGAAGGGCAAGCAGTAGATTTGTTATACAGAATTATTTATTAAATGTTCCCAAGACAATAAAGACTTTAAAATAAAGGTTATAATAATAGATTTGCTCCTGCCTTGCTAGAGTTTCCATTAATTCTATTATTAAAAATTAAATTTCTTTTATTTATGATCCAGTTTTCTTAGAAGACACCTATTGATCAAAACAGGCCTTGCCTCATTAAAAATTCAGAGCGTTATCCAGATCAGTTGTCAAGCTGGATATATTAAACCAGAATATGTTTTAACACTAGCCGGTACAAAGTGATGTGCCCAGCAAGAAGGGGAGCCAGGCACGCCTGCAAAGTATCTCCTGAAAACCCAGAGCACCGTCAGGGGCCCAGAGGTGAGAGGATGTTGTGGTGCTGTGCCGGTGGAGCCGCAGTGGTTCCTTGGTGTGTGACCAAGGCAGTTGTTGGCAGGAAGAGACTGGTGATAAGAGCCTGTTGAAAGGGCTTTATATTGAGAGAATTTAATTTCTCTACTGATAAAAGTACTGGGAAGGTGCCTTTCTGATGATGTATGTGTTGCTTTCACATAGAAGGGATCACTGGGGGTCACTGGAAAAGACAAAACAGAAGCTAGAAGGTGCCAAGGGAAACCAGGCAGGTTCATACAGGACACAGCAGGGAGCTGCTAACTCTGGAGCAAAGGGTCCATGCGGCGGTGCTGTCTCCATCCCCTGGCCTCTCCTGGCTGGAGGGGGAGGATGCTCATCAGCCCATCCTCTGGCAAGCTGTGGCATCTGCAGTGTGGACTTACATGGAGATAATGTGAGTGTGTTGGCTTTTTACTATGCTGGCTGGAAGACTAGTTGATAGAAAGCTACATTTTTTTCTTGTAAATCAGTTGAATAATGGTATACTTGGGCAAAATGTTGGATCTTGCACACAGGTATCTGATGAGGCTATGTTAAAAGACAGAAACCTCCATCTGCTGTATGAGAGCAGTTCAGCGTGTCAGAACAGCAGGTCATCGGGGCTCGTGTCACTTAACTGTGCCCAGAGTTAGTTATATTCTTTTATTGAGAGCAAGGTCTACAAAGCTGCTGTCCCAAAGAATCAGAAATTTGAATACAGGAGGATTTCCAACCAAAAGATGAATATTGGATCAGTAAACTAAATTTAATTATAAGAGGATAAATACACAGTCAGGCACTACACCTCTTCCTATTTGTGCTGTTTTGAGGTGAGTGGGTTGGTGATGTTGCATTACATTGACATAAAAGTCCTTTGTGAGGCAGGGTGACTGTACCTGAGATTATCCATTCTTACAGAGGAGTAAGTAGCTGTTAATGTAATGTATTTTCTGATTTGGATAAAGCATTTTGTTTGGACAGACAGATTGCAGATTTTCCAAGTTTTCTTTCCTTCCTTTTAAACAAAAAAAATTCGTGAGAACAAAACCACCAGGATCATACATTAGGTCTTGAGTTCACCCGTACTGCAAAGTTAAATGGCTTGAGTTTAATAATAATAGTAATAATAGATGTTATACCATATTTAATATTAATTAAAATAATTTCAGAAAATTGTGATATCTTTGCCTGATTTGCTATTCAGTGGTATAATCTTTTTCCACTTTTCAAAATTATTCATTTTTAAAATGACATTTAGTTGTTGTTTTTTTATATATGTTTGTTAAAGGATTGTAACCACAGGCAGGTAGCCCAAATTCCGACATATAAAACTGTAATTTTCATTTGAAATAGCTCAAAAGTACCATCTCAACCACTCAATTCAGCCCAAGTTCATCTCACTTGGGGTCAGGATTTTGACCTACGGAAGCTGGCAGTTGTGCCCTAAGCTGTACTTGCACGATTTATCAGCACTCGGGAAGCAAGATTAGAGACTGGTTAGATGACTTGTTGTGGATCATTTACACAGAGGAATGTTGTTAGTGTACGAGTGCAAAGTGACTGGTGTTTGCCAGCTGCTGCTCTTTAACTCTGCTGTGCTAACAGGCTGTTGACTTTGTGTATGTGTAATTATTTTTTCAAAGAATCAGTGATCATTGAGGCAGCAATAATTGGCACCAGGGAAACCTTTTAGCAAGCCTACCCTAGCAGTTATGGTTGTGTTGATTTTGACTGTTTTTTTGAATAGCTGGAAAATGCGCTGATTTTCAGTTGTGTAGTAACACAATTAAAAATACTATGGAGTCTTGGAGGGGTGGGCTTAATGCTGAGCAAGATCTTGACAAGTGGGTAGTATGTGCTAATGAGACTGAGAAGGAACTATTGTCTCAGCCTAACTGAGAAGTGGAAGAATAGGAAGAATAGTTTGTAAAGAAAAAGCAACAGGAGGAGAAAAATTTACACCAAAGTAATTGTCATGAACTGAGAATAGTAGTGCATGATACAAACTGGCCAACTTGGATTATTTAGGAGCCAAGCATCCTGCCATGCTGTTCAGCAAGGAGGACTGGGCTTCGAAATGAAGATCCACTAGATCCAAAGCCCAGGCTTGGGATGTTGCCAGATTAAGGCATGTTGGGTTCTGTGCATGCATGATGTACAAGGGACATCTGGAAATGTTTCCTCTGACTGTGGCTTTATATTTGTTTATCACTTGCAAGCCTGTCCGTCATCGTTATTTACCAGTGAGGGCATCACAGCCATCAAGCACAGGAGCCAATGCCATTGATTACGGCTGGTGTACATCAGGGTCAAGAATATTGCACTGAAAATATTCCTCAACCAGCTTGCGCTACCTCAGTGTCTGGGATGACTATGGAGAGCTGCGGACCGGAGCCCTGTGGGGAGAACATTTATATAGTTTTTGTCAGAGTAACTGCAATCACCTGTGTGGGTCTTGTACCTGTCTGCCATCTTCTCAAGCAGCAAGACTGGATACCACTTCTCAGGAAGCATTCAGACTAGTGCAGGCTGGAGATGGCAGGCACCCTGATGAATTTTGGATCCCTTTGTCAAGATCCATGTGGAAAAGGGTTCCATGGATGTGTCCTTTTAGGAAATAGGCATAGACATTTAAATAAAATGCTGAGCTCCCTTTCCTAGTGAAGGGGAATGGGATTTGGACCATCCTTGTGACCTTACAGTTCCATGTGAGAGAGGGACAGATAGTTTATGACATGCCCATAGCTCATGAGTGACGCAAGCTGACGTTTCATACTTCTGCTGATTCTGTTTGGTCCGCAGAGGAATGAACAAGCAGAAAGCAATAGCTTACATTGGGGAGAGACTCTGGATCTTTTCGGATGTCCCTGTCTTGTGTGTTCCTGTCGCCGAGAGTTACAGCAGAGCCAGGGTGGGTTAATTTCCAACCTGTCCCCAGATCCTTCGACAGAGCATTGTACAGCTTTGTTGGGTCTAGTTCTGCTCAAAGTAGTGGCCTCCTTTACCGCAGAGAAATGGGCCTTGTGCTGTTTGTGAGAAATAACACTAATGAAGAGGAGAATGGCGAGTCTGTTTTTCTTTAGTTGTGCCATGCTGGTATGACATGCTAGTGTCACAGTCAAACTCCTGCTGCACACAGGTTTATTATAAATGTGCCACTTACAATAGCTTGACCTGGAATTTGGCACACTCTTATTTCAGCCTGAGGGTAGTCATTTACTTTTTTTGGAAGCTAATGATTTGTACATTTCAGATGTGCAAAAGAATGAAAGGAAACTGGGCAAGTCACTGTTTGGGTGCCGCACACGTTTCAGCAGTACGTGAAGTGCGTGTTCAGCCCAGCGAGGTCTTTGCAGAACAGAGAAGTGATCTACACTCATGCTAAACGTCAAGCATATGCAATGGCTGCAGGTCTCCGAGCTGAGGCTCAACCAAAGACTAGACTTAGGTTTTGGATAGGGTTAGGACAAAGAGAAAGCCTAATGCTGTAGTTGGAGTGGAGCTGAGGAGAGGCTGCCAAAGGAAAACAAACCATTCTTCTGGAGCTTGTGTCAGAAACTTTCTTGCCAGAGCTGAAGCTTTGTCCTTCAGCGTGTGCTGATGAGTCCTTTCTCACAGAGGCCATGTTCTGCACAATGCTATGTGGCAGGCAGGCTTGGCTGACATTGGCTCACAGGCTCATTTTGTTGCTTATTTTCTATACCAAGTCCACGGAAGCTGCATTTGCAGCTGTAATTTCATTTGGACCAGTATGAGCGTGGAACAACCCAGTGCCATGGCTTTCAGAAGCAGAAATTATCTGTGAAGTGGTATCACTATGTAGAGATAAGAAGTACTCCCCTTTGTTCCAGTCTGAAAATACTATTGCCATTGCCTTACTCCTGCTTCCCCTGGCCATAGCTTTAACACACACTAGAGCGGGAGTTCACCCATTTCCCCGAAATGTCGGTATAAAAGAGGTTGTACGTTTGGATAAGTGAACAGGGAACTCTCAAACTGCAGCTCTGTGCATTTTTTTCCATCTTCTCTTTCAGTTTAGGCAATACCTCAAATCTATTTATCCAAATCTATAGGTTTGGATTTCAGCGTAGGGTTTTCTTGAGCCTCATTCACAGAAGTATCATGTCTTGCAGGACATCCAGTCTTGAACGGCTCTGTCTTAGAGGCCAAGCCAAAGGAAACCTGCTTGTGCAGGAACAGACAGTTCATATAAGAAACAATACCTACAGAGTTCTGCAAGGAATGGGATATTCCTCCTTTGAAAGCTGTGACATGGGAGATACAGATAGTAGTTTGGTTTCTCCAGATTCCTTCAGAATTTCAGGGTTTTTTAAAAAAAGCAAAAATTGAGGCTCTAGCTGCTGCAGCTGTGGAAGCAGCTTTCAAAACTAACATGAGTTTAAATGGCGAAGTTTTATCTGCCTGAATCTGAAGCTAGAAAATGTAAGAGGCATTTCAGTCAATTCAGTTGCTTAATGAAATAATGAAAGCATCATATGAAATTATGCAAAACCAGGGGAAATTCAATATCCTGAAACCCTACACTCAGATTAATCAAATTAATGGCAAGGTATAAAAGGATGCATTTGGGAGATTATGTAGCAATTCAGCTGTGTAGGGGTTTAAGAGCCTTGCAAAGGGAAGACGAGCCTTTACTAAGTGCTATGTGCTATTTCTCAGTACAGTAGTTAAATACAATATTTTGGGAAAAAGAAGTTATGTGATTTTTTTTTTCTTTTTTTTTTTTTGCCTCAAACCTCCTCAACACATTTGTTTTAGATTGGAGGAAGTTAAATATGCTTCAAAGATAGTCTTAATTTTCTGAAGAAAAGTATATAACTATGTTTCATGTAGGAAAAATGTCACACCAGGATGTTCCTGTTTGGGGAGAAGAGGTATATTATTCTTTCTTTCTTTTTTTTTTTTTTTCCATCTAAAATTGAATTTGACATTAATTTACAAACAGTTTCAGGAAACCAATGTGAGATTTCTTTTCCTTCATAAACTATTTGTCTGACAAAATTAACTGGGCTCCTACCTTGAATATTTGATAACTGGTCAGTGTTCAAATAGTGTGAAAATATAATTGGAATCTCCTAGCTTCCGCTTCTTCTCGCTATCATATTTTAAGTAGAACAAACAATATGTAGACGTGAAAAAAGAAAGGAGGTAAAAGCTGAGAGGGCTGATGTCTAGGAAAGGAGGCCAAAACTTACAATGACATTTATGATTTTTAAAACGTGCTTACCAAGAGTACTGGTAAAATCAAACGCTACGAATCAGATGCCTTACTGCCAAACTATTACCTCCAAAATTTGGAACTGGGAATTGAGGTGCCAAATCTACTCTCCTCTGTGACAGGCTGCTGTGCCAGCACTCAGTCATCCCACTCACACAACAGAAAGTCAAGGGAGTCTAAAGCCATAAAGGATCGAGATAAATAGCAGCAGGATGATAATCAACCCACAGCTTCTGCCTGCCCTGAATGTGCTTGCTTGTGAGACTGCAGCCTCATCACTCGAAGGAAACATCTCCAGATAAAATGTACTTCACTAGAGGGATTCAGACTGGAAAGTTTCCTGATCTGAGGGTTTTTCCCTGCTCTTAAAACCGTGCTCGTCCTGCAGCAGTCCAAAATACACTGATCAGTATGAGACTAGGTCTTTACCTAGGGCATGAGAAAAGCACTGCTTCGCTGGTGGTGCAAAGCTTGCTCCCATAAGGGCATCTTGTCACAGCTCACATCTCGTGTCTGAGTTTCCTTTACAGAGAGTCCCTCAAGGAAATGCTCCCTCCCCAAATCTGTGTGCTGATCTCCCCGTGGCTTGTACCTGTGCTGTACGTGCCTCTCCTGTTCCCATCTAGGATCCCTCGTACCTGTTTCTCAAAGGAGACATTTCAGTGTGTGGTATTGGTAAATCATCTTTGTAAGAGGCAGAGGGACATGGAAAGGAGGAGGAAGGGGACTTGCATGCTCTTAGAAGGATGGAAGGAGCACACTCCTGTGCTGTTTGCTCCCACAGCAGTGCGGATTTGGAGATTTTGAGCAGTCACTGGTGGATGCCACTCACCCGGATCCAGATTTTCCTAATACGCTGACACAGCAGGGATGAGCACTGGAGAGAAACATGTGCTTCTCTGAAAAGACTTCGGCAAAGCCCGTTTTTATGATTAACAGCGATCAGTGTACAAAAGAGAGAGTGACATCTCCTGAGTTAAGATAACGTGAGGAAAGAGAGAGAATGAACCTCTCTCAGCCACCACGGCCAAGGCGAGCACAGAGACTCCTGACTCCTGAGAGCTGCCTGCTTCTCTCCTGACTCACATCAGACTGTTAAGTCAGGTTCTTTAACCTAAAAAAAATATGGCTGCAGAATAATCCTTGCTGGTCTGTTTCCATTTCAAGGAAGCGTAAATCCTGTTGCTAAGTCCTCTGTCGTAGTGCTGTGGACACTGTGCTGCAGGGGCTGGGTCTCAGAGAGAGCTCTGATCGCCTCAGAGGTAGTTCACATGTTAGTAAAGGAAATGTCAGGCTGCCAGCCAAAGATAGAGAGATGGTAGTTTGAGATAGACATGTTTGTAAAGTCTGGCAGGAAAATACTGGGGAGGAAGATGGGGGGAGAAAATTTGCTCTGTTAGACACTTGTGTATTGAAAGTGACAACATTTGACAATACTAGCAGGAAAATGTGTCGTGTTAAATTAATGTACCCTATTATGGGGTGCTTTTATACAGCAATTTGGCACTCTTGGTGAAGTTTTGCTTTGAGAAGTAATAAAGAAAATTGTAGTGTAAATTCTTCTATTCTGTGTATCTATCTAGTGTATCTTCTTCTGTTCTACCTTCAACATTCACAAAACCTGCCATGCTTTAAAGGACTTGATCCTGTTCCTGTCCACAGAAATGGAAGCTTTGCCATTGCCTTCTGCAGAAGCAAGGTCAGCTACAAAACGATCAATTAAATAGGATTCCAAGAATGATTTACTGCCCCACAATATTAATTTTCACCCCATTAGTGTTCCTTTTTGTTAGTGTGACCTTCAGTCCTGCGTCGCGAAATGCTCATTGCTCCAAACCGTGAGATAACATGATGAGAATACAACTGGCGAGGCAATGATCTGAATCAAACAATACCAGTGCGCAGGAACTTTTTGTGCAGTGCAGTGGACTCCTGGCCCACGCCTTGCAGTTGTTTTGGAAAACCTGGCAGTATAAAATCTGTGTAATTATAATAAATGAGTTAATGTGCAGGTTTGAGGAATCAAAATACCTCTTATAAGATTCATTTGATTGCTGATCATTTTTGAAGTACTTCAATGAGTAAACTACAGCATTGCATCGAGACATACATTTTCCTGGGGGTGAATTAATGTTAGTTTGCCTTTCCAAATAAAAATATCCAGCATTGGATCTATCAGACAAATGGAAAACAAAGAGCTAATCCTAGTGGAACAGGAATTCAGTTATGAACCATCTATATCACAGACCTTGGAAATCTTGACTTGCAATTTCCATTGAAAAATAAGAGATGTTTGATGTAGTGACAGATGATATACTATACTGTATTTTCTTTTTCTTTTGCTGTTGGAATTGTATATTTAGTGAATTAGTCATGATTGATGATAGTGTTTTAAGGACTTGCTAGTTCTTCCTGGGAAAAGATGGCATATTTTAACTATATTAATAGTTTGAGACTTAAGGATAGCACCATATATTTTTGTAATCTTTCAGCAGTGAAGCCACAATTTATACAAATGGATTCACTCTGTCTTTAGCTCAAGCAACTCTGACAAAAGATGTCATTTGAAGTAATGTTGCTCATCATTCATAGATGCAAAAGCTTAAGGCTCCGTTGCTTTGATATGAAACTGCATTGGAGTTTTCAGCTCCTTGCAAGATCAGGATATGGTGTTAATGATAATTTAACTGTTTTTGCAGCTCCAGATTAGACTGCTTGTGAACACAAAGGTGCTTATTTACCAACAGAAAGAGCTATACTAACCTGAAAGTATGTAGGAGAAGAAAAGCATCCCAGCTACAACTCAGAATTCCCTAAATGTCAGCTTTGGAGCAGTTAAAAAATAATGCTACCGTGCATTTAGCCAAAATTGCCTGTTTGTAGTATAGTATATTAGATCCCTTTACAGCACCTTGGTAAGGAAACACATCGTTGCAGATTAATCACAAGGGCTGGGAGAGGTCTCTGACTTTTACTTTGGTGAACTAGCTGAACTGGAGCCCGATCCTGCAGTTTATTTGAATGCTCCCTTTTGTTGGGATAGCATTAATGCATGTATAGGGACCCGTCTCTGACTGGGTAATAGTCAACAAAAGCATGGTACAAAAAGTAGTCTTTAGACACAATCTGAGAATAATAACAGATTAAGACAGACGTTCTGCCTTGAAAGCGTATCTAACATCACTGCTGCACTGCGGCTTTTCTTCTGTGATCCATCCCTTTTACAGTGCCACTAGGCTTTTATTACAAAAAAAACCACAACCAAACAACAACCAAATAAACCCCAGCTCTTCCTTTCTCTGTTTAATCCACTGGTTCTGTAAAAGCAATGAGATCATATAGTTTGTAGATAAGTGATAGATCTTTATATAGTGCACTGACACATAAAGAGTTTCTTCAGTTATTAATAAGAATCTGGGAAAGTTATATTTCCCACCTGTAATCCTGTATTTACACAGTCTCTCTATATTACCCTGCTGAAATACTTTGTTCTGTAATTATTAACCCAAATATTGTTCACCTCCTGAGAAAGTCGTGCTCCTTAGCTATGAATCTCACATCTTTCAGTTTAAAATATTGCCTTACATTTCTAGAAAACAGACCTTAGAATTGAAGTAAAAGACGTGATGAACAAGACGTAATCTTTTTTCTTGTTATAAAGAAAACATGATTGATAAATGTTGTGCGTCATAAGGAGTTAATGGACATGTACTTGTTCATTAGAGAGAATTGAATGTGGTGCGTAAAACATTTTAAAGCAGACAAGAAAACAGAGAAAAATTTTCAAATGGGGTGGGTGGTAGGTGAAACAATCACGTGTACCTGGGGCAGGTTATCACACTCACTGCATGGTGAACGTGACAAATAACGCCGCATTTACTGTTTCCTACCCTGCCACTGCTGAGGATGGGCTCAGCTTCTCCATCAGCCAGTCATCCCATCCATTGGGACTGAGGTACTGTAGATGGTCAGAAATTTCTGGGTTTTTATTGGACAGGAATGTGTGGGTATTTTCTCAGATATTGCTTTCATTTTACGCTGGAACAAAAGCCAAAATTCTCAAAATTCCCCTCATAAAGGCATGTCTGAAGAATGCCACTTGAGAATACTGTTTCAGAAAGAAATGGAAGTTTCAGGGTGGCATTATTGGAAAATTGGGGAGGGGGGAGGGATCTTCTTTAAATTACTTTCTTTGTTGCTTGAACATTGTTCCACGAGCTGGGGCAGTAGTGCTACATAATCGTGGATAAGATATAAAATGGCAGTCAAAATAGCACAACGAGTTTCATTTGAATGAAGCAGTTTAAATGTAATGGCAGTTACTACCTAAAACAGATTGAATCATCTTGTTCTCTTGTTGAAAAAGTCAAAGCAAAATCTTAAATTGCTCCAACATATGACAAACACAAGACGCTTTCAACAGGAAAATGAAGTGTCGAGCAGGTTCGTTACAAGCTGACACAATTTCTTGAAAAATCTCTCAGAAATTACATTCCTGGTGCAAAACTTATATCTGGCTGCTGGAAAAAAAGCAGCAGAAAACCTAAAAGCTGGGTGATGAGTGGTCCTTTGAGAAGAGCAGAGAAATGTAGAAGCTGAGGGAAGTGATCTCTGTTTGGAGCTGCTTCACCAGAAGTGTCCCAGTGCCTGAGGGGTGGAGCAGTGCTGATTTCTGTCCTGGCAGTCGGGTGGAGAAATTGCAGGAGAACAGAAAACCCCTCTCCAGGAAAATGCATATGCGCAAGTGGCTCAGGCAGGGGCAGGCGGAGTGTCTGGGTCTTCGGGCAGCCCGGCGGTGTCGCATCCGTGCAGCGTTCACAGAGAGCTTGTACCGCCCTGTCCACCAAGGCTGGGGGAGCGACTCCCCCTTCCCCTGCGCTTCGCTTGTGTAGCCCTGGCTGAGAAATGAAAATAGGGTGGATTCCTCTCCTCTCCCTCGCCCTTGCCTTCTCCTCCTCTCCTCTCCCTTGATGTCTTTTGGCTCTCTCCGTTGTTGTTTTTTTTCAATTTTTCTCTTGATTTAAAGATTATCTTCATCTTTTAATAAAGGATGGAGGGAATATAGTGAAGGATTAAATCCGTATCTGCAGCCATTTGAAGTGCCTGTGGGACTGTTTAATCTCACTTTTCAGGGGATTTGGAAACCAGGCTCTCCTGCAGTTTCTGCTGCATACAGTATAACCTGTGCTCAGTCAAGTACCGTCGCTTACTCTGCTGTCAGGTTTATTTTATGCTCCTCAGATACAAACGTCTGGTGTGTTGACATCCTGCTTAGCAATGCTGATGTAGATTAAAAACAAGTATAGTCCCAAAGACCTTTTTTTTTTGGCCACGTCTTCACTCTTTTCCATTGCTTTTAGCGTTTCCACGAGCTCTTTGAATTGTTTCACTGGGAAGTTAATTTGTTCCTCTCAACAGTGCTGCGTGTCACTGGGCTTGCTAACGGGGCTGCACGGAGACGCACCAGTGGGCACTGGAATGACATTTGTCTTGGTGCTTTTTGTACGTATAGCTCTATGTGCACCCTTTAGACACGTTCCCCTTGGAGGTTTTTTGCCATTCTTTGCATCTCCACTGACCATTAAACATTTCCAAGTAATAAGTTAGTCTTAAAATATCACGTTTATTGTTGAGTAGTTGCCTCCTGTAAACCTGATGCATGGGGGCGAGAGCGTGCCCACTGACTTAGCATGTAAATAATTTATCTGGAACTTGTTTTATCAAAGCTATGAAGTTTCCCATAGCATCTTTCTTTGAGGCAGTGCTTTGCACATGTTTGGTGTATTTTTTGTGAAAAAAAAGAAATGGTGTTCTTGGATCAGAAAACTTCCCTGTGTTTGATGGCAGCTGATACTGAAAGACTTGGGTCCCACACTTCTCAGCAGCTGGTGTGAACTCTGCTGAAAGTGGTGAAAGGCAGCAGTGCTGACTCTGAAAATGGGTCGTCCCACCAGAGATTTCTACAGTTGCTACTTTTTTTTTGTTAATTCTTTTAAATCCTTTACCTCAAATAAGAAGACAAATTTCATGGGATAACTATCTCCTTCATTTCTTAAAGCATTGTCTTTCATCAAAAGATTTACATTTTCTTGATCTCTGGTCGTGAGGCAGGATAAACAGTAGCAAGAGTATCTGTGATTTCTTTACATGGCTATATTATGTCTGCTTTTATTAATTTTTGTGCTCATCCAACTAATAATGACAGGATTTGGCCTAATTTTTTCTTAACAATTCTACATGTTCTTAGTGAATAAAACAATTCAAAACTTCTTCAGTGGTAAAATGAAAAAAATAATAGAAAAATAATGGAATATATTTTGCACCTTTTTGAACGCAAATTAGAGACAAAGAACATACATAAATATTGCATAAACATTTTATGAAAGGTTTTCCTTTTCAAGTATAGTGACATTTTTCATCATTGTAGCAAGCTTTGGAAGCCAGGCTGCTGATCCAAAGAATGCATCAGAATTAATAAGCTGGGTGGGTAGGGTGAAACCTACTTATTAACCCCCCGTGGAGCAAAATAAATTGGCAAGAGATGACTTAATAGAAGTTCCAGGTTTCCTGTGACTGTTGTTAATGTAAAAAAATTTACAATTGAAATCCCATTTAAAATGGCAGTCTTGACATTGTGGTGGTCCTGCTGAACATTAAAGCAGGCTGAGCTGTTACGCTGTTCAGCATCTCATTATGTCCAAAGTATGAGTTTTCAGTGGTCTCTACTGCCTTTGAGACTTCATGTGAAATACATTATTAATGGTGATCTTGATAGCTCTGTCCCCTTCTTTGAAAAACTGCACAGGAATGTTTGGTCTGTAACAAAGGTTTTACCCCAGGGCAGGCCATGCAGTTGCCTGAAACAGCAAACTAAGAGAGGTGGCAAAATCACACCGGCTCCTCCTTCGCCACGATGTGGTGTGCACTGGCTGGAGCCTGCTCTTGAGCTTTGACACAGCTTTTCCCAGCCCCACAAAGAGCTCCTATTGTTTTGCCTAGATATAGTTCCGTAGGTGCATAGTACTTAGTTCAGCTGGCGTTCATTGTCCACAATAATTCTCTTTTGATACACTATCTATATTTAATATGAAGGTTTTAGTTTCAGATAATAGTGGATTGCTTTGAGTTTTATTCAAATAACGCATAGAATCCAGTCCACGATAATTCATGTTGCTGGGGTTGTGCTGTGGCACAGTAGTTCACTGTGCACGAGTGGTCAAATTGATCATGGAATATTAATTGGTTGTGGACTGCAGGCTTTTGGTACTCTGGCTTCGGGCTGACAAGAATGATAGCTTTCATTTGCATGCAAAGGTTCCAGCTGTCCCTTCAAGATGGATGATGGGATCTGGCTTCATCCGTCACCACTTCTTTACTTTTTTATAAGACAGAAAGAAAAAAGAGTTTCAAAAGCCAAAAGATAAAATGTCATAAGATGTTCTTTGCAGATCTCCTGGAAATAGAGGGTAATTTCAAGCATCTTACTTCTGCTCAGAGTCCAAGAGAAACATTTTGAGTGCAGATGAAATGATGTGTCCTTTGTGTTAAATACACTCTGCTCATTAAATAAAGCACACTCCATTTGAGATTTTCATGAATTATATTGCAGGGAAATGTAATTTACATTTAGTAACAATTTATTACATTTTTTTTTTCTCTACTTCAGAGGAAACTCATGCTTGCATCATAAAAGAAAGCTGCATGAGCCACATTTATGAAAGGAATAAAATGATCATGCATAATCTAATCCAATCTGTGAAATTTAGAAATGCAGTGAAAAGAAAGGTGTGTTGGCAGCCGTAGGAGTAAGGAAACTTCATAGGATCAGTACAGTGAGAGCCCTGCTAACACAGAATTCTTCTATTTTCCAGCACCCACCTTACAGTGCCTCTAGTGACAGCACTGTTGGTAACAGATACCATCAAGTTTCACATCAGGAGAAGCGTAACAGTCAGCTGCCACTGGCATTTAACGTTTATATTGCAGTAGTGTTAAGTGTTCAGCTCTGTTGCAATGACTTTGTGATTGTCACCTTGAGGGATTTTGCCATCTGTGCGAGAGTCATACTCTTGCATAAGTTCCACCAGAATCTCACCATTTCATTTTCTAGAGCCCTACATGACTTGATTGCCTTTGAAGAAGGAGAAAGAAGGTCCTGCACAAATCTGAAAACCAGAAGATTCCAAAACCAAAATCCAGTTAATTTCTAATTTTCTTAACATTTCCATGAATTCAACAGAGTTCATCTAGTACCTGATGCTCCTGCTCTTCTCTCCAAAGCAGTTTGGCTTTCTCCATGCACTCTGATAGCATCCTGTGTGCAGTAGCTGGAGACATCCTAGGTGAGAAGACTGGCAGCAAGACTTCTTGTTCAGAAATGATTTCACACCTGGAACTGCCAGCTGCTGTTACTAGTTTTAAACAGTCACCATGGGCTGCAAGGTCATGCCTGCAGCGGAAGCTCTTGGAGCAGCTGGCAAGAACAGAACAGACACAGCTAGTTGTTTAGGATTTTGACTGCTCTCAAAGTCAAGGGGGCTGCAGTCATGGCCAGCTTGTTCTTGGTGCCAGTAGTGTGACCTGTCAAACACAGGGCTGTTCCAAGTCATTGAGGACTTAACGGGTTAGAATCAAAACCACCGGTAATGATCCAAGAGCATTTGAGTGCCTCAAAGTTCATTTCCCTTGCGAGCTGCATTTCAGCATGGACACAGCATCTTCCTTAAAACTGTGATTGTGTTGTCCTTCTTTCTATGTCATAAAAAGAATTCATGTGATGAATTCCAATTATTTACTGCTAATATAAAAATGCTAAACTCCTCCTTGCAGAAAATTGTCCCACAGAGGCAGGCCAAACAGTGCATGAAGGCACTCTTGATCCTAGGTAGAGTTTTCAAAAAGTGATATTCATGGTGATGGTGGCAGAGGGGGACGCATCCAGTTACTGTATCATTTCACCCCATTGTCCCAAAAGATGCATTTCCTGCTCGAATAGTAATAAATAGAGAAAACCTCTTTGTCCCTGGTTAATGACTCCTGGCTTCCACACAATTTCTGAGTTTATTGAGTTTGAGTTTGTTGAGAATAACTGTTCAGTGTTTATTTTCAAAGGTGGAGACATTTATCCTTTGCCAACATTTTGTTGCGATGGCTTTATTTCTGTTACAGCAAATGATGGGTGGACGTGCAGTCATTTTATCACCTTGGTGCTGTGGTGAAGGGAAGGCAGCACAGTAGCTGAATGCTGAAAAAGGATGTTTTGACTGGTAGAACATGCTACAATACAGCTAATTGGGGAACGGTGTCCCCGTGTAAACACAGCCTCACGAAGCTGCATTTTTATGAATGAGTTGCTTGATGCGCTTTCCCACTGCTTTTCACCTTGTGTGGTAATTTACTGCTGTGCCAAGAAAACGAAAAGCGTTCGTTCTGATCTGGTAGCAGAACTTGCTGGTGAATACATATTAGAGGCTCAGGCCACAAAATGTACTTATTGCAGGTCCAGGTGGGAACCCTTGGCTCTGTAGAGAAGCTTTTAACGCCGCAAGTGCGCAGTTCAGTCCCTGGCAGCCAAGACTATGGCTGTCACATTTACATTTACATCTGCACAATTGGCTCGCACATTTGCTTAGGTGTAAGCAGCAACACAAAAGATAAAGCAGTAGTAGCAGGTCAGGCCTGAAGCATTTTACTGTCAGCCGTTGAGAAATCCGTTGGCACGAGCTGGGATTTCAGGTGAGCCAAAGGGAGTTAGGTACATATTTTTTAAGAGGTGCGATGCTGAGCTTCTCTTAGCAACATGTCCCCTCTGGTTAACATACTGATTTACTGTTTTGCACGCAGTTAGTTCCATCTTCACCTACGGTGTGAAAGTTGCAGTGTCACTGCCAAGATTTTTAGGTGCCAGAGTAGATCTAAGCCATGCCTGGAAGCATGTGTGTTTGAACCAGGAGTGAACAAAAGCTTGACTTTGGGTATGAGCTAGTGTCAGATTAAGGATTTGGCATGCTGTTATTTGCCCCAGAGGATCCTATTCAAACAGATTGCTTCTGCTGTCAAAAGGTTAGCCAGATTCTTGATTGAATGATACTAGAGGCTCTGTGTTAATTAATGGTGCGAAAATGCCAGATCCTTTGATTGAAGGAAGTAGGTTGGCATGTAATTGTCTCATAGAAGATTTGAAACAATTCTGTTAGATTCCCTGCATTCTGCTTCATGTTTGGATAATTGTTCCTTTCATCATTTCAAATTACATGAACAAATGTCCAGGAGGTACATCAATGGCACAATTATAAAACAGCAAACGTACTTTGGGTGCTTATCACAAGAAGAGGAAAAGTCATTATCCACCCTGAAGAAGAAAACTCCTTCCCCAGCATTTGACCAGTTCTTAGCCACATGTGAGCTGACATTTTTAGCCTTCTGCCTTGCTCTCCCTTAGAACAGTGATCTGGTCTGGAGAACACTCCAGCTGTGCTGAGTGACACAAAGAGGCCCTTCACATCAC
The DNA here is from genome assembly GCF_036417535.1 of Chlamydotis macqueenii. Lineage (NCBI taxonomy): Eukaryota > Metazoa > Chordata > Aves > Otidiformes > Otididae > Chlamydotis > Chlamydotis macqueenii. Next base: position 7,579,450 of record NC_141566.1, read on the forward strand.
AAACAGCTGGATTTCAGTGCATGACCCTGGTGCTGACTGGCAGCAGTTCAGGTCCTTGGAGCACAGGTGATGGCTGTTGGCTCAGAGTACGCCTTTGCGTGGTGCAGGGGGACAGTGATCTGCGTTAAATTCAGAAGTTGTGTTTAGCTGAGTCACTCAAAAATTGCAGTAAGAGATGTGTTCATTGTAGCAACAGCTTGGGCTGTCTCTCCCTTGCTGTGGTTGCCATAAAAGAAGCCTGACTGGAGCACGGAGAGCATTGCGAGGCTGCTGCGGAGGGAAGGTAGGAAACAGTGTAGGGAAATAGAGCTGTGTCACATACTAAACTGTGAAGGAACTGGTGCTTACTGAGATGCCTTGTAATTTTTCTAGCTGGTTGTCATTGCTTATCCCTAAGTAATAATATCCTAAGGCTGTTTGTTTTCAACTGCTTGGTGCTTTTTCAGGAGAACTCATTAGCATGTCAGATATATGTTCGAATATGGAATGAGAGATTTTTGAAACAGTAAGGCTGTGGTGGGGAAAAAAAAAATGAGCCTCTAGGCTCTTACACTGTGCTGGCACTTAGAAGCAGGAGCTGCTTCTTCAGGGCTGTTGTTTTCTTCAGATGGTCCTGTGGGTAGCTAGACATTGCCCTGTGCAGCAGCTCGTGCTCTCCCTTGTCTGCTGAAGATCACTGTGTAACTGATTGGAGAGACCAAATCTTCTGCAGATCTCTCCTCTACTTTTCTGGGGCACTTCTCCTTGGACAGCGTATTCCTTGTGCCTGTGAAAAAGAAAGAACAAAAGTATCATGTGTTCTGGGAAAGAAACTGCACCTGGCTGAACAGTTGCAGAGGATCAGATTGCTGTATTGAGTTGTACAACACTATGTCTTTAAATCTCTATGGAAAAACAACACTGACAAGTGCTGTTGAAATCACAGCAACTTGATTATTTTTTTTTAAAGTTTGTGTATTCCTTTCTTATGGGGTGAATATGAATGTAGGAGGAAATGGCACTTGAAGCAGTCTCCTAGCAGTCTGGCTGCTAAACACCCTCCGGCCATGTCCACCAAGCTCTTATGGCAGGTACATGCATTGCCAGGTGCCTCTTGGTGAAGAAAAGTCTTTCCAGCTAGTCCTCCAGCACCTGTGAGTTCCAGCAATGGCCCAGGTAGGGTGCCTGGTGTTACCCTGGGACAAAGAAGCCCGGTGTGAGCCCTTCTCTCACTCGTAGTGCAGTAGCGCCCTGTTTCAGATGATGCTTGCACAGACAAAGGCAGCCAAAGCTGTCCCAGCCTGTTCATGGGGTGAAATCCTAGAACAACAAGTAAAGGCAAAGAAACCCCTTCGTGTGCTGCATTGCCAAACCTAGCATACTGCAAAGGCAGATCTGTCTGTGTGGCTGCAGGATTTGTTGCTTTGGGGAAGTAATACCATCCTTGTTCTCGTGGCTTCACCATGTAGGTATTGCTGCTCAGAGCAGCCCAGGGGCATGGCATGTTCAAAGGGGTCTGGGGAGGGGCGGGGGAAAAAGTAGACAGCTCCATCCCAGCTTTTCCTGTGACAGTTAATAAGGTACAGGCATAGTTCTTTGCAGAAGTACTGCTGTATCTTTAATAATAGGAAAAGTGTTTGCAGTGCATTTAGTCGTTTTAATTTAAAGTGGTTTTCTGGGACGTGAAGTAAGAGATGAGAATGCATAATACTGTTAGCGTTATTAAAGACATGCTGATACAGTAACAGCATTAAGTTTTTGTTCAGTTTTCCCTTCTAGCAAGGCTAAAAATCAGAGTGCTGCACATCTATAAAACTGTTCAGAGAATTAAAGCAACCTCTCTTAGAGGAATGGACACTTGAATAAAGGTTGTTTATGGAATTCTGTCAAGTACAGAAGTCATGAAAGACTAGAATCCCTTGTAGCTGAGAATATCTTGTACTGGCTTACTGTTTAAGAAGGACCGAAAGTGAATTTCATAAAGTGAATAAGTGATCTGATGTCTGATCTCTAAAATAAGAGTGGCTTTCATTTTCTGTAAACACGTGTGACATTGAAGAGCCAGCAGTTCATTGCCTTCTAGACTCAAAATCCCTTGGGGCCATTTCAGTTCCTGTGTAACGAGCTCTGACAGGCTGCCAGTTCATTATAATGATTACTCTGCAAGAACAATATGGTAGAATAAACCATTTAAAATGAGACACGCAGGAGCACATGAGAAAACATCCAAAGATTGCAAGTAACGTTGAGGGATACAGAGGGAAGCCCTGGTCAGATCAGGTTGCAAGGGGTGCAGGTGGGAATGAGATATGAGAAGAACATTAGGCAAGGAGAGCCTGAGCACGCTGGCACAGCATGGATGCAGCTACCCCAGCAAGTTTTCTTTACATCCTCTTCCCCACCCCACCAATCAAATTTCCACCCAAACCAGAACTTACCTGGTATGTCAGGTTGTTCAGAACTGCCTTCTCAAGGTGATTTCTCTCCGTTTCAGCCTTCCCTTTACTTATTGAGGTCTTGTGTGTGCTGAGCTTTAAACACGTCCTAATGTCTCCTGAAGGAGCCCTGGAAAGGGTCGGTGAGAGCATTGCTTGTTCAGACCTAGTCTGGGCAAAGGACTTGGTTCTGTTAGTACTGGGGTTAAATCCCAAAACCGTTTTGCAGCCCCTGGGACCTTTCCACTCCCTCCAGCACGGTTTGCAGCAGGCTGGTGTGGAACCTGCAACAAACAGCTGCAAGTCGCTGGCAGTAGCTGTCCTCTTCTCTCTGTGCTGAGCACCTGGACTATTCCTGCATTTAGATGCAGGCCAAGGTCTTACCTTCCTAAGAGGTCTGAATTGTGCACTTCCTAGGCCAAAATGCATTTTTCTAGAGGCATTTTTAACACCTTTTCCTCTCTCCTTCCAGCAGGTGTTCTGAGGGTGTCTACCCAGACAGTATAAAACCCAGTTAGCTTCTTGCTAGCTTATTATTTATTGACAGAGGTTTTTCATGTGAGGAATTAGAGTATAAGAAAAGCAGAGCTCTTCTACATGTTGGACAGAAAATTGTCAGTACTGAAAATGTACTCTCACTATCGTGTTCCTCCTTACCAAATGTTCTGGCTATCAGTGTATTGGGACTTCTTGGAGAATATATGTTTTTCCTGGAGTTTGGGAATGAGCTTTACTTGAAGCAGGTGTGACCCTCAAGTGAGAAATTTACTGTTTGAATTAGAGAGGGATTTGTGGAAAAGCTGGAGAAATAGTTATCCATCTCTCCTGGATGCAATGGGATTTTATGAGGAAGAGCCTCTCAAAAGCTTTTAGCAATTTAAAAGCATATGTTGCTTAAAAAATCATTAGTGGAATGTGTTCCAAAGTCCCTTGGGTTTGATGCCCAAAACTTCTATTTAGGAGTTTTCAGCTTTGGTTAGGATTGAAATTCCTTAAAAAGCAAGCAGTTAGACCATACGTGCGCGTGTAGGTTTGGCAGTACTTTCTTCTTATTCTCTGATGGCATTCAGATTACTTAAGTGCATTAGCACAGCAAATTAATTATTTGTTTCTGCCAGAAATTTTCTACTCACAGGCTAATCCCCAAATAATGTGGTTGCACAGGTAGCCTTGGTGTTGCTTCTGGGTCAGTCTTGTGACTTTTCATTGGATGAGCGTTTTTGAACCGCTGAATTCTCGTTAGCAGAATTTCCTGTTTCTCTTTCACTTCTGAGCTCTGCTCGTGGTTTTGGTGTTTAAATAACTTCAGAGATTCCTGTGTCGTCCTCGTGGGTAAACTGTACAAGGAGTTCCTCTTACAAACACACACATGATTTGGACCCGAAGTGTTGGCTGCTGACTTGTTACCAAAATGCCTGTTTTGTAATAAGCAAAGCATGGCTGTAGCATCAGTGGAAGGAACCCCATTTTCATTTAAATGCAATTGGGGAAGGGGATTGTGCTGACAATCCTTTCTGAAGGAGTTAAAAATAATAGTGTCAGCTGCAAAGCAAAATCAGAGGGTTTTTTTTCTTTAGTCTTTAATACAGTTTGTTGTTTTGTAGAGACATAGATGTAAACATGTTTTGTAGGCTGACAGTGTTATGCAGCTGTCATTTGACAGCTGCTTATCAAAGCCACGTTGGTGAAAGGTGTGAGTGCTGCACCTCTTCTTCAGCCACTCAGCCAGCTTGTTTTAAAGCCCTGAGGAATGTGTGTCGAACCATTGACTCATGCTGGAGCAGACCTTGGGAGAGATCTCGCAGCTTGGCAGTGGCTCAGGCTGAGCTGGGAGCACAGACCGGGAGCTTGCAGAGCTCCAGCTCGCTTTGCTTGGTTCCAGGAGGCCTCCTGCCCCAGCCACCAGCAGCTTTCAGCCTGAGCTACCAAACCGCTGGGTAGACTTATTTGCCATCAAATCAGTAAGTGCTGAGGCTTCTGAGGAGATCAGGGAAATTTTGCCTTAGTTTTTTATTGAAAAATGCAAATTCATGTTATAAACTCAAATCAAATAATTTCAGGTGATGAATTTTAATGGAAAAGTTTTGAAGTGGAAATGGAAAAGTTTAATGGAAAAGTTTAAGAAGGACATGGACCAGTTGGACAGGGTCCAGAGGAGGCCACAAAGATGATAAAAGGGCTGGAGCACCTCTCTTATGAAGACAGGCTGAGAGAGTTGGGGCTGTTCAGCCTGGAGAGGAGGAGGCTCTGGGGAGACCTTATAGCGGTCTTCCAGTACCTCAAGGGGGCCTACAAGAAAGATGGGGAGAGGCTGTTCAGTAGGGCCTGTTGCGATAGGACAAGGGGTAATGGGTTTAAAATAGAGGGGGGTAGATTTAGATTGGAAATTAGGAAAAAATTTTTTACAATGATGGTTGTAGAACACTGGAATAGGTTGCCCAGAGAGGTGGTGGAAGCCCCATCCCTGGAAACGTTCCAGGCCAGGTTGGATGAGGCTCTGAGCAACCTGATCTGGTTGGGGATGTCCCTGCTCCTTGCAGGGGGGTTGGACTAGATGACCTTTGAAGGTCCCTTCCAACCCTAACCATTCTATGATTCTATGAAGTAATTTTTAAATGTTGAATTTCGTGTGGTACAAGATGCTGTGTGTGACATGATGCTGTATTCCCTGTCTCTAGGAATACTTAGTCATTTATTTTGAGCTAGCCTCAATTTACAAAACCTATGGGCGTGGCCTGATGCTAAGCTCTCAAACCAGGTCATGAAGCCTATGTCCGTAGCTGTGCTTTTCAGTAGTAGTTTTATCTGTGACCATCTGTCCTGGAGCAGCCACCTGGCAGGACCAGGCTGGGGTATTTCCTGCTCTCAGGTGGAGACACTGCTGTCTAGCAGAAGGCAGGGTTCCCACTCAGGCTTTGAGAAGAGGGTCCCGGTGCCCCACCCGGCTGAGTGGGAATGTAAGCTAGGTGTGAAGCTGCTGGGGTTCATTAGACAAAACTATGTGCAAGTTTTCTTTGAGTATGTAAGTACTGTTCTGGGCAAGCACAAAGGCATGTTGGGACTGGTCACACTGAAATAGATTTGGTTGGTGTTTCAAATTAAGTGTGTTAGCTTTGCACCTAGGTGAGCACCTAAAATGCTTGATCTAGATATTGTATGCAGATTAAAAGTAAGAAATGGAGTCTGTTTTACTGCTTTGTATTAACGATGTGTAGCTCATTTAGCTCACTTCCGTTGAGTCAGTGGGCCACCACAGCCACTAGGAGAGTGGTAGCACATTGGCAGCGTAACAGCTATATTATGTAATAAATGTTCACATGCCATCAAGTGTACAAACATTTGATTGTTTACATGACAGAGCTTTTCTTTTGCAGTCGTTGGTCTCAATTTTTCCATTACATTTTCTCATTTTCTTTTCTAGCTTTACTCACAGACAAACCTCCAAAGCCATTGTTCCCCATGGAGAACCAGCCAACTGTTATAGATGTCCAGCTGGGTAAGTCCCCTTCTGGGAATAATAGATCCTAAACTTCCACTCTGGTAGCAGATGGGAAAAATTGAAAGTGGTAAGAAAGGTTTAATGGTACTGTTATTACATGCAAATCAATTTGCAGCTTCTCATTTATAACTGTAGAATTTACTGCCGTGGCAACTTAAGGGAATGAACTTGTGTAACATCAGGGGATGGCAGTACTAATTGGTTACATTGGATATTAAATATAAAGCACTGCTGCTCTTTTTAATACGTGATTGATGGTGTAATATATGTCTGCACTGGTGCTGCATTGATCAGTTGATGTTCACCCTATCTAAGACAAATATTCTCATAAAATAAGTGCTGATTCCTTTAAAAGTTAATGTAAAACAGTGCATTTTCAGGTTGTTCTGAATGCTTACCAGAATGGGTTTTTGACTAAAATACTTGTATGCTTTTCTCACTCCTGTTACATATTCTTCCATGAATGCACATCTCTGAGTCTCAGCTGGCGGGCTAAATTTTCTCTTATGTTGAGAAACTCTAACGTTGGAGAGTTCTGCTAACTTTGGGGAACTGTGGGGCGTCTTGGTGCTGAAAGAACTGCTCGGCTTTGAAGTTCCAGAGGTTTTTTTTCAGTGACTTGAAAATAGATTTCTAATTTTGAGAAGCAGAATTGAAGTTGCAGTTGAGGACTGTGGTGCTGTGAGCTTAAATTACAGGAGATGTGTTGCAGATGTGGATTATTCACTCTGGGCTGAAGCAATGGTGTTTTCCTCCTTCTTGAGCTTCACTCTCTTCTTCCTTTTATACCAAAGCTCGCTAGGATTCCGTGGTGGAATGGTGTTTAAAGGCAAGCAGGGTCAGAATGAAACATTTTAAGTGGGCTGATAACATTGTGGTAAAGTTGTTTGTTTTTGTGAAACCCTAGAGAGTTTTCTGCTTGAGCTGAGTACAAGGGCACATCCTCGTCCTTATACCAGGTGCCTAGCAATTTCAGTGAAGCACTTAAGATGCCATGAAGTATTTAAAAGTCGGGCTTGAATTCTCAAATATGGTTGTTGAATCGTGGTGAGAATATGAATCATTTGTGACCTTAGCTAATCTTGAAGATTAGCTTTCTCTCATATACCTGAATTGTCTCAGGATTGTAAGGGCTTGCACAGGGAAGATGGCAGTGGAGCTGGGAAGCAGCCAGTGCCAGATGAATTCCGCAGTCACATATGTGCACGTTCAGGTTCCCTTTCATGGGACTCATGTCTGTAGCTGAGTGGAAGTTGTCCCTAAAAGGGGAAAACACAAAACGGGTCAAAAGCCCACCAGAATTTACAGCAGAACACAGTCATCGAAGTTTGAATCAGCCCAAAAGGCTGAATTCAGTCTCCTAGTCCTGCTTCTTAAGTCAACTTTCTAATGATTTCCTTTGGGAGCAAACTGTCCCTGCATACATCTGTGTAATAAAGGCACTCAAAGAGTACACATCTTTGTTTCCTGCATTTTCATTCCGTCTTCATTTTCTCTTCCAAGTTCCCCTGTTCCATCAGGACTCTGTTGGTTTTGCACAGAATTTCTTCTTTTTTTTTTCCTGCGTGAAAACACTTTGTTCTGACTGATTAAAAAGAGGTTTGATGAGAAAAAAAGATGCAAACAAACAAACTCCCTCCTATCCTTGGAAATACAGCTCAGTAATAGGATTTTGGAGTATCTCTAGAGGGAAATATAAATCTTGCATCTTTATGTGCTGGAATGTAAGCTGTTAGTTGTCCCCTAAGATCAGGAAATTTACATACAGTTTTGTTGTTTTTTTTTTTTTTTCCTGATATTTTAATGGGTTTGGTTATTGCTACTAAACCATATTTATATTATGTGTGAAAGGTTAATGTTTACCAAAGAACCTGAACTTATTTCTTTAACATGTAATGAAGTTCATTGATTTTCCTTTTGATTTTTAAATGGTAAACTGATAGAGCTAGAAAATTCTCAGGGAGCACCTTCATCTTCTGGAGACCACCTGCAGCTCTGGGCTGGGAGGCTGTGCTGACCTCTGCAATGTGCTGCAGACCCTCGCTATGGACTAGAGCTTTGCAGGAAAGAGAATAATTTGATTGCAGCGAAGTAGTGGAGGAAAAAGTTGTATGTAAGGTCATCTGCTGGAGTATTTCTTTGAAATCTCGTTAAGGTCCTAGGAGTTTTGAACAAGTGACTTTCTTTAGTGTTTTATTAGAAAGCAAAGCTAAGTTTCTGTGTTCTACCGGCCCGTGAAGTCAAGTCACCCAGCGTGCTTGCTCTTTCAGTGGTTGTGCGTGTGTGAACGTGCCACTAAACTACAAAAGAAATGGAGTTTAATCCATCTCCTTGTTCTGCAGAGATTATTTTACATTTCTATTGGCAAACTAATCTTTAAAGAAATAGCTGTCTTTGCTCTCTAAGTAGAGGAGATTAATAATTATTTACTGTCTTTATCCTTAATGATTAGCACAATGCAAAGCAAAATCTTCCTAGAACTGTAGGCAGTGGCCTAACTATTTAGCAGCTTATGTGACCTGATTGCAGACTTCAGTATTCACCTTTTGGCTTTCAGCTTTTGTAAGAAGATTCCTATGAAAATAGGTATGCACAGTTCTTATTGACGGTGGATAAAAGACTTCCTTCAGGCTTCAAACATGGCCCAGAGCCTGCCTTGTTCTTCTTAAGGAGCATGAATGTACTTTTTGCTTTTTCTGTTTTCCTTTGCAATGTGACAGAGATCAAAACCAAGCCTGTCAAGGTTAGAGAGAAGCAGAAGCTGGAGTTTGCTGCTTGTTTTCTGTATTTGGTTGTGCTGGAGAAACAGTCCAGGGAGAGGAGGGTTGACAGGAGGACAAAAGAGCATCCCCGGGGACTAGAGAAATAGTCCAAAACAATTTCACTGTCTCAAATGCTTTACCGGGTCACATATTCACTTCATCTCTGGACCAACCTAGAAAATAATAATAAAATCTTTTTATTGTTCGTTTGCTGTTTCCTTTTCATAAAAACAAAACTTAAAAAACCCTTCAATTTTTTTTTCACTCTTTGCATTGGAGTCAGCATAGTAATAGTTCTTGTTTGCGTACTATGCAGCACATTTAATCTTACTGTATCTTGGTTTAACGAAAATGTTTATTTGTACTATATAGTATATATTTTTGCAAATATGACATAATCTAATAATATAATGTTCTTCCTGAAAAAGATAGCCCTGAGCTGTCTCCATTACATTAAAATCAAATTTGGCATGAGCCAAAATACATACAGGTCTTCTGCCCAGGAGGTGGTGTGGCTTTAGCAGAAGGCCCTTAAGGTTGCATTTGAAGAGGTTTTTGCCATAACTCCATAATCCTACAATCTCTGTTTATAAAATGTGACTGTCTCCCATATAAAGCTCTGAATGTGAATTTGTAAAAGCCTGTGCCAACATGATTCAAAGTAGTTGTTCAAAGACCCCTTTCTTTAGAGCAGGAACTCGCTGTTGCTTTGATTGACCATCTAAACCTAAGTGTGTATATGGATTCTTCATACCAAATCCCTGAGGTTAGAGAACTCCTTAGGTTATTTAGAAAAGCGAATATCAAAACCCCAGTCAGAAGTCTTGAGGCTGTTGTGCAGTAAGTTTTCAAGATCTGTTACCCGTTTTCCCATACAGCTGTTCTGACGCTAAGTGGAGCATGCTGTGCTATAAGTCTTAAGATTACGTGTTGGTGCATCGCTGCTGATTTCTTAATGTATTTTTTTTAAATTTTCCAGTTCAGTTCTTTCACTCTTAGTGCTTTGAGAGCATGGGGGGGGGGGGGGGGGGAAGATAATAAATCCTTTGTGTTTTGATTACAGAGTAGGTTTCTCCTCTGAACTAGCTCCTTTGCACAATCCTGGTAGCACCAAGGAGCCACAATCTGACTGATCCGTAGGCAGCTGTGAGGTATTGCACTGCCAGCTCTCAGCTGGTGTAAACGCAGCAGGGCAGGGGCATAAACACTTGTGGAAGAAAGGAAGCACAGTTGTGCTCCGCTGATTTTTGGCTGGACAAGGATCTGTAAGGATCTTGTAGGAGCTGTGTCTAGCTAGTCTATGTGTCAGAAACTCCTAGAGTCATCTAGCTTGCACCGTGGCTGCTATTTTACACTTGTGTGTTCCAGAGAGTATTAAAAAAGCTAAAAATACAATATAAAAATAGATTCTGTCTGTTAATTTTGTACCATGTGTTACAGTGACTGCAATGTTCAGTTAGTCTTTTCCTTGTGAATGAGTTGGTTGAGACTGGAATGAACGTTTGCATCTCTGTGTCTATACTAGTTGAATATATCACTTATGTATCATTTGCTTTTCAACTATGTACTGGTTTTGTTTTCAGGCATTTACTTAAGAAATGTAGCAGGAGTCTTAGAAAACAAAACAAGAAACATCTGTCTTAATTCATTTACTGAACAGGGAAAGTGTCAAGGGGTTTAACTCACTTTTGTCGTGGTAGTTTCTCTGCTTCTAAAGATGCTGAGGAAGGAAAACACATAGTGTGAGGATTCTCATTTTTCTGAATAGCTGACCTGGTCAGAAAGATTTTGTTTCTAGAAGATTTAACAGTGCAATTCCCTGGGACTAGTTATTAAGCAGATCAATAGAGCTACTGTAAAACAAGAGCAAGGGAATATACAAAGTTACAGCTGCTGACAGGTATGGGAACAGAATAAAACTAGTTTGAAAAAAAAAAAAAAGTCCCTTTTGTTTGAAGCACTGGCTGGAAGGAATCATTTAGGAAGTGAAAATCCAGGCATTTGCTGACACTTTTAACATACTACATTCACTGTCCACAATCTTAATTTTCATTGAGATCCCACTTCTCTTCTTACAAGTAAATAATAATGATTAAAAAAAAAACAAACCTGCAACATCTTTCAGAGACACCAATTTCATACCAAGCCTGTCTATTCAAGACAATGCAGCAGTGTCTGTTGTTACTGATTTGCTGATTAAATCATGCTTTCTTCATATTTAAAGATACAGGTATTTGATAAACTTCTTAGTTGAACAGAATGGTGATCCTGGACAAAAAAAAAAAACAATACAGAAACTTTGAACTGTAGAGGAATTCAAACAGCAAGTGATTTGAAAGTGAACTTGGGAAGGAATTCTCGTTAGTGTGTTTCTAGTGTGGAAAGAACACTGGTATTCTTCCACGGCCAGGCCTCCGAGTGTTGTGCGCGTGCCCTTTGATTTGCTCTTTGATTAAATGATCACATGTGACAACTGCTCAGGAATGTGGCAGTTACCATGAAAAACAAGTATCTGAGATGCTGGTAGCTGCATGCTACCCTTGAGCCTTTCTTCCTCTCAGCTCCCACCAGGTGTTCTCCAGCCTAGGGCTTAGCAGGGGCTCTCAGACGGTGATGGGGGTTTCTGTGAGCTGGGCCAAATCTCTGCACCTCTCTGAGGGCAGCAGCCCTCTCTCCCTGTGCTGCTCCTCCTCCCTCTGCTCAGCTGGAGGAGGGCATTAGAGACAAACCTTGAGGAATTAGAGGTGACCTGACCCAAATGGGCCCTGAGTGAAGAAAGAGGCTGAATTAGGAGAAAAATGACGCTGAGACCAAGAAAGGATGTCAGGAGGATAAAATTAAAACTTAGAGGGCTTGCAGATCTTTTTAATGTGTTTGTGGTTTTTTTTTTTTTTTTTTTCTCTCTACTTTTTCTGTTGAGATTTGGAGCTCTTGTCACTCTGTATGAAATGTAGTGGCAGCCCAAATACACATTTGCAAGGAGTTCTCAGAGCCCGGAGGGAGTGAGATGTAGGCAGAGAAGCGTGCTGGGCTTCCACAGCTGATGCCCAAGTTGTCACAGAACATGTTCAGACTGACTCTTCTGAAAGCTTGCAGCCTGATTAGACTCTGGAGGATTTTCCTGGGAATATCTTGTATTGGTCATCAAATTGGGTGTCCCTTCTCTTAGGGTGAAAAGGAGGAGGATGGGAGGAAGGAATTTCCGGCCCCCCCCGCCCCTTTCTCTTCAGCCATTCTATGAGAAAACCTGACGGTTTTGGTGTAGATCCCTCCTCCTTCCTGTCTTCCAAAATTAAAAAGTTCTAATTAAGATAATTAAGTAATATCTCAATTTTGATTTCACCTAATGGATCAATCAATCGTACGTGTGTGAAACCAGAGCCTTATAAAGAACAACCTTGATAGGAGGTGATGTTACCTATACATACACTGTATTTCAGCAATACCATTTTTTTCTGTTGAATCCAACTTTTCAAGATACAACTCCTTTTCCCGTCAGAATAGTCTGTAAATGTTACTCCTGTAATATTGTCTGTAAATGCTATTAAAAATAATAGTTCTTTAAGTGGAGTAGTGGCTTATGGCGCCTCATCCAAGTGGTTAAATCATGCACAGAGTGCCCTACAGAGAGGAGACTGAAAGTTGTCCGTACGCAGTTGTGCTTTTTTTGTGCGAGGCCTCAGTGTTGGATGGGCGACAGTCTTGCCCCAGATCATATCCTACTGCCTTCTTCTGTCTGGGTTGGAATAACACCCACCCCCATACCAGAGATCTAGGTCTGTCTGCACTCAGTGGCAGAGGAGAGAGGTGGGACTGAAGGCAGAGAAGGCCATGTGGGTAGTGTCCCCTTGACCCCAGCATCAGCAAAAATTTGATCCCCTCCATCCCCAGTTCCCCCACCTTTGTCTCACAGCCATGTCCCCCATGCACTGTTGCTGTCTGAAGGAGCAAGCTGGTACCCTCACTGTTGTCTCCTCCACACCTTCTTCCAGCCATCCAGGGCTCTCCACTGCACCCACCTCCTCCCACAGATAAGCTGGGAGATCCCCTTCCCACAGGAGACCAAACTCCATGCTCTGTTCCTCTCCCTTCAAGAGGTTACAGCCTCACATACTGACTAACTCGGTAAGTGATCCCAGACTCAGCGCTGGAAAGTCATTTCCTCCCAGCAGTGCAGACTGTAATACCAGAAGCGTCATGTTCCTGCACAAAAATACGTGAAGGAGCAGTCTTCACTGAGAGATGAAGAGAAACCAGGGGTATGTTCTTCAGGACCTGCCTTCCCTGCGCGAGGGACGCACCTCCACAGCTATTTCAGCCGTATGTGCCTGTTTGAAAGGAGGCAGGATTTGCATCTATTACAATCATTTTGTACTAATCTGCAGGGAATATTAGAGACAAATTGTCTGACATTTAGGTTTAGAAGTAGTTCCCTAAATACCCGAAGTGAATTACTGCTAATGCTTTGATGCTAATTTGGTATGTTGTTAATATCCCAGCTTCTCTCAGGGATAATGGTGAAATGCTGTTCTTCGGAGACTTGAGGCTGGGATCTGGTGTTCGGCTGGTGTAAACCCATAGTTGTTTTGCCTTTTGTGAGATTAATCCAGACTTACATCTGTGAAGCAGAGAACAGTTTCTTTGTACACTTTCTTTTGTTTTAACGGGCTTGGAAAGATAAAGCCAAATTCTGCCTACTGATCCGTGGTTTTTACATCCATTGGGATGGGATCCATGGGATTGGCACAGATATGTCAGAAAGGAAGATTTGGCACTTTCCAAATTTTTATTTTGTACTTCTATAAACTATTTATTACTTATGTTGATTTGAGTGGTTGTTAGATCAATCTTATAAATGCTCTGAGGACAAAATGACACCGTCTTTATATAAAAAAAAATGATGAATTGATGTCAGATACCCTTGCAGTTCCGTTTGAAGTAGCAATACTTCAGATAAATCTGTTCTGCTCTTTTTGTTACAAGAAAGTAGTAAAGAAGAAACACTGCAGTACGCCCTGGCCTACAGTTGTGCGGCAGCATTCATCCAAGGGCGTTAGCTAACTTATTATGATTGAGCAATGCCTCAAATCTTCTTGCACCAGTAAAACTTCCTCCGAAAGAGGTGATGGTTGGGTGGGGGTGCCCAGGGCATGCATCTTCAGCACTTCACTAGGACTAAGCTGTCGTTGACAAATACAACCGTCACTGCAGCCACTGCAGACATGTAGCTATGCTGAACTTGTCTAAAGGATCTCTTGTTTGATTTCTAGATTTACTGCATTTGACTTGTGCCTGAGAAATTGAGCACAAGCTTGTTTCTGAAAAAAATGAAATTCAACCCATGGAGAGAAAATAGAAAAGATGGTCTTAGTGGAGAGCAGGGGATTAGGGCTGTTGATAAGAGCTGTGGGGTTTTTTGTTTGCTATAGTTCTGATCTTGGCCAGGAGCCTATGTCCTCTTTTAAAGCGGTTTCCAGGAATGTTGTGATAATAAAATAACCTGATATTGGGGAATTCCTCTTAGAAGAGCGAGGAGTAAAGTTAGGGAAGGCTTTGAGCAGGATTTTTTCCTCAGGGATCTTGCCTTTTGGGTTCTGAGCCTGACCGCGAACAGAGACGTTTGACTGTGTGGCCCACAGACGCATGCTATTGTGCATTGAAAGTCAGGCAATATTAATGTTCCAGAAAAAAAGAACCACAGGGTGAAGTTTGCACCATTATCTGTGCTTGTTAGAAACACTGTCACTGGAAGGAATTCATGTTCTGCCGTTTTACGTTCTCTCTACAGTGTTTGTCATATGAATGAGTTATTAAGCTGTGAATGCCTCATATATTCTGTAAATTACAAAGTAGAAACATTCAGCACTACTATTTTGACCTTTTCAGCATTCTGTGATTTGCTGGGCATGCCATTCCACATCTCTTGTTTATGGCCTCACTAAAATGTAGGGATGGAGCCGAGTGGGCAAACGGTCAAAATATACCAGGCTGCAAAAGGTCGGGGTCGTGCTTCACAGTGCCGCTGTTCAGTGGGCAGTGAAGATTAAGATCTAGACTAACTGTTTTCATGATTTTTCCTTCTTCACTGAAAAATAATAGAAAATTGTACTTTGTAATCTATTCCAAAGGCAACAGTGCAGAAAATGAAGAGTGATGGTATAATTTTTATTTCTTAAAATTTCAATAGCATAATGTCATGGTCTTGGAGGCTGTGAAAATTAAAGCTGTCATAGTCCTTCAGAAGAAATGAGATGGCATTCTACTCACAAATCTTTGCTTCATTTAATCTGTGTTTGATAAATGTTGCTCTTAACCTCATCGTCGATACCCTTGCGTTTGTCTCTATCCTGCAGAAACAAATAGCTTGTATTAGGTAATTGAACTTTGACCGTTAAAACTGGAATGATTTACTGTGCTCATGTTAGACATTTCAGTCCAATGAAGACCAAATGAAAGAGAGCTAAAGCAAGATTTCTCTTGAAATGAAGAGATACCTTTATCACCTACTGGAGACACGTTACATGACTTCTCAGCACCTCTAATCAACTGGAAAGTAAAAGTAAAAATACAGAAAGCAGTAATTGTGGAAAGGCAACAAAGGCACACTGTCTTCTACCACACGTTTCTATGTTGGCAAACCAGCCTCACAGTAAGTGATGACTGTGACTTTCTAGTACTGAGTATGTTTTTGTTATCTGCTTCTACTACTTGGGAAGCTTATTAATTTTAATATGGTTGGCTGTAGTTGCATGAACAAATGAATGTGTTTAGTCATGGAAAAAGTCCGCCGAGATTTCTTTGGTGCACAGTCAGGTGTGTGGTTACTTCAGCTCAGAGGAATGTAGGATTAAACACTTAATTCTTTGAGCAATGCTTTATATTGCTCAGATACAAATTTCAGTTATGCTCTTGTGCACTGCATTAATTAAAAGGCATAAGGAAATTTAATTTTATATCTCACGCAGTGCAATGTAAGTGAACAGCGTATGCCACTGTTACCGTCTCGGTGCTGAAGCTTGCAAAGGGTGCTGCACGCTTTGCATAATTCCCTGTGAACTCCAAGCGTTTTGCACACTTCTCTGTGATGAAGCTCGGCTTGAGTTGAGAATTTAAATACTTAGGATACAGTTAAGAAACAAGTGTCTTGAGTGCTTTTTCACTGCTAGTAAACTGAGTAAACAATAGCAAATAATGTATTCTGTGAATTTTGTCTCTTTTTATGAAGGGAAGGATTGTCCATGTGGATCTCTCCTTGGGTACATTTTCTAAATGCTTCTGGACTTGACACGCTGTTTTGAGTAGTTTGTTGCTAAGCCCTGAATGTGCACAGTTTGAAAAGTAAAGCTGCTTTGATGGGGCAGGCTGATCAAATCAAGCTTTCTGTTTCCTGATTACATTACTTTTAACTCTTTTTAATGATTTCCTGATGTGCATTGATGAATTTGAAATCAAATTTATAGGTAATATTCTGCAGCCTATCATTCAAATTGCTGGTATTAATAAACATTGCAGGCACAAAACTGCTTTGCGGGAACATTTGAGCATTTACCCCAGTGAAGTGAATGCGTACAGAGTAAGCAGAGGGTTTCATTTGTAAGTGCAGTGCATATTTGTGGTTTAATTTTATCTGAATTAATCTGCCTTTCATGCTTTACTCACTTTGAAAACTAAGTTGTGGATACTGCACTGTATGCAATAGGAAATCTGCTTTACTAAGGATCACTGGTGAAGCGCTTTTATTTAGGATTGCTGTTTAGCTTTTCTAAATATCATCTGGCAAAGTGAGTGGTGTGTAGGTATCAAATTGTTATTTACACTGTGGGCGCGTTGCCTCTGAGAAGGGACCTGGTGCGTCTGAGTGGTTATTCAGATGCAGGCGAGCATATTACTTCTCTCAGTTTCAGGATTTCAAACCCCAGCGTCTCACAGTCCAGCACATCCCTTTGCAGCCTGACCTCTCTCTTATGAAACGCCTCTTCAGTCAGAAGGCTCTTAAACAAACTTGTGATTTCAAACACCTAAGTTTTCAGCGAGCATTTGGGAGTTATGAGCCATAGTTTTGGGTTAACAAAAAAAAAACTAAAACCACCCAACAAACCCCAAACCAGGAAATCCACAGGCGAATTACAATGTGTAGTGTATAATAACAGGCATGGTCATCTTAGAATATTTTAGAATAGCTATTTAAGAAAAGACATCAATAAGTCCTCCCAGGGAATTTGCAGGCATCTTTTCTGTGCTAATTTAGTGTCAGGTCCTTGGTTCACACCTGTCTTGTTCAATATTCTGTGCCAGCTGTGCAGTGAGGTGTCTTACCCATGTTTCTGCAAAATTGACCTTGCAGATTCTTTTTTTTTTTCCCGCGTGAGGTAAGGCTTCTCTATAACTAACTTGTAAATCTAGGTGCATATCATGGGCTCGTTGCCTATTTCACAGTTATTCACCTTACAGTCTCAACCACTGAAATCCCCTTCAGAGCTTCCATTCGTCTTGTTTCTGAGACCGTATTAATTAAAATTATAAAAATCTTTTGATTGAGAGAGCTTTGGGAAATTTCTGCAGCAATTAATATTTTTGAATTGAGATATTGTGATGCTACATAACCATCTCAAAAGCACATCCTATTCAGAAACATCCCTCTAAATGTTTAGGGATCTCTGTTACCAGAAGTTTGGTACATCTTGACTTCTGGCACAGCGAAGATTAAGTGACAGATGGGAGTAGCTGAGGGTCTAAATTATGAACAGCGATGCTAAACCAGCATTGAGATTCCTAAGATCCAGTCTAGTTCATGGTGTTCTGTTATAAGACAAGTTGTACTTCTGTCTAGAAGAGGTGTGTTTGGTTGTGTGAAGAAGCACTCATGTTTGCAAAAATTGTAGAATACTTGTCTGTTGTGTCAAAAAATGACATGACCTGATGTTTGGCATGGTATTATACACTGCTGCCACTGTGGCAGGTCTTTTAAATAATATATAATGCAGTTATGTACACTTCCAAAATGAAGAGGTTTTTTTTTTTTAATTCTTTACTAATTTGGGGTAGAAGCAGGTCAGGAAGAGGGCATGGCATCTTCTTGTCACTGGAAGGACGTTCAGGATTTTTTTCGCTTTGACTCAGAAGAGGCAACAATTATCAGGATGTAGATTAAATTCAGAATATCTGATCAACCTAGCCTGCTTCCAATGTCATCGAGATGACGAAAGCTTTAAACAGACCTAGCACTCAAGTGTCAATAAGCATGATGTCAGTCTGTGAAGCCATTGCTCTCCTTGTGGTCCTGTTTCTGATGGCATGAACAGGGTATATTTTGTCTAAATCTTTGGGAATTCTGGAAGGGGGGGCCAGAGGGGAATTGTTTAGCATGGTGGTGGTGGTGGTTGTTCTTGTGAAGCTGGAGAAACTTTTTTTTAAACAGGTGTTTGTTTTTTTTTTAACTAGACAATGATGAATGATTATGAGATCAAAAGTGGGGAACACAACAGCTGGCATGAGTAAAAACTTGTATTTTCTTGCTATATCCCTGATTGAAATCATCAGTTTTCAAAGCTGATGCTGACTCTGTTGAATCTAATTTAGTTCCTGCCTCAACTCGGTTCAAGTGTAAGTGTAACTGGGAAGGAAACCGATGTTCTCTAACGCAGTCCCTCAGCAGAACACCACATCTGCAGTGTCAGACAAAGTCCCCACAAACACCTGTTAAAATAAACAACCAATTTACTAATGCTTAGTTATGCCCACAAATAGCATCTGTTTCTGGCCAGTTGTCTACCTGAATATAGCAGCTTTCTTAATCAGTGAAAGCCTCTGTTGCATAACTAGTCTGACTCATTTTCCACTCAGAGGTAGGAATTATCCACTCTGTTCTCTACCCTTAATATCCTTCTTGAGGGAATTGGTGGAAAATAGAAAGTCTACTGGAACAGTTCCGCCCTCCCTTCCAAGCAAATAAAGCAGCGAGGGCTTTGATATGTACAGAAAAATAAATACATTTTTAGACTGGGTGTTATTAAAATACCACATTAGCTGGATGGTAAATAGTGATGGATCAGTGTAGCACCCAGGGCATTCCCGTGACAAATATCGCTTTAATATTGACTCCAGAAAAGCGCCCAGACCTTTTTAGTGGGGTTGGATGCTGGTAAGAGAGAAACAGAAACACCTGGCAGTCAGCCCCACCTTGTCAGCTGAAAGGAGCCTGGACAGCTGATCCAGGCAAACCCTGCATCACACATTTCCAGTGTACTGAATATGTCTTGCGCTGTTTGCCTGTGGGCTTTGAAGAGAGCCTGGCATATGGGCAGCAGTAAAGAATTACTGCACTCACTGTTCTTCCTCGGGAAAATTTTGTATCTTTAGATTGAAATTCCAGATCTCATAAAAAATCCTGTGTATAAAGGCCTGTTGCTGTGTGTAGAGCCTTACAGTGCCAATAAAGGAGCAAAGAAAACTATTACACTGCGTAATGTCTAAATAGTATCCTGCCTTCTCCTGTGAAGGAAACAGCCTAGTGGGAGAAATAGTGGTGATAGAGATAATCCTTTTTTCTTCCTTCCATGGCCCACTGCTAACTAGAGGTGCAGTAGAAGTGTATTCAGTTATTAAACTGCTTTATTGCTTTTCTCATTAAACATTCCTAATGAGGTTACAACTAGAGGCCATTGTACTTGGACAAGAATAAAGCAACTTCTTCTGACCTCTGCCCATGCATGTAATAAGTAATATATTGTCTGCTCTGTGGTTATTACAACTAATAATAAATTGATGATACAAACAAGCAGGCGGGAGTGAGGGGCTGGAGAGACAAAGCAATAAAATAGCAAGATTTTTGCAATTTTAACCTTTCAGGAGCGGTAAAGCAGCTGATCATCTACCCAATCTGGTAACCTGAAACAGCATAACGTAGCCAGGGAGAAGCAAATCTCTAACCCAGCAAAAGTGAAGCTGTGACTTAAACCTTGCCATAAATTTTTGTAAGCCAACCTGTGCTCCTTGTTAACAAGATAGTTCCCAAATCTTTCATCCTCAGTGATAATTCTGTGTGGCAGATGTTTGATGGTAAGTCAGATCAGTGGAAACCAATCCAAACTGCTTGTGGTTTGATTTGTGTTTTCTAGAAATGGACCTACCCAAAGTGCTAGGAAAACAATGTGGTTTTGCAGGCTCTGATTTAAAAGTATGATGGAGCTGATTATTCATTCTTACATTACATTTTCAAAAAGAAGTATTCATACAGTGCAAACTCTGTCTGTTTAGTGAGAGGTGAAGCAACCAGCCCCTTAAGCCTCTTCTGTAACTGAGCAGCCAGCAGTGGTAGATGTTTGTGTTTTGAGTCCGTAATGCACCGTGACAAGGGAGGTCACTGGATAGAGGTAGGCAAAAATAAAATTAAAATTGAATAAAAACAACTGAAGCCCTGGGACAAAATTGTAATGTTCTATTTTTATTTTTGAGACATCTGGGCTCACTGGGATTTTCTGAGTGTCTCTCACCAAAGTTGCATATTAAGTACCTTGAAAGCAAGTGATGCAGCACGGAAGGGAGTTGGCTACTTGCTGTGCACTGAGCAGAGATTTTTCCCTTCATTCATCATTCACAACGTGCTGCAGTACTTCCAGAACTTCCAGAACTTATCTAATGTAGGGTGGAATAAGACCAAGAGCCCCATTTGCAGTGTGTGCTCTGCTATCGCTCTACCTCTGAATTGAAGGCAATGAAGTGGATTGTAATTGCTGGGTTTAGTAGCGTGGTTAATCCCACAGAATATTGTGTGGCTGTGCACAGTGTTTTTTAGGATACAGAGAATTATCCGCTTTCAGAAGTCATGAATTGATTGTCTATAAATCACAAGACTGACTTACATATCAGACTCAAGGGGTCTTTTGCCTTTTGTTTCTTGTAACTGTAGATTGCGCTTTACGTGTAAATTCATCATTAGAACTGCACTTTGAAAAATAATATCCAGCTTCATTTTGCACATTATATCCCATAGTGTCCATGTTAATGGATTTTTTACTTTCCAGGTCATCCCACCTCTCGCTGTCCACACAATAGAGAACTGACTATAATCATTTACTCAGTGGTAGTAGAAAAATGGAGCTGGGTGTTGCTAGCTTACTAATAGTTGACCAGCCTTGGGAGCTAAGAATGGATGAGCTCATCTCTCAAGACCCTTCCTGGTTCAGTAGCCATTGCGTTATGATTTAAGAAGCTGGAGATTTTAAAAAGGTTGAGATGCATCGTAAAATCCCAAGATGTTAGTTAATTTGACAGTGTACGTCATCTTCTCTCTCTCTGTATTTTCTGCAGACCATTTAATTGCAGTGAAATTAAATTCCATAATCAAATTATTAAAATGGCTTTCATTTGCCGCTTCTTAAGTTGCGTTGAGTTTCATTCCTGTTGCTGTTAGCATGTGTCTGTGTGTGTGGTCAGAGATTTAATAATCTGTAGCGCCCCAAATCACTGAAGCTTTTTTGATTTCCGTCTATAGGTCCCTCAGATGTTTATGATCCCTAAGGAACATAAGGAAATAATGAAACATGTAGGTGTGGCTGTAAACCTTTCAACCTTTGAGCCAGCGGGATTTGGGTGATTTAAGTCATTTGGCATTTGTTTTTAACTAATGAGTGAACCAGACCGCAGGAAGTGGCAAGTAGTTTCTGATATCGTAGGGCTTGGCTTTGGGGACTCGGTGTTTGAGCTTTAAAAGCTTTCAGATGCTTGGAATTTCCAACGTTGCAGTTCCAGTCATCCATAGGAGATGGACAAAGCAAACAGAAGAAAACTACTGTTTGGTGGCCTAAACGAGAAAGCTGTGCCTCCGCACGAGCAAGGCTTACTGGCATACATAGCTGGTTGGGTTCGTTGGTTGGGATGTTCATATCTGTTGCTTGAGCCCAATGAACACTGTTGACATTGTTTTTAACTGCACTAAACCAAAGGCCTGAAACCAATTTACCTTTCTAGCGCTGTGATATTCACTCAGACTGTTCATGTCAGGCTGTTTCTGGCCTGCTTTTCAGAGCTCCTACATTACAGAGCATTTATTTTTGTCATGCTGCAAGAGGGCAGGGGAAGGGCAGCTCCTAGGAGCAGAAAAAGCTCATTTAAACACGCTTCTGTTTGTTTCAGTCTTGTCAGAACATCACTCTTTTTCCTTCTTTGCTTGCTGCTTTTGGAGAAGTCACGGAGTTGTAGATCTTGCAGAGGCAAAGAGTAAGGATTTGCACAGCCACTTGGCACACTGTGCACAAGGGTCTCCTTTTATCTTTTGTGAAATAGGTGGAGTTGTTGGTACAGAGAGTGAGGAAATAACCATTTTGTCCCCTGACTTCGAAAGAGTCACTTCCGGGCCATGCTTGGGTTCAATCTTGCCACCATGGCAGGTACTTAGAACGAAGTAACTGTCTTGGTCTGTAGTCTGCTCTCTAGCACCATGTGCCCAGTGTCTGCTTGTCTAAATGACTGAAGGACAGAATTAACTTGGATTTATTCAGTGGTTAAGTTTAGGTAAGAATCTACAAATTAATTTTTATTTTTTTTTTTTTTTTTTGTGGCAAACTGAGGACTACAGGACTGAGGGTCCACAAATTCCTCTTCTGTCACCTCCTCTTGGGGAAGAGGAGGCTGTGGGGCCTGTTGGCCTGTGTCACGGACTGGCTTCCACCATTCATGTAAAGCACCTCTAAAAAGATAGCCTTGTGGGTCTTGCATCTTCTTGCTGAAACCATCCATTTTAGACAGCCAGCTGAACATGAGCCAGCAGTGTGCCTAGGTGGCCAAGAAGGCCACCAGCATCCTGGCTTGCATCAGGAACAGTGTGGCCAGCAGGAGCAGGGAAGTGATTGTGCCCCTGTACTACTCAGCAGTGGTGAGGCCGCACCTGGAATACTGTGGGCAGTTTTGGGCCCATCAGTACAAGAAGGACGTTGAGTTGCTGGAGCACGTCCAGAGGAGGGCAACAAAGCTGGTGAGGGATCTGGAGAACAAGTCTTATGAGGAGCAGCTGAGGGAACTGGGGTTTTTTGGTCTGGAGAAGAGGAGGACAATGCCTGTAGAAACCCAAAGCTGCAGGTGCCCTTGCAGCATGTGCAGCAAGGAGATTACCTCAAGATTAATTTTATGGCAACTTCATTTCTCTGCTTGCTTTTCCTGTGCCTCATGAGATGGAAGTCAAACTTAAAAGAATCATTTTCCAAAATAGAAAGCAAACAATGATTTAGCAAGTCCATACCCCATCATTCACCATTCAGACTTTGGACAATGGCAGCATTGTGTCACTGTCTTAACAGTGAACATTGCCTCTAAATTTGTACGTTCTAGGGATGGAAAGTGAAGCAGCTTTTTTTCTGATAAGAGAAAGGCTGGTTGTCTTTGATATCATAGATAAATGCTTGGATAGTTACTTTTTAATTACTTTATTGCCAGAAGTTTTCAATGAAGCCATTAAAGAGGGAAAAAAAAATGATCAGCCTAATTGCCTCAAGATGGATATGTAATGCATAAATCTCTTGTTTAATGGATCTAGTAATAGACCACCTGTTTCAGTTGCCTTTTCCCATTCAGAATATGAATGAATGCTTCTCTCAGATGTTCACAAAGAGGAAACACAATTGCACCATCAAAAACTCTGTGATGTTTCTTTTTACTTATTTCCTTGACATTCATTCGTTCTTGTTCTGTCTATCAGCCGGTCTTAGTATATTTAACCTTGAGGAAATAAAATTGTTTGGTATGATGCATAAAACCTCATGTATTTTTGTTGTCTAGTTGTGTTTTAAATGAGAATTTATAGTAAAAAAAAATGTGCACACTAATAAAACATTGAGGCCCAGAGAGTCAGGCCTGAGTTGCAAGTATTCCTTCATGATGTGATCCCTGTATATTCCACAGTCTGGAATTATTATTTTTTTTTATTTCCCCTCCCCTCCCACAGCTCTGTGTCTTCTAGTATTACTCGACTCTGTCAGATCTCAGTGTGGTGAGAGTATTTAAACTCCACAGCCTGTCTTGTGATTCCATATGTTTGGAGAAAAAAAAAAAAAAAAAACCACACAGCTTTCTGGGTTTGACCTTTTCCTTTTTGTGGGCATGGGGACTTCCTGTGCCCTGAAAACAGTGAATTTTAGTCAGGAGAAATCTTTTTTCTTTTTTTTCCTCTTGCAACGTTGTTTTCGGAGGGGAGTTTGGTTTTATTTGGGTTTTTTGCTTGAGGATAGTTTATTTAAACTATCACATTTGTAAACAGCTGAAAGCACATATATTGCCGGTTATCATGTCCCACTAATGCAGATATCTTTCTAAGGTGCGCTAATTTGCAGCGTTTTGAATTACGAGCAGCTTAATGCTGAGGTTTTGTCCTCCTGCTGTATGTCCTGGTGTGATCGCTTTGAGCACGTCAGGAAAAGCTGTCTCTCTGTGCAGCTCTTCTATGTCCTCTGTGGTAAATGTGTTCCAAAGATGTGCATTTTCCTTGTGAAAATGGAATCCAAGGACCTCTTTTCAAAGCTCAGCCCCACAACAGTAGAAATTTGAGACTCGGAGGGCTTCTCATATCCAGAGACTTCATAAGCTCCTGTCCAAGATTAATGAGTGAAGTAGTCTAGCAGGCATTAAAATAGCAACAAACAAGGAAGGTGGAAAGGGAACAAATGAGCGGTCATTTAGCAAAAAATCAAGATGTCAAGAACAAAATTAATCAAGCCATCAGGGAATGTAAGGGGTTGGGTTTTTTTGGTTTGTTTTTTTAAATGCTTACACACAAGAGAAAGAATGGCATATTTATGGGCTTAAATTTAACCTACTCGATAGAATAGAAATGAGGTAGGAATGATTTGCATGATGGTAGTGTTAAAATCTGTTTCTAACCTGGTTAAGAGCAGATGAGGGGAGGAGGAGCTGTCTGTCAGAAGTGACATTTGCTGCTTCTGACAACCTAGAAGCAGTTTCTGCTGGATGCACAATGGTGCTGTAGCCTTGAAAAAGCAGGATGGAGAGGGGGCTGGTGTCTCTGCAGACTGTGACTTTGTAGTGGGGAAGAGGATGACCCATTGTGAGGCCTTTTGCTGATAGTTAAGGGCTGGGGGGGGCTGTTCTGTTGTGTTGAGTTTCATTCCTGTTGCAGCAAGCTGGAAATCACACTTTGTCAGCAATAAATCATCCCCCTAAAGTACTACATCCTTAGCAGGGGATTTATATGTTAGCTTCATGCTGAGTGGCAAAGAGGAATAGACCAGAGCACTAAGAACTAGTTGAGTTTAAGTAGTCAGAGGCCTATGATTTGGCAATTATGTTTCCACATGATATGTATAAAGCCCAAATGGGTGAAAAAACCTTCTAAACATGAGAAATACTGCATGATATCAGCTTTATTTGTCACTGATGCTATCATAACATTGTGATGCCTACGTTTCATCTTATGCCATAGTCTCTGCTGCCATACCCAGCCCTCTATGCCCATTGCCCAAAAAGCTTGATTTATGGTAAGTCTCCATAGTATTGTTTAGTCTGATTGTCATGCAACATGCTCTGTTTCAGTAGCTGCTCCTCTTCCCTGTGGATCTCAGTTCCACAGAAGCATCCAGTGATATTTTGTGCTTATTCTGTCTGCTCTGCCAGGAAAAGTTAGATTGTCAGGGGTGGGGAAGACAGAAGAGAGAGCCTCCAGTCCCTGCTCTTCCAAAAGTGTAGTCATCCAAATGGTTAATAGCACTGGGATGCTTTGTTGCATTGAGAAATTCTTTTTTTAATATCAATTTTGTTGAAAAGGTTCAGTTGTATTGCCTGTGACGCAATTAAGATGACTAATAGCAGCTTGAAAAGAGCCACAGTCAGTGTTGACAGAAGTGATGTGGCGAATCACTTTGTAGGACATAAAAAAATTGTGGCTAAGAATTGGGAAAAGCTAGAGAACACTTTAGTAAAAACCTCTGAAGCCAATGGTGAAGAAGGCTTTGCTCCTGAGTTGCCGCTGAAATGGAGACAGTACACTGCTTAGTAACGTGGATGTACCAGACATCAGGTGTTTTAGTACAACTAAATTGGTTATGCTGATAAGAGTACAGGCCATAAAAAGGATGAGGGATTCTGCTTGGAAGCGCGCTCCCAACCAGAACTAATACGATCCCTAGGGAATACACTCATGTAGGACTGGAGAAATGATATTTCCGTATCTGGCATCTTGATGGGATTCTTAGAGCAGCGCAGTTCCCAGGTCTGTCTTTTAGCACTTCGTGAAGCTGAGTACATGGAGAGCAACGAAAGGAGATCCATAAGAAAGGCTAAAGAACTGGGAAGAGTAAAAGGTCTAGGAACACATCTGCCATGTTTAACACAGTGCCAATTAGCTTAGTCTGTGAATTACATATAGAGGGAGTTGAAATTTGGCGACGGAGAGCTCTTGTATCTATTAAGCTGAAGTGTATAACAAGATCTGATTAGTGCATATTGACGCTAGATGAGTCTATGCACATGCTTTTACCGGAGAAGGTAATAAACCCATACAGCAATTTCATCAACCTGTGGCTCTCTATCAGTGTTGATTCTTAAGTCCAGAATTGGGCTTTACCCAAGTCAAGATATGCTGCGATCTGAACTCATGCCCACTGTTAAGCTCTTGACCCTGTAGTTATTTAAGTGACTTGATTTTCAAGCATCTCTTTCAACATCAACAGGATCTGGGCCTCAGTACGTAGCCAGAGTGAAACTCCTGGTCTAAAATTGCTGATTCTGTGGGAATGCTCCATTATTTACAAGTACACTCTGTAGAGGAACGGTACAGGAGAGAAAATAGCCTAATTCAGGCTAAAATGTCCTGTTTCTACTAACTAGTCAAACGCGAGTATGTTTGAGATGTAGACCCCAGAGGCTGTGTGATTGTCGTAGTCCAGAACAAAACAGGGCTCATGTACCATAGGACTCCCACACCAAAACATCTTCTAGACCTCCAGTTTTGTTTGCTGCAAGCTAACTTGTAATAGTGGGAAATCTGGGAGATGCACCTGCGTGGCAAAAGTGTGATTTAATAAGTATTTTTAATTTTTTAAAAAATTAAAGTAGTTATGCTTGTGCACTCCCTGCTATATAGTTATGCTAATACAAAGGTTTCTCACATTCCAAGGTAGTTTCTTGTTCTCACCGTTGATTGTCTGTACTTGTACATGAAGAATCTGAGGTAACATATAGTTTTAATAACCCCCCTTGATGGTCTGAGTTTACACAAAACAAATACCAGATTATGCTTGGTTTTTATGTACTGACTCTATTTCTGTTTTTATTTCTCTATAAATAAAGAGCTAAGCTCTAGTTACATATGCCTAAGTGCCTGCAAAGAGGGATTTGTTTCCAGAAGTTGTTGTAGTGCAGTTAGGTCTGATTTTTCTGCTAGCAACTTCTATTTTGAATCATTTTAATGTAGGAGAGGAAAATAGACTGTGAAAGTTAGCTGTTTCTAGCATTCAGAATAACCTGCTTTTTTTTTTCTGTTCTGTATTTTATGAAGGAAGGGGTCTAAAAATAAATTTTTTTTGAGCTATTCCCAAGGAAGCGGAGGTGCATGGTCTGATTCTGCCTCTTACAAGAAAAGAGAGATAACACATAAATCTTGTGCTTTGCCTAGGAGCCTGTAAAGCCTTATCCTGTTTAGTAAATCTCAAGTTTGCTCTGTATTATCTGAAAGATGAGTTCATAAACAGCTGTTCTGGGAATGGATACGTTCACTGTACCTGGCAGTTTTACCATCGTCTGGAACTTCAGGTGCTGAGATTCCCTGGTAAAATGAAAACAGATGCTCACAGATTTTTACCTGCTTTTTCCTCATTTAGTTCCTTGTCTCTTAATTGTCATATTTTAGGCTGTGGCTTTTTTTTAACATATAGTAGTGTTACCAGTCTTTCATGTCTCTGGAGGTAATATGCTTTTTACCTGTTTTCAGAGGTAAAGAGCCAGATTTTCAAAGATATGGCAAACTAGCAGGGAAATCATTAAATCTGGACCTAGTATTTTATCCCAGGTTGTTAATGACCCAGTTTTATTGGCTTCAACTGAACTTCACCGAAGGTGAGTTGCTGCTTTTCCAACCAGTCCTCTACTGCTTCCCAGCCTTCCTGTCCATTGGAGAAAATTATGCAAACTTCAGCAGAGCCATTGCTTCATTCAAACAACTTGTCCCTTTGCCTGCAATGTGCTGTCATTGGGTATGCAGACAAAAGAGGTAATTCATATAACCAAGTTGTCATTATTAAGAATAAATTAGAGCAATTATGCTGTTATGTAGACCCAGAACATCCTACCAACGTTGCTGTATTGGCCACAAATTGTATGGTTTAATGGAATTCTCCCAGCCCAAAAAAAAGGAAAAACCAGTGATGAGGAATTAAAGCTTAATAATTATGTAAAATCAAATGTTTAAATTCCTTGAAAGGTATTTCATTTAAATATAACCTGTGGCTCCAACTGTAAATACAATGGCTAGTCGACCATATGTTCTTCAGGGACCTTCATAACTGTGGTTCTGTTCACCTCTTTCCGCACCACTCTCTGTTTACCTATATCAGTTGTCAACACTTCCACATGCTACTCCGAGAATAAATAGGCTTTGATTCACATGAAGAATTCATAATGCTACTGTTAAAACCTCTAGATGTCTCAAAAAATTGGGATGATGTTTTAAAAGTTGTGGAAATGACGGGGTTGGGGGATTTGTCCTTTTCCCAGGACTCCAAGCAGGGTTCTGTACAGTGTCTCTTTGGTATAATTTAACTATTCTGTGATGAATGGCCTATAAAAGGCAGTGAAATGAGGGTGATGTAACAGCAGGAGAGAAAGTAAGTGAGAGACATGAGGAGATACAGTAAGAAGTGGGGCAGGAGTTGGAGGCAAGGAAAACACGGTCTGGGGGAAAAGGAAATAAATGGCAGGAAGATGGGAGGAGAGAAACAGAAAGCTACAGAAAGAGTCATCATCTATCAGTGAGAAGAAAAGCAAAATGAAAAGGTCCTGGTGGAGAATAAAGGATCTTTTCAAAAAAAAAAAAAAAAAGAAGAAAAAAAAAAGAAAAAGTGAGAGAATTAAGAAATGTTTCTACCTAGCATCCAGCCCCAGGAGAGCTGTCCTAAAAATGAGGTATGTAAATAGGATACGTCACTTCTCCTGGCCATTTACTCAGATATATATGTTTTATTAAAGTCTGAATAATTTTCTGCAATTACCTTCAAGCACTGACATCTCTGCTTGCTGCTCCCTGAAACCTGGCACAATTTCTTTGAAACTCGCAGACCCTGACTCTTCTTCAGTTACATAATTATTGGCAAGCATTACATGTATGGGGTGTGTGTAAAGGGATGTGTCTGCCCATACACGCGTATCTTCAGGAATGCACAAAGCTGTGCCGCGAGTAGGGCAGTGAGAGTTTGCGTGGTTGGTTGTGTAACTCTTCCTAACAAGCACGGATTTTGTCTCCAGTTCTGTGCCTTGAATCATGCACCGTTATAGTTATCGTTGATTATTGCCTATGAAGTTGAGCATATGGTCCTAAAAGGGTTCTAAATGATTTTGTTTTCTATTTTATTGTTATCCATCTGATACATACAGCAGGCAGCATAAGGCACTTGATTCTCTTCACCAATCCCTTGTGCACAATATTGAAAGAATTCAAAGCTGTGCATATTTTAGCTGTCCTTTAGAGATGAATTATTGCTGTTTCTGCTTATGCAGAAGCTGGGAAACAGATTTCTGCATATATATGATATTTTGTTTGCAAGTAAGTGTTTAAAACTACAGTTGCATGAGATTTAAAACTAAGTTATTCTCCATTTGTTTAAATCTGAGATGAATTTTTAAGTAGCTATCAAGAGTAAATCATAAGTGAAGGAGATACTATGAGCTTGACTTTTTAACCATTTCAAAATCCTCTCTTAACTAGAGAAAACACTCAAGATTCAGAGTGAGAAACACGTTTCTAAGTGGAGGTGCCGACAACCTTGAAAACATTTTGTGTAAGAGATCATGAAGCTCTCAGCTGCCATCTTCACGCTGAGGATTCCGTGTTAAAGGTGACATACTGGCTCTGGAGAAGTCAAGGATAAAGCTGATACTAATGGAAACAACATTTTACTCCTCTGTCCATGTATCCGTATGGACAGCTGAGCAACGGAATTCTGCTTTTGGGCAGATAGTAAATCAGCATACATGGCCTGGCCATACCTGTCTATGTGCATATATTCATATATGTATACTGTGCCCCTTGGGATGTTCTGCATCCATATATTGCATTTCCACAGTGAGACTCCCCAACCTGTCCTTTTATTATTTTTTTATTATTTTTTTTCCTCCTCTAGTTAAATGCAGATAGTGGTTAAGGAAACTATAAGGATAAATCACAAAAAAATAACTCCTGTCCCTTTTCCTTCATAGGAAAAGTCACTGCAAAGCCATTTTTTCCTGATGTACAGTATTGTGTTATCTGCATCTTTTCCTCACTGTAATCTCTTTTTCTGTGACACTTATTAAAAATTTAGACTTTCAAAGAGCTACATAAATTTTTTTAAACATTTCCTGACTCAATAAAAAAGGGAGGAAGGAATTAAATTGAACGCTCACGCTTCATTCCGTAGTCTCACAAAAGTGATCAGATAAACTACGAAATAAATCTGACTGTCCTGTCAGGTCATTTCTATAGCTGTGATATTATTTACGGTCTCATCCGTATAATCCTCTCTCCAAGGTAACTGGAAAGTTGCCCTTCATGCTTCCCCCCCAGCCAGCTGGTATGGTCTTTAGAAGTGGAAAGTGGAAATGCTTTTACTTCCCTTCGGATAAGGGAGAGGGATCACACAATAGGAACATGTAGTTATTCACAAATGATATTAATGTTCAATTAAATGAAAAATTCTGGAGATAATTTGCCCCATTTCAGCTCTATAGTTACAAAGCTGAAGTGGGCTGCTGCTGCACAAGCTTTTCTGGAAAAGAATTCTTAAATTTCCTTTGTAAATGTGATGGTGTGGGGAGAAGAGGTCCATTGGGGATGTCTGATTCCCATTGTGCTTTGAGCTGTGAGATTTCAAAAGGCCTGGGGAAGTATTGGTTTGGTTGGGTTTTGCTATATGAGTAGGGTTTTTTTGAAGGAGAGAAATAATTCCAGAGCAGCTGATAGTACGGAGGAGAGCATAGGGGAAAAAGGAGAAGGAGAGCCTCTAAAATCTGGTCTGCTCATTTTTGACCTTCAGTGTTGGTGACTCCTAGCCCAGACTTGGCCCTTAACCAGAGGCCACTGTTTCATTTTAAACCCAAAGATCTAATCCATCCGTGCACCCCGGGGGAAGCTTGCGCCAAAATTGCCTCACGCACGCCACTGCCCACTGTCCCATCCCCTGCAGGCATCGCGTCAGAGGCAGAGCTGGGCAGGGGCACAACTCGCAGCTGGAAAGACAAGGAGTTTTAAAAGGAAACATCTGATTATAAAGAAACCCTTGGAAATCTATAAACATATGATCTGTGCCACAGCATGTCAATATACTGAAGAAAGGAGGGGAATTTGCAAACATCATTGCACTCTGCTCTGAATGCCCTCTCCTTCTGGTGAAAGAAAGTGATACTGGCTTTATTTTCTTGAAAATATTTAAATGCTTGTGAGATATGGATTTAGAGAATTGGACTATTACTCCTTAAATTATGCGTACTAGGTAGATTATTTGTATTTCTAAATACAGACTTCTAGTTTTTTCAGTCCCTCGTTACATAACTCAGCATCACTGACTTTAATGCTGTAGCAGCACGAGAAAAACTGTTGTATTTTAAATTAAGACTTTGCTGTAGGTAATGGCTTGAAAATAGATATGTAGTACTTCTTCTGGACTAGTACTTACAGCAGATATTCTCCTCCACGCCTAAGAGGAATTATTATAGGCTGCTGCATGAAAGACTTTCATTGGTTTTAAATGTAGAAATCTTTCCTGAAAATACTTTAAAAATCGAATCTCATCACGTCTGTTTCATGTGGTTTAGAGTACTGTTAGGCAGCTTTTCTGCAGGTGTTTGATTTTTTTTTTTTCTTTTGTTTCAGTTGTCCCAGTTTGATTCTATCTGAAAATCTTCTGGTTTTATGTCATCCCATACATTGTGCCGCTGTCACAGTTCTGACTGGCTGAGCTGCCACGCTGCCTAACCCTGTTATGCTCCATAAAGGCAGAAGTTAGAATCCCTCAATATAATCTTAGCCACTAACTCTTTTCTAAGCCTTTTACAAATGGACACAATATCATTTGTCATGTATATTACACTCTGACAGATCATGAAAGAGATATCTCTTGTACTGTCATAATTTAGAGTAAACTGTGTTTCTAAGTTATTTCTCTGGACAATAATGGGAAGGAGGTGTTGCACACATGGAGTTTTGCTTCTGTTTAGTGGGTTTGGTAATGCACAGATTGATTAGGGCAAATCTGGGGTGTTAGTTATTTGGTGATACCCTAGTTTGCATCATTCTTTGTTAAACAGCATAGTTCCCTTCTTTGCCATGTAGCAAGTCAGATTCTGTCACTGTTACTCTGGCAGAATCCCACAGTGTTATGCTTGCAAAGATCCTGCATGTACCAAAAAAACGCAGATAGGTTCAGGGGTGGATGAGTGCAGGATACATGGCTATATGGAAGCGTCTGCCAACTGTTAGAAGTTTTTGGTGCGTGCTGGGTACCTTGTGTGCTCAGACATGGTGTATTTCTCACTGGGCACCTCTCTACTTCTGCAAGTCAGGCCAGTCACTGAAGAAAACATGGTCCCTTTGACATCGGTGGGGTTAAGGTCAACCCTCAGGTTATTGCAACGTGGGTCAGAATTTTGTCCTAATGATAAAAAGCTCATTCTTTATTTCAAAATGAAGTGGAAACACGAAGTGGCCCAGCTGCCACCCTTCATTTAGCTACTTCTTCCATTTACTTCACAGTGACTGTTAATTACATAGTTCCTGTTCTCTTCTCTGGCATCTATTTTCCAGTGTTTTGCATGAAAGTGGTAGATAATATGGTGTGTGTGTCTCCTTGGAGATTTGGCACTTCAGAGAGCAGAGCTGTAAAGGGATTTGGTGGTAATCCATATTATTTTGAATAGTTTATGACATTGGTAAAAATAGTTGTTATGCTTTCATAGAAAATTGCTGCAGGTTTCATGCAAGTGTTGAATTTCTAATAGTCCTTTGCAAACTCTAAGGAGTTGTTTTGGAGGAGGGAACAATTGCTTCATGGCTCTGATTATTTTCTTTTTTATGCTAAATACATTTTAAGATCACAGAGTAGCACTGATGGTATCAGCATTAATGAGACAAAGCCACTCTGAAAAAATGAGATCCAATTTCAGTCCATCGCAGAAAAACCTGCGGCTCAGCAGCTGTTCCAGGTAGCAAAAGATCACATTCCAATGTAGTGGTTTCGTTTGCTCGGGCACGCTTTTGGTCCCCATAAGAAGATGAGGAAAACTTTGGACCCACATTCACTGGAACTAGGGCATCACTGCTCCTGTGCCCTCGCTGCCAAAGGAGGTGTGGTAGAGCTGAGATTTCTGCGAAGTACCTGGGGCCAGATCTCTGACTTGATACGGACTGATCCACAGACAATGAAATTCCTTGAGCAAGGGGATGATAGTTTTCTCAAACTATCTCTGAATCATCTGCAATGTCTGACAAAGACTTCTTGGAAAAGGCACAAAAAGACTATCTGAATTTAGAAGTGCAGCCAACTCGCAGGATAATTATGCCTGTGTCTTAGCTGCCATATTTTATTAGCCTGAAGGAATAAAGGAGACTGACAAATGCTGAATGACTTTCAAGGAATCAGCTATATCCACCATTAGCTACT
Organism: Chlamydotis macqueenii; assembly: GCF_036417535.1. Classification (NCBI taxonomy): domain Eukaryota; kingdom Metazoa; phylum Chordata; class Aves; order Otidiformes; family Otididae; genus Chlamydotis; species Chlamydotis macqueenii. Next base: position 7,612,976 of record NC_141566.1, read on the forward strand.
GATGGCATCGATGTTCCAGTGAGCTGATGTGACAAGTAACAAAAAGTTTTGGCTATAATGAGAAAAGACAAAGGCAAGCTACTGATGTGTCACTCTGATCTCATTTTAACAAGGTGCAAAATGCTTGCAGATTGGACAAATCATAGTGTCTTTAAGTATTTATCTTACTGTGAAATTTGTGGAAGTCATCAATGCCATTAGTTGGGAAAGCTAGAGATTTTGGTTTGATTTAATCCAGAAAGAGCTTTTGCTATTTTAGATACTTAAAACTTATATTCAAATTGAGAAAGGCTAAATCCTGACCTTCCTTGTAATGAGGGGCTGAGAGAAAGACAGTTTTTTCCTATGCGCTCTGCCACGCCGTCACCCCTGCAGAAAGCCTGCAAGTTAAGTAGCATCCATCACCCAAGAAGTAAGATCTGGCTACTTGAAACTATGAAAACTCTCATATATGTGTGTATATATATTAGAGTGCGTGTGGCTAAGAGAAAGTGCTTCTCTTCAAATAGTCAGCGTGATGCGCTGTGGAGCGTGTAACCAGCCTGAGCCTTCATGAGCCATCCTCCTCATGTGAAACCTCTGCCTTCTCCGTAGGAAGGATCTCTTGCTTTCCTACTTCTCATCGCGTATGGAGCAGGCAGGTTTTGACTTTGGTTTTCTAGTAATGGTTATAGCTAGCATGCCAAAGACGTAGGGTCCAACATCCCACCTTATGAAGACGTTTGTGGAAATTTATGGGATCTTTTCAGGGGATGGGGAGTGAGCTCTGGGGCTTTGGATCTGTGGCAGATTGTGAGAACTAATGACCTGAATTTAGAGACGAGCCACAGCAGATGCCTGAGTAAATATATTGCGACCCAAGTACGTATTACTGTTTTTTTTAAGAATCCTGGCCATATCCATCACATAAAAATGTGTGTTCAAGATAATTAGAAATATTAATACACTACAGAAAACTGGCATAATGTTTCTGTGTTCTTTATACAAAAATAGATTCCCTTCATCATTCAAGTGGTAATCTCAGAGGTATTTGTTATTTCCAAAGAATTAATGATCATTTAGTCAGCCAACAGCCCAAGGCAAGGCAGCAGGGTTTAACATTGTGCCAAGTGGTAGCTTCTTGAAAGAATGACTGCTTTCAAAGAATTAGCGTTATGCAAAATGCTTTCAGCATGTGCCAGTCAGCTCAGAGTTTTACGGCACTAATAGTCTGCTTGTTTTTCAGATCACTTCCCCTAGTGATTTAGAGGCTGCAAGTTAGATCTACAAATCTAATCACTACTTATAGATGGACCAGTAATTATCTGACCAGGAAGTGTGTGAGCTTACTCTCAATTGAAAAAAACAAAACAAAACAAAAAAAAACCCAGAGATATGGTTGATGTTGGAGAGCATGCCTGTGGACTGAGTCCTGTGGATAAATAGAGCCTCTGGGTTGATTTTTTTGGAAAGCAGATCCAACTCAGGGTCTACTGAAATCTGTATTTCTGCTTTCATCTAGAGCGGCAAAAGTTCCTCTTCTGTGTCTCTTGTACTTTGCGGGTAGTGCCAGTTACAGAAAACATTGGTGTACTTCATTCAGACGGAACTTTTAAAGCTTAAGAGCATTTAAAGGTCCCATTTTGAAGCATCTCCATGCCACAGAGGTGCATTATTTCCATATATCACATCATCACTGGGAATGCTGTAGCTGAAGAGCATCTTCAGACCTTGAAAGTTTAAGACAAAGGCACTGTTCTGAAATACTGAGGCCACCTGATCTACAGCCCTAATTTCTGCTCACAGAACACCACCTCAGTTCATGTTCACATGAATGCAGTGTTATATTACTTATTATCTGCCTTTATCTGAAAACTGCAAATGGAATATAGCTTGTGCTGTCAGGTAACAGTCCAAAACATGACTTACCCACCTCGGTCCTATTTCTTTGTGTGTGCTAAAACCCAGTTCTATGTGACTCCTACGGTCCGGGTTCAAATTTTGTTAATGGAAATGACAATCACTTCATAGTTTTCCCTCGTGTTCTATGGCTTGGGTTTGTTCTGGTCTTCTTTTTCTGTTATCTGCAAATGTGGTGTGGACAGTTGGTGTAGAATTGATGTTATCAACACACTTTCATTGATGGCGAAGAAAGCATATCATACATTCATAGCTGTCTGATTTAAAGTCCACATTTGGTATTTGCAAACAAGAACAAATTCATTACTTTAAATTTTTTAAACTTGTTTACCGTCTATGTGGGCAGCACAACCACTTTTATGGAACACGGCTCATTTACTCAGCTCCCAGCCTTGGGAACCAGAGTGTACCCTGGCTCATTTCACAGAACAAGGCCTGTCCAGCAGAACCTGACAAAGTGATGAATATCCTCGCACCCCCCTGCCCCAGAGCTGGAATAAGTCCTGGACTGTTTTCTTTCAAATATGAATGAACAAGAAATCTTATACTTTTGTTACCAGTTCTTTCCAGCTACAGCATGTTTGGCACACACTCTGTAGGTGTTCACCTTCACTAAATGGTGCTAAAAAGTGGTAGTAGTCTTTCTGCTTTGTTTTCTTACTAAGATTGTTGAACACTCTCCACTATAAGTCACTGGTTTCATTTATCGTCATTTAATTTGGGTAAAATGTAACCTTTTAACTCAAATTTCCCATTCTGGAGAAGTGTGTCCCAGACAAACAATTAATTTAAATCCGAGCAACTCAGAAGTATCTGAGAGCAAAGCAAAATAAAATATTATAGTTAATTAGGGCTTTGTAAACAAAAACTTGGAAGTTTGGAGAGCAAAGTTAACATGGATTTCAGGAATGTATCATTTGGCATTCCTTAGAAAATCTGTTCAGTCTGACCAAGCTATAAACCTTCATAGTGCAGATGAACATCCAGCCTCTCACAGGTGTTGTGTTCGCTGTCTTTATTTGGGGCTTGCCTACATGGACACGCACGGTCGGATCCAGCCTCTCTGATCCGGTTGGCCAGGCAGAGACCGGCTGTGGTCTGGGGCACAGACAGCTCTGATAGTCCGGTCCAGATGTGACCTGCAGGGGAGAACGGGTTTAAACTTTTGCTTTCACTCTGTCTATAGAGAAGTAATTAATCCTAGCATCTGACCTGTGAAGAGGGTAGAAAACAGCTCGTGCTAGTTGTGGTTTGCTCACCAGTGGATCTGTTGTCTGGAGCCAAATCAAGATACCTCATAAAAAGACCTGATGATGCCAGATAACGACAAACTTGAGGATGTTGCCGCCTTTGCCAATGTGAATTTGCCGAATCCCACTGGTCTCTGAGCTGTTTCTGTAGCACTAGGAGAGTATGTGGAGGGTTCCTGCTGGCCATGTAGAGAAGATTTTCGTCATGAGGAAATGGACTTGTCTTCATTAAGGGAGAGAGAAATCATCTTAAAAGTAGCCTTGAAGTGGAAATGGGCCAAAACCCAGAAACTATTTAAAGCTGGATTGAGGGCAGACAGCCTTATATTTAGTTGAATAAATTCCACAGCTATGCAGTAGTTGTTAATCCTGAGCTGGATTATCTGTTGGCTTTTTTTCAAAAAGCATTCATTTTGTGGCTGCTGCTCACAGTTGCATCACGAACCTGGCTCCGCTCGGCTGTGGGTATTGCAGCGCCACGGGCTCGGCTGGTTTAGGGACACCTCCCGGGGAGGAAGGAGACTGCCCGGCAGCGTGGAGCAGAGTGGGCCACTTTCCCTTCCTGGTAAACACGGATCACTATGCTTGCTCAGTTGCCTGTAAACTTTAGGATGCTATTTGCTGCGCAGTTATATTTCCTCCAGTTTTTTAAACTGAAATCCGTTCCACGAGAGTTAAATATCATTCAGTGGTTTACATTTAAATCTTTTAATGCTGTGGCAAGATCTGATGTCTTCATCGTGTTATTAATCTTAGATATTTCCTGCGTACAAATGTATCATTTAATTTAAATGTCTAAGACTTCACTTAGAACCAGTAACATTTTAAATTATATCAGTCTTTCCTGCATTTTTACCCTTTGAATATTAGTTGAATCCCATGTGAGCAATTTGCTTCTCATCTTTTTGTTATTTTCAAGTCAGGTAATAATCACCTTTGGGTTTTGTCTTTCCAAAGTGGGTACTTTTCATTTGAATGCAGCTGGGATGTCTTGAAAAGGCTGTTTATTGTTGCAACAAACCTATTATGCATTGATACAGAGAGTTCTGCCTCCGTTGTTGAAGGGAATAACAATAACAGCATGAAGCAGCTCTGCAAAAAGAGAAATGGAATTAAAAAAAGAAAATAGCTGTAGACATCTAGGAGCTGATTCAGCTCATGTATCAGAAGGCAGCGATAGTAGACCACTCAGCGGTAATGGGTTTTAGCTAATGATGGTAAAAGGAAAGACAGGACTTGGGGAGTGGAAAAAAAAAAATTAGACAGACTGTTTTCAGAGAAACTCTCCAGCTGAAAGGGATGAGATTTTCAACACAAATCCAATTGCTATAGAAGTACGAATATCCCTGATTTTTCAATGAAAACCAGAGAGTCCTCAGATTGCATAGGTGCTTTTTGAAAATCCTCTCATAAGGCATTTACATGGGACACAATAGCATCTGCCCTGCAAACTGTGTCGTGTTGGCCTCTGTGTTATCCTGTTGTGACTTTGCGATTATGTGTAGTGTGTATGTGTCGTCGTCCCCCCCGCCCCACACCCACAAATAAGGAGGCTTGGGTTTTGGTTTTCTTCTGCCAGGTTTATTACAATTTAATAATGGAAGGAAAGGTCTTAAAAATTGGTCTTTGGTCTTAGTTAGACATACAGATTGATAGTACAAACTGCATTTCACTAGTGCTAAACTGACATTTATTAAACAGAGGGGAGACACTTTGGCTTTTCTACTAATTTATTTGTATAAGTTGAAGGTTCCTTTATTGCAAAGTAGATACTCTACGAATGCAAATACACTAAAATATGTATTATAGAAATATATATTATAGTATTATTACTATAATACCCCAATGTGCAAGTTCTGAGACAATAGTTAAAATGGCCTAATGCTTTCAATGACTCACTCAAAGCCTGTTAAAATAATGAGATCTTTCTTTTGACCTCAATAAGTTTTGGATCTGGCTTCTTTGAATGGCAGAACTCTATTTATTTACGCCCCCATGCTTCACTTGAAGCACTGAGTTACCCTGTATGATTTCAGCAGCACTGCTTGCTGAGCATCAATGAAGCACACCTTGTATGAGAAGCAAGCTGTCTGGCAGACTGGTTAGCAGGTGCTTTCTGTAGGACCTTACTGGTTCAACTAGGCATGCATGGGGAGATGGTGAGCTGAAAGGAAATGTAGGTACAGAGAGGAAAGAATGGGGCAAGACTAGTTTGCTTCAGTAAACTTTTGTGAGCTGTTAATAGAAAGCCCGAACTGTGGTGTTTTCAGGGTTGTCTCCTCTGTGCTAATCTAAAAATTGGTCTTCTCTAGGAGTGCCCTAGAAGTGCCTGTGCAGAGCAACTCAACAGAGCAAGAGGTCTGGTCCCACCTCTCCTCCGCCTGGCCAAAATGGGGCTCTGGGACTGCGGGGCCACCAGGCAGCCCCTTCTGTGTAGTTCACCATACAGAAGCATGCCCGATGCCGTAACTGCGGTCACCACGCAGAGGAGAGCTCTCTCAGATCTGTGGTAGCACTTACCAGTCTGGCAGAGTCACACAAACACCACCGAGAGAGGTGAGGTTGAATCTGGGAAGCAGCGTTAGCGGAGATATTAAACGATGTGGTGAGAGCTGTGCTGCAGTGAGTTCTGATCTGTCCGCGTGGTGCTCTGCAGATCTCTGTATGCTGTGTGTTGCACAGTTTGCCTGCCCCCCATGCACCCAAAATGTTTGCAAGTCAAAGCCTTTTTGAAATTTTTGCTACAGATGATCCCTGTGGTGGAGAGCTACAGTTTAATTCTGGTAGTAAGTTGATTTGGATTTGGTTTAAGTGTTGAAAAATATTTGGAGCAAACCTTTTTCACTCCTCAGTAGACAACTTTTAGTGAGACCTAGGAAATCTTCTAATTATGATAGTTGTGCATGTGTATCTAGATTTGTACAGTGGTGCTGTCTGCTTCTAAAGAATAATAACAGTAATTATGGAGATTGGATTTTGGAAATCTGTACTTTCAATGAAATCTGAAAAGTGTCAAGTTTTGATCTAGTACTTTCACTCACTGGCTGTAAGTTTTTTGTCTTTGTTTTTAAGACAAAATTAATGATAACCTGGGGCAGAATTATACCTTACATTGGCTTTATTTTGCTCAGAGCTGTTGACTCGGGAAGCAGTTTTTCTGCTCATATTCAAACTTACTTTTTATTAAGATTCGTAAGCCTTCCCTTTGGAATCTACGTGGCCATTCACCCACAGTCTCAGCGACATTATTAAACTTGGGGGAAAACCTAGTGTAAAGTTGTTGAATAGCTAGATACATCTTCCTTCTGGAAGAAGAATTACCTTACTATTTTTTTTAAAAACGACATTTCTCTGTGAAAGCAGTATTCTTAATATTTAACTGTTTGACAGTGGGATGGGACCCGTAAGTGCTACCATAGTGCAAGTAACTATTTTGGTGCTTCCAGTGTCCTGAAAGCCTCACGTGGGACCAGGGTGCCAGCATACAGGGTGCGCACGTACACATGGACAAAGGTGGAGGAACTGCTGCCCTCTCCATTTTATAGGAGAGGCACAGAATTTTTTTATATGAGGTGTAATTGGGGTCTGCGTCGGTTCTTCCCGAGCTCCTACCCTTTGGAACAAGGCCTCCTCTGTTCTTGATATTACTGTGCAACGCTGCCTCCTCTGTACAGGAGGAAGTTGGGTTTAGAAGCCTTAAAAGTTTTTAAAAATAGTTTCTGGGCGGGTCTGACACTGGTGTCACCTAGCTCGTTTGTCCCCAGGCACTAAATCTGTGCAGCGGGCAAAAATAAATAAATAATCTGAGTCTTTCTGAACTATAAATGTAACCAGCAAATAGATAAGAGTTCAGTGTCCTATAATAGGATGTCTTTTCGCTGACTCGCAGAAAGGGAGTGACTCAGCCTGGCTGTGTACACACACTGAAATAGACTTTTCAAGTTTGGAGACAAAGGCCTTTAGATGCATTTATTAAATTGCCTTTAAAATGCTTGTGAATGAGTTAATCACACAGACATCTGATTAGACATGAACAACCTCCCTATTTTTTTATGCGATTAGGTCATCCCAAGAGAATCACAAAACAAAATAGACTTGGATGTGTCATCCGAGGGTGACTAACAAAAAGTACTTGAAAACAGTGCAATTAGGAAAATAGTAGGAAATTTTCAAGCCGACTTCACAACTCTGTGTCCTTCTGCCCTGTCAGAGTCTACTTCTGAGGCAGTTGATGGAAAAAGCTCACCTTGGCTTGCACAGGTCTGGACTAGGTCTCTGCTTTCTCCTTGCTCCTCTTCATTCCCCCCTTGGGGCTGTCTCCACCTCTGCAGTAGCATTTGGAGGATCTGGGCCTCACAAAGTCTCTCCACTTTCACATGAAGATTGTGCTTTCCCATGAGCAAGCTGAAATGGGAACTCCTGCAGCGAGGATTTGGGAGAGGTTGGATGCCACTCAAAATCAGAGCTGTAGGACTCTGAAAAACAATAGAAATGGCACGACTGCTGCTTTTACAAACGTATCTCAGTAGCAAGAGCACAGCTGTACCCTTTCCATACCCTTGCAGTTCTCCAGAGCAGTTTTGTGCCCACTCTCTAACCATGACTCCAGTCCTGACTTTTTCTTCCTTCCTCGCAGCTCAGCCTTCACACACCAGCTCCCTGAAATGCCCCATTCTCCTGCCCCACTGTCATTCCCCAGCCTGTCTGCAGACTCCCAACTCTCACTTCATCTTGAAAACTTCAAGAGAGGACGAAGGTGGTCAGCTTGCTGAGAGGATGCTTCATCAGACCGCCTGGGCTTTGACACCATCATCTTAGTCACAGGCGGGTGCCTGGCACTGTGAGATCTCTTTCCCTGTCTTCCTGGTACATCGTCACCATTTAAAGGGCAAGGAGATGGAAAATATGCAGCAAATGGGCCAGGTGGGCTCTTAGAGCTGAAGCACATGTACACAGGGGGTGCTTAAGCATTTTGTAAAGTACCACAGAGGAGGAGCTGAACCATCTTATTTGCAGACTTTCATCTTATGCTAAATCCCAACAATATGAAGCTTTGGGTAAGCTATCATCATTGTCTAGATATTTGTAACCTACTAAATGGGGTTTCAATTACAAGCTCAGAGAGCGAGCGATAGACATCAAAAGAAACATGATCTTTATAGTTTTCTTGCAGCTTTAATTGTGAGTGGCAGCTAATCTCTATCAATCAGCTGTCAGACGCAACGCTGGGAAAGGAAAAGCCTACAGATAGCTGAGAATTAAAAAGAAACATGTAACTCCCTTGATTACTAGAGTGCACCAATCTTTGAGGTGTCTTTCTCTTTGCAGTCCTAAGAACCTTATTTTACAGCTGTCAGCTTTAAAGAATGAATGTCGTCTTTCCTGAGCCTCTTTTTCTAGAGGTGGCAGTTGTCTGGGGAGATAAAAACTACGGAGACTGACACAATCGCTGATATGAAGAGGCTTTAGATGGCTTTCTCACCACTGCTGTAATAAAATGAAGAGGTACTGAGTCCAAGTTGTCTTGTAGCAGGTTTCTCATATGTAAAAAAGTTGTCCAGAGTCAGATGTGTGCTAAAAATTTTGACGGTTAAGAAGATGTTGGCAGAGGAAGAGGTGAAGAAGTGACTGATTGGTTGCTACATTGCAGTACATTTTTGTACTAGTGGAAGCCCTAACTTCCACTGATTATTCTGCAAAGTATCCTTTACTGTCATGGAGTAGCTTATTGATTCTGCGTGGTTCTAATATAAAACACTGGGTACTTTTACTACTGGGCACTTGCAAATAAAAGTTACATCACCGCTAGAATTTGGCGTTGTATCCTGTCGGCAGGGAAGGACCTCGCCAACTGTAACCACAAAAGACTGACAGCAGTCACAAACTCATCACTCAATTCAGCTCAGGCTCCCAGAAGACAGGACAGCTTGGAGAAGCTAGTGGAACATCCTTTGTGTCTCCTATCTAGTACAGAATCAGAGGGGAACGCAACTGGCAACTCATTTCTGGTTTTGGAAGACCTTCAAATATCAAGCCAGATGCTCAAACCAGTATTAGTCATCCTTCGGGACAGTTTGTGTTTTGGAGATGAGAACGTAGGCAATGCCAAGTGAGTTTGCGTTGATACATGAAAACATCGTAAAATTGTTTTTTTACCAAAATGCTATAAAACCCCTGTGCCCTCAAATTAACTATTTCCTCCTCCTTTAGGATTGCGTGTGTGCCCTGACTTCCCTCCCATTTCATGTCTTCATTCTGCTGTATCCAGAGGGACTCCCTAACACCAAGTCAGGAGAGTATTTCCCTACTCAGCCAAGGCTGTTAGCACGTGTTTAACTTCTCTCCTCAAACCAGTTTAAAATCAGACACTCTCAACTGGTCGAATGGAAAGGACTAACTGCGTGCCTGATGTTTTACTCGGTGTTGGGATGCGTTAGCCACGTGGTGTTGGGCAGTATACATTAGTGATTTAGACATCTGTGGGAAAAATCAATGGAACACTCAGGTACCTTAACAAATATACCCTGGAGTTGTTCAATGTGCTCTGTTTTGTTATTATTAATCTTAGAATTAGGCTGGCCCAAACCTTTATGAGTGTTATTAATAGCACTGCATTAATATTGTGTATTGGGATGTGCATAATCAGGTGTTTCTTAATTTAAATCCAAGTTAGAGTAATGTAAATGAACTCCTACCGCATCTGCTGGTGGCACTCCATAATTCCAGTTTGTCCATGTAGCGTGTCACTGGTTTCAGATTAGAGATTCTGGGAGCTTTAGTTTTGATGCTGCCAAAATTTATCTCTTAAGTGTTGAGATGCACTGTAGTTAAATGAATAAGGAGATTGAAGAGGGAAAAGCATCCTTCCTGGCTTTTTCTTCTTTTCTAAACTCTTTTCTACTTTGCGGAAGTCAGACTTAAATTCTTACTTTGCAAAAGGTGACTATGAATTCTTATTCTTGCCAGGAATGTAAAAGTAATGGGTTCAGGTCTTAAACATTTGTTCTCCTGTCAAGAACAGCTCCTCTGAAATCATTCCCCCTAGAGAAAAATATGAATAATCTTAAAGAAGAAATCTGTAGGTGGAAGAGAGCTGCTAAATAAGTGGTCCCAAGAAAGAGAAACGGTGAGCTGCATGCAGCCTTCAACAGCTAGAAAAAAACATGTCTTACAGACACTGACTATGGTTTGCTATTCAAAGGGCTGGAAGGAGAAGGGAGGTAAGGCTATACAAAAATAATTTTCTCAGAGAGATTGAGGGATTATAGCCTGTTGCCAGGGTTTAAGGGAGAACTGAAAATCTCATGTTTGATTCAAAAGCTGCTGAAAAGAAGAAAAAGAATAACTTTGGATGTAGGGTTTTTTCAAGAACTCATTTGTTAACAGCTTGCTGTTCTTGGCAAATAAGGCACTGACCACTCTTGGCAGGAGTAAAAGCAGGAGGTGACCTGAAGACAGTCTGTGGTGAGCTTGATCTGATCCTAATGGCAGTGAAAATAAACCCTTTCCCCGGTTTTACGTGGTGCAGGACCACATCCTGTAGGCAGAGCGGTTAGCTATTCTGCCTCTGCTTCCCTCTGCTAGAGAGGAACTCAAATCCAGTTTAAACCAATTATTCTGTGGGCCAGGTTATGCTCTTCTGATGCCTTCACTTGTGCTCCGGACCAGAGCAGTTTGGAGAATCTGCCATGCTTATGTGAACAGGGCTGATGAGATCAAGTCAGTGGCTGGGCACCGTTAGTACTTCTGCTGCCAAAGGGTGCAGAAACAGGAATTCAGGTGCTGTTTGTGATCTTCTGGATGCACTGGTGCCTTATAGAGGACAGAGCCCTGGGTAACTCTGGGATGTAATTAAAGAGGTGGTCCAAAAGTATCTTAGTCCACTAATGACAAATCCTGTGATTGCTGAATTCATTTTCCTGAGTGGCCAGTAAGGCAGTTTGAGATGGCACATTACAAGTAACCCAAAAAGACCAGACCGTAAGAAAAAAACAACTTGCAAAATGCTGCAGACAGTAAAAACATTATTTCAGAAGCGAAATGGGGTTGGGAGTTGATGTGTTCACTTGGAAACTAAGCCAGTGAGGATTTGCGTGTTCTAATAAAAATAAATAAAAAATAGCAGAACATTTAAAAGAAGCTTATTTCTGTAATAATGTAAAATGTTAAGCACAGATTTACAAGCATAAATAAGAACTCAAGTCACAGAGTGGGTAGAGACATTACACCAGCAACATTAAATAGATGAAAGAGCTCCAGTCAATCTAATGAATAGTTTTCCTTTGGTACCTCTGAAGCCAAATAAATTATACTGCTTTAGGGACACGTTTGAAAAGTCAGAGAAATATCTGTTCAACTTTCCTGCCTCTGCTGAGATGGACCTGGATCTGAGGACACAGCACTGAACCACTTTTCACTATTGCCCTGCCTGTTGCACACATGACAAAATTTAGCTTTTAAAAGGCAGTGAAAATGATGAGGAAAATACGATGTCAGTGACCAGGGAGTTTAATTCTCATCCTGCTGACATCAATGGCTGTTTGAAATGTAGTTGCTAAATTTATCTGCCTACTCCAGGAATTTCTGAAACTCACTTTCTTTGGTCCAACTTCTTTTTAACCATCTCAGCGCTGGTTTGCCACCCTAATTCCTCCAGAGGGAAAATAACATCCCATCATTGCTTGGGGGTAGTGGAAGTACTGGTGATTTTGTAGCTCTGCGGGGACATCTAACGTTTTATCTGCTCTCTGTGAGTTAGTGCCAGTGAAACTAACTGAGGCCCTCCTAGCAGGGCCTGTTGCGATAGGGTAAGGGGTAATGATTTTAAACTAAAAGAGGGTAGGTTTAGTTTTACCATGAGGGTGGTGGAACACTGGCCCAGGTTGCCCAGAGAGGTGGTGGATGCCCCATCCCTGGAAACATTCAAGGCCAGGTTGGATGGGGCTCTGAGCAACCTGATCTGGTTGGAGATGTCCCTGCTCCTTGCAGGGGGGTTGGACTGGATGGCCTTTGAAGGTCCGTTCCCACTCAAACCATTCTGTGAAACAGATCAGGTCAAATCCTCTTGTTCTGTTCTAGTAAAACCAGCTTGGAATGATAGTTCTGAGGCAAAAGAGTAAGCTTGTTTAACAGATCTGTCATGCCAACTTGTTACAATTTTTTTTTTTTTTTTAATGAAGCTAATTCAAATGAAATCAGCTAACAAGCCTTTGAAGACATGAGCAGAGCTGGAACATTAGAAGGTGTTTTATGTTATATTAGAACATGTTACAGTGTTTGCCACACACAGGTTACCCAAGCAGCCTGAAGTACAGAAGCAGAGTTTCCCAATATAATTTGTTGAGCTTTTAGGCTTGGGATTTCCTTCTTTTCTGCAGTGCCATCCTGTAGATTTTGTCCACACTTGGTGATATCGTGTCTGTCCCCTCAGCAGCAGTCACAATAATGCAGATCCTTTTTGGAATCGCAGTGGCATTCCCTTTCCTGCAAGTAGATTTGTGTTTCTTGTTTCCAAAGGCCGTGCATTTGGCTAGATTAAAATGTACTTAATTTGACTGCGCATGATTTACCTGTGACCCCCGTCGTTTTCACTGCCTTGTCTTCCTCACGATGTATTACTAAGCCACAATTTGTCACCTGCAAATATCCCAGCAGGTGATCTTGTGTTTGCTTCCAGGTCATTGATGAAAACACAGAGTAGCAAGCGTGTTCATCTTTGCAGCCCCTCCTATGGAGCACCCACTTTTAGGGCTCAGTCCTAGCTGACAGAGCATTCATGCCCGTGGTTGGCATCCTCATTTATGAAGCTCTGTCTACATGTTTTAAACCAGTGAAGAGTTCTTTCTACATGTTTTAAACCAATGAAGAAGTTTTCCTCTTAGCTTTTGCATTTTACTGAAAGAGAGGAAATAGTCAAAGTCCAGATCTTCAGAGACTCGTGAGTTTGGGGCACAGGCTCTTCACCGTGACGTGAACAGACAGATGTGTCTCGTGGTTTCTGAAGAGTTCTCATGTTCCTGTTGCGGGAGGATGAGTAGATAATGGACTCGCCAAAGCGGCTCACCAAACCTGCCAAAACATAACTGCTCATCTGTCAGATATTACAGCTGGATTGTTAATCTCATTATTATATTCACTTGTCAGAGCATGTTAATATAACCGAGTGAAAAATGTTCCTGGAGACATGCTATTGAATATTTAAAATGAAGAATTAAGTGTGACTTTCAAAGCATCTAAAAGATGTGATGCTAAATCATGGTGGTCTTTAAGAAAGGATTGGCTACACTTCATGTGTTTTGAAAGTCCATCTAAATAGAAACAACTAAAAGTTAGATAGAAATCAATTGATTAATGAGAACTTATTATGATTTTCTTTAAAATCTCCTTTTTTATTATTTTTTGTTTGTGATAGTTATTAAGGATTGAAACAGAGTGGGAGCTCTGCACGTACAAAGCATAAGCTGAAAATTTGTTCAAGGGAACTATGCAGGCAGGAAGAAGAAATCAATAGTTTAAAAACTTGGTTGGCCAGACCATGCTGAGTTTCTGTGCCATAGCCCTGCAGATGTAAGCCCTGAAGTTAGTAGGAGATTTGCCGCTAAGTTCTGTAAGTGCTCAAACATTTACTTGGTTAGCACACTACGACCCCACACATCCATGTGATCATTTATTTTTCTCTGTAAATATTCTGTTTTAAATCTTTTTAGATAGCAAGAGCTGGGTGTTTAACAACTTCTAAAGCCATCAATAAAACAAAATACCCAAATGTAGGCAGGTTCACTGGAGACTAATTTGTTGTAGTCAGTGACTGTAGTCCTTGAAAACAACATTCTCTTTGCTTCCAGATTAGTAGCAGCAGGCCAAATCTTGTCTGCCTTATTGATTTCAGTGAGACTGCTGGTGTGAATAAGTGAGACGGCTTTGACAGAGCGCATTTGGATATAGTGTACGATACTTGGGGTCTCAGACACTGAAAAGAGATCCCTTCCTCCAATATAATAACTCAAACCTATGCATCTTCTCTCTGGTGGCATTTGTGGGGCTCAGCAGGAGGAGGTAAATAACACGCTCACTGTCATTTATCTGTGTGGCAGGGAGGCAGAGGAATGGAGCTGGGTCTCCCGTTTGCCTGGGCAGGACGCAGTCTCACTGCTTTTGCGCAGCACCGAGCTGAGGTGTGTGGTGAGCCAGCCTGGGCTCTTCTGAGCTGTGGTCCCTCTGGGAAGAGCCTGGGGAAATCTTGAGTGGACACACCCCCCCCCCAGCTTCTGCTGGGGGCTCTGCAGATTTTGGGATGGTCTGTACAGAGTTAGAGCTAATAAGCCCATCTGGATGTAAATATATTTGCTCCCCAACCATCCAGGCTTCAAAAGGGCTTGCTAGCTTGGGAGCAGTACCAGGTTCGAGCTGGTCCTGCATTTCTGTGCTGTTCAGCCCACAAAATACTGCGCCTTCTGCTGGGAGCCTTGCAGGGCAGGGCACAGGAATAGTCAGGCAATTCTGCAAGAGCAAGACAAATCCAGATGGATGTCACAGTTCCAGCTCAGCACCAGCTGTGCTAGAGATGGGTTGGCTCAGGGCAAATCTGCTCCAGTGTCTCTAGCCCAAAGCTCGGTACCAAGGAGCCCAGTGCTCTACAGATGGGGAAACTGGCGCCCACAGACTTGTCCAAGGACACGCAGCAGGCTGATGGCAGACCTAGGAGTAAAACCCAGATTTCCATCACTCTGTCTTCCTTTATCCATTAGACCAGAAGATACATTGATCATCCTTCTGTGCTTTGCTTGTGTTGTTTTTTAAGTCCAAAAAATAATCACCAATGTTAGTGGGTTGTGAATTTCCCAGATAAAACACACACACGTGTTTCTACATTGGTGATCCTCTTGGCAATTGGTTGTAATTCTCATGATGGAGTTTTCTTTCCTTCCCCCTGCCCCTTGAGTATCAGTGTGTACCCACACAACCTATTGCACATCTATTTATCCGGCTGTACCAGCACACTGTAGTATCTGTACAAAATAAAATTTTAAATCAAAGGAAACATCAAATCATTGCTGGAGTTGCATTTATCGGGGGGGGAAAAATGCTGTGAAATTAAATGCTTAATGAGGGATTTCTTAAAATTGGAAAGATGATCCTGGGAACATTCATTATAACTTCATTGAAAGTCATATGTCTCTGTTGGGGTGCACAGGTCCTCCTTTCATCGCATTTAGTGTTTTCAGTAATCAGCCATTAAATAAAATGTCACGGCTTCCCAGCAATAATGCAGCAGCGGTTTGGTCCAGCCAGACTCTTGTAGGAAATGTGCAAGATGGAGCAGCCAACTGTTTGGTTCAGGTCAGCGCTGGCCCGCGCTCGCCTCCTCCCAGCGTGTCGGGGGCAGCTGCGAACAGCGTGCATCGTTCGGAGCGCGGTAGGACTGTGAGAGGGGAGCTTTTCCGGCTGCTGCTTGGACAGATGGCGAGCAGCGTACGGAGCAGAGAGCGTGCGATAGATTGGTGCCAAGGCTGGGACTTGGTTGCCAAATCTCATGTGAAGTAGGGCTGTGCAGATGAAATAGAAACATGAATTATAGTTTGTTAATGTTCATTAAAACTTTTGGTGCTTATAATCCTGCTGAGATGAAAAATTCCAGGGCGAATAGAAATCCGTAGGAACTCGCCGTGTTTTCTACAAATGTCTCCTTCAATCTCTGATTTAAATTTGCCTTCTTTCTCAAAAATGTTTAATTGCCATGTTTGATGGCTTCAAGTTTCTGACTGTTATGAAACTGAGACTGAGCCTTTAAGTGTAAACACAACCCTCACTTTAGTAATAAACCTAGAATTATTTCTACTCATTCCGCTTCACAGTGCCACAGCAGTTTTTAGTAGGCATGGGGTAGTTTGGTGGATTGTGACAGAAGCAGTTATAAGTATGTTACTATTTACACTGTAAAACTGACTAGATAAAAAAAAAAACAGGAGCATTGTTCTAATCTGACTTCCAGTATAGAAAGCTGCTCTCCTCTAAGTCTCTTTTTGGGGGATTCTGGCTGGGAGCAGAGCTTGGCTTTTACAGGCAAATTGCAAGATTCTCCACAGACGGAGGAGGGCACTGAGGGATGCAGGAGGGCAATTGTGAGCTGTTGGTCGGCAGAACTGATACGCTTTCAAGAAGGTGATACTCAAGCAAATGGAAAAGCCTCAAATATTTATGTGCAAAGAAATTTTTCCCTATTCCTTTCTACCTGTTGATTGCCCAACCCAAAACACTTGGTATTTTGCCTAAAGTGGTATACCGGCACTGAGCAGTTTGGTTGAAATCAAGATGGTGAATTCCTTTAAGCCAAGTCCCTCAATCTTGAGGTACTTCCACAAAAATAGTTTGGCCCTGGAGAGCTTTTAGAGTTCAGCAGTGGTGGCCCGTCAGTCACAATCCAGATAGGTCCATGAGCAGAATAAGGGATGAGGCTTTGTGGGGTTTGTGGAACTTTGACCAAGATGTGCCCCATGGTAGATCTGCAGTGCAGAAGGAAAGCATCTATTTTCATTTTATCGATATTGCTTCAGGTTACATGACTTCCTTTGGTAGGTAGTAATGGAAAAAGTTGCCCAGAGAATAATTCTTCAAATGTAACGGAAAGTTTTGCAAGTAAAGCACATAATTTCTTTAAGAAGCGTGATGTATAACCAGGAGGAACAATAATTTTCCAATTTGGTTTGGAAGATCAGTTACACTGGAGATCATCATCACTGGCAGAGAACATCAGTGTTTACTGTCCATTTTAGTAACTTAAAAAACAGGTAGCCTTTCAAACAACTAAAGTGCAACTGGATAAAAGGAGAAGGTTTTATTGTATACACAAAAGCACTTGGGAAATGTGCACCATGTGTGGTGTCCAGGGATAAATTCAATCCCTTGCTTTTTTCTGTATTTGTTATATATGTTATACCACAACAAGTGTAATTTGAAATTGGCTCTGCCTTTTCATCTTTAAAAGTAATGAAGCTTTCTTGGCTGCTAATGCTGGTGTAGTAGTAATTTTTTTGCAACTTGCATTAAGCACCTTTCTACAAAGCTTTTCCTAAGAGGTAAAGTGAGTTTTGTTTTTGTTTTTGAAATCCACACACTGCCTGCTTTTCTGTTGTGCTTATGAGCTTTCTCTGTTTTAGCGTTTAAGGCTCAATTCAATGGGAGTACTTCCCACCAAAGCAACAGAAATGAACAATTATCTCAACTACTGTGAGAAGCATTTTACAGAGGCTTGTATGTTCCAAACAGGCATTTAAATCCTCAAGGAAAACTATCCAGTAGGGTTCCATATTCTAAAAAATGTTACCATTTTTATACAAAACAAGCCATTCTTTTGCTTTGTTGCCCTGCAGAGTTGTTTGGCAGGGAAACTGTTCTGTGTTCAGTAGGGACAGTTAAAAATATTGCAGATTGGAACTTCAGGCTAGATTTTGAAATGCTTTCTGTTTACATTTCATAGAAGAAATGTGTTGTCTTTGAATTCTGGCAATATAGTGGGAGACCTTCATGTACAGGAGATTGCAGTGAAATTTCCTTAACGGCGAGGCAAAATGAAAGTCCCAATTTGCTGCTTCACGTTGTGTTAAGTTCAGTAGGGAAAATACATATAACAGCTGCCTTTTATTGTGCTAATTCTGCTGGAATTTGTCACTGAGACATTATTACAAACTGGTCCTGAAAATGCTTTCTCAACTCCCTCTCTGCCCGTGCTAACCACCAGGAAGAAACCATTGCCCCCAGCTAGGTCTGGTAGGAAAAAAACACAGTGACTGTTTTGGGGATCAACATTTTCAATGCTGAGTATCAGTCTTTCTCATTCACTGTCCTACTTCTCTCCTGCCAGCATGGTTCAGGGCATGGCTTGCTTCTTGGTTCATGGGTGAGAATGAGAGCTCTGTTGTCAAATGGTGAGGTTTGGCTGTCGATGCTGGGAGATCGAGGCTCTCCAGTGCCGGAGATGCAGCCCACGGCAAGAGGGGACAGCACGGCCTGTGCAGTCCATAACCTGTGTTATTAGAGTAAAGGGAAGCTGGTGGCAACTCAAAGTGATGTCTCAGGCTGTAAAATGGGATGGAGAGTCACAGACTTGCCACCTCTGCTGTCATCTCTGTTACTGGGGTAGTAACATCTGCTGGACAGCCAGGCAAACATTCAGGGACTGAAAGCTCTTAAACTGCCCAGGAGTTGTGGATTTTAGGAGGATTTCTATGATTCTGGCCACAGCAAGATATTGAACGTGTTTATGCAATTAGAATTTTGTGCCCTCTTGAAATCAATAGCAAATTTCCCATGGGGTGTAATGGGACCCAGAATTTTTTCCTGCAAAAGGGAATAGTGTTTAGGCAATGGACTTGAAAAATATTCAAAAGTCATACAGAAGGAAAAAGGGACTGGAATGGCTTTTGTTTCCACTTCCCAGAAAGCAGAGTGTCCCCATACTAGGGCTTCATCCTTCATGTGCTGAGTCAATATTGCTGATTTCAGAATGTCAAATAGAAACTTCCAGGAGCATTTAAATATACAATAATTTGCCTACGTGCAAATTCTAAATTGTTTATTCAAAAGTAGTTACATTTGTCATTACCATAGGCTAAACCAAATTGCAGAGTAGAATAATTTATTATAAACATGATATTTTGTGGCAGTTAAACCCATTTATGAGCTAAACTGCAGAAAAAAAATTCAGTAATTGCACACATGGTTGTTGACAAAGGTCTTGGCATAGAAAATAATATTAAGAGGATAACTAGTAAGGGCTGAGTAGTACTTGTGGATCAATATGCATGGTTAAATAATGGGTGAAGTTAAATTAGTGGGGCCTCTCTAATTTAATCTCATCTTCCAGTGAAAGAGATACCTAGCTATAACTTCAACTACCAGAACCAACTACTTTATACTGAGAAAAGGCATTTAGTACTCATTTAATCTGCATTCAGATGAAAAGACACTTGCCTTATTATTTTTAATTCCTTCATAAATTTGGAAAGATATTGCTTTCATGACCTTGTTATAATTAGCAGTAGCTATTTCTTGTTAATGAGCTATTACCTGCAAATCCATATAATTCATCTGACAAGCTGACAGCCTGACTAATTAACAAGGTTTGACCAGTATCTCAAGCCCTCTGCAGAAGATTTTCTCCTCTGACACTAAAAAATGTTCTCTGAGCTTCCATATATAAATATATCGAACACTGTAAGTGGTTTCTGCAGAGAGGTTACAAAACCACCCTGCTGAGGAGTTTGTCTGCAGCATTCATCCAGAGTAGAGGCTGGTACTTAAAAATCCTCTTTTGCACCGCGTTTATCCTGTGATTAAAACTGTTCTACCACCGCTGGTATTTATAAATCCCTGGCAATCCATAGCATCATTTCTACATGACTTGCAAAAAAGATTTTAAAACTGAGAATACCAGGCTGTCGTGCATAAAGAAACCTCTAGACCTCTCCACTAGTGGAAAACAACAGTTCTGAAAAGGAGTTTGTCTGCTTTCAACAAAAACTACGTCATTAGCTTTTAGGGCCTGGTCAGCCAGCCCTCCAGAGAGCAGGCGTTCCCTGCGCTTCTGTGGGGGCTGGATCTGGGCCCGGCCCTCCTTGGCTGTGCGTTACTGCCTAGCCCGTCTTCATCAACTTGTCTGTACCCGTGTAATTAACAGGAAATCGTTCCTCACTTCTAGGAGGTATTTTTTAAATGTCATTAAGGCAGGTTTTTGGGGTATGATGTTCAGAAAAACTAAGATATCCTGTAACATTGCAGCTGCTCTGTATGGATTTATTGATACGCACGGCACCTTACCATGAAAATGAAAAGTCACTGCCCAAGGCAGTTTGCAGTCCAACGTGCAGAGATCTTCTGCATAACGCATGGTGATTTTATGTGGACTAAATTCAGCGCGCCCACGGCCTGCTTCTCAGAGTTGCTTTGAAAATTAGATTTGTTATTGTTTGTCAAGCCATTAGAAACTAGAGAGATTAACTCAGTAGAAAAGATAAGGAGGAAATTAATAATTCTGTCTTCAAAATAGTGTTTGAGTGATGTGAAGTAAATAAAGCATGGGACCAGACAGTGAACAAAGGGGAGAAAACAAAATATTGAATAGCTGCTCTTTAGGTGGACAGCATTCATCCTGTGCAATGCACGAGGCAATGGCTGTGGAAGAAACATAACGTGTACATGTAGTTAGGCTGGCTAGAGCTGCCGTTGCACAAGGAGGCTGTGTTAAGGTTGCAGATAGTTCCTGGCATTCAAGCACTTGACTTTGCACCCTTTGTTTGTTGGTGAGGCATCCTGTGACTGCATTTGGTCTGTGTTGTGGGAGTATCTGGAAGTTCTTCCATAATGAATCAAGATGCAGTTACAAAATGTATTGTCCAAATGCATAAGAAGATGCTGTCCACCACAAAGAACTGACCAAACCATTTTTATCTTTTAAGTTAGTAGTCAAAGCAAAAGATAAAAGGAATTAATTTCAGCTCAGATTCAGTGACTCTATTTTTTTTAGGTTCATGAAGGAAGGGAAAATGAAACCCTTGGAAAGTGTTGTTTCACAGGCAGCTACTTTAAAGCCTAAATGACAGATCTCATTTTGTGCACGAAGATGTTTGTACAGAGAAGGAAGAGGCATCATAGACAAGACTGTCACAGAAGTGTCAGGAGGAGGAGGATGTGGGTGCACAGGCACGACCTTGTTAGCGAAGCAGCCAGGATGGGTGGGTGCAGCTTCAGGATCTTGTGTCCCTAAAAGGCAACAGAAACTTCCATGAGCATTCCTGGCGCTCTCCTGTACTGATTTGCAGAGTCAATGTTGTGCTTCCTCCCCGTGTGCATTCCTTGCTGTTTGGTAAGAAGACTTTCTTTTCTCCTGCAGAACTCCCAATAAAAATAAAGTTTGTTTTATTTAGATTTCCAATGATGACTAACTGATAAATTCAGTCATGGATTTCATGAATAGTTTCAGCTTTATTTTACCCTTGGGAAAAGTTTATCCATCCCTACCCACAGTTTAAGGGAAGATTTACATTCTGACTGGAAACAAAGAGGTCCCATCTTTCTTGCCCTGTTTTCTCTCTTTCTCGCTGCTGTTTCACTTTATACCTGTCTGTTATCCTATTGTAACACAGAGAAGATCTGTAAAATTCCCTGCTGATGTAATTTCTTATTTATTTCTGGAGGAGAAAATTTTTTACAGACTTTTGATTGTGACACATTCCTTCACTTGTTAAATCAGTGACAGACATTTTTAGCTGCTCAGCCTGCTTTCCCTGGTGAGGGGCATCCTCACCACAAAAACAAATAACGATGCACTGCAACCCTGCTACAACTGGGAACTGTCCTACTGTAGTAGTGTCCATGCAAAATCCCACCGGCGCTGATGCTTTCTTTTATCTCAGTCCAGATAGTTGCAGTGTAGCCCACGTCCAGAAATAAGGTGACCTCAGTTCATGACAGTAGCATGCGAATTCCTGTACCTTATCACCAGCAGCGTTTATGTTGAAGCAACTGTGATGACACCGGAGTCTTGATGTAGAGAGAGACCTGGTTTTGTGGTGAGACATAGCCCAAGGCCTCTGCTTAGCAGGACTTTTAAGCATGCAAGTACTCCATTGATGTTGGCACTTAAGTTTATATACTTCTAAGCACTCTGGTGAATCAGGGGAAGCCATTCTTGTATGGAATAGATATCATGTGAAACCCTGAACAGAAGGTATCAGCAAAAGCATTTACAACTTTCAAGACATTTCTGTTTTTTGATTGCATTTGGCCCTGGGAAGGTCTTCAGCAGAGTGTTTGGGCTTGTAGACTGAATAGCACTCAGACCTTGTGCAAACTGGGTGCTGCCCATGCTATCTGGTGGCGGGAGGGCTTCGTTTTGGGACATTACATCATTTAAGAATTTTAGGTCTCGGTGCAGACATAATAAATTGCCTGTGTTTGAAGGAAGAAAATGGGGAGCAGCACCTGGGACGGTATGGGCACTCCACAGATGCCACTTTAGCACAGCAGCACGTCCCGTGTCAGGAATGCGGCGCTAAACACATAGCAGCCGTCAGCCTGCAGAGAGAGCAGCAGGAGCGTGTTGCTCTGCGGGAGCTGCTCTGTCCTCGGTCGCCTGGGCTCTGAGCATTGCAGATGGCATGCAGATTAACTTGAACGCAAGCAATAGCAGCTCTCTGCTGATGGAGGTAAGAGGCAACAAACCTGTCTTTTGCTGATGATTTCCAATAGGTAGAGTGCACGCTTAAAGTATTACCAGGTTATCAGAATATATTGTGGGACAGATGAACTTCCCTTTACGACAGGGGACAGCATGATGAACGAGAGACTCGCCACTGACGGCTACTAGGACACTTCTTGGATAAATATTCCATTAATCTTCTCACAAAGCACGTCTCTATTGTAAAGCACCAGCCATGTCCAGGCAGTAAAAGCTCCAAGAGACAGGCAAGCTTTGGTGCTAGCATGGTTTCCACCTTCGACTGCACCTGCCTACTTGGTGAGTTATTGTTATTGTATTTGTAAGTAACTCTCTGAAGACAATTTACATCTTAACCAATGCAGCACATTTGCTTTGTGACAGCTTTAGCACCCTGATTATGTATAATCTGTTCAGGCCGTAGGGAAGAACTGCTTCTCCTGTTCCCCCGTTGCTCACACGTGCCTCTCCTGTCTCTCGCCCTCTGAGCAGGCACGTGGGAAGCAGGAGGGGAGGCGAGGGGAAGCAGCGCCCGCTCCTCTCGTCCTTGGAAGATGTCCTAGATTCATGGCATGACTTAGAGGAACCACAGGATAGCCTAACCTCACTTTGTCAGCTCCAGCTGACCACCCCCTTCCCTTTTGAGGCTGCCTGGTATGCTCCATTCTTCCCCAGTGCAAGGTCAGTCTCTGAGGAGGCACTTTGTGTGGCAGAGCTCCCAGCAAGGGGCACTGTGTCCATCCCAGCTATCCCTGGAGAGAGATGTGTTTGCCTAGAGCACTGCTGTCTGTTCAGGCAGAACACAACTCTTAGCTTTAAAGCTGCTTTTAGATGGGATGAGGCCTAAGCAGTTTTCACCTAGCCCCTGGGTTCACACGGAGCTCTGCCCAGCCAGGGCACTGCAGGGATTCAGCAGCCCCACCACCGTAATGGTGCTGCAGGTATATCACCATTTTCTCAGTTCAGGAGCCATTAGCCGTGTAATAGTCCACAACTCCAGCCTGTCCTACAGAAGACTTAAGATATCCACTTCACAAAATGCAGGAAAAATATGAAACAAAACTTCGTATTCTTTCAGGCAGCAAAATGCATATCTAAGATACCTGGATTTAGGCTCTAGAGAAAGCACGGCTCAGTCTCTGTCCAAATAATTACAGTCTAATAAATTTTAGCACAATTAAATAGATGACAACAAGCAAAATTAGTATGTAAATAAATTTTAAACCATCAGGAAAAGTCTATTTCTGTCTTATCACAAGCTGTCTTTTGTGTGTGAAAAGATCAGAAATATTTTGGTAATTATTATGCATCTATTATATAAGCAGAGAGAATTATAATTGTCAAAGAAAGTTTCAATTGTGTGGTAATATATGCTGTTATTGACATTTATGTGCAATTGATTGGTCACAGTCTCAGATGATAAAATTATTCTGCTCCTAGACACGATTATGAAGAGCTCAGCATGTCAAAACAGGTTGGGACAGAGGCTGGTAGGGTATGACCACCAGCAGCTGTGAAATGCAATGCGACCTGCAGCTCGGCAAGTCCTTATAATGCTGATTGCTGAAAGGATGAAGTGTGTTTCAGGGGAAGCGTCGTTGTTTTCCTTTGGCATTCATCCCAGTCACTGTCAGAGAAAAGACAGGATAGATGAACTTCTGGCCTGATGTAGTATGGCTGGTTTTATGTTGCAAGGATATTGTTAATTATTCAAGAGCAAAGAAGAAAGTCTTTAAGTAGTATGACATCAGTGAAAAATGGTAATAGACTAGGACAACTGCACAGGTTTTCAGAGGTGATTCAATAAGCAGCTGAGACCTGATGGAGTTCACTGTCACTTCAAACGCACTTTTAAAGCGTGGTTTTAATTTTGGAGTAAGATGTCTCCAGGCTGAGCGCTGTGCGCCCCATCATTTGTTAGCAAAGTGCCATGTGTACTGATAAGTGCATCTGGGAAGAAGTTGATGTGGAAGTGAAAGATGGCAAAGACTTCAAAAGCATTAATGAGTTGGAAACAGGTCAGCAATAGAGTCCTGGCTCGTTAAAGATGTTCTCTTGCTTCAGAATAATTACCAGTGTAAGCTGGGCTGACACTCTGAGTGGTACGGCAGACTCGGATGATCTTAAGAATTAGAAATAAATCACAGAATGTCCACTGCCTTCTGCTGCTAGGAGGAGGACGGGGAAATGTTCATTTTAAAGTGATACTTTAGTATTTGTGCAGCCTTTTAAAATGTAAGCCTCTCCTTTCAGAATTGGTTTGTCTATGTGAAATCCAGATTTGTGAAATTATGTTGGGCTAGACCCTCAGATAGTGTAAGTCCCAGAGAACTGTCTATGTATAGCGAATGAGAATCTGTCCCATTAATCTTATTGCTCTACTAAGAAAGCAGCCGTACCATCCTAGACCTTCCCTCAGGCCAAAACTGCCAAGAGAACTCTGAAAAAGGGCCAATTTACAGATAAGCAGGTTTTCATTCACGCCTGGTGACTGCTTTTGTATTTGCTTGTTTCTCTTCTTAACCTAAAACTGATCTAAGGAATTTCATATTTTGTATTTTGGATAACTTTTCTTCTGCAGATAAATTGCTAAAATGACCTTTCCCTAAATCCTATTAGTGATCTCTACATCTAAGGGGTAATAGGGTTTCTTCCTATCCATAGAACAGGAAAAAAAAACTTCAAACAATGTGTGCAGAGTCATGAGAAAGAAGATTTCATTAGATGCGTGAAATTCTAAAGCTGAAAAATGTGTTGAGATTAGAGTTGGACATCAGCACTTCAGTAGTCAAGTCTGCAGAAAACAAAACAAAAAAAAACCCCTGAACAACTAAGAAATTATTTGGGAGGAAAAATAACCACACACTTCTTGCTAAACATCTTCTTAGGTCCCCTGGGTTTTACTGTTTTCCTCTAAATTAAGATGTAGGTCATCTTGCATCATTGAGGTGTAGTATATCCCACACTTGATATCTGTTGGGAGCAGTGTACTCTAGAAATTGACCCAGCCGTGCAAATTCTCATTTATTTGGGTACTTTTCATGCAAGTAATCCCATCAGCATTACTCTATAGGCTCACAGAACTTCAGGAGACGGAATCGTTTGTTCACCTGATTTCAGCTCATGTGCATTATGGGCAATTAAATTTTCAGTCACCCTCTGTGTTGAGCCCAAGACAGTGTATTTTAAAAAATCGTATCGTTCAGGAAGACAGCTTGCCTTGGTCTCAGGGTGTTGAGAGCTGGAGGATTCACTGTTTCCTGGAGTGCCCTCTTCTGATTGCTCCTTAGATTCACTGTTTCCAATTGATGCTTTATTTGCAATTAAAACTTTTCTGACTTCCCCTTTCTGTTCTTGAAGTGCCTTTTCTGCTGTACTAAGGAATCTGCCAGTCTCTTGCATTTCTTCCCAGTGAAATCCTTGTACACTGTAGTGTAGGCAATTCTCAGTCCTCTCACTGACAAATGGAACATACTGGTACTTGAATTCTTCCCCCAAAGGCCTCTCCCTGGCCCTCCCAGGGGTTCTGCCTGCGTCCCCTTGCTGGTGGCAAGACCAACATCTCAAGACTCAGTGGCTGTAGCAGAACTGGCTGTATAATCAAGGAGATTTTCACAGCGTTGTGACCAAAGATGGTAAATCGAGGATTTGGCTAAGTAGGTAAAATAGCACTGACTGTGAATTCCTGTCGGATACGACGGGAGCTGGACTGTGCGCACACACAGGCATAGAGAGAAGTGTTGTTCAGCACTGGCTGCTGCCAAGTAGTTTAGTTAAATGTGCTGCAGTCAGCCAGTCCACATTTGGCATACAAAGAAATTGCGCACAACTTGCTGAAATGTAATCACTGAGTCACATCATTGAGCGCTGAATCTCCAGGAAAGTTAACTTTTTCAGCACAGGGTAGATCACATCAGCAGGATTCTTTCTTATTTTTTCCCAGGTGCTGATAATGCCTTCTGCTCCTCGTGCAAGAGAGCTTGTGGGCAGTGCTGTGGGAGCTGCTTTGATGTCGCATCACGGCGCTTTTACACACATATCAAAAATGCAAAAGCACAGCTTGTTTACTGTAGCTCAACAAAGGGGCAAGTACACTTAAATCAAAGAACTTGCCAATACCAACATCTGAGTGTGTAGGCTTCGTTATTAGACAGATCTTTGGGGGCTGTAAAACACGGTGCCGTCTAATGCAATCTTCAGGCACCACAAATGGGGCTATTCCCCTTACCATACTTGGCAGGAATCTGTTAAATGAGCAGCTCTTCCTTTGGCAGCTGTGCCGGTAGGAATAAAATGTAAAGGCTGTGGCAGTGTTTACTGACCGCGCAGCTGCATTCACAGGCAGAGTTACAAAGTCATTTCCTGCCGTGCCTACTGTGATGGCTGGGCTCCTGCTCAGTGTTCTAATTTCCTTGATGCCCTCTTCCCAATGTGTGATGTTCTTTTGAAACATCGCTATTTGTTCATTTGACAGTTGCAATGTCAATGACAAGAAAGGAGAATAAGTGGCTGCAGCTTTGCAAAAATAAGTTGGAAGGGACAAAGTCAAAGGCCTTGTTGAGTTTTGAATCTTCAGCTCTCTGTTCTACCCCAGGAAGTACGGGTTTTTCCCCATCTGAAGACCCCGAAAGTGACTTTGTGTATTGGATCGTGTACATTAGAGGATCATCCTCTGTCCTTCAACATTAATGCTTTTCTGACAAATCAGCAAGGAAATGGGAAGACTCTATAGCCTGTAAGGCAACAGTGGTATTTTTGCTTCAGTCACTTGATTTGACATTTGTTTTTCAGAGATTTTGTCCCAAAAAAAGCACCCTTGCTCCTCCCCTTAGCCTCTCTTGACTCCAAGGAGAGCTTCTCACCTGTATTTCTGTTTGCTGTCTTTGATACCTCTAAAGCATCATCTTGAAAGTGAGAATAGGGCTGATGGAGGAGTTCCTTGTCTGTGATTCTGCTTTGGATCTGAAAGGCAGTAAAGATTATTTTCTAAATCCCTTCTCGTGTCTGACACTTCAAGCCCCTCTCAAGCTAGCAATGCACAGCACTTGTGGTTAAACCCCAGGCAGAATTTCTGAAGATCTTCAGTATCCATAGGTGTTCAGTATTCTGCAAACCACCTTCAGGCTGTTCAGACGAAAACTGAAGTGCTTGTGTGGAAGAAGATGGGGAGGGAATGAGAGGATTAAGCAGGTGTGACTTCCCCAGCTATAAATGATCACAGGAGACCTTTCATCTTGTTCCTCACTCTTGGGACTTGCAGGTTTTTAACAACCGAAATGGAAGCAAGGGGTTCTAAATATAGTTGAGAGGTTTGCATACCAGGTTTCTGTTCACCTGCAACTGGCCGGTCGTCATCTGCTTTCAAAACGCTGGCAGCTAAGCTACCTAAGAAGTCCTTTTTAAAGATAAGAAAAGGAAATCAAGCTACATTTTCTACATTCTTAAATCATTTTGAAGGCTCTGTTTTTAGAGTAAGACCCTGATGAAAAAGTACTGCCAGTTTAGAAATAGGAAAGCAGTTCCAATCTAGCAAGTAGCCAGATTGGAAGAAAAGACAGGTCATCTCATGGCCAGCTTTGTGCTTACTCAAACCCTTCCTGCCAGGGAGGCAGTAGGGGTTTAAAATGACACTTATAAGTTGTGTGACAGAAAAAAAAAAAACAACAAACCACATTTTCCTTCGTATGGGTGGTGGTAGGGTTTTGATCGCAAAGCTTGCTTCTGAAGATGCAAACACAATTGAGTGAGAAATGCTGTGCTTTCTGAGACTTCGTTATACTTCAGAAGGGTTAATTCAGGACACTAACTCAAACAGACGATATTATTTTGTGTTTTGGGAAAACAGCAATTCAGAATTCTCTTTTTCTTTTGTCCTCGAGTGATTGACACTATCAGTTTTCTTAATAAATTGGCTCCTGAAGCACTTGTTAAAGAAGGGCAGCTGCTGAGTGCTGCTGGTGCATCCCTGTGTGTCCCAAAGAGAAGATGTACAAGCTTGTGGTGGCACTGAGATACTAATGGTAATGATGGATACAATTCACAGAAGGGATAGAATCATAGAATGGTTTGGGTTGGAAGGGACCTTTAAAGCCCATCCAGTCCAATCCCCCTGCAAGGAGCAGGGACATCTCCAACCAGACCAGGTTGCTCAGAGCCTCGTCCAACCTGGCCTTGAATGTTTCCAGGGATGGGGCATCCACCACCTTGCTGGGTAACCTGGGCCAGTGTGCCACCACCCTCATTGTAAAAAATTTTTTCCTAATATCCAATCTAAATCTACCCCCCTCTATTTTAAAACCGTTACCCCTCGTCCTGTCACAACAGGTCCTACTGAAGAATCGATGAGGCTCTGGAGCAGCTGTGCAAGGCAGTGTGAGCTTTGTGCATCTGTTGAGGGTACAGAGCCCACAGAGGACAGGTATGTAAACACAGTTTGTGGATCTGTGACTGCATCAGTTCCAAGGGAACTGTCAATAAAAGTGTCGGTGCACCCTTACTAATAGACCACTAATTGTTTGCTGGTTTCTATTAATCTTTAAATTGCATAAAGTCAGGATCAGTTTCCTGAGTAGTGCCTCTGATATTTGTAAGCAGTACTCAGTGTGATAATTGATTTTAGATCGTGTTGTCTGGGACTGACAACATTGTACATTTCCACGGATCGATACATTCCCAGATAATGCTTTAGCGATGCCTCTTGGAAGAAGCTGTATGTCTCACAGAAGCTGCATGCACTACAGGAGTTTTTCTGAAAGCGCGGAAAGGAGGACATTCTTTTCCTTCTCTGACCCTCATATGTATCCATCTGGTCTCTGTGGAGTTGTTGCTTTTCCCTGTAAGAAATGCAGTGCCTGTATTTAAGAGCTAGATTCTTTTAGGAAAACAGCTTGGTGGCAATTCTAATGAAGCATGTTCAGAAAAAACCCCACACATTCCAGTTTGGTTTAGGCAGTAAATTGCATTACACTTCAGTGTGGGTTCCTTGTGGTAGTTTTCCCAACCGACACTGTCTTTGCATGTATCCCCCTAGGACTCCTTAGGAAATCCCCCATCCTCAGCTGTCCAATCTAGCAGTGAAGAAAGAGGAATCAGACACAATTCCTTCCTTATACCTTTTCCCCAGCCCCAAGCTGAGAGCACCTGATCCTACTTGAATTAGACCGTTGAACTTCAGTTTTCTCTGTAACCATCAGTATCAAACCTAGCATCCTGCTCTAGATCCATGGCGCAAGGAAGCAAAGCATCAGAGCACCAGTCTACGCAAAACCTTACGCAGCGGGGTCCCACAGTACAATGGCAAGAGTTGGCGTTGGCGCTTTTCCGTCTTCCGAAGTTTCAGCATCAGTGGCTGCTCAGCAGAGAATATGATTTGAAACAAAATCGTTTCTGCCCTTCAGCTTGAGCTGTGCCCAGCTCCGGCTGGGTTGGTAAGGTGGGTGAAGGAGAGGATGCATCCGCTAAGGGAGGATCTAGGCACGGTGCTGTCCTAGTCTGCCTCTCTTCCCCTTGTTCTCTGCTTTGGACATAATGGTTTAGTTTTCAACCAATGGGAGATGTTCAATAAGATCTGCAAATGGAAAAATTACTCCAGCCTGCCCTGTGGGCTCTTACTAATCACAAACTATAGTCTAAACTCAGACACTGTTCTTGTAGCAGAAAGTTCTTCTGGTTTGAGAGGGAAGCTTTGGGGTGCACTGAGGGCAGGATCTTGGCTCTTGATCTCCACTTGTTTCTTTTTCAGTCCCCTTTGAAGTTCTTCTGCCTTGTATCTTTCTTGCAGTAAACAGCAAAAGCCGGTGTGGGTTTGGGCTGATATCAATAAGATAAGCGATAGGCAGTTGTATGCTGAGCATCCTCCTGCTCCCTGCGGTCACAAAGTAACCTTAGCAGCAGCCTGTGCTGCACTACCGCTGCCTGATTGACTGACTGCTGCTCTCCCTTTTAATCCCTTTTGTCATTTGAATGACCTTGCTGAAGCCAATAGATCTAATCACATCTAGCTTACCTCAGTGTACTGCGTGCACTTGTCCTCTTAGGGTCAGCACTGTGGAGATTTGGGTCCCTGCTGAGAAAAGTCTATGTGAAAATTTTGCACCAGCTATGAAGAACGTGATTGCAATGCATTGATTCTCTACTAGCTTCCTGAAGCAATCAACAGCCATGTGCTCATGACAGGGAGGTAAGACTTAAGTGGGTCAAAACATATTGAAATACCTTATTTTCCTCAATCTCATGCAAAGAGGAGGAACTCTCAAAGTGGTGGTGATTTGCACATAGACCATGTTCTCTCTTTAAAAAAAAAAAAAATTCCCCTTGCTTTTTATTTTTTTTTAAGTCCTAGATGAGACCATGTTAGGCTTCTGCACATCCCACACCAGCGCCCTGTTACAGAATCGGAGCTTGGCATTGGGACTCCTCATTAGGACAGAAGTGTTGCCACCGTACATAACAGAAGGCATGAATGCATCTAGAAAGACAAAGCTAAATGACTTGGACTTAAAGACCTACCTCTGGGAAATGCTAAAATGACAGAAATCAGGCACACTGCAAAAGCAGTAAGATCCTTTTCTTTTCCCCTTTTCTTCCATCCTCAACAGCAAATTAGGTTTCAGAAAACAAGGATCATTATAACTGGTCACTGGCCTTCGATTTTGACTGAACAACCGTAACTGCTTGAATCGTTAACAAGGGCTCTGGCAAACAGGAATAGCTAAATACATGGCAAACTCCCCCAACAAGACATTAACGGATACTAACGATAACTATGAAAAATAGTATGTCTTCTGGTGACACGCTATGTGCAGGATTGGTTTCTCATCACTACGAGCCAAGTCATGTAGAACTTGCAGTTTGCCCTTTACCATAATTTATATCCGCTAGCGCTCCAAGCAGATTCATAAAAAATGGCAACCGATCCGTATCTATCACGTTTTATGTTTGGGTGAAGAATATGGGTATTACTTTTATTAAGTTTCATGAAATATCTGCTCTTATATTCCAAGTGATAGATGACTCTGCCAACATTTTTTTTTATGGTGGGTTAGGGGTAGTGTACAGAAGGAGGGGGTGCTAAAGGAGAGAAGAGAAGGATGTTTGGTATGATTTTTATCTTACTGAGGACAAAGAAACCATAAACCCTTCTTGCCTTGGGGGAAGTACATGCAAAAGACTTTCTGGCATAGCCAGAGCTATCTATGATGGGACAATATTTTCTGCAAGGCTTCTTAAACACATTTTGCCAAAGTAAATTGATCCTGACAGAAACCTTCCTGTCACCGCTACGTTCTCTCTTGAGCAGAGCTTGCCAGCTGTGCTGAGATTTGCCAGATTTACAAATCTCTGCTGGGGACTGGACAGGGTATTCGTGATATTAAATGTCCGAGGATGTAGCTGTACCTCTCTTCTAAAGTATATTTACTATTGAATGCAGGGACTGCAGTTAGCTTTCACCTTCCTAATCACTGCTTCAAAAATATAACTTTGTCACAGAAGTATTTGCTCCAGGAGCAGATAAAATAAGCTAGAAGGTTTGCATTTGATTTCCTTATTAATCTGGTGTGGTCTTTCCTCTTTTAAAAAATTGAGTGTATACATAGCCAGCACTTAAAAAATCCGCAAGCCCTGGAGAGGATGCTACAGATGCATGACTTGCAAGCTTCCTAAAATGAGGAGTCCTAGGGCTGAAAAGAGAGCTGATCTCTGTAGTGGTGCCAAGGGGCGCATGAGGCTATCAAACCAGTCTGGAGAGGATGAGGAGGAATAGCTGCTGAGGGCACATTCTGCTCCCTTTGTGTCTTCAGTTTTACACCACAGCTTTTCTGAGCAGTGGATCAGAGGTTACAGAGCATTCCTCGTTCCCACACACACAGATACTGGGCCGCTTTCCAAATGCACTCTCACCAAAGCCACGAGGTAATGGGCACAGTGCAGGGATCAGTCAGAACACCATTATGAGCGGGGATCGGGAGAGGTGGTCTTGATGACCCATTGTGGCCTTAAAAATCTATGATGCCTGCAGAAAGCCCAGCGCAGCTAACAGAGGAGCAAACCAGCATTAGACAAGTGAACTCCTGGTTGTTAGTAAAACAGCACAGGTCAAATAGCAGGAGAGAGGTTCGGTTTTCAGCTGGAATCGTATTGGCTTAGAGAGGCAGCATGCTATGTGGTAGACTCCTGCAGATTACCAAGGCCTCTTTTTTTGAATCAATTTGAGCATCAGTATGCTCAGGTATTGTTCTCTACTCATTATGTAATTTCAGACTGTTGCCGTTATTCCCATTTTACACCACAATGTGTGGAAAATTCAGATCTGTGTCCTGTCCCCCCCACCCTGATCTGGAGGACTGGTGATACAGTTGGCCAATCAAGTCCATGCCAGATCATTTCTTGGACATCAAGGAATATGACAAAATGAAGCAGCAGCAGTGATAACACATTGGCACTTCAGTAGTTTCCTTGATATTCTGTGGTTTCCAGGGATCTAAAGAGTGGTTTCTACAGCTCTTGAAGTCACTTTTTTCTGCAGTACCTTGACCTCCTTTCTTCTTGCTTGGTAGAACTGTTAAACAAGAATCATTGATTCTAAGTCTCTTTGTCACCTCTTAGTTTATGGTTAGGATGTGCTTCCAAGCCTGGATATGTCCTGTCCTTGGAAGCTGGTTCTTTCATAGGTTTGGGATTTCTCCCTGAACTCCTCTCCAATAATCATTTCCTCAGGATGTGGCTTGTAAGCAAATCTGTGCCCGCCTACTGAGACTGTGGGGAACCCTTCCAAAACTTCATCAACAGTTTGAAGGAGGAAAGTCTCTCTCTGGTGAAAAATGAGGAGATGTAGAAACATTGGGTAAAGTAGAGGCAGTGTCCCACAGGAAAGCCTGCTTGCTTTTGTCTTCCTTCTCTGTCCCATAGCCAAATGGCTGTAGGGATGAATCAGACATTGTGTGCTTTGGTGCTTTTGTAAGTGCCCTTGAATACCGGCTGTGTCTTTAGACCCACATCCTGAGATGCCATTATTAACAGTTTAAAAATTTAAATACTAGCAATCAGCACAAAATGGATTTTTGGCTAGCAATCCTCAATTTAACAAGACAGCAGCCTGATTTGGTCTGCCTGGGTCAGGACTAAGAATCCAAATCCCAGCACTAGTCACTGCCTTTTAAAATTTAAGCATCACTTGTACTGACAAATTGCTTTTTAAGGAGAAAATCTGGTATGAGAGCAGCTTGCTGGAGTTCCAGCGGGAACAGGGGAGAGAGGTGTATCTCGTGTGCATGTAACAGGAAAAAATCAAAGGGGTGATTCTTGTCTCCTCGTTGTAAAACAGATCTTGGAGGGATATAGAGCTGTGCCTGTGTGTATACGTGAGAAAGATTTTGCGGGCAGAACGGTGCTTTTGGGCTGTTCAGGAGGGTGCCAGGGGCTCTCAGGTTGACACCCACCCCACTCTTCGTCTCTCTTTGGGAGCAGGTGGTTTGGTGGAACAGACTCCAGAGGAACTGAAGAACAGCAGCGGCGGGGGGGGTCTGTGTGTGCCTGTAAAGCAGAGTCAGGTGTTGAACCTAAAGAACCTTGAGAGCCCTGAGAGAGTGGTTTCCATGGTTAATTTTCTCTTTTGTGCTACTGCTTTGTCTTTTCATTACGTTTGAAATTGAGAGTGCTTTATTCAACATTAGTAGCCAGTGGCAATAAGCTGTAGAGATGAGACTTTGCAGAGATACAGGGCAGGGGAAAAGAAGAGGTGTGAGAAATTGAAATGACAAGGTCGTGTTGGTGACTACTGATGTGGAGGAAGGAAATTTTTACCCACTCTGCTTTGATGGGTAGCTAGAAGAGGAGACCACAGTAGGCAGGGAAGTCTCTAGAGACCAAGTTGGCATGTCTGGAGCACATCTGGTGTAAAACAAAAGAAAATTGAATATTTTCTGTTTTAAAAGAGTGTATTTGGGAGATAATTATTATTGTCTTTTTCAAGATGGAGGGATCTGAGTATATTTTCACTTGGCAGGGACACAATATCAACTGCCGACTGCATCTACGTTTCTGCGAATGGGAAGTGCGCTGCTAGCATGACTCACAGTGGTCCCATCTGTCACCTGTGATCACAGCAGGTCTCGCTACTCAGGTTTTTATGTGGAGTCGAATCCGCTGAAAGTGTGATCGTGCTTTTGAGATCTTGCCGTTCAAAGTCTGTTTGCAACCAAAAGCTTTGTTGCCTCAACTGTCCTCATAAGGCTTCTCTTCCTTTCTGTTCAGCTGTGGTCCCAAAGTGCAAACAATGTATTTTGCTGTTTGGGAGTAAACACGCATTTTCATTTTATTAAGAAAATACTTTGTGATCACTGAAAAACTAGGCTTTTCCATAAATTTAGCACATTGAAAATGAAAAGATTATGGGGCTGTGAGGGAGTTAAGATATTTTTGATTGAACTAAAATGGGTCACATCATGATCTGGAGTGACTTCTAGCATCCTGGTGTTTCTGGCATTTCTCTCAGTTACCCCAGCCCATATTTCATAGGTTGAGAGGTATATTAAAACAACTGTGAAAAAAGCCACATTCCCTTTACGTGGAAAGGGAACCAAAGGAAAGAGGCTGGGCATGTCTGTATGGATGGATATAAACCATCGTGTGTCTGCGGCACGCAGTGCAGCTGAATGCAGCTTTGTTGCACCCGCCAGCCATTGGCAAAGCTGTCAGCCCAGCAAATAAGCCCTACTTACACCCTGCCAGATGCTCAGGTTTGACTGCACACAATCAGAGCCTCTGAACCAGGGCTGGCTCACACAAAGGGCAGGTGACCATCAGGGCTGGTGAACTCTGCACAGTAAACAACCCCCCTGAAGCATCTCAGGGTGGCCGGGAACTGAAGAAAAACACAGATAAAAGCAGGCCAGCAGCCTTCTGTGGGACCATTCACCCTCCTTTGATTGCTTTTGGGTTTGAGGTTACATAAACCTTGTCTTCATTTAGTCCAAAGTGAAGTTCCTGTCTGTGAAATAGCCTTTCCCCAGGCACTGGTGAAGCACATGGCCTCAAATTAGGTGGAAGTGCCACTCCGTGGCTCTGCATTTGTTTCTCTGCGCAGTAGTGCATGTCACCCTGGCTTTTACTTCATTTCCATTTGAGCAAGCAAAAAGCACTGTCACGTAGGCTCTGAGCAGCTTGCAGATGACTCGACATGACAAAAGCAAAGTGCAGGGTGCCAGCGATCGGTAACTCCCACAGACTGCCTGTCACGTTGTCTTCTCCTTTGCATCTAAAGCCAACCAAAAAAGTGGGCCAGGAGGTATCAGGGAGTGAGGCTGGCAGGGGCCCCAAGGGTCCTGCAGACCCCTTCTCCTGGTGGGGCAAGTCTCCTCTAGCAGTGGTTGTGCACGGTGGGGCTGAGGTTTCTTTAAACCCCCTAAGAAAAGCCACATTAGCTCGAGTGCCTGCCAAGCATGGGGGCAGCACGGGTAGCCCAGGGCAGTGCTGGCTGTGAAAATGTGAGGCAGGAGATGGTGGCTGGACCGAGAACCATCCACCACCCCAGGCTGCTCCGAGCTTGTGGGCAGCAGAGATGGGGGTGGCAGCCCCGTGGGGACAAGGATGCTGCTGCCGTTGTGTGGCTGGTCCTGCCAGGCAGCGACATCTGAACGCCCCTGGCTGTATCCTCCCTTGCAGGCCCAGCACAGGGCGAGTGCACTGCCAGCCATGTGTTTGCATTTCCATTGGCAAGTGGGGCAGATCTATCTTCTCTTTTTCTCATATAAAACTACACCCTGCTGTCACCTTTCTCCAGCAGCTGAAGAGAAACCTGCCCCTCTGCCTTGGACTGCTGAACTGAACTTGAAACTGTTTTGGTAAAGCACAAGCAAGGACCTCCACCGTGGCAGCCCCACGCCTTGGCAACGGCAGTGCTGCTCTGTGCTAGACACAAGGGAAACATTTGCCTATGCTGAGGTTTAATGTCTCCTTTCATCAAATGCCTGGAAACATTCAAGGCCAGGCTGGATGAGGCTCTGAGCAACCTGATCTAGTTGGGGGTGTCCCTGCTCGTTGCAGGGGGTTGGACTAGATGACCTTTGAAGGTCCCTTCCAACCCTAACCATTCTATGATTCTATGATTACTTTCCCATTTGAAGCCGCCTCTCTGAAGCAGCCTTCTGAAAGGGAGATTGCTCTTTGCCTTCCACAGCTATCCCCAGTAAGCTGGAACATACCCTCCGTAATCTCAGCGAGCACAGCCTGTGTGTCCTGCTGGCAGGTAACTTCACGGGGCGATGGCTGGTGACTCTGGAGTGTGGCAGAGTGCTCCTCAGGGGTCTGAAGGGGAGTTAGGCTGTCCCTTTGTGTCGGTGGGGGCCAGGGCTCTCTGGGAAGGTCAGCAGCTCCAACAGAGAATTTGTAGGGGTTGGTAAATCTAAAAAGACTGAAAACCTAGTGCTACAGGAGTCAGTACAGAAGTATTTAATGTCTTTTCTGTCTGTTGGGAAAGTTTGTTTGGTATTTGGGAATCCTGAGTGTCATTTGGTGTGTTTGGCTGATAACTACCCAAGGGATCCTGTTTTTCAGCACACTGTGAGGCACGGAGTACAATGTTCTCCAGGGGTCTATGCTGGTTCTCTGAGCCAGGCTGTGAGCTTGTCCTTAGTGGGAAATGAGAAATGGCACAGGTATAGGTAGCACAGAGCACAAATCTGTCCAAGCCTTCCCAGGGGAGTGCTGCTTTGGGGCTCTCCTCAAGTCAGCTCTGTTCCCCGTGCCCAGAACTGACAGCATCCTTCCTTTACCTGTGCAGACTCAGCCTTTTTCCTCACTGCCTCAAATCAGATGTAGTGGTGGAGATCCACGCTTTAGGAAGGCTGCCTCTGGAGCTGAGGGTTGAGGGGAGGAGAGTTTGGTCAAGATGATTCCTGACACACTGACCTGAGTTAGTATCTTTTTCTAAGCCCTAGCCCAACGAAGAGTGAATCAGCTAAGGAAGTAATTATGGTTTTGACAGAGAAATTAAGGAAATTAGTTCAAACACATTGGTTCTCAACAAGATAGCACAGAAGATAATTATCCAAACAGAGGGAAAATTTTACCTGGCCTTTTCTGTCTCTAAAACTCAGCAGAGTCAGCAGAAAAAGACAGAGGAAAACCTCTCTGACTTCAAAGTGCAACAGCCCCCTCAGGGCAGCTAAGGACTCTTCACAGGTGTCACCCAGTGCTGGGTACCCTCTGCCCGTGTTCTTCTGGGTGTTGGGTGGGAAATAACAGCAAAGCGCTGCCAAGTTCACGTCGCCCTGTTCATGAAGCAATAGTGGCTTTCCTGAATTTGAGAATCCATTCTGGACTCCAGCAGGTTTTTTCTGTTGTATTTGTCTCTTTTGTATTGCTGCACGAGCTTTTGAGAACATATACAGCATCCTTTTAAAAATCCTTAAAAGAAACATTGACAAGGCTTTGGGCAGGTGTTTGCCTGGGCCTGTTGTCTGCTGTGAGGTAGCTGGTCCTTTGGTCTTGGTCCTGCACATCTGTGTGTGATTAGACCATCGCGCTTCCAGATGATCACAATTACCTGGGTCCTTGCTTCATTTTGGATGGTGGCAGGAGCTTTCCCAAGAGAGGGAGGAGCAAGTATGTAACCTTCTCTGGTTAATTTGGAGGTGAAGGCCCCATAAAGGCTTCTGGCACTACAAAAAAGCTCAGATAACAAACAGTCTTGATACTGAAGTGGCCATGGTTTCACATTAGATCTTGCAGTGAGCAGCTTAGTTTCCTTCTCGGCAATAGCACAGCTGAGAAGAGAGATAAGCAATGAAGAAGAGCAAAGCTTTTCTCTCAGGAGGGTTTCTTTAAGATCCTGCTCTGAGCTCCTAAGATGCTCCCTTATATCTAAACAGCACTGTGGGCAAAACACGGGAGGGGAGGCTCCAGGACTGTATGCAATCAAAGTCGCTGCTGCGCGGTGCTCTTGCACGGCTGCTCGCAGGGTGCTGGAGTGAAGGGCGAGCTCCAGCTCTTGCCTGGGCCGCAGGGCAGCTCACTGATGCTTTGCCTGCTGTGCTAACAGGGCTGGCAGCCCTTCCCACATAGTAGAGGAAGGGCTCCTGTTTCCTGATTCCTCTTTATTTTAGAATAGCAATTTTTTTTTTTTTAAGATCAACCATGTAGGTTCACACTAAATTCTCAGGAGGTTGCTCTGAATTAACTCGTAACGTGGCTCTCCCAAATGTAAGGAGTTCACACGGAGTTCTCCACAGCAGGGCAATATAGCTTCCCTCTTCTCGTTATATTTTAGATTCCAATTCATAATGTCTTCTTGTAAATCTTAAGAAGACATCACATCCCTCTCCCCAAGTCAGAGGCTGGTGAAGGTCTTTGATTTGTTATTATGGTTTGGGTTTTTTATTCTTTCAGAAAGGTTCCTCTCTAGCTATATGGAGTCTGTGCCCAGATTTTGGGGGCACAATGTTTTAACCCGCAGATGAACTCAGTTCCTTGCCAAGGAAGTGGCTGACTGATTGCCAGCCTACGTCTGGCAGAAATATTCATTCTTTCTTTGCCTTTTAAGGTGGAAGATTTGTTTTCTTATCCTTGCATTTGCTTTCCGTACCAAACTGAAGTTTGACGATCTCTTGCTCTGAGCCCACGTTCCCTTCAGAGTATGACCAGTTTGTGCCATTTGCCTCAGCCCTGAGGAATCCACAGCCGAGTGATGTGGCCACCTGGGAAATCCCCAAGGCGATGGGACCACCTTAGCATGAATCCATGCTCCCCTCTTTCCCAGTGTGGTCTCACGAGCACATGAGATACGAGCTTTGCTGCATCCCATGCTGGTGGCAAGTAGGGTAAAGCTGGTACCATTCAGAGAGGTCTGTCTAGAGACCTGTATAATCTATAGCTTACCCTGGTGACCATTGTCCCCTTTCCAACCTGGAACAGGAGTCCACAGAAGCTGGCCCCTGCTCCTCTGATGCTGTGAGCCGAAGACAATGTCATCCTCCTTCAAGGGTGCTCTGAGATGATCTGGAGAAGGCCAATGTTACTCCTTGCAGAGACATCTTTTCTTCCTTGTTTACCCAGCAGAGTTTTGCAATCATTGGATGATTTCCCTGCCAAGTCTTGAAATTCCCACTCTTTTCTGCAAGCACATGATGTCTCATCAC
Source organism: Chlamydotis macqueenii (assembly GCF_036417535.1). Lineage (NCBI taxonomy): Eukaryota > Metazoa > Chordata > Aves > Otidiformes > Otididae > Chlamydotis > Chlamydotis macqueenii. The sequence goes on from NC_141566.1 coordinate 7,652,473, forward strand.
CATGAATTTAAACAGGGTAGTTCCCCTTTGCAGGAGTTTCTACTTGGGCCAGCCAAGTGGGGGTTTTTTCGATTTGTGGAGTGTTTTTAATTATCGTCAATCAGCAGGGTCGAGAATACGGTTGAGTTAAGTGGATTTGAGGAAGGTGAAGCCATGGGCTGTGCTTTCGCTGTGTGTAAAGATCCAGGGAAATGTGTGATGAGGCAGAATTTAGGAGTTCTGAGTTACAGACTTCATGGTTTGGCACTCACCTAGGGAAAATTTAGATTATTAGACTCCTGTGCAACTAAAATTACATTTAATGTGTGGTTAATGTGAATGCTATCAACTGAATGCAAGGCAAGAGGCTTAGGGTAAATCTGAGTCCTCACTGCTGATAGATTTGAGTAATTAGTCTATTGACTTCTGTAAATCACATCTGCCAGAGGAAAAAAAAAAGCTCATTTTCTACGTGGCACTTACCTGAACTGCTAATTATGGCTCAAATCACTCTGCTCAAGGGGATGCCACTGTATCTCTTCAGGAAGGAGTACTTTTAGCTCTGAGAATTTGTCTGAATTTATAAAATTCCTTATGACCCTTATGTCCTTAAGTGCTTGCTAAATTCTTGCACTCAAGATACAAGTCCCTGTTTCAGGTCTGGCATCTCAGTTAAAAGATTCTTAACCTAAGCTTTTGGAAAAAAACCCAGGAAAAAAAAATTATGTTGAACAGTGAGCGTTTTCTGTGTGATTGACTTTTTAAAAAATACTGTGTTGCTTGTTTGTTTTTTTTTAATGACCTTTTTTTAAACAATAAGATGGGCAAATAAAAATGTTTCCTTTCATTTTTACAAATTAGAAGAGATTAAACTTTCCTGTAAATTCTTTATTGGACAACTGATGAACAATATTGATTCACTCTGTAAGCAAAATACAGGTTGTATTTATTGAACTGTGTTTTACTTTCCTACTCTCTCTGAATGTTATCCCTAAATTTAAGTAAATAATAAATTGGAATTATTTACTGGAGTTAGCCTGGAGAAAGTATTGCTCTGTGGCTGTTGTTTTTCTTTTTGAACCTTTTTCATAAATACAGTCTTTGTTTAGAACTCGCTGTTGCTCTTACTCAGCAGAGCAGTTAAATACGCGCTTAAATTTAATCAACAGGAAACCCTCTCCCGATTCAGCAGAACGTTGGAGCATTTGCTGAGTTTTAAGCACATCAGTGGCTTGTAGATTCTCATCTGAGTACAAGCTGATCCCAGCAGCGGTGTCCCTGTTGGTCCCTCTGTGCAGGGGAAGTGGGAACTTGCGTCATCTTGTCGTGAGCCATGGCAGGTCCTGTGGATGAGAGGCCACCTGCATAACTGAGGCCAAGTGAGGTGACAGTTGTGGTTGCATTCATTTTCAGAGGTGATTGACATCTGTCTTTTCATCCCTCTGACCAGGACTCAGCACTGCATTTGATTTATTTTAGGAAGGCTGGGAAAGCTGGAGAAACAGGAAGGTTGCAGCAGTTACTGCCCCTTGTGTCTGGCTCCTTTCCTTAGCCCTCCTGCCCCGTTCTCCTGCACTGTGTTGGCAGCATGGCAGCAGAGAGAGGAAAGGACTTATTGAACATCAAAATACATGTGTCAAGGTGATATTCTGGACCTTGTTAACCGTACTAATGTTTCTGGCCCTACATACCTGCTGCATGGCACTATGGAGATATTAGCAAGCTGTTCAGGGAGAATTAGGTTTTTCATTAACATCTTTGTATAAAAATGATGTCACGATCCGTTTGGATCTTTCAGATTTACAGGACAACATACTCTGTGATTTAAACTTTATTTCATGAGCTAATTAAGAAATACAATAAACAAATATGACAAATGGGCTCAATTCCCTTTTGCCCAGACTGGTCTCTCACGTGAATCCACTTATTCACCGCTCAGGTCATAAGGTTTCAGGACTTACAACCCGTAACTCTTAATATTGTGCACCTGTGAGCAAAAGGAAACTTTAGTTACCCAGGCGACGGTAAGTGAGAGTGCCCATCTTTCCTCCTCCATCAAGTTGCGAGTGTCCCCTGTATCACACCGGAAAGCATGAAAACCTCAGCAGTACAGCTGCCGTTGGATCCGCTTCAAAAGCTTTCTGAGTAAACTGATGTTTTATATCCTCCAGCTTGGAGGTTTGGTCTATACCATTTCCATAAGTTAGTGGATTCTGAGGGAGCTGCCAGGTGAAGGAGAATGTCTACTGGAGATGGCAATTTGGGGGTGAAAATGGTGCGTAATGGCCCTTTAGCTCTGTCTGGCCACCTGTCCTGCCTACCTGGTGCTCTCATTTGGCCTAATGATGCTGCTCCCAGCATACATGAGGCCTCAGCATGAGCTGGGTTAGCCAAAATCTAAGTAGGAGTGGAGTGAACAGTCACAAACTGAGTATAAAAATACCCCAGTTGACTCCTTAGATTCAAGCATACATTTATTTCAAAGAGTCTTACCTTGTTTCTAGGGCAGGACATCCATAGCATGAAACATCAGTTCACATTTGCTTTGTCCTAAGTGAAGAATTATCCATTCTATAGTCATTGTCTTAAGAAGTTCTGTCATTTGTTTTAAAATCAACACAGATGTTGGAAGAGCTTTAGGGTAATTTCTTCAGTCTGTTGCAGCCCGCAGCTGGTTTCCTTAGCAACTCTGAACGTACCCTCTGTGTACTACATGGGAACTCACCAAGACGTACGACGGGATACCCGTTACATACTCATGTGAGTGAGGTTGAGAATTTGGCCTCATTGATGGCAGCAGATCTTGGTTAGGTTGGTCCCTCCATGCACTTTCTTCACATGAAGCCAGATTGCTCTCTAGAAAGAGATGCTGGATTTCATCATCTTTCTCCCCTGAGAGAAAAGATCAAGATGTACTTGCTCAGGAAACTGAGATGTAAGACATGAATGTCCTAGAAAATGTTATGCAGGGGCAAGTTGGAGAGTTGGAAAGTCCTGAAGCTGGCAGGAGTCAGCAATGTGTGAGATGGGACCCTACCTTGCCCTTGAGCCGGCAGATCGCTGGGAGGAGACAGGAGCATCTCTGTGGTCCATCTCTTTGTAGCTCAAATAGTTGGCTGTTTCCCCTTCTCACTATGGGACAGCCATCTAAGAAAACAAGTGTCCCTCTGAATAATTTGTCCCTTCCTGCTCTTCTTTCGGAGCAACGCACCTGTGTATTGCCACCTATTTTGGCCTTGCTAAAGAGCAATATCAGAATAGAGTGAAATGATTGCTGTGACAGCATGGGGCCGTACCTGTGCCCTGGCCATAGCGAGATGATTTGTGCCGTCTCATGCCCTGTTTAGTTCACCTTAGTCTGGATGTCACTGCTCTGTTGTCCTTGGCCTGCCCCAGCCCTCAGAACCCTACCACCAAGGGGACATTTTTAAAGTGCCTACAGGGCATTTCTCTTAAATAATATTTCTGTGCCTCAAAATGCAGAGAAATGAGATTTTCAGAAGGACCTTAGTATTAAGCACAGGTTAAAGTCGGCACAAGGCAGCTGTCAAGCTGCTTCTGGAAATCCCACTAAGCATCTGTCTTCATTGTAGGTGAATAACTGAAAAGCTAAAATCCTTGACTTTCAGTTACACCTGAGCTCTCAATGACTAAGACTTCAAATTCTGACCCCAAGGCAATTTTGAAAATGGGGTAAAGCATTTTACAGGATTTAGATGAGATTTACTTTGGCAGGGGGTGGGGGTTGGGATGTTTTTCTGAGGTTTTTAGGAAGAAAGTTCCTCGAGGAGATTTTTGCCTTGATTGATTCATTTCTGGAACATCCAATAAATTTTTAACCGCAACGTTTCAGCCTTGTGTGTATTTTAGTTTTGTTTTTCTCTTTTTTGCGACAGCCACGGTCAATAGCCAAGCCTACAAGCAGCGTTTGCAGGGGGTCATGACTGTGGTGTTTAAATTAGACATGGTTGGAGCTGTACAGGATGACAGCAAATGCATTGACTTCTGATCTTGGCAACAAACTGTCTAGAGGCTTAGTTGCTTTGTTTCATCTTTGGAGCTCTGCTGCTTGGTGTTAGTGTTACTTTTATGCTACTTTTTATATCTGCCATTTGCTCACTCGAGTGAGACAGAAAAGCACAAATGTCTCATGACCGTGGGTTTTGTGATGTCTCAGGGCATAAGAAATAAGAGCAGAGCAAGAAAGAAAGTTAGAATTAAAATAATAAACTACAGAGGACAAACCAAGACCTAAAGATCTTTTGCATTTGTCTTGTCAGAGTTTTCACTGGAGTCTTTCTTGTTGCCAAAGACTTGCCTTAGTCAAAAAGTTCTTACATGAGTGAAGAGCCAACTTAACGTATGTCATGTGCCGCCACCATTTATTTTTCCTACATATCAATGCTGCTACCAGAAAATTATTTTAGTGCCTATGCTGTTTGTAACAGAGGGCCTTACTTAGGGAAGAGCACCTCCTTTAGTCTGTTTCTTTGTAGAAACTTGGAGACTAAAACAATCTAGTAAAATATATATATGTGTGTGTAGTTTTAAATGCTCTTAAACTGATTTTTGAGATGTCTGGAGGCTATTTAGGTTTGATTTCACTATAAATTTATCTTATTAAAGCAATTATTATCACTACCCGAAGCAGATTTCTTAATTTTATTTAAAATGCTTTCAGTTCATTAGTTCCTGGCTGATCTTTAATTATGCAAATGTTTGGAAGAATCATATTGAGTCATTAATCTATTGGTTGCTGGAATACAGTTTTGAAACATTATGGGATTTTCTCTATTTTTTTTTTCTGGTCAGTGAAAATAATTTGTTTTCATAGAATCATAGAATAGTTTTGGTTAGAAGGGACTGTAAAGGTTGTCCAGTTTCAACCCCCCCTGTCCTGGGCAGGAACACCTTGCACCAGATCAGGTTGCTCAGAGCCTCATCCAACCTGCCCTTGAATGTTTCCAGGGATGGGGCATCCACCCACCTCTCTGGGCAACCTATTCCAGTGCCGCACCACCCTCACAGTAAAGAATTTCTTCCATATACCTAATCTAAATCTAACCTCTTTCAGTTTAAAGTCATTACCTCTTGTCCTATCACGACATGCCCTTGTCCCTCTCCAGCTTTCTTGTAGGCCCCCTTGAGGTACTGGAAGGCCACTCTAAGGTCTTCCCAGAGCCTTTTCTTCTCCAGACTGAACAGCCCCATCTCTCTCAGCCTCTCCTCACAGGAGAGGTGCTCCAGCCCTCTGATCGTCTTTGTGGCCTCCTCTGGACTTGCTCCAACAGGTCCATGTCCTTGAGTTTTGAGTATGCTTTGTTTCCATTGGATCAGATAATCCTCAAACTAGTCACTGAACTCCATGAGACTTTTACCTAAATAGGGGTAACATGGTTTAGCACACAGTTAGGCTTGTATTCTGCAGAACAGCCAAGTAAAAGAGGATGAAAAAGAAGCCCTGGTAGAGTAATTACCACTGACTTTGTCAATCTTGTTGTACTAAACAAAACATGGAACCTTTGACCAAGTAATTATGGGAAATGGCCAGCGAAAAATAAAGGAGATAGGTGATAATGTGCCTTTTGTGGGGTTTTGCAGCTTTGTCTAAATCCAGTAGTGGATAAATAGAATGGACTGGACTGTTTCAGTTGGAAGAGACCTACACTGGTCATCTAGTCCAACTGCCTGACCACTTCAGAGTTAAAGCATGTTACTATGAGCTTTGTCCAAATGCCTCTTCAATACTGACAGGCTTGGGGCATTGACCACCTCTCTAGGAAGCCTGTTCCAGTGTTTGACCACCCTCTTGGTAAAGAAATGCTTCCTAGTGTCCAGCCTAAACCTCCCCTGATGCAGTTTTGAACCATTCATGGATGTCCTATCACTGGATCCCAGAGAGAAGTGTTCAACTCCTCCCTCTCCGCTTCCACTCCCCAGGAAGCTGTAGAGAGCAATGAGGTCACCCCTCAGCCTCCTTTTCTCCAAACTAGACAAGCCCAAAGTCCTTAGCCATGGCTCACAGGACATGCTTTCCAGCCCTTCTGCGGGGTTTGTTGCTCCCCTTTGGACGCACTCAAGGACCTTCACATCCTTCTTAAATTGTGAGGCCCAGATTTGCACACAGTGTTCAAGGTGAGGCCTCACCGTCGCTGAATACAGCGGGATAATCGCGTCTTTTGACGGGCTGGTTGTACTGTTTGATGCACCCCAGGATGTGGTTTGCATTCTTGACTGCCGGGCACGCTGCTGACTCGTGTTGAGCCTGCTGCCAACCGGCACCCCCAGATCTCTTTCTGCAGGGCTGCTCTCCAGCCACTCCTCTGCCAATTTATGCTTGTGCCCAGCGTTACTCCATTGTAGGTGCAGAATGTGACATTTAGATTTGTTAAATATCATCCCATTAATCATTGCCCAATGCTCCAGTCAATCTAGATACCTCTGCAAGGCCTCTTGTCCCTCAAGAGACTCAACAGTACCTCCCAGTTTGGTATCATCGGCAAACCTGCTAATAATCGGTGGAGAATTTCAGTGCTGCCTTAACAGATTATAGGAACAGAAGATGAAGATCCTGATGTTGGGAAATGGTAGTAGAGTTCCTAGATCTGTGCTGAGAGGGGACTGGGAAACACAGGTGACCAGCTGTGCTGGGTGACTTGAGCAAAACCCAAGCATAGCCTCAGCTGCCTTTGCCAAACGCCTCTTGACTTCTTTAGGTGGTCATCCTGTTGTGGATGAGCCTGAGGCAGAGGGCTAGGGCTCAGCTACAGGATTTGGCCCGCAGATCCCAAGAGAGGCCCTGAGCGGCACCATTTTCTACGATTGCCATCCTCGTGTCCCCAGTAGCAGCTCAGCATCCAGGCCTGAGCCAAACCCACAACTGGCTTGGGCTGCATCACCTCGGTGTGATTCTGGGTTCTGCCCATTATTGCCGAGCATAGAGCGGCTAAGAAGATGTCCTTGCAAGGGACTTAGAGAAAATTGAAGTTTTCTGCAAACTAGATAGAAGCTACCACACACAGAGATTGTTTTTCATGAGTCAAGGTCTATGTTACCCCTGGCATTTGTTTTGTGGATAAATTGCAGCCATAAGCTCTGTCTCCCATATCTTCTTATCGAGGGTGTCCTTCTGAAGGAAAAGGAAATGAGTTCTTTACTTCAAGGTTGTATACAATCCAGCCTGCCTTGCTAGGGGAATTTAAATCACTCTTCTGCTCTTTGACCAGTTTCTAGCACTTGTAAAGCACGTTAGAACAATAACGTTTTTGTCAGTGACATGGTGATTTGCCTTGCAAACCTCGCAGCCTGGAAAGTCAGATTCGATCCTGCAGACAGGCTGTAGAATCCACTAATTGAGATGTGGTAAGTAACCTGCCTTTCTCGTCCTCTGTCTCAGCAAACTGAAGAAACAAAGCCCGAGAAATGCCTGCATAGTGTCTGCACGTGTCGAGTGGGAAGCTGCTCCTCTGCAAACGCTTCTCTCTGTCTCTATATGGGAGAGAGTCATAGGTACCGTTATCAGAGAGGAGCTACGTGATGCATATGCATCAATAAGAGAGATCTGGAGTGACGGAATGATTTTTGGTGGCAGCGGTGTGCTCGCTTATCTTCCCTTCTATGTGTATACAGCATCCAGCCCTGAAAGAGATAAAACCAATGATATTACAGTCAATACTATTAACAGTCAGGTGAGCTGAAGATGTAAGTCCAGCTAGTAAAGTGCGTGGGATTGACTTTTGATGTTGTGTGGTACAAAAGGAGGTCTTCCTTTGGCAATTTCACTCAGTTCTGCCACTAGCGTGGAAGGATCACGTGGTTCGGTTCAGGTTTGTTGAGAGTGATGTTGTCTCTGGCACAAAAATGTGAAAGAATTGGAAAAAAACCACTAATGTTTCAAGGCATAGGGGAAAAAAAAGCACCAAAGGATTCACAGATGGCTTTGGCTGTTTGATGGTGTTGCTCTGGGAGTGAAAGCCCGATTTGCTGGAAGAGCAGGGCACCAGCAGAATGTGGACATCAGAGAATATGGACTGTGTTGCACCCTTGAACGGAAGCTGGCAAATCAACTATAAAATACACCTACTTGTGTAAAATGAATGAAGAATGAATATGAATTAATCCATATTTTCAAAAAAATCCCTGAAAAATTGCCTTGGCGTAAGCCAGATCTTAGGATCTCTGAACAGCTTTTGTCTTCTATGCTGGTCAGTCATCTAGCCTTGGCGCTGAAGTTTTTAAGTCTGAACAACTTTTAGGTATTTTAAGCTTCATTTACTTGATGGTTGGAGTGTACCTCGGTGAATAGAGACTGTGCTGCAGGATTTGTCATTATCTTTCAAAGCATGTCAGACCCGTTCTAAGCACATTCAGAATGCCGCCTGACTGAATTCTTTTTCGGACCCTTTTCTGTCCTTAGCCAGTACTCCTACTGCCATCAGGCAGCTATTTTGCTTCAATAATTGCATTTCTGTGGAATTCTCATTTTCAGGAAAAAAAAAAATAGCTCAAATGTATGGTAGTGTTCACGCAGATTTATTGTGAAAATGGTCAGATGGAAAATGTACAATAAGATTTAGCAATAAAAGTCACTCCCATTGCCAGCGGTTGTGTCTTATCAGCTGGGAGTTTGCAACAAGCCTGCCTGATTGACAGGGTAGGGAAAAAAGCTAAAGCAGAGACTTCTGCTGGAACCTGAGGCTTTGCTGTAACAAGGTGACCCCAGCAAAGCAGTAGCCTCAGTGATGTCTGCAAGCAGGCTTTTCTATTTTCTTCTCTTGTTTCTTAAAACATTCTCTTCAGTGTTGGTTCATTAGAAATCTCATTGATCATTTTCTCTGTTTCTCAGCAAATTATTTCATTAATTAAAATGGCAACTGAAATGTCTATCTGATTTAAACAGAAAACGTTTATAAATGGAAAACTTTTAGGATACCACTCATTCTAGGAACTTTGATGTTGTTAATTAAATGATGCAAGGGGAATTTTTCTTAATAAGAACAGTTTGTAATGGAACTACTTAGTGTCGTGCAGAACAGCAGTAATGATATCCAGAAGTTTGGACCTTACACAAGATGAGTTGTTGGAGTCACAAACTGCCTGTTAGTTCCTTCTGCCTGGCCTTGGTGTGATACCACATGTCTTGTAGCCAACCCCAAAATCAGGACCTACAAAGGGCAACTTCCATGCTTGGTGCCTGTTTCTCGCCGTATTCAAGGGTACATTTAAGAACCAGGGAACTTGACTGAGTTCTCAGCATCTGGGGGGAAGTGCAGTGAAACATACTACATTCTTTTCTGGATAGGAATTAGTTCGAATTTCCTGAAAACCAGTAGTAACAGGTTGCTGCTGTGGCCGGCTGTGCCTTAACATAGCAGGAGAAGGGGAAACTTTCCTTCCTTTCTTTATGGAGGTTTATTTGATGAGGTAAAGCGTTTCTGCAAGGAAAATGTTACCTTTTCTGACTTTGTCCTCCTTTCAGAGTCACAAAGGAGTGATGAGAGTCACAAAGCTGCTTGAGAGCTACAGAAGAGTGAGGTGTTCTTACCAACTTGAGGAGAAGAACAGCCTGTGAGAGTGAGGGTTTGGATGGGACTTTGCGGTGTTACCAAGCCCAAAACTCTTTCCACTCCAAAGCAGATCAGCTCAACCCAGAAATGCATCATTCTGCTACCGAGATACAAATTTCTTGTTCCATGAGAAACAGCTGCTTATACCTCCCTCTAATCAGTGATGGGTTTGCGGATGAGGTGGACCATGGTTTTTTTCAGGTGTGGCCAGTCCCAGACATTGAGCTGAAAATACTAATTCACTCTAAAGTTTGCTGTTGACAGTACTGGTTTATTCTGCTGGTTTTCCCTGATGGCAAAGCTGGGAAATAGATCTGCCCGGGCATGTTCAGAGTGTGTAGGCTTTCACAGGAAAGGCTGCTGATGCTTTGTATTGAGTTTGTTTATTACAGTAGCGCTGTACCAACAGGTTTTTTTTTATTTTCCTGTTTGTATAGAAAACTTCTTATTTCTTCAAACCAGACGTATTACCTCGGGTTATTTACTCTGCATGTATAGAAATCTTAGACTCACCTTGGAATATTTTCATTTCTTTAGGGTTTGTCTTTTAAGTAAGAGTCTGCTGGTTTGAGGGAAAGCACACCCTGTAACACTTAATGCCCAGCATGGTGTGCCAAAAGAAAGGGCATATACTGTCAACGCTGATAGGCCACGTGTAGCCTTTTTCACATTGCTACAACTGTCTTTTTCCATTAAAATCAAACTTGGATTGAGCAGCCACTTGCTAGGAAATCACTAAGTGCTATTTAAATAGCTGCGTATCGTGGCTCTGAGGCAAGCAGAACAAAAGATGTCACACCTGGCATTCAGCGTGTTAGGAAAACGTGAGATGGATATCGCCAGAGGCTCCGATTCCTGTCTCCACCCGCGGAGGGCACGCAGCGCTTCGCGGGGCTGGGTGAACGGGTTGGGAGCAGGAGGAAACAACTTTTCTGATGTTGTCTTGTAGTGGAATTAAATGTCTGTCTGAAAGTGTTTCTGACTCTTCATGAGTTAATGAAGTTTGGCACTGTCTTATGATGGTGGTCAATGTTGTGGGATGTGCAGGTAACTGAATATCCACCCCTCCTTATGTTTTGGGCGTTTGAGGTGGTTGTATATAATCTGTCAGCATCAGCATGTGTTCCGTGGCCAGCTGTGGTACCAGAGTTCATCGTGAATATGGAGACAATGAAAGACTCTGTAAAACATTTTCAGGATAAACATTTTCCATTTTTGTCTTTCGCTATTTGAGAAACAGAGACTGAAGTGCAGTCTTTAAACCTTTTCTTGCTGCATGCTAATGTTTCAAAAGGACTTGTAATTTTGGATCTTGACTTGGAAACAATTTAAAGGCGGCTGATTTTCAGCGGCTGGGACTGCTGCGCTTCCTGACTAATCAGACTCTTTTGATGTATCTTAAATTGGGCACAGAAATAATGGATAGACAAGTGCAAGTAGTTGACTTAGGACAGCTCTGTGGGGGTTTCGGCAAAGATGCTCTAGCACACAGCTCTGATACGCTCTGAGTATGCACACAGCGAGTTATCACTGCCGCGCAGACAAGAGGTAACTGATTAAGGCATAGTAAATCACTCATGTGAAACCACTGGCCCGTGCTGAACCAAGTGATGTGCTCCAAATGACTAGCCTTTTCTGAAAAGTGTAGGCCTGTTCTATTTCAGTGTCAAAAGAATCTCCTGCTGGCACTGAGTATGGCTGGCACCATAAAACATTTCTTCCAAATGTAGTAAAATGCATTATTTGGACTTCCCATGCTTGATCCAAGTCCTGGAAGATTCAGCAGGAGTCTCCACTGATGTTAAATGAGATCTGTCCTCCTATGTAAGCTGGTGACTCTACAGCTGTTCCGTAACCTGGACCACCTACACTGGGTAAAACAGGCAAGGAGAAGTGGGTGCAGCAGCTGTATTTGTGTACTAAGGGAATGGGCATGGTTCTCCTGAATTTCCTGGCTTGTCTGGGGTTTTTCTGTTCTTTTTTTTTTTGTCTTCTGCAGGCAGACAACCATCTGTCCTGGCAGTGTAAGCACAGTCCTGGACTAGCTAGTAATGCTAAAGCTGTAGCCAAACAAAAAGCGATCTAAATGCTGAATTCTTGGAGAGAAAGAAATCTGATTAGTTTCCAAGTTTTATTTTCTTTCTTTTGGAAGTATTTTTGAAGAGTTGAAAGGGAGAGTTCTTTACTCTGTTGCTTGAGTAATGCTTTGAAGTTTGGTCCTTTGCCAAGAGCCTGTTGACAGTAACATGAGTGTTGTTGGTGCTCATTGGCATCATGTATTACCTGGGGATCTTTAAAAGCTCTCTGAACAGCTTACCAAGACTTCATTAACATTTGATTTCTGTCTAAGTGAGGAGGAAACTATCACTGTGTCTTTTTTACAGGTGGATAGACAGCAGTAAGCAAGTTCAGTGATCTACCTGCTTCTTAGGGACGCTCCCCAGTCCTGGTAGAGATCCCTGGAGTCTGACAAACAAGTCATCTCTTTCTTTTTAACAACTGATCTGGCATCACCTTATGTTGCCCCTATTTCCATACCTTCTCATTGTTTGTATTGTATCTTTCTGGAAAAAAAAAATAAATTATGGATAACCTTAGAGTTTCATTTCACAGCTATTTCCTCTAGATGCAAATAAACCTCACCCTTTTTCCTATGGTTTGTAGTTATTCCTTCTTTTTTTTTTTTTTTTTTTTGTCTTCTCCAATTTTAAATGGGGAGGTTTGTCTGAGGTGTTGAGATTTCTCATAATCATTCTTTCTAGTAGCCGTGACAAAGTGTCTAACCCTCTCTTTTCTATTTGTCCTCAGGAAACCCGCTGACTGTGGCCTGCAAAGCTTTCTTTGGATTCAGTGGAGAATCGGGCCCCATGATCTACTGGATGAAAGGGGAAAAATTCATAGAAGAATTAGAAGGTCACATTAGAGAAGGCGAAGTCAGGTACTTTTTGGAGTATTTACTGTTAAAGACATGGTATATCCCAAAAGCCTGTTGAGTTTTTTTGAAGATATTTTTAATTGAAAGTGGAATTAGTTTCCTATCTAAAGAGTGATGAATGACTTGGAACCAGAGCAGTGTGAGTAGCTCCTTCTCCTTTCTAGCGAATAAACTCTAAAGACACAGTAGCTATCTATGTGCCTGAAAATCTCTTATCAAATTCCCTTGAAGGCAGCTGACGTGTCTGAGTGTTCTCAGGGTTGATTTTAGCCCTGCGTGGAAATGATTCCGTCCACTGCAGCTGCCCCCTGTGGCAGCCCCTGGCACGATGACATTCGTTTCAGCATCAGTCTTAATCTGAAAGATGAATGGTCTACTGTCAAAGTCACCATACTTTTTCTCTTCAACTGAATATGTTTTCTGCCTGTGATATAGCTCTCCGTATGCCTTAACCAGGGCTTTTGAACATTTGTTCCTCTGTTCTTAACACTTAAGGGAGAGAAGGAAGTCGCCGTGTGAGGATGTCCAGTATCCAACTTGTGCTTGGCTTGTTCCAGATGCTGATTATCATTTGCTGTACCAGTGGCAGTGAAAACGAACACTTGGATCCCCATGAACTTTCATGGAATTTGCACCTAACAGCATCTTCTTGTCTTCCTTCTTTAGTAATTACCTGATTAATAGCTCTTTGAGCAAAGACTAAGTTATGGTTATACTATGGACAAGGTGGTCTCAGCTCCTGTAGACAAAAAGACAAGGTCTGTGCACCTTCCATTGCACACTTTTTTATTCTCATTTCTGAATTGTTTGTTTCTTGAGAAAGTGATTTTGGAGAGCAGGCAGAGAGAGAGAGAGATTCCTTTGCTTTATTACTTAATCAATAATTTGAAGTTCAGCCATTTAGCTACTAGTTGTTAAGATACACTAAAATAACTGACCTCACATTGCACCTTAATTGCATACAGAAGGAATTTATCATATATTGCCAGAATGGCTTTAAGTGTACAATCCTCTTTTGGGCTTCTGACCACAAAATATGATTATTGGAAACTTCTGCCACTGCAAGTGATCAGCATTTAAGGACATTGTGTCCTCTCTGGTGTATATATATGAACAGAGCGATTCTGGTCATGTTCTTCCTCTGCATCAGAAGGACAATTTGAAGTTTGTATTTAACGAGCTCTCCAGCTCTAGCACAGTTCAAAACTTTTCCTTTATGTGTTAGTGAAATTGAGTTTGAAAAAGCTGTATTTGTCCTTTATTGTGCCATCTCATTGCATGTTCATGTTTCAAATTAATTTTGTGACAACTCCCTTTTCTCACGCCATTAAAATGCTCTGACTCAATTTACGGACCCGTCACAGTTCGGTGAATTTTCTCTTCAACAGAGCTACTTTCCACATACCTAATCTGTGCATCACAGCCAGCGTTAAAAACATAGCATTTACCAAAACCTACTGCGTCCTTACCAGCAGTGCCACAGTTCATCCCTTTTTTCATTGAGAAGTAGCTATGGCAACTGTAGTAGAAACTTTTTGCAAATTACTTTTTCCCAGTAACAGCTCTCATTTAGGCGTCCCATTGCAGGTACGCTGCTGCGGGGAAACAATGCAGCTTCAAGGAAACTGTTCTGTCAGTGCCCCGACCCAGCCCACATCTTCCACCCAGCTGTATTTATTGATGTATTTCAAAAAATGTCACATATCTTTAAAATTTGATGAGCCCACAGTGAACTTACTGGTTAAATGCTTTTCCCACCAGTCTGCTTCTATGTGGTATTATCAGCGTGTTTCTGCTAATATTGTGAGAAACTACACATAATTGGGAATTGTTACAACCACACCAAAATACTCCGTGGGTTGTTCCTTTGGCAAATATTTGACATTTTAACTGTGCATCCTCTGTCTTAAATTAGTTCACATATTTAGTAGAACTCTGAATTTTTGGTGCTATCCTGACCCTGAGCTGTACTCATCTATTGTGTCACTGGATTTGCTGTGTATTATAAGAGTTTGGGTTTGCAGATCAATGCAGCGCAGGAGTACAAAACATCCATCGCTAGTTTGCATCCTCGAGCATGCATGGTTACCAGCCAATTAGTCTGTGTTTATGAAAGCACTGAAAGAAAGATGCACGTGACTCGAGCGTTTCTATTAAAATCAAACCCATGAAAGTGGCTTTTTGGTAAGCAGACTTCACCATGAGTAACATATGTGTAGCTCTGGACTTCTCATTATTTATTAGACCTTGTTACGGAGCCTGGTAATAAAAAGTAACTAATCAGCATTGTAGAGCTCGGAGGCAATGACCCCCCTCTAATCTGCCTCCTTGCCTTCCCTTGAATTAAGTTCCCCAAATGTTAGGCATGCGTAGGGCAAAGGAGAAAGAGGCTTTGCTTGCCAGGTGGGTTTTTCACAGCGGTAATAAAAACGTCGTGTAAATTGAACCATGGCTATTAAAGAAGGAATCAGAGTCTTTAAGCCGGCCTGCAGAGTTGTCAGTTGTACCTCATTATCAAAGGAGCCCACAGCAAATTTCAGCACAATTTTCAATACTTCTTTGCCACAGCGAAAAAGTATTTTCGGCATAAATCTTACTCTCCCAGCCACCTATGAGTTGCTGCTTTTTTTTCTTCAGGCAATACCGCAGAACAGTTTGCAGGTGCTTCCTAATGCTCAACTTGTAGAGCATGTTTGTCTTTTTTTTTTTTTCTTTCTTCTCCATTTTTAAAGTGGAAATAGTTTATCTTGTTCTGGAGGCATGAAAAGATGTGAATGGAGACATTTTGAACTGCAGCCTTATTTCTTTCTGCTGATTAGTTTAACATTCTGCCTTTTCACCCACAGAATTCAACTGATGGGTGCAAAACACTCAGACGAGATGAGGATGGTGTGTTCTGTTGGGAAAGGTGCAGAGGGAGGGAGGCAGAATTACCATCGCTGCCTGGTTAATGTACTTTGCAGAGAGGTATGGAAATGAGCCCTCTCCGGAAAACCTTGTACTGCTCAAGTAGACAATTTCTGGGCAGAGAATGAGAAACACAATGCAGGAAAGTGAGAGGGAAGATCGCTGTGCCATGTTGTTCACTGAACTACTTTTCTTTGGAGAGGTGCTTATATACACACAGATGTGTCCTTTCAGCTACAGGCTGTTGTCAAGAGCTAGAAAGATGGGACAAGAGTTTTTTTCCCTGTTCCCAGTCCAGATCCTCACCTCTGTAAAGAATAAAACTTTCCTTTTTTGATAAGTCCCGGGTTAGTAAACATTTGGAATTAACGCCTTGGTCTTGTAAAGAAACCCAACTGAAGCTCTCTTACAACTTTTACATCTGTGATCATACAAAGCCTGAAAATTTTAGAAAAATATTATTTCAAAGGAAAAGTATTTTAACTTCAGATTCAACTTAGTGCATAAATGCATTGAAAAAACATGACAAAAGATTTTTAAAAACCTGAAACATTGGATATTTTTAAAGAAACCATCTGTATTCTGAAATGACACTTTTGGTTTTAATTTGTATTTTTTTCACTGAAAAATAATCAGTAGGTAAAACACTTTGTTTTAGATCAAATAAAATGCTTCAGCTTGAAAAAAAAAGAAAGCAGAGGATATTTTTTTTTACTTCACCCACCTCTCTCCCTCCATCCTGTTTGTTGCAAGTTGTCAAGCACCATTGGTTTACCTGTGTATTAAATGGTGTAATTACTTTTGCAGTATGCTCATCAAACCACAAAAAAAAGGAGCCATTCTTTTCTCAACTTGTGGAAGCCGATGTGTTGGCAGTGTTGCTGGTGCTTCTTGATACTATATTCCTTTTCTTCCCCCAAAATATTGTGCTCAGTGTTCTCTGGACCAGTTATGAAATGCAATCAATTAAAGGCTGTACACATATTTTTAAAAATGTAGGTGACCAACTGTGTATTTCTGTGGCAATAATGAATCATTAGCTGTTGAGTACTGGTTAAAAGAAAAAAAAAAGAGAGGAAAAAAAAAAGCAAGAGTGAAGGGTTTAACAGCACTAAGAACTTTCTACAGTTTGCTACCAGCATAATGTTTCAGTATTTGTCAGCATTTTCATGTTAGATCCTGTTCTAAAGAGTTCTCTTCCTAAAGATTGCAATTAGCATAAAAATAAATGAAAAAAATTCTCAGTCCAATTGCATATTCTTTTTTATGAAAGCTCCTTTTTAGCTGATGGTGTATTATTTAAATTTAGGTTAAGGGTTGTTTGTTTAAATAGATTCAGAATAATAGTTTATTTTACCTTAATTGTAATGTCTTCATTTTTTTCTGCATAAAATGTGCTGATTGTAGTAAACACGAGACAATCTGAACACTCACAGTGCTCCAGATTAGTGCCCCAGATATCTTCTCCGTTAATGATTTTGTTTGTTCCTTGCAGAGTGATTTGTAGGCCAAAAATTGTGAAGCATACTTTCCTGAGTTTAAAATATTTTGCTGTATACACACAGGGAATATTAATAGGTAAATGAGAATTTATTTATCTGACCCCCAGTGATTTAGACTGATTTCAGTCTGCAAACAGATCAGGCTTTCCTGCAAGGTTTCTTTTCTGGCCAGAAATTATAAAAATTCAGCCTTTCTTGCTTTATTTTCAGCACTTGGGCTCAGGGACAGAATTTATTTTTTTTTTTAAAAAAAAAAGCAACAATACATAGTTAATGAGAAGTGAACTTGCAAAGAAGATGCAATCAAAATTTCTAAATGCAACAAATGTGCCTGTTCTTAAACTCATATTTTTCCACTTGTTTTTTTGCAAGTTACGCAGCCATAGAGGCTGTGTTGTGGATGCTCTGGTGTGTCTTCAGTGTTCTGTCAGATCGCACAAGCCTTTAAAGGCTATGTGCTGTATGAAACGGTGGATGCCCCATCCCCGGAAACATTCAAGGCCAGGTTGGATCAGGCTCTGAGCAACCTGATCTGGTTGGAGATGTCCCTGCTCCTTGCAGGGGGGTTGCACTGGATGACCTTTAACGGTCCCTTCCAACCCAAACCATTCTATGATTCTATAAATCTGACTGAAATATGTGGTTTATAGCAGCCAGGCTTGCAGTTTTTTTATTGTCTAGTGCAATGGCCTCATACTTCACTTCCGATTTGTTTTCAGATTTTGAGTTCCATGTTTGTTATATGAAATTATCTACATAAGAAAATGTGTGTGCACATTGGAAACCCTAAAACAACTTCGGCTTCTAATAGAGAAGTCTGGGGGTTGTTGCTGAAAAAAATTCAAGCTCTCCAGAAGTAGTTTCCATCCAGTGCAAACAGCGCTCTGGTGATTTAGTTTGTGCCCAATTGCCTCCCATCAGTCTCCAGATAAAATACTTCCCCCTAACAGGATCAAATTAATTGGGTAAATTTTATTTGACGTTACATTTCAAAGGACCAGTAACTTTTTCTTGAATAACTGATAAGAATTCTTTTGAGAGAATAGGACATGGTATTTTTAGACTTAATATCAGCATCAGAAAACACTTGCATTTACTTTGTGTTCTTTTTAATGTTCATATTAGAACAATGACATGAAAAGACTCTACGTGCGGCCTGAAAGTCTGCGAGAACTTTCTGTTCCCTTTGTGGGGATTTTGCCTGTCTCCTCTGTCCTCTCAAAGGAGCAGGGAAATCTTGTTCTTGACGCTGTTCCCTTTTAAGGTCAGGATCTAGCCCCCCAAAACAGAGGAAAATTCCACAGAGTAGCACAGCTCCTTTCACTGGTTTTCCAGACTGCATTAAAATGTATGACAATACCCAGCCTTTAAAATATTGCCTTATAATTTGCTCAGCGACGGCTTAGTAGTGCATATTTACTTCTCTGGAAAGTGAGTATTTATTGCTTCTTTTAAAAGAAACATTGTTTTTAGCGTTTAATTCTGGTGGAGCCGAGGTAAACAAGCCACCTGCCACTGTTGCACTCATAGCCGCTCTTCCTGCACTTGGTTCAGCTCCGCACTGCCGACATGGCGGGAGAAAAAGGCTTTTGGTTGTCATGAAAGATGTGAAGTCTCTTTCAGGGAACTCAAGTCTCCTTCTAAGTCCTTCTCCAGGAGCGGAGGAGGCCAGGAACACTGTCTATCTTGTGCTGAGAAATCATAGTTCTTTTGGGAATCTTCCACCCACATTAACTCAGTTAAGCGAAGACTATATCCTTCCTTTCAGACTCCTCAGAGAACATCTTGGAGAAAAAGAAGTTGAATTGACATTGATCTTTGATGCTGTAGAGGAGGCAGACCTGGCTAACTATACATGTCACGTGGAAAACAGAAATGGACGGAAACATGCCAGCGTTCTTCTGCGCAAAAAAGGTAATTCTCCTTAATTAATTATCTGTACTCTCTCCTGCCTCAGCAGCAACAGGTCAGCCAGTAGCAAGGGTCCTGCTGACCTCTCTGAGCCAGGCTGGACTCCTGTGTGTCTACTGAATCGTAGAATCTTTCATAGAATCTTTAAGGTTGGAAAAGACCTCCAAGATCATCAAGTCCAACCATCAACCTAACACCACTGTGCCTACTAAACCATGTTGTGAAGCGCCACATCTACACGTTTTTTGAACACCTCCAGGGGTGGTGACTCCACCACTTCCCTGGGCAGCCTGAAGTATGCTTTTGTGCCAGCTTCAGTTTACCATTTGTGAATAAAATTCATGAATTGTTCTTTAGTCGCTAGTGAATCAGCCTTGCAGGTGATGCGCTTACCTGAAATACAATCACCCATAAAGCACCAGTATAATGAGCGGAAGTATTTTAGTCTAACAAACCTATGAGTTTGACCCAGAGCTGACTGACTAGACGAGAGGAAATGGTGTGATGGAGTTAAAATGTGCATTTCTTAGAATAGGTATCTCAGCAGTGAGGTCAGATGTCCTCCTATTTCTCCACTTCATGGCTTTGCTGTTTAAATTGGAAGCTTTAAACAGTTGCCATGCATTTTGATTTCTAACTGCATCGGGAGTGAAAACATTCCAATGGGAGCTACAAAGGAATTTCCTCATCATGGCTGCTTTGCTTGGTACTGTGGATGGAATTGGGAATACCAGTACTGAGACGTTATCTGTAGCAGAACAGAAACCATTTGGGTTTGAATATTCCAAATTAAAAGCTGCTACTATGCTCTGCTGTTTGTAGAAGTCATTATCGTAAGGAGTGTAACAGTATCTCATTACAGTCCTTGTGCTTTTTGTTCAGCCACCTCTCCTATTCGTCAGTAGGGCGACATTTAAATTTGCTGGTCATCTCTCTAAGATACAGTGTATTAGGTATCGGAAAAGCTGTAAGACAGTAAATGCTGGGAAAGCAAAGGAAGGTCATACGCTCGGGATAAGGACGTAGTGGGAAACCACAGAGCCATCAGCAGAGGAGATTGGCTAAAGAGTTAATACATTGTCCAGATCTCTGCCATTATTCTTGGCTGTAACTTAATTTACCAAAAGAGCAGGAGAAGAAATGTTTTCACGAGACATGCCTGCAAGTGCTGTTACAGTCCTTCATGGGCTTTCAGACCACTAAGAGAAAGGACGTGCTTCCTAAGCAGCTTGTGGATTGCAGTGTTAGTGGCAGTTAAAAAAGCCGGTGCCCTCCATTGTCACAGTCATACCAAAGTCCCACAGAAGTGTCACCATTTGGAGAAGGTTTAAATACACTCTTAGTACCTGAGCGTGCTGCAGATCGACCTCTGAGGCTAGGGTTGACATCACCGTGGGACACATGGACTAAGAGCCAGCTGGAAGAACAGGAAGACCAGCCAAAGCCTCTCTAGATGAGGCACAGCAGTTCTGGAACACATCCATAGTCACTGGTTCAGCTAAAGGCATCCTGGATGCTAAGTGCTGTGGTTCATGGCTGTAATCTGTATAAAATGAACGGTGAGGGAGGGGTGATACTGGGACAAAAAAGGGCTACTAGAGAGAGGCAACTTTTGGGTCAATGTCCTCCTTTGTTGCTGTTCTTTCATGTGACCCACAGGTTATATGTGTGAAGGTACAGTACACAGTCCTGTCAAAACCAGTTGAATTAAGTCCTACTCACAGTTTCCTTTATATGTGAGAGTTTTATGTCCTCCCAGAAGGAAGGGCATAACACAGGTTGTATTTTATGCTAAGTAATAAGGACAAAGCACAATATGGAAGCTGCAAATCATTCTGAGAAACAAGAGCCCGCAGTTGTGATGTGGAACACATGTGAATGTATATTCAACATCTAAATTGACAGGGTGTCACAATTTTAATTAAGCAGTCTGGTCATCATGATGAAGGATTAGCCTCTCGAGTACAAAAAGCATTCTACCTTTCCATCCACTGCACCTCATAAATACACAACCGACAGTGAGTATGTCTCTGTTGACACTGTTAAATGTTCACTATGTTGCATACATTAGAACAACAAGCCAGGTTTATTTATAACAAGAAAATGCAGATATTTCAGAGTTCTGCTGAAGTTATGGAAGAAGCACTGCTGAATACAGAATTTGGAGGTGGAAGGGATTGCTTCTCAGCTACTATTTCATTTCTCTCTGCACTGTGGCTGTAGAAAGCTTATATTCCCCTCAGGCATTCTCTATAGTAGATTTTCAAGCTATTAAAGTGTCACTTAAAATAACCACAGTATTTTCACTCTGTCCTTTGCCTGTCCCATTGTTCTATTTGTTATTTATTAAATTCTTACAAATACCTAACCAAACTTTTCCTTTCTGCAGCTTGATACTATTGCTTCTTATCCTGGCTTTCTCCAGCTTGGATTTGACTGTAGGTTATTCATGAGCCAGGGAATACAACTGTTATTTACTGACCTGTGACAAGATTTAGGGCAGGACTGGTAGAAAGCTGCAGCTTCCCAGACGTTGAGGCACTTTGGAAAGGCGAAGAGGAAGCACAGATCTCTCAGCCAGAGAAATTCCCCTCCTTCCGAAGTCTTCCCTGTTTGGCAAGAGGTGCTCGTAGCTCCGTTTTGTCTCCAGGTTGTCACATGCTGCAGGTTCTGTCTGTCCTCTGTTCAGAGGTGTGATTGCAGCACGTCAGGTGTACACAAGTTAGCATGAGTCCTTGGATAAAAAAAGCAGAAATAAGCCCCAAATCCAAGTTATAGCTGTAGTATAAGAGTTTCTAGAGTTTGTTTATGTTTTGACATCAGGTGGTTATTTTTAAGCACACACTTCACTTTAAGGAAGAAAAAGGAACTGTTCAAATATTTAAGGTG
The DNA here is from genome assembly GCF_036417535.1 of Chlamydotis macqueenii. Classification (NCBI taxonomy): domain Eukaryota; kingdom Metazoa; phylum Chordata; class Aves; order Otidiformes; family Otididae; genus Chlamydotis; species Chlamydotis macqueenii. The sequence goes on from NC_141566.1 coordinate 7,674,162, forward strand.
AAATATGCTGAAGTCTTTTGCTGTGTTAGTGGTATGGTTCTCACTGCTGTCAGATAACAGAGCAGTGCTGTCTGTACAGCACCAGTGTACTGATAGCCCTAGAACATACTTCATCATTTAGGATTTTTTTTTTTTTTACTCAAAAAGAGCCAAATCCGATTTCAAACACCCAAAGCTACCAGTGCAAAGACAGAATCAGGCCTGTTCCTGAGGCCTGAATGCCACTGTCTGCTATCATGCTCTTGTTTGCTGACTTAATTCAAGGCCACATTGTTATTTAACCTCATAGAATCCCAGAATGGTTTGGGTTGGAAGGGACCCTCAAGGGTCATCCAGTCTGTCGTGGTTTTGTTAGTGAGGGGGGGCCTAAGGTGGCAGCTTCTGTAGGAAACTGCTAGAAGTCGCTCCCCTTTGTTCAGGGGACTTGGCCGGGCCTAGGGCGGACCCACTGCTGGCCAAAGCCGAGCCGATTGGTAGCAGAATGTCCCATGATAACGTCTCTGCGATAACGTATTTAAGAAGGGGAAAACAGAAAAAAAAGAGAGAGAAGAGAAGATGTGAAGCAGCTGAGCGGGGGCAGAGGTGCAGAGGGGGAGGCGCAGGCCTCATGGGCCTTGCAGGCCTCACCCTCTGGCCTCTCGCCAGGCAGCTGACTGGGCCTGACTGGGTCCGGCCCGGCTGCAAGAAGTGGAGAGGAGATGAGAAGTGAATAAGATGTAAAAAAAGATCCTGAGAGACATCTAGCAGCCTTTTGTGAGGAACGGCTACAGGTGCCAAGGTCAGTTCAGAAGGAGGGGGAGGAGTAATGCGGCTCCTGGCCAAGATTCCCCTGCAGCCCGTGGTGCAGCCCATGGTGGAGCAGGTTGTCCCCCTGCAGCCCATGGAGGTCCACGCAGGAGCAGAGATCCACTTGGAGCCCATGAAGGACCCCGTACCAGGGGAGGTGGATGCCTGAAGGCAGCTGTGGCCCGTGGAGGGCCCGCTGGGGCAGCTGTTCTAGAGGGACTGCACCCGTGGAAGAGATGACCCACGCCGGAGCAGTTCCATGAAGGACTGTGGCCCGTGGGAGGGACCCCACGATGGAGCAGGGGAGGAATGTGAGGAGTTCTTCCCCCGACCACGAAGCAGCGGCGTAAAACAACGTATGATGAACTGACTGCAACCCCCATTCCCTCTTCCCCCCTGTGCCGCTCGGGAGGGGAAGGTAGTAGAGATAATGTTAAGCTTGGGAAGAGGGAGGGGTGGATGGAGGTTATCTTGTTCTCTGTCTCATTATCCTGCTGTTTGTAGTAATAAATGAATAGTTTTCCCCAAGTCGAGTCTGTTTTGCCCGTGACGGTAACTTTAAGGATTTCTCCCTGTCCTTATCTCAAACCTCGAGCCGTTTTTCCTTATATTTTCTCTCCCTATTCTCTCAGAAGGTGGGGGGAGTGAGAGAGAGACTGCGTAGTCTGGTCCTGGTCAGGGCTGAACTACGACACAGTCCAACCGCCCTGCAAGGAGCAGCGACATCTCCAACCAGATCAGGTTGCTCAGAGCCCCGTCCAACCTGGCCTTCAATGTTTCCAGAGATGGGGCATCCACCACCTCTCTGGGCAACCTGGGCCAGTGTTCTACCACACTCAGTGTAAAAAATTTCTTCCTTATGTCCAGTCTGAATCTAGCTCCCTCTATTTTATAACCATTACCCCTTGTCCTGTCACAACAGGCCCTACTGAAGAGTTTCACCCCATCTTTCCCGTAGGCCCCCTTTAGGTACTGGAAGGCCACTTTCAAGTAGTTCAAAAATAAGTTCTGGGCAATCCTGGGTTTGCTTTTCTTATTTTTTCTCCATGCTGTCTTAGCATGTTTGATGCTCAAATTACACGGAAACAAAATGTACGCCCACTGGTCCTTTAGCTGTGGAAATAGTTTAAATGAATTTGAGAACAGTCCAGTATTTTAGTGATTAAAGTCTACATAGACTATAGCTGCTCTGGAACATTAATAACCTGTCAGGAATTGCAGAATAAAATCAAGCCATGCTTTTAGTGGAAAGAAGCAGTGAGTTCAGATAAAAGTAAACATTATAATGATGTTTGCTCTCCTTTTATTTCAAGGAGGCTGCCTTTATGCAAGACATGCGGGAAACTAATTTTGGGGGGATTTTTGGTACTGATGCAGTACTAAATGATAAGGAACCTTTTAAAATATATTTGTCTCTCGTTTATTGAGTGTTTACGAGACTTTTAGAATTTTAAAGACCATAATCCTCTGTGATACATTGTGGCTAAGTCCTTCTACATTATTTTACACTAGAAACTACCAGAATATAATTATTTACTAATTTTCAGTTGCTCTTACAGCACAAAGCCCAGATTCAACTCCTTTCCTAATGTTGAGTGTGCTGCCTTCCCTGTTGACCTCAGTGAGGATCACTTGAGGAGTAAGGCATTAATCAGAGGCAGAGCTGGAGCAGGCAAGAAAACTGAACATTCTGGGGATTTCTCCATTGCCTCCACCTTGGAATGGAAATAAGGAGCCCAAAAGCCTTGGCTTTCTGTCACCTTACATCTGGACACTAGGAGAGTTTATGGTGCAGTGGGACAAATACCAGACATGTAAAAGCAGATCAATTCTGCCTTTTGAGCTGGATTTTGTGGTTTCGCTCGATACCTTGCCCTTCTCCCAGCAAGTGGACACAAGTCTGTGCTCCTTTGTGAGCTGCAGATGATCAAGGCTCAGCATTTTCTCTCCTTCCAAGCTGGCAGCTTTGCCATCATCTCACTTTCTGAGCAAAGAAAGATTCAGTACTACAAAAAAAAAAAAAAAAATCAGTTTTTTTTCCCCGAAAAGTTATTTTAACCAACTCTGTTCTCCATTTGACCAGATTTATCCCCAGAGCATATGCTAACTTTGTCATGCAGTGTAGTAAAAGTCCATGAATTCCCTGTGTTCTCAAAGAGATTAAATAGCTATTAGAATAGACTTTTTCCATCTATTAGTCCATGACTTCTTGCCAGACAGACATGAGAGATACTGTAAACTGGGAATAGCTTGACATCTGATGTTAATTATTGAAATACAAGGCATGGCAAGGCAAGAGTAACCCCAAAAGATACACAACTAATTTGCTTTTTATCTTGGAAATGACACAAATGACATACCAGTAATTTTTTCTGACCTAAGTTTTAGAAGTGTAAAGATCACAAAAACTTTCTCTTGCTTGTATTACAGGTTTTACATCTTCACGTTGTATTTATCACAGTAACAAATATCTTTGTGTCATCTTATCTAAACTAACACAGGCTGTTAGAGGTAGCTATTGTCATCTTTTGTCTTTCATGGCTAAGTAATGTGCCAAGTGGTGTTATGAGCAATATTGTGTTTGGAGGACGTTTCAGGCTAAAGAGCAGTACTGTTAAAGCTAGCATCTTACATCAGATAGAGCACTGTTCTGGTATTCAAGATTTTTTATCCCATTCTGGCATTGGTTTGCTGAATGACCTTGAATATGTTGTTTCACTTTTCTATGCCTCTGTTTCCGCAGCTGTAAAAGATGGGTAATTGCATTTGGATGAATTTGTGAAGTTCTTGGAGGCAGACTGCTTGTGATGATTCCTAACAAAAACATTCCAGTAGGAAATTTTAACTAGCACTAGTTCCCATTAAAGTATAATGTGTACTAAACAAACATGCAAGAACTCCGTTAGTAGCCGTCACAACTCAAACAAAGGGGCTCTTGGCAGTCTAATGTGTGCTCCTGACTTCTCACTTTATCTTGGGCATTCTGAATGCTCAATTCCTTCTCCAGTGATCCAGCTGAAGTCCTGGCTTGGTGGCTCATATCAGCTCATCCACTGGCTTCACAAATATAAAACTGAAGTTTAATAATTTTGAGGGGACTAGAGCCTCCCAAGGAGGGTATAACCTGTCTAGTGTATCTGTTTTCACATGCTCCATGCAGCATTTGATGTAGTCTGCCAATAGAGAACTTTCAAACTCCGCAAGCTCGTTGATCAATCCTCTGTGTAAAATCACTACATAATTCCCTTATAGAAGAATTATGATTATAGCCTCAAATGCACTCTGGATGGTGACTTCAGTTGGGCAGTAGGTGGAGTAAATAGGTAAAGTTAAGTAACAGGTAAGGAACAAAAATTAGGCACCCTTAATGTTACAGTAGTTATAATTGGAAGCTACACAATGTTATGTGGAATTGTACAGTGGATTAGAGCAAATAAAGCTCAGAAAGATCATAACCTTTTTCTTTTTCCTTGCTAATTTTAGATTTGATCTACAAAATAGAGCTTGCTGGAGGACTGGGAGCTATCCTTCTTCTGCTTATTTTGCTCGTGACCATCTATAAGTGCTATAACATAGAGTTAATGCTGTTCTACAGACAGAACTTTGGAGGAGACGAAGCAGCTGATGGTAAGCAGTTGCTCAGGAAACTCAATATATGCAATGGAAATATTTCAGAGACCCAAAGTGATGAAACTTCTAGGTTGAAATGAATCCCAAAAGACAGCTGCTGCCAGCTTAAGTTCAAACTATGAAGCACCCAACAGCGTAAAGCCCTAAGACTTTCTCCCAAAGTCCCCTGAAATCAATGAGTCTTTTCACTGAAGTGTCACTTGGCCATGCCATAAGCAGATGGGAGTCAGAAGAATTGTTCATGAGTCTGTTATGGAGGCTTGCATGTCATTTGTGAACTGATTCCTCAGGAGGACTCTTCACGTTCAGGTGTCCCAGTGCCACGTATCTCAAGATCCATACTGTATGTCTGGAGGCAGCTCTCTCGACAGGTATTTTTCATTAAACGTTTCCATTGAATTGTCTTCAGGCTGCCAACTAACTCCAGTAACTAGTGAGAGGTGATTGCTATTGAGGCTAACTAGTTACCTCACTTAGTTGGGAGGCTGTAAACAACTTAGTGGAAATGTACACGTTGCCTGGAGAGTATGTTTAGGAATAAATTAGCCTGATTTTCAGTGTTCTTCCCCTCTCTTCTCACTCAATAGCATATATTCTGTTTGGTGCCTAAAGCTAAACATGTATTTTAAATTGAAGCTTTAATTCTCCTGAATATAGAACATCCCTGCTCCTATGAAGCTGGAGTAAGCCCTGGTAGACTAAATCCAAGTGCTTTAAATCCTATTATTGTATTCTTAACAGTTCCATTATAGCATAATTAGTATGTTCTTAATATGCATATAACCAGTATCTGCTAAAGATCTGAAGTACGTAATGCAAGTACAGGTGCTTTTCATAGCCCACTGCCATACTTATGTCGGCAGTCTGGAATGGTACATCTAGAAACAATAATGTATTGGAAAAAAGAGCAGGGAACACATTTCCCCTGTTGTGCCAAAACAACGCATAGTTGCATAGACCTGCTACTTTTTGCAGTTAGCATTACTGTTATCAAAATAATAAATGTTTTTGTTTAACACTGGGTAGATATGGTGTGAAAATGTTTCGCCTCAATGAAATCCATAGGAGTTTTTGAGAAAGAGTGGAATGCAATCCAGGGGATTTTAGAATGTGGAATGGTAAGGAGTAGAGGTCAGGAAACTTCTTTCTTGATCTTCATGTGTGAGTGCGAAAACCTGAAATCATGTTTTTTTCATACTATACAATACTGCACAATATTTATACTGATACCTAGGAGAAAGAGAAGGGTGAGATTATGTGGTTTTGGAAGTAATTTACCTCTAACACCTTGGGATTATACCAAGATGACATCCCTGGTTCACACCAGCGAAGAGTGACCCAAAGTGGTAACTTCCTCCAGATTATTTTTATTATTTATCTCCTATTTTCAGTGTGAAGCTGTTGCATTTTTATTAATGTAACTTCCTTGTTTCAATCATTTTTTAATTTATGAAACAACATTATTTTCTAGTTGTTTAGAGGAAGCCCCATGAGTACATAGGGGATTTTGTGTGCATGTTAATTCTGAAAACAACCTTTTATTTTTCCAGTGCATTATTTCAGAGCTATTATAGTTTTCTGTCTCATTCTGATCCTGCAGAATGAAAGATGGAGGCAGGTTACTCAAGTCAAAGTATATATGAAGTTGTTTCTTTCTACTTATGTAGGCCGTAGTGGGAACATAAAGAGCTCCCATGAGCAGTTAGCTGTGTAGACACAATTGCAGGGTCATTTTCCATTTATACGTGTATTTCTTTAAAATGGAAGATGTGGAACTCAACAGATCTGCTTTATTCCTATTTCTAAAAATATCCTATGTAAGCAATGTTGGATGCATTTGCTTCCTGTCTTGTGCATAGCCTTGGTTTTAGAGAAAATGACACTGGGGGTTAAGGGAAGCCATTTAGACAGTGCCCCCAAACAGTGCTGCATCCAAAGCACACAGAGCAAGCGGTGGGCAAGCATGGGTCAGTCCCTCTGCTGTGTCCTGTGTATGCAAAGCTTGTGAAGAGGGAGTCGAGACCGTAGAGACGTGACACAAGTGTACGAACTCGCAGGAGCCCAGAGAAACTGGTCCTGTCTGCATCTTCCTTGCTTGTACTGGGAGCAGAGGTGACTGGGGAAGGCAGTTGTACCCACGCAGCTGGAAGGGGCTGGAGCTCAGAGACTGCTTGCACACAATCGTGCGCGGCTCTCACACTGCTCTATATCCAGGCGTGTCGGTGCTTTGGGGTTTGCTTTGCCTTTGCAGAGCTCGCAAAAGTTTGCAGGGATGTTTGCCTCCTGGATCACTTGGTGTCTGGCCTCTCTTAAAAGGTTTTGCTGGGCTTTGTTGGGCTTTGTTATGGACAAGGTAGCAGGTTTTGGACAGGCCTGCAGAGCTGACTGGCCTTTATTTCGTTGTTGTTTGTTCTTCTGTCATATTTCCATCAGTACCTACTATTTCTGTACGCTGTTGGTGTCAGAGAAATACCAGCACGCCAGGTGGACGTTCTCCCGTACAGCTATGGTGACACCAGGCAAATTGCCTGTTACGAACGTGTAATTATTCACGTGCTTTGTCTGTAGCTCTGACCCTCATAAGTCTGGCTTTGTGTCAAGAGTTACAAGAAAGTAACTATCATTTCAAGGTCATCAAGGAATGCATTGTATTATGATTAGCTCTTTTTTTTTCTTTTTATCAGAATATATTGATGATTTTTAACTGCTTTAATTATCTTTCATGTGCGCTATTCTTCACAGATAATTGGCATTCAGCAATCCTCCATTCATGCAGCTTTGTCCTCACAACATTAACTGTTTGATTTTTTCATTTTCTGTAAATAATGGCAGCTGTGCTCTTCCCTGGAGACTGAACTGCTGAAGGTTGACTTTTTCAATATACTGTTCTCCATTACTGCAAAGGAATAGCAAAGAGAAATGTCACTAAGACAGTCGGATCCCAGCATGCATCCCGAGCTTGATAGCGGTGCCGCTTCTGTTCCTGGCACAGTCGCCACCTCTCAGCTCCGCGTTTTGGATGCAGAGAGCTGGAGATGAGCCCAAGGGGCGTGCAGAAGGAGGAGGTGCGTTGGCCTTCCTAGCCAAACCACTGGTGCAGCCCCACTGTCCTCATGTGGCGTTGCCTGGGTCGCCTCTGTCACCTGCTGCCTGCCTTCACTTTTTGATGAGGCTTTGCCCCCACATCTGAGCTGCGGGCAGAACGGAGGGGCGAGTCTCCTCCTGCGCCCCATTTGCTCTTGGAGTTATTTTTCTCGCTCATACTATGAGTCCCAAGTATTTAAAATTTCCTGGATCAAGTGACCTCTAAAATTATTATATTGCTTTTAAAAACTACAAGATTTTCTGGAAAAAAATGCTTTGGACTGTTTGTCATTTTTTCCACATAATCAGTATTAATTTGAGTTAAGTCATGTGTTTTCTCACAATTACTTGTGCAAGGAAGGTTTCCTTGCTCAAAACATTCCAAACTTTCCAGGCACAAAAACTTTTCAGGCTCAAAGATTTCACATAATCATAGCCCTCTGGAGGCATAGGAGTTGAAATAAAGATTTCTATAAGCAATATGAAAAGGATTAAAATAAAAAGTTCCAGTCTTAGTATTTAATCCTTTGAAAAGGATTAAAATAAAAAGTTCCAGCCCACGATCTTTTCAGCTGTGAAATGTGCACACTGACCACCTGAAGCAGCGTTTACTGACGAGCTCAACATGCAGAAGAAAACTGAAAGAGGATCCTTTGTCCAGATCCGAAATATTTCTCAGTGGAAGCCAGGTTACATGTTCCTGTGAAATGTCCTAACTTTGGGAAATGCTTGATTGTTTCAAGGAATAATAGGATTTCTTAGTACTTTGCTGTATTCCTCATAGTGCTCTTGCAAACAGCAGGCTGAACATGCATTTGTTTTCTTCCAGACAACAAGGAATACGATGCGTATCTTTCATACACCAAAGTGGATCCCGATGCGTTAGATTGTGATAATAATGAAGAGGAGCAGTTTGCACTTGAAATTCTGCCGGATGTTCTAGAAAAGCACTATGGATATAAGCTCTTCATTCCAGATAGGGACCTGATCCCTAGTGGAAGTAAGTATTTCTGACCTTTCAGTTTTAATTCTCTCTGATGTCTCATGAAGGCCTGGACCCTGCAATAAGTACTAGGTATGAGAAACCTCTTTTTGTGAAGTGGTTGTGAGGGCTGGAAAAGTTTCCTCGGTACTGCAAATTTGAGCTCTAGGTTGGAGCTTGTTCCTGCACCACTGAAATCAGAGGGAGCTGCCATTGATTTTGGTGGAGGCGGGAGCTAGACCTTCCTCCAGGGAAGGCTGCAGGGCTGCAAGCAATACTGTAGTCCAAAATCTCTACATCAGACACAGGTAGCTAAGTAGGAAATTTTACCAAAAAAAATGTTGTAGTCTCTGTTTTGTCATTGAAAATGGGATTATTATTTTTTTTCCAGTAATTATTTGTCTACAGCAGCTTTACAAGTAAAAGTCATTTTCCTCATTGTCTTTTGTTTTTTTCCCTAAGTTAAATCCCATAAGTAGCTACAATAGTTTCCCAGTTAAGAGTTTGGACCCAGCGTTGCATTTCTGAGCAGTGTTGGTATTGTGTAATTGGTATTGTGTCAGTAACACTAATTCTCCAGAGGACTGTGTGCAGCCCAGTGATCCGATGCCGTTTTCCCTGCTGACAGTGAAATACAGTTGTCCATTTTGTGAAGCAATTTTGCTGCCATGTCTGAAGATTCAGCAGCACCTTTGGATGTCTGTGCTAACAGTTAATGCCTTCCTAGCTGTAGTTATGGCATCTCTTCTTCCAGAGTCATTTTTGGACAAGTCAAAAAAGACCATGAATCATATGCATCCTGTTGATGAATTTTGAATGCTTTATTATCACATTTATTTGGAATGCTACCCTTGTGAAAAATAAGCTTTTTTTTTTATTAATTCTGTCTGCAAATCACTTCCATGAAAAATATTAGAAGAGAATATGAACTTGTCTCTGTATATGCTACTGTGTAGGAAATATGAACAGGAAAACAAAGCAATAGCTGTGCTGGAGCAGATGTCCCCAAACATGAAACAGCTAGAACATGGCTGCATTAGCAATCTGCCTGCCAAAAGACTTGAAACTGCTGCCTTGCTGCTGCCAAAACCCAGCGCCTGGCCCAGAAGTTGGAGCCTCCTTCTTCTGTGACATTTGAGGGAGCTGGAAGCAGAGCTCTGAATTCTGTACCACTGGGAAAGAGGAGTCAGAGGCCGTGCAGAGCCCAGTGTAGTGGCTTGGATTTATCATGTGCATTTGCAGCTCCTAGGTTAGAGCTGCTTCCCCAATTCCTTTTGCCCTGCCTGTGCAAGGTGTGAGTTTTACTGACTTAGTGATAAATTCCAGAAAGGGGACTTGGCTCATGGCCGCCTTATTTCTGACGGCACAAATGAGGAGTACTGAATTTTTAGATATTATTAGGAGAAAATACATCTTTTCGTGTTAAAATCACAGAACTGTTGTAAATAGCTGTTTCATATCCAATAATGCAGCAGTTATACATAGCAATTATACAAGTGAATTAAAGAGTTTAAAACTAGCCCTTCAATAACTATACTGAAGCACAGATTAATCTGAAATGAGATTCTTCTTTCCAATTGCTGTACCGGCCAGCATGGTATTTTATTTTTGTCAGTCAGACACTCAGCAAATACTCGTCATCACTTTGGATATTCATTAAACCTCTCCTGAAAATGTAGGGTACCTGAAAATGTCAGTTCTCATTTATGAACATTCACAGAATTAATACCTCTTTTTTCCTCTCAAACTCACTTCTGCAGTGTTATGAAAGGGCCTGATTCTAACACATGGAGCTTTACGAACGCTTAATCAGACATAATGACAACACAGAATCAAATGTGAAACTGAAACGAGTGTGATTTGCATGCTTTAGCTTTGAAAAAGATATGGGGGAAGGCACTTTATTTTGAGGGGGCAAGAGGGAGGGAGGGGTGATGGAGTAGGAGGGAAGAGTCGGACTCCTGTATTCGTAAGCTCTCCGTGTGCGCTGGAGGAGTGGAAGGTGGCTGTGTTCTGCCTGACGCTCACCGGTGTTACAAGGACTTGCAGTGCTTGGTGAAGGGAGCAGGCAGTGCGATGCGGTATGGACCTGCTAGAAACTTCAGAGGTAAACATAACATAATTTAGAGTGACTATCTCAAAAGTGGCAGATATGATTAAATATATAACTCTTCAGGATAGATTTCTGTAAAAAAAAAAAGGGGGGTTAATCACAGTTATCTTTTTTATTTTAGGAAATATCTCTTCTCAAGTGTACTGCATTTCCTTGTCTTTTAGTGTAAATGACTTTCAGTGCAATGTCATGCTTTGCCACTCTTCGTTCCGATGCGTTTCCTTCTGTCTACTTAAATGTGTGCCATTCCAGTAGCGCAACGATAAGGTGTGTTTTGTAAGGCTGTTTCATCTAATCCCTGCAATTTTAAGGTGCTGCCACAGGAGGGTGTGCATTGTTGCGCTTGCTTTCCAGCGTGAAGCAACAAAGACAGCTGCTACTTGCATCTGAGAGCAAGCAAAAAATAGATTTCACTAACTTCCTTGCACACTTCTCTGAGCAAACTAAAAAGCTGACTGCAGAAAAATTGTGGAACAAGTTTGATTGTTTTTGTCCAGCTGGTTCATCTCTAACCTCTAGGGAAAAGCTGTGATACGCTCTGCATGTCCCTGTGCAGCCACGGGAGAGCCTACAGCCAGATGTGCCATAGCTGGGACGCGTGCACCCAGCAGCGAGCTGCTTCGCACTGCGTATCTGAGCTCTGCATCCCAGCTCTGCGCTGATGGCCGTCCCTTTCAGGGATGCCCATGGGGTGAATGTTGCTGCCGCTAGGAGGACAGAGATGATGGCTGTGGGGACTGAGGCCACCATTGGGAAGCAGATCTCTGGCATCCACAGTTCAGGTCAGATGGGACTGAGTCATGTTCTGCAGTAGGTGTGGTTTCTGTGCCCTGATGGATACAGATGTTATCCCAGTGGAGTGTTTTGTCCTAGTGGGAGAATCACCATGAAGGATGCCAGGACCTTTGGTGATGCCTGCCACAGGGTGGCCAGCAAGGACCTTTATGGTGACTCCTGGAGCTGCCTGAGAGCAGCACGGATGGACCCGACTCCCCAGACTGGCGAGGCAGAAACGGGGCTCAAGCAGTCACCACTTCTCTGCTCTCGCTCATGCAGAATCCATGTCGTCATACAGGCTGGAAGGTGAGAGTGGCAGTGCGGCAGGGAGACATGAAACGCAGTGTGCTGTGTAAGTAGGAACACCAAGGTTGTAACCTGGGATTTGAGTTGCGTGTTATAGGAAGTACTGTAGCAGCTATTCCTTCTTAAAGAATATTCTTGGTCTTAACAAGTGTTTTTCACTCCATCAAAGCTGATAGCACGTATACCTTTCCACCTAGGTAACTAATGCATAATTGAACACGTTAGCCTGTATAAGGAGACTGCGGTCCCTAAGGTGCAGTTGCAGTTGTACTGAAGTTTCTTAGCAGTTATCATTTTTTCTACGCTCTTAGTTGTCAGGAGTTTTTTAACAAACCCTTTCCCACCGCCCTGTGAGCTTTTTAATTCAGTGTTAGGAGACCTGAGAAGACTGAATACTTGGGGCAGAGGGAAATAGGAATAATTATGTTTTTCACCTGAGCCATTTTCTGTCTTGCTAAGGATGATGTGTCTACAGAGAGAAAGATCTATTTGCACTTGACTCTTTTAAAATTGGGACTACATCAGAGGAAGATATTTTTCTCACATAGTTTCTGCAAATTATTTTAAACCCTGAAACTGAAGAGGTCAAAACTGACAAGTTGGATTTTTAATACCTGCAATACAAATCTATTAGAACATCATCCAGTTGCTCTCCAAGCATATGTGCATTTGATCTTGACAGGATTGAAAAAGCAACAGCAATTCACTCCAGCTCAGCCCAGGGTATAGGGATCAGGCACTGGAAAAAAAAAAAGGTGATAGAATAAAAATCTTTGCTTTTAGCTGAAAAATGAGAGGTTGTCAGTGCAACAGGAGAGCACCTAAGGCATGTGATAAAATGCACCCAACAGTCAATACCACAGTTCTGGTGCTTTGTAGTTTTGTCTGTGTGGTTTTTGCCTGGTGGATTCCAGCTTCCTGGGTTCCCAGATGAAGAAAACCCAGTTGGATGGTGTGCCTGGGCTTCCCAAGGAGCCTTAATTAGGTATGGGACACCAATTATGTTGAATGGGAACAGAGTACCCATCTCCACAAACTCCTTTCAGAAGTCCCTGGTTGTCTGCTCTGTATAAATCTTCCACTTAATCCCAGGCATGGGCAGGGATACAGAGGAATGACAGTTGAAAGTGAAAGAAATATGAACAAAAGCCAGAAAGACTGGCTACCCTGTCACGGTACACTGGAGGCCACCAAGGTGGTCAGGGAGCTGGAGCACACCATATAAGAGGAGAGCCCAAAAGAACCATATTTCTTGAAGAAAAGGCCAACAGAGTCAAAGTCAAGGAGGAAACTTATGCTTGTCTTTCCAGTGGAAAGCACAAAGATGGAGACAGACTCTTCGCAGAGGTGCACAGTTCTTGAGAAAGAGGCCACAGGTATGAGTTGCAATGCTGAAAAATCCATTTAAACATTTGGAAAATTTTCCTCACCATGAGTGTGGTCAGACACTGGAACAGAACCCAGAGACACCAAGAAGCAACCTCCAACCTTGGAAGTCTTCAAAACCGTACTGGACAAGGCCCTGAGCAATCCGAGTTGGCCCTGCTTTGGGCAGGGTATTGACCTGGAGACCTTTAGAGCTGCCTCCTAACCTGTATGACTATGACTCTATGACTCTTTGATTCTAAATATCCAGAATTTTTATTCCAACATCTATTGCCAAAACAATTTGACTAAAATCACCCACTTCAGATGCTTGAGTCTGCCAGGAGACATTCCCAGAGCTGCCATCTTTTCCTTCCCCTTAATCCCTCCTTCCTTTGCCATGTCCAATACAGAAAGTCTGACCATGGCTAAAAGAGTCATATGCTGAGGGGGCAGTGTGTCTGCATTATTTGTTTCTTTGTGTTGAACTTGTCAGCCATCCCTTAGTTTATACTGGGGTTGGGCTCTCTCTGGGGAGGGGCCCTCACTCCTGTATATTTCAGCAGTTCCATCTCCAGTGCTGTTCTGGTCTGAGCTAGCAGAAGCCACAGATATTTAATAAATAGGAAAAGCAAGACATGCAATCATTTTTGTTATAATAAAGTAATCAGAGGGTTTGGGATCTATTCCGTTAGGAAACCAAGACTGCATGATTCTTCTATAAATAACTTTCTCAAGTGATGGTCACATTGCCAGACGCAGAAAGGCTGGTTATTTTCAGAGTGCCAGGAACCAGCCAGTATGGGGTTGGTGGTAGATACTCTTTGGTTCCTGTGGTCCTGCAGACCATGCTTCCCAAAAATATCTGTAGGACTTTACATGATTTCTGGTGTTCTTTCCCTCTCCCTCAACTGCTTCTGCGAACCCCGTGAGCCTGGTTAGTCAGTCATTTCTTTGTGTAAGCAGCTCTGTGTCCATGGTGTTCATTGATTTCCTTGCTCTTAGACTGCTTGCACGTTAGGTTGTCTGGGTTTCCTTCCAGCCTCTGATTAGTGTAGCTCATTCCAGGTTCAGCAGGCAGTTATGCGTGATATAGCTGCAAATGCGATGCGTGTCTTGGACCTCTCTTCTTCAGTGCTTCAAACTACCGTTCAGCACCGTTACATGTTGGCAATGTTTGGTGAGCACATACTTGCTGTCAGGTGATCTGTCTTCATTACTAAAGGGCAACCATGCAAAAACTATGTTTGTTTATGGGTCTAAAAGTTCTTGCTGTCTGTACCTCCTTGGGCATTGCATTGGACATGATGCAAGTGAGTTACCAATAGAGCTACTCATGATTCTGGGGTTTTTGACCTGTTGGAAAAGCTAACATTTTGAAAACATTTTGGTGCCTTATTGCAAAATGGTGTTTCAAGGGGGGAAACGGGTCAAAATTTAAAATGTTCTTTTTCAGTAAAATCAAGTAGGTTAATTCTAACGCTGACATCTTATTTTTACATTCAAGTTTACGATAAAATAAAATCTTTGGGAATTAAAAATTAATAATTCCATACCGATTTTGTCAAGACAATTTTTTCTCCCCTCACAATGAAGTGTCATTGAAGTTGACACCTCCTGCAATGAAAGTGACATTTCAGCAAAATTATATTTATCTGATGGAAGAGTATTGGTCTGGAGTCTTACAGTTGATCCTAGTTGGTGATGCCGTTCCTGAAATCCCTGCTCAGTTTTTTTTTCTTGAAAGTGAAACAGAACCATTGCCTGACAATTATTTCTTAGCTCACTGGAAAGGTGAAAATGACACTTTTGCCATTTAGATGGCTTGGATTTTATACCTTTTAATGGACTGAACACTTAAAACAGACCTGTGATATTTTGAGCAGTCTCAAATTTTGAAGTGAAAGGAGGGTGAGTGATTTAGCAATCCCCAGGTTTATGCAGTCAGTCTGGTACCACTGGAAAAAGTAAAGCTCGAATTTCCACAGGCAGGAATCTGCCCCCTCATGCTTTTCCTCACAGAAATGTTTCAGTTGTGCACATTGGACATATTGTAGAGTGCACCCACTGGAATCGTGTGCCCCAGGGAAGCTGTCGCCTACCTTTAGTAGTAGTCCCAAGGTGAAGTTGCTGGGAGTACTGAGTACTTCTGGACCAAATGGCTGGAAAACGCATTTGCCTTTTTATTGGGTTTCCCATTTCCTAAAATAGAGTGTATTTTATCCTCAGTGCACCTACAAACCCCCTGTACGTTGGCCGTGTCTATCAGTGAACCGGCTGCAGACTTGGAATTTGAAGGAGCACATAGTAGTCATTTGTGAAGGTGTCTGTGTAGCCCACTGTAGAAAGAGCTCTAACTTGTTGCAATATCCAGTAAGTAAGGTGGGCACACCAAACAAAGTATGGGAGAGGCACAGAGGGGAGAAGTATCCACCTGAGAAAATACGGAATTTTTCCTGTCTTCTTCCCACCCCATTCACTGTTTGACTAAAGCGAAATCTGGTGAGTTTTTGATGGAGGTGATGTAAAGGGTTACTGCTGGGTTGTTGCTATTGAAATTATTGCTGCTGGATACTTGAAGAGATGAAAGTGGAGTGATTTTTTTGTTTGTTTGTTTTGCTGTTTGGTGGTTGGTTTTTGTTAGGTTTGGTTTTTTTTTTAATTGGATGCATATGGCATATGCATGGCTGTGCTTAGCGCTGACCTGGACACGAGGTACTGACCAGTATCGTGTCCTGCAGAGAACTGTCTTGTTCGTAGCAGTGTTCTGAGTTGTGTGGAGGAGGGGTGAATATGTCTCAGGAAAGATGCATGATAGTTTGTTGTTTTACTGTATCTTGCAGATTCAACCTCTAATGATGAAGCTTCCCACCTAAATTCTTTCTTTTTGGGAGCAGAAAGAAAGGAAGAAAATGAAGAGTCTGAGCTGTTGATACATTGGGATAATCTCTTTCCATTGTATTGAACATTTCTACCTTTCCTTACGTTTTGTTTCACCAGTTCTGCTTATCATTTTCTCATTGTTGCCGATTCTCTCCCCTCTCCGCTGCCTCTCCCATGGATTTTAATGTTGAATTTTTTTCATTAATGAGTAACTATTTTACACAGAGCAATGTGGGGGGTTTCCTCCTAAAATATTTTAAAGAAACCCAAACCTGTAAATGCTGCATGATTAAAGAATCATAAAACATTAACTAAAGGTCAGGATTGTTGCATAGACATTTGTAATGTACGTGTATGTCTTAAATTTTTGTGTGTCTGTGGGATGTTTGCAATTGCCTCTTTTTTCCATTTGTGAAAGAAATTCTTCTTGCTGCTAAGTGGTGAAATAAAACATTGGTAAAGGCAGATTTGATGCTAACTATGCCTTCGGTCTCATTAAAATAAGCTATTTTAGAATGTTCCTGTTGGCCTATTTTGTAGCTATTTACTTTACTGGAAGTGGTGTGAATAAGCATGCTGTGGTACGGTGCCTGAGACTATAAAAATGAGTCTTGCAGTAACAGATGTTGATTAATTGATGTCATTTGTAATTGTTGTTCCTGCTAGAGGGCAGTGTGTGTAAGAGAGGCCCTGCCCTGTGCTGAGTAAAGATCTGTTCTGTGCAGCTCCTGTGTCCAAGTCTTCATTTATACCACAAGCTTCTCCTCTGTTGTCAGGCAGCACATTCTGAGTAGCATGGTCAAGAGGTTCACATAGTTAAAAAAAAAAAAAATATATATATATATATATATATATCTCCAGTCTCTAAGCTCACAGTCACAATGCTATGCAACCAATGCACACTTTTCTGACCTCAGTGGGTATTTTTTCAAGTGATTTCATTTTTCTTGTCTTGACCCAAAACCCATTGAACTTTGCTGAAGTCTGTTCGTTTGAATGGGGTTTGGATCAGGTCTCTAACTAGATCTCTCTCCCATCCTGTTCCATGTCAGCCCAGTGTAATTGGCTTCTCTTCCCCACCGTCCCCGGGACAAGTGAAACCCAGGGATCCAAGTCCAACTCCAAGAATATTTGGTAGTTCGATAAGCTGACATCATGGAGCTAATGATGGGGCTGGCATTTCTGTTTACACTGATCATTTGCAACTACTTGGCATGCCTGAATAAAAGAAGAATACTGTTTTCTTTGTCACTGATGTCTCAACAAATAAACACCTCCGATATGTTTCAATTTTCCGTTTGTTCCTGTCACTTGTGAAGTTTCTGTTAATACCTTGGGGTACATAGAAGCAAAGGTACGTGATATTAAAACAGACTACTGGGCCACAAAGAACGTTATTGTGCTTTTGTGGTCAATACCTAAAGAAGAGCGAGCTACCGTGATGCTTCTATGCAATAGCACAAGTTCTGCATGCGATGAGGGTTGATTTCTTTTTGAGTTCTTGCAAGTTACAGTTCGTACACCCTGAAGCACCCTCATGTCCTTGCATCTCAAACACAAAAACTGCTTCCCAGAGTGTGCTCCCCTCAATGCGATGTTAATCGTAACCAGTGTTAATGTTAAAATTCACACAAACATTACATTGATCTTGACCTACATTTTTTCAGTAAGTGAACTGTGTATTTTTAGTCACTAATGCATCTACACAGTGAGGATATTATGTAAATGTCATTCTGTTGAGATGATCAGGAAAAACAGTACAGGATGGAGGGTGTTACTAAGGAGTTTTCTGTATGGACTCCATAAATAGAAATGTATTGTGATGCACAATCCTATTTTTGTTGGAGTACAGGGTGAAATGCCCCTTGTCTTAGATAATGTAGACCGGTAAACTGTAGGATTTTGTTATACTTGATTGCAAGCCTGATGTTTTGATACAATAGACTTCTTTATTCTTTACTCTTTCTCTTTTTCTATAATTTGTAGCCTACATTGAAGATCTCACAAGATGTGTTGAACAAAGCAGAAGACTCATTATCGTGTTAACTCCAGACTATGTTCTCAGGAGAGGATGGAGTATTTTTGAGATGGAAAACAGACTCCATAACATGCTAGTCAGTGGAGAAATCAAAGTTATTTTGATTGAGTGTACTGAATTAAAAGGGAAAGTGAATTATCACGAAGTGGAATCTTTAAAGCATACCATCAAACTTCTGTCAGTGGTGAAGTGGAAAGGACCAAAAAGCAGCAAACTGAATTCTAAGTTTTGGAAGCGCCTAGTCTTTGAAATGCCAGGGAAGAAAAAGGAGGTGGTGTCTCGGCGTCAGGTGCTGGATTCTGCAGAGCAGGGCCTTTTTGGAGACCTCCAGACTGTACCCTCTCTTGCTGTCACAGGCACTTCTGCCACGTTGGTAGAGTCGCGGGCTGATTTAACTGATTACCATCAAGCAGACTCGGTGAAAATGAGACATTATTGCAGAGGATACGAATACGATGTGTCGGCAGCAACGTTGCCAATAGCTTCCATAAGCAACCATCACACGTACTGTAACATACCTTTGACACTACTAAATGGACAGCTACCTCTTAACAATACCATGAAGGATCCCCAAGAGTTTCAGAGGAACAACCCGTTGCTACCTTTATCAGCGAAGGAGCTTAGCTTCACCAGTGATATTTGGTAGTGAAGATCAGGACTCTCTTGAGATGCTTCATGACCATGAAGACACCTTTTTAAAGAACTTTGCCCTAATCCTATGGGGTGAGAAAACATATTCAAAGCAGCGGCACACTTGTTTGCTTTTCTACTTGAACCTTTTTGTTTACATTTACAAATTATTGACAAAGGAGGCACTCTTTTGTAACTCAGTAATGTCCTTCCTGTCTTTTAATGTACAGTTTTATTGCTTCTTTACTAAGGAGGGGGGATAGAAATAAACAACACATCTCATCATTTTACAATAGGTTTACAGTCTGAGGTGGATAAAAGGTCCCTGTATGTGATCTCCAGCATCCATACATGTTTAAATAGTAGTATTTGAAATACAAGGAAGTTGTTGGGTTTTTCGTATAGACTTCAGTACAGTTTGAAATTCTTATCATGCTACAAAAATTATCTCCTGCACAGCCCACGAGGGGTGAATCATCCTCAAAGGGAAGGAGGAGGAAACCTCGCAAATACATTTTAGAAGATGACCAGCTGAAACAATGCAGATGAAGCTTTATCAATAAAGTGCGTAGTAACCGTTGCTGCAGAGTGAATCACCTGCTTACATCAGCATCTCTTCATCTGATTATCGAGGCATGCTGTATTCCTAGTCAATGGTTAGCAACGTGGCTTTATTAAACAAATTACTAGAATATCAGAAGATCTTTAGGAGGATTTTAAACAATTTTTTCTGTCAATTATAGATTATTTCACAATTTTTTGCAGATTTTTAATGTCTTTTTTTAAACAGTTTAAGTATAAATTTATCTGTCGGTCAATTCATTAATTTGGAAATTCGTAAGATCTCTTGAGCTCTTTTAAGATTTGTAGTTAATTCAATGTAAATTTGCTTAGGATTTTTTTCCAAAATCAGTAGTTACAATTTGAAATTCACCTTTTTGTGAGAACATCGGCAATAGGAAATAATTACTACAGCAATATTCAGAGATGAAGTGCTGAATTATTCAGGTTTACTAGTAGTCTGACTTCAATTGCAGTGATAATCACCTGAGACAGTTCTCTCTCTGTTTATCTACCTGTCAGTTTATGTACCTTTAAAAAATGGCTGAAGCAGGAATATTTCTGCTCTCTGTGCAACTAGTGAAAAGTGATATTTTTAAACAGCTGGTAAGGTCTTGCATTTCTCACTTATGTGAGCAATTCCATCAGTCACATAGGACACTGTCATTTATTTTTCACAGAAAGCAGCTGGAGACTGCTGCTAGTGGATGAGAAGTGTTACACAGGTACTCAGCATCAGATGAGTTGAGTTTTCTTTGGACCAGTATGGTTCATGGAGATTTCCATCCTCAGTTGATGAAGGGTTGCAGAGTCAGACCACGGAGACAACGGTAATAAAGGAAAAAGCTCTAAATAATGGAGGCAGAAGTCAGTTTGGCAGGTTTCGGTACAGCTTTAATGAAAACACAGTAGACACGAGACTTCTGTCTCAGTAAGATCTGCTGGAGCAAGACCCCAAAAATATTTTTACGGCAGGCAGCCTTGTCTGTCTTTCAGTATGTTTTTAGCGTTGTTCTCTTTGATTGCATGAATAAAAGTTAGCACTCTGCACTCAGCTGCCTGTGGTTTCATCAGCAAACAAGTTCAGTAAATCCTTGACATTTTGCAGTGATTCCTCAATTGTACCCTACAGTCAAATAGAAACAAACACTGACCTAAGACTTAAAAGTATCCAGAATTGGCCCAAAGGCCATGAGAATAATCTTAAACGTGCAATAATTCACAGAGGTCGGTATTTTTCCATTGCTTCTTTCCCCTGTTCTGTATTCTGTGCCCTCTTATACCAGTTATTATCTGTAAGATTTTCATCAGGTTCTAAATAATACATGTTTCTCTTGGGTTTTTTTTAGCATTATTATGCATTTGACACTAACACCGAAAATGGAAATCTAGAAAATATATTAATTTATTACATGGTATAGGACTCTAACTTGCTCTTTTGTGAAGTTAAGTTCTAAACATATAGGTGTTTAATATACGTATTTTTCTACTGAGAAAGAAAGTTATTTTACCTCCATTATAAATATATGTATTTCAACCTCCTCCCAGAAATTTACAAAATTTGCACTGTTTTATAAGTGTTACAGACTGTGTTTACACTGGCTATGTTCTTTAATGCAAAGTGTAATTTTAAAAAAAAAGGAAAAAAAAAAAAACTAAAAGAAAACCCTGCATGAAAAAAAGCTGCATATGTTTAAATGAAAAGCTGTACTTTTCATTATTTTCCTTTCCACATTACTCTAGAATCTGGTTAATTCACATAGAATGTTCAGTGAGATTTTAAACTTACTAGTTCTGTATTAAGCATGCAAACTCAAAAAAAAAAAAAAAAAAAAGAAAAAACCCCATATGCAGGTTGGTCTGCTTCTTTTATTCACAATGACGAAATATGAGTAGCAAATTCATTTACCTGATGGTAGTACATCTCTTAGAGTAGCTATTCAAAAGCAAAATGCAGTCATGTTTGCACTGAGGTAACATGAAAAGAACAGTTTTTCTGCCATTTTGCAAAAGCACATTGTGTGTCTGTGTATCGGTATCTTTTAGTTGTAGATGACAATTCACAGTCTGCTTTCAGATTTCCAAGTGTGTATTGAGTACGACGACAATATATACATGAATCGGAACCGCCTGTACCCCTCTGCTTTTGGTATGGGGCTGGGTCCTGAGCTCAGGAGGCCTCTGGTTGACTGAGTTTCATGTAATACCGGTATGACATGCTAGAGGCCAGGTATTTCTGTAGGTAGCACTTAACGGTCTGGAAACGTACTGTTTTGACAGTGAAATGCATCCATCGGTGGGACTTGGGTGACACAGAAACCGGGAGCTTGTCCCACTGTGAGAATCACCTCCGTAGCAACCTTCCAGTGGGGTCCCTCGTGGTGGCAGAGACAGCTGGATGAGGGCCTTGGTGGCAAAAATGTTCTAGCTCATTCGTGTGAACTTCATTAGCTGAAATAGAAGGGCAACAGGGCATTTTGCCTTCCTCTGTCTCACCAAAGCTGTACTTACTCAGCTGGATATATCAGGGAAGAGGCCAGGGTACAACCCTGTGAGTGCCTGGTGCTGCCTCTCACTTGTGCAGCCCTCGCCACCCCCGGCCCATCAGGCTGTGACAAAAATCACCAGCAGCAAACATCCTTATTGCAGCCACGTGGGGCTTCTGACCGGGGGCATGTTCATTTTGAAGGATGGTTCATTATCATGTTTGGAAGCTACTGTTTGTATACTTACCTTTGTGTTTGGTGTGCTTCAGAAGCAATTATGGTTTGAAGATTGTATATAAAATGAGCTAGAGATTGGAAACCTCTTCAGCCTCTACAGATTTTATGTTCTCAAAGAAAGTTCAGAGAGAAACAGGGTGACTTTAAATTAAGTAACAAAGTAGAGTGAATACTGACAGTTCTTGGGGGCTGTGTGCTGGACCAGTCTTTTGATAATTAACATTCCTTTCTCTAGACAGTGGATGAGAAACCTGCATAGAGATATTCTCCTACTCTGCCTACAGCTCTGCTCCAAAACCCATTCAAGCCAACAGAAAGAGTTACATCAAATTCAGCAGACTTTGAATAAGGCCATAAAACCTTAGGTTTACTCTCTACAGAGGAATAAAAAAGCCAAAAGGTAGAGAAAGAAGTCAAGAGACTAAGAAGCATTTTCTTATCTAATCTGCCTAAAATCAAGCTTATTTTTGGCCCTGTTTGGTGCGGATATGCTCCAGGACAATCCAGCCTTGGGAAAGGAATTTTCTTCATTCTTTGTTATAAACAAGATAAGGACTTGGGAATAAATAACAGATACTTTTAGGGGGAAAAAAAAAAAAAAACCCACATTATTTTTAAGGGCTTCTACTCTGCTCTCAGTAGTTCCTTTGATTCAACAAGCTTTCTCTGTTATTCCAAATGCATAAGCACGTACTTAAATTCCTCTTAATTCAGTGAGAAATACTTTACTGAGCAGGGGCCTGGAAGAGTAGTTCGGTGCCAGAAATCACGGCATTTACAGCCTTTAGAGTTGTGCCTTTATGGAGAGCCTCGGAGCAGCTTTTCTGATTTTGGTCTCTGAATAAATGCGAGTGTCGTGGCAGAACAGCTGTTGGGTCTCACAGTCCTGGTTACAAGAGAAAAAGTCTTTAATGCTTAATGTTATCACAGCAGTGACATCTCCTTGGGAACTCAGTGGCAGACTGGAGAACAGTTGGGTAACTGGGAGCTTACTCCATGGGCAGCAGCCATGGGACGGCTTGGTTAGGAACGCCATCTGCAAGAAACCTCTCCCTCCATGCAGCATTTTGTACATCTTCTCTTGTGCACCCTTCTTCTTTTGTGTGCTCTTTGAGGTTTATGCGGGGGCTGCCAAGTTACTGGGATATTAAGAAACAAGTGGAGAGTGTGAAAAAAGGGAGAGGAAGAAGAGAGAGGTCAGAGTCCAAGGGTTTTCCAGGCAGAATCACTGATTCAGTATAGCACAATGGCAGCTTTTGCACGAATGGATCATATTTGTCCACTATTCAATGTGGCAAAGTTCCCCAGAAAAATATTATTTCTTGCCAGCTTACTTACTTCAGAACCCTCCTCTTGATACTTCTAAAATTAAATTTCATTTTCCTGTTGGATGGGAAACTTACTTGATTTCTTCCATAGGAAAAAATAAAATAGCTGCTGCTTTACCTTTTTGGAAATTCCACACAAAGTAAAAACTCATGCTTTCTGCTGATCCTGTGGGTTTGAAACTCGCATGTAATGCCAGAAGTGTTACTAGATCACCTCTGGTGAGGTGGATGAGGTGACCGGTTTCTGCAGCGCAGTGGATCCTATTGCCAGAGAGTGCAACTTCTGGCTCTGGCATTTCAGCAAACCAAATTGCTCGCTTTTGCCAACACCCTGTCCTACCAGATATACGTTTCCAGTAAGCGTGGTCCAGAGCCCGGAGGAAAGTGAGTACCAAACGTTACTGTTTAGGACTGTCCCAGCAGCAGTTCTGCAGCTCTTACAACATGTAGTTGCTGGGTGCTGTATCAGTTTGCATCGGTACTGTCCCCGGGGGTCACAGTCTCGCAGTCTGCTGAGCAGTGCAATCACAGCCAGAGCCTGTTTTTCCAAAACAACTAAGCCACACAGGAGTCAGATCTTATCAAAAGTCTGTGGGAATTAGTCCTGGTCCTCAGGTCTTATATTACCGACATTAGTGAGAAATAACGACTGCTCCGAGCAGCAGAGCTGGAAGAGCTGCACCAAGGCGGCAGTGAGCCCACACAGATCAGGAGGAAAACAGGTACCTGAAAATTAGGATGATGTTCATTTAATGTAATCAATATCGGTCTGTTTGCTTATAAAATAATGAAAAATACATAAAAGTACCTTCCTCTGTGGTCTTGAAAGTATTTAAGGTTTTGAAGGTTCATAAACAATTGTGATTAAAACAGCTCCATTTTGGCACTAGTTAGCACAGCAAATGTTAAAAATACAGGATTTTGGAATACTTTGTTACAGGAAGAAAGCAAAACTTGAAAATGGAAAGTAACGGCACATCACATTCTTGCAAACAGAAAGAACAATGTTCTGAAATGTACTTTGCTTCCCTAAAGAAATGACATGAAGTGTTTGTGATGGTGAAGGAAGGACAGCTTTGCCATGCTTACTGCAAGAAGCCGTTTGATCATGGCAGTGCCACTGAAGAAATTCAGAGGTTAGTAAGGTTGCTCCAAAGAGGTATAAACCAATGTCTAGAAAAAAGGAAACAAAAAGTAAAAGTTACCGAGCTTTGCCAGGATATTTGTCATTTAAATATAAAACAGTACCACTGCCAATAGAGGCAGAACATGACCTGTCCGCATTTTTTCTTCATTGCAATATCATTGTACAGCTACAGACCAAGCAATAAAGCAAATAAATAAGAATACAGCTTGTTAAGCTGAGCCAGATTCTCACGGTAGGTATTCTATAAACAACTCCTGTAATTCATTTTGATAGAGCATAATTGGCTTTACAAGATTTTAAGAGCTCTCTTCTCTTCAGGACAAACACAAAGACAAAACAATGTATTTTATACTAGATGAGTCTTGCAATTTCTTAAGATATAATTCCTTTGTACACAGCAGTGGGCGGTAAATGTTTTCCTGCCTGCAAATTTCCACTATGGGTGCGCAAAGTGGTTTGCTAGAGTGAGAGCACCAACAGCTACTGCTGCAGCGTTGGAGCTAGGAGACCGATGGGGCTACGTTTGAGTGCAGTGGGGTTCCCACCGTGCTCACGCGTGACAGGGTGGGCTCAAGGATTTGGCTGGGCAATGCCTAGGAAATGCAGCACCAGTTCAGACTGTGCTTATACTCTATAGAGGGATTTGCAAAGTCTCTGGTGCCCTCTTCTAATGGGGAGATGCAGGCAAGCCAAGGTGGAAATGAAAATTGTCAAAGGTAGAATTGTGTGCCTCATTTCTGTCTAAATCCAAATTATTTGGGATTCAGAGCATGCCCTGGGATTTATGATGTGAAGGAGAGAATTAATGATTCTCATGCAGAGAGCACAAGGGGTTTTGCTTTTACTACCAAGACATATTTTCATGAGAAATCCAGACCCTGACGTGGCTTAGACTTAATGTAAATTAGCCTCTTATGAGGTGACTCAGGAAGAGAAGTCTAATGAGGTGTGAAGAAGCTTTTAAAGTACAATCTACTCTAATCAGTGTGCATATGTGGCTTAAAGGTAACTTCTGCCAGCACCTAAAAGGGAGCATTTAATACTTAGTCCCCAAATAACATTAGAGAGTCCATATTCTGTGTAGACTGTGCACAGAAGATTAACATCTATTCCACAAATTATAGCAACCTTTAAAACCCTTAACAGCTCTTTGATTAAAGGATATCAAAGGCTTTATGATCATGAAACAATTAATCTAACACCTAACTCCACTGGGGAAATGTTTTCATCCTCCCTTTAGGAAATTAAAAACAAGGTTAGGATCCATTTTGCCCAAGACTCTACAAAAAAACTGAGACAGAGCTGAAGCCATGCCCACAGTCTCCCAGTCTGGAGCTCTGCCCAGTGGATAATATTCCATGGACCAGAGTGGCAACTTCACAGTGGATTGCCTCAGCCTGGCTCTGTGGCCAATTTCTCTCTTAACCAATGGAAAAGGATTCTTCCAGTCTGTGTGAACGACCTCTGAATGTCCTCTGAGTGGGTTGCACTGTTGCTGTTTTGGGGGGGCACGGGAGAGCTCTCCCAGAGCAAATCATGATGCTTCCCTGTGGGATCAGCAGCTCACTGCGGAGAGGTGAAAAGACAGAAGCTCATCATCGGCAGTGAAGTAACTTTGGAAGGATGCAGACTGATGAGATGAGATGACAGGAAATCTCTGTGCTGTAGCAAATTACTGGCAAAAGGAGACAACAGGGGAAAAAATCAGACTGACAGATAATTTGTACCTAACAACCAGCCTGAACCCAGATCAGAGCTCCAGCTCTTGTGCTGCCAAACTCAGGGAAAATCTGAACAAAGTTCAAACTTCATTGCTAACACCCATCAACATAATGAACAGAGTAAGCCTCTGTGATGTGACAGTGCCAGTCTGCGAGGAAGGCTTCAGACCAGGGCCAGAAGTTTTCAGTTACCCTTCTGAAGAATTTCTCCTTGCAAAATGCCTAGACCAATGCGGGTGTGGGTAGATCTTAGTGTACAGACAATTCAAAGCGGCGCTTTTGTTGTGGAACAAAAGACAGCAAAATAAAAGAGGATGTTCCTGAACTTGGTTGACCTGGCTTGTCCTTGGCAGACTCCCTCAGCTGTGAAATACAAGCACGAGTGCCCCGTAAGAAGAGTGACATGGCAGAGGCAGTCGGGCTGGGTGAGTGTACATGAGAGGTGCTACGGAGCGACAATTTGGGGTAGAGAGGGGCAGGAGCCCACTGCCACCTGCATAGAAGACATGCTGGTAGCTGGTGGGGATGCGTAGGGCACAGGCACTGCTTGAACGCAAAGGCTTCAGCATCTTGTGGTGACTGCAGCAGCCTGCTTTGAGACCCACTTTGAGAGGGCTTCCAGAACTACTTACAGTACCCAATTCCTGAGCTCCCCAGGGTCCAGAGAGAGGTAAATCCTATCCAAACAGCTCTGCCCCCAGGAAACAGGCTAATAAGGGACTAATAAAGGAAACAATAACAGTAGTCATTAATTCAGCAATCTCTTTTAAATCCCTTTCTTAAACCATTAACTATACCTAATAAATTCATCATCTTACTTGTCTTTAAGATACTGAAGTCTCTGGAGAGGGTACAGAAATAGCATTGCCTGTAGCAAGCTTCTTCACACCTCGTTTATGCCCAGTATAAAGCTGGTCCCAGTCATAGAGATTAAGTGGGAGATGACGCCTCAGGTGGCCGCGTGTAAGGTCTGGGCACCACTTGTGAGGTCTGGGCACTGCCATCCATGGGAGGACGAGAGGACACGCATCTGCAGGGCAGCGGTGGAAATGTCCAACACTGCACCACGAGCACCAGGGCGACTTGCTGGAGCGGCACAGCCCAATGGGCAGAGTACCTCAGTACCCCACAGGCAGCTGAGCATCGCGGCGACGAATCCACAGTCAGCAAAATAGAGGCAGCCCATGACAAGGGCTTCTCTTGCAAAATACAGCAATGTAACCTTTGAGCTGCTAATCATTTTTCCTTTTTGGCAGCCAAACAAATGTTACAGAAGAGTAATTCTCAGCATCCATTGTACCCTGAGGGTTAACAAACATGTGTGAGAAGAGCTCCAGATAGAGAGCTGGCAGCCTCTGCTTCTCCTGTAGTGTATGGGGAGCTCTACTGAGACTTAAAGAATGATGGGAGTTGTCTTTTTTTTTTTATTTTTGAGAAATAAGGTCACAGAAATTGTCAGAGGAGCATGTGGAGCAATTATAGCAAAAGCATAGAAGCCTGTCGGAGAAACTTCCTGATTTTTAGAAGGCTGATTCTTGTTATTTTACAGTAAGACTGTAAAGCACACAGTCTTCCCAAGAGCTGGGGGAAAGCGTGGTGGTTTGTGCAGGGCAGTGACAGTGTGTACACATGAGATGGCTGACCTCACAGGGTGCCTGCCAAGGACCAAGCCGGCAGCCTCCCTACAATGGGGAGATGCAGGGCCCGTCACCCTGCCCCGGCCTGACTGCCCCAGGCTGCTGCTATCCGACAGTCGCTTCTCTGTGACAGTAGTTGCTGATCTTAGGGCAGTTTCTAGTGGACAGGCCTGGACTGCTCCTTTGGCAGCCTTTTCCCTTTGCTTGGCAAAGAGACTGAGGCTAGAGCGAGCCCAAAAACTGAATTATTGTCTGGTGTCTGCAGGGTAGGGGTCTGGTGTTCAGAAGGTGGCAGAGGGATGCCCGTCTGGGGCCAGTGTCCAGGGCACAGGGGTTCAAGTACTGCCAGTCCCTCAGCAGAAGATGCAGCAGCATTTCAATACACATCTTCACCATGCCTCGCTGGCCCCAAAATCTCACCAAAGTGTCTGATTTCTGCTGCTTCCTCCCCCTGAGCCAGCAAACACCACAGGAACAGCACTGGTGGCAAAGCTACAACGCCAGAGTGAGACTACAGTACCACCAGGTAACCTGGTCAGGACCAGTTTATCTCGTAGCAAGTTGTTAGCTTCTCAAATAGTAGTTTAAAATGGGGATGCGGAAGCTGTGTTTTCAGAAAGCAGCTGAAGCAGAACAAGCTGAGATAATCACCTCCCTCAGTGTGTCCATACGGCTTCGCCTGGCACCACCGGGAATGAAACCTTTCTCCGGGGTTGACCTCCCTCGCCCCAGCCCGCTCTGCGTTTCCCCGGGTTTACATGTGCTGGGGCTGTCGCTGCTGCCCCGTCAGCCACCCTGCACAGACCCTACACCATTTTCCTGAGGATTTCATGTTTAACTTGTACTTTGCACTGAGCTGCACGAGACGATTCTCTGGCTGTGGGAAGCTTGAAATGCAGCAGTGAGGCTCACTGTTAACATTTAGAAATTACATTTTACGGTACTTGATTAATTCAGGAGCTTACCAGGTAACACCAAGAAACCAGGTGAAGGTTCTGAAGACACCACGATCAGACCCTAGCCTGCAGCCTGGGCGGTTTTCACACGGAGTAAGAAAAATTCAGTGTACGTGTGAGCGGTGAGCCACTAGCAGTAGGCTTTGGTAGAATTGAGGAACATTTCTGTAACTTTGCTGTCTTCCCTACAGGCTGTGGAGGAAGTGACTAACTCTGAGCAGGCAGTCATGGACCTGGTGAGAGATTTCAGGTATGTGTTGGAAGGTAAAAATGTTCTGGTGCCCTGTCTAGTCTTGGTGGTATTAGTCAAGCATAAGTCACAGCACTACACTTCAGACAGACTTCCCCAGGGAAATCACAGACTGCTAATTTGGAGGGAGGAAGCAGTGGGGATTTTTAACACCAAGATGATAAAATAAAGGTCTCCAGCTGAGATACCCATTTTAGGAGATGAATGATAATTTGCCAGAACAGGGGACAGCTGAAATTAATAATGATAGTCTGCTGTAATTTGTACTACTCAAAAGCCAGAGACAAATCAGTGTAGTTGCTAGGGAGTTGTACCTGATTTCTCTGAATGAGAGTTTGTTCCGTTAATCTGAGTGGCTTAAAAGAAAGATTGTAGTAATGCTGGGCGTTTGGCTTCAGCTGATCCAATGGCTTCTACTGAGGACAAAAAAAAAAAAAAAAAGGCCTGTGAGTTACAGGGTCTGTGTTTTTGTAACTAGTGAATGTGATGTGTCTTGGCAGAACTTGTGATCCCTTCTAACATGGAGGGCAGTTACCGGCTGTATTTTCAGTTTTCTATCTGAAGTACAAAACCACACCCTCCACCCCCGCCCCCAGTTTTACACAGATAAGACGCCAAGTACTGCACCAAATTTCAAGAAGTGAGCGGAAACCGCACTCCCCACTCAAACCAACCAAACCCTCCCAGAGTCAGCTGTAGTGTAGAAGACCGCAAAAGTCACAGCGTAAAGTTAACGTTGCCCAGAGGCCAGTATTGTCCCTGCTGACCCCAATGGCAATCGAATTTCAGCTCAGCTAAAATTCAGTTTACCTCTCTCCTAGCCCGCGCTTCTGCGAAGGGCCCCAGCGCATCTCCAGTGCAGAGTCACCCCGAGGCCTGGCCCCTGGGACCCCTCCCTGCTGCCTCTGGTTTCCTATCTGATCAGCTGGGAAGGCAAAAACTGCAGAAAATGCTCTCAAAAGGTTAAAAAGAAAAATGCAATAGAAATGCTGGCCAAGTAAGGATCAGCCCTGGAAGCTTTCTAATTCTCAGTTTAAGCTTGGACATGTGGAAAAAATAATAGTCATGAAAGAACTTGTAGGCTCTGCCTATCTAGATGAAGAATAAACAATACAAAGGGACACGGCAAAGAGGAAAAAAAAAGGTAGATAAATTCTGATTATCCTCCCAGCAGTTGTAACATGGAAATTAGGACAAGATAACAGGCAATTTAATGCCAGCATCTGCATTGGAAAAGTGGAGGTGGTCACAAAGGGGACTAAATAAGACTGGAAAAACAGCTAGCATCAGTATGGGAGAATCATCAAAATAAGCCAAAAAGAGAAAGGGAATGGGGATACACAACACTGACCTTTGCTACATTGTTCACAGAAATGTCAAGGGAAAACACAAACCCATACAACCACACAAAAGTAAAGCAAATTGTTCTCTGGCTGAGCAGGAAGACATGTCTGGACAAGAAAGAAAACAATCGATCTCTGCGGGGTAGCTCAAGTCCAGCAAAAAGAACAAAAGAGTTCAAGTATTGCAGAGTTAAACGAAAAGTTTTTCTGCTTTGTTTTTTTTTTATATTAAAGAAAAAAACACCTAGGCAAAAAATGGAAGTGCTATTGCTGCTTCAAAGCAAGAGGTGGTATAAAGCACGCAGCTCAGAAGAGGCGTGTGAGCACCGACGGCGAGTGCGTGTATTCACGGTCACCGCAAGGAACATCTCTACTTTCGGAGCCGATTAAAGAAGAGAAAGTGCACAGAGCACGGGTGTTAATCTGTGCCGGGGGAAGCCTACAGCACAGCCAGGCTGGTGAGCCAGCCTCCACTGCATCCCAAATGGCTCAGCACAGCTAGGGTGACGGCCAAAGGGGTGAAGGCTCAGCGCTGGGTTGGCCAAACCACGAAATAGCTTGTCCGTATCCCCCCACTGTGGTGTCACAGCCTGCTGCGCAACTACCTGTCTCTGCAGGGATTTATCTCTGTGTGGGATGGGAGCACACGAGGTGTTGGTGCAGGCTGCTTGCCAGCGCTCTGCTCCGAAACACAAGCAGAGGTGGTTCTGGCCAGGGCCATGCAGGGGACAGCTTGCCACACGCAGGGCCGTGGGGCAGTGGCCTGAGGGTGAAGGACGAAGGCGGACAGCCCGTGGCATAGGGCAGGCTCTGCAAAAGCACAGGGGTGCGTGGCTCCCCACGGGCATCAGTGCCTGAGCAAGAGCACACGCGGAGCCCGGCACGGCTGCGGGCGCTCAGGGCTGTATTCCTGCTCCGGTTGCTCAGGGGGAGCACAAGGCCCGGCACAGGGCAGGCAGGGTGCAGGAGCTGCGTGCTCACACAGAGGAAGAGAAACTGTCTGGCAAGGGCTGTCCTCCCAGTTACAGCTGGGGTGCCCTAAAACCAATGGAATGGAAAGCTGTGGAGGAAGTGTGATGGACCGTGGCAGAGGGCGTTGCTGCGCCGTGACTCCTGTTGTGTTGCTACAGACCGGGTACATCGCAAAATGCAAGCGATAGCTGCAGGTCCCCAAGTTGCACAAAGACACCCCCACTTTGTCTCCATGAGGAAGAGGCAAATGTAAAGGTTTTATCGAAGAGGCAGAACAGAAAATCTGTGCAAACCAGCCACGCTTGTGTTCACCTTCTCCATCAGCCATGATTGCTGGCAGCTGGGTCCCTGCCCGATGAGGAGCTCAGCTCTGGGCAGGTGGGTGTGTGTTCCCACTTCTGGGGCACCAAGTGAGTGCTGCTGGCTACGAGATGAGGGGCGTGCAAACTGAGCTGGTAGGTACAGTTGTGCTGGAAATGCTTTAGTGGGAGCTGTGTGGCCTTGGGGAATTGTGAATCAAAGGTGAGGTAAGTTTTTGAAGTACCATTTGTGTTTGCAGGGAGGGAGGAACTGCTGAGATGCCTCCTGTTTAGGCTGGGAAGTTGTGTGGTTAGAGCTACAGTTGGACCTGTTGCTGAGTTGGGTCCAGGGGATGAATTGTACAAAGCGCCTTTACTGGGACAGGGCTCATCTTGGAAAGCCCATGTAAAGATCCAGCACCCCCAGATCTGCTTCAGGGTCCAGGGGTTGGGCCTTAAGTGCCACGTCCTCCTCAGGTGAACCTAAGGCCGAGGGCACTACCTGGGTGCTGAGCAGGCAGAGCTGATGGATGGGGCGTTTTCCGGGATCATTTGTCACTGTTTTAGAAGAAACAGAGATAGTGACCTTCTAAGCAAGCAACAGCAGTAGCAACTCCAGAGCAATGGAGCAGGTCTGCCCTTCACATAAGGCTTGTGTAAAGGCTCCTTTTCAGGCATAAGTACATGACTGACCTCAAGTGAGTGGGCAATCTGTATTTTTCTTGCTATAAGATGATGCACAGTTTACTGACAAAAGCAGATTGGGCAGCTGGTGGGGATTTTTAATCACAGAGAAGATTCAGTGGTCCCTGAATGTTAATCCACAACTGTTTACAGAATCGCATTGTTACCGCAGCGTGCTGCTTTTCCTGTGCAGGAGTTGAAAACTGCATTTTAACACAACATAATGATGTATGGTTATTAACTGACTTAAAAGAGTATCTATGAAAACTGCAGCATTTAGGAGACATGCAGTAATTTTATTGGTCTATATATAATGCAAATCTATATCTGTTATATATAAATACATCTAGCTATGTGGGATATGTCCTACAGGAAGCAAAGAGGGCTGGCGATAGAGTCACATAAAACTTTATGATGTGGTTTTCTGGCTTTCAAGATATTGCTGATTTGTCTATTTGGAAAAAAAAAAGCACAAAACAGTACTTCAGAGACTTGATTGTAAGCTTTCATATTCAAGTATTAAATGACTGTGTTAGTGTTCTCCTTCTGTTAGTGTTAACTAATCCAAAGGAAAAAGACAGGAAGGGCAGATAAGGCGTTGGGATGGGACTCGAGGGGGTGACACACCAGTTATGTCTGCCTGCGCTACCACACTGCATGTGTAAACACAGATAATAGCTGGTTTACTCCCACTCTTAGCTGTAAAGTTTATGAGCTCATGGGCCATCTATTACTTTATAACCTAGAACTAGTGCTTCTGGAAAGCAAAGAATTAAGGGCGAAGTTGGCCTTTTCCAAACCTGTAAGAATTTGCTTGCAGAAACAAGGCCACGGGAGTGTAGCACCCCAGATTTGGTCTGCAAAGGCTTCTAGACTCGCCGACTCTGCTTGGGATTGCTTGCCCCGTGACCTGGGCCGTTCAAGTCTCAGCTAGATGAAATCAGCTTTCACCCCTTTAAAGCAATGTAAGCATGCAAACTGTTCAGAGAAAGTACAACAGCTCAAGGACTTAAAGATGCTTAATTGGTTTATGGAGCTAAACTCCTTAAAGCACTTAAGCTGCTGTGAAAAGGGAAGCTGGTTTAAATCCCCAATTCTTCCTGCTGGAAGTCTAAGCCCAAGTGCGCTATGAGGTGCCAGTTCTGGGTTTGGCTCCGACTCGAGTCCTGTAAAGCAGCCAAGCAGTCCTCCAGAGGGGACGGATTTCCTGAGTGGCACAGAAGCTGCCATGGTCAGGATAGCTTGTTCTCCAGTTACTTTGGACTAGTGAAACAGTCTGAGAGGCTGCTGAAAGTGGCTGTACTTTGGGGAGGTCTGAGCCCTCTTTCACTTACTCTAGGAACCAGAAAGCCAGAGACCCATGAGAAATGGAAACCAACAGGTCTGTTAACATGTAGTGCCTTTGTTTTTACTTTGTTGGGTTTTTGTGTTTTTAATTGTCTGGTTTCTTCTTCAGCTACTGGCTCATGTTATGTCTTTTGTGATTAAAATGCTATTTTCTCCTTAGGAGAAAATATAAAGTCACTTTTCTTTTTAATAAGGTACGAGTTGTAGCTATTCAAGGTGGGCACAGTAAGCTATTTTGTCCTCAGTTGTTAATTTTTGTGCCACTTCTTTGCACTGAATCCAAATCTTCATTTCTGCTCTGTGCATTATAAGAAAGATGCTGGAGCTGCTGTTCCAGCACCCATCTCAGCAAAACCATATGGGAGATAAAGTCCCTTCGGTCATCTTTCTTCTCTGGTTGTGCAGCCGTCGTCCCATCAGCCCTTTTGCCCCAGTATTGCACCAAGATGTTCCCACAGATTCGCTCTGTTTGATACAGTTTGTGAGGTGAGTCTGTGCTACAGCTCTTCCACCCTGTTGTAGTTCAGCCCCACTTGGGACCAAGCTACGCAGTCTCTCTCACTCGCCCCACCCTCCTTCTTCACTGACCTTGGATCTGCAGCTGTTCCTCTCACAAGAAATTATTCACAACCAGCTCAGGCAGACGCCTCTCAGGTTCTCTTCACATCTCATCTCCTCTCCACTTCTTGCAGCTGGGCCACGCTGAATTGGGCCCAGTCGGCCTCCCGGCAGGAGGCCAGAGGGTGAGGCCTGCAAGGCCCACAAGGCTCGCACCTCCCCCTCTCTGCCCCCTGTTTCTGCTTCTTCACATCGTCTTTCCTTTATTATTATTTTTCCCCTTCTTAAATACATTATCGCAGAGGTGTTATCAGGGAACATTCCATCACCAACTGGCTCGGCCCTGGCCAGCAGCGGGTCCGCCCTAGGCTTGGCCAAGTCCACTGAACAAAGGGGTAACAACTTCTAGAAGCTTCTTTCTTACAGAAGCTGCCACTGTAGCCCTCCACTAAACAAAACCAACACTCACCCCAATGCGCACAAGCTGGGCTTGCACGTAACCTGGTACGTGCTGCTGTTAAGATGAATATTGTTTAAATGGGTTTAGGTTACTGAGCTATGCATGCTGTACAGCGCAGCCCTGTGCCACTTGCCACACTGCCTCTTTGTGCTCCCTGTGGACTAAGCAGCGATTATTTGGGATTTGTTTCCAGGTTATCAATAAAAACAGTGAGTACACCCTGTCTCCAACCTGCACAAACGCGTTCCTTGCCCGCAAAATTTCCATGACTAAATAGCAGTGAATGACTGGCGGATGTATGGAGACTTCCCACTCTTCCCAAACCACTAAAAAACTTGTCAAATTTAATTTTTAAAACGTTTACAGTCTCAGCTGACAGCTGCACTGTGCAGCAGCAATGTCAGGGCGAGTGCTTTCCCAGATAGGCTGTAAAGTACAGCGAGAATACTGACAGACCCTCACGAGAGCTGTAGTGCCTGTTACCAGGCTGCACGTGATGTTATAAACATAATTGAAACTTGGCTGGCCATTATGTGCTGGTTATTAATATACAAAGATAGAGAACGTTTAGATAGAACTGGCAAGGATATACAGGAAAAGGCATAGACTTATTCATAAGTTAGTGTTGGAAGAGGACTGTGTTGCTCAAGGCTCAAATGAGCTTCCCCTTGACTTTCCCATCCAGCAGTCACACACACACACAAAAATTAGGCAACATCCCAAAGACGGGATACACTTCCCTTGAGGAAACGAGGAGGATTTTAAAGGCTCAGGCACCGCGCTGGGGCATCCAAGTGTGTTTGCGGTGTTTAAAGTTGACTACCGAGATGAAAACCAACTTAGAATGAAATAGCAATTGGAGTGAGAACAGAGGAGACTTCCCTGAAGATGTTTAATAGGTCACAGAGGGTAGGTTTTGTTCCAGAGGGCTGGATGTGGGCTCATAAATTACAGTTCCTCTTTTGCCTTTTCTTTTTTTTCCTCCTCTAAGAAAAGGAGAAGCAGGGTGGCCTGGGAACTGCAGATATGTAACTGGAACTTGAGCAATCAGGTAGGCTTTTTTTGTAGCTAAAGACAAGGTTAAAATTGTGTAATTTTGTGAGGCACAGGTTAAACTTGCAACATGGCTGAAAAAAAATCAGTTTAATTTACTGAGAACATGCCCAGAGTGACACATGACATTGAAAAGGTTCAAAAGATAGGATAAAGTTGATTTTTTTTTTTAAGTACATTGAAAGGCGTCCCCACTTTTAAACTTGTTGAATTTTTTTTTTCTTTCCTTTGAGGAAGAGGGGAACAAAAAACCCAGCCAACACCCTGCCCCCAAAACCCTGTGCCCAAGACTTTTATCTGACAATTCCTCTAAAGTAAGGGTGATTCAGATACCAGTTCCTTCTTAGCTAACCACCAGACTTCAGTGATTTGGATAAAAAGGAACCATGGTCTGAGTCAGCCAAGGTTAGCATTTGGTTGACAAAACCAAAACCATGCTTGCAAGATTTTCTAAAGTTAAAAAAAACCTCGGCCTGTCTGCCAGAAACGTTACCACAACTTGTCTTACTTTCATGAAAAAAGCATGTGCCACCTGATAGTCTGACTGATAAATTTAATGTAGAAGCAATTAAACTATGTTATGTTGGTTTTCTTTGTATTTTGGGCTTTTTACTGAGGAATCTGCCTGTGAAGAGGCAGTAGCTATTTTTTTCCATAATTGCATCTGTTTCAGAGAGCAGACAGATGCTGGGCTGAAATTCATTATGGTATTCATAAACCCCCCGGGATCCGATGACCTAGTAACATATAGCTACTGTTCCTTGCAAAGCGTTTAAAATGGTTGCCACTTCGAATGAAGAAATAACTTTGCAGAAGATGGGAGGGAAGGGAAGAACTTACAGCTAGGCAGACGGCTGCTTAACCGTGATATACAATAGTAATAGAAAATATATGAGTTCAATATATTTCATTAAATCATTGTGCTCTTAATTTTGCAAAATTGCCAGCCAGCCTTCGCGCATCTGTATTACCATCGCATGCAGGTACTGTGTTGGTATTCAGATACTAGGAATATGGTCAAAGTGAAATACCCGGTGACGTAGGAAAGAAAAGAAAATCAGAGTAGGAAAAACTCTCCTGGGGAGACTATGTAACAGAAATAGCTTTCACACTGGGAAACAGTTATCTGTATGATTTGTGTATTACCGCACAAAATCACAGGATTCAATCGGCGCTGGAACTGAGAGTCCGAAAGCCAGAAGTGCAAAATACCATCATTCCAAAAAATACAATTTTTCTCCCTGGAAGTGTTTGTGTGGCTGTTGTCAGGGATAGCAGGGATGTGTGCTGGGCTGACAGGAAACGGGAAACTTCCAGCAGCAGAGCTCTTACTTGAGAAACTCCGAAGTGCTGTGCTGAAACAATGCTGTGAAGTCATGGGTCACGCAGTGAAAGAGGGTTATCAGTCCTGCAAGGAGAGGGTTCCTCGTGCTCTCTGTGTGCCATGTACCGGGACACGCTTTGCTCGGGCGGGCTCGTTTGTTTGTCATTTAAAAGAAAATAAATTTCTGCAAGAGTCCCAGTGAGTAGCATTCAGACTAACGCAAGTTTTGTGGGAGCCCTTTATTTTAAGCTTGACTCTGGGAAATGAGGTGGACATCCTGGCGGTGATTACAGTAGTGAGAGGCACTTTTTCCAGCTTGCCTGTCCGCTCAGGAATCCTTTGGGAAGGAAGCTGTTTGGTCTCATTTTGGATATCCTGTGAAACTGAACTAGCACGGCTGCCAGGAACTGAAACGAGTTATTTAATTTTTAAAGAGCTGAAAACTACTGTATGTGCTACTGAGTATTGTACGGGAAATGACTGTTTTGGTTGGTTTGTCTGGATTTCTGGTATTCCCAGTTTACCCAAGGTAGAAACTCTGTCTCTCAACCCTAATGCAGCAGCCTCTGCAAAGTGCAAATCTGAAGACAGATTTGGGTTTAAATATGACTTTCTGGCCAAACCTTAATGCATTTGGAATGAAGTGGGATTTTCTGTAGTTCAAATAGGAGAAAGCATGAGAAGTATTCGGAGCCTGATCCAACAATCCTCTGAAAACAAAGACATCTTGCTGTGATTTCCAGGCACTGCAGGGATGGGTCACAGAAATACTGAAGTGATGAAGCGGATTGAGTTGGGGGAGGGTTTGGTGGTTCATCTCTTTTTAGCATCTTTTAACTCAATCAGAATGTCAGTATCCGGGTGTCCACAGCCTGAAACTTAAATCTTTCCCCTGCAACCCAAAGAACTTTGCAGGAGCTGCACTAATTTTTACTGGTATTTTCCAAGGTGTGAACTGATGAAAGTATTCTCTACTTTTCTGTTTTCATCAAAGAGTACTCATGTGTGACTGCCACCAAGCTAGTATGAAGACATACCCAGGCTGTATACAATCCAAGGCAGTTTTTTAATGTGTAATCTTGTTCCTGACAGTCTTGCAAAGCCACCCACAGTACTAAACCATGCTATAATTGGAAACGGAAGGGGACAACTTTAAAGTTAGTGGCTGGCCTAATAAATCAAGATTTTATTTTTTTTTTTTTTTTTTTGTATTCCAGGACTTCATAAAAACCATTAGTAAGAATAAATCGCTTCCAGAATGACGCTGTAAATGGTAATGAAATCAAGCAGCAGCCAAGAGATCCTACTCATGGCTGAATGCTGGGCTTAATACCACGCTGGCCGTTGCCACCCATTGACTCTCCTGTAATCAGCACTTAATAGCTGGTAATCTTCTGGTTCTGGTGCAACCAAACAAGGAGAAAATGGTTTCTGAAAGCATCAGGCAAAAAGATTGGCCTTCCTTTTTGAGCAATCCAGAGAGCGCTTCTGGAAGTGGAGGCTGAAGGCTGTAGTTACAACCAGGTTTCGTGGGCTTTTGTGTCACTTGGCTGCCTTTCAGTTAAGAGTTGTGACCTGAAGAAATGCTAAAGAGATGTCTAAAATATCTAGTTCACATAAAAACCAAAAGTCATGGGGAATTTTGTAAAGGATTCTTACTCTGGGAGAAAGGTGCTGATGTCTGAGCATTAGTCTGCATCAATCTGATGTGGCACTGCCAGAATGCAGTTTCCTTACAGGAGGTAAGAAAGCTTCCAGCAAATTAAATCTTTTGGGAAATGTTTTGGTGGCAAGGCAGGCTGGTGTTTGACTCTGGGCAAGTGCTGGGGAGCCATTGCAGCAAGGAGTCCTGGGGAAGGCTGGCAGGCTGGGGACTCAGCTCTGACTCTCTTCCATGAGACTGGGAATGGAGGAACCAAAAAGCTCGAAGAGGGGTTTGCCTCCTCCCCCCATAGCAGGGAGCCTCACTTGAGGTCTGGGTTTTCTGAGCTCCCTGGTGCAGAGCTGGGAGTTGGATCCTGAAAATGCTGAGAAGTATACACAGAGGGTTGGCTCCCGAGCTGCTGCCGTGGCATGAGCTGCTGAGCCTGGCTGTTCCTGCAGCTGTGGAAGTGGCAGGGTTGTCCGTTCCCTGAGCAGCATCGGGGGATTATTTCAAGGAGAAGATCCTGAGTATTTTGAGTTTTTCTGAATGATAATTTCTCTGAATTCACAGTTCAGAGAGCTAAGAAATGCTGAAGAGAGTCAGTTTGTGTGATTCAGATTGAAACCACATTTTAAGAAGCTATTTACTTCCTGCAGACCAGAAATCCTGTTCTCTTATGAGTTGTCTTCTTGATCTTTTTCTCTGCCAGCTTCACACCTGTAGCTGAGACCCCAGCGTAAACAAAGCCAAAGGAAACGAGGCAGCATGTCAATTGGAGCCTCAGCTTTAAACACTCTCTTCCTTTACAGAATGACACATCTGGCAGGGGCAGTTACTAATAGCAGTACAATTACAGACCCAAATCTGAGTTTGGGTGGGGGGATGCAGACAGAAGAGCTCAGGATCAGCCCCGTACTTCAGGGGTACAATGGCATTTCCTTTGCTGAAACAAAGGAAGCTCTTCCCCCTTCATGCTTGCGCTTCCCTTTTAATACAAAACATCCTTTGCATGCACATAGACGTGAAAGGTTTTTGCGTTCAGGTCTGCGGTTGCTGAATTTGGCTGCAGGGGTTTGACTACGGCTGTTGGAGAGGAAAGCTGTACTGATAGCATTTAATTGTCTCCTGTGTTTGTTGTGTTCTGGGGTTTTTTTTTAATTGAATTTATTCTTAAGAGATCCAGTTCACTTTTTGTTATTGATGAGATGAATGTGGGTTTCTAGTTTATTAGCAGTCAGGTTGCGCTAAGGCATTGAATTTCCTGATTCCTGGAAGTTTTTCTGCCACCTGGCTTCACGTAGAAGAGCAAGGTGTGACAGCCTGCTCGCACTTAGCAGTAGCACAAACACCCCCAACTCTGCAGTGCTTTGGGGAGGGCTGGAGCAGAAGCAGGGGGGACACTTGGAGCACAGTTTCTGTTCCTGCAGAACCAGTCATCAGACCAGTGATGAAGAACTTGGGACTTGGAAATCTGGTTCTCCTCTGAAAAGTGGCCTTGTCCTGGTGGCATTTTCGCCCTCAACAGCTCTGTTGTGAATATCCGTGACAAACCCAGCTGTTGCTTCTGTTAGACCTGCAAGACCTTTATGGGGAAAAGATGTGCGGCCGCCTTTGGCAGCGAGGGAAGAATCGCTTGCGAAGCTCTGCCCACAATGGCGCGAGTGGGACTGGGGCATCCACAGAAACTCTGCCAGCAGCAGGCTTTGGAGGAGGGAAGGCGATGAAAGGTGGTGATAAATGCACACAGCAAAGAGATATCGAGACATGCTTGCAGAAATACTACAGGCCATATTCTACTTCTGAAACCAGATTTTCCCATCATTTTTGAGTAGAGCTTTCTGTCAAGTGGAAATTAGTTCTTGGGTTGGAGCATTCACCGGAGGCGAGCAACGCAGGCAGGATTAATTTTGGCAAAGAATCTCAGAGATGGAGCAAGAGAAAGGGCGTTAG
This sequence comes from Chlamydotis macqueenii, assembly GCF_036417535.1. Classification (NCBI taxonomy): domain Eukaryota; kingdom Metazoa; phylum Chordata; class Aves; order Otidiformes; family Otididae; genus Chlamydotis; species Chlamydotis macqueenii. The sequence continues at coordinate 7,714,714 of NC_141566.1, forward strand.
GTAGACAACGGCCGGGAGTTTCACACCAGTTCTCACCAGGGAAGCAGGAAGGAAGTGGAAAGTGGCAGGAGACAAAGGACAGCCCGAAGGTTAGAGAAGAGATAAAGAGGGATTGTGAGAAATAACACAAGCAGAAAGGCTGATGATGGATTTATGTAAGGCAGGAAGGCTATAATGGGCAGCAGAACTGTGGCTTAACTTTGACAAAGGTGACGTGAGGGCCAGAATTTTCCAAACGCTGCCCAAGGGAGAGCAGGGGGCTGGGCTGGGCACGGAGAGGGGCTCGGGCTGGGCTGTCACCGCGTGTGGATTTCTGCCCGTCATACTTAGCCGCATTACGCGCGTTTAGTTCTTCGACAAACTTGCACTTTCACGCAGCAATTGGCCTCAGATGTTAGTGGTGCATCAATGGGCTGGCCTACAGATGGACGAAGAGCAAACAGCCAGGGTCACTTGAGCAGATACCGTGCCCCACGTGGGCTGTTTTAAAGGAATACTTTGAAGTTGAGTGATGCATCCGTGTTTCTTTCAAGGAAATTGCCAAATGCTTTTATTACAACACTGCCACTCCGCTGCCGGCATTACGTCTGCCGTGGTGTGCTAATAGGCACCAAAGATGGTTTGACCACTTCTGTGTTGATTTCACGTCTATGACTGTGAAAATACTGATTCAGAATTTCAGCCCCTTTGCTTGCTCTGTGCGAGGGGGCGATGTCCCGGCCCTGAGCATCGTTCAGGAATCTTTTAGGACTTTCTCTCAGTAACGTGCATTTCCACTGATGTTTGTCTCTAAATACGAGGCCTAAAAATATCCACGAGTCCTTCCACCCCACTACAATACAGTTGTACGCTATGTTCTTCCCGCCGTCATAATTACAGGGCGAAGGAGACCATAACGAACAGCTGAGTTTTTATAGCAATGTGCTGCCTTGCAAAGCTCGCTGCAGCACTTTGGGGTGGCCTTGCCAAGGGGGCTGCTGCCCTGCCCCACACCGCGAGGTGCAGCCTTGCCAAGGGGGCTGAGACCATCACCTCCATGGGCTTGTAGTCGTGGCGCTTGTCACCTTAGGGAAAGGGTCTAGAAGTGTTTGTGTGTAATTTTATTATTTTTTTTTTACATGTAGTTCAGTTGTTTAAGTTTGTTTTGGGGTTTTTGTTTGGTTTTTGTTGTTGTTGTTTTGTTTTGTTTTTTAAATGGCTGAGGTGATTCCCTTCACCCCCGTGACCCTGATTGTGCTCCGTGTGCCGTCTGGGAGCAGAATTCCCGGGTGGGAGCGTGGGGAGGGGGGGGCTGGCAGATTCTCCCCCCGACCCCTCCCCGCTGCAGCTCCAGGCCGGGGTTCGGGGCAGCAGCTCGGGGCTCTCGCTGCATCGCGTGGCTCCACCATCCACTCCCGCCGACGGAGTGGCGGGGAAAGCACGCGTGGGGCGGCGGCAGGTGTGTGCGTACCGACCCCCCGCCGCCACGTCACGTCACTTCCTCGCAAACTTTTTTTTTTTTTTTTTTTTTTTTTTTTTTTACACCCGAGGAACTGTCTCCCGCGAAAGTTGCCGGCGGCGGGCGCCCGGCCCTGGGGGCTGCCTCCGCGCCCGCCGAGCGGGGAGGGCTTTTCCGGCCGGGCATGCCCGCCCGCCCGCCCGCGCTCGCCGGGGCACGGCCGTGGGCCGCCCGCGGGACCGTTAGCTCGGGGCGGCGTGGGCCGCCGCGGAGGGCTCGCCATGGCCCGGGACTGCGCCGCCCGCAGCCTGGACGGCATCGACCTGGCAGCGCTGCGGGTAAGGAGCGGTGGGGGGGGGACACGGACGGGACACGACACCCCGCGTGGGGAGTGCGGGAGGTGAAACCCCCCTCCCAGGATTAGGGCTGCGGTCGCCACCGCTGGGCTGTGCAACGGCTTCACCCGATTTATTTTATTTATTTTTTTTTTTTTATCCGCCACTTATCTGAGGAGTTTTCGCTCTGCCGCGCGTGGGGGAGAGGGCGCCGGCGCTGCGGCGTGGGGTGGCGGTGGGACACCCGTGCGGGGTGGCCGAGGAGAGCAGGGCGATGCCATGCGCGCAAACGGGAGGAGTGCAGATGTCGGAGGAGCAGGCGAGGGCTCGGCCGGCGCCGTGGGATGCAAATCCCGGGGGATGCGCAGAGCCGGGCTCCCCCCGCGCCGTGGCCGCGGGCTGGGTCCCTCCGCTCGCACGGGCGCGCCGCTCTGTGCTGCGGGGGGGCCTCCGCCGGAGAGATCGGAAATAATTCCCGCTGGCATTCCCGAGGGTGATGTGAATCTGTGAAAGTGTGGAGACAAAACAAATGAGAAATGAGGATTTTCTGCGAGAAAACATATGCGTGGGGTTTGGGCTTTTGTAGTTTTTTGTTGAGGTTTGGGCTGGCTTTTTTTTCTTTTTTTTTTTTCTTTCTCTTTTTTTTTTTTTTTTTTAAAGCTAGAAAAATCAGAATTCACCTAGTTTGGTATGAATTTTCATCATTATGCTCTTGTGTTTTCAGGTTTTTAACACAGTCCAGGCTTTGCCACATTAAAAGCCACCCTGTCAGTGTTTCACATCTGCAAACAGGGTTGTGTTTGATGCCCCTTAGTTCCACTTCTCTTTTTCACACAGAAGCTGACCGTCTAGCAACCAGTCCAGCTGAGGCAATTTTTTTTTCCTGGGGCAGTCTCCACAGAAGAAGAGATAAAAGTTCAACTGTGGCAAAAAAAGCAGTCAGCCCCAGACAGTGAAATCAAAGCAAGTTACTTTCTAAAAATATCAGGGGGAAAAAAAAAAAGGGCTAGGAGAAGCCTTTGCGATAATCTTGTGACGAGGAGGGTGTTCCAGACCAGAGGTGGAAAGAAAAAAAAGCAGCAGAGACAGTGAAGTTTGTGAAGATGGCACAAGGCTCCTGGTGAGGCAAGCAGAAGTGAGACGAAATAATGGGAGGTCTTTTTTACAGCCTTACCAGATGAACCTTATCTCCTGAAGTAAATTATAAGAAACCATTGTAAGTTTGAAAACGAGTGGTGCTGCACACCAGACGGCGGGCCTTGTGTCAGAACCCTCCCATGCAGAAGCCTGCCAGAGGCTGTAAGCACAGCAAGTTTCAGCCTTGACAGGGAAAGGGACAAATTTCAGAGGAAACCTTTTCAACACATTGGCAGCCTTAGTTTGGGCTTTGTGTTTAGTGAGCAACGTGAAGCAGGTGAGGCTGGGCTGTAGAAATTGTGTAAGGGCAGGTGCTTTACCTTTGCCTTGTCTTGGGTGTTCTCACTGGAGTCTGGAAGCCTGGCAGGATGACACAACTGGGATTTGAGTCATTTTCAAGCTGCATGAGCTGACCTTGCTGCCGTCCTAATGGGTGCTCGCCAGGGCTTTCCCCCTCTCCTGGAAAGAGGTGGTGTGGGGTGCAGTTTCCAAATGTGGCGGGAGCATCTTGTTGGGGTGCTCCTGCCCTGGGTTCATCAGGGCAGACATGGTTAAAAACCCTCTGAGTTGCGGAGGCCCTGTAGAAGAACGTGAGCTTCAGACACTTGTATCTTGTTTAGCTGCAGCGATCGTGCAAAGTGCGTTTCGGTTGGGCTCTTGCCGTGTGCGTTGTTTTCCATTCTGCCTTGCAGAGGAGATGGATGTGGCCTGGGTGCCTCTGGGTCAGCAGTCTTGCTCCTGCCTTTTGAGTACTCTGCAGATGACTTGCAGAAAAGCAAGAAGGCCACCATATGGTACAGTGCATTACAGTAATTAACCTTAACTTGATGAATGTTGAGGCCAGGATTTTGGCATCTGTCAAAGCGGCTCTAGCAATTTGGCACGGGCCGGCTGGTGAAGGGTTAGATGGACCACAGGGCTTAAATGGTAGCTGAGAGGAAGCACTACATCAAAGATGATACCTAACTCCAAGATAATTAAGAAGTTGGCCCATTGTGAAGAATGCCAGCAAACGATGCAGTACTGATGTCCAAGCAAACAAGGGCAATCCAAGGACCAATTCAGAGCCCAGATTAATATCCTTTATGACTCTTAACAAGGCTCGGTTCACTGTGGTGTCCTGATTAAAAGAAGTGAGATGGCCAAGTATTTTGGCTGCACGCAGAGCTGCAGAGGCTTGAGATGTTGGTGCTCAATTGGCTAGCAAGGACAGCTTTTGCTGTATTGAAGTTAATGCTAACATTTATTTAGATAATTGTTTGGGTTTTTCCTGGAGTGTCTGAAACCTTTAGAAGCAAGCTATTAGGATGCTAAATCAGAATGAAATTGACTGGAGGGAGAGAGAGAAGCTGATTTTGAGGCACATTAGATGATTATATTTGCATAATAAGTCAGCTTGGAGAAGAAGAGTGAGGACAGAGTGTGCATTTAATTGAGAGGGACAGTTGCAAACTCCAAGTTGAAAATGCAGTTTAGTTTCCTCTGGGTTCCTGTGCACTAGGAACACCTGTTAATTCAGCAGTGCTACTTTCTGCAGAAGGGGTGTGGAAATGGGGTGCTGCTCGCACTTCCTGCGTAGTAGATACTGTGCACGGAGGACCTTGTCCAGAAGAAGGCCCTTGTCAAAGAGCTGCCATGTGTGTTACCACACGGACCATGTGTGACCCAAGGCACAGCTCTGTGGGAAGGTCGCACATGAGGCAGAGGTTGGTAGCACCCCCCTGTTGCTTTAGCAGCCACAATGGATTATTGCTGAGTTCAGCTCTGCTGAAGCGGAGCGTAGGGCTTGGTTATATCCAAGATGGAAATGAAAAATGAAGACATGAGAAGGAAGCAAGGCACTTACAAAGATCCCAGTGTTGCAAGCGTTCCTATGCCTGTGCTTAGCTCCGTACATGAGTGGTTCCATTGATTTCCTTTTGTGTGAGAGCTTTTTGAAGTCTAGAAGGCCATGTCTTACTACCTTGTCTAAAAAAATAAGAGACAGAAAAGAAATGACACAGACTGGCTTGTGCATGTGTCAAAATTAAGTGATTTCATCTGGTTTATGCATCGTTAATTATTTAAAAAAAAAAGTCTTGTGAGGTTGACAATTCAGAGAGTATAAGATTAAGACTCATTTAACTTAAAGGCAAGGACAAATTAACTCATTAAGACATTCAGTTGGGGAAGTCTGTGCTGTGTTGCTCTGGCAGTGAAAGCTATCGCCGTTTATTGTGACAGTTGAGCCAGTAAAGGCAGAATCTGCTCAGAAAAAAGCCTGTATGTTTCCACTGGGATTTTGCCTGAGTAAACGTTTTCACATCAGATATTAAGAAAGTGTTATTTATATTAACAGAATAACATATAAGTTATATAAGTGGGAGGGAAGAAGTAGCTTGATACCTTAAAAAAAAAAGAGGATGTTTTGCAACCAGGGTCATGGAAATCGTATTTCTGAGATAATAGGCATCAACTGACATGACAGATTGCTGAAACAGATGTGGTAAAGCTGACACATGGAGTTAATAATATTTTATATAAATCTCTCAATGATATCATCCCAAGAAATGAGTGGACTGATAAATGGCTCAGCCAGAAACCAAGAAACTGGTCTCTTGAGTTCTTAATGTTTCTATATAAATTTCTCAAGTGAGTTTTAACCGAAGCAACAGATTTCTTAATGTGCTCAGTCATGCAGGAGTGAACATTTACTTGCCCGTGCCTTGCAGCAAGATGGTCTTCCTATGCCTGAAAGGCTGCAGCACCTCATCATTGGAGAAGGACATCTGCTGCCGTGGCTGGCTATAGAGCAACTGGTGCTGAACTAGAAGAATGAAAGTTGGCTCATGTGGCATGGTACACTGGTCACCTGACGTGTGAACCTTTCATGTAAATTAACAGCAGCCTAGTTTGGGTTCAAAGCCAAGCCTTCAATGTGTCTGTCAAATTCACCTTGTTATGTTTGCAAATCGGGACAATTGAGCATCCTCAGCCTACCTGTAGTGTTAAGATTGCCTGGGATGGTACATTGCCCTTTTGTAAAGTAATTGGACTCAGGTGCTTTACATAGGTCTTTGTTTGTTTGTTTGTTTTCAATTCTGTTATTTAGATTCTTTCCTTTGTTACATTGCTAGTGGCAAGTGTTTCATAGCAGAAGACAGCAGCTCAGCCTCTAGGCTAGCTCAGTGTTTCAAGGCTTAGGAGTAAAGAATAATATCTGTTTATTCCCCATTCTACTGCTGAACTGAAGCTGTTGAATTCTTGTATTCTTTACATATCTCTATTTATTTGTTGTATCTGCCCTATTGCCATGCTACAAATCTTCAACACGTATAGACTTTTGAGCAACTTGACTGAAAACTTTAACGTTAACATATTTCTTACGCTGTTATTTGGCTATTCCCCTTCAGTGTGTAATACAGATTGTTAGGAGATGTGCCACAGACATTTTGTTTTGATTGTGCATAGTTATGCTCCATTATGAAGCGGTTACTTTGCTGCAAATAACCTTATTTCTTCTGCTTTTTGCAGGACCCTGCAGGAATATTTGAACTGGTGCAGGTTGTTGGAAATGGGACGTATGGACAAGTCTATAAGGTTTGGATGCCTCTTTAATTTATGATGCTGTTCTTGATCAAGTTTTTTTTTCCGGAAGCAGAAATGAGCACCATTTAAGAACGTAGACAATATTGTTCCAGTAATAGCCTGTTTTATCTTGCTGTCTTCTCTGTGTAATGCAAAATGGTGTCACCTGTGAAACTCGGTGCCCTTTCCTTCTGCCCTGTTTTCACTTCCCTGCTGCCAGAGGTCGGATAAGCATGTTGGCTTGCATACTGGCTTCCCTCTGCCCTGTTTTTTCTGTCCTGTGACTATTTTCTCTTCTTCAAGGTTATTTAAGAGGTGACTGGCATAAGTTAACAGCAATGATGGCTAAATTTGGCCTGGATTGAGTGGAACGCTCAGCCGGGACTAAACCAGCAGTGCTCTTCAAGACAGAGATGTTGATTAACTCTGCTCTCCAGGCAGGCTATGAAGTTTTTGATTTCCATTATTACCTTTGTCGCTGTGCTATCAAAGCAGAATTACCAGTCAAGAAACTACAGCAATTGCTGTGTTGCTCCCATTTGGAGAAGACAGAGGAAGGAAAAGGCCATGCTGCCGAACCCTTAGATGTACACCAGAAGAGTAACGGCGCTGGAGGAAGCTGTCTGGCCTTGCTTCTCCCTCAGGTCCCACTGCCGACAAGCTCCTGCGTGACGGGTGTTTGTACTGGTGCAGGCTCTTTCCGCATTGATCCCCTATTGCAGGAAGAATGCAGAAGGGGGCCCTGATGGAGAAATGCAGGAGTGTTCATCTTTCTCCAGTTTCCAATGCATTGAATGCGTGTTACATTTTGTTGTCCATCCGCTTGTGGCAGATCTGCTGCGATCACGTTTTGGTTTCCCTTTAAAGCTTTAGATACTCTTTCAAAGATTCTGGAAAATCCTCTGCAGAAGCAGTTCTAGGGAGTTCCTGCTTTCCCATACTACATTTTTTAAACTTATTTTTATATCAGAAGCAGGATCTTTCTCATGTAACTCTTTGTTGCTGTAATTAAGTCTGTTGTTTCTGAGATTGTCATTCAGGTACTGAGGTCGGTACTACTGAATTAAAAATAGGAGATCAGGGGTTCACATGGGCAGGTTAGAAGCCAGGAGACGTTCAGGGCTGCTGTTGTCAATGTAATCACAGAGCTTTCTACCAGTAAAAGATCCTAAAGCTCCCAAATGGCCTCTGAAATAGTTCCCTTTGTTTTCTGCCTGGATTTATTTTATATTGAGAGGGAAAAATTTCAATCTAGTCATCTTTTAAGGATGTTGAGGGTGAATCAGCTGCTAAATCATGGCAGAAGTAGGAAGGAGCAACATAGTTTGCTACTCTGCCACAAGAAAATGTTTTGAGCTACTGTGTGGTTCACTGGAATGTTAGTTGCCAAATTGTGTAAGCAATATTGACAATGACAATTAAAAACTGTACCCAAAGGCTGCTCTGCTCTCCACAGAGCATCCAAGAGACCCGGGTCTGACAGCTCTGGATGCTGGGTGGCTTGAATCTCGGTTCATTCTGTACCTGAAGTAGCTGAAAACACCTAAGCCAAGCACTGAGAGAGGGGGTCTTGCAAGGCCGAGGGGAACCTTTGTGCATGTTTGTCACACGATGGAGAGATTATGGACTCTGTGTAACCTGGGCTCTGTGAAAGCACACCCATAACAGAGGCTTTGTTCGTATGAACTTGTGCCATCACTGAACGTAGGGTGTTTTGCTGGGGCTTGCTTAGGGGATGGAGCTGCTCTTTGCCGGAGGATGATGGTGAGCCACGCAGCTGAAGACAACAGGTGATGACAGCTGAGATGGAGAGATAAGAAGCGTGTGCTCCAAAGTGCAGGCGGACAGCTTGGTCTCCATTGTGAACAGTTTTCACACAGCCCAAAGCTCCTGTGTCTTTGGAAATACCTCTGCAGAAGATGCTGAGCATCAACTGGAAGCGGTGTCTTCCTGGTGCTGGCCTGGCAACCAGAGCAAATGTCTATTGTCTCTCAAGATGGATAGTTGCAATGGAACAACTGCTCCTGAAATGACCATAAAAACTTAGACTATGGTGTTCACTTCCCTCTTTCACTGCTGGTCATCTGTCCTTCAGTCTATACAGTGCTAGGACCGACGGAGTGAATTGGGGAATGCTGGAATCGTTTTGTAGTTTGTCTAGCATAGGCTTGTGATCATAAATATTTAAGTTATAAAGTAATCTCAGTTATCCATATAATGTACTCGTGTCATTACAGCACGTTTTTATTCTCCAGAGGTGTCAGAATTTTCCATACATTCAGAAATAGATGCACATAGTAGTTTGCACATAATCAAAGCAAAGCTTATTTCAGGCTAAATAAACTACGTCCAGGATTACGGAATTGCTTGGTTGGCTGTGAAGATGATTCATAAGGCTATATGTTTTAATATATGCAGCTCCATAAAAATGAAAATAAAATTTAGAGGATTCATCATTAGATTTGGAAAACAATGTTTAACCAATTTATTGAAGGAGAGTATTGTTCATACTGAATTATTCCAGACCAGTTCCAGTTCAGTGTCTTTTAAAATGAAATGGGAGAGGTATAAATTGTACCCGTGATAATGGGTAGCTGTCTAGAAATGTTATGAAGTTGAGATTTGCATATAATAACTGACTAAAAGCTAGCAGATTTTTTGACAACTTATGAAGTAGTGGGATGTAAATATGCCAGGACTGGCAACTTCAGCCTTTTGGAAAGTATGAATTAGACAGTAAAATTCAGATGGTACCCAGAAGTCATGAGGCTTAGGCTTCATTATCTCTTGAAATGACAGATGAGTTTTTCAGTTAATTGCTGGCTTCTGGGAGCTGAAATCTGAAGAACAATGCTATGTAAGAGGCGATTCTGAATAAGGTCATGGAGGGTGGTAGCAGAGAGTCTTCTCCGAAGGCAGGTGGAGGTAGTGCGTTTGCTGGTGGTTGGAGAAGTATGAATGAGTATTTACTCTCTCATGAGTGGACACCTGACAGTGTTGTGATCTGCTTAATTCTTTGCCTACTCCCATTACCTCCAGAAATTAGATTGTATGGATGCTTTGTTTTCCTTCCACGGTTGGACTCTATTGCTGTGAAGTGCTGGATGGTGATCATGTGTCACCCTGGGTGTAGGACCGTTGTACCTTGCTCTGTGCTTGTGTGTTTAGTAATAACTAAACTGTAAGTTTCAGGGGATGAAATGTTTGGGGTTTTTTTCCTGCAGACACTTCAGCTGTTAGTTTCATATTCTTTGATGAGTGGTGTGTCTGCAGTAGGAGCCTGTTTAATGCATTTTCTATGTTTTAGTTTTCAGTGCAGGGTCATTTTTCTAATGGGTGAATGAGGAAAGGGTGAGGTGGGGCAGCTGAAGTGCGTGCCATTTTTGAAGTGTTTGGGTCAGACAATTGCTCTTGAGCTCTGGTAGAGAGTATGAGACTGAGTTTATAGCTGCTTTGTTTTTTCTAGTTATAAAGAGGGATTGCTCCTAATGACACTCATTCAGCTGTGCTCTGAGAGTCCTCATCCTTCTGAAAGAGTTTTCATGGGCCAGATGAGGTCATGAGCAGCATCTGTGCAATCCGCTTGTTTTCTGATGTCGAGAGGCACCTGGCTGGGGCTTTTGACTTCCTTTGTCCTGATGATGTGGATTAGCCCTCTCCTGGGGTCCACATTTTGAAGTGGCCTAGGGAATGAGAGGTCAGTGTCTTTGGCAGGTTCCAGGGGCTGATGTTTTTTTTGGAGTATGGTCTTGCAGGCTGATGATAAACTGTGACAGATTTACAGCTGCTGTGTGTGCAAAATGGTTGTATGTTTAATGGAGTCTGAGGGCAGAGGGAACTTGAGAGAGGTGCTCTGTTTTAGGAACTGTGAGAATCAAAGGGGAAGAAGTGGCTTCCCGGTAATGCAGGCGATGAAGACGAACCAGTGCTGTTGTTGGGGCATAGCGGAGGGTGCAACCATCCTTGCCTTCCCGTAGTGGCTCTGCACAGCTAATATTCTTATTTCGATGTAGTCACATAAGATTCTGGATACAAAAAGAAAACAAGTCTCAGTAAGGAAGTGGTTTGGGGTTTTTTGTTGGTTTTTTTTGGTTTTTTTTAAATACAGATGGTTTTTGGCCTTGAATCATGCTTCAGTTGTTGGTGTGAGTTAGGAGGTATTCTACTGCTGATGTACTGTGGCAGGAGTGTAGGGAAGCATAAATATGACTTTTCAGTTTATCTTAAACAATTTGAAAGTCTGCTAAGCTCTTCATAATTAATGTCTGTGAATAACTGACTGAAGTAATTGAGACCAATTTGGGAGGGGTGGGGAAGCAGTGTGGTTGGTTTTTTTTTTTTTTTTTGGGTTTTTTTTTTTTTGGGGGGGGGGGGGACTTGGTGCAGCATGGAAAGAATCACAACACTGTGCTGAGTTATGAAGTGTTAAAGTTTGTGGACCATATTGAAAACCTTAATTGATGGTAGCACCTCAGGCTAAATGGAAGAAACATGGCAGTTGTGTTCAGTGCAATCCAGAAGGTGAATATGTATAAAACTTCGAAACCAGCCCTTCTGGGGGCAAGTCACAAGTAGCCACCTTCTGAAGAACTTGTCTCAATGCTGAAATGCAATTTCAATGTCTCCAAACTGCCACAAACGGAGACATTAATAATGTCATGTCGTCTGTTATCAGTTGTGGGCAGTTACAGATCTCAAGTCACTCATAGCCCTCAAGGCACTGAGATTTTGATGAGTAAGTAGGGAAATCAGTTGTCTATAGAAATGACAAAATGCTACTTTCTGTTTCGCTAGCAGTTGGTAGAAGTGCTTCTTTGTCTATTTGTTTTCTTTATTTGGATTTCTGCTAGCGTAGATTATCTTGTCCACATGAAAAACAAGTTAATTATTGTAGGCAGCAGAGTATGAAGAAGTATTGCTGCAGCGTACTGGATGGAGTCAACAACTCATTGTGTAGATCCTTGGTTCCGTAGTGCAAACAAAGAATGGAGATTGCCTGCTAATCCTGCCAACAGGGATCTCTTTCAGGAGCAAGTCTGAGTTTAGTATGTACTACTGCCATTGTAGTAAGACCTGAAACGCTGTGGCGTTTATGAACAGGTTACCTTGAAAGCTTAGTGTGTAGGGCTGTAATATCACTAATACACTGGAGAGGTGTGCTTTGGTGTTTCAGTATTTCACTTCATGACTCTGATTTTTTTTTTTTAATAACACCTGTGAAGTCTGCATGCTACTAGATGTGTTTCTTCCTCTTCTCTTAGTTGCCTGCAACTCCTAAATGCCCTCCAACACATGTCTATGTGCTTTTCTGAAAGCTTCCATGCCACCATGTAGGTCCTTCTCCTCCTCCGTCAGAAAGGATGTGTGGTTGGCAGCGCACCCTTGCAGCAACAAGGGCAAACCGTGCCTTGGGCTACATCAGCAAGAGCGCAGCAAACAAATTTGGGGATGTGATTACTTTCGCTGCTCTTGTTAGGCCCCACCTAGAGTACTCTGTCCCATCTTTGCTCCCCTACTTCCAGAGAGACATTGGGAAACTGGAAAGGGTCCAACAGAAGGCCACCAAAACATGCATAGGGTTGAAGAACTTTACGTATGAAAAAGGAAAGGCTGAAGGAACTGGATTTTTTTCCAACCTAGGGAAGAGAAGGCTGAGGGCAATCTAGTCACAGTCTTCAAGTGCTTCAACGATAGTTTGTATGGAGGGTGGAAGTACAGGGCTGTACAGGACAAGTGCAACCAGGTGCAGGTCACTCAGGGGAAATTCCGTCGGTGTATAAGAGCAAAACCTCTTCACTGTGAGAACAAGTCAGCATTGGAATAAGTTTCCCAGGGTGGTGGTGGAGTCACCCTTGCTAGAAATAGCCAAGACTGTTTGACATTGTCTTGGGTAACCAAACGTAAGGCCTTGCATTCAATAGAAGATGAGACCATATGTGCCCAGAAGTCTTCTCCAATCTTGATTTGAGTAGAGGGCTTTGAGTACAGGACATGTGAATCTCAGTGGGTAGAACATACCTACTGTCAGTCCAGCCTACTAGATTGTGAATGACTGACTTGGAGAATACACAAAAAGTAAGAGGAATGACTTTTATTTGAAAAATATATAGGAAATAGGTAGTGTATCGGTATATTTAGTTGTCAAAGTGAGGAGCATTTTTTTTCTGATAGTGTATGGGTGCGTTTTTTTGTTTTCCTTTTGTTTTTGTTTTTTTTTTTTTTAATCTGGGCTTCTCTGCTTTGTATGGCAATGCCAAACTGTATTCAGCACTGGAATTTAAAATAATGGATCATACATGCGAAATTAATTAGCAAATCGTGAAGTCCTTGTTCTAGTTAGTGAATATTTCAGAGGAACTCAATTAAGATTCTTAAGTGTAGGACTAGTTTATCAAAAATAGAAGAGTAAGGATGTGAAAACCTCTCAGCTGTGGAGTGCTTCTGTACAATAAAGGCTCTTTGACTGAGCAGAGCAATGTACAATAATTAGATGTGCCACATCAGCCATTAGAGAATTGTAAAACCCTTGCAAATAATTTGTCGGCAGGCCTGCGGCTTCCAGCTCCTCCATGTTTTGGACCTGAATGTCCATATGGGAGAGTGTAATGCATTTTCATCCTGAACTGGTGGCATTTTGAGCTCATGTTGCGTAACACTTCAGATGTTGGCACTGGGACATGCTATTTTGAAGGTAAGGGAATGTGCTAAAAATGCACTGGTGGTAATACCAGCATCGTAGGAAACAGTTCAAGGTCTTAATTCCCCACTCAAGCACTTTGCTACACTTTAAGCACCTCACTAGTGACATTGATTGCAGTACTCCTGACTGCTCTGCCGCTCCCAGAGTCACGTCTACATGAAGATATGCATCAGAGTGACCAGCGCTTTGCTTGCCTTAGTTATACAATACCTGAGCAACTGAGAAGTATTTTGTTTTATGTTATCTTGTCTTCAGAATAGATCAGTGGACTTGGGGGAAAACTTGTGAGAAATTCTGTTTGCAGTCCAGAAAACCTCCCAGACATGTAATGAGCTATTGCAGTTAATGAATGAATAATAGGATATTACTTAATTTTCAACAGCAGAAAACTTAGTGTTTTGTTTCTAGTTGTTTGAGATGACTTCCATTGCAGGTGGGCTTTAGTAACTGTACCTTTTTCTGAATGAAACTTCAGAAGGACTTTAGTGCCTTGCAAGCACACATCGCCTTACCTCCATTCCTCTGATTCTTTCTTACAGCTTCACGTGAGTGGTACTTTCCAGGTCTGCTCTAACTCCCTGAAGGATGCATGTACATTTTTTGAAAGTCCCTTTTTGATATCTCTGGGTTATAGCTAGTAGAGCGTAATAAAAGGAACGTATCAGTTGATTTCCCAAAAATATCCATAGTCTGCTTGTCTTTTAAAATTATTGTTATTGTTATGTGTATTTCATGGACTTATCCAGCATTCAGTGCTTTAAACTTGACAGTGTGATGAATTGGTCTAAGGAACTGTGTGGAGTGTGTGCTGCTCTCCTGTCCTTTCCTAGTACATATTCTCTTAAGTTTCATGCTCAGTCTTCAGGTGCTTTTTCGTAAGAATGTGTTTGAATTCATTTATGCCTGAGGAACCCATATTTTTGTACAAGAGTCATCCATAATAGTGTTTTATCATTTGCTCTTTGAGTATTCAACAATTTCGTTATGTTGAGTGAAATAGCCAAGTCCTGCAGGATGAGCTCTTGGGGACCAAAAGCTAGTTTCTGGGATGTGTTTTAGAAATGTAAATTGCAACCCTGGTCTGAAAGAGGCTTTTTACCAGTGTGCTGAGTGGGGTCTCCAATAATCCAAGCAGTAGGGCTTTGTTGCAGGTGTCGCTGGGTAATCCGGTGTAATGGATCGGTATTTTCCGTGGGTTGGACGTAGCGCGGCATTTCCAGCGTGCACAGACCAGCAGTTGTGCACAGCGCGACTGTTGCAAGGCCGTTCGCTTTTAGCACAGGCCTGGAGCTGGCTTGTGGCAGTAGCAGGCCCTTCATTGTGTTGTTTTTCTGGAGCAAACAGAAGTAAATAGCATTAAAGAATTGTTTTAGTTTGTTACTCAGATGAAGTCATGAGCCTGGTGATTTGCTGTCCTGCGAAAGCCACGTGCTGATTTGTGCCTGGGTGAAGGTTGTGCAGGAGTCTGCCAATTCAGGCAGCGAGACTTTTAGCGCTGGGGATGGGAAGTGCAGAAATAGGAGGGATATTCCCACAGCTTCACCCTGACATGGTCGGCTGCTGTGGACAATTGCCGTGGCTCCTCTTCCACGCTCTCTGAGTTACCCTCCAAATAGCAGAGGCCAGGACCGTGTGGACCACCAGCTATGTGAGGTGCAGGGCGCAGGGGGAGAGGGGTGGCTGAGACAACTGGCCAACACAGCTGGCAGCAGAACCGGTGCCACGAACAGCGTGGTCCTTGTGCTTGCTGCTGGGAAGAGCTCCTCCAGAGAGCACGTCTTGTTAGGTCTACAAGTGCCACGTGGCTTCACGCAGGGCTCTGTGATGATGCTGCTGTGAGTTTCTTGGGGCTCTGGGTGAAAGCAGCGTTTGGCCTACCTGTAATCTTCCCACTGGCTTTAAAGCCAAGCGTGGCTGGGCCTGGTGGTACCACAGCTCTTCAGTCTGTGGCTGCCTGGGTGGACAGCAGCAGAATCTGGTGGGGCAATTGTTGACTCTGCCCTTCCAAGGCATTTGTGGGGAAATTGAGCTTAAAAGCTAGTTTTCATTGTCAGCTGGGGTCAAACAGCTTGCACAGTCAGTACATGCAGGTGCAGGTCAGCCCCTTGTCCCATCATAATGAAATTTCCAGTAAGTAATTTTAAATTGTAATGTCCAGCATCAATTGTAAAATCCATAAATGTGATGAAACTGTGCTTCTCCTGTCTGGTGTTCAGCTGTTCTCAGGCTGCTGGCCAGCGGTAATTTTCTTGGCCTGCGCAGATCCATGAATATGGATCTGGGGAATAAAATTAAAGGAGAAACTATCTTTCAGCTGTTTGTAATATAATTTTATTTTTTAAAGCCCTTGTGTGTTATAAGCCTGCCCTCATAACCTACCGACTTCGTGAAATTCCTGAAAAATTTCTAAGATTTGCTTTAGAAGCACCTTTTCAAAGGTTAATCCTTCCCCATCCCCTTCTTTTTCCCCAGGAAACATGAAAATTTAGTGACTTCTGAGATCTTAGGGAGGGAACGATCCAGAAGGCACATTTTGTAGCAAACTGTGGCCTTTTGAGTGCCCTGCACAAGTAGTGTTGTTAGCTAATACGTAATAGCTAGTGTGTGGTCTGTGGTAGTGCTTTTGGGTGCTCCCACCGTGCACAAAATACAGTTTTTTGTAAAGGTAAGAGAGGGGTTGACACGGGCAGCTGCACTTCAGGAGATGCAGCTTTTCTTCTTGCCTCTGCCTCTCACAGTTGCTCCAAACCACATGAATTTGCTGGAAATGGAGCTCTCCTTATGACTGCAGCTGTTAAAATGGAGGCGGTCCGTGTTTTTGTAAAGCGTCTTGGGATTCTGGTTAGGAGGAATTGGTGTGCTCACGGAGGTGATTTGTGAGAATTGGTTAGCAGCCACTAACTACACGCTGTTTGAAAACAGTTTCACTCAAATCAAAACATACCGAGTTCAACAGAAATGTTAGTGGGAAATTTTTAAGAAATGCATTGGCTTTCGTTTTCAAACGTTGTTTCAGAAACATCAAAACATTGCATTTCGTTTGCTTTCTTTGAACATACAGTTTAATTTAGCAAGATGCTTAATATTTCATAGATTGTCTTTTAGTACTGCGTACTCGAGAAAAAAATAAGTACTATCATACTGAAATAATTTGGCATTCCAAAATAAATGTGAATATTAATGTGAATTCTTCTGAGTTTCCATTCTTTGAGGAGTGTTCACAACTGAAAGTGAGACCGGTTGGCAAAATACTGACATTTTGTTGAAGTTTACTGAATACTGGAGTTGACTAAATTCCATTTTCTGACTCTACATTTGTGCAGTTGCTGCGTCTGATCTCAGCACTTTTGATGCAATTTTCCCTTGTATTTATGTTGTTAAAAGTAGAAACATTTTGAGGAAAAGGGCATAAGAGGAACATGCAATGGTCTTCTGAAAATATTTACTTAATGAACTTGAGGAATTTTCTGTCTTGTGTATTATGCTAAATTTTAGCGTGGATTTTTCCTACTGTTTAAAAATAACAAGAGAGTAACCAATTTACTGATTATTTCTGCTGTAGTAGATTTGTCTACTCTTGTTTTACTCTTGGCTTTAAACCTATGAACAATTATACTAAAATATGCAACAAAAGCAACATAAAATAAATATGCATATGGCTTAGGTAATGGACTCTCAAATGTATTATTTACAGAGATTGTCCATGATGTTGTCTTGTTATATGGAAAAAGGTAAGAGCCAGGAAAAAATGTTTTTTCTTTAATATTTGTTTTTTCCAGTCTAACATGAAATATTTATTGTAACAGGATTCTTGCAAACATTCTGCCCCCAGAAGCCAAATTATGTTAGCAGATATGCCATTGCCTTTTGTTAGTATCAGAGGGTAGAGTTAGGTATTGTGAACAAATGTATCCCTGCTGCTCTGAAAATCAAATTGCTGTGATGAAGTCTTCCAGTTTTTCATCAGTTGCTGGCAGCGGGAACTGGTCCTGTGTGTGCGGTTTGCCCCGCAGAAGAGGACAGGCAGTACCAGTACACGATCTGGGTGCACCAGACCGTTCCTCCTGTGGGATTCCTTCTGGATGAAGGGTGGTTTGTTTCCAGAGCCATTAGGATATGTTTTGTCATCTCTCCCGGTGGAAGATTGCCAAATTTCGCAGGCAGGCACATTGACACTTGAGGCGTAGGGTGTGCCCAGTGAACCCAGCAGTTGGGAAGCCTGGGACAGCCTGGACGTCGCAGGGGTGGGACGTGCCAGTAAATGTGGTGCGCTCGGGATACACTGGGCTTTTTGTGCATGTGCAGATCAGCCTAAGTAGGTCTGACGTTTCCCAAATGTGATGAGCTCCCGGCTCACATGCTGTTGAGTAGGTGTGCACGTGTGTAGGGCGTAGCGGGTTGCTGGATGCCTGACTGGGACAGTTTCCTTGGCAGAAAAAGAGGTTGCATCTGGAGAAGCTACATGTATTGTAGCCTCTTCCCCGTGAACATGCCTGAAAATGGAGAAAGGATGAAGGAATAAAGAGATGCACCAACTTTCCTTTCTTTTGGACGCTTGATAGGTTTCAGTCAGAACTGTTTTGAACAGAGGAAGTCACAAAACAAAGGCTGGAAACTCAGGTCTCTGATCCCACAGACCGGAGAATAAAGATTAGAGAGGATTTAGGATTCACCCTTTCCTATGTTCCTCTCTTCCTTTCTTCGCATCGTGTTAGTTTCTAGGTACCTGCCTGGTGGAAGACTTTGCATGGCCCTTGTCCCCGGCTTGCATGTTGGCATTAAGAGTGTTTTCACATTGGGACAGGAATCTGCACCTGCATGAGTGATGGGTTTTCAGCGTATCTTTGCAGAGCACCTAGGGCATTCATGAGGCTGTTCAAATAGTCACAGCAAATTCCTGGTTAGGTTCTGTCATGCCTTTTGGCTTCTTGCTTCTGCCAAATTCACAGTTCTCTGACCAGGAACGCAAGAAATTGGCCTTATCAGCCCTGGGTGATGCTCAGAGCTTGCCTGGCACTTGTCCTGTCTGTCATGCAGATGGGTTTCAGATGTCATAGTGAGTAGATCAGAGACAACTCGGCTTTCTGAGCTTTGGTGGTTGCTGTATCCTACGTTGTTTGTGTTACAGAGTTCTGGCAGGCTTCTCCCTTTTGATGTTATTAATATTAAAAGAGAGTAATTCTTTATATTACAGAGGTGACCTTCTAGTCCGACTCTGACAGGCTTGACTGCGGGGCTCTGGGTGCCTTTGTGACCGAGGCAGTGCTGAGCCTTCCCGTGGGAGCTGGACCAGGGCCGGACAGGGATTGTAGGCACTGGTGGAGTTTGGGATGGAGATGACACTGTGCTCTATAAACTGTGATTATTGATTGGGAGCCTGGCTGGTTGAATCCCGTCGCGTGTAAGCACTGCCTGAACTTCCAGAGCGACTGTTCCTTCAGATTTCGGGAGTGTATGCCAACAGTGGGTTTTCCTTCCTTTCTGGCTTCCTTTATTGCTAAGCAAGTGGCATTAATATCATCATAGAGTGCCCTGTTATCTCAGCTGTTCACTGTCAGTTGTCATTGTGTGATATGAAAAGTCCCCAGAGACTGCATGATGCATTTTAATCGGCAGGGATCTCCTTGTAAAGCTGGGAGCGTGATCAGAAAGAGAAATGGAGAAGCTGCTGCTTCTGCCCTTTTCCCCGCCCCGGGGCAGGCTGCTGGCTGTGCGGGTCTCTAGGTGTGTTTCCAGGAGCTGGTTGGGATCTGATAAACCGCGTCTGCCTCGCGTCCTGGCTGCCGAGGAGGGGACATCCCTGTTTGTGCACTGGCACTGGCCTAAGGAGCTTTTATGAGTGAGCAGCGTTTGAAATACGTGAGGCGATGCAGAGGGCTTTCATTTTTTTTTTTTTTTTTTTTTTTCTCCCACTCCCCCCACCCTTGTGTTTGCCATACTGTGCATAGCCATTTGTTTCTGCGGGTGCGCTCTGAGGTTTAGCATTTCTGACCCGCACCGGGTTGTGCGGATGCTGGCGTCGTGACGTAACGGGGTGTGTGCCTGGAGCTGGTGATGAAGCAGAACAACAGCTCTCTTGAGGTTTGGCAGAAAGTAAGCTGCTTGTGTCGTTATTCTTGACTCCCCGCCCCCACCCCCTCAGCCATCCCTTGGCAAAAACAAAAGGAGGTTTTAGCAGGTAGAAGGTTGTTGCCTTGCCACAGAAATGTTTTCTCGCCTATGGGTGCTATGAGGGCAAAACCACTAGCTGAACCCAGCCCGTCTGTGGCCAACATTTGCTGTCCCAGTTAGAGATAAAATGCCTGTTCTCATTGGATTGTGAGGCTTACAAATATTAAGGTGACACCAATCACCTTTTTAATCAGTGTTAAATACTGACTTTCCTAAACCAAATTATTAAAAAAAAAAAGAATTAATAAAAAAGCTGGTAGCAAAAATAAATGGGAATTTCCAAAGAACTCGGCATTAATCTCCCTCCTTTTCTGTTAAAACCACTGTGGCACTTTGTGGACGGAGATGAAATCATGCAAAAGATGAGCACTTTGGAAAATGATGTCCAGCGTGGCTGGATCAATGAAAAGGAGATGACAAACAAAACCGTTGCAGACCAGTGAGCGTGTCCACACTTAACGAAATTGAGCTGGAAACACATTTCTGACTAAACTGGGTCAAACCATGTGTGCAAACCAGGTCTTTAGTAATAATTATTTGCAACCTCGCTTTTTCCAGTCCCTTGCATATGGTGCCGTTTGTTTTACCTTTTCAAAGTGGATATAAAATGCGAACAGTGGCATGCTGGTGCTTTATGCTCACCTTGCACTCATTTGATTACAGAGTAGATGGCAAACAAGAGTCAGTGCTGGGGGGCCAGTCCCTAAAGGTGGCTCAGTGACCAATTTCAGAACCCCTTCCTGGTAGGTATTCTGTTTTCTGCAACCCTTCTATTATTGAATATAGTTATTTTCTTGTGGAAACGTGTCAAAAATAAGTATTTTCTGTAAGCCTCAGGGGTGCAAACATGAAAACTTTTGCAAAGTTGATGCTAAGACTCGAGGAAAGTAGCCTACAAGCGTTGTTAAGAGATGGGTTTATATCAAGGTAAATTCTGAAGTTGTTTAAACTTTCTGGATTTTGAGGAAAAACTAACAAAATGCAGTTGCTTACAATTTCGTCCTTTCTTTTCCTGGTCTCCACCTCTGACCTCAGCAGTCCCAACTCCTTTGCTGAGTCCACTCTGGAGGAAGGGAGTTTGTCTCGGTCGCCCATTTTCACAAAGCACGCGGTAATTGAATCATCTTGAAGGCTTCTCTCTGTCAGTTTTGGTTGAAATGGGCTGACAGGTTAAAACATGGTTGGATGCAAGGGCCATCACGTACGCCTTGTTTTCTTAAGAAACCTGGCTGAGCTTTTGTCTTTGATAGTGGAGGAAAGCTGGCAATTCCCTGTGATTCCATATCCCTCCCTGAACCCAAAGCTTCAGAAACTAGAAGGCAATACAAAGCACTTGAGAGGTAGATTTTCTGGTATGGTGTTTTCATATGCTTTTTCTTTTTTTTTTTTAAAGATGCTTTTGTTGTAAATAGAAACCTAGTTATTAAAATTTCTGTTATTTAAATATGTGCATTGCCAGTGCTCTGCAGTTTTAGCTGACCTTGTGAAATTTTTCTCTGGCGCGTGTTTCTAGATTTATCCTAAGGAGCAACGAGCTGTTGGTGGTGTGTTTTGGCATCTGGATTTGGATGACGGAATATGCAAAGAAGCTGCAAAAGGAACTTGTTTTGAAACTGGTGGATGGTTAAACTTTTAGAGCAAATTTTAAAGTGAATACGCTTAGAAGATGTTAAAGCAGAGATGCCAGTTTTTAAAGCTTATATTATACATTTAAACCAGACTTCAGATTCTTGCTACTTCATGTTTCTCCAGCAAGCTGCTGGCATTAGCTGGAGAAATGTGGAATGTTTAGGTTGTTTTGCTGTTTTGTTTTGTTTTTTTTCTTTCTTGACAGCTGCTTTGTGATGTGATGCAACTGGTTTACACAGGCTATCACCATTACAAGCTAAAAGCAAACAGAGTTTAGAGCTTGGAAAATGAGAAACTGGGTTTGAGACTGAAATCAATCTGGTGATTCGGAAGGTTCCAGTTCTCCAGCAGAGAAAGCGTTGAGTATACACACCTTTTCAGTGGAAAACTTGGTGCAAAGTGAGATTAGTTTTGTTGAGAAATTTGACCTTTTATGAGGGAAATTCAGATCCAGTAAATTCAACAGCTGAAATTCCTGTTGAAATCGGTGGAGCCAGAGTTGCATGCAAGAACCCAAGGGTTAGGAGAAACCATCAGCAGCTGTTGGTGGGAAGTCCTGCAGGGAACTGCTGGGAAGCGAAGCCACTGGTGCATCAGCAGAGGGCAGGGGGGTCCCCAGCCTGCACTGGGGCTCTGCAGTTGTTCTCTCCAAACACACGGTTCATTGTGTAGAGCACTGCTTCATCTCACACCGTAGAAAATGAACTTGGGTTCTTTAAACAGGGCAAGGCAAAGGGATGAGAGTTTCAAAGTGTGGAAAGCTGTTCAGTGGTTAATTGCGGGAAACTCTTGGTCCCTTCCAATGGTTCGCTGCTGCTTTTGCTTTGTACGTGCTGGTAGTTATGCTAGTCTACGTTGCTCAAGGCTCTGCGGTTCTTCAGCTGTGATGTGTGTTTAGCCATTTCCTTGAAACTGTTCTGTGGGGGTATTTTTTTTTCTTTTTTTTTTTTTTTTTTTTTTCCCCTATCTCAGAGTTCCCTGTTCATTTCTCTCTGCTGTAATTGACTTTGATCCTTACAAGTAAAACAGAAAATTGGAAGATAGAGCCTTGAACAGTAATTGCTTGTAGCTGTTCAGGAACTATCACTGCACATCTGACGTATAGTTTGCTTGAGAGGAGAATCTTTGCCAGCCAGGCTTCTCTGTATGGACCTGATTAGATCAGTTTAGAAAAAAAAAATAACACGAAAGCTCTTCTCGAATTCAGATTTTTTTCTTCAGGAAAGTGAACTTGGAAGCACTGCTCCTTCTTAATGTAATTAGAAAAGCAAGGTATACTTTACTTTTAAGAATAATTAGAAGGGTAATCTGGTTTCATTTTGGAGACCAACTTAATGCCGAAAGGCTTTCCAAACATTTTTTTCCCCTGGAGTTTTGTGGACCATCTGGCCAATAGGATTTTGGAAGGGAATCGGAATGGACTGCTGCTGCGAGATCAGTGCCATGCAGTTCATCTCTTGCAGAGCTCATTCAGAAATCTGGAGACTGATGTGTTTTCTCGCAGACTAATTGTGTCCATTAACTCCCGCTTTATTTTTGGAGCGGATGTGTCAAATAGAGCCAAATGAAGAGGCACTGAGAGTAGATGCTCTTTTCTTCTTCAGTTAAATGAGGAAGTCTTCTCGGTGAAGACTTTAGAGTGTATGTGAAAAATACGACCTTTCCCTAGGCAAACCTCAGATCTTCTGAACTTGACAGCGGTGCTCAGTCGAGTGTTTGACTTCAGGATTCACCTCCAGTGAAGAGAGTTGTAGGGAGGGTATTTGCCATGAAGTACTGAAGGAAAGGCTTACAGACACCAAGAGAAACCCATTTAATGCCAGTCATTAGGACTGGGCTGTCCTGTGCAGTGCTGTCTGTGCTGTCTCGCCCGGTCATCCGCAGAGAGATGCGTACCGGCGTGGTGTTGTGATCTGTGTAAGACAAACACCAGCAGAACTGGAATGAAAAGGTAGATTGCCTTTAAGGTTGCTGTAGCTCTCATCATCTAGGCTGGAACTTGCAATCTGAGCTGTGTCCCTGCCTGCCTTAAAGCCTTTTTTAAAAACCCCAGCAACACAATTTTAACCCATGCAGAGCCTTGGCTGTGTTCTGCATTATATGCAAGAGAAAGTTAAACTGTATTACGCTTACTGTTCACAAGAATGCTGAGGGATTTTTAAAATTCAGCAGTATAATTGCTGAGAGCTTAATGTGCATGCACAGTTATATTTATGTGGGGTAGAGGGCTAATAAAGCTGTTCTTTATTAGCATGTGTCTGGAAGGGCTGCATTACTTAAAAAGTTAAAAAATGACTCTCCTAACATGAGTTTTGTAATTGCTGTGTGCAGCTTGACCTTCAGAGCTTCATAATGATGGTGAGCCAAAAAAACCTTCCTTTGAGGGATTCCTGCTCCGAAAATCCGGCCACCCATCAGCTGACCTCCTGCAGTCCAGCCCCGACTTCCTTTCAGCAGGATGGGGCCAGTGGGACACATTTAACTGCTTGTGACTTCATCTGGCAGAGATGTGCTGCTCACAGATTTTTTTTCTCTAGCGCCCTGTATTTCTGTAAACGGATGCAGATGAGTCAGGCAGCGAAAATTCACTGGGCTGGAGGGATTTATACCTCTCTGTAGATTTACCTTCTCCATGGCCCCTGGTCTGCAGAGTGAGAACCTTCCAAAGGCTAGGGCTTTTTCCTAAAGTGTTTATTTTTCTGGATGGATAGACTTTCGGCACAGTGGACCTTTGCTGTCATAAATCACTGCTGGGCTCTCCAGGTGCTGAGCAGGACGGGCTCTGTGCCAGCGCTGTTCCAACCCTCCTGCCCATGGCAAGAGGAGCTGCAGGGCTGCAAACACCCTGCATCCCTGCTGCCCCGCATCCCTGCCACCCTGCCCTGCGCAGACAGGGTCCATGCTGCTGCTGGCTGAGGGTGACGAGTGCCAAAGCCCGGGATGAACAGCAAGGCTGATTAAACTGTTATTTGTGCAAATACTGAAATTTAGGCTCAGAGAAATTGGGTTTTATGTCCCAATAAATGGACTGTGAGGAAAAGGTGGTAACTGCACAGCCTGCTTTTCAAACCTCTCCTGCCATCCGTTGTGCTGCTGTCTGAGTTGCTCTATTGACCCATGTATGGCCCAAAAATGTTGCTTGTCTTTCCTTGCTGGTAGCAGCTCCCGTTGAGGGGCCTTGCAGTTACCCCTAAAGTCAAGCACTTGGATGACTTTCTGAACAGAGGACATCTCGAGCTTCGGTTTTTGCCTTCCCCTCAGACTCAAGTATCTCAGATACAAAACAGATTGGGTCAGAACAAGTCAGTGGAAGTTGGTCCTTCGCCCAAAGCAGCTACACCTTCGGTGTATCCCCAGCCAGCGCTGACCCTGAGGGTGGTGGCGGTGGCTGTCTCTGAAGTCAGCTTTCCGAGCGACGCGCTGCGCTGGGTGCTGCAGCTCTCCATTTCCCACTGTCACCCACCAAGGGCTGTCCTGTTTTTACCTGCCCCAGGAGGAACACTCCTGCTCTTTCTTCTTGTGTGTTGTTCGTGTCACTGAGAAACTTCAAATGGCAGTAGGGTGTCTAAAGCATCGTGTCTGCGTGTTGGCTGGATAAGGAGAAGCCGCAGGAATGGGTACTTTCCAGGTTCCTCCAAACGAGCACGGAGCTGCAGAAGATTACACGAGGTGTTCTGCTGCAGACACCACCCCTTTCTTCGTATTACAACTAGCATGCTGAGTTCAAAAGTATTTTAGTGCTTTGCTCTATTTTGCTAATCGTGAGGTGAATGACCTCTTTGGGAGCAGGTTTGAAAATCTCAGAGGATCAATCTCTAGTCCGGTCTTAAGTCTGCAGTAGCCTTGAGTGGTTCGTGTTTTGCCTAAGGGTGGTTATCTGATCAGCTGAACGTACTGATATTGCAAAAAATGTAGGTACTCAAATACATGTTTGTGGAAGGGCCTGAATTTGTTCCTTTGTTTCATTTTCTTTTCCCACTGGTCTGCAGTCAGGGACAGGCAAACATCAGGCAAAGCAAACAATCTGCATTTCCACTTGTACAATGGGAGGAAATAGGAACTGAAAGGATTAAAAAAAAAAAAAAACCTGGACAGAAAACCTGCTTCTGGTGCCTCTTGGGTTTTACAGTTTGTGAGGGCTGCAGTACAGACACGTGGAGTTGGGGTGAAAAGCTGGGCTTTTCCTCCAGAGATCGAGGTGGTTCATCTGGTACCATTGCAGTGACCCCTCTCCCTCCCTCCCCTCTAGCCAGTGTGGATTTGGGTAAAATTTTAAGTGGTTGATAGAATTTATGCTTTCTGATCTCTTCTCTTGCCTAATGTGTTGCTATTTTAGTATACGGGAAGTCCTCCTACGCCACGGCCAACTTGGTTGTTTTCTGTAGTGTTATGAGTTACAGTGATATTTTTGTTTATTTAAGCATGTGACACAAATAGGGACCTGGAGAGAAATTCTTAATTTTTTTTTAATTTTTTTTTTTTAACCATCTTGCCCCTGAAGCATCTAAAACTTCATTTAAAAAAAAGAAAAAACTGGAAAACTAATATTTTCGCTTTGAGTGAGTGCAGAATGCTGATCCACTTTTGAGATGAAGCTGGAGAGAGAGAAGCCATGAGAAGGATGAATGACCTGTTGTGTGCAGAAAGGAGAGCAGTGGTGTTTGCTAGGAAAGGAATTTTTTGTTTACTGAATATTCAATTTCTGCTACATAAGTTTGCTAAGCTTTACAAAATTATCCTTTTTCGTTTGGAATGCAGTGTAACATTTTTATTTTTTTGAACAATTTTTCATTTCTTTATAAACAGTATATATCTCTAATATTTGTTAATGTAACATGCTTAAAGTGCACTGTGTTAATTAATTAACTTCCATTCTTTATATATCTATGTGCAGACATGTTAGATTTTACTGTTAATGTTTTACAACCTGAGTTCTGGGCCGTGCTAAATAGTGTTTGACTTCATAATGTGGTCCACACTGAAAGTGATAAATTTTGGCTAACTTCTTGGGACATATCTAATCATAAAGTAGAGTGGGAATTAGCATATAGGAGGAAAAAAAAAAGCCATAAACATTGAAGAGCGTGTTTGATTATTTACAGCGTACCAATACTTGTCGTTCACCTCTCTGGCCAGGTGTGGACAAGGGTGATAATATTTTGTAGTGTTTGGGTGACACACTTTGCCTTCCCTCATAGGAAGACTTCTATGGTCAGTTTTGAACACAACATTAAGCCGAAGTCAAGTCAATCAGCAGTCCCAGTAGGACCTAAGGGACTGACTGGCGATGTCTGATGTTGGACAGTCTGAGAGCAACAGAGAACCTTGATGTTGCTGAAGCAGTAATCTTAGGAGCTCGTTCTGATGCTGCAGTTGTAGAATCGTAGAATGGCTGGAAGGGACCTTAGAACGTCTAGTCTGCTGTATGCGCTTGCTCTGGATAGCACAGGGTAAATGGCCACAAAAGCTGTCTGGTTGCATTGAAAAGAGGGTGTTTATGGAGAACAGGGAAGGGGAAATGTAACATTTGATTATGCTGGCCAAGTGGGTTTGGGCGAGACCCAGGGCTGTCTGGAAATTGGGTGCCAAATGTGAGGGTGAAAGGGCAAACGTGTTGCATCCACACGGTCAGCATTTTGGCCATGCAGCTGTGTTGTGGTTCTGCGGAAGTCCCTGCGTCCTGCACTGCTGGCCTGAGGACAGTCACTGACGAAAGGAGGGAGGGTGTGCTCAGCTGGGAGATGGGGCTGCGGGCCCTGGAGGTGACCTGGAACAAGGCCCAGGCTTCCAAATCCCAACGTCTCCAAGTATCACCAAGAAGAGAAGAAATGCTTTGATTTACAGCCTCAAAAGACAAGAGACATCCAGAGGCAGAAGTGCCACCAAAACTTCGTAATGTTGCTCAAAGTAGGCTTTCTGTAGCCTGAGTTGCATGATTAAAAGGATGACGTTGTAGTGAAATTGTAGCCACATTCTCACCTGGCTGGTGTCCTGAATTCTTTATCAGGGTTTAAAAAAAAAAACCCAGAAAACCCAGAAGACTTTCTGAAACAGGTAATTACCTGCCCAAGGATGATGGGTGTTGTGGTGGATTGCAAGTTTGGGTTTTTTTTGTTTTGGTTTTTTTAAAACCAGTCAGAATTGATGTGAATTACATGCTGTAGTTCACAATGAAATGGATCACTTCTGAAACTCGGTGCTGGTATTCAGTGCACAACTGAACCCGAACTCTGCCTCAGACCATTAACTAACAAAAACAAGCTACAAGCTTCCAAACTCTTAATAACATCTTTCTTGGAGTTTATTCCTGTCCCATTTCAAGCTTTGCCTTACTGCTCTATCTTTAGCTGAAGAGCTCCAACCATGACGACAGTGGGTCATCTCACGTGGTACCAGTTGCGGAGACGAGGATTACAGACTGGTCTTCCTGACAGAGCTCTCCTGTAAATTGTCTTCTCACGTGATGCTTCTCAGCACCAAAACGCTGTAGCCACGGATGTGCAAACCCTGTCCGCTTGTTTACCTTAGTGGAGACCCCAAGGGACAGCGGGATGTCCGTTGCGAGCAGCCGTATGCTGTAAAACAGCAGCTGTGTCTTAAACTGCAGTGCAAGAGCAGCATATCTGCAGGTTTTATGTTCTTGGGATCCCTCTCCCTGCCATGCTAGCCCGCCAGCGCGCTCTGCGGAGCATGCTGCAGCTGCATGGGATGCTGCCCTTGCCTGCCTGCGGTGTGAGCGGGCAAAGCTGGTGTTTCCAGGCTGGCGATAGCGAATGTTGCTCATCTCTTCTGAAGAGCTGGGTCTAAGTAGAAAAGCCCTATGTGGGTGGAAGGGGAAACAGAAGGATCGTGACTTTGAGGTCATGTGGAATAGGACATAGGGTTTCCTGGATCCCTATGCAGAGCATTGTTCGAGTGATGCATAGTCTCTTAAAGGCTTTCCTTGTGTTACCAGGATGGAAAGGGTGGAGAGGAGAGGGGCGAAAGGGTGGGGTCCTGTCCTTCAGGGAGCAGAAGGCTGAGCTGGCAGTCTACCAGTGACAGCAGGGCCACGCACTGGTTTACCCGAGATGGGCCCAAACTTCAAAGTTCATAAGTGGGTTTTGAATAGGAAACCTGCTACCTGATGTTCACTTTCAGTGAGAGCTTGCAGCGAAGCAGCTGTGCCTTCACCCCGCTTCCAAAGGGCGAGTGGCTGTGGCCTGCGTTGGTTATCCCGTAATAAATGCTTCTGGGTGAGAAGGTCCTCTGGTGTCGGAAGTCCTCCACCTCCAACAGCCAGGTCCTGCTTTCAAATACAAACCTTCACTATCTAGAGAAGGTGCCAAGACCACCTCACAGCCTCCTCAAAAATGCTGCTTTTTAAGGGAGAGAAAAGTGAGATTGTGCATCTAGTTGCAGACAGGACATGGACACAGACGGGGACTTTAGCACGGTCAAACCCTCCAGCTTCACGCTGCCGTGGTGTCCTGCTGCAGGCAGTCCCTGCCCTTCACATGCGCTTTTTCCCACTGTGATTACATGAGGACAGCTATGTCAGACCCAGAAACACGTGGACATTAATGAGCACCTGTTGCCAAAAAGGAAGCGTGTGATGGGTCGGTTGTGGGCTGCCTTGGCGTGGTGCGTGGCACTGTAACGGGACAGCTGCGTTGTGTCATCTGGAGATGTGATTGTCCACTTCATATCTGTTGAATCATGAGGAAAGAAGCTACCGGGAGCTGTTTGCCACCCCTAGGAAGAGAGGGCTCTGCGGAATCCGGGAGGGAAGCTGTCAAACCAAGCTCTCCGCACGCAACCCACAGCTGTACAATCTCAGGTGTGTGTCTCTGGGACCATGGGTCTCTGGTTGTAATCGTGGCCCAAGACAGGGACTGCCCCACATTTTTGATTAGACCTAACAGGAAAAGGTGGTGTATGAGACTGAACGCATCGTTTTGTAAATACACTGAATTCACGTAAAGCCCCTTTAGCAGCTTGACCACTAATGCTGATACTTGCTTGATGTAAATAGAAAAATGCTTGTCTTGACCTCAGCAGAGGGCATAGATAAGCGGTTCCTTTATCTAACTGAGCTAAAAAGATAAATAGAAATAACACTGAGCAGTCTGTCCTATCCCACCTATACCTCCCTGCAGAAATAATGCACCGTTGGAGCTCATCAGAACCAGATCTTTGGCACAAAGCGTCGTCCACAAATGTGGCTGCAGTGAGCAGTATGCAGATTTGAAAAATGTGTATGCTGGCTCCAGATCTGGTGAATGTTGCTGGAGTGACGAACTGGCAACTGCAGCAGAGTTTATGCGGAAATATTTTCTGGAGGAGACAAGGAATTTAGCTGGACTCAGAGCTAATGGGAGAATTCCTTCCAGCTTGGATACCTCATCAAAATGTAGGCAAGAACTTCATTTTTAGAAAGTCATTGAGTTTCAGAATTGTTCATGTCTAAGCTCTGAATGAGCTTGATAGCATTTAATGCTGTGTTCTTGGGTGGGAATATGGATGACTTGCAGATGGCTGTTGGATGTTTTGGCTGCATTCTCCAGAGTTGAAACCTGCTCTCAAACTGAGCGTTTGGGTGAAAGATGAACCCTTTTGTTAGGGAAACGGGCCCGCAGACCTTTCCTGCCCTCTGCCCAGTTTCTGAGGAAACGTGCGACAAAGGATCTTGAATTGCAATGGGCCGATTCCCTTTAATGATCTGGAGAGGATGGGCAGCAGTGGATTGTGCAGAGGGCTGAGAGGGCAGTGTCCTTTGTTCTTCCTCCCATTTTGGATTAAATCAAAAAGGATGAACTTCTGTGTGTCTCGTCACTGGAAGTAAATGCATCTGTTGATCTCGTTGGAGTGGGAAACAGTTAAAACAGCCAGTTGCTCCTTGGAGCTTTAAACAGAAATCAAAACAGCACCTTTCTCAAAGCAGTTCAGGCATGCTTAACCTTGCGGCTTTAGCAAAACTAGCAATCTGTGAGTTCCCATGAACTCTGGCTAACCTCAGAGATTTATCGATAAACGAAAAAATAAGGGGCCAGGCCCTGAAACCTTTCCTTACTTAGGCACCGAGTCTTGGTGTGTTAACAAGAAGCCCAGGGGTGGGTTCAGGATGTTTACTGCTTTCAGAGATGTCAAGGAAAATGAACTCGAAAGAGTTTGAAAAACCAATGTAAAGGAGCAAAACCTGTGATTTTTGTTCTGACTGCCAGCACAGCTGTAGCCTGTGCATTAGAGCAAGGGCAATGTGCAGCACGTTGCACTGCTCAGACAAGCTGCACAGGCATTGATGGTTCGTCTCCACGTGGACACGCGTGTCCTCTGAAAGCTTCAGCCCTCTTAGTGTGGAGTCTTGCAATAGCATACTCACTTTTTTTTGGGTGGTGGTGCCAAGTGCAATAGGGTGCCAATATGCAACCAGTGCTTCCAGGGACTGCTGGTGTTTGGGTGAGCCGTTGGGTGCTTTTGCTTCAGCTCCTTTTTTTCCCATAACTAACCAAATAGACAGTGAAGTTCTGGGGAGGAGAAGGAGTAAAATGTAGGATGTCTCCAGCGTTCTCTGATCATTTTGTCTCGATTTGACTGAACCCTTTCCTTTAGCAATATTTAAAGAAAAGGTTTTGTTTGTGTGTGTTGGGGTGATGTCAGGGGTGAGGAGAAACGATGGCATGTGCTGTGTAATTCTGCCACATTGTTTGTTGCATACATTAGCAGGTGCAGAGACTTTTGAGATGTATAGCTCTGCTTTGGGAAAACGTGCAACTGTAATCAAAAATAAATCTGCCAAGATGGCAGTAAAATTAGTATCCCATGATGAAAATTGTTTTATATAGATATATAGCTGTAGATACATATTTAGCTACACTCTCTAAGCTACTTTTTTTTTTTTAGTACACACTTTTAAACTAATTAATCCCTTTTAGATAACTGATGATATAGATGTTTACACCTTTTCATGAGGTTGACCTGCAGCCCTCTGCATTACCCTGCACAAACTGGGGCTGGTGGGGGAAGGTGAGGTTCTTCAACTTAATGCACCCCAGAAACGTGGAAGACACTTTTGAAAAAGGTATGATAAGAGTTGTTGAAAAGAAACTGTGGTGAGTTGAGAATTAGGGCAAACCAACAGGAACGAGTTTTTACTGCTCCTTTCCTTTCGGCCTCTTGAGAAGAGTTTGGATTCTCTGGTGAATTGAACTGCGCTCTGCTTTGTTCCAGGAAAAAGGGGTCTAAGAGGACATAAGGGTGTGAAGTGCACATGGTTAACAGAATTTACTTCCACGTGAAGGCTGCTTTACCCAGTCAGAGAGTATTTATTGCAGGTGAGCCTGCGCAGAGGGGTGGTTGGATGTGAGCCTGTGCATTTCCCTCAGGCTAGTAGTAACTCTGCACGGTGTGAGGAAGATGAGGCACAGAGACAAGGCATGGTCCTGCCCTCTGCACAGGATAAGCTCTTCTTGTCCCAGTCAGTCCAGTTACAGACATGAGAGCTTTTAGGAACATGGGAGTGGGATTGAGTTGTGCATCTCAGTTAACCCATTTGTTGTGCAGAGGTGAATCGTGACCCACAACACAAAAGGCCTGGCTGTTTTCTTTTCCATAAATGTTAATCTTACAAACTTGGTGGGAGGGATTTAGTGTTCTCATTTATAATGGTAAAAGTGAGTGAGAGCAGCAGGTTTGCATGCAGTGGAAATAACGGTGGCTGCAGAATAACAGATGTCTGTTAGACAGAGGGACAATTTGACAAGTTATGCTTTGAAATCAAAGCTGAATGCCAAGCCTTTCCCTGTTCCTTATTCGTATGAATATTCAATGTCAAGTGCAATGCTAGCCTAGTATTGATTTGTTTTTTTCAGTAAAGAAGCACATCTCCGTGTTTCACTGTAATTCTGAAAATCAGTTTGATTCTTGACATTGTCCTTTGCAGAATGTCCAGCAGCCCAGGAGAGACTCACCATTTTGATGGGTTGATCACCTACTATGTGTGGTGGCCAGAGACATGGAATTACCGGCGTACTTGACTCCACACAAACTCTGGAGTTAAGTCGGGGTGCCAGCGTGTCTAGCACGACTGTATTTTGTGGAAGGCCCTCTCTCACTGTATTGCCAAGACATTCAATGCCTGGAAACATTTGCAAACAATGGCCTCTGACAAAGGAGCCGTGGCACTGCAGAGGAAGCTTGACGTCAGCTGGGATGGATGCTGACCGAATGCCGGCATCTGCTGGGCCAGCACTCATCACTGCCCATCTGCGCTCAGCCGCGGTGCTGTACATGTCACGGGCCTGGTGAGGGTGTGTCCCCTTCGTCTGCCTCCTGAGGTCTGTGATAATACATAAATCCTATCATTCTAGTTTATGAGAAAAAGCTTTGGAGTCCCAGGAGTGCTTCCACGGAAAGAGGATGCTTACAAATATACAAAAACTCAGCAGGATTTCGTTTTCTGTAAAAGAAAACGTGACTCTGACATATTGCGTGAGAACGAGGAATCATTTTTCTTTGATGCAAAGTTGCTTATTCTTAGAAATAACACTTGTATGCAATTTTGTGCGGATAGCACCTGGGTTTTAAAATGACATCAACCCCGCTTTTAATTTTGCAGGTGTAAATTGCACCTGCAAATCATTTTGTCTGTGAACTGCAGCATTTCGTATTTGATTTCCTGATTTCCTATGACTGACTTAACTGATGTCAGTTAGTTATTTCGATTTACATCTTTGCAGGCACTACTATTTCAGGAACAAAATTACAGTCTCAAAGCTTCAAACCCATTTCTGAACATTTGATGGAAGTGAGGAGTTAGGACATGTAGCCTGTCATACACACTGTTTGTACAAATCTTTTGATGCTATCCTCCAATATGAGATTAGCGTTGGTTATCGTGGCAAAACACTGCATCTGTGGTGTCTGTTGAGCAACTTGGTCTAACCGAGCCAAGAAACTGCAATTTACAGCAAGATTCCTGGTTGCGTTTTTAATACACGTTCTTGTGACCCACAATTTGTCAGTCTCAGTATCAGGTTTGCTCTTTTAATAGCTTTATTCCTTATTACCTTGCTTTTACTCGCTTTGTTTTAAAAAAAACCTAGCCGCTTACCTAGTCTAAAATTACCAGTTATCTGTTGCTTAATAGTGGTGGCGGGGTATGGGCATTTCACTGGTGAAGTGGGTGTCCGTATGTGGGCAGACACAGAGTCGAAGCCCTGGGAGAGTTCCTGCCCACCGCTATAGAAGATCACATTTTAAATACAGTGCCTCTGTGTGCTTTTTTGGAAAAGAAAAAAAAAAAAAGGTAAGAAAGTGCATAGAACTTTAGTTTCTTGGCAGCCATGTACAGGTTGCCAGACTGACATACGGAAACCCAGCGTTTTCTCTTTACCCTGAGGTGAGCCTGAACATGTAGGGTGGGGATTTGGGGACAGTCCCAGCTACCCAGCACCTTGCTTGCCCAGCATGTGCCAGCGCTGGGTCGCAGGAGAAGGTTGTCCTGGTTGGGTCACCCTGGGCCTATGCCAGGATGTCGTAGAAGACAAGGCCGGAGGGGTGGCCTGACCAGGAGCTGGATGGAGACCGGTAAACTGCCGTGCTGTGCTCGGACCGCAGAGGTCTGCCGGCATTGCTGTTTGCTTGGGCTAACGGGGAAGATTCAGCCCGCAAAGGTAACTCAGTTAACTTCAGAGTAAGGGGACGGGTCTGATAACACATCACCAAACTTCACCTTGGTAGTTTTCTGTCACTGAAAGGCTGTTGATACGTGATTGAAAGCAGGTGCTCAAGCCCAGCTGTTCTATACCTAATTTTGTTCCCGTACACATAGTTTGCATACGTGTTTTACTCACAGTCTTTTGTTATTTTAACAGGGTCGCCATGTTAAGACTGGGCAGCTGGCAGCAATCAAAGTGATGAACGTTACTGAGGTGAGTGCAAAACCAAAAATAAAAACGTTGTTATCAAGGTGCAAGGAAAAACAAATAATCAGATCATGAGAAGGTGGATAACTTGCAAAAGACAATCCAGTGGTATAAATTATGGTTGTTGAGCACTGGTTTCTGCTTTATTAAATACTGAGAGGTGTTAATACAACCAGATATTTCAGTTGTACCTGACCAATGGTGACAAAGCTATAAGGGCCGTGTATTGCTATAGGTTTTGATGGTCTATAATAACAAAGAGGAGAACTCTCTTCCTACTTTTTTTCTCGTTGATTATCTGTTTCCAGAGATGGCAAGCAAAAGATTCCCTGTAGCTGTGCGCTGCCCCTACTATGTTTCATCATATCCTCTCCCCTCGCATGCCAGCCATTCCTCAGAGCAGCTATCCTGACAGCTAGCAAGCAGGAACCTGTTAGAAATGCAAATGTAGCACTTTTTAATTGTTATTTGACAGATGAGAGAAGGAGGCAGTTTAATTGGCCCTGTCCCTGCTCACATTTATAAAGTTGTGTCAGTGCTGGAAAACGGTGTTGAAAAAGTTGCTAAGTACTGATTTTTATTCCTCCCTTTTAAACGGGCAGCCAGCAGCGAAGTAGCTTGCCTCCTTGAGACCGTGTTAACCTGAGCCCCAGAAAGGCTGGCGAGACTCCCTGCTTCCTCTTCTCGAGCTTACTGAAAGTCTGTGGTTTGGTAGGATGCACCTAGTCTCGCTGGGTACCAGCTCCCCATTCTGTCAGTGTAGCTATGAAGTACAAAACTCGGAGATAAACGTAGAGTCCTCTTGCGGTATCGTTGGAAGGGTTATCACCTGAAATAAAAAAACAGGGCCAAGTCTGCCAGTGGTACATCTACACATGGTGATTTGGACAAGCATGAGCAAGCCTTGCCCCTGTTTTCGTACATCTTTGAATTGTCTTGGAAGGCAGCAGAACAAGTTGGTGTGTGCGTGGGCCTTGTCACGTAGAGCAGGTCCAGGACAGATCTCTCTGCTGCCAGTGTAGGAATCCAGCCCTGAGCAGCAAGTGGTCTGAATTGCACATTGGTTTTTTGAACTTAGATGCTACTTTAATGCTTTTACAAAGAATATCTAAGGGCTAGTTTGACTGTGGCTGCCACCTTGTAAAATATGCATGCATGGCTGAATTGTCAGTTTTACTCTGTGCACAGAGGAGGGGGCACTTTTAAAATGAGTGCTACATTAGATTGGTGGGATTTTTGCTTTTAGCTCCTCAGGTACATATATCATCAGGTGCTTTGGCTTTTAAAAATGACAGTTGCCCAATGAGGCTGCTGGATTTTGGAAGGGAGAAGGGGTAGGGTTTGGGTCACAGACAGATTCCTGAGGTCAGAGCACCTCCATGCTCTGACAGATGAGCTGACAGGACAGATCCTGGCAGGGGCTGAGAAGTGATCCAGAGCTTCTCTATAGACTACTTCCATGCTTTGCTGGGTCAGTCAACAGCACGTGAGGGCTGGCCAAAGATGTCACTTGTGGGCCATCATGTTAACACCAGTGACAGGCCCTTCCTTGATGAAACAATTGAAGCAAAAACTGCAGGAAGGGAACCTTGGAAAGATTTCCTTCCCTTTGCTATACATAACACGGTCTCCTTTGTATGGAGGCAACAAACTGTAGCATTCAGTAATGCTTGCTTGTTTGGAAACAAAATGTAAGTGGAGGAAAACCTTGTGGTCCAGCTTCAGGAATTCAGGTTCATGATTCTGGGAACAAAAACCAGCTGTTTGTGTCTGATTTGCTGCTTCATTGCAAGCTAGAGAGCCAGCATTGTACTGGGGAACCTGTCCCACTGCTTGAGGAGCAGCGATAACAGATCGTGCTGTTTTCATGTTGAGTCACTTCATGCGAAAGCAGTTGTGGCAGTTTGAGAGTTGAGTGGTGAGCGTGTTGGTGCAGCCACCTGGAGGGGGTTTTCCCTGGTGCTCGTCCCCCACTAAACCCTGAACAAATCCAGTTCAGCTGTACTTGAGTGTTTCTGCTTTCTCACCTTGGTGCAGGGTGAGTGCAAGGCTTTCTGTTATTATTTCCACTTTCCTAATGCAGGGTTGGCTGTGTTCCCGCTGCTAGGGTGCGGGCTGGATGCAGTCCTCCACTTTATCACTGGTTTCCTCCAGGCCCTCAGCTGTCCTTCTGCCAGATGTTGGGAGACCAGTACGGGAGTGATTCAGGTGGCTGCTGCCGCTAGCTGCCGGTTCCTCCTGCAGCCGTCTGCTCTGCCCTGGGGTTGTCCTCAGCCAGCACATCTCGCAGCTCAGGGTGTGTTATGGTAAACCCCTGTGACTTTCAGTGCAGCAGGCAGCGTGCAGCGGCAGGGTGGGGTTGGCAGCTGCGGTCCCCAGCCCTTCAGACACCTCAGTGCCAATTCCCAGAGCGCCTGGTGTGAGCCACGTGGCTACAAGAAACAGGGCTACTGCTGGCCTCCTGAGCTCGTCTGTCTGGCCGGGGACTGTGCTGCTGGTCTCTTGTAGCACGGAGTAGATGGGGTGGTTGAAGCTGACGCATTCCTGCTCTGCAGTTGCAGTAGGTAGGAGCATGGGTAGGGCTGAGGCTGATGCTGTACGTGTACAGGGCATCTCTGAGCTCAGTTCTCCTGTAAAATAGCTCTACTCTTCTTTGTAGCATTTGGTTACTGAAGCCTCTCTCAGCAGTACTGGTCCTAACTGTAATGTAGAAATCCTCTCAATCTGCAGAATTTCAGTGTCATAAATTCAGAGCCTGTCAAGGATTCGGCATTCCTCTGGCATTGTTAGTCTGCTCAGGTTTAAGTTATTTTCTGATCCTTTGGTGTTAAAAAGCTAGCTCAAGGCATTAAATAAAGTCTTTAAAATATTGAAATCCTCGTCTCCAATGTCCTGCCTATAAATTGCACCTGAGAGCAACATCTTGCATGGAGTTTGGCTTGTGAGAAATGGAAGCTGTCATAGTAAACCTGCTTGGGTGAGACAGGAGGCTCCCAGCCCCCATGGCCATTTTCATCTTTGGGTGGTTATATGATCTGATTAGCTCTGCACAGGAACAATTTTCTTAGGGAGTGAAAATTTCATAGGGTAGAAAATAGGAAGATTAAAAAAATAAAATCGAGACAAATGCAGAGATTTTTCCCTTCACTCATCTCCAAAAAAAGTGGAGAAGAGCTGAATGCCTGGATCGGCCTTGTGATTTGTGTGGCTGCTTAGAGGACTCTCCGGTTCAAGCCTCTAGTAGATCTCTCTCATACAAAGTGGGGAAATTCCAGTGGCTGAGTTTGACAGAGCCCTGTCCCAGTGTAGGATGGCAGTAGTTTGGTCACTAACCTGCTCGCTAACCTTGTCTCGGTTGGGAGAGGATAGGATTCAGCTAGGATATCTCGTCTCCTACGGGTCTGAGCTACTTCCTTGCTGCTTGGATATTCTGCAGTGGGTTTCTCTCCACCAGCATCATGTCTTCATCACCAGAAAATCCAGCCTAAGAAGTTTTTCAGCTACCGTTTCATCAAAACCAGTACTTTTCTGCCAAAAGATTGTTTCACCAAATCTACGGGTTTTTTTTCAATAAGTAAGTCATTTCATCAGAATTTTTTTTACAATGAGAGTGGTGAAGCACTGCAATAGGTTGCCCAGAGAGGTGGTGGATGCCCCATCCCTGGAAATGTTCAAGGCCAGGTTGGACGGGGCTCTGAGCAACCTGATCTGGTTGGAGATGACCCTGCTCCTCGCAGGGGGGTTGGACTGGATGACCTTTGAAGGTCCCTTCTAACCCCAACTATGCTATGATTCTATGAAATTCCCTCACCAGCTCCAGCTGTGATTGTTCAGCTCAAAGATCTGAGGCACACCAAGAGCTGAGCAAATCTGTCCTTCACTGTCATGAGCTGCAGCCCCGGGCCGGTTTCTTAAGAGCAGCAGCAGGATGCTGCGGTCATTGCGGGATCCTCTGGACATCTGTCAGGAAGTGCTGCCGTGTGATGTTACGGGGGGAGCGGGGGGAGCCCTTTGAAATGGTTGAAGGGGAGCTGATGGCAACGTGCGCTCATGCGCCTCTCCACCCAGGCTCGCTTCCTGTTATCTGATGGTGCCAAGCAAGCAGAGAGCTTGCAAAGAGGTTGGTTTCTTGCTGCTTTTTTCTTCGGCTATCAGTGCAGGTGATCAAAGCTCTTCTGCAGCAGGTCATTCTCTCTCTGTCCTTGCTTTCACTCTTTCCAGATAACAAAATAGCATTTCAACGAGAAACTTGTCATTAGTACTACCCCAGTGCTAAGAGGCCTCTTGGTGGAGTATTTATCAGCTGATGATCTTTTTTCCATTTGAGGTCAGAGGCGTGTGCTTTCTAGTTCTTTGCTTCCTAATGTCATTGCAGATAGGCCCACATCTTCAAAAATAACCTTTGATCATGAACCTGTCATCTTCGTGGGTGCAGCCATCTGTGCCCAGAAACGCATTGGTTTGTGAAAGCAAACAGCTCTTTGCACCTGCACAGCTGCAAGCTTGTTTCCTTTTCTTAAGCAGCATCATTTATGAGAAGGTTTCTAGACCTCTGGGAGATGTGCCTGATGGTAACACTGACAAGGAGGGGCAGTGGAAAGTGGAAATCCCAAGCACATGCATGCACTGAGAAGCTGAGGGTGCTTCTGCCCCCATCACCCTGTTTGAAGGATGTTCATAGCACTGGGACTTGGGCAGTTCAGGTTCAATTCCTGGCTGGGCCTCAGACATGGCGTGTGGGGCAATTCCTAGCATTTACTTCTGCCTTTGTCCATGTGAAATAGAGTAATTTTTCCAAAATTCATTCCAGCACTGGGAAGACTGAGTGCTTTTTGTCTGTCAAATGCCTGCCTGCTGTCCTGTATAGCCCTTTCCCTTACAGACTGGCTGGTATTTGAAGTCACATCTGTCTTTGGAGGATGCAAGAGTTTGGCTCAGAGGGTTTCTGCCCAGCAGTGATGGAGCTCAGCGGGGAAACCCACTGTCCAGTCTAAGCTGTGTCTTCCCAAGGCACTTGTCCTGTACCTGAGTACTGTACAGCAGTGTGCAAGTGCAGGTCGCTGCCTCTTCGGGCAAGGATGGGCAAGGGAAAAAGAGGCAGCTGAGGCGGGGAGCAGGTTCCAGCCTTCTTCGTAAACAGATAAGGACATGAGATAAAGCCAGGAATTGGATTATCTTGCTGGTAATGGGAAAGGAGCATTACACGTGTGCAGCTACTCTTTGCTCTTGATGGTGGGTGTGGAAGAGCCTGCCTGGTATTCCAGCTGTGTTCACAGACACGTGCTTCTCTTTGTTTTAAAAACATGGAGGCGAGATTGCAGAGGAATAGTAAGTACTTGGATAAGAGCTGTGCCAGCACGGGGTTGTAACATCCAGTAAATGAACTGGGCAAAGGAGGAAATGCTGAAAAAGTGGCAACAGCTCTGAGGAAGTTGGTGAGATCTGCCAGCTCCCTGAGGGGAACTGTGTAAAAGCTGCCAGCTGGTGCTGAGGGCATAGCAGGGAAGCTTTTCAGTCGGGCTCTACCAATGCAAAGTTCATGCAGATGGACAGAGTTGAAAAAAAAAAAAAAAAAAACAACCAAAAACCAAACCCAAACCAAACCAAAAAAAAAAAAAAAGTGCTTGGTTGCCGTAGCAGAAGGAGTGGGCAGGATGCAGGAGGGACTGCAGGGAGAGGAAAGGAATTCTCCCTGTTTCTCCTGCTTTCTGCCCTGAAGATGTCCTACCAGAAGCCCATATCAGTGACAGGACCCTTGTGGTCGGGTCCAGGATGGTTCCATTTCCTTACTTGCTGCCTCCTCCTCCTCCTCACCTGCGTGTTTCCACCCTTTCACATGCACTGTTTGGAGTCCCAAAGGGAGTAGAGCCTTGTTTCCCCTCCCAGAAAATGTCAGCACAGGCTCTTGGCGCACTTTGGTTGTGGCCTGGCCACATGCAGAGAGAAATAGGACCTGGCTCCTGGAGGATTTCCTGCATGCCGTCTGGGAGACAGCTCTGATTTCTCTTGGAAACTCCAGATGCTGCACCAGGCTCCTCTGTACCCTCTTTAATGAAGTCATACAACACCCAGGGCTGTATCAAGCTGAGGATTAAGGGTCCTCCGTTCTCCTTAAAAGCAAACAAAAGAAAAATGAAATTTCTAGTGTAATGTGTGCAGCTTGAGAGCCTGTGTTCAACAAAGGGGCTGTACTGAAACCTAAAATAGCTCATTTTCCTTCAAGTGGAGTTATTTTACATTTCCCATTTCCTAAAGCTTAAGACAATTAGGCTTTGGTCTGGTAACGTGTCTCCTGTGGATTGATGTTACTGGGGGAAACTTATCGGTCCCTTCTGTTCTGGGGGGAATGACTTTTGCGGGGTCGACGCATCCTATGCATATGCGTGGGGGAATTTGGCTTCAGCCTGTCAGGCTTTAATGTCTTGCTGCAGGTAGAAAAGACAATGCAGCGGGTTTTGTAAGCAGTCTGTTGTGATGCTTAAAGGAATGCTTGGATGGCAAAGCTACTGGAAAATAGTGGAGGAGGGCAGCAAAGTGTCCTGTGGGGCTGAGCTGTTCTTGCTGCCTCTTTTTTTTCCCTTCAGCTAGTGAGTGCTGACTGGGATGTTTTGCAGCAAGGTAAATTAATTTTCAGCTTTGTCATACTCCTTTTAACCGATACAAGGATACCTTGCAGCACCGCTCATTTCCTATTAAAGCAAATAAGAGAGCAAAATCCACATGTGCTTCACTGGGTATTGTGCACCGTTTCTCTTGGTGCCAGTGTAGCACACGAGCTCCCTCTGAGCGGACCTCTTCAAATCAGGCAGTTCTCTCTGAAAAAGGGTATTTCCTTCTAATGTAATTGTTAAAAGTTGTGTTTCTGTTAGTTGTCTTGTGGATGGGGCTGTACTGGGCAGAAGAGAATGTCTTCCCTGAAGAGACAAAGTTGGTGGGGAAGCAGATCTGGCTGGTGCCTGGGGTGTGCTAGCCCCCAGCACCCCAGAGACTTAACTGATGGCATGGTGTTAGGAGTGGGGGAAAAAACTGCACGGTCCAGGTGGGTTAGCCTCTCAGCTGGAAGGATGGAGCCAATCCTCACCTTGCGCTGGTTCTGGAGTTTGATTTGTGAGGAGTCACCTCATTCTTGGCTTTGACTTCCTCCCAGCAAGACCCTCCATGGGACGGGGCAGACAAATTGACTGATGTGTGCACTAAGTGGTTTTCCAAGTATTTGAGTAATGGGGAGTGTTAGGAATATTTTTATTTTCATCTGAGTCTGGTGAATTCCTCCAAGATCGAATTAGTGCATACAGAAACCACAAATGGGGGAGTAATAGGTCCTGTCTAAGCCCCCTGAGGAGACAATATGAGATTGTTGAGCCCAAATTGGGCCATTCTTTAGGTCAAACCCTAGCAATTCATTGTTTTGGACCAGTGGATCAGGGTGCTTCAGTTTAAGAGCCTGTCCTTCAGTCGCAGTCTCATCATCACAGGATGACTCAGATTGGAGGGAGCCTCAGGAGATCTCTGGTCCAACATCCTGCTCAAAGCAGGGTCAGCCATGGGATCAAACCAGGTTGCTCAGGGCTGGTTCCGGCTGGGTGTTGAAAGCCTCCAAAGACAGAGGCTGCCCAGCAGTGCTGGAGCTCGGTGATTTCTGGTCACCTAAGGAGCCTTCTGCTGTCTTTTGCTACAGAATGAAGAGGAGGAAATCAAGCTGGAGATAAATATGCTAAAAAAGTACTCCCATCACCGGAATATTGCTACATATTATGGTGCATTCGTAAAGAAAAGTCCTGCAGGACAAGATGATCAGCTTTGGGTAAGTGTTCAGCATCATTTCTGTTCATCAGATTTACAGCTTCTTTCTTTAGAGCTCCAATATGCTTGGCTTGGACTCTGTCTCAGTGAAACTCTGAAGTCACTATTCTGAGGAATAACACAAATAAGAGAAAAATTTCTCCTCCCTACACATCTTCCATCCCCTATGATTTCCTTTGAGGATAGACATAAAGTACGTTATGATACTTGTGACTTGTGCTGTCATTCTGATTTGTTGTTTGAGCTTTTTTTTTTCCAAATTAAACATTTCTGTAATTATTTTTTTTAAACAAAAGTGAAAGAGAGGTTGCCCTCTTTCCCTCCATCTCCTTTTTCTTGTTGCTTTCCTCTCCTGTTTTTTCAGTTGGAAAATTAAGGAGGGAATAGAGGAATTGGCAATAAAGCAAAGAAGAAAAATGAATCCTCCATTTTTTTTTTGGCTGCAAGATTTTTGAAGCTCTGCAGCAAAATGAGAAATTTCAGATTTTGAAAAAATTTCCATGTTTTTCAGTGCTATTAGCTCTTGGTTTTCTGATTTTGTAGTTTCTGGGGGGAAAAAAAAAGTACCCATAAGCTGCAGTAGGAGGGGAGTACTACTGAGGTTTTTTATTTATTCAGCAATATATGTGATTCAGGAAATGAGTTTTTGTATCGCTTGGCATCCGGGAAGGTCGTGTGTAGTTTGCCACACCTTGATTTTGGTGGAGCGGGTGTTTGCAGGTGGTGTCTCTGCTGGCACCCTGTCAGTCCTGTGGTAAAGGTG
Organism: Chlamydotis macqueenii; assembly: GCF_036417535.1. Classification (NCBI taxonomy): domain Eukaryota; kingdom Metazoa; phylum Chordata; class Aves; order Otidiformes; family Otididae; genus Chlamydotis; species Chlamydotis macqueenii. The sequence continues at coordinate 7,757,162 of NC_141566.1, forward strand.
TGTTGTCTTCCTGCAGTTGGTGATGGAGTACTGTGGTGCGGGCTCTGTCACTGACCTGGTGAAGAAGACAAAAGGGAACTGTTTCAAGGAAGATTGGATTGCGTACATCTGCAGAGAAGTTCTCAGGGTGAGTCATGCCAACGGAACTTTGTTGCTCATTTGCAACAAGAAGGCCTTTCCAAGCCCTTGGTCACTAACATAGGTCACTAATGAGCGTTATTGTTTAAAGGTTTTGATCCATGGGACTCATGGGCTGTGGTCCTTGAGTTCAGAAGAGCCCAAAGAGCCAGCATGATGGCTGCTTTACATCCCATATTATTGTAGGTAATCCCATTTTCTGTATGAAGAACAGAAAATTCCTGTTTCCTGTGGCAAGTAGCCGTCTTCTGGAAGTCCAGATTCTGGGCATCTAGAAAATAAATTGTTTTCAGTAAGTCTGTGCTCCACATCAGGAGATCTTACTGCTCATTACTTCAGCTGTTCATGCTGCGTAAGATCTTTGTGTTCGTAACTCCTTTACCTGCACACACTCAGGGCCCTCTTTTCCATGCTATTGGAAGCAGTATTGACTAAACAGCATTCCAGAATCTTAAAGGTGGCCCTGCTGGGGCAGTATTCCCCAAGACAATTCTTGGGGCTATATTTCATTCCTATGGCTTTTTTTCTTCCCACCCCACCCCTGCCCCGCCCCGGAAAGTACAGAGGATAAAACAATTCCCAAGTGTAATTGAGTGAACTAGCCTGGAAAAAAAATGTTGGAACCTGTCATTCTAAATTCAAAACCCATTACAGAGTTACTGATCCATCTTCCTTGTAATAGAGTTTTACTTCTTTTCTAAATAATGGTAAGATAAATGTGTATTCTGGGAGCTGGGATTCAAATGGCATGCCAAAGTAATGCTTGAATAGGAGTAAATCTTTGCTTCTTGGGCAGAGTAGTTGGGAAGCATGCTCAGCAGAGAACACTGGCCATCTTACAAGGATTTGGCATTAGGCTGCAGATTGTAATAACTATAGCTGGAGAGCATGGGGAGACCTCTTCCATGAAAAAAAAAAATCTTAGTGGCCTGGTGAGGTTGCTCTTCATTTGTGTGACTGTATTATATCTACTGAAGCAATTGTTGTTAAAATATTTGGTTTATGCTCATGCAACTGAAAACCACAACAGCATGCTGGTGTAAAATGAGATTGGATTTAGTCATGCTTGTTTCAATGCAGAATGACACAGTTGCATGTGGATTGACAATGTTTCCTTCTGGAAAATTTAGAAGCTGGGTGGATGCTCTGTTTGAAGTTATTAACATTACAGAGGCTAAGCGTTTTGGGTGAAACATCCCTTGGCTTACTGGAATGTGTTGTTTCAGTCTGTTCCTTTGTATCTATGCTCATTTAACCATGGACAGTTTTGGAACGAAGGAGGAGACAGAATATTACAAATATTATCTGAGTGAAAACAATACTTGCTGCACTCAAAAAGAGGTCTGACATGGTATTTTGAACTTTCTGTGACCCATTTACCATTGAGTAGGGTTTTGCTGAATGCAGCTGTGGCCAGCCAGCAGCTGTCTCAGGTCCTCATACAGAGCATTCTGCATTACTCTTGTCTTCGTTTGTTTGCTTTTAACACAGAGCACAAGGAAGCATCCCTTGATTCTGAGACAGAATATTAAATATTGTTACCTTGTTCTCGTCACACTTGACTTCAGAAAGGCTCCTCTACTGTCAGGCCTCTGGGTGAAGGAGACAATCAAATTTGCAGTCGCTGTCCTCTCTCCTCCCCAAAATTGGGGTCTTCATCTTCAAGTTGCTAATACCACCTAAAAGGCTTTCCCTGTGAATAAAGCCTGAGAAGAGTAAAAGTGTGAAAAGGCAACAATGCCACACTCATGATAATGATAAGAAGAAAGAATAAGGAAAGTCTGGTTTTCTTTTAGGGCTTGGCACATCTTCATGCTCACCATGTCATCCATCGAGATATTAAAGGACAGAATGTTCTTCTCACAGAAAATGCAGAAGTAAAACTGGGTAAGTTTCCTTAAATGCATGCTAGAAACCTGTTTGGAAAAATCTAAGATTTCCATCTTGTCTTGGAAACACCCTTCAGTAACCTAAGAGCAACAAATATGCCAAGTAGCATTCATTAACGCTTGTGTTTATAAGGTGTCTGTCATGTAGAAAGAGCTGAAAACGTGACATGTTCTGCAAGGATGTCACTCACAGGCTGTGGGGAATACAGCTACTTCTGGGCAGTCGAAGACAGGACCTGTCTAGTAAGTCACAGCACCATCAAGCCTTCCCAGCAGATCCTGACATGTGAAGTCTTCCAAAATAAAAAAGTTGGGGGAATAAATTATGCTAATTCCTTTCATATTTTGGGAAGACATCACAGCGAACACATGACAGTGATTTAAAAGAGCGGTCTCAAGGAGAGCACTTCTCTTATTTGGGATGATCTTTATGCTCCCTCTCTCTTTAACTGAAGGAATTCACTGTAAAATTGGAGAGCAAAAATAATGAACATGGCCTTTGGATGTGGGGTAGGATGTTTGGCTGGAGCAAGTGAAAATAAGTAGTTTAAATCTCATGGTTTAACCTCATGGTGAAATCTTGGCTTCGCTGAAGTCAAAGGGAGTTTTGCTGTTGTGTTAAATGAAGACAAGATTTTGCTTGTAGTCTCTACAAGATAATGTACTGTTTTTCAGCTGTTGCAAGATGCGGGGTTGTGTGTGCTTATGGTCTTGTATAGTTACTAGTCCTACCATTCTTCATATAACTGACAAGAAAGTTAAACCTTTCTCACTCTGGATAAAGATAAAACACATCTACTAAGCAGAACAATTAAAAACCAAAACCAAACACCAAACAAATACAAAACCAGAGTTGTTTCCAGAGAGATTTAGCTTTTGTGTCTTAAAGTAAGAAGCTAGCAACCCAAGAGGTCCACAGTCCAGTTCCATTCCACTTCAGTGGAACCCATAAGAAGCATGGAACGCATGATGATCCCAAAGGTCAGGTCCAACTTAACTGTTGGAGGAGGTTTGCTAAACAAGCACATTAAATTATAGTGGTACAAATGATTGTGGTTTGGAGATGATCTGAAATGAGATAATGTAAGTGAGAAAATCTGCTTCTTAGTGGTGACCATAGGGCTATCTCCTTTCAGTCCTTTCTTTTCCCTTTTATTTTGTCTTCTCTGTGAATAACACTCAAGTGCTATGCCCAGTGGATCCAATTAGTGTGTCTTAGAGGTTTTTTCAAAGAAAAATACAATCACATAATTATTGGTTGTGTGGACCCTTCTTTGTATCGGAACAAAACCATTTTGCTATACAATCCTGATGAAAGTAACACCCTTTTCAGCACAAAGAGCACCACACAATTCTCTCATTGTAATGAGTCTAAGATCAGAATAAACTAGTATACTCTCCAGCTTGTTGTAAGATAGTGTATGAATGTAGAGAAGGAGTTATTCCAGACACCTCAAAATGAAGTGATATGATAGTTCTTTCCAGCTTTCACAAATGGTTTTATTAGACACATCCAAATTTGCCTTTTCTGTAGATAGTATTTTTCCTTTCAAATACTAGTTAAAGACCTGGAGTCCTACTCGATGTAGCATTTAGATTAAGCATAAATTATTGTGTAATTACGCTCTTCCTAGAGCAGCTGATGTCTGCTGTAACCTGCCTGGCAGACTTAGCATGCCATTTATTTGATCCTTCTGCCAAAAAGAAAAAAAAAAGGCAATTAAATTTCGACTATTGGAGATGATGTACTGGAGGAACTCAGATTTGATATGCATTGTAGCCCAAAGGTTTGGTATCTGAACAGTATGAAAGTAACCAAGCAAATGCTCTGGGGATACAACTCTCCATTAATTTCTTTACCTCTGCTTCGCTTTTCAGTGGATTTTGGTGTAAGCGCTCAACTGGATAGGACTATAGGGAGAAGAAACACATTTATTGGCACACCATACTGGATGGCACCTGAGGTCATTGCTTGTGAGGAGAACCCAGACTCTACATACGATTACAGAGTAAGTGTTCCAACTCTGCATAAGGTAATGTGGTTTTGTTTAGTGAGGCGGGTCTAAGGTAGCAAAACATGCAGGTTATTGCTGAAATCTTGCTCAAGTACTGCATTTGAAAAGTTCAAACTTCCCTCCTTTTAAACCACAGTAATAATTTTAGCTGTACAAATAGACCTTCTGTGCTGCACTGGCACAGTGAGGTCACATTGTGTGAGTGCCAGTCATGACCAAAGAATGTTCTTGGATTTTATTTTATTTTTCATACCATGTAAATCTTCCACTGAAACCTCAAGGAATTAGTCTCTTCATTCCCTCTGCCGAGTTGATTTCCTTTTCAGAATGTGTACTCTTCAGAAATTATAAGCATTAGGAACATGATCCCCTAATTCTTGAGGTTTCTTTGCCTTCAGTAATAATCATAGTTCATCTGCATGCATTTATGTCTGCTTCCGAATGGATTCTGCAGATGGTAGTTTAAAACTGATCAGCGGAGAGTTTTGGAAGCACTTATGGAGGCAGTGCCATGACTCAGAAGGTGACATGGGGCCAATCTTTACTACAGAGTTTTATAGCTGGTATGATAAGCAAAGTAGCAGGAAGCCACTCTGTAACTTCTTGCTGTTCCGGCTCTGATTAAAAAAGTGATAACAAATGAGTAAAAATATTTATGCTTAAATATGTATATATACACACATTGACCTTCACAAACACTGCTGTCATCCTCCCTTTTGCCTGTTTGCCTCTCATGCTTTGAAACTTCAAACCAAGATTCTTTGTAGCTGTGTTGTTTCTCCTGCTGTCACCAAAAGCTGCAGTACTACCCCTGGAACGCTTTTTAAATTTTCAGTTGTTTACTTAATAACAAGTCAAGATCTGGTTTCAAAATAGAGTGAGGTAGATTTAGGTTAGATATTAGGAAGAAATTTTTCACAATGAGGGTGGTAGAAGACTGGCAGAGGTTGCCCAGAGAGGTGGTGGATGCCCCATGCCTGGAAACGTTCAAGGCCAGGTTGGATGCGGCTCTGAGCAACCTGATCTGGTTGGAGATGTCCCTGCTCCTTGCATCTAGTCCTAGTTGGACTAGATGACCCTTGAAGGTCCCTTCCAACCATTCTATGGTTAGGGTTCCAATTTTATGGTTCTATGATCTCAAATTTATTAAATTCCCACCAGTTTCGTTGTCCAATCCCTCTGCAAACCATGATGCAAACTGGTTTTCAGCTTGCGTAAAGTGGTTCAGAGCAGCTGGGCTGAGAAGGCTTTGTGGGTCAAGTTAGATTTAGATAAAGTGCCAAGCTCGATGTGAGCAGCCATTCCTGTAATGGTAGATTGCTTCTAATCTTTGAAGGTTTGTCTTCTGTCACTCCCCTTTTAAAAGATAGTTTTAGAGAAGCCTTGCAATTTGGTTTGCTCATGTGCCTCTCATGTGGCAACATTTAGACACAAAAAGTAGTAAAATAATGCACATGATTAATCAAGTGGCAACGTGTGAAGCTTTTGCAGTCACTGGTCGTGTTTCTGATTTATCTTCCATCATCAAAACCCAGGCCTTAGCATCCAGATAAGCTGATAAAGGAAACTCTGCTCTAAGTTAACCGAGCTGAACAAACACTGCGGTGTAAATCTGACTGCGTGATTGTGCTCTCCTTTCATGTACCCAAAAACATGTGACTGGAGACTTTGTAGACAGAAAAAGTCAGACCCCAAGGCCTGACTATAATTTCTGTTCCATCAGTGTAGAAACTTAGCAGTGGCTGCTCCGAAAAAAGCATGAAGACCAATAATTTTTTTGACCGAGAGCATGAGGGCGAGGTACTGCTATGTCTCACTGCCTCATGAAAACACTTTTAAAAGGTTTAAGATGTATTTAAACAGTGCCTGATATGTTCTGGCTCTTCTTTTTTGGATGCAGAAAGTCTACATTTTGGGGCTGGCTGCTTAAATGATGAATCAGCTGTTCAGAGCTGCATGGGAAATGGGAAGCTTACGGCTATTAGCACTTCTCCTAAGCGCTCAGTTGGGACTGGGAGGGAGCTGGATGTATGCCACTCCAACAAAAACGACCTGATCCAGGAGAAATCTAGGGATACTGTAAAAAAACCCAAAGCCTAAAAGAAAACAACAACAACAACAACAAAAAAGCTTGAATGCTGCAAGATGCAATGTGCAATGTTTCTTTTCCTGCAGAGTGACCTGTGGTCTCTGGGAATCACTGCTATTGAGATGGCTGAAGGAGCTCCTCGTAAGTGATTTGGTATAAAGGTGGGGGTGTCTCTGCTCTGTGAACATGTTCTGTGTTAAAATAACTCCTGCTTGGCCAATGCACAGATGTAAAAAATTCTGGTTCTGGCTGTATCTTTAAAAATAATCTATTACTTTTTCTTGTCTGGGCTTTTTTGCTTTCCTTTTCCTTTTTGACCCTTTAAGTCTATATTTTGATTCCTTGCCCTCATTTCCTAGGGAAATAAAATTTTTTTTTCTTAGCGCTCTTGTTAGCATCACTTTGTTGATCAGTGCCTGTGGGTACAGCTAAGCAGAAGTGATTGACACATTAGCAGAAAAAATTGACAAGACTGGCTTTGTGTTTAGGTCACTGAAAAAAAAAATACAGCAGTGGGAGAAGCTAAGCCTGAAGGTTATGTTTTTATTCTGGGACTGACTGGATTCTGACAGGTTTTGGGATGAATACTGTTGTTTGCTGACGTAATGGCTTTGGTCCATGACCGTATTCTCAACCTGACAGCAGATTACCGTAGTTTTACAGCCTGCCCTCGCCTCCCCCTCGCTCCCCTGGTTAGCCTCTCGCAGCTGGTGGGCAGAGATCAGCAGCTGCAGTGTGGGTGCAAAGACCTCGTGCGTTTGCATTTCTGCAGAGGACCGGTCGCTTTGCACCAGCACTCGCAAAGCAGATGTGATGTGCTGGGATATCCGGTCACTGCTGAGAGCGCAGGAGATGAAATAAATTATACTCTGGCCTGAGCTGGAGAGCACGTAGGCTGTGTTTTCAAAAAGCACGCTTGGCTTTTCTCCCGTCAGACTTGGTTTTTAGCAGCGCTCAGGAGCCAGCTGGAGTTCAGGAGCACTTGCAGACACTGTGCTTCAGCCTAGCTGAGGCTTAGTCCTGAGACGTGAGTCCGTGGGGAGTTTTCTTTGAGAGGGACTTTGTAGCTTTGCATGCTAATTCCTCATGCCACTTATATTTGATGTTTTCAGTAGTTTTGGCAGGGAAATGCTGTGGATTATCTTCTGTTGCATTATGTTTTGTTTACTGTAGTACAACGATGTCTGGGACCCATAGCTAGAAACTAGAACTCGTCTGCCCCCTGTCCCCACTGTGTCATCTGCTTTTGAAAATATGAAGGAAAAAGTAAAAACTGGAACCCCAATTGGAGAAATGATGGCAGGTGGATGCAGGCAGGGGAATTAATAGAAGGCAGCAAATGCTTTACCAGATCACAGTCTTCTCACTTCTACTAGTTCTGTGATGCTGTAAGTCCGTTCTTGTTAAGAGAATCACATCTGTATATTATAAGAAGTCAGCCTCCATATGTTTCCTGTCAGTTGTCATTCAGTAGCTCTGTTTTGTGAAGGAAGACCTCTGACCTCCGATATTTCTCCGTGACAGATGGACAACACTCGTAATTCTGTACGAAATGCCTGGGATAGATGAGATATGATGGTATTTACTTTATTTGTAGCTTCAACTTTCCACAGCAGTAACACAGAAGAGAAGTACGCTGGGCTGGAGAGAAACCAGCATCTGAACGCATGAGTAGAATCTGTTGCAGATTGATAATGGTGCTCACACTCCCGAAACACAGAATAGATGAAATGTGTGCTTAGTCGTTACACTCCGTGCCAGTGGTGCAGTTTATGAGCTCTGTGCTTTGCATCAGGTTTTCTTCATCCTACATTTTCTCTTATGACATCAATGATGTAGCTGAGAGTTTGGTTAAAATTTAGCTTATCATTTATCTGAGCCATAAGCCAGTCATGAGAAACTGGGTAGGTATTTCAGTCCCAGCTTTAACTTCTATTTATGTGAAAACACCCTCTGCTGTATTAGGAGGTGAGCTTTTTTTATGTCCTTCTGAAGCTTTATGTATAAAAAGTACAAAGAAAGTTGTACTTGTCCCTGCCATGCAGCCTTTCTTTCAAATCTCTTTTAGCTGGCAGTAACAGCATGTTGTCGTGAAAGATTTCTGTGTTCTCAGAGGCTTTATTTCTTGGCTGTAGTGTGAATTTATTTGACTAACGGTGCAGTTCTGCAGCGGATGCTGTGCTTTTGGAAGTGGGAGTGTTTGTGGAGAACTGTTCCTCTCCGTCGGGAGAACCAGGCTCCTGGCCTGGCTGGGTCAGCGTGGTCAGTCTGTGGGAGGGACACGGGGGTGGACACGTACCCTTCAATAGCTTGTGGTTTCCTTTGCAGCACTGTGTGACATGCACCCCATGAGAGCACTCTTCCTCATCCCACGGAACCCACCCCCGAAGCTGAAATCCAGAAAATGGTAACAAGATGTGTAAAAACTGTATTTTTGCTGTGTTGAGCTGAGGAGGATTTTGAGCTGTCTTGTCTGGAAACAGTAATCTTGTTAAATCCTACAGTGATCTGTGAGATTTTTCCTAGGCTGGGTTAGGCCATGGGTGCAGATGTAGTTTACCTTTGGGAAGCAACACCTTTCTTTTGAACTCTGCCTCAACTGCTGTCATTGCGGTTGCTAAAGTTTGGCGTGAGTGGCTGATATCGCAGTTTAGGCCAGGCTTAGATGGTCTGCTTGGGGTCAGTGCTGTGTCAGAAGACTGCATGGACGTTGTGGGGCTAATGGCAATCACTGTGGCCTACAGAGAATTTGTTTGTATTTTAAATGAAATGTATAAAGAGAATCTTCACTGTCTCAGAAAGGTAAAGGCATTTTTGAAAGAGTTATGTTGACCACATTGTGGTTTTGTTGATCCATATGTAAATTCAGGGTAACCCCACCGAAAGGGCAGTCACTGGGGGAAGTTCCCCATCGTTCGCCCTCAGCACTGTGCTGGTCTCAAGAGAGACACTGGTGGCAAAACTCAAGTTGTCCTGCACAGTTCCAGTGCAAAAGGAAGCCTTGCGGAGTTAGTGCTTTCCATCACTCGGGGTAGTGCTTGGCATACAAGTTGAAAGTTATTATTATTTTCCTCCAATTATCTATCTTTTTCAGGTCAAAGAAATTCCTAAACTTTGTTGAAAGCTGCCTTGTAAAAAACTATTTGCATCGTCCGTCCACTGAAACCTTGCTTAAGCATTCTTTCATCCGAGACATGCAGAATGAACGGCACGTGCGCATCATGCTGAAAGACCACCTGGACAGGACCAGGAAGAAAAAAGGAGAAAAGGGTAACGTGGCAAAAACAAAACAAAAGGCACTGCAGAGAGTAGGTCCTCTTCCAGTTTTGGTACCAGAGTACAAGGTGGATGCAGCTGAAATACTGGAACCAGGAAAACTGTGACAAAGGATTGTCCTTGATAGCAGTGGGGTCGTTTTGAAGATCTCTGGTGAATCCCAAGTCCTTAATGATGTTTAAGTGCTAAAGTCTTTGGAGCCTGACTGACTCTGATTCACTGAGAGCAACCCTAGCACTAATGTGAGCAGAGAGTCCAAGTAAAGTCTAGTATCTAAGTATCTTGAGTATCTGAGTAGTACTCAGCAAGTGTTTCCTGGTCTCTTAGTTCATCTGTTTGTCCCCAATCCATTTAATTTACATGTTTCATCTCCATATAATTTTAGCTTGTGGGCAAACTTCTTTAGGGGCAGAAATGCTCTTCAAGTGTTTTGCAGTGGAGCGCACAAACGAGACCTCGCGAAGGCCTCCAAGGTCCAACAAAACACGAATGGGTATAGTGAATCATCATCTTCACAGAGTGGCTGAAGGAATAGAGAATCTGAGTTTGTTCCAAATGCTAGCCTTACGCTTCAGAGCAAAACCTGGAAGACGCAGTGCTGGAATGAGGATGATCCTTGTATAGATGCCTGTGCACAGCAGACTAAGCGCTGTGCAAAGTGGAGAGGGAGCTGTAGCCTGTTGGCCACAGATTTTCCCTGCCCTCTCTCTGCTCTTCCTCTTCTGTGTATTTTATACTGACAGGGGCACGGGAAAGATCAGGGACTATGAGGGCAAACTCTGAAAGCGCTGTACGGTTGGAAAGTGACTTATAAACTCCAAATATTGATTTGACAACAGGAGTATTTATGCCTAAAATGAAATTGCTGTTGCAGTGTAGATTTACTGACTCCAATAGTAGTTGCAAGTCCCGCCACCTCTTTCAGCTATGAATCTCAAAGCACGTTTGAATGGGAAGGTAGCAAGTTAGAGTTCCTCACAAATTCCCTTGAGGGGGTGAAAATGGAGTGATAACAATCACTTCTTGATAGATATTTATATTTTGACCTGAAAAAACACTATTTTTAGTCAAAGCTCCCCTGAAAGGGAGAACAGTGTGAAATTGCCAGAGTATACACTTCAAGAAAAATTTAAGTCCCATTTTAGCGTGCCGTAGAGCCAGGAATGTAGAATAGGACCAGTTTGAAATTATCCCTTAAAAGCTGCTTTCATATTAATCTTAAAGAGAACTTCACAAGCGTGGGTCAGCTTCTCTGAACCACTGTACTAAAACTAGCATTAATTTATTACCTCTGTTTCTTTTTCTAACTATTCCTTTTGATACAAAAGGAAACCTGGATTTACTGAAGGCCTCAGCTAAGCCATACAACAGGTATACGATAGCAGAGGACAGTCGAAGTCTTTTATGTTCTATCTGCATTTTTTTCTGAGAGCCTCTCTGCTGGTGTTGTTATGGGGGTTGGATTTCTCTGTGGGTTTAGCCTAATTTATTTCAGATTAAGGAAATAGGTTAGTTTTGCAAAACCGATACAGTCAGTCAAGGGAAAAGGTGGGAGTGTGTAAAGGAGCTGCCCTGAAACTTTGTCTGAACTAGATTTTGAATTATGTACGTGGATATCCTACCTCCCCTCAGCCTCCCAGTGCAACCTGTGGCTTTTCAATTCCTGCTGAGCTACACGTAGTTCAGGTTGAGTGCTCAGAAACAAAGTTCAAGATTGTATCTTAAATAACAGCATCCTCCACTGGAGTTTGTTTATTGTTCTCTTTTTTTAGAAGAAACGGACTATGATTACAGTGGAAGTGAGGAGGAAGATGATGAGCTGAATGAAGATGAAGGAGAACCAAGGTTAATTTTATTACTGGAACAGAAATTTTGACTGCCCAAGCTGTTCTCGTTGAAGGCAGCCCTCTTCAGCCAGAATGGCTTTCTTAACTTGCTCTGAATCCTTATCTCCTGTATCCTCTCTGGTAGCTTTAACAGTTTTGTAGCTATCAAATGTAACCGCTGAGTGTAAGAGGTCCGTAGTAAGCTGCTTCTTGGTTCCCTTGCAATAGGGAGGAAACTTTCAATTGAAGAACCCAATAATCAGCTTCAGGCTGGTTTGTAGCACAGTAAGTGCGGATGCGTAGTCAGCTCGCTGGAGATTTATCGGAACCTCTTAATTTGCTAACAGGACAACAAGCAATTCCCAGTGCACCTTTTGTTCTCTCTTTAATGTTATGTTTAGTCATGTAGAACTCTCCTCTTTGTTTCAGCTCCATAGTTAATCTCCCGGGGGAGTCAACTCTCCGTCGTGAATTTCTGAGGCTGCAACAGGAGAACAAAAACCGTTCTGACCCTCATCGCCAGCAGCAGCAGCTGAAGGACCAGGAGAAATACAAGAAGCAGCTGCTGACAGAGCGGCAGAAACGGATCGAGCAGCAGAAAGAGCAGAGGAGGAGGCTGGAGGATGTAGGGACTGGCTTGTATTGTTGTCCTGTGTCTCATCACAAATAAAAACTGCCTGTATAGAGTAGGCTTTGAAAGGCAAGAAGGATGTGTTAACTTGTCAGCAGAACCTGGGTTGTAGTCTTTAGCCTTGGGAGAACTGTGTCACTTTTGAACACAATCATTTAAAATTATTTCAAATCCTTTTCCTGCTGACAACCTGCCCCTCCGCTTTGGGAGAGGAAGAGGAAGGGCATTTTGCTGGAATTTGTTTGATGGTGGAAGCCCAGGCAGGTGGGATGAGAGATACTGATTTCTTTCTCGTGTGTGTTGCCCAATTTGGGGTCTGTTTGTCTGATCCAGAGTCCTGGCCCTGCTTCTGTTTAAGATGTTACAAGATAGCCGCTGCCTGTTCAGCTGTCTGATGCACTGTGGTGTTGGAGGCATTGCTAAATCGCCAGTATGTCTCTTCTCATGAGCATCTGATGAAATTCAAGCATTGTGCAAACACTTGGAGCTGGCATTTGTGAAGCACAGTGCTGCTCCAGCAAAATGAGGGGACTCTGGAAAAACCCTTCCTTCTCGAAACAACGGGAAGACATTTGTCATTAGATTAGCTGTCAGCCGTCACAGAGATCTCGCCTGCCTGCTTAAATGAATGGCAGATCTGCCCTCGGCTGCCAAAAGGGCAAAGGTTTCACTTCGGGTTTGGCAGTCATAGTGGTGGCAGCTCGTGGCTGTCGGCTGCTGCTGCGCAGCGCATAGAGTATCCCCTGCTAGAGACTGTGTAGCAGGAAAACAGGCCTTGTGATTAATGAGCACTGGCATAAGTAATTGGTGGGTACAAAAGTAAAGTAAAATAAGCGGTGTTACTCCCTGGCTCTCTTCCAGCACCAGCGGCGAGAGCAGGAGCTACGAAGGCAGCAGGAGTGTGAGCAGAGGTGGCCAGAGGCCAAGGCCATTGAGAGGAAAGAGGAGAGCTGTAAAGAAGACAAAAGGGCTGTGGAAGATGAACGGTTCATAGCAGATGGACAGAGGAAACCAGAAAAGAAGCAGGTATGAAAAAAATGTTTACTGACAGAAATTCACAGCTCCCTGTTCCTGTAGCTGATGTCTTCCTCAGTTCCCTGAGCGTGTTCGCGTCTTCTGAGTCACAGACCAGTGAGGGACTTTTTAAATGCATTTACTGCCTCTTGTTCTCAGATTCAGCCTTCTCTTGAGTTAACTTACCTGTTACTGAGTCATCCTCTTAATCTACAGCAGTGACACTGCCTCTCCCACTTCCGTCCCTGCTATTTCTCTGTGCTGAAATGGTCTTCAGTCACTTCAGTCCGATTTAAAATATCTTTACCCTGAAAGCTTACAGCATCAGATCAACCTAAGCTTAAACCTCCATATTCCAGCTTCTGTTCGGGTTGTAACCAGGACTGTTTCTTTTTCACAAATAAAAATGGAGCAGATGTTAATTTTAAAGCTGGAGTCTCATTGTTAAGTCTGGCACCTTGGCCACAATGTTTTTCTAATGTTAAGTAGCAAACTGATTTGTAATCACAGAGAAGCATGGAATGTTTGATTAAAGCCCTCTGGTTTTAGGAGAAGTAAGAAGAAAAAATAGTATTTTCTGATGTGCTGTCTCAAAAGCCAAACACAGAGCATTTGGGGTCACTTTATGCTTCCTGTTGCTCGGGTTTGTGGCTTTTCTGTCAGCCCTGCTGGAATTGTGTTTGCTTTGTTCTTTGAAAAACCAGTATTTCCAGTGGTCAGCTTGGTTGTCCTGCAAGGCATTGTTCTCTCTGAAACTCATCACTCTGCTTTCAGAAGGTGGAAGATGTGCAGCACAACAGGAAGGTGCATCGAACTCTCCCCAAAGATCAGACACAGCTGCTGTCTCTCCAGCATGACCACAAGCAGAAGAAGAAGGAGCCTTCCAAGGGTTCAAGTTCAGCAGTGCATCCTCCATCAAGCAGCACAAGCAGAGAGGTACCGTCTTGGCCAATGTAGTTTTTTGGTGCTTTCCAGTTTACAATGCTGTGATAATGCTGAAGCAGAGAACAGACTGATTTTTAAACCTAAATCAAGGGAGTTTGACCCTTGTCTTACCGCACACTTATGCTGTAGTAAAGCCTTAGGTTTCCACTAATGTAGAGGATAAGAGAAACGAGTTTGCTTTGTCACTTCTTCTCGAGTTCAGAGAAGGGTTCCAATGGTGAGTGGCAAAGCAAGGTCCTTCTGGACCAGATGTCATTCCCTTGTCTTCCAAAGAGGAATGAGTTAAGGTAGTACTATCTGAGGTTTAACAGATGTCTTTGCCTGATTTTAGGGTTTACCAGATTGACCCAGACACAGAACAGCATCATGCCTCCCAAGCAGAGACCTCTGTGCCCCAATGCCATGCCTTTTCTTGTTCTTTGTCTCCCAGGATTTTAGGTAGATAAGATTGGATGGGTCAGGGGCAGGCCACGTATAGTCCTTGATTAAGAGTTGTAATGCATTTCACTCTTTTGCTAACTCTGGAAGTATTTTTGCCCACCAACTTGTTCTGCTTACTGTTATCGTATTGTGAAAAGCTGTGGGTCCATTTCACATATGTTCTCTCATCATTCCTAGCACACTTACTTTTCCTTTTGATTTAATCCCAGCTTATGAGCCCAGTTCTACAGCTGGTGCGGTTTGTTGTGTTACTAAAGTCTGGGTCGATGTCAAAAATGTCAGCAACTCACAGGTGCCTCCTTGGGTTGCTGTGTCTAAGTAGAATAGTGGATGTGATGGTCTCTGCATTCAGGGCAAAGCATCTTCACAAAATACCCAAGCAAAGGCATGAGGAGAGCTCATGCACATACATGTATGTAGGAGGAATGCAGAGCGCTGCTTCTTAACATCTTGTTGCAATCCTTAAGCCAGTGCCCTCTTTGTCACCTCTTCGTGTGTGTGCATGGCTGCGTGCATGCTGCAACTGCTTCCCTTAGCTGAAATTTTCAATATTGATAGACAGTTACATGAAACTGCTAGGATGGTTGAAGTGATGAATTTTGATAACTGAATAGAGTCTGCAAACAGCTAGGCAGTGATGTGAAATCAGGAAAACAAAAGATATTAAGCTCTTTTGAGAATAGCAGTTTGTGAAAACAAGAGAATGATTCGATTTGTAGTAAAACTTAACTGTCAAAAAACAAGTGCCCTAGCTCCAAAGGCTTTATTGCATTGACTGATTAAACAGATTATTACTGAAATTTGAATTAACTCCTGCTGAAATCAGTATTTGTTTGATGGTGGAGGACTGAGTCTTATTCCAGCTGGGGAGTAAATTGGGTGTGGACAGAGAAGTAAGTTGCTTTTGCTAAATACACAACATCAAAGTCAACATCAGCCTTGCCTTTGCTCAGCTTTCGGATGTGGAGAGAAAATGCAACTCGGTTGAGTTAATTTAACTTTCTTTCCTATTTCATTGTAGTTAGAAGTCGAAAGAACCACAAAATGTCGGCTTAAATACTTATCTCGCGTTTTGGCTTGTGTTTTGTAAATTACCCCTTTCTGGCAGAATGAAATGTATTATGGAATTTCGTGTGCAGTCACTGTTAACTTTTAATTTAGCGGTGAAATAAAATATCACGAATTGCAGATAAAGTGCTGCCTGCCTTTTAGGTTCACAGCACGAGGCTATTGTTGTTATGGCTACCATGATATGCTCTAGTTTTAAGAACAAATTATTCTACAGTATTACTTATTTAATCTCAGAACTTCTTGGAAGTCAAGGATCCTTCCACTAAAATCGTAATTGGTGGTAGAGGATTGCATTTTTTGGTTGAAGTCTGAGACTTCATAATTATGTCAGCAGTCATTACTGTTCACAACAATATAAAAATGCTTTATCATTTTGGCTGGTTTTACAGTGATAACTCAGTGAATTTGTTCTTGTTGATATTGATCTTTCCCAGTTTGTTGGCCAAAGAGATGCTAGTAGCTCTGCTGGGGGAGATCTACACAGGGATAAACAGATAAACAAAGCCTATTCAAGAACAAGTTTGCATGCTTTGTAGAGCTCAGTGGCATTTGCAGGACCAATTATTGATATACAAAACCTCTCCAGAATTGTTGTTGCATTGAGGCATTAAAAACAAACAAAAAAACCTCGAGTCCCCTCCAAGGCCTTGAGTTTAGTGTTTGGGGCCACAGAACCCTTTCTTGGCAGTTCCTTGTCTTTGCTGCACGTCTCATCGTGTCGCAGGCAGTCAGGGCACGTTTCCCCTCAGGTGTGCGGATGTGAGCCCGCTCTGTGCTGTGTCTGGTCCCACCGACACCAGAGGTAAATGCACCACGAAACAGGCTGCATGTTGACAAAGAGAAGTAAATACAGACCGATGATTCCTCCCGGCTAAAATCCCAGCCTGCAGCAAACAGGATGGCCTAGAATACTGCAGATGGCAACTCAGGCCCTTTTTCTTGCTGCAGTTTGGAAATTTGATGGAAAAGGAAGAGTTACAAATGGAGAGGCAGTAACAGTTCATATTGTACCAGGGCTGACCTCTCCCTGATGAAGAGGTCCATCAGCGTTGATGCATGCTGTGCTGCTGTTGGAGAACATCCAGGCTGCAAACCCTGAGGCTCAGTGTGCGACATGCTGCTTTTCTCCTTCTCAGGCCGAGGACCGAAAAAAGAAGTGTGACGGCATCCAGCCTTCCCTCCAGTGGCCAGCAGTGCTGGGGCACGAAGCCACGCCACACGCCAGGGTGGGATCTGGCAGCAGTTCCAGCCCTTGCACCCCCGCGCCACAGAGAGCTGTGTTAGTACAGGTACGGTGGTTCCTGAGCAGAACGGCGCATCGGGACTGCGTGTGAAGGGACTGTAAGCGTGTCTGAGCAAAAGAAGAACAAGACAGCAAGTAGAAATGGAATAAACTGCTCTAAGTGTGAGCACAGCTTATTTAAGCTGGAAGTCTCCACTTGCTTTGAAAACATGCAGTGGCAGGAATAATTTTACTGCCTTTACATTTCCCACAGCACTTTGTTCATGCATTTGTTCAGCCCCTCAACGAGGATATACAGTTAGAGCACTTGTTTTATTCTTGGCAGCTCTCAGTTTGTGCTGGACTCCCGGGTGGATGGATGTACAGTTTCAGATCCATCTCTCCAGTTGCCTCTGTGGGATTTAGCAAGTGGTACCCATGGCAGAGCGGCATTCGGATCAGGCTTAGGAGTTGTTTGTGTGTTGCTGTGTCATCTTGTGGCCTCTTTTCTTTGTGCATTGGATCTCGGACTCAAAGGGGGAAGATCAGACCACAGAGGAGGGTGGGTTAGTAGTTTTAACTCAGCTGCTTTCAGAGCATGTCATGCTGCCTCACCACCAAGCCCTAGCAGCAGAGTGGACTACCTGCGATTATGGGTTGTTACTGTGAGGTTAGGGTGTATTATCCCAAGCTTTTCTTAAGCTCATTGCTGGCCACTGAATTCTTGCTTGGCATGAGCTTCTGTTGAACATCCTGCATGGAAAATCATAGAGTCACAGAATGGTTTGGGTTGGAAGGGACCTTCAAAGGCCACCCAGTCCAACCCCCCTGCAGGGAGCAGGGACATCTCCAACCAGATCAGGTTGCTCAGAGCCGCATCCAACCTGGCCTTGAACGTTTCCAGGCATGGGGCATCCACCACCTCTCTGGGCAACCTGGGACAGTCTTTACCACCCTCATTGTGAAAAATTTCTTCCTGATAACTAATCTAAATCTATCTCCCTCTATTTTGAAACCAGATGTTGACTTGTTATTAAGTAAACAACTGAAAATTTAAAAAGCGTTCTAGGGGTAGTGGTGCAAACCACTTTTGGTGACAACGGGAGGAACAGCCAGGCTACACTTACATCATGATTCTGCCTCCCAGCAGAGGAGTGTTAGCGTGCCGGGGCACGGGCTCCCTCCCGACGTGGGGAGGATGTCAGCTCGTGGTGTTCCTGCTGGTTGTGAGTGTCTCCAGAGAGCCCTGGTCTTGCTTTGCATGGGAGATCTGACAAGATAAAGCATAAAGTGGTATAGCTTCAGACATTTCTTTAGTATTTTTTCTATTCCTGTAACTTCAAATTGGTTCTAGCATAACAACCCCTCAAGATGGGCCCAGCTCACACAGCATTTCCATGTGTTCTGTCTCGGTCTTGTGTCCAGGAGGATTTCTCATTTCAGGGAGGATCACTACATTCAGTTGATATTTTTAGCTCTCTGCTTTTCTTCCCCTTTGGAAGACGCTGGTGTAGTAGATCATTAGTGTGTAGAATTTAAGGGACCTTTCCTTCTTTTCTTTTCTTTTATCTTTTTTCCTTTTTTTTTTTTCTTTTAAATATGTAAAGAATCAGAGAACCAAATTTTGAGTGTTTTAGCCTGAGTTTTACACTGCTTGCTTGTTGTTCCCTTGGAATGAAGACTCCATAAGAAGTTATTTGATTTGCTTCCTGCCTCCCCACTCTGTGATGAGCACATTTGCTGTCCTAATGCTCCCATTTGGTACCTTTGAAGATATCTTTTAAACATAGGCAGTTGCCCTGGGAGCACCTGGACACGACTACCCCTGAGATGTAGTCTGAGCATAGTTTCTTATTTCTTTCTTACTGCATTTTCAAGTTTGATTTTTTTCCAGTAGTTGAAAAACCTGTTACAGAGGAGGGCCAGGGCACCCTCATAACCATTGGAGAGTTGAAAGCGCTTCCAGCTGGCAGTTTGTCTCCATTGACTCTCAGTTGATGGTGGGCTTGCAAAGACTGGTTTGGAAGTCAACATCTAACTTAGGGGAGGTGGGTTCCCTCAGTGATTATACTGTCTGACTTCTGAAATGGAAACATTGGTCAGGTTTGAATGAGATATACTTGCTCAACCATAATTTTTGCATCATCCAGTGAAGCAGTTTGCTGTGTGTTGCCAATGACCTGTTGGCTTCTCCATAAATTTAAGAAGGGAAGGTAAATGTACAGCATGGAGATTTTTATTATTTCTTTTTATTGTACTCTTCACATTGAAATACTGATGCCTAACATGCTCACATGCTGGAAATGAATAACTTAGTTCACAGTGAACAAGGTAAGCAGGGCTGTAGCCAAACACAATACTCTTTTTTACTAAAAATTTGATCTTGCAAACAGAACCATTGATATCTGTTGAGACTGGGACCTGTTATGTAGGCAGGGGAGTACAATTGAACACTTATTTCATTTGTTTCAAGTGTGAAAATTTCCGGGCTAGTAAGGATGTGTACCACAGCAGTTCACTGTCGGATATGGTGACGATGCCACTCAGCCCTGTGCAGGATGATGTATTCTGGAGCGTGAGTCAGAATGAAGAACAACCCCCAAAGGTATGTGAAACTCGACGTGTTTGGCACTGTCAGTGTTTGACAGCACTCCGCTCAGTTCCCCTGCGCTGTGTAGTGTCCATCCTCTGCACTTTATGAAACTCAGTGAAAATCTCATTGCTTGTACATTAACTGGGTCTCAGTAGTCTAGAGAGAAGATATGAATTTATAAGTGGGTCAGTGTTCAGAGTTTATGTGTAAGTGTATATATATATAATATCTGTGGGATCTGCGAAAATTCTTCTGTTGGACCAACTGTTTGTAGCTGTGCCTTTGGTTAAAAATCTGCTTTGTTGCAGAAAAGCTCATTAGTTTGTGCAATTCAGGTGGTGGTCTAGTTCTCTTTTTAACTGAATTTCTAAGAACTAGTAGAAGAATATTTGTATAGGGATGTGTATATGCGTGCATGCGTGTATTTATTTTATACTTCTGGGGAGATGGGTGCATGTCTCTCTCTTCCCTCAGCCCTTTGGTAGCAGCATAAGGTGATCCACCACCTTGGGAAAGCTGCATTAAGTGACTGCAGATGCGTTTCCCTGTCTGATTTAAATATTGACCAGGAACAATGCTGACTCTAAGGAAAGGTGCAAACCACTTGCAGTCTGCACCCTGATAGATTGCACAGGCTTGGAGCAAATGGGAAGCATCTGCTGCTGACTTGCAGCTTCCAGTGTTGGTATCATGGAAGACCTCTCCACAGGTCCCACTGAAGCATTATTCATTTATGTTGGTCAGTCTTATTTTTGCATTGATACAGGGTAAGTGTTAAGTTTATTAACTGACTCTAAAATATCAGTAGCAACCCTAAAACATTTCATTAAATCCTTAAGGTTCCAGAAAGGACAACCTCTAAATTTTACAGCAAGGATCAGCCTGCCCATCAGAAATGCCTTTCAAGGTAAGCTCTTAAGCATTTTATGCTTATAATAATGTTGATTTATTGTTAAGCAAATTTGTTAAAAACAAAGCCATAACCTCACCAAAACTGACGTGGATTCATACCTCATTTAGTAGCAGTTACAATTATTTTGTCTTTTTAGTCAGTTTATCCACAAAAATAAATAACCAAACTTCCTGGTCTTAAAACTGAATGAAGTATCTAAGCCAGCTTTCTTTTACTGATTAACATAACTGATTTAAAGTGAAACAAGCCTCTTGTGGATCTCCTCCTCCTTTTCGTGCAAAGTAGTTCTGTCTTCTTTTGAAAAGCAGTATTTTTAGTATGTAAGGGCTATTCCAT
Organism: Chlamydotis macqueenii; assembly: GCF_036417535.1. Lineage (NCBI taxonomy): Eukaryota > Metazoa > Chordata > Aves > Otidiformes > Otididae > Chlamydotis > Chlamydotis macqueenii. Next base: position 7,777,561 of record NC_141566.1, read on the forward strand.
CTGTAATAATTCCTGCAATAAGTTGTTTTTTTCGGTTCAGCCTGTTTGGCATGCTTGAGTGGGTTTCATGCAAGTTGTGCTCCCACCTCCTGGTCAACAGGCACCGTGTTGTGCAGTCATTTAACTTCTTGTGGCTTGGTGATGCTTTACTTTCCCTTCACCTTAGAGTAAGTGCTGCTGAAGGTGCAGGTTGTTTGAAATTCAAGCCTGCTGGCACTGGTGATGGCAGGTGGGAGTGATGCTGATCAGGGCTGCCTGGATGCTCTTGCAGATGCACCAGCACCAATGGTTTCGAAGGGGAGTTAGGTGCCTGGATACTTCAGTGAGTAGGGGTCTGATCCCACCTCCCTGTATTGGCGCTTATAGTTATAGAATCGTAGAATCACAGAATGGTTTGAGTTGGAAGGGACCTTTAAAGCCCATCCAGTCCAACCCCCCTGCAAGAAGCAGGGACATCTCCAACCAGATCAGGTTGCTCAGAGCCCCGTCCAACCTGGCCTGGAATGTTTCCAGGGATGGGACATCCACATAGCTTGTGAAGCTTCTGCCCGTAGCTTTGTTTTGCCTGGTAGTAGCTTGAACAGGCAAATATGCTGTCTGTAGATGTATGTTGACTATTTTGGCAGTCTGCCCTTCAGGCTAGTGTGCTTTTTTTCATATCCCAGGAGAAAAGACCAAGGATGCAGAGAGCTCAGAGATAAAGGGTAGCCCCCACAGGATGTCTAATCAGGGAACATAACGCTGTGAGAAACTAGGGTTGGAGAGATTTGAAAGGGAAGTAGATTTAGCTGACATAACAAAATAACATGCAGCACTTCTGATGAGCCAGAGTCAGAAACATAATCTGAAATAACTTTCAAGTGAAGTCAAGCCCTAAACACTCTCTACTTAGGAATTATAGGAGGCAAAACAGGAAAGAAACATCTAAGTAAACCACAGTGTTACAAGTGAGTGGCTTCTGAGCCTGGGTTTCTGGCTGAGCCACTGTTTTACTTCACAAGCTCAGCAGCTTGTTTTACTGACTGCTGTGTTCCTTTCTCCGTTGGTAAGTGGGTGATGATGTATCTTCTAGGAGGGTTCTGGAGCAGATTTCATTATTTGTCAAAGCTGTGAGATTTTGGAATCAGGAGTGGCACAGATCTGAGAGGCCAAGGGAGAAGTGCATAGGGAAGGATATTTTGTAATGACTTGGGAATCTCTGTACTCTCACAGAATGGCTGCCCAGAGGAAACTCCTCTCCGTTGTCGTCTCTCACTACTGGGTGGCCCCACTTGGAGCAGCAATGAATATAAATTTTTTGTTTATCAAGAGTTATTGTATCATACAGTAACAGCAGGGAACTCGGTTCAGTGGCCTAGGAGGTCTGTTCCAGTCTGTGTTCCTGCGTGCAAGACAGTCTGATCTGCTTTTTGTGTCTCTGTTCAGTAACACTCATCAGTCATCCCCCGGGGGACACGCTCTGAAGCTGAACAGCAGCAGCAGCACTCCTGGCAACAAGCAGTGGGAGATGGGATCTCATCAGAGCAGCTGGTCAACCTCAGGTGATTCCTAAGTCAAAGACTAGTCAGTCAAAATGTGCAAAATTCCTATCGCATGAAACAGGCTTCTGCAGGGTGTCAACTGCTGCATTGCAAATGGGATTGTTTTTAAACAATGTCTTAGGGTGATAGGCTTTTGAAAGCCCTCTGGATTTTATGGTTCTGTGTTCCTAAAATATAAACACTCCCTCTTTCAGGTCAAAAAGTGACTGTGAACATATTTCCATATAGAAAATTTGAATTGCCTCAATAAAGAACTGAAAAAAATCAGTTCTGTTGCACTTACTGACACCACTGAAACTCAGTGGAGCCAACATTAGAGACATACAGATGTGATTCAACAGTGATGTTCACCCCTTGGCATTTTCTGCATAACCGTACGCTGCCTTCTTGCGTTGCCTACTGATAAGGTGATTCAGATGAGCAGCTGGTGTACACTAATAGTTCTGCACTTTTTAAAGATGGGGGCCATGGGGAATCACGCCCAATTCGAAGCAGGGTGGATGCTAAAAATGTTCTGAAACCACACTAGTGAGCTGCTGAGGTCATTTATTTTTGAACTGAGGCTCACATTAATTTGCAAGCCTTGATAAATGAAGAACAAATTGCTTATTTATTACGCTTGTACTTACACGGTCAAGCCAGCTTTGCTTTCACTAGCTACACAGAATAGGAAGCTTTGCTTCAAGAGAAATCCCAAGTACGCTTTTAAACTGCTTGAGTTTTGTTTCTTTTTGCTCTTATATAATTTTATGTTTGAATAACGGCGTAAAGATGAACAACATACAGCAGCCCAGCTCGACTTCGCAATGTCTGTGTGATGTGTAACTCCTGTGCTATTTTGGCTTGGGGAAATGAAAAAAAAAACCACCAGCAATGGAAAGAATAGAAAACCTCCCTTGTGGTTTAAACTGTCTCTTTGGGTTCTTAAGTGTCATTAAATTACAGCTAGTTCTGGCATATGGTGTTCCAGAAAGAGTTTTTTTGCTTTCTCAAACCCACAGGGATAATGAATTGGGCAGGAAAGGGCTATAAATACTTTAAAACTAATACTTCTGCTGAGTTGCTTAGGTACTTATTGACCAATAAGGAATTCTGAATTGTAAAAGCTTTGCAAAATGCATGAGTGCACAAAGCCGTCGTGATAAAACTATCTAAATTACCAAATACAAATCCTAATTTGTGTGAGCTTGAATTCTCCCTCCCTTAACTTGCAAGGAGTCCTGTTGGTAGCAGGGGGATAGTCATGGGAGAAATCGCTGAACGAGGTAGACGTTGAGCTGGCTGGTGTGTCCTAGTGGCAGGGTGAAGGCACTTCTGCTTTCCCTCCCTTCTCTTGTTTCAGGAATTGTGTGCGGCTCCAAGGCTCCTTTCGCTCTTCCCAGGTGGCTTTGTGGGCTGTGGGGACACTGAAAGGGAAGATTTGCCTAATTACTTGTGAGCATCCCTCCTAACGTGGCATCAGCATATGCAGATGGACTCCAGCTCCCCTAGTCTTGTTTGCTTGGGTATTCAGTAGCTGTGCAAGCATGGTGGCAAGTGTAGGTCCCCAGACACCTGGGAGAGAAGCACAGTGCTGCAGCTTCCTCGCTACCAGTACCTGACCTTGGGCAGAGCGTCATGAGGTGCCACCTGATGCTGGGTTGGCCCCCGGCAGGGGCCAGTTCTCCCCACAAAAATGGGGGCTGTTGTTACCCACTTCCCCACACCGCAGAGTGGAAGTGGGAGCTGAGAAGTGATGCTCCGTGTGCCCCAAGGGAAGCAGGGACCGGGGTGGGAAGCACTGAATCCTCTTCTGCTTTCAGCTTGACCCCATGCTCATGAGTGGAGTTTAGTGCAGCTGTTTGCCGCAGCCCAGTTGGTTTTAGAGAATCAGATCCTTTAGACGGTTTTTGTGCCACGGTTTTATGAAGGCCAAATATTGGCATCACGTCTGTTTGCTCATGAAAATGTACATCGAGGGTCCAGGCTCCTGAACCCTCTCTCTCCCTTACCCCTCTCTGCAGTCGCAGGAATACAGCTGGATGGCACTTTCAGCACTGGAATATACCCAGCGGTTGCTCGTATGATGAGCTGTCTCACTCAAGAAGAGGATCAGAGGAAAGCATTAGCGTCCCCTTGCCCTTTTCCTGTGCAAGCTGCCTTTCAGTCCGTGGAATTGTTACTGGTGTGCAGTTGGGAGTATGTTGCCAAGGTTTTGGTCTGCTGGTCTTACTCTTGCAGCACTAAACTGCACCAGTATCGATTTATATACATAAAGTTGTGTCATCTAGAACCACTGGGAAACAAGTGAAAAGATTTCCCTTTGCAACAAAGAGAAAAAAGAAGTTTGTCAGCAGAGCCTGGTTTCTGCTTTGGGTGCTAAATATACGTACTTGTCTTACTGGTCTCCTCCCTCCCTCTGCTGCATATGCATTTAATAAATAAACTTTTTGGTTTTTTTTTTTCCCCAGGGAATCCAGGACCGGCCAAGGCAGAGAATGCTTTGTCCCAGAACCACTTGCAGCTGCTTAAGAAGTCTGAAAAAGTTTCTCATCCAGGCCAGATTGCAGTAGGTTCTTTTAAATCCACGGATATTTTTTTTGTTCGTAGTTTTCACTGAGGGTGTGTCTGTGCGGACAACTTCTCTGTTGGTGCTTGAGTTTGCTGGCTAATGAGTCCATCTGAGACCTGGCTTGAACTTAATATTTCAGGAGGTCATTGATTGCTTGTGAAGTCAAGACCATGCCTGTGGCTTGTGCAAATATCCAGTGTGTAACTGCCTGGAATGTGCACTACCAGGATGTGACACACTCAAGACTGTCCTGGCTCTCCGTTCACTGACGTGCCACTGATGGAAAGAGCGATTGCTCCTTTTCTATCCTGTTTACTGAGGCATTTCTTTGATGGTGTTTGCGGGGCAAGGGATGCCTGTCAGACAACTGGAGCTCATGGTGCTCTGTGCAAGAGCTCATATGTGGGATGCTAGGCATTTTAAAACTTCACAGGTGGGCCTGGGTGGCTCCAGGGGATGCAGAGCGGGGCAAGGGGGACATCTGCAGCTTACCAGGGTCCCCAACCCCTCCTGGCTTGTCAGGGAGCGGAGGTTTGAAGAAGATTCTGTGTTCAGGCCATTACGAATGACGTGGGAGACCTATTTCCGAGTTCCCATGGGACTGGGGGGCCTAATTGCCCTGTGGCTGTGAGCCATGGCTGTGTTGGTGTTGCCCTTCCAGGCCAAAGGTGCTTTGTACCCCGTCTGCACAGGCACAGCCTGTGCTCAGGCACAGCCCCACAGGCCTCAGCGTAATCCAAGACTGGAACCATACTCAAGCTGGTGTAATCCTTCAGTCCCAGTGCAGAGCACTCCTTTTCTTGTGTGAAAAAGGAAGTACTTCTGTGCTCCTCCAGAGTGTGAAGCTTGAACCATAAATGGTTGAGATTCAAAATAAGATGCTGACTAACATTAGTCACATTTCGATTTTTAGAAAAATGAAGTGTTTTGGCTTAGGTCACTTTCCTGTGTGAAGTACCCACTTGTGATGGACCAACAAAAGCATCAACTTCCTAATAAAGCTTTTTTCATGTGGAAGTGATAATAATTATATTTGCTAGGACAGTAAAATACTGAACATGTTGCTTAGGAATGGGTTCCTCTATGAGAAAAAAAGAAAAAGTGAACTGAATTTTCTTTACTCAGAGTCCAGGCTCCTTTGCCAAGGGGAAGGATAGTGCCAACTCATTGTTAAAAGCAGCAGACTATTCGTCATCAAGTGACGAAGTTGGCAGCAGCGATGAAGATGACATGAACCACACAAGGTTGGCTTGATATTTTTTTTTCTATTATTATTATTTTCTTCCTTTTTGTTACACATTTCTAAATATCTGGGAAAAGCTGGTATACATAAATATTCCCTCCCCTCTGAAGTTACTATCAGTCATTTATGTCAGTTGTAATTAAGCAGTTTAATTGCTCTATAATGAACTCCCAGGGGTAAATGTTTGCTCCATCAGGTGTAATAAGCTTTGATGACTTGCTACCCTGGGACAATGAGGAAATGTCTCGTTTTAACTGCATGTCAATAGGTCGTGCTTTTATAGAGATTGCTTCACATTCATCTACATTTAAATGGAATTTCTGAAAGAAAAAAAAAGGAGAGGGAAAGAAAACTGTACACCTTCATGCTAAATACAGGTTAGCGTAAGAAAAGCTGATTCCTTCACCAGGGCTGTTTATAGAGAAGGGATAGTGTGAACAGGATTTGGTTTTGTAAAATCTGTGGTTTTGATATTGTTAGTTTGCACAGTTGCTCTGGTTGACAGATAATGCTGTGGCTTGTACCAAGCTGGTCTCACTTGAACTGTTTTTCTCTAGCTTTCCAGTTTCTCTTGTTGATTCTGTGACTGACATCTTGTGGTGTTTTACCTGTCATGGAAAATGTGTGTTCTGCTGAGAAATAATGGAGTGTGAATAGCGTGCTAGCCCAAGTGAAAGCGAGTCGAGGGATCAGTTGACCAGGCCTGCTGTTTGGAATGGCAAACAGAATTAATTTTTTAGTATTGATAAATGAAACTTCTAATTTTCTAGCAAAGACATGAGTTTAATTCAAGTTCTAGGATTTCCTTTGAAGTGCATCCCAGGGCCATAGAGCTCTTTGGGATGGGGCTCTTGCTCTTCTGACACAATTGCACCTGCAGTTTTGTCAGTCTTCAGGAGGAGAAGCACAGATTTGTAGCACTGTTGGTGAGCTGTTGTGTTGGCCTGGTACCAGTCCTTTCCCCTGTGCTGCTCTGAAGAAGGTAGAGTTTTTGTGCCTGCATGTGCTCCTGATTTGCATTTCTGAAGTTCATTTTCAAAGCTGAGGGATGAGGATGAAGAATGTTAAGAAGTTTTGTAGCTTATTCAGTGCACCTGAAAGAGCTGGTTTTTTACTGTAACACCTTTATTTTCTTGCTGCTCCTCTTCCAAACCACCTTATTCTGATGTGTAAAAAGTTTTATTCACTCTAGGTCATAGAATTCATCTTAGACCTCAGAAAGACTCTACATAAAAAATAAGGATTTTCCCTGTAGCAATGACTTTGCTGTGTAAGTGTTAGATTGCTGTGATCCTTGCATGCTGGGATGATTTGAAGGAGTGGTATCACTGCCTTTAGAAATCTGCATATGTTCTTGCATCTCCTCTGTGTGTGAGATCCACTCTAGAGAAGTGGAACTAGCAGGATGATCCCTGTCAGGTTTGCCTTCCTGCACACACAGCCACCGCCGGAACTCCTGTAAAATCACAAATATAATCTTGCCTATTAACAAAGTCCCTTCACCTCGGCTGAACATCATTTATATTAAAAGGCAGAGACTTTGGGAAATGCATCCTGATTACTACCAAGTAAATAGCAAAAAGGACAGTGATCAAAGTGAAAGCAGCAGCCAGCATTGAAACTTTGCATATCCTGGATAAAGTGAAAGTTTTTGTTTTTCTTGCTATCTAAAGCATGTGAATACAGGATCTGAAGGCCCTTGCAGTCTATAGGAGTGTTTCTGTGTGGGCTTTGGCTGAGACACCTTGAACCAAGTTTTGGTTGGCTATTGAAAACGATCTGTATTTTGTTGTTCTTGCCTGGGCTGTGGAACAGCTTTTGATGTCCACACTCTGGCTTTCTTGGAGGTGCCAAGTAGGACAAGACTTGGGATGCACGCGTATGCAAGAGAAAGAGCTTCATACTCGCTTGGATGAATCCTGTTACCCTCCCTGAGAAGGCTCATTTCTGAAGAAGCTAGGATTAAGGGCAGCTGCCTTTCACAGTAACACAGCTTTTGGTCTTGGTTTTCTTTTTAGTAAGATGAGCCGGAATTCTTCCTCATGCACTGTGGGTTTTTGTTTTAAGGAAAGGCTGTCAGTGTATGTGATCCAGCATCTTACTACTGCTTGTATAGCGTATCTATTCCATTGACGCTAATTTCTCCTGCTCTGCTGAGAGTGCTTCCTCCTCCGATGCCTGCGGCATTCACAACCCCCTAAAACACGGAGTTTCCTGGAACTCATTTTGTATAGTTCAGTTCTCTCTCCCTGCTCTTTATATGCTGTTCCCTACCAAAATTTGAACAAGGTGGATGCAGGTGTGTGCTTGGCTAGGAATTACTTTCTCCCCCTAATAAGTGGGAGGTTGACATCATTTAGGGTCAGCTGCTGCTTGCTTTCCTGATAAGAACAGGTCCTTGCACTTACCATTGATCCCACTCCATATTTTGCCATTCCTTCTAAGTTTACTATGTAGATATTTACTGCTCTCAAGGGGGAGGGGGAACGGGGGGCAGGCCCAAAACTAAAAAATCAACAACAAAAAAAAAAAGCCACAAAACCTTCTACTTCTTCACAACCATTTTAAGTTGGTAGCTCTCTCACCAAACCTTCTTTATTATCACATTGGGCAGCATTTGGGAAAAAAACCCCGCCTTACACTCCTCTGCCAGTTGTGGCATAGCACTGTAGTGTCCTTCACACCAGCATCCTGAATCCTATCAGGTTTATAATTACTGGAAAGGAGGCAGAAATGTAATAGACTTTTAGATGAATTGTGGTAATGACTATAGGTAAAGAAGTGGAATAAATAATAAGGGGTGGAAATGCACAGAAATGGGGCCAGAGCCCCACTGACAGCGTTTTGAGGCAGTTGCACTTGAGTGAAAGAGTTTAAAATGCCAAGATACCACTGATTATGTCGGAAGCAATAGTATGCTGGGGTATATCACAACAGATGCTTGCCATGTTTCTTTTGGTGTCTGCTTTTGGTCACTGTTGAAGCCAGGATACTGGCTAGGTGAGCTTCTCACCCCAGCCGGTCCAGCAGCTCTTACGTTCTTTTATCTCTGCACTGGGCAACATTTTCTTTGTTTCTTTGTAAGGTGAGGATGGGACTGATTCACAGTGTGACATTCCAGTGTGGCCTGTCCCAGCAGGCACTGGCAGGGAGGTTCCTGGTACCAGCGTATAGCAGAGCAGCGGCGCTCCCCATGCAAGTGCAGCTGATGCTCTTTCTCTGGAGAGCAGGGTGGCTCACAGCCACACCCCGCCGGGCGGTGTACGAGGGGAGACAGGAGAAGTTTCGAAGTAGGCACTTCTCAAATGACAGCTTGAGGGACCAGCTAGCACTTGCCTGAGCTATGCAGTGTCTGAAACGTGATGGGTGACGTGCGGGGAGACGAAGGGATGCTCTCCGTCCAGGTGGGGAGAGCTTCCTGCTGGGTGTGAGGCCTCCTCAGACTTGAGTCCATTCAGACACATCCTCAGATTAATCAGCTTGCCTTTGTACAAGAACCTTTAAGTATAACTAGTAAACGTTAATTACACTCATTTTTGAACATATATACATGGGGTTTTTTTGCTTTTTGTTTTTTTTTTGGGCTCTTTTTTTTCCCCCTGAAGTAGTTCTGTTCATTAATTGGAGTTTGTTACCAGGCAACTGCTAAGCAGCAGAGTGGCAGATTTCTCAAGGACGAGAGTACCAGATGGAATTGAACTGAAACCCCAAAGCACCATCGCAGAACAGAAGGTGATTTGGCCATTTGTAAGGGGGTGGGTGCACTGGGAGGGAATCAGGTCGTTAATGTGCATGATAAACACTATCCATTTCTTCTCAGCAGCGTTTTCACTCTGAAGTTCTGCTCTGTCATTGCAAATTACAGCTAGAAGCCTTGAAAAATGTCTAGTTTCAGCTTTTGTGCTTCCTGTAAAAATGCTTACATTTAAGTACGCAACTGCGCTGCTTTATTTCTCCTCATTACTGACCTGGTAGTTGTTTCTGATGTCAACGTATTTCTTGAAGGCACTGGGCAGGTTGCAAAAAGCAGTATTGTTGATTATTGTTGGTGTGCATTGTTGCTATTGTAAAAAAAAATCTTGACCTCTTTTATTTCAATTTAAAGAAATAACTTACTACTTAAAAGATTACTAGAAGAGGGAAAAAACACTTCATCTCTTCCTACTGGCTTAGCAAAAATACATGTATTCTCATGTCATGTTGTCGTTCCTTCCCAGCTGTAGTTTTTAGTAGAGACTTCAATTCATCTGGATTTTCGCCTGTGATAAATATTAGTGCTGAAAAGATGAAGACAGACAAAGCAGAACAACATTCTTTGTGGTTGAAAACAAAAAAAAAAAAATTGCAGTAATAAGACTTGCACTCAGCGTCAGAGCACTTCTCTCTTATTACTGAGTGTACTCTCATTTCACAGATACGGAAAATAAATTGCTGTGAAACTGGTGTTTTTCCCAGAGCTGCTTGTGTTTGCTGTGGCAGGGCTAGGAAGAAAAGGGAGTTTTCTTTACATCAGGTGTGGTTTCTAAGCTTCACAGCAGAGTGGCATCCTTCCTGAATGGGGAGGGAGTCCCGCATTGTGTTTGTCTCACCATCCTTGAGGAGAAAAGACCCTGCGTCAGAGAAGGAATTTATAAACAGGGCAAACCCAGTATTTTTCTTGTGGCAAAACCAGCCCAGTGCTTTCCTTTTCCCCTGAAATCTGGGCATTGGAAATAGGCTACTTGAGGGGCAGGAGAAGGATGGGGTCTTTGAGGCCCAGACTGAGGATGAGGGAGGATGGAAAAGAGTGGAGGTCACATTTTCTGGTGGCTTTGGGGAGGAGAGCATGGGAGGGAGGACAGATGACTGCCACCTCTCCTCACAAGTCTCTGATGCCTTCCAGTGTTCTCCCTCCTTCTCTTGGAGAATCTTGTCCATTCCTCCCACCTCTCTTTCACCAGCCACAGCCATCATGAGTCCCCAAGGCTTCTTCCAACATCCCTTTCCCCGGCCCATCAGCATGAACTGATGTGGTCAGGGTGTATGAAACTGTTCAGATGATTCAAATGGGGGTTTGGTTCTGTTCAGCTGAATCTGATGCAAAACTGAACAAAAAAGCCCCATAGTGGCATGATTCCCTGATCTCAAATACTGACGCGTATGTTTTGTTTTGGTTTGGTTTTTTTATATCTAAATTAAAATGTAAAATACCTAGAGCATCAATTTAATATCTAGTTAATTACTTGGCTTTCAAAAAGCAAATGTCTTTTATTTAGAATTGTCTGGGGTTTTTTTTACCCCCATATTTTGGCCTGCATTCAAAAAAGCTGACATGATTTCAGTCGGTTGTTCATCTAAGCCAGTACAATGTACAGACATTCAACCCTGAATTCAATCAGCCAGAAGCTGCTTGAGTTTGATGGTGCCTTTTGCATCAGTGTAATTCAGGAGGAATTTTCTAGTGTAGCACTAGAAAATCCTATCACTCTCTTATGTCCCAGTGGCGATGGTGTTCAGATACCATGACCAGTCATGGCCAGGGGTAGATCCCTCTGCACTGCCTTGCCCATCTGGGACACCACTTGCCTCACACATCCCATCTTTCTTCCTCTCAAAGCTTCTAGCCATGTATTCCCAGAAACCAACTTCTGATTCCGTATTTTGTGCTTGGGGAGAGAGCTTGTGTGGTGCCTCACACCTTGGGCAGTTTACAAGTATTTTCTTGAAGCTGGTGGGATCCTGTAAGGAGGTCTGCAATACTGAACATCATTGTACTGGATCCTGTTGAATGTCATCATTCTAAAATAAGGTTTCCTAATTCAGTAAATGGAAAGTAGCAATGAAATGAATGGTGAGGGGCTTTGAATTAAATGCAGGTCCAGAACGGAGAAGTACCTGCCTCTGACTGTGGTAGGTAGAGGTCAGATCTGTAACGTTAGGACAGGTCGTTAGATTCTGTCTTAAGTGTCTCTGAGGATGAAGTTGCTTCTTTGCCTGTGCTTGAGGTAATGTAGATGAGGAACATTTGTGTAGCACTTCAGGAGTGGAAGCCAGTGTTGATGTCTCAGGTGTTTGCCACACACTTTTGTATTTAATTTTTTATTTTAATCTTTCTGTAGGATTTGTCTTTACATAATGCATCACGCAGAGCGCTCCTCTGCATATGCTCATTATTTATTGTTCTAATTCACAGGAGTTGCACAGTGCATTTGACGTATGTTAAATGTGGAGTTTAACTGTATGTTCTCATATTACAGGATCAGATTTTAGGAAAGCAAATTTCTAGCACCCAAGAAGGCCTCTGGAGCATAAACAACCAGAACTATCTCCTGCCAGATCTCCTGCAGCAAAGCCAAATTTCAAACTCCTCTGTGAACCCACCAAAAGTGCCACTGACTAGCCAGGAACCTCAGAACAAACCTCTGAATAAGGTAAGAGATGAATTATAGATTGAATGAATTGTACCATCATTTTCCTCCAGGAGCCTGAGATTGAGAGTCTTTTAACTTCGTCTGTCCTGTCTCTTTTTATGATATTTTACACCACATCCCTTCTTTTCTTTAAAAGTTTTATCCAGGAGACAGCTAAGAAATCTTGGGCTCCCTAACATTTTATTGTTTCATTTGTTTATCCCCCATCTCTCTGCTCCCTTTTCTTTCCTTCCTTCTTTTTCTGCCCTTTAACACAAGCTAGAAGGGCTTGTTCCTTCTGCTCCTTTATCTGTCATATCAGCAAGGCAGCACTCTCACCTACCTCTGCTCGTTGTCCCTGGCTTTCTTCCATCGAAGTGTCAGATGCTCTTCTTCTGGGGACTGTTCATCATGTCTAAGTGTGCCACATGCCGTTTCTGCTCAGCCTCAGCAGCACCGCATTGCTGTGTGCTGTCTGCTCCCCTAGCATCATTTTCCTGAAGCAGCTCTTGTTTTTCATTGTAGACCTCGTGCTCCGAAAGCACATCTTCTTCAAAGAGCAGCACGTCATCTACAACATCGTTTACTTCATTCATAGATCCTAGACTTCTGCCAATCACCCCTCCCACCAGTCCGGTAGGACCTTCCTGTAGTTCTCGTGAGTATGCTTTACCCTCCTCATAAAATGTGACTCCTGGTTTCTTTTTGTTTCAGAAGTGGGGAGGGCCTATTGCTTGAAAATTGAAACTGTCAGTAACCTCTCTGAAACTGAAACTCCACGGCGCTATGAATTTTCACTGTATTGCTTCTGCCCTTCTTTCAGATGTGGCTTGTTCTGCTCTGCTGCTGTGTAACCACAGTGCTTACTCAGGAATGCCTGAGGGATTTTCCATATGTATGGTTGTTTTAATCTGGCTGTGTAATGCTTCCGAGGTGTTTTCTCACCTCTCTGGGGTGTCTTTCATTCTGCCATAAACAGGTCAAGTGTGAGATGTAGCCAAAAACTTGCATTTTTCCTGATTGTATATGTCTTTCCTTCTAGCATCTAGTGCAAAACCTGAGCCTGTCAGAAGAGAAAATGCAAGAAAGGGCTCCGTCGTCAACGTCAACCCAACGAATATCCGCCCACAGAGCGACAGTCCGGAAATTCGTAAATACAAGAAGAAATTCAACTCTGAGGTCCTTTGTGCTGCTTTGTGGGGTAAGCTCAGAAGTACGTGGGCTTGTGCGTGGAGGGAAGGCAGCAGCAGGAGAGGCTGGCAGTGTATGCCAGGCAGATTTCACAGTTGTATTGCACCTCTCCTGTCAAAGTCCTGGAGCGGATCACTGATACCTGCGTCACTCGCGTGACACTGTCCTCCTGGTGGAAGATGGCAAACAGATGACTTACAGTTGCAAAAGATTCTGTGCATCACAATGAGAAAACAGTTTAATCGGGCACCAGACTGAAACTGTGCTTGCAAGAAGAGCCAAAAGTTGCAAATGTTTTAGTAACTTACGTGGCTCGTGATACTTACTCTTGTCTTAGCTGCATACGAGTACAGCTGATCACACTAAGCCCTGACCCGGTGGAAAGAATCCAAACCTGAAGCCTTTTGCTGTCATGTGTGTTAGGTATTCCAAGAATCTGAAGCAGGTCGGGTGTTACTCTTTCCAAAAGCTTGGCTTCCTTAGTTCCTCCTGTCAGTGCTTACTCAGAGCCTTGCTGGATCACTCCTTTTTACAGAGTCAACTTCATATGATGTAAAACCAAGATAAGCATAGTCAGACCAGTTTTCAACAACTGTAGACTTTGTCGCAGTCTCACACTAGCTAACCTCTTGAGCTGTTTTAACCATCTTTCTACTTCAGAACAATAGATATATTCCATGGAACTCACCCAGCCTTTTACTCCTCCCCACTTTTTCAGTCTGGAATGGAAAATGAATGAAGTAGATGAAACATTATCCGAAGGAAACATAGATTTCCAGTTTATAGCTTCACAGATTTTGTGTAATGTATCTTTGTAGGAGTCCAAGGTTTTAAATTAAGAACAGAGCTGTGTGGCAAGGTCTGTAATTAAATGTGTGTTGAGGCTGACGAGCACCAGGTACTGGTCAGAGCGTTGCCAGCAGAGGAGGTTGCTTTGTTACAGCAGGATACCTCATGCCATTTCTTTAGAACCTGCTGATTAGGAAATGTAGCTATCATGCCAGCCAAACACAATTTTTTACATCCTCTGATATCAGCAACCCACTGGAGCCTTCGCTTCCTCAGGAGCAGTTGGATTTTAGATAGATTCACTCCTTTAATTTGACATTTGAAAGCAATTCTTGCAAAACACAGACTGTTTTCAAACACACACTCCACTTCCTCGTAACAGCAGCACTTCTTCCCACAAGTTTGGTCCTCCTGTGATTTGAGTGTTGTATTTGGGGAAAAAGGAATTTGTAATTTTTTTTTTCAATTGGTAGAGATCCTTAGATTATTTAGTTGGATCTTCTGTGTTGCTAGTGGAGTTGTGCTGGACTGGGACTTTTGCAGTGCTCACAGGCGCTTTCCAAGGTCACCTGAGAATTTCTTGTTCACAAAGTGTTTTCCTTTTTGTTTAAATCAACATGAACTTGAGCAGAACTACGCATCCTTCAAGTTATGTGGGCATGTAAGTGTTGTGCTGGGTAAAAACTGTAAACTATTCATTTTTCTGGGAGGTCATCCACAGAGCAACAGAGAAATTTCCAGGTACCATTAAGTGAGACTAGATAAGAATCGATTCTCATAACAATGAACACTCGGTGGCCTCTGAATCAGCAGGTGATGTATGCAGTATTTTTTTCCATGTATCAACAGGAGTAAATCTGCTGGTGGGAACAGAGAATGGATTGTGGCTGCTGGACAGAAGTGGGCAAGGAAGAGTTTATTCGCTGATTACAAGGAGACGATTCCAGCAAATGGATGTTCTGGAAGGACTCAATGTGCTAATTACTATATCAGGTTAGTTCAGTGTCTAAAAGTGTCTGACCTGCATTGGGGTTGGAAGCAATTAAAAAGAAGAATTAGGTTATAAACTAGGTTGAGAAATTGCCTCTTACAGAAAATCACAGGACAGTTATTCTTGTTAATAGGAAAACTCCCTTGAATTTTTAACATTTACATTTTCATTTCAGAGAGGCGTTGGGATACTTCATTACCTGGTTAATGTGTAAAATGGTTTGTGGGGAGTATGAAGTGTATCATCTTAACTTGCTGAGAACCAGTTCATTTTATAGTTTGTCAGTCTGTTTGCTTGTGTCTGTGATGGGTGAGCATCTAAGTGCAATTCTATTAAAATATCATTAAATAGCCTCATTCTGTGTTCAACAAGGTGTATGAGCAATAACATGAGAGTGATCTGTACTGTGAAAGCATCGGTAATGCTAAATGGAGTCGCGTGTTCAACCTCTGCTGCCAAACAGCTTGGACTCTGCCTTCCAAGGTGCTGAGGCCCTTAATGCCCTCTGGATGAGAAGGGATTATGCCTGGTACATAACAAGGTCAGAGATGCAGGTCCAGCAAGGAATGGCAGCTCCTGGTCTCCAATCCAGACTCACTGTGGTAGGTGATGGTGAGAGCTGCTTGTCCCATATTGCCAGGTCAGTTGCTTTTGTGACACAGGGCTCCTCTTCTAGACTAACCTGTGATCCCAGACTGCTGTTGACCGTATGTACTTAGGAACTAAAGCAGCAGTAAGACTGAGATGAAAGATGACCAAGTAAATCTCACCTGGAAAGGCATCCAAAAGAAAACAGCTACTTGTAATGAAGGTTGTCAGTTAATTAGCACTAAATGAGTCACTTATTCAAAATGGCCATTGTAGGCCGTACCTGTGTTCCTTCCTTCACATCAAAGAGTAAATGCCAGACAGAGTGATTATTTCTGATAAGACACGTGTCTGTAGAGACTATTCTTTGGCCTGAGGGAAGAATTTTACTCAGATATAAAAATCTTGCATGAAGCTTGAGTCACAAGGTAAGTGCGTGCATGCTAAATGCCGTAGGATTGCTCATGTTGCAGTTCCCTCCTACGTGTCACCATCACACAGGGCACAAAGGACAAGGCACAAAGACTCACTGTACTCAAGGTCACAAAACTCTGGCTTTTTATGTACGGAAGAGTTGGTAGTTCAGTGAGTTACAGCATTATGTCTGTTTCTTTCCAAATGTTAGGGAAGAAGAATAAGTTGAGGGTGTATTACTTATCATGGCTGAGAAATAAAATTTTGCGCAATGATCCAGAGGTGGAGAAGCGGCAAGGCTGGGTGTCTGTGGGTGACCTGGAAGGCTGCGTACACTACAAAGTCGGTAAGGACCTTTTGTTTTTACCTTGAAGAGCTGCCTAATCATCCTTTTGCATCTCATGATACCAGCATTTTTCTTCAGCTCTGTTTCAGATTTGTATGGGGCCGAATACCTCTGAGTTCTTTCAGACCTCCTTGTTTTACCTGGCAGATGTTTTGCTCCCTGTCATTCTGGGTAGCATCTCTTCTTGCACCAGTTACTGGATGATGATATGGGTGTTCCCTGTGACAGCTGGAAGAAGGGAGTATCAGCCTGGCCTGTTGCTCAGTCAGTGGTTTAGAAGTTCTGCAGTTAGTTAAGGTTTTAATTAGACTGATGTTTTCCAGCTCCATGGTATTCAGCTTCCCTCCTGGCCCTAAGTAACTGCTAAGAAATTGGACTAGTAAAGTGCTAGTAAATGATATTTGTAGGATGTCCATAGGCAGATTAGTTCAATGTGCTGTGGCTCATCCCTGTCTTTGGATCATAAAAGACCTAAATATATCTTTGTTTAAACTTACACAGTGGAAACAGTACTGTAGCAGTTGAAAAACCATCTTGCCTTTATTTGGCTTTCAGGCAGTTCATTCTTGAAGATGAACATCAGTATTGTGATCGTTCCTGTTATTTCACTGCCTGAGGGCGTGTGATGTATAGCACAAGTTTTGCTGTGGTGAAAGATGGTATATGAAAGTGGCACCTTTTTCAAAGTCAGACAGAGAAATGATATACAGGGGTGCAGCAAACAGCAAGGTGGCTGGCTCTCATAAATACCTTGCTTGACATTTTTTTTTTTTGTTTTATCTCTCATGGCTTTAAAAGTGGCAAGGGTTAAATCCAAAAAAGAATGTGAAACAGATGTGCGTTGTTACTTGCTTGATGACTATAGCTACACACCCACATCGTCCACTTCAGTTGCTCATCTTTGGGTTTGGTGTGTTTTGGTTTTTGGTGGTTTTTGTTTTTAAGTTATCCTAAAATTAGGCAAACATTTGATAGGAGCTTCTGTGTTTACATATGACAAGCCACTCTTACTTTTTTGACAAAACAGCTCTTGCTGTTTTTATCTTGATGAATCTTCTTGTATTTTGACCTTTAGTTTTACAGTCCAGGTAGAAGAGGAAAAGGATGTGCTGTTCTGCATTTTGGTGGAGTTTAGGGTTTTTTTTTCCCTTTCTCTGCCTGTGTGAGATTTTCCTGACCAGTGTCCATCCTTATCCGCTCTCCATGCCTCTGCTGTATGCTTGGCCAGTGTGACCTAGTCCTTTTGTGAGCAGCAAGGGCTCATTGAGCCCTCCTGCCACAGAAAACAAACCTTACTTCAGTAGCGTTACACCTGCATCTTTTAAAAAATCCCTGCCAGGCAGACACTGAATATGGAATGACAGGTGAATGCGTTGGGATGCGATATCCTAGTGTTCTGTTCCCAAAGCAAATGCTTGTCGCTGGCAGAGTGAAAACACAATGTACTAAGAAGCTTTAATTTTCAGTGCATGATTCTGCATTTATTCTCAACTGACCCAGTGTGACCTTATTCAGCTTAGAGAAATTGCACCTCTTAAATGCTTACTCATCTCGGAAACATGGGAGACCTTCGCCCACGCTAGCACATGGGGATTTAACCCCATATGTGAACAATGAAATGAAAATTCGTCCTGCGGAGTGTAACAGAATTGTTTGGTCAAAACCACCGCTCCTCCGAATGTAGCTTATTCAAAACGAGCAACGCTGGCGTCTGTTCACACTTAAAAAATGAAGTAGGTTGGCTTAGCTGCAGGGTCAAGACCTTTTTTTTTCTGACTAGTAACACTTTTTTTTTTTTTTTTCATAAGTACATGAAAAACAATATATAAATGTTAACAGTCATCTGGCTTTACTGAGAGTAAATGAACTGTAGGTTTTCAGTCAAGGTATTGTCACTGGTGATATTAAACAGTGATGTCCAGAATCCATTAGTCTGCCTTGCTGGATAGTGTCTACCTCTACAAGTAGTCCATTTACATTATTTCATGTGATGAGATGGTCTTTGATTTAAGTGTCTGTCTGGTACCTAAGGAATTGTTCTTCTTGTATTACAGTAAAATATGAGAGAATCAAATTCCTTGTAATTGCTTTGAAAAACTCAGTGGAGGTTTATGCTTGGGCTCCAAAGCCTTATCACAAATTCATGGCTTTTAAGGTAAGTGAAACTTCACTTTGATTCAGATGTATCAGTGTCTCTCACTGTCTCTCATCTGCTCTTTGCTTTTGCTTTTTGTTGCTTTGTATAACATGTATTTCTAGTTAAAGATAAAATGAGTATTCTTTTAAAGAACATTTAAAGCTCGTTTGATATATGTTGGAGACGGCAGGCGTAACACAGGTCATGATCATGATTCTATTAGATGTGAATAACTTTCAGTGCTGTGCCAAAATATACATTTGAGTTCACAAAGCTGATGCTGATTTCCCTCAAAAGAGGAGGAAATTGAACGTGAATAGCACTCAACCTAGTTTTTGCCTAGTATGTTTCTAGGATCTGGATTTTTTTCAAGACACAACTGAATTATCCAGCTGTCCTTGCAGCTCAGTGGATGATGGATACTTAGCTCCTTAAATGTAACATACTATTTAACAGAAATAGCTGTCTAACTTTTGAATTTTGAAACTTCTTAACATCGTATATATAGATCTCTAAACCAACGGCTTCATTGTGTTACACAATGTATTTTTCTTTTTCCAGTCCTTTACCTCACTTCATCACAAACCCCTGTCAGTCGACCTGACCGTTGAAAATGGACAAAGATTAAAAGTCATATATGGCTCACTAGTAGGTTTTCACGCTATTGATGTGGACTCTGGATCTGTGTATGACCTGTACCTTCCAACACACGTAAGATACTAAAAAAAATTTCATAAATGCCTCTCCCTGTTCTTTGAGCTGTATATTGATGATGATCAGGTTAAGAGTTGTATTTCAAAAGATGGGGTAAGAGGATAATTATTGCATGCCAGCTAAAAGAAAACCACTTTTCACATACTTTTTTAACACTGAAGCTCTGTTAAAAGGCTTTTATCACATTTAGAATATCCATTTTAATGTTACAATGTCAGAAAGCCTGATGTATGGATAGTACTATTTTTAATTGATTTATCCTGGAAATTTAGGACTACTTAAGCATTCAAAGACACAATAATATCTACATGAATTTAGGTGACCTTTACAATCCGCCACTGTACTTTTCAATCTTGCAAATAAACTGATGAAATTATCACTGAATTGAGCTGAAATTTGGCCTGGATTACAAAGACTGTTGCGATGTATTTTAATCTTGATCCACTGCAAGCATGTTACCCTTGCACCAGTGAGATCCTGTAACTACAGGAGCCAGGTATACGTGTGCACCCATGAATAATCCAAATTTCTTCACCATGGAGCAAAGTTGCATTTGTTTCACATGATTACAGATCCAGGCTCTGCGTGCAAAATATGGTTTGCCTTTCAATCATGTGTTGAAACTCAACTTCCAGACTAAAATTTGCTGATCATCTTGCTATTCAGTTGCCCGTGAAACCAGTCCTTAAATTCAAAATAATTTTAATGTTTTCCCCAGGATTTTCTCATTAGATTGTCAAGAAGTTGGCATTAAGATGTTGATTTCAGGTTGCTGTGTACATATTGCATTGTGCATCTGTTCATTGAGGTGATGGTGATCACTAAATTCCTGCTTGAACTCGGAGAATAGCAAAGTAATTCCCCTGCAGAAGTGAATGACTGGCATGGGGCTGTCCAGTATGAAGTCTGTGCTGTGGTTTTAATCTTTGTTTGCTTATTTTTTCGCTGTTCTAGATAGTTCTTTTCAAACTTGTAAGTCCTAAAAGCCAGAGAAACTTAGGGGCTTAGGTCTGGAAAACTAGCAGTTTCCCATGTCTCCAGTCTGATGGGAAGCTGCTGGCAAGAGAACTTCCATGCACCACTCGAAAACCTCCCTGAAGTCCCAGAGCTCCACAGGGGCAGAGTTAACTCATCTGGGTCCCATGGCCTCCTTGTGTCCCAAAGTTACACCCAGGAGATCTGAAGGAATCTCATCCCAGATCTGCATGTTCCAGCCTGTGCCTTGAACTCTTTTATTTTTTAACTTCTTTTTCTCCACTGTCAGCCCCATGTTTTCAAACAAAAAAAAACCCCACGCCTCCCTTGCAAGCCACGTGACCGCTCTGCTGCCCTGACAAGTGCCAGCCTTCAAATTCTGTCAGACCTGTGTTTCTGCTGGACACAGTGTTTGAGGATGGCTGTTAAGTTTATAAACTTCTCTTAATTAAAAAGTAACCTTCCTAGCTGTTCAGAACACTGTTGAATCACCTGCTAAAAGCTTGTACTGTTTATGTCTGTGTTGGGTTGTTTTAAGGGACTTAATACTTGTTTTGTTAGAGGGTTTATTTAATCTGACAATTAGTAGCTTTGTTAACTATGCCACGATGAAAAATTCACATCACTTTTTAATCCAAGCGTGGTGCCTGGAAGCTGGTTGCTAAGCAAGGTGAATAATGACTTGTCAAAAAGGTCATTAGCATAATTGCCCGAGATAAGAAAGGCAAAGAAAAAAGTGAACCCTTCTTAGAGGCTTTAGTTTTTAACAGGCTGCAAAGATAATTATGTACCTGATGAGGGAGATTTCCCAGGTGACTGTCCTGAATATGTGGGGCACCTTTAAGACTGACTCTGTTTGTGTGTGCTCCTCAACCAGAAGTTAGCCATGTACTAAAAATATATTTTCCCTTTAGAGTCGTAGACCTGCAATGAATCTGCTGCTACAGTTGCTCTTCTTTTTTTGGTATTTTATTATTTTAAAGAGCATCTGCTAGAATTGGATAATTCTCTGAAGGAGCTTTGTGGTGGCAACAGACCAGACTTTAACAGGCTGACTTTAGATACTCTTGCTTTCTGGTAGCCTCTTTTCCTGGTTCCCCACCTCTTTCTTCATCTCTTACCTGCTTCGATCGCTCATGCAAGTACCAAGGCAACGCATTAAAATTGCTCTGCGGCTCTGGATACCCGTTCTAGTGTTACGGATAGTTGTTGCGGAGGCACGGAGTCAAGTGGTTGGCCTGAGTGTATTCGGTTTGGCAAGTACAGCTTCAGTGCTTCTTTTACTGTTTGTTGTGCCCTTGCGGTGTGGATAAATGTATGTGCTTGGAAAAAAAAAAAAAAAAAAAAATCTGTGTGTTGCTGGCTTGTGAAAATGATGTAGAAACCCCAGTCATATGCTTCCTATAAAAATATTAATTGTAGTGGTTTAATTTACTATTTAACATTCTGTTTCGAGAAGTGCTTTAAACAAGGAAATGCATTGTTAGTGTTTTTTAAGGCTGTCCTCTCTTTGTTTCAAAATTGCTTTCATAAAACCCCACCTTCATGGTTTTGGGACATGCTGGCTTCTGGGAGAGGTTCTAGTGCATTGAACAGCTGTTAAAGTAATTTGTGTGAGTGCAATGCACTGTTCCTGTGGCACACAGAAAATGTATGGTGAACGGCATTTAAATGGAGAACTGTTCCTTGTGAAGGATGTGGGAAGGGAAGGACAGACTGTGGCTTGGATTTGAAAGGTCCAGGTAACTTTTCAACTTGCTACAAATATTGTTAAATTGACAGGTTTTAGCTGGTGAGTGGGGATAGGGAAATATCATGGAAAGTGAAAGCACTGATTTCCTGGAATGTGGAAGCTTTTGTCCTTCCTCTATCTATAATTGTGAATTTCACCTTTCTTTTGTTTACATAATGCAAGTGTTTTGTGAGTGAGCAAGTAAATATTATTGTGTCTCTGTGGCTCCATGGCTTCTTGAAACCAATTAATAGTGGTAAACATAAAGTGGAATATTGAATGTTGATTTGTTTGCAAACCTACTGTCACATTCAAAGGGGGGAAGGAGGGGAGAAAGCCTGTTTCAGAGGCTAGCTAGCAAACTATAGAGCCTTTCTGCAAACAGGCATTTCTTTCACTTTCCATGAGCCATGAGCTAGTTCTTTTTATTGCTCTGCCAAGCTAGTTAGATTGAAGTAGTCACTAAAATTGCAGTCCATTTTCTGACATAAATCTTAGCAAAATATGATTCTAGATCCAGGGGACTATTCGCCCCCATGCCATTATCATCCTCCCGAACACCAGCGGAATGGAGCTGTTACTCACCTATGAAGATGAAGGCATCTACATTGATATATACGGGCATTTCACAAAGGAGACTGTTTTACAGTGGGGAGAAATGCCAGCATCTGTAGGTACGTATGAAAAATAGCACTTTATTCAATATAAGATTCCACTGCATGAAGCCTGACTTCTTTATGAGGTTTGTATCCATATGAAAGTGGTTGTATGGCACATAAAGCAACTTTTGAGCAAATCAGATGTGTAAAGAGTAAACAGAGTTATGTATGTTTGTGTTAAGACAGCCAATGATTGCAATAGGGTCTTCACATTTGGATCGTAGTTTGTATTCTTGTCACACTGTTTATTTGCATCATGCCTTGATTATCCAGCCAGACTTCACTGAGGATGCAGCTTACCACTAGTTTGCACAGAGAGAATTACGTGATTTACAGAGGGGAAAAAAGGTGCTCGTTTCCTGCTTTGGCTGTTCGTAGCCCATAGCGTTTTATGTAAAAATTCACAGCTAGAGAGGGGTCAGTTACTGATGAGGTCTGTAACTCTGTCAAATGGCCCCTTAGTTTTATCACTTTAAATTCACAGTGCTGACAGCCCAGGGTATTTCTACTAGTCTTAATCTCTCCACGCTTGCAGTTGGCTTTTTAGGAGAAGATTCTGATTGTATTGCAGCCAGGACAGCCCTTTGTTTCACCTTCCCCAGAGGGCTTCAAGTTAATAGTGTGGGGAAAACCAGGAACAACACAGGCAGATTTTTGTTTCTATTATTTGTTGCTTTTAATTTCTTTTCTGGCTTACTCTTGTTCTTCTGCATCTTACAAACAAACATACCAACAAACAAAAAAGCCCAAAATACTTAGATTGTGTTATTAGCTTGGCAGAAGCTGGAAAAATTGAGGATGTTCACCATTCTCCTTTCACTTCTACCTGGGTAGTTTTAGGAAAGAGTCCATTAAAATCAGTAGAATAACTTACCCTTGAGTAAATGCCAGGTTTGACCTTTGTAGAGGGTTTTCAGCAGTACCGAGGGCAAGAAGCCCACCTCTGGAACACAGGTTGCACAGTTTCAATAAAATTCAGCGACAGAACTGCTTCAGTTTCCAAAACCAGGCATAAGTTTATAAGCTAAGTATAGTGTTTTCTTCCCTTCACTGAATAGCCCTGTCTCCAATTTTTGGCCCGTATTCGGAGCTGCAGGGGGTAATTAAAATGTATCAAGTCAATTCTCCATTTTTCATAGGAATATCTAATGGTCTCTGATATGTTGAAAATTTACATCCCCTCTGAATTAATGTTAGAAGCACCATAAGAAATAATCAATAATCAAAAAGTAATTACTCAGCCAGGATAAGAAGAGTTCTAATGAGAAATATTGAACGTAATTGGAAGCTGCACTGCTGAATGCTGTCTGAAGCAGGCAGAGCTTTAAAGAAGCACGTCGTTATGGGACATGCCTCCTTAGGCCTTAGTAAAAGTAGCAAGCTTACTTAACATGAACATTTTCTTCAAACTGTAATGTCTTATCCACCTTATGGTGTGCATATATAATAAATGATTTTCCTAAATATTTAAATTCTTGTTTTCTCACATGTACTTCATTGGTTAGAATTCCTTTTTCCTGTCCTGGGAAGAAACAATTTTAAATTTAGCTGAATTTATAGAAGTGTCTTGCCAGAGATTAACCCTAATCTCATGTTTAATGCTTTTTAAACTATGCATGTTATTTGTAACTATTACAGGTTTTTCTAGCTGTATTCTTCTTACTATATACTACGTCGTCCTAAAGAGTCACTGTTACTAGCTAATTAGCATGTTTCAAAGACAGATGATACGTAAGGAAGAAAGGGCTTTCTTACTTCCTGCTTTAAAAAGGGGGATATTGCAAGAAGGGTTCCCTAGATCTGTGACTCCTAGTTGGAAGTCCGCAGTTTGTGTCGCTGGGCACTTCATCTAGATAGAGTTTGTAGGAATGCTTCAGAAGTGGACCAGAGTAGCTTAGGTCCTTCTTCCTAATGTTGCCAAAAGTACTGAATCATCAAACCCACACATATGAGAAACAGGTTTGTAAAGCACTCTTGTAGCCTGGAAACCACACTGCCTTAACTTCAGTGAAAATTTCCTTGTGTGCACCCAGCTGGCATTGAAGTGAGTAAAGCTTCACCACTTTGGACCAGCTGAATATGTAATCTTCTGTGCCAGTTAATCACTCTTAATTTAAAACATCCTTCAGTGTACATCTGGCTAGGCACAATAGTCTCAGTTTCTCAAGGCTGATTACATCTTAATAGAAGGAATGCTATTTGGACATTCACCTTTCCACTTGCTCATGCAGCTATTTCTCCTGTTCTTCAGCACACCACTACGATAATCATTTGCATGAAAAGCTGTCAGTATGAAATTGCCTCAGCATTTTTGTTACAGTATTTTAGGGCAGCTAAATAGGAAGAGGATGGAGAAGGTGCTTCTGAGGGAGGCATCCTGTCTGATTAATTTTACTATATAGAAGTTAGGAGTCTTGTCTATGTGAATAGTTTCAATTTTCTCTGAAGTTCGTCTAGAGAAATGGGCACCACCAGATGGGAAGGTGGTGCGCACGCAGGGACAGGTGGCTAGGACAGGTACAATGAAACATCCTCCTGAGGAAGCAGAGGGCGAGTTAGATGAAATGTTTTGGATGGTAAGGTCAGGAGAGCTGAGTAAACACCTAGGTCTTTGTAGAACTGCCGCAGTGCTCAGAAAGCATGACTGTAGGGTTTCTCTGAAAGGAAGGGTGTCTGTCTCCATCCGTCCGTCTCTTTTTTGTTGTTTATACTTCTGCAGATTCCAGAGCTGAAGTGAGGCAGTCTCCAAACAGCCCCTCGCAGTTGTCACTTGAAAATTTTCCAGTATGTTAGCTTCAGAACCTTTGCATTTCTGCTGCAGCAGTTCTGGTATCTCAAGAAATGGATTTCTTTGGAACATAAATTGACAATCTCTGTGATGTAGTACAAGATTAATTTGACTTCTGATTGGAATCACATTTCCTCTAAAAACAAATGAATCTGACCTATAACTCAACACACAACTCAAAGTTTAAACAAAGAGCTCTGTTAACTATTATTTTAATAACTGTTTCCCACTAGCTCTTACTATTTTTCTTGATCTTTTTAAATTCTTGGCTCCAGACAAAAACATTAACTATTATGAGAGAAGTGTGAATAACTGTTATTTGCATGGCCAAACTTAGGGGGAACTTGAAAGTTTCATAAGAGATCCCATTTTCCTGGAATTTCCAGACCCATGTCAGAGCTCCTGAAGTTCCTATGAGCTTATCTCAAAATTTTCTGTCTGTGTTTCAGTGTGAAAGACAAGGGGCTTGCATTGACCTCTAGTCATCCTTTGTTCATTTCTTGATTTCTTTAAACAACTATTTTGAAAGAAAACTTCTGTAGTTGGTAAGAATATCTTTACTACCAAAAAAAATTAGTTTGTATTAAAATTGATGGATTTAGGGCAGAGAATCTAAATATAGCTTGCTCTCAGTAGTTTTAAGTTGAGACCTCTTTGACCAATCTGTTAATAAGAAACTGGAGAGAGGAAACTCAGATCCCGTGGGAAATTAAAATTGTACAAGTACTCTATCTATGTTTAATCTGAAAGATATTTCACTTATGCAGGGCTAAATACAAATATAGTTGTAATATTTTCTTTCTATAAAACAGGATTTTTAAAGGGTTTAAGAAACATCAAGTTAATAAGATTTGGGAGCACTTTTGCCCTTTTGTGTGAGTAATGCATTATTTACAGTATGTGGTCTTAGAGGGCTGGCACAAAACTGGATATTCCCAGAGTGGGGGACCAATAAAAGTCCTTATTTCTCTTGCGATGTACAGATTAGAAGCAAAAAGGATGTTACGTAGAGAAACAGACAGCATTACCAAAAGGTGGTTGAATTACTGCCTCAGTGCTCTATCAACATACTCAGCAGTTCTTGAAACAGCTGCTGTCCAGCTCATGCACAGAAGATGCCTGCCAGTATCTGCATGATTCCTGCTTGTCAAATCTCCTGTGCACTTTTTCCCCAGGAAAAAGCAAAAAGCAGTAAAGCAAGCAAACTGTCACCTCAGATACATTTCTGGGTTGGATTATCAGTTCTACTGGAATAATGACAAAGGAATGATGAACAACTGGGAGCAGAAAAGCTTTGCAACAGAGATGCATAGAAACATACAAGGATTTAGTAATAAATTTATTTCTAGCTTGCGTGGGGTGTTTAGGGAACTGTCTGTGTTAGCCCTTTGTCCAGTGTAACATAACCAAAACATACAGCAGAAAAACACGTGGCCTTCCATGGCCAATTTCTTAATTTGTCCATTTGTGACTTTATTCAGCCTTAGCTTTTTTTTCCTTCTTGATTGTGACTCTCTAGCCTGTCTCATTTAATACCAACTCCTTCCTCAGTTTTCCTACCCAAAATTGCTTAAATTTGGGGGCAGTAAGTTTTAAAGCATGGGCAACAGACAAAAGTACCAGAAGTACATGCAAATAGCTACTCAGTGATCAGCAGCATCACTGGAGAACTTGAGGCTGGGTTTCACTGGGAACAAGCTTTGCTCCATCACAGGACACTACTGGTATTTCTGTGGGTTCCCAGTCCTCAACATGTAGGTCTCCCTTCCATTTGTCTATAAATAAATAAACAAATGTGCTTTCCCCAAAGAGTGGGGAACCAATAAAAGTTGTGACCTCATAGAGCATACTGAGTTTTCCTGAAGGGCCAAAGAAGGGTTCTCAGAAGTGTACTCAGTTGTAAGATGTGTATGGTCTCTAATAGCTGGTATCTTTTACTGTCAGCAGTCATCACTGGATATTCTCCTTTTAATGTTCGTGCCCAGCTGCATTCTTGCCTGAAGCAATTTTCTCACAGATGTATACAAAAGCAAAATTCAGTAGCTTTTTAAAGTTGAATTTCACCTAGGCACGTACTGACTGTCTCCAAAAAGGCAACGTACACTCTCTTCTACCCTGTGAAATGGAGTTTCGTATCATGACTCACGCATGCAAAAGTGGGTCATACTCTTTAATTCATGTCGAGTTTGTTCATTTTTAACTTCTTAGTTTATCTGGAATCGGCTGCCTAGGGAATTTTTGGAGTCTCCATCACTAGAAATCTTTAAGGTCAGGTTACACAAACAACTGTCAGAAGTGATACAGCTGTGGCGCAGAGATATGGATGGAGGAGAAGGTGCAGTAAGGTCCTTTCCTGCCCTATTTCTGTAACACTAATCAGAAAAGTCAAATTTTATGATATTTAGCTAAAAGCTGGCCTGATTCTGCTCTCATGCAGAGGTCAATTGCAAATAACGACTTAGGGCAGTGAGGCAAATTCAGTATATGAGATCAGAAGAGGGATTTTTGAAGGGAAAGTTTAAAAAAGAAAAGACGATTAAGAAGGAAGTGAAATTATAGCAGTACCTGTGTTCTGTGGTATCAAGTGCCCTTGTCTCATTCAGACTGTGGGTATGCTACTGGTGTAAGACTGAGATCATTAGCTCATGTCAGTGACACTTCACAAAAGTTAATGGATCCAATATGGCTCAGTAATTTGTTTCACCTTTCCTATCTCCCTCAACCACTTCCCCTTGAAGGAGTCACTTCCCTGCGTGGGGGCTCTGCTCAACTTAATACACAGTGTAAACAGGAAATACCAAGTCTCAGCCCAAGTTTAGTGTGTTGCCAACACTTTCACATTGTTAAGAAACTCATTTTGAGCTCATTTTGCTGTACTAACTTTATAGAATATATTCTTTGATGTCCAGGGAGTAATGCTGGTCTGAATGGTGTCACAAGAACCACAGCTCATGCACAGCTCTAGGTCTTTTAAGATATGCAGTAATTTCCAAATTAATTTCCATGTGTAGATAAATCCTTGTAACTGGTCAATCCCACAAACGGTGCCTTTTTGTTGGCATATTATTCCACAGATGCAATTTGAGAGAGACTTTGATTCTGCTACAAGAATGAGTTTTCATGCTACTTGTACTTTAATTTTAATTTGCCATTGTCAGTTGACAAGTTCTCAGTATGTGGGCTGGCCAGCAGAGCCAGCTGAGTGGCTTGAACTTGCTGTATCTGTTTTATTATGTTCCTACTGTAATCCTGCTTGGAGATCAGGCTCTTCTGAGCATAGCAGTAGTGGTCCAGTCATCCAGGGCTTTCTGTCCCAGATGACCTAGAGGTCGCAACAGAGCCTAATTAAAGCTGTTACTGAGAGCTGCAAGGATGCTATCAAATTGCAATCTGCCAAAGGCATGGATACAGCCGGTACAGACATAGCATATTGACAACCAGAGTGCAGATTTCATCTACACTCAGGAAAAGATAAGGAGACTTATGAGTGGATTAGGTCTTTGTTGCTGGACCTATATGACCCATACTACAGTGTAGCCACAGAATGCTTTCATGCTGTTTATATATATGCACCTGCCTCACTGTCCTACCTCCCAGAAGCACAGTGTGCCTCTGTCTCTGTTGTGTTCAAAAGTGAAGTTTGAAAAGGTTAAGGTGGTGCCAGTTGTTACAAAAAATAGCAAGTCTCTGAGTACTGTATCATTTCTATCTTCTGCACTTTGTGTGGTCTAGGCCTGCCTTTCTAGATACTGCACATTGCCTGGGTGCTGCCCTGGTGCTCATGGTGCTGCTGGTGCAGTGACTCAGAAATGCTGACAGTCCTTCTCGCAGCCTGCAGCAGTAGTGCCCTGTTGTGCAGCCTAGGAACTGAAGTGTAAAGAAAAGATTTTTAAATGTATTGATTTCAAATGTTTGATTTTTAGAAAATTCCCTTCTTCTTCTTCTCCCACTTACCCTCAGTTGCTTACTGCTGTTTTGCTTTTCAGTCAGGACGGTTTCTTCATCTTTCCACATGACTGGGATACTGGGAGAGAATTTTCTTGCTCTTCGCTGTAGTGGCAGGGAAGCCTTCAGTGTGTACAAAGAATAACTGAAAGGAAAGTATGCTAAACAGATTTAGGGGAAATTCGTAGACTTTGAGGGAACTAAAATCCCAATATTGTAGCCAAACCACAAGTTTCCAAGGAGGTATAATTTTCATATGCTTGTTCTGACAAGAATTATAAAGCAAGGATTCCAAGTTAATATTAAATCAACAGCTGCTAGTTGAAGGATATATGGTCACTCAGGCATATTGCCTTTCTTTTCTGCTGTCCTTCTAAAGCAGGATTGCAGGCTGTTGCTTCCCACATCAGTGTGTACTGAAAGATTAATTTTTAGACAAAAATCTACATCAACATGGAAGATTTTAAGGAACAGATATTGCTCGTACTAATAATGTAGGGCAGGCAAGTACTGTCCACTGAAGTTAAAAACCAGTCAAATGCACACATTCCCTCTGCATCGTTTCAGAGCACCAGAATTCTTGGACTAATGAAATAACAGTTCATAGTTGAGCAAGAAGAACAATTTCTGAGCATTGACTATCAATACAGCATAACTGATTTGTTTTTACCTTGGAAGCTCACACATGCACTAATCAGAGGGCGTTCACTGAAACTGT
Source organism: Chlamydotis macqueenii (assembly GCF_036417535.1). Taxonomy (NCBI): domain Eukaryota; kingdom Metazoa; phylum Chordata; class Aves; order Otidiformes; family Otididae; genus Chlamydotis; species Chlamydotis macqueenii. The sequence continues at coordinate 7,807,272 of NC_141566.1, forward strand.
GCCTAATTTGAAATCTGTGGTGTTAACTCCCATCACTATTCTCATTTCTCATCTCCTTGCCAGATTTAAAGGGAGTAACATAATAAGGTTCCACGGTGCTGGAGTATCTTCTTTTGGTTTTGGAGATACTGCACGTAATCACTGATGGGAAGACAATAGCTAAGGACAGCAAATTAATCATGCCATAGTCTCAGATTCAAAAGTATTTAGGTTTCAGACTAAGCTGAACTCTGTAGTAAATAAAAACTTGACTTCCTAATGGGAGGGTATAGAGAAGACAGAGTTCAGACTTTTCTTGGACATATACAGTGAAAGGGTGAGAGGCAAAATGGGCACAAGTTGCGCTAAGAAAAAATTGCTATTAGGAAGAAATTTTTAACCTTGAATGTAGTGATGCATTGCAACAGGGCCTCAGAGAGGTTGTGAAATCCATCAAAACATGTCTGGACAAGGTCCCAAGTAACCTTGTCTAATTTGGCCCTGCTTTGAGGGCAGGGGTTAAACAAGATGCCCTTCAGAGGTTTCCTCCAATCTTTTATGATTCTAAAGTATACAATGGCAGCATGCTTACAATTTATGTCTAGAGTCCAAGATAAGTCTGAGAGGAGAAACTTGAAATTTAGTTACTATTCCCAAGGCTTTTTGTGTAAACTTAAAATACAAATAACTCAGAACATATTGTTATCAAAGGTAAATGCTTCAGATCCATAGTGACATAAATGAGGCAAGAATCTCTTTCAGCTGTTTCAGCTATTTTATTTTTTTTTTTTTTTTTAGCTTACCTTCAGTCTAATCAGGTCATGGGCTGGGGAGAGAAGGCGATTGAACTACGCTCTGTGGAAACAGGAAATCTGGAAGGAGTATTTATGCACAAGAAAGCACAGAAGCTAAAATTCCTATGTGAAAGAAATGACAAGGTACAGGAATTACTACAGTGCAGTGATTTAGCAAAAATGAGTAATAGTTGACTATGACACTAAAATCACTTAATTTTTGTAACTTTGTTTTTACATTGTTTTTTTTCTTACCTTAGTATAAGTTCCCTATTCAAAGCAAATGTAGTCACTGACCTCACAAAGCACTCGCTGTGGTTATTCTGCACTTTCACACCACCACCAGCTCTGTTGTAACTCCTGTTCTACCTAGCTTTAACTGATACCAGAGACGATAACAAACACAGACATTGCTAACTGGCCAGACTCCAGCACAACAGGTGTAGTGGGATGGGCTAGTGAACCCGCCCTGATAATGCCCAACTACAGCACTGCCTCTCCTGGGCTACTGAAATTACAGGCAGTTCAGAGCAGCCATGACGTAAAAATAAATTTAAAAAGCCCAAACCACTCTAATGTTTGAGATATTGCAAGCACTAGAGTATGGATAATCAAGTATGATTTCTTCCACATAGCAGTTCTTGACAAATGTTTTGTGAAACCTGCTTAGTCTCACTGACATATTTAGAAAACTGTTTAGATTAAATAATTATTTTTTTAAATGTTCTCTTGTGTCTTTACAAATAGGAAAATAAATATGACCAAAAATATATCCCAGTTGTATCACAAACATGGTTTCACTTTAAAAAGTTTCTTGTGGGATTAAAATTGAATTGTGATGTATATATCCTTGTATTTGGGACTGTGGCATTCTCTCAGATTTCTTGTGTGGGTAATAATATTCTGATAAATGTATACTGACAGTGGCATATCTTTTTTTTATCTTCCCCCCCCCCCCCCCCCCCCCTTTCAAGGTGTTCTTCGCATCTGTACAGTCAGGAGGCAGCAGTCAAATATATTTTATGACTCTTGGTCAAAATGTACTGTTCAACTGGTAACTCACATCAAAATGAAGGATGCTTTGAAATTCCCTGTAGGTAGCAGTGTAAAATGCTTGGAGGTAATATACACAAATTTGCACTTTTCACCTACAAAAATTTGTCATTATCAACATTCATATTCTTTCAGTTTGGAAAGAATTACATTTTCTTGTCAAAGTATTGCAAACATGTTTACTTTGTCTTCTAAAATATGTTGCCAACCAGGATTGTACTCACAGTGTTAGGAGAGAACAACTTTAATGAAGAATGTAACCAATATAAAAAGCTCCCGTACTCTGAAAAGAGTACGGTTTCATTTTACAGATGATGTAAAGTTGTTACCTTGAATTGAAGTCTCTCTTTTTTGGACAGCAACATCTGAAGGTAGAAACAAAAACACAAACAAGTTGGGTGACAAATTGGAATCTATTTTGAATTGAGTTTTGGCTTGGTTTGCATTTTAAGCAAGCTGTTACTGGTTTCACCAAGACTCACCTGTCCAGCTCTTACAACCAGTGAAAGAGCAACTGTTCATGATGGGGCCTAATGCAGACTGGGGCACCTGGGGAATCGTATCCTGTGCTAGGCAGACAGGTACCTTTCACTGCAGAGCTGTAAAAGCAGCTACTTCTAGTTGTGTGCCACATCTGGTAGATTTTACAAAATGCAGGAGACAGACTTCATGTTTCTCTCAGGGCTGGATGCCCGAGCCTGTAGACACAGCTACTGTAGAATGTATTTGTAAAAAATAGTTTAAATAATAGTTTGTCAAAATCATATATGCATAAAGCATTACGGATCTGAACCTGTAACTTTATTCAAACACAGGAGCCACACTCATATGAGTTGATTTAAAGGCACTACCCATGTATATAAGGGGACAAGATCAGGCACCTTCTTTTCTTCCCTTCTTGCTCTTTCAGCATCAACTCTTCATGTATTTGTGTGTAAATATAATCTTTCCACATGGATTTTAAGATTAACAAATGTATTCTTAATATAGTTTTGAAAATATCCAAAGAGTTAATCGATTATAAATAGAAAATATAAATAATTTCAGGTGCTTTCTATGCTAATTACATCTAAAAATAGCTGGATCCACTAGTGTTATTGGTGCCAGTGTTTCTGCATAAACTCTGTTCTCAGGGGCTTGTAACTTGGCCACAAAACTATACAGATATAATAGTATATGATTATATGTAGTATATATAGATATATATGATTAAATTGTAGGGTTTAATGCAATCCTAATTTAGGTGAGTTTTGGATGTGCTTTGAAAATGTAAAGCATCAAATGTAATGCAAAAGAGCTCATTCCAGACATGATACAATATGGGTAACACCGCAGGCAAAAGTAAAGTCACTAACCACAGTGTTTGAAAATAGGTATTTTTTTACTTGAAATATGTGATACTGAAAGGTGCAGGGAAAGTGTCTTGGAATATCTGGTCATCTACCTCAAGGATGATGATTCAAAGTTGACTGAGAAGGGGAGAAATGAAGTTGCTAAAACTGGCAGCTGTTTTGTACAGTATGTCAGGTTAATTTAGCGTTAGCAGTTATGCTGTGACTGACAGGTGCTCAGATTGCAACCATCAGCTCCAGAACTGGTATCCTTGTATGTGTCAGCAGAGAATCAAACTAGGGCCTAATCACCTTTCCCCCTTCCCCATGTTGGCACCCCAACAGCTGCAGGCAAATCAGAGATGCCTGTGCTGTTGCTGTCTGTTCTTTGGCTATGTGGAGGACTGCACTTTCCAAAGTTACTAACCTAGCACTTTTCATGAGCACTAGCTTATCTCAAAATGTATAGTGTTTTTTGTGAAGAATTTTCCTTGTAAATGTTTTAACTTACAGAAAAATAAGTCTATGGCCATACTAAAAAATATGTGCAGTTAAATACTCAAAGTGGTTCTTAATGTATGCAAGTAATCGGCTTGTGTGCAGACTGAAAATCTGAATGGTAGACCGTGCTCGGGCAGAGGTGTGTGAAAACAGGAGGTCTCTGTCTATTTGTAGTAATGCTCCTACCTGTGGCCAATGCTAGGGCTGGGGCAAATGAGCAAAACGTTGTTTGGCTCCCTATGCTGCTGAACACTGGGCTTGTTTTGTTCAACTTTCACAAAAAAAAAAACAAACAAAACTGAACAAACCCAAACCTGTAACGGATATTAAAGTTAGAACTACAGGCAAAAAATAATTTGCAGACAATCAGTAAGTGTGCAAAGCTTGCTTGCAAAACTGCTCGTGCTATAAGCAATCAGTGATCCAGGCTGCCCTATAATATTTTTTGAAGTGTGCTTATCACAGCAGCCTCTGCATTATATAGGATGCATGTGAATTTTTTTCCCCTTCTCGTTTTGGTGTCAGCAGGTCAGAGGCACATTTTTCCTGATGCTAGCACTAGTTAAAAAGAATTCAGCAGAGTACAGTGAGAATTTAGAACAACCCCTGTCAACAGATTAAAGAAGCAAATGCAATCAAACTTGTTTAATATTATTGTAACAGAAAAGTGTGATGGCAAGTTGACACACTGTAAAGCTGTTTAGCTCCACAACAAGAGGGGGGGGCGGGGAAAGTAAGTTGAAGAGAGGGAACGTGTACTATTACACTGAGATTATAAATTTTCATTCTGTTTCCTTCTATTAGCTCTCTTTTCTTTCCAGCTATGATTCAGGGCAGTGGGTTGGATTTTCATCTGTCACTTTTCATGTAAAACCATTGGAATTATTTGGGTTACATCCATGTGTAAGTATGGAGAGAATGAGGCCCTTAGAGGTGAATGCTTTTAAAGGATTTAGAAGTGGTATTGCAAATAGCAACTGGATGCAACAAGACGACTGTGGCATTTTCTCTTTATCAAGAGGAAATCAGAATGGTTGAAGATGAGAAAGAGCCTAGAGATGTTGATAAGACTAAAAGAAGAGAGGGGAAGTGACTGAAGAGGAGGGAAGAGCTGAAGAAAAGAAATAGGAATAGCCAAAGGGGAACGGGTGGATGTCTGGAATGGTGTATTGCTGTAGGAGGAATTAAAAAAAAAAAGGGGGTAAGAGATGTTAAGGAAAAGAAAGTCACCAAAGAAATTGAAAGGTATCTGGAGTGACTGGGTGGTCTGCACACTGAATGAGAGAGTACTCTGAATAACTGTTTAGCTCAGAGCAAAAGTTCAAAGGCTGGAAGAAAAAAAAAATTGAGACCTAAGTTTATCATTACATAAATTTAACTATGCAAAATGTGTATCAGACTTGTAGTTTTATTTTGTGAAGTGTTTCTCTAGCTGTACCCTTTCACTAACTTTTAAAACCAAGGAGTGAACTGCTTAATGATGTGTTTTTCTAGTAATGTCACTTTGATATGAACAAATGCTATAGGGGCAGAAGGGCAGAACATTAAGGATCTATGTCAGTAGTCCTTTGGTACATGCAGTATCCTAATGGCAGGTGGTGCTCCTAATCTTATAATTGCCAAATAAGATTGCGCTAATACTGCGGTGAGATAGTACTGTATGTGCCTGCTTTCATTTTAGGAATGGTGAACTCGATTCTGCAGCCTGGACCTTGACATCTGACTTTAAAACCTGGGAACGATGCAATCTATGTACTGTACATTATGTAGTGTTCCCTAATGTTGAAATTGTACAACTGAAACAGTAATAAAAAATACTCTGAAAATCAAAACTAATATTGTGCTTGTAAAATTCTGTTATATTGGCATAAGCTACTGTAAAAATCATAGCAAGCTTTGTTACTGTTTTCCAAATCCAGTCAGTATCCCTAGGGAAACATCTCCATCTGCCTACAGAGAGAAAATGAATGTATTTCCTTGCCACGGATAAAGATGTTGAGGTGACAGTGTGAGAGTTCAGCCTAGACAGAATGCTAGTGAGGGTGACAGCCGGAGCTGTGCTGTGTGTGCTGCTAATGAGCTTCACAAGTAAGTTTCTGTGTTTCTGCCTTCCTCTTTACACAAATACCCAGCGGGATGAGGGCAGTACAACTAGAGTGAAATGACAGCTTGCTACAAAATGATGCTACAAAAACTGGCTTTTATAGGTGTATATCAGCCTGAATGCCAGGTTAGCCCAGTTCACTTTTTCTCAGGTATGCTCATGCAGTCTTTGCTGCAGCATATAAAATTTATTGCTATACATCATGTGAGGTGTGATAGCACACTGTACAACTTAAGAGTAAGAATCAGGAAATTTGCCATTTATGCCAGTGTTTGGAGTTGGAAAGGGTGAGGGCATGAGGTGAAAGAATTGTCTTAATTTTTTAAAAATGAAGAGTATCTTCCATCAATGTTATATCTCTCTTAAGCTAGCAGAGCATGTTGTTTTCAGCATCAGGTATGGAGTGGGACCTGTGTCATAAGTTTAAAGATATCACGGTTGCTTGATTGAGTAGATAGCTTAGTTCTGCCAGTTCTTTCCACCAAAAGCTACTTCTAAGCTTCAGTAATACAGTACAGCTAGAAACTTCAAATGAGTTTCACTCCCCAGCACCAGAGGAAAGATATCAGGCTTGAGTTCCAGAACAATTCTGTCTGTTGGACAGGAGATTTTCTGCCCTTTTTATTTGTTTATCTCCTTTAGAATCAGGAATAATTGTAGTAAATAGAGAAGAGCAAGAATTCTGGCTTCCTCCTTTACCTGTAATTCAGTTCTGCACCGATGACTCTGTCAAAAAAAAAAAAAGTATACTGATTCATATATGCATTATTAGTGGACTGGAGGATGTCACTAATGTTGAGGGGAAAAAACTTAACAGTTTTTTACTTTTTTACATCCTTGCTTGTGATCCTCTCCTGCTCTCCCCATCCTGAGCTGTTCAATTAAAGTACTATTAAGAAAACAGAAGGTTGCAAATTGCTAGAAACCGAACCCACTTGGAGACATAGGAGCATCCATCCATATACTGATTCATCCGATACAGCTTCTGGCATACAAGTAAAGAGCTTCTGGCATACAAGCAAGTCATGGAAGAGGCGCATACTGGACTCCAGAACAGCTTTTTGACATCAGCAGATAAGACCAGGCTTCAACTTGCCCTTTCTTAAGACAGCACCCAAGATCAAGCTAATATATCATTTACTTACTCCCCTCCTCCTCCACAGACAGACTTAATGCCAGCCCTATATGCTTTTAAGTCTGTATCTTTTTTCTGTCATGCATTCTGTAAGGTGTTGCACAAAATCAGGATCTCTGTGCCAAAAGGCGATAGCGAGACAGCCATTAGATTTTATCCAACATAAGAAGGCAACCATATCTTTGGAATCTGCAAGGTAGCCAAAAAAAGCCAGGCAGGGGAGGCATGAGTTAGCAGGCACTAATAAGGTACACAGAGAATTCCTCTCTCCTTAGCAGAAACTGTCCCACCTTAAGAGCCCTTCAAACTTCACCATGACTTGACAGTAGAAGTGCCCTGATGAAGCTGTATTAGCCCTGTTGCACCTAAAGGCATAGATAAAACAGTTTATAGCTCACCACCACAAAACACACTTTTGCAAACAAAACAGTGCCAGTCCAAAGTGAAAGCATTTGGGGTTTTTCTCATAATAGGAAAAAATAAAATGTCGTCTTTAGTTTATAACTATTTGCCAAACAGAAGAGCTAGGCAGTAAGATACAGCTACACACACACTGCAAGTTACATAATATATCAAACAAAGTGTAAATAGCTTTGTATTACCTATTGCTAGTGGAGCTCAAATGAAATGCTATTTTAATTTTAGAGTTGTTTTACATTTAAAAGTAGTTTGTTTCATGGTATCAAATTGCTCAGGAATTAAATTGTTTCTCCAAAGACCATCATAAAAGCTAGCTTACAAGTTCAGTTCCATGTTTAGACAGCTGTATTTAAGTTAAATGAAACATGAGCAAATCTGCAATCTCTGTAAAAGACTTCTATAGATCTAAAACATGTACAATAAATCAAGGTTCCCCATAGCAAAAGTGTAAGAGATCTTCCTGCTGATAGCCCACCACCACTTTCTTAAACTGCTCTTCTCAGTGCATACAGCTAATTAAAGGGCAAGAAGATGTCTGCTGGGTAATAATCTGAAATGTTATTTTAGCATTATTTAATCCCTTCCTAGGTTGATTTAACAAAAGCACTTAGGAAATAGTGGTGAAATGTATTAGAAAGGCTTTTTCATTTTTGTCCTCAAAACACTTTGTGGCGAACAACTGTGGTTTACAGTAAGCTTTACGATCTTGCACAATAGCTATTTTTTTAATATCTACACCATCACCTTCTATTCTTTTGAGCCTTTCACTTCTCCAACATACACTAAACATAATGTTTAACAGAATGTGATAACGTCCTCCTATTCAGCATAGCCCATTCCTCACTGGCATTGCTACAGAGGCTAACTGCTGTTTTTCTTATGGTGTGTTGTACATAAAAACTGAGATACTTGGCTGCTAATTATGTCTGAGAATTTAAGACTATGTATGGATTCACCAGAGGCTGGCACTGGTACAGTTCAGCGTGCTTAGCTGTAGGTATATGAACAATCATACAGTTTTCAATGAGCTTACATGCCCCGACAGACCAGGCTCAACACTGAGCTCTTAGTTTTTGTGATTCCGATGCAGCCATCTACTGATGGCTCATCACAATTCACTACTGATTCCCCAACTGTTTCTGAACTACAAGAAAGATGGGGAGAGGCTGTTCAGTAGGGCCTGTTGTGATAGGACGAGGGGTAATGGTTTTAAAGTAGAGGGGGGTAGATTTAGATTGGATATTAGGAAAAAATTTTTTACAATGCGAGTTATAGAACACTGGCCCAGGTTGCCCGGAGAGGTGGTGGAGGCCCCAGCCCTGGAAACATTCAAGGCCAGGTTGGACGCGGCTCTGCACAACCTGATCTGGTTGGAGATGTCCCTGCTCCTTGCAGGGGGGTTGGACTGGATGGCCTTTGAAGGTCCCCTCCAACTCTAACCATTCTATGATTCTGTCGTTCTATTATTCCAGTTTCTATTACAGTCACACCGGTCCCACTAGTCAGGTATGGCAGGGAAATCACATCTAGAGGAACTCGCAGGCATAACCAGTCATTAAAACATGTTGTTGACATGCCATTAGCAAAAGAGATTTCCCCTGTTCCAGTTTTTAAATTGGTATGTTAGCTAGACCTCTGCTGGTGAGAAAGAAGGTAACAGGAGCAAGTTTCAAAGAGAGGGAACTATCTTGAATCTGAAACTACAATGCATATAAATTTATCCAAAATTATAAGCTATTAACTCTTATCAGTCCATTGCCACTTCACAAAAGCTGCAGCTTCAAAGTTTTAATGAGTGAAACCACACTGACAACAGAGGTACATGTAGCAGTTACCTCTGCTATAAATAAAATACCTTTCTTCTGCAAGTCATATCACGAGCACAGACAAAAGTGGAGAGAAGGTGGGAACGGTCCATGGATTTCCTCACTATACCTACAGATTCATTTAACAGCTGAAAAAAAGGTCTACACCACAGCTCTCTGGGTAAGGCTCATATGTGATGTGAAATCACATCCTGTGCAACCTCATTAAAAAGGTGCTTGGGTCACGTTCATTTTTTTAAATCGTAAAGGCCATTTTTATCAGTCCACACAACAGATCGTGTGTTTAGCAGGATAAAAAAGACACCACACTGAAGTTTTACTCAATACCCTGGCTTCAACATAAACATCAAGAACGACTGCATTGTTTTAAATTTTCTCACTACGGAGTGCACTGTTACGTAAAAATCCATCAACTCATACCCTTCCTAGGGCAGTCCCAAGGCCAGAAAAGGCTTGGTTTTTATACCCCCTTGTCTAGTTTTTCAGTCTGTTTTAAACGGTTCAAGCAACAGGTTTTCTAATTTCCCCAAGGCAAATGCTTCAGTGTCAAAGGCAGCAGACTAAGAATACAATCATCCTGCTCCTTGCAGGGGGTTGGACTAGGTGACCTTTGAAGGTCCCTTCCAACTCTAACCATTCTATGATTCTATAAGCTGTGAGCTCAGAGAACTGCTGCTGGCCCAGCTCTTGAAGCAGCTCTGCCAAATCTTTGGTCCTCACTTTGGTCTCTTGGATTTCCAAAGGCTACCTGGACCAGTGACACTATAAATACTGGAAACTCCTGCTCTTCTTCCTCTTCCTGCCCCTTTATCTTTACCTTTTTCTCCTCACCCTGTCCTGCCTAATGTTTCCTCTGATAGAAAAAAAAAAAAAGCATATATTATCAAGTGCTAATAATTATAGAATCCATAGTTTGGGCTGGAAGGGACCTTTACATATCATCTAGTGTAACCCCCAATAAAGCATTAAATACAAAGTTTCATAAGTGATCATGGTATCATAATAATAGAGTGATCTGGACAGGGGGATGAGAATCAGTAACAAAATAAAAAAGTATGGTCACACACTTAGGGATTACTAGTAAGAATTTCTCCAACCGTTGCCGTTGGAAACAACAGGAGAAAGACCCAGAAGACTTTTTCAGTGGCAGGATGATTATAATTACCAACAAGCTGCAGCTATGAAAAACGTAAATACAATTTTAGAGGCCAGCCCAGGACACCTCCAGGACATGTAGGAACATATTCATCTCGAGGCAGAAGCAATAACGAGTATTGTGCAGCCAGTTAAATCAAAACGGGATCCGGAACAGGTGCAGCAAAAAGTCTCTAACAGGACGCAGGGAACGAAGGGCCCATCCGTTACCGAGGGGGCCGGCAGGCCCGGCCCTGCCGAGGGCGGGCAGGGGGGCTTCCCCGCCAGCTCCCCATGGGGATCAGACGAGGGCGGGCCGCAGGGCAGCACCGGAGCAGCCCCCGGGCTCGGTTTATCAACGACCGAGCGGTGCCAGCCCACCCGAGGAGCCGGGGACCCAACGCCTCGGAGCCCCCTTCCCTCTCCCGCTACCCGGCTAATTATCGCCGGCGGCCCCGCGGCCGCTCCTCCCACCGCTTCCTCCCTTACACCCCCGCCCCAGCCAGGCCCGCTCTCCCCGCCGCCGCCGCCTCCCGCCGCCTTCCTGTCACCGTCCTCCCCCCTCCCCGCACCGTGACAGCGGTCCGCCGGCTCCACCCCTCCCCCCCCCGTGACCGTTGGGAGCTTTGAATGGCCCGCGGGGCGCGCGCGCGCACCAGCCCCGCCCCTGCCCGCGCCATGGCGGCGCCCCGGCTCAGCCCGTGACAGCAGGAGGCCGAAGCCGCCGTTTCCCGCCGCCCTCCCCCTCCCCAGCAGCGGCCCGGGCCCCGGATTTCGCCCTCGGCTGAGCGCGGCGCGGGGGGAGGGGCCGCGAGGAAGCTGTCATGCAGGACCCTACCCCGGAACGCGGCGGTAGCGCCCGCCCCGCCGAGGAGAGGCGGGAGGCGGCAGGAGCAGCAGGAGCGGCGGCGAGCGGCGAGGCCTCCTGGCTCCAGAGGGTCTTTGAGGAAGTGCGGGGCTCCTCCCAGCTGAGCGTGGTCCCCGCGGAGCCGCCCCCCGTCACGGTGGTGGCGGTGGAGCGGTACCTGGCGGAGGGGCCGCCGCCGCCCCCCGCCGCCGCCGCCGCCGCCGCCCCGCAGTACTGGTACGACCTGACCCTGGCGGACGGCGCGTGCCAGGAGCGGTGCCACCTGGCGCCGCGCCTCAACGGCCTGGTGCAGCGCGCGCACCTGCGGGCCGGCGCGCGCCTGCGCCTCACGCGCTGCTCCTACCTGTACGACGAGAAGCGCCTCAACTATGGCTTCCTCTGCCTGGAGGAGCTGGAGCGGGTCGGGGGCGCCGCGCTCCCCGCCGCCCCTCCCCGCCGCCGCCCGCCGCCCCTCCGCGGGGAGAAGAAGCACTACCTGCCGCTGTGGAACAACGAGGATCCCTACGGAGACATGTGGGTGGCGGACAAGCCCCAGGCGCAGGTGGACGTCGACGGTAAGCGGAGAGGAGGCGGCTGTAGAGGAAGGGGATGTTAGGTGGAAAGCGGCCCGGAGGCGGCCCAGCGCCCTGGGGAGGCCTGCGCTGCTGAAGCTGTCCGGAGGCGCCTGCCGAGATGAGAAGGCGCGGTCGGTTGCGTTGCTGGTGCGGCTGGGCACTCCCTGATCAGAAGTGACCCCTCCGGTTGCGTTAGGCACCAGCGCGAATGTGCCACGCGTGTATGTGCTCACGTTAACTTGGAGAGGGTTTGTTAAACTTTGTTAAATGTTGGCTGAAAATACGTGGCTGTGGTGCTTGCCCCTGCTCTTCTGAGCTGTCAAGAGCATCCATTCCAGTCAAAGTCTCTTGGCTAGTCTGTGGGACTGGGTGCTCACGCCTAGAAGCTGCCACCCAAAATGCAGTCAGTGCTGAGGGGGCTCAGGCCGGTCAAAAAAGCCTGGTGTGGAGGGAAGTATAAGTGAGACTTCTGCACAAGTGTGCTGCCCTTGTAGGCTAACACCTGTGTCTTTCGTAGTAGCTCTTCTGACAACACTTCTGTGTCACTTTAAATGTGTCATCACTCTCTTTCAATTGAAAAAAAAAAAAAACGAACAAAGCAAAACTATGCTGTGTGCAGGTAGCTCAGAACAGAATTTCGTGGTGAATAATATCAGCAAATGAGCCTTTTAAAATGTTAGAAACATTAAGAAAATACATGTGACATCCTGGTCTGTGCATTTTACTCCTGAAAACTTAAATGTTCAATCATCAACGCTCTTTTTTTCTTTAACCTTAGTCTCCAAGCTGACTTCTCTTGGTCAGCTGGAAATGACCTGGAGAAGCCGAGTTCACTTCCATCCGCTTCTTGTGAGAGTCCTGCACAAATCTAGACTAAGGTACTACGGGAAACCAGAGAAAAAACTGGATATGCCTTATCAGGTAAAGAGGGATACGTAGGTTAACACTCAAACAAGTAACTGTAGGATATTTCAAAATCATTATTTCCATATTGTAAGCACATGAAGTTAAGATTTATGTTGTAGCTACTTTATATTAAAAATGCTACCCTTACAAAAATGCTGAGCCCTTTAGAGTAGGAAGTGGTGAATTTAGTGATCATATGCACAAACTTTGGTGGATGTGTTTCAGTCACTATAGTTCAGTTGAGCTTTTTGTGATGAAAAAAATATTTGGATTTTTTAGTAGCAAACAAATTTTAACAATTTGTATCCCCTAATTCTCTCACCTAGTGGTTTCCAGATAGGTTGTTTTACTGTAAAATTTTTAATTATCTTCTGATTAGGTTTTACTTGTGATATTTTTGTATAGGGCTTCTTGGAAATGGAGACAGGAGGTGTGGTGGGTTGGTCCCAGCCAGCAGCTAAGCACTCATCAGCTGGTCGTTTGCTTTCCACTGCCCCCTCCAGAGATAGAGGAGAGAATTGAAAGAGTAAAAGTGAGGAAAAAAACCCATGGGTTGAGATAAAGACAGTTTAATAAGGGGAAGGGGGGAAAAAAGAAAAGGCAAACAAATGATGCAAAGGCAGTTGCTCAACACCTCTCACCAGCAGACCAGTGCCCAGCCAGTCTCTGAGCAGTGGGTACTTTGGGAAGACTAGCAGCCCATTTTATTTGTGAGCATGATGGTACATGGCATGGAATATCCCCTAGGTCAGGTCAACTGTCTCAACTGTGTCCCCTCCAAGCCTCTTGCCCATCCCTAGCTTACTCCGTGGGGTGGCACAGTGAGAAACAGAGAAAGATTTTGACACTGCAAGCACTGTTCAGCAGCAGCTGAAGTATTGGTGCGTCATCAACACTATTTTAGTCACGAATCTGAAACGTGGCACTGTGCAGGCTGCTACAAAGAAAATAAACTCCATCCCAGCCAGACCCTGTACGGGAGGGAAACACTTTACAAAGAGCTCCAATAACAAGTGGGAATTATTCCATGGGGAGAGAGAGGTATGAAACATCTTCATGAAAGGCTATGGTGTTCTCTTATTTTCATACAAAGATAAATCTGAGTCTTTTTATTAGAGGTGCTTCTCAATCGACAATCTAGATGATACTCCTAACTTGCACTGCACTTCATCAGTCACATTTCCTGGTGTTAGTTGTAGGATCCATACCCAGAGCTAATTTAGCTCAGGAAGGTAGGAGACAGATTTTACGTGCTTTTTTGCTTTGTGTTTCTTCTTTAGATAGTGTTGTGTGTTCAATTTTTGCTATTAGATAAAAAACAATGGGAGAGCAAAATATTCTGTGAGATAATGGTTTACTTTCAAGTTCATGACTAGTTAGGAATATTAGAGTTAACTAGTGTTGATTTGTATAATATCTATATTGAACTTGGAATAAGGAAAAGAGGATTTTGGAAACAGCAAGGGGGAAAAACACATAGGGTGTTAGATATGTTCAAGAATGGTGATATGTCAATGAAAGTGGATAGTGGTGTGAAGAAAAGTAGATGATTGCTGGAGGCTGACAGATGAATGGATAAATGAAGCCTTTTGATAATGCTGAGATTTTTTTTTCAATGGGTTGCTACCTTTTAAGACCATTATAAGACTGTTTAAAAATCTTATTCACTGCTCAGTGATTTGCTCAGTTACAGATTTAAAGTTCACCCAGTTTAAGAAAAGAATTGGGTGGAAATCTTTGTCGTGAGAAAAACTTCAATGAAAAGATAGTGGTTTGCAATGCAGATTGGTTTTTGCGTTTCTTTTCTTGAAAATCAGACCTGTATCATGTTTTGATCAAGAATGTTTAGTAAATGGTCCTGTAACACCTTGGCTTCCAAAATATGTTTTTCCTTCATTGATATTTTGAAATATTATTCTGAATACTAAAGGAGAGTCTTTTCAGTATTGTTTCTTGTGCATAGTGTTTCCCCAGCCTCCTCCAAAAAGCACAGAGTGAAACTGGCATCACCTACCATTACTGAGCACTGGAAAGATAAGAGTTTGGGCTGAGGTAGCTGTGGAAGAATACTTTTGTGGAAATTAGGGATTTCTTCAACTCTAATGTTCGGTACAGGTTTCGGGACATGCTCTCTATCCATTTGTAATCATCAGAGAAATTGTTTGTGGGTGAAGTGATTGATGCACTATCCAACAAAATAAAAATATACCAGAATTACTAAAATAAAAGATGAATGTATTTTGTCTCTTTTGTTTCTTTAGGCTTACTTTGAAGTTGCTGATGGTTCAGGCATGATGTCAATGGTTTTGTGGAATTCATTATGTCCTGAATGGTATAACAGTATGAAGGTTGGCACGGTACTTCTTCTTGAACAGTATGCTATCAAAACCAGTTACCCATTTAAAACACAGCCAACCCCAGGGGATTCACAGATGAAGAGATTTGCTACAATTGGTTAAGTATTGCAGAAACCTGTTTTGATTCATTGAAATATAGCTGTTCAAAGGTAGCTCTTCATAGAAATGAAATAGAAAGTGATCCTTTGCTGGGACTAATTGATTAGGTATATATCCTTAAATATTAGCTCTGAAAGGTGTCTTAGCATCCAGGTTCTTATCGTTCCCTGTTTATATTTGCATCATGTCTACAAAATTTATTGCCACCATTAGTTAAAACCTTTATTTTAAAAAGAAATTAAAATCTAATTCCTGTTTTCAAGTATTGGGGTCATAAAGACAGGCCTCTGGTACTGAATTTTAATCTGATTCTGCTTCCTGATTAATAATATAGATGTTGTTTGTGCATTGCTCACACCATCTTCCAGGTTGTTGAAGCACGTTGTCACCTGATCTGACTTTAGATTTTAGGGTACACATAAAGGCGCAGAGTATCTGCCAAGCTCCACTGAATAAAAAGTTGTGTTGATGACCACTGTCTGGGCTGAAACAGCAGCACCGTGGAACTGCATGTATGAAGAGTATTCCTTGGCTATGACAAAGTATTTTCTTCCTTGCAGTTGTTTGTGACAGATACTCAAAGGAGCTATCCTACAGAAATACAAGTGCTGCAATGTAACAATAATAGCTTTTTCAAGCTGGATTCCGTAATTTTTTATTTTCTCTCCTACTTTGCTGAACATGAGTTCTTTCCCCTTTTGTGCTCTTATACTCAGAACAAAATGACAACCAATGCTCAGAAAATTCAAATAACTTACTTGAAACAAGCAAATACATGTATTAGTGAAGGATGATGTTTGTATAACTTACTAAGGATGACAGTTTCCTAATGCATTTGCTACAGTGCACAAAAAAATAAACACCATTTTCACTGCTAGAAGCAGTGTATTCTCTGCCTAATGTATCTTTGCCTTGAAACCAGATGTTAATGTCTGAAGTGTTTGTGATGAGTTGGCAGGAGAGAGAAATGTTTAGGCAGGAATAGAAGTTTGTGAGGGAAGCTGATGGTGATTACAAGCCAGCCCTGAAAACAATTAGAATTGCCACAACACCTTTCTGTGGGAAAAGGACAGAATAAAATACGCTGTCTGAGGTGACTTTCTCTGTTGGCAAATATCAGTTCATTTTAATGGCTTCGTTCACATTACACTACTGATTTGTGCAAGCATTGTTGGGGTAGAAATGTTAACAAAGAGACCAAAATGGAAAACTAGGCCAATGGGCTGTATACGGTAATAGATGCGTAATGGAAGAATTAAAAGTCAGTCTCTACTAAAGTGCTATGGTGTATTTTCAGACCCCAGATAAACTGTAGAAATTACTGATCATATCAATGTATGTACAGTATCTTATTTCTTTTCTCAGCATGAAGCTCAAAATTTTGTCTTAATACAAACTTACAAAGCACATGATGCCATGCATTGATGGTTCTTATGCCCATATATCCTGTAAGAAGAGAATCTAAAGAGAACAGAATATCCAGAAAAATTTCTAAAGTGGTTATAAAATGGATTTTATGCAACTACTGGTGCATGGTTTTGGTTGGGTTTTTTTTGTTCAGATGAAGTGAAATTTAATGCCTCACTAATTACTGCATTAATATCAATATCTCTGTATATGCCAAATGTGGGGCAATATTTTGGTTTTTTTTAAGCATGCATCATGAGTCCTCCAAAAGTTTTTCAGCCTGGTTAAAGAAATCAATTACACTGAATTCCTTAAGTACCAATTTTTTCATCGTCTATTTCCAATTTGCAATCCCATCAAATCCCAGTTTAGCAGTGTTTCCTTACAACCATTCACTTGTAAGTGTTGTAATATGTATCAGGAGAGTTAACAAGGCCACAAGGGAAAGGGCTTTCCAAATTGAGTTCTTGCAAGACAGTATTCTTCTGGTATATCCCTAGATTTCTGTGAAGCGAGTTCTGCACTGCTTGCTTCTGTTTGCAGCTGCAGCATTGTAGGACATGCTGACAGGTGCTGTTTCAGGACCTAAAACTTTTGGAGCTTATGTAGTTAGTACCAACACCTTGAATTCCACTCCTAGGCAATGTGTGTGTTTCACAGATCACTGAATTCATGTGGTTCTGACAAAAACTGCTATTTTGAATAGCCTAGACTGACCTTAGTTTCTGAATCACCCCAAGGATGATCCCAAGTCCTGAATTGGGTGTATGACTTTCATCTCATCTCAGAATGACAAACCAATTGATAAATAGTTTTGATGCATGGGAAAGTTTTGTTTTCAGGAATTTTCTTACTGCCATAAAACACCATATGCAAAACTACAGTTGCCCTCCAAATAAATTCCTAGAAAGCAGCAGCCGAAAGAAAATTCTTAAGTAAAGGTTCTGATTTCAAGTATAGCACCTTCCTAATGCTAGGGTGGGAGGGCCTGCTATAATTATATAAAGAATTGTATATGTTATGTATACCTATTAAATTACTTTTCTAGGTGCATTATCTGAATAATCCTTTACCCAAACCCAAGCATCTTGTACAAACTTCATCAGAATCTGTCTATTTTTTGTCTGGTTGCAGAACCTCTTGCTTCCTCCGTGGCTCCACTGTGTTCATTATTCAGGATCTAAACAGTCAGCTTAATAAATTAAATTTTTCAAGTGCTGTAGAATAGACATGAGAAGACCTTTTGTGCTAGTTCTGTCTTCTGTTTTACTTCATTCTGCAAGTCGATTTTAGATCTTAGTGACATTTGAGAACGAAGCTGGTGTAAAAAGTACTTTGTATCTCTAATCAGTATTGCAGTATTAGTTTCTGTTGTTGGTTTTTAAAATATTTGGCTGGATCAGACTAATTGTCTGCTGTAGGGACATGGAAAGTTTAACATTGCTTAGATTATAAAATTGCATTGTTGAATGCTGTGTCTGAATTCCTTACTTTATTTCAATGAAAACATAAAGTCAGAGGAATTGATTAATAATTTCACAAGCAGTGAAACAAAGTTGGAATACTTCTTTTAAGAAACTTTACCTTTGTCTTGGGTTTGGTTTGGTTTTTTTTTTTAATTTGTATACATGCCTTAAATGTTACTAACTTTTTTTCTTTTATTTGTCAGAAATCAGCCTTAATGTTCGAGACCCTCCTACTAAAATAAGTATTATTCCAGAAGAAATGGTTAAGCCAGAGTGGGGATTACCTGAAGTTAAATATCGATTTATCACAAGGTAAAATAGAACTTTGGTGGTTGTCAAGCTGGAACTGAAATTTCACTACATTACACTGAATGTTAATTGGAAATGTTTTTTGAAAAGTTTCAGAGAAAGCTTTATGTTTTATTATTAACAAATACTCACATTTTTGTTCTGTTTTGGTTTTAGGTCAGAACTGGACAACTTACCAAACAATCATTCCTGTGATGTAATTGGTCTCGTCACATTTGTAGGAAGGGCTGAACGAGCAAGAAAGAGAGGTTTTTCTATAAATATGACTTTCAGAATCTATCAAACAGTTTTTAACCTTCTGAATAAATGCTTATACATTTTTTTTCTTAATATTTTTTTGTATAGAGCATGGTGAAGACTTCTGGCTCTATCGTTGGGCACATGCCATTGATGGGACCTCAGATCAACCGTTCATACTGGAGTTATTTGCGACTTCTCAGCCAGATGTGTTTGAGCATATTCACCCAAGTATTTAATCTCTCTATAATATTTATTAATAACTATTTAGTGTTTTTCTAGTTGGTTGCTAATGTCAAATTCTGAGTATAATTGCCACTGAATAAAAAATTGTCAGGGTTTATTGCCTCAAACAGAAAATAGGTGATCTGAAATTAAAATTTAAAAATAAAAAAAAAATTAACTATTTGAAACCCTTATCGTATTGCAGTCTGCTGGTTAGTCTAAACAAAGAGATGGGCAGCTGGATGTGAGGCTCACGTGATCTCACTAATTTGAAATAAACTTAAGAAAAGCACCTGGGACAACATCTCTTGCATCAGAGGCAAATAAATAAGGCATCTAGTCAAATCTAATACTCCTTTTGTCCTGTAAATAAGTATGTTTTTTATAGACAGGAATAATGTAAGAGGATTGGAGGAAGGGAGAGGTGAAAGTGGAGAAGCTTCATTTCTTTAAATAATTTTTTTTTTGCCAAGCAGCAATCATCACCCAGCTGTGTTAGTTATTGCCTGTGAACTAATAATGATAAACTTCAAACTGAGGAATCTGTAGGGATTTTAAAAGAGCTTTAAATATTTCTTCTTGCCCTCTTTCTCTTCTCCTCCAAGCACTTATCCTTCCATTAACACTGGTTGGTGTCACATGTGGTTTTTATATCATATAATGCAGGAGCAGCTGCATAACCCTGTTAAGATTATGGCTGCATTCATCTTGAGTGTTTTGGGGAAATAGCAAAGAATGACATTCCAGTGTTTAGCTGAGATATTAACAAAAGAGTGAGTTTGTTCTCTAGAAGTTTTGCAGTGGCATGTCATGATTTTGTGTACTTTCCATGATTTTCTGCTTTTTATCCTTCAGAAACACAGCCATCTAATATCGATATTTTTACTCTTTTTTCATTGATATCCTACCTGATGAAGTATCTCATGTTTTAGTCCTAATATATATACTGACATTTCCTTGCATACTTACTAAATTGAAAATTTAATTATATTATAATTTATAACAGACACTCGATACATGCTGAAGCATTTGTAGGGTCAAGAACTAAAATGTCTTGTTTAGAGCACGTAATAAAGTTAATCCAGTGTGCGTCAGTTTTGACATTCTGTAACCAATGAAATATCAGTGAAAAAAAATGTGTTTTTTTCTCTCCAGTGACCTATTTGGTGTGTACACAAATGAGAGTGGTACGAGACCTCACTGAGAATCCTTCCCGCACAATTTACCTTACGACTTCAAATGAAAGTCAAATATTCATTACAGGTAACTTAAACTAGTTTTAGTTTTACATAGTGTATAATACTTATGTACCTAAGTATTATTAGGGGAAGTAATTTTCATTTGTTCACTAATTATTTTAGACTTCTGTAATCCTTTGATAGAGTAGCAATGCAGATTAGCACTTCCTTAAAAACATTTTAAAAATCAGTTGACACTTTTCTGGCTTACAGATTTCCTTAGGACAAAGAAAAAAAAGTGTAGTTGACCTAAATTTATCTTAGCTAATCTTTTTCACTAAATATTTGGAGAGCTGTTATGTTTCCTCTTTCCAGTGTGCAGCGCCTTACACAGACCACATGGTCTGGGATGTGATGCTGAATGCACGTTCCTTCTAGATACTCTTGTTTGAATACTCCCCTCTGCAGTTACTATACTCTTTATGGTCCTGCGATGCTGTACACTAGGTACCACCAGTCAGCGCATCACAAGCAGGACCATGCACAGCTGTGTATATAGTGTGTTTCCTAGCTGTATATATAGTGTGTTTCCTCTTGAATCGGAGAAAGATTATAGCAGCGTTGCAGGTGAGTGATGTACTGGTCTAATTGCAAGGCAGTATAAGATGCAGTAGGTGTCTCTTTCCTGTGTGTGTTTATCCAACTCTTTTCTTCGGTGTTCCTAACATAGCGGTTACCCAGTCTGAATCTTTCTGCTGATGAGTAGGAATAGAGAAAAATCTGTGCTAAAAAAGTACCTGAACATAGTCCGTTCTATACATGTGGTCTTTCCTACATAGGATGTTTCATACTTAACTGGACCGGCAAAGCACGCTAGCCTTTTTATTAATATGTTTCTAAGGATTTAGTTTACTCTTGAATGAAGGGTTTGAGAGGTTGTCTTTTTCCTTTGTTTTGCTTCAGTATATTTTGTGCTTAATTTTCTAATTAAATACTTAAACTTTCCCCCACCCTAGCTTTAGTTCATTTTATGTCTGTTTGGGTCCTAAATGAGAACTACAGCTGGAGATTGCAAACCATTGGGTAAGATCTATTTCAGTTCACAGATTAGATGTAGCTGTGGTCAGATTACAATCTGTTTGATGAAGCTGCTTTTAGTCCAGATCTTGGTTTTAAACCAGACAACAATGAATACATACTTTGCCAATTACCTGTGATTAACGATCTTTGCTGAACCCTGTGAGGATGATTTATCTGCTCTTTCTTGCTAACAAAACAATTTCTGATCATTTTATTGGTTTAGTTTCTCCTGTGAGAAAATATTCTGGCAGCGTTTTTGCTAGTTGTTTTATTTCTTTCTATTACTTAGCATTTCTCTAACTTTCAGTGTCAAATGCAAGTATTAGTCAAGGAATTCAAGATACTCATTTCATAATACAGTTGACTAGTGGGAAGATGTCTTTTGTATTCTCTAGTCCAGTTTTTCATCATTTGTTTTTTCTACGTAGCGTTCAGGATAGTTTCAAGATGAGAACGGATGACAGTAACCTGCTTTGGTTTTGATACCCGATTATTTTTGTTTTTAAAGGGTGGCACAAGGGCCAGCCATACACCAAGGATACCAAAGTGAAAAACTTCATTCAGTGGACTAAAACACAAAGCGAAGCTGATCAAATGAGGAAAACTGTCATTGGTGGCTATTATCCTTTTCCACGACCTCCAAATAACTTTTTGAAATATTGTAAAAACAATAAAGGTATCATACTGTCAAATATCTTTAAGATTTGTAGCCTTTTTCAGTTCAGCCTTTCTCTAAGCATTCAAAGTATCAGTTAAAAAGCAACACAGTTCCTGCTGGTAATTACATAAATTGTAATGTCATTTCAGAAAAACTCCCTTTCATGACTAAATGTAGCATAGGCTAAGTCCTCATCTTACAGAAAGCATTCTGGCACCATTAGCTGCAGGAGAACTGCAGCAGCTTACGTGAGCTACAGATCTGCCTAGAAGTTTTACTCTGAATATTCTGATAAATCATAATTAAAGACGATTATACTGACAAATACAATGAATTAGAAATTTCACCTGAAATAGAAATTGTGATGTTTGATAATGCATACTAAAAGGTGCTTGTGAGCTAAAAAGATTTATTGTTTTTATTTTGTCCATCGGATGTGAACAACAAAATGATTTAAAATTCTTAAAAAATATAACGTTAAATCGTTTTAACATTTAGTAACAAATTATCTTCTCTTTTGAGTCTTGTGTTCCGACATTTTTATATTGTATTTCTCTAAAACTTGTATATGGAAATTTCTTTTTTGCAGTTGAGTCAGTTTTGAAAGCTATAGGTGAAACAGGCAAAGAGATTGAAGACTTGCACTACAGAGAACACAAGCGCATTGCTGTTCAGGGAATAATTAGTGCCATAAGATACATCAGCTGTAGCAGTGCAGCTGAAGAAGCCTCAGGAGTGGAACTCGTTCAGGTACAGTGTTTGAGAATTAATGCTACAGCACTTAAGCAACTATGATTGTAATTAGAATGGAGAATTTTGCATTTGAGTTCAGAACTTATTTACATTGTGTCTTGGTTAACCTCATTTGTTCTTTTGAGAGCAAAATTTTTGTATTTAGAAGTTTTTAAAAAGCAACAGTTCAGTGCTTTTCTGAAAGTGTTAACAGCAGTCCTCCATAAAACTATGTCACTGTTTAGAAGTTACTGGTTTGCCTGGATAACCTAATGTAAATGAGAATATGGGAGAGGCAACTACTGCAACATGCTCACTGTCACTTTCTAGACAGAATTTATCTTTTCAGTATGATTAGAAGATGATTTCTGCTAGATATAATGTGACTTTCAGAAGGTAAGGTAAATTGTTCTTTTCCTTTAAAAGTTACTGTAAAGTTTGCAAGTTAATTAAACAATTAACTGTTGTTGCAGAAAGATACTTCTCAGTCTCTTGAAAGTTCTGCTGTGTCCAAAGATGACTGTATTCACAAGGGAAAAAACACCAATCTTCAAAGTAAAGAAGTTAAGTCTTCTCTGGGCCCACATTGCACTCCTGGGGAACAACATCAGCCTCAAGCTCTACTGTCAAAAAAGAGTTCAGTCAAGAGAAAGATACCGCGCAGATCAAATACAGATGCAGAACAGTAAGCTGTCTTCATTAATATGTGATGAATCTTCTGAAAAGTATCTATAGAAATTAGTTCAGAGACCAGGGCATAGAAAATATATAAGAAAGTTTTAAAAGCATGTGTAGTTTGATCTTTAAAAGGCAGTTAGGTACTTTTCCTAGCATCAGATTATGACAATTATACTGCTCAGGCTAATGAAGGATTGATAAAGCAGGTGTCTGGTTTGCAATGCTCTCTTCCGATTAATAATTTGTTGCTAATCTCACAAATTTTAAATGAAAGTAGTTAATACTTGAACCATATATAGTTTAATGATGTAGCCATGGAACAAGCAACAGTTACAGTGGTTTGAGGAAATAACATTTCTTCACTGAAAATGTAGAATCTTGATCTGGTATACGTGTTCCTTGGTTTCAAACATGCCTTATATTTTTCTTCCTGGATAATGGAACGTACTGCATGTGACTGTACCTTGCTATCAGAAGGGCAAGTAGATGGTGATCATGTGCTAACCTAAAGGCTCAAAATAATTTGTAGTACTATGGCTCTGCTTGTGATGGGATTTCGTGAAATTGTATTGCTTCTAGTCAGACATAGACAATGGATATCAGTCTGACATAAAGAAATGGAATAACGCAAAGTAATTTGTCTGATACAGTCATGTTAGATTCAAGAGTAAAATATCTGCTTGTATAACATTGCCTTTTTGTTGCAATGTTTGTGGAAAATCTAATGTACCCATACTTAGTGTTAAAAGCCTGGTCTATACACTGACAGATTCAGTGTTGCAAAAATCTCGACTTCACATCCAAACGTTGTAATATGTGAAGAGAGTGGGTATTCAGAATATTTTGAGGGAAAGTGAGATTAAGTGTAATTAGGATTGAATTAAAACTTAAGACTAGGAAAACTCTGGTGAATAGAAGTTCTATATTGGCAGTGTTACAGCAAAATTGTTAGTGGATTTCCAATATGTAAGAAAAATTCTAACACTTGAGTGTCGTAGGTTAGTTATGCCTGAAAGAAAAACAGACATGTTCTTCACTTTGTGTATTCTATTTAACTAAATACTCTAAAATAATGGTGAATTTCCTACTTTAAGGGGAAAAGCGTCTGTTGTTTCTGTATCATCTTGCCCCTATTTCACACGGTCTGCAAGAAGAAAACTTGGGTAAGTCATGTGAAGTTAGTTGTGTTCAATAATTGCAGTGATGAAACAAAGATATTTTAAGTGAAACTTCTACAGGTCAGGAACCTGTATGGAAGTGAAATGAAAGAACAGATCAGGGTAGAGTTTAGTATTTTGTGTTCACTTCCTCTGCACCGATTCTAGTTCAAATATATAGAATTATTTTATTCTGAACATAATTTTAAACATATTTTTATATTCCTACTAGTGCTGCTTAGGGAATATATAGTAAGAGAGGTCCATTGTGGTAAGCAGTGTAATAGATGTAGACTTTGTTTTAGAGAGATTACAGTTTAAGTAGGAAAATCAAAGGTAGGAGGGAGGGATGCTTAATTAGCAAGCAGAGTGAACAATGTGATAGCATTAATGGATTTGCTAGTGGTGGTTGCATACACCTTACACATACATCATCGTTGGTGCTATAGAAGTGTAAGTACAGTCGTCCCTGAGAATCCACGTGGCTCCTTCCACTGCCCAGCACTCAGTCTTCATTGTACAAGGATTCTTTTTTTTAAATCCAGGTAGGAATTTCAAATCCAGAGCTGTGACATTAGTCTGGAACCTAATGAAATGACTAGAAATGGGCAATTATTAAGGAAACTGAATTAGTGTTTTTATTTGCTAGTCTAGCGTTAAAAGCTACTGTCTTTCATGCGTTTTGTTTAAGGGCCATAAATTCTTGACATTTGTTCCAAACACAGCTCAGGTAACGTGAATGTTTGAACTCTGTGGTGTTAGTAACATCAGATGTTTGGTTTTTTTGGCAGCCGTGATTTGGGCTTGTGTCATGAGTACGTATACCCCTCAGTTGCCTTCTTGGTTTACTTTTAGCACCTATTCCCTCCCCCTAAAACAAAGAATTATGGTGCTAGAGATATAGCAACAATAGTAGTGATGGAGTCGATAATGAGTTGCTGACCATTGTGCCAGTATTGCTGCCCTACAAGCATGCCTGTTTTCTTGAAAAACATTTATTAGAAGCTAATTTGCAAAAGGTTTTTCTGTGGGATAAATGATGCTCTTTTGAGTCCACGTCTGTTGTTTCCTCAAGTCCTGTTGGTAGGTACTGCATTTTCTAGGAGAAATGGTTGCCTGGCTCTGCAGCCTGTTCATTAAAAGCATGACAGCTGCCTTTAAGGTCACATCTCTGCAAATGGTGTAGGAGTTTTCAGGGACTTCTAGCACAAATCCATAGGAAAATCAGGATTTTTTTTTTTTTTTTCTTAATGTGAGGAATCCTGTTTTCTTTCACTTGCTGAGAAATGCTCCGTTTTCTCTTGGGGGTGGAGGGTGGGAAGAATGTTTTCTCCTCATTTCTGAAAAGTGAAGCAAAAAGTTAAGGCATGTTCCCTTTGTTCTCTGCTTTTCTCAATCTGCTACTCTCCTCGCTACCTGTGTGTCCACTCTATGCCATTAGTGCTAGAACCCCAACTAAAGGAGGAGAAAGTCTGTGTTGGATTGTGGAAAGCTGTTTCACTCTATATAATTAAAAGGTAACTTGTGTATTTCTGTAATTGACTATGAAGTTGTGCTGAATTCTCCAAATTGCAGAAGAAAAATAGAAAGTTAGCCTGACATACCTTCAAGTTGCATTATTTTCTGTTCTGTTGCTTAGAAGTAGCAGAATGTCTGCTCTCACTGAAGTATTTTAACACATTGATGAAATAACAACAGTAGAGGTATATTTTGAAGTACATACTCTAGCTTAGATTATTTTGCATCAAGTATTCTGTTCAGTTTTTTTCAGCATGTGGTTGCATTTTTAAAGGTTTTTTTTTGTTTTGAAAAGTAAGAGCTTGTTTTAAGGCTTTTTATTGACAACCTCACTTCCTACATTTCTGAGGTAACTTACTTATCTGATTGTTGAGGGTTTCAGAAAGAACAAGGTAAGAGGAAACTGGTTGATTTAATATTACTGTTTATATTTATATCCTTGCTAGTAGAGACATTAAATGTACTTTTAAGCATTCAATATGTAGTTTAATTGATAGTTTATTGTGAATGGAGAAAGATCAGGAATCTCAGGCTTGTTTTTATGTGGAAGTGAAAAAATCCACAGTAGTTTTCCTAGCATTTTAATCTTTGTAAGTTTAGCACTGCAGTTATTATGGAGTTCTTGGTGCCCTATGTGCTCACACTCTGCACTGCCTGAAAGTAACTCGTTTGTATGCTTCTGTCCTTGCAGTTTCACTTCTAAATGTTTATGTCACTTAGATCCTTCTCTCCTTTTTCCCCTCCCCTCTGATGAGACCTAAGGGATGGAGATTCTATAATATGGGAAAATGCAGCTTTAGGTTTGCATGACTGAAAGCTTCCCAGAATTTGACATTTCCTTCAGATCCCTTTTTCACATAAATTGGAATTTTTTAGGCAGAAATTGGTACATATCAACAATTTGCGTAGACTTGTCAAATTGTTGTAGAAAGCTGTTTGGTTTCTCTATTACTTGCCATGGTAGATGCATATACCATAATGGTGTCATGACACTTGAGTTAAGTTGATTTCAAACCAGTCTATAAAATAAGGCTTTATCACAGTTTGTGTTGGTGAGTGGGGTGTTTTGTTTTGTTATTTTGAGACACTTAAATCCCTTGCATCATTTGGGCATGGCTACAAGTTGTAACTATTTTGTTTCTTAATTTCTTTTAATCACATTTAGTCACAGTGCTTAGGAAATAAGTGTGAAGCACAAGACATGCTTATTTTCCCAGTATCTTTTAAAAGTATCCATTGGCCATCTATTTTGAGTAATGTTATTTTTGTTGACAATACTTTAAAGTACAACAACTGAAAAGGTGAATATGAGTGCATCTGGAAATACTGAATAAAGGCTTTTTTGCAACCGGGCATCTGTGAAAAGGGGAGTCTGCAGAATGCAGGCTGGGAATGGCAGATTTGGGATTGCACAAGTTCTCATAAAGCTGGCATAGGCAAAATAGGAATGTGAGTGTTTTGCTGTGAAACAGCCACACCATATTGCAGTAAATGGAAGGATTTGGGTAGTATCAGGTGACTTGCAGACATACTGGCTGGCAAAGAAGCATATAAACTGTGTAGGTTTCCCTTACGAACGTAGCTAAAGTTACACCGTACGCGCATCCAGCACAAAGGAGTCCTGTGGGAATAATGTGTCGGGCAGGTAGGAGAAATCATCCCAGCTACAGATCTGTGAAAGAAGTGGGGAGAAATTGTGACAAGTTATTTTCATGTTCTTCAAAGGCTGTACTAGCTCTAAATTGGAGCCTATTCACCTCCAAAACTAGACGATTTTAAAAGAAAAATAAAGCATTTCCGTAATATCAACTTGTCAGCACTATGACTTAGTTTAATCATCTGCAGTAATGAAGAGGGAAGTTGGCATGTATCTAGCTTGACACATTGATTTTTGAGCAAATCTTTCCTAACATTGTCCTAGATTTTCATGCTTCTTGTTGAGAAGTCCGAGTTTTGTGGACGTTATTATTAATTAGACTACTTCTGTTCATACTTTTGAAAATGTCTTCTAATGGCTTGAAAAATGTATTAATATAGCTGGTATGTAAATGTTAAATTTATTGTTTTGCGTGCACAGTAATTACTTTCCATGATGGTTCTTGTAAAAGGAATTAATTCTTCATAAGATACTGTTTTCGTGGAAACATTCTTTTATCTGGAGATAATGCCATGAAGCACAATGTACTTACTGAGTTATCATTTTAGAAAGAGACTGACTGCTACCTGCTTTCTTGCCACCTTGCATCAGAAAACACAAAAATACCACGGCGTAAACTTAGATCTAACATCTTGCATTTATCTTTCTGAGGTTCCCCTGGACCTCAAAATTTGAAAACTACTTTGGATTACAAACTCCTGTAGAAATGCATGCAAGTTTTTTTATTATCCCTGTGTATTTGCAGTTACAATCTTTTATTAGTAACTACTCTTGTAGTCTGTAATTTTAATGGTACCTTAACAACATCTTGCCTATGTCTCAGTTGTTTGAGATGCAAGATAATCAAGATAGTCTTTTTCCTAAGTTTATTCAGACATCATGGTGAGTTTATAATAAGAGAAATGGAGCAAAGAAGAAAGGAATACATGGGCCTAAGAGCTTATTTTACCATGTTGTGGTTGTAGAGTATCTGTTACATTTTCCTCCTGTGTAATCATAGAATCATATAAAAGTTTAGGTTGGAAGGGATGTTTAAAGGCCATCCAGTCCAACCCCCCTGCAAGCAGCAGGGACATCTCCAACCAGATCAAGGTTGCTCAGAGCCCCGGCCAACCTGGCCTTGAATGTTTCCAGGGATGGGGCATCCACCAGCTCTCAGGGCAACGAGAGATTGTTAGAGAATTGTTGCTTACTGTTAATTCAAAATGACATGGTTGAAAATGAAAATATAACAAAAATCTAGTTTGCTTTATTGAACTGTTTTTTAAAACAGAGTAGTATGTCCAAAGGAAAATAATGTATTTGGAATTTTGGTATCATTTTGGATTCTGGACTGATGGCCCGGCTCCATTCATGCTTTGTTTTTGACTGCTGAAGGGAGCTGATATGGAAGTGCAGCAGCATGCTGTGCAACCACTTCTTAGAATCAAGACATAAACTTGTTGGCCATCTGTGATGTTTGGCTTTTAGTGTCACATGTGCTATTTCCCAGTAGAGGGCAACAAACACTGGATTTTGAGTGTAAAATACTTTCCTCTCTACTTCATAAAGCAAAGAAATGCAGCAGTTCATACTGATTTACTGAGTGTAGTAGGTCTCATTACATCAAGCTGCTATATTACAAGTCTTGTGATATGAAACCAGGTACTAGTGCTTACTCATTCAAGCCTGTATCATTTATCACTAGAAATCTGACAAGGTTTGAAATTTTGCTGCATAGTGTTTGAGGTTAAATAGGTTTTAACTATATATATGTATACACACCCTATAACTTTCTTTTTATAGCTTGGATGAATTTCAACATGAAGATTTTGTGCAAGATAAAAATGAACAGGCTGTCTCCGACAGTGTACAGCACTGCACAGGTATGTTGCAAATCGCTGTTACGTTAACCTTAGGAGGTTTAAGCCTGCTTCTTCTCTTCACGTCCAAAACAGGCAACAAAGGTGTCTTTATAACCCTTGTTTGTTAAGAGAGCTCTTCCGTACATCCGGCTGCATCAACCTCTAGGGAGCCACTGTAGCAAGGTGTTGTTCCTGTCATTCTGCTCAGTCATGTCCCTAATGTGTTCTAAAGGATTGCTGGAAGGACAGTGTTGGGCTGTTTCCCAGGATGGGGAATAAATTCTCAGTGTGGCTTTATACAAGTTTTAAGTTAGTTTTGTATCTCAGAAGCACCTAGTAGCATAAGACCTCACATTTTCTGTTGGCAGTTTTTTTGCTGTAGTGATCTGCATGTGATAAAACTGACCCTCTTGGGAAAGGTAGCCCCAAAGCTATGCGAGTGCCTAATTAAAAAGACAAATGCAAGGTGTGGGAGGAAATGGATGAAACATACAAGCCAGTATAGGAGTGATGTTGGGTTAGGGATTTTTCTAAGTTAATATTCTTAATTTTTTCTTTCTTCCTCTGCAATTGAAAAATAAACTCATGTTCCACAAAGTTAGCTTCTTGATACCTATTTTTGGATGAAGGAAGAAGTCTAATTTGTCAGTTGTCATTATGTGCAACTTGGTCTGTTTTTTATTTCATGCAAATATTTTGACATGTTTTCCTCTTTTCGAAGCTGACTGAATATACTTGGAGTCCTGGAATTTTATCTAAAAGTTTGTCTACTGCTAGCATCTGTCCCAACATTAACATCTGCCAATTTATTTCTATGTATAACTGTATTATGTATAATGTTGTCCATACTTTTATTTTTACAAGGTAGCAGTTCCTCTTAATTTAGTAATGACCACGAGAGGTTGTCTTTGTAGCCTGTTCATTATGATCTACTCTGCTGTGCTGCCTTAAAGCAATAGAAATTACAATGAATTTTCCCAAATTTTTAATATGTTATGAGACTGAAATGATGAGGACACTTTCAAATTGAAGAAAAATTTCTACAGATAACTGTTTAAAGTGAAGTTTTATTCCAGAGAAAGAGGAGCGTTAGGTACTGTGTAGAGATCTGTTCTTCAAAAGTAAAAAAACATATCTGTAAGCAAGTTTGAGAATTGATTACTTTGTTGTTCTTAATCTTTGGTGAAATTTTTTATTGCTTTTAAAAATGACAAATCAAATTGAGTGTTCATTTTACAGGAATTTCTGGTAGCTGTAGTGTTTATCGTGCTATGCTATTTCTCTAGAATTGTTGGGATATTGTGTAGATCTCATAAAGTGAATGCATATATTCTGTTTCAATGGGTTGGTTTAAAAGGTTGGTTTTAAAAAAAAAAGGATATGAAGATGTGCAGAGAAATACATGCCTCATTTTTTAACTTTAGGAAAGAAGCCTTGCATTAGATACTTATATTTAGATATTTATGTCTAAAATACTGTTATATTTAGATACTTCTATTTTTAAATTAAAATATCATTTACACTGATATTTCCTCACTGCATGTGAAATCCTGTTTAACTTCAGTTGGCTGATATTTTGAGTGTAATCCAAAATAAATTAATCAGTCTCTCATCTAATGTAAGTATGCAATAATTATATGAATATTTTAGTATATGTAGCTATTAAACACATGGACTTATTTTTCTGACATAACATCAGTCCTACTGTCAATATTATTAGTCTTATATAAAATAATAATTGTTTGGCTGATGCTAGTTTTATCTAAATAACAGCATGTTTGTATTTTGCTTAACAAGCTTCCTAATTATGGTGTATCTATCCAAGTGAACACTTTTGTATGCTGTGTTCCTTCAGGTATCGAAGATGCCTTTTTTTTTTTTTTTTTTTTTTTTTTTTTTTGCAGTGTTCTGAGATTGTGTATCAATTACTTATGTATCGTGTAATTATTTTTCCATTTACTGATATGCAGGTCATAGGTACTATGTAAAATGGAAGTGTTACTCATAGTGTTGCCATGGTCGAAGGTAGAGGTGGGGTTTTTTTTAAATACCAGCAAGGGAAACTGCCCTTAGCTGCCTTTAGAAGCTATTTATGGAAACGTGACATTTTTTCACCTCCTCTTTATAACTATGTATTAGCAGTGCTGACCCTTCTGGCTCTTAACCGCTCCATGTTGTAGCAGCCCACATCAAACTGACTCTTTTTGAATGGTCATTGGGTAGATGTGCAAAAAAGCTGATAAGAGATAACAGAAACAAAATGAATTATGGAAGTGTATTTTTCAAACGTTGAAATCTCTTGGGGGAGCGGAGCAGTACTGGGATAAGGTTCACTCAGTGGAATTTCATTTACTCCAGATACTGGTTTTTTGCAAGAGGTACAAAGGAGGAGTACAAGATTGCAGTTGTGCTGTAAGATAACATGAAATGTAACTGTAAAGCAGAAATGCACTGATTCAGATTTACTAACAGAAGTGTTTGCAAGAAAGAACTTTTGTAGTAACAGTGTAAGCTGATGACCAAATTAACTTTTAATTTTTTACAAGAAAAAAAAAATC
Source organism: Chlamydotis macqueenii (assembly GCF_036417535.1). Classification (NCBI taxonomy): domain Eukaryota; kingdom Metazoa; phylum Chordata; class Aves; order Otidiformes; family Otididae; genus Chlamydotis; species Chlamydotis macqueenii. The sequence continues at coordinate 7,839,037 of NC_141566.1, forward strand.
TGCTGTATACTGTAATTATACAGTATATTTAAAAAAAAAAATTTCCCTCTCCTAAATGAACTCAAAACAGGATTCATCTCAATTGCTTTTTGTGAGAAATCATGTGTTTAAATGTTCACCATAGCCATTTTTATATTTTGGGTTGGTTTAAAGACAAAAGTAGGCTTTGCTGCCAAGAGATTCTGTAGCTAGAGGAGTTCAAACATTTGCTTTATTTTTCTTCTAAAGTGCAGTCAGATTATTAAAGATTTTCAGCATCTTATTGTTTAAATAATCAGTAGGGGCTCTTTCTACTGTGCTATCCTAATTACACATCTGTTTATGCTAAGTTAATAATTAGTGTACAAGCAGGACACACAAATTACAGCACTGATGAGGTATCGAGGGAGAAAAGTAAAGTCATGACTGAAGTTTTAGAAAGAGAAAGGATTTTTTTTTTTTTTTTTAAATCCCACTACTTACATTCTCAAACTTTTTTGTACTTTCTTTGCCTAATGTATAATATTAAGTCTTCATGATTGCAGAGAATACTGCCATTCTCCAATTAAAATAGTGAGAAAAAATATTTCTTCGTGTGGCAGCTTTCATGTGCCCCTTTACCTTATATGATTAATTCCAGTTCTTTGTGAAAAATACTGCAGGCTGCTTTATGCAATCCAAAGCATACTTTCAGTTTCAGTAGCAGTGACAATTTTCTTTAAATTCACTGTCCTTTGTTGTCTGATTCAATGCAGCAAGACTCTTATTTCCCTTGTTGAATGTTCTTGCATATGTTGTATCAATTTTGTCTGCGTACATTCTGGTTTCTTCATTTTTTAACACCCTGATACTCCATTGTAGCAATTATGACACTAAAAATAAGTAAAGTAAAAAAGAAGTTCATAGAGAAATGTTGGGGTGGATAACATACCCAGTTCAGAAGGCTACTTGATGAGAAGTTGTTTCGTGGGAGATGGAGGAGATACAAAGCTATACTGGGAATATTTTGAAATGAGCTTTCTGATAAGATCAAAAGGTGGGGTTTAACGCTTGCCTTCAGAATTTGAAGTGATGGTTCTATAAGCTTTTACCATTAACAATCCTCAAGTTACATGTAAAAGGAAAGAAAAATGGAGCTATCATTGACTGTGTAGCAAGAAATTTTAAATGTAGCGTAGTCCTCAGTGTAAGCATATAGTTATTGTGACAGGAATGGAAAAGTTTGCCTTCACTTGTACCCATTGTACTTGTTTTCATGGTTTCTCCAAAAACAAGCCACAGCAAAGCTCTTCATGTGGTAAAATAAGTCTTTACTACACATCTGGCCTGTAAGGTTACCAGTTTACTCACATTCCAGCCCTAGTTTAACTCATTATGTTGTATGTTTTCAACATTCTGCCATGTCTTAATAATTGAAATGTTCTAATGAAAATATTCCTCATCTAGCAGAGAAGTGACACAATTCTACGAGTGTATAAGCAACTAAATATTTTCTGTGTTTCTAATAGACCGAGAAGGAATGAGTGATATACCTGAAGCTGAAGAGACTGGAAGAACTTGTGATTCATGGCAGAGTGACCTGTGGGCACAAGTGAAAGACAAGTTAATGAAATATTTGCATCACAGCACAATTTTCCCAGAAAGCATCCCACGTAAATTTGATTATGTGCACAAAGACTTACTGATGCAACAGTACAACCTTCATGCAGCAGTGCATCAGCCAAAAGAAACCAGAACAGATAAAAATATCAATGAGTTTAAAAGTGCTAGTGGCCTTGGGTATTATGAAGTGACAGTTCTGGGTAAGTACTTGGTAGCTTGGCTTCTAAAAAAGGTTAAGCAAGAGCAGTATAAGATCTTAGCTCTCTGTTGCGTTAACTTGAGAATGACTTGAAGGTTTGTCAGAAACTGAATGGATTTCTTTAAATTAATCAGTTGATTCTAAGTATTTCTTGAAGTTTAAAAAAGTGATTGACATTTTAGATTTTTGGTAGAGACATGATTTAGGATATTTTTTTACCAGAAAGCTGTAATTCTCATTAACAATACCTTTAAGTGAAACGTCTGAATATCTTGTTTCTAGTATCACTTTTCATATAATTGCAATTTTGTGTATAGGTTTATCTGTATCCTTTGAAGAATGTGTTTAGTCCTTAAGCTATTGATTGTTGCAGTTAGAGGGAGGTCCTGTTCACTAGTTCAACCAGTCTGACATAATCAGGTAAATTATTCACTTGCACTCGATTGTCAGCTGACTTTCCTGCTGGAGAGGTAATAATCAGAAACAAGATAGTTTTCTTAACAGGAAAAGGACAGCTGTAAATGCTTCTTTTGAGATTTATTCTCCTTGAGTTATTTTGTGAGTACTGTTGCTCCTAAAGCGCCTTTCTTCCACCGTAGAAAATGAAGGGCTGTATTTTAGCCATACTTATCAACTGCTCTCTGCTGCTTCTGGTTAGCAGAAAGTGTCATTGATTGATCATTATTTGTTAAAACATAAATACACAAGTTGATGTGTATCTGTTTGTTAGAATTACTGTGGGATACTAATCTGATTTTGTTTTCCCATTACAAGGAGAAGGAACTCGCGTAGCTTAACGATGCTTATGTTAAGTTCCCACAATTTAAAAGTTTCCTTTATTTGCTAAGGGAGATTTGCAGAGAAGGTGTTTGAATATTTACCGTTATTAGAATCCTGGGACTTAAAATGTAACAGTCAAGACAAAAGCAGCACAAGTATTGCACCGCATACTGCATAGATACACTGGTTGTAAAATGAATTTCTCTGCCCTTGTAGCAGCGATAAAGTTAAAAGGAGTCTGAAATGGCTTCCAACGTTGGTTTAATATTTTCTGAGCTAACAGCATTGTTAGCGTTAAATCGTAGTATGTTATAGCATCATATCAATTTGAGTGTGCTTATGTATAAATATGTATACGTATATATTGAAATGTAATTTTAGATGTCACTTATTAATTAATGGACAAAGAACAAGTAAGTAAAAATCAGTGTTCAGCCTGCAATACTACGGGGTTTTTTTTAAAAAAAGAAGAAATGGTGCATGAAGTTGCTAATGGGCTGAAGAGGAAGTTTTCTGCTAACTTAAATATTTTTTTCAACAGGTATAAACCATGATGTAGCAATAGATGTTGCATTTCTTCCACTGTTTTGTCCTGAAGATCCCCACTTATTTCAACTCGAAGACATTCAAAATGATACGTTGTTGTCTTGTATGAGTTGCATCTCTGCACATCAGCAGAAGGCTGCCAGCAATGGAAAGCTTTGTGACATGTTTCCACTTTCAAGTGAGACTGGTTTTCACTGATGTTACTTATTTATCATTTCTTGTTCTATCTTTCAGTGCAAGAGTTAATCCTCTATGAACAGCTGCTTTCACACAACCTACAGTGCCTATAAACTGAAGTGTTTGCATGCTATTTAATTATTTTCCTTCAGATTACTAGCACCTAACAACAAATATGGTGAACACTGTTAATGTGTATCATACTGCAAAGTGCTATATAAGCATCGTGTTTATATAGACAGACCTGATTTTATTTAAATACATCTTTACTTTTCCTTGAATAATGCTATGAAATCTGAGAATCACTAATGGTTAAGTAATGTATATTTCAGCTTTTCCATATCTCATTTCTGATGGTTCTGATGCTGTCATTTTTAGTGACTGAATTTAGAAATAAAATTTTACCAACCCAAAAAAAAAAAAATCTCAGTGGGCCAGCATTTAATACTTAGCGTGAGGTTTTTCACCGAAAGAAGGTTGAACATACCCACATTACTGCATGGAAAACAATGTCAGTTCAGTATCCCTTTTTACTGTATGTATATTAAAACATCTTTTCTTAACTTCTAGATGAAATTGTAGAAGCAGCAATGGATCTAGACGGCAAACACGTTGTCTGCATCTTGGACATTTGTCACTTGGGTGATGATAAGGTTGAAGTCTTTTTGAGCAAAATCTACAAGACAGTGGAACCTGGTGTGCTGGATCCAGTGTAATTTAATAAATTATTTTTCAAATTTATGTTGTTCAAAAGGAGGGAAATAAAATTGCTGTAACTTGAATGCACCCTCTACACATTGCACTTTTCTAGAACTAGCAGGCAGAAACAGAAAATTATTATTCTTAGAGCAATTGTAATGTCATGCCTGTAATTGAGAAGGACGATGGTTGCCTTTATTTTTCGGCAGTCTTGAAAAAACAGATTACACGATGTCTTGGTCGCTTATGTTCAGGAAGGATGAATAGGCAATACAGTGAGCTTGTCTTTTGATAGGATACCAAGGAACGTAAGTGTGATTGTAATCTCTTTCTCTGCCTGTGCGCATACGTACACAGGAAATATATGTATCAGGGTGAGAACTGAGAAGAGAGGCAGGCTTTCCCAATATTAAAGGCAATGTTTGCAGAAGAATTAACTGGCTGTGATATAAATTTAGGCTGGAAATTAGAGTAGCTTTTAGCATTAGAGCTGTTATGTTCTATAGTGATCTTTTAGTGGGAGGTACTAGAGGCAGACTAACTGCTCTTCAGGCTTGAAGCTTATTGTGTTTGTGAAAGGAATTAAAAACCATGGTGCCTTTACTACCAGGGACTGGACTCAGTGATCCAAGAAGTCACTTTCAGTTCTTTTTACCTGAGCAAGGTCAGCTGCTCTGTTTTTATATGTCTGCTTTTGTATATACAGCGTTAGGTAGTGAGTGTAGCACCCAAAGGTTTTTAACATATTTTATTTATTAATTTAAAAAAAATTTATTTTTTACAATAAGCTTTCTTAGTGGAACTTGCTTCTAGCTTTGCAAGAGAAAAACTGTCTTTAAGGAGTGCTTAGCATGATAGGATACGGAGTTTGTCACACCATTAGGTTTTTTTCTGTTGATCACCGCTATCCTCTTTCTTTTTAGCAATAGCTGTATTCTGAGTACATGAAGGAGCTCAGCAGCTGCGAGAAGCTGCTACTTGGACAAGAGCAAGAGAGTCTGTAAAATTCTGACAACTTTTTGCCTGTATACTAGGTAGCAGCTGGCTCCTGCTGAGTTCAAAACCAAGTCCCACTTTTTCCTCCCAAGTCAAACAGCCTCACATCATGTATACAATTGGATCCTTAGGAAAGTATTCTCAAACAGGAGCTAAAACACATTGCTATTTGACAACTTGTCCACATGAAATGCTGGTCTCAGTTCAATTCTTTGAGAAGAAATGATTGCATTAGGGAAGCTTGCCAATTAAATTGTACCCTTATTGACCAAAGCCCACAGAGTTTATTTACAGGAACAAGTTTATTCTTCTGTGGAAAACTTCTAGGCATGTTTGAGCAGCCTATTGGTAATTGGGGCGTATCTCTTTCAACTAGTAGCTCACTTGTCTGCCCTGGAGAGAGTAGACTTTGTCTTCAAGTACTTAAATTCTGTACTCTAACTTCAGATAATGGTAATTGAAGGCGAAACGTAACTGTCTCTATTATAGTACAAGTTCATAGGCAACTTCAGATAAAAAGTAAAAGCCTTAGCATTCCAAAGATATTGATAAAATTTTTCTGTCTCTCTAGAGTGGTTTACAGTTTTAAAATGTATTAATGAGAAAAATTTAACTTAAATTGCATGGGGACTAAAAGTTAATTAAATGTGACTATGTATTTTATGTTTTATATTGTGTATGGATCATATAGTATTAGTTCTAGAGCAATGTTTGTCAACTCATGCCTCTCAGAGTACCTTGTAACCTTGCCACAGAAGGCAAACTGAAAACATACCAACCCAAGAAGAGCACGGTGTTGCTTCCAATGTTTTTGTGTAATTTTGTTGCTTATGGGTATGTGAAGATCAGAGGCCATTGCTCTAGAGTGAGAGATTAGCACCAGCACTTCCTGTACCAAACTGAGCCATGCTGACTGTGTCAGCCAGTATTTTTTATTTAGATATACTTCAGGTCGAAGTCTAATTTTAATGAAACCATTATTTCTAAAAGCAATTTTAAAGTAATTATCTTTGTACGAAAGGACTGATGTGGCTAACACTGTCACAGAGCCACTCTATCCCTCCTGTCTAATAGAAATGCAGCAAAAGCTGTTTGCCACGTTGCACTGCTTTCTACACTTTAAACTCGTAGCATTAATCATTTAATCTTCCTTGGTAGGACTTTCTAACTCTAAAAGAAATATCAGAATGGTGTGGAATATCTGTAATATGCGCTTGAGACTTTAAAGTATATAATTTTATTTTATGGAAGTATTGTTTTGAAATTTTTTCATGGCAAAAGCTGGGAAGGAGAGATATTTACTCTTGCAGAATGAAGTGTCAGTGTTAGAAGCACAGGTTCTCTGTGTAGCTAGAGAATATTCAATGCCTGTAGTAGACTTGGAATTTCAACACTGTATTCTGTCATCAGGAATTTCAATACTACTGTCATTCTGTAGAGGCACTTACCCTATCACCTAAGTTACATTGAAGTTAATACACCAACTTCAGTTTCTGAGGTGTCACAGTGTTAATAAATGGTTTCACCATTCTGTCTCCCTCCTTCCTGCCGCACCAGCACTGTAGCACTGGGGCGAAGGTCCTCTCTGCAAAGAAACTACTTGCTGTTGTATTTCACTTGGTGTTTATTGACACAAGTATAAAACCAACTTATTTTTGATCCTGAGTCTGTCAAAACGTGTTAATTTTGCCATGTTAAACCAAGATACAGAGTCTTTACTCCTGCAAAATGTCATAGGAATAATCTTTCTTGCTGCTGTGTATTGCTACTGCTGAGGGTAAAATACTATCAGAGCACATTCCCTAACTGTAGAATTCATACCCAACCAAAGAACTGTACTCTAAAATCTTACATTTGCATGTTTCTTATGTTTCCAGCATTAATTTCAAGGAAAACCAGAGGAAGGTAAACTGTATGTAGCTGATGGTACTTTTGAGAGTATAAAACTTGCTGAGTCATAGATCTTAGAGGTAAGATCAGTTTTGAATTAATGTGATGTAGAACTAGTGCAACACTGAAAACTGGAGAATGTAAATAAATTAATTAATATATGTAAACGTCTTGGATTATTTCTTTCAATTTCTTTCCATTTTCTTTTCACTTCTGAAAGCTGTTTCAGTTTTCCAAGAATCTTCTTCACAGTCATGTTTATTTACTCTTTTAAAGAATCTTTACAGGAGAACTAGGTCGAGCTTCCATCAAAATACATGCCACCAATTGCAGCTTCCCTTGCCTTCCAACACTGCGTGCAGCATGACTTTTACAGAAAAATGGGAAAAAGGTCTTGATGACTTTACAATTTGTCATTTATTTTCAGTCTGGACATTAGTAAGTTTTTCATGTTTCTGTTCTAATATTAAGAAAGCAAGAGTCAATACTAGTAATTGTTATGGAATGCAGCACTGACTGAATTCAGAGAAGGCATCTATAGAGCCTACATCCAGAAATGGAGAGTTGTGTGATAATCATTCACACATCAATGTAAATCTTGAAAGTGAGCTAGAGTGTGAGAATGGGCTGAAAGAGGTAGTTTGCTTCTGTGATCAGTTTAGGTGATTCTACATCTCCTGCACTGGTATAAATCAATATTAAAATCCGTTCATTATAAACACTGGGACAAGCTGTACCTGACAGAGTAGGTGACTGAAAGAATCCAAAAGGAGAAATGCAGCGAGTGACTTCGTTCTCTTGGTCTGTAAAACCTGTAAGGTTTTTTAGTATTTCCCTCCCTCCACTTTTGACCTTTCTAACAGTCATTTGCATTACAGACAGCGTTGTGAAGTGAGAACCCTGAGCTTACATAACTGAATGAAAGGTGACCTGGTCCTCTGGCACAGGGGGCTTGAGCAATCTCTTAGGAAGCATCATAAAAGCTAGAACATGTGCAGTAATGGCAAAGAAGGAAGGGGATAATGATGCTTTGTGAGAAAGAGGCAGACAGCTAGGGCTGAAGGTTACTAGCAGGTCCTTCAGTTTGCATCTCTACCTCACAATAGGTGGGTGTGTCCCTCCGTGTCCCGTCCCAGCCCCCACTCCAGATAAGCTCACTCACTCCTGGAGGACTTACCTGGGTGGTGTCAAGTTCCTGTTGGAGCTGAAATTTCAAACTCCTCGGCAGACTGTGGACTGAAGGCGACCACTGTCAGCCAAAAATACCTTGTAGACATCTACATTTTGTTCTTGTACGAATAAGCAATGAAGACAGCAAAAAAAATTCTTTTCTGCCTGCTGTTGAGTAGTATTTTAGCCAAGACTGTAACAACATTCTCTGTGAGTGCCTCTCTAAGTTTACACTACTTCAGCAGTGCTAGCAACAGCTCTGTGTCTGAGCAGTGCGAATGTGGCCTGTACGGATTAAATTCGCCTCTGCTTAGCACTCAGGGGCTTGTGGGCATTCCTAAATCTGCCAGTCTTAAAGCCTGCGACGCAAATACCGAGTTCACCGTGACAGAACCACCATGGATAGCACTGATTGAAAGAGGCAATTGCAGTTTTGCTGAAAAAATTAACACGGCCACCAGAAGGGGTGCAGCAGCAGCTGTGATCTACAACACACCAGGCAAAGACACCGACACCGTTCTGATGTCGCACCTTGGTGAGTATCACAGCGTGAAGCACTGAAACCTGATTGTTTCTCTGAAGTTTGGGCCAGGGCAGCACAGCTGGGCTATAAGGAAGCAGTTGTGTTTGTGGATAAATGTTGTTTTAATCAAGAAATGCAATGGGAAAAAAAAATATTATGAAATTTGAATCTTGACTTCAGTGCTTAGTAAGAAATACTCAGAAAGAAATATACTAAGAAATACTTAGTAAGAAATAAGGTTCTGAGCTTGGTACAGTGTAGACAAAGTGCTGAGTCTTTGAAGTTAGGACCATTTTTTACTTGTACAGCACACAAATTATTTTAGATGGTGTTGTAGAGAAATCCATAGTGTTTGCTTTGAAGGCACTGGTTTATTTTTTGAGGTTAGAGGACACAAATGAACCTGGAAGTGTCTGCAGCATAGGTTTATGCTTTGCAGGTTGCAAGCCAGATCTTGCCTTTTTTTTTTCTCCTAAATTATTCTAATCCTTTCTGAAGAGTAGCTGAGCTCAGCCTCTTCTAGGATTCCCAAATTCCTTAATGAAAGGTTAGATAGAATTTTTGTACTCTCTTATTCTGGCTCTAATAGCTATGAACCTGTTATTAGGGAAGAACCAAGAGGCTAACTGTGATATTATGTTGCTTGGCTTCTCTTTCTGTGTGCGTTGCTCTAGGTCAACCTGTCTAATAAGAATTTTAGTACAAAGTGTACGTATACATATTTGTACATATACAAATTCTGTGAAATAGACTTTGGTGGAGCTGCACTAGGAATCCTTTGGCTTAAGTCTTGCTTGTCTGATTTTGTGAGCAAACGGAGCATTTTTTAGTCTGGAGATGAGCCAGGGTTTTACTGATCACATCCCCACGCTGATTTGGGTGGCCACTTCAGGAAGTTTCCAGCTGTGGAGCCCACCCCTGGGCAGGTCACAGGAGCCAGCCAACACCAGCTCTTGAGCTGGCTGGCTCAGAGCCTCAGCTGTGTACCTGCAGGAGCATCACAGGTGCCTTACAAACCTAACCATTGTGTGAGGCTCAGCTCCAAACAAAAACAACAACAACAAAAAAAAAGGCATCCTAAACAAGGTATTGCACGACACAGTAAAAAAAAAATTGCTGTACAGCACTGAAAGTGCAGTGACTTTTGTACCATAGAGCCAGCTTTGACTCTCCTGATATCAAGATAGAGCTAGGAAATGGAGCTCAAATGTTTTACTGGAAATGTGTAGCAAATAAACCAAAGCTTTTTTTTTCTAACTGGAGAAAGTGACATAGACTTCAGTGGCCGGCATGTGAAGATTCAGATTAACTTGCTTTTTTTATTTGGTTTTGGAGCATGCCAGCTCACACGAACACCTGATGAATAAAGAAGGAATTGTACTGGCTTTATGTAGCTGCAAAATCGGTGCCAGCCACCTTTCTTGCGAGCGGCAGTGGCCCCAGCTGGCCCAAGGCGCGAGTGCAGCAGGAGCAGGGCAACCGATTCCCCTGAAGCCCAGCGGAGGGGAACGGGAAGGAACCTGGCTTAGACACACTGGGTAACTGATATCACAAACCTGACAGCTAGACCAGACTCCAGAAATAAGATATTTAGGATGAGCTCTGAAAGCAAGCCCTGATTTTTTTTTCCTAAAACTAAGAAGTTTTTTTTTAATCTTGAAAGCGACAGATGCATCACCAGAGAGTGTATTTCATGAGACACAAAGTCCCTTCTTTCTTAATTTAATTGATTTCATTTTCTCAAGGACAAATAGTGATTTTTATAGGACTATTTCCTATAGTTGTCCTACAGCGGACAGTGCAATCTGTGTGGTGACAAAGTGGGTTTATAAATCAGAGCAGTAGGCATGTGTGTTAAACACGGTGAGGGCAAAATAATTCCATGAGATGAGCTCTGGGTCTGCTCCGTGTAGGGGAAGCATTGTCCCTCTGTGTTTGTTTCCCTCAGTGCAAAGTGTGGAGCCGTACGTTCTTTAGGTGAAACAGAAAAAGCCTGGGAGAGGGGTGGTCACTGCAGCACAGTGCTTGGAACAAAAGTGTGCTTGGAGATTATTTATTTTTTTTTACAGTAGAGTTGTTCACAGGTCTGGGGAAGGAACTCTCCTGTTTGGCTGGAGTCTGCCAATGCTGGGATTGCGCAGAGAGGAGGGATTCATTCTCTCTGCCATTTGGGCAGGGGACTTTTGGACGTGATGCCCTGTTGGCAGAGCAGCGAGAGAAAAACCTGCCCTGCTGCTGCCAGCCATCGGCGAGCTCCTGTCTAAACAAGGAGCAGCAGCCTCCAGGGTTATCGGCCGGCTCTTGGTTGGGGCTGGCCCTGACCTCTTCAGTCGTCCATCTGTCTCACTCTGCTACAGGAATCCCGTCACCTTGGTTCTTTACCAGGCCTCGGGGCCTTGGCCACAGTTTCCCACCGCCCTCCTCCCTTCCTGCTGACTTGGACGTAAAATCAATAGAGCGCTCTAGCCAACCTTATTTTCTGTTACAACAGTACAATATCATGTATGTATTTCTCATCATAAAACACCCGCTCAGTCTAACAGCAGTGAGATAGTTTGTTCAGGGCAAAGTCCGGGTGTGCAGGAAATATCGGTAATGTAAAGCTGCTGGGAAGGAACAAAGAGAGAGAGAACTCCCTCTTGGTGACTCCTTCCTCATCCTCCACCGCAGTTCCTTTTACCTGTCACTGGGTATTGGTCTGTTGTCACACATACACACATGTGTGTGACACACTGATACGTTAAGAGCTTTTACTATGGAAAATGTGAGAGGTCAAGATATTAATAACAACTTTCCCATTCCTCTCTGATTACACAAATCACTGGTGGGAAAACGCTCTACGTTCATGGGAAAGATTTTCTGTAGGTGTTTGTGTCTTGCTTGCATGAAGTTAAACTGATCCAATGGTACAGAGACGAAGGTTTTCCTAGAAGAAAAATGTCTCTTTGCAGCATTTCCAGCACTTACTTGATTTTCTCTGGGAAGGAAATGGAATATGCATCTGTGACAACGTTTTTCCAGCACCGCTCCTCAAAACTTAAATGGAAATTCCAGGACTTACCAAGTTTTTTGAAACATAGCTAAATTTAAACAAGGTATTTTGGGGCTCCTTTTTTAGTAACAAATAGCAGAGTACAGATGGTAGCAGCATAACTGTTCTCTGCAAGGTCAGGAAGTAGCGAGTTTGGGTCCTTGCTTTGTTCACAGTGCAGGCACGCGCCAGTAGAGGGCTGTGTCCTTTTGTCACAGGGATTTTTTTTCCTTTTTTTCTTGTGCATTTACAAGAGAAAATAGGACACTGGAGATAGGAATATTAAAAAGAAAATTAAAATACCATTACAGCAGCTAAGATAAAATATCAAGTATGTTCTGAAAGGTTTTCTCCAAGGGATTTATAGAATCACAGACTGGTTTGGGTTGGAAGGGACCTTCAAAGGCCATCTAGTCCAACCCCCCTGCAAGGAGCAGGGACATCTCCAACCAGATCAGGTTGCTCAGAGCCTCATCCAACCTGGCCTTGAATGTTTCCAGGGATGGGGCATCCACCACCTCTCTGGGCAACCTGTGCCAGTGTTCCACCACTCTCACTCTAAAAAACGTCTTCCTTATATAATTTGAATCTACCTCCCTCTATTTTAAAACCATTACCCCTTGTCCTGTCACAACAGGCCCTGCTGAAGAGTTTCTCCCCATCTTTCCTGTAGGCCCCCTTGAGGTACTGGAAGGCCACTATAAGGTCTCCCTGGAGTCTCCTCTTCTCCAGGCTGAACAGCCCCGACTCTCTCAGCCTGTCCTCATAAGAGAGGTGCTCCAGCCCTCTGATTGTCTTTGTGGCCCTCTGCAATTACTAAGACCCAGTGAAAGGGAACTTTTACTGGTTAAAGCCTCCAAGACTCATGAAGAGCAGTACCCTGGCAGAACTGTCATACAACAGGAGCAAGCAGATACCTCAGTGTGTCTGTACAACAGAAATAATTGGCAATCCTGACAATAATTGAAAAAAATATGTTGTGGATCTGCATTTCCTTTCAACTTGTTTCCAGGATATTGTGTAGTCTCAAAGTCTAACTTTTGTTATCTCAGAAGTATTATGAGATAGGATCTCATAGCTGTTGCTGCAATATCTGTTATAAACTTGTAGGCTAAATGCCTGACAATTAAGTTTGGTTTTATCTTCTGTTTTGAAAGCTGGTATAAAATCTTGCTCAGGTTCCCTATATTAACTCTCTAAAATATCATTGCTTATTTGATCTTCAGAGTAATTTCTGTTTTACTGCACGTTTTGAGTCATCTCCTCTGTTTCCTATAGAAAAAGCTGGGCTCTCTGCCTTAGCTTTGAACAGCCTGCATGTGAAAACAAATGAACTTCCAAGAATGTCCATGCAAAGCAGATGCCGTGAATTTCCCTTTTCATTTATTCCTTGTGAAGTAAGTGGCTCTGCTAACAGCAGTCCAGACGCCTCCATGAAGTCAGTGTTCTCATGGCATAGACTAAATTATTCCATTTATTGCCTGAGAAAATTGTCTGAGTAGCTTCACATCTTGGATGCCATGAGAGGTGCAGATGCAGGGAGGGCAGCGGCAGGAAGGGAGAAGCACGCAGCCCTTCACCAGTGGAGCCATCACTGCAAGGAGAGGCTGGGAGAGCTGGGGCGAGTCCATTTGGAGAAGGCTTGAGGGGTTCTCATCCGTGTGTACAAATTCCTGATGGGGCCAAGGAGGGTAAATACGATGGAGCCAAACTCCTCTCAGTGGTGCCCAGTGAGAGAAATAGAGGCAATGGGCACAAACAAGAAATTACATAAGAGAAAACCTTCTTCGCTGTGAAGGTGATTGAACAGTGTGGCAGGTTGCTGAGAGAGGTTGTACAGCCTCCATCCTTGGAGATATTCAAAACCTGACCAGCTACAGCCCTGGGCAGCTGGAGACAGTGCCGGGTTGGACTGTCCGATCTCCAGAGCAGACAGCCTTTTCCTTTCAGAAAGGGTCCCGAGCAGCCATAAAAATCCCCGCAGGCTGTGGTCAGCTCTGCAGAGTGGAGGCTGCCGGAGAGCTGCATTCAGGACTGGGATTTTCCAGAGCCCTCCGAATACGGAGCCAGCAAAGCCCAGGGCCTCACCACGATGGCATTTAGGACTGTTTCTTTAGCTGCCAAGGTACTCAATGGGATGAGCACTGGGTTTATTTCAGGTGACTATGTGACCCACTTGTTCATCCACAAACTTGGTGGTGAACATATACAGGGAGCCCAGATTCCGCTCCTCTGGAAAACCAGCAGAAGGTTTGGACCACAGCACAGCTCTCTTATGAGCTTCCTCAGTCAGCAAAGTACAGGAGAAGCTTCGCAAGACTTTTATTGCCATGATCAGAAAAAAAAGGCAAGCTGCTGACTAACCATTTCCCCTAAAAAGAGAAAGGTGGCATCCTCTGTTTAACTTACTGGAAACAAAGAACAAAAGAAGTATTTGTATCTAATCGAGTCAATCAGTCTGGCTTCTAATTACAAGCATGTAATAGATTATGGAATGTGCACAGCTTTCTTCAGCCACTTAGCAGTGTAATCTCTCTTATCAGCCATGCCATTGTGGTTGAAGTTGTGTTAGTTGTTACGACCCAAAAACTGAAGAGAGAAAAAATGTAATGGTGGAAGCCTGATGGTCACCTGCAGATTTGAGTAAAACGAGTCATCATTGTAGAGCACGCTGGTGAGGGTCAGCTCCTGGTGCCTCTTCTCCACACTGGCGCCACTGAAGGACTGATGAAAGCCAACGAAGCAAACCACGAACTGCCTAAGGGTAACTGCCCGAGCGTAACTGTCCAAGCAAGGACCTGGGCATAAATAGCTAGAAGTAAAATGGTAAGATAGATTGAGTTTAAATTCTGATCTCCTTAAAGACTCCTGTGGTGTGGCACATTGCTTAGGCTGACACCAAGACTCAGTGCTTAGAACCCAGCTGGATTTAAGTATTTCATGCATTGTCTCCTGCCATGTTTTGGGACGGTCCCTCCTGGTGAAGCACAGAGGGTGTGCTGGAGACCCTTTTCTCCAGGAGCTCAGTGCACTGACTCACACCAGGGAGTTGGGGAGAGTTGAGAGAGTTGGGGCTGTTCAGCCTGCAGAAGAGGAGGCTCCGGAGAGACCTGATAGCGGTCTTCCAGTACCTCAAGGGGGCCTACAAGAAAGATGGGGAAAGGCTGTTTAGTAGGGCCTGTTACAATAGGACGAGGGGTAATGGTTTTAAAATACAGGGGGTAGATTTAGATTGGAAATTAGGAAAAAATTTTTTACGATGCGAGTTATAGAACACTGGCACAGGTTGCCCAGAAGGGTGGTGGAGGCCCCATCCCTGGAAGCGTTCAAGGCCAGGCTGGATGAGGCTCTGAGCAACCTGACCTAGTCAGGGATGTCCCTGCTCCTTGCAGGGGGGTTGGACTGGATGGCCTTTGAAGGTCCCTTCCAACCCTAAAAATTCTATGATTCTATGATTCTATGAAGAGCTGGATTTGGTTCCTTTTATCACCTGAGAGGATTCAAACCCATTTTCTTGTTTCCTTGAAGATCCCCAAGCTCCAGGCTGCGCTGGTGTGGCACGCAGCTTTTGCACCCACGGCACTGCAGGAAAGCAGAGCCGATTGCTGGTCCTACCCAGACCCGTGTATGGGTAGAAGCAGGACAGTAGGTTCTTGAGGTAAATAAGTTGTTTTGTCAGCAAAACAACTCACAAAGTGAGGTTTTTGTCCTAGCACCTACACCCCATGTCCCTATACCCCCTCTGCCTCCACATGGATAATGTTTTCCTCTTTTCCTCCTTCCCATCCCTATGATTTCACCTTTGTTCCCACCACAAGCTCAAGAAACCTTTCGTTTCCTTCTTCCTTGAACTAATAAACCCCACTCTCTCGCAGGTTGCCCCTCCCTGGGCAGAGGCAGTCAGGAGCTGGCTGCCCAAAGACAGCCCGTGGTCGCTGAACCTCAGCTTTCTGCTTCTCCTGAGGGACCTACAGGAACTGACAGGGGTTTCTGTTCTCTAACCAGCTGCTGATGTCAAAAAAAACTTATGGGAAACTTCTTGAATTTTCCAAGCTTTCAGCTGATTTTGGCTGAAATTGGTCATCAGTGTAGGCAAGTGGGAAACTTATCTGCAGAGGGGAGATAGGGAAGGAGGAGGGATGAGGACAGAAGGGAAAACTATATGATTGCGTGCCTTGTTTCCTTTGAAAACCAAACCAAAAATGACTCAACTTCAGATTTTGGAGGTGATCTAAGCAGCAACTGACCAGAGGTTTTCAGAATAAATTTTGGATTCCAATTTCAATAAGCCTTTTTCAGGATCACCCTTTTGTTTCTTTTAAAATTCTTATTGGAATTTACTGTCCTGTCTACTTGCATCCTAGTCCAGCTGGCTTTCTAACTAAGGATTTATTCAGGGTCTTTACAGGAAAAAAAATACTCTTAAAGCCTTACAAAATCAGTGGAAGCTTTTGCTTTGATTTCAGTGGACTCTAGACTGTGCCATTTGCACATGGAAATGTTGGGTCAGCAAGTGTTCAATAAGCTAAGCCGCCTTTATATACGTGCATTCATTACTATCTATCTCACTTAGAAATTCATCCTAAATATTGTAAAGTAGTTATTTCAGAAGGTATTTAGACGATATTTTAACATCAATTTGCTTGTAGTAGTCACTGTTCTAAGTTAAAATCTACTGCTGCTTTCTGTGCAGTTTTCCAGTGGATTGCTGGTGCCATAAAACGATCACCTGCATTTTTTCCATGCACATCCCCCTGAAGGACAAAAATATTATTGAAAAAGACCTGAATTCAAATCTTATTTGTGCATAAATCCAAGAGATCTGTAAATACCATTATTTGCTATGAACATGGTCTGTTTTACACTTAGAGAAGAGCTTGTAGGCAGTGGGCGCCCCTCTCCCCAGTGTTCTCCCAAGCCGCAGCCATGAGCAACTCCGCATCAGTTGGGCAAAGATGCAAAAGGCGCAGAGGAAAAACCACCTGTGGTTTACAATTTCTTCCACCTCAAGGAGAGGGAGATGTTGGAAGAAGCACACCATCACTGAGCCTAAATCGCCATGCGAGGTCTCCATCGCCTCGGGCAGGGAGGAGCATGGCCTCTAGCTCCTGACTTTGCAGTGAGGTGCCGAAAAAAAAAATCTCAGAACAAAAGTATGTCCTAAACCAAGTAGTTTAGTCTAAAGCTGATCTTTGGTTTAGACAGTTCCACAGCCCTCTTGGAAAGGGAGTGAGCGCCGGCTGCTCCTGGCTGCAAGCCGTGACGGCTGCCTGGTCCTGGGTGGACTTCGGGGAGCTCAGGTGATCCCCCAACAGCCAGCTGGGTCCAAGCACCAAAACCCTAAATCTCACACCTTCCCAGAGAGGATCTTCTCCTTCCTGGTTTTTCCATTTGAATGCTTTCCTCCAATGCTTGTTTCTCCTGCTGGGCCCTTCCTCGGGGGCCTTCTCTGCTGGGCTGGCAGGCGCCTCTTGCAGCTTGTCAGCAGCTCTTGGTGGTAGAAGGGAGGAAGGAACAAGAGAGGCTGGCAAGTCTTTGGCCATTGGCAAAGTTCCCACTGACATTACTGGGGTCCCTGAAGTCTGTCACAACTTACGTCCTAATTATGCTGACGTCCTAATTATGCTGTGATCTTAAAGCTCCTGTTCAGAGCATTCTTGCCTTCGGCTCACAGTCCTGTAAACAAGGTTTTCAGGACCAGCTGGAGTCACTGCTAAGTTTTCCATGCTGGATGTAGTGAGGGCTTTTCACAGAGGCCTGTGCAGATTTGATGGAGATAAAGTCGGAACTCAAACTAGGCACACTTGTAGCTTGGATGACAGAGCTCCTCAGGGATCTTGTGCTGATTTCTGCGAGTAGCCACAATCTGTGGCCCTGCAGTTTGTGAGACACGCACAAACAAACCCGGAAAGGGCAAACATTTTGACTTGGACTAATTTCTTCCCCAAAGGGCCAAGTGTCAATAGGTTCTGCTCTTGAGGATGCATTCAGACTTCCAGTCACCTGATGCTCCTCAGTTGGCCAAGTGCATTACGTACATTATATGGAAAATCAGGCTGGATGGAGATTGCCCAATGCACTGCAGGGGAAGGAAACCACTGATTCAGTCCCCTGCTTGGAAACTCCACTGTCACTGAATAAAGACCACCACTGAATCAAGAGGCCTGAGTAGCATCATGGCTCAGCTCCATGTGAAACCAAAACAGGCCCAAAGTACGTGTTGTCTGGCAAGTTCTGGCTTGTCTTGGATGGGGTTTTTTGCTTAGTTTTTTCAGAGGAACTGTAGATGCTTTTTTTTTTTGCTCAAGGCTCCTTGTAGTCACCTGTGGGGACTTTTATCTTCACTTTAATTTGCTTGCTTCTCCTACATATTGCTTATTTCTATTTATCAACCAGCTCCCTTTGAAATGAATGACAGAAAGCATAATTTCATGAAATTGCAAGTGTCTTTGACAGGAAAAGCAGGAAAAGTGGAAGTGAACTTTGGTCATTGTATGAGCATCCATCCCTTTTGTAACTTCTGCCTCGGCTGACAGTGTTTTACCCATATTCTCTAGGGCAGCAGAAGGCATGGGTAGCACCGGCACAACAATTGGTCCCACTGTGCCAGAAATACGGAGAAACAATGTTTGCTTCCCTGGCACCGGGGCCTCTTGCGCACATCTGGGCTAGCCAAGGGAAAGCGTGTGGTGCCAGCGCACAGCACGATCTGACGCACTTTTTTTTCCACGTCCAGTGAACAGTTGTAGGCTGGAGTTTCCAAGTTGTGCTAGAGCCAAACAAGCTCCCAGATTCATAGTGAAACTTAGCTGGAACGGGCAACCTCCGTGCATCTTCTGTGTCTAGGCACAAGGATCACCTCAGGTTTTCCTGGAAGCTCCCGGGCCCCGCAGGCAGGAGGTGGGAAGGTTTGCATCCTCTACACCTCCTCTGGCCTGAGCCCATCCTCTTTGTAAAGTGCAAAGGACCACAAGCTCCATACCCATATCTTATTGTTTTTTCAGCTAGCTTAAAAACTTGGGATGCTTTGGCCCACACTGTTGCCTACTCTGGAGCAAGTCACCCGCCCAAGCTCCTTCCATTGCTGGTCATGGACATGAGCTGGTTTCACATAAGGAAATGCAACATCTGTTGTCTTTAACTTGTGATTCAGGGTACTGTTTGTTCATGGATTTTTTTTGTCCAGTGACATTCAGTACTGGGTTTCATTTTAGGGTGCTCCTTTTGATTGCTTTTTCCATTTTTATGAATGCTTCTCCTTTCCACTTCATTGTTCAGTGGAGAAGGCCCAGAGTCGTGGTTCAGATTCATACGCAGCACTTGGAGGGTTCAGTGCCGGCCCTTGTAATGCTTTGCCCTAACAGAGACTTCTTGTGTCCTTGTCAGCTTTCCTCCAAAGACAGAGATCTAGAGCTGGGTACCTGAATAGGAAACAAATGCAGTTTTGAAGGACATGAACGTACAGGTCTCTCATCAGCAAGATGCCCTGAGTGATCTGGCTCAACATTAAAAAGCAATTTTTTTTTTAATCTTGAAAAAACATGTTTAAATATTTATTCAAGTAAGATAAAGCTCCAGATAATGATAGGGTCCATCCCTGTAGAAGGCAGTGACAGCGTTGTTTGTCTGAAAGTCATGCCCTACTTTCTGAACTTCTCAGAACCTCCACCAGTAGCCATGGGGAAAAAAATGAAAAGCAAAATTACACAGCATAAGATTTAAATAATGAAAATTGTTTAGGGTTAAAAAAAAAAATCAGACCTATGTCAGAAAATCCTTCATGCTGTACCTATTTTAGGTGTAATTCTGCTTCTGATTTTGTGGGAGCCCGCTAACGCTGTTTACCCTGTCCTTCTCACACCTGTACTCATCATGGGCTACAGCGCTTTTAACTTCAGAAACTCTTAGAAAGCTCTCACAAACAAACGCAGCCAAAGTAAGTTGCAATACTTGTTAATATGTTGTATTACGTGTCACAGCCCCTACAACGGCTGGCCTCTTTCTCCAAAACAAAAAGTGCTTTTTCAAAAATATAAAATCTCAGCTTTTTATGCAAAGGAAGAAGAAAACTCTCATACCAACTAGCAAAAAAAAATCCTGTGAGCCCCCCTCTTGCCTGGTCTCTCCAGGCTTCCTGGCAGCAGTGGCTGCCATATTCCTGGCAATATGCACCTTGTCTGTTGTGAATTACAGGTAACTGAGCTGAAAGCCACCAGACAAACATCTCATCAAACAGGAGTAAAGAATACAGCTCAGTAAGGCTGCCGATCTGTTTAGAAATTATCGTTCTGGAAAAAGGTTTAATGAATGAGAGCTCAGAAAGGTCTTAGTGTGAGAGATGCAGCTTAAAATAGGTGTAATGGGCATGTTGTTTTTAAAACATATTGTTTTAACTCTCCTGGGCTGTTCCCCTGCGCTCTGACACTGTCCCAGCCCCCTCATCCAGTTCCTCTCGGTTGTGCTGGCCCGGAGGAGCCACTAACCATGCTGGGATGCACAGGGACCATTGGCCTCCTCCACATGGCTTCCCTGCCAAGCCTAGTGTCTCCCAGTGCTCACTAGAAGGACGGACCACCATCAGCACAAGCACCCCAATACAAACGCTTGACACCGTTTGCTTGAGAAAGTCCTCCGCTATGGTGCACGAGCTTTCTGTTCATAGAATCACAGAATGGTTTGAGTTGGAAGGGACCTGAAAGATCATCCCGTTCCAATCCTCCTGCCATGGGTAGGGACCAGGTCGCTCAAAGCCCCATCCAGCCTGGCCTTGAATGCTTCCAGGGATGGAGCATCCACAGCTTCTCTGGGCAACCTGTTCCAGTGCCTCACCACCCTCATAGGAAATAATTTCTTCCTTTTATCTAATCTAAATCTACCCTCTTCCAGTTTAAAGCCACTACCCCTTGTCCTGTCACTACATGCCCTTGTGCCGGCAGTTTGCTTACTCAGTTATTTTCAAGCGAGTGGAAACATTGCCTGAGCAGGGAGTCAGAAACTTGTTACCAAAATAATGCCAGGGCAGCGAAAGGTCCGCAATCCCATTTAGAGCCATTTTGTTTCTTGTTGTTGCTCTCTGCGCTCCATGTTCATTTTGGTGAGGTTACCGCATGCGTTGCAGATGCAGTAGCCTGGACAGCGTGGACGTTTCCCAACAGCTGCAGGAGAGCAGTGACGTTCGTTACCACCACGCGAAGCCAGGTTGGAGCTGAGGAGGAGCCGTGCCCCAGCACAGAGTCGCCATGACACCGTGCAGCTCCGCTCCCCAGCACCCTGCCTGCCTTCGCACCCGTGCGCAGCCGCAACATCTGCGCCTGTGCCATTGCTTTATTGTAATTGTGTCACAAACTGTAGCGTATGGAAGCGTACGAGGCTGCCGCTAAGCCTTATGCTCAAAATCCCTGGAACTATAGGAAGTTTTGTATCCTGAGGAGGTTCCAACCTTTGTCTTTGGTCCAATTTTGTCTCGGTGAAAATGCCAGAGCTAAACATCCCTAAATCTTTGGAGGCATTTGAAGCTGAGAGGTTTGGCTGCCATCCATCGCACAGAGCTTGGTTATATTTTCAGAGCGTTGTGAAGTTGCTCCCTGCGCCTACATGGAACGGGTTTCAAAACAAACCCACCTCTCTGCTTATGGACATACTTCTCGTTAGAGCCAGAGGTGTTGCTGCTGAAGTCTACTTAGGTGTGGAATGAGAAAACGAGAAGTTTGTTTAGGTTAGGACAAAAGAGTTCCCTTAGTAAGCTTTGCGTGTTTAGCAATATTGATCTTTAGGAAATTGCTTCATCTGCTCTTCATTACCTGCTCTGCACACTGCTATTTCAGCAGCAAAACCCAGCGCTGATCTCCCTGTGCAACTGAGCTGCAAAAACCTGTAGAGATGCTGCTGGCAGGGAGGGATGCCGGTGGAGCGGGTTGGTGTCAAAGCCCCGACCCCAGGCAGTCGTTTGGAGTCACCCAGGAGTCGGGTTTGACTGCGCAACGCTTGTTGTCCTGCATTTAGCGCAGGTACAAGCGAAGGAAAATCTGCGCCACAGATGGACGCCAAGTTACCGGTTCTGGATTCAGAATCAGCCAAAAGCCAGAGTTAAAAACGGAGTGTTAAAAACTAAGCAGTGCTGACTCATATCAGAAAGGGTTTAACTCTTTACCCTGATTTTGTTGTCGATTGCATGGGCAGCAGCTGATTTTGTGCTGTGTAATCAATGTGCAGGAATAATCCTTTCCAAAAGATGGGCTCTCATCCAGAGCCCCAGCCTGCGTGTAGTGACACGTGGCCGTTTGGGGACCTGTGTGAGTGGCTCCTGGCACTGGGGGCAATTCCTGCAGAGCGGCTGGCAGGAGCAGGACCTCTCAATCAGAAGAGTGGCTCTGCGGAGAAGAGGAGCTCAAAATGTTCTTGTTTCTCCTGTTATCTTCCTTTCTTGCCTCACATTCCCTGGTGGGGGTATAAAACATATCATGCTCATGTTTGCAGTGATTCTGCAAGCACTAGACTAGATCTAAGGAAGAAATTTTTTACAGTGAAAGTGATGGAGCACTGGCACAGGTTGCCCAGAGAGGTGATGGATGTCCCATCCCTGGGAACATTCAAGGCCAGGTTGGATGCGGCTCTGAGCAACCTGATCTGGTTGGAGATGTCCCTGCTCCTTGCAGGGGGGTTGGGCTGGATGGCCTTTGAAGGTCCCTTCCAACCCAAACCATTCTGTGATTCTGTGATTCCCTCTGACCACATCACTTGATGTGGGACAACCCAGCAAAAATGTGTGCGCGCCAAAGCGAGAGAGTTTTGAACGCAAACTGGCTGCCCAAAAAGCAACCACAGAGCCCTGAAGAAATGTGAATTTTCATTGCGAGTTACATAGATCACATAACAATTAACTATGCAAACACAACTCATATATAGACAGACGAAGGCGGTTTTGGTTGGAGTGGCAGGTTTACAGCGTGCGTCTAACGACATGGAGAACAACGGCCAGCGAGCCGGCGCAGCGAACCCAGCGCTCCGTAAACCAATTTCAGGACGGACTGATAGCGTGTGTGCATGCTGCCGAGCGCTCAGCAAATATTGACTCCCTGGTGCAAAGCGGGATGGGTGACGGCAGGGCGCTGGTCCTGCCGTGCTTGGGTGCTGCTGTGGGGTCGGCTCCTTTTGTGGGGGGTCGGTCCCTTCTGGGAGGTCACCCACCGCCCTCCCGAGGGGTGATGTCAGGAGGAACCATCACTTCTGAGAGGTGATCCAGGTGGGCGACCCACCCTGGGAAGCAAGCCGGGGTGGCGACCCACTGCCCTGGGGGGCGATCGGGGTGAGGGGGGGACCCCGCCGGTATGTGTCTGTGTTCCTCTCATCGCGGCGCCCATGCTTGCCGCCCCCGGCCCCCTCTGGCACCGGCCGGTGCGGGTTGCGGTGGGGCCCGGGGTGGGGGGCGTGCCGCGGCGGGGGCGGCCCCGCTCCTCCCCCGTGGGCGGTGGCGGGGCCGCGGCAATTTTAGGCGGCGGCGGCGGCGTGGCCGGGCCGTGGCGCGATGCGGTCGGGCGCCGCGCTGTTGGCGCTGGGCGCGCTGCTCTGCGCAGCTCCGCCGTCCGGTCTCCGTGGGGCAGCGGCGGCGGCCGGGGCGGTGTGGACGGCTTGGCTGAACGTGTCGTGGGAGGACGGGGCGGATCAGAACCGGAGCGGTTGGGAAGCGAGCGAGAGCGGCCTGTACGGGCAGGACTCGCCGCTGCATTCGGCCGCGGGGGTGCTGGTGCTGCCCGACGGCCGCGACTCCTTCAATGCCTGCAGCGCCCGCACCAACTTCAGCGGAGCCCCCCCGCCCGGCTCCGGCTCCTCCTCCTCCCCGGGCTGGCTCGCCCTCATCCAGCGCGGCGGCGGCTGCTCCTTCGCCGATAAGATCCGGCTGGCGGCCGAGCGGGGGGCCGCTGCCGCCGTCATCTACAACTACCGCGGCACCGGCAACGAGGTGCTGCCCATGTCCCACCACGGTGAGCCTGGGGCGGGGGGGTCATACCCCGCGGTGACGCTCAGAGGATGGAATCTGACTCTTTTGCACAAGGAGAGTTTCAGCCTGGGCTAGCCGGTCGTGTTCGAGGCGCCGGTGTTGTTGATTTTTTTTTTTTTTTTTCTCTGATTAATGAGTAACGATGTCTGATGGCCGAGGCGGCTGCCGTGGGCTGAGGGCGAGGGGGAGGCTGACCCGAGCTTTTTGGGCTGCGTGGGCTGGGCACAGACTGCAGCTGTGCGTGGGGCGAAGGTGGGAACGGTGTCTGTGGTTTGCGTTGCTGGTGTGACCGGATAGCTGCCCAGAGTTGATGGATGCTGGGTTTCTAAAGCCTGTGAAGTCCATGGGGTAGGTTTGGGCCCTGCAGTAGGCTGGGTTTCTGTGCTCAAGCAGTTTTTCCCCATGTCCTGCACGCTGGCCAGCTCAGGAACAGGCAGAGTGTGAGACCCTTCCATGGGTAACTTTTCACCAGCAAAATGTCCCTTCCAATGCAAGTGGCTAAAGCCCTTTCACGGTTGTTTCCATTTGGCAGAGGCTGATGACAGAGTCTCCCTTCTACTATAGGAAGCCTCCTACTTGCTAGCAGTAGTTGGGTGGGGGTTTTTTTGTTTGTTTTTTTTTTGTGTGTGGTTTTTTTTTTCGTTTGTTTGTTTGCTTGGTTTTTTTTCCCCTGCAGTGCCCATCTTTGAAATAAAGAAGGAGATATGGCTGTATTTCAGGCTAGTGTTTCTAGAGAAACAGCGCAGGGCTGGGAGCTGTGCAACTGCCTTCTGGTCAGAGCACATCAGGTGCCCTGTCTGTGGTGGGACAGGGTGAGGTGGCTCTGGTGGCTCTGGCCAGCGTTGGATGGATGCACGCACACCTCGCGGGTGTGTTGGTAATTCTGCTGTGGCACTGCTTTGGAAAGCCACATCTCCTGGAGAGAAAAGCAACAGTAAAAATGAATAGTGAGTTTTAACGCTTTGACTGGTTTGAAAAAAAATCATATCTTTTGCGGCAGCCCTTAGAAGGGGTGGAGGGGATTTCTGTCTGTTAGCGGTGGAGGTAAGTGTTCTGGTGAGACAGGGAAACAGGAGCTGCCTCTGGAGGTTTGTTGTGTGCAATCTCAGTGAGCCCTGTGACTATCTGTACTTCACTTTTAAGAATTTAAAACACACAATCTGGATGGGCCCTGGCCTTTCTGAGGCAGAGCTTTCTTAAGTAATGAAATAATCTGCTGACAAATGCTGTGGAGATCTGGCTATCGTTGGGCGAGTTCCTCCTGCCAAACTGGCAGGAGCATCCCTGCCCTGAGCCCTGTTTGCTCTATGCCTGCCTAACCCTGCAGATCCCTGAGGAGCTCCTTTGGCACTGCTGGCCTGGGTAGGTCACTGCTGAACCTGTTCCTGAGGGGAAGGTGTATGTATGTGTGCTGGGAGACCTACAGCATCTTAACCTTGACATGAGCCATCTGCTCTCTGCAGGATCTGCGCCAAGAGCAGCTCCCTCCTTTCCCACGCTGTCCTTAAGCTTTCTGCTGAGGGATTTATGTCAGAGTGGCCCTAGCTGTCCTGATTATCCTGCATGGTGGGTTACTACAGGCTCAAGGGCATGTTGAAACTTGCCTACTGAACTGTGGACAAGCAGGACAGGGACTTCTTGGAGAAGACAGCTTCTATCAAACCGCTTGCTTCATCTGCATGACTCCTCATTGACATGTCCTAGCACAATTACTGGGCTAAGCTTGTTGGCTGCTGTTGCTTTTATTGCTTGTCCTTGTTTTAGTCCCTCACTTTCTCTCCTGTTCCACCCTCCCTTTTCTTCCTCTCTGGACTTGAGTTATCTTTTTCTGTTGTCACTGTCATCTATGAGTCCTTGTTTGTGCCTTCTCCCACAGTGATGCTGTCCCTGCTGCTCGCAGGGCTTTGGTGGCACGCTGAGCTCGGGCCACCCGTGCCCTGTGCCCCTGCTGGGAGCCAACGCTCTCCAGTCAAACTCGACAAATGTCGCAGGCTTCCAGCACAGCACGGCCAAGGGGAAGCAAGCTACGCGTAATCAGCCTCGTTGGTTTTGCCAAGTGCAGCATATTCCTTGTATAATGCTGATGAGGTGTGGTGCTGTAGCCTGAGCTCAAACTTCGAGGTAAGAGCTGGCCATACTGCCCTTTGCTGAACTGCGCTTTGGGATGGGTCTCCTGGCCCCCAGTCGTGGCACTCTGACTCTTCTGGAGGCAGTGGCAAAGGTATCCCTGCTCATTAAGGAACGGTTTTTGTGCAATTACAACTCCTGCTGCTGCTGTAACGGCTGTGGTTGTGCTAACGGTGACTTCACAGTCTGGATTTCCTAACTGGCTTCATTTCTGCTTTAACTGGGCCATCATATGCCATCAAGTGAAACCAAACAAGGCCGAGCACTTCCTCCAAGCTGAGGCCATGGAAAGTAGCAGGAGGTGGCTTTGCTGGGGCAAGATGGAGCTAAGCCTCAGGGCTTCCTTACCTCTGAACGTGCACAGGGTAGCTTCTCCTCCTGCCCGCGGTGCCACGGGCTCTCCCATGGGCGCTGTCGTCTGCCTGGCAGAGAAGGAAGATCCCTGTGGGTGGGCTTTGATAAAATGTATGGCACAACATGCTTTTCTTTGCAGAACTCTGGTAGCAACAGAACACAAAGTTATTAACAGAAGCTTATCTGAAAGTATAGTGTGCCCTTTTTCTGGGGCTGTCAAGCTTGGCTTTTGAAGCAGCTTTCATGTTTAGAGACTTATATGTGCCTGTACTTGACAGCAGTGTTTGTCCTACTCGTCTTGCTTCCAGAGACTTCTTTTCTTATAATCATCATGTTTAGTCTGATGAATTCTTTATTGCTTATATCAGTGCTCTGTGTGGAAACTTCTTGGTGTGCCAACTTTTTTTTTTTTAAAAAAAAAAGGCACCAAAAAACAAACCACCCTGGCAATAAAAACAACAGAATGCAATAAATAGCCAAATCAGATATGATCAAGTCCTGCCTAATCCTCTCTAACACATAGAATGTCAAACATCTAATGGAGTCCAAAGTAGTATTTACTTTGTACTTTTATAGGCACAAAACCTTATCCATTAGCAAACTTGAGTTTAATCGTGCTCGTTTTAAGAAGATGGTACCGCTCTGTGGCAGGCTGAGTGGGGTTTCAAAGTACAGTTCTGTTCTGTGTGCTTATAATTGCACCTCTCTCTAATCTGTATTGACCTTCTGAAAAAGACATTTGATTGGAGAAAAAACAGCAGCATGTGGGGGGAAAAAGTGCATGACAAGCGTTGGTTTGTTTTAAAGGTGGACCTTGATTTAAGATAGACCCGGGCTGTCCGGTGGCCTTGGTGTCAGGGTATGGTGGTAACCATGGGAAGTGTTCTTTGGTGTGAAGTATTTCCCTGCAGCTGGTAAAGAAGGATTCTTTGCAGGTCAGAAAGCTATTGTGATGATTTTCTTTGGTTTCTCTCTTGTCGTGTAACTCTAGCCTTGACAAGCACATCACCTGATCTGCAGAGGGCTTATTCTGGGGGAACACAGAAATAAATAAGTTCTAAATAATTCTGGCTAAAGCCATAACAGCGTGTCTCAGGCTAACGAGATCTGGTTCAAGTGTAAACTTGCATGGATGGGTGAAAGGGGAAGGAAAGATTTAAATATGTAGCGCTGCCACTTAACTTGTTCTGCAGGAATTTCTCTGTGGTGAGGGCAAATCTCAGTAAGCTTAGAGGAAACAGTGCATGGCAAAAGTGTGTAATTGTGCTCTGCTCCAGCTTTGTGCGAGGCATGATCTTTAGAAACAAGCTAAAACTTTTCCATGACATTAAAAGCCTGATGTGACCTGTAAAACTGTTCCTGTTAAAGACTGAGACAGAACAGTGATCCCATGGCAGGCCGTGCTGACGCTTGGTGAATGTTGTGTAAACAAACAGTGCACCTCTCCTTTGCGGTGAGCGAAGACTTGTGCTGAGCACATCTGAGGTGAGGAATGAGGATGCAAGGTCTCATTCATGGCATTCGCTCTCCCATGTTCCCTGGCCATGGCCAAGCGAGCCTCTGCAGGTTATTTAGCCCTTCCTACCAGCAGCTCCTCGCTGAGAAGGAACTTGAATGGATCCACTGTGCCTGGATGGTGTTTGCAGTCTGTAGTGTCTGGAGTTCGGAGCTATTTGGTGTGTATGTGCTGCAACGGTGTCTTCATGTGCTCAGTTTGGTGCTCCTGGCTGCCTGGTTTACAGGAAATTACTGTCACGGCTGTGATGGCATTTGGATAACCGACCGTGGCACACAGAGTCTGGCGGATGACCCTGGTCTCGCGCTGTGGGGTATGGCGGGGGTGCGATAGCACGTTGGGGTTGCCCCCAGCACCAGAGGTCTGTGAGCCAGCATGAGAGGCACAGAGAAGCAGGACAGACTAATGGATGCTACTGGCAGTGTTTGACCCCTGCCCTTGCTCTTTGTGGTCTAATTTAGGTACCTCTGTGCCATGGAAAACTGCAGGGTAGGCACTGACCCCGTAGCCTGGAACAGGTCTGTGAAGTGCCCTTGCTCTTTGGAGTTCACTGGGCTGCTGAAATGTGAAAAGATGAATTAAAATCCTAAGTGACAGCTGTGGTAGCAGAGGCTTTATTGTGTGGGACATATGGCTCTCAAACAATGACGGTGCTTGTTTGCCTCCAGCCTCGAACGTGCCGGTGAGCAAACAGCGGTCGGGCCTGGCGTTGGTCCCCGCTGTATCGCATGCGGCCTGTCGTCTTCCTGTAGACAGACGCCTTCTGGCTTATGCTGTGCTGACTTACATTATTTTATCATTAACTTTCTCACGCTTACTTGTTTCCAGCGAGCACTTAGCTGGTACCAGTATAT
This sequence comes from Chlamydotis macqueenii, assembly GCF_036417535.1. Taxonomy (NCBI): domain Eukaryota; kingdom Metazoa; phylum Chordata; class Aves; order Otidiformes; family Otididae; genus Chlamydotis; species Chlamydotis macqueenii. The sequence goes on from NC_141566.1 coordinate 7,867,478, forward strand.
TGAGAGCAGGGGATATTAGCTGTGAGCTCAGCCTCATTCGAAGAGGGTGAGCAATGCATTTACTAAATCAAAACTGCTGAAAGCTATTGAGTAAATTCACCAAAGAATTTTCATTAGGGAATGTTGATCGCGGTTTCTCCAGAGGGTTTTAAATGCTGTTTGCTGGATTGAAAGCTGGTACTTTACTCTTGCAAGAGCCACTGACCAAACAGCGTGCGAAGAGAAATGTCCTGCTGATCTCATTCATCTCGTGCTTAATAAGCACGTTGTCTTGGCTGCTGTTTTAAAGGGTCATTTAATGTTCTAAATGTTCTAAGATTTAAGGCCTGGCAGCATTTACGTAAGTCTCAAAGGCTCAGAAGTGGGGGGGAAAGGCTGGTAATTGTTGGATTCACTTGGCAATAATAACTTTTAACACTATTTAAACTAAATAGAATGCAGGTTGGTTTCCACCTCCAGTAACCCCTGGAAACTCATGTCATGTAAAACTACATTTGGTCTGGATGTGCTCCTTTAGGCACCAGCCTGTCTGGTAAAAGTTTCCCCACATTTCCTAGTGTGGAAATCTTCCTTATCCACAGTAACTGTTGGGTGACCAATCTGGGGGCCAACCTCACCCAACAGTCTCCCTGGACAAACATGGGTGGTCATTCCCAAGCTGTGTAGTCCCACTGAGAAATGTCATGTTGGTGAGGAGCATATGGGCATGAATTCTCCAGAATAGGTGTTTCTTTTATGCAACGCAACCACCAGTTAGCATGGGATTAATCTTCTTCCCTCTCTTCTGTCCATGCTGGGGATCTTCTCAGGCTCTCTCTCATCTTTAAATTTCTTTGTAATGCTCCTTCTTCCTCTTGCCCCTCTTTTTTTTTTTAATTTTCTTTTTAGAGTACTCCTGCCAACTTCTGCAACTCTTTCAAGTGTCTTGCTGTTGATTGTTCACCCCTATACTTTGAAAGACTTGTACGTTGAGGAGGAAGAGATCAGGCACAGTGACAGCTGCTAAGAAAAGCAAGCAGAAAGTAGATTTCATGAAGCTTAGGTGGCAGCATGAGCAAGAAGACAGTTCAGTCAAAAAGCTGGGGTCATAAGCAGCTGTTGCTTTAAATAACTGCAAAGTAGCCTGGAAGTGAGTGATTCCTTTATCTTGGTGCCAGGTAATGTTTGGAGTGGAGAGCAGGAGGAGGGGGAGGGACAAGCCTACCTACATGCCAGCTTATCCAGCTTTAAATTGCTCCTGGAAGCAGGAGTTGAGTCGCCCTCCCCTCTGGCGAAGGGGAGAGCTTACCACAGGGCAATAGAGGCGTGACGATGATGCTTCCTCAGACGGTGTCTGCGATGGAGGATGAGTGCTGGGATAGGTGGTGCTTGGTCAGATCTGTGTTCCCGATTAGCTTTGGCCCTGTGCCCGTGGCTGAGAGCAATGACTATTTTTTTTTTCTTTTTTTTGTCAACACTGTACCACTGGTGAGAGCAGAGCTAGCACACAGGCGTCTGGTTTTCTAGCACGTCTGAGAGGCTGGGTATAGCCCTCGCGTCCGTAGCGTGGTATGGTGCCAAGACACAATGGCTTTTGTGTGCGGCGCTGGCCTTTCATCTGAGGTGAATTACATCGTGTCCATAATATCGGCGCAGTCCGTGTACGCTGCTGGCTTGTTTTCCCTTCTACCGTAACAGATAACGGGAAACTTGTACCAGCCTGTTCAATAACCACCAGGCATGCCCTGCTTCTTCTATTCCAGTACAGTGAGATAAGCAGTATTCAAAGTGTTTTTAAAACCTTAAAGACCCCACATTAAATATTCCCCTTGCATGCCTGAAGAGCCAGGTGTGCTAATCTGGCAGGGAGTTGTTGGAGAGTCAACTGACAGCATCTTTCATGTTAAAGGACAGGACAGGACATCTCCTAATGCCTTTTTGCTGATGCTGGGGGTTGGAGGGGTGCCAGGGGAATACCAGTAGCTCCTTTAACGAAGGCTGAAGGTACAGGTAGTGCTGATCTTCTGTGCTGCAAGATAAAAGCAAAGATCCAGCCACCATCATCTCCCTAAAGAGCCTTCAGATAGTGATTCTGCTCTGGTTAAGGAGAGTCTATCCTTTCCATGAGCAAAAAACAAACTTCAGAGTTTGAATTATCATCTTTTTTGTATGTGAAGTAATCAAAATCAAGAGTAATTTCTTCTATTCTGCTTTTTCTCAACATGTGGCTTACATGGTGGTCAGCTGGGGCTTTCTATAGCTGTGGAAAGGGGATGTGATGGTTATTGGTGGTGCTTTGAACAGTTCTTGTGTGACTGCGTTCTCTGAAGACTTCTCTGCAAGATCATGCAAGCTCTTTAAAAATGAAATCCTTCATCCTGTGGTAGTTCTCTGGCAGAACTTACTCAGCTATAGCAGAATGCCTGCAGCCTTTAATCTGTTAATAATTGCATCCTCCATTTCTCAGTCCTCTTGAAGCATTCAGAGAAAATAATTCATCTGAATTGCTGTTTAATTCCTTTGTAAAACAAAAAAAAAGACAATACTTTGGAAAAAAAAAAAATTCTTAATTTATCTGGACTCAATCTGCCACTGTGATATTAAACAACTTCCAGTCAGCTAGCCTGTCAGAAAACCCCTTCTACACAGGGAAAGATAATGGTTAACTTTCAGATAGAATTATTGTAATGTTTCCTTTCCTTCCCCTTCCAGTGACTTCGGTGAAACTTCCTCTTCGATATTAAGAACCCAATTGAATCCTAAGGAAAACTTAGTGTTGGTTGGATATTAGGTTAAAATATTGCTGATATCCCCAAGACCAAGGACTGTTTGCCAGCGTACCAGGCAAGTGTTGGGCAAGCTGCAGGGTGAGCGGTGCCCGGGGAGAGGAAGCCGTGGTTGTGCCGCAGCAGATGTGTCGGTTGCACAAGGCACTCTCTGGGCAACGTAAAATTATACTGGCAAAATTCTGCCGGCAGCTTAATTTCACTCAGCTTAAAGATGATGCAGAACCTCATACTTTCAGAAATGAGGGGGAAAAAATTACAGAATCTGCAGTGTTGGAGCTTGTGTGTGGCTTGCTAGCTTTTTCTTTGTTCTGAAATAGCTTGCCTACTTATATTTTATGCCTCCTTTCTTAAAAATGCTTACAAAACTATTGCCTTCCTCAAAGGCAAACCATGTTGTAGCTACGTTGGCTCCCAAAGGGGAAAGAGTCCATCAGGCTGTTTTACAGCCTGTTCTTGGTAAACGGTGATAGAGACATTCAAGGGGTTTGGCAAAACCAGATAGCTTTTGTTACCTATTTTTTTCCTGCTATCTGCTAAAATAAAGTTTTATAGGATTTTCCCCAGGTTACACTGAGGAAACTTAAACTGAAATGAAGGGGTCTTTCGTGGCTTAACTGAAGCTGAATTTGGTTGTTTTAAAGCAAATTCAGACAATGTAAAGGAGTTCCAGTGCCTGAACGAGCCGAGAAACCAATTTTAGGTGAGGCTAGAGGAGCTGACTTGGAGCTGGAGCTCTTGGGTTGGCTTCCATGACATGCAAAGCTGTCAAAGAGCTGGAAGTTAATTATTCACTGCAAAAAGCTTTGCCAAGGCCTCACAAGAGTTGGAAAAACATACACAGCGTTTGTCAGTGTCACCTCAGAGCATTGCACAAAGAAAATGTTAAATATTAGATTGAATTAACGTTCTCTGTGGTGTTAGGTGGGGTGTCGAAGTCAGCAGTAGAAGAGGGGAAAGTGTGCAGAGATGATGATAAGTTTCATAACTGAACTTTTTTGCTTAAGTTTTGAAGGCACGTGATGTTTTCTGTTAAGTACTAGTATATTAGACGTTGAAATGGGCTGCACCAGAAAATAGCACACGGTTGTAAAACTGGCATTGTGGTTAGCAGTCTGAGCTGGTTCGGTTTTCTTGGTTATGAAACACAAGTGGTGAATAAGAAATGTGATACTACAATAAAGATTCCCTAAATTCAAGTGCTGAAAAAGGTTCCCTTAAAAATAAACCTGTTTTCTGGCAGTTAATTAGCTGGGGAATGTAAATATGGCCTTCATAACTTGAGTGGGTTTTGCTAACACAGCAGAGATTTATATGACTGGAGGTGTTCTCTTCCCTCCCCTTTCCAGGTTGCGCTTCAGTTTTATTAAATGCACAATGCAAAAGCTATGTTAAGATTAACACAGGGGCAAAGTTTTTCTTTTTTCTAACATCTGGAAGAAAAGGCTAAGGTCTGAAAGTGCGACAGTGAAGTTTGACTCCAGATGGGTTGGAGCTTTGAGGTCACAAAAGGCCCGATTCCTCCTCTGGAGCTGGCTGCTGCGCATGGAGGGGCTTCAGCTTGTGGGAGCCTGCAGTGTAACACCCGGGAAGCAGGATTTTACCTTAGGAAACACACTGCTATAGCAACTCCCTGCTCTCCTCAGGGGAGATTTGCTTACCAAAGCTGTCTCAGAAGGGATGGTTGCTGTGAAAGCAGTGATGGTTGAGGTTTAGGCCATGCCCTGTACTGGTTCTGATGTTCTCCTGCAGTGGCTTGACCGCAAGGCTGGAGGTGCAGGACACCAGGGATAAGTTTTGATTCTGGTTAAGGTAGCATTCAGCTTTTATCCCAGGTGAGGAAATCTGCCTGTTATGTTTAGTTATGTTTACACATATTACTGGCAGCTGTGTACCTGGAGGGCTGATGGGGCCTGCCCATGCTCCCCAGTAGCACAGACCTTAAGTCGAGACCACGAGCAAACTTGGTGTCACTGCTGCAGAGTCTCTCGTGGGCAGAGCTTTCCTCTAAGTCTGCATGCTGTGGTCTTGGGCTTTTAAGTCTTACCATGCTGTATTTATTCCACTTGAAATGCTAGTGTAGCTCCCTTCTGAAGTTTTATTTTCTCTTTCTGTACCCCAGAAAGCCTTTAACAGTAGTGAGTTTTGGGGGCTGGGCAGAAAGCCTTCAGTCATGTAGCCTCTAATTACTGCAAAACCTCCTGTGTCGCTTAATCTCTGAATCTCCTTGACACTGTGTGAACTCCAGACCACCTGGAAGCTGTACTATAACTACCTGAAAGGGTGGGCAACTTCAACAGGTCCCAACACAGAAGTGAGAAAGGAATGCTCATTACTGGATGTTAATAATCAATATCTATAGAAAACCAGTTCCCTTTTCATTTAAAAAAATTTCATTGTAACACCTAGAGAAACCTCGTAGTGTTTCTAGATGTTGTAATTGTACTTGTAACATGCTTGGGATCCTTCAGATTTTTGACCAGCGCATTGCCTTATCATTTGGAATGGAAAACTCCAAATCTACAGAGGCAGCTTGTATTTGTCTAAAAACTTTAATAACTTTCCCCCTCCAGTTTCACAGGAGATGGGAACAGAGAGAGGCTGGGAAATGTTTAACTAAACAGGTCTTGCTTCTGTTTAGCAATGAGCCCCTTATTAGCTAAACAGACAGCAGCTAATTTCACCTTCTAATGTCCCTTACAAGCTGTTACAGAAAGCTTTACCTGAATCGCAAAGCTGATGCCTAGGTGAGGTACTTGGGTTTCTGTGAGGTTTTTGCCACACACAACTAATTGACTTTCCTCTTGCTGGAGTCTGGGGAGGGTGAAAGTTGCCAGTTGCTCTGCTTAAGACACATCCGCAGATGTTGCCTCAAGTACCTCATTTTTGTTAAGATGCCCACGCGCTGTCAGGAGCCTCTGTCTAGGCTGGTGGTTTCCAGACCACAGTGACATGTTTCAGTACCTGTCATGGTGAGACCTATCTAGTGGCTCAGGAAGCACTGGGTGGGGGTGATCCTTGCTGGTTTTTGTTCTACAAGCACAGCAGTAGTCCTAAACGTGGATTCTGGGCTTTTATCTTAGCTTCAGGCTAGTAGGGCATCATTGAGTCTCCTCTTGGCAGGGGAAGGAGGCTTTGTTTTCTGCCAGGTAAGGGTGATGCTCCCATGACAGGGCCTTTGGGATGGAGTCAGAGCTTTTAGTCCCTGTCCCAAAGGAGCTTCTGAAGTGACTAAACTCCTGTGCTCCTGATGGCCAGAAATTAGGTGCAGTTTCTGGATTCCTTTCCCCTGTTGTTGGCACAAGGCATTTGGTTGTGTCAGGTTAGCTCACTTGTAATTGCCTTTAAAAATTAATTGTTGGTCCCAAACATTGCGTGACAAACTGTTGAAGGTGGGTGCCGATGCATGTCCATGGGGGTTTGCTCCGAGGTGGGGGAGTGTTACAGGTGCTGATGGCAACGACCATGCTCTCACTTCTGCCTTTCCTCCAGTGTCAAAGCCACCAGCTGACCGTGCGCATGTGTTTATCTAAAGCAGAGCTGAAATGGTGAGAGAAATCTCTGGGGGAAAATGACAGGAAAAGACTTAAAACTGTCATCTGATGACATCTTGGTGAACTGATTAGCCTGAAACTTAAATGGAAGGTTTGTTTCTTTAAGGATAAAACTTGTTCACAACTGATGGCTTGGGAGCTGAAGTGGTTCTGCAGGCTGACGGTGACATTTTGTTAACAGGAATCCCTGCGCTGCATCTTGTATTGCACATAACCACAAGCTATATTTGACTGGTGAGACATACAGAAAGGAAGGGGAATAAGGCAGAACAAGCTTTTTTCTTTTTTTTTTTTTTTTTTTGGCAGGCTTTTTATTTTCTTCTTGTCACAGCCTGTTCTTCCACACTTTCTTCCATGCTTATAAGAGTAAGTCTTAGCTTCTGACCTGACCCAAGCTTAATTCTTTACTTGCTCCTAACACCTGACTCCAGCTCATTTTATAACTGACGTATAAGCCCTACTTCATTATAAAGAGCAGTAATTGCAGTCTGGCTGGTTTTTGGGTTTTTTTTTTGGTTGGGTTTTTTTTTTCCCCTCTTCTCAGTGTGATGTACTTCTCGTTACAAGGAGCTTTCTGAATAAAAGATAAGTTTAGTCACAGTGAGGAGAGTTGCTAGACATCATGCTTAGCCATGTTGGATCAAAGGCATTACGTGAACAAGCTGGAAAACTGACATTTCTAAATTGAGAGTGTTTGTGGTTTAATACCAATTCTGTTTGTTGTTGTTTTTTTTTTTTCTGATAGCTGGAAGTTGGATAGGGTTTCTTTTAATGGAGGAAAAAATGGATCTCCCCATTAAAAAGTGTTTGACTGGGAGGTTAACTAAAAATAGCACTTCTGAAACGGCCTTTATTCCTTCACCATGCGGTATCTATTATGAATGTTGTGCAGCTGATGGTTTAATGCAGTGAGACTCCTGACTGGCTAGTCTTTGAATCCACTTTTCTTCTATTTAGTTTAGAAAGAGGCCAGTGACTATTTACTCTTCTCCCTTTTTTTCCCCTCCTCTTATGAGCCTCTGTTGTATGGGGACAGCCTCAAGTTCCTGCAAATACTGTCGAAGTGTCCTCAAGCACTTGCTTGTCACCAAAATGAAAGCAGCTTTATTCTAGTCTGTACTTGGTGACCAGAGTTGCTTGAATTTTCATCCTACTGTAAAACCCTTGGTTCCTCTGATGGCTTGTCATGATGTTCAACTGAGTAAATGGAATCTGTTAAAATCTGGATGGAGTTTGCCATCTGCCACCAACTGTTTAAAAGCCGAGCACACCTCGATATTTGCTTCCCTCTGAATTTGCATTAGAAGCCCACAATAACATTATAGTTCACAACAAATTTCAGTCAAACATTTCTCAATTGCTTCTGAAAATACAGAGGAAAGGCTGATCTATGGTTTGATTGCTGAGTGTCTGGGGAAGTACTCAACAGTACTGTCACATTTGGAAGAGATGTTAAGAAGTAGCAGTGGAGCAAGGAGGGAGTTGGATCCATGACAGGAAGGGGCCCTAAGCCACCAGCTGTGTACCTGGCATCCCTGAGCTAAAACCTAAAAGGATGACACCTAAAACAATGACTCTTGTACAACACCAGGGAACTAGCATGGATTCATCTTGTCCTTTGCAGGTGCCGAAAGCATCGTTGCAATTATGATTGGCAACCTGAAAGGCATGGAGATCTTACGCCAGATTGAGAGTGGCATGAAAGTGACTATGGCTATTGAAGTGGGGAAGAAGCATGGTCCTTGGATGAATCAATACTCCATCTTCTTCATCTCGATGTCGTTCTTCATCGTCACAGCAGCCACCATGGGCTATTTTATTTTTTATTCTGCTCGGAGACTCAGGATCGCAAGGGCCCAGTCCAGGAATCAGGTGAGTTTGTGTGGCATTGGTTCTTTTTTATATCCCTGAGCATCCATGCTGTGGATCTTGAGGGCAAAATACTGGTTGAGCACCAAAATTACCAAATTTGTTTGTTCTACAGGAAGGAGTGTGATCTTTAAAATGCTGAGATGTGTCTTTAAACAGCTCAAAACTCTCCAAAGAAACAGCAGAAAGTAAACTGTCTGGGGAAAGCAACTGATTGTGTTTAGCTAACTGTCACCTACCAATTTTACTCCCTGAACTGCAGTGCAGCCGTAATGCTGATGTATTGGAGGCGGTGAGAGAGCTAAACTGCTTTTAGCTGACCCTCACACTTCCCACGTAGCACTACCTATGTGCTAGCTGTAATGTGAGACACGACTGCAGTGTGCCCGCGAAACGGTGCATGTCTCTGGCTGCCTCCCTGTAGACCACAAATTGGGAAACTGCTACTTGTTGAAAGCTGCTTTCTGGAATTGCAGTGACAGCCTCAATTAGGAGTTGAAGAAAAGCACCGTTAAATTGTGTTCTTTTTAAACCCCAAGCAGGGAGTTGCTAATGGGTTAAGTTTCCAAGTAACTCTCTTCTGTGCAATTGTCTGATCAGCTGATAGGACTGATGCTTACAGCTTGGTCTTCAGTCTGATCAGACCCACCTTGTACCTGCTCCTTCAGGGCTTAAGCAAAAGCCTTAAAAGTGAGAATAAAGTCCTGGCATGACATCTGTCAAAGGTGATGGTCCGCAGCAGGAACAGGATCTGAGTGGCTCAGATGTGAGCACTGACTTCAGCCTTGCCGTTACAGCTCTGTCGCAAAGGAGACCACTGGTATTTGCAGTGCTTCTTGCAGGAGCTACCTGAACTCTGAAGGAAGACTTGGGGTCCTCTTCTACAGACCGCAACAGCACAAGCATCTCACTCTAGCTGGGCTCAGAATATGTGAATTATCTCTGCATCGGTGGTTAGAGAGTTAAAGAAGTGACAGACTTCTCTGCCACTGCAGAAGGCCTGCCCTACTGAGCTTCTCTGCTGTCCTGGAGATTTCAGGGCCCCTTGAGCAAGATCCTTCAGGAATAAGCTGATGAAGCTAGAAGTTGGACACAGGTGTTTAAATTCAGGCCAGTTTCAGGCTTCTGTTAACATTTTTAGGACTGACTTCTTTAAGATGTTAAGATGCAGAACTGTTATTGTTCTTAGCAGGCAGAGAGACTGGCTTGGGTGAAGGACAGCAATACTCCTGGAGTTGACTGCTTGGCCAGTGTTGAATGCTGGCTTCTCTCTAGGAGTTGCAGAACTGAACTCAGTCCAGTTTGTGTTCTGAAATCCTGTTGACTGGGTGTAATCTTGTGGATGATGGTCAGCTGGCTGTATCCTTCCTGAGATGAGAGATCAAACAGTAAGCTGAAACTGTGTGCCTCATCTAAGCTGTCTCTGCCTCAACTTCTGGACTAGGCCTCCTCCAGGAGCTTTGTTTTAGCCCGTTTGCCTGCTCTGGTGTTGTACCACACATGGAAGTGGTGTGAGGATACAGTAAGGGAAGAAGGGAATAGTTGCAAGAGCAATATTGGAAGCTGTCATCTGCCTGTGAGATGTAGCGTTGCCACTCCTGGATGTCATACGGAGTTCTCTGGTACCTTTCATGAGGGATGGCATGGAGCTCTGTAACTTGATGCTGTCCTCTTGCTGACATCTGTGGACAGAGATGCACGCTATCTCCTGCTGATGAATTCCCCCTTTCATTCCCTGCTGTCTACCTGAGTATGAAAACTCTGTTCAGTGCTAAAGAACCTGGGCAGGAAAAACGGGTGCCCTAGAAGCTGGTCTGCAAAATCAAATCACATGAAAATTTTTCCTCCTGTCAAGGTATTTAACAGGGCAGTTGTGGAAGTCCAGCTCTCTTCTGAGCTATCAGGCTTTCAACAAGCCACGAATGTTATTAATGCCCCAGTGGTAGACAGCACTGGGAAAATCCAGGCTGGTTGGCTGGCACCTTCACAAACTATTTCTATCTTGGGCTCTGTGTGCACAAGGAGTTTACTGTAGATTGAAAAATAACATTGATAACTGACATGCAAGTTCCACATTATTTCAGCTGAACTGAAACTAAGGAGTCCTGAAGAGTGCTTTATAAAAATATAAGAACAGAAGAAAGCTTCTCTGCTATCAGGGGGTAAAAATGCACTATTTTGTAAAAGTGAAACTCGAGACAATCCAGAATTGTTTTCAATTGTTTTCCTACCATCGCATCTAAAAACTGACCTCACAATGATTAGATAAGCAAAGAATAACAAGAAAGTTCTTGTTGAAGGTGAACTATTAAAAGGTGATGCTACAGTGTTCCCTGTTAGCTAGCTGATTGGGATTCTCAGTGTATATCCAAAGTCTGAGACTTGTAACTGCATTGGCTCTGTGAAATACAACAGTTTATCAGCTTGCATGCGACGTGGGAAGCCTTCCTGTCATCATTCAGCCCTTTGGAAACTCAGGCTGCCTGGACTTCAGTCTGTTATTTGGTGGAGTAAAGAGTGTGTTTTGTCTCCTTTATTGCACAGATGTCTAAGGGTTATACATTCTTTTGGGAGGTGTCTTTAGGAAGCAGTCACATTTGTTGATAGTTAAGTATTACAAATTCTCCCTTTCAGAAGTGAACTGCTGTTCTGGACATATCCCTTTCCCCGGCGTTACTGCTCTTCAAAGTACCTGTCTGCTTTTTTTGACCTGTGGGATTACATCACTATTGTGTGAAGAGTCTTAAAATGTCATTCTACCACTTGAACCAAAACGAATGCTTTTGAATTGCTCTGTAGAGTGCTGTGATGAGCTGTGTGATAATGATGCTCTGCAGCTTGTCTCTTGTACGTTCAGATTCCTGAATATTTAGCTGCTTCTTGTGGACTGAGCCACAGCCCCAGGAGGGCTCTCACCCTCCACTGAAAGGTTGAGCCCCACTTGCTTGTTAAGGGGTAGAACAGAAAGATGAGAGACCATTTTCTAGGTGCTGCTTCTTCTGCAAAGGCTTCTTGAAAACAAGAGCCTGGCTAGATGCAGGTTTCATTAATGCATGGGACCAGTAGTCACCCCTGCTTGAATTGGATGGCTTCCAGGTATTTTCATACTGGCAAGATGTTTTTCCTTTTCTTCTGGCTTGAGAAAAGTCTTCAGATTTAGGTGCTTCTTTGAAGCAATTTCTAGTTTTATAAACAGTCAGGCTGTTGAGTACTTTTTAAGCTTTGCTGTTTGCCAATACAGTTTCTGTATTTCTTGGTATGACTACTTGCTGCTTCTGGTGAAGGCACTCTTCCTGGATGGCTTGATCACATATAATCCAGGCTTTAAATATGTTCTCCTCTGCAGACTTCTCTTGAAGGCAACAGCTGTCTCTCACCTAGCTTGAGCAGGAATTGCCTACAAGTTAGTAAAGTAAAACTGTGCAAAGGGTTATTTTAAAATGTTGAGTGGCTATTGAGAAGAGCCAGTTGTGTTGTCTTGTGGTGCAAGCAAAAACATTAGTAGCACATCTGTCCTAACTGAGTTAAAATAGAGTAGCTTTTTCCTCATGAGCCAACTAGCTAAGCTGTTTACAACCTGCTATTCTCATCTAAATGCATATTTTCTCCTAGGCTTGAAATTCAAGTCCCTGCTCCTGCGATCTCTTACTGCCTCGTGAGGTCTGAGCAAGAAGGTGGAAAAACACAGCAAGTGTCAGAGATGGCTTGCTGCCTTTCTAGTCAGTGGAGTACTGGCAAATTCACTTCCTCAATATATTAACCTTTCCTAATAATGCAAAATAGCCAGTGATGTTATCTGTGGCCTAGTTACTAATTTAAGCTCAAGTCTTCACTTCCATTGATTTCATAAAGATTAGATGTTACAGCTGAGAAATTACCTAATTAATGGCTTTGGAGGAGGTGAGTTGTTCAACTTTCCACAATTCAAAACCATTTTCATGGCAATAGCTACCTGTGGGGAAGAACTTCCTTAGCTTCCAGGAGAAAAGCAGGAGTACGTGATGTCCTTAGATCTTGCTGGTCTGCATTGCAGGGTGCGAGGAAGGCACTCTTCTGCAGAAAGGGTTGGAGATAAAGTTGGCAGTGTTGAACTAGGGAAGACTGAGGACTAAGCAACAGCAAACCTAATTGTCCCAGTTATGTCCCAGTCAGGTACCTCTCTACTTCAACATGCCAGAGCCTGGATAGGAACCAGGATCTGACCTGTTTTGTAATATCTTGATTGTCTTTTTCCTACCTCAACTTAGGTGCTTTTTCTAGGGTTACTAGGTTGGGGCTTTTAAACTTTTAATGACATTAACATTTAATGTTTGCTTGAAAAACTTAGCTTCACAAAAGGCTTTGACATTCCAAGCTGGAGTATCCTGGATCTCCTGCTAGGCCGTTCAGTAAGAAGCTTCCTCTTGCAAACTTTCTGCAACCCTGTGGAGGGGTATTCTGCTGTACTTACCAAAATCAATGTTAAAGGTGACTTTGCCAATGGTGCATTTCATGAAGAGCAATTAAACTTGTGCCCAGGCACAACTTAAAATATTGTTTCAGTAAATTATTAACGATACAGCCAGTTGGGTCCTGTCTAATGTGCTTGGCCTGACACTAGATGTGTAGATTAGATACCATATGAGGGAGTACATTCCTAGAAAGTTTAGTTTTCAATTAATAACAAGCAGCAGTCACAGATAGTACTGGCTGCATATGAGGAATACTAATATTGCTGCATTCCTGCCCTGTTGATGTTATCACGTTTGCTGCTGAAACTTTTGGGTGCCTCAGTGTTTACTGAGATGAGTATGTGGCTGCTTCTCTGTGGCTTCAGTCTGAAACATTGACAAGAACATCATTCTAAAGTTGACCTTAAGTGACATACACACACATATAATTGATGTCTTCAGCAGACCTTCACAAGCTTCAAAGAAACCTTGACTAGTTCTTGTTCCTAAAACAATATACCTGAAAACTTCTTTGGATCCTTCACCTTTGGATTGTATGCATCTCTTCCTTGATAGTTGTTAATCGCTATCAACTATTAAACTTCTAAAAGAGTGCGCACTGATGCTGTATCTTAGGACCCCAAAACAATGCTGATAAACAAATAGGTCATTTCGCACCAAAAACTGTTTGATGGGGTTCCAGCAGACCATATAAATCAACTTGTTTGCCATTAACTGCTTCAGCACAGGGAATCTTACGCAGACTTGAATTACCAGTTCTCACTGAGCTTGTAGGGTGTCACCAGCAGCCCTTCACCCACTTGTTCCTTCTGTACTTGTGCCACCAGCACCGCACCTTCGTCCTAGAAAAGATTCTTGTAACAGAACTAAAATGCATAAGGGGAGATAATGCTGAAAAGCTACCAGTACGGGGTTCCTGCACTGAGCAGCTGAATTAGGAAGAGGATTTTTGCTTAGCTGCTAAACCTGAGTCTCGTCTGTCCCCAAGATGAGTGCCGTGTTGGGACGGCAGTGCCAGAGCTGCCTGATGTGCCTCTGTCCTGAGGCAGTAGGTGGCCTGAGGAGGGAGAGGGCAGTCATTCTTCGTGTTGGTGGAACAGCACCAATGTGTGACCTTCAAAGATGTTGGCTCCTGTACTAATTAAATGCTTTGCGGTGACAGCTGGACAGCAACAGTTGCCAGGCAAGCTGGGCTTCTGCTGTCTGCTCATCTCTGCCCTGCTGTCCTGACAGCAGCAAGCAGATTATTGCATGGAGAGGAATGCTTCCTCCTCTGCTTTCATTAAAGCTGCTCTGTAATCCACCTGAGGCCAGTCATTTGATTTGCTTCACACCTTGTGTCATGGGGAGGGGAAGAAATAGCTCTGAGCTCTTTTTTTTTTCTTTTTTTTTTTTTTTCCTTCTTTCCCCTTTGTGCATGTTACTTTGAACCAATATTGAGATAAAACTGCATTCTTCCGCTTGACAGGATCGATCCGTGCTAGGAGGCTCCTGAGCTGCTTGCATGTGCTGTAGAGCAGCGGTGGCAGAGGACTAGTTCAGGGTGTGTTTATGGTAGCTGAGCTGCTGGGTAAAGAATCTCACCTTTCATCAGGATGTGAGTTTGTGCCAGGGAGTTGTCATAAAGTGAGTAGTTAAAATTATTGATTGTTGGACTCGATGTTCGGTCTTCTGTACTAAGGCAATTTGAAGGCTTCTGTTTGTTTTGGCAAGGTCTAATCTAATCAAGCTATTATCTTACATCTTCTCAAAGAAGATTTCCTTGAAATTCCTGTGCGTTATGAAAAGGTTGGGTAAAAACAAAGCATATGCAAATGCCTTGTTGGTATGTCATCCAGAGTCAATAACCACATCAGTATGTCCTGAAACTCATGTTGTCTCTAAATAGCATGGTCATGCTTACCTGGCTTGTTTTGATTAACATCTGGGTTATAAAACTGGTGCCTGGTGCAGTAGGCGCCTTGGTAAGTATTAGTAACCACCACTTAAGAGAAAAATGACTGTTTAACCAGGACTGCTTTCTGTTACAGCGACAACTAAAGGCCAGGGCTAAGAAGGCCATTGAACAGTTACAGCTGCGCACCCTGAAGCAAGGGGACAAGGTACGACTGATCCCGTCATCTCCTGAGCGTTGTGGCCCACCCTCTGCACAGAACCCAGAGAGTGGTCCTTAGTACTGGAGCAGAATGCAGAAGTCTCTCTGAGTCCATAGCTGTTTATGGCAGAGATAGTTCCTCTTTCAGACCAGGTCTTTTTCTGGGGTGCAAGACTTTCCAATTTGCACATTCTTATAAGTCAGATTATTTTTTTTTAGCTGCTTGCTTGTAGTCTTGCTGAGGTGAGAGGTCCTAATTTGTTGGCACTGATGCTTAAAGCTAAACTAGTATATCTAATCAGCTTCCTTGGCTATTATTTTTGTAACTAAAACTGGAGGTAGCAGTTTCTAAACCTCTACAGTATTTCTTCAAACAAGCCACTGATGGTTTGCAGCTGGATTTGTAAACCATGGGATTAAACTTTCAGTGCTTCTGTTAAAGTGTCAGCTTGACTATGAGTAATCCACACAATGTGTTTATATAAGATTATGTACAGGAGCTGGTTTAGATTACTTTAGACCCCTTTGTCTGCAGTAAATCTGACTGGAGTTCAAAGGAAGCTTTCCAAGTCTGTTAACACTGTAAATTCATTTCACCGCTGTAGGAAACTGGTCCTGACGGAGACACCTGTGTTGTGTGCATCGAGCTGTACAAGCCGAATGAAGTAGTGCGTATTCTGACCTGCAAGTAAGTCATCTTCCAAACTGCCCCGTAATCCAAAATGTGGAAGTGTGCCTCTTAGTGGTTGTTCCTTCTGCTGTGTTAACAAAGCTGATCAAACTTTAATCAAGCTGTTGCACAGCAAGAATTCTTGAATCTCTGTCAAGCAGCGTTTGGAACAACAGGAGCTGTGTAAATACACACTCGTAGGGTGCCCTGATGGCCTATGTTCATAAGTTCCCCTGTGAGTGGATTGACAAGTATAACTTGGCAGACCACAGTGCCTCTCCAGGGGATGCCAGGGCTTTTTAAAGATTTCTTCCTTTGCTGGTGTATAACAATGTTACCTCTAAATTGCAGATAACTGGCAAAACTCTGCATATCTCTTGTGACTTTGTTTACTGGTTACTAAGAGGCTCATGCTGCTGCTAAACTTGTTAAACCATGCTAACTTTTGTAGTTTAGAAGAAAGCATTTCTGTTCTTATATGCATCATATGAAACAGAGACCAAAATAGAGCTACAGCAGTTTATTTTTCTAGGATTCTCTACTGTTTTATCTCATCACTGAGCTTCTGTGGAAGCCCTGTATTGTAGCACTAAGACTTTAATTTGATTGCTTCTAAGACGAGCAATGAAGCTCAAGGCTTAAGGAAACTTGTTCTGTAAGACTTCCCCCTATGCCTGATGAATGGGACTGCTCTGGCAAAGCTTCTGAAATCAGAGGGCTGCAATGTGAGCTGCACAAACTTTGTGTGGGAAGAGGTTTTGTAACCCTTGGGGAGGGTTACAAAAAAGCACTTTGAAAAATTTTGACATGGGAAAAATTAAGTTCTGAATGGGAAAATCTGTACCTGCATTTGTGTGCCGAGCAGTGTTATTTGTCAAACACTATCGATCTGAGCTGGAGTTACCTTTGCACCAGGTTATGGTTTCCCAAAAGCTTTCTCTGCTCCCAAGCAGTAAGACTTCTAAGCTGTTTTGATATCAAGAAGTTGTCCTGTGAAGGTTGTTACCTTAACTTAATAGTTCAGAAAAAAAATAAAACTGAATAAGCGTTCAGGCACTTGTGTTAATGATTATTCAGTTGTCTTGTCAGGCTTATGCTAGTGGGTAGTCCAGTTTAGTAATGAAGTCAGTCCCATGAGTACAGAAGCATTTAGACAGGCTCTGGATAGTTCTGGTTGATAGAAGACCTGCCTTCTCATTTTTCTCTATAAACTCTGCTAAGCTTGATATGAACTTGAAAACAAAGCATGACTTATTGGGTTAGGAGGGAGTAACTTCTTCTGAATGTATTCTTTATACGCAAATCTGCTGCATTATGCTTTGCTCTGAGACTGCTTTGATGTACATTCATGATGTTTCATTTCTCTTTGGCCCAAATGTAGCTCTAAGAGGCACTAGCTTAAGGTGACTGCAGTTACTTGATAATCTTCACCAGTGGTGATTTCTGCCAATATCAACCCCATTAAATTCACGCACACATGAGTTAAAATGATATTTATTGCAAGAACGTACTTGGTCTTGGTGGTTGACCTCAACACTGAGACCCTGCGTGTTGAAAGCATTTAACTATATCCACGAAGGAAACAAGCAATTGAACGCTCCTGTGACTCACATCAGTGGTATCTGAGTATCTGAGGTGTGTGTATTTGCAGAAGGCATTCTTGTCCCGATAGTCAAACTGAAGGCATTTATAGTAGCAGAGGTACACAAGACCAGTATTAAGTCCAAGTACTTAAAATAGTCATGCATCAAGGAAGTCGCAGATTATACTCTAGACATTGCGTTGGTGCAGCTGGAAGGAGGTGCTGGTTATGGGGGCTGAATTGGAAAGTCCTGGTATCATACTGGGGCGTAGGATACTGAGCAGTGGATGTGGTGATCTCTGCACTTGTCTCATAATAGAGTTCTGATTAATATTGAGCAGCGCCTGTCTGCCTTGCTCTTTCTATTCAGGCTGAGGGAACAGGCAGATTACAGGATTTCAAGTCATCTTCCTAAATCTGTGGCCTCATTCAGACCCATTGTGAAACTGAGTGTCTTCACAGAAGCACACATTTGCATCTGTAATGGCTGAACTATATTTATGTGCTGGAGCACACAGCCTGCCAAGTATCTCCTTGGAATACACAATGACTAAATAGACAAAGTAAATGTGTAGGAGTAGAGTTTATCTTGAGGGCATAACTCTGTGAGATTATTTTTCTATGTAGTTTTAACAGAAACAAGTGCTACTTAGTCATCTGCATGACAGAAGTTGACTTTAAAGCTAAGGCTGAGATGTCAGTATTTGTATTGGTTAAATTATCAGCTAGGAATGTATTGTGCACATATTAGAGAGAGAGAAAAAAAAAAGCTTAAGACTGGATAATACTGAATTCTAGCAAGTTGTATAGAGATGCTAATAAACATAAACTAGCTACAGGTTGAGAGATCAACTATCTATAACTTTAAACTGAAACTTGTGGCAAAATAAGGTAATCCACTCTAGAATGAATAAATTATTGCTGTTTCTAAATGGGCCTTCATAGCTGCCATAAACAGTTTTCCTGGCGTGAAACCTAACTTGTCGGTTACCTTCTTCCACCAGCCATCTCTTCCACAAGAACTGTATTGACCCGTGGCTCCTGGAACACAGGACATGCCCAATGTGCAAATGTGACATACTCAAAGTTTTGGGTGTTGAGGTAAGCCAGCAGTCTCTTAGTGGCAGATGCCATTATGACTATTATGCTAGTGTAGTAACCACGTACTGAGCGATTGATTTCATGCTGCTTCTAGAGTGCAGATGGTAAGCACAGGTGTTGCCATCTCAGTGGCAAGATGCTACTGGACTAATTGCCATGTCTGCTCTAGCAAAGCCTGCAGCTGACCTGGTCTGAGTTGGTATCATCTAAAGCCTTGGGCAGAATGTCAACCAAAGATGATCGTAATGCATGACTGAAGAATCACTCTAACCTCTTGTGCTTGCAGCTAAGGGTGTTTGTCAAAGCTTCAGGCAGACTTTGACAACTCTGTTCCTGAAACCAGCCTCTATCCAGTGACTAAGTACCCAAAGTCCTTGAAAAGTGAATGTGTTGGCATGTGTGGCTTTCCTGGAGCCACATGACTTCCTGGGATACCTAAGGAATTTCTAATGTGTTCTGCAAGTGCCAGGGGAAGATGCCTGACACTGCCTGCAGCAGCTAAAACGTATGCTGGAGTTTGCCTGGGGGAGGGAGATCTGCAGTGAGTGGAAGGAAGAATCTACTTTTCTGGTACTGGGCAGTAAAAAGGAAGAACTGACTGAAAAATACAGAAGCTGCATCTGAACTTCCTGCTCAATTAGGCAGTAACTGATTTTCCCCTGTGATGCTGGAAGTTAACAGCAGAGCTCTTTGTTCAATTTTAATATGTAATTTTTTTTCTGGGTAAAAGTTTACTAGACTCCAGTCCTTACAGGCATTGGTCTCCTGGAAAGGTGCAGCCTCCTACAAAGTTGTAACTTAGTTTTCTCTTTTTTTCACAAAGGCGGAAGCAGAAGAAGGGCTTGAGTCTGTGCAAGTCACAGTATCTGGTGAGACATCAAATGACTCTGTTGTTAATGAAGAGGATAATAATAGTGAAACAGCATCATCTGGATATGCTTCTGTACAAGGAGCAGATGAATCTGTTGTGGAGGAACATGCACCACCAGAAAGTATGTCTGCTTTTTCATCTGTCTTGCTAGATTGCATTTGTTGCTTATCCTGTGAATTAGGGGAGTTTGCCTTGGTAAGATCTCACAGTACTTGAATACCTTGTTTTTCAGGGTAATCTTAATATTCCCTTTTGTTTTAGCACATGGCTCTGATATCTGGTCTTTGTTTTCAAATGAAACACAACCTAAATGTGAATTAAAAACTGAAGTCTATGAGAAGAGCAGTTGAAAATCAGAGGCTTACTATCTAAAGGCCAAAGACATTACTTAAGATGTCCCTCATCTCCTTGTATCTTTGGAGGTTTTGTTTGTATAAGTGAGCATTGCTTTGCCACCACATCTGTCTGCTTTAAGTAGTTAATTGCTTACAGAAGACTTCTGGGGAGTCAGTCCTACGCTAGCTTAGATGATGCAAAATAGAGATGACAAATCCCTCAATGGAGTTTCACGTTTTGCCAAGGCTGAGTCATCTTTGAACGCTTTCAGAGAATTTAATTTGAAAAAATGATCAGCTTTTCTAAATACCTTATCTTTTTGAACAAGAGCAAGCTAACTGAAAATGTCTTTTTAGTGCTCAATTTTGCCAACACATGCTCAGTGTTGCTGTTGATTTTAAATACAGAAAGGTTCCAGATAAACAAATGAAAGTAACTATCTCCTGGGAAGAAGAGTAAGTGGGGAAGCTTCCAGAGGCAAAAGGGATGTTCTGGCTGTGTCTGCTTAGTTTTTCTGTGGGAAGCCTAGCTGATAAAAACCGTGGCATTTGTTGCCTGCTGCCTATGGGACATGTTGCTCCAGTGAATGATGTGTACTGGAGTGCCTTGTTTAGGCACCCCAGTAGAGCAGAGGGCACTTCCAATAAGCTAAAGATCAGAAGTTGAAATTGCATCCCTATAAGCAACTGCAGTGGTGCTGGATTAATTATATGGTTCAGGCCCTTGTGTGTTCTCACTTTGAGTGGCAAGGATGCACACTAACATCAGCCTAACAAGGTTAGTCTGTGGGGAGGAGGCCTTCCTCTCTGAATCAGCCTGTGCCCCACAATTTATCCTGAACCCAGTCCCTAGAGGTTGCTGCTGATGCCTGTCCTCAGCAGCTCTAAAGTTATTTGAGAATTGCCAGTCTCCTTATAGTTCAATATTGTAGCCTCTCATGGCCTTCTGACACTTGAGCAGACAACCTGGGCTTCTCAGCATTCATGAGAAGTGAACTCCAGAGCTGAGCAGGTACCTCTAGAAATAATAGGTTGTGTCAAGAATGGGCTCACAAAGTAACGAGGGACAGCAGAAGAGTGGTAGTTGGAGCACGGCCCTGGATTTCCCACTCTGCAGGAAAAATGCTGGGGAAAAGATCGCTGCAGTAGGCTTGTGGCAATAAAGTGAACATGGTTTGCTTTAAGGTAGTAAAGCTTGCCTGTAATGCTTCTTAACTTGTCTTTTCTTGGTTTTGTTCTGGACAGATGACAACATGCGTCTTGTAAACAACGAATCCCAGCCCTCAGCTGTGAATGTCCTTCCACAAGTTGACAACCCAAGTTTTGAGGAAGATGAAACTCAAGTTCATGACTCAGGTCCTAAGAACATGCCCAGCAACATGGTGTAAGCCTTCTGCCAGGAGCTGCCTACTGCTGTCATGTAGACCGAACGTTGCAAGACTGTAGCAGAAAAATATTGCCTTGGCAATGTTAAGATCAAATAGACTCATTCAAATCATAATTGTATGGTTTGTCATTCTTAAAACTGCATCTCCCATGTGGAATTTAGTTTTAGCACTCTTCAGATAAAGCTGTCTTAAATATAAAAACCATCAGATTTTAACACTAAAACAGAAGTTCCATCTTCAGCAAAGCTTCTCTTCAGTGTTTGAGTCATTTAAATAAGGAGATTCTTTGTTGTAGCTGTCTCTACTGGGAATTGTTTTGACTTGGGTTTTTTGTTGTTTACTGTTTTAATTCCAGTGGCTTTTCATTGTAAACAAATTGATTTTGATTTGGTCTAATAGTTATTTACCAGACACAGTTTAGTTTAAAGCAACACTGTATTGAATATTTCAGTGCACTAATTTGATAGGAGAAAGTACAAACTAATGCCTGTCAAACTGGATTTTGCCCGCAGTGTCTTTGATTCTCTACCTCTCAACTCCAACCTGCCAACCTAAAGGGAAAAAAGAGCTTCAAGCTGACAGGCCAAATCTGACTCGCACAATACTGTTAAAGGGAACAATTGCAGGAACTTTTCAAACTTGTTAATATTACAGTCTGAAAGATCCTCCATGATATGTGAAGTTCTAACCATCTCTAGCACCAGCAATGTGCCAGAGTCCTGGCTTTGTGAGAGCCTGGGCTGGCTTCAGGAAGACTGGACTAAAGATGAAAAGATTCTTCCCAAAGGATCTGGTGTGTTTTATTCAGAAAGTGGTCCAGCTTCTGAAAAATGCTGGACTGTTGCTGTGCATTGTCTTGCCTGTGTGCTAAAGCTGCAAGGAGAGCTGAGGTCCTGTGAACATAACAGATGACAGGAGAAGCTGTCTGCCGTCTGTGGGGAGTTGAACTGGGGTCGAGGAGGAACACTGGGTGACTCAATACTAAGTGTAGGGTCTTGCCCAGCGAAGGTAACTAAGGACATCTTACAGATGCACTTTATTTTTTTTTTTTATCTCTGTATCTATGGCTTGTTTCTAGTTAGCAAAACTGTCTTAAAGCCTGCAATAAAGTACTATTGAATCTGGAGGGGAAAAGCAATGCATTTTCTTATCTATAGTACAGTTAAAATTGTTGTAAATATTTCCTGATTTGTATTGAATTTGGATATGAAAATGTAAATAAAACTATATTTTGATGACCTTGACTGACATTAAATGCTGATTACCAGCTCTTATATGGAAACAGATGCTGAATTTGCCCTGTTGCACAACCCCAAAACTCATTCAGTTTTGGGAAGCCAAAAAGCAGCAGTGCTTGCTCAAACTACTTGCAGTAAGGAGTGTTCGTTACATGCACGGTGCTACAGTTACATAGATTGAAATTGTGGTGAGAGGTTTAAGCCTAGTGGCTGTATTCTGTAAAAAGGAAAAACCAGGCAGCTTAGGGTGTGTTCAGTGAGCTGGTTGATATACCTCTGAACTGTTCTTCTAGGCGTGTTTGCCCAAGGCAGTCTTACGTGAGCTCTTCAGGTCAGACGCGTTGCATGTCACATTTCCTCTGTCAGGTTGCTCTGCATCCCTCCGTCACGCAAAAGTTTGCTTGCTCTGTAAGACAAAGCATTAAAAAAAAATATATATATATACTATACTATTAGATGTAGTAAAAACTTGTCACTCCCCTGGCCAGTTTAGTAGTATTTAGTCTTGTACTTCTTTCCAGCTCAGTTCCAAGTCTAGTCTAGGATTCATTGGTTAGTTCTGGGCTCAGATTACAAAGCTGAGTATAATGAGGCTTCACTTAGAAGCTGTATTTCACTGTGATCACATTTCTATTCTACCTCTGAAGTGCAGAGCAGAGACAGGAACAGCCAAGCAGTAAATATACAACCCCTGAATGCTTCATTTCATTTCAGAAATTTTTTATAAATTTATTGTGGTGTTTAAGCTGTAATCTTGTAGACTTTCATGATGATACGCTCTCATTAAATCATCTGCCAGTCTTCTGTGTTTAACAGGAATAAGATTTGACCTTCCAAAAAAAAAAAAAAAAAAGGATGATTCAGAACAATATCTTGAAAGGTGCTTTGGCTTTTTCTTTTTTTTTTTTTTTTTTTTTTTTTTTGTTCCAATCTATACATTTGATGCTTTGTTTACAGGATTCAAGCCTTTCTATTTACTTTTTTTCCAGTACTGATATTTCGAAGGGTAAGCAGGATGCACAGCACTTTTTCAAGGATTTTTTTTCTCTTGTGATGAGGGGCTGCAAATACATAAAAGCAGTTCATGTCAAAAGGGCAGCTGGACTTTTCCCATAAAATGGAGAGACTTAGTCCTTCTCAGTCTTCAGATAGAAAGATCTGCCCTTGTCAAATGACATAACAGACAGAATAAATATACACATCTACCTTGGCTGTGTGATTCAATGTAATTTCACTCTCTTTAACATAAACCAGCTCAAAAGGTAGCCCTGCCTTTGCACCCAGGTTTAGACTGATGGTTTTCCTGTGCAGATTCAGAGTTCCATACCTGCAGGGGAGTAATAGCTGGCATTCTGGAATAGGTGAAAGAAAATCTGTCTTTGGCAATTTAATTTTGGCTTTAAGGGAAACTCTAAACCAAATTGCAGTGTCCACTCACTGTAAATTAACAACTGTGTAATTCTCTGCACTGGTTGTTCAGGTGTTGGTTATACAGACTGAAGCCAACATTTATTTGTATAGCTATTTAGCTATTTATATAATCTTGGCTATGATTACTTGGGGGAAGTAATTTACCATTTCTAGGACATCTTTAACACAGTGAAAGAAAAATTCTGCAGTACTAAATGGATCTGTTGTTGCAGAATGCATTGATTAGACTGTAGGATGATTGTGCACTGATTAAGAATTTAAGTGCCTACAAATAAATTCTTCCAAGCTGACAGAGGGGCACTCTTTGCATCTGAGTAGTATTTGGTTAAGAATCCAGTCCCTGAGGGAACTGGAAAAAAGAAAGACATTCAACTTGAACCACGGGGGAGGAAAACAAAACAGACATTTTCCAGGCAGTAGCATTTTGCTGTTAAATTGTTATCCAATTAACAAAGTTTGAATCTTACATAAGAAAGCAGCATATGTTGTAACATGCCCAGCGTGTGTGAGACGCCAAAAGCCAAGCTCTGGGTTGGAAATGCCAAGGGCATCTCTCTTTACAATTAGCATTGGAATTAGAGGACCTGTGTTAGATCCTTAAGAGATATTTCCTATCCAACGGCTTGGCTAATTGGGGAAAATTAAATGGTAAACATTCTCTCCAGGAATGCTGTTAGAAGAGCAGCATCCATGCAGGAATCACTCTATCAGTTCAGCTGGTAAATCTCCAGGAACCTGCTAGTGTCTGTTACTCTCAGTCACTTCGGATGGGGGGATTGAAGAAACTGCCTCGTGAAGAGCGATGTGCTAGTGTATCAAGGAGTTGTTTGCCTTCTGTCATTAATGTTTTATCTGTGTTAGTTACCACATGCTGGCTAACGACTTTTAATTCATTTTTCATTTCTAGTAAAGACAAAGCAGAAACGTGTTGCTTCCTACTCTGTTATAAGAACAGGTATTTATCTGTCCCAAAGGTAAAGCCTTTTAATACTACAGCTTCTCTTGCTGTGGTGCAATGAGTGATTGGAAGAAAAAGAAAAAAAAAGTCTCACACCAGCGCACTTCACCCAGTTTTGAAGTCTTCCAGTGACTTAAATGGGATTGCACACTCAGTTCTGTTTTCACACCGGTGCCTTTGGGTGGGTGGTTCCTTACGCAGCTGGAACTGGACGGGCATTGCCAAACATCTTTCCGTGAGCGCTTGGCAAAAGCTCGCTGTGCCTGTGCTCACAAATAGACCAGTGCTGGCAGAAGCATTTTTGATAGTGAAGTACATTTGAGACTATTGAAAGGGATGAAAGGAAGACAGGATAAAGCAAAAGTGCCAAGCTTGCAACCTATAGTTAGTGCATGATGTGCATAATTTTTTTTTTAGAAAGCGCTCAAAGTAGAGGCCGAGTTTAAACAACCATGTGCTGAATTTTTCATATAATACACAATCAATAAAGAATTCATCTTTAAAATCTTAGGAAGGTCAATTATGCTGGAAAGAGCTCTAAGGGCAGCAAACTGCAGAGAAGTGATTGGGAAACGGGAATGTCCTACTTGTTCCATTTGTACCGAATAACAGACTGTGGCAGGGCCAGGAGTGAATCTTGCACGGAGGTGGGAAAAGATGGTAACTCTGACAAGTCCCCAGCACCAGTGACTTGTAGTGGAGGAGGCAGTGAGGCTAACGCTCCTGGAAGGTTTTTGTTTGTCTTTTTCATCAGCACCAAAAGATACCATTTAGGAAGCAGAGTGTAAGGCCTCAGGGAGAGATCTGGAGCTCTTTGGGATGTAGTAAAGAAATTGGAGAAGAAACAGCAAGAGCTCAATAATGGGCAGACTGAGCAGCTGGGTGGCTGTGACCATGATTTCACAGGGAGCTGGGAGTTACGCTGTGCTGACCAGTGCTCAAGGAAAGCAAGTCCTGAGGTCACCCCTCAGTCTTGGGAAATCCTCAGCTGCCAGGTACATTTTTTTGTGAAACCTGGCTGTGAGAACTGTTTTTTAAATCAGAAAGAGACAGCAACTAAAGACAGCAGTAAGAGCAGATGCTCAAGTGCAGTCCCGACGAGTATGAAAGCCGCTGTTTGGTTCCTCAACAGGATTGATTGGTTTATTCTAGCGCACAACAACTGGTAAAGTCAGTCTGCAAATAATCCAAAGAGCTGTCATTGAAGGACAAATGCCGAAGGTCTTGCAGACAAATAATGAAAATACTGAGACCACGAGTCAAGCTGTTGTTAAGGCAACCAAAACGTCTACTCTACTCCAAACCTGTGCCGAATCGTCTTGGGTTACAGAAGCAACGAGGCAAGTTGTCTTTCTACAACGTGAAGCGTAAACGCTCGGGCGCTGTGACCGGGGTGCTGTGGTCGGTGGAGGTCATGGCTCCTTTCCTTGCGTGGCAGGTTTTTCCTGTGTTTTTTTTTTATTGCGCCCCAGTCTCCTGCTGCAGGGCAGGGCTTAGTGCTGCCAGCAAAACAAACGTAAAAGCCAAACAAAGCCTCTGGTGACGTCTGTGTGTCTTCTGGGCTGAAAATGGAATAACAAAAATGGAAAATGAGACTTCTCTCATTGGCAGGGAGGAGAAAAAAAGTATCCAGCCCGCCTGACGCGAAGGCATTTTAGGGACACGCAGGAGCCCGTCGGGGAGGTCCCAGCCTGCCGCGGCCCTGCCTGACAGCAGCGGGGCTGGGACCGCCCGGCTCCCGGACAGGGACAGGGGGGTGCCGTGTGCGGGGAGCGATAGGAAGAGTCTCTCCCCGAGCATGCGGGGCAGAAGGAGCCTTAACTCCGAACGAGCCTCGGGGGGCGGCAAGCGGACCCTCCCCGTCCTCCCTCCAACCGCCCCGGCGAGCTGCTGCGGCCGCGCAAGGCCCGACGGGAGCTGTAGTCCTGAGGCAGCTGCGCCGCGCCGCCAGGCGGCCGCGGGGACTACAGTTCCCAGCATGCCTCGGGGCAGGGGCTCTCCCTCCGCTCACCCCCCCTCCCCGTTGGCAGTCGGGCTGTGTGCGTGGGAGCGGGAGGCCGGGCGGCGCGGCGGGAATGGGCGGTGGCAGCGGCGGGGAGTGAGGGGGCTGCCGCGATGTGGCTGAAGCCCGAGGAGGTGCTGCTGAAAAATGCCCTCAAGCTGTGGGTGCAGGAGCGCTCCAACCAGTACTTCGTGCTGCAGAGGCGGCGGGGCTACGGCGAGGAGGGCGGAGGCGGGCTGGCAGGTACGGCCCCCCCTCACCCCCCACCCCCGTGGGCCGGGGCAGGGTCTCCCCTCGGCGGGGCGGAGCGGGGCCGGTTCCTCAGGGGCCGGCGGGAGAAGGGGTCAGAGGAAGGGCTGGAGGGGGAGGGTGGCCGTGTGCCGGTCCTGGGACCCCTCGCTTCAGAGGGGCACGGAGGAGGGGAGGCCTGCCCGAGTTTTGGAGCCCTCTACCTTCATGAGGTTTCTCATGCGGTTCTTTTTTTCCTCCTTTTTTTGTCGTCGTCCACCCCCCCCCCCCCCCCGCCTTTTCCTTCCATGAGAGAGGCATTCCCAAGAACTGGGACGAGGAAGGTTTGGTGAAGTTCCTGGCCCGCTCCGTCCGGGATGGGGCCTGCGGGTGCAGGAGGGCCCGGAGGGGACGTGGGTCCGGGCAGGGCTGGGGACAGCGGGCTGCTCTGGGCCAGCAGCCACCCTCGGGGTGGTCCCTGCAGCTGAGGGCAGCGTAGCCCAACGCTTGGTGCTGGCTTCACAGCCCTCTGCTCCAGCTCACGCCCTGGCAGAGTTAGATTTGTTAGATTTGCAGCTCGTTGGAAGAGGAGACGTCATCTGTCCTGCTTTGGCAAGGTGATGATTTCCAAATCCCTTTTCCTGCATGCAGCTGAGGCTGCTTGCAATGAGCTCCTGCTCTGGCGTTTCCGACCACTTATTTTAAAAACAAGTGTATGATTTGATGGAGCTTGTCAGGAGAGGTGGGTCAGCAAAGTGACAGGGCATTGACCGCCATATAATAAACTTTATTTCGTGAGAACTAAAAGGTATGGACCTGAGTTTCTATTTTTAATTCTTGTCTGTTTGTATCATTACGCACTGCAGGGACCCCAGCTACCGCTGAGACCTCGGTGGCGGTGGTAGCTGTTCGGACTAGAACTGACGCCTTCATAGCCTGATGGTGTCTGGCATTGACCCTGTCAAGGAGAAATGCTACAGGGAAGCAGAGTAAAGTTGTTCCAGGGTTGGGATATGGTTCTTGGGTGTTTTATGTGAATTGCGTCTCTCTGGGTTTTCTAGACTCTAATTGTCTTATCGTAAAGTAAGCTATATTAAACATGAGGCGTAATTGTCTTGCTGAACCATTTATTCGTTCTACTGCACGAAAGCACAAATTCCAAACTTTTGGCTGACGAATTTCAGATGTAGAAATGCCCTTCCTAGCTGGAGGCTGTGCGTTCTTCATTGGCATCTGAAGCACTTGCAGGGCACAAAGAAAGTGTAAAAAAAGACTATTACAAAATCCCAGATTCTCTTCTAGGCATATCATAGTATTATAGATAGATAATGTTGGGCTTCAGCTTAGAACCAAGGGTCGTATTTTGCAACTTTGGAAGTCCTATGGTCATCAGACTCAATGGGCCATTCTGCACGCTGGTGTCTTTGGAAGACAAGGAAGCTGAGTTGGTGTGAAGATTGTCTTTATGTGTGATCAAATTTATTTAAAAACTGTCACTAATGTGAAACGATAAGGACTAGAATTAGAGGTTTGTTTAAAAATATCCTCAAGGGCTTACAGCTGGACAGACAGCTGGGGCCTCCTAGTGCCCTTCTGTTTTTGTTGAAGGTGAGGCTTTTATCACTAGTCTTCTGTCCTTGATGGCATTTGACAGTGTGGAAAGACACTTGAATGGGATAGTTCCTGTAGTATGCTTTTTTAAATTTTTTTTTTTTTTTTCACTGTGGCTTTGCATATTTTATTTCTGTAGCTTTTCTCATAATGTTAAATTCATACAGATTTCATATGTGCAAGTTATGTTTTTTGCTGGTCAGTAACAAAAAGAGTGAGATGTTACTGAATTGTGATTAAGAAATATTAACAAGAAGATTGGAAAAAATGCAGTTACGTTTGTGTTTGCAGGTTTGAAAATATTTAAGCCTCCTAGGTATAATAAGCTAGCATAATCTACTATGCCTGATTTTAATTTTAGATTGCTATGCGTCAGTCAAGAAAATTAGCGCTTACTTTAGAAAAAAAAACAATGAACAGCTATTATCTTAAGAGGTCATTGCAAATGTGCTGAGTAAAATCTTGTTCTCCGGAACAGCATTTTTCAGTTGGTGACTGGCAGCATTGAGGGACTGGGGAGTTACGAATGAAAGAGGCAGGCAGCAGCGCAAGATTAGGTCTTGAGGGAAGAGAGGGGCAATTCCTCAAGGCAGGAATGGGAAGAGAGATAAGCTGTGCTGCAGGGTTTGAACAGCAGTGATGAGGACTGGCTGAAGAGGCAGTAGCAAAGGATTTCCAAGAATACAGGAGCACGCTTGGTAGAACAGATTTAAGGAGGGGAGATTTGAGTTTTGAGGAAGCAGCCAGTAGCTGGAGAAGGTACAGACCAAGGAGAAGAAGGTAGGTGACAGCAACCTGAAGGAAGGCTGGGAATTCTGGTGCTGTCCTAGATGTAGAAAGAAGGCTGCAGTTGGTTTGTGTGACCCTTCTGAACTGACTGTCACAGCAGGACCGATTTGTGATCTGTAGATAATACGGTTAGCTCTTACGGCTTGTTTCCACACACGGCGTAGTTCTGAGTTGGCTGGTGTGGATAAAAATGGACAGAAATAAATAGCTTGTGCTGGTTTTGCTTAGCCTTGGCTTTCTTCCTGCAGGTGTGCACCTGCTTAGCTTTACATTTCATTCTCTTTCCTTTCTTAGGCCTCACCTAAGGATGCGGATACTGTAACCTATTTGACTCGTTCTCCTTCCTGGTAATTCAGCATGCCGTAGACTGTCCCCAAGTATGCTTGCAGTGCAGCCATGTGACCGTGTCTTCTGGTTCTGCCTTCTGCAGAGCCACACTATGGGGGAGTTACTCAGGATTTCTCGAGTGTATTGGTAAGAATATAGGTAGGCAAAATGGCCTGTGTGCTGAAGTGCAGTTATGATGACACAAAACCTGTGTTGTGAATGCACGTGCTGTAACCAAGGTCTAGTGAAATTAAGCATGTTGGTCACAAAGATGTTGCTTTGGCTATAGTTTAGACAGAACCTTAATTAGGAGATGAGTATTCCTGGAGTAGTTACACATATGAGTATTTGATGTCATAAAATACCAGTCTTTCACTGAAGTATGAACAAACGAGTTATTTCTTTTCTCCTGCTATTGTTTCAATTTGCCTCTTTCTGCTTGAGAAATTTAAGTAAAATGCAACTGTGAGAGGGAAAGAACTTATGAATGAAATACATTGTTGGAAGTAATCTTCCTGCTTGTTGTTATGTGCTGTACTTGGAAAGGTTGGGAAACCCCTGACTCCTCAAGTCCTGGATTTCCTGTGGCAGTTCTTGCCATCCTGAATGTGTAGAAGGCACCTGCTGGTATTCCTGCTTTTTAAAAGAAGTACCTTGTTGTCCTAGCTCGCAGACATGGGAGTTTGGAGGAGGGGGAAGCGAGGGCTGGGCTTGTATGCCTGCTCTGGGGAAGATTTCCTCATCTGGTATCTGTCAAAAGGAATAATACGAAGTATTATCAAGTAGTGGATGTCAATGGCAAGGACCTTGTCTCTAACAGAATTTCATGGTGGACGAATTAAAAAAGTACTTGGTGATCTTTGAACAAACTTAAATTTATTTTGCTAGGAACTGCAGGACAGGAGAGGAAACTTGTGCTGTAGGTAGACTCGGTATGCAGCAAAGAAGATGCTTGCTTTTCAAAACTTAAAGATCTGTGCTGTGACATCACGAAATATACAGTATTAGAATAAATAGCAGAAATAATTTATACTTACTGGTATTTTAGCACACAGATTTTAGTGGCTTGCTTGCTGTGGGTCCTCAACTGTAACAGGGATCAAAAGGAAAACTTGCTGGTTAATAAAGATCTGAAATGATCGCTGCTGCGTATTTTTTTTCAGCAGCTGTAGCGAAGATTATTTTGCAATGTGTACATTTGTGAGACAAATAACACCACTCTGTTAAGAACCATATTTACATTTGGGGATGACAGATAGGAAAATGACCAGCACACGCTTCCCAATTCCTGTTATACAGCTTTTTAGCTGTACAGAAGCAAATCTGTGGAGGAGCTGTGATATTTGTGATACTTTTCTCTGTACCTACCAAGGAGACTAATACTTACCTTTTTTTCAGAGTTGTGCTTCTAATTTTCCCTTCTTTCAAGGATAGGCAAGACAGATTGCTGCACAGGGGCTTGGATACACACATTAGTTTAACGAGTTACCATTGTCGTACCTGAGCCCTTAAGCACTGGCCATAATGTGCTTGAGTTATTGTGAATGTAGGTGAGATTTTTTTTTTTTTCTGAAGGCTTAAACTAATCTGGTTTACATCTCAATTGACTAAGAACATTTGCATCTCAGCCCATGCTCCGTATTTCATTAAGCTGAGGCTTCTTAGTCATGAGATCAAGTTCACCTGGGAAATAAAATTAAGCAAAAGAAGAGTTCTGTGCTTTATTTCAGGAAATAGAAAAGAGGGTCTCACAAGACGGCATTCATTTGTTTTAAATCAAATACACAGAGACTATGGCTTTTGATGGTTTATATGGTATGTATTTCACTAGTTTATCTAGTGAAGTTTATCTATCTATTCACTAGTTTATCTAGTGAAGACTGGGCCTTCAGTCTTTCTTGCTGTGAGGCATTCTCTGTAGGATTCTCTGGAGTCCCTTCATGTACCTAAGAATTGTATGCTGAAAGCTTAGGAGAATGCCTGCAGATGGTTTTAGCTCTTGAAGTATGACAGATACCTGATCAAAATGAAGGATGTTTGCTATTGTATTGAGTGTGCAAGGCAAGGTTTCAGTAGCAGGGGGGCTACAGGGGTGGCTTCTGTGAGAAGATGCCAGAAGCTTCTCCCATGTCCGACAGAGCCAATGCCAGCTGGCTCCAAGACGGACCCACTGCTGGCCAAGGCCGAGCCCATCAGCGGCGGTGGTAGCGCCTCTGGGATAACAGATTTAAGAAGGGGAAAAAACAGCTGGAGAAAGGAGTGAGGATATGTGACAGAAACAGCCCTGCAGACACCAAGGTCAGTGCAGAAGGAGGGGCAGGAGGAGCTCCAAGCGCTGGAGCAGAGATTCCCCTGCAGCCCGTGGCTCAGCCCATGGTGAGGCCGGCTGTGTCCCTGCAGCCCACGGAGGGGCAGAGATCCACCTGCAGCCCAGGGAGGACCCCACGCTGGGGCAGGTGGATGCCCCAAGGAGGCTGTGACCCTGTGGAGAGCCCACACTGGAGAAGGGGAGGAGTACAAGGAGTCCTGAGGAGGAAGGAGCGGCAGGGACAAGGTGTGATGAACTGACCACAACCTGCATTCCATTCCCCTGTGGTGCTGGAGGGGAGGAGGCAGAGAAATCAGGAGTGAAGTTGAAGTTGGGCCTGGGAAGAAGGGAGGGGTGGAGTACAGGTGTTTGAAGGTGTTTTTAGTTTTTATTTCTCATTACTGTACTCTGATTTGATTGGTAATAAATTAAAATTAATTTCCCCAAGTCAAGTTTTGTACATGACTGTAGTTGCTGAGTGCTCTCCCTGTCCTTATCTTGACCCACAAGCCTTCAG
Organism: Chlamydotis macqueenii; assembly: GCF_036417535.1. Lineage (NCBI taxonomy): Eukaryota > Metazoa > Chordata > Aves > Otidiformes > Otididae > Chlamydotis > Chlamydotis macqueenii. The sequence continues at coordinate 7,899,568 of NC_141566.1, forward strand.
TTGTATTTTTTTCTCTCTGTCCAGCTGAGGAGGGAGAGTGATAGAGTGGCTTGGTGGCCACCTGGCATCCCGACAGCGTCAGCCCACCACAGCTATCTGTCACAAACTTACTTGTTTTGCAGTTTTTTCCCCGCCTTTGGTTCTGCTCTGATTAGCCTTTGAATCCTTCAGGCCGTAGAACTGAGCAGCTATTGCCAACCTGAAGCTGACTGTAGCTGCAGAGTGTTGCTTTCTGCAGCAGTTGCCACTCAGGGAAAGCTTTTACTGTATTTTCAAACAACTCCTTTTGATGATGATGTAATAAACTAAGAGTGAGAACTCAATTGTACATTAAAGTGTCTGCTTTTCAAAATGCTTAGTGGGCCGGCCAGTGTTGTACTAATAGAACATTTCTGTTTCTAAGGAACTCTTACAGTCTTATAAATATTTTATGTCCCTTAACACTTCTGATGTAGCAAATCAGGAGGCTGTCTGATCCAGTTTTAATATAATTAATTATTGACCTCAAAGGTACTGTTATGCATTAGAGGAGAGAGCAGGCCTGTGCTAACTTTGCTTCAGAACAATAGTGCTCTTTTAAAAAAAGAAGACAGCAACATGTTTTCTTTTTTATCTTCTTACTTTTCTCTGTGAATTTGCTTCACCTTCCATATTTACAGCTGAAGCCATTCTCTGAGCAAGGCAAGAGGATGATGTGGGTGGAATCCCCAGTGGAAACTGTGAGGTCTAGCTTTGAGCAGAGAGTAGATGACCTTCTGTAGGTTGTCCATGAAATTGGTTGGTTGTACTACTTATTGGCTTAAGTGCAAACCTGTAGCCTGTATTGCGTTCATGGAGAAAGCAGGATTGGCTGGTAGGACTGGTGAAGTAAGAGGTATTAACCTGATACAGTTAACTGTGTCTAAAATGTAGTGACCTTCCAAGTGGATGCAAACCCTTACGGTGTTTTGAGGAGTGCTGCTTTTCAGTGCGCTGTTGTAATAGTCTTCTCGAGCTGAGCAGTTGCATCAGCCTTACAAATGGTGACTAATGTCCTTGTACTGTGTATCATAACAGAAAATGATGTTGGGAGAACTGTGAATAAAATAATAAAACATTTGCTGAAGCAAAGCCAACTTTGAGATCAGCTCAATGTTATGACACATTCAGTAAGCCAAAGCTCTTTAAACAAGACGTAAGTATTGTTATCTATTCAATGTCTGACTTCAGTTAGAAACGACAAAACCATTCTACTTTCTGACAGTAACTTACAGTCTATGAACTGCAGACAAGACAAGATAGTATTTTTGATTGATGTAATATACTGGTCTTTGGGTTTTTTTTGTGTGTTTTTAATTATTATTCACTTCCATTTTTTTGAAGAAAACTAAAGCATTCTGAAACTTGAATAGCCACAGTAAGGAAGTCCCACAGGCTCTGTGCTGAAAGAGTATCCTTAGGAAAACCATGTTCTGAGGATGATTATCTAGACTTCTCAATTTTGTCTTACTTTGCATTCTTGTATTCTCTCAGAATTGTTATTTTTTCAGAATTTGAGGGAGTTAATGGAAAGAAAGTGGAACAAAAAAGTACCAGAAGCCAACCTAAAAATTCTGAAATAACTTTTGAGGGATGCATTTGAAATTATCTAAATCTAACGCTTCTATGGAATATTGAAAACCTGAACCAAAAGATCATTTTCCATTAAACATGGAGGGTACTTAGAGGTGCTGTAAGGGATGTATTGACTTTGCTACAAGCTCTCTACCCTAATAGCATTTTTTTAGGGGATGCCCTGTATCCATGATCTCAGCAGGTTTGTGGAACAGACTTTACAGCGTCTCTTTGGGTAATTGCATCTCTTGTGTTTTTTGGGGGTAATCTCATCTCTTATTTTACAGTTCTTGGGTAGGAGAGTAAAAGCTCTGTGTGATTGCTTGGGTAGCTTTGCTTTAGTTGGACTTTCCATTTATGTGGCCATGCCAGAAGGATCACAAATATAGGAGATGCAGGAAGGAAGCATAAGGTATTGTTGTTTGTATTTTTGTTTCTGTTGTAACAAGAAGAAAAAGTTTTACTTGCCCATCAAGATCCAAAAGCTTGTATTTTCTTCTGTATGGATTTTCTTCTTTTAGAATTCCCTGAGTCTTAGATTTGAAAGGAACTTTCGAGATATGTGGGCTAATATTTTTGTTACTGTGCAGAAAGAATGGTTGTGGCAGCCAAGATAAAATGCATACTTATTTTCTCAGGAAACTTTTTGCTCCCACTTGCAGAAAGATGAAGTATGTCTCATTAATGAAATTAGTATATCTTGATCTGGACTCTGTTTAGTAGGACCTAATTCAATATTTAGTGGCAGCGAGGTGACTCGGCCATTGTATCTTGGTTGTACAGTCTATATGGGACTCCCTGCCACTAAATACTGAATCATGATGCTGACTGGAAATCAGAACAACAGTAAATGACTAATTAAGCAGTAGTTCAATTACTGCTTGTGCTCATTGAAGGCTGGGAACTACCCTGTTACTTTTCACGTTGTTCTCTGGTTTACCATACTACATGGCTATCACTTCCAAGCGGGTCATGTCAAAAAACCTCTTCATCCTCATTTTGTGTTTTTAATGGCTTTTACTGGATCAAAATATCATCACCTCCCAAAGATGTTCCCTGGGAGCACTTTTTACTTTACTCATTTGTACCTCTTATTTTCTCAGAGTTCATTAGTCCTTATTTGGGTGGCATTTCTATTCACTAAGAAAGGAATCGGAAGTGAGTGTACATTTCAAAACCTTAGTTTCACTGTGCTGTATACATTTTCTTGAACGCAACAGGTCTTCTCGTCGGAACATTAGATGCGGTGTTGGATTCTACATCGAAAGTTGCCCCATTTCGCATCTTGCATCAGACACCAGACTCTCAAGTCTACTGGTCCATTGCATGTGGTATGTACTATGATTTAGAAGCCAGCTGAGTTTATAATGTGAAAAATGAGGGTACAAAGTACGGGATCCATGTCTGGGTTAATCCTCTCACATCTTTATTCATTCCTGTGACCTCTAAATGGTTTAAAATTATTTGCAAACCTCTGATTGACCGTAGTGTGTGTTTCCAGTTTTTCAGAGTATATCTATGGACTCTTCATATTACAGCTTCTGGTGCCCTATTTTCTGCAGTAGTCCATTACGTACAAAAGCTTTGGTGTTCTCTTAGAATAACAGAGGCACAGTCTTTTCTTCTGTCAGCTGCAAGTGTAACTTGGTACAGTTCAGGATGATATGGATAAGTTGACCCCTGGGAGTACTAAGTGTGCTGTAGGTAGGAGTTACAGGAGCTGCTTATCCTAATGGTTTTCTCTACTTAATCTTTGCTTGTTAAAATGAGCCGGGTTCCTAGTTGTGGTCAGAGCTAAATTCTTCCTCATATCTTTCTTTTTTTCATGATGTGTTCCTGCTAATCAGTAGGAAATGGAAAAGAAAATTGACTTTGAGAGTGGAGTATGTGATTTTTCCTAGAGCATGTTTTTTTGATAGTGTGCATAGGTTTATTTTGTTGTGTTTTGGTTGTTTGTTTTTTGGGTTTTTTTTTTTTTTTTAATTTTAAGTTTTGCAGCTTCTCCTGAAGATAAAGTAGTAATTCTTTTATACAGGCTGCTTAACTACTGGGTGTCCAAAGAGACCTCCACTCCGAAAGTTGAGAGGACTCTTTTATTCTTTATATGCATTATTGGTTTTTCTTCTGAGGCATGGTCTTGTCTTTATATTGAAATGAATTAACATTGCCATGTGGTCTATTGCTAAAAAGTCACTGTTGTAGAATTAATCTATTTCTTAGGCTTATTGAAAACTCTGAAAACATCTATAATTACAGTGAAAAAGAACCATATATTTTAGTTCATTTTTCCATGCTTTAATTTTTTTTTTTAGTTAGTACTTCTTGAAAGAAACAAGACTCCATTTGCACTTCTCTGGGCTCTAGGCCTTCCTTTTAGTTGCCTGTGGCAAAAGATGAGCTTTGCAGGAGATCTACCATTCTGCAAACACTTAACATGCATGAGTAATTCCACTAGTAAGTGCTCTGCTGTTGGATTTTGCTGTTACCGCTTCATTATGAATCTTCATTGCTTCACCTTAAATGAAAAATTGTGCCTCTTGCTTTCTTTTCTCTACAGGTAGCTACTTAAAAAATACAGGTTTGTTATTTTAGGTGCTTAGTTAATAGTTTAAGCATTTCATGCTGAATCTCCTGTTTGTGTTCTGCAATCACTTATCTCAAGGGCAGTAGTCAGTGAGAGAGCTGTTTAATAACAATTTGATGTAATTCATTGCCTGTCACTTTAAAAGGGCAGCCTTATAAAGCTGATGGAATTTGAACAGTTTGTGAATTGGCAGTAAATAAAATTTTAGGACTGCTTCTGAAGAAGTCAGAACTGGTGATGACACGCTGTCAAAAAGGTACTTTGAGAAGTATGTTGGAAATACACTCTAGGGAGTTCTGATGCCATCAGGTCAGCCCTTAGGAAAACACAAAGGGTAATCTTCATCTGAGACCTGAATTTATATCAATTCTGTGCTGCATAAGTATGCTTTACAACAGAAAGCTGCATAATGTAGTTGTACTTTGTGTTAGAAAACAGTTTGTACTGTCTGTGTAGTGAATAAATTGAAGAGACTACGTTTTGTTCCTGCTTTTATATATTAAAGATCTGAAACAATGCTTCTAAATCATTTAAATATTTACAAAAAAGTTTCATCTTTACCATGTCACATCTGTGCCTCTGATTCACACTGTGACTCAAATAATTGGACTACAGTGTAGTCTGAGAAAAAATAATTAGTTTGCAATGTTAATTACTCTACATGTAATTTTTTTAAAGTGTTGCAAGTCCACCCTGTGTAGTGCAGCCTAACTGTTTAACCATATTTAAAGCAATTTCTATTAATTCCCATGGCAACTTCAATTCTGTAGAGTCCATTGGAAGTTGTTTAATTAGTCTTTACGAAGGAAATTGAGAAAAAAGAAGTTGTTAAAGGTGTGTTCTTGCTTAGGGGTATTGATAGTATGTGATTACACTGGCTGATTTTATTTGTGAGCATTCCTGTGGAGGATGAAACTGCTGATTAATTTGTATCCTAGAATCCCTTTATTAAAACCTATGTAAATTATTTCCCTCCCTTTCCCTCTCCCTGTATCCCACCATCTGATAGGGAGCCACTTGTCTTCAACGAATTTGCTGGACTTGTACTGTTGTTTCACTGGTACTCTCTCTGCTTTGTTGCCTGTTACCACTTGCATAATTAGTAATTAAGTATGTGAAAAGAGCAAGATGAATTATCATAAGCATTTTGAAGTTAGCCTACCACATTTCTCTAATTATAAAAGTATCTAGAGTGTTCATTTTTATTTAAAGTAAATCACTAATCTAAATGTATTTCTGGCAAGTTCAGGTGAGATAGGTTTTTCTTTGCTATGATGTTCACCCTACGGTAGAAGATCTCTGAAACCTAGATCGTTCAGCTTGTATGAATCAGTGAGCCTTTTTTCCTGCATCAGGTGTTAGTTCTGGTATATGGGGTGCAGCTGTGCTTCTGTCCTCTTGTAGAAGCCTGCAACTGCATGAAAACGATGTGCTGTTTGGAATCACAGCGTAAGCAGAACTTTACTGTAGGTAGGATGACATTGTTTCCTGACCGGTGGTGGCCTAAGCTTTAGTGTAGTTATAAGTATAGTTAAAATGGGATTTGATAGAGAATGAGATAAAACTATGACTTATGCTGAGCACAAGTAAGTAGCAAATGATTGTTTGTTGTAAGCAGCATAAATGGTTGTGATATTTTTGGTGAAGTGACTGAAGTCTGTTCTAGTTTTAAGTGATACTAACTTTCTCTTTCAATCAGGATCCAGCAGAGAAGAAATAACAGAACACTGGGACTGGTTAGAGCACAATGTTATGAAGACTTTGTCAGTATTTGATTCAAATGAAGATATTACGAGCTTTGTCCAGGGAAAGATAAGAGTAAGTAACAGGCACATGATGTAACTGGGAAAGGCTGTGTTTTTATCCTCTAAATGTACCTGAATAATATGTCCTCTTTAGAATATCAAAGGACAGCATTGTAATGCTACGTACTTCTGGTTGAGTAGTATGTGGCTGCTAACTTAAACACACTCTGTTGTTCCTGTTGATCTGCCCCACAGCTAAGTAAGGTTGTTTGACAGAAACTCTTCTTGGTAAATGATACCTTTAGGTAGTGGTCTAAAACTATTCATAAATTATTTCACAATAATTTTAATAATGCCTGGGAAGTATATGGTATATTTTTGTGAAGGTGGAACAGTTGATTTTATATATGCTAAATATTTAGCCCAGGAATTCTTGTGATTAAGTGAGGAAAATAGATGTGTTTCAGAAGAGGAGACCTGGGAATGTGTATCTTCCTAAGTTGTGTGGAAAACTTGGCGAGTCTGAAATAGCACATTTGATTTGTGACCTGTCTTTTGATCCTCAGACTGTTCTTCCTGTTCTAAAACTTACCATCCTGTTAGGAGAATGCTGTGCTGTATGTATGCAGGTGCATATATGACAACGACCCATGCATATGTTCTTTTGTTTTAGGGTTTGATTGCTGAAGAGGGAAAAGGTTCTTTTGTAAAAGAAGATGATCCAGAGAAGTTTCGTGAAGGTCTTATGAAGTTTGAAAAGTGTTTTGGATTACCAGAGCAGGAGAAGTTGGTTACCTATTACTCGTGCAGTTATTGGAAGGGCAGAGTACCCTGTCAAGGATGGCTTTATCTTAGTACCAACTTCCTTAGCTTTTACTCATTTTTGCTGGGAGCAGAAGGTAAGTACGCCTGGCTACTAAGGCTAGTCCCTTCACATTTTACTGTTTATCTTTCAGATTTGGACAAATTCTTCCTGTGTCCCAAGGGAGCTATTTTGCAGTGTGAGCAGATGTCAACACGGAATAAAAAGAACTGCAAAAATAAAATACTTTATGGAAACAAATACATTTGTGTAACTGACTACACAATATCCATTAGTTTTCTTCCTCTATATAAGCTTCGGAGAGAAGGCAGACCTGTTGCAATTGACTGTAACTAAAAGTTGTCTGTCGTCTTTAGTTCATGCTGCATATTAATTCTATCTATGAGGATTACAGTTATTTCTTCACACGGATGCGCTACGCACTGGTGATAATTGCACATATCTTTTTTTTTTTTCTTGTGTAACATTAGTTTGAAATGCCCAAACAAATGCCTCTAATAGTGTGAGTTAGAACTATATTTATGTGAAAACTAGAAAGCATAAAAAAGTAAGATCCTTTCTAAACTAATTTTCATTTGTATTGGGAAATGTCATAGCTAATGGACACCGTTCCTTTAAATGCCAATACATCATCAATTTACTTTGAGAAGCTCTATTGGTAAACTGTTGAAGTAGAGTAGCTTGTATGGTGGTGTTTGTTTGCAATTTGCAGTTTCAAATGAGAGTGAAAAAAGGTGATTTAAGCTTGTATTTTCATATACGGTGTGTCTTTAATGTTTTTCTTTCTATAAATTTTTTTTCTACTGGAATTATTTTATGGGAATTGTGAAGAGAGTGGTTTTCATGCTTGTGAGTTTGTAGCCCTTTCCAAGTGTAGTATCATTTAACTAGATTGCTTAATTATATTTTATTAGTGTTGTTGACTGCCACTTTTCTTTTTTAAATATGAGGGTAGCAGCTAAGGAGGAGTTACTCACATCTGCTTGTATTTGTCTTTTCAGTGAAACTTATTATCTCCTGGGATGAAATATCAAAACTTGAGAAGACTTCCAATGTGATTCTGACAGAGAGCATTCATGTGCGCTCCCGTGGGGAAGATCACTATTTTTCCATGTTTTTGCACATTAGTGAAACGTTCCTTCTTATGGAGCAGCTGGCAAACTATGCTGTTAGGAGACTTTTTGACAAGGAGACATTTGAAAATGACATAGTCCTTCACGACCCGCTGCAGATCACCAAGAGGTAATATATTTAAACTTACAGTCTGACTACTCTGGGCCCAGTACTTTTTTAGGCAAAGGGCAAGAGAATCCTTGTCTTGTGGAGGTATATAAATGTCAGCAAAGCTAGTGTTCTCTTAAACAAGTGTCTCATTAAAATTTGGGTTCAAAGCAATGTGAGGCATTGTAATTTATTGCTACTTTGCCATATCAAAAGTCTATATGAAGGCAGGAAGTGATCAAGCCTTCAGAGCTGGTCTTCAGCTGTAGGGTTTATAGTAGTTTTAAGAGGATTATAGCAGCACTTAGGTTTACAAAATTAAGAATGAAGCTGAAGTGTCTCCAAGGAGACCCAATGAGGAAGGATAAGGTGGAGAATAAATCATTTAATAAACATGTATAAATAATAGCTGCATGGCGTTTCTGCCACTGAAGATGGGTGATAAAATCAGTGAGTTGCAGATGGGTGCAGATGGCTTTCCTTATTTACGACAGTATTTTAGGCAGTGGGAAAAATGTTTATGGGAGTAATCTGATGGTTAGGATCCTTCCTTCTCCGGGAAGGTGTGTGATTATACCTTGTAGTAATTTTATGGTTTCTCCTCAGTTCTGGTTTCCGTTGAAGCAAATGTTGCCTTTTCCTCAGATAGCTGTCCAGATTCTCACTGAAATGTTCAGGTTTTGATTTACTGTGAAAAGTAACCAGGAAAAGCAAGCCTGTTGTTAGATAATTTAAATTCACATCAAGGAGCTAAATCTTTATTGGAAAATGTTACCTGTCTGCAAATCAGAAATTATGATAAAGCATTTTTCTAACAATTATTCGTGCTTAGAGCTCCTTGCACCTATGACTTAAGAAAAAAAAAAACCTATTTAGTTTTATAGTACACTGATAATAAAACCTGGTTTAGTTTGTATTTCCTGGATAACTCGGTTTGGTAGCAATGCTGGAGAGGGATGTTGCTCTACAACCAATACTGTTTCTGGCTGCAGTTACCTGTGAAGAGTTGGCCCATGGCAGATGTTTAGAACATGTGCTACATTTCTAGCTAATTAACTCTGTCAAGCCCAAACTTGTTTTAGGTTTAAATGGACTGTTCTGATGGGAGGGGAAACAGAGCAGATGAGGCTGTTAGTATGTTTTTCTGCACTACCTGTCGGCCCTGATTCAGGAAAGTGCTTTATTGAATAAGAACATGCTTGAATTTATTCCTGTTGAGTGAAGTATTCAAGTATTTTGTTAAGAGGGTGTATATACATAGGTGTGGTCCTGCCTGTTTTTGCCTCTTCAAACACATTGAACCCTCCAGATTGACCCCACAGATAATGGGAGACCATGATATTTTACTGTCTTTTCCCAAGGTATTTTGAAGTTTTGTATCTGTAAAGACAATTAATTTTTCTTTTCTCTCTCCTACCCTGTTTTTTGTTTTGTTTTTAATCTAGAGGTCTGGAGAGCCGAGCCCACAGTGAGCAGTTCAGTGCATTCTTCAGGCTTCCCAAAGAAGAGACATTGCAGGAAGTTCATGAGTGCTTCTTATGGGTTCCTTTTAGTCATTACAACACCCATGGGAAAATGTGCATTTCAGAAAACTACATCTGCTTTGCTAGCCAGGATGGCAGCCTGTGCAGTGTAATCATTCCATTGAGAGAGGTAATACAAACTTGAACAAGTCAGAGCCAGTTAAACCAGAAGTTTTACACTTGTGTAGTTTAATACCAGTTTAGCAGATTTTCATTAGAACCTGCTTGCTTTACATGATGTCATACATTTCCCCCTACCTGCGATACTGTATGTAGGGATTCTGTTTGTAGGTTTATAGAACTACTTTCATGTTTCAGCTTTGTTCCCTGTGTCCTCTTTCCCTTTTCTATTTACTCTGATTTCTGTAGCTGGGTACAGAATCCAAATTTTTTAGTAGAATCACAGAATGGTTAGGGTTGGAAGGGACCTTTAAAAGCCATCCAGTCCAACCCCCCTGCAAGGAGCAGGGACATCTCCAACCAGATCAGGTTGCTCAGAGCCCCGTCCAACCTGGCCTTGAACGTTTCCAGGGATGGGGCATCCACCACCTGTCTAGGTAACCTGTGCCAGTGTTCCACCACCCTCACTGTAAAAAATTCTTCCTTATATCTGATCTAAATCAACTTCCTTCTATGTAAAAACCATTATGCCTTGTCCTATCACAAGGGGCCCTACTAAAAAGTTTCTCCCTGTCTTTCTTGTAAGCCCCTTTTAAGTACTGGAAGGCCACTATAAGGTCTCCCCAGAGCCTCCTCTTCTCCAGGCTGAACAGCCCCAACTCTCCTGGCCTGTCCTCATAGGAGAAGTGCTCCAGCCCTCTGATCATCTTTGTTACCCTCCTTTTTTTTTTGTTTAAATAGAAAAACTTATGCTTAGTTCTTGATATTGAGTTAATGAGAAGTTTTCAAGATAAAAAAATCAAGATCCTCTACCCTCTCCAATTCTTTAAGATTAGAAATTGCTCTGCTGTGTTTATTTTGTAGCTCAGTAGTGCAATTCTTTTTTGCAGCAGTTGAGCAGTGCTGTCTGTTCAAAGGTCTGTAGGAGAATCCGTTGACAGTTGTCAGCGAGCAAGTATCAATGCCATTACAGCTGCTAGTCTCAACAGGATAAGGATAAGGACCATATTGTAAAGGTTGCAGCATTCATATTTCTATATATAGAAATATGTATGTAGCTAGACTGGAAAACTTCTGGAAAAAAAAAAAACAAACAAAACAAAAACTAACCTTCTGCATCCATCACTTGACTTCGTGTTGTCTGGGACATTGCCACATTTCAGTCACAGTGTTACAAGCTTTTGATCAGCGCTCAGACATATTTTATGATAGCCTAAACATTTACGGGGTTCTGTAATTGCTCTGTAATTGCTCTACATACTGCGTGTACACACTGCCTGACATAAGACACCTGCCACAGAGGGCTGAGATGAGCTGTTTCAGCAATACAATTGGTGTTCCCCACCCAGATAAAGCAGTTTCTTTGGTTATCTATAAATAGTCCTGCAAACAACAGAGACTTCCATAACTTGTGGAAAACAAGAAGAGGCTGTGTTAAAGGAGCTGACTCTAATTTCTTTCTTGTGGATTGTCAGGCTCTCACTATTTGTTCTACACTACTACAGAGTTACTTTATTTGAGTGCTCTTTCATTCTTTACCTATAACAATGCGAAAGCATCAGCAATGGCAGTCAGTCTAGCTATTAATGATTGTCTCACTTATACTTGGTTTATTGAAGTGTATTAACTGCTCTAATCTATAACTGTTTCATCGTGGCAATTAAAATCAGCTCCAGCTGTCATGTGTTATGACAGCTGTCTTTGAAAGGGTATTCTCAGTGGAAATTCATTCTTGTGAAACTTGTTTTGTTTGATTACTTGCAAAAGCCATGTTTTATCTACTTTTAGATGATGAGGAAAAAAGTAGCAGCTTCAGCAGGTAGAAGGTGGCAAGATTTTCAAATAAGCTCAGCACTCACAGCTGGGAAAAACTTTTCAAAGATTTTTGGTACTCTGTTGAAAATCTACCCTGTAATACTTATTACCTTGTGCTAAAATGGCTCCAGACCACTGAGTGGTGAGTTTGTTACTTGCATTACTAATTCTGCTTGTGTGGTGCTTCATACTACTGTTTTGTGTACACACATGTTTTTAACAGGTTTTCTCTTTTAAAGGAAGCTGGTAAAATTTCTTGCTGGATTTATGCATCCTTGCTTCTCTAGGTCACGGGGGTGGATAAGGCAGATCCAGCCAACAGAGGAGTCAGCATTAGCACCAAAGGAAAAACAGCTTTTCGTTTCACAGAGGTGAGAGATTTCGAACAGCTTGTGGCAAAGCTCAGAATGAAATGCAATACAACTTCAAGTCCACAGCACGTCGTAAATACAGAGGTAACTGCTCTGCTAATTCTGATTTCTTAGTATCTGTTCCTAGGAATAAGGTTGTGCAGTCTTACTAAGAGTTTACATGTTGTTGTCAGTGTTTTGCTTTGTAATGCAATACATTTGTATTTAAGCCTGAATCTAGACACAAGATGGGTAACAATGTCTGCTGTACTTCTAGATTTCAAGTTGTCTGCATCTTTCTCTTTTTCTCTTTAAAAAATCGTGTTCCCATCTCTTGCCTTCAGACTCTTCACATTATAACAAATGTCCACCAGTTTGATGGAAAATTGTGTGTAGCTGTGTTGGGTTTTGCCAGCTGACTGTTTGGCTCAAAGTTGATGGAATGATTGTAAGGTTGTTTCTAAATGTGAAGAAATTGGTATGTGTAGTTTCATGTATGAGAAATAAGAAAGCAATGCCAAAACATTTGTAACAAGCATTGCTTATTATAGTTGCTGTATCTCATCCCTGAAGATTTTCCCCTGAAAAAAAAATTAGTATCAGCTGGCATAGCCTCTAAAGTGACAGTTAAAAGAGTGGAGCAGCATACAAATAAATGCCTTTTGAATCAGTGTATCAGCAAAATCTTTACCTTGAGATTTTGATTCTTAGGGGTTAAAAGGCAAAAATGAGTAATAAAAGCAACAGGGTTTGATATCAGCAGAAATGCTCAGCTGTTAAGGGTACAGCACAGCCCTGGGAGACCTCAGTGGTAAGGTCTGCTGCTCAGGGGCATTCCCCTTTAGGTTACCTTATTTCAGCTTATATCTGCATTGTTTTGACATAGCACGCTAAGTCACGTACCTCTGTTTTTAAGGTGTGGAAGAATAAATAACTCAGTGCCCATATGGAAGAGAATGTGTTAAACAATGGTGCTACTGTGAGTGCATTCTGGTTTGGATTTTGTAACTTTTTTTCATCAGGTTTTGAAAATAATCCAGGTTCTAATGCTGGTTTTTAAATGCTCTCAGCATTTCTGTGTAGTTCAGTATATGGCTCCATTTAAATGAGTGTTTTTCTTTTGACTTCAGTGGTGATGGATGGTCAGGCCTCCCTATCTATTACAGTTATTATTATTAATATTTGTCCTTTCGTAATTAAGTTTTTGGCTGTAGAGATGGATTTTTTTTTTCAAGTGTAGCCTCCTGAAAGCCTAGCTGTGCAGAGCAGAGATTGCTGTTTTCAGTTTATTTTGGAAGTCTGTATCTGATACCTGTAACTTAATACAAGAAATGAGGATGGTCTAGAAGCAAAATGGTTTCTGGTATCAGTGCTGCCTCTTGTGGGATTGTTAGGCATTTATAACTACCACTGGTTTTTTTTGGTTTTTTTTGTTTTTTTTTTTTTCTCCAAGGTTGCAGCTAGTTCTGCCTCTGACAGTCCAAAGGATTTTGATGCAGCACCGTCAAAGATGGGTCAGAGAGATAACAGCAAAACTGTCAGTACAGAAGCCCTGATGACTGTTTACCATCCTCAGGATGCTGAGAATCTAGACTCTAAAATGGTAAGGGATAAAACGGCCAACAAACAGTTTTTGGAATCTAATTGGAAAGGACTGAAGCATTTTTACAATGTATTCCCACAAAGCTGCTGATTTCCTCTAGGGCTTTGCTAATCTTTTCATCTGCATTTTCTGTATTTGGAGTCCACAGGGTGCTGCTTCATGGCTCCATTCAATTTTCTGCTCATCTTGTTTAATAATGATATGGCTTATCTTCATGGAGCTAATTCCTCCTGCTCTTCCACCCCTCAGGGAAGAGTTGACCATTTGTTTTATGGTAGGGAACATGTTTCATATCTGTCTGAATTGTCAAGACACAAAGTCACCACAAACTCTTTGGGAGGAAGGAGACTGTTATCAAGAAATTGACTTGATTTCTTCCTTGCTTCATTCTTTTGCACTTCCGTCTAACAAGTTACGCTCTGGAAAATGTTTCTTTAATTTTTTTTTGCAGTAGGACATCTTATTTTTGCTTCTACATAGTGTGTGCAAGAAGACAGATTTTGTTTTAAAACTAAGTCTTTCAGCAGAACTGGGTAAATTAAGATATGGAATTTTTAATAATAGAAGTATTAGAAAATAAACACCCTTTGGGCAGGGGAAAATGGAATCCATATTTTTAAGTTCTGCTTTTTATAGTACATTGAACAAAAGTGGACAAAATCTACTGTTCCTTTCAGCACCTTTAACTGCTTCACAATGTTAAATCTTACTGCTGCATGCACAGAAAATGTAGTGGCAATGTTCACCCTGGCTCAGCCCTGGAGCCTCACGGGAGTTGGAGCACCTGTTCGTCACGTGCTTTGCTTCGGAGAAATTGAATTGCATTTCAGGTGCATAATCCACAGTTTATTAGTGATCTTGTACTTTACAAGGAATCTGTTTCACTGTATCTACTATCTCTGCCACCTCCTACTAAGCAGGAAAAATTCCTGTAACTTCAGTTTTGTCTGAATAGGGAATTTTTCCAGTTTTCATTCTGTGAAGCAGGTTTTACTTACATGGCTGATCCTACAGAAGTTCACATGCATACACTGTTATTTTCTGTGTTGACAGAAATTGCTAGTTTGTAAAAACATTCTATCTGATTGATAAATATTTGGTTAAATGTAAAACCTATATGGGCATTCAGTGAATAGTGTGTTCACCTATTAATCCAACTATACTTCATTCTCCTGCAAATTTTCCTGATTATTGATTCTCTCCTAGTGCTATTTGGAGCTCATGTAAATAAACTGAGGAAACATTGAGAAACTGTGGGAGAGTAATGACACTGATGTCATGCCATCCCTCTGTGTGCTTCCCATCGTTTGTAGCCGTTCTGTTCCAAATCTGTCAACTAAGATAACGCAACAAAGCATGATGAACCAAAAAGAGGAAGCAACCTGTTTTGCCTGTTGAGTTTCTGTGGGATACTATTTCATCTGTAACAGAGTTAGTACATTTTTATTGCTGGTAGCAAAGAACAGCTCATAGATGTGTTGAAATTGAAGTCTGTTAATTTATCAGAATAATTAAGCAGGTGTCTGTGACCACGAGTTGACTTTGCGAATAATCACTTGCTTGATTCATTGTGCCATCATGCCAAATATGTTTTCTTACAGTTTGTTTGTCAGAACTCTCAAATTAGACCACAGAAACCTGCCACCACGCATAAGGAATCTCAGCCGTCTCTTCACCCTTTTTTTTCTGGTTGTCTTTTCTACTGCTTTCATTCAATTTCATCTTTTTTTCCTTCTTCTATTGATTTGCCCTTTATCAAGAAAATGTAACCCTATTTGTTGCAAAAAATGAAATATTTTAAAATTGAACCAAGTTACAATAAGCAGATTTGTTTGTGTGTATATATATTTTTGCATGGAAATAGCTGAAAAAGAATCTTGCAAGAGGAAGTTTTAATATACCTATAGTTTTTTGCCATTGGAATGATATCAAATGTTGAATTTTCTTATCCATTATGCTGGCAATGCATTTTGGAATGCCTCAGGAGAGCTATGATGGCAGAATTTGTCTGCACAGTTGCACCTTGCACTGGTTGCCTGCTTTATCACTGTTCATTCACTCCCTTTAAATCCCTAGTACTTTGCGGTCCTTTGATAATTTTTGTTGATGTAATGGCAAAGCTGCGAATGGTTCAGTCTAGAGGTAACAAGTAGGGCTATCTACCTATTGAATTTTTTTTAATTTTTTTTTAAATTTTTTTTTAGAAAAATAAGATTAGCAGAATAGCGAACAATAAAACATAACAAATAGATGATGATTACTTCATTTAAAATGAAAATCCAGCTTGCCTACAGTTATTACTTTTCACAGGTTGGAATCACTCTCAAGTGGGAAGTAAGGAAAAAGCTGAACTTAGAAGTGGCTTAAAAAGGCGAAAGGGAGTAATTGCTGTCTTAATACAGCAGCAAGGGGGCTTCAGGTGAGGTTAGAAGGTGGCAGATTTGTCTGGGTTGAGAAAGCAGTTTGCAGGGGGAAATCTGCTATATGTTGTTAAATTCAGAGAGATGGCCTCTGCTGAGGAGATGTTGTGTTTCTATTTGCTGGAGGATGGAGGAGGATTTTGCAGATGTTTGCTTGACCCTACTGTCCTGTGGCACTTGCTGTTGGTTTCTGTCAGATGGGATACTGGCTTAAATTTACCTTTTGTCTGATCTGGTATAGACATTCTTGTAATAATATACTTTAAAGAATAGTAGGTCATGTAGGAGATTGCATTGTGTACCGGATTTATACTATGCACAGGTTAGCTTTTGCTAAGATTTGCATCAGCATTCATTTCACATATCAATATGAATGCCAGTGCTGTAATTTCCAGTTTATGTGAATGTAACTGAGAGCAAAATCTGGTTCTGTTCTCTGAAACATGAGGAAAATCTTCCAGTCTAATTAATGCTTGTCGTCATCTGCTTTTCATAGTTGAAAGAAAAAATGAAAGAACAGTCCTGGAACATCCTCTTCGTCGAACGAGGACATGGTGTCAGTATGTTTCGAACAAAGAAGACTCGAGACCTAGTTGTAAGAGGGATCCCGGAGGCATTAAGAGGAGAACTCTGGCTGCTCTTCTCAGGTATTACATAGCAAATATAATTTATTCATTTTGTGAACTCTACTGTATGGATGTTCTCGTTACCAACTGAACGTAGTCTGACAGAAAATGCTTTTACCTCTGGCAGTTTATCCAAATCTTTCTGAAGAAAGACACTTCAAAATGATGGAACAGAATAATTTTGTCTGTTATTTTGCTTTGCATTGATTCAAAATAAACCTGCATCTGCTTCTTTTACAACAAACTAAATGGAAAATAACAGTAGGAACACATGCTCTGCTAGGGGACAATCAGTTTCAGCAAAGCCTCTACTTGCTAAAAAGAAAAGCATGTTTGTGGGACTGTTTCAATTGTTTTGATAAGCTTTCTGTGTTACCAGACACAAAGAAAAATGTTTTCCTGGCAGAGAATTTGTCCCCAGTTATAAACAGCTCTTTGCTATATGTGTCTGATTGGTATAAAGAGAGATGTACAGGAATTGTGGACTTTCTTACACATATGGGATCTCTTGCCAAAGCTCCAAGTTTGCTTTTGTGGCTTTCTTCTGTAGAACACATCTATGTGGGAACACTTAACTTGAGGAGATGGAGGCCCAGGGAATTTAGAGACTGCTTTACAACACCTCTGTGTGCTTCCTATTCCTGTTCACTGGAACACTTAGAAAAGCAGCAGCCACTGACTTGATCAGAGTCATGCAGGAAGCCTGTGTCAGATTCAGAAAATGAGCTGCAGATTTTGAGGACTCTCCTGGGACCTTCTCTGCTAGCTGTACTCACCGTGTTCCCCTGGGCAGAGCTTTCTGCTGTTCCAGAGGATCTGTTTATCGTAACAAATGCATTTTTTACTCTCCATTCAGCCTACTGTATAGTAGTTTCTTTTGAGGGTGCGTGAACATGGATTTATCTTTGCTAGTGTGCTTTGAGCGTTTATGTAGGCATTTATGCTTCTGTAACCAGACTGATGTCTCCATCTTGGAAGGTGTTGACATAAAAGTAATAGAATTAAGTAAGTAAATTGTTTTTTTTTGCCTAGCTTTTCTAATCTGTTTCCAGCTCTACAAATGGAAAGGTATTGTGTCTGCCATAAAACTTGGGCAAAACTGTAGGTAAAAGGAAGCTTTTTTTTCCCCACTCAATGAAACAAAAAAGTAAGTAAAATCAGCTTTATAATGGAAAGTGACTTAGATTTCCTCCAAGTCTCATTTTATTTCACTTTTCTGTTTTCATTTCAGAGTAATTCCATTAATTTCAGTAGAATTACTCTGATACATTACTGTGGTAACATCTGGAGATTCATGAGGTACCTCAGTAGTCACCAAAAATTGTAATACAAATTGCAGACAATCATGTAGATACTTTACTGTTGTCCTCTAATACTGTGCAATGCAATGTATTGGCAGGTGCTGTAAATGATATGGCATCCAACCCTGGTTATTACACTGAGTTGGTGGAAAAGTCCTTAGGAACATGCACTTTAGCTACTGATGAAATCGAACGAGATTTGCGTCGCTCCTTACCTGAGCATCCTGCTTTTCAGAGTGACACAGGAATTTCTGCACTCAGGAGAGTTCTTACAGCTTATGCATACAGGAATCCCCAAATTGGATATTGTCAGGTACAGCAGTTTTGAGACTCTTAGTGTTGGTTGTCTAAATATTGGCTCATGATGGCTCTATAGTGGCACCTCATAAAATTAATTACATAAATACGTGATGATTTTTTGCTCAGTGGTTCACTTACTTTGCTTATTTCATCCCTCTGTGTAACATGAGTTTTTACATTGTGCTTGAATTTGTTGATAAATGCTGGCGTGTTCACTTCATGTATGCCTTAACATTCTTACCAGACTTTTAGCACTTAAAAATATTTTAATGTCATGTAAGTACTATTTTCTATATCTAATAATATAGAAGTAAAAGTCTTATACTGGATATGACTGTAGGTTACCCTAGCACTCTAGAAACGTGCTGTAAAGTGCTTTCAGAAATATAAATTTTAACAAATGTTATGTTTTTATTGTTTTTTTTAAAACATAAATCAGTTATATTTTCACTGTCTCTCCTCGTAAATACGTCCTTTCCTGTTTAAATATTACAGGCAATGAATATTTTGACATCAGTACTTCTGCTGTATGCTAAAGAGGAGGAAGCGTTCTGGCTTTTGGTTGCTGTGTGTGAAAGGATGTTACCTGATTATTTCAATCGCCGAATCATTGGTAACATCTCTCTGTCTTTATATATATATATATCCAGAATTAAATGTAAATGATCATACATTAAGAAAAAATGTAAGGAATGAGCAGAAGGCTGAACAGTAGGGAGAAACTGTTGCATTTGGTTCAGTATTGTGAAATAGAAAATGGAAGTTACAGAGAATGTTCCAAGATTCTTCCTTAAGCAGAAGTGGATATGATTTTCAGATATTGTCATTACTCTAGGCATAGCTACTCAGAAAGTAGTCAGTTAGACTGTTTTTTTGTTTTTTTTTTTTTTTTTGAGTTGTAACTGCAATTCATACTATTTATTTGAAACTTAGTCGTTTAAATAAAGGAAAAAGA
Organism: Chlamydotis macqueenii; assembly: GCF_036417535.1. Lineage (NCBI taxonomy): Eukaryota > Metazoa > Chordata > Aves > Otidiformes > Otididae > Chlamydotis > Chlamydotis macqueenii. Next base: position 7,918,547 of record NC_141566.1, read on the forward strand.
ATTAGTCCAGGTCCAGACTTAGTCTTTGATCTCATACTCAGTACTTGCAGGTGTATATCCTAGAAGAAAATTTGATCTGAAGTTTCTTTCTAATTGCAGACAGGGTCTATCGGCTATCGGCTCTCAGGAGAATCATTGGAAGTAGCCGCGCGCCCACGAAAGTGCTAACACACTTTGCAGCATGCAGCAACGCTCTCGACCCATGCAGAGTGCATAGCTTCCAGTGTAGGGACCGAAGCCAATGGTTTCACGCAGCTAGGCCTGTGTTTGCTTGTACAACAAAGTTTGATTAGAACAGGGGCTTTATTTCTGGCCAGTGCTCTGAGAAAAGTATGCTTCTCTGTATTAAGATTTGGGTGGTGGTTTTGTTATCCTTTCCCTGCAGGTGCCTTGGTAGATCAGGCAGTGTTTGAGGAGCTCATCAGGGTTCATCTGCCTCAGTTGACAGACCACATGATGGACATGACTTTTTTCTCCTCGGTCTCTCTCTCCTGGTTCCTTACCCTTTTTATCAGCGTGCTGCCTATTGAAAGTGCAGTCAATGTGGTGGACTGTTTCTTCTATGATGGAATAAAGGCAATCTTGCAGCTGGGTCTCGCAGTGCTGGAATACAACATGGATAAGTTGCTGACTTGTAAGGATGATGCAGAAGCAGTCACTGTTCTCAACAGGTATCAGTGTAACTGTCATTCTTATGGGCTGTGTAGCAGCTAATATAATTGCAAATAGAGAAGTCATTCTGTGGCAGCTGAGAAGACATCTGGCCAAGACTTCTGAAGGCTTCAAAGAAATTAAATGTTCATCTTGGGCTGAAATTCTGGAAGGAGTGGCTGGAAAGTGTGTCTGTATGCTCTGAAAATCCCGTTCTCCATTAAAGTTCTTCTAAAACTATTGCCATTTTGAGTATTTTAAAGTGAAAGCAATGTGTTTTTTGCCTTTTTTTTTATCACTTGTAGAAGATTACTTTCCTTAATGATGAGGTAATCTAGAGCACACAGAGACTGTTCCAAACAGTTCGAGCATCTGCTTACTGACAACATATTCTACAGCTCAGTTCTTGTAGTTTAGGCTACTGACTCCTCTTCTGCTAATGGCTTAGAATAGAAATAAGACAAAAAAAAAAAAGTGATGAGGACAATAATGACCAGACGTTTGTTTTGTATTAGCATTTGAAGAATAAATTTTAAAATGCATTTTAAACTGATCTATTACAAGCAAAATTTGCACAGTTTTTGCTTCACTACCTACTTAAATTCTGTTGTGCTGCTGTGATTGTGCATCATGGAGTATGAAAACAGCAAAATGACTGCTGTAAGAGTCATCAAGTTATGACTGTTAAGAAATGATGATAAGAATTTCCTTTTAGTGAGACTTTTAAATGTCGTATATTTGAATAGGATAGGAGCTACAAAATTAACGAGGAAAATGTAGTTTTTATTATAAGAGACCATGCAGTCTGGTATTTATTATAAAACCTAGCTATATTCATTAAATGTTTAATGCTTAAAAAAAAACTTAACAGTAACAGCACATTCACTCAATTTAAATAGATTAAAATTTAAAATCCAGAAGTGTGGTGAAATTTTAATTTTCACTTGAACCAAACAAGTTGCTTTTTCCACTTGACACCCACTTGATGATTATTACGAACTTGTTTTGAACTCTTGCTTTCAGCATTTTCTCTGACTGTGACACTTCTGTTGCACAGTTAATCCAGCCTGCAGCATGCTGATATACTTAAAACATGATTACAGTAGTTTACCTCTCCTCAAGAAAAAGAAGCTATCAGTCCATACATACGTGTTCCTCGATGTTGGCAATTGTTGGCCAGCCTCCATAAAGGCTCTGTTTAGGCTGGTGATGTAGATATGATGAGTAGGTGCAGATCAGACATGTCTTGGCTTGTGCATCTGAGGGAATTAAGATTGCCTCGGTCACAGTTCAGGACAAGCCTCTCTTCCTCTCTCCCAGTTATGTAGTACAACCTCCTACAGCATATTGATGCTACTCGTGCTGATATTCTTTGCTATTTCCCATTCTCTGCGATTTTCCTTCAGTAGATGCTGATATTATCATTTTGTTGTGATAAACTGGTTCCTGCTGACTTCTTGTGTGTTTGCTTTGTGCAGATTTTTTGACAGTGTCACTAACAAAGACAGTCCTTTGCCTCCAGCTGTGCAGCAGGGCTCCAACCTCAGCGATACAAAGAGTGACCATCCAAAAGTGGACATTACTGACTTGATCCGAGAGTCAAATGAAGTATGTGTTCTTGTGGGTATGTTTTTGCATCCCATGCAGGGTTTACGTTGCGTGGGCTACCTTAAAAATAGCTCAGCTGCATTGTACAAACTAGAATAGAAAATCTGACTAGACTGGTAGAAATGGGGCTCTGTATTTTGTTGAGCCTCGCTGGAAACCTTGTAGGTTATGGGATAGGTCTGGTTTTGTATTGTTCTGGTTTTTTTAACTGCCTGGAATGTCCTGGCTAGGCTGTGCTGAGTGGAGTTCCCTAGGTTCATCACAGGTCATGTATTGCCATCCCTCATTTACTTTATTAGTATGTCAACTAAATGACAAGGTACAGCAGAAATGACCCTTGCGTTTACTAATTTGAGACAGATTACTGCACATTGCAGATAGTGGTAGCATTTGACATAACAACCCATGCAGGACGCTGTGTACTTTAGTAGTTTATCTCCTGGATTAAATGACTGTTTAGAGATGTGTTGGGTGAGGAAGACCAGTTATCTTTTAGCACTTTCTTTCAGTTTCCAAGTTTGATTTCTGTAGCATTCAGCTTTGCAGCTCTGCATTGAGGTGGAAACAAATCTAGCTTCTTCTCCTTTTGTCCTCAGATTTTCATGAGGTGTTTCCTTCCTTGGCATGATTTGTATCAGGGTATTAATCCATTTGTAGAAAGGTTTTTGCTAAGCCCACCTCAAGTGAACGACAAGCTGAGAGAAAAGACTTGTTCACATTTTGTTTTTTCTATTAGCTGGTTTCTTTTATGTATATGATTCTATGATTCTGAATCATGTGTTTCTAGTTAAAGATCCACAATACATCTTTGTTGAAAAAATGTCCTGGCTTTGACTCAGAAAATATTAACTAACTGTAATTTGGATAATTTAGGAACTGTCTCTTTTGATTTTTACTGAGAAGAAGGCTTTGCCTTTAGTGGGGTGAACGAAGACAAGAATCAGAAATTCAAGTTCTCTTGAAGTGTCTTTACAGTACTGGGCTAATCATATAAAAAGTCTGTGCTTCTGCTCTCAGTATTGTGTCACAGGAAATTTATACTGAAGAATCTTGTTTGTAAAATGCTTTAAGATTCTTGTAAGAAGAGTTGCAAACTATTATGTGTCTTGTCATGGTGAGATCTCGTAGTGAGGACGAATACTTGCAGATAAAGAACAGAGATGGTGAATAATGAAGTGCTGTATATTGGTTTCTGAAGCGTAAGCTGAAGCTTTCGGAGGTGGAATAATTACTGAAAGACAAAGCGAAAGAAACTCCCTTTCTTCTTCCCCTGCCTTTGCAGGCGGGTGACTGGGCCAAAGCAATAGATTCTGATTTGGTATGGCTTTTGAACGTCGATTTGGGCAGACCCTTGAACCTGAATCTCCCACTTCGAAGCTGACAGCTCTGTTCCTAGGCCCATATCCCTGTTTCTGTCTTGTAGCCCCTTTTTTTGATGCAAATTTTTATCTCCAGTTGAACGTGAATTTCTTCAGTGCTGGTAAGTGTCACAACCCCTCGTTTCAGAACTGCTGATACAAAATGAGAGTCAATTTCCTGCTTCCCATTTTCACCAGACAGTTAATTTCAACACAGTTCTGTTTGGTGTGAGGGCTTTTATTTTCATATGACTGTGGAAATAAAATAAAACGAATTTCGAAATGGGAAGATTGTTGCAATGGAGAGTTGTCATGCTGCAGATAGGTCTGGTTACAAATCATGAATAAGTGAACAGAGATGTTCTTTGTGATACTCTTGCTTTGCATGGGTGTTCACAAGATAAATGAGATTAAGTGAAAAGATACGGAGTTGAATTTTAAAATAATGTTCAGTTTCGTGCCTTTATGACTCAGGCTCAAACGCAAGAGTCATTCTTTGGCAGTCTAATCAGGTATGAAGAAGTCATGTCTAACTAGTCAATGGAAGAACACTAATTCAAAGTTAGATTATACATCTTGTTTATATTCTTACTGATAATTGTGCAATGGCCTCAGTGCCCAGAAGCCAGACCAGTGAATGAGTTATGATTCAGAGATACAATTTCTCCCTGCTTCCTCTTTGTTCTAAGTCAGAAGTATGCTGACAGTGGTCTTCACAGGAACGTAGAAGTACAGTTCTGGAAGAGAACTCCACAGTTTACCTCTCTATCCAGCATACACCCAGATTGTCCTTGAAAAATGTCTAATGTTGTTAAAACTTTTCAACTAAAGAGAATCTAGAAAAACTTTACCCCATTGTAGGATTTCTCTGCCCTTGTCAGAAAATATCCTAATGTATAGTATAGTTCCTCTTTGGGTGCTCGTAAAGTGCTATTGAGGACAGTCAATTGCAGTTTCCTCTGCCATTTCTTGTTGCTATTAGCTTGTCGTTGTTCATCACTTGCCCTTTCAACTCTGATCTTTTCATTTTCTGGATTTAGCATGCCCAGTTCCTCTAACCTTTCCTCAAAGCTTACGTGCCCAGACTCTTTATGTTGCAGGTTTTCGTATCTTGTTAAAAATGCATTGCTGAACATGGGAACAACACACTGCGGGATAACGTTGGAAAGTCCTGCCTAGTTGGGTTGTTTATAGAATCACAGAATGGTTTGGGTCAGAAGGGACTGTTAAAGGCCATCCAGTCTACCCCCCCTGCAAGGAGCAGGGACATCTCCAACCAGATCAGGTTGCTCAGAGCCCCGTCCAACCTGGCCTTGAATGTTTCCAGGATTATCACTCATACGTTCTCAAAGTTTGTAACTAGAACCAGTTGTGCACATGGTGCATGTTGATCATGGTTAGACCATGTCTTCCTGGTTGCATGTGTTGCTGAAGAGTGTCAAAAACCTTACAGAAGATGTATCCTGTCCACTGTTTCAGTTCTACGCACTAGACTGAATTTCCTCACAGGAGGAGGTTAAATTGATTTGACATGGTCTTGATAAAGAGTGTTGGCCCATTTTTTTGTTTTATCTGTTTCTATTTAGATTTTAATTGTTTAATATTTTGTTCCATGACTTCTTTGACAATTTGTTTCTAGTTTTTGCCTGCTAGCCAACTTTTCTTTGAAGGTAAATTTATTTATTCTACTCCAATGCTCAGACACATTCCCTGTCCTTTGAAAACTCCAGAGGTAGCTATGAGCAGTTCAGAAATTACGTCAGATAATTTCTAAAGTTCACTAGAGTGAACTTTATGCCCTGACAACATACACATCTTAGAATTTGCTACCCTGCAGTACTAGTCACCAAGTGATAGCAGAGTTGGATATAGAGCTGACATGGTAAAATCCCTTCCTTTATCTTCCCACACAGTGAACTACTCCAGTTTTTCCTTTCTCCATCACTCTTTGAAACACTTGCCCTTTTAAAAGTTGCACTGTTTAGGGAGAATGTTAGTGCTCTAACAAATGATTTCTCACTCAGAATTTCTGGTATCTTCCTTTGTATGTTGTATCTTCCTACCTATGTTGTACTTAGATGCCAGAAAGATAAAAATATCTGCCTGAATGTGTCTAGCAACAGTTGATTTCACAGAGTGATGCTTTTCTTCTTAGAGATACAGTGATATTCGGTATGAGGATGTTGAGAGCATGCGCTGCAGGAACAGGCTTTACGTGATCCAGACGTTAGAAGCTACGACCAAACAGAATGTGGTGAGTGACTTGGAAGAGAAAAACTCTCCTCTCTGATGAAATTCGTTCCCTTTTAGAAAATTCTGAGAAGAGCTACGTTTTCCAGGGCCAAATATATAATTCTGTACACTGAAATCCCTCTTGTCTGCAGGGTGTCTGTTAGCTGAGGTTTGGCCTGTGACATTTTCAGTGAATCTCAGTGTGACCTTCTGGTCTCATTGCAAGTGACACCATCACAGACAACTTCTAAAGGCTGGCATCTCTCTGACACTGCACTGATTGGAACAGGCTGACCTATATTTCTGTCTGCTGTTGTTAAATTGGTTATGCATTTCTCTTAGATGCATAGAGCACTGTCAAATTTCCCCAGTGCTACCGTAAAACAATTAATCCACCTGCAATTTTACTCTGGGAAGCAATCCCAAATGCACTGAAGAGATGATTGTACTGCATTCAACAAGGGTTGCTTTTCATCTGTGGTGTGTGTGGATGTCTGGTAATGCATGCATGGTGTAGTGGCTCTTCAGCTGCCAATACCATCCTTTAAGCTCAGGTCGAGGTTGCAAGGTGCTTCCTTTCCTTGACTGTTTTCTTGAGTGACTTATTTCCAATAACTTCTGATACTATTGATCTATTTAACAAACAGTGCTTCTTGCTGTAGTAGATGTGACTTGTAGAAACTGATACTAAATGCTGTTGGTTGTACTAAGATGATGACTTGTATTTCATTTTAAAAAAAGTACATGTTGTGAAGACGTAACCTGGTCTTGTAGCTAACTTTCTTTGAAAAAGCTAGGAACAATTACTATTATTTTTTTTTTTTATTTTAAAAAATCAGGGCTCAGCTTCACTGTTGAGAGCTGAGCATGCGTTTGTCCATTATAAAGGAAGTTATATATTATATAATAATAAATTATTGAGTTTTATCTCCTGGGTTTCATAGTGTGGGCTCCATGTATGCAAGTAATGTAAATAGCTTTAAGCTCCCCTCCCTCCCCCCCCTTTTTTTTTTTTTTTTTTTTTTTTGGGAGAAATTACTTCTTTCGATCTATAATCCTCTGATTGCTTTTAAAAAGAAGTTCTGTTCTTACTCCTAATTGTAACATGGTAAAACCTGGAGTATTAAAACAGTGTCTTTTAATGTAAGGTTAAGTCTCCCATAACTTTATCCTACAGGCGTATTTCGAAGAGGGAAGACTCGTTAATTAATTTTCTCTTAATTTTGTTTCAGCTACGTGTTGTGTCCCAGGATGTAAAATTCAGTCCTAGTGATCTTGAAGAGCTTTATGAATTATTCAAGGTAATGTGCCATTTTACTGTGCCGCTTACCCCACATCCATCTTAATGGTGGACTGTTATGGGTGTGAAACAGTTTTAACAAATTGAGGTAAAAGGTAGATTCAACGTATGTTTTACATGTCAGGTTTAAATCAAATTACATAGTTAATTTCCCACATCTTTCACCAAAAGAGAGTTGTTGTTTCAGAAAATCTAACATTTTATCTTTCCTTTGCAGAAGGAGCACTTTCTTTCCTGTTACTGGAATGTCAATAGGCCTGTCTTGCACCATCATGATGCCAGTCTGCCGTACCTTGACCAGTATCGGATTGATTGTCAGCAATTCAGGGTTCTCTGTCATCTGTTGAGCCCCTGGTCACACTGTGCAAACAGAGACTCGCTTGCATTGTGGACGTTCAGACTGATGGACGAGAGCTCCGATTGCCTTATAAACTTCAAACAATTTGCTTGTGTTCTTGGTACGAGAACAACACGTGTGTGCAGCACATTCACAAGAGAACTGCATCTTGGGAGTGGTCCTGGAGTGTATCGCCTTCCGTACACTCTATAAAGAGCCTAAGAAGACTAGCTGCTTAACTTTGGGTCAAATAGTCTGATTTTTATCATGTGACATTAAATGCAAAGCCTGTTTAAATAGCAAGCCAAATGCTCAAAATAGATTTATAAGCTTGAGAGTGGGAGCTCCGCTATTTAAGGGAATGATAAAGGCTTTAAGTTACGGAACTGTGCTCTCATTTTCTTGTCTGTATTTGACCATGAAATAGCTAACACAAGGTTTTACAAACTAGTCACTTTTCTGAGATGTTAATCCCCTGGACAATAATCTCCTATTTAAGATTAAATTTAAATATAGCTTCACCATCAAAATATCAGAAAATGAGGAAATAGTATGGTCTCATTGCCCAGCCTGTTTGGTTGATGATAAATGCTTCCTCATACTAAGTCATCTCCTACATTGACCGTGCAAGATGACCAGTGCCTTGTATTTTTGAGGAACTGAAAGTTTGCTTGACTTACTGCTCTGTTCCTTTTATCTTGTTTTCAAAGTGGTATCAAAGGGAAAATCTGAGAAGACATTAGTGCTATATTTCTTTTGTGCGGTGGTTTCATTTTAGTAAGTTATAGACATTATTAGTGTTCTTTCCTCAGTGTAGGCAAGCCCCAGGCTCAGCTGCAGGTGATACTGCCTTCCTTAAGCTTCATCTCTAATTATGCCACATGTAAGGTGGGACACATGTCCAGTTCCAGCCTCCCTGGGTTGTATTTGTTTAGGTTAAGAGGGTGTTTTAAAGTTTGGTCCAGTTGAACAGACTGTCTTGCCTCTTTCCTCTAACAGATACCATGTATAACGGAAGTTTCACTGACAAACTCAAGCTTCTTTTTAAGTTGCACATCCCTCCAGGTAAGTGAGAGGTGGTGGCATCTGAGGAGGGGAGGGCTGTCCCTGGCTTTTATCATCTTTGCTTTTTTTTTTTCTTTACTTTTCTTCCTGTTGTCAGCAGTCCTGGCTGCAGGACAGTCGAATAGCTGTAATACAGATGTGTATTTCTTTGAGTGATGTATCCTTTGGGAAGGACTCAATCTACTCCAACACCGTTTCCCTTCATAGGGACCATTTGTCTGTACAAAGCTTTTGCTTTTTGTTACGGCTTTGGTAATGCTTGAGAGCCCCCAAACCACTTGATTCATTTATTTATTGCAGCTTTTACTGAAGTGGAATCTCTAAGCCCTTCCAAAGGTGGTGATCTTTCAAAAGAAGAACTGATCCACTTCAGCCAGCTCAGTGGTAAGCTCCAGAGTTTGAGGCTTTGCCTGCAGAGTACTAGAAGGAATCTATTATCTTGTGGTGAAAAATTGGGAAGTCTCTTCTGAATACTAGTAAATCCAGTAAATCATATCATTGTTAACAAGAATTCTCTGCAAAGATCTTCTGTAGATAGTTACATTTTTATAAAGTGGTGTAGAATTTGTGGCTAGCTAGTCTGGTGATTTAATTCAAAAGCCACAGGTGTTTACATGGAAATAGGGGAGTGCATTTGGTCAACGTCTTTCAGCGTAGTAGGCAACCTGTTGCAGTGCTTGTTGAAGTGATGGCAATTCCTTTGGAAGATTGATAATTTTTGGTTTTTAAAAACTATCCAAAAGTACTTTATCTGTAACATTTAGGTACTGTTCTCATCACTGTTCAAGACGAGGGCCATGAACATTATGAAGATTACTTGCTTGATAAAGCTGATTGCAGTTTCTTTTGTGATCTCCAGCCTTATGGTGGCTTCTATTTTTATAGGAAGTACACAGATCTTACCGTGTGGTTTCTTCTTGGCCTAATCTGTGTTGAGAACATAGGGGTCAGTGAGGGTCTTGCTCCTTAAAAAAGGAATTTTTGATAAAAGGAAACAAACCATTGGTCCTCCTTTCTCAAATAACTCTTTCTTCTTTCTCTCCTTCTAATCTACAGTTTCATCTGCTGGGGATGGTTTTGAAACTGATTCTTTGAAGAGCAGCCCAGAAAAAGGTAAAGAATCCGGGAGGCACATTTGGTAACTGTGTGTCTTTTTTGGGGGGGGGGGAGGGGAGGGGGGCAGAGCTGGGAAAGCGTATGGTGACGAAGTATACTGAGTAACGGCATTGCTGGCATAGTGCTAACGTTATGTCCACTTTTGTAAGTGTAGTCCTGGGGTGCGAGGGGATAATGTAAACTCTGGTCCTGTTTAGTCCTTGGCTTCCACCACTCTGTTGAGAAGAAATAACTTTGAGGGTGCCGATTCTTTTGCTCATCATCCCTCATGGAAAGGTCTTCGTTCTTGCTTGTTCACCCTTTTGGTTTTTTTGTTTGTTTGGTTGTTTTTTTTTCCTTTTTTTTTTTTTTTTTTTGTTGTTTTCTTTTTGTCAAGTAGGAAAGGGGAAGGTTGATATTCAGGCATATCTGAAGCAATGGCAAGATGAACTTCTTAAAAAAGAAGAAAACATTAAGGATTTGCCAAGAATGAATCAGGTAAAGTGTCCGAGTCTTGTTTAAGTCTGTCTTTTACTGCTGTTTATCCTTTAAGTCCTATTAGGAGTTTTCTAAGGGATTTGTAGGATCCCTTAAATTTCAGATCTTCATGTTAATCATTAGACTGTGGATTTTTTTAAACTGCTCTAACTTTATGCTTATGAAGAGAGGGACTTTCACAGACAGGTTTATCAGGGCTGGTCCGCGACCATGTTGTCGTTAGAGCAGTTGTACCAGGTGCCTAGCAGCAGCAGGCACAGGACTGAGATCACGATGTGTAGTGAAACAGGACAGTTGCCTTGCTGTTCTCTGAATAGTCTCCTCTGTATCTCTCTGTAGTCTCAGTTCATCCAGTTCTCAAAAACTCTGTACAATCTGTTCCATGGGGATCCTGAGGAGGAACTGTTGTATCGGGCTATAGCGGTGGTTACCAGCCTCCTGCTGAAAATGGAAGAAGTTGGGAGAAGACTGCAGAGTCCCACATCACCAGTCAAAAGTCCAGTTGCTGTTACGGAGGTGCCTGCTGAAATCCCCAGAAAAGGGCAGGAGGAAAGCAGCTCTGAGCAGACTGAAGGCAGTAGAGCACAGAGTTTGAGAGGGAACCATGAGTGGTCTTTTGCCTTCGAACAGATTCTGGCGTCCTTATTAAATGAGCCAGCCTTTGTGAGATTTTTTGAGAAACCTCGTGACATAAAAGTTAAAATAGAGGGTGCTAAAAATTTACAACTTAAAGCAAGAACCAGAGTGTAATTTTCTTTACCCTTGACTTTGAGTTAACCACATAAAACACTTACAAATGAAGGTTGTTACTATGGAAATTGAGTCTGGTGTTTACACAGGGAATGGAGTTTGAAGGGTTAGCTTTAAATATCAGATTACTGGTATGTAATGTAAATAAATATAGTTTGAAGCACAATCACTTTCTTGCATTGTTCATAAGTTTCACTCAAAAAAAAGGACTGGATAATAAACTGTCTTTACTATGTTATCAAAATATGCAACATTGCTTGGACATACTGGCTGTGGCCTGTTGCAGACCTATCTGAGTGACAGCCGTTAGTGTGTGCTCTCCAGGTTCGTTTCTGTTGCTGCGACAAAGGAATGACTTCCAGCCATTTTCATGTAAAAGGAGTATCAACAGCTTAGAGGTTATCTTCCAGGTTAGTTTAATTAGTTATTTCCAAACTTGCATGTGGACTGGGATCAAAGCAGGGTGAAGACTAAGGATAGAGGCTATGGGAGGCACAAGAGCTTCAGGTCAGAGAAGAAAGTCACCCGGCTCTCAGTTCCTCTGCTTTGGTGTTACCAGTGGTCCTGGACTCTTGCAGATTCCAGCCCCTCGTTGGCAGTTTGCAGACTGCGTTCTCCTAGCCCACATCTCAATTTTTGCAACAAGCAACTAGTTTCCTGCTTTCCTAGCTTAAGCTATATATGAGTCCTCTTTCCCATTTCATTTTCCTACCATACAGGTGAAAGGGATGGAAATTTGTTTGGTCATCTGGTCTGCGCATGGATGCAAAAGCAAGTATAGATTGTTGAAATTGAGGGAAAGCAGTGGCTAAATCTGACCACAGGGTGGTTGCCAGTCATCTTGCAAGAGGAGCCATTGTTGGCTTCCTAGAAGTACATTGATGAAATGTATAGTTTTGCTTGTCTTTGGAAAGCCAAAGCACAGACCATCTTTAACTGCTTCATAATTAGCCGAATGCTGACTATCAAACTGCTAGGGACAGACTGCAGTTGCTCCTTTGCGTAGCCCGAGTCTGCACCTCAACCTAGTAATTATGCTTTCTTCTCTAGAGTTCTCTGGATTATTGCTGCTGTAGTATTTTCTATCTGCCAGGATTCATGGCAACAAGAATATCCTCTGGGATCTGACTTGAAATGTTCGATATATTAAAAATTATACAGTAAAGATCCTGTGGAGGCAAGCTCTGCCAGCGTTAATGCCAATCAATGTTGATCTTGAACCTTCAGTAGCTGGTGCTAGAATGGGTTTAGAGAAAGAGGGCAAGAGCTTGTATTTTAACAACAACAACGAAGCTGGGATTCTCTGCTAAACTAGTTTAAAATTACTCTTTCTAAAGCCTCTATGACAGTCTTTCTCTGTAAAGCAGCATTATTTTTATACTGTGCATGTTTTTTGTAAAGAAGCAGAATGGGGATGTATCATTCACTGGGGCTTTTCTTGCAATACCAATATGAATGAAGAATAAAATGACTTGTATTACAAGCACTTGGTGAAATACCATCGTTGCAATTCATGTTAAAATTCCCATGCTGCTTCTAAAGAATAGTTTTGATCAGGAGCAATGAATTTATGAATTATTTCTTCTACTCTCCCCCATACTCTCAGGTATAAATGTAAAATAAAGTTTTATTGAATGAACAGTAACTCTAAAAATATATATCATAAATATGAGAAATGAGGAGACTTTTTTCAGAAGCCTTCACAAAGTAATTACACTTGATACAATAGAATACTGGTTTGTATTTTTATGTGTAAAATATAAAAACTAATTTATCCATTCATATGGATATGTTTCTGAGGCAAAGTAGGGCAACACTGTGTTACCTTTAAAATGTATTTACTCACTGTTTTCCTAATGTTATTTTAGAAATACAAAGCAGATATGTTGTTCTAGTCCAGGACGTACTCAGATAAGGTTTGCTCAGTGAGTAATTCTTCTGCAAACAGCCATCCCGAAATTAACGGAGCCCCATGCAAACAGATGCAGCTGCCCATCCAAAAAGCTGTTGTAGGTTTATGATGGATATTGTTGATTTCAAGTAGTCAAAGCTATGAACTCTTTGCTAAGCAAGGTAGCATAGAGATACAAAAGTCTTAAAACTCAATGACATTTTTTGGTGGAGAGCCAAGATGTTAAGATCTGAGTACAGAAGACTGTGCTGAAGGAAGCTGCAAAATACGACAGCCTGGTGACATGAATTGGTTGGGTTATGCACAACTGGGCACCTTTTTAAAATGCCATTTTCTATTTGTATGAGTCCAAGAGACTGTAGAGCCATTACCAGTTCTGTAGTAGCTCTTGTCAGCTATCATACCTATGTATAAAGAGAGATTACCAGCATATATAGATATATAAAAAAATAAATATATATATAAAAATAGATTTAAGGTGAGAAGTTAGGGTATATAGGGGAACACTAATTTTACTTAACTGCATGGATTTTCCGTTCAATTTGTTTCTATTTTTCTCCAAAAGGGTAATGTCTTCAAAATTGTTTCTGTAATATGCCTGCAGGTTGACCCAGCAAGACTGGTCAGAATGGGCAGGCATCCACCCTCAACAAATCCAGGCTGACAAAATACATGCAGGCTTGGTTGGGACTGGGGGAGCTGGAGCAAGAGAAGCTCTTTCCCTCTCTTCAGTCCCAGAGGGTGATACCTTGACTTCAAAGCCCTCCATAGTCAGGGACAGAGATCCCCATGCGACACAGCTTTTTGATGATGCAAAGCTGAACCCAGATTCACACGGCGTTGCATTAGGATGCTGCGGGTGAGCACGCTGCTGTTGCAGGAGGTCAGCTGCCACATGTAGCTGGAACTTAAGCAGAAGTGCTAGCAAGGAGTCTGGCAGTTGCAGAAAGTCTGACCCAGAATTACTCAGCTACTTCCCAAGGGGGAACTTTCCATTCAAATTGTAACTTGGAAGTTTTTAGAAGTGGTGTTGAACTTTGAACAGTTCATTCACCAACAGGAAGCAGCATCGTGAAGGGATGTGGCATTTCACATATCTATGTTATTTTTTTTCTGTAACAGTTTTCATTAAGTTTTTATTTTTTGGTTCAATCATAGGAAATAAATGAATGTGCATCATTCAGGACAAAATAGACAGTTGTAGGTAGCATACAGATTGCTAAAACTAGTGATGCTGTTTATAATTTAAAAATTGCACTACCTGCTGCAGTGTCACCAGTGTGACCTGGCAACTATGCCAGTGGCTGGGCCATTTTTATTGTTGCTGTGCACATGAAATGCCTTTTGACAAATATAATCGTTGGGCTGACGGATGGCCAGCAGAGCTGCAGTGTTCCCGCGGTGTGTGCGTGGGGAGCCCGTCGCCATTCCCTGCGCTCGCGGTGAGCAGTGCCAGCCCTGACCACCACGAGGAGCTGGCTGCTTGACCACTTTGTGTGCCCTGATCAGGACTTGAACACAGGAGGTGAGGGAATAGCTCAACTAATAGTCATAAAAATACGTGGCCTTTCCACCGTGGGAGAGAACTGCTTGTCACTCAACCGGTAGCATTTCCTGGGACATGGAAATGGGTGCTGCCATGCGATTCAGAAAAAGCCCTCTGTCTTTCCATCCATTCCTAAAACAAGCCACTTGTCCACCACTCTAATGGCTAGCCAGTAATGTGTGTTTAGAAGAGTTTGCTACCATAGTGACTAAGAAATAGGTGTATGGTGATTTTATTAGAAGTTTCTCATCCAGTTGTACCAGACAAGGTTCTTGATTGCGATTGCAGTTGTTATCTGGACTAAAACAAAAAGAAATATTCCAATTTCTTTCCAGAAAAAGGGACTATTTTGTCTTTTTTGCTTATAGCTTTGTCACTTTACCAAGAAGGCAACACATGTTTGTGTTGGCAGGTTGGCTTTTTATACAATGTATTGTATGCAGAAGTACTGTAAGACAAATGGAGTGTTAAATAAAAATTTGTTTCATTTAAGAAAAAAAAATCAAAAGTTCTGTGTTGGAGGTGCTATTATTTCTCATGATGGACTGTGTCAGTTCTTTCAAGAGCATTGGTCATGTTAAAGCCATGTTTAGTCAGTGCTTTCCAAAGCAAGGACCAAGCCCAGAACTGTGCTAGGATGCCAATCTCCCCAGAAGCGGAGGGAAAAGGAAGAGGAGACCCAGATTTTGAAGCCTGGAACCAGTTTAGCCTTGTACACAGCCTGAGCTTGCTCCAGTGCCGAGGCAGCAAGTGAGATAGCCCAGGAAGAGCACCATTACGTGGTTTTTTGCATTCAAATTAAAACATTTACAGTGTGCAGACATGTCTACACTGACTCTGATAGCTTGTTCTTTCTAATTTATGCCTCGCCCCTATTCCTTCTGGCACTGGTCATGGAAATCCCAGTGTCCATCTTGAGCCCCATCCCTTCAGCTGTTTATACGGATGTATATGTGATGGCTCTTGCTCTTGTCTCTTGGAGAGCAAGGAGCAGATTCTGATCCCTGATGGACCCGCACCACCCAGGGAATAACAGCAGCACATATTGTGTCTTACAAGTATTCTTTTATTTCTTTTTTTTTTTTTTTTCTTTCTTAAATACTATGTACAATCTGTTTAAAGCTTGTCAAAACACACAGGCTCCCATTCAATGGAGCTGTGCAGGGACATAGAATCAAGACAAGAATAAAATCTTTACTGTTCATCTTCATAAGACACTTCCTTTTTTCCCATTACAAAATACTTTTAAGAATAGCAACATTTATAAATGTATCTATATTCAACATCATATAAAATAAAACAAGATTTATACTCAATTCTAAGGTTTTTCTTTCTTACTTTTTTGTTTTTTTTTTTACATGGAGCATATACAATATATACAGTAACTTTTCACTGGTTGTCAAACCAGCCTGATCGTACCCACCAGGCTTTAGCTTATATGTACAAATATGCTAAAAGTGCAAGACTTAATTAATTAAAGCTGCCTGTGTTTTCCGAGGTCTGGAATTGTGTGGCCTATACATATAATTTTATATATAGATATACACCTACATACACATATATGTATATTAAAAATACATATATCTGTATATCTATATGTATAGAGAGAGCGCTATAGTATATAGGTGCTTGTGTACTAGAAAGCCTCAGAACATTAATGGCTGCTAGGTTGACACCAACACCGGAGCCCAACCCTGACACAGGTGCCATTGGTCACGTTCCTGCCCTCTGCATGTCACCAACGCGTCACGCTTGCATTGTCCTGTAAGCACCCGCATGTGTGACCCAAACCCACCAGCAACCCTCAGTTCCAAATGGGTCCCCAAAAAACCCACAGGTCATAGCTAACAACGAGGTAAACAAATGCAAATCAAGCTGAAGAATTCATATATTTTTTGGGGAGTGAGTGATAATATAAGGCAAAAAAATCCCATGGCCCTGACTCAGCCTTGCCCCAGCCCGGAGGCAGAGCGAGCAGGCACCAAGTGAGCCCTGATGAGGGACTGTGGGATTTTGTCCTTTGGAGCACGTCTGGAAAACACTGCTCGACCCGGGAGGCAGCGCCTGGGACCTGCAGCCACCCACCAGCAGCTCTGCCAGCGACTGGGGTGGATGCAGGGAATAAAGGATGGGGGGGACAAATGATAAAGTGCATTTTAGGTCTCTTGTTTTAGCAAGGCCAATCAAACATGTAAACATCCTCGCAAACCTCTTGTGCAGTGAGCAGGGGTGGCAATGCCACCCCCACACCCGTCCCTATCCCCAGCACTGCCATCAGAAGGGCTGTGTCCATGGCACAGCCCCATCCGGCACACCCACTGCCCCCCAATACCCTCCAAAACCCCTTCCCAACCCTCTTTTGTTGGACTTAGCTTTCAAAGCCACAGCAACGCCAGAAAACAAGCCCTGTTAAACCTCCCCCACCCTCTCCCAAGCCCCTGCTCCCCACCACCACCACCTCCACCAAGGTACATTTGATTGACACCTGTCATGTCAGGGTGATGGGACACTGCAGAACAGGACACTGCAGAACAGCCATGATGTGGTGCTGGGGCGATGCAGGGTTAATGGGCAAGCCAGGGAACTGCATGGCCTCTCCCTCCTGCCAGCCACACCAGGCCACAAATTGTGCACAGTAGTGGCTCCCTAACATAAATGTGTGTGTGGTCGCCTCCCCAGTACCAATATGTGCCAAGACTAGCACATTAAAAAGCAAACAAACAAACAAACAAAAAACCACAACCACCCACAAAAAAAAAAAAAAAAAACAAAAAAACAAAAAAAACCCCCACCAAACAAAAACCAAACCCCACAAACCACCTGGAAAAAATACAGCAACCTGTCCTGCCCCAACATCATGGGCAACCCTACTGTCTCTGGGTGGGGAGGAGGAGACCCTAAAAGAAATAGTAGGTTTTTTTTTTTGGGGGGGGGTGTTAAAACCCTGTCCCAGTCCCTAGGGGGGAAAAAACCCAGCGGGTGGGGAACAGCCCCTTGTGCAACAGGGCCGGGGCACGGCCAGGGCAGGCCATGAGTCAGGCGGCAGCCAAAACCGCATCGGGGCACAGCCGTCACGCTCCCGTTTCGTTCCGGAGCTCACCGGGAAACTCGGGCTGCCACAACCCATTTCAGTCAGGCTGAAACAGTCAGGTTTTTCCTAACCCCGGCTTTTTTTTTTTTTTTTTTTCCTTGCTAACCTTCTCACCCCTCCCCCCCGACCCCCCCCCCTTTTCTTGAACTACAGGCCTCAGAGTAGCTTGTGGCAGAGGCTGCTCTATCAGCGAGCACCAGCGTCCAGCTGTTGTGGTGGTGCAAAGAGCCAGGAAAGCAGCTTGCATGTGAAAAACAGCAACAAATAAAAAAGAAAAAAAGAGGAGGTGGGGAGAAAAAAAAAAAAAAAGCACGCTTTTTGGACTCAACAGAGGTTATGAACTAATTTGGCCCTAAACCTTGCCCTGATTGCCAGATGGAGCTTTGCTGCTAGATGGACCTGCTCCTAACTAACCATTTTCTTGCAAAGCTTGTGGTAGTGGCCTCACCCCCTCTCCTACGTTTGGCCTCTAACAGCGCCCAAGGTTAGTACCTAACTCCTCAAAAACGTACATTTTCATTTTTCCTTTGGAAAGACACAAACAGTAGGGACACTTAACTATACACCCACTGAGGAATAAACTGGTTTTTCAATTCATAAATATAAACATATAGTTAAAAAGTGTCAATTTACAAAAATACAATTTATTGCTGACCCTACGGGCTTGTAACAGCGCTTGTGTCCTTGTGAGCATACGGTTCAGCTTCTCCAAATTGAAACATGACCTAGCAAAACCACAAAGTTTGCCGTCATTTGCTGTTCTCTGCTTGTTTGTTTGTTTTCATGTATAGAAATATATACAACTACATCACTTGAAACAAAAACAACAACAAAAAAAAAAAGAACCAGGAAGGATTCTTCGCCTGTAACCTGAAAAATATTTGGCTACAGGGAGTAAAAACCATATAAATTTATCTGCACTTGTTAACCAAAATAAAACATGACAATATCTTACTAGCTGCGAGGTGAGCTGGTATACAACAGTAAGAAATTCAGGCAAAAGTGGTGTTAGGTAAATTAGCAGCATTATCCAATCTCCTGGAAAAAGAAAAAATTGCGGGACTGAGGTATAGAAACAAGGAAAAAAAAATCCACAATGAACCTACTACAGCGAAATGAGTTATGTACACGGTAATCCAACAGTGTCCTGCGGACCGTTGCTGCGTATGTGCTCCACACGCTGGGCTTAAATTCACAGTGACTTTCAGCATTGAAGTCCTGAATGGAAAAGAGTTTTCTCCGTTGCAGAGCAATCTTCGTGGCAACCTGATAAATAACCTCCCTGCAGCCAGAAAGCCACCGCCTTCCAGTCGCACCGCTTTGCTGGGCAAGGGCACGTACGGCTGCTGGAGCATCACTGACCGGCTGCGTGGACATCCCAGCCGACGAGGAGCCCCCGGCGCCGTCCATCCCTGGTGGAGACCGTCCCTCCAGCCACCACCATCCACGTGAGGCCCGACCTCACCCGTCCCCATGCTCTGACGGCGTCGTCCTCCCCTCCGTGCACGTTCGGGGCGCTGAGCGGATGCAGCCAAGGTTGGTCCCTGCCTCCCGGACCCGGCATTCAGGGCAGCTGCATCTCGGGCAGGTCGGGCAGGTTGCAGGCCTGGCCCTGCGCGTGGCGGCTCTGCTGCTGCGGGTGGAGGAAGTAGCTCAGGGGGTTCTGCTGCGGGGTGTGGGGCGGCTGGAAAATGCGCTGCGTCGGACCCCCAGGCACTGGCTCAGGACCTTGCATCTGTCGGGAGACACAAATCTGACGAGTCAGACCCGCCCTGTTGCTCCCTCGTGCTGCAGGGCTGATGCTGATTTAACATTTGCCGCTACCTTCCTCATACGAATTTTTGTTTTTTCTTTTTCTTCCCTTTCTCTACCATAATTATTTTCCCTCCTTTCTAGGCACAGCAGGTTTCTCCTTCCCCCCATTCCCGCCACAACAACCGAGCCCAGGTCTGGGCGAGAAGCTGGTGGCAGGTACCCCTACCCCTGCCACGGTACTTCTGGAGAGCTGGAGGTGAGGCTGCTTTTCACAGAATTACAGGATCATAAAGGTTGGAAGAGACCTCCAAGATCATCAAGTCCAACCATCAACCCAACATCACCATGTCCCCTAAACCATGTCCTGAGGTGCCACAACTACATGGTTTTTGAAGACATCATTCTGCTGTCCATACTGGTAGGCCTCAGGACCTCAGTGCAGCCCGAGAGCACAGGGACCCAAAGCAGGGATGGCTCACGTCCACATTTGCTGACAACAATATTTCATTTCATACTCTAAATCCAGTCCTGCTACATGGCTACCTTCAGCTGTACCTACTCTTCCTGCTTTGTTTTCTACCATCTTTGTCTGGAGGACAGTAACTTACCTCTCCCTATCAGGCAAGTCTTGGAGAGTGTATTACTAATTAATTATTAGTTTCAACAACCCTTCTCCTTGGCAGCACTATTGGTTGGGCATGCACTGCTGAAGCTGTGCTTTGAAAAACCCAGATCATCTTCTCCAGAGATTTGTGTTGTGAAACACGCATTTATCAAAAGAAAGTGGTGACAACAGCTGATAAAAAAACCTTGCTATGGTCAGACACAACAGCAGGAGGCATGTTTTCAACAGAGCTCATCCCTTATCATGTTTCATGTCTATGGCAAGATTCCCACCAGAGCTCCTCCGGATGACAAGCTGTGTTTGAAAAACTGGATATTTCTTCTGGACACTAAGTGATAACTGAGTTTGTCAGAAAATAATGGCCTTGGATGGGTGCAGCACCAGCCTGGAAAGGCTGAGCATTGGGTACGTGCAGATAAGCCTCATTTCTTCAAAAAAACCACCCCAATCCCAAAGCCATCCCTCTGCATCCTCACAAACCTGTTCCAGCTCCATTACCTGAAGGTAGAGACGGTGCTGCTGAACCTGCTGCTGTGGCCACTGGTGGAGATGAACCGGTGTGTTTGCCTGGTGGGATGTGAAGCTGGTGTGTGGGATCATCAGAGATGGGGAGAAAATGGGCGGCGGGGCTGGAGGTCGAACGGTGCTACATGTAATCGGTTGCATCTGTATTGGGGTAGGCAAGATCTGCTGCTCTGCAATGAACCTGCCACGAGGAGGAAAATAAGGCGTGAGAACCCAAACCCAGACCCACCAGTGGAGCAGGCACTGGGGAGCCCAGGTGCTGCAGGAACCAGACTAGAGCAGGGTTTGTCAAACCATGCCGAGTCTGGTGAAAGCAAGCCCCAGATCTCTCCCTCCTGATCAAGCATGGACTGAACTGCAGAAAATGAAGGTTTTTAAGGCTGTACATCTCCTCCATGACCTGATGAAGCTTTTTAGACTTTGCAAAAGGTTAAATGGTTAAAAAGATTTTTTTCAAATCATTTTAGTTATCAAAAAGTTCTTTGTAATTAAAAAATATTCCAATTACTTTTTCTCCTAACCAGCTGAGCTTTTGTTTCTGTTAAGTATGAGACTGTTTGTGTTTCCGTGACCATGTACAAGTTTTTCAAAGTAATTTTCAGTGCCATAAAGTGCCCTGCTAAAACACTGCATGAAAACAAGAGCCCCCGAAAGACTCACTTTCCTTGCTGCCTGCTGGCACTGCTCTGCGTGGACTGGCTGCTGCCGTTGGATGCGGGCATCATGGCTTGGATAGACTGATCCAACAGCATCCTGCGGTGGGAGAAAACCAGAGGACGGTCAGGGAAGGAAGAGGTCCAAACTCCTGACTGTCAGTCTCTAGAAACAAATCCCAGAAAATCCCCCCTGAAAGCGTGCACACCATCACCCTGAAAAAAGCTAACGACACAGGATGCTTATTAATGTCTCGCAGAGTGAACTGAAACTTGCTAAATCTTTCATGTAAGAAATATGTCTTATAGACAGTCACACCTCTAGGGTTTATCTTATTTCCTTACAGACTATTCTGAAATGGCTGGATCCTTTAGGCAGTGTCTGCAGATACCTCCTTGAAAGGTGGTGGAATAGTCTGGGGAAGTTGCATATGTTTTATACAACATTCTCAGTATTGTCTAAAAGAAAAATGGCTTTGCCATGGCACTTGTCCTGGCTGCAGAAAAGACAGCCTGGAGCTTCATATCAAGCAGACAGAGGTTTGGGAAAGGCTGTCCCTGCTAGTTTTTCCCATTCACTCCCTCTGACAGCAGCAGATGGCCAAAGGTGACTGAGCTACATGGACAATTTATGGAAATATGGAGAGAAAAGGATTACAGGCCCCTGAGGGTATGGCATGGTGTGCACAGCACCCTGCTTGCACGTGCACGGGGCTCACCACTAACCCAGCTCTCTATTTTCTATCACCGCCATCAGATGGTCCCAGCAGGGCTGCGTTTGTACCTGAGGCTCCTGTCCTGGCTGTAGTCAGACTGTGGTTGCCTTTCGCTGCCGTCAGCCGGCATCTGTGCAGCCACTGTAAGGGGATGCGTTTGTGAAAACACCATGGGGTTGTTGTAGAGGGGCACTGAAATGCTCGTCTGCCCTGGCAGGCACGTTTGCTGGGCCTGGTTTCCTCTCACTGGGTGTTGCTGCTGCTGCTGTACCTGAAATGAAGACACAGATACACACGTAAGATTTTAAAGCTCCCTAAGAGAAGGCTAGAATAGCTGCTTCCAGTATGCAGATGGGAAAAGGAGAGGGAACAGTATGATATTCTCCCCAAACACAGCAGTAGGAACAGTAGATCTGCTCAGGACAGCCAACCTCTTTGCATTTATTGTCCCTGCACGGCAAGCGCTGGGATCCCCAGCGGGAGGAGCAGATGGCCTCTTGAGAAATGAGAGTACAAGGGAAAGGGCATGAAAGGCTTAAGGGAGAAGAGACCAGTTTAAGAGGTGAGGAGGAGTGCAAATCTGAAGTCATCAAGGAAAGCATCTCTTCCTTTAAAGCAGTAGTTTTGGTCTTGTTTGCCTTTGGATACCTTAACTCTTTCCCAAGGAGATGTGACCTCTATACAGCGGATTTAGGTTCAGTGATGACAAAATTGTTTTTCAAAGCTGCCTTCCAAGACTTCTGGGGCAGAAGAAAATGAATCTTTTAAAATTACGGCTATTTCCCCATGTTAGGAAGTCACAACTCTCACTGGCTACGGACGAGCATCACATTGCAACTGCAAACAGAAGCAAGTGAGAGCCTAAACCTCCCACTCAGCTCCTCTCCAGTCACCAGAATGGCTCCAGTAGTCCCCAGGGTTTAGTGCTTTTAAGCTACCTGGCTTTTATTTTTATGGCATTCGCAACTGACTCAACACAAATTTCATAATGCCAGCTATGCAGTAAAACCAGTACAGAGGAGATGCATGGGAGCACAAGGCAGGGGGACATGGCAGTATTTAAAAAGCCAGAAAAGAGGACAATGAAGACAACGAAGCAGCCAGCAACCTGGGCAGCTGTGCCACAGGGGTCCCTGAGGAATTGTCGCGGTGACGGCAGGTGGGAGCCACAGTAATGCTTCGTCCCCATAGGGCCTTGCTGTTGTGACTTCTTGGCTGTGGTCTGCCTGGGCGTCCCCGGCGGTGGCGGTGGCCTCCTGGGGCTCGGGTGCTGCACGTTGTTAAAGATGATGGGGATCGGCTGCTGCATCAGCATCTTTCAATAAAAGAAACACAGGAGTTGTCGCAGCTCATAGGGTGGTTGTATTGCCTGGGAGATACCAGCTCTGGCTCCCAGGCTGACTCTAGCAACGTATCTAACACTGCAGCAGCAAGATCTCTAAATCCAGGGGCAGAGTGAACCATGAAAAACAGAAAATCAAATGTTAGCTTGTCCCCATATATTTATTCAGAGCCATGACCATTCCAGCTCCATTACATTTGTTGCATTTTGCAGGAATGGCACTGGGGATCCAGCAGCACTGACCAGCCGCTGAATCACCAAGCTTGTTATGCAGGGAGGACTTCTTTAGATTAGCTTGGGATTGTTTTTTTCTAAATAATGAAAATTACTGATTCAATACTTAAGCAGATACTGATGCCACTCATCTCTCGGGAGACACCACTCCCACACCTGAGAACAAACCACCCATTTATCCAGGGCTCATTTCTGAATGCTTTTGCCACTGACAATTCTGTTACCCATCTGCGTGCTGAACGGAAAAGCAAATGGTTTGTGCATTTGGGAACCCTGGGGGACAACGGGTACCTGTAGGTTGGAGTCCTGCACTAGCTGGAGCTGCTCCTTGATGACATGGAGCTCCTCTTGCTGCGTCTTGATGTCAGCTTGCAGTATGCGTGTCCTCTCCTCCAGCTGCTCTTTCAGCTGATGCATCATCCCCAGCTGGGTCGGTAAATGGTACACCGGCTGTGGAGAACGGAGAACAAGATCACGGGGTAGGATGAGTCCTGTTACTCACACTCGCAGCGATGCTAGCTTCAAAAAAATGACTGCTTTTCAGATTTTGCTACAGAAAATATGATGCTGACAAAAAATTGTAGAATCA
The DNA here is from genome assembly GCF_036417535.1 of Chlamydotis macqueenii. Taxonomy (NCBI): domain Eukaryota; kingdom Metazoa; phylum Chordata; class Aves; order Otidiformes; family Otididae; genus Chlamydotis; species Chlamydotis macqueenii. The sequence continues at coordinate 7,942,429 of NC_141566.1, forward strand.
CAGAATGGTTTGGGTTGGAAGGGACCTTCAAAGGCCATCCAGTCCAACTCCCCTGCAAGGAGCAGGGACATCTCCAACCAGATCAGGTTGCTCAGAGCCCCGTCCAACCTGGCCTTTCCAGGGATGGGGCATCCACCACCTCTCTGGGCAACCTGTGCCAGTGTTCTACCACCAATGGTAACTGCATATTCAACCCAAAGTACCAGTGTACTTCCAGAGCAGCAGCACAATGGGCTCATACTCCAGCTCTTGGTCTGTTCAATTCCCGTGCAGACGCAGTGTCTGTGCACAGGACTCCCGTGTCCCTTCAGCGCGACACCCTTCTTGTTTCACACCACTTGTGCTTTGTGGCAGGCACTGCATGCTAACCCTTCTCGCACCTCCAGCCTGGGGCTGTCAGTTGTGCTGATGATGACATTTGCCAAATCCCAGGCCCAAATTAGGTTGTAATTCCACCCTGGGACCCACCCTTCACACCAAAGCTGGCCATCTTCAACCCCTGTATTACAGTCTGGACATTTACTACACTGACCTCAAGGCTCTGTGAGGGCAGGCCTCACGGCTACGGTTTTTGACCCCCACATTTTTCTTGTTTTTTTTTTTTTTTTCTGGCCTAACTCAAACTTTCCATGACATCCCCTTCCTCTACCAGGGCAATGAAACTCTTCAGCGCCGTATCAGCCTGCAGTTAGTTGTGAGCAATTCAGAGCTGAGCCTTCAGCAGCCCCCAATGGTTTTGACAAGCATAAAACTTCTAAGCTATTTCCTTGGGTGTCCTACCTGTCTTTTCACTGAAATAAGTGGCTGCAATAACTCAGCTCAGTAATAGCAACAGAAAGGGCGCTGAAATCTCGCCCCCGCACTGGGACCACCCAGCAAGGAGGTAAGAGGAGTGAACTGGAGCCACCGAGTCGGCCCCACTGACTGGCTACACCAGCGCCTTTAACAAAAATAAACCACGTACCATCACAGCGTGCTGAGAGGGGGCTGCCGGCTGAGCCACGGGATGCTGAGGGAGGTGTTCACCAGGGGCTTGAGGAGTTGCTATGGCCTAGAAATGAAAATTTTGCCTTACTGCAGGTCCATAGCACCTCTCGTGCAGAGCTGGTGCGATACCAGCTCATACTGGTGATGAACAACAGCAGGGAATTAGACAGCTCCATGTGGAGATCTGAGGTTGAGTCTGAAGGGAGAATTTAAGCTCCTGCATGCCCCCTGCTAATTGCAAATCCTCAGTGCCAGCATCCACTTCTGGATAAAGGCCATTTCACATGTACGAGCCCCAAGAAAAGCAGGCTTGTGGTGTGAGAAGGTGTTTGGCCTGAAGGAACAAACTGAATCCCAAGAGGAGGCAGCGGAGGAGTCTCTAGCAGCTCTCCACTGGCTTTGCCGGCCAGCAGCATCCCCGCAGTCCTGGGAAATCCCACACTCAGGCCCAGCACTCTCAGAGGTGGGGATCCACCCTCTCTGAGGGTGAGATCAAGGTTTGTCAGGCTCGTTTCTTTACAGCCTCAGAAAGGCTTTTTCTCGCAGAAACCACCAACCTGAGCGCTTCCAGCCAATGCCAGCCGTAGGGCTGCCTTCTCCGCCTGCCCTCCTGGCACCGACGGCCGGGTGGGAGTGCTGGTGTCCGTGTGTCGCATGGACGACGTGGCTGAAAAAGAGACGGTTTGCTATGATACTGCAGACCCGTGTCTGGGTACCCTGGCTAAGCCTGAACTCCGTGTACGGAGGTGAGCAGCGACCCAAACGCCTCCAAACTGGGTCCCCAGACTGCCCCTCTGCGGTCCCTCTGGCTCGCTGCCTCACTGGCGGGGTTCCCTTCTGATTCCAATGCTCCATTTCAGTCTTCCCTCCACAGCTGTCTCCAGATGAGCTTTCCCACTCTCCCCCTGGCAAGTATTTCAAGAAAAGCCCTGGATGGGCATTGCCATCACCTTATCAGTGTCCCCAAGGTGGGGGGGGGGGCCACTTGTGGGAGCTGGCATGAAGCTGCCAGCAAGGCAGGCAGCCCTCTGCACTCCTTCTGCAGGGGTTTATCATCGGGGACCACATTATCCCATAATAAAAGTTTTGTTGGTGAGGTTCAGGGCTCAAACAAATTGCTTCAGCTTAGCGAGTCACCTCCTGTCCCCTGAGCCACAGCGAACAACCACAACCCTTAGGCAGTAACAAACGGGGGGAAAAGCTGCTCTCACCCTGGCAGTGGGCTACGAGGGAGGAGGCAGCACGCTGCCGGACCATAATTTGTTATGGCACACTACCTTGGTCCCCTGCTCCCGCCCTGACTTGGTCACTCCCAGCCCAAACCCAGTATTCTGGAGGCTGCCCTGCCCTCCAGCCCGCTCCTTGCCCCAGCCACGCTGGCACCTACATGCGGAGTCGGAAAGGGCGGTGTGCGAGGAGCGTCGGGAGCTGTGGGACGACAGTGACACTCCTTCCCGGCTGGCGTCCTGGCTGCTGCCGCACTGCCCCACGTCCAGGTAGTTGCTGTGGCTCTGCGGGGAGTGAAGTACAAGCGGTCAGACCATCAGCAGGAGAGGATGGTGCTGGAGGGGACCTCCACCTCCCTGACTGCTTGTTTGTAGAGAAAAATAGCAGACTGGGTCTAGAGGGCCAGTACCACATCACCAAACCCTGCTGCAGTACTCAGTCTGTGCCTTGATTGTCACCCTAAAGCCTTCAGGTATCTCTGTGTAGACAGGACCTTCAGGATCACACCCCAGGCACCCTTGGCTTTGAGGGTGATGCCACACATTTCTGTCCCAGGTCACTCATTTGACTGCAGCGAGCGGCCAGAGAGGGGATGGACAATGCATCGGGTGAATGCCGTGGGGATTGCAGCCCATGCTCCCCACTCTGGCCTGCCGCCATCCTGCTCGCGGAGCTGTGTGCACGTGGAAACATGTTTTTACAATTAGCTTTCTTCTGCCTGATTTCTTCAGGGATGTCACAGTTTGTTGGCCGTGGCACAGTGGGGAGTGGTGGCAGAGGTAATGAATGAAGGTGGCAGGAGAGGCTGGCTGGGGAATGGATTTATTCATTCCAGAGATGGAGAGATGGCTGGCAAGGGACACAGAGCAGTGGCACGGGGACACCAGCTGCAGCCCTAGGAGAACCTACAGCAAATGGTTCCTGCCTGATCAGGCAATGAGAGTGATGGCTCTGCCTCAGCTCCAGCTGCCTTACATCAGAGATGCAGCTTAAGCTCTGCAGAAAGATAGCTCAGCTATCATGTGGGAGGGGAAAAAGACACAGAGGTGTGCTGTGGTGACAGAGAAGCAGCTGTTTGCAAGACAGTCCTTGCTCAAGTGCAAAAGGTCTCTGGGGCAGCTTCCCCTATAAATCCCATAAACGGCTTCTATAAAATAATGTCTGAAGAGCAATGAGGCTAATGGCATGATAATTACACAATAATCCACTTGAAATTACCTTGATTACTGGTCTTATTTTTAAACTACTGAGATGAAGAATTTAAAAGTAATTAAAATGACCTTGTTAACTGGGCAGGTGTGTTGGGATGCCAGACTGATTCAAACCATGGAAGTTATTGCTTTGGTCACAATCCTACACTTGATGTGATCCTGCCCAATGCTGTAAACAGAGCTGAAATCTGGAAAAACAGTAAGTATTTTCCCTTCACTTCCAATCTTCGTCTGAGTATGAAGTGACGAGCTGGCATTAACACAACAGGTACCATGTGGTACTGCCCTGCGCTCGGGTCCTCTGCGCCTTACTAACGAATGGTGACAGGTACAGCAACGTGGCCTCCAGCTCCAGCTCTGCTTTTCTGCTTCTGAATGGAGGTGGTTTAACCTACCATTTGATTAACAGTCTCAGAAAGACAGTGCAACTGCTGAATTTGCAGTTATAAGCCTAAACCAAGACAGGCAGTTTAGAGCCATGCAGTGGAAAACTTCTCAGGGTCTGCTGGAGTCATAACCCAACAGAAGGCTTGTAAAGAGATGGGAGCAAAGGAAACAGAGAAGAAAGAACAGGTATTTTCCTAAGATTGGTAAGCGATCACTCAGTTTGGTTTAAACATCTGCTCATTCAACCGTGAAGGGACACGGTACCTTTAGAGAAGAGGATGCCAGCTCAATTGATGACTCTTCAAGGCCAAGATCTCGCCTTCTTTCAGCGCGAACTTCTGCATAACTGAAAAAAAAAAAAAACAAAACGAAAACTAAATCCAGTTTTTCAGTCTGGATATTGTTTACTGTATGGTAACCATCCTACCATACAGGTCACTACGGAGTTTTCATGTTGAGTCACAAGCTTTGCACAGCACACAGACACACTCCTTCATACACGGGGTACTTTGAGGAACAACAACATACAGCCTTGCAATCTGTGAGTAACTGCACCTGCTGAATACCCACAGATTAGAAACAGCAGCGCAGTGTCCCAGTCCCACTGAGCCCAGGACGGCAGAGCCTATGGGATTAATCGCACTCATTATTCCAAGCACAAATGCAGACATTCCTTTGCAAATTTTTGCCCTGGATGCCTTCAAGCAAAACTAATCTAAAAGCAAAGTGCCCTTGGTTATTGAAGACAAAATGGGTGTCTTTGTCCTCAGTCCTAAAAAAGGAGATTGTCATTTCCCATAATCACGCAGAAAAAAATGATCCTACAGCTTCTGTGCAGCTGAACTACCATACCAATTGTACATTCACTTTCTAACCAGCTGATGATCAAGAATCAATTTTTTGCATGCCGCATGGCAGCTCAGTGGGCCCTAAGCCAGTGCCCCGGGGAGAAGGAGGTTGGGTCCCCTCTCTCTGAGGGTGCACGCAGCGCTGTGCAGCACGCTACAGCAGAGCTCACATCCCTCGCTCCAGCAGCAGCTCTGAACACAACCCGGCAGCTGCCCAGGTGCAATGCAAGGCGCAAGGATCCCCAGCAGTGTGCCTCTCAAAGTGTATATTGGCTTTCCCTACTATTTTTTTCCTCTTAAATAATAAAATATTTACAGTAAACAATGCCATTTTCACCATTGGGATAAATTGGAGAGGATGTTTTAAAGACTCCTTGTGCTCCTGTGGATCGTGGGCACTGAAATGTGCCGAAATTTAGGGTACTGGAATATTAATGATCCATAACCTTTATGGGAGGCAAGAGAAGTTGCTGAAATGAACTCACTATTCATTGTAGGCAATGAATTTTCCTGAAATCAGGTTTTAACTTGTGTATTTCAATAATATATTCTAAACCTTATGAGACAGAATTGAATTTCAAAATCTATTTAGGACTATATCACTGGGTTTAAGAGGCACTGGAAGCAAAAAAAAAAAATTAATGCACAACAAATTCAGAGTTTAAAGTGAAGCTGAATTCCCTGAAGGATGGCAGAAGCAACACAACTTGGAAGCAATCTCTGTCTACCATTTGCTTACAATAACACTTGGAATGTACTTTATATCGGCACCACAGCTCTCATCACTTACACCGGTTTAGTGGTGTAAGGCGTTCTCAGTCTGTTTCAGAATACCCCAGTTTACTACTGTTTCGTCTTCCAGACGTTTGACAAGAAAAACGGGGCCCAGAAAAAAACTTCACAAATTGATTCCTGACAGTAAAGACAGACACAGTGAGCAAGATGTTTACTCAAGTTAATAGAGCAAACCAGTGCGTCACTATTTTTTTCAAGCTCTTCAGTAAATATATTCTCAGTCTTAATACAATCTTTTTGAGATGACAGTGGTAATCAAGCAGATTCCCCTCCAGAAGGTGCATATCAGAGAGCATCCCACACACGCCTCTCCTTCCAGCACAGGTTTGCAACCCAGCACAAGCAGCTTCCCACTAGGTGGGGATCCTGGGCTGAATTTCAGGTGAGGAACAAGGCTAGCAGGACAGCAGCTAACTCCAAGTCATAAATATTTAAAGCTCTGATCAAAAGGTTTTGTAGGAGATGTATGATCCCATTCATGCTCATAAAGCCGTCCGATTCTTAACAGCTTTAATTCTTCCCATGGCCATGTCATCGTGTCATCGCTAGGGATAAAAGGGGAATGTAACGCACTGACAGCCTTGGCCAGTGGTGGCTTCCAGGCTTTCGGTCTGGTTACAAAAAAAAAAAAAAAAAAAAGAGTAATAAAAACGTATTATGCTTTTCCCCATGTTCCTTGTCATAACAGTTTTATAGAATTACCATCTTAGCATCTCAATACACACAACAAATATTTGGCTAACGCAAAACAGAACTAGAAAAAAAAATGGATGAGCAAAAAATGGTTGTGAAGTGTCTGGTTCTTACTCCTACCTAACTACCAGGTGAGTGCAAACGATGAACTCGGGTTTGGAATTCCACTGGTGGTAGGTGATGTAGTAGTGTGTCTGCAGCCATATCCACTGCTGGCCTTTGGTCAGGAATCGATAGTAGCAGGACTTTCCTTTTCCAAACTGCATCACTGTTAAACAAAAAAGAAAGAAATTTCTAGGAAACAGAAATTTCATGGTGCAAAGGTGATTAGAAAAACCACTTGGTCCCATACCGCTCTTGCAGGCTGCTACTGCGCTAAAATGGCTCTTGTGGCTTCATCAACACGACAGATGATACACAACCATATCCTCAGCTTTTATTTGGGTTCTTTTCTGCTACTAATTTTCAAGAGTCACTTTGCTATTTGGAGATTGCTTTTATAACTTACAGTTGGCAGAACTATATAACTAGCTATATTCTTTTAACTTATTTGTGAGCTCCTCTGAAATAAGTATAAATAACATTAATTAAACAAAGTCTTGGCCTTTCACAAGTACTTGAGAATGCATTGACTAGGGGTTTGAAGCCAGGATCCTAATAATGGCACAAAACAACAAGATAGTGGTGTTTTAGCAGTTTAACTGAGAGTTTTCTTCTGAGAGATGACCTAAATACACCAGACCCGGTACATATCATCAGAGTATGTCCAGAAAAATCTCAAGTGGTTTAATACAACTGGAAAATAATGATGGGAATTGCATTAAATAACCACATTAATTGTTCCTGGACCGCTGGAAGTACAAAATGAAACATGCTCACTTAAAATACCCATAATTAATGCAAAGTAAACTACAAATGTGGTTTAAGCACGTTTCACTTCACAGTAGGCAAGATGCCCGCCCAGCGTGGTCAACCTGACAAACAGGAACTTATCAAGCCACACTAACCCAAATACTTTTACTCACCTGCACACCTCTACTTTGTTAAATATCAGGACTAAATTCTTTAGCGATCCCATTAACAGCGATGGGCTTTAGGTGAAGTACTTAGCGAAGGTCTTCTGGCTAACACATTGTGCTGGGGATCACTCAGCTCCTGGTCCTGGCAGAGATTTCCTGAAGAGACCTCTGTAAGTCACTTTGCCAGCACCTTACTTTCTTCCCCTGCACAGTAAGATTCAAAGATCCTTTCCTTCAGGTGTGTTGTGCAAATACTGTTTTAATGTGTAAGAGGAGATCCGTGGCCAGTAGAGATGTAGAACATAAATCACTCAATAGATTCTCTGTAGAATGAGCTGACCCCATTCTCACTACAGTTAGCATCTACGTCAAACCGCACACACATATTACCAAAAGGACATCATCTGGTTGAGTAGGTCACTTCTTTCTGAATGGTCTTTTAAGCAAACAGCACTAAACCGTACTGTACTTGACAGCAATTAAGATATCCCTTTAATGTTTGCATCTACACACTTGCTGCACTTGACACAACTTGTGTCTAGCCCCTTTCACAGCTTCCTTTGTGGGCAACCTGCTTCCCCGCCACCTGTTTTGTACCAGTGCTTTGCCTTGCGCAGGGCAGAAAAGCTGGCAGGGAAGTGGAGCAGCAAAATTTGACATTCAGAGAAGTCATCATTTTCTCCATTCTCTACTAGGTCCTTTAGCATCTTACAGGTGTAAGCGGTAGAGGCTACACGGCAGAGATGTGGGTGGTTTGCAACTCAGAGAGGAAGCGGCTTGTCCAGCTCCAGTATGCTGGGGGGCTGTGGAGCTTCTTGCTGTCCCTGCATCGCGCTGCTCTGCATCTTCAAGCATCTCCAAGCAATTCCAGCACTGGAAGGGGGTGTCCTTGTTTCCTTTTGACAAAACACTCTCCTTTCAAACAGAGATAGCAGAGAGACAAACAGAGAGTTTGCCCAACAGGAAATCTGTAAGTAACATTTCTTGGCAAAATATCTGGTTACCTAGGTGCATTTTATGAAGTGTGTAGTTACTTTGCATTCCAGTGCTTGGCAATGCCAACCAGCTGGAGCACAGACCTAATGCTGGCGCATTAGGTGCGTGTAATAAAATGGAAAAATACAGTCACAGGGATAAAGCATCTCACACGCTCATCTGGTAGGAACAGCATGCTGATTAACAGTAGACCACATCTGCTGCCACCTTTTGCCCTTCCTCACACCAGCTCCAGCCTTCAGCAAGACGAGGTGCTTCAACAATGGGTGCACTGCCACAGGACTCAGGATAAGTGCTCGTTCTGACCTGGCTCCTCCTGGGCTCTTGCAGGTCACAGTACTTCACCTTGCATGAAGATGAGCTTCATGGATGTTCTCTGGTGTTCACACATTGGCCCAAACTGAACTCCTCTGCTTTCCTGCTTTACTTTCAGGTTGACAAAAAATAAGCCATCTTCACCCAGAGGGACTCTGTATTTGGTACTTTTGTATTTAAAAAAAGAGTCTGAATCTCCAGAAGCATTTTACTAAGTAAAGTGAGGTTCATGACATCTAATTGCACAGGCAGGCGATCCATAGGCTGCTTTCAGAAGGCATTTTGGTGACTGGAGCTTCCTGGCTGACTCCGAAGCCCAGGGGAACAGCAAGACCTCATGAACTGTGACAACCAACAAAACTCCCCGGGTTTGGGGCTGCCCTCACAAACTGGGGGCAGAGGGTATAAAGTTCAGACTTCCCATCTACTATTGTCATTTCACTCTGGGACAACCTGTGCTCAAACAGGTTATCTCTCAGTTTGGGAAACTGATCTGAGTGAATTCTGCAGGGATGCAACCTCCCAGGTAAGTGTCAGCTATGACAGTCTGTCATGGGAAGAGGGAATTCCCTCATGCCCCAGATAAAGATGCCTTTTGTGATGACAGTACAAGTTTTGCACGAGTGACAAACGAGATCAAAGACAGGCACGCTGCAGAGGGAGAGGAACTTACAGTGTTCATGGCACCTAGCAAGAAGCTCCAGGTCATCTGCGTGGTAGTAATCATAGCCTGACGTCCCCAGAACCTCAAAGGGTAAATATCCTATAATAGGTGGAGCCCTAGAACGGAAGCAAAGGGCAGGGAGTGAGCACAAAACCTGACACTCTGACATCCTGCCAGATACGCTGCGACACTAGCGACCAAGACCATCTTGTACCTTAACTTGGCAGGGAAATGAGTGGATTTTCATATACATAATGACGTATTTTCATAGATAAGCAAAAAAAAAAAAACAAAAACCAGTGAGGGAGAGGTAAAAATTGAGACAATGAAAAGGTGTGTGTTTACTGTCTCGTAGCCTATTCATTATGTGGGTGTAGAGAAAGGCATGTGTGTACGCAAGTGACTCAATTCATTAAGCACGCTGGTGAGACACACAGCTTGAGAAATGCTATGGCTGCTCATCTGCATAATAACTTGGAGCTCGAGTAAAATTATCCAGGAGATTGGATGTAAATGTCATCCGGGTAGTAACTGTAGAAGAAAGAGTAAGAGTAAGTGGGAAGCTGCAACGTGTGTCAGGACCAGCTCGGGTAAAGGAAAAAGTAATTGTTCCCATGGAAAAGCTTGGGAAGCTATAACCAGCAAAAAATGCTTCTGCAGTAGAGATAAGAATGGGCATGGGGCTGATTTTAAGGACTATTATTTCTATGGCAGGCAAAGAAGGAATCGAGGAAGTATTTAGATGGGGACATTGCAATGACTTACCTGACAATTCTGCTGTCAATTCTAGCTTCTTCCATTTACTAGGCAAAATATGAATTTTTTTTTTTTAGGCAAGTGTCCTAAAAACTTATGCACAGCCTTCACCGGAGCCTGCTAGCTTACGATTGTGAAACACCACTGAAATGTGAGAAGAAAACCACTATTTTTGCCTCTACTCCCTATACAGCATGCCACCTTCTGTCCCCTAGGGCTCCAGTATGCTCCTGCTTGCACCAATTCAAGCACTGCACGTACTTGATGAGGCAGGACTTGTGCTAATTTGGCTCCACCTATTTGTTTTGGCTGCTGGATGTGCTGACAGCATGAGGCTCACCTCCCAAGTTCAGCATGTTCCTCAGGAATCAGGCGGTGATGTGTTAGAGAAACGGTTAATGACTCATAACTGGGGCAGTCTGAAGGCATCACTACCTATCAAACATGCCCCTCTGCTGCTCTTCTCTTGGTGTGTTGAGTGACCCTCTTAAAGAAAGTCAATGCCATAAAGTGGCCAAGAATATGAGCAAAAAATTATTTAAGTGTAAGTACATTTGGGTTTGGATGGATCTGAGTTTTCTGGATATTAATGTGGAAAGTTCTCCTGCCGTGGTTGAGTAACCCTGCTCTACATCTGTAGTCTTGAGAGACATGGTGGGCATAGATTATTCAACTAAAGAGAGCCCAGACAAGTCTACAACCTTTCTGTGGAATGGGAAACAGGGGAAAAGGAAGCATAGCTGGGGTCCTGATCAACAGCAGCCCCAGGAGCACTGATGTCTCAGCAGGAGCTCCCAAGCTCCAGCACAAGGGCTTCTTGGCTGGAAGAGCCAGCCCTCCACACTCTCTGATGGCAAATCTCTGAAAACACCATGGTCTCTGCCACAATACAGCTTCATTTATTCAAATGACTTTTCACAGAGCACTGTGTTCCTTCTCCGCATGTGACCCAGATTTCTGTTAATCATGATAATACGTGCATTTATTAAAGTCTCCTTCCTTGCCATCTCTTTAGCAGAACCGTCAGTATCTCTCCTATCTTTAATGACATGCTTATATTCAAGACAGTAATGTCTTTCAGATGCACATCAGATAAACACTGAAGCTGATCAGGAAAGCATTATGCTTTCCTGACTTTTGCCAGAACTCTTTAAATGAGAAAGCAACCACAAAATGCTCCTCATCTGTCATTTGACAAGGAGCTGCCTTGCTTGTGGAAAAATTTAAAAGTGTCTTGTTAGCTTAAATTCCAGTCTTGAGGCCTGCAACTCGCTGTGCAAATGGACATGTACAGCCTTCAGAGAGCTTTAGAGTGCAGCCTTTTAATAAACAAAGGGAAAACAGGGAGAGGACCACAGTGCAGAAGAGAAAGAGATCATTACCAAAGCTGGCAGGGTTTCTTCCTCTACACATATTTACACGTAGACTCAGAATATAGATTTTTCCTAGCTTTCTAATGTTTTTCCAGAGGTATACAGTGCTTTCTGCATTATCTATCTTTACTCCAATGTATGTTGGTGTACCCTCTGCCCCTACTGATGGCACACCTCAACGTCAGGCAGCGTGAGTCGACACAAATAAGCAAGAAACAGCAAAATACCCAACAACATTTCAGAGTATCCTGCAGACTAAACCAGAGAGATTTGGTTTGAATTGGTGATTAAACGAGACAACCCACACGATGCCCCACTCCTCCCCGGGTCTGGGCTCACTACTCACATCCGGAGCTGTCACAAACTCTGCCTCAGCATCTGCATCAGCTTAATTTCCTCCCAGTAACAATGCTTTCCTCACTGGGGATAGCACTGGGACCAGAGTGGCTGCAAGCACCCGGCGCAGAGAGATTCCTCTCTGAGTCATAACCCAGATTCATCAAAAGACTCTTTGATAGGTTTCAAAGCAGCGCCTGCTCGCCTTCTTCACAGGAGCTGCTGGGACACAGCCCTTCGGAAAACCAGCTCACTTTGTCAGACAGTGAAATAAGGGGCTTAGGGCTCTTTTATGAATCTTTAACATTAATCACCTGATTCTGAAAATGTGTGTTGTTGGACAGGCCAATTAAAGTCTAACAAAGTCACTCCAGCAAGATCTCAACAACGTGAATAATAAGCTGACTGTCCCAAACCACACACCACTAACCATAGGGCTGTTGCAGGATCGGCTCCTCCGTGCTTCAAGGTATGATGTGTGATGTACACATCTTATTTACTATAGAAATGCAAGTTGGTATTCATTTATATTTGCACTCTCTCTTTCTTGTTCTAAACGGGCAGTTGACATTTAGTTTTTTTCCTCCCAAATATTTTTTTCCCTACAGCCTTATTTACTAGTCTTCTGTTTCTAGTAATGACTGCCTTTGCAGAGCTTGCAAAAGGAGGGATAACAGAAAGGGTAGGATTTTGCAATGTGCTTATGCATACAAGTCAAATACAGAGAAGTAAAAGAGTGAACAAAACTCTCCAGCTTCTTTTGAAGAAAATGAATCCTAAAATCAGCTTAATAAAGTGATTCCAGTCTGTTTCATCCACCAAGCTGAATCCTAGCCCACTGTATGGCATTGTCAAAAACAAATCTGCAATTATACCATCAAATCCACTGCTTTTTCTTTTATTTTTATAAATTCCATCCTTTCTCAAGGTGAAAATCTTTTTTTTTTTTTTTGACACAGCAAAAGATTTAGAAGGATTCCTGGAAAACAGAGGACCTAAATCAATACAGGACCCACACTACTCAGTCTTAATGACTTAATATCTTGGTGAAGTTAGAAACTTCTCTAGACATTTTCCCACCATTTCATACGGTTTCTTACCTGTCTAAAATATAGAAAAGACCAAAGCATTTAAGGATGTCTAACAAGTAAGTTCAGAGTATTATTACTTAGTTGCATTAACTAGAGCTGTTCTATTTGGGATCTCAGGCAATAGCTACACACTGTCTTCTCTTTTTAAACTACAGTTTGTTTATTTTTCAGTGACTAAAACCAAATCTCTTACCTGTGATCCAAGAATAAAAACTTCCATTCCAAACTATGCCTCGATGTAAATTCTTCACATGGCTCTTCAACATTGCAGAGCTCCTGCAAAACAGTTAGCACATTCAGACATTTAATTCTATGAAATGGCAAAGGGAGCCCTCTATCAAGACAAGGGAAGCATCTTCTTGGCATAACAAACCCTAGCAAAATACAGTGCTTTTAAAACACCAGACTTATTTTCCTCTAAGGAATGTAAAAGCCTTGTTTTATGGATGCATAAACTGATGAAAGGTGGCTAAATAATTTACTCTGGGCTGAATTTCAGAGCTAAGATAAATAGTCCAAGGGCCTCACCTTGCAGTCTGTAGGCAAATTCCCCAGCTTTTAGTAAATATTGGTATCTGAAGATGGATGACAGCACCAGGTCCAGCCTCATACTGAGCTGGTTAATGCTCTCTTGAGCAAGAAGTACCTATGGTCGTTATCCCTGTCACCGCCACACTCCACCACAGGACACTTACAGACCAGCAGAAGAAGTTCATGAAACACAGTTTTCACTGCGTTTTGAGACGCAGGTGGCCTTATGAAGGAGCAATCGGATGTATTTCTTTAAAGGCTGCGACTTTCCAAGCTGGTCTCTTTGTGTTGGTGCTCCCTGGGCCGACTGCTTGGAGATACCCCATCACACAGTCGCCACTTCTCAAAAGCAACTCCTGCTTTACATCTTGTCATTCCAAAATACATGCTTATGTCATCTCCCACTCGCAGGCATGACAGTGCCCTCTCTCATTTACCAACCCTCTGCACAAACGATCTGTGCCGCTGAACAGATGCTCTGAGTGGCTGCAGCATCACGGCTCCCCGCGCCACAGCCCAGCATGCAGCCCATGGTATCAGCACAGCCCTGCCGCCGAGCGCCGGCCCAGCCCCGCGCAAAAGGGAAGATGCGGTCGCAGAGCTCTCACCTTTAAGAACTGTGGTGTGACAAGACGAACGGTTGCTACGAGGCAAATCTGCTCCTCCGTGGCTGACCTGAAAGCTCGTGCAATAGCTGACTCAAAGCCATTACAGGAGGGTGTAGGCACTAGACACAACCAGACAATTTATTTAAAAAGAGGAAGGAGAGCTTTCTTTTCATGTTAAGACAAGTCCAATGACTGATGAAACCCAAGCAACAAACTCTTCCTGCCCACAAGGTGATGCCACACTGATACACGCTGACGTTATTTAAAGCATGACCCTTTGGGCTCCAAGTTGCAACCACCTTTCCCTGGCTTGCAGGGAAGCTTCAGAAGACAGCTCTGAGCAGCTCACAGTGTGCAGCTACACGTTCCTTGTCAGCCTTTCTGCAGCTACACTCTCATTGTCAGCCTTTCTCCAGCTCAACGTTTGCAAGATTCAAGATTTTACAGGTTTCTTAAACTATTTCATCTTTAAAAAGTGTCAATTAATTGCCATAAGTGAAGCAGAATAGCATGTTATACTGGTTATTTGAATAAGTGGGCTGCTTTGGTGGTAGGATGGAGGTAGGATTAGTGTGGCATCACTTCTTTAGGCAGAGCATACAGAAGAGTGCACTCCTCTGATCAACAGCCTCCCCAGCACTTTTATATGAAAAGTGTCTCCAACATATCCACAGCTCATTCCATCCCTGCCGATTACAGGGTGTTTTCAATCGAAACAAGGCCTTCAGGAGGCTGCAGATCAACACATGATTCAAAGGAGAGAGGTAGAAAGGTACAGGTAGGCTGGAGCAGTAACTTACCATGAGTAAAATATTTAAAATCCACTACAAATTTCACATATTCATACATCAGGGGTTCATTTGGATCTAAGCTGCCTCTTGCTAAATGGCAGCAAAACTCTACTTGTTTTTCCGCTGAAATGAGAGAAAGAGAGGGAGACATACCCAGCGTTACTGGAAGTCTGCACTTTAGCACACCCCATATAGTGACTCTGTCTTGGTCTTTGTACCAACCCTGCTGCTGTGGTACCTGCCCATGCCCCGCTGGGATGCTCTTGGTACCCCTACGTAAATGTATAACTACTAGGAGCAACGACCAGCTGGTTCTGCTTACGGAAATGTATTCTTACCCTTTCTCCCATGGCTTTACAGCCACCTTGCTACGCTGGGCGTGAAGCCCTGGCAATATCGGCTAGCGGTATTTTCCCCAGACTTCGTGCACGCATGATTTTGTGCAAAGCTGTTAAGCGATAGGGCAGTACTCTGCTCTGGCACTGCTCAGTAGGACCCAGATCCAAAGGGCACTGAAGTCACCCTAAGCCTTTCCATTAATGGCGGAGGGCACCGTGCCAAGCTCATATTCAGTTTTCTGCCCGAGGTCTGAACTCCATGGATTAGACCATGCGGTCTTCAGCCAGTGGGAAACCAGCCCCAGGGCAGAGCACCAGCATGAGGGCTGCCCAGTTCCCACTGGTGCTTACGGGGTAGCAGAGAGGGAAGGCTGGCACTGCCCGGCCACTGAACCCACCAGGAAAGGGGGCTCCCAACAGTGGCTTGGTGAAACGTGGCTTGTTTGCTAGGAAGACATTGCTGCCTGCTCTGGTGCTGGGGATACTTTCATAGAACCACAGAATGATTTGGGTTGGAAGGGACCTTTAAAGGTCATGTAGTCCAACCCACCTGCACAGAGCAGGGACATCTCCAACCACATCAGGTTGCTCAGGGCCTTGAATGTTTCCAGGGATGGGGCATCCACCACCTCTCTGGGCAACCTGTGCCAGTGCTTCACCACCCTTATCATAAAAAAATTCTTCCTTGTAAAAAGTGTCTTCCTTAAGAAGTTTTCTAGGGGAAAGGGACATTTTGGAGGTGGGACAGCAGCCAGCAGTGGAGATCCAGACAGACTGTTCAGATAGGAAGGCTGTTGCTTAAACTACATGTAGGGTTTCTCAGGTGTCCTGAGACATGCAAGCTTCCTAAGGAACACAGAATCTGTCAAAACCCTTGGGGATTTCTCCTACCCTTTTCCTTCCTTTAAGCCCTTCACTCCTTTCATAGGCTCAATCCAGTATCCTGCCTGGGGAAAAATATCTACTGTGGGCAACTGCACTGTCCTGTGACACAAAGCAGACCGTAAAACAAAGCCTATCCAAATCAAAGACCAAGTCCCGGGCGCATGTAGGAATGACAGATAATGTGCTGCACTAAAAACCAGAAGTAATAACTGCAGCAAAACAGAAGTGGCAGGCAGGAGAATTAAATAGCTGGAGAGCCCTGTGCAGGCTCCCCCGGGAGCCGTTTGCGTTTGGCGAATTTCCCTGATCGACAGACAAGAGCGGAGCTTACCGTTTAGAAAATCAGCTGCAACAGGCTCTGTCATGAGCACATGTGGAGAAAGGAGCTTGTACACCTCGCTCTGCTCCCGCTCAGGCAGAAAGTTTAATATATTTTGGTCCACCAAATCTGACTGAGACAAAAGAATGCTTTGTCATGTTCAGCAGTACAGCCTGACAAAACCGTACGTCTTTTTATCCCCCAGCAGAGCACGGACGCTGCCGGTTTAGCGTGGATTCTTAAGACAAGGAAGTCCAGAAAATCTCCAGACAGATCTAGGGTAGAATATAACCTTTGGGTTATTCTTCCATGGGGTTGCTATCTTTTTGCAAAAGGCTGACCAGGTCGCTGAGGCTGCCCTTCAGTGCAACCAAATGCAAGATGGAGAAGCAACCTTGGTAATAAAGGAATATGACATGATGAGAAACATAATATCAGAATGAAAATTTGAAATATTTCCCTTTGGAAGCACAAGGGAGAAGTGGGAGAGCTCCTCCTCACATACTCCATTTGTCTCCTAGGCTGAACATCTGGCAAAATCAGATCGATCTGCAAGTGTTCCAGTGCTGACAAACCCCAACATCCTGACTAAAGGGGTTCTACCAAAATGTCAGCACGTATTTGTTTCTTTGCAAAGCAGGACATTCAGCCAGGTTAACTGTGTGCTCAAATTCACCCTCATGTAGCATCATTGGTGCCTCATGCTTGGCACCAGATAAAAATAAAAAATGCTTTTGAAGGGCCAGCAGAAATTTCTGCACCGAACAGCTAACTGATTTCTAGAAATTCTCCCAGAAAATTCTGAGGCCACATACTTGTTATTAAAGATCACGGGCTCAAAGTAGAAAACCCCAATGTCATTAGAACAGCATAGATTCAATGTGGAAATAATCTTTAAATTATCTGAGAAGACCTTCAGCATGCACAGAATTCACAAGCATGAGATTTTTCCATAAACACTACTCAGACCCTCCTGCAGATGTGCAGTCAAGTGGTTAGCTACAAGTACAGTGATTTTGCATAGGGTTTGTTTTTTTTTTAGCTAACTTGCAGACCCTGAAAGAGAATCTGCTATTCACAGGAGCCTGAGAAACTCCCTAAGAGTTTGTTGGTTTATCCCCCACCCACAGTCAGCCTCTTTGGTTGGACAAAACCAAGCCCCAGCCCTGCAGTGATGGGTCTACGTTATGGCAGAGGAATGATCCTTCAACATATTGCATTGTCAGAACTTACCGGTAAGTGTCCAAGCAGGGATGAGACACTATCAGATACATAAATAATAATCCCATCAGTGGTAAGAGCAATGAGAAAGCCATCTAGTGCCTAATGATAAAAGGTGGGCAAAAAGAAAAAGAAAATTACACAAGGGAACAACTTAAAATATAATAGGCTCATTTATTCTTTGGTGATGCTTCTAAAGCCTAAAACTAACATAAATCAATTATGGAAATGATAGTTCAATGCGGAAAAATAAAAATTACACATGCTGTCTAATTCAACATTCTTCTTACATTCTTATTTGCTCATTAATATTAAATTGACTTGTATTTTTCACCCAGTGAGTATTTATTTAATATGAAGCAAGACAGTGGTGGTTAAAATTTCTACACCCACACAATCCTGGTGACTTCAGTCACTTCATTATGTGTTCTGAATTACACAACAGTTAACCAGCTCGGTGCGTAAGGAGATGTTAGATATCATCACGGCAAACCCAGCGTTGTGGATAGATGGAGGGATGGACAGATGGATGGATAAGCAGAGACAGAAAAATTACACAATGCTGTATTTTTAGCTATTTATGGACATTATGGACAAGATCTAAAGCTTTATTTATTTTGCTTATAACATTTGTTTGTTAGGCTAATGACACAACAATTTTACACTTTGTTCTGTTTCCCCTTTCTTATTCACTATGGTGTCTGTCCCGGCGTCGAAGTTCTCTGTCCTTTTTAAGTCACTGTACGAGCTTTCCTCTTTGGGTGTTCTCCCTATTCTTCACATCTTCTTGTACCACTGACCCAGATTCTGTCCTTATTCTTCTCTAACACTTACCACGGTCTGGGAGGGTTAACTTCTGGTCAGTAGTGTGCACAGAGCCAACTCTCCCACAGACACCGTTAGGCTGCTCTGCAGCTTGGCTATAGGGAGCCAAAGATGCAGCATTCACCACCTTCCCCTTCAGGCAGCTATTCCCCACCTCGCTGTCATACTCTGCCTTTGCTGAAAATAAGCTCTCTAGAAAAAAACCACTGATTTTTAAGTGAATGGGTCAACAGTCTAACATAGTCCAGCAAGCCAACAGTTATTAAAGGGCTCTCTCTCCCCTGCCACTTCTAAGGGGGGGATTTGTTTTGATTCACCTGGAACAAACTAGCTTGTTTGGTGCGAGAAGTTCCCAGAAAGAATGAACAGACTTTTCCAGGGAGGTGAGTCATGACGTCCTGATGAAAAGGAATAACTAAGGCACTGCAGCACCTCCCAGCTCAGCCCAGCATACACCCTTATTTTGGTGGGGCAAAGAGTAAGAGCTGCCCACGCGGGGTAGGAGAGGTCCGTGCCAGAGGAGCACGCAGCACAAACCCAAAGCCGCATCCTTAAGAAAGGAAAAACGTAAGCTCCTGGGGTGTTTCTAGACAAGCTGAGCATTTTAGAGGTGAGAGTATCCGAGCTGTTCTCCCGAATGCACTGAAAGGCAATCCGAGGAAAAGATTCAGCATCCACATCACAAGCACAACACCGCACAGCCAGCAGCAGCAAAGGCAGCAGAGTAAACGCTGCCTGGCTAATGAGATGTGGGAGGAAGAGAGCTGGTCTGCTTTTTTCAGGGCCTTTCAAGTTTTTGCTCAAACTGCTAGCTCTAGCAGCTCTTCTGAGAAGGGCATTTCTCTTTTTCCTCTGTCACCAGGCCCAATCTGGGCCAAATCTGGCCTTCATTCTAAATGAAAAGTTGTTTATCTTTAAGAGGAAGCAAACATATTTTTAATTCTGTATCTGCAAAGCATTTAGCACAGCATTGGTCTCCCTCAGATTTGTATTACATGTGCCAGCAGAGCAGGAATCATTAACACTGGGACCCCTCAGGTGAAAAGGAACTATATATCTCTGAACTACTCCACTGAACTGATTCCTTCTCACTAATCCGCGCAGCTTTCGTTTTTTCTTACCTCTAACATCAACTGGGTGAACTCCTCATTGCTAAGAAATGAAGGCTTCCAGTCTTGTCTAATCTCACAGGCTTCTGTCTGTGCTGTGATTTCTTAAAGAAAAAACATCAAAAAAGCAACATGACTCATGCTAGTTGGATTTTTTTTTTCATTTTCAAGTAACACTAGATTTCTTTTAAGAGGCTTTCAAAGGAATCATCCTCAGATCATTCTCCACACAAAGCCTTCTTGTATGCAACAGTCATTTTCCATGCCATCACGATGCAAATGCATTAGAAATCAAGAAAAGAAGAGGAGACATTTTGGGGTGGTCTGAAGAAATCCTTCAAAAATTAAGGTCAATGGGCTAATTTCAGAGTCACTGAGCATCACCGTGAGCAGAGGGTGTCTGCGACTCTGGAGCCATTTCAGGAAGACTCATGGGAGTGCCCAGGCAGCGGGACAGGCTGCACCAAGCCATCTCCTACCCCAGGAGACCTGGGAACAGGGCACAGAAACCCCTTTCCCCTGGCTTTTGTAGCGCATGCTGTTCTGCAGCTCTTCCTCCCTCACACCCTGTTTGAGAGCGTACAAAGCGTGCCAGGGGATGTGGAGGCCAGCGAGGGAACTGGAGCGATGTCACGACATTTGAAAGCATGCAGCACTGCATCTTTTAAAGTATATTGATGTTTAACTGGTCAGCACAGTACTCAAACCTAGACTGTTTCCTGAGGCCAACTGCTGTTCCTTAGGTTCATGCCCTTAGGTTCAACTGCCCCTCACTTAGGTTCATGTCCTCTCCGGAGGTCTTAGATGCTTGGGAAAACAAGTTTTCATCTCCTGAGCAGAAACTGGCTGCTGGGCAGATGCAGAGCCAGCGGCTTCAACGGGAGCAGACCAGTGCCCTCCAGTACCTTTCTGTTTCTGTAAGAAGTCGATGGTCCTCTGCAGTATTGTGGACTTGTCCATCTTGAGAGGGTGGCCGTGGCCCTGCAGCATCGTGCAAAGCTCTTTAATGAGGACATTGAACTGGTCTCTCCTCTTCTTTTCAGATTTGTTGCGTGATGCCCTGGGTGACAGAAACATAAACGCTGTTAAACAAAATGAAGGACGTTCAGCCTGACCCAGGAAGAGGTAAATGGCCCTGCCTCAGTGAAACACTTTAAATACAAGACTCTAAACTCTGCTAGGAGTGCTCATTTGTTTAAAATTTAGCTTGGATGTAAGTGCCTTGCTGGTGCTTAGGGCCTTGCAGCAGGACTGAGCTCATAGTCAGCAAGGAACACCTGGAGGTAACAAATACAATTTACATTCATGTGAGCAAGACCATATCCTTATGCACATTTCTGCAACAGTTTCCCTTGTTTCCAAAGTGGTGATAATGAGGTGAAGGTGTTATGGGCAAAATTTCCCCAGTACGAGAAGTTCTGGCATCTACATCCTCATGTTTTGCCCACCTCATTTTTATAAACTTTTGTTATGCCGTTAATAGACACATATGTAAAGGTCAAAATGCCAAGGATTCCTTATTCCCTGACTTGTACTTGCAAAAGTAGCTTATAGAAAGACAACACTGTGCAGAGACAACTCAGCTGCAGAATGAAGTAAGGCACAAGCTCTTGTATCTGGTTTTGAAAATCTGCTGCCATGATATATGAAACTGGAAATGTTAAAAGTCTGGCTGCGGAAACCGCAGACCAGTTTCCAGCTTTCATTAATACAATTTAAGAATGTTTTATTAGGGATTTCCCCTCCATTAAAAACAATAAAGAAGAAAGCAAATCCATTCAGTTTCTTCCAAAATGTTCTTTCTAATGCACATATCTGAGGTAACCTTGTTTTCCTAAAACCTCTTCCAGTAGTAATTAATTTTCTTTACAAGCGTATTCATGATGATACATGCTTCCTGTGATCTAGACCAAGTGTGGTATGCAGAAAGCATTCCCATTCATATTCAGGTTGGCATTTGGAGGTTCTCAGATCCAGCATTTACGTTTACAGCCATCTCTGTTTTGGCACTCGTGTGCGATGACTAATTAGAACCGAGCCAAATGCTTCTCTGACGGGAGACTAACTCATACCTGTGCTAAAGCAGGACTGCTCTCTTAAGTTTCACGGGGAACTCTACCCCAGGTGGGCAGCACTGCATGATGTCAGTAAAATCACAGGTCAGGAGTCCTGCATCAAGATAATAAATAGCCATGGGATAACACGAGATTCTGAGGGCACGACAACGTAATTTAAGGACCACTCAGCTGATGAACCCATTGTAGGGGTGGTCAAACACACTATGAGAAGCTTGAAAATGGTGACTTAATTATGCCGTTCGTGGTCCAGTATACATAGCCTGTTAACTGTGTGGGGGTTTTGCCTCTGACACCAGTGGTCCCAAGTACTCTTTCAAGCATCGGACAACACAGCATTTACAATTCTGCCCCGAGAGCTTCCCCTCTCAGTGCTCTGTACATCCCTTCATACCTCTTTGCCCTGTCCTTCTCATCTTCATCCATCAGTTCGCTTACACAACACAGGGCTCTGGAAGGAAAAGACAGAAGTACGTACTGAGACACATTCCCTGATCTTGTTGAGGATGGCAGAATATGGAGCTTACTGGTTTGTACTTTATAACCTCCTGGATGTTCCAATCTTCCCTGTCCCAAACTCCACTCTTGTGATGTAGTTTCCTGCTTGTTCCATCAGCTATTGAGGCTTGAGAAGTGAAACCATCGAATCTTTAAGGAATCTTTAAGGTTGGAAAAGACCTCTAAAATCATCAAGTCCCAAAGGTACAGCTACAGTAAGCGTGACTTTAGAGAGAAAGAGCTGAGAGCCAGCAGCCCCTCAGCCTGCCTCTGCACTCCCCTCTACCACAGGCTGGGAAAACCTGCGGAGCACTGAACCCTGCACAGGAATTAGCATCTCCCCTGCAAATGTGAGAGCTGATTTGACTCTGATGTATGTACCAGGCAGCACTGCACCTGGTCCTGTTCTGGAAAATCAAACAGGCTGCTGGTTGATTTTGACCATTGCAATGCTTGAAAAGCATCTGAGATTTCTTTCCCAGTGGAAGGGCATAGGAGGAAGAAGGAAACTGTGCCAATCCCCCAGAGGATAAGTATTAGGCAACAGCAGGGTACTATCAGGACATCTGAGAGATTATATGATAGACAGGTTCATCCAAAGGACCCTGCAGCCAGGGACTGCTGCTTGCACTGGTCGACTTCCACCACATCGTCTGAGCTGTGTCCTACCACTGGGATTCACATGCAAGACTAAATTGAAACTTCCTGGCACTAACCAGTGAAAAGAAGGGAATGTGACCTTGGTTCTATATGTCCCCACACCAGAACAGTCATTGTGGGCTGCCAGCTTTACTTTACCTTAACTGTTCCTGCAGTGCAGGTCAGGAGAATATTCTCTCCGCTCCCAGTAAGGACATGGTATTCTCAAGCCCCATGAAATGATGGAAAATTCAACATGAAGGTAAATTCTTCACTGGTGAGCTGCTTCCTGTGACTCAGATGGGCCAAGTCGGAGGGACGAGGAGCCAGGCAGATGCAGGCAAACCAGCTGCCATCACTCCATGCCAGGGAGTTGCCTGGGACAGCTCTGCTGGGTTGCACCCCTCTCAGACACCTCCAAAGAGGAGATCACACCCATCTCCAGCATCAGCACCAATCTGCTTCCACCTCTAGCGAGGACTTTCACTAGCAAGACCCTCCCACCGCACCCAGTACCCAAGGGGCATTTTTCAAAGGGTACATCCAGGTGGTTTTCCCTGCTTTGAGACTACTCCAAGCTCAAACAACCTGGTGGGCATAAAAGTAACACGAAGTAAAACCACCCACAATGGACAGGAAGTCAAAGATGCTGCTCACAGTAAAAGCTACAAAAATTCACCCTCCCTTTCTTGCCCCAGAATAAGGATCTCCCTCCCTGTAGACAACCTGGGCAGAAGAAACTGTATGATTTATTTTGTCCCAGACTATGAACGCACTCCATGGGGAGGGAGTGGTTCTCACTGCCTGAGTCACTGAAAGCCACAAGCCAAATTAGAAATTACCTGTTCTATTCCTCAGATTCATCAGTCCAGACTGACGGAGTGGGATTAGCACTTCTTATTACCATGTAAATTGAGATGGAGAAAAATTAATCCTGGAAGGAAAAGCAAATCCAGTTAAAACACAGGTGCAGGCAAGACTTAGCCTAAAGAGCAGCAATCACTTCAAGCTAGAAAAGTCTACCATCATAAATTAGAAACACGCTCAAGTATAACTAACTGGTAAGAGCTCAGCAAAGCCTCCAGGAACGGGAGCTTGATCATGTTCCAGGGCTCTTGGCTCTGTGTGCACCACTTGCTGCCGCAGAAGCAGCCTGGGAAGGCCAACTTGGCTTCTCGTGTCCAAAAAGCCACGCGGCCCAGCAAGGGGGAGGAATGGCCCTATGAGCTTGGGGCCATTGAGGATTGATCGGTGTCCTTCCAAAGTATGACAGTTTACCTGGCATGTGCGCTATGAAAACCAACAAGTACGATCCATACTTCATCTAGCCAATCTTGCAACCAAAAACCTTCTTTAAGATGAACACGGACACCTAAAGTCAGCACAAGGCACAACCTGCGGATGGATTTAAGGCCTTGCACTAAGATTTGCTACTAATGGGACACACACATCTCCTTTTTTGTTTGCAATTTAAACGGTTACTAATGAACACCCTGACTATACTCACACCACAGCGCCCATCTCTCTGAAACAAACACTGTTGAAATTTGTTTGGTTTCAGACGAGTCTCATTCTCAGGAAGGATATGGATACAACCGACTGTCCGTGACTGACAGCAATACCTTAAACAACAGTCAAACGCTGGTCTTCCAAATTAGCCAAGCTTTTGATGCCCTTGAAGTGACCTCCCTGCTTCAAGCCCAGGTTGATGGCTGTTTCTCTGTTACCATCAGTTCCAGTATCAGCCCAAGACACTGCAAAAAACTCACTGCCACTACCAGGGATTACATCTTTGTAACCATGGTGAGCAAGCAAACATAACCTCACATTTTTGATCAGCTAAAGGACTAGCAAGAGCTTGTTCATTTCTTCAACTAGTAAAAACACTTTGAAGGGAAGGAAACACAAGAAGGTGGCTGAAGAAGCACTGCAAGAGACACACGTCAGGGAAAGGGCAGCTGGGATGGGGTAGGGGCTGACAACATGGGGCCACTGCTAAACACCATGGGTAACGCAGATCCTGACCAGCGATACGGTGAGAGTGCTTTGTAGGGGAGGTTTACATGAGTAACATGAGACAATGGGCCAAATTCCTGCTCACTGCAGTTAAACGAAATTATGTCAGACCACTCGCTCAAAAAAATGGTCTCAGATAAAATGTGATACGGTTGTCGTAAATGTAATATGGAAGTTACCTGCAAGAGGCTTGAATCTCCTGACACAACAGAAGTATGGGAGTAACATGTAAAATACTTCATCTTTCAGCAGTAAGTGATTCAGTAAAAAATGCAAATAGGATGAAGTTATCATGTTCAGTTTGGAACATGAACTTCCAGGGAAAATGTCACACAACTTCTGATACCCCCAGTGAAGCCGCAATTGAAAACAACAGTTTAAACACGGTGGATGTGCCATGCTTCTGTTCTCACTGTCGTCGTACACTGGTCAAGTCACAAATTTTTCTCCTCATTCAAAAGGAGCGTGTGGTCTCATTTGTTACTCTACCGAGCTATCACAGAACGGAGGTGCTTGTCTTGGTCACTGTCACTCCTCGGTCAGTGCTGCTTTATCAAGACCATACAGTTGTTTCTCCTGTAGAATGACTCATACACAAGTTTTCCTAACTCATAATAATTTTGGAGATAGGTATGTATAAAGAAAAATTTTTTTAAAGCAATGTGTTAATTTCTAAAAAAAATGCTTGTGAATATGCAAACAGATCTATCACAATTTTTGAGGAAACATTTTTTCTATATGGGCTTCATTATGCAAAAATTCAGCCGAATGAAAGGATTCCTCTCAAGCTTTGAGTGCAAAGCTTTATGCAGAAACCTTCACACTGCCTTGCCCACAGTTGCCCAGCAAAAACTCCCGGGAAACCTTACAGGTTTTCTGCCTTGTATGTGTGGTTGCCCTCCCAGTCACCTTCAACAGCAGTAAGTTGAGGGAAGCTGCTTGGTCACTGGGAGAGACAACAATCCAGTTAATGCTCACCAAGTCTAAACTGGGAAATGACATCCAGATTCTCCAGTCTCTAGCAGCAGCTATTGCATTCCGCTGCCGTACAGCTGATGCCAGCTGCAAGGGACAGAGGACTGAGGCTTCTCAGGGGATCAGTCCCAATGAACGTGAGAGACGTCCTCAGTCAACACCAGACTTCCAGGCTCTAACAGAATAAATGGCCATTAAAGAATTCACAGGCCCAAACACACAGAGAAGCTGTTCGCATGATGCAGCAGGATGCTGAGCTACAGAAAGTCTTAGTAGAAGACACCTAAGGACAAAATATTCTTAACCGGATTAAGCACTTCAGGGCTACATTTAGCTAAGTGCTTTTTGTCTCGTTATGAGCCAGAGCTAAATATAGTAACCAGCATACTTAAGAATAGTTTCATAAGGGTTGTACACACTCCTCAGCACGATAAGACACTTAGCACTACTGACAGCAGTATGTCTGCATGCTAAGAGTATTTTAAATAGAATCGCTTTGACCTTAACTGTATTAACCAGAGGGATCAAAATTTATTTATTGCCCCCTGAAAATCCTCTTCTGCAACACTCGGGGAGAAAGGTCCCTGAACACGATGGGCAGGTAGAGAGAGAGGACACTTCTCAGTGCTGCTAGCATCGTTTTCACCCCACCTACAACAAGGGACTATCAGCTTTCTCACATCCGTCGTCGACTAATGCCCTCTGTTAAAGGGAAAATAATTTTTCTTCCCTTGTACAGCAAGTCTCAGAAAACACTTGTGGCATTTTAAGGGCAAGTTATATTTTAGACTTTTCAAATATCAGAGTAGTTGAAGTGGTTTCCAGGGTTACAGAAAGGATAATGTAGAATGACAGCAACAATAAGACAAATGGACTTCTCAGACACACAGCCAATAGCTAAAGCACTATTCCACGCTATCGGCAATATTCTGGCACGTTTTTTACTGAAGATAGAATGGGAGAGGGAATTTGTTTAAAATTCTTTGTTTTGCAGAACTGTCTGACTTCTGGAGTTATCTAAAGCTGTAAACTTTTGACTAAAGAAAATGTTTATTTATTGGCCTACTGCAAATCATAAAAATATTAACATTACCTTAAGATAACTCTTAATGGAACATCACATTAGTAAGAATTATCCCCTGAAACCAACAGTCCCAATGAATGCTTCGTTATAGCTCTAATTTTAATTATTTGGCTATGCCACTAGTGGCAATGCAAAGATCACTCTGCGAGTGTAACGCGGCACAGTTCTTTGTGATCAGCAGCAAATAAAGCCTTCATCGGTCACCTAGAAAAGGTCCCTCAGCCCAGCTAATTTGATTACTTTTCCCAACTGTATCAACTAGTCTAATTAAAAATATTCTCTATGCATAAACACTTTGTTGTGCTCATATTTACATTTTCAGAAAATTTTGCCTTTGAGTAATGTACAGCAGTTAGGGAGTCTTCAAACCTATACTGTAGGAAATATTTTAATTATGGAAATGCGCTGCGCTAATAATTTCCACAGATTTTACATGCAAGGAATTCAGCAGAGAGCCCTCAATTAAAACACACAGCACTTGGTGGCACAATGCAGTCATAAATAAGAGAGTTAAGGCATTCTCCAGCAGTACGATGTATATGTCAATATGCCAATGCTTCATTCTTCTTGAGGCAACAGGAGGGCATAGCTGCGGTTGACAGCTAAACAGCTGATTTAATTTTTAAAAGGCAGAATTTAACCTTTTCAGTAAAGTGCTACTGATTCAATTATACGATGCTAATGGAAATGACATTTGCAAAACTGAGCAGTGCTGTTCAGCACAAGAAGCGATCGCCACCTCCCTTCACACACCAGAGCCCCGTGCCGCCCGCCACTGAGCTGCCCGGACATCCACCCGCTGTACAGAGCACGGGAAAGCCGTGGCAGTGGCCCTCACAGCCCTTTGCTGCAAAGGTCTTCCTCTAACACCGAGCAGACTCCAGTGACAGACCTGCCCACCGCTGGGACAAACGTTTTGTCCCAGCGCTACAGCGAGCAGGCAATAGCAGCAGTAGCTGCTCTGAACCGCTACGGCACTACCCTCCGCCGGAATAACCCATCCGGCACTGCCTTGCCAACACCGCGTCACAGCTCGGCATGAGGGCATGACGTGGACAAGCAGACTAAAGCAGATGTGGCAAAGGAGTTGCGTCTCTACATTATTTGACCTGCTTGCTTTATTTTTTTTCTGCTTGCATTTTACCCTCTCCTTTCCTTGCCATGCCTTGCCTTCTGTTGTTCTTCATTCTTTCCTGCTTTTCTTTCACTTATCCCCCTACTTAGCATCCATTGGGTTGCAATTCAGAGAATTTGATCTTTTTTGGATTCCTCTCCATCTTGTTGTTTCTTATATCATTTGCCTTCATCCTTCCATTGCTTTTTTTTCCCTGTGTTCTTCACTTTCCTCTTCTCTAAAGAGAAAAAACGTTATAATGCTGTCAGTATTGGCAACCAATCAGCCATTTAACTGTGGGGGAACTCTTGTCTTGTCCAGGTTTGAGGCATGCAGGACTGCCAAATTTTGTTTAGGGACACACTGCCTTAGGGATCATGCTGGTGGGGATCAGATGGGTGTCTTCAACATGCTCGGCTCCCACACCACCTTGGTCCAGGACCAGGAGCACCGAGTCCTGTCCTGTCCTGCCCGACAGCTCCTAATTCCAGTTTCAGACCCTTTGCCTCTTGAGAGGAACTGGGATCCCCTTCAGTTCAGTGGTGGCTGTGCAGCTCCATCCTTCACAGAAACACTGCCCTGCATCTGCGCCGTGGGAAACGGTCCAGCGCAATGCACTCACCTGCGGCAGCTCTTCGGGGGTGTCCAGGCAGGGTGACAAGCTGTGACGGTACTTATACTTTCACACAGCATCTTTGCTTACTGGAACATGAGTAATGGTGCTGAGTTGGTGAGGGAACGAAATATTCTGTGTTCTCTTTTGTTCATCTGTCAGAAGTGGACTTTTTGTGCCACTATTGTAGCTATTGCATCTCGATGTGCTCACTTACCTACAGCATACTTTCCCCTAGTTTATTGAGCTCTAAATGTAGCTTGTTACCTCTGACAGATTTATGACTACATTCATTATAGCAGTAACAGCTTCAGACAGAAGCTAAGAGGTGTCCAAAGAAAATGGATTATACAAAACAATTACACCATAAAAAAGGCTGCATCAGAACACTGTG
This sequence comes from Chlamydotis macqueenii, assembly GCF_036417535.1. NCBI lineage: Eukaryota > Metazoa > Chordata > Aves > Otidiformes > Otididae > Chlamydotis > Chlamydotis macqueenii. The sequence continues at coordinate 7,971,162 of NC_141566.1, forward strand.
ATTCAGCACAGAAATGAAATGAAAGATACAGGGAGGAACAATGGTGGCGTGTTGGGGTTTTTTTTAATTTTTTTTTAACCAGGATATGCTGTTTTCTGATAAAAGAAAGGGGGAAATGGATTAAAAACTAACAGACACTTGACAAGAAAAAAAATATTACTGGAACATTTTGTTCTCTAGGATTTTTTGTCAGATCCTAGAGAAAATAGCTGGCCAAGTTTATTCTGTTCCAGCAAATTATTGAACCTTGCAGGGTAAAGATACAACACTGTAGAATATTATTTAAAATGTCTCCAGGCTTTCTGTAACAAGAAGGGCATGGGTTTAATTAATTCTATCAATTTGCCTAATAGCTCCTTAAAATTCTCAAAAGATGGCAAAAGGCAGAACTGCTGATTCACAACCCTATGCAGTACAAAACTCTACTTTTACTGGCACAAGCAGGGCAGGATAAAAATGCATATGCAAATAATACTATTTCTGCAGTCATGGATGAATATCTGAGCTCATTTGTAGCTGTTCAGTTACTACAGGAAAGGTGAGTGTGTATTGTAGTATGAAATGATGACATCTAACCTATAAACAATTCTTTAACACACCAGACTCAGTCACACATAGAGCCAAATAATCCCGAAATAATAACACAGTTTTCCCCTCTTGTAGGATGGGAGCAAAGGCAGTTGTCCACAGTTAATCCTTCGGCAGAAATGGAGGTGTATGTTTTCATGGGACTGCTTCCAGAAAGGCACATAGAGCTAAAGAGAAGGCAGCAACATTGAAATCTAACAGTCAGAAGTCTTTTGAACGGAATGTTCTCCAAAATTTCCAGCAAATACGAACGCTCTTAAAGCTCAGCTTCTGCTTATGGCTGGTGCTGACAGTGCAAATGAACGCGTGTGGATGGGTGGGTGCACAGATGCACGTATAGAAACACACATCTTCAGAACAATTCGCAAAAACATACCGACAGCAATTTCTACCAAGGAAAGCAGCGGTGCCTTTCAGGAGGACTCCTGCACGACTCTCCTCCTGACGTTGGAGGTCAAATAACCATTGCTGATTCGAAGGGAAGGTGAGCAGAGGTCCCTCTCTCAAGCCTCAGGCCACTTTTTAGCACATTCACTTCTCTGTCACAAAGGATGGGGGTGTGTGTGGGAAGGTTAACCCAGCAAATCTCAGCAATGAGAAGAGTAGCTCAACAAGCTAAAGAAAACCCCAAAGCCATTGGTTCTGCACCTTAAACAACATGGACAACATCTGATCATAAACTCACCGCTGAAACACTGGCTAGGTTCAGGGTTTTGTTCAGAATAGTTTCAACATGATCAGAACAAACCAGCTAGGAACATTTTTAAAAGAAACCAACACTCTGCTAACTCAGCGGCATTGGCTTCCATACCAACTGTCAAAGTGCCTACAGAGTGGGTGCAGGGCACCTGGACACCTTGTTTTTGGGGATCACCAGCCAGAGCTTCTCCCTGGGAGGTGTCGAGTGTGACCCCACCAAGAGCACACAGCTTGCATCAACTGTATTTATGGCATTAAAGCGAGGTCATTAAGTCCCTTTTCTGTTTCAGATTTCGTTTTGGCAACTGTGTAGATACCAAGACAAATACATCAAAGCTGTCTTTATGGATGTCTTCTCCTGAAACCCATCTTGTAATTCCTCTTCTGTTTACTATGGGCGAAATTCATCCCAAGCAGACAGCTACATAAAGCCTACGTGTCATTAAATTACCTACTTTTATGCCTTACGCTCTCCCTGTGCACAGAATAAATGTAATCATTAGACAACAAAGAAAATCAGCTATCTAATGAAACTAAATACCTTCTTCTCTACTTTTCTCAGCAAGAGAACATTCCCAGCAACTACCAGAACACTGAAAGAGGCAATAGAAGCATTCAGGTCCTTAGCTGTTCTCTTTTTCTCCTCAAACAAGACATTTTTTGCTTTGTTTCTTTCTTTACCTTTCCCAGTTTTGTATACAAAATGCATTTCAGATGCTTGAGGATGGCGCAGATGAGGAAATGAGCACTTGTGTTTGCTTGTGCTGGAGGCTGAACTCCTGACGCAAAAATAAACATCAGGCCCAAGGGCTGCTTGCCTTGCACTGTAAAAGCAGGGGCCTTCAGCTGGGTCAGGAGTGGGTCCTAGGTGGTTCCAGGACCACATGTCCAAGCTGCTGTGCTCCAGTGAGGAGAAAAATGCTGTGTATGACTTTGCTTTAAACTCCATCTGCTCATAGATTGCAGGACCAGCAGCAGACATGAGGAAGAATTTTTTTTACACTGAGGGTGGTGGAACACTGGCACAGGTTGCCCAAAGAGGTGGTGGATGCCCCATCCCTGGAAACATTCAAGGCCAAGTTGGACAGGGCTCTGAGCAACCTGATCTGGTTGGAGATGTCCCTGCTCCTGGCAGGGGGGTTGGACTGGATGGCCTTTGAAGGTCCCTTCCAACCCAAACCATTCTGTGATTCTATGGTGGGAGCTATTTGTGGACTGGAAGATTTTCTTTCAAACTCAGACTTCTTCTGCCTCCATACAGTACTCCTCTGGCCATCAACCTGTTAGTGTGCCTCAGCTCACTTCAAAGCCTGACAGCAACCACCGTCAATCTTGGAGTCAGGATGCACCTGTAGAAGTGATGTACACTCCTACCAACTCCTTATCCCAGTTAATGAAAGGAGCCTGATGCTATCAGGACTCTTCCACCACTTGACCAGATATTTAGCATAGTTGATCCCCACCTGCGCACTAGGTCTGCCCCTTTCTGGCATGCACAGACTGACTGTGACACAAATCAGAGTATCCCGGAAGCACACGGCTTGCTGCATCTGCGCTGCCCTGTCAACATTCAGTGCTACATCCCTGGATCCCCTCTCCATGAAAGGGCAACTCAGATGCTTCTCTGCTGCTGTGGAATGGCAGCTGGATGGGCTGGATGCTGTACAGACAGTCTGCAGGCAGACGGTTATCCTTGACTTTGTCATTGCTGTGCTTCTTTAGATCCTCTTGGTCCTCTACACCACCTGGGGAGCCCTTCAGCTGGTAAAGTGGGAGGTCTTGGAAGTCTGGTTCTTGTTCAGCATCCCTTATTTGTGCTGAACAATGTCTACTTTTCTGATGCTTTGCAAGCAGCATGCTGCCATCCTTTCTCTCCTCTAATGCTTTCACATCAGGAAGCCTTGGCGCACTCCATAAACACAGTTATTCTTGTTGTAACAGGGACACACATTTTACTTCCGTCCCTTTTTAGGAGTGTTCCAGTTTTTGGAAGCTGAATTTGGAACAGTAAATGCGGTTATAACCTAATTTTCAGTAATGCTGAAACCCAGCATAAGCACCTACAAACAATGCACATTTTGGAAAAGCTCGACCTAAATCATTGACCCAAGGTCACGCAGCAGAGTTAAGTAGTGAATCCAGATGTCCTCATGATTAGCTCTGTCTACTGGCGTTCAGTCAAGTCTTTCCTCCTAAAATAAGCTTCCCGAAGCATCTAAGACCGTAGTCTTAGAACTCCCTTAAATACGCAGCACTGGTAAGAACTGATTTTCAACTGAGGGAGGTGGAGAAAACCCCAGTTCGTTATTTTTTCCTCAAGTCATCACTGACTGACCAATGAAAGGGCAGCTCAGAGTCATTTGATCTCAAACTTTTTCCTATAAATAAAAAAAGGAAGATTCTTCTCCCTTTTCAAACAACATGAAGAAAAAACGTTCTGCTTCAGTAATCCTAGACTTGAGTAACTTAATCTGCTCTCTGTTGCAATCTGTTTCCCATGTGTATCACTAGCCTGGAATTTCTGGAACTCAATACATAAGGAAGCTATTGAAAAAAAGGAAATACTACGACAAAAGGATTAGAGATAGGACTGAACCAGATTGAAAGCCTCCCTGTGCCAGAGGAGAATTCAGCTCCTGATCCAGCGTTCAATTTCTTGACTTCAGCCCAAATCTCAAACCCAAAGACTGCCAAAACAATGAATTTCCCAGAGCCAGATCACCTCTCACCTCCGGTTCAGAGAGAGAACATAGGAGAAAACAGGTGGAGGAGATCTCCAGTGGTATTGCAGCAGAAGTGGAGCAGCATCAGCTGTCTGCAGAGTTAATAGAATAGAATAGAATAGAATAGAATAGAATAGAATAGAATAGAATAGAATATTTCAGCTGGAAGGGACCTAAAAAGATTATCTAGTCCAACTGCCTGACCACTTCAGAGCTGACCAAAAGCTAAAGCATGTTACTATGGGCTTTGTTCAAATGCTTCTTCAACACTGACAGGCTTGGGGCATTGACCACCTCTCTAGGAAGCCTGTTCCAGTGTCTGACCACTGTCTGTCTCTCAGTAAAGAAATGCTTCCTAATGTCCAGCCTATGTAAAAGACCTGTGAGAAAATTATAGAGAGCTTTAGTAGTTAAAATTCAAAGTCTCCCCTGCAAGCTTACTTAGAGTTTTACCTACTTATCCATTAAATGAATATCAAAGGATTCACTGCAGCTGAGCTAACTGACCTCATTTTACATCTTTGGCTTCACACATCCAAGTTCAAGCATAAGAAACTTCTTTACCCTCTTGATGTGTTTAATTCTGGAGCATTCCAGGTATAATGCACACATAAGTCAAAAGGAATTTAAACAAAGCCCTTGCATTTCAAAATTTGTCTTAACCTCATTTGGCTCTGAGAATCTCAGCTGCTTTCCTTAAATGATCTGCTCACATCTGCTCTCCAGCTGAGCCGTGCTCATGCCCCACTGACCTTACCGCTGCCATCTCTGTAATCTTACAATTGCGAATAACCAGCAACACACCCCGTCCCTGTAAGCATCAAGAGCCTTTCAAGAAAGAGGCAGTAGAAAAGAATCAGCCTTTATGTAACAGGGAAAAGGAGGATTCCAGAGAAAAAACATTGTTTGACCAAGGTGAGCAATGGGAGCCTATGGGAGCCGCATGCCTAAAGCGCCCTGGCCCAGCTCCCTCGGGCAATGGGAACTGGAGGCGTCAGCATCTTGCAGGATTATACTCCACAACGGCAGCTGGCAGATATTTTTCTAACAGAGAGCACCGCAGCATCGTTCACACTCATTGGATTCTGTTTGCTGCTGTTCCTATTCAAACTCAGCTAATCCGATCAAGTTATTTCTTGGCCTGTGCCTTAGAGCTGAATAAGTAAACACCTTTCATAAGGTCTGAGCCTGTTCGTTTCACAGAATCATAGAATCATAGAATCATAGAATGGTTTGGGTTGGAAGGGACCTTCAAAGGTCATCCAGTCCAACCCCCCTGCAAGGAGCAGGGACATCCCCGACTAGATCAGGTTGCTCAGAGCCTCATCCAGCCTGGCCTTGAACGTTTCCAGGGATGGGGCATCCACCACCTCTCTGGGCAACCTGGGACAGTGTTCTACAACCGTCATTGTAAAAAATTTTTTCAAGTGTATGATTAAGGGCTAGACTGGAGCATTACTGTGAGAACGCTCACCTTGTTACTGAGAATTTCCAGAATCAGTCACAGTTGTCTTGAAGCGGCACTTTCCCATCCAGCGTTTTACTTCCTGCCTTACAAACACATAATAGAGTCCCAAACACCAAATACACGTTTGTGTTTCAGCTGCCCTGAAGAACAGCTCTTTGAGCTGAGAATAGCTCATAATGGCACCGGTTAGACACTACGATGCAAAATATTTTCTGTGGCTACCAGACCTTCTCCACAGATGTCTCTTCTTGTTTACTATGAAGAAGACAGATGATAAATATAGCCAGCAAACGCGTTTTGCACAAAGTCATGTTCACTGGTAGTATTTGCATTAAGTAACACTAGAAGACTTCTGCACCAGAAAAGGTGTTGATCCAAGTGCAATTCTATCGCTGTTATCCCAAGGGTGGATTTGAACTAGTGAAGCTTACACATTTTTTTCAAGAATAATTGCTTCCACTTACATTACTGGTATTGTTAATAACAGAACCGGTTTTCTTCCTTCTTTAAAACAGCTCCCCTCTACTTCTCTTTCTCGTCTCTGAGGGACTTTTAACTTCAATCCAATATTCTCTTTTGCACTACCTTACCCACATCACTTCTTAACCGGCTCCTCAAAAGATAGTTATTTGTTTTGAAAGCTTCGGGAATAAAAGAATATTTAAACAATTAACTGCAATCATATTCACCGCTCTGCATGGTACTGCTGCTATACACTAGAAATATAATAAGAAAGCAAAAGTTTCCTTCAGGAAGAAGAAAAGAGAAGATAAACATCCACAGATCTCTCCCTCTCTTATTACTTTGTTATCTGTTTCGGACTGCAGATATGTCAGTCACTGGACCACTTTCATACTGGGTCATTATTGTTACACATATTAAGCACAAAGACTCAAGGCCTCATTCTGTCGTAGATAAGATATTCACACACACCCTTTTTTTTCCCCCCTTGCAGTTTATTTGCATGGCTGGCTGGATAATCAGCCATAATAACAAAATATGACTCAGCACGACTGAATGTCCACTTTGCTTTGGGGATTCTCTTGGAGTTTTTTTTTTTTTAAACTATTTAAGACCGGATAAGATGTGTCCCTCTCAGATAACATTCATGTAAAAAAGATTTGAGTAACATGGCGACTCAGGGGAAAGGGAAGGGATCCAACAGCAACGTTTCTGCTGCCGTGCCCTCCAAGCCCTCTCTTTAGCTGCTCTGCCCGGTGCCGTGGCGCACGCAGTCCCTCACTGCAGCACGGGCAGGCGGGGATTTCCCACCGATGGCAGAGGAAGGATGTGGGGCATAGAACCGGTCACGTCCCACAAGGATGGGCATCCCTGAAACTAAGGACATACGGGTTTTTCTGGACATCTAAATGCTGCCTATTAATTACAATTGTGCAAGCATGCAGAATGTTTTAAAATATGCTTTAGTTCCCACTTGCAATGGTCCAGAACTAAGAATTCTCCCAGTATGAGCCAAAATCAAGACTTCAACACAAGTAGTAAATTAAATGCATGGGTCCATCTCTCTTGAAGGATAACTCTCCTAAGCAGTTAATGGCAGCAGCCGCAGATACTGCCATCCTGCTGAGCAATCCTGGCCACACGGATGTGGCTGACAAGGACGGCGGATCTGTACCTATAGATATTTGTGGTCCTTGGTTTTCTAGTAAAAGACTGGGCCAGCTGAAAAGGCTGCAGTGTGAGATTGCATCTCACCTGGGACAGAGTGGAAAAAAGCATTGAAAAGCTTGGCCCTTCATTTAGCCTGAACCATTGGCACAAGCCTCTTCTTTTAACCACCTGTGTAATTCTTGTATGAAAACAGTGGGATTTATTTGTGCTTTCCAGAATTAGGATAAACATGGATTTATTGCCTAGAGCTTTCCTGACCAAAGCACCTTGTACATGGATATATGCATATACTAACAATGTCCATGCTGTATTCAGCACAACAAAATCAGGCTGGTCGAGAAAATCCACATTAAAACCAGAGGATGCATGGTAAGAAGGGAGCTTCTTTCTCTGATAATCTGACTACGTAATGCCATCAAGGCCAGCAAGATCCCAGACAAACACCTACGCAGTAGCATGAAGCAGAAATTAAAAATGCCCATGACCTTTAGCTGGCAGTCCCAGTTTCCTCAGAATTTCACACCGTGTTCGAGAGGCAAATATCACCTCTACTCCCAACCTCCTTCTTTTACGCACTGTGCAGATCTCCTAAAAATCACAAGCAAATTGTACAATAGTTTAGCTAAAACTCAAGCAGGGAAAAGATTCAATTAGAGAGAAAAGCTAACTTCCTCCTTTCTTTTCTTCCTCTCATCAGCCCTTCTGCAAAACATCAGTAGTAAAATTTCGATCTACTCCACTGAAATTAGTATTACACCCATTCTGATTTAACATTAAAGTTTCTTTCAATTTAATTCAGTTTTGTTTTCAACAAGTGAGAAGTGCAAAATAAACAAGAAATTAAAGCCATGTCCTTAATTGTTGTGTGTGTATAGCCAGTGCTTCAAAGAGCCAGCGGAGTTACCGCGTAGCCACGGCATGATGGGCACAGAGCACCCAGAGCCGGCTCAACTCCCAGCCTGGGACCATGCTCACCACCAAAGCTCGGCATCGGGTGGACAGGAACAAAACTGAGACAGAGGATGGACATTTTGGTGCTCAGGCTGCCACCTTCCTCCTGAAGCCAAAATTAATTCCTGTGCCATGATCATGTCCCAGCGGCAAAATCTGCAGCTCTGTGCTCATCCTGTGCTCCATGCTGTAAACCAGGACGAAGCTGGCTGTGTTTATTAGGTCCAAGCATATTGGGCTCTCTTCAAAGTTATGATCAGTGCTGTCACGAGACGTAATCCAAAGTACTTAATCTGCTTTCTTCTACACTAAGTTTAAATGAATAAGAAATCAAGTACAGTACCATAAAACACTGCTCTGCAGCCTCCGAAGCTTGTTTACCATTGCTGTAGTAGCTGAATTGCTGAATGAAATATTTACAACTATTCATGCAATCAAACTCATTTTCCTTAGGAAATAACTGATTAGGTATCTCACATCTGCTCCTGACAATGATTTAAGCCTGTGCTAATCCATATCTAGACCTGACATGAATGTTAATGTTTTAGAAAGAGTCATCCTTAATGGGAGGGTGACGACAGGCTATCCGGGTCTGGTGGAGATTGTCTGCATTTGGGAAGTTCTGTATCTACAGGTGAAGAATGACACAACCAGCCCACAATTTTCTCTAACCTTATGACCTAGGGCTTAGGAAGCCTGGCAGGAGACAGAAGCCAGAGCAGAGCTTGACATGGAATTATCTTGAGACTTATCTTCCTATCCCTGCCAAAAATTTTTAATATCTCACAGATGTTTGCAGCAATCCTGCTCAGCCAGACTCCAGCATTGCATGTCATCCTTTCAGCAATGTTTCCCCATCAGGGCTCTTTGAATGAAGCTGCTGCAAGTGTTGCAAGGCTGGGAGGAAAATCAGCTGCTAGCAAAGCTGATTGAGATGATTCCCTAATAAAACATGACGTTCACATCAGGAAAGATACAAAAATAAAATCCACATTTTTGCTCAAAAAAATAGCTGGTTTATGGGTAAACAGTCAACGCCAATGCATTGTTAGAGAGAGAAATCTAATATTCAGTTAATCTGATTTAATTTATCCAGCAATCCTCTCTCCATAGGAAATTTATCTCAAGAACTTACAAAAAAGCAGGGGAAAAAAAAGTGTTTATCACTATGGCTCCAAACTCCATACTCCTCATTATTGCATTATTGCACAGAGCAAGGGAGAAATCTTCATCCCTCTCAGGCCAACTGCAAAGCTCTTCAACGTTGTGTCAAAGACATCAATGACCAAGGAGGTGATCTGTATTACTGCTCCTTCTGGTAAGGTGCATCCATTGGGAAAACAGTGCTTGCCAAGTTCTGACGAGAGCAACTAGGTCAGAAGAAAACTTTTGGCAACACCTACAATCACTACAAATGTTACTTCAAGGTCAAGGAACCAAATCAAAACAACTGAAGAAAATGAGCATTTGCCTGCAAAGGACCTTGTAGAGCTGGAAATCAAATATAAATGAAGTCTGTATAAGTGTCAGAACAGTAATGTCTGGAATAGGCAGGAATGGCTCATAAAAGTACATTTCAAACACAATCCAAATAAGATTAAACTGACAATTCATCTCTCTTAGGACTTCTATACATCATAAATAAGCCTTATGCCTTCTATGTAAAGCAGCTCATTATCTGATTTATTCACTGATATCTCTTCTTATTCAAACAATTCAAACTGGACTCTATTAGAAAATCCCAGAATAGTTTCCTTGGCACTGCAGCTTTTGAAATGAGATGATGATTTATATTTATAAAATTTTACTTACCGTGCAGTCAAATTAATGTTAATATAATCCACTATCTCTAAGGAAATTTTTAAAGAAAGATGCTATTCCAGCTGGATCACTTATTAATATTCATATGCTTTCCTTCAAAAAAAAAAGAAATCAAAACACAGAAGTTGTTCTTTGCGTTAGTCTTTTTTCCATCCATCAAGCAAAAAGAGAGATTCTGCTCTAGTCACAACAGCCTAGTACCATCAAACTAATCAGTCTAACACTCCAGATCTTGATAGCTCTACTAGCTGCCTTTATAACTATGAATATGCCCAAGATAAGGAATTTAGTTCCAGATTCAAAACACGTCCCCTGGATAAGACAAAGCTCTGATTCAGCCTCATTTCTTGTTTCCAAATGGTTTAGCAGCAATTTTAGTCCACTGCATTTATCCTTCTCTCATTTCAGGCAATGGATCATTGCCCTTTCCAGACAGTATACCAGGATGATTACAGAACCACAGACACTCTCCTACTCTAACAACCTTCTTCTGGGACTCTCTCCTTCCAAATTCTGAATTATTTCCAGAAAGTAGAAAAGCAGAGTTGTAGACAATTTTCCCAAGTAACAAAATTTTCAGCAAGGGTTCCCGAGTTGTGCAAACTTTCCAAAATAACGGACTTCTGCTCCGGGCCCAGTGAGACATAGGTACCAGGAGGTCTTGCAGTTGAAGAGCCAAGTCCCAAGAGATGTGAAGATGCCCCAGATAAGAAAGTGATTTAGCTTCACAGAAGTCCATGCTCCAGCAGAATGAGCAACGAGAATTGTCTGTCCCAGGACTGGCACCCAAGGGCCAACGTCTACTCCCTCTGCAATTACACAGCTCCACATCACCGCAGCCATGTGGGAGGCTAACCCCAGGGCTTAGGATGGAATGAAAATAAAGCAACTCACTTTTTCTGTGTTGACACATTGTCTCCACTAATGACAAGGCTCAGGCCTCCGCAATAAGCAAGATTAAATAGAAAACGTAGGTGTTCAGATCAGCACGAAGAGTTTGTTTTATGAATACTTCCTACTGTGACCCTTCCATTAAATGCCTGCCCCAAAATGAAGCCATTCTAATTATTCTATTTGAGAGAAAAAGCAAACTGCTGATATTCACCTTTAATATATGCATCAGTAGCGGAGTCAACCAAAGTCTCACCTTTATTTCCACACATGACTCACTTAACACACATACACTTAATACATCACTTCATACAATTTGACTGGAAACAGTTTGATTAGAGTGAATATTTTTAATTTACTGTAAACTGTGCCAGCATATGTTGCACTCAGAGACAGGACAAACAGGTTTATGGCCAAACTTCCTCAGCAAGGGGCGTAACCCTCCCCAGCTATTGCAGCCTCTCTAATTGCTGTGTTTGCTGCGACAAGCCAAAAGTGGACCAAACACACAGCATCCTCCTCTATATGCAAAAGCGTATTTGCAGTTTGTGCAGCAGAGCCCTAAGCAGCCTGAACCCAAGGTCTGACTCCAAGGGACATTTATTTTTCTCTTCGGCTGACCCTCTGGGAGAGGTCCTCACCGTGCAGAAGCTGATGGAAGTTCAACCTTTGCCTTCATCAGGGCTGGGGGTTCACCTCATCCCCTTTGGATAAAGCCTCTGCATTTGCTTGAAAAATCTTCCTGTAATGCTGTCATGTTTACGCAAAATAACTAATGGCAATGGGAGCTATTATCAGCTCATCTATTGTTCACTTATTTCTCCAAAAAATGGTTTCCTTAGTGTATTGCTTATGGTCAAAACTGTATTGTCCTGAAGCAACGTGCCACACTGTGCTGTGAGTTAAAACAAGATTAAAGTAGGCTGAGCCCAGAAGAGAACAAACAAACCTTATTAATTTCTTCTAAGCATGTGTGTGTGCGCGTGTGTTTGTGGGCTGAACAGATGAAGCAAGAGAGGAGATTAGCATTTTTATGGATATGATTCCCGCCATTGCTACATACTCGACGATCTTGCCTCAGCTTGGGCAGTTTGTAAACAAGAATAAAAACACCTACATCGCACGTCTCTGCGTTTATCTATCACTCAATCGAGTAACCAATCTCCCAGTACAATGCAGCTACCGGCCAAGCCCTGGGTACTCGGTGCTCGGTGTAAAACTCCACGTGTTTCTGTTGTACGCAGAAAATCCCTGAGGCAGCCCTGGAGACCGAGGTCCCAGAAGCTGATGGAGGGTGACGTGCAGGGTGGCATGGTTGTGTGAGATGACCAAGCCTTTCGCTCTCCCCGCCTGCTCGAGATCCCCGGGTACTGGGGACCCGGCAGGAGGGTGGCATAATCATCCCCGGTCCGTCTGCTCTGAAAAGGGCCGGTGCCAGTAGTGTTCAAAGCAGTTGTCACCTCTTCAATCACACTCAGAACATGTACATCACCAGCAAACGATCCTGTGCTCATCTTCCACCACCATCAACAAGGGACAACTTCCAGCTGCTCATGTGTGTGTTTGTGGGCATATCAGTCCTCCAAAATTAGAGCTCTGAGACCCCGCCGTGCCTCCCTCCCTCCTAAGGAAAGATGTATTTTACAGTAAAGATATATTTTTCAGTGCTGTCTGGGACAATGTTTGGCGAGTCTCTTGGTTACCATAGTGCTATGCACTAAAGAAATGTTGACAAATTAATCAATTATACAATTGTGTTTGCCTAAGAACACAAGTCACAGTCAGATGATTCACATTTCAACAGCTCCGTGGAATTTGCTTAGCACACTTCCTCCTCTACCATCTCAATATTACCCTCATCTGCACTGTCATTTTTCCATATTTCAGTTTCTCTTCACAGGCAGCTTATCAGGTATGTGATCTCTGCTTCAGACTAAGTCAAGCTGTTTTCCTTCTTGCTTATCTCCTTGCTTTCTGTCCTTTTTTTTTTTCTTTCCTTTTTTTTTCCTTCCTGTAATGTAATAAGATTATTACATTACACATTCAACTTTCATATAACAAAACTGGTTTTAAAATTACTAATCCATGACTAACAGTCAACAATCACTTCTTTCCTCTAAAGGTTATCCTGCATAGTTTACAGAACCTTGCTCCAATCAGCACCAGAGCAGAGCTGGTTTTAAGTCCAGCTTTGCAACTTATTTTAGGAATATCAGGTAGAAAGGGAACAGTGGGGACATCAACCCCAGCACTCCAGTCTCAGAAAACAATGCTATCAATAGCGACTTCACAACAGCTCTTCAACTTGCTGGGATGCACCAGGACCCGTCCTCACATCCTACAACAAACATACGATACACATCAGAAGCACAAAAGATTAAACTGTGTTGTGACACAGGTGAAGACGACCACCAGTACTGTATTTCCTTGTATCCACACCAAGTTCATTAAACAATGCTAGCAGCAGACACCAGAAAGTACACTGTGAAGTACAATACGGTTACTGGCAACACAACCTGAAGGAAAAACGTCTCTCTGGCCCAAAATCCGATGAACAAGTTAAACCAGGGAGCACGTCAGAGAAAGCTGCAGGCAATTGTGTCAGTCTAATGATATGAGGAATCTCTGCACTGCACACTTTCAATGTCTAGTGCTCAAGAGGAAGGTAAACATGGGGGGAAAAAAAAAAGATTCAAATTCGCAACAACAGGTAAAAGTCATTCTTGCCTTGGCTTCCAAGAAAACAGCAGAAGCCTTGATGCATGGGGTTAATAGTGCAAACAAAACCAGGCCCATTCTCCTGTCAACCTTACATTAAAAGTACGACTATACTGGAGACCAAAGGACTAACGCTGCAAACTTAATTTCCTATCTCCAGGAACTCTCTAATTTAATTGTACAATCTCTTTCATAAGATTATCAAGATCTATCTCAAAACTACCCTAATTGAAAGGCTATTACACAACTTGAATCCTGAGGTAGCTAGAAGCTTTCTTCTAATTTCCCATCCAAATTTATTCATGACCAACTTAGACAATTTGATCTTGTGCAGATGCTATCTTTTGACTTAGTTGCTCTGCCTTCTTGCTATTGAGTCCCATCTATATGTAAATAGACCTACTGTAACCCGTCCCTTCATTTGTTCAACTGGCCAGAGATCAACAAATCATGCTCTTTAACCTCACTCCATACAATCGACGGTCCATTTCTGTAACCACATCTCTGGTCCTCCTGCTGTTGTAATTTAACTTTTTAACTGGGGTGTCCCAAGGTATGCAAAATCCCAGTGAGCTACACCGTGAGCAACGGAAAGCTCTTGTACTGACACTCTCTATGATGACTTGTACAATGATAACCCTGAACCCTCTTCCCTGAACCTCTCATATTATTTTCCTTTGATATCCAAGGATGTCATTGGTCTCTTTTACAGCTGTATTTCACAGCTTGCTCACAGGTATCTCCTGGTCAGCCAGCACATCCACATCTCACCCTTCTGTCACGGACAGTTGACGAGCTCCTGTTTCACACTGGAAATTCTTGTTACTGGCCTCCACGCTTAAAACTTTGCATGACTCAGCACTCAGATTCAATGTCATTTTATTCCTATCACTCCAATCAACAAAGTCATCTAAATCCCTTTCAAATGATAACCTGATCCTCCTCCGTATTGACAATACCTCCCAACATCGTGTCATCCAGCACAGCTCCTGGGCTCACACCCAGACCCTGCCCACGGGCCAGAGCAGCTCCATTCGACAGGCACAAGCCTGGTCCCAAGAGAACAACAGCACTCATCTCCCTCCATCCTAATGGCTTTCCTTGAATACTCCTCTCCACATGCAACTGCTGTATCTTTTCCTTGGTCAGCTCCTTGTCCACCTTTCCATTCTGTATTGAACCACCATCTTCAATTTAAGCAATAATGTCCTGTGGGGCATGGTATCAAATGCTCGGCTTTAGATAAATTACATTCCTGCCTTACCCCACCTCGATAATCTGTTATACAAAAAAGATGTTAGATTAGCCTAGCACAATCCATCTTTGATAAAATCTTTTTGTAATTTAGCTTGCTTCCTCATTATTTCCACGTCTAATTATTCTTTCCCACAAAATACGTCATGAGATGCTGTGTACTACTGCATTCAAACCAACAGGCTGATAGCTCCCAGCATTGCTTTTCTATTTTTTGACTGTACGGGGACTTGCGTACAGGACACAAATGCTTCCCCTCTTCTGCAGCTGAAGAGCCATGGGAGAGCCTCGCTGCAAGCCGTGCAAGCCTCGTACCACTGCTTTCAGTATTCCAGGACTGGGATTATTGGCACTTCTTCATTTGTCTCACAAATATATTTAAGTTTTGCTTTTTTTTTTTTTTTTAAAGTTTGCTATGAATAGCTTTCAGTCTCCTGCAGCTTTGTTAGTAATTACACTCTGTTCCAGATTCTACGGGAGGTTCTGCTTTTATGAGAAAGTTGTGTCATTATCTAGAGGCATCAGTTCTCCTTTCAGTTCAGGCACAACTAATTTCAGCTCTGTGTAAATTGACTAACTGCAGGTTTTGGTTGAACCTGCCTAAGTTCATTCGAACCAAAATAAGAATGTCCTTATGTGAGGTCACATCAGGTTAATCAAATCACTTTAAAAACAGACTTAAACTAAATGAGCGTAATCTCCCCATGTAGACAAGGCCAAAGCCAATAATGGAATATGAAGTACGTCAAAGTCTCTCGTCAGTCATACACACCTCTGCGGTTTGACTGAATTTGGCGCTTCTGAGGCTGAGCAGATGTGCAGCCAGTGAGCCCAGTTGTGCGCAGAGCCCTCGCCACCACCTCAACCTCATGCAGAACTAGGGTGCAAGTGGGACTGGAGCAATAACAAAGAGGTTTTTGCAGGGCTTCTGCACGGGGCAATGCTTGTTCGGCACATGGGCCACAGGGCAAGAAGTTGCTCTGCGCTACACGGTCCTGCATGTGCCAAGAGTAGTAGAGAAATAAGGAAAAAAGGGGAACGGCCTCAGCCTGGGCAGCAGACAGGACAGACATGGTAGAGACAGGCACAGAGCCGCTATGGCAGCGGCATGACATGGGGCACAGCGAGCAGAGCGTGGCCTCAGATGAACAAAGGCCAGCGTGAAAGATGGGTGTCATCCAGATCGTAAAAAATAAATACAGTTTCTGTACCTGCCTGCCTGACTTAACACAGATTTGGAACTAACGTAACACAGAGGTGTATCATTTTATCAATACCAGCAAAGACTGGTCCGTACTATTTTGCTTTTTATAGGTTTTCCTATTTCAATTAAAGCCGTATTATTCCACTAGAATCCATAACTGTTCCAGTACAAGCCTGGATTCAGATGTTCTGGTACAGGCACATAGCTTATTCCCCCAGTCTTGAAGGAATGAGGGATGTTGGCACCAAAACCTTTGTACCATTACATGTGAATCTTGGGAGGTTGCGCAACTTAAGGCAAGACAATGCAACTTCTGTGCATAGACAAGCCGTAGCTCCAAACCCTAAAGACATCCTACCCATTTTTTGATACTACTAATGAGCAGAAGTTGGATTTGACATCAGTATCTCTGAAATTTAATGCTGCTTCTAACACCATGAGACTTTAATTACAAACTATGCATTTGCTAATTTTAATCTTTAACCCTGAGCTGTTTTTGAGTACTTGATATGTGTCTTAAACCAGTGAAATAATTTAATACTGACACAGTCTGAAAGGCTAAAAACCAGGAACCATCACACACCTTACTGACAAATTTCACTGAAGTTTGTAGTTTATCAAAAAAATTTCAAACCGATTTTACTTTTTCCTCTAGATCAAATATCTCTAATCCACAGCTTTGAATGAACAGAATAAACGAGCAGCAAGCAACCACTCGTAAAGCCATTTGCATTTTTCCTATTACACCTTCCAGAAAAATTCTAAAGATTCAGTAGTAAACATGTTTAGCTCAAGAGATACAGACACCTCCCTTCCACACAAACTTCCACTTTTGCCTTAACTCCTGAGCATCCTCTCCTCATTAGCGCTTGCTGTGATTGTCAGAACTTCGTCAGCCACAGAGCCCCGAGTGCTGTCGTTACAGCGCATCAGCGCGCAGGGTGCTCTGCTCCTCCGCGCCGCATCACTAACACCCTCATCTACTCCGATTAGCACCTGACAGGAAATTTCTCTTTTTTTAAAGTACAGTTTCTAGACAACCAAAAATCCAACTGTGTTTTTCTGACTGGATAGCTATGGCGAGGCATTGCAGCCTAGGAAGTTTATAAAAATTACACAAATTCCCAACCGAAGCAGCACATGTTGTGGGATGTTCCGTACAAGGGGTTCACACTGCATATGCTTGAAATTATCCGCTGCTCCAAACAACATTTGTAGGACCTACCAGGACTGTAAAGCCTACGTATCAAACCCATGAAGAGCTAGTTGTCTTTTTAAGGCAAGTTCCCATCTCCAGAGCTGGGGATTTGCAAGATCCAGCAAAATAAGGACAGGGGAGCACCGGCATTCTGCCTAAAAATGAAGCAACTCGTGACATTTTCCCAGCTATACACCAGCTCATCTTGTCCCATCAGTTAAATCAGCACCGCCGCTTTCACCGCACACAACAAAATAAACCCAGGCTAATAAATAATCCTGCCCTCCCCACTCGCAGGCGGGTGAAGCGTGGGACATTTTGACAGCTTTGATTTCGGTGCATTATCTCCAGGGCTACTCCCTTGCTGAAGAAGCCAACTTCATTCAGGGATGGGCGCTAGCTGGCACTTAGGCACTGGTTCTCCCCCGAAAAGGGACCGCTGCACTGAACTTCTCCAAAACCCACCCGGGACAGACCTGCTCTGTGGATGGCTCGGGAGCATTTGGGGACCATGGCGGTTTACAAAGGACAAGCACGCTCTGAAGCACGCCTGACACCTCACTTACGAATCACGCAGGGCTCAGCTTTGACGCATGCTTCCACCGCAAGCGAGCCCGAGCGATCCGTTTGCCATTTCTGCCATTAAGGACCAAGGCTTGGAGTTACTACTCGCACACCCGCAGCTGAAGCACCCGAGGGACTCTCAAAGCCTTCATCATCCCGTGCTTAGAATGTAAACAGTCTGTAAAATTAAATGACACAATAACCCTGATGGGAGGAGTAACTTTTCAACCTGGATTTTCGGTGCTCTATTTAGGCGTGAGGCTCAGTTTAGAGGTTTTTTCCCCACCGTGTTTTCAGACAAACGCCAGAACTTCAAGGCAGAACGAGAAAAACCGCGACCCGGCCCATTTTAGCTTCCAGAAAATGGGTTTTTCCCCACCCAGACAGTCCGCAGCTCCCGGTCCCGGGGCTAGTCCTGAACGGGGACCCCTCCGGGGCCAGGGGATATCGGTCCCCCAACCCCGGGGCTCAGGCCGCCCTCCCGCATCCCCGCGCGGCGGGGGCGGCTGCAGCGCCCGGAGACCCCTCCCCGCCTCACCTCTGCAGCGGGACCCCCCCCTCCCCGCAGCAGCCAGCGCTGCCGTCCCGATACAAACTTAACTGGGACCGGCCTGGGACCCCCCTCACCCCCGCGGGTACGTACCGTCCCGGAGGATGCGCGTCCCGGAGCCGCTCTCAGTGCCATGCCCAGCCCCGGTGCCGTGGCCCCCCGGCTCCAGGGGCTACCGCCCGCCGCGGGGTCCCGCTGCCCGGGGCAGACATGGCAGGAGAACGCAGGCAGGGCGAGGGGCCGGGCGGGAGCGGGGGGCGCGGGCTGCGGGACTTGTGAAACTCGGCTGCCGCGGCGACCGGTTGTGTAACGCGGCGGCGGGCTCGGCCCGGCCCCCCGGGCTCTGCACAGGCGCGCTCCTCCTCCCTTCCCCGCTGGCACCGGCGGCAAAACCCGCGCAGCGCCGCCGCCACCCCCCCCTCCAACCCCCCACCCGCCACAGCGGAACGCGCGCAGGATGCGCGCAGAGCCCGGGCAGGGCAGCGCAGCGGCGCAAAGTAGGTCAGTCCCGTCGGTCCGCACCGCACCGGCCCCGGCAGCGAGCCCCGGGGCGCGGGGCTGGACGCGGCCGCGGAGCCCGGCCGGCCCCGGCCGTTCCTCCCTCCGTTCCCTGAATTTCGCCGGGCGCTCGGCGCCCACCTTGCTGCTTTCCCCGCGAAGCGCTGGGCACCGCTTCCATGCCCGACACGAGCTCAGCTTTGACGGGATTAGTCATCCCGTGAGTCACTGATTTAACATTTGCCGCTTCCTTCCTCATACCATTTTTTTTTTCTTCTTTTTCTTCCCTTTCTCTACCATAAATATTTTCCCTCCTCTCCAGGCACAGTGGGTTGCTCCTTCCCCCCTTCCCGCCACAACAACCGTGTCCAGGTCTGGGTGAGGAGCTGATAGCAGGTACCCCTACCCCTGCCACGGTACCACCAGAGAGCTGGAGGTGAGGCTGCTTTTCATAGAATAGACTCATATAATCATTAAGGTTGGAAAAGACCTCTAAGATCATCAAGTCCAACCATCAACCCAACACTACTATGCCTACTAAAAACATGTCCCAAAGTGCCACATCTACACATTTTTTGAACACCTCCAGGGATGGTGACTCCACCACTTCCCTGCGCAGCCAGTTCCAATGCTTGACCACTCTTTCCATGAAGAAATGGAAATATCCAATCTGAATCTCCCCTGATGCAACTTGAGGCCATTTCCTCTCATCCTATCACTAGTTATTTGGGAGAAGAGCCCAACATGTACCTCCCTACAACCTCCTTTCAGATAGTTATAGAGAGCAATGAGGTCTCCTGTCAGCCTCCTTTTTTCCAGACTAAACAACCCCAGGTCCCTCAGCCACTCCTCATAAGACTTGTTCTCCAGCCCCTTCACCAGCTTCGTTGCCCTTCTCTAGACACGCTCCAGCAACTCAATGTCCTTCTTGTCCTTCTCTTATTCCATTGCCAATGCTGAATGCCAGGGATCTGATTTACCCTTCTCTTGTTTCTAGAAGCACTAGATACCACAAGCTGTGGCCTCAAGACTTGGCCTCCTCCTTTCTCTTCTCAAGGTACTGCCAGGAGGGGATGACCACTCGCCAAAACGCTGCAGTGGGAAATGCGGGGTTTGTGCCACAGTTGAAGTGACCTGGGGGAACATGAGGCCATCACTTGGGTCCCTGACCTGGGCCCTGGGCTACTGCAAGCAGCTGCATGAGGTAATCCCCTTCCAAAACTGAGTGCACTCTCTCTTACTAACAAGTTAGATTTTTTTCTGGGTTTTTGGGGGGGCTTGGGGGTGTTTTTTCCCCTCCAGCTCCTCTTGGAAAGCTGCTCCTCAACGTGTGCAATGCTGGGAGATCTGCTCCTTCTGGGAGAACATTCCTGCCCAGTAGCCCTTTCCCACAGCTGGCATACCTGACCCCTGGCTTTTCTTTTACTCAGACAAAATCCCTGTTCCTCTCTCAGTCCTCACCCTGCCCACTGAGAAAGGGTCTTTGAGGCACGCAGCCTCGTCACGCAAAACACAGCAACCCTTCCCTCATTCATGTGGCAAAACTCCCTCTTGCCCTCTTTCAGGCAAGGTACAAACAGGTATCGAATGTGGCATTTCTCTCTTTTTTCTAACTTAAGGTGTGTCTTTGCAGCCTGCAGTGCAGCCCTGTCACCTGAGTGACGGTCACCGAGAGGATGCCATTGCCTGCGGACGTGGGCATGCAGATACACGTTGGGGAATTAGATTGGGAATAAAGAGAATACCGCACTCTGCAGCTGAGGAAATTAAGATTAAGAACCTGTGGATGGATGCTGTGGGCAGCACAGGCAGGATGCGGCCCCAGAGGGGCTGGGCTGGGGCTGGGGCAGGTTTCCCCTGTAGGCACCGAGTACCACAGCCATTGCCCGGGGTTGTGCTGGCACTGCCTGGCCAGGTCTGAACCTGGGACGCTTCCATGGCCACCCCCCGTCCCGCCAGCCTGGCAGGTACAGCAAAGAGCATCAACATTCACTTCTAATAAAGCAAAACTTTCCGAAATACCACTTTACATGTTAATTGCAATAACATGATTTTCTGACTAGAAATTGTGGGGTTTTTAAGTGTTTCAACCAACTCCCCTGCAGCCCCTGGCAGGTAGAGATGGCAGGCTGGGCAAACGCAGGGGCGACTCTTCCTATAGCAATGCTGAAAGAGTTATCATGTCGATGACTTTAATTATCTCATTCAGAAGAACACACACTCCACTAAGATCCTTCCAAAAGTTTAAAAAAGAATGGGGAAACAGACACACACAAAAAAAATCACACATTGCTCAGCAAGCTGCGGCGTTGGGCAGCTTTGGCTGTACTCCGCGATGGTTGGCATAGCCTCAGATTTGTTTATATTATTAGTTGTTAACAATGCTGCATTGCAAAGACGTGCCAGCAGCACTAAAACCAAGAGAGAACTGGTTTTAGCCAGAAAATAAGAACAGCAAAGTGTGTAGATGTATATAAAACAGCCTGGCCCTGCTGCGCTCACCCAGCGGACTGGAGAACCCTGCAGCCTGGCAGGCACCAGTAAGGACAACAGCATTAAATGAAGAAATAGAGGGATAGCTTGGGCTGTATTTTGCAAGACCGCACTCCCATGCAGAATCTTTCATCCGGAGCAAAGGGTTGCCCAAACTAGCCTTTAAATTACATACTGCAAAAATTCATAGCCAGGAAATATTTGCATTGCACAGAGCTAAGTCAAGAACCAGCTCTGGTACAGGATCAGGCACCTCAGCCCCGTCTCACTCCGGAGTGTGCCCAGAAATTCAATGTGATGCTCTCGCTTTTCACGCAGCAGTAACCGTGAGGTTTGGAACAACACGAACCAAAAGGAAAAGAGAAGAACAGAGACAACAAAGTGGAAAAAAATCCCCTTGCCTTGATCCAAAGAGGTCGGTTCTGTGTCGGTTTGGCTGGGATTCCGGGATGCGGCAGCGAGGGGAGAGTTGAAGCGGTGGAGCCGGCCCAGCGCCCGCCATGGGAGCGTGCGGGCGAGGCCAGCCAGAGCCCCGTTCCTGGCGCTGCCCAAGGCAGGGACGGCGTTAATTGTGTCGGTGCTATTGCACAACACCGTTGCCTTGACACTGCCTCACGTAAAGATTTTAAATGGCCTCTTTATTAGTCACCCACTATTCATTTTAATTGTGCCTGATAAACTGGGCCGTTTCACCTTTGTGTTCCAGGGTACGCACTTATCGTGCTCATTTATATCACCCAAGAGACTTTCAATCTTTCACTGTAGCGCTGGTAGGTGCGGAGGAATGAGTAGGCATTGCCATCACAGCCATTGCATTTGCTTGCTACGTTTTCAGACCTCTGCTCTCCCGGTGTGGAGACCTCCACAGGTCCTTGATCCTGGCGCTGAAAATGTGCAGGCAGAGGCTTAGGTTAATGCATGGGAACCAGTAAGAAGGGGCAGGCTGATTGAAACATGCTCTTTTTTTTTTTTTTTTTTGGATGAAGAGCTGTAGGTATGTGCTTAGCACCATGGGACTCACTTTGATCTTCTCTGAGGAGAGCATTTTCTCTGGATTAAATTCTTGCCTCTGAATTATGATATTAGTTATTTTAAAAAATCAAAGTTGGGAAATGAATAAATAATTATTTGATTTAAAGAATATAGTTGAAATTTCTGGAATATTTTAGTCACATTTAGTTGCAATGTAAAAGTATATTCCCTATATGAAACTCTGTCCCTGCAATTCCTTATCTAGCCCTATGTTTGTTAATTCTAAAGTTTCATTGAAAACTCCTGGAAATAGTAGCACACGTTCCTTTCTGTGGTATTACAACTTTCTCCTCATCCCAAAAACCCCCATACTTGCGGTGGGGAGATGGAAGTGCATTTTGGCCAGGCCACAACTCTGCTATCTGCAAGAGAACCACAGTCAGGCTTCACAGCAGCTCTGCCAGTGCCTCGGAGCACGGCTGGCGTTGCTTAGAGCTCACATCTTTGCTCCAAGCAACACCCTACACTTTAATATTAGAGTCTTTCTCCCTCTGGAGATGCATCTGTCCGCCGGACTTTCACCTTCCTTTTCCGCCTTTAAAAAGACTCAAAAATAAAATTCAGATTTACACCACAATCATGTGGGAAGATGGGTAAAATCCCATTCTCATTTCAGTTCAGAAAAAGGAACGGAAACTCTATTAAAGGCAGAGCAAAAACCACATTTACTCCAGTGTGAAGGGTTTCCCCCTTAGCACAAAATCTTGCATCCCTGTGTGGGCTGGAAGGAGCTACTTGCTGTCCTACCCAGCATCTTCGAGTGCCACTTTGCATCTTTATGCAACTGCTTAGAAAGATTAGGAATATAAATGAGGTAATCACCATTTAGGACAAAATTCCACCTAAGCTTCAAGAACCAACTGGAATATTTTCATTTGTATCATCCAGCACCTTGTTTTGTAGAAAATGGTTTAAGATGGTTCTTGTAGAGGCAAGATTGGTGTCCAAATTTTGTGTGTTTCTAAGGCCCTGTATTTCATTGTGCTGGAGTAATAGCATGGCCAGAGAAATGTATTTATTTGAAAAGCTGAGAGGTGCCCAGGTCAGAGATCTGGCCACAAAAAAGAGGAAAGGAATAATTTTCATATGATCATACTTTCAACAATAATTACAATTTTTTTTTTAAAGGAAAAAGTGTTCTCTCTTAACTGCAGTAAAATATTCTCTGATAAGTATTCTTGCGATCTGTTATTCCACCTAACTCAAAGAAGTGGGGAAAAAAACGTTGCACAAACAAGAACATGGCTACCCCCTCCTGCCCGTATCCTTCCATGGGAGCATACGTACGCTAACTTTAAAGCTCTTTGACCGCATTTTAGCTTGATCCCATAGGATAACGTACCTATGAATTAGTTTTCTTTAATGCTGGGTTCATACCTCCCGGAGACTGTGCTGAAGACAAATTCAGGCTGCTGCATTTAAATATGGGTTAAGTGGGCACAGGCAATAATCACCTCTGATTAGTATAATCAGCTACTGAGGGGCCTCGTGAACAGAGACATAAAATAGAAACATGATAATAATTACGTTAAAAGCCCAAATCCCCCTGCATTCAGCAGTCAGAGGACAAGCGGGCGGGGGGAGCACCAGGCAATGGTGGCAGCTGTAGTGTCACCTGTGGATGAAGCACAGAGGAGGAAGGGGCAGGTCGGTGCAGAATTACTGTCCATCATCTGCAAGTGCACCCTTCTTAATAAATCAGAGTTGTTACTAATTAGCACACTAAATCCATGCTGATAAACATGGGTATTTCCTAAGAATACTTCTGCTGATGCTGAGCTTTGTCCATACAAAGTGGCAACACTTTAAAGCTTCTCTCTGGTACTTGCTTGTTTGTTGTTACTTGATCCCATACATAACAGTTGGGAATTCTGCAGGTCAGCTTTTCCTGGCACTGAAAAGTGTCCCCTTCTCCTCTCTGGCAAGAGCCCTGAGTTGCACGTGTGGGTGACAAAGGACAGGTGCTGGGAGGGCCTAGCAGGCCATGCTGGGACAGGAGCTGCCTCCATCCCTACCTTCCCATCCTGACGTTCACCTCCTTTGCTCTGCCTGGACTGGTCTGCAGCCAGAGGGCTCCCAGCTTCATCCTAATCTCCTTCGGAAACTGGGTAACTGGGACGGAGGGTGGCATTAGGATGGCTGTGACCTGCAGGCACCATGGCCCTACTTGCCCCCTGTGCCGCCTTGCTGGTGGGGAGACCTCCCCTGCAAAAACCACATGCAACGGGGTGCTGAGAGAGGCTATTGCCTGGTTTTACTTTGTAAGGAAAGTAAAACTTTCCTCTCCAAGGCAAAGCGATCAGTGCAGACCTTTCCCAGCTCTGCCCCTTTAACCAGAAGACATTAATTATAGAATCATAGAATCATAGAATGGTTAGGGTTGGAAGGGACCTTCAAAGGTCATCCAGTCCAACCCCCCTGCAAGGAGCAGGGACATCCCCCACTAGATCAGGTTGCTCAGAGCCTCATCCAACCCGGCCTTGAACGTTTCCAGGCATGGGGCATCCACAATGTGGAAACCAAGGCTGGTGAAGATCGTGGAAGGAGAGAGTAGAAAGCAGCCAGGATGTTCATGTTCAGAAGGTTGCAGGGTTGACAGCCCTTCTGATTGGCAAAGGCTGAAAAAACAATACGTATGTATCTCTGTATGTATCTGACACCACTCAAACTCACTTACCACAAACAGTTGCATGTACTTAACCACCAAGGGAAGGCCAGGCACAGTCTGACAGTCAGCCAGCTTATAAAGGTCAAGCGGTGGCTTCTTAAGCCCAAGCTGTGCCAGTGGCTCTTTAGGAAACCACTGACAATGCAGCCTAGGTTGGGACAGGAGCCTGGAGCACAGCTCTCTCAACACCTTCCAGAACAGTCTTTTAGGATACACAGGGAAGAAAATAATGTGTGTCCTCCATCCCAAGTGCACCAATGTCAATAGAGTTCACAGGTGACTTCCACTGGTTTCTTTCTGCCTTTTTTAAAAAGACACAAACCTTCTAAATAAATTCATGAATGCATAAAACAAGTGGCCTGATATTCAACAGATATTTTACCCTGGGAGCAAGATGGGCTGAAAGCATCATGCATTGCTGATGCTGTGCTGCTGTGCTCATACCTAAACAAAAGTGAGTTAAAATGCAAGTCTGTACAACTTTATCACTGTGTTTTACCACTAAATGATACTGAAATGTGTCAAAAAATATAGAGAACTGCGTGGGATGTTACTGCACTCTCTACTCACAGAATCACGTGTTTTGTTTCTGAGCACATGGAAGGTGCTGAACACCATCAATGAACTAACTGTGGTCTTAGAAACTTGTATTATGTGACAGATTTTGTCTACAAGCAGTGTTGCAAAAAGTCAGTCCTAATAAGTGGAAAAAAACTGACCGACCGGGTGAAATCAGTTTCAACTATGCAGCTGTAAGTGACTGATCGCATTTTCGTGTGTCTACGGAAAATTAATATGCAAGACTGTTGGAATTTCCTCATCTAAACAGGAATACCATGATCAGTTTTGGTCAGGGCTTGTGAATGAGGGGCTGGGACCAGAGAAGGGAGTGCTCATCATGAAACTCGGAACAAGAAACAAAACATGTGGGAAATGGTTCAATTTTTTTGTCTTTGATGTTTTGTTTCAGAAAAATGCTTCCTAGTTGTTGTCGTGGTTTTGTTGTTCTGCGCTAACCAACTTCTGTCAAGTCGCAGTGTTTCTCACGGACACCATTCCACCTTTGTACCCAATTTTGCATTCAGCAGAGTTCACAAACAACATGGTTCTGCAGAGCAGCACCCAGGACTTCTCAGGGCACTGCAAACCATTGTTGAAGAAAATGCTGGCTTACAATAAATTTCTTTTTATTAAAGAAAAAAAAAATTCCTGCTTTGGAGCATCATTGCCACTAGGGACATCTCCTAGTGCCCCTCAGTTTTCATGCTCCCCTCGTCCATTTAACACATCTGCCTGCCCTTAACACTGGTGGTGGTGCTAGTTTACAGAATAACAAGTCATTTCAATCAAGGAAAAACAAGAGAGAGAGAGACTCTAAAAATAAAATTTAAAAAAAGAAGTGCATTTTTTTTTTCCTGTAGAGCTTCAGTCCTTTCACTAGCAGAACTTTGGCTGACCTGCATTAGACAGTAGCACACAGTGCTACGAAACCAGCACTCACTGCAGGTTTGCTGCCCTATCAACATCTCCTTCAGTTAATTCAGACACCATGCAGTAGTACGTACGCGGCGCAGATAGTGTCACTAGCACAGCAACCGGTGGGTGAATCATAATGAAACTAGGAAGAGGAAACATGTCGTAAACCGAAGGAAAAGCTTGCTTTTCAGTGGAGTGTTTAATCTACAGAAGAGCGCTCAAGTTAAGTGCCGATGAGAGAATTAACTTGTGCCCTGGTCACTTAATGCAGCTTTTAATGCAGTTATTTACTGGTTCTGTTGCTATGGGAAATATGAATACTCGCCATGACAACTGCAGCAGAGCGTGGCACATAATCCACTTCACACAGAGCATCTTAAGGAACCGCTCCCATTCATACACCCTACAAAATCCTGTGTCCTTGAGACCAATCCAGTGTGGGGTTCTCAGGCACAGGGGTTAATTCTTCTGCATTTCACAGTGAGATATTGCCTGGTGTCTAATATTATTTATGACTTGGTTCTTACATACCCCTTCCAGTATAACGTCTGAAAATACTTTGCAAAAGCAATCCTTACCAAAAAAATACTCTGCTTATTTTACAGATGAGCAACAGTTGACCCTGCTCAACCCACAGCTCCGAACACCCTGCAAGCCTGTGCTTCACTTTGACAGATGGGCTTCCTCGTGCCGAATCATCTGCTCCTTGCCAGGGCAGACACCTGCCGCTCCCCGACAAGCTCGGGCTGAGAACGCCACAAAGTTAGATGGGTGGGTTGCGCTTACTTGACAATATGAACTCGTGGAAGCTTTGACCTGCCTTGGCCATTAGTGGAGCATGGAGTTTTATAAAGTTATTTGCCTTAAAATGATTTCTGGAGGGGAAAAAAAACAAAACCAACCCCCAAAAATTGTGATCAAGAGTTATGAGTGACCTGGAACACAAAAAAAAGGTGCTCAGAGTAAATATGTGGCTGAGAAAACCATTACCAACCCAGATGATAATCATTCTGGCTATTTACCTCATAACCTTGCCAGACTTGTTCAAAAATGCATAATAAGTGACATCTCTCCTTTATCACAAGGTTTAGCCTAGGGGGAAACTCTTTTACTTACTGACGTTAACCATGTTGCTTTTGGCATTGGATCTATTTCCCTACTTTAAAAAACAGCATTGACAACTTTTTTCCACTGTTTAATTTGTGCAGTCACAGTAATTAAATATGAACCTTCAAATATTGCTTGACATATTGCAGATTTATCATCAGTGAAACAGTCTTCTGCACATTTCCATAATTGCTGCTGTTCAGAACAAAATGGTTATGCACTGAAAGACTGACAATTTTCTCCTTTTGGTTAAGTTCTCATTTGTTTGCCCTCTTGGCAGTGCTGTACGGCCGTTTCATTTCATAATTAAATTATTTTCCATTCACATACAGAGGCAATAGTTTGCTTTCCAAATTTTTTCTTTTTTTTTTTTTTTTTTTTCATTTTACATTGTTTCTGAAGATGTGGAATCCAATAGGTACTGCAAGGAGCCAACGAATCCTTTAGCACTCTTAGGAAATGCTGCTCATGTGCTGCCCCATCTGTCTCACAGGCAAATATACACCACACAGATATTTTGTTTGAATATAGTGGCCTTGATGGGCAAAGAAGAGTTTTGCCTGATTGGTGGCTTTAACTCTTCATGCTTCTGCAGGTGGTAAATTCTACAAAGAATTAACAGTGACTTCAGGCCTTAATTCACTTTGAAAGGCTGGGTTTTCTCCATCTCAATTCTGAGCACTTTTACATCATGACACTCTAAGTGTTTTCTTAGAAAAGGCAAAGACTTATATTCCCTGGACAGATCAGTTTTGCAGTAAAGAGGAAAGATGAAAAGAGAAGTAATTTGGGGGACCTGTAAGCCCTGGCAGGAGCAGCCTGTGTGATTTCCATGTCTCAGAAAATACTGGGGCAGTGTGGTCCCCGTCCCGACTCCCCAAGCAGGCAGCTGACTAAATGTTACCTGTCTGTCAATCGTGCTGTTACACAACCTGTGGTAATAGTCTCTGCTTAACTCTTCACACGTTTGTATCTGCTCAGAAACCCTTCTGGCTGTCTTCCCTTCAGTAAATAAATATGTAGTCTCTTGTGAGCAAGGTCTTATCAGATTGAACAAGCCTCTTGGGAACCTTCGCGGTATGAGAACTAGTATAAAAAACTGCAGACAGGTTGAAATACTTAAAGTGATAAGTCCCAGTGAATTTTTTTTCCACTGAAAATCAGGATTTTATTCTAGGGGCCAGGCTACTCCTATTAAAGATGAGAAAGCAACAGGCTGTTCCTGTTGCACGTGCCTTGTGTAAATACTCAGCAAGCATAGCTGCCTCACCACCCCACTCAGGTGAGCCCCAGCTCACCCCCCAACACATCTGCTGGATGGTGCCGAGAACTCAGGTGCCTCCAGGGAGAGTGGTGGGACCAAAGGAGAGGAGAGATTAAAAACATTGACCACGGCATTAGGAGGGAGCAAGAAGTTTTGCCCAGCCGTGATTAAGCCCAAGCTTTCAGCTGCCTGCCCGTGTACGCCCAGGACGCGCCGCTGGTGCCTGGGCTGGAGCACGAGACCTCCTGATTCAGCCAGACCCGCAACTCCTGCCCTCCTGGTAGGGTGACACAGCGCGTGGTCTCATGTGGCTCCTGCCTGCCTCATCGCACACCTCAGGGTTTCATCACAGCCCCTGAGAACAGGGAGAGCATCTCTTAATTTCACAGAAGTCAGATCAGTCCTCTTCTTTGAAAAGTAGCATTCATCGCAGATTAGTGATTGTGAGACTACAGCTTTTTTTTTTTTTTTAATCTTCAGGCTTTGGTATACAAGGTTAGAGTCACAGCTTGTGGTGGGAATGAGCAATCCTCAACTTTTCAACAGGTTTCCACTAAAAGGAGGATCTACAGCATGAGGGGCTGAACTGATTGACTTAGTAATTTCCTGCTTACGACAAGCAAACCCCACTGTCCATGTGGATGTCAGGCACTTTTGCTAGCACTGACCAAAACATACTGGGGCCAGAGAGCAACAAAATGATCTCTGAGCAAGGTCTCCTCCTCCCTCCTTGAGGACACTGGAGATCTTCCAGCGTGTGGCCAACACTCAGCTGTGCGTTTCTATTTCAGGTCTCGGCTGCTGGAGCGGGCTGGAGTGGTTGATCGGCTTACCTACTGTCTTGCCAGGATCAGGGCTTGAATGAGGGCAAGCTGGCTGTGACCCAACCCAGATAAGTCTAAGGTTGTGCTGACAGGCTGGGGAAGAGAGGGAGCTGGGAGAACTTCTGTTCTCTGTGAGGATAGTTTGCTTTTTATTGTTCAGATTCCCAGACCCAGGGGCCTTAGTGGACCAGCTTCTGCCCTGTTGACTATAAGAAGCAAGGATGGTCTGTTCGCTTTTTTTTTGGGCTGCTTTTCTGGATCAGAAGGTGAAGCCAACTCTTTTGAATGTGAGTCTTTTCTATACCAAGTCGTCTTGAGAGTGGACTTCAAATGTTCAGGCCACCCTCATAACTACATCCTCACCGGGAGTGATGCAAGCTTTCCTGTGAGCAGGCTGAAGCAGCGGTTTGAACACGCAGCTTCCCCTGTTCATGAAGGCTGCAGCATTGAGAGGTTGCACACGAAATGGAAATAGGAGGCAAAAACCATTGCATCCTGTGTACTGGGTGCTGAAAATGTGGATACCCATAGGACAGACTCTTCATCCTGAGGCTGACCTGCAGAGCCCATCATCCTTGGAAGAATCATTTTCTCCGTATGCAGCCTTTCTGCTGCTCCATCTACAAAGGGATTTAATGGCTCAGTACTGTGACCTTTCCTCGCAGTGAATGAACATGGGGGTTGATCTGATAGGCAAGAGCCCAAATGCAACACTAGAAACAAATACTGAATTTTTGACAGAGTGAAACTGCTTGAGTGGGGCTCAGCGCCGCCTCATGAGGGCTAATTCGAGCACAGCCTCTAAAAATGAAAGGAGTTGCTGTGGACGGCTTTTTGGAATAATATTCACTGTTGACCTGTAAAGATGCGACATTAAACTTTGCATAAGTCTGACACTTGTAAAAATAAAGCTGAAAAACCAGGCGGTATTTTTTTATTACCAAACTGGTATTGCCTTATGCTTCCCAGAGGGGGTGGAAAGGTGTCCCTTCCTTCACGAAGTCTGGCAGGGACAGAACTTACTCACATTTTCTAAAAATCTTCTCAGAATCCTTTGCTCCTCATAAAGCACATAATGGGCAAAATTTAAAGGGAACTAGGCCTTTGTGAATATCAGTTCTCTTCTCTAATGAGCACAGGGGTGATAACTGTGCTGTGAAGAAACACACTTTTCTAGGCTACCCTCCATGTCGGAGCACTGGATTTAAATTTTTGGGGCTGCAGGGCCTGAGTTGTATTTTTAGAATAGCTTGGAAGGTATAATTGAGATTTCTGCATTTTGTGTGCAGTTTACAAATGGGAGAAACTAGAGTCATATCCTTCAACTGGATAAAAAGACAACAGAAATCTTCAGGCAGAATTCTCTTCTCAGATCTACCCACACCGCTCACAGTGACGGCAAAGAAAGGCATCTTCTGTGCCTCTTGCAGAGAGAACGCAGCATGAAAACAGATGCCCAAAGCACATATTTTAGAAGAACATATTTAGCCTAGGAGTGTTTTAGACTGAGGAGTGATCGTGTAGAATACAGTTTTCTTGCCAGAATTATTTTAGTAAATGAGGAGGAAAATTTTATCCTACTTACTCTTATAGATAATCTGGTTAAAGGAGGGATGAAGGAGTAGCTTTGGGTGTGCACTGACAAGAAGTGCCACCGTGACATTCAGTATACTCAGGCTCTTAGGTCTTCATTTTGGATTCAAGGGTCAGTAAATGGAGCAGAGCTTTCAGTTTTCAATCTTTTTGGGGAAAAGGACCAGGTAAAGCCCAGGAGTCTGAAACTTGTTCAGCCCATTTATCAGGTGGAAATCTGCCAATTTGCTGTGAAAGGTGGTACATACAACTTCAGAGGGCTGATCATTTCATCTGAGGGAACTACGCAAGCGTGGGAAACGTACAATAGAGAGCTTTGGAGATTTCAGAAGACCCATCCTAAGCAGGAAGGGGAGAGACCCTCGAGACTCATGCCAGCAGATTTACTGGGAGCAGAACGTTGCCCATCAATATCTTACATCGTTTCCGATGTAACACACTACTATTACCTGTTGTTACCACCATGCCACATGGAGTTTTGTTCTCACTCTTTATCCTTACAGAACAGACTTCTAGATGTTGCTACAGCACACGAGTTTGCCAAGTATGTAGTTAATTGCTAATGCAGGAACGTATTTCAGGCACTGTCGAAATTAATCGATATCCCTCAATTTGGGACACAGTCAGCCTAGGCTGAGAAGTCTAATGTAGGCAGTCTTGAGCAGCCTGTCATTATCCTTCTCTAAAAAGAATGAGTTGAGACCTAAATGCATCAGATGTACAGTGACAAAATACAGAGGGTACTAGAGCACAGTAAATGTCATATTCAGAACAGAGCAAGCATTTCCCAGTTATTTGATCCACTCCATTCCAGAATAAAACTAATAGACACAATCCTGAAATCAGTATGTAGAAAATACCTCCACAATACAACACTGAACATAGCGCTTACATTGCAAAAGTATTCAGAATTCAACACACACCATTAAAATTGATATTATAATAGCTATTTAGCTATTCTTGCATGGGGAAGCCCTTATTAACAATGATAAAGCATTGTGAAGATGGGAGTTACTATTTCTAAGAGTCATCATTGTCCTCAATAAAATTCTCCTTTTGGAGTTCACTGGAAATAAGAACTTCTGTCTCTAGTCTAGAATGATTAGAAATTACATTATCTCTTCTCCCATCGATGCAGGACAGAGGAAAGGCTTTTAGGGTGAATTGTGGTAAAATCTAGCAGGCCTATGACACTTATAAAGGATGATATTAATATTATGATAATAATTATTATAATATTGTTTTTATTGCCGGCATATGCCAGTTGCAGAGGGATAAAAAACAGGTTAAATTTAGTTAAAAAGAAAAAAAGCTCCACTGCATTTAGGCTTTCTTTATTAACGCACTTACCAAATTGAGCTAAGTGACTATTTTTTGCTCAAACAGTTCAGAATTTGCAGTCAATGCATCATTATGTTCTTTTATTAGTTGTTTTTCAGGTAGGAATTCAGTAACTTAAATGTTCTTCAGTCTGAAGTTCAACCCAGTATCCTCAATTCATACCTGCAGCCCTTTGATGTGAGTTTCGATCTTAAATCTCTGCTTCACACAAGCATAAAGCTAAAAAGATAATGGCAAGTGCTGCTGCTCTATGTGTTTCAAGCTCTTTCATTTTTATATAACCCAGCAGCACAAGTAGGCGTTTCTCCTATTGCTAACAGCTCCAGATGTGGCTCAGCCGTACCTATGACTAACACACTCAACAATAACATTCACAGAATATATCGGTCAGGAGGGCAATCAAGCACGCAGTGCTAGCCTACATCACCTCTGGATTTCAGCATCGATGGAACACAGTCATTCACTTGCAATAAAGGCTGAAAAATAAAGGAAGATGCAGCCTCAGCTACCACAGCTATTACAGCAAACAAGAGAAAGCTACCTTTGCATTCCAGGCTTGGAAGAGCAGAGTCTCCGAATGAGAAAAATTGAGCTCCTGGAATAATTTGGATTTTGATATGTACTTGCTTGGGTCAGCCTCACAGTAATTATGAGTGTGCCCTACTTTGCCCTTCACTCTTCTCACGTGCTTCACTATGTTCCACACCCATGTGGTAATGCTTCTGGTTTTCTTATTAGATGCATTTTCATCACCAACAAAGTGCAGTTTTGGATAAAGACATGGGAGGAGGAATTATACTGATTCCACATGGCAATAACTTGTGTGTGTGAGACCCTGCACAGAGTCTTGGCTCCCTTCCTTGGGCCATCACAGCAACAGAGGAGGCAGTGCTATGGCACACCAGAAGCAGCATCACTGGACATTTAACAACTCAACTGGACCAGGGGAACATCCTTTCCTCAGGTAACAGACGAAGAGAGTGAGGTTTGGCCTGATAAAATGGGCTGATTTGGTTTGGTTGGCCATTTCTCTAAATATACTATTATGCCCAAATGAGCTGGCAATTATATTTCCATCACTCATTACATGTGTTGCTCAAAAGCCGCTCCCTTCAGTCACTGGGCACCATCCTAAGGGATACTCCACCAGAGCCAGCTCAGGAACTTCTGCCGCTTAACGTCCCTTCTCCACAAACAGGAGCCCACCTGCTCTGCAAAATTGGACCACTTTCACTCCAAGATGGTGGGAGCCACATTTCCTTTCCCAGGTCTCTGGGGATCTCCATCTCCATGTGCCTGAGTGAAGCCTGCTCCCAAGCTCCACTGGGGAAAATCCTTACACTGGGTGGGGAAATCCTGCCTCCCTGAGCTGCCCTGCTCAGGCAACCACTCTGCCACAGGCAGGTGCCCCGTGCCAGGGGTGGAACTTCCCTTGCTCCATCCTCTCAGCTGGTTCCCAAATCCGCCAGGCCACAGCTGACACCCACCCCTATGATGGACTGTGGCACGGCATCTGCTGTACGCAGAGCGGGAGGGAAGCAACCAGTTCGCTTCACGTCGGAAAGCCATGGTGTGCAGGCACCACTCGGCCGTGGTCTGCAGCCACTCTGCTCCCTCTGGCCTGCCCGCTGCTTGCAGGAGAGTTTTCATCCAGTGACCGAGTGTGGGCATAGTGGGGTTTCCACCATTTCTTCACCTGTGCCAAAAGGCAGTAGAAGAATTTTGTCTTTGGACAGATCCGTGTCTGCACAAAAGACATCACAGCAAAACGTCAGGGTGGGGGACCCTGGACAAAGCACCACGTGAGCCATGGGTGACTCACTGCTGTAAGAGTGAAGAACACAAGCCAGAGGAGTCTTTTAATTGTGGTATCACTGCAAAAAGCTTCCTGTCTATCAGATGGCTCTGTTAAAGTGAGTTTTGCACTGGGAATGGCCGCTGGCAGGATGACAACCTACACTTCACTCTTTAATTTTCTTGGCACATTAGCTGGCCAGAGTTTAATTAAAATTAATACTAGATCAATTCACGGCTGCAGTCATGAAGGATGAGAAAGTTGTAAGGACATGCAAAATAAGGACAACTTCTAGACCTATGAGATTTCCTCTCGTTTTTGCTGTCCAAAACTTCTTTCAAAGCCTCCAAACATCTCTGACCTCTCTGGGTTGGAATTTGGAGGTAGGATGGCTTCATAAATGCATTGGGAAATAATACTTAGTAATGGACAAACCTTAATCAATGAGTCCTCTCAGCTCCTCTGAGATGTGGGTTAGCCAGCAGAACCAGAAGTTGTGCAACCCTCTGGCAGCACCGTGGAACATGTCCCACTGCGGCACCGCCCAAGCCCAGCAAAAAGGGAGGTGGCCACTGGTGCCTATGCAATGTGGAGAAGTGTCCATTCTGAATCAAACTGAAAACCTCCCTCTCAGCACTCCAGTGGGTAATGATTGTGCATGATAGCTTCTTCATGGCTTGGGGACTAGGTGGGACAAGCCTGGGAACTGCACTGCCAGTGGCCTTGCACCATGAGTGGTGCAAGTCAAACCCAAACGACATTGTCATGCTCTCTGTTCCACAGGTGTAGGTGGTAATACCACAAATGTATGACACAGGTACAGGTCTACATGTCTACTGCTCTCCTCCCATCCATTTCTCTGACTGTGCAGCCCGATGTCTGATGACTGCAGTTTATCAATATTGAAGCACATGTAAATCCCCTGTTCAAGACAGATGAGACTGGTGGTGGCCTGAGTACACCAGCCCTACGCACACAAAAAAAAATTAAGTTGGTTCTACCACCAGCAGAGGCTATGATCTGAATGATTCATTCAATTACGCCGCAGCACAACTCGACTGTGACATGGATTTCAACCCAAAACTGAGTAACGTTTTGAAGGGCCTCCATAACATGGGAACCTGATTTTCTCTCACTCTCTGTAAATCACAAGGGGCTGCATTTTTCAGAGGGCGGGGACCTACATGCTTCTGAGGAAAGAAAATAGATGTTTTTGGGAAATGTCATATATTAATCTTGCTTTTCCAAACACACCGAGATACAGCCAGAGAAAGTACTAGCTATGAAGCAAATTATGACTGTGTTGAATAACTGTCTAGCTGGTAGGATCTCCATAAACAGTTATTCAGATATGCCCTGTTCACACCTATCACCAGCTAATTGCAACATGACTATAAGATCACCAGGACCGTATTGACATGTGAGGAAGTGATTATGAACACAGAGCTTCTCCTGAGAAGCAAGGGCTGTCCCACTTTTCGCAACGATGTTGGAGCACAGAAATCTCTGCAGAGCTCTAATGGGCTACAGGGGTGAGCTGACAATAAGCAGTCTTTAATTAAGTTATTTGAGAAAGTCAGGCTCCCACTGGGCTTGTTGTGAGAGCAGCAAAGCTCTTGATTTATAGCAATTCAATGCCCAAGCTTCCTAATACTGATGTAGGACACCAAATCACCGAGACCTCTTCAGTGTAATTAAAAGCAGGATGTGCTCCTGGCTGGCTTATCGCAGCTCTGAAGGGGAATGCAGTTGGTATATTCTTCAGGTTTGTTCCTGTAACTTATACAGTCTGTGTTATACCATAGGTTGCAATGGTGTAAAATGGATAGTAAAAGCCGAATTAATTAGAAAGGGGGAAGAAGTAGTGATGGGGAGATTGATTATTCAGGATCTTCCGAGTTCTGATAGTGCCACAAACTTGCTACAGAGGTTTGAGAAGCCTAAAATTTCTCTTTTCCTCTCTTAAATCAAGTGGAAAAAATAATTAAGCGCATAGGCGTGCAGGGGTTAATTAGTTATGGCTTGATTTTCAGAAATGCTAACCAAATTTCAACAAATTCCTGGCACACTTTATCTTTGAAAAATCAGGCCAAACAGTGTTATGTTTCTTTGCAGCATTTATAAAGGGTAATATTACTCTTAAACCCTAAATCTATCTTGGCCATCTCATCAGGGCTCTGGGCATTAATGCAGCACATACCACGTCTGGATTAACTCCTCCCTGAACTACTGCTCCAGCAAACAAAGTGTTAGACCAGCAATACGCTATCAATTAGCATGGCCCGTGACCCCTGGACACTCTATGCTGTCTTTACATGGAGGTACATGAGGTGGTGTCCGTGGCTGGGAGCACCTTCGAACTAGCCACCGGCTAGTTTAGGAAGTCACTTTAGGAAGTAGCCTGTCTGGGCTTGGAGCTGCCCTGCACGTGAGGATCTGTTCTGATCCCTGATGAACCACAATGAGCTGTGCAAATTGAATTGATGTGAGAATTCTCCTAACTTCACCTTCTAGACATTGACTCTCATTATGCCTTTATCTGCTAAACAGGAGAACTCCCTACTAATAATCATTCCTTCTTGGGAATATTAACTCCTTCTAGGCTGCAGTCAAGTCAGCCCTGGACCTTTTCTTTGTTAAGTCAGCCTGTTTGAGTCCTCCACCAACACACACATTTTTCAGTCCTCTGTAGGTTTTCATCATCCTTCTTGAATTAAAGGAAGGCTTGCATCAGAATTGCCATGAGCAGCAAATAACAGAAGTAATATAACTTAGTATCCCTGATTGTATTCCTCCTAACTACAGCACTGTGGCTATTTAACCATGACTCTTAAAGTCTTCTTCAGAGTCATTGCTTTCAATCCTGAGAGCCTACCTTCCCATCTTTGACCTCTGAAGCACGACTCTATATTAGTCCATACTGAAAGAAAGCTATGTACTTGCCACAGGTAGCTATTCCCTTTGTATTACCTTAAAGGGCTAAATAAAAAGAGGAAGAAAATAACCGCACAATTTGAATCACTATTATTCTTACTTTTGACATCAGAAAAACTATGTCAAAATTTTTAAAAAGTAGAATTTCAGTTTTCTGCTTTCATACAAAAATACCATAGGAAAGAAAATGCCAACAATAAAAATATCTAGCTACAAATACAACCCTAGAGGTCACGACTGTGCTGTGGCCAGTGGGACTCCTTTGTGGGTGAAGTTAATTCCTCTATGGAGGCCAATCTGAGGCCTTTGTCCCAAAAATTCTTCAAAAATAGGATCCCCACAGCAGGTAGGTTGCTCTTTTACTCAAGATTGAATTTCAGTCTGTGTGCATATCAAATGAATAGGATTTGGTTCAATGAAAGAGTCTGAAGGAAAAGTTTTTCAAGCTGTGTGATGTGCAAAAACACCCAACCCATCAAGAAGAAAGGCATGAAAAAAACAATAGAGAACCCAAAATTATAAAGGAGGAATAAAAGACATCCTTTGGGATAAGGCAATGGCACACGTGTGGGTGGAAAAGCACACAGGAGAGATATGGAAAGTATTCAAAGAGAAATTACTGTATGCCCAATGGTTATGTGTGCCATTGAGCTATAAATACTTCAGGACTGGAGACAAGGGTACAATTTATACAAAGAAGTGGAAAAAGTCACCTGATGTAAGGAAAAACTCTCTAAAAGCATAGGAAAATGAAAAAAATTGAGGTGGAGAATGGAAAAAAAAAAGAAGACCAGTTAATGGAGTGAAGAGAGCATATCCAAAGCCACATTTGCTTCTTCTGTGTATGGGTCTTTAAGTGTGCATGTGTTTTAGTATCTTACTGTTAGCAATCCTAACATCAGCTGTGAAAGGGCGTATTTCAGAAGCAGGCTGTACCACAACAGCTTGCTATGGTCCTTCAGAGCCAACCTGGCCAAACCTCCTGGTTATCCTGCATTTCTCCCATTGCTTGCTGGATCCATCCGCTGCCTCCCACATCATCTTACGCTCAACACTCCTGCAGGTCCTGCTTTTCTGTTCTGTGCTTGTTCAACACCAACGGAGCCCAGTGCCTCCATGTGCCCTGAGACCAGGCAGAGCTACAAACTACACCAGCAGCGCCAAGGCTGGCTGCTTGTATCTCCATCGCTGACATACATTCATTTCTGTTTGCCCAGCAGCATACCTGTCTATTGATGCTTCTAAGGAGAAACTTCACATCCCCAGGTGATGGATGTGAGTATACAAATAAAATGTTGCAAAACCTGTAACTACCACTATATATCAAGAACCACCTACAAGACCTATGCCCAGAGGTGTGAACATCTTCCAGCAAGGGTAATTATGCATTACCTTAAGGAATTCAGGTTCCTCAGGGCAGGATTCATCTCACCCGACTTCAGGTATTAAGAGCTCAGTGCTTACTCCCAGCTAATTGTGTAAGCTCGTTTCTAGAAATGGTGGAGGGAGAGAGGCTCCTTGAAAGACTCCAGCTCCCATTCGCTGATGAAGATTGCGTTGAAGAGCTCATCTCTTGCCGTAGACAAGCGTTTTGATGGGCAAGGCATGGGTGACTGCCAGGTGACCTCAATCGCACTGCAGGTACTTCTGTTTTCCATAACAGAAATGGTTGTGCTGTTGTAAAATTCTGGGGTGCATGTGATAAGAGCTGAGAAGGAATATTTTAAAGAAGGAGTTGAAGTGCACCTTCAAAAGCCCCTTTGACTTACCACAAGCAGCTGTGCACTGAAGCCCTGTGAAAGTTCAGCCCAACAGGAGACACTTCTACCACTGCTGTCATTTCATGATGGGCAAGTACGTTTGCTCTCTTTTTAACCGTATAGCCTCTGCTGAGTGAAATTGGCCCCCCGTACAGAAGGAACACGAATCACACGTGTAGCCGTACTTTCCCCTGAGAAGTGGGCACGCGAAAGCCGAGCACGACTGCCCGGGTCTCTCCTCTGTCCTACTTGCTTTGCCATAACTACATAAGCAGCATTTGCCTGACTCCTACTTTCTCGCTTCCTTCGCTTGTTTTCTCATTTTTAGGACACTCTTTTACTCAAGTTACACTGACCTCTTTTGCGAGAGAGGGTAACATATTTTCTGACTAAAGCCTCTTATCTTTAATAACCCGGCACATTTGCTGCCCGAGTCAATAGTCAGACTTGGGAATTCTTTTAATTAGAAAAGCGACCACTCTAATCAATAGCGAAACCCGAAAGCTTCATGTAACAGAGAAGTAGCTATGCAGAAATCTAGACCATCCACAAGCAAAGCAGACACCTACAACAAGTATCATACTCATTTTCTCCTTTTCATTCAGCAGTGGAAAATATGTGAACATATTGCAGGGCATCCAAATGACCCTAAACACATCATCTGTGAGAAGATCTGCTTACTTATAGTGGAATAAAAATTGCAGCACCACTGATATTCAGACCTGCTAAATATCACTCCCTTCATAAAAAACCTGGGTCCCCCAATCTTAAGCTAAGCAGTTGCCAACTCCCAGCCAGCCAGGCTGAAAACCAACATGAGAGATTTTGCTTGAAAGCCTTTGCTCAGGGCGACTGCTGGTTAGTGAGTACCAAGCGCCTTTTGTACCCAGCCCAACACGATGGTGCTTCCCTACTTGAACAGAATGGAAGATTAATCAGATGTTAAAAATTACTATTAAAAAGATATTCTGTGTCAGAAATACCCAGGCTCGCAGCAGCATGTTCAGCAGCATGTCCAAACCCCCTTCCTCTTTGTGAGAGGAACAGAAACTGCTTCTCAAACAAATGAGAACAAGACTTTTGTTTTGTTACACAGAAAAATCAACTGATGATAGCAGACATTAAAAAAAAAAACAAACCCTGCTTAATTATAATCTTTCTGGAGCAACCAGGATGGCTTCAGATTATTTTACATAACTGTGTTAAATCCCCCCTGAGAATTATTTGCCTCCTACACTCCAGGGTGCCTGAGCTTAAAAGATGGCCAGTTATTTAACAGGCTTGTGAGTAGCTTAAAAATGTACCAGCACTTGCTGCAAAAGAACAATACCAAGTGGGTTCACTTCATTATCTTCACAGCCCCTCTGCGATGGGCAGGAGATTGGTGGTGCATTTTATTTCGAAATGTGTATCGCACCTGCTTGGTTGTGTATTCAATTTGTAATGAATCTAAAATATATCTGTAAGGCTTGGAGCCTCTTTTCAAGGCAGGATCTGCAGCAGCAGCCTTGCAAAACTTTATGAGTCAGCTTGCAGAAAGACAGCACTTTGCTTCTATAATTTGGAAAAGGAAGGAACATCTTACTTTCCTGCATCGCCTTCCTAGAAAAGGAGAAGCAATCTGACTAATGAATAGCCCAGTATCTTTGTGGAGACTTAGAAGTGTGACTGGGAAAGGAAAAGATTCTCTATGTTTATGTAAATTATGAAGATAAATAACAAAGTGAGAAGAGACCTGAATTTTTTTTTATGGACTTTTAAGTCCAGTAACTTTAAGTTTGCATGTAGACCCCTGGAAGCGGTACCTTTGTGCCACCCCAGTGTCCCTTCTCCAGAGGACAAGCCTCTTGCCTGGGCTTGAGCAGGCAGAAGGACAATTCGCGTCTTCTCTCCCTCCTCTGCGCTGTCATTCCTGAGCAGACGCAGGTCTTAAAGCAGGTAGGTAAAAGGAGTAAGCAGCGCATGGGCTTTAGCATGGCCCAGATGTTATCTTCCCTGCCATAGAGACAACAAACGAGAACACTGGTAATGTCTTAATTTTCCTTTCCCTCTGATGGTCTGGTGGCAAAATACACCATCAAATTCTCAGTGAACTATTCAGGGACAGGAGTGGCCATTAGCTGCAACCATGAAGACGGAAGAAGTGCAAAGCCAGATGCAGCAGCTCTTTCTCAGCTGCTGATGGTAAAAACCAACCCAAATACCCCATAGGGCTGTAGAAAGGAGCCGGAGCCATTCCTGAGCATCACTGCACTGCTGCCAGAGCCCCTGGGACTGTGCCTAATGAAACTTTAGAAACCTCCTCTATTGTTATTATTTTTGATGGTTAATCCAGCATTGTGCTCATGGTGAACGGCCAGCCCCAAGAGCAGCCTTTGGACACCTGAACTCTCTGCCAGCATTGGTTCCCCACTCACCCATAGGAATATTTTAGTTATAACCATGACCCTGTGTTCTTCCAGCAGTGGGAGAGCTGTAAGGACTGGAGGTATCGCTGTTGGGCTGAGGGTTAAATCTCATGCTGAGAGGTTCAGAGGAATCAGAGAATCACAGAATGGTTTGGGGTGGAAGGAACCTTCAAAGGCCATCCAGTCCAAACCCCCCGCAAGGAGCAGGGACATCTCCAACCAGATCAGGTTGCTCAGAGCCTCATCCAACCTGGCCTTGAATGTTTCCAGGAACGAGGCATCCACCAGCTCTCACAGAATCCCCCTGTGCCCGATGGTTCCAGTCCCTGCTGCTGGTCCCTCCACCCAATAACCCCTATCCTGCTCTTGCACAGAGGGGCTGATGCAGGACAGGGAATGGGGGGAGAAGGAAATTTGTGGAGGCAGTGTACTCCCTGGGGCTGGGTTTCCTGTGTTCATGGCAGAGCAGAAAGGAACATATGGCCCTGACCATGATGACCATAGTTCTCATAACCAGAGACTGATGTGAAACCTTCAGCACTGAAATCAAAACTGAACAAGGGGGCCCGTAAGCTGGTTGCTATTGTGGAAAAACAATCATCTTCTGCAAACTGGCTAGAAAAGAGTATAGACCTCAGTCACCACTTACAAACCAGCTGAGAAGGACAGAAGATCATCGTGTCCCAGGCAAGACTCAATTACATGCAGTCAGCATCCCCGAGCTGCAGATAGACCCTAATGCTTAACGAAGGGGTAAACTGAACCTTGATGCAAACCCAACTGGATGGGAACCTGCAGGGTTGTGTCTGCTGCCGGGAATCCCTTGGCACTGCAGCACTGTGGATCAGCGCCGCGCCTCCCTTCACACTTGGTTGAAGCTGTTCAAGAGGATGTGCCAAAACACGGATCTCTACGCTCAAGGGAAAGGGTACAAGCAGAGTTCGAGCTGACAGAGAGGCTGTGCCACAACAGCCAAGACAAGCT
This sequence comes from Chlamydotis macqueenii, assembly GCF_036417535.1. NCBI lineage: Eukaryota > Metazoa > Chordata > Aves > Otidiformes > Otididae > Chlamydotis > Chlamydotis macqueenii. The sequence continues at coordinate 8,013,600 of NC_141566.1, forward strand.
CCAGGGCAAATGGAAGAACTGACCTGCAGTGGACCAAGGACCAGGCAGTGGCTAAAAAGCAGCCAGTTTCTCATGAAAGCTCTTTGCAGAGCTGGAGATGGCAGTGGTGGGCAGCATGTCACGCTGCCTCGGAGGAAGGGATGAACGGCATGGAGGGACTGATCAACCCTGCGCTGGAACCTGCTTCATGATCCTGGACCATGCCAGGGTTCAGTCACCGCATCTCTCTGCATCCCAACCCATCCCACGTACTGTGGGCTGTGTCTGGCTCTGGGCCCCCATCTCGCCCAGCCTCTTGGGGCTCTGGAGCAGGAAAGAGGAACTCTCCTTCCCTCTCTCTTTTTCTCTGTAAATGTAAAAATTTTCTTCTAAAATAGTGTAAGCAAACTCATGTAGAAACAAGAAACTCGAGTCATCTTTCCGAGAAGACGTTGGAGAGAAACTGACTGCGTGTTTATGAGGGCGTAAATTTGGGCTTTGTGACTTAAGCGGAACTATTTTGAATTTGCCCCATGTAACGAAGCTGGCCATTTTTGAATACAAATAGAAAATACAAGAACTGATATTAAATGCCTTCAATCCCATTTTAATGGGCTCTGTATTTCAGAGCTGGGATAAGTACCTTCACCGTCTGCTATCAGTATAAAAGCTACATGACTACCAGGTATCATCATATGGCAGAACTGACAGGGAGGTGCAAACCTCATCTTAATTGCTGAAGAGAAAGTTAAGAGTACCTAGTTGACGAGCTTATCTTATTCATCCTCTGAGTTTGCCACTTATTCAGTTCAGGGGAATAAACATACATCATTTACCCTTGTAAGTACATTATGTCCTTTCTTCCCCTTAAATAAGTCCCAGTAGGGAGCACTGCAATTGAGCTGCCAAAAAGGAAACCTTGGAAAAAGTCAAAACACATTATTTTAAAGCTTGAGCACATTAAAAATCTACATTGTCAGTCTGACAGATCTGTATTTTACAAATCAGGCCTCTAACAAGCTTTTTAAAATATAATGGAGCAATCCCAGTTACTACTGGCAGCTCAGCGAGCGGGGGCATAGGTGGGTGCTGCAGGAGGAGCACTGCAAAGAGCTTCCAGTCCCAAAAACCTGGGAGCCACAGAGGCCACAGAGCCCGAGTTCACCTGGTGCAGGGAGAAATCTGCAACCAGGAAAGTAAAAAAGCACAAAGGTGAAATTTTTACTCTGTTCTGTAACTTTTCACAAGGAATTCTAGCCACTTTCAAAACACCAGGTCCATCTCTGAAACACTCTGCCCTGGCTGGCAAGCAGCCTGTGGCTGAGCTGAGATTTGGGTTTGAAATGGAGGAGCTGGTCCATCCCTCAGTGGGCAGGGTTGCCTCCTCTCTTTTCTGCGGTCATCTTGCAGGGATGGCCCAGGGGACCTGCAAAGGGACCCTGACCGGGGCGCTGGCCTGGATCCAGAGCACGGTGCTGCCCTGCTGTCCCAAACTGGACAGGATCATCATAACCCAGTACTGCATCCTCTTACCTCCCTGCATGGCAACAAAGAGAAGGGATACACTCAAAGCACACACTCCACGTGCTAATTTAAGTGTTCACCTATAGTACATAGATACCCAAAGTATCTGCATTGACCAGACATTAAAAGCCTGAAACACAGACTCCGTAGCAGGTTGTCGTAGTTCAGCCCCAACGGGGACCAGACTACGCAGTCTCTCTCTCACTGCCCCCACTCTCCAAGAGAATAGGAGGAGATTTGACAAACAAAAGAAAACCAGGAAAAAAAAAAAAACAAACACGCGGGTTGAGATTGAACAAAAAGTAAATTTAACAGTAATGACAGAAGAAAACAAGACAGTGATGGAACACAAATACAGTACAATGGCTCACAACAGATCTCCACATCCAGTCTCTTCCAAGTAGCAGGGAGCCTCCCTTCAGCACCCTCCTCACTTATATACTGAGCATGATGTCAGATGGGATGGAATAGCCCTTTGGCTAATTTGGGTAAATTAACCCCAGCTGTTAGCTAATTAGTTAACTATCCCAGCCATAGGGGCTACCAGCTTCAGTTCTCCACCCAGCTCAGGTAAATATTAACTCTATCCTGGCCAGAACCAGGACACAGGTGCTGAAGTTTATCTCTGATGGCATACAGGCTGTTTCAATAAGTGCCAAGCAGAAAGGACTTCCAAAGGATGTCCTAGAGTTATCCCCAGGGAAAGCAAATAATCTTCCCTCTTCCAACCAGCCTGAGGTTATTTCCATGGCATGGGAGGAGTGCCGCCCCTTCCTCAGCACAACCAAATGCTACCCTGGAAAATAAAGTTGAAATGTTCTTTAGCACAAGGAGATTAGTGGAGAGTTAGGCTAAGCAAGTGCGATTTCCATTGAAGATAAAAGATATTTAAGGTTTATGTAACTTAAACATTGCTGCTGTTCAATGAACTGTAGAAATTACAGAGTATAAAAAAAAAAAAATCTGCATCAAGCCATCTGTGCCTCCTGTCTGTTCAGCGTGGGGTAAAGTCTTAACAAAGAAAGATTGCATGGAAATGGAAAGAACTATGTACAGAAAAATGCAAATAACAGCAGAACTGCAGAGCCAGAGCAAGGCCTGAATGGTAACCTTGAGACAAACGGACGGGGCAGCTTTGCTACAGTTCATCAGGAATCAACCTGTGTGTCAGCTAAACCTTTCCAGCTGGGAGCAGGGAATTCAGGAGTGCCAGAGAGGAAGGGAGCGTGGTTCTACATGGGAGAGTTGCACCTCACAGGCTGCAAACACCTCGGGGCTGGGTTCCTGCAAAGGTGAAGGATGCAGAGGAAAGGTTCAGGGAGAACTTCCCCTGTTCAAGGCCTGAGCCTCACAGAAAGGTAAAAGGGACAAAGGACCCACCTACACGCTGCGGGGCAGAAGGATGCTCAGGGCAGCCCCTCACCAGTGTGAGGGCGATGGGTTCATGCGAATCACACCTGCTGCAGATCCGCTCCTCCCTGCATCATCCAGGCATGATTATTGGTATTAATCATCCACAGTGAACTTCATCATCCAGCCTCAAACAAACTGTCTTGAGTTTTTCATGGGGCATGTATAGAAATAACAAAAGAACATTTTCACTTGAAACCTAAAACAAAACTCCACAAAATCTTTTCGTTGCATTTCTCACTGAGAAGTAACAAAACCATTTGCAAATGGCACTGCTCTCAGTCTTGTTTGTCCCCTTTCCCAGGGGAGCTCTGACCTAAAAAATCCCCGAGGGTTTCGTAATTGATCAGGATCCGTATTTTCCAGGAGAATGCTTATTTAAAAAGCATCTGAAAGCTGACTCTCAGCTAATCCATTCACAACAAAAAGGCACTTGCTTCCTGCTCTTTCTTCTCTCTGCTATTTTTTCTCTCTCGATGCCATTTCCTATACTTTAATGTATATCCAAATTTTCTGATTCTTCCCTGCTCCCCTCTCTGCAGTCAGTTCTTAGTAAAAGGATAAATAAAAGACATGGCCCACTCCATGCTTTTGTGCTCCCTGGGGAAGACCAGGCCCCAGGAAAGAAAGAAATGGGTGCGTGAGCCACACACCCCCTCTCCATCACTGAGCGTGCAAGCAGGATGGCAGCTCTGATCTCAGAGGACAGAAATACCAACAGCCCTTGTGTGGAAAAAGTGAATTTTCTTAAACACTTAGGCAAACCAAAGGCTTTGGAGCCGTTATTAATAGACTGGGATAGCTGGGAGAAAGCTCGCTCTATACACTAACAAAAACATGTCTAAGCACTTTGGAGCCGTTAGTTTCTATTTTTAGAGAGATGCGGGTAGTTAAGTAACCCCTGGCTGCTTGTGTCAGAGGAGCAGCAGCAAGTGTCCTGCCTATGGAAAACCCCAAGCCACAGGAGGAGGCTGTGGAATGAAATAATTTCCTGAAAGGCTGAAACAGAACCTTTCAGCTGAGGGAGACCTGGAGCGCAATGAAAAATCCAGATGGACAAACAGCCACACATCGCTAGGTAAAGTCCAGCCAAGTCTAAGGTAAAAGGCAGCAGAGAAATAGCAAAAGAAGGGCCTGACCCACCAGCCTGCGACAGGAGGTGTGCTCAGTGAGGTGAGAGCAGTGGGGTCTGGGAGGGTTCTCACCCTCCTGGGACAGGAGGTGAGAGCAGTGGTCCCATTGAAATCGCCGGCGGCACTTCAGGCAGGCACCATGCAATTACTCCTATTGGGATTCAGCCGCTGGGCTGGAATTAATAGCCCATCCTCAGCTGGTGAATCCCACAGGTGGTCAGAGCCCCTCAGCCAGGGAAGAGCACAGCTCCAGCAGCCCCAAGCTGCTGCATGTCGGCTCAGCTGCATGCAGCATCCGAGCCGCGCTGTTTCCCTTGAACATCTCCCCTGCAACACCAACCCCATTTCAAAACTCCTTATCATGGGGTGAAACTTCCAGCTAAACTTCTTAAGTTGGTGCTTCATGGGGGGTCAATGAAATAGCCATGAGCAACAGGCATGGAGATAGCCCTGCTGTGGGCTCTCAAGAGTTTTCTGCCTGTCTGGTATTTAAAAGGTTAATCACTCCCCGTGGTGGCCAAAAAAGCCTACTCTAGAATTCATTTGCCTTGATCACTTCCTATTCATAAGAACAAGAAAAAAAAAAATATATATTTTGGTGCAATTAAGAGAACGTGGCTAATGTACAAGCTTGGTTTTGTCTGCTTAATTAATTTGTAGTAGTACTGCCGAGCATCTGGGGAGCTGCAGAGAGGTGAGCAGGCCAAGAGGTGATGCGGAGCTGATGATTTGATCTGTGTCACAGCCCTCTTCTGTCTTTAAAAGGAGCTGAACATTTTATTAAGGGCATCCAAGAGGATGCTTGTGATCCTTCTATGTGCAGTACAGGTACCAATCTTAATGGCATCTCTGCTCATCACCAGCTCAGACTATTAAACACAAAACCAGGAAAACATAAGCAGTCTTAGAAGTGTCTGCATGGATGGGTGGACAGTGAACGGAGACAGGAAGAAAGTTGAATTCTCCAGTTCATTCAAAGTGGAGATTCTCAATCTCTTCTCCTGTAGCATATATCAAAATCTGAAACAAAAATATACACTGAGGAATTCTCCCTGCAGTTATATTCAATACAAGTGTGCAACCATTCCTCCACCACGGACAGCTATTTCAGGTGTTATTTGACTCTCACTTCAAACACCAGAGAGGAAATAGATGTAGTGGGACCACCAGCACCTCTGGGCTCTGAGCAACAGAGACCACCAGCACCATTACTGTCTCCATCAGCACCGCTCAGCAGCATCATCTCAGGTGCCTGCAGGCAGTTGGTCTGGAGCTGGGATTATCCATGCCATGGTGATGGAGGCAGCAGAGCTGGTGTCTGTCTGGGATCGTTGGATCAGGCTCAACTTGGATTCCTGAAAGAGTTTAACTACTTCAGGTGCAGAAACCTGGGGAGCAGATGGTCTAGGTGGAAGCGGACCAGTGAGGAGGTGCAGTCCAGAGACAATTAAGGGCTTGGCACAGAAGCAGCACAGGTTTGACGTGGCCAACATTGAGCTACTCAGCAAGGCTGGACCCAAGCTTGACTCCTGCAAAAGCTCCTGGGTGACTCCATGATTCCTCCTGGGATTTTAAGGTAGGGCAGGATTTCTTCATGTGAGCACAACTCACACAGCTCCAGCAGCCACCGTGCTGCATGTGAGCTAATCCTTCTCCCTGACTCAGGGCAGCTACACCAGGCCGGTGCTTACATAAAGAGATGACTCAAAGGAATTTGTTAGAAACTGTCCTCTACAAGCTTAGGCAGGCTCTATTACCTATTGCCTTTCCTTGATATCACAGGGGTCCTCCTCACAAACACAGAAGGAAAACACTTGCCAATGTTTGGAGCATCACAATGTATTATATATGTCCAGGAAAGGGAGAAATCTCCGGCTCATATCCAGCCTGGCTCTCATGAAGGCAAAGGTTCTGGACCAAAGTTTTAGATCCTGAGATGACAAAAAGGTAATGTCTAAGTAATGGTGGAGCTTATGGGAGCACTGCAGGGACCACTGTGCTGTGCTTTTAATTGTGAAACACAGTGAGCAGACCAGCTGTGATACACGTCTCACTGGATAAAGGCTGTGCCGATGGGTATGCTGTGGTTGTCCAAGAGGGGATGTAAACTCCAATGGAAGAATTCAAATCTCCCAAAGACACTGAGAAAAGGGAAGTGGGACATTCCCAGCCCTGCTGTTCTGGCATGCCATTTGGCAAATCTTCCTTCAGACCCATGATTGCAACTAGGTGCGCCTTTCAAAACAGAGGGAAGAGGAGCAACGTCCTGCCACTGCAGTATTTCCAGGTGGAGGGAATCTCCCAGGACTGAGATCTCCACCAGGTAAGACATTGCTCAAGAGTTGCTTGAGGGTGGCAGCTTTTGCTAACATATTCCAGGCAATTGGGGTTCAGTTGCATCCTCTCCTCCTCTTTCCGTTTTGCTCCAAAGAGTCTGGAGGCATGGAAGGTGGAACCTTCCTCTGGAGTTGGGTGAGAACCATAGCAGGAGGCTGGCTCCCAGGTGGCCACGGTCTGGGGAGGTCAGTGCCAGGCTCCCAGTCCTACAAGGAAGGGCAGCCATGAACCCTCCTTGATGTTCCTAGTGAGGTGGAGGTAGGTGGCAGAGGAACCAGTCAGCTTCACGTGGTGGTGCATGACTACCACGATGGGGCTGCCCAGCCCCTGAGGAGCCCCGGTTCCCGTTGCTCAGACAGAGATCGCTCAAACAGCAGCTGCAAGTCACAGACCTGGGTTCAGCTCATAGGGAATTTGAATTCTGTGCTTGACCAGCCATTGATAACAATGGTCTTTGCTGCTCTACAGCTGTCTCAGACACAAACATCTGTGTGCGAACATTACTGTGGCCTTGTTTTGATGACAGAAAAAGAAATACCTCCTTTCATACAGCCCTCATCAGGGCGGATGGTAACTATGGAGCCTTTCACACTCATCGGGTGTTTTCAGATGGAGGAAAAAAAAATTGTACGAGGTATAAACAAACAGGAAAGATATATATAATATAAAGCCTCACCATAATTAATAGAATACAAACACGTCTGTGTCTGAATGCAATTGCAGCAGTAAGTAAAGGTTTTCTTCGTTCTCTCCCATTTTTCAAATAATTCTCAAAAATAAATATTTGGGATAATTTTCATGTGACAGACAGAAAGAGAGGAAACACATACATCATTCTTTACAAGCTATTATTTTTATATTCCTAAAGAGCTGCTGTATTAAGAAGCCAAGAGAACACAACTGTGTATTTAATCCCAAAACAAACTCAGTGCGAGTAGAGCCAGCACTGGCTGCTCTCCCGAGGGCCTTGCTCTAACACACTCCTGTTTTGATTTGGAAAACCATCTTTAGGGAAAGAAAATTCCACGGCCTCACGTCTGCCTGGCCACTTGCCTGCCGACAAACAGCTGACCATGCTCCTAATGAAAGCAGGAATGGGATTGCAAAAGACACTCCCTCCCCAAAAGAAAAAAAAAAAAAAGAGAGAAAAAAAGCCCCAGCAACCTGAAACACCAAAAGTTTATGCACACTGGCTGCCGAGCTGAGACTCGTTTTGCACAGGCCACTGGACAGACATCAGAGGTTTTAATTGCTAATGGCCTGGTCTGGATTTCAAGGCGTGACACGGAGATAAAGGACTCCATATCCTATTATCAGTCCCCTGAGCAACCGTTACATCTTATTAAGTGTAACTAGATTCATAGGTCAGAATCCCGTACACGGAGAGTATATGTATTTTCTTTGACTGGAAGCAGAGATTTATTAGGGCATTCCTTTGCCAAAATAATGGTTTGCTAGCTCCTAAGCAGAGCCCTTATATCAGGCTTTGATATTTTTACTTTCATGCTACAGCTGTTGAAGTGCCAAAGCTGGGCTGGAGAGCTATTTGTGCAGCAGATGAAGAGCAGACACAAACTGCTGCTCTTTTATGTCCCTTTCCACCCCAAAAAAAAAAAAGTCTAGGTAGAAGCACTCAGAGCTGTCGTCATCATTTTGCAGAGAGAGAAATCAAGGCCAAGCACAGCTACGGGCTTTGCATAAGATCACACAACAAAGCGGTGCCAGGGCAGAAGCAGAAGCGAGCACGTGTGATGTGGCAGCGCTCCGTAACCCACAGACCGTCACTTCCTCTGCCAGCCCTGCAACGGGGAGGGGGAAAGGCAGAACTGAGCTGCGCAATGCCTGCAAACTCATCGGTCACAGAATCACAGCGTGATTGATGATCGATGACTTGGTGGCCGAGAGAAAGACAGGGATTTTCATACAGGTAAACTTCCAGGCCAAATTAGCATCAACACAATCCCCTAAGAAACAAGGCCAGTGAGAACTGATGCTGGATATTTTACATTTTAAACATATATGTCTCCTTAAAGTTTTAGGGCTTTTGCTTCTAAACAGATTCTGCGCCAGCGTACATCACCATAGCTCCTCTGAAGGCAACGGAGGTGCGTCTATTTCTATCAGCTAAGAATCTCACCCAGCCCTCTAAGAAAGAACGGGGCATGCAGGGCGTGAGCTGTTCCCCTCCTCGCTGCCTCTCGTAATGCCGCTTCCCGCACCAAACGCTCAGCACCTCGCAGGACTGGGTGAGGCTTAACATCTATCCTCCAGTAGCTGCTGAGCTGATTGCCAGCAGAGAGGGAACTGTAAGCCAGCGGTGATAACCGGGGCCCTGCTGAGCCGCTGCCGGTGGGGAAGCTTTGCAACTCCGAGAGGCTGATAGTCTCTCATAAATAACACATCTTCTAAGGGATGCTGCAGTTTGACTTGCATTTCATTAAACAGTAAGAAAATGAGTGGATCCCTGCTTTGAAATACGGAGACTTGTGGGTTCATTATCTGCGTTACTCATCTTGCCCTTCTTCGAGCAAGGTATTTTTCCTCCAGTTGCAGGAAGTCAGATATTTTCAAGTCATGGGCAAGAAACATGAAAAGACTGTGAAAACCATAGTGCTGAGGGTGGCCTTTGCAGGCAGCACGAACCATTTTCTGGGTGCGCTGCTGATGCATTGTGATTAGATGCCATTTTAGCTCGGCCAGGAGCATTAAGCGATGCTGTTCTTTCTCTGTCCTGCTACATCTGGTCTGGCAGCAGAAAGCTCTCTGTGATTTAAGAGAGATTTTGTGAGGTGCAATCTTTCTTCAAATCCTGCTTCTTTCTTTTTTTTCCCCCTTTAATTTCTTTTAGATGCATTTTCAGAAGCACTGAAAAGTCGATGAATCACTTGGCTGAATGGCCCACATAGTTTCCTCTTAAGTCAGCTTTGGCAGTGAGCCACTGAACATATTCTGAGGCTTTGCTTCGAGTAATATTTTTATTGGTGAGATTACTCAAATATGTGAAGCCAAGGCACCCATCCCTTGTGTACCCCACTCTTTGCACTTAACCAGCGGGAGGAGGGCTGTGGGATCAGGCTATAGAAATTGGGGCATGAAGGCGCTGATCAAGAGGAAAGTTCGCTTCCAACACCAAAGGGATTTCCCTTCGGATATAACATCAGATACCCAGCTGCAAGGCTGGGGCAATCCAGCTGTGTACTGCTGGTATTAATGGCAGCTGGATGTCACCTCTGGAGCGATCAGGCCCCAAAACAGCTTGTGCCAGCCCTGCAGATGGAGCAGTTGTCGCTTCTGCCTTTGCGGTCCCCTCGCGGGGCGATGGAGCCTATGGCAACACAGAGACAAGTGGAATGCTCCCAGGCTGCCATCACCCAGCACACATGGGACTGCAAGGCCTGATGCTCGAGGCAGGAACAAACCCACGTGCAGTGTGAGTCAGCTTCACCTCCGCCATCATAGAATCACAGAAGCATTTATGTTGGACAAGACCTTAAAGATCAGCGAGTCCAACGGTAATCCTGCCCCTTCGCTCTCGCTGGGAAGGCGGCTGCAGTTGTGTTCCTTGTATTCCCCATCAGGTTTCCTACCCTCAGCCTGGCACCTTGCTCTCCTCTGGGGCTCCGATCCTGTCGGCAGCTGCCCCCCATTCACAGGCCCGGCAGCACGGGCATAAGCTCTGGCTTTGAGGAGGTTTGAAAGGAGAGAATAACTGCAGGGGGAGGAACCAGTTCTGGACAAAGCAGAGCAAAAATCTGTGGGGGGTTCAAGCAGATTAGAGCCTGAATCAAGGCTGTTTTATTCCAAAATTAAATGTCCTAACTTAGAGTAAAATTTTGCAGATGTCCCAAGGGATTTTCTCTAACAGATCGCTGGGAGCAAACTCTTCCAGTACGGAATTCTGAGTGACCCCACGTCTGTGCACTCTCCAGTGAGTTTAGAAAGTTTTTTGACTTCAAGCTAATCCTTTAAGAAGGAGGACAGTCTTTTTTCTAGCAACTAGATTCCAATTAGCTTTACTTTTCGTTTGAAAGAAGGAAACCACCATAAAGCAAGCATCCTGCAAGCGGATAATCTGATGCAAGTACAGAAGGACAATTTCAAATCAAACACATCTTGCTGTTTTAGAGCACTGCTTGCCTTCATTTTAGACTCATTTCAGCATGGCAGGTCACAGCAGTATAAACATTGTGGGGGAAAAAAAAAAAAAAGGCCGAGCTGGCAAACAGTCAGAACTTGCTGTTCCTGACCCAGTAACCTACTTTTTGAGCACCACGTAACACGAAAGCCACCCCTAGCTCAGACTGCGATGTCACCTCTTACTTAACTTCTTAGAGGCAAATTGTGGGTCTGGCTGGGAAGAGTTAGAAGAGATGTGGTCATCATGGACTTCATTCTGGCCACAAAAGTCATTTTAGGTTAGACAGGAGTACAGGGAGCGGTTTCTGACCTCGAGTCACTGAAAGTCACCGTCTGAACATGCGTGCCCCATGCCACAGAGTTTGGGCCTGGGAGGCCATCGTGCTGGCACACAGAGCAACCTCGGATTTTGTCTACAGCACGAGTGCCACCGGCAGCATCACGGGCGTGGGCAAAGAAACCAGCCAAGGGAGCACTTCACGAAGGAAACCAGATTTACCTCTCTAGTGCTGCTTTAGCTATTTTTACTCCAAATCCCTCATCCTGACCTGATGTGGTATTCAGAGACCACATAGCTCAGTCTTTAAAGGCAGGGAAGACTTGAGGAGCTCTGTGACCAGCAAAAGCTGCTCTCTTGCGATAGCTCTCCATGCCTGTTCTCCCTTCAACAGGGCAACAGCCACAGCCATCAACACCGACCACCTCGGTGGATGGCATCTGCCTCCCTCTTCCCCTCTTTGCTCCCCCAGGTTTCTCCCCCGTCTCAGCCTTCCCTTCAATCCGAGAAGCAGCCAAGCTCATCCCACGCTCAAACACTTTGCCACCTACATTCAGGTTAAGGAAGGATCTTGGGGAAACTGCTAAATATGGTGGGAAAAGATGTATCCTCAAGTATATGCAGTATCCCTTTTCTCCAGGGTAGCTTCTGAGGTACCGGGACTTTTCTCCTGCAGTTTACAGTTTCTCTTCATTTTTTTAATGACAAAAGGAGCATCGCTGGTTGAAATGCACCTGGATATGGTGTGTTGGTAGCCTGCAGAGAAGACAAGCAGTAGCCTGTGGCACTCATCATCCAGAGTTGGTCCACACTTAACACCTGCTGGCCCCGAATGGGTCAGGCAACAAGCACCAGCCACAAAGTTATATTCCTGGAACTTCCACAGGCAAAAAAAAAAAAAAAAAAAAAGAAAAAAGAAAAAATAGCCAATTATGCTATTGCTACTCTCCTGGCAGAGCAAAGGAGGACAGCTGGGTCTTTGGATCAATGCTAAAGCAGAAAGAAGCAAGAAGACTCACTGGGCGTTTTGGTAGCCTGCATTTCCCTTGAGCTAGCGGAGGGATACCAGCCAGCCCTAGCAGAGTACGGCAGAAGGCAGGAGTAAAAAACTATCCAGAATCCCAGGAAAAAGAAAAAAAAACTAGTCGCAAGACTTCCATGAGCACCAGGGTGTCTCAGCACAGGCCTGGCGTTGCTGGATCAGAGAGAGCTTAATGGGGCCCCAGTGCAGCACTGTCTACATCTTCAGAGCATTTTGTTTGCCTAAAGCCATTGGGAGTTTTCCCATCAAAACAGAAATGGAGACGGACTAGGAGAAAAATTTTCAGACAGTATTCTACTAGAAATAAATTAAGCATATAAACAGAAAATTATGCTCATCCAGTGTTGTTTGAAACTATATCTGCCTCTGCAAACACCCTTAGAAATCAGTGTTTAATACTAGCCATTAAGAAGCAAAAGATAAATGGAAAGACTAAATACAGGCTTAACATTTGAAAGGATTAATATTTGACTGAACATCAGGGAAAACAAATAAGAGTAATAAGACAGAGTGAGAGAAATTACAGAGGGAGCTCTTTAGGGAAATGATGGAAAATGACTCTTTACTGGAATATGCCCATTTTTGCAGGCAGTTGCTTCCATTGCGTCTCTCAGCTGAAACACACACACACACAATAGTAAGCGGTGGAAATGAAATGACTTTTGGTCAAACATTCCAGCTACATAAAAAAAAGAAGTGGTTGAAATAATCAGAACAAAATGTCTTGAAGTTATTCCACCTTCCAGCTGGCTCAAACTAAGATTTTATTTCTGCTGACACTTTGACTTCCCTGTTGCAGAACAGGAGAGGACAGGGCACTGTAGTATCTTAAAAATTCTAGCTACATTTTCTTACATCATCACAACCCATTTTCCCACCATCTCTTTTACCAGCAGTTTTAACTTAACCTAAGATTAAAAACATATGGAAGTATTTCAAGCTAGCTGGCATAAGCACAACATAAAAGTAAATGTTCTAATAGACATAAAAAGTCATTTTTCTTTACTACAATGTCTAATTTAGATCTCTATAAAATTAAAATCTATTCTAATCTGCACTTACACAAAAATGCAATTCTAGCAGATTATGATATCTAACTGCTTATTACACAAAAATCTTGAAATGACTGTATTGTAAAAAAAATAATTGCCTAATTATGAAATCCTGATGATAAAGACACCATTGTCATGAAAACATCTGGGCTATCAGCTCCCCCCCAAGAATGCATGAAATTTCAATAGGCAGAGAAAAATCAGGAGGCAGATGAAAGATGAGTTATAAGAAGGTCCAGAGAAAAAACATCACCCGCTGCAATTTCTGTATCAAAGTGTGGGTGATGACTACAAACAAGCCAGTGATAACCTGTTCACAGCAGCAGAGCAGAAAAAACGTATGTGGAGATGAGGGACAGTTAACAAATATTATGCCTATTTTTGCATAACCTTGGAAAAAATATACATCTACTCTACCTCTCTATAATGGCAACTTGGAAAATATTCATTGTATCTGGGTGCTAGAAGACAATTTTAGCCTTAGAGTAACAGAGAGTTGTCCAACTTGAATGGAGCGGTGATCAGTAGTGTTTCAATAGCATTTAACTCACGTTAAACATCTTTTAAATATTTGAAGAACAGAACAGGAACAGACATGAAAGAAGAAGAAAAGTTAGTTACATGCAAACAAACAGGAGAAAAGTAAGAAAAGATTGACTGCTGTGTTCAGTTCAGCCCAACTGAGATAACCACCGAGAAAACTGGTCTTTGTTGTTAAGCCTGTTGTAAATGTCATGTTAATAGTGAAGGTTGTGGCTATGTGTATTTTAGCTGCTTATGAAAAAATGAAAGCTTTTCTTGGAAAACAGGGAGTACAATGGCATTGTTATCCCAGACAGGAGACGCTACAGCAAAAGGACCAGAGGAAGCAGAAGAACGTCTGCAGCAGACTGGGGGATGCAGTGTAGGGAGAACAGACCTTGCCTGTGAGCCAGGATATGATCACGTTGGAGGGATCTGTCCCAGAGCAGGACTTTCCTCCTTCAGCCCAAGTCCTGAAGATGCGTACGCCTATAACCAGCCCTGAGCACATAGGTGGTTCCAGGGAATCTAACGAGGACTCATTCAAATGGTTAAAAGTTAAATGCATTGAAGTATTCACAAGTCTGACAGCTCCAGTAACGCTTCATTTCTTATCTCTAACTGGAGCTCCCACCACTGACAGTGACTTTTCACCACTGATCAGATTGAACCTTGGACTCCACAAAGGAAAACCTCATGTGTAAATAATCTGGGAGGCCTCAGAACCAGACTTTACGGATGAGACACCAGAGGATGATGGATCACTGATAGGATAAGACACTTTTTTACAGGGGTGATTACAATGCAGATGGCATCAAAAGCGCAGTAGCCTTCTCACATGGTTGCCATCTGTGAGTCTTTACTAAAGGTTATATCAGGACTCCGATTATGCTGGCTGAGATTTATAATTCAGTGGACAGCCAAGAAGTCCTTCCAAATGAAAACTGTTCAGTTGTGAGTATTCTACTCATGTTGGATATTTTTGATTGTAAACACGATAAAATCCACAAAGCAGCACCAGCCTGTGCAGTTGATATGTTTTCCGTACATGGCTCTGCACAACAGCCAAACTGATGGAGTTGATCACCTCCTTTGGCCTTGGGTCTGCCTGCTGTTCAGATGTTAGGATGAAACTCACCCCCTGTGCAAGGGCTCACCACAAGATTTATACAGCACTTAAGTCTCCCCTAAGCCTGATATTTGGGCTTACAGGGGATTTAAGAAGCGTGCACGCTGCGGAATGGCCTGCAGGGTATACCGGTGAATATTGTTGTATACACTAGGAAGAGCTTTCATATCTTCTAAAGAAGGATTACTCTTCTACCAAGTAAATAAAGACATGCCTGCTCTTTACTTTCCAGCACACATTGCAAAGCTTATGTTAATTAAACTTCTAAACCACACAACAGAATAAATCTGTATTGACGTAATGCAAACAAATTGTATACAAACTCTTCCCCATGCACTTAGTAAATATTTGCTTGGAATAAAATAACTCGCACTGTCCTGGACAAAGGACAGGTCGGTTAGGGCACTGGAGCCAAGAGCCTCCTTTCTCCTCTCCTGGGCTCCAGAGCTGAAGATCTAGGATCCCCTGGGTCGACTTACACAGAGTTCAAATATCAGGCCAAGATAAACCTCGCAGGTTTGATGCCAGGCTCGCGGTTATGGTGGCCACTGGTAGCTTTGTGGCACCAGAGGATCTTGGTACAACATCACAGACCTCAAACTTTTTCCCTGAGTGGTTTAAAGTTTGTAGCAAAAACCAAAGACCTGAAAAACCAAAAACCTCAAACTTTGTTTGTAGCAAAGTTTGTAACAAAACCAAAGACCTCAGATTTTTGCCTGTGTGGTTTAAATTTTGTAGCATACGGATATGTCAGTGGCTGAAAGGATGGCCCAAATCCAAAATCATCCCCAAAGCTCCACATACATTACATTAAAATGTCCTCTTTTCTTTAGAGAAGCCAGTCCCTTTAAATACTACGGTAGCTCTCGAAATCCAAGAAATTGAAATCTAGGAATATTTGGTCTCTTAATTGTTTACCTTTAGGTGAATTTACAAAGTACTCCATGTATGAATAGATTTCTAAAATATATTTTCTCTTCTCCAAAACCTAGTTAGTCCCAATAAAATGCACAAGGAACCCCAGTTGAACCTTATTTGACATTTACAGAATGCCCTTTCAGATAACTCCAGTCTATTACGGCAATTACACTCTGTTAGACTACACAGCAACTAAATACCCTCGTTAATGGCAAAGCTACCTCTCACTTCAGCAGACAGAAGTACGTCCCTAAAACCCCTAGAAATTTCAGTCTGTTAGTATCCCTCTCATTATTATTATTATTATTTTTCATCTTTAAAGCAGATGGACTGATTGTACGAGGCAAGATGTCCGAAAGAGCAGTGTCTTCTACTTGGGAACAGGGTATGAATCATAAGCACTCTTAACATAGGTGAGTCACGCTGGCAGGCTGTCACAGCACTTTTCTGACTTTGAACCTACACAATCTGAGATCCTTTTTCTTGGTGTCACACCAAATTTTGACTCTTGCCAATTCTCACTGGCCAGCTACAACACGGTTCTGACAAATTTCAAGAAAATTGCAAGTATGCTAACAAAGCCTCTTAACCGTCACGTCGACTCCCTGCTAAAGCTCATGCAGAGATACATAGAAGTGAAAAAAAAAGGAAGATTATTTTAAACTAACATGTTACTTAGACTCTCATACCTGTCTTTCAAGAATAGATTAGATAGCACTAACATCCTGGATTAGAGGGTCTGGGATTTTGTTTAAATTTCCAAGTAATGGTCATGGGGAACTGCTTTTAGTTGGTCTCTTCTTCCACGATCCACAGGGATAATGGACACACGTAACGCAGCTTGTCAAAATACTGTACTCCATACCTGTATCACTGCTGCTCAGGGAAGACAGAAGCACTCGTATTGATTCCTCTGTACAAATAAGATAACTACAGTTTATAAGAAGGCATATTTACATAAGTTTTGATGACTCATACAACAGATAGAGAAACCTTAACTCACTTTTGTTCTTCTCCTACACACCGCCATGTGCTCAGTCCTTTGTCTGGAGCTACTTCACAAAAGAATGTCTAACAGCCTTTTTGTCTCCCATACAAGAGTATTGTTACGGAGCCGTTTGCAATGGAAATCCGTTGCAACCCACCAAATTTCAGCATTGGCAAAGGCAAAGTGAATCTTTTGTTTTGGCGTTGCAATGCAGTGGGCTTTTGTGTTTGAAAAACACAGGCCTGAGCTTCCTACATGGCTGAAGCCAGTTCTTGCACCAGCTCTTCCCTGGTGTTGTGAATTTAGGCCCTTATTCAGCAAACGCTGCAGTGGAACTTGAGCTCATGCTTAGGTTCATCCCTACTCAACAAAGTGCTGCTGTGAGAGTTTGAAAATTCAGTTTAGCTTTTCACAGCTTTTGTGTTTCAGTAGTTTTCATTCAGCAGAGGGCAAGGCTGTAAACGTTACCCGTATTATTTCTAACATGGTTCAATTTCCTTCGTTTTGCATTTTCACGAAGAAGCCTTAACAACAGCATCCAGCTCAACAAGATCAAAAGCACCCCAGATCTCCCCCTGCCCCCCCCCCAAAAAAAAAATAACCAAACCATCCCAAACAAAATTATCAGTTTTATCATGCATTTATGGGTAGCTGGAGGATGTCAGACCATCGGAATTGCTACAGAAGTACCTTCTGGTAGGTCCCAAGAAGAACTCAGAGTTGAGCGAGTGAAACAAAGCCAGGCCGCAGAACTGTCCCCCCCAGCACACCAGCGGGAGCAGAGTCCCCACCTTCGCACTTTCCAGGAACAAATCCTGGCTTGTGTAAACACAGCCGTGCTTGTGAGAGCCAGCAGTAGCTCACATGCAATCAGAAAAACTTATTCTGAAGGGACCACTAACGGCGATTAAGATCTAGACAGTGGAAATGTTATTTAAAACTCAATTCCTCCAACGAACCCTTGGCCCAGGGCAGGGCAGGCCAAGCCATCAGCAACCAGCTGGATTTTCAGAACACACTGTGCACAGCACCGGGATGCAAAACCCACGGTCAGATTCACTTGGGACAAATTGTGTTAAACTTCTGAAAAGCGGCTCAGGACATCCAAATTGAAATGCCTGGAAAGGGCCCAGTTTCCAAGAAACATTCAGTGTCTGAAACAAATGGACCTACATAAACCTCGACTCACTCCTGCCCAAGGCGGTCACTAGGGCCTCTTTTCTTTTATGTGCCACTGATTTGAAATGATGCCACCTTCCTGTGAAATTAGCTGGTTTTAGGGATATAATGCCAGCTTTCCAACTCTGGTAATTAAACTTACTAACGTTCTTTGATGTCTGCACATTTTTTTTAAATTATTTTTTTATTTATTGTGGATTGCAGCAGAGTCCCACATTACTGGGAAACTGAATCCCACTTGCAAAGTAAAACTTTTGGATGAAGTTCCTTTAAAGACTTATTGAGGATTTTCTGATACCTACATAACAAAGATTTGAGAAGATGATGACTCAAAAACTTTTTTATTTTGTTCAGCTTTATAGAGAAAAATGTGAATTCTGCACTGATGGCTGATCTGCTGGCACACACATGAACAGAGTGACACCTCTTGATGAATTCTACTGTATAATTGAAAAAAAAAAATCTATGGGAAAGAATTCAGTCTACCTAATTCTGCAGGTTTTTAAAATACTTTCTAGAGCTGGTCACAATTTGTGCACAATACTTAAAAAAAATTCCACAGCATTAAGGAAGAGAAAACCTTTTTGCCTACAATAGCTGTGTCTTACATTGTGTTGGAGGATTTATTCTCTTATCTTTCCCACCAAGTACTTTTAACTCACAATATTGCTTGTCATTGACTTTCTGGGAAAAAGGGCTTTAGGAGCAGTGCAGCAAACAGGTGCCAGTCTTCTCTGAGAGTAGAGATGAAGGGATTTTACAGGCTACATCTCTGATTCTTAGCTTTAGACACAAGTTGTAGCCTCTAAATCAATTGGACAATGAAAGTTTAACCTTCATGGTAAGCAAGTACCAATGTGAATGCGCATGGCCTAAAACTCTTTGAGGAACCACTTTTTGGGGTGCTCTCCAGCACTGCCCATGGGTTTCTCAGCAAGGTCTTCAAGTCCTCACTAGGTGATCTCCCGTCTGGTAGGTGGGCTAATTTAGGGAGTGCTTTTTAGGCCTAAATGCCTCATTGGAACTCTCCACTGGTAATGCAGCATTCTCATCCTTATATTAAAGAGCCATTTAACGAGTATGCAAAACCCTAGACTGTCCATCACCTCCTAATAATTGTAAAGCCATCCAAAAAAACCACCCCAATCCAATTGCTGAAGACTGCAGAGAAGCCAAATTTATAGGCCTACCAGTAAACATTTTCCTACCTTAAAAAAAGTTACATGTACTCATAGGTACCATTCCAACTAGAAATGTCTTCACCTATTGGGAGCCAAAAGGTAATTTCAAAAATATTTCTTCCTGAGGATGAAAATAAAAGTGCTGTTATGGTAACAGAGCTGTACTTTTCAACAGCCTCTGTATTACAGCTGGTTAAAGCTACCAACGATGTGCTCTCCAGTAAGACACAACAAACTGTTTGAAATTCAGAAGAGTGATTAGATATCTTCAGCTTTGCTATGTTTAGCAGTCAGTAACCAAAACACATCCCAAGGTAAACACCCGAGCAGCCGGGCACACTCTTCTCCAGGGCTCTGCTCTGTGACCCCGTTTCCCTGATGCTATCTCTTTATCCTCATTATAACACTTCAAGAAAGGACATAAACATCTCGTACATTAGAATGCTCTTGACTTTTATGAGCAGTCTGATTCAGCAGCCCTCAGGGTGCAGTTTCATGACTGGCTCAAGCACATCTTGCCTTTGAAGACCTTCTGCCACTCCCAGCCTCCCTTGCATGGAAAATCGTGCTTGCATGGTTGAAAGCTAATGCTGGAAGAAAAATTTTTTAAAAATCAGCTTTCAACTCTTTTGCCACTACTGTGCTGATGCAACAGAGATGGCAGGAAGCAGGAGAAGACAGAACTGCCTCCTGTGGTCTTAAACCAGCTGCTCGTGAATTGGTATCCTTGGTCCCACATCCCATCATCTATGATGGCCACCAAGGAGTCTCATGTGCTCCCCAGCGCCTGCAGGAAATGGAGGGAACCTCGGCTCTGTATCTCAGAAGCACGTGATTGCTGTTGGCCTCAGTGGGCTGACAGCCAGGAATTCCACACTGAGCCCACAGCCCTGTCAGTAAGTGATTTTAATAAGGCATTTAATCTATCGCTGATTTTCTTTGCCTAACAGCATTTAAAACTACTTTCCTGTCTTGTTTTCTTAAGCTTTAACTCTAGCAGTCACATAGGCACATCTCTACCTTTGACTGTTGTGGATCTCCTTGGGGGAGCAACAGAATATCCCCCTTGAAGATCCTTCCAGGCATAGTTTGTAGTGTCTTATTTCAAAATGCACATTGTGCTTGACAACCTTCAAGCTCCATGTGCTATCCACTTGCCCAGCTTAACACGTTTGGAGCTTCTCATACAACTGCAGGAAAGACAATCATATCAGCAAGCATCCCCTGCACGTGGGGCACTGCACAGAACAATTTAAGGGGAATGCAATGAAGATATTCTTAACCACTATTAAAGGCCACTAAGAAACGGTTGTTAAGAGCGGATATAAAGACTTGTGAAGGGGAAACTCTTCACAGAATTCAACACTGAGTTTTATTGTCCCATAAAGCTCAGCGCTGTGCTCCATACGCTGCAGTGTCATCTGAAGAAACTACATCTATGATCTGATGTTTACATCTATAAACACTTCCGTAGCCCAAAGGTCGCCAAAGATCAAGGAGCTGATTCAGCAACAGACTTAGTTTAATATTAAGCAGCACCTCCATTAATGGGACTATTTATCTACTGATATTCAAGGATCTGCTATGCACTTTGGCCAAATGAGGGCCAAAATGGGACATCATTTCTGAAAGACAGGTTGTGTCTTGTGATGCATGGGTGAAATAGTTGTTTTCCTGCCGCAGAAGCATGAAGGGACAGTCATGCCCGACGCAGCAACAGGGAAGAACAACCTAGGGCTGAATGCCAGCGGGAGGTGGCGCAGGAAGGCCTCAGCAGAAGCGGGCGCCCACACCTTCCTCCCTCCCCCAAACCCATCATACAGCCATTGCAGAGCACATCGGCTGCACTGGCGCTGTTGCAGGTGAGGGATTGGCATCATGCTACACAGGGAGCAGAGAGATTGCCAAGAGACTCGGATTGGCATCATGCTACACAGGGAACAGAGAGAGATTGCCAAGAGACTTGTCATGTGCCCCTTGCCATAGCTGCCACCCATCAAAGCTTTGCTAAGAGCCCTATACCACTGACTGGGTCTCACAGCATTCCCCTTTTCTATATACAGCTCTCTTCCAGCTCCTCAGGTTGCCTGTAAATCTGTGCTGCATTGCTAAGCAATGTACAAGGATATGTTTTCTGACAAATTCCATGTCGCTTCTGTTCCTCAGAAGTCCTATTTTCTCATCGCTCAGGGATGAGGGTCTACAAGCCCTTGAGCAGACACACAGATGGGGTTTACTCAGCAAAGCTGGTTTGTTCTGCTCCTTAGCTTTCTTTGTGCCTCTGAGACAATGGTTTCCAGGGGACAACTGTGTTCTTGAGAAAAGCAGACTCCAAATTTGACTTTGGGCAGAGCCCTAAGGTGGATTAGACTGTCATTCTGGCCACCTCAACTGCATGCTGTAAGCAGCTTACTTGCAATATGACAGATTTAGCAAAAGTGACAGTTGCTTGCTGTCCAATATCATTAGCTACCCCGGCCACAAGAGCTCAGACATGGTGCTCCATCTCCTTACAAAAGCAGCTTATTAATAAACACACAGCCTGGCACAATATTTTCCACGTAGCTGAAGCCGTACTTTGAGCAGGGGGCTGCCTGATCAACCCACCTACGGAGACTCAAAATCAAATTCTAGCCAAGAGGAGGTCAGAACAGCAAATTGGTTCAACTGGCATGTTGGAGGGACTGGGATGGCTAAGCATCCCTGCTTACCTTTATTAGTCATCCTTCATGACCTTTATTACTCAGGTCCTGGAGTCAATGGAGGGAATGGCAATCTAATCAAAAGGCTGCTGAAGTCAATGAAAACATTGCAATTTATTGCTCTGCCTTAGGCTCAACCGCCCAGGGTATCAGACAGCGTCAGCACTCCTTTGCCTGGCCATGAGGGCTCAGCAGCTTCCCCACGGCGCTCCGTGTCAGCGGTTGAGAGTCAGACTGCTCTTCCAGGCAAGCAGGGGAGGATGCAGACACAGGAACCCCTCTGCTTCCTACGCACACGTTTGTGTGGTAATGTTAAAACCAGTTTGGTAGTAATTGTATATCTCTTAATTCCTGCAGCAAAAGACTTCAACTAGAAAATAAAATTGGCTGAGTCGATCAGATTGTGGCAAGCAGTAATAAAGACTCACTTTTATTTTTAAAAGTTTAAATTAAAGAACAGAACCAGTTTCATTGCTGATGACATAGAGGTTTAAATATAACCTCAAAGTTATGATTTCCCCTTTACAGCCAGGCAGGCAAGACTGCATGCTGACCATTCCCCTCCCTTGCTATACACAGTAGTCCCAAGAACAGGTAATTCTGTAGTAATTTCAAGTGGAGGAAATGAAATGTTTTTATTTTAACCTACACACGGGCGAAAGAACATCCCACTATTTTACAATGAGCTCTTTAAAGACATCCTGGGAAATTTTCCAAGAGCTACACTGAAATGGAAGAACGCTTCATTATTTACTTTAGGGTTTTTATTAGCATGTTGGAAATCATTCTTGTCCTCTCCCCTCCTCCCCCCAAAATAAAAGCCTTTATTTTCTGAAGCTGGGGCACTTCTGATGAACCTGGCTCTGACCTTGCTACTGAGGAGGATCCCATGGCGGTCCAGCCCTGCTGCCCTTAACCACACCACAGAGCCCTGTTCCAAAGATGTTAGCAAAACGGGGCGGGGGGGGGGAAGTAAAATGTCTGTACCATTTAAAGGCCAAAATCATGCCAGGGCAGATAGACAGCAACACAAACCCACTCACCAGCCCACTCAGCTCAGATTCTCCAGATCATTCTCTCCATTACGTGACAGACATGCGTATACACTGCTTGGCCCAAAAAACTTCTCAAGGACTTTTCTTCGCCTATGCTTGCAGCAATCAACTTGTGCAAACATTTACAGTTCTCAAATTCAATGAACAGGCAAGGAGATTTAAGAGGGTGCTGTGAAGAGCACACAATTAAAATGTCAAGGTTTCAGTAGGAAACATCCAGATATCTCCCATTATCTGAAAGCTTCTCTGCACAGCCAGTATCCATCCCTTCCCCCTACCTTTATCACTGATGCCTTCACTTAAGTCTTTATGGTTATTTATAATCCTAGAATAGGGTTAAGATTGCAAGTTTTTAGGGTTATTTGAATGTTCACCACATGCATTTTTACATTCTGCTAATCTGGATGTTAGGTAGTGCACTGATTTATCCTAGAAACACATAATATTTATTAGGGGGTTGGACTAGGTGACCTTTAAAGGTCCCTTCCAACCCAAACTATTCTATGATTCTAATATAAACACAAGTCCAGGAACTCTCCTCCACAGCAGAGTTGCTAAAACAACTTCAGGCACATGGTGATACAGAAAAAAAAAAAAAAAAAAAAAAAAAAAAAAATCACGCTCCTGTTGCTTTCTCATAACACTGAGAGATGCGTTCAGCTTTATCATCTAAGTGCTGGTAAGAGAAGTATAACAACTCACTCCAAGTTCTGCTCCAGCTCATTCCAGAAGTGACCAAGTGCTGTTGCCATCTGATGATGACACATGTGGATCTCTCCATTTCCACTTTGCTTTTTGTTCTTTTATCACCTCCCTGTCCCTGGCACAACCACTGACAAACGAGCTGAAGCAGACTCTTCAGCAGCAGTTGGCAGGATTTGGCCTGATGTCCAGATAGGCAGTAGACTTGTCTCCAGCATGTACGAGAGGCACTAGGGCACCAAGCACACAGTTTCTAATGCAGCAAGATTGCTTCAGACATTCAATTTTAAACTTTATAAATGTCTGGGAACAAATCTACACATCCAAAGCTCTCAAACCATTTTATCTGGTTTCCTATGCAGAAATGCTTGAGCAATCTTGTGCCCTATCCTGTCTTCTTGGTCGCCTTTTGATTTGTTTGCCAGCTTCAGATCAGCCTTGTTGGAGATTTCAAGGAGAACAAGGCTCCTGCAGTTGTGCAAGAGCAAGCATCCAACCTCAGTGCCATGGCTGAGCAGAAGTTGTCATTGTACAAGGGACAAGATCCTCCAAGTGCTCTGACTGCAGTTGAACTTCGCAGGCAGCTTCTGCTAGAGTCACCCCAACGCAAATTAAGGGGCAAACCACTCAATCTAAGGACAGACAACTGTTCTCAAAACGCATACCAATGTCAGGAAGTCAAAGCAGTCCTAATGACCCTTGTCTACATCGAAATAACTCTCCTTCAAGAAGCAAGTTACTCCCTGGCAAAGCACGCCTAGCACTGCTGTTGCTGAGGCATCTGGCTGGTAGGAGTTTTAACCAGGCTAAATTTCCATCACAGGGAAGACTCAGGAAAGGTGCTGACACGGTCATATCCAGGCAAGTCAGCGACAAAATCCGCGAGCACCGTC
This sequence comes from Chlamydotis macqueenii, assembly GCF_036417535.1. Classification (NCBI taxonomy): domain Eukaryota; kingdom Metazoa; phylum Chordata; class Aves; order Otidiformes; family Otididae; genus Chlamydotis; species Chlamydotis macqueenii. The sequence continues at coordinate 8,037,760 of NC_141566.1, forward strand.
AGCCTGCTCAGAGCGCGGTTCATAGAGGGGAACAACTGTCCCACAGTAGAGCTCAGATAAATTCAGAGTAGCTTTGCCAACAGGAGACTGGGTTGCAAATCCCAGCTCAGCACTGCGTTGTAATGACACTTTAAATTTTTATTGCCATTTCGGAATGGTAATTAAACACAGGCATGCGCACAGAGAAACTTGCTTGATATATAGGGCAAGGCTCACCGTCCGCAGGCAGCAACCGGGAGCCTGCGGGCTCAGCTATGGGGCTGCAAAAGTTACAAAGCCGCCACCACGGTGATCATGTATGAAAAACTAGGCAGCTCTGCGGTATTTCTATGCCTATGGCCACTTATGGCCTTCTACCTGTGCTCAACAATGCACCCAGTGCTTGGGGGCTTGCAGCATTATAAGGCCACACTCCATTGCTGTCTTCGCAGTTCTGGGGGAACCGTTGCACTGCTGATGCACGTGGCCTAACTCCTCTCTCCCTCCCAGAAAAGGAAAGCAGATGTTTCTGCCCATCCTCATGCCCAGCAAGACAAAAATTACCTCAAGGAGACAGTGGAGTGCAGTATTTGAGGTGTGGTTAACTCTTGGCATTGATGTTTACGTTCCTAGCAAGGCTGCCCATCACTTCCAATTATTATAATGATTTTTATGACTAATTATGGGCATTTAGAAGTCTTTTTTTTTTCCTGGTGAATCCTGTGCTGCTTCATTCAATTGCACCAGAAGTAGAGAGTCTGGTAGACTGAAGCTGAGCTTTTCAGCCCCAGTGTGACTGAAGCTGTTCTGGTTCAGTTTTAAGCCCAGGACCAAACTGGCTCAATAGCTTCCAACCAGCTCACATGGAGAAAACTAAAGAGCATGAAACAGAGAGAGCCTGTCCCCAGATATCTCCTTTCCTTCAAGCACCACTTGAAGTCTCAATATTGTCCGCTGCTTCCGATTCCTAGACCTGGCATGGACACTGGGTGACACAGCACAGGAGAGGGAGGGAGAGGACGGACAGGAGAGCATGGTACGGCACTGCGCTTTGGGTCTTGGAAGTCCTGTTGGGGAAGAGGTCTAACAGATACCAGTTTTCAGCTGGACTGATATCCTGGACCATGTTTTGGTTTGGATTCAAGTATTTTAAAATCAAACCCACCCAAATCAGGCTCGGTTCCTGCCATCCCCGCTAACCTGCGGTCAATGCCGTGCTGTAAGCTCTCACCAGGCAGCAGCGTGAGCCTGCTCAGGGCTCTGGTCATCCAAACTGCTCCTTCCACTTTGTCCAGTTCTACCACAGGCAGCTGTTACTGGGATATAGACCTGCTCCATCAAACCTCCTGCACTTCACACCAGGCAACCCTCAGGTCGAACAATCTTCTGTTTGCCCCTGGCTGGCACCAGCTGGGAATGGGCTAGCAAGAGGGAGATCTCTGTACCTAAATACTAGTTGTATTTTCCGTGATCCATTTCTGACCCAGGGAAGGAGCCCAGCAGGATCAAGAAGGGAGCCCCAGGCCAGGATTTAAGAGACCCATTGCACCGTGTGTGTGCTCCCCTCCGTGCCCTTCTCCCTCACTCCTTGGAGCACCACAGAAACCCACGGCTATCATCTCAGGAGCACGTTCAGAGTAATGAGAGCCTGAATTCCACCTTGCCATCTGGAACTGTAATTACCACCAACCCACTGTCCTCCCCAGGGCATAAGCTAGCGTGAGCACAGGCCCCGGACAAGGTCACGCTTGCAGGCCAGTCATGGGGTGATCTCCACTGCACCACACAGCTTGTAGTGACACCTTCTCCCTGCAATCTTCACGGATAATGGTTTTTATTATTTGCACCCACTTACAGTGGGAAAATTATGACCTTCCCTGAAACAATGAGAGTTTCCGCAGCACGGTGAAGCCACCTCCCCTGGTACAAAGATGGTTATATGCCACACTGGCCACCAAGGTGGGATTTCATTAGCTCATTTCCCTTCCTGAGGTCTGAGCCCTGGGCACCACGGCCACCGGCCTCAGTTGTCTTTGCCTGGGGTGGGGGTACAAAACTTTGGAGAGCTACTGCCTGAAAAACAGCAACAAGCCCAAAGTGCGCTGGCAATGGTGCCTCAATGTCTGCCCATAAAAACCAAGCTTCTGCCCTTGCGCTCGCCGTGCATGCAAAAGGAGCAGGCACCACACATCGAACTGCCCACAACCCCGGATATTCAGTATAAAAACTGCTTGTAAACCAGTTCTTTTGCAGCTCATGTGAGTCTGGAGGGAGACCCTGCCCTCTGGTTCAGTCCCCTCTGCTCACACACATCTCCTCACGGAAGGGCCACATAGCCAGATGGGGACCAGCTGGATCTATGGGTCCACCAGACCCCAGCACAGTGAGGGAAGGAGAACAAAGATTAAACAGGATGCAGGCCCCGGCAGTCTGCTATTCCAGCTGAATCTTGCAAGGAACAAATACAAAAGCCAAAGTGACAGGAATTGTGGCATCAAGTACTTTTTAGATGAGAAGGAAAAAAAAAAAAAAAAAAAAGAACCTCCTAACAATTGAGCACAAGAGATTCACAGTCCCAGCAGAATACAAGCTGGTATCTAGCACCAAGCGATTTTTCTGTTGCAGTTCATTTTAGGACAACGCTCACCCTTGCAACGCCAGTCCCACAGCCTGAGGCTGCTCCGGATTTAGGCACCTGGCCGTTCAGGAACAAACACTTCTCTTGGTGAATAATTCAGATCCTCTTGCTTATTTAGGTTCATTTGGGCTCTGTTTCTTGCTGTTTGAATCTTCTGAGCTCACAGCTAACTGGGCTGTGGGCGCACAGCCCTCCTGTTTCTGTAAGGGAACCATCAGCTTCACTGGTAACTCCTGCACATGTTAAGCATGTACGGAGCAAGCATAACCCCCGTAACATAACCCCAAAAAGCTCAGGCATTCTCCTTGCTGTTCACCTTCCTGCAAAACGAGATTGCTCGCTGCTCTGAGATGCACGTTTGGCAGTAGCTCCGCAAGAACACTAACATAGGAGTAACTTTCCCGTGACAGTGGCAAGCATGTCCAGATCTATAGCTCCAGTCCGAAATGAAAACAGCTATGGGCACCCGGCACCCGTGGGCGCAGTCATTCAGCATGCACCCACCAGTCAACACCGACATTGTCACCTGGACAAGCAAACGTTCCTAACAGGCACAAGGAAGTTACATTCTGAATAACATCAACGTCTTCTGATCGTTAGATGTAAAGCATTTCACTGCCTTCTCCCAAAAAGTGTTATTGCCACTATAAAATTTAAGGGAAAGCCATTGTGGCTTAAGCACATCATATTCTTAATGGTGTTTCAGATATGTTAGAGAAAACCAGAAAAACAGTACAAACAAGTCAGAGAGCTGTTTCACAAAGCAGCAATTCCTCAGATGATCTCTTTGGGGTGATGTGCTAACTGTGCGGAGCGGCTGTCCTTGCCTGAGGTATGTTCGCCTGCACCCACGTCGCAGTCTGTAATTTTGGAACCCCTTTTCAGCACCATACACGCTAACACACGCGTGTGCACCCCCCCGCCACCACCCTCCTGAGAAACACATTCCTGACTTACCCTTGAGCCAGCCAGCAGCCCCAAACCCTCTAGAGTAACCCTCCTGCAGAAGAGTTGGCGGAGTTTTACCTCGCTGCCCAGCTCGGGGTTATATAACCGGCACCGTTTCCGCAGGCAGCGAGGATGCATCAGCCCCGCTTTCACACGCATCCCTCTCCTTCCCATCCCACACGGACACATCCTCTAACAACAGCCACGGCATGGTGAGCGAGGGAGGGACAAGGTGGGCTGAGGGGTACTCGTGAAAAGCAAAGCTAACAGTATCAAAGAAAGTTCAAAAGGTGCCCAGCATTTATTAAGAGGCATTGCCGCTACGAAAGGACGCGGTGCGATAGTATAATGTTCCTTAGCCTGCTGAAAGCAGCTTGGCCTAGATTTTCCTGTACCGTTTGATGTGACCATTCATGCAAACAATAGTAAAACTTTCTCTTTGCTTTTAATTAAGCCAAAAAAAAAAAAAAAAGCCACACGTACAAAAGATCTTTTTCTGCTGTCATCTGGGTCTTCTGGGCTACCGTCAGATGCAGAACACGCAGGAGTCAGCCCCATTGATTTAACTATTATTAGCAGCAAACAAACAGATGTGCTCAGCAAAAGACAGAACAAACCCCATGACCTGTACTTCTGGATTAGATACAGGGAAAAAACATTATTTTACTAAAGGCTCATTTGGTATTTTAGCAAAGAACAGTGGAAACGTTCTCTACCACACAGGACAGAAGCAAAGCACGTAGCATTTTAATCTGCAGAAATTAAGATAAAGAAATTTGCCTTCACTCTGTTCCCACAGACAAAATCTCACCAGCTTTCATAAGACAGCGTTCAGGTCTGTATTTCAAATCTCATCTTAAACAAAATAAGGCGTGAGTCATTCAGGAGGTTCCAGTGTCCGTGGATCACTGGTGGACACAGCACACAGCCCACAAACGCATAGGGGCTGCAGCTCTAGGACAGATATAAAACTCTTATGTAAGCCGTAATCCTCTCAGACTCCTTATTCAGTGATTTTTAAGATCTGTGCCGCAGGAGCCTGCTGGCATCTCAGTGGCTTTTATTCAGTTTGGAAATGGGGAGACTCCAGTTGCAGCACGATCCCCTCGCCAGCACCGGTGCCGTCGTCGGTACTCGGCACTGCTTCGCGGGGTTTCGGAGCACAGAGCGTTTCCGTACGCCAACGTTTCAGCCTTCTGCAGAGCCGGCACTGGTGCTTTCTGTGCTGAGTGAATCATCAGGATTAATCTCCTGCAGAGTTCACTAAGGCTAACGATAATCAAGTTAAATTTACACTATATGATCAAAGTTTAATTAGGTACTGTTATACAACTCCTATTAATTACACTGGTAATACCCTTACGAAATGCAGATGGGAGGGTGGGGCTGTGGTCGGAGGGGGCTTGGCTGCTCATATGATTTTGGAAAAAGCCACATTAAAGCACTCTGTGTGTACCTTTAGTTACCTGCTTGCCTCTGCCAGCGCTCAAGATGAAACAAAAAGCTTAAAAACTACAAAATGTAAATCTAGAAGACAAGATTAAAGACCCCCTCACATGCTACGCTTCTGTTTACACCAAGAAGCAAGAATGCATTTAAAATCCTAATGAGCCAGAATCATTGTTATCTTGCTCTGCTCAAAATCCTATCACCTTGGGCTTTTCTGGGTAGAAGTCATTCATTTTGCACTGAGATATTAGAATCACAGAATGGTTTGGGTTGGAAGGGACTTTAGAGATCATCGAGTTCAACCCCCTTGCCATGGGCAGGGACACCTTCCACCAGACCAGGTCGCTCAAAGCCCCATCCAGCCTGGCCTTGAACACTTCTAGGGATGGCGCATATACAGCTTCTCTGGGCAACCCGTTCCAGTGCCTCACCACCCTCATAGGAAATAATTTCTTCCTTATGTCTAATCTAAATCTACCCTCTTCCAGTTTAAAGCCGTTACCCCTTGTCCTATGACTACATGCCCTTGACAAAAATCTCTCTCCAGTTTTCCTGTAGGCCCCCTTGAGGTACTGAAAGGCCACTATAAGGTCTCCCCAGAGCCTCCTCTTTTCCAGGCTTGAAAATTAACTCACTTGAAACCAAGGCAGATCTTCCTAATATTATTAAAGTTTCTCTTTCTGTCCCTGAGTTTACCCCTCCAGATGATCTGTGGGGTCAGGGCAGATGCCAGCTCATGTTTGGCTTTGTACAGGCACAACCTCCCCTGGGATGCAGACCCCCATATGCCCAGGTGGCTCCTCATCTCTGCTGGCAGTGCTTCTGGAGGACATCACAGGGTGAGGCGGCTGACCTGGACCCCTTGGTGAGCTACATCTGCTAGGGCCTGGGGCGTCTCTGCCGACAAGGGGAGGACAGCTGAGGGGAACACCAGATCACGAACATCGAAGCAGACTTTAGCTTTCAGCACCCAGCAGCAGCTGTGTTAGGAGACAGATTGTGCAGCATGACATTCCAAGCCCGAGACCAGGTCTTTGCTTTTGGTAAATCTTGCCTGAGGTGTCCTATAGAAAGAGCAGAGCTTGTGCCATGTGACTTCCGTTTAGCATCTGCTGCACGTGGTGCTGGATGGCTTTAGTGAAACATCCAAGAGACCATGGGCTGTTACTGCTGTTCTTGTGGTAATACCAAAACTCTGGCCTTGCACCCATATGGTTAAAGACTCAGGTAAAGACCTCTTCTTCATGAAGTGAAGTAAATAAGCGAGGCTTGTTGGCAAGACTATTTGCTGTTTTTGAACACAGACACCTGTATGAGCCTCCTGCATCCAGGTTCCCTCTCCTCTGCACATTGCTTGCTCAGTAAGCGCGTCCCAGGAGAAGCCCCAGCACTTTGCCACTGCTGATTATTTAATTAAAATCCCAAAAGACAGGAAACGCATTTCCTTCTTTCTGTAGGTTTTTCATCCTCTTCACCAGACAGCAGCAAACTGACAAAACTAGCACACCTCAGCACTCCCACTTTGAAAAAAACACGTAGAAGCAGCAGTATGTTACAGTATGTTGTACTAGATATTAATTACCTAGCCCTGACAGCTACATAATTATCTTGTTAAGTTTTGGCTGTCTACACTAAACCCACCCATTATAGAAACAGCTGGAGGACACCATTGCATGGGATCCAGGAGCAGAGTCCTGTTCCTGAGAGCCCTCTAGCTCCCACCCCACCATTACAGACATCTGAATTGCCCATGAAGGAGTTATTTTGCCCACATGGCAACTCCACAGCAGCCTGCGTGGCCCTGTCCGTGTGTACCCAAATCCCCGTCTCTGTCCCTTGATGGACAGGAGCCGTGGTAGGAGAGGGAGATGATGGTTTCTTGACAGCTCCTTACTCTGCAGGCAGGCAGAGATTGGCTCCAGGCCCATACATTTTTCTTACAGTTCACGGGACATCAGAGATGCCCTTGGAGTTCCGAGCCAAGACGACGAAAGGACCCTTTCTTTTCTGGAAGCATAGGGCTAGCAGAACATCTCTGTTCCCTTGCTGGACTTTTTGCCTGATTTAAGCACAAAGCACTCGCTATTCCTCCTCATTCCTAACTTGTGCAGGGGCTGTCTGCAAAGCATTGCTAGGACCAGGACATTCCCCTTGAGCACCTCCATATCCTCATATAGGACAGTAGTGCTCAGAGAGGAGAGGCACCTGGCTTTGGCCAAGGCCTTTGTCCCTTTATCTGCTGTTGTGACACTTTTTGGTCCCTCACGGCTGAGGAGCGCAGCAATGCTCCTGCAGCAAGGCTTTGATTTAGGAAGCAGAGCTGCTCAGCCCACTTCGCTCTTGCTGATGTAGTGACCTGGTTTTGTCAAGACTGTTTTTCTCCTTTTGCCTTTGATGTCATTTTGGAAGGCAAGTCATGAGATTTTCATGGAGGCATTGGCTCAAAGTTGGACTAAAACAAAGCCAATCACAATACCATTATAAATGAATGAGAGTGCAATTTCCCTTAGAGGATTATTATACTATTTAGGGTTCTAGCACATTTATTTCTGCAGTTTAGTAATCACTTTCATGCTCCTCATCAGAATATACTCTAATCCATTTATATTTTAATGTAACAAGTTACAAGGATTATCAGCTCATAATAAATATGCTTATCCCCTAAAGCATTTAAACAGCCCCTACACTTTGTAAAGAAGATCTTGCTTAATGAGCAGACATTTAGAAATGAATGAGGAAACTAATACCATGTTATATAGAACACCATCAAACTGCAAAATACCCACTGCATAAGTTACTTTCCTGTGAAATGAGATTTTTCTGGCACACAGATATCTTCATTACAGTATACATTTAAATTACTTCTAGCACAAGGGAGGTTTGGAAGTCACAGAGGTTGCCTTTTGCATTGGGAATTTGTTTACCTTGCGCTCTTAAGTTTGGAATGAGGTACTACATTCAGTCTGTGCACAGGGTTATGTCAAACCAGTAGAGCCCCATCCCTGGGAACATTCAAGGCCAGGTTGGATGGGGCTCTGAGCAACCTGATCTAGTTGAAGATGTCCCTGCTCCTGGCAGGGGGGTTGGACTGGATGACCTTTGAAGGTCCCTTCCAACCCAAACCATTCCGTGATTCTATCACCAGCTAAGGGGAATCCACCCAAAAAACCCCACTTAACTTCCGCTTAGGTCAGTTCTAGGGCTGAAGTGTCCATGAAACCATGCTTGCTGAAGCCAGCTGAAAGCCACTCTCTCTGTCAGAGAAAGCTGAAAATCTCTCTTGGCCTACTGGCCTGTAATCAATCACAATATTCTTCCACTCGCAGTTGTCTTGAGAAGAGATGGGAGAAACTAAATATTACCTGTCAAACAATAAAGACATTCCTTGCCTGTTCATAGAGCTGCCCAATGTATTTTTAAGTTAAATTGTCTCACCTAAGCTTCTGGTGTTCACTCTACTTGCAACCAAAATCCTAACTAAGTTTAGAAGGCAGGAACATGTTCTTCTACAGCCTTTATCTTTGAATTTCAACACACAGTTCAGCTTCCCATGGTGGAACCTTTTCTTCCTCCCACATACTGCTCTGCCCAAAGCATTTTTCTCCATTGGAAAATGTGAAGTTGATGGTCTAGGTTGCTTTCATCCTTTATTCTCGCAGATGCATGTTCTGTTTAGCATCCTGTAGCATGCAAAGCTTAACCTTCTGCCATACATGACCCACTCAATCTCTTCCACTTCTGAAGGTTCATCTATCGAGAACTCAGTTCACAGCAAGACCCTTGCTGTGGAGAGTTTCAGAAAAATAAAAGTGCTGCCAAACCTCCAAAAACCTTTTACCAGGAATCCATAGATAGCCTGGCCTTAGCCAGAGTCACACAGAAAGAGGCTTGTAGCTCTGGCTGGGGGAGAGTATGGTCACTATTCTGCAGAATCCATGACAGCCAGTCCTTCCCACCCTAGGGAATGGTGATGGGAGGAGATAGTTACATGTGGGCTTTTTATTGTCTCTGGAAAATCAATCTCATCAGTCTTTTCTTAGTTAAATAACAGTCATCCCAACATCTGCAAGACAGTGTTAAGTGTGTGGTGACTGAATGGGAAAAAAAAAAAAAGATGTTCAGAGTGTGGAATTCTTTCTGCAAAGCTTCTGCTTTTGCTTTACCTCTCCAGATTTCAGCAAGGGGTACTTGGAAAAATAGAGCTTGCCCTTGTGAAGCTGCTGAATAATTAACAGCAGGGAAGAGATAATAATAATTAACACCTGTCCACACCAAGAATTCACACCCCTGCCACTGATTTGGTCTCACACTCTGTCTGCACCAGACACTGATCAGCATCTAGGCAAAACCAATTCAGGAGCTCCACTCTCCCCTAGGTTACACAGTATTTACATCATAAAAGGATCAAATCTTTATAAATGGACACAAATGGCATCAGGCTCAGCTATTTAACACAAGTCCAGAGTTTGAGGTTTAACAGACAACTTGGACATCCACCCGCACACAAGCTTTCAGGGCCAGCTCTCCAAAGTGATCAGTTTGTTCTGCAACTGGTTTCTCGCACTCTCTCTCTAATCCCAGTTGACAGCGGCCTCAGTACTGCCCCTAGTTGTGTCACCTGAATTATAAGCACCTTTTGAGGGACGGGCAGAGTTAGAGAAGCCAGATCCTATACGTGAAACTGTTTTGCCATTCGCAGACTGGGAGACACCAAGAAAGCCTCCTGTTCTTATGCACCCCTGTCAAGGATCCCCCATGGGAGGCCTTATACTGGGATTTGCCAACAGGGATGCTCAGAAGACCTTTGCTCTGTTTCAAGAAAGCCCAGTGCAAGATCCACAGAGAAATCAGCTACCTTTTCCGCAGTGACTTGTACCAATCAGGCTCTCCTTTCCTCTCAGCTAAAACTCACGGTACAGAGCTGCAAAGCCATTCCTCATTCGAGCTTTAAACAAGCTTGGCTGCCTTAACGAGGGAGTCAGCTCCAGCTACAGGTGCCTTCTCATAGCATGGGGCTTCAGCAGCAACACTGACTTGAAGTACCTCCACCCATTTCCATCCTCCACGCTCCCTTCTTACACCAGCACAACCATTTGCAGGACTGTTTCAGTCAGAATGAAACCAGTATAGCATCTTGTACATCCTGATACTCTCCATCTGCAGGATTAACAGACCCAAAGACAAAACATTGCAGGTCTCTGCCTTCTGCTGCCTATTTATGTATCAGAGCTACAAACCTTCCGGCATCACCACGAAGACTTACAAGCACACCAGACTAGCGTCACTGGAAATGTGAGCAATGAATTAAAAGCTAATGCTGTTTTCTCTTCATCAGGGAGCAAAACTTTGCAAAGCTCTTTAATGCCCAGAGATGCAGATTTACTGTGGCAAGGAATTTTCTTCTTGTGAACTCAATGTTCAAACAAGCTCCCTGGTGAGGTAAGCATAGGCTGCCTTTTAATACAAACACAAAACTCACATTTAACTTATTAGCTGGGGGAGGAATAGAGATGAGAGTTGGATGAATTTCATGAGTCATCGTTTCTGTAGGATAAAAAGCAAGCTTGTCTCAAAAAAATCAATTCATTTGCTTCTATTTTGTATTGCAGATAGGAGTGCTTAAATAATAAAAAGATTAATAAAAACACTTCCACCAATTGTTCCAGAAAAAAAACCACTTTTGGATTATGAAGGAATATTCTTTAAATACAGAAAAATAAAACATTTCAAATGGCACAATGTTTTGGGAGAGGAACACAAATGCAGATTAGTCACACTTGAATGTACTTCCCCAAACAATGCACTGCTTAGTGCTAAGTCTAAGACATGTACATACCCCAAGGCATACAAAGTGAGGGTCTGTATATTAGTTTAATTCATTTATCATTGACTTATTGCCATATTCCTTCCAATCTTGTGCCAACTCTTCCCCCAGACACCACCACATGCATGTTCTGCACCCTGACCACCAAAGTCATTCCCAGCTCAATTGTGCAGGCAAATCAAGGGATGTGCTCGTGAAGCAGGATGAAAGCACAGCGCTAACGCTATGGAAAGGGTAACAAAATCACACAGTTCAAGTGCAGCATCATCCTCCAGTGGTGTGCAAATTTCAATCAACCTTTTTATGAATTACTGTTTTTATTCAAGATTTTAGAAGGAGGTGGAAGGAAAGGATCAGGCAGATAAATGGTTTGCCTGAAAGAAGCCCAGAGAAGTCTAAGCCAGCTGAATGATGGCAACGATCTGCTGAAACAGGGATTTCATGGAATACTCAGGAGAAGTTACAAAAAAGGAAAGCACAGGCTACAGCGCGAGCTGCACAGACTTTGAATACAACATCAAGCCATGAAAAATTAGGTAACACTCCAGGTATCCACTGATTCAAGATCTCAGCAGAAACAATCCCTAAAAAGATCACTGTGGACGCATGGTGGCGAGAGGGAGATATTGCTGACAGGGCAAACGTGACCTGCCACAGCACGCAAAGCAAATCCTTACACTGGGTGTAGATAGACACAGTGAAGACGTATTATTTTTTCTCCTCTGGAGACATAGCTCAGAGGCCAGGCCCAGCGACCCCAGGAGTTACCATGTACAAACCACTCTAAACACCGCTCTCCTTCCACTTCCACGTTTGCTGTGTTTGTTTCTCAACACCCCTGCAGCCCGACCTATCCAGTTACATGGTGACGACTTTAGGATAGCCATCAACTCTCACCATGTGTCCATAAAGATCTAGCGCAGCAGGATCCCACCTTGTTCTTTGGGTGTTGCTGCAATGAAGAGCAGACAGTACATGCAAAGGCAAGCTCTGCAGAGGGTGATACCTAGGACTTAGCATTACAAGCTCCAGGAAGGTTAAATACTCCATTGTAATGCAATGTGGATGCTGTCACACATAGTATTCTGTGATATTAACCTTTTTTTTTTTGTACAGAAGAAATAGACAGGGTATTCTGGGAAGGAAAATTCATCAACGCCAACACTACAGTTTTATCCAAAAGCTCTTTTTTTTTTTGGCTAAAGAATAAGCAGCTTAAATTTGTACTGAGACTCAAAAGCCTAGTTTAAAAAGAATTTTTTTTTCCTGGGGAAATATTAAGAGCAGATTGTGTTTTTCAGAGACTGTTAGAGTAAATGAAGGTTTTATATTGATTTCCCAGTGCTAGGAATGCACACGAGAAAAAGCAGAGTCTGTCGACATCGTGTAACTGATGGACAGCTCTTCTTATCCATCCATATCACAGCACTCCTGGCACAGATGCCTCCAATACCTCATTTTCTGCATTTAATATTGTTATTGGATTTGAGATGAGCCCTTGTTAATTCTGCAAGAGCTAGGATCACAGGCAAGGGGACTTCCCTTACGATGCAAAGCCTCACCTGTTCATCACAAGAGTCTGGAGCACGTTGGCTTCCACAAACACAGCAATTCATCTACCTGGTCCATCAACTGCTGAGTTTGAACTGGAAGAAAACTGTCTTCTCAGAATTCAAGGAGACAAGACAAAATAAATTACTGTGCCTGCTGTACTGGTCAGTCAGTTCACATATTATATCCACATACAGATGTGATCAATTGAACTTGTGCTTATGTAAGCAGCCATGTTATTCTATTGCTCCATCTTTAACCGAATAAAATTGTAGCAAATTAGTTCTGGTGCTGTGCAGAATTACCTGCTGTGCAGAATTCCCTGTTTAGTCTTTGAACAAAGTCCATAAAAAGCACACAGAAGTTGTTTATCCCATCAAATTGCAATTTGGACCATGCAGCTAGAGCACAGCTGACCTGAGGTAGAAAGTTCACAAGCCACTTAGCTCTGCTTCCAAGTTAATCCCTTGCCTAAGCTTGATATAAGGCAAACACAGCTTTTTGGCATGGACAGGCTTCTTGACGAGCTGTATCACAAATTCCCAGGTGCTCTCTAAGATTTCCTTACCAAAAGGCTCAATGTAGTTTTCTTTCAGAGCTGGAAACGTGAAAGCAGCCTGGATCACACTGCAATGCTACTCAGTGGACTTAAATGTTCCTAAGTTTTGTGATATGGTAAAATAAATCTACAATGCAGAGTTGGACTGTTTTGAATCTAATAAGCATATGACAACACAGAAACATGCTATTATTTTAGTGTTGTTAATTACTCCTCCCAAGGCCCATGACAAATAGCTATCTGATTAAGAATTGTTTATAAAATTGGAAGCTTTTTTTCCCCCGGCATTACTGTTTTCATGCCTCAAACATCAGAGCTGATAGGACTAACAACTCTAAAAATTCACAGGCAGGAAAGCACAATCCCCACCAAGTGGTATAAAACCCACATCTCTCCCCACAACGCTTAATGTAATCTTAACAAAGGATGTCACACTACAGGAAATACTTGCTCCCATCGAAAGCACTTGACAAACAGCTAGGAAAGGTAAAGAGGGAGAAGTGCTAAAACAAGTGAGGATCTTGCCACTGCTTGCAAAAGTATACTGGGTTAGAAATAAATGCAAGCTAGAAATAATGGAACTGGCTTAACATAACAGATCAGTCAGTCATTACCATGAAGAGAGGTGCCATTATAATTTTATTTCAAGCACAAAAAACAAGTAGAGATGCAGATTTCACTTAGTGAAACTGGGAGCTGCAAAACAGCTGCTATTCAAGATTATTTCTAATAATCCAGTTTAAGTCACAGAGCATTAGGGCAAACAGAGGACCCTCCTGTTAGACGCACAGCACACAGAATTTGATATCCACCCAGCAAGTCCCAGGAACGTTGGGCTGAATCTGCAGATGACGAGCTACAGTCACTCCACACGGAAACACAACTAGCTGTACCCAACACACAAACAGCCATCAAAACCAGTTGAAACACACAAATCATCAGAATCACCTTTGGTTTGGATTTTTTGGTGAGGGCATATTTTACACTGGGAGGAAAAAAAAAACCCGCTCTGTTGAAAACTTGACACAAGCTTCTAAAAGAAACTGTTCTATCATAGTGTTTCAAATTAAGAATCATCCATCATTTGGTAATTCTATAGGAATTCTTCCAGGAAAGGGCTCAAACGGCGGTAAGGTTTGAGAGTAAAACAGGTTCTTCTGTCTTCTCTATCAGATAAAAAAAAACACCTATACATCAAAGACTCATTCCCTTGAAAGGAGCTGTATGACTCATTCCAGCTGTGGAGCGAAACTGTGGTACTTCCAGTTGATCTCCAGCATTAGCAGAGCCACGTTAATGAGTCAAGGGAGTTAAGAGAAACTCTGCATCTTGAGAATGAAAAGCTGCAAAGGTATTAAATGGTTCGTCAGTGGTGCCTGCAGCACGGGCTCACAGCCACAACAGGTTTTGCTCTTTAACTTTGACTGCTGTTACTCTCACTCATAAATCATTCTTCAATTAAAAACAGTTTTAATTAATAACACACACCCTGTGCCTATGCCCTGGGCCATTTACACTCCAACTATTAAACCATGCTGGGTCACGTGCCAACTAGAAGCATCAACAGCTTTTTTTCCAGGCTTACAAGTAGTTTGCACCACTGTAAAAGCACAGTTACAAGTAAGCACCTGATCACTCCTGGAAACACTGGGCACCCACAGGGAATCATCTCGGCAAGAACGTGCCATCCAAAGCTGGTAGGACAAAGAGGGTTGCGAAACGTGACAGCAAAGCAGCAGCAAGAGAACTCAGTCCAAGGCACTCAGCTGGACAGTCACCAAGGGAACTACTCGACTTTCCAAGCCCTTCTCCCTGGTCCTCCTTCACCACAAAGCTTCCCAGTCAGTACCCTCGCCTGGAGAAACAGGAGCATCACTGGCTCTGTCTCTTGGTTTCAGAATGCAAACTGGGAGACCAGCACCTAAAAAAAACCAAACTGCTTTCTACAGGAACCCCCATTCACTTCCCCCATACAATTCCTTACCATTTTAGGTTCAAACTGCACACAAGTCCCAATAGTTTACCTCCATCTCTCGATGTCTCCCTTGAACTGGGGGTTGGTTAGAGCTAATGAAACATTAGAGTGGCAGCTGCTCTTTGGTAAAGAAATATTTACACGTCAAGGGCTTGACCTTGCCCTAAGAGGTGACTCAGAGCCAGTAACAATGCCAGTTTGTGCAAGACAAAGCTGAATAAATGCGCCCTGGATCACACACTGCAAAGCTGTCAACCCATGAACAACTTTAATTGGGTGTTAAAAATGGAACTGGGTTGCTATTTTGTATGATTTACATGTAATATTTCACATCAATGGCTCTGCATAATCCCCTGGAGAACAGTGGAATAAACACTTTGGAACAAAAACATATGGTGTCTCAGTCATCACACATGGAGCTGTGCCAGCACATTCCAGTCCTCACCCCACCCCACCTCCCCGTTCCTCCTTTGCCTCACAGGACCCCTTCCTCCCCTTGTCCTGCAGGCTGCAGCCTCCCTGCATTTCAGTCTTACCTGTATTATGTTATTTTGTAATAATATATGGGTGGCTCAGTTTGGTATTTAAGGGCCCTCTACTTTCCCATCTCTTACTCATCTGAATTGTTACCAATACCCCTGCCTGCAGGCTTTGAGCACACCCTGTCCAATTGCGTGGGCTATCAGAAACCTACGCACAGTTTATTTAACTACAGTCACTATGCAGCAGTCCAAAACCCATCAAAATCGCAATAACATCAAACATTTTCCTGTTCACCACTGCACTAAGTCAGAACACAGTATTTCAGCCAGCACAACAGGTAGAAAAGTCTGCCATCTAGTTTGTCATGCTGCATTAGCAGCGTGGCAAAATTACATCCTTTAACTTCCTCTCAGTTTGACACTGTCCAATCATCACCACTATGAAAACCACATGGGGGGAGGTCGGTTTGTTTGGGTTTTTTGTTTTTTAATGTTAAGGGAAGAGTTATTACTAGGCCCTCTCTTACACAGCAAAAAACAGTCAGGCAGCATTTTGTTTTGTTTCAAATACACTGTAAAGACTCTTGCACATTAATCAATGTTAGGGTATGACAAACAATTCCCATTAACAACATGATCACCAACATCACCATTTTCTCTGGAGACTTCCCACTTGGTGCTAGCAGTTAACAGATGAATAAAGTCAGGCTTCCTTAACCACAAACCAAAGGTGATCACCTCTGTACTTTCACAGGCTGGGTACCCATCACAATGTTCTGCAGGCATTTAAAAACAAAAAAAAAAACCCAAAAAAAAACCAGCGATGGTAAGAAGAAC
Source organism: Chlamydotis macqueenii (assembly GCF_036417535.1). Taxonomy (NCBI): domain Eukaryota; kingdom Metazoa; phylum Chordata; class Aves; order Otidiformes; family Otididae; genus Chlamydotis; species Chlamydotis macqueenii. Next base: position 8,054,002 of record NC_141566.1, read on the forward strand.
AGAAGAAGAAAACTAAACTAATTTTTATAAGTCCCTGATTTTCCACTTCTCAATTCACCCCACTGCCTTTACGATGCATAATCTTGGAAAATACTCCAGAAAATTCCTGCTACAATCTGAGTCTCAAGGTATTTGCTCACTGCTAGATACAATTCCTTCCCACGGGCTGCAGTTCTTCACAAACTGCTCCACTGTGGGTCCCTTCCACGGAGTGCAGTCCTTCAAGAACAGACTGCTCCAGTGCCAACCTCCCTGGGCTGCAGGTGGATCTCTGCTCCTCCGTGGGCTGCAGGGACACAGCCGGCCTCACCATGGGCTGAGCCATGGGCTGCAGGGGAATCTCTGCTCCGGCACCTGGAGCTCCTCCTGCCCCTCCTTCTGCACTGACCTTGGTGTCTGCAGGGCTGTTTCTGTCACATATCCTCACTCCTCTCTCCCAGCTGCTCTTGTGCAGTAGTATTTTCCCCTTCTTAAATCTGTTATCCCAGAGGCGCTACCACCACTGCTAATGGGCTCGGCCTTGGCCAGCAGCAGGTCTGTCTTGGAGCCAGCTGGCATTGGCTCTGTTGGACATGAGGGGAAGCTTCTGGCATCTTCTCACAGAAGCCACCCCTGTAGCCCCCGCCCCGCTACCAAAACCTCATCACACAAACCCAGTAGAGTGCAGTATTATTTAAATTGTAAAACAAATAAAATGGCCATTAAATAATTAAAAGGTTGACAGGAGAATTAGCTTTGACATCAGCAGAAACATCAGATACATGAAAGGAAACACTCAACCTAAAGAGACCACAACAAAACCCTTGAAATATAATAAATCTTAGTATTGGTAGGGCACAACAGGAGTCCCAGTAGGATATCTACTCCACATACACTCTACATTGTATGGCTGCAGCTTCTGTTCTTTGAGGTCCCTAGTAATAGTGTAATTCCACTGCATGACTGTTGTTATTGCACCATTTACCTGAGTGGTTGCTTCAACTCCCAAGCAGAGATAACATAAAACCCAATACATGGCTGTTCCTATGCAGAGACTCATGTGTTGCCCCTTGTCTCAAGGAGAACATTGTGGATCAAAGCACTATCTTCAAAGATGTTCCAACAGACGCATTAGTGCTCAGACGTGATAGTGCCTCTATTTACAGCATAGGTCAAACTCCACATTTTTGTAACTAAGCAATTATTTCCATTATTCCTAGGAAATCAACTTAGTGTCTAGGGATTCTGGTCCATGAAACATAGAGTACAAGACCCAGCTAGTAAGGCATGACAGCTATGTTCCCATTTATTCTCCACTATAAACAGAGTGAAAAAAAAAAAGCAAGCTCTAGTTGATCTGTTTACTGTAAGCTGTGCTATACATGAGCAGTCTTAAAGAGATTATTAAAAACAGTTCAGCACAAGTGCTTGTTTACTAGATCTTGTGTTGCAGAGTAGTTATTTACTAAAAGGCAGTACTTGTCCTACAATGTACAGCTCATATACCGGAGAACAAGAAGCCAATACACCAGTGTACCAACGAAATTTGTCTTTCAAGTACTACAACACCATCCTCCAGTTTGCTGGCAGCAACCTGACAAGGGGCTTCTGGATGAGAAGAGTTAACATTTCAGAAACAAAATGTAAAAATTGATTTGCATTAGTGTGACATGATGTAAATGCTTGTGGACACCTGGAACCAGGGTGGAGATGAGATGAATAAGACCTGGGAACACATTCCTCAAGCCATTGAGCATGGGTAACAAATTTTTGTCTCATTTATGGATAAATTTTACCATAGAAAAATGCAGGACCAAAACCATTCCAAGTCATTAAGCATAACACTTCCAAAAAAAGGTTCAACTAATACAACAAACTGGAAAACTCAGATTAACTGAACAACCTCAACCACAACAGCTTAACAGCAATCACCAGTGCCAGGAAAGTTCTATGCATTGCTGGACCCTTAGGAAAATGTTTTGTCTACAGACTAAAAAGCTTGCCAACAACAGCACAACAATGAAAATAAATTCAGGTTATCCCACAACACAAACATCTCACCATGGTTTGACAAGAGAAAGTTTCTATACACAACCAAGGAAAAAAAAAACCAATCAACATATTGTATAATTTCACAGTGTACAAGTTAATATTTATGAAGAAAAGCAAATCTTACACGTGATCATTCTTGTGTTCTGCTTCACAAAGGACAACATTTGCAGATGGCTACAACTTGCTTTCTGTCATTTGTTCCTCTACTAGCCATTAGAGTGGCTCACAGATGTTACTGATACAACCTTACCACAGGAAATCCAACTACATCCTTTAGCAATTATCAAGGAGATACATAAAGGTAAAGAAATATAAAAAAAATACGCTATGCCATTTCCTTTGCATCAGCAAAATTAACTGTAGAAGAGTGGAAAGATTAGCAATGCAGTTATACAACAATCCTCCAAAAAGGAAATTAAAGATTGAATTTTACACTATAATAAAAAAAATTATACTGGAAAACAAAACAAAAAAAAAACCCCTTTGTATTTCACATTAGAAAGACATCACCTGAATTTCCAACCAACTTATTTTTGCAATTACTTCTAAACTCAGAAATATATTATCTGCATCTGTCCCACTGCGCTGGTTTTGGCTGCAGTAGAGTTAATTTTCCTCACAGTAGCTGGTAGGGGCTGTGGTTTGGATGTGTGCTGGAAACAGCGTTGATAACACAGGGATGTTTTAGTTACTGCTGGGCAGTGCTTACAGAGTCCAGGCCTTTTCTGCCTCTCACCCCACCCCACCAGCGAGAAGGCTGGGGGTGCACAAGGAGCTGGGAGGGGACACAGCCAGGACAGCTGACCCCAGCTGACCAAAGGGGCATTCCAGACCGCAGGGCATCGTGCTCAGTGTATAAAGCTGGGGGAAGAAGAAAGAAGCAGAAGGGACATTCAGAGTTACACTGTCTGTCTTCCCAAGTAACTGTTAGATGTGATGGTTGAACACTTGCCGGCCGATGGGAAGTGGGGAATGAATTCCTTGGTTTGCTTTGCTTGTGTGCGCAGCTTTTGCTTTACCTATTAAACTGCCTTTATCTCAACCCATGAGCTTTCCCCACTCTTACCCTCCTGATTCTCTCCCCCATCCCACTGAGGGGGGAGCATGGTGCTTAGTTGCTGTCTGGGGTTAAACCACAACACAGATAAATCAGGAAACTATCCACAGCCAAGTGAAATCCCATCTTTCCCACTGTAGTTGGATAGTGAGTAATGTAGCTTTTTTAGCTAGCAATTTAATTACCCAAAAATGTAATGCCTGCTTCATGCCAATATTATTTTCAGAGCAACTCAGAAAAATACTAGGAATGGCAAAAATAGCTACAGGATTTTTTTAAAAAAATATATTTTTGTTTCATTCTAATTCCAGATGAAGACCCCCTCAGCTTGACCTAGTAGAGGCTGGGTAAAGAACAACTCACATCAGCTTTAGAGAAAACACTGGAACACATTCAAGATAAGCACAAGTGTTGCTCTAACCAGAGCTGAGGCATTAGCCTCACCTTTGTACAAGCGTATTATACATTTTGAAGAATGCTCTTCCTTCAGCTCACAAAAATTTGATTTACAGTCTGTAAGCATCAGATGACGATGATCTTCATTCTAGTCCTGTTTGCCTTCCCGCCACTGTCGAGAACCTTCATTCCACGCTACATATACAAACAGAGCAAGTACCACATGAACAGTAACTACCGCAACTATGGCAGCATAAAAATAGCTGTCTCTGTCGGACATTCCTAAGGTACCTGAGAAAATAAAGAGAGTAAAGAATATTAGTTACTAGAAACACTGAAATCACAATTCTTCCTAAAGACAAAAGTTACATTTACTCCTGTACCAAAAACTGAGCTCAGAAAGATTCATAGGAAAGAATTCAACATGGTGATTACAGACCTTGAAACTATTTCTGGAATAAAGCAACATGGCAATTATTCAATATTTTAGATAAAATACCCTGGTTTTGAAGTCAACAGCTTAGAGCTCTATAACATTCCCTTTTTCTGCTACTACCTTCCAGCACCAAATAAACCTCAACATCCTTTGTTCGTAAGTGTAACTCTCTTTGTGGGACAGGAAAATGGAGGGGGAGGGGGTGAGATAATTATACAGTTTATTTGCCACTATAACAGGATAAAACAGTAGAACAAAAATTAAGTTTAGAGGAATTCTACCTTCCATATTTACACTGTAAAATAACTCCTCACCAGTTAAGACACATGAAGGCTTATTTCATGTGAGACGCATTCATGTATCACAAGACCAAATACTAAAATACAATTTCCCTTCACTCATTTAAAAAAACAAAAACAAAAACCAACCAAACAAAAACCCACACTTCACATCACAAAAATACCACCCTCCAACACAAAACCCAGTCCTATCAGTGCTGCCCAGCTTGCTAAATCTCAGGGAAGGAAAAAAATAAAATATATAATTAAAAAAAATAAAAAGGATCTTGAAAGTTACTTAACAAGTTTTCAGCTTCAGCCTTCAGAACTACATACAGCAGTACACGTCAAAGGACAATCATCTTGGAACAAATCAGTCATATATTCACAAACCACTCTTAAAAGCAGCTGCTTTCTCCCTCCCTCCCTCCTCTCGGCTTTTGAAGGAGAGAACTTCCTAATACTGCGGGATAAAAGTATTAAAGCCTTGCAGAATCAAGGCTTGAATGTGGCTGGTTGTTAGCAGTTTGACAGAACTGCTTCAAACAAACAGTTAAAATATCTCTCTTTTTTCTTCCTTTTTTTTTTTTTTTAAAGAAAGCTCTACAAGCAACCACGCTCAATATCTGAAACTGGGTGTATGACTTAATTGATCTGCACTTATAAATGGAAGTATGTTCTAAAAAGCAAAAAAATAAACCAAATAAACAATATTACTCTGTCTTGAACACACAATTAGTTTGCAACAGCTGCAGGAAACATATCTCTGATGATTCTGATAAAAGCCTGCTGCAGGGTAGTGTTAGATACCCCTTAGGTAAGGGGAACAATGCACCTCTACGCTCCTGAAACCACTGCGTAAGAAACAGCAAACATTAGATTGTAGACCACAATGCAGGGAAGGATGCATCGGTCAATTATACAATTATCTGTTCTAATTAGACATTACAAGGTCTTTAGTCTGCATAAGGAAACAAGTATTCAAAACAGGAAGGAGAATAAAGATGCTATTAAAGAATTGTGCTTTTCCTCCTTTTTTTTTTTTTTGTAATAGTAACACTAATTGGCAGAAACAGAATTACCTTCAAATATATAGGCCTTTGATGAAAAATACAGCCCAACAGGTAATGTGATCATTAGAGCTGTGAAGAATAGAAGTGTTCTTAAAGTTGATGTTAATGAACCCTCATTTCTGAAATAAATAAGAGAAGTTACACACAGAAGAAAGTCATATATGCCTGAAACAGGACAAGAACTTGTCCCAAACAGAAGCCAATTACTTTTCAAGAATTGAGTAAGTAAATCATTTAGAAGTGATAAAGAGTTGGGAGTACGCATTTGTTGGCCACAACAGAAAAATCCCAGCATTCAGAACAATGCAATGATTCTGCCAGCCAAAGCTCACAAACAAGATTAAAAAGTCTTTAGATTTTTCGTTGATATTACTTTGCAAGCATTAACAACATATGGGGTTTATATTAAAATGTTTGTCAGTGTGTGACCTTTAAAGGTGCCTTCCAACCCTATTTTATGATTCTATAATTTTAAAATATCTAATATTAGATACAGATGCACTTGTCATGGGACAGTACTCTGCATTACAACTTGCCAAGTTCCCTCTTTCTTTTTTTTTTTTTTTTAAAAAAGTAACTATAAGTCCAGGAAAATGACAAATCATACAGGCTAGGATAGAAAGGGAAGTACACAGAATGACTTTAACAGCTTGGTACTGCAATTGAAGTTCCTTTTTATTAGGTATGATTCCTCTATTTAAAATAGTTTCTGAGTTTCCACTGAGAAAATTGGAATAAGTGTAGCAATAATCAGAATACAAAACCAACACACCAAAACATTAGTAACTTCTTTTGCCTTCACAGACATAAACCTGGAGGACCTTGAGCAAGAGAATCGCAATGAAGGATTTTGTACTTGGTAAGGCCTCTCTGAACTCGATCTGCTAGAACAGGTTTTGTATCTACAAAACACCACATACAGCTCGTTTTTGTGCGTGCTTCCACCAGTTTTCACTCACTCTGCTTGGCTGACCACATAATTTTGTGCAGAAGTAAACATGCAAGCCAAGCAGTACCCTTCTGACTTCCAGGGCCTAATGGCCCATGTCCTTAAGGCTTTGAAAAACAAATATCCATAGAAAACAATTAAAATCACAATTCTTAAATCTCCCAAGCACCTCCACAGCAATTTTTGTATAAGTAGTTTAAAAAAAGTTTTATCAAGACATATTTATGGCATAGTATATTGCTTGAAATCACATTTTATCCACGAAATTTCTTTGGAAAAATAAGTGGAAGTGGGGAAAAAAAAAACCCCTCATCCTCTCACAGTCATAAAAAGACAGTGAGGTGCAGCCACATACAGCTTTTACACTAAAGCAAACAGCGCTTTTTGCTGATCATGCACTGCCAAACATTTAGGTAGCATATTAAGTAGTTTAAAAAAAAACAAAACCAAACAACATTCAGAACCTTTTCCTTTACTAGAGTTTGTCTCAAGGTCTGTCAGGGTGGAGAGCATAACTCCATTCAAACTTTCCATATGGAAATTAGAAACTGTTCTCTATTTAACATCTACCTATAGAAAACCTCCAGCTTATTACCAAAGTTAAGAACTCCACTGTTGACAAATACTTTTCTTCCACTGACATACTTTCATAGGCAGCAAAGCCAAATATTCGTGTACAGTCTCAGCCACAATACGCAGCTTTCAACCGCAGACCAGGCTCCACGCTCGGGTCCGGGGCTGCCAGGGTTACGCAGCAGGGCCGAGGCAAACCCGGGGCCTCCTCCACCCCCTCCGGCTCCTCCCGGCCCGAGCTGTCGCTCCCCGTCTCCCCGAAAGCCGCGGGACGGGCAGACTCTCCTCCCCGGGAGCTGCACCCCCGCCTCAAGGCCGCCCCGGGCTATCGGTACCGGGAGCGACCGCTGCGGCCTAGCAGACACCCCCGCTCCCGGCCAGGCTGCGGCCCGCCGCCAGGCCCTGCCACCTCGCAGGGGTGCCCGTCCTCCCCGTCGCCAAGCCCTTCCACTCCCCAAGACTCACTACCTGAAATCGGACACAGGAACCGTGTTCAACGCCGCCTCACCGTACCGCTCCATCACCGCCGCCCCCTCTCCGCGGCCCGCGGCACCGAACCTCCTGGTCTACCGGAAGCCCGCCGCAGGGGCCGGCGCATGCGCAGGGCGGCAGCGCCGAGCGCCGCGCGCCTCCGTCTCTATAGCAACCGCGGGGCCGTCGCGGCCTAGCGCAGCGCGCCGAGCCCGCCCAGCCCGCCCCTCAGGAGGCGGTGGGCGACCGGCATCGCCTGCGGGGCGGGGGCGTGGGCTGCAGCCGTGGTTTCTGTTGTGCTGGGACGCTGCTGTGTGTGTACGGGGAAAGCCACCCCGCGCAGGCTCACCGCGGGCTTGAAACAGCAGCGCAATCTGAGATGGAAAATGTCTGCGCGTGGCGAAACCGCAGTCGAGCACATCGACACTTGAATGCATTGGGTGAAGGTCAAGGCGTTCCAGCAAATGGCAGTGGTTTCAGTGCCAAAGGGAAAAAAAAAAAAAAAGATGTTATTGAGATGTTTTGATAAGCTCACCAGTACAAAACACCATAAATGAAAAAAACACAGGCAAGGGCTAAGGCCTTCTCTAAACAGAAACTGCAACGTTTCTCTGAGTTGTCCTGCTAGGAGGGAGGTTTGTTCTCTTACAGGTTTCTTGCTCTCCTAGCACTCATCAAAATTCCTTCTCCAGTCAAAGATGAAATTTCTGGTCAAGATCTGAAAGAAATAGTCCCTGACATAACTAATAGGTGCTGGAAATGAGAGACACAGGACTCGGGCAGGTATCACGCTCATGTAGCCTGGCTGAGCCCTAAGCATTTCCAAGGTGATGCGCTGTTTAAGCTATTAATTCATGTCTCTGTTGAAGCTACTCTACTCTGCTTGAATACTCGCCAAAGGATGGAGTTGAACCGAGCTTTTCAACAGAAGACCAGAGTGTTACAACCTCTGTGCTATGCAGTCAGCCTCATTTGCAGGGGATTAATCATTTATACCCAATGAACAGCTCTAGCAGGAACGCAAAGCATTGCAACTTCCAAACAATAGCTCTGGAAGCCATTTAATTGAACGGTGCCATTTAATTGAACCTCATATATCACAGCAATAATGCATTTGCCCCTTTTATGGTAAAACCATGTTGCTGTCTTACCACTTGGCCATGCCAAATCTTAATTGTGTGAGTCACTCACTCCACACATAACTCCTTCCTCATGTTTTCCTGCAGCATGCAGACAACCAGTGTTTTTGCAGCCCAGCGCTGTGGCCTCTGCCCTGCTCCTTGTTGCAGGGCTGCATAGGATATGGCACGGCATGCAGACCTCATCTTTCTCTCATGGGCCAGCGTGGCCTCCTGCTACCTATGGCCATGGAAGAGAGGAAATATTAAAAAGAGTTGTTTTCCTTGCAAGCAGTAAGATCAGGAAATAAGCACTTGGTTCTTGGTAATTCCTGCTGTGAGCCTGCCACTCAGAACTTACTCAGAGTGAATTTCGCTCCTCTGGGCAATGGACACTACACAGTACCAGCAGCTACAGCGTGTGAAGGTGGGAGGGAAGGAGCAACACCATACGCAGCACTGATTTTTCTCCCCTCTCATTATGTATAGTGAGGCCTTTTATTATGTTTTCTCCAGTACATATGAGAAAGAAGGTGAATTTTGTTAGAAGCATTTTTTTTTTTCAGCAATGGACATAGCTCAGCCACCAGCTGTTTGTTAAGATGCAGCACAGTTCAGGCTATTCACTGCTTATGGAAGAAGGTCTGGCTCTTGTGGTCACACTTTCACTATAAACCAACAGCTTTTAAGCTCTTTTAAAACATGACAGCCCTCCTCTCATTTGAATCCACTGCTGCCTGAGCCAGCAAGAGAGACGATTTGCATGAGGGGGGCAGAAGAGGGCTAGTGTGGACCAGGAGGGTGCCCTTGTAGCCCATACCCAGTTGGATGGGAATGGAAGGAGGGTTTGCTGTGTAACATGAGCTTAAAACTTCAAATTAGTTCTTGAAAACATCTAATTAAATTCCAGCTAGCCACTCACAAAATCCAACCCAGATGTGCAAGAAGGTTTTCTTTATTTATGGACCATTTAGCGAACAAAAATAATTTGGAAAAAATTCAGTGCATAGTTGAGATACAAATCAGATGACTGGAGAATATGAATGTAGATGCGGTGAACATTTAATCACTAGATACATGATGTTCTTTCCACTTCTAGTTTGACTTCCCTGTTTGTTTCCCCAGTAGGAAAAGTGATGACATAAGACAGTTTAATAGCAAAACAACAAAACAAGGAAGCATAAAAGTGGAATAAGTCTCACATCATGTAAACTTACCATAAAGATGCATATCAATCATTTGAAAGTAGCAAATCACTCAAGGCTTAGCAGCCCAGGTCATTAATTTTTAATATAAAATTACTTCATATCTTATCACACGGATGCTTTCATCTACTAGACTAATAACAATTTTGCTGAATGATTTCCTGCATGTTTAACTGCTTGTCTTTCATGAGCACATGAGGGAAATACAAAACTATTAGAAAAAATTTGCTACTGTGAGAAAAAGAAAAGCTTTTTATTTCCATTTTTTTTTTGGTGTCAGTTATTTTAAAAGATCTGGAACATGCAAAGTCCTGTTAGTTTGCTTCAGGTTTTATACGTCAAGTATTCTGAAATTTCAGGCAGATCGCAGACCTGTCTTACCTTTTGGATTATAGAGCAAATACAAAATTTACCTTTAAGCAGAAACTGTGTTGCAAGCACAAGAAGCTGGCAATTTAGCTCAAACCAAAGATCTGCTACTCTAAGATGTTGTCCTCAACAATTGCCAGGGGATGGTTGGAGAATATAAAAAATAAAGCCCACGCAGAGCAAATCCTTTCCTGGGACACTGTTTCAGCTCCCAGCAGTGAGCTCTATGGAGAGGACTGCCTGCCGGTGAAGGGATTCCTGTTTGTCCAGCAAATGGAGTGAGAAAGCCTTTTAATCTCTTAACTCTGACCACGCACCTCCAAGTGCTTGGAAAATTTTCTTTTCCTCCTCAGCTTCGCTTGTGCTGCAGCTCCTTTAGCTGGTCCCTGTGAACTGCCTTGCAGCCTGCCTGTAGAAGATTAAAAGCAGCATGAAAAGACAACCTGTTGTGCAACTGCTGAACTCGGTTCATTTGGGCTCATTTGGCGTAGTGAGCACTTTTTGAAATTCTGACTGAGAACAGAGTCTGTGTGGTCAGGGTGCTCTGCAGCGCAGGGGCGCAGAGGCCCCTGCTTTTCTGGGGGTCTGCATCTCAGCAAGGGTGCAGAGCAGCTGGGAAGGTGCCTGCTGAAGCAATACCATCTAGTGGCAGATGGAGAAAAAGAATCCCCCCCAACATGCGCAGAGCTGGAAAGGTGAAAACTGAAAAGATAATATTTAAAAAGAAAACCACTTGCTTGTAAATATCTTTTTCAAGGTTTGTTTCCAGGATAACGTATCAAAAAGGAAGATATAAAACAGATGAGAAAAGGAGCTGGAGTGGGAAAGGGATCGTGCTTACTGGTGCCAGTAACAGACTGAGTTTGCAAGCCCTGATCTTGCAGAAGTCCCAAGTGACCCCAAGGGTCTGGCTTCTGAAATGAGATTTCCCAGCAACAAACGAGCAGCGCTGTGCAGCATCAGCTTTGAAGCTGTTAACCACTTGCTTAGAATTAGTAAATGCTTTTATGTAGTTAGAGCTTGGCCCCAGAGGAGATGGTGCAGAAGAAAGAGCAGCTGTGAGACAGGGCTGTATTTGAAGTCAAGGATGTATGATTTTTGTAACTGGATTCGTAGTGTGGAGGGACAATTCCTATATAAGAAAGCTGGCATTTGTAGGGAGCGATAATGTCATTTATTACACCATCTGACAGTACTTGAGCAAACAAATAGACAATTCTAGGGGCTCTCAATCTGTTTTGTGGAATAATAAGGACTTTTGTGCTGGAACACTCATTTTTTTTTCCAGTGATCTCAGCTGATGTAGTTCAAGATGTTAGCTCTTCCTACCAAACCCTTCCTCTTTCAGTTTCTTGAGGTTCTTGGCTCCAGCAATACTACAAATACTCTTTATTTATCTATTTTGTGAACCTCCACGCCCCAGAAAGAAAGAGATACTTTTCACAAAAGGTGAAATGCATAGATTGGCTAACTCTTCATTATACTCGAGGCCAAAAGCACAGCTTTTCAATACCAAGCACAGAGCATGCTGCATAGTTGGCCACCAGCTTCTGCGGAAATAGAACCAGAGTAACGTTAATGCCTTGGGTTAGCAAATAAACCATTTACATGGGCATTATAGGGGTATTTTCCCTGTTTTGATCCTGTTGCTGTTATTGTGTGTCCCAGGATAAGTTAGAGCAAAGCACTAAGACACCCCTGTTAGCTAATGCAGCTTAGAAGTCTCACAGTCTAATTTCCACTTCCCACTATTATTGCTCTCATTTTGTTTTGAAAACATAGGGCTACTGATGGAAGTGGCTGCCTTCCACACGTGTTGTGAAATACCTGAGGTGCCTACGTTAACTGAGTGGGAAAGGCGTTATTCCCACAGCTGGTGTAAACCCATCTGTTCTTACCAATTACAGGTGAGACTCCAGATACTGAATGAAAGAGAAATCCTCTTTTTCTGTAGAGTTAAATGTGATCAGTCTTACGTGTTACATACAATCAAACCAGTATATGACATTTCATACGTCTGCCCAGACAAACAATGCTGACTATAGAGTGGTTGTTGTGGATTTGTTTTGCAGGTTTTAGGGGGTACTTCTCCAAAAATTAGTGTATGTTAGCACAAATGCTCAGAAAACACAGCCTCTTCCCAACTGCTATTTGGGCTATAGTTAGCTTTGGAAAATAGAACAGGGTTTTGTGAAGATGGAGAGTTATAGGGGTGACATTTCTTTTCTACAGAACATAAAAAAAAGCCAGACAGTCCAATCCAGTGCATCAAGCAGCATGGGAAAGATCCCATGCTGGGAGCAGCAGCCTCACAACACTGCTTTGCCATGGTGGGCAATGTCTATAAAAAGTGCTCGGAATTTTAAAACCCTCAGAGAGTTCATTAAAGTCCCAGTTTTGAGCTACCATAACAGTACGCTGAAAAGGACGGGCTTATGCCTCAGGCAGGCAGGCTGCTGTAATGCCTGGCACCCATGTTCAACTGCAGGGGCTTGTAGGGCTTGTTTTATTTCACAATATCAGTGCATCCAGGGTTTACCTCTGAGCTTGAGACCAGATGAAAATCTGTTCCTTGACTCTAACTTGATCACATGTGCAAAAAAAGTCCTGTCTAACTAATGTCACACTAGATTATTAGATAAAATTTCACAGCATTGTTTAGCCGAGACAGACACAAACCACTTTCCACTTTTGCCAAAAGGGTTTTGTCACAAAGCAGAGATTATTTTTTTTCTAGTTAATGCTAGAAAATTTCCAGTCTCAGCAAAGGCAGAACAAGTGGGCTGCTTTAAGTGCCCAGGAAAACCATCAAAACCTGGAGATATTTCTACCTTTATATCCAAACATAGAGGCACTAAACCGTTCATCTGGGGTCTTCTGCATTTATTCTGTGTTAGGTGTTTATCTTCCCTGTCTGATTCTCTGATTCTAATCTCTGATTTTCTTCTGTGCATCTCTACTAGAAAACCAATTAAGGCTGAGAGGCAGGCGTGAACTCTACCTTCCATCATCCCCATTACATCTTTGCGGCACCAGGTCCCAGCAGGTGACATAGAAAAAACCCGTGTTCTCTTGCTGTGTTCACAGACACACAACTGGAAGCAAGACAGTGGCTAGAACAAATACAACCTTGTATCAGCAGAGCAGCGTTTGAGGTTGGCATACTCACCTCTAGGCAGGGTGGGTTGTGGCCAGGGCTGCAGTGCGCTGGGAGCAGTAGGGGAAGAGAGATCCAGCAGTCTGAAAAGCAGGGGATTGTGCAACAAACATTAAATGTGGCCCTGAACTCCATACATACAAATAAACTGGAAAAGCTGTTGTTTCCTGGACAGGTCTAGAGATGTGTTTTATAGAGTACAGAAACATGCATGGGTTTTATGGCTTGAATAATGTCTGGTCATAAAAAGGATCTTGTTTTATGCAATGGGAACTATAAGACTTTATGCCTACTGGCTCTGGGATGACAGCCCTTTTCCTTCAAAAGGTACCCTCAGTACCAGGATTACAGCCATGCCTTGCTTACAGGTGAGCACAGAAGCAGCAGGAAGGAACCCAAGTCTCCAGTAAGTTCTTCAGAAGAGCCTGATGTAAGGCATTTGCCTTTGGCTTTGAGACTAATATTATTAGTGGAGGAGTAGAGGGAAAGGGTTCTTTGCTATGGGACTGGGTTATGGCCATATCCGTGTTGCTTTCCTTCTGTTGTAGAAGGCATTTCTGCTGCCTGGCAGTCAGGGTGGCCAAGTTGTTACGTTACATCCTTCTTCCCTGACACATGAGAGCAGATGGCAACAGAGTGACGCTGTTTGCACTCTGTCCCCTGTGATACACCTGCTGATGGGAGATTCATGGCTCCCCAGCTGCTTCAGCACTGGCCCTCGGGATCTAGTACCATTATTCAGCAAAGAATTGGACCACATTTTGCCTTCATCTTGCAGAGGTGGAAACAAAACCAAAAAAACCCAAAGCCCCATGTACTTGAAAAGAATACCTGAAAAGACTGGTGGTTATAAAAGTGACATGGCAAACAAAAATTACTTCTCAGTGCTATGACTGTGGCCCATCAGCAATGGCTGAGAATGAGTGCGAAAATATAATTGTTACCATTGTTCATATGCACGAGTGCACACTGACTGTACTCTTCCCCTCCCTAGATCTGTGAACCTCTCTCTCAAAGGCTGCTCTTGTTGGCAGACCTTTAATAATACAATACAATAACATCACCTACTACTAACTACTGTTACAGTAGTACACCTACTACTATTGTCCTTGAAAGAACAATACAGGGGTAAAAGTACCTCCAAAGCCCGTTCAGAGACATGAAGGCAAATTGTGTGTTCTGAAAAGAATCCAATTTATGAAATACAGTCCTCATTTCTGTTAGGTCTCAAAGTCCCAAACGCCTTCAAAATGAATTAGAAATCAAAGGTTTCTGGCTCTAACCATGTCCTGGCAGACCTCTCACCATCTTTTTATAAACAGAACTGGGGAAATCTTTGTCCAGGCACTGTGAGCGGCTGGCAACAGGGACTAGAAACCTTTAAGAAGGTATTAGTGGAGTAGTCAAACCCCAACAGATTCAGCTAAATACTTCTAGGACCCCTATTCCCATATCAGATACTAAAGAACCTGCCCAAATCATAGAAACTTGCCAAAATAGTGGCAAAGGAGAGACTTAAATATGCATTTTTCATGTCATGATTATGTGCATGAAACAGATTTTTTTCCCCTTTTATAATAGGGAATAATCTGAAGATTTTTTAACCTAAACCTGTTGTGTTGATGATAGATAAGGCAAAATAAAGCAACTGGAGGAATGCATGTATTTAATTGTTGTTTTCCCCTGCTTTTTGTTGCTGCCATTGAAGATCATAGTGAAAATGTGAGAGAAGGTTTGCACCTGCATATTTGTCTGCAGGTGCAAACTTAGAAGATAAGGTGGAAAGAACAGCCCCTGTATGCAAAAGTAGGCCCCTGAAGTAGTCATTGGTGCATTTCAGTAGTCACCAGAGTTCAAACAAATAGTATTACCAGGAGAGATCTACAAGCCAGCTATGTCTGTGCTGTGTAGACAAACAGGGAGTAAGGATAAAATAGGCAAACCCCTCTGTTTGGCCAACCAGGTAAAGAACATGCTTTGGGGGACAGTGTTTCTGTGGGTCACCATAGAGAAGAAAGAATTAAAACTGTCTCCATGCTCCAGAAAAAAAAAAGTCAGAAATACAGGCGTTGGCTTCTCCTAGACACCTCAGAACTGCATCTCTCCACTTCCTAAAACATTTGCCTTTGTGGTGGAAGTACCCACCCCCGAAGGAAGAGGAGCCCCGTCAGCTGAGCTGTAGCTCTGCAGTTGCTGCTCAACATTCCCCTCGGTGCTGTGACACCGGCTGACTTCAGGTGAGCGATAGGGCTCTCAAGCTAAGCAGAAAGATTTGATTTAGACAGGTTGATAGATACAAACACACACACACACACGTACTTTAAAACAGAGCTAAGACAGATGGTGCTTGGGAGTAAATAATACTATATCACAACAATTAGCGATGCTGCTATATGACTGCATTGTGTGGGAGGATTTTAAAACCTGTCATTTCTTTGTTAGAACAGTCCTAACAGTGAAGGATTTCTGATGAGCTTCACAACATCAATTACATGAAAATTGCTTTCCCTTCTCCTCACTCCTGAGAATCCCTATTTTATTTTCATTGCAACTGATGCAAAAAATGGTCCCTGTTCATCTTGTGTCCTGGAAAGCATTGCAGAGATCCAGCATGCTGGGCCAACCCCACCAGAAAATTTATAAAATTGTATAAAATTAGCAGCTGTCCCCCCATCCTGTTACATGCTAAACCATCCATCAGTACAACAGTGATGTTATTTGCATTCTCCAGTAAAATGAATGGTAATACTCTTATAGCCACACAGGATGCCAACAGCTTAGGATGTAAGCCAGACTTCCTCAAGTCAATTAATAGAGAGGCTAAATTTTAACGGAGACTGTGGTTTCAGTTCTGTCCTTTGCATGTGGCATTTTAATTAGCTAATAAAGGTCTCCAAGGTCAGCTGCACTGACAGGAGTTATTTGTTTGAATCCAGTACTCACCCAAAAGATATTTGAATCCAGCCAGTTTGGCTTTTAGGTGAATGAACACTGCTCAAAGGAGACCACAAATGTCTGCATTTAACTTACTGAGTAGCACAGTTTGTAGTTTCTCCATCAAGAAGGATGGAGAAGTGCAAGTCAGGCTTCTCTCTTCACCCGGCTTTTCTGCTAGGCACAAAAAGGAGCAAGTCACCAGGAGATGCCACAGAAGGAATCAAAGGCATGTCCTCGCTCCCATCCCAGGGCTCTCCAGTGAAACACTTTGCTTTATCCAAAGCACAGATGCTCGCTTTGCTCCTGGAAAATGCCAGTGGAATGCTGCAAATGCAGCATGTGTTGCTGGGCAGCAGCCACAGCACAACTGTGTGGTCAAGTATCTATGAGGATGGTTTGTTTCCACACTTTTAAAACACAAATATGTGTCTGTTTGTTTTTTACCCATAGGAAGGATATGGAATATGAAAATCTGGAGCTTTGGAATTTTGATATCAGGAGATATCAAAAAGATGAGAGAAAGTCACCACTTTCCCCACAGACCAGAAGCAGCAATGCTCTCACTGGACACGTGGAAGCCCTGCCCACAACTCCTCTGAGACCTCCCCAAGGAAACGAGTTACAGCCTTTAGATCTCACATGGGAAAACAGCTGAAGCTCTCAGAGGAGTTCAGCATTTACACTTCATTTTTCCTGATTTTCTACGTAAACTAGCAAAGAAAGGACAAAACACTCCAAGCCCGCTACTGGAGACTCCTCTGTAGTCCCAGGGAGAGCTAGGGATCCTTGGAGCAGCTCTGTAGCAGGCAGTGAAGGACTCTGCTCCACAGACCCTGGCTGGATGGGATGCAGTCACAAGGGAGTCATGAAGGGGGCAAAGCACCCAGCGTGTTGCAGAGGTTTCTCAACCTTTCCCTTCGGTGTGATGACCCCTCTTTCCAAGCGAAGACTCCTCATCACCTCTAGTCTTTTCAGCATACAGGCGAACACATCAGTGCGGCCTCAGTAATTGGTTTGCATGTAGGGACTTGTGTGTTTTGAGAAGCTGATGAAGAACAAGGAGCCTTGGAGAACCTTGAGATGCAGAAGTCTGGGCAAGATTCTCTTTGCTTCCCACTGTTATAACTTTCCATTACCTCATGTCTCTTCCCTCCCCATACAGGTGCACACTCCTGTGATCCATGTGAAAATGAGAAAACATCCCTTTCACTCCATCAGGTCTTTCACCAGGACACCAAAAGATTGCTACCCCTTCCCCTCCCTCATCCAAAACTGAACAGATTTCTTCAGTAGTAGTAGCCCGGCAGTAGTTATCCACTTGGTGCTGCGTGAGAGGCCTCTGCTTTATCATCCCCTCATGGTAAAAATGACAGACAATAATTAAAGTTAGTAATTAAACATGCTAGAAAATAATAAAAAAAAACCTCTTTGCTATGTGCTAGTTATGGCTTCAAGGCTGCAGCGAATGGCGCACATCTGAGTACACCATGTACAGGACATGGAGACGTGAGCATCAGCTCTGCGATAGCCCCAGGCTGGATGACGGATGCTTCTGCTTTCCTGACGCCTGCCAATGATATGGCAATCATTTTCTAAATAAATAATATTCACATTCCATTGAATCTCCCTGCCTCTTTCTTGCAGGGAGATGTTTCTCTTGTTGGTCTTTCCCTTGCTTGTTACTGTTTCTGCTGAGGTTAGTAGGAATTTGGCATTGAATGAAATCTCATGTTAAGACATGGTGACTGTTGCACACAGAGGAAAAAAGGTCTTTTTTTTTCCTGGCCAATTCTTCTTCAGCATAGAAGGTCCCATTCAAAATCAATCTGATATATTGAAAAATGAATAAGTATGATGGTTATCATACTTATTATGTAGTTATCAGTAAACTAAATTAAGGATTAGAGTATTCCTTTCATTGCTATGGCAAAACAACGATCTTTCCCCTGGGAACATTAACGAACAAACACTTAACTCTGAGTCGTAACTTTATGTTCATGGACTCTTGCCACTGGAGATCTGTTCCTGAATACACACAAAATAGGGCCAGCAGATACCCTGTCAGCTGTACCTGCCCTGGAGCTGCTTTTCCACTCATTTTAAGGCAACTGGGGCTTGATTGTATCACCCCTCACCAGCCTCTCCAGCAAGCCTGGAGTGGAGTGACTTGGCTTGCAGTTTGATTTTCCCAGCCCTTCCCCTACGTTAGACATTCATATATTGCACACTTTTAGGATTTACTTCTTCTATAGAAGCAAATGCATAATGCCACAGGGGATTTCTTTTTTTTTAAAAAAAATTTCCCTTCAGGCCACTTGTGAAGCCTGCAATGTCCCACTCCTCCCCAGAGCCCGACATTGCTCACCTGTTTTCCTCTCCTCAGAGCGGCTTCATGGGACACAAGCAGCACTGAGCCTGATGAGGAGCTGAAGAACAAGGTCCTCTTCAGAGGACCTCAGCCGTGGTCCCCAGCAAAGTCCTTTCCAAGGAGTCCAATGAAGAAAACCGCACCAGGAACTCCCCCTGCTATTTGTCAGCATCTCAGAGCCTCACTCTGTTTAACTGTAGGTCACTAGTATCTGCAGAAGAAGCATCCCTGAAAGACAGCAAAGCTTCACCTTAGACAGAGCTCAGAGAGGCGTGGTGGTGCCTGGCTGCTGTGCTTCCAGAGCCCAGCTGGGACTGCCCTGTTCCTCACTTTAAACAATACCTCCACTGAGGGACCTGTGCAAATGCTCTTGAACCTCCTTCCCAGCTCCTGGATTTCCCAGTGCCTTGAGGAGCAGGGGATGGGGTGAATTGCATGAAACGAGGCTTGACTCAGGTGACCGAGATGAGACCCAGTGAAAAGAGGGGATGCTTCAAAAAGCCTGAGATGATGAGTTCAGTGCTGGGGATCTCCTCCAGCTCCCACCTGTGCAAAGTGCATTGCAAATAGAAAAGTCACCTGTGCCCAGCCAAAACACCTGTCCTGGTTTTGGCTGGGATGGAGCTGATTTTTCTCTCAGTAGCTGCCGTGTTTTGGATTTAGTATGGGATTTGGTGTGTGAAGAATGTTGATAAACACACTGATGTTATGAGTTGTTGCTAAAGAGACCGAGGACACTTTCTATCTTCCCAGGTCTCCCTAATGTGCAGGTGCAGGAAGCTGGGAGGGATACAGCCAGAATAGTTGACCCAAACTGGCCAAAGAGAGCATTCCATGGCATAGATATCATGCTCAGTATGTAACTGGGGGTTGGCTAGGGGGCACCTCTCTCTCTTGCTCCTTTGTTTGCTGCTCGGTTTAATTTCTGTGATTGCTGCTCAGGATGGGCTTTAACGGTCATTGGGACGTTGGGTGGTGAGAAATTGTGCATCGTTCATTTCGTATATTTTAGTATCCCTTTATTTTGTTATTATTGTAGTTTTCCTTTGCTGTTCTAGTAAACTGTCTTCATTTCAACCCACGAGTTTTCCTTTCTCCCCAGTTCTCTCCCCCATCCCACTGGAGAGGGAGAGCAAGCAACTGTGTGGTGACCAGGGCCATACCACCACACCACCGCATCCCGTCTGTGCTTCCCAGGCGCGATTCCTTCTGGTGCCAGGGCCGCAGTATGTTAAATAACGAAATCCTTCGCCTCCCCCTGCCACCGAACGGGGCTGGAGGCAGCCCCAGAGCCAGCACACGCTGGTTCAACTGGTGCTCCTACAGCCATGGCATCTCCCGAGGCTGAGCCCTTGCCCCGGGGAGATGCCGAGCTCCGGGAGCCGGGCGGGACGGGTTTGCTGCTGCCTGGTGCCCTGGGAAGGCAGCTGCCTGTAGATGGTGCTGCTCAGCAGGGAATGAGCTCCCTCGGCACCCACCCGCCCACCCGTGTCCGCGGCTGCTCGGGGAAGGGCAGCCGGGCCGCGGGGTTCTGCTGCTCAGCATCACTGTGAGCCCCCCGCCCCAAATCAGGCCTGGGGTGCCGTGAATGTCCAGCAGCCCTGAGCAGGAGGGATGGTGGGGTCTGGGGCAGTTTATTTAACTGCGTTTCATGAAAAACGCCCGTTCTAGAAGCAGGCTGCACTTTTCTGAAATTATTTCAGTAGAGAAGGAAATGTAGCTGGGCCCTAATCAAATAAGTTTATTTCTGGCTGTTAAAGGGGAAAAAAACCATTAGCTTAATTGCAAAATATTTTATTATCCAGCATCCACTTTCCGTTTACAGACCCTGCAGTTTTATAGGCCTCACCTGCTTTGCTCCCCAGTGACCTGGCAGATACCCAAACGCAGGCTCAAACCGCACCGGTTTCTGCGAGGACACAGCTGCAAGCAGAACCCCAAGCGTGCAGCGTGTGCTTGTCCTCGCACCGGCGTGGTGGACATGTTGCACAGCCATTTCTGCAGCGGAGCAGGGGCATACTCAGAGATGCTAGCGAAAGGCTGTGCACGAGTTCGGGAGGAGCAGGAGCTGTTGATGCTCAGCTCCAGTCTAGACTTCAGTACAGGTAATTACCCTGCATCTAAATTATCTCTGTGTTTTGCTCAGATATTAATATTTTTCTTTTTTTTTAAGTTAATGCTATGTAATGGAAATCACAGACTGAGCTCTGAAGAATCTCTCCCATTACCATTAGCACTCTTTGACAGGCCAGAGTCTGACCTAAAGGCCATAAAAGCAGAAAATACTGCTCTTGCCTTGAGTGAATATCGGCAGGTTGCTACGGCCACACCGCGGGGGAAAGCTGTGCTCTGCAATAGCTGTGTGAGAGCAGCCAGCCTGAAGGTGACAATTTCCCAAGACAGAACATCTCATCTCCGCAGAGACCGGGTCAGGTGTAAACATGCTTCTCCTTTGATACACAAAAGCATAATTACAGTTCCTGGAATTGCTCTGGGAAGAGCACTGATAGTTTTCCCCTGCAAAGAAAATGAAACTCACAGGAATGCCTTTTTCTTCTCCCTTTTTTCCATCAAATTGTGTCCAGGAACTCCCTCAGATATGTATTTTTTCACTCAGCACATGCCACTTCAGATCAGTTGGGCTGGATCCATCCACAAAAATGCTGAACAGTTGGTGCTTAGCCCACACACATCCCATCCACATCCACAAATAAGGTGTTCCTCTACTTTTCTCACCTACAGGACTTGATTCAGCTGGTATTTTCAGACCGTGCAGAAGCCAGAGAAGCAACTATTCTCCCCAGCACATTTACCCAGTTTCAGTGATTGGATGGTCATCCCAGACTGAGGAAAAGTAGGCTTTGAAAGTTCTAATTCACATCTGTCTCCCAGGGAAATACCCCCAGATATCCAGGAATAGGTGAGTCTGGGATGATTATTCTCTTAGACACTTTGCTGCTCTGTTGACTTTCTGTAAGGAAAGGTCCTTATGGCTTTTAAACTTCTAGCGTATCACATAACCCCCAAACAAAACTCCAACCCACCAAAAGATTTTTCAAAGAACCAAGATTTGTCTTACGGGCGTGAAGGTCTGAACATCACTCAGGATGTGTGATGTCCCTCCCAGGTACGTCCCAAGCAGCCCTGCCAGGTGTACGTGCACCCCAGCGCTCCTCTGCAGCCACCTCCGGGGCACGAGCAGAGCAACAAGTAGCACTTCTTGAGCAAGAAACCACTCCTGAAAATACAAAAAGCAGGATGTTCCTGTGTAATCCAACTGGAGCGCTGAGATAAATGAACCTTACTTTTTTCCCCCACTATACGGTGATTGTGAAATTCTTCATAATCATAAGTAATCAAGGTGGTGTCATGCCTCATTCAACACACCATGCTCCAAAATACCTCAGCTTGCTCCTCTCACAGTAGCCAGAGAAACATCGTGTTCTGCAACTCAGGTTTTGATTTTGCAGCCTCATATCCCAGTACGAGCCCGGGGTGGTTTTATGAATTCTGATTAGGTTGCAGCCTAATGTGGCGATCTGATAGATGCAGACGGAAGGGAAGGAGGGATTTAATAGCCCTGGTCTGAGCACTGAGCTGGTAACGAAGAAGGGTTGTTATTAGTCATTAGCACAATATAAAAAGAAGATCCGGATCTAGCTTAATAAATTCTTCCTTGTATGAAATAACACAGTTATAGCCGTTTCTATAAAAATGTCAAAGCCTTTATGCGAAGTAAATGTTCCTTCAGAGCATAAAATACAGTCCTACAACTTCATAAAAATCACTTGTATCACTACCTGGATTTCTTTGAAGTGCCACTCTGCAAGGGGAGGGGTGTGAACTTAAGCAGCGTGCCGATCCTCACACGGGCTGTGAGACAGCACAACGGCAAGAAGAGCTGAAGTTACGGTGCAGGATCTAAACCAGGGGCACTGAGGAGCTGGCACAAAGAAGCAATGCCCTGGGTGTGGATCTACTGAAAAGGCAGGCTGCTTTTTCTGGTTTAGTGATCTATTTTTCCTTGAGGAACTCTAGGCCATCACCCAAGATTTGGAGATAGCAGTGAGCTCAGAGATGGGTCAAAGCCCCAGCTGATGGAAGGTGGATGGATTAGCCGGCTGGGCAGCAAACCCAGCTCTGTGCCAGTAGTTTGGGTACTGGGCTCAACTTACGGAAGGCAGATTCAGGTTCTCAAAGACAACTGGTGATGCTGTGTATGGAAAAAGTCACTGAGGCGGTGGGGACGGCACAGCTGTGAGCAGCCTGACTGCAGGGAGATGGAGGTGGTGTTGCAGAAGGCTCAGCTGGCTGCTCCTTGCAGTTTCCTCTCTGGCATTGCCCCCGTGGGAGGACTGCAAACGCCCCATACCTGTGCCAGTGCCTGTCCTGGCTGGTACACAGTGCTCTGGTCCCTCCAAGCACAACTCAGCCATGGCTCCTACAGAGTAACAGGAGGTTGGTGGAGCCCAGGAGGCCTGGCCATGCCCTCCAGGGAGCTCCAGGGTGGCCGTGAGTGCTGGCATAAAGGTCCACGACTTTCGTTTACCTTCTCCTTGAGCACCTCAAGGAGCTGAACCCTGTCTGGATCACAAATAGCAGCTAGTTTCCCTTGAAGACAGATACACTTTTCATACTTTGAGATGTTGAGACTCAGGCATCATGGTGACCCTGGAAGAGTCATCACAACACAGCAGGAGTGTGAGTGCTATTTCTCAGTGAACTAGCTGAGACGCCAGAAGCAGCCTAAGTGCAAATCCAGTGCTCCTTCTGGTTTAAAATAGCCTCTGAAAGGGTATGAACTGCTGCAGAGCTCAGCGAGCGGTTTGAGGAAGCTCACATTTCTTCCCATAGCACCCCATTGTGCCATGTGAACACTTCTCTGAAAGGACGGAGAACAGCAAGTGCCCAGACCTTGCCTGCCCTGGTGTGGGCAGGTACCAGGACAAACGCTTTACAACGGCTACCATTGAGCATCAGAGCTTGGAAAAGATGAGCCCTGAAAGATTGTTACCCAAAAAGTGGCATTACAAAGAGGTACCCATGGAAATGGTTTCACCATCCACCCCACTGGCTCCTGGAGCAGCAGGGAGGAGGGGATTAGAGTACCAAAGCAGAAGTGGAAGCCTTCTGGCATGGCCAACCCATGTGTCCCTCACAGCCTGCGCCCTGCGCAGACAGCACCTCCAGTTCTGCAGGTTTT
Organism: Chlamydotis macqueenii; assembly: GCF_036417535.1. Classification (NCBI taxonomy): domain Eukaryota; kingdom Metazoa; phylum Chordata; class Aves; order Otidiformes; family Otididae; genus Chlamydotis; species Chlamydotis macqueenii. The sequence continues at coordinate 8,077,623 of NC_141566.1, forward strand.
TCTTTCACAGAATCCACATGATGTAACAGAAAGTGCACACATGGCTGCTTTTCTCATAGTCTTGTAGACAAGAAGTGAGAGGCTGGAGCCTATGTGATACTTCTCTGTTGGGTGGCTAGAAGTTCTTCAGCATAGCTCCAGTACAGAAGCACAGGTCTGTTGACAGCAACAGTCACCCACTCAGTTCAACTTCTACAAGCCAGTATCTCCAGTAGAACCCCTAAAATGGATTTCTAAAATAACTCACCTCCACAACAGTGTGCTGGTGGCAGGGAACTCATTGAAAGAAGCACCTGTAGCCAGATCCTAGGAGCTCACATTTCACAAGGCCTTTGGGACTTGCTCAGAGGAGCCAGGTAGCCCAGGGGACCTTTAGCATCCGATGCCATTCTGCAGGGCTTGCCTATGGAGGGGACAATGTCATCAGTTACCTCGCTGTTTTTACTCCTGCAGCCCCCTTTGGTCCCCGCGGTTTCTGTAGGGAAGAGTTCTCCCACACCTACTCAATCGCATCCTCATCCAACTTTCATCTGTTCTGTGACTGATGGAGGGGAGTAAACGCTACCTTTCCAGAAGACTTTGGTTCACACTACAAAAAAGAAATTGGATCTAAGCTTCTCCCAAATCCGTCAGCCTTTGGAGCAGCCTGGGCGGAGATCGCTGGAGCTGGAACAGATCTGTGTTCATCCATCACTATCAGGATGTCTTTCTAATGAGCAGTCTATTGCAGGGTCAACGGCAGGGTACTCCATCCTAAAGGAAGGATCTGAAAGGCAGGGAAAAGCACCATGGAAGTCAAAGCTTACCTAGCAAAAGATTCTTTTTTTTTTTTATTAAAAATACCTGCATTTCAGCCATCAGATTCAAATCCAGGAAGAAAAAAACCAATTCTCATGTTGCAGCCAGGGAGCATGCAAAAGAGCTGAAAGGCAAAGAGTGCTCACCACTGTGAGCAACAAATCACTAGAATCCAATGTTGATCTGTACTCAGGCTCTAAATAAATTTTAATTAAATAAAACATAGAAACTGTGAGTATTTAGTGTTTCTGCAATGCCAATATGGAACATCATTTATGGATGTGCAGGGACACACAGTAAAATATATTAGGAGATTAGATTTCCTGCTGATACACAGTCTGAGCGCAGAACAAGCCTTGCATCCTTATCGCGCAGCCACCCCTTACAGCAGTGATGCTGCCACACAGCAGCGCCTCAGGGCGGGCTGCTTGTACGGCTTAAACTTAGACTGGGCTGAGAGAAACAGGCTTATTGAAAAGGAGCTGGATAGTAGAATCCTTTCAGAAACAGTACGTATTAAATTCATGTTCCAGGCAGCTTAGAGAGCATTTTTTCTCAGTCATTTTAAAAATGAAGTTGCTACTGTACAAACACGCATCCTCTCCATCACAGGTGGAAGGGCTAGTGCCCAGCTCCATATGTACTGGCGCTGGCAGAGGGAAATTCCCTGTGGTGGATAAACATGTTCTTTCCCAATGAGCCATGCCCTTGCAGTTGGACTCTGAAAGGACGATGAAGCCGCTGCCTTGAGGCTGTTTTCTTACTCCATCCTACGCAGAGGTCCCAGGTCAGAGAGCTGGGGTCCCTGCCTCTCACAGGTGCGCAAGGTGCAATCTGCTCCATCTCCATCAAATACCTGCAGGGTGGTGAAACAAGAACCCAGCAAAGCAAAGCAAACCTCCTCCTGACGGCAGGGACCACAGAGCTGTTGAAGTCTGTTTGGTTAAAAGCAAGCAAGGCCAGGGTCAAAGGCAGAAGAGCAGGTTTCCAGAGAGGGAGAGAAGAGGAGGGGATGCTCCTGCCCGCAGAGCAGATCTGCAGCGTGCAAGTGTGCACTGGGACTTCCACCAAACCCAGGGCCCCAGCCTTTCTGTGGATAAGTGGATTTTCCTTGCCCCTTGCCATGGACCTGTCTCTGCACAACGTTAAACACCTCCGGGCGAACGGGAAGCAGCTCAGCTGTCACTCAGCTTGTATCTATGGTCACTAAAGAGATCAACACAGATGAAATCTCCGATCAAGCACAGTTCTCCTGGCCTCACGCCAAACACACTGCCGTTCTACAGCCTGGAAGCACTCTCTGCTTAACGTGTCTGGAGAGAAACATTTCAGAGATGTCAGCTTTGTACCGTCTGCTTTTCCAGTTAGCATTTTCCCCTGAAGACATCTTCTTCCATAGCCCATGGAGCTTCCGGACAATATGACAAAAATATCCATATTCATTAAAGCAATCTTTTATTAACTTTGTTAGAAAAAAACTTTTACCAAGGGGAAAAATACACCACCTGTAATTTTAAAAGTAATTTTCTCTAGTCCCTTAAGTTAGTCTCAGATGTAATAATACTCCAATAACACAAGATCATCCTGCACTAATACAGAACCTTTCCTCCCAAAGTGCTTTAAAAGCTACTTCACCTTCCTCTTCCCCCCAGAATTTTGGCAGGATTTCAGGCCGCACAAGGAGAACATGGTTATCTCATCCAGCCCACGGGCGAGACCCATGTCTGGGAACCGGCCAACTGGAAAGCAAGTTGTGACTTTGTTTGGAAATGGGCAGACTGACTCCAGCACGCTGCCATGCACTCAGGCCTGTTATTACATTCACAAATATTCAGAAGTCGCAGGGAATTCAGGCAGGCTGTTGTTCTGCGAGATGTGAGAAATCTGTCTTTAGGCTCAAACTCAATCAAAAACATCACAGCCACACAACACAAACCAGCGGCCTGGTATCAACCCAGCCAGCTGACTCAGATCTGCTCAAGACTTTCCAAGGAGTGACCTTATGGGAGAAGATTTCATGCCGGCTCAAATACCAGCTGTGCCCTGTCACCAGCATAAAGCACAAAAGCTAATCACCACTCTCATGTGCCTACACTTGCATGCAGATCATGGAAAGAGTTCATCCAGCCTGGAGATCTGTTATCACGAGGATCAACACTTAATTAATTAACTGAAATTTTCCAATATTTCAAGTTCTGCTCCCATACAGCACACAGAGGATCATGTATTTCTGTGTGCTTATTTGGCTGAGTTTGGGCAACCTGGGGAATAACAATCTGGAATTTCACACAATTTCCCCAGATAATCCCATGCTACAAATTGCTGTGAGTCAAAGTGAATATTTTTAGGCCCTCCTAGATGTTGGAAAAGCTTCTTGGGCAAACCACATGGCTCCAGAGAACACGTGCTCTGGATTTGGCTGCAGGATGGTGAACCACCAAATACTCTCTCTGCATTTAAAAAAAAAAAAAAAAAAAAAAAAAAAATATATATAAAAACACACACATGTATCTCTGTGATCCCACAACAGTGATTAGGAGCATATCATTTAAAAGAAAAGAGGAGAATACAGCTGCTGTTACATACATACCAACTTCCACATGCATATAAACCATCCTCCTTGAAGGGAGAGTTATGGCCCGTGGGGAGAATAAATCACCCCGGATGTATTTGGGGATGTTCCACACTCCTTCACCACTCCCTCAGGAAACAGAATGTGGAGAAGCTAAAATAAATTGGAGAGATGAGCAGTAATTTATTTTCCCGTCTGGAAGAGATAATTTAACTACTCAATTAAATATTGCCCAAAGCCATACCGTTAGAGTTGCACATCCCATCTGTAACACAGACGGATCTTGCTCTCTTATTACTGCTCTTCGTGCTGTCTGGTACTTAAAAATTCTGCTTTAATTAGATGACACCTTCTACAAATGCTGAGCTATTGGCAGATGATCATTCAAATAGTATCTAGGAATTTTTTGCCATCCAAGAAACCTTCTGCAGGAATCATATGTTCTCTTATCTCTGACACGTAATAGCAGGTTGCAAGCAATACTGAATAAATGGATGATATATTATTTTTTAACTTGTGGTATTTTGAAGCACACGGCTTCAGTCTGGGCTATTTTCTTTCATTTTTTTTCAATAGTTTTCACCCACAAGATCATCCACAAATCAGATAGTTTTACTAATATTCTTCATTGATTTCTCTGAAGTGTTGATTCAATACTGAAATAGACCATTTTAATACTGAATTAGGAAGCAAATACCACCATTATGAGGAAGTTTAATTATGATTACAGTTATTACACCTAATTATAGCTATCTTGAAACAATCCAGTTAGTTGGAGTGGTTTGTGAGTGATGCCTGGATGGGCAGTCAACTCTTTGGTATGCTGAGATACGTTCAATCATTTCCCTGTCAAGTGTGATGCTGAGGAACTCTGCTGAAGCATTAAAATGGCCTTAAAACATCGAACATGGGCTTTAAAGACTTGCTGCAACATGACTGTGGAGGAGATGGGCTTGGCATCCTGCCTCACCGAGGGCTGGTGGCAGGCACGAAGCAGAAACACACTTTTGCCCTTGGGTACCACCAGCTCTTCACCAGCTTTTCGACCACTTGTAGGCATGAGCAAGTAACCCGATCTTCCTACTGCTGCTTCTGTCTGTGTAGGGAGTTGTATGTGTGGAGGGGGATATTTCATAAGGTGGGATTTTCAGGAGTGCCTGGCAGCACCTCCAATCTCCTTGCCACCCCCTCAGCCTTCCTGACCCCCCAGCGCAGCAGGGAATTCCTTGCAGCAAGAGAAAATCCTGTGAGTTTAAGGGGTTAAAACCCACAAAGCCCCTTGGTGGTCCCACCTGAGAGCTAAAAACCACCAAGATCCCCAGGCTTCTGCCTGGGATTCAGAACATCTCCTCCAGCGTGTAAGTGCTCCTGGCTCTCTGTGCTCCTGAGCCGCTGCCCGCGGCCTGCCCGGCTCAGCTCCCCATGGCCACCCCGTCCTGGGGCTCATACCCGGCTCTGTGGCAGTCCCACAGGTGCTGGAGAAGTGCAAGGCCAGTGGTGGGCTTGCCCAGTCTTCTGGCGAGCCCACCACCAGCGTTGCTGCTTGAGTATTTTAACTTCTTACTCAGCATTAGCAAGAGTATTTTAAAGAGTATTTTAAAGTAGCTGTGCAACAACAGTCACAATGAGCTAAAAATGAAAGAGGATTAAGGTTGCAGTTAACAGTAAGGCTCCATCCACCTCGGATGCTCGTCTAAGCTCTCTGTGAGGCTATGACCTGCCTCAGGACTGGCGTGCCCAGACCTTCACCTTTGCTGAGGTGCAGATAGCACCCTGCTGCTGGTTTGCTCCAGGGTGACTCCCTCCCTCTCTGTGCACACACCTGCACCATAGACCTGAGATGCTGGGGCATCACCTGGCAAAAAGGCAGGATGCAGTAATCTCCTCATGCCTCCTCATTAAGCATCCTTAGTTAATAAGTCTGTCCTTTGCCCTGCACATCCCCAGCTTCTTAAAGCTCAGTCTTGCGAATCATGAGGGAACTGGGACAGAGGCTCTGTCACACTTTAAGTAAAAGATATCATTGCAATTCTCAGAGAACCCAGAGATGTTTATACACTCAAGGGTTGTTCAGATCAGGCCTTTTGTCTCCCGTTCCTTCTCCCCTCCAGGTAAGGGCACACGTTCGACTGTCCTGTGCTGCGGGGAACAGTAAAGTGCAGGCTGCAGGACCCACCAGCTGTGCTGCTGGGTATGTCCTGGCTGTGGTCTCAGGGTGCCCAAAACGCAAACAAAATTCACCAACCTGAAATCTGAACTATGAGGAGATCCTCCTCTATGCGACAGCTTCCTATTTGCAACAGTAACACTAATAGTATATTCCAGTAAGGCCTTCACACATGCTATACCAATAGAAAGGGGGGAAATAAAAATTCCAGCCATGGGTCAGAGCACAAGACCATCGCTGGCTCTGATCCGCTCGTCGTGATGCCACCAGACAGCAGCTCCTCAGCACCTTCAGCCCGAAAGCACTCTGCAAACACCGACCTTTACACGTTCCCCTTAGACCTGTGCGTGTTATTATCCCGCTTTCTTGCACATGGGAGACAGGAGGATGCAGGTGAAGAATTCTTCCATCAGGAAGCAAGCAGCACAACTCATGAACAAAACCTGGGTGACTCACTTTCCCCCACCTCCCATCGGCATTAACCCGTCAGTACTCCCCCCTCCGCAGGATGATGGAGAGAGGCGTGCAGAATGCTTTGGGAATACGTTTATATTTATGGACTAGTTCAATCGGTTCCTCTGTTTGTTTTGTCAGATGATCTTCCATCTCTTCACCCCCTATCCACCCCCACCATCTGCCTGAGAAAGCCATCTGCTTAAAAGTTTGGGGGAATTTACATGTGATGGAGAATTTTGCACCACAAGTACAATTGAACGAGTTTTTTCTTTCTTTTTTTTTTTTTTTTTTTTTTTTTTTTTGCATCCATATGTGCCTAGCAGAAGCACTTTATGCTTCAGATCCCCATGACAAGGCTCCTCAGGAGCTACATTCCCCTAGCTCAGTGGGGAAACCAAACATCACTTTATTCACTGATTTGTGGTATTTTCCCTAATCCTTTTTACCTAACAACTTTTGCCAGGATGGGAGACTCCCTTGCACTGCGTGCTGTATGAACACAACACAGAATCAGTGCTTTAAACTTCTTCCTGATGAAGACACTGTAACTTTGGGAAAAATGGAAGAATTTCCATATACGATGAACGGATCTTCTGCGGCCACTACTTCTGGATGTCTCAGGTTAACCACGCAGCTGGGCTATCAGTGAACATTTTGAAGAAAGAGGAGCAGTATTCTTTATCCCATTTCATCTGAACTGCTATGACTGCAGGATTTGTTTTTGTTGTTCAGCTCTTCTTTGTAACCCTATTAAATTCTTTAACAATATCACCGTTGGATGCACAGTACATCGTGATTTCTTTATATTGTACTACATTTACAAGTCATAGGAATCAGCCAGGGACAGAAAGGATGATGGAAGATGCAAAAATATCTCTTGAGTTATTTTGAATAATTTTAGTTTAAATTTGTTTCTCTCTTCTGCCGCTTGCTTGGTAGCAGCAGTTTATGGAAGAGCTTTGGACAACTCATTCCGCCTTCAGACATCCCCAAGGGAGGCTGGAGCGTTGGTAGCTCCTAGACGAACATCTGGCAGTACCTTCTATATGCACTGGTGCCTGCAGGTTTCATGAAATCCCATGAAGACAAAGTCAGACTGAAGGCTGACTTCCCCCAAAGAGCCTTAGCGATTATTTAAAAAAAAAAATTCTAAAAGATGATTCCTTCACTGTTAGATTTGTAACAGAAGCTCATCACATATATCAGATCCCTGGGTACATATGCAGATGTTTCAACCATATGCAACAACATATGGCACGCTTCTCACAATAACTAGTCTTTTTTTCCTGCATGAGGCTACAAAAGCACCAAAATACAAACATAGAGAGTCCCAGCCTGCTTAGGACAGAGGAGGTGTCTCTGCTGCCTTCAGCCCCGCCCTGCCAGACTAACTGCCCGCCAGCCAAACACGAGTTCATCTTCCTCTCTCTCTCTCCAGTCCGCTTCCCAGTTATCCTGGCACAGTCCAAGCTCTGCAAAAAACATCTTTCTCCTGGACTAGAGTGCAAATCGAGGGATGTCCAGCCACCTGGGCAAGTCCCTGAAACGCAAGAGCTTCTCCTTGTCTTTTTCCCAGGTGGTGGGGGGAGTCTGCTCCACCACCACCAGCCTCATAACGGCCACGTTCTTTGGAAGTGAAATTAGAAGTAGGCACATTTTATCATGGTTGAACAGCCAGATGTTTGATCATGGCGTCTGGTGCCTCTGCTGGAAGATCAATAGCAATAAATTAAGCGCTGCTCAATCTCGATTGATCAGATCACCTCCCTGCCCCAGACATCCCCGTGGTGGAAGAGGCTGGTTGCAAATACCAGCACCTCCCTTCCCGGGCATCCTTGAGCAGCGGCGCGCGTGCTGAAAGCCACCAACTTAGCGAGTCTCGCCAAGCGCCAGACATTTCTCCTGCATGATTACCGACCAGTTTGTGTATTTGTGAAAGTTATTTGTAGGGCAAAGAGTTTGTTTTTTTTCTGGATGCTGGAAGAAAAGTCACTAGCTCAGATGAAATTCAGTACAAGCACTCGAGACTGAAAAGGTCACGGCTGTTAGACCGGGCAAAATTTAATTCTTTTCGGTTATAACAGCCACAAAGAGGGAAAGAGAAGCTTGAAGGTTCGCAAGGAAATATGAAAATAGACCTACGGGATATTTGAAGCTAATAAACCAGAAAGTAGATCAGTGCACTTGACAATGTAGGATCATGGAGAGACTTTTCAAGTTGTTACAGAATTCCCCAAACAGAAAAAAATCAAAATAGCTGCTGTGATTAAGGAGAACTTCGTCCAAAATAATTCAAGTGGTTGCACACATCACGTGTACTGGAGAGGACTGAAGACCTGACAGCCCAAAGACTGCATCAGGAGGGCTCCCGCTCACTACAACAAAAACTCTGTGGTGGCTCTGTGAAGCTGTAATTGAAGCCTGTAACTTCAGTCAGGTAAGAGTGGGTGGCTTTGACGGATGTGCCAATCAAAAAGTGGATTCCTTCTAAACTGAAACCCTTCTGGATATTTTGATTTGCAAAGCAGTTATGATTTTTTAACACTTTTCCCACTCCCCAACATATACTCAAACTTTGCCAACTTCCCTGGGGCTTAGATCTTCATCTCCTACTTGCTCTACACAACTTGCAACGACACTGCTTTGCTCTACACAAATACAGTCTGCCAACTCCTTAAACACAAAATCGTCCTTTCCAGTAGAAACAGTAGAACTGGAGCATAAATGCAGCAATAAAAAAAAAAAAAAGAGGTTTTGAGATTTTTATCCACTGCAAAAAAAAGGGGGGACTTGACTCACAGACAACTTTGTTTCCTAAATGCCTGTCAGAAGCAGAAATTATTCAAATAATGGGACTTTCTGGAGAGAGACAGCTATTTCAGACCTCTGCTGGAAGTTTATTGAAGAAGATATTGGTGTTTACATGTAAGAGAGAATGTTTGTTTGGGAGGAAAAAAAATATGTATTCAGAGCTACAAAGATCTGAAAGGATAAAACCTGTTTATTTTTGGGTTCTGCTTCTCAGTTCCTTGTCTAAATAGAACACTCTGTGGCTCTAAAGCAATGTGGCTGAACCTCTGCCCACTTTCTCTCTCTCATCCCAGCACAAGCAGCAGCTGTGGTGGACATGGAGCTGTGAACCAGTGCTCTGCTCATTTGAGGGCAAGGGAGGAGCAGGTTTAGTTATCGAAACCAGAGGACATCTCCAGCTGGTCCCCAACCCATCCTGCCCCATCTGCTTGCAGAGGTCCAGGCTGGAAAAACCCATTTGTTCCTCACCTCCGTGAGCCCTGTGCTGATGGTCTTTTAAAAATAGAGGGAGGCACACAGCAGAAGTGCTGCCAGTGCCAACCATGGAAAGCTGTTCCTCTGCTGGGGCAGCTCTTCCCAGCACAGCGGCTTCCCCATGCCATGGCCAGCTTGCCCCTGGGCCAGCTGGGCAGTGCCACTGCCTGCACTCAGAGTGGGAAAAGGGGCTCGGAGGGTGCGCTTCGCTATGTACACATGCTTTTTTTGACACCTTGGAGCTTGAAAGCTTGCCTGAGAAGCGGTTTTTCTTCCCCCTTACAGCCAAGCAGGGCTGTTTCGGGCAGAGTGAAAACCAGAGCCAGGCTCTGTGCCCTCTCAGAAAAGGGTGAAGCAGGGAGCTGCCCAGGATAAAGGCCTGGGGAAAGGACTAGGTGCCACCACTGCTGTCAGGATCCACTGAGGAGACTGCCATGGCACCAGCTGGCTCTTGAGGCATAGCATTTGACGGGACATCTGCATCACCCATCTGTAGCTGGGTGTCCGAAAGCTGTTTAAACATTTGCCTCAAGTGGGAATGATTGTGCCCCTGTACCCTGGTGAGGCTGCACCTCAAATACTGTGCAGTTTGGGGTCACTCAGTACATGAAGGACGTTGAGTTGCTGGAGCGCATCCAGAGGAGGGCAATGAAGCTTGTGAGGGGTCTGGAGACCAAGTCTTATGAGGAGCAGCTGAGGAACTGGGATTGTTTAGTCTGGAGAAGAGGAGGCTGAGGGGAGACTGCATTGCTCTCTACAACTACCTGAAAGGAGGTTGTAGGGAGGTGGTGTTGGTCTCTTCTCCCACGTAATTAGTGATAGGATGAGAGGAAATGGCCTCAAGTTGCAGCAGGGGAGGTTTAGGTTGGATGTTAGGAATAATTTCTTTACTGAAAGTGGTCAGGCACTGGAACAGGCTGCCCAAGGAAGTGGTGGAGTCACCATCCCTGGAGGTGTTCAAAGAGTCTGTAGATGTGGCACTTTGGGACACGGTTTAGTAGGCATGGTGGTGTTAGGTTGACAGTTGGACTTTATGATCTTGGAGGTCTCTTCCAACCTTAATGATTCTATGATTCATAAAAAGCACAGTTATGAACTCTGGCAGTTCAACCCCAAGGAAGCAACAGCTCCAGCAAACACCATCTTATGTCCCTGCACCAGCACTGTCTCTGGCTGATGGCAAAGGACAGGCTCCAGTTCCCAGCTGGACAATTTCTTTTAAAACAAGAGCAATAGCTCAGTACAAAATATAATAGCACACCCAAGTGCTGCTGCTCTTCTTTAGGTTGTCCTGGTGTACGAGTCTGCTGGGTCAACAGCTTTCATCAGCGCAACAGCCTACACGGGGAAAGAGGCACTGGAAAACAGCAGACAAAGTCATTGTACAGACAAAATGGACACCTGAGCCGGGACAGGGGAAGCAGCTGGTGCAGAGGTACAAGGGCTGTCTGCAGATCTGGTAGATGCAGGTTTACATTGCAAGGCACGGGTTTAGCGGCAAGGTGAAGGAAGTTGTACCCCCCATGCCACTGATAGGTGTGGGACGTGCTGCACCACACCCAGGGAGAGCGTCAGCACCCAAAATGCTGCTGCGTCCCCACAGTGAGACAACGCTCACACCGCTTTGCTGCCAGGCTTGCTTTTCTCCACTCCAGGTCAGCCACACTAATCGATTTGTCCCCAGCAGCAATAGCAGACATTTGTTTCTCCTGGCTGGGCTTATTATGCTGCCATCAGTATAAATTTGCTACCTGCGTGCTGCAGGGAGACTCCAGGAGCCTGATGGAGATGTTTGATAGAGAAGAGCTATTGCCAAGCCCAGAGAGCTTCCAGCTGCAGACATGTGCATCTCTCCTAGCACTGCCACCTTGAGCATTTTATTATTTAAACTATTTATTTTGTTTACAACCTAGAGGCTTAGCAGTTTATTGTACTAGTTGAAGAACACCTCCATCTATCAGAAAACAGAAAAAAAGACCCCAAACCACACATTTAACTTTTCTCCTGGGTTCCTTTTGCAGCTCTGTAGCTGCCATCATACTGAACATATGTGCTAGGGGAAGTCAATTTTATCTCCTTTCGTGCCTCAGGAGTGAGACTCAGTCCCTGGCCCAAGGTCCAGCCACCCTACAGGTGTGGGCAGAGCAAAGAAGATAGAGCCAGCCTCTCCTCCATGGAGTCTTCTAGGCACAGTTACAGGACAAAATTGAAATACAGAATATATATATATATATTTTTTTTTTTAACACTGTGAGTGTGGTCAAACACAGGAACAGGTTACCCAGAGAGGTTGTGGACTTTCCATCCTTGGAGACACTCAAAACCCAAGTAGGGATGGCACTGGGCAGCCTGCTCTAGATGATTCTGCTCTGGGCAGGGCTGGACTGCCCATCTCCAGAGGTTCCTGCTCACCTCAACCATCCTGTGATGCTAAATTAGATGAGGCCCATAGCCAGCCTAAGAACCACCTCTCGCCTGTTGTACCACCTTTCATCTTGTGAGGGCACAGATGGCACCCTTAACTTTTATGTAGGCAAAGAGTAAGCTTAGTGAATGATGTTATTTGCATATGGAGGAAAAACCCCCTCCACATCTTCCAGGCATACTTTGTTCTTCTCAGTGAGAGAGAGAAAGGCTTCAGAATAACCAGTGCAATCAGAGACTAAATTTCTTCAAACAAGACAGCTCAAGTGAGTCATCCCATATTCCTGGCACAAACCTGCTAGCTCTTGGATGCTAAGTGAGATGGGCAGGCTATACTAGGCAACAGTCTGACTGTACGTGAGCCGAGAGCTGGATTTGATCACACCAATTACTTTCAGAGATTAGCCTTTGCAAACACACTTTCTACAACCAAATCAATTGCTGGCCCTATTCAGGCCTCCTTGTTCGCTCACCTCCCCTGTCACCTACCATCCTGCAGCGAAGCCATCAGCTTCTCTGCACGCCGAGCTAGCTCAGCAGTTCTCACACCTGGATTTTGGTTTCGATCCGTGCCTCTCTGCACGGTCAGGGCACACCCAGCACAAACCCCTGTCTGCTTGTCGTTCTGCCTGCTGTGTTTTAACAAACTGAATCCAGAGCACACAAGGGTAAAGTCTCCGCTCCAGGCAGGGCAGAGACGTGATACGTTTCTGTGCTTACTGACAACTTTGACACGCTGTTGGTGTAATCATGTGTATTTTGTCATTCTAGAACAAGAGTAAAGCAAGTCAATGACCTTTGTTTGGCTCTAAATTATTTTCTATGTTGTCAAAACACACAGATTTAGAAAGCTAATTACCCCATTACTTCTGGATGACAATCTCACATTAAACTACAAGATCTCCATGGTCTGTCTATCTCTTCACAGCTGAACTCACTCCAGATGCACACAAACCAGAAAGCAAGACAACCGGGATGGCTTCGCAGGGCTTGTGCCTCTACCTCTCCCTACAGAGAGGAAGCACCAAGTAGCGCCACGTCCTGAGTGGGCAGGGCAGGTGTGAAAGCCCAGGTGGTGAATGGATGGAGATGGGCAATGGAGTCAGTATGACCTCTCCTGAAGCTGCGGCAGCCCAGGTGCCATAATCAGTCCGGCTGCCCCAGGAACGGGCACGAAGAGCAAAGCTGAAAAGCAACCACCTGCTGAGGCCATCTCCACTAGGAAAGTGCTGCATGGATGCAGGCTCATACACCCCAACCACAACAATGGGGCACTGGGCTTTCTGTATCACCCCCCCACCTTCAGTTACCTGAATTGGTGGGTGCAAATCTTGACCTCTCTCCACGTCCCTTGGCTGTCTGCTGCTGGCTGAGCTGGTCCGGAGAAGCTGTGCCAGTGTGACAGCTTGCAGGGTCAAAGGCACCCCAGGATGCCCAGGAGTCCCTAAAGTGCCACTAGAAAATGGTAGAGCAGCCCAAACAAGCAGTACAGCCTAGAAAGAGCAACTGCAGCCAAGCACACAGAGCTCAACAGCCACAGGCCTCCAGCTGCCCCTGTTTGAGTGGAGCTAATTTAACAACCAGCAACTGGGGAATTGGCTAGGTCCCAATTAGGCTAAATTGAGTAATGGTGTGAGTCATGCAGCTAGCGAGGAAGAGGCAGAGGCTAGCAACTTGGATTTGTTTGGGAACCTAACAGAGGTTAACACCAATGTTGTGCTTGAGTGTTTGCTTGAAAATCTGTGTGTTTCACAAGTTCTCTGTCTTTCCCACAGGGATTTAGGCTGCCCAGTAAACCCAGCCCTCTCTCTGCAGATACAGCATAACACCTCTTACCATGCCTCCAGCGATACTTGCTTATTTGATCTTGCAGTTGTTTTCTGTCAAGTGATCCCTCTTCCTTGTGGTGTCCGCAGCGGGCTATCGCAGCCTCTGTCTGACATGATCTCTACCAAAAAGTGGTGAAATACGAGATGATGACCCACTCATGGAATAACTATCAGCCCCCAAATCTTCACTTTTATCCTCAAAACATGATCATGCACCAGCTGTAACCTTGCCTGACTCGGAGTTCATCGATGTTCAGTGTAATGGCTTTAGTATAGATACACATTTCTCTTCATTTTTTTCCATCATAACTATAGAGTAATTAGAAAATAATCCAAGCATGTTTTGTTCTAGGTAAAAGCCAGCAGTTCTTATTAATATAAGCAGGTATGACATGTCTTTCAAAACAAAGCTGGCCTCAATTCAGGCTTTTTCCCAATCTGAAAAATTTATTATTTCACTTCTTCTGGATCTGCACGGAAGCTGATGTGACGCAGTCCTGTATATTTACGTTCCTCCATTTAGCTTACGCTATTACATATTAACGTAGGCTGCCACGTAGCCAAGGCCAAGATTTAAAGTAATTGTGCTCTCCCTTAGGATGCTAATCCTTCCCTGAGTACTCTTGCTAGTACTGCCCGGATCAGGTGGTTAATCACACCTCGGGTCTCAGGGTTCCCAGGGATGTAGCCACATTTTTTTGTTGTTCCTGTGTTTTTTTGATGTTTTAAGGTAATGTGCTGGGGTCAGGACGTGGGATACAGCGTAGATAAGATGACCAACGCACTGTTGGTCATACAGCTAGAGAATGAACTGTTGAAAACCAACACAACTAACCAGTGGAAATCTCTGCCGTAAGGTCTGATACCGAGAGCGGATTTAGGATTTCAGAGGAGGAAGAAATATTTCTGAATAATGGGGGCAACATTGGTCTGGGCACTAAAAAACATTGGAAGCCCTGTAAGCTTTATGTTCCAAAATAAATATATGCTGCTGATTTCTGGGGCTGAAGAGGCCAAAAGGCGAGCTCATCCCTTCGGTGAGATGCCCAGGCAGAGCCCGGCCTTTGGACAGGGAGACGGCTCTGAGTGCCACAGGTGGCCAGCAGCTCCCTGTCCCTCCACACGCTGCACCGCATTTGCAGTCAGATAATACGGGATGCAGCATTTACCCACTTGCCTTAGATAAATAAATAAAACTGTACCCAGCATTTTTATTTGCATCCCTTCAGCTCAATTTTTTTTTTTTTTTGCTGCTGTACCTTCAAATTTTCTGCTTTCTCCCAATTGCCTTAAAAACTCAATTGTTTAAAACAAGGAAATATTTTTACTGCTCTGTTGGATAATCAGCTTTCTTTGAAGAGTGAGGCAACACAGAAATTCCCTGTGGGGAAAATCAAGAGCAGATAGGTCAAATGAATGGTACTGTGTTTAGCTTTGGGATCTTTTCCTGGGACTTGCCCACTGTCCTTAACTAACGAGGGATGTGGGAGACCATAACTCCAGTGTGATGGTGGGGTTGAGGGACCTTGACGTCAATAAGAAAGGGGCTCCACTTGCTCTAGTTATACCTAGAGGAGCTTTTATTTTATTATAAACTCTAATTACCTGCTTTGGTTTCACCAGTTGCATTGCTGATGAGCAAAACAAATGTGTGATCGTCATCTTCCATTAAGCTGTCAGCAATTTAGCCCTGATTAAAATATGTCTGTGGTTCAGCCTAGCACTGAACCAGTCGCTCCTTTAGCTCTCAGAAACTCAACCAAAAAAGTGTCCGAGCCAGCTGCCCATAGAGAGCACCTCACTGATCTAGTAAGGATGAGCATTGCTCTCTTGCCCTAAAGCCATCCATTTAAGCAGTATTTAAGCAAATAAAATCCATAATGGCTTTTAAAATTTTGCTCAAATTAGTGCTTAATTATCTGCCCTCCTTTAGGAGGTCAGATTGCATGTTTGTTTAAATAATTCCTTTTGCAAGGCTTTCAATGCCCTGGCATTTTGGGCCACTAAGGTTAGCAGAAATTTCAATTTGAAAAAGGAGAGCTGGAGGCACAACCAGGGGTCAGGAGGACCTGGGAGGGGGTGTCCCTCCGTGACCACCAATCCCCTGGAGGGACCTGGTCTTCTCACTTGGCGAAGTCCCAACCAGGTCTGCCAGGGAAGTGGTCCCGTGCTGGCTGCTTCGTCCAGGCACTGTGGGAAGGGCTGGGGAGCAAGAAAACTTCCTCTCGCCTTCACATCCTCAGGCTGCCTTTTCTGAGAGGTCCCCGAGGAGCCTCTCCATCAGCAGGGGTGCTGGCCATACCCCCTTCCCGAGGGTATGGGAAGAGGCTCCTCACCATTCACACTCACTCATTTGCTTTCCTCACACCTCTGTGTTCCTCAGCCAGGCTCTTCCCCTCCTGGCTTCCCCTCCGTTTCATGGCAAAAGGGATCAGCTGCATCTGTGAGGTTGTCAGCGGAGCAACGCGTGCCTGGGGGAGACACATTTTGAAGAGGAATGTACTTGAGTTCCCAAGAGATGTGAGTTGAAATGCTGTATTAAGCTGCTTGCCTCTACCATCAATTCACATTAGTTGTAGTCAAGCTATTGCCTTAAAACCTCAATTCCTCTTAAGAAAAGAATGAAACTGGGCTTAGAAGAGGAAAAAGAAATCTGCATTTTTCATGAGGCAGTGCCTGTGATTTTTCTGTGGGCTGATGAAAATGGAGAGGAATGCAGTGCAATAAACCAGGAGAGGAAGCAGCACAGCTGTGAAGCTGTCATCAGGAAAACCTCAGGCAAAAGTTGTACAGCCTCTGCAAATCTTCTATCACCTCTCCAGTGAGAGGCAATGAGGTTCAAACAACCCATGAAAAGACTTTAAGGTGATTACACAGAATTAAAAAGAAATCTGAACAACTCAGCGAGCTGATGAAAGAGACCTCAGATGATCCTGCTGCCTGGCCCTCGCCAGGACCCTGCTCTTGGCAAGGAGGCTGCCTGTTCCTTGCTGGGTTTGGGTCTGTTGGGATCTACAAAGCTCTGAGATGATGAAGTTTCCATGGATGCCTGTAACTGAATCCTTATTCTTCGCTTCTCCAGCATGTGGGAGGGAAGTCTGAATAGTTGTGACAGCATTTGGGGTATTAATCCCTGGGAAATGATCATCCCATAGCATTTGCAAAGTTGACCCAGAGCTACCCATTCCCTTGAATAAATTATTCCTTGAAAAAAAAAAAGTACAACTTATATTCTTGTTTAATGTTACACCCATATCAATATATCTGAAATATCTGTGCAATAACTGCTATGATTGTTCCGCATGCTGGTTATAGGGACTTTACTCTGTATTTATTTAATATAAAACTAAAAAAGTTCCAAGAAGACCCAGTGGAGATATGTGACTCTTAGCAAAATGAGGATGTGACTAAGATTTATTCAAATTAAATAC
Source organism: Chlamydotis macqueenii (assembly GCF_036417535.1). Classification (NCBI taxonomy): domain Eukaryota; kingdom Metazoa; phylum Chordata; class Aves; order Otidiformes; family Otididae; genus Chlamydotis; species Chlamydotis macqueenii. Next base: position 8,094,585 of record NC_141566.1, read on the forward strand.
AGAAATAAAGTCAAGAAAGTAATCAAAAGCATATTTAGTCGACTATCAGATGATTAACCAACATATTCACAGAACCAAACCTCTATATCAGTCTTTTAACTGGTTCATTAGCTTCTCTTGGCATGAACTAATTTACAAACCTCTAGCTGACCTTGACATTTGAGAAAAGTGAATTCTGACAATACCTTGATTTACATTGGGGAAAACCTTTTTTTTTTTTTTTGCCAGGGAGTAGTTTGAAATAGGAATCCAAATATTGCTGCTTTTTCTCCCCCTTGAACTGGAATTACAGAATAAAAGTGTTGCTGTCCTCACACAGCACGTGCAGTACAGTGGAAATGAACTTGCTGTGAATTAAAGGAAGGTTTAATGCAAAGGATTCATAGGGATTTGATTTCTTTGCTTGTAACGGCTGCTTAATTCTGAACAAGTTCATTGTGAAACTTCATGGTCAGGCACAGCACTGAGTAAGAAGCTCTGAAGGTGCACAAGGGACTTCTGCAGCATCACGAGCAGGCTCAGAGCTTCTCCAATGTATTGATGAGTGTTGACTGTGCCCTGTGCTCATAGCTTGCAGGGGTGGTATGATGCTGGTTCCTTTCCTTGTCTGGATGACACTTGCTGATATTCAAGGTTGTCTGTGACTGTTACAATAGACCCACTACTTGAGCTTTATTTTCACTCACAGTGGTAGAAGAAACCCAGAAACAATGAACTCTAATTAAACCAGTTTAATCCAGCCTTGCTCACCACACTCTTCACATGCGTATTCAGCAGGTAAAGCTTCATGAGAATGAATGCAAGCAAAACTTGTGCTTGAGTCCATCTCATATTCAATTTTGCCTTAGATCAAACTCTGTTTTACAGAATATAGAACATGAGGTCGCCTTGAGCAATGCTCAATAACTTTCTTCAGGCTTAGGGACATAATGCCTCCTTGCTCACAAAATTAAGGGATTATTTAAGCATTTTGCAAAATTAGGACCTAGCTGTTCAGTTTCTGCTCACTTCAGTTCATATCTGACCTATCCAACCATCAGTCTCTTAATCATCTAGTATTAGTTATATCACCCTGATAATATAAAATGATCTTATATTAGTCTCATAAATATAAATTACATTAAAAAGCCAAACCCTTCATTTCACTTAAGGTTCCTAAGTGACAGCATTACACTTCCCTATCTCATCACGTACAAAAATCCAGGCACTTATGAGCGAGAAAATTAATAATTAAGAATGTAATAAATCATATACTGCCAACTTAATAAACACATTAAAAAGTAGAAAGCTTGTTTCATCTCAGTGTAACAACACTATTACAATTTCAAGGACAGCTTATGGGTGGAGGTGGCATTATTTCTACCTCCATGTCAGGACTTCCATGGCTGTGCTACCCGCCGCAGGGGGATTTTTTTTCCCTCACGCCTCACAGGGCTGTTGAGAAAATGAAGTATAGGGAGAGAGTGAGGAGAGCAGGGCTTGCTCACTTTTCCAGCTACAGCATCTCCCCCATGACCTGTGGCAGTATCCTCACACAGCATCACCCTGACCTGGCTGTAGGAGAGTTATATTTGAATATTTCTGAACACTTAGGGCCAAGTGAGGACATATGAGAGTAGACTGGTTTACATCACAGAGCTCATTTCCCCTTTCAGGAGGAACACAGCAGCTTTCCCTAGCAGTGGGAGATACAGGACGGCTGTCAAACATGCAAAGGATCTGGGACATCATGTAGAGATGTAGAGAAGGAGGAAAATTGCATTGGAAAGGCTACCAGGAATTGTTTTGAATGCACTGCAGCCCTTCATAGAGCTCATTGGTTTAAAAAATACGTTTCAGATGCTTAGAAGTAAAAATAGCAGCTAAAAAAGCTTCATTTTTTATTTGAGCCATTCCTGTAATTGAAGATAAATAAATTTACCTAGACAAAGCTTGAAGATATATCATTGACTCATGTGCTCATTAAGTTTAGCCGAGTTACCCTTTAATTAAATCAGATGACCGGTAATTCGCGGAGAGCAGTGAAGCAGGAATACGCAGAAGACCTTTCTGTTTTGAACACACCGTAGGAGTTAAAGGATTGCAACAACACACTCATCCCTACAGGCAAAAAACCCCATCACTGTGAACTGCCGTATCAGCTCTTCCACAACAAACTGCGAGAGTCACACTGGTCTGGCTGGGGAGAGATTTATGCTTTAGTGAGCTTCTCAAGGCAGAAAGAGCCTTTCTGGAGACCAGTTTTGAATCCCTGACTGGGATTCTCCCTTAGTGGTGAGGACTTAGGGATGCTGCTAGAGCCAGCTGCCATAAACATGGGCAAAAATAGTCTGTTTTTTTTTTTCTTTTCAAGCCAAAACCGTAGCTCCCATTGATCACTGTGGGAACCAGGTCCGGAGGGGCACTGCCCATATCTCTGGGCCAGGCTAATTTCCTGCAAGAAGGAAGAGAACAGAAGCTGGAGAAAACCTCTCCCAGCTCCAAGAGTCAGGTGCATGCAGTAGATTTCTTTGATGTTGCCATAATAAATCATAAAGACTACATTCTCATTGCACCCATATAGAATTATTTTTTTTAATGTATTACTATTGGACAGTTTAATTTCACTGTAACAAATCACTCCAAGGCAGACGTGGTAAGGACTGTCTGCTGGGTAACTACTGTTTTTCACAGGAGTTTGGGATGGCTTTGAACAAGAGATTCCAGTCCAGCATGATGAAGCATTCGGACTGAATTTAAAGAACAATCATTTTTATATAGCACTTAAGCCTTTTCAAGAAAGCTTGCTAAAATGATTGACTGATGTGATCACGCTTAGGCACTAGGACCATGTTCTCGCTTAACAATACAGGTACAGTTCCAGTAGACACAAGAAAAGATAGAAAATTAAATATATGGGATAAATCTTGCTTTCCTTCCTCAGTCCTTGCCCAGACAGCCCCCCCCCCCGAGCCCCACCCCATGCCCCCTTTGGAAAGGAGCCCAGGCCATACACATGTGCCAGGCTGCACTCGCAATGTCGGCAACAGTATTTTGGAAAAACAGACCAAAAAAATCCAGAGAAATCCAGATGGGAATCCCTGGCACAGGGCAGCCATCCTCAAGTGAATCTCCTCTTAGTCATTCATCTCTCATAAGCCCTTTTCATAAGCAGATGGAAAATGAGAAAGATAGCCAAGTGCAGCTTTGACAGCACGAGAGCTTATTAAAAATGATGGGAAGGTTACAAAGTAAAACACCTTATTAAAAAGAAGGGACAAGTCCTTTTGGAACCCTGCCACCACTCCTGATTCATCAGCAGATTTCCTCTTTGTAAAGCAAAGCTACCCCAGCACTCCTCAACGGGACGCAAAGAGCCACGGTGGCAAAGGGTCACCAGATTCATTGCCCCAAGGTGGGAAATGCGTTCCTCATACTCAGCTTGGCACTACGTGGGCCGTTATCTGAGTGAATCTCTGAGTAAATTGCAGCCTGACCTAGAAAACACCTGCTCAAAGGACCATGACAGCAGCAAGGAGGTGGCAGGAGGGATGGGAAGGCCACCGAGTCCTGTCCTCGCTGCATGTGGTCAGAGCAGCACCAAACCCAACCCCTCCACGCTGTGCGATGGCCCCAGCAGCAGCAATGGGAACATAAATAAACTTATGGCAGGCAGGAGGAAAACTGCATAAACTGTTTATTACTTCCCTAGGGCAGGCTAAGAGCAGCTTGGATTAATAACATCATCTCTAAAATGTTTTTGAAATGAGTCAAAGCAAACGTCTGTGGTTGCTGAGCTGGGTGGGAAAGAGTGCGTCCTTTGCACCCAAACCCAAGCCTGACTAAGGCTGGCTGCTGATCCACAGCATCTGACTCACACGATCCCTCCATGCCTGGAATGCTGATGGTAACTCTCAGACTTTCCAAAAGGAGACCCAGCCAAGCACATTTCCGCTGCCTGGCGAGCAGCGAAGGCTCACTCTTCAGCCCTCACCGTGCCAAAACCCAACAGTCCTGCCAAGCAATTTCTCGCTTTCCAGAAATTTCAAAGCACATTACTAATTCTGAAAAAAAAAAAAATCTGCCGTAGAAATCCCTTTTAGTACCTGTGAACAGGATCAGTTTTGATAGTCTGCTATTTTACCCCTTTATTTCCCTGAATTTTGGCTAGCCCATGTCAGACAACACCATTCCCTGTCTGCTCCCAATGAAGTTCATGCAGCCCATCGGTTTAGCAGGGCTGTGATTACTCTTACTACTGCAATGCCTCAACCATCTCAACCATTTCACCAGCTGCTTTTCAATAACTTTTATTTCATCTTTTTCCCTTAAGCCTCCATTGGGTTTTATGATTTCTTTCTAGTCTTGTAAGCTTCTGCAGGTTAAATCCCTTCCCCTCGGTATCAGGCTATAGATCACGCAGCAGAAGTTACTATCAGGTAATGTACTTGATCGGCCAAATGCTGGTCTAACATATGCTTTCCAACAGATTAGCCTCCATAAATTTTAATCACTCAGAATTACAATCATGCTAAATTGGCCTTGGCTGCGCCCTGGGAGGGAATATTTAAAAGCAGTGTTTGAGTGGTGCGTGTGTTTTGCAAAGGGTGAGTTCCAGCCCCTACCTAAATTTAAAGATGCTGTTTCCCAGATAGCAAGGGGAGGAGTGGGGATTTGCTGTGTAAAATGCACATAAAAACCATTTGATGCAAGCAAGCTCAGCAACAAGTCCCATGGTGGCCAATGGTACACACCAGCAAATGGACTGAACCACAGAATGGTTTGGGTGGGAAGGGACCTTCAAAGGCCATCCAGTCCAACTCCCCTGCAAGGAGCAGGGACATCTCCAACCAGATCAGGTTGCTCAGAGCCCCATCCAACCTGACCTTGAATGTTTCCAGGGATGGGGCATCCACCACCTCTCTGGGCAACCTGTGCCAGTGTTCTACCACCTTCAGTGTAAAAATTGTTTTCCTGATGTCTAATCTGAATCTGTCTTCTTTGGAAGTTTGGTCCCTTTCTGCTAGAGAGTGTCCAGCCACAAGACTCAATCCTGTTCCAAAATTAATTTACAGCTTTTATTCAAATAAAGAAGCTCCATGGCATTCAGTCTGTTCCTCAACTACTGCAGTAATTTAGTATGTGTTGTTTTTTTTTTTTTTAAAAAAAACACATAATAAGTTTCAATTAAAGGGTATTTTGGGCTGTTCCAGGATTTTGTGTTGGGTGTCACTCCGGTGAGCAGTCTCTGCCAGCATCAGAACAACATCGGTCCGTTAAGCTCCAGGACCCAGCGGTTGGGTACCCACCCCAGGTGGCAGGACCTGACCTTTCTGTAGGAGCATTGCCAACAGGATCCCGAGAAGATCCTTAGGTGTAGGCTGTGCAAATATTTCCAGCCTGTGTGCAGCTGCCAGGAGCAGTATTAGTCACCCTCTGGTTAAACTACAGCATTGTTTTACCTTGCAGTATTATTCTCTGAAAGCTGACAGGAACCTTTGGCAGATGGCCATTTCACATTTCTTCAGTGTCCTGAACATGAAATTCATGTTTGCCATGGCGCACTCTTGCTTCAGGCATAATCCCAGCAATGTTCTAATCTCTGTTCTTCTGTCTGGCGGTCACATACACTCACTTTCAAAAGCAGAGTGCAGCCTTTCTGAAGTTTGCCCCATGTTTTTTTAACTGTGCCACAGTCAACTGGAATATCCAGCCTTTCCCAGTCCTCTCTCCGTGCAGCTCCTCCTGGCAAGGGGAAAGCAAACCAATAGGGATGTTTGGTAGCATGGCAGGAGAAATCCAGGAGCAGTCTTGGGACCAGCCTCCCGGGACACTTCAAACACAGCCCTAAGCCTTACGTCGCCTGTGAGCTGAGACTGATCCTTCCAAACCTCCTTTGAGCTGTGGAGAGGCCAGTTCCCAGACTGGAGAGTAATCCATAGGTGAGGCATTAGTCAAGTCCATGAAACATCAGATTCCCCCAAGTCATCTTCACAAAAAAAAGTGCAAAAGCAAGCCCATTTCTACAAAACGGTTGTGAGTGATTTGTATCTTGCTTTTCTCTCCATGTACTTGGTCCAAGGGAAAAGGTTCACTATGTGGCAATCCTACACACAGTATTTCTTTCTTTAGGATCTATAGCAAATCTCTAGCGCAGATGAAGCTTAAACTGTAATAAAGAAGATTCAAAGAATCATGATACTACCATGCTCATAGGGCAGGGAAAGGCAGAAAGAGCAGACCACCCTGGAAGGCTGTGCTCAATGTGCTGGGACACCTGGGTGAGAGGCGATGGGTGCTGTGGTGCTGCCCGTGGTTGTGCCTCTGTGGGCATCGGCAGGACTCCTGCAGTGCCAGTGTGATCCTGGACCAAACACAGTGCAGCTCCCTGAAGGGGTTACACCAGTTTGTGTCACCTGTTTCTGGGCTGGAAGCTTATTTTCAGAAATTATTTGTGGGATTTGTTTAAGCACTCACTGCAACGTAGCAGAGATGTGCATCTCTTCTGCTAGCACACTGCAGCCACTGGATAACCATCTGAGCAGCGACAGCTTATAAAAACACCCTGTCAGTCACAAACCTGCACATATTATGGGGTAAGAGGGTGCTGGGATGGAGGAACAGGCTGCTTGGTTTTTGCAGGATTTCTGTTCAGTCCTGGCAGGTATCAGGCACCAAACTGAGGTGGCTCCAGCCCTGTGGCCGTGCTGGGACCAGCTCCCTTGCTGCATCAGTGGATTTACAGTAAATACAAAAACGTGGCCCATGCGGATGACTTGCTACTTGCCATATTTACCTTCTATTATGAAAACACAAGGAGAAAAAACAAGGGCTTGGCCAATGTAAACCTGTGGCTTTCCTCATCCTGGCTCATTCTCTTGTTTCTTGCCCTGTCCTTGCCTCAGTCCGTTCCTGATGTGGCTTGTTCTCAGCCTCTCCCTTTCCCCACAGCTCACCCACACCCTGCTCATTGCTCACCTGCTGTCAGTCTCCATCCCTTAAGGTTAAATCATTAATAAAGTCAACTTTTCCTGAGAGCTCGCCTGCGAGTGATGAGCGGAGGGGGCCTGGGAAGTGGTAGCCTTTCAGGAGCTGCTTGTACTTTGTGTAGAACAGATCCAAACTAGAGGAAGACAAACTCAGACCTTCCAGTCCCCAGAGGCATCACAGGGCCACCAACTCACATGGGAGAGTGTCACTGCCTCCTGTTCTTCACCCCATCCCCTCCACTATTCAATTGTGAGGAAAAAAAAAAGCATTTTCCAATAGAAAAAGTATGGTGATGCTGTTTTAGCTGGGCTCTTATGCTCTTGCAGACTCAAGGCAGCAGCTCTGGGATTGGCTACATCCCTGTGGCTCCGGCTCACCGCTGTATTTCTCACAGAGGAGGGATGAAGCAGCCGCACCGGTCGTATCCCTGCAGTCATTAGGGCCAGGGCTGCCAGCTCAGCAAAATGCCACTGCTCTCCCACAGCCCAAAAGGCTCTCCTGGGGCAGTTTTCAGGCTCAGACTCACCATCTGCTGACAAACCTTGCTGTGCCAGTGCACGGATGTGCTAACACTCTAAAATAAACAAAAATAAAATCTCATTCATTTTCTAACTGGCAAACTAACTCATTTTCAGAATCGGCTCCAGGTTTTCCATAAAATCCAACCTCTGTAGGGACCAATGACAGAAAAAAATTCAGCTGAAATGATCTTCAAGGTTATCACCAGGCTGAGAAGTCACTGCCCTCAGCTCAAGCATCACCGGGCTATTATACCAAACTCCACAGTTCTGCCCAAGATGGTAAATTAAAGCACCAGGATTGAATGGGAAAAGGCTTTCCAATCACATTGCGTTTGAGACTTGGAAGATTTTCTGTATTCTAGGACCGAAGACAGTAAAAAACTTCTGTGAACTGAAAACGTCAAAAAGCCTTTCACAGCCTGGGACTGATTCCTTCAAACTGAAGCCCTGAGAAATTATTGAACATTTTATTTTGACCTTGAAACTATTCTACTACACAGAAACACTGTCAGGGAAACATTCTTCTTACTTCAAAAGTCAAAATATGATTATTCCCATTATTTCAAAACAACTATTTTTAATTTAAATTTGCTGTCATTTTTCCCCACGCTCTGTCTTGGCATTTCCTAAATGTCTTTATCATTCAAATGTTAATAATCCAAATAGCTCACAAACTCTATTTTTAGTTTACAGAGATTAAACATGCTTCACATTAATGGATCTTCTAATGCTTTACTTTAGTTCATTCATTTTCCTCCCTCAGTGAATAGGAGACTACTCAGAAATCAGCACAGCTTGTTAGAAAAGACAAAATACCTAGTAAATTATCGAGTGTGTTTCTCAGAGAGCAGCTATCATTCTCTGCAAAGAAAAACTATAGCTTAATTGACTTCCTAGCAAAAGCAATGTTTAGACAGATGGTGTGGAGAATCATCTGACTGTTATTCCGTAAATTGCCATGTTTAAGTGACAGGGATGTTTGGGAAACACGAGTGGGCAAGACCAGTTGCAGCAGGGGCAATCATCCCCCTCCGGCTGCTGCATGCCGCTGGCCCCGGCAAAACTCATTAAAAGAATCTGGCTGGCACATCCCTAATTTTGTCAGAGATTCGCATGGACTTCACGGAGGCTTTGTGCCCAGCATCATGGAGCTCAGTGCCTCACAGACTGGGGGCTGCTGGTTGAGATGTGGACGTGGCCACGTCTTTGCTTAAAAATGGTTAGTGAACTTTTTCAGAAAAAAAAAAAAAAAAACAAACCTGAAAAAAAAAAAAAGTGTCTCCTGCCCAGCTGTGTGAAAAAAAATTTGGAAGGGTGTGAGGTGCGGTGGAGCTGGCAGGCTGTAACTGAGCCAGCTGAGCATCCCTGGGCACCCGCGTATGCAGTGCCGAGCGGGACGCTCAGCGGTTTGGATACTGGCACAAGGACCCCAACGCATTCCCTCCAGGAGCCCGCATCCCCTCTGCCACTGCGCAGAAATGGCTGGAAGAATTTCCCAGCAAAGGGCGGCTGCTTTACTGCTTGCTCATCTGGAAACTCATCTGAAAACTAAAAATGTTGCAGAAGTAAATCAAGCTTTAAGGCAGGAGAGTTAAAAAATAAATCCTATTAACAAGCTTTCCAAGTTAAAAAGCCCCATTTAAAGCAAATACCAATACTTTGCTCATTAACAGATTTTTGAGGAAACAAAGTTCATTCGCTTCAATTCTTTTACATTTCATTTTCATTATTTTTGATATTTGAGTTCGATATATAAACAAGGATTTGGTTGTGCATTCAAATTATATAAAAATATAAATAAAAATAAATCCTGAACTATTAGGCTTGTGTCCTTTGGAAAAGTGCTGATATTGGTGATCATCTCCAGAACTTTTTTTTCTATGATAAAAAAAATGGAAGATGTTCCTTCAAGCTACATTTCTCTTAAGAAGCTTTTCAGGGCAGAAAAGAACCCTGCCTATAAATTATTTAGATTTAGTTTCACTGGGAAATCAAGTGGCAGAACCAACGCCAACCACAGAGGAACAAGAATGTTTTAGGATTGCAGGCTATCCAACCGTTTTTCCTGCACGAGCTGCCAGAAGAGCCTGTGGAAGAGCTAAGCACATTGCCTAGGACTGTCTCCCTGCAAAGCAGAGAGGAAATCCTATAAATGGGATTTTTAGAGCAGCTGGAGTCAAATTGCAGCTTCTGAAACGTTTATCTGGCAACGTGACCGCTTCAGCAAGCGTCAGGGCATGCACCCAGCCAGCTCGGAGTTGGGAATGGGAAGCAGGGTTATTAGAACAAGACAACTGGTTGCTCATCCGGTTGCCAAAGCACCCAAGGGCTCTTATGATGGGCCAAACCAAAGCTTTTGCAGGGGTCTGGGAAGGAAGGTGGAAAGGAGCCTGGAAATTACTCAGAAAATCTACCTACCTGATGCATTTCACAGCAGCTTTGGCTACGCTAATAAATACCTGCTCTGATAAAAGCCACACGCGCCTTTCCAGTATGAAAGATTTCATCACCTGGGTTTGCAAGAGAAGGGCCTTGGGCTCAGGTTCTTCTTCAGGGTGGACATGCCCTAAGCATTAACATCAGGGCAAGCCCAAGGCGTCGCAGCTGGGTCTCATGGGAGGATGCTGAGCACTGCTGGATGTGGATTGAGGAATAGCAGGGCCAATGTAAGGCTGCCCTTACTTGGAGCAGCAGTCAGCTGAGTCCCGCTGGCCGCTGCTGTGATGACGCGAACAAGAGTGGTGTCACACACTCTGCACCGCAGCGGTGAGGCAACGCAGAAGCTGACACCCTTTAAGAAACCTCCTTCCCTCTGTAAATCTACCCAGGCTGTTGTGAAACATCACAGGAAGCTAAAAGACTTGCAGAGAAGGCTTGTGTCACCCTTTTCTTTTCCTAGCTTTGCCCTGTCTACTGGTGACACTTTCTGAGGGCCCATCCACATCAGTAGTCATGGGTTCTTGGATAGAGATTGCAGAGACCTGACATTCAGGCTGCTTTCCTCATCCCAAGCCCCAGCAGACAACTCCTGCCAAACAGGGCTCTTACATTTCCCCTTAAAGAGGAGCTCTCCCTGTCTGTGATAGCAGTAACAAAACACAGGAGAAGCACCATCTGTTCATCTAGACGGGTACCAGCGATACCAATCCTCACCACAGCAGTTGCAGCCTTTAATAAAGACATACCACTCCATTTTTCTAAATATTTGGAATGGGTCTAGCCACAGAACTGCTATTCCAGCAGGATTTATTGTTATTTATATTGCATCAACAGCCTTTGGCAACAAGCATCATAAGCTGATATGACAGCTTGTGAGTCCTATAACAAACCCTTAAGTACTCAGCTTCCCACTCTTTGCTCTGCAAGCAGGAGTGCGAGATGTGGCTGAGGTGCTCCTGCTCCGAGCACCACCACCAGCAGCCCAGAGAGGAGAAGAGTCCTCTCCAGCAGCTTTTCCCTATGGCCTTATAGACACAGGCTGGGTCTCTCACAGACATCCCGTCTATTCTCAGCCCTGCATGTACATCCTTCTGCAACACCACCTTCTTCCTTTGACCCCAGCGCTCCCACTGCAGTGAAGTTGGAGTGTTTTCTAGTTTTTCAAGTGTCAGCAAAAGCCATATGGACTGTAGCTGTTTTGGAGTAGAGAAAAGTAAAGGCCCATCCCAAACTGGCCGGGATGCTCTCTGCATTCAGCTTCATTGGCCAGCCAACAAGCAGAGCTGAGTCTGTCCTGGGGCCTTGTTGCACCCTAGGGTTCTGCTCACTGATTTTGGACTCCCTGGAGCTGGCTGTAGGACAAGAGCTGTTTTAATAGGAGTTTTCCTGGTAACAGCCATTTGTCCTGAATAGGGATGTGGGATTAATAACCTTGCTAAAACTTTGCCTTTTCTCCTGAATTTTATTTAGAAAACACACTGGAGCTGGATGTTGGTTGTTTGAAGAACACCAGGTAGGTTGAGGGTGTCACCCCCAAACACTCTATAATTTAGGGCAAGTATACAGCATCATGGAAAGGAAACTTTTCTCCCAGCATCCAAAGCCAGGAGCCGTGGGGCGAGCTGTGCCCTCAGGAACTGCTATTTTCATAAAATCATAGAATAGTTAGGATTGGAAGGTTTTCTTTAGTGGTTTTCTTTAGTGAAGGGGGGGCCTAAGGTGGTAACTTCTGTAGGAAACTGCTAGAAGTCGCTCCCCTTTGTTCAGTGGACTCAGCCGGGCCTAGGGCGGACCCGCTGCTGGCCAAGGCTGAGCCAATTGGTAGCAGAATGTCCCGTGATAATGCCTCTGCGATAACATATTTAAGAAGGGGAAAACAGAAAAAAAACCAGAGAAGATGTGAAGCAGCTGAGTGGGGGCAGAGAGGGGGAGGCGCGAGCGTTGTGGGCCTTGCAGGCCTCACCTTTTGGCCTCTCGCCGGGCAGCCGACTGGGCCCAACTCAGCCTGGCCTGGCTGCAAGAAGTGGAGAGGCGATGGATGACGTGAAGAGAACCTGAGAGGCATCTGCCTGCCTTTTGTGAAGGATTTCTTGTGAGAGGAATGGCTGCAGACGCCAAGGTCAGTGAAGAAGGAAGGGGAGGAGTAATGCGGCTCCTGGCCAAGATTCCCCTGCAGCCTGTGGTGAAGACCATGGTGAAGCAGGTTGTCGCCCTGCAGCCCATGGAGGTCCACAGAGGAGCAGAGATCCACCTGCAGCCCGTGGAGGAGCCCACGCCGGAGCAGGTGGAGGCCTGAAGGAGGCTGTGGCCTGTGGAGGGCCCACTGGGACAGCCGTTCTGGAGGGACTGCACCCCATGGAAGAGATGACCCACGTCGGAGCAGTTTCACGAAGGACTGTGGCGTATGGGTGGGATCCCACAACAGAGCAGGGGAGGAATGCGAGGAGCTCTTCCCCTGATGATGAAGCAGCGGCGTGAAACAACATGTGATGAACTGACCGCAACCCCCATTTCCTCTTCCCTCCTGTGCCGCTTGGGGGGGGGAAGGTAGTAGAGATAATGTTAAGCCTGGGAAGAGGGAGGGGTGGGGGAAGTTATCTTGTTCCCTTTCTCATTATCCTGCTGTTTTTAGTAATAAATGAATAGTTTTCCCTAAGTCGAGTCTGTTTTGCCCGTAACAGTAACTTTAAGGATTTTCTCCCTGTCCTTATCTCAAACCTCGAGCCATTTTTCTAATATTATCTCCCGCTGTTCTCTCAGAGGGTGGGGGGAGTGAGAGAGAGACTGCGTAGTCTCGTCCCAATTGGGGCTGAACTACGACAGAAGGGACTTTTAAAGGCTACCTAGTCCAACCCTCCTGCAAGAAGCAGGGACATCTCCAACCAGATCAGGTTGCTCAGAGCCCCGGCCAACCTGGCCTGGAATGTTTCCAGGGATGGGGCATCCACCACCTCTCTGGGCAACCTGTGCCAGCGTTCCATCATCCTCAGTGTAAACAATTTCTTCCTTAGATCTAATCTAAATCTACCTCCCTCTATTTTAAACCCATTACCCCTCGACCTATCACAACAGGCCCTACTGAACAGTCTCTCCCCATCTTTCCTGTAGCCCCCTTGAGGTACTGGAAGACTGCTCTGAGGTCTCTCCGGAGCCTCCTCTTCTCCAGGCTGAACAGCCCCAACTTTCTCAGCCTGTCCTCATAGGACAGGTGTTCCAGCCCTCTGATCATCTTTGTGGCCTCCTCTGGATCTGCTCCAAAGTTTTCCTTGCTTTGCTAACAGGTGGTACCTCAGGCTCTTGAAATAAATAACCATTTGTTGCCTAAGCTAAGAGTGCTGGCATGAGCTGTGTTATAAGTACGTTTTTAAAGATGCTGTAGATTACCAGGGAAAAGGGAGGACTTTAAGTGGAACCATGTCATTGATGGTAGCAGGGATTGCTGAATGAGGCTCTCTTTTGGTGCTGAGCAGGGCTGGTTATAGGAGCACAGGGCAGCTAAGAGAGAATGTATCCACCCAGACTACTTGCTAATGACAGATCCACCAGATCAGCGTGTGGGCACCGCCTCGTTGCTGTTTCAGTCAATAAACCCCACTGGGTGAAACTACCAGGATGTTTATTACAAATAATATTTGACAGGAGGAAATTAGCATATAGATGCTCTTATGTTGGTTAATGAGGTCTGAAATATAATCCTATAAATCATCAAGAACAGCCATCTGGTGACAGACATATGAAAAGAAGAGCAGGTGATTATAACATCCACATCATTGCGGTGACGACAGTTTGAAATAGCAGCGTACCTTTACACAGGACCCCACTGGGGCAGATTAGGAAACAATCAGTTATGTACTTTGGTTGCAAGCAGACATCGTCCCAGGAAGCCGAACTGCAACTCAGGGCTGCTGAAGCGCTGAAGCCTTCCACCGCATCCATGTGTGGTGTGATGGGTCCTCGAAACACTGTTGGAGAAGAAAAAACTGGTTATGCTGTCCTTCCTCCAACAACAGAGAAGAAAGCTGTATCTGCTGTGGTCTAGATCTGGCTTTACAGAGTCAAATAGAAAGGAAAATCTTGGAGTGCTTTCCAACCCTGACTGGGTTTTATAGAAGTGCCCTACTCTGGCACCACAGAAAATCAAGGAAAAAAGGGGACATCTCACAAAATCCTTCCATTTACAGCTGGATCACAGCTGCAAGCACACCTCTGCAAAGAGTTCTCTTAGTAGCTGAACTTGGTTTAGGAGCACACAGGTCTCCTGCTCTAGTACTCGATTCACAGCCCACGTCAGTGTTGGGGACAAATGCTACTTATGTATTGATTGTATTTATTTAGAGCCTCCAGTCACCGCCTGGGGTCCTATCTGACTGCTCTAGGCAGCCCTCTCCCACCTGCCTCTCCTGGCAAGCACTGCAGTCTCTGTAAATAAGCATCTCCTGGCCTCTCTTCACTTTCACAGGTACTTTCCAGAGGAGCAGAATATTCTTCCCTGTAGGCTGGGTTCTGGGAGGGGAAGGAGTATATTGCAAACAGTTACTATATAACTAAACACTGTGTAAAAATGATGGCCCCAAGTCTTTTCTCACTGCTTCCTTAAAGTCCTATGATGGAGTTTTAAAATACACATACATATTTAAGCTTCCTCCTATTTTGTATCCCACTAAAATCTGCTACATAGCTGTGGTTTTTACTTCAGTTTTAACAGTGCTCATTTGGTTCTCCCACCTATGCGAGTGCACTGCTAACACCTCACCTCTATAATTTCAATGTTTAAGATAATCCTGTGACAATGTAAGATTTGCTGTTGTGACATTTTTCACAATAACAGCAGTTATATTTACCTATTTCTTATCTTTTCCTCAGTTGTTTGGCATTTTAAGTCATGTCAGTCTCCTGTCTGGTTGGATGCTGCAAGTATTCCCCCTTGAATAAATCCGGAAACTTCGCAGAACGTGTGCGAGTTACTCATGCTCACCAAGGAAACAACCGTGCTCTGGCAATTTGGGATGAAGGAATATCTCATCTAACAAACAATACCATTTTTGCAAAAAGAATAGCTCACTGTTGCGTTACTTGATTTTAGCGTAAGGTTATATTATGCATCACAATGTTATGAGAATTAAAAAAAGATTTCAGGTCTCCAAGAACCAGCATGTTACAGCAATGCCTGTGATTATTCCTCCTGTTTGGTGAACTGGGAGTTAGTTCAGAAGGAAACCAAACAGAACCAGGTGTGTAAGAGGCTTTGTCTGTACCCTGGGTATTTTTCTGAAGCACGCTTTCTTGCACATTGCTTACTGAAATGATTTGTGGATTACTATTATACTGATCAGGGCAAAAAGAGGTTCACGAAAAGCCGGTATGAGAATGTGGAAATAGTCAATGGGGAAATGAGAGGCAAAGCAGGAAGCTCTTTTGCTTAGCACTAATGGGTCAAAAAACCCCATAGAAGCGATGCCAGCTGTTACAGTAATTCTCAGAGACAAACTCTGTAGTTAATCTTAAGTGTACAACTGCTTATTGTACAGTAACAGCAACAAACTTCTCATACAAACTAGCACAGGAGAACAAGAAACCCAAGAAGAAAAAAAATTTGTGATATGTGTAAAGCCACTGCTGAAGAACAGAGTTGCTAGTGGGGGCAGAGCTGCAGAAGACCAGGTACATCGGTCTCAGCTGATGCCACTCTGCTTTTGGTAACCCCTGGCTGCGGCAAGGGAAGGAATCAGCATGGGAAAGGTTTGACAGAGAAAGCCTGTGTTCTGATGAGCTCATGTTGAGAAAGCATGGCACTCAGACTTGGGGAGACCTGATAGGGGTCTTCCAGTACCTCAAGGGGGCCTACAAGAAAGATGGGGAGAGGTTGTTCAGTAAGGCCTGTTGTGATAGGACAAGGGGTAATGGTTTTAAAATAGAGGGAGGTAGATTTAGATTGGATATTAGGAAAAAATTTTTTACACTGAGGGTGGTAGAACACTGGCACAGGTTGCCCAGAGAGGTGGTGGATGCCCCATCCCTGGAAACGTTCCAGACCAGGTTGGATGAGGCTCTGAGCAACCTGATCTGGTTGGGGATGTCCCTGCTCCTTGCAGGGGGGTTGGACTGGATGGCCTTTGAAGGTCCCTTCCAACCCAAACCATTCTATGATTCTATGTTTGGACTTCTTGTGGTAAATGCACCATCAGCAATGGCAGTGCATTTCAAAAACATCTTTGAAAAAGCTGGGCACTAATTCTAAGTATGAGGCACAGAGCAAAGAATGTGATCTAAAAGTTACATTTCTTTTATGTCTAGACATCAAACTGCCTTCCAAGCCACAAACAATAACAGATTTTGCTCAGTTGCTTGCTCTGCTGATATAACCTCATCACTTCAGACGTATAAAGTGCAGTGATGGCTTTGCTGCCACAGCCACTATCCTTTATAGTGTTAGTAATACGCCGTAAGATTAACCTGCAAGCATTCATTGCAAGTCTCCTAACACAACACATGTCATTTAATCACTCCATGGAAAAAGATTACATTTGCAAAAACATGCAGGACTTTAAAACATTCCCACATCTCACAGTCTACAAATGCAATGTATTTCTAAGTCAGCCTTGTCATAAAGCAGACACCATTCAAAGAAACAGCAGCCTGCCTGATTGATTTTGAGAGGTAAGTAGAAAAGGAAAACTTCCTTGATGTAAGACTGGGGAGGAGGAGAATTCCGCTCAGATCACCACTACTGTGCACGTAGTAAAGCTACTGAATGACACTGGCACTTCTAACAAAAGCATACCCTGACTTACTAAAGAGAGCACTGCGGCAGTCACCCAACCGAACACGGAGGCAATCCTTGCTCGGCACGTGGGACACGGGAGAGCACCTGCTTCCCACTCTGCAGAGACAGCCCTTGGGCACAGGGCTCAGTTCTCATGCCTGGGACGCCACTACTGCAGCGGGCATCATGTCCACCAGCAATCCCCTGTTGACAAGCATTTGGGATGTGCTCTGACATTCCTGGTCTTTGCAGAAGTCCATGATTCAATTATTTCTTCTGGCCTTTGCAGAACTTTCTGAGCTCCATCCTCCAGAACTGACTACTGCCGTTTTGCAAAAACCACATCTTTAAGTATTTGATGACCTAGCACCAAAAGGGCCTTGTCACAAATGGGTGATTTAGATGGCTTAAAGAACCACTGTCACAGGTATTAGCAAAAGTTGTTTTAATATGATGTTGTAAAAGAGAGACTTAAAGTTCAATGGCAAGGTTCACTCCATTAATCACTGCATGGAAGAAACATATAAAGGAAAATTGAATTAGAATTGAGTTAGAATGATTCACACAGAGACCAGAGATGCAAAAGCATAAGGGAGACTCTCCTGCTGAGTCATGAAATTCAGAGTGGACACCCTTCCTGTCTAAACTCCTTGTGGAGCCTAGGTGCAGCTAGGTCCAGTCTCAGTCTTGGTCAACGGTTTATGTCTCATGGAATTATCTTATACAAAGAAATGTTTCATGAGTATCAGTTCAACATGCAATCAAAGTTACCATGCTAGAAGGTTATGTGCAATACCAGTCACTTACCAAAGATCTGCAGTTGGTAAGAGTTCTCTCTGCCTCAAGGAGTAATCTTGAGAGGTGTCCTAGCTCAAGGGGAGATCACCACCCTGCAGCCATGCTGCCTAGCAGGCAGAGCTCAAAGAAGGCTCACTTAGGCTGCCGTATTAATGGGATAAAGTGGTTGGCTTGTAGACAAATTGTATGTGATGGAAAAGGTAAGTGTGAGACTCCTTGTACCCACAACCTTCTTTATTCCTTGATAAATGAATCTCGGAAAAGCCACCTGCTATTCATGTGTTAATTGTATGATCTGTGTTCTAAGCTCATATGCCTTGATGCTCACTGTGTCCATCTGCTCCTTTGTGGGTTTTCGGAGAACAGACTGAAACTAGAGGAGTTCTTGGCCCAGCTGTGGCTCAGGCCGTTTCCTCCTTTGGAGCCTCCTTTGGGCCAGTCTGGTCGGGGGGTCGAGAGCACCCGTCACAGACCTCAAGACCACAACAGTTCTCAAAGAGACATTGACCGCATCTGCTAGAGGTAAAAAAGCAATTACTCAAAGCACACTGATAGCAGAATATTTAAGCTGGATATTTAAGGAGTTTTAGAAGCTTATCAGGGATCTCAATTTTGTGACTTGTTTTCAAATTTCCTCCATAAGTCATGCGTCAAAAAAAAAGAATGCAAATAAACAATGAAAAAGATATTGAAAATATTATTTCAGTCAGCAGTAAAATGAAACAATACAATGGAAGATTAATTTCACCTCAGAGCATGCTGAGTGGTGACACAAATATTCATTTTGAAAGACGCAAAAGGCATTGTGCCCTGAAAGATGCAGTGTGATTATGAGCTTAATGGGTTGTTTAACTTGATAAAGTGCCAGTTTCTAAATAGAAGCCATGTTTTAAATATTTAATCAAAATTTGAGCAATCTCCCATTTTTTCCTTGGCTGAAAACAGACACCAAAAATTTGCATTTTTCTTTAAGCATCTAAAAAAGTTGATACAGAAATTAAGCAGGAGGAGGAAGACTTACTTAAATTTGAACATATTTGGGTGCTTCTAGTCAAAGCAGTGAAGTTTCAGTGCAGATCGCAGCACCTTGTAAAACACATGCCAACCAACAATGACATTAGCCTGTGCCTTTTGACTTTCCCATGACTTACACACCTATGAGTGGACATGGCAGGGTGTCGTAGTTCAGCCACAATCAGGACCAGAGTACGCAGTCGCTCTCTCACTACCCCCACCCTCCGAGAGAATAGGAGGAGATGATACAAGGAAAAACAGCTCGAGGTTTGAGATAAGGACGGGGAGAAATCCTTAAAGTTACCGTCACGGGCAAAACAGACTCGACTCGGGGAAAACTATTCATTTATTTCTAAAACTAGCAGAAGAATGAGACAGGGAACAAGATAACCTCCCTCCACCCCTCCTTCTTCCCAGGCTTACCATTAGCTCTACTACCTTCCCCCCCGCCCCCCGAGCGGCACGGGGAGGGGAAAGAGGGAATGGGAGTCACGGTCAGTTCATCACGTGTTGTTTTACACCGCTACTTGGTCGTCGGGGGAAGAACTCCTCGCATTCCTCCTCTGCTCCATCATGGGGTCCCTCCCATGGGCCACAGTCCTTCGTGAAACTGCTCCGGTGTGGGTCATCTCTTCCACAGAGTGCAGTCCCTCCAGAACAGCTGCCCCAGCAGGTCCTCCATGGGCCCCAGCCTCCTTCAGGCCTCCACCTGCCCCAGCGTGGAGTCCTCCACAGGCTGCAGGTGGATCTCTGCTCCTCCGTGGGCCTCCATGGGCTGCAGGGGGACAACCCGCTCCACCATGGTCTTCACCACAGGCTGCAGGGGAATCTTGGCCAGCAGCTGCATTACTGCTCCCCCTCCTTCTGAACTGACCTTGGCGTCTGCAGCTGTTCCTCACAAGAAAAATCCTTCACAACAGGCTGGCAGATGCATCTCAGGATCTTATTACATGTCATTCACGTCTCATCTCCTCTCCACTTCTTGCAGCCAGGCCAGGCCGAGTTGGGCCCAGTCGGCTGCCCGGTGGGAGGCCAGAGGGTGAGGCCTGCAAGGCCCACAATGTTCACGCCTCCCCCTCTCTGCCCCTGCTCAGCTGCTTCACATCTTCTCTGGTTTTTTTTCTGTTTTTCCCTTCTTAAATATGTTATCACAGAGGCGTTATCAGGGAACATTCTGCTACCAATTGGCTCGGCCTTGGCCAGCAGTGGGTCCGCCCTAGGCCTGGCCGAGTCCACTGAACAAAGGGGAGCAACTTCTAGCAGTTTCCTACAGAAGTTACCACCGTAGGCCCCACCTCACCAGACAAAACCAGAACACAGGGGCTCTTTCCCATGCATCCCCATCGCTCCAGAGCCTTGCACCAGGCATCAGTGTGGTACCACTGCCACAACCCAGCATCCCCTCACCAGCTCATGGCCCTTGCCCAAGACTGGCAACAGGAGACGCCTAACGCACTGCATCCCACCAAGCAGGAACCCTTTGCGTCCCGTCACACCTTCCGCATTGCTGCCCTCTCCCATCAGTATTTCACCTCCTTCTCATCTCCAGCCCCTGGGCAGTTCAGAGCATCCCCTGGTTTTCCTGAGGGCTGGCCACCCCCAGCCCAGGAGCTTTGCAGCTTACTCTGCCACAAACAGCAGCCACCCAGCAAGGTGGCTTCCCTTCTGCCCACACGCACATGGAAAAACCTACACATCTCCACCAAAAGACACTGCAAACACTTAAAAGAACTAGAAGTAAGATGACAAATAGTCCTGTTTGAAGCCAGGCCAAGGCCACTGGCTGCTATGTTGCCACCTTGAAAAGGATGAGGTAAAACTCAGAGGGGTGGTAAGAAGGCCTGAGGGCCCCATCACAGGCCCCTAGGACAACAGGGTCACCTCCACCCAGAAGGATGTGCAACCTGCCTCTGAAGGACCTGGTGCTGTGGGAGCAGCGAGCTGATGGCAAAGTTCCTGGTGGCTTTAGCTTTAATCCCACAAGGGCTGGATCACCCACATTGACCTGCCCACACTCACGGTGCCGCTCTGCTATCTCCTGGCAGGCTCCATCCAAGAACCAGGGTGCCATAGCATTGCACTTTGAAAGAAGGAAATACCTTTGTGGCTGGATGTTTTATATCCCAATGACAGATTGCTCCTCGACTGCAGCAAATCAGCATCCATGGTGTGCCCTTCCAGACCCAGCTCGGCCGAGCAGGGACAGGAGCAGCCCCTCCAGCAGGCATGGGGCTCGGCTGCATTTGGCTTTTTGCAGAGTCAGGTCCTTGGCAGCCAGGAACAAATTAATATTCAAGTGAGTCTGTCTGGATAACAGAAAATGAAAAAAAAAATCCACATGGCAAGTGATGCCTTTTAAAGCAGAATTACAAGCCTGGCAGATATCCAGCTGGCACCATAGCTCTGAGCAGCGAATACGCACCACTTAGCTGGTGATGTGTAAAGGGCACTTCTTAACAATTTCCACCTTGAAAACCATCTTGTGAAATCTTCCAGCTTGGGTTGTACTCACATATCACCCGAATCAGCTGCATATCATTCAGTGTCACCATTAGTCCCAGGTTTTAAATAAATCTAGCATCTGTGTCACCCACCAGCAGTAACAGTGTGATACTTTTTTTTTTTTTTTTTTTTTTTTACTTTGCCTGTTTTCCCTTTCACTTGGCACAGATGGTTGATGAAAAGTCATGGATACTTCCTAGAGTGACTGTTTTTGCACCCTTCGTTGTTTTGATCGTCAGAAGCTCTCTCTGTTTGCAGCTAAAAATCCCACTGCTTTCCCATCTACAGCTTAAACTTCCCTAAAAGCTTCCTTTTCCACTTTCATTGATGCCCTCACTGGATCAAACTCCACAGCTGACTATCAGAGGTGTGCTGCTCCTTTGTTTTACCGCAGAGTCTTTAAGCCAAGTGCTTCACAGTCCACCCTGACTTTTCTTGAAGGGACCTAGTGGTATGATAGCTCTCCTCCACCAAGCTTCCTGGGAACAAAGGGAAGAGATGGCAATGCAGGGCAGTGTCAGACTGACACGTTATGCAGCCCATCGCCTTTGCTACGAGATGAATATTGGTTTTTCCCAGAAGGTATTGTTTCGCTTTGCACTCCCACTGCTTTTTAGGCTTCTTGGGAATTTCATATATCAAACACAATCAAAAACCAAGCAGCCAACCCAACCTCTAGCAATACCTTATTTTCTCTGCAAAGAGGTGGTGGAAGGGATTTGGACAAATCCCAAAATCATTGCTGTCAAAGGGGTGTGGAACCCCACAAGAGCACCCTGCCATTTACAGAGGAATGAGAAAGACCTACCATGCATAGGCAAAGATGTCACTCACTTGCACAGGCCTCAGTACGACACAGGCACAGGGAGCATCTCTGGAGACCTCCAACCCCCCAGAACATACTGACAGAGGGTACCAGCATCATTCAGAAAGACTGTTAGAAACCAAAGGAATTCAAAACAATCAAACTCAAAGCATGTTCTTCCGTAGGTCAGGTTGCACCCACCATGCTCACCTGGTTGATATCAGCAAGGTTTCTTGTGGGATAAATTCCTGATCAGCGTGAGCTAGAGAGGCAAAATCCGCCCCCCGTGGTTTTTTTCCCACTGTTCATATCACTGGGACCTTTTTCACTTCTGATCTCATTACTTCTGAAACCCATTATTTTCTCTTGGCTTGCAGCTATTCTAACAGCCAATTTACAAGATTAAAAATCAAATGTAAATGAAAAACCTCAAAACTAACAACTAGCACTCTGAACAAAAGTGTAATGAAGTAACTATATGCAAATAAGCAGCTTGCACAGGTAGCAGAAATGGAGAAAGTAATAAGAAAAGAAGCAGTAAGAGGAAAAGATACTTATGTAGGAAACAGAAAACATTTTGCCTGACAAATATTTAAGGGCCAGTTGAACAGGACAGGTTTTGAAATGTGAAAGCCTTACTCCCGGCCTGAATGAGGCCCTTAAGAACAACACACGTCAAGATTTGGCATCACGAACACAGTTTCTACAGTAAATCCTCAATGTTTCGTTCTTGCTCTAAGTCACCAAAAGCCAGGTGATGGGAGAGGTGAGGCTACGCCAGAGGTTTTGATGCCTGCTCCTGCCCAAAATATTTTTGAAGTCTTTGACGCTTGCTCAGCCCAGAGCCACCCTCAGGGACAAACTGAGCGTAACTCAGTTCAAGACTGACTTACAGATGGTTTTCCCTCATGGCCTAGATAAATCTGAGATGTTTGAATTTCATCAAAAGCACGCAATTCTGCATGGCCCGCTGTGGATCAACACCCTTAAGCCATTCTGGCAGTCTTAGACACCAGGGTTGTGACTTTTCCCACCGTATCATCACTGCAGGTCATGTTCACCCCATAAAGCAGTTGGGCTTGCAGAGCTCAGACCCCCACAGGACCCAGACTCAACTAATGCTGGAGCTTCTTCTACGTGCCACACACAGGCCATGGACTGACAGCAGCTAATCAGTTCTGTGCAGAGCTGCAGGACTCTGCTCACCTTTTACTCCTTCCCTCTGCAAACCCATCTACAGCAGTCTCCATCTGAGAGGCTTCCTTCCCAGATCAAAACAAACAGAGCGTATGCCAATGCTGTCAGTGTGTGGATATTTCACTTGCAGGACTCTATTTGCTTTGTTTAAAAAAATAAACAAGATAAAATATCAAACTACCTTATTTTGCTGGCCTGACCTAGTCTAATGAGGACGGCCAGAATGTTTTTGTAGACATTCAAGCTGAGGATGAAAGTTTATTGCGGGAGTTCTTTCAGGAGTGGATTTAGAGCACAGAGGAGAGGGGACGCCCAGATCTGTTGGCACAGGCAGCCAATGCAGAAGCCACTCTGCTGGGCTGGGGCCAGACTGGGCTCTCAGAGAGGGCTGCCTGCTCAGCCTGGTCCCAAGCTGCATCACCTCCCAGAGCTGGATTTTCTCCTGGGAGCGTATTTGAGCTTGTTTAGCTAAGTGCATCAAAGTAAAAAAAAGTAGACAAAAGCATCAAAAAATGGAAAACAAAATTAGCTAGGATAAAACCTGTCTGATGGGTGGCATCATAAATGCCTAGGAATAATCATAGCTCACCCAAAGACTAATTTCAAAGGAAAGTAGCTCAGCTTTGATGCCTTTGGAGTCCAAGGACTTTGGCTTTTTGCTTAAACGCCTTCCACTGTGTTGCATGTTTTCTCAGGGGAAAACACAGGCATCAGAAAAACACCCCTTCTTCTTAAGTAGGCTGCAGCTAAAGAGATGGCTTCATCTCCTGTGCAGAGACAAGAAGTGCTTTGCTTTTGAAGAGGTTGAAGTAAACAAAAATCAGCAATCAAGGGAATCAAAATGCCCAAAGACTCTTTGCTCACCGCTTGACAATGCTGCACAAGTTCTATTAAACCCAAAAAAACCCCAAACCAAGCCGCAATCCCAGAATCACAACAGACATTCAGGAACTCACACTGCCTGTCTGGCTACAAGAAGAAAAAGAGACACAGCAAGAAGAGATGTTGAAGTGAACTTTTCCCCAGGAAAACAAAAATAAAAACTCTATGAGAGATGCGTGTGGAACCTGCACCGTGTGGAGCTCAGTGGGAGCATTGCTTGTGCTTGCCACCACGTTTCTGCTACATACAGTCCCGTGTGACGATGCCTCAGGAGCCCCAGGGCTTTGCTTCCTCCTGCGAGAACTGGTGTTTGCCTCGGTCCCAACGCAGCCCTGCTCCAGCCACATCTTGCAGTCCCCTTGTAAGCTGTAACCACTGCCCACCCCTTCCGTCCCACTGTCCATGTGGTGGTGGAGGTCTGCTCCTGGCTCTCCAGTATTGCTACCTGCTCCCGCACCCTTGGCTGCCCCCATCCCCGCAGCCCCGCCAAGGGGGCTGCAGAGCTGCCAGCAAATCCCCAGAGACACAGGTGCCACCCTGCCCATAAAAGCCTCCAGCTCTGTGCAGCGCTCTGTGTTGGTACGGACAGTGCCCCGCAGCCCTCCCAGCAAGAACTAGTGTTAGGCTGAAGGCCATGCGGACGAAGTTGCAGGGTGGTGGCACTCGAGGGCCAAGCAGCAGCAGTCAACTGTTCAAGCAAGGAGCAAATGGTATCTCAGGAAGTACTGCACATACCGGGCTGGAGGTCAGAAACACGCTGGCTACGGCACTAACTTATCAGCAGCAGACAACTTTGCAAACAGCCTGCAAAATAAGCGGCTACATAAATCAAAGAACCTCAGATGGTTTGAGAAACCCCGTCCACAAAGTTCACGGCAGTGAGATGCCATTTCCTAAACAAGGCAGGCACAAGATATGTGCCTAAACAAGATATGGCACAGCCCCTGGGAGCAGCACGCTGGGAGGAGAGCATCTCCAAGACATGCCTGTCACCTGTCAGCTCCCAGCAGAGACAGACTTTGGTTGCTGAAGCCCAGCATTCGTATTTTAGCTTTGCATTTTCCTTAGGCTGGGTGTATTTTTATTTTCCTCGTGGGAACACAGCTCTCAGGTTTGTCGCATCTCCACACAGTGCCTCCACCTCTCTGAACTTCAGATCCCACCAGCAAACCACAGCCACAGCTGAAGTCTACAAGGTATTGTGCACAGTTAGTCCTGGGAAAGTGGCAGACGAGTATGGTCATCTCACTGTTCAGCAGAATGGCTACAAAATAAGCCAAGCCCTTCTTTATCATGCACCACAAGATCTACTTCTGCATCTTCAAGCAACTCAGTTTCCATGTTTCTGCAATGGTCAGATAGACTTTGACATTTTTTAAGATCAAATGGTCCTTTAAAAAGATAGATAAAAGGGCTTTCAATAAAAACACTGTTTCTAGTCCCATAAAAGATAATATTATTTGAAATAACTTAGAAAGTCATTAGCAAACCATTCTCAATCAGCATTTAATGAACAAGAACACAAGAAAACTACTGCCATAATTATCTGCTGTGGTAATTTCATTCACTTAGTGAAAGAAGAAAATGTGAAAAAAATAAAGTGACCACAGTTATCTGAGATTTCAAGTGGAGTCTTGCAGCCCTCCCACAATTACTTGACTAGATGACACTATAGTTTCCTTTAACTGCCCACATGGCAAGAGGAGGTGGCCCTGGGGGGCATCGCCACATGCGTTTTATAGGCAAACAGAAAAGAGAGGCAGTTTTACCTCCCATAGGGCATGGATACAGCTATTTTGGAGGCAGGCTACAGGACCAGATCTTGTCTTCACCAGTATCAATGGACTCCAGCGAAATGCAATCAGGTCAAAACTGGTGTCAGACAGATCAAAATCAGTATTTATGCTACAACTAGACCAGCTCCATCAGTAATGGGTGCTCAGCGCCTGTGCCCTGGGCAGCAGGAGGGCCTGTGCCAGCCTGGGAAAGCTGCAAAGCTCCTGCAAACACCCAGAGGAACAAGGTCATCCCCTTCCAGCAGCATGAGACGCTTAAGCTGGGAAGGGATCAGTGAAGGGAGTCTCCTGTTCAGCTGTGGTACCTGCTCCTTGACATAGCGCAAATACATTTTCTATGATGAGATCATGGTCCTGATCCCTGGACAACCCCAGTGCAGAGCTTTCCTTCAACTGGACCTGCCTCAACAGCAACATCTCTCTGCAGGCTGTGTCTTGTTTTAGTCTGTAGGGTATCACTCAGATTTATGAGGACAGGCTGAGAAAGTTGGGGCTGTTCAGCCTGGAGAAGAGGAGGCTCCAGGGAGACCTTATAGTGGCCTTCCAGTACCTAAAGGGGGCCTACAGGAAAGACAGGGAGAGAATCTTCAGCAGGGCCTGTTGTGACAGGACTAGGGACAATGGTTTCAAAATAGAGGGAGATAGATTTAGATTAAATATTAGGAAAAAGTTTTTTTTTACGCTGAGGGTGGTAGAACACTGGCCCAGGTTGCCCAGAGAGGTGGTGGATGCTCCATCTCTGGAAACATTCAAGGCCAGGTTGGACGGGGCTCTGAGCAACCTGATCTGGTTGGAGATGTCCCTGCTCCTTGCAGGGGGGTTGGACTGGATGGCCTTTGAAGGTCCCTTCCAACCCAAACCATTCTATGATTCTATAGGCCAGCCCTACACAGCCCCCTGCATGTTTTAATCTATGGCTTTTCAGAGAGTAGTCTGCATCTAGACCCTTGTTTCTATATTCAATCCTTGCCCTTCTTTCACCCTTTCTGTAAGATTCAAACCAAACTCCAACACCACCATCTTCTGCACATTACCAGAAAGACGTACTTATGCCAACTAGCAAACTGGGCGCAACGGCCTGGAGTCAGGTCGTGGCTTGGCAAGTCCCTGTCTCCATTGCCCTTGCCATGAAACGTGGCCACGCCGACCTCTCCCAGGAGAGCCGCAGTGGTTATGAAGGTTGTGCTGCTGCCGCGAGCAGGGTATTAAAACATTCCAGGCTTCCGCTCGGCAGTGAAGTCTATAAACCCAGTGACCCGGTGCTGTTTGACAGACAGAAGAGTAGACATACAGCATATTGAGGCTATTAGCAAGAAGCAGGCAACAACAAACAGTGTCGTGCTATGAAATTAAATGGAAACGCAACAAAAATCCCAAACAGGAAAATATGCAGATCAACCTGAACTTTGTCACTTTGCTGAATTACAGCATGTTTAGTGACAGGGATTGCTTTTCAACTGGAAAGTAACAGATTTTTCTATTTGATGTTGCTGAGATCAGGACATAAAAAGCACTTTTCTTCGAAACGACAGTGAAAATGCAATAAATCTTCCAGAGGATGTTGCTTCCTTTCATTCAAAGCGATATCTGTTTTAAGGAGAATCGAAGTTTTAATCAAAGTTTTTCTCATGTTTGCCAAAAGCAGGGAAAAGTGACAACTGCTTGGCGGTTGTTGGCTCGTGCTGCGCCAACCGTTTGAATATTATTCTGGTTGATTAAATTTGCATTGCTAATAGGGGAGAAGCCATATGCCTCGCACACCTGTGGAATACAGCTCTGGGTTTTGAAAGGTTATTAGCACACTATTATGTTCTGGCAAGGAGGATTTTTTTTTTTTTTTTTTTTTTTTTTGTTTTTGAGTGAGATGAAGAGCTCCTGGGGGTGCAGAGGAATGCAGCAGGCCCTCCACCACCACACCTCTTCCCATGCTGCACGGGTCCTCCCTGCATGGCTCACCCCAAAAAGGGGAGAAACTTGCCTCTTCCTGGGCAAAACCCCTTTGGCTTTAGCTGGGAAGCATCTATCAGGGCAGCGTGAAGTCTCACTTAATAAAAATTGAGCATGCAAGAGATTTAAATCTTACGTAATGGCTTATAAAGATAATGGAATTGCTGCTGTCTGTCTGGCTTCAGCTGAGTTTTACATGGCTTGGGTGAAAATGAGGGGTTTGTTTTTCCTGTTGTCCAATTAAGAATTTTGTCATCACTAGAGATTGCTGAAATTAGTGCTTTCTCCTTCAGGTTATATTCCAAAAATTAAAGAGAGTTCTCCTACTCCCCTTAAGACTTTGTAGAGGGATTTTATCCTGATTAAAGCATTAAAAATTAATGCCACTCAGACGAGTCCCTTTGGATTCTACAGGCTGCAGCTACTGCCTGTCTCCTCCAGGTATTTCAGTTGACTTTATCTGTAATTAACACTGCGTGTCTCAGCCACTGGCTTTTTCTCAGGGAATTTTCAACAGTGCTAAATGGGGGCCAGGCCTGCCTGCTGCGAACACCAGACTGAAATGCCAGGCAGATAGAGTCTTGTCCTCTTTCCAAAATGCAGCTTTATTAGCAGTGAAGCAAACACTATATTGAGAAAATTCAGGGTAATTTAACTTTCCAGGATCAGTATCCTGCTTAGGAATTGCCTCGCAACATTCACTCCCACTCCTGCGATAGCCAGGCTCAGAGACACCATTCACTTTCTTCATTTAACAGCTATTGCCTCCTAAGAGGACAAAGCATTTCAGAAAAACCAGCTAAGCTAATGCTCTATGCGATGCAGGTGGGAAGGTGTTTAGTCTTAGGATGGAAAATCTCTGGAAAGAAATCCTGTAAAAGCTGAGACGCACCATCAGTAGAGCCCTGGGCAAGCATTACCTTCACCAGTTACCAACCCCACCAACCCAGCCTCAGCATTTGAGAATTACAAGTTTCACTCTCCGATGAGTTTCCAAGACTTTCTTGGGCTAATTACTAACCCTTTAAGGATAGCCAGGCAGAGAAGTTCTTTGCAGCAATGCTGTAGAAATTGTAATAAAAACACAGAAACGTGAGCTGGTGAGTATTTGTTCACGGGTACGTATGTGTGTGTTCTCCTTACTCCATGGGCATCTATGAACAGAAGAGCCCGAGTGCATTTTTCCCCAAAGCACGCTGACAATCCAGACTCAGCAAAGACAATCCAGCAGGACAAACACTGCTTTTTGTGAAAAAAAATAAAAGAAATAACCTGATGACATGAGCTGAGGGATGAGTCCAGGCAGCAGCATCCAGAGCAGAGCCAAGCAGTGCTGGGGAGCGAGAGCCAGACTGGCTCTGCCCCACGAGGACCAGGAGGGAGTCCTTGGAGGCAAAGACACACAGGGATGGAGATGTGGTGGCTGCAAGTGACACCTCTGGCCCGGCATTTGTGAAAAACAGATGCTTTTCTGCTAATACCTATGGACAAACTTGGCACTTGGGACCTTTCAAAACTCAGGAAAGCTCCCCATTTCCTAGTTGCATTAATGCACATATTAAATGCGCATATTAAACTTGCACTGCTTTGGTACCCTCTGTGCTGGCTGGAGAGCGGCAGTGTCGGCTGCACCCTCCTCTGACAGCTGCGCCGATCCCTTTTCATCTGGATCTCTCTGTTTTAAAAATACATCTGCATCAAGACAGTGACTTCCTATCGTGATGTCTGGAATCGCAGGTTGTCTTAAATAAAGGACATTTTTAGGAGCTGTCAGTTTGTCAGAAAGTTTTGCTGGGGTTGAGTAGCAATGGCCTTTTGTAACTGCAAAGTCATTTACCTTTTGATAAAACCTGCCGTCAATTTCCCAGAAATGTCTGAGGTGATAATTGCCATTTAAAAAATATTACTCAGGGAAAGTTTTATTTCAATTACTTTGTCAAATTATGAGGTGTTTTTAAAACTGACAAAACATTTTATTTGGGCATTTCCAAAACAAAAATATCTGGGATGATAGACAGAATGGAGGAGGCAGTGTTGGGATGAAATCACTTTAAATATCCCAAGTTTCTGACCTAACACAAGACAGAAATGTCAAACTCTCAAAAATATTGGTAGGACAAGAAACCAAACCACCCAAAGGAACCTTGTATTAATGCCTCAGTGCTTGTGTAAGGTTCACTATAGCATCAGCCCCGGTCCAAATGGTGTTGTTAGCTACCTGCTTTTCTTGGATTTCAAATCACTTGGCTACCCCAGCACAGGCAACGCTTGAGCTTGGGATAGGAGCAAAAAGCTGAGTGGAAGAGAAAAGGTTGGACCACTCTTCAAGGTGAACCAAGACAACTCAAGTGGTGTGAGACAGAGAAGCCATCAGCACCGCCAACCCTAAAAGACGGCTATCAAGGCACAAACACATCCCTTTAGGAAAAACAAGGCAACCCCTCCTCAGCCATACCGTACAGCAAGCTCAAGGACACGCGATGTTTCAGCACACAGGTCTCTGCTCTCTGAATTGGGAAGGACCTTGAACGCTCTGTTTAAACTTAATTTATAGACAAGAAACCTGAAGTTTCTTAAAAGAGCACATCAATAAATTAGCATCAAATTTTGCTGCCTTGTCAAGGATTAGCAGTTTTAATCCATTTCAAGCATGAATTGGGAATTAGAAAATAGTGCTGAGATATTAATAACAAGTAGTTCAGTGTGTGCCCTTAATTTGCTTAAATTTAAAGGGCTGGTAGGAATTTTTATGCAGAGAGAAGAAGCCAAGCAGATAGATTAAAAATGTCCTAATATCATAACATACCTAGAGCTTTCAGGGTAAAGCTCTGTCTTCCTGTTGGTTTCTGCATCAGATATTTGCTGGCTGAACCTGTTAGTAGCTGAGGTGTATATCAAGAGTAATTAATTTTTAGTCATTTAGGGCAGCAGGACTAACTGCTGTGGAGAGAAGTACACAACTGGGCTTCAGGAGTATACTCCACGTTCAACTTTTGTCTTTAAAGCAAAGCATCCTAGTTGTTAAGTTAGCTTGCTCCACTGAATTTACCAGCAGGCTTCCCAGCCTGATGACAATGGCCCTCCTTTTGTAACGAGATCCTTTAGCCCCAAAGACTACAAAGCCCAGTTTTCCAGAAGAGGCTGGATGTGGTCTCTCTCTAGCATGAATAGGAAAAGGGAATCTATGTTTTAAACTGGACATCCTCAAATAACGTGAAAATGACTGTTAGCATCCATGCAATGCACCCTATTTTGTGGAAGTGTGCATTTAAATCTAGATTGTAAGCACTCATATATTCCGCACATGTTAATGCCATTAATGCAGAATGTGTCTTCATGCCTTATGGTATAGACTATGATGAGGAAGTGAAATCCCACACATAATCAACTTAAAGACAGGGAGACTGGTCCAGGGCTAAGGGACTAGCCTTGGGTTTTGAACACCAAGGCTCACATCTCTCCTCTGTAGTTGAACACGCTCACAGATGAGTCCTGCATGCTCTCTGTAACCCACTCTCCCATAGTAACATGGGGTTATAGAAATGCCCTAGCCCAGTCCAGAGGTTGCTGCAAGTGCAAGCACTTCCCAAACTGGGAAAAAAAAAAAATCAGCTACAAATATTGAAGAAAGTGATGAAAAAGTCTTAATTTCATGCATTTTTTTTTTTTAATGGAAACATAGCCATGGGTCAATATATGCCCAGGTTCAGGAGATTAATTTTCTCCTAACTTCAGCAGACTTTAGCCTCAGCAGCTTGACCACTGTGTCTACAGCTCACAGATAAGACAACGGTACTCCTCATTTGAGATCTCCACACCAGCTTTTGTGGAGATTTGTAAGACATGGTTTTCTCCCAGCCATGTCAAATAGTCACTTTCTCCATCCCTTTAAAATCCACATACAATTTCCAGTTAAATTTCAGTCCAGTGCTAAAAAAACAGTGTGAAAGAGTAACTCTGCTATATGTGCAAGTAACAGGGCTCATAGGAGATTCTGTAAACACACTTCTTCCATGAGCCACAGCGGGCCGGTGCTGCATGCCCAGCAGTGGTATCCCCCATCCTCCTCCTGCTCTTCCCTGCCCGGCTAGCTCCCGCCCTCCCATTCCCAGATGCTACAGCAGTCCATGCAGAAAACTGTGTAGCAAGTGAGGCATTGTGGGTCCTCTGAATAAATAAATAAAAAAACAACCCAGAGATTTTCATCCTGATAGGCCACACAAGGATGAAGTGTGTGCTCACATGTTGCTCAAAGATCTTTTACAAGCCTGGAATCACTTGCGAAATCACTCTGCTGGTGCAATACCATACCATACTTCTCATATACTACCTTAAGTGTACCTGTCTACACACAAATTGGCTGGGGATAAGCTTTTGAGCCTGTGTTAATTCATATTTGGTCTGTGGGTGAACAACAAACAACATAAGGCCAAGATCCCGTGGTCTGCCTGAGGTCCTCTCCCTAAATCCCTCTCTGTCACTGATGGTTGCTGTCTCCAACCTCATTTTTCCATTAGCACCTGGGAAGGCAAATGAAGACGTGCTTGAATAATTAGAGGTTGTCTGTCAGACCCTGTGAGACAGTCTCAGAGTCGTCCCACACCGAGGGTGCTCACAGACCCCTTTCTGCGCTCATGCCCTCTCTTTGGACGCGGTATCTGTGCACGTAGGAGCCTCCAGTCAAGGTGATGTGCTTCTAAAAGCAGCAGGTGGGGATAAAGGAGGTCAGATTCACTGAAGGGCTTTAAATTGATTGTCAGCTCTTCAGGGAGAAAATTAATGCACCTCAAGTTGTTTGGCGAAAGTGCAAAAGGCCCACTGCCCACGCAGTCTCATGTATCATCGATTTAATGGGTGTTAATGGGCTAGTGTCTTCAAAGCCTTTCTGTCAGCACAGATGTTTGCCCTTTGACAAACCACTTTGATCATTTATGCTACTAATTATTTTTAATTCAGAAAACATCATATGAATTGCTTGAAATGTGTGTACAGTGGGGCATGGTGTTGTTGATTACCTCCCCCAGACTTCTGCAAAACAACTAGCAAAAGTTTGGTCTGCACATGTAAAAAGGAAATACAATTTATATTAATTGAGCTGTAAGTTAAGGTCCCCTTTCTCCTCCCAGATAACAGTGGATGACATTAGGATAACTCATGCAAAGAAGTTGAGATGACTGCAATATTAGTCATAAAACACTGTCTTTACATAACCCCATTTACAACACGCACCTCCTTCCCATGGTCCTTGTCATTACACAGGAAAATGCAGAGATGCTCCAAAACCAAGAACAGATTGCAGAACCAACGTGAAGAGGGCAGAGACCATGCTCATATATAGTTGCTTTCCAGTAGCAGAGAGCAGTCCTCTTTTTCCAGGCAAAATAACAACAGTAAAAATCTCACGTCACACAGTTACTATACATTACATCTATAATCCAGACTGTCCAAAATTTAAGTTCAGTACATTTTTCTTTTTCAAAAGAACTGCTGTAGTTTACCTGAAGCAAAACAAGTAAGGTGGCAAAAAAAAAAAAAAAAAGAAAAAAAAAAGAAAAAAAAAAGCCAAAGCTAAACCGACTGTTCTGGATAAACCAAAACTACTGGCACTGGTACTTAAGAGCACTTAATTAGATGCAAAGTTAGCTTTTGAGGGTTTCTATTTCAGCAAGAACAGAAAAAAAAAAATTAACAGTGTTTGTAACTCCAGGCAGTTCAGCCACCCATCAGCAAAAATAATAACCAATTATTTACACAACCCTACTCAGAACCTTTGTCATAGAACGAGGCAGGGTCTGGACCGCCCCTCACTTATGACTTTTCCTGACCTGCATTTAACGTCCAGCAGAGTATTTGAGTTCATAGCTGGAAGTGTAGCATGAACACATGGAACGAGCTCTCAAGTGAGAACATTTTACCTGGGGCTCCTGAAGACATGTTTCTCGGAGCACAGCAGATGTAGGGTCGTGCTGGGTTTGCTGGAGCCACCACAGAGACATAGCTGACCAGAGAAGCAGGTAAGGAGGGATGCTTAACGTTCCCTCCAAGAAGCAATGGCTTGTTCTGGACAGGCACTTCCACGGACAAGAAAACCTGGGCAAAGTCCATGACTACACACAGCTGGAAAGCTGAGTGGGAATAGCATCTTGTCTCATGTCTTAAAGTGGATGGAATCATCTAGCACAGCATGGTGAAGTTACCCGTTATCAGGCTCCTAGGGAGGCTCCTGTAACACACCATCTCCATGCAAAGTGAGGTAGATGACTGCCTCAGGTGCTCCATCAGTAGCTCTGGATGTTGGTCAGGAGATGAGCTCCCACCATGGGATATGCAGGACTGCTGACTGGTCCCAAAGATCACCAAATGGTTAGGAAAGTGCTTTTGAAATGAAAAGGAGGTATTTATTTCCCTAGTCAGATCAGGTTCCAAATTTTTTTGCCAGATAACGCATTGCTCTTAAGTAAGATTTTTCTGATAATTTAAGAATTTTTTTCTGCTAAAATTAAAACTATTTAGAAGTATTTCCTATCAACCATTCCATGCCAATTTTGCTAGGATATCTTAGGCTAAGACAAAGGAAATCACAAAAACAGTAGGAAGTATGAAAAGAAAATGGTTAAGTTTATATTTCTCCCTAGTTTGACCTTATTTTGGAATAGACCTTAACAAAGTGAAAGTAAATCTTTCACAATAGAGATACAGGTTTTAATCACTCCTAATTATAAAATAGCTGTAAACAATTGTCGTGGTTTTGTTTAGTGAGGGGGGGCCTAAGGTGGCAGCTTCTGTAGGAAACTGCTAGAAGTTGCTCCCCTTTGTTCAGTGGACTTGGCCCAGCCTAGGGCGGACCCACTGCTGGCCAAGGCCGAGCCGATTGGTAGCAGAATGTCTCGTGATAACGCCTCTGCGATAACGTATTTAAGAATGGGAAAACAGAAAAAAAAGAGAGAGAGAGAAGAGAAGATGTGAAGAAGCTGAGCGGGGGCAGAGGCGCAGAGGGGGAGGCACAGGCCTCATGGGCCTTGCAGGCCTCACCCTCTGACCTCCTGCAGGGCAGCCGACTGGGCCCAACTCGGTCCAGCCCAGCTGCAAGAAGTGGAGAGGAGATGAGAAGTGAATAAGATGTGAAAAAAAGATCCTGAGAGACATCTACCAGCCTGTTGTGAGGAATGGCTGCAGATGCCAAGGTCAGTTCAGAAGGAGGGGGAGGAGTAATGCTGCTCCTAGCCAGGATTCCCCTGCAGCCTGTGGTGATGACCATGGTGGAGCAGGTTGTCCCCCTGCAGCCCATGGAGGTCCACAGAGGGGCAGAGATCCACTTGGAGCCCGTGAAGGACCCCATACCGGGGGAGGTGGGTGCCTGAAGGCAGCTGTGGCCCGTGGAGGGCCCGCTGGGACAGCTGTTCTAGAGGGACTGCACCCGTGGAAGAGATGACCCATGCCGGAGCAGTTCCACGAACGACTGTGGCATAGGGGTGGGACCCCACGATGGAGCAGGGGAGGAATGTGAGGAGTTCTTCCCCCGACCATGAAGCAGCGGCATAAAACAACGTATGATGAACTGACCACAACTCCCATTCCCTCTTCCCCCCTGTGCTGCTCGGGAGGGGAAGGTAGTAGAGCTAATGGTAAGCCTGGGAAGAAGGAGGGGTCGGGGGGAGGTTATCTTGTTCTCTGTCTCATTATCCTGCTGTTTTTAGTAATAAATGAATAGTTTTCCCCAAGTCGAGTCTGTTTTGCCCGTGACGGTAACTTTAAGGATTTCTCCCCATCCTTATCTCAAACCTCGAGCCGTTTTTCCTTGTATTTTCTCTCCCTGTTCTCTCAGAGGGTGGTGGGAGTGAGAGAGAGACTGCGTAGTCTGGTCCTGATCGGGGCTGAACTACGACAACAATCTATTTAAATGAAACACAGCTTGAACGAACAAGGGGAGGAGGTGCATCCCACCTCCTCCCTTCCTTTGTCAAAGGCCAGATCAGCTTTCTGCACTTCCAAGTTGTTGACATTATCCCACAAGTAATCATGTTGCTGTCTAGCCAGGGAAGACTGATGACTATCTGTGCTGACAGACATGCTGATGCCTCTTTTCCTTAGGCTTCCAAGGTTGTGGTTTGACAGTCAATTAAAAAGTTCTCTCTTCCCTGACAAACTGTTGGGCTCCACTGACTTTTTCCCCTCCTCTTCCCTTCTCATAAAACACCTTCAAGTTCTCCCCTCGATCACAGGGATTTTATGAGCACCCTGCTGCAGCAGCCTTTTTTGGATTACTTTCTTCATGCTCTTCTATACGATGGCAGGACACCACGGTACCCACTACTGGGCACTCCTCACAACTCCTGCAGAGGTTACAGAGGAACAAAACTTTACAGCTGCTCTCATTTACACCATCATAGCCACATACCACCGACTTCACTGCTTCGCTGCTGCCTACACCAACCCTGCCAGAGATGGGGTCTGTACCCAGAACATTGCCTTCACCCCTTCCTGCCGGTCACTGCGGTGCACAGTGGACCCCGTTGCCACCCCAGCAGGATCCGAGCGCGCAAACCCAGACAGCATGAGAGATGTCAAATTTGCACATTCCCAGCTTCATCCTTCTACCTGTAGATGGCATGGATACACCTTGCTATCTCAAGCAGCCCTCCACCTCTGCGCACTTGCTTAGTAAGCGGCATTCCAGAGAGCAGCACTTCAAAATACAAAATATTATCTAGTGGGCAAAATTAACTCTCATCAGACGATGCAAATATCTACTTGAAGCATCAATGCTTTTAAGGGCATTGAAAGTGCTATTCAAGCGAGAAACAACTGTAGGAACTATTGCACTCTGCTTTGTGATGAAGCCCTTACGCAGTGAAGATTTCCCATGGCAAATGGGGCTGCCCACAGAGGGAAAAACAAAACCCAACAAACCTCCACAGAAACAATCAATCAGGAGGAAACCATCTGAATGATATTCAAGCTATACAAAGTGTAGGACTATGCCCATGAACTCAACTCTCCGAGACATCTTTCAGCAAATACTGCCACCGAGACAAGCTGTAGGAGGCTGTTCTCATGACAAGCAGCCTAGCTGGCTCAATTTGCAACCATACTTGCGTATCTTTGGGCTGGTTATGCAAAAAAAAGGAAAGTATTTAATTGCCTCAAGGTTCAGAGTAGCAGTTAGTGAGAACGACAGGAAAAGATAAAACCTGAGCAAGTGCGGTTGTGATCAGAACGAAGTACCTTTGTGTTTCTAACTCCCAGTAACCATCCCTCCATAATTTTAACCAGATAAACACCTTTGTAAAACAGATCCACATCTTTGTTTAGGAACTCTTGAAAAAGTTTGTCCTTAATCTTAAATAGAAAACACTCAGATTTTTTTCCAAAACTCTGCACTTGATTAAAAGGAAAGATTTATTCCACGCAGAAAGCAAATCTCAATACAGAACTTCTATAATACCTTCAGATGAGAAGCCTCCAGAAGTCACTCTGTGTCTGCAGGAAGCTGGAGGTTATCTGTAAACCCCTGCTTGCTGCAATGCCTCTCTATAGAAAAGCAATGATGAAATTAATTTGGGGTACTCCATTAAGTTGCAGTGTTCAGAAACCATTCGTGCAAAGACCTCTCACGTGGTACCATTAGCACCTACTTGCAATGCATCAAATTAAGCGTGTGGGCAGGACTGTGGAGAAGTCAAGTCAAAATAATTCATATTCACACAGCAGAACTCCTGAACGTGCCTTATTACTTCGCACAGCTGTTTCAGTAAGAAAACCAAAATTTTCCACTATACTTAGAGCACCGAGCAGCTTCAGGTCCCCTCAACCCCTTAGTTGGACAAGTAACCTCACCTTAGAGCAATGGCTATTTGCGGGGAGCATATCCTTATTTTACCTCTCCCTCTAGCTGAGGGCAGCTCTGCTAGTCATTGCAGAACATATAAATTGCACGCTCTTCTGGAAATGAAAAGGAATTTGAAACTGGGCAGACTTCATACTGTGGACATGCCAAAAGTCAGAAGAATTAAGTTGGAGAAGAAAGAATAAGCATTAAGTCATGCATACATTAGGACGAGGGTTCACTGCGAAAGAAGTACTACTCTTATTTTATTTTCTCCTTTTTATAGTTGAGGAAGGGGGCAAAAATGATAGATTAAAATTAATGACACAGAGGGTGATAGTGGCTTCTGTATTTTGAGCTTTAAAAACATGCCCATACTCTTCAATGAGTTTGAGAGATACTAACCTCCAGTCTTAAGTGACTGAGAAGATATCTTGTTGACATTCATAAAAAAAAACCTGATATACTCTGGGGCATGAACCATAATGAACTGTGTTTATTCTTTAAGAAAGGTGAAATGAAGCAACTGGAAATCCAATTAACTTCTTTCCAATATATAAGAAAATATATAGGCAATTTCCCTAATTGCTCAGAGATACTTCTTGTATTCAGTACCCTGCACCAAAATTCAGCCTTGCTGAAGATAGAAAGCCACAGGGGAAAACGGGACGGGAAGCACAACACACTCTTACAGACTTGTGAAACATTCAGGGCTGTGCTTCAGCCAACTAAGATGTTTCAGTTCAAATCAGAACATTACAGGACAGTGCCAGAGGCAATGAGTTGGTTCCCTTCTGTCTTGTGTACCTAGACTTCATCTTGATTTAATCAAGATATATTGGCACTGCCTGATAATTTATTATATTCAAGGGTTCCATAAACACCTCTGGTTTGTGCTATGTAAATTATTAAAAGAATATAGAACTGGAGACAAGCCTCTCCAAAATGTTCCAAGTACTAAAAAGAATAATTAAAGTTGATCTTTTTTTGGTGCTTGATTTCTCAACTTTTAATGCCAAAATAATTTCTCCGCCCCCCATATTTATAAATCATACTAATTCTCCAAGTCTATCCCTCATTAAGATAAGTAATTGCAGAAGCTGTTGTTCTCTGTATTCATTTAGCTGAGAACTGGTTTCTGGCTTTATTTTTAACCCCAGTTTATCAGTGTTTCCACATCTCCTCGCTCTTCACAACAAAAATCTTAATCTGTCTGTCCAAAGGGGTCATCCTTGCGCTCCATTGTCTTCAGCTTCTTACAACCATTTCAGTTCTATCAGACTGGATTTTGTGAAGTAAGTCTGCTTTTCTAGATGACATATCACGATTCAGCTGAAAATATCCAGTGAAAATAGCTGCAGGTTTACTTGGGAGACTGGAGCCAAAGTCCTCCAGATACCTTCAGTGGGAATAGTGCCAATGGCTTTTGGGTCTTGCAGCTTTTTCTCCTTGGTCCTGTGCATTTCTCAGCACTGCTGCCAGATTTCATGCATATCTTGCAGCACACTGGCAAGGTGCTGTCATAAAAAAGCCAACAATCAGTGTTAATTATTCTCAAGGTTGAATGTGGACATGGGATGCAGAAGCTTCTCACATTACTTACACTAAGCGTTCATTTTTATACCCAATCTACTGCAGTAGGAAACAACATCTCTTCTATCATTCCAGTACCATCCCAAAGCTCAGGTTTTAAATACATTTGGGCAAGTTGTCCTATCATTCCCCTAGTAGAACTGCAAAAGTTTGTTGTTTTTTTGTTGGTTTTTTTTTTTTCCTTTTTCAATGACACTATTTTTAGTAAGGTACAGAGAGTCCTTTGAGTTCAGCCATTCCCCATTGCTGCATATTCTCCACCCTCAATGCAGTTATATCAAAACAACACAAGTGCTAAGGGCACAGAAGGTCTTGACTACTTGGGGTGAGCCAAGCTATAACTCATTTGCCTCTTAGGCAGGTCCAGTTCTTGTGCTTTGCAATGTTTATAGTTGTATGTGCAGGGCTAGCCTGGGGTTTTTCAAGAGCTTGACCAGTATGGCCAAGGCAGCTATTTACCAGGGGCCTACACAAAGGAGGTAATTAACTCCTGGTGTCTCTTCCACTGTGCCCTGGGCTCTTAACACCAGAGAGGTGCCCCTCATTACAGTAAAATCTTACATCAGTATCTCAGCCTAAGTTATGGTGAACCAAATGGCAGTAGTTGTCTCCTCAAGCATCAGCTGAGTCAAGGTCTTCCCTGAAATTAATGGTCTAAGAGTCTCCCAAACTCAGCTACATGCTGCTGGGAAGAAATAACATTGATCTACAGGGAGACTTTCATGGAAAATGTCAAACTTGGAACACAAGTACCCTTTTAAAGTTGTTAAGCTAGGCTTGTCAGAAAAAATAGAAGTTTAGACAAACTGCCTAGAGAAAGCTGATATTGGCATCAATAACTAATGCCTCAAATGAAGGGATAGCTGTGAAGTCCATGAGCATCAGAGGATCTCTCTTGCACAAGAGTTTGTAGAATGAGACTTTGCCAACAGTGCTTTCCACTGTGCCTGCTCATTTCTGGGTCTCACAGCAGAATAATTTAGCTGAAGAGAGATATCCACAGGCATCGGTTATTATTCCATTTCTCCTGGCAGCCTTTAACATACACTAGCACTGGCTTCTGACAAAACTTGGAATGCTATGGGTGTTTCAGAGGGCTGGAAAGAAATAAATAGATGGCCATATTAAAAAGATGGCCAAGTAGTCATAATCTTGCATGAACTCCAAGCAAAAAAAAAAAAAACCTCAGAAAGGGTAATATGGTACACAAGCACAAAATAATTAAAAGAGCATAATTGAATGCCCATCAAGATAACTATCTTTATTGTGAAGTTATCAGCTCTGGCTGACGAAGATCACCATATTGGTCAAACATGGTTCAGTAAGATTTTTCACTTAAATGAGGAACTTTACGACCCCTGGTGTTGCAGGACTTTATCATCTAAAGTCAGCACTATAGATAAATCAATGCAGATCAAAGTTAATTGGAAGGCCATTAACTGATAAATCACAAAAAGCAGTTGTAACATTATCCATCATAAACCCTCTCACACTGCAAGCTGAGTTCAGGCAAGTCGCTCTTGATTTCCCATAGAGATGAGAAGACTACACAGGAGTGGATACCACCAGTCAGCTGGCAGGAGCCTCATTAGGTCTGTAAGCCCCAGGCCAAAGCTGCGTTGTCTACATAGCTTGGTACTTGATCCAATCCTTCTGCAGAGCAACAGACACTCATCTATCTCTCTCTGTTGTGCTGCCAATGGAGGAACTTTCACAGAGCATTACCTGGCTGGCTCCTCTTCCTAGAGAGGTGTTGGGCAAAGTGCTGTATAGACTCTCCTTGCCAAGCCTGCTTAGATACCTCCTTTTGCTTTTATCTGAAGCTATAAAGGCCCATTGGAACTGTGACCTCCCTAACTGGTCATAATCTGTCATTTTATGCTCTTCCTGGGTTCTCGCAGTCAAACTGTGCCTGAATCCTGCAAACTCTTTCAGCATAATCTCGCTTAACACACAGACTCTCCTCTACCTCCACCAGTCCAAAATTGTCATCAGGGTGGTTATTCCACATCTGAATCAGTGACACACTAGCATTGACTTCCTTCTAGCTTGGTAAATATGATCTTGTCCTACATGCTTCTGCAGAACATGACTCCATGACAATGACCTGCTCTAATGATTTCAGTTACCCCTTCTCCCCTGCTATTCCTTATGTTTGGAAGAAGCTGCTCCTACACTTCCATAAAACAAACATTGCCTTCCTTCAGACCCTTTCTTGCAAAAAAAAAAAAAAAAAAAAAAAAAAAAAAAAAGCGCCTTTTCTGCAGGACCACCAAACTTACAAATTGCAATTCTCTTCTCTCACCTTGTCTTTTCATCTTTCCTGTTCTTTCCCACCTGAGCTAACTTCTTTCACTTGGACTAGAAAGTTTGGGGGATGAAGGCCACCTCCTACCTGTGCATTAGTGCAGTAAGGTCCCAGTCCGTGGCAAGGAGTGCCAAGTCCTACACATATTCCTACTAGAGTACTATTTCAAGGTTTATAAGCTAGAAAAAAACCAAAACAAAACAAACCTGGTAAGCAATTTCCCAGTCATACTCAGACGTCTGAACTGCAACATTCACAGTAATTTCTTGATCCGCTGTGATGGTATTTGTTAGTCACATGAGTGTCAACACAGCAGGAATAACAAGCCTGTCCTAACCAACACTGCTGCTTCTTATTTGCACAAGGGCTGATGGACAGAACTGAACATGTCTCCAGACTGCCGGAGCTGTGCGACACAGCATCCTGTCAGCTTTCAAAAAAACCCTCATTAAGGATTTATTCATCCAGCAGAAGTTGTTACAAATCAGAATTGCCTAACGCTGGAGCATCAATGACGTGTGTTTTACTGACTCTCACATTCCAGCTAACTGCATCCCTCCTGAAGCGATGAGCACTCTTCTTCCTTGTATCTCAGGATGTGCAGATGCAAACTACTGAGCAAAAAAAAAGCATGTCATGATCATGCTGAAAGTCTGTCAGCTGCTGGGAGACTCCTCTGCTAGTCAGAGAAATGCTGTATTGAGATCTCCCCATGGCTGCTTTGTGTGGAACTAACCAGGAGCAATTCCAGATTTTAGATTATCCACAACATAAGAGCTCATCTGTCCAGGAGGTTTTAGAGTATGGATCAGACCTGCTCCTCACACACAAGCATGTTCGCACACCAAAAGTGACACGGCAGGACAAGGGAGGGTGGCTGCCTGGAGAGCTGGCTCCAATATTCTCACAAACATCCTGTGCAGATTGCAGGACCAGACTTGTCAAGAACAGGTTTCAAGCTTTAGAGGCACAGTTTTACAGGTAGAGAACATCTGTGGCCAGCAAAGGCTCTGATGATATTTCACTGCTGTCCTCCTTTCCTAGTGTAAATCTTGCCCACATTAAAATCACTGGAAGTTGAGTGTAAATTCCAGTAGCCCTCAAGGAAGAACCAGTTTTACCAGAAGGCGGTGACCTGTTAAATCTAGTTAAAGTTTTTTTAAGAAGGAGCAATTTTATCCCTGGCCTCAAACCCTTGATCACAGTAGGACTGCACAGTGGCAGATTTTTTTTGAAAACACAAGGAAACATGTAATCCTGCCTCAGCAAGGAGCAAAGATAAGCCATGTAAATACAGTCCCTTGGACATCAACTGATGCTCTACACACATCTATCCAGATGCAGCCTGGCACCTCCCTTAGAGCAGCATCCCTCTGTCCACCCCGCTTCATCAGGCCACCGGCCTTTTCCAGGACGTCCAGACTGAGTCTGGTGGCTCTACATCTAGACTTTCACTGTCTTCAAATCTGGAAGATAACTCTTTTTTTGCACACAGTCCTAGTAGAAACAAATCCCACTTTATTTACAAACAGCAACCAAAGATGCAAGATTCAGAGCATGGAAGAGAGCAAAGTCAGCACACAATTTCAATTACTTGGGTTAGAAAACCCATTTCCATTACTGCTAATGGGATTTATGCATCTGTTCTACTGAGCACGTTACTGAAAATCGGCACCTCATTCTAACCCCAGAAGTTTTTCTTCCCCTGTATAGCTTTAAAAAAAAGTACAATAAAATGCAAATACAACAAATGTCAGTCGCTGCCTTAGCTTTGGGCCATTCACCATGCCTCTGCCTCTCTGGAGTTACGGATTTTATTTTCAAGAGATGTCTCTCCCCACTCCAGTGGTAAGGCCGTTGTCTGGGGTAGTCTGTCTGCTCTGGGCTTGCAGGTTACCTGTGCTAGAAAGTTCCTCTTCCATGCCTCTGCCTCAGTAAGCACTTTGAGCTCCTTGGCTTTGCCAGGAGTCTTCAGGACCTTGATCTGTCAACCCTGTTCTTGAATGAATTCCCTCAGTCATTTCCCACGCGGAAGGCAGAGGCCTGGAGGAGCACTCGCTCCTGAGAGGTGCCAAGAAAAGTCTGCTTAACAACACTGCTGTCTCTGATGTTCAAAGAGTTCACGGTCATATTTTATGGTGCTAAGAAACAGTTAAAACTTTAAATGCAACAATGAGAATGAGAATGTCAACACCTCTTTGTCTCTTGGATGATTTCCAGACCAGCTCTGTTTATTAAATAAGAAACCATGACATGACCACCTGTTTAGCAAAGTCTCTGAAAGCCTCCTGCTAACCTT
The DNA here is from genome assembly GCF_036417535.1 of Chlamydotis macqueenii. Classification (NCBI taxonomy): domain Eukaryota; kingdom Metazoa; phylum Chordata; class Aves; order Otidiformes; family Otididae; genus Chlamydotis; species Chlamydotis macqueenii. Next base: position 8,138,244 of record NC_141566.1, read on the forward strand.
TGCATTTCATTTTTCTTAAACTGTTTATATACATGGGAGGATTCCATCCTAACTGGAGCCTCAGGGCTTCCTGGTAATTTTAATAAAAAGGTCAAACTGAGAAAGGAGCAATTGTGTGTTGAGACAGATGGCGAAGCTCACAAGACCAGTGCTCCTGCATGGGCTGTGGCACGGAGGGGCACTGCCACAGAAATTCTAGAAATTTTGTTCTTGTTGTTCAGTTTGGTCGTGTTTTAACACCAAGGAATTGGTGAAGCAGGTACTCCAGTAATGGAGTGTGATGGGATGTCTGGGTTTATGAGCTGGATAAAATGGCTACAGGTGAAATCACACGGAACCACAGATCTCTGAGAGAATCTCTCATGAGACTGAACTCCCACATCTCAGCTGCTGAAAGGAAAATGGCTTCTAAAAAACATCATCCTCCCTCTCTACTTTGACTTGTGCTTCTCAGACACAGCCCTTTGCCCCTTTCTAGCCAGTTTGGTCACTCTAAGAGTGCTCTGACACCTTCAAATCTCTTAAAAGCACTCAACTGTTTTTATTTAAATGTCACTTAAATATAATCTGGATTAAATTTATATTTACAAGACAAATATAACTCCACACTGTACTAAGTCCACTACTAATGGAAGCTGCCTCAAATAACACAGATGTTACATAGATGTAGTCCCAGCAGTCTCGTCAGTCCCACAGCCTACTCCTGGGATCTGTCAGAGGGTACAGAAACTTTTCTAGTTTGCTCCAAATATTAAGCTGGCATAACCTAGCCTTAGTCTAGCAATTACAGCAGATCGATGCTTAAATCAATGCTTCAAAGTAGCTGAAAGTCACACCCCAAACCTAGTGAAGAACCTGGAATAGCTATAGGCAAAATTTCAACAGCTTAAATACCAGTTTAGCAAGTGTGGAGAAACAGAATAGTTTGTGCTCGAGCTTGTACTCCAGGTAAAATTCCATTCCCAGGGCAGGGAAAAAAAGCAGAAACCACGTATTTGGCCATGGCATTAAGAAGAGAGGCTTCTTACCCCTATCCTATATCTAAGTGTGGTCTGGGCTCCTTGGAGAATCAACTCAGCAGCAAATGCTGCAGGGCCTGAAGGAACCCTTTTGCATCCAGGTTAAGCCGTTGAGCTCCCTCTGTGAATACAGGAAATAATTAAGGCCAAAGCTGGACAAGGAGTTCACCATAGGTGTCTGAAGCAAATGCTAAGAAGGTTCAGTCTCAAATCCTGCTCCCCTTTGGAAAATTCCAGCCTAGCAGCTTTGCCGTAGCAGCACAGACCTCTCCAACCCAAGGGGAGGACAGCTGACGTGAGACTTGCTTTGCTTAGTTATCTTCCACTGACCCTTCAAAAACAGTCTGTGGCCCTCAGATCTGTGACTGAGGGGGAAAAAAAACAAAACAGAAAAACAAAAACAAAAAAACAAAAAAAAAAGCAAAAAAAAAAAAGAAAAAGAGCTGGGAGGCTGAAGCAAGGTAACTGAAACCAGGCTGGTGAACCAGCTAATGGTTTGGGAATGGTAGAAGCAACCATGAGAGCAAGGTGTAATAGAGAAGATCAAAAGAGAAAGCAAGTACATGCAGAGGGACTGGAAGACCCCCTTCTTGTCCCAGCTTTCCTTGTACCTGATGTACAACCTTGAGCATGTTGTTTTACCTCTGCACTTCTTTTCTGGTGCACTCAGACATGAGCTACCTTGAGGCTGAGATAATTTCTTCCTATAGCTCTACACAGATATTAGCACAGTGACTACAACGGAGACCTATGGCCTCTGATGTAATAGGGTTGCTAATGTGCTAACAAGGAATATGATGTACTCAAAATATGTACTCAAGTACAGGGCCTAATGCTGCAAAAAGGTAAATAGTCATCCTAGAGCTACATTAATAAACAGCTAAGGTAGGTAAAGTGTGGCTGGGGTCTGGTCACGTTTGAGAAGAGAACCACACTTTCAGGCACATCACTCACAGCTATTCCCAGTTTCCTGCTGGAAAGCTAGCTATCAGTCTACCTGAACAGGCAAAAAGACACTGTGCAGACACGGTGGACACCACAGCTGGACGTGATGGTCTGCACGACCACCTGCTTCGTTTACAGGCTTCACTGCTTCACTGAAAGAGGAACACTGCTGCATCACAGCCTTGTGTGGAGTTTGCTTTTAACTTACAGTTTGTGCCTCATTCAGAAAATTTTAGTGCTGTTGTAAATCCAGAAGAGTAACTGAGGTCTCTTCATTTGTGGTTCCCCAGGAGGAAGCACTGCAAATTCGAGGTGTGATTTCAACAGGCAGCCTGTCATTCTAAACCAGGAAAGAGCAACCGCTGCTGATCCCTTAAGGACAGAGGATAATCAGCATCCATTTGCCGCCCTCCCTCCAAGACACACAGTGCCTGCCAAGAATGCTGCGGGACCGCGGATGGCCCTCTCTCCAGGACAGGGAAGGAAACCACAAAGCAAAGACTCCAGCTGTCATGCAGTTAGTTAAGTCTCTTCTGCTGAGATGTACAAATTAAATGTACAGCATTTCCATTTCTCTTCCAGTGCCTGTGCATGGCAGTTTAGCACCTTCAAAAAGCTACAGCCAAATTCTGCAGGAGGGGCTCAGGACACTCGTTGTGACTCTGCAGACCCAGGCCCTCCATGGAGAGCATCACCTTCAGATGATGCCTTCAGGCTTTTGCCTGGAGATCCGGCCTCAGGCCAGGCAGGTTCACCTGCCGTATCAAACCCCAGGTCCTCCCCCATTCCCACAGCCCCCAGAAGAGCATGGCAAGTGCAGGTGTTTATTGTAGTTTAGGATTGGTTTGGAGGGCATGAAGACTGTTGGGCTTTTGTTGTTATTAGTTTCATGCAGGTGTTTAGAGATTTCTTCTGCACTCCAAAGTAGACACTGTGCAGATCAGCTTCAAAAGCCCCCAGTCCTCCTTACACTCATGTCCTTTAGGTCACAGAAATCACTTCAAAAGTCAGCAAGGAAAAAAACCCTGCTGTCTTTCAACAGCTAAATGGGGCATACCCTAGCGCTGACAGCAAGATTGAACACCGCCTCTGTGCACCGTGAGATGATAAATCCCTTCATTGGCACAGATTACCAGCCGGATTGTTTGCATACAGATTAATGCAACAGTGTGAGTCCTCTGGGCGACTGCAGAGCCAAGAAAGAGGGAGAGGCGAATTTATTTGCTCAGATGCATGTGATATTTATCTATCAACCATCAAGGAAAAATATATTTCATGAGCTTAATTCCAAAAACATCATTGTCTACAGAGAGCTGCAAAAATTACCCAAATTAAAAAAGAAAGGAAGCAGCCCTGAGGTTGCATGGATGAAAGCCCAAAGTTGGTCCCACCTCCCCAGGGTCCGTGGTCCTGACACCACACCTGGGATCTCCCCTCCCACTGCAGGATTTCCTAGCCTACCTCACTGGAGCAGCAGTAGCAATAACGCAAAGAGCATAACTGAAAGAAAAGACGTAACACGTGAAGCAAGTCATTCTTCTCAAGAGCCTCAACAAATGCTTTCCATTTCCATTTTTAATTCACCACCAAATATGGTAAATTAAAGAGAGGCTGCAAAATATTTCTTACAGCAGGGAAGATGAAGGAGCAGCCCCTTCACATTTTCAATTAACTCTGCATTGAACGATGACCATTCATAGTTTATCAACCCTATTTCATGCTCCTTATCCAGCCCCTGCCTTGCTGGCTGCACTCAGCCACAGGTGGCACGGTGCAAGTCACAGTCCCTCACCCCAGGGAGAGGTCCATCTTCCCCAGCCCACCACCCACCAAACCCCAGTGATGCTGCTGCCATTGATGACCACCACTTCTGCACAGCCGTCATACTGCTGGGAGCCAGGTCCCAGCTCCGCAAAACGCTGCACGCGTAAGACGAAGAGCCACCACTGAGAAGGCTCTGGCTGCCTCCACAGACCCTGCGAGGAGCCAACTCGGGGGCTTTGGAGGTTTCTCCTCCTCCAAGAGATCAGGGACCTATTGCTCAACCAATCAACCCACCCAATTTAAAGACCTAACTAATTAGTGAGATATTGCTCTGATGCTCAAAAGCAGGTAGGTGCCTAGGCAGCACCCAAGTCGTTTTGGGGTACTGGGCCTGGCCTGCCCAACACCAACATCTTTTGGCAGCTGGATGTACTAGCTTGGCACCCCTGGGAAACTCAGTCCCCATGTTTGAAAACAGGCCTCAGACATGAAAATGTGACTTAGAAAATAGACACAAACTGTGTTAAACTAATACAACAGCACATTCATTTTTTTCTTTTTTTTTTCTTTTTTTTTTCTTTTTTTTTTTTTTATTAATTTTCCTGAGCCTGACTATCCCTGAAATCTTTTACTAATGAAATTACTTGAGCAAATTTCTCAGGAGACAATAAGCATCACAGCCTCATTTGGCATAAGGGAATTCTTCTAAGCTGAATTGACTCTCGTACATTAAAACTGAGATGTGCTGCTAAATACTTTGTCTCCCCCAAAGAGCAGACTATAAATCCAATAATAAACTCAATGATATATTTACCAAGGAACTAGAGGGCAAAAATAATTGAAATGATCTGTTCCTAAATATATTCCAGTGTTGGGAAAACAGAGTCTCCTTCCATTTCTGATGTAAATACTTTTTCCCAGTCCTAGTATCCTTTAGGGACTACTTTAGCATGTGATGGGAAAACCAAGTACCACCCCACAAGTACCAGACCCATGGGTGCTCCTCACCAGCTCCCTGCATGCTCAGGGAGAAGCAGCTCCTGACCAGAGCACCCACAGCCACCGGGAAAGCTGGCACCGGGTGCTGGGCAGGCTCATCCCAGGGACCAGGATGCCTTACATGCAGGTGCCAGAGCACTTTGTGCCACTTCCCAGCTGCCTCCTCACTTCTTTCCTGCTTGCATTTCCTATACACTGGCCTAGCTGCTCTTGTCTTCATTATCCTTCCATGCTTGGAGACCAGCAAATTAAGGGAATTAAACTGGATGTTAATCAGCTTTTAGAATCATAGAATGGTTTGGGTTGGAAGGGACCTTCAAAGGCCATCCAGTGCAATCCCCCTGCAAGGAGCAGGGACATCTCCTACCAGATCAGGTTGCTCAGAGCCCCGTCCAACCTGGCCTGGAACGTTTCCAGGGATGAGGCATCCACCACCTCTCTGGGCAACCTGGGCCAGTGTTCTACAACCCTCATCGTAAAAAATTTTTCCTTATATCCAGTCCAAATCTACCTCCTCCTATTTTAAAGCCATTACCCCTTGTCCTCTCACAACAGGTCCCGACAAAGAGTTTCTCCCTGTCTTTCCTGTAGGCCCCCTTTAGGTACTGGAAGGCCGCTATAAGGTCAGCCTGGAGCCTCCTCTTCTCCAGGCTGAACAGCCCCGACTCTCTCAGCCTTTCTTGAGGAGTCAGTGGGCACCTTCAAGCCTCTGTGAGTCTGTAGCCATGCTGCTGCTTGCACAATCTGTGTTTTGCTCACTTTGATGCAGACAACTCATTGTTTCAGTTTTCTGAAAATGAGAGCAATAACAATTAAAAAAAATCACAGCAATCAGTACAAACATTCCAACCATCCACTTGATTAATTTTTGTTAATTATGCATGGGACTACAGACAGTATTTGTTTTCTGTCTTGCTACAGATACTTTGCATGAGCCATAAAAGTGACTTTCCTTGCAGGAAAAGAAAATATTGTCTATGGGAAGTGTTGTGCCAAAAGCAAAAAAAAAAAAAAAATCTTTCAAAGTAACTTCAAAATATTTGGGTTCAGACAAGAGGACGCCATTTTTAAGTAATTTAAAAACAAAAAGTAACACCACCATAACAGCACTATCTGGACACAATCCAGTGAAGTGGATTTCATTCAGGACTTGAATACGAAATCAGGTGGAAAACTTGAAAGGGAAAGTCAGTATTGACTTGCAGTATTTGCAATTATTTTACTGATTTTTTTTTTTTAATTACATGTCAAGGATTGGTTAGCACAACCTAAACGGGGCTGCACCAGTGCCCCTACATTGATTTGCAGCAAAAGCTGGGGGCCCACATCCTTCTGAGAGCATCCAGCCACCCACACTGATCCCAACCAGGGAAACAGGTCGGGAGATTGGTACTCAATGAAACCAGGAGAGAAAGTAGGAGCAGTAAAGGGCTGTATCTGAGCTCTCCTAAGGAGAGGAGAGAAGGGAGGAAGACAGTGAGAGCTGCCGGCGCATAGCATGCCTCTTCTAAACCCAAGGACAAAACTGCAGCTAGTTTGAGTCAAGAGATAAGAATTAAAAGGCATTTTAAAAATAAAGTAGTTTAAAGGAAGAAAAGTAGGGCGTGACGCTGTTTCTGTCCCACAGTCCATGCTGGATGCAGTGATCCCGGGTGGGCTGAGGCAATGCTGGTGGGATGCGGCACAAACCTTCCCTGGAGCCAGAGCAGGATGATAGAAGAGGAGAATCTGTTTGGAAGGGCTTGCACAGAGCTACCACACTCCTGACCTGCCCCCTGCTACTGCATACAGCTGGGTCATGCACTTTCATGACAACAAAAAAGCTTTGATTTCCCAGAAAGTTTCCAATTATTCCATGTTAAGACCAAACTGGTGGCTAAGGCAGCATTTGTGTTACACAGCAAAGCATGCTGAGGGTGGGAAGAGAGTCCTCTCATGGAAGGATGATAACCCCGTGATGTATACATTTGTGATCTGCACTCTAATCATACTGCCCAAACAATACATAGAGAAAACGTAAACAGAAGTCAGGATGTGTTAAAAACAAACCATCTTCCTCTGCAGCTTTACTGAATTCAGAGATATGCCTTTCCTATTAATTTTTGTGTTTCCATCCGTAAACATCGAGTGTCACCCATGTCTCTCCCTGGTCCCTCTCTGCAGTTACAGGCAGAGGTCAGCCCTCAAGTTCTCCAGCAACCACCCGCTGCTCTTTACCAGTGTCACAAGCAAGTGGGCACTTGAAGATCTCACAAGCAGCAAGTGGACCATTAACACTGGATCAAAGGTTGCACTTTCAGCCCTTGCACACACTGGAGCACTAGAAGCACATCCGTGAAGGATGAAGACTACCACATGCCTCTCCAATCCTCTCAAAGACAATATTTCTTGCAAGTTTACCTGGTCCACATCCCATCCTCGCAGCAGACAGGGAAGCTCCCACACATGGCCATATTTATTTGCTTACACTTTAAATTCATGAGTGGCTTAAGCTGACAAAGCATCACTTAAAGGAAAGAGCTGGTTCCTCTCTGCTTCTGTCCTCCCCTCCTGCACGCTGAGAAAAAGCAGTATTGAAGGACTGATTTAGATCAAAATGCTTTTTTTCTTTACTGCAGGCTGATTTTCACATAGACTGTTATACCTGTCCTGCCCCCTGCATGGCCTCGCTAACACCCCTGTGGTGCTGAGGGGAGACGGGGGGGTCACAGGGCACGAACGAGCAGTATGGGCAGTGGATGAAGGACTCCGCAACATTCCCACACTGAGTTCTGACATTGGTTTCAGCTGACCTCAGCTGCCCTCTCTGCTGGAACAGGTACCCCAGTGGTTTGCCCTCACATCCCAGCCTGCATTTCCATCACTGCCTTTGTGCCAGCACTAAACTGAAACTGGCTGAAAAACAATCTTGTGAACAAAATGCTTCTCCCTCTTTTTGTCTTCTGTCCAACTAAGATCAGTGTTTACTCCCAACTAAACTGGTAATTAAAACACAACACGAGGCCCAAAAATCAAACACATTATTTCAGCTGAGATGCTGCAAGCCTTTAGACTTGCAGCATCCCAGGACACAGGCCCAACACCAACCTTGTCTCCTGACACTCATTTGAGCGTGCATAACGCACCACATCCTGGTGGAGCATCCCTCAGGTCCCACGGTGTTCCCTGCCTGCTGGGTTGTCCCATTTGAGTTGCTTTACTTCATCTGAGCACGTAATACATTAATCAATCCTTCATTTCATTTGCTCTTCTTTCTCACCCAAAGCCTCGGCCACCCAAAGCAGGGAGTGGGCTGAGGCTTTGGGTTTGAAGCAAGCAGGCAGGCCAGGGTGTCAGCAAGAGCTGAATGTTGTTCTCACCAGAGCTCAGAGAGTTCAGGGCCTTTCAGCATCGCATGGGTCTTATCTGCGCTCTTAGAGAAAACAAAAAAGAAACTCGCTAGTGTTGGCCAACAACTTCTCTATGGAAGAACACTGAGACAGATGTGGTTAATTAGCTAGAATGAAAGCAAATTGATTAAGAAAATCAAAATAAGAAGTAACAACGCTGTGACAGCTCACACATCACAGCTAACAGCAACAGGGGACAGAAAAACAGTGTAAAAAGCAGGAGTTGTTTAGCTTTGTCCCCCAAGCCATGTACTTCACTAAGTAGTTCAAGACACACTCCTCCAGTTTCTGCATAGTAAAAACAATGTAGAGGGAGATGAGGTGTGCAAATACCTACATAATTATCTGCTCTGTCTCAGACTTCACATAATCACAGTGGCACACTTAAGTGGGAAAGTGAGCTCAGCTATGAAGGCGGAGGGAGAGGAGCAGCCTCTGCCCAGCCCTGGCCTGGGAGGAACAGTCACAGGGGAAGGGATGAAAATGCAGCAGAATTAATGAAGAGTAAAGTGCTGTTTTAATGTACAGTTTTATTTTTTTTTCTATCAGAAAAAAAAAGTTTTGCACTTTTTTTTTGTGTTTGTTCCCAAGTAGATCATTTCTGCTTGGAGAAATGTTCCTATAAAATTGACTTTCAGGGTCTGTCTAGACTTGGAAACATTTCTAGCTTGTTTTACAGGCAGTTCTGCCTAAATGATTTCTGAATTGGTTAAAGGAATCATATAGATTTCAGATAGTCTAAAGCAAGCAGGCAATCTTTTCAAAGTTACCTTGAATTTAGTGTGCAAAAAGTCCATTAAAGCTACAGCAATAAAAACATTCAGATTACCTGTAGTCTTGTACACACAGGCTAGTGCTATGGCTTTAGCATGAATTTAGATTACGGTTTTAAATCCTGTAGAGGATTCCACCAGTCAGGGGAAATACACGTAGGTCAGATGTCAAAACAGTAGGTGACTTCCTTTCATGTTTTACCTACAGCCTCACATACATCACATTTTCAAAATCCAAAGCAAGACGTGAACATTAAGCAGCTTCTAACTTCATGTTATTTACCAAAAATTTAACAACTATAGCAGAAATGACTAAAAGTCTCCTGTAATTCTCACCACTGGAAGGCAGAGGCATACAACTGATTCTTGCTGATTATTTTTCCTTTAAGTGACCTAAAACCAGGTTGTATATCAGCCTTTGAAATTTTCCTCCAGGTTTATTCACACACGGAAAGACTTAAGAGGTCTTTACCCGCCCAACTTTGAAATCATTGCAAATAAAATACTTGAGAAAAGCATTGGATTGTCAAAACTGAGATCCAAGCAGGTACTGAGTGAACTGGTGAGGAATCACCTTGTTCCTTCTTTTACAGTAAACCACACAAGGTGCGGCTAGTGTCAGAAAGATGGGGCCAGCCAGGAGTTGGCTATTGCTTGCAAGAGGAACTGAGAACAGTCTATCAAAAAAGGGGTTTTAATTTTTAAACTGGCCTTGATGCAACAAAGAGCTGTCCAAATCATCAGTCCCTTGAGTGAACACTTGTCTGTCCTCTCCAGACCGTGAGTATCTGTCAGTGAGGGAGGCACTGACAAGACAAGAAAAGACCTGACACTCCAGATCTCCTGACAGCCAGTCTTAGTATTGCCACTAAGCTGACCCATCTGCCTTTCCTTCCAGTCCCCCTGATGATTTCTCCAGCACAACCCCAGACATTTCTACCCCAAATTATGGCTTAGGCCCCCACAGCAGATCTGACATGGGTGGGCAGCAGGACTGCTCATCTGGCCCATGGGTCATCTTAGTTCATCATAGGTCAGGTCTTAGTGTGCCTCTACTACATTTCTATCTACCTCAGGGCAGGCGCAAAGGAGGGTTGGAGCTAACTCTTCACTTCCCCTCCCAACCATGCTCTCATCTGATAATGGATCTCATCCCTGGAGTACAGCTGGTCCCAAAGTATAGTCTAAAAGTCAAAAATGACAAGTACCCATTCACCCCACCTCTGTCTCCTCATCAAAATCCCAGACTTCTGCGGTTGGAGAGAAACTAATTCCTGATCATGAGATTGCAAGAGAACATGTGCCTTAAAAATGCAAGCTCAGAGTGGCTTGATTTCACATAACTCGCCTTTTACTCATTAATCATTGTCTGATTCCTTGCCTTAGAGTGAGTTTGTCTATCTTGACTCAAAATTTCTTGGCCTTTCACACTTAAATAAATTGGCAAAGAGGAGGGGGCACGAGTCTGCTCCACTAACAAATACAATATCAGTATTTACTTTTCTCTGGCTAAACTTCAGTGTTTGTTATTCTTAAGTATTCTACACTTTCCCAGAGCCCCTGTTTTTGCAATCCTAAAACTCAATCCTGGTTCACAAAGTTAGGAGAGCAGTTGTATTTGTTTTTCTTTTGGCTAAATGGATGTAGAAGGCATTGAAATCAACAAGATAAGCAACAGCCAGTCAGTGAGTAATGAAGGAAGGTCTTCCTGCTGGTTCCAAGAGTCTCTCACAATAATCCTTCATAATTTCAGGAAAACTCATAAAAAGTCTTCACATGAAGTTTGAGAGTTAGAGCTTAGAAGTCTGAACATCACCGAGAAAGGCATAGAAATCTCATAGGCCATAAAAGCACTGAAAGCTGGGAAATTACTTGACAGTAATTTTTAAACCATCCACAAAACAAGTCACAGCTAAAGCGTTGTTCATGATTAATATCTTCAGCTGTAGGAAGCATTTATGGATCTGCTGTGCACACAGTCTCAGAGCCCAGGACAAGTTCAGTGTTTGCACAAACACTTCCCTGAAGCAAGTTTAGCAGCTTGCTCACAGTAAACAGCATGTTTGTGTTTTGCTAAATGTGAAGCCTGAGAGCCATGTTCCAGGACATCGGGTTTCGGTACTGCCCACAGCATTCCCGTTACAGCACCAGTCCCTGGTGCTACGCAGAAACACGGATGCACATCCTTCTCTGCAAGATGCTGCCTTTGCTTTGTGATCAGATATCTGAGTTCCCCAGAGCTAACAGCGAGCATGAGCTAAAAGGTCCCACAGAAGATGAAGATATAACGGGACACGAAAAAGTCCAGGTTCTCCAGGTGTTGGATCTAGGGTGTCAAACCATCAATGCCCAGACTTCCCACAAACATTCAAGCATGCTCAAGCTATCATTTGCAGAGTAAAGATCTAGGTAGAGATCTATCAAATGGCTTTCGAGTTTAGCAGGGCTACTCAAGTCACAACAAAACCCCTGTTACAGGCTTGGCTGGCCTGCCCCCTTCGTTACTGCACTTGGCTTTAACTCCACTAAGCCTAAAAAAAGCATTTCCACTGATCTTATCAGAAATACTAGCACATCCTAATGCTACGATACCCTCTGGCCACACCTCACTGGAGATATTTTCAATATAGTCCTGACTGGCTATTGTTCAAGAGAAAGAGATTAATCTGCTGGAAAGCAAAGACAGAAAGTGAACTTAAATGTAATCTTCTCAGCTACACAGTTCAGCCTCTTTTTCATTTGTGTGCTGCATAAATCTTATTAGGCATCAGAGAATCTGCAACCACATTCATCCTCAGGACTTAAGTCCACATGAAAACATGTGAATCTCCAGATACAGGGAGTAAAATTGTATTTGTTATTGAACACTGACTTCTTGACATTTAGAGAGTTACAACCTCCAGTAAACAGAAGAGACAGAAACCATATCTTTGTTACACAACATGGAAACATACTCAGTGTTTCGCTTGGGCTTCACATGAGGCCTGAACTCAGCTTGATTGACCCAACTCAGACTCTACAAAATGCCTTCAGGTCAAGCTTCTGTTGCCCTACAGTGTAGCAGTCTACTTGCAAATACAGACCACTGCTTCTGAACTGATGGGACTTTTAAAATTCCTTCTCACACAACCCTGCAAGATGCTCAGAGTTAGAGCCCAGGGATGTAAGAAAGCCAGACACGTTTGGTTAAGTTAGCTATAACAACTTAGGATACAGCCCAGAAAGTCACATGTACTTACGCTAGACTGTAAGCTCTCGTTCCCAAAGATCTCATGTGAAGCTACAGACAACTTCAGCACTTGCAATTAAGTGCGAATTCCTGGAACAACACTTCCTGTGGCTCAGCACGCAGTGGGCTGAAGCTCTGGGGAAGACAGACTACAAGCTGTGGGAAACAAAGCCGATGTGCAGTCAAGACCCCCGTGGCTCCTACAAGCTAAACAGTTAAGACATTTAAATAACTGTATGGGGACCCTTTGATAAAGCCCTGGAAGCCTTGCTGTGCATACAGCTACAAGAAATCTGAGGATGCTGCAAGCTTCTTTTAAGCCTATTAAAATGCAGGACATCACAGGGAATCATTGCAGCCTGAGCTTGACCCCCAAACCCTCTAGCAAATGTTGTGCGAATGTCAGTTAAACACTAGATTACTCTGGTGACATCACAGCTCTTCCCAAAGGCACCACCATACCCTACTCATGGTCTGGGCACTGGTGGAAACCAGAAAGAGAGGAGAGCAATACCCTGCATCCAGAAAACAATCTTGGAAACAATCTACTCTTTGGAAAGCAATAACAGTCACCAGGAGACGACAGAATGGATAAAAGTACCTATTGCTGTCATCAAGGAGAGCCAGAGAAGAGCTGCCCATACGGTGAAGTGATAACTCCCCTTAGAAGAGACCAAGCCCTCACCAAATCTTGTCTTTCCAATCAACTTGTGAACCAGTACTCTCCATCAGGACAAAACTTGTTCTTGTGGCTGATGACAGTGATTGATTAATCTTTTTTTTTTTTTCTGAATTTCTTCCATTTTGTTCTTCCTTCTAGGATTTATCGGTCCAGCATACACTTTAAGTGCTAACAAATTTCTATTAATGCGCAGACAGGAGGCTGCTGCTGGCTTGTTTTCTACACAGCTTGAGGGTTTTTTTCTTGTTTTTAAAGAAAATGGGATAGTTGATACTCATTTCAGATTCAGTTCCTATTTCACCCAAGCCTGCTTTTCTCCCTCCGATAAAATCAAGCACAATACATACTGCATGTTAAGTTTCAGGAAATTTCATTCCTCTATCACCTAGGGTTCTGCATTGGTTCCCATGCCCTTCATCCAATATTTGGTCATGTTTCAGGCTGAGTTCAGAATTCTGAGGTGTGAAACACCTCAGCTCAGATAGGACTGTGGTAATTCAATCTCCTCACCCAGGATCAGGAGAGGAAGCCCATTGTGGGAAGAAGGTGGCCTAAGAGGACATTCCAGACTATTCAAGTGCAAGTATAAGATTTTTCAAAGCTGCTCATTTCAGACACTCCCCTCTCCATTGCCATCACGCAGAACTGCGCATTGCAAGGGGTCTTGCCTACCAGATCTTGACCTTCATGAAACAGACTTTCTTAGGTAATTCAAGATCATTCCTCAAGCCACTTCTGCAGTGTTTAAATGTCACAAGCATCTTCAGAAGCGCATCAAATGAACAGCTTTGCTAAGCTACACAGGCTGTTAAAGCTCTCCTCTCCAAATGCAGTGTGTTTTAGCAGCAGTGCAATATGTTTTATTACCATATAAATCTCTGATAAGTTTTTTCTTTAACAAAGTAGCTTCAAGCCTTCTGTTCCAGAACCAGCTCAGGCAGCCACTTGCATAATTCATCACATCGTACAAACAGGGGTGCTGGCTGTAGGGCACACAAACAGAGCCTTTCTCCGCACTTCAGCTTTTCCCTCTGTTTTATAGGAGTCTGAAATAGGCTGAACTGCATTTGAGGTAAACCAGTCATGCTTTTACTACTGCAGAAAAGTGAGAAAGCCATCAATCAAGATGAGATCCACCAGAGACTCCATCCTCAGAAACTTGCCTCATCACAAGTGACAGAAATCTACTTTGAACAGGATTAATTTAAGAGCAAAGGAAGACCGAGGGAAAGCCAGCTGAGGCTATTTTTTATTACAAAACTCACCTAAAAATCAATCTTCCCTTTTCCACTTTCCCAAATCATGGCAAAAACATTGCCAGGTTCTCATTGTCATCCATGGCATGAATGTGGTATCACAAGGTACCAGGCACCAGATTAACTAGAGGGAGAGCAGATGTACATAAAGTCTAGGCATGCAGGAAGCCCTCTCTTTCTGAAACACTGCTGATTTTCTAGAGATAAACATCATCTTTCTGCTGTTCACCAATATCCATTCCCTTCTTTATTGGCCACTCCATTTGTGGTCTGTGTTGGATTTAGCTTCTCATGAGCTGCATCAAATGCTTCCCTATTGACTTCAGCAGATGCAGAAATGGCTGCTGGGCTGGCCAAAGTCTCCATTTTTGAGTTAAGGAGTAGTCTGTAGTTCTAGTTAAATTTTAAGTGCTCCAAAATTTGCAGTCTCAAAACTTAAGCCTTGTTAATGTTACAGCACTCACCATAGTTACAGACCAGCTGATATTGCTCCCTCCAACTTCTGGATTTTAACTTAAATTTTAAGTATTATCAATGGTGTAGATTCAAACATCTGAGTTTTCCAAACCCATAGCCTAAAAAAAGTTGAGTTCATTTCTAACTAAGACGCTTACAGTTTCATATGTCTTTTCAGCATAAATTCTGCACGCGAGAACTTAAGATCTCAAATTTAAGTAAATACTATTCTGCATAATTGAAACAATTTCAGTAACCCACTTTGTTTATTCCTCTCAAAACATTAAAATGAAGCTACAAACCTGATGGGGAAAGATATAGATATACCCAGCTCCACCAGGAAAATCTGTAATGTTTTACGCCTTGGCAAGATATGTCTGTGTCTAGGGCACCCACTACACACCCACAGTGTGTCTTTTATTACAGGCCATTTCAAGTTGGTATCTAAATAGTCTTTAAACCTTCTGGATTGGAAGAGAACTAAATGTTTTCTGAAGACCGAAAGTGCCATAGAATATTTTTGTTCAAATAAAACCAGATTGTCGTAGTTCACTCCAATGTGTCAAAACTACTTATGATCTTACCTCCCTATTACCTGGTAGAATTCATGAATATTCAATATTATTAGCTATTATGTTCTGAGGGCAGACACATCCAGTCCTTTATAAATTATACATGGACTCTTTGCAGGCAGCTGAGAAGGCCAATTAGCCAAGTGGAATTTGCATATCAATCGAGGAGAGAGCGTCCCATGTTCAGCCACCATACAAGCAGCATCTTAGATTCACATTCTATGTCTGTAGGTTGGTTTTGATTTTTGTAAACCTTCCCCCACAGTTATTAATATCTTTAACTAGAGCTTTAATTATAGCACATTTGTGAGGGAACAGAAATGCCCAGGGAGGCAGCCCAGCACCCATCCAAGCAGCACAAAGCCCAGGCTACACCTGCTTTTGGAGCCCAAGATCTTGGCTCAGCAGGAAGGGTTTGGGAAGGAAGCTCCTGGCTACCTGTCCACACACCCCTGCCAAATGCACTTGTAGGCACATGAAGGTTCTCTGGACCCAGCAGTCCAGGCAAACTCTACAAGATGAACCTGTGGAGGAGGCACAGAAGGGACCCAGCAACTCTCAAGCCCCACCTAAGGGATTACCTCACATTCACAGCAGAGGTGGAAGAACATCTGCAGAAAGCACAACAGGCTAGAAGCCAGGTCAGGAGGTTTACCAGTCCCAAAAGGGAGCCATAAAGACACCTGGAACATCACAACAGGTCAGCAGAGCCAAACCAGTGGTGTCTCTCAGACCAGCTCAGCACTGCCACACCTGCTTCGCAAAAGAGAGTGGGAAGCAACACCCTTCTCTGCCCATTTCTTCTTGTAGTCATTACTCTCTTTTCCAGCCCACGTTCATCTGCACTTGTGATTTATCTCACCATGCTATGATCCCAGGCCTTGTAGTACCAGCCTACATGTGCTGACTCTTTTCCTGCTCTGTAACTCCCTGTTTCCCTCTCCTGCAAACCCCATCAGTCAAGAGGAGCTGGGACCAGCTCTGAGTTGTATTTAGTAACTCAGCAACCAGCTCCTGTGGTTGCTCCACGTGTGCTGACATGAGGCTATTTTTAGGGCATGAAATCCCTGTCTTACCTCTACAAGTGCTTTCAGTGACTCATCATGGGGAAATCAGCAGCCCTACACAACCATGAAAACTGAGAAGGATACTTCTGGGAAAACCACCAACACCTTTTCTCTCCAGTGGAGTTTTAATTGGCATCAGCATCTGTGTTCGTACTGATCCATGCTCTTCTATACTCAATGCCAGCATTTAAGTGTGAGAAGGCGTAGAAACAGTAGAGATGAGGCGTGTGACAGTGAAAGCCATATGGGAAAGTGCTGATCCCCTCTCTCTGATATCAGCCTGTATTTATTGGTGTGCCTCTGTCTCCAACTCAAGGTTTATACAAACTCAGTCAGCTAGAAGCACACAGATGGGCAGCTGCTACATCTCACCAGTGGGCAGTGACACCTGCTCACACTCCAGTGCTGTAACTGGGAATATGGCTGGACAAGGTCCTGTTCAAAATGCCACACCCAAGACTGCAGCAGATGCCTGCTCAAGAACTGATGCCAGCAGAAGACATCAATCCACTACAAGAGACCAAAAAAATCTGGTCCTTGCCCCCTCACTAGGCATGGACAGATCTGGGGGACAGCATCACCCACAGCCTCAGGGTCCATCAGCCATACCAGGAGAAGCCGCTTGCTGGAGCATGCAAACCCTTTCTCTGCAGCTCTTAACTGAGCAGAAGCTGTAGGCACCATCAACCTCTGCTATTTCAAAGTTTGTTTGTGAAAGCTTGTTTTTTTTTTGTCAAAGAAGAGAATGTGTAAAAGAATGCAGAAATATAGACAAAATAAGCTTGTCAATAGTGGTGGGTGATTGTATTCGTGATTGGAATCAGTTTTGATAGCAAAAAGACATTTAGCAAGCAAATAGCCCATTTTGCAGTCCAGTGCATTTTGCTGTTTTCCAAGAGAACGAAATGCACTGAAACATAAAGCTGCAGTGTAAGAGCCATCTGTCCCGCTCACCCCATAAAGAATAAAGATTAAATTTCACATATAGTTTGATTAAATGCATATTTAAGGATTGCAACTATTATAATCTGCTGGACATATAAAAGTCAGATTTTTTTTTTTTTTTCTCATTCAGTGAGCTTGTGCTCTACCACTGCGTTACCTCACCTTGTCAGGTTGGGTGCAAGGGCAGAATATCAGGAGCTGGTTCTCTCATCTGCTCTGTAAGCTTGGTTTTGCCTTCTCTAGGCTACATTTGCCATCCTCCCTGCCCTCTTCTAGCCACAGTACATGTCCCTCAAGAAAGGCTGCTAGCCTGGTGCCCTGGCCAGGCCATGTCCCGCCTGTGGATTGCAGTAGGGTCACCACATAGCCTGGCCATAAGGTGCTCCCTCAAAGTTCTACATTGACTGTGTTCAAGCCCTACAAAGGGAAGACAAAAGGCTAATCACATTAAGTAGTCTCTCTTCCACATCCCAGTACCCCCAGAAAAATGTTAACAAGATCAGCCAATCCTTCTGAGGCTCTCAAGATCCCCCAGAAAGCTGAAAACACAACCACCACATCACAGAGCAGGGGCACAGCAGTTCCACCACAACCAGTGGGACAGATAACCAGTGCCCCAGGGACTGCCTCTTCCCTGTAGCTCTGGAAAGGTCCCAGCTTTCCCCCAGGAGCACAGGCAGGAGAGTTCACCTTCCTCCAAACCTCTTTCACACAAGCAGTTTGTCTCCTCTACAGCCTCCTAAGAGTCTGAGAGCTCTTGCAGCTCAAGCAGGGGATGGCCCAACTTGCCATGTTTCAGCACTGCTAATAAATGCCTAAAAAAATCTTGGGGGAAAAAACCCCACAGTTTTGTGGAAACTATAGATTGGTACTATTCAGTTTTTGTAAGGTGGGAATTTAATTGATGTCTCAGAGGGGAAGGAAACTTGGTTTTGTCATTGTTAACTCTTTTGGTTTAAGTTTGTTTTTTTTTTGCAAAAGTAATCTCATTAGTTACTATCCATGGCTGATCAATTAAAGCAGGAATCAGGACTCCAAGAGGGCAAAAAGTAAATTCAATAATAATAATCTTTCTGTATAAAAATTATTATGAGAACAATAATTTAGTTGCAATGGATATTCCTGCATTTTCTGTTCATTTCCCCTAGGTAGCCTGCTGTGAGCATCAGGGCTCTCTGGACGTGCCACAGTAGGTAACAGCAGCCAATATAATGCTGTCAGCATTAGGAGCTTAGTACAGAAGATGCCCAAAGTCACCAGTATTTCTATCTAACAGAGTTGAAAAAGAAGAGAAAGTTGGCTAGCCATAGTTAGTTCCATGCAAAGGGCATGGGCACCAAGCACAAAATATAGACATTGCAATCACAGCTCCCAGCGGCCCATCACGCCCCACTGCTGAGCCAAGACAACTCCCTACCACCAAAACCCCACCAGCACCCACGCGAGCCAAGGCAAAGGTGGAAGCTGCAGCTGCTCCAGCATTGCCTAGCTGCCCTGCGAGTAACAGCCCTGCCAAAGCCAACAAACTGTTTCCTCCAAAACAAGAGCCTGCTGACATCAGGGAGATAAGGCAGGAGCCCGAGCTACTGGTCCCAAACACCACGACACGCTCCTGGCTGGCTCCTGAGGAAAACAGTGCTGGATGTGATCAGCACATGGCATAAACTGCAAGTTTGGAGCATGCTTTGCATTTTTATTGTAGAAAGCATGTAAAGTAGGCATTTAGGGGTTCAAGATGGAAGTCTAGCAAGATCTATCCTACTTCCCACCACAGACTTAGTGAGGATCTGCTTCTGTTGAAGAGCACCTTGTTTATCCAGAGATGGCTAATGAAGCACTCCTACCCCAGTGGAGCGGGACACAGGCTGCCCCAGCCGGTCAGCAGACGAGCCGCTGCGGTTGGTACCATGCAGGGTGCAGGATTGCTGGCAGTAGCGTGGTCACAGCAATGTGTAAGCAGCAGTCTGTACCACATGCAGCTCCTTGCCCCAGTGTGGGAGACAACTACACTCCGCACACCCCTGCACCATTAATCTTGTTAACCTGTTTTGCAAAATTGGAATCTAATTCAGCTGCTTTACCGCAAGACTGATGCCACACCAGGGCTGCAGGGTGCGTTAGGAGGAAGCTGTGTTACCTCTACCGGATCTACACACAGCTCCAGATGGGTCAACACCACACAAAACAATGCAGCAGCTCTGCACCACGAAAGCAGATATTCTGCTGAGCCAGAGGTGCATGGCTGCTGTGGTCCACAGGCACCCCCAGTATGGGGCATGCTGGCTGACACTGGGCAAGTAGGGAGCATTGATAAGGAGTAAACAGCGTTTCTTCTCAAAAATCTTCATTTTCATCCTCAGGTGCTCAGATCTAACTGCAAGGGACTGGCTGGATCCCATACAACCACACTAAAACATCAGTATCTATAACCTTTAGTATCCTTGAGCTCCAGAGATATTCGAGTTCAGAACATGCTTTGCTCTCCCATCACCTTTCCAGGTACTTTGCCCTGCACTAACAGCTGCAATAACACCTAACAGAACAGGGGAGCTGCTGCCATGGGCTGTGATCCATGCCAGAGGTCTGGGTTGAGACTCTGGAAAGCTGAGGAAACAGCAACTGATTCAGCTCCGACAATTACTTACCTCAATAATATCACCGATAATAATAAGCGGACACAGACAATTAGCAGCTGAAGAAAAGCTCTGTGGTTTCATTCAGTCCTGATGAAGAACCCTAGAGTGGGAAAGTCTCTCAAAAACAGCTGAGGCAATTTGTGTTTGGGTTTTGTTTCCCAGTGCGCAGAAATTCCAAATGAAATACCACTGTAGACCAGGCTGTTACAAGAGCTCCCACAGACCTTTGGTCATGTCAATCATCTGATTGCCTTCAGCAAGAGCATCTCCATGAGTGAGGACTTTTGGCAAGAGTCAAGTTTGAAAGATGAAGCACTTGCACATAATGACAGACTCATGGAATAATATGAATATTTATACATACTGGCACAGGAGCCCCAAGCTTCCCATATAATTATTTACACGCTGTGTTCAGGCATGCCATTCATCTTGGCTACTTTCAATTGAGCAGTTAGGGGCTCGCAGAGGCAGCCAACACACACTCGACCACACTTTGTTCCATTTTGTAGCAGCGCTGGTTCAATGCCACAGCTTCTCCAGAATGATGCCAAGGCAGCAAAGGCAGATTTCACCCCAGCGTTATCGCGAGGACCACAGCAGTACGCTGCCCTCACTGCGAGCTTTACTGGCTGGGTGTCTCATATCCACAGCTCTGCTTCCTTTTTGCTTTTGCATGAAGTCAGAGGGGCTTTTTCCCCACTCTCACTAACATCCCTAAAGGGCTCACCGAGGCTGAGGCCCCAGAGACGAAGCTTGAGAGCATTGTGGTCTCTACAGGTTTGTCCACATGGCAAAGCCACTCTTCCTTAGTCCCAGATCAGTGTTTCCAAGACAGCCAGGTCAGCTGCAGAGGGGTGAGCAGTTTAGCACAGACACTGTAGACCTGGTATGCCCGCTTGCTACAGCATGCTGCAGGAAAAGAAAGTATTTTGCTATTGTTACTTCTCAATCAACACTGGCAGCAGGAGTGAATTCACAAAATCCAGCATGAAACAGTGGAATACAAATGTTGCAGGAAAAAACTACCAGACATCTCACAGGGTAAAGGATACAAGCAGGCACAGTATGGAAAAGCTGTGGATCTCCTACCCCAGAGAACCAGCCTGGGAGAGGCATCCAGCCTCTGGTAAGGTAAGAAACTTTACAGACCTATTTGTGGTATTTACTGAGGTTTTTTCCTACGTGGAGTATTTTTCTTTATAGAACAGGATTCAGAGAAATACTCTTCCTAAGCCTGTGGTGTGGGTAGCAGCCCAGAGACTCGCATCCTCCCAGAGCTGAACTGTGAAATCCTAAATCCAGAGTGCTAGGAAAAGGTATTCCCAGGGAAGACTGCTTTCTAGTAGCATTTACTCTTTTTTTTCCTCTCCTCCACATAAACACAAATAGTACTGCACCCACATACTGCCAGCAGCAATAGGGTAAGAGACTTGGGCAGGGAAATCACAGCCTGCCCTCCTGTGTAACACCTTCCCAATTACTCCTGCTGCCTTGCACAATCAATACTAATTATAGCCACACTGGCATTCCACCAGTGAGGAGTAAAATGGTGATTGTAATGATGACGGGGTAATAGAAACATTCATCCTATGCACATCAGTAATCTGAACTCACACATGTTCTGCAGGCATTAGGATAAATGTGCTCTGAATCCAGAGAGATTCAGATCAGACTATGAAATAGCTGTGCGAACCATTCTGACCACAACACTTAATTAAAACATCAACTGCTTCCAAACCAGTGCCCCGTAAAAAACATTTGCTATAGGCGCCCTCATTCATGAAAACTTGCAAGACAGGCTGCATCAGTAACAAGGAGACATCTGTACACTGCAATAGAGCTATGTTAAACAAGGCAATGTTATAACCTCCCTTGGACTGGGGGATTTCAAAAGAGAATTTCTGGACATTTCCCAGTCTGGCTTTTGGCTGGCATCAGTGCGACAGCTCAGGAACTGACCAATTTGCCATTCCTTGAGGGGAAACAAGCCCAAGCTCAGCCTCCTTCAGTGCCAAATGTTAAATATTCAATGGTTTGGGTTGGAAGGGACCTTTAAAGCCCACCCAGTCCAACCCCCCTGCAAGGAGCAGGGACATCTCCAACCAGATCAGGTTGCTCAGAGCCCCGTCCAACCTGGCCTTGAATGTTTCCAGGGATGGGGCATCCACCACCTCTCTGGGCAACCTGTTCCAGTGTTTCACCACCCTCAGTGTAAACAATTTTTTCATAATAGCTAATCTGAATCTACCTCCCTCTATTTTAAAACTATTACCCCTCATCCTATCACAACAGGCCCTGCTGAAGAGTTTCTCCCCAGCTTTCTTGCAGGCCCCCTTTATATTGGAAGGCTGCTATAAGGTCTCCCCAGAGCTTCCCTTCTCCAGGCTGAACAGCCCCAACTCTCTCAGCCTGTTTCGGGAGTGCCAGACCCATCACAAGCAGCTCTGCGGTGGAACTTACCACTAGAAGCTCCTTCTGTGTAGCCCCACACTCACATCATCCAAGAAGCCAACTGCAGTGGGCAGAGCAGGTTTTCCTACCAGAGGGCAATCTGAACACCGTCACCATGGGCAGGCCTTGCCCAGGGAGTCACTGATGTCCCGAGAACACAGTTGATCACCAACTCTCACAGTATCTTCATGGCCATGATACAGCATGACACCCTGAGCCCTGCAAATCACCTGCACACACACACAGTTGTGCATCTGAATCATACATGCCCAAAAACAAAATACAAGCTTTCCTGAGTGTTCAAGCATCAGACTTCACTGTGCAAAGCTCATTTAAGTCACAATTCAGACACATTAGGATTGCTTTTTTTTTCCTCCCTCAGTGCTACACATACCAAACTTGAATGCTAAACCAGAAGCAATTAGCAACATGCTCAGCAGTATCCTCTGCTCACAGATCAAACGCGTCAGATCAAATGTACCTGCAGAACTGGGTGAAATACACAGTGGAAGCTGGTCTGTGCGGCCAGCTAGGTCTGGCTCTCAAAGCATAGCATTTAACCAAGAAAGGCAAATAGACCAAGACCAAAAGCAGGCTAAAAAGCCATCAACAAAACTTGTGCTGCATGGTACAGTCTGGAATAGAGCCCCAATGTCCCCCAGATCAACTGCTTTCTGATCCATACCAAAACTCAATTTATTGCCTTTCCCCTCTCACCAGGAGAGACGATTTATGCATGACTCAAGCAGGCCTGTGTCAAATCCAAAGGTATTAAAGATGCAGAAGGGTGCTTTACCTATCACAATGCAAATTATATCAGCCATAAGCCATAAAAAAAGCTCATTCCAAACAACAGTAATTTAACAGAGTTATTCCAAAGAGAACTAGTGGCTATATTTGTTTTCTTTCTGATATTGCAATAGCAAACCATGCATGAAGTTTATTAAGCCATGCTAATTGTCTTTCTGTTCTAGTACATTTTAGCCATATGGAGAATCTGGCTGGCACTCAAAAGACAAAATTGTTATTTGGGGAAAAATATCCTCAAAAGCTTCGACTGCTTCAAATGTTAATTTCTTCAACAATGCAAATAATACATAATCAAAGTGTCAGCCTAGATGTGGCACAACATGCTGGAATCCATCAGGGAAAGGTAATTTGCAAACCCAGAGGAGACACACACAGGAAAACAGCTGAGTTCACGTAAAACACTTGCCATTAACCTGAAGAGTTTGTGCTCACCAGGGAGAGCAGATGATTGCACTGGGTACAGTGCCCATGCAGAAGCATATGCCAACACTACGTTACAGAAAAAACCCTGTCAGAGTAGTCAGGTCTCTGAGTCAAAGACTGGAGATACTACATCTGTGGGAAGAGATCAGGGTGATGCTCAGATCCCCAAGGTTATTTTTCACCACAACCATGGGAGAAGCCCCAGAAAGCACACAGCCCATCCAAGAAGACAACCCCTGCCCAGGGCATCAGGAACTGAATGGGAGAGAGAGGTACAAAGGGAAGAAGGTTGATGCTGGAGTTACTGCCGTCGTTTCCATGAATCATCCATTCAGAAAGTTTACATGCAGAAACAAAAGCCTGGAAGAAGCCTTCTCAGCATAAAGAACGTCCTAAACATGATGTGCAAGTGATTTTTCAGGTGGGGAAAAAAAAAAGAAAAATAAAATAATAATTAAAAAAATATCTATTTCAGGTGGCAAATTCTCATTCAAGCTACAATTCACAAAGGAAATCTCAGCAAAGGCTGAGACTTTATTAAGAGTTCATCACTATAAACTATCCTAGTTAAACTTTCAGCTGCATAACTAACGAGTATCAATACACAAGATTAAGATTTCACGATCACTTGCATGCCTTGCTTAATTATTTTTTATTTAGGCACCTAATTTTTATTTCATTGAGAGATGACACAATGTCAATAAATTAATTCCAAGAAGCATTTTACATGCCATGATTTTTTCCCATCCTCAGCACACTTTGTTCTCGTGCTGCTGTAATTCTTGCCACCATTTGAAACAGTGACTTTCAGTAAGGTTAGCCATAAAACAAGTCACTGCTGATGGTCTTATGATACAATCCAGTTATTTATGAAAAAGGACATTTTATTTTATTATTCCCTTCTATGCTAAACAATAAAATGTAATGACTTGCTGCTGAGAAGGAAGATATAGGAGCACCAAATCATGACATGTAGGATACAGTTAATATGAATAATACGGTAGGTTTTTATTTTTAAATATTTAAAATAATAATTGTGGATTAAGAAAATTTATGGTTGCATGATTCTCAGCTTTTTCGTTATGTGGTTCTGAACTCCCATAACAGTAATTGCTGTATTATGTATTTCTTTGTAACTCATGGATTACATAAGGTGAATATTAAGAACAAGCTAATATGTACAAAACACTAGAGCAAATTTTCATCTACGGGGGCCTGACAAAAATCCACATGCAGACACAGTGCCCTTACCAACTGTTTTAACTGTTACTTCGAGAAAGAGAATAGGATATCCCTGAAACGGAGGGTAGGCTGTATCCAGGCCTTTATCCAGAATACCCAAGGGGACACTTCTGGACAAGAACCACAGCCTTGCCTGGAAGCACAGCCATCCTCCACCAGAGCTCATCTGAGCCTGGAGGAAAAGTAGATGCTTTCCTACAAACATAAACGCATTACAACAAAGGCAAGGCCAGACTCCTACGCCTCTGCACAGATAGCTCGTGCCAGCTCCTCCTCGAGCACGTCCCGCTCTGCAGCCTCTGTCCTCCTGCCCAGCTGCTGGAAAGCTACTGCCCTGAAAGATGGGGCTGGAAGGCCTCAAAGAGTGGCTTGTTGCAACTTCATCGGCGTAAGCTAAAGCAAAGCAGGCCTGCTTTACACCAAGAGTCTACCAACTAGGTCTCCCATAAATTGCAATAAACTACTTAAAGAATACAAATGAGAGTCCAGAGGAGGCCACAAAAGATGATCAGAGGGCTGGAGCACCTCTCCTGTGAGGACAGGCTGAGAGAGTTGGGGCTGTTCAGCCTGGAGAAGAGGAGGCTCTGGGGAGACCTTATAGTGATCTTCCAGTACCTCAAGGGGGCCTACAGGAAAAGATGAGGAGAAACTCTTCAGTAGGGCCTGTTGTGATAGGACAAGGGGTAATGGTTTTAAAAGAGAAGGAAGTAGATTCAGATAGCACATTAGGAAAAAGTTTTTTATACTGAGGGTGGTGGAACACTGGAACAGGTTGCCCAGAGGTGGTGGATGTCCCATCCCTGGAAACATTCAAGGCCAGGTTGGACGGGGCTCTGAGCAACCTGATCTGGTTGGGGATGTCCCTGCTTCTTGCAGGGGGGTTGGAGTAGATGGCCTTTGAAGGTCCCTTCCAACCCTAGCCATTCTGTTGTTCTATGATTCCATAAACGGAGTAGGGAAATTGGGGATTATACAATACTCTGGCATTGGAAGTTGTTGAGAGGTTTTTTAATGCAAGAAGTCATCTTGGAAAAGGAGAAAGCAAGATCAAATCTTTTGTTTCTCATTGTTTATATGGTGTGTTGTGTGACAGAATAAGACAATTCCAGCTGACTTTTAACACAAAAAATTCATGCACTGCCACTGGACTAAGTACAGTTGGTCCTGAATATAATTACACTCCAAAGATGTTCAGAAACCCGTGTTTCTACTGCCTGATCTAGCTTTCTTCCAAATGGAAACTGCTCCAGGCAATTCTCCTTTTACGTATCTCAAGTGATTCTCACGAAAAAACAGATGGCATGAACCACCTCCCAGGAAAAGATGGCATTTGCTATGCAGTGAGAAATGTTAGAGGGCAAACAAGCCCCCCCGCCTGTGCCTGACACATCTCCCCCATGTCAAAACAAACCCTTCACTTTGCTTGCTGAAAACCAGCAGCAAGAAAAAAGGGGTGGTTTTTTTTTTTTTAAAAAAAAAAAATAAATCAGATGTCGTCACATAGGCTCTCCTATTTAAGCTGCATGGGAAGCTCCCGTGACTCACTTCTTCAGTCACGCAGCAGAAGAATGAGTGAAGCTGCAGTGAGGAAGAATAACTTTATTGGACTAAAAAATTGCTGTGAAAGTTCCATTTTCAGCATTAAAAGGAGGTTATTCTTTCCACAGTGCTTGTACACAGGCAGGCAGGCACTACAGCCCAGATGGAGACAAGCCCCACGCCATTTCAACACCTTTATAAAATGCATGGGAGCAATGTACTTATCCAGGATCTTGATGGGGGCTTGCTAAACAAGAGGAACAGCCTCACATGGTTCTCATCTCCATCTGGCTGTTTTGGAAAGCCAAACACAAAGACCAAGTTTTGAAAGAGCTCAGGAAGAGCTGGCTTCAGGGCTGAGGTCACCAGGAGTCAGCCCTCCCTGCACTGAACTAATTCACCAACGAAGCATCCCCGCATCTACAAGGGGAAAGGACTTCCAGCCCAAACTACCAAACACACACAGGAGGTGCCTGGGCAGCCTCCTGCTATCTTGCCTGCTTTTAGTTCGTTGCAGTAATTTTGCTGCTTTTCCTCATTTTGGCCATTCCCTGAGCCCACCCACACCCTCTGGGTACCATTGCAGCGCACCAGGCACTGCACTCCACCTCACACCTGCACGTGCCCACCAAGTCAAGGAGCTACCGTGGGCCATTCCTCTCCCCTCTCTGCCCTTCCATTTACTCCACAAATAGCAGGTTCAAGTGAGAACTGGGTTTACAGCCCTAGGTTTTCGCAAATGGGAAAGGTAAGCTCTAATGAGGGAGAAGCTAGAATATTTTTGCATCAAACAGCAATTACGGAACAAGCTGCCTTCTGAAGATTAAAAGGGTTTTTAAAAAATAATGAATACACCTGGGCTTGTGCTTTCAGTTGAGTCTTAAAACTCAAAGAATCTGAATTAGCCTCATTTCCTCAGGGAAGTTAATTTTTTTATAAGTGTAGTTTATACATTATAGAGACTTAATCTGTCACCTGCAGTGCTGTGAACCAATTCCAGGGACTTGTATACAACAGACTGCGGGGGCGGGGGGGAGGGGTGGGAATATTCTAAGTAAAACATCCTTTCGATACCTTATTTCTGGTTGATTGCCTTTGGAAATACAGAAAGTAAAGAGCAAAGAAAAGCAAGAAAATCTCCGTATGTCCACTCTTACTAGTGGCACACATCAAGATTTCCTCATCTGTACAGCCTTCTTTGCTATTTTCATTTTAATTAGTTTTGCAAGGTTAATTGCACAGGCAGTGAGGCACAGAACTGCACAGCATCCTAATCATCAGAGATGTTAATCCTAGGTTTATCTGAGAATATAGGTACTGAAAAATAAATTCACCTACTAGCACTGCAATAAAACCTACAGAGAGGCTTTATCTGATGCGGGATCAAGTGCGAAAGAACAATCTCCTCTTGCAACAAGAGTGTGTCATGCACGTGGGCTGGTCCCACACATCTTATCTCTTGCCCTTGAATGGTCATTTCTTACTAAAGAGATGTGCATGCTGCAGGTCACCCTGTGCCACCAAGCCCTGGCCTCCCTGCCTGTCCTCTGCTCCTGCACCAGCTGGCCCAGCATTTAGCGTGCCACAAATTCCGAAGCAAGGACATTGCTATTTACTGTTCCGTGCTTTCTGCACTCCAGTTCCCCTTTTGCAAACTGCAGACCCCCGACGTGGTGGCCCTGGGTCACCCATACACACTCTGAAATGAGTTCCCTTCCTTACTGGAGCACACACTGGGCTTCCCCATGCTCCACATGTGGGACTCTGCTCTGCCTCTGCCCCATCTCTGCCAGTAGCACATTTTTGGAAACAAGTTTTCCTCCAGGACACTTTCCTGTGTCAGAAGCACATAGCTGTTGCTGCCATCTGCACTTTGAGCTTCAAGTAGTCTTAAGTATGGTGTGGTCAGGTCAAGAAGTATCTAGAATACAAAAGCCACAGATCCTAGGAAGTTGCCTCAACTCATGCAAAAAAGTCCAAGCCTGTTTGCAAGCCTCCCATCAGGACACTGTTTAGTAGCTGAAACTTGAAAACTGGTGAAAAAAAAAATTGCTTTTCTGTTCAGCCTCCCCTCAAAACCTTCTCTGCTCCAGACCCCACTACAGCTGAGCTTTCCCAACTTCTCCCAAGTTACTGGTTTGCTTCCCAAAGCAGGTCCCACAACCAAGGGGTAAGGCAGCGCTAGCTTGCTCAGGTATATCCCAGCCCCTCAGCTCAAGCTTGCTGTTGTGGAACAGGCTCATGGAGGGAGGAGAGCACACTTGCAGCAGTCTGTGCTCCTGCTGAAGCCCATGGCATCGTATCAGGGTATGCTGCTGTGACCTTGCGGGGAACCATGGATAGCATGAAGAGGAGAGCCAAGCCACTGCTTGCCAAGACATGTCTGGGTCTGGCAGAAGGCAAAGCTGGGAGCAGTCCTTGGCTTGATTTGGTGGTGCTACAGGTCACTCATACTGAATCTCCCCAAATGCTTAACTCGACAGGAAACCAGATGGGGCAGAAAAGACACCTAAACCATTCAACAGCCACGGCTTAAAGTGCTTTTTCCTCTCATGGGTTTAATAAAGCTCTATCATTTGGTTGTTTCAGTGGCTGAAAAAGCATTAGAAACAGAAGCATCACCTGTCCTGTCACAATACACAGCTCCTGTAATTACTGCGGGGTAGGTAGACAAGGACTCCAGGTTCAAAAGAGGCCTTGAAAGCAACACAAAACACCACCACCAGATTCACAAAACTGACTTGCAGTCAGCGCTCTGATGCAGGCATTTCCCTAAGGTGCAGGCATCTATAAAAGCTTCTCCCAGGACACAGAGATATGCAAGACTGTGCTCCTGGCACAGCTCTCCCCGGTGAAACAGTGCTTAAATTTAAGGACCTTGTTTCTTTCTCTCACAAGCCCACATATTGTGCTGCAGGCAATTAATGTTGGGAACCTCAGCCAGAAGGGACACTTCTCCAGGTTACAGCACAGGAGCGCTGTGCTGCCACCACAGCTGTGTCCACAGGACTGGGTGTACGCACACACCTCCCTTATTGGCAAGTACAACTTCAGCCTGGAAGCCCTCTTTTGAGGGCTACATCAGCTCTGTGCTTTGCTTTAAGCCAAACAGAGCTGAGTTACTCCACAGAAGCTGAGCTGTGGTAACTACATGTGCTCTTCAAAAGACATGTGAAGAGATTAGGCTTTTAAGTCACTATGTTGGGGAGAATTCCTCACAGAGCCATGCCAGAATGAGATAGAGAAGCTGTAGCAAAGCTACAAGCTAATGCCAGATCTTCTTCCCACTCTGATACTTTTAGCTGTAAGGCCATCTGGTAAGAGTGATATAAAGTGAATTTTAACTTACACTCATAACACAAGCGTGGTTGAAAACTAGATTAACTATAGTCCATTTGAGTTCACTGGAAATGTACCAACCACTAAATTAGATTGATCACCATCAATCTCCATTTCCATCACTGCTGATCTCTGGTTGAGACCAGTAAAAGAACAAATAGAGCCAAATGAGAAAAAAATGAATCAGGTTTTTATTGTATTTCTTTGATAGTTTTTTAAGGAACAGACTGGGAGACCAGGCCATTCTCTAACCTTCCCACCCCTTGTGGTGGAGAAGCTGCAGGGAATTAATTTGCAGTTTGTCTAAAAATTTTAACTATGATAAAAACAAGATGTTAAGAGCCTCATTAACCCAGCCAACAAATTCCTACCAAGTCTGACCCTTAAAAGTATTTCAGTAGAAAGCAAGGATCTTTTATTTAGACAATCTCAAAACAAGACAGACTGTACATTTCAGAAAACAACCCTTATACGCTCCCAAGATGTCAGGCCCAGAGGATTTCCTTTACGCTCTTCCATCAGCACATTTTTCTTGGCCAAATATTCCCATGAGTAAGGCAAGATTTAGATTCCAGGTCTTGAAAACGGCACCAGGATCTTTATCTGAGACCCAGTCAGGATTTGCTGGGGTTGGGGATGCTGCTGGCCAACAACAGGCACAGCCATACCAGTGCCATTAGCTACCATGAGCAGTTAAAAGCCTTCAGTAGGGGTCTGTCTCTCTGTTATGCTTGTTCCTGGCTATTTTGGGCTGAGATCAGGGCAAACTCCCCAGAGAAGTTGGTCAGGAGAAAACCAGCACAATGCTTGCCCCTCCTCCCATGTATGCAGCCAGCAGCTGCCTTTCTCTGCTCTCTCAGCTGGGTCCCTCCACCACCATGAAGGTGGGTCCTCACCGGGGAGCCAAGGCATTTGGCAGCCTCAGAGCACCCAGAAAAGGATCTCCTCAAGGCTTCCCTGAGGATTAAACCTTGCAGTTCAAAAGCATGACTATCACTGAAGGGAAGAAAGGGTGTAAGAGACTTCTCTCACTCATGGGCAAGTCCCACTCCCAACTGCACAAAAAACTGCTCAGGGACATCTCAAGCCAAGAAGCCCACATCTTCTTCAAAAGTATCTGGGGAAAAAAACTTTAATGTGGATTTCCTGAGCCAGATGTAATTAGCTCAGACACTAATATACAATCCCATGGTATGGGTCAGGCCAGAGCTCTCAGCAGCTTGTGGGTAACCTTGTGCAAGTAGTTCAGCCTCCTCTGTCATGATCTGAGAGGAAAGAGGAGAATTTTTACACTACTTTCCTTAGAAAAACTAATTCAAACCTGTGTCTGACCTGTGGTGCCTGGATGCAAACATGCAATGGATGTACCCTACGAGGCATTCACATTACAAATTCTGATCCTGTTATTGTTATAAGAGTCATTTTGTCTGTACACACTCTCTTCCACACAGAGCATGTGTACTCTGCAGAAAGAGACTTTGCAAAATTCTAGGGAATAGAGAAAGGTATGGCATGTTTGTGACATTCAAATGCAGAGCTGGCTGAAATAACCCTTATCTCCCCCGCAACAGAAATATCTGTCTGTGCTGAAAATTTCCATAAGAAAAACCAAGCCACTTCC
This sequence comes from Chlamydotis macqueenii, assembly GCF_036417535.1. Taxonomy (NCBI): domain Eukaryota; kingdom Metazoa; phylum Chordata; class Aves; order Otidiformes; family Otididae; genus Chlamydotis; species Chlamydotis macqueenii. The sequence continues at coordinate 8,169,401 of NC_141566.1, forward strand.
TGATGTTTAAATTCCTCATAGAAGAGCCAAGGGGAAGAAGATAAATAACAGAACAACAAAATGTGTCACTTGATTTACACTAACCTCATTATTTAATCACCAGGGCATGATCCTTCCCTGCTGAGCCCAACTTGAGCACAAAGCACTCTTTAAACCAGCACTGCTAAATCAAATACACATGAACTAGCTGTGCAGCATGCAAGTGAACACCAAATTTTCCTTTACTGCTTTACTGAGTGATTCAGGGGTTAAGTATGATGGGTCAATGTAGCTATGATTTAGACACAGCTTTTTAGCATTAATAGTATTGCTCAAAAATATTATGTTGACTATTTCTACTTCTCACTGACACTCAGCCATATCTTTATTTTTCAACTGCCTTCCCCCTTGCTACTGCTCCATTTCCTCCCGAAGTTTTCAGCTAAATTCAAACCATTGACGTAAGTCAGGCATTCAGAGGGCAAAACAAAACCCACCCTTGATCTTGATCCAGAAGTCTTTAAAAAAACAAACTGAGGTCAAGCTGTCGGCTGCTCGACTGGCCAGAGGACTGTGTGGAAGGAGCACTCAGGCGCTGAACAGCTCAGGAGAGAAATACGGGTCCTTAGACCACAACAGTTTCTGCCGGAGTCCTAAGGGCCTCAGCAGCTGCCAACTTTAGCAACCAGTTGCTAAAGGAGCTTTCTCAGTCTAATAGAGCAAAGTGGGATTTCAATTGTGTGGGATTTGTAGAGATGAGCAAAAATCAGATAAAAATTCCTCTCACTTCAAAAAAAAAAAAATCTATGTTTCAACCGGCCTTAAAGGTTGGAGACCTTAGGTCTCCATTTCCAGAAAATTCTGTCCCTTCCTTCATCTAAAGTGAAAGAAAAACTACCCTTAAGGACTCCCTGTTTGACATTTGTGAGAGATTATCAGCACTAAAGCCATAACCTAAACTGATGCCAGATTTTAGGTTCAAATATTGAAAGTTCAAGCAGAGACCAGCAATATCTGCCTTCAGAAAGGCATATCTCTGGTGTTATTAACAATACTCTTTGAACGTGATTTGACCTGTTAAAGAATGAAAGCTTGATATATCTGCCAGGAAAAACACCAGAGAGCAATAAAAGCAGTAGTTAGTGTTAAGAGAGAAACAGGAAATCTGTAATTGAACAGTAGCTAGAAAATAACAACATCCAACCCCACATTACTATACACCCCCACATCACTCCACAAAATTTCTAGTATCGTGGATACTAGCAGGGTTACAAGTGCAAAGCTGTTTATAAAAATTCTTTAAACCAGCAGCATTTCAGTAGTCTCAGATCCCCAGTATTACTTGCAAATTCTCTAAACCTGTTCTAATAATCTGGCAATCTTTGCTTCACTACCTTTAGTAATTAAACGCAACACCAGCAGAAATATTAACCTTGAAAAATGCATGAAGTACAAAACTGGGCAGGTATTTTGGCAATTTAACTGCACTTTACTCAATGCAGTTAAATAAGCTATGTGATTTCCATCTGCTTTGTATGACTGGCATGCTGGACAGATGCTAGAACAGATCTTTTCTGCATCTGGTGGATGGATTCCTGGCTTCAGCCAGGAACAAAACAAGGTCAATGCCAGCACTACCTTGGGGGGGGGGGGGGGGGGGGGGGGGGGAATAGAAAGAGGGCTGACAGGAGGTGGGCTGAGCTCCTCTCAACCAAAAGTAGACCTTCAGGAATTGTATGAAGTTTTCAGCAATCACAATAATTCCGAATTTCATAGACTAGGAAATTGAGCTAAGGAATAATTCTCTTATCTGCTGTTCCATGAGAAAAGGACCATTTCTTCTATGTAGGTCTTAGCAGCATCTTCCAGTTACTGTTACTGAGGCTGCTTGAACTAGCAAGCTAAGATATACGTTGAGCATACTGTTAGCTGGCCACATTACAGCCCACGGGATGCTTGCCAGTACTTGTTCAGAATAAAGCAGTCAGCAAATGCAGCTTCAGACATATCTGTCCACCTCTTAGCGTGACTCGTGCACCACCACAATGGGGTAAGAGACTGGAAAAAAAAAATAGTGTCAGGACAAAACGGTGGTTCCACCAAGCCCAGACAGTAGCTCCAGCACCTGGGGGCTAAAAGGCACCCAGGCCCCTTGGCAGCTTACACTGCCCTCAGCTATGAAGCCCTCTCTGCATTAAAGCTGCCCTGTCACTGACAGGCAATGTTATTCAGTTATTCTCCAGGAATACACTGCAACCAAAGGAATTGCCGCACGCTCGCAGCAACCTGCAGTTGACGAGCCATTACTGTGATTAATATGCAGATTTTACATCACTGTGGTTTTGGTGCAGAAGCCTTCAGCTCGCCCCAGGTCACGGCTGGGCTGGAGGGGGTCAGCAGGGACAAGCAGCTCGGGGGGAAAACCAGCCAGACCCTGCGGCAGCCTGACCCCAGCCTGCTCTGCGGCCTCCACAGCAGCATCTCCCTCCGCCAGCCCCACAGACTGTCCCTGCCAACAGCTCTACTCATCATTCTCTTGCTCAGGGCAGACAGATCCCAGCCTTGTGTCATGTGTAGGAAACCAGTCCCTACTGTGTCCCCTACCCCAGCTCCAACCCAGGTGATACTGAAAGGACAGGAATTTTTTTCATGATAACTTTCACTTGAGGTTTTACTCAAAACAGGTTTCTTGCCAGTTGGTTTTAATGTGATATTAATTGTTGTTATAGCAGTGCAGGCTCACATCACACTCTTAACTGCTGCCAAAAAGTGAAAAGCTTATTTCCCAGTGCTGAAAATGGAAAAATACAGATAGAAATTTGGAAGGGCCCAGATAACTCCCTCAGCTCTGTGCTCATCTGTTTCAAAAATAAGAAGGAGCAAGACTGCACTGTCACCACAAAAAAGTTTTCCACGAAGTAAGGATCAGGTCTTTATGAATGATTACAGATTGATATCCTCAGTCTCTTGGTGATCAGCGGCGCAAAGTCTAGTACATTTGTTGTACTACTGTGATCCCCCGGAAGTGGGTCCAAGTCACAGGTAGGTCACTTAGGACTGAATCAACTCCCTAAGGGTTACAAAGGCTGCTCTTTCAGCAAGACTTTTTTTCTCCTCAGCTTTTTATTCAACAGTCTGATCTCCTACTGCTGCTGGAGTAGTTTGATATGAATGTAAGTAATTGGGAAGGTCCTTACAGAGCTGTCAATCTGCTAATGTATGTTCCAGAGCTCAGAGCCTGTTGCTCCTCCTCCTGCTCCCCAGTGCCTCTTACCCCATTGAGGTCAGTTTAGGCATCGTGTTATGCTCTAAGGGATATGTTATAAGCACCTCGCCACCTTTTCCTGAATTTCACTGCTGTATCTCAAGAGGCAAGATGTGGATTCATAGCAGTTGACTTCAGACACTTCATTTCAGCTTCTTCACAGCCCTGTTGTCATCTCATGTAGGTAGTTTAGGTGGTGGCAACAGCAGTGACCCACCATCACAGCATAGATCTGCTCTGGGTGGCAACTATGGTGCCTGCTACACAGCTAGACAGGTGTAATGTCCCAGGCAGAGGGCTCCTCCTGCAACTCCAGAGTGGAGAGTTAACTTCTACAAAGAGAAGACTGCAGATTGCAGTGTCCTTGGTGCCTCCGGCAGTCTCACTTTAGGCAGCTTCCTGATCACCACTTTGCCTTTCAAGACATCCAGTTTTCCATGTCTCATTGCATCACATTTCAGTGTTCCAGATCTAAAGTTTAAAGAATTGCAACTGACACTAGCCCAGTCTTGCATTTGTCCTTCATTCCTCATTTGTAAAATGCATATTCTGTTCATCCTGCAGAAGCCAGGACACCAAAAAAATGGGAGCCATGATTTACCTTCAGCAGATCGCCACAGTAATACCCTTCAGGTCTCATCCATCAAAACGGATCATACACCAGCCTGCTTCCCTGGAGTGTCATGGAGCTTCTCTCAAGTCTTCCAAGCTATCTTACAAGTGCTTCACTTTTAGCTAACAAGTATGAATTCTGTTAAAAAAAAGTTACTCAGATGCTTGTCTAAAGTTCATTCTCAAGCTACAGCCAGCCAACCCATTTCAGGCATCAAAATAAGCTACAAAGGTCCAGAAAGAAAGAAGGCTTTAAGGATTTTTAATTTTTTTTTTAAAGATCTAAAAGACCCAAAGCCAAAAAGCAATGAGTTTTTCCTGAGTAATACTCCATCATGCCAGTAAGACAACAGGGTTTGATTTAGAGGAAGTAAAAGGCAATGGCTTTCTTTCCCAGCAGCCTTTACTTCCCAGGCAAACAGGGCTTGGAATAGCATATGAAAAAACCCACTGACCCAGGGACCATTCCAGCACTCAGCAACTCACTGGGCACTGAAGCTGACACAGCGATGGGTCCCAGGGGTGGCTTGAAGAGCGATGGCCATGAGAAAGAACCACGCTTTTGAAGAACAGTAGAAGAGTCTTCCCAAAACATGGGAAAAAAGGAAATATATAAATAGTAGCTGTCATTAGCAGTGCATAGGGACTGAAAGGGAATACAAGGCACTAATAATCATACCACAAACATTCTTTTAAGATCTGATCAGAGTGTATCTAATACATCCTCATATTTATAAACGTAGATGCATGCTAGTGTTGCACTGAACACAAGATGCCTGTCCACATAGGAAAATTTTCTTCTTAGCATCCACATGTCTCACCATCAAGTAACCGCACTCACCAAATAAGTGTAGGCATTTACTTCTTGCTGGGCCATGGAGTGGGAGTACAGCACCAGCACAATACCAGGTTGCACTGGAAATGATGCAATGCTGTTATGGAAGAAAATCAGATCCAAACTGAAAAAAAAAACTGTGATAATTAGGTGCCTGCACCACCTTCTGCCTTCTCAGGGAGGGAGGGAGAGAAGTAATTATCAGCCATCCAAACTCCCTTTTACATAAAGAGGGCTCCCACGCTCCTGTCAGCTATGACAACAGCCAGTACTCTGTGGGCAGCGCCTGTTTTATTCCCTTGCCAAACAGCAACTGAAAGAGGCTGGTTTCACTCGTCTGCCTGTACTGGCATGGGCAACGCTCATGTAGGTTACAAACTGTGAGGCTCAAACCAAGGAGCTCCTTCTGAGCAATCCCAAGAGTATTTTGGAGAGACGGAGCTGATGACTACCAGTCTCAACACTTGCATGTGTGATCTGGAGAGATCAGCTTGGGGGATCATATCTGGCTGAAGACAGTCCACCAGCAGACACCTGCAAGCCACGTGCAGCACAGCAGCAAGCTAGGAGAGTGGGATTGTTGTCTTTCCCCCAAGGGCAACAGCTCTACTCTTTCAAGTCATGGGATGGCTGCCTCCTGCCTCAAGAAACAGCAAAAGCAGAACAGGGGTTTTCATTCTGTGCCCATAGATTTCAGTAATCAGGTTTCAGTGAACTTCAAGAAGGGCAGAATGAGTTTTTCTTAGTCAGTTTTTTCCTTCCAATTGAAATAGGTGACAATCTGACTTGTCAGTTTTAATTAGCATTTGCATTATGTTCTGCTCTGAAGAAGTTGTTCTATTTTGACAAACAAGGGGAAAAAAAAAGTCTAATACATAACTCAAGCCTAGAATTTAGGATGTCAACATGAAAGGCAAAACTAATTAAGATGCTTAACGGGAGATCCCAGCGCTTCCCACAGACACCAGTGACAGGATGCTTTAGACAGGCATTCTGTGCATTTGTATATAAACAAACACATCCAAATAGTCAAGGATTCACAAAATGAAAGCTGACATCAATTAGTACTAGCGATGGAACAGAGCAAGACTTGCAGCTAAGTTCAAGCCTAATAATGCTAGGTATTGTTGTAAGAACACAGCAAGAATCAATCCCTCTTTCAAGTAATAGAATGTAATGACTGAAGATAAATATGTGATGAAAGTGTTAGCAGCAGCAGCTAACAAATGGAAAACTGATCCAAAAATACAGATTATCCAGAGTATATTTGGTTGATATCTCCTTTAGTCAGTCAGCATTACATACAGATATCCCTTCAGGGACATCAAGAGAAATTTAAGCATATTTAAAAAAAAAAATAGACATTTCAATTGACTCTGAAGCAGGCTGACATCAGTTCTTTTTCAAACACATCTAACATGACCAGACTTAAAGGAGAAGTGTGCAGCCAAGGCAAACATGTATGTAAGTGCCAATTGTTTTGTTTAATGTTTAGTGCCCTTTCTAACACTGCAAAGCATTGCTGGAAGCATGAGTGATGCAGAGCATCGAGGAGCATCACTGGAAGAGTCACTGTCAAAGCACACTTGGAGGTTCTTCAACCCTTTGAGAAGCCTCTCAGCACTTACAGCAGGAAAAGACCCAAAAGGTAGGAATCATCTTCAGTCCCAGCACAATATTGCAGTTGGGTTTGGATTGTTTTTCCACTGACCATAATTTGTTTAGATGTTACTGATGCTTTTAAAACAAGAAGAGACACAGCTCCAGCCAAGGCTTCCCACAGCCGCAGGGAGGTAGAGCTGCACACAGCACAAGAGCTTCATTTCCCCTATTTTATAATTCTGGTATTACCTAGCCTCGAAACAGCACCTGATAGCATTAACGAAGGCACAAATAAGGATAAACATAGCAACTTTATTGAAACACAACAGTGAGATAAAAACATGGAAGATGTGGAAAAAGCTACCCAAGATGAAGAACAGTGCAACAAAAACATTGACATACCTAGGCAAGTTTCCACTTTGTCTGGAAACTGAAAGAACCATTGGAACAGACTGCTAGAAGCTGGAAAGGGAATATCATCCTCTCTGGTTTTAAGACAGAGTTTGCTCTGCTTATGATAGTTTGTGTGACATAACTGGTTGCAACCAGGAGTAGTGGAGACACAGAGAGGATCCTCCATGACAAAAGGTGCCCCCTTGTACATTCCTCTTGCCAACATTAACTGTTTGCTTGCTTGCAGTATGCATAAATTTTGGAAGGAGTGCTGGGCGAGAAGGGAAAGGAAGAGGGAGGAGAAGATATTAATATTTTTAAGACAATTCCTTAGTTAAACAGGACAACAACTACTTGTTTTACAGGTAAGTTATGAGACTCTTGGGAATCAAGGTTTGTATTGAAGTACCAACTGGCCTTTGATTACAGCAGTGTGAACACTGCTGCTCTAATAAATCACCAAAATCAAAGCTGAACCATGCCATGAAGAGAAGATTTCAGAAAAGGGATTTGTTTTGTGGGGTTTTTTTAATAGCTGTGACCTGATCAGAATCAGATTAGCCAAAAAACAATTTATTTTTTTCCCTTCATACAACAGGGATAAGACTACAGACAAGAAAGATAACTTACAAAAAAATGGAAGCATTTGAGTGAATAGAAAGGCTGGAGTGCTTCAGTAGAAGAGTGTTGCAGTTCAGCCCCAATTGGGACCAGACTACGGAGTCGCTCTCTCACTCCCACCACCCTCCGAGAGAATAGGAGGAGATGATATAAGGAAAAACGGCTCAAGGTTTGAGATAAGGACGGGGAGAAATCCTTAAAGTTACCATTATGGGCAAAACAGACTCGACTTGGGGAAAACTATTCATTTATTTCTAAAACTAGCAGGATACTGAGACAGGGAACAAGATAACCTCCTCCCCCCACCCCTCCCTCTTCCCGGGCTTAACATTATCTCTACTACCTTCCCCTCCCGAGCGGCACAGGGGGGGAAAGGGAATGGGGGTTGTGGTCAGTTCATCACGCATTGTTTCACGCCGCTGCTTCATGGTCGGGGGAAGAACTCCTCACATTCCTCCCCTGCTCTGTTGTGGGATCCCACCCATACGCCACAGTCCTTCGTGAAACTGCTCCAGCATGGGTCATCTCTTCCACAGAGTGCAGTCCCTCCAGAACGGCTGTCCCAGCGGGCCCTCCATGGGCCCCAGTCTCCTTCAGGCATCCAACTCCCCCGATGTGGGATCCTTCACAGGCTCCAAGTGGATCTCTGCTCCTCCGTGGACTGCAGGGCGACAACCTGCTCCACCATGGTCATCACCACAGGCTGCAGGGGAATCTTGGCCAGGAGCCACATTACTCCTCCCCCTCCTTCTGAACTGACTTTGGCATCTGCAGCTGTTCCTCACAACAGGCTGGCAGATGCCTCTCAGGATCCTTTTTACATCTTATTCACTTCTCATCTCCTCTCCACTTCTTGCAGCCAGGCCAGGCTGAGTTGGGCCCAGTCAGCTGCCCAGCAGGAGGTCAGAGGGTGAGGCCTGCCAGGCCCACAACGCTCGCACCTCCCTCTCTCTGCCCCCACTCAGCTGCTTCACATCTTCTGTTTTTTTTTCCTGTTTTTCCCTACTTAAATATGTTATTGCAGAGGCGTTATCACGAGACATTCTGCTACCAATCGGCTTGGCCTTGGCCAGCAGCGGGTCCGCCCTAGGCCTGGCCGAGTCCACTGAACAAAGGGGAGCAACTTCTAGCAGTTTCCTACAGAAGCTGCCACCTTAGGCCCCTCCTCACTAAACAAAACCAGAACAAAGAGACAGTATTTTTGTGCATCTTCCTCTTCTGCCACAACCTCTCCCTTCAACGTCCCACTGTGTTAGGACCAGGGCATGCCAGAGAGAAGCCATACTCAATGGCACTGCTGGGCTGAAACACCACAATTCCTTCAGTAAAAGCTCTCTGCCTACCTCAATGGATCTCACTCCTGTAGAAATCACCAGGGTTTAGATCTCCTGCCTTTTCCAAAATGCTCTTTCCCTTTATCTAGACTTGATTATGGTGTTCACCGACAAAGGAATTCCAGCTGCTCCAGGGATTTCAATCTCTCCTCCCCAGAGTTAGAATAAACTACTCAAATTAAAATATAGGTTTATAAGTTTGAACACAGTTGAGCCAAGATGGCACCCATTAACCCTCTTTTGTACATGGCCAGAGCAATCATCTCCATCTCATTTGTCAGATGGGTTCATGCAACCCTCCAAGATTATACCCCAAAAATTAACAAGGTAAGGCTTCTGAATAACACTGCCAGGCTATCTGACCTGCATTTCAGCAAAGCTTCGCTCTGGACCCCTACATTATTAGTAGTTATGCACACAAATACCTCAAAACTGAGGTGCTGAGTTGAACATCACCCAGGATGGGATTTGCTCCAGCTTCCTGCTAAGTTAACAGCAAGACTTCCCATCATGAAGGGGCATAATGTCTCAAGAGCTCCATGTCCTATGTTGTATTTAAAAGAGGAATCTGCACCACGATGAGGATCGAGCACAGCATGGTCCCCTCTTCTTGTTTCAACAACAACTTCACATCAATCAAGTCCATGCTATCAGTCTATAGGTCTGTTTCCAGAGTTAAATTCTTTCCCTAAATCGACACAAAGGAGGCTTAAAAATCTCACCAGGCTCACATAAACGTTGCTTTTTCACCATGAAATATTGATGTTAATACAGAGCATGAATAATTGAGATTTTCTGATCTCTATGAAGAGTCTAGCCTCACTGAATGTTACAGGAGATACGATTTATATTATTTGGATAGTAGAGGAAATAACAAATGGTTTCATCTCTTAGCCCCGTCTAATAGGGAGCCTTAAGAACACTAAAGTACAATAATTGCTATAATGGCAGCTTGCCCAAGTCAAGTCTTAATAATGATCTATTAAAAAGAAGAGCCAAAGAGACCCTTTTTATGATTGATTCACTCTGAAAAGTAATCAAATACATGCAATTTTTCACCTCCTCACTGCAAATACCTGCCTTGTATTTCTTTACTTTTCTTGCACTCAGCTTTGCTGTAGTCCCATGACAGTGAGCCAGCTGGTCACTACTGCTCCAAGTACCCCCTTAATCTGGAACTGGCAAGACACAGTCATTTGGACAGAAGTGGAAACAAGGAAAGACTGGAGCAGTAATCCTGGCACATTTCAGTCTTTCCTCCAGACTCCTTAGTCCCCATTTTCTATCACTAGACTCCCAAGCCTATTTTTTTCCCCGACAAGAAAACCTAAAAATAAACACCGGATGAGCACTGACCAGGGTTTGGCTGGCTACCAAAGCCTCTTCCACAGACTTTCCCAAGCAGTGCTGTGCACTGGAAAGGACTCTGTGGCAGAAGTGCATCCCACAGGCTAAGCCATCAGTCCCAAGCCAGGGTGATGGTGCTTCTGGCATAGAAGCTCTGGACTGACCAAGCACATAGCTCTCATGACCAAGGAGCCCTCAGAGCAATCATTGTTCATCTTCAACTTCACTTTATTTGTGTTACTTTCCCCTTTTGACTATACCCTCCACAGTTAACAGAATAGAGTATAAAATGGCATAACTTTGTTTCACCTGATTTAATAGTTGATTTAACCAGCTTATTAGAAATAAGTCAAATGAAGTGATGGTATTTCCCTTTAAAGAAAGGTGATCATGTTAATTATCATTTACTGGCATTACAGTAATATTCTGATACCTCAGTGAGAGCCAAAGGCAGTCCAGTGGGAGCCTGGCAGGTGCTCAAAATCCCCATGCACAGTCTACCCCAGCAATGAGATGGTCTCTTAACTCAGGCCCATGTTTCTCAGGATTCTTGCCTAGCTCCCTTGGAATATATCCTTTTAGGGTCCCTTAAGTGATAAAATATTCTTCTAGAGCACAAGTTATTATGACTCACTTTCAACAGGCTTTCACTCTAGCTTAAAATATACATTTTTCTATATGAATGTATCCCTTACTCTGTGTGTGTGTAACTCTGATTTCTCTCTCCAAATACAGTCAGCTGTTAGGTTTAAGGATATCCAATTCAGACACAATGTATTTTTGTAGAGTACAGAAATGAATTTTTAATACCAGAAGGAATCAGTATAGTGAGACAGACTGACCTCCAGCCTCATACAGACTGCAATTCCTCTATTGCTTTCTTAAAAGGACTGCTGCTTCTGCATGCCAACTCCAGCTGAACATGTTACTCTTACCTTTGTTAATGTTCCCTGCACATGAACCCCTGGCACAATCTAATACCGTTTTTCTTTATCTATTTACACTTGTATCATTAAACCGCTTCTCACTTCCATTTTTTGTTGCCGTTAATATAACACAGAAAAATTTCAACAGTCCTAATTTCTAATTGATAAAAAAAAAAAACATACTGGATTGGGCCCAGTTCTCCTCCTACACTAGTGTTCCATTAGTGTAACCACAGCTTTCCATGAAATTAGTTCTGTTCACTCCTCTGGGAAACAAAGAAAAAAGATCAGTCCTACTTTTTCTCCCTACTATACTTACAGTGGGAGTTTAAAGCACAAATATATATACATGATTCAAGCTCTGGAGTGAGAATTACTCAGTATGGCCAAACAGTATTGCAGCAAATCTGATAATGTTTCGTTACTGCTAATCCTTCTCACCAAGAAAACTGGCTCATTTAAGATATCACAACGCCTGCACACACCAGAATTAGACAGTATGCATTAGGATGAACAACAAAAACTAAAATAAAACTACTCCTATATCTGCATTAAAACAACTCAATAAATATCATAAGGGAAATTATTAGCTTGACTGGACTCTAATGTGTTACTGATAACACATTTCATTAAAATAAACATGGTAAGCAGATCTGATCCATCTTTCCCCCACTGCTTTTGACTATTCGCACAGCACTTGCTCTGTTACAGGCAAAACGATCCTACTCCTTTCAAGGCTGAGCAGATCATAGCCCCATTTGGGTACCTGGGGATGTTTCTGGCTGCAGTGTTTGATATCCAAGTGTCCTGCTAAGATAACTTCCCTCTGTTGTCAAGTTATTGTCCTCCCAAGCAAACCCATATCCAACCTACACGTGAAGCATCACTAGCAAAGTGTCTATATTGCTGCCTTTCATACACCGCATTCAGGGGGGAATCATGAGCTAAAAGACCAGATCAAAACTCAGCTGCCTTTGTTTCTTTATTGTCAGTGGGTTTCTGACACATAGTGTTTGGGGCTTTTTGTTTTTCTCTCCCCCCATCCCCACACACAGAGGCACATCAGTTAAAAAAAATAAAATAAAATAAAATCAGCGGATTGCAGCAGTGTAACAACCTATTACCTGGTACCCAAGTCCTGGGGTTTGTCCCAGGCTAAGATAATGAAATGGCAAAGCCTTGTTGCAGCTGACTTATTCAGTCCTCTACACTTCTAAGAATGATGTTCACCTTTGATTTTCATTTCAAAGGTCCTGCTTCAGCAGGGTTAATGAGAAAGAAAGAAATCATATAGCAAATTAAGGCTTAATCATTGTGCAGTTCCCTTAGATAAAAGTTAATTATCCCATCCTCAATGCTTTGCTGTGTAATTAACTATACCTCTGTACCAAAGGGAAAAGCTATAGCATGCTTCATTTCAAGGTCACAAAACAAGTGAGAAAGACAAGAACAGAGGCAGGATTGCTGGGCTGATCACCTCTACTCCATTCTCTGCTTCAGCCATGAGGCCGCATCTGCTCTTCAAGTTGACGCAAAACACAGAAAACCAAAGTCAATGTCAGCTACTAACTAAAAAGCTATGAGAACAGAGGCTGGGAAAAGGGAGCCTTTCCGCATTGATCATATAAAGGAACCACAGTTTAAGTCAGTGTTTGATAAGCAAGGAGTTTGACAAATAGACTTGTATACAAAGTCATCTAGCCCTTTTTACACATCCTTGTAGTAACTACAGCAATTATGGACTAAAGAGTCAAGCACCACCTCTGAGCTCAGCTGTAATTTATTCTTCTTTGCCGAGCTATTTATCATCCTAATGTCCATGCCAAAACAAAAATAAATTATACTAGACATGTCATTAAAGAATTTAGTGATCAGTACAAGACAGTGATATAATCCACTAAATCCAAAACACCCAGAATGCTAGCTGCTGCTATCCCTATGCAATTGCTAAAGTGCTTTAATGAAATTCTATCTGGCTGCAAATTGAAAATATGGATGGATTTACATATAACATAGAAATAGTCCATTTAATTAGCAACTAAGAGCTTTAATGGCTAATATTAATTTCTGTTAAACAGTGAGCCGTATCTCTCAGCTGAAAGCTCTGAATTCAGACAGTTGTTTGGGATTCATTTTACTTAAGAGGTTCAAAGGTGAATGTCAGATGCAACTGTGCAGTAAAGAAGTCTGAGTTATGACCAAATCAAGAGACAAATATTCAGAACTGAAAAGATCAATGGAAATTGCTACAAGAAGGCCATCCCATTTTCATCCCAGTCCACAATAAGTACCCTATGCCATAGCCCCAGATGACAGCAGTTTCAGAGAGGTACAACACATTCCTTACCCACAAGCCCGATTACCACACTCCACAAAGCATGAAGATTGAGAGATCATGCAGTTACCATCCCAGCTATTATCACTGACTATGCTATTCCAACCCAGCTCAGTGCCCCTTCAAGGAAGTCACCCGTATGTAACAGTAATTCCTCAAACAACAACATCCATTAACATGCTCCAAGGAAAGCAGCCAGCTACAAGTGCTTACAAGATGCTGCCTCTTAGGGTGCTAGCACTAAAAACTATTTTTTGCTTTCCAAAATTCCAGCCTCAGACAACAGAGTGGGGGAAAGGTCTGGCATCTGGAATGACACGGTCTGTCAGCCCCAGGATCCACAGTTACACAAGGATTCTTTATTTCCTTCTTGGAATAAAGCCTGCCCAAATCTCTCCAGTCTACAGATGGGGTCAGCAGGGGAGAAGCATCCCCATCTTTGAGCTCTTACAGAGCCAGGCACACAAAGGCACTGAGCAGTGCCTACTCCTGCTGCAGAGCTGGACTCGTGCAGACCAGCCAGTAGGACTTCCCTTGCTTTTCATCTTCTACAAACCACTTTATAAACATGCTGAGCACAGAAACGGTGCTGTACAGTGTTGGTACTCCCAACCCTCAAATTCTTTCTCTGTGCAGTGCTAAGAACATGACAAACAAACAGAGGTTTCCATTGCCTATTGAAAAAGCACATGCACAGCAGCTAAAGCAAAGCTCATTTTACTCTCTCCAGTCACTAATACACCATGTGCAAACCCCTGCATTCCCTGATATTTCCTCAGTAAAAATAAAAATACCAATCTTCCTCTATATGTACAAAAAATTATATTTTTCTTTGTTGCTGGTAGCTTATTGATTTTCAGTTGTTCAAGTACAAGTGAACCTGTAAGCCTTCACCTCTAACTGCTCCGCATGTGCTTTTATGTTACAGAGCAGTCTCAGGCAGTAAAATATCAAAATAAGCAAGATAAACAGGTAACTGTGACAAGTTTTCCCAAGGGCAGAAAAACATCAGCACCTGCTGTGTTTCCCACCTGCTCTGAAGTACCCAAGAGAAAAATCAGAACTTCTATATAGTCAACATTTTGTAAGTTATTATTGGTATTGATTCCTTTAGGAAGCCTCAGGCCCTGTGTGTGTGTATATACATGTATATATATATGTTTCTATACGAAAAGGAGAGCAGAAAAAAATAAGGTCTATTTGGAACGTAAAGGTCTTCAGATCAAGGTGCAGCTCTTTTTCCTTCACATGTCTATTCCTCTATTTCAGTGTTGGCCTGCTGACCAGGCCTCCTACAGATGAGTCCTCAGTGTTGTTTGGAAGACATAGAAGCAGCAACAGAGAAGGAAGGAAGATGTTAATTCTAGTCTAGGACACAGCAGGAGAGAGTCTCCTACTCCTAGAAGAAATTGCCCTCAGGGTTTGTAGATAAGGGCTGCTTCTGGCCCTGCTACCGCTTTCACTGATAGCTTTATGACTGACCCAAGTTGGGTTTAACCTGGCTCCTTGCCTAAATATGCATTGTTTCTCAGGCATCACAGGCTGAGCTGGGTGTAGTGGGGCTAGGTGACACTAGCACAGTGACAACACACCAGCTCTGCAGGGCCAGGCACCCGGGGGGCAGAGGCAGGCTGTGACAGGCACTGCCGACACAGGCCAGCAACAATGAGAGGCTTTGCCAGTGAATTTGCCACCAGCAGAGCAAGTGGAGCTGTAAGCTACCAGAACACAGCAGCTCTATTTTTCCACAGGAGGCATCTACTTTCTAAAAGTAGATATTTTGACTTTTCAGCAAAAGGAGCATTATACCAAGAAACCAAGCCTCACCTCCCTCAGCAACCCCTGCTCCTGGAGCAGGACAGCCCCCTCCTACCTCAGCAAGGTGCCTCATATGGTTGAGTCTCATCAGTCCCCATTGCAACTGGATACTGGCCCAGTTTTGTACCATCTCCAAGCACTGAAGCCTCACAGTGCCCCTTCCAGCAGTTGGGGCAGACATGGTAGCCACAGCATCTTCCTCCTCTTCTAGCCTTACTCTCCTAGGAGAGGAAGAGTCCTTCCCTAGAGTAATTTAAGCCCATAGGGTTGGGTGTAACACCACCCTGCCCAGGGGCAGCTCGTCAGACCATCAGCCCCATCCCGTGTCTCGTCCCTGCCCAGCCCAGCTCAGCTGTGCCCAGGCTGCCATCCCTGCAGCTTGGGACCCTCTGAAGCTGCCAACCAAACCAAAACAGTCCTTAGGGAGCTTTTGACACTAACCAATTTGTTTTATTTACAACTAAATCACAGCTAAGGGGAAAGAGGGAAAATATTTTCTTCAAGATCTGGCTGTGAGTCACTAGCAGAGCCCCCATCTCCCTGAGGCACAGGCTCCTCAGGTGATCCCACCAAGGCGCTGAGGGACTCCTATCATGGTGGCCACCTCACCCGCCAATGTGAAGCACCAGGCCAGAAGCACGAGCATGGCGTGGGCCCGGCCTCTAGCATAGGCTGATGCAGTGCTGCGCATACCCTGACCTCCTGAGATGTTTTTTTCAACCCATTTCCTCTTGCAGGAGAAGCTTGGAAGAAATTACTAGTTCCCAGTCATGCTAGGCTGATGGGTGCTCCAATGATGGCAGGATAAATACCCATAAAAAACAAGGGCTCAAGTTAACTGACAGTGTTTTGTGAAATTTCAAAAGCATTAGAAAGGGAAATGTTGGATTTTCATTTAAAAAAAAAAAAGCAAAATCTTACTAACTTTTATATTAGCCACTAATATATTATCCGTTTCATATTTTCAGAAGTACACTGGTTTTCTCTAGGTTTCTTTAGTTTTACCTATGGTATTGCCTTTTTCTCTGCGCGTGCCGCAGGGGCCCCCACAGCCAGACACCTGGCTCCACGCCGGCTGTGCGCCCCTGCGCCATAAAAATCCCTGGATCATTTTTTATATTAACAGGTTCATTAACTTCATCGTCCTGGCCAGGTCCCAGTTTGATTAAGTACAGTTCCTCCAAATATTCCCCTCTTATTTCAACTACGAATGTATTTTTCAAATTCTTTTCTGCAAATTGTTGGGGTTTTTTTAATTGCAAAATGACTGCACTTTTCACCCTACAGATGGTTGTATTTTGATACCACATTAATACCTTTATCCTACACACTCTTCAAAACCACTGGAAATATACCTCAAGGCAAAGCAACCTGCTTGCAGTTGAGGAAACAATTTTGCATTCTATTTCCACGGAAATTCAGAAGTTTTGCTCACCGGAGAAGCACAACGCAGAAGGAAAAAACATTACAATTTATTAAATGTGTTACCTGTAAAATATTCTATGTAAAAAATAAATTCTGTGCTTCAAGTGGACAGATTTACAAAATGGTTTGATGGCTCAAGTCTATTTAAAAGGCAATCTAAGCAAGCTGTGACTGCACAGCCGATGCCACTAATCTAAAAGACATTAAAGTTTCCCTGGCCTCTTAGAAGCTATTATTTGAGTTAAAAACCTTATCGAGAGACCACGCTTGGGAGGAAACATAGAAACACATTTCAGTTAATGGTTCAGACCCACCTTGTTTGCTCTGGAAACTGACCCCATGCTGTAAATTCTATCTCTGCTGTACAGGGCATTACTTACAGCATATGAATAATGGATATTATAAACAAGCATTACGAAATGAAAATTCAGTTAACAATATTATGGAGGTTCCATTCACAAACGTAGTTCATGAGTGATACAAATTTTATGGTTCTTATCACCAGTGAAAAAAATTTGCATATCCCATCACAGAGTTCTTGCAAGAACCTATTCTGCATTTCTTATCTCAGGGCTTTTATGGTAAGAAATATTGCATTAGGCCCAGTATTTTACATTTTTCCAATAAAATTCTAAATACATATGCAGCAGCTCTTACTGACTGGCTTCATGTTATAAATTACAAGCTTGGAAGTAAATACATTAGGACAAATATTGATTTCTAAATAGTCACCATGAGTGAGATTTTTATCCTGGTGTTGAATTATCGCACCTCTTGTCTTTTATAGCCGTATCTTATCTCCCAGCTGCTTTACTTTGTCGCAAGTAAGTAAATAAATAACATCACCTCACTTCTGACAGTTCAATTCATTCAGTTCCATGCGGTGGAAATAGCAAGTACAAGTTCATGCAAGCGTTTTATAGCAGCTCTACTCAGGCAGACATTTGGGGATCTGCAACCATCAAAACCACTGCTTTCAGCGCGTCACATCACCAAGCATTTCAGGGTGTACTGTGGAAGCAGCAGATTAAATCCAGGGCCTGTTGGAAAAGATTAGCAAAAAAAAAAAGTGGCAGCACTGCTCTGGGATGTCATTGAATGAACAGTGCTTCTTCATTCAGCATGTCTGCTCCAGGGTTGTTCAGCATTTTTGTGTTTTAATGGGTAATCTCAGCCTTTACTATCTTAACACTGTGATTGCACATGGCATCCGGTTAGGAAACAGGAACAAGGCACTTGGTCTGCGTAAAAAAACAAGAAGAGAGTTCAAGTTGCAGTTACAACCAGACCACCCTCCATACTCCCACCATCCCCGCTATGGGAGTGGCACCAAGACTCCCCAAAAAAAACCAGCTCCAGTCAAGCCAGGATGGAGACACAATTGCTGCAACCTATGGACAGAACCTATTGTGAAGAACTGCATGAATACAGCAAAATCTACTCCAGAACAGAGGCTGGGGGCGGGGGCGGGGAGGAAGGAAGAAAGAAAAACGTCTTCGATACAGCACTCCTCATCCTCACAAAGCTCCTTGTGTGGAGACCAAGTCTGTGGCAGCTGTCACTATGCCTCCAGCCCAGGAGGACTCTCTATGTGCAAATGCCACCTTGTTCCCTTGTGACCGCCCTGGCTCGCACACCCTCCCATTCACAGCTTGGCTGTGCTTTCCTTCCCAGCTGCCACACAGGTTGTAGGGCAAGGAAATGGATGTGGCATAGTCTTTGCTTCCATAGCACCCGATGGTTAGACACAGACACAAGCAAGGCAAAATACCTTGGAGGGACACACAGCGATGAGACCAACGGCAGTATGGAGAAAGTGTCTTCCCTGATGAGGAAGAGCGTAGTACATCAGGCAGCTGGCTCACAGGCAGGTGGAAGAAAAACACGTGAATCCAAGATGTCCCAGATGCACTGGGTCATTCTCTTCCAGGTCTGAGCTAGGCAGCTGAGGTATGCCTAAACTCAATTATATTTGTCAATTCAATCTGCTTTCTGAGAGTCAACAAAACCCAAGCTGTTGTTCCAAATATTTATTAATTAATATTTATTTATTAAAAAATAACTGCAAGTGGAAAAAAATCAATCAATAAGCAGTCCAATGGCAGATCTATTACAGTTTTAACAGGTAAAGGGAATGAATCTACTTTATGAACAAAAATAGCAACAGGGAAGTATAATGAAGGATTCTTAATCAAATGAAAAAATGGAAACAGCATATTCAATATATATTTATATAGAAATATATTGATAACATTCTTCTTAAATAGATTAAACAACATTCATTAGCAACACCCAAAAGTAGTTCTTTGTGGCAAGAGATTAATCTGCCTTCATGGCAATAGTGCCTCTTCATAAGTCTATGCCCACAACGACAATTTTAGAGTTTTGGGGTAGAACAGGTATTCAACACCATGAGGTCAAATCCAGAGTAAGTGATTTAAAACCAGTTTACAGGAGATCCCAATGTTACATCTGAGACTTAAGGCCAGGTATGCAACACGTGGAATTGGCAGAGTGTGGTTTAAACTGTGAGATCTCCTTGAAAGTTCAAATTTGGATTAAAGCTAGATTCCTACAGGGAAACTCTGACACTGCTCAGGATTCCAAGTTTAAGACACACTTCCCTTTTTCTGTAAACAAATGTTAACAAAATAAACTCTCTGTACCCTGATAACCATTTCTTAACATAAAAATAAGGAACAGCTTGGGTAGTCTTAAAATAAGTCAGTATAAAAATCTACCCTATCCTAAGCACTGTCTCTGTATCAAAGTGCTAGCAAATGGCACAGTGTTTTCTGTTTGAAGCTGTGTTCCCTGCTTTTCATGTTTCATATTGCAAACCTCAGCTCCAGCAGGACTGAGCTGAGGAACCCAACCGTGGCGGCTGAATCATCCCAGCTCTGGGCTTGCTCTTGGGCAGCCCTCACTTATACTGGGACACCCAAAGAACTTCTGAACAGGTGATGCTAGGGCAAGTTCTTTGTGCTGTTAGATGGATGGTGACCACCACAGACACCATGCAGGGTGGTGGCAGGGTCTGCGTGTGCAGGGAGGTGCTCAGGACCCACTCCAGCACCGCAGGTACTCAGCCTGTTCCCCGCAAAGACCTGGGCAGGGGTCGGACTCAGATCCTACAGCAGAAGATGAGCGGATTCCCTCGTCACTTTGCATAGTTTGGTTCAGCGATGACTCTCTGCGAGTCTTGGGGAGGTGCCCTAGCGTGCTTCTGCTGCTCCCCTTCCTTCCAGGTGCTAGCAGAGACTCCCACAGCTTGCCTGTTCGGGACCTCTTTGGCTTACTTGGTTTGGTTTAAATGCTCGCTGGCTGTTACTTTGGAGCCTGAATAAGAAATAGTGCAAATACAAGCTTAAAGAAAATAAAATACCACATTGACTTCACTGAACATTCAGATAAAAAGACAAAGATTCATATGATGAAACCGCAGTTGTGGAGTATTTGAGATATTTGGCAAACCAGTACAAGATCCTTCATGATTGTCTTAAAGGAGTATATTTGGCTTGGTGCTAGATGCTTAAAATTATTTGCTAATGTGATTCTAACTAACACTGTTGTGGCTAATTGCAAACGACTTTGAAGGCTAGTCACAGAACACAGGACATCTTCTTGGCACGATGGGACAAACACTCCCTGCAGTTATGGATCCCTCCATGCTTTTCTTATCCAAGTTTGACTCAAAGTGATTTTGTTTGCATGGAATGATGTGAATTCAGCGAGGCTGGTTTTCCTGGAAGGCAAATGGACCACATTACTTCTGAGGGTCAAGATACCTTTATTTGGCCATGCTTAGGCAGATTAAGAGGACAAAACAACTCAGTTTGATTCCTATTATGGGAGGCTGGCTGCGGTGCATTTTAAAACAATAATCATCTGAAGTGGCTGAGCTGTTCAGGTTTGAAACTTCATGAAGTGCCAGGGTGCCCTATAAATGCAGAGACCCCCGTTGCACTGCAGCAACCTTCACCACCTGGCAGCACACACACTGCAGTCGTCACTGAAGCAATGTTTCTTGGCCCACTTCATAAAGGGGCTTAATTTCTCTCAACTCCTCTTCCCCCTAAAAATCAGCAGAAGGGACATTCAGCAAGAAGTTGCTCTCAGAAAGCGATACACAAATGGCTTGTTAACTTCTCTAAGGATTAGGCACTTAGCCTGCTCGGGGTTTTTGTAAATCCTCCATACCTCCGTCCCTGGGCACCTACACGCTATTGCAAAGTTTAGATCTCAGAGTTTCAGGGTTCAGCCCTGGGAACTAGTCCTGCTTTAACTATGACCAGAGGGAAGACTGCACTCTGATCAGGAGCTGGGCTGACTGCTGTCCTCATTAGACCCACGGGGCTCAGACCTGCCCCTCTCCATCGCACAGTTCCTGCCGTGCCTCTCAGAACACCAGCATCAAGCCAGGTTTGCTAGTTTGAAGGCTTGCACCGGGGGAGTTTTACCTGTTGATTTTATGGGACCGTTTCAAAGCAGAATCCACACATTGAAAACAATAAGGAGATGAATTCACAATGAAGCTAAGGAAAAAAAAAAAAGTCATCATATTTACAGATAGCTGCCGTCACTCCCTCCACTTTGTTAAAGAATTAGCCTTATCTTTGTCTGTGTGCTTGTTTCTAACGTGATACTGGCATTGTACATACACGGTATCACTACAGTGATACCAGCACTTCAGGACATTGTTTCCAGTGACAAATATAACAGAGTTCAGGCTTTAACTGAGAACTGATGTGTGAATATGCCTAAGCAGCTTTCCTCTCCCAGCTCCATGGATTAATTACAGCTTTGTACATGAATAAAACGGAAAAAAAATTCTCCACTTTCCCCTCACTCCCCATCAAATTCATGTTATGTGATGGGCAAAAGAAGAGATGTTCAGAATAAATATTTCCTTCCCTTTCTCTCTTTGTATGCAAGTGTAAGTATTACTGGAACTTAAAAGTCCACTTCTGCATTAAACGAATGGGACTCTGCTGTGTTCATCTTTTTTATGACGTTCATGTAGCACGGACTTCTGAAAGACATTTGGAATGAATGCTGGCCATGACAGGATACTGCCTAAATTAGAATCAGGCTCCAAGTATCTTCCTGCAATTAGATTATGTCATATGTCATACTGTTACTCATGGCCTGGGAAGGAGAGTGCAAGGGTACTTAATATCTGTAGATATTCAATTAAAATGAGTGCATCAGACACTTGCTAGGTCTGGCTTTTGCCTGCCTCACATTAGCCCAGGCTAGCTTCTAAACCTTAAGAGAAAAGAAACGGAAAATGAACGTACACACAGTGGAAGTCATCACGTCCGTACATATGTCTGCTGGCTAATACTGTTATAGAATCACATAATAGTTTGGGTAAAAGGTCACAAAATTTACACTTTTTTTTGCTATAGTTTGGCTTACTAATGCTAAAAAGATAGAATTCAGACGGAGGGGAGAAAGGTTTGTTTGTAATACATGGCAATTTTGCTAGCTCTTGAAGGTTGCATTTCAAGCATAACTGCATTTCTCCATGCGCTGTGAAGGCTTCCCTTTGCGAGGGTATTGGCATGCTTGTGGCCAAAGCAACCAAACCAATTAATTAGGCACATGGTGAACAATGCTATAGGGAAAAAAAAAAAGATAAAGATCAGTCATTTCCATTCTGAAAATCCTTACTCAAAGCCTTGATGTCACAGCAATAAGCTAAACATGAAAGGTAGCAGACTCCTTCCTTGCATGAGGGGCCCAGCAACACCAGCTGTGAAATGCATACATAGAAAGGCTCTTATATATTACATATACAACTGTAATCCAGAATAAATAGTACTGTTCTGACTCATAAGTGTATTTCAGCTTGGTTGTTGTTGTTTGTTACGGCTGGAGATGGTTTGCTTTTCATCCCTTCTGTCCCACCCTTGGACACATCGATGAAAAGCAACCTGGGAGTCCGGAGCGTCAGTAGTATCCTTTTGTACTCCTTCCGGAAATTCTGGTTAAGAAGTCCATAGATCACAGCATTGAGGCAGCTGTTAAAATAGGCCATAAAATAGCTCAGTACAAAAAGCCATTCTGGAATGTGTGGCTGCACTTTTGAAGGATTAATTGAAACAGCAAGGCCAATAAAGTTTAACGGTCCCCAGCACACAGCAAAAAGGACAAAAACCACAAACATAGTCAAGAAGTTCCGGATGTCAGCTGCCCGGAGCTTCTGCTTGCAGTCTTGTCTCACCCGGTGTTTGACTTGAATCACCAAAATCCAGATACGTAGGTAGCAAAACGTCACGATGGACAGTGGGACGATGAAGTGAACCACCACCACTGTGATGGTGTATGATGTACTCACCGTCTGGGCAAAGGTGCAGGAGTAAATCCGGGGATCATACTGCAAGGAGCCAACAAATAAGTTTGGTACAATTGCCACCACTGTGAGTATCCATGTCAGGCAGAGATAGCAGCAGGTGTTCTTCAGGTTGAAGAGCTTATCGTACCGAAGGCTGTGGCAGATGTAGCAGTAGCGGTTGATTGCAATCGCCGTGATGTTGAAAATGGACCCGATGACACTTAAGCCCATCAGGAACCCGCTTATCTGGCAGTGAACATTTCCCATGGTCCAGCCATTATGGAAAATGGCACTCAAGATCAGAGGGTATGGATAAACCGCAACTACAAGGTCTGCAACAGACAAACTGACGACAAAGATGTTGCCTACAAAAAAACGAAAAGAAACTGTGAGAGGTTAGCGTAGGTCTAGATAGATAAATTGCAACAGGTATATTTTCACCAGAATTTCTGCAATGTTCACGCTAAGGAACGTGTGTTCTTCCAGGAACCATGGTGCAGCCAGCCTTTATGTGCTTATCTTATTTGGTCTGTTTTCCTGTTCCTTTAGTACCAAAGTTGTCCAATGCAATATGGAAGGTCAACCACTCCTACACTGTCTGGGCCTGGGCAGAAAATACAATTAATAAGCTGTTGTCAGCCATCTCTGCAGAGCACATGCTGCAGGTTGTCCAGTTAGGCTCTAAAATGAAGAGAGTTTAGAGTCTGTGCAAGTAAGAAATAATTTAAGCCTTGCTGGATTAAAAATGGCACACTGTGTGGGACAACACTTGTCAACTCCACTGTGTGGAGCAGGCTCCAGTGACCTGGGCAACCAGTGACTTCCTAATAGCAGTTACTGCTCATTTTATGAGTCTGGTGTATTTTTAGGTAGGCAAAAAGCCATTCTACTCAGTTTGTCAGTCACAGTAGAGGAGTGCATTAAAAAAAAGGACCTTGAGGCCTTTTGGGAACTAGTGTAACTACAGGATCAGCGATAATGTTGAAAAGAACATCCATGAAAATTCAGCTTTTTGATGACTAGACAAATTGGCATTTCAGGAGGAGCTCAACAAAGCAGATAGAGGACACCACACCAGAAAAAGTAGTTGTTTTTCCTAACTCTACTACCTTCAGGTATATCTGCAGTGGCAGGAAGGAAAATATTACTAGAGTACCAGTAGAGGCTACGTTTAACACATTTAAGGTGTTAACACCTATGCCCCTATGTGTTACAGGCAACATCCCAGCCCACTGATCACACCTGCACCTTCCCTTCAAACCCTCATATCCTGCTGTCTACCAGATTATATGAAAAAAACCACTAAAAAGAGGTCTTTTTCTGTAGTATCCATGAAGGGACTCTCTAAGATTTCAGTTCAGCTAGGTCACTGGCTTCAGTACGTGGAAAACACCCCAAGGGCTGGCAGAAATCACGGCCTCATTGCCACTGCAGTTGGCTCATTGCTATGTTTGTTGCCAACAAAAACTAACAGGACAAGTCAACAGTTCATATCAGGCAGCAGAGTCCACTTCACGCTGACTGGAAAACAGTCCAGACTTGAGAACAGCCCACAGCAGCATGGAGCTGAGATAGCTGACAGAAAGCATCATTTTAAAACAAATATTAGCAGGGGTCATGTGAAGTGCTGAAATCTTTTTTAAAGAGAGATTTCACATACACAGCTCTACCACAACACACAGCTTCTGTGGCTGCTGGGCCTCAGTGCTGCTTTTTTTTGCTGATTAATATCTTACTTAGAGCTTTTTAAAATGCAGTCACTAAATCAGGTCCCCATAAAATTAGCTCCATTTATACCTGCTGTCAAGGGTAGAACCACCTGTGGGCAGGCCTGGTGCTCGCGCAGGCATCCTACAGCAGGAACGCTCTTCCGTAGCAAAACTTCTATTCCTTCAATCAAAACTTCAACAAAGTTGACGTTTTCCCCAGCACCAGAATTTCCTTTTGGAAAGGTTTTCCAAAACAGCTTTCAGGACAGCAAAACAGAGACAGAGAGGTACCAGCAACCCAAATCAGGAGACTTCCAGAGGATGCTGGAGACTTCACTGATGGCACCACAACCCTCCCTCTTCACCGGACCTGTCCCACTTGAATACACATTTATACACACAGGCAGTTGGAGAGCAAGCCTCTGCATTTGCTGGGGATGAAAAACAGCCACATTCAACACCCAGCTCTGAATCAGGCAAAGCAGAACAAAGCTGGATATTGCCTACTTAAGGCAGCACATCAATGGATTTAATCCAAAGCTTGGCAAAAAACATAGGGAAAATTATTAGCCTCACATCACTGCCAGCTGCTGGGAGAAATGAGCAGTCTCTGCCAGTCTTTCTTCACTAGCTTGAATAGTTGGAAGAAGTAAAAATATGGGGGGAAAAAAAAATCTATTAAAATAATATTCATAGGATGGACTTAGCTCGGATTCAATCCAAGAGCACAGTAGTGTGTACATTATTTTGATCCCACTTCACTGTATGTTCCTCCAGCAGGGAGAAAATGAGACAGTTTTATCAAGACAAGAATTAATAATCTCCTCCTTTACTTGGAGAGCAAACCTGCTGTCCTCTGCTCTGTGCTTTCAACTTGCAGTCTTGGCTCTCCTGTCAGCTAGAAGGCCTATGGCCCCGGCAGGGTGTCAGGTCCCTGAAAATAAGGTCAGAAAGGTTCACTCAGTACTCTCTCATGGAAACAAGCCTGTCTTCCGTTTTATTTGGCAATGTTGTCAACTTCAAATTTTTCTTCTGGTGAGATGAACATGAAGGTCAGACCCACGTAACAGTCCTGAAAACCAGTGCATTTTTAATGACCGAGCACTGAACAGAAAGGGCACATCCTATACCCCCAAAGCAGAACATGCCCTTCAAAGTATGGAAAGTGGCTGCTAGCTAATTATTAAAATAAGAGTAACTTCAGTTAAACACCAGCCTGTTGAATAACAACAGGCTGGTTTTGAAAACTGCTTTAGCCTCACAATCCCTGGTCTGCTGTGAGACCACCGTGTGCAGGGCCCTGTGGCCTAAGGCCCGTGTCCTCTGCAGGGTGAGATCGGACCCTCACTCCCAAAAACATTGTGGAATGGGAAGCCATCTAAGGGTTGGCTCTTAGGGAAGGTAAAGAGCAGTCTCCTGCCAGTGTTCTTCACTGTATTTTTTTACATTTTTCCACTATAAAACAAAGGAGTCCTGCCCATAAATAATACCAGCAGGACTTTATCTCAAATGTAAAATTATCTGTTTCTGTGACACTATTTTCAGATGTATCTTTTTCTCTTTGTGGGCATGTGACTATATTCCCTCATTAACTTTCACATTTTCCATCCTGTTTTTAACTTCTACTCAATATAAATTGGTTCATGTGCCACTCTGCTCTGTCCCCTCAGTTGTGGAGCCACACGTGAAGAAGCACGAATGGTGGAGAAAGGCAAGTCTGCCACAAGCATACTAGTCATGCAGACTCAGTCACCTTTTCAGAGAAACTTTAAATGTTTTTACATTACAGAGGTCCAACACAAGCTATAGATCATAGAGGTACAATACACCCTTCACAGTGTAATCCACAAATTGTTTGAAAAAAAAAGCACCCACAAAACAACCTGAAGCCCAGCAGCAGAGCACATTATAAGCATGTGCGAGTAACACAAAAAGGAATTTATCCCAGATCATCTTCCCTAGTACTCCTGCTGTTCAGCTCCATTTCTCCCTCCCATACTCCTATGATCCTGCTTCTGCTCACTCCGACAGCCTGCTCCCATATTCCAGCAGTTCCCTGGCCCTGCCTCTCATTTTGCCTGGATTATCCAACCACACAGGTTATCTGAGGACTTACTGTCGTGGTACTAGGAAATGTAGAAATACCACAGTGAGTTCTGCAAATCAGTAAACCACATACGTAAAGGTCTTCAACGGCAGGCTGCCCAAACAGCACCTGACTTTCATACAAAGGGACATCATTCTTCTGTAGAGATTAATTGAGCATTGCTGTACAAATACAAGGGTCATTGGCCCTGCCTGCCTCAAGAGGTTACCAGAAATCCCTCGGTGCAGAAGCTCCAGTTGCAAAGATTTAGCCTCTCCCTGCTGTTCCCACACAGCAGCTGGGGGCTGTCCTTTAGGGCACATGTGCTATGTTTTAGGTATCCTGACTCTAGAAGCTGTGTTGAAAGGGGTAAAACAAAAGAGGTAAAATATTTTTCTGAAAATTTTCTATTTTTATAGATCTCAGAATGTGCAAAGCAAGCACCCAAAAGCCTTGTTCTCTGTTATCCGTATAAAGCTCTCTTACACCCGCATTCCTTCATTAACTATTACAGAACTATGTTTGCTTCAGGTTAACAAGATACGGATGATGAAGTTATGTATTGGGTTTGTGTCGCAAGGTTTTGGTAGCAGGGGGCTACAGGGGTGGTTTCTGTGAGAAGATGCCAGATGCTTCTCCCATGTCCGACAGAGCCAACACCAGCCAGCTACAAGATGGACCCGCTGCTGGCCAAGGCTGAGCCCATCAGCAACAGTGGTAGCCCCTTTCCTTTTCTTCCCAATTCTCTCCCCGATCCCCTGGGGAGGGTGATTGAGCAGCTGTGTGGTACTCCATTGCTGACTATAGTTAAACCACAACAGTGACAACATATTTAAGAAGGGGGTAAAAACAGCAGTGGAGAGAGGAGTGAGAATATGTGAGAGAAACAACTCTGTAGACACCAAGGTCAGTGCAGAAGGAGGGGGAGGAGGTAAAGTTAAGCCTGGGAAGAAAGGAGAGGTGGGGGAAAGGTGTCCTTACGATTTGGTTTATTTCTCATTATCATACTCTGATTTGATTGTTAACAAATTAAGTAAATTTTCCTCAAGTCGAGTCTGTTTTGCCCATGATGGTAATTGCTGAATGACTTCTCCCTGTCCTTATTTCAACCCACAAGCTTTTTGTTATATTTTCATTATATTTTCATACGGGGGGGATGGGGGAGGAGTGAGCGAGCGCCAACATGGTGCTTAGCTGCCAGCTGGGGCTAAACCACAACATGTTAACACTGTTCTCTGTAAATCTAGTGCTGAAATTGAAATGTCCTGAGGGACAGGAGTTGCACCAAAGCAAAGAGACAGTTTTGCGGATCAACTTCTGCTTGCATGGCAGAGTCCAGCTCCAACTGAGGAGGAGAGAGGGCTTTGCTGTCCTTCCCGCCAGCCACCTTGCAGGCATTTGAGTTGCTCTCAAATAGCCTGTGCCCAGCACAACATTTTGGGGCAAACCAAACCACAAAAACAGCCTCAAGCCCAGCAGGTGAGAAGCTGACCCATGCGCATGATGGACATGAGTACCATGGGGGCTCACTGCATGACCAGTCCCCTCGCTGTCCCAACCTCTTCCCAGCAGTGAGATCAGATCCCAATGTCAGACTGGCTGCAGCCACAGTGACTGACAGTTGTAGAACAGCAGGTATAAAAATCTATGTTGAGAAAACATGATAAGATACACAATGACACAATGCTAAAAGTTTACTGGGATGTTTGTGGCGATACCTTACTATTTACGACTTATAATAAAAAGCATCTTAAACTTTATGTTTGTCCTTTCAGGTTTTAAGAGAAACTCAACAGACTCATGTCTACAAGGAGATAAACTGGTATTGAGACTCACATCAACTCAAAGAGATATATAATAATGCTCAGTAAACAATTTAATAGGCCATGACTGTAACGCAAGCCTCTGATGACCACTTACCATAACCTAATACTCTCTATTTAACCTTCCAAAGCTTATGCTCACTGCAAAACAGAAACAAAATGTACTGTTTGCCCCAAGCAAAAAGATAAAGTCAAAAAAGCTTTATTCAGCATGAAACAAGACTCTATTAGCTTTGATAGCCTCCTTTTCTTGTTTTTTACCTGCCACTGTGCATTTTGCTAACCTCCAGTCTGCAGATGTGGAGTGCATGCTCGGTTCTGCAAACTGAGTGGTGGTTCATAGGAAACACTTTCAGATCAATTTTGTTCTTTTTCTATTATAAAGATACCATCGAGTGTGTGCAATCATATTGAATCCTAGAATCATACTTAGGGTTGCAAGGGACCTTTAAAGGCCATCTACTCCAACCCCCCTGCAAGGAGCAGGGACATCTCCAACCAGATCAGGTTGCTCAGAGCCTCATCCAACCTGGCCTTGAATGTTTCCAGGGATGGGGCATCCACCACCTCTCTGGGCAATCTGGGCCAGTGTTCCACCACCCTCATTGTAAAAAATTTCCTTAGATCTAGTCTAAATCTACCATCTTTTAGTTTAAAAACATTACCTCTTGTCCTATCGCCATGGGCCCTTCTAAAGAGTTTGTCCCCATCTTATAAGCCCCCTTTAGGTACTGGAAGGCTGCTATAAGGTCTCCCTGGAGCCTCCTCTTCTCCAGGATGAACAGCCCCAACTCTCTCAGGCTGTCCTCATACGAGAGGTGCTCCAGTCCTCTGATCATTTCTGTGCACTCCTCTGGATCTGCTCAAACAGGTACACATCCTTCTTATGTTGGGGGCTCCAGAGCTGGACAGTGTACTCCAGGTGGGGTCTCACCAGAGCAGAGTAGAGGAGCAGAATCACCTCCCTCAACCTGCTGGCTACACTTCTTTTGATGCAGCCCAGAATATGGTTGGATTTCTGGGCTGCAAGCATGCATTGCTCATGTTTAGCTTCTCATCCACCAGGACATCCAAGTCCTTCTCCAGAGGGCTGCTTTCAATCCCTTCATTTCCCAGCCTGTATTGATACCAGGGGTTGTCCTGACCCAGGTGCAGGACCTTGCACTTGGCCTTGTTGAACCTCACAAGGTTCACATCGGCCCACTTCTTGAGCTTGTCCAGATCTCTCCCGATGGCATCTCATCCCTCAGGTGTGTCAACTGCACCACTCAGCTTGGTGTCATCTGCAAATCTGCTGAGGGTGCACTCGATCCCACTGTCCACGTCATTGATGAAGATATTAAACAGTACTGGTCCAAATATGGATCCCTGACGGACACCACTTGTCACTGATCTCCATCAGGACATTGAGCTGTTGACCACTACCCTCTGGATGTGGCCATCCAGCCAGTTCCTCATCCACCAAACAGTCCACCCATCCAAATTAGAGAGAAGGATGTTGGGGGGACCCTGTCAAAGGCCTTACAAAAGCCCAGATAGAAAACATCCATAGCTCATGTTGATCATATACTACTGTAATTTAGACAAATAACAATAATGTGGTGTTGGGAGATCCTGATCCTGCAGTCCTCACCCTGGCAAGCATTTCTTACATCACGAACTCTAAAGGATCGCTCCAGGGAAGACAGTGTTTGCCCCATTAAAGACCATTAAGAACCATCCTTCTAGAGGAGACTACGACCAATGTTACTGCTCCATGCAAGCTCTTGGCTTCCAGGGAACTGTGAACACCGCGCACGCAGCAACAAAATGGCATATGGGAAATCCCAGACTGTTAATTGTTGTCTCTTTCAGCATTCTGATAAGCACTGATGCATCCGACGTGCCCGTACAACAGCCCAGTGTGTACTTACCCATTTTGACAACTGAAAATGTTTGACAAGGGAGCACAAGCGAAAATCAGAGATCCAAGCAACAGGAAAAAAAAAAAAAAAATCTGTTCAATTTGTTAATCCACAAATTTTAATCGAGGATTTTATTTGTGTATTTAGGGAGTCTGTTCAAAGAGAGGAATAAACAAAATAACGGAAAAAGCATTCAATCAATTATCTGTTATCATTACTCCATCAGGATTCAGAGGGGGATAAAGCGTGGTTTCCTGCAGTTAAACAGACAATGCAGTTGGGCTGCCAGCTGGCCTCAAATTCTGACTGCACTGCATAAAATGATACAGGCAGGAGAGGAGGTATTGTCAGCCCACAGCATCCCTAGGATGTAAGGTTAGAGAACATGGAAATATCCAATTTAAGGACACCATGAAGGTCCTAGACAAAAGCATAAAGCTCCAGAATAATTTAACTTCTTCCTGGCAAAAGTCCTTTGAGATCTCTCAGCACAAGCCAGAGAACAGCAATATGCTCTGGGCTACCAACCATTACCTGGTCTACTGGCATTGCTCCCCATGGGAAAATTGTGAGCGCTCAGTGCTGTTCCCTGCCTCATGACCAAGGCCAAGGGTGAGAGAGAAGGGAGCCTGCAAAGCCAGCTCTCAGCCTCCTCCCACACCCTTCCATGAACAGATGTTTTGGCATCACTTTGGAAGCACGACTGCAAGCTTCATTATCCATCTCATCAGTGTATCACCACGGTTGTGTGAAAGCTGCCTTTCCCTCTGGGCCCGTGAGAAAGACTTGCTTCCAGGAGGAGGAGAAAAACCTCCTGGTATTTACTGAGGTAGAAAGGACCAGCTTCCAAGCACTTCAGTTATGTGTATTTTATTATGCACCATATACAATTTTGGCTGATGGTTAAAGAAAGGAATTGCTTACACTGCCAGGTGGAGGACTGGATTACTGGATTTTAGACTTACTTTTGGGTCATGACCTTTCATTTGTATTGCTGTCAAAAAGATCTTTGAGCCGTGCCTTCAGCTGCTCTAACTGAACGCAGCAAAGGGCAATAATTTGCAGCGTTTAACCCCAGAGATTCATAACTTCCATTTGGCTAAGGCCAGCCAGATCCAAAGTCATATTAAAGCTCAGAAGTCTGTGGAAATGGGCTGGAAATTAGAGACCAGCCCTGCTCACATGGTTTCATATCTTTCCTTATATCACTTACCATAACTTTGGAAACAATGTAAAGGAGGTGATTTTTCCCTTGGTGTGACGCAGATGGTAACTGGCCATTCACTCTCGACTGAATAAAAATGAGTTTAATTACCTCTTTTTCTAGACCTTTAAAAAGGGGCAGCCCTCTTTTGCAGAGTGACTTCCCCATTTTCAGAGTTTCAGATATTTCAAAAACAAAAACAAAACCAAAATGTTTTTAGACCATCCCAGAGAAACACCATTTGGAAAGCTTCCTCCTGTTACTCCACATTAATCCTAACACATCCTGCTCAGCTTAGGCACACCTTCCTGAAAAGATGATCCAAAGATTTTATAAAGAAAGGTGAAACTATGTAAAGTTGACATTTTACCTACCTTCAACAATTTTCAACTTTTTAAAGATACCATTTTCTGTTCATTTATGTGCCTTTTAACTGCTTTGTCATGTGTTTTCCTGGGTGTTCTGACCCTTCACATAAGGGAAAACCATGATGCTGCAGTTCTTCTGGATTTCTAAACTTAGCTCTTGTTAATGTGATGTTTTTCCTGGATGCAATTATGGCAACTGGATCAGTGAGTAACAGAAAAGGAATAAGTGGCAGTTTTGATCTGTCTGTCAATATATACAAAAAAGGGCTAAAATGTACCCCTCTGGTTACGTGCCCCAGACTCCTGCCATTCAACTGTTACATCCATCAAACTCACGGCCTGCAGTAAGGCTGTGAGATAGCAAGCCAATCAACTTAAAAACTTAGCTCCTCCATCACTTCCAAACTCTTGGGGTAAAGATGGGCTCAGAAACACCGCCTGCCTTCACAGCATATCCCAGCAAGGCTGATGGACAGCAAGTGCCGGAGGCCATAGGAGAGCAAGTCCAGGTACCCAAACTCCCACTTGACACCCTGTCTACCAGTGCCAGCCTCTGAATTCCAGCAGTTTACCCTCCCTTTCTGCCTGAAATCCCTGCCGAGTGGTGCTACGTGATGGTAAGCAGCTGTCTAACTCCCACCCAGGCTGTGCAGGGAGTGCAGGCTGATGCCCTTATGTTTACCCTCACACAAGCACAGAGATGAGGTCTACCAGCCCACGTTAACTCCAAGCCCATTATTTATCAACTGGTTTGTAAAGCGCTCTGAAACAGGAAAGGCCCTTTATAAACACAAATGTTAATTCTTGCCAGCATCCATTGAACTGACAAACCAGCATCCATCCTCTCCCCGTTCCGGCAGCTGTACTGCCACCATTTGCCATCTGTTACTATTCTCAAATAAAATCTGTGAACTCAGGCTTAACAGACTTAATAACGCTCTTTTGCTATCAGTGCCGGTCAAAGTGTGTTTCTGGCCTGGAAAGGAGCTATGTGCAAGCAACCAATTCCTAGGCAGCTGACAGGCAGAGAGTACAGTCAGATCTGAACACACAGCTGATTTTAGTGATAAAAATCATGTCTGACTGCCCTGGTGAGCCCCACCAAACCAACACAGCTGAGCCCAGGAGCTGGCTCCTGCTGCTCCTTGTGCCTCACCAGCACGGTTTGTTGACTAAACCTTAGTGACAGCACCAGTCGCTACACCTATGGATCTGCCCTGCAAAGAGCAGATGTCACCCTGCCACAGCGAACAGCTTGTTTTGGCCTCCCAGTCCTGCAATCCCAGCAATGAGTCTCTCTCCAGTCCCAGGTCTGTCTGGGTAGCTGGTGGGGATGGGAGGCAATTTTTTCTCCTTGTTACTCTTTTGAATTGCATATGGAAATGATGAAGCTATTGAAAAAAAAAAAAATCACCCTACTAAAGTGTTTCTATCAGTGAAGGACATTTAGCCTTTAACTCAATCAGGACCAAATCTTGCCCAAGTCTGCTACAGGCAACACATTTTCTGATGGTGGATGGTCAAGCTTAGGACAGACCGAAGAAGCCGTGTGAGGTGAGGATTGTCCAAGGGAAAGAGGTGGAGACTCAAAGCAGCCAGCTTTGCTATGACGACTTAAAGGTGCTTTTTATAAGACTTGTTTGTGCACACACGAGTTCACTTTCGGGCTGCATTAGATGCTGCAATACCAAATTCAGATGCCCTATCCAATAGACACCCTAATATCCTTTTCAAAGATTCAAACTGGAAACAAATTAGTATTATACAGTACCCAACTTCAGGAGAGAGCAAGCTGAGCTTAGACCACAGAGAAAAAGCTCAGTCTGGACCAGCATAACACAAAATGCTGCCCTGAATCCAGCCTCCCTTTCCAATGCAGACTCAGGACAGACCTCTAGCACACATCGATCCTGGCATCACCTCTAGCACTCTGTCCAACAAGAACAAGAGACTAACATAAAAGTAAGTCAGTTGCCGTATAAAGATAGAGGTCATTTTTAGACCAAAAAAAAGTAATCAACATCTGAAATAACTAAGCCTAAATCAATAATTAGAGGAACAGTAATAGAAGAGTTTGAGTTAACAGAACTGAGTTATGCTAGGTACACAGGCTAAGACACAGCAGCTGTGCTCTGAGCATCCTCAGCTCGGGGAGGCTGAGATGGGCTCGTGTGCCCAGAGGAAGCTCATCTGCTGTTCCCACTCTGGGTTGGTCTAAGGAGGGCCGTTTCCCTTCCCAGCAAATCTTGCCTCCTCAGGAACTTCATGAATTCCTGTTCTCCACTGCCAAGACAGATTAGTCTGTGCCTTACAGGCTATTGAGCTGAAATTCCTTGCTCATCTGTTTTGAGGGGAAGCAAATGCCATTAATTGAACCAGAATCTGATCTCACGTAGGTAGGGCAAACCTGAAACAAACGCAGAGCAAGTGAGCTTGTCAATCTGCTGCCTCTGCAAGCTGTCTTGAAAAGCATGAAATTGAAGTTGTACCAGCCTGCAGTTTTCTTACAGTATTACAGGGCAAATCTTAGGTTTATTAATTAAGAATAACTGTCTTGCAAGCAGGTGTGGAAGCCCAAAGAAAGGGGAGTGCAGGGATGCAGGGAAGAGAGCCATGATGCAGAGAGCTGCAGGATGCAGAACTTGCAGAGGAAAAGCAGATTTGCTCACAGGCAAATGAACACTGCAATCTGCTGTAATGGAGCTGCATTTAATACGCCTTAGCTGTTAAATCTGCCCTCATTGTAATTACACAGTACTATAAACTATGCTATGCTCCCCTTCCTATAAACAACGCACCGAGTAACCATGCTGAAAACGTGACCAGCAGGAGATGGAAGGAAAGCAGGCCTGTTTCTCTCCACCTTTACTCTCCTCTTGGCATCTTAGATACTCTCCAGACTTAGCATGCTTGGGGCTTCCTGTCTTACGAACCAAGTTGGCACCCTGACACCCCAAGATCTGATCAGTCAAAGGCTGGATGCCTTCCTAAACCAAACCTGGCCTTCTAAAGTCCCTCCCTGATTTGGATTTGGGGTGAGGAATTCACTGGCCAAGCAAAGACCTCACTGACCACGACTCGTGGCCAGAAGCCAGCACACCCTGGTGCTGATGGAGATGTGCTGAGCACACACCACATTTCTCATAAGTGGCCTTTTCACCAGCCACAGGAAGAAACCAGCTCCTTTCCACTCATCTTTCCAGCACTGAAAACAGAGGGTTGGCTAGTTAAGTACCAAACTGAATGGAAGTCACCTAAATGAAGGCTCAGTCATTAGTGCAGTAGCAGGGTGATAATCAGGGTAGGATATTTACTCTGCTTCTGCACAACCATTGCCACTAGAGTTAGGAAAAAGAAACATAATTGGGATCCTATTTATCTCCAAGGTGATAGCCTCATTGTAGGCTACAGCATGGTCCTGGTATGCCTTACAGTGCTGCACTACAATTGATTGGCTTTTCTTCTGATGACCTTAATATATTTTTTTCAAACATTTGGTGGCCAATGTTATAAAAGCAGGTTACACAAAAAAATCATGGGGTAGATTTAGTCCACAGAATTCCCTCCAGCCCACATTTTTTTCTCCTGTGGCCTCATACTAGACCTAGCAATGAAGCAGGTACTGCCACAGTACGCACATGCAGTGAGGATGAGGCTGGAAGAGAAATGGCACCATAAGGGACAGGAAAGCAGCATACCTGTGTGGAGCTACTTACATTCCTGTGCATAGTCAGTCCTCCAAACCTAGGCAAGGAAAAAGGTTGAGCTACCTCAATACTGTTCATCCAGCCTTCACAATCTGCTAGGAAGAGGAGTAATATTTCTCACATTACAGACAGAAGGGAAAGAAAGAGACCCAAGGTTTGATGGCTTCATCACAACTATGTGAACTGTGAGAGAAGTACTGCATGGAAGTAGGAGACTAAAAATAAAATAAAAACTATTCTGGAACTCCTGGTTCATTCACAACTATTTACTAATCCCATTTGAAATGGCGAGTTACTTTCACCTGGGAGCACTTTAAGGACTCTGATACAATCGCATCGGCAAAAGTCCAATGCAAACAGTTAGAATTGATTCAATAAGAATAATAACAATACTGGAAAAATTACCTCAAGAAGACAAAGCATGCCCTAAAGGACCTTTTCAGCTGTCCCAGATATGAGTCCAAACAACAGTGTTTCCCAGAACATCACCAAAATGTTCACTCCAGATATTCCACAAGGTTTACAGGACTCATGTCAAAGCTGGGTACAGGATAGGCAACAAGAAACAATCGATGAAATGATTGAGTCCCAAACGTATGGCATCTGCTTTTGTTTTTTTCCTAATGACTTACGAAACTTAATCATCTTTGAGGTGCAACTTGTGGGCATATTAAAAGAGAAAATATGTTTTTGCAGTAAAGTCAACAATAAACATGTTCCAACATGAGGCCGTGGGAACAAATGGTTCATATGGGTGTGCTCTAACACTGATCTTGATAGCGAGTCTAATGGTGGCTAATATCCAACTAGCTTGAAAGAGAATAAGATTTCATGGGACGATGACACCTAAATTACTGGAGGAACCTCTTGAAGTAAGCAGCCATACTTGTAGGCAGCAATACACACAGTAAAAGGGAGAACTTGCACTCGTGGATCATAACTGACAGGGCTGGCAGATGCCTCTCCCATTGACAGCATCCAGCACAAGAGCATCGCTGGATTCTGCTCTTACACAAAGAATGTTTGCCCTCAGCAAAAAATACCAAAAAGAATAAAAGATGCTGGGGAAGAAGGCTGTCCATGTAAGCCAAAGCAACTCTGAGGTACCTAGCTCAATTGACTAATCATGAAATACCCCCAAGTCCTACTTTCTCGTCTGCAGTGATAATGGCAGGCCTACTTTTAGAGTTGTATAATCACCATCAAGTGATGATGCTTTTAGTATCCCCTTAAACTCCCCCCCTCCCTTTCCCTTTTTATCTCTATTGAACTTTTCTCAGCAAGAAATAAATCACAGAGATTTCTTCTCTCTGAAACTACTTAACATCCATACCAGGTGTCCTGGTTTCAGCTGGGATGGAGCTGATTTTCCTCTCAGTAGCTGCCGTGTTTTGGATTTAGTATGGGATTTGGTATCTGAAGAATGTTGATAAACACACTGGTTTTATCAGTTGTTGCTAAAGAGACCAAGGACACTTTCCATCTTCCCAGGTCTCCCTAATGTGCAGGTGCGGGAAGCTGGGAGGGATACAGCCAGAATAGTTGACCCAAACTGGCCAAAGAGAGCATTCCATGCCATAAACATCACGCTCAATATATAAGTGGGGGCTGGCTGGTGAGCAGGTTCACTTTTTTTTCTCACTGTTCAGAATTGTTCCAGGATCATTTTCCAATTTTTCCTTCCAGAATTGCTGCTTGGGACAGCCTGTATTGGTCATTGGGTGGTGAGAAATTGTGCATTGTTTGCTTTGCATATTTTATTATTGCTATTATTGTTATTTTCATTATTTACACACAAACACATACATATATATATATAAATATTATATTTATATATATATAAATATATAATATAATATATATAAATATAAATATATATATTTTTATATATAAATATATTAATATTATATTTATATATATATATAAAATATTTCCCTTTGTTATCCTAGTAAACTGTTTTTATCACAACCCAAGAGTTTTCTTCCCGATTCTCTCTCTTATCCCCTGGGGAGGTGCAAAGTGAGTGAGCAGCTGCTTGGTACTGATTGAGAACTGGAGTTAAACCAGGATAGGAGGCTACTTCGAAGTGGTAACCTGTAACTTGAGCCTTATGACTCCCACTATGAGACAGGGAGGCTTAGAGAGGGCCGCATGTAACCCTTTAAGCGCTGACCTTTTAAGCCAGTCAGTGGTTGGTAAGGGAGACTCTGCTCCCCCTTCAGTGTCTGTACAGCCAAGGGTGTGACTATGAAATGCATCAGGGACAACAGAGCTGGAAGGAACCCTGGAAGGTGGTTGACCATCCCCCTCGGGCACAGCATCTCCTAAAAATTACTGACAAGAAGGAGCATTTCTAAATTGACATTGCCCTTATTCAAATCCAAGTGGCCTTCCACCCTGCTTGTTACAAAAAGAGGTTTTAGATATCTGTTGGTTTAGCAAGCTCAGAAACTAAGGAATAACTCAACAGCACCTTAAGTCAGCATGAGACCTGTCCCCAGGCAGAGGCAAAACAGAGGAAGAGCTACGGCTTTTCACACCGCCTTTTGCTCCTGAAGTGCTGGAATTTCTATCCGTTGTAGAGGACACGCTTTCATTTGCCATCCTCTCCAATTACAAGAGAAATAGTCAAGATTCCAAAATTTCTAAAAGAAAAACCTCACTCACTTTAAGCAATTTCTGAAACACCCTCTTCCCCACTCCTAGCCTTACTTTATGTAACAGCATTTTTGAAGAGCTGTCATTCATTAGGCATAAGATGTTACTTTTGTGCCTCCCAGTCCCTTCATAGCCATTTATGACCCTCCATTTCCTCTCCTTAGTAGCACTCACTCATACTTTTCATTGAATTCCTGAAAGCCTATGTTTTTATCTCTCCCCAGTGAAGTGTTTTTGTTTATCAACAAACTACAAGGTACAGAATATTTAAGGAACTGCATCAGGATGAAATGAAGCATGGGCTTAACACAGACAATCCTAGTGAGAAGTTATTGTGTCCAAGTGCAAACACAGATGTCATACATTCATCTGGAAGCCTTAAAGGTATTTGCAATATCACATGTCATTTAAAATACCTCCCTGACAGCGGTTTGGTTTGACAGGGTTAGAAAGGATGAGAGTTTCTAGTCCTCAGCATGAGCGTAACACACGCGTGTATCAAGGTAGGCAACAAAAACTCACAGCGTGTTGCCCACCTGCTCCTTCACCAGGAGCTCCCAAAGCAAGCTGTTAGAAACACAGACAGGACAGGGAGATCTAAGGGCAGCTCACTGTGCACTGCAAAGAGCTTTGCATAAATTCTGTCCAAAAATGTGCTTGGCAGACTGCCGTAAATGGATGAGAGCTTTGCATGTTAACGAGAAACCGAATGGAGTCCAGCAAATGCTCTCTTCATTCCAAGCAGAGCTGGCAGCATGGTGTGA
Organism: Chlamydotis macqueenii; assembly: GCF_036417535.1. Classification (NCBI taxonomy): domain Eukaryota; kingdom Metazoa; phylum Chordata; class Aves; order Otidiformes; family Otididae; genus Chlamydotis; species Chlamydotis macqueenii. Next base: position 8,208,456 of record NC_141566.1, read on the forward strand.
TATGGTGTGCAGCTCCCTGCTCGGCATGTGAACACACCAACATTGGTTGTACATTCATCTAGGCAGCTCAAGAAACACCTCTGAGAGCAAGGAGGTCATCTCCAGTCCGGCATGACTGCCCTTGCACAACCACGTGAAGTTTTTCAGAGACTCAAATAGCTCAGTCAAGTATCTGTATATATCCTAAGGAATCCAGCGAGTTATTCATAACATCAGAGCTGGAAGGAACCAGGACTTGCAGCTTCAGTAACAGATTCACACAAAACAACAGAAGAGTTTTGGATGTTGGCCAGAGAAGTTGTGGATGCTCCATCTCTGGCAGTGTTCAAGGACAGGTTGGATGGGGCTTTGAGCAACCTGGTCTGGTGGAAGATGTCCCTGCTCAGGACAGGGGGTTGGACTAGATGATCTTTAAGGTCTTCCAACCTAAAGCATTCTGTGATTCTGATTCTATGAGACCAGCTTCTGCAGCAAGCTCTCCAGTCTGACCCACCCAAGAACCTCTCCAGGGGCACGCCGTGCCCAGGCTGTCACATCACCCAGCGCTGGCTGTCACATCTCCCCGGCTCCATGGTGGGGAAGATGCACCCCAAGGAGCATCCTGGAGCACCAAGGGATGCACCTGAATGGTCCCACATCTGCTAACTCAGCAGATGTAAGAGCCTTCATTTGGGAACACAGTGGAGAAACACAGAGTGTCAACTGGACCACAATGACAAACAAACCCAAAGTGGATGCCAGAAGCCAGGGTCTCAGCACCAGGAGTGCAGGGCGTGGAGTTTAATGGCTAATTAGGACAAGGCAGTAGCAAAGGGCAGAAGAGGGGAAGAGGTCGGCTTTGGTTCCCTGAGGAGTTCAAAATATTTCCTAAATTCAGCTACACAACACAGCCTTTAAAAGGAGAGCGATGGCTGCTTCTGCGTTAGCAACATAGCAGAAACTCTGATGCCAGCACTGCCTTCTGATGCTAACTGTCCTTTTGTCATTTATTCAGGAATAAAACTGTAACAAGGTAGATTTATATCAAATGACAAATAACAGCTGTGGGGAAAAGAAAAAAAAGTGTCCCACTTCATTAGAACCCTGAAGAGTCTGACAGCCAGAAACACAACACCAAAGTGGGAAATACAGCTAAAAAGACATGACAAAACTCACAGCAGCTGTTAAACCAAATGGGAACACGTTAAAATTAAGGGCCTTTTCCCCCCTTTCATATTTAGTCTCAAAACACCATGTAAAGAAACTCAACCTCTTATAAAGACAGGCTGAGTCATTAGCACAGAAGTGACAGAGACCCTCACAAAGATTTCAGATTAAAAGGTAACCATTAATACCAAAGCAGTTCCTAAAACCTCATGAATACGTTAATCTGGTATCAGTCGGAACCTTCCGATATTAAAGTAATAAATCTTACCAGGCTGAATTTTACCATTACTCACTTGGTGTTACAATATTCCTTAAAAATATGCAAGCATTCAACGTGGAGGATGCTCATGGGTCTGTAGTATCAATACCAATGCAGTCCTGGAGCAGATCACACATGTCCTTCTTCCCAGAGAGGTTGAGGCCATGCCTGCCCCCGAATATCAGCACTCCCAAATTCTGTACACCACCAGGCACTGGTTTCACCCACAAAGGCTGCTGGGATTGCCCGGAGTTGATTTTGTAGAGGTACCACAACAGCCACCAAGAAATGCTCAGCACTCAAAAGTATCCAGCAGGATGTACTGGGTTTTCTACAGATTTTGCCTGAAGGATGTCGATTTCCAGAGGGGATGGGATGATTCTGCTTCAATGATGCTCAAAATAAACATTGGAAAAATAAAAGAATTAAGTACCTAACCCCAGATTATCCCACGGTGAGAGGGTGCAGTGCTGACAGCTTTTGTTCAGTATTTCTTTAGAGGGCAGGAGGTGATAGCACTGCGTAATTCTGCATTTCATTAGGCAGAGCTAGTCTCATCTTCGAGCACTGACTGTAGGGACAAACAAGAGACCCATTCTTGTTTCCAGCAAGGACTTTCCCAGTTAATTGCCATGTAGCCTTGAGCAAACCACTGCCTCTGCATGTTTCGGCTTCCTGCTCTGCCAGCAGAAGATCTGCCTTCCTTGCATTCACTGACGTTCAAATGTATAAGGATGTCCTTCAGGGGAAGGCAGAATAGAAATAAAAATTAAAATATTTCTGATGTGCTCACCTTTTGGCCCTCAGGCAGTTCTCCCAAACTGAATGGCCCTGTGCAGAGCGGTCTCAAGAGTCTGCAACAAGCAAGAACAACTGAAAGAAGTGGGATAAAACCGGCAGAAGCACGGCTCTATCTAGCTCTCCTGGCATTCCCCTCAATCCCCCAAACTGAGAGGGGTTTAGATGAGACATGCCACTGGTAGAACACTGGAACAGGCTGCCCAGAGAGGTGGTGGATGCCCCATCCCTGGAAACATTCAAGGCCAGGTTGGACGGGGCTCTGAGCAACTTGATCTGGTTGGAGATGTCCCTGCTCCTGGCAGGGTGGTTGGACTGGATGGGCTTTAAAGGTCCCTTCCAACTCAAACCATTCTGTAATTCTATGCCGAACTGCAGCACATGCAACTGGAAATTCTGTAGGCAACACTCTTCCCGCTGAACTAGACAGAGCTGTTAACCCCACCATGGGACCAGAGGTACATTTTGCTACTAGAGGTATTGTAACTGGAGCTGCCAGCACTGGAAAAGGACAGGGCTAGCTGGGTTAACAAACATCACTGGGGATTCATAACAATAGCAGTCTGAAGCTGAAGAGCCCTTGACTAACTCCTAACTTGGACTGCTGCATCCAGCAGTTCTCCTGCAGCTTCCACTTGACTTGGAAACCTTTCATGCTCGAAGCTGGATGCAGTTGAATACGGTCATGGTCCATTCCCGGACTGTCAACGCTTCGATGCTTGCAGCCTGTGTCAGTTTGCAAAGCGCCTAAAGATCTCTTCCAGAGAAATCCCACCAGCTGATTTCTAGGGGAGAACCGGAACGGTCCATTGTAAACCACACAGCATGAGAACACACTGCTGTTCTCCTGGCACAGAGCAGAGGCTGCCTATGGCCTCACAGGTCAGCATCTGAGAAAACAGTGATGCAGCTCATGGGTAAACTATGAGTTTTGCTTGTTTAATTTATGCCCGTTTTGGAACAGAGGAGGTCACGCACAGCCTGCAGACAATTCTCTCTTTGTTACTGGAGCCCAAAGCTAATTCCCTGTTCCCAGAGGCCATGGCTTTGGGAACTGAGGTCCAGCCTTGGTTTCCCCCTCAGGCTCCTGCTGCTTGCACATTTCCCAGTGGGCCTCACTTAACAAAAAGCTCACGCACACCTCTTGGGTTCCCAAAACTGAACACTTGCTCATCTGCCAGGAAAAAGAGCTTTGCCGTCTATGTGCCACAACACGGCTTTGTAACCCTGGCTATCACAACAGCGCCACGTAACAGCCAAGGAGACTGAAGCAGATAAAACTACCAGCCCCTGTACAACACGTTGCTACATGACTGCAAGATCTACTCAGGAAAGGAACATGAGAAGGACATTGAAGTACTAAAAGCAAAAGCCATGAAGTTTTCATCAAAAGGACAAAATGCCCCCTATGCCTCCTGATAGACATGCACAGCACAACACTGCAGGACCCTGTTCCTGGGCCCAGCGTGGGAACATTAATCACGTGTGGCAGAGATTCAAAAGCGATGTGGCTCCGTGGAAGCAATACCTACTGAAGTGTCTGCAAAGAAGCCTTTGCACCCGGAGCAGCTACAGCTGCACTGTGGACCCTGGCATGTTCTTTGACAGGAACACACCCATTCTCTTTATTCCACTTCACTGTTTGGATTTCTTTATCAGCACTTTCTGCACAATCCTCAGATGGACTGGTAATTATGAAAGACAGGGCACTGCGAGTCATTGTTATGGTAAACACTAAAAGTTTCTCAGACTGCCTGAAAGACAAGCATGGGCTGAAGCATATACAGAGGCTGCTTTGGGATAACAGCAGCATTTACAATAAAGTCAGCTTCCAGCAAGGCAATTCTGGTAATCACAGAATCACATAAAACAAGGCTGTTGCCTTCTTCCTCAGGAGACAGAGAAATATCAAGAACAAAGATGCATTCCTCAGAGACTCCGGACACCAACACGCTGTTCTCATGGCTCAAGGAGCGAAAATATCCTGAACCTCCACACAGTCACCCTGATGTCCCCCAAAAGGCCTTGTGTTGAGGTAGATATGAAGTTGCTGCTACATCATTACTATATAAACCATAAATTACAAATATTCCCAATAAATGAACATGGCTTCCACAGTAAAAGGACCCACCAACAACAGCTCGACATGAATACACTCTTCCCTCGAGGGTATAAACCTCAGAATATCAGTCCTGCTCATCTCTATTTTTCACCCCAGTTTCCTGGAGAAATGAAGTATGTCTGATTACACTGCCTGCCTTTCCCTAGTAATTTTTGTTCCTGAAGGACAACTTCACTCACATTTTATAGAAGATTGGGTGACTGATGGGGGGGGGGGGGGGGGGGGAAGGTTTCTACACAATGGAAACTGGTCCCCAGCAGAGCAGAGTTATCGTGAGTGATCGCATTCATTAAAAAAAAGGTATATGATGACCTCAAGTTTTCCAGGAAACCAAGTAATTCAGTTGTTACAAAACCACAGACTGGGATGAGTTTCAGTCGAGTTCATACTCACACAACGCAGAACCAGTCTTTGGGAAAACTGGCTTCATTTTGATGCTCAATGTTTAACTCATCTTCTGTACAAATGATGCTAAAGACCAAAAAAAACCAACATCATGATACTGTTGAGAGGCTGCTGCTGGCTTCAAGTCAAACTCATCTTCCATATTTCAGCCTAAGAGAGGAAAACTTAATATCACGGGCAACAAATTATTAGCAAAAGTCTCCTCTAAAACAAGACTTTTCCCTGAAGTGCTGACTGCTTCTGCAAGATGAATGAAGGCAGGGATAAGAGTCAGCAAACATGTTTCTTGGTAGAACTTGCAAAATCCAAGACCAGGAAATTAGCAAAGAATTCACAAAAGACACACACATTATAAATATCCCAAAGGTGGAAAAAGTCTCCGTCAGAGTTCAGACTTCGACTGATACCAGAACCTCTGTCCACAAGGCTCCAATCCTCCCATCAGTAGCAAACTAAAAAGAAGAACACGAAGACTGGTGAGACAACTACAAGCAGGCCCACCATGGAGACCAGGAACAGGTCTCTTGAAAGGAAGCTCAATGCTGACACTGAATAATAATAGACACATATACATGTGCAATTAATAGAGGCAACTTCTTTGTTGCAGGCATGTTCTGCAGTAGCCTACAACAACTACAATTGCATATTCCCAGAAATGAAGTCCCAAGAATTTTCAAAGAAATGGTACATTTGCAGAAGAAGAAAAAGTTGCCATGAAAAAAAAAACCCAACTAAACTGGATCTACTTAAAAAAAATGTTAAGAGGGCAGTAAATCAGTTTTAACCAGAGCAACCACCATGTAATGCTGCAATACAGCAGCAAGATTGTGGGGTACCTAAATTGCCACCCAAGGGAAGGGGACAAAAATAAAAGATTAAAAAAGAAAAAAAAAAGCAAGACAAAGAGGCTGAAATGGTGTTAGCCAGCATAGATAAATCGGTTCACTAATAAACTTGATGCTGACTTAATCTTCATACTTGGCAGGGCCCTGAAAAGCCTGTTCTTTTTGCCTTCCCTTACCTAAATGAAATTAACCTATTCCAGACAATTAAGAACAATTTATCAGGCCACTGAAGGCAGACGGCTTGTTGGATCTGGATCTGTGTTATTCCATCCAAAAAACCAAGAGAACCTTCACAATTTAAAAAACCTGAAAATCAGAGGATTGGCAAAGGATCACATTTGCAGTCTCGCTGCTCTTTTCTCGCATGCTTTCTGCACGCTCCAGTACACAAATCGTACAAACAATCCTTTGTTTGGAACACGAGCGTTTGGCTCCTGCTACCACACAATTTGTTCTTCAGTACTTCAGAAAATGTATCTTCCACTGCCATCAACCAAGAAGTTTCTGAATGAACAAAATGGGAGAAGAATATTTCACTGTGATTCCAAACTCTTTTACTTTCTTGATAAAACTGAAGGTTGGTTTGTGGTTTTTTTCCCCCAATAAAGTTTTGCATGGAAACCACCTTTTCTGAAAATGTTAAACCCACTATTTTGTTCTCCCTCATTACACAAAAGAATTGGTTTTTTGCAAAACCAAGCTAGGAAATGGCGAACTTCACTTTTCACCAACAAGGGTTTCTATTGTAGAACATTATTATCTTGCGCTCATTTGAGGGCACACAGTCCTACACTGCCCACTCCCTGGAAGGAAATACACAAACATCCGCATTCAACATTTCAGAACTCTCACAGGTTTGAAGAGCAGTAGAGGAAAACCTAGAAGTAAGAACTGAGGGCCATATTTTCTTCCAGTATTAACTGGTCCTATTTGGAAATGAAGGCTGAGAAAGAAACTTTGGGTAAAGAATTGGCTGGAGCCAGAATGCTCCATCAAGAAGGAAGCCCTCTCAGGCAGAACTGCAGCTTGGTGCATCTTTCCTCTCAATCTTTGAGCTCTGCCTGCAGGAAACAGTAAAAATAAGCGGTTCTCTATAAAACCCTTCATGTTGACTTTTAACTTTTTCACACCTGGGAGATGAAGTAGGGCAGGAAGAAACACGTTCAAGAATAACAAGAAGATATAAGGGGTTTAAGTGAGAAAATGCGTGAGGAAAACACTACTGCTACGATGCACTACACACCTACAGCAATACAACTGAGTGGATTTCCTGCTCTCCTGCGGTACTCACAGATGTGACTGCAAAAGCTGGCATCACAGAAGAAAGCAATGGGAGCTGATGAATAAAGTGTCCCTTCCTACTGTACTGCCCTCCCGCTGAAGAGCCAGCAGGACAATTCTCTCTCTAACATGAGGCTCCATTCAATGAATACAGAAGAATCGGGAGCAAGAACACGATGTGCAGGACGATGCTTAGAACTGCCGCTAGTTCCTTCTATATTCAGAAGCCACCCTCAAATTCATTCTGTGATGGACATGACAGTAGAACAATGCTCGTGCCCTCCTGGGATGGCTCCAGCCTGCAGAGCTGGAAGAAGGAAAAATAAACCCCTTCTTCAGCTGGGAGAAGGAAAACGAAAGGCAAAGCTGGAAATGAAAATGCTGTGTTCACAACAAGCAGCCCTCAGCCAGGGTAGCATGCTACAGACTGCGTGGGAACAAGCCCTCTGAAAACAAACACATTTTCTTGGAAGTGTCAGGTCCAACGCCTTTGGGCGCCCGATAAGAAAGATGTTTTGTGCACCACGGTGCATTCTACAACACATTCATGGTGATGTGTCCATATCACACACCCACTAGCTTCAGGCTATGAGAGTACCTTTTTCTTCTCTAAGTGTTTACCCACTCTCACTCTTACATTCCCCTGCAATATGCAAATGGCATAAAAAAGATGGTATCGGGACTTAGTGGATTACCCATGTACAGGGTTTTGTTGTAAAGGAAGGCAAAGCTGGCTTTCCTCTCTATTATAAAGAAAAGGGAAAATGCGTTGGGAAGGTAACGGTTCTGCTGACGCCATTAAAGCCCAGGGAAAGAAAGCCCTACATCAGCGTGCATCAAAGTCTTTTCATTTACAGATTTCTTTCCATGGATGTGGTCTTGTGTTTACATCAATATTTGTGGCTGCTGCAGTGGTCACACAAATATTGAGAGGACACAAATTCAAAAGATAAGAAAATGAGATGCCTATAATTATGATTAATGTTCAGTACAAAAGCACCCAAGAACTCTTCCAATCCCTAATACAGGGCAAAATAGAATTCAGAATTTACCAATACTCTGGAGATGTATTTTGGAAACTTGAATGATATAATGTGTTTCATTACCCACATAATATCCAAGACAAAACTAGATATTAGATAAAGTCCACATTAGAAGCCACAAATTTCTTCAACTCTGTAGCTCATGGGGTATGCAATCTTTTAGATAATTACACAGATTTCGACTCAGGCATATGAACCATGGGAATTATTACCAATCTACACTCATTTCCCAGAGATACACAGTCACAGAGGCCTTAATGAAGGACACCAGACAACTTCATCTGGGGAAAAAAAAAAAAAAAAAAACAACCAACAAACACACTTTATCTTCACAAGAGATTGTTGGGGCACTGAAAAGATGTGGAAAATTGGAAATAGCATCCATGCTGAGAGCATAAATGATCCTTCTTTTAAAGAGAACAGAACTGGACTACTGCTTCTGACTGGGAAAAGCAGAAAAACATTTGCAAACATGAGTTCTGTGATAAATCTACATCCCGCAGCCCAGGAAATCCTTTATGTCCTTACCATTCCTCTCTTCTCATTTGTATCACACTCCCTTGATGCTTTCTTCTATTTTTCAGCAAAGGACAAGGAAAAGCAAGTGTGGTGGCACACCTGACACTGCTGTAGGCAAACCCCCTCACTTGGCACTTTCCTTCTCAGGACTGACCATCTCAAGGGTAAATCCTCTCCTTCACCTTTTTTCGCTATTTGGGATGTTCCTGACAGCACTGATCCTGGTGCACTGAAGCGAGCGTGAATGCTCTCACTGTTTCTGTGGCAAGAACATCAGGAGCACCACTCTGAAAAATAGTTTTAACAGGGGTTTGTAAGCAACATTGCAAGTTAAGAACTTGTTTCTGGTGCTTTTCTATTCTTCAAACTCTGCCTCATCCCATCCCAAGGCACGAACTGTCCTGGTTTAGGAGGATAAAGAGCATCAAGCACCATACAAAATAAAAACTGCATGAAGTACTTGCTCAAAAAGTAACTTTAAATTCTCTGTCTTGATTGGGAACATACTTGTATATATCTACAATGGATGAATTCAAATAGTTATTTCCAATATAATAAATAACAGGCTTGAAATGACAGAAATGACATAGAGCCCTAAGGCAAAGGGTCGCAATATATGGTGTCTCGGACAAGCTGTAGAAAGCTTACATTTTTATTGGGTTTCTTTTGCTTCACTTCCCCATGTTTTCAGCACTTTACATAAATAATGTCTTGGACTTAGAGTGCCACTAGAAGCAAAAAGTGTTCAGGAAGCCAGGTAAATAAGATCAATATTTACCACATTGAATTACTGTCTGGCCTGTTAAGGCAACGCTTTCTCATATCTCATGGAGACCAGAGGGCTGGTGAACGTTCTCAGCATGAGAACAGCCCCATCAAAGCAGACCTGGGGGCCATCTCCTCCTGTGCCCCATTGCCAACAGCTGCCAGAAGGAGCTCCCACACAAAAAACCTCAAGGAAATGCAGGGCAACAGGGAGATAATGTGCCTTAAGGCATCACTCCTCCCAGACACATAGCTGAGCACACCGGAGTCATCTATAATATCAATAAAACACAGCAGCTTTTCTAGTAAGAGATTTCTTTTTTAAACACTACTACAGTGAATCTGTAAGAAAATCTTACAAGACAGTTGACACAGAAAGCTTTCACTTAACAAGTTACCTAACTGGAGAAGAAAATACATCAGAAAGCAGTGGCTGAGGCTAGGCAGGGAGAGAAGATGCTGTGCCTGGCACAAGCTGATGCTATAGGAGCCCACGCTTGAACGGTGGCCAGAAAACATTTAGGACGTACTCACAGAAAATGCACGCTTGCAAATCTGACAGATCTTTACAAGTCTCCTACAAGATAAACCTGTATCACTTAAACTTAAATGCCCTGTTAGCTCAGCAATATCTGAGAAAGTCATAACCATACCATCTGGGTGAGAGCTACGCTGGGCACCAGGCTCCCACCGGTGACAAACCGCAGAACCGGTGGAAGAAGCCACACATAGTTGAAGATGACCTGCTTACCCAGCTGAGATGTACTTCTCGTCTTAAGTAAAGCCTCCACAATTTATAGAATTGTACAACACATTATACAAGGAAAAATGGTCACCGCTGCATTTCCAGCCAAATCTCAGCCGACCGCTCCTCCCGTGGGTGAGCTTTGCGCCCCCAAGGCACAGATGTCTAAGGGTGGAAGGAGCTGCGAACCCACGGGCAGAACTGGGGACTGAATACCCACCCAGAGGCTGAGGTCCTCTTCCCAACTGCATGGAGCGGTTAGGAATGCGGCTTTTCAAAGGCAATGTTCTTTATCAAGTAAAGAAAACCTTGCTGCACCAAAATCTTCTTGTGAAATGTGCTGGTATTTGGACAGAGTTTTCAGTAGCAAATGACTAAATGAACTAGCTTGATAGGCAAACGTGCTTCAGCTTACTTCAGCTCAACTCATCTGTATGCAAATATTGAATTTTACCTTATATGCACATATACATGGTTTCATGTTTCAGCAGTAACAAAGCATTCTGACAAACTGGAATCAATCTTCACCCGTCTGCAAGGAATTTTGACTTTTTGTTCCAATTCCAAACACCAAAACCCAAATCTGGACACGGCAATTCCTCATAGAGGAGAAATTAAGAGTCAGAGCCATCCTCTTCCTAAAACAACATAGAAGGCCAAATTTGTAATCCTTCTTTAACTTTCCCCATTCAGCAGAAGGAATAATCCCAAACAACAGCATGTGTCCGATATGACTACTATGGAGAAATTAGAGGCTTAAATCTAGAGAAGTATAAATGCTGCATTACTAAAGTTCCCTCGGCTGCAAGGGAAAGAAACATTGCCTCCTGGTGATTGAGAATGTAATTATTATTATTAAATCCAAAACACTTTGAATTACATGGTACATGTTCTTTAAATGAGCACTATTGTTAATGCAAGCTGATTCGAACCAATGACTTATTCATGGCCTGATAACCCTGCTTGTTTCATACGCTTCGTACATTTTCCTCAGTATATGGTATTACTGGATGGGTGCTACAAACAGTCCACTTAAATTTAGACAGAAGTTTTTGGAAAAGTTCTGTTTAGAACTGATACGTGAATTAAAACACTAACGACATTGATCAGTAACTACTAGTTTCTTCTAAACTCTGAACATTTACACGTGTGCATTGGGATCTCAAGAAAGTTCATAGATAATCTCTATTTGCAGCTCACAGTCAAACAAACTTTTCTTCTCGGACCGATCCAGTCATTTGAAAATCAAGAGGAAGTCTGCCAGACAGCACTGCCAAGTCGTGACATTTCTGCAAATAAATCAGGATGAGGCAGCCCCCATGGTGGTGTTAATAAAATACCTCCAGCCTTGCCGATCAATCTGCAGTACCTTCCTCCACTTCCTGAAGTAAAAAAGTCTGGCTTTGTTTCAAAGCAGGTCTTTAAAAAAAAACTACCCATGGAAGAGAAACAAGCCTTTATAATTTGGCCAGACACACTTCTGACAAGAAATGATACCTTTTTAAATGCTGTGTAATTACAATGTACTTCTCTTACTGAAACTTCCCCAAAGTTTTGGCTTGAAGGCGTTAGATGCTGTGCAAACCAGACTGCACCACCGATGATGTACACACTGCATAACCAGCTCCCCTTGGGTTACTTCACATTTAAATTTTTAAAGATATCTGTAGTAACCAAGTCTGGTTGTTTTGTTCTCCACAGCTGCTACAGCCCTTTAAGAATGGCCATATGCTCTTCGCTCTCCTAATATTTCCATGTCACAGTTTCTTAATCAGTCATCATTTTCAGGACGACAGTTGTTATTTAGCTCTCTGGAGAAGGAAACATTCCTAAAAGGAGCATCATGGCCAAGTATGTGTAAAGTTGGCATGAGCAATACCTGCTCCCTATTATACTCCTTTTATCTACGCAGCGCAGGAGATGAAGCCGCGTGCAAGGTAAGAGATGTTGCCTGATCTACAACCTGCTCTGTGCCGCCCTGCAAGGCGGTGGGTTGCATCCATGAGTTTATACAAAACACTACCCTCTAGTTATCTTGCTTTGCTAATTAGATGAGGAATAAGATTGCAGAGTACTGGGTCGCTGGAGTCAACAACTGCTCAGCTCTCCTTAGTTTTTCTTGCTCCTTGTTCAGAGAAGTTTTCTGAATGGTGTGAAAAATTAGAATCTAAATCAGAAGTTGGATTAGATGACGCCATGAGCTAGGATGATGTATTGGTATTGTACAGATGCAATCTTTTTTTTCTTTAACCAGCACATTTCAAGGAAATATCTGGATATCAAAAAAAATGCAAAAAGGCTTAGCGCCAGCCGCATGCCCTGCCCGCGGGACGAGCCGAGGGGCAGGGGAAGGACGGAACACAAACTCACTCGCGTTAAACCTTTCCAGCCGCTTAAACCTCCCTGGGTGCAGCTCTGCAAAACAGCCATCCCAGAGCTGGACTGCAAACTGGGCACACACCCCAGACCTTTCCTTTCCACAATGACCTGAAAAGGTTGTGTAGGTCCCAGATAAAGCTCCACAAGTTTAACTCCTGAAAGACAATTATTACTTTTGCTTAAATACTTGGGAAGTCGTGAACACAGGTCATGGTTGGGATTTTTTTCCCCAAAACCAGAAAAAAAAGGTGGGTTTTGTGTTTTTTAAATACACGCTACATTCTTGACTTCGAACAATGACAAATAAAAATCTGGTTTTTTAATGTAAGTGAAGGAGAATGAAAGTTGTATGAAAAAATAAATATTAGTTAATAAAGTAATTATAAGGTACCATTGGTGATTCCAATGTGGTTATAATTATAGCCGAGATTATGCATGGAGATGCTCAGAGATTAAAGAAAAGGAAGGAGAAGACTGGCAGAAGAGAGCAAATATTTTCCATGCCATGAAACCCTGCTCGTTGGCTTTACAAGGGTTATTTTTCTGCACAATGATTCAGAACACAGATCTGAAGTCAGAAGGCTCCCAAAAAATTATTTTGGACTCATCTCACTCTATTTCTGTCTTTTTGCTGCTCACATACAGATGTGTTTTGTCGCTCACCTAAACTGCTTTAATGCAGATCATTTCCTAATCAGAGGGAAGGGACAAGGACAGAGCAGCTTTGAAACAGAGCTGCTTGATCTCTTCAGGTATAATTTTGCAGCACTTTCAAGTTCCATGTCAAGATTGCCTTGCGCTGCTTTGAATTTTAGCTGGCTTCTTAGTTCTCCAGATACTCCCAACACAATTCTAGGCAGATGCTGTCAATCGCTGAAAGAATTCATACAGCGTAATCATGAGGAAGACAGGGAAATACAAGAGGTGAGGAACGGATCTGATGCGTTATCAGACATGTACATTCTGAATTCATAATATATTCAAGCAACCCGTAAATGTTTGAAAACTTAAGTGTTACTAGCATAATGAATTATCAAACACTTGCTGATAGAGAATGCAGATGATGTGTTCTCTGTGGTGGAGGTTGAGAGTTTCTGAACATCAGTAGCTTTCCACAGCTTGGAAGAATGCTTAAAAGCAAAAATAATTTTTAAAGGGAGAAGGAATAAGGCAGAGAAGCTCATACAATGGGGGTGAAACTACAGCTCCACAGGCAGCTGAGCTATAGGTCTCACATCCCACCAGCGGTACTCAAGAGGACGCAGTGTTATCCCTGATATATCTCTTAAAATGCAAACTAGGCATTTCTGACAGAAATAAAGTAAACCTGATGATGGGATGGATACAAACACAGCTTCTTCCAGGTTCCACAGCTCTAAATCTCCTTGTCTGGGGCAGAGAAACCAGCATATTGTGGGTCTGAAATCCATCCATCCAGCAGCAGTCCCTGGAAATGATGCTCCTGTTACCGTCCACAGCTCGTCACCACGCTACAGAAATCCCATTTTCTGCCTTACCTTCCTCAGCGCAAAGGATAAGAGTAAAAGTTCCTGGGCCCAGTTTGGTGCCAGAGATCTCAAAAGTGTTGAGTTTTATCCCTAGCTGTCCAGAAAGCCAGCACAAGAGCTTTCCAAGTACTCTCACTCTCCACAACAGGAAATCGAAAACCATTTTTGACAAATACGTAGCCACAAAGATCACAGGCGGAGGTATAAGAAAGGAGCTGTATTCCAGCAAAAGCAACTTTCATCTCTTTTGTAACTGCATGACATTTCAGCTTCAGGCTGCCCTTTTACCAGTTTTGCAGGGAACTTCCATTCCTGTTTTCCCTGTCGCTATTCCTGTGCCACTTCAAGGCCACTCCAGAAGACACCTCGCCTGCTTTAAAGCCAGCACCAGTCAGGAGGACAAAAGGAGCCAAATCAGAAGTCTTTTATGCGGTATCTTTTCAGCATGATGGCAAAGGATCTCTCTTCCCATTACAGCAGAGATGTTCAAGTATTTTGAGCTCTAGGATGCTCAGGAGTGAGACAGTCACTCTCTCTCCTGAATCCACCCTGTTTTCCCCTGACTCTCCTCTGTCCCAGGAATGCACAGCGCAGCAGCAGAACAGGAGGGGCGCTCAACACCCTACACATGGACATCACATGCGTCACACGCATCGCCTTGTGTTCCCAACAGCGACAAGCCAAGCTCTGCAGTCCCCATCGGTGCGGCAGCTCGTACGTCAGCGCTCCAGCACAGCGGTGCTCCGGCCTTCAGCAGGGGCCATAGGGCTGCCAGCTCTGCACACAGCATCACCATGGCCGGCAGCCTCCAGCAGCACATCTCCTCTCTGCAAGACCAGTGCAAGTGATAGAGCAGGAACAGACATCTCCTGGGACCAGCACCTGCTCTAATTGCATTACTATTAGAATTATTAGAATTAAAACGCCAACGCTCAAGACCCACAGGAAACCATCTGTTCCTCTAATGCAAAAGGGAACACATTTATGTCCTGCTAGTGGCATTGCAGTCAGGATGCAGAGTTTTTCAGGTAAAAACTCTTCATTAGGGCCTGTTGTGACAGGATGAGGGGTAATGGTTTCAAAATAGAGGGAGGTAGATTAAGATTAGATATTAGGAAAAAATTTCTTGCAATGAGAGTGGTGGAACACTGGCACAGGTTGCCCAGAGAGGTGGTGGATGCCTCATCCCCGGAAACATTCAAGGCCAGGTTGGACAGGGCTCTGAGCAACCTGATCTGGTTGGAGATGTTGGACTGGATGGCCTTTAAAGGTCCCTTTCAACCCAAACCATTCTGTGATTCTACACCACAATAAATGCAGCTGCGCCACTGGTTACTTACGGTGTTCATCAGGCTGCCGATTCAAATCCCACTCAATTACTTTAAAAAGGATTCGGCACTCACTGAGAACCACGCTTTGAGGAAAGTCCAAGAGTGAAAACAGACCCATCAGAACAAAAAGGGCTGCTGGGTTTCCAAAGACAGAAGTGCAACGCAGTGCCAGGTGCCCGTCCGCGCTGGCATCCACATCCTGCAGTCAGCAACCAAACGCACTTAGATGCCCAAGAAACAGCTCCTTCTCCTCCCTTCCTTGTTTCCCTGGTGAAAGAGCAGCCTCAGCAGAATTAGAGAAGCAAGGGTGTGTGGAAGGACATGCACAAAATTAATGCTTTGCAGGAACTGGCTTCTCTGTCTCTAAGGACAATTTGTGCCTAAAGGCTTGGCCCAACAGCTCGGCAGCTTTGCAGCAAGGACCCTTACAACTGGTGAGCAAACCTCACCAGTGAGATATACACACAGCTGCACGCCTATTAACGAGTATCCCAGGTGCATGTTGAATCGTGGGGTAAAATCTGCTCAGGGGGTGTCCATTACAAAGTAGCACAGCGAGAGCAGAGGCCTGACACACTCATGCCACCTCTGCGGGAGCCAGGGCAGTGGTGGCACGCCATTCAGCAGCAGCTGGGAGAAGCTTCTGCCCACATGTTATGAACGCTACAGGAGCTGGAGAAGGGGGATCACAATTTTCCACCCGAGTCACCTCTTCATAGCACAGTTTTGTTGATTGCTGGAAGCTGAAACTCATTTAAAAACAGAGAAGAGGAAAATAGAAGGGTTGACTACAAATCAAGATCACATTCTAAGAAAAAAAAAGTGTCAGAGTTTGATCATTTGTCTTCATTCCACATGGGAAAAAAAAGGGAGTATCTGTCTACATTTGTTGCAAACAGGCAAAATAATCACTTTCAAAGGTAAGAAAAAACTGTGAAAGACTGATTCATCAAAGCAATGGGAACGGTCTCGCAGCAGCAACTGGTTTTGTAAAGCTAATGATCAATCAGAAGAAATCCAGCCTCTTCTGGGAGAAATGTGTCTCAAAAAAGAAATGACAAATGAGAGAACGGCAGTCAAAATGCCAGCAAGGAAGAACAGATGCTGCCACAGGAAGGCTGAAACAGGCCAGCTCCTTGTGTGTCCTGTTTATTGCTTGCCCACTGCTGTTTCCATAGCCGTGTAATTTATTCCAAAGCAAATTTATTATTTTAAAGACTCCATGGAGAAGGTGGAGAAGGCCGTGTGTCTGCTAAGGGACACAATGCTGGTGTTCATCCAGCGGTTATTCCTTGCTCTCACGCTAACCTCAAAGGCTTTGTCTATCCTGGGATTTAGCATGACTTTTAATTAACGGCTTCCAATGGTACATCCACACTGGGAAGGCTTCTCTCATTAGCTAATTAGTCTACTGTCCTAATTAGGCAGAGCAAGCCAATTTTACTCCCTCATTGCCTTGTGCAGGAAACCCCAGTTTTCCCACTGAGGTCTTCCCTCAAGTTAGTTCCCAGTTCCTCTGTCCTGACTTGCCCTTTAGAAGGGGTTATCTAGGCGGTGGCATACGGCATCATCTCACCTTTCAATGCTAACCTAGACCAGACCGGGAATGTTTTGTTCACTGCAGCTGCCCTCCCGAAAGCAGAGGCCTCTGAAGTCCCCGGCAAGATCTTGGGTCATTACGAATTGGCTGGTCAGCATCTGTCAGGAACAATATGAGTACATTGTCCAACAAGCTCTCCTTTTTCCTGTGAGGATAAAGCTGGTGTATCTCTGAAGGACCAGAAGACTTGTGCATACACCTGGATGTTCAGTCCACTCCTATCCTGAGAGAGAAGTACACTAAATAAGTCCTTCCTTCTCCCATCACACGTGCTTTTTTCTGCAAGTCCTTGCACCACGCTTCTGCCTTCCCTACAGAAACTCCCACAGGCAAGCACAGGAGAGGCAGAGCTTGCAATCCATACCACAACATCCGATCATTTCCGTGCCTATCAACTACACCTGCTCTTAAAGGGTTTTGTCAGCAAGCTTTCAACTTCGTCCAATTAGTTTTGCCTAATCAGTTTTGATTAGTAGAAAGACTGTTTAAGACACAAGACATAAAGGCAGAGCTTGTGGCTGACCTAACACTCACATCTTGGGCCCGGTGGAAAAGGTTTCTTTCATTTCTTGTCTTCCCTTGGAAAGGCCAAGATAAAATCTCTGACTTGATGACATCTACCTCTGCATAAAAGGGAACAGTACACTTCACACTAGCTTAGTTTCTCCCCACAAAGCAGAGCACTGAAAAGTCCAGAGATGGTGACAATATTTTTTGAAAGGCCAGAAAGAAAACCAGCAGCACTAGTGATGGAGAGCAGAGGACAACTAACTTTTAAACTCATCTTCATCTTTGCTGCTGCTGTTTATAGAGACACTGAGGTCATACTGGCCATTTGTAAATAAGTTCTCAGAAGATACAGATATATTTTCAATCAGATATTAACAGATGCTGTTAGTGTGAGTGTGATCTGCCCTCCACCTGGAGTCAGAAGAGTGGAGGTGGGAGAGGAGCGTGAGCGAGTACAATGGAGAGTGTGAGAGAAAAGCAAGAATATGAGTTTTGCCAACTCCAGACTATTCCAGATGCTACTGGAAGCCTCTTCCAGGGGTATTTTATGTTATCACACCCTGCTTTTAATCTCCGTACCAGGAACCGGAAAGGCCGTGTACTATACTCAAGATAAAGTTGCCCTATGCCCATGTCCTCATGGCACCGTTAGCCAGACTTTTCCTGAATTTCAGCTCTGACCTCCTCCCCAACCACACAGAAAAGCCGTAGGCTTGGCCTGGAGGTGCTAACGGCTGGGCTACTTCACTTGGCAGAGGAATCAATCGCAGGGGCTGGGGTTTGCTTTTATTTGGCCTTGGCTCATGCCAGCTCTGGAGAGAAGACACCAGGCCAGTGTCAAGAGGCCTCCACCACCTTCCCAGCTCCTCCCCAGCTGAGGCAACTTCCAAAACATTCTAGAGCATCTCATAGCAAAGGACGAGGAGGGAGGACTTTGGCATACAGAGAAGAGCAGTTTCGACAGGTGCAGACACTGAAGAACAAGCTTACCTGGAAAAGGTGTAGTCATAGAGGAAGGCTACTCAGACACTCTGCTCCATCTCTGCTTCCCAAGGCACCTCTCCAGTAATGTCAACAAAGAGGTACGACCCAGGAAACTTTGGTGAAAGGCTGCAGGTAGTGGATGGTACAATGCACAGCCATTGTCCTCAGACTGCGCAGGGCCAAAGCTACTGACACAGGCTATTGTTCTTCCTTTCTATTTAAAAGAGTGATGAGTTGCATGAACATTGGCTTTGAAGTATGTACTTGGCAACCCTAGCAGATAAACAGCCAGTATTTCCATGGAATACCATAAGGTTCTGAAAGAAATACATTTAAGTTATTTTTGCAATATTATTAAATCCAGGAGTGAATATTTTGAATATTGTATAATCCATTTTCCTAGGAACCAGCCAAGAACAACACTAGGTTTTACTTGGAAACTGACTGCCATCCCCGCCTCACCGTTCCCTCAGGGACATGAGCAGGAGCCCTGTGCGCCTCCCCTGACGTCCCCAACCCTTCCCTCCTCCGTCAGCGTGCCTCGAAACACAGCTCCCATCAGCTCTGCCCTTGCTCGCCACGCGGGCAAGCCCTGATCCCTCCTGCTGATGCTGGTGTGACTCTGCTCCACTGGCTCAAGGAAGCCCGAAAGCTAAGTAGTGACGAACATGTTGGGAGGGCAACTGCACAACATTCAATAGGCCAGGCAGGAGCATTTCAGCAGCCTGCAGATGGGACTCAGGGCCAAAAAAGAAGTGGGAGGACAGCGAGACCTGGATGGCTCCTGCCGTTGAAACTGGCCAGCAGACACAAGCGGGAGATGAAGCAGGTGGATTGGGTAGGTACAGAAGAACCAGCCCTGAACACAGATCGTCTCCTCCCTTTCTCCAGCAGTCCCACCCTACAAGCAGAACCCAGACCCATTCACATGCACCAGGACCCCAGTCCTTTACTCCCTCTTATCTTCTCTACCTGCTGCCCACTCCACAAACCTTCCTATGCCATGTCCATATGCAAGTCCCAGCTTGGCTTAAGCTGCTGTGGTCACCTCAATCAACAGGCTCTCCTCACCCCGCAGCACTTAGGAAAGCAAGTTAGTCACCCTGCAAAAGTCACTGGAAAATTGTGGACCACATCTCCTTTCCCTACATCGCTCCTCGTGAATCTCCCCACAAGTAGGACAGTTCCAAATGCGACTCTGCTGTGGATTTCACCCACCCCATTAAGATTCAATTTGCTCTGCTTTCTACTGCAATATCTGCAGAAATAAAATTCACAGCTGAGATCTGAAGGCCAGACACGGGGCCAGGGGAAGGTGAAATATATTAAACCCAATTTAACTTACAGCTCGTAGAGCCCATGGGAACTGTACACTGCGTGCCTACTCAGCACCCACTGGGCCAGCTACGTTCCCTCGCAGAAGACACCAGAGACTCTCGAGCCCACCTGCCCTCACTGTCAAACACAAACATCTGCAAAAGACAGAGTTGCCAGCTCTCCCCAACTTTCCACTCGGTATGGGGGGGAGGAGGTGCAGCTCAGTCAGTCCAAGCACCTTACCACCTGCCCTTGCTCTCTTTGGCCATGGCTGGCACATCCCGTCACTGCTCCTCCCGCTGCGGCTGGATTCTCACCAGTCCATCGGCATTCCCCGCATCCTCCTGCCCCAGGCTCTCCTGAACCCATCTCTCCCTGGGCCCTTCTACGGTGGCCCAGAATCCACGCTCATTCCCCAGCAGCTCTGGCATCCAGCTCAGTTGTGCCTGAAATTCACCCCAGACCAAGTCCAGGCCCACAAGTGTTGCATCTAAGCCAAAGGACAAGCAGGGATTTAGGGCAGGTGGGAACCTCGGCTGCTGGACCTCACTTCCCTGCAAACGTCGTAGCGTTTGTCAGCATCACATCTGAAGATGACACTGGGGATTTTTCAACAAAACAAGATCTGAGGTCTCTCAACAGAAGTCATGGAGTGAACGGTCTTGGAAGACAAGGACTCACTGGTCCTCACTCCAGCTTTCAGGAATGAGAACAGTTAAACATGACAAAGCTACGCCACAAGTTTCTTTCTACATGGTCCACAGAGAGCAGTCTCACCAGACTGGGGCTGCTGGGGATAGGAGCGTCCTGGGACTGTGGCACAGCCTCCTCCTTGCCAACCAGCCCATAGGACGGTCCTGTCCTCCCGCCCCTGCTCCGTGCTGTGGCACGGACTGGAAAGGGATTAAACATCCTGCGCCAAGAATGAAAAGCAAACAAAATGCAATGAAAATGCAAAAAGGGGGAAAAAAAAGCAAACAAAAAACATCTCTGAATTAATTTCCATTTTATTTATAGGCCATCATGCGATAGTTGTCTTTCTAAGCCTTTTAATTAATCACTCCACAAGTCACACAGGGAACACCTACTTTGAGCACGTGCCCACCTTCCCTCTTCCTGAAACACGTTCCAGCTCACATTGAAGAACTCACAAGGTAATTAATTATTTGCTATCATCTAAGCCAGTACTTGGCTCTCCAAACCTTTCAGGAACATGAAGTCCTGGGACAGTAATGCTCTTTGGGCCTGAAAGGAGGAAAAAAAAAAACAAACGAAAAAGAAAAGAAACGGCTTTGCTAGAGGCAAGGAAGGGCAAAGGGGTTGGAAGGATTCAGAAAGGGAGCTCAGCCCGGGTTGAACCCAGCTTGGTAACTCTCATCATGAGGTCCATCAGGTCCTGGGGAGACAGGGGGTTATTTTGCCTGGTACGAGATGCAGATCATCCTAATCAGAGGAATTTTGTGTCAACTGATTTGAGAGTATCTGTACAGAAACCTGCACCAACATGTAACAAAACTTCTGTTGAATACTTTGCAAAGAGAAATATTCCTCAGATCAGAGATGCTAGAATTACTGTTTCTCGTGGAAACTGAATTATTTTTTCTCAAATCACATATTTGTCATATAAGCACTGGCTTGACCCCACGCCATCTGGCTACCAAACCACGAGCACAGCTGAAGCGCGTGCTGAGCACTGCTCACTCACCGAGTGTCAGTATTTTAACTCCATCCCTCAGCTGCACATCCACAACTGATGGGGCTGTGTCCAAGTCCTGCTCCAAATGAGGGGTTGTCCTGAAAACCAACGTGTCATGGGAGGAGGAGGAATAGAGATTTCTGCTGGAAGTTCCGCAAGGTTTCACAAAGGGGCTCCTGAGATCCAGCGCTCCTAAAAATACTTTTGTTTTCATGAACTGTAAGGAGCCGGGGGGGCTCCTGCAAAAATAGAAAAAAAAAAAAAAAGGAGAAAAAAAAAAAAGGCAAAACCAAAGATTGGTGGCTTTAACCTCACACAGTTCTGTGAAGATGGAAGATGGAATTCCCTTGGGATCCCCTATGGAGCTGTACAAAGGACCAACTTAGAAATATTTATGAAGTTACTGCACTTCAAAAAAAAAAAAATCATGAACTGTTCACGCCCGAGTGAGCTGTCGCTTCCTCCAGAGCTCCCAGAACACAGCACAGGGCCATGGACACCAGTCCGAGCAGGACAGGAGCTCCGAGCCTCCTCCTCCTCAGCGCTCTGAGCACCTTGCTGCTCCTGCAGCCCAGGGCAGCACTGCTGTGCAAGGGTCCAGGTGGGAACCCAACCTGAACTGCAATCAAAGCTGGAGCACACAGAGGTGATGCTGCCAGCGACACCAACCATACAGCTCACGCAATCACCACGCCAAGCCCCAGCTAGGCTTCTCTGGAGCAGCCCTGTCGCTGCAGTTAACGTTCCCTTGGTTGATGGCACAGGGAGCATCACCAGCAGTCAGCTTGATACAGCAAATTCATCACCGTCCAGTTAAGTGAGTCAATACCGAAACTAAAAGCAAACACTGTCATGGATTATTCCCCATCAACAGCAGAGAAGCAATAGTGAGACCATTTGTCAGCAGCTCAGCCATTTGATCTCACAGGCACCCATCCCCACTGAAGAGCAAGGGGGTGCCGGTTGTCACCCTTCCTTGTTAAAGAACCCAGGGAGCAGGGAAGGGAATGCAGCTCCAGGGTCCCCTGGAGTCCCACTGTCATGGTTTAGCCTCAGTAAGCAGCTAAGCACCATGCAGCTGCTCACTCACCCTCTCCCCTCCCCAGGGAGATGCGGGAGAGAAAATATAACAAAAGGCCTGTGGGTTGAGATAAGGTCAGGGAGAGATCATTCAGCAATTACCATCACGGGCAAAACAGACTCGACTTGGGGAAAATTAACTTAATTTATTAACAATCAATAAAATAAAATCTTACGAGTACCTTCCTCCCACCCCTCCCTTCTTCCTGGGCTTAACTTTACTCCTGAATTCTCTATCTCCTGCCCCTGCAGCAACCCAGGGGGACAGGAATCGGGGGCTGCGGTCAGTTCATCACATGTTGTCTCTGCTGCTCCTTCCTCCTCACTCTTCCCCTGCTCCAGTGTGGGGTCCCTCCCAGAGGACAGAGTCCTCCACAAACTTCTCCAACATGAGTCCTTCCCACGGGCTGCAGTTCTTCACGAACTACTCCAGCGTGGGTCCCTTCCATGGGGTGCACTCCTTCAGGAACAGACTGCTCCAGCGTGGGTCCCCCACAGGGTCACAAGCCCTGACAGCAAACCTGCTCCAGCATGGGCTCCTCTCTCCATGGGGCCGCAGGTCCTGCCAGGAGCCTGCTCCAGCACGGGCTTTATGTGGGGTCACAGCCTCCTTTGGGCATCCATCTGCCCCAGCGTGGGGTCCTCCCTGGGCTGCAGGTGGATCTCTGCTCCTCCATGGGCTGCAGAGACACAGCCGGCCTCACCATGGGCTGAGCCATGGGCTGCAGGGGAATCTCTGCTCCAGCACCTGGAGCTCCTCCTGCCCCTCCTTCTGCACTGACCTTGGTGTCTGCAGGGCTGTTCCTCTCACATATCCTCACTCCTCTCTCCAGCTGTTTTTTCCCCTTCTTAAATCTGTTATCCCAGAGGCTCTACCACTGCCGCTGATGGGGTCAGCCCTGGCCAGCAGTGGGTCCATCTTGGAGCCAGCTGGCATTGGCTCTGTTGGACATGAGCGGAAGCTTCTGGCATCTTCTCACAGAAGCCACCCCTGTAGCCCTCTTGCTACCAAAACATTGCCACACAAACCCAATACACCCAGCAACCTTCAACCTGTTTCATAAACAAACTGCGCGTTTCCCTCAGCAGAGCCCACCAAAAGCCCAGACAGCTGCTGTTTCAGGGGATCGGAGGCAGGGTAAACCAGAAGCACTGGTGGGAGCCTGCTACAGACAAATCAATCAGCCGAAGAGATGAGCAGCTCCTGAAGCATCTACCCGCAATGTACAGAAAGAAAAAATGTCATTTCAGGCTTGTGGCAATATTAAGAAGAAAATCTCATCACATCTACATATAATAGATAGCTTTCTAGGACAAAGAAATCCTGAAGTAACTGAAAAAAAAATAATCACAGCTCTCACCTGCATTTGAGACAAGGAAATAGAACATGGTCCAACACAACATTTCTAAAAAGTCAGTTTCGCAAAACTAGAAACAATCAGACACAAAAATAACTGAGAGAAAACACCTAGATATAAGCAAATGTGACAATGCTTATTGAGAGATGTTTAAAGATGCCTTGGTAGAGCCCTCTTTCCCCCCCAAAAAAGCAATACTGTATTCAAAAAGTTTATTTGGTTTGAAACAAGAATTTTGTTAAGACAAGACCCAAATGAAAAAATAAATAAAATACGAACCAAATAGAAAAACCCCTACAAAATTAGTAGCTGGAAATCAAAACATTTTATAAAGAAGGCTAAAAGATCTCAAAAAGACTAATTGCAATATGTATATCAGGGAAAAAAAAAAGCAATAATCTATCAATACCATAGACTTGATGCTAAAAAATACAGTGAAATCATCCTGATACAGAAGATGTAGAACATATAAGCATTACTTTTTATCTGTGTAGATAAGGATGACTTACATCTCTGCTATAACAAAATTCTCTGAATTTCAGAAGCAAGTTGGGAAGATACCCCAAACCCTCTGCTCACCATTTTTCACATCTGTAACTGGAAAACCTGCACATCAGCGCGTACAAAGGAGCTCACCAAATCCCTGACGCTGACTTCTACAGAAAACAACGAACAGAAACATGTCCCAGGCCAGCCAGAAGCTCCAGAGGTCTTGGAACAAGAAATAAAAAACCCTACTCGAGAAAAAAAAAAAAAAAAAAAAAAACCCAAACCTTAGCGTTGTGCCAGTATTCTCAGAGGGCAAACGGCCTGACCTGGGAAGTGCAGGGAACGGCCGGGGTTTGGAGACGGGAACACAACCAGTGCCAGTCAACACAGTCTTCTGGTCGGAGAAAACTGTCAAACCGATCTGGTATTTCTTCTAAGAGTAAACATTTGGCTGACAAAGGTAACTGTGTTGACATAATACGTGCAGACTTGTGTGTGACACTTGGCTTTGGCCGGTGTGACAGCCTAAGAACAAAATCCCCAGCGCTCTGCAAACTCACTGTACAGCATATATCCAGAGGATTAGAAGCTGGTTGAGCCCGGTGACCTCATTACAGTTATACCTGCACCGCCTGGTCCACCGAGGTTTCGGTTCCCCGGAGAGATGACGTTTCCACGAGGGAAAAGGGCCCATTTGGCGGCAGAAATCACTCTCAGCACACGAAACTTTGGGCAGCAGCGGTGGGAGACGTGGGTTCTCAGGGAATGCACGTCTCAGCCGCATGCCTAAGCTTGCAGCGAGTTCAGGAGAGCAAGAGACAGGTATTTCCAGAGCCTCCGCCCAAAGAGCCAGCTAACTCATTGAAAAACTCATTGAAGACTTTCAGTTGCCAAAAAAGTTCACCCCTTCTCACCTGCTTCCCATAAAGACACACAGACATCTCTCCTGCCTGAATCACAGAATGGTTTGGGTCAGAAGGGACCTTTAAAGGCCATCCAGTCCAACCCCCCTGCAAGGAGCAGGGACATCTCCAACCAGATCAGGTTGCTCAGGGCCTTGAATGTTTCCAGGGATGGGGCATCTACCACCTCTCTGGGCAACCTGTTCCAGTGTTCTGCCACCTTCATCGTAAAAAAAATTCTACCCAATGTCCAGTTTGAATCTACCTCCCTCTATTTTAAAACAATTACCCCTCGTCCTATCATAACAGGCCCTGCTGAAGGGTTTCTCCCCATCAGAGGAGTAGAGTTATTCCCTACACCCTTCATCCTCAACCATTTAGATGTCCTGCACTGTGGACCAAAGCCTGGAGCTTTCTTTGAAGCTCTCGGACCTCATGGGCAGCTCTAAGTGTCCGGGTAGCCAGACGTTACTGTAGGAAAGCATAACGCCAGCAGTTCTCCAGCACAACTGACGGAAAAACCAACTGTGGATGTGAACTGTCCACCACGGAGGAAGCCTGGGGCTTTCAGTGAATTCGGATTTCCTCTGCCCATGGGCATCACTCCTTCTGTCACTCACCTCCTTCTGCTTGTTCAGCTCGGGGCAACTGCCGATGTTCTCCAGGCAGCTGACCGCCGTGGGGAGGATACCCCTTGCGAGACTCTGCTGGACAGCCACGCTCATACTCTGCCCATTGCAGCTACAGGCTATGCAGAGGTGCTGAAGCATGCCAAGTACCCCAGGGAGGCCCGAGGAGATGGACCAAAAACCCCTTCCCCACAAGAGCAATCGCCCACCACAGCTACTGAAGCGGTACCAGTTTCACATCCCAGCCTGAATCCAGCTTATCCCAGTGATACAGTTTTAGCTCCAGCTGGACGACCTCGTAGCTGGGCTCTTGCTAGCTGCCCTGCGAGCTTGCTCCAGTAATGGAGGGCTTGGCACTTCCAGGATATGGCAAGAGCTGACACATTCAACACAGGTTTCCTTTTCATTTACCAGCCTGGCTTAGGGTAGCAGAGAAACTCTTTGTCCAAAGGACAAAGCTCCAGCTGAGCCCCTCTCATTCATGGTGCTGCCCATGGGTCAGGAGGAGCACAAACTGAGGTAAGACTCCCAACTCCTCATTCTGCACCAAGACAGCCTGCTTGCTTGCCAACACGGACAGATGCAGGAAATTGTCTGAACATCCCAAACACACACAATCTTTTCAGCAAAGCAAGATGACAACACTTAGATGCTGGTTAGATGTTTTACCTTACTGAACTTCAGACCATCACCGTCAGCCTGACCACCGCACTTTCCTGCCACTGAACCCCTCTAGTTACTTGGCAAAGGCATCCCTAGTTTAGGCTGTTGACTGAAGGATGAACAATGCTCAGGTCAATGCAGCAGGACGGGTCTCTCGACACCTACCACTGCCAAGTTCCCCGCTAGTCACGCTCGAGTTTGGTGTGCAAGGAGAGCCACCTCCCTTCAAATCAGGGAGGTTAACAAAGATTTCACCTGTGTTGGTTTTACTCATACATCCCAATAGCTCATGTGGAGAGCTGACAACAGGATGCTGACAAGGATTAAGATTTGGAAAATATCTCCATGGTCACTTCAAGAAAAAGCTATTCTTCGCTTTTGCAGGAACTTTAACTCACAGTGGAGGCAGTCTTAAGATACAAAATGCATTCCAGTGATTAACAATTTGAAAGGTTTTAAAAGCACCCAGATAGTTTCAAATCTGCTTGCTGCCCAACCAGTCAGATAACATAAACCACTCGTTATCTTGGGGAGAAGGGAAGGGTGTCCCTATTTTTCTTTCCCAGAACCACTGATCACAAGCTCGCAGCATTCACGTTTTAAAGCAAAGCTGAAGAGAATGGAAAACATCTTTCCCAACTTTATTAAAGTTCTCATCAACCCAGTACAGCACGTTCGTGTATTGTGGATACCGCGGGCTGCGTTTCGTGTTCCAGTTAGAGAGCAACTCCCTGGTGGAGGTCACCACATCCAGCGCCTGCCCAAGCCAATGGCCATTTGTGTGCTAACATTAACAAATCAATCAAATGTTAAAGGCACTCAGGGGAAATTGTCCCATCAGCCTCACTCATCAGCTACTGAACTCAGCTGAGTTACTCCATACGTACAGCAGACTGAGAGAGACAGAGAGAGATTAGCATCTCCAAAACGCTTACAACTTTGTCTCACACATTATAAACACTGGAGATACTTCATTAAAACCATTTTACAAGCTATAAAACTAAAGGGCATTTGATATCTTCTGCTGTAAAAGCAGACAGTGGCGTAGCCCTTAGGAAAACATCCTCCGCAGTAGGTTTAAAGCAGCACTGCACAGACTACTCAAAAACTCCTTACAGAGCAGTTTCTATCCAGTGTTATTTCTTTGCTAAAATTCATACCCAGTGCTATTTCTTTGCTAAAATAGCACGACTTGGAAGGCAAATATAATCACGCCCTCAAAAAAGACAGCCTTCTTAAAAATGGTTAATATCAATACCAACGATTTTCCTGGATTAATTCATTAGGGAGGTCAATACGTAAGGCGCCAAAGCGGACTTTCAAATTGCCCATGGAAAAACCATGGAAAGTCTTCACTCTGCTTTCAGTCGGTCACCCAAAGCACAGAAACTTTTAGCTGAAAATGCTAAAACAAACGTAAAGCTGGGACAGAGAAGCGAGCGGTAACACGCTTGTCTTAAAAACAGGCGCAGCCTTCCCCGCACCTGGCTCTGGCGCTCAGAGTTTCCCAATCACTGCCCGCGTTCCGCGCTCTTTCCCCCCACCGCGGCGGAGGGAACGCGGCTTTACCTGGGACGCGGGACTCCTCCGTGCACAGAAGTTCCGAGAAGTTGGAGGCCAGGCGCGGCGGGACGGACGGACAGCCGGGAACCCTGGCGCTAACTCGGGTCACGGGGGGGAAGAGGCGAGCGGGTGGCCACCCCGGCTCAGCGGCGACTCGCCACCCCTTGCCCCCCTCCGGTGCCGGGGAGAGGGGCTGCGGTCCCCCCCGCCGACGCCCGCAGGCTCCTACCCCGTCGGGGCGGCGGAGCCCCCGGGCGCGGTGCGGTGGCCGCTCCGCTCCGCCCGCAAGTTGGGAGAGCGCCCGCCCCGCGCCCGCCCCGCACTCACCGGCGTTGCGGAGCTTCTTGTTCCTCAGCACCGAGAGGATGACCAGCGCGTTGCCCAGCACGTCCACCACGATGGTGAAGATGAGGACGCTCGCCAGGGCGGTGGCGGCCCGCGCCGACGGCCCCCCCTCCAGCCGGCAGCCCAGGCAGCTCCCGTTGCTCCCCGGTCGCTCCATGCGCGCCTCTGCCCGCCGCCGCCGGGGCGGCCCCTCCTCCTCCTCCGCCTCCCGCCCCGACGGCAGCCCCCCGGGCCACCGCGGGGAGGAGCGCACCCCTCCACCCGTCCCGGGGGGCTCCTGTCGCCCCCACCCCGATGCTGCCACCGCCCTGCCCGGGGCGGGGCGGGGCGGGGGGCGCGGGGGCCCCGCAGCGCTCCCCAGTACTATGGCGCCACCGCGCGGCGGCGGCGGGGAGCACCCGAGGCGGGGCGGGAGCGGCCGCGGGGGCGAGGTGCGAGCCCCGCACAGGTGCGCCAGGGGCTGACCCCCGTGACAAGCAGCCCGCATCCCCCGCGCGTCCCCGCCTGCTCCGTGGGGCTCCTGACTCCCCCCCCTCCGCCCCAGCCGGTTGCAGCCAGTAGCACCGCGCTGAGCGGGAAACCGAGTCCAGGTGGAGGAAATTTTTAATTTTTTAAAATTTTTGAGGGGCAAGGTCAAAGGCAGCGGCTCCAGCTCCTACAACAGGCATGCAGCAGGGCTCTAAAGCAGCTCCTGGGCAGCCAGGGGGCCGAGCAGCACCCATGGCCCCTCCAGCCTGCGCAGCTGCTGGGGGGCACTCACACGGCTCCTGCCCTCAGACAGGGGTACCACAAAAGGAGAAATGATGAGGTGATGTTTTCCATATTTTCCATGTTGTGAGCATTTTCTTTGCCTTTGTTCCCCATCACAAACGCTGCCCCACGGCTCTGCAGCCAGCATGCCCCCGACCCCCCGCCGCCTGTCCCAGCCAGCCACCCTTCAGCCAAACCCATCCTGATGATAACTTTTTCAACCAATTGTCCCAGAGCAAAACCATTTGCTTTCACTTTAATACTTTTTACTGATTCTATTGCGTGCCACGCAGAAGCCCCAGCAACAATTTCAACTTCAGCAGCCCACTTGCATGCGTCTCAGCCGCAGAAAAGCAGACCTCAGCCAGGATCTCCACCTCCAGGCACCTTTTGTGCTTGGCTCCACACCAGCACGAGCAAAAAGAGCCCAAGCCCTGGTGATCAGATTGCAGCTGTGATACCGCAACCACGTGAAGTCTCAGCTTTATTTAGAAAATAAACCCAGAAAATAGGTTTTATGGGCTGGGGAGATCAGCCATGATGCTCCTCTAGGGCCTGAGTGGGGCAGGAGAAGGGGGGCACCGGCACGCCGAGGCTGCCCGCGTCCCACCAACACCTGCCCTGGCTTTGGCCCAAAGCTGCTTCTCTGTGTGCAGGTCAACGCGACCCAGCTAACGTGAAGGCCGTGTCACAACCCAGCCAGGGGATCTTACAACTGTCCCGGTTGAGTGAGTCAACAACAGAGATAAAAGCAGACGCTCGGATGGCTTGTTCCCCACCAATACCAATGAGGCACAGCCAAAACAAGTGGCAAGGCGTCAAAGCCAAGCCCCACACCTCTGCTCAGGCCTGGGCAGAGCCAAGCGGCTTTAAGTGGCTTTTTACCCATTCCCCATGATTGGAGAGCAGTCAGTTTTGCAACAAAATGGTTTTTTGGAGACAGTGATCAAAACCCTGCATTTTCAAATTGTCAGAAAGAGCAGTTTTGGCTTTAAGTCTGGTTTCTTTGGGCTTCTTGGTTGACACTCTGTACTGAGTTCTGCATAGTTTTGCAAGTATTTTCTCTGTGTAAACCAAATAATTTTGTTCACGGGCTTTCGGGTGGGCTATGTTCAGGACCCACCTGCAGTACAGGAGCAGCTCACACAGACACATCCCTTCAGCACCCTTCACACTGCTCTG
The DNA here is from genome assembly GCF_036417535.1 of Chlamydotis macqueenii. Taxonomy (NCBI): domain Eukaryota; kingdom Metazoa; phylum Chordata; class Aves; order Otidiformes; family Otididae; genus Chlamydotis; species Chlamydotis macqueenii. The sequence continues at coordinate 8,238,670 of NC_141566.1, forward strand.
CTCTGGCAGCTGTTTGCACCATTTTTAAGATGCTCTCAGATGTATTTCAGATGTGGAGAACTGAGATGTGACTTCAGAGGAGATGAACTTTAGGTGTCATGGGCTCGCTGGTAGAAACATGGATTGAAACTAATGAAGGCGGTGTTTGAAGTCGAGCAGAAAGCTGCCTTTGAGTGCTTTGCTTACAGAAGTGTGCAATGCTATCACTTTTCCCTTGGCTTCGGAGGCTTTCAAGAGCCCCAGCAAACCCACACCCAGAACAATTATCTTCTGCCAGCAGCAAACCTGCTAGTGCTGTCATCCAGCTCCTTCCATCATGGAAGCCACCACACTGGGAAGTCCTGCAGGGAACTGGTTTTGCGTAGTAATAACGAACAGTAGCTGATTGCTGGAGAATCAGAAGAGTGTAAATGCAAATTCTGCTGAAACCCGCTGACCTTCACCAGCTGCGGGGAGGGGTGGTTATACTGGTGCTGTCCCAGACAAGAGCACCAATGGGAGCACCCAAGCTGCCCAATGAAGATTTTGGCCTCACACACTTTAAAAGAAAAAAATTGCTAGCAGGACAGTGTGAGGTAGAGGGAGTCGCATTTTATGAAACTACTGCAACTGGAAAAAACACAAAAAGGGCTTTTCGTCTGGAAACTTCTTTCGGTGCATCATTTATACCTGCAAAAAGCCGGCTTCTTCCACAGCCCAGTGCAACAGGATAGGAAAGGCTGCAGAGCTCTACCAGGCATGTGTGCATCTGCATAGTTATAGTGACTAATCTCTCCTAAGACACTTAGAAGAAATTATGATCGATGTAGCGAGCAACTGTTTTCACTGACGGAGTGATTTGGATGAATGATTTTTAGGCTGTTTCCTCCCACCTTCCTGCTAAATGGACTCTTCACTGCTTCAATTAAGAAAAGGCAAGCACTCCAGGAAGCAGTGGCAAGGAAAAAAAAAGTGAAGGTAGAAGTATCAATAAGACCTTTTTAATTACACTTTACCAGAACCTCTGATGTAAGTCATACTGAAATAAATATATCCCCAGTGTGTGAGAAGAATTTACGCTCATTTGATTGTGCAAGGACCATGAACGTGATCACAGGAGAAGGCAACCGAATTGGGGTCAGAAACCAGAGCCCTTCGGTACCCAAACCACACTAGGGAGGGTATGTACGCATATACAAACAGGAAAACCAAGCAGAATGCAATCAGTGCAAGATATTAAAGCACCATAAATGCTTTTCCAACACTCCTTTTGCAAAAATGTGATGCCCATCACAGCAGTCACGTGCAGAGAATTGCTCGTCCCTCGCTGAGCACAGGGCTCATCCAGCGGCATTAAACACCCCTCGCCCCCCCGACCCTACCCATCAAAGCACACAGCTCAGAAAGAGTTAATCCAGGTATACTGTAATAAATGAAAGCTTGCATAATTGAAAAATAGCTGAGGCATTAATCTTCCTTCTCGGTACCTTGAGTCCTCTTTAAAAAGATTATTTTGTCTTCAGAGACAGCTTTAATGCTACTTAATGAATTGCTTATAAATGAAGGAATTTTTTTTCCCCCTGTACAGGGACAGGCTGACTACTACACTGATTTTGTCAAAGAGACAATTAACTTTTGTCAAATATACAAAGATAATGGCTGTTCTCCACAAATACTACTATACTGAATTTAGCATATTTAAAGCCAATTTGTCTCATCGTTATGACTGAGCCTGCTTAGTGACAGTGACACCCCCATAGCCAGACCTGGGGCACTCTTCATGCTTACCAAAACAATTAACAGCCCCATGAGCACCCCCAGAAACAGGTTAGTGCTGGATAAGGAATACCAGGCTGAGAAATTCAGAATCCCAACACGTGCTCATTCAAAGGCGCCCTGGTGTCCAGCTGCTTTGAAGGAGAGAAGAGACATGAGAAGGAAGAAATGTGAAAAAACAGGGCACCAGGAAATCTTCCCGTGAACTTCTGTGCTGAATGCCTCGGTTGCAGAGAGGTGCAGGCAGGTTTTCTTCTTTGAACTGTGACTCCCTCCCTGCAAAAGCAGACACCAGGCAGGACCCTGGGGCAGGGTAGTGGCTTCCTCGCAGCTGCAAAGGCAGTTTTGTAGCACAAAGTCACTTCTAACACAGAGGTCCCCAAGCAGGAACGCTCAGTTTTCTCCCATGCCTGCATCCCACTGAGCACCTGCTCTGTTCCCCAGATCCACACGTGCAGTGCAAAGATGCTGAATGAAGCTCCCCTTCCACGACACCAGCCTGGCTGAGTGCTCATATCTATTTCCAGCGAGAACAACAGGCAGTAAAAGTTGTAATTTCTCGACAAGTGGGCCTTTTGACTCAAGCAATGGCCTTTGGGAGAGACACATAAACAGGGCTAATAAATCCTTTGCCACGTGGGCTACTCCCACGCTGTTTGGCCACGGACGGGATGCGGAAGAGCCCTGCAGAGCTGCTCCTGGTGATGGGCAGAGCAGGTTTCCTCCACTCCTGAGCAGCCTAGATGAGGGTTCAGAGGTCTCTCCTGCCTCCTGTATCAATACCAGCAGCCTGTGGTGGTTTAATGCCACGAGGATGCAGTGCTCGGCCATCAGAGAGCTTCAGCATGTGCCTTTCCAGCACAGTCTGTTCTTCTTGTTTAAGATTCTGGTCTAGACCCCAGACAACAGAGGGTCATTCCTTGGCACAGCCTTAAACTCCTTGGGCTGACAAACACAGCTACAATAAGCCATTTAAGTCCCTCTGTGCATCATGGCCATTATCTTCAAAATAAGGACCAACACCTTTTTTCCCCGCTCCTTGTCTCCATTCTGCCCTTAAATCCAGTGTGTGGCCAGGAAGCAGAGTTGTTTCCAAACCATTACCAAAGCGGGAATCGCCGTTATCCACCCACAACTCTCTAGCCAAACACAGGCAGCAGCAGTTCCTCTCTCCCAAACTTTTTTCTCGTCTGTTTGTATGGCACAGCCATACACTGCAGAGGCAACACAACTGTAGTGTGCACGGCATAAGAGAATCGCAGTCTTGGGAAAGAAAGCACTCGCCGCTTCAGCAGTAAATAGATGAATGCAGCAGCTTGCCCTGAGCTGCCGTCGCAGAAGAGATCAACAAACAAGCAGCTCTGTTTGTGCCATCGCGCTTGCATAGAAACTCCAGATGAACTAACAACCTCGTGTTCGGCCGCTTCCCCTCTTTGTCCCTGAAGCGGCAGCCTCACGCAGAGCACGCAGCTCGCTCACCCAGAATGGGCTTTTTTGTTAACCGCTCAAAAAGCTGCAGACACAGGCCCGTTCATTCGGCTCAACTGCTTAACGCCGCAATCTAAATGAAAAGGGATAGAAGGAAAACTTTGTATTCCTCTTGTACCCTGAATACTAAATGACACTGTCAGTGTTGCCTCAGGATGCAACATCAAGCCACTTCCTTTGCTCCAAGATGGGATTTAAGAAGAATGACTTTGAGGCTGACTCGCCATTTCAAATCTCCCATTTTTCCCCCATCTCAAATTCAAGGACGCAGCATGAATAACATCAGAATTTGCCTTGTTACAAACAAGCAAGGGAGGTGACCTAGATTCACTTTGTCTATCCAAAGGAAGTGACAGCAGAAGTCTAAAACCCACCATACAGGGCTGTGGGCCGCGGCACAATTGGGTCAAAGTTTGTTGCAATCAAATTGTGCTTTCCGAAAAGGCTTTTACTAGCAGGATGATTTGTATGGCAGTGGCTGAATTATGCATGGGATTTGTACAGCCTCTGCTAGCAAATAACTCCAACACATGGAGAAAACTCCAGCTCTTCCTCAGGGCTGTTCAGCCTGGAGAAGAGGAGGCTCCAGGGAGACCTTATAGTGGCCTTCCAGTAGCTAAAGAGGACCTATGGGAAAGATGAGGAGAGACTCTTCAGCAGGACCTGTTATGACAGGACAAGGGGTAATGGTTTTAAAATAGAAGGAGGTAGATTCAGATTAGACATAATGAAGAATTTTTTTACAATGAGGGTGGTGGAACACTGGCATAGGTTGCCCAGAGAGGTGGTAGATGCCCCATCTCTGGAAACATTCAAGGCCCTGAGCAACCTGATCTGGTTGGAGATGTCCCTGCTCCTTGCAGGGGGGTTGGACTGGATGGCCTTTAAAGGTCCCTTCTGACCCAAACCATTCTGTGATTCTGTGACACCCTGCACCATCTTCAGTGGCTTGAACCCAGCTCTGCGACCGCGGGGACCCACGTGGTGCTGGGGCGTTGAGGTAGGCCTCACCACCAGCCACATCGGGTAGCATCCTGCGCCATGCCGGGCTGGAGCCGGTGTTGCTGCACATCTCAAGGTGCTAGGGTGAAATGTGTGTTTTGTTTTGGTTTTTTTTGTTTTTTTTTCAATGATCTTATTAAATCCTGCCCAAAAAATCCGAAATCAGAGGGTCTGCTCTCAGCAAAGGCAGCCTGTTGCTGCACAGTCTGCCAGGATGGCAGCTGAGCAGTAGCACAGGACTCTGCCCGAGTGACGGTCACACTGAAGGAAATGAACTGGCCAGCCTGGCTCAGCGGCACCCATGTCACCCACCCAGCCACACCGTCACTGTGGGGACACTCACAGTTAATGCCACTCTCTTGCCAAAACCACTTAATTACCACTGGCAGCTGCTTTCCAACGCTAAGGCTGAAAATGCCACGGTCGTCATCTGCAAGGAGAGAAACAACTGTCTTCAGAAAGAAAACAAGGAGACTTCCCTTTCCCAAGCAGCCCCAGTTGCGGGAGCTGCAACTCCAGAAAACTTCAGGAACACTTGGCACTCACCTCCTTGCCATACGCCAGCAGCGCATGGAGGACAGCGCGACACACCAAACTCCAAATATCGAGCTCTTAATTACATCCCCAGCAGCACCTCTGTGCCTGCAGTAATGAGGGCTCGGCTACGCCCACGGCTGTTAGCGAGATCCTGTTTTGCTTCATCCTCATTATGGGAAATAGCGCACTCGGACGCAGCAGCCGGTGGAGATGTTTCCTCTTGTGAAGCAGACTGCTTTCTCCTGTCAATTACGAGCCGAGAGCTCGACAGCCCTGCGCAAATTGCTGGGTGAAAGCATAAACAGGAGCGCAGGGGAACCGATTACGGTCTTGGTAGCGGGCTTGCTTAAAAAAAAAACAGTGGATGGAAACACAGAGGTCAAGAGAAATAAAAAGTGTAGAGGTGATGGTGATGATGGCTGGCATGGCAGCGGAGCCGAGGGGGACGCGTGGTCCCCGCCTGCCCCTGCGGCAGCACAGCCACCCACAGGCGGTGCGGCAGGGGTTAACAGAGGGGCTGCAGCGAGTTGACTCCAAAGCCGTAGTTTTTTTCCCCAATGAAGAGATTCCCTTTTTTCGGGCTATCACTTGGTATGTATCAGCTGGGGAACTCGGCACCCCTTGGAGAGAGGGAAATGGTTCCCCCCTCTCACCAACACTCCCACCAGAAGCCCCAGTTTCTCCAGACCCTCTAGCACACCTGCAGAGCCCTGTGGGATTTCTAAGGGGCGAGTGACCAGGTCTCTGAGCTGAGGTGGCACACCAAACCTTCACCCAGCACACAGCACCGGTGGTCAGCTGAGCATCACAAACAAACCCTTGTCCTGATGGGTTGACATTCCAGAGAAAAGGATGAGAAAGTGCGTGTGCATTTTAAGCTACCGTCTAGGAGGTGGTTTCTTCAGCCCTACAGACCTTGCTGGCTCCTCCCCAGCCAGGTTCTCAGCCCCTACTGCCCTGCCTGACCCCCGGCGCCTGCCTTTACTCCTTCCTTCTGGCAAGGAGGTGGCGATGTCTCTTCTGCCTGTAGGTCTGCCATGGTTTGGGGCCGGTTCAGTGAAGGGACAGCTTTTCTGCCTGTTGCCAGCGGTGAGCAAGCTAAGTGCCCATCTTACAATGTTCACTTTGCTCTGCCCACTAACACATTGCTGCTCATGAACTTCCACTGGTCTTCAACCCGCTCCCCCATTGCCTGGTCTGATCTTCAGCTGGCCCAGGACTGTCAGCCCATCACCAAGAGGCCCACACCAACACCCAGCATACATGTGAAGCATCACTCATGCTTGGTCCTGCCCTGCCAATCCCTTCAATAGCTCCATCCAAAATCTCCTACTTGGCATCAGCTCTGCACACTTGTACCCATCAACGGAGTCTGCAGAAGGGTATCGATTCCTGCTCATAGAGCTGTTCTGCTTGAAGAAAAGCCATTGCATTTGGCTGGGTGGGCTTGGAAAGCTGGCCCCTCCATGCCATGCAGATCCTTTCTTCGCCTTTCCACTTCTACTTCCCCACAGACCCACTGGGAAGTGGGGGTTTTTCACCCTGCCTCACCCCAGCCCCTTGCTTTCCTTCTAGACCCACAGGCAGAGCTGCCTATGATTTATTTCCGTGTATTTACTACTGCTAACTCAGAGGCACCAGAAACCTGCAGCTGGCAACTTCAGGCTGCTTTCCAGCTCCGCCATCCGGACCTGCCAGCAGACGTTTTCAGTTTTGGTTCTCAGATCTCCATTACAGTCTGGTCTGAAAACAGCAAATCCACCAGCCCTCCGACGGCACGCGTTCAACTCCGCAGCCGCAAAGCTGTCACAAGCGAGCGGCAAGTTCCTCTAGCTTCCCACAAGAAACGGGTATCCCTCCACCGTGTCTTTCTTTGGCGGAGAGCCGTACCCTTCAGATTGCTTTAGCACAGTTTGGTGCCTGGTTTTCCCCTCCTACCCAATTGTGGGCTGGTAAGCAAAGACAGCTCCTCAGATCTGGAGATGTTAAAACTCTTCTGTATCAGTAACGCCACTTACCTCTGCAACAAGGTGAAAATTGTGCTGGAATTTTTGCTGCTTTCCTGGAGGATTTAAGCAACGCTGAACCGTAAGTGCATCTGTCCTCCTGCTGCCTTTCCCTCGGCTCCCTGCTCCTGGGTGTGCTCTGCCCTTCCCGCAGGGATTTCTAAGCCCAGTTTTTTTTCAGGCACAGAGGAGAAGTGAGAGCTGTGGGTCATAACTCCTATGAAATTTCACTTAAAGCTGAACATTAATAACTTGAGAGAAGAGAGATGGGAAGAGAAAAGAGGAATTTGCATGTCTCAGGTTCACCCCGCTCTCCTAAAATCTGACTGAAGAAAGCAAATTTGGAGATGTTAAGTTAATTATGAAGTTTAACAGGGTTGTACATTTAAAACAAAGCCCCTGATAGATGGCATGAACCCCTCAGTGAGGGTTTGTCCCTGCTCCTGACCGGGGGCCGAGCACTCGCCCCAGGCGGAGGGGACTCAAGGGGACTCAAGCCCGGCATGCGGTGTGCATGGGAGAGCCCAAAGGAGGGGGCAAGGCTGGCAGAAGGAAAGCTGGATGCAAATCTTCAGGAGCAACACAGATCTGAGATACAGAGAGCTTGGAATTAAATATACATTCAACAGAGGAGAAAAAGTTGCCAGATATATTTAGGGCTTGTATATGTGTGCTACATATAGATTTATATACACATACACACAAATCTATATATATAGAGATCAATAAATCCTATCTGCATGCAATGTGAGCAAGATGTTGCTATAGTAATCTTAATTTTACATTCCTTACATTAAGCAGAAGATAGCAAGTTGTTTGGCACCTAGACTGTCTTTTTGTTACAGCATGTGCTGCAGTTAACCCAGTGGGACTCTGTTCTCTGCCTCTTGGAGCTATGGAAATAGAAATAACTGCTAACAATATCATCGTCGTCACCACGCAGCAGCCTTGGATGCAGTTTCCTTAAAAAAAAAAAAAAAAAAGAGAGAGAGAGAGGGAGAGGGAGAGGGAGAGAGAGGGAGGGAAAGAAGGAAAGAGGTGGAGAGAAAAATAAACTGCCTGTGCACATTAGCGTTGAGTTTAGGCTCAGATGGGGACATGACCTCAAGGATGGGCAGGGACCTGGGGACCGGTGCTGGGAGCTGCTGGGGGAGCAGGAGGGTCCTGGGTGGGAGTGGGCGAGCAGGGGACAGGAGGAGCAGTGCCCGCTTGGGATTTCATGTGTCACCAGCTGTAAATCCAAAGTCATTCCACTACGGCCAGCAAAGGCACCCAAGCCCTCCCTGGGAAGAGGAGAGGCAGCGCTTTGCCCCCTCTGGGTTTGCTGGAGCTTCAAGTGGCAACAGACCCCGGGGAGGTCCGAGGTGGGGGATCCACGTGGTCCATGGGCACATCCCACGCTCCGCAGAGGCAAGCGCTGCCTTCAAACACCCTCAGCCGACATCAGCTGCCGGGCGCGTTTCTGTTCTCCAGATTGATGGTGTTTACGACTCCCGGCGTCTCCTCAGTCATCTCCGATCTCTGGCCGCCAGCGGGTCTCTCTGGGACATTGAGTGACAGGTATTGTTGCAGTGCCAAGGAGACAGGCCTCTCAACCGCCCGTGGCAGGCAGAGCGCTGTGAAATCATGATTTATCTGGAGTTAAATGAAGTTACGTCTCTCTCCCCTGCCCGCCCTGGCAGTGGCTGCATACAGGTGTGCTGTATTTCTTCCTCCAAACAGGAAAACGCGGGGCCATTTACCAACGGCTAGGGATCAGAAGGTGCCCGAACGTAAACTCAGGACAAAGCTCATCTGAGCGTCTTTGAGGGAGGGAGCTGATAAGTGACAAACAGCCGGAGCTGAGTTCGCTCTATTTTGGTTTACACCATTGCTTGGGGAATCGTGGGAAGGGAAAACCGGTGAATTACTGTCACCTCCAGACTTAAACAAATGGAGGCTTCAAACAAAATTGCATTGCTTAGACATTCAGAGGGGGAAATATTTACCTCGCGTGCGGAAATAAATGTTATAGTTTATGAGTCATATAAAACCTTTTATGCTGAAAATCCCCCTCTGGATGAGGATGGGGATATTTCTCATTGTGGTCTTGATCCATCCAATTTATTTGCAGAGCAAAAGGATCAGTGAGGGCCTTATTCTCCAGAAGATCTAGCAATGGGAAAAGCTCTTCCAGTGGGGGCTGGAGGCCCACCTGTGCCTCCCCATCCTGGCTCAAGCAGGTCCCTTCGCCCACCCAGGCAGCCCCCATCGCCCCTGGCAGGAGAGGCTCCGGGTGCCTCCTTGCACTGAGGGTTTTGGAGTCACAGTGTGCCCAGTTGCAGCAACGGGGTTGCTCTGCCACGTGGCTGCTGCCCAGGGCCAGGGGATGGAGCGGGGCTGCAGCATCTGGGGCTCCTCCAAAACTCCCTATTAAGAGGCAAAACCAAGGTTCAGGGGGGCACAGAGCTGTGGTGGGGGATGCGTGAGGAGCAGAGCAAGGTGGAGCAGAGGGACCGGTAGGATGGGGGGGGTGCTCTCTCTTTCTGCAGCCCTGGGTGCCCTGCTTTGCCAGGACACGGGATCCCAAACACCGGCACCCGCTCCTCTCCCCTCAGCCCATTACAGAGATGTGCATGTGCACCAATACAGGCATCGATGGACGAGCCGAGGGTGGGTGACCCTGGCCCTCAGGGTGCACTACGCCCTACCTACCGGATCCACATTGCGGGGAGATGGCCAGCAGCAGATCCCAGGAGCAGCAAAGGCAGGAAAAACACATTCGTGTGGAAGGGGTTTGGGTCTCAGGGTGGCTGGCAGCAAACGAGCCTGCCCCAATTCCTCTGCCTTTTGGGAAAGACATTGCTGTTGCCGGAGCCTCACGCTTTCTAGAAAAGCACCATTCCCTCTATTGCTGATGATTTATTTGGGAAGAAGCCTCATTTTTCAACAGATAATATTAGAAGCACAGAATGGATTACAGCATGGAGTAACCTTGATAGCTGAGAAATTCAGTGTATGCAAATGTGAGCCTGCAACGGCTCTTCTTGTGACAGATTAGCTTGTAGGGGGGACGTCTTCATGATACGGCACCAATGAACAGACTGGTATTTCAAAGCAGAGACTTCACCACAAGCCACAATACGTGGTCTACCGACATCTACAAACAGCAGCTTTTCCCCATGAGCACAACTTCCATCTCCACTCTGCAAACCTGTGCATTTCACTGCACAGCTCCCTGCCCGTCGGGATGCCCGGTGTACCAGCACACAGGCACCAAAAGGTGCCAGGCTGCTAAAAGCAAAGGGCGAAGTCACCGGCAGCTCCCACAACCTCCCAGGCCCACCCATACCGTACCCTCGCACCTACATTGTGGCCCAAGGGTGGCCGGAAGGGAGCACCGAGGGCCGGGGACCATTTCACCCTCTCCCACCTCCTCCAGCCCCTCGGAGCTCGGGCATCAGAGGGGAGCAAGCACAGGTGCGAAGAGGGATGAGCTGAAACTCGTGTTTTCCCTGGACTGATGCTGCCCATTTCCTGGGTCACCTGGTGCCAGGCGGTGGCAAGCATCCTCCCTTGGGCATCCCTTGCGGCACCCAGGCTGGACCAACCACCTCCAGCCAGCGCAGGGATGCACAAAGATGCACAAGGATGCACAGGGATGCTGTGCAGTGTGTGGCAGCTGCCTGAAGATGGCAAGCCAACACTGCAGTTTATAATACATGCAAATAAACCCACTGGAGGAAGAAGGGGGATCCCTACAATAAGAGGGTTGTATTTTCTTTGCAGCCCATGTAATGCCAGAGCAGAATTTAAATTGCGGTGTTTATCAAACAGGTCTGAGCCTTTTTTTTTTTTTCTTTCTTTCTTCCTCTTTGTTAAATGCTGCCCGTCTTGCAGAATTTCGAGCGATACTCCTGGTACTGCACCAGTCCTCAAGCCCAAATGCAAAGTCTGAGAAGAAATTGCAATGCATCCTTTGGCACCAGGGAGCCGTAGAGCTAGTGTGCGCATGCAATAATTTATCCTAAGCCTTCTAGTGGCATTTTATGTCTTTTTGCTGTAGTGCTATTACAGCTTTGATTACTCCATTTTTATGTTTGTCAGCACAGCATATGGGCAAGATAATTTGTATTCAAAGTATTAAACTGGTAATGTAAATTATTAAAGACCCAATTCACAAAAGCATTACACACCATATGCAGATTCCTTCCCCTGAACTCTCCCCTCCTCTTCCTCCTCATTTTGCAGACCCGGTTTCATGCAGTTTGAGCGGGACCGGGACCAGGACCACTGTCAGGTCCCATCTCAAAATACTGGGGATGTGGGCAAACCATGGGCACAGGTTTGTCTGAGTGGATGTCAGCTGAGGACCCAGCACCTTCCTCTTCCTGCTGCCCCCTGCACAACTTATTTATCCCCAGGCACCTGTTGCCCATCAGCTCGTCTGAATACAGCATCTCTGAAGACATACTAGATTAGCAACTGTTCTCCCATTTTTACCCCAACCCCGATTTTCTGCAGAGCACCCTCCAACGTACGCACAGCTCCGAGTGCACCCGCTGCAAGGAGGCGTTGGAGGGGACACAGGAGGAGGTGACGACGGCCATGGCAGTCCCATCTCATTGCCCATCTCAGGCTCCATGCACGCAGGATGAGGGCAGCTTGGCCTCCGGTTCCTTCTGTGGGCAGGCTCTCTGCCCTCACACGCAACAGGTCCCCTCTCCCCGCGCTCAGCCTCAGCAGGATTCCAGCAGCGGCTCCGCAGGGCTGGGGACAGCAAAACCTGCTGATCCTGCAGGGAAACCGGGCTTTTCACCCACAACCCCTGCAATAACGGGCAACTCATTCCATAGCTGTTTACCAGACCATACACAAAACCATCGTGTTGAGCAGATGCCGTCTTCTGTTTTTCTCATTACCAAAGATTTACTGTCTTATAAGCTTATTATTGACTGAGGCTTTAGGCTTTCTTCAGGGCTGAGGCCAAGGGGAACGCACACTCCCAGCAGCTCCTCTTTGCAGGAGCATCCCTCACCTAAGCCATTGGGACTGACCTGATGCTCAGGGCTGCCTCCCCCAAACCTGGACCCCTCTACCTCACAGGAAAGGCTCTGGCAGCCCAGAAGAGTAGCAGGGAGCTGCTAACACAGACCAAGATGCAGGTTCTCCGGTACGCCAGCATCGAGCAAAGGAGCTGCTTTACCTGCGCATCCATGCACCGCTCAGCGCTCACAAATCGCTCTCAGCGTGGCTCCCTAAGCTCACATGGAGAAAATGTAAAAGGACATCAAGTTTCTACCCCAGCAGGACACAAAGGCACCCGAAAAGTAAAAACGCTGCCAGGACTCAGCTCTGCTCTGCCATCAGATCTCCTCAAAAACAAAAAGGCATGTTTGCCAAAAAAAAGACAATAAAACAAGGTAGCGCAGCAGAGCTGCTGGCCATCAGTACCCACAGTCCGGGTTAGTGCATGCATAGCTAGCAAGAGCACCCCACACAAAATAGAAAAAATGGAAACTTAATGCTTTCTTTCTCTCCCTAAGTTTTGCACGTCTTTGACACAACACGGGTACATTTCACTGAGTCAGCGCTTTCAGCAGACGCTGCCACATGGCTGCATTGGGCTCACTCCTCTGTCCTGCTTTTAATTCCTTGGGGCATCATGTCTGGCAGCGACTGGCACATCTTTTGCCCACCCTTTACCAATGCCCTGCCCAGGTCCCCACTGCCCTGGTACCTGCCTCTCTTCCGCAGTATTGATTTTTAAATTAAAAATTCCCTTGCTTTTATCATTCCAAGCATGACCCAAAGCACCACCAAGCTCTTGCAGCTGCTTTAGGGTGACATTTGTGCCTGGAGGTCCCCTCTTTAACTTCCCCTAAACTGCTTCACCATGATGGGGCAGGGTGGAAATTACTGCCCACCAGGACAAGGCACCCATCCCAAATCTCTCAGTGTTGCTTGCTCAGCACGATGTTTCCCACCCAAGGGCACCTGTGACACTGTTCAGCCACAGTTGGGTACGTTACAGATGTGTCCAAAACCTGCCAAGGCAAGTTGTCCAGGAAGAGGATGTAAACACGAGCAAAGCAAAGCACTGGAGATGGAGGAGGAACTGAGCACACACCAAGAGGCTGGTCAAGAAATTACTTTTGAGGGAAAAACAAAAGCAAAACAAACCACTATTCGGCTACTTCTATTCACAACATATTTGGAATTCCTTCTCCAATACTGTGTTTTCAAAAAGGCAAAAGCAGTTTCCAACTTATATTTCATCATCAAGTAAATAAAAACCCAACACATCTGTCCCCGCTCTACCCATGGCTTTGCACCCCGAGCCACGTCCTCATGCCCGCAGCATGACGGGGCAGATGGAGCCAACCCTGGACGGATGGTGCTGCCCATGGCAGATGTTGGCAGCAGCAGAAGTGACCCCGCGCTGTAATAATGGGCTGAGCTTTGGGAGAACCAGGCTCCGCACATGGGAAGGGTTCAGAAGCCCCAAGTTTGGTTTCTCTCCTCCTCTCCCATGCGTTTGCTTTTCTATCAGGCTCTGCAGAGCTGCACCTGCCCCAAAAACAGAGGGAGCACCATGCAAGGGAGGGCCTGAGCATCCACCGTCTGCGCAACGCCGGCCACGGGCGCATGCAGTGTTTCTCCCCCAAACCTCAACGCAGCGGTGGTGTGTGCAAACAGTGCCGTCAAACCCCAGCGCATCCCCCCAGCTTCGGAGGGCGAGCTTCTCCCGCCCTGCTTGGAATGGGGTTTGCTGGGGAGGGTGGGGTGCTCCGTAAACAACAACAGAAGTTGTTATTTCAGAATATACCCACAGAGAGCAACCGCAATCCCAGTGCACCGTTCACTTTCGGCGCCTGTAACCCATATAACGAAGGCACGACCCACCCCGGCAGACAAGCTAAACAGCAGGCTTCCAGATGTCCGCCCTGCTCGCCCATCTCAGACTCCTAATCCCCTACTTTGTCTGAGCTCTAGCTGATTTCTGATGCATTCAGATTATCCAGCCAGCATAACTGCTAGCAAACATCTGAATATTGCCCCCCTCCATCTCACATTTCACCTTGGAGGAGAAGCACTCTGCGGAGTCCAGGCCGTTCTTTATCAAGCCAATTAGCAGAACACAAAAGCAGTGAATAGAACCAGGCAAAGCTCAATGGCCTGTAAAATCCCCAATATTTTGAGACGGGCTGAGGCCAAATATGACTGCCTTTTTTTTTTTTTAAAAAAAAAAAAAAAAAAAAAAAAAAAAAAAAGGGTAAAGCCAAGGGTGAGTAACCAGACCGCCGGCCTTTCCAATCGCATTAAAAAGCAAACCAGCAAATTCATCTGACATACAAAGCGGTTCACGTATCGTAAAAGAAAGTTTACAAACAGAGCGGCTATAACTCCTTCTATAATGTTGGAGGACCAAAGTTTGTGAGGAACAAAAGGAAATGATTAACAGGGGAAATATGCAGGGTACAAAAAAGACTTTTTAGGCCAAAAAGGGATGTCCATATTTAGAAACACTTGATTCCTGTTGTCAGGGCCCTGCTTTTTCCTGAATGCGTTTTTCCCCCCGTGAAAGAAAAGTCACAAAGGGAGTTTGTGCGCAGCCATGTCACATGCACGCAGGGCACCGCTGATTTTCCTCCAGGATTAAGGGAAAAATGCAAAGATTCCAGAGCAAGCAAGTAAGTAAATAAAAATAATCACGCCCATATTTAGGAGACAGCTTCTAGCAAACCGGCGGCTCCTCCGGCAGAATCCCCTCTCCCTCCATGGGCACCCCGGGCTTTACCCACAGGACTGCCCGAGCCCCCACATCCATGGCGAGAGGCCAGCTCTCACTTCCCTCGCGCGGCGGGGCTGGAGGCCATCCTGCTCTGGCTCCTGGAGATGCGCAGCTCTGCTTTGGGAGAGGCTGTCGCCTGGCAGCTCCGTAACGCATGCCGGCACGGCCCTGCACATTAAGTAACCTCTTATCTCACCCCACAGCAGACTATTCCTGCTCCCAGCCCAGCCCTACAAGCACCCTACAGAAACCCAGCAGGCACAGCCTAACATATTTCATCAGGCATAACCGTCTCCATGAAAGGCCCCAGCACAAGCAACAGCAAACATGTTTGAGACCACCCGTTCCCTTTCATCTACGCTAGCTGCCCAACCTTATCACACAGGGCCGGCTGTGAAACACAGCACCATATGGTCCCCGACACAGAGAGAGACCCTGAGGGCTGGATGCCGTCTGCTCAAGACCCAGAGACCCGCATCCCTCAGCCGGCGCCGGTTTCCCCATCTCCATCACAACCGCTCGGCTCCATGTGCACGGGCTGCTCCCAGCCAGCAGCGGCTCGTGCATCACCGTAGCCTCCACCCTCGTCCCAATGCACAAAATCTCAAGGGGAACAGCACCGGTGGATGGTCTGAACTGGGACAGCCCACACCAGCTGAAGATCTTCCCTAAAGCATCCGATGAGATGGAAAACAGAGGCAAGTCTCCTCCCAAAAATTTGGGGGTAAGTTGCACCACATCAAATAAGGCATTGGATCCGATCTGCTGACCACGGCTGCTTTGCTGGGCAGAAGGAGGGCTGGGGCAGGGCATGGGAGGAGAGGAGGAAGCTAAACAGGTGAAGAAAAGGGTCTTCAAAAGCCAAGGGATCTGTGAAACAAGTGTTGCAGGGGCATTTAATTGGAGGGGAACAGAGAGAAGAGGGGGTTGGGGGCTTCTTTCCACTTTGCACTTGGAAAGATCAGCCTGAACCGCTGTTGGAGCGGTGGCTTTTTAAGATGTCACTTTCCAGAAGGCGAGGAACGTCAAGGGCGATTTTCCCTGGGTCTGCAGGAGCTTCTCACGGGGACCCCACAGAGCAGCAATCCCGTGTTAATGGAGAAGGCAAAGGGCTGAGCCTGTAAGGGAGACACCTTTGCTGTCTGCCCAGGAAAAGTGCTACGAGGAGATAGGGACATACGACAGATGCATGGGGAACAGTAGAAAACAAACCAGGCCAAGTCCTTCTAGGTTCAGAACCATCAAAGGCCGTCTTAAAGTCACCCCCAAGGTTCAAAATACCAGCTCTGATCTAGCTGATTTTTTGCCACACAACTCTCTCTGGTGGGGCATCACCAACAAATTAAACACAAGTGACAGAACTTTAATCAGACAGTTCAACGCTATTTGGTCAGGCTTTATTCCACTTCCAGACAAGCCCTTGAAAGAAAGGGTTCTCTAAGACTTCTACTGACACCTTGATCTTTAAGCTTGGTTTAGAAAAACCTCCCAGCAGCCTGCAAAAAATAAATTACTACACGAAGCAATGAAATACAGCAAGAGAAGACCTGGTACACGTTTCCCTTTTGCTCTCCCTGTAACTGGGGAGTGACCTTCGCCAGCAGCTGCAAGTAGTGATACCCTCAACCAGGGAAGATCCCCAGCCTGAGCTCTAAAGCTAAAGAGAACAAAACTTGACCAACATATTCCTTAAGAAATCTGGAGACTAAACAGCCCCTGCTCCCACCTTTCTCGAGCCTCTTCTGCAAGACCACGAGTTATTGCTGGCACATCCCGGGTAACACATAGTGAAGAGCAATCGCACACTAATTAGCAGCAGGCAGGAGACATTTGTCTCAAGCAGTCCCTCAAACCACTTCACCCTTCTACATGTATTAATTTTCTAAACTAACACAAAGCAAATCTTAAGCTTCACAAAGAAGCAGTTGAAAACACTTACAAGCAATAAGCTCTTACAACAACAAAGCCAGGCCATATTTGATTAATATTTAAAAAAAAAAAAAAAAGGCATTTTTTTTTATTTGAAATACCTGCGGGAGCTTTACAAGAGGAGGGGCCGGGAAGAAAAAGCAGCTCAGTCCCTGGTAGCATCCTACCTGCCCCTCTCCTCACGCAGGCTCGGCTACAGCAGCAGGCACAGGCGTACGACACCCATGCAGAGGGGCTGCTCCTGCTCCTCGGGTGTCTTGGTGGGGAGCACCCAGCCAGAAGCAAGAGGAGGTGGCAGGTACAGGGGCAGAGCAGCAGCACTTTGTTTCAGGAGCTCAAAAATCAACACAGCAGCCACCATTGAAACACGCAGCCCCACAGCAAGGTTCCCTTCCCAGCTGTGATTCTCCTGGCTGCTGCATTCAGTCAGGGACATGAAGTCACTCGCATCTGAAGACACAGTCACAGGACAGGCATCCCCTGACCACAGCTGATGTGGTTCCATCTCTCAGCACCCGCAAGACAAGGATCTGCTCCCGTGCACCCCGGCCTCCGAAGGTCTCAACCCCACCACAGCACCAGGATTGCTGCTCCACACAGCGCCCAGGCTCCCCAGGCCGGCCGCTTCTTCTCTCTGCCCTGGCTTAACAGAAAGACTAACCCTGTCTTAAGCTACTTCATAGGTGTTTCTGCAATGCTGTGCCACATCCAGGAACAAGAGGAGGAGGTACTCACCACCCTGGAGATGCAGCCATCAGCTCTAGCAGGGCTGTAGCTGCTTCCTCCTGCCTAATTTAAGGATTCAGGTGCAGGAGGGCACACAGGGAAAAGCTCTTAGCAGCAGACAACTCCAATCAATGTCGTTAGCACAGGCAAGGAGCCACCTCTCATCTGCATCCCACTTTAGCACGTGCCCACCAGACCTATCAGAAGGATGAGATGTTTGCAGAGCGCTTTGAACACAGGTCACCAAATGTTGCCCAAGCGCGGACAGGTACACACACACTCCCACCAGGGCCCAACCTGCCAAAAAGGGACAAAGACACCTTGTAAGGCACAAAACCACCCATCAGGCATGCTGGTTATTCGGTCCCTTCTCCACTGTAAGCTGAAACATGTTAAGAGAGCAACTGATTGATAACAGGGTCTCCAGCACGCTTTGTTTTGCAACACAGCTGCAATTTGCAATTCAGTTTATTGCATTAAAATCCCGTGCAGCCTTAGCAGGAAAAAATAAATACGTCACTTGTCACAGTTCCTCCTGTTATCTTTTACAGGAGAGTGAGCTCAGGCTCAGTTTCACAGAGGGGAGCGCAGAGCTGGTCAGAAAGCAGAGAGCGGCGTGGCCAGCGATGCTGCGTCCCACTCTCGCCCAGCAAAACCAGCGGGGAGGTCCTGTCCCAGCCGCTTCTCCTGGTCCGAGCCCGGCTTCCCAAAACCTTAATCGGAAGAGGGCTTACTTGGGGGATGCTTGTCTGCCCGCAGAACAACAGCCCGAGCGAGCGGAGGGAAAACATCAACTGGACGCGGCTGCCAGCACTGTGCTGGAGGCTGGAAGGGAAAAGCCGTTCACCTGCCACCACCGGAGCCAGAGCCAACGGAAGCCCTCGCCCCTCGCCGCTGCTCCTGCAGGGTTTATTATGAGTGAATAAAATTATCTAAAAAACAGCCCGTCAAGGGGAGCAGGTAACAGAGGCGTTTTGACTCTGCCTCTATCCCCAGTACAATCCCCAAAGCAGACTCTCACCTTCCCTCTATCAGAGCTGCAGCCGTTCGCTGCTAATTGATTCAATATGCATTTGGACTAAGATTTTTAATTAATTTTATTACAGAAAAATTAACGCATTGCTTCCCCACAGATGCATTAGGATACAGAGACGAGCGGCAGGAAACAATCCTGCAGCGCGGTTTTTGTTACAACTACAACTTGCAGGGAGCTAAGCCCACACCCACGGTGGAGCTTTCCCAGTATTGTCCCTCCCGTAGAGCCCCCCCTCCAGTCTAAGGGCTCACTTTCAGCTCACACCAAAATATTTACCATGTTTTAATTGAATTTAGAAATAGATAGGCTACAGAGCAGCGGGAAAGCATCACTCCTCTGTCTCCCCAGGTCACGCTAACGGACTGCCGGGCTGGTTTTTGGCAGCCCTGTTCATCCCAACACCCTCCCAGCAGGTTTGATTTCAGAGGGATGTGGAGCATTTTGGTAGCGACCGTGTTCTCAAGACTACATACAGTCCTGAGTGCCAATCTGAACGGTACCAACTGGGGGAAGCAATGTGCACAGCGTGGGTCAGTGCAGCCTCTGCCCATCCCTGCCCCACACCAGCAGCAGGAGATGCTTTCCCTTGAGCAAAAGCTCTCACGTCTCTGCCACTGTCTGCAGGCTTTCACAGCTGCAGCGCTGGCACCATCCCTTCTTCGTCCCCAAGCCCCTCATCCTCACAGCCCGTCTCAGCCTGACTTCAGCAGGGACAGGGGGATGCAACAAATCACAGTCTGCATTTCGGAAACGCAAGTGGTCATGCAGACAGCTGTCAAATTCATCCAAGGAAGAGTCTCTCTCCATCCTTCCCTTTCTCCAAATCCATTTTATCATTACCCTTCTCTACATATAATGGGAATTAAAAAAAGACATTTACTTTGCTTGGCTTGGGACTAAAGTCAAACTGAAAGTTTTAGCTGTACAGCAACACAAAACAGTAACATCTGCTCTGTAACACCACAAGCATTTCAAAGTAGAAAGAGCGAGCATTTGGAGGGTGTTCTATCCCAAAAAAATGGAGCTGGGTGAGATTAAGCAGTTCCCAGTACTTGAGATGACATCTCAGAACACAAAAAAATAGTGGTGGTGGGGAAAATCATGTGTTATTTATGTACATTCACACTATGGTATTTATCAATGGCAGAGCACGAGGGGAAGAAACATCACTACATCTGCAATATCCAAATTGGAGTCCCCAGAGTCCTACACTAGCATGATATTGAACAGCACGCCAGAGGCATGCCATATTTTAGGCATTTGCAGAACAGGAACAGGTAGTGCACTGTAAGGCCAGGACCTTAATCAAGCCCTGCAACTTGATAGATTTCCGATATAAGAAAGACAAAGAGGTGTCAGCCCTAGTTCTTAGTTGCTAATACTATCAATAGGGGCTCAGCTCACTAGCAGTTAATTCACAGCCAAGCTCGATTTGCACAGCAGTGATCTACACGAATTCCCATATGTGGCTAAGGGGAGATTTTGCCAACTAGACAATAGGAACAGTATTACAGCTCCTGAAATAATGCCATCGCTTTTCTTTTCTGCTCCACCACTTCCCCATCAAATTTCCACGTGCTGGCATCTCCAGTCGTCTTCTCCCTTTCATCAGAAGACACACAGAAAGGGCAGTGAATACAAGAGGTACCTATTTCTTTTCCAGATGCAGCTTCCTATAAAATGCAGGCCAATTTCACACTTGGGGTTTTGTGCATTAAAGACACTAAGAATTGCTGTAATTCAGCAATTAGAAATACTTCTACAAGTGATCCAACTGTAACTTAGCCTTAGGGGGAAAAAAAAAAGTTGCCACATGTTGCTGCATTCCATAAAAGTTCATCAGCTTGCTTCATCCCATACCAAGCTTTCCATTGTTCTGCTTTCAGGTTCTAGCCCATCTCAACGCTAGATCAGACCGTTTTGCCAAGGTACTACGGTTGTTGACAACTCACAGGAAGCCAGATGTGCTACCCAATTAGGCAAAGAAGCAGCTTTATCGATATTAAAAGTAGTTACTGCCTGTAAGCCTGGCCCTCATTAATCTGCAGTTTGGCTCAAAGGAAGCAGTGGCAGCAGCCCGTACCCCCAGTTTACACTAATGAGTTACCCTCTCCTCTAAGTCAGCTGCACACAGCCACCTGCATTAGCAGCAGGTCAAAGATGCAAGTTATCCTCACACCCCACCCTCTCCTCACTGCCAAGCAAACACCAGCTGCTAACTTGGGCAGCACAAGGAGGAATTTCACAGGTAGTGATGGGGTGCCAGGGTTTTCCCAGTTCATGCAGCTTCCGTGCTAAACAAAAACGAGGTTAGAGTCGCCAGCTACAGACCAGGTATTACCTCTCCCTTCCAAGGGTTGCAAAACATCCCCAGCTTGGATTTGGAAAGAGGGGAAAACCCACCAGACAGCCCACTGGTCACCAAAGGGGAGAGACCTGCATTGCTCCCCCAACCCACCTCACAGCACCCAATTTGTATTAAAACTTGCGTCACTGGAGAAAGGGCACAGACTAAGTACCTGCACCACGCTCCTCCTCCAGCAAGGAGTTAGACTAGGCGCCTGACTCCTGCCACGAATTAAGATGCTAGAAAAAACCACAAGTCTGAAACAGTTTAACACGGGACAAAAAAGGCACATTTTAATATGTACAGCAATGCATTTGGGCTATAAATTTACCCAACACAACTGAAAAAAAAATCCAAACTATGCTTTTATACTTATTCCATGGTGTCAGCCTCATTCCTAGCCACCTACCTTTCTCTGCATCTCTGAATGCTGCTATATACACACACAAACAAACAATTACGTCATGAATGTTCATTTAGGCTCCCAAGTTCAAGTAATAAAGTTCAAACTTGCATAGCATCTTATGCCACTCAGCCATAAACAGTTAGGATTGCATATTAGCTGGAGCAGCCATCTCTTTCAATTCAGCCAGTTTTTGGCTGGCCACCATTTTTTTTTTTTAATTTTTTTTTTTTTTTAATCCTTGAGTCAGAATGTTTCCTAAGTCACCAGCCCTGAGGGATGCCACAGACTTCAAAATGAACCTCTTGCTGTTGTTAAGATCCTTTTAAACCAGAAATTTAGAGTGTTGTCAAGAACAGTTTTAAAAATGTAATACTGTTTATTTTGCTTCAAAAACATTTCAGCATTCTAAACATACAAAAAAAACAGAACGTTGCAAATTCGTTTAAGTACAGAGTGTTTTTGAACTTCAGTTGCTGCACTGGCTCTTCACTTAGTTGACGATGAAGAGATGTCTACAGTTTCAGTTTAAAAACTACCGCACTTAACTAAAAAAATCCATACACTTCTCATGCCAGCTGAACCCCCTTCCACAACTAAGAATGGCAGCAGAATGCTATTTCACTATATACAGAAAGACAACTTTAAGCTAAATGGACGCCCACTGTAGTGTAAATAGATCTACCCTCACAGTGCATGCTTTGGGCCATGGCACCCCACGGAACGAACAGCCTTTCCGAGTAACCACTGCTCCTCTAAGGCATCATAACTCTAAGCATGTACCACAAGAATCTGTCTAGTTTTTACAAACTATAGATATGTACAGTTTATAACCCAGGATTTTCTAGCCAATAACCATATAGTAACACCACCTTACAAATTAAAAAAATGCTTGAAACATTTTTAAATGCTTTGTTACACCAACAGCAAAGTGCACAGAGTTAGGAGAACACTAGAGCGCCTTTTCATTTTAAAAATGTTTGGAAATATGTACAACTTTGATACAGTTTCAGGGTGCTCACTACACCCATGGCCACTTCATGTAAACCAGTTACAATTTCTAGAGCACTTTTAGAAACTACAACGCGATCGGAATCCAATTTTTTTTTTTTTAATTAAGCCTAATAAGGGCAAAAGACACCATCTCAAATAAGAGGTGCTTCATTTACGGTGTTTCCCCTACTCTATGGTATTCACATGGAGACAAGTATTGTACAGTTTTATTCATCATCATCATCTTCATCCTCCTCTTCTTCATCCTCCTCCTCCTCTTCGTCTTCTTCCTCTACCTTTTTCCGAGCAGCTTTGGTTGCTGCTCCCTTTGCGCCATCAAACTTTCCTTTAGACTTGTAGTCTGCAACATCCTGCAAAGTCAAGGGGATGTCTTAATTTGCTCTAAGCAGCAAACACACACAGCATTTGTACAGCAGCGGGCGTTAACATAAAGGGACTGGCCTTCCACAGCTGCACCCAAAAATGAGACAGCCAGTATCACAGCACACAGGTATGCAGGCACCTAAGCGCACTCAACTGCCTCCGGACGACGGAGGCCTTGAACCCTGCGTTCGTGGTTATTTCTTTGAGGAGGAGAAGAGAACCCAGCCTCTCTTAAGTTTCCTGCTAACGGGACAAAGCTCCTTTGATGGCACAGCAAACTCTTTGCTGGAGCAATATGAGCAGCTGCTGCTGTGCATCGCTGCGGGAAAGCTCTCCCTCCTCGCTGGAACCCGCCTGCAGCTCTCTAACTTGCTCTGTCCCAACATAAGACAAAATTCAGCTGCGTTGCATGCAGCACAGTGAAAGAGGTCTGTAAGCTGGCGATGCTCGCTACGCTGGGGCCACCTTAGCTAGGACTATGTTACAGAAACATCAACGCAAAAGCCGGTACGGAAGAGGCACAAGTGAAAACCAGCCTTACCTTCTCATACTTCTCCTTCAGTTTAGCCGCCTTATTATTATAAGGCTGCTTTTCACCATCACTGAGGTTGTTCCACATTTCGCCCAGTTTCTTTGCTACGTCCCCGATGGATATGCCAGGGTTTGTGGACTTGATCTTGGGGCGGAACTCTGAACAGAAGAGGAAGAAGCCAGACCTTGGGGAGAAGCACCAGAGGAGAGTCAGCACCACGGCAGCGCACCCAGGGAGTGCCCCCTTTCTCCATCCCTCACCCACAATATCCACACATACACTCACACACTGAGTAGAAACACTTCTTTTACTTAAAAGAAACAAACACAAAGTCACACATTTTGATTTTACTGAGGCTCAGACTCACAGCCTTCACCCAATGTTTTTAATGAAGTCTCATCTATCTCCACCCCTCAATTTCACCTTAGATACACAAGTCTCACTGTGACCCGGTCGTTTCCAAATTACCAAATACTGACAATTCCCATTAGTGCCCTACATGCTCAAGATTACAAGCTGCCTAGAAGATTTACAGGACAGCATGAACAAGCTATGAATATTACCAACCATACCAACAGTGTGTCCCAGCTACTTCCTTTAGGGAAACCTAACAGCTGTGTTACAGGGCATGAAAACAAACCTAAATACTGTGCGTTTAACACCTCAAAGCTACTTACGGTGGTCGTTTGGGGGCATTGGGGTCCTTCTTCTTCTTGCCACCCTTAGCTGGTCCATAGTCCTTCATTTCTCTATCATATCGTACCTTATCAGCCTTTGCCATTTCATCAAATTTAGCCTTCTCCTTGCTTGACATGGTCTAAAAAACCAAAAAACAAGACACCGAACCTGTGATTACCCAACTGTTCAATAATTAAACAAGCCAACACACACTGACTCGAGAGGGGAGTTTCAGAATTTGTTTGTTTTCTAACTGGACCACTGTGGGGACGAAGGTCCTGTCCCAGGGACCACAGCTGGCACATGCAGCCAGAAGGAAGCAACAGGAATGGGACAAGCGCAGCCAGAGTCCTCATTGAGGACACACAGGCCTGAAGGGAGGTAGATGCCAAAAGGCACCGCTTGGGAACAGGAGAAAAAAAAAAAAAAGGCCAGGCTGTAGCAGAAACACCTAAACAGGCAAATACACTGGGCTGAAGCCTTCATGATCGTTACAGGAGTCAGCAGCACCCGATCAATGGCTGGGACACCTTGCCAAGAACAGCACACGGGACAAAACAGCACTGACCCCCTTCATGTTCAAACACACAGGTCATCCTAGGGGATACTGTAACAAGTCATCCCTTTAGGGAGTCACAAATTAAGGTACCTTCCACCTCTCCGAGCACTTCTTGGAAAACTCTGCAAAGTTGACTGGAACCTCTGGGTTCTTTTTCTTGTGCTCCTCACGGCACGTCTGCACAAAGAAGGCGTAGGCAGACATCTTGCCCTTGGGCTTCTTCGGATCACCTTTAGCCATCTTGACTCTGTAGGGAAGGGGGGGGAGTGGCGTGCAGGGAAATAACAAGAGAACGCATATATGGATGAATGTGTATACAGATATGGCACGCATACATTTATATACACACACTACCATCCCCTGAAGCAATGTCCCATCAGTAACACATTCCTTTCTTCCCCCCAACACAGAGACTCAAGTTATTCTTCCTTGACGCCTAGGTTGCAGACTTGAGCCACATAAAACCGGTCACCGGATTTAAGTAGTACGCTGACATACTTTTACATCATGTCCAAAGACTGGAGACAGGCTATTAAATACACATACTCCTGCCTGTTAAAGAGTTATACATGAACTAATATAAAGTATTTGTTTTAGTTGGCCACTACACTGGGGCTTGAGTGGCACGCACCGTGCCAGGCTATGACTGATCCCTTCAGTGGCTGGAGTTCACATGTTAGCAGCTGCTGTCCAGGTAGGACAGATTATTCCCCCCCTGTAAAAGTGCAATAACCTTTCACACGGAGGGGGGTGTGCAAATAAAGGCTGCTTTTAAACACAATAGGACGCAGGGAACTCTGCCAGGTGAGCAGCGCTTGCTCTTGCTCCACCAAGTGACACATGTTCAGAGATGTAGTGGTCAGCGCAAAGATGTGATCAGCAAGGCACCAAGAGGAGGATGCTAACTTTTGGGCAGTATTTCTTCCCACCTCTTCTGTATTTTTTTTTTCCTCCTCCTCAAAAAAAATTATCCCGCAGCAATATTTCCTATTTATAGCTTAAGTGTTTCGAGAATTTAATTTTTATTGGCACAATGTTTAGCGGCCCCTCTTAGCCCCCCAAAGCACAGCAGAGGCGGCTCTGAGCCGCCCTCTCCTGCTCGGGCCGCTCCCGGAGCTCGGCGGGATCCCCGCTCCCGCAGCCGGAGAGGGGAAGAAAAAAGCCCCGCAAACGGGGGACGCAACGGCCAGGCCGGGGCACGGAGCGGGGCTGGGACCGCCGCCTGCTCCCGAAGTTGGGGGCGAGCGGCCCGCCGCGGCCGGCCCGGCCTCCGCTCGGCTCCCCTCCCGCCATCTTCTCCACCCCTCCGCTCCGCTCCCCGCCAAGGTCACCGCGGCGGCCGGGCTCCGCGGCGCGGGGCGCGGGCACCTGCGGCGGGGCCGGGGCCGGCAGGCGGAGGGGGTAGCGGCGGCTCCGCCAGACGCCAATAATTCATCTTCCATTTTGTGAAATGCCTCCTGATGAAAGAAAGTGCCCCTGAAATGCGGCGGGGGGACGGGCGGGGGCCGCCGGGGGGCCAGGCGGCGGCCGGGGACGCCGGCCCGGCCCCGGGCGACCGGTACGAGAGGCAACGGGGAAGCGGCGGCAGCGGCCGCGCTCCGCGCCCAGGGCCGGCCCCGCTCGCTAAGATGGCTTCTCCCGGCGCCGCCGCCGCGCCGCCGAACAAAGCCGCGGCTCCCCCTCCGCCGCGCTCGGCCCCCCGCGCCCGCCGCCCCCGGCCCCGCCAAAACGCCGCCCCCGCCGCGAAGGGGGCTCCCCGCTCGGCCCCCCGCCGGGCGGCGGGGGCGGCGGGGCCGGGGCGCGGGCGGGAGGCGCCCCCCCCCCCCCCCCCCCAGCCCCTGCCTAGCGCAGCGCTCTCTAACAAAGGCTCCCGTGCAGCCATTATCGCCGCCGCCGCTACGCTCCTCCGCGCCGCCAGAAAAAAAGAGTGCGGAGAGCCCCGGGGCAGCCCCCCGGCGCCCGGCCGAGGGCACGGGGCGGTGGGGAGAGAGGAACCGGGGCGAAAGCGAAAGGTTTGAGCCCCCGGCAGGGCTCCTGGAAGGAGATTTTCTCTCGCCGCGACCCACCCCCCCATCCCTCTGCCGCTTACACGTCTTTCTTCCCTTCGCCGGGGCTCTCCAGCGCCAGCCATATTAATGCCCACAGCACGGGCGGCGCGGCGCGGGGAAGAAGCGATGCCGGGCCCCGCCGCGGGCGCAGCCCCGCCGGAGACACCTTCCCGTGTAGGGGAAGAGCGGCGGAGGCAGAGGCGAAGGGATCGGGGGAGTTTGGAAGCGGCGGCGGCGAGAAAAAAAAACTGTTTCGCCGGGACAGACGGGCGCAGCGCGCAGGGTTTATCCCTGTCAGATGCTAAAGCGACAGCCATATTAATGCAGAATAAACAGCAGGCACGGCACTGCGCACGGCCAACAACTTTCCCACCGCCACCGAGCCCACCCGGGGGAAGGGGACAAATAAAAGCCGAGGGCGCCGCGCGTTTTGCCGTGCGACATTAGGAGGCGGCAGAGAAAAATCCCTGCCCGTGCGGGGGGGAAGAGGAGTTAGTCCCGGTGTAGTTGCTGCACCAGCCATATTACTCTCGGCGGCAACGGGAGCCTGGCGGGGGAAAACCGGGCTGCACCGGGGACAGGTAACTCAAGGGGTGGGGTGGGGGGGTGGTCCCGGTGGGGCAGGGGTGGAGGACGGGGGGCAAACGCTGCGCCTCGCCCGCTCACCCACCGCCCCGCCAGCTGCGCGCAGCATCTGCCCCGCCACCGCCGATCCCCTTGCGAACAGGGAAGAAAGTTTGGGGTGATTTCTCATTTTTTTTTTTAATTAAAAAAAAAAAAATCAGAGAAGCGGAAAACAAAATAAAATAATAAATTTTAAAAAAAATTAAAAAGCCCGGGGCAAGCACAGCAGAGGGGCGAGGGCGCGGGGACAGGGCGGGGCGGCGGCGGGGCGGGCAGGGGGCAGCCGCCCCCCGAAAAGTTGCGGCGGGGCTGCACGTACCTGTATTGTTCGCGGTAGTGTGGACAGGAGCTGGAGCGCAGGGCACGACGCGGGGCTCGGCGCGGCTCAGCCTCGCGTTGGCTGCCTACGAGAGCGGCCTGATTGGCTGCGGGGCTCTGCCGTTTAAAACAACCTCCTCGCCCCCTCATTGGCGCGCCGCCTCATGAATATTAAGCACGGCCGCGCGGCGGTTGGCCGGCGCGGGTGAGGTCATTCATTCAAAACGAGCGCCCGCCGGGGAAACGGGAGTAAAGTTGGTGGAAAGGGGGGGGGCTGCGCGCCTTTACGCGCCCCGCGGAGCCTCCGCCTCGGCCGGGCGGGAAGCGCTGGGGCCGCTGGCCGGGAAAGTGTCCTCGCCACGTGGTTGCGGCTGCCCGGGGGAGAACCGGTTGTCCCGTTCAGCGCGGGACGGATCGGGAACGCTGCGCGGTGCTCAGCGCCGCACTCCGCCTCCCGCCCCCGCCGGGGGAGAAGCCGCGGTGATGGACAACGCGGGGCCTGGCAGCAACGGGGCGGCTGGCGGAGAGGGGAGGCGCGGAGGCACGGGAAGGGGCAAGGAACGGCTACGGCCGCGTCCCGGGGGAGGGGGTGGGCACCCGCGGTAGCCCCTGACTGGTAATTTGTGCCCTCAAGCAGGCCCGGTTCCGGTTTCAATGGCACTGTCTGCAGAGCCGCTTACTCCTGTGCGTATAACAGGGAGGGAACCGAGCCCAAAATAAACTCCGCTGACAGTCCCGACGCAGGACGGAGGGAAATAGCACTACAGAGCCAGAAACTGCCTGCTTGTTAGAGTCGGAGAGTTTTACCACTCATACATCAAATAAAACACCAAAACGATTAACGCCAATGACTGTTTTTAACCCACTTCCACAATTTGGTGTTAACTTTCTAGGATTTGGTTGTGATTAGAGGCTGGCTGTACGCAGGGAAATCTGTCAACCTGCCCTCCGGGCTGAAACCAACCCAGCGCGGCTCCGGGACCAAGGGCTCCCCCGGCTCTCTTCAAAGAGTTACTTCCTACAGGGCGGCTGCCAAATGGTTAAACTGGTATTAGTGGCTGACCACAATTGTTGGTTGGCTCGGAAAAAAAAAAGAGCTGTTATTTTAAGGCTGGATTGGTAAGACTCAGAAACCACCGCGTACTGTTACGGGCTGGGCGTAACTGCCGCACTTCTTTTAAGATAGCCAGAAGAAACAGTTGCCCTCTTTAAGGAACAGATAGCGAAAAGAAGCCTCCACCCTGGGCCGAGATGCTGACAGGCAGTGGGGTTTACCAGCTACTGCCCTATGGAAAGGCTTATAGCTAGAACAACACACGATAACAGGTCGCCTTTGCCAGAAGGGATCAAAACAAAATGACTGATGAGACACAGAGGAGCACCAACCTCCTGCTGACAGATCCACCGGGAAGCATGTGGAATTTCACCCAGCATTTTAGCCAAAGTCCTGCCTGGATTTTTTCCTGAGGGTACACCTTCTCAGCTGGTCTAGCGAGCACTCAAATCTCTTTGTCATCCCTATGCGGAACCACTGCAGCTTTTAGAGACCTTACACCCACGTCCTTGGGCTTTCCAAGGCAGGTGCGGTACAACGCAGTCTTACTGGCCTATCGCCCTATTTCTGCTTCCTAAAACCAAAAGCATAAAACAAGGGGTTCATTCATAAACATTAATGAAGTTACCTGAGGGATTGCATTCTGTAGCATCATCATAAAATAAGACAAGCGATACTACTGCGGGATAATCTCTTTGTAGCTGACAAACATCCCTTTCACCTATTTTTAGGGATACTTTAAAGTGTTTCAAACCAGTTGAATAATTAAGGCTTTTATTTTTTTTTTTTCCTTGGCTCTGGAGTTGCACAATTCTTTGATCTGAGGCACTTTCTTCCTTGAACCACAATCTCATCCTAAGGAGCGCACCAAGGTGGGAACATGACAAAGGTGAGGGGTGGCAGCCCCGAGGGACGGGCTTGCTTAGGGCAGGCAGCTGGCATCCAACGCGCCATCCTGCTAGTCCTCTCCAGAGCATCCCTCCCATTTCTCATCGGCCAAGGGAAACATTCCCTATGCCGCTTGTTCTAGGAACGCCGGGAAAGTTTTGACAGCTGGTCCAGGGGCAAAGGAGATATTTTGGTAGCTGAGAGACAGCTGGGTTTGAAGGGTTTCTCCCAGCACTCACAGTACGGTTTTGAAAGCAGCGGAGGGCTGAGTAGCAAACGGGTGAACATAACCCCCGTAGGGAAAGCTTCTACTCACCCCTGGAACTGCCACTGCTGTAAGAATTTCTCCTGCAGTGCTCTCTGCCCTGCACATTGCACCTGGCCCCCGTGTCTGAGCGCTCCCCGGAAAGCTAGCTGAGAAAAATCTCACCTTTTGCTGCAACCTCTTCCAGGCCACGCAATCCCACTTCCTCCTGCACCCCAGCTCTGGCCTTCACCTGACCCCTCTGGCAGCCAAGGCAGCTCACTAAACTAACAAAAAATAAACGAAGTAAGCCTAGAATTCAACCTTTGCTGAGTTGGTTTTTGCTGGGTTGGTTTGCTGGGTTGGTTTTCTGCTGGATTAGTGGGCTGAACCAGAGTACCAAGGAGTCAGGCGAGTACAAGAGCCGAGGCAAAGGAGGGTGCAGAAGGGTTCAGCCAGGAGCAGGGACAGACTCCTCAGAAGTGTGGGTTTGGCAAATTTTAGGCATTTTGTTTGTTTTAATATTACAGATTACTATTTATTTATGCTATAGGAAGCATGAAAAGAAAAACAAAACTAAAATAACTTTCAGGATGTCTGGCTCTTGGCACAGGAGGCAGTAAGGTTTGCAATGATGCTAGGAGAGCTCAATGCATCATCTTGCTCCTTCCCTTCAGAAAGTTCTGACCTGATCCCCACCATGATTGCCACAAGCAGGATTTATTTTGCAAGCACATGCTACATTTTTAAGCAACTGTCAGCCATAACCTGCATCCCATAGCAAGACCCAGACCAAGCAATATCTTCAATATAAGGACTGAGGCATAAAATTTGCTTCAAGGTCCCATGGCAAGGAGGCAGCTTCAAATACTTGCAGCTTGTTGCTGAGAAGATTTACCACAAAGTCCTGTCCCAGCTGGAGTCACCAAGCACTGAAGGCTTCTGACTCACATCGATTGTGTTGGTGCTGTCCAGGAAACGACAGAGATGCAAACAGCTGAGGCAATGTCATTACCTGCCAAGACAGAAGCACATCATCTCTTCAGCTAGAGATGATTAGAACAGGGAGGCTGCTCTGAAAAAATCTGGAGTCGCCAAGGAGTCCTCCAACAAATCAACAGATTATATAAGTACACTTTAAATTCAGGAAACTCATCCACAGTTACAAATGAAATACTTTCTTCTGCTCCCTGGAATTGCCTGAGGTCTAGAGTAAGTTCATCTATTCTTCAGCCAACAGCCAGATCTCATCCTAACACTAGCCACAGCTTGGCGAGGTTGGCCTGCTCACAGCTCTGTCCTGCTCCACTTGTGCCAGATGGCTA
Source organism: Chlamydotis macqueenii (assembly GCF_036417535.1). Taxonomy (NCBI): domain Eukaryota; kingdom Metazoa; phylum Chordata; class Aves; order Otidiformes; family Otididae; genus Chlamydotis; species Chlamydotis macqueenii. Next base: position 8,269,320 of record NC_141566.1, read on the forward strand.
GCGAAATAAGGCCCACCATGTATTTAAGCTGCTCAGAAATCAGAAGTGCTGAAAGGGATCAGAGCGATAACTGATCTTTGTGGAACACCATACGATGGGTGTAGTAAGGAAACCACCACTGATCAGCTACACAGCTCACCCAGCCATTCTCCCAATGTACCTCGACCATCTCCTTCCCGTCAGTGAGACCATGAATGCCGCAGAGGGATCGCAGAGGACAACAACTGTGTCTAAAAGACTAGTCCTCAAGACCTTTAACAAGCTTCCCAGTCTGAATCCAGATTGTCCTGATGTAGAAAGTTAGCCTGACATCAACTTGTACTCAACCTGTTGCTAGTTTCACAAGGCATTTGCTCCGCACTTGGGATGATTTCAGCCAAACAGTTGATTCGAACCGATGTTGTGTCCTTACTGGGTTTGTCCAATATCAGCCAGAGCGCACTGCGCTTGTTGTGTTGGCTATCTTCATCGTGGGTACCGTCACCTCCTAATAGCGAGGAGGAGGCTGGTATGAATTCACACATTGACATTTCAAAGCATCTCGGTGAATTAGAAACACACCAGCGGCAGAAAAAATGACTAGGGCCCTCGATGCAGTGATTTCCTCAAAATGAGCTACTGTGTCTGAAAAGCTTCCTGAACACACATGATCATTTCCAGGGGGAATAAAACAGTCACCTGCTTCCCATTTTGGAGAGGCAACTCAAATGCACAGTGCATTGCCAAAGCAGTTTCCTCACCGAGGAGCTTCCTGGGCTCAGATTCAGCAGCGTCACTGGGAATAGCCACAAAAGTTCCTCTGGTCTGCAGCACACACGCTTGGAGTTGTGCTGTTTCACCCCATCAGCTTTTATTTTCCAATGCCGATACCCAAGTTTCCGCCTTCCTATCCACCAGCTGATGCAGGTACCAGAAAGCCAAGAAAGTCTGTGGGGGCAAATAACTGCAATAAGGTATTGGATACCATTACAGAATCAGTCCTTTTGCCCTTCACCCAGCTTGGGAATATGGTGAGTCCATGACTGTGTGATTAAATTAGGAGCACCCATGTTGTTGTGCTCCTGACCACTGCACTGGGTACTAGAGGCAAGGAGTACAGGAGGCATCAGGAAATCTCACTGGAAAACCTGGGGCCATCTCCTTGCTGTTCTCCTGAGGAGTAATTTTCTGAGGCCTTCTAGGCCAGGGAATGCCATGGGTCACAGGAAAAATAGAAGTCTCCCAAGAAGAAACACACTTGCTGTTCACGGGGTGAGGAAGTGCAGGAAAACATTTCTGATAAATACTCATTTCCATCAGGCATGCAACTTGGTTCCCATGAAATGCTTTTTCAAGCAACCTGGACATCCAACATCGGGATGGTAAAGATGTTCTCAAGGCCCTGGTAGCAACACCAGAGAGGGGGCCAGCCACCTCTGTTGCGAGGGGTTGGCTGCAAGGCAGGTACCAGCAGCAGGGTCCTTTCCACAGCCCTGTTCACAGCTCTTCCCGGAGGCTGGGACCGCACCGAGCTGGGACATTTCGCAGGCAGCTGAACTCCAGCCCACCAGCCCTGTGAAAGGGTCCTAGCGTAGGCACAGCAATCCTGGCGCGTGTTCCTTCCAACGCTGTATCAAACCATCCTGCCGTTCGCAAAGCCAGGTACTCCGCTGCGGTCCCTACGCTGCAGTTTAAGCAGTGTAATTACGACTGCATTTGGCGCTTCCACTGCTGTCTGGATCGCATCTCTTCACAACCCTTACCCACTGGCAAAATTCTCTAGTGAGGACTTGACCCGAATGAAAAGGCTGATATAAATACATCCGTAGGGTTCTGCCAGCAATTAGGAACAAGGGCAGGGGGAAATCCCTCCTAGGAATCCAACAAAGCCAGGAAACCTTTTTAAGCAGAACCAGCCTATCAGAGTGACAGAGTTGACATTTAAGGTTGGATGGACAATAGCGACGCGAAAAGTGTTAAATGACCGGTTCATCTCGACAGCATATTCATTAGGCTAGTTAGGGGGCTGTTTCAAAAGCCAGCAGTTTGGACCTAGCTTCTCCCATCACTGACCTTCCCTGATAACATGCAATAGAGACCAAGAGGCTCCATTAACCCTTCTCTCACTGGTATAGTCAAAAGCTGTTTACAGAGGTTTCATTTACAACTACAAGAGCTTTTTTTTTTTTTTTTCTCCAGTAAAGGCGAGGAACAATCCCTCCATACGAAGCCCTCCCCACAACATGTGTGTTTTCACGCATGGATTTTCTGATGCCCACGGCCTGAGGCTGACTTCCAAGTCCTGTAACTATAGTAAAATACTTGTAATTGCTCACTGGGATCTCAGCCATTGAGAATATTTCCTCTTTAACCTATTAAACAAAAAGAGTTATCTTAAACGCGTGCTGAAAGTAGAAAATGAAATTAGCAATGGTGTTTAAGGAGCTTGCCAGCATGCAAGTTCAGAGAGGCAGAGGTTAATCTGATCCCAATTCAACTATGGGAAACCTAATGTTCCGACAATTAAAATATTAGTCCAGATGAACAGGTGACCCCCCCAATCCCCTAATGGGGGGTTGGGAGGGAACAGCCTGTTATCCCCTGTAGCCATATCCCATTAAGCTGACACCTCTGCAGCAGTAGGATACGCTCCCAGTTGCACACACAAAATTAATTATTGTCAAACGCACTTCATGGGGACTGAGGTGAGAAATACAAGTTAAAATAATTGACAGTCGCATTAGGCAGCAGTTCAAAACCTCCTTTGCAGCGTAACCACCGGCAAGATAAACAGAAACTCACGGTTACCTTTGCAGGTGGGCTCCTCCTGCTTCTTGTCACGTTGTCCCTGCTCCCCTTGGCTTTTTCTTCCTTTCTCTGCCTTCTCCCCCTCCTGTTTTTTGCTTCCCTTCACACCTTGGCCCTGGCTCTGTCCCAGCGCATGCTGCCAAGCCGCCCGGGGGGCGCAGGCAGGCTGTTTGCCCCCGCGTACCTGCTCCGAGAGATTTGCCACCGCGGCACAGCACCTCCTACGCTACCAGACTGCTGGAAATTGCGTGCCCCCTGCATACTCCCTCCTTACATTCACTGCTCATCCCTGCTCCCTCATCTCACGCGTCCTTCCTGCCACAACACACTTTCTTCAAGCGTCTCCTTCCACGCTCAGCGACCGCAGGACCATCTGCTTCCACCTATCTTCTTTTTAAAGAGGCACTGTCCCAAACCTTGTAAACCCCGAGCGACCTGGCGTATGAGCAATGAGCAAAATTCAGTTTCAGAAGGGTGTTCCTGCTTCCGTTTGGCATGCAAAGAAACACACTCAAAAAAATAAAAGGCACTGGAAAAAAAAAATTATTATCTACCTACCCCATCAAGCCAAATACTAAAAGTAGGAAGACAGGACAACTGGAAGCAATCTCTACAAGTTTCACATAGCCTTCAGAGGAGATGGAACTGAGATTTTAAAGGAGAAGACTGTAAGTGTTTTCCTTGCACTTTAATTGGCAAGTAATCAAGGCCACATTCAATGCGAGACAGGTTCTTGCAATCACACTGTGACAGCAGACCAAGAAATTCTATTAGGAGTCCAATGCAATTACAACCCAACAGCAGCCCGGTGTAAAGAGAGGCACGATCCCACGTTAGAAAGACGCTGGTGATGATAGGGCTGAGGTGTAGTTCAGACTCCACTGAAGTGACACTAACGGAAGCAATCAGATCAGCTGGCACTGGGACCAGAAAGCTGCCACTGGATACTTATTTCACAGCCCTGAAGTGTTGCTGTAGTCAGAGTGGCTTTCAGATAATCAAATAACTGTTGACAAAGTCATGAATACCCCCTGCACTCAGCAATATCTGAACACAAGTGTGTATCCTTGTCTCTTTGGCCATCCTGCCACTGTCCACGCCTCAAAGCAGGACTGCGGCAGCACAAGGCATACAGACAAGGCAACGCGTTAAAACCTTAAAACCACTCACATTCAAATGAATGAAAGAGGACGATGTCCTGCAAGAAGCATAATCCCGGTGCTACGCTATCTCACAACACATTTCTGAAGGAAGCTTCGGGTCTGGCCACGGTTTGTAACTTTTAAAGGCAGGCTGCCTGTCTCCAGATGCCCGCGTCACTGCTGAGGTGGGGAGTGACGTACAAAGTCCGTGGCTGGAGAGAAGGAGGAACAAATTTTCTCTGCAGGAACTGTGAACTGGGTGCTCGGTCTCTTCCCCCACCTGGCCACGCTGCCGAGGCCATCAGCTGCGGGAGTGCATTGCGCGGACCAGCTGCTCTGCCTGGCATCTGAACTGGGTGGAAGGTCTGGGCGTAAGAAAACAAGGAGAGCATTGGGCAATTCCAGCCCCATGGGGAAACACGCTGCCAGCACAACAGGGCTTTAAGAGGGGTGAAAAATCTAATTGTCAGAAAAGACCTAAACGATATAGGTCCTGCAAAGGCAGAGATTGAAGCAGGTTTTCTTGATCTGTGACCTGCACTACACCGCTGGGATGTAAGGTCTCCAAAACTGACTCTACAGCTAAGAAATTAATACATTGCCCATATGCACATAGACTCCTGAAAAGCAAGGGAAAAATGCAAATTGGAGTTATAAGTATTTACAGTTTAGGAGAACATTTAATTTATTAAAAAAAACCAAAACAAAACAAAACAAAAACCCACAAGGGTGACACTGCACAAGATGATTCTTGGATTGCCCTCAGAGGGGTAGGTGGACCTTCAGTTAAAAAGGGAACCAGAATCACAGGCTCAGGAAAGCCCTTAAAGTCCCTTAAGCTTCCCCCATGACCTCTCTGTCCCCTGTATGTTTTTCCTCTCGTAAATCTGTTCAGAAAATACCGTTTCCTTTTTGGTATCAGTTTGGTGCTATCACTTCACCATAGCAACAGACAGCAAACAGCAGCTCGAACAACTGGAAGTTGTTGGCTGACTCAGGTAGGCTCTCCTGCGGCAGCGGGCTCGAGTGGCTCTGCTTTTGGAAAAAAAAAATCAGTTGTGTAATTCTAGATTCAATTCCACTAAAAGAGAACGTACACCATTAACTAAATGCCACCAATTAAACTATCAAGAAGGCAGGAATATTTTCAGTCGCTGCACTTTGTGTGCAGCTACACTGTAATCACGGTACGACAGCAGCTCCCGTAGACACACCAAGCTGCTTTTAAAGTAACTGCTGTGACTCCTGGAGACGGACTGGGACCACAAACCCCACTGTAGCAGCTGGGTCCATCCCAAGCAGTTCCCTGCGGATGCCTCTGTGCTGGCCGGGGCCAAACATCCAGCGGTGATGGAGCTACCAGAGCCTGGGGGCGAGGTTTTGTGAAAGACCAAAAGTCCAGGTCACTCCCAAGCGATGCCCAGCAGCACAGGTGGATCTGAGCAAAGACACCCGAGCACGAGCTGAAGCAGATGAGGCTCAATTCTGCTGCTAGACCATGGAGGTATTACTCTCAGCAGGGAGATGAAGAATCTAACAGGATGATGAAGCAATGAAGGAGAGGAAGGTGAGTGTTACAACACACGGTTGGGACTTACGCAAATATCTTCACATTACTGAAAAGCATCGGAGAGCCGTAGACTGTGAGAAGGTATCTAACTCGGGTTGCTACCACCAGGTGCTTACATCTGTCCTTGATGATGTGGAAGGAACAATTTGTTTGAGGGGAAATCTAATATTAAAAGCTGTAGATTTCTGCCAAGTGCTCCTGAGTTATTATTCTTGCTTTACATTTGTTGAACATCTGCTTTGTTAACATATTTAATCCCTGTTTTGCATAGGAGTGCAGGAACATTCTGAGTGAATAGGATACATATTTACAGTTAAATTGTTTTTAATTTATGTGTGTACATATTCTTTATAGAGACACACATTCGTATATATACATAAATTAAGAATCGCTTTACAGTTAAAGGAAGGTGAACGTCCTCCCCAGAATTGCAAGTATTTCAATTTTCTTTTAGGTTTGTTAACCCATTTCAGGTTTAAAAGACATTGTCTGTTGAGATCTATTGGATACCTATCATCAAAGATTCCACTGAAGTCAATTAACTTTTTCTTTTAATTACAACTTCTCATATCCAGATGAAGGTGTTTGATAAAATTCTCCCAAAATGTCTCAGCTTTGTGCTTTTTCCCCAACTAAAAGTCGATGCCTTTCAAAGAAAAATGGGTTCAATCACAAAAGACAGGCAAACATACTGAAAAGATTAAAACAAAATAAAAATCAAAAACCTGCCAAACTTCCCTGTATCATCAGAGACAGCACATTTTCAGGATGTCAGCAGCAGCCCAGCATATCTGGCATTTAAAAATATCCAAATAGCTTAGACCCTGCACAGACCTTGCTGTTCTTTCATTAATAACATGGCATCCAAATCCTGACCTCCATTTAGAAAACCCCACTGAATTCACTGGAATTTCACAGCTGTAATTCAGGACAGAATTCAGCTTTGTGTTGCTTAAGTATAATTAGCCCATGCTATATTGGTTGGTGGGAGATGGGTTTTTCCCACCACTGCATAAACTGGTGAGATCAAAATTTAGTAACTAAAAATGTTTTCCAGAATCCCATTTTCCTGGGGGGGAAGTGTAATTGTATGGAAATTGCAAAGTTACTTGGTCTTACTGTGAACATGGTAACTGTGGTCTCTGGGTCATCTTGTGCTCTTTCTGCCCTTCCATCAGCTCGTTTGTTTTCCATGTGGCTGCTTGTATATATACACAATTGTGTCTGGTTATCATATGCTAAACATGATTGTTATGTGCTCAGATTTATTCCTAGCATGAAAATAATTTGAAAACGGGTGGAATGAAGGGGAGAAACACATAATTCGAGGAACTCGCACAGTAGAGTGCTCAAGAGCTTCCTTTCAGATTTGCGTTCCCTGCCAAGAAAAGGCATTGTTGCAGTGACAGCCAAGAGGCGTGTGTTACAACAGCAAAATCATACGGGACACAAAATTAAAATCTCAATCACAGGTGAAAAATCAAGGCAGCAGAGGAGTGTATATACAGCACGCTCTTTCTCTCTGACTCCTAGAAAAAAAGTTGCAAATGCTTTCTCCTTACTGAGGTGGTGGATGCCTCATCCCTGGAAACATTCAAGGCCGGGTTGAACGGGGCTCTGAGCAACCTGATCTGGTTGGAGATGTCCCTGCTCCTTGCAGGGGGGTTGGACTGGATGGCCTTTAAAGGTCCCTTCCCACCCAAACCATTCTGATGAGGTAAGATGGCCAATGCCTAAAGCATAGGAGCTAAGCACCCCCCCAGCACCGCACCCTTTGTCAGCACGACGTAGCCTTGAGCTCTGTGTAGAGCAGGAGAGCAGTGACTCTCCAGCCACCGGTTCACTTCAATGCCCTGAGCCCTGCCTGGGTCCCTGGGTCCTGTCAGGTCTGCAGCTCTAGACTGGCTTCACCCACCTGACAAACTGTTTGTCACCGCTCACCAGGAGCCTGGACCACATCTGCCGCAGGGGCAGCAAGTGGAAGAGGTCACCCCTTCCACCAAGGTAGCAGCCAGCGGCCTCTTCCAGCCCCAGGCTCACAGACCTCCTCTGCCAGCACAGCCAGACCTATGACAGCTCTCACCAGTCGATCCCACCAAAGGACGAGCGCGACTTTCCGACGGGCCAGGCCAGCGTGGCCACACCAGTGGTATCTCGCAGCATGGCTCGAGTGCCAGCATTACTCGTACGCCGCGTTACGGTTTCCACAGAGGAGCGCAGTGGCTAACACTTACTCTCAGCAGAGGACTGGGATCACGTCTGATGACAATTTAAGGACAAATTCATCAAGCCCGTGCAGATCCAGATAGAAATCAGGCGGGATTTCACCCGCACAGGCCACTGTATTTCTCAATGGCAGATTTTGCTCCTCAGCTTCCTCTACTCTCACCTACTCAGCATTTCTCCCCTGTTGTAGTAATTCTGGCCGACAACACTCAGTACTACTTACCCTCTTTGGATAATCACACCCTTACAGTACCTCTCACAGCCTAATGTTTTACAGTGAAATCTGAGAAGGTCTGAATAATCCTAATAGCAGTTCGGCAGCCGCACTCGCACGATTATTATATAAAAGGTAAGTGTGCTCCTACCAGCTCTCCATTTAAATTTATAGTGATTGGTTCCATACAGTAACACGGTAAATGAAAAAAAAGCCCGCAGCCTTCATTCAAGAGGTTTATAGTAAATAAAAAATGCCGAGGGCTGTGTGTTGGCCCCCAGGCTGTCAGCTTGCTGTAAAGGAAGGGGATCCAGGCTCCCGTTCCGAGGCACGCATAAAATGCCGGGTGATATACGGCTCAGCTCCGTGAGGAGCACGGCTGCAGCGAAAGCCAGAGGAACTCAGGCTGCTGGTCCTAAGGAAACCTTCTCTGCAAATCCGGTCTGGAGAAATCACCCGCGCTCTCCTGTGGCCTGTTTGCCCAGTACACTCCAGCATCTTTTCAGGGTTTGGCGATGCACCGTTTCCCAGGTACGAGGCAGAGTGGAGTTGAATCCCTGATTTAATTCGGCACACGGTGCCCTTACCGTATTGAACAAAGGCTGGCAACTCTGTCAGATGTGGCGAGTATTGTCTGAATTATTTTTTCTACAAGGAGCACAGACCTTGAAAAGGTTTTTAAACTATCTCCAGAGACTAAAGGCTGCTCTGTTGTTCTGAATTTAGACTGCAGGGAAGACAGGTCTTCACTCAAGAGATTTTAGTTTCAGTAGGTGCAGGAGTAACTTTAGAAAATACACCTCGGGTCTGATCCTGACTCTTACTGAAGTCAAAGGCCAAGAGCCTGTGCAAGTTAATGGGGAGAAAGGTGTGATTCTGCTACACAAAGCCAAGCATCTGAGTGATGCTGAGCCTGATTCTGCTGCAAAATTAATCGCTCCTGGGTGAGAACATCAAGGTGGCTGCTCCTCCATGCTCCTCCCTGGCAGCCTGCAAGCCCCCTCTGTCCCTCACCACAAGACCCCACACCACAGCCTCAGGGGCAAGAACAGCCAGTGCAAGCCGCACTGTTCCCAGTTCGTTGCATATGTGGAAGGCTTTGGAAGTACTGATCAGTGAGAACTGCCCACTGCTGCTCCCCCCAGACCAGCTCCGAGACAGGTCCTGTGGCAAAGTCAGTCAGCACCGGCACCAGAGAGGTCTACATCACCTTTACACTCCAAACATCACCTTTACATTGCCTGCATTGCCTTTGTGCTGCCCTGACCTTTCTCCCTTGCCATGAGCCTGCCATCTCTGCTCCTGGTGAGGAAAGAAGGGCAGAACCTTCAGTTTTTCACACCTCCATCAGGCTGTTTCTCCAATAGCACTCAAGACCCTTGCCCTGCCATGGTGTCTTGACCACGGGCACTTCCCAACAGGCTCCACCACCCAGACTGGCCACAGCTGCTGGATGGGATGTCTCAGAAACTGCCCCTACATGGAGCCTGGCCACCAGGACCCACTTGGCAGAGCCCCCAGCCTACGTGGGAGCTCAGGAGCAGGTCAGCAGATGGTGGGATCAGCCAAGGGGAACTTGCTCGTTGTCATCAGGGAAGACGATTCTATCACCCAAGACATCCTGCACTGTCACAGAGCAGCATGCGGGCAGACAAGGACTGGCTCAGCGACAAGGAGCCAGAGGTGAGTCAAGGAGTCCGTAAGTACTGGTTGGGAGAGAGAACCAGCATGTCGGACTCCAGGAAGCTCAGTTTTACACTAGTTTACCAAGTGCAGTAGGTCCCAAAGCCCTTGTTTTCCTCCTTAAAAAAAATAAACAAACGGAACCTCAACCATACACAGCCCATACCATTCACAGATCCCTGCTGCTCCCAAGTGAGGCCCCTTTCCCCAGCGCTGTACCCACTGACCTGCAGCCCTAACCCCACTGCAGCCTTTCCCCTTGCACGCCCACATAGGAGGTATTGCCTGGCCCCCAGTCTGCTGGGATTTCACACCAAGAAATAAATGCCAGTGTTTCTACAAAGGAGAAGAGAGTCGCCAGCTGTGCATCATCCAGCGGCAGATCCCAGCTCCTGGCGTAGCCAGCCATGGCTGGTGTCTACCTGACAATCACTCCGTTAACGCCTTTCAAGACTCGCCCTATACTTAGAAAAATTCTCCCCTCCCTACAAGAGGACGCAAAGCAGAACCGGCCAGTTTGCATCTCTCAAGGCATACTGGAGGGGTCAGTGGTGAATCTGAGTGCAGGAAGGGGTCTGCAAAACAGCACTTGTAAATCCCTCAGTGGGAAAAGTTATAGTCTCCCCTCCCCCTGCTTCCAGGATCTCTAGTGTCAGGGGCTTTACACTCCAGTGGCACACTCCCAGTGTGCCTTGCACATCTGCTGAACTAAGGTAAAACCGGACACTGCAGAGCCGTGATTTATATCACCAGGGTAAGGCACTGCCGGAGAGGTCCCTCCCTGCGGTGGGAGGAATATGTTCTCATTCCTTCTCTTCCTCTCCTCACACATCCTGCCCTTGCGATCACCGCACAGTTGCAGAGAGGAAGCCTGGTGTGAGACTGTCACTGCTCCTCCTCCTTTTGCAGCATCCCGAAATCCCAAGGCGTGTGGCTACTGTGCTACCCTGCAAAGGCATCAAGCAGAAGAAAGGCCCAGGCATCCCTGCTACAGCCCCTGCTGCACGGTACCCCTGGACCTCGGGGCTTTGGAGCAGCACGGGCAGCTTTACCTTTCCCCAGTGCCAACCGGATGCTTGAAGAGCCCAACGAGAGTGGCCAGCCAGCTTGGCTGCAAGAAGAGTTAACTCGGTGGGAGAAGGCAGAGGAATAAAAGGCCTTCCTTTCCCCGTTTGTCAGGCAACAGGTCACACATGCTTGCAGACAGATCCCAAAGCCTGTCTCCACTCTCACATTTCCTCTCTTCCTCTCCCTGACGCTTTCCTGACACATCTTCTTGTGCACTTTACTCGGCTTTCGAAGTAACACTCCTCCCTGCTTGTTCTCCTTCCCACTCCTTGTCACTGGAGTCCTGCTGCTGTCATCACACTCCCATCAGACTTCTCCTTTCAACTGTGCGTTTCCACGCTGTCTCTCCCAACTGTCACATACGCTTCTGCTTCAAACATCTGTTCCTCCCCCTCCCAGGGAAGTTACTCCAAAACATGCTGCTTTCTGTCTGAATGGCAGGAAGGAGAGATTTGGTTGTACGTGGAGCTACACAACCACCCGTGCCGCCGAGCGAAAGGCTGTTCTTCTGCGATTTGGTCACATCAATTCCCAGGGCTACAGGCTCAGTCCCTCCTCGTTCTGCCGGGATGGAGAGCGAGAAGCCTGCTGCTTGCATCCTACAGCCTGGCTGCTCAGGACTGAGAGCAGGGAAGCAAAAGAGAGGGATGTTTTCTGCCCCGACAGAAGGAAGGCCTGCACGGTCATTTTCTGTAGCAGGGTAAACAGATGCACCTGCAAGAGTGACTCAGCTCAGGGGTGGTACGGGGAGGCCACGCACTTCATGGTGTCAGTGAGGGACTGGCCATTTTCAGGAGCAACGTGACCACGCGGTGCCTAACAGCTCGCGTTGCCCAGCAGTCTCAAAGGGCTCGTGCCACTGCATGGCGAGGCTCGGGCCGGAGCCGCATACAGATGTAGGGGTTAACCCAGGCAGCAGGCCCAGCACAATGTCCTGTGCAGCCGGCGGGCACCTCAGGGCTCTGAGGCGAGGCGTGTTTCTCTGCAGCTGGCCACAGCAGCCCCGCGGCCCACACACCCGGCTCTGCTAGCGGCCCTTGGACCGCCCAGCCGCAGCGATGCCGTGGGGAGATGGGAGCGATCGAGGGGGAAGAACAACCATCTCTGGTCTTCTCCTCGCTCCGTGCCCATGCACTGGCTGGAGGCAAGGCCACCATGCAGGAGCAGCATGCCTCAGCAGCCTTGCTTTGTCTCTGTGTTTGGACAGACAGAAACTCAAAATCTGGTTCTACATAAAACCTCAGGGTAGAAAACGACATTCCAGTCCCTGGGTCCTTCCATCTTTCTCCATAGCATGTGGTGTCACTCAGTAGAGGCAGCGACCGGAGCTGTGAGGGGTCTCTGGCCACACTTCAGCCAGCGATCCTCTGCTTCTAGGCAGTGGGAGGGCTGCAAGCCCACGCTATACGTCCACCATCACACCAGTGACAGCTCCTTCAACACCTCATCTCAGCCATCCCCGCAGGCTGGGTATCGGTGGCCAGAATGTTCTCATTCACCCAGCACGAGTGCCTGAGGCTGCTCCCTGTCCAGGCAAGCCTCTGAACACATGGTGCCACTGGTCATGAACAACCGAGGCAACGCGGGTGAAGTGGTCGGTTCCTCCATCAGTGCTGCCACTGAGAGCCTCTCCTTTCGGAGGGAAAGCTGGTCTTTCATGGGCTTCAGGTACATCCTCAAACCAGGGGTCAGAACGTAGAGAAGAAGGTTCAAGGGGCTTTTGTTACTGGTGGTGAGCGCTGCCTGTAGCTGCAACCCCAGTGAAGAAACTGAAATGTAGTTGCTACTCTATTCCCTTTTCAGCCTCTTACAAGTTTCTCAAACAGATTCCTACTCAGGGTGAAATGTTCAGTGCTCGGTCTCAGCTCAGAGATGATTTCTTTTATTTCCCCCTGCAGGAACTGTGAGCAAAATACTAAAGGCAGTAGATTTGGAGTTTGGGGAGCATGAGCAATCAGATATTTCCCCCTCGTTCCCTTTGATACCATATGTTCCAATTGGAAATTTTACACTTGCATACTGGTAACTCGTAAATGGTGGAGATGATAGACTTCAAATGTTCTCATTGAGAGGCAGAAAACAAACCCAAATTTAACAAAATAATTGGTTCAATACTGTCAAGATGAGTTTAAAGAATTCTGATAATGCTTTTCCCTTCCCCACTCTCCCAGGAGGGACAAGTACACACGTTTTATTTTAATCTATGTGCTATAATTTGAGGATAGCTGACACAAGGTGGTCTTTGTTAAGATGTATCTATTTGCTTTGAAATCCAAAGAAGTTCAGCACTTACAGGCTGCCAGAAATCACAGACCTATTATTCAAGGAACTTTTGAGCTCTTCTGTCAAAACCATCAGAAGTCTGCAAGCTGAACAGCCCCCATTCAAGGCATTTCTGTGCTCAGTCGCAAACTCTGCAGTGGGAGTGCTTGGAGCTTTATTCCCCTCAACGCCAAACTCTCTTAAAACTAAAGGCAGAGAATCCCAGTGCTCTTGGGATGGCACGTTTGGAAACCCAGCCTTCTGGAAGCGATGGCACCCTGATCATCCTCACCCGCAACGTCGGCTACGTCAGCTTACGGGTCACACACTCGGGGTTATTCTACTTCTAAGTCAGCCCTGCAAACCCCACGCAAGCTTTGGATAACCTATTCATCCTCTACACATCGGTATAAATACATAAGTTATAGACACAGTCAATGAATTTGAAGCACAGGTGCTTCCTGATCACAAGTGCTCAACCTTTATCAAATCCATGTATGCACGTAGGTGGTTATACACATTTTCTTTTCCAGGGGCAGGCTTCCTAAGGGGATGTAGGGAGGCAACATCCCTCTGTCCCTTCTCCCGTTACCCCTGCGTGGCAGGGATGTCCTTTTGTACTGAACAGCTGCCCAGCCCATCTTGCTTCCCCCTCTCCATCCGTGGTCCTGTTCGCAGCCGAGAGAGTTGCTACTGACAGCTCGCATGTATTTAACAACTTGGGCAGCAGACTGCTACCAAAACAGACTAGCACGTCGCACTGTAATAAAACAGCATACAAAATCACCCTGTTTGGGCAAGGAAGTCTCATGATCTGAAACTCACCAAACACGAGGGCTGGCAGACCATCGAGGAGGCAGAGGATGGCTCTCTTCCCATCCCGCTGACCAAAGCGCCCCAGCAGCCACCTGGAGCACAGCAAGAGATGAAACCTCTTTGGCAAGCAGCTCCCAGCCTGTTCTCTGTCTCCACGGCATCTGGCACAAGCCAGTTTCACATCCAGAGCTCCTGGGCACTTTGATCTCTCAGATAGTTAGGTACCTTAATGATTCATGATTGTTACTCCAGTCCCACCTGGAAGCCAGGAAGCCTCCACACTGGCCTGCTAATGCTATGGGGCAGCTGTGGGCTTCCTTCCCCAACCTCCTGGGAGCTACTTGGTTACACCAGTCTCAAGCGCGGTGATTCTGTTAAGTCCTATGGAATTAATTTTGCTTTATGTCAGTGGGAGGGAAAGAATAATCAAGTCCTGTGTCCTCACCTTCGGAGCTACTGGTACTGCTCTGATCTTCTTCATACTTTGAAGTGCTGCTTTATTCTGGTCAGGTTGGTAGAATTACTTTGCTTCTGCATCCTTAAGCTCCGGTCATTCTTTGCTGTAATTCCTTGCAGCAGCTTCTGGAAAGGTGTTTTTCTCCCTGCACTCCCCACCATAAATGAGTTTGTCACTTGAAATATACTGCCAATGTGTTACGTGTCCCACAGTGTTTGTGGTTGTATCAGAAGTGTTTGTTTATAGCACCATAATTCAGCAATATCTTGATTACAGGAGAGATGGTGTTGTAACTCACTGTGGCTAGAGAGAATATTATTTTTCTTTTCCTTTAATGTAAAATGTTGATTTTCAGTCAATACACTGAAAGAAAAAAAAGTACAGTTGTTGCCCTAGTAACCAGCTGCCTTGTAAATGGTAAGATGTTAGGAGCACAAGGTGTTAATTGTTCCAAGTGCTGCTTGTGGTCAGGGATAAAAGCTAGAGTGGGACAGATCATGGGAAACATCTGGGAAGATAAAGTCAGCTGGTCTCTGCTTGGAGAAAGCCTAGACCACAGCAAGTAGGAGAGACAAGTTGAGGAGAAGTAACACTGCCTCCAGAGGAGCAAAATGAACTGAATTGTGGCCGCATCTGATGGCATCCCTGAGCAAAGCCTCCCAGAGCACAGCGCGCTGCTGGGAGCCTGATGGGTTTATCAGATGCGCTCAGAATTCAGCACCTGCACCGCCAAACGTAGCGGCTTTTCCCACAACTGCTCATTCCCTCCTCCTGACCAGACCCGTCTCCATTTCCCCTTCTGCTCTGTGTCCCGGGGACATGTGCTATTCACCATGCGTCACAGAGGCCTGTCCTGCAGAAGGTGCCACCACCTCTCTGCAGAGCATTTCCTCCACTGGAGCAGGCTGGGACAGAGCACCCCCCCGTCATGCACCCACCAACATTGCAACACAACTTCATTGCTCCACTGAGCATCTCTTGCTTTCAGGCTCCTTGCACAGCACCCAGCATCTCCCTGGCCACTCCTGCTGTGCGCTCATCCTGGCCGTGCTGTCTGCTGAGAAGTGGGAGCAGTTGCTTGCCTGGAGGGCAGATTGAACTCCACAAAGCATCCATGTTTCTGCCCCAGTCCCCTACGAGACAGAGCACAACAACTCCAGCGGGCTGCACACCGGGGCTGGGAAACCAGCACCAGAAGGGCTCCTTCTGCAAGAAGCCTCTAAGGGAGAAAGACTGCACGAGGTCTTCTCTCCCATGTCTCTCCTCTCTCTAAGATGCAAGCAAGCTGGTGAGACAGCAGCCTCATGGTCTCAGCATCTGCCACCTCTCCCTTCCCTCCCAGCCCCTGCAAACTGGAGGGCAAACATCAATCCTGCTAGACTTGGAGCAAAGTTTTCTACTTTAGCCCTTTTTAGCCATTTACCTGCTCTGGATGCTCATGGGACCCACCAGTATCTACATTCCCTTAGGAAATAAAGGCAGGGAGCACAGAAAAAGCAGCATATTTATAAGCTAAGCCTCTCCTCAGGTCATGCTCATCAGGGAGCCTCTGTCCCAGCATGGTACGTGGATTATGTATACACCATGGTAACATATGGAGAGAAGGGCTCAGGTCCAGCACGCCACTGCCCTCCCTGGCACGCGCGCCTGGAGGGTTTCACACCACACGTTGGCCATGGGCGCTCAAGAACAGAGGGACAAGGCTAAGCTCCTGCTTCAACCTGAAGAGGAAAAGGATAGGACACCAGGATTGGTGCCCCCTTGGGCTCCAGTTTCCAGGGATATATTCCTGATCTCTCATTAACTTCTAAAGGGAGTTCCCCCCCCCCCGTTGTTTTTATTTACAAACTCTTGGTATTTGTACTTCGTAATAAATCCATATATTGCACTGAGCCACACCACAAAGCCCTGTATGCAACCTAATGATGCATCACACTGGTGATGAAGACTACATCTAGCTACACAACCTTCATATAAAATTAGAGGTTTATTTTATTTCTCTGGCTCCACCTGGTACAGTTGGCTGTGACAATGCAGCCATCTCTGTCTCAGCACAGCCTAACGTAGACCTCTGCCACTGACCAGGGCTGGGACTTCTGCCATGCATCCTTTACACTAAGAAAACACAGTTTGAGCAAATAAAGCAGAGAAACCGTGAATTTTTCCAAGTGGAGAGTGCCTGGGCAGCACTTCACATAGCAGAGCTGCATTTAAACTGGGGCCTGTGGGTAAGACTGAAAAATAAAGATGAATGAGTTTGGTTGGGTAATTAGACAATAAAATTGAAGGCTCTGGAGTTTAGCCCAGGAATATAATGTGCCTGGCTAGCCTGCTCCCTCTCCTACTGCTAGCAGCACCGTCTTAACCTAGCAGAGAGATCTGCCCTTGCCGTGGAGTCTGAAGACAGGAACGTGTTTGGGTGCACTAGCAGGGGAGCAGTCCTGCCCTCTGTCAGTCTCCCAGCAGCTGGTTTTGTTCCCCACATGCGAGGCAGGGCTGCAGGACTCGAGGTGGGCACCTCCTAACTCTGCACAGCAGAACAAAGCCCACCCCAGGGTGGATTTGCCACAGGCTCTGTGTGTGGTAGGAGCACTGGGCAGGTGTTTAGGGACCAGCACCCTGGCTGATGGCTTGGGGGCTTCACACGGCTCATTTGGGCAGGGTGCAAGTCACCCCATGGGTGGGTGCAAGGGAGACTTCTGCTCGGGGCCCACCAGTTAGAGCTGGCTCCGGCTTAGAGATGTGTTTGGACAGAGATGGAGCCAACTCTCATACATCCCTGGTCGTGCCAGTAAATACCAGCATGGCTGTACAGAGGGTGGCGTCTAAGGGTGGAAAGGGCAGCACAGCCAATCTGAAAGGAAAACGGAGGTTGGTTTTGCTTTCTGAAGCGATTGCTTTCCTACATTCAGCTTTCAAATTGCTGCAGAACTGAAAAGCAAGGCAAAGGCAAGTTCTCTTTGACTTGGGAAATCCTTCAAAAGTAAAGCAAACCCATTTCGAAAGGCAGACTTTGTCAGCTGCCCTATTTTTAGGATTGACTCCTACAGGTCCTTCCTTCAATGATAGCAGCTTTGCCTGAGCAATGACTAGGGACTGCAGGATTTAGGCTTTTAATAAAGCAATTGTGTAATTAAAAATAAATGGGTCTCTAGTGTCACTATTTAAAAGAAAAGAAAACTTAGATCAAATAAGGCATTTCTTTCTTTTTGGTTTAGTCTGCTTGGATCATGCAGAGCTTTAATGACGCAGTCACAAATGTTGTATTTAAAAGGCCTCTTAGTTGCTGAGAGGAGCCCCAGGAGAGGGCTATTAACTGGCCAAATTAGGCTATTTATTTTTGTGAGTTTTGCAAGTTTGAAAAAGAGAGGCACATTTTCACTTAGGAGAGTGATATTTCAAATAGGTCACAGGAAACTCTGGCAGGCGGGGAGCAAAGCAGAGTGTCAGTAGGAAAACATTAACCAGAGACATTTTGCAAGTGCAAGTCGACATTCGGGTTCCTAATGGCTTCTGAAGTCCATTCAAAAATCTTGCAGTGGATGTAAAATAGGGGCAAGACACCGCAGCTGTGCGGGAGCCCCGGCCTAATCCTGAAAGCCTTTAAAACGCCAGAGCTGCGCCTGCGGGTGCTGCTGCAGGAGAACCCGGTGCTGTCAGCACGGCTGACGAGTGCGGCAGCAGGCGTTTGAAGGGGATCCACTCTGCCTCTTGGTTAGGAAATGGCTGATGCTTGCCCAGATGGCTGGTCAGTCCTGAAATTTCACCGCATCTTTCCCTCCTCCAGCTTTGATTTTGATTCTTCAGGCAATCAATGAACTTCATTTTCCTCTCACATACTAATTACAGCCCAGAGCAAATCAGGAGCGACTTTAGTAACTCTTGCAAAACAAGCTCCGTGCACGCCCTCAGAATCTGGCCCGATACTTTTTACATGCGTGAGGCTGGTTGGAAAAGGTCCCTCCACGCCACCTCAATGGGCATGGCATGCGTTCACCAACAGCACAGCATTTCCTCCTTTTCACATTTGCAAACAGAATCAATGAAAGTCCGCTCAGGAATGAGTCACGTGAAGTTACTTTGAAGGACGGGCCCATCTCCTGTTGACTTCGGGGGCTGGGGTCCCTCAAGCTGCCACCACACAAGTGACAAGAGAACCGCTGCGTCTACATGTGATGGAAAGGCTTTGCAGGATCAGGATCAAGATGAGAAAATAAATGATATATTAAGACAATAAAAAGCAGCACTCCTAGAAAGTGATGTCTAATGGGTTCCTCTTGACAGATTGTAAATTCACCAGTCACACAAGTCATAAACCAAAACCAAAGTTAAAGAAAAAGTAACCGCACACCTATTAGAGCAATCTTTCTCTTCCTCAAGTTTTTTCCTACATAAACTGGTTAATTGAGGACTCAGAGGACTGGTATGTCTGAGGCTGTGAATGTCACATCAGGGCGTTTGTCAGTGAATAACAACTCTACCAAAACACCTTTCTGTGACTGTGGCGGGCCAGGCTGTCGGTACCACTCCTCCTCCTCCTCCTCATGGTACCATGTGGAGTTGCAGGCACTTTGTGCCCAGCATTTCCACGGGACTTCAGGTTTTTACAGTGCAGATGAACCAGCTTTTTACTGGATTGGAATGAGGGAGCTGGCACCAGAGCAAAGGGAGCAGAAAGGGAAATATGGAGCACACAACTTCACTGAAAATCTTACCAGTCAATACACAAAATATCAAATGGACCTGACCCCTAGCTTTATTCCTCCTGTAATTGTTGTGCTCCTACTAACATAAAACAACTCATCCGACCCCGCACAAAACCCAAGCAAAACCAGGAGGGATTTCTGGTGAGGTCAAGGGCTGGATGGTGAACACCACTGTATGCTCAGCAAGAGAAAACCAGGGGTAGAGAGAGTCCCTCCAGCCGTGCCACAGAGGAAACCCCAGCTCCGACCTGCATCACCGGCAGCATACGACAGGACAGGCGTTAAAGCACACACTGTTTTGCAGAGGTGAGGAGGGAATTTATAGGGACAGGGAAAGGACAAACATGTCGCTTGTCCATTTGGCACGAAAGGAGCTATAAATACTGTGATAATTGTCTCCAGGAACCCAGGACAACCTCTGCCCTGACTTGCAACCACACACTGTCCCTTTGGACTTTACTGAAGCTATTCATGTTGCAAGCCACCAGCTCAGCTGGCTCGATTGTCTGTTTTTCCCATTAAAAACACCCTAGCAAAAGCAGTCCTTTCCAAGGAGACACAGAGGCTGGTTCTCTGTCTCAGACAAACCTGCTGAAGCTCCAGTTTCACTCACCGCCCAGTTGTAGAGTGCTGTTCTCCAGCTGGACCTTGTGTCTGCTCCAGTGCGGTAATGCCTCCAGATCTACTCTGTGTATTAGCTTAGCCTGGCAATATTGATTTAGCAGATAAAACTTTGATGCTGCTCCTGCAGAAATAGTTTGCAATATATTAGCAAGGCCATAATATTAGTCAAAAGTAATTCTCATGTGCCCTTAAATGTTTGGTGTAAAAGAAGCAGCAGATGCCAAGGATCACAAAGCAAATTGAATCCTTATGAGAAGTTAACCATTAGATAAAGAAAAAGGACGAGGATGATCTGGGGGTACTGTAAACCACTCTTTCCTCCAGGACCTTGCAGCACAGCATGCTGTGTATAATATGTGAAAAATTACTGCTTAAAACAACTAAATATGGATCCAAGTCTGTCAAGACATAAAGAAATAATTCATCCTTTTCCCATGGATGGGCACAAAGCAAACCACGCCATAGTGCAGTCCTGGGACAAATAAATGTTTCTTGAAAAGGCGCACCTGCATGAATGCCCCACCGCCTGCCTGGCCGAGACGGGGCTTTCAGGAAGATCTGTGGGGATTTGGGTCACTCTTGTTTCCCTAAACCACCAGCTCCCCACCAAGGCGCCCGTGCCCTTCGTCCCGCTGCTTCTCTCCCACGCACAGCCAGGAGCAGCAGCCCCTGGCCGATACCAGTCACAAAATGGCACCTCCTGTCCCCGCCGCCATGTCGGGACGAGAGGGAAGGCTGTGCCGGCAGCCGGGTTGCCTTCCCCAGCAAAGGGCAAAGCCACTCCTCATGGCGGTGGGGGACTGGCAATACCCACCGCAAAAACCTCTCCTTGGCCTGTTTTCTTTTTGTCTCTGTTTCCCCATTCAGGAAAAAGCTTCTGTCACAACAGCTGCTGATTCATTTTCTGACTTGGTGCCGAGCGTGCCAGACATAACATTCATTTGCTGCCAAAGTGGTAAAAACAATGACTTACCAGCTCATTTTTCTTCAGTTGATTATGTTGGGGGGGCACGGGGAAAAAGGAGTTTTAATTATAATTAGATAAGGAGGAGAATAAATCCACTGAGATGCTCTGCAAGGCAGGAGACTGGAGAGCATCTGAGGCAGTGCGGGAATATCCATCACCAGACAAAAAAAAACAAAGGCATCCACGTCTATGGCGAGGGACTCTGTGGTCACTTGCTGCCCTTCACCAACTTCTCCTTCTCTCTACACTTTCCACCATTCAGGTGCCAACAGCTTCCCAGACCAGTAACTCTCAGATCCCACACAATGCCTTCCAGGCTGAGGAAAGAAGCCGCCCGAAGATGGCTCTGATGAGGGCAGACAGGTATACTGGTCTTTGATCCTTCCCATCTTTCTTTCCGGACTTCTTCCTGGGATGAAGGAGTCTCACCATCAACATCTATTTGCTTCTTAAAACACTGACTAATGATTTGCCCAGTAGACAGAATCCACATCCCAGTAGACAGAGCATCCAACCCATGCTCTGTAGGTGCTGAGGAGAGTGGTGATTAGACTGAGATTTTGGCTTGCCTGTTAGACATTAGAGACAAAAGAGCCAAGTCTGGACCTGATGAGTGAAGTCTGACCTATTAGTCTCTCCAATATTTTTCTCAGTATTTGACAGGGTGCTTTGGACACATGGGAATTAAGCTGATCCCTATTCCCTGACCTCAGTTATATGCCACAGGTCATTTTTGGAAATAGCTCACCAGGTCACTAACTCTCATGGCAAACATTCAAGTGAAGCTTAGATGCCAAGAAAACAATGGCACACGTAGCCTGACCACAGTATTGTCCTACTGATGCTTAGCAACAAATTCATTTCCTAGTAGGCTGTCCCATCTGCAACCAGCACAGACAAAACAGCACCCTGGCCCAGATCTGCTGGCCAAAATGGATGGACAACGATATTAACTCACATATTTAAATTCTCTAATCTTTCTGTTACAAGTTAGTGTAGAACACAGCACAGTGAAGTGCTGATCCCTCACCTGAAGGCTTTGGCTTTACTGTCTTCAAATAACACCCAAACCAAGCTGCTGCCCTCCTCCATGTGATTCATGTCCATGGGGTTTGTTTCAGTTCTTAGTTGGAAAGAAACGTGAGTCAATCAGTGCAAGAAAATGCAGAACAATCATGGTAACCAGTGCCAGGGTGAGGACCAGCTATGGAAGAACCATCCAAAGCCATTATCCCAACATTACCACTATCAAGTCTGATGATAAAGAGGCTAAGTCATTCAGAGCACCAGAGGCTACCAGAGAGATTTTTAAGACAGCTGAAGCACAGCATTCCACAGTTGTCTGGCTAACTGTATCGTGAGATAATACGATTCAAACCAAGGACGCATCAAGGACTACTTATCTAATGCCCAGTAAACACTCCAAACATATGACGAGGAAAAGCCTTACCTTTGTACTTAGGAAGCTCTTGCATTCTTCACTTTAAATGGTTGTTTGCTCTCTTTACTTGAGGGGAACACGAAGAATGGCTATTTGGGAATGCAAAACCCAAGATCAAGAAGTCATTCTTGTTCACCACAGAAAATGAAATAGACACTAGAGAACCTCTTAAGCAGGAATGAATGATTTTCAAGGATACCAAATGAGGCACCTAGTTACCACCAACAAACCACCGAAGAAGCTGTCCACTTTCTTGGAATAATTTCACTTTCTTGAAATTCACCTCATTATGCAACTTCTATTCAGAACCTGAAGGGAATATTTTCACCACCATCCTCTTACAGAATGGGGAAGAATGGATTTAAGAGATCTCTTACATTCTCCAGTCTTCTCTTTGCTACACACTTAAACTACTTTTTGCTTGACTTAGTCTACCCGCATCATTTCACGAGGGCTTGTACACACTATCCTTTGGATAACATTGCTAAATTACTTCACTCTAGCAAAATATAAGTATTTAAGAAAATCTCCAACTTAACCAACCATGTTATGAGAACAACCACTAAGAAAGATTTCTCTCTCCCATTACCATTTGCTGATTCAGATCCTAGAGAACGCAGTGCTGCACTGCAGAGCAACGCTCATGCTGTGGATCAACACATCCGACCGTCCAGAGACACCCTGCTCTTCTCGGCTTCAGTTGGACCTGTGGTTTCTCAGCACCTTTGCAAATTAAGCCTGGAAACTAAGACATTAAACTGTATTGCTGCATAAGCACCTTCATTTCCAAGCTTTTATCTGCAGGAATGATATTGCCATTCTATACAGTAGACCTGTTTTTGTAATACTATGGTTCATCAGAAGTTTTTATGTTAATACCGAATCAGAAATAATACACATGTGATTCATAATAATCTAACTGAATGGCTGCACTGAATGCATTGTAAGAAATTCTGGTTAGGAAAGAAACTCATTAAAGAAATAGTGACTACTATTATCCCACTGCATATATTGTTCTACTGGAAAGTTTCCTTAAGTAGTTTCTTTAATTAGCAATTTGATATTTTGAAATAGTGTGATCTCCACCGCACACAATTTGTAGAACAGACTTGGCTAGCAATACAGAGGAAAACAAGCAATCTTTTCAGAGTTTGCATCTCTAGGGCACATCTTGTCATTTTCTAGCTGTTCAGCTGCTGTATATATGTGTGTAACATGGTGACACTGTTCTTGTGGGATTTTGATTCTTAAAAGTTACATAGATGAAGAGCTTTTTTATTGGAACAGAATATATTGTCGTCTTTTTTTTTTCTTTTTTGAGAAAATTCACATTAAAATATTTGCATAACTTTGGGCTATTCAAATAGAAGGTGTTGACCCCAGCTGTGTTCCAGTGAATGAATAATTTACGTAGGAGCTCATTGCACAGAACGTATGGTATTTTATCTTTGCTGGTTTTCTGCCAAATACAGCCTGTAACAATTTTTCCCCTTTGCCACATTTGCCGCTTGATATTCTTTAACATATACCAGCTCCAAGTGCGCGAAAGCAAGAGATTCTGGGCTCGCTCTGGCTGAGAGCTCTTTGTACGGATAGTCCTGTGCTGGCACCGAGGTGACCTTGCTTTTGGAGAACACCCATTCCAGACCTGGGATCTCCTTGCTCTGAATTAATTTGATGTAAACTTCACTTAAATCTGCAGGGAACTGCAAAAACCCAGGAGCAAGCACGGAAATGGGGATCCTCTGTGTATAAAAATAGGAGCTGCCCTGAAGCAGAGGGACAAACTTCCACTACCTCCAACACCCTCAGCTCTGCACCTGTGGGGAAAGTCTGGAGTAAGGGAGGATGTTTCTGAACAGCTCTACTTCATCAGAACTATCCTCCAGCTATCACTGAAGTGGTATTTTGGCAAGACACATTACTGCCCGCAAGGGCAGGGAACAAGATTAGTTCATTACGTGATTGAGGCACCTCACGGCCAAAGCCACTATTACACCAGGTTTGATTTGAAAGGGTAAGATAGAGGTCGAACTCACTCACCACTGATCTCCCAGGGGAGAAGAGATAAGATGAAGTGATGAGATCTGCATGCTTGCACATGAGTAGATAAGGTCTGAATGAGCAGCCTCATCCATAGGCTGCTTCCCTAAGCGTTTTCTACAGCTTATACTGGAAACTCTCATACTTTCCTATACTGAATCACATAATTATGGTTTCCACAAGAAACTGAGAGCAGGATCTCCTCTCACAAAATTTCCTCTCACCTGCACTCCTTTCATCACAGAGGACAACTGTTTGTCAGCGCTACCTCTACTGCTGAGAGAGTTCACACGCAGCTCCATTTAGCAGCCGACAGAGGTGAGAATATTCCCCCATGTGCAAGCTTCTAAAATGTTTGCCCATGATTGTATCTGGCATGAACATCTCCATGAGGAACCAACCGTTCGTTCAGGACACAATTCCAGTCTTGATGCATTCTCCCTGTTAAGCAAGGAAGTGTTTTTACAACCAACAACCTCCTTCCAGTTTCCCAGAAAAGCCTTGGTCCGATGGAGATACTGCAGACGAGATGCAGCCCCATTAATCTCTGCTGTCCCAGCTTCCTCATGCCTGAGCTGTTCTCTGTCACAGGATGCTCCCTCTTCATTACACTCTTCCTCCCACATGCAACAGGAACATCATAGCCCAGCTAAACCTGACCCTGGGTCAACGCTGAACACAGACAAGACTGCTCTGAAAGTCATCATCAATTTGTCTTTCAGAAGCAGATTATTTCTGATGTGAAACCCTTGGTCCCATCCCCTCAAATCAGCAACCTGGCAGCTCTGCAGGAAGGCTCATCCTGAGAGAGTCACCAAACAACTTGCATTGACACATGCGCCAATGTTACAGGCAGAGCTGAAAGCACCACTGTAATTACAGTTGACTATTGTACAACTCTGGTTTTGGTCACTCATAACTTCATCTATAATTAATTGTTTGGGCTAAAAATTTCTCCAGCTGGGTTTGGCCTCAGGCTAAACATTTTCATTTCAGCTGAAATGTCTCAAGTCTTTCCCAAGAATACGTTTAAGGAAAAAAGACTCTCTTTTGCCCCTGTTAAAAGGATATTTTTGTCATTTACTGAAACGGTCTCACACCTCCATGCTTCTAAAAGCAGTACCTTGAAACTCTGGCAGGCTCGACTGCTGTGAAAATACATGTCTTTTCTTATTCTCAGGGGGAAAAAGGATCATAATTTGGCTGTTTTCAGCCTCAGAATTTACACATACACACACACAGACACACACATATATATATACATTTGCTGGTTACACATGTACAGCAGAGATCCAGCAGCTACATTGAGTATCCTCAGTGCCAAGCAAACTCGCTGCCTCACTGCACCGGACACTCTTGGTGCAGCAATGCAAGCAGCATCCGACCGCGAGCAAGGATGCTCCTGCGGCTGCAGGGCTTGGTAGGTCTTTCACTGCAAACGTGCCCTTCAGTCGCAGGGCCTCTGTGGTACCAGCCTGGAAGAGAGCTGGGAGACATTTCAAACTGAGCAAAGATAGGTGGAGAAAATTAGTAAGTGATCATTAAAAAGAGCACAGCACAACTCAGTGGGCCTGAAAACAATCTGTGTGAATGTCATAGTTCAGCCCCGATCAGGACCAGACTACGCAGTCTCTCTCTCTCGCTCCCCCCACCCTCCAAGAGAATAGGAGGAGGTGATATACGAAAAACAGCTCAAGGTTTGAGATAAGGACGGGGAGAAATCCTTAAAGTTACCGTCACGGGCAAAACAGACTAGACTTGGGGAAAACTATTCATTTATTTCTAAAATTAGCAGGAGAATGAGACAGGGAACAAGATAACCTCCCCCCACCCCTCCCTCTTCCTGGGCTTAACATTATCTCTACTACCTCCCCTCCCGAGCGGCACAGGGGGGGAAAAGGGAATGGGGGTCGCGGTCAGTTCATCACGCGTTGTTTTACGCCACTGTATCATCGTCAGGGGAAGAACTCCTCGCATTCCTCCTCTGCTCCAGCGTGGGGTCCCTCCCCACAGTCCTTCGTGAAACTGCTCCGGCGTGGGTCATCTCTTCCACGGGGTGCAGTCCCTCTAGAACAGCTGTCCCAGCGGGCCCTCCACAGGCCACAGCCTCCTTCAGGCACCCACCTGCTCCAGCGTGGGGTCCTCCACGGGCTCCAAGTGGATCTCTGCCCCTCCGTGGACCTCCATGGGCTGCAGGGGGACAACCTGCTCCACCATGGTCTTCACCACGAGTTGCAGAGGAATCTTGGCCAGGAGCCATGTTACTCCTCCCCCTCCTTCTTCACTGACCTTGGCGTCTGCAGCCATTCCTCACAACAGGCTGGCAGACGTCTCTCAGGATCCTTTTTACATCTTATTCACTTCTCACCTCCTCTCCACTTCTTGCAGCCAGGCTGGGCCGAGTTGGGCCCAGTCGGCTGCCCGGCGGGAGGCCAGAGGGTGAGGCCTGCAAGGCCCATGAGGCTCGCGCCTCCCCCTCTCTGCCCCCGCTCAGCTGCTTCACATCTTCTCCTCCTTTTTTTCCTGTTTTCCCCTACTTAAATATGTTATCGCAGAGGCGTTATCACGGGACATTCTGCTACCAATTGGCTCGGCCTTGGCCAGCAGCGGGTCCGCCCTAGGCCCGGCCGAGTCCACTGAACAAAGAGGAGCGACTTCTAGCAGTTTCCTACAGAAGCTGCCGCCTTAGGCCCCCCCTCACTAAACAAAACCAGAACAGTGAACAACTTTAACTTAACGTTTTCTTCTTCTGGAATATCTGAATGTGAAACCTGATCACAGACTAAAGAGGTTGTACCCACTTTTCGAAGATGTACACACCCAGTGAGTTCTGCCCATGCAAAAAACAGGCAGAAAGCACATCTCACTACAGAGAACAAACCCCAGAAACACAAGAAGAGAAGTCTTCAAAAATCTGAATGAAAAAATGCAAACTGCTTCGTTAAAATCTATACCAATCCAATTTGTTACAGAGATGTCATTAAGAAAAAAGAAAACTCAGTGCTCAGCTGCCTAGGAGCTAACTGGAAAAGGAAAATGGGCCCACTCGAACACAGAAATTAAAACACTTAGAGACGGTTCTTACTACTCTGCGAACATGAGTCAGTACAAGTGAAAATGGTGCACAGATGGGCCAGCACAGAAGCAACAGAAGTGCCGTGATATTTACAAGGGGGGAAAAAAAAATTCTTCTCTTACAAGTGTAAATATACCAGAGAAACCATCCGCTCGCAGCACAAACCGGGGCTTTGATGTAGCAAACACTCCCACCAGGGACAGCGCTGGCTCCGCCGGGAGGAGCAGGGATGGTAGACTTCGCATCTGGAAGACAGTAGGCTCACAGCACTGAGCTTTCCCAAGGAGTCACAACGCGCAGGAACACGCCAGATGACACGAACCATTTTGTAGGCTTTGTGCGAACAGCAGCAAGGGGCCAAGCACTGTCCCAGGTCGTGGAGAGACGCTAAGAAGGGAAGAACCGTGGTGAGCGCAGGCTCTAACACCTGGCAACAGCAGCGTGAGAGCCCCACCAGCCTGGGCTCCAGATGCATGCAGCCTGCATGCTGCAGCTGAAGGCAGACCCCAGCCGCTCGTGCCACCAGCGATGTCTTAAAGACACGTGAGTCAAAGCTGGTGCTGTTCTGCCAAGAACAGAGCCAAGCAGACAATGTTTTGGGGTTCCCCAGCCTCTCCTGGAGCAGTGATAAAAAATGGGGTCTCTTTTCCAGCCTCTCCCAGGCTGCCCCATCAGTGCAAGCTGCTCAGTTCACAGCATGGCCCCAGGGCTGAGCTCTCTGGGCAAATCACATTTCTTCCCACCTGTAAAATGGCAGTAACAATATTTACACTTCTGCAGTTGGCTCAAGATGGGAGGCTGGAAACTTAATTAGCATCAGCGCTACGCGCCAAAGAACAGCTCACGGCCTGGCCACGGCAGGAACGGCATCGGAGTTCAAGGAGCAGGCTGAGCTCCAGAGCAGAGCAGCAGGAGATAGCACAAACCTCACCCCTGCGGTAAGTAGGTCTGACAGCTTTGAATGGGAGAGAAATGGCTGCCCCATCACTTATGAACTTGCTTGCAGTGAATTATCACAGAATTTCATAACGGGTTTCCAAGCAGGTCAACCAAACTCCTTCCCGTTCAGCTGCTCTGACCGCTGACTCTGCAGTGGCACACGCACTTGTGTTCTACAAGAAAACAATTTTTAAACAATAAAACCAACTTTCAGAACCTCTCACCTCCCCCGGGTCCCTCTAACAACTTTTGTGGGTTCACACTACATTGTCTCACTCTCAAATACTTTTTTTTTGCCCCCTCAGTGTTCTGTGAAAGACCAGAGCACAGCAGGAGAAATTAATTAACTGAGCAGACCAATTCTGCCATCAAATGAACAAAATGAAAGAGTAACAGAGACTTACAGTTATAGTCACCCCTAAGTGTTTCACATGACAACAGCAGGGAAAACACAGTCCAGACTGTTGTTTTAATGTTGATAATATTCCAAAATCTGCAGTGCTTACTAATTTCTCAGTGGAAATAAAACCTCTGACATCGGTGGGAATTGTCTGGGCGTGGAGGTTGGTTGTTAGGTTATAGTCTAGCAAGAAGCGTCTACTTTGATGGTAAGATGTTTAGCACAAAGATAGTTCCTCTCTATGCCTGCCCAGACCACCTGGACTGACAAGCAGAGGACAAAACTTTGGTCGAACGGCGTTAGAGCAGAAGACATCCGTGCACACACACGCTTTCTGCCAACACCAGTGCTAGTGGAGAGTCCATTCCATCTTCGCCGCGGGCAGGGTTTGTACTTCGCACTCACCTGCCGGCAGCTGGAGGTCTGCTCGACGTGCCAGCCCACTCTGCTGGGTAGCGGTTGCTCTTTGCATCTGAACGGGCTCGTTATTGCCACACGCATCCTGCTCGAATGCAGGCTGGGACCGGACGTAACGGGGCTGTTAAATTCCTCCAAAATCAGGAAGATGTTAATGAATATAAGATGTGAGGGGGGAGGGAAGAGGGGAAGGAAAGTGTTACGATCACAGCAACAGTAAGAGGGAAAGGAAAAGAGTTAAAATTGAGACAGGAAAAAAAAAAAAAATCAAAGCCGTATGAGCATAAAATGGAAACACTTCAGGCATATGTCAAAATAGTGTCAGATCTTTCTCTGTTCATTAAGTCAGCAGTTAAACACCCACCAGCTCCGCTTTTTGCTAGCCCTGGAATTTTGCTACACCTGGAGATCCACTCTGTGGCACCACCGGTAGAAACACCTGGGTTTGTAGGCAAACATCCTCATTCAAGAGCATGTTGAGTGCACCCTTCCACGCTGACTCCTGTTACCACGAGGTCCACCAGTAGAGGTCAGGTCACCTACTCCGGACTGTGGAGACCAGCCCAAGAGCCGGGATCAAGGCACAACACAAACCATGGAAAAAGGGCCTGAATTTTATAGATTTTCCCTATTTTTCAAGTCACACATCATAGCACTTAATATATGTCCCCAGGGTTTGATAAAAAGAAAATTACCCCCATAATATTAAGTTAAAAACATCAAATTGATGTTTCTACCCAGCTAATGTGGCAGAAGAGATGACCAGCTTGTAGCAAGCCTGAAGAGTTCCAACAAGGGAACAACTGTGTGCTGGTCTGAGAAGAACTTGTCCGTCTCTGACACTTTGGGTTTTTAACTCTCTGTCATATTTACGGGAGAGTCACAGAGAAAGCACCAGACACACGAGCACTTTTCAACAGGGTTTTGAACCTGTTACAAAATTCAGTATAAAATCACTGTTCAACATTTTATGGCATAGGTAAAAAAAAAAAACCAAAACAACCAAAAAGCACCACATAAAAACTTAAGAGCAATCCCAAACTCTTTGGATTTTATAACATTAGTTTCCTTTTTTTGTACGTAACTTTCATTACACTTGATGGAACTTTTCCATTACAGGTAGAACAATGAGTAAACAAGCAAACCCTTATTCACAGAAGAGGGCTAATATTGTACAAGACAGAATGCATATCAGATTGAGCCCAGGGTAACTGCCTAGGACTGTATTTAGACGAAAGAGTCTGGGTTTTTTAGTGGTTTTGGCCTCAATACCCTTCCCAAGGGACATGTACAATTTAGTTCTGCTAAAAGTCTCCTGTAAGTTCAGGAGCCAAGAAGATAGAGTCATCCCTCTCCTCCAAGGGCCAGCATCCAGAATTTGGCAACAAAACCACTTTCCTCCCAAGGCTGGAGTTATACAGTGCCCACTACACCATTATACCAACCCAGCCACATAGATCATGCCTGTCCAGTGCGAAGGGGAAAAAAAAAAAAAACAAAAACAAGCAGGCACCTCCACTGCCTGACACTACCTGTTCTGCACGCGAATTTCCACACTTCTCGGCATGAATAAGGCTGCTTTATGCACCATTTTGTTACTGCAGGTAATACTGCACATGCTCTGCAACAGGAATAAAGATTTTGGTGAAAGCAAGTTTGTTTGTTTGAGGGCTTGGCGTTTTTTTTCCCTTTAAAAAAAAAAATAATAATTCTCCTGGTTCGTAACTATGAACATTCCTCGCCAGTTCTCAGTCGGCCAAAATACACACGAGGTCTTTCTGAAAAACTAAGTTCTGTGCAATGAAGTTATTAACTGCTGGGAAAGGCAAGAAAGTTCTTTTACAGCTGTTCATTGATCCACTGAACATCACCTTACACTCTGTAGCCCCTTTTGGATTCTGCAGACTTCTGGAGTAGGCTGAGAAAAAAAAATAAAAAACTTGGCCAGAGCAGTTACGCTGCTTCTTGAGACATGTTTTCTTTGGGTTCAGGCCTCAGATTCTCAGCCAGCGATTTCTGTCCCTGGTGGAAAATTAAAAAGAAAAAGAAAACACCAGGTTTTTCTGCTTTTCAGGAATGTAGAGAACAAACATGAGTTTCTAATGCATCTGTGAAAGATGTGAGTTGACCCCAATGCTCCGGTGTCCATTCCATTTGAGAATACAGTTATTCTGAGAAAATAAAGTCCCGAACGCCTCTGCCCGCGAGTCCTGCTGCCAGAAGAGCAGTGCCCAGCGCTGCACCAGCGTGCTCCCAGTGACACGATACTGGGAAGCGGGAGAGGCGGCAGCCTGGCCACACCGGCTCCTGTTCAGCATGGGGGACCTCCAGGCACCCTGCAAGGCACATCCCTGTGCCCACTCCGGTCGTGCTCCCACGGAAAGGGGAGAGCCTGGTCGATGCCAAAGTCCCCGTTGCTGCCACTTGAGCGTGTCCACACGACGGCTTTAATACTCTTGGAAACCTTGTACGTAGGCACCGTGGCTTGTGTCACTTACTCCTGTTTCAAACAGGTGCACATAAGCCTTGTTCTAAGCAATTGGCTATTGTCCCGGAGTAGACGAGGCCAGAATTAATTTTCTCTATTTAATTTATGATTCAACATTTTTATTCTAAAGCTGCACACTGATGCTTGGGGACCAGCAGGTGCATTCAATCAGTACATAAACCATACCCAAGCAGCCCTGTTTCTTCTCACTCCTGCGCTCCCCAGCACGGGCGCACCATTCCTCACACCCGGTCTGCTCCTTAGCTTCCTTCCCTCTTTCCCTTTCCAACGGCACAGGGGCTGACGAAGAGCCAGGCACTCACCTTGACCCAGACTCCAAGCTCCATCAGACTTTCTCAGCAGGAACAGTCAGGCTTGAAATGAGAGGTAATGCTTGGCAGGTGCTCCCAGGGGACTGGCCAAAAATAAACGCGCTCTCCAGTTAATTTCCACCCGAGTACTACTAACATTTCTCCTTTAAGAGTACAGCTAAAGCACTTGACTTATGCAAGGCGAGGGGGTTCTGTATTTGTTTGCAGTAGAGGCGGCAGAGCCAGCGCACATCAGGGAATATTCAGTCCCACTTTATGCGAGGTGCCCGTGCTCCCCACACGGACAAGGGATCTTTTTGGGTGTGATTCAGAGCACTGTAATTAGGAACCTGCCTCTCACCTTTGATTATAGAAGGAGTCTAGACATCTAATTCAGGCAGAGAAATGACATACTTAATGTCAATGTACAAGCTTGTACAAATACCCGCCAATGCATCAGTCCTGCAAGGAGCCAGACTGGAGGCTCTCTGGAAGACGGTTATGACGAGCGGCACTTGGCACGCGGTGGGAAGCGGAGCAAGTCTGTTTACAGGGAGCTCTACTCAGCCATGACTTCCACCAGATGAGCCACTGCAGCCAGCCGCAGCACACCGCGGGCTGGGGGGCAACCGAGCCCCCAGGACTCACCCAGCACCTTCCCTCAGCTCAGCTGCTGGAGCTGAAGGGAGGAAAATCCATGGATCTTGGCCAAGGAGCAGAGCCGGCAGCACAGCGACCCGTCAGCACATGGCTTGGGGAAACCCACTCCGTCCTTCTCCACGGTGATGTAGCTGTGACGGAAGAGACCGGGAATATCCCCCAGTCCTTTCACCGCAGGGCTGCTGGGGTGGTGCAGGGTAAGGGCTGTTCCTAGCGTTGCCATCTCATAGTACTACTTGCCTTTTTTTTTTTTTCTTTTTAAAAGGAACCACTTGGATCATAACTTTAATCAAGACTTTAGAAAACAAAGCATTTAGAAAATTTGGCCAGATGTGTTCCAGCTTCACAAGAGAATTTAAAAGACCTCCAGATTAGCAAATTTTTTACTTTAAAAAAAAAAAAAAAAAAGACTTCTTGTATTTGGGCCATAAAACAACAATACCTCAGGCAGGAGATGGACACAGGTGGAAATGTAATTCAGCCTCCGAAATTGCTCATTTTAAATTGTGTATAGCATTTTCATTTTCCATCACAGATAACTGTGTGGCAAGGCTATGCATTGCTACATGACAGCTCATTCTGCTTTTAAAACAGCAGCACTTCAGCAGCAGCTAAATTAATGCTTTTTATGTGTCCATCACTTATCAAGGGTAATTGATTAGTGCCTGCAAGGGGCTTGGAGATCTAAAGCATTACATGTTCTGAGCCTGCTAAATTATTTCAATAGATTTAGGAAGAAAAAGATTCTAAATCAGATTTTTGTCTGACCCAGCATTACCTCTCCTGATCAGCATTTCCCCTTCCTTTTAAACTTAGTTTTGTTCAGATAGACAGAAGCATGCTAAGCCCAGGGAGAGGATTTTCAAAGGCAGCAAGAAGAGTTAAGCATGATACCTGTTAAAAACAATGGGAAGCAAGTACATTTTCCCACTGAAAGTTTCTCCGATGGCTGTTAATTCCGGTATTTAAGAATTACAGCTTTAATGTAGCTCAAGAGAAGAAAATGAAAAGGTCGTAGCCCCCTCGAGCTCGGAGGAAAGCAGTCCAACGGGAAGACAGCACTGCAGCCCTGGACACCACAACATGTGCGAGGCTGCAGCCCCGGCACAGGCGCATCCTCTGCGGAGCAACTGGAATCATTTAAGCCTGGGCTGCCTGTGTTAAAAACACACTGTACCAAGAATAGCCTGGTCTCCCGGGCACGGGTCAGGCGATGCTGAGTCACTCGCTGGCTGGTCCCCAGGCTCTCCAGCTGCCTTGGGCTCGGCCTCCCTTAAAGTCACCACTTGCACCCATCGCACACCAGAGGAGTGGCTCCACCACGAATTCTCCAGTTCATACTGCCCTATTTCCCTCCAGCTTCAGAGCGCAGCACTGTCGCTGCCCTCCTGCCAATTAAACGCTACATTCAGACATTTCTTGTAATTATGAATCAACTCGCAAGCATCGGTGCGCACCCCAGGCTCGCACAGAACGGCAAACAATATACTGCCACGGGTTGCATCAGCTGCAGCAATGCTCTCTCATGCCTTCAGGCTTGCTAAAGCTGATCTAACTGTACATAATAGCCTTTTTACCCACCTCCTCCCCCAATTACCAGAGGGCTTGGAAAACCATTGAAATGCAAATAGCTGATGGAGAGGTTACTGGGGAACCAGACTGGGAAGGCACAAAAGATGTCATGCTAGTTTTCTTTCGTGGGACTGGAATGGGACGTATAAATAGGAAGAGAGGCAATACTGTGAATGCGCGGACAGCTTCGCGTAGCAGCTGAACTGCATCTTCTCCAGCTTTGCTTCTCTGTAATCTGGGACCCCCCTTACTCCCGTAAGTTGCTGCAGCAGCGGAGAGAACTGCACAGTACAGAAGTGTCTGCAACTCCGATGGCACGATACGAGCACGCCAAACTGCGCTGACTCACTGAAACCCGCTCTGGTGTGAGTTTTGGAGACCTTCCCCCCAGAAGCTTTGTGGAAGGTAAGGCGCTGGGAGCCAGGGAGCCTGCAATCTTCTGCGTGGCTATAGACGAAAACCAGCAGTAGAGCATCCCTCCCCCTGCCATCCCACCACATCCTTCAACTCGGGCACTTCTAAACCATCTGTTTTCTCGCTGTCTTTCCAAGTGATGCTCCCACCAAGCACAAACAGCACTGTGTGGATGGACCCAAGGCTGTCCCAGGACCCGACCGGCACAGCCGGTATCACCCAACTGCTGCAGGGGAGGGTGGGACGAGGACAACCCAGACACTTCTTTGGGCTTCAGCCCCCACTAAGGCTTCAGAAATTCCTCCCAAATATAGGCTGCATCGTCACTCCCTTTTCTGTAGTGAAACAAGCTACAAACACAACAAAGATTACAGGTCCCTACGAGCAGTTATTAAGATGACGGAGCCAAACTCTTCTTGGCAGCGGCAGGTGACACAACGGGGGGTGATGGCAGAAGAGGTTGGGAGGGGGTCAGGCCGGGCCCCGGGGAATCTCCTCCGCTGGATGGGGGGGCAGCACTGCGGGCAGTCACCCGGGGAGGTGGGGGAGCCTCCAGCTCCGGAGGTTTTTCAACTCCCCACCAGACACGGCCACGGCTGCCGTGCCCCGCCCCGCCGTCCATGGGTCCTGCTCCGAGGGGGGCTTTTGGGCTGGAGACCTCCAGAGGTCGCCTCCAGCCAATATTTCCACGGCTCCCCAACCTCCCCATTAAAAACCGGGCATTACAGCGCGGAATGGCAGCACCTCCCTCCCCCGCCCTTCGGCGGGGCCCATTCCCGGGAGCGGGGTAGGGCATCCACGGCACCACCGCAGCTCCCGGGTTTTTTTTGGGGGGCGAGATGGGGGGGGGGGGGGGTGTCCCCTGCCCGCCCGACCATTTCCCGCCCGCTGCTCCAGCGCGCGGCACCGGGCAGCAGCAGCAACCCCCCCCCCCCCCCCCCTGCCCCAGTCTCCCGCCCGTCTCCTCGTCGCCATTTGCAGCGCGGAGTCTCCCCGTTCACGGCGAGTAAAACGCGGGGCTGAGGCAGGGCACAGGCCCGGCGGGCGGATAGCAGCCAGGCTGACAGGAAGGCCTGTTCACCGCCACGGGAAGAGGCGGGCACGGAACGGAACTGCCCAGCACAGCAGCCGCCGGTGCCGGCGCCCACACCCCCGCAGGCCGCAGCCTCGGACGCGCTCCTCATCGCGGAGGGGGCCGGGGCGGGGTGAAAGCGGAGCCTGGTAGCAGCGGGGGCGGCTTCATTCGTGTGCCCGCCCCGCCTCGCCCCGCCCGGTCCCGCCCCGTCGGAGGGAGCGGCCGTGCCGGCGGCAGACGCCCAGCCCCGCCGCGACATGGCCGGCCGCCGCCTCCTGGGGCTCCTCCTCGCCTTCGCCGCGCTGCTGGGCGCAGGTAGGGGCGGCCCGGCCGCCGGCACCGCGGGGCGGCAGCTGGAGGGGGGCGGCCCCCCCGGGGGATGGGGGGCGAGGAGTGGGGGATGTTCCGCGGGGCGCGGCGCGGTTTTGCGCATGATCGCGGCGCCGGGGTGGAAAGGGGGGGCGGGCGTGCACCCCCGAGGAGGGTCCCCTAGGGGCATATGCGGGGGAGGGGGGGGCTGCACCCCCACCCCCCCTGGGCCCCACCCTGCGCAGAACCCCCCGACACCGCAGCGGCTGGCGGGACGCCAGCCCGTGCAGCAGGGCCCGGGCGAAGCCATTGCCCAGTCAGCCCCGCTCTGCCCCCGGGGCCCCCAGGCCTGGGCTCGCACCGCCCCCCGGTAGCGCCCGTCCCTTCTCCCCCCCGCTCCCGGCGGCCGGGGATGCTCCCGCACAGGTGTGTGACGGATGTGACGGCTCCAGACCCGCCGTGAGATGACGGTCCTGGTGATCGGAGCCTCTCCGGGTGCAGCCGGTGCCTCTTTGTGATGAGGCGTCGCGACCACGTTTAAACAAAACGTGCGATGCCGCAGGTGTAAAGCTGGGTCGCAGCCTGCGACCGGGACAGTCCCAGACGGGAGGGGTCACGGAGCCGTCGTGAAAGGAGTTTGGTTTTGTCCCTCTGCATACTGAGCTGTTGGATTAGGGATTCTCTGTGTGACCCAAATTTCTCGGGCCGCTGGGTGTATTCTCGCTCTTTTTTTTCAGTCCCGCTG
Source organism: Chlamydotis macqueenii (assembly GCF_036417535.1). Lineage (NCBI taxonomy): Eukaryota > Metazoa > Chordata > Aves > Otidiformes > Otididae > Chlamydotis > Chlamydotis macqueenii. The sequence continues at coordinate 8,305,732 of NC_141566.1, forward strand.
CTATTTCTGCAGATCAGAATAGTCTAACCCAGGAATCAGGCCCAGCTGGACAGTGACTAGGAAGATAAGGAAAAAAAAAAGCTTTTTTTTTTGGGATGGGGAGAATTAAAATCAATGCAAAGCTTACCACAGTTTTGTGTTTGTTTCCTTAAAAAAAAGGTACTCTTAAAAAACTGTTTGTTTGTTTGAATAGGAAAAAAGGCCTCTTAAAGGTTGTACAGAGAAAATAGACAGCAGTTATGTAAAAGGCCTGGGGAAAGTTTTCCTAAAAAAACCCCAGTGTTAGCTAGGAGGCACGCATCAGACACAGACTGGTTAGAAGGTATTAGCATCAAACCGAAGAGTGCTCGGGGCAGCTTTTGCAGTTGGAAGAGATTAGGTTTAGCCTGAGTCAGCCTGGAGTTAGTCTCTGTTTGGGTGAGGTGCTTACTTGCTCCTGCACGTGGAGGGGTAACAGCGTGGTACGGAGTTGCTTATGCTCACCAGTTTAGTGGCTGCCTTTTTAAGGGGTGGATATCTGTTTGACAGGCAGAGAGACTGTGCATAAAGTCCTGATTTCAGATTAAAATTAAAAAAAAAAAATCTGATTAGTCAGCAGTCAAGCCATTTGCATTCTGTGTTTGCAACGTGGGCAAAGAAAAATGCTGTTTTCTTTCATTGTGGAGAGCTGGGCTGCAGGGCCCAGCTCTTAAATATCCTTGACTCTGTTTGTATCAAAATGAATTTCACTGAAACGTTCATAAATCATTCCTGCCAGCGTAAGGCTTCACAGGTAATTGAACAACATTAAGTTCAGCTCCTGTCTGAGCTGCCTCTCCCTGGAAATAACTGCATAAAGGTAAGCGGGCTCTGCACTTGCAGCCTCTTCTGCCCTGCCAGCACCGGACACGTAGAGACGAGGTACTGGTGCACAGCTTCAGCCTTTTCACGTGGCCTCCGGTTCCTTCCCCGGTATTTTGGTAGTGGCTCTCCTGACCCACAGGTTGAGTGCCTGCTCCTCCTTCCATCTTGCTCCCAAACGTTTTGGGGCAGGTTTGCCAGCTCCCTGGCAGAGGCTCGGAGAGCTGAACTGTCTTTTCGGGTACCAGGGAGGCCTCCCTGCCGTCATCCCGTGCCCACAGGAAAATATCAGGTGGTGGTAGGGAAGTGGGTTTCTGAGGCAGGGCTTTCTGCCCCAGCTCCTCAGTACAGTAGCAATAGCAATCAAATTTTTCGTTGCCTCTATTCACTGGCTTTTTTTTTTTTTCTGGCTTCTTGTTCTGAAGCAATCTTTCCAGTGCTGCCGATGGTGGGTTGCGTGCAGCCCAGTCTCTTGCAAGCTTGGAGGTTTGCAAATTACCAAGAACAGCAAACTAGACAACAAAATCAGTACCTAGCATGATTCCTGCAGCTGCGGTCTGGATCCACCGTTGACACAAGAATAAGGTGCCTCTTGGCTGTGGCTGCCCAGTAAAGCAGGAACAAAACCCCACTTCTTAATTGAAAAAATATGTTAGGTTTTAGGTTTCTTTTTGGTCAAATTCCACTGTGTTTCCCTTCATACGTGGCTATGCACTTCAGCACCCGGTGGGCTATCGGACACAGACGTGCCTCCGAGCTGCCACTCTCCCTCTGCCCTCACCCCCTGTCTGGCCGTGGGTGCAGTGCTGGAATTCGGAATTGCTCGCAGGGCACCAAGCCATTTCCCAGTGCTGCTAAACTCTGGCGTATTCCCACAGTGCAGTGGGGGGCAGAAGCATTACAGTATTTTGAGGTGGCTGAGGAAACCAAACGCCCTGCAAAGCCTTATCGCTGCAGCCGGAGCAGCATAATATTTCAAATGCACAGATCCGTGGCTTTTCCATATAGTAGTTGTTTGAGTCATCCAGGGTTAGCCACATGTTTATGCAAAGTGCTAAGGAAAACAGTCAAACAAGAAACTTTCCAGTTTTTTCTCCCCTCTCCTGTCGTCACTCTCCTGGTAAGCCAGGCAGGAATGCACTGATGTGTTTTCGTGAAGAGACTGCAAATTTGACATCTGAGATCAGTGTTCTTGCAGGGAGCACAAGGTTACCTCTTACAGGCCGGGCAGAAGTGGCACGTCCAGATTTTATGCTTCACTTTGTGTGAGAAAAGCTGGAAGAAAAACTTTGTGATTCCAGACCAGCAATAAGAATAGTTGGGCACGTCCTCCAAAGTTGCCGTAACAGCAGTGATGGGCGACTCTTCGTGTTGTCGTCCCGTGTCTTAATAGACAGCGTCTCACAGATCACCTCTCCTTTCGAGTGTGACTACAATATCCCACCAGCAATTACAATAATTACTTAAATGTGAAAGTAATATTAGTCAGTGTAATTAGCTATTTATAACTGTTGCACAGATGGCTGCAGTCACTGCAGGCGGCTCCTCTGCACAGTATCTGCACAACGGTGCCCAGCCGAGGGCATGGAGAAAGCAGAAAGGAACCAGCTCTTTTCCAGGTGTTCTTCCAGGTGTCCAGGCTCTGCTTTGCCATGGACAGTGGTGAATGCAGCTGGCAGAAAAGGGAGTGCTGGTGCCAGCTGACTCACCAGCGCTGCATCCATCACTCGCCACGGTTGTGCCGGGAGAGTTGCAGGGAGGAATTATTCGGAGTAGAAGCAAATGCTGTTGAAACTGGAGGAAATAGCAGCATTGTGTAAAGCGTTTACCTGCACGAAAAATCTTAGTTATAATACATTATAATGTTATTAAATTTACAATTACTAGGTATCGGCAGCAAGTCAAAGTAATACATTTAAAGAATAATTTTACTTTGATGGTGTCTTTAGCACGTATGACAAAGCGGGAGAAGCTAAATTGGTTTTCTTACAAATTATCTCTGATCTTTCAACAAATATGCATTAATTAAATGTGCCATGCCCGGATATTTATGTACATAGCTTTGGAAATAATTAATTTCCATACTTCTACTTGTATTTAATAACTTTTTCTTCTGCCAGCCTAGTGATATCTATGCTTGGATATGGCCCTTTAACTCTTGGGGTTTTTTCCCTCTACAAAAAAGTGATTTTTTTCCTTACATCTGTTGCAACTATTTCAGCCCTTAAAGCAAATAAAACAGAGAGTCTATTGATCTCTAGTGTTGACTAGAATAAACTTTTAGGACTGCTTGGTCTAAAACCAAATTTGTTTCTCCTTGAAAAAATATCTCCTGGAGGTTTAAGGCATTGACTTTACAATTAACTAAAGGAAAAACTGAGGTTTTATTAGACAGTGCTTCTGAAGCCACTCCAATAACAAAACATATGTTTAATAAACTACATAGCGCTGATGGCAAAGAGAAAACCTTTGCGGTAATTCCTTTGTAATCTGACGGACTGGTATAATTCACAATTGGTGGAAGAACTTGAAAAGAGGAAAATGGGAGAAGATGAACGTGGCACATCAAAACGCAGAACATGAAAGAACTTTTTTGGAAAAGGAAACTTCAAAGTTGGGGATCCAGATGCTGGAGTCACTAGCTGTGATTTGGGATGTGAGCACAAGAACGCGTTAGCCGTCGCAAAGCGAGAGGAAAACGCTTTTTTTTTGCACTTGCAGGGATTTCAGCTGAGCCACACGGGGTCAGGTTTGGTTTTGATCTTCTGAAAGCTCAGCATACTGGTGCGATGTGGATAGAGCTAATGCTAATACAGATTTACAAAACTCTTGTAGTTACTCCAGAATCCTTTTTTCATTGCTTTCCAACCTTGTCTGAGAAACACAGAAAATTACTGCGGTAGGAGTAGCAGGGCCACAGGCAGGAAGCTGATGCTGCGTGCAAGCGCCTCTTCCCCAGACACCCAACCACATGAGCAGCGCTTTTGGGGAAGGAGTGGGCCAGGTCTGCTGTAGGGATTCAGTGCTGGCATGGCATGTACGTATAGAAAAGCCAAAGAAAGCAAAACCAGAGGCATTGGCAAGATTTTGGAGGTGGCGGCTCAGGCAGGGAGGAGGGACGCTGCAAACAGCATCGTTCTGCTGTTGGGAGGCTCCACGGGCGAGAGACGGTGTGGCTGGCGAGAGGCTGTCTCCAGTGAACAAAGTGCTGGGAAGAGAGAATTGCTCAGCGTTTTGCTTGCCCTTTGAAATGAATGCTCTCTTTGGCTGCGCACAAAGAAATTGAGATGGCAAGAACTTGACAAAGTTGGAAGAATCTGACTGAAGTCTTGCTCCTGGTTGTGTGTTCAGGGGTGACTGCAGCGCGGGCTCCGGGAGGGTGGGAGGCAAAAGCTAAAGAAGCAGAAGAGGTTTCCAGCCTCAGCTGTGGGTGACAAAGGAGGTGCTTGTGCTGCAGAAGGGACATGAGATATGTAATAAGATTTTGAACAGCACATTAGTCTGTGACCATAGAACATTGTCTGCTGCCAAACGTGTGCTTTTAGGGGTGGGAGCTTAGGGAAAAGTCTCTGTCTCTGTATCAGATCCTTGTATGGGGGGGATGAAGACAAGCAGCTTGGTGGAGCACGTGTTTCTGTGATGACTAGACACCTCCATTCCGATGTCCCAACTACTGCAGGACTTGGGTCATCTTTCCAGACCATGTGGTCTGAGCAAAGCTAATGCCAGACTCTGTCTCCTTCATTTGGAGTAGAAACCTCCCCAGGTCCCATCCTGCCATCTGGTACATAGCACTTGTCTCGGAGATTTGCGTAATTTTCACTACTGAACCTGAACATACCTTGGGGTACGCTCTCACGCCGTGAAGAGGTAGAAAGACCAAGAATTGGTGAAACTTCCCCCTTGCCCACCACATTTTCCCACCCTGGAAGTACTTTTGGCCAGAGAAATCCCCATGCAACGTGATGCCAACGCAGCACCGAGCTCAAGAGGTTGCAGCCCCCATAAGCCAAACCATCTCAGGTGATGCCTTCCAGCTGGTGCAAGCCTGCCCTGAGCATCCCCCTCACTCCCAGGCAAAGCCCTGCTTTCTGGCCCAGAAACAGGCTGGTTTCTAACCCAGCTGCTTCAGCTGGGTTCAGCCTGGCCCCGCTCGCTGGGCATCAGCTGCTGCTGCTGGTGACAGACTGTCTCACGCACTGTCAGAAATGCTGAGCGGATGCCATGCAGTTTGTATGTTTTTTTTTTTTTTGCTAGGAAACCAGAATTCCTTATTTCCAGAAATCTGTAGGACAGCACTAAGCTTTGACCCCACGTGTGTTTTTAAAAATGCACACAGATCCCAATACATGTCTTTAGCCTTATGCAGAAAATAGAGCATTTCTCAGTGAGGTTATAGCATATATTTGAAAAAAAAAAACAAGGTCTGTTCCTCTTTTTTCTTTTGATATTTACAGTCTTAACTGAGTGAACGATTTAGATACTTTTGTAGAGGAAATCTCAGAGCCATAACACTTGAATTAAAGTAACAGTTTATGAACAGTCGGTTTTATAACTGTTGGTGCTATTTCCTCCACAATTAGGGTCAGAGAGAATGAGAGACCTGTTGGTGGATTTCTCTTTGAGCTCAGTGAGCTCCTATTTTTATGTTTAAATTATTTCTTGCTGCATCAATAGCAAACGGCGCGCTGGTTATAAGGCACCTGTTGCCCTTGCGATGGGAGGCGAAACCAGGTAGCTGTGCACCTCCTTCATCTGGAGAATTTTTTATCTCAGGGTTAAACAGCTGTCTTTCCTGACTTAAAAAATTACATTTTAAATTATAGTCATGAAGTATGTCTTTAAAAAAAACCATTAAATTCTGTACCAAAAACTTTCAGAATTTGTCCTGATAAGTTGTCATTGACTTAACAGAAACACTTTTCCCCTGGCACAGAAGTATTTCAGCAGACCTTTCCCACCTGCGTAACAGGATTCCGCTTCTGGCTCCTAGCGGCGCATTTGGGAGGCGATGGGAACACGGTGCACGCTCAGCAGCCCGATGTGAGTGGCAGGCGCTGGGTGAAGCTGGCTTTACCTCCCCAGTTGCAGACGCAGCCTGTGCTGGGCGTGGGAAGCAGCAGGGAGCAGATACACACCCCAAACTTTGCTTCTCAGGAGACTTCTCTGAACTCCTCTATGAAAGCAAGGAGCCAAACTCACCTTCTTGAAAACAAGCTGGTGCAAAGGCTGAGGGATGTGGCACGGCTTCCTACCGCAGGCTGGACCAGCAGCTTCCCTTGCCAGGGGTGAGCCAAGAGGGGTGTGCTTGCAGCTACTGGGCTGGGTGGGGGGGGCCTGGCCCAGCTGGTGCTTAAAAATCACTGCCCGTTCCTGCCCCACCTGCTCAAAATTACCTCCAGCAGATCTCTCTGCTGCTTCCTACTTGGGGGGGGGGGGGGGGGGGGGGGGGAAGGCTTTGCAGCCCCCTATCCTGTTGTCTCCCCGTGCTGGAAGCCCCTTTCTGCAGGAGGCTGGTGCCGTCCCTTGGCAGCATCACCCAGGTCTGTGGTGCTCCAGGGAGAGGGAACATGGCCGGGCGAGCGCTGTGCGTCCTAGCACACTGGACGTGAGGAGGGTTCAGACAGCGAGCAGGAGAGGCTGGATCCTAAACAACTCCCCGCCCTGCTCCGGGTACCCAGCATTTGCAGGGTGAGGTGCTGTGGAAAGGCAAGCAGGCAGTTGCAGGCGCTGTGCTGCAGCAGCTGGGCAGGAGCCCTGCATTGCAGGCTGCGGTGACAGGGGACAGATAAATGTCTTCAGCCGGAAGAGAGGGCTGTAACCCCCCCCCAGCTCTCCCAGGGCCTCGCTCCATCTGTCAGCATCGCCCAAGTCTTCATTTCCACTACCGCTCCGCTTCTGATTTTAAATAGCACGGTACGACAGGAGCAGCACATCCCAAGTGATGAACCAGCATTTTTACCGTGTAATTCCCTATTTACCTACTTTTAACTACAGCAGCTTCTCTTGATCTTTATCTGATGAGAGCAATCTCTTTCCATCGGGAATCAGGTGATAAGCATTTAATCTCCTGCTTCAGTTTTCTCTGGGCTCCTGCGTCACTGCCTTTGTCATCAGTTGTTCTGTGCTGGGTTATGAACACAGTGCTTTCATGCCACAATTTGTTGTCTGGTTGATAAACAGGCGTCTTTGGCCCTGGGCAAATTCGTAGTCGTTACTTAATGTGTAAGCAGAAATCAAGTGGCTAATGTGAACATATTTTGTCGTGTTTCTGGGTGGACCCCTGCACTTTCCATCTGGAGGGGGATAAACCCAAATCCGGGGTGACACTGTTGGTTTTTCCATGACCTGAGAAAGTCACCTTTAACCATTCCCTAACCGGTGCAGTGGGGTCAGTGCTAATTTCCCCTCTGCTACTTGCAAAATGGTTGGGTGTGGGAATAATAAAAATTATGCTGTCCACATCCTTTCCCCCTTCAGGTATAATAAATTGTTCTTCCTTAAAAAAAACAAACAAACAAACAGCAAAACAGTGAAAAGAAGAAATGGCTCCCTTTTCCATCAGATGCGCCTTTGAATTATTGAGGGTTACCTAGGATATTTTCCCAGAGAGGGTCAGAGATTTGCTTTCTAGGCTCAGCAGCAGAGCTCCCCCTGCCTTCCTTAGCCCCTGGCCACAATGTCCCTGTGCCCAGCCCTGGCACGGGGAGGTGGGCAGTGATGCCCATCCCGCCCTTGTCATGGGCACAGCTGGGCTCCAGCACTCCCCAGAAAGGCAGGGACCTTAAATACTTTTACTCAAAAACCTTCCAGCCTTTTGCTCCTGATACAATTGATCTGGGATAATTGAAAGCAGGTTTTGGCAAGGCTGTGGTGGAGAGCTTTTTAACAGAAACCTCAAAGAGCGGTTATCTTATTAAAGTTGCTTAGAAAACGTCACTGCGTGCAGAGATGTCAGAGAGCCTCGGAAACTTTGAATGCTTTGGGTGCTAATACTGAAGAAAGCGGTTTTGATTGGCATCTTGTATTGCCAGAACAGGGCTACCTGCTTTCTGACCGTGCTGGGGTGGAAGATGACCTGGTGAAATGTTTGTTTTGCCTGGGGTCAGAGAGAGGACGATGCTGTGGAGTCAGAGATGCGGCAGACCCAGTCAGCAGCTGCCGGTCCAAGGCATGCCATGGGAAGCCCCGATGTGAGGCCGTTCGTAGCTCTGATAGCGCTTTGCTTTTCACTCTAAGCTGTAACAGCCCCCAACATGATGCATGGCGTGGGCCCCTCGCCCCACCTTGCACACAGTCCTGGGCTGGGCACCCCCCAAAAACAGATGTGGTGTGGGTGCCCATGGGTGCTCGATGCGTCACCCCCAGGATTAGGCCATCTCTAGCAGAGCAGCGGCGTCCCAGGGCCAGCTGGCGCTTGCAGCCTCTTCCCACTCACGGCTTTAACACGATGACGTGCTGACACTGGCAGAGCAAACACATGGAAATGCTTTGTTTCCCTCCGACAGCAAGTTTGGTGCTTTGTGTCCCAGTCCCCAAGCACGTGGAGAAAGACCCCTTTGCCATGGTCCTGCAGCCTCCGAGCTGCCAGCCCCACGCTGGTTTGAAAAGCAAAATCAACTGGCAGCAACAGAGCCCCTCCGCTAATAGCCTTTCTCATCTAATTTTTTAAATAAAATATGGAAATACAATCATCACCACTGGTTTGAGTGGGTGAGACTGAGAGCAGGTGAAAGAGAAACATTGGGATGAAGGAGAAAATTGGGACTAGGGTTTAGCATGGGGAAACGCCTCTGGATTTGGGGGTGCTTTCTGCCGCTTCGGGTGGTCGTGGAGACTGGTGGGTTTGGCGATGGAGGCTGGTGGGTTTGGCGATGGAGGGTGGGTGGTGGTGGATGCTGGTGGATTTGGTGGTGGGAGCTGCCATCGCTCCGAGAAGGGCGGCGCTGGGGGAAGAGCATCCTGCTGGCAAAGCTCACCCTCCTGCAGACTGGAGGTCTGGAGCAGGGGCTTCTCCCACATGCCACAATTCAGGAGGAAGAGGCCAGCACCCGTCCTTAGCTCTCAGCTTTCGAGGTTTCCTCGCAGCTTCCACGCAGGCACACCAGGTCGATACCACGGGCTCTCTGTGAGCTGGTTACCAGATGCGGCTGTTGGGAAAGAGGAGTCAAGGGCACTTCCCTCTGGGGTTTTAAATCTTGCTGTGGAGGAGTGAGAAAGGCTGTGCGAGGTGGCAGCAGATGAGAAACTCCTCCCCGATGTGTTTTTTGTCTGGTCTCTGCGGAACGCGGCTGCGGCGGCAGCAGCTGAGCTGCCGGCTGCTCCCCAGGGCTGTGGAACACTTTGAGGTGTGGGGCAGCGCTGCTTCTTCAGGTGCTTTGGGAACAACCTGGAGGTCTGTCCTTCCACCCAAGGTGGGGAGAAGATGTGTTTGGACCTTCGGGCAGCCCTCGGCATGGTGCGGGGCAGATGGACACCGCTGTCCTTTGAGCGTTCAGAGCCCGGCGGGGCAGCTCCCAGCGAGGACTTGCCTTCCGCTGCTCACCAGGGTGGTGGCCTTTCCGTGCTGCGCATCCTGCCCCGTCCGGCATGCTGTGCCCGGCCTGGCTCACCCCACCACTCGGGTGGCCCAAGGAGAGGGCAAGACTGGGGGTGCTGGGGACCCGACGTTCCCTGGCAGCGCGGGCGACAAAACCTATGCGGGTCATGGCAGCAGCGCACTGGCTTTAGCAGAGGCTGTTCGGCATTTCCGTTAATAGGTTTCAAACATAACCACCATTAGTCCCTCCACAAAGAGAAAGTCTTCATTATGCAAATTATCATCTTAAAGCTTTATTCATGTGCTTCCTGGCAGGCTTTCCTTTAATCTCAAGAGCAAGATTGCTTGGAATTACCATATACCCTTGTTAATTGCATTAAAAAAAAAATCAGCAGAGGTTGTTTTTGCCATAATCAAGAGTGATTTTGATTAGTACTTCTGGAAATCAAAATGTTTCGCTGGGAATGGAGAATGAGGACAGCAGCGTTGCCTCGTCCCCTGCAAGGAGCAGGGGCCATCCTAGCCGGGGGGCTGTGTCCCACCGCTGTCGCTTGGCTGTGCCCCAGACCGGGACAATGTACCCCCGATGTCATCCCTAGGTCCTGCTGCCGCAGCGAGTGCAGGGGCTTGAGTTTCTCCCCTACTTTGCTTCCTGGCAGAGCCCTGCATCCCCTCGCCCCCGCGGGCTCCCAACAGGGATGCTTATGCAGGGGCATGTCCCTGGGCAGCCTGTCTTCCCTGGCAGTGGACGAGGAGCTGGAGGAAGTTCAGGGTCTGCTTTTCAAGATGGAACTAACTTCAGGAGGAGGTCTGTGTGTGGGAGACAGCCTGGGCGCGTCTCTGGAGAGAAGCCCAGCTGCAATGAAGCTGTCCTTACCTGCCTGGCCCACCAGCGCTGCCCCCGCACCTCCATCCGTAATGCCCCAGCTCTGAGAAGCTACGCACATAGAACAGTACTTTGGTCTCAGTTGTCAGCAAGAACTTGAGATTTGCAAGCAACTTGGCTCTTGCAAGTACATTTCCCATGCGTTTGGCAGGCAGCTGGGGCCGGCGCCCAGGCAGTGGTGGTGGAGAGCATCAGCCAGTCTGAAGCTCTGGTCTGTGCCGACCAGGATCTTGGCTCTGGCCGGCGACGTAGTGCCGTCCCCCGCTCCTGGTGAAGTCCCTGGGGAACCCCGGTGCTGCCGCAGAGCAGACCCGCGCCTGCGGAGGAGTGGCCGTTGGCTCCTGGCAGCCCTTTGGGGCTGTGTCTTTGCTGAGACAGCAGGAAATGCTGCTGCAAGGATGCAGCCCAGCACCAGCCGCACGGCACAGCCCCGCACCCAAATCCCTCCATCCCCAGCGCCCTGCCCAGAGGTGCCAGCGCAGCCGCGGGTGCCCTGCACAGGGAGCCACCTGCACGTGCCGACACCGTAACTCAGAGACAAAAGGATGAGGTTGGTCACTGGGGAGGTGCTTTCAGCTGCCTCGGCACGTGCTTTCCTCCTGCTCTGCCACCCGCTGCCCGCCACGTCGCTCCTAAGGTAGATGCATAGAAGTCAGGCAGTTTGAATTACTTTCCGCTGCCCTTGTACCTGCTTTGCATTCTCCCGTAATCTCCCGGGCTGTCAATCTCGTACCATCGCGGGCTCGCAATTCCCAGGAAAGCTAAACACATATATATTGCACAAAGAAATGCGTGGGCTGGCGCTAAAAATGGAATACACCTCACTCCGAGTGCTGCAGACGGCCCAGCAATACGCTGGGTGTGAATTATGATACTATAATTCAAGCTTTGTCAAACAGTGGGGCTTAATTAGAATATATATGTAATTGTAAAAACTAAAAAGCTGACAAGTACAATTGCGCGTTTGAGCTGCCTGCTACAGAAAATAATGAGGAGAGAATACATTAAGGCACAAAACCCTTCTACCTTCAAAGAGCAGCCAGCTCTGATTAAAAAAAAACCCCGGCAAGGCGAGGGAAGTCGGCGAGAGGTGGGGGAGCCTGTGACGCTGCCTCGGCCGTAACTCTCACCTCTGTTTTACAGCCGCCACCCACCACAGCTGCAGCCTTGGGGTCCCCCCACCTCCCTGCTCCGGCATTGGGGGATTCGTGTTAGGTACTGCAAGATGTCCTGGCTCAGTTTGAGTGTTGCATTAGGGAAAAATATGGAAAACACGTCTCATTTGCCCATTTTCCCCCCTGCCATGGACCTGCAGATGCTCCAGTGCCCTTGGCCAGCCAGCACGCAGGCCTTGAATCGCCTCCCAAGGGATGTGCCTTTTCTCCCAGCAACCAGAGACAAGAATTTTTCCAAGGACCCAGTGCAAGGGTGGGGAAAAACAACCCCAGACCAGCCTAGTCCTCAGCCCCGGCAAAGATCCCAAACTGCTCCCCAATGCCAAGCAGCTGGCAGGGGGTGATTTTGTGTATCAGTGGTTTTACAGTCCTGTAACAGGTTGCAGGCAGCGTGGAGGTGGAACGTCCGGGCGTGCATGACCCTGATCACTGAGCGCATATCACAGAAACACCTCTGTGACTTGGCAGCAGTCTGCTTGCGAGCTCTAGAAAGTAGAAACGTGCCCCAGCTTTTCCGGGAGCGTATAAACCCATGATATAAAGACACTCCGTGCTGCGCGCGGGTTCCCATCGGAGGACGGACTGTGGGAACCCAGGAGATCCACTCCTCCGGTGATTGCGGAGCAGGACCAGAGCCCCAGGAGCGAAGGGATTTGCATGAGCCAGTGCAGGGAGCAGCAGCGCTGCCTCCCAAAAATCTGCGTTTGCAAGGTAAAGATGTGTAGCAAGCACTGGTTGGGTTTTAAGCGTCTGGCTGTGAAGTGCTGGGTTTGTTACTGCTTAATAACTGAATTTAAAGAGGAGAGGTTCGGCTCTTACGTGTCAGAGCGAGCAGGTAAGTTTGCGTGCCTTTGACGGTAGCGCTCGTTTATGGATCCATAAGGTGTAATATGTCTCTATAACACCCTTTGCGTGAAATAAAGATGTTGTCAGGTTCAATTAACTGGGAATCTGTTATTAATCCTTGCCCACGCCTAGGGGATTCCTGGGTTTAAAGTGCCCTGGAAAAAGATCTCTGTTTGCCATGTGCAGCGGTGGGAAAGCCCTGGGAAACGGGCTGGGCCAGGCGCTGCAGCTCCTAGGGAAGGTTGTGCCGGGTGATTCCCTGTGTCGACGCTTTTCCTAACCTTCACGTGGGCTGCATGCACGCCTCTCCCCGGCCGGGGGATGCCCCTGGGATGCTGCTGCAGCCCAGGACATGTTAGTGTTGCTGTTTTACATCAGCCTCGCGAGAATGGAGGACCCTGAGCACCACCCCCCTGGACCTCCTGGTTCCCCTACTGGTGTACCTCCGCCCTTTGGAGAGTGATTTTGAAATGGGCACTCTCCTCTTGTCCTGCGCAGTGAGATGCCAAGGGGAGCCATCGCCAAACCCGGGGAGGTGTAAGTGCTGCTCAGCCGGCGGGTCCAGTAACCCCCACAAAGCCAGGCAAGGGGGAGCCCACTTTTTGGGGCACTTGCATTCCCTGCAAGGCCTGCAGCCCTGCTGCGGGGATGTCTCCATGCACCCCCACGGCCACCCACTCCCCCTTCACTTCGTGTTTGGGCTTCTGCATCAGAGGTGAAGCAGAGGGAGGATGCGCTATCGGCAGGGCTCGGCGTGCGGCAAATCAGCGCCCTTAACATTTACTTAATCACGGAGAGCAGGGGGAGAGGGAAGGGATGGCTCCTAGCATACCAATGCGAGTCTTGTTTCCACCACCACATCCCTCCTGCCGGCTCACCCTGCCTGCTGCGGACGCAGGGGGAACCGAAACAAACCGCGGCGATGGCCATGTGTTTCTGGTGTTTCTTCCAGGCGGGTTTGTAGTGCTGCTTATCCCGCCAGGGACGCGTCGCGGATTTCCCCTTCCACCTTTTTTTTAAACACAGTTTAAAATAGAAAGAGAAGAATGACAGAGCTCCGCTGGTTCCTGAAAATCCAGTAAAGGCTGGGGAAAAAGCCACGCTGGGAAAGGGAGCCTGCAAGAGTGGAGTGGCAAGCCTGGGACAGTGGGCCACAGCAGTGATGAGCTTGTGGGGTCTCAGCAGCACCGTGTGCAAGTGCTGGAGCTAGGCAGGTGTTTTTTCAGCGCCGTGGATGGTCTTACATGTTCTTCACTTTGCTCCTTTGCACCAGCAGACCACTTGATAATCACGCAGCTCCGTCCGGGCTGTCGGAGCGAGAGAGCATCGCCTGTCTCATGGTGCCAATATTTCACCAGCAATAAGGCCCAAGAGGCAAATATTTTGGCAAGGGAGTGGAGGGGTGCGCGGGGAGGTGGTGGGTGCCAAGCACAGCCCTGCCGCGCTGCTACGCTGAGCGAGGGGCTCGTCCGCATGCCTCGCTCCGCGGATTTCACCGGGTGGTAACCAGGCTCCGCCTGCCACGGGGCATCGTTCCTCCGGGTTCATGGGAGAAGCGTTGGCGTCCTTCATTTCGCGGAGAAATGCAGCCGTGGGCTGGGACATGCATCACTTACATACCCCCCAGCAGCAGCTTAACACCGAGCACTTCGCCAGGGGAGAGGAGCCCGCAGCAACTTCCCAGCCGCCGACCCTGCGTTTAAATCACCCTCGGGTTTGCGATGTGATGGGTGAGTGAGGGAAAGCGGAGCCGGAGGTGTTGCAGTACTCGGTGACCACTCTCGGTAGAAGTTTTTCACCGAAATGCTGATACCTGCTTTCCGATGGAGCGGTGCCTTCCCGTTGTTATTGTCCTTGTCAGTAAAGCTTTAAATTTATTCATGAAGCACGCTGGAGCTCAGGTGGCAATAGCTAAATCCATTTAGCAGTAGGAATAAGAGGAAAGCCATTTTAATGTTCTCTCGCAGTGCTGCAGTACTTAGCAAACCCAAAGGATATTAATTACTCAGCATGCTCTGAGATGTAAAAGCATGAATTTATCAAGACAAATACATTCAGAACTAGGGTAAGTCAACAGTAATTAACGCGGTGTGGAAAAAAAAAAAAAGGACAGAGAAAGGGAGGATTAGCTGGCCCTATCGCAGGAGAACACGGTGTAGCGCCGAGTTATCCCCAGGATATGATAAAGTGACTGGAGTTGTGGTGAGGCATCTCTACCAAAAAAAAAAAAAAATCTGCCTCTGCCTGTCAGATGTGTCCCTAGGATGGGGTTTGGTCCCAGTTTGCGTTACCAAGGCAGAATGGTGCAGGCGGTCTCTGAAACGTGAAGTTGTGCTTGGCAGCCAGCAGCAGCATTTTCATACGGAGCCTTTCATGTCGGAAGGCACCTGTGAAGGAGAGGTGCGCAGGGCTTTTTTGTTTTTCACCGAATTTGTCTGCGCTATCCCAATGTTTTCATCGTGTTTAGCAAACGTATAATCGCCAGCACAGCCACAGATGAGTGTCAGCTCAAGAGATGAATTGGTAGGCTCTCCTTGACAAATTTGAGCGTAGCATGTGTTTTTGTACCGCATCCATTAGGACAGACAAATGGAAAATCCAGAGATGACTGCTCTGCAATTTAACAGTCACAGCATTTGGAGAAGGCTGATGTCTTCCTCATCACTGATGATGGGTCAGGTTCAGGAAAAAAAGCAGAAAGCCCTCTAAAAACTAAAGCAATTTGAGCAAACAAGCCTAGCCGTGCTTCACTTTATGTGAAGCGAGTACAACCAGTGCTGCTTCTTTGTCTGCAGGTCATGGGGACGACCTCGGTGAATTCAGCCTAGAAGATGCCCTGTACGACCTCAGCACCAAGCAACGTAAGTCACATTTATTTATTCTTTTAAAGAGGAGGAGACAAATAGATGTCAACAGATGCAGTTTATTCTTTGGGATCTGGTAGCGGTAGGAGAGGGGCGCAGGATACTGCCTACCTCATCGTCTGCCCGGGGAGACGCAGCGTCCGGGCTTGCCAACAAGTGGGGCTGGGGATAATCCCAGAGAAGCTGATTCCTGACCTCGTGCCCTTCCCTTTCCGATTCCCGAGAGCACACCGCAGAGGCACACCAGCGCTTTGGTGCAGCGACAACACTGACCACAGCTTTTTGGTTTCCGTGCCTGCGTTAGCGACATCTGCCATCAAACACGCCCCTGTTTGCCTGGAAGATACCGCACTGATTGCCCTCCTCCTCCAGCCG
Organism: Chlamydotis macqueenii; assembly: GCF_036417535.1. Classification (NCBI taxonomy): domain Eukaryota; kingdom Metazoa; phylum Chordata; class Aves; order Otidiformes; family Otididae; genus Chlamydotis; species Chlamydotis macqueenii. Next base: position 8,321,257 of record NC_141566.1, read on the forward strand.
GGGAGCCCTGGTCCCGCTGCGGCGCGGTGCTCGGGGAAAGCAAACGGCACCTTGGGTCGTTGCTTTGCTTCGCTGAATTTCAGATGTAATGCTTCAGTTAAAGGAAACTCGTTTCTGAAGGGGGCCTTGCTGATATTTAGTATTTGGCTGTGAAATATATCAATTTTTGTGTAAGCTGAAGCCAAGCTGTGTCACTGAGGGGCAGCGGTGCCTGGCAGAGCTCAGCCTCAGGCCTGGCAGAAACAGCAGTGAGGTCAAGGGGCCAGTGGGGGGTTTGCACCACCCTGAGAGGAGGAAATTCAGCAGAGCAGCTCCCGTTTTACACTCAGAAGAGGGAACCTAACCGCCAGCACAGCAGCTGATGGGAGGCTCGTCAGCTCATCTCCTTCCCAGGGGCACATCACATGTCTCCCCCCAGCGCCAAGGGCTGAGCCCAAGCCAGGTCTGCACCTGGAGACGTCGCCAGCTGCCTTCACTGCCCGACCAGAGATGCAAACGCCGGTGCCCAGGACCCGTCACTGCCCACCCCTCCCCGCGCCGTTCATGGTGACCATCCCCAGCGCCCAGGCGGGCGGTAGCGAGGAGTGGTCTGCGAGCGATGCCAGCACCTGTGCTCACACAAAATACAACTACAGATATTTAACTGAAAGCTGCAACAGGCTTTGAAACATCTTACTTCATAGTCTAACGACACGCAAACACTTGTGCTGCGTTACATTGGAGTTTACGTGGCACAGAGTCAGGATGGTCTGTGCATCTCTCCTGTGGCGTGCCGGGTTCAGCAGGAGGGGGATAGGATAGACCCTGGGGGATCAGACTTGGTCACAGGGCTGAGGGATCTCCTCTAGGATTTCACAAGCCCTTTAGTACAGTAAGTGAGGAGACCTGGTTAGAAATGCCTAACGGCCACCTCCTGCAGAGGGAAAGCAGTGTTTCCCCAGGCTGGAGTCCCAGCTGTGAGCTGGCGGGGAAGAGGCAGCGCTGTCCTCGCCGCCTCACATGGCTGCTGCACCCCACTCTGGACTTCATCTCGGCAGCCCCAGAATAAAAGCAAACGAAGGGTCTGCAGTCGGGTCACATCAAACCGCGCCGGCACACTGGAAATGAAGCCCTGCGGAAGCACTCCGGTATTCAGAGGCGCAAGTGGAAATTAATGGGAATAGAGCAGCCACAACTCTTGCTCATAATTTATTCATATACTTGGTAATGCTAGCCACTATTAATAGGTAGTGGTTTACAGGGAGTGAAAAAAATAAATAATCAACCCCCCTGAAGGCTGAATGGAGCTTGTTTTAGCCTGTTTAGAGCTGGAATCTGAGCATCGAGGTGTCACGAAAATTCCTCCAGCTGATGGGAAAGCTGCCATACATAGTGCAGCCCTGGAAATTATCTATCGTTAACTAACGGACCGGGCAGGGGACAAGAAATTGTTGGCAGCTTACGCTTGTTTTCCATGCTGTTCTGCACAGTATCTGTCCTTGCTCCGTTTGCCGCTGTCTCCAGGAGTCTCAATCCGGAGCGGTTTATTACAGCGCTCTGCTTTCCGCTCGGCGGGATGCGGGCCTGCGCGGCGGCAGCGTTCGGCCCCCGGCGCGGCCGTGCCCTGCAGAGCTCTGGGCCCGATCCTGCGCGGGGCTGCAGCCGCTCGCCCTCCTGCGCAGGCAGTCCCGCTCCCTGCAGCCACGCACCGTGCACGTGGGGGTTTCGTGGCTCCAGGTTCCAAGTTTACAAATGCAGACCAGCGTCAGTCAGCTGGAAAGCTCGTGGTGAAGTCGTTGCCATTTATTCTCGAACCAGAAGTGACACATTTCCGGCGGTGCCCATGACTAACATTTTCCTCCCTGTCTGTTTTGTCACAGCCACTCCCAAGGGACCCAGAAAGCCGGCAAGTGGGAGAGGTGAGACCTTCTTGTGTGTGTATCGTTTAAGCACAGCACGGGGTTTGCTTCCCACGGGGGTTCAAACCGTGTGAGCCCCTCCATGCGCAGCTGGGTGCAGAGCCTTGGGACACCTTCGCTTGCCTGTAAGATAACTGGTGCCATCGTGCCTATGCGCACTCCTCCTATACTGGCAAAGTAAATGCAATATTGATATTTCTGTCTGTGCTGGAGGCAAGAGGCGTTGGAGCATTTATGGCCAAGGCTGAACTTCACACAGTTTGCAGCATCCTAATGGAAATGACACAAACCACCGCTCAGCTACACAAGGGCTTTTGTTTCTGGCTGCATGGCACCTGCTAGCTTTCCTTCTAGGAGGCTGCTAAGAGGATATTTTCCTTCCTTTTTTTACTCCGAGGTATCCTTGACCTCCATGGAAAAGCCTAGCCTGGTGACGTTTCCCCATCCAGGGAAAAACATCTGTCCAGCTGTTTGTACCCATCAGATGTGCTGGCTGGCTGGCAGCGCAGCGTCTGCCCCAGTTGAGGAAGCTCCCTTAAATTCACTTGAGTTTCGTTGCCAGCAGCTCCTCTGGCTCAGTTCTGGCCGAACTTAAATATAGCGTGGTCACAAGAGCCGAGGGTTGCTCAACCCCGCGAGAGGAGCCTGAAATAAACTGCAGCACTCGGAAGTGAACCCTCGCCCTTGCATGAGGATCTTGGCACAAATTTAAGCAAATCTGACTGTCCAGCTCATTGGCCACCATGGTCTTTGCTAGGGACAAGAAAAGCCAAGTGCCAGAAGCACACGCAGGGCTTCAGCGTTTGGATCGCAGCCTGAACGAGAGGTCATTTGATCCAATAAACTCTCCCCATGAAATGGACGCATGCTGAGGCCAAGGCTTCGTCTTGGCGAGTTTCTTCTTCCCTGGGGAGTGCTTTTTGGATGAGTGATGGCACCAAGGGGCTCTGGCAGCGGGTTCCTGTGCCCTGGCCCCTCTCCTGTGCGTGCTGTGCTCAGCCCAGGGTCACCCACAGGCGGCCGTGCAGAGAGCGGAGCAGATCCCAGCCTTCTCCCCTCCACCATCTCTCAGGAGATGCTGCAGGACACCGGCCAGTCTCCCCCGCCACCAAAACACATCACGTTGGGGTCGCTCAGGCTAGAGGTGGACTGCAGCCACAGCTGGGATGGGGAGAGTTAAACGATGCCCAGGCTGATCTGAGGGCTCCACAATACGCCTGCAATTGAGCAGTGGAGCAACTGGGCGCCCTTTCCAGCCCCACGCCGACGCGGGTGCCAGTGACCTCTGACAGTGGTGCAACATCACTTGCATGGCACCTGCAGAGCTGCCACACTGTCCCCACAAACAATGGGGGATTTCATAATCCTTTTTCTCCTGCCACAGGCTTTGATTTGGCTGATTACTTTGGCACCCCTCTGGACACTACCACCAAACCAGCCAAGCCAACTCCGAAGCCCTTCCCCAGGCCAGGGAAGCCAGGTACTGCAGAACTTCCCGCTCTCTGGGGAGGGTGCATGCATGTCTGTCTTTGGGGCTCCAAACAGAGGAAAACGCTTCCTGAGGTAACTGGGAGCCATCCCAGCAGCTGGGAGGCTGGGACCAGGCATTGACAGATGAGCTCCAGCAAGTTTAGGTGACCACCACCAAGTGATTTGAAAAGGTGACCACCGCCTCCTGCTCCGCCATCGCAGCAGAGACGCTCCAGGCTCTTGCTGACGTGCCAGGAGGGTTGGCAAGCAGCACTTCACCATCCTCCCTCCCTTGCTGCCCATGCACCTCTGCCCAAGCCGTATCGGAGTTTTAACAGGACAGAGCCGTTCGCTGTTGTTAGGTGGGAGATTTCATCGATGATGTAGCGCATCCTTACGTATCTTTTTGGCAGCGGCTGGTCCTGCTCCTTCCTGCCATGGGTGGCCGATGAGGATGGAGTGGGGCTGCCCTGGCAGTGGCAGAGCTCTCATGAGCACAGCGTGTGTCCCGCCAGCAGCACGGTTGGGGGGATTTTCCTGGCAGCCCCACTTGTCCCTTTCTCAGATTGAAGCCCCGCTGACACGTGCCCTGGCTGAAGCAGTGGAGAGACCAGAGCACTGGACTGCCCAGCACAACCCCCTGCGATAAGGGACTTCCCCCCCCCCAGCGCTTGTCCCAGTGCACATTTCCAAGGGTAACATCATTGTGGTCTTTTTGGTTTCCCTCCCTTCAGACAACAGCTTTTGGGATGTCATCCACAGCACCACAACCAAGCGGCCAAAAACTACGAGGGCCCCTCCCAAGCATAACCCAGGTGAGCGTGAGCTCCGCAGCACCGGCGCCTTCATCCCAGCTCCGCTGCCGGTGCAGGCAGAGGCTTCAGGATGTGCCGTGACAGCAGCACTGCCCCTAACCCCGGCGGGTGTTTGCAGGCTCTAGTCTGTTTGTTCACATGAAACTTCTAAGGGAAAAAAAAACCAAAAAACCAACCAAAACCACCCAAAAAACACAGGGCAGACAGGGTATCTGAGCATTACCCTGCACTTCCCTGGGGGTCTCGGTGCCTCCTGTACCGTTTTGCATTCCTCTGCCTGTTTTAAGGCTGTGGGCTTGCTGTGCTCCGTGGCGCGGCGCGGTGCGGCACAGCACAGCTGTGCTGGGCTTCACCGGCACACTGGTCCCGCAGGCACCCTGTCAGCTGGGCGCTTTGCTGCCTGCTCAGGCAGAGTTTTGGCAAAAGGTGCTCCCCAGGCTTAACAAAAAAAAACCCCAAACCAGCGAAAAGCCAATTTTGGATCAGAGTAAACTAAGGTGCGAGCTGGTGGGAGAGTCGAGGAGCTCAGGTTGGCTCCAAGCCACAGTTTTAGCTGCCGTTCAGCGAAGGCAGTAGCCGCTCTGTCGGAGCCGGGCGGTTCACAGAGAAAAAGAACACGGAGCAGTCAAGTCGCAGGCTGCTCCAGCCGGTGCAGCACAGCTGGGCCCATGGAAGTGCCTGTTTGGCTCTGACCTTTTCTACCTGGCTTGATTTATCCAACTGCCTTGTGCTCAAGCCATGTCACAAGAACATTTCTGTGGGAGGAATGCGATGTTTCTCACCACAGTGGCACGGAATGGGACGGGTTTGGAAGATCCGCCATGACACTGCGTAGCGAAACTGGGAGAAGCTTGTGTCGATGGCTTCATCTCTTTCACCGGCACTTTTCCCTGGCGGAAGCTGAGCATTTCCTTGATTAATTAATTCATTGCCGAGTTCCCCAGCCTGAGGCCAGCAGTGCTAACCCCCATGTTGTTTTCTAGGAAAGAATGCTATGGATTTTGACTTGGCTGATGCTCTCGATGATAAGAACGATCGGAAAGATGCTGGGAGGCCGGACATAAGGCCAGGTGAAGGTACGTTGACTTCCCCCCTCTGTCCTGCTTGCCACCAGCCACGCTGGCCCCCATGGGAGATCCTCCCCGGCCCCTCCTAGGAGGAAGCTCTCACTGCCAGACAACGTCCCAGCCAAGGGATGGAGTAAGGAGAAACAGAGGCACTGCCTCATCCGAGGCTGCTACCCGCAGCCCGCGCCCCGCAGCCCCTGCCCACACAGAGGAGGGGGATGTTTCCGCAGGCAGCGCAGCCCCTTCCTCCGGGACCGCGGGGAGGGAAGGAGCCCCTGCCTCTGCGGTCCTTGGGAGAGAGGGGCTCTGCCCAACGACCTGTTGCCTGGCCGCAGGTTCCTTTCCCAGGGTCAATCTTCTAACCCATTAAACGGCGGCGATTGTGTTAAGTTCCCCCTCGTCCCCGTACCTGACAGCTGTTTAACTGAGGGCACGTGCTGTTGAGGTTCGCAGTCATTGCCAAGGTATAAACCTAGAGCAGGCTTAAGTCCTGGCATAACGTATGCTACGGGCTGGGAGATTTTTTTTTTTTCTGTCTCTAAAATACTGTGGTGAATGAATCATTTGTCTACAAGGATTGTTCCCTTGAGCACTTGAGCTAGAAAACAGACTCTGCACGGCTAGTTTATTGATGTCGAGATGGCTGTATACGCTGTTCACGTGTGTAATTAATAGTCAGGTATTTTATTAGATGGTATTAACTAGGTGACTTGTCTGCACTTTGATATTCCAGGCTTGTTGAGGTCTCAGATGCCTGCAGGAAAGTTTGAGGCGTTGAACCGCTGGAACGTGGCACTGGTCACAAACCAGCACACGCGTTCCCCAGGCATTGCTGCACCCTGGACTGCCTGGGACCTCTCCAGGTTCTGGCATAGTCAGAGGGTTTCCCCCCCCCGCCTTTTTACACTCATTATTAAGCCTGTAAATCTGTTCTTTTTTATGGTAAGCTGGTGAATAAGGCTGTCTCTTTGCTGTTAAGGCAAAGGTAACCCTTCCCAAGGCACAGCATCAGAGAAGGAGCCTTGTGCTGGCTCGGTGCTGGGTCTCTTCTCCCATCACGCGCCTTGCTGTGCCCCGAGGCTCTCGAACCGCAGCTGAGGGGTTCAACAGCTCCACTCATGCAGCTGCTGATTCCCAGACCACGTTTCCTGCACAAGTTAAACATTCCCACTACAACCATGTCCAAGAGAACTTTTTTGCTGTTACCAAGACGTGCTGCTTCTCAGTGCTTCCCCTGGAGCCACTCTGTCCCTCTGGGAAGGAGAGGAGTCAGGCGCTGCCAGGGGCTCACTGGATGCAGGGCAAGGGCAACACCGGTCCCCGGCAGCATGGCCACCACATGCACAAACCGCTTCTTCCTCCTTCCTCTGCTGCCAGTCAAGGTTGAGCAGCCGAAACGTTTCAGGAACTTGTAAATACATCAGTCATTCCAGTTTAAAAAAAATAATACGGTAGTATTTAAACTTTGATTCAGAGGTATTTCTTTCAAGCTAGGCTTTAAGTCAGTTATTCCTTTTGTGAGTGTAAAATAGTTCGGGGTTAAACATTTTGTTAACATCTGGTAATTGCAAGAGAAGCAGAACTGCTTACTGACCAGTCCCTGTTCTCACTGGGAACAGAGTAGCCAGCTGACTGGGAGCTGCTGGTTTAAATGGGTGTGCAAAGCTCTGCTGCACAGAAAGCCCCCCATGGTTCTTCAAAATGGCCAGAGAGATTTAGAGAAAATACTCAAATGAATAGAAAGTCTCTGCCCAGCAGAGAAACATTTCCCCAGGAGCAGGGGTTTGCGGGAGGCCAGTCCCACCCCAGGTGCGTGATGCTCGCTGGTGACCCCTGCCCAGAATCCCCCCACAGTCCCATTTCCAGGCCCTGTCCATCCAAAGGCGCATGTTTTTGGGGATCCCTCTCATCCCAAGCAAGCCACACACTATTTTTCCTCCCTGTTTTGTTGTTTTCTGGGCAGCTCTGGCTGCATTTGCCCTCCCAGGAAGGCAGCTTTGGTGTTTTGCTGGGTGAATTTGGCTTTTCGGAGGTCGAGAGGGTGGGCTCCCCGGCTGCTGCGAAGCACACGTGAAGCTGGTGGCCGCTACCTCCCGGCGGGGCCACGTCTCCCTTCAGGTACCAACCACCGTTTGTTCCTGTTATTTTTAAAGCATTTTCAGATGACGACCTGGCCGGCATTGTGGACGGTGGCTACAGCCCGGACAAGAAGAAAGGTAAGCAGTGACCTGCGTACGTTTGTTTGCTTTCGCAGTTGCAGCTTGGGCAATAATCACCGTATCAGCCCAACTCCTGGAAACCACCTTGCGCAGAGTGGCGCTTGCGTGTGGGGAAAGGAGATCCGAGCCATGGGGAACACAGTTTTTGGCCTCCATGGTCACACCTTGTGCGAGTGGTTGGAGGGGCTCGGTTTTGATCCCGCAGAGGCTGTGGAGCTCCAGCTGCCCCCCAGGCAGACAGGACCTGCGTCACCCTACGTGCCTCGCAAACGGATGCCCACCTTCGTGCCGTGAGAGGGCACAAGCCTGCGTGTGCCTTCCACCATACGACCACCAATGGTTGGAACAAGGACGAAAACCAGTAACAATCGGATAAGCATGTGCATTTGCAAGGATCCACAGCATGAAATATTGAAAGCAGTCAAGTAAAGAGATGAACATCACAAGCCCAATCAACATTTAATGAATCGTTGTGCCAAGGACAAACCGCATCAGAGGCGTTAATACAATGCTGACCTGCTTCCATAAATTCAGGATGTAAGTGCTCCTCCCAGTCCAGTTTCTCCAGGGAAGGTGATTTTAAATTAGACTTCAAGCCAAGTGAAGATTCCCTGACACTACGGAGCTCAGCCAGTCACCTCCCTGTGGCAGCACAAGTACGCTGTGTGACTGACAAGGTTTAATTTGTCCACTCTTTACACCGAGAGCGGCGCAGGGACGAGGGGAGGTTCGCTGTCAGGTGGGCAGAGGCTCCCTCAAATCTCCCCAAAAGCACACGCGGTGGGAGGGAGGAGCAGCTTCAGACCCCTCCGAGAAGCAGCGAGGAGCCACCCCGGGCGGCCAGGCAGAGGTGTGGGGCAGCAGAGACGCTGCACCTCACGGGGGCATTCGCTTGCCCCCAGCGCCATGCTGCCACCCCTCGCCTGTGTGCTCGCTCCCTCCCAGGCTGCCCAGCATGGCGGCAGCGGTGGGATCAGGAGGGCACGGGGCCGGTGACAGGTTTGTGTCTCTTGCAGGTGATGGGGGCAGCACTGACAGCAACTACGATGGAGGTAGGTATCACCACGGCCCTCGGGTCAGTGGTGGGACAGGCGGTGTGCGTGCCCCCGCCGCACAGCACCCCGCTCTCTCTGCATACCACAGGCAGAGTGGCAGAGACGGGGACAATCGCCGGCATCGCCAGCGCCCTGGCCATGGCGCTCATCGGGGCCGTCTCCAGCTACATCTCCTACCAGCAGAAGAAGTTCTGCTTCAGCATCCAGCGTAAGTCCCCCCCTGCCGAGCGCCTCAGGGGCGCAGAGCAAGCTCCCCCCTCTTTGCCCCCTGAGCCCTGCTGCCCTTTTCCAGCCTGGAGACAGGAGGGGGGTGTCAGGCATCCAGGGACACAGAGCTGGCAGAGCAACACCTCAGCTGTGGGTTATTTTGCCCCAAAGCTCCATCAGGCGTTGCACAGGCAGGAACCCCCCAGCCACGACAGCCCCAGGACGCACTGCGGTCCTGAAGGCTGCACATAGCCCGTCACACGCACCCACAGTCACAGCCAAAGGCCAAAACACCGACACCAACCAGGCTAAATACAGAAAAAACCACCCCACCCCACAAGAAACCAACCAAAACCCCCTCAAAAATCTCAGCAAGAGGTAAAAACTCACCAGGCAGCAGCAAGGGAAGCACAGCAAGCATCTGTGACCATGGCTGTGGGGCCACAAGTAGCCCACCCACGCCACTCCACCCTCTCACAGGTGTGCAGCAATCACTGCCATTAAGTGCAAATTAATCAGCAAAGCTTCCTATTCCCAGAAAGCGCTTTTTGCACAAGCTGCCCCATAAAGTTGGTCAGTGTAAGCACTGCAGGAGGTGTCACCCCACAGCCTCACCCCACGGCACCAGTGGGCTCCTGCAGCCCATTACGGGATGGCTGCAAGCAGCTGGGAAAAGCTCTTTTTAAATTAATCAAATGAAATCTCTTGCGAATCGCCTTTGCTCTGGGGGAAGGGTGTTCCGGGTTGGAAATTTCTGCTGGAATCGTGCTATTTTCCCAGTTGTGCCTGAAACAAACAGGAGCATTTTGGTAAATTAGATCAGCAGGAAAAGTCAAATGAATGTGATGGAATGAAACACCCTTGTATATTCCCCCCACTAAAATGATATTTTGGCAAGAATAAATAATTTAAAAAAAAAAGAGTAAAGGCTTTGATGAGGGGGAAGCTGAGAGACACAAAGCCCCAGAAAGGCGGCAGGAAATTAAAGTTAATTATAAAGGAGGATTAATTTAAGCCATCAGACATGGCATGCTGGGCTAATGTCAGGCCTTGGATGCATTGCAATGCATGACAGAAATCTAAGAGCCGTCAGCCACTGCAGAAGTGGCTTTTTATTGAAAAACATAAATTGCATTTGGTGTTATCCCAGCAAAACACATGTCTTGGGGGAGGCAGCGGTGGTGTGTGACGACCGCTCGCTTGAAGCACGGAGGAACGGGCTCGGCTTTTTTCCTTGCCCAGCCGCCCTTCTGCGGTGGCGAGGCTGTGGCTCCGTTTCTCATTTTTGAGTTGCTTCTGACGAGCATTTGCTGATTCCTCTAAAGGATGCGTACAGCATTGCCTAATATTCTTTATTCTTTTTTTTTTCCTCCTTACACTGCATCTCCCCACTTGCTCGCCTGGCCCTGGGCTGTGGCTCAGCCTCTCCGTGCCTGGGCAGGATGGGGGCTGTTGGTGCTGCTCTGGCATCTCCTCTCCTCCCTGCCAGCTGCAGACTGGGGTGTCTGTGCTGCCGTGGGTTTTTATGGTTTTTTTTTAGCTAGGTGCAGAAACTTTTCTTCTCTCCCATGCCTTGGCGGCAGTGGCTGCCCCGTTGCTGCATGAGGGCTGCCATCGCTCAGCTTTGTCCTTCGGAGGAGCTGCAGAGGACTGAGGACCGTGGCACACCCCAGTCTTCACTCAAACCTCTGCCGCTCTGGGCTGGATGGTGGCGAGGGCCACCCCCTTCCCCTTGCACACCCTCTTGCTGCCACCTTGCAGCCACCCAGCCTCGCCCCTTGGCCTGGGCTGCACCTCTGCGCTCAGACGCGGTGCTGTCCGGAAGACCTACCTGCTCCGTCCCCTTCTCCTCGCTGAGCGCCTTGACACGGTCATTAGCCTTGCTGCCTCGCGGGATAAAGGTGAAGCCAGAGACTCAGAAGAAAGGGCTGCTGCTAGAAGCTGTTGTCTTCTAGGCAAGCGTCTGTGGTCACCTTAAAATCCAGCAACACTTTCTCAGCAGCATTTATGGTTTGCTGATGTTTCTGTGCTGCTGTTAACGCAGGGGAGGTTGCAAAAACGCCTCTTAGCTTTTACAGCAGATAGGCCCATTACCAGAATTTTTAAGGCATCAAAGCAAATAATTTTTACTTTCTTCCCTCCCATTTCGCTCTCTTTATTGTTACTTCTCAGAGGGACTGAACGCGGAATATGTGAAAGGAGAAAATGTGGAAGCTGTCGTAAGCGAGGAACCCCAAGGTGAGAACCTGGCATTCCTTACCCTGTCTGCGTCCGGCCACAAAAGCAGCTTTACTGCCGGGCTTTCCTAAAGCCCCTCGTGCTGTACTGAGCTGCTGTGTGTCTTTGATGCAGACACCACTTAGGTGATGCTGCAGCGTTTTGTGGAACATCCACTACACTGTTTTTTCCATTTTGTTGCACACAAAGGAAAGCCGTGGCAAGAGACCAAGGAACTCACGCTGCAAGCGGTGGCAGCTAATATTTAGATTTCATCTTTTCAGCCTTCAAGAGTGTCTTACAAAGAAAAGCATGAGCCTTCTTTCAGTGACAGATCATCACGGCTGCCACAAAGGCTTTTCCAGTGTCACATACAACCAGCCAGTACTGGGCACCCGTTGCCTGCGCTCTGTTCCATCGTGTGCTGTTGTACTCATGATTTTTTTTTTCTTTCTCCCCAGTTAAATATTCAGTACTGGAAACGCAGTCAGCAGAACCACCAAAACAAGACAGTGCAAAGGTGTAAAGCGTGACCTGGGGCTAGAGAAGGATCAGTCAGCAGCAAACGGAGATCTTACATGCTTGTAATTTAGCTTTTTATTTAATTTGACTCCAAAGCTATTTAATGTGTACTTAGGCTTGAACTGGCTTCTTATTGCTCTAGGCTTTAGAGTTAGTGGTAGTATGTGTTTAGTTTTTGAAAAGAGGTACGTTTACATCAAAGTAGTATTGTAGGTTCATGTCCAGTTGTATGCAAACCAACAAAAGGTGCTTCAGAAGCGGCCAATTTTCCATGAAGGGACAAGGTCTTTTCCGAGGAGCAGAAGAGCTCGCGGGCGTGGGGACAGTGAAGTGCCTGTAAATAGCGATCCAAAGCAAACCGCTCAACGCCCTTTGTGAAGCACCTCCAGCCAGCTTCTGCCAGCAGCTACGGGCACGTCGCTTCCGACGGCGGTGATGAAAACTGCACATTTCTGAGGGCAGACTGTGGTCCCTAGCGTAGCTACACCTAAAAATGAAGTGCCTATGGGTGGGGCCTCGGGTGGAGGCAGGTGACGCCCTGCTCCGAAGCCAAGAGTTGATGATGCTTCACCACCACGCAGCGCTGGGCTTCTAACCACGTAAAAGGACCTGATTTTCACGCCGAGTCATGAATGCAGGTAATAGCAACGTGTGCACTTGTAGCAAATACCGTTTGAGTGCTTGGCTGTACTGGAGAGGAGAACGGAGCCGAAGCTGCCAAGCAGTACAGTTTGTGTGACATGAAATACCTACATTGTCACCGAAGTGAAAACTGTGTGTTTGGATGCTTTCAAGGACAGGTTCAGACCTCATTCGCACTAGAACAAATTACAGATTTAACCCAAAATAGGGTAGGTATCCGTTAAGACTTGTAACACTCACTACCACAAGAGAAGTCCAGCTTAGCAAGATGCAGTTTCCCCACCTCCTTGTATCAGCCCAACCACTGAGAGCACTCCCTGGCACCTGAGGCAGAAAAAGGACAAAGCTCCATCCTTTGTGCCACCCACCGTTAAAAAAAAGGCAGAACCTCCTGAGGGGATGGGTCCTCCATCACTGTCCTGCGTGGGGTTCCTGCAGCTTTCCAAGCGGTGCTTGGCTGAGCTGCTGCCACAACAGCACCCTGATCCCACACGGGCGCTCTCAAAACCCTCTTCCGCGCTGTGGTAACTGCTATCAAGACCTGACCTTTGCTTTCTTGCAAGAATTTGTGTTTATATTCCTAATTCCTCCCCTGCCCTTTTTCAGCACTGCTAAAATGTGGATACTGCCACTTCACGATACATTTATCCAAACCAGATTGCCCAAAAAGCATGCTCTCAAGTGAAGGAAAATTCACGTTCTGTTGTATAGGAGATACTCACTATTTATATATAAACCTGAAACGTGTGCATTTTGTACCGTTTTGCAAGTCTCACATTTTGTGAATGTGTATTTTAAACAAAGCCTTTCCGTTTGATGTACAAATTCACAGCTTTCAGGTAGCCATGACTTACAGGAGGCCTTGCCAGGAGGTGAATCGGCCGAGGAGCGTTGCTGCCTAACAGCTCCAGTTGGAAAGCAACTGCCTGGTAACACGGTGAAGTATTTTGCAATAGCTGCACAATTCTTTATGCTCTTTTTAACACTTGCATTTTTAAAGCCTTACACTAGCTCTAGCAGAACAGCTACAGTGTTTTATAAGGGAGAAAAGTTCTAGGGATATCTGTGCCTCGTGTATTCAGAGTACTTTGGCTACAATACTGCTATGAACTACTGCTGCTTTGGTTTATGGATGTGTTTGGATTAGAAAACAAAATATTTAATTACTGGCTGCCCAGAGACTGGAAGCAGAGGAAAGAGAGATGGAACGCACTCTGTTTGCCTGCTCCCCGAGAAGGATCTTCATGGAGGGAACGTGGTCGGCAGGATTTGGATCATCACGTGCGGCAGCCCAGATGCTGACCGAGCCACGCCGCCGAGTTTCTGTATCTCCATTGCTGAGCACCATCGCCTGTTTTTCTTTCTTAGCCAAACACATTTGAAAGCTGTAGCGTGAAAAATGGTTTTAGTAAGTTATTGCAGATGAAGCGTTACAACATGGCACTGATGCCGTTCTAACGGCCAGGAGCTGTTTTCCTGGCTTAGATCAAGTGACCGTAACTCCATTTCTCCTTTTGCCGATGACCGTGTTGTCTGTAGACGCAGATGATCGGTTTTACTGCATTTCTGTTACCGTGCCCTCCCTCGTCCGTCCAGTGGACAGTGCAATGGAGTGCCCAGCACTGCTTAAAGAATGTAGCGCCTGCCCCTCCTTTGGGAAACTCTTACACTAGAACATGAGAGAAACACGTGTCTAATTCACAAATACTGCACTTTTTTTTTTTTTTTAAAGTTTCACTGAAAAAAGCCACCCAGTTTTTAGAACTTGGAAGTTGCTCTTTTCCCCAAGGCCTTCTGTATGGCTTCGGTGAATACTTACCCCTCGGTGTAACTGCTAGGTATGTGGAAAACCATAAATGCACAGCGAAAGGGAGCACTTCTTCAAAAGTGTACAGTAACAGAATTCAAGATTGCTTTCTCTAGGATTTCAAACAGGAACACACTGACAAATACCGCAGTAAAGAAATGAAACTTGGCCTTCTCTTCAAAACTGGACAGAAGTCCAAGTCCCCACGTGCTAAATGTCTGTAAAGGCTCAAGTTGCTTTTTTATTGCAGTCTGTCGTCTCCTCCAGCTGAACTCTCAGACCAGTCTCTGAGAAACAGGGAGTTTATGCATCATCTATATTTTAGGCATTGTAGCAACTGAGAGGATGCCCGTGTATTTTCCTAGCGGTGATCCAAGTTCTGAAACAACTGACCCAGCACTGACCTCTCCTAATTACTTTCATTTAATTAGTATCTATTCTCTTTAAATCTGGATATGGAGTATTTAAAAATCCTGCACTTAGGTTCTGTACACATGATATGAACTTTCTCATCCTTTATTAAAAAAGGCCATAAACCTCTGGAAAATTGGGATTTTTTTTTTTCCTGAGTCCAAACACTATATCTACAGCTGCTGAGAGTTCATGTGCTACCTGTGCTGTGAGCCCTTTTTCTTACCACACCTCACTTCTTCAGCTTAAGTAAAGCTGTTTTTAATAAAATTATTCAGAAAAGGTTTCTCAATTACAGAGAAAACAGAAAATTGAAAGAATTTAACTAGCTCTTTTCCTGCTGTTTATTCTGCCAGTTACTTGCATTTTCCTTTGGCAGTACTGCAGTAGTTTCTTCATTTGAGATTGCGCAATAGTGTAGTAGTTTCTTCATTTAGATATTTCAGTTGAGAATACTCTGACATGAATTTCAGATATTTTGGCGCTATAAATTCAGTCATTTTCATGCAACCCCACTAAGGAACCCTTACAAGTGCTATATTGTCATTTTTAACTGCTCATTTGTTGTCATAAAAAATGGAATTAGTCCATAATACCATTTCAAATTCTGAAAAAGTCAGATGAGCCGACAGGCTAAGGCTTTAAAAATTTGTTTCTGCAACAAAGGAGGTTCAGGAAGAAATGAAGTTCAGAAACAATGGTATTGTGAGATTAGAGAAGCCTTCCTTTTGAGTGCAGTCCTTACTTAAAAGCAAGGCACAATGTTTGCTGATACCAAATGAAGGTTGGATGTTATGCTGTGAAAAGCTAAGATTCATTTTGCTGAGGTGCATGTAAGGATCATGGGGGTAAAAATCAGAATTTGACTACCATTGGAAAACACTGAATAAACCAAGCTGATGAGTAAGAATTTCAGACTTGATTTCTTGTGGGTTTTCTTCATGTTGGAAGTCAACTGCAAATGGTGGGCTATTTCCTTCTTGTACATAACCTCTTCTAGAACGACACCAAAGACTGCAGCAAAACAAATAGGACTTTGTGAGAAAACAAGTACATTATGAAAACTTAAAATTAATGGTAGAAGTGAGGTATTTACACGCACACACACCCGCTCTCCTCGGGTCACCCAGGAACTAAACCCTAGGTGGAGCTCTGTGGCCCTGGCTGCACTCAGCACGGCTGGGTTTTGGTCCTTCTCGCTGCCCTGGTTCTCCTGCACTCGCCCATGGAATGTCACATCCAGGAGATGAATCTCCTAGGCAGCACAAGCTAAGCTTTTGATCTTTGCATAATCATGCAGTGTTTAGTCTCAGTCAAAAAAAAAGTGGTTTATATTTCAAACTCGCTCATTCTGACACGTACTTCTTGTAGAAATAAAATTCTTCCCAACTGCACAAGATCTGGCAGCAAAAAAGATCTCTTAAGATGATACCCACCCACTTCAGCAGACGGGATCTCCCAGCAAGCGGACATTCCTTTTTGCTTTTTAGCATCAACACTTCACGTGGGGAGTACTCTAATTGCCCATTTCACTTCGTCCTCTGCTGTGGAGCTCAATGGATGGGAGCTGTTGATCCCTTATCTCCAGCTTTTCAAGAACCAGCCATTCTTGGTATTACTACACATACGAATTAGTACAGCTTTTCTCGGAAAATAAGAGAAAAATCAAACACTTCTCGTTTAAAGCTTTTACTCCTTGAGAGGAAGGCTGCCTTTGCAGGGGGCAAAAGCAGGCAGAGTGTTTACCAGCTTTAAAAGCCGCCTGCCATTTTAATGAAATAACAACAAGAACAACAAAAATATTACTTTTATCTGCAAAGGAGGAAAAAGTATAATTCAGCCCTGAAACAGGACAAAATGGCAGTGTCTGATGTTGATTCACTGAACTTACTTTACAATCAAAAACTGTTTCAGTTGGTTTCCAAGGCTTCAGCCCATAGGACAACAGAAAAATCCTACAGGTCAAATTTAACTGCTTGCTGTCCTTGCACACTCTCTTGTCAAAACCAAAAACCAAAGCAAGAGAGGATGGAGCTTTTGAATCAGCAGTTGATAGGTCTGTCCAAGGGGCATCAGCCAGGGAACAGGGTTCTGCTCTTTCCTCAACCTGTTCAATATTGCCTTGTTAAAAAAATAAAAAATAATCACAGTATTAATTGTTAAATCAATAGGAAAAAATCTGATTATCAGGAATCAGACTGAGTACAAAGACAGTCACCTCTTCAATATAAAACTATTCTTTAGCATACACGAGCTATATAATACCTTTGAAAATTTCCACGCTAAGTACACACAAAAACATCTGCTGTGCTTACACACATCACAGCAGGACCCCTCCCCCAGCGCCCTCCCCTCAGATCAGAGAAGACTCGCTGCGCATTGCTGAAACTTGGAATAAGCAGCCACTCAGTTGAAATTACTGGTGTTCTACGCAAAACCAAATTCTCAGATTTTAGCTCTAGGAATCTAAGCTTTAAAAATCTCAGAATGCCCGAGCTAATCCAGTCATCACTTTTACAATAATTATAGAGAAAAATGTTGTGATTATTAGCAGCAATAAAGAGGAAAACTTCAAAAGATTTTCTTAGCACTGCATTTTAGAGATAATGTGCTTTACTTTAATATACAGTTAAAATGTCAAGGAAATCCGAAGTACGGAACAGTTTAATTCAATACCAGCCCAACATATTTTGGCAATGTAAAAGTCGCTGCTGGCATACTGTTCAGCAGAACCATTTTTACAGGAAAACATCTTTCATCTGCTTATAAAAAGCCTGAGGCTGATAAGAGATGCAACTCTGCAAGCCTCCCTAAACTTTGTTCTTGTAGTACCTATTACAAAAAGCACTCACTGTAGTAAAAAGGCCACGCTGAAATACCCTGCACCGCACGGGAAACCTGTAAGACTGGATACAGCACCTCAGCCTTTCCAGTTCAAGTTGTGAAAGTGCGCAGCGGCTCACCTGACTCGCTAACTGTACGCCACCTCTATGAATGCAGAGAAACAGGAAAGCGCCATCGCGTATCAAGAACAAACGCGCAGCAATAAACAAATATGCAGACAGCAAACCCCGCAATCAGCACACAGAATCAAATGGCTCTTGAGAACGGGGCTTAACTCCCACCAGCAGAAGTTGGAGCAACACAAGCACGAGCCAAAAAACAGAGCTGCAGTGTTTAAGCACTCTATGGAGAAGAACCAGGTCTCATGAAACACAGCAAGGACAACAATCCCGGGAAAATGTGCAGCACGCACCATTTCTGGGCCTTCCAAGAGGGCCACTGAGTATTTTTTTTAAAACATGGGACAGTATAGTAATCAAATCTCTCCGATATGAATGTTTTTGGAGGGGGGAGATGAAAGTTGGGAACGTGTATTTTCTATGAAAACACCACTAAATTATTCACTTTACAGAAAAAAAATGCTAGCAGCAACTTAAAAAACAGAAAGCCAAGAGGCTTTATTTCAAGAAAACCAATTAAGATCATATTATTTAAAAACTTTGTCAAACAAAGTCGTTACAAGTTAAGGTCTTCAAAAGAGTCTGGACAGGCAGGATCCATTTTCTGAACGTACAGCTTAAAACCACGGAGTATGCCTATGTCCATATCACATACA
This sequence comes from Chlamydotis macqueenii, assembly GCF_036417535.1. Taxonomy (NCBI): domain Eukaryota; kingdom Metazoa; phylum Chordata; class Aves; order Otidiformes; family Otididae; genus Chlamydotis; species Chlamydotis macqueenii. Next base: position 8,339,206 of record NC_141566.1, read on the forward strand.
CACGGACATGAACGGACACAGCTTTGCATTCTGTGTGTACACTTTCAAACAAAACACGCTTAACAAAATGTGGAGCTATACAGACTATACAATAGCTGGGTGGCATCCCAACCCCAAATATTACCATTTGCTAGAAAACAAACTTTTACTTTGTACAAGACTTTGACGTGAATAAGTTTAGCCCTCACTCGGAGGCTGAAACTGAACAATAAGCTAAACAGTCAAAAGACTTTATTTCAACTTGTACAAAAGGCATTAAAAAACCTAAAATACATGCTTTACCAAATATATTACATCATACAAGTCAGTGTGGTATACGTGAGAAATCCAGCTTAACTTCATCCACTTTTAATGGCATGTTTAGTCGAAATGTAAAACTGACTACAATGGAAAACATGTATTTTTAAACCGACTTTCAAGTGCATTAATTACCTAAAAAAAATAAATTGCTCTAGCAAAAAAAATAAAAATATATTACTGAGTGAAATACGGAGCTCCCATTCAGCAAAACGTTCTGTGTTCTGTGTAAGCATTGTGTGGCATTTAATCTGATTCCCTCAACCAGGCATGGTACTCTAGGCAGCTGAAGAGGCATTTTGCTGTCTCCTTAGCAGATGGATTCCTTTCTAGGATGGTTACATTGTTAGTTGCTCAAAACAAAGTTGAATTTCACAATTGGTGATCTAGCTAGAGATGTCAAAACACGTGTGGGAACTGCCAACAAGAAAACACATCACAGCTACTGAAGCTCTTTTTGGCCTCATCATGGTAATATCAGACACAGAGTAAGGCATGTGGATCACAGCAATTACAAGTCACTCACGATCCTTTTTGTGATGATGGGAAAAGCATTTCACCCTCCTCTCTGTATTACCTGACACAATTTTTTTTTCACATGGCTTTTGTTACACATCACACAGAGGTGTGCACCGGTGTGGCTGAATGGGAAGGGGATGAACCTCTATCAGAGGAGGAAGAAATGGATCGCGTAGCAGCTTCCCGCTGCAGATCTTCAACCTTCTTCTGAAGCTCTGTCCGGATGGCCAGGAGCTCTTTAAGATTTTGATGGATTGGAACCTGCGGGGTGAAGAAAGAGAAGGCTTACTTTGGGTCTCATAGCGAGTTACCTACTCAAGCAATGCTTCCGCTGTTTCCTTCAGCAACACAACGAATCCAAGACCTGTGAATGTCAATATATCAATATTTAGGGAAAGTGCTTCTTTAGTCATTTGAAATTAAACATTTCAGCAAACTGTCCCTTTCTAACACCACAGCTGGCAGGAAACCTATTCAAAAGACTGTTCCCAAATGCTCTTGATGGGATACCAAACAAATTCCAATAAATGGACCCCATCCCTTATCAACACCACTTGCAGCTGAACTTAAAATGCCTTTCCCGGGAACTACTTCCCCTGCCTGCTGGGACACAACTTATTTTGTAAAGAGAGCACAGTTCACAAAGCTGGCTCTGTACAGAGCATCTTGTTACTCTTCTAACCAGGCATCTTTCCAAGAGTCTGACCCCTTCCAGCTTGTCAGTGAGAAAAGTGCAGCAGCCAAGTGAATTGTGCTCGTGGACCTCCCAGAGTCACACTCTGATAAACCTCTCGTAGAATTGGATCAGGTTTCTGCCTCCACTTCTGACAGTGCCCAGAAATCACCAGAGACGCAGCTCTCCACAGCAGACTTGTAGGCATTTTTCATGTCCATCTGAATATTCGGCTGTATCACGGCCAAAGGAAGATGCAAGCCACACTGGTTTTTGCAGCTGGATTTGCTATCTCAGACAAGCACAGAGAGACCTCCCCTTCTTCCAAATGCCACAGAAAGGCCAAAAAAAGTTTAACTGTAAATTGCTTTCAATTTATTTTATTCTATATAGACTCTAATTGTTTGCAGCTTTTGGAGAGAGCAAGATGGGAAAATAATTTAATTGGGCTGGTGAGACAATAATGGGGAAATGCAGCAATGGGAAACCTACAGATTGCTAGATGTTGTAATTTATACCCTGGGATTCTGGAGTGCCAGGCTCCAGGGAGCTGCGTTCACCCACGATTGCTTCCTACTGCTTAAAAGTGATTACAGGGCTGGGATGCACACCTGAGCATGAAATGCTCACACAGTGCTATGTAAAGATGATACCAAAAGCAAAAGAGTGTTTCTCTTCTTGCCATCAACACACAACTCAGCCACAATTTATGTTTTTGTGAATTTGGGCTTTTTAAAGAAAGTTCGTAAAATATCCATGCATTTGATTTTGACATTTTCAAAATCTAATTGTATTTTTGAAACAGGAAAATACCACTTCATTCTACCTGCAGTTCTAATTTAAAAGAATAAAATAGCACCAAATAGTCTGGTTTAGGTCAACATCTTTTTTTGTCCATACACTTTTTTCTTGTTTGTGGCTTAGCCCATAAACAGAAACTTCAATGCGTTCCCAAAGTGCTGCTCCCAGTACCCTGGGAGTCATCACTTCACCCAGCATGCCATCTACCGCAATTTTAAAAGCATAACTTTTTGAGTCTTCAGCAGAACAATTGCTGCGCACTACCAAGCTCCAAAGGACCCTGGAGTCCTGCCTTCACCTTGAAACGAATCCCTTCTCTTCTTGCAATCTTCTCCTGCATCCACAATACAAACTCCTCAGCAAGCGAGGCCACAGGTTCACAGACAACAGCCCCCTTCACTGATCAAACACAAAGCACGCCCTCCGGAAAGCCCATCTCATTTTTCTGAGTGGTCTACAGAAAATGAATACACCTAAAAACACAGCAAAACTGAGCCTGGTGATGAAGTTTGTCCAAGATGCTGTAATACACGCTATGGAAAATTCAAATTTCACTGAAGATGAAGACTTTCTGGAATTCGCACTCCCTTTCTATTTTCCCCGCCCCCCCCTCAAATGAAAGATCCCTTCCTCATACACTCCCACTTCAGATTTCTTCTTTATGAAGACATTTTCCTGAAACGCTTGGGTCTGTAACAGAGTAATTTACCATTGGAATCATTAGTCACGCAAGCCCTGGGCCACAGGAGATTTGTACATCTGATTTCCACACAACTTAATCATGATTCAGCATAACAGGCCCATTTCTCTTAGACACCTTTCACACAGGCATCAGCCACTGTGTTCCACTGCACAATGCTCAAACACTCATAAAAACCTGTAAAGGTCCCTTCCGACCCAAACCACTCTATGATTCTCTGAAAAGCAGTTCCATACAACTGGCTTTTGGGGAGCCCACTACAAATCCCTTCAGGATACACGACACAAAAGCTGCTGCAGAACTCTGTGAAGTGCTTCAAGGAGGAAAAGTGTGGCTGCACATAGCAATCCTTCTTCTGCGTTCCCCCAAACATAATTCGACAAGATACATGCTCAAACTTTGACACAAGTGCTGCTCTCCCCACAAGTTCATCTCAAAGAACAGGACTGCCTTTAAATACATCAGCTAAATAACAATAATGGCATTTTAAAAGTGTCTGTATATTCATTCACAGAAAAAAAACCTTGAAAAATTACACCCTCAAAAAGTTAGGTGGTGTCAGAACGAAGATTACTTCTCCAAACTGAATTCAGCCTTCCTGTACATCTGTATAAAATCGTTGGTTAAATAAACACTAAAATACTAGCTTCCCTCTTGTACGCTTCATTTATTCAGTGCACAGTTTGATACTACTCAATTAGTGAACAGTTATTCAATATTTAGTTTTCTTTGCAGTGTCTGACCCCATCCTTTATTTATTCTTCTGAACTTAAAATGCTTAAGTTTCCTTTTCTGTACTTTCATCTCATGTCAAGAAACAAATTTATTTCTGCAGCACCCTAATGAGGAGTGGGAGTACTAACACTCCACTTCTCCAGACAAGGATCTGGAGCAAGCACCTCCTAATTTTGCATACCTTGAATCTCAAATTGGTTTAACAGAGAACTCAGAAATTCTGCAGTTTGGCCTTTGGGTGTAAAGCAGGACACCCAGCAAATAAGGAGCACACACACGGTGATCGTTCTGCTCCCGGTATCTCCCTTACAACAGAGGAATCCTGTGGCAAAGGCAGGGAGAAAATCCATTTCTCCAGAGCAGCATCCTGCTCCCTCACCCACGGGATGATTTTTCTTTGTCTGCAGCTGTGCCTCCTCCAGGCTACTTTCTCAGATTGTATTCCATGCATTGAACAGAAAGCAACAACCTCCTACAGTTGAGGCATTATTCACTCCCAGTTCCCATTCCCAGTTTGTCATAACTCTCTCACAGACTCTGTATCAAATCCCTCTCTCAGTCCTTTCACTCTCATTTATTCTCAGGCCTTGAGAATTCACTGAGATTGCTCCACCCTCAGACCTCCAAATTGAATGAATTTCTTCCAGGATATGAGCAGGCACATTTCTGAAACATAATCTCTCTTACTAAGATCTCACATTTGCCCTAGAGATGGAGTATTTACCAAAAAACAGCCCCTTCCCTGAACAAAAGAAGTCTACAATACCGTATTTACACAAGGGAAAACATTTTTCTTAGTCACATTCTCATAAGCAACCGAGCCTTCTTGGATTAAGTTTTACAAAACAGTTCAGTCAGACACACATACTTGGTGACTCAATACAAATCATTAAGAGTCCGGCAAAGCTGCAAGCAAGGCAGAGTAGGGTCTTACAATGGAGAAAAAAAGGGTCACCTTTAAAATGTTAGCCATCTTTTAATAAGTGCATGGTCAATGTAAATACTGCAAGACAGTTCTACAGAAATGTCATCACGCCATTTCATATGGCAGTGTAAACACGAACGGTTTTCTAACGTCAAGCCTTTCCCAGGAAAAGATTCTCCTTGCTTGCCATGTAACACAGCATCACGTAGATGCACACTAATGTAAAACAATAAAACTCAAAAAATAGATTTCACACACTAAACTGCCAATACATATTTTAATTTCATGAAATAACATGTCACATTCAGTCTAGAGAAATCTTTAGCCATTTCACAGTATTTTCAAGCAGCTGACAATAACTGATTTATAAGGGGAGACCTGATAGCGGTCTTCCGGTACCTCAAGGGGCCTACAGGGGAGAGGCTGTTTAGTAGGGCCTGTTGTGATAGGACGAGGGGTGATGGTTTTAAAATACAGGGGGGTAGATTTAGATTGGATATTAGGAAAAAAATTTTTATAATGTGAGTTGTAGAACACTGGCACAGGTTGCCCAGAGAGGTGGTGGATGCCCCATCCCTGGAAACATTCAAGGCCAGGTTGGACAGGGCTCTGAGCAACCTGATCAGGTTGGAGATGTCCCTGCTCCTTGCAGGGGGGCTGGACTGGATGGCCTTGAAAGGTCCCTTCCAACCCTAACCATTCTATGATTCTATGATTTATTAACGATAAAGGTCCACGTTAGAATTACATACTCATGGAGTAAGAAAAAGGTGATATAGGCAGCTGAGAGATGTAAAAAATATTATAGAAGTTCTTCTATAAAGACCTGAAAAGCAGCATGGCATGAGGAGCTGTGTTTCCCCAGATGTCTTAAATGCTTCTTCTGTAACTTCCCTTTTTTTGAGAAAACAGCAAATTTAGATGTGAAAAACTGAAAAGACAGACAAAGGTGCTAGAGGGGAAAAGGGGGAAAATGCCCAAAACAAAGCCTCAAGCTCAAGTCGTGTATTTTTTTGTAAATGAAACCATTAAGAGAACTAAATAGAATCAGAATTATGGAGCTTCCTGCTATCTTGGAAGAAAGAGTGAGAGGAAGAGGACGAAGCATCTTCAAATTCTGTCACAAAACCCATTAAGATAATGAAAGAAAAAGAAGTTTATTTCATTTCCACATTTCCTAAAAGACCTGTTACTGCCAGTGTTTGCCTATACCATTCTGTGCAAATTCTTACAGATAACTATCTCCATTTTTGTCACTTCACACCATTATATTCCAGTGTGTGATTCCTCTCTCAAATAAAGCCTTCTCCAGAAAGGAATGGGTCCAACAACCTTCACAATAACCCCTGTAATGGCTTGCTGTGAACAAGGTTCTCCTTAACTTTGCCACTGTTCAGAATAAAAGGAAATGGAAGAGTGACAGATTCTGTAAGGAACAAGAAGTTTGGAGAAGATCGTTTATTAAATGATCTTGTTACCACCTGAACCCTAGAAGCGTACACTTGCACAGCACAAGTAGTCTCTCCATGGCAAGCTTTTATTACAGCCTTGTTAAAAAATCATGAAATTGATTTGACTGAGATGAATTTGTTGGGAGTCTGACAGTAGATGTACTGTTTTCTACTCTCTCAGCCCACCTCTCAAATTAGGAGTGGAAGCTCAGACTCTGGACCCATCGCCCTGTCGTATTCAAGTTATTTTTTGCTGCTCTACTCCACCGTATCGACATCAGATTTTCAGAAGAGTGCGCAGCCTTTCCTTTGTCACACCAGCTTCCCAGTGTGTTGCCACAGTAATGCTGCTAGGCAACACCCAGCCACTACAGCCAGGTCCCCATCACTTCTGTCCACACTCCAGGGAAAAGCCAAGATCTACTTCTGCGGCACAACAGGAGCCTACACAGATGAAACCGACCCCGGCAGTGCATCTGCCGTTTTGCTGGGCTGGAAAATTGGCTGGGTCATTGCTCATTACGTCTTCAGGATGTTTTTCACATGTTACTTAAACTATTAGCTCAATGTGCTGAAAAACAGTAAGTTGCATTTCTGTTATTTAACAAACTATTCCAATAAAAATAAAGTAGAAACATAAACCACATTTTAACAGATTTTGGTGGGTTAACCTCATTAAAAAAATCTGTCATTTAACTATTTATAAGGAATAAAATTAAATTCTCTAATACATAAAAATTACTAAAAACAGATTAGAAGTTGATCAATCCAAAACAAAATTGGCATTTACATCTAATATAGCTACCCCATCCAAGCAGGCACAAGAGAAAGGAGTTTGCCAGCAGCACTAAGTAGGGAGGGTAAGGATCCTCAGGAAGTCTGACCTTGCTCCAGGCATTAACCAATAACCAGCTCCTGTAAAAGCTGGAGAAAAATTTACCTGCAATACCTCAGGAAGATTTTTCAGTGTTTTTTTTTTCTTTTCCTTTTAATTGCTACTGCAATATTGACTCAGAAATTAAGAAGAATATGACTGAGAACAGATGTTGTTCCCCTCCCTAACTCACCACCAACTTTTTCCAGTCACTTATCCAAACCCTGTGTCCTTTTACCCGTCCTGAGCAATACCCTTAGCACTAAATGCAAGCTTTAAAGACTTATTGCAGTTATCCTTGACTCCAGCACCTTTTTGTTTGGTTTTAAGCTCTCATGAAGTTTTGTAGTTCTTTCCTATTCAAATCTCTATTTTTATTCCATTACCCTTCTCTCATCAGGTTATCTTAAGGAATTAACTTTTTGTAAATAAATTTTAAAAACCCACAACTCATCAGGAAGAATAATTCAGTGAAGTTATTGAGTTTCTCTAACCTTTTAACAATTTGCATTTTTGCTCATTTCAACATTGATTTAAGTTTCCAATCCAACTTTTGTGCATCCAGCCATGATTAAACTTAGGACCTGATTCCCCTCCCCATACAATCCATTCACCTCTACCTACCTTCTACTCTTGCACTGCCTCCCTGCTACTTGCTGCTTTTCCCTTCCCTTCCTTAGCCACGATATTGCCAGTTGCTCTGCCTCTCCAGTTTCCTCTCTCGGCTACAAGCAGCCTCTTTCCTCTGTAAGACTTTGTATGATTCTCGCACTGCTAATGATACCTGCAGTATTTGAAACCCCACACCCCACCAGTAAAAACCAGCAAGATGCTGTGAAATTGCGTGAGCCAAGTAACGAACTTCACTCTCAAAGAGCCGATCACAGGTTCCTGCAGATTAACCAGTTAAAATGGGTGGGGTTTTATTTTCCTGATTAGCTGCTAGCTTTACTGCCTATTACATTCAAAAGCAGATACTTTTCATACACTTTAAAGATAAGGTACCTACTGCCTATAATGAGCTGAAAAATACTTAGAACACTGCTAAAGAAACATTTTTAATTGCTTAAAATATCATTGATATGAAACCATTTTTTAAACTCAATTATATCAAAAGCAGAACCTGGTGTACTGTAACTCTGAAAACACGCCACTTCACAGTTATCATAAGTTATTTCTGCTTGGTGAGGACTTGAGGAAAGATAAAATCGAGGGGTTTTTAATTATACATACACAGAAACTACAATTATGCTCTACAATATACATAATACAACACATAAAAACATCTAGACATACAAGAGCTTAATTTCCTAAAAAATTCAAACCTTCCTCTTCACAGAATTACTACAGTTCACTTTCAGTATTGATTTTCAGGTTTTTGTTCCCAAGTAATCCTTCAGCATTCTGGAGTGCTTTTGGATAGCAAAATTTGTCAACACAAGGATAAGTATAAAAGCAATTATAATAGCTACTCACTTATAGTACTGCCAAGTCTTAATTGGATGGATATCTACTGTGTCTTACTGTACTAGCTCAAGGACAGTCATTCACATGAAAATTGTTCAACAGTGAATGCATTTCGTCTTGTTCAGCGAGTATACTTTATCTATTTTAGCAAAAGGGAAGAAAGGCTGCAGAGGAAAATGGTTATTTTAAATTCATTGCCTGACTGAAGACTGTCGGGTTTTCAAAAACCTACTCTGTGCATTGGAAAGACAATAATATCTTTCACTTGAGCTTTTTGTTCCTCTTCATGAAGAGCTGGAACCCTGACAGAGTTGCTTTTAAAACCTAGTTAACAGTATACTCAGAGAAAAATACAATCTGAAATGATGAAAACAGCAGTTTTCAATAATAATCAATACTTCCAGAGTTATTGTAGAGGTATGCTCCTGGGAAACCAAGCAAAACCTCCTGGCCTTTTGGAAAAGCAATGACTAGGAAACAGAAATTATGAATCCTACCATGTGGGAACTGGAACAGATTTTTGCAAACAACTGCACAGATTCGCAGACTCAGGAAACTCTACACACTACAAGCTGATGGCATTGCTTGTTAAAGCCTACAGCCCATTTATATTCAGACCTCTGATAGATTAGAGCAATGCTTTGAGCGCTTGCTCTTCAAAATATGTTAGGAACTCCCAGAAATCAAGATTATTTGTACAGTCCCAGCTTCTCCCTTTCTGTGCATGTGCTGATGCTGTGCACATTACAGGATACCAATCTTTTTTTTTTCTTAAATAGCTACAGATTCTTTCAGCACATGAGACAAGCAGTTAGTCTTTATTTTATTCTGTATCAATTGAATGCTGAGAGTTTTATCTGCAGATGTAAGTTACCTGCAGTAAATCAAACTCTGATTTGGAAATCTTGGTTTGGACACCCAGATGGGGAGAAACTATCAGGTACTGTAAGAAACTTGCCTTGTCTCACAAGAAATTCTGCAGTAAATGCAGGAATGAAATCTCTTCAGCTAGGGCATCACTCTGCTACCTAACCCACAAGGGTTACATCTCCTGCCTCATTCTTTCATGCAACAAGATGGACTCAAGACCATGGATCACGAAACCAGCAATGCCAAGCCTTTCCAGAGCCATATGACAGCTTTGTTCTGCCACAAAATGGTGTTAAAGCACATGTATGAACTTTGAAAATATTACAAGCAATGTAAAAATGCTCAGAGAGGAAAATGCTCGTCTAATTGACAGGTATAAATAATATGAACACCCCGCAGGCCAGACAGTAAGTCCTATACTGTTATGTGCAGGATAAAGCATCTCAGTAATTATGTTTTCCAGTTTATTCTCAACAATTTTTCCAGTGACGCTCAGTATCTTATTTGTTCTTTTAAACATACAATGTTTTGTGTTTATTGAAACTGAAGTTCAGCTGACATCTAATCACTCAACTGTTCAACACATCAAATCCTTCTACAATTCTATACACAATAGAAAAAAGCAGCAATCATAGTAAGCTATTTAAATGCTTTCCAGTATACTTCTGTATATACTGAACAAACAGCTACTTATTCCTACCTTTTCCTTTCCTTTTTTTTAAGCCAGCTGTTTAACCTATGAACAGACTTTCCCTGGCTTTTCTTGGAAGCTCCAAAGACTGCCCTTAGTAGATGATCCCATTCCAGCAGACGAACTGAATTTGTAGGTTATAGATGGTGCTAGCCTTATATTCTGGATGAAAGTCCACACACACAAAGAATGACTTTGAACTTACAGGGATTCCTATGGTATTATCTCTAGCACAGTGGTCAAATCTCCAAAACAGAGCTTGAAAAAAAAATTAGCAGGCATAGAAAAACTTTTAAAAACCCAATTAAAACAAAACAAGTTTAAGCTCTGTACTCCAAGGGTTAAAATGTCGTTTCCCAGAAGGTATAAAAACAACTAAAGATATCCCAATGGACTACTCAAATTTTGTGACTAAAATACATTGCTTTCCTCACCTCTCACATAGGAAGGCACAGCTTGAACTGGAAGTATCAGAACTTTTTTACTCATGCCCTGCATACATGAATGGTAAGAGTATATTAGTTAAAAAATACTGCCTTTGCAGAAGTCATATTCAGAAAATGATTTGTACTGCTTTGCCCACTTGCCAGAGTTGCCCAAGCAGACAGCTAGCTGACATCTGGCAGCCAGAACTCCTCAAACCAGTGTAAGGAAGAGGTCTGAATGACTACATAGGAAAGGAGAGAGACATATGGTATCAACTGAAAAAATTCCAAAGCACCATACAATCTTATCTACTCCAGACTGGTAGGGTCATCTGTAAGTCCAGTAGCAGGTACCCACAGAGCACACACCTCTGTATGAGAGGATGAAAGAGCTTATCTTCCACAGGCCACATACAAATACACATTTCTCCAACCCAAGGAAAAGGCAAACCTGAAAAAAAACTCTTCTCAATCAATGAACTCAAACAAGACAGGACTAAAATCTATCTAATTTTCTTGGGACAAGAAGTCAATAATGATGTAACACCTCCAAACTGAAACCGAGGAACATTTTATTTCACTTAAGAATTAGAATGACCTTGTTAAAGCACACTTCAGCAAAAAGGGAATCTACAAGAGATGTCCACATTCAACCTAGAATTTTCCATGTTGTCCACTTCTCAGAGGCTCGAGCTTTGAACGCTACGAAAGGAGACTGGGTGTCACCTCGTTGCACAGCATCTATTGCAATACACCTGTAATCCTAAAACAAGGCTCTTGATGCAAATAAACACCATAAAACCCACCAATCCAGCCTTCCACAAAACTTAGACAGAACTGAAGATCTATCATTATAAGCAATATTTTCTTTACAGAACATAAGAATAACTGTGCAATGACGAATACGACCAGACCTTACTGTACTGTTAGAGGTCTGATGAGACGCAGATATTTGAAGACAGAGTACAACAAAACAAAAATAAATGCTTATATCCAGTTCGCATTCAGCAATTTTTAAATTAAAAAAATTAAAGGTGATGTATGCTGATTTCCAATATAAAAGTCAATGAAGTGCAATGATTAACTTCTCTCAGTTCATTTAAAAATTCAAGCCTCACTCACTAATAACGCTGAAATTAGAAAACCTAAAATATTGCCTCAAGCCAAAACCTGCCCTTTTGCTCTTGTGAGTTTCCTCTCCCATAGTAGAAAGATGGTTGATAATGAGTATGAAACATCCATTCTAATTATATGAAAGGACTATTCTTCATCTTCCCTTAAACTCATGTAATTAGGCATTTCTCCTCTTTGGTGAGCTCGTAGAAAACAATGAACATTTTCTAGTTTCCTGAAGAAGTGTTTGCAGCTGACAAAACAGTAGGTGAGGTTGCCTTGAATTGTTATTCATCAGAGCGCTCTTCATTAACGCTAAATATTTAAACTTTCTCTTACTCCAATTGAAAAACAAAAGAACCACATTAGAAGTTATTCAGCAAGAACACCTTTTCTCAGTAGGCGCAGATGGCCATTCTTTTAATAAATCCACTGATTGTTTAAGAAATCTTTTCGCTGAAGATAAGTGAAGACCTGCTGGGCATTGCAGTGGTGATCGACTTTTTTTCTGTTACCGAATGTGTCTGAATGTTACTGAATCAGCTAACAGGGTGTGAAAATAGACAATGCAAATATGGAACAAAGCAAATTCAGTATATTGTGATTACAAAGATTGTCATTTACTTGTTTGCATGACTTTGTGCTTTCATAATTAGATTGGAAAACATAATTCTGCAACAAAAAAAAAAAACCCCTGTAATTTCTGCAGCAAATTCATCCAAGTAGATGTGAAACACTTCCAAATATTTCCCATGAATATCACATAAATTCAGGCCAGAGACAAGAGGAAAGGCATGATGGATCTTCACAAGACAAAGCTAATGTGGTAGATCTAAAAAGTCAAAAAAGTTCAGAAAAGAAGGTGGTAGTAAAGTTAAAGCAGCTACCAGGACCATCAGACTTTGTTATCTTCAACCTGCTGATTTGAGAGACCTGTTCTCAAAGACCGATGAAGATCAACCACTTACATGTGCCGGAGTGCCTGAGTGCTCTCCAACAGAAGTGGGCAGCGCGCTCTCCCAACAGAGAGGCAGTGAGTAGAGTTTCCCACCAAGTATATGACCATTCTGATATTTTCTCGTTATGTCCTCTCTTCACCACCCTCATCTCTTTTGGACTGGGACTAGGTTTCATGTCTGTTTACGAAGCCTACTTGCTTTCAGGGCCTACAAATACCAATGAAATACAAGTAACAAACACACTGCTGCAGGTCAACGATACTAAAACCTGCATAAAGTATGCAAATGTTTTTCAGCGAATAGGCTAAGGGAAAGATGGTATTTTGCTAAAAAGCAGTTGACAATTTTACTTTAAAACCAAAAAGGTTAAAATACACCATTTTTCAATTTTTAACATATGCTAACACGTAACAGGTACCTAACAGTCATGGGACTACATCAACAAAACAGGACACACGAGGGAAACAAAACAGCTCAGAGGAAACATCTCAGTGGGAAAGCAAGCCATCCAGACTTTTCCAGGACCTTAAAAGGTATTTCTCAGATGCCCGGACTTCTACCAGTGTACTGTCCTTGAAATTTGCCTTGGAATGCCATCTTTTACAACAGCTTCTGACTTGTGGGTGTCTAATAAATGTGAAACTCATGTCTCTTTCTAACTGCTAGGAGATGAACGCAGCTTTCAAGCAGTCACTTAATACAGGTGATTTATCATAATATGCTCTGAGATACCTTGGAATGTTACCTTAACAAAGAGACAGTGTAGCACCCTCAGATAGATTACGGTTGTGAGACACAAACAGAATTTTCTTTCTTCAGACTTCTAAGTACGAGAGCATATGGAGTATTTGTCTGACAAGATTGAGAGATTTATCTGAATAGCAGACATGTAAGAACAAATACTGGATGAATCAAGGAGCATGTATAGGGAGTGTTTAATCTTTAGCATATCAGCTTGAAATCATAAAGGTCAACTGAAAACAAGCATCTATGTGATGCTAAGTTGAGAGAGCCTACAAGACCAGTCAGTACGTAGTCCAATTCTTCCAGAAACTATTGCTATATTTTATACCAGTTTTGGCAAAGAGCAAAATATGACATTAACCAAAGGTACACTAAACTCTACAGAGGGTTAAGGCAATAAAAGTATTAAAAAGCGTTACAAAGTATTATAGAAATGTTATAAAAGTAATCTGACAACAAAGACTGTTAATCTGTTACCTTTCACAAGCCAAAAAAGTGATATTGTAACTCCCTATTCTACTGGTGACTTTAACGAAAACAGCATTTTACCAAGTTTGATCACATCCTGCATCTTCTTAGAGAAAACCACCTTTCTCCCTATCAGCTGAAATATGTGCAACAGATGAGCACTTTTGAAATTAAATGCTGCATTCGACACTATGAAAAAAAATATTTTTTTTAACATCTGTGCACTTCACTAAAACACAAAAGTCACGTGAAAGCTCATACCTGAGGCCGCATTCTTGGGTTCCATCTGACATAGTAGTTCACCCATAGTTCCAAATGGTTCAGACTGGCAACAGGATACAGGACATGGTTTTCATAGTTTACGTAGAAAGGATTTGTGAACTCATCTAACTGGCTGTTTATGTAGGACCACAGCGATATAGTCTTTGTGCTTACCTCCTGATCGAAAAAAAAAAAAATATACAGATTGCAAAACCTTAAAATATGAGGTTAATATATATGTATCAGTAATATTGTCTGTGAAATTAACCTTATCTACTAGAAAATTGCAAGCACACTGAGAACACTTCCAGTAGCTGAGCACTGAACACCCTTAAAACTTCAGCAAAACATTTGAACACTTATTCTGGTCCAAGGCTAACTGAGAAAGGAGATTCAGGTATATTATTTTCAGAGACATTAAGGTCTAGTTAAGCAAAAGAAAGCTGTACTGCTCATCCCTTACAGCGATGTCTACAGCTACTTAAATATATGGTTACACACTGACAAACTAAACTAAAATAAAATTAAATCAGCTTTGACAAGAAAATCAGTGAAGAGATATGTAGTTTGGAAGATCCAAAATAGCATCTATGAAAAACAATCATTCAGTTCTCCCACTCACACTATTTGCTCCTATCAACTGATATTATGCTTTAAAATGCCTATTTTATCTTTATTTGCACTTCTGAAAGCTGTATTATTCTAAATGTAATCAGCATAATCATGGTTAGATCAAAGATTGGAAATCTGAACTTACATCTGATTCATCTTGCAATTTTACCCTCCTTCTGTGTTGTAAAGCATGTGTTTCTACTACTGCTGTGTCTTAAATTGCATTTCTTTATTGAGAATTGCATTTGACTATTCATTTATGAAAGAAAGCTGTCTGGAAACCCTGCATTTGCTGAGACCGTGTTATTCAGCTCCATCTTGTGGTATTTACATGCAACTTTTTCCCTTACAGAAGCAGCAAAGACAAACCAAAAAACCAACAAAGCTAAATACGGCAAGGAATTCTTACTTGCTTTAAAAAATATGAAGTATTAAAAACAACAAAGGCAAAAGTAAGTAAAAGTGTACTTGGAATATTAACAAATTTTTAATTTTTTTTCCAAACTCAAAAATATTTAATTGAATCCTAACTTCATTCATTTAGATATTTTACATTTCTGTAGTCTTCAACTGTAACTTCCATCTAATTATGTCCTAAAGTGACTTGTAAAGTCATCCATAGGAGTTCCTTTGGAAATAGTGAAAGAAATGCTAATATAATTTGATAATGATTATTTTAAATTGCGTATGTTTGGTAGAAATATCTGAAAGAGGACTTTCTAAAACCATCAAGCCCCTGAACAGATAATAACTAAAGAAAAATAAGTGGCACCTCATTTAATAACAGGGCATTCATGACATATTTCTCGTACCATGAAATTTCATGTCCCCATTGTCAACACCATTCAACAAATGTATCCAAAAACACAGCTCAGATGTTGTTAGGTCTTGTGTTCTAAGCATTTTCATATAAAATCAATAAATTAAGAATGTGTATTACATTGATTATTTACCTCTTTTAATCTTTCTTTTTCACAGTTGCATAAGAAAGTTCCAAAGAGACAACTGTAAAGGTGATCCAGAATGGTGATCAGAAATAACTCGTTGAATTCAAAGGCTGCAGGAAACTGAAATAAAAAACTAGTAAAATTACTTTAAACTTTATTTTAAGCAGCGTAGAAAGGAAGAAACACAGACATAAGAATAAACAAAATATTCAGATAAGATTTTTCTTTTTTATTGATTATTTTCAGGAAAACTGAGCAATAATACATTTCACCTACGCACTTCTTTATAAATACTCCTCAGAGACAATCCTTACATTCATTATGCAAGTACATTAGAACATGAACACAGAAACATCAGCTAATGTGAAACCAATGACACAAAGCAATTCATTTTAAGGAGCTCTAACAGTATTCTGTCCTAACTCACCCCAACTGTTTCAACATTTGCTTTATTTGTCCTGTTATGGGACAATAAATCATGGGGGGGGTGGAGGGAGATGATGACATTTAAGAGTTTTATTTCCTGTTCTAAGATGCAATGAATTGGAGAACAGAGACTACTGCACGTAGAATAAGCTTAACTTATATTTATGTTTTCTTTCACTTTCTACCCAAGGAAGTTACTTTTCTCCATTCCACCCCTTGAGCTGACCATCAGCTATGTACAATAAGCCTGTAATCCCTCTTCTTTTCTATCAGAAAGTAAATCCTGCACATCTGAAATGAAATAACTGTTATTCTGCTGAGCACCCCTAGGTATTTTATTCACAAGCAGAAGTTACCTGATACATTTGAGGAAAAAGAGTAAGGAATTTGAAAACACTCAAAATGTTTAAGATACAACTTAATCTGTAGTGCTCTAAAAATCATAAAGGAATAAATTAATATAAACTGCATGGACTGATACCTATTCAGATGGAAAAGGCCCTTCTTCAACCAAATTTTATGACAGGACTACATATGACAACTGCTTGATGTGTCAAAATAACTTTGTGTTCAGCATGACAAGGGTCTCAAACACAGACACAAAATGATAAACATTTAGGAGAAAAAAAAATTTAGAAGACTAAAGGAAAATTCAAGAAGTAGCACTTCTCCCATTATCATGAAAAAGAATGTTATAGGAGACTAATTTTCAGAATAAATGAATCAAATTTTGTTCATTCCCACTAAGGAGGAAATCTTTACAGAAGCATAAAATGCAAAGTTACGGATTCATAAGGAAGAATTTCCTGCTATAAGGAGAAATCTCTAGTCAACATTTCAGATCTGAAGAAAGCAGCAGACTGGTTTCTGTTACATGTCACTGAAGAATACTGAACACCTTGGCATGAGTGAATCAAGAGCTACTTTAAATATTAAAAAAAAAAGAGGACAAGTATAGCTAGGAGGAATAACGCAGCAATTGGGACTGCGGATGAACTAGCTGATCCAGAAACTCCTCTTCAGTGTCATCTCTGATTTATGAAGGGCAAATGTGTATTCATGTTGAAAGTAAAAAGCTGAATAACACACAACAAGTGTGCTCGTATTAAACCCTGAAAGTTCTAAGTTTTAAGCAATTTTCTTTAAAAAGAAGATTGATTTAAGTCAAATATGATTTAAATCAAAATAACATTCTCTTTCCAAGACTTCTCAAGCAAAGGTATAACAATTTTCAACTGAAAATTCTGAGTAAGGAAATTATCAATATCATGGCTCACAAAATGAACAGGAGTCTTTTTTCTTTTGACTCTGCTGTGGATTATGGCATGCTCAGCCCGGGGCTTCTCTCTCAAATCACTGCTTTGTTTTCAATCACTTAGCCATTTGTTTTCATAAAACATGTAGGAACTTAAGATTATCAAATTCTCTTTTTCAGTCATGTTCAAAAGCCATCACTTACAGCACTTCCTGCTCTCTAGGAAATCATGCCAAAACTCAATTACAATACAATGATGTTAACAACACAGCTACGCTCTTTAAAAGTATGAGCAGAACTTGAGAAGCAGGTGTGCTGAACCAAGTCAGGAGAAAACGCAGTGGATCTCGAAAGTCTATCTCCTGCATCCAGCCCAAAGCAGCAGTCAGATACAGAGAGCAAAAATAATTTGCAAAGGATGAAAATGATATTTGGAAATAACTTTCAAGACAAAGCCTCTCCTAAAGGGACTCCCTTTAACTGAAATACTTAATGAGCCTTGTCACATTAGGCTTCTGTGTTGTGACGGGTCCATAATAATCAGATGGATGTAGACATGGCCACTATTCCAGTCCAGTGAAGCATATTCAAAATTCCATACATCAGTGGTTGCACTCCAACTAATTTATTAATAAGTGATAGCACTTTATTGAAACCCTGTCTTTGGATACAAGAGTTGTACTGTTGGAGCTGATGTATCAAGACTGTAAAGCTTCTATTACCACTGCTGAAAAATCACTGACCTAAAAATGCTTTCCTCTGTAGTTCCAAGCCCATTAGCGTTTGTTTGAAGATTCAGGTGGAAAAATTCCCCAAATGAAAATGTACTTCTTGTCTAATCCACTAATTGTAAGAGAACACACGGGTCATTAAGATCTCCCACTTGATGCTGCTGCAGTTGTTGGGGGTTTCTGTAAAGGAGGTATTTAAAAGAATTTTCTTGTTTAAAAGTCTGATGATGCCAAGTGGCATCTGATTCGGAGGCATGCAAAATAAACTTGCTTTTTAATCAATGAACTCCTTCTGTGCCACAGTAAGATTTAAAGTTGAAACACTCTGCGGAATAGTTCTTATGATTGTGGTATCGGACTGAATCAGGTTAACTGAACACTCGGTATCGTAACAGAGTATGCTACTGAAATCAGTGAAAAAACACAGCTCTGGCAACAGATGACATCCGGTAGCAACTGCCTACCAACTTTAAACAAACCTTCCTCCTGTGTGGGTACTGTTCATGAAACCTAGGAAGATACTACTTGAGCTGCAATGCTACACGCAAATTTTACAATGTTGTTTCATTTTTAACAGAGCATCAGTATTTTATCAGATCACATGTGGCCTTTCCGATTTGACATCTGCTATTCAAAATTACCAGAATTTACTAACAGACAAGGGAAATCACTTCACCATATGTTTTTTATTAAAATCTGACATCTATGTAATTCTCTCAAGTTCTCTATTACTGTATTTGCATGTCATGAAGACCATAAAAAACAAGGGAAAACATAAGGTCTTAGAGGATTAGGTTTCACTGTCTGAAGTTACCCAGAAATTTGTATCTTAGTGGGAAGTTAGAGATTCCCTCACTGTATTAAGAATTAAGAACTCCCTGACTGTTTTAAGAATGTAATTCTCAGAACCTGAAAGAGAAAATTGGCTTGCTTTGAGCCCATGCCCAAACCTGAGCCCTTACACTCTCCCACAGCCATTAACACTTATTTGAGCTTGGGAACATTTTGCATATATACCATGGACTCTTAGGCACAAAACTAGCACTGGTTTACAAGCAAGTGATCTACACAAGGACAAAATAGAATCTTGGTTTTCACAGGCCTGTGTTAAGGTTATCACAGTCTTCACATCTATTCTCTAGGTGCTGAAGTCAACTAAAAAATAAGTTGGCAAGAACTCTCCAAGAATAATGTTTTCAATTTTTTTTTTTCCTGCTGTAACATTAAAGATTTTTTAATGCCACTGCTGTTCATTAATTTCAGAACAGTTTCTGGATCCAAGTTTTGAACAGATGTGATATTGTCAAATTTTTCACAGATTCCCCCCTACTGCTCACCTTTTTTTTTTTTTTTTTTTTTTAACTAGAGAGAACTAAACTGTTTATAGCAATAAATAGGAGGCAGCAAGGGAGATCACAAAAATAGAGGAGGCTGCTCTCAATTAAGGATGTCCCCAGAGGACTTTTGTTCCTACCAGGTGTTTAGAATTGCTTCTCTTTGCTATTGTTATTAGCTTTTGTCTGAGAGGGGCAGTATTTTTCATTTATTTTCTCCAGCCATACTAAACAGCATATTAATGCTGACATACAGATACATAGAAAGAGACAGTCTTAAAGGGACCCTGGACAATGGCCCAGTATTACAGCAGGGAACTTTCAAAATGCACCAAAGACAACTGTTTTGAATAAAAGTTTTGGAAACGATGACATAAGTTTTAAAGAACCATGTTCAGAACAAGACGACTATGGTAAGAGATCTGAGAGTGCTAGCATCATATGTAACCAGGCTGTTACAACCCTTCAAAACAAATCACATCATATACAGACTTCAGTATAATAGTTTTTACCATAAGAGCATAGATCTATGTTAGGCTTGGGGGGGGGGGGGGGGGGGGAGGAGGGAGGGAGAGGGGAAAAAAAAAAAAAGAAGAAGAAAAAAAGAGTCAAGAACTTCTAATTTACTTGGAAATAAAGCCTTCATGGGGACAACCTATTTGAGTAACCTCATTAAAGAACAGCAACATAAAAGCTCAGAAAAATCTTAATTTTATGCTCATGGAGGTACAAATATGGAAAATGAAGGTCAAAGCCGTCCTATAATTTAACACACTCAGAAAAAAAAATGATAATTTTAGTATTTTGATGTCTTAAATATCACAAATTTCAAGATCTCCCCTGATCCAGAGGTAAAAGCAAGCACGGTTGGAAGTAAGAAAACTTATCTGTGAATAGGTTTGTATGTTAGAAATACTGTTCTGTATGCTTACCAATGCCAACATTAACTTACATTTCACATTTGAGACACACATAGAACCACCCTCTCCTCCTGTCAGTTCACAATCAGCTGAGACTTTTGCTGTTTCTTTAAGGACAACATAAATTCATACAAACGTTTACTCCATCAGTGAATATGCAATGCAAATCATTTATCTTATCAATAACTCTCATTCACGTAATCTGAGAATCCTTTGAAAGTCTATTTTAAACAAAAGGGATTCCTGGTATTTTGGTTTCAAGTCAGTACTTCTACTCTAGCTCCTTGTACCTCACTTTGAGCAAAAAGTTTCCCTGTGTGTACACTGTGCAGCCATAGCGCCACCAGCTTCAGGAAAAGATAGTACTGCTCTGCAAAGGAATGTGTTCTCCTACACGAATTACCTTTCAAAGATAAAGACTGAGACCTCATAGAAATATATTCTTAAGTATCTTACCTGCTTTGTCATTTGCCAAACACAGTCGATGAACTGAAGGAAAATGGGAGATCTGTCTGCATCAGCATGATCATCATCTCCATGTCCTACCCGCTGAAAGTCAAAACCCAAACTTTTTATTGCAGTCTAGCGTATTTACAGTGCCACCTCAACAACTGAGTAACTCTTAAATATGTTCCAATGGTGAACAAGACAAGCAAATCTTCCATATCCACCTGCCATAACTACATGTCATTTCTTCTAAAGCATCTTAAGAGTCAGAGCCCACAAAATGTCATAATAATTTATGTCCTAATTCCCCACTGGCCCATGTGTTAAATAAACACTTCAACCTTAAATCAGAGTAATAGTTCCAGCAATTTTACCTTCTAGACACCGTAATTGTTTTCCTTGTTTCTTCATTCATAAGACTGTTAAAGATGAAGCAATGCGTTACAATCTCTCTTCCCCATAAAAAAGCCATGTGATTTTTTTTAATCCATTATGTTCAAGCCACTTAATTCTTATTTACTTTACTTTATATTGTACCTCACACACAGACTTCCTGTTACAAATGAAGAGGTCACAATTCTCTGGCACGCTCACACCACTAAAAGAAGACACCAGAGACAATAACTAAAATGCAGCAGAGTACTGTGAGAAAGCATGCTATTCAAAAATAAAAGCCTTGAAGGTGACAAAGTGCACAATAAATCTTTCCGCTTA
The DNA here is from genome assembly GCF_036417535.1 of Chlamydotis macqueenii. Classification (NCBI taxonomy): domain Eukaryota; kingdom Metazoa; phylum Chordata; class Aves; order Otidiformes; family Otididae; genus Chlamydotis; species Chlamydotis macqueenii. The sequence goes on from NC_141566.1 coordinate 8,360,565, forward strand.
CCATTGCGAATCGGTGTCCAAAACTTATCCATTCTTTCTCGATAAGAACTTCAAACCCCTTGATAGTTCTATAATAGCTGTCCAGCATAAGCATAGCCAGCGCAGTAAGCTGTGCAGTTCGATCCCAACCATCGCTGCAATGTACCACTACAGACGTTTTACCAGATTCAATTTTATCCGCAATCCTTACTGCTCCAGCAAGAAGCATCTTAAGTAAAGAAAAATAAACAAACAAGCATACTAAATACTAACCAAAACTCTAACAAAAAAAAAAGTTATAATTTTACACTCTTCAGGTTAATGTATTTTAAATTTTCAGACAAATTACATAATCATCTGGACAATATTGCTTTAAATCAGAGGTTTCAAAATGGAGGTACGTACACTCCTAGAGGTACAAAATCTCTGTGCACTCTCTCGTCCAGGACAGAGTGCTCGTCAGTTCTCTACTATTTCTAGCCTACAGCAAAAGAACACGGGAATCCCTTCTCTAAATTAAGTCTGAAATTCTGTATCATGATGAAAAGACACGAATACTGTAACCTGTTCCAAAGGATGAAGGCTCAATGTTTCCAAAGTTCATTTTCACAGTAATCAATCACTTTTAGCTTTCAGTTCTCAACTACTAAGTTTAGAGAAAGGGACAAACTATCCAGCTAATCTAAATCAAAACACAATCCAAACAAACCCAGAAACCTGGGCTGGGAGCCTGTCCTGATTTGTTGGTGCATGAAGTATACATGGTATTCAACCCATCAGCAGGCCACTACTAGCGTGGATTCAGAAGCGTGCTGGAGAGCAAAGGACAGAGATGGCACAGGACTGAGATCACCTGTGTGCACTTGTTATTCTTCTCCCCCCCCCCCCCCCCAAAAAAAAAAAACCAACCCTCTCTTGACACTGTGTGTTTTTTAAAAAACTTGAATAATGTCTCTCCTGCAAAGATCTGTCTCTGTAACATGACCTATCATGGCACTGAAAAAGATGTGGAAAAAACCAACCACTAGAATAGGACCACAGGAGAAATTCCTATCTGCATTCCAACAGCAGAAAATGGAATCTTGCAAAATACTCGCATTTTTCCTTTCCCAGGCATGTAAACACATCTTCTGGGAAGTAGGAAAGCCAGCATCCACTGGAGAAGCTGTGCGCAAGACCAGTCTTCAAAGCTATTTCAAGAACCATGCTTTAGAGAGACTTCATTACTTCATCGATTCTTCATTGATCTTTCATTGATCTTGTATTTTACGGTAAAACTGAAGGATGCTAGGATGGAAATATCAGGAAACAATACAAAAGCTTCTATGGGAGAATAAAGCTTGTGGTCTGAGATAGTTAATTGCCAATTACTTCAGTTACAAAGCTCTACTACACTGAAAAAGTGCAAATATTAAAACAGTTTGCTACTCAATAAAAGCAGAAAACTAATCTATGTAACATACAGGTATGCATAGCTTGCTCTAAATTGTACTGAAGAGAACACAGATACCTCTGAAAATAAAAGGACAGAACAGATACAGGCAATAAGCAGAGAATGGGAGACAGAAAACAGGGCTACTATTAATTCAGTAAATATCTGTGGAGCAGGTGAAGCATTTTATTCTATTTTGGACAAAAGCCTTTAGAAAACAGCTTCCTCCACAAACTATTCTTATTCTTTATAGATATTTCAAAACTTAGCAACCATCACAGTATTTCAGTTAGGGCTCCTAATGAATAACTGGCTTCGGATTGGTTTAGAAAATGAGAACTGGTTTAAAAATAATAAGTAGCACAAGTTTTACCCTGAAGGACAGAAAATACCCTGGAGAGCATGAGCAAACACCTTGGGTGTGCAAAAAGCACCAAGTGACTCTAGTCTTGTTGTTACTACTGTCTTCATGCACACAGAGCATTACTGGTGCCTCCCCAGACACTCCCAGACCATCTTCAAAGTGCTGTGGGTGCCCACTGCTAGGAAGGTGAATTTCCAGTAATGTATCGCACTAAACTGGGACACGATCACACTGATCTGAGCCCAAAAAACAGAAGATGCGTTAGAGTAAAGCTGTGGATTTCTCAATTGCTATTAAAAGCCAAATAAAACAGGCAAGGAAGGTGAGCAATTCTTGGATAAAAGCACAGGGAGATACTATCAACACTGTTAACACAGTAATGGCAACTTCAAGAAATAAGGCTGCAGTTTTTTGCTGTCAACACTATAACGTGAAGTATCGCGTAAGGGACAGATTCATGAAGAATGTTACATGTGTGTCAACTCTTAAAAATAATTTAAATGAAATTTCAAATTGCTATGCTATTGTCACGTGTGCAACAGCGGTATCAAGGTCCACTTCTGACACAATCTAAGCCCAGGAACGCCACTGAAGTCAATGTCAATGAAAGGCAACCCACTGGCCCAAACAACTTCAATTTATAACTAGACTATTGTATTTAAGGCTAAACTGATAAGAAAAGGTCTCCAGATATTCAGATTACCAAAGCTGTTTAAAATAGTCCAATTTCAAGAGAACAAGAAAATTAAACTGTTCCCAAATATCATTAAATTTGTTTAATTCTTAATTTAAGTGTTTGCTCCCTCTACTGGTTCTCCTGCAGCGGTTAGCAACCACCAGTTAATAGAAGACTAAAACTAATGAACAATCCCAAATATGTTTTGCATGAGTGACATTTGAGCCAGTTGTTAATAAAACTCCATCCATATTCATCATAAACAGGGGAGTGGATGTGGTAATGAAATAATCTATTCTAAAAGCATTTCAGAGGTTAGTGAAACAGACTGTAAAACTGAGTATGGTAGTGATTTATTTCAATATTATGTTAAATAATAGAGCAGATTATAACCCAGAAGAGCACTGACTATAAACAGCCCATGAAAACATAGCTGCGCGACACTAACATTGCATTGAAGGGGGGAAGGATGAGAACGACTGCAGAATCTACAGTCAAGTCCTTCTGGCAGTTGTTCAAATATAATCTGAAGTTCCCAGGGCATTCTTCCAAAAAGCAGGGATAACCCTGGACTGCTCACAAACATTCCATCTCAAGAAAATAAAACATCATCCAACACTAAATGCGATTAACTCATTACCTACCAGTACATAAAACTGGAAATACAATGCTACTATGGAAGGCTTAAAATGCTATGTTCTAAGTGACCATTTAAAAATTAAGCTTTTTTTATAAGATTATCCTGATCAAAGAATGTACTTAAATGTAGATGTTATCTTAGTAATATTTTCAGAAATGCAAGTTAAAAACATGTTTTAAAAAAACAATTTATCTTTCATATCAAAAGTATTTTACCCTTATATATTCCAGCCAATGTGTAGAGTCCACATTTGATAACCACCGAGTCTCATCAATAGTAGGATAAACTATTTCTTTAAGTTTACGCAGGGATTCTCTCATTACGTGTATATTATGAATCTCCAGAAAGACCAGCTCCGCATTTGGGTAGGCACTTTCACTTTCATATCCTCCACCTTTTGCCTGTCATTCAAAAAGTAAAAACAGACTAAGAAAAGAACATGTACAGGACTTCAGTATAAGGTTGAGAGAGTTATTTTGGTCAGGTTTCAGGATTTTCTAAGATAAGGGATTCTTTTATCACTAACAAAACCATATTTTTTGCTTTTGTTTCTCTAAGAAGGAAGAGGGTATTTTTTTTAGGTGAAAGAAATTTTAATTGTAATAGGCTACATTTGATAATACATCCATATACAATCCCTTTTTTACTACTGAAACCTTTGGTCTTGTGTGGGCTTTACTACACCATTTCTCAGCTGTCTTCATGCTGCCTTCAATTCCTGCCAGCCTTTCCAAAATGCTACAAGAAACTTACCTTCCTTCCCATACCTTCTTTAGAGACCTTATTTTATCTTTTTTTCAACATTAAGTTCTCCTCATCCTCATCTCTTACTCAATCTTGAGCCTTGTAATAAGGACAGAACTACTAATGCTAGTTACGACACCAACCTACCTTGTTTGTATCTGCAACGCTATTCTGTCTGGCATCAAAGATGATAAGCTTATGTGACTGAGCATTGGCATCCATTATTGTCTGCAAATATTTTTCGTCTTCTTTGCAACGTTTATCATTTGGGCCTACTGATGGCTGACTGCATCGTGTTATTGTGGCTTGGCTCTCAGGATGAATCCAAGATAACACCTGGAATAAAAGAAAATTATTTTCGTTTACTATACTACTATAAAAGCAGCAGGCCAGAGTGCAATTAGATAATCACACTGCTTACATGGCATTGTTCCCTGGCAAACCAACAAATGCATATTTAAGGACAACCTGATGCAAAACTACACTGACAGCACACTGGTACTGCTCATCCCAGATCTGAGTTTGAAATACAAAGTGATTCTAAACATCTTAGCTTTTATTTCTAATAAAACCTAAGTCTGCTACTGCATCTTACTAATAATAAGAAAAAAAAAAAAAAACAACGGAGGAAGAAAAACTGCTTCCATGTGGAAGTCCATTGGCCTGTACACTACATTGCTAAGCGGATCTATAGCATGAAGACTGTCACCACCTAAAATATTTAAAGGGGTTCTCACGCTACCTGCAAAACTTGTCTATTTTTAAGATAACTACTATACTACTATGATCATAACACATTCCACACCAAATCAGAACACAAGCTAATATGCAGATTAGCATCAGATACTAGTGTGGCTTAGAAGTGTCAACTTCAAACAAAAATTTATTACATAGCACAATAAGTAAGCAACTAGACTCACATTTGACTTGCTCTCTTCAGTTCTAAACCCATCAAGCCTAATTCTTCTTTCTTTGCCCCCTCCTTTCAGAAAGGAAGCCATCCCACTGTTATTTTAAAAAAAAAAGCTGATAATTTCCTATAAGCTACAAATTTGTATAGTACTTATATCTCCCTGTAAAACTTTCACTTACTGGAACTCTGCCTTTTGCTCTAAATGCTGCCACTTTTGAGAGGTCATCATCCTTCACACTAGTTGGCACAACAAGAACAGCAGGATATGTATCACAAAGCTCATAGGTGCTGTTAATTTTGGATATTTTCCAACTCTCATTGGGTAAGCCCTGTATGAAAGCAAAACATTTTCGTATTTTTCAGGTTAGACAATTACACGTCTGAGTTTGGGGCAATTAATATTTTAATATGCTACGTACCTTTTTTTAAAAAGTGTGCCCACATTTTTCTTTAAAATAAGCTATAAGCTTTAGGTCTTCATATTGAACCATAAACCAAAACACTGAAAGTCTTTTCTATTTATTATCTTTAAAACTGATATGCAAAATAACCATTTAACAGGCTGCACACTCAGGAAAAAGTGAACATATAGCAAAATAAAAATACTTTTCCAACTAGGAAACTGTAGATTTACAATGACAAACTAGGGTTATTCTTCTGTTTAATGCTGCGTATTCAAAATCAAATTTTTATAAAGCCTATATTTTCTAGAAACAGCACTTGGAAAATGTGGATTTAAGAATGCACATTAAGATAGACCAGTTTGCTCAAGCACTCAGCACCTGCTGTCTCCACCAACTTCAGCAGGCACTCAACACTTTCAAAACCAGGCCACTTGCATTTTATTATCTAAACATGATATGTAGACAGTCTCTGCATGTAGCTAGAGCTGAAATTTTTGAGTTCTCTTTAACACTTTTTTCTCGTTCCAGTGGCTCTAGGGGACATGGAGAAAAAAATAATACACCAAGTACTTCCATAACTTACCTGCCTCTTATATTCTGCCATTGGATCATACACTTTCCAGCCATTCACAGGAAACTTTTCTTTATAGCTGAATGCAAAAAGAGGCTAAAGACAACAAAGCAAGGGCATAAATTACTGTCTGATGGACTGTACGCACAATAAGCTCCAAAACAGTGAATCTCCTAATATTTCAAACATAACATTTCCGAAACTCTTACACAGCAGATATAAAACCTTCAGTCAAGACTGGACAACACTGTGCTAGAAAGAAAATGAAGGACAGTTTCCTCCTTCAAGTACACGCTATATAATTAACAAAATCAAGATAGGAAACAGTCAGAGAGAGTTGAAGTTACTTGCCTTGACTATACAATACATCAATGGCAAAGTCAGGATGAGGAAATTGGTCTCCTACCTCCCAACCAATTCCCTACTTATACAAGCAAATGAAATAGCACTATGCAGCTAACTAATAACAAGAATAATTGTACTTATTTGTTGGTTTAGACAGAACTTCCAGACTGAATTATCTACTGCAGAAAAGAGTCAATACATACATATTTTTAATCAGCAACATTAGACAAGTCTAGATGTCCAGGGTTATGTACAAGTTAGATAACTTCAGCAAGAGCAAGACGTAGCATAATGTTTTATGAATTAATGCAAAAATGAAACAGGGTCAGAGTAGCTTGCCTGCTCTGTAACAGATTTTATGAATTAACATTTCAATGTTTGTTATACAGCCCTTGTATTGCCCCACCTACACTTTCAAAAAAAAAAAAGAAGAGCCAGTGACAGCCTTCTCTGCATCTTAAGACTTACCAGCCCATTAGAAACAGGAAACGCGCGTGTTACAAGGTTTTCAAAAATCTCCAATCTGTTCTGCTCTTCCTGTTTATAGGCCAGCCGTAAATTTCTCATATCCTGTCAAAAATAAGTTACACTGTTTTATTCTGTGATAAATTAAAAAAAACCCAACAGATATAAGATATTTGATTGAAGGCAGGTATATACGTAGCACTAAGTGGCTGACATCATCTAACCTACGTTAGAACAGAGTTCTCTAAGTGTTCGTATCATGTGACTAAGATCATAATTGAAGTTGCTAGATATCACAAAAATAGCCATTTTTCCTTTGACTTCACTCTTGAGCCAAAAGGCAGAAGTGTTTAGGACTGCAAGTACTGTAAGAGGAATTGAAATATATTCTCTAAATGAAGTAGGGTTCAAATACAGGGAACTGATCAGACAGAAAAACAGCACATGTGCATGCAGATTCCTCTTACAGAAAAATGAAATGAAAATACTTTAATATGAATAAACGTCTACCATGCCATACCTTGCAAACTATTTCTATACCACACGAGTTCTCTCCGTGGCTCTGTACTCCAATTTTTTCAACTCTGCTTATGACTCCAAGAGGAACATCAACAACAAAAGGTGGATCCTGAAATTTGAATATAAACCAAATTATTTCTGTTACATTAGGAGGAACACAAACTAATATTATTCATGTATGTTTCATTAGAGTAAACTATAATTCCTGTTTAATAGACTGCTGTGAAACATCATACTTCACTTACACCAAATTTGTCACTTTCTGAAATCTACTTCAGCAACATTCCTACACGAAACAATATGCAGACAGATAGCGAAGTCTTACCCTTTCAACACTTTTGATATACATTCTGAAGTCCGTCACTGTTAGTGTACCACTGACTGCTCCCATAAATGGACAGATATACATAACATCTTTAGCTGGAAAACAGACCAATTAAAGCTTTGTTTTACTATTATAGGCATTTGTTCCATAAAAATCTATTTCAATTAAAAAACAGCAAGTTTGGTAAATTCTGATACTTGACCTGTACAGGAAAGCCTACTCTTCAGACGCTGTCAGGACTGAAAGAGCTGCCTTTACCTCAACACAAAAACAATCAAATTCCTTAGTCCCACTGCTGCTCAGCAACTACTGAGCAACGGGGGCTGGGCTCAGCTAGCATGGGCTGCAGTAAAGGCAGGCAGGTAACACAGCTCCCCGCTGGCATTCTTAGCTGCAGGCGGCTCTGGTCCCTGCTCTGAGGTGTAAAGCACCCGCACTCACCTCAGACAGAGCGCATCCAAATGGGAAATTGCTGTTGCATGCAACTGACCTCCAAGTAATTCAGTTGCGTGATCATATTTTCATTTTCACTTTTATTTGAAAGAGCTAATACTCTTTTCTAGACAAGTACTGTACTGTTAACGCAGAGCTTGCTGTCACAGGCCAAAGTGAAATAAATCTCATTAAGAACTGGAAACTAAGTTTTCCATAACTTCACCTTCTTTCCTATCATAATTTTGAAGGTTTTGAATCTACGAAGTATCCTTTGCATTCCTTAGCAGAAATACAACTCATACACCTACAAGGAACAAACTAAGTCTTAAAAAATAAATAAATAAATAAAGAATTATCTATATAGAGCAAGTAACCTTCTGGAACCGATTTCTCCTTCCTATATTTGGATTTAAAAGACAAAGAAAATAAATCTACATCATATCAGTTAATCTAAATTGGCATTAAACTAAAATAACAAAAGTCAAAAGGAAATAATATTCTGTTTTTAAATAAACAAACTAATGATTTAACAGTATTCAGTGTAGTACTCAATAGTATGCTTACCAATAACTTTGATTGATTCTCCAGGAAAAAGAGGAGCCTCTTCCATCTGTGCTAGTTTGTTTCCATCCCGCAGTGCCTGGCAGAAATCCAAAACCATGAGTAAATCTCACTTTCCATCTGCACTACATTGATACATTTTGATGCAAAGTGCTTCTACTACCAGATTACTGGAACACCAGAAGTGTATATTTTTTTACAAGGCACAATTGTATTAAACAGTACCATAGCAAAAAAAAAAAAAAAAAAAGAATTAAACACAAAACTCAGTATTAGAAATATTACACAGACATATATGTTAATAACATATTAGTACTAAAGCATTTATGCAACAGTTTCACATGCTAGCTACATACAGCGTACAAAAATATGAACAATAAGATCAGCCCAAATTTGTGATTATTAATTTGTTAGTCTTTCAATAAATGCAGGTACTAGTTGGAGTATTTTATCTACTTGAGAACATTTTAAAGCTCATATTAATTTTTTTTCTATTTGTAATATTGTTGATTTAATAATTGAGTATTTTCATCTGAGATAATTGTTATTTTTTTAACATTTTAACTTCCTATTTTTGGTAGCAAGAAGTCAGAAGCATCCCATGATGCTCTATTTCAATCAATACCTTACTAAGAGTGCCACAGGTTATGGAAGAGGTCCATTACAGTAATTTTGGATCCAGGTGGTCAGATTAAGAATGAAGTAATAATGAAATATAGAAGAACAATTAGCAATTTTACAGTAAGGGCTAGTTCCATAAATTTTCATTTAGGCAAACAGCTTCACTCCTCAATGATATAAGTTTAATCCTTTGGGTCCCTCGTCAGTAGGTAAGATTTACAGCGTACTAAAGATTTTAATTAAGAATAAAAGGGTTTGTGGGACTTGGGACTTTTAAGGACCATGTGAGAAAGTGATCTCTCTCAGGTCAATATGATGAGATATTAAGGTTTCATTTTTTTACATCCTGAAGTGAGAATAAATGTAATGGGCTATGTTACAGTAAACAAATAACTCTTCCCTTGTATTACAGCTCTGATCCACATACAAATCTGCAGGTAGGATCTGCCTGTCTCCAAACAAACTACCACAAGCCCTCATTAATAAATAATTTCTAAAGATACCTAAATTCATCTCTGGCTTTAGATTTTCTAGAAAACTAACAGAATTTTATACTAAGCCAACACTTACAGACTTAGAAGGATGGATGTGCTCTGCCAGACAGGGGCTTACGTGAAGTATTACATTTTAGACTACCTGACATTACAGGAAAACCCTACCTAGCACATAACCAGTTAACACACTCAGTGCTTTCTGTGGATTCTCTGGCATGAGAAATCTAAGATTTGTATGTACTGTACAAGTACTAATATATAGTACCTTGCTACACAGTTAACGAATGAAAGATGAGTAAAACTTGCCACCTGATCAGGTTCTGCTTCAGAATGATAGCCATTGTGTCCATCCTGAATCTCCTGCATTGCATGAGGCAGCAGTAGGGCAAGAGAGAAGTAACAGGAAAAAACATGCAGACAACAGGTGAAAGGACAGAATCTTTTCTTTTTTGTTTCCCCTTTTTTTTTTCCTTTCCTTAAAAAGACAGCACACACTTTAACTCCAGTTTAGCTATTAAACTCCCAGCACAAACTACTTTCCACAGAAAGGAATCCAAGCTATTAGCACTATCCTTTTAATGGTATTTGGCACAACACAAAATGAAAAAATTCCTCCTTTTTTTTCACAAAAGAGTCAGCACTGGTAGATAAGAACATAAAAGCATGTACTGTCTTTTTAAGACAAACAACCTTATACTGAAGAAAATGAGTTCAAAGTATGCCACATGCTTATCAAGAGAAGAAATTGAGTACAGCTTGCAATGGTAGCATTAGGGGAAAACTCATGCAATCTTTCAAGGACAAAATAGGTCGACATCAAATAGAAGTACCTAGACAACGTTTAAAAAGCTTTACTGTGTAAAACATGTTTTAATTGAACTTTCAGTTTTATGGTCTCACATACTTTTCAGGCAACTTCTGTGTTGTTGCTAGAAATCTAGTCAGTAACTTTACAGAACCTAAAATTACTCCTCATAGCAAAACATGCAAACAATTCACATTTTTACATTAATTTATTTTTGCATCATATTGGCAGCAAATCCTGAATATTAATTAAATCTCTTTAATAAACTTAAGGTCCCGATGCACTACAGAGAGAAGCACAAATGTCACAGGGTCATATAAAGTAATTGTTTTAATATGTTCAGCCAAAATTGTTTTTCCATCTCCCTTCTTTATTAACTAGACAGAAGTTGTGTTCATGAGTCCATTATTTCCAGTTCACATGCAAAAAGCTTCTCACTTGCTTGACTATAAAAACAGCCTCAGGCTAAATTTACAAATGTTTGCAAAAGTATTTTTTTCTTTTCACAGTATTTCTACAGAACCCTCAAAAAAGAAAAACTTAGAAGAAGGACTTCAAATATCTTCAGATAATTTGAACTCTACAAGAGTTTAAAAAGTTATCATTAATTAAAAGCCCTTTTAAATTATAAAGGGCTCCTAACATTTCTGTATTGGTGGAATTCTGCTAAATACTTAAATTTCAGACCATAAAAATGTTGTTTCTGAAACTGAAGCAAAGTAGATATTGCGATCTCTGGAAGAAAACCAGAAGGACAACCAGCAAATACACCAAAAGATTTTAAATAAATGAAAGAGAGAAGCACAGCAGATCATTCAAAGACCAAAGCCTTTACAAAGAACTATGAAAAACTGAATGAAAGCAATCAAGTTCTGTTACTCAATCCAGAGCAATTATTTCAAGAGCTATCTATTTAAAAAAAAAAAATCAACTTGTGGATTTGCATGACCAGACTAAACACATAATTTTCAAATATGTAAACAATGCACAAGAAAAAGACATCATTCAGACCTCATCTCTTGGTTCGAGACTGAACAAGAGGCCTTTGTTCGAATAAAAGTGTTAGACACATTTCATGAACAATGTCAGAACACTATCCAGATAATTTCTCACTCCATAAATGTTACTAAGAGAGAGGAACAAGAAAACAAGGCATGCCCTTTTCATATCTGCAACGAACAATGGGCAAGACCTAGTCTCAAAATTATCACTAAAAAGATGCAGGCCATCGCGCTAGTGTCTAACTTCAAACCTAACTTTCAATCCTACAGGATTACAGGGCAGTAAGAATTAAGGTAAAATATGTACAAAGGCAAGCATGAATTGGTATCTTCTTTAAACAGGACAGAAAAAGATGTAAGGCTTTTACCACTAATATTCTTTAGCACAGATAACATGTTAGAGCTGCTAATACGGTACTCTGTAGTCCGAAGCATGTAAGCCTCAGTTGCAAGCATCCATTTTGTCAAAATTATAGCAATAAAACTGAAGTTAGTATTGCACATTCATAACATAATTTTAAAAAACTGCTCTCTTACACATTGACTTTTATTGCTCACAAAAACATTGTAATGTATATAAAGCATTTCTATGGCAAAGAAGCTGTCGCACTGCATAGCAAAATGGTCTGACTGGTTCACAAAAACCACTAATGAAGTAAAGAAGAACGCTTGACACACCAAGATCTCACACAGCACAACAGACAAACAGGTAGGAGGCCATTTTACGGCTAGCCAAAGGTAATCTTACCCGTATAACAGGCCTCCTGTACACCTGTTAGTTAAAATATAAAACGTTATCCAACAAAAGAGACAGATTTGATTCATTAAAGAGATTATATCTTACTTCATCAGATTTTCAGGAGAACTCTACTTCCAAACATTTTAATTATAGTCTGATTTTGAAAGAACCAAACAAATCTATGCAAATCTAGTAGCACTCATTTGCAGAATTGTTTTGGCCTAAAAACAACCTAGCCATTTCATTTCAGTGATGTAACATATGTCAAGCTCTTTTGAAACATTCATTCCTCATCAGCCTTGTCTCCAGTTACAAAGCCCTATTGCGAAAAGAGAAGAAGGAGCCTGATAATCCTTCTAGGTGGAAGACAACAAGCCTGCAACAACAGCCAGGAGCTACAACCACCATATCTTTTAGATTCACACGGCAAAAGAAGGATAGCAACAACTCATCTCAAATTATTTCTGACAGTGTCTATATTCAGCTTCTACAATCTAAGCAATGTTCATTTACATGAACTCCTCATTCAAGAATCCTCTCCAGGCAGAGAGAGTCTCAAAGAAATTTGAGTTATAAATGGGCATTATATTTTTACATGTGAATGCCACAGCAATAATGAATAAACCCAGCCTCTTACTGACTAAGCGACTAGTCGTACCACTGAACTTCTGCAGAAGCAAAGGAAACCCTCTCCTACAGCATAGACATCCCTTCACAACATACCGGTCCTGACTGTAACTAAAGATATCCTAGGATAAAAAATTCCATGATGTTATACACAAATATGGGATTTCAAATCACTGCAATGCACTAATGCCAAACACAATTTATACACAAAAATTCTGAATACCACCAGACTTAATTTTTTTTTCTTTTGTTTCTAAGAAGCAGAGCAAGAAGCAGACTTTTAATTAGGCCTTAAAAGACTTACTCCTTATTAAGTAATATCCAAATGAGTTTGGTAAAGAGAAGGAGGTTATTCAGAATTAAAAAACACTCTTTATTCCAGAGGAATGCGTTCGACCTGAGAGATAAACTGAACACCAAGCTTACACACCTGGATTTTACTAAAATGAAGTCCTTGATCTACAGGGCAAATACAACACCGACAGCTGTAATGCAAGGTTTCCCAGAATGTTTTATCAAAGATGTTAGCCTTGACCTGAAGTAAGCGCTTGCAATTCAGCTGCCATAGTATGGAAGAGCTGTGCTTTTTTATGAGTATAAGCTGCTGACTGTGCCAATAGTGTAAACTCTGTGAGGTGAATTTTTAAGTAGATCACGGTCAAAAACATTTTGTGGATTCATCTTCAGGCTTGGGCTGAATCTGACTTGCTGTCACAGAACCGAAAATATGCTGTTTCTGGATAACAAACTTTTCAATCACAGAGCATATTCGAAAATAATTTAAAATCAAGTTAAAAACAAAAAAAGACAAAATCTTCATTTGGCCATTTGGCATGAAGACCATGAAACTGTTTCAAATCTAGAAAGAGAAAAGGATCTAGATTGCAGCAGCCTGGGTTTCTTAAAGGGACTTGAAACTCATGTGACTTTTGTCAATTTGTAAGAGAAGGAAAACGGCATATGCTCCACTCTTGAGTGTTCAGTTGGCTGGCTGCATACAGGAAACAGCAAACAAGCATGAAAGAACACGTGTAAAAAAGCACAATGGAATCTAGCTGGTAAATCACACTGTGCAATCATTACCCGTGTCACAAAGATGTTCTAGGAGGGAATGAAAAAGATTTTTTTGTTTGTTTGTTTTTTTTTTGTTGTTAAATTCTCTGTTTCTGGTGAAACAGAGTCATTTATTGTGACATAGGCATTTATTTTTTTTGTGAAATTTGGAGAGCTCAATTCTGTACTCTGAATGACACACACTAGAAACAATTTCAACTTGTAACTATTAATCTACTTCACCAAAAAATTTTAATGTAGCAATCAAAAGAAAAGACAACTCACTTCTGGCATTTTATTCAAAACATTGACTTTTAATTTTCCTTTCACCTCTCAATTTTTATTCTGTAGACTTCAATGCCGCTATTCTAAACACGGAGAATAACACAAAGCAGATTCAGGAGACTCCTACACAGAATGAGATGTTTCCAGTTCTGAAACATTCAGGGATCACTTAAGTACCTACCACCAGATAATTAAGTTAGCAAGGACTTCCCTATCATTCACTCTTTTATCTTAAACAAATCAATGCATTCCTCTAGTCACTTACCCTGTAGTCTCTGGACACCCCTTCTGATGGGACAGGCCCCGAAATCTGACTAGAAATGGTTGCTGCTATCAGCTGTTTGCACCATTCCACATGGGATCCAGTCGGGCTACAAAAACAGAATATTTCAAATTATTTAGCAGTAATTCAAAATGTATGTTGAGAGTAGCATAGCAACAGAGCGCATCCAGAAACCCATGACCACAAATGATCACTAACACCATAAAAAGCAGCTTGCTTTGTGGGCAGAATGCAACTGTTTTGCTGACAAAATCAGGGAAAAAAATTTTACTAGATCTAATCAGAGTTGTAGAGCTGTCGGGTTAAAAGTGAGGTTAGGGTCCTAGGAACTTATAAAAATGCTAGTTTCCTTATCCAGTGTAATTTTTTACATCATTCACACATTTTTTTCTTAAAGTCATTCATGGAATGAATTTGGTCAGGTAACAACAAGGGAAGTGTAAGGCGTTTCCTATTATTTCCTGATTATTCAGTAAACCCTCAAAATTAAATTACTCTATGCTAGTACATAAAAATTTAAACAGTGCTAGTGTTCTATTCTATATTACCATTAAATGCACAAAACACATGTTTTCTAAAGAGTAACTTCTAGTTAGCCGTATTTTTTTCCTATTTGCAAAATAATCTCTGAATAATCCTCAGGACATGCCTTCCCATGCCACAGCAAGGAACCCTGCAGCGCAGGGTGTTTATAAGGACCCTGAAGACAAAGCCTCTGAACAGCAGAATCACTCTAAATCCCAGACAATGCGTTTTGAGAACAGTCACCTGAACTAGTGCTGCTTAAAAATAAAGCAGTGTTGAGAGTGAGCAGCAATTACACGGTTTGTGGCTGGACACTTTGAAGTGCACTAGGTCTGCTTCAAAACATGCCAGTATCTGATGAAAAACTGGGAATGCCAGAGAGGACTGTTCCTGAGTGCCACAGCAGCCTCAGCTGATGCCTTAAATAACTGTCATTTCTTCAAACAGTTTTGTTGGGTTTCTCTTCAGATTTAATGCTTATTCAGAAGTCAAATACAAAAAGAAAACTTTAATTCATTTTTTTAATTCATTCACAAACTAGCTTCGGATTCTGTGAGTGTCTTGTGACATTGACGTGAACAACGGCACAGGCGTACCCAGCACTCAACAGGCACGTCGCAACTTGGGCATTAAGAGAGTGGGCTCAAGGCACAAGATGACCAACTACTACTTAAGCAGAGGTCTTTTCTTACGTTAACTCTGCCAGGGTAGATATAAGGTGAAGATGCATGTAACAACTTCACACCTGCAATGAAAGCTCTTTCATAACTTTTCTGACATATTTTAGTAGCTTTCTATCTACCTGCAAAATTCTGCACAGTAGTAGATCACAAAATGCTGTTTCGCAACTAAAACACATCTGTGATATTCCTGCTTGAACAATAGCGATAACTCTCAAGTTACTGCTGAACTCCAGTCCAGATTCACTTCAGATGAGGTTTTCACTTAAGTTTTGCAAAAGAGCGCATGAACTAAACCCTACAGTAATCCTTTTCTGATCTCATTTATTTCTCCTTCTCTCACATCTCTTAATTTCCAGCACATCTCTTCAGAGTTTGCCTAAGTTTGTTTCCAAATAAGCATTTACTTGTTAATTAAGAAAAGGATTTATTTTTCTAGGGCTTATCTTCACCGGGAATCACTACATCAACAAAGTTAACAGCAGCAGGAAAACAAATGTGAGTGCAGGTCCCTGCGCTAGGAGCAGCGTCTCAGGATGTATCAGTGTCCCACAGGATGCTGACCATACCGATGGGACTTATCACCATCTGTCAAGCGGGACACGTACCAGCACAAGCCTTTGCATTCTGCCTCATCTGAGGTAGCGCACGTCAGCCTAGCCTGGCACAACCGCAAATAAAGTATATGACAAACAGACACTGTAACTTTTCCAGGGTAGAACAAGATTAGGAGAAGAAAGAAAGTTGAGAATTAAGATAAGAAAGTGCATTGATAAGGAATAAAAAGATACAAGTTTTGGTGATAGAAAATGGACATTTGATTTCCACCTTCACTAGAACAATTTAAACTCCAAATTTCTCCTAACAGAGAGAGTATGGAGACTGGAACCTGGCAGTAATTTTTAAATACAGCCTTTTTATCATAGAATGGTTTGGATTGGAAGCAACCTTTAAAGGTCATCTAGTCCAAAACCCCTGCAAGAAGCAGGGACATCTCCAACCAGATCAGGTTGCTCAGAGCCCCGGCCAACCTGGCCTTGAATGTTTCCAGGGATGAGGCATCCACCACCTCTCTGGGCAACCTGTGCCAGTGTCCCACCACCCTCAGTGTAAAAATTTTTTTCCTAATATCTAATCTAAATCTACCTCCCTCTATTTTAAAACCATTACCCCTCATCCTGTCACAACAGGCCCTAGTGAAGAGTTTCTCCCCACCTTTCCTGTAGACCCCCTTGAGCTACTGGAAGACCCCTATAAGGTCTCCCTGGAGCCTCCTCCTCTCCAGGCTGAACAGCCCCAACTCTCTCAGCCTGTCCTCACAGGAGAGGTGCTCCAGCCCTCTGATCGTCTGGGTAAAATTTCTCTTAGTTTCTACTCCTTCTTTAAGAGTTTTTCAATGAAGTCTGCCTGTAGCTGGAAACTCCTACAGGCAGGAATGACTCTGCCAGCGAGGGCTGAACCAGATGCGGGAGCACCTGGGGCCAGGCTCTGCCCAGCTCCCCTTGGCCGAGCCCCGCCACCTGCAGCCAGCCGAGCATCTGCCAGCGCGACGCAAAGCCACCCCACGCACCCACGGACACACCGGGGGACACACCGCTGTCTCGGGACAGCTACACCTCTGCAGATGACACACACACTCGCATGGGGGAAAAAAAAAAACAACCAACCCAAAAAAAAACCCCAAAAAACCAAACACCAACGAACCCAAAAAAAGCAAAACCATAAATCGGAATAAAGACTTGAAATTTGAGAGCAGTCTCACTTCAGTTTGCACAGACAAGAAGCTACGCACTGCCCCTAAAAAAAAGACCCGGGCCAAAACCCTGCAGGCAGCCTCAGCCTTCGCAAAAACGGCGACGTTAACGACGAAAAACACACAGCCACAAGCAGGAAACTTTGACTGCAGCCGGTTCCGTCGCCGAGGGAAATCTGCGCGGCTGCACTGAACCAGACCCTGCATTTCATTTCAGTTCCACGCTGGCCGGCCCCGCGCCGCCGCACCCTCGCCGGCCCCGCTTCCGTCTCCACGCCCGCCCGGGGCGCGGGGCGGCGGGGAGGCCGCCCCAGGGCCGGGGTTCGCTGTGAGCGGAGGCGCGGGCCGAGGGGCGCCCGCCGCTCGGCCCCGCGGGGAGGCCAGGCCGCGGCGGCCCCCTCCAAGCGCGGGAAGCGGCGCCGCCTCTCCCGCCGCGCCCCCCCCCCCAACCCCCGCCCGGAGCGCGCCCTTCGCCGCCGGCTCCGCTCACCTGTCCAGCGTCTCGGTGCTGGCCTGCCGCGACCCTGCCCCCGCTGCCGCGGCACCCCCCGCCCGCACGGCTCGCCGGCTTACGCCGCCGCCCTCCACCGCCGGCCCAGCCGCTGCCGCCGCCCGCTCCATGGTTCCGGCCGCCGGCGGGACTCGCTGCGCCGCCGGGATGGCAGAGCCCCGGCCCGGCCCGACCCTGCCGCCTCAGCCCGGCCCGCTTGGGCCCCGGCGGCGGCCGAGAGCTGTCACCTGGCGGCGGGGCTTACCCACAGGCCTTCGCGCCGCCGCGAGGGCGGGCAGCGGCCCCGCGCGGCGGGGGAAGGCCCGGCGGCTGCTGCCTCGCACCACCGGCCTCCGCGGGGGGCTGCGGGCACCCCTCCCGCCATAGCTGTTGTGAGAGGACGAGGGGTCAGAGTTTTTAAATAGAGGGAGGTAGGTTCAGACTGGAGAGTAGGAAAAAAAATTTTTTACCATAAGGGTGGTGGAACACTGGCCCAGGTTGCCCAGAGAGGTGGTGGATGCCCCATCCCGGGAAACGTTCAAGGCCAGGTTGGCCGGGGCTCTGAGCAACCTGATCTGGTTGGAGATGTCCCTGCTCCTTGCAGGGGGGTTGGACTGGATGGGCTTTGGCGGTCCCTTCCAACCCAAACCATTCTGTGATTTTATCACCCCGCTGGGAGCGATGGACCGATAGCAGCAGTCACAGAAACGGGAACAACTTCAGCCTTCCATTAAAACATCAGTCAGAGGCACAGGGTTTAAAACTGACATCTTTATTTTTTTTCCCCTTCACACACATACATGGCAGGTGGATGTTAAGCTCTCCCCCCCAGCCCCAAAGTCACTTGGCAATTAACACCCAGCTCCAGAGCAGTCCTGCAGTATCCGCCGAGGGCTGCCCACGATGTTATTTAAGGAGCAATAAGGAGAGCAGGAGATTCCTGGTCATTTATAAAAACCTGTTCTGTGAAGCAGGACATAAAATACTGTGAAAGAAAAAACTGAACTCAAGGCAGAGTTTAAAAACACATCAAAAGGAGGTAGTATGCAAATCATTTATAGGGTATACCCATAACAGTGATGCTGGGGTGGATAAGGCATAAGCAAATAAAGAAGGCATTCAGCAAATAAAACTTTCTAAATAAGGAACTGAAGGCCAGCACAAAAACTAGGTGATCTTCTCAGGTTCATGGAAATAAGAATACAGAAAGGAAAATATTTTGTATTGGCTCTTGGGCATTTATAGCTGCTGACGGTCACATCCCAGCCCTGCTTTTTCAGTCCTCCTGGAAAAGGCACTCAGCGCCTGGAACGCTCTCATTCACCACTTCCAGAGCTTCCCCAGGCTGGTCCTCAGCTGTGACAGCTATAGCCGGCTGCAGTAATGGCTCGGCTTCTGCTCCTGCAGCTGGGCACAGGAGCTTGGAGACACCGCACAGATACGGGGTACGGGCGTGCGGGGCACTGCAGACAGACAGCCCAGAACACGCATTGAAATGGAAAGGAGTTTTCTGTTAACTTTGATCAGTTTGTTTGCCTACATTCACAACTTTAAAGTAGTATTTTTCCAAAAATTACTGGAATAAAACACCTCAATGTTTGCCTAATACTGCCATGTAAAAATAGAATTAAAACAAATATCTGTTGACTTGGAAAAAAAAAATAATCCAAGCCTGCAAAGAGCTGTTGCAGACCTTCAAAGCCTGAAATTGGACTGAAGCAGTAATATGAAGAATGGTGTGTATGTAGAAGTGCATAATCCTTTCCATTATGTTACACTTTCTCGAATGAAATAGGTTATCATGTAGTGTTTACACAGTAAAAACCGTTAGATTTTCTGAACTTCTCACACTGCTCAGCGATATCACCAATACGTTCAACTCAAACACAGAAACTTTAAATATTCTAATAAAAATAGCTTTTTTTTAATAAACCACACGTAAGTAGAAGGCAAATATACCAGAGTATGCATAGTTTTCAAAATGTAAAGTATATCATGAACAATTGAGTATCCTTCTTCATATATCTGATGTAATGCATCTTATTTACCTTAACAAGCCAAGATTTTGGGACAACGTTATTATTTTGGAAACACATACTGAAGAACATTGATGGGAGAATGAAATTTAGAGGACAAAAAAATAAGTCATATAAATCATATGTATCAGCGCACACACACCGTATGCTCTGAGCTTCCCTGAAAAAATAGTGCAATTCAGTGCATATACTGAATTAAATCAAGAGGCGGTATACTTTTATTCCTTTGAAAAAATACTGTTCTAAAAATAGTCAGATGTCCTCTAAACTTTGACTTATTTTATGGAACTATAGCTTTAAATTTAGCTTTCATATGCAAAATATTTACACTTCATAAACTTGCAGAGTTTCTAATAAACTATATTATATATACTTAGACAAAACTTAATTTATATATAATCCTATTACATCTTGCAGATCAAAACTCACCACATGTACAATAATTTACAATGACAGAATCTTCAAGCATCAAATTATCTCCTTTAAAATAACAATATTAGATAGAGTTCTCTACAGATTCTGAATTGCAGTATTTCCTGGATTGCCTGAATATCATTAAACTTCTGAGAATATGCAAAATTTTAATGAAATATCAAGTAGCAAGTTTTGTGCTCTCATAAGAAATGCTTGCAACTATTTAAAAATACCCGAAAGGAACAAAATTAGAGGTTTACAGGAAGCCTCCGAAATGAAGGCTTGAAACTAGAATTCACTGGAAGGTTCAATATAAGTGCACACATATGCAAATCTTGTATACTGAAGTTCCTTAAATACTTAAGTATAAATTCATCAAACAAAAGTTAAATTAAACCGTAAGCTATAACGTACAAGTTTGCAACAGTATTTATAACTGAAAATTTTTGTCTACTTTGGTATAAAAGCTCCTTTAAACAGACACATTTAATTTTAGAAGACAAACACAAGCTTTAATACTATGGCTATTGATGGATATTTAAGCAATGTCTCCTGGGTCTGTTTTTAATTATATAAACCTTTTTTAGAACCATTTTACTCTGTATTAATCTAAAGAGCCAATATTGCCAACAGTGATAACTTGTAATATACTCTAGTGCTGAACAGTTAGCCAAAACAGGACTTCTCAGAATCCAGTACAATTGTAATTCGTTTTTAAAAAAATCAATTTACAATAAAAATATGTTTTTCTTTTATTTTGATATCTACTGAGCTATTTGAACTTTTTAATTAGAAGTGTATCAATGAAATCCTCCCTGTATCTTTATTTATTTCAAAAAAGGAAAATGTGGAATTCTCAGGTAACTGGAAAATTTCAACACTTCTCTCTGAAATCTTACAATAGAATTTATTTTTATCTCATGAACTCCACAAACGTATTCCCAACAGGAATACACACATACCTAATTTTGCACAATGTGAATATTCCTATTGCCATTAATGTGTTTATTCACAACATGTAAGACTGAGCATGAATTTCCTTACAGGAACATGACCTACAGTGTAATAAATTAAAGCATTCTGATGAAAACAATACATCAATTCCATTTCAATTGTACCAGACTTTCCAAAATAACTCTTAAAGCCCTCCATAATTAGAAGTTGATTAATAATGTTCCCAGTCCACAGGTTCTGAAAGGCACATAATTCAAGAGTTGGTTTTGTTTGTTTTGAAGCCTTCCTCAAATGAAGACAGTCTAAAATAATTTGTGTTAGGACAGTCTAATGTAAGGCATTAAAATATTTCTCTTTATGTTACAGATCTATGTTAAGCACCACTTGCTATTACAGTGTACAATGAAGCCAACATTTTCTTCAAAAATGTGTTTGTACTTGGGACATCATTTGCGAGGGAGATGCTGATGAGCCTGATGAATTGGGTATCTTAGAATTATTTGTGATCTGTAGTTCTTCAAGTCTCCTTATATAATCATCACGTAACGCAAGGAGCTCCATGTAACGCTGCTCCACTGGATTTGGCTGCTAGAAAGAGATCTATATTAGTCTTAGCACTTCAGTCTAACTTCCTCTACACAGTTAGGCTGCTGTAGTATTTGCCAGTTTTCCTGGCACCACTCAGTATTTGTAGTTTCCAACACATGTAACAAGTTGTAGCTAAACAGAAATAGTTCTTTCTACAATGCAAGAGCCCTCTGCCTTCCAGTTCTCATCCAGATAAAGTCTTTACACAAAACAGTTCTTCCTACTTCAATAAAATCAGCCAGCACTTCCTGGAGCATAAGGATTTTATTTTCTTATTATCTAATATTGTGTGGAAGATGGGTGTGAATATCTTGTCTGAAGTTTTTATCTTCTTGACTTACTAAAAGGTTTTAGATTCACAAGGTCAAATGTCTCATCATCTTCCCTAAAAACAGTGTTTAGCCAGACTAACTATTTTAGTTACACTGATCACATTAAGATGAAATCCATGTCTTCAGATTAAATAACTTCCCTTACTGATTAAATTTAATTCAGTTTTTAATAGTAAATTTGCAACTTCGTGTAAATAAACAAGTGAAATAAATGCAAAACTTTATTAGTGAATTCTGTGAGTAAACTTGAATCTGTTTAAAATCAGCTGCCCTAGCTTTCAGGGGATTACTCACAGAAAGAGCATCTGAAGTATTTCCATTTTAAGCTTAGTTTCCTTTTTCAGAAAGAGTATTGAAACAAGGAAGTATTACAAATGTCCAACGCAGATCCAGAGCCTAAAGCTACTTTCAGCTGTACACACCTGTCAAGAAGTTGCTGCTGTTTCACAGTTCACTGCCTGTAATTAAAAGCTATTAGCACCACAGTTTCAGGAGCAAATAGAAACGCCTCACTAGTTCAAAAATAGCTGACCCAGCACTTTTACGTGCACCACTCACTGTGCACCCCAGATGAGGGTGGCAATGAATGCTGAGGCAACTGTGGAAGTTGGATCAATGACTCAATGTACCAAGGCGATTAGAGATGCAGGGTTAATGGTGTTGCTAGTGACAGACCAGACTCTTCATTACACTGAAGTCTGATGCGGAACATGCCTCTAAAGTAATGGCACTAAGAATGGTCATTGAAAAACTGGTTCAGGCCACATGTCCACTATTCAGTTCCTTAAGTCAAGAGGAAGCATAAATTTCGTGTGCAGCAAAAAACCTGTTGCATTTTGTGCATAAAAATGGTGAAAATGAGGGACACATAGTAGCAGCACAGAAGATTATCACATGGGTTTGCATTTCTAATAAGATATTCCTGCCAAAAGCCCTCCCTGAATAATGGCAAAGCATATTTTTAAGTAGATTTACAGCTAATTTCCATGTCCTATAATCCTTCACTTTAAAAAATAAATCTTTGGATTCACCTTTGCAAAATACCCTCATCTTTCACAGCAAGCAAACAAAAGCTTTAAAACCAGAACTTCAAATTAAAACTGGCAACATATTGTAAGAAAATACAGCAAACTGCCTGGCTTTCTTGCAGCCTCTAAGTGTTGTAAATAATACAGGAGACCAGCTGTGGGAAAAGGAAGTGCATGGCTTGAAAACTCCTGATTCATTCCAGGGGTTGGATTGTGAAGACTGCTTCTGTCAAAGAAACTGCTCCTCTATCTTCTCCTATCCAAAACTCCACAACTTGTTAAGAAGGACAAATAAGTCTCTGTACACTGTCTTTACATGCCGCATTGCTGAGATATCTAGCTAGACTGCAACAAACATTGAGTGTCCATATACTAAACATTAAAAGCACAGAATTGGAGCATGTGTAGTTTGATAAAAGCTTTTCTGGGCTTCCAATCTGATCCACCTGTATAATTTTCAGTAACAGCTTTCATCCAACAGTTACACAGTGTAAACAATGCTGGATCATCAGTTACATTAAAAAAAAAAATCTTACCATAAGCCATCAATACAGACAGAGAAAGGAGCAAATAGGTCATCTCAGTTTGTGAAAGACTTCATACGCTTTCTCAGAAAAAGGAGAAAGACTAAGCAAATGCAACTAAGCGTGTTTGTGAGGCTAATGCCCTAACTCTTCAGTGATCAGTAAGCCCTATTTCTAAGCACTGTCATTCACCATTTAGTAGCATCAAATACCCTTCAAAATGCTCCCAAAGCCCTGCCCCCAATAAAAGGGGCTATAAAGATAGAAAGAGCTTAATAAGCTCACTGTTCTGAGAAGAGCTGAGTGAAAAAAAAAAAAAGAAAAAGATAACTCAATAATCATTTTCACCTTTATTCTCCCTCTTTACAAATGTAATATTAAAAACCAGAACAGATTACAGGTACTATTCTGCAAGTCAGTTATGACACAAAATCCTATTTCTGAAGTCTAAGAGCAGTTTGTACATTATAAAGAATTTACTTACTTGTTGCCGAATTCTTGGGTTCCACCTGATGTAGTAATTGACCCAGAGCTCTAAATGACGCATACTGGCTACTGGATAGAGTGCTCGATTTAGCTCTTTAGTATAAAAAGGATTGATGTATTTAGATTTTTCACTGTTTATCAAAGACCATAATGATAATGTTTTCTCAGCCACTTTCTAAAATGAAATTGAAATAAGAACAGTAAATATTTAAGCAAAAACAGGAAAATAATCATAGAAGCCATAGTTACATTCTAAAATTAATACACTTCTTATTTACATGGAAGCATCATAGTCACTGTACTAGAAATATTCTAAAACAAGTGCTTAACAAACATTTCAGGGACTGCACAGTCTTTAAGCTACCAAAACCAAGGAATTTACCACGCAACTATCCTATAACGAGAATAAAGCCAGTTCAAAACCAGTCATATAAGGAATATAACCAAATACAATAAAAGCAAAACTTTTTGTAATCATCTAGAGTTGAGACAGCAATACAATTAAACAATCAGTGGTTTGACTAACCTCTTTTTCTCTAGCAGACTCACTGTTATACAAGAAAGTACCAAATCGGCAGCTGTACAAGTGATCCAGGATTGTGATCAAGAACTGCTCATTGAATTCAAAGGCCGTAGGAAACTAAAACCAGAAAAGGCAAATTCATTCTTCACATCGTAAAAGTAGGGAGAGATGCACATGCCCTGGTTAAGAGGCTAAAGGTGGCATTTAGAAACCTGAATACATATACAAATAATTTTTAAGATAATACTTTCATATACTTTATAGCAGAGTAAGCGTTCAGATGACATAAGGTATTCAACTGTCTCAAACTAATCACTGAAAAGAACTCTTCTCAAGATGTTCTAACTGCCTTTAATTTCTAAAAAGAAGAATAAAATACAGACTGGTTAGTTACATTTTTACTAGGAAGACAGAAAAAGATACCACACTGCATGCTTTATAGTGTGGCACCATACTGGAAAAATAAGGGTTTAGCTCCTAATCCTTGGCCCTGAATGGACCAAGTGTGCTGCTTTGTTTCATTACTTACTGAAAATACATTGTTTAAATCACAGCACTCAACAGCTCCTAAGCTTCCTTTTCAAGCTTTGACAAAACAACATTTGTCCCTGCAGTTCAAGGGACAGCTTCACAAAAATGGTGAAATGAAACAACAGACCCCATTATGACAGCTGGATGCAGTTCCGGTAAAAGCATTCTGCTGGGTCACATCACAATATGTTTCTGTGAGATGCCCATATCCAAGACACATCAGCCTTGCACGTATAGCCAATGCCTTGTTAAGCAATATAACTACAGCTTGTTTACCACTTTTAGAAACAGGGCAGAGAGACAGTATGGTTTAAAAGTAAATACACTCTTTTTGACTACAGTGTCAGAGCAGAGGGGTACGCTGTCCTCTTCAAGTACTTTTTTTTAATATAAATAAAGAGCTATGTTTTTATTTTGGTAATCTCTTAACAATGTTAGCCTCTGAAGAATGATATAACATACCTGTTTAGACATCTGCCACACACAGTCAATAAACTGAAGAAAGATGGGCGACCTGTCTGCATCAGCATGATTTTTGTCACCGTGGCCTATTCTCTGAAATGAAGCAATAGAGCCTCCTGTTAATCAAAACAGTCTATTTTATGGCCAATAGCCATTGTTTCTTATTTTGTGCTAGAATATTAATGCTTTTGTAATAGAGCAACCTGTTCTGATGATTTCAAAATTAGTTACTGCACCAAGGAGGAGAGATTCAGATATACAGAAATACTGCAAATCTGTTCCAAAGATATCTGAAAAAAAATTCCAAAGTGATAATTGGTCCTGTTATAAAAACCTGCTAGTTATCAGAGAAGCAGAATTGTTGAAGCATCCACTACTTTGCAAATAATCAAGACACATTTAAAACGATATTTACGTAATAAGTTTGTCAAAAGCCAAGTTATATATGTCTTCTTTTGTAATTTAAGCCACTGGAGAACCTAGATCAAACTATCCACACAGATTCTCCTCTTCCCCCTCCACACACGAACCTAAAGATTCGCCCTGAGGCAGAGAGTAAACATGAGTGAGCTCAAAGAAACGTTCATGTTCTCAACAGAAAATTGATGCACATTTTTGAAGTCTGGGTGAGCTGTTTATTCTGAGGAGTCCAAAGTATCAAGGGAATTCTCCCCACAGACAAAAAGTAGGTTTGGTAAAAACTGTTTTCTTCCTTTTCACATTTGATAGCTGAGAACACAAGAGATTCAGGTAAAAGATTCTATTAACTCCATAATTCTGCTTGAATATACTTGCCTGGAGGAGATAAAGGAAGAGCATGTATGTTGAATTAAGATGCTGTTTATCTGCCTGTAAGATAGCAGGCTTAATGTCTTACGGACGCGAAAAATGATAAAACCAGTACAGTACAGATAAAAACAGTACAATAACAGAACTGAATGGCAGGGAATAGAGGGAGATGAGGGATTGTAGCTGAACTCAGTCAACAGTAGCAAATGACTAGAAAAGCATATAGGGAAGACAAACCAAATTTGCCTCCTTGCTCTCCAGTGTTCATGGTTTAAGATACGTGGTACCTGTTAACAGAGTCATACACCTGTTCAGTAAGGAGTGAAAGTCCTTCCACTTTCACTGTGGTTAGCAGTTTTAGGATGTCTGAGTATCTTCCATCTATAATTATGTCTACATCTCATATTTCTATATTAGACTGCATTATTAAAACCACATCCCACATAGCAAGCAACTTTATCATCTGGATAGCGCACTAAGTTCACTACACACAGAAAAGCTGGGGTAAGGAATTCCTTTTCAACAAGGAAACTTCTTATGTGCTTCATTAGATAGAAAACACAGAGAGGAACTTTCAAGCAGTCTACTATTTAATTATTTGTTATTAAAACATCCAAATTCCAACCCTGGTAACATAAAAACATGAAGCTTGCTCTAACCCAGACAATATAACATCCTACTCTTCTCCAACTCCCCACTTGAGGGAAGGCATAACAACAATAGTTTCAGAAGCGAGGCTCAGGAAACGCTAACTGCACTGGAGTGCCTAGTCCTCACTATTAAAACTCACAGCTCTGTCAAGTAATTACAAAACTAAAATAAAGCATGTATGATCAAAATACTTTCTGCTAGCATTGTTTATTGTACAGAACACTCCAGAAAAGGACTACCTTCACTATAAGCTAAACAACTCGTCAAATCAAAACATACATTACCCTCAGAAAACAGCAGATGGCTAAAGCAGAGTGGCTTCAATCATTTCCAAAGATTAGTATTTAAGCAAGCAAGTTGGGAAAATAAAATGACAGTTTAGGCAAAAGCAAGCTATTTATATAACCCTTATTGCTGCGACATTGTCAGAGATGAATCAGTGGACTGAGCTAGTCACCTGAAGGGGTGTAAAAGTCTGACCTCAGTAAGAGGAGAAAAACATTATTTGTTGAGAGAGAACAAACTCCTCGATTTCTCAAACTAAAATGAATGGTTTAATAAAAAGAATCATAGATTATTTGAATTTATTCATAATGGTGAGGGACACGCAGATCTCTCTTTTAAAGCTTTGTGTCAAACCATAACATATGCGCTAGGCTACAAGTCTCCTAGTCATACAATCTAATTTTATCTGCATCACAACTATAATGTTTTTAAAAATACAAAATAAAATATGAGAATAAAAAGATAAGCCAGTGTTTTCCTGTGGCTGTACAAAAACAGAATACTTCAAAGGTTTGTATAACGTGTCACTACCAGAAGACTACAAGTACCTACACAAAAGACTGGACTACAGCAGATATCACTCCCAACAATCAAAATGCAAATCTCCTAAGCCTCCAAGCACCTTTAGAATGTCAGATCAAAGACTGCCAAGCCTACAAGCACACTTGAACGGTGAAGTGATTCATGCTGAGTGGCTATACATGAATTGCCAAATGACTGAGACACTCTTCCAAATGTAAAATGCACATGAAACACACACACAGATATATTTTTTCATTTCTTGATTTTTCCAGATTACTTATTTTCCCAGTTTTAGCAATATGAAGTAATACCTTTAGAATATTCCACCAGGGACAAATTGTCTATACCAATAACCTCTACTGAAGGCGCGGAAACTCCTTACTGTGAATTACAAGGTTCAATATGAACAAGAAACACTGTTGTAAAGCTCCCAACTTATGTTTTACGTTTACATATTCCAGTACACTCTCCCTGGCAACCTATTCTGCTTCTCCAGGTTCCTCATATAGATTTCCTGGTTAAATGTTAGCTGCCAAAGTTAAGAGAAGTCCCACTAGGACTCTGAAAAGTTTCCCAACGCAAATATCCTTGATTTTGCATTATACAGGGATAGGTTATTAAGGACTTGCTATAGAGAATCTCTACTTAACTTTCTAAGCATCCAGAGGACAACTGAACAGAACTAGAGCCAGCATTACCAGTGACAGCCTCTTGAGAGCTATTATGACAAGTTTAGATACTTGGGAAGAAGCATTCAAAACATCACTTAAAAGACATTGGCCAGATTCATTCATCTGCCTCTCATGACATTCAAAATAGTCCTAAGGGAGGGTGAGGGAGAAGCCTCATGTCCCAACCTTACTTGATCATCATCTGAAAAGTTTGGGAGGACATAATTTTTCTGCCTTCTCATTCTCTTTTCTCAATAACCACAGCAACCCTAGCAATTCTGTGTTTTCAAAAGGGTGTAAAGGACAAAATATGAGTTCTCAGAGAAATAGCAGCAAAAAAATGTTAGCCAAACAGGTCCAAAACCTAAAGCTCTGCTCAGATTTACCTGGAAATGTTTTAAATCACAATTCCAAAATAATGAAAAGAATTAGCAAACCTTGACACAATGAGTAGTTGAACATTTCAAGCTTTTCAGAATGTTAATGTTGCATGGTCCTTGCAATTATCTTCTAATTCTTACCGATGCAAATTTGTGTCCAAAGCTTATCCACTCCTTCTGCACCAGAACTTCAAAGCCTTCAATTGTTCTGTAGTAGCTGTCTAGCATCAGCATGGCCAGCGATGTTAGCTGTGCTGTCCGGTCCCAGCCATCACTGCAGTGAACCAACACCGAGCTCCTTCCCAAGGATACTTTGTCTGCAACCTGAATAGCTCCTGTCAAGACAAGCTAGCAAAGAGGAACAGACACCGAACAACACAGATTAGTGTTACCATCCTAACAAAAAGAAATTGATTTCTTTCTGTCTACACAGTATCTAAATTGATACTGTTTCCATTACAAGACTTGAAGAGCATGGTGTAGTTAATTGGAAAAGAATTTTCTAGGAGATCAAGTAAATTTCTTGTATAAAAACAGAGAAACAGATTGGTCCACTAATCCCTTGGTAAGATCTAATTTATCTCACAGTAAATTCTTCAAAAATGGGGCAGAAAACAGTAACCTTGATAAACCAAAGAACTTAAGCTTCTTTTTCAAAGAAAGAGAGGATTTCCATAGGATATACTCTCTAAAAATTCTGTATTTCATTTGGCCCCTTTCTTTGAACTAAATTACTGAAATATCTCAGTTGTTGGGAAAAGGAACTCGTACCCTACTAATATGCTTATTTTCGAAATATTAACTTAAAATGAAAATTTAATTAAGTAGGATTCATTACATAATACTCTAAATACTTTTGCACAGCTGTACTTGAGGCAAAAGGTTCAAAGGTCAACTAGTACGAACACTGGTGAATTACCAGTTTAAGTATTTTATTTGTGCTACAAGATGAAAATTACAAAATTTACAAAGAGGTTTACAAGATCTATTTACAAAACCGTAATTCACAAAATGAAGTCACATACATACTGACAACTACACTAATTACTAACACTGTGACAGTTATCTGTAGTCCAGTATTGCTAGAAACCAAAATAAATCAGTTCTCACACATGTAAACACAGACTAACAATACGTTCCTCTATTAAAGACTGACATTTGACTTGAGGCAGACAAATGTTAAATTTCACCTACTGTGGCTTAGTAGTGATCTCTCATAGCACACTCTAAGACTAGCTGGCAAAAAACTAACACTGAGTGATGCTGTTTTCGTTGTCTGAGTAGTTCGATGTGTTCCGGATCAGGACTACCTCAAAGTCTAGCAAAGAAAGCAAGTCTGATAGAACACGTCTGGATGAACGTTACTCCAAACAGCATAAAGTTACCTTTATATGTTCTAACCAATGGGTTGATTCCAGACTCGACAACCAGTGTGATTCTTCCACATTAGGATAGACAATGTCCTTCAACTTCTTCAAAGATTCCCGCATGACATGAATATTATGAATGTCCAGGAAGAAAAGTTCTGCATTAGGATATGCATCTTCACCTTCATATCCGCCTCCAGTTGCCTACAAACAAGAGATTGAAAATTAACTTTAGTCAGATATACATTGTTGTAGCAGCTTTCCAAGAGAGCAAGAAAGAACTGACTCATATTTATACTTATTTTGCAATTGGGCAATATATAATTTTAGTTGTGTGTTTAAAACACCAGTCTCAGATACAAGCTTTGGAGAGGCAAATGCTGGAGAAGAATACTTAGGGGTTTCCTTTGTCCAAAAGGACAAAGTGTATTAAGTACAGCACATGGCCAGAAAGATATTCAAGGTACTCCAGCTAGCCTAATTCCTTTCAAAACCTCAAGGGAGTAACCCTAAAAGGGAAAACTAATTTATTTTAGGTTAACACTAAAAGGTTGTTTGTACTATTGGGCCTGCAGACCTTGAAATAGGATTGAACTAGCCAGGTAAAGGACAGCGCACCAGCATCACAGCAGTCAGGACTCACACTGCTTTGAGAATAAAAAGATATTTGTACCTTCCTCATTACTTTCGAGATTCATAGTGGAAACAGCTTTTCCTTGACCAACTGACTCTACAATGTCAATATTTTTTTCTTCATTCATGTTCACTTTTCCCACCAAGGATTAAACAAACTCATGATTCTGAACACAAAAACATCCACTTACTTCCTAGTTAAATTAAAATCCAAAGTACATCACACAAAACAGCAATTACTCATAACGTACTAGATCACCACAAATAAAATTGCTCTTTTCTTTTTTTTTCTGTACCATTTAGAAAGCAATTCAGTAAAAAAAAAAAAAAATTGTCCATTTTGTTACTTACCACTACTTCAAAAGACAGCAAATATCAGGTTTACCAGTGCAAATTTGCTACTAAAAAAAAAAATACCTTTCTTGTGTTCAAACTGCCTAGTTGTTTACTACTAAAATTGAATTGATATTGGAATAAGTTAAAATGACAAAATGTTTGGCCAAGTAAAATTAAATTTAAGAGTTCAGTTAAGAATATGCTACATTTCATTCAAGAATTAAGTTCAAGAATCTTAGATTCTGTGTCTAAGAAGTAAATTAGTAATAACATTAAAGTTTTCCTTAAACTAACTTTTCTAACATTAAATTTTATTGCTGAAGACGAAGCATTTAGTCTTCAGCAATAAAATTTAGCATTATCTTTACTATCCTTAGTATTTAGATAGTTAAGAAATTAAAGAGAAGTAGAAAGTCTATTCTACTGCTGCTCTCCCAAAGCATTTAATCACCACGACAGCAGAGGATGTGCCTGGTCACAGAAGGAAGTGGAAAAACCACATGTATTTTAGGACACAATGCCACTGATGAGGTTTTCTGAAGATAGCTGCAAAATCACAGCATTTCCTGCAGACAGCAAAAACATGCCAAGCCATGAATTACGATACATAAGTTTTGCCTTTATAAGCCATTACAGCCATCAACTACACATCAGACAACACCCTACAGGATGTCTTTCTCCATTAGCACCACCTACATTTCTGTATAGCAGCACAGTATCTCTACTCTTTGCTCTCTATCTCCTTCCTCAGATGTGGGGGTATTCTCAGAGCTGTCAGGCTCTGCACTAAAAGAAGTAATGATTGTATTTTTCTCTTTCCTTTGAGTATTATGAAGTCCTGGTGAGGAATGATTGTAATTTTAGCATCAGGGCTGCTGCAGCTCCTACTGACTGTGTGGTCTTGACCTATGTACAAAGAACACAGGAATGCATGAGTAGCATAGCCCAGGGTTTTGCTTATACTAATCTTCACAGCTGTTCAAGAAAACTTTTTTCAGTGCTCATCAACACTGGCTTGCACTCTGTATGTCCCTCAGACCCAAAAATGCACCCTACTGCTTTTACTGCTCCGATTGAGTATTTCATATTTAGACATATCAGGAGTTAATTAAAACACATGGGTGAAATACATAGGCCATTTTAAAAAGCTGAAAACTGTGCTTCATACTTCAGTGTGTGGATAGAGTCTGGCCATAATACCTCTTTGAAATAAAAGGGGTAAAAATTTGAGTTTGTCCAACAACTGGGAAAAAATTTAAGTTAATGTAAGAATTGACATTCCTTCCACAAAGCAAACAGAAGGATTACATGTTTTGTTCACCCATAAGAATTCAGTGTGCAGAGGATAGTACAATCTGTAGAGTAAAATGCAAGCAATTGAGGCAGACTCAAAATATAAACCATCAGATTAAAGCCTAGCCAAACAGTCCCTAGGATAGAGTCTCTGAAAGAACGTGTGCTATACTAAAAAAAAAAGGCCTTTTTTCTTGCTTAATAAATTATATTCTCTATTATAGAGAAGAGGGCTGTAAAGGTAGAGATGCATGCGTTCAAGTTGCACAGAGCAAAACATTAACATTATTGTCCCTCTTGAATTCATTCTGAAGCAACTTAACATTTGTTCCATATAAACCTCCTAGAGGCAAACAACTTTTACCATTTCATATTCCTTTCAGCACAAACATTGAAGAGGAGTTGTTCTACTAAATTAGTGTTCATGTTGTGCCAAAAAACTATTCAGAAGCTAGAATTCCTTCTCTCCCAGATAAGCACACTCACCATTTCACTAAGATCTCAAACCCTCTTGAGCTTGTGTCTCATGCTCTTTGCTATGCAGACACACAGCTTCACCAGTAAGTACTGAAGAGCATGTCCACTTAATTTGTGCTTGAAGTTCAGTGGGTAAGGGACTATCCTAGACATGAACGGAGTGAAGTTGGTACATTCTCATATGAAGAAAGCATTAAACTTACGTCCTTCACCGCCTCTCCCTAACTAGGCTTTTCATATAAACACGGAGCGCATCCATGTCTGCTGTCCTCTACGCCAAATACAACACTGACACGCTGGGACTAGCATGTGAGTATGCCTGAACAATCTGGTCCTCACCAGAGTTGAGAGGGGGCAGAGGGGAAATTAAGGCACAGGGACACCTTTTCTTCCTGAAAGGTTGATGACCAGATGATCTTTTGAAGTCCCTTCCAATCTGTGTTGTTCTATGATTCTGATCTCATTTAGGTTTTGACCGCAGATTAGCAAAGAAATGGTCACTTTGTCAGATGGAAACACTACTTCTGTTACTCCGCTTACCAATTACAGGCACCTAGGGAAGAACAGGTATCTAGGTATCCAAGATCATACTCATACTGCTGTTTAAAGTGCAAACCCCCAAATTAACTTATTCATCACTTTCTCTTTATTTGATGGATAGGTCTGAAGTGGTTCATGTAATGGTTAGGAAGAACCAAACAAAGGACACCTATCACTGGGCTTGGCTTTACGCACACAGCCTTTCCAGGACAGAATTTTCCCAGGGGATACGAAGCAGAGCGGTGGCTTGCCCAGAGGCAGCATGTCATTCCAACAGAGGACATGCTCTACAGCTCAGCCTACATCTACCACACAGCACAGAGTGTAGTCTCATTTCAGTCTCATGCTAAGATCCATGCTTGCCTGATATCAGACAGGGTAAAGCGTGTCTGGAAATCCACACATGGTCCTAAAACTCTGTTTACAATCTACTTTAGGCACTCATGTCCTTTCATTGCTTTTGGCCTCAGTATTCGATTATGTAGATATATATTTGATTACATAAATTTATCTACATTAAGATTACTACTGCTCCCACAAACCTCCTCAGAGAAAACTTCAAACCAAATCTCCTCCCCACTCCCTTTCACAAATTATTAAGCATCTGTTTACCTTGTTTGCAACTGCATTGACATTGGGCCTAGCATCATAGATGGTCAGTTTTGAGATCTGCCCATTAGCCTCCCTGATGATATCAAGATATCTTTCATCATCTTTATTCCGCTTGCCACTCATTCCAACAAGGGGTTGACTGCATCGCATAATAACAGCTTGAGTCTCTGGGTGAAACCATGACAGAACCTACTCACATGGCAAAAAAACATTAGAAGAAATACATGTTATTAAAAATTATAACTTAAATTTTAAAGTTACATTCTTTAAAATAG
Source organism: Chlamydotis macqueenii (assembly GCF_036417535.1). Classification (NCBI taxonomy): domain Eukaryota; kingdom Metazoa; phylum Chordata; class Aves; order Otidiformes; family Otididae; genus Chlamydotis; species Chlamydotis macqueenii. The sequence continues at coordinate 8,395,003 of NC_141566.1, forward strand.
GTAATATGAAAATTAACACTTTTAATTTTATTTTCTCAAAAGATAATCCCCAGACATCTCAACTGCTTCCACTTTAGTCTCATAAAATTTAATAATAATAATAATCTTTAAACATGTAAGAGGATGAATTCTTTTAACTCGTATTGAAGTTATACTAACCTATCTAACCCAGTGTATTTTAATATTTTCCTACAAGTCTTCAGTTGCACAAATAATTCTGAAAAGCAAACTGGAAACAAACATAGCAATGCCTGCTAAAACTAAGAAAAAATTCATAAGAATGAACTCATTGTAGAAACTGTGACTAAGATGCTCCAATTCTACAAGAACAACTTTTCCCTTTATTTAGAATAAGGAAGGAAAGTTGAACCTTTCTGCAGTATCTCGAATGTTTCCCCTTCTCTTTAAAGCACATTTTGTTCCTCAGCCCTCTTTACAAAGAGGAGGCACTGGAGCAGAGTGCATGCTGCCTTTGTTATTCTTCTGAGCCAGAGAGGACTTAGCACAAACAAGAGATAGTGAGCTGCCCAGGGAACAGATTGCAGTGCAAGAGATTAAAGATAAGACCCCAAGAAGCAGGCAAAAACCTCCAACTTCAGCGTTGAAGAATATTAAGAAACAGTATTCTCACCCAGTCTGAAAGTTGTGGGTTATGGAGTAAAAGAACATCAGACTTAAAAAAAATCTTTAGATTCACTTCTGAAATGCAACCCTTACTCGCTTATCTAGAAAGGAGACCTGTCAGTGTGTGTGTGGGTGAGTATGACGGGTTATTTCCTGACAAGAATAAAATTACTGTTATGAAGGAAATGACTCTCACTGTACAGGCATACAAAAGCCCAGTCATGAATTTTCAGATGACAGAGAAGATACAGCTAGGTTATAAGAACTATATGCACACACTATACATTTAACAGATATATATTATACATGCTATATATTATACACATAAGTGTGTGGGTATAGTAAATTTATAATTATAGGCCTAGCCTGTCAGTAAATATCATATCTAATAAATATGTATCATATTGAGTTTCGCATCTGTTTGAAATTAACTGAGACTGAAAGCAGCTTTCTGATACTGGCTAAGAATCTAGCACCTCTTCTGAGTTTGTAATATTGAAATATTAGTTAAAATAGATTGTATTGTGATAGAAGTTAATATTTTCTGTAGTGTTGTAAAGACCTGATACATAAATATTCTCTTAACTCGAAGAATTTTAGTTACAGAAATACACCCAAAAAGTCAAATGGTTTTATCTTAAATTCCGCAGCCCAATTTAAAGGACTAAAAAACCCAAGAATTCACCACAGAGACTATGCATGAGGTCTTATTTTAGGACTGACCATTGGAAATATGTTTAAATGTCATGTGGTTTGCTTACAGAAGGATGACATTTGCTATAACTTTTTATGCGCATTCAACAACAGTCAAACCAGTACAAATGGCAGCCTGAGGCTCACACTTCACTAAGAAAAGTGAATTTGCAATGCTGGCAGTTGTTACTAGAAAAGTCAAGTTAAAACCAACAAAGTTGGAATGGGTGTTTGTTGTGGGGGAAAAACGGAAGCGTGGCTTGGCCAAGACACTAGTTTCAAGCAGTAAAAACCGCCAGCCAATCAAAACTATTTTGCTGTGACCATTTCCAAAAAAAGCATCTTCTGTGTTGTGTTCAGCAAAAAGTCTTTTGGCTGCATACTTAAAACTAGCTACACTCTAAGGTGACTTTCAGCACATAATACTCACCGGGATTCTATTTCGGGACCTAAAGGCAGCAACTTTCTTGAGATCATCATCTGTTGCATTATATGGCACTACTAACAGCGATGGATATGTGTCACACAGCCCGTAATGTTCATTGATAAAAGTTACTCGCCACCGTTCATTAGGCAGTCCCTAAAATGTAAAACAAAGTTTTTCAATGTATTTTTGGCTGTACAAATAATAATTCTGCTCTTGAATTTTACATGACATTACGGCCACATGGTGGCAATAACCTACCAATTTAACCTAACTACAGTAGTGTTTCAAAACAATAGAAGAAAAAAAAGATTACAAGGCCACACAAAATAGCTCATTGCTGATGGATTCACAGCCTTAAGCAGCTGTGTAGCTATCTCGTATACTTACAAACACAATTCTATTCTTATAACAAGCTTCAAAATAATGATTAAAACTAGTAGATGTATTTCTTTAACTGTGGGACTGAGGAAAGAAAATTGCCTTCTCGCCTCCCTCAAAGCTCTACCTTTCCATTTTGCCTGATGAGAAGAGACTAAGGTCCCGAAAAGACAAGAGGAGGAAGTCTCATCTCAACCTTTCTTGTAGCCTGAAACTACCTTCAGGTTAAAATTAAGATGCAGGGTAGCTTTCTTATTGAGAAACAACTTTTAGTTGCAGTCTGCTCAGTAAGGCATTTCACAAACAGCAGACAGGAAACTGAGAAAGACTGATAAGCTCTCCACACATGCACAGTGGGGTTTGTGTGGGTGTTTGTAGGTTACTTTTTTTTTGGTCTTAGACCTCTAAACCTTGAACCAAAAAGCTATGGAAGGTGGAAAAAAAAAAATCTAAGGAAGTTCTTATTGTTTGCTATTTAATTAAAAAAAAAAATCATTTAAAGCAAAAATAAATTGCCTAAAAGAGATTTTAAAATTAAATATATCATCCTCTTGCATTTACATTTTTCCCCAAATCACCTAAAGAGCAAGGCAGAATACTGATAGACATATAAATAGCTTCCGTAAAGCAACATTGTTTCTAAAATAAGCACTTCAGGAAGAAGTAGACCAAATAAGAGACCAAATCAAATCTCTATTTAGGACACTGTAGTTACATATTGAGCACATTCTCCCCGCCCCCTGCTCACTTAACAGTGGCACATTGTGAGAGGTGTCATAATGTCCTTCAAAGAGCAAGGACTACCTTCTTGTGATATTCTACTTTTTTTTTTTTTAAAGATTCCAGTGTTCGTTTATTTTCTTTACTTTTTTTTCAAGTTGTATTTCCATCTCCTCCCACTCTTAGCTCCCCCCACAAAAGAGTTGATAAGAGAAATGTACAATCAATAATTCATCTACAGAAGTTGTCAGATACGAAAGCACCAGGCAAATGTAACTTTTAACTCACTTGTCTCCTGTACTCAGACATTGGATTGTACACCATCCATCCATTTTCAGAAAATTTTTCTTCATTTACAAATGCAAAAAAAAGCTGTAGGATGTAAAAAAAGCTCATTAAATCAAACTGACTGAAAGTGGCAAATAGGAGGGCTCATCATCAGTTATATCCTAATGCCTGCTACAAAACAGGACTGACTTTTCCATCTCAGCCTCATTCTCTCCATTTAAATCTGGTAATTTATAGGACTGTAGAACAAAGAGCAAGAAGTAACAATACAGATCTGCTAATGAAATAATGAAAGTGTGACAATAGTTAAAGCAAGAAATGACAAAATAAAAATTACAAAGCTTAAACTGTTTAATTTTTCTTTTTACTGTCAAGAGGTTGAAATGTTTTAAAATAGTTTATATCAGTTTGTTTCCTGTATTGCACACATCCTCACCAAATAAACTACCATCTTCTCACAAAAGTTTCTCAAATAGGTACAGCTGCAATTACTACATAAAATATTAGACGCTAAATTGAAAGTGCAAAAAGGTTTTAATTGCTGTTCATTGCCATTAGGAAGCAGCCTTCTTCCTGCACCCCCTCGCCAATTGATCCTTACTAACAGAAATGCAGCTTTCTGTAAAACTGCGTTAAAATTACAAAGCTGCCATTGAAAATGAAACAAAATATGTTGTTCGCAGGTTACATCATCTACTTTTCTCTTGCTTTGTTGCTGACTCTCAAGACTCATTTATCCGACACGGCATCCTCACCCAGGATTCTGACAACCTCCTCAGATCGTTTAGCTTCCTTCTCCTTTCAACCGATTCCAAGTGGGCTGTATTACCTAACCAGCCCCTTTTTTCCTTGGCTTGTTTTTACAGTTTATGATGAAAGCAAAAGTAATGTTTATTTTAAGAATCTCCTTCATTGAGAAAATTTATTTCGGTGGCTTATGAATTCTTCAGATGCCAACTGAAGCATGAAACCAAGTTGTTTCAAAGAAAAGAAAACCCAGAAGAGAATGTGTTGTCCTGAGCTAACTGAGCAACAGCAGTCAGAGCAGAAAGCATTCAAGAGCTCATCACAGCTCATTTGTAACAAAAAAAAAGCTGAAAGTCTCCTAGCTGTTCAAAGACATTAAAAGAAGAAATGGAATGCTAAACTGAACACCCCGAATCTGCATCATTTTCACAGGTGTAGACCTGAACTAAGCAGAAATGCAGAAAATCTGTCAAGAAAGAAAAGAAATCATGTTTCTAAAGTGCCGTTATTACATCTACAGAGGTAAGGCAATGCTTGGGAAGTGCAGCACAGGCCCAGATGGAGCTTTCTTTAGGTCTGTCTTAAGAAGGCAGACCCTTATGGCTCAAGGGGACTCTGTTCAGCCTAATACGTTACAAAGGTTTAAACAGTGAACAGTTCTAATCAAAACACAGAACTAAATCCCTCCAAAAAGAGTTTTTTTCCTCATGTATTTCAAATCCACAAATATTTCAAAACTACGTTACTGCTTACACAAGATACTTCATCCTACTAGTTTTAGAAACTGGAATTTTAAATTATATCAGTATTTTAGAGCAAGTACCTTCGTTGCTAAATTTTAAGAATTTGCAATTTAAATTTGCAATCGCAAAAACAATACATTTTCAAGTTCTGTTTTCTGAATGTCTTCATTTTTAAAGGAGTATGCCTTCAGCATAAGAAAACATTATGAATTCTTTCCACTAAGCAACCTGCTATCAAGTGGGATGGAGGGAGAGATGAAGAAAGGAAAAAGAAAGAGGTGGACATCAACTGTATCAGAAAAAAAAACCCATTCAATTAGAAGTAGATGCAAATACCAGAAGTTAAGCCGGAAAAACTCAAAAAGGTTGTTTGTTTTAACCAGAAATACGGCACGACAGGAATATCACTATCCAAAGCAGTAGACGCAACCGATCTGCTGAACTATAAATAAAATATAAATAAATATAAAAATAAAATATATTAAGTTAAATTAATTAAATATAAATTAAATAGATTAATATTATTATATATTAATAAAATTAAATTAAATATAAAATATAAATATAAAATATAAATAAATAGCTACACACAAGAACCATCCCCTCCTCCCTATAGGAATTTGCTACATCCCAAAGAGCAACTATGCTAAGAATTCACCAAGGAACCAGAGACAAAGGGGAATCTTACAACAGTAGGAAACAGAAACACTGGAATCCTAGCAGATCACTTAAAAGATATCTCAAAGGCAGGAATATGTTATTTAAGTTGCTACTTACTGCAAGTTTCCTGTTGAGAACCTAAAAATTACTGAGCTTAAGCCCTGATAAGTAAAATACGTAAGTTTATTACACTGTACTGTGATAGCTGTTACATAGAAGATTTTACGGATAAAAAAATAAAGATGCTGCTCCAAACTAGAAATAAACAAATAGCAGCTATGCTGCTTATGTCACCCACAAAATAATCGGCAAGAAATCTGATGGAAAAAGTGTATTTTGTTTTCAACTTTTAAAAACTAGGGTTACTTTTACTATGCTTGAGGAGATGGACAGAATACTTTCTGAAGGAAGGAATGTCCTACTATGTACAACATGTTTCATTTAAAAGGCTTGGCTACAGCAGCTTTACCACATCTGCTACAAAACCTTTCAGTCACACAACCCACAATTAGGCTATTAAACTTGACAATTAAGCTTCATCAGTTCTGTTGACATGCCAGGTAGTGCAAATTCTTCTTATGTTGCTCAAGAAAAAAAAAAAAAAAAAAATCATTAGTAGCACAGATCAACCAGCAAAAATCTGAAATAACAGAACACCACAATGATGCAAAGGTGTATGGAGCAAAGTTTGGACTTAGATTTTTATATGAGCAATTCAGAGGAAACTCTTGAAGTATACTCCAAGATGAACAGTATTTAAAAATGAACGATCTAAAAACCTGAAAACTAAAAATTATTTTTCTTCTGCAAAAGCTGACTAAAAATTTATATACACGCATTTATATGTGCACATTGTGTACAAACTGCACAGTTAATCTCGTTACTACAGAAAGTCTTACTCATTGTACAGAAGGCATTAAAGATCTCAGTTCCGCCCCCACCACCCCCAATGGCCTTTGACTTAAGACTTAATACTTCAACACTGGAAATATTCTGTGAAGACAGCCTGAACTTTAGTCCAGGCTAAATGCTAGAGTTTGAAATACAGCAACACCCCCACCCTACCTGACGGCTGTCTCCCACAACAAAAATATACAAAGCAATATATAGAGCCAAAGACTAAAAGTGCTTCTCTTTCCACTCTGACAATCATAGCACGGTTCTATTCCAAAATATACATTTTAAATTAATTTCTCAAGAGAAGATTTTTGAACATTCACATCCACTTAAGCAGCTCGCTAGATGAAAGTAAAATATGTATCCCTGTATGTATTCCAACATGACACAGCAGGAAAGTCAGAGCAGAGGAATGTGTATTTAAAACTCTGCATACATTTTTACTTATTTCATACAGTTCTATTTAATTTCAAACTACAGTTTAATTTCAGTGTAACAAGCAACCCACATTGATAACCATTTTAATACTAAGAATGATATACTTAAGCAAACATATACTTGGATACAATTGTATTTCTTACTTGCATTAGTAAAAGCCATTTTTAGCACACATCTGTACATTATTTTTATTAGAAACAAAATGTGACAATGAGCAGTGTGAAATAATTTCTATTGAATAATATTTTTCATTGAATCAGACCTTTTATTATTCTGATGCACCAAATTGACAAACCCCATTATAGTGAATAAATCAATATGATAAATACATATCTAGATCCCAGAAGTTTGTTGTACTTCAGGTAAGCTTCACACCTGCACTAACAACCAACATATTTCCACCTTTCTCCTAAATAACCCAAGCTTACAGATTAAATGCAGCGTGTTTGTATTTATGTGTCTTGATTAACTTGACACTGCTGAAACTTTCACATTACAGTGCACATAATCTGAATGCAATTCTACAGCAAGCAGGCAAATGGGACAGAAACATTATGGGAAGAAGAAATTATGCCATTTACAATATATTCTGCACAGGTTCTCATATTCCTTGATGTAATATTTTAGAGCTGCTATCTTAGTAAAAATAATGGGTTAGCTTTTTTTGGATACAGGTTCCTTCAATATTAGTGCCCCTCACAAACACACACACTTCTTGTGTCAGGGAGAAAACAGGGAAGTCACTTCACTGCCCACGGGCATTTAGCACGGACCAGCTGGGTCCTTCAGGGTTCGGAGGGCAGAGGAAGGTCAGAGAAGCAAACTACATGGGCAGTTATAGAAATTGGATGACTCCACAAAGCAGAAAAGCCCTGCCAACCTCTCTGTGTCATTATGCACTCAGGCAAGCCGTTCAAATACGAGAGTATAATAAAAAGTTGACCAATTCCGTCACATACCTTCTTCACACATCTTTCCTTCCCTCCACATCTATGGTACACTCCTGCAAAACCCTCCCTCTCCCTAAACAATACTTTAGGTACCCTGAGCCGCCAACCCTAACCTCCACCCATTTCATTCTTCCCTCCACTCAAAATTTCCTTCCCTTCTCTCATCCTTAATCCCCTCGTCTACACAGGCTCTATTGCACTCAGCCTATTTTCTCAGGAATTAAATCAACTGCAGCTTCATTAGACATGTCAAAATTCCACAAACGTGGTTGGAAATTTTAATAAAAAAACTCAAAACCTACACACAAGAGACATTCGGGTTCAGAACAGTATTGCAGTAAAATACAAGTGTGTTCTCTGGGGTTTTTTTTAGATTATAAACAGGCTTTTTTAAATCATGGACATATAATCAGAAAGTACAACTGTGGTTTGTAGAGGTATACCTGAGCCAACTCTAGATTAGTCTAGTTGGATACTAAGTGTGAGCAACAGTACAAGTTTCAGGTAGACTACCTGCTCAATAAATCCACCTGAGCTGGCCTCTCTCCTCTCAGCACTGAGACCAGCTAGCCAAAAGCCACTTGAATAAAGCATAGATTTACCTTAAGTTATAGTGACTACTGGTTTTATCTCATATCTTGGGTTCAAAGTGGGATAGTTTGCAATTATTTCCAATGTACTGACCACATCTGTTCTAAGTTTGATGGAGATTAGTGCTGCATGTCTGATGGAAGCCCATCAATTCCTATTAGTCTATCAACTACTTAAACATCAGTTTCAAATTCTTTTCAGTTGACACGGGAACTGGAAAGAAGAAATTAAGGAAAGCAGTAAAGAGGTAAGAAATAAAAAAGTATAGTAAATCACTACTCAGAAAACTTACAGAGTGCAAGACTTGTGACTTATCAATACCTGTAGTTGGTAAAAACAAGTAAGACTTATGCTACATCAGTTAAGACTTTTGCAAAAGCAAATTAAAGCCTCTTTGCATAAAACGGATGTAGGATTTTATTGCAGATCTGTAGTCCAAAAGCAGAAGACTACTACTTCACTTGAAGTAGAAGGTTACTACTTCACTTTATTAAAGGCTTTCAAATCTTGTAACATTTTTGGTAAGTTACTTTTTATGCTTCCCCGTGCAAATAATTGTTTACTTCCTTGCAGGTGCTAACTCACAGCTGCAACACACACAGCCTCTTTTTCAGTCCCCCTAAGTGCTTGCTTTCAATATTCAATTTATTACTACCACTTTGCACACAAAAATAATACGTGATACACCGGTTCCTCACAATACAATGTAGTTCTGCGAGATGAAGGAGAGAGCAGCTGCAATCTGACAACACACTTTGGCAAGCAATCTATTTACAAATAGTTACATATTCACTCTGCTTATGGAATCATATTATATAAACACATGTTCTACTTGTATATGTGTTATACGCTCTTGTACAATTTAGTAAACATATGACCAGTCTTTACACTTTACAAAAGAAGAAAGCAGCAAAACTAGAACAAGAAGGTGTTACACACATGCAAAGAAAGTAAATTGTTTTTTCTATTTCTAACTTAGAAATTTATGATTTTCATAGATTATAAATCACTAAGCTTTTACTCAGTGAAAAGGCTGTCAGGTTTTCAGTACATTTAAAAACGAAGATATCATTATCCTTGCCTTATTACTACAACTCAGTCAGTTATGTCTTACCTGTTCATCTAAAAACTAAGATCAGATACTGTATTTACACAATTAACTTCTGATCATTTGCAAATAGTGTAACCTTACACCACTACTGCACTGAGGCTGACATAAGTCTTTCAGAATGAAGCCTCAAGATGTTTTTTGCAAAATCAAGTTCTCCATCAGACAGGCACCTCTGCCAGGTCTCACTGCCATCTAAAATTGTCTTTGTAGATCCAATAGCAACACTGGCATGATTTGACTCTCAGATATTTTAAATTACCAAGATAACTAGCTACATCAGGAATAGGAAAGGCCAAAGTCAGATGGCATGACCAGCATGACAGCAGGGTGTTGCATGAAAAACTGGCATTCCCACAGAGCTATCATGGTTAGAAATAAATACATATCATGCAGGTATTATGGTGGCAAATAAGATTATAAAAATGATGATGTGTATTTTCAAGATAAAAATCAGGAAGTGAAGCAGCTGCTGTGCAGAAACTAGACTACAGAGACTAAATATATCTCATCTTTTGTAGGGTTATTTCAAACAACTTTGGAGGGTTTGGTTTTTTGTTTTGGGGTTTTAATTACACTTTAAAAACACTTTCAGCAATTATTTTCTTTCAATCAGCACAAGTTTGCAAATGCAACACAGGATTAAGGATAGTAGTTGTTTGTGCCATGTGAACTAAGCTGCCAGTCAGATAAGCTATCAGATTTCACATTATGTTATTGATTCAAGGAGATCTGAACCCAATCTATGCTCAAACTGGAGAGAGACAAGAATTAGCTTCTGGAAGTAAGCACACAGGGCAATGCTGAGACACTGACAAACAGTTGGGAACAAACCTGTGATTTACTATAGGCTCTCAAACACTGCTGTTGGGATGGTGATGGAGAAAAATCTTGAAATCAATAAGTACACTCCACACAGTTTTGGGCTGTATTTACCATCCATTTGTCTGAGAATGGTACAATATGAAGAAAACAGAAGCAAGGCATCTCTAGAAGTTCTTGTTTAGGATCAGCTCTAAGGATATGGTTCCACTACAGATTTAAAAAAACACTCAGACAAAAGTCTGACATAAAATATACAAATATAGATAAAAGTCAGGCCAGAAAAGGTTTAGACCTTTATTGTCCTGATGATGCCTTTTTTCCACTGTAGCGCTACACAAGCATCAGCGCTGCAGAACCAGCTGAAGATCAACGATGCAGTGGTGGCCCGAGTAAAATTAATAGTTTAACACTGTTAAAAAATATGACATCTGTCTCTCTTCTCTGCTGCCTGCTCCTTGTTCTATTCACATGCTCTCTTGCACTAGTTCTTGTGCATACTGATTTCAAACCAGGTCTCCTCAAACCTGGCACAAAACGAACTCAGAAAACAGAATATTTTGTGCTGGATAAATGAGCTACATTGGCTTACTTGGTGATTATAGAACTGTCAGTTTGGTACAAGAGGAATAATGAAGCACATGGCTGGAAGGTAAGGAGAAGATCGGAGAAAAGCAAGACCTCGGCATTTGAGTTAGCAGAGGGCTGCCATCTTCACAGTTGTCATGTGAAGCCACAGCACGTTCTTTATAAGAGATCTCCCTGACAGAACTGGCTGCATGGTCAGAGTGCTACCATACATTCAAAGGAGAAGGCAGCCGTGCACAGCCCAGATATACTGTCATATTCAGACAGGGAAACCTTGTTCTAAACCAGCCACTGAAAGAGGCAGTCCTCTCATTCCTCTTCATTCACATCCACCCATAGATGTCCCGACCTCATCCTCACGCTGGGCTAACAAGATTGAGGAAATGACTCAGGGTAAAGCTTTTCTTTTTTTCTCCTTGCTTGGCTTTAGTCCCTTTCAGTTCTCTATCTCATTCATCATGCAGCCTCAAACTCATGTAGGGATGATCAAGGCAGCAACGAACAACCAGGCAGAAACTCCCACCTTTGACAGGATCCTTTTAAACTGCTTGCTGAATTATGGTGAAAGCACACCAAAAACACCACACACTTGCTTAGCTCATTTTAAAGTTAAGGGCTCATCCACATTGTAACATTAGAAAATGAGGACAGGTGCAACTTAATAACAGGCTCACTTTATTTCACTCCAAAGTAATCATAGTTTCTAATGGTTATACCCTGCTCCAGACATAGCTAAGAGATACAAGGTACAAGCCATTCTCCATATTGCCACTATGTTCCCAAGTTTTGTGCCTCAGTGAATCTGAAGGCAAAATTACCTCTGCCTTGACCAAGCCTTTTATTATTGAGCATAACTTTCATTGGCAAGTTACATTCAAAATGGGCCAGGTCATGTAATGATGAGGTTTACTAGGTTTAATTATGAGCTTTAGTAGGTTCAACAGATGCAACAAATAAAGCAGGAAGTGTACTACTCCATGCATTACTCACTACCATCACTAGGCAGGAACACCGGGTCTTTTTTGGTGACAAAACCTAATACAAGTTCCCACCTCATCACCATGCCATTCCAAGCCCTGTAGTGGATTGGACACCATAAAAGAAAATAACCCACAAGGATAAGTCAGCTCCAACTTAATTTGTCTACAGACACTACGTGCAAGTCCACACCAGTCCTGAATGTAAGGGGGTGGGGGAGAAATTCTTCACCCTGAGAACAATTAAATATTGGATGAGATTTCCCAGAGACATGATGGAATACTCCTTGCAGGAAATATTCAAGACGAGGCTTGACTGTGCCCTGGATAACTGATAACCTAATCTAAGGCCCTACTTGCAAAAGAAGCCTGCACCAGATGATGCCCAGATGCCCCTTTTGACCTAAACTTCTCTATAATTTGGTATTTCTACACACAGCTTTCTCTCTCTTTTCCATCATCCTTTCATAATCCTATCTGAAGTCCGTATATCCTGTTACGCTTTCAATCATTCTCTATTGTAAGATGCATAAAATGCCAGCAGTTGTTAGAGATATATTCATCACTCCTACAACAGGGTTTTTTTTTTGTGAGTACATCTCTTCACATCTACCCAAATGTAGAAATCTGATTCATTTCTTAAGACCTATTCATCAACACCACAAAATATTTTAAGCAAAAGCATTTATTTTTCCTTATGCTTTCATTCCACAGACTGTTTCCATACAGAATGCTAAATTTCTGCAAAAAAAATTTTAGAGTTAAATGTTTACGGAGTAGAGCCCATTGATTGATATGCATCTTTAGAGAAGGAAATAAGATTCTTGCTACAGCCTCATATACTCAACAGTTCTCTGAACAAAGTTCTTAATACATAGCAGAAGCCTCCAACATTTTGTGAAGAAAGTTCTTATACAATGATCCTAAGTGAAAGCACCCCATAAAAATGTAAATTGAATTTTACAGAAGACAAAATAAAGCATTTACAAAAGAGATGTCAAAATGATCCACCAAGCACAGTACACCGATTTTGGAAAAAATACTGAAGATGTTAGTTGACATCATTGTCACTCAATTCCTTCCATAAGATGAGTTTTCTACCTGAAATAAATCTGTGTAAACTCATTACTGTATTAGCTGCCTGATATATTTTTCATCAGTTTCATCAATAACACAAGTGTTATCTTCCCATGTCTTCTTTTCCTGAAATAAAACCCCCGGTGATTCGTATTTATCATCGCCTTGGAGACTGCCCAATTGTTTAACATTTTGAGGAAATCAAGTAAGGCATGTGCTACTGTATTTCCTAATTAGGGAGGATAACTTGCAGTCTTTAAGCAACGATATCTGCATGGATCAGAGGTGCTCAGTTTACCTGTTACCAGTTTACCTGAAGTACAGCGTATAGCATCCATAATTTTACAAATACATAGATGTAAGTGTTCTAAATGTACAAAATAAAAAGATTCATTCTCTTTAGTTTATACTGACACCAGATTCTGTGGTTATTCCTTTTAAGCAGCCATTAGCACGTTATTCTTTTTAAGCAGTCCATTAGTACATCAAACAGTTAAAGTTAATTGGCAAGAATTCTGCATGAAGATGACTCAATAGTATAAATGATATAACTTACCAAGTTATGTGACTGAGGAAAAGCATATTTTGTGAGGACTTCAAATATATCTCTTCTACTGTGCCCTTCTTGTTTTAAGGCAAACCGTAAATTTCTCATATCCTAAAACAAAGGCATTATCTTTTAAGAGAACCAAATTAGTAAGATACTTCTATCTTATGTACAAATGCTATATTATAGAGTAAACATGATTTAGAATCTGCTTGCAACACACCTCAAACGGCTGTGAGTGTTTAGATTTATTTCTTATCCCATAAAATAGAAGAGAATTGTATAAATAAAGCAGTACTGCATTCTGTGTGGTGCAAATGCTGCTTTGGCACAAAGCCACCAGAAATGACTGTATCTGATTCACTAAAACGTCTCATGGACTACTGAATGTTTGCAGGATGGGAGTTACTCTGTTTTCAAAAAGAAAATTTGCCAATAATCTGTCTAGACTACATTGTCCCTAGCTATTTTCTCATCCCTGACGTCAAAAATAAGCAATCCACACATTACTTCTAAGAATCAAGTGTGTATACATACTCCATTAATGAGTCAATTAAAGCATCCTGAATTATCCACTAGGAACTCCCTTATGACCATTTTTTTTGAAACTAAGAAAATAGAGATAGCTGTTACATAAGCTTTTCACTGTCTTTACAGCTTACAAAATCCCTGTTTGAGGTGTTCTTCAAAGATTTTAGGATTATTAAAAATATTTTTAGAATAAATAAAATAATGAAGAACGCCGAAATAATGCCATAAAACAAGACTACTGTGCAAAGCCCCTTGACAATTAGTGATTTGGAAAGGAAGACCAATCCCTCTCCTCGCATGCAGAGAGGACAGTTAAACAGCCCTCTATACAAAAGGTACTTTTCTGTCCAGTTCTGAAAAACTCTTTTTAAATTCAGCTGGGAGGAATGTGTGGTTTTTTATTCCTATAATCAGGTAAGTAGTGAGAAAAGAAACCTCTAGATTTAATATCCTATTGAATTATTGGAAAGTCTTACTTTACAGGTTATATCTAATCCATAAGAGTTCTCTCCTCTGCTTGAAGCTCCTCCCATTTTTTCAATCCTTGAAATTACGCCCAATGGAACATTCAAAACCACAACTGGATCCTGCAAGGAAAGTTTGAGTAAGGAAAGGATTAATCTGAAACGAAGACCCAAGTAAAACATTCTTATGCATTCTAGAATAGAAAGCAGATGTGAAATACATACAGGAAGCAAATTATGTTTCTGCATTTGATTGAGTCTCCCCTCCCAACATGTTATGAAGTCTGTACAGTCACTCTACAACCTTGAACATCATCCACTTTAACATGCAACAAAAATACTTGATGCCTAATACAGTATGCGGGGCAAAAAAGGTGGCAGCACCCTAAAAGATGCCTTCTGCTACATCCTTCTGATTGCCTCTGCTTACTAAGTCTGCTTTATTGACACACAGAGCAAAGTAGAACAAAATGAAAAAGAGACTACTAGTAGTTAGCTGCAACCAGAAAGAACTCAGTTCAACACTCTTAAAATCTTATTAAAAAAACACAACACATTATGAAACAGAAAACAAGTGCATTTTATTCTGTCATGTTGCTGCTTATTGAAGACATTATTACTCCTCCAACTCACGTGAGGTTCCATTGATCAAAAGTATTTTTCTTTTCCAACAGTAAGGACAATCAAAATCTTGGTTTACTGATAGCCATTTTAAGAATTATTGCACAACATTAGTTGCTGCCCTTGTTCTATTGCAGAATATGTGTAAAGGGAAAGCTATCAAAAAAGCTCCAATAGACAAAATATAAAAGTATCAGTCAAGTGATTAAACTGTAATTTTACCAGGCAAAAAAAAAAAAAAAATCATACTTTTACAACATATTTAACTTTAAAAGACCTTTTATACAGATAAAAGTTATACTTCAAATCCATTTTTATATGGATTTCTCAGTGGCACAAAGGCAATTACTATTTAGTCATTACACAATTAAGATACAGGTATTACAAACATTACAGGCCATTTCAAGTAGAAAGCCTCCCATGCAATTTCACAAGCACGCGTGTGCCAAATCTAAAACAAATGAACTGGTCACAAAATAAATCAAAAGCAATGGGGTTGAAGGGAAGGGAGTTTAAAGCCAACTCATCCCACAGAAGTAATTGCGGCATGTTACTCACATTTTCCACACTTCTTAGGTACAGCCTGTAGTTTGTGATGTACACTCTTCCTTTAACGGGGCCATTAAATGGACACATATAAATAACATCCTTGTCTGTAAGAAATGTAGCATTTCTTAAAGATTGTGAAAAGAAAAAAAAATCAAGCTAAGGACAGCATCAGTTAAGTAGCACCAAAATAGAGTCAGCTACACTCCTAAGAGTCACGCTGAGAGATAAATGAATTTTAAAAGTAATAAATCTGGATTTTCTCCACTTGAATTATTAAGAAAATGTGGAAGTTTCACATACTAAACCTGATCAAATTAAAACAGCAGATCTCAGTAGCCTTCTCTAGTTACATTTGTGGTGTTCCCTTCCTTGGCACTACATGGGAGAGGGCAGGACATAGAACAAGTAGATGTAAGTCTTCTCTGTGACTACTGAACCAGCCTATTCACTATCCCAGAACAAATACATTCTTCTGTTCATACCATTACATCTTTCAGTGCTCTGTAACCAATTCCACATTAAAGTATGTAGTTCAAGTTGTAAAGTGTTTAGGGAACTCACTATCCTGAGGAGAAACTTTACATTTCAATTTGAGGCAATCAAATACAGCAGGGCCATCAGCAGTGTTTCAGCAAGGACAGTAACAAAAGGAGTACTAACACATACTACTCAAAAAAGATTTACCCGAAACAATGCCATTAAAGACTTAAGTGAAGCACTACAAACAACCTGTTTCTCCCTGTCCACTCATTTCTTCAGCCCAATCTACTTATCTGCCTTCGACACCAAGCACCCTCCTTCCAGCGTGCTGCCCCTAAGCATGGACAACGTTATAAGGAGCATATCAAACATTCATCTTACTCCCACATCCTCTCCCTCATACCTTCCCCACAACTTTGCTCATTAAAAACATAACAATTTCCTCTGAATCACCACTTTGGTTTCACCTGAGCAAATCCACCTAACAAATCCTCGGACAGGGCAGGATGGAGAATCTTTACAAATAAGACAGACCACTTTCGGTGGCATTCTCATCCATGCATGCCATCTTGTGTCAAGGAAGCCTAAGACTGTATTTAGGGTAGTCACAGCTTGGGCTAAGGCTCCAAACTACTGTACAAGATATCAATACATAGTAGGTGGCATGTAGAATTCTCTTGACTTTGGAAAGCTTGGAGGGGCTCTCATCATAAGACATGTGCTACTTAGTCCGTAGATGCAACTATGACACATGTTGACTTGTAATTTCTTTGTATTGGAGAATCTACCATGTGTGGAAAACAAGATTTTAAAGTCTTTAAAAGTTATTTGTGATAAATCGTAAAAAGTCCCTACCACAAATTTTTAATTACTTAAAAAAATTAATAATATTTTAGCATGAGCTACTTACAGTCCAAACCAGTCCAAATTATGAAACAACCCAGTAAGACACATGTATATGCCAGACTCCTAAACATACATTGCATTAGGCAGCTATAGAGCTTCATACCTGTAACTCTAGTCTCTCCTGGCAGACGAGGTATTTCTTCATTTTGTTCCCAGTTAGTTCCATCTTTTAGAGTCTAAATAAAGAGAAGAACAACAGCACATGGCATTTTACTTACAATTCCTTCAAGTTCTAGAATTAAAAAAAAATCTTAGATGTAATTTCTGCATGGGAAAGAACAGGTTTTTCCACAGTAGAAATTGACAGACTGAATCAAAACACGAACACACACCAGCATCCTAAACTGCAACTATTAAATATCTAAAGCTTGAATAGATCTGAAACACAAGATGTTTTAGTCTTTCTCCTTCTAAAAGAATAGTTAGCTATATTTGCATTAAATTGGAATTAAATTTCTATACTGTAAGTTTTCTGAAAATTTTGTGCATTTTGTTTTCCAGATATGCTAGGCTTGGAAGAACAGATCAACCAAAAATCACTTCAGCAGTATACTCACAACTATTAGACATAATTACTCATTCGTGACATTCCCTTCAGTTCTCAAGAACGGTTAATAGAAAACAACCTTTGTTTTTGAATGTTTTAAAAGTTAAATAAAAACTTAGTTTCTGTTTTATTGCACATAGGTTACATTTTCTTCAGCCACGCAGCATCAAAAAGCAGAGAGCAATGCAATTTAGATTGCTTTAATGTATTTCCCACTTCAGACGAACATTTTAAAACTGAGCCAGTCACACATAACTAGTTATAGCTTATCAATTGCAGTACAGAATCTTTCTACAGCATCAAAGTGCCAAAAAAATTCAAGAATGCCACAGAACATTTCAATGTAGAATGCAAGGATAAGAGTGAGTATACTAGAACTGATTTTAAGGAGGCTCTCATAACTTATGACACAGAGAATATTTCACCTACCTACTCTGAAAATTATTTAAATCAACTCAGTTAACTGCATTAGAATTCTAGCAATAAAAATAAGTACACACTTTCAAGAAAAAAGTCATTCAAATACTCAATTTTCTACCCAAATAAAGAAGATAATGATCTCCGGGACCTCAGATGTAAAAAACATGAAAAAAAATTACACTCACCCTTTTACTTGAGGAACTCTCCAAGGAGTTTGAATTATATTTAGGTGTTGATGACGAGGCCATACCAGGTGTCTGATGAGAAAGCACAAATTGGAGACTTAAACTTCCTCCTGGACTACAGGAGAGATTGAGGGTTTAGAAGTCCACAGGTAGACATCAAGAGCTTCCAAGAATGTTTTGCAAGTTACTATTACTTTAAAAAAATTACACAATGCCTTGTAATTGAAGGTCACTATTTAAAAGCATCCAAATCTAACAAGAAATTCACTACTAGCTCTGGGATTGGTTCTTATTATAAGGAATATTCTGACTCAAGCTGTATTTTGGAATTCAGTTGTTTGAATACTGTTATTAGTTCAGTCAACAGACATTAAGAGTGCTTGCTTTAAGTGACAGGATATACATACTATGAAATGCAACCTACTTGGAGCATTTGTATTGCAAATTCATTTACGAAAACAAGAACAAACTACAGAATTATTGCACAGCTCTTGAAATCACAAGCATGCCAATACACTCAAGTGTTTCAAGTAATTTAATTTTTAAAAAAGAGAGAAGGAAAAAGCAGGAGTTCCACAGTACTTCTACGTCTAAAAACAATCCCCCATTTCCTAAACCGAAACTTCAGTTAGCACACCAGAAGGGGGAGTGTCCAGTCTTCTGGTCTGAACGGCCTTGATATGTTTAAAGGAAAAGGATTTTTTTTTTTTTTTTAATGGTATTGATTGAAGACAGAATTGCATGACAGAGGATTCATCTTCTTAATAATTTCCTGACATTACAAACACTGGGAAAACGCTCATACTCAAAGTTACTCCAGACAGTAACTTCGTACCAAATTACGCTTCCCTTTCACCAGTCACACGCCCTTCATGGAGCAGATCTGACACTGTGCAGTGATCTTGAGGAGTTTTTGTTTGTTTGAGGGGGGGGATTACAAACCACACAAGCTTAGTTTCTATTCCATAAATGAAACATTGTAGCCTTAAATAAGCACTTTCTCTTCTCTCTCAAGACTAAAAAAAATTTGCACAGCTCCCTCTGCATCATGACACATCAGCCTTTGCTCCTGTTCAACAGTGGCCTCGCAGGGACACTGCAACAGCCCTGCACAAGCAACAGCAACAGATTAAACTGCAAGATCCAAAATATTTTGAAGTTATTATAACAACACAAAAATGTGCCTGTGCAGGAGAAAGATGGAAAACTATGACCTGAAGTTCTACAGAATTGTTACCTCCTTACAGCACCCAAGTCTTCCATATCTCAAAGAAAACACAGGAAACCTGACATTGTGTTTGAAGTTATTGTAGCATTCAGTGATACAGCTCATCAGTGGAAAAACCACATCTCTCCAGGACACAAAGGAACCCACATTAAGTTGAAAAACGAAGAAATATGCTTTTGAATGCCACAGAGCCTGTGTGACCCTGTCACACGGAGGGTATTACTTCCTTTCGAGGTCTCTAGCAGTCTCAGCTTTCTGCAAACCCTGAAACAGAGGAGCCCTGAACTAATTTTAGTGCAACGACAATAATTTAAATGAAAAGCTATCAGCAATCAACATTAAATAATTATTATTTCAAACTAACCTACACAGAAAAACTACTCCAACACTGCAGACTAATGTTTTTACTATCAAATTTAAAAGATTAAGAGAAGATCTTTTCAGTTTTTCCTTCCTATCTCACATACTATACTTTCCTATCTCACATACTATAAAACTGAAGGTAGATTTAACTTTTTCTAGATTGCTAACTTGTGAATATCCAATATCTGTTCAGATTATTTTAGTTAATTTATAGAAGCTTAAGTTTTCTAATAATCTAATATTTATAAAGGTAAAATGTATATTTACTCAGAAGCATGTTTTAAAATATTTTCCATATTAAGTGGTTTCCGTTCATATTTTAAGTGAGAAATACCGGGTGAGACAGAGACAAAGGCACAGCAGCCCCAGTTTTTCTATGTCAACAAAGAAAATAGCTTTAACTAGAGCTCACATAA
This sequence comes from Chlamydotis macqueenii, assembly GCF_036417535.1. Taxonomy (NCBI): domain Eukaryota; kingdom Metazoa; phylum Chordata; class Aves; order Otidiformes; family Otididae; genus Chlamydotis; species Chlamydotis macqueenii. Next base: position 8,414,988 of record NC_141566.1, read on the forward strand.
ATTTAAATTAAGATTGCACCAACTAGGGCATAAACAAGCCCTAGAAAAGTGACTTTTAAAAGATGTAGCAACCTTGAATAGATTTGCACTGCTAAATGGAAATTTTGCCTGCAGCAGGTACACAGGCACACCCAGGCTAGCTGTTGATCTTGCAACCGCAGACACTCTCCACCAGCTAAGCCACAGAAAGACAAAGCTTCAGCAGAGGTCACACGAGCCCACCCAGGATCCTGGACACTCACCTTGGTGCCACAGCTCACGCCGTCATCGCTCCTACTGCCTAAGCTCACAAGAACAAAAGGTAGTTTAGAGGTTCCTCGTGTCTTTCAACGCTACCTCAAACCATAGCGTACTTCTGCTGATGACACAGGGAGCAGTATGAAGTGTTTTAAAAGCCTTCTGTTTCCTCCTTTGCTTTATATATTATCTCCTCCATTACTGGATGTACACTAAGTTTTGGCTGAACTGCAGCGTTACACGAGGCGAGTTACAACTCTGAAATAATCATCTGACTCCAGGACACTGACTATAACTTTTTCCCAATTAAAAGGAATAAGCAGAGATCCTTTCAGATTCTCAGAAAAATTTCTCTTTGCAGAACCTGCCAATAGAGCAGGACAGAGCTTGCCTCCCCTCCACACTGCCACCCCATGAGGCCACTTCAGCTCCTGCAGCAGACCTTTGTGTGCGTGTTTCTGTGCATGCAAGTTTACTGCACGTAAAATTCGCCCAACTCTCCTGGAGAATGGATTTATTTAAACATACTTTACAGTGAGAACAAATTCACTCACCGACTTCAATTTCTATAGAATATTTCATTATAGAATTACAACCAACTACTCTGTTTCATTTCTAACACTTCAATGATGCAAGTTAGACTTATTCAGAGCTAATTAAGTGGAAGAAATACATCTCGAAGGTAAGGTGTTATTGGTCAGAATTTTTTTTTAATTCATCATTTTCACTAAAATTAATGCAAGTTATTTCATCAGTATGTAAGTGGAAGAATTCTTTTAATGGTACCTAAATTTTGCTTCTAATCCAATCACACTTTAAAAACCCAAATACTAATAAGCACATTTATAACCACCCACCTTTTCCTGATTCCCATAAGTAAACTATGGTCAAGTAACTAAACTCTACATTCTAGAACACCCATTAGACAGTATTTAGAACAGTGTCCACTTTTGGACCCCAGTACAAGACAGGCTTTGATAAACTGCAGCAAGTTCAGCAGAGGGCCACCAAGGGGACCAGGACCCGGCGTGCCTGCCCTATACTGAGAGGCTGAGGGAGCTGGGAATCATTCAGCCTGAAAAGACAGCTTCAGTGGCACCCCACAGCTGCCCACCAGTACGCTCCAGGTAGTTACTGAGGAGACAGAGCCTCACTCCTCAAAGCGGTGAGTGATGAGAGGACGAGACACAACTGAAAAACTACATTCCAGCTTGATTTAAGGGAGGAAAAAAAAAAAAAAGCCAACTACTTTCACACCATAAGGGCAGTCAGGCAGCAAAAAGAGGGCCCAGGGAGGTTGCAGTCTCCACCCTCGGAGCTTTTTAAGAATCAACTGAATCAAGCTTTCAGGAGCTGAGTCTGATCCTGTTTTGAGCAAGGAGTCAAACTAGAGACCTCCTGAAATCCCTTCCAACCTGAATTACTCTATACTTCTGTGATTTTCAGGCCACAAACAAGATTACGTTCTCATTTAAAAGTACCCATCAAACAAGGACATACCCTTAAAGAAGTGGACTCCTCTATATCAAAAGAACAAATAAGTTTTCAAAAACATTTAAAATGAACATGAAATATTTCCTTTTATAACATTATTTCTTTTCCTACCAAATTGTAGAAGCACCTTCTGGCAGCCTCCCAAAGTAATATTGCCATGAACAATTCAAAAACATACTCCATCATAGTCTTAAAATAGCTACAACTTTCTCATTATCATGAAGCAGCAGTAGTCCTTCCACACAGGGAAAAAAAAATCTTGCAAGTAGTTTTCCACTGCAGACAAATTTTATTCCCCAGTATCACCCATATTTACTTCTACACTTGCACAAAAGTTGAAAACTATACAAACCTCATGCTTGTCAGCAGCTGAACAGAAGTACAATTACTCTGTAAATTCAAAACAAATCAGACAACTTTGTTTATTATATTCTGCAGTTACAAACAGTTAAACATTCTTCCCTGAATCTAGAATAGCAAGGAGACAAAGCAATTTTACTGGATTTAACTTGAACTAATAAACAAAGCTTTGTTAAAGTTACCAGAACTTAATATAGTAACACTACCAAGAAATGTAGGCTCCAATGATCTTACAATAACAATTAAACTACTTGGGATCTGCATTTTCAGTAAAGAATATTTATACTTGTGCTTCCTAGGATTCATGGGAATGGAGGCACAACAACATCTGAAAGGGCAGGCACTGAAGGCCAGATTTTAAGAAGCCAGTTCAAGGATCCTATCAGCTTTTTATGAATAAGTATCAACGCACACAAGCATATGCCCACACAGAAAATCTAAACAAAACTATAAACATGGAAATAAGCTTCTGAGGGTTAAGAAACCTGAAAAGACCAGCTACTCTTTCCTTAATTTTTTTTTACTGCCAACAGGTTAGAAGATGTGTGCAATGCAGCTTGAAAAGACCACCAAGACTCTTAGAAGCCATATTTAGACTGGCAACAACCTGGTGAAACTAATTCTCATTGTTTACGATCCAGGAACAAATTAAAGCTCATTTGACATTTTGCTGGTCCTTTTAAGGCTTCATGTTCACATCAGAACTCCACCAAGTAATTTGTAACTATTGTATAACTGAGTCATGCTTGTGTCAACCTAAAATCTTTACATACATAAAGAACCAGTTTGTGCCCAAAACCAACATAATATGCATCTGCGAAAGGATTACTACCACAAACATCTGAGATCAAGTAAACTTCATCAAGTAAATTGTGAGCACCACATTCTAGATATTTAATATTTTTGACCCTCCATTACTGGATTAAAACTTTGGAAAAAAAAACCACATTCAAATTTGCACCTATATAAACCATTTGGAGCAACGACGATTTTGACAACATTTAATGTAAAACTAAGTTTTAAATTTTGTACAGCCTATAATGTTCAACATGTTAATCTGGAAAGGCTGAGGAAATTAAACTGCTAAATTACCGTACACAGAAGATGTTTACAGAATATACTGAGTAAGAGGTAAACATGATGAAAAGACATTAGTGACACACATCATTATAGGTGAAACAGTTATTTTTGTGTGTGTGTGGAGAGAGACAGAGAGACAGACAGACAGACAACTGGGTAAGCATGAGAATGATTTGCTTTTACCTGAATCAGACCTATCAATAGGGTGCAAATGAACAACAAAAAGTTCAACTGAACATTTTCTAGAACCATTCCGATTTCTGCTACACATCAATAACCACGACACAGGATAACGGCAAAGTTCTCGTAATCCTGCTCCACATAATGTTTTGTGCAAGAATTAAAAATACCTGTGCATCTCCAAGGCCTCTCCTAAAAATATAGTTACAAAATCTACTAAGCCCCTTTATTTGCTGTCATAGTAATTCAGAACACAATTAGAGTACTTCTAAAAAGAGCTAGTTACGCTGGACAATTATATGACACTTGAAAGCGATCAGGGCACTGGGTTAATCATTTAAGATCTGCAAGGCATCTGCCAGTCTAGATAGAAATGAAATTATTTTCATAGTAGATCTGACACCAAATAAGGAATTATTTCAAAGAGAAGAAAAATATTGTATTAGTAAGACATTTTTCACTGTGTTTGAGACGTAAATGTAAGTTAGTGTGAGTACACAAAAAAGCTGCTTGCACCCTCATTTAAAGAGAAGATGCCAAAAATGAAAAAGCAGATTTATATAATGACAAGGTATCCTGGTGTTACATGAAGACTGTAGAGTTTCATTTGGTACAGTAACAACCTACAGAGCCAGTATGAATATACTGCCTTGTGTTCCCCATAATAAAATTAAAAGCATAAAATACAGTCTAAATCCTGAAAACAAAGCCACATCTGTCAGCACCACAACTGCACAGAAGAGATAACACATAATGCATAGGTTTTCAGAAATAACATATGGAATAGAGCAAAACTCTAGGAATTTCTCACTAAGACAGAAGCAACATGAAGCTAAGACAACCAGGAAGGGAGAAGAAGAAAAAAAATATTTAAATCTAAGTATTAAGAAGAAAGGAACATAAATCCTTTTTAAAATGTATGGAAAAGCAACAGTCCTGAAGGGTCAAGCCAACAACAGTATCTAAGTTATCATATCAGAGTGTCACCAAAATAAGCATCAGCATCTTCAATACAGTAAATGAGCATCAAATATAAAGAATTCAATAGTAGTAATTCATCTCATTTTATCTAATTTTAAAATTTTACTAACCTTTAAAAGATAATCAAGGACACAAAACAAGTCACAAGAAAGGTCAATAGCAAGGAAGGCAGTTTTCCAGACATGAGCTGTTCCTATCCAAACAGCACCAATCAACCACAAAGAAATGCAGCGAGAGCAAATGGCCAAACATTTTGACGGCAAATAGAAGGAAATGAAAACTGACTTACCTGTGAGAGGCAAGTATCATTTAAACAGCGAGAGGAAGAGGCTCTGTTAAACTACTTAAGAGAACATTTATGATTTCTTACCATCAGAGTTCGAGGGTAAATCACGCCTATGATGTATGCCAACAGACCACCTCTGCATATCAAGTCATAAGCTTCAACCTGCACTTATTCCAGAGTGGATCTTTGGAGTCAACACGGATCGCTACATCATGGAAACCCCCATTTCTTCTTTACCGTCACAGTCATAGAGTGTAATCCAAGTGTAATCTCTTAGTAACGGAGTCTGCACCCTCAGGTGGATCCTCATGATTCTACCTATCTGAGACCAGATTATGCCACTACTGTGTCCTCTCCCTTAAGGTCTAAATGATATTATTCATTCACATGCACTTACTAAATCTACATTTTCCAGGGAAACCATACGAGCTTTCAAGTCTCTTTGAAAGATTTCTCAATTCATGCCATAAATAGAACACAAAAACCATGCCAGCAGTATTCCTCAATGGAATACTGTGCATGTAGAATCCATATTAGTATTTGCCCTTCTGCACTGAAGTTTCTAAGTCAGTTAACCAAATTCATCAGTAATGCATTATAAAAAAATTCTGCATTCTACAAAAAAAAAAAAAAAAGTGTCACTTAGAATAAAAATCTTGCAATCTGGAGCTACCTGTTTGCTAAATGTCAATTCTCCACCAGGCTTCCTGCTTTTAAGGAAAATGCACTCCAGAATCTCTCATGCTGCCAATTCTCTGCTAGACTGTGAATGGCAAGCTGTACAACTCTGTACAGACTGCTGAATTTGTTTGCAAAGAATCAGAAATGCTCCCACTCCCAGAAAAAGCATTCCCTTGTTCCCTAATGTGCCCTGTATTTGAAACGGCAAGTCATTGTCCCTGAAGGACTCAATATGAACACGTGCAAATGAACAAAAGTTCACAACAGTCAAGTGACTGCTAATTCTACAAACAAATTAGAAACGCACCAACTGTGTGCCCACTCCTATTTTATGGGCTCGCGGTACCAGCTAGTTCTGAATATATTAGAAGAAAGATCTCGCACTAACAAAAAATAAAATCCTGGCAATGAAGTTCTACAAATGGCAGCAAGTAGCAACAGCTTGGCAGAAAGTCTGGCAAATATTTTCTCAGTGCCACTAGATCCTATGCACTTCTATGTATATGTTTCTTTAAAAAAAAAAAAATCTTGTAGTTTGTACAGGGAAGCCAGGTATTGAACAAAGAGTTGCTGGAAGTAAAAAAATCTTCAGCTCTGTCTCGATTGATATTTCTGCTCTCTTCATTTGAAGATTTTCTTTTAGCGTCTTAACTTCTCATGGAATTTGACTCTCACTCTATTTTCAAAGTAAATCACAACTTCCAACAAGACCTAATTGCTTCATCCTTTCAAATTATATTGAAAACGTAGCTTGGGGTGATATGTCTGGCTCTTATCCTGGATAGCTTTCTTGTAAGAGAATTACAAGCTGTCTCACAAAGAGAGATGGTACAGTAGGACATGTGCCATCATGGACACTAAGTAACTTATCTGCTGATGGACTCTGATCTGTTAGTTAGATATTTCTCATGCTTTACATCACAGTAACAAGAAAAAGCAGCACCTGGTTCAGTAATAATAAATTCAATTACTTGCTAAGGCTGTTTTCTAGCAATTGTCAGAGGTCTATTCCTTGTAATTTATGCTGCCCACTTGTACTTGCTTATTGTTTCTCCTGTATTTGTTCTACACATAATATCTTTCTCTTGCCATGATTACCTTTTCTTCTGACTTTTTCTTAATTTTTCCTCTGGTAACTGAGCTCTAAAGTGGAGGTTTAGTCAAGTGAGTGGATCAAAGAAACTAGTAGTTTTTCCCTCTACGCATGTACAGCAGGTAGCTGTTAAACCCAGCTAGATTAGCTGGCATGACAGAAGTGAGAGGGTTTTTTTAGGAACCATTTGTCACATTACCTCTAGAATCAGCATTACATCTGTAGGAAACCTATGCCTGAAGGCTGATCCATGGTTTTCTAAACCCACCCAGTCTATTTTCTCTACTCTGCATCGCCGGCAGGGAATGTATACCTCCCACATTGTCAAAAGCTGATGTGGTTGACAGGAAAGCCTATGGGATAGCAAACACAGCTTCAAAGTTTTCTATTAAGAAGCTTTCAGTTGCTCTCTGCTCATTCGTCTTGAAAGATATCCCCTTAGGCCACTGTAGTTCTATTGCTAAAGATTTAACTGATGATTCCACAACAGAAACGGAAATTGTATCTGTTATACAATGATACACTGTATGAAAAAAAAGACACTGTAACAATTAAAATAACATCCCCTACTCAGGCTTTCCTCCAACTTTCCTTTGAGAACATGTACAACCAATGCATCGGACTCATTCCTCTTTGATCTGCTGCGTTCAGTTCACTCTTCTACAGCACGAGTTGCTCCTCGGAATGCATACAATACCACGGAGAAAGTGCCATTCTGAGTTTGCCTCCATCTAAAAAGGAGTGGACTAAGGACTACGATGAAGTCATCCACAAACCATTCTTTGCTTCAGACTATGACCATCCTGCCTACGTCATTCATGGGGCAGCACCGTATTTCTGGGTGTGCTCTCCTTCAAGTAACAGGCAGGTACCTTGCTGGGCACAGGAAGTCTGATACTTGAGTACTCCACATCTGCCTATGTATGTTAGGCATTAATGGGTCCAGTCACACCACAAAGAGTTTCTGGCATACAGCCTTTCCGTTCACTGTACACAACAGCCCAGCTACACACCCATTAGATAGATTTTGTTGAAAAACACATACCCCCATCTTACACAAAAGTGTAACTCAACCTACTTGAAAATACGTACTTTTGTTTTCTCTTGCTCAGAAGCCTCCAGGTTTAATAAGTCATTTCAGTTGTAGAAGACATACAGAGAGCCACTTCAGTGCGAGATGAGAGGACAACAGTGTGTTCATTCCTTCAACTTCCAAACAACATTTGACTTCTGTGCTGTAGCTGGTCCCTGACAGGAATGGGACAGGTAGGAAGACATTGTTAGCACTGCCAGAATATTTCAATTGACATTACTTTTTAAAAAACTTCAGAAAGGAAGCAAAACCCCAGAACAGTTGTTACTAAAAACATTCCAGAGAAAGGAAACAAACACTACTAGTTCTTTTTATGTTTTACCTTGTGTCAGGAGGTTTGGCATCAAGCAGTTGGAACTGAGAAGAACTTTCTCTTCTAAAACTTTAAGATGCAGTTTTGAAAAGTTTCTGATGTGTAAATCTCACACAGACTTTTAACTATGCTTATGTTCCCCATATATATTTGGGCATTTTGCTGCACACAGTTAAGGATTTCCTATTTCATCCCTTCCCAAAGAATACTGCCATTTATTTGTTTCTCTTCTCAAATACAATCAGGAATGACTTTCATATGAAAACAGCTATATAACTTGGTGAAGTCAGAAGGCATAGATCATGAAACAAAACTTATTATTACATGATTCAAGTTCTTAGAAAATTGGTACATTATCTCCTTTAAAACAACACACACAACATTAGAGATTTACAGTTACTTCACAATAGTTAATTTAGAATACAAGATTAATTTATTGTTAGCTAACACTGTAACTGTACACGTCAGGAATACATTAATACTAGAATTTGCTCAACCTCAATGATGCTACAAGGCCATCTCCCAAGTACTTCTTCTGGAAGTTTCCTTCTGACCAAGCATAAAATGACAAACAGTGCAAAAAAAGGAAAATTCTGCATTTTATTGAAAACATCTCTGTATCTCATCTCTTGCGATGCTTGCCACACAATGAAGCTACACACAGCCTCAAAAGTTCTGTGTCAAGGCTTGTTGCACTTACCAACTTTGCTAATAACTGTACAGCCTAGCTTTTTTAACCACCTAAATCACAAGTTAACATTAAAAAGAAAACCACAGCAGGAAGGAGGTTCTGGTTTTGCACAGTGCTAATCCTTTACCAGGAGACACCTGCCCCTCAAGTCTGGTTAATGCTAAACAAATATGTGACTACTAGCAAGCAATGAGCACAGTACTGCCCAAAACCAGCTATTATGCAGTAAGGCCGAGGTACTTTTAAAACATCTATAGTTTTGACTAGTATCTATCACGACAAGTCAGTCTACAGGCCAACCGCAAAACATCTAACATCTACACAATTCTAAAAATGAATTTGCCTATGTTGCTTTCTATAGTATCAAGAAAAATGGGGTTTTCTCTGAAAATAAAAAAAGCTAATACCCTTCTTATGCTCTTAATTACACATACCTGTGGAAAAAAAAACAACAAACCAATCCACCACCAACCACACAAAGTAGGAACGATGCTTTTTGACTGCCATAGCACACAGTCCAGCAAGCAGAAACAGTCTTTCACCATCAAGAGTCATTTCTTCTTCTAAATCAACTAAAAACGTTTGCTCTCAAATGGAAGGTTTCAGCTTCTCAGCTATGAACGCTGAAAGAAGTCACACACTTCAGAACAAAATTTAAGACAGTCAGAAACGAGTATTACCGTGTCTTAAAAGTCTGAAAGTGAATAAAGAGCACTCGGAGTATTTTCATATCACAGGAGATAATTTCTTTTAACAGGAACGGTAAAAATTACAGTTCAAAAGGTGCCTCTGCTGAGCCACGGCGCTGAGCTATGCGCTCCAGCATCGCTCCCGCACGGATTCAGCGCATCAGGGCGCGAGTCAGGAGGAACCCAACAGCCACCAGCAGCCCCGGCAGCCCGGTCCCACCGGCAGCCCGGTCCCACCGGCAGCCCGGTCCCCCACCGGCAGCCCGGTCCCCCACCGGCAGCCCGGTCCCACCGGCAGCCCGGTCCCCCACCGGCAGCCCGGTCCCCCACCGGCAGCCCGGTCCCACCGGCAGCCCGGTCCCCCACCGGCAGCCCGGTCCCCCACCGGCAGCCCGGTCCCACCGGCAGCCCGGTCCCCCACCGGCAGCCCGGTCCCACCGGCAGCCCGGTCCCCCACCGGCAGCCCGGTCCCCCACCGGCAGCCCGGTCCCACCGGCAGCCCGGTCCCCCACCGGCAGCCCGGTCCCCCACCGGCAGCCCGGTCGCCCACCGGCAGCCCGGTCCCCCACCGGCCGCTTCGCATGGGCAGGTGACCGCGGCAGGGTGGGCACCGCGGGAGTGCCGAAGCGCTGCAGGCAGCGAGGGGGGTCCTTCGCAAAAGCCTCCGGCAACACCGGGAAGCGAAGAGGCAGGGGACGGGGCAGGCGAGGTGAGCCCTGCCCTGAGGGAGAGGGGCTGGGCCGGACAGAAGGCCCCGAGCCGGCGGCAGCCCCCGCCGAGGCACGGTGGGGTGGGAGAGCAGGCCAGGGAGGGGCTGGGAGTGTGGAGACAGGTACAGGGCCGGACCCGCCGGGGTGGCCCCGCTGCCCGGCCCGGACCCCACGGACACTCACCGGGAAGGAGCCTCTCTCACCGTCGCGGGCCCGAGTGCGGCGCCCAGCGCTCCCCGCCCCGGCCCGCCCCGCCTGCTCACGTGACGGGCCGGCGCCCGCGCCACCCGGCGGGGCGGTGGCGCGGAGCCTGCCGGGAGCTGTAGTCCGCGGGCGAAGCCGCGGGGCATGCCGGAAGTTGTAGGCCTTGGGGGGCGGTGGCGGGAAAAGGTGGCCGGGGACTGTGAGGAGGCGTTCCTGCCTCGGGACTGCCTGCAGCGCCCTGCCCCTCCGAGCGGAGGTTTGCTGAATAAAACAGCTGGGAAAAAAAGGAGGAGAATGAAAGGAAAACAGGGAACATAAAGTTGATCAAGCTGATTGATTAATCAATGGCTGTTAATGGTCAGAGGCATCCCAGTGGCCCAAGCCTCCTGGATGCTTCCTGACTACAAATAAAAACTGATAAGAAGTAAAAAGAATCTGGTGATGGAGATACTAGGCGGATTATTCATGCAAGATTTAAAAAAATGAAAAAAATTCTTTTTAAAGAGGCTCATTGCCGCCGTACAAAGAGTAGCTGTGTACATCTAGAGGGCAGGGTGGTGACTTGGGGGCCCTTTGCTGTCTGATGCCGTGTGGTCTCAGGAGAAGAGAATCTGTGATATTAAAAGTATTTTTGATGTTGCAAAACATATTTTTGAGTTACAAAACAACTGTGTCCGGCTTCCCCAGTGGTGTGGCTGGCTCTAACTTGTTCCCCTGGCAGTGGAGGGACAATGCCTCTCCCTGCTCTCAGGACTGCATACCACAGAAGAGCTGATCAAAGACAAAAAAATAAAGAAAAATAATATCAAACCAAAGTAACCTTGGACTTCTTCATGATCCCAAGTGATTAGGAGCTTCATATTCTGTTCAACCCAGACCTGGCAGCTCCAGCAGCACCCACCTCACACAAGCGCAGTGCGGGTGCTGGCTCCTTTGGGAGGAAGATTGTCACCTGCCAGTTTGTGAGCATCACACCAACCATCACTTTTCTGTATCTTCCTGAAAAAGTCTTTCTCCAGTTTAATTTTGCCACTCTTTGTTGTCTATGAACAGAGTTACACCATCTGAAGAGCCGACTCTGAGCTAAAGGCGCTTTGAGGTGAACCATGCATTTGTACCAGACAAGATGTACTTCCAGAAGGAGCCCAAAGACAATAATTCTAAAATTTTATTAATTACTTCTAGATGTCTCCTTTACTATCAAAAATTTACATCTGGAATTCCCAAAACTTTAGAAAATCAAAATGAAAAATAAACACAAGAATATTGCACTGGTGCTTCTTATGATGGAAAAAATGTTTCTGGAGTAAAACATTTTTTTCTACAACAAGCATGGAACTGTTTGGTTTACATTAACAAGCAGCAGAAGCCAGCAGTGAGCAAAAGCAAATGAAATGTTAGTTCACCTCCCTCACGCAGGTAATCTTGTCCATTGTCTTCTGGTATGATATGTCTTTGCTGCTGACATCATCCTTTCAGTAAAGATTAGGTAGAAAATCACAGATGCAATTTTAAAGTCTTGCTTTGATTTATTCGAGTGTGGTATTTCTAACTGTAAATCATAAATCAATATATTGATTTATATATATACATTTACATGTATAGGTATATATTTATTTGTCTACATAAACGTGTGTGTATACTCGCAGAGGATCCTTATTATTTGATCATTCATTCAAGGTTTCAGTCAGATCACATTTCAAAGCTTTTCTCTGACATCATGAAAACTAGAAAGATTTTTTTTTTTCCTTACTCATTTCTGACACTTCATGGCTCAGATCACTAAAAGTGTTCTCCACAAATTCTCTCATAAATTTCTTCACATCAGTTTTGTTCTAGATATTTTCCAACCTGGCTTATGCCCCTTGCATTTCTTCAAAAAGACAAAGCCTCAAAAAGCCTCTTGCTCATATGACCTTTAATGATCACAACTACTATTGAATGCTAATCTGTCAAGTTAAATACTCTCCACCCTTGTTCAGTGACTCTGTCCTCTCCCTTTTCTTCCTCCTACATTTCTAAGCCACCTACTGCCACGTTTTTTTAGGGACTTTTTTCTGACATGCCTTCTAGCACCCAGTAGATATTAACCAGGCTTTTCCCCTTGGTCACTCCTCTGGTCACTCTGTGTTTTATCCCCAGGTAATTTGTACTACAACCACAGTTCAAACAACAATTTCCACTCAGATTTTTCACAGCTATGCCTCGTCACTGCAGAATGGCATGCTTTCCTAACTAAACTCTTGGCTTGTATCTCTATTACCTTCTTATGATCGTTCAGTGGGACTTCACCTTCTGCTGCATGCAGTCGCAAACGCCCCATGAGTCCCACACCTGCATGGTCAGATGCCTGAATATGATGTGAACTGGAAGAAGTGTGCTTTGAGTCACCTGTCTGGTGATTCACCTGATGGCTATTTGGATCCGCAAGAGCATACGTTATTAAAGTTTTGTGTATGAGGGGGGTTCTGGGATGTTTAGGCTGCTCTGTTTCTGAGCCTGGTCTTCGTTCTTTTGTATTGCAGCATATGGTGCCTGGTCGTAAGCAGCCCAGACAGCACACAAATACTCCAGCCTCCAATCCCTGGACCATCTGGATAAAAACTGGTTAATTGACAACCCTAATGTCATTTTAAGCTCAGTGTAGTTAAAATAGTGTTGAGTCTTCTCCCACAAGTACTCTCTACTTTATCTATTACACTACTATCTGCCTGTATGTAATCATCTTTGACTCAGACCTTTCCCTAGTCCTTTATGTTCAGGCTACATCTAGACCTGCCCATATAGTTAAACCTCCCATCTTCTCAGATCTCAATTACTGCATCATCCTTTCCTTTGGCCTTGGAAAATATAACCTTGTCTTGCTCATACTTACTGAGAACACTGCTATAAAGACCATTTTTCTTAGCCTGTCAGTTTTACCATGTTATTCCTCTCTTTTCATCCCCGTGCTGGCTCGGCCTACTCTATCATGTCGATCCTTAGCTACATGCCTTTACTTTGAAAGGCCTTGGTAGCCTGTCTTCATCTTAACTTGCCACTTCCATTCACCGCTGAGATCTAACTGCAGCTCCAGTTGGCTCACAATGCCAGTTTTCACAGCCCACTTGTAATACATTTAAACAGCTTCTTTTGTGCATTCTTTTGGCTGCCTTTTAGTTACAAGGATCCTACAAACAGCACAAAAGTTACTGATAATTTTTCTTCAAAACTCTCCTTGAAACTTTATTTCAGTGTCACATTTCTTTATGCTGCCTCTCCTGTTTATATTCCTCAGTTCTCTCATTTTGTACTTTGTAAAGCTCTCAGGGAAGGACTTTCTGTTGATTCTCATCCATAACAGGTTCTTGTAGCACTATGGCAGTGCAAAAAATAAACACACATGTAGAACTGAGATGACAGGGAGAATCTGAGTATTATGAGAGTGATGACAGCAAAGTGCAATTTGGGAGCATAACCACACCTGACAATAATATTAACTTGTTTTCATACTATTCTGGAAAGTGAGAGGGCAAAACTAAGTGGAAATGGAGAGTCTGCATCTTTAAATCAAGAACATAGGTCAAGTTAAAGTTGATTAATATCCATCTACCTCGCAACAATTTTCGCTTGGTTGTAGTTACTGTTCTGACAGATAAAATGGAAAAGACAATGCAGTGTTAACTGTATCATACATACATAGGTATGTCTGCATGTTCACATGTATACATTTTTTTTCCTTTTATGAGTTAGATATTAGAAAATACGTGGTACGTCAGTAACTCTTCTGCTTTTCTAGTAGTGTCACTGACACCCTTTGTCTCCTATTATTGCCCTTTGCTTACTAACTTTGTGTTTATTTTTGTCTCCATTAAATAAAGACTGCCAGATTTAATTCTTTTAAGCTGTACTTTAAGACCTCTTTAACCTATTTCTATCTAGCTTTTCTCTCAATTAGCCTAATTGTTTCTTTATCAAGTAACATGTTACCAAATAAAACACCTATAGCACCCTGAAAAAAAAAATCTGCCCCTTGCTGCTTGACTCACAATAGCAATAAGGTGAGTTATGCAAGAGGCTTGTTGTATTTCTGGATCCTGCGACTCCCAAGGGCTGGAAATAGCAATTGTATTTTGGGAACCGTTTTCAGAAACCCTGACTGAATGTGCACACTTGTTATCGTGAAATCAGGCAGATGCTAGCTTTCAGATACCTAGGTTTTGCGTGCACAGTACTGCTGTCACCAAAACCTGGCACATGGCAACTGAAGCAAACATATACATATATGTGTATATATACACGAGTATATATATCTACACATCTGCTGTGACTAGTAGACAGATACCTCCTATTAGATGCTGATTCTTTGCCTTCAAAGACAGAGAAAATTAGTATCAGGTACTTGCTGATTCTATATTTAGGTAGAAAAAAAATCCCCATTTTCTCCATGCAAATATTAGAAGCAGTTAGTGTGTTTTATTTGAGAAATAGCTGCATTTCACAGGGAGGCAAACTCATTCTCACATGTATCATACCTAATTTGCATAGTAAGTAAAAGGTTTAAGAGAACTGGAATGAAATTGGATGAAAAGAACCAAACAAATGGAAGTTAGTAATATCCACTGAATTACCAGAATTGTTAGTAGAATTAATTTTTTTTTGTACTGTCAGAAACACGCCCCAAATTAAGAGAAATAGAAGAAAAGCCTCTTAAATTAAATAGCACACAAAGGAATAAGCTTCCAGTGCACTTAAATGTAAATTGCAACAGCAAGTGACCTGCTAAGTGTGTAAATATAGTTCATAAAACAGAAGGACCTTTTAGACTAATACCTGTTAAGTGCTTTGCTCTGTGCTCTGAAGTTCTCTGAAGGGCTGAAGTCTCGTTTAAATCCCCAAAAAAACTCTAGTGACACAGGGCAGCTGGGACTACAGCAGTGAAGTGGTTGAAGTTAAAATACTTTGTGAAAGTACAGCATGTTGGCATCAAACAGTTTTATCAGTGTAAAAAAACGGTGTAAAATGGAACCCCCAACATGCTCCTTCTACTGTTAAGGTCCACACATGAACAACTTAAACTACAGTAGTGTCTAAATCACTTAAAATTCAGCATGTAGGAGTTATTTTAAACATTGTTTTAAA
Source organism: Chlamydotis macqueenii (assembly GCF_036417535.1). Classification (NCBI taxonomy): domain Eukaryota; kingdom Metazoa; phylum Chordata; class Aves; order Otidiformes; family Otididae; genus Chlamydotis; species Chlamydotis macqueenii. The sequence continues at coordinate 8,430,201 of NC_141566.1, forward strand.
TATGCCAATGAGCGCAACAGAGATGGGCTAACATGCTCTATTCAGAAATATTCTTTGTTTTTTAGTACAAGAGTCACACCAGCTAATAGGGCAGGAAAGGAGAGATTTTCACTAGCATTTCCTGTTCACAGTTGAATATTTGTTCCTTCTGAAAACACAGTACAGCCCCTCTCAGCTATCATCCCTCAACAAAGAGGAGTTAGCTTTAAAATTCAGACAAGCTCCGGGCAGTAGACTGCGGTTGCTGAACAGTGAAGAATCCCAGGGTCGCAGGACCAGACAGAGAGCCTGCAGAAAGATCAGTGCTGGGAAAGCCCTTCCTCTTTCCTCTTTAGAAACATGCATCTGTTTAGATCAGAAGATACTTTTGGCTGATTTCCATGATAGTCTGTGGTGTCATATTGTCAACAGAAGTGACTGCTTATGCAGGATAGGAAATCAATGAGTTGGCAAGCCATTCCAGGCACCACTACCCACCAGAGCTTTACTGATTTCTCTCTCTAAAACCCTGTTGATCCATTAATTCTGAAGAAACTCTGCACTCTCAGGTGTTGGTGATGAACTTCAGGTTGGATCCAAGCCTGTGTCAGTAGAGGCTGCCAATGCATAGCTAGAGGAATTGAGAATATGGTTTCTTTTGCATTCTCCAAAGCTCATGCTTTATTGATTTTGTTTTAGTTCAAATTTCCCCTGACTACATTTTGTAGGGAAAATGGATCTAATCTTGTTATTTTAAGATGTTATTCTTTATAATAAAAAAGAAAACCCATCACCATAGTCAGTTTGCCTAAATACATCAGGGTAGGGAGAAGAGAAACTGGGTTTCAGATGCAATTTTCTTTCCCATTGTTAGAGAAAATTGGCATTTATTGGCAGGATTAAAAACAACGGGCATTCCTGGTGTTAGCAAAAATCTCCATTGAAGCAGTCAATGAAGGTCTTTCTTTGTCTTAACTCCTGTAGGACCAAGGATCATTCCCGTGGGACTGAAAGAGCCATGCTGCTGTGGATCAGCTGGCCCCGCTCATCTTTGCACTCTGGTGAGTAGGGGAAAATAATTTTATTACGAAGCAGAATTTCTTTAGTTGATCTAATGAGTGAAACAAAACCTCCCTCGGCTCTGCAAAATCACTGAGACAAGCGGGGTCTGTGGAAGCCCTGAGTATCACATCAGATGCTGATACAGGTTTCTTCAGACAATTAGCAAAGCTTCAAGCAGCCACCTGAAAGAAATGATAGCTTTTATTGGAGCTAATGTAGTAATTTCTTCCATGAAGCTTCTTGTGAATAATTCTTGCTGGAAAAATTGTACATGATTTCTTTTCATTTATATTTTAATGCAATTTATTATACAACAGCGACCTCCATTCAGGGTTCAGAAGATCAGAGTACTTAGAGTAATCTCCACAGCACTTTGTATCTCCAGCTACAGCTTACATTCACAGCATGAAAAGAATAAGAAGTTAATGTACCAAATCAGAAAGTCTCTGTGTGGCAGTGTTAATCTCAGTGTAGAGTTATTATTTATTAGTAGTATTATGGTAGCGTCTAGAGACCAAGCCCTCTTTGTGTTGGGCACTGCATAAGATACACAAATAATAGATTTGCTCACTAGAATAGCTCACAGTTTAAGTTTGAGGATGATTTGAGGATGTGGACAAGAGGTACTGCAGCGATCATTACTGCCACAGCCAGAGGCAAAACTCTGTGGATGCTGACACCAGAAATAAAATTACCTACTGGCAGACAATTAAAATGAAAACATTATTCTGCGATGAGACCTCAAGGAGCAAGAAGATGGAAGGAGCCTCCCTGTCTGATTTCATGCCAGGCCAAGCGTGGTTGCAGATGGTGTCTTGCTACGCTCTTGGGTACATTAGCCATACATAGGAAGCTCAAGAGGTGTCAGGTGTTTGAATTTCTAAACCAGTCGATCATGCAGATGTTCGCAAGATGAAACAGTGGGTAAAATGGTGAAGCAGTTACATATTCCTGTGAGTTAGAGAGTGCTGGAAAATCGTGTGCCTGTGATGGTAGAGCTACGCATGGCTTAGCATGTTAGCTTTTGGCATAGCAGCTGGAAATGTGGGCAAGTTTTCTGGCTTACATACTGGTAACCATTCCAGGATGCAACCACCTTTTCCTGCTACCTCTAGTAAATAACATTCGGCTCCTCTCTGTGGAATGCTGTATTCATATCACAACTCAATTTCAGCCAGTCTCCTCCGAGAATGAGTCTGATGCAATCATTTCTATGTGTGCCTGAGCACCCCCCCACTAGATGATTTTGAACTGTTGGTTGTTTGTACCAAATTCAAAATACACTAGGAGTCTCAAGATCAGTTTCACACAGTAGAAAGCCAGGGAGAAAGGGGGTTGCTTTCCAAATACTCACCAGTTCACGTCTTAGAGTCTTGGATTCCCATCAACCATTCTTTGCAGCCAGACATGGCAGTCCACAGGCTATCATCATGTGTGTGAAGGACTATGTGAAGAAAATAAAGGAAATTTATTGGTGTGTCAGCAGATATTAAAAAAAAAAAACCAAGAAAAAAAACCAAACCCAAACAAAACAAAAAAAAAGCATACCTTAGTTAAAAAGCCAGAACAGCTTTAAATGCCAGATCTGTAAGAAATCACTTCCACTGTTCGGGGAAAAAAAAATGGCCAAGTAACACGTTAAAGCAGAGTTGTGAATTCAAGAGCAGCTAGATGCCTTCTTGGAGTAGTCATGTAGCTGAACAGCATGAACTCAATCTCTGAGTGGCTGCAAATAATTACAAATGCACAATTGCCCATACAAATTGTGAGACACTAACAAAGCACTAATTTGCCAGGTAGATTCGGAGCGTGGCCTGAAATTCATTGGTGGAAAAACTCATTTCCCTTTTCAACAAGGGATTGGGTTCTCAGACGCTCAAGCAACAAAACTCAGCCTGTTGCAGCCAAGCATTTATGAGTATTTAGTTTAAATTTTCCTTTGGATACTCACCTGCTGCAGGCAGCAGGAACTGCTGCTTTTGGCCTGAAAAGGCCAGCTGTGGGGTAATCTGCTTTGCACGGTATTTGCTGTGTAGGGAGCAGGTGCTGCGGGAGGCTGCTACCATACCAGGAGGCGCTTTGATCTGGTTGACACAGTAAAGCAAAGACATGGGACTAATAATAACACTTGTCACTTTTACAGTCCTAGTTGCTCAAAGCACTTTATCACTGTTAACCAATTACCCCTCAAACTATCTCTGTGGAAGAGGAACTATTTTATGGCTAGGTAAACTGAGGTGCAGAGCTTGGCTGGGATGCTAGCAGCCTCTGATTCACAGTGACGAGCACACCACTGATCTAGGAAGCCTCCCCAAATGAAGGAAAGGGCTCTGTGGAGCAGCGAAGGAGTACGCGATGGCAAATCAGCTGTGCAAACCCGCCCAGCCACGCTCCCAGCTCTCCACCATCAGAGTCCATTAAATTTCTGCATGTTCTGGCCTCAGCACAGGGAGGTGACCGTGCCACAGGATTTAGGAAAAGGTCATCCTGTGCAGAGGGGTCATTTGAGGCTGTAAGTGAATTCCTAGCCATAAAATCCATTTCCAGTGCATTTGTGCACCCTCTCACCCTCCTTCTACCACCATCTTTCATTTTGGGTTCGGCCCAGGTGATATTACATTCACAGCAGTCCCACTTTGGCAACGCGGCCATGGCCAGCCTGGCATTAGAGCGGTAATTCTAATGTGGTAATTACTATACTACGTGCTGCATTGGTATTAATACATTATTTCAACCATGGGTCATAAGCCAAAAAACTTAGCAGAGTACAGACCTGTAGTTTTGAGGCAGAAGTAGGACTCCACCTACTCTTCAGGATGCACAAGTGGCACTTTCAAAGAGTTTGTTGTCAGGAATATTGGCCAAGAAGAGGGAACCACACATTTTCACCATGAGCCCAGCCTCTCTGGCAGAGCGAGATGTGCCGTGTCCCAGAGCTGGGAACAAGGCGCTGAGTAAAGCAAAGAGCGGTGAAATCGATGGCTCATCCTCCACTGCCTACCTGCCGGGCTGCATGCTCTCCCTGGCCGGGATGAGCTAACTGGCTCTTGAGGTTGGAAAATTAAGACACCAAGGGGCCTGACTCACAGTCCCATTTTGCCCACAACAGGCCATACAGAAACAACCAGCTCATCCTCCCAGATCTGTAAAACTAAGCCCAAACTGGTGCACAGCAACCAACAGTAATACAACCCACAGTGCGCGAGACATGGCTGCCAGTCCTGCTTTACTACACTCGAAACATCCTGTTGGTGTCTGCCTGCCTCATTAGGCACTTAAATATCTTTGGGATTCGAGTCCTCAGCCTTTTGTGCCTCACGGTCTCCCACTGCTAATGGACATCATCAACTATCTTGAAAGGGCCCAGGAAAATAAATATATTTATTAAAGATTGTGAGGCTCAAACAGAGGGTTAATGGGAATCGCTTAGGCAAATAGTGTAGCCAGCTAATACGTGAAAGAGAATAATAATTTATGGGCTGAGAAGAGGAAGGGAGCACAGGTCTTGGTCTGCCAGGTAATTCTGTTTCCCCGGCTGCCGTACAAAGCCGGCAGGGCTGACAAGGAGCAGTCTGTAAACTTGAAACAAAGCATGTTTCTGCAGCTGGATAGAGTCAAGCACAGCTCTATATTAGCAAAGAAAAAAAACCAGATTTCACAATTTTATAGCTTCAGGCTGCTTTCCCCTCAGGGAGCGAGAATAGGCCGATCTCACCACCTCCTGCCGCTGCCCAGGGTCTGGTCTGTCCCAGCCATTCACCAAGTGCAGCACAGCTTCAGGACATGAAACCAAGCAGGGTCAGCACCCGGGTCCTTTCGCTCCTTGAAAAGGGATTAGGACAACATCAGAACAACTGAAATGTCCTTTTTTGATACAAATCCAACTTTGAGCTTAAAATGGCTTTTTTTTTCTTCTCCAACCAAATTGTTTAAATCTCAGACATTAAATTGCAGCATCATAAACCTCGATAAGGACAAAACCAACGTGATGCAGAAAACCCAGGAGCTTCTCACTGGTTTCTGGCTCTGACACATGTGAGACCGGCAGCAGGGTTCAGCCATGCAGCAAAGGGCCCTTGGGGCTGTGGGGACAAATCATTGCTGTAGCTGTAAGTTGTTTTAATTGACACGAAGCCGTGATGCAACCCAGACCACTCATGCCAACCTCGAGAAAAAGAAAAAAAAAAAAAAAATCCAACCGTCTCTACTTCCTGAGCTCAGGAAAGCAAAGAAACTGGGCTCTGTGTCCCCACGACGTGCATGGTCATGTGCTCTTGGCTACACAGAGGACACACAGCCCAACACAGACAGCCCAGTGCAAAAAGCCCAATGCACACAGCCCAACACCAACCCACACAGCCCAACGCAGACAGCGCGAGCCCTTGTTAGGTAAATGGCTGCCTCGGGCAGAGCGAGGATGAAAGCCAAGTCCCAGACATGCCGCGTAACGGAACAAGACGTGTATAAAGCAGCATTTTTGTTCTGCGCAGTGCTACAAAACCATTGAGTGAGCAGGGAGGGAGCAAAGAAACTGGCTGTGATTAACTACAGCTCTACTGGTTTCAGCCTGACTGCTTTAATAAGACGCCTTTGCCCGGTTTTATGCAGGATTGTACACAGGAGGCCTCTTGACCAGCAGGAGTCTTAAGTTCTCAGTAACTCGTGCAGTTGCCAACCAGTACTTGTGTTTTAGCTTGCCCAGGAGAGACTGTTATTGGTATTTAAAACACCTCACTCTCTTCCAGACTATTTTAATTTTTTTTTTTTTTTGAATTTGCTATATATACAGCAGGGACTAGAAGGTGAAACAGACATTAATTTGGCATTAAGCACCAAAACCTGAGCTCAGCCTGAATGCATGGCTGGGCAGATGTGCCAGGGCCAAGTGTCCCCCTAGGAGCGCGTGCCACCGGCCCTTCTGTGCAGACACACGGCAGGAGAGGAGCAGAGCCAGCGCAACGGCCAGCCGCTCGCCCTCACGCCTTCCCTCATCCTTGCCTGCCCTGCAGCCAGGTGCCAGCGCAGCGCGGGTGCTCTCCTGGGGCCAGCCTGCACATCTGCAGCACCTTTCCCACAGCCATTAGGGCTGGACCACGAGGCAAGTGCCAGCCTCTCGCCAGGTGCTCACTCCTGCTGCCAGACTGAGGTAAATCAGGGGTTACCCTGCTGCAGGCAGCGCAGCAGCTCCTGATTTACAACATCCTACACAAGAGGAGAACTTGACCTTACACTTCAACATCAGTGCAGCTGCCTTTGTTGAAAGCTTCTTAAGACAGACATGTAATCAATCCTGGAGAGCCACCGAGCAGCAGAGCTCATGTTCTGGATAAGTCAGGGCTAGGCTTCCCGGGGAAATTGCCTGATCCAGGCTCCTGTGATATCTATTCCTACGCGCTCCCTGCATACTTTCTGATAGGAATGAGTGTGGTTTTCTGTTTTGCCTTTGTCAAAAATGAGCTGCTTTAGATTAATACAATTCATAAAGAGAATTTTTCCGTAATAAGTCCAACTTACTTATTCTACTACCCTTTCAGACAGACAGGCTTTTAGTGAGCTCAGGTCTTTGGAAATTCTGGCCTTTATAGGCATTTTATGTTATTTTAGAATCCAAGAGGAAAAAGCTTATGCCTTGCCTCTGTTTTCATGGCCATAATTATGAGGGCAGTCTGGTGATGTAGCTTGTTTGGGAAATAAATGATAGCTTTCAACGACGAGTGCTGTCAGACACTTCATTCCTTGTAACTATTTTAGAAATCCAAATTAATTTTGCATTACCACAGCACCAGATGCTGCTCTTATTTATGCTTATGTAGGTCCCGTGCTACACCTTTGGGAGACCTATTCCATGTTTACACCGCCTGCGAGGCAGCCGAATTTGGCTCGTGGCGTTAGGTCTATGTACCCTTGTAGCGTGATCTGTTTGTCCAGTAAACGCAACGGGAGAACCGTGCAGGCGTATTTAGTCTTACTCCCACACTAGTTGTAACTATTCACCGCAGTGATATGGACATGAAATCAAAGGCAGGATCAGACTTTGGGCATTTTCACACTTTAAAGAGAGAAGAAAAGGGGAAGGCTAAGTACAGCCAAAGGTATTTTTCGTAGAACAAACCAATTTATTGTGATAGAGGCATTACCTGTTACAGCCTGACACCAACCAGAACTGCAGTGCTGGTGCTCCAGCTGCTGAAACGTTACCCTGCCGTCATCACGCCTTCACCCTGTGCATCCCAGCGCTCTGTGCTGCAGCCCCAGCTGCCCACTGACCTCAGGGAGAAGCAGCAGCCCAGCTCTCGGGCTGCAACCCAAGCAGAGCACTGGCCATTGCGGTTTTGTGCCAACCCCCCAAAAGATACGTTTAAGAATCAGCAGTTACAAGTACAACCAGAGACAGCAAGATAATAATACTGCTTAGTCCTGTTCTTCCAAGCTTGATACAGTCCTGACTCCTTGCAACACCTCTGTGGCAAGGGAGGATCACCACTGAGACATGAGGAACTGGGATACGGAGGGGTGAAAAGCTCCACCAGCTCAAAAGCTAGACAAAAAAAAAAACCAGCGTAAAAGAAGCAGGTACACAACTCAGACACAAGAAAAACTGTGTTCCGTAAATTCTGTGGGAAGCAGTTGGCTTTTGAAGACATCCCCCTTCAGTGTTTGCAACCCAAATCCTGCAGAACTGAAAAGCTGAAAGGTGCATTGACACAAGCAAACTGAAGAACAAAAAGAAGGCATTTTTGTTATTTTTGTTAATGTCCTAAAGAAACGTGTGTGTGGGCAGCAGCCTCCTCTGCCATCTGTGACTGCCGTGCTGCTGACCCGGAGGGGGTCGGGCGCTGCTGGCTCTCAGACCTGCGGTCAGACCTGCTGCTCCAGAAAGCAGCACAGGCCCAGCCGCAGCCAGCGCCGCTCCCTGGCAGGGCGCAGCTCACGACAGAAAAGCTGCTGAAACAGTGCCAACTTTCATAGTCAAACAAACTCACCTTTGTCCTCGCCACAGACGTACTCACAGGCGTTTCGCCCCCTCTCTGCTGTCTGGAGGCGAGTTGGCATTTCTGTCTCATTGAGACACTTGCAGTGTTTTACAGCCTGGTTTGGGCAATTGTTTGGTGAGGTTGATTTCCTTTGCTGGAAAAACTGGCTTCTTTCCTCCTCGCCCTGGTTTCACGCAAGTGCGTGCCATTCTCAAGACCAAGCTGGTTGGGGGTCATTCCCCTCGGAGCCTCTTGCATCATGAGGACCTACCTTTGCTATCACAAAGCCACACGGATCTCTGGCAAGGCCTGGGGTGGTTGTGCTTGGGAGAGATCTCCTGCCCACCTGAGCACCAGCAGCATAGCTTGTACCACACTCTTTTAAACCCTGACTGTCCCCTCTCATTTCTGACTTCAGTTGTTGTTTTTGGCCATCTGTCTCTGGAGAAAAGATTCTAGAAGGACCCACTCCAGGGTGGGCATGACCTTGCCAAATGCCTCCCTTCAGCAAGGACCAATTTGAGGGAGAGATCCCTCACAGACTTCCTCAGGTTCACCGTGCCCACATGTCCCATGGCCGGGACAAAGGGCAGCACTGACACGTCTTCTCCACCAGCCCTTGGAAGCTGGGGCAGTGTCTGGCTCTGTTTAAACGAGGGAACTTTAGCTAGAGATTCTATTTGTGCATTTATTTAAGATTGCTAAAATTTTCCTGTTCTTTTTCACTCCTCACCTCCCCCAGGGCAGGCACCAGCTCTCCCATCAGACGATTTCTGTGTCAAAGGAGTGAAATGCTGTACTTGCCATCACCCTCGCAGGCATCGCTTAACAAGCAAGGTGGGACTGTGCCGTAGCCCCCCCAGCCTTCCTCACAGCTTTATTTTCTGATGGGCCAACAGATAGAGGCATTTGTAAACAAGAACTGTCGCTTAAATAAACATCATGCTATGTAAAAAAACAGATTAATTTCACGTTCACATATAATTACACAGGAAAAGGAGAGAGGACCTAACAAATCCCATCTTAAAATAAAATTAAAGCCTACTTCAATTCTTCATCTAGCTCGTTTCTTCTACTAAGAGCACACGCATTTGTACATGTTATTATATTGACGTTGTAGCATCCTGGACAAATCAAATTAATTCAAATATCTGCAGGTACAAAATGTTGTAGCTGAGAAATGAGCACATAAAGTATATGCAATTTTCCCCTGGCAGTTTATTATGGTATGAAGAAAAAAACATTCTGTGCTTGAAGCTGACGTTATATTACAAATGTATTGCGAAGTATGACGTGACTATTAAAATATGATTACACAAAGTATGAACATTTTAAGAAGTTTACAGTACAGTGAATCTTTTATAAACAGACTCTTAAATATACATAGGACAATAGTAGCTGACAGAAAAAACATCAAAAATTAACTATTAATGTTTATAGACTTTTCCCCTGAAAAAAAAGTCTCACATTAAAACAGAAATTATGAAAAGCCTTAAAACCAGGAACAAATCACCTGTACACTACAAATATACATGGCAGAGGTGCGCAAACCAGAGCTGCCGTTTCGCTGAAGGGCACAGTGGCCAGGGAGGCTTGGCAGCGTCTGCCCCACGCCTGCTCTCCAGTGTGACCCACGTCAGGCAGCGCAGCGCCTCGCCCGCGACACCCGGACACGCGCGCAGACGCGCCGGTCAGCAGCTGTAACACCACAAACACACGCTCACTGCAGGACAACGGACGGCGCATGGTCAGCGTCAAATCGACCTGCTGGAGTGTATCAAGTTGCGAACGTGCCCGGGATCTTGCAAATGGATCTCTGCGGGTAGATCCCTGAACACACTGGGAGCCCCGATGGGACGTACACACCAGAATCAGGCTGCAAGACTGAGCTATGACGGACTCAGGCAGCTCCTTTTACGGATTTTAGTTTTTTAATGCCACTTTGCAATCCTTCCTCTTGATATGGGAGAACAGATGCCACGTTTGATTTCTGCTTAGTCTGGTTGCAGCGACACCCCTAGTTCATGTGTTAAGTTATGTCAAAAACATAAGTATTTTATGCTGTAATACACAGTATTACTGAAACTAACAATATTATTTGCATATTTATAACAAAGTATAATGAAATCCCTATAATAAAACCAAAAGTTATGCTATAGATTTATTTACAAACAGTCCAGCAAAGAAGTATAAATACTTCTACATTTAAGGTTTAGGAAAACATAATTTACAAAATATTCAAATATATACAGTCATCTGAAAAACTGCCAATATTAAACTTTGATGCAGGCAAAGAATTGGCTGAGTCTATTCATTCTGTATTGAAAGAGGCGGCGGCTTTCACGGGTTGTCTGTGATGTTCAAAAGCCATACGTATGTTATTTACAACGAGACTGCTTCTCTCCGAGCTAAACGTGTCTGGAGCTTTGAGCGTGCTGTCCCAAAATGTCGTCTATCATTGTCAGATTGTTTAACCACTCTTCGTCGTTGCTGCTGCTGCTGTTCTTCATGAGGGAGTCGAGGAAGTCAGCGTCACTGCAGTTCGCGGGCACGACCGAACTGCTGTGCTGGGACACAAAGTCATACTGCGGCAGCTCGGCAGCGGCGCTCATCCTGCTGAAGGCGTCGGGCGGCTGGCCCGTGGAAGGGTAGCTTGGCGGGCCAAGGCCCGAGGCAGGATTGAGCTGGTTAAAACTGGACACTCCCTGTGGCATGGATTTCATAACATTCATAGCTGGCAACGGTCCTCTGGTTAAATTGTGTCTCAAGTTCTGATTACTCATTGAGCTCAAGCCCTGGCCAGACTGCCCCATGCTCAGTTTTTGCATCTGTCTGACCTGGACGCCGGGAGCGATCTGATTAGGTGGCACTACGGCCTGCTGGGAGAACTGCTGACCCGGTGCGCTTGGTCTTGCATTCTGTTTGGAGAAAAGAGCGTTACCGGAGAACTGCTGCATGCTGGTATCCATTTGGCTTTGATTTGGCATTCTTGGCACAGCAGTCTGCGTCCACATCTGGGCAGAGGAGCTGGGGTAGACGTTAGGGATTCTTGGCATGCTCGGCTGCCTCAAGTGTTGCTGAGTTGCAGAGTCATTTGCTAAGGAACCAGAACTGAAGCCTGCCATCGGCATTCCCGGCCGCACAGCAGAGTGGCTGTGTACTGTTTGGCACCCCGAGTTCATGCCCAGAGAGTTCTGGCTCGGCCGCAGCGGGATGTTAAAGTCAGAATTAGGCGGAAAAATCCCCTGCTGCTTGCCAGGGTTGGGTGGAATCATCACCATCGTCCCGCTGCTCTGGCTGGCGGTGGCTGGGGCCATGCCAGAGCCCAAGGTGCTCTGGAGCATGGCTGGGTTAGACGGCAGCATGCGGTGGTTGGGCGGAGGAGCTGGCATCACCTGGCTGCAGTCGGTGGGAATGGGCTGCTGCACGGCTGCGTACAAAGAGACACGTTAGCTGGTGAGTGCACGTCCACCCTGGAAACATGGCAGAGCCTTAAAAGGCTGCTGCTCCATCTTTCTCTTTCATTACATGGGCCTCTCCTCTGTGTTCTTTGTATTACTGGAGCAATAAGGAAATGGGTAAATCTCATGATATGTGATAAAGTGTGAAATGCTTTTATTTTAGGGCAGAGAATCATTAAGCGCCCTGTATTTAATCAGGCCTCAGGCCCTGGCTTCTTGAGGCTTTTCATAGCATGCGGTTTCCCTCCTTACCTTGAAACTGATTTATCTGCTGAGCCGCAAACAAACTCCTCTGTTCAGATGTTACTCCCAGCATGGTTTGTCTCTGCTTTTCCTGGAAAACGAGGGGCATAATAGTCAAGTTGCAGTCTCCTGACAAAGAAGAATCGCAGCAGACACTTGAAGTGCAGCCACTGCCACCATTAACAACCTCTCCTGTAACCACACACGCACACCTCTGACGAGACTCAGCCCAAACGGTTGATTTCAGCCTGGATCTTAATTGCTCCCATGCCCCTTCTTGCAAAGGTGTCCCGACCACAGCCCAGCATTAGGAAGCGCAGCCTTCACCAGATTCTGTGCAGGCGGCCCAAGGGAAGCTGGACGAACATGGAGACTCTCGCGTTCACCAGCTTATGCGTGAAGTGCAGCACAGCTGGAGGCTGCAGGAATCCTGGCATCTCCCTGGTGCCTCTTGTGCTGACTATCTGGACATGTTCTCTGAAGTCTTGGATCCAGGGACAAAAGGTGCCCACAAGTCTACTAGTGAACAGAATCTGTCGCAGCATCGCAGGGACACGCTGACAAACAGAAAATGGCTGGTGGCCGTTACGCTGTCTGAAGGATGGCTCTGCTCATGTGTACCATCACCTTTCATGCTGGTTGCCACTTCTAACAAGAACATAGCGCTGAGCCACAGGAAGCCAGGGACCCTTGGCAAGGGCAAGGGCAAGGCATTGCTGACTTTCTCCAAGGGACCTGATTTGCATCTCCCACCATTTAACCCCAGAACCCACCATCACACTCGCATCCCTGCTGCGGACAGCAGCCATGACCTGGGAAACTCTCCGTTGACGGTGGAAGCTGAGGCCTGACTGAACTCCCGCTGTGTTAGAGTGGCACAGATAAGCTTGAAGCCAACTGATGACATGGAGGCAGAGTTGGCTTTGAAAGGGAGTGTGATTCGTGAGCAGGACAGTACTTGGTTGAGGGTTTTACTGAGCTACTTTTCATCTCATTTCCCATCCAAAGAAATGAGCCTCCTTGACCCAAATCCAGCAGCACACTCAAAGTCAGAGGCACGTGTTCAACACTGCCTCACCCAACTCGTCTGCGGGATTCCCCTATCCCAGCTCCTTCACACAGCATGTTACAAACCTCGTACAGGGACTTCTGCTGCTAGAGAGACCAGCAAGTCCAGGACAAACTAAAGTCTAACATCTGCTCTGGCAAATCCCCAAGGAACCAGAGAGAAAGGCAAGCATTGAGAATATCTCTCCTGGGGCTGACTCACTTTCCAAGCCTCCCTTCTCTGCATCTTCCCTCCCAACTCTGCGGCTGACCAAGGATGACGGCAATGATCCGGAGATGACTGAATCCTTCCCTTGCATACGAGTGGGCAGATCTGCACTCAGACTTGCTGAGCAGCACTTGGCCTGGCCTCTCTTGGACATCACATCCTGGACTCAGCCCAGCCCTAGTCTGACTCAACCCAGCAATTCCAGTGTTTGCTGACTGGTGATTTCCCCATTCCAGTTAGTCTTGTCCTTCCCAGTGAAGTGGACAGCACAGGAACCCACAGAAGCACTCGGCATCGTACCTGCATCAGCTGTCGTTTCATTATTTGCTGCTTCAGTAAATGGTTCCTCATCGTGTACCCATTCACCGTGGCTGGCGCCGGCACAGAGCCTCCGCTTGGGATGGAGCCCGGTTCCTGAAGTCTGGCGACAATTCCAGCATTTTGATCCTGCCAAGAAAGATGAAAAAAGAAAATTAGTCTCATCAGGGAGATAACAACAGAAGCCCTTATCCTCTGCTGATGCCCTCTCTCCGGTCTTTGGCTGTCCCAAGGTCAAAACACCTTGAGGATTCACATGGACCCGCACGTCACGGTGAGGGCTGTGAGGGGCAGGGGACTGCTCTGATTTCTGAGGATCAGCACAAAAAGAAGTGGGAAAATCAAAAGGTTAATCCGGAATTCTTTGTGACTAGCCCAAGGCTACAAGGCTGATTCACTGCCATTACTGGAGTCACACGGCTGCCTGGCTGGCAGAAGGGATGTGAGTAAAGCAACACATTTCCCACCAGTTCCCCAACTGTTACACTGAGAGACATAAGGAAAGGAAAGTTGCATCAGGGTAGGATCTGGCAATTGGATATAAAGGAGAAGCCTGCAGTAAAAGACAACGGCAAACTAAAGGCAGAACAGGGAAAAAGGTGCCATCGGACCAGGGACCTGGAAAGAAGTCGTAGGCTTGGCATTGAAGTGGTTCTTGTGGGTTCCATGATCAAACAAATGATGAGAGCTAATTGTGAAAAGAGAGGAGAACATGCAAAATCACAGGGTCAGGTCACGGCTGGGCACAAATTAGTAACGCAGCAGGCCTGGTTCCTGGCTGCTGCAAACTGGCCTCGCTGTAAGTCCTCAATGAGAGATCTGAGTTGAGTTTTTTACCAGCTGAGGACTTGCCTCCAAAAAAGAACATTGTGGGGAGAAGAAAAAAAAAATCACAAGAACATGATGAAGACACAAGCCAAAAAGGAAAAATAATTTTTAAAATACTGAAGTCTAATCATCTTAGGAGCTGGCAGGTAGTCAGGGAAATACAGGAGAAAAACAAGGGAAGGAGTCAAGGCCTCACTGAGGAGAAGACTCTGTAAGTGCTGCACCCAGAAACAGCAGTACCAGTGTATTCCCCTTTCTCCATTTTCACATCCAGCTTCTACATTATTTATGATGGTTTGTTATTATTGGCAGGGAGAAGTATGTATATGATATCCAGCATCCTTAGCTGGGCCATGCTTCCTTTGTTTTCAGAATGGAAGCCCACATCCTTTGTTTAAGAATCAATGTTATCAGGAGATAAGCGAGAAGAAAATGGTTGTTCCCTTTTGACATCTAACAATTAGAAGCATGCTCAGATGGAGAAAACAGGACACGAGCCATGTTTCAGAGTGGCCAGAAGAAAGCCTTGGAAGGCATTTGTCACCAGGCAAGCTTCTCGGGCCTGAGCTGCCTTTCCACAGCAGCTTCACCATGAGGAATCACCCAACTCCTTCCAAGATATCCTTTGTAACACCAATTACCAGGAAGGCCACTGAAATTACTCATTTTTATGGTGCCTCCTTTTGTAGCACTTCGGTCTATTATGCAAAAGCACAATTGATGAAATGCCTGCTAGATAATTTACTAAAAGACACAAACCTGCAGCTCATCACTGCTCTCATTATCATTCCTATTCTTGGGTAGTCTCCTAAGACTAGACTTTATTACTGGTGCTTTGCTTACGATTCTGCTGGACATCTCTCCTCCTCCCTCTTCCCTCCTACCCATTTTATTCCCTCTTGCCCATAGAAAAAGAGGGAGGGAAGGAAAAAAGTAAATACGATTTACTACAGATGTAAATATGAAAGTTCATGTAAAGCTAGCACTCTGCTTTCATGTCAGACAGGATTCTGCAGCCACAGTTAAGCTTTGAATAATGCAGATTGCCTCTAGGGGAATATTTGAAAGTGCAGGGATTCAGTTTGTGTACTCTGCACATGAAAGACACTGAAACGTTCATACCACCAAAATCCCTGCCATCTCTCCAATTTCCTCCAAACTTGTCTTGTTGCGTGCAGAGGGTCTGTGCTTACTGAAGCAAATGAGTTTAGTGCAAGGACAATCATTCTGATGTCTTGCTCAGGGCTATTGCATTAACAAGTCATAACATTAAAGTCTCTTTTCCTAATCATGTCCACCTCATTCTAATTTCTCCTAAGCATCATCAAGAAAAACAATGTTGGTTTTTCCATATTATTAATGGTGAAGAAGTGTAAATCACACATTACTAACTGCAGCTCTTGTGCTGTGGCAGTACAACGGCTTAATTATATGGGACTTTCTGCAGGCACCCTATAGCCATAATGACAATCAGCAGAGTTCATTTGCAAATACACAGAATGGGTTGCTGAGTTTTCCAGAGCAAAGTTGTATAACACTTAATTAGCCAGTAAAGAAACAATCTATAGATAAAAATTTTGCTTTGGGGGAAATTAGGACAAAATAGCAGAGATGGGAAGACAAGGAATGAATTCAAAATCTCGCGTTCTACAGTTCACATCCAGGTTAAGCCAAAAGAGAAAAAGGGGAAAGTTCTCTGTTCTCACCACTAGTGGGAAGTACTGCACTCCCTTACAGCACCACACCACCACCGACACGTCACGGCCAAGAATAGCGCTGGTGCACTCTGAAGGACACTGCTATCTGTACCAAAGGTTAATGAACTTTAAACATTTTTCCTTTTCATCACTCCCCAAGAAAAATCACTTTCCTTCCCATAGGAAGGCCAAGCCAAACAAGCCATAATCTTAACTCATCTGTAGTTTGGACTATCCCATTTTAAAATCCAGGAAGACAGCAAAGAGAGGATTCTAGCGTCGAGGACGATGGAAGCAGGGGCTCACACCCAGAGGGTCGGGCGCCTGAGCCAGCTGGAAGCTACACTGGAGGACACAGATGGCTACCGGGGGTTCTTATTCTTCAAACTTAAAAAAAAAAAAGTCTGTTTGCCATTTTTCCCTCCAGAAATTCATATGACAACATCAAATGGGCTGAATCCCTAACCAAACAGCACGCTACGCAGACCTGGAGCAGCAGAGCATGTGTTTGAGAGCATGTGTTTCTGTTGCCAGGCAAACTGTCACACAGCAGGTCCGGAGCTCCGGCAGCATTCCCTGGGCTTTCCAGCGTGGCAATTCCTGTTCAAAAAGCACTGGGGCTAGCTTCACGGGTTTGACCTAGGATCTCATGCACTGGTTTTGAGAGCAAGGAGAAAACACTCAGGTTCCAGGTTTGCGGGAATGTATACTGTTTGTGTCAGGATTCAGCCGCTGACTGTAATTGTAAAAGCCACAGCACAGCCCAGTGAAACCAGTCCCTCCCAGTCGCCCAGCGACAACGGCAGGTTGTTCAGGCTGGGCAGAAACATCTGCACATTACTGCATCCAGTTGTAGTGAGTGTGGGTCTGGTCCAACAAAACATTTGGGCACACACTTAATCCAAAGTGTGCCAACAGTCCCACTGAGACACACCACGTGCATTTATGAGTCTACATCCTTCTAAAAATCCACTGACGAGCTCGACCTGCCCAGCCCCAACATCTGATTACGTACAAGACGCACAACTGCAGCAAAGAAGCGCGGGGATGAATTGTTCTGTGTGAACACGGTTGATAAACTCCAGTCCTCAGCACTCAGTTATATACCAGTAATCACTTGGTGCCTTCACTTAAGTGAGAATAAAGAAATTTATGGCCCCTAATTCCTCTGAATCCTCATTAACAAACAGTCCAAAAAGAATTTAAAAGCAAGACTTTCTGAGGATCTGAGCTAGAGCTTTAATAGCTTTTTGGCAAATATGTAAAAACCCCTCTAATCTTTAATAAAGAGCAGTCATTGTTTTTTAGGACTACATGAAAACACTAAACTCATTTATCATTATTAAACCTTCCCATCTGCTCTTATGGTGTAACTCCAAAGAATATAACAAAGAAACGTACATGTTAAATTGTATTGACTTAAGCCCAGAGCTATTGGAGATGTACAATTTATTTCAGTGAGGGCATGAAGGGGACTGCAGGCTGCTAGACAGAGTCATTTGTCCAAGGCTGAAAAGACAGTTATCTGCACCAAAATGGCTCTTGGAAAGGCACATTTGCTTTATAAGAAATAAGCTGCCAGGTGAGACCATTCAGCATTATGTTACAGACCCAGACAATAAAACTAAGCCATGAATTTCAATAGTTAACAGATGGACTAATTAGAGACTGAATTCTTTGTGGTTCTCACAGATAACCAGGTCACAGCAAGGTTACTGAGAGAGACAGGCAGCTTTGCAAATTTCCGTAGATATTTGCAGAGTCGGGGAAGAACTGCACTTCCTAACTGAAAGAGGTAGCAGCGGTGGAAGAACAGAAACGTGTCTAATTAAAAATGCATATAGTACCTGCATTTTAAAAGTTTCTTCCATTTCAAAAGACACCGTTGATCTGAGAAATACTCCCTCCACTTTCGATGGGGCATCCAGAAATTACAGAGCTTAAACCAGAAGGGTGGTTGAGATGAAGATGTCCCTGCTCCTCGCAGGGGAGTTGGACTAGATGACCTTTGAAGGTTCCTTCCAAGCCAAACCATTTTATGATTCTATGAGCCACAGCACCCCAGCATAAAAGGAAAAGACCAAAGGAAATGGGTGGCTCAGGGTAGGAGTTTGCTGTAAATACGAGAAAGGGACAAACTGCTTTTTCCACCAGTTTGTTGTTCTTTTTTAATCAAAGATAACTTATCTTGAAGTATTTACTGAGGCATCATATAGTAAGAAAAAAAACCAAAAAACCAAAACCCCAAAAAAACAGAGGAAAAACATGGCTATAGAACTAGATAGGAGCCTGTGCTCCTGATCAGCTGCTCGGCCAGGGACTCTGCGTGGATCGTAGCCAGAACAGGGACAGCTCTTCTCCAGGGCTGGGGTGAAGTTTCATTAACTGAGTTTTGTTCTGTATTTTAAGAACATCTGTTACGTATGAGGAGCTCTGTACTCTGCTGAGGAAATGCAAATACTGGTTTCAAACTAATGCCTCTGCATTTCCCTGCGCTCCCGCCTGCCTGCCGGTGCATGGTCTCCTGTCTGGTAGATGCGCTGCATCTCCTTGGTGGGGCTTTCATGCCTGGGCAGCATACCGCTCTGAAGTCCAGGACCAAGACTCCTAGGCACAACTAATCTGCAAATACTACAAACTAAGCAATTAAAGCATTAATAGTATTAAAGTCGCCTCATCCATAGAATTTCATGGTTGTAAGAGTTTCGTGTTTAGATCTACAGAGAAGACACACAGACTCCTGGCGCCCAGTAACCTTGTGTGGCCCCATACAAAGCCTTAATGCCACCTTTACAAAGGAGGATCATTGCCTCCACAGCTATTAATCCAAGTAGATACTAAGATGGTGAATCTGTTTGGCCAATGCACACAAACAAAGCAAAAAAAAAAAAAATCCAGGGTCATGGTTTGGCAGAATGATTGTGTCAGCCCACTCAAGAGTGTGATGTCTGTGAGATGCCATGATCATTTGCTTCACGCAGAAGTCTGGGGTTACGTATGCTTCTGCTTCTTGCCTTTAACAAAACTCTGTTTGCTCCTTGGAAGTTTTCTGTCTTTTTTTCTCTCCCCTATTCTGCTCACAATTCAGATATGCTCTTCAAGATAAAACAGCCTTTCAGTTGAGAAAGGCTTCAAAGCTTTTTCTTTGTTTGTATATTTGCTTTAACACAATGTATGAACATTGATAAAACAAATGTGCAGCTCAGTGGATCTTTTTTTTACCCATCTTTCACCCATTTACTTGATATACAACCATGTGAAATACTACCAGACTCAAGTTTCTAAGCTTATCTTGTGGGCTGTCAGTCAGGAAAAGGCTTTGTTTGAAGACTGTAAGTGATCCATGGGTACACGGCTTTGTTTTTTTTTTTAAAAAAAAAGTTCTTTTAAGTTTTTCTTTCTTTTCATAAGGCACAAGCATGCACAGCTTCCTTCAAAGGTAGTCCTCCTCCTTTGCTAGGAGCAATGACAAGATCACCACACCTGGCTAGCAATTGTACCAGGATCTCCTCCTTTCAAGCAAAGCAGATGGAACACTAATTTCCCTATAGCTGCTCTTACACTGCATGCTGTTCAAAACAAACCAAAATCCCATCAAAGTATCCAAAGTGCATTTAAAAATGCACCCAGAATTTTAATAAGATGGAAACTGAGTGCACTTCCCTTTTTAAAAAAAAATGAATCAAATTAGTTAAAGCTCTACAGTATTTTCAGAGCCGGTTTCATCCATCAAAACATGCTGTTGAAGAATAGCAACAATCAGAGCAGCAGAAAGTCAGAAAATCCAGAGTGAATTATTGCAACAGTGATTTTTCTCTTAGATGAAAATGCATCCTTTGTTGAAATCAAGCTCTGATGCTGTTACCAGCACTACGTTGTTAGAAAGAACATGGGAAACGGCTTTGGGAGCAGCCAACAGCCCGAGACACAACACGGATGGGAGAGTTGGCGTACCAGAGGCACACGCAGCCTGCCAGGGACTGCCGGGCTTGTGAGGAGGCACGATCAACAGCAACAGCAGCTGCCCTGCAAACAGATCCTTCGGCCCAGACAAACTCCCAGGCCATGGGTGAAGGCAGCCCAGAGAACAGCTTTGCTCCACCACCTCGAGTGAAAGGCAAACCTTTCAGGAGGACTAGAGACCCACGGAGACTCTGCCAGACCCTTCAGGGCAATAGGACCTGGGTACCTGCAGTGTTAACATGCTTTTCTTCCACCTGAGAGCAACTGGACTCATCCCCACCAGTCTTTGTACCACCACACTTTAACACAAACTGTATCTGTTATTGTTTTTATGTGTATCCACCCAAAGATGCCGATATGGGTGTTTTGTACCTGTCTGTACATAAAGTCAAGATCCAAAATTGAATTCTCTGCAAAGAACAAAATATTTATATTTGGCTTGTACAGCTGTCATGATTCTCCAACCCTTGACACCATGCTCTTGCTCCCATGGAGGGCAGCTTGCCTATAAATTCAATGAGATAATCTCAAACTGTATTTATCTCACCCAATTTCGACTGGAAGTCCTTCTGCCTGTCTCTGCAAGGTTGCGCTAGCTGTGATGACAAACTACAACATCTTGTATCTATGAAGTGGTTTGACTCAAGTAATCCTTGTGTTATGTCAAGGCATGCTCTCAGAGGTGTCGATGAGATTCAAAAGGAGCCGGGTTGGCTCGACACCCTACAGAAGCTGCTACAGAGAAACGCAATGACTGGGTGGTGAATTCATATATTAGGGAGAGCAGAAAGATCTGATAAAAGAATAAAAAAAAGTTAAAATTTCACTCTAACAAAGCGTAAGTCAGGAAATCTTGAGCTAATGGGAGAAATTAATTCTCTGCCTGCCCACTTCCCTGTGAACTGCAGCAAGGTGGTCTGGATCAGAGATTTGTGAATCCCTTGATTTCTCTAAGTTAATGTTTCCATGGATTTCTTTTTCCTTTTCATGCAAAGGTCCAATTTGCAGAGGCAGATGCCCAAGTCTTGTCAACTTTCAATAGCAGTTGGCTGCCTAACCGCTTCTGAGAAACCCTTTGCATGAAAACCTGCCCACATGCAAAACCCAACAGTGTATACTCCTGATTTCTCATCTGAGCGCACAAACAAAGCACACTCTGGCACCAAGTATCACATCACTTTTTCAGTATTGAGCCTCTCACAAGCTTACTCCTTCCTAACAGATGAAACTATTCAAACACCTAAAATGGTTGTATCGGGTCGTCCACCCAATCAGGTGCTAAAAATCGCCACCACGATTTACAAAACAAAATGCAGAGATAAATAACGTGCTAAAATAAAGGATACAAAGTAGGCTGTTACTAGGTAGTCCTCTTGATAAAATTTTTAAACCCAAGATATTGACATATTAAAAAAGAAAAATGCATTAAGGTGACCTTGAGTATGGGGAACAAGGAGCGATTCCATTATTTTTTAAAATGGAAATTATTATTAAAACACTCGAAGCTGAACTGCTGTAACCAAGTCAACTCAATCTCCCCTTAAAAATTCCTATTTTCCCCTTCCATTCAGATTGTATTTACAAACTGTAGATGTCTCATTTTTTTCTTGTGTCATTTCATTATTACAGAGTTGAGATCACTAGCCATCTGCAGCTTCATTTCATCAAGCTCTGATTTGTCCTTGGAGCAAGGTCATCCGGGACAAGAACATAAAATGCTGCTTTCCTTAACTGACAGTTCTTTATGCCTTCCTGTAAATATTCCCCACTAATTTTAAATAATTTTACCACTTCATACTCCCCCTCACACACACAGAAAAGGCTGATATACACACATATTAATAAGGGCCTTGTCATTTAACCACTGCATAGCATGACATATTAGAAGCAATTAATGGTGTTTATTTGCTGATAACACAGGCATTTCAAACTCCAGATCAAGAATCCTTGGTAGCTTCACGTGACTTGTAGGATATTAGCTATGGGTCAGAAGTTGGGACCCTCCCATTCAGGATTAGCATACGCTTGGAGCGACTCTGTTTTCCATCGAGCAGAAAAAAAATGCAGCCAATGCACAAAAACTACCAGCTGCTAGATACCCTATTGTGGGTGAGTGATAATATAACATCACTAGGTGTATGCGGGTCCATTCATTGAAATCAATAGACCGGTGAGGAAAGATCTTCAGACGCATCACACAACATTCCAAGCTAAAACCAAACAAAACGGAACATGGAATTTCTACTCGGATCAGATTTGACTTGCCACAAATTCTGGAGCATCTTCTCCAATGCAGAGACTGCTGCTCTGGATTATGGCAAACCCAACCCAAACCAACCATCAAAAAAAAAAAAAAAAAAGAAAAAAAAAAAGAAAAAAAGCAGAGTAAATTAATGGGAGAATCTTCATTAGCACAATCATAAAGAAATAGGGAATAACTGAGTAACTGAGAATAATCAGCACTAGCTCCAGGGGTAGCCTCCCCCCCAGTCTCTGGCCGGAGATGCTGGCAACAGCAGACTGAAGCTCCCAGCTCAAATCTCCAACTCAAGGCGCATGTCTTTTGGCACCTGGAAAAATCACTACTGGGCTCACATAGCCGATTCTCAGATTTGTTCCAATAGTCCCAGACATGAAGACGTGCACATCCTAGAAGTCTGTTTGCAAACACGCGTGCATGTGTGCTGTGCAGACAGGCACACGAGCCTTCGATGAGTTCACCTGCACAAGTGCGTGTCCCTTTGGACACACTGGAGGGTTAGCCCATGAGACTGTGGGCACGCAATTTGTCAGAAGGAGACGCAGAAAATGGGATCATTAAAGGCAAACTCCCAAGCCACCTTGAAAGGAGATGATCTTGAAAGGTGAGTTTGTTTCATGACTGAGTCACGGGATAAAAGCCAGTTGCACGGACATGGGCTCACATGACCAGGTTCAGTTTCCAGTTCCATCATACATAGTTTCTTCAGGTGACTACGGACAAGTCACTTCACTTGTCCCTCTGTCTCAGTGCCCCCCCCCAAAGGAATTAAAAGTTACTCCCTGAAGAGGAGGATGAGGGTCAGATCCTGGGGCATCATGGAGGTTACGTCTCCAGCCTCCTGAAACAGTGCCTCTACCATGCCCTTGGGTTTTGACCCCAAAGACCTGCAGCAGAACTGTGCTCCACGCTGCTCACCAACAAGAGGTGGAAGGGCTTTTTCTGCTTTACTCCGCACACGAGATTTTTGTCGTCTCCTCCTCTCTGCATCTCTCCTCCGGGTCCGGCCACAGCTGGTTGCATCTCAGAACAGCACTAAACTACACCAACTCGTAATGGTCCCCTAGGGCCTCTAGCCTGGCTGCACAGACCAGTGGAGCGCAGCATGTCCCAGCCACACGCCCTGTGATCCCATGACTCACCCCTTACGTGCCAGCAAAAGGAGACGCTGCAACAACTACGGACATGGCCGCACCTGGAGAATCCCTCGGTGTCCAGCTGGGAGCTGTGTAAAGAGGGCTGCGTGCTAGGAGGAGTCAGCCCTGTGTTTTGACTGGTGAGAAAAAGGAGAAGAGGCTGGCTGAGGTCGTTATGGGTGAAAATCCTAGTATTTTCCTGCAAGTCCTGATATCTTCTGGTGAGAGCTTTTACTGCGGTGAGAACAGTCCTGCTTCACTCCACATCCTCTCCTGCATCCTGGGCTTCTGCCTCCTTCCATCCCCATTGTATATCCTTCTCTTTCATTTACACAGCAGGAGATACTTTTCATTCAAAATTTATCCACGATGAAAAAAACATCCCAGTGCCTCCAAATACCACCTTCTCAAGACAGCCAACATCTCCTTGAAATTCTGTGGGATTTTGGTGCCTCTGTCACTAAGATAATAGGAGTCTAGGAAACACGTGCCTTCGAACATTTGGCCAACCATGCTTTTGCCGTAAGGAAAGAGGGAAGCGTATAAAAGAAGCGAGGAGGCTGGAGCCAGTCCACGTTCCCTGTGCGGCAGAGATGTTGTAGAGCACTCCCGAGCATTTCTTCCGCGGAGACACCGCACGTCAACAGTTAACTTCCCTTTGTTCCCATCCAAATGATTAAGGTTAGAAGCTCGCCTGGTGACATCACCAGAGTTTAAACATGCTGGATATGGTCCAGGGAGCCAAAGTTATTGCTGACCCCATGGTTACTGATCCGCTCCGCGTGTAGCTGATGTCTGCTCTCACTTTATGAATTATTTAATGGGTTAAAGATTGGTCAGATCTTCTTTATGCAACGTACAGCTATACAGTGGCCAGGAGGACATAAACATGCATTAACAAGGTTAAAGTCATCTACTGTAACTACACTGTCTGTTTTCAGCTTGCAGCTTTATTGACTTAATCATGCCGGCACCGCAGCCAACAAATCATTAAATCCATTCCATTCTTTTGCTGGTTACCAACCACAAAAACAGAGGCAGGCAAACACGGAGCAAATCTCGGAGGGGGTGGGGAGTGGCGGCGGGGTGCGGGGCAGAGGGAGAACAGTGGGATCACTATGGAGCGCCGCGCTGGCCTGTCACTGCCAGCACAAAGACGCCAAATCTGTCTTTACGGACTAAGTGGTTTCATGGTTTAAAGTGACACACTCATTTGTTCCTGTTTTGCAATGATTATAGAAAAGAAGAAGGGAGGGGGGAGGAATAAAAAGCAAACTGAGCTTCTTCATACCGTAACAGTGTGCGCGTGTGTGTGCACCCTCGCACAGCCACAGATCTCCTCTGCAAACACACCCCAGGGCCCGGGCAGAGGAGATTCGGGCACTCGCTGCACCCCAGGGGTCTCGGGCTCCACGCTGCACTCCCTGCTAATCTGCAGTGAAATGTAGGTGTAATTAAGAATTCAGTGTAAAAGAAAAAAGACACGGAGCATTAAATCAGTCCTATTGCCCTCTAGGAGCAACTGTGACCACAGCGAGCAATGGGAGAAGTCCCCATTCTCAGAATGAAGTAACAACTTCAACTTTTAGACAAAGGCTTTAAGTTTTGACCTGGCACTGACCGTAACTATTTGTATCCTTGTCCAGGCCCCCACTGCAGATGCGCCCACTGCAGTCAGCGGATCGCCAAAATATTGTTTCTAGGCGGCTAGTCCAAGGCATCCAGGTTTGAAAATGGAGCCGTCAGCATACGGGTTTTGAACCCATAAGATCTTTATTTGTCATTGCTGTCGTTCCCATTCCTTTCTTGATGGAAATCATCTTCTCTATCAAAATAAAATACAAGTGGCTTGTTCTGCACTAGGGGAGCATCACATCAGGACACGGCTCCTCTGTGTTAGAAGCAGGCTACAGAGGAACAATTCAGCACAAGCTCTTTGAAACCTTCAGACATCAGGGTGTTTTGCTTCTTTTAGAGATGCTAGACACAGCCTATTTGCAAGCTTTCCTCCCCCGAGAGAACATGAAATAAGCTCCCTCTTTCTGGGGAAGACTCAGCTACACCAGGAGAGATTCCCAGCCCATTTCTATCTATTCTGAAAAGAAGGAGCGGCCAACAAACTCCCTTTCCTTCACCTTCCGGGTACAGCCTGCTTAGAGCTCCCTGTATGAATAACCCAGATTTTGGCATCCTACCAGCGCAGGGGCTTGGCAGGTACATTTGCACCTTGTCCTGAGATACACCACTGCAGACCTTTTTGAACACCGTCATTACCTGATTTTATAGTTGCCTTCTTTAGACCCCAAACAAGCCTTCTTCCAGTTTGAGTTCCAACCTTGCCTTCTTTGGGTGATAGGGATCTGGAGACTATTAAACAAGAGACGTCTCCTGGCTTCATACATTGCAAATAAACATATTGTTACTCTGTGCAGGAGTCAGCCAGAATTCCTCTCAGAAACAGCCACCAGAGAAAAGCCTGTCCCCCAGCCGCTCACCCACGGTACTAAGGCGGTGGAACACCATCAAAGGTACCTCTTTCCAGCCATCGCACTGGAAAAATAGAAATAAAAATGCTTTTTGAGGTGGAAGTCAGATATTTAAGGTAGCTATACGACTTTCAGCTTCACAGACTTCTGTATGTTGGATCACCACAGCTGCTGCTGCTTCCAAAGATGGAGAATAAAGGTACCTCCAGCAGACATGGGCCAAGCCTAAGCGTGTTGTCCAGGCTTCCCTCACCGCAGACCATCCATCACATCTTGGAGGTGCACATTAGGGTGAGATGAAATTACCCTCTAAAGACCTTTTCCTCCACGGACCACAGGAGGAGTCTAAATGATGGAAGCAGGAAGATGAATCCCAACCAGTCACAGTGGAAGGCTCACAATGGAGACCGCCAAACCCACACCTCACAAGTCCCAAACCAGTGCTTAACCACACAACTATTTTGCCTTTTGTCTAGGCCTCCATGGCTTGTCTAGAGCTCTGCTTTACCCTGCTAACGCTACCTCCCACCACTGAATCCCAGCTCTGCAGCGCTCCCCACCAGCGTGCGCCTACCTTTCCATTCGTGTGTGCTCGCAGGCCCAAGCTGGCAAAGGGAGGGCTTGTGTAATGGACACATCAGCCTGGAGAGCATCTTATCACTGACCTGTGCTTATCAAGAGAACATGGAAAAGCAGAGGAGGCTCCACCACCGTGGTCATTAGCCAAAAAGCTGCTTCAAAGGGAAGTGACAGTTGTGGTGGTTTTAGGACCGACACACCCAGCCAGAAGAAGTAACACACCGGCTGGGCTATTTATAATCCCTGATTCTAGAGTCTTAAAATAGCACTGCTTTTATTTTTACATTTTTAGGCACGCTTGTATATTTAAGCCACTCCACTCACAGGCTCCACATCACACATATCACAGCCAGTCTCAGAAATGAGAGACGGCGCTCCGTGCCTCCCCACTGAAAGCAGAGGTGAATTCCCCTCTCCCCGTGGCCCCTATCTCCTTGGCCAATGTGATCAGAGCCCCCAGGCCTATTTCCACATATTTTTACGTACAGACTGGCTCTTGCAAATGCACAAAGCAAGGGACACGCAGCACCCAAATGCAGCAGCGCGGCAGAGGTGTTTCACAGACTGCGGTACATGGCCACACGCGTGCTGCTCTGATCAACAGACACCACAAAGTCTCTGAAGGAGTTAATGGGCCCTACAATAAAGCAGTCCTGATTGCTCCTGTTTTTCTTAAAAAACAAAGGTCAATATAGAGAAGTATTCAAACAAACCACGGCTGCACGTCTGAAAGGAGAGCTCTCTACGGGCTCAGCACAGGCGTAGCTATTTGTTCTCTGCTCCCTGGTGCCACAATGTACCTTGGCTGGCATTTCTTAATGACTGGAGCATCCATGTGCTCTTTGTAAAACAATTATAAAATATTCAGGGCAGGAGAAAAAAAATTCCTTGCACAGCCAAGGCTCCAGCAGACTGCATAGGTGTCAAATGGTAAATCGTTCGGCATTTTGTTTTAATTGCAGAGTTATTTATACCCTGGAACTTGTTATTAACATAGGAAAAAAACAGAACTTATTGTTACCCATAATTAAAGGGACTATTATGGGACTGCAAGAGCATGATGGCCCCAGCCAGACCACCACCCCTCCTTTGGCAGCGGTGACTGGCATGGGGAGGAACATTAAACAGAGGCCCCATCTTAAGACACTTCAGCCAAGAGCTTCAAGGGGGGTCAGTCCCAACAATGCAAACCTCAGTTCCTGCACTGAGCCTCACCCCCCCGGCACTCCTGGCCTGGCATAAAGCAGGGATGCTTTTGGGAGAGGGTACTGCAGGGGAGCAATCCCACCCTTCCCTATCAGCAAACCCTTTCTGACCAAGGGGCACAGGGATAGGACACATCCTGGATTTGGCTTGGAGCTGCATAACCATCCTTGTTAAAATTCAGGATTAACAGGTTATATTTTCATTTGTGAGATTGTTATCTGCCCTGAGAAAGGTTTCCGATTTCACCAGCACTAATCAGGACGCCACAATGGATTTCCGGTCTCGGCAATGAGGCTCGAGAGCCTTTGTAGCTTGTGGAGCCGGTTTTAATTCAAATCTACCCGGCAGAGCTATTGTAGGCTGCATGTTGAACAGATTAGAAAAGAAAAAAAAGTCACTTACATGCTACTGTACCTTATTACTAAATCCATTTCTTACAGACACAAATCCCTCTGACCACACCAAAGCATCTGGTAGCTGCACCGCCTTTCCAGGAATGACACCCTCCACGAGCGGCCATGAGCAAAGCTCCCCATCAGAGTTTTATGCCTTGAAAGAAACCCGCCAAAAACCTGCACTGGTGCCCACCTCAAGTTCTGGTTTATGCTGTTAAGGATATCAGAAAAAATTAGCAGCAAAACATCCCGTACAAAGACATGAGCGTGCCACCAAAGCCCGTGCTCCTAAACAATGCAGGACTGCACACCCCGCATCATGCTGTCGGCTCACCGAGCATTTCATGTTTTAATGCCATCACCCAGACACGACAGCCCGGCAGAGGAGATGCAGTCGGCCTAGGAGAACAGTCAAGTACGAAACTACTGATGCCATAATTACAACTGGGAGGCCGAACAGGCTCCTGAGAGGGTCTATCTTTGTGGACAGAGAGGGGAAAGCCTCACCCAGGACCCACGTTACCAGATGAGTAAATTAGACCTGGGTTACAGCTGCCCTGCTCTCCCCCTGCCTCCGCCCCCAAGGAGTGTGTGAGTCAGTGGAACTGGAGGGAAAACATACACTAAATTCTACAACTGCAGGAATTAAAGAGACATCTAGAAACCTTGCCTCTGGTACTTGATACCAGCTGCAAAACTGGGTTAGCTTGACATTGCTGCTGGAGGTGAACAGGCCCAGGAAGGCTGACTGAGCAGCAGACGAGCAAAGCCCCTCTCTGCAAAGCAGGGGAGCTGAAACCTGACTGCAGCCTCATTGCTAAGGCACAGAAACAGGTTTTTAAATTTTTAAATCCGGGAGTGACAGCAATTAAGAAAACACGCTCTGCTTTCTGCACAAACAGGAGGTTCACGTTTGGGATTATGAGATACATGTGAATCTGCAAGTCTGGCCTGAGCCAGTTTTTGAGGGCTGGAGACCCCTGCAAATTCTCTGAGTTTTCTGTTCATAGTCAGGTCACGAACTTCTCGGTGGCAAGGCTCTTTTACTGGTGAGAGCACCACCAAATCAACGCCAACCGGCGTTCACGCTGCCAGGCACCAGTCTGGGAGATCTCCATAACGGTATCGCAGCTCCGGAGAGGAAATCTCACATGTCTCATAAATCCTGCTGCAGGGAGTGCCACATCGCAGCGGGCTCGTTCGAAGGCTCTCCCAGTTCGTCCGCTCGGATGGGATGCCAGGACATGCCAGCGACGACACCCCGCTGCCTCTCCCGCAAGGATGCCACCCGAGATGTCTGCCTGTTGCTGCCCGGCCTGCCCCTTGCCATCAGCCGTGTTTAGAAACCACTGTACAAACTAACCCAGAAAAAAAAGCAACAAATTACTGGGTTATGCCAAGGAGTCTTTTCTTCCTTCATGCCTTCCTTTCACTCCCCATTTGCTGCTGGACTTGAGGGAAGGGTATAAAGGCTGACAAAAATGAGTCCAGGAACCTTCGACACATCTCCCCACATTGGGGCTGGAGCTGTGGCAGCCGCCAGGGTCAGCTGGGAGGAGGGAGAGGAGGGCAGGGGAGGGAGAAGGGGAAAAAATGAACAGCTGCAAAGCAATTAAGCCTGCCTCCTTGCCTTACTGTCCAAAGCAGGAGGCAATCTAATTCAGCCTGGTGCCTCTCTTCCTTCAGCCGTCTGGTGCCTGCCTGGGATTCAGGAAAGGGGCTGTCTGACTGCCCACTTTGTCTGCCGAGCCAAAGGGGCCCTTCCCAGCCACAATTTCCAAAGGAAAGAGATCTTGGCTGGCGGTGTCTCTTCTCTTCTGAGAAAAACACGCGCTAAATGTAGCGGCAGCAGCTTTATAACCCTCTCCTGCCCTTCCTCAGCAAACAACCAAAGTGGAGTTGGAGCAAGAAAATGACCCCGCTGGCTCCTCCGCTCAGCGCTTGTCTCCCAGCACAATGAATCAATTAGCGACCGATCATTATTGCGGTAACTGTATCTTTCACAAGCAAGATTTTATACAGAGATAGAATAGGATGTTTTCTGCTCATTTCCTTCCTGTCATTCCAATCACGAACTACTGGTAAAAATACAATGCATTTAAAGTCTGTAATATTTGCAAGCATGTGCTCCAGTTTCCCAGCTGAGCGGCCGGTCTTTTGTTTTCCGCCCAGCACAGGTATGGGGAGCAGCCATGGAGGGGAGCCGACAGTGCCACCGGCTTAGAAACACACACAGGGCACATACAGAAGGTCATCTCATTTTCATGCTCCTAATATCAGGGATTACTTTAATTCCTTACTCTGGCCAACTGTTTCAGTTCACAATCTATGGCACAGGACTCCTTGCTGCATGTCTAAGGTGGTGGTACTTCCGATATTTCTTCAGAAATTGGCAAAAAACATTTTATTTTGAAAACGTTAGTGCAGGAGTAAAAGCCTTTCAGTACCCAGTCGGACAGAGAAGATAGGCTCTGTTACGAGAACAGAGTACAATTCAATTTGACTTCCAGTTAAGTTTGACAGTAATCTCGACAGCAGGTAGGTGTGCTCCCGCAAGGTTAATCAAGACAAAAGTAGGCGAAAATGTGTATTTTAAATGCAGCTAGACGCATTTCATCTTATGAAAAGCCCCAATATTCTTATCATAAGCAGAAAAAATAAGAAATCACAGAGAGTGCAAGATTTTTGCTCACCATAGGACAGATGCTTTATAAAGTACAGAATTTGAGGAAATTCTCTGTGAGAATATATAATGCTAAAGCACAGCAGTTTTCTATATTATGTCAACCTAGAGTGGAGCAGCATACCCAAGTCAGGAGTCCCTTTCTAGTCTGATTCCACATAGGGTCCCTGATGAAGGTCACAGTTCTTTTTAAAATTAAAATTTATAGACACATAGATATGTGCCACCTATGTAGGAAAAAGCTCAGACTATGGATTGGGCACGAAATGAATTTGTCCATTTCCCCCCCCCCTCACTGCTAATATTTTTTCTTAATTAAAAAAAAGTTCTTATTAAATGGTCAGGTTTTCTTTTCTTTTTTTTTTTTTTAAAAAAAAAACCCTCCTAAAGTACAACATAAATAAATGTTGGGGATTTTAGACAAAGTCCTAAACTATGGGAAAACACCAGTATTTCTCGCAAAACTTTCTTCAGTTAAAGATTTACTCACATTTCAGGACCATCACACAGCCTACGGTGATGTTATCAGCATTTCTCTGTTCTTGCTGACCTGAAGCGCTCTTAAACCATTAAATACATCATATTTTCTGATAATAGAATGCCATTCACATTTCAGTAACAATAATTCACTTTAATGAGATAAGAACTTACACATCAAGTTACTCTATCTCTGAGAAATATTAGCAGACTTTGGGGAACTGTAGAATCACAAATAATGACATCAAGAGTCCAACACTGTTCCTGGAGAACTTGTAACTCCTGGTTACATCAATAGGAATTTGAGATGTGTAAGGATTGCAAAATCAGATGTTAATCTGCAGAGAACAACACAGGTATGGGCAGTCTGCATTTTTGCCTTAAGCAAACAAGAACCAACAAGACTACTACTGAGAGAAAACAGCACTCGCTTCTAACTGCACGTATAAACAGGCATTAAACACAACTGTATTCCTTAAGTGAGTCATTACCTCGTAAAGAAAACTTTTACAAGAAACTTCACGTTGTTTACAAATTTCCCGTTTACATCTTTTTTTTTAATTCTTTCCTTCCCACTCATAACACACACACACACACACCAACCTCGGTAAAGAGAGCTGCAAGAGGCAGAAACCTGATGCTTCCATTAAAAAAAAAAACCCCACAAAATCATCAATATTGACTCCGGCACCTTCCGTTAACAGCTTCTCCATTTTTTCTGCAGTCGAATGCAATCTAAACACAGACTTGCTTATCAAACTAAGACAAGATTACTCTGCTTTCTCCTGGCACAGGGAGATACAGCTCTTCAGATACTGGAGCGGGGTCCAGGCTGGGGGAACGGCTGCGCTGCCTTCAGCGCTCCCCCAACGGGCACAGCATCATTGCGGAGCCAAGGACGAAAAATACAGCAGGAATAGCTTAATTCCAGCTCTAAATGAGCTCAGCGGGGAATCTAAACACTCAAGTCAATTGCCAGAATTTGCACTTTTCAACCTCGTTCTGCTCCTTTGATCAGACTGAATTTTGAGCTACGGCGATTAATGGACTAATAGAGGAAGTCGCAGGGTATCTCTTGGGAGAAGAGGGAAAGGAGAAGAAAGTGTCTCATCCTTGCTATGTATCCCTTCTGCTAAACGCCACATTTCCATGTAGAAAACTAAAATGCTGCTGCAGAAAGTGTGCTGACTGAGCTGGAAAGGAGGAGAAAAGGGGGTTGTACGAAACAGAAAAAAAAAAAAAATGCTTACACGATCATTCATTCATTCCTTAAACACGCCCTTTGGAGCAATGGTAAAACAAAACAGACTATCCAAATATAAGTGCCATGTAAACTGCCCTTCAATCCAGTACAAAAATAGTTTATACTAAATAATGCTGTAAAGGAAATATTAAAAACACATTTATTATGCAACGAGAAGCTTCCAAAAGCCCTGAGTAGTTAAGTACTGAGAGAAAAGGATTTGTGTGTGACACGGATACATATACTGGTATCCCAGGACAGTAAATCATGTCCTTATCTTTCTGGAAAGGGAAGAAGTACATTAATATTAGCAGCCTGCAATCACCAAAGAAAAAGCAGCGGGAAAAGTCTTTGTTAAGATTTTATTTTTTATTTCTTCTTAGTTTGCTTTTGTTATTGCTGTGCCTGAGAGGAGGGGGCAGCCTTTCTTCCTGCAAGAGGCAAATTTTGCTTCTGCAATTCATAAGTGTAAAAAACAAACCCCAGAGGACTGCAAATAATCACCGGACTGATTAAAACAAACTTATTCAAAGTTTGGCATGTTTACAAAATACTGATACTAACCTCCAGAAAACAAAAACAGAAAAGCCAAAAATAATTCCAATGTAAACTCGAGCAAAGGTGGGAACAGTGCATCAAAGCTTCCAACTCCCTCTTTTTTTTTTTGTCGCAGCACTAATACGCCATTGCCGATGATTACTGTGCCCTTTGCTGCATCCTTCTCCTCCACCTTTGGTCTTTCTGGAGCATACAGAGACATACAGACATGATTCACTCTGCTCTCAGAAATAATCCTGCAGTCATCCTGCAATGACCTCCCACTGTGTAAATGTAGGTGTGTGTGTTTGAATCTTTACAAGATCAAGCTGTTAATACAATGTCTTAGACTGTGATATCGTACTTTTTAGTCTACATTACAGGGCTTACCCTCCTTGTGGGTCTCTCATCAATTCTGTAATGGGGAAAAATAGCTCGGCACCACTTGTCCATAACCTGCCTTCGCATCTGGATCTGTATGACACTGATCCAAGGTATCGAGTTTTCATTACTTCAATGAGAAATGTTAAGTAATTTTGCCAGTCATATAAAGAATATCTTTTTATGCTCAAGTAATGTATTTCCTCTCTTCTTATTTTAACATTCCCATACGCAAAGGGTTAAATTGTAATACAGGATTACTTTTTGTCAACAGTAGAGCTTTTAAGAATTACATGCTACAATAATTATAACATTTGCCTTTATATATGCTATAAAATTTTTAACTCAAAACCGTCCATCTAATAGAGTGATTAGCCTTCAAAGCCCTAAGAAGAGCTGCTACGTTCCGACTGTGGATTTCTATCAATTATTAGTGCCAGCTGCTTGAAATAGTCCAAAGTGCTCGAAACAGAAATATTACACAGCCAACACAGCAGACTGATACGCTTCCTAAATGGACAGAGTTTTTGAAGACAGCTCATAATAGTGTTTGGCTTTCAGACCTTAATGTTAACAGCTTTGATGGGACTGCTTCTAATTTGTATTTAAGACCCATTACCTCTTCCTCTAAGCAATCTTCCTGAAACATCATTTGTTCTAGGGGGATATTTGCCATCCAGCGCAGCTCCGTAATGGCTGTTAATTCACACCATTTTGCTTGCTCCTGTACTAATCAGCAAACTGTGAATCATCCCAGTGTTTCCAGACTCGCAGATGTACGAGAGAACCACCGAGGCCAGTTCAGTTTCTCTCTCCATTCAGACACGGAGACAATATCAGTTCCTGTTTACAGCCACGGCTTTGTTTTCCCCCACCCACACACTGAAATTTCTCCAAAATGCCCAGAGAAAAAGAAAAAGAGACTGAGTTCATTTTACCAGGAAAGTTATTTCTAGGTATTGCATCTGAAACAAAACATGTTTGTACTTTTATTCTGCGTGCCGCGTTTACGGCAGGGAGGCAGAAATGACAGAGGAGTGAGCAGAAGGACGCAGGAGGCAGCTCCAGTCACCCCACCCTGCCAAACCGCCGGCCGGCGCCAGGCACATGATTTAACAGCATCCGAGGGACTCTCGCATTTATTTGTTTGCTTTTCATTCTAATTGTTAAATTAGACTTTGGCTATGTAAGTATTTCTGCCTTGTGGAATACTATAAGGCGATACTAAGTAGAAACCACCTCAAAAATCAAGGGTACAAACCATGCTCTCACAGTATCACTGCAAAAAAAAAATTTAAAATAAATTATTGATTTAGGCATCAAATTTGAGGTAGTAAGAAGGGCTTGGTTTTAGGGAAGTGAGCACATTTTCTGAAAGCCAGGCTGCTTTTAGCTCAAAATAAACTCCCCAAACTGCCATGTACTAAAGAAAGATACAGAAAATAAGAACAAACAAACCTATCTTCTACTGATGTGGGAAAAATTGAATTAAGATGTTCTGATATTAATGAGAATTTAGAGCACAGATGAAACAAGCTGGGTGTACGATAGGGTCATGGAAACCATTTCCTCATGGCTATCCATCAGCACGCCGTGCCATCAACACACCTTTGCAGCGTAAGAATTACGGGTGCACTGACTTGGAAGTGCAGATGTGTGTCGTACCCATCCCTAACCACTATTCACACTGTTATTTTTAAGAATGATACACAGAAGGAAGTTATGGCATTCATTATGGAGCCAAACAGACAGTGAGAAGGTCCCCGAGCCGTCCTCAAGATTCCTGGGATGTTTATAACTTCATTGCAGCTAAGGGCACAGCTGAGAAAAAAAAGAGATGTTCAAAACCTCTTCCTCAACTGCTTATAAATTAAAGGTTTCTGCATATGGATGGGGGTTTCTGTGAAAAAGAAAGCAAAATGGGTTACTTGAAGGGGAAAAAAAAAAAAAAAAAGAAGGCAAGAAAATCTGCAGTTGGGGCCCGATTCATCTGATGTTTACCTCAGGAAAACTTGTGAACATCGCTACCAAGCTGCCTGGAAAACCCAGGAGAAACTGCCCAGCTAGGCTGGCAGGAGCAGAGTGGTTTTGGTACAAATGGGTGTCAGAATATGGTTTCACATCAAATTAATCAGACACTTTTAGCATGATACCACCGCTTTCCCTCCACCTTGGAGAGAACTTCTCTCCCACCCACCCCCCACGGCAGAGCAGAAGGAAACAACTGTCTGTTGCTTAAAGCTCAAAACCACAAAAGCAAGGGGGTTTTTTAGAGTTAATGCAGAACCTCTCTGCGATGGCACCCTCTCCTCTGCTCACCCGTGGCTGTGCGGCCTGGCCCGGCACTGGAGCCGGGGGATCCAGCACTGCCATAGGGCCTGCATCTCGGGTACCCTCAAACTCCTTAAAAGCAGCCTGTCAGGCTGAAACACAGCGCCTTGGCCTAAATTTCTCTGGGATAAGACACGTTTCCATCTACATGTTCATAGCACACAAGTGCTACTTCCTTTTGTCTTTCTCCACCAAAAACCTGGACAGTACCACATCAGCCCGCACACACATTGCTTCATCATTCCGCAGGTAACCAAGAGAAAGATGTTCTTGAATGCCTCCCAGCACCCCTCGCTGGTGTTTATAATACCACCTAAGTCTCTTTTTTCTTCCCAAGTGGATTTTAATTTGTCCACTGTGAGATTCCCATAGAGTCCTCTGTGTCCTAAATGCTAAATTGTGAGCAGAACATCTTCCATTTTATCGAACAGGGAATAACTAAGGGAAAGACCCAGCTGGATTAAGGAAAGTGCTGCAGCTTTGATGTAGTGTCTGCATTAATTTCAGATCCAAAAGGAGGGCGATGGCAAGGGTCGGGGAGGATGTGGCATCCAAAAGTGCTTTCAGCACAAAAGAGAGCTAAACTGGAAAGAATGATGAGTGCGTTCGTTAGGCAGTGCTGCTCGCAGTATCAATGCCTGTGAACATCTTAAAATACAAGCCAAAGAACTGGGAAGGTTCAGACACGGCTACTAGGACTCCCCTACAACAGGGAAAGCCTTTGAAATAGCTGTAATCTGACAGAAGATGACAACGATTAAAAAAACATTGCAAAAGAGCAGTGGGCTAAGAAGATCAGATGAGAACTAAGGTTTTTTTATCTTGATCACTGCGCTTCTGAAAATGTTGTATTACTGTTGGCATGTTGAGGCCAAACACCCCACTTCTTTCCACAAGTTTACTCCTTACTTTCCAAAACTTATTTTACATTATTTATTCACAGGGAAGGGAAGGGGAGGGAGAAGATGGCACTTTGATAGTTTCAGTCAAGCTCCTTCCAGACTCTCTTGAAAGGGAAGGGAGAACCTCCAAGTTTGAAAAAAAAAAAAATTAACTCAGTTGCAAGTGCACAGATAAATATGAATTCAGAAATGACCATTCAAGAAGATGTTTTTACATCTGTGGAGAGGTCAAGCTCCAGGCTTATTGCTCTCTGTAATCCAGATTCATCACCAGCTTCCTTTATTCGCCTATTCAAAGGCACTTAATTAGCTGAAGGGCTTGTTGCTTTGCCTTCAAAAGCTCTCTACTCCCTCAAAGGCTTTGCTTCCGTATTGTGCTACCATTGCCCTTTGAAATCAAATCTGTTTTGCTTCTCCACAGCATTAGTAAAAGAAAAAAAAAAAAGTAATATTTTAAAAACTTTTTCAAGAAAAAGAAGAAAAAGAAGAAGAAAAAGAAGAAGAAAAAAGAAAAAGAAGAAAAAAGAAAAAGAAGAAGAAAAAAGAAAAAGAAGAAGAAAAAAGAAAAAGAAGAAGAAAAAAGAAAAAGAAGAAGGAAAAAGAAAAAGAAAAAGAAAAAGAAAAAGAAAAAGAAAAAGAAAAAGAAAAAGAAAAAGAAAAAGAAAAAGAAAAAGAAAAAGAAAAAGAAAAAGAAAAAGAAAAAGAAAAAGAAAAAGAAAAAGAAAAAGAAAAAGAAAAAGAAAAAGAAAAAAAGATGAGGGGGAAATACCAACGGAACTTCATTCAAAGTGGCTTTAAAGATAAGTTTGACACTTAAAGGAGCAGGAGGGGTTGAAACTGCAGATGAAATCCAGCCCGTACTTCTGATCTTATTAATAATACATGATACCGTATTATTTTATGTGTTAGGAAGACTCCTTGTGACATCTCAGAAATCCCAAATAAAACATGATTTTTTTTTTTCCCCTGTACTTACAAGAGGACTGGATGTACCCAGATGCTGTGGCCTGTGCTCTCTGCTTTTCCAAAGTCGTCATCAGTCTGCATCAGCGCTTATAAACACGTAGTGCTGCTCAGTCAGAACAGCCTCACCTAACAGTCACGGTGCGCTGACTTTGCATGGGCAGAAATAACTTCACATAGCAGAGGACACCTAGGAATCAGTCTGTGGTATTAACGTTTCTGTTTGTATTAATAAAAGCTGTATTTTGTATTCCATTTTATTTATTTAACCTTTGACATCTAAGCTCTGGGTCAGTTTGCTTTTTAAAACAGTGCATTTCTTCTTCAGTTTTGTTTCTATATTTAGAGAACTCATGCTCAGAAACAAGATTTTTTGTTTAATTTTTCCCCCCTAGTATATTTAATCTAGCTGAGGGGTTTTGGTGTTTCTCTGCAACCTATAATTTACTCTGCCAACTCAGATACTGTACTGCTGCTGTTACCACAGTTAAAGAAACACTGTCAAGTCCTTCTCAAAGGTTTTTTTAGCCTTCAGCGTCTTCTTCGCTATCTCATATGCAGTCCACATGTAGTAAAATATAGCCATTTTTCTGCAAATAATATTATTTTTCTCTCTGTCTCTTCTATCATTTTTCCTCTGCCATCACTTTTGGCAATGGAGCTGAAACAAATACACCCTTCGCCGACAACCCAGTACCCAGCTATCAGGATGTCGGCAGGAATGCAGGGCTCTAAGAATAGCACATTTGGCTCCTACAGCGCGAGCGGAGCTCAGAAACGCACACCACGTCCCACCCAAACAATGGCTATTTAACAGCCACCCCCCTCCAACAAAACAAGCTTTCAAGTTGTGTGTTGGTTTTCAACGTTTTACACCCAGAGCAGTGGGCACTGCTGCCCTCGTCCCCAGGGCTCTCCAATTTTAACTCGGACAAACTTGGCCTTGGAAAAGCCTTGGAGATGCCCAACTACTCAACTTGCCTGGGCAAATGCAGCTTTTCATGCGCCCAGAAACAGCCCATAAAGTCAAGTGGCTAAGCTTAAGCCCAGCAAACAGTGTGTGATGGTTTCACAGACTGTCTTTGACTCACTGGCATTTACTACCTGCTTTATATCGCGGATTTATGAGGCCAGACCTTTGAGTATAATTTCACTCAGCAAGCATCAGTCCTACACGAGCGAGATGAAAACCCGCCCGTATCCGCAAGAGCAATGTTAGCGCCACCGGGCTTTGCTGGATCGCACAATGCAAACTGTCAGTGCCTCAATCAATATCCGTCAATGCTCGACAATAAAGACCGTAGTGCTTCAGATGGGAAAAGATTAGCCCTTATCAGATTCACCAGTTGTCCAGGACCGGGGATGCAGACTGATTACGCTTAAGAGATATTCAGTACAAAAATGGTAGAGCTGTGAGGTGCTGCTAGTAGCCCCAGGTTTTGGAATGTGGAGTTTTTGCTTTAATACGCATTAAAACAACAGCAAAAAGCTCACTCCGGGTCTGTCCTAGCCACTGCTCTCTTCCCCGTGTTGCTCTGCCTGCTACAAGGATCAAATTTCATGGTTTATTGTTCTCCCTCCAACTGGCCACCATCCACATTCTTCTTCTGTACAAAGCTGCACCTCTTGCTCAAAAGAAGAGTGTGCTATGCCTTCTTTTTATAAATTTTAGTCACATTTACAAATACACACACAGAGTAAGAGGATGACTTTTAAACACTAACCAACATTCCAAGGAGTGCTGTAGTTTTTCTTTGAGCGAATTTCTGTGAATGAGGCTAAAAAAGGCAATTTTTCCACCAGAAGGTTACTAATTTTTGAAGATGCAGAAGTTGCCTCCCCTGTCTTCTGAATCTTTAACATTTTGCCTTTTAATGAAACAACTGCTGTATCCTTGGAAAGTCCTATTCATCACCTGCCTCAGGAGAGGACTGGCACCAAGATTCTGCAAAGCTCTAATTCAGCTCTCAGGTACGCTGCTGGAAATCAAAACCACGGTCAATGGAACTACTTCGCTATAATGGAGTAAAATTGGTACAGAGCAGGTCAGATCCAAAATTTCAGTATCAATCTTCTAATGTCAGTAAGAAATCTGTTGCAGACAGATAACGGATTTGTATGCTAGATTTAAAGAAATGTCGCAAGTATCCCAGAATTTTAAGGTTTCCCACCTAGAATATTTTTTCCTTCTATTTTTCTTCTAATTCAGCACTCAGGATCTATTTTCTACCATGAGATGTGCAGTAAAGTTATCCAAACCCTAACAAAATGTTCCACACCTGAACATCCACCGTCCTTCCTCGGCAGCTCAACAGACTGTAAAACCGAAGCACTGTCATCTGGTGTATAATTACTGTAATAAGTCTTACTTGTAAAACGAGGGAGGCACCATAAGCTTACCTAAGTAGTCTGAAAATGTAAAATGCTCATCACCTGTAATCACTGTCTTAACCGTCCTTGATCTTTACTGATAGCCGCCAAATTATAACAACTCTCTCCGATGGTGAGAATCAGCTAAAAACACAGCACAGGCAGAGCACCGGGAAAGTTGCTGGGAGAGGGGCTATTTTGGCCAATTAAAGTGACTCACTGCAGGAATTTTTCTCCTTTTTTTTTTTGACTAATCAATGATGTAGGAGGTTTGGAGGTGTAAGAAACTGCAAAGCAGGGAAAACTAGGGTGCAGGAAACCTCGGGAATCCAAAAAGGACATGGCAACCCCACACACCCAGCTGGGGAGCCAGAAAAAAAAAAAAAATACGCTCAAAGGTTCTGGATATACGATCAAAAGTGATCACATTACTGCAGTTTAACAACTTACCAGCCATCATCAGAGATGCAGTAAAACACCGCAAATATATTCTTCACCCACACTGCCTCCAGAGCAAAACATCTGGTGGGCAGCAATTCACAAAGATGCAGCAACGTACTCACTCTGCAGCGTATGTCCGTCCATGCTCCAAGATCCCAAGCCAGTGAGACCCTCTACTTTGTGTTTAATTTGGGTCTCATTCAACACAAACAGGGTCCTCACGTGCTTAAAGCAACATAATTACTTCAGATCTTTGTTGAATCAGGGGCCTTACCCTTTAAAGTGAACTGTATATGCCGTATGGTTACATGTTATATATTTGGATAAGCAAATTCAGCAAGTCACCAGTCCTTCCCAGTTGTCAGTTTTAAGCAGCTGTATTGAAGCAAGGGAGTACTGAGCGTGCACGACTCGGAAAAGAGCAAGTCAATCCTGAAGTGGCACAGTGGAAGTGCACCTCATTGATTTACCCCTAAGAAGCTGACATGTAGTAACTATCCCCTTATTTCTCATTGCTGTCATAGGAGACGGTTACACTAAGTCACCCACACAGAAGAAATCCACCTGTGTAAGAACTGGCCACTTGGCAGGGAAGAAGAGCAAAGAAACCCTGGAGCGTATTCCCTAGCTGAGCACCACGCTCTCGAGCAGAGCTTCAGAGATCAGCCCTGGTTGTTTGCTGGGTGAGGAGTGTTCAGTCCTTCACGAGGAGCTGATGGAGTGCCTGTGTGCACAGCTAAGCAGCTTGAAAGATTCTGCTTCCAGAGTCTCAGTTCAGCCTAACAAGGTACTTGGCTTTGGTGCTGAGGTTCAATCTGTTTCCTGCTGTTCTTCGTAACAAAAAGATGGGTGGCTATTCCTCACACCCAGGCTGCTCTCAGACTGAGTCCCCAAGCCCTTCCTTGCTCTGAATTCCCCTTTCACAGTAAACCTCTCTTATCTGGGGCAGTAGATAGTGCTTTGCACCGCTCCTTGAGTCTCAGGGAGAAGGCTGCTGGAGAGAAATCAGGGCTGCGGCTCACTCCTGCCAGCTGCATTTTTGTGTTTACCAGCTCAGTTGGTATCAGGGATCGACAGAGGGTGGGGAATGGCCCTCATCCAAAGCAGGGCATTGCTTCTGGCAAATGCTGGTAACAGGTATTTCAAGTCTGCCTCTTTACTATTCTGGAGCTGTACTGTTTGACCTGCTGTCCAGGAAGGAGTCGTATTTTAACTTCACTTCTCACCCCACCTGAGCTTTTCTACCCTCAGAAGCATAACACAGAGATGAAGTTGTTGAAGGGCACTAAGAAAAAAAAAATCCCCACTAAAAAGATGATGGGAAACATTTTATGGGAACATCTCTACAGCTTACAAGCTAAATAAGAATACCACCTATGCTCATAAAAATAAGTTATTTTAGAGGTATGAAATGTGTTTCGCCTAATAGCACAAAGTTGTCCACTAGGCTAGAAGAGACAATGCGTGGTGGAATTACAGAACATTTCTATTGAAGAAATAAATAAAGTTACTCTGAGAATGCCAGAATGTTGTTATTGCTTTGTCCATGCACAAAATCTTCTGTGCACTGCTGTGCACACCCCAGTAATTTAGCGACATCACATTTGAAACACAAAGGAAAGTAAAAATAAGAAAATAAATGACTCAGTATTTTCACATAAGCCACGTAAGACAGAAGAGACGTTCTCACCTGTCTGCTTTGAGATGGCAGCGTGGCAGGCTGCATGTGTCTCTGCATCCGATGTGGCTGCATCAGCTGCCGAAACTGCTGCTGGAGAAACTGGCTGTTGCTAGCCTGCTGGGACTGCTGCGCGGCCGGAGGCGGCTGCTGCTGCTGGAGATAGTGAATGAGAGACTGCTGCCCTTGTCCTGCTGTCAGAGGTGACATCTTTTGAGTAGCCGACTCTGAGGCAAAGTGAGACAGTGGTTTGGTGTTATTGAAAGAAAACTGGTCTTGGCTAACAGGGCTCTCATTCACCAGACCTGGCTGTAAGCTACTGGCTGGCTGTTGCATAATTATATTCATATTTTTGGACTGGTTTGTAGTCATTGATTTAAAAAGCGAGCTCTGCATACTTGTGGGGTTGCTGGTGGGAGTGATGTTAGAGATTAATGTACCTTGAGGACTGAAGGGCTGCTGATGAAGAGCTGGGCTTGACAGCTTTTCTGGCCTGTACGGTGGAGAAGGTCCAGTGTTTGTGGAGGCCATGCTCGCAACCAGGTTGTTCTGTGGACTTTTAATGTTGTTGGCTGGTAAACTGGCTGCCGTCAGGGTGGGCAGCATGGAGCTCTGCGGGCTGAAGGGCTGCTGGTTCAGAGCCGGACTGGAGAGCTTCTCGGACCCATAAGGAGGAGAGGGTCCATTGGATGGGGTGCTGCTGGAAGTCATGCTTGAAAGCAGAGTGTTTTGAGGACTCTGAATGTTGTTCCCTGGTAAATTATTAGCAGGCATGCCAGACACCATAACATTTTGAGGACTGAAAGGTTGATGGTGTGGGGATGATCCTGCCCTGTAAGGCGGAGAGAGACCAGGAGGAGACATAGTTGGCCAGCTGGGAGCCTGTACTTGTTGCTTAGTAGTAGACACTTGCTTGCTAGCTGCCAGCTGCTTTAGCTGCTGAGCGTGCCAGTTGGAGGCAGGTATGTTGGGTAAGGGTACCGGAAGCATAGGTGGTGGCTGGTTCTTGTTCTGAGCTGCTGTAGAGATGGGTGATGCAGCAGGTTTGTTTGAGGGAGGAACTTGGAAGTTAGCTCCAGCAGATGATGGTCTCATCTGAGGAGATCCTCCACTGGTTGGATTGCATCCCGGAGAAAAATCTTTGTTAGCAACATGGTTCTCCAAGTGCGAAGTCTGTGGGGAGGACTTTGGAGTGGTACTTATGCTTGGTTGAGAGTGACTCAGCCCAAGTGGCTCTTCAGTC
Organism: Chlamydotis macqueenii; assembly: GCF_036417535.1. Classification (NCBI taxonomy): domain Eukaryota; kingdom Metazoa; phylum Chordata; class Aves; order Otidiformes; family Otididae; genus Chlamydotis; species Chlamydotis macqueenii. The sequence continues at coordinate 8,473,313 of NC_141566.1, forward strand.
TTGCTGCACAAAATCTTCTCCAGATCCAGGTCATTGGGAGAAGGATCAGGCATTTTTGTCAGCTCTTCCAATAGGTCTTGCAGCTCTTGGTCCACAGACTGTAAGCTGTTTCCTTTCTCATCATAGTGGACAATGTTATTGTTTTGCCCTCCTATTGACCCCTTCTGATTTATTTCTGCGTTGGGTGGCACTGAAAACGGGGAACCAATGCCACCACCATTCATGTGATTGTTTTCGAGGAGCACCGAATGACCTGTGACTCCCAGGGAAGAAGCGCTGTGACTGGTGGAGAACGGAGAACTTTGCATTTCTGGACACGCCACATTGGGATTGGCACCTTGGCCCATGGCAAGGTTTACGTCATCCAGACAAAGTCTTTTACTGTCATTTGGGAAAATGACATCAGGCACACCACTGGAGGCAGGAGAGCTATCGTCTTCCAGTTTTCTTTTAATGGATCCCTGTAACTGGGAAAATAAAAAAGGAAGAAGAAAGGATCCATTATTGACCTTATTCTAACATGCTCTGAAGCTCCATACTGTAGCACTGCCTCGGAGATAAAGAAAATTAAATCATACAATTAAAAAACCCAATCATGTGAGACAAATTCAATCAGGATTTAAGTGGGTGCAACTTCACTGAAATCAAGAGAGTTATAGTCAGACAAAGGCTAAATCTCACATGTTGGCCTTAAAACAGATGTTAAAGCTGTAAAATCTTGTCTGTCACGTGAACTGTAATAGAAGTTTTTAAAATAGTTTCTGGTACCATTTCAGTTAAGACATTATACTCCCTGAATAACAAACATGCCAACATTTTTATGGTAACATTTTTTAGGTCTAAACAACGGCAGATCTGAATGAAACCCTGGACTGAGTTTAGTGACCTTCTGCCAGTGACTCAGATTAAATTCAGACCTGAGACACTAAATTGTTTTACATTCTTTACAGGCAGAACATCTGAAATAACTGGCATACTTTCTAAACAAACCAAACCAAAACAAATTCTCAACTCTCTATCTAAACAGACTTTCAAGCTTCCTAATCACAGATGGTTTAGATTTCAGAAACCAGTAAGTAACAGCTAAACCTCTTAATTTTTGTTTATTCTTCTAAGTCTAAGGCAGTATGGGCTTCGTTCTTTTGAAGGACTGCAACCCATTCAGAAAACTGGAAGTGTTTTCAAAATACAATTATGTAAATATCTGGATCTACAAGAAATGGTAGAGTTGTAAATCCACAAATCTTTGGGGAAAAAACCTGCCTTATACACATAAAGAAAGTGAAACTAAAAACAATGCTTCTCATACCAATTCAGTATGATATGGCAATCTCTTCCAAATGTGATCATCTGTGGCTTTCAATTTTAACAAGCATGACCTGTATGTCATAGGATTAATCTGACATTAACTTTGCTGCTTCAAGTTAAGAGAAATAAGCGTTATGTCCTTGTTTATCAACAGAGGGAGGCAGCATTTCGAAAAGTATTTAATCGGCGATGGGAAAACCATAGAAAGTCACTGTTCCTCTAAGCCGTCTCACAGTAAAGCCTCTCCCAGCCCTGGCCTACAATTTGAAGTGCTGTCAGTCATCTAGCACCATGAAAAAAATTCACATCAGTAACAGCTCCTGTCACCAGAAAAGCCCCACCACCTCACCCCAGTGTAACCAGATCCACTCTAGAGCCGTGGTGGGTATGACTAACTTCTAAGTTTTACACTAATTATTAAACACATCACAGTTTTGCCCAGGAGTCATTACACAACGGCCGGCAATGTTGGTGCTCTCAGACAGCAGCGTCACGGGACGATCGCCGCAGGGTGTGCGGAGGCTGCGGGGCACAAGGTGGGCACACCTGCGGCTCCTCCTGCAACACGCACACGAAGGTCACTGTGCAAATGGCCAACATCCACCCCTAAGTTCCGCCTGTCTTCAGGCAATCGGCCATGAATGTGCATGGTTCTGACCTGGGAACATGGGAGAGTTGCTCAGCGGCTCACTCAGCTGGACTCACACGAGTGCACTCTCATAGCTTATTTCTAAATCGGTGGGCAGATTTGTGCCTACAGTTGCTTAGGCCACGACGCAGTTTAGGATTAGTGTCGACATCACCATGCTTACACAGACTGAGAGGATGCAGGTTAATCGTACATGATCATCATGGCAGAAGGAAAAGCAGGTCTGTGTACTACGGAGAGCTGTTGACCAGGTTTTAAGAGGAGTTCACCTACCCTCCATCCATAGACACAGCAGTTCTGAACGGCATTGTGACAAAGAGACCTTTCTACGTGGATATCTTCCCCCTGCTCTCTAAGAGCTCTCTCTCACTAGAGCAATAAACGCTTCTCCCCGGTGACCTCCCATTGCATTGCCTTAACATGGGTTGCACTCAAAAACCCCTGGCAAGTGAGAACCACCGCTGAACGAGGAGAGCTGCTCTCAGCGCACCACGCGCTGGTTACCTGACAGCCCTTTTCGGTCGGCAGTGCCACGCGTGGTTTGAACCGCTGCTCTGCGGAGACCGCCTTTACATCACAGCCTGCGACAGCTGAAGCATCAGTGATTCAATTATTCCTCTGGGCTGATGAGGCCAAAATTTGCTTAGCTTTAGGAAATGGAACAAGGTCTAAATCTTCTCCCAAGTGTTGGTCTCAAGATGGATTAAGTTGTTTACCTTCATTTTCTTTGATAAAACTCAGCCAGAGTTGCATGTTTCAACAGATGTTGCCCTGTGTAGGCTGAAACATGTTGGTAGAGCATAACTACATGTATTTAAACCCAAACATGTACAGAAAATCTTTACAGGGGCTTCAAACATCCAAAATAAACACAGCGCGTTCCCAAGTTGCACCCTGGGAACCTTCAGGCAGGAAGCGGTGGGGGATCTCCCATCCTTGGCCAGCTGACATGCTGGCATGCATGTCCGTGCCAGTGCTGCCTCTGCCATAGGACATTCCGACGCTCCGAGTTGCTGGGGAAAAATTTGGGCTTTCTAAACACTTTGAAAAAAAAATAGTTTTTAACTCTTGCACTGGGGAGTAAATGTGATGGGAAAACAAAACTCCATTTCCCCAAGACTGTTACTAGAGATGAACAGATAAAATAAGGCCACAGCTTTCAGATGGCACGGGCATTCCAAAACTGGGACAGGATTTTTAAATAGGATGCTGTTGCCTAGCCCTTGTGAGAAGCCTGGCTGCAAGAGAGGCAGTGAAATCAGCTGGGGGGTGTTCTGTTCTATTGAAAAGCAAGACTCCTATTTCCCAGGTGAGTATTTGCACAAGGGCCATAAAATCCAGAATATCAGTGTCCCTCAGTGCAGGCAGGTACAACTCCACACAATTTAGCATTTAGCAGCATTGATTTTGCTTAAGATACATTTGGCTACAGCCCCAAATTTGAGAGAGAAAGATACTGTCCTTACAGCAACTAAACAAATCATAGAATAATTTTGGTTAGAAGGGACACCTGGGTATCATCAGCCCTCTGCTTCAAGCACATCACAAATGAAAAAAAAAAAAAAAGAGACGACAGTATTTCACCAGGCACTTAAGGATGAAGTATCAGCTCCATACAGAAATCCCTTCTTGGGCTGGACAGGCTAGGTGAGAAGTTTTCTTCGGCATTCCCCACTGAAACACGTGTGGTTGTTATGCCCGCGCAGCGCGTTCTGTGCTGGTGCTGTCCGTGAGGAGCCGGCATTTTTCTCCCCAGCTCCCAGCAATGGCTCTCCACGAACGTGCCACTGTGGCAGCCCTGACCAGTGCAGGGGACGGTAATTCAGTTTCATATCACAGAGATGCTGGCTGGCTTGGATGTCCTCACAGCAATGGGGGCAGGAGATCATTACCGAGGCACTATGACTTTTAGGACCAGGAGCTCCTGACCTAACTAATTCAAGAAGCTGCTCGTTGCAGATCATTCATCCAGCACTCTCAGATGTATCAAGACCATCTCTTTAAAGCCTGTCTATCCTTTTCTAGACTCTTCCCTTACTGAAATCACTTCTACTGCCCATTTTCCTTCATCTGGCCCTGGATTCCCCAGGAAGGAGCTGATTTATTCCACAACTCTTTCTCCTCTTCTTCGAGAGGCCTTATGCTATTTGACAAAACCAACAGAAACGAGAAGAGCACCAAAGTATGTTCTTCCTCTTTCTCTGCTGATTAGTCTTTTGGGCAGCTCTGTTTCAAACTGAACACTTGAGAAGTGAATAGAAATATTTCAGAAACACGTAACACACACACACACACACACATACACTCAAGCTGGCCGGAGGCTGTCTATGGATGGGAAAGCTTCGTTCACGTGTGCAAGCAAGGACGAAGCAGACAAGCAACAAAGGAGCTCTTGCGACCTTGTCAAAATTCATTAAATGCATAAGCATGCACAGGCTAACTTCTCTTTGGGAACACCTGGGAAATGAAGGTGGGCCCTCCGGTTCGGGGAGTATCTGATTATCTCTGTTCTCTCAGGTTTGCTTCCAGAAGTGAGATGATTCCAGCACTGCTATCCTCTCAAAACCAACAGCCTGGGAAAGACCCAAGTTACAAACGAGTAGTGCTGCTAGCTCGCAATGGCAGTGTAACGAGAATAAATAATAACTGTTTACCGTGCTCTGTCCAAGAAAGCTTATAGCTGTGGTTACAAACATCTCATTTGTCACACGCTACCTCTTCCCACAGAACCAATCCCCTACGTGAGGGCAGAGCGCTCTGCAGGCTTCTCTTGTGCAAGGAAGAGAAGGTGGACTCGGCAAGCAAAACTGCTCCTCGGCTGCACCCTCGCCTAGACTGAGCTCTCTGAAGTTGCCCGTTCAGGTGATTGTTGGCGCCAGGCACTTTCCAAACTCAAGAAGTGGTGCTGGCCTTGAGTAACTTGCCATTTCTCAATGAAGGGAAACAGGAAGGCTGGAAGTGGCAAAAACTGAAGCAGAGAGATCAAACTGTTAATAAGTATACACTGTGGTGGTTCCATTGATTTTAACAGTAACTGAACAGGTGTCTCTGGACCGGCTCCCTGCCTCGCTGTCACTCAGCCTCCCTCCTCCCTTTAATGCATAAGCTGTCCTCAGTTGCCACCCCAGCTCTCCATGTGAGCCGGGCTGCCCCATGGCCCTGCTGCCAGCCTCTGTTAATCCTCCACCCATCACTTGCTCCTTCGCCCCCACGGTATCCAGGAGGAAGGAGCCACCACGGCCTACTCGGGAGAGCCTCCCTTCGCCACCCTTTCAACGATCCCCCTTCACCAGAAATAAGGCGGATCTAACCGGAGATTCCTATTTAGGTCAAAATGATGCAGAAATGAGAGAGAGAAAAAACGTTAGGTGAGGTATGTCTGTGCCTCTTCCTGGCTTCTGCAGCCTGTCAGAGATTCAAGCCTTGATTCACAGCAACCGCAGGGTGCTGATTATTGATCTGCAACCACCCCACCCCACTCAGGGCCACTGAGAGATCCAGCCTACAGCAGCAATTCCCACACCTACGCAGCTCCTTCAAGCGAGAACCGAGCCCGATGGGACGCTGCCGCTTTCAACCGATGTCGGTAGAGTCTGCGTCGCGTCCACCTTTGGCGCCTAGTCCAGCTTCTTCCATGTCCAGTGTCCACCACCATCATTGCTGGAGATTCTTTTGATTTAATAACATGAAATCTATGGATCCATGACTGGGATATCCAGAATGGGAGTCAGGTAACCTTCTCTCACTGGGCATCTTAAGACCCTTGTGACTCTGGGGAAATCCCAGGTGTTGGCTTTTCTGTTTGTTTGATCGAAGAAAAAAGAGAAATGATGGTAAAACGAGCGGGGAACATTTCAGTCTCAACACAGATACTGGGATTTGCTAGTGCTGTGGCAGTTCCGCACAAAGCCTTTCAGAGCAAGACACTGGTGCCTCAGAAACCTGGGGAATCCAGGTCACCAACAGGCTACTGAGATCTGGCATATCTTTATTATTTTGATAGAGAGCACATTTAATTTTTGGTGGAAGGGCTGAGCAACGCAGCACCCGGAGATGAGAAGCCGTCTTTTTTCCAGTATTTTTCAAGGTATATTGCAAACTGTTTTTTCCCCTCTACAAAGTATAAAACCTGAGTCTATGGTTTGCTCGACTGAGCTGACCAGAGAATCTATAATTCTCTGTCTCTTTCAAGCACTAGACACTGCCAAAACGGGAAGTATGTATTTGCCAGAGGCAAACTGTTTGCAGCATTCAGCGATCAAGACTTCAGTCTCTGTGGCTTCAACAAGCTTCAGCGAGAGCTATCTGCCCATCAGCCCAAAATGCTTCTATCTGTTCTGACAAAAACGGTCATGTAATGAGAAAATGAAACTGGCAATTTTCCATATAAACCAAGAAAACTTCACATTTTTTTCTCTCCTGTGCTTTAAATGCAGAATGTGGAAAGGTTTGCGCTCTCTATTGCTCATTTATCCATGCTCTAGATAGATTTTAATGACCTACTGATCTTTGAGGACACTTCATGAAAAAAGGTGAGAATTTCACTGTGTGTTTGAAGGCTGGGAAGTGGATCTGGTAGAATATCACCTTTCCAACAGCAGCAGTTACTTGCAGCCCTGCTTTAACTATCAGACGCAATGCTTTCGGTAGCAAGCTGGCTTGCACATGAGCAACAAACCCCAAATGCTCATGGGCAAGGATCCCATTTAACGACAGCAGAACCTGGCACCGCGTTAAGCGCGTTTAGCACATCTGCAAGTCTCCATTCGTGCATGCTGGCTGCAGTTTGGTAACAGAAACTCACGTTATGTAGAGAGATCCAAGAAAAAATGCCTCCTGCTGAGCAGCGAATAGCCAAAGCGGTCCGTGACGATGAGGAACATAAACTATGCTTTATCAAAGTCACATCTCAGGCTACAAGGAGAACTCAAGGAGGCTCAAGCAATTAACACTACCATTCACTTTCTCCGTACCTAGATTAAACATAAGCTAAAATCACATTCTTCCTACTGCTGTAGGCTGTTTGACCCGTCTGATTTCAAGTGACTTCAGCATGGATGGACGTAAAGTTGTCATTTCACATTGTCAGAAAAGAGATCACATTGCGATTCCAAGCTACCAGAGATGTGTTTCACCACACTTAAAAATAGCAAAACCCCAACTCCTCAGGTAAGGAGTACCAGAGTAAAGTCTGCTTTGGGGTCTGTTGGGTATCTGTAGGCTGGAAAGGTGGCAGATCCATTCATAATGAGGTGTGGCAGTGCAAAAAAAGCTTATGAACAGGGAAAATTCACGGGGTGGATTTCCTTCTATTCATCACGCTCATGGAAATGGGCAAGTGGAAGGGAGGACGTAGGAAGAGGAACCAGGCATGTAAGCAGTCGTTTTAACCGTGAAAGGACACTGGTTATTAGCTAGCTTGCATGCATTATGTGGATTATTTTTACCTGGAACTACAGCTTCTCCCAAGTTATAATTTACAGTGGCAATATGAAACCTGCCATCTTTAAAACAAGCATATTAACATAGATTGGAAGTTGCTACTTAGGCTATGCACATGTAAAACGCCTCCTGACCACCACTGCTACATTTGCAGAATTTGGTCTCCCATCAGCACAGCAAACACCAGTTGACTTGACGGGAGTGTGCTGTGATCCTTTGTCCCGTTACTGTCACCACTCATTGCGATCTTCTCCAGTGCTTCCCTCAGTAAATCTAACAAACACATCAAGTTGTGTTAGTAGAGAAAGAAGAAAACAAGGTGTGTTCTTTCCCTTAATAAAGGAGGCAACGCTCCCTGTTGTGAGTGCAAAAATACAGGATCTAACAGGGCAGTTGCTCCCATGCCGTAGGCATCACCTGGATCTGGGCTGACAGTCACAGTCGCATCCGTCCCCAGAGCCCATGACATGAGGTTTTGCTTGCTTGCACCATTGCTCCAGAGCTATGATCAATTCCCCTTCCCCGTTACATCGCTGCAGTACAACAGGTCTCTCGTTTGACTGTTGAATAAATGTGAACTTCTAACTGGTGACTGCCAACCTGGCACTTCCTTTTCGTCTACGTGGCCTTCTTCCCCAAGCCACCGCGCAGCATAGGAAGTAATCCTGGCTGCAAATACTCAGAACTGCACCGTCTCGCTGGTAAGCACAAAAATCCAAAACATCATGACTCTACAAAACCGGAAAGATGTGATTTTACAATAAGCTTAAACCACAGAAACTAACAGGAAATTCAACCTGGACTACCAAGAGCCTAAGGTATTAGCTTTTTTTTCTAAATCTTAACCAAAAATTAAAGGGAAGGAAATACTACAAGTGTGATTGTCTCACGCTGATTTGTGTGACAGAAATATATGTGATGTATATCCTGCTTTAACTGGAACATCTTACAGGCTACACAGCAGGAAGTTTGTGAACAAGGTTTTTCTGTTTACCCTTGTGTAGAGTTACAGGCAACATCACTAATGTCCAGGTGAGGATATCAAGGTAGGATCAGTTGCAAGGAGAAAAAAAAAAAACATAGCCAAGAATATACCTATTTTTTCATCCCACACAAGCCTGCCGTGTGCAAGAGACCAAGCAACATTCACCGTAAAGAAAAGAAAAAAAACTCTGAACCAGTAGCTTTGCTACTTTTCAGGTCAGACAGCATTACCAGTCTCATTTAGAAGGCACCAACAGAGATCTGCCCTATCAAAACAAACCTTCAGAGCCTTCTCATCTTGTCTTTCCTTAGCAATTCATCTGCTTTTGGTATTAACGGCACTGTTAAAATGGAAATTTTTCAAGGAGAAAAATTGCTGTTGACAAATGGATCTGGAAGAACAAGACTACTGCTTGCTCCTGTGTTGTACTGCTAGCAGGAGATCTCTGTACAGATGCCTCTTAATTAGTCATCTGAAGACTTACAGCCATCACGTCACACACATTGTTTGCCTGTAACTTCCACATTCCATTTAATGACAAGTGTTACTAACTAGACAGCTGAAGACAGAACAAGTTCTCTGCCTCTCAGTTTCTGAGCTGTAGTACAAGAGCACTTCTTTCATATCTGGCTGTAAATCAAGATCAATCTTAGACTCAACGCCTTTCCATCAGTATTACCTCATCTTACCTCAGTTTTAATACCAGCAGTATTGTTTTATATCCTTTTTTATAGACCATTAATTTCAAAGTCCTATGGAACACTTAGCAGTAATTTTGTAGACTACATTAATTTCTCATGGCAATAGCTAGGCTGGAGATTTGCAGATCCTCTCCACTGAGCAAAAAGTTATGTTTTTGCTACTTGGGTCTACTGGGATTTGGAAAATACTTTTCCCTCTTCTTTTCCAGCCCCTAATACTGGCACAGTTATGCAATAACCACAAGTTAACAGGAGCTAAGTATAGAAAACAGGTTGTAAACGTTCCTAAATTATGAGGTAGGTTTACCATTTACTAGATAACCAGCTAAAATCCAGTCTGACACTTCTTTTCTGCTACACATTGCATTATTATTTAAGATCTCAGAGGACTTACTCCTGTGGTTTTATCAAACTACAGGTTCCATTTTGTCAGAAGGTATTGGTTGGGGAATTAACAGCCTGGAGGCAAAGCCTTCAATTAGGTCAAACCTGGGGCCAAAAGGCTCTCAAATTCTGAGAACAATAAGAAACAACGGGATTTCAGTCTGAAAAAAAAAAGGCATTTTGTGTCAACAGCTGAAGCACTCACACTCACTCCTCCAAAGAATAACAGCTCCAACCTCAGCTGTGCAGCCGCGCCTGAACGCTCGCACGGTGCGGCCTTACGGCTGGCGGCCCAGTGGCCTTCTCCTTACTTTCTCTATTGGAAAGCAATGCGTAACCACCTCCAGAGCTCTTCTCTAGGCTTGGTGGGGTCAGAACATTTAAAAGAGCAGTCTGAAGTGTCTCCTAAGTGGTATCAGAAACTGGAACAGAACTCTGAGGAGGATGGAAGAAGGGGCAAGGAAAGGAAACGTCCTGAACAGCTCCTCTCCTACCCATTCATCCGGGGCTTTTGTTAGCCTCCGGGATGTTCCTCTGCCTTTCAAAAAATGAAACAATAAACAGGATAGTGATTAATACAGAACCATACAAACAAGCCTCGCTCAGAGTAAAAAGACCATGAATCTACGGAGTCTCTGACTGAACCTGGGTGTAGAGAGAAGTCTTTACACAGCCAGAAGCAGAAATGTTTTGTAAAGCAGAAGAGTCTGGTAGTGAATATTTAATTTGTTTCCGACTACTTCGTTTTATCCTACCTCTTTCATCTTTACCTACAGAGCAGCTCCACTATTCTCAGCATGCATTAACTGGAATAGGAACACGGTTCATTGGCAACGCGCTATTTGTAGGCTTCCTTCCTCCTGGACCAGCACGCAGCTCTGGCTCCTACAACACACACTCTTTGAACAGTATCTCTTACTTACCCAGGGAGCTTTAAAGGGATTCTGCAAAATAATAGTACTAAAAACCCCAAACCAAACATAGACCATCGCCTCACCCCTGAAGTCCTCATCCTGTATAAAGCCGTTGAAATCCTGGCCTCAATGAAATAAATATTTTGGGGCACTGACTTCAGCAGGGATGGGATTACACTCTTTGCTCTTTCATTATTATTAACTAAAGGAGTGAATTAAAAATACACAGGATTTGGAGAAATTCTCTCCAGCAGAAAACGCAACGCTTAAATTACTCAGTTTTTAACCAGAGAACCTCTCAACTTGCTATAGATACCAGTCCCCCTCTGTCCTAGAAGTAATGTTAATCACACATTCATCACTGCAAACTGACAACATAAATGCTGACTTGTGCAAACAATGTTAGAGAAAACGGTGTTCTTGCTGCAGAAGTGAATTACGCAGCCTTTCAAGCTTTCTACACCTCTCAGTTGTATGTAAACTCTAATTTCTAAGCCTTTGTTCTGCTGTTAAAGGTCACACGGTGGCAAGCTATGAAGCATGGCATGTGTTCCCACTGATATTAAAATACTATTTACTAAATCATGCATATCAATGTAAAGAAGAAACTGCTACCTACTGCGTTAATAAGAGATGATTTATCAGAAAACACGGTTCCAAGTATCAACATGTGGAATATAAAAATCTGATCTTAATCACACAAAGTGATTTTTTTGGTTGTTTTTTTTAAGTAAAGTCTCCATGTTGCCATGCAATCACACCAACTTCTGATGACACCGTATTTGACTGATTAAACTCTTAATCTTGGCAATGCTTAACTTCAGGAATACAAGCGGTCTTTTTAGATTTGAGCATATGATTGCACATTTGCAAGATCAGGGTTTCATTTGCATATTCAAATCAGAAAACTGCATCTTCCCTTTGTCTGCGTAAGGCCAACTATAGCTCTCCAAACGCTAAACAACCACTGTAGAGTTGGACAGTATTTTTAGCATCTCTATGGTGCACTTCTATCTTTAGCTGCCGTGTTCACAAACAATCCCACAGGACACTGCATAGCTAACATAGCTCGGGCTCTTCACCGCATTCAATTTTTCTCCCAAAACACGGTGAAAGCAGGCTATACAACAAGCCAGTTCAGCACCTGCCAAAATTTCCTTAGATGCAGTGTCCTGAGCAGAGCAGAGCTGTATGAAAGGACTACAACATTAAAACATGAGAGCATTCTGCTCTGGAACGGGGATGGAGGTTGCCGTGACTTCCTCCAGGGAAAATCCAGCTCTCCACTCCGAGTTTGCAGCACGCAGATAAATCAAGGAGGACAGTGAAGGATTTCTGCGTGTTGTTTCCTAGCAGGATGTGCCCATGGGTTCATGGCAAATTTCTGGTCAAAGCTTAACCCTGCAAGAGAAGTTAATAATTGAACTTGCCAAATCATCACAATTTCTAAATCCAACTGCATCTTGTTTTTACAGAGAGGCATATTAAACCAGTGAGCCATTTTATTAGACTCCTGCTCATGTAACAAAAACATGTGTTAGCTCTTGAGTGCCAAGTACCATCCTGGAGGGTTACCAATCCCCGTTACAGATTTTTGTAGCCAGACTGCAGTTATCTGTCATAACAGAGGAGGTAGTTTTGAATACACAGAATGAAGCATGCTGCTCGGTTCGGGAATATTTTACGTGGTCCTGGTCTCTTTGTAAGGCTCTAGGAAGGAGATATACTGCAGGGTGGAAAAAAAAAAGAGCTTGAAACTTACGGCCGAGAGTAGTGGGACTGTTTCACAGAAGCCTCCTGGACAGCTGGGGCATGGGCCCAAGCTTGCTCCTTCATTCCCTAGAGGAATTCCAGAAAAACGGCTGCAGCACCACCAGTTCCAACAGACAACTACAGCAGAGCTGGGGCAAGTCTGAGTGCATAGGAAATGTGTTTAGAGTCATCCCTGTGAGGTGTTTCAGAACTACAGGTTTACCACAGAGAGAGAAAAGACTCATAATGGGAATGGCAGTCTTAATCAGATGATTGACCTTTGAAGCTTCAGATCTGAAATGCTCTTCAAACCGAGCTGGAGCTGCATATGGAGACAATAACCTCTGATATCTTGATTTACAGAGGAAGTACTGGCAGAATCCCATATATTAATGGTGAAGGGAAGGGAATTATGTAAAGGAACTATTTTTTTTCATTAAGTGCCTTAGCTGAGGTTTGCACATGAGTCTAGATACTTGACTCCAATTTAATTTGAAGGGACAAGACAACCTGAAAACCCTTAGAAATCCTCAGACCTTGTGAGTGCTTCACAAACGGGTACCTCATTTCCCCATTACACTTACCTTCTCCCCCGCTGCGACATGCTATCAAACACTCTGCTGTTGAAATTCTGTAAATGACAATGGGACTTTCCAAACAAACCGTGTTCATGAGCTTCCTCTACCCTCCCACAGCTGCGACCGCATGTCTGGGAGGTGTGAGAACTGAGGAACCAGCAGCAGGGCTAGGAGGCAGCACCAGAGCAAGGCTGCAACGCACAGGAGGCAGTGGCCAGGCAGCAGCATGTACTGTGCACTAGGTCTACAGTACACATCTGCGGTTTTTCTTCTTCTTCTTTTTTTTTTTTTTTTGGTCAGAATTACTTCTTCCTTTTAAGCATAGCACGTGTTCAGTCAAGAATATCAATGTCACAGTTATTCATTCGAAGTGTTTGCATTATGTAACATGAGCATCAGGTTAAGGAGAAAAGAAAAAAACCCACAAGTACTTTGTTTTTTTCTGAGCCATTTCTTACAGGACATAATTTTCAAATGAGTAGAGACCTCCCCTCCACCCAGGATGCGAGGCTGACATCCCGGGGTATGGCCCTCATCCCACTAAGGGCTCCTCAACTGAAAGCCATGGGTTGCAAGACTTGGCCTGTACTAAGAAACAATGATATTACAGGAAAACTCTCTGCATACTTTCAAACATCAACAGTAAATTATCCTTCCATTTTCTAACGCAGACACCATGTCTAGAGTTGAGCAAACACATTCTTGAAAGGTCAGAACACTTAAACTCTATGTACCTAGTTTAGGATGAAAAAAAACCTGTTGTTGCCTTTTAGTTATGACATTTCAGTTTACCCACAAGAATTACACTACTTCCCCTAAAAGATTTCAAGCCCGAGAACAGGCTTTTCTCCCAGTGTTGGAAAGCGAAGGTAAAATTCTTTTTCTGTATTAACTTATCACAGCTGTCACCGAATCGAATGATTTGCCAAGAACACAGCCATTCCTCCCCAAAGGGCTTCAGCCACCAGCAGACGCGCACCTGCGGAAGCCCTGTCCACCTTCGAGGAGAAGGGGCTGCAGGAACCCGACTTGCCCAGATAGCAGCCCATGGGGAGCTGCTGCCCAGGCGAGCCACACGCGACCATTCACACCAAACTTCACAAACGTAAAAAGAACTATGAAATCTCCTAAAATACAGAGCTCAAGGCCGGGCAGCTCTTCATTTTTTTCTGAAAGAATGGGAGGAACTTCCTCTTTCAGTTAGTTACATGGTCTAGTTGGGCTATAACTGCTGTAACGATCAGGAAACGACTGTCGGATGGCACTATGGAGCGTTACTGCAGAGCTGCGAGGACCTTGCAAACTTGGGGCAAAAGCTTGGATTTGCTGGAAGTGCTCTGATCTGTCACTAAACATGGTGTTGTGGCCACCTTCAAGTTTCAAGGCGTTAAGGGAATTGAAGGAGCACCAGTTTAACCCTAGCCCAAAGAGGTGAGGTTCACCTCATTTCAACAGAGCTGCTTGAGGTCACTGCATCACTTTACACTGTATTCCCTCCCCAGGGCTCAGGCATCCCAAAGCCAAGGCTGCCCGGAGCTACCTCTGGGACTAATTAGCACAGATGAGCCCTGCGTTAATGCGACCTACCGCACTGGGCCATGCTGGGACCTCAGCAGGAGGTTGCGTACGCTGGGCCCAGGTAGTCTCAGCAATCTGAAGCTGAATTGCACCGAGAGAAACTCCCCTTAGCTTATTCAGTGCTGGTGAACAGGGATGTCTTAGGCATGGCAAGATGACTGTCCTCTGTATCATGAAATGACAGCGCCCAGGTGGAGGTTGCTGAACTCCAGCTGAGAGGCACTGACTGCAAATGCAATTGAGATTGAAACAGCTTAGCCACTAAGAAGTGGTTGAGGGTAACCATTTCATTTCATATTGGCACAGAGGCTCCTTTGTAGAAGGGAACGCAACTTCTTCAAATGGACTAACCTGAGCACTTCCAGTGCTTACCACTACTGCAACCCCTCACCTCCACCCTTACCACTACGCAAAGCTCCTGCAGCTTAGCTTTGGTCCTTGACAGTATTTCCACCATGCATCACGAGCATCAATATGTGTTTCACAAGTCTCCCATTCCCAAGTTCCTAATGGAGCGCCAACTTCTCTTCTGAACCAAATTTTCAGTAGAGTCCCTCCCAGTGCCCACCAGCGCCATTGGTACCACACCGCAGCATGTACCCAGCCCAGTACACCTCATCCTACCACTGTGGTTGCTTTGGAGGAAAAAAAACTCCAGTTCTTCAAAACATCTATTTCCTATTGAAGTTGCTTGCGGGGACTACAAAGAAACCTTACCTGGTTTCCCGTGCTTCAGTCACTAGATTTGCCAGACATGACATAGGAAACGGGCAGGAAACGTCAACGTTACGTATCACAGCAATTCTTCCCCTTCCCTCCACACCACATCTGAGCCGCACACCAAGACCTGACCTTGCACTTTTTAGTGCAGCCTTTCTTACACAAACATTTGAGTCAGATCTAGAGCCAAAATAAAAAGCCAAACACACTGCTCAATTGTTTTTTTTTTAAAAACGAAAAAGGCTGACACCCTGTTTCATACCTATTTGTATTCAAATCTAAAACAAACTGTGAATTTTTAACTGCATGAATTTTATAAGGTCAATAAAAATATAAAAACTCAGGCTATTTTCTTGCTCCTTCTGGTACCAGTGTAAAGACTGTTAAAGCACTGGTATTACTGCAGCTCTGTACAGACATGAGAGGTGCTGATGCACAGAAAAGGCGCAGGATGATTAAACACATGAGTTAGGAGGTTTCGGCTGTTATATTTCTCCCTCTCCCTCTTCCAGTCGTCTTAATTTTGCTTCCATTAAAAAATCCAAAGCAGAAAACTAACGAAGCCCTAGTCCTTCACCTTGCTTCTTCGCACAGTCATTTGGACGATGGATGTAAAATAGTACTTCTCTAACCTGGCAGCATTTCATATCCACTTTGTCCAGGTGTAAATGGCAGCATAAGGAGTAAGGAAGTGGAATTAGATACAGCATGTATTTCTCTAACAAAACTACTCCTCTTTTCCCCTTAAACACCTTAAATTGAAATACAGTTTTCCTCTTTTGTTTCCCCATTAGTTATATATGAGCAGGGAAAGATAAATGTCAAGTGTATCTTTAAAGGAAAAATGTACCACAATTTATCACTCCTCCAATTAAAAAAAAAAATAAAATAATCTCCTCCTTCCTGGATTAGTCCTTTCTTCTCACAATAGTCATCTTACCTGTTAGTAGTTTCTATTTACTGCCAAGAAAACATTACTTATTTTATCACTGGAGAATCTACAGGTTCTAATTGATCAGTCAGTGTCTTCCAGATGATGCCATTTGTACTGCTGATCATTTTTGAAAAATCAAGTCTGCATTATATTTGGTCATGACCAATTAACTCACAATACTGAACCCAATTTGAAGTACTTTGTTAGTACACAAGAGACCAAAAACAACGCATGGGAGAAATGGGGTGACATCGGGGTAGACTCTGGATTTAAGGAAGTTTCTTCTCCAGAAGCACACCGTGTGTTCCCTTACATGGCGTTTTCTGGTTTTTGCAAGACAAATCTGTTCTGTAACAAGACAGACACGAAGTCAGAAGTGTCAATATGAGTAACTCCCTGAAAATAAACTTAGCTCATTTACAATGCAGTGTTTCTAACGTGGGACTTGAAACCGAACTGCGGGGAAGGAGCTTATCGGGTTGCCTGCAAGTGAGCTGCACTGACAGCAAAGCGCAGGGCCCTATTCCTCAACCCAGTGAAGAAAACGTGATTTCCTGCAAGGACTGCAGCCCGAGCCGACCAGACGCCGTGCCACCACGTTTGCTCACCCGGCAGTTGCGCAAGACGAGGTTTTGCTCACCAGTCAGTACCTCCTGCTTCCAGGGCGGGATGGATGCCGCGGCACCCAGCAGGACAGGGCTCTGCTGGGAGGGCACTGCTGCCAGCTCTTGCACAAGGACTCTGAAAACCACCAGCTCATCGGGACCGCCCATTCAATTACGCCAACATGGAGCTGCAACAGGATTCCTAGACAGCTCTCACGTCGCCACAGTCTGGATCTCTCATTGCCATATCTTAGTTTTGGGTTTCTGAAAGAGACTGACTTTTTTTTCCTCCCTAAAATGTGTAGAAGCTCATGGACTGAATGGGAGGGAAGAAGAATTAACCTCAAATGCATTTCGTTTCGTTGCGAATGGAAACTAAGGGTAATCCAAGAACAAGTTGAAATTTTTCTTGACCCTTAAAAATGTGTTTATCTCCAGAGGAGAAAGCAGCAGCAGCCTTCCCCAGCACGTAATACGTTTCTGGCTTCTGAAGCACGTGGCTGTCAAACTAAATAGTTTTAATAGGAACCTGGTCCATTAACGAGCTGACCCATCATGTGAGAACAGCAAACAACCCCGTGGAAGAGCTGCTGCCTTTCCATGCTGAACAAAAAGCTGCTTACAGTAAGTGATAACTCAACCTCTAATGCTTCTTTGCCTCCCTCTCCAACACACTTGCACACAACTTTCCCTTGGTTTCTGAAACAAATTTAAAGAAGCAAAACTGGCCTTTTCCTACGCTCACTTCTTCCCAGGTGCTCCTTCGTGCAGATGTCCTCCCAGGACCCATTTTGCCACGGTCCAGTGCCAACTGCAAATCTCACCGGTCCAGGCTCTCCACTGCCTCACGCATCAAACACGTTTCTGTGTGGGTATCTCAGCGTTTGCCAGTAATGTTTTTTAAAATAAAAGCAAACTTGGTCTTTTCCTCTCTGAAATTTGTCTTTGTGACATTCTACATGCAGAATAATCTCTGTTCTGTTTCATAACCGGACCTGGGCTGCTGAAGTAACTGGAAACTTTCCAGCTGACTTCAGTGGGCGTTTCTCTGTGTATCTACTCAGAGTTAGCTCGTTTGAGAACAAAATGACCGCCACATCTCTTATAACGGTTTTGGTGCTTATTCTCACTTTCTGCATACCTGTGCATGTAAAGAGATTTTCTTGTTTCTCACCATATTTGACATGTCTCAAACCCCATGTGCAATACAAAGAACTGCACTACCTGGAAAAGAACTATGCGTCTTACACAAACATTTATAATTCCAAAGCTTTAGACAACAATCGAGATAAAAATCCTAGCATCAACTGCCGTACAAGTTGTGCTGTGTGATTCAAAGAGGGCCCTGAAAGTGCAATTTGCATTTAATGTTTTTGTCGGTAGCTGAAGTTTTAGCTTTAGGTGAAACAAAAAAAACCCCAAACCTCTCATTAGAGAGGTGGAATAAACTGAAGGTGAAGTCTGTGGCACTCCTACCCGGTGCGGGAAGAACCACGCTCACTTGGGAGGCAAGGAGACGCTACATCCTGTGATAAAGATTTAATTTCTGGAATTTTTATTTCCAAAAAAGGATCAATTCCCCACATTTTAAGTATGTTCATCAAGGAACTCCTAACAACAGTAAATCTGCGTGCAATGCTTTCCCAAAAAAAATCTTTTGGGTTCCACATACAGGACAGCTGCTTTCCAGGCAAAGCACTGGGCTGTAGAAATGGGCTGCTCCGATTTAGAACGGAGGTGTTTAAAATCAGGCAATCTAATTATCGACTTGATAGTCCACAACGTCTGCAGTCAGCAAAATTTAAAAAATGCAAAATATTGACAAGATCATACAAATACATAATGAGGGAGTTATTAAAATGCAAATTGCTTGCCTTCTGGTACCGCTGCGGTGTACGGCACAGGACCCCAGAGCCTGCATCCAGCCCCAGCCTCCCTCTAACCCCGCGCCGGTGACGAGGGGGAGAGAAATGGAGCTGGGGAAAGTGAACAGGCAGAGCTCTCGCAGGCCAGCCGGATGGACCCCACGCCACAGGGGCCCCCAGAGAGCGACAGCGACTGCATGGGAATGGGAGGTAAGGAACAGGTGGCCCCGCACCCACTGGATCCCAGAACTTCACGGGATTTCAGAAAGACCCTGGCTGCAGAGAGAAGCCCAACAACAGCATTTCAGGGTCACGTCTGTTTTGGGAGAACAGCCAGAAGCGGAAACTTTTTTTGCAAGTTGGTGAAACTTGACATCAAAATTCATGAAAGGCACTGCATCAAGATTTAGTTAAAAAAAAAGTCCAAAGAAAAGATGTAATGGAAATCCTCTCTATCCAACCTGCTACAGGATGCTTGGAGCCCAGTGCCCTGAGCTGGTTTGAGAAATCCTAGCTGGAAGGTGAAAGAGAGTATCATTACCAGCCATGTAATTCTCTCCTTTCTCATCTCTGCCTGCAATTTTTTCCTTCTCATTTAAATAGCCTTATAATCCTGGGGACTGTCTAGTGTATGCTTATTATTTCACCTTGCAGACACATTCTTGAAAGTCTGAAGGCTGCGTATGTGTCTGGGTGTCTATAATAGAACAAGTAAAATAACACCATTCCCAGCTGTGGGCTGGGTGATCTAAGCCCCCACCGGGAGAAAACTTTGATGGAAACTATAATTTTATGCAATGCATATCACTCACATTAATATTGCTGTAACAATCTCTAAAAACATTGCCAATAGAGACGGTGACACCCAATTAACAGACAAATATTAAGGAGGAGGTTAAATGCTAATTTTATATTGGCATTTAGCCTAAGGACTTCACTATGCCATCTTCTATTTTAAACTGCAGCCATCCCACCTTGTGGGGTGCTGCCGTCCGTTCCAAGGCAGTATGACGTGTATCACAGCGATGCCTTGCAAGACAGACAGGCTCACAACCATGTGATGTGAGATACCTGCCCAACACCAGACAGAAAGACGGCCCCTGCCCCCAGGAGCCTGCAGTAACTCTGCAGCCAAGCGTTATCGACACTCGGAAGGGAGACGTGGCGCAGGGCATTAAAGTGATGTTTCGGACAGACCGTAGCTACTTGGTGCTCCTGAAAGCGCGTGAAGAGGAAAAGGACACTGCAGCGATACAACCGTCACTGAACATCGGCCCTTTTCGGCATCTGGTCCATAGGCAGCATGGAGTCAGGCAGCCAAAATGCTGCTGAGCCTCCCTGGCCCCTCGCAAGCAGCACTGATAAGAGCCAGTTCTTTATCTCATCTTTCAAATAAATAAAATTCAAAATAGATGGAGCTTAACACACACAGATAACAGCAGAGGTACAGAAACAAATTGAAAAATACTAGAGCATACTTGCAGCTACAGCCAGGGCTGTGGTAAAGCTGTATTGAATTTGCAGAGAAATTAGATGCCTCGTTAACTGCGGATAGATGCACAACTGCCCAAATTTAAACTTCCTCCTTTCCCCAGCTCACAACAGTCATTACAAATCATGCAGCTGAATGAAAGCTGAAAAAGCTCTTGGAGCTCGGCAATTTTGCTGCGGTGAGTCCAATAATAAACGAGGGAAGAGGGGTGGCAGCACTGATAATCTTTATATCAAAAACACATTTTCTGCAAAGCAACCTACTCTTGTTCATATGTAAAATACATCATGCTGATGGTAGAGAACGAACTGTCCTGCGCTTCACAGATAGTAATTTTATTACAGATTCCCCTTGATTCAGAAAACAAATGCTTCATGCATCCTTTCTTTTTAATAAACGCACAAGATGCACAACATGGCTGGATTATGTTACGCTGCTACAGACAGCGGTTTACAACACTGTCGGCGGGATATTTCTACTGGGCAGTATCACACATAAATTATTAACACAAGTTAAGGAATGAAAGCAGAGCAAAGCTTCATCTGTGCAACTAAATCCAGCTCCTGAAACACGCTGAGTATCACCCCCCTGCGCCCAAGTCAAACGGGCTGGAGGCAGCTTGGTACCCAGGAGCCCAGCTCCCCACGGCATCTCGTCCTGCTCTTCCCATCCTTCTCCCTGAAGCAATTAATAATTTTTAAGGCTTCTTGGCAAGCCGTTTTTTTTCTCTTCTCTCACTCCCTCCCAAGCGACAACGGCTAGGTGGGGTTTAGATTTGTAAGTGCTAGGTCTTTTTCCTTAAACTGAAAATATTTGGATAGATGTGAGCAGCCCTGACCACGTGCAGGAAAATCTCGTCCATTGCTTATCAGTCGATTTGGCTTCACACCAAGAGTAACACACTGCTATAAAGGGCCAACACAGTGTGAAAAAAGAGCTGTTCTACTAGAATACACTCCGTTAATTCTGGGTGAACTGACGTTCTCCTAGGACAACGGCTCAAAAACGCGTTTCGACTCCTGTGCTAAGCGTGGCAGGGAACGGAGCAGCGGGCTGGTTTCTCTCTCATGTCACTAAATAGGAGGCAGCCCCCCCCCAAAAAACCAAACAACCAAACCCCTTGGAAATCAAATGTGGGACAAACTCTCACAGCATCATCTTTCAGCAAAATAATGTCAGTTTTTAAACAAAAATCCCCACCACTGTAGCAAGAAAAAAAAAAACACTGAAAAGTCAAAAATTCCAGACTCGCTACACTTACTGTAATTGTCCTTTATAAGAAGAGCCCTCTAGTTATGTGAAATGACATTACCTCACAGCCCCGGGCGCCCCGCGCTAGGCACAGGAAGGAAGCAGACACACATCTCTTTAAGAGCCGTTTCCTCTCTGCTCTATTAATTTCGGAGATTAAGCAAGCCACTCCTTTGTGGCATAATGGAGCAAGATAGAGCCATTGTGTTTGCGGAGAGTCCTGCTCACTGTTTTTCTACTTTTGAGTGGGAGGAGGGATGCCTTAGCACTTTATTCTCAGAGGAAAAGCCAGAAAACTTCCAGCAGCCCCAGAGCCCCCCTTCTTTTTAAGTTATGATTTCAGCACCTCAGAAGCCAGCAGCCCCATTCCTCTCCCCCACCGCGGATGAGGATTTCAGTGTCTCACTGACACAGTTCAGGATGGAGAAAAACCCAGGCGCATCAGATGAGGAATTCTCTTTTCAAGGGCCCTGAATCAACAGGACTTATTTTATCAGGATTTTTTTGTGCCTGGACACACATATCTCACCTTCCTGTGTTGAAGCTGAGGCACTGAATTTACCATCTTTTTTTTTTTCTTTTCTTTTCTTCTTTTAGAAATTTATACATCCTTTTTGCTCTTTTGCCTTCACAGCACAAAATCCTTTCAGCTCGTACCAGATGCCTGATGACCTTTAATAACACAGAGGCCACCGCCTCTCCGTTTCAAAGACTTATCAACGCATCTGATGTCAGAGCCTGGGATTACACGGGCTGCCGAAGCGACCACCAGCCGACCAGAGCCTCAGCTACTCCTCAAGTTATTTTGAAGGAAGAAGAGAGAAGGAGGAGAAGATTCAGTCAATGCCAGAGCAAATGGGGATCCCCACTCCACGCCTGGGCTTTCAAATGTCTTTCTAAAGCTCACGTGGATGATTTATCCTCAACTTTGCAGTTTTCCTTCCAGACTGTTAAGCAAACGAGGCTGGGAACACAGGACCTTTTTGGAGTCCGCAGCCATAGGAAATACCGCTTTGCGGGGGCGCACAAAGCTGCAGAATCCTTGAGATGAGTTCACATTTTTTACGGAGCGTAAACACGGCCATTCCTAAATAGAAATGCCATCAGCAGCAAATGGATTTCTTTAGGGGGAGGAGGGGAAAAAAAAAAAAAAGATAACACACGCTCAGAGCTTTTGAGCATCTGAAGCAGCAGGAGAAACAGCGATCTCCTGACTGGAGCAGCAGCGCGTGAGCCAGAGCGCTGCTCCTACTGCACCTTCCCTTGCAACACGGTCAGGAACACAAAACCCATCCAGATAAAACAATTTGCCTATTCAGCAGCTTTCTTTTCATGAGCTGCTTCATCTTTGCAGGCTGCTCCCCTGCCCCCCGCCTTCCCAGTCGCCAACTGAAAACTTCAGAAAGAAAATAAAAGGAGAAAGGAGTCGTTGGGACAAAGGCCCGATTCTCTGCAAGAGGAGGGCACGCACACCAGAAAACACGGTCACGGTGTTTTGGGCACGGTGCTGGCAAGTTACTCTGCCGGTAGCGTAGGAGTCTGCTCCCCGCGCTCCGCTTCAGGCTTCGGGACCAGGCAATCATGAGAAAGGAGAGAGCTGCAGCTCCTGCACCTCCAGCGCCGGGCTCCTGGACGTGTTCCTGGCCAACGCTGCCAGATGGGTGTTTGCAATCTCCGCACCTTCTCCGAGCAGCTGCGTGGGGCTGGTTCCTCGCAAAGTTTTCCCTGCCTATTGCCAATGGAAATCTTAACCCCTTCCAGAGAGTTTTCTTCTGGGGCAGCCCTTTGCAAAAGTGATTTTTTTTTGTTTGTTTTTTAACTATTAAACAGAGATCTTTTTCTGATGTATGAATGTAAATCATATTGCAAAGGTGACTCAGCAGCATTTAGATGCCAACAGGTAGTTACTTCTGGACAGAGCAGGATGTGATTCAGCAGCTACAGGAAACTAGCAGTGTATCCCTTGCATCCTCTAGACTCCTTGTCTTTTAATAAGTTAAACGAAAATTCAGTTTAGTAATTTTTCACTTTGGTCTTTTTTTTTTTTACAGACACTATTGATGTAACATCACACACATTGCTTAACCCCTCATCCAGTATTCAGAAGACCTATGAGGAATCACAGTATTGCCACACATCAATAACACTAAATAAATCCTGCACGCAGCACCGCATCGGCCTTAGCTCCCGAAAAGCTTTCTTCCCCATATTAGCAAAATTTTACCCAAAATGCAGCCCCCACCACAGCTGTCTCACACCAACAGCTGGGAGCAGCTTCTCTGTTGCTCTGTCCCGGTACGACTGCGCCAGAGCAGGGGGCATCAGCTGCCTCCGGCCGGTGGACCCTGCTCCATGGGCAGAGCTTGGAAGAACGCTATCATCTCCCACACACATACAGGGGCTGCTGGGGAAGAGCAGAGATAAGGCGATTGCAAAACGCAGGTGAAACATTTATTTTTTTACTGTTCCCTGTGAGGTACAGAAGGTAACTGACTGTACTTGAAAATATCAACCTGTAAAACTGAGCAAGCAGAAGCCCCAGTTGGCAGTGGTTATGCTGGAGTGCACAAGGATGCTGGTGGGGACACAGCCGGGGCCTGGACGTGCTCCTCAGCATCTTCTCTAGAGCAGTTCTGAGTATCTTTGTGGAACTGCGTGAAAGCAGAAGTGTTTCTACACAGTGCTTCACATCAAGGCTGGCGGCAGGGCAGGGGGAAGCAAACTACCTGAGCAGCCTTGGAAGACCTAACTGGCAGGATTTATTAGTTTTAATATTAAAATATTTTAAAAATCTACCCTGATTGT
Organism: Chlamydotis macqueenii; assembly: GCF_036417535.1. Taxonomy (NCBI): domain Eukaryota; kingdom Metazoa; phylum Chordata; class Aves; order Otidiformes; family Otididae; genus Chlamydotis; species Chlamydotis macqueenii. Next base: position 8,497,276 of record NC_141566.1, read on the forward strand.
AAACTCAGGGGCTTTGAGTTTGGAGAGGGAGACATGGATTTTTTTTTTTAATGTAATTCTGGAGTTTAGAAGCCCAGAATAAGTGGTAATATTAAAATCATCAGTCAAAGCAACCCTGTCTCCAACATACAAACCTTTTCTCACACCTTCTATAAAGGCAAATCTTATTCTCATATTGCCTTTATGCCAAACCCAACAAAGGAAACAAGGATGTTCTTTGCCACCCACTTCGCAAGGGACTGCCAGTGTCTCTCTACAGGGTTATCCTTGTCTCTGGGTGCAGTTCCCTCTACGGAAAAGGCTCTGCACCACTGCCAGGGATGAAGTGGAATTTAATGTCCAAACATATTAAACCTGACAGGGAAGGTCTGGACCAGGACTGTGCATTAGAGAAGTGCAATGCTTATTGAAAGGCGTTTTGGCTCCTAACTTCAGAAAACAGCTAGCCATCTACTTACACCTCACCTGCACCACAAATCTGCAGCGGATTAGTTCAAAGTGTGAACTTAAGCTGGTTTTGTAAGAACGCTTTTTCTAAAGTATAACAATGGCCTATTAGCTTTCACTTACATTGGTTCCTCACTGAGGTAAATAAAATGAAAAGGAGTGGTTTCACCCAGCCTAAACCCTGGCACGCACTAGCTGATGGCCAGTGTAATTGCCTTGTTCAGACAGGACCTGAGTCCTCCTGACTTAAATTCTGTCCTGAACATAAAAGTTTACCTCTCAGATGTGTTAAATCCCAGCTCTGCCATGCAATAGTTACCTTCAAATAGGGTAAAAGCAAAACAGAACAGAAATAAATTGTACAAACAGTGCTCAGCACTCTATGAACGCACTTTGAGAAAAAAAAAATCATCAAAGCATAATTGCTTCAAAATTTCGTAGTTCAGAAAAATTACCAGCCTTGCTTTGCACAAAGAAATATCCTCTGCAAAAAAAACAAAAGCAGGCACAAGGACTTACAGAGATAAGCTAAAAATTGTTCAACTTTAAAAGCAGATTGTAAAGCGAAGGGGAAAACTCCTAGGGAAAGCTGAGAAGAAGGTTTCTTAATCTTACACTGAAGGGTTGTAAATGTGCAAGCTCAATACCTCACAACCCTTTTTGAGTAAATAAAGGTTTAAACCGCTCTTTCTTTAGCGTGACTGAATTCCTTTCCAATGTGACCTCAACATGCCATTCCTCTATCTTTATCTGCCGACACAGCAGAGCTGTTGACCTTTCACCAATGACCTGCGCAATCAATAAACAGCCGACAAACGAGCGCCGCAGCAATGCTCCATGGACAAGTCTCTCCCTCGCTCTACACCGCCAAGCTCTGCTGTTCCTGAACTTTTCCTCAGGCCCTCGGTTGTGCGTCAGCGTGACTTAACAAACAACGCGGGGCTCAGAAATACATTTCATTGGGCATTCCCTATCCAAACATATTAAGCCTGTAAGTGGTTTTGCTGTTTGCAGTCCCACGAGCTGCTTTCATGCTCCACGTAGGATCTACAAGATCTCTACCTCATGCTAAGTACTTGATGTTGGCTTCCAAGGACAGAAGCCAAACTCACATAACTCAAATATGCACAAACTGCTGGAGAGTAAGATAATAACTTTAGAAAGGAAAAAAAAAATCTTATTAAAGACTTGCTTGAACACCAATTGGCAAAATCTCATCTTAAAGAACTTCATGGAAAAAAATTAACACAGCCAATTACAGACGCCTAGAGTAAGAAAAGAAATTAAGGTAGGTCAGAAAATACCAGCGTTATTATGGAAGTCTTTCAGCTGACTTCCAGTGCTATAAATCCTGTTGTACTGTTACTCTACATGAAAAAGGATCTAACGCACCGTTTCTATCGATACGATTTAAGAAAGCACTGTATGCATTCTGACTCAAACAGATCCATATTTTAAAGGTGTTACAAAACAAAGAACAAGTAAAGCATTGCAATGTGTTTTACTGGGGTAGAGAAAAGAGAACAATCCCTGCAGTGCTTACTGAATATACTGAAGCATCGATCAAGATCGGAGAAGCCGAAAGAATTAAAACTATTAGAGACTAGCCATAAGCAGAAATGAAACTAATTAGTCCATAGAGTCTTGATCCAACTGAGTGAACACAAAGGTAAAGCAGAGGTGCAAGTACTGAAAAGGAACTTCAGATTATTAAAACTGAAAGAATAAGAGATTAAAGAGCCTATTCCCAGGACATCTAAAATGCTTAACAGAGATGGAATTTCTCTCTCTATATATAAAAACACACACAGATATTAATTTTTCTTAGTGTATATACATTTTTATATATATATAAAATCTAAGGAACACTTGAAATGGCTCTTAAAGCGTTAATAATAGATTGCTGATGCAAGACAGCTAAAATTTCAAAACCCAATAAGCCTGCTAAAATTTGTTTGAAATACTGCTTTCTCATATGCTCCAGGTACTGATCTGTTGTTTCTCTCCTCACCATTTCAAAAAAAAAAAAAAAAAATCAGTAGCATGATTACAACTGTGTTTGGAGTTGTTCTGTTAAATTCATAATGTTAATCAGTACTAAATGGGGCACTACATGACATTCTTTTATAGAGCTTTCTTTCAGCCTCTCTAACTTGAAAGTATGTTCACTGCGCATTTTTAGGACCCACTAATGACAAAGATTAGCTCTTTAAAGGGCAGCAAAATTTTAGTGAAAGTGATCAAGCGATTAACCTGCTCATTACAGAAGTGAGAGTGTTTGCATCATTATCTCCACAGCACAGAGCTGAAATGCAGGTAGCAGCTCTGATTTATTTATTTATTCTCAATATAAGCAAGTAAGCATAGTTCAACTTGCAGTATTTAGCAGATTGCATTGATGGATCAATGCAGTATTCCACTGAACTTAGACTTCAAGCAGACAGGAGCTATCAAAGCCTGTGATTAAAAAACCCTTGGTCTTTCTCCTTTGGGTCCAGATCTCACAGCCTGATGTCCAAGCAGGGTTTCACAGGCAGGAGCCCCTGCATTTCACGGGCTCTCGGGCTGCTTTCAGCCATGGTCATGGTGCCTGCAAGAGCTGCCAAGGCTCTCTGCAAGCACAGGAGAGTCACCTGCACCAAGTCACAGGTATATCTGAGGCATCTGCTAATAACTTGGTGAAGGGAAAGAATACACCCTTCAGATTTCTACGCGTTACAGACATTTCTTGGTGTGAGAGTGGGAGTCAAACCTCCTGTTTGGGATTGCTTAAATAAACCGGCACAGATTCTCAGCCATGGGCGTCTGCAGCCCAGGACCAGTAAGCACAGCTTCCAGAAAAGCCAGGCATCCCTCACGTCTGGTTTGTAAGTACAGGACACAGGCAGGATGCTGGGTCAGGAAAGGGAGTGGTGCGACTCCAACGAGGTAGAGATGAGACCAGGAGCCCTTGGCTACCAGCCATGGTCCTCACCCGACTCATGCTGTGACCGAAGCTGCATCGCTCCCACCACCCTACGGTGCTCTGATGAGGGGTACAAGCTGTGGCTAATACAGGTGGAATGAAATAGAAGCCCACCTTCCTTCCCTCCCCCCCCCCCACCAGAAATTGAAAAAAGCCCTTGAGATCCCAGCATTCTCCAAGTCAAAGCTAGGTGAAAATCTTTGTGCTGTGCTGGATTTTAGGATTTAGGGTTTGCATTTTTCCTCCTGCTCTTCTTTTCTTTTTTTTTTTTTTTCTTTTAATCTAGGTAGAATTAATTGAAAGTGCTGCTTAAGAAAAAAATAAGAATGCATCACTGGAGAAGCACAGTAAGTATATTAATAAACAGGCTTCTAATTTCTTATCTTTGATGGTATTCAGTACTATTTTAAATATTCTCAAAAGAATCACAAACATACAGGAGGTCATAAATAAAATCCCCGATGAAGCAATTTAATGCTAAATTAAAGCCGAAACTAGGTAAGCCCAACTCTTGGGATCTTGGGTATTTTCAAAGACTAGAATAGAATCGACACTACCCAAGAACACCATGTGTTTTTCAGATTTTTAAATATTTATTTCCTATATTAAATAGAGGAGGTTTAGCTAGTTCTTACAGCTTAGCAGGAAACAATTTAATTTCCAAGCCAATTGTATATTGACAGTTGGCAACAATGGTTTTACTTTATGAAAAGAGAATGGGAAAATAGTTGTGCATTTATGAAACGCTTCCAGAAAATTTCCTTTGAGAACACGTTCAGTGAAAATTATACAAACAGGCATTAAACATGAATGTAATTTAATAAACATCCACTCAGCTATACGGTGTGATAAACAGGTAATAAGAATGTAATACAGGCATTCAGCTTTCAGCTTCCAAAGGAGGTGGAAGCTAAAACAATAATACTTTCATTAGACTCTCCTGCCTGGCATCAAAAGCCAATTTCCACCTATTAACATGGATTTCTATTACCTGCCTTCTGAATGCTGTTAACCCATTTATCAAGCAAGAAGCCATACTTTTGTCACTTATTACAAGCAGAAGGGGAGCAGAAGGATTGCTAAACCATGTAACATTAGAGCATCAGATTAAATCATTTGAAATCATTTGACCTAGAAGATAAAAACATTCCACTTGCATTTAAAACTGAAAAAAAAACCCCAAACCCCAGCCCTGCTCGTATTACAGCTAATAAGATCTCTTGCAGAATCAAATCTTTCCTTGCTGTGTCAGAAGGAAAAAAAAAAAATAATTAAAAAAAATCACAGTCTGCAGACTAACTGTAAATTCGGTGCATATGTAATTAAACATGGCTCATTGCTTCTCTTGAGATGTCAATAGCGGGTGGGAGGAGGTTGATTTAAGTTAAACGACTCAAGGCTTACTGAGCACTTGCCCCTTTCGGTGTCCTCTACGCAAAGCATCATTTAACAGAACAACCTCAGCCAAACGCGAGGAGCTGGAAATTAAGTGTTTATTATTCAGATTACAGCGGTGCCCCAAGCACGCCAGGCACTTTCCGAAGCGCAGAGAGAGAGGCACCGGAATGGATCCCTTTCCCTGTTCCTGATTTACCCCAGGAGCAAATGTGCCCTCCGCGCATTGAGAACTCTCCCGCTCCCCTCCCCCAGCAGCCTGGGAAATGAATGGAGGGACCACGGTGCTATCGCAGAGATGACAGGCACGCATCTATTCATCACGTTTGTTACTCAACACACTAAATTTCCACTTTCCCACAGCGCCAGAGTCTCCTTGTCCTCACGCCTGGTTCACTGCACTCCGCAGCCGATGGGTCCAAATGAGCATTTAGCTTTCACCCCCCCGTTACCTTTCTGCTCCACCACGCACCTTCCTGCTAGGGTATTAAGACCATAACATTTTTCTTGCTGTTCATACTGGATCAGATTATGAAACACGTCTGCTTCCTGCCTATGATAAAAGCTCCACGACATCCACCTCACCCACTTTTCTGGAGCTATGTCCCAGGAGTACTTGTATCCCTCCCACTCTACACATCTCAGCTACGGATGCCAAAAATACTTAAGACCCCAATCCACGAGGGAGAGACAGGATCCGGTAAAGCAGCAGAATGCGAGCAAAGTTTTGGAAGTTATAATACTTCAGTTTTTCTGGTCTCCATTCGGTGGAGTCATTGAAGATACATGAATTCTTCAACTGGGATGTCTCAAGTTTTCCTTGCCTTGTTCCCCACTGCTGTAACTCAGCAAACCGAGTTCATTTGACTTCAACAGCGTAGCGCCGGTTTACCCCTCACCTGGCTACTCTTGTTTTGATTCAATTTTGTCAAACCATGGAGGTTTCCCAATGTGTTTCTTTAGGTCAGACTTCCATGACTTCCACCCCGGCACGGCAGTGAGCTTACGGCCCCATGCGCTCCAGTGGAGCCAAGCGATCTCCAAAATTCCTACTGAGGAAAGAACATCTCTCCTTCTTTGAAATCTCACAGTGATCAGTAAGTTAGTGAGTGGCTCAGAAGTCATCGAGCAATCAGGCCGCTCATTGTACTCCTCAATGAAATTACTACCACCAGTAATTCTCAGCGCAGGTTGGCCAATCTTACATCCTTTTCAAAGGACTGGAAGAAGTACCGTGGCTTTGTGAAACAGATTTTTAATTCCTCTCAGACTCTTGGCTAGTCATTGTCTCCTGTATTTTACCTTTTTGCACACTGCAAGTGCATCCATACCCATTTCTTTCTCAGTGGTCCCCTAATCCTTTTCTGGTCGTGCCACAGCTCAGCACAAGGCCGGGTGTATTTCTATAAGCCACGTACTTGGGAGGCTCTATCAATATGCACGCATGGTGCAAAGAAGAAATATAATTCTGCTGAAGAAGAATCAGAAGTTGGGGTCAGACGCTTTATATTTTAGCCAGATTTTGATAAGACATATTAGGAATTCATAGAGCTTTTATCATTTTCAGCAGCAAGAGGATTAGACCCTATACTGACAAAGAGCAAGAACATCCATTGTTAAAAGAAATACGTGCCACACCGAAATACAGTAAAGCACCTGAAAGACTTAACATACTGTCTGATAAAAACACTGTAAGCACTTTCAAATTCAACCCAGTGATGACTTGCCGAGCCAGTGCTTCATTTGTAATTTTGGCTCTGGCAGACAATGACTTATCTTCTAATGCTCAGAAATGCTACAGAAGTGCAAGGGGAAGCCATGACTTAAACCGTGGCCTCACATAGCAGCAGGGATTCAAACTATGGATAATACACTGATGCTTAGGCCACAGGACAGAATGAAACAGTAAGAATCTTTATTTGGATTCAAAAAATTTTACCCAGTCAGCTTGCAATACTGATGAAAATACTCAGGTCTTAATTAAAGAAAACAGTGATTTTTTTATGTTGGTTTTTTTTTTTCAAATTCAAGGAAAGGTAAAGATATTGACTCAATAACTATCTCCTCCCTGTCTGAAGAAAGACCCCAAAACCAAAAAACATCTCAAATTCATCATTCTTCCCCCTAAAATATTCAAAGCACTGCAGACGTGTTACAAACTAAATGACTTTTTGTACTGAACTTCTAAAGCCCTTGACTTTTAATAAGGTTGTGCATCATTTTATTTTAATTACAGATTTTTTTTATCCCTTAAATTTGACTAAAAATGATGTGATTTACAAAGCAAACAAGCCAGTTAAACAAAGCTAATTAAATTCACTGGAGACAGCCTTGCTTTTCCCCTCAGTGAGTGTTTATTTCAGCTCCCAGTGCTCTGATAGCTCCTGACAGCTTGCTGGGACACAAGGAAGAAGTAGGTCAGGGTAAGCCGGAATCAGCAACCCATTAGACAGGCTTGTAGGGTAATACGGAGATCGAGGAAGTGTGTGATGTAGTGACAGTGTTAGGGACACATAACAAACAGCCTGAGGACAAGCCTCCAGCAGAACCGGTACATTTATCTTCTCTGTGTTATAATGACCCCTCGCACAGCTTTACCCAGTTGGTGATTTCTCGTACGAGAGGTGCTGTTGAAAGCGAACGACAAAACCGCGTTCACAGTTTGCAAGATGACACCGAGCCGAAGGCGGCACTAGTGGAGGCTCTCCTCCCGCTGAGCCCGTGCCCATCGGGTCGCGGAGCTGGCCAAGCTTCCATGGGCAGGCAGTGATGTTCACACACCCAGACTCCGTCCCCCCTCACTCTCACCAGGAACGCAGCGAGGAATCTCACCGTGCGTAGAGATCAAAGAAGAACAAGACCAGTTTCTCCCAACAAGCTTTCTAAAACATCATACTGATTATTATGGTTGAGGTGCCTACACTGGAGCTGAAAATACGAAGCACCGCGTAGCGAGAAAAGCTGCTGTGGCTGCTAGGGAGTGCGGCAAGATGGTGTTACGGGGCACAAAGGACACCTGGTCCTTCCTGAGCTGTTCTCTGGGTGCTCCCGATGAGCCACCGGCCAGGTCCCTACACACCAACCGAACTGGCAGGAGGGCTTGGGTACGTCAGCTCATACCGCAGTTCTGTTGGGAGAGCCTCTGGCAGGCAGCTTTCTACTGGCTTTGGCAGCTGGCGTCGCTGTGGAGTGAAGAAACACCAGCGGAACCAGGGAGGAGAACAAAACCAAAAAGACCAAAGCAATCAACGTGAAATATAAAATGCTTTATGTTTCTACCACTGTATTAGATTTTTAAATTAAAAGTGTATTTCTACCAGATATGTGTATACACCTGGACACTTGCTGATGCAACTCTTCGCTCTTGAAGAAAAGGATAAAAGGTTTGGGGTTTCTTTCCTTGGTTTTTTTTTTTTTTCTTTTTTTTTCTGGCAATAAAAGCAGAAAACCCAGCATCATAAACTCCACAGCATAACATTAAGTCAGAGGCAAGTGGAAAAGCAGAGCTCTCCCTCTCCCTGTTCTCATGACTACTGCTCACACCATTAGAAGTTCAAAGTCTCTCCCACCGGCTCCGGCAGCACTGTACATACCCCAAACATTTCAATTATGAGAGTCAATTTCTCAGGCTCACACACGCAGCCAGAGAGATTCTCCGCGACTCCAAACTGTGCAGCTTACATTAAAAAGCGAGCGTGTGCTATCTCAGAAAATAGGTACGTTTGACAGGAACAATTTAAACCGCCATGGGCATAAACAAACACAAATGGAGAATGTTGTTTTATTTTGTTCAGAGCTCAATACATTCATTTGGCTTAGAGATGTCTCCAGCATCCACTTTGCTTGAAGTGCCCGAGTGATTTAGTTTTCAGAAATGATGGAGTTTGTGCTCATAAAACAGCTCGCCTTATTTCAGGGGTTTAATTTTTGTCACCCCAACTTTGTTCTCGTGTTTCCTCGTTAACAGAGCATCATGTTCAGCATTTATCCCCTTCTTTGTTTCTAGCTACACTCTTTCCGCAACACAATCCATCTCCGGCGCTAGCGGCGCTTCCTGCTCTTCAGCGGGTCACACGCCATGGCCACTCGCACCCACCCATTTTACGACACAGCACATCCCTTTCCTGCAATTTTTACCGAAGTAGCCGGTTCCAGTGGGTTCACAGAGGTTTGGTCCGAGCGCCGCCCGTTTGTTCCTGCCCTGAGCATCTGTGTAACATCCCTTACCCCGTTCAGCGCCCTACAGAAAAACACGCGTGTCCTAATGAAAATATGCGTTAGGATGAAAGCATTACAATAAAGGAGGACAATGAGAACGATCAGAGCACCACTGCCTGCGAGGAAGGAAGGAAGCTTTTAACAGCACTAAAATATAAAATTGATTTGTACACATATTTGATAAAAATCAATACAATTAGCAAGTAACTGAATACTAGAAAGGGAAATTGATTGCTCGAGGGCCCAGAGGACTCAGGGCAATCAGTCCATTCTTCTAGCTCCTCCACTCTTAATAAAAATTTACTTTTTCATAATCCTGCCTGAACCCTCTGCCCATTAATAATGCCGCTAAATAGCTCTTCTTTTAGCGCTGTAATTCAAGCAGGTCTGCAATAACATTTCGAGGCAGTTTCGAGTGGCGTGTCCTGGCCATTTCACTATCTGCAGCACAAACCTCCAAGCAAGAGCATAAAAGAATACCGGCTAATGAACGGGAGCACGGGAACACTTGAGAAGAGCTTATAAAATTAAGTACCAAAGTTTAAATAAACGGATTACCATAGAATTGATTTGCTACATCAATTTGGTCAGCTTTTGCTGATGTATCATTCCTTCCTCAAAGGAGAAGAGCCACCGTTTCGAAACAACTAATTAAACAGTTTGAACCATGGCCTTACAAGGAGAGCAGGGCGGCACTGCTCTGCTCTCCTGTCTCCCTTCTCTCGCTGAGTGATTCCTCACCGCAGCGTAAAAATCGTTACTCCACGTGAAACAGGAGACGGAATTTACAGTCAAATCTAGACCAAATGAAGTGGCTTCTACAGCCGCCATCTCCAAGCAGATTGCAGTTTCCAGCAAGGGCATCTTCTCTTCCTTCATTAAGGTGGGACTGAGGGGACTGAAACGCCCCCCGCACAGAGGGAAGGAGGCTCCCGGCCAGGCTGACGCAGTGAGGATTCTCCCCAGGTGAGGATTTCCATTACAGCCAGCCGGCTGCACAATCTGATAGAGGGTGCATGCAACTTGTACGCGTCTACAAAGGAGGTTTCTCTTTCAAAAGGTCAGATGTCTTCTCAGATAAGAACTTTCTCAGATGTTAAGCCTTGTCCACTGACTCATTTTGATAGGAAGCTCTTTAAACAAAAAACTACCTTTGAGCCCTCGAAAACTTCTCTGCCAGTCTGCTTTTCAGAGTGACGCAGCCTTTGCTGCTAACCAGGGCCCTGATTCAGCAACGCACTTGAGCGTATATATCCAAACCAAAGGTAAACAAATAATTTTTCCCTATTAATGAGACCACTTGCATGCTTAAAATACAACAATATAATTTAAGCACTTCCTAGTGCACTGCCAAAGGAACATTTCAAGAAGTCACTGAGTTGAGAAAAATCATGTATTCACCTCATCATAGAATCACAGAATGGTTTGGGTTGGAAGGGACCTTTAAAGGCCATCCAGTCCAACCCCCCTGCAAGGAGCAGGGACATCTCCAACCAGATCAGGTTGCTCAAAGCCTGATCCAACCTGGGCTTGAATGTTTCCAGGGATGGGACATCCACCACCTCTCTGGGCAACCTGGGCCAGTGCTTCACTACCCTCATTGTAAAAAATATTTTCTTAATGTCTAATCTGAATCTACCTCCCGCTATTTTAAAACCATTACCCCTCACCTTATCACAACAGGCCCTACTGAAGAGTTTCTCCCTGTCTTTCCTGTAGGCCCCCTTTAGGTACTGGAAGACCGCTATAAGGCCTCCCCAGAGTCTTCTCTTCTCCAGACTGAACAGCCCCAACTCACATTCACTCCAGCAGAAACTCTTTTACTCCAGAAATCTCAACACATATTTAGGTGTCCAATAGTCCAGCCAGACGAGTGACTAAATGGAGCCATTCTATCAGACTAAGAAAAGGTCCACGGATGCTGTGCAACTCAAGCAGCCATGTGCAGTAATGCCTCCAGAAGGGTGGATGAGAGACTGCAGTGCCAAGAGAGGGGAACAGTGCATTGCTCACCAGGGCACCAGTGTAAGTGCCACAGGTGCCACTGCAATATCTGTGAAGTCACCTCCCTAAATTCTTAGGATATTCTTACTCAAAAGTTTGTCTTCCCGTTTCTTCCTACAAAGAAGAGATATTAGTCTGGATGCAGAAGGAGAAACCAGAAATTACACAGTTTCTGGGCTTCTTTGTAACCATGAGCAAGCTACTTTAATCTCTTTGCTTCAGTTTCCCTGCCTTTATTAATAAAGCAGAGACAGTAAAACTTATTTCACTTAACTCACGCATCTTTTGTGAAGATGAAATGCTTGTTCTGTGTAAAGAACTTGGAAGATGAAAGGCATCAAGTAAATATTAATCATAGGCACCACACCTACCAACAGGATCTCCACTATGCTGATTTGGATCCGTGTTTGAAGAGTCTTTCTGTATACAATTCAGGAACTATGCTTTCCTGGAGTAGTAGAACTGAATTAAAGCCAATCAAGAATTTCCATGTTAATCGGCCTTCTAGCCTTCATAAGAAGGAGAAGGCTCCCATTTCAAAAGATAGCACAGTGCCACAGAATGTGTTAGATCAAACTGACTGAAGCCCGTTTACTGCATGGTCGTGGAGGAAACTCTAGGAGTCCATCCACCGACATGCATCTTTGAGCATACACATGTGTACATCAGCTCCTCTTCAATAATGAAATGTTGAGTGACTCATTCTGTCTGCATGTGAAAAAGCCCTCAAAGAGAACCAAAGAATCTTTTACTTTCCTGTCTGCCTTTGTATACACTGAACTATGTTTTCTTACTTTGGAGAAGCTACACTGCTTCAGAGCCAGGTGTACGAGAGAATGTTCATTAGCAGCTCAGCTGATCTTCTAAACCAGCTTCCCGGGCACAGCGAGGCGCACTGATCTCATGCGGACGTGCCCGCGAGGCTGGCCCAGGGAAAGCTAGCGATGCTGCTCCGGGCACTTCTGCTCTCCCGTGTGCGTCAAGTGCCAGATTATTTACTTAATGTCTTAAGCAACTTCTGCAGCTCAAACTTAACTCATGCAACCGTGGCTGTCCGTCCTCCTGGCAGTAACCAGCAGGTTGGCCAGGTGAAAGCAGTCTTCACTATTTCTGCCTGAACCAGTGAATTTACACAAGGACAGCAGCGCAGGGATACCTTCACTTTTGTCCCGGTGTCTGCACCGGCTCAAAGCCAGCCGGCACGGACCGCAGCTGCACACTGAATAGCAATTGTGTGCTTCGGTCAGCTCTTCAGTGGTGGGGCTGCTTGAGCACCCCGCTTGCTCAAAGGAAAATCCTTCTCCCAAAATAACCCAAAGCAACGCCCGCCCGTGATGACAGGGCAGTCAGAGGTGCGTGGCCCCGGCGCTGAGCCTGCTGCCTGCCCCTAAGGGGTGAGCTCCCCGGAGCATCGCTTCACTGCTGCTAAGAGTGCAATTTCTCCAGCAGAACAATCGCAACACAGGTATGAAAGCAAAAATATAAGGAAAAAAAGCAAGAGTCGCAGACTTAAAAAAAGGCAACAGAGATGAGGAGAAGCACTGTCTGTGAGTCGGTCTTGCGGGAGCACAGAACGAGTTTGCACACAGGAAACCCTCACTGCTTGAGTGGAAGCAATAGGAGATCCTGGACGTTGTGAACCAGGCACAGGAGGGATCCCAGTCTCCCAACGTGAGCCTGGACCTGCTGACCATCCTCCCCCCAGATACCTGGCTCAGCTTCCTCAGCTCTTTCCTCTGCCTCCTTGGCTTTGCTCTCCCTTCGGTCCCAGCCCACCCCAGCCTCTCCCAGCGCTCTCTTCTCCTACCATTGCCTCCTCTTAACTTTGGAGCTCTTCACCTCTATTCCCAGAGGTCTCTGGCTCTCCATCAGCGGCTCGGGAGGCACAAGCCCGCGCAGTCGGGCCAGCCGGCGCCGCAGAGCAGCTCAGCTCGCACCCGCGGTGCTGGTCCGCCTCCTCACCAGCATCCAGCAGTATGCGTAAACAAACAAATTACGCTACAGGCAGAGCTGTGCTCCAAAAGGAAATGACCACTGGATGGTATTGCTTAACCTTTCTTAATTATGAACATGTATTTATTGAAAATAAATGCCACCTAATCCCCTCGGCATTGCAAACACGTACAACAGGAGGGTAATTTAAGTTAATCAAGCCCTAAGCTCAACACGAAGTGTAACAGTTTGCTTCTCTACATTTTGGGTAGCAGAGGGCAAGCCATTCCATGGTGAGTTTTCCACGGTCTTCATACAAAGGCCTATACTTGTTTCTTTTCACAATATAAATGTCAACGAAAGGGTGTTTGCTGGACTAGCTGAAAGCTGCAAAGTGGGTGACCATTTTAAATCCTGAAATAACAGACATGTCATTACCAATACAGATGCTCCAAAGGGAGGACTCGTGAGCAGCCGGAATCGGTCATTTACCTGATAGTTCACCATTGTCTCATTCTTAGATGTGACAAGATAAAAGCTACGGGCTGGCAAAAGACTTCTGGTAATTAATCCGCACCTTATCTACACAAGTACCAACATCCAAAATCAGTTCCATGCAGGCGAGTAGCAGGGGTTTTCTTACACACCAGCACATGACACTGTTGCTGTAGCTCACAACATTTCCATGCATGTTGTCCTTACAAACAACTCCAGACTGTAGGTAGCCTGGCACGTGGGCATCAAAAACCAGTCCGAGTGGCTAATTTGGATTTCAGACTGCCTCTGTGGACAGTCACTCAAATGCTCTAAATCCAGCCAGACTTTTAGGGGCTCGAGTGAGGGGAAAGAAGAGCTGTCAAGGGGAAAAAAAGAATTTGTAGGAGATGTGGAGAGCCAGAATGATCTTAAAGAAAGGGCAATTAAGACTGCCCAAGTCAAGATTTTTCCAGGTATGGTAGAGTGACTGGGAAGCAGTGGGGTGAGAAATAAATAGTTCGGCCTGCGACACTCAAGATTTTCATAATTTATAACCAACAGAAGACACGCACTTCTTCAAAACACAGAGTGCACCCCCCAGCATCCAATTAATGGTGGTGTGTACAGCAAACATACTTACACTAATTGACTGGTCCAATAGCCTTGGCTGCCCCCAAGCATTTCTGGAAGTAGCATTTCTGTGCAGAAATGCTTCACGTTTATTAACTTGTTTGGTTTTGATTGTTGCATTGGTTCCCCATTCCCAAGGCACTTAGATTTATTCTTTTAGCTTAACACTACAAAGTAATCAAATCACTCGGTTACATCTGACAGACTGTAAGAGCCCTGAAGGGGAGAGGAGAGAGGCATCAGAAGAAACATCTACATTTTCTCTTACATCCTTCACACTTGCTCTAAACTTCAGATACAACTCATCTATATCTCTGGAATTCAAGAATATTGAACTTTAACTGACACGGGAAGTTATTTGAAGATGCAGGACTTTCACTTGAAATTAAGGCTGATCTACCTTCTGGGATCAGGGACCAAGATTCACGTCTCATAGAGAAAAGCCCGAACGCTCTCGTTGTGCTTCAAGTCAAACACAAGTGTTGCTGCAGCCAAGAAAACATCCTTCCAACACCATGTAAAGTTCAAACCAACCCATCCATAAATAAGAAGAGGAGATGAGATGCAGGATTCAAACATGCCTTCCTGGCCTTCCGTCAAATGTGTAGAATAGATAAAACATGAAGACAAAGGAGACAGCTCAAAGAGTCAAGCCTGATATGGAAATGGAGATAAAAGGCATGCCCTTGGTTGGATTTTGACTGTCTCTCTTCAGTACAATTTATTTCCAGCTTTGTGCAATGTAATATCAGAAAATGCTTAGCACACAACCCTTGATGTGAAAAGACCAAGAGAATTTTTTTAATTTAGACAAATTCCAATGTCCATATCTAATGTTATCTAATGCAAAATTATAAAGAAATGAGTGCTTGCGTGGTCCTGTGTGTTTAAAAATAATCTGAATGACCCAGTGCTTAAAGTATGGAAAGGGTGCTCTGTTACTAAAATCCAAACATATTTCATTTTAGATTGCACTCAAACTGACAGAGAAAAGCTGGAAGAAAATCCCCCAACAGGTTTTTTTAATCAAGAAAAACAACAAAACAAAACTTCATGGAGCCTGTGACCAAATAATCTTACAGAGTTGGGACTTACTACAGTAACAATGTCAGGCATTTCAATGCAGTAGCATCCAAACTAGATATTTACTGCATGGTAGTGAGTAACCCTTTGAAAAGGGAGGAACAAAAATTCCTTTTTAATGAGTCACCATTTGGCAGTCAGAGATCAAAACCTTTTGCCTGTATTTCTGACTGCAGGATTGTATATAACTTGGGTTGTTTTTTTTTTTCAGTCTGTGTGACTTTAAATCAACACTGTTAATTAAGAAAATAAGTAAGTTAAAGGAACAGGAAAAGTGAAGTCCTTAAAGTACCTGACCATCAGCTCAATCTAGTGTGTTACTGAAATAGTGGATGAATTCAGAAATTATTCTTGTATATAAATTTGGAATTGTAAAAATCCTAGTAAGATTTAAAGTAACTAGTCAAAGCAAAATGAAATTATACTCAGTATCCATTCTGATCACCACATGAAATGAGTGTTGAATAATTATTCTTAAATTAACAAAAATGTTTACATACTAAACGTTACATACTGATGAATGGGGAAAAGCTTCTCGTGGATGAGTGGAACTGTGTATGAAGGGTATTTGTAAAAGACTTGTTTTTTTCTCTTTGCACAAAACTTAACCTATAAAGACCCGTGACTGAGAAGGAAACATTAAAATACATGCCTGAGAGCAGATGCCACTTTTTTCATAAATAATAATAATAATAATAATAATCCACCTGCATTAGCATTCTAGCTAAATCAAAGAAATAAAACTATCATCCACACTGAGAGGGTATTCAAATAAAATGTACCTGCCTTTATTTTGAACATAATTTCCAACTATGTGAAAAGTTCCCTAAGAACTCAGCTGGTAACTCAGCACTTAAAATTTACAAAATATTTAACTAGTTAATCTTCACACTAAGCATCCCTTAAGATAAGTCACTACTATCCCCATTTTGCAATGGACAGTTAAGAACCTGGGAACCATTTTCTCCAAAAATTGCCTCCACCTCTGGAGGCCAGTGGGGCTACAGATATTCAGACCCTCTGAAAAAAAATCTGACAGTTTTAAAATTAGAGTAGGTATTATTCCAGCTTGGCTTCTACCTTAGGAAATCTCCAAATTCTTATATGAAAATTCAAAGCCACAAAAATCAGGGCAGAGACTTCCAAGTCACTCCACACCAAACAAAAATCAGCAAAAGCATCTCCATACCTTACAGTCAGCGCACCGAACCATCCCACCCCTTACATCAGTTGATCTTATGTTCAATTTACTTGTAGATTGGAAGTTATCAGAGTAAATAATTACAGTAACTGGTTACAGTTTGGGAATTGAGAGAACTGAAGAAAGAATTCAGAGAAATAACCTGATCCACTACTATAAAGAGAATCAATCATCCACCTCCTTCCATTAGTCTTTTTGGCAATCCTGTGTCACTGTTGTCACAAGGCTGGATAACGATGCCACATTAATTCTCCTTCTGAGAAAGGGACTACAAGATTTGA
Source organism: Chlamydotis macqueenii (assembly GCF_036417535.1). Lineage (NCBI taxonomy): Eukaryota > Metazoa > Chordata > Aves > Otidiformes > Otididae > Chlamydotis > Chlamydotis macqueenii. The sequence continues at coordinate 8,513,909 of NC_141566.1, forward strand.
CTCTGTAACTGTGTCCTGTCTGACCTTGGGGAATCTTTGAGGAAAGCTTCCCATCACATGCAGTTACAGTTTTTTACTGAAGGAGAATTACAGAGTTGGGCCCACGCTTTATAACTTGAATGCATGACACAAAAATATAAAACCGATCTTCAGTTTCCACTAGAAATAAATCGTCAGTACACAAGCAATGATTTTGCAGACCCAACCCTATGTGAAAAATAACATTTTCAATGGCATTTCAACAAGCCCACTCAGAGGTGATGGACACGGGGTGGAACGAAGAGACAGCTACTGCAAATTTCTCGTGTAACAACAGTTTAACTATATTTATCTAAACTGGAGATGAGCTACATTTCCCAATCCAGACCTTCCCAAAGGAAAAAAAATCACCACCTTTGTTGTAAATATTACAGAACACAGACCTGGAAAAGAAGGAAGTCATCCTGTGTTTCATAACAGAAAGAGACTCACTCCCTTCCATCAAGACTACACACTACTCAATGCAATGCGAACTGCGGCATTGCTCATGTCAGCGTGAGCAGGCAGAAGAGGACATATGGCCTTTTGTACTGTTCCCAAGATGCTGCATGTTAAAAAAATTTAAAAATTAAAAAATCATTATCCAGGCTGGAAAAAACCCAAGCCATCGTAAATGTTTGTTTATGGCAATTTGGAAAACCTTTTAAGAAAAAACAACAAACTACTTTTAGACATGTAATCCTCAACTCCATGGATGGGAATCAAGCAGAAACCATGAATTATTTTGGGGCAACTTTTGCTGCCATGCTTGTTTGAGTATTTCTCTGTAACTAGATATCATTTCTATTACTGCGGCTATGACTAACGAGTTAACAACACTATTTACACTAGTGCTGTTGTATCATTAGAAACAACAAGATTATGTACTTTAATTCTAATGCCAGCACAATTATTTTAACACCAAGTGTGTCAGATCCGACTCTATACCCCCTAAATTAATTTCAGAGTAGTGGCTAAATAAAATGACATACTTCTTTGTGCTTTTGTTATAACACGCTCATGTGCAGCAAACTGTGAAGAAAATGTAGTAATTAGAGGTTAAATTAATCCCTGACAGACAGGCAGCTTAGTAAAGCTGGGGCCTCTTCAGAAAACATCGCAGAAAGCTTGCCAGTCGTTCAGAATGAGGCACAAAGAACAGGCGAGATTGGCAAGTCCCTCACCACTGCGATCCAACCAAAGCGAAAAGTTGGAGTACGTCTTCCCGCAGCCAACACTACCAGGCCCATCTTGTGACAAACGCGATTTCGGGCTCCAAGCAATTGCTGCTGCAGCCGCTCTGACTGCCTGATCAGGATCAACCACCTGAAATTAAAGACAGCCTTTCGCGCAGCAGAACAGGCTTCTAACAGCCATATAATCAACCTCGAGACGTTAATAAAAAGCGAACAATGGCATTATATTTCACAACATAACTAGAAAGTTACCTCGCTGCTTCTGATTTTAATGCTGGGAATGGGTTTCATTGCCCACAACAGAGTAAACGCGTTGTGTTATTCTGAAAACAATAAATAGGTATGGCTCAGGTGGGTGTAACTCCCGAACCTGCTCGAGGTTCTGAGGTACTTAATTCTAAAGAAAAAGAAACTTCCACAGAAACACGAAAGAAAAAACAACGCAAGACAACAGAGGCAGCCAGATCATGTTGATGATATCCAGTAAGTACTTCTTTCTTGTGCGTGTCAACAGAAGTAAATGTTGTTTCCGATCTCTCTAGCTGTGGCGTGACAAAAGGAGCCGGTTTTTAAACCCGTGCAAATACAGGCGGCAATCTGAAGGGAAGGAACTGAAGGGTGTTTGCTCTGTGCCATGCAAAAAGCACCCCGGCTTCCCTGTGCTGACAAATCCCGGCGTGGGAATTGCAGATGCGCCACCGCGTCCGTCCCACTCGACGTACACCTTACCTCCAAAGGTGGAAGGTGCAAAAAATCTGGCTTCCCCCTGGACTAATGCTGATGCCACTCAATAGGTTGCATGACATGGGGCAAAACAACAAGGGAGTTACCACTCTCCCCTGCAGAGGTAATCCGGATCGTCTCTGCGACAGGCTGAGCCCCCAGCTGTCCCTGCCTGAACAGCAGAGCACAACAGGCAGCTGCGGTCCGATCGCCAGGTAAATTCAAAAGAAAATAAAAAGGAAAAAATGCCTCTATTCCTATTAAAGTGAAAGCCGAACACGGGGCTTGCGGAGACTGCAGATCAGTGTGGCAGTGCGTTAGCACCACCAGTATTTCTGTGCTACCCAGATCATCAATTATTAACAAATTAGGCCATGCCTGATGGGGTACTTATGTAACACTTCTTTATCAATAAAACTGCCAAGGCCCTCACAGGGGGAAACAGAGCAGATTCCAACAAGTCACAATACGACGCCTGCCTTCAGACAGGGTACGACGATGGATCCTGGTTTCCCCCTTCTCAGCCCGACCACCCATTCCCAAAGAGCGATTTTGGTCAGGCCGGCAGCCCCCACTTGAAGCCCGGGGCGCACCCCAGCCTCCCGTGAGCAGCAGCCCTTTAATCAGGTCAGCGCTTATCAATGGCTCATTGTAGACGAGGCGGCGCTCAAGTGAAGGGTCACATGAAACCCGCATCCCCCTGCATCTCCCACGCCTGGGCCCCCTGGGCACTTCACCGGCCCCACAGAAAGAGCCACGGGCCGCCCGCTCCCTGGGCACAGCCTGCATCCCTCTGCCAGTCTGGCTGGCTGGGCCGCGCGGCAGGGAGCGGAGGAAGGAAACCCACAACTCTTTCCCCCGCTCTACCCTTTGGGCACAACTGTTCCTCCACAGGAGCAAAGGGCCGGCTAAAAATCAGCCTGCAGAGACAATTCTCTTTGCCTTGCTTCGTTTCCATTTCACTTCCTCCAACAGGCAAGAGTGAGCAGGGAGGGACACGTAAATATTCCCCTTCCCTACCCAAAGGCCTGATCCTTGAACAGTTCAGGGCTGAACTACGACACCTTACTTCTCGGATCAAATCTGAGCCTCATGCACTACAAAATGGAAAAGGACTGTGAGGCTGGGCCCTGAGAGGAGAAAGACTGGTGTACTTTCCCACTGCCCGGCCTAACAAACACCTTACAGTTCATCCGAGACACCCACTAAAGTAAATAGCTCTAAAAAGAGCTACTGCAACTTTGCAAGTAAATGCCGCACAAAATCATAGAATAAAATCACAGAATGGTTTGGGTTGGAAGGGACCTGTAAAGCCCATCCAGTCCAACCCCCCTGCAAGGAGCAGGGACATCTCCAACCAGATCAGGTTGCTCAGAGCCCCGTCCAACCTGGCCTTGAATGTTTCCAGGGATGGGGCATCCACCACCTCTCTGGGCAACCTGTGCCAGTGTTCCACCACCCTCAGTGTAAAAAAAGTAAGTATTTTCCTCTTGAAGGAAAGTAATAACTTAGTAATATATTTTCTTCCACTTAAAAAATGAAAATTATTATCAGTGAGGAGGCTTCCCAAGAGGAATAAAGACTCTTCATAGCTCATTTGCATTTGCTAGTTATCCCTCTCTGACTGGTAGCGCAACCAGTGACTTTGAAAACGATGGAGCCGTATCCCAAGAGCCATGAGCCACGAGCCCTGCTTATGCTGTCACCCTGAGATACACTTTCATTTTGAACAGAGGTAACAGGCCAGTCCACAGCAACTGCAATGAAGAATACCTACCAGAAGACAAGGACATAAAGTGAAACCTTTAACGGACAAAGACTTCAATTTTCTGGGCAAAGTGCTAGCAATTACAATAAAGAGCATGGGAAGGAGACCGCAACGCAAGCACAGACTGCTTTGCAAAGTTTCCCTTCAGCTGCTGGCAGCCCCGAAATAGGTTACAGAAAGTTAAAACTGTGTTATTGATCACTGCCTGTTCTGCAGGACTGTTTGTTTGGTTTTGTTTGTTTGTTTGTTTTAATAAAACAGCATTGTTCTTTTGCTATTTTCACTTAAAACAATACTTCAGAATCTTCCAGTATCCAGTCCCATCTGAAACAACACTAATGAGGGTAATACTGAACGCCTAAACAATTTCCTCACATATTTGTTTAGCAATCACCTTTCTGAGTGCACCCCTTTTACGGGTGCACAAAACAAAACTCGCTACGAGCGCACAACGGTATCGTGCACGCTTGGCATTTTACAGCACTGCTCTGAAGTTCCCCTTCAAATTTACTGGCAAGGAAGGAAGTTCTGCATAATTTTAGCCCTCAACATCTGAAAAAATTAGAACAGTCCCAACTGTTCTTGGAGATGTATAAAAGAACAGTTGAAAAACTTACAGTTGACTGGTGCTACCTAGGTTACCCGTCAATGGCATTGAAACTGGGATATTATTAAGAGAGGTGTATGACGGGAATTGGTTTATTGTGCTGATCCATAGTAACCAACTCCTGTTCGTCCATCATTTATCTCTCTCACCAGCGACATATGGGTTTGTCTATTCACACTCTCAGCATTCTCTCTGCTCCAACAAACAGTCAGCCTTTTCTGCTGGGATAAGGAGATTTTTTAGTTACATCCATTATGTGCGTATCAACATTTATGGCAGGAAGATAATTGCCAAAGAGCTCAGGGGGATAAAAGCTCCCTCTTTATAACACAAACCCCCCTAAAAAATCAATATTGATATAAAACAGTTCAACACAAAGCCTTGGTGTATCTTCTACTTCCTTCAGTTCAAAACACCTTATTTTTTTTTTTTAAACATAGCAAGTCAAACTGGAACATCAGGTAGAAAGCCTTCGTAATGAGTTACACGACTGCTCTTCCCGTAGAGGAAAAAATAGGAGTGTACAATATTAACTGTGCCTTAAAGAAGTGAGTGGCAAATATGTCAGTACAAAGAGGGTTCTTTGGAGAGGTGCCAGCATCATTTAAACTGATTTAGCTATCTTTATTTGGAGACCATGCCCATTACAAAGGAATTGTAACTTACAGTCACCTTTGCCTAAATGTTGAAAAACGCTGACACTCAGAAACAGCCAGCACGAGGGAACAATGAAAACCTGGGGATCCTGCCTTTCCCCCTATTTACGGAGCTCAGACAACTTCCTACTACTCCATCCCCCAGCTTGGATAAATCCATTTCTCACAGCTTCTGCAAGATTTACTTCACTTTCCCATGCCTACGTACTCAAAAAAAGTTATTTTAAGGCGACTTTCATCAGAGTAAAAAGTAGCATAGAAGAGTTATTGATTAAATGACTGGGAACTGGTGAGTTGCACTGTACTTAACCTACAGAACGACTCAGGGATTTTACTTACTGTCATCCTTGCCCTTGGGTTACCTTCTGCCTCCCTAACTTTTGTCTCTCTCCTGAAGCCAATTCCCAGGTCCACCCTTGTCTCGCAGTCCCATCCAGGCAGGTTCACCACCGTTTAGGTCAGGGCAGGAGTGTCAGCCTGACACCTTGGATGAAGAACTCCTGCAGTAAATCTTCCTGCATGTTCAGAAAGCATCTGGCACAATAGCTCCCTAATCCCAATTTAAATCTCTGAACGCTACGGCACTGTAACATTTGTAACAAGGTCGGTACAGAACCAAAACTAAACACGCTGTATTTATAAAACACTTCTACCTGTGTAATAGGAAGGCATACAAAAGGATTTTTTAAAGTGTAACTGCCTCCTGCAATTACTAATCCCCCCCCCAAGCTCTTTAACAACCACCTTAGCCTTAAAAAAAATCCAAGAGACTGCAGGTTTGAACTACTTAGTTACAAGGGACTAAAAGCGAAGCCCTGTCAATATTTGCTTTTCTGATTCTGAAGTATTAGTTAAAAGACTTAAAAATAGAGATGAAAAACCTCAAGTTAAAAAAAAAAAAACCTCTGAAAATAAAAAGCTAAATTAAATTTGAGCTGCTCAATTCTGAACGTTAAACAGCTTTTCCCTCACTCGAGAGGAGCTGTTAACTGCCTGTTACCTGCCTTACAATAGATACTATTTGTTTTTTATCCCCGAGCAACAGACTATTTCCTGGTTGAGTTTAAAAACTCTGTGACGTTCCAATTTCAGCCCACACATGTGTGTCACTGTCAACGTCAGTGGCAGGAAAACATTAGAAGTCACCCCTTGCTAATGCTTTCCTAACATGGAATTTCCTTCTATCTCGCTCCCCCAGCCCACCTCCTCCCTTCAGCTGAGAGCATCTTTCCCAAATTGCCCTTTTTTTTTTCTTCTTTTCTTCTCTTTTTTTTTCCCCTTCCAGACATATGGCAGGGGGAGAGAACTGAAAATGGTCAGTGCCAGAACGGGATCGCTGCTTTTTTAGGTGCTGGAGCGTAACTTACTCCAAATGCTCTCGCCTGCCTGTAACTCGGGGATGCGCGGGCAAGCAGCCTCCCCGGGCGCGGGAGCTTCTCCCACCCATGCGTGGGGCGATCTCCCGAGCATCTCCCACCCCCTTCGCCGTTACTCTCAGTCGGCTTTTCGCCCGGTAAGACCCCAAAACCCACGTTCCGCTGGGGCAGCCCGCTTTGCGGGTGGCGCGGAGCCGGGCCCAAGCCCCCGCTGCCCGGGGGAGGGGGGGGAAGCCCGGCAGCTGCCCGGGGTGGGGGGGGCGGGGGAGACCAGCAAACAGCTGCGGGGTCCGGCAGGTCCAAGGCCGGCCCGGCTCCCACTCCCTCTCCCCCGCAGGCACCATCTGGCCCGTTTCGCACAGCGGCAGCTTTATGTCCCCATCAGCCCGGCCTGGAGCGGAGCGGGGCGGGGGGAGGGGGGGGAGCTCCGGGGAGGGGCGGACCCCCGGGGCACGGGCATTAGGCATTACCCAGGGATTACCGGGCTAAGCAGGGAAACACTCACATTATCTAACGGGGGGGACTCTCTCGCCCCTCCCGGCGCTTCCACACCCCTCCCTCCCCAGCCGGGGGGGGGGGGGGGGGGGCACACGGTAACGGGGGGGCGGCGCCTCCGCCCCCGGCCCGAAGCCAGACGCAGTTGATCTCCCCGCCCCGCCGGATCGGGGGAGGGACCGCGGGGTGTCCCGTCCCCCCTCCCCTGGTGCCGGAGGAGGAGGAGGAGGCGGGCTCTTGGTGCCAGGAGGCTGCGGAGGCGCGGCCGGTACCCGCAGGGCGCTCCGGCCCCCGACGGGAAGCGGCGAGGCGACCCCGCGTCCGCGCCCAGCGCCTCCCGGGAACCGGTCCCCAGCGCCGCTCCCCCCCCCCCCCGCCCCCAGCCTGGAAAAACAAAAGCGGCCTTTTAATTTATTGTTCCGCGATGGGGCGGGCGGGGGAGCGGTGTGAAAGGAAAACGAAGCTCGTTTTCTGCCCAGAAACAGCCGCTCTCCCCGGGATCCCTCCGGGTCACCCTGGTGACCCCCCCCCCGCCCGCCCCAAGCCAAACCTGAACAAAAGCCGGGGTACCCCCGCGCCGAGCCCCGGGGAGCCGGGTGGGGGGTGCTGCTGGGGGAGAGGAGCTGCTCCTGCCTCAGGAGGAGACGCGGGACCGAGTCAGGCAGTGCCGCCTTTACCCCGCAATCGCTCTCAACCCCCGATCTTAATCACAGGATGAGAAACCAAAACAGTTCGAGCCGTGAGTCAGCGTGCGTTTTGTTTCAAACCGCCGGGCAGGCGCTCGCAGCGTCTCCCTCACTTCGGGGCCGTTCCCCCGCGCAGAGACCCGCACACGCACGCAGCCGCGCCGGGCGGGAGGCCGAACGCGGGGCTCCTCACTTTTCAGGAATAACCCAGGGCTCTTTCTGGGCTCGGCGGAGCCTTTTGTTGCAAAATCCTGCCTCTGTAACGCGCGCCCCGGACTCCCAAAATAACCCGGCACGCCGCTGCCGACACGAATACCAGGAGTCATTAGGAAAAAAAAAGCCGAATGCTGCAGACCGGCGCTAGCCCCTCTGCGTGTGAGCCCTCCCCGGAGAAGCCCCTTTCGAGAACGGGTTTTTCCTTCCCTGACCGAAGTTTAAATGAAAATCGCCCGGCTGTGTTTACACAGGGACAGCGCCGGCACTGCCCGCGTCCCGCTCGCCCCCGGCGTGGCACCCAGACCGGCAGCCGCCTCCTGCTCTTCCTGCACCCCGGCCAGGCGCCACACGAGCGGTGACACAAAAACCCACGGAGCACCCCCCACCCCACGAGACCACCTTGGTCACCACCATTTTAAATGCCGCGGACCCACTCCCTCCCCTCCCCTCCCCGGGCTGACATCGGCTCTTACCACAAAAAGAGGGCGAAATCTTTCCCCCAAGTTTCTGGTTTCTCTTCTTCCCCGCAGACACGGACCGGCCGGCCACAGCCCGCACCTTCCCCCCCTCCACTCCACAAACTTCACAGCCCCCTCCCCGAGCGACCATTCCGCGGGCGCTTAAGTCCTTTTCTACCAACTCCTACTTTTCCAACCCGCATGGATTTGAAACTCTCCTTACCGGAATATGCGGCTCCATGCGTGGTGCTTCTACCCGCTGGGAAACCAGCAGCATCTTGGACTGGGGATCAGCCGGCTTTTAGATCCACTTTGGCTGTATTTAGCAAAAAAAAAAAAAAAAAACAAAAAAAAAAACCCCAGCACGGCCAAGGCTGTTTTCTCCCTTCAGGTTCCAGACAAGTTCATCCTGGCGTTGCAGTTCGCTAATGATTCACTGTCTGTCTCAATCTGCTCACTACATTTCCATCAACCCACAGCTTCCTCACTCCGAAGGTGGAGTTTGCGGGGTTTAAGTTACTGATAGGCATATCTGAGTGCTGTGTCACTCAAAGAGGAGGAGACACGCACACACTCACACACACACTCACGGCTCCGGCCTTAAAGGGGCAGTAACACTTTCTTTGGAAACCTCACCGATCCAAACATTTTAATTTTTTTTTTTCTCTCTTATGTGCATGGAGGTCAAAACCTTGCAGCCTCCGGACAGCATTTAAACACGCAAAAAGCTGCTCAGCATTTTTACTGCCTTTTTTTTTTTTGCAGAGCTTCAAGTTCCTTTAATACAAAAGTAGAGTAGCTCAGAAAGATACTAGCCATTAAAGAAAATTTTTTTCCCCCTAAATCAAAGTGTACAAATCACTGAAAAGACAGCCCGAGGCATGAAGTGTAAAGTTTGAGTTATTCTTAAAAAAGTCTAGTGGCGTCTCTTTACGCCATTACGATACGATACCCAGCACTCTTAACACTCATTAAAGGGTTAAACTCATCTCACACAGGTGAACCCAGGTTACCGAGAAGGAAACAGCAGAGTTGTTTCATTTTCTCCCTTTGTGCTATGTAGATGTATTTCTGAAGACAGCCACAATTCGGAATTGAGAGCTTCCATAAAACCACGCACTTCTCATACGACTATAAATGTGCTTTTTACAAGCTGCCACCTCCGAATATTAATTTTGACAGACCATCAACTGAAAGCTGAGAGCCTAATTCAGCCCTCCTCTTGGATTGTGCAGAAAGGACTGGGAAAAGCAAGCTGCAGGCAGCTAGGAGAACACAAATAACGGCTCGTGTAATTTCATTTCATTACCTTGCTAAATCAGTACGAGTGTCACTCCTGTCCTGATACGCTGGAGATGCTGAAAACCCTGTCCCAGTACGCTGACTCAATGGATGAGATGCAGAAGACACAGTACCAATAGTACCATAGTACCAATAAAATGTCTAATTTTAAAAATCATTCCTAAAATAGTAATATTAGTACATTATGCTCTATAAAATTAAGAAGAAAGGTATTTGAATAAAATCCAATTACTGTGGCCAAATACATACAAGGGGAGCCAGAATCTGGCCTCACTTTCCTGAAAGTTTTCCACACAGCAATGACCTTCAACTTGCAGTTAACTTATAGACCAAACCCGTCTTTGTACCCTGACTTAATACATGTCACGAGTATCAGTTCATCAACAGAGAAAACATCATTTCCACCTTTGCTGAAGCCTCTAGCTTTCCTGTGACTGCTGTAACAACGGGCCCACTCCCCTGCGCAGTATTTGTGTTACTGCAGTTTGGACTGTTTGGAAGTTTAGTGGTTTGCTTTTCTAATGATTTTTCCTTCTGTATTATTTAAAATTACTTCAATGTGTTTTGTCTATTGAAAAAAAAAGAAACACAAAAATAATAAACTTGTGTGGGTGTGAGCAGCCTGAATTCTACAGACTTTGAGGGCTGGATCTCAAAAGGTTTCGGTGTCCATGGGGAGGTGTATTGACACCCAATGTTTGGGTTTGTTGAGCTGCCCGGATCGAATCCACAACCCTGCCTGAGGTGCTGGGGCTCAAACACAGCATTAGGGCATCAGTGTGGGATCTAAAAGAGCCAACATGCTGAGCAGGAGTCACCTAAAATGAGCAAGCTCAGCAGAGACATGCATTCATCATGTGTGAATTAAGCTCCACCTGCAAGGAGGTGCCGCTGTCTGCCCAGTATGCAATGTCTGGAACCCTCCCCTGAGGGTATATGGGTGTGTGTAAGGGCTCCCTGGAGTTTTTTGGACTAAAGTATGTATATATTAAATATGTGGGGCATGCAGGGATTCAGTGGATGTACTGGACCCACTCAAACACCATGCTCGGATGATGAAGGCGCGGGTAGGGCCATGTCAGTTTTTCTATGCGGCACCTACAGTGCACACTAGGCATTTGTCCAGAAGTTTTGGACAAACCATGTCATTTGTGACTCTTGCCAAACATCTGGAGTTCCTGATGAATGGCAAAAGTCCTGAGGACTGTCATTTGCTTTGTTCACCTCATAAAACCAGACCAAAGGACTTGGAAATCAAATTGAGAGAGGTGCTTCTAGCAGTTGGTTTGTCCACAACAGAACTGTGGCCACATTTTCTTCTTTCAAACACACTGGCTCAAGCTGCGCAAGGTCTGGAGGTGTGGGTTTCACTCTGGCAGCCCAGTGCCAGGTGTCCCCACGCAGGGCGAAGCTGTAGGGTAAACGCCCGGGTGCTCAACAGCATCACAACAAGGATGCCAGGCTTCTGGGTGTACGCAGAAGCCTAATTCCAGGCAGTGTGAGCATTTAACAATCCCTTGCAGAGATCACTCATTTTCAGTGATGGGTAATGGCTAAGAAGGGAATTTCAGGGTTGCAATTTTGGTCTTTGGTGATTAAATTACGAGCCCTTTCTTTAGGCATCTATACTATAGCTGACCTGGGGAAATCCCTGGCTGCTCTGGAATCAATGATAAAACTTCCACTGGCTTCTTCAGGGCAGTATTTTATCTTCCTAGGTTAGGCCTACCCTAAGCAAATTGCAGACTATCTTATTGTGCTTCTGTCTTATTTTGAAAAAGTGAGCTGTGGGATCCTGCAGAAGAGAGGCAATTTGAACGGCATCAAGGCTGTTGTTATGGCCACAGGCTGGGGCTTGCCAGAATGTATTCTAGTACCTCAAATGCTTTCCCCACGGCTAGGCATCAAACCTAGGCTTGACTGGCTGGGATTAATCCTATTCTTTATCAATTTTACATGAGTTTGCTATATTTTACTTACCATCGTGAATATCCATAGAAAATATAATTTACTTTGTTCAGTTAATGAAACAAGCGTAATTTCTTTCCAAGTTGAGATGTCTTTTCAAAAGCCAGAGTCTGAGAGCTGACACGTTATCTAACAAACAGCAAACCGATGAAAGGAGTACTGTATCTTTTCTGAAAAACAAAACAACACAAAACAACAAACCAAACAGGACCAACGCTTGTCCTGTACCCCATGGTTTTTGAAAAAGCAGTATCTTTTTACCTATCTAAGGAGAGCGGTTAGTTGGAAAGCTGCGATGCGCTAAATAACTGCCGTATTTTATGTTCACCAAGTGAAAGGATCACGCACTCAGAGACAATCTTGATGAGTTGTGCAAGCAACAGGCACTGCTGACACAAGATGGCCAAGGGCTAGAGAAAAGATTTACATCTTTTAGGTGGGCATGAACTAAACTGAACATCCAGGTAACCTAAATGTTGGGACTCTGCTCTCCCAGGAGAACCACACCCAGCTCCCAGCTGGCTTCTGGGTGTTCCTGACATCAGTAAGGATAACAAAAGTCCAAGCAGACAGGGGCTGCTCCGCAGCACATCTTGTATGCTGAAGGGAAGCAATGACTGAGCAGTTGAAGGATTCACCACAGATTCACTGAAGGATTCATAAATTTGTCAGTGACCCAGAATCAGATGGATGGAAATCATGTGATGCTTGCTACTTGCATGTTTTTTGACCTGAAATCAGGTAAAATCAATGGCTTTGGCTGAAATACATTTCGAGTGTATGTTTATTGGGAGGTAAAATGCAAAGCAAAGCTCCTGGGGAGTAAAATCATATGGACTGCAACAGATCTACACAGGCCTCCATAAGCTAAAACAAGAATTTGTCCTAGTTCTACCCAAAACACAAACCCTTAGCATCTGAGAATGAGGTGCAAAATAGAAGGGAGAGATGTGTAAACTGGGCTGTGGACAAACTCATCCCACAGCAAAGACAATTATTAGGCAGAATATAAGCAGAGTGATAAGGAAGAATATAAAAAAAATATTAAATTGTTCCTCTGATAGAAAAGGACAGAAAGCCCACAAAAATCCAGCCATGTTTGCTTTTAAGGAATGAAGACAACTGTGACGTAATCACAAGTCAGCATAATATAACTGAGAACGTAAGAATTTCCATCCGATCAAAGGTGCACCTATTTTTGTGGGATATCAGTGATATCCATTTTCCAAAAGCACTTAATGTTTATGTGGAGATCATTACCAGGGACAGACATTTTTAGAATAAATGAGTTCAAAAGGGATTGGAAGTACTTATGGAGGGCAAATTCATCAGCGGCTATTTAACACGAAGCTCTGGACGTGACCTCTGGTTCTGAACCACTAAATGCTGGAAGCTGGCAGGCCATATGAGGGGAGCAAGGACTCTCTCTGTCCATGGCTTGTGTACAAAGCAGGTTCCTTCCTAAGGGTCTAGTAGCAGCCACTTCTAGGCACAGATATTGGGCTACACATTCCTTGGAAACATTCAAGGCCACGTTGGACGGGGCTCTGAGCAACCTGATCTGGTTGAAGATGTCTCTGCTCCTTGCAGGGGGGTTGAACTGGATGTAATCCCTTCAGTTGGATGTGATGTCCTTTAAATGTCCCTTCCAACCCAAACTATTCTATGATTCTAAATGACCCTTCGGTTTGACTGGTCAGTATTGCATTTCTTACACTAGATCAGATCAGTGATCCAGCCAATTTGGTACCTCATCTCTGACCACAGGCAACAGCTGATGCTTCAGAGGATAGAAAAGAAACTTTTACTGAACAATTGCAGGACAAATTGCACCGAGCAGTGCAAGTTTCTTAGCAAGTTTCTTCCTAAGAATAGACAATTTGTAGCTGGTTGATGCCCAGAACCGGGACGGCTTGTGTCCTTTGTGTACTTCCCCCATAGGACACTATAATAAATAGGGGATGAGATTTCTAAGGCATGCAAAATGTCGATTCATTTCTGAAACCCGTTATACTATTAGCATAGGTAACATTTTGTGTTGAGTAAAACATCATCTCAGGTCATTTCTGAATGTGGTTAATGGGAAGCCCTTTTTTTCTTTTCATAGTAAAAGTATATGGGAAATACCTGAAAATAGATAAATTACACCAATAAACAATTTTAATTTTCTCACTACTGCTTGCTACATTACATAATTTCATAAGTTATGCAGAAAAATATGTATAATTGTTAATATATTGACTTTATTTTTAAAAAGAAACATTACTTTTAGGAAAATAGGAAGCTTCAAGGAAAAAGCTTTCGTTTGTGAGAAGTTAACTAAAGGGTTTCAGCATGGCCTTCATGGATTTGGACATGAAAGAGCACAGCTGATCAACTTTCCCTTCAGTAGGTCATTATTTACATGAGTGTCTATGGAAGAGCATCTAGGTAAAACCATCAAAGGATGGACTGGCATGCTAACATTTCAGTGGGTATGTGAACTAGTTTAGAATCATATAAATCAAAGTGAATGCTGATTTTGTCTTTTGCACAGAAAACCAGACACAGATCTAGCCAGAATCTCTGTGCTTAGGAGTTAACAGATGACACCACCATTAGTAATTTCTTCATATTTTCATAGAAAGGTGCATAGCATAAAGTATGTAGCTGCTATTAAAGTGTAGGTTGAAGTGAAGTTGTTAGCATCTCCTTGGTTGCCAAATGCTTGTTCCAAATTGATCCACTTTGAGCTTTTATTTTAAATACAGAAATAAATTCTTTGCATCGCTCAGAGATCTCTTAAGCACATGCTTAACATTATGTATGGCGCTCTCAGAAACTGAGGGGATTACTCGAGTGCTTAGGTAAGCACATGGATACATCTGTGCCATCAGCACTGGTGTGATCGTCTTGCTTGCATGAGGCAAAATCCCAGCCCTACCGACATCCCAAACCCAATACCACTACTCAAAATCTTTTTGTGTAAACAAAAGTCCGATGATCTCAGCCAGGCATTTCATTTTTACTTGAGTGAAATCTGGCCTGCAGGATGTAGCTCTGCAATACTTTACCTATCTCCATCTCTACTTGCCATCAGGCCGTACAAAGTTGCAAAGCGCTCTGAGCGCAGATCTCCACCATGACTGAGCCTAGGAAGCAGTGCTAGAAGAATATCAAATACCTGATGCACCTTCGTCAAGGCCAAAATATTCTACAGAAAGGCTGAATTATGACCATGCTTAACTGTCTTTGTACAGGTGCTTATGGTCATTTCAATTCCGATCATCTTGCTGCTAATAAGATCTTCCATTAAAAATACAGAAGATGATACAAATGAACAAAATGTCACATTTGATAGCTGTATTGTTAGCAACGATACATTGAAAAAGTTTGCTAATTAATGGCATTTCTCCAGTTCTGACTTGTGCAAAAAAGTCTTTCCTCTCGATTTACGACGCGCACTCCCAGCACGGCTGCTGCTGGCTCTGCCTGGGGAGCACAGACCGCGCTGGCCTTCCCCACTGAAGCTGCTGGGCTGTAGGGGCGTGGGGTGGCAGGGTGGAGGCCACGGCACATTTCACCTGCAGCCTCAGCTGCAACTACAAATAAAAGCCGTCATACGCTCAACCGAAAGCCCACATGCAAATGCACAAATGCACAGGCACCATTTAAATGAGCCTGTGTTTGCAATGCCTGTCACTACCGAGGAGATGCCTGTTCTCCAAGCGTTGCATTCGGTAGCGTTCTCACATTTGTCGGTTGCTGCAGAGCTCCAGCAGCCAAGCAGGCACAGAAGCAGCTTCCAGCCCACGGAAGGGGTATCAGACCAGGAGCAAACAGTGACAGGCGTCACATGCCAAATTTCCAAGTTAACAATAGGCACTGGACACTCTTAGTTGACTCTGGTACCTGACTGCAAGTAAGGCACCACTCAGAAGATATAATAATGTAAAAAAGGCTTGGTAATAATTCTAGCTTTGCTGTTTTCTCACTGTTGGATCGTACAGTTCAGACACACACACATTGATCAGGAACATATGGACCTGCCTCAACTCCTCTAGAAGTCAACAGAAACACAGATTCTGGCCCACACCTGATACAAGAGATTCCAAATTGCTCGAATATCTCTGTCTGCAAAAAGGCTTCTATATTCATTTAGACAGAATCACATAATTTTGCTTATCTCGGGAAACACACACCTTTCTTCCTTAATTTTCCCTTTTGTTCCTAGAGTTGTCCTCTCTCTGCTAGAGCTGACACTATTTTTTAAAGCATTCTCTATTCCATGACTGTCAAACTACTCTTTCCATGCCAGATACATGGCAAAGTTACATATTCTTCAACTCAAAACAATTTACATGAATATTCATAAACTACCTGATGGCAGAATTGGCCCTGAGATTTAAAACCATAAAGCCCACAGAAACAAATGTTACCCTCTTCCTTTTGTCAGAGATTCCTTGGATCCAGCATAGAAATTATACTTTTATGCACTTGTCAAGAAAATGCAAAAGCAACGCATGAAACATCGTGTGTTCTGTTTATTAAAGCAGAGTGTCTGCGATGATACAGATATTCAGCCAGACTAGGATGTTGCCAATGTCAGTTTGTGATTTACCAGAAATTATTGATTTCAAATCTTGGTTTCCCAGGGCTACTGAGCATATCCTGTCATATAAATATGCAACCATTTGCTAGCGGCTGCAGCCTTGTATAAAAATGTGCGTTGTCTCCACTAGTGTCAGATTTCTTGAGCCAAAAAATAAAGCTCTACTTCCCTTCAGTGCAGGAACAAATATCAGCTATTAAGATACATTTCTATGTCCAATATAATATCAGCATGACTTGCACAACTGCAGCACCCACCCAGAATTAGACATTTTGTTCTGAAATTAATAAGAAGGCACTGTCCTGAGAAATTGCACCACCCTCGCCCCTCAGCCCCCAAAGGAAATTACTCAAAAGATTTCACAGAGAATCTTTAAATTACGAGACAAGTACAGCCTCAGACTTCTCAGATAGTTCAAGAAACAGCTTGAATTTAACTACTTTTAGGTACAGATCTGTCACAAGTAAGTTACACAACACGCAAGTGCAAATGGATGGTGGGATAGTAACTCTCTGTTCCTTAGGGCTGAGAGCAATAGCTGAATTGCCGGCACTTGTAAAGGTGAGAAAGAAAAGAGAATATCCCAACTGTGAGCTGTTGGGAGTTTGGGCATGTGCGTCCTCTCAGCCTGGCCCCCTAGGTCCTGCTGTTCTCCTGCCCATCTTCTGCTCCTGGACACCTCATGCATTCCTGCACAGTGTTTTTTTCATTCGGCCTTGCTGCTCCTTAAGACTTGGTCCTTCTGCTGCGCTCACACCTCTAATCCCAGCTACCCACTCTGCTGCCTTACCTTTCCCAAGGGAAACGCTCCTGGGTGGAGACGACTCTGGCTCTGACTTAGTGCTTGCCGAACGCCGCTGCCCCCAGGACGTGCCACCGCGTACTGTGGAGTCAGCAGCAGGTACCTGCCCACGGACAGTGGACTTCACAGACCCACAGAAGAGTCCATGAGGTTTTGGGCCTTTGTGGTTCAGTCATTAGTTGCTTATGAAGTTCAACAGCATTTGTGGGATTAAGTGAAAGAGGCTGACGTTCTGCTGCATGCTCTCTTTGGTGCATACCCATCTCAGTGTCCAGAGCATGTTTGTGTTTTCATATTTATCTCCAAAAAAAGAAATCTCTGTTTTACCATCACTTTTCTCAAGTCACTTGCATGTCATAATGAGTTCTCTATTTCCTAAAATACAAAACCTTCAGGGCTGACAGTGGTGGCAGAAATGACAGAATCAACAGGATTGCATTTTCTTTTGTCTTGTCACTTCACCCTCACTCGGTTTCGTACAGGGCAGAACAGATGAACTTCGGGAACAGCAGAAAAGGGCGCTGCCCTCACATACAAGCCAGTCCGACCTTTGCAGGTAAAGGCTGCGAGAGGTACATGAACCAGCTTCTGCCATGGCTGGTGCAGCTGGGGTCAGGATGAGGAAGGCATTTCCCCCTTCAGAAAGGTGGTGGTGATCACCACACTCTGCTCCACGGCTCTTGGGTACCCGTTGCTATTTGGAGCAGCATCAATTGCAGCTCATGTATGGAACGGAGGGAAGCTGTGTTTTGCCATGGAGGAGGGGACAGGTGGGCGGACAGTGCTCAGTTGTAGGGGATGCCACCTGGCTGATGCCTACTTCACATGAACAGCACAGCCCCACGGAAGCATGGTGATTTGCCCCAGTGAAGGATCAGGCCCACTCATTTAACAACAATTTTCAGGTGGCATGGTAATGAACCTCTAAATTCCTTTTGAGCGCTCTGGCTCTTCCCAAAGTATTTGAAAACAGTTCATTCCCAGATTACGGTGAGATCTTCTTGCTCTTGCAGGAAAAAGAAAGGAGAGAGAGAGAGAGAAAAGGAAGCACTGCAACTTCCCAAGGCACTTCAACGCTAATAGCGGCATGATCCTGACTCAGGGCAGAGAGGCTGACAGCAACAATAAGTGTTAACTGCTGCCGTGAAGGGGGCTATTTAACCTGGCTCTGAAAAGTTATTTCTGCCACAGCTATTTGAACAAAACATTTGGCAATTAAATTAATTCAAGCATATCCTCTCTTTTCATGGGAAAAATGCGGGAAAAACTCAGGCAGAGAATGAACGGCATCTAGATTAATGAGGAACTGCACAAAAAGAGAAAAATAATGGGTTTCTGAAATATATTAGTATTACATTCTGCAGTAGCACCATATGCTAGTTTCCTAGATGCTGGTAATCCTGATGTATTTTTATCTTGGCTAGTACCAAGGAAGGAGCTATGCAAGGCCAAGTTTTTCCCACATATCTGTGTTGAATGCAGTTTACCTTCGCTCTGTGTTGTGAAGCTGAAACAACAGACAGCCATGCAACCGCCTTTATTTTCTGGCTGTATCCGACTTCAGCATTTAAATACCATAATACTTCATGTTTTGAGTCTCTGATGAAGCTTTCTCTCCCCCCCGCCCCCCCAATGATAGAGCCTGGAAATGTTTGACATAAAAATCACAAGCCTCTACTGCTTGAATTTAAGGATCAGATCCACTAATTAGAGGCAGCAGCAGACTATAAATTGCTCACGTTCCAGACAGAGGAGAACAACAAAAAGCCATTCTGTGTTAGTGGGGATGTATTAACATATATGTAGGACTTTATTGTTCTCCAAGTTGAACAAATATTCCTTAATCAGTCCTTAGAAATCACTTTTGAAGCTGGTGGCATTCTTCCATTATTAGACAGGGAAGAACAGCTCTGACTATTTAGAAAAAAGAACCACTACTAATTAATATTGTTTAATTGGATGGATTTGAAATACCTGTAGCACAGGTGACCCTAACCCTAGCCAAATTATTGTACTCCCTTCCCTGTATGCGGTAGTCATGCAACTCTGCTCGAGCTGCATTGCCCTCTGGACACTTATCACAGATCTTGATACCATTTCTGGCTCAATGATTCTGAGGCTTTTGGGGAGTCAGGAGTCCTAGGATGAAAGCAATCACACATTCAGAACTCACCAGGATTCACACTATTTTGAAGGCTTTTCGTAAGATGCTAGGACGAACACTTATCGCAGTTTCTGTAGGGTTATGGGAAAGTGTTCTCAAGACAGCTGAATGAAACGGAGCAGCACAGAGCTAAGAGCGGTTTTCTCGGTTGAGGCACACCTCTGATACAGAGACGATGCCAGCTAAGCTGTGATACAAACACGGTAGGTACAATGTTCAATTATCACATTTCTTTCCAGAAAGGTCTTCTGTCTTTGAATGTGATAGTTCATATTTTCTGTGTTGATGATCCCTGTTTGACAGCCATTTCAAACCTGTCCATGCAACGTGGCCAACTGATCCCCTGGCTACCTCCACCCCACGCTGGGACTGCCCACGCAGTCTGAAGAGCGGGGGGAAACCAGCAAGCATAACTTTGGGCATAACGCACACAAGGAAAGCGAGGCATGATAGATCCCAGGAATGCAAGGACAGCCAAACAACAATTCACTCACATAATTTTTAGTCTAGAGAAAAAAAAAAAAACCCAGATATTTTCCTTTGTCAGTTAGGGATTCTGGGTTGAGAATCCAAGTGTCCCTGACTGTCTAGTTAGCAATTCACGTTACGCTCATCACCACGGTATGTGACTCCCTGTGACCACATTCCCTCTTGGTAACTTGTAGCCCCTCTAAAGATAGGTGTGGTAGGACCTCAGAGTCACTCTGGAAACCAGGAATACACGTTTGGGAGGCATCTTTTATAATTGGCATGGCTGAGCTGCAGCTCTGCCTCAGGCAGAAGGCAAACTCCGTCTCGCTGGGGGTGGTGAAAGGAAATTTCTTAGCACAGAAAGAACGCGGAGCCGCTCAGAAGCCTGCAGGAAGGGGCTGGCACCTGGGGTTTCACAGAACCTCCTTGCAAAGCAACTGGAAGGATTATTTTTCCCTAAGTGAGGAGCTTGTGCAAAGGATGTTGTCGTCTAAGTCACCAGTGAAGTTGTGGGGAAATTGAAATTGTGGGCTACAGGAATCTTTCTCCGTCTTGGCAAGATCTGAATCCACAGCTGTTTATAAAAATGTAATTAGTGGCCTGCCAAGCACTTTGAAGATGTTCTGAGTGCAAGAAAATGGTGATAAACTTATCTTTCTGTGCCTCCATATCTTGTGAGCGATTATTCAATCAGCGGGTTGTTGACTGGAAGACTCAGCCAAACAGTGATCAGGCTTCTAAACTATTCAATTACCTCTAATGAAGAAGGATCAGGGAAACAACCCTTAAACACCTTAAACAGAACAGCAGTGTAAATAGACAAAATGACTCTCAAGAGAAACCCCCAGACACTTGCCAAGGTTGGCTTTGGAGCCAACTGTGATACAAATGCATAAAATATTAGCTGCTTAATGGTTGTGAAGTGTTGCTCTTTAAAGGTTACTGTCTTCCTGTCCAGACAAGGCTGCAGCTGAATGATGAATGAGCAATCCACGTATGCGAGACGTTTTCAAGCACCTGCAACTCCCATTGGTGTCAACAGGAATTTTGGGTAACCAGGAAAATCTGGGGCCAGTAAAACCTGACTCTGCATGATATTAAGAACCCCCAGGGCTACTGGCCTCCTCAGCTCCAGCATTTAGTTGATGGGGTAACGTGGAGTGAGGGCTCTGAAAACGTTGGCTGTTTTGATGCGACCTGATCTCTAAATGACAGGGATTGAGTGTCTGTGCCAAAAAGTTAGGCTGCTTACAAGTGGAATTGGGAAGAAGTCTGTCAGTGGCTGGGGAAGAACCGTGGTGATCACTATAAAAACTGCAGTGAGACAGGATTTTGCTTCTGAGCAAATTCCTCTCTCTTCTCCATTACAAGTCTCACCATATACAAATAGCTGACTTGTTATTGCAGCTCAAAGGAATGAATGAGCTCAAAAGAATGTGAAGAGGAGAGAATGCTACAATTCCACTGGGAAGAGCTGCTTCTTTTTATTTAACTTTTCTGTTCAGTTAATATTTCACTGTGGCCTTTGGGAGCCGTCTCCTCAGAATGCCCCTGTCCTGCGCCTTAGCACCGGACAGTCATCTGAAGCATAACCCTGCACCTGCCTGTAGCTGTCTAGAAGTGTTTTGTGCGTCTGCATTTTTGAAAGTATCTCACGGTTTTGTTTCCTGTGAATGTGCATTCAGCCCTGCACGCTCACGAAATGCTTAGCTGAGTTTGGGAGCATGTACGTAGTGGGCCGCGGCTGGGGGATGGGGATGGGGGAAAGAAAGAAGGGGCTGTAAGGCAGCTTGAGAGCCAATACGATGCTAGTGTGAAACTTCTTTGTGCAGGGAACAACACTGTCAGGTTTTGGCTTAAAGAGTCTCAGGCACTCTAGCAGCTTTAGAAACTTGAACGTGTACTAGCCGCCGCTGCGCGCAGATAAAACACCGGAGAGGAGCCTCAGTTAAAAATGGTGCTGAGCTCGCCGCCAGGTTCTGAAATTCCAGGATCAGGCCCTAAAAATAACAACATGTTTGACCCAACATAGCCAGCGGAGCCAGATAAGATCATAGACTGCACAGCACCGTTTTAAGCCTGCTTTCCTAAACTGCAAAACCATTAAATATTTAGGTGGCCATATGCAAATCATTTAAATTCTGTTTCTCAGAAGCACACCATGTCGTACAGACGTGCTTTGTGCCGAGATCCTCTTCCTAAGCTTTCATCAAGTATTTATTTTAAACCTGTAAAGGACTTAATTAATGGCTAATTGCGAGCTACCTTTTTTTCCAAGGGTATTTATATAGGAGGGAGGAGGGGGGAGAAGCAGAAATGCAAAGACTCGGGTTTCGGTCAGAGAAAACTAACATGGAAGGGAATACATTTTTGTGCACGTACCAAAGAAAACCCCAGAACTGCTCAGATACTTTCAACCCCCTTGATGGGGAACAATTTGATAATTCAACAAATAAACAGCCCTTTATGTAGGAGCTGTCTCGTGGGCACTGTGAACACTTCAGAGACGAGGGCCCCAGATCTTCTTTTCTTAATGTCACTGTGAATTTGCTTGTGGAAGTGTATGACACCATGCATGGAGCCCGAACAGCTGAGCTCATGCTTCAGGCATTCTCCCAGGACCGGAGGGGGAGGGGGCTCTCCGCCAGCTTTCGGCCGCCTCTCCCCTTGCATTTACACACACACAAATCATGTTATCATAGTGAAAATATGTAAGAATTCCAGGAAGCAGAGGAAGTTTGTGTGTTGACCTTAATTTATTTTTTTTCCAGAGGAAGATCACTCCAAATGTTAAAAGGACGGTGGACGCTAGCTAAAATTCATTTGCAGATATTTTAATTGTCATTGCACCTCTTTCTCCTGCTGCACTTTGTCTTTTAGGATTAATGCTGTTTGCATTTTATCCCTCATGGGTACTTGGACTGAGAGAAGCAAAATCACTTGGTGAGAAGCTCTGTGGGACCTATTTGGACACTAAAAAAATGGGTAAAGGAGGCCCAAATGCGTTCTGGTTCCTATTTTCCATTACGGTACAGTAAAATTGGGTGAGACCGTTTCTGGAGGGGAGGGAAGGAAAGGGTGGATGAAAGAGTGGGCTAATGCATTAGGCTCTGGCACGAGGAGGCCGAGGTTTATTCTGCTTTACAGCTCTGGGCTTGAGCTCTTAAAATGCTGATCAGTTTGGCCCCAAACCCAATTGCGCTTTTAAAAACACACTTAACTTTAAACTTGCAAGTGTTTCTGTGGAAACTGTGGGACCTTAAAAGTTAACCGTGTACCTGAAAGCTTAGTCACCTGGCACGGGCCAGCGTTCGGCGTCTTGCGACACCAGACAGTAGCTTACACAGCAGCTAAGCCCTGCCTGCCAGCCGTCAGCCTCGGCATTTGGTCAGTGCTCGTGCGCAGGAGGGTTTGCGCGTTCAGACACAGCCGTCCCACCACGTGCAGCACACACCTGTGTGTGCACGTACACAGAGCCAGGAAAATAGTACTCGTGTCCTTAAATACTTGTGTCTCCCATAATCCCACGTACTGCGAACAACCTGGTCACACATCGACTTAGACTTGTAAAACGGCAAGTGAAAATACCTCATGCTTCTTGACTGCCCAGCAAGAAATCCAATCAGTGAAAATATTTGTTTAATTGCATGGGGCAGGGCTGCCTCAGCCTCGTAAGCTTCGTTAGGAGCACAGGTCCTGCCTTGTGCCTCCCAGCAGACCCGAGCCCGCCGGTCGTTCCAGCAGAACCCCGCACCCCATTGTGTGCTAGGGCTCGTGGAACAAATCATAGGCACTTTCCGTTTTGGTAAAATGGCTGGCATGCATTTAACTTCCGAGATGACTGGGCATTAATCCTGGACAAATCTTGAAGAGAATCTATCAGATTGCTTAAGATTCTTTTTGCAAACTATTTAATGTCTGATGCTTCTCTGTTGCAAACATAAGCTCAAAGCCTGACTCAATTTTAAATGAGCAAGCCTGTTCTTCTAGCTAGCAGGCAGCCTGTGATGTATACTAGGGCCAGGCATCCCCACCCACCAGCTACGCTGAAACAGGTGAGGCCATCAAGACGAAATCGCCCGAGCAGCTTACAGTGTCAGAGGCCTCATCAAAATCAGGGGATTTGTGATGGCAGCCATCACTGTAGGATTTGTCCCACAGAATTTATTTATCTGTTCAAGTTTTTCTCTGTTCCTTTCTACAGGTTTTCTGAATGCACTTGTTTCCCTCTCCCTCTGCTTGCTCCCCATTTTATTATTTCGTCACACATTTCAAATACATACCTGCCTTCCCAGCCTCATCTCTGCAGGCTCAGGCAGGAGGCGGCACAAAAAGGCATTTTTGTATTATATTTTGGTTTTCAGGCTATTCAGACTTAGAAGTAGGCAACCTTGCTACTTTGAATGTTTTGGTGCTGAGACTTTTTTTTTTTTTTTTTTTTTTTAAAGCACACAACCCCCTACCAGCTGCAGTCTAGATTTATACCACAGGGAAGAAGACAGTAGAACCAGACTGAAGATTAATCAAAGCAAATTCTGGCCCTCCATTCCATGTGTCTCAAAGATTTAAAAACTAAAAATAAAAAAAAATAATGGGGCTTTGCTTTGGTAACAAACTTTACAACAAAAAGGCACAACTTTCCCAAATATGCTATAAAGAGAAGATAGATGCCTTCTAAGGCTTCTTGATGTCTGTGGCCATTGCTGGGGATTCATGGCTGTAGGCTGACAAAACGGGTGCTGCTGGGTCTTTCCCAGAGCTGCTCAGAGCACGGGGCGAGCATCTGACCCACCCATTTCGGCTGCCCCAGCAGGGTCCAGCAGGATCCCGCAGGATTCCTGGCTCCTGCACATGCTATAAACATATAGTGCGTTCTGTGGTGTCTCTGAGGCTGATTACAGAACCCAGTTTGCCTGCCTCCCTGACCATTGAGCAAATTAATTATCTGGAGGTTTTGACGTAATATAACCACACTGCCTGGGCAAGAGCCAGAAAAACACCTGGGATCTTTTCTACACTGAAATCCTTTCTATCCACTCAGTTCTTATTCTAAATTATATAGCTTGTGAATTAAAAAAAAAAAGTCATATAGAATAAAACCATAGAGTAGTTTGGGTTGGAAGGGACCCTTTAAAGGTCATCTAGTCCAACCTCCAAATGACGAATTATAAGTTACCCTGAAAACGTGATATATTCTTCAGCTTTTGGGGGTATTATTATTCTATAGGGATTAGAATAAGGTGAAAGTTTGTAGTTTGTAATTGGTGGAATAACATAGCTAGTTTTAATTAAGAAAGTCTACTTAAATAAGGTTTTTGGGTGCAATCCTCAGTTGGCATAAACTGACATAGCCCCATGTAAGTTAACATAGCTATGCTTAGCTACATCTTCCTGGGAGCCAGCCTCTTGTGGAAAGGGGAAAAAAATGATTACTGTGTCAATATTTTTTGGGAAAAACAAAACATATATTTAGATGTAAGAACTGAGAAGATGCCAGGACTAGTGAAAAATAATCTACATCTACCAGAGGGGCATGTTCCCATCTTTAATGGCCTGTACGAGATACTTTAAAGACATCATTAATTCTTTTAAACATCTTTCCCAGTAAAGACAAGCCTGAATTGAACAATGTGTGTAATCAGGGCAGTGGTTATACAGTGAGGCCCCAGTTCAGCAAAGTGCTGAAGCACACCTTCAGATTTCAGTGCATGAGTGGCCTCATTGAAGTCCTCAGTAATTATGTGTTTTGCTGAATCAGGACCTGAATTTATTTGGGGCAGGAGGACCTTAATATCTTCCAAGGAATTATACTTATTAAAGGGGACATTCTATAAATTAGTGTTTAAGTTAAAATCAATTTCTAGATAATACATATCCCTAAAAGACAGATTGTTAGTTTGTATGAGCTTTGTAACAAAACTTTAATTAAACCCTTTTTAAATAAAACCTGTCGTACATTATACTGCTAATTGACTTGACCTGGTACAAAGAGGACTCTGCCAGCTAGAGGAGACTAAAGGAGATTATTCTGTCTGGTGCTGCAGTGATTGTGTGTTAATAAAATTTATTTCTGCAGTCTTGCCCAACTCCCTATTGTGTATTCAAGAAATGTGTGGGCTCGAAGCCAGTCATCACAAAGCAAAAAGTAATAAAACCTTAAAAGCCAACTTTTTCTACCTCAAATTCTGCTGCTTCACTGTAGCACAAACTACAGTCTGCTTGCACACACACCTCAGCTACCGTTCTCTTCTAAAATTTTTTAAAATTTATTTTTCCAATTATGTAAAACCTTGCACGTTATTAATGTGAGCACAGTAACGAGGGAAGGACAATAAAGGGATCCAAAGAGCTCAGTGATGAAATATTTGGGGTGTGGCAATAGTATTTTATTGCCACTACAGTGGTTACATACAATATAACACATCTAGCAGTTAGAGGAACATGCTTAATCCTGCTGGCCTAGACCTGTTTCACACAGAATTCATTTCAATGGGCCAAATTCTTCCTTTACCCTCATGCAAGTAAATCTGAAATAACTTCTTGGATTGACGTTCATGTAAACGACAGCAAAACACGACCCACTGACTTCACAGAGTTACTCCTGATATATGCTGGGTGCAATCACAAAAAGTAATCACAAGAACTTATGCAAGAAATATGAGGAGCAAACAGGAGGACTTGGAAGTTTCAATACGTGCTCAAAATTGTGAATTAATTGGCACGAGAAACTTGTTGGGATAACTCACATGACTAGAATATTAATATAGACAGTACAGTTTGTCAGGGAGAAGGAGGATGAAATGCTGTCCACAGACACATTCACTCCACAGTGTAAAATGTAGACAGAGACGAACCAGTTGAAAGTCCCTAGCTAATAATAACAGGGGGAATGAACACAGGTGCTGTCACGATGGGGGGGTGCAGGGTGTCTAGAGTAAAGCCACAAAGAACAGATGGACGGAGTTACTTCTTTCGGAGGGCAACAAGATGAATCATACATCCAGCGCACTGGGCTTGAAGATGATGGAGGCACATGGCAGGGAGGCTAATGGAGATACCTGCTGGGACACAGGGTATTGCAGGACACAAACTCCATGCTGCCAATGTCTTGCTACCAAGGCTGGCTCCTTACTCTTGATTTTAAGAGTCAGCAGAAACAGGTTTAGAAATATGAAAATAGAAGGCAATTTGGGTGATAGTTATCACAGAATGAGAAAATTCACAGCTCCTGGAAGGCAAAGAGAAAAGCAAAATATAAACAACAAACTTGAAGAAAGCCAGCTTAAATAAAGTCAGAGAATTCATAGGTAATATCTCATGAGGAGCAAGCTCAGAGCAGCTGACAGTTCCTTAAAATAGTTCTATAAAGAGCGCAAGTGCAAATTATCCCAAAGCAGCAAAACTATTAGAAATGTTGTAAGAAACCACCTTAGCTAAGTCATGAACTCTTTGCTGACCTCAAAAACCATTAGAGGGTAGAAAGTTGA
Organism: Chlamydotis macqueenii; assembly: GCF_036417535.1. Taxonomy (NCBI): domain Eukaryota; kingdom Metazoa; phylum Chordata; class Aves; order Otidiformes; family Otididae; genus Chlamydotis; species Chlamydotis macqueenii. The sequence continues at coordinate 8,540,893 of NC_141566.1, forward strand.
GCCTAGGTCAGATTACTGAAGACCAGGATGAAAGAAGAGGGAAGGTCAAGTGAAAACAGGGAACACATCGGTGCAGAAAGAACAACAAGAAAACATGCTGCAAACATACTTCATAATAAGAGGAAGATGAGAAAAAAGTATTTGCCTGCTATTGAACAAGACAGGGAAAATTATTGACAGGTGATGCTGAAAAGGTTGAGTGCTTAAAGCTTTTTTTTGCTACAGTCTTTTCTAAAAAAGGTCAAATGAGATCAGGCAGGAAGGGGTAGAAACACAAGTGAAAACAAGAACAGATTAAATAGTACTTAGATAAATTAGATCTTTAAAATTGGCTGGGTCAGATACAATTCGTCCTAAGGTATCCTACTGGACTGTCTGAAACAACCTCAGAATTGTTAGCGATTTATCTTTGAGAGCTTATGTGAGATGGGTGAATATCCAGAAAAATGGCACATAGTGTGTTTCCTTACCAGGAGGGAAAAGATTGTAATGGGGAATTAAAAAGCAGTGAGTGAAGGTCAGTTTTTGGAAAAATACGGAAACAATCAAATTATTTGTAACCACTCAGGAAATAACAAGGAGATGAGTAACAGCTAGCACGGCTTTGTCAAAAACACAGATTTGTTAAACCAATTTAATTTCCTTCAGTGGGAATAGGGAAGAACCAGCAGATAAATCTCAACTTTATTAAAGCTTTCCAGTATCAGCCTCCTCATGGTCATGAGTGAGCTAGGAAAAAAGTGGTCTCCCTCCACCTACAAAATTCTCTGTCAAACTGGAAGGGTTTTCTTAAGTACATTTCTGCAGGCATCTGCCCTGGATTTGCTTCTGTGAAATGCTCCTACTGCAGTCTTGTTTGTTAGAACAGAGTGACTTACTTTCTGCATACAGTAAAAGCGAGAAGGGCTGCACAGGCGATAGCAGGCTTGTCTGAGGATGCTTGCTTAGAATACAATGTGATTTTGACAGCTGTATCCAGTGTGGGGCAACACATTTCAGCTTCCAAAAAAGCTACCAAACAGAAAAGTTCTAGCTGAGAGCACTGAGAGCAGCCAGAGGTCTAGGAAAAACAAGCTGCAAGGCGAACTGGAAAGAATGTTCTCATACACCCTGCAGAAAAGGCTGAGGACTGCTACGTAACAGCCTCACGGAATAGCTGAGGTTGGCAGGGACCTCTGGAGATCACCTGGGCCAACCCACCTGCACAGGCAGGTCGCTCAGGACTGCGTCCAGTCAGCTTTTGAAAATCTCCACAGATGGAGACTCCACAGTGCTCTGAGCAATCTGTTCCACTGTTCAATCACCCTACAGTAAAAAAAATTAAAATAATTTTTTAAAATCTTATGTTTAATAAAGAGGAAAGGGGTAAGTAGTCTTCCTTATCCACTGTGGATGGGATAAAAAGTATTGGGTGAAACAGGAGCACAGGACATTTAGATTAAGCATTAGGAAACACATGGCAATAACATGGCTAGTTAAGCACTGGAAAAGATCGCCTGGGGAGGCTGCAGTGCCTACCTGCTTGGACATTTTCAAGAGTATGCAAGACTTGCACTTACCAGAAACGATGCTTTTAAAGTTGCAGATGGACTTGGATGACCTCTCAAAATCCACTCCACTTTACTAGGACTATTTTTCCCCCCAGTTTGAAAGGCTAATTCACCCTGGTGAAAAGGAAGCCTTGCCTAGCTGCTGGTGCGGCACAGCACCGCAGCAATCCCCGTCCCAGCCCTCTCACACTGTCGCAGCCTCAGCAGCGCGCTTAAGCAGGTCCTTCACCTCGAGCAGAGCAGCAATCCCTCCTGCGGGCATTTCTGTACTCAAACACACATTTCAACGCTTTATGGATCCGGGGGGCTAAACTGACAGCCTTTTCCCTGCTAGGTTGCGGCACAACTGTCCAAGTTTTTACCACCTCCCGCTTGGACCTGTGGCAGCGTGCGCAGCCTGGGAGCGCTTCTGAAGGCCGCAGAGGGGCTTTATCCGACGCATCATTCTGCCCCACATTTCCAGAGATTATTTAACTGCTGGTAGGAAATGTAACCCGCATGCCATGCTTTAGCTAAGAAAACTGCCAAACACTGTCATTAAAATCCAGAGAGGCTGAAGCCCAAGTCGCAGTCTCCTGTGGCAGATGACGGCCTGCTTGGGAGCGTTTGCGCGACCCGCAGGTAACGCACACGCCGAGTGGAGACATTGCATCGTTGCCGCAAGCCAGGAACTTATCCCTGCATTTAAACCTAGACCTAGCCACGTGCGGAACACAGTGAGTAATGCAGTTGTTGAATGTTTCCATTAAAATTGGCTCTGATCGTTTTTTCAGTCACAAAGATATTTACGTTCCTACCACCCACAGAAGTCCCAGACTCTGCCCATTGAAGCCACAGCGCTGCAAAAAGCTAATAAATGAGAAAGTTAATGTATCTGAACTTACACAGTGTGAGCTGACATTGCTGCAATAATAATAAAATTGGGGGGGATCAGAAGAAGGCAGGGCTTGTCTGCTGGTAAATGCAAAGTGTAGAAGAATTCTCGCATTCCCCTCCTGTTCAAGCACTGATGTATTTCTTAGGGTGGCAGCTGTAAAGGATCTTGTTCTGTTACACAACATATTTCATTCAATTAATAACACTTAGTTATGTGCTAATAAAACATGTATTAAGAATATGTTAAACTAATTCTTTAACCACAAATCCTTCCCCCATTCAGCTCTAGCATGGACTGGATTTAAGGCATAAAGAGGATGCATTAAATATTTTGTTGTTTTAGTAGATTATTTTTCTAGCCTATCGGGCCAAGTTTCTCGAACTTGTAGCAGGAAAGAGAAAAGCCGCAACACACGTGCCTGCACACACAAACACACAGCAGGAACGAAGAGCTGGTAGCCAGCGGCAGGATGTGCCTGCTCTTGGATTCACAGTGCCACCCAGCCCTCCGCTGGGTTACAGAGCGGGTTTTTTTCCATGTTATTCTGTGTCTCAATGCCAGCACTGATTGTGGTGATTGATTGACTTAGCTGGTGCTGCAGGATTCAAAACAACAACGCTGGCAGCAGCAGCTCAGGGAAATACAGAGAGCGCTGGCTGGGTTAATCCAAGGAGGAAAGAAACAACGCTGATGATCTGCCAGCTCTGAGAATCCTACGATAAATTAGGAATCACTATATTCATTGTTTTAAAATGAAAAATGCGAGCAGAGCCTGGCAGAAGCATTTTAAACACTGTGCTGTGCTTCAGCCCAGGGGCCCAGTGCAAAAGCCCTTTTTCCTTCATGCTGAGCTGTTCCTCACACACCTCATCTCACCAGCCTCAGCAGACAGGATCACAAAAGCCACTCCCTGCCTTTGGGGAAACGGGGCTCTCTACCTGCCTGTCCCCACCATCACAATTTACTGTTACTCACCTACACTGAAATGTCAGAAGGGTTCCTCCCACAAAGCCTTGTCTCTCCTCCAACAGCCATGTCCCCTTCCCCAGGGTCCCCCCTCTCGCTGAGGATCAGTGAAACCCCCTCAGACTTTCCTCCTGCAGCTCCTACCTCCTACCAGTATGACTGCTGAAGTTCTGCACAGATTCTTTTCCAGAAGTGACATTTCTCCTTGTTAAAAAAAAACAACAACAGAGAATTAGAAGACGACCCTTGAGCTTTTTGACTTTGTTACTTTCCCCACAATTCCTTTATCTTGTGTGATCTTCTGTCCCACTTTCTCCTGCCTCTGCTGCCTCTTAATTAAACATCCTCATTTTGACACTGGCCCTATTTTATTTTATCTATCCCCCCTCTCACCTCCCCTACAGAAGAGAAGAGTCCCAGCGACCTACTCCCCATTCTCTTTCTCCTCCCACTCAGCTTATAGCAGTAGCTACTCGCCTGTTTTCCTGATAGTAATTCAGACTTCCCCTGGCTGCGGTATGAAGATAAGCTGCTCCTTCTACTGACAAAGAAATTGCTAATGGACATGCCTGCGTTCTCATCCTGGGGACAGCGGCTGCTTCTGTCAGTAACTTTTTCCCTAGCACAAGTAGTTTTCCAGCATGCCCCATAAAATAGACCACATTTATGATTGCTGGCATACTAACAGGGTTACTGGGCAGCTTTTTTTGGGACAGACTTAACAATTCGCATATAGATGGACCCAGACATGGCTCCGGTCAGAGACAATGGGAGATTTACTATTGCATGTATTTGCACCAAGATTTGGTGGCTTTGTATGAACAAAATAGAAACAGAAAATAATTATTTGTTTGCCAACCCACTGAATGTCGGGGAGAAGCACAAAGTTTTATTCATCTGCAAGCTCAGCAGATGTCAGTGTATGAATAGCCTGATTTCAGTCTCATTTTTGGACTAATGAAGATTTAATGTAGCTAACAGAACCATGAGGTAATTCTGGTTTTGAACAAAAACTGATTCCATACCATCCCATAACTTGTCACAATTAAACATTAACTAACTCCATGAATTTTGTTGGTGGTGTTTTGTTAGAACAGCTTCTGAGGGAAGTGATAGTTCAGTCATTATTTGAATGTCTGCTATAGCGGACTCTATCACCACTGAAAGCCTAGAATAATGGCCTGTGTTATTCTTTTGCATCTTTTTCTATACAGCTTTTGAGGGAGCTGTAATTGAAGAGAAATGAAAGGGCAGCCAACCAAGAGACAATACTGCAAGGATCAGTACTGGAATGTGAGACAACATACTTTAAAAGCTGAAACTTTAAAACTCCTACTATGTGTGTATTTTTGAAAAGGGCAACATCAATAGCAAAAAAAAAAAGAAATCCCAGCTATTTTCCCCCTGATTAAGAAATAATCAGACTCATTTTTTTTCCAACTTCATGTTTATAATTCGATGGCCTCCTATGAAGGCATGAAAAAAAGGATTAATGCCTTCATTGGATACCTATTTTTAACTGCTGTTTTCTTTAGAAAATGTGATTAACTAAAAAGGTGAAAAAGAGACCGGTGGAACAGAGATGTGACAACACCAAGGCAGGGTGTTAAGAAGCAGGGACCCTACAGCAATTGACAGAAAGGCTGCAAAATATGAACTGCTGTTTAGCATCGGGTCCTGTGTCAACTGGCTCTCCAGTAATGTCAGTGTTGTACCTCCCCATTCCTAGTGTTTACAGGGAGCTGAAATACCGCAGACAGCATTTCCCATACTTAAGTTTCAAACGCCAGTACTTACAGGATTGCCAGAGGCTTACTGTTGTGCGCTGACTGATGCACCAAGCTTAAAATTTCCTCCTGTTTCTACAAATATTAACAAGTAGAAGCTCTCTAAGGGCCTGATGTAAAGCTACTGAAGCCATTTTAAAGCCATTAAAGTCAGTGGGAATCTTTACATCTCTCTCTGGCACTCTTGGATTCTCCAAGTACTTACATGCATCCTTCATACCGGCATGAACAATCCCATGGTTTTGCTTTAACCACAAAAAATGGCTGACTTTAATATGGCTTTAGCTAAACCTGGCCGCGCTAAGCCCAAACTCAAGCTTCTCCCTATCCAAGAAAACTCATCAAGACTATCCATTTCTGAAATTATCTGTGCCTGTGAAGATATTTGGGATAGGTTTGTGATCAAGACTTAAAACGATATAGTCAAGGACTGAGGTTATTCAAAATAAGCTGGATCCCAAACATAGCAGCCATTGGATCACAAACATAAGAATACTGCGGCTATTTCAGGCTGCAATGAGCAATCTTTCCTCCAGTGTACACCCAAAAATATTAAATAAGTTTGTGTTGCTTTTAATGATGGAGAATTGAACAAAGCATAATTTGGAACCAGTTTCAGTACTCCTGCCAAACTCCGAGTAAAACATCGTTTACCTCCTAAGTGAACATTTTTCTGGCAGTTTTGTATGAATTAAACATTTTGGTCATTTAAAGGAAAAAAATGTTAAAAATCTTGAGTGTTCTTAAAATAGCGGATCAGTACACTTGAAATATCTTTTCTGGTTTCAGGGAACTCCCCCTTTGCATGTAACTTGCTATGAAAACCCCAGCTATTTTGCACTAATTTCAGAGCAAGCTCATGAAAATAATATAATGAGGCAAAGCACTCAGCAATGCCAGAGCATGGGGACCACAATGCTGTAACAGATGATATCAAAATGATGGCAAAATAATGTCACTGCAGTCACTGGAGACTACATTACTATGTCAAGATGATGGCAAAATGATTTTGATGCAAGTCTACTGAAACTCTGTTAAAATATCCAGATGATTGCAACATATCAGGCAAATTCCCCAGAGGCAGTGACTGATAAATTTGTGTTAAAGTACTTCAAATACGCTACTCTAACCTATGTTACGTGGGCAAGATCCTGGCTTGCTAATGCATTAGCCTGACCCCACCACCATCAGCTGAGGCTCTAAAAGGGAAGCTTTGCCTTTTGTGTGGAAAGTTCTGATGATCCTAGGCATTTCAGAATACACAGTTGATTTTGTCTTCCGTGCATGCACAGGTGTAGTTTGAGATTGCCCTGGCAAGATGATACCGGTGAGAAAACAAGCTCACTTGCAAATGTGGCCTCATCTGAGGCTGAGCAGTTCTAGAAATTTATGCCACAGAGAGGCAAACTGTGCCCTGGTGCTCCAGAAGTGGAAATACCAGGTGGCAATTGAGGATCAGAGCCAAAAGAAGGCATAAGCTTTCCCATCCTGGAGAGTGGTAAGCACGTAAAAGGTAACGGAGAGTTAAGGTCGCCTTAGCGTCTTCACCCCATATGAAGCAGTGAGTTAATCAGTAGAGGGATGCCATCCTAGATGAAGCCATCATTTATCCAAGGGGGCTTAGCTTTTTGCAGTAGAGAAAGACTGCTCCTGAAAGTCACAGCTGAGCTCATGAACATTGATAGAAGCTAGCTGTGGAGATCCTGATGGAGAAAACACCTTTATCTGAGCAGATTACAGTCAAGAAGTGTATCAATAGCAAGCAATAATGTCTTTTCTAGCTCTTATGCAAGAAAAACCTTGCAGAACATCAGCCAGCACTGCTCCCTGCTCTTGCCAGGGCTGACAGTCTCCTAGAGCAGCACACTCAGCAGGAACTGTACGTACTAACTGCAGGATTGAGCCCTCAGAATATTGTTAGAGCAATTAGTGCAGAAGCAGCAACATTCCTGTTATCAGAACTAACAAGAAGCTGCAAGAGCTGTTTCAACAGAAATAGTCAAGGCTGCTCTAATTATATGTTCTTTGCATAGGCTGGCGAGCACGATTATTTTAGAAACTGGGTTATTCAAGCTTCTGAGGTTACAAATGCTGCCGTGCCAGCCCCACCCACTAAGTAAAAGGTTGCACGCTGCAGTCGGCTGGCTGATTTGTTCAGCGCGGCCGCAACTGCATGCACCTTCGAAGGTAAAAGAAGGCTGCTCACAGGATAGCCAGTCATATTTAGATGCGGGCCTCGCTAGGCTTTTGGTTCTAGTACAGGTATATTTCAACAGCGGTTAAAAGTGTTTTCTAGAGACAGAAGCCTTTACAGCCTGTTTTCTCATCTTGCTGCTCTGACCCACTTGTTCTTCACCTCCAGCTGACAACGCTGGGCTGGCTGTGGCATTCAGCTGCACCCTGGATCTTGGGCTCATCAAGTCTATTGTGAACAGATGGAGCTTGGGGTTCCTACAAATCCCATCTGCTCCTGCAGCAGCCAGTATCAGTAGTCCTTTAGGAAGAAGTCTAGGTCTCCACAGAGGTCTCACTCAATCTTTGTGACTTTGCGTTGTCCCTTACTGGGGCAGATGGACCGGTGGAAAATGGTAGGATGGGTCAGCTGCATTCCTGTCAGCAGCACCCTCAGAACTGGGCACACCTGATCTTTCCGAACGAATACCAGCAAGGTGATTTAGGCCTCACTCTGCCAATGTGGACTTGTGGCTACTGCTGCCAGAAAGCTACCTCGCCATAGTGTAAATTCAGCTACAGGAGTCAGTATCTACTGGTTAAGCGTGCAAAGGCAGCTGATGAAAATACATCTTTTTTCAAAATGTGTTTCACATCCTTAGTTGGCTCCTGGATAATTTTTGGATCAGATTTCAAGTCCTAATCCTAATTTACAAAACCTTTATTGGTTCAGGACTAAATTGCATCAAGGCGTACATTCCAGTGCACCTCTCCAGGCAGCTACACTCGCAAGAGAAGCTGCATTTAAGCAAGATGAATTCTGTCCAAACTCCAAGAAACAGAAGGCAGCTCAATACCTGTGGGAGACACAACTAAACTGGAACCTGGCCTGCTCCAGCTCAGCATTTCCACTTGGAAAAGGCAGTCGAGAAATGAATGGAGAGAAAGGGAGCGGAAAGAGGAGGAGGGGGTCACTTTGCACGCAGCTCTTCAGCTTAGATATTCTCCGATGCTTATGCCACAGGCTCAGGCTCAACTGGAAGATACAGGAGCACGTTCCCATCTCAGATTCCTGCCTCAGCTGTCTTGCTAGCCCGTGTCAAGGGAAGACCCAGCAACCCACGATGCGCTCTCCCGATTTCACAGGAAGAAGACTGGCTGCCTGGGCAGAAGGGAACTGGTTTGGGTGACTGGGGGACTCAGACCCACTGGGAACTCTCCTAAACCATTCAGTCTAGGTGCAGCCCCCATAGGTGACTTAAATTCAGACCCTGCACGAGTGGCACAAAGGAACAGATCTTACTTTAAGTGACCAGAAAAAAAAAAATCCCTCTGTATGGGGATAAAGCCAAGTGGAAGTGATTTCTGTGCCTTTCCAATCTCATTAAGGCTTTTAAATGGGAACAAGGGAGTATTTGGGATGCTCTGCTCCACTGATTCTCTATGTCATGTAAACTCCATTCCAATAGTGTAGACTGGAGTGATCTCATGATCATTTTTAAGTCATCCAGGGTCAGTCAGTATGGACTGATCAGCATACAGGAAGTTATAGTTGCATCTTTGACATCTTCCCCATTCTGCAATGCTGAGTAGAATTGTGCTACTAGAGAGAATTGGTAGAAATACAGATTTGTTTTGTTTTGTTTCCTATTGAGACAAAATCATGCTTCCAGTAGCACTAGCTGAATACAGAGTAATGCCATTAAATTCAGTGTTGATAGCTATTAAAGTATTTGGCCCTCAAAGCTCAAAGATGCAAATCAGTGGTTGAAATACACACATCTACTGTAGTCACCCTGACACCCAGTAGCAGCAAGCAACTGGAACATGAGCACTGTTCTTTTAGCATGAAACTAGCTGTAGTAGCTCAATTATTTCCTTTATTTTTCTACTGTCGCTAATATAAATCAATACTTTTCCATCTGCTGCCATTTCTAGACTTGAACTGTGAATTTGAACCGTGTATCGCCTTTCTAACCATTATGCAACCTCTTGACAGAAACCCATTATAAACCTTTCAATTTATTCTGCAGCTCAGCTCTGCCAGTGATATTTACATCTGTAACACACTCATCTCATGCTCCTTTCTTCCTTGAAACCTCTTTTATTGCATCACACTTGCACACTGTACTTACTTCAGCCTCTAGCCAAATAAAATACAGACAAAAGTATAGTTCTTAAACATATTTCCGTTTTAACTGCAGACTTCAGTATTTCCAGTGAGAGGATCATAAAGATCTGTCAACAGAGAAGGGAGTTGATTTCAACTTTTAATGCCTTCATGGTACAGGAGACTTGTTACAGATCATGTTGCTGCTGCTTCAGTCAGCGTACAAAGCTGCTCCTTAGATGTGCAAGATGTAGGCACCCACGCCAGCTGCTGAACCCTCATTATTTGCTTATGTCAGACACCCCTACATTTCCCTACAAACGTAGCCATACATTAGTTTCACGATATAGATGCAGCAGCCTGACAGGACCGCTCTCTTTTGTGGCAGGAGAGGACAGGTTTCATGGCTGATCTAACAGGACCATACGTGTTTCAAAATCCCACGTGCTTTCCTGCCAGTCCCACCTGCACTTTCTGCTGGGCTTGAAGTAAGGCAGGTGACAACTACAGAAGCAAGACCCTGCCCAAAGTAGATCACGCTAAGTAATTTCCTAATACAGCCAAGATTTTTTTTTCTCCCAGGCTAACTGGGAAGTCCTCTTGAAATTACATCCTGCATTGTCCCCAGCCTGGTCTTCAATAGCAACACACACGTACGCAAGCAGTCCTTGCTCTCACCAGTCACTGGCTGATTGGGTGTAACACCAGATCAACAATCAATGCACACCGTAATTCTGAAAGCTTTTGAACCAGGCTACCTGGGCAGGAGCTTGAAATGGGGAAAAAGAAATAAGTAGAAAAAAAAACTTATATTGCCTGATGAAGCCCAAAAGCGGACTCTGCATTAGCAGTAGGCATGTCTCTGAGAGAACAGGGATTGCCGGCCACAGACTTCACCTCGCAGGAAGATGGGAACTGCCAGCCGGGATCGCGCTAGCTGTCCCTGCAGTCTGGTGTCGCGGACCAGAGGAAGTGTGCCTGTAATGGTTGGTTATGGAAGAGCCTGCCCTAAAGGGAAATATTTCCTTAAGTCTCATCAGTCAGTACTTATATACGCTCTGAATCATAAGCATTTAAATCTCTTAAGATTTTTATCCCAGTTAATATCACTGTAGATAAGCTCATGACCTGTTTCTGAGCATTTAATTGTCCTTTCTTGATTACTAGTAAGGGCTCAATATTTTGTTCTACACATGGGCTGAAAAAAAAAAAAACTTTGTGAGTATGAAGTCTGAGCAACTTCACTCACTGCTAAAGTCCTGAGCAAGCAAGACCCAGCATTGCAGGCAGATGAAGAAGAGGCTCCCACTCCTCTGACTGGGAACAACATGCCAGAAAAACAGTGAAAAAAAAAAATAATCCATAGCTTAAAAGAAAAGTATCTTTCCATAACTTGCATGGCATTTGACTTTGTAATGATTAAAGGTGTCTTGAGAGTTCCCTGATGCACCCAATTTGCCCATTTCCTAAAGTATTCTAAAAATCACATTTTCCTCAGGTATTCCTTGTGTTCTTAACGAAGGAGGAAGCTTTGTTTTCAAACAAACCACAGCACCACTCGCTGTACTCCCTGCTGCGTACCGGTTCAGCTAGAGCCACATCTTTAGCCAACTTGTCTGTGTGAGTTAGGACACAGCTAAGAATAGCCGCCCCGCGTGTGTGCTCTGCAGCTAGTCATTGCAATTGTGATTACTGAAGGGCTTAAGAACTTGTTTTGCTCTGTTCCATTTGACCAGTTTATAAGAGGGAAGCTGGAGTCACCAATTATTACTGTTTTATTTAGGGTTTTTTTGCCTCTTTGATCTCCCTCAGTGTTTTAGTCACAACATTTTCTTAGGCCAAAGAAATAAATGACTTTATTTATGTAACAGTATTCTCATTGACTTGGGATTTTTCTCTTTTGTGTGTTTATAGCATAGTTCAGCCCACTCAAAAATGTAATCTGTACACAGGCTCTTGGCTCTAGTACTAGTCGCTGTGCCGATGAGCTACTCCGCTCTTCCTATGCACTTCATACCTTGGCACCATGGCTCAGCCCCCGGTTGTGTTTCAGTATCGTGTCCAGAAAGGAAACAGGATTGTATATAAAAAGATACCAGAGCTACCCCAGGAATATTAGGGATGAGGTATCTAGTTGCAAGGAGGAACATGACTAAGGAATGAAATCATATAATTTTGGTGTGGATGTGACTGTGCTGAACTGTTGAGAGTGTCCTGTGTCTACCAAAAAGGTGAAATCCTGGTTCTGGTGTAGTAAAGCTTCAGAAGTTTCTAAACACCAGAATAAAAATCAGAGCTGACTGCTCATGCACTTAATAACAGGTAGTGTGCCTTCTCTCCTGAAAAACCTGCCTCTTGAGTGTTTATAAAACATTACATGGTGTCAGAAGTTATCTTGAGCCAAAGATGGAGCAATTACTTCCTCTAAGTCTGCTGGATTTACGAGGGAAGCTTGCAGAAAAACGGCGTCAGCTTAGCCACATTTTGAAATGCTCTGCCACAGGGCTGCAGAGGAATCACCTGAGGGCAAGCTGGGGTGGGGGTGCCCAGCAGCCTCCCAAGCACAGACTGTATTTGGAAAGGAGAAGATGAAGAGAACTTGACACAGTGACAGGTACTAAATAAAAGCCTTGCAGCGATTAGGAAGAGCAGCCAGATAAACTTGTGCAGAGATCTCAAAGCAGAAGGAAGTTCAATTCAGAATTAGCGAGAGATACCAGGGTGTAAGCATCAGAGAAGTACAGACAATGAGAGCAATCGCAGTCAAATATACATTAATTTCAACAATTTCTGTCCTTCCAACCACCAAAATACAGGACCTGAGCAGCAAACATACAAAATCAGGTTTTCAGTCACAATCTGGTTTCTTTGTGCCTTTACGCTAGGAAAAAGGGGCTACGGCAGCTGGTGTAACCTGATGAACAGGAGCTTTACGTAGCTCTGCTGCGGATAGAGCTGACAGGTTTGGCTCTGCCTCCTACTTTAAGTTTTACTTGTCATATTTCCCCAGTTAAATGAGCCCCACCAGCTACTGTTGACAGTAGCCCCGCAGAGACTCCCAGCTTGGCTGGAGCCACGATGAACTTTCTGCTTCTCCTCACTGGGCGTGCCCTGTTCTGCTAGGGATAAAACAGAGCATTCAGCTGGTGCTCGCCACAAGGAATAAATAAAACCAGGAAGGACCTGAAGGCCAGTAGAAGAGCAGTCAGCAACGGTGACGTCCGCAGCGTGCGTTTGACCCCGCTCTGTGCTGGCCCCGTGCCCCGCCTCACTCACTGTGCACATTGTTAAAGCGTCAGCCCTCACTGCGGCGGGAGCCTGATTGCACAAGCAAGGGCTGCTCCTCACCCCTGCCGTGGGGACACGCCGGTGGTGGCCCCCGCCAGCTGGACGTGGTGCTTGGTGGTGGAGCCTCGCGGGAGAAGGGCCCCAGGCTCCAGCCCTGCCTGGGGAGCAGCCGTGCCACCGCAGTGCCACATTACTGCAGTGCCACCAGCTAATCCAGACCTGGGAAACCACTGCAGGAGAGCCCAAAGTAATCTATTTATTTATTTTTAAAAGGAGGAAAAAACCCAGGAGAGCTTCACAGATCCAGGCTAGCATGCCAGCCCCATACTCCAGAATTAGCACCACTTGAGCAGGGCGATTCCCAGTATCAGCTGGGAAAGGGCAGGAGCACGTGAGCAAACGCAGGCGGAGGGGAACATTTAATACAGAGCCCGTCTGAAAAAGCAGCTCCTGCTACTGCCAGGAGTCCCAGCTGTCAGCACCACCTTTCACCCGAGACCGCTGCCTCCCTGGAGGAAGATGTCTGTGGATGGTTTCTGCTCCCATTCAGGCAGCGGAGGACCATTAGCTGCTGCCTCCCAAAAAGTGCTCAGCTGCTGGGACCCAACAGCTCCACTGCTGAGGGTCAACAGAGAAGAAAGGGGGAGAGGTCCTGGCGCCAAAGATCTGCGTTGGCCTTCATGAGTGGTCCCCCACGCATGTACTGCTTCACCTCTGCTTACAGCTGAGCCACCCGAGGTGTCACCAGAGGTGAGGGACAGCGAACACCCAGCTCAGCTTACTGGCCACGGGTGCTTTGGATAGTTTGCAGCTGCCCGCTCTCAGCCCATGTGTGCGTGCAGCCCACGGGTTCCTCAGATTGCTGGGCCAAAGCCCAACAGCAAAGGCACAAAGCAGACAGCTTACGAAACCGCCCCGGTGAAGCATGCCTCTCTTGTTTCTTTGATGTCAAACAGATTTCACAATAATTCAACAAAAGTTACAATTCACAATATTGAAAAAGATGGCTTAAGGAAGGCACCTTAAGATAATCCAACCTGAGGCCGTACTGGTCCTCCCTAGAAAAAAAATTAAATCACCATGGAGGAAAATGGATGTATTAAAAACATTGCAGGAGTTTTTGCCACCAAACCCGAGGAAGGAATTGATCACTAATACCTGGATTCAGGACCTGATTTCCTTCTTGATAAATGCTAGATTTCATTATGTCCTTAAACAGGTGCCTAACTCTGATTCAATATTCTAGTTTGTATTCCAAAAAACCTACAAAAATCAGATATGATGCGAAACAACTTACGTTTATATGCACTTCCAGGCCTTAAAAAAAAAAATCTGGCATGCAGTTTTCTCTGACATAGTTCAAACCAATGTTTTATATAATAGCTCTATTTCAAAGGCGTGTGAAACTGAAAACATGATAAGAAAATGAGAAATGGAGTGTTCAACTTCAAAGAGAAATAAAATCTCACTTCCTACTTCTGTCCCACTGTTCTCCGTTGCAATTAAATGACTAGTTTCATACACAATACTGTGATCTGTCATTAGTCAGAACGCAAAAGCTAGCTTGTACCTTAGTAGAAAAGACTGCCCAGTTTGTAGAACTGTGATGCCCAACCATAAATGTATTTGACTAATAAATTAAATCCACTTAAGAAAAAGACATGAAGGAAACTTTGAGATGAAAATAAGGACCGGGCATTAAAAATATCAGGCTAAAATAGTTCAAGACATTTACTGAAGACTGACATCAAACTTCCGTGTTTTGGTTCATTTCTTATAATGCTAAGTTAAAGAGCAAAAGTAAAACTCCAAGGCTAGAGCAGAGGTGTCAGTAGGGAAAAACACATCAGTCATCAGCAACATAGGAACCACTCTGTGGGGTTAAATTGTCATTTTCTGGAGTCAGCATCCCTGTACTCTCCCCTGTTTCAAGTTACCAAAAAAAAAAAAAAACCAAAAAAAAACCAACCCCCCCCAAAACCAACCAACCAAAAAAAAAAAAAAAAAACAAAGAAAACCCCACCAGACAAAAAAAAAAAAACAAAAAACAAAAAAAAAACAAAAAACCCCACACCAGAAAAATAATCTTATTTGCCCCCGCTACTCCCAGCCCCACCAAGGGCTAGAGGGAAGCAGGCAGTGGGCCTCCCCTGCTCAGAGCACCCAGTAGACCTCAGCTTAGCCCAAATGGGCTCACTGGGGTCTGGTACCCAGCCAGTGGGAATTACACCAAGGAGCAAGGGGGAGCAGGAACCCAGCTGTGATCTGGATTCCCCGGCTCCTTCAGTGCGCTCTGCCTTTTATCCAGGGTTTGTGGCAACTCCACAATTGAGAGCCTAATGCATGTAAGATATACTTTGCGAGTGAAACATTATTCATTAACAAATCTGATTAAACTGCTAATGCAGCAAGCACTAGCACAAGTTCAGAAAGACAAATAGTCTCAGTGGTGCAGTGTTTGTGAGGAACGTTACCCGTAAATGGATTTTAACTATTTAAATTGGCTTCTGTTCAGAAGCTATGAAAAGGCACAATGGAGCACAAAACACTTCATTTAGCTTACTGTGCTTAATGTGAGGGGAAACAAACCTACAGATTAAGACTTCAGAACACTAATATGCATAATTCTGCAAAGATACCTGTATCATAATCCCAGATTTAAAAAAAATAAAAAACAACCTATTTTTTTTTCTCCCAGCAGCACTTTACTGATTATTAAAGATTTGTTGGTAACTGGTATTTCTTACCATGTGTAGAGCACTTAAAACTCATTCCATATAGACTAAGTCATGTTCAAATCCTGGATTCCACAAATGTACGCTGTGACTTTGCTGCTGTACCAGTAAGACTGTTACGCTTTCATCCCTTTATGAGCATTGTGATATTTCAGATTGTTGAGGCAAGTTACTACAGGAGAATTTTAGCTTTTATCTTTTTACTAAAGGTGTATTTTTACCATTTTGGTAGGACTAAAAAAAATTGCCGCTGGCCGTGACAGACATCTGATGGTTTTCCCTTCTTGCACATGCCTACTTTTCACATTTTTTCAGAAGCCTGGTATCAAATCCCATAAGCAAGTCACTCCGAGGCTGATACATGCAAATAAAACAGTCTTCTCCAAGCTAATAGCTACTCCTGCTAGATTATGCCCCTGCTAAATATAAGTCCATTTTGAGCCCTTTGAGAGGAACCCATTTCTCTGCGTTCAGACAAGCAGCCCTTATCTCCAGCTCTGCCACTCCGTGGCAAACGGCCGGGAAAGGCGCGGCAGCCGGTGGTGCGGGCTGTCTCAGGAAGATTGCCGGCACTGGGTTTTATTGCCTTGCTTTGATCCCTGTTTGTGTGGTAGTAGGTGCACAGCATTGACCTACTGAACTGAGCTATGCTAATACAGCCAGAACGTTTCAGTAGTTATTTCATTGTATGACAGAGAGGTTCTTTTATGACTGAGGGCTCCGATTGCTTCTGTACAATGTCAGCTCACTGAAATGCATATTCTTGTATAACCTGGAAAATGAATAGTTTAAAAACTCCCAGGTGGGTTTGTTTGGTTTTGGTTTTTTTTTCCCCACTCTTCCCATTGATGTTTTATTTCATTCTCTAAAACTCAAGATGAGCCCCAGACCAAAAGTCCTGAGATCAATAGGAGTTTTGACTAAATCAGAGTTCTAAGATTTGGCCCATGATTTCTAGAACTGTTCTTGTGGTCCAAGAATTATTGCCGGTCAAATCTCCCAGCGATAATGAGCTGTGTAAACACACTGTTTACAGTGGACTGATACAAACTTTCCAATAAAAATTCATCATCTCTTCATCTTATAGAAGCCTATTGCATACATTCAGATCTTGTTTGATGGCAGTCACGGAACCAAGCAGTTTAGAATTTCTGAAACATCTAGGGAGACAGAAATCAAATGGTGCTCAAGCTAGTTAATTAAAACATTTCAGAATCTTTCACCTGCGGTGTCAAGCTGTTTTGTTAAGTGAAGAATTGAGAGACTAACAGAGCAGGTGCTGCTGCAAGCACAGATTGCCATAGAAAATCACTTTATAGAAGCCCATCAGAAGTAGTCTGACTACAGGATCTAATAGAGAGGGCAGCGTATGCTCATTGCGTCTCATTACCTGATTGTGAAATCTTTAGTTAAGGAGAGCTCTCATTGAAGTCAATAGGGATTTTCCCAGAGTAAGACTGCAGGATTGGGACCACACTGTGCCATTATGGCAGCTATCACAAAGAGCAGGCTGCTTATATTACGATTTTCAATGGCAGCATCTAATCTGAAGCCAAATGAATTTAATAGAACACTTCCCATTGATTTCACTGCAGACCAGATCAGGAGAAGAGTCACCACACGGCTGGTTCAGGATGAAACAGCAGAACAAAGCATTCTTGAAGTTGTTTAACAGGTTGTATGTGTGTGTGTGTGTGTGTATATATATATATATATATATATATATATTCCCCCCCCGCCCCCAGAAGAGTAAGTATTTATTTAAGGAATATCAAATAATAGCATGGAAGGGAAAAATCTAACCTGCAGTCAGCTAGAATAATGTGAATTGACTGCTTTTTGGTATTTCAGGGCATCATTTATTTATTTTTAATGGAAAAGAATGTTAGAAAGGTCAGAAGAAAACATCTGCACACCACTGCCCATCTGAGCAGTACCAGTGAAGTCAATGATGCTCAATCCATTTGTGCAGAAAGACTAAGGCCAATGCTTATGACATTAATTGTCCAAAACCTGCTCTTCTGCAAGATCTCTTGAGCCTTGGCTCTGGTGGACCCCCTTGAAACCATTGCCAATGTATGTGAGCAGGAGTATTTGCCTTAGCCAGCAATTTCCAGGACCAAAGCCTTAGTCTGTATGATCCCTGGGGCAGAGAGTGTAATTTGTCTGTATTTATAAGGTGTATATATACAAGGATGCCCCAGTCCTATCTAGGATTATAAGTATCAATATAAAAACAAGCAAGATATAAATAATCTCAAGGTTAATGAGCAGATAATTTAAATAGTCACACATCTCTCCTTTCCAGATAAACTAAGAGGAGAGCAACTGGAGAACATTTTGAAGGACTTTCCTGAAAACATTTACTTTAGGAAGAAACTTTCCCAAATATCTACTTTCTCATTGTGCTCTTAAAGTCCAATCCCACTTTCCTACTCACCCTAATAAAGGTGATAACCAAGATAAAGCATTTTACTATGTTGAACCTTGTTTTTCCCAGTGAACTAACCTTCTGCTGGAAGTTCATCTTTACTAGGACAGAGGTACATCTTTCCCATTGCTGCAGCTTTGTGTTACTAGTTATTTTTCATGTTGCCCCAGAATAATATAGTTTTACATGGGCAGAAGAGAGATACACTAAGAAGGAAGGAGTGGCAGAAAGATGGATGTGCAACTATGAAGCTTCTTTTTCCAACTTACCTGAGTGTTACCAGAAGTGAACCAAAACCACTTCTAGTAAAGTGTGCATCTAGTCTCAGCTGTACTGCTTGATACACGTGTGAATCAAATTCAGGTATAGCTACAATTTACAAGAGTTGCCTTTTAATGTAGAGGGTTTTTTTTTTTCCTTAAAAATAACACAAAGATAATTCTACCTCAATACATATTCTACGTTTGCAAATGCAGTATTGTTTGGTATGTGTTAAGGCTCCCTAGTACGCATTACTGCCAGTTACCATCTCTCTCAAATGAGCACACCAGTCAAATGTGGCTTTTCAGATGAACTTCTTCATTTTTCAGAGGCAATCTGTGCCTCTAGTTCCCCTTCCCCCCACTCAGATGTTCTTTTGGAGATGAAAAGAGCCTTTCTCAGAAGTTGTTTCCTTTCCATCTCAGCTCCTTTCTAAATAGGAGATGGCTCAGTTGTAGAAGGGTTCCGGAAGGATATCGAACTCCAGTCAGAAACTTGGGATTCCCTGTGCCTCTGTTTCTCCACTTACCAACTACTACACCACCACATCTTCCAGGCTTAGTTCATTAAGCTCCCTTTGTTATATGGAAGTATTTTTATGAAAAGTGGGAGAGGCACGGATATTATTCTGTCATTTTAAGACAGCCCTTAGCGCAAGTTTTCCTTCCCTCTCCTGAAGGGAGAATGAATAAATAGAGCTGCCCTTCTAGATGGATTTTCCTCAGGGCATGAGCCTAGACTTTCTGCACCAAAATGTCTAAGCACCACTATCTCATATGAAAGGACCAAAACTATTAGATGGACGAGAAGCAATAGAAGATTCAAGCCTCTGTGCACATACAACTGGGACAAAGAGTTGCACGAGTAAGGATTACACATGCGTGCATAATAATATGTTCACCCAGCGATTACTGCTGAGAAAGCACTGCCCATCTAGAACTGAAACAGCTACTGTGCGTGCACACCAAGCATTTACGCTCTGCCTTATTGATGAACAGGAATGGAACAATCTTGAAGAAAAAAAAAAAATCACTGAAGGGGACAAAAAAAGCATATGCTAAGGTATGATTGACAGCCGCCATAATGGACTGTCATGTCAAAAGAACTGCCTTGCTAATTCTCTTACATAATGAGCTAGATGCTAGGCTCTCCTTGCAAGTTTGATTGTGCACCCTTCCATCAATCTTCCCGACATCTTGGCATCTAAAATACAGCAAAACCACTTAACAGGGGCTCTTTAAACAGGCAAGAGGAGGGATGTCTCTGTGTATTAAATGTGATGTGGAGGTTGCTATGGTAAATTTGAGCATGTGAACATTGCAGTGCAAAATTCCACACTGGTGGCTTGAGCCGAGGCTAGCCATGCCTCCGGGTTTTTTAACTGTACTTGGACTGCATTATTTAAAGAATGGAAAGAATATTGTTCTGGTGCCACTTTCATGGTAGGGGAAAAAAAAAATAAAAGTGCCTTTGTCTAATCTGCTTTTTTTTTTGTGTGTGTGTGCGCGTCCCTGGGGTATTGATGAGTATCTGAAATGGATTGTAGTGTCCTCTGTCTGCCGCTTTCAAATATGGGGCTCCATCCCCCAGACTCCCTCAGTAACTGAGACTGGAAATATAGATGCATTTCTCCTTCTCTGTTTTTTTTTTTCCCACTTCGTCTGGTTGTCACAGTTACATAACGCTGCCAGTTGTAATCGCAGCTCAATGGCGTTGTTAGGCAACTCGGTTAGCTTTATTTATTGAATTGAAAATTGCCATATAGGTGTCGATTATCTGCCCTAGAGTTCTGATGATTATAGCTTTAGCTATTGGCACTTCCTTTATTACCAGGGCTCTGACTTCCCATTTTGCTTGCTAAATTTATAATCCACAGAGCCCCTTCAGCTGTGAACTGCTCCCTCCCAAGCAATTGTAGATTAATTGCCAGCTCCACCCCAGGGCCCTGTAGTGGAGGGGGATTGAACTGCACATCAGAGTGTGAAGTTTCGTGTGTAAACATTTACTAGGATTTACTGTTCTCTGGGTTATTTAACGTTTTCCTTTTAGAAGAAGTTCCATGGGAAACCTACCGGCTCCCCAGCTCCATAGTGACATTTCTTGGATCTATTTTGTTCCTTGTTTGTTGTTACTACTCATTTACGATTGCAAAGACACCAAAATGAGTAATGAGCAAAGCAGACTGATATCTCCACTGTGGCCCAGCACCTCAGTGCCATATAGAGGCCACCACCATTATGCCTGCTATTTTATCCAGTGACTTTGGAGCTGTTTATTCAGGGATAGTATTGTTTTTGTTTGTTCCATTTCTCTTCCTATTTCTTCTCGTGCACATATATATATTAAGCATCAGTTTAGCCCGTGCTGCCTACATCCGTCTTTTCCTTTTGGTCAAGAGACTACAACATTCCCCTCCACAAAGAACCATTTTTTGCATGCGTGATTCCATTGTTCTCATTTTGCAAAATCAACCTCTCTGGCAGACAGGTCCTGGTCTGACTGAGCACAAAAGCTGATCTGACTCTTCAGTATGATTCTCACAGTCCGAGTTATTTTCAGTCTCCCCCATACTCCCCTCTCTCTACCACCTGGTTGGTTTCAACTTCCAGGTTTTTGCGCAATCGCCACCCCACACTAGAGCCTTCTCTGTGTTCTTGTTTAAATGTATTTAACAGGACTCTCAACTTCCTGCAACTTGTAAACTTTTCTGAGGAAACTTTTTCCTCGGGCACCCCAGTGACTCCAAAGATCACCCCTATGGATATGGATATGGTTACGGATAGCAGTTCTGATAATACCAGCACCAACTCCATCTCCTCCAGCCAGCTTTTACACTATTGAGTCAAATGCCAGCCCACAGAAAAACACTTTGATACCTGAAACACCATTTCCCTTCTCAAACAACTTCCAGTACAACACTGGTTTTGCTAGGATTTCTTACTCACCTCATGCTCCCCATCTTTTCCATCTGTGGTTCCAGGTTCCTCCAATACTCTGGAATCCATCCAGCGCTCCTTGTCCAGCCTTTCTCTCTCCACTGCAGACCTGCAGCCTTTCCCAAGCAGCACCCAGCTCCCCTGAAAAGCTTTGCCTCCCTGCGGGACCCTCCCTTATTTGCCACAGTTGTTGCTAAATTAACGCCTTGAGTGTTCAATTAGTAGAATTGCACTAATGTGTTTAAAAGCTTGTGGCTGTATCTTGTAACTTTGTGGGTGTAGAGGTGACTGTCTGAAAGCATGAATGAAAATGGGTAATTTATCAAGTCAGTTTTTTAAACATAAAACTTTGTTACCTGTCCATTGTTTTCTTGACACCTCTGACAAACTTTTTTTTCCAGTCTTTCTGTATGGAATTTTCAAAGCTGTATGTCTGTTTTGGCCACACTTACAGACACGTTCACTTTATCAGCAAATGACCATCTTCTTTGGTCACAAATTCATTCTCTGGGATCCTGTATCCTGCTCCAGACCATCTGATACACCACAGGGGTCTTGCTCGTCCTGGATGTATCAGTTCACTATGGGTGAGATATTTGCATAGGCACTGGGAGTGGAATTTGGGAAGGGGAGAGTATTTATATTATGAAAGCACGTGTCGAGGACCCTGTTCCCTTCAGCCCCTGACTCTGTCAGTCACAGGGCTTCTCGGTGATTTTGGACAGCTTGCTTTATTTCTATAGGGCTCAATATCCTAGTTGTAAAATAATGAGGATAATAATCCGTTTGGAATGGCCAGTGCCCATGAGGTTGTGGGGAAAGAGCTATAGACAGGTAAGTAAGCAGAAAGATAAAAAGAATTTTTGCTCTCATAGGTTGGAGTAGGTTTTTTTCCACCTATCCCTCTTCAGAGTACTTGAAAGTGAAAAAAGGATTATGTTTCTCAGTGGGCCAGATAGTATCAGAAAGTGCATTTCTCCATTTTTTTTTTTTTTTAAGTATCTCTCATTTCAATTGTCATCCAGGGAATCTTTTTTCTTTTTTCTTTTTTTTTTTTTCAGTTGTGTATCTGTTCTACTTCCAGCTTTGTTATCCTGAGTTCAAAAACATTTCCACTCTCACTATTCAGATGGTTTTGTGTTTCAGATCTCCAGACATCAGTAGTATATGACTTGTAACATAACATTTAATATATTTTACCTGTAAGTTTGCTCTGTGGGGCTTTTAAAATTGAGGCAGTCTCTTAAGAGAAAAAAACTTCCATGGCTATCTTGCTTTGCATTAGCATCTAAAACCACCTCTCTACTTTCTTGCAGCTCTGTGGTTTCTTCTACGACAGTGCAGATTAATGGATGCATTTTTTGTTTCTCAGAAAGATCTAATCATAGCATGGGAAGAGAAGAGAAGCCAGTGAGAATCCTCTGATCAGCCAGCTCTCCCTAGATCAAATGTGCTCTGTTTGGGAACATCTGCCTTAAAAGATAGCACCTGTTCATAAAAAAATACCAATAATAAAGTGCTCATATGCCAAATATTGCAAGGAATCTTTAAAAGTTCCTAACAATCGTTCCTTATAAAGTAGCTCGGTTATAAGTTTACGCTGAAGATAACATTCAAAAGCCAAAGCTAGTGCGTCTGCTTCTGTGGTGGGTATGACAGGATGGTGCATGTACAGCCATGAGCACATTATAACATTTGATATTTTTAATCAAATCCCATTTTAAGGTGTGATGTGTTTTACGCCGCTAAAGGTCATTTTAGTTACAGTAGCATTAAGGGTTTTCAATAAAACATTTTAAATACCAGTTATATAACTGCTTTTAAAACATTTAACAGCCACATTGGTTACGTGACCTGAGACAAAGGATATTTTCTCAGCACTTTGATATATTGTGGCTAGATTATCCTTATGGGAACGTTCAGTTCCATAATGGCCTCAGGTCATCCCATAATATGTGGTGTAGGATTTTTTTTTCACCAAAACAATAATTGCTAATGAAGCCAATGGTGATAGAAGTTCAATGACATGGCAGAGGATAGAGATTGTAGTCAATAATAGCAGCAGATGCTGGCCAGTACAAGAAGTTCATCAGCACTACTCAAGGACAAGAAAACGTAGCAATAAGGACACACACTGATCTGTGTCTTCGCGCTGCACTGTACGTTACAGAAAAATAACTCAGGAAAACAGTTCTTTCCTCCTCTGCGTCTCCAAGAGCATTGCATCATTAAAATATGATCTACAATAGGATATAAGATATATAGAATATAATATAGGATGTAGTTTCAGGACTTTCAAGGCCAGGTTGGACGGGGCTCTGAGCAACCAGATCTGGTTGAAGATGTTCCTGCTCCTTGCAGGGGGGTTGGACTGGATGGCCTTTAAAGATCCCTTCCAACCCAAACTATTCTGTGATTCTGTGACTTCACACCTGGGCACATATCGGGTAATACCACTCATACCTCTCCTTTAATTTTGGGACAAGGGGATGCTGTCAGATGAACAAGCTCCATTTGATGTACAAGAGAATCATACCAGATCTTATTATTGAGGGTAGACAGCTATTTCCTGTTAGGTTCTCTATGGAAAAATATCACTGGAGCAGCATTTTCAGCTGTGGCATCTCCCATCTCAGATTCGGGGTCTCATTTCCAGACCCAGCAACCTTTTTGACTCAGAAGCAAGACTCCACATGGCAGATCATAATGAGCCAGTCAACAGGACACACTCCTCCCTGTTTCTCTCAGTTTTTTCTTACTTATCTCTTTCGATTTTGGGGTTTTGTGGTTAAAGCCACCTATTAATGTGTGATCCTGGACTGTGGAGCACGGCTGGCGTTGGCAGGTGGTTCTAGCCATGCTTGTAGACTTCTGCCTTCTCAAACCAAAGCAAGCAGCTCTTGTCTGGCAAACTATTGCCAAAAGCCAAAAAATACAGTTAAAAAGCAAGCTTTCTTAAGCCTAATTTTTTTTTTTAATATATATATATAAAAAGAAAATCTTTGTTCCAAAAATGAAATTTAAATGGTATATCACATATTTTCTCCTGCTTTGAGCAGGAGGTACTAGATGAAGTTCTGAGGGCCTGTCCAACCTGAATTATTCTAAGAAAATGTCTATATTTCTAGAAAAGCAATATAAGCAAAAGACACAGTGACAATCCTTTTACACAGCTCCTAGGCATCATGTCTTTCTCAGTGACTTCAGGTCGTAATGAAATTAAGAAGTCGCTGTGTTTCAGAATAATATCTTCCACAGCCAATTTTATCATGAGCCAATGAAATAAATGTTTCCAAAGTGAACAGCTGGCATCTCTTTTCATAAAAGATTCCCTTTTAGAACACTATTTCCAAACAATATTACAGTGGCTCCATTCACATGGCTATAGTTAAGACTTTGTCAATACTTCTCTTATAAACCTTGTTTTTCAAGGGTTTATAACTTTACAGCTGAGCCATAATTAGCTGAGATTTGAGTTACAGCACAAGAGTTCAGCCTGTCTGTGGGGACATTTTTGCTAATATTAATAAAACCAGTTTTAAATCATAGAAGAGTAAAACATAGTACTTTATATGCATAAAAAGGATTCTTGAACATTAAACAGCTTTGATTTTTAAAAGGAATTTTGGCAAGTGATTAGAATATAATATGATCTCCATCTTTTTTTATGCTTTTAAAATAAAAAGAGAAAAAAAAATTGCTTTAGAAATTCAGTTTGACAAACATATGGAAATCCAAAATCAAAGCGGACGATCTCTCCTTAATTTATGTTGTTATGAAGAACAGGCACAATGGTCTTATTAAAAGGCACAGAATCAACCAAGGCTCACATTCTGTGGCTTCTCTCGGTTCTTACTTTAGTCTTGCTGCCATGTAAGCCTAGTTTGTAGTACTTGATATCATTTTGTTTGAGTTATTTTATAGCAAGACCAATTTGCACCCTGCCTGTGGTTTTACAGTCCCTTCAGCCTTAGCTAGTAGCCCATCTTTCTGCATTCCTTGCCTCCACTGCCATTCTTAATTACGATGCAAAACGAGCACCTCCTGTTTCCCATTCCAGTCATACTGAACCGTACTCCATTGTGAGCCCAACTCACCCTTCTAGCATGAGTCAGCTCTCGTTTCTGTTCTTGGAGCTCCGACTGCATCAGGATTTCACATCAAGGAGAGCTGTACTTGATTCACTCACTGTAGATCTTAATGGCAACGTCTACCGGCTATCCCAAAAGAGCTAATGAAGTCCCATAAAATAGGCCATGTAATTGATGTCTTTATGCAGAAATTAATTTGTTTGTAAAAACTTGCACTTTGTATCATAAATTAATCTGAAAAAAATACATGCAAAGAGAAAATGGAAAAGGTATGCCAAAGTTGGTTACTCAAAATGTCTTTTTCTAGTAGGTATAAATTGTTACAAAAGAAATAAATATGACCATGTGGAAAGCCAGCAGCTCAACAAAGCCCTAGGATGGCTGCTTTCCAGGAACTTTATTCCTTCACTTTACCCTTCCCCAGCTCTTCTCCTGTATGGTTTTGCTTTGGACTTCAGTATCCTCCTCGCTCCTCTGGCCATTTCCGTGTCAGGGTCCCATGGCCACCCTAAAACTTGGCTCTTCCTAACCTTTAAATTTCTAGATTTACCCCACAATGATCATATTTGAATCTTTCATTTCATGTAGATCTTGGGCTCCTGTGCAAAACTACTGGGTGTTCATTTCTAAACCAAATAAAAGAATCATCCAGAAGGGCAGGCACTGTGTGTGACGGACTCACCTGAGAGCAGCGCAGATTCAGAGAACCATATATTGATGTCAAAACCTTTATCATCGCGAGCAAAATAATGGTTCAACAAAACCTATGATCTGGTTGTCCACAGTGCCACTGGTTCTGTTTCTGTTTGTGTTCCTGTTACCACCCTTCTGAGACCTCTTATCATAAGAAAGACCAAATGGCTCACTAGATCTCAAGCTCAAAAGGAAGTCCAGCTCATGTTTTTTATAATTTCTTCTGCCTTCCCTCTCTTCTCCCTGCCACTCACCTGAAATAGCGTGCTCCCAGAGACTTTATGGTCCTAAAAAACCGAGAAAGAAATAGAAAACAAATAGTGACAAAACTCTTCCAGTCACGTACAGGATGGGTATAACCAAGAACCTCATTTTTAGACGTTCAGAACTGACCCTCTGCATTAGTGGAACCACATGACACCACTCGTTCCCTGTTCTTCCCTGTGCTATGTAGGCACGGTCAGTGTTTTCCTTCTTCTTCCCTTACCAGTTAGTTCTTCATACACCCTGAGTCTGGTAAAATAATCTTTCTTAAGCTAGGAGACTCTTCCTCAATAGAAGGGTAATCAGGGTGATTTGGAAAGATGCCTGTTTTAGCTTAGTGTGTTATCTCCAATGATGCTGAACGGGGCAAAAGGGATAGACTTTCACCTCAGCGTTACAACATTGTGGAAACAAACATGAATCTGTAATGTTGGAGCGCAAACAGCCACCACAGAGCTCTCCTTGTTATCCTTGCTGACTGATCTGTACGATAATTGCAGGCTGGGATGACTGCATCCCTCTCAGGCCAGCGTTAACCCTGGTACACAGTCAGAAGCCTCACTGAATTCTGTGGCCGTCACCCTGCACAAAAACATGAAGTTAAAATTGTTTCTTCGAATGCAAATGGGATCAATACCTCTCAAGAGACAGATGGGGTTTTCTTTTCTGCACTGAAAAAAGAATCAGTGTCTGGAGTTCTGGCTCAGAGTATTCATTCAGCTACAGAACAACACCAGGAAAAATCAGCAGAGAGTGGGCACCTGCTCCTTTCCATGATCAGCCCTGGATCTTAGAATTGGATGGTTAATATAAAGGGAGCTTGCTGTTCCTCTTGCCTGCTGCTTTTTAAACTACACAGTCTGGCTCAGGCAAGAAGCACATGTTTATTCTTTTTTGGAGCTTTTTCATTTTTACTTGTAGCTGAATCCTGTAGGTCAATTGTATCTGCAGGGGTGGGAGAGGAATTTAATTGCTTTTACTTCCTACCTTCATCTCAGGGTGACCAGCCCATTAATAATGCACAGGAAGCAACTAGGAAATGCATGATAGATTAGGGATTAATTGATATTTGGAAAGATTTCAATCCACATGTGAAGGAAAAGGTTACACACTGTAGTCCAGCTCTAGTTACTATTTGCATTTGATGATTTTATTATTTCTTACAGCCCTGCTTCTTCTGGTTTTAGATCAGTTTTCCCCTTTCCTTGGCCAGCTAAGCTTTTACAAAGATTTCCTTAGTTTCTTGCTAGATATATTTCTTACATTTCTGATACATTCCACCCCATATAAAATAAATACATATGTTTCTCTGTATGTTCCAGTAAAGATGGGTTGGTTTTTTTCTGCACTGACACCACCCACAGTTCCTTTATGAACAATTTGACTTTCCAAAACACTATTGATTTCCGTGCTTGGAAGTTACAAGATTAATAGCTTTAGAGGCCAAAATCTTTCAATCCTTTCACCGAACAGGAGCTGCAAGCTTGCTTCAGTGCCTGCTGATGTGCTTCAGGACTTCACTTTGAGTAAGAAACATGTGCAAGGCACTCCTCAGATCAACAAGGCACTAAAATGCAGGAAACAGCTGGATAATTCCAGTGATGTCAGGGCAGGAAGGTATGATTTACTTGGTTTGAAAATGATGAGCCTCTCACCTCAACTTGTTTTGCCTGTGTTGCCCCACAGAAATGATAAAGACTTCAATAACTTCTTCAGCAGTTTTAAAGGCTGCAGATCAGCTAATATTGACACCTGTAAAACCAGTAACTGCTGGTAGCAGAACTTGACTCTAGCTGTCAGGAGCAAGAAACAATGTGAAAAGAACAGAAGACCCAATAGAAAAGGTATTTTAGATTCTTTTAAGACCTTGAGAAACCCACCATCTTTTCCTAATGCCAGTTACATTAAAAATAGACTAAAGTTAGGAATATAACATAAATGTCCAGTTACAAGCACTTTGATCATGCTAGGTGAATTGGACAGAGACCTTTTGAGGACCCCTGGTGTTATAGCAGCTTTTATGATGGTATTTGAATTTGAGAGTAATGGAATCTTCTAAGCAGCTACAGCCAGACAATTTGGAAGAATTTCAAGGCTGCTAAATGCACACCGCAGAGAGACACTGGTGATTGTAAAATGTAAGTGGCTGTCTCAATTTAGTATTAAAATGTCAAAGGACATGTAGACTTGCATTTCGTATGTTGTACCATGAAGTATTTGGAATACTGATTGTGGAAACACTTAAGTTCTTTTTTAATAAACTGCCACTCTGGAAGCAGAGCTAGACTAGTTACTGAAGTCTGTTAAGATACAGTATGTGAGTGGAGAAACAGCAATGACGACTCTCCTTCGCAGTAATCGATTTGAGATTGGAGAAGTTCACCATCCCATCACTCAGAGATAGTAAAGGCCACATCATAAGTGACTTCCACAGTCCTAACAGTGAGTGTTTTGCACCCTAAATGCAGTTCTGTGGGTTTTCTTTTTCCCTCTTTGACAGACCAAGAGAAAGAGAAAGTCATTGAAATACAAGATGTAGCTTAAGAAGATGCCCTGGAAGAGTCTGCTCACCTCACCACATCATGGTGATAACAGCTGCTGAAAATGCCACCTTTTTTCTACTGCAGGATATCTCATTTCAGACCTGATTTTTATTCACATATCCACTGTCTAATGAGTAAGAACATAAGCAGCATATCCTGTATTACAGTATTAAATTAAAAATATATGCTACTTACAACCATTGATAAGAGCTGTTTTCAAATCCCTTTAGTATTTTTCATCCATAGAGGTATTTGGGGAAATCTGCTAATTCTGGTTTTATTAATGTATTTGGTGAAGGTTATCTGAGATTCATCTCTCAATCTAGGAGACTTTGCAAGCACGACTTGCTGACTTATCTGCTTTAACGGATTACATAAATGAAGAAAGAATTGTAAACTGTACTGGTGTCACAGTGGGGTAGTTATGTTTTATTTTAATTAAAATCAGGGTCTAAAATTTTTTTTTTTATTCAGTGGCTATCTACCTGGGTATGCTTGGCCTAGTTTCTTCAAGCGCCTAGAGATTCTGCTGAAGTCTTCATTTCCTCCATCTGCCAAATCCACAGACCTGCATACTGTGTACAGCTCAGGCTGCGGGCACATTTTCAGCTGAAAGAATCTGAATTCACTGGTCACAAGCATTTGCGTAGGGCCTGTATTCCTTTTATACAAATCTGCTCTTTCTGCCTCTGCTCTGCTGTCCACAACTTCTGGGCTCGGCAACTTGCTGTGGTTGCAAGCTTCCCTTGCAACATTTGAGGAAAGAAGCATCCATGAAACTTCCATTTCTAGTTTACTTTCCACCTAATCCCGCAGGAGCCCAGAGACACTCTTGTACACATCTCTGGCCCCAGTCAGTTTTCTGTCAAAGAGGAATGACCAAGAATCACAAAAAGATAGTGACACTTGTGCAATCATCACAGCACAAAGCAATACAAGTTCTTGCAAACAGAGGAATCAAAACTTAAATAGCATTAACTTACCTTTGGTGAAATTCCCAGCTACATGGTTTATGGCTGTGCCTGTGTCCTTAGCCGTGCCCAAAGTATCCTGGGTTCTGCTGGAGGAAGAGAGTCGACTTGTAATTACCAATCAAATAACTATGTTTCCATCATGGCTTATTTGTCATTTTAGTTGGTGATGATCTCCTCACTCTCAAAACCAGTCACATATTGCCTTGGAGACCAACAGGTTACCTGGATGCTGCTAGGATGCCCCATTTACCCGATTCTCTCTTCATTTTCTCAGCCATATTGCCCACTCCCTGTGCTCTTAAGCCATTTGGATGTTGCCCAGGGTACCCTTATGCTGGGAAGTCCTTAACTAGCCATGTGGCTTACATTCATAGAAACATAGAATGGTTTGGGTTGGAAGGGACCTTTAAAGGCCATCCAGTCCAACCCCCCTGCAAGAAGCAGGGATATCTCCAACCAGATCACGTTTCTCAGAGCCCTGTCCAACCTGGCCTTGAACATTTCCAGGGATGGGGCATCCACCACCTCTCTGGGTAACCTGTTCCTCATTATAAATTTTTTTTCTCGTAATATCTAATCTAAATCTACCTCTATTTCGAAACCATTACCCCTAGTCTACTCTGCTCTGGTGAGACCCCACCTGGAGTACTGTGTCCAGTTCTGGAGCCCCAAACATAAGAAGGACATGGACCAGTTGGAGAGGGTCCAGAGGAGGCCACAAAGACGATCAGAGGGCTGGAGCACCTCTCCTATGAGGACAGGCTGAGAGAGTCGGGGTTGTTCAGCCTGGAGAGGAGGAGGCTCTGGGGAGACCTTATAGTGGTCTTCCAGTACCTAAAGAGGGCTACAGGAAAGACAAGGAGAGACTCTTCAGTAAGGCCTGTTGTGCTTATCTTGAAATACTGAACAGGTAATACATGCATATACATTTATTTTTCTTAGATGGCCTGTGTTGACCTTTTGTGGGAAATGTTGCAAACGGACCACAAATGATGTTGATGTGGAGCTGAGAAAAGCCAGCGGATAGGATGCTACATCGAGAGGGGATGTGAAAGACGGAACATATCTACTGTCTAAACTTACATACAATCAATCAATGCAGCTCATGTGACTGAACTGTATTAGTATCAGCAGTGAAGAGCTGCAGCTGGGAAGCCCTCACTGGTACTGAGCAGCAAAGGGACATGGAGTGAAGAAACTTGAATTAACTGGGTTGAAAAAAAAAAGTAGCCCAACTACCCTTCCTTCCTATTAATAATGTTTTAATACAATGGAATAAAGTGGCATATATAAAGGTAATGTGCATTTTCTTCAAGGACCTGTTGAAAACTACAGTACAGTGTCTTTGTAATTTACTGGTAATATGTACACAATGTAAAGATCAGGAGCAGAGAGTACCACCACTATATTTAGAGATAATGGTGCTTTTCCTTGATAGGCTTGATATAAACTTTGATTACATAGCATTTCTTTAATTTGCTGCTATTCAAGAAAACCCTTAGAGCACTGCAGCAAGCAATGCCTCTCTTTTACATTTGCATTTTTTAATTTGCATTTTTTAATTTCCCAGACTACAGCTCCACACCTACACAGGCTTCCCCTGTGGGAGGGAAGAGAATATTTTTCAGTATGAATGATACTGTTTCTCTTCTCAAATAGCTGTAGTTATTAATTCCAGAGATTTTAAAAAATCACTTTGCTACTGCATCACTTAAGTGTGGAGGTTTTTTTCCTAACTCACATCAGATGCCAATCTATTGCTCCACTGGTACCCATTTTAAATAGGGCAGCCAAGCAAAAAGTTCAGGCTGCTGAAATGCCTGGCTGCCGTTCTCAGCAGCCTGCTCTTGCATTCCGTGTGTATCCCAAAATGCCACTGAGGGCAGGAGGAGTTTGGTGCTTTTAAAGGAAGAGCCATTATGTCCATAATACATTGAGCCACCCATGGCACACTAATGACAAGAATCTAGACCAGGTTGCTCAGCACAGTAGACCTTAGGATCTCCTATTTACTAACCAACAGGGACTGGTTTGGTAGATACCGTTAAAACATGTCCTGAAAACCATGTTCTAGGAGCTAAGGTGTTTGCCTGTCATCTGGGTGATCAGCATTTTAAACCCTACTCTGTCTCACATGGATGGAGATCACAACCTGCATCACTTCCATCTCTTAGGAGTGTCAGGCTCTTCTCACGACAGAAGGGTTATGAGAGGAAGATCCTGTAAACCAACGGTTACATCGCTCACGTGGCAGATGACAAAGTTAGGACATCTCATCAAGTAATTCTTTCAATGGCCGGTATTTCACTGGCTGTGCAAATTGGAGCAGTGCCACTGAGAGAGCCCACAGCACTCAAAAAGCCTGGTGGGCAGAGCCACCCAGAGATAGGGGAGACCGAAATTTAATTCCATATGCCAGATTTGGCAGAGGGACATTTAGCTTCCCGTTTCCTAGAAGATGCCAGACTGGCAGATCAAAACCAAAATGGTCTCTCCCTCACTCTGCTTTGGTAGGGAAGGGTCAACTTCTTTTGGGTACCTACCTTCAAGAGACATTTCTGAATCCCAGGTGACACCTGTGCACTCAGAGGCCGGGCTGAAAGGCTGTCCTTCCCCGGCATCTCCTCCTGACTCACTCACTGGCTCCCCTTCAGTACGCTGGCTCCTGGGCCTGGCATTTGTAAGTACCCAGCCTGGCTCCTGCTTTGCAGGCAGAGTCTGTGCCTAAGCTGGATTTCTGTATCTAACGCAGAGCCTTTGCTCTTAAAAGCCTGGATGCTAAATCTGGGGCATGACACAAAGAGGAAAGGCAATAAGCAAAATTAGACCTGGAAAAGAGATGGCAACAGCAGGGCAATGGCTTTGTTCAGGAATTTTAGCCAAGTACTAACGCCTGTCTACTGGGGAGTGACTGTCTCCAGAACAACTCCATCCAGCGGCTGAGGCAACAAAACAAATTATTTATTTGACTTTCTCTATCCAGGACCTTGCAAAAGAAAATTTACAAATGCAGCGTGTCTTCCCAAGACTGAACATTGGCTCACATAATAAGGTGGGAAAAAAAGAACTTGGAAGACTTTATATAACAGCCCCATCTCATGACACCTGCCATAACAATATTTTATTTGTCAGTCTTTTCTCATCCTATGTCTCTTGAAGCTTGACTCGGTTACTGCATCAAAGGGAAGAAGTAATAGTATCATTGCAGATAAAAGAAAAGGAAAGAAGTATGCTGTACACAATCTGCCTATCATGTCACCTCACAGATACATTCACATCTCTGAGAAACACGCAGCCGTGTAATGTGGCAATCCATGTAAACGAGAGCTTCTCAGGTATGGTAAAAAATGCTCCATTCTTACATAGTACCTATAATTCAAAATGCTTTACATATTAATTAATGTGACATACTTTATGCACATCAATACACTGAGGCAGAGAAAGATTAAATAAATGACAAACCACAAAATTTAATAGACACGGGAAATGACAGAGCCATAAACAACACAGAACTCCCGGACTGCAGAATTAAGAAAAAAAAAGACCTATTCTGATGCAACTATTTCCTTTCCCTTTCTTAAAATATGTGTTTCAGGCACCAAGGTCTGCTGTGCACAGCACTGAGCACATCATCAGCTCTTTGCAAGTACTGAACTGAGTAATATTAACTGTAATCCCACCACCGTGTCCTAAACCACTAAATCTGCTGAAGTTTTAAACCTTCGTATTTAACTGACTTTGGTAAAGATAATTCTGAAAGCTGCACTATCTTAGTACTGCTAATTAATATGTTATAATAATAATCACGATCAATAATGCTGCTCTAATAAGGATTTTATCCTACAGATCATTTTTATGAAAGCACTTTGATAATGATTATTTATTCTTACAGTGCATTTTTTGTGCTAGCAACTTCAAGTACCACGATGATTAATAAAGCTAAAGAAATTGAGAGATACATAAAATAACAAGCTTATGAGACTGCCAATGTGCTGATCTTATTAAATAAACATTAACAAAAAATAAAGCTGTAAAGGAAATTCTCTTGGGAGAAGGGAAAAATAAAAAAATAAACAAAAAACCCCTTGAGGCTGTGTCAGCAGGATTGAATTGACCTGTGTATCAATGTCATTTCTATTGTCACTCTAGCAAACAAAATAAAATAATAAATAGCACTTCGGGAACTGTGGAGTGGGTTGTCAGCTGGCAGCTGTAATATAGGTGCACTAGTGCTGATCTAAAGCAGCTGCGCGTCTGGCCCTACATTTTCAACGGCCTGCATAAACGTAAGAAAATGCCTAATATGTCTTGTCCATGATGAGTTAATTGCACAGCAGAGGAAGCATGCGCACCGTTTCCGTTCACATACTCTGGTGATAGCTGATATATAAATATACACACACATATATATGGGCTACTCACCTGGATTAGCCATACTGAGATCTGCCAGGGGCTTTTTTGTCCATAGTGCCTAGGACTGAAGTTTAGTGAAGGTGCCTCTTGCCTTCCTCCTCTCATTTTCCCACTCCTGCAGGTTCAACCAAAGGCTTTGGTGTGACCCAAGTTAGATTTCCATTGATATTCATAGTGGGCCAACAGAAAGAATTCACCTGGTTGAAAAAAAAACAACCAACAAACCTCTATAAGGGATCAGTTGAGTCTACAAAGCATTGTATAGGCAGTGTTTTACCAAAATAGCTTAGAAAGGAAATCACCAAGGCTGGCATGATTTATAGCAGCAAAAGACATCTTTCGCAGGATGGCTTATGCAATTAGGAAGCCTGGTTGGCAACACAGACAGTCTTTATACACAGAACTTGATCCTTCTCAAGAAGCTTTTACTGGTTTGACTTCCCTGGAAAACTCTTGGTAGCATGGATCAACCTCAAGAGTTATATTCAACAGCAAACACCTCTCCTGGAAGTAGAAATTACTCAGGGGTGAGTTACTTTCTACTTAAAAGACTCTCCTGACTTTGTTTCTGTCTGGCACAGATCACTCCAGTAGTGATGTGAAACCAGAAAGAAAGGGATTGTGGGATACACAGGAGAGGAGAGAAGTCATAGAATCATAGAATGGTTTGGGTTGGAAGGGACCTTTAAAGGCCATCCAGTCCAACCCCCCTGCCAGGAGCAGGGACATCTCCAACCAGATCAGGTTGCTCAGAGCCCCGTCCAACCTGGGCTTGAATGTTTCCAGGGATGGGGCTTCCACCACCTCTCTGGGCAACCTGGGCCAGTGTTCTACCACCCTCAGGTCCTCAGGTGGAGGTTTACCGAGACATCAGATAGAAATGGAAATCATCCACAGTGACTTGCTCATGGGCTTCACAGCAACATCCACACACTGGCATCAGGAAAGTGAAGAAGGGAGCACTGGGTTTTGTGAGGAGCTACATGGGGGTATCCAAACCTGAGGTGTGAGAAAGGGGGAGGGGAGTGAGTCTTTGGAAGGAAAGCTGAAAGAATTATTGCAGGGGAATTCTGCAGTTCTTCCTCTTCATAATCATATTTACTTAGGCAGTTTAGGAAATGATTGCAAGAGAAAGATATAAAAGAACAAAAAAAAAGATGCCTGGTAAACAGAAGCCCTCTGATAAAACAGAAACCCAGCCCATGGTCAGAGAAACTACATGATGGTAAGAAATAGCTGGCGTGTTTTGAATACATGCTATATAAACACTGTCTGAGGTTCATGGAAGTACTGAATGGGGCCAACGATCTCTTTGTTAAGGGGATGAACAATATTTCATTCCAAATAAATATCAAGAGTAGCCTCCAGCAACAGAAAGCAAATCTGAATAGGAAGAGATCTTAGCAGATCTAATACAGGCTTTCTACACTGCCAGTCGATCCTTCTCCAAACTGATTTGTGAACAAAAAGAACAAAGGGCTGGATGTTTCTCTGGGGACAGTCATATTTTCTAACTCAAGAGTAAATTATGTTGCATGAGAATACAAAGTCATAAAACATAATCAGGCTATGAGCTAGGTAAGAATTGTGGGGAAGATACAGCCCTCCACAGTGAGTTCCTAGTGCTACGTATGATAAGGAGAGACAACAGGAATCAGTGGGAAAATCTGGCATGCAGTGATTTCCTTCCCTGGGCCTCCTGCAATTTGCAGAACTCTGCAGAATTTCTTGGGCTGCTTTGTCAGCTTTCTCTGTTGCTGAAATACGCTTGGATTTCCATGCTACCTACTGCTGCTAGAAAAGGAGGCTAGTTATAAAAGGTTGATTTGCAAAAATATTTACAAATTCTGTAGCTTCCTATTTTTAGGTGTTCAATTTAGTGCTTCTGGTGGCTGCAGACATCTGTCTTGTCAGAGATTTCTCCGTGGTGCTAACAGAAGTGACGCTGAACTGAAGACTTTGATTCATCATGAAGTGGGAACTGGGACTTCAATTCTGGAGAAAATAGAACCCGGAGGAGAATCGTAAACACACACATTTTCTGTGCATATAGATGTTTCTGTTATTATCAAATAAATCTTGAAATAATC
Source organism: Chlamydotis macqueenii (assembly GCF_036417535.1). NCBI lineage: Eukaryota > Metazoa > Chordata > Aves > Otidiformes > Otididae > Chlamydotis > Chlamydotis macqueenii. The sequence goes on from NC_141566.1 coordinate 8,577,074, forward strand.
ACATCAGCCAATCTGTGCAGCCCTGGAAATAAATCAGAGTTTTGTTAGGCATTTCCAGTGGGATCAGACAGAGCCTGGCCATAGTCCGTAAGAACTGTTGGGACACCCGCGAGCTTGTCTGTTCATTGGACTCGGTCGTTGCTGTTCAGGCTGACGTGAACTTCTGAGGCTTGCATTCCCTTTCGCTTTGCCTGTGTTTCAACAATACACAGCTCACCTTCCACGCTGAACCATATGCTCTTGGCTAATTGTCCCCTCTTCAGTCTGTGAACGTGCGCTCTCTCCTCAGTTCTTTATCATTTCGATCTATATCAGAATATCATCTGAAGTAAAATTAAAGTTATCAGAAGCCTGTTTGCTCAGTGTTTGTGCTAGGAGACCAAAGTCACAGACTTGAAAGGGAATATTTTTCCTTGAGGGATTATCCCAAATAACATTTTCACAAAGGCTGGAGTGTATCACGCACAAAGCAGGGATCATGCAAGACTTCTCCTGGAGTCTCATCAACACCATATTTGAACAGCAGAGTGAAATCCAGAAAAGGGACGAAAAACCAGCATGTGTGTCAGTGGGACGACCAGCATGCAACGTCATCGGTGTGTGGTGTGTCAGCTATGCAAATTTTGCTAGCTAGGAGAAGGCTTTAGAACAGCAAAGTCTAAAAATGTGATTATTCAGTCTATGAGGAATAGAGAGTGCTGGGAAGTTCTGGAGTACATGCAAAAGATATTAAAGAATAGCAACTAGCAAAACTTTTTGGAAAAAATGACCCTGCTTAAGGGAAACCAGGTAGGAGAGAATGAGATTGTTAACACAAATCTTGTTCAGTCAGCTTAGAAAAAAACGAAGCAATTGGCCACATTACAGTTACAGTTTGTACGCGCTGGCACTGCTCAAAGGATCAGAGAGTGAAACAAGAACAGGTTTACCCTGACCGAAAATACCAGCGCAGAGCTAATTCATGGGTTAGAACTTGGAATCCTTACCGGGGTGAAACAAAGGCTGTGAGGGACTAAAGGCAGGCGTGTTCTGTGAGGTAAGCAGTGTTCTTCTGCCAGCAGCGAGGCTCAGGGCCGCCCAGGATCGCACGGAAGATAAAATTATGCTCAAGAATGAGCTGGTAAAAACTGAGAGAACAGCTTCTCGTCTTGGATCCAACCGTGTGTTTAATGATATGGTTGATTTTGATCAACTTTATTTGCATGCTGCAGCTTCTCTTAAACAGAAAATCCATCAGAGGATATAAAATACCATTTTGTTTGTTCTTAAGATTTCCATTTTTCCTTTTCTATAAGGTTCAAACGAGTCTTCTGCTTGTGCTGTTTTGCCCATACCACACTTGAAAGCACTGAAAAGTGAACTGTTTGTTTATCCTCAGGGCAGGTGCTCTGTAGATTATCACAGTCAAGCTTTGTTGTTCTGTGCTACAAAGTCTTCAACCTTGACCTAAGAGATTCTTCTTTCCCATTTCCCCACCCCCTTAAAAAAAAAAAAAAGAAAAAATAAAGGGAAGACAGAGAAAGCATTCTGTATTCTAAGCTAGTGCTTTGTGTTGCTTTAGACAAGCCTTTGCCATACATACACGTATTCAAATTTTCTAGTTTCCTGTATGTGACTGTTACTCAATACTGAAGCTACTCTGGGGCTGAAATCACTGTCTTAGGATGGGTAGAAAATTAGATGTGTAGACTCTCTGGGGAATTCAGCAGTGTTAATTGCATGACTTGGTAATTCTCAGGGGAAACCTTCCAGGTGACATGTAAGGAAAAAAACGCACATATATCTCACTTTAACATGAAGGGAACCAGAGTGCTCATCTCCCTGCACAATCTGTTGACAACTTTACCCTTACACTGAGTGATGACACACAGGTGGAATCATCGTGTTCCGTTAAGGATCTTTAGAAAAATATATATAACAGCAAAAGCGTGCAAAGGTGTTCTCCTCCCAGACAAATATTGTACAAATCCTAAATTCTGGAGTTATTTCAAAAGGATAAATCTCTAAAAGATACAAAATGTTTTCTATTTACTGGTGTGTAGGGAAAAGTAATACAGTAAATTACTGCTCCAGTCACCCACCCTGGTATGATCTGGGGTACAAGACAAAAATGCACACTGCAGCTCAAAACAGGAGGTGCAAAAGTGACTTCTGAAATCCCCTGATCCCAAGCTAGTTGCTCGACAGTCCCCAAGCATAAGTTAGAGCAGCCTTCAGCAGCAGCATCTAAACATGCCTTTTTTCCCAGTCCAAAGTCCATTAGGAATCATGCCCCAATACCACAGCAATATTCTCTGGGAAAAGAATTAATAGGTTCCAGAGACACTTGCTTCATCAGCCTGGAGAAAGTCTTATTTAACTCTTTGCATATCTTCAGTACTGATAGTTTTGACCACCTCCTGTGAGGATATACCATACTGGCTGTTATTCATAATTTAAAACATTTCTATAGTATCTAGTTAAAATATCCTCCCAATAATCACTGAGTGGGTCTTACAATATCTGAGTCTGTGAAGGTTTCTGCTTTTTTGTTCTTCTGCAGAAATTTGAAAGCCATAAACATTCATTAATCTCAGGAGGTGGTCTGTAGGCCTCAAACTGCATCCAGTAATCTTAAAAAAATTTTCTCAGGGCCAGATGGACACTGCCTTGAAACTTCTGCCCAGGCTGGTTAAATGGCTAAAGCGTAGATACATCCCAGATGTTACCATGGATGTTTGTCTTGACTAGTCACGAAGGTTTGATATGCATAGATATTTGGCATCAAATTACATTTCCTTAAAATTTTTACCAGTGGAAATCTAATACTTATGAAAAACCTTTTTCCTATAAATGCTGAAATGTGGCAATTATCAGTACATAGGGCCACCAGGTTTACGGAGAAGATTCACATACAAACAAGGGAGATATTTACCTATCAGGAAAGACACAGATATCTCCCTGCTTTTCCTGCAGCATCAGAATGGCAGACGGGAGCAGCGGGTTTGATTCTGATCACATGAGGTCACGGCTTGAAGGAGTGAGAACATGGGTGTAAAACCAGCATAGGGCTAAAAGCAGTCTGTAATAGATCTTGTTCTAAAATAAAGACTTTTGTTGATCCTTGGATTTTCAAATGAGTCAAATATAATTGGAAACTCCACTCCAACAAAATGTAGAAGTTAGATGTTTCATGCTTGTGGGTTCCTTCGATAAAACCTGTGTTTTGTCCTAGTTGCAATAAAAACCCCCAGCCTTCTCTCAGTTTATACTTTGGCTATTCCATGTCCTTCTCCAGGAGGAACATATTGCAGCATTGCACAATGCACACTTGCAGCCCAGAAGACTAACTGCATCCTGGGCTGCATCAAGAGAAGCGTGGCCAGCAGGTCGAGGGAGGTGATTCTGCCCCTCTACTCTGCCCTGGTGAGACCCCACCTGGAGTACTGTGTCCAGCTCTGGAGCCCCCAACATAAGAAGGACATGGACCAGTTGGAGAAGGTCTAGAGGAGGCCACAAAGACGATCAGAGGGCTGGAGCACCTTTCCTATAAGGACAGGCTGAGAGAGCTGGGGCTGTTCAGCCTGGAGAAGAGGAGGCTCCAGGGAGACCTTATAGTGGCCTTCCAGTACCTCAAGGGGGCCTACAGGAAAGACGGGGAGAAACTCTTCAGCAGGGCCCATTGCAATAGGACAAGGGGTAATGGTTTTAAAATAGAGGGAGGTAGATTCAGATTAGATATTAGGAAAAAAATTTTTACACTGAGGGTGGTAGAACACTGGCACAGGTTGCCCAGAGAGGTGGTGGATGCCCCATCCCTGGAAACATTCAAGGCCAGGTTGGACGGGGCTCTGAGCAACCTGATCTGGTTGGAGATGTCCCTGCTCCTTGCAGGGGGGTTGGACTGGATGGGCTTTACAGGTCCCTTCCCACCCAAACCATTCTGTGATTCTATGATAATCAGGTGGCTGGCAGCTGGGCACCACTGCGCTCAATATTCAAACCCAGCTACTATAAGTGAAAAGAGAGAAACTGTGTCAAGGAAATCTCCATCATCTGTACTCTGTAACTTAAAATCAGAGGCCCCAAGTGTGCTACTTCTGATTTCTTGCAGGGTTACAGGCCTCCAAAATAAATCAGCTCTGCCAACTGTGAAACATCCTGGAGCATATATTGGAAACATTCACTATCTTTTAAAGTGACAGATTAAAATCTCTAGTAACAAAGTTTTGCTCCTTTCCTTAAGCGATCCGTAAGCTATTCCACTCACACTTGCAGTGAAGCATTTGGGTATTCTGAAAATCTTCCAGCAAGCCACACCAGCCTGCTTCAGACTGATACTGATCTTGTACCAGCAAAAAATAAATGTAAGTAGACTGTATCAGAGATACTTCAGTGCATGTCCAAAATTAGGCTCCAGCTGCAGACCTGTGTATTTTTATGCAGAGAGATGGTAAGTTTGGCATGCAGAAGAGCTCTGCTGAAAGGACCAGGGAATACTGGTACCTGGGTACGGTAACTCAGCCACACAATCCAGTTTCTACTGACTCTTCCACTGATGCCTCCAATGTTTTGTCTCATATGCTATCAGCATGCCAAGGCAGCATCGGGGACACAGAATCAGAAGTATAAAGGCAACTGTAATGTCTCACCAAGCCGTTTACGGAATGATAGTAGATACCTGCCTCCAAAAAATTTGAAACTTGTTTAGATAGAGCTGCCTCTTTGCGTAGTCACGCGGAGACCTCTGCGTAGAAGTGAGAGAAAGGTCCTTCCTGACTGCAGACAGCGTATGAGACCATTCCCAGACACTGCTTGAGAGAAAAGTTCCCGTTATTTCTAGGGGTTTTTTTTTTTGCAGAAGACACCTAAGAAAAAATCCTCAGTAGCTGCCATGGCCACAGGCTCAAGTCAGCTCACAGCAGCGCCTGGCACAGCAATGTGTGCACTGACCTCACCCGAAACAACAAACATGGCTCACGCCTGTGGTACTGGCCCAGCACCAGGCTGGTAAAAGAATGAGAGACCTGTGGAAAGAACAAATCTGGGGGAAATTATTCTTCAGTATGATTTCAGCTGAAAGAACATATTTCTCAAACTGGGCAAACACTAACTTCAAAATCAGGAGTTGAAGACACCATGATTAATTCTTTCTCAGTTTGCAAACAACTGCTCCAGGAAGTACGAATGACTGTCCTCTTTGTAATGGGCTAACTCTGAAACCTAACAGTTAAAAAAAGAAAAGTTTAGTATTTCATTACCTGATAGCAGTAGCAAAAACATTTATCTAATATGTCTACCCATAAATTCCATACCATCTCCCTCCACATGTGAAATCCACATGTGCCATAGACCTTAACTGTGATCTTCACTGACATTGTACATGACATTTTGTATGGCAGTTATGCATTTTCAGCCCCAAAAACGGTTGGATTTGCAGTACAACACCACAGATAGAAAACGGGGAGGACGGACAAGCCATTATGAGATACACTGAATATCATATTGGAAGAAAAAACATGATATGGCCCTTGCTCTGACTACATTATTCATTTTCATATTTAATTCATAAAAAACTTCATCTAATTTCTACAAGGTTTCCAGCCTCTTGCAAAATACAGCCCCAGAATCTTGACATCCTCCTGCAAAATTCTGCTTGAGCTGGGTACTTAAAAGTCTGGTTTTATGGACAAAGCCCAAAGCCCCGATTTCATCCTATCTTTAATGTATAAGGCTATTGTAAATAATTTTGGACAACAGTTTGGAAAAAAAAAAGTGGCTGTCTTTTCTTCAAATATCTTTTGAAAAGGGCCAGATTCTGAGCGATGTGTAACACTCATGTAAATCAGGAGCAATCTCCTTGAAGTTAATAGAGATTGGATTCCAGGCTCACAGGCTTTTGGACACTGAATTTAACAATCTGTCATGCCTGCGAGGTTACAGCACAGACCTCAAAGAAGGTACGGTGTAAGATCAATGTTAAGGAAAGAGTTTCATTTAAAAGACCATCTTTTCCCATCAGACATGATAGGAGATTTATTATTCCAATATTATTGTTGAAACTAGAAGAGAGAGGAAAAAATAAACAGGAACATATATTTTCCTTTTATGACTGTGAACAACACTTCATACTGTAAACATATCTTGGTCTATAACGTTTACCCAGTAAAAAAAAAAAATAATTTCAATATAGTCCTTATTGCTAGCTCGGCAGAGCCTCCCCAGAACATTGTGTTAATGATTAATATGAAGTCAGTGGAATTCCACAGTTGCTGAGAGTCTTGTGCCCAAGAATGAACTGCATTGCTAAATCAGCAAAGACAGTTGTCAAGGTAACCTCTATGTAATCTATTTAACTGGCTCCCAAAACACCAATCAAGGTCAGATAACGCACTCAAGCACCATATGAACACACTCATATGGCATAAAGCTTTGTATCAAGACAGCAGGGAGGAAAAAACCTCATTAGGAAGTAGGGGGAAAAAAATAAATTCAGTTTTGAGAAGTGCTAATTGGGATTGCAGTTAGCTTTGTGGGGAAAGCATGCCGCTTGTCTGAATATGGTTTTATCTGTAGTAAAAGTAATTTTACTCCAGCTCCGTTTGAATGGAAATATCCTTCTACTAGCATTTAAAAAAACCCCAACAACAACGAAAAAACCCACCCAAAAAGTAAAACCAGCCATGGATAAATTATTAATTTCATTTATTGTTTTATTAATGCAAGACTGGCATCTACACTCTGGTACAGATTTCTCATTTTGTTTTGCTCTGCAATAGATTTTCGTGTTAGTTAACAACAAGCGGCACGCCAGCAGCATCTCGGGGCTGGCGACGCAGCTCCCCATGCAAGGACGGTTCCACAGGTCCTGCTCCCCCGCCGCCTCTCCCCTCCCATGGAAACTTTCCAGTCATTTCTGGAAAAGAGAACGATCTATTTGGAGTTACAATCTGACGGGTAGCTTGAATTTTAAGTCAGATTGCAAGTATTATTTACTTTCTGTGCACTCACATCTCCACAGCCGTAACAAGGGCTGGCAAGAGTCACTGGGGTCTGAACTGATTTTTATTCCAACAATTGCTGTGCATACAAATCAACGTCCTTTGCTGGATATTTACTGCTTTGCTCATCCTGGAAGCAAAGAAGACGAAGCATTAAGAGAATTAAAAAGGTTGTCTGTTTCCCTTGGAGCCTCCATACCCTTGTCCTTTTCTGGAAGGCTCCAGGACTCCGCAACTTCTTACAGCCTCTGCTCCTCAGTGACTCTCAGCAAACATCCCTGTGTCCCTTACAGTAAAAGTACATACCAAGGGAGCCACTTCCTTCCTTCAGTTATACAATGTCAGTACCATGGAGCTGTGCTAAATCAGGACACTGCTCCTGTTCCACAAAGATGCCAAAAGGTCTTGCTGTAGAAATTAAGAGCTAAAAATAACAGCTCCAAAATTGCAGAAGGCAATCACAGTAAAGACTATATAAACATCTCTGTGTTTAGAAAATATTTTTGGCCAATGCCATCCATAATAAAAAAATTAAAATTTCTTCTTTAAATGCAAAACGGCTGCATACATTATTCTTTTATGAAAGAAGAGATGCCATTCTTAGAGCTGAGATTCACTAGCAACTCTGCTTACGTTGTAGACATTTAAGATTTCTCAGGGTTTCCTCCCTTGTAACAGTGTGTGAGATCCGTATGCCTATCTGGGATCAGCGCAGGATCCAAGGGCTATAAAATCATGTACTAGTTTAGGAAACAAGGAAGACAACTGCACATTCTAGTCATCTCCAGCGTGGGAGGGTGCGATGGTGCCACAAGCTGCTGCTTATCATGTTGCTGCTGAAGGCAGAACCCACAGCCTTCCCAGAATTACCCCAAGAACTCTGGATCTGCTGAGGCCTGAAATAACAAAGCTGCTAAGATGCCTCCAACCACTTGAGAAAGTCAAGCTTCAGGAGAAGACAAACTGTTGCATGTCTTGGAGATCCAGCACAGCATCTCACCTTACAGCTGTGGGGCAGATGTGCTCCATGGTGCACCCGCCCACCCCACACATCACGGTTGTGTTACAACATGTGTTTTCTTGAGCTTCCATCTCATGGAAACAAGATTATGGGCTGGGTAGGACCTAAATCTTGCCTGGATGTGGAGTCAGGATAGATGCAGTGTGGCCACCTCAATATGAACAGTATAAAGATCCAAATATTTTTCATGACATTATTCTCTAAAATAATGATCACCGTAAAACCTGAAGACATCAGGAATTAATCTTCACCACAGACCTGCTAGGGACAAAAAGCTACGGGCTCCATTTGGAGATCAAAAGGCTGAAGAGGAGGCAGACGAAGTGACTTGCTGAAGGTCAAACAGGATGCACGTGGCAGAATCACAGACAGATGCCAAGAACTCCCCAAAACCCAGCCCAGCTGAAGCACCGCAGCCTCTGTCTTTAAAAGGGGCACTTGAGAGCTCTGAGCACCCACAAAACCTATCGATTTCCCATTTCACTGAGAGGTAAGAGCACTGGGCACTTGTCAGGTGTGTTACCATGAAAGGAAGGAGCTTGTGTGTCTTTTCAAGCTCTAGAGACTGTGGCCGCTTTCAACAAGAAATTAGCAGCTTGTCGCAGGGTTCTGACATGTCAGAGGTGGAGGGGAGGACTGACAGCTAATGAGGCTCTGAGACAATTACAGTAACTCTCCCACGATGAACGGAAATCCACCCGGCATCACTGGGCGCCAGCATAATGAAAGTTGGACTATCCCTAGCATATCCCCCTCCATGCCACTACAAACCCTGACCTGGCAGTGCAGATAAAGAGTATGAAATCCAAAGGAACGCTCATTTCGAATAGACACGATGTCAGAAGATGCTGTATGCAGTCAGTCAGTGTAAGAGTGCAAATATGGGATAAGTTTCAAACCAAAGAGGACTGGAAATATAAATATCTATTGCAGTGCTTGAAGTAACCTTGTACCGCAGATCGCAGAAGGTGGTTCTGGATTCACAATGACTTGGGCTTTTACATGCCTATGAATGTGGACCTAGGTTCCTTTTGAGATAACTTGGTTACATGAACAAAATACATTTAATTTCAGTCAAGACTTTGCCACTGTACCTTTTCCTTATGTGTACATAGTCTGTTTTCTTTATTAATTCCAATTAAAAATTTAAACATGGTCTGTACCCAAAAACACTCCTCTTTGCCCCCCAAAAATTGTTCCTATATTTCTAGGAAGTTCAATGCAGGCACAGACAACAGGAACATCAGTTGCTTTGTGAGGGTGCAGCACAGCAGGTGTAGGCAATGCTGGCAGGTGAAACCATCCACTTCCTACTCAGAGACAGGATAATGTCGCTCTCGTGGATGGCCAAATATAAATATATAGATACATGGAAAATAAAGCAGGTTGGTCCTACTGTCTAGGCACAAAAGCAATTTTAAAAGCCCTGAGTAAATGTATATGAAACCATCACACTTCCCGCACCATCTCTATTCTGCAAGTTATTACAGTAAAATCAGGGTTACAGTAATTTCAGTCAGCACTCCCTCTATGGAAGTAATTTCTGGAGGTCACAACCTGAAAGCATATTTATATCTGAGGGAAAACATCATGCGTACAGGTTTTGGAGACTTCAGAAAAAAACAAAACAAAAAACCCCACAACAACAAAACTTACTTGAACAATACTATTTGTTTACTTTCATAAACAAAGTTTTTAAAAGAGGTTTCTATTTTTTTTCTATTAACTTCAAAAAATGGAATTTAAAGGCTTAGTTTTCTTATTCCTAATGCCAACCAAATACAACGGAAAACACTGAAGCAGCTCAAAATTGCAGGTGTGGTTTTGGGGTGTCTGTCTCACCCACCCACATGTGCGTACACCCCGATGTCCTGTTAGAGCTGCATTTGAAACCCCGAAATCTGGAGGGCAAGGGATCCTTTCAGACTTGGCCCCTACGCACGGCGTGAGGATCGACACTGGAGATTCTCGCATCTCCAAAGGAGCGTGAACTAATCCACGTGCTAGGATGGGATTTACAAGATGGACTGTAACAGCTCCTAAGATAGCTGTTACTGCCTCTGTGTTGTTAATGTGTTTGCAAGATTAGTATTAATTACCCAACAAGGGATATATCTGTTTTGAGAGCTTGCAATAAGTCCTTACGTAATATTAAGTAAATAACATGCAAATGAAAGAACATACTGTATAAGCAACACAATGTTTAATTATTTGTATGTATTTTAAGGGTCTATAATAAATAAATCGGTCTTTGCAGGATCTATTATCGGTACATAGTTATGTATCTTTCTATGAATAGTGATTATGTAAAGGAGACATTCGATACAGACAGACAAAGTTAAATAAACCATGCGAAGGTGATAGGAACTAATGATTGCCAATATCAAACTCAGACACCTTTGATTCAAGCTGTTTATCCTTAATGTAAAGAATGGCGAGTGCCTGCCTGCCCACCTCTCCCTCCCTCCTGACTTTCCTGTTCCTGTCTCTTCCTGGTTTAGTGGCGTGTTCTGAACCTCCTTTACACACCCTGCTTGATATACGGTAATTTGAACATTTTTCTCAAGTAAAGAAGGGAGGAAAAAAAATAACAGAAAGAATAAATCCAGGGTCAAGCAGTGTCATTTCACTGAAGCCCACCGAGCAATCCTGACTTTTACCAGCTGGGACTGGGACTCTGACCCCCCAGCCCAATAAACTGCCAGTGCGTCAACCAGCAGAAAGCTGCTTTTCTCCTAACATTTATCGTGTTCCCCAAGTACTTTCAAAGTAGCAGCAGGAGGTAGGGGAGAAGAGATGGAGCTGACCAAGCCAGGCTTTGCCAAACGCGGTGCCGGCACGGGATGGCGGTGCTCGGTGCGGGTCCGCAGCCTGGTGCGGGCACAGCGTTGCTCCAGGCGCCTGCGTGCGGGACTGATCAGCCCCCGCAAGGCTCACGCTTGTTTATTCCACTTAAATCCTTCTGGTTCATATCAAAACACACCAGGCAGTTATACTAATTTGTCTTCATTTTCTGAAGTAAAAAACCAACACGGCAACTCAGGCAAATGTTTAGATAAAAACACTCGTTTTATCGCGATACCTCCGTGCCTGAATTTTCCTTCAGGAATAACAGATGGCTTAACTGTTCCAGGTAGAGACTTTAAACAAGTCGGTGACAAAAAAAAAGGGTTGTACAGGGGTTTTTTTTTGTAACATAAATCTCCCCCAAACCCACCCCTGTAAACAGTAATAAGAACATGCAGGGCTTTTTAATTGAACATTAAACTCAGAAGTCCCATTACATTCACAGTGCAGTATCCAGTTAATATATCCTTTGGGTTTTTTTTTCCTTTGTCCCACCCACAGAGATGTTACAAATTGGATTTAAATTAAATTTCATTCTAAACACATATATTCAATCATCACAAAACAGTGACAAATTAGCTTATTCCATTTAAACGCGTCGTACGCTCAGCCTGGGTGCCTCCTGCTCCAGCCCGGGGCCGGCTTCCCAGAGGTCGGGTGTTTAAAGAACTGACGCACAAATGTGTGTGCAGCTATTGGCAGGGGAATTGGGTTGATTATTACACAAAATATCAGATTGAACTGCAGTCTGTGTTTTAAAGTGTGAACATGGAAAAAGGTTTGTTTTTATTATGGCACGAATAAAGGGGTATAAACAGATGGGTACAAACAGCGCGGTGCATAGGTGGGTACAGCTGTTCCAGAAATACCTGCTTTTATTTTTTCCTCTTTCCTAAATATGATTTGATATAAAAAAAAAAGCTTCCCTTTTAACATAGTCTGTCACATGTCCATTGAAACACCGTCCCCGTTAGCTACCTTCACTGTACAGGGATAACACGTAATGAGATTTTCTGGTGTGTTTTTTTCCATGGCGGCTGGGCCCTTGCTAGTTTTAGCATTTAAAGGAACCCAGAATGGGTCAGGTGTGGGGAGAACAGAGCGAATTTGATATCACTCCTGAGAGGACTTGGAGGGTTTCCAAATCAATCTGTCTCGGGGGGTGGAGGGGAGGCAGAAAAGCAACAGGCATGAAAAAAAAAGATCCCGAGTGTTACCATGGCTAAACATCAACTGTGGTTAGATCAAACACTTGTGAAGCAAAAGATATTGAAACTGTTACTTGTAAAGGAAAAAAAGCCATCATTTCAAAATTACAGTGGAATGTGTTTAGAAAATAAACTTTCTCAGTTTGCCCTAAAATTTGTTAGCAGTAAATAAACTCGCTTCTTTTACCAGGTTTGTGTACTCTCTGTGGATTGTGGATGTTTTAGAGGTAATTCAGGACTCGTGGTTGTAAAAAATTTCCAAAACCAGAAGGGATGTGGTGTTCCTACATGGGGATGTGCTTTAGCTATCTATTGGCCTAGGGTAGTTAATCACAACTGCTAACAAACAGAAAAAAAAAGAGAAACAATTAAAAATCTAATTGGTTTGAAGCTTTAAATCCCATCCCAGCATGCGCTCATTCCTCTGTACACTACCCAAATCCTAACAAACTCTCTTCCCTTCTCTCCGCGGGCCACCCAACAGCCAGGCACAAACTCGCGGCTTCCAAAACTCGGGCTCCAAGTTTAACTCTGAATTTAATCCTGCGAGATACTCAGCTGTCAAGACCTTCCCTGAAGATGCTAACAGCCTCACAGGAAGGGCTCAGCACCTCATTGAATTGGCTATGGAGGAACATTTATCTCCCTCCTGGCATCAAAATGCTGAAACCATGGCCAACAGGATCAGTTAGCAGTCTTTCCTAACGCATGTGTATTTTCTAACCGGGTCAGGAGTAGACTTGGGTCTACTAGGGAATTCCTTCACCAGCTCACCTGTTCCTCAGCAAATGACCAGCACAAAACAAATAACGCAAAGAAGTCAGGAGGCCGTAAGATTAAGATGCAGTGCATTGTATACACTTTGGCTGGTCAAAGCTTTCACATTCAATCATTGTGTGAAAACCAAAGGGCCAACTTTTCCCAGCCTTTCATTCTGCAGCTTTGGTTGAATGCAAACCAATGGGTATCAGCTGAGAATCAGACCCCAAACTCCTCTCCGACATCCACTATATGCAGAATAAATCCCTCAACCATGGCACTGTGGTAATTGGCAGCTGAATTTGCTCCCCAGATCCCAACAGATGTGACCGCTGTGAAGTTCTTTTGTACCTGCACAGCCGCACCGGGCTCCTGCACAGGTGGAACAACTCCTGGCACAAGTAGCCTTTCCTTTTTCAAACCGAGGAGAGCTACAGAAGTGTAGATTACTTCTTCACCAATAAATGCTCACAGCTACAGTATCTCAAAGCACCTTCCCTGCTCTGCACAAGGCCTACCAAGTGGTGTTGGAGGCTGTGCCATCTGCACAGCAAATACTTACACGTTATCACACCCTGTAAATCAAATACAACTGTAGGAAAGCAGGTGGTGATAAACTAACAGAAAAATCAGACCTATAGTGAACATGCATTAGACTAGATCCACTCATCATGTTGCCCAGGGCCTGCATGCAGACAACAGGACAATTTATTTGGGTTGCCTGTGGCTGACAGGTAACAAGTATGTAGAAAAAAAGTCCCAGAAAAAAAAACAACAGAAGAAGGAGATCTAGGAGGAGGAACAGTTGTGTTAGGGGAGGGAGGAGTGGGGCATCCGGGGTGGATAACAATGCTGAGGTAGGCAAGCAACTGCAGCCAGAGTTGAGGGGGAAGAGACATCTCAAAGAGGCAAAGGGATTTATGCGAATCACAGGTGAGGAGGAAGGGACTCGAGTGGAGTGAAAAAGGAAAGGTTGATCCTAGCATTGATAAGCTTCAATAGCCCATCCATGGTTTGTGGCCAGGTGTGCTGGAGAAACATCAGGCTCAGTGGGAACTCTGCCTGAGCAAGGATCTCAAGCTCAGACCTGTTGTAAGGAATCCGCACAAACAGTTGTTTTTTTTTTTTCCAGTTGATTGTTTGGTTTTGGTGGGTTTTTTTTTTTTTTTTTTTTTTGTAATAATCAGGGAGCTTGAGCACCACCAGCAAGTTAAGGACAAGAGCCAGTGTTACCTCCTCCGGGGTAGGAGAATGGTAAATCTCTGATTAGGAAAAATGACCTTTCAGAAGTCAGTGGCTGCTGCAAAAACTATTAGTACATTCTTCTTCTTTGGGTTTGCTTCAAGGTGTGAAACACAAACAGTAACTGTTTGTCCAAGCAGCTCCCTGACTCTTACTGCCGGGGAGCAGCACGGGGAATGGCCGGCCAGGAGCCGCGAGCCCCCGGCACAGGCTGGGTGCTGAGCCCAGCGAGCAGAGCAGGGCAGCAACAGCAACAGGTCCTGGTGACAGCCCAGTGAGCCGCAGGTGAATAGTAAGTTACACGCCGGGTCCGAGGTCAACGGAGGAGATCCAAGGGACAGTTCAGGAGCAGGGCTGAGCCAGGCACACCTTCATCGCAGCTCTGGCCGGGACTGAAGCCCCAGGTTCCTGGGGCAGGGGTGTCAGGGAGGCTGGGCAGGGCCATTGAGCACTGTTAGTGCATCGAGGCCCTGACAGTGATCAGAGAATCAGAGATCTGTCGAGGCTGTCAAACCTACCAACAGCCACACGTGTAGTATACATAAGCAGCAACGCCAACAGCGCATCCTATCCTAACACTGAAAGAAGGGCTTAATCCAGTGGATCTTAACTGACACAAATGACCCTTATTCCAAACTGCGGGAGCTGCGCCAGTGAGCACAGGTTACACCGGTAAGAGCCGGCGAGATACGGCCTCTCTTGATTCTGAGGTCAGAGCCATGTGTATTTTAATTAAAGAACAGAAAAGGAAGCAGAATGGCATGAGTTAAAAACCACTGCCAGCAAAAGCCTCATCTTTTAAATATTCTTTAAGACTACTTAAGTATTCCTGCCCCAAGGAGGTAAACGAGATTATTCATCTAAGTAAAAAATACTTACATAAGCTATGGTTTGCAAGACAGTTTACTAATTATGGAGACAGATTTCTGCAACAAAATCTTATAAAATACACAGGACCATCCACTCATTTTTTTTTACTCTCAAAATAATAAAAAAAAAAATCACTGACTATCCAAAACTGCAAATTGGAGGGAAGAAAAGGAAAACTGCAACAATAACCTCCCTGCCAATGCTGTTGATCTAAAAATTAGGTTCCTTTTAAAAATCCTGCACTCTGTCTTTACTTTCAGTTTTTAGAGCATGATTTCAAATAAAAAGAGACACTGCAAACAAACCCCAGGAGCTGCTCAGACACACAGCAATGCGTCTGCTTCCAAAACTGCTTACAATGTTAACGATAAAAACCCTTCCTGTTTGTCACGGCCACAAAAACCACCCTGTTTTTGGAAAGGATAAGGTCCTTTATGATGTTGATAAAGCACTCCTCTTGGAGAAACATAGGGGACCATCAATCAGCAACATTTGTCTTTGGCTTCTTTTGTTGACATCCCGATATTACACCAGGAAATCATAATCCTAGCAAAGTGAACAGGCTCTGGGGAGAAGCAGCTATAAATTGGGCCTGCCCAGATCAAATGAACTCAGTCATGAAGGTCTGTTAAGCACCGAGTGCTTTACTTTGTAGCAGAACATTCAAATTGAAAAGACATAGGTGAACTGAAAGAAAGAAGCAGTGTTAGGGACCAGAGAGCCAAAGTAAATTGGTTCTTCAGTTAATTAGCAGCAGATAGCACTGTTGTGATAATCACTGATAATTACTGTTATGCCTTGTTTTTCTTTAGCAGTTATTGATTTCAGTTTACCTCAATATTTTTACTTTTTTTTTTTTTTTCCTCCTCAATTTGGAAGATTTCCTGATGTGCAGAATTCCAGCTGGATCTAAGCAGACATCACTCCCTTGCTCTAATGAGCACTAAGGGCCTGGCTACATGAAAAGGCTGCTCCAGATGAAAGCAAGCCTGTTATGTAAAACAATTGCACTGCATCACTGGAAGTGGTAACTTCCAGTTAAAGTGGTTTTAAGTGGGTTCATTGTGGTTTAACTCAAGGTGACCATGCATCAGTCTAAATGAAACCAAAAGTTTCCCTGGTGCTGGAAAGGGCAGGCAAATAGAATCTTGCACCAAAATACACAAGTTCCACCGATGCAACTTGTTCATGCAGACAAAACTGAGGTCTTTTTGTTGACCCTTCATTGTGTAACTACTAACCTACTTTTTGGGGGCTTAAAAGTAACTAATACTATAAACCAACTCTAATTTCCATAAACAGATTAAATGGTGTTTTGTTATCATAAGAAATTATCATTACAATTATTCTCCTTCAGTACCCTGAAGCATGCTGTGTAGTTCACTGTCAAGGTTCAGTTTTGATCCGGGTTACACCTGTGTCAGGCCATCAGAAGGAATGAGCTTGGGCACACCATGATTGAGCTGCTACTTCCCTTCCACCCAAGACAAGTGCACAAGAAATCTGTCAATACAATAGGGCAGCAAGACCTCAAACCAGCGAGGGAGCTCAGCGCAGAGATTTTACTGGGGCTCAGTGATGCCAAGGCTGTGCTGGAGCTCCAGCTGAACCCCAGGACACCATCTAGACCTTAATTTTAGTTAAAATGCAATGATAAAAAGGGAGCAAGGTAATTAAAAAAAGGAGCTAATGCTGCTATGTTGACCTGTTGCATAGATACTTTGATGGGGATGTGACCTCTCTACGGTTCTGCAGTACAGAGTTGTGCTACATGCACACCCCTTTATTTCCCTTTCATGTGCATTTTGGTATACACACATCGTATATTCAAAACCCAAACTTCAAATAACATTTTTATTATTATTAGTTATCAATTCCAAATGAAGTAAAAAATACTCCTGTGGACTGCCGAGATGTATTTTGATACAGGGAATAGGATCTAAAGGGAGATAGCTTACCTTCTGACTCAAGTTTTCACACTATTTACAATCACTTTCCCAACTGCATAGGTGTCAAAAATAAAGCAAACTGTACTGTGCAGAAAAAGTAACTTTGACAGGTCTAATTTACTGAGACTGATTCATGTGACAGCATAAACAAATCATTCTTGTCAAAGTCTATATTGAAAATGGAGTAAATTGATCGTGAAGTCAAGTGCACTAGTAATTTCAGGGAGTATTGTGATTTCATTTGTAAAACTACTGCAAAGAGGGGAAAAACCTGTCTTTCAGAGCTGGCTTCAGTTTTTGCACCAGTCAGAGGAGTGGAACACCACGCTGTTTAAGAGCATGCTGTTACTACCAGCATTTTTCCTGTGCAATCCTGTTCCTGTGTATTCAGGGAAGTAACATGAGAAATCCCCAGAGATCTTTTGTACAAATATACAGCGGAGATCAACAAGAAATCCTCTGAGTGAACAAAACATTCTGTATGTGTTTTCTCACTGCTTCTGTAGGAGCAGAACGTTGTGACTGATTAAAACACCAGCATAACATTGGGTTTCTTACCAGAATAGTTTTTTATGCTTAGGAGGAATTAGAGAAACAACATTATGAGAACGGAGTTTTTTCAACGTAGGTTCCAATTATATAATCTCTGAAGTCATTGTTTTCTTCCTCCGCAGGGGAGAGGGCGCGTTCCTGGGAGTACGTGTTAACTGACAGTGCCCGAGCTTCTTATCTGGGAATAAAAACCGGGGAGATGTAAACTTTGCAGAGATAAGCAAGAGCAAAACCGGTGTGTAATGTATCCAGCGAAGCTAACGATCCTCGGAGCAGAGAAAGTGAAGCCAATAAGTTATGCCAGACAGGCACTTACAGAGGTCTTCTGGGGTCATGTTTACTAATCTCTCTCTCCCTGGCTGTCAGAGGGTTATGAAGGAGCGCAAAGCGTGCAGACTGCAAGGTAGACGAACAGAAAATTATTCAAAACAATACCTTCACACTTTATATAAAACCAGCGAATGTTAAATCAAGAGTGCATTTAATCAAAGGGAGAATTTTAATAACCCCAACCCTCAGTACGCCAAGACGACAGCAACTGGGTTGTGTCTTGCAGGAATGGTTCTGTCCATTTTGCAACAAATGGATTTAATACCGTGCCCCTGTTTTCTTCAGCCCCTTGACTTGGTACAGCCCTTTGGCTTAAATTCCAGATGACCCTCTCTCTCTTTTTTTTTTCCTTCCACACACAGAAGGTACAAAAATCTTTTGTTCATATTTCCAGGGGAAAAAAATTTCTGTCTCAAGAATATTCACCTTGTGTGTTCATCTTTAAGCTTTGTAAGGCCAACACAAAATAGGGAAACAGAGCATTAAATTTCTAAAAATCAATAGCATGTACATAAACTGACATTCATTACTTTACAGGGATTTCCAGTTTCTCCTTGATTGATTAAAGCTAGGGGTTGAAAATAAGTGCTTTTCCCCTGCCTGGAGAAATTCCCAATTGTCCATGCTGTGAACCTTCCATTATGAGACATGAGACAGCAGTAGCCGTACATGGTTCATTTCACACCACCACAAAATAGACTTGTCATTCCGCAATCAAAAGGAAGGAACCTGATGGAAGAGCAATGTGTCAAAAACTTGTCAAAAGCGGCCTGCGCCTAATAACAACTGAGAACAAGGAAAGCATATCCTGAGGTTTACACTGCCCGGCTTTCACAGGCAGAAAGCAGAACAGAAAAATTACCCTGTTAATTTGTAATATGTTTAAATGTGATATTGAATGGCAATTCATACTATTTGACCTAATTAATTTGGATTCCACATTAATTTATGGAAGATAAATATTTACAATACAATTAAATTAGTTAATTTATAAAAGCAGAGGAGCAAAAACATTTGAATAAGAGCTGCCTAAATTAATGCTAAGAAAAAAATGTATATTCTCTGCACTAAAAATGCTGGAAAGCTAACCCCGCATAAAATGTCCTGTTACTAAGGGTGTTCTATAGTAACACAGTAAGTATAACAAATTGATCTTTTGTATGAATTATGTTAGACCCTGAGAAACGATAATGTCAAATTCCGCGGCACAGTGGAGCTGAACCAATTAGATGAGTAGATAATTTGGCCCTTCGCACTAGTAACACATCGTTAGTAGGAATATCTTCAAAGAAAACCATGTATTTGGGGAATACTTCACAAGTAGGTGATGCTTTTAAAAATGCTTATGCAACGGAGATAGGGGATCTAATTTCTTAAACCTCAAACACCAGGAATGCAATTCCATAAGGTGTGGGTGATAATCATACTGGAATGACAACACTGCTGGTTTTATTAATAGTTACAGAAGCACACGCATGTACATATGGTGCATATGTCTGGAATATTTTTTGTGGATGGGCTGATTAACGATGGGCAAATCTTCAAAGATTTACAAGGAATCATTAGGATTCATGAGGATTCATTAGGATTCAAAAGTTCGCCTGCTTCCATCTGAAGTTCTTCAGTTAAAGTCAGGCTAGAAATACCACTAAAAAGGACTTAATGTTAGATTTACAGTACATGTCGGTCTAGCATAGACTGAAAACTGTGGAAAGGTTTTCTTGCCTCACATTGCATTTTTGCATTTATTCTGCTAAGCATGTGGAAAACTTTTCAAAAGTTTATCTTAGACTTTCAAAAAGGCTTAAGTTCGCTTCCTCAAAGCAAATTTTAGATCAAATCATACACATGCCAAACCACTTGACCCCGTAGGGACCTGCAGAGATAGCAAGTCAGGGTGCCTTGAAAGATCACCAGTTTCACAACTGGCAGAAGAATTTTGTTTAGCTGTGACCCAGGGAGGTCCCTGCCTGTCTCCAATTTGGTCACAAACTTCTGAGTGTTCACAGTTTCCCTGAATTTGGTGCATTAGAAGAGCTGTAATACCTCCTAAGAGCAAACTCTTCTAGGTAACTCACATGCGTCATGGTTTAGCCTCAGCTGGCAGCAAAACGCCACATGGCCGCTTGCTCACCCTCTCCTCTCCCCAGGGCGATGCGGGAGAGAAAATACAATGAAAGGCTCAGATAAGGACGGGGGAGATCATTCTGCAATTACTGTCATGGGCAAAATGGACTTGACTTTGGGAAAATTAATTTATCAACAATCAAACCAGAACAGGTCAATGAGAAAAACTCAAATCTCAAAAACATCTTCCCCCCACCCCTCATTTCTTCCCAGGCTCAACTTCACTCCTGAATTCTCTACCTCCTCCCCCAACAGCAGTGCAGGGGGACAGGGAGCGGGGGTTGCAGTCTGTTCATCACACACTGTCTCTGCTGCTCCTTCCTCCTCAGGAGGAGGACTCCTCACACTCTTCCCCTGCTCCAGCGTGGGGTCCCTCCCACAGGAGACAATCCTCCATGAACTTCTCCAGCATGATACCTTCCCACGGGCTACAGTTCTTCGCAAACTGCTCTAACATGGGTTGTTTCCATAGGGTGCAGTCTTTCAGGAACAGACTGTTCCAGCGTGGGTCCCCTGCGAGCTCACAAGCCCTGCCAACAAACCTGCTCCAGCACGGGCTCCTCTCTCCATGGGGCCACAGGTCTTGCCAGGAACCTGCTCTAGCGTGGGCTTCCCATGGGCCACAGCCTCCTTTAGGCATCCACCTGCCCCAGCGTGGGGTCCTCCCTGGGCTGCAGGTGGATCTCTCCTCCTCCGTGGGCTGCAGGGACACAGCCGGCCTCACCATGGGCTGAGCCACGGGCTGCAGGGGAATCTCTGCTCCGGCACCTGGAGCACCTCCTGCCCCTCCTTCTGCACTGACCTTGGTGTCTGCAGGGCTGTTTCTCTCTCATATCTTCACTCCTCTCCCCTCTGCTGGTTTTTCCCCTTCTTAAATATGTTATCCCAGAAGTGGTACCACTGTTGCTGATGGGCTCAGCCTTGGCCAATGTCAGGTCCATCTTGGAGATGGCTGACGTTGGCTCTGTCAGACGTGGGGGAAATTCCTAGCAACTTTTCACATAAGCCACCCCTGTAGCCTTCCTGCTACCAAAACCTTACCACACAAACCCAATACAACATGCAATTTGTGCAATTCCGTTTTCATTTCTTGAGCAAAAAAGGTTGAAAGGAAGACATTCATTGAGCCATATCATATTATACACACTACTAGAGAAGCCCACGGTCAGACACACAGCAGAAATCCACAGGGACAGGGGAGATCTCTTGGACCCATGAGGTTTATTTTGCCCATGTACTACATTGCCAGAACAGTCCCTCTGTCCTCATTTGACTCCCACAGAGCGCAAATCATGGAGTCAGGTTTCCACTGGCCATTTGCAACCTGTGGACTTTGTGACTCTCTCCTACCTCTCTATCTGTGAAAGATTTTACCACCTCCCATCTGTCTTGGGTTGGTATTAGCCTTTAACACGCACATCCACTGCAAATACACTAAGAGATGGTTCCTGTAACTGAGCACCACAGGATTTGATGGGAAACCCCAAGCACACTGTATTTGCGAAGAAAAAAAAATATAATTGGAAAATGTAATATAGGAGAAATTAGGAAAGCAGCTGTTTAATTCTGGACCTTTTCTGCAAACAAAAATTCACAGAAATAACAAGACGCAGAACAAAACTTGAACTTGGAGGCAAAGTTTTAATTTAATTTCAGTAATACTAGCAAACACCTTGACTCAAAGGTGGAAGGCCGTTCCATCCTCTGTTCAATACTGAAGAAAATGTGGCTGCAGAGCGCTAAGAGAGCACGTGTGTGCCTGTGCGTGGAGAGCGAAGGCAGCAGGAACGTTCGCTCTCAGTCTCACCCTCCCCAGAGCATTTACTCCATCCCTGTTCTGAGAGCTGTCTTTTTCTTTTTTTTTTTCCTCCTGCTACAGAGACTAAATAGTATATTTGGGGAAAAAAAAAAAAAAAAATCCTTCCATATTGAAAGAAGAACTTGCTAACTGAATACACTGATTATTTTAAGGGTATTTACAAATCCATTCAAAAACCATTCACCCTATCCTGAAAAAAAATTCCTATTGGTGTCAGGAGTTGTCCTTAGGGATGCACCACTATAAGCCTCAGCATTGCGCTGCCAATGTCTTTGTTCTTGACCTGACCTAAAAAAGTGCTCTCTTTATGAGTCACAGAGGATTTATTTTCTGCCTTAGCTTAGCCCCAGCTTCTTTTAGGCAGAAAATGACAGTTTTGCTCAGTTGTGGCACAGGACCTGCACTTTTTATGATGTGGGTGATTGTTCACCAGAATCCACGCTGAAGCCACCAGTGTAATTGAATTTAGGAGCACAATGCCTGGAAATATTTACTACAAACACCACTCTCATGAGTGGCAGTAGGTTTTGGAGTTCCCTCCTATTTTCCTAGAGATATTTAAGCCTAAAAATGCAATTTACCAGAATATTTTACAAGATACTCCTTTATTGTGCAATGAAATATTTAAATTGTGAATCAAATCCATAGCTTGCATAAGTCACATAAGTTCCCATGAAACGTACAAGTTCGTGTTGATTTACACCAACTAAGGGTTTGGTTGTTTGAAAACTCTCTCCTCTCCCCAGTTTTAAGTGTAAATTTGTCCCTTGAATCAGCTCAGAACAAACCCCTATGGTCTATATTCTTGGAAGTAATTTCTGTACATCTGCAGGCAAACATTTTATGATATGGCCATTAAAGTTTATCGCTATGTGCTTTATGGCTTATAGAAAACTATGAAAATACGTTTCAGGATAGTGTTTATTTGGATTTAAAAAAAAAAAAAAAATCTTGTCCAGAGAGGAGGCACAAACACTATCTACTCCTACAAATTCAAATCAGTTACTTAAGAATTGCCTCTCCTGGATTACCTAAGGGGACTCTTTCCTTAAAATGATTTCTCTTTGCAGGCCGAGCCCAGGTTCTAGTCCTGCTTTCAGACACAGGACCTTGGTGACAGAGTGACAGAGACACCTCTCAAAACCTTTCAGTAGTGCAGGGTAGGTGTGATGCTGAATGCCCACAGCAACTGCAGCGAGACCAGCATCACTTCACACATAATACGGTTACTCCAGGTGTGTGCAGTCTGTTCAGGACACCCCAAATCTTTATGATGATCCTAATAGGATACTATAATTTTCCTGGGATTCCTCCAGGAATCTTTCAAATCTTTCACTGGATCAAGACTGGCTGATGATCACCAGGCCAGGACTCCAGCTAATGAAAGCTTTGTTGGTCTATGGCAGTTTACATCAGCTTTTTTTTCAAGCTTTATGAAGATTGCATGTGCCCTTTCTTTGATTTATTGAGTAATTTTGTTTCTATTCTCACTTAATTCTTGCCCTGAAAATTTTAATTTCCAGCTCTTTGTAATGAAATAAAAATTTCATTAACTAATTAATATTGGCAACTCTCAAAAAGTGTAACCTTAATCTCACAGTGTTGTAGTAGACAATTTTAATTATTTTTTCCTTTAAAAATCCACTTCTAGTGACAAAGAAAAGCCTGAAAATAAGACAAAACAATCTTAAAATAATAAAAAGCTGTAAGAATAGAAAAAAGTATTTTATATTTAAATCTTCATAATTTTAAAGCCAACTTTCAATTTGAGAAGGCTGAGCAATTTATTTTGTGGATATGGCTAAGTATTTAATATTTTTTTCCCCAGAACTAGCAGAGATTAAACTCCTATCAAAATTTTATGGGGCTACGTTCTATGCACTAAGCAAACAATACAGTGCCAATCCTTCTCCTCCCCTCTTTCAACCTCCCCATTAGTTTTATATCCTGACATTTTAAAAAATGTAAATGTTAAAATGTTACCTATTCATACATGGAGGCCATTTACTCCACCATTCAGGGTAAAAGCACACCATTACCATCCAAAATACTAAATTACTTTCCAAGTCGTACCATGTGGGAGTTGAGTTTTGTATGGCAAATGAATTTCTTGCTGATTGCCAATGGTACTTTCAAAAAGAAAAAAAAAAGAAGTGTCTGTAATAAATGGAGGACCAGCCTGTGGAACGTGCAGTGTGGTGTTAGTCTTGGAGTTTCAGTCTTGCAGATGCACAGTCACCATCTGCCATATCTCCACTAAAAAGTGAAAAGAAAGTTTAGCATGATGGGACTTGTGGCGTGCAGATTCCATCCACGTTGCTGGCCAATTGCTCAACCGTAGCCCACCTTCCCTGTCCTTCAGAATACCCAACAGCAGGATGTGCGCTGCTGGACAGGGCTGTAGGCAGCAGACGTGTCCTCCGCTGGATCCAACCCTTCCTGCCAGCAGTAACGAGCTCCGGTCTCTGCTAGGGAGCTGGGCATGGCTGGGCCATTGCCCTTGGGCATGCTCTGGAGCTTTGCCTAAACCCACACTTCAGCATAGGCTCGTGCATAAACAACATGGATGATGAACAAGCTGGGACTTGAGAATAGGTCTGGATCTACATTTAGGCAGTACTCTAGACTGCCAGATACTCAGCTCGGGAACTCAGTTTAATTTGGTCTGGCAGCAAGGGGTGTGCACAGACGCACAAGGGACCTACTAATTCAAAAGATACCAGAACCCACAGCCGCACTGAAGTCAACAAAAGCTTTGTATTTGAAGTTTTTTCTATGCCATAACTACAGGAGTGTTTTAGATACGCAAACTAGAGAAGGTTACAAACTTTCCATAAACAAGTATGAGAATGTTACAATACTACACCGACCACACCACCTCAATTCTGTGTAGTATTACTGTGTCTGCAGGAGCAGGGAGTCCCACTGGGTATTATTTATTTCCATGTCTAGTTCTATTGACTTCTTTGACTTAAGAAGCTTGTATGCCCTGATGTAAAAGCAAACGTTGCTCTTCATGGGTAACGTTTGCCGAACTGGGCTCTATACAGCTGTCTGCCTCCTTTTTTGTTCTCCCACACCCCTTACAAGTGCATGCAGTGTCGGATGTCATCCACTCTTTGTACATTTCTGCAGGAGCCACAGAAAAATCTTTTTGTTTGTTGGATACCTTTGCTTAATATGACACATACCAAAGCTCTACAAAGTCAGCTGTTTGATAGATTTATTGTCCCTTCAAAAAAAGTTCATGAATACCTGTGAGATGTTACTTTCTTGGGGATTTGTGCATCAGGAAACTGATGTCTGATAACTTAAGCGTAAAGTATATCTTCTTTAACTAACAACATCAGAAACAATTTCCAACAAGAGCTTCTACGAAATATCCAATTCACTCTGTAAGGTTTCATTTTTATCTCTATATTATACCACTGATGTGCTGAGCAGGAGCAGAACTGTCTGCGCTGATAGAATAACAGGCTCTCCCCTTCTAATGCCAGCCATTTGCTTTATTTTTCTTTCGGGCTCTCTGGGCAGATAAAGGGCATGATATTAAACTATTCTGCCATCTTGTCATACTTTGTTGGTTACTATTAAAAAGAGAGCAGATGTAGTTCCAGAGTGATATGAGAAAGCGATCTAATAACTAAGCACAATACATGCACCTTACTGAAGGCTATTTATTTTGGAGAAAACATTTCACACATTTGTGTGTTCTACAGAAGATGCTTTAATTAGGTTATTGTATTTGCCTGTCACATTGTACTAGCTTTGTACTGGAAACAGTCTTATTAAAGAGAAAGACTGTCTTTTCTATGACCAAGGTTTTTGATATTTAGAGAAAGATAAAACAAAAAGAACAAACTGCCTGAGCATTTCTTTGACATTCTGACATGCTATTTCCTAAGCTGATGCTCTTGAGGTGAAAGCTAAGAAAAGCAGAGAATGAAACGCTTTGCCTTTGCTACTCCCTAGCCAGTAACAAGCCTTTTCATAATCAGCAATAGTCAAAGATATTCCACTCCATCAAAACCAAACACAAGTCATCCCCTGTGGAGCCAACAAGAATTTTCAATTTTCCACCCTTTTAGTACAGGTGCTTTTTAAGAGTGGCTTAGAAGACGACTACTCAGTGCTCAGCCATCTGGTCATATCCAAACCCCCAGATGCTTTGTCTCAAAGGCTCTAAAAGAATAGTTTTAAGCCAAATGAAAAAAATAAAAAATAGGGGCAGCATTCTTCATTGTGAACTCTGCTGTGACATGCTGCTCTCACTAATTCAGGGACATCCCCTCCTGAATTCTAACGCAAGTTTCATCCAAGTCCTTCATTTTCCAGGATGGTGGCCACCAAGGGACTGAAGCAGAAAAAAATGTGAGGATCTTCAAAGCACCATTAGCAGCTCCATTTTCTGTTCACACATATGCACATACCACCACAGGAAGAGGGATTTTACCTAGAAAAGACATTCTTTCTTATACTCAAAATGAAGCCTCTTGCAAGAAGTGGTTGTAGTTGTTCCACCTTGGATTAATGTTCCATTTCCTCCAATATGTCTCTGTATTCGCTGTTCTTATTTGTCCCCAGTTAATTCTGTTTTCACAGTTTTCTCCTCATTTTCTCTTTTACTGTCTCTCATTTTTAAAACATCTTTTACTATTGATTTTCAACCCTAATTACAACCACAACTGTGCATTTTATTTTCTCGCACACAGCAGGTGAAATTTCATCACTGACTACAATGAACTTGCACTGATGACAGACACAACGGCCTACAGCTGACAGCAGATCATTTATCAGACTGTACAATCAACCCATTCGAAATAAATACAAATGCATGCGAGTTAAACAAGCAAAATGTTCACATAGCAGGTGATGATAAATTCCATTCTGAGTTTCACCAATCTTTCCAGTTTTTATTTTTTATTAGCCAAGAGAAAACACTACAATACCTCCAATGCTTCTGACCAGTCACTTGGGATTTGAAAGCACGCATCTGATGGCACCTATTTTCTCGTGCTTATACTTTTGTCATCTTTCCATTGTGGAGTTGGGCTAACTTCTGCTTTGAGTTGACCTTTCTAATGAGCTTTTCTTCCAAATGATTCCTTTTATTTTTTATTGTTTGTTTTTGTTTGAGTTCTTTTTTGTTGTGTGATTTTTTTTTTTTTTAAAGTACAGAGAAGGTAACTAGAATGGCAACAATGCTGCTTAAAGGTATAGAATAACCTTCTTACACAGAGAGAATTAGGATTTTTCAAACTGGAAAAGTGGTAAGAATGAGTGGATAAGCTCGAGGCTTATAAAACAGAGACACTGCCTATGAATATTTTTTCCCCTCTCACGTAGCAATAATTTAATACTGTACCCGTTAGATAGGAAGCTTGAAAAAAAGAACAAAGAGAAGTACTTTTTCACCCAGTACACAACTAAATTGTGGAAACTTACTGTCACAGACTGTTGTAGATGCAATGTGTAAATAGATTCAAAGACAAAGACAGAGAAACTCCACTGGCTGCTCTGACCACCATGGCTCAAATATTACCTCTACGAAAACGCCAAACTAGCATGTGTGGGTTTGTCTCTATTTGCCCTCATTCTTACCCTCTTTCCTTAAGTACCAGACACTAACTGTTATTGTAGAAATAATGTAAGATTAAATGGAGTTTTAGTTTGACTTGAGTCTCTTCTTGTGTTAACAATAAAGCTGCAATGTAAACCTTTTGATCTGACATTGTTTACTGGGGGGGGGGGGTGGATATTTTCCCACATTCTGCATCAGCCTTACATGATCCAGATCCACCCCCAGCGCTGTACCTAGAGTCACTGGCACATGAATCTGCCTTGTGAATCATGCCTAAAAAGCATGCACTACTTGTTATGCACTGAAGCGTACAGATAGAGAGAAAATGTGTTTTGGGGCTGGGTTTTTTTTTTGTCCCTTGAGGTTTTTTTTCCCCCCTTTTTTTTTTTTTTCAAGTCTATGAGTGGATGCCTCAGTGGTTTGCAGAGATCAGGGACATAGCAAAAGTATTCTCTCTCTTATGGTTTGATATCTCTAGAATATAACTAGGTTTCTCATTTTTTTCCTACCCACTTGCATAGCTCAAGACATCTCAGCAATACTGTACACATAGCAATGAAAATAAAGGATTTATTGAAGAGGATTTTTTTTAATTTAAAACCAACAGAAACATCATAAATGTCTGATTCCAAAGTCAATAGCACAGATCCATTTGCCTTGGCTGGTGAAACCAAGCTTCAGAAAACAAAAATGCATTCATTCCCTTTCTTGAAAACATTTACAATGAGACCTCATGTACATGATGGTAATAAATGTAATGTAATGACAAATTAGGCTAACAGCTACATTACACTAACCTACATATTGCACTGAATACATCTGCCAGGTACCTGTTCTTTCCAGTACCATGCAGGTTGTTTCAAATTGTCACCAAGTTCAGTCTCATCTCAGCAACCGTCTCTTGAAACTGCACACCTTCTTCTAGAGAGTCCAGTGCATGAGCAAATTAAGTTTAATCATGCTCAAGATATGACACTTACTCTTTGAGAGGCCTTGTTCTCCTACAGAAGCAGCTTGAAGCCTAACACTTGTTACCTTGGACTCACAATTTTAAAAGCCCTGAAAAGCACATGCTATCTTTCACAAACACAAGGGACAGGCAGGAAAGGCTCTGAAAAGCTGTAAAAGACTATGCAGTGTCTCAGACTGGCTTAGCAGAAATAAATCCTATTAGCTTAATATGTATACACATATGTACAGAAAAGAGCAGCTTTTCTTCACAAAACATACATTTTCAGGTGCTGTGCAAGTAACTGCCTGTCTAATAGTAAGATTTTGCAGTAACTTTATTTTATGATCTTCATTTATCCTATGTTTTGCACTGCACTCTTGTAGACACTTGCTTCAATTAATGTGAAACAAATGGCATAATTCCAGATCCACTAAACCTCGGAGACCTACGCTGTCACGCATACGCAGCATGCATTTACTACTGCATAGGAAGCTGTATCTCTTCACCTCCTCCTCTTCTTCAAAAGAAGCCACTTCTGAATAAATGGGACAAATAAACCCCATGCGGTATTACAGCAGTTACTCAGAAATCACAGCTCAAACAGACCCTCCTTTATTTGTAGGTGGCCATAGTGAGGTGAGCAGTTTTAAGTGCAGACCAAACTTGGTCTCACAAGCTGTGACCCAACCAAACAGTGAGTAAAGCTGCCCACCAGTGTTCGTGCTGGGAGAGACCCCCCTCTTCCCACAGGTTGATGTGGCAAGGGGAGGAGAGACTTTCCAAACCGATCAATATCAAACAACACCTAAAACAGTCACACAGCACAGAAAGGCTCTGAGGTTCCTTGGGAAGCTCCTCAGCAGCAGCAGCACAGCCTGTACAGGCCGCATCCTGCCAGGCTTCGCTCCCACTTCTTTTTTGTTGTTATTTAATTGCTTATTCTACTTCTAATCAGGACTGCAAGTTCTCCCTACAGTACAGTACTCCTCTGCAGCACCCATGTGCCTACAAACATGCTCATAACACACATGACACAGACCTACACGGCCTCTTCTGTCTGGCATGTGAGGCCAATTACTGCTTCCTCAGGGCGGGGGGCAGTTCTGTACTGTGTTCTGCCTAAATTAATGTAGAAACTGCTCTGAAAAAGTAATGAATCCACTTTATTAGTTGAGGGCATGCTAGAAACTTCCCCATATAAGCAGCAGCTCTGTTACGGTAACTGCCCACAGAATATCCTGTGTTCACCTGTTCACCTTGCCCTCAGAAAGAGAATAAAGAGACAGAAAATTTTCCAAGGTCATGCTGAAATCACTTCTAGGCTGCACTACATTTGAGAAGGGCAGTTGTAAGGGGCTTAATGATAGATACTTTGGAGCTGCATCATCCTGAATAATAGCTGCAAGTAGCAAATGTGAGGTTCTCAGGAGCCTCAAGCCACAGCAGACCCCTTCTTTCCCCTATAGCCAGTTTGGGAAGGGGGCACCTGGCTGCTACTGGAGAACTCTGTCCTGCAGAGAGAACTCCGTGAACCCATGGAGAACCCATCCATGCAAAAAAGAAATACTGAAGAAGTGTAAAGTTTTCAAATAACTTATTTAAACTTCACTATGATGCTGACACTTGCCTCCTTAACAATGTGGCTTGTGTTTTAATATTAAAATTTGTTTGGCAAGATGGAGTAAGAAAAAAAAAATAAAAAGAGGAATGACAAATAAAGTTATCTCCAGGAGCTAAGCACTGAAAAAATCCTGTGTATTTTCAATTAAGTGGTAGTTTTACAATTAAAGCATTTGATTTTCATAAAGCTGTTGCAGCACGTCAAAGGGGCAGAGGAGGAAAAGATTTGGAGGCAGGAAGTCACAGAAGGAGGCACGATACTTCCCCCTGCAGAAGTCTAACATTCATTTTCCAACTGATTCATTGAACAGAAGCATCTTGCCACAGCAGCCACCCACTTAATGATGACAAAGCACGGACACCTCAGTCAGGACGGCACAGTACAGTCAGACGCGCCGCCTCAGATCAGGTACGGGTGGCTAACGTTACTACCCCAACACCTACACTCTGAGCTTTGCCCACCCTCCTACCACATGAAAACAAGTCACTTCAAACCTCAAGGCAAGGAGTATAACAAACTCATATGTATTCAAACAGGAGATTGATAATTCCTTATGGATTGTTAGGAAAATGCTTCCTGACACACTGCAAAGTGGGTTATGCAAAAAGAAAACATTGAAATTTTGTATCAAATAAGTAAATCAGGACTTATCATAAATACAGCATTTCATTCTTTAAAAACATCCTAAACCTCAACACAATGACTGACATTATTCCAAGGAATTCAAGTAATCTTGAGGAAATTATTCAGCTTTCCTGTCGCTTGTGAAGGATGCGAGAGGTTAGGTTTGTTTAGGACAGAGATGGATGTGTCAAGTCATGGCACAGGGTGATCTTCAGGGAAACATTGATGCATTAACTCTAACGTGTTTTTGTATTACTGAATCCCTCTCCCCAGCCCCTCCCCCATGTCTGTAAATTGGCAATAAGTGATTGGCATTCACAAATGTGCCTCCAAGCAGGTTCAGGATAATTAGTAAAGCATGTAGACACTCTGTCCTAAGAGCCAATTGTGACAAATCTACAAAATAATGAATCGCTATTAATAGTTAATGATGTACACCAAGAAGAGCCGGGTCTTGGGGCTCTTCTCCTTTAAGAGTCGCTGTTATCCTCTTGTGTCTCAGCTGGTCAAGCTGGATGCATTCCTCCCCTGTGCTGAATCACAGCCAAGATGAAGTAATTGAAAACTACCAGCCTGAATACCTCAGAAGTCTATCATGGAACGAGATTCAACAAGCCTCTTCTCAATTTGTAAATATGCTGGAATACAAGTAGTAAAAAGGCTCCAATGTCAAACAAGTTTAAGCATTAGCCGTGTTGTTTTATGAGTGCTACAGCACTGTGTAATACTTTATATATAAAGCCCCATTAACACTGTGAAGTTACTTCATCCCTGCATTCATCACACCAATTTGCTCATAGATTTTTTTAAAGAGCAAATGATATTTTTTTTTTTTTAACCATTGAAAGCATTCAGTTTCTGCAGTGGTGTAGATATATTGATGGCTTTAAAGCCATATTTAGAGGCCTAGGTTCACAAAACATCATATTTCTAAAGATTGCCCTCCTATTCTGCACTACAAGTTGACAAAAAAAAAAATAATCAAAGTAGTTTTAGAACGAACTTTTAGTTTTATATGTTTTGTTTCTAACATGGTAAACTACCTATGTTGGATATAATGATGGCACACTTCTGAGTTGTTGCATCATATTAAAATACCAAAGCAAAACATAAACAAAAACACAAACCTTTGCCATGCGGAGAGAGACCAAGAGTAACAGTGAGAATCCAGATGACACTACAATTTAATGATGAATGTTCCTAAGTCCTCCTGCTTGTTTGCAAGGTACTGGCTCTTGATGTCCAACCATTATTGGCAGGCCATGTGCTCTTAATTGGACTGAAAAAATGGCCTGCTCCAAAATTCATCACTGTTAATAGCTTAGCCTCTTTATTGTCTTCACAATTAATCTTCTTACAAGCAGAAAAGTTGAAACAATTAACTCTACATACAGTTGGTTGTAATCAGTGGTGTTACAAGCTCGAACCAAAACATCTCAACCCAAAATTCTGGGAGGTATTGATCCAGGTCAAAGAGTAGCAGCTTATGTCCCTCCCTAATTATTTAGAAGTACAGCTGGCAGAATATTTGTAATACTTGATTCCTTGTGACTTACACAGGAATTGTATTTTTTAATTTGATCTCATTGAAAAGGTATAGTTTTAAAGGAGGATTCAGGTGATTAGTGGAAGAGCAGTACAGAGGACAGTGACAAGGAAGACATTTTAAATTATCAGATTTTAGCATGACAGGGTCCCTCTTGGAAGCTTTCACACCCTCTACTTAAAAAGAATAAGAAGCCTATAAAACCTAAGCAAATGTTTCTGAGTATGGCCCCTGCCTTTGTCAGACAAGGTTAGTGAATCCCCATCCTTTATTTGCCTTTCTTTGTTGTCTCTTCAGAGACACATCACTGCAAGTCATCGAACCCTGCGGAACCATCAGAGGTAAAGAGCAACGGAGGGTTTGAAAAGTGCCAGAGCATTAATTAGCTCAGAATTCCTGAATCTCCACTGATCTAATGAAAGTTACTCAATCACAGGGTGATGTGCAAAGCTTAATAGTGGCTTTATTGTTAAAGCACAGAAGCAGGAGGCAAGAAGCAGAGGTTCTATTCTTACTACCAGCACCTGTGTGCAACCTCGAACAAACCATCAGTTTTCATTGCTCATTTTCTCTGTATGTAAAATGGAAATAATTGTGCTCACAGGACTATTCTTAAGCTAACCTCACCTCCATCTGAGAAGCACTTTGGGATCTTCAGGTTAGAGAAACCACTGAACTGTAAAATATCATTTAAAATATGTATTTTACTGGATATGCTTAAATTAAGTATTCCCTGTACCACTGCAAAATAGAACTTTGAGCTTGGGATACCAAGTCTAGATAATTTAACTGTTACCTTGAAATGTAAAAAATGTTGTTTGCAAAGGATTTTTCAATTTAGCAGATGACTGTAAAGCAGCACTTCAAACAGCTTTTCCTAGAATATCTATTATTAGTAAACAACTACGCTTTACAGGATTATTTGGCAACATTCTGCATTAGGTACTTGAAGTAGGCTTCTGAAAATAGAGCTTCAAACATGTTAAAAGATAGTAAGTGTGTGCATGTATATATTTTTACATTTTATACAGACTTGCATTTCTGTTTCAACAGAAACAAAAGTCATTTTAGAAATGACATTCAATATCTGACTCACTTTTATCCTCAGTAAAGGTGACACATTGCAGAAGAACAAAGCACGGAGCCAGTCTGGCTTTGGCGATTTCCTGTTTAGTCAGAAATAGCTGCTGGAGCTGTGTTTATCCCTAGGACCACATCAGCAAACAGCAATGAAGACATTTGTCCAGTTGGTCCCGGATGTAAACTCCGAAAAGTTATGGTTTGTGTGGCTCCTATCAGTTTCATGAAGTTTTATGTAAGAAAGAGTAGGAGAATACTTTCTG
This sequence comes from Chlamydotis macqueenii, assembly GCF_036417535.1. Lineage (NCBI taxonomy): Eukaryota > Metazoa > Chordata > Aves > Otidiformes > Otididae > Chlamydotis > Chlamydotis macqueenii. Next base: position 8,610,445 of record NC_141566.1, read on the forward strand.
TATTAGGATTGTTAATAGGAGTGGATGACTGTCTTAAGATTTTTCCATTCAAAGCAATGCCCAGATTTGTCTACTAAAATAGTTTTGCTTAGTCTTCGTTCAGTATTGTGCACTACAGCTTTTGTGGTTATCTCAGTGGTTTCTTCTGGTGCCTTTCTACCCACACAAATGGCAAACATTTAGTAAATATTTGTGGAAGGCTTCAAATATAATCTACTTCTCATTGCATTATAAAACTCAAATAATAAAAAGGTACAGTCTGTATGCAATCATCTGTTCGACTCCGAGTGAACTGGGGCTGAAAGCTGGTCAAAGACATAAATAAATTCATAGCCTCAGCCTAAGACTAAGCCTCAGTCCTTAAAGAACAGAATAACACTTTATTTCAAACCCAAAGAAACAGAATTATTGGAGTTTGAATCCCTGAAATGAAGGTGTTGCCACATGAGCTCATTTGCATCAATGGGGAGAAATAAAAAACCACCACCAATCCTCACCCACAACAGCATTCTCCATATCTCAGGACTTATTAGAGAGCTCTCCTGAAGTCTTTACTCTATTGATCAGGTTTCCCCACTCAAAGGGAAACTGGACCATGCCAGGGAGTATAGCAGAAAAGATATGGCAGCTCCATGTTAATTAACTAAAAATACTAAAACCACTGCTCAACAGTTTAACTTTACCACTTTTTCAGGAATGCAATTGTTACTAGTGCTTGGCTCCAAAAGATTCATACTGTTATCAAAAGTGCTAGTAACAGACAGAGACCTAAATCAACTTCAGTAAAGATAAATACAAAAATAAGTAAAGGTCAATATTTAAGTTAAAAGGCAACTTTTTTTTTTTCTGGTGAAATCAAGAAGATAGACAAGTTACATTTTTTTCCAAAACTATGCTGTCCAAGTCCTATTATATAATGACTCTCACATGTGCACTTCCACATGAAATGTAGGAAATTCAGTATGCTTTAGGACTTCCCTCATTTATTTTCTTTTCAAAGAAAGGCAGAGACAAATCACCACACGGGGAAGACCTGCAGCACTGCACACAGGGGCAATAGGGAGGCTATGGTGAACCTCTGTAAGAGTTTTCTCCATTTTTGCAGTAGAAAAAGCTCCAAAGACATGTCCTATGCCAGCAAAGATTTCAGAAAGCAGCTGAATTTTTGCCTTTGCAGGTGAAGAATGACAAAGGTACCCAAAGACAGGGTAATGCCAGGTCAGCATCAATAACAGGAATACCTTTACCTTGCACATCAGGAGCAGACAGCATCACAGATGAGCTCATCATGCAGGGTGACAGCTACCAGCACTCTGGTATAAAAACCCTCTAGAATAAACTGTTATTTTCAGCCCAATAGGACACAACAACCTACAGCACCAGTCTTCTGCAAGTTAGGCAGCAATACTTAACTCCTCACAACCCAGAAATTCCCTGCCATAGACCCTTCCTGCACCCCTTCTTCTGCAAAAGCTCCCACTACATCACCCTCTCATCACCTAATCTGCCAGCTGGGACTAAGCTAAGACCTGAGCTGATTCCCAGCACCTGTGCCATTTCACATCCTTGGTCAGCTGTTCTTCCAGGGCTTTAAAGATCAGGAAAGTCTGCTATCCTGCTTCTCACATAAAAAGAGGATATGCTTCCATAGGAGGAGAAATACCAGCTTTTGTTGTACTTGGTCAAGCAGTATGCTTAGAGAGCACACAACCCAAGCCACTGAGAAGTCATTTGCTTTATTCCAAAGCAAGCTGAGAAGAAAGAAAGGGAAACTATCAGAAATTACCTGAATCAGGCATACAGCATTCTCTTTACACAATGTGACTTTGTCTCAGACTGAAATAGGGCACAGCTGAATTTGTAAATAGCCCAGTATTCACCCCTCTGTCCTTGGTTAAATTAAAACATGAACATTTTGAACGACAATTCTGGTGTCATCTGCAATCTCTTCTGGAGGCTCCATGTGGAGCCACCTTGGCAGGTTACTGAGATCTTACTCATTCCCTATTTTAGGTCAGCTTCTATCCTATTATTTTACATCTTCCCTCTTCTTAATTCCCTAGCAAAGTGACGCCTGCCTTCATCCAGATGGACAACCCCAAACCAACAACAATATCGTACATGTTATACATCAGTTTAGGAGTAGCTGGGTTTAATTCATCTTTCAAAGCTCGATGTCATCACTGATACGAAGACAATACAACACTTACATAGTAGTTAAAAGGTTCTACAGATATAATCTCTAAGGTGAAGAAAAAGCCTAGTTAAAAAAAAAAAGAATAAGAAGAGGGACTGCTTGGAAAGTATCAAAATATGCTAAGCCGACATGCTTATAAACTCCGCTAATTTGCACGCGTGACGCAAATCCACATGTAAACACGCTTCTACTAACAAGGTGACACCGCCGTTGTACAAACATCCCATAGTGTGCTATTGGGATTTTTTAATGCTTATTTTTCTTCCATGGATACATACTAAAAATATATTTTAAAACTGATACTTATTTTAAATTGATACTTATTACTAAAGCATTCCAAAATTAGACATGGACAGGACTGCTGAGGAGTAGCATATAATGCTTGATTTAACAGATTTTTGCCATGAAACATGTTGGAGATGAAAGCAACCAGTAGCCAGTGATGAGATACGGTGACATTGAAATAAAGATGTATCTATAGCAAAGATTTTGGTAGACACTCATGTGAAGTTTCTGCAATACAAGCACATGATTTGTTGGTGTTTTAAAAACAAAATCTTTATTGCCTTCGCTACCTTTTAGGAAGCTTTCCTATTAAGTGGAATGCTTCCTTAGTCTTTCTGGGTTCAGCTGTGACAGAAACTAATCTGGGCATCTGCAACATTCACTATTAGCTGCTTTTATAATTTTGTGGAATTTTTTTTTGTGTTGAACATTCATTACAAAACATTGGAGTACAAATATGTATGTATTTATTGGAAAATTGACGCAGTCACCACCGTTATTTGTGTTGCCGTCCATGTTCCAGCCATGTTCAAGGTCCCATTTGCACCCATACAGGAGAAGGCATGTGTCTCTAGCAGCTTCCCATCCAGGAGAGTGGTTTTGTGGAAAAAATGTAGCCCAAGCTTCTCAGCTAAACTTTGTTTATTTTATTGTTATTTGATTTTCCCATGCCACTCATGTCCTTGTTTTGCCACCTGCTGTATCTCATTCAGCCTATAATTTATAAAACTCTGGAAGAAGGATGGAGACAATCTTCTTGTTACTGCTCTGTACAATACAAAGACAAAGTGATCCTGGGTACAGATAAGAACGAAGCCGTAGTATGGAATCAATGATTACATTCCTCATCCTAATTTCAAATTAGGTCTAGAAAAAAAATCTGACTAATTTGGTACCATTGAGATTCCTGGGTATTTTAAAATGTGCCCATTTGTATTTGCAGTGTCAATACTCACTGCCAAGAACAAATGGTATCTTGTAGTTAGCGGAACAGGGGGGATCAGAAGGCTGCTGCTCCTATTTAAGTCATTTGGAATTTTGCCACTGGTACAACAGGGCTGAGATTTCATGCTGGGCTCTAAATGTGACTGACCAACTCTGTGCCAGAGGGGAAGCAATGGTTCCTTTTTTGTCTTGGTGGGCTCAATTGCAAAAATAGGTAAAACCAAGACCATGCTGCAAGAGTCACACTGCCTGCAAGGTGAGATGTCCTGAAGAAACCACGGGTCTCACTCTCCATTTGCCACACAGCCACAGTGTTATGACTGATTTAGGTGCAGATGCAAAAGAGGGCAGAGAAATGGATCTAATGGATTTTTTTTTTTAAATAGGACTTCTAAGCTTCCACCTGGATCCTACGAGAAGCCATGTTTCTGTTGACCACACTTAACAAACATCTATTTGCATTTGTCTACGCCAAACCATGAGCACTTTAACCAATTCTAAACTACATCTTGATATTTTTCTTTTTCTCATTCATGCATGATTTATAATATTTCTACTGGGAAAGCTTCACAGGCAAGTGAGCTTTCCCCTGTGAGGTTTTGTACATTACCATTTGGAGGCATCTTTTTACTTTTACTGTGGTAATATTTCCTACATTGATCTTCAACTTCCTCATTACTGGAAATCGTCTAGGTAATAATTTTAAACATGTTAAAGAGCTGCTGGTATTTCATGGAAAAGCCTGACAAACATTCCATAAAAAATTGTGCTGGTGATAATTCATCAAAAAGCACACTTCTCTAATTCCTTTCCTTTATTATAGACTTTCCCACCTGAAGTTATATGTTTCTTTTCTAAATGTACAATTGGCTCCAGTTCCTCTTGTTTGCATTCTCCCCAGGAGAAGATGCTGAGTTGGACAGAGTTAAAGAAAAAGAAACTTCTATCGTAACCAGTCATATATCGTGTTTAACCCAAGATAAAGAGGCCTGAATTGCAACAGTCTTTCAAGCTTTCTTCTTCTCAGGATCCCGTAAAAAGCTTACATTGAGACTTCCCACAAGGGAAAAGAAATAGCAGTTTTACTGGTACAAATGCAAGATCATCAGGCCCAGATTATGTAATGCAATGAGCAAAAATGAGATGGCAAAAATTAGGAACATAACTTCCGCGTCATTGAAGAATTTTTTTCAGACATTTTCCACTTGAAGTTACCCTTATTATTTGTTTTCAGTCACAATTCACATATTAGGTATAAAGTAGTCAAATTTTTATCTCTATATATTTCTTACCTGCTATTACTTTCATAGGTACAACAAATTAGCTACATTTTTGTTCAGTTCTTTTCATTAGCACATTAAGTTTAAGCAGAAAGTATTCAGATTACATGGATTAATTAGATGTTTTATTAAAAAAAACCAGGAAAATGAGTTGCAGAGTATAATATAAAACACAGCAGGCTTTGACTTTCTGCCTGGAAGCTGTTTAAAAAAATAATAATAATTAAGACGGAAATGAAGAGTACACTGTATTCTATGCATAAATCAGAGATATTAAAGGCAAATATTTGCTTTTAGATTATGATGAACTCAGATTTATATTTTAAAAAAATGGACTTGAGATGTTAATTTAGCTAAATATGAGCTCTAATCAGTCATTCCTCCTGCATCATCCTCCATGGCTATGCATAATAATAGCAGAGGTATTCGTACTGTAACGCAACCTTTCACTGGAAGCTAGAGCCTGAGGATGTTTTCTCCCCTTATCCTTGAATCCCCTTTGCACAGCCCTAAGCCCCATCACACATTTAGAAGGAACAGTTCAAAAACTAGATGGAGTATAATAAATTAATCTGGACTTAGTGGGCGGATAAAAGGTCCAGCAGGGGTTTGTTACAGACCCTGGGGACAAGAAGAGAGAGGAAAATGGAATATTGCACAATGACATTAGTAAGGCAAACACAGATAATACTCTGTGTGCATGTGTCTGTGTGTCTACGGAGAGGGGTGGGGGAGGGGGGACATCAGTATTCTTAGCCTGGAATCAACTTAATGTAATAACAATTGAACACTGCTAGCCTGCTTCTAGAGAGCCAAGGAAAGAGGGTTTCTACATCTGTCCTGAAATTATCACACAAAACCAAATCACAGACACAGGAACTCTGACAGCAAAAAGAAAGCAGCATCAGCAAGTCTCCTTTCCAAACACTCTTCTTCAGGAATTTGAAACCATCCTTCTCTGAGCAGACCACTCAGAGAAGGAAGGTGTGGGCAGTCTGGATGAAGTTATTGTGATACAACTTTTTAATATGAAATGCAAGAATTAATTATTGTCCTTGTGAAAAACAGCTAAACATAAGTGTGAAAGGCCAGAAAGCAGGTTCATTCTTACATGTACTCTTAAATATACTACCAGTGCCATTTCAATGCTGAGAGCCAAGGTGGCAGCTGCACTGGGTTTAGCCAGTGTTACCACCTTTCCAAGGCAAGATTAAATGACAATTACATGGCAACAAAAATGCTTGTGTCCTGCCCACAAGCTGTGAAATGGGTTCTCCCTTTCACGCAGGCTCAGCCTTGCTACATGGTATGAACCACCTTCAGACAGGCCATCAAGCTAAAAGTGTACAGTTTTATAAGGGATACATCACAGAACACAGAGAAGCACACATCAAAACGGAGTACAAGGAAAAGAAAAAGCAGGTTTGGATGGATTGAGAATCACATTGTTAGAAGCATACAAACTGACAGGTTGGGAAAGTCATTTCTGATGATCCATTTGAAACTTGTACCTAAAATACTAAAGGTATGAATGAATTGTTCCTGTCTTGAATTCATCAAAACCTGACATGCAATATGCAAATAAAACTGAAATGAAACAAAACTTTAATGTCATTCTAAACTGTGCCTAAACACCAGTTGCTCCTCATTCCCTTTTTCCACACCTACCGTAAGAAAGGGCTTGCACAGCTCCTGCAACAGAGTTGGCTCATTACGCATTATATCAAGGAATACAGATGCCAGTGCTTCCCATTTTACTTTTTTTTTCAGGAGGATTCTGGATAACATCTTTAGAGGTACACAAGGAGTGGGAGATATACACAGGGAGCTTCACCCTCTGCTGCACAGGGGCATAAGAAAACCTAAGTTAAAATGGCCCCTACCACTGCTTTCAATGGGCAGAACCATGCCTCTCTCAGCTCTCTTAGAGCTGTTGACGAGACATCGGGACTTGAAGGAGAAAACCTGTCAACACAGTTGGGGCTGCTCTTGGACATCACTCGTATTTGTCCATTCTTTTCTAGCACAACTCCACCAACATAGCAGACTTTTGCTTTTTGTAGAGGAGTTTCCAAGTACGAGCCTAGCTTTAGTTTGAAAACATCCTTTTTTACATATTCTCCAAAAAGCACATCTGCAATGAAATCTTCGGAGTGCAAGAATTATGTGTGGTTACTGGCTTAAATCTGTGCTGGATTCCCAATGGTCTATTTTTGTTTCAGGATCTCAGAGCAATTTGGGATGTTGCACAACATCTAACAGTTCTGATGCAACGAAATGGTAGCAATACAGTTTTTCAAGTTAAAAATCTAAATATGATGCTGGACTGGCAACATCTGGCTGGCTAAAGATTTGCGAAATAAATTTTTAAACATCTGAATCTTTAAAGAAATCTTTAAAGCTAAAGAACAGTGAAGTATGTCACCCAAAAAGGTAAATCAGCAAAAGAATGAATTTAACACTCGGATTTAAAGGAGGGAGCTAAAAGTTAAAACAAGCTTAATGTTATCAAGTCTTTAGCCAATATCCTAGATATTATCCAAAATCTGAAGATATGTCATTAACTGGGCAGTGAAGAACATTTCCAGGACTTGCAGAGAGAGTTCATTTCGAAGTCACGGCAACTTCCTTAATCTGCTGGGGCTGCATCTCACTATTGCCAGAATGTACTCGGTTCTGGATATCTCTATTCCTGCATAATTCTTATTCACAAAACACAAAAAGAACACAAATAACATTCTTCCCTTCATTTGTTTGTAAGTATGTTTTAGATAAAGCTATTCTGATAGCTTAAGACTCTGTGTTCAGATTGCACAAGCTATTTGGTGCCAGAGCTATTTAAATCCTGAGAAGAGGTATTACAATAGACAGAAATGATGTATGAATAGGACATAAATGAAGATGATGGAAGGGCTGATTTAATAAAAGGAAACTTTAAGCTGAAAGCATGAATGAGAAGGCACTGGATCCACTGATGCGGAACACGGGGTCATGAAGAACCAAGAAGAAAAGCTGCACGTTTCCCTGCCAGGATTTATCCCAGCGCTCTGAAGACTGGACACGCTGTTGGGTAAGCTACTAGAGCTGCCAACTTGCAGATGATACCTAAAGCTGACAACCTAATCATCTGTGGCATTAAAGATCCTGTGGCACTTCTTGTAAAAGACAAGGAATTAGCTACAGTGAACTGGCCTAATTTCAGTCTGCATAATTACATTCTGCCCACTTACGGTTCCTTTGCAGTTTCTTAGGGGAAAAAAGGACATGTTCTTCCCTTGCTGGAAACCTTTTCCCTAGAAAATCTCAGATATAGCTGTAGTCATCTTGTGCTTAAGTTTGATATCAAACTGTTAAATTTGCAATGCACTTTGAAGTCATTTATTCTAAACCATAAGATTATTACTGCAGACATCTCCAGGGGTTATGCAATCCACCCTATATTTTTCAATAACTAGGCACAAAAGAGTAAACTGAGAATTCGGTTTCTGATTCCTCCCCTTTCCCTGCCCATTTCTATGCTTTTGAAACCAAAGCCATAATGCTGTTGGAACATTTTTTCAGTGGTTTAATAAACATGACATGCTTGCACTTGTTTTGCATTTTAATAGGAATGCAGTGGCAGTAAGACACTTCCACAAATACAATGTATGCAATTATATATGTTTTTAAGTGCTCACTTTTTGTCAGGCATATATATACATATATAAACCCCCTTTTGTTCAAAACGTAAACATTTTGATTTGTTTTTCACTCTTTCCCATTATGGCCACCCGACTTTGCCTTTCAAGTGGTCTGACAGGCACACAGCACCTTTTCGCTGGGAGCTGTTAGGAGCTGTATCTCGGTGGCTCTATCATTGTTGCTAGCTCCAGTGGAACCTTTTTAATGGCACCTGAGGAGTGCCTATGGAAGCAGTCACGTTGTCGACCTGACAGTTTTCAATTTTCCTTTTTCTTTCTTAAAGATAGTTTCCATACAAGGGATCTGATCCCTAATTTGCATATACACTACTTCAGAGAGAGTTCTGCTTGCGTAATTTGTATTTTTCCACTTCTACCTTTTCTTAACTACTTCTGTGCTGGTTTACATTCCAGTATGCACACAGAAATGGAACTGGACTATGTACAAGGTGTGTTAATCCACTGGAGTATGCTGTCTTTCAATACGATGTATCTGGTGCCAGTGGACGGGTGTGACAGAGCTCTGCATCACTCAGTAGTCACCACTGACAGCATCAGCTCTAAGAACAAGAATGGCCAAGTAATGGCTAACTTGTGAAGTTTGGTTCATGATTTTAAAGTCCCAAAGTACTGCAATGGTCTGTCTAGGGTTTTGGTTTGACCCATTTTAACTACCTGGTGTCTATTACAGGAGTAGACCTTCATTAGCCTGCCCTGAAGTTCTTAAAAATTAAATTAAATCTCACTAGAAATGATTCAAGTAGTAAAGTTGCAGGTTTAGTTCTAAGGCATATAACTTGTGCTGTGTTAGTGCTTCAGATTTTGGACCATCAGGCCTTACCCTCTCTTGCCAGGCTCAGGGTAACACCTTATTTGTTTTTATTCAGAGGTAAATTGCATGACCAGGAATGAAATGAATTCCAGGGTCTGGCTCAAAGTGCATTATGATAAACAAAAGGGCTCATCTTAACTTTAGTAGAGTACCTATAGGGCTTAGTACAGTACGAGAGGTAACATAAGCCTTAACGTGCACATATTTTTTAAGGAAAAGCTTTAATATTCCATACCATACTGACAATATAAATTGGTCTATGTTTTGCTAAACAGCATAACTCCCTTTTATGTGTCAGCTGTTAATATTCATAACTTTACAGTCTAACATTGTATTTGGCTTCTGCATTAGGTTCAGCTAGACAGTAACTCTGACAAACACTACTGAAGATTTTTTACTTACAACCTAAAGAGATTATAATCAGAAGTTTTCTGCTACATACCTTCACTGGTGTAGGAATTACAGGCTTGAGTAACTTACCCTGTATAAGAAACTGCCAAATGCCATGAGGTAAAACAGTAACTCCACAGAAGGATCTAATTCAGTGCACTTACTGCGTGCTGGTATTAGTCGCTTATTAGGTTATTAAATCTTCTCTAATTATTATTTGATGCTTTTAATAAATAGCTTTTTGCAAAATGGATCTTATCTAAAATTTTAATTTACTGGATGTTTACAGGCTTAAAAAGGGTGATTTTATGATATAAAACCAGAATGACTTCCTTTTTAAATAAACCCAATTGATGCTGTAATTGAGATGAGCATGCTATTTTTTTCACGCAATAATCTGATATGGGACCTCCTTTTCTCAAGAGACTTGCTTGATCTGTTCTTTATAGACATTCAGTCTCTGTAAATATGCTTTTGGTTTCTTTATCAGTAATAGTATTAGACCAGAATGCTTTGGTATAGAGTGTAATGGGATATTAAAGGGTTTTCTGTATATGGTTTAGACAAGCTAGTTTAACAGACAGAAATGAACACGCATTGAGGGATATTCTTTGCAAGTACACAGTACCATTTATAAGGATTTTCTGCTACCATTTAGTTCTTCTATTTTTATAGAAAATCACAATTTTTTCTTTGCCTTTTTTTTTTCTGTCATTGTTTGCCTTTTCTTCCTGCTTGTACTTTGCTACCTAACCATCTGACTATCTGTGTTGCCATGGGAAGGACTGTAACACCATAAATTCAGAGAAGAGAAGTTCCTGTGTTCCTTTTTTCCCATTTTATTCTTACACAATCATTAGCATAGATTAGCTCCTTTCATAAGGGTGTACTGGCACTAGAGCAGGATTGTAAAATATTCTATTTTGGAAAAAACACAGCAAAAACATTTTACATGTTTCACAGAAAGTCACCAACCTACACAGGCAAGAGCCGATGCTTCCCAACTTGTAGATACCTGACTGTTTGAGATCTGAGTCAAATTATGGGCAGTTATCCATCTAGTCTTACAGTAGTTATTGTGAATTCTGGAAATGCTAAAAAAAATGGAGGAAAAAGCCACGTTAAAACACAAAAAAAACCCCTGCTGCCTTAGGGGATTTGTAACGCAGTACAGAGATTTTAATTTTTAAACCACTGGTTAAATCCATCACAGGCTAGTAGTGACTGAAATTTGTTGCCTTCTAAAATCTGTAAAGTGTGGTCTATCTAAAAGGAGGCAGTGGTCTCGGCACAGTTGTTAGTGCCAGCTCTCTCCATTAGAGAAGAAGAGAGCTTCCTTAACTGGTACTAGCACACAGACACTCGCTTAGTGGGCTCACTGGAAAGGCAATGGGCAAACAGCTACCAAGAGCAGTTCCTCCAAGTACCACAGTGTAGATAACAGACCTGGGTTTGTTCCACAGACAACATTTTCAGCCACAGACTAAATGTCTCTGGAAAATGGCTTCTGAAAGTCACATCCGCTGAAGGAAAAAGGAATGTACCACTTGAGTATGGTAGCAACAGGATTACATGCTGTAATGTGATCAAACTTCCTCAAGAACACCCAGACAAGTGTCTTTACATACCAGAGCAGGGTCGCCTACATGCTGTTCACTGCAAGTGCCAGCTGGCATCATCAGGCCGTATCCCCACATTACCAGCATCTACAATTCAGAATCAGGACTGGAGGCTCCGGTTTAGTTCCCCTGGACGCAGTTCCAGAGCTCCAACAGAGGCGAAATCAAGTCCCTAGCTGGTAATTTGCAATGAACATAATCTAGCCCTGCTTCTGCAGTTGTGTTAATCATCCAGTGTTGACATGGGTAACAACTTACTTTGACCAGTAAACAACAGAAATGTGATTCAGAAGATACAGGGAGCTGACGTGCAAAGCTTAGAAACCAACTGCGAAGAGTCACGGTCCGGACTGCAGCCACACGGTAACTTCACATTTGGCTGATGGCTGTGTGCTGAGCCACTCTGTTCAATATTTTGCATCTTGATTGGCTTGTTATTCACTTCTGCCTCTGCTGGAAGCCAGACTAACCTGTGGGGGAAGCGCTGGAAAACAATTACAGTATATTGAAATGGTCATGCAAGTATAGCATACTGCAATGCTTTACATAATTTATTAGGTGTTACTACGATCACTGGCACTCACATGACAAAGATTTTAACAAGACCGACAAATAGGACAACATCTGCATTCCTGTAAGAACAGTGGAGATGAAAAATTAAAATTAAACCAGAACTGCACATATTACAGTGCAAACGCTGCAATCAAGTGGTTTGCCTTGACTCTTAACGTATTATGTTAACACAGCATGGCTGCCAGAGTAAAATAGAAATGTTCATTACAGGAGCAATTAATTGCTTACTATCTTTAAAAATTAACATGTAATATACTTTTCCAAACCAATCCAGTGCTACTCTGAATTTTCATGCATCATTTCTTTATTTTTGTCCCTATTGTGCACAGAAGGTCAATTAATTGGCAAATATAATTATTTTACAAACGTAGCAAGCTGCAGCTATTATAAATAACAACTTATTTGCATATTTCCTTGTTTCTGAAGAGAATGGCAACGTTACAGGTCTGAAAATCTTTACGACTGTAATACAGTGAGATACTACTTTTAAGGAAATATTCTATTTAAGTAAGTGTTCTAGTAAATATGCTATTTCTTAGATTAAAATCAGTAAGCAGAAGCTGGGTTGTAGATTTCAGAACTTGCTTCATTTGCATCTTTAAAATTGGATGGAACTGAAAGCTTTCAATCTTTATTGTTCAAGTCCACAATTCTGTTGCTCTTTGTAAATGAAACAGAAAAGAGATGTATGTGACTGTATCACACATTTCAGCCTAAATGAGCTTTTCAAATTATAAATGAATATCATTGTTTGTAGTCACCTTCACAGTACTCCTGAAGTTGAAGCTGTGAGCTGAATCCTGACAGAATTTCGTGAAGGATTTGGGAAAACATGACTCACAAGATTTTATTACTGGCAGACAAAGACTCCTTTCTGATCCTATTTTTGATTCCCAGGGTCTCTTTAAATAAGGAAGATATTCAAGACTGAAGGACAATAGAGAACAGCTGTAAGAATGATTTCTTTTAAAAAGAAAAATCAAAGGGAAGCACTTCTGATGTGCACTATATATGGCAATCTCTTTGTCTGAGTATTGAAGAACTGGTTGGTACTAGCATGCTGTGCTGAAACAGCGCGGCTATAGAGGTTTTCCTAGACATATTTCTTGATGACAACTGCATGCTGTTGGATTTGTTTCAGTGACTGTGAATCTGTGAGCCATGCATATTGTGTTCCATTTGCCACTTCACAGGAAAAAATATTTAGTGAGTTTATGGCAAGCAGAACACCTCATTTATGCTGATTGTGGTGCACTGGGTGATTTGTAGATTCACGCATGCTGAGCTTAGGCATGCTGGCTTTCAGGCACTTGGAAAAAACGATACTCGGTGAATTTGAGATTTATCCTCCAGCCCCAATAGCATTCATGTGTTGGGGTGCTCCTACTGAGACCTGCCAATGGGAGCTGACAGCTGCATACAGTGCACTGGAAACATTTTAAAGCTTGCTGTAAAGAAAATAGAGCAGTCTACGCCTAGCAGGGAGGAAAATCGATGACTCGGCACTTGGCAGTGGTGACCAGCAGGATGCTTCTGATGAACGCTGAGTCATTGATTTCCTTCCCTGATCAGCAGCAGCTGCTCCATTCACACTGCAGAAAGCCCTCTTGCCATGACCACATGTGTCAGCAGGCTTTATTGCCATTAAAGCAAGAGGTATTAGCTGACAAGACATCCAATTTATTTGTTTTTGGTTTTGAGGTCTCTACTTACAATTTCAAAGTTGCTTCTCAGCTAGGGCACCTAAGAGGACACGCGTATCAAGGCAGGAGATCCAACAGCACAAACAGCTTCGCAGGCACAAACAATGTTTGTGTGCTGGATGCATGAACGTTGCCCAAGCCTTCAGTTTATTTTCTCACTAGGATGCATGTATTTCATAAGGGCAGAGTACAGTCAAGCAGAGAGGTTAAGATACCTTCTGAGAAGGTAGGCTGCAACTCAGCACAATGCTTACGGTAGAAAAGCTTAAATGTTTAAAGTGAGACATATGTGTAAATATTCAGATGAATTGGGCTTTTCTCATGTGCCATGCCTTCAGTGTACTTAGTGATGTAATACAGCATGGCTGAAGACAAAAGCATAATGGTAGTTTATCATTTTATGAAAATAAAAAGGCAACAGGTAAAACAGGTGAGACTACACTGAATGACTGCAATAAAAGTACAGTCGGAGCAGGTTATTACAAATCTCAGCATTTGATGAGTCTGTATATATTTCTCAACAAGTTCTATCATTTCTTATGTTGCTTATATTACCATAATTATTACTTAATAAGTTAATGTGTTTGTATATCTCTTTGAACTGTTCTTTGAGCAAGCAGTTTACGGAAGGAGACAAAAGAAGAGAAGGGGCTGTCATGAGATAAAAGCTGTTTCTCGGGATTAAAATTGACTGAAATACACTATTTATAGCCAAGCATTTCGCTGCTAGTAGCAATGCTGAGCTGCTTCATTTCAGGTTCCATTCATTGCAGAATATGCATGACTCTGTCTCGAAAACACTCACAGAAAAAGTCATAGGTCAGGCTTCTGTGCTTGAACTGGTATTTCAGCAAAACCTCACGGGGCCAGCCGCAAAAATCATCTTTCCTCAACTCTGAGGGTGTTTGTCCTTCAAAAAAGAGCCTCTTCACCACAGCAACAGGCCTGGATTCAGGAGAGCCCGTAACTGGTAAACTGAATTTTCCTAGTTAATTCAGCTGTAGATTAGAAATTCCTCTTTTATATTTGGCTCCCCTCTTTCAGCAGGCACAAATCCACCCAAATCAATGTGCTTTCTGAAGTGACCTCATCTTCTGGCTTTAGCGAGTCCTTGTTCAAGCAGCATCAAACTCACCGGTTTTGGTTTACATAGGTTTGAAAAGTGTACATCAGATACAGCATCCACTCATGTTGTAGCACTTGTGAGTTTATGAACTCTGAAAGTTAAGATAAAGATCACTGCCAGCACCTTTCCTTTGCCTTATCTCCCTAAATTTCTAAGAGCCCTCCTCCGTTCTGCTATGTCTAGGGGCAGCTGCGTAGGCTCCTCCTCATACCAGCAGTTGAATTAGCACAGAAGCTTTCAAGGATAACTGCTGCTCCTCAGGGAGCCCCAGGAATAGGAGCAGGCAAAAGCGCTCTCATTCTTTTATTCCGTCGCACATCTGGGGTCTGAAGTATCTTGGGCTGCGCTACAAATCTGCTAACTTAAGAAACAAGTCTTTGAAATCAGATTGTCAGCTATATTGCAGTTAATGAGCCGTGTTACTTCTTAAATCACACACATATCACTTTCTTTAAAATTGTTGACCAAGGGTATAACAAATACAAACCAGAAATAGCAGATGAACTCAAAAGTATAATGTGACCCCTGTCTCATGTCTGAGTTTCTGTGGTATGATCCACATGGACAGAAATGAATCTCACACATTGATAGTTGCAACTGATGCAAGTAGCAGTGTTCTTGAAATTCTCTATTTAACTTGCTGATGATTTTAGTAAAATACTAACTTTGCAAACTGAAGGCGAGATCCTGGTACTGACCGATGGCAAGGTGGCATGGAGTAGAAGAGGGATCAAATGAAAAATAAAAAATATGACAGATCCTACGTGGTTTCATTACTGACTGAAAGTTAAGGAATACTGTACTCAGGATAGAATTCAGAGAGACTAGAATACTTAGTGTGTAAAATATTTTAAACTCCTATAAAACTGATTGGGAGGGGATATGCTACTCATGAATAATGAATTTTCAATACAAATGACCCACATTGGGACATACAGTGCAAGTTTTGTATAACAAGAAGTTTCATTAAGGAGGCATTCCAATGAACAAGAGCCTGCTGTGTTTAGATCATATCTACCTAATAAAATTAAAGATTTAGTAATAATTAATATAGATCCAGACATTTACCTAATTAAAATTAACTGGGTAGAAACAATTGATCATGCGTTTCCTTATGAATGAAAATAAACATACAAATTACTGTTCTTCAAAAGATAATGTATAACTAATGCTTTGATGATAGAAATCTCACATCATTTTTAATGTAAGATCACTACTGATGAGAAAAAAATGAATATGATTACAATTAGTAACTCAGATTGTCTAAATCAGCATATGAGCTGATGGAGCTATGACAACTTACAATATCTGAGAATCTGCTCCTTATCTTCAACCAATGAGCAGCATAGAACCAGCATTTGTAAAGAGGAATGCTTCCTTAGAGCCACTATCAAACAACATCTTTTTCAGACGAAAAATGAAAACAAATGACAACACAAGAAACAAAGTATGAATTTAGTGGTTTTTAAGCCTTATTAAAGGCTTTTTTACATTTGAGGGAGAAGACTGAGGTACTTTATTCCCCACAGTATGAGTGATAATTTTTGCATCTAGCAATGGTCAAATTTCAAATTTAGAAAAGGAAAAATTAATTTACAAAATTTCTGTCATCCTAATTGATCCAGAATGGCAAACATGAGAAAAATTGATGCACAAGATCTCTGAAAAGTAACTATAATATTTATTGCTATACCTTTGCTACAGTACCTATTTTTATAAGTAGAAGCAGCAGAAGAGAAAATAGAAAAGTACGTATGTGCCATAGTAAGCATACCAGGCTGCCCCTGGCAGAATAACATTTGAAGTTGTCGTCTGGTATTCTGCATAACCTTTCTGATATATCCCTGAAAATACAACCAGAGCATTCGAGAACAGTACCAAAAAGGCTGCCTTTTGGACACAGAAGACATCCTTAAACTATATTCCACTAGCTCTCAAATGTTCAGAGAAACAGCTGTTCGATTTTATATCACTACACCATTCTTATTGCAAAAGATAGAGACCTTGCATCATCAACATATTTTCCCGGCATGTCCTCCTGTTGCTCCCATTCTCGCACGGCTGAAGTAACTGCTGCATTAGCAGTGCTTCTGTTTTACTGAATAGGCTGTAAATTATTTTCTAGATGAGACTTCACAGTCCGAGCTTCATGAATACTGCTGGCCAGAGCTGTCAGGCTCCTTTACCAAAGACCTAAGTTTACTTTTAACTAAAGATGTCTGGTCGATATTTATTAAAGCTTGTAGATTGGTTTGATGACATGGCGCTAGAAATGTAGCTGGTGTAAAACTGCTATGGCTATAACATATTCAGCAAAGTTACGCTGGATTAACGCCAGTACAAAATCTGTCCCTAACGACTGCAATACAGCGAGACACTAGGTAGGTATGCATCTTTTTAAAACTGATTTGAACGTGAAATCTTCATCTTCGCTAGATGTAATGTGGGAATATTCTGGCCCTTAAGCAAAGCTATTTGAAGTTAATATCCTAGTGCAGATAAGAACTGAATTGAGCTCAATGTGCATTCACTGGATCTGTGCTATCCTGTAGAAACACCTCTCCCCATCCCCATATGTAGGACAGACAGCATATAGTACTATTTCATTTTCTCTCCCTTTTGAACGCCGCCTTCTGAACCGTTTAATTTCTCTATATGTGTGTGCATGCACATGTTTCTACCCCTCCTCTTTCATCTCTTTTCTCTGTGGGGCACCCAAAGTGCTTTTTAGGTGGGAGGGCAGCAGTGTAAAATTGACTACCATTCTAGTCAATTTGCTTCAGCAGCCATTCCATGTGTAAAGCACTTTCTATAGAAGGAAGCTTTTTAGACCTTAAGACCAAAAAATCTATTCTTTTACAGCCATGAGGTCCCTGTGAAATCACAGAGGTTTCAAGAACTCATGCAAGGATAGAATTTGGCATGGAACTCACTGGAAAAAAACAGCCTATTAAGGTCTTGCAATCTGTTTCCCCTTGTTTTTCTTATTAGCACAAGAGACTCTCTCAGGAGGAAAAGAATTTGTTTTAGAGAAGAACATCTTTACCTAAGAACTTCAAGCAGGTTGTACACAGAAGCACTGGAGCACTTCTCACTGCCTCCTACTGTCTGAAACCAAATTGTAGTGTAATTTTAAAATCAAATAGAGCCTAGAGAAATAAAATTATCTGGCTGCATCCAGCTAATGTGTCTCATGCTTGATAGACTTGCTATATTGTCCAATGATAAGTACCATCCGTTTCAGTCGTCTGGTGTTTACTGTTCTTCTATGACCTCACGTAACTTAGGCCTAACCCATTATTTAATAGGTGCTGTACCTTTAAATCTTTAAGGATATCTGAGAGCAGGAATTGGTTTTTACTTCATTTATCGAAGACTGGTGTTGAGGACAAATACACTCATTCTTGTTGCTGTTAATCTAGAATGAAGGTCATTCTCACTGAAAACATGCGGTTGCTGCTTGCGCGTAGGAAAACACAGCAGCCTTCCATGTGGCCTAAACAACATTGGTCTGGTCAGATATCTGGTGTAACAAATAAGTCTTTTTAAGACACACAATCTCGCTGGATATGTGCTCACAAAGGCTTCAAGGCCATCATTTAAAAAAAAAAATCAAGATAATGGAAGACTACAATTAATTTACAATTACTTTCTAATTTCATCAGAGATGTTACCTGGCTTCCAGTTGCTACCCATACTAAGTTGCCTCCTATTCACATACCAGCAAGAAATACTCACATTTTACATGTCGCTTTCAATAGTCCTTTTTATTAAATTGTCTGAGTCTCATGACAGATTTTAGACTTCACAAGCCCCTAGCCTTGGAAGTTTTAAGATTTTTAATGGAAACTTTTTCATTAAGAAAAAAACCCTACACCACCTGAATTTGGACACCTCCACCTACCCACTCACAAATTTTTTGTTTGTTTTTATTGGAAGGAGAGAACGAAAATGTCATTTTGGGACTATCCATCTCTTTGACCATGCAGCTTGCTACAATCCCGGGAAACAGCTGTCTGGGATGCCCAGTGAGGCGACTTGTGAGGAAACCAAATGCAGCCGATTGCAAAGTCAATCATGTAATTCCTAGGTAACGCATAAAGGAGGTGAGCTGTACAGCTGTGTAGGATCTTGTTCGGGAGGGAAGTCACCCTGCTCCTAGATAACCCAGAAAGTTGGCCAAATAATGAGTGGGCCATCCTGCATCTCAAGAATAGGGATCAGGCCTTGGGAGGCTATGAGAGTGTGACTGAAAGCTACCAGTCAGGGCCAGTCCAGGGGTGAGAAGAGAAATGAGTCTACTGGAGAGATTCCTAAAGCCTGTAGTAACAGATCAGAGACTATTACAAAACAGAAAAGGAAGGAACCTCAAGAAGAAATCTTGTGGCAACTCCAAGGTGTGCTGAACTATACACTTCTCATTCCAGACAGGCCTTCTTTCTAACCTCAACAACAAAAAAAAAGGTAAAGGTTCTACAGTAATTTGAGTTTAACTATCTTTATTGTCAAGAAAAAAAACTTTTGCCAAAAGCCTAGCCAAACTTTTTGCGTTGCACCTGAATCACTTACTCTCTGTCCTGTCCACAAGGTTATTCCCTTTGGCTTTGCATCAGCTTTTTGAGTATTTGAAGTCTGCTATCATGTTTCTTCTGTGTCTTTCATTCTCTAGTCTAAACAACCCCAAACCTTGTAATCCTTTCTCATAGGTCACTATATTGCTCTGTTCTGGTCCATGTGAGACTTAAACTTGAATTTAGCTTAGAACTTTCCATGGTTGTGAAACAGAAGAAATACTTTATGCATTTTGAAGACTATGTTCCTGTTTGTACAACTCAAAATTACTTTTCCTCTCCTTTTTTTTTTTTACACTAGTACGGCATTGCCCATTCCAGTTCAAGCTGCAGTCAGCTACAACCCTTAGTTTGTTTCCTGTAAGACTCTAAATTAGCCAGTTGTTTCTCACTTAGTTGATTCTATAAATTATCCTTCTTGTCCAAGAACAGAAACTGGACTTGTCTTTAGTCGCATCCTGTTTTTCTTCATACCATTTTTCTAATTTGTCAAGATCCCTTGGAATTCTAATCATGTTCTCCTCCATACTTGGAGCCTTCAAAGCTTTGTGGCATCTGCAAATTTAATAAGAAGATTCTTTCTCCTATCTCTGAAGTCACTAATGAAAACATTTAACAGTGTTTGGCTCAGGACAGATCCCTGTGGAACCACATTTGATATATCTACAGTAAACCATTGGTAACTATTCAACTTTGGTTTTCCAGCTCATTTTGCTAACACTCCATAGTATCTTCTTCTAGATACTGTTTTTCCAGCTTGTTTAAGACAATGTTATGTGAAACAAGAATGGTTTAAAGCATCTCTAAAGTTAAGATCTGTAGCTTCAAGAGATATGGGGTAGAAACACTGTTCCTAGGCTTCTAGTACCTTCACGCCTTCAAAGAGCACTCGGAGTAGTTTTACACCCACAGGGTGCCATCCCTTCACCTGCCCTGACTTTGTCCCAGTGTAAAGAAAGCATATCCAAGGAAAAAAACACTCAGCTGATACAGACATTCATGGAGTTTGGCATGGTAGGAAGTATGGAGGTCAACAAGTTAGAGGTATACTATCTCTGAGTTTATTTCTTCACACCCTGGAAGAACTTCATTTTAACTAAAGATCCTATTCCCACCTTATAATTGTGGAGGGACTCTGCAGGTACGTGCAACAAAAATTATTACCTCCCAACCAGTTCATCCCATCTAGCCAGTTCCATGAGTTTTAACTCCTTCACCTCCCCCAGTGCTTGAGAAAGGGAGTATCCAGACCCATACCCTGTGTACCAGCTTGGCCCAGTCGGGCGATCAAAGGAAGGAATGTTGGCCTGAATTTCCTCAGTTATGTGTATTACATTAGGCCCTTATCGTTACTTTGATGTCAGTTTTTGCGGTTTAATTATATACTAAGAAGTATTCTTAGGTAAGCCAGGAAGATCTGTCCTTATGACTCAACTATCCACTTTTTGGCCAGCTGACTGTACATTTAATTAACATCCGAGGCATCAGTTCTGCAGTCCTACCCCAGGCAAATCTCCCATCAAAGTGAACGGGAGTTACCGTCTGCGCAGGGCTGAACACAGAGTAAATAGTACAGCACTACAAGTTTGGGCAAACAGTCAATCGTTATGAATTTTTTAGTAACGCTGTTAAAGTGTTCTTAGATTAAAATATTCCTTTTAGTTTAAGGAGGTTTGTTCTCTCCTTAAACAGTATATTTCAGTCATTTGTGAGCAGGATATTGGTGAAAACATTAAGAGAGGTCATTTTCATTCAACCTTTTAATTTTTATTCATTCCTCTGTGTGGGGAGATTTGAGCATGCTGGAGGAATTTGATAGATGCAGTGTATATGTAGCACATCAACCACACGAAAAAAAGTTTCTCCTTTCATGTAGATAACTGTGCATTAAAAACTACGGGTTTAAACATACATTCTGGTCAATGCCTACAGGCAGCAAATGTGAGGGTTCTTCTAATGTTTGGCAGTAGGCTAACATTTCACCCATTGAAGTCAATGATAAGTCTGCTCTTATCTTAATTAGAAAAACAAACAGACAAAAAAACTAGGCTATTCTCAATACTTTTGAAACATTGTCCTAAAGTTTCAAATTCTGCTACTGGATAACCTTAGACAGAAATAGGTACTATAAAATCAATTTAGTGATGGCTTACAACCATTTGGATCATTTACAACACTGATTTTAAAAGGAAGTATAACAATTCAAATAAATCCATGATGCTATTAAAGATTTTGGAAAAAGCTCCGTGGGATTTGAGGGAGCCAAATCCCATGCTAACCTCTACCTTTCCTGAGTCAATCTGGTTTTGCTGTTACCAAGGATGCAGCTTCCACAATGGTGCTGGATCCCTTCTTAAACTCTCCTCACCTCCACACAATGTCATCCCTCAAAAGACTCATAGACTTTGAACACCAGCCACAGCTCTGCTTCACTTCCGAGTTGTCTTGGAGACAAGGAGGTGTCTCGCTGGCTGAGGGGAACAGAGGAGCAGCGTAGCATGCTCTGAGCACCCAGTCACCCTAAGGCTGGGGCAGAAAGGCTGTAACAGCAGGCAGCACAAATGGCTCCAATACCAGAGAACGGGGCACAATATTGTTGCAGCATCAGGGCAGCACGATAATGCTGTGTATTCAGCATGTCACCCATTCCTAACGCAGACGCAGGTATGAGAATTGTTCAACGTGTTTCTGTTAAGAAGCTGGTGAAATCAGGCTGCATACCCTGCTGTACTCTAACTTGGATTGACAGAATTTGTCATGCTTTGCCTAAGAAGGCAATAAGCTTACTTTAGTCTCCAAGCATAAAGGCCACAAGAAGTAGCAGTAAACTGCTTCTGTGATTCAGAGGAGAGTACAGAAAAGAAAAGCAGTGACGGATCGAAAAAAAATTAGCACTGGAAACATTCAAAAATTGTATCTAGCATACCTCGCAGAAAACCTGCTCTTAGGCAGAAACAAGACATTGGTTTATTTTCTGGAACAACAGACATAAAAGATTTTTTTCATACTGAAATAATGATCAAAGAATAAATTCAATTTTTAGTTTAAAGTTTTCTCTGTATTGTGTTTAATTGTGTGGGGGGGTGGTGATGGAGGAGAACTTAAGAATCTGGTTATCTTTAAAGAAGGTTTTCAACCTAATACTTTCAGCAGTGAGCTGTGCTGGGTAGAGATCTATCTTGTACTTGTCACATCTATATTAAATTATCTACTTTTTTCATTTTACAAGGGAAGACGTGAGCAGAACATTACTCAGCTGTCAGGATACAGGACTGTGCTGCTGAGCAGAGTACAAGTGAATATATTCTACAATGCTGCAAATCCAGCACAAAGGTACCAGAGGAGGGATTTGTATCACTAGTTCTACCTGCTGTGGTTCCTGGAAGGCAGTTCTCAGCAGGCTTTGTTTTGACTGCTTTTTGCTATGATGATGTTTAAACCTGATCAATGGCCCTTTCTTCTGTGAAAATAGCATCTCCTGAATGCAATGCTACAGATAAGGACTGGAAAAATATTTTTAGCTTTCAACAAATACAAACTGATTGATGTAAAGACACTATGATGACTTGTGCAGATGGTACTTACGTTACTACCCAAAGGGTGTAAAGAACAGTCCTTGCAACTCAAGTTTTAGTACGTTTTGCAGGTATTCTGGCTTATCACCTTAAAACACAGTAGGTTATAAAAGCATTAAGACACATTCCTTCCAAAATATCTGCATGTCAGCAGTGCTTCTTACTGCATTTGCCTGACTGTCAGAGTAGTAACCTGCACCTCCATGTATACAAGAATTTGCATGAGGGCTTTTTTATACGTGAAAGTTATTGTACAACAAAAATAGGATGTCATATTATAGTGCGTTAGCAACTTTGCAATGTGTGCCTTGTACTCAGTACACCACAAAGTAACCTTCCCTTACATTTACTACTCACTGAGACTATCAGAATGGAATGATAATTCTATTCACCAATTCTATTCTATTCAGCTCGTGCTGTCTGCATTTGCAGCCTGACACATCATATAGTTCATCATACAGAAAAACCCCAGGACACAAACAGAAGAATAAAACAAGAGAAAAAGCAAGTTTATTTCACTAAATAAGCAAGCAATCACAAAGGAAAAATATAAAATACCAACCCTGAGACGTTTCACATAAAAATACAAACAACCCAGCTCTTAAATATTCCTAACTTCCACGCTGATGAGTCACTGAGCACGAAGAGCCGGACGTTCGTTGTTTGCCAAGAACATGTTTAATCTAGAATCTGCGGACTGTTACCCAAGGTGCAAGAGATGCACACAATGCACTTCCCCAGCTCATTTTCAATGGGGGAAAACACCAAATCAGCTGCCAAAAGGAGTGCAATCTCCAGTGGCATCAGAAAGCTGAACTTAGATTATGTTGTTGTCTATCTTGTCTGCTCAGCTTCGTTTCCCCTCTCAGAATCCTTTCAGCAGTTGCACTTCATGTGGCATTTGGTTACACAGAAGCCTGCTCAGCTCTTGTTTGGTCTTGTTTGTTTACCTTAGTCATGTTATACACACTAAATCTATTTTCCAGCCTATGACAAATGCTTCCATTATTTTTTCTTTCCAGCATCCTAAGCATCTTAAATGCTGGCCACAGAAATGGTGTTGTTTTCTAGTTTCCATTTTCTCATTTGACAGAAACATATACACAGATTTATGTGTCATTTGAGTTTTAAAGTTCACCAGGCTTTCACAGTTCCTTACTGATATGCTGAATATAGGGACACATAAAATTTCTAGCTTATTTGAACTGTTTTTGAGGAGTGAAAAGGCAAACTGACAATATGAACCCAACTATGCAATCTGTCTCTGCTATGGGTAAGTTGTAGCAAAATACCTTGAGAAGGGAAAATAGGAGGCAATACATCTCTTCCTCAGCCAGATGTTCTTAGGAGGAAAAAATAAAGTTTCATCTTAGCATCAAATTAACTGCCAGTCAGAAGGTTCCACGCTGATACACACTCCGTTGAGCCCCTCAGTCTGAGGATGCTGCTGACCCCCCTGTGAATGCGATGAGTTCCTCCTCTTCTGGAATGGCACTGACATTCTTTGAACACACACCCCTGGACCACCTCCAGCTTTCACTTGTGGTATCAGCATATCTTATGGATGCTTGCCTTTCAACATTTCTCATTTACCTGTATTCTAAAATGGAAAAGTAGTATTTTCCCTTAAAACAAAGATAGAGTAACTTACAAGAATTTATCAGAAGTCTGATAAAAAGCACATTCTTCTGTACTGCTGAACATCCTGCACTACTAATAAATTCATAATGAGAATAAAAGGTGCTCAGCTCAGCAGGGAAAGGATAGGTCCTTCTACTTCTTATAAATATAGAGGCATATTTTACAAAAATAATTTATAAGTCAGACCTAAGGTCTCTTTGCAACTTCTGCAGTGGAATACTGGAAACAATGAATAGGATGTAATTGGTCCTTGTGCCATACTAGGGACCTCCATGACGAACACCTACACTCATTTACTGTGTGGCTGCTAAGCTGCTAATAATCAGTACTCTAATGAAAGCAGCATCATTATTTACTCCAGAGTACACTTCCACATATTAGGGTATTTCAAAATACATTTCAGAGCCATGCAGCAAGATCTCATTCAGACACTGACTTTGACTTTTGTGGCAGCAGGAACCAGACTCCCAGACACTGCAGAGTATGCAGAAGAACACTTTCCCCACAACTTTTCTCTGGAACTTCAGAATTCAAATCTTTCTAGTCCCTTATACGACAGCTTGGCAGAGCCACTGGAAAACAAGAATGCCATGGACCTTCTTCATTACTAGCCTTTTGCTCAAGATGGTTTTTTTAGTATTTGACTTGTCCTCTTTTCCATGTTTAACTTTAGCAGCTCTGTCCCAGCTGCTGGAATATGGACTGCCAGAACCCACTCTGGCTTCATGAACTGCCGGGCTAAAGCTCTGTAGGCTCATGTGACACTAATCCCCTCCATGCACATACAGTGCATGTATCTGTCTTGACATCTACCCTAAAATCTCCCAGAGCTTGCCTTCAAGACTTCAAGAGAGATTTCTTTACAGTTCACGTGCCTTTTCACTGCTATTTTCAAACAATGTGGTACATGAAAGAAAATGCTCTGCCTTCACATGAGTAAGACAAGCAATAAAAAATAGAGTGCCATTGAATGAATTAAGAGAAAAACAAACAAAAAAAGAGATAGCATTATTAACCAAAGCATTTGACAAAACACAGTACTCTCCCTAAAAACGACCTCACCGGATACCGATTCTTTAAATCACCTTTCAGTAAATAAAACTCACATATGTAATTATTAAAATTGATAAATAATAAAAATTAGATAACATGATACAGTTGAACTACAAGTGACATGGCTTACTCTTTATAATCTGTCCTGCTGACATTTTTGCTTGTGGTTTTATATCCCAATATTATTTTTTTAGGTCACTTAAGTTGTTTTGGAAAAGGACTGTATTTTTACTCATTTAAATGTCACACACACCTACTTATTTACCCAATAAATAATAGGAAGAGTTCTGATAATTTGGGAAATCCACTAACATACTGTTTATGAGCTCTACTTGAAGTTCAGGAGGGACCAAGAAAAACACCGTAAAGGACAAGTTTCTTATGAGAAGCACCTTATTAAGTGCCCTGGCAGGCTAATACTGGTCCTAGACATCAAGCTGAAAGACCCTGCTTTTACGTAATGCTGTCAGATAGAAAACCGGTGCCAGGAAGTATGGCTGGCCAGTGATTTTGGAGAAGTTTAGAAGCATGCAGTCAGTATGGCTGTAGATCCAGTTACAGCCTAGTAAATGCTGAACTTCAGGAATGTGACCAGAGCTGTGAAACAGTCCTCACCAGTAGTGCTGCTCATACATGTACTCACAAAACTACTGTCCAGGTATGGAACAACACTTTGAAACTGCTGCTTGGCATCTCCAAAAAGACCTGATTAACTTGAGCAGCTCCACCTTCCTGCAACTATAAATAATTCATGAAGTTCAAACCCCACAGAGAAGTATAGATTTGAACACTCACAGATACTTAGGAACTTCTACAAAGTTTAAACGGTAATCTAAATTATGAGTCACATAATTATTTCATAATATACAATCATCAGGAATCCATCCCATTTGTTTAACAAAACTGATACATTTTCTAGTGCAGGAAGAAAACTGAGTAAAAATGTTAATGTTTCGGACACTAACCTAACATCAGGAAGCCACTGCACCTCTCAGTTTTACTGCACACCTCCTCTACCTGCACAGCACTGTTTATATTTCTCCGGGCCAGCCTCCACACATGCAGCTCTCAGCCAAAATCATGGCTGTTCTAGACACTCGCTGCCATAGCCTTCAGTTACAAACTCAGCCCCAAAACTTCATACAGAGTTACTGTCGTAGTTCAGCCCCAACGGGGACCAGACTACACAGTCTCTCACTCCCCCCACTCTCTGAGAGAATAGGAGGAGATTTGACAAACAAAAGAAAACCAGGAAAAAAAAAAACCAAACACGCAGGTTGAGATTGAACAAAAAGTAAATTTAACAGTAATGACAGAAGAAAACAAGACAGTGATGGAACACAAATACAGTACAATAGCTCACAACAGATCTCCACATCCAGTCTCTTCCAACTAGGAGGGCCTCCCTTCAGCACCCTCCTCACTTATATACTGAGCATGATGTCAGATGGGATGGAATAGCCCGTTGGCTAATTTGGGTAAATTAACCCCAGCTGTTAGCTAATTAGTTAACTATCCCAGCCATAGGGGCTACCAGCTTCAGTTCTCCACCCAGCTCAGGTAAATATTAACTCTATCCTGGCCAGAACCAGGACAGTTACATTAGGTAACACTTGTGCACAGCGCTGCTGCTATCGAGATGTTTGATATTGAAATCTCACATATGCCCTTCATTCTAAAATAATTAGCGATTGTAATTTTGTCCCAGGCTGCACACTGTATACTCAGACACCACACAGAACCCATGACTCTGCCATCTGCAAATACATTTGAACAAGGAAGTTTTGAGCACCTGCCAGAAAGCAGAATATCAGCAGAAAAATACATTTACTCAAAGAGAATGAAAATTTGCACGGCAGCAAAAATAAACCCAACATCACCATCACCATTGTGCTAGTGAAGTGGTACTATAAATGAGTGTTGATTGTTTGCTAGCTCTAATCCTAAATAAGAAACCAACTGCTTGTGTGTGAACAGGGTACAGTATCTTCAAAGGATCTTCTGAAATATCAAGTCAAACTCCTAGGAAATGCATCTGTCCATTTTTAATTTTTAGGTGAGATATATAAGTGGTTTTGATTAAAAAAACCCAAAACAACAAACCAACCATTAACAGGCTTTTTCCTGGAAGTTCCTGAGAAAAAGCTATATTCCCCTTTGAGCTTCATTTCTCTTATTACCACCTATAATTGTTTCCCAGGTTTTAATCACTCATATGTATCTGCAATAGTACTGACTGGAGAATGTCTCCTGTATAGGCTTTATTTTTTTTTCCAGAGGAGGGAGACGGAGGCCTGAAGCCATAATTTTGTCTTCATTCTGTGTGCAACATATCTCAAGGACAGAGCACTGGACTGTAAACAAAAGAGACAGCTGTAAGGTCATGAACATTCCTGGAAGCCTGTTATACACAAATACAATGTGGAAAGAATATGGAAATGGGACAGAGCTTTAGCAATATTCATTTTATGCGGAGTTGTACATGTTTCTAAGAACCGAAGCTATTTCAGATTCTATTAGATCTTTTGTGTTGTGTCATTTAATGTATTACAAAGCAGCTTTAGCTAACAGGAAAGGTGGGGGAGAAGTACAAATCTCACGGCACTGCATGATACAACCTTCTTGAGTCAAAATGTTTTTGTCTTTATCAGAACAAAAAAATAACTCCATGTAAAACTGGGAGTTTCAGTGCTAATTATAAAGCACCACATGGAGACAACCAAGGAGGTACGGATGGGAAAGAGAGAAAAAATGTTGCCTATGTGTTTTGTAGGGTATTTTAGTCCTACAGTCTTCTGTTCTGCTTCTAGGCTGATCCTTTTCTACTCATTCTCTAAATAGACAAATAAATAAATAATAAAACAGTCTGCATAGCCCTGATATTAACCAAGTGTCATGACTCCAGGAAAGGACAGAAAACCTTTGCAGTATACCTGTGTTTTTTGTTTTTCCCCACAGGATAATATTTTCAAGACATGTTTTTCCCTGCATATCGTGCTTACACAGACTTTTTGGTGGTGCTCCAATAGAAAAATGTCTGCATGTGCAGTTCTAAAAAGCTTTTCACCGATGTAAATGATTAAAGACACAGGGACTCAAACCCGTACTTTGCAGAAAAGCAAAATCCCTGCTGGCTGCTGTACATGACTGAGTTATGCATTGCTTTCTCCTTATCTTCGTTAAAATTTGCACAGGAAAATAATTTTCTCTGGTCTCTCTTCTATATCAAATGCTCAACCAGAGCCTGTGTCCACAGCACTGCCTCCTCATGCAACAGGCTGGTATGGTGACTAAAGAAAAATCAAATGGATACTTCAAAATTCTTCAGCTTTGGAGTATCACATGTGGGGTTTGGTACTGCAATTCCATGAACAAAATACACAGTCCTTACCCATTATTTTACTGGATACTATGTGCCAAGAATGACACAATGTCATGTTAAAAAAAAAAAAATCTCTCACCTGCTCCTAACAACTCCCCCGTCCTAGCTAATCCTTTTTTTCCCCAAAGAGAAGAGACAGGCCTCAGAGTAAACCCTGAAGGTCAACAATCTTGAATTCCACTGTAGCAGCAAGGGCAGCAAATGCCACAATTAAGAACTAATATAAGAATATCAGAGTCCCAGGATATTTCAGTGGTTGTAGTGGAGGTTCAACTCAAAGCACAAAAGCCCTGTTCATTAAAAATCAACACCTCAAATTACCCCTACAAACAAACTGGAGACCAATGTCTCTTACAGACAGAAGTATAATATTCCTGAATATTGAGCCAATATTTCTTTGTTGCTGCGGCATCGTCTGTCTGAGAAGCATATGCCAAAGTGCCAAGAACCTCCAAAGACAGCACCTCTGCTGTTCTGGTTCCTCCACGCTAACAATTGGCATAAGGAACACAATATTGTTTCTGTAAGAGCCGAACAGCGAGACGTGACCTGAGGTAGTCTTCAACAGACGGAAAATCAAGAGCAGAAAATGCATTTCTCACTGATGCGCACCACTTTTTTCCTTTGATATCATGGTAATAAAATCTTTGCTATTCTAAGGAGCTCTCCTGAAGGAATCCAGACATCACAGGCAGAGGCTAAGTATTTTATTGCCATTTTCTCCTTTAGCATCTGCTCAATCCAATGAACCTATTCTACTCTACCTGCTCTGCATCATTCCCAATAAAATCAGTAGTCAAACGGGAGAGCAAAAGGTAGGAAGGAGCATAGATGCTCTGAGTGCCAACAGCTATCACCCCTGCCAGGCAGGTTTGCGTGCCATTAGGAGAAAGAAATCCAAAGTGCTCTATTTGTTTGCTCTTGTCTGTATTAAAGTAAAAACTCCAGGGAGTAACTTAAAATCAAAGTCTGCCAGGGCACAGGGAATCCGAACAGTTATTAGCAGTTTTAAGACTGCTGGGGAAGGAGAGGCACACAGGTGCAGAGCGAAAGGAGGAGAGGAAGGAGTAGAAGACCTGGATCTGGAAATAAAGTTGAGCAGTGAAGGATAAATCCACCTCACCCCTCCAGCCTGTTCCAGCAGATGTTGGCAAACAGCAACAGAGGATACGGCTGATCTTGGCGCTACCACTGCGATGGTGTTTTAGCTAAGTTTAGTTATTTTAGAGTTTTTCTGAACTCTATTGAGATGCAAACATGCTTTACGTCTGTCAGAGACACGCAGTTTATTTTTCCTGGGTTGTTTTTTTTTTTTTTTTAATTGTGCAAATGTATTTAATGAAGCCAAGATAAATAAGCATTCTCCTCCATCCCTTTTGGAACTCTCCACTAATATACCAAAGTGCTGAGGCAATCTGAGTGGATCTACTTGCAAAACAGTTCCTGTTTTATTTGCTTTCCATGTTAAAGAGCCCAGTGCCACAGAGGACTTGGCAAGCCTACAGTGTTCAGTATTTACCATGAGGAATTGGTTTTTTATTCCTTCCCAGGACACAATGTTGATACAGAGTGTGAGTCTCTCCCCTCAAATTCAGTACTAAAGCAATGCCTCAGGATGACATTAACAGGCACTGCTGTGGCATATGAAATCTTTCAATATTTATTCCGATCATATTCCTGGCAGTAACAATGTAGTTAATAAATTCACCTGAAGTCTCCACTAGAATTTTTCATTTCCCATTTTAAGCTGTTTTGAAGTGCCCCTGCGCACTTCACAATAGTTGCTGTCTTTTGTCACAAACGCAATCTCATTTTAAGAATGGAAGAGTCTGATCCCTGTAGATCCCAGAAATACTGTATGCTACATATTAAACAAAGTTTGGGAATCTACTTGAGATCATCAGATGAAAGTAATTTACAAGTTTAAAATATAAATATATGCCATATTTATCTTTTAAAAGAGCTGGAACATGTTGGCAAGCAATCGATCTTGGAATTCACACCGTTTTCTTGTTGGGTCAATAGAAAAGGATTTTCTCTGCTGATATTTGAAACAGACTGCTGCTAAATCCTATGCAAAATCTGGAATGCATTATGCCTACATGTGCTTACATTTTCTTATATCACAAAGATAGCTAATTACACAGCATTGTTTATTTATTTATAACTGTATGACTTTGATGTTCCTGATGCCTCTTAGATTCCAAAATGAAGTTTGTTGGTTTTTTACACAGAACAGATTCAACATGAGCACCTGCTTGATAATGTAGGTACCTGAATAGCAGGGAACTGGACCATCTCAATTCATTTCATATATGGAATATGGCGGGTCTTAGTTTGTCTCATACTCCAGGTTATTCTAAAAATTAAAAGCATAGGCTGAAATCCTCTAGTGTTACAACTGCCGTACCTCCACTTGCTTCAGTGGAGCAATGCTAATTTACACCAGCTGAAGAACTGGACACATTTTAAAATTTCTAATGAAAATTCACTTAAGTTTTCAACATTGGTATCATTGAATGCTGCGTCATTGTGTGGGCTGTGTGTGGAACAAAAGGGTTTTCTTTAATACAGGCTGAAAATGGAAACTATCATTAGCAATGATGTTCTGACTGTGAGGCATTTTTCAGTGACAACTTTTACAGAGAGAAGTGAAGAGATCTGGACTACTGCTGAATACAGGGCTTTTTTTTTAAGCACAAGAGCCATATAGAAATCCAGTGACTGTTACTCAGCATTCTACTCACACCTCAAAGGAACACATATCAAAGAGAGATGCTCACCTCATGTTACCTTATTCAGTATTTATTCTGAAAAACTGCTTAGGGACGTAAACATACATATATGTGGGTATATGTATGTGTATTACCTTTACAGATATATGTGTCTGGATCACTTCACCCAAGCCTAAACTAAAATCATCCTTCAAACTGAACAAAACCAGTGAAATGCTTCAGAGTAAAATTTCATTGGGGTTTTAGGAACTGGGGAATACTACAGCTCATTTAAATTGCGGCTTGGCAAAAGGTAATTATCCCTGAAGAGGTGCTTCCTCTAAAAGCAGTTTCTTTCTTAAAAATAATTGTGTTCTATAATAGTCTCTAAGACATATGTACCTACAAATATGAAAAAGACTGTTTAGTAAGAACTTCATGTGCTCTATTCTGATTCTTAATTTATATTGCAAAGCGATAAAAGAGGGTGCATTGTGAATTAAACTCAGAACAAAAATAACGTAAACATGAAAGTGCTATTGTTAATTTAAAGAACAGACTACTGTTCTAGCAGTTCTTATTAATCTTATATTTTACCTACTTCTTCCATTTTTTTATGTCTTTGTGAGTTTGAGTACATTCAATATCCCATTTGTACAGATCTTTCATGTTGGCAAGCAAAAGATAAAATGATATTAAAAATGGGTTTAAAACCATAGGAAGATCAATGGTTTTAATAGTAGCTGCAAAACTACTTACTCTTAAACTCTTGTTAAACTAAACTTCAAATAACTTAGGACCCACTTAGATAAGTGCAGATTTATTAGAAAGGTGTGTAATAATGTGAAAATATTCAAAGAACCTATTCCAACACACACATCTCTCAAAAGAAGTTCTATGGCAAAGACCACATTTGCCTGTGGCGGCAGTTCTTTTCTCTGTTCCTATTTAGACGTGTGTTACCGGGGTGCAGCAAAATGACAGCTAATGAATAAGAATCCACATTATTTCCAGCAGTGCCCATGTGATCGGTCCTCCTACAGCTGAAATGGGGTGTTTTCCCAGACAGGATTTGATTTTCACATAAAAATATCAACTCAGGTATATTCTGGTCACATCCTGATCTCGGTCTGTTTATATCTTCTCTTTGTTAACCAGGGACACAAAGCTACTGTCTTACTCTGACAAATATGATTTTTAACTATAGGCCGTTGTACTGGTTAAGTTTGAATCTAAATACAGGTTTCTTCAGCAAATCTTCTGTATCTATCAGCAGGAATAAAATGCATGCATGCTTCTCATGTGACTTTCCACTCACACTTTCAATTTAATAAAAATAGAATCCCTAAGTGTTTGAATGTACAGTTCCCACTTTGTTTCTAAATTTGGGACATTACTTTAAATTATTATTGGAAGCATCTCTCACTAAAGGAGACTAGAAGGAAAAAAGGACAATGTCTAACTGTAAAGTCGTGATTGTGGAGGAGTTGTCTTTTATTTGGTGTTCTGCAAAAAGCTGGTTTGTGGCACTGCAGAATGCCATGATTTGTTGCACCTTACTGCAAGGTGAAAGAAAACCTCATCATCTGATCACCACTGTATCTTTACGAGCCCTGAAGATAAAGTATGGAAAATCTATAACTGCAATGTTATGTCTGTTGCTGCTGCACTCTTTATTAATCAATCAATGCCTCTCAACAAAGCTCTTTCAGCCTCCTCCTATGGCAGTTAGACCTATAATCAGCTCTACAAAAACAGTTCAGAGATGCATCCTTTGTGTTTCTCTGTAATTTACATATACTAAAAAAATCACTCAGTGTGCTATTCACAACATGTTATGTAGTATAGAATGCACCGTATCAATGTGCTATAATCACAGCCATTATTGAAATGGGCGAAAACGTTTTTTTTTTTACGTTCTAGAGTAAATTTCACTATTAAGAATAAATGGATTAGATCATTGTTTCCCTATTTCCTTTGTAAGTAAAACACAATTGTTAAATAACTCGCTGACCTTCCTGTGCATGTATGGCAGGACTACTGTTCTGTGACATAAACGGCTGTTCTGACAATTTGTAAACATTGGTACCTGATATACAGCCACCTTCTGGCTAATTTTTAATCAGGAAAGAGAACTTTCAGTATTTTCTGAAATTGAACAACAGTCGTCAGTGGAGCAAAAAGCATTTCCTGCTGCATCAATACAAGCTTCTGCTGCTGCCATTATCATGCCATTTCAGACACTGTGCTATCCCATGGCACATATTGATTTACTCGCCTTCCCTTTGCCATCGTTCTCAAGGGGCCTGTCTCACCTGCATTTAGCCCAGTCATTTCCACCCCCTACTGCTTTAATAAAAATTCAGATTTGGAAGAATTAGCATTGTAGCTAGTAACTGTACATAGGATTTTACTTTGCTCTTTTGTAGGTGAACAGTGTAGAGGCAAAGGGGCAAGGAGCCTTCATTTCACCAGCCTGTCCACCTTTCTCATCTAACGCAGCCCCTGCAAGCGAGGGTCAGCAGAGCCGAGTTACCAGAACTCTGGGTCAGCCGCACAAAGGCTCTCAAAGAAAGTCATCTGTTAAGTACTCAAGCGAAGATTTATTTAGAAATCCTTCCATGGGAGGCCAGTGAAGTGGATACAAAGGATAAGAGCACTGGTGAGGAGGTCAAGTCCCAGGTGCTCTACTTGCTTTCAGGGCAGGAGCAAGGCTTACAGGGAGCTGGGCTGCACAGTGCTCTAGAAAAGACATAGGTAGAAGCTTGGTTGCAGATACATTGTCTGGCTCTTAGAGAAATGCTGGGGACTAATAAAGTTTTTCTGTTAGTTAATAACACATCTTACACTTCTATAAGCTTTTCTGAAGATGTCAGCATGGCAAGAGATTATTTCTGTCCCACAAACAACTAACTCAAATTTCTGCCTGTGCGAGAAGCCGATAGTACCTCCATTACTAAAAGATGATGTTAACACATTACAGGAGATGTGTATTTAACACAAACTAAACTATAATGTGACTATATGCTATGGTCACAACACGCATTATGATCTTTACAGATAGCTGTCGGTTAGGCATTGTGATAACAGAAGTCACACACAGGACTTACCTAAAATTTAGATCTCTCTTTGCATAAATATCTGGTTCCTGCCAATCTCTACTTTCAACTCCTTTGAACAAGTCTTGATGAAACAAAAAGCATAAAAGCTAGAAGAGCGCAAAAGTGATGGTAAGAAAAGAGAGAGTTTCTCCCTCTGTATTTTCATATCACACCTATCACGATAGTATCTGAGAATATGAATTCGGCTGGTCAGGGGATGATACCCAGGGATTTGCTTTCCCTTTGATAAATTCATGGTGGAACATACTCTTATCTAGAATATGAATTCTTGGGAACCACCATTGGCTACAAATGGAATAATACACTTTAATTTTGATTTTTCCATTATGACAGTAATGACATTAACTAGCTTAGTTCAAATCCATGTATTCTACAAACTGATAGTAAAAGCATGAGTCACAAAGCTAGAATCTGTTCCTCCAGACACTTAACTCCCCTGCATCTCTTATTAGCAGATATAATGCCAACAAAAAAAATCACCCTCTTATTCCAGCTTCCAAATGCCATCTATAATCATTTTGATCTTCAGTGATGCAGACTATTTGAAGGCATAGCCCACAGAACATTCTACCTAAGAACGGTCAGAAATTCAGAAAATGGGCAACCAGGGACAATATTCTGTTTGAATCATTGCTAAACTACCCTTCACTACTGTAAGGTCTTAATATCAGTTCTGACCTGAATAGACCAGAATATTGTGGAAGTCTGAATCCAGCTCTCTATTTTCCAGCTCAGGTCCGTATTTACTGATGCAAATACAGTATCTGAGTTTTGATTCGACTTTGTCTATATACACGTTATCTTTACAATACATCTTGGGCGGTATAAAAGGAAGTGTGGCAATAAGACTCTCCCTGAGGGTGAGCTATATTGGATGTAACACGCTCCATATATTTGCATTCAGTAGCATGGCATCAAACACACAACTGTATTAGCAAATCTCCTTGGACAAGTCTGGAAACCACAACAGATGCTGGCAATCACACAGACAGTGTTGAAGTGCAGCCTCTCATATTATCCTCACCCTCTGTACTGTTATGTTACATCCTGACAGGGGACTGACCTTTAACAAGCTTCATTAGATAGAAAGAGTCAAAAGAGCTTTTCTGTTTGTGTGCTATCAAATAAACAGGTCTTAATGCTTGTATAATATTTTAACAAAGATATCTTTGACTATGTAGATCCAATTTTGTTGAGACCTTTGTTAATTTAGAGCGAATAAGCTGGTAGCAGCTTAAACTACTCACTTTTGAAAAAGGTAATAAACTGTTCGGGTGTATGGAGGTTTGAAAAATGTCCATGGCCCTTCTGTCTCCTGGCAGGCAGAAGCAGAACTCGCCTGCTTAGGAGAAGGTTCTCAAACACCAGCAAGATTAGTTCTCTATATGTGCAAAATAGCTCCCCCCAAATAAGGTAGCAGAACTGAATGAAGATCACCTCTTTCGGTTATGTAACTAACAAAGCAGATACAGCCTTTACCAAAGAAAATAAATAGAATGTGCTGCAGGCCTCTGAAGTCTGTGCTGTATATGATCACTCAGAGTTAGCTGGGGATTTTAGATTAAAATTTTTCTACAATCTTCTGCAAAGTATCAGTCTATTTGTGCAGTCAATACAGGAATCAGGCTGATTTGTCAATATACCTGAATATGGCACCACAAATGTGCCTCTTCACTGCTTTTGTTTACTTATTGATTTGA
The DNA here is from genome assembly GCF_036417535.1 of Chlamydotis macqueenii. NCBI lineage: Eukaryota > Metazoa > Chordata > Aves > Otidiformes > Otididae > Chlamydotis > Chlamydotis macqueenii. The sequence goes on from NC_141566.1 coordinate 8,646,833, forward strand.
AACTGTGGATTTGAATCCACTCCTGCACATGTTTATATCACATCTGTACAGCTGGAGAAAGAGATGATTGCCTTGTTCTACTAACTAGCCTGGTTAGCACTCTCTTTTTGGCTTGATGTTTTTAAGAGTAGCTAACATCCTTCCTTTCTTCTTTTTCCAGCCTCCTCTAACTCCACGTTTCTTCTTCACCCCCTCCCCAACCCTCACCTTTTCTCTTTCTCTCAGGAGCAAATGCTAACAGAATTTATATTCAGCAGCTTCTCACATGACAGACATCTATTTTTCACTTGTCAGACTAGCCAAAATTGAAGCGAAAGCGTGTTAGTATGACAATCAATTAATGCAGATTCTCGGGGTCAAATCTTCATTAGAAGATGGGTGCGCAACAAATATGCTTGAAAGTTATTTAATTAAAAATATTCAGGCTCAGATAACAAGGAATAAAATTTCTGCTTATCCACTAAGGATATTTAAAAAAAAACTAGAACAAGGCACAAGATGGGCACAACTACAAGCACGTTGGAAAAATCAACAGCCATGTAACAATGTATCCCTTTTTAAGCAAATCTATCTGTAAAAAGAAAACTGAAAGTGGCTAATCCTTTATCCTCCGATAAAGAGCTAAAAATTTACACATGCTGCCAGGCTGAATAGGACCTATCATGTTTAATATATTCTGGGTTATATTTTTTCCTAGATAAATCAATAACAGCCAGCCATTCCCCAAGGTGAAAATATACATTAAGAGGGAAAGACACCAGGCCAAACAACCTTTCACTTATTTAAGAAGTAGTTGTAGTAGTGGTTTTCCCTTGCTTGCAATGAATGTAGGTGGATTTTATCTCCAATGAAACATCAGTATGAAAGGTAATAGTGTTAAAGAAACCAAATGACACTCCTCCCTGTTTGATAACACAGTGCTTACGTTTCCCTTACTGATTCTTCCACATAAGTGGCCTGTATAGAACATAACATGCTGTTTAGATTACGCTCCACAATGCCTGAGACTGAGCGAACCCAGTAAGCAAAAGGTTCCCTGCTGCATAAACAATCATACCATGCTTACTGCCCGATATGATATAAGAATGAAACAGCTGTATTAGCCTTGGCAGAGAATTATTTCAGACACAACTGCACTTGATTTATGTGGGGGATCCATGAACATAAAGCTAGACATGAATTTCTAGAAGCTGAGATGGTCAGACTCACTTTATCTACTGCTGCTGCTATGTGAAAGCAAGGTAATGAGCAGTAAAACAGCAGCAGCCTGGGACTGGATCGTACACTACCGTAACTTCATTTAAGAGAAGATGGTTATTTTTCCCCTTCTACCAAAGGCATGGAGAGCAGTAAAGCCTTTTCTCAGTGATGAAGAGATCAGAAGATTTTTTTCATATTTTAAGACACACAGATCACAAACGCAATGATTTCAGTTTTTGACTGAAGCAGATTTGGGTGGATGAGTTCTGGCAACCTGTAGCCCTTTAAGGACCTTGTCCTCTCCATGTTCTGCTGTACCAATTCCTTGCAAATCCTCTCCAGCCATTCTGCTTTCTGTCCCCACAGCTGCACTATCATCTCTAAATGACACAGCACTTTAATTTCAGAAATGGCCAATAAAACTGTGAAGCCAAACTTTCTAGCATGTCTAGCCATCTCTTCAAGTTTTATGAATGCTGGTTTTCAGAGCTGACAGTTCTCCTTGGTGTTACTAACGTCTCCAGGAGCACAGGGAAACAAGGGATTAAATTCAGAGAACTTTCCTTACATAACAAGGCATTTAAGAACACTCTTCTAATGAAGAAAAGTAGTGGTATTTACTCTCTTGTAAGAGTATATGCTAAAGCTAAAATGACATAAAGCAGTTTACAGGTTGTAATTTTTGTGACCTCTGTAAAGGCTATAAAAGTAGCAGAGCCAGGGATCTTTTAAATTTTTAAACAAACTATAAAGATCAGTGTTTCAAAGCTCAAAGATTCTACCAACACAAAGGGATTCCAATTTCACTGCATTCTTATATGTCTGAAAACAAAACTGAGTTATAACACTTAATATTTGGGGGGGGGGGGAGAAGAATTTTTAAAAGGGATTTTTAATCCCTCTATTTGGAGGAGTATGATAAATTCCAGGAATGAATTAACCATAAAAACCACCACAGAGTGAGCGAAGCATTTGGAAGTATTAGCTGCTCCCAGAGAGACTACACTGAACTCAGTGGATCCGTAAACCTGTCCCACAAGGCAACTTCTTTGTTCCCTCACACAAAGCACATTTAAGCACATTTTTCTGCAGGATTCAGGATTTGGTTCCGGTATTTTAAAAGTGGTAAACTGTGTGTAACATTTCAAATGCCACTCTGAGAGCCAGGAGCCCTGAATTCTGTTCCCACATTGGACTCCTGGTTGCCATGTGATCCTGGGCAGGTCACCCAGTCCTGCAGTATGGGTACACTAATATTTGTCTGTGTGAGTAAGATATTTTAAGACTGAGCATTTGCAGCATGGTTTGAGAGTCTCAGATGAAAAGTATTATATACATCCAAAGGATTTAATGCTTAGAAAGATAAAATGTGAAGAATTGTTTTCAGTTATTTTAAACTATTGACAAGAACATTTTTAAAAACCCATTTTGTCAAATTTGAACATAAAATTAGAAAAAAAGGCTTTTGGGTTAAAGTTTCTAATTCCTTTTTGGTTATCTGTTTTTATCAAGTTTGCTTCATTTGCAAGAATAGGACAGCCAACAGAAGTCATAGTGTATTGTAGATGTGTACAAAACCCACCAGCTTACAAGCTGCAAAAGCTTCCATTCAAAAAGGAAAGCAACCTGCCACACACTGCAAAAGCAATCCATTTTTATAAAATGCAAGTCTTTGTGAATCACAAGCAGACTTTCTACAAAACTGTCTCTCTTTTTCTCCTGATTCCCTGCAGACGTGTGCAATTTTCACTGCCTGTCAGTTTATCAAAAAGACCAGAGCATCAAATTTCAGCTCTGGATTGTCAGGTCTGATCCTATTTCCTTTCAAATTCCAAAATACTGACACATTGATTGGAGTTCATAGTGTCAGACAACAGCACTTAAGAGACATTTTTGCTAAAATATAGCTTCTGATCTATCTTTTATGTTGTTTTTTTTTTCCTTTTGCAGCCTCAAGAGTATTGATCTGGGACTCATTTATATATGATTTTCACAAAGTAGAAGGCAATTCGCTCAAACAAAACAGTTCTTTTGTATAACCTTTTAAAAGGGGCCCCATCAAAGGGGATTGATCTAGCTTATTTAGTCTGCTGAGGCATCCCCCTAGCACTTCCATGAATTGCCTGTATCTTTAAGTTCCCAAATGCTAGCAAGAAACATCTAAAACAAGTGCTCACAGCTACACAGAGTGCTCAGTGTATTACAAAGTTTTGGCATGTTAGCATCATGTAGAAGTTGTGACTCCGTGGCAGCAAACATTTTTATACATGCACATACACAAACCGCATACTCTTATAATATTGAGAATTACCTGTAAAACATCTTTCGTAAATACAGTATTACAGCAGATCTTCTCTATCAGATATTACCTGAGAATAATGTCATCAATACAGAGTTTTGATTCTGACACAGACTCCCCTCTAAATGATAAATCCCTGCGCCACCCAAACAGTCGTCCTGTCTCCTCAGCAACGGTCCTTTTTCACTGGAGACTGTGAGACTGTTGGAAGTGCATATGCCTGTATTTCAGAGGTAGTAGCAGGGTTTGGGTGTACTGCAGTAGTTTCATTAATTACACAACAATGGATTTTGAAGCACTAATTTGTGCGTACATTGTAATTTAATATAAATGGTTAATTTAATTCTCAAGTGTGGCAGTCGGAGAACAATACAATGTTTCTCCAATTACACTCTAAATAAGCTCACTTCTTTTCTAAAAGTGTAAGGTGGTGAGTTTTTTTACCTTCCCCCTCACTCCCTCATATATTTAGCAAAGTATGTACACTGTACGTATTTAGCTGTCATGTAGAGTGGAAGATTTTTTGCTACCTTGCCCTTCAGGGGACATACTTTTTTTTAAGCTTTCATATTTAAAGCAAGCACCCCTCAAGGATAACTTTCCTACATATAAATATACACATGTGTATTTTTTTAAAAGTTTTATGTGTGTGTACATGTATATATGCACATACACAAACATTTTCGTAGAATAATCACCTACTTCTTGGATGGCCACTACGGCAGCAGAAAATGAAATATCCACTCCACTGTACTCTCAACTTGGCCTCTTCCCTTCAGAGACAAAAATTCTCAAGGCTACTTTGAAACTCTGGTTGCACATGGGAGAAAGACCGGTGGGGTGAACACTGCCTGTACTAATTGGATGAAAATCTTCAGAAGTTTCTCAATAAAATTGGAAAGGACAGAGAAGTAAGAGTAAATGGGAAATTTTACAGTGTTTGAATTTAGATCAGAGGTCAATGAATAAGTAATCCTTAGAACTTCCAAAGAAGAAATAATAGCTAAAATTATATAAAATATATTAGCTAAATTCCTGATGTTAAAGCAAGAACTGATTTATCTAAACCTCTGTACAAGCTACCCACCCCTCTTCAAGAAAGCTGCATGGAAGTTACAGGAGTTTTATCACATTCACTCTTAAACCTTCTCATGTCCGAGCAGTACATGAGAAGCTTTTGTACTATACTTATAGTTTATTCTCTATTTGTATTAACTTCAGAGGACTTTAAAAAAAATGATACTAGGAAGACATTCGGGGTGGGGGCAGGGAGGAGAAAACAACAATACAACACCACATCTCTTCTTACAGGTAAAATCCTGTTTCCGAAAGCAGAAATGCGTTTGTCAACCACCTGAACTAAGAATGGAGAAAGATATTCTATATGCAGCTCAAGCACATCATGCAGCTAAGGGAAAAGACATACAATTAACTGAAGAGAAGCTCAAGAAATTGTTGTGCCGGCAACATCCAGAGTTTGTGGGACCCAGGACTGCGCGCATGGTGCCCTGCAGTTTGAAGCAGAAATTTCCTTCTGCAGGAATTGACCTACATTTAACGAAAGAGTTGAAACTGCCATTTGTTCATATTAGTGAAGGGGATGTCTGTTTTTAGGTTTCCATATGACACTGGTTATATCCAGAACAGTCCTGTACATAACAATGAAACCATGAAAAGTTAATACAAGCATATAAGAAACCTTTATTCTCACACTGTATTTGTATATACATTACAAGACACACATATAGAGCCACAGTCACATGTATTAGCTAAAAGAAAAGAGTTGGTTTTCATTTTTAGGCATGAGGGAAGTTATAAAAACTACCATGGACAGAACAAATCCCTTTTGCATTTTGCTATGCTCTTTGTTTTAAAGGATGTAAAATATTTTGCTTCTATTTAAATATGGAATAGAAGGATAAACAGATGAGTGACAGTACAGAATATGTGTCGTGATGTTCTGCCTTTATTACAGAATCCTATTTTTATGCAAGTAAATCAGCACTTTTCCAAAAAGGTAAGAATATGTTTGGCTAAATGAAAGATCGGTTATGAAGTTTTCAACATTATTACTTTTGATTCATTAGCACCTGAATCCCAAGCCAAGATCAAGGTAGAAGTCTTGTTTCTGAATAATTTACAATTTAGTTAATTAATACCAAAAGAAAACCAAGTCACAGAGAAGTTGAGTGACTTGCTAAGGGTCATAAACTAGCTGAACAGCAGAAGCAATAAAAGAGCCCTGGTTGACTTTCAGGCCATTTCCCTTCCCACTGTGCCTTTCACACTGCAACACACAGGGCCCAATTTTCTACATGTGTTACCCTGTCAGGTAAAAACATAAACTGGTAAAAAATACATAGAATTCTTTTTACTGGAATTAACTGGCATTGTTATTTCATTTGTGAGAGGATTCCACCATTTCTCTTTCATAGAACAAACCAGAATTTGTAGCTACCCACACTACCAAAAAAATCCAGGTAAACCAATCCAAATAGTTACTGAAGCTCTAAAACATTTCCAATGGTTTTTAGAAAAGCGAAGCAGAATGCTAGTCTTCACAATTTCTTAATTCTTGATGTCAGTTCTAGCATCAGAACATCACTACTGCTAAGTTTTGAGACAGCAGACACGTGGAAGCTATGAGAACTCTCAGACTGTGAATGTCTCAAAATGCAGAAGAATCTTCTGTCAGTGTGGATACAGATACGTGGGTTGGGATGCAAGATCTTTACAAAGGCGTAAACCAGCTGAGTGTGAGCTGCCCGAGAAGTCAGATACTTTTACTTCTAGGGAGATGGAACAACATGACTCAAATATTGTGCAGAAAACGAAACATTAAGTAAAAGCATGTCCTGAACTCCCCTGGAATCACCATGGTGAGACTGAGCTCTTCCTTGCTTCATCAGTTGTCATGAATTACTGTTTATGTCTAGGCCTTCTATGTCATCTATAAAGCCCTTACACAGCAAAGTGCTGGACTCAGTATCAGCTGGCAGACCTTTTTTTTTTTTTTATTGTGTCTTCCCTCCAGTGCAGAGAAGACATATTTCAGATCTGTTTCCAGTCAGGTCACCAGTAAGACTGCCACAACTTCATTCAGATTAGGATTTTGTCTATATAACTCTAAGTAGAGCAGGACCAAATACACCTGTAAGACAGGCTTTTCCACTATTAGAAAAGAAAGAGTTGCTAGCAGAAGAGCAGGCAGTAAGGCTACGTTCAGCTGTCCATCTAAACCCATCATCATTTGGCAGTAATGCCTTCCTGAAAACGGCCAGTGAGCTGGGGAAGTGGGCACAATGCCATTCAAACAGATGGGCAGGGGTCTTAGGCAGCCAAGAGACTGTGTATGTGTGTCAAGTGAGGGTACTTAGGGCAGGATTCCCAGCTGGGAATATCCACATGGCGATCCAGTCTAAGCTTGCACTTTGACAAAGAAACGCGCCATTGCTAATCCAGCTCAGGGTTGGATTAAGTGGGAAGGAAAAAGAACAGCTTCCATCACCAGTCCAGGCTCAGGATGAGGGAGTGGCTGGAACAGAGAAAAGCCTGTTTCTGCATTTTCTTTTGTCTTTTGCTGCAACGCCTGCATGGAAAACTATGCTTTGACTGGATACGATAGGAAATACAAGAGCCAGTGTCTTCAACTGAGGAAGAGCTTTACTTACTCTTTTTAATATACATACACATAAGTAATATCACTCTTATGAACCCCCATACTTACATGTCTGAAGTGTCAGTAATTGTCTCTGCTGTAACTTTGGTTATACAATGTTAGGAATAACTGCTATGCAAAACGTACTCCAGACATTCCACTTATAACATCAGGTTTTCTGAGTCCCTGCATGGAATTCACATGAGGTACGGCAAGGCAGAGTTGTGGAACAAAATCTCCACTGACGTCAAAACCTAAATTACATTAGAAGTGAACATTTTGGGTCCAACTGTACCTATTTTAAGCTTTAAGGAAATCACAAAACAATCACTAGGACCACAGGGCCGACCATATATGTTTAGTAACTAAAATAAAGAAGTGATTAATTACATTTAATTTGATGTTACTGCATGCCTTAGCCTACTGAAATGAATACCATAAAGAACCAGATATTTCTCATTTCACACACAATACGGAATTAATCAGGACTAGTTATACTTAGATTATAACATTTAGTACTTCTAGGTCATTCAGGATCGTGGATTTTAAATAATTCTCATTACACTTCTAAGAGGCAAGAGGTATTATCATCATACTGACACCACAAGCAGCTTTAACAACTCTCACGCTTTGGATGAAACAAGTGGCAATGGTTATGGAATTACAAGGAAGTTTCTGGTTCCTAATTTTATGGCCAAGCCACTAGATCTTAACCAAGTTTTTAGGGACAGATACTTTCACATTTGCTAGGATTGTAGCTCATGTAATTTATGCTATAAAGGAAAAGCAATCACCCTGAAAGTTTAAAAACTACAGGATTTGATTCACAATGGCATTTGTAAGGTTTACAACAACAGGGTTGGGTTAGAGAGACTGGATGCTGCAGAAAGGGATAGGAAGTAGAACTGAAAAGTGACTGCACATCATTTGCAGACCTTTGTGGTCTTTTGGGTTCATGGAACACATAGGGCTTTGCAACTAAGGTCGTTGTGAACAGGTTTGAGCTTGAATGCAAGTATTTAAAATACATTTAATATTGGTTATCTTCAAAAGATAACACTATGTTTTGTATTATTTTGTTCCATAAGTGGTTAGAAAAAAACTATATTCATGTTCTCACCAATATATAAATCATCACATTTGTGTGAAGAGCCCCTAAGATTTCTCTGAGCTTTAGTTGCATGCTCTTAAAAAGCAGCATACATTTCAATAACAAATGATATTTCACTCTTTCATCTAACTACTAAAAATCATCCTAAATTTGACATGCTGACCTTTCACTTACATCTCCTTCAGACAGAAAAAACAGACAGAAAGAAACTTGCTGTTACTTAATGAAAAAGTAACACATTCACACCATGATTATTAGTTACAATTTTGAATGATATGCCAAAGAAATACTTTATATTTTTAGAACACCTGAAATTTTTTCATCAGTGCCAGTCATTCTGCAGAACCAATCTTCAGACAAAATATTAAGCCAGGAGAAGTAACAGAATGCCAGCCTTTAACACAAGGACAATCCCATCCTCTTTAAACATGGATTGATGAGCTGGGGAATACAGAATGCTTTTGGATTTGCCTGTCTGTAAGTGGTTCTGCATAGAGAACATAACAACATAAGCTTCGTGAAGCTCCCAAAAATGAGGAAAGCATGTTGTACTGTATCTCATTTCTATGTAAAATTAATGAAAATAAAGCAATGCACTTCCCATGCATAATGAATAACCATGCCAAACTGTATCAACTTTTCAGAGTTTTCCTCTAGAGGGTTTTTAAATGAGGTCAACAGCAAACATATCTCTACATTTGATCTGAGAGTGAGTAGCGCAGAGTAACAGAGCTTGTCCATGCAAAGCGCAGTAACAAGCTCTTCTTGATTCTGATAATGAAAAATAGAATACTAAATACTACCGTTGTATTTGTACCAGATATGGATTTCACAGATTCAGTTACAGAGAGAAGACAGGACTGTGAGTAGCGATACACAGTCCCCATTAACAATGCTGAAAAGATCAATGCTCGCTAAGCACAAGAATGACAACCCCATATGTCAGATGCAGTAGGACCAACAGCACGTGCCTCCTGAGGGAGGGTATTGTTCCGCAGAGGAGTTTCAAAGAATCAGGTAAAATGCTCACATTCTACCTTAGGAACTGACAATTACCATCTCATCTTAACAGAAAGCAGCACCAGCCTGGCCACAATAAGAAAGCAGCTGACATTTTAGGGCACTATGAAGTGAAACTACCCTAGCAGCTCATGTTCTGTTTTCCTGGTTGGAAGCAGACCAGATCAGCATAGCTCAGTTGAATATTGTACATCCTTTTTCCTGGTCTGGGCAAAGACACCATTTCTTGGCTACGCCAGACAGACCACGCTCTGCAAGTACAATAATAGACAGCACATGCATTGCATAACTCAGAGCTCGTTCCTCCTGTGCTTAAACAAATCCACTGCTGTCTTTGCTACTTTCGTAAATGTGCTTTTATTAGAGAATAGTAACAAATGCCATTAAAGAAATTATTGGTAGCATTCTGGAGATCTCTGTTAGCCCTGGCACATCCTGCTTGACTTCTCACTGACTCTGCTAATCCGAGTGGCCTCACGTTGGCATGTCCCAGGGAAGTACTACACCTAGGAGTACAGGTATCCCTCCGGACAGTCCTAGAATCTGTTTTCCCTGTATTGCTCGTAACAAACAAAGGCTGGCCTGGCTGTTCATGACCTCATTTAGGACACACTGTGGTACCACTTGCACTGAGAGGCTGCAGGGCAGTGGACATACCCTGAACTAGCTCCCCGCTCCCCCAGCTGCGGGTTTGCTGTGCGTGGGTAAGTTCCCAACACGCCGCAATTCACGTCCCCGCAGCAAGATCAAACTGGAGCAGGCAAGGCTTGAGTCGCTAGGCTTAGCGGCTCCCTCTCCTGGAAGGATGCTCTCCGTGGTCAAGGAATACGATCTTAGGCTGCCGCTTGGGAGAGGGCAATTTTTATCTTGGGAGTCTTACATAAGATTTTGTTGTAGACGTCTCATTAATGGAACTAACCTAATTAAGGATCAGTCTTCTACACCAGTGAGGCTAGAGTTCAAAGATAACATCCTTGCTTACAATTTGCCTTATTAAGGGTCTATTTTTTATTTGTTCTAATATCTTTAGTAATTGTACTACTACTATTTAAATTATCATTAAATATATTTTCACTAAAACTTACAATATCCAATTGCACTTGAAGTCACACTGCTGGGCATTGTAAAACCGATTCGAAGTCCTTTGCCCTGGAGATCTTGTCATCTGTATGAATTTTTATTTTTATTTTTTTTTTAATGTAGGACATGATCACTGACAGAGTGGTCTCACAGGAAATCTCACAGAAAATGTCAAGAATCAAATCTACATCTCCAAAGCGCTACTCTAATATTTTAAAAACAAGGTAATTACTTTTATAAAGATATTTAAACTTTTTTAAAAAAAAAATTTAAATGTTTCACTTTTCAAAATCTTCTCTGCTTCTAGAACTTTCTAACTCTGTAGTTAGGATGCTTTTAGATTTAACTGGCAATTAATGATTTTTCATCAGTCAGTACATTTTGGGAAAAGTAAAAAGTCTACACTTACTTTCAAATAATTATTCATTATTTCTTCTTATCTTCTAAGAAGAGATAGTGTTGGAGTATTTCTCAGCAGCAACCTTCTGCATGACTTACAGGACAAATCCAACTAAGACTCAGGATTATAGAGGTGAGCCACCAAAACTTTGAAGACATCTTGATTACAAACACAGATATTGTTGCTTGCCCCCTAAGGTAGGTACCCATAAATCATAAATCACTTCACAGTTACCTCTCACCAAAGATTAATCTCCACTTTAAATGGTAATAAAATGAAAGAGGCACCATTTTTGCATTTGTTTGTGTAATTTAAGACTTGCTGGGGAAAAAAAGTGTTTATTATGTTTGAAATGCAGGCACTTCTTAAAGTTATGAGAAAAACTTAATAAATACAAACATAAAAGAAAACTTCTTCCTTTACCCCCGCTCTTGTCACACTGCATCTATTCAGCCAGACTGTTCACAGCCATGATGGTAGGAACACCACATTTTTATGTTGCTATTCAGAGTGATCATTCAAAATGGGTGTTTATTCCCATAGTAAATTCTAATGTTTTCAGGCCTGTCATTAAAAGCAAACAGAATCCACAGAACAATTACTGCTTAGGAATGTGAACTGCAATGCCATGCCTCCCCCCAGCCCTGACACTCTTCTCATCTGTATGTCAGCATTTCTCTCCATAATGAGTGAATAGAGTTGATTCTATCATTTTATTGATAATTGCTATTTAAGACAAAAGTTAGTAAGTAGCGATACTTCGGCAAATATAAATAGTTGCACTAAAGAGGCAGAAAGGGGTTTGAAAGCAAAAAGACATCCTAAAATTCCTGGAGAAGAAGCTGCAACTATGCTAATTGTCCACAATCTCAGCAGTCTGGATGGAATTTAGGGAATTTGGGGTAAACCCCCCAAAGTGAGCAGAACCTACTGGGAAGGTGGAATGGCTAGGCTAAGTGATCACTAATTTGGGCTCTCTAAGGTAATTTACATTATAGTAATTAAAGTTTAGATTCCCTTGCTGTTCTATTTACGAACTCTATTAACCTATGACCTTTCTCTGAAGTTTACACCCAACTGTTCTCAATTTTTTTTCTTGAGCAAAAGGAAAGCAGTTCCTGTGGAAGCTACTTCTCATAATAATTAATTGTATTTGGAGCCTGAGAGGTAGATACATACTTTAAGACAATCTGGCTGTAGTGCTGTGCTGTGTAATTATAGTAGAGATCTGTCTTTGTGATCCTTCAGCTGAGCCATTGCTAATATCCTTGGGTTTGTTTCTATTGATTTTGCTTTAAGAGCACACTGCCATATGTTTTTCATTTAGTTGAATATAAAATGATAGGTAAAATTCTGCTGCAAATTATAGTGAAGCAAACAAAGAACATGCTTTGGTCCTACATTCATATTTGGATTTTATTAACTCAATTTTAATGACATTTTAATAAGCAAGTGCAGTAACTATTGTACTATGCATAGCCACATTAAAAAGGTAAGTAGAAAAAAAAATGTCTGGAGTTCTCTGCTTATCAGAAAAGATATCTGCTTATCAGAACATAAATGAACAGATATCCTCGCACATCCTAGCCAGTGAGTCACAAACAAGTCTATTCTGATCCACAGCTGAATGACTGCAATAAACATCTTTGTTTCTTAATATGTCTTAATATTTGTATCACACACTGCTGTAGCATGTTATGATTCAGAGAGTGCTCCTTTGGCAGGACAGATCTTTAAAGCTGAGAGCAATCATTCATATCCAGGATGCTCATCATGTGTAATACAATGGCTTAAGAACATAAAGAAGCATAAGTCGCATACTAAATAGGGGGGTGGGAGGGGGGTAAATCTTCCCAAAGAAAGAGAAGTGAGTTAATCTGAGAGCTTTCTGCTTTGGGGAGCTGAAAATGGGCAACATGGATGCTAATTTCTGGAGAAAGGGGCAGGTGCTAGGCTACATAAAGAGCACACTCCTTTTCACAACAGGGGGAAACTCTGCACAGAGAGAATTAATGAATATGTTGGGCACCAGGGAATAAAATAGCATCATAAACTTCAGTAAACAGCAAAGCTCCAGAGTTGGTCTTAATTTGTAATAGACTAGCCCTCAGGAGCCTATTGCCCTTCTGTGGGACCAGCCCTTGAGAGACAGCTGCTTGGCATCGGGCATTGAAACAGCTACATCTATAGATTAATACATTTATATATATAATTAATGTGACGAGCAGAGGGAGACGTGCACATTCATGGAGACATTGCCTTTCTGCTGTGGGATGTATGACAGAATCTTATACTTAGCTCCATAACTATATTCCTGTCGATATCTCATGGATTTTATTCAGAAATAACTTATTACAAGATCTCTATATAAAATAAAGACTTAATAAAAATGGATTTGCTAGTACCACAAGCTAACTGTCCTTCAAGTTGGTATTTTCCCTGAGAACCTGGACATGCTTTTTTGAATTTATATCACTAAAAATAAACAGCCTGTTCATTTGTATCATTGATACAAAGACATGGCCATCTGCCATCCTCAAGACACCTACATGAGATTGGTGCTTTTCTAACTAATCTTGGATATGATACATTCATATCTCTTTTAATGTCACATAGCAAAGACATCAGCAGCTGAGCCACCAGAATTTGCGACAAAAAGTAGCATGCACCTATTCCTTTAATAAATTAGAAATGTTGTCTCCTCCAAATTGCAAGTAAATTTGGAGTTAGTGCATTAGATATGTTAATCAGATTGTTAATTTCTTGTGGTGTTAGTCCTGTCCTACCAGGAATATTTTAAAGGATGTAACATCATTCATAAGCAGAGATACATTTTCAACCAAAAACCTGAGTTAATTGAATTTCACCACAACTACTGTCCATAGCCAATCTGAATCCAGTTTCTGCTCCACAGTTGCTCACCAATATGTAAATAAATGTAATGATGGCTGAGAGCATCTTAACTGCTGATTAAATAGTAATCACTCCCGATAATTTTCCAGGATGTAGATACTGTTGCTTGGGATCAGTTTAAGATTATGATCAGTGAAAGAGCAAAGGTTTGTTTAATTAAAGTTATTTCAAATTATGATTAAAGCACTTCTATTTTGCCTAATGTGGATACATCATATGCCATAATATATGTGGTCATCTATCTGTTGTTCTATTCTGTTAAAGGGTTTGTTTTCACAGAGGGCAAATTTCTTAAGAGCGAGTGATGCTCAGGAAAGATCCAGATAAGATGCACATCCTGAGGTAAGGCGTCAAAGTGATCTTATGTGACATCTGAAGCAGCAGCCTCTCTGAAGAGGAACACTTACACTGTGCGTTCAGAGGTACGGGAGAGAAAATATATTTCCGATAAACTCAGCAACAAGCTATATCCTAGGCTAACCTTTTCTCTCCACTAAAGCACAAGGCATTGCTGCTAACGGAACAAAAAGCACCTCCAAATATGGTCTGAACAACACAGCACTTTCAGTTTTCAAGTAACTCTTGCTATTTTTCTCACACAAAGTCATGTCAAAATTCATTGGACTAAGAAAACCACTCCTGTATAAGTTTTAAACTTGCGTATTAGTCTTAGGCACATTCCAGCAAAACCCAGAACGATATAAAACATTATTTCTAATTTTTCAGGGTTTCGTTAAAACTAACAAACTAATTACATATTTTGCTGAAGTTTATACAAAATATATTCATGTTCTGCATATTTCATATGGAGAAACAATTCTGATTTGCAAGAAATTACATTTTATAGTGTTGTGTAAATATTTAACTGTTGTTTAGAAAAAAAGAAAACACTAGATTTTTTTTCTTTTTTTTTCCCCACTGTGACCAAAGAAGTAGTCTGTCCTGGCCCAGGAGATGGTCACATGCTGCTAGTCTCCAGCAGGGACAAATCTCAGTGGCGGTACCTACGTACAAGTGAGGGCAGAGCTGAGTCTCTATCTATTGCCTTTCCTTTTTCTCTCGCCTAGGAGCAGTAACTCATATAACACCTATGCACGTAGAGCGTGTATATATTGTGTAAATTAATAGCATGTAGTACACATGCATTAGCAAGACATAAAACAGCTAAACTGCCAAAGAGTTTCTTGAAAACATTTCTATTAAAATGTGTCTTCTCTTCACAGGATGCTACATCCCTTTCTTTTTATTAATAACATGAAAATCCTCAGGCATTGGGGTTGCAGTTTACAAGTAGCCATACTTTCAGCAAGAGCGGTGTAAGCCATATCTCACTGACAGTACTGGCTGAAGCTACGGAAACATCTACTCTGTAGATTCTGCTGCATTCTAAAATTATTCCAGCATTTGAATCCATTCTTAAAGATGTTTTAGAAATGTGTATAAATCACATCAGTCCCCTTGGGCAACAGGAAAGCTATCTTTTTTCTCTGCTTGATTTCAGCCTGTGCATACTGTGTGATATCATTATTAGATATCAAGAACAAGTGTGATTTTCTTCCTTGGTGTGAAAAGAACATACAATCACTTAGTCTCCAAACCTATAATATAGGCTAGAGCAAGAACCTTTCTGTAGGGTAGCTTCAAATCTATAATTTTAATTCATTCCCTGCTGGCATTGTTATTTCTTATCTCCACTCTGCTCCCGCAGTAACATATGAGAGGGTACTAATGAAAATAAATAAGTAAATGGATGGATGAATGGAACATTCCTCACTCTAACAGTGTATTAACTAAAACCCCAAACTAAACCTCCTAGCCCTCAGTATTTCAGGAATCACTTGCTAACATCCAGTACAACGTCATTTTTCAGCGTACTCAGAACAAGACACTTTATGGTATCTCTGATGAATGCTTTTCAGATGACCATTCTGTCATAAAGACCATAGGCAGCATAGGAAAATCACTATTTTCTGTTTCTTCACGTGTCGTCATTACATACAAGAAAAAGAATTATATAAAATGCCAGCCTAAATTCATCTCTAGATTTAGCACCACATTTTTAGTAGAGCTACAGCTTGATTTGAAATACTTCAAGGGCAAATCTTGTCTTAAATACTGTGTATGAAAACTTTTCCTCCCTCCTTTATCTGCTCTCCTGAGAGAGTAGTTCAGATATTTTTATATTCAAAATGAAAACATTTAACTGTGTCAACAAAAGTGGTGGTTGATATTAAAACAGTTAATGAATCAATGAGCAGTTACTAATAAGAGACACATTAAAATCTGAACTACCATCTGAACCTGAAGTACACTATTAACCACACTGGTTCTAGGATGTTTCCCACCTGACCGAACCCACATGCGTTGCTGTCACCCAGATCTGCAGGTGTGTGGCATCTGACCCTATCCGCTTCAGAGTGATCTACACAGTGAAGAATAATGAAGCAACATAACTACAAAATGTCTCATTTTGCATTCAAATGAAAGTCTGAGAGATGAGCCAGTACAATCTCTTTCTATAATTTCACTTACCAGTCTGTCTCAAAATCACTTAGTGCAGTAAGATCTTGAAATCTGAAGACCAAGTGCCCCATTCCTCTATAGCTAATTAGTCCACACATCCTGCAATGCAAAAATATAATTGACTCTGTGTGTAAAACTATCTGGGGGAGCCAGTGTATTTGCATGCTAATACAAGGAACTGTTTGTAAAGACAGACCCTTCCATTATAAATGGGATATCCAAAAGGTGCCAATTATGAAGAAGGGGCGTACTCCATTATAAACTAACTGCCTTGTGTAACTAACTAATTGCTTTACATGCTGTATAATCCAAAAATATAATTGACCCTGTCTGTAAAGCTATTTTGGGGAACAAGAAACCATTAGCATGCCAAAATCAAGTGCCAGTTACAAAGCAGGGAGTATGACCACTGTGACCATCTGCCTCCTAGATGAGTGATCCACACTTTGTGGAAAAAAAAAAAAAAAAGCCAAAAAAATACCCCATCCCCCAACCCCTCTTTCTTATTTCTGTCCAAAAAAAAACCAGGGCACATGGGGTTTTATGTATAGGGCATTTGCAGTACTCTGCAGAAGAGGAATATCTTTCAAAGGAGTCTTCTGTTCAGATTGAATTTCTCCCAGCAAGGATCACTGTCAACTGGAGTACTGTGTCTTTGTGTACTGCTTTGGGTTGGCAGCAATTCTCTTCTAGGGGTGTTCCTTATTTTCACCTGGAGAATGGATTCTATACAAACACGTGTAGAAAGTCCTTTAGTCAGGCAACATGGTAACTTTTTCCATTACTAAGCAATTAATATTAGGGAATTAAAGATGTGGGGTAATTGCTGTCTGTGTACTTTGTACACCAACAATGGGACAGATGCTGCAGCCTGCACGTTCCCAACCCATTGTGAATAATCAGCTGTACCACAGAAATACCCAATATTTTTATATTACATATTTGTCTTCAGCCTACATAAAATGGTTCAAAAACACCTGCATTTTTGATGTATATAGCACTTATGTATTTCCATGATCCAGAAACAGTGATGTTTACACTAATCATCTTTGTCCAAATGTCTTCTGTCTGGAGACATTACTGAGAAAAAGCTCATTCTCCACTACTTTATTACCCTTGGGGAAACCTGCAGAGAAGTTTCCATTAGGTTGTACCATTTTAAGGAGGTCCTGGCAAATGCTTCTGTTTACTTTCCTGGTACTGTATATTCTGGTGGTAAAATAATCCAAATGTGTTTTTATAAATGAGCACTGCGAATAGCCGTTAAAAGACAACTGAATTATAAATGGAAATGAATCAGGTGACACACTCTTTTCAGAGATTCAGATGGGGTCTGGTAAGAACATGAGTCTTCTATCTGTAATAGAGCAGATAAGTGGAAGACAGGTTATGAAATGTGCACCATTTCTTCTCTGGATTCAGGGATTTCCCAACAGGTGTTGCTCATGTGAAAAAAATTCTACAGTCTGCACCAGGGAATTGTGACTCTTGGGCTTTGATCCACAGGCTTCATTCTGTGTTGGGTACATGCCAGTAAAATCTTTGGTGAAAAGCAAATGAATAAACTTATTGTAAAAAAAGTTTACATATGTATACAGAGGTAAGTTTCTATCTGTAAATATTATTTCACTAAACCTAAACATCTGTACTACTGTTGACTAAATGCAATTTTGTTCCATCACATTCTGCCTGGTCATATTTATGTGCTCTTTGTAAAAAAAAAAATTACATACATGAACTCCCATTTTAATACAGTTTCACTACCTTCTAAAATGCCCATAATAGCACAATTTACTTATTCTTTAGTCGGTCTTCACTTTAAACATATAATGGATTAATTTAATTTCATAGTATTTCAGGGGAGGCATGTATCTCTGTGCTGTTCTTGGAATGTTTCCTTGAATTTTCTGCCTAGCTAAATGGAAACTGATGGACTGAACCAGCAGGAAAATGAAAAAAAAAAAAAAGAAAAGAAAAAGAAAAAAAGAAACCCAGAAATGCAGCCAGCATGATTTTGTTCAAAGAATGTTTACAACCTAAATAAAATAAAAATTAATGATTAGCAAACAAAGGGACAGAGAAGAAACCTTCTGGCTACCAATCTGGACAGCGGAGCTTTCTTTTCTGTCACTATTCCCACTCTCTCCAACATGCCTATATACACTTCCATGATTCCTCGCATCAGGAGAAACAGCAGATGAAGCTGAAGTTTGCCCTTAAATTATATTACAATAATTAATTATATTGCAGTAATTAAATAAGCAACCTTATTTACCAGGATCATTGTTTAGCTTCCCCTCACCATACTGTATTAAGAAAATAAAGCAAGATTTTACAAATGACAAAAATGTGACTGTCATCAGAACACTATGGTAAATGATTTTTTTTCCCCTAAATTCACTTTCCTTCTAAGTCTGTTGGGAGGCACTGGAATATAATGCTTTCCTACCTTGTTCTTTTTTATAGGCAATAAAAGTAAGTGCAATCCCCAGTCATTTCTATTCATAACTTTGCCAGGTAAGCACACAACTGCAGCAGTAAAGACAACTTCATTTGCACTACCACACCTGACACAGAAGCCGTACACACTGAGAACAGAGTATGATCTTTTCACCCTAAAGACCAAGTGGATGTAGTGACATAATGCAGCACTCTCTCTTTGTGATTATTAAGACACACCACTTTTCTTTCTTTCTTTCTTTCTCTTCTAGTTTCTGTTCTTCTCTGCTAACAGTAGAAACATCTTGACAAAATATCTGGGAAAATCCAGCACCTGCAGTAGCAGAATAAACGTGAAGTTCCTGATGATGTAAGCGTTATTCATCTGAAAACCATGCAGATTCCTCGTTAGCAGTGACTACTTTCAGTTTGAGAGATCACTGAAAAGAGGAAGCGGCTGGAGTGGAATAGAGAGAACTGCACTGCTTTTACTTCAATAACATATTTTTCTGTTTCCTCTAATTGCAACAGTATCTGTGCCTGATCCATCTCCAGGGCCACTGTTTGGTGGTGTCATCAGTTTTGGCTTCACGAGTTCAAAAATATTATCAGAGTTCAATCTCACATAGGCATCACATTCACAAAAATTATCTGCTGTGATGCAAAGCTCACCTTAAAACTCAGTCCCCTTCCTATACAAGCATTGTAGCAAGCCTTAAAATACTGGTTACTGGGTTCTAAAATACAACTACTATTTTATAGTCCCATGTTAAAAAAAAATAAAATCTCCAGGAACTGTAATATTTTTAACAAAGTTTCAAAGTGAAGAAAGTAAATGTTTATACTAAGCGATGCTACCCCAGACTGGAAAGCTGGTGTGCTCACACTGGTTATAACAATCTATCAGCATTAAAGTGCATTCCCAAGTCACCTTAAATAATGTCAAACAAACCAGCATAGTTTGCAACATATAAAACATTTGAGCAATTTAAGAAATAATAAAAGAATAAGAACTGACAAAAAAATGCTTTTTTTCCTTGCCTTTAACTCACTGCCCCACTGAGATGAATGCTATTTGACTTCTAACATGCAATTAAAACAATGTTAAAATTCTCTTCAGTGTTTTTGCAGCATCTGCTTCACTGATTGGTGTCAGCTGAGGTAAAATTTCAGTCTTTATTTTTTAGGATTTTGCAGTGACTAGCAGATGCTTAGCTATTGTCTCAAGCAAGCGGAATCTAAGCAGTGAAGACAGCCACTTCACAAACAAATGTTTGTTAGAATAATCACGTAGTACGAGTATTCAATGTACTTCCTCATTCTGCACTTATAAGATCTTGCAAACTATAAAGAGGCCAAGAAATTTGTGATATAATCCTCCTCTTTTTCTTTTACATAGGGTATGTAACCTGTTAGAGCTGTAGAGGGATAATATCAGGATCCAGTGTAATAATTACAAGCAATTAGATCTATTGAAACAGACAAGGAAATAGGCCCCTCAAATTTATAAGGCTTTTATTTAATCAAGTATCTTAATTTTCAAAGAACAAATATCTAAGTCAATGGTCACCTGTTATGCACCCTAGCAATCCACTGCCCGTAATGCACGCTGCCCAGTCAGAAAGTGAAGTGAAAGTGTGAATTTCTCCTGTTAGAAACTCTCTTTGTTAGCGCAATTCAGTTTATCACCGCTATTTTGTGGTTACATAACAGAATAAAATTCAAAATTTTGAAACAGGCTGTCACAACTCTCAGTACTTTTTGGCAGCTTTGGCTGAGACACAGAAATAGCCCAACCTGCCAACTTCAGAGAGGCTCCGAAACTCAGCGAAAACTTCCTCCTGCCGATGCGGCTTCATCCTGACCTCCAGCATCCCACTGCTCAGCTGCTGCACCTCTCCTGAGCAGAACCTGTCAGTTACGGAAAACTGGGCCAGACTCTGGCTTTGTTTTGTAATTTGGACAAAGGTCTCCTTGAATCAAATCGAGTGGACCGAGCTCATTTCATCTGTCCTAAACCATTTCTGAAGCAAGGTCTCCAGAGGTAGAAGGTTCTTAATTAACATGCTCATTCTTTTGCTTCTCTCTTTTTAAGAGCTTTTTATGCTCATTTATCTGAGGAATTTTGTTTTTTAAAATGTTTGGTAGCCAAACAGAAAAAAAAAATTGAGATTGGTCTATCAAAGTCTTCATTATTTTAGAGTTTTAAAGAAAATAAAGCCTAACAATGGTACCTTGAATAGATTCTCTCCTTATTTCCCAACAATGATACCTTCAATTTATTCTCTCCTTTCTAGGACATGGAATACCAAGAAATAAAAGATAGTGGTAACTGTCTATTGTACTGTCTCAATGCAGGTCTAAAGAAGATGCAAAGAAAACTAAAATAAATAAATTTATGATAACTAATTAAAATACCTACAATAGGTAAGTTACCTCTGTTAGAGGAATCACTAATACCCATGTTCTGGATTAACTTGAAAGCACATGAAATGCCTTTACTGAACTTGTTTCAAGAGTTTCACCAGACCTTGATTCAAATGTTCCAAGATCAGTAGGAGTTTTCTGATTGACAAGGTCTGGATTTTGATCAGATACCTGCAGAAGGCACCTGTCCAATGTCCAGCTGCTATGAATACACCCTGCCGCAGCTGAGCTTTCGATTTATGGCCTGGTGGACACGTAGTCAGCATACTGCCAAATGTCACCATGACTCAGGTGGTCATAACATGTGGTGATGAACTTTGTTTTTCATTGGGCTGTTACATACATTGTAATAAAGTCCTTCTTCAACGTTCTACAGGTGATAAATTATTGAGGTTCAAGCCTCTCTCCTCCAAAGGTTTTCTCCAATCATTGAATCACTCTTGAGACAAAAATCTAAAAATCTTGTAAAATTGCAGACACCAGAACTGCCATCACAGTGGACTCAATGCTGATGTGTGTGTATATATATATTTATATATATATAAATATTTCCCTAGCTCCTTTGCATTACTCCACAGTGTAGGAGTAATGGCTTCTTAGTGGGAGCTCCTGCTGAATTGTGTGGTGACACGGTTTGCTTTCATAATCAATTATGAATTCCACTGAAAAAGGCAATCCAATTATTCCCCAGCTCCCAACTATGCCAAGCACAAGAGCTTATGAGGTCACACATTCAGACAGATACGGGAACTGATCCAGCTTAAAACTGAGCTACCAAAGAAAATACTTAGCCCTCATTTGGGTGACCACATGGCCATATGCCAATGGAAATGACAGGGAAGAACCTTCCTTCAAGAACAAGGACTTACATTGTCTTAACATCATCATTAAAATTCACCTATGGATTATTTTCAAGTTTCACTTCTCAGAATACAGCCCTCATTTTTATATAGACTGCATTGCTTGTTCCTAACTACCCAGCTCCGTAACTCTGCATGTCTGTACCAACTACAGTGAATAGGTAGATTTGTTTGCACGGGCTGAGCTCACAGAGTAACCCAAACTCCTCTTCATGGGTGCTCTGACCAGGTCATGACCTGCCACCCCAACAATTTTTACATCACCCTTAGATACTAGCAATGATTTTATATCTATCATTCACAAGCAAAAACGCAGGGAGTAAAGCCTCCTACCATTAAAACACTCCCAGTTAAATGATGATGCCCTATTAACAACTACTTTTTGATATCTATCAGGTAACTAGCACTTAATCCATTTAAGATGGGCTTAGCTGATATTGTAGAGTGTTAATTTTTTTAGCAGAATGTCACACAGTAGTAAGACAAATGCTGTACAAAAGCCTCAGTGTATTACATCTACATACACAATCAACCCATCATTTTATCACCACAGTTTTACAACATGGGCTTCCAAAGCTTCTAAATTCTTTTCTATTTTTTAACATTCCACGTCTAAGTTTTCAACCTTGAACAGTAACTGAAAAGATGGAAATTAAATAATTTACCAGTTTCAGATTCTAACCAGTAAATTGCTGTGGATTTGTAACCGCACTATCATTTTCATTGTACTACATTGGCCATTTAGGTGAATGATAACCCAGGAGACAGCACCATGCAGGGCTAGCAAACAAGTAAATCATTTAGATTGCACACTGCTTTCCACTGAAAAAAGGGGCAGTAAATCTGTCCTGCCATTGCCTTCTCTTTTGTTGAATTTTCAGGATGGTGCAGTCTTTTCATTGAAACAAATAAAAAAAAAATTCTACAGATTTAATTTATTGTCTGGGTTTTGCGCATAATGACTAAGGCTGACCAATACAAGTCAATGCGCTAGAAGAATAGGTTCAGTCATTTCAGATCCTGCCAGATAGAACATACAACTAGTTTTAGGCATATGAAGAGAAAATTCTGGTTACAGCATGGCACCATCTAATGGCTTTGGCTTTAATTGCAGGAACTCTAAACAGCTCTCAGTGGTGGCAGCCCTTACATAATTATTCTGCTCACCTGCCTCACTATGCAGCACAGCCATACAGAAACAACAACAACAAAAAAAGGAAATCATGTCAGTTTAAAATATAAATCTGGACTGGCAACTTACATGGTAGTAGCAACTACGACCTCTTTTCAAACCATTGCTGAATATTTTAGTTCCAAGATAAATACTTTAACACAAATAAAATGTAGGCATACAAGCAGTGCAGTGATGTCTACACATGTAAATAGCTGAATACTGTATTTTCAGAGCTTATAACTCACTTTTGGATGATTTTTGCCAAGAAAAAGCATGCCTTGATTTTCTGTTCTTTTGCACACTGTAATACTACATTTCTTTGAAATGTATGCTCAGAAAGACAGAACTTTGCACAATTCATTGGCAACTTCTGTTTTGATTTCTTGTTTGTCAGCCAGTTGGAGGTAGGTAAGAGATTGGGATTGCATTCCCATCTGCTGGTGACTTGCTGTATCGTACTAAGCAGATCACTAGTTTGCTTGCATCAAAATTGTTTTCATTATAAGCATGGAAATGCTAATATTAAAATTCCTTGTAAGGATGCCAGAGATTTATTAATCGTTTAAGTATATTAAGATTGAAAAACATGTGTTGTAATGAGAGAAATTATTGTTGCAGAAATTTCCCAGCAAGAGATGCAATGGCCAGCATTTACACACAGAACAGCCACAACATAGGCAGAAATCTTCATTTGGATATTGTGTAGTTTAAGAACACATCATTGCCATTTAGATGTTAATAAAAACCATGTTGTATGCAAGAGACTTAGAAACGAAAGGTTTCCTAACTTTACCATTTCATCAATTCCATTCAACATAGTTTAAACCTAAGAAAAGAGTGACTGAACACAGGAACAGGTTGCCCAGAGAGGCTGTGCAGTCTTCACTCTTGGAGACACTCAAAACCCAACCTGACGCAGCACTGGGCACCCTGTGGCAGCTGCCCTTGCTCTGAGCAGGGCTGGACTGGCTGTTCTCCAGCGGTGCCTGCCCACCTCAACCATCCCATGCTTCTGCATTTCCCTCAAATCTTTGTTGCTGCTTTTGAAATAAAACCCAAACCTCAACACAGAATTACGTTGTGTTCATCTCCAAATCTTGTGCTTATCCTCCAAATCTCCTAAGATTTAGAAAAGTTCCCTCTCTTGTAAATATTTAGGATAATATCTGAGGCTAGCCAGGGAATGAACTACTGGAAAGACTTAATACTGAATCTGGAACTAACTCAGTGACTCCAGAGACAAACTAAACACAATAAAAATGTTTCAAGTTACTACAGTGGAATTTGGTCACAGCTGGTATAATCCATATTACACATTATTTTTTTTAACTACAAAAATAGCCCCATTAATAAAACAGCAAAAATTTAAAGACAGACCAACAAAGTAATTCAACTGTTCTCACATACTGAAAATACATTTTTACAAAAGTTCTAAGAAATGAGAGAACATTTTTTTTAAAAGAGTGAATAAAAGTGAAAAAACAAGTGATAGAGAAGTAGACCTGATTAATATACATACCCCAGATCTTCTCTTTTTTGTCCTTCAGAGAGCGACATTTGAAAGATCTCCTTGCTACTTTTTCCTCCATAGGGACTTCCACATGTTCCACTCATGTACAAATAACCAGTTATTTGTATGATCACTGCTGGCTTGGAGCATATCACTAACGCAAAAGCATTTGCTGCCTCAGCTGTCATTTGGTTGCCCCCTGTTATGATTACAGGGTGAATCTGTTTGGAAGCGCAGCTGGTTCTGAGTCGTGTTCTACGAAGCAGGATGTGTACGAACACACACGCTTGGGCAAAGCTGAAAGCACCATGATAATGCATTTCTATCACATCCCTCTTGTAAAACTGGGTCCCAAACACGGTTTTGAGGTCTATGCTTCTGGGATGCAATAACACAATTGTCCCACTCACAGAAAACCGAGACATGAATACGGAGCCATTTCTGCTCCTGTCCAACACTTTGAACAGTTATGATCACAGCCACTTGGACAGGAGTATAGTGAATAACACAACCCGCACAGGAAAAAAAAAAAAAGAAAAATCTAACAAAGGAGATAGCCCGAAATACATAGTCGTTAATTGTAGGAGCAGATACATTATTCAAACATAAAACATTTCAAAAAACAATAATAATTTAGTGTACTAGAAGTACCTGTCTGTGGAAAAAAACAAACATAAAATAATTAAATACTCAATCACAGAATCATATACTATAATTTTGCATTTATATAGAATATTTAGAGGTCTGTTCCAACTATAGATTCTTGCAATTGGAATACAAAAACCCTCTGGCAAAATGTAAATCTAAACACAGACATAGTTCTTGTTTACAAGGATAGTTGTAAAAGCAAGGAACAGAACCAACAGCCTGAGGCACTGACAAGTTCTTTCCAGCTGGAAAGCCCATGGCCATAAGGGAAGCGACTTTACAAGGTAGGCAGAGCGATGTATTTACCATTGGCCGTACAAACATGTAACCAAAGAGACCACAGGATATACACTGCAGAAATAAGTGAAAAGGCAGTTGAAGAAACAGAAATTGACAGTTCAGATTAAAGAACATCAGAAAGAATAAAGAGCAGCAGTTTAAGAATCACACTGAAACAACTGAATACAAGACAAAGACTAGGCCAGAGTAAGGTTTTCAGATAAATTAATTATGTTATTTAACAGCCTAAAGAAACATAGTCTAGTTAAAGCATTGAAGAAATCACAAAGTCTACTGAGAGAAGTTGCCTTTCAGTAGTTTTTACACTTACAGTTTAATATATTTAAAAAAATTTATCTTGCCATATATTTTTATTTATAATTTTTCCCATCATTGCCCTTGATAATTTTATCATACCCATGAAAAAAAAAGGTAAAATAACAATGAATTACATATTTTTCAAGTTGCAATCTCTGCATGCAGAGATTCCACTGTGTCTGATAACTGTTCAAAAATCCTGGAGCTTCTATACTTGCATATATAGTATCAAAGTCCTACAGAAGCAGAGATGGAGCAAGAGGAAGTACTGCCTTCCTGCATTTTAACTTCACTCCTGTGCCCTACGGCTTTGTTCAATAAAGGTAAATCATGGTGAGAAACTTACTGTTCTTCTTTAACCTAACCTCCCACAGCTCAGAAAATCTTTTTTTCTCCTCTGTGAGAATAGCAGCATCGTGGCCACTCACTGCACCCTGCTTTTTCAACTTCTGTCTCCGCAGAACATCACAGTGCTGCAGGTCACGCTCAGCTTCCTGGTGGAATACCATGGGTGGTTCAACACTTCAGCAGCACAGAGCTGCTACAGGTCACAACTTAGGCACACTAATAAAACACTGCGTAAAAGAGCATCTCGTGCTTGTCATTGAGAGGCTGCCTTTTAGTCCTTCTGAGATAAGGATATTAATAACCACAACAAAAAGATCTACTCTTAGATGTTTACCTCCCTTTCCCAGTTGTCTCTTCTGAAAATGCTAAGTACATGTTCCTGGGTTCTTTTCAACTCAAGTTTGCAAGAGAAAAACTCTCTCAACTTCTTCTCTTCCTGTTTACCTGATATCAGTATGTTTAGCCTTTACATACCTTTCCCTTCCCAAATCACAGATATGTAACATGACAAAAAATGGTGCTATTTAACAACCTGATAGGCGGTTGTTAAAAAAAAAAGGAAACTAAGCCACTGAAGGTGTTATTACTGCACAGTCGCATTATAGTGATATCCTGAAGCTACAAAAAGGTGTTATGGTAGAAACACGGAATAAAACCCATGAGGCTAGCAACAGAGCCTCCCTTTGCATTCCTCCAGATCTGAATTTCCTTCTCTGTACTACATATTCCCCAAATAGTCTATCATTGCCAGCTTTTACTTCTGTGATCCTGAGGAGGGGGATGGAATGCAGATTGCAAAACCAGGGCACAACAGAGGAACAACATAAAAACAGTAGTGGGAGAAAGGCAGCAGTCACAAAAGAATTTCAGCTATGTTCATTCATCTTAGGGAAAGACGATGGTAAATCACCTACCAGTCCCTAACAAAAATGCTTGAGTAGTAATTCTTTGTATTACAAGGAAGGACACAATTCTACTGAAGCCATGCAAGAAAAGCAAAGCTGATGATAAACTTGTTTTCAGAATGCTTAGGATCGCATAAATGGATAAGTGTATTTTTTGTGTGAGAGGAAATAATAGTGTTTGGCAATGGCTAGCATATCTGGCTAGCATGGAAACGAGGAAAAAAGATTGCCCATCTTTGTACACACAGGAGAAAACAGAATTCAGATCCAGACACAGTGGCGTTATAGATTGCCTCCTGTTCAGTGAAATATTTGTAGAGATGTCTCCCTTATGCTGACTTTGAAATATGCCTTTAATGAAATTCTCCCTTTTCCTTTAATCCATCTATCAAGCTTGATAGCAAAGAACAGACCTTTCAACAAATAGCACACTTTCCTTTCTGCATAAATTAGGCTCATCCGACTGGACAATCTTAATCCAGGGTTGAATAACCTGGTTTTGTAAATATTATCAACTCCACTCTTTCAATTACAATCTCTGCTCTTCCCAGTTCTTTAAAAACATATCACATCCTATTGAAGTGATAAGTAGAGAGACAGAAAAATGCTAATTGCTGTTCTCATTGAAAGGAAATCACAGTTTAGAGGGGTATTTGGTGTATACGATTCCGAGTACCTATTTGCTGCTCCCTCCTGATGTGCTAACTGGCTTTATGATAACTGATTCAGCTTGCTCAGTGTCGCAGTTCACTAGTCATGAAAATGACCACAACAGTATGTTCTTCACAAGCCCAGCAATACCTACACAAATGAAGACAAAGTCCTTGTTTCAACGAGCTTATTCTGAGACTTAATGTGTGGAAAACATTTTTATTGCTTTGTTCAACGTCAGTAGCTAAGCGAAAAGCCATTTTGTTTTATTTAAGAACAACAATAATCTCTGTGAGCAGATACATAAGCAGGAAAATTGTTTCTCTCAGGAGCTAGCTTCACTTGGGTAGCGTGAGAAAAACCATCATGCCTTTTAATCAAGCCTGGCTAGCACTCCTTGCTCTGAAAAACAATCAGGGATCACATTTTTTTCACGGAGTTCCTTGGATCTACAGAGTTTTCCAGAGTTGGTTTCCTCTGGTGCCACTGAGCCATTCTCTGGAATAAGGCAGAGATGTGGAAACACATTGTTCTTCCTCTTGTCACAGATTTAAGCCAGTTCTGGCAAGTCAGACAGGGGATTTTCTTCAATACTTATCTAATCAATCAATGTCATGGCACCCTCATGAGGTTCCAAGAGCAATAAGGACTGCACATATCTGTATAGACAGAGGACATCTCACTCAAAGGGCATGGGTTTGCTACTACCCAGCACTATTCCTTCCAACACAGTCAACCCTCTTAAACACATATACTTCTAGCTCGACAGCTCACCCTGAAATCTAGGGTAGACTAGGCTCTGCAAAACTCTTTTTGCACAGCATTTTGCTTTGAAGATCCTGGTGTACTGTTAGTGCTTTGTGTAGCACATTTCAGAAACTCTATACTATTTCACTGCTTGCGTGTATATCCTCTGCTACTGACTGCCCCAAGTAACTACAGTGACACACGACCCTTCTCAGAAAAAAAACTAAGTCATAATTTGTTACTTGAACTTTTTTTTTCTCAGCAGAGTACTTCCAGAAATTCCCTCCCTACAAGTTCCTCTAATAAAGACTCTATTTCCCTTTTAATTTTCAGCCTTTTGTATTTTATACATACAAATATTGTATGATATTCTGTGGCTTTAAAATTAACCACTTGATGACTTAAACAAGGAAAAATACTTTTTTTTTCCCTTCATATAAAAAAATGCCATTTTAATGAATGTCTGTGCAGATGTGATAATCCTCCTACAACAGAAAACACATCATATCTACACAGTGAGAACAACAGCTTCTCAGCAGCTGTTATCTGCTGTTTCCCCTCTTGCTAAATTTTGCATTACGGTAACCCCTCTGCTGATACTGTACGCTTTCTCTAGAGTACCGTCTGTGTTACCTTGACTGACTTCCCTTTTTTTCTCTCTCCCCGTAAAGCTCTCCAGATCACTTTCTTCTTCCTGGTCTCAGGACAATGATGTTATATAAGTAATTCTGTCCATCTACACTCAATATATTCTCCAGCTTACATTTGGCTACGCTGTTTATCTCTCTATCATACAGACTGAACACCTTACATTATAAAAGGTAACTCAGTCTAAGTACTTTATGTATGATTCTCTGCATTTTCTCGCTGTGATGATTTACCCTGAGCCTGCTAGACTAAATGTCGGTTCAGACTCTGCATGCACTACCAACTGAAAACCTTTTCTCTGAATTTTCTTTCTAGGAAACAAAGGATCAGAAAAACATTAAGGTTCTGACACTGTACTTCAGCAAACATGACTGTACCAAACATGACTGTACCATCAAATATAGATGAATGGCTTGAAATTGATGCTGAACTAGAAGTATATCTTACATACCAGCTTTAAGTTATATGAACCGGTCAAGTATTTTCAGTTATTAGTCTCTTTACAGCAGAACTGAGCTTTAGTTCAACTGCTTCAGATAGTCAGAGGCCCATACTCACGCCAAACTCAGAACTTTTTATTCCAGCTGGATGGCCTTGCAGGGGAGTAAGCACGTATTGTCAGATGCCAGCACAGCCATGCTTTGCTCAGTCTTCATAGCTCAAGCACTATCTCTTCATTCTATCTGTTTTGACTTAGAGAAGCCTAATTTAAGTGGATTTAACATGAGTTAATACTACGATGAATACAACAAGGCTGAAAGACTCACAGAAACTCTCAAAGCTCAGCTGCATATGAATAAAATACAAAATAAGGCACCAAATGTATTCATTGCTTACTAAATTCAGGTTCTTAAGATTCGTTTCTGGTGTTTAATTTTCAGGCAGTTGATGTAACATTCAAAGAAGTAACTAGATGGCATGAAATAGTTTTAGAGTAGTTTTACATTGTATATCTAGGAATAGTGTACAAAGTTTTGTCTTAAAGTCTCATTAATGAAAGCAACATTTTGGGAGAAGGCGCTGACATATGTATTTGTAAATAAATAATCTGTAACTGTTAGCTGAAAAAAAAAGCGTTTTGTAAGAGAGAGAAAAAATAGAGTACAAATGCTGGGAAGATCATACTTCTACACCTTTTTTCAGTAGTGTCCCGTGGCACACAAGGGACTCTTAACAAAACAGAGCTACTAGATATTAGTTTTATTTCTACAGCCCCTAGCAGAATTCTAAAGACAGTGCAATGATCAGCACGCAGGACGGTAATCCATTTGTGTTCAGGGAGCCCAGAGCCTCCCTGAACAGGCAGCTGTTTCACCCTGCATTTTAATCACTCAGGAATGTATGAAGAAGGGGTAATCCTCTATGTAATATATATATAAGTAACTTAGATACATTACAACAGTGTCTGCTTAAGATGATTCTACACTTCTTCACCTCTAAATTTCCCTCTGACTCTACTTTGGCATTATCAGCAAAGCTGAAGGGGGCAGATAAAGTAGGGGAGAGAAGCATAAAGAAGGCCATACCATTAACTCACATATAATGAAAAGTCACTCACGGCACTTTAAACAGTTCTTAAAATTCATGAAAACTTTGCTTATGTGAAGTTTCACTCCCACACAGTCTTCTCTGAATTATACTTCAGTGGGATTTCTTCTATGATCAGCAGCTCTAATAATCAGGCGCTACAAAAAGGTTCCGCTCTACTTGCGCTGGGGTGATTACGTAGCTGCCTGACAGGCTGTATACGGATGACTGTATGGATGGAATACTGGAAAGGGGTAGGAGATTATTAATCTATTTTTCATAACCTTTTTGTCCTCTTGCTCCCAATGGGACGATTTTGCAGTGGTATAATGCAGGGTTTGTACACCCCATTATATGAGTCTGGAAGGAGCTAATGGGCTGTTGGGTACCTAATCAGCCTCTCCCAGAGGCGAACAACAGACTTCAAAGAAGGCACAAAAAAGGAAGAGCCCTGCTTAATTAGTGCTTAGCTAAGAAGAGGAGCAGACTTGGGGGAAGACACAAGGATCACTGCTCCCTGTCAGAGTCCCCTGGTAGAGAGGTAGGCCTGGCAGAAGATCTTTGCTTCTTTGGCTGCCAACATTCAACTTAAGCTTGCCTGAGTCATGGCAGCACGGACATTTCTCATGTATTAGTCATTCACAGAAAAGAACAAAGAAACTGCTGTCAGTGCAAGCCAGAAGCAAAACAAAAATGGAACTGTTCTATATGCTTAGGTCTAATTTTCCATACACCAAAAGAAACAGTGGTTGCACGTATCTTAAGCAGAGGGTTACATCCTGTCACTCTTCAGGTGGTCTGAGGGCTGGGTGGAGCAGCGGAACAGCCAGGAGGGAACGCAGGCAGAGGTACAGGCTGCTGTACGCTGGAGGAGCTAACAAGGGCATGGGCCCAGGTACGCTCACTGCCCGGCAGCCTTTGGAGAACAATGACGATTCAGGAGGCATTTTCATAAATTAAGTTGCAAAGGGCTTTTAAACATTAGCTTTGTACAACTTCTGTGCTTTTGGTTTTGTCATGATAGGGGTTTTTAGGTTATTTCCTTTCTTGCTTTTCACCTAAGAAATATCAGAAACGAAATCTGGTCTTCAGTGACTCGCCTGTGAGAGCTGGACAGTGGCTGAGAAGAGGACGATGTTTTCTAAGACAAATGTATGTTCATAATAAACTCATAAATAAACACTTAATAAAGGACAGACAAGCAAAACCTGAATTTCTCTTACAGAATTCATACTTCACAGAATTGTGAACTGCACAGATACCTCATCTGACTCTTTGCAGGTTATCATTGTTTTATTCAAAACAATAAACTTAAAAAAATAATTAAGGCGTAATTAAAAAGATAACCAAGATAAGTTTTAATGGCTATAGGAAAATATACCTGCATCTTAACTGTCTTTAGTAGAAAGAGATTATGAGAAAATATTGTTCCAGAAGAAATTTGTAATAAACAATTTCACTATCAAACCAGCTAGGTATTTTTTTGCTTACATGTTTTATGTATGCATGTGTATAAATGCACATATTGAAATAAAAATACTTTGTCCTCTTTTAATTTTAATTCTTCTTTCTCAATTTCATTTTTCTCTCTCCAACACCAATATTAACAGAATATACCATTTGAGTATAGAGACCTCCAACATGAATATTTTCTCTTTGAAACCTTTTAATTTCTTGCTTGCATCTTGCTGTGTTGGAAACAAAGTAGATTGATTTCTCATAATACCCAGGAGAATACAAGGCATTGACAGCTGAGGAAAGGGACACAGAAGCTTTGGAGACATTAAAATAACAGAAACAAGAGCTTAAGAACAGCATCTATAGACTGCTTCACATCCTGTATTACAAAACCTACTCACGTCTAGAGGATACCGCTTTGTTTTCAACGACCAAATGAAGTGCACAGTCAATTTATTATATGCTTCAAAAAGGAGAGATATGGTCTCTGAATAGGGAATCCATGCTCAAATGCACATCACAACAAATGTACAATTTTCCTCTTTCACATTCTTCATACTGAGTCTCACAGAGGCGCACAAGCCTTTCTATGCAGGTTAATTCATAGATGGGAAAAGAACACTCATATTAATAACAGAAATCTATAAAAGCTCAAGTCCGTACAAGAGAGGCTTTAAAAGCAAGCAGAATTAAGTGTGGCTGTTCATCACAGGGTAACTAAGGGAAAAACAACATTAAGGATGGATAAACTGTGGTGACAGTGTCTATTTATTCTTCATCTTAAGACTAGGGCATGAGCAAAGTATTATAAAAAAATAAAGAATGTGATTAGACAAATAAGTCTTAAAATGGAAAGATTAACTGCTATCTCTCCTAATATTTACTATAAGCTTTTGACAATCAAGGACCTTCTGTAGAAACACCCAGCTCTTGGGTTTTAAAATGCAATGAATTAAATCTAATTTAGAAACATCTGGTCTTTGTGTTAAAAAACCCCAGAAAGTAAGTAGAAAAGCTTCATGATATAAAGAGGCTAAAGGAAAGCCAGCATGAGGGAAATACTGTTAAAACTGAACAGATTATTGTATTTTCATTTAGTACAGATCTAATTTCAGCCTGAAGACTGCCATTAAAACATAGCCTAAAAGTAAGTGGAAAAGGCAACCTGTTATTGTCTATTAGCTTCAGCTGTTTCTGAGGGATGGGATATCTTTATGATTAAAATATTAACCCATACCTATTTTGTATCAACTTTTCACTTTATTCATTGCTTATCTTAAATACGTAGCACAGCAAAAATAGTGATAATGTAAGATGTCCATTTAATATCTTCTCCTGAAACAGTCTTGTGTATAACTACATGCAATGTAAAGCTAAAATCTCTGAATTTAAGAATGTCTTTGTTTTGCCACTTAAATGAAATGAATACAACATTCATAAGATTATTACAAGAGATTTCATTTAAAACTAGTACTTTGCTCTCCTAGCTATGTATTAGGAGGAAATCTACTTTCTTTCACACATATTATCACTCCTTCAGAACTTGATAGTGGGCTAATAAACTAAGGATCTATACCTTCTTGGAAAAATCCTTCAGGATCCCTTGCAAATTCTGTAAAACTGGGAATATTAAATGTAGTACCTGGCAAAGTTGCCAACTCTCGTCATTATAATTCATGTATCTAAAGTCCCAACATACTTTCAATTTGACACAGCAGTGGTTCCCAAGCTATAGATCTATAGTCTGCCTAACCATCATGAATAACTATTAAAATGCAACACTAAATACATCTCTACATTGGAAATTATCCTTATCATGCAGTTCATTTGATGCCATGGCCGGCTTGTAAATAACAAAATGTCCAGTAACTCTAATAGAACCCACCAGAAATATTGCTATTTCACAGCTTTCAACCCCAAAACCTGTCTTTGAAAATCCGGGATAACAATCATTGTAGTATGCCCTTAAAAAGCACAAATCCAGTCTCCAGTTCCAGAGACAGGGAATCTTCAGCCATATCATAGTTCCAAATGTCCCCTCTCTCATACAAATTCCTCCTGCCTAGAGAAATGAAACCTTTCAGGTATCAAGTTCAAAATACTCGGGATATTTAGTCCAATAGCTCACCAGGTTACATTTAACTAGAAGTCAGAGAGAACAAGGGGAACAAATGGCATCGTTGGCCCCTGTTGCTGTATGAGTACAATCTTACACAACCAAATGCAACTGACTTATAAATTTGCAGCCCCACAACTTTTTTTTTTTTCAGGGGAAATTATTATTCAGCTATTTCTTTTGGTTGCTTTCTCCACACGAGTATTTCTTCAGGTTTCCATGAATTGAAGTTCAGTCAATTAGTTCTCCTCCAAATCTCATTATAATTCAGAGAACTGTTAATCTGTTAGTCAGGTTGGCTAACATGGAGAGACAGATGTGAACAACAGTTTACTAAGGACATTGTAACACTTAGCACTTGATTTCCCTTGTTGCTAACCTACGCATGCAGAAAGGGAGAGGTGGCAGAGGTGTATTTGTGTTACCCATACTGCAAGTTTTGAGAGCAGGTATGTAACTGTTCAGTAGAAATCTGTATGATTTCTCACAAAAAAAGAGGAAGAAAGCGGCCCCAAAATATCTTTCCCTACCCTTTCAAAGGAACAGCAGCACTACAGGCAGGTGATAGCACTAAGGCAGTGCACAGGGAATAGCACATGCTGGGTGTCTATGGGAACTGACTACTATGCTACAGTTAGTGCAGTGCCTACATCACCTACAGACTGACCGGGATGAAAGAAATATGAAGACTCCAGGTACTGCCACCTCCTCACGAAATCATAACATTACTCCCATACGTGCCACTTCCCAGCGATGGTTATCACATAAACTCTCCGTTACCAAGCAGGAGGGGACAGCCCTATGGGATTCTACAATCACCCATGCAAAGCAGTGCATGCAGGTGTCTGTCACAGCACTGCAAATCTTAATGCAGTATCTTCAATATAATCCTCAGATTCTAGCAACCATGCTCCATCTGCTTTACAATATTCGATAGCCTTTTGTGACCTTACTTCCCTATTACTCTATATTTACTGGAAAGTCAAGAAAATCAGTTGATATACAACTTTCCAAATGATAAAAATGAGGAAGGCAATTAGGGAAGGCATTCTGTGCCACTGTCATTACTACTGGAGCTGGGCAAACATAAGTAAAATGAAAATGGGCTGTTGAGGGACATCATATGTAACATAACAACTTAAATAGCTGTCCAAAGTGTGAAAGATGACAACCGTTTACTACTGTAGGAAAGTATGTGGAAGGCATGCACATCGGCTCTGCCACTTGGGCAAAAATATTTGTGTGTGTGTGTGTGTGTCTCAATTTCCACTGTCGCAAAATTAATAGCACTTATAAATTTATCATCTCGCAGACATTCCTGAGAATTTAGTGGTAAGTGATATTATTAGACAACAGTAGTACAGACACTAGGCACATCATTTTGTGGAAGTTATATTTACTTAAGAAGCACTGTATGGTGAACACAGATCAAGAAGTAAAGATGTGAAATATTACTATATTATATCCTCATTATATGTCAGAAGCCATCTCACCTCCACATTCCAAGTAACCCATATTTCCCAAGGATAATAGTCATTATTCTGAAATTACTTAGCACACCTGCCCTTTAAGCATAAAATACCTTCTATACAAATCACCTGCCTCTGCTGTGATTTCAAATAAACTGTAAACGTAGAAGAGTTTGAAGATCAGCAGACAGTTAAAAAGTTTTCTGATTATGAATAACCACCTTTGAATTGGTCTACTTCAATATTGTTATTTCTGGAATTTCAAGCATAAACACTGCAAGCAGCCAGACTACACATTTCTATTCAGTGGTGGTAAAAGCCAGCTAATTTGGTACCAAGAACTGCAGGATATTATTGTTTATGTATGGTCTTTATCTCATAGCTAAGGGAAAATCTGCCAAATTCCACAAGTTATTTCATTAGTAAAGGGAATTTTAGAAATAGAGGGAGACACAGTGTTAGTGTGCAGTTCTCTGATTTTTTTCTATTGAAATAAAAATGTAATCCTTGGAAAATACACTTCAGTACCGAATGTATTCATTAGCCTTTTGCATTTGATCTTAATTTGATGACAAAGACATGAAATGGATGTTACAGTATACTGAATGCAGTTTTGACAATGGGTTCATTCACCCATCGTACTAAGTAAGAAAAGGTCCTTGCACTAAGATGGCTTAAAATTTTCAAAGAATCGTCTCAAAAGATGATTAATTTACATGTTAGCCTAAAAAAGTCCTGTCACATTCATTTTAAGTTTTTTTCCTTAAAAAGTAATCAAAACACATTTGCACATTGCAACACTACTGGGTGCCCCCTGCAAAATCACAGTGCATAAATTACAAAGTAAGCTTTTTAACAGTAAATACAGAACTTTGCACAAATAATAATGACATCCTCTTAATCCCTAAAGTAGAGTAGAGCTAAACCTATCTTTAAAATGTTCAAGAGCTGTTACTTTTTTTTTAACCGTACTGCAGTGCTATGAGCTTAAATCTCTATCATTGCGTTGATCCAGGCAATGGATCTCTGAACATACATGCTTTTGTCCTGTGAATATAGGTAGGATGATTTTTCTTTTTTTTCCCCCATAAACTGTACCTGTTTTTCAGTCTTCAAAACAATGGCATTTGTAGTTTGGTTCTAACTGGAGTTACACAAGAACCCGTGAGATATCAAACAGGCTAATGCAACCTGACTGCTCTGAAAGGGACTAGCTGAGAGCTTGGCATTCATTTGCTAAATACATGTTTGAAGTTGTTATTGAAAGCAAATGCTTTCACTTGCGAGTTCAAAAGTAACTTTCCTGTTACAACACTAATATTTCAAGTAATTCTATAAAATGTTGTATGTTAACTGAGTCATAGTATTTGACTGCCATAGCTATATTAATCATAATTTCTGAAATGTTTTCACATGGAATATATAAGCCTCTATAAATCTTATAAAAAACATAGAAATAATTCAGTGTCTGAATAAAATTTCCTACTACCTGTTTCAATTTCCTACCATACAGTCTAACTAGAAAGTGATTATTATCATAAGAAATATGTTTCATCCCTTATTATAGTCTGTAACTACCTTTCTGTGAAAACTGAGGTGGATTATAAAATAGTAAAATAATGAAGTTATATTAATGAGAAAAAGTTATTAAAAATAAAGTTATTTGAAAAATAAAAGTGTTGGTGATACCCACATCCGTTGTTTTTTTAACTGAACTAGTCCCAGTGTGAGTGCCTGAACAGTAATGCTAAAGAGCGGTAGACACCAAATTAATTATTCTTTTGAATACCCTGAGCTTGAGCTGTGCTTTTGCAGGCTACTGTATTTCAAAAGAATGAAATATGGTCATCAAAATGGCTTTGAGCATTAAGCTTGATTTCAGTGAAATGATCTGTCATTGCTTTTCAAATTAATGTATAAATAATTTGTGATATTTGTAGTATATATTCCTCTATTACTTCAGGAAAAAGATTTCTAGAAACGTCCAGTTACTTAATAGTACTTAAACTAGCATACAGTATCACTTTCCTATGCTGTAGCCACCTCATTCAATATGCTTTTAGTTATTGTTATTTGTATCTTTATTTTTTATTTTTAATTTTGCCAGGCAAGGCATTTTTTCTCCAACATAGGAAATTATTTGATCACAAATACTACAGAGCAAAATATGACCTGGGCATAAAAATCCTAATTATGATGAGTAAAATATTATGGGTCTGCCTCACCCTTCATTCAAGAAAAACAGAAACTTAGTTAATGAGGAAGCATTATTAATGTGTTCATAACTTGCAATTACAGCCCCTGAAGGAAGGTGAGATTTGGACTGCCTTCTGGCCAAAGCGCAATTCAAAGGTAAGACTGTCCTGCATCTGTTGGCTCTACAGCTCACCTCTTTCAGAAAACATTAACATTCCTTGTACCTGCTCTCCATCCTGTATTTATATGGCAGTCAGCTCCCAAATGGACGGCAACATTAAGATCAAAATAGTTGCTTGTCACAGTATGCAAAGAAAGGGGAATTTTCTTATCTGCATGTACTTTACTTTGAGGCTGTCTTATGAGAAGTATCTCTCAGTTAAATATCACTCTTCCCTCCTAAAAAATGCAAACCTTGTGTGGGATTTTTATTATGCCCAGGGGAACGGATGAAAATTTACAAACATTGCCAAATGTGTAACTAGAAAAATGCCTTGAAGTCGTTGGGGAGTTCAGATTTTGGCAGCTGCTGTGTAATCAAAAGCTTTTACAAAAGCTAAAATAAATTAAGTCTTGTTACAGAGGCTTGCTGATTCTGGGAGTTAGTTTCCTACAGACCTTATAAGATGTTCAGCTTTTCAGACAGCATTCTCTGGGGTAGGCGTCCAGAGCGAGTGCAGTGTATGTGCCCTGAACAGGAATAATTCATAAAAGCACAAGATTTTTGAAACAATGCCGAATCCATGCTTTTGAAAGCATGAAATATAGCTAAGAAATGAAACTCTGGCTACTTGTGGATTCTGTTTGCTAATTTCTTTAAACTGAAGTCCTGTTAACAAAAAATATCAGTAGGGTCTAGAAAGCTAACTTCCACAGCTGACATGGATATTCAGTGCATCTTTACTGGTATTTGTACCAGCAAGCCATAGGCATTGAACAGAATCCTAACATAATTTTAAATTAAATTAATTTTGTCAGATATTGTTGACGTCTAAGGAAAAAGTAAGGTAAAAAACTCGCTGGAAAGAAAAACAAGATTAAATTATGTCTTGTGAGGCATGGCTCGGAACATGTGATCGAAGATGTACCAAGAGGCGACTGTAATGTCAATAAGGAGAGAAAGTTGAACTTTCATCTAAACTCCTGTCTCTCAAATATCCTTCCTTACTTTTGAGAAACTACAGCTCCAAGGTGGTGTCCTTGACATCAAGCACTGGAAAAAGCCCCCAACACTCCTAATAGCTTTAGCATATGCTGATAGCAAGAGTAAAGTTTCATGGTAGAATGAGATTTTGAAATCTTCTGGTTTCAACCCATAGTTGAATAGAACTACAGAATCTGGAAGTCATCTGCACCCGGGCAATTGGACAGAATTTGGACAGAACACCTGTATACATAAGCCTGTGAGTAGTTGCTAAGCATTAAGCAGATTCAAGCTTCTTGTTTCTGCTTTGAGATTAAAGCCAAACAGCACATACAAATAACTTGAGCACAATCAAGAACAACTGCTTTTTAAAAAATAGAAAATGAATAATTTCCTGAAAAATGGGTTATAATTTTGTATTTATAAATCTTATGTTTAATTTTCAGGTGGTTCTTCAGGTTCATATTGAGTAACATACCAACAGGCATTCAAACTCAGTTTAAAAAGACATCTTATTTTCAAATATGTTACAAAATGCATAACAACTCCCAAGGAGAATTCCACAATGTAAATGGAACACCCACGTAACTTATTTTTTCCCATGTAAACAGAGACCTATGATTAAAGTCTGAGCTCCCATAGTTTTGATCCACACAAGTATGCATTATATACACTGCCTCAGCAGACACTCATTATGCAGTCACAGCAAAGAAGTAAATGCCTCACTGAACAAGGAGGAAGGAGGAGATTTTTCAGTAGTTCTGGTGAAAGGCAAGAACAACTTAGAGAAAAGAGGAATTATTGCATACTCCTTTTTTATCCGTGATTTGGGATAAAATTATATACTGATAATAAATAGCTAAAACAGTACTTCAGCTAAAAATTGTTTCTGGAAGCTATAAGCCTTAAGAATTCCTTACCATTCAAAGAGTAACTACACAGGTCTATAAGATTAACTAGGTAATGTAAAACCTCAGTAAATTATTAATTCAAGTTAAGCCAGAAATAACAACCTGTCCTTTATATTTTTGGGGTAAATGATATAAATTCAATTACTCCAGACACACAGTCGCTGAAAGCTAGAATTAATCCAGGAGACACGGTCTGGTTCTTTACAGTATTTTTGTTCTACAAAGGATGTAAATTAACCCATTGGTCTCAGATACTGTAAGTAATACAGATTATGTCAATATGCACACCTAAAAGAAGGTCACTTTTACATTATGTCCTCCATTTTTTCTCCAAAGCCCACTGCATACATTATCTTTAAGATGTTACCCCAGTCATGTAGAATAATACAGCCTATATGCATAATGTATACTGCTGCATTCAACTTCAAAGTAACTGTGTTTGCCTCATTCACCTTATTGCAGGAGAAGTGGAAAACTCCACTCAGCATGCCAACAGTTACCAAGATATTCAAGCTAGACACAGCTCTTGTGCAGTCATGAGTATCCCAAAAGCTTCTACTTGCATTATCCCATTATCTGAACACCAGTTTGGGAAACACAGAAGTAAGTGTGGCTGGATTCCACTGCAGCTTAATTCACTTGATTTTCCCGCTACACCAAAATCATAAAACTCTGAACTACAGATATTCCATTGCCCATAGTGTAGTGCACAGAGCTAGATCTGAATCAGAAACATTTGTTTCCGTCTTATGACAAAATTTAATTTATTTTCCCACTTTACACTATAATGATTTCCATCCTCCCTCCCAAAGCACATATTAAGCTAACCTCCTTGTAGAATACGCAGGAACAGATTAGATAGATTAGCAATAGATTAGGACATTTGCCTGATGTGAGAAAATTTCAAGTCCTGAATTCAAATACTGTATCAATCATTTCTAAAATCCACATAATTTCCAACAGTGGAAATCTGGAAATTTGCTACCAGAGCAGACAAATGGAATACAGCCACAGCACCCACTCAAGTCACGTCACAGGAATGAGCCTGGAGTTTCTGCACTCCTCCTATGCAACTAACTCTTTGTGTTGGTTTTATTTGGGGGGCGGGGGGGCGGCGGGGAGCGGGGAGAGGAAGCTACGGTGGCAGCTTCTGTAAGAAGCTGCCAGAAGTTGTTTCCCCTTTCCCCAGTGGACTCGGCCGGGCCCAGGGTGGACCCGCTGCTGGCCAGGGCCGAGCCAATTGGTGACGGAATGCTCCCTGATAACGCCTCTGCGATAACATATTTAAGAAGGGGAAAACAGAAAAAAAAAAAGAAGGAAGAGGTGATGTAAAGACGCTGAGCGGGGGCAGAGAGGGGGAGGTGCGAGCCCTGTGGGCCTTGCAGGCCTCACCCTGTGGCCTCCCGCCGGGCGGCCGACTGGGCCCAACTCAGCCCGGCCTGGCTGCAAGAAGTGGAGATGAGATGTGAAGAGAACCTGAGAGGCATCTGCCTGAGCCAATTGTGAAGAATTTCTTGTGAGAGGAATGGCTGCAGACACCAAGGTCAGCGAAGAAGGAGGGGGAGCAGTAATGCTGCTCCTGGCCGAGATTCCCCTGCAGCCCGTGGTGCAGCCCACAGAGGGGCAGAGATCCCCCTGCAGCCCATGGAGGACCCCACGCCAGGGCAGGTGGAGGCCTGAAGGCAGCTGTGGCCCGTGGAGGGCCCGCTGGGACAGCTGTTCTGGAGAGACTGCACCCCGTGGAAGAGATGACCCACGCCGGAGCAGTTTCACGAAGGACTGTGGCGTATGGGTGGGCCCCCACAACGGAGCAGGGGAGGAATGTGAGGAGTTCTTCCCCCGACCACGAAGTAGTGGTGTAAAACAATGCGTGATGAACTGACCGTGACTCCCATTTCCTCTTCCCCCCTGTGCCACTTGGCGGGGGGAAGGTAGTAGAGCTAATGTTAAGACTGGGAAGAAGGAGGAGTTGGGGGGAGGTTATCTTGTTCCCTGTCTCATTCTCTTGCTTTGTTTTTAGCAATAAATGAATAGTTTTCCCCAAGTCGAGTCTGTTTTGCCTGTAACAGTAACTTTAAGGATTTTCTCCCTGCTCATATCTCAAACCTCGAGCCTTTTTCTTATATTATCTCGCTCTGTTCCCTCAGAGGGTGCGGCGAGTGAGAGAGAGACTGTGTAGCTTGGTCCTAAGTGGGGCTAAACTACGACACTCTTCTTGGGTATGTTCTCCAATCCTGTAAATAAACAAATATTGACTTGTTTCTACTAAAGTTTTTCAGAAAACTTTACTCCCTTTTATTAGTCCAACACTTCAACTTAGTGGATTTCCTACTCTTTTCAAAGAGTTGTTCCTCTCTCATTTAAAACAGAAATCTCATTCTTAACAAAAATTCCTCTTCCCAGCCTACAAAGAGTTCTGGTTTGAAGAAATCTGGCCAGTAAAATGTCTAGTTAGACAACTCCTGATCAACACAACTAGACTTATTTAGCAGTTTGGGGGCTTGCATCATTTGAAAGCAGGACAATTAGTAAGAATATAAAAACCAGCTTATTCTTTTGCAAGGAACTGAGATAAAAAGAAAACCAACACTTGACATCTTCAGGGAAGTAGTTGAAAAAAGATATTAGAGTGTCATA
The DNA here is from genome assembly GCF_036417535.1 of Chlamydotis macqueenii. Taxonomy (NCBI): domain Eukaryota; kingdom Metazoa; phylum Chordata; class Aves; order Otidiformes; family Otididae; genus Chlamydotis; species Chlamydotis macqueenii. Next base: position 8,689,449 of record NC_141566.1, read on the forward strand.
TAAATGAATGTCATTTATCTATACTTGAGGGAAGAATTTATTTTTAAGAATGCAAATACAGATTACATATTTAAATTAATGAAGCATGTAATATATGTTAAGAATGAATTGTATAGAAATTTTTTTTACTAGTTTTAACGCTATCTGTAGCAGTTTTCACACATTGTTAAATTAGTCTGTAGGCATTTTGAAGATTAAAGAACAATGAACTTTGAGAACATAGTCATGAAGTTCAATGTGAAGAACAACATAAATCATATTCTGGAAGGGTGGCATTTCAGTTTTGCCAGAGGCAATGCAAAAAGCGTAAAAACAAATGTGTTAAATGAAAACTTGCTATGTTAAAAGTAAAGGTAAGAAAGAAATAGTAAGACTAAAGCTGAGACTGAAAATTACACATTTATCACAGTTGTGGTTTGCAATTTCTCTCCTATTCAAGCTTTACAACCTAAGGAATCAAAGACAAATGGAGACTGTGACAGTGACTCTGTAAATTAAAGAAGCGTTTAGCAATAAGGCAAACAACTGCAAACTTTGGAGGGACATTCTGAAAGTATATATCTGGAAGAGCAAATGCTGCCCAGCCCACCAGGACCATCCTCTACACTTATTATACACTGATTATTCCATAAATTCTTTCACTTCCATATTAAAATCACTAGAGGCTCATTGGTGGGACTAAGACTCCCTGAGAAAAACAGCAGCTGGGATTGCACTGCTGTGTCGTTGAGACAAATTCTGTTATGAAACTCCAACTATTAAGTTTTAGACTGGTAGATGGCCAGGCTTCAGCCCACCACTGTGAAAGAAGCCCTATATTCAGTGTAGAGCCAGTTCTACAGGTGCCAAAAGTTACATAAGGTATGTACTGTAAACATAGGCAGTGACTCAAACATTTAAATAACTTTTATCATCAGTCTATCATTTTGAAGTGTATCATATTCTATGATTCTATGATTTTTAACAGATGCAGCTGGTTAGAAAATATCTAGCACATCTCTTTCCTCTCTAGGCTTTTCTTTCTTATAGAGGTTGAAATTTTATCACTTTGTTGCTAGCAGTATTTGCATAGCCACTGTTGTATGTAAGGTCTGAGGCAAAAAAAAAACCCCACTCATCAGAACTATAGGCTTTTTGCTGACTGTTGTTAATGGCTTTAATTTTCTGTTGAATAGCAAACTCAAGTCTTCCTCTTCTTAACAATGCAATTACAGAATTCTTTCTGGCTACTACTGATCCTTCTTGCTAAATGCACCCCTTTCTGCACCTTTACCTCTCCTACTGCAGTAATAACTGTGCTACAATTGTGGAACGCCTTGAGTTGGAAAGAAGCTTTGGAGATCATTTTGTCTCAACAGTGTGCTCCAAGCAGGGCTAGGCTGGGCTGCGCAGGGCTTGTTCAAAAGCTCAACTCAAAGAGCAGAGAATCCACAACCTCTCTGGATAACCTGTTCCAGTGCTGAACTTCCCTATTGTCAAGTTTTGGGTTTCTTCCATCAAATTTAATAAGAACCTTCCTTGTTACAACTTGTAATGTTTGGTTCTTTTTTTGTTCTTATCCTTAACAACCAAACCCAATTTCCACCTGCTTTGATTCTTCCATGTGTTAGAGGTCAATGAAGAGTTCATCATTCACAGCCCCTAATGGATAAAACTCCATCCACACTCCTGGAAACATACACTTGAGCAGTTGGCGTCTAGTGCAAAAATACTGTTATAAAACACAGATAAACAGTCCATATGTTTAAATTCTTATTAGATAAAAAACACCAGATCAACTGTTGAAATGCACTGCATGTTAGAAGTGGAGTGTGTTTCACCACATGCTTGCAGGAAGTTTTGCCACCACCTAGTAAAATATTACAGCATGAATACAGTCTTAAGCACTTGAGTAGTTCCACTGACCTTTAAAGAGACTATTCACATACTTAAGTTAAGCACTTAAATAAATGTTTTGATGGATCACAGTCGCAGTCTAGGTCACAGTTTCAGTATAAACTTGGGCGACATCTACATAACAACATAACATCAGAAGATATTTCTTTCAGACTGTACAGCGCCTAGAGCTGAATGTTAGTGTGTACATGCAGAAAGACAAGGAATGTTCTTCAACATAGAGATTTGTTCTACTAGTTCTTCAGCATTATGGGCATGTTACATATAAGTATTTTTATCACATTTTAACTGTAGTAATTTGCTTATTATATGTACACAGATAGATATACAAAATAAATTTAGCTAGCGTTGGACTAAATACTGTAGGGCTTGCTCATTTACACTATTTGCAAGAACAAACCAAGGAAGACTTGGCTCATTATTTGTAAACATATTCAGTACCTACTGTAGACAGAGACCAGAAATACTGAATATTCTAAAGCAAGTCTATCCTAGCTCTGTAATGAAATTTCAAATTTCTAAGCAGCTAAGGACTGTCAAATGGAAAGAATGTAATAAAGTTATTTGTTTGTTGCAAGGTGATTAAATTTACATAAAGACTGGCTTTGATTAAATGCTGGGGGGAGGGAAGAATCCTGTAAAATACAGAATCTCGTACAGTTTTATACTTCATGCTTACAGATTCAGTTATAATAGTAGTAAAACCTGGGGTTTTTTTCATCACTGAAAATACAGAATAGCTGTAAATCAAATATATTTGGATTTTGACTGTGTATCTCAAGTTTAATTTTGAAAACTAAATTTAGGGAAAAAATGTAAATAGACACAGTAGCTTTAGAAGTGCATTTTTTGTATATTCTTTTGTGTGTGGTTTGCTCAAATAATATCATCATCAACACTATCAACAGACAAAATTCATAGAACTAAAAGATTTCTTCCATGGTCCACATATTCTTCATTAAAATAGTGCAGGCTTTCTTATGCAATATGTTTCTCAAAGAATCTCAGTTTACAAATTGCAGGAGAACTCTAAAGTCCTGAATTTAAGTGAGTAAAAAGAAGGGAGTGGAAAACAATATAAGAAAAATAAAGCAATAATACGTGGAATATATAATACTATGAAATCAAGGGAACAGCAGTTTCTGTCTCATAGTACTAAACATATTTTTGGTCAAGTAAGTATGCAGTTTCACTGTGAACTGTTTCATGAAACAGGACAATCTTACTGCAAGTACTCACCTTGGAATACAAGGCAATGCAGTTTCAAGTGAAAATGTGCACAGGTATTTTTAAATATCACAAATGAAATCACAAATAAGGAATAAAAATAAGGAATCTGAAAATATTGTTTTGATTAAACATAGCAAAATTCTGAATTGTTTCACTCAAGTAGGAGAAAAATGCTTAAAATACTTTAAGTGCCTTTAAAAGTACTAATAAAACCCATTCTTACTATTTTGAAGGAAACTTGAAGAGAAGGGAATGTAGCATCAGCATATTATCCACTGAGTCTAGGTTGCTTTATTCACTGTGAAAATACTAATTTTGCTGCCATATTTCAAGAAGAGTGCTTGACTGTATGTATTTTTACAAATACGTGGCCTAAGTGCCATCAAGTGCCTTGCATAGATTCCCACCAAAACAGGAGCCCTGTTAATGCTCTGCAGGTTTTGCAAGGTAACATCACATCCATTTGTCTTCCCTAAGACATCCTACTGGCCAACTTCCGACATTCAAAATTTACTGCTAGTCACTTACAGAGATCAAACATAGCTGCATCATGCCAAAAGCACTATATTTTCACATTAAGGAAAATCTCTTAACAGAAGCTGTGTCTGGTGTATAAATGTTCTACTAGAAGTGCCTTATTAGTCAGTTATAAGTAGTTGTCTACTTGGAATCCAGTAGCTACTTCAGGAAATTTATTAAGATAATACCACATAGATTCTCTTCCCCTTTCTATTGAAACATCTAAACTTCTAATTTTGAATTTAAATGCTAAGACTTACCAACTCATGATCTGCAAATCACAATGAAAGAGATGCTTTAAAATTATTTTATTTAAGTACATTTTAAAAGACAGCCTGTTTTGATTTCTGAGATAGCTCACCTTAAAAGTGTTTTTAATGTTTCCAAAGGATATAATACTAAATTTTCTTCATTCTTTGATGCTGTCACAAACAAAGAACATAAAGAACATGCCAGCAAGATACTATAATTAAACAAACACGAGCAAGTAGATCTCAGCAGTGACTTGTAGAAAACTGACAGTATTTCCTTGTTGCTGCAGTTACAGCTTCTAGCAAGGCCACAATTCATGAACTCAAGGCCTCTCCAACAAACATCTCAGTCAACAAATCTGTTAAAACACTGTACCTTGTTTTCATACAGTATGAGGATAATGAGAGCAGTAGCAGTCACCTTTTCCCGTTTTCCCTTACAGACACAGTGTTGGAAGCACCACAGTCAGACCACATGTTGGTTCCACAACTGCCACCAATAAATATTTGCTTCTAAATCCCCTGATATTAACTTGCTAGTACGAGCAGCTCCAGATCTTCAACTGGGGGCCATATGTGCAGGATGTGTTAATACTAAAAAAACCCCATAGTCTGTTGAACCACCAAGTTTTGATTAGTATTACAGCTGGATTTTTATGAGCTAATTAGTTTCACAAATTCAACACTTGCACATTTCAACAGATTCCCATATAGAGCAAACAACAAAAGTCACAGACAGAACAATTGCTTTCAGTTTTCTTGACTTTTTACTGCTGGACTCCTCATAATCTCTTTTTCTTGTTTTCAGAGTAGCCTACTGTCTTTGAACAGCTTATTTTTAATAATTTGATAAATAATTTTAACAATTTGATAAACTTTAATAATTCGACAAAGCATTTCATGTTACAAATGCTACACACAACTGTATTGATAGACAGCTACACCCATCTCTGCTTAATGAGTTGTATATACAACAGGTCAAAGCATTTATGGCATCTCTGGGGTGCGTCGCTTGAGGCAGTCAGCTCAGACAGACCCGCCGCCTGACCGGGAGGTAGCTCTCATCTAGGTTACTCTCACATCTCCATTCCAAAGATGGGGCTTTCTAAGCTGGCTAGACACAAGGCAGAACCACAGAACTCTATAGCTTTGCTTCCTTGGAAACAAACCTAACTAGCAAATCCTGCTTAAAAAAAAAAAAAACAAAAACAAAAACAAAAACAAAAAAAACCCCCCACAACAAACAGCAAACCCCAAACTGATGTGACTAAGTACCATAAGACCTTATTTTCCAAAGCCCTGTGCATTCCTACCTCCTTTGGGATAAAAGGCAGGTACAGATCATTGTCATTCTGAGACAAAACCACTTGTCTTTCAGTGCCCCCAGCCTTCTAGCTGTATATTAGGACAGGGCATCTCAGACAAATAGGAGTGTTGAAAATACATTCATTAGTGCTTATATGACAGTTTCATAATTAGGTGTTGGAGGATATCCAAGGACTGTGAAAGATACCGTTATCATTTTTTCGTTAGATCTAATTTCTGTTATCTTCTTTTTTATGGTTAGTCACCAGGTTCTAGCCCTAAAACTGTTCTGCTGAGCACTGCTATCTACTGTTTTTGCTCTGTGTTTTAAATTAATCCACTTCAGTTCAGGTCTAGACTGCCACCATCAGCACTGCTACATATCCCATTAGGCAGCTACAGGAATGATTTATTATTTAATGACAGCAATGTGGCAGAAGTGCTGGCGTTATGTTTCTTAATATCTATTAAGAGTTCAATAAAACAATCTGCTGAAGGTCTTTTTGTTTCTCTGATGTACAAAGACATTTTCTACAGATAATATAGCAGATCACACAGTAGTAAGTATGAATCTCAGTAGGAAACTTGTATGCTTTATTTGAAATCTGTCAACATTTTTCTTGTACCTCCAAAGAAACTACTCATTGCACTTTCCTCCCCACAAATCCTCCAAATTAAATATGCTTAATACAGAAAATACATTCTAAATCACTTGTAATGGGAAAAAACTGCGAGTATTAATAAAATCAGAAAAACATGAAGTTTTTCATGGATCTCACTACATCTTCCTTCATTTTGCATAAAATAGTGTGCTAAGCTTAAGGACATAATTCCAACAGAGGTACATAAACATTTGCATATCAGTTTGCATTCTGTATGCAGCTCAAAGACCTGTAAATAAATACTCTGCCCTCAGTACACAGACTCATAGTTTGCAGCAGCATAAAACATATTAATCAGGTACTGCAGATGTGATACTCCAATCTAGAAGCCAAAGAACTAGCTATGAGGAAACACACATTTCTGTCATCCAGGCAGTAACTATAAAAGATGAAATTATCATTCAGCAGGAGGGAAATTCGTGATCACAGAACTTAGGACTTCACAGGACTAAGACCTACACTCTTGAACTCATTGCCAGAAGGATTAAAGCTGAATGTCAGCTTTACTGCATTCAGAACAAAATGCAAAAAAATGCAAGAAGGCCAGTGGAAAAAAAACCAAACAACTTAAACTCCAAATTCTACACTTTTTAGATCCAGCTATAATTTTCATGCATCCCAGTCAGTCATATGAGAAGAATCCACAACAATCCCAGGAATGAGAATTTTTCTTTGAATATTCATCAGATGTTTGTCATCATAGCAAGTGTCTGTACTTTCTGTTTAAAGGAAAAATCTTTTTACTTACAGGTACGTCTTCAAAATGAAGGACAGTTTCCAGATACAAGTGACTTGTGATATTAGTACTGCTACTGTATTTTGTGACTTGCAGAATCACTAGTTTTCTGTACCTCTGTTTTCCCATCTGTAGAATGAAAACAATAAAGGATGGTCTGCTCAGATAGCAGAAGTGCTATTTTGCGAATAACCTGTAATTTAGAACTCTCAAATTCAGAATTCTAAACACAACTTGAACTCTTGGGCAAGGACTGCAATCTAAATAAAAGAGCACTAGAATATTCTATTTTTTGCCATGACCAGTCAACCCACAAATATGATCGTTACCATGCAGGTTTTCTTTAGAAAATAAGAGTCAAAATCCCCCTTCAGGTATGGGAGCATCATGAAGACTACCTGCAGTTTACTGGGGAATCATGCAAAATACAAATGCAGTTATATGAACTGTTTTAATTTCCTAAATAAATCCTCAATATTTGTAGTGAATGAACCCTAATATTTCTTTATGCTTTGGCTATTTTAACATTAGAATTTTTAAAGCATTTTAGTAATGTGTTTCTCTTTGATTATCTGTTCTGACTGCCCTGACCATTAGCTCATGCATCTTTCAAGAGAGGTATGCACTGGTCTGTATTTCTATTTTGTGTATTAACGTGTACTGTGACAGCTGAAACTCTCACACAGGCAAGATGCTGTTGATCCCCAGAATCTTGCTTTATGTGCAAGGCAGGAGCTTCCAGCTCTGAGCAAGATCAGACCTCAGCGGGAGCTGGCAGGAACTGCTTCTCGCAGATGCCTCTTCTCAAGATGCCACAGCTCCCAGCTAGAAACTCCTGGCCCTCTGCCACCCCTGCTCTGTGCCACTCACAAGGCACCTGTTTACAACTCATCTGCGTACCTGTGTGGTAGGTTGTGAATCCCTGCTGCAGTGCCTCGCAGTGTAAATTATATCTTAAACTTAACTTCCTAGTGACAAAGCAAATATGATTAAGAGTCTAAAGATAAGCAGAAGTGTGTGCTCACTCTTACTCTAGGATTTAGCAACCCAGATTGATCAAACCATTACAGCTCCCACTCCTGCAACCTTCTCTCCTTTTTCAATATTTTTTTTTTTCTTGAGGTACCTACAGCTCTATAGGCAACACACAAATGATTTCTGGAACTCTGACAACCAGGAATCTTCAGATTTATCATGGATAAAGTACAAGTTGCCAGCAGCTAAGCCACTTTTCCTTATTTGATCATCACTTTAAGCAGTAACAGCCAACTTGTCACTAAACAAAGAAACTCTCCATGCATTGAGTCATAGAATTCTGCAGTGACTGAAGTGATATTCCTAATCCAGAAACAGGGAGTCCTATGAACTGCAGTATTTTTTCTAGTTGAAACCCTTATTTACATACCTTTTAAAAATTACTATTTTGCACTTTGCTTGACTTCAGTTACGTAAGGAATAGCTCAGTGCTGTAGCTGATCTATGAGTTGTTTGGCTTAATACATTGATTTGGGGTATTTCTATCTCTTTAATACATACACATATAATAAATGAGAAGATTTGAGAATTATGACTGGGTGGGACAAAAATATTTGAAAAGGGATCAGTCTTTTTTTTTTTTCTGCCTTAATTTACACTTACTTTCAGAGAGAGCATAGTGTATTAGGATCTCTTAAAAACGCATCCATCATTGTTATACAGTTTATTTGATTTGTGATATGAAATGCAACTAAAGAGTTCACACCAAAGCTGACTCAGATGGCTTAGACATGCTGAACACAGTATTTTACAAACAGTTTTACAGACTGTGATACAAACACATGTAGATGAGATGTACTTTTTAAACCTTCTGTTGGCAGCTTTCTTTTAATGGCCATCACATTTCTCACTCTTTCCATTTTCAATAACAACCCTTTAACAATTCAAGGCCAGTGATGTTGTGCCAAATTGTTACCCAGATGAGTACAAAAGCAAAATGACAGCTTTGCACAGAGACTATAATATGGAAGTTGCAATCCCAGGGAATTAAGAACTATTTAAATTGCTGAAGATTATGGCTTCTAACTTAGCTTTGTTAAGACAGATATCCACAAAATATATAGGCAATCTTAAGAGTTCTTAAGATTTTTTTAAATTTCTTTAGAAATTGGTAAAAATATTTCAAGATGTCCTCAGAGCTGTCATAGACAGAAAGTTAAGCAGCACACAGACTGACACAGACTCTTCCATCTTCAGCTAACAGAACAAGTTAAATTCAAGTTGCTAGAATCATATGCTGGACTCAATTAGAATTTGCAAAACGTATTTAAGAAAACCCCAACTTTACATATACTGTATTTTTTATGCTTGCTGTATTTCATCTTGATGAATAATACATATAAAAGTTAAGGTAAAGGCCCATGATAGGAATGAAATAGCTGGGATTTCCTACAACAGTATAGATATTTATCAAGATGGATGTCTTTGTGACAAAAATTTTAAAAGGTCACCTCAACAAGGTTTCAGTGGGAACACCAAGCTGCAAAACAAATCTTCTTCAGAAGTCATGTTGACATCATTGACTTATAGTACTGTGCAGAATAAGCACAATCTAAAGCCAAGTATGCCAGTGGCATTAAAGAGGTAAAGATATGGTGCATGTCAAAAGGCAAAAAGCAAAATAATGTTAGAAAGAAATTGGGTTTAGAAGTGTCATATTGGGAGCTTAAAGCAGAAAAAATGAAGTAGCAAATCTTGCAGTTGAAGTTAGATGGTTCTTGGAATGCAATCTGTAATGTTTACTAACAGCCGTCTGCAAAGAATCACAGTAAATCTTTTCTGAAGTCTTCTATGATATCTTCATTAGATGTACAGGAACTCTGAATTTGTCTAGATGATAATTCATTATACTGACTCAATTTCTAAATATACTATCAAAGAAGATTGCCTAAAAAGGTACATTATCTTTACAATACACCTTGAGTGTAGCAGTCTAGTTTCTTAGAAGAATATCTTTGGAAAAAAAAAAGGTAAAGGACACTATAGTTCCCACATCAAAACAATATAAACCTAAATATTTCCAAAGAAGAAGACAGGTAAGTGTTAGATGTAGTGTAACAGGACCTTTCAGAGGTCCACTTTGCTCACTTATATAAGGCATTGTCCTTGAAAGCAAGTCAGCTACATAAATGAGAGCATCAAGCTCTGTAACCCTACTATCTTTTTCTGAATTTATAACCATACAAAGGAATCTACATAAGTCTTGGTTCTTATTCTGAATGCTCTGAAAAACTATTACTCTTTCTGGTTAGGATTAATGGATGGAAACTCTTAAAACAAACTGTGACGTTCTGACAGCAAATCAGAGGTCCAGACAATGCTTTATAGTGCACTAATACCTATCTCACAATAGAAAAGAGATCAGATTAAACAGTTGTAATAATTGCCTTTTGACAACGTCACAAAGACAGCTATGAAAAATCAACATTTGCACCCCAAAGGAATGAATGTAATGTTAAAAAACTGAACCAGAACTCAGTATCTCTAGACCTATTTAATACTTTTGAATAGATTTCCTGGGTGACCTTGGTCACATGATTTTATCTTTTGCTGTTTCATTTCTCTATGTCAGTTTTGGCCAGAAATTGTTGTCTTGGTGTGTGTCTGAAATTTTAAAAACGGATTATAAACTTTAAGTCACACATCCAATGGAAATTAACAGGAGTTTTCTGAGGGGAAAAAGAAAAAAGAATCAGCTTGGAAGATGCGTACAAAAACAAGAGTACACAAGCTCAAGTTTTTCTGCATTTCAGACAACTGGATAACTGCACTAGAACAGCATGATGTCCAACCTAGTGTGACTACCTGGCTTGCATCCAGCCAATTCAGAGAGCAGACGAAGGAGCCTAGATGTATTTCTAGCCACCCACATAGTTCTGAAAACCTCCATATGCACTGCTATTACAAAGTGGCTCTGCTGTAATTTTGGATTTCTAGGCACCTCTAAAAAAATTACCCACGCATATAAATATAAATAAATATATATCCTTTGCTCTATCTCAGCTACCTTGCAGAGTTTTGTAAATATTTTCCAAAGTTATGGGGTTTACAATAATTAAACTATTTCTCACTGAAAACAGGGTCTGTGCACTGTAACGAATAAATATAAGATCAAGTCATCTTGATGGATCATGTGGCAGTAATCTGAATCTTAAGTGCATGAACAGACCTAACACAGGATGTCTAGGAAGATGACACCAGGGTTGAACAGGTGCAATAAAAGCTTTTTATTGAATATGTTAACTTGTTCTTTTTTTCCTCTAAGTTTTTTTCTTTAAGTTTACTTGCCAAATGCCAGCCTTTGGAACACCACATGGGAATGATGGAATGACTTGGATTTTTTTTAAAAGGCATGGACAGTTCTTTCCTAGAGCTACCACCACTGACACTTGGAAGTTTCTGAAACCTGCAAGAAATTGTGTAGTGACCTAGAACTTTGGCAACAACTTGAGCTTGCAACCATTGCATACTTAATAGTTATGACTAGCTTTCTTGGTTGCTTGGCAATTCAGTGTGTGCGAAAGCAAGTGTGCGGCATAGTGGGGCGTTCTGTGTGTGTTTCAAAGGAGAATTAGCATGCAAGTGTTATTTCCAAACAGATTTCCAGGCAAATGTCTTCCCAGTAGAGTATCTTAATTGAAAGGGCTACTTACGATCCCTGTACCTAAACACACCCAAATTCAAATACTTATGGCTTGCTATTCAGGAGGAAGGCCGACAGAATCACTGGAAGATGAGATACAGAGAAACTACCCGTCTCTCCCAAAATCCTCCTTTGGGCAGATGGAGTCTTGAAGTAAACAAACAACAGCTTCTTGGAGCTCCTGTGGTTAGAAGAGGTTGTGAATAAACTTTAAAATTTAAAAGTAAAAAAAAAAGAAAGGTAAATGGAAGTGATGAAACCAAGAAAATCTATATAAAGTAGCTGCTGTGAGTTAAAATGGGAAATAAATACTCTCCCACTATCCCAGTATACAGTAATGGAAAAAGAAAACAAGAAGTAGAAGAAAATAAATATTTCTTAATACTCACTTACATGTGCTTAAATATATTATTACCTCTCTTCTTATATGAGCACCTGTCTTTTCTGAGTCTGCTCTGGAAGTTAGTAATACCTATTCCCCAAAAATGGATAACCAGAGCAGGAAAGCCAGTAAGGAGCAGGATAGGTCACATGCTGTAGAAGGGAACTGTAGTGATACTTCAATTATTAATAATTTAGTTTAGCATTCAGTTTTTAACATGTCGTGAGGATTCACTGTCACATCATCCAACAAGGATGGAAGATGCAAGGTGAGAAGATAAAATGCAAAAAGAACTAGAAGGGGAAAGGAGACAGAAAATAAGTATTCATTTTATTATTCCAGGCTTATGTAGTTGCTAAACTTAATCTATTTTAGTTTTACTCTTTATGGATTACTTAGCTGAACTTGTAACTAAAAGAGAAGACCTCAGGAAGACATATCTGCAAACCACTTCTTGAGTTATACGAATATGGGATTATACAAACCGCTGTCTTTTTTTTTTTTTGTATGTGCAGACACTTAAAATGTAAGATACCTTTCCTTTCCAGCTTACATCTATTTTTTACGCATGTACATTTAATATATAGATAAACACATAACACGCATATACTTCTCTTGTTAAAGGCAACCAGTCATATACCTACAGGTACTGTACCAAGTTACAATTCTGAATGTTTTGTTCTGTTGACTGAAATGAGACTCCTTGCACGCAATACCACATACCACCAAGTACAGCAGGGTATCACATGGAAGTCAGCGTCCCCTTGCCTGCAGAGGATCAACTCTGTCTTGTGTTTCTCCAGGAAATTTCCTCATACACAGTTTGTTCTTTCAGGAGTGTATGGGGACTTGAGTAAGCACACTTTTGATACTGCAGAAAAGAGTGGTAACTAAAATTCATTAAGAAAGTCTGCACAGCTTGTAAAGGCCACAAACACAGTACCCCATTTTACCTCATTTACTGTGATATAGAAGAGCCAAACAGTATCCACTAGACCAAAATTCATACAAACTAGACTCTCTGTATGCCAAATAGATATGTCATTATGGATCAATCTGTTTATAAGTAATATAGTTTTAGTAACACTTTGCATAATTAAGTCTAGACAGATAAAGTCTGGTCCTAGTGAATATAAAGCTGTATTTCAGTGGTTCCTCTATGTAGATAATTTTGAAAATGATAATACATACAGTAGTTTTGTAAGGCTAGCTCTCTATATGCTGCATATTTACCAGGAAGATCATATTTTGATCTTAAGTTTTATGTTCTTTTGACTTGATGCACCAGTAGAAATAAGTGGAACCACTTATTTATGTGAATAAACTACATAGGATTCAGCCATTAGCATTTCTAACTTTTATTTCTAACTCTCATTTTCAGACAAACACAACCATGGTACAGATTGAAAAACTGCTAGACAGCAAGATATATTTTAATAAAGATGTTAAGACTCACTTAAGATGAAGAACTGAAGAATCACCCTAGCCTAAAGAAAAAGAAATGTATATGATCCTACAATAGAGAAGTAAAAAGGAATTTTCCCAATGATTAAAAAAAAAAAAACAAACAAGCCAAAAGTAAGGGCTCATTATTAACAAGAAAGATTACTTATTAATGATTTTCCTTGCAAAGAAGAATGTTTTAAACATACAGCTACATTCCTAAGTAGTTTAAATAAAAAGTATACTAATGAATCAATGGTTTGTTGTTTGTTGCTCTTATAGATTGGCTAAAAATTGTGGTGTTGCAGAATTACAGTTTGGAGTGGGGAAGCATCCACTGTGTGAAAACACACCCGTACTTAGCAGCTCTTTGTTCATTCTCTTGTTCCCGAAGCTGCATAAGAAATTACTACCTGTCTGTGGTAACTGGCAATTACAAGCAAAAAAAAAAATTAACTAAAGTAAATGTTACCTTACTAAAATGGAACATTTAACAAAACAAATAGAACACAAGTACAACATGCAAGTTACTAAGGATGTTCAGTTGCTTTAAGCAGAACATATTGTACAGGTGACGATGTTTCTAGTGGCCTGTGGTGTATGGTACAACCATTTTGAACAGTGACAGAAGCACTGCAGTGGCTTCACAGTGCTGCTTTTTCACATCATGATTCCATAACTCCTGAGGTTAAAAATTGTAGTGGCTGTAGATTTTAAGTACTAGGCATAGAAATAATTTACATGTGGGAATCTAAAGCTGCAAAATGTTGTTACATTGCATTTGCCCCGTGCCATTCTCACGGGCAGTAACACCACTAGAGGCTCTACGGTCTTCAACACTGCCAAAATCGATATATCAGACTTCAAGCAGGTTTAAATATTTATATCTAGAATTGCTATTTTCAGGCTCTGCACAGATTTAACTGCATTTAGTTTCAACTCTGGTAATTTCTGTGCACACTTTAAACTCAAGTATGCCAGATGTTTAAATGCCACAGAGGATTATTATTACTTATGTAGTTACACAGATCCATTCCTCATGTATGCAGATGCCTAACAAGAAAGCAGAGAAAAGACCCTTTCCAGAGGGACTAACACCTCTTTCTGATGAGACTCAAAGTGAGAGACTTGCTGATTCCCAGTTCCAGATACGACTGATTGACTCATTTCACAAACTTCGGTCTGCATTCTCAGCAGTGAACATTTAAATTAAAAATGTTCAGATTTTCACAGCCTGAACTTATGCATCCATGTTCTAAATTGTTGGCCTTCCTTCTAACTAATGTTTGCAAAAGGAATCAAAATATTTAAGGGAATTGTATTGAACAATGCTGGTTGTTATATAAAGGTAAAAACACAAAACTATTAGCAAAACCACCCAAACAAGGTGATAAAACAATAAAAATGATAGCAAAAAACCCTATTCATACAGCATTGAAAAGGGAACATGAATAGATTAATCACAAAGTTTAAATTTGAGTATAAACATGAACTTATTCCTATAAAATAGCAAACTTAATAAACTTAGATTGGAAAAAACACTCTAACATTCAAAAGAAACATGAACTTTAAGAAATGACAGTATAATGCAACAAAATAAAAAAATAAGAAATGAAATAAAGGAGGCAGAGATACTGAACTCACTACTACTGCAGCACTTGATTTTACATTTTGTAGAAATCCTACGAACTAACGTCACAGGTCACTACAGGCGCCAGGGTTCTGGACAGCTTCAAGTCAGTACCAAAGCTGGAATTCTCTATTAGACAAGAACACCTTGACCAGCCTGTTCCAGATTTCTCATTTCTGCCACACAGCCCTGACTTCCTCTTTCTTTACAAAGAAATGTACTTCTAATCTTGCATACTGTTACTTCTGTCATTAACATCTGACCAGCAACTAGACAAAAAAGTTGGTGGTCCATTGGAATGACGCTATACAAGCATGTATTAAACATAGAATATTTGTACCAGACTGATCAATCTCAAAAACTATCCTCTGCTTTTAGGACTTTCTCCAAATCCATAAACTGGAACCACAATAAATATTTGGAAAGAAATTATGGATCATAGTAATGCATTTCTGATCAACAGAATACTGATCCATAGCACCAAGTGACACAATTTAGCTCCAGAAGAATATTGTCTTTCCAGGTATGAATTTCAACTCACCAGATCAATGCTGTATTAAAATGGAAGGTAAGATTGGTAAGATTTTACTTTGCTAAGCAATCACATGAATCAGATCTGTTTGAGAAAGCCTCTTAGATCAGCAGTAAAGCAATATGCCTTTAGAAAAGGAACTAGAATTTGCAAGCATCTTGTTTAGTAGCAAATTGTTCTCTCCATCTCTGACAAAAAGAGCCTGGGTGCAACAAAGAGCCAACACTATTTCACTGTTGTGAAGCTGGACTGTTACTTTTTCAAAAGTGTAATTAGACAATGAGGACCTATTAAAAATGCCAAAGGTGTGCACACACGTGTGTGTGAATAGGCCTTAAACTACACATTGCTTATGGGACATCATCAGTTTGGTACTCTATACCGGAGATGCAGGTTGCATTTATATTGGTGTTTCAGTTCAGATCAGGAACTCCTGAAGCAAATGACTGTAAGACATGAAACAGACCCCAAGGGATCAGATCAGAGCTAGTCTGATCCCCTGAAATACAAATCCTGGGAATACCAGGTTCTCAGCACCAGCTCTGCACCTTGGTAAACTCTAAAGTAGACACAGACACAAAGAATGAGTCTAACAAATGAAGAAAATCAGGAAGAAAATAGTGTTCTAGAGTTTTCTTACTAGCACTTCAAATCTGCGACTGATAGCAAATAGATGACAGCTACAACTGTGCAGATATTAAGATAAAGAACAATCTTTTCACCAACAATGACAGACAGGAGCAGTACAATTTGTAATTATTTCATTATTTGTTGCTTACTGTTATTTCTAAGTCATATTTTCATGTGGCAAAAATAATCTACCTATATGATGAATCTTCTTTTATGTTCAGTGGGGTTGTGGGAAGTCTCCAAGACAAGTGTTCTAGGACACAGTTCTGATCTCACTATGATAACAGCATTAACTCCAACAAAAAAAAAGTTTTTATTTTTTATAAAAATAATTTAAAAACCAAAATCATACTCCAAATAGAAGACTGCAAAAACTTCTCATAATACCAGCTTTTTATTAGACACCATTACATAGAGAGACGATAATAATCACATCACCCTTTTTATAATGTGAAAATTCTCAAATAACCTGTAGAACTGGCAGCAGATCTGTTTCCTTTTGACTTAAGCTCTACTGTCAATAAAACACTAAGTGCAAAAGGTTCGCAACTCCTCTTTATCCAAAACATCTGCTCCTGTTTTGCTGTCAGCTATCTCAGAAGACATAAGGCTTCTTCCACCTGTAACAAAACTATGGACTAGGACTAGCTTTTCTCTTTTTCCCTCGTCCTTAAATCTCTATTGCCCTCTGTTCCAAACAAGAACGGGTATGCTTTCTTGACGCTGAGTATGAAGACAAAACATATCTAACGATCGTACAGTGTAGTCCTCCCATAAAGGTTAATTATGTGGCTTTTCAGACTATCAGATAAAATTCTTTTTGCCTAATCTTAGCATGCACGAGAAGCAGGGCTTTCATTTACCCCACAAGTATATGTACTTAGGGGCTAAAGAAACAATGCCTGAGGTGCAGAAGAACTGGCAGTAAAGCAGGACTAGGACTGGAGCTGGGAGTAGGAAAGAGAGGTAGATGTAAATGAAGCGTGTACTAACATGAAGCTCTGTACAGACAACAGCAGTTCTTTGTTACCCAAATAAGCACAAGTGTGCCATAGTCTATTGCATTGCACAAACTGTCAGTGTTCTCCCTCCCTTTAATGCAAAGGAATTAAATTATCTGCAGGAGATACTTCCAAGCTGATTCTTCAAGTAAATAATACTCCTAAAATAATTTGTCATCCATGTTCTAATCACTCCTATTTCTGACCCAGCACGGAAACAATGTTGTCTCCGAGAAAAAGTACAAGTGGTTAAAAGAAGGATGACCGAGTAGTGTGCGAAAAGGTGTTTCCCCCCCAGCAGACGCCCCCGCAGTGGGTACGTGCTCTGAAGCCCACAGGAGCCGTTCTGCGGGTCGCGGTGCCACCTAGGGGGAAGCTGGAAAAGACTAAGAAACATGGGTACTGAGAAGACCAACGTTAAATTAAAAAAAAAAACAACTTTAAATTTGGTCCAGTTCACCTAACGATAAAAAATGAAGAATGCATATTAAACTTTGAAGAGAAAAAAAAATTCTTTTATTTAAGAGCTCAGCCGTAGGTTGAGCTCTGTTTTTATGATGACATAAGGTATTTTACAGAGTTTATTTACAATGAAGGGGATATAAGTCTTCATTTCAAAACTACTTTGATAATTAAGATATGTTCAGATTTTGGGAAAAATCGGCCTACAATTTATTTTAATTTCTGCTTGCTGATGTATTAGAAATAAGGTTCATTTGACATTTTGATTAATGATTAAAATAAAATATGGAGTACTCCAGTGTCCATTTAGATTAGCACTGTAGAAATAGCTGACATTATACTGTTTTATCTTTGAAAGTATGTCTAAGAAAAGGTAACACTTCGTCTAAGTAGACATGCATGATGGAAATATATATGTTTGCTAATGGGGACAATAGGGAAGTGGAAATCAAGACACCTGACAATTAAGAGAGCATTGAAGTAAAATATATTATGAAAAATTCCTGAAAACAAAAGAAAATGCAGAGAAAGTATGAGATGGTGTACTTTAAAATATGACCTAAAAATTCAATATATACATATAAGAAAAAAACATATATAAAAACAACAACTACAAACATAAAGTGGTTATTACTGCAGTGAAACCCACAAAACTCACTAAAGTGATTTACACACATGTGCTTATTAGAAAGAGCAAGTCAGAAGCTAACTATCTGTTTTTAAATCTTATGTAGAATGCTAAAAACAGTTTTAACTATCGCACAGCAAACCAATCAGTTCTAGACGTGGCTTTTATACATTTTTCTAATCATCATGATCATAGACATGCACATCAAGTCTATACAGGCATCTATACGCACATTTGTTTTGTAAGTTTCCTTTTTATCGCAAATATTTTTAGACAGTAAAAACAGAAAAACAGCCTGTATCAGCTAGAAGCAACATCTTTCCTAAATTCTTTAACAACTGCATTCCCAGTAATATAACCTCCCATTTATTGGTGCCTTCTCTAACACAGCCTATATTGGCACCAATACACCAAAATAAAACAAAAATAAACAAACAAAACCCAACCAACCAATCAAAAACCTCCCACCAAAAACAAGCCAAGAAGAAACAGAACGGGATTGATCCCTGAGGTGGAGGCACTTCTCTCAGGGAAGACAGTGTTTGCTAGTTAGTTTGCTAGCTTGAATTCAGAGAGGAAAACTGCATTTTCTATTTTTATTAGTGTTTTATCAACAGTCAAAAAGTAATGTTTTAATTATAAAAGAACATACGGAACCAGTTTGAAAATGCATTTCCTTCTGCACATGAATTCTTCTTCTTTTAGTTCTTGCCAGGAATATCTTTTGTGACTAATTCAAAATGGTGAGGCAATTAATTTTCTCCTCTTTGAGTGTCTCCTGATGAGACAGAATCACAACGTACTTAGCCAAACACAGTAGAAATTATTGAAGAATTCCTAAGCATTGGACATGTCATGTGTCGTAGTTCAGCCCCGATCGGGACCAGACTACACAGTCTCTCTCTCACTCCCCCCACCCTCCGAGAGAACAGGGAGAGATAATATAAGAAAAAACGGCTCGAGGTTGGAGATAAGGACAGGGAGAAATCCTTAAAGTTACCGTTACGGGCAAAACAGACTTGACTTGGGGAAAGCTATTCATTTATTACTACAAACAGCAGGATAATGAGACAGAGAACAAGATAACCTCCCCCCACCCCTCCCCCTTCCCAAGCTTAACATTATCTCTACTACCTTCCCCTCCTGAGCGGCACAGGGGGGAAGAGGGAATGGGGGTTGCAGTAGGTTCATCACATGTTGTTTCATGCCGCTGCTTCATGGTCAGGGGAAGAACGCCTCACATTCCTCCCCTGCTCCGTTGTGGGGTCCCACCCCTACGCCACAGTCCTTCGTGGAACTGCTCCGGCGTGGGTCATCTCTTCCACGGGGTGCAGTCCCTCCAGAACGGCTGTCCCAGCGGGCCCTCCACGGGCCACAGCCTCCTTCAGGCATCCAACTCCCCCGGTACAGGGTCCTTCACGGGCTCCAAGTGGATCTCTGCTCCTGCGTGGGCCTCCATGGGCTGCAGGGGGACAACCTGCTCCACCATGGGCTGCACCACAGGCTGCAGGGGAATCTTGGCCAGGAGCTGCATTACTCCTCCCCCTCCTTCTGAACTGACCTTGGCGTCTGCAGCCATTCCTCACAACAGGCTGGCAGATGTCTCTCAGGATCTTTTTTACATCTTATTCACTTCTCATCTCCTCTCCACTTCTTGCAGCCGGGCTGGACCCAGTTGGGCCCAGTCAGCTGCCTGGCGAGAGGCCAGAGGGTGAGGCCTGCAAGGCCCATGAGGCCTGCGCCTCCCCCTCTGTGCGGCTGCCCCCACTCAGCTTCTTCACATCTTCTCTTCTCTCTTTTTTTTTCTGTTTTCCCCTTCTGAAATATGTTATCGCAGAGGCGTTATCAGGGAACATTCTGCTACCAATCGGCTCGGCCTTGGCCAGCAGCAGGTCCGCCCTAGGCCCGGCCGAGTCCACTGGACAAAGGGGAGCGACTTCTAGCAGTTTCCTACAGAAGCTGCCACCTTAGGCCCCCCCTCACTAAACAAAACCACGACACATGTAAGGCAGATGTTACTACAGAAACAAAGCAAGTCATTCCTATTTTAGCTGCCACAGGTAGTGCAAACTTTCCATCTATTAGAAATAGCTCTACATGATCTTTCAAAATGTCCAGTAACACCTTGCACCTGAAAACAGGTTAAAAACTGAGATAATTATAAAGCTGGATGGACAGCATCAGATACCCCCTTTATAGAAGGAGTGTAGACTCATTAAAAAAAAACAAAATAAAACAAAACAAACTTTTCAGCATTTCAGAGGGCATGAACTCTGGTTGTGGGCCCATGGCCATAAAAAGCTATTGATCAATCTTATCTTTAAAAATGTTTTATGCAGCCCCATACTGCATTCAGAGTTGCCTGTGGATTGGACATAATAATCAGCAGGGGAAGGAGAGCTCATTACTACAAGCTCTCCTTCCCCTGCAGATTACCTCAGCATGGAGCCACACAGCTCAACCAAGGAAAGATTGCTACTGAGAGCTACACAAGATGTTTCTAAATCAGCCAGCTTGGCGTTCAGCCTATAGTTACGACCTTCTTTTAACCTTCAGAAAAGCAGAAGGACCAGGATGGTCTCTGAATATTAGCAACCTTAAAGTTTAGAAATAAATCACCAAGCAGATAAAACTCACCAGCAGACCTGGTATGCCTTGTGCTCACATAACTGATGCCCAATTCAAATGCATGTCAAATTCAGCAGCAAGACCTGATGTAAAAGGGACAGGGCAGGACACTGCACATGTTTGGGGGGGAGCTGGGGTTTAGGGGTGTCTAGCACACTGTATAGTACTGAGAAAGACCTTTCATTTAAAAAAAAAGTGCACAGAGTGGTACCTTATATTTAGCTGCTTTAAATAACACAGAAAAATAAGCATAGCTACAGGAAACAAAGACATTTGCCTGTCAGAAATCTTTTTACTCCACTTACGTAAGACCTCCACATAAGATCAGTGTTTGGAAAACTTTGTAATCAGAATGTAATATTCTGGACAGAAATAACAATGCTTGCCTCCTTATCCCAGACAAGTAAGCAAATCAGGCACTTGTGGCAACTTTTGAGGACTAAGGGAGCCATAAAGTCAGAGACTGAAATGCAACATGAATATCCCTGAAATAATGTTCTAAGTACACACAGACTCACCTCGGTATTATGTATGTCTGATTTTTTTTCTGAGATAAATTATCATCCAGTCAAAAAGCCCAGTAATTTGCAATGAAATGGCAAAAAGTGATCTACGATGGAAGCTTCCGAGCTCAACTCCCACGCTAATAAGAACAAGATCCCTGTTGTTACTTTGCACCACATCTAGTCTGTCTCAGAACATCTGAACTGCTGGCTCATTCTTCCACTGCATACCCTGCAAAGCTATATAAGCAATGTGCTTCAGGTGCATCCTCAGTGGGAATGTGACTAAACACAGGTCCCTTTGCCAAAAATTCATATGTATATACCCCCAAAAAAGTTAACGTCTCTCATAGCCAAAGGAAGAGCTGAAAAGAGTTTTTGAAGTTTCCACCGAGGCTGCAACTATGTGACTAGAAGCTGTTTTAAATGTTAATTTGTCTGACCCCAGAAAACTGTTCCTTCTTAAATCTCTCTCACCATTCATCTTACATGTTTCACCCAGAGCACTTTCTAAAAAGATGTGCACCCAGGTATTTTCTGAAGCCATTTATTCTGTCCATATGCAAGTGTTTGAAGTCAGAAGGCACTCAATTGCTTGAACAGAAGAAAGCAAAGAGAAAAGAGCACCTAGCACTCTCAAAGCACATTAGATTTATTTTTAATTTCTGGCAATGTGCCAGAAAGTGTCCTTGCACTCTTTGTCCAGTAAATATATTTGTTCTGTACAAAAGAAATAATGCTTTTATATTTAATTTATGGAGCTAATTCTAAATTAAGAAAGCAAGGGTTTCTTCCATCACAACAGACTTGATTTTCAAATGACACTACCTCCACTAATACTGAAACACAAAGGTTAAAGTTTTCCAGTGATTTTTTTTTCTGTACAGAAACCATGATATGGAGAAGCAGATACACTCATTATAACAGAAAAAAAACCTTTTAGTATATTAGCTACTACATACAGCTATGCAGTTACTACCACATACCATTGTGAAAGGCAGTGTGTTTGACTGCCAACAAATGCTAGAGGCTAATGCTCACACTGTACCTTATGCTTTAATGTTGAGTATTTAAAAAAAAAAGAGCAGTCCATATGTTCTTATATGAAATCTGTCATCTACATATGATCTGTTATGAACACATACTGAAACCTGCATAAGAGAAAATTTAGTATATATGCTTTTTATTCTTGAATAGCACTCTGAAATATAACTGCATTTTTACTACCAAGCTATCCCCACTGAGAATCTTAATTTCTCAGACACAGGAAAACTCTGCTGTAAGTAACCAACAAACTGTGACTACTGCCTCTTTATAATGTCAAAACTTTTGACAAGGATAGTAATGTCCGTGATGAGAAATATACTCTACTCATGGGGAGTTGTGCGGGTGTGTGTAAAAAAAGAAGAATGAACCACAGATTCACATTTTCAGAGAATTGTTCAGAAAACTCAGTGTTGCAACAAATCTGGAAATAAGAGAGTCATCTAAAGAAGATATGTTTACTAAAACACTTAAAAAGTTATCATTTCTCATAACATCAAAGAAATATAGAACAGCATGGTAAAATGTAATTATTTCAGTTCATCCAAAAAATTAGAAGTTCTTTATTTGAGTATAAGAATACTATGAAGCTGGTTTTACAGCATGTACTGAGTCTTCATAAACGACAATATTAGAATGAGAGATAGAGTAAAATTAAGGGAAAGTGGGGAAAATGTAGAAGGTTGGTAGAACTCCTTAAGATGGAATTGCTGCCAAAAGAATAGAGACACAGCATCACACTTCACATTGTCTGATGTTCTAAAATGCAGGAAAATGCAATGGATGTTCACACATCAACATATCCCAGTCTCTCGTGAATGTCAACTATTAAACAGTGACCACTCAATACAAATAATTGTATTGCATTGTATTTCACAGTACTCAGTAGCTGAAATTTCAGTTTTGACCTCCAACACCCTGGAACATACTGCACGGTATCTTTAGCCACTTCTGAAATGAACTGTATCTGATCAAGTACCTTGACCTGATTTTGACCCAAGATATCCCAGCACATATTGCTGTGTACTGCATCATGTAAAATCAGCTGCTAAGCGAATCTGACAAGAAACACAGCGATGCTTGCCTATTGAGACGAGATCAGACCCGAGTCCTTATAAATGATGTACGAGGCATTGTTTTAGCTCCACAGAAAGCAGTAACACATTCTGTAATCAGAACTTTGCAGTCTTTATTCTATCAAAATTAAAATTAGAGACACCCTAAGGAAAGCTACCTTAGAGACACTGAAATGAAGCATAATTTACTGAAGTATAGACCACACTTGTAGAATTTCCTGTTGTTGAGATTATCATCATGTGAGGTACTGTGCCAAGATTAGATAATTTGGGATTGGTATTAGCATGAGAAAACCACAGTGACCAAAAAACAATTATATGCATCTAAGACATCAAGCATAAGCTGATCATCAGCTAAGATCCGAATGACTTTTTTTTCATATTCAGTGCTGTACGCTACAAATCATTATCTTATATCTTGAGGAAACCTACTAAAGAGAGTTCACCACTCATCACACAAAAGTCTGAACACATACACAAATTTTGATAATTTCAGGGCCTTATTTCGGTGCTGCTATAAATTGTTTTTAAGTCTTCCAGTGAATGTCACAATGTATCAGACAAGGTTTCTACAAACCAAGTAAGCTGGTTCTTCACCTTTGATAGTAGCAAACAAATCTTGTGGTATTTACATTTTATTTAGAACTGTTCGACTTGAGATCGACTGGAGATTTTTGCTTAAATCAGGAAAAATGTATTTTATTTACATGATGAAACACATGACACAAATCCTGCTATGAGTTATATGAATGTAAAACAAAGCTAACACTTACTTACACAACATGAAAAAATGTTGGCCTATATTTTCCCCAAAATAACTAACCCTCATATAAACTGCAATTATGCAATGGAAAAATACCAAAAGCAAATACCAAAAAAGCATGAAAGCTCACTACATACTTGCAATTCTAAACAGATTCAACAGGTTCTTCAACTAACCATGCACACCTAGTAAGATGGAAATAGCTTAAAGCCAAAGAACATTTAAAATAATAACCCTATAAACACTACAATGACCTTCAATTTACGTCATCTTTCTCTTTATGGCGTTGTATAAAGGACTGGAATGACCCCATCTGGAACTTTCTGAACATAATATTGGAAATATCCAGGGGAAAACGGATAATGAGAACACCAGGAATTTCAGAAAATGGTAATGAGGAAAAAATAGGTCTCAACAGTTAAAGTCTATCAGCCATAAAATACTTTAGAATACTCAGCATTCACTGAAGATATCTTTGAAGTGTACACCAAAATCGGCTATTACAAAAGCTATCTGATATGCTTATAATCAGAAAAGAATCATCTAACCATGCTGTCCAGTACAGTTACAGAATACTAAGCTTGCCAATAAATACCTGTTATTCACAATGTCGTAGACCTGGACAAAAAAAAACGACCATTCTCTCTATCTTACTTTTTGCTGGATGAAGTTCCTCAGCCTTTCTCAAGCGAAGGAATAGCCCATCACTTTTCTCTTTCCACCTCTGAGCTCATGCAATTGATAAAATAGTTTTGAGATTTCTCATGATTGAAAAGTGTGGTTCAGTAGAGCATGAGAGAAATTCTAAGTCAGAAATTGAGAATCAGGATTTGACACTGGTGATTGGTCTCTTTCCCCTTAGTAAATACTACTAATTTTTATTCTCCATCTCTCACAGTTTTCCTCCTTTGTTCTCTCACCTGTCTCTCCTTACTTCTACTGCAAATCCATTCATTTTTGTGAATGTGCTCTCCTCCTTTCTCTCCTCCCTGCTTTCTTTCTCTGTGATGCTGCATGCATGGAAAAACTCCCTAAATACTTCTCCTGTTTCTAACCCTCAACTGATAGATGTGGCTTTACAGGAAAGATCACTCTCCTGTGACTTCTGTTTGGATACAAATGCCTCTGCACTTTTTATCTTCTATACCTGCAGAAATTCAGGCAGGATCTCAACTTGCTGCATCAGTAGCCATTTACACAGCCTCTCACTATTCAGCATTAGGGCCTGCCTTAATAAGGTCACTTTATTTATACATTTGTTGGAAATGTACTCTGTTAAAACACATGTTCACCGACATAAAATACATATTGGTTATTCCATTAAAACTAAACAAATACGCTGGGACCATACATCTATTTTAACCTCCATCCTTTACTGTGATGTCTCAGATTTTTATTGTGCTTACTAGGCCTTCACACATTGCTCCCTGTTGCCAGGGATAGCCAAGCAGGGATCACCACAAGACCAGCACATATAAAACCTCTGCTGTGGAACAGTAATTGTATAGTTCAAAGTAGTTCTACTAGAAAGGCCAGATATCGATGCGAAATGTACATTTCAAATGGCAACAGTATATAAATAAGAACCTCCTCAAGGAGTAGGGCTGAGCAAGAACACTTTGGGAAATGCTGTCCAAAACGAGCTGTTGGCCGAAGGCAGCAGGGAGGCAACAGACCACCGAGTTTTTCTGTGCCAGGCGGCTTTTGGTTACACCTGGAGGCATGAGGCCCTCGGCGCAACCCCCCAGCTGCGGGCACGCTCCTGCGGCGTGGCCCGGGGACAGCCCGGCGCCCTTCGCCCCTCAGCGGCCGCCAGCACATAGCCCGGGCGCCTCGCTCCTCTGGAGGCTTCGTCAGGCCGCGGCTGCCAGCCCTGCTGCCCAGCGGGAAGCTGCCTGCCGCGGCACCGCTGCCTTCTTCGCGGGAGAACCAACAATCACAGACAGAGGCAAAGCGCGGGGCCAGGCGCCGGCCTCGCTCCCCGGGCAGCGCCGCCGGCCACTGCCACACGCCGGCTGTTCGTCTCGCACCCTCCGGGCGGGAACCGGAACCCGCCCCCGCCCACACGCAGCAGCGAGGCCGCCCGTCACCGCCTCCCGCCCCGCCTGGGCGCTGCCCGCCACCCACCTTCCCCCCGCAGCACCGAGCGGGGTAGCCGTGCGGCCCGCGGTCCCGTGCGAGGGGAGGGAAGGGTGCGAAGCTGGCGGCGCCAGGTAAGAGGCGGCCGCGGGGCTTCCATGCCCATGAGGGAGCGGGGCGCGGGTCTTGCCGGCGGCCGCGGAGGATCGGATCGCGCTGGGGCCGGCCCCGTGCTTTCCGCGGAGGAGCGGGCTTCTGAACCTCTCCCGGCCGCGGGAGCTGCCAGCTGCCGGCTGCCGAGCGCGGCCTGCGGGGCGGGGCGGGCAGCGCCGCGGAGACCAGGCCTCCGGTCGCGGGGCACCCGCCCGCCGCTGCCGCGGCCCCCGAGGCCGGGGGTGGTTCCTGGCGGCGCTCAGGCGGCCGCTGCGGCGTTGGCGAACGGGAGCCGGCGGGGTGGGAAACGCGGCCCCGGGGACAGCTCAGCGCAGCGTCCGGGTCCCCGGGGCCGTTGCTCGGGCAGAGCCGTGCGTTTGTCGTGGCCCCGGGCGCGTTTCTGAGCGCTGATCCCGGGGTGTCTGTTTTGTCGATAGGGAAGAAGCGGGTTCTGGTGCACGGGAAACGATGAGATTCGGCTGCCTTTCCTTCCGACAGCCCTACGCAGGATTAGTTTTAAACAAAGTCAAAACAGTGGAGACTCGCTGGCGTCCTTTGCTAGCACGCTACAAGAACTGCACCGTTGCTGTTCATATAGCTCTGAAGGACTGGGAAGATGAAACCTGGAGAGCGATTCTTTTGAATAGGTTTGGTATGACACCGAAACAAGTGCAGGACTTGTTGGATGAGGGGGAGAAATTTGGCAGAGGAGTTATTGCAGGTAAGGAACCTTGGATTGTATTTTCCGAGCAAGCTTTCCATCGTTAACTTGCTACAGTCCAGTACACATCTGCTTTACGCTGTTACGTTCATTATAACTTTGCTTTAATGCTTCCTTTGAAGGAGTGGTGCCTGCCTTGTGACTGGCGGGATGTTTCCATTCCTTATCACTGTAAGCTGAGGTCCATGAGAATGTTGTAAATACAATTTATTATTTTTCATTTTGTTGGAAATGTGAAGTATCTTTGACTTTTAGGCTAAAGAATTTCAGTCAGGCCTCAATTTTTAGAATACACTCACTCAACTGAAGATTTCAAGCTACAACTCTAAAATCTATACAAGAAATAAAATTGATTTTTGCTAACTTGTCATGCAGTAAGATAGTATAATGTGGGTTGCATGTTATTTTGTTTCATGATAGTGTCCGTTCCACACTTTTTGCATTTTGAGCTTAGAAACTCTTGCTGAAACATTTTACAGTATTCATAGTCAAGTGAAATCACGAGGTTGCAGTGTTTTGTGTGTCTTGTTAGAGTGTTACACAAATCAATCCTATTTCAGGTCTAGAGATGCTCTGTCTTGTTATTTGAGCAGTGAAGAGGTTTGTTTCTGTAACAAAGTTAGGATGCAGTGGTGGTTATTTGCTTACATTGTGCTGAAATACAGTGTATGTTGCTGCACTGTATACTTACAAAGTTTTGTTCAGCACCCATTTTGCACTCTTTTCTTGTAGGTATCTTTTGTTATACCATCTATCTTGCCTTCTCATTTGAATATTTTTAGCTGTTCCTGCACAACAAATTACTTCTATCACATACACCGAAAAATTGTTCCAATGTTACAGTGCTGAAAATTGTTAGGTACTACGTAATATGCAGATTTGTAACCTTGACATAAATTGCATGCTAAATTATGGAGTAGGTATCAAAGCTTCATTGATATTTATTTTAACAGTTTTAATGATTAAGCAATATAGAAATTCCCTTTTGTGACATTAAAAGGGTTCCAGAGCAGGGATTTCCATATAGTTTAATGATTTTAAAACGTTAATAGAATAGTGTCCTGATAGAAGCGCTGAGAGTTTTATTTTTAATGAAGCTGTTTCAAGGCCAAGTGTAGCTTAGGAGTTTTGGTAGCGGCTGTATCGCCTTAGTTGCAGGCTTCTTTTAACAGAATTCTGTATTACTGAGTTGTGAATATTACAACTGCATGCTTCTCATGTTCCTCACCGACCTAAGTTCAGTCACGCAGGCCATCTACAGTGAAAGGCACTGGTTTGAGGTGTGCGTGCTTCATACTGTGTTCTTCTGGTAACAAATCAGCTGTGTTCCATGTCCTCTGGGAGGTTTACTTTTGGAAAACTTTTCTCTAGGAGATCAAACAGGCAACGAATTTTATATTTTAATTTCATAATACAGGATTAATAGACATTGGAGAGACATCACTATATCCAGAAAACTTGCCTCCTGACAAGATTCTGGAGCTGGAAAACAAAGCTGTCCTCAGTAACCTAGAACAGAAATACTTGACTGTTGTTTCCAACCCAAGATGGCTCCTGGAACCAATTCCTGCCAGAGGAGGACAAGGAGTGTGGCAGGTGGATATCCCCGAAGAACTGATCCCTTCAGAAGTGTAGGTGTTGCTCCTCACTATTCTTTTTCCTGCCTAAATCCAAACTTGTAATTCACAAGTCAGCATCTTGAATACCAGTGAGTTGTTTAGGATTCCCTTCCAAAACTAATTGTTTGGAATAGCAAACAGCAAATACATTTGAAGAACTGGTCTTTTGAGGCAAAATAAGATGTAATTTTTATGACCATTACTGGAAATTATTAATGATTTACTAGATTTTTACTATATAACTAACTCTTAAGTAAATGCAATTTTTTTAAAGACTTGATTGATGTATTGTGTGCCAATTTAAAATGTGAGTAAATATGATATTATACAATGTATGCGTCTCTGATTGTATGAGGAAGAAAGAGTTTGTAGGATCCTTCAAAAAAGTGTTGCTTGAAAGCAGGGTGCCGTCATTAAAGATGACTTCTGTCTTACAGCCCACTCCTCACCTTACATTTGTGGGATCCTTGAGAAAGAAATTGTCTGAGAGAAGGCCAGTTCTGGGGGCTTTGCAAACAGAGGCAGAGATTTGCTGGACGAGGTTTCTGCGCATGGTGTGTGTTATGTGCTGTAAATGTAAAACTTCCAGAAAGGACCAGATTTTTCTCATTCACAGGTTAGGTACATTAGAAGTGCATATGACAGAGGGACCAGTCTGCAGTATACGGCTCTGTGACCTGACAGCCTTTGTAGAAAGGCCTTTATTGGAAAGAAGGTGCTTGTACCACTCTCCTCCTCAGAAGTGGTTTCCCACAGAAGCTCAATGTCTGCTTTTCTTTTCCAGCGGCCTGCATGCAAATCCATGTCCAGTGAAAATCCAGCTGGCGTTTGATTTTTGGGACCAACGCATTGCTTGTATTTCATTAGCAGATGTGGAAAATGTCTTCTAAAATTTGGGTTGTAGTAGAAGCGAAAACTGAAAAATGCAAAGCAAAAGAGTTAGTTGCCACCACCTTGAGGCTGGAACCCACCAAGATTTGAGAACTAAATTTTAATTGCAAGAGAGAAACGTGGGTATTAAAAAGGACTATCAGAGGTGTTCTAAACCTGAAGGCTGAGTGAAATGGTGCGATACAGTCCTGTTAAGGAGTAACCAGCCTTGTGATTTTGCTGCTCGGTAAGTGTAAGATTTTCAAGAGCATACAAACTGCTTTCAAAACCCAAATATCATCACTTTTCAGAAACTTTAGCCTGGAACAAACACATAGGTAACTACACGATGCTGACACATACGGCATTTGCTGAAAGCTGAGAAGAAAACTGCACATCCGGTACAGCACGACACATAGTAAATACAAAAAAAAAAACAAGCCCTGATACGATGAGAATATCTTTTCATTTTGTGTTCAAAGTAATTGGAAGTAACTTACATATCTTTTATCAGCATTTCTACTACTCAGCAGTGCTACCTCAAAAACTCCTGAGCATGAGCTGAGAGACAAATGACAATCAGAACATTTACTGCCATCCTCATCTCCTATATAGTAAAGGCTTATTTCATGGGAACAGAAGTCTGTCCCACGAGACTATTCTGAGAGTTAGCTTGCACGTAGAGGAAACATACCTCCCTGTTTCTTCTGTGTTGGGTTTCAGCTGGTCCACAGGGAAGAAGAGGGAGGTCTGCAGTGTTAGGGATGAAAATGCAACATCTCTGAAGTTTTTCAGGTGGGTACCTTTCACACGCACAGAAATGTCCGTACACTCTTTGCTCTCATTGCTGTGCTATCACTAAGTGTCCTGGTTTCAGCTGGGATGGAGTTAGTTTTCTTCCCAGTACCTGCAGTGTTTTGGATTTAGTATGGGATTTGGCATGAGAAGGATGTTGATAATACATTGATGTTTTTTGTTATTGCTTGGAGATCAAAGACTTTTTTCAGCTTCTCAGGTTTTGCTAATGTGCAGGTGGAAGAAACTGGGAGGTGTATAGCCAGTACAGCTAACCCAGACTGGCCAAAGGAAGTATTCCCTACCTAGACATTATGCTCAGTATGTGGGAGCTGGCCTGTGGGCAGAAATTACTGACAGTGCTGTTCTGAGATGACTGCTCAGGATTGTTCCAAGATCACTCTCAGTTCCACTGTGTTCACTGCTTGGGACAAGCTGTAGCGGTCATCAAGCAGTGAGAAGTTGTGCATAGTTTGTTTTGTTGTATATACTATTATCATCAGTATTTTTTATATGCATATATATCATAATCTCTTCCTTTGCTGTCCTAGTACACTGTCCTTATAGAATCACAGAATGGTTTGAGTTGGAAGGGACCTTTAAAGCCCATCCAGTCCAACCCCCCTGCAAGGAGCAGGGACATCTCCAAACAGATCAGGTTGCTCAGAGCCTCATCCAGCCTGGCTTTGAATGTTTCCAGGGATGGGGCATCCACTGCCTCTCTGGGCAACCTGTGCCAGCATTCCACCACCCTCAGTGTAAAAATTTTTTTCCTAATATCCAGTGTAAATCTACCTCCCTCTATTTTGGTACCATTGCCCCTTGTCCTATCACAACAGGCCCTACTGAAGAGTTTCTCCCCATCTTTCCTGTAGGCTCCGTTTAGGTACTGGAAGGCCGCTGTAAGGTCTCTTCAGAGCCTCCTCTTCCCCAAGCTGAACAGCCCCAACTCTCTCAGCCTGTCCTCATAGGAGAGGTGCTCCAGCCCTCTGATCATCTTCATGGCCTCCTCTGGACTCACTCCAACAAGTCTGTGTCCTGATGTTGGGGGCTCCAGAGCTGGACGTAGTACTCCAGGTGGGATCTCACGAGAGCAGAGGGGCAGAATCACCTCTCTCAACCTGCTGGCCACACTTCTTTTGATGCAGCCGACTTTCTGGGCTGCAGGCGCATGTTGACGGCTCATATTGAGCTGCTCATTTACCATCACTCCCAAGTCCTCCTGAGGGCTGCTCTCAATCCATTCTCCACCCAACCTGTATTTGTGCCTGGGATTGCCACGACCCAGGTGCAGGACCTTGCACTTGGCCTGACTGAACTTCATGAGATTTGCACAGGCCCACCTCTCCAGCCCGTCAAGGTGCTTCTGGATGGCATCCTTCTCCTCCAGTGTGTCAACGGCACCACACAGCTTGGTGTTGGAGAACTTGCAGAGGGTGCACTCTATCCCACTGTCCATGTCACCAACAAAGATTGAAAGGGCTGGACCCAACACAGACCCCTGTGGAATGCAACCTATGAGTTCTCCTTTCTTCTCAAGTCTCTCTCCTGTCTCAGAGGGGTGAGGAGGGTGAGCTAGCAGCTGTGTGGTACTTAGTTGCCAACTGGGGTTAAACGATAACACTAAGAAAACACAATCCATGCTACCTAAGCTGAGAGTTCACCTAAACACAAAAAGCAGCTGCAAGGATGTGGGAGTATCCAACATGTGGCGTTATAAGCTACTACAGTATAGGTTTTAAAGACTCAGTTTCTCTAAATCACCTGTAAACCCAAGACAATCTGTCAAAGGAGGTCTTTTGTGCAACAAGAAAATGCTATACCAATACCAATGAGTTCCCATCTTGAAAATTTAATCAATTACACCAACACTTACAAAGTTGGTAATGAAGACCAAGCTATGATATTTATAGCAGCTAACCAACAGCTGTAAAACTTACAACTAATGTTTCTGGCATAGACTGCATGCAAAATGCAAGAGGGAACACCTTATTAAACAGCCAGTCTAATGGGAGAATGGTGTACATGCTGCTCAAGAAGAATTAAAACATGAAGCTGGAAAAGCAACAAAAGCAACACTTTAAACTCCCAAGCCAGTGCAAAAGTTGAAATACTTACATGAAAATTTACATCGCTAACTCAAAAAACATCATGTAAGTTGCTATACATTCTATTTCCCCCCAAAAAAAGCTTTCCAGTCTTGCCTGAGAAGTGCAACACTCCTGTGCTTTTGTGGTTAAAACAATGATTGTGGCTGAACAGAAAAAGAAGTAAAGAGGTACTATACTAAGGCATCCCCAAAGCAGCATTTAAAACAAACATGGAAATCAAGTGTATATTTAGGACCTAAAAGACACCTGGAATAGCATAGGCATTGCATATGCGGTTTTTAAAAAAATACTTTTAGATAATACTTATACTGTACACAACAAGACTTTTAAACAATATATTACACTGCTAAAACGTCCATATAAATACTATACAGGCAAGCGTGCAACCAACCGGTTGGGAAGGTTGACGAATTAGACCACCATGTATCTCTGGAAAAGCTCTCAGATTATCTTCACGATCTGATTTGTGTAATCCAAGCCACTGATGCAGCAATACCTATTTTTAACTAAATTGAGACAAGGCATGAGATGAAATACATTTGTCTGCTGATTCCCAGTTCAAGTTTAATGTGCTACTGTCATCTTAATCTGGCATATCAATGTTTAATTTGGGAGGTGGAATCACGTATTTTCCAGGACTCTGTGTAATGACCACTCCAGTCTTTTTTCGAAACATTGGTGCAATTTTTGGTGGTTCAGGCAGTGGTGTTTCTTCTGTTTCCTCATTATCTTCATGATGAAGATCATAAGAAATATTTCCATATTCTCGTAAGAATGGGAAAATTTCAAGCAGGAACTGGCAGAAGTCTTTGCGAATTCCAAACCACCCTTAAAAAAAAAAAATCATTTCACGTTATTGCAGAACAGAATGAAAATTTAATTAAGCAGACTATGCAATCTCGTTTAAGTTCTCTTGATTGTTTGCATATGAACAATATACAATTTGTTAGTGTTGCTTCTCAGTGTGTTATTTACACCTATAGTAACACTACAGTTCAGATTACATACACACAGATATACATACAGAATATATACATGCATTTGCATGCCTCTGCACGTTTGCACATGCATATCTGTGTGTACATCCCTATGTATAAGTTACAGCTATACTACCACAGCAAGAATCCATTTAATTTCACACGTTAAGCAGTGTCAGATCACATCAGTACACAGAGAAAGAACTCAAAAGACTTTGCATCTCAATCAAAGCAATCAGTGCCACATGGAAAAATCTTACACACCAACTTTTGTCTGATACATATAGGTTACAATGCCAGAGGAAGTGTGATGGCACAGATGAGTAAATTCAGTATTCCCCAAATATTTTTGTTGTTAGCCAAATATGATGTGATGCCAGGAGCATCTCATCCTTTGTATTACCTGTGCTAGTTTAGAAAACAGTACACATTCTGCGTTTGCCTTTGGCTCTCTGCAAAGGCTTGGAAAGAGCATTCAAGTAACCGCCACTTGTAGTTCTGCAGATGGGCTCCTCTATTAACCAGTACCAAAGGTTTGTGTTAAAAGGAACAGCCTGCCCAAGTAAAATCTTTCACACCAACAAAAGCAAGGTATTAAGCATTTGCCAGTGAAGATCCCTTACAACCCATCTTTTTGCAGAGATTGGACTTCATGGCCAACTGGTGTATTTCGCTTAGCACTTTAAAGGTGGACTTTCATGCAAGTCTTCTGAGGCTCACTTCAGATGAATATTCTTTTTTAAAAATTTACATAAATATTTTCTAACCCTACAGAAGGTAAAATGACATGTGGCATTCCAAAAGACTAATCTGGCCACAAATTATCGAGGTCATGTATTAAAAAAAAACCAAAACAAAACCAAAACCAACCAAACACTAGTAACAATTTTCCATGCACTGACATATAAGAGTAAACTAAATGTATGGAGATAAGCTTAGTCATAACCAAAGGAAAAAAAAATCTCAATATGCTTCACAATACGACCAAAACTGAAGTGAGTTTTTATAACAAACATCACACGTGGTTCCTTTTAACTCTGAAAAATCCTAATAAGTCTTATTGCCTTGTCAACAAGTAACATGAACTACAACTTGGGCAGGAAGAGCCACTCATCTGCACTGGTTCAGTAACATGAGATGGCTGAAAGTGCAAATGCTTCTTTCTGCAGTGCTGGTTGTGGTGGGGATAAAAGCCTAGTAAATCTACACCGACCACTCAGGCAACTGAAGTTAGAACTAAGCAGCACAGAGCACTATTTGGCCAAAGAGAAAAGAGAATACTAGTTCAGGCTATTAGGACAAATGGTAATTAAAAATGGTAGGTGCTACACTATTTTTAGAACTCAGAGTAGAAAGACCCAGTCACATCCCATGAGAATGAAACCCATGGAAATAAGAAAGGATAAAAGGCTAAGTCAGAATCAAAATCCCACTGAAATTTCAAGTTGAGTCCAAGCAGAAGTTATGCTCTTACAGGAATAAGAAAAAAAGCAAGAGCCACTGTAAACACTGAAAACAATAGTAACAGACACATTTGAATTCTTTTGAGAGAAAATATCCACAAAAAAAGCCCCTTTTGACCCTACAAATCTTAATAAAATACATTTAAGCCTTGAGTTTTGAGCTATTTCCATGATTTTTAAATACTTACAGTGATTTCCTCCTTTTTGTCCAAATGTTGTTGCCATTAAAGTTATCAGTGAAAGCCAGAGAGGAACAAATATGGGTATAAAAGAAAATGAATTATGCCCATCCAGTCTGTGTACTAGTAAGATCTAAATGGCAAAAAAATTATACAAATGTCAGTTTAATTGCAATACCCAGTTTCAAGCTTCCTAAAACATATGCTGATCTCAGATCTTTAACTTCACACATCTGTGAAAAAAAATTGCCTCCACAGAAACATGCAGTTACTGTTCCAATGTGATGCATATTTTACTCAAAAAACTTTAAAGAAACATAGAATTCTTGGTTTTCTTTCACATTTGCTGTTAATTTATTCCAAAACAAAAAGCAGTATTCTCATTTTAGGAAGGTCTAAAAGAGACACAGCAACATTCACCACTCACTGAAAAAAAGAGCAAGATACATAAAACTCGTTATGCTTTTTCCTACCTCAAATGTGAGCAGTGGAACTACAATTGTCATCCAGCTGACAGCCATTGTTATGTGTGTCCTCCTTTGCTCAGCAATCACATCCATAGAGCGCAAGAACAGAACAGACCATACAATGTAATAGAGCACAACGAGACACAGAAAGGACATCAAGATCCACAACGGGACACAAACAACCTGAAAGAAAAGGACATTAACTGCTTTTCCATCCCCACAGGGATACATCTTTTATTAGTTTGATTTGTTTCAGGTGTGGTTTTTTAAATAAAGCCAGTCTACATATTAAATCAACACAAGAAAATCTAATTTAAGTCTAATGGTCTTTAACTGGTATAATCCTTAACTGAAAAGCTTCACAAATTGCATGTATGTTATGAGCCATCTCAGCTCTTTGGGGTTCCTGTTAGCTCTATAACCCCATCAAGCTGAAACAATTTAAAATTAATTCAATTTAGTTCAACTTTAATAAGACTTCTGTGATTTTACATGAGTTCAAACAGAACTTGCAATTGATTTTAGCAGTTATTTTCTGCACTGGACACCTTACTTGGAACAGTCTCTAAATCAGATCCTTTTCCTAGTGTTTTAGACATGTGACTTTCCATGCAGATTATCAGTTTTATGGTAGTTTACAAAAACCCAGACACAGAAACAGCACTTCTGTATTCTAAAGGCACTTGGAACAGGAAATCTCAGCAGTTTTGACAGTGACCACTTGCACAATAAGTGGCTTTACATGCATGGTAACACAACAAATAAAACTCGTTCTTTACCACACCATGTTTACCAACATATTCCCTAACTCACCATTTTCATGGCTCGTTTAGTGTTCCCATTGGAAAATTTTGGTTAGGATTTATTTTTCAACAACTGATTAGAGATTAATTGCAGGTAACGGCACGTCCCTTTCCCTCGACGGATGAGATGCCCAAAGAACAGCCTCTATTTCCCATGACCAGAGAACGCAATGCCAGACCTCCACTGATGGATTGTGAAGCGAGCAAAAATGTGATCATGGACTCTGATCATACACGAGCTGTCCCCTATGGTAAATATCTTTATGAAATTCAGCAGTTAAACAAGGATAAGAAGAAAACACTTGTTACATACAAGCCACGGCCATCTGATGATCTCATCTAGTCTGAGTGCAATAAATATGAACTGTAGAATATTGACTGAACACAAGATTTCCAGCTAGAAAAAAAAAAAAAAATTAGTTAACACTTAGCATGATAAAGCTCTTTCCAAGATCATCAAAGAATCTGTCAAAGGACTTTTCTGACTTCATGCTTATCACTGCAATATGGAACATCATTTGCATTTACATTAGATAGTACTAAGCATCCCTAAATTCGGGGGACTGCGGTCCCAGTAGAGTAACTGTAGAGGCAGCTGTCTCCTGAGGAAAGACCTTCCTGGTATTTAAAGCAAAAGCACTACCTGCAACCCTTATTAGAGTGATTAGAGAAAGAAGAAAAACAAAACTAATTAGACTGAAAAAAGCAAAACATCAGAAAACAACATCAACTGATACTGCTAGAATGAAATTAACAAGTAGTAAACAGTCCTTCAATTTAAAACTAGCAAAATTTATCTTTAAAGATAGGATTTAGTAGTGGAAGTAATGTAAAGATGAATGTTACATGGGTTTAACTACCAACAGTCCAGTTTAAAAGTCCCAGCTCTGTCTGGGGTGGGGGGGAAAGAAATACATGGAATGGTGGAAGATGACATCCAAACAATTTACTGTATCATTGAGAGATATTTTAAATGACACTGAAGACACCTGGGGTTTGAGGCAAAACAGAAAAGCAAGACCTCTCATTAAAAATATTAATGAAAGCTTTTTGTGTGTCTGGCTTGCCACTATGAGAACTAACCCTAAATTATATTTTAAAAAAGCCAAGTTTGTGTCTAGCTTAAAGTGAAACAATGAAACACCATCAGACTTGGCAAGATTCTGTTTCTCAAGTTTATGAGCAATCCTACATGGGCAGGAATTTCAAATATCAGTGAGGAGTTATCTGAAAAGACGAACTGAAGCCCTTGAGTGTAAGTTAGAAACATTTTCCATGTAGGGATATAAGGCATCTTTGAAATATCCTGTTTCCCAGAAGGCAGACACTAGGTGCTACCTTTCACTAACATATGATTGTGTACTATGATCTCTTGGGTAAACACCTTTGAAATTCACAGTACAGGTAGTCAAAAATCCAACAGGCACTTGCCTACTTCAGAGACTGCACTAAAGTCTTCACTGTTGAAGTACAGGTTACTTTAAAAAGACTGGAAAACAGATTTAAAATAATTTACCCCTGGCTTTGTCAAAAGAATAAACTACCAAAAGCCCGACACTCAAGCATGAGACAAAGCAACCTAAAAACTGCAAGAGCAAATAAAGAGGAAAATTAAAAAATCAGAGGATCAATGGCTAGAAATATTTTTTAGAATCAAGCTACCATTTGAGCTATATGTGGCAAGTGCACGTATATTTGGAGTGACTAGGCTTACAATTTAATGAATTCAATATGCCGTAAATAAATGGTGCTTTATTGACTGTAAAAATAGTAACACATAAAAGAAAGCTTTTTCTGAGCCCATCGTGATGTATAGATAAGGCCCCACTATGTACTTACTGATCACCTAATCAGTTTCAGAATAGGAACACGCAGACAATGTATTTCAGATTAAATAATTATGAAAATAATTAACAACTACTTTCATTACTCATGCCAAAAATTAATATACTGGATTAAAGGCAGACCCCTCTTATGTTTCTAGCAACCGAAAGTGAAATAATGAAATCTTCTCAGAGTAAAAATAAAAGTAAGTAGAACAGCACTAAGTGAAGGTGACAAAATAGTAAAAAAATGAGTTGACAGTTCAACTGCATAACATTTTCTTGGAGGCAGCTGTTGCCTTGTAGGGGTGAGTGGATTCAATTTTTTTCTGCCAGTACTTAGCAGCTGTGCAGTCATCTGGAAATCAGTGGTTAATCAAGCATCTTCCAGTAGAAGGCAGGTACTTCTACATAGATTTAACTTTTAGGAATGGTTAGCTGTGAATAGAACACTGCAAAATGAAATTAATGAAATTCCATTTGCAATATTTTTAAATCAACACTTTAAGGTCTTGGTTTACCAGCCATCCTAACAATCACTTACCAAAAATGTTTCTCTCTCTAGAGAGAAACTTGGCTTACGCTAATGTTAAAGAAATACTCCCTTGAAATTAAAAAACCTGAGAAAGCTGAACCTCACCTAAAAAATCAGATTTTTAATTGTCATGGGGTAGTTTAAGGACATAGCAAAACAAACAAAAAAACTCCTTTAAAAAAAAAAAAAAATCAATTTGATAAGAATTCTATATTAATTGCAAAATGCCACAACCATGGGGAGATCTTGAGAGTCCTTGTGAAGTTCTTCCAAAACCATAAAAGATGAGTTAGGGAGGAAAGAAGATAGAGGCAGAAAATAAAAACCTACAGTTTTCTGCCTACCAGCCGCAGTCCCAAATTAAAGATTAAGCACACAGACTGAGATAGTAAGAAATTTTCAACCCTGATTATCTAGGGCTCTGGAAGTTCCATTCTCCCAAGGGACAGCGCTTACTATCAGTGGAATTTTCTTCAGCAATTTCTGTTTGAGTATCTAGTATTAGTCCATACTGCAAAGTTTATGGTGAGTTCTTTTAACACATAATAATAAAAAAGGCAATTTGGCAGTTGGAAAAACTAGAAGATATTAGAAAAAAATATATTATTCCAATCCTGATTCTTCACTCTAGCAGGTCAGCACAAACAATTCAACTGATGCAGTCATCCATCTCATGCTTTACTGAGAGATGAACGGAACCCAATTGCTAGAGAGTCCTGCATTGCCACAAATTTTACAGATAACAAATGAAGCAGTACCTCCAGAGACCTGTCATGCCGGAATCCCCACACACAAGCTGCAACCGACACTGGAGACACAAAGAATAACGGCATGAAGACCAGGAGCCAGAAATGGCTTCCTCTTTCGATCCTGTCACACACCAGAACTTCAAACATGAGCAGCAGCAGGTGGATCCCTACTGCAATTAGCATCGCTTTGAACTCCACACAGGTTTCTCCTTCTGCTCTAAAGAGGCAATAAGGAAGCATTCAGTTCACTTGTCAGTAAGAAAACACAGTGTCCTGCAAACATCACCTTGTTTACAATTGTTAAGTTTCAGATATTAACACTTGTTTTTCACAAAGGTACACATTTTATGCCCAAACAGCCACTGTTAAACTACACTCCTGAGGACATAACAGGATTTATTGCCCATAAAGCTGCACATTTAAAGGACTTTAAGAGGGCAGTGGGATTTTTACAACTTGAATATTTTCTAAGAATTCTATAGCTGAGCAGATAAAACAGGATTTCTTCACTACTACGTAAACACTCAGATATAATGCAGGCTGTTAGGAAATAAGCTAAGTCTAAAATCATCTGTTTGGTTCCCACACCAGCTTTCACTGAATCAACATCTTTCCC
Source organism: Chlamydotis macqueenii (assembly GCF_036417535.1). NCBI lineage: Eukaryota > Metazoa > Chordata > Aves > Otidiformes > Otididae > Chlamydotis > Chlamydotis macqueenii. Next base: position 8,729,408 of record NC_141566.1, read on the forward strand.
CAGAATTTCTTTATTTACCAAAATCAGCATATTGCAACAGAATAGAATCTGTTGCTAAAAAGTCAAACGCCTGTAAAATAACAGCACACACAGAGAAATCACACTTTTTCCTACACAAGTACAACCATTACTAGAAGGGGCAAACAAGAACTGAATCACACCATATAATGGATCAGAATGAGACCTGTGCACAAAATTTTTTATTTAATATTCATGATAGATAGAAAAAGAGGACTGAATGTATTGCACTTCATTTCAGGTAGTTTTTCTTTTCCCCTAGCATGTTCAAATCCACATCCTACTCAAATTTCTAAAAAAGTTAACACTGATGTATTTAAAGGTCTGAAAGTTATTTTACCCTAGACTGACAATTAAAATATCAATATTAAACAACTTTGACAAAAATCAATCAATTTGATTTTTGTACAGAAAACACATTATCTTCCTTCACATTATCTTCCCTCTGTTTTGCAAAATAAACATCTTCAACTTACCGATACTGTGGGTTTCGAGCCCACACTCCTGTTCCCACTGAGGCACCAACAATCACCATTAACTTCCACAGCCATATTGGAGCAAACACTGCCCAGTAACTCCATTGAATTTTGTCATCCAGACGCAGAGAGAGCAACACAGAAAAAAGCAGCAGGCAGGCGTAAATAAGAAATTTGCTATTAAACAAAGAAAACAGAGCCAGAAATTAAGGCAGGCAACTTAACGTGAACTTTGTAGAGAACAAGAAGATCAGTCATAGCTGAAATCTAACCAGGATTCTTCCTAACAGAATAAGCGTACCAAACTTCTTTGTAACGAATCAAATCAGTTCTGAAGAGTCAACTATTTCATCATAAATACAACATATGTAATCTCTTTCACTTATAAAACCATTGCTTCAAGGGAACACATCAAAAGCATTCTTCCATGACAAACTTAATGAATGGACATCTATAAATAGTTCCCACCCACAAGGATCCAGTCAGGAGCTGTATTATTAGAGGCTCAGAAATAGACCAGTTGTACATGTTTTTAGAAAATGTGTTCTTTCATACAAATCAAGCAAGACAGTTAAAAATAGCATGGATAAAATTACATAAAATTATGTAACTTAATTTTGAACATCAAAAACTCAAGATTAAAAACTATTCCATATTCTAATAAGGCAGACTCTGGAGTTTGTTTGTTTGTTTTTAATTTTTACATTCAGTTAAAAAAAAGTAGCATTATAGAAAGGAAAAAAACAGGTTAAACTTTTAACAAAGTTACCGATTATGTAGAGTGAAGTTTCCATCTGGAACACTGAGAATGGTGCTTACAAGTTTAAAATACTTATATTGATATACTTTGTAAACTAGTCAACCTAAGACTGAATAAACATATCCAGAATACTTGAGAGCAGTAGCACAACAATTGCTTGTACCACGAAAAATCAGAGAAAATGATGACATAGTACATGATTTCCTCACACTACAGGAAGGGAAAAAGTCACCCACCCATTCACCAGAGGATCACAGGCTGCTTTATAAAACACATAATTAGGCTTCAACATCACTTCAGTATAATAATTATATGTATTTTAAGACATAGATAACCTAAGGAACAGAGTAAATACTTGCTACAGAGTAAAGCAGCAGCAGTCAGGAAACAGTCAGCAACTCAAACTACTCACTTTCACTCTGATCAAATAATAAAACATTCGTCAGATCAGCACTGCCTCGTTTAGATATCAAGCTGCTTTGTCTCTACTCAGAACAAGTGTCTTAGCTGCCCCTTAATAAGAAAAAGCAGTTTTACTGTTTCAGCGTCTCCTTGCATGCTTGATAAAACTACCTCAGGATAGGATGATATAAAACAGCAGTCACTCTTCAGAGCAATAAGAGACCTCTCAGCTTCCTAGACTATTCATACTTTTCCAACATTCATTATTTGCGTAATTTGTACTTTCCCCAGCTCCTCAATAAATACAGAAGTAAAACGCTGTGTGGTAAAATACCAGTGCTCCCTGACTGTTTCAATAAACATAAAAACATTCAAGACTAAGTTACCTGCCCAAGTGCAACATTCAGCTTGCTCATTCATCGTTTAGACAGCATCCAAATAGCTTCAAGCATTGCTTAGCAATAAGAAAACTTTATAAGCTTCTGGAACTTCCGTTCCTACTTTTACATTACTTCCAACCACGCATATTTAAATTGTTTATTCCAACTTCTCTGCAACAATGCATTTCCTGAAGCACTGGTTACCCTTCTGTTTGTCTAAACAGCCGATTGAACAGATTTTCATAACTGCAGTCATATAAGGCCTCTTTCACAAACAAGATTCTTCCAGGACTCTCAGCGTTTCATGCCGCCCTGTACAAGTTACTCACAGGCCTTTATTCTGTGGTCTTAAAACACCTGGTAACAGCAAACCCGGTAAAATTCAACTCATTCTCTCAGCTTCTTTACAAGTTAAATGTCTCCATACTTTGCTGGCAAGACAGCAGAAGCCCAAGCTGCAGTGACTATCATCTTGTCAGTTGTAGGAGAGCCCAGAACAAAGAATCACCCTCGGCAATTCTCCGTGTCCAGACGAGGATCGTTCAGTGCAGTGCCTTCACACCTGCAAAAAGTGAGCCCTCACCATACGCTAAGTGCCTGTGTTAGAGTCTAAGGCAACTTCGCTCTCCAGGGTAAAGCTTTATACCCTAAATCATCGAGTTAAAAAATTAAAAAAAAACAGAATGAGACTTGAAATAATTTCAGAAAGTTACATAATAAAACAAAACAAAAAAGATGATTTGAGTTTGGCCTGGAAACCAGACAGATGCCCACGCCTAGAGCCCCCCTGACCGAGACTGAGGGAAAGGGAGCACGTACCGACACCCACGGGCCTCGGGACGGAAACCGGTCGGCAACAGCGCGCTCGAAACGGTCCCCGAGCCGCCTGTACCGGAACGCTGCCACCCGCAGGGCCGCCTGAAACCGAGCTCCGTTGGGAAGCTCAAGGCTCACAGCCGAACGCTGCCCCAGACCGGGCCGGCGCCGCTGCCTCCCCCCGCGCCCCTCGCCCCGGCGGCAGCTCAGGCCCCCCCGCTCATCAGCTGCGGCAGGCCGGGGCAGGAAGCCGCCGGGACACGGCCAGGTGCTGCCCCGCCGCCGCGCGAACGGGCCCTGACGAGGCGGCGCGGCCCGAGGCCTCCCTCACCTGGGGTTGAAATCCTGGAACAAGCCGCGCAGGTTCATTGCGGCTCGACCCTCCGCCCCCGCCGCGCTCTAGCAGGCACGCATGCCGCTGCCGCCGCCACCGGAGCTTGGCCTGGCCTGGCCTCGCCGCCGCTCAGCCCCCGCCGGAACCGGGCAGCCCGCGCCGCCTCGCGCATGCGCGCCGCCCGCCAGGTCCCCCTACGGCGGCATTCCTCTGCCGGGAAACGGGCAGCCTTCCCTACCGGGCTTCACGGGCGAGCAATGCGCATGCGCCCTAAGCTAGACGGAAGGCCTGCCAGCAGATGGGTTGGGCTCTGACTCGGGCGGGGCGGTGGCGGCCTGGCCCGCGTTCCCCCGCTGCTGGTCCCTCCCCAGCCCGCGGGCGTGGGGCACCGCTCTGGCCACACACCCGCAGGAGCGGGTCTTGTTTGGGGCCCCTACCCGAGGCCTGGCCCGGCGGGGCGGTGACTGGCAGGCCGTTCCCCACCGAGAGAAGGGAGGGGGCGGCCCACGCCTCTCCCCGCTGAAGCCGCCTCCTGGGAGCGGCGCCCGAGGGGAGCCGGGCCGAGGGCAGTGAGCTCCCCGCAGCGGTGGGGAGTGCGGTGGCCTTTGGGGCATGTGGCCGTGTACGTTTGGTACTTAGGGAACAGCTCTACTAAAGGTTGTCGCAGTCCAGAGCTGCCCGAGAAACGTTTCAAATAAAAAACAGTTAACTTTGTCTTGAGGAATCAGTATGTCCCTTTTTGGATTATGTTTAAAAAAGTTTTTGATGGACTAGCAAAATTCTGCAGCCTTTACTGCAAAAACACCCCATACAATATGTAAAACTGTGTGGTAAAGAGTGGTGCTTGTATCCAGTTCCTTGGTAGACCTACACTTGTGTTTACTTGGTGCTTCAGAAAGCCTGGGTGCGCTAACTGGCTGCCCGCGGTCAGACCTCTCAGGAGGCTTGCTGCAGAGAGACATAAAGGACGGTCCTCTTCTGCAACCCCAGAGTCATGTCAGCAATGTTTATCTCAGGTTATGCTATCTCCTTTTAAATTTATGACTGCGTGTCAGAAGTCAAGCACTGAGCTTGGTTATTTTAAAAATACGGCCTTAGATACAGGCTGTTGTGAATCTGTTCAAAATGTCGTATTTGTTACCTGTTCGTTCGTATTTTATCTCACACTTGAGTAAGCTCATACTGTCTTGTATGTGTTAATAGAAATCCTCATCAGACATTCTTCAAACTATGAGTGAGGCCAAGCCCAGAGGATCTGGAGGCAGATTTTGTTTGTGATTCTGCCACTTAGTTTCTGCTGCAATTCATGACACGGCTGTTGTCATGCTATATTTGTAGTGTTAAATCACACATTATTTGGACACATATGAGTGTCTGGTTGTCTTCAGGGCCCTTCCCATTAACTGATAGTGATATCTGGCCATCATTGGATTGAACAGGCTAGTCTTACATTAAAACAAAATATTAACAAATGCTGCTGGAAGGAAATATACCAGAGAAAGTAAGAATTAACACATGGAGATAGAAGAAGTGGCTTGGTACTTCGGTGTGCTACCCACTGTGGGCTTAGCTCCTCCTAGGTGGTAGAAGCAAAGGTAGCAATGAACCAGTCTTGGACAAATTTTGTTCTTTGCAGTCACATCGGAATAACACCTAGGGATGTGCCCCTCTCAAACCACCCTTTTAATGGCTGGTTTTCCTTTGTATACTCATACTGGAAACATTCACTTCACTATATTTGTTTAAATGTCTAGCTGATTTTTACGGCACTGATATGTAATGCTTGTTTAAATTTATCTCTAGCAAAATTACTCAGAAAATTACTTAGGAAATCTCAAAGTGTTATTTTAAAGGTGGAAAAACATGAGGTTAACTTATTTATCCGGTATTACCCAGCAAGTTGCCTGAAGAACTAAAAGCAGTCTTCATGTGTTGTTTAGCTTTATCCTTGGACTGCACACATGCCAAATGGAATACAAAAGTAACATGGAGAAGGAGGTGATTTTTCTGCCAGCATTCTTTTAAACTACATTATTATTGGTAACCCCTCTTCTGCGGACATGGTTTCAAGAGTTTAGTTCTGGTTTGTTATTGTGGAAGCTGCCTATACAATACATTTCGTTATTACTTTGGATATGAATCAATGTGTACAATAAGAAAAAAAGAAGAAAATAAAGCAGAAAAAAGTCCATTCTAAAAAGGCTGAGGAACTACTTTCATAGTGTATTCTGGAATTGATCACATCAGCCTTTTAAATGTCCCTGCATCAGGATGAATGTTGAAAATTGTGCAGATAGTGATGCCTAACCTCTTGGAGTCAAAATATTAGGTACTAAAAGACTCCTTCGTCAAGCTAGGAGAGGTATAACAATAATCAAGGCTGAAGACTTCAGCTAAACAACTATTGGTTAGAGAGGAGAGAGCTGGGGTTTCTTTTGTGGGTTTTTTTTGTTTGTTTTTTAAGTGAAAGTAATTAGCTGTTGGAGCAAATGATCCTGAGAACCAGGAGATTTTTCATTTCCAAATTAAGTCCGGGTGCCTCTCTGGAAGATGCTAATCAAACTCAAGTTAATGAGCTTGACTGTAACAAGGGTTATGAAATTATATAGCAGATCAGCACAGATTATATGATGACTCTATATCGAGACAGGTTATCTGATGACTCTTTCTGAACTGAAAATCCTCATAGCTCCTCAGTAATCAAGATTACATTGCAAGTGAAATGCTAATAAAATAAAAAAATCAATCATACATTAAGCTCTAGCTTCTGCAGAAAGATGAAAAAAAGGACTGAAATGTAAATGGTCTAAGTCTTCATCCAGTGCTAACAGGCTTCGTAATTTATACCAGCTAAGAAGCTAGGCTTATGTGCAATGTGATTTATTAAATGCCATAGCTACTTCTAGCCCTTGACAGTATTCATTAGCTAACATGTGGACAGTATTCATTAGCTCAAAGATGTGGAGATATTCACTGGCAAATTGTAGATGCAATTTTAGCTCCATTAGCAACAGCACAAATAGCTGATGGACTTCCACAGCAGGAGTGTTCTGCACAATATGTTCAACTGATAAGGCAAGAGTATGTCAAAGGCTACAAGAAAGCAAGGACATACCAGCACAAGTAATGGCAGTGGGGAGAGTGTGTGAGGAGATAGTAAAAAATCAGGATGAGAGAAGCATGAAAACATAATGGAAGAAAAGAGAAGGAAAGGATGAGGGCTAGGCAGTTTCCAGAGAATAGTAAGATGCAAAGTGCCCATATGATAGGACCTGTGGCAGGGCACTACAGAAGCTTCTAAGGAACCAAAGAATTACCAGGCTTGAAAAACTGGAAACCAGAACCTTGTTTTATTCAAAAGTTGAGCCTTACTAGTTTGGAGAAGAGAACAATTATGCATAATGTATTTATCTAAGATAAAATACATCTACTGCAATGCATAAAGAAGCTACTAGACAAGACAGTATCAGTAAGCATTCTCCTCAGCCAGATGCTATCATAAAACAAAGTCAAAATAATACTAACAAGGAATTATCTTCACTTGAGAAATGTTAATAATTCAGAAGGCTAATAAAGCAGCATGCCATTTCTAAGAATATTCATGAAGGTCTGTAGGAGTAAATCAAAAAAGATTTTTTTTTTCTGCAGTTACAGTGTTTGGCTCACTGCCCAGGCAGCAAAATATTTCCTACAAGGGACAAAGAACTAGGAAAGAAATCCCAAGTTACAGAAAACATGATAGAGACAAAGCTAAAAAAAAGAGGAGGTACCTAGACAGAAAGAAAACAGCTCTTCACTGTCAGACCCAACCCGCAGGTGCCACAGCAGAGAAAACCTCTCACTTTATCTGCTTTTTTCCCCAAAGAAATAGATAGCAAATTTAGCCCCTTGTAAGATTGTAGACTTTTCCCCCTTTTCTGCTCCAGAGGAAAAGTTTAGATCTGGCTGCTTAGCAGCTGCTGTCGGATCTGACAAACACGCTGGGTGACATTTTTCTGCCTGTAAAATACCTTCTCCCTGCAAGCAACAAAGCCGTGTCGTGCAGGGCGGACACAGTGGGCCACAGTGGTGGAAGGAAGGACTTTGCAGGCAGGGCCTCAGAGGTCTCCCTGGGGTGCACAAGACACACACATCCACAGGTAGTGCAGTGCTTCCCCCCTCATCCCAGCTTTGCACCCTCGTCTGGGGACATACAGCCCATGGTGTCCCTGGTGGCAAAAGCTGTCTTCCTTGCACTCCTCCTTTTCACCATCGTGTTCATCCTCCCTAAGTGATCCTCTGTTATGTTTATAGGGATAGGGACACGGACTATGTCTGAGTGCAAGCGAGCTGTACCGGGAGGCTGGAGCCAGCACCAAGCCCAAGGCTGAGAGGTACAGGGTGCCAGGGGGTGTGTTTGTGTGCGTGTGTGTGTACATACCCAGGGAAATCGCGGTCTCACGCTGCGTGCTCTTACAGCTGGCAAACTCTTAGCGGTGTTTCTACTCAGAGCCAAATGAAATGGTTTTGTTTCCTTCCGCCTGACTGGTGAGTTTCTTTAAGTGGCTTTTAACTTGCTGAGATGGTCTTTTTTTTGCAGGCCTGCTGTGGGATTTCAGACCCAAGAGAGAGAGTGCAAAGTAGTTTGAGATGTGGCTAATGCAGGATATGTGTTCATTTTGGTCGTGCATTGTAAAATGAAAACCAAAATGACATGATATGCAGACAGAAGACTTTGATGTCACTTCCACCCAGCAGTTCACCTTCAGGTAAATCTAATAGCATAGAAATGAAAATTATTTTTTTCCCTGATCTTAGCAATTAATTCACACGTTCTTTTACAATGCAATCCGAAAGTTTATAGTGCTGCAAGGAAACAACTGATATTTTATAGTAAAAGCTCTATATTAGAGTAGGTAATGAGAAAACAACAGCAATACCTTTGACCCCTTTCAATTCTAACTCGATTCCTTTGAAATTTAGGATGATCTGTTTGCCTTTTTTTTTTCCTCTGGCTCATAGGAGATACAATATTAAAAGAGAGACATTTTCGTATTAATTATTATATCCTAAGTTTTACCCCTTAAATTGGATGTTGAATCTGTAACTTTCAAATAACGTGAAATCATGTATGTCATTAGCCATGATTAAATTCCTGTTAAATTTGCAGTTAAGCTCAGGTGACATACCTTTGTACTGTTACCTCAGGAAAGCTAGAGCTAAATTTTTGGGTTGAAGTCAAGTAACTGTCAATGGGGATTTTAGGGGCTTTCTTGGATCTTTTGGTGGTCTCAGGTTTCTTGATTGCTATGGCTAGCTACTACATTGGTGAGGGTGATGTTGAGGAGAGCTGGGCAGCAAAGAAAAACCAAAGCGTTATCAGAACTTTAAGAATTATAAGATTTCTTTTGAGTTTATATTTTATGGTGATTTAAGGGTGGGAGGAAAAATATGGGGAGAGGATAAGCAGCAAGTCATCTACTTTCTGTTAAGACTTCGTGTCTACTGCTGGTTGGGACTTGGACACCAGGATTTGAAATTAATCCTCTGCGATAGTTTATATTGGAGACGAAACAGACATTTTGTTTTCATTCCATTTATCTTGTTCCTCAAATTAGTTCAAAAAGTCACATATAGTGTCTATTTTATAGTCACTGCCATTACTGCTTTCATAAGCCATCTACTTTTATTCTTACACTACTTAAAAAACATAAACCAAGAGGTTCCCTATCCTTGACTGGCCAAAGTTAAGTGAAGGAAAAAAACTGAATCAGCTTTCTAATTTGTCAGGCTTGTTTTTCTGTTGACAGTCAGCCTTGACTTCTTTCCAACATACCTTATAATTCATGTGTCTGGTGGTTTTACAGACTTCTCAAAGTGTCACTGGTAGATGACTGGAATACTGTAACATTTAAAGGGAGGACAGCAGTTCAGTAATAATTGACTTGTGTGACTGACAGCATAGCCATGAACTGTTTCTAGGATCATCCTTCTTGGTTTATGACAGAACATCAAATTGTTTACAAAAACAAATCTTCAGGTTTTAAAATCCCCATTCGAATTTCTGTTGATTTTACTGTAGGCCTTGCTATTGACACTTATTCACAGAATAAACAGAGATTGACCAGTAATTGACGAAGAAGAGATCACTCAATTTATTATAAAATCTTTAGACCAGCCTATAATTTTGCACAGTTAAAAACAGTAATGATCTACACAGATGTTTTTGCCATTGGTATTACATGCAGCTGCTTAGTTTTGAAATTAGGGCCTTCAGTTTCAATCTACATTTCAATAATTTCTGTAAGGATATTGTTTTGTGTCCTATTTGGGAAGTTAGTTTAAAGGCAAAGGCTTTAAACCATTCTATTTGCATCTGCCTATTGGATGTTGTGCCCCTAAATTAATATCCTCCAGCCTGAAATGTCTTTGTAGAGTTGTAGTATTTCAGAAAGTTGCTGTTTATGTTAATGCCAGCTAGGATTGCGATATGAAGCAAATTATACTACTAAAACACTATGGCTTTCATAAGCTGTTCTGCCAGTGGGATGATAGAAAGTGCATTGTGCAGCTATGTGGCCAAAGCAGGATTTGACACAATGTTTTGACATCACCTGCAAAAGATGTATCTGGTTTAATTATATATACTGTACTTTTCCATATTAAATTTTTCAGCTAGTTTCACTCATTCCTTGTCTTTCTGTTGAGAGGAAGCTCATTACACAAGTCATGTGTCATGCCCCTTTTCTTTTGCAATCTTTTTCCTGCTTCAAAGTTTCCACAAAGTTTTCTGCAGCTTTGAAGTTAATCATTTTTTATGATGCTCTATGCCTGAGCTTTCTGCCACTCCTTTCCCTTCTTCTGTGTTTAAGAGCTGTTGAAATAAAGCTGGAAAAGAAGGCATTGGATCATTGCTGTATAAATAAATCCTATCAGTTTCCTAATAATGATGATTTATCAGAGTTGATGCTTTTCTTCAAGGCCTTCTTAATTCCATTCGGCTTTAATGGTGATCAGATCACACATATTGTCATGGCAAAATTAATATAATGTTCTCTTCTTAAAACCCATGCACAGTATCCAGCACCAAACATGACTCTTATTTGCAATTGCTTAACTTTCAACCATATTGTGCTGTCAGGCTATGTGACCATTTAAGGAAGTTCCATAAATTTCTTGGTGAAGATACAATTCTGAGAAAAGAAGGAAGTGACCTCTTTGGGAAGACACCAACAGAGATCTGTAGCTCCAAGAGACAAAGGCTGTTTAAGAGAGCTCCACCCAAAGAGAAAACTGAATAAACTAGAGTTTTGCTATCATATGCACAAGGAAATGTTAGAGATGCTATTAACTTTAAAAGAGTGAGAACAACCTGCAAGTCTCCCAGGCTCTCCTCGCATACCGAATCGGTGCAGTGGGTGCCATAGCTAATATATCTGCCAGTGTCATTATGGCAGATGGGTACAGTGACATCTCAGTTGTCATTGAAGCAGCATGGTTTTCTCTTCATCTAACTTTTGGCATAACTCCTGTGCTGGATAATTTGCCAGGTCTCTACAGCATTGGAGATTTCAGTACATACTGACCAACAAGCTACCCCCACAGTAGCTTTGTGCTTTATGGTGATTGAAGTGGGAGCCCAGTATGGCTCTTATAAAAATCAGTGGTGGTGCTATCCTTAGTGACTCAAATGAAGGCAAAATGAGGTCTGGTTTGTATTAACAGGAGGACACAGGTCAACCTGACCCAAGTTTAGATTTCTTTAGTTTGACCAGTGTCCTATATTCATCAAGTATTTTAGGAAACTTTTTCTTCATTAATTAAAAGCAAACAGATTCAGGAACTAGTGAGATTTGATTTTTGCTTCCTTTAATGACTTTTTCAAACACTGTCACTATATGACTTCTTCATTGATATTCCTGTCACATCTCTTGGAGTTTTGTTTTTTTAATTGCTATTGAACTTTGTGTGTTCAAGTTAGCATAGTGCTGATTTTCATATTTTCTTTTAGTTCACACTTTGTTTTTCTTTAGTTGCCAAAAGAAATAGTAATCCAAATTCTAAACACAACTAACCAAAGTGCAGATTTTCTGCCCTGTGGTAGTTTATTCTATGACTAGAATTTACTACATAGTTTTTTAAATAGCAAAGCATCACATTTCTTTGCTATTTATAAAATTTTTCATGTTTATCATTACCAAAAAATGTATCTGCAGCAGAAATGTCCTTATATAAATAGAAAAGAGACCATTTAATTTGCAGTATTTTTTAATAAGAAATTGTATAAATTTACAATTGGGAAAAAATGTATTAGGTAGTTTTTTGTAATAGAAATACAGCATCTCTTTTGTTTGCCTTTAAATGTTGCATTTAATTTTAATACAGTAAACTAAGACTGATTGTACAGGTAGAATATTTGATATAAAACTCCCATGATTTTGCTATAAAATTCATTATGTGGTTGACTGATACCATCACATTAGTCCATCACAAAGTAATTTAATTCTATAATTTGTGTTCTTATCACTGAAAAATATAAAGGTGCTTAACATGAGGTTTCTAAGTATTTTTAAAATTGCAGTGCAATTCTGCTTGTATTTTCTCTAAATTTGCTATGATTTTTATTAACTTCCACTCCACCTCTACTTGGTCAGTCCTGCATATTATGAAGGGAAGGCAATCTGAGTTTTACCTTGACCTGATAATTAATGTGAAAAGACTGACTTGTCACTTGTTATGAAAATTAGCTCTTGTCTTCACTAAACATTTGTATTTTAACTTAGGAGATTGCACTAGGAGTGGAGCCTTTCACCAAGGACAGAGTCTGTGAGTTAAGGAAACTGATTGAGTCTATCATATTATCTCTAGGGAAATTGATGGGAGTTCTGCATGCAACACTAAGCTTATAACTATTTACATTCCTCCTTTTGTAAGTAAAGGCACCCAGTAATTTTACCTAAAGCATTATTCAGATTAAGAACTTCAGTACTGACACAGGTCAAGCGTTCCAAGAATCTCAAGGATCTGTGTGTCCGGATAACACTGACTTCAAATTAGATTTCTGTCCATGACTCATCTGAGCTTCTTTCACAAGCCAAGCCAGCTAGCACAAGATAAATGCTTAAATGTCACCAAATCAAATAACAGGTTTTGGATTTTGTATACAAGAGGTGAGTTCAGTTCAGCATGCCTTGCAGCAGTATAGCACGTGGGTTAAAATACTGGCACCCTGATGTGGTAACACTGTGCAACATATACTTCAGCCAGTGATGCAGGACAAAGGTGAATCAGGCTTCATCTTATCAGTAATTGGATATAAGATAGCTCCTTCTGCAATGTATTCAAGGAAAAGGATCAGGTTAAATGTCAATATGATTGTGGCAAATTTACATGGCTTTTACAGAGATAAACCACTAACCAGCTACTTGCTGCATTTTATTCTTGACAAGGACCTACTTATATCTCACCACATTGAAAAGGCACACAAAGATATCTAAAAATAATACAACTCACTTAAGTCTATGGTGTTTCAGCCATGAAGCAAGAAACCAATTGTTAACCAAATTGGATGGGAGACAGGGAATGAAAGTGAACAAGATCAAAGAGATGAGTTTTTTGGTTTTAGTTTGGTTTTTTTTTACCTTGGTTTCAGGTCTGAGATCTAGCAAGATGACATTTCAGGATCATCTAGGGGCTGTCCAAATTAAATATAAAAGAAAAATAAGAAAGCTTCAGCTCAATGGTCCAAAGAGGAGTGTTGAATTACTAAGTCCAAGCTCACAAAGGATGACTAAGTAAGAGGACAGCATGAAGGGATTTATCTTCCCCAGCCTTTCATCTTTCCATAAGGCATTTGGTTTTTAACTTGTAGTGAATGTGTATATCTTACAAGAAAAAAAAGGTAAGTATTTTAAAGCATCGGTATTCTCACACAGCCAAGCTGTGGCAAAGCAATCTTCAATAGCATGTTCGTACACTATTTTTCCCCACAGGATGCCTGCAGTTAGTTGGGGTTTTCTAGTGAAGCATCGCCTTTGTTGCTGAAGGTGAAAGGTCCTCCTGTGAAGGAGTCGAGGAATTTCAGGAAGAGAAATAATGTTCTCCTTTAAGGCAACTGAACCTTTCCCTGTGTCTGTGTGAGTACAAGCCAGGCTTCGCTGGTCCTTTTTTCCCCACTTTGTATTCCTTACCCACTGAGTGTCTGTGTTTGAGATCCTGGCACCTAGTCCAGTCACACCTGCAACAGTAGTGATGAGGCGCTATGCTCATTCCAACCTCTATTCTAGGCTTATGTAACAACAAAAAGTTTGGAAAATTAGGTTCTAGATGGGCAAAATAAGTGACCACAATTTGGGCCATAATCTGTCTCCTATTCTCCCCATTCTTTAATTCCATTCTTTTATCAAAGGGACAAAATATTCTTAGTGAAGAAGCACACACTTCTGTGCTCAAAATATTGAAATAGCATGGAAGCTGAGCCTCCAGTTGCCTCCACGCTCCCTGGCCTACTAGCTTCCAGAGGCAGAAAGGAGCGTTGCCCGTGAGGCTGCATTGCAGAAGGGGTAACCAGATCACAACTGCTCCCTCCCTAGCAACTTGGTTCTGTGCCTCCCTTGTGATTGCCTGGAGCAGTAGAAAATTTTGCTCAGCTGAGGCTGGAGTTCTGCTGAGCATGTGCAAAGTGTTTTCTATTTATTTATTTTTAAAAGAAGGCTTAGAAAAGTATCATGTTCATGAAAGCTGACAGCTAGATCAATACTTATTTTTGGTTGCTGATGCTTATAAAGTTACAATTTATGTTCAGTTTCACCGTTTAAGACTTGCAGGGGCTTTGTCTTTATTTTACTCCCCTGGTTTTCCAGTTAATTTCTGATGGATTCTGTAGTTTTCTTATCCTGCTGCTCCCCGCTATCACTATGGCTACCTCCTCCCAGCAAATCTGTTTTCTAAGGCTGATTGCTGCTAGCGCATTTCAAAGCAAAGGTGGCTCATGAGTGTCATTTTATGAATGAACATGGTACATGTGAAAGACCTTTATGTACGGAGTGATCCAAGATATTATTTTACTTGAACAAACACATACTAGAACACATCTATCCCTTTTTGGTTTTTACTGGAACCTTTTGGAACATAGAATGCCACTGACAAATTATGGGAAAAAGAGTGTTTGGAAAGGGCATGCTAGTTTGAGCTGTTCATCAAACAGTTCCTGCAAAACACCGTTGAGTCTCATTGACTCAAGGGAAAATGATGGTATCCAGAAAGACCTAGTTACCTTGTTGAAGTGTCATGCTTAAAAGCGCTGAGTAAACTCGGCATAGGGCCTTTAGGATACAGTACACTGACAGCTGTTATAGTAGGAGATCAAGGATGCACATTAGACAGAAATAATCTTTGAGTTTTGTCTTCTTTTATACTAACAAAAGAATGAAATATGAATCGTTATTTTAGTAACCAGAAAAAAGCTATTCCATCCTGCAGTCGTATTCAGGGTGGTACCAATTTCTGAACACGCTGTAGGTTGTATCTTGATCTGTTATGTTTTGAATTGGGAAACTGACTGTTGTGGAAATGTGGTTCTCAAGAATTTTTTTTCTGGTGGACCAGAAAGCTTGCTGCAGAGCTTGTTGTGTACTGGGGCACATTGATAGGATGCTTCTGGAGGTGCAGGCCATTTTCAGTACGTGAAACAGTGTTACTGCTGGGTAGCTGTAGATCAGCTGTATGGTCTTGCAAATCAGAATTTGGAAACTACTGGCATAGTAACAGAACCAGTCTCCTACTGTGTACACTCAGAGACAGTGCAAGAAATGTCGACTGTGGCTGTGAGCAAAAATTGTAGTTCTGAATCTTCTACCTCACCGATCTGTTCCCTAAGGTAAACTGTGAAGAAAGGAGGCAGTAGAGAAAGAAAGAATTAGATCTCGTCAAAAGACATAGTCACTCGCTATTACAATTGCTAGTTCTATGTCTCTCAGTCTTACTACTGTTCTGTTTTGTCAAGCGTGATAAAAAGTGTCATTAAAAGAATCCTAAAGAGTAGCAAGTCCTTGCTAATTTCTGAAAGGCTTTTTTCCTAACCTTGAGCAATTTTTAATTCTACCTTGCTCCGCCTAATTACAGATCCCTGCTTGTCCTCCCCTGCGCTTCCGCCTTCGTGACACTTGTTTTGCATCCCACAGTTTGCACGTATGTAGGAGGCAGGATTTGCGTCTTCGCAGGAATCACTCTCATGCTTTGTAAGTAGAATTACACTACAGAAAACATCCCCTTAGTCAGAGCAAAGTAGTCATGTACTTTGGTGTCCTTGTCAAATTACTAATTGCAAGGTTTTAATGTTTGAAATGGAGAGCTGCTTAACAGGAGAAGGTGACCTCCCTGTTAGCAATATCTGAATACTGATGAACTTATTCACTTCCTCTCTGAGGCAGTTGTAACAAGGGGAATACAGGGTCAGTTAGATTTCACTATTAACTGTAAATGAGGACCAGATTATTTTTGGTTTTTTTTCAACAACTGTATTTTGTAACTACACTGAGGATGCCATCCAAAATACCCTCCAAAATCTGCAGCAACTATTAGTCCAGAATATCAAACAAAACAGAGTTTGTAAATGTTTAAATAATAGACCAGTCCTTGCCAGATATCCACATTAAAGAATTCAGTAGTATTACCTGACATCTTGTTTATACAGGCTTTTCTGTCTGCAGGCCTTATCTCTTTATTGTACTCACCATGTAACTTGAACAATTGCCTGTGTCAATGCTTATGTATGTGAAAGTTATTTCTTAGGGGCTACGCTGCAGTGTGCTTCGCTGCCCTCACTAAGCACTTGGGACAGTGTGATTTCTCTGAGCATTACCTGAATTGTAGGCACATTTCCTGAAGCAGGTGCAGGGAGGGTCAGGAAAAAGTCCAGTTCCTCAATCCACTCATCTCTTCTGTGGCCAGCACATCAGAGATGGAGCTGGTAGCATCTAATTTGCCATGTTTATAGGCCAAACAGGAAATGGGAGAAGCTGTGACTGAGGTGTGCCTTTGATTCATTGCCTTTGGTGGTGGTAACAGCACCTGCCTTACCTATTGCCCAGTACTCTGAAGTCAGTCAAATAGTATCTTGGAAACAGCTCTGATACTACATGTGCTTGGGAAAAATTGTGAGAGATCACCAATGGAGGACTTGGGGGAGAGAGAGCGCGCGTGCTGCAGGTGAGATCTGCATGACTCATTTCAGCTATGGAGAAATGACTGTACATGAAATGAAGACTTATAATGAGTGTTTTTGGATGAGGAATGTATTATCTAAGGTTTAAAATATATTTTCTAGTGCATATTAGTCCAATTCCTGCAGATTAGACTGCAAGGACAGACTACAATGGTATCTTATCATTTATCATGTTAACAAACTGAAAGTCTATGCAGATGCCTCTTAGCTTATCCTTGAGTGCTAATGTTCGCAGACAACTTAAAAGTATGTTTGCTTTGGTTCTGAAAGTAGAGCTATGGAGTCTTTAAAAATAAAAGTGCTGTTTAGAGATTTATCAGCATTGTACCTCAGTGGTTCAGGCAGCTCCATATTTGCTGTAGGTATTTCACATTCTCACCATATGTGCCAGAGAAGGCTACAGATATTAATGCAGGTGCTAATATTTTTAACAGGCCTTTCTCTCATTTTTTTTTTCATAGCAACTTGTACAGAAATAAATTTAATCAGTCCATAAAACAAAAAGGAAAAATGCTTTTTTTTTTTTTTTGAAAAAAATCAGTTTAGGGATAAATACATTTGCCAGTCAGAAGCTTCCTCTGGTGATTAGTCAAATACTTTCTACAATGCATGATAAATAATTTTTGTGATTAGTTTTATTGATTCATTGAAAACAGCATTGCTCTTCAAGAGTTTGAGTGAACTGATCACAGTGCCCAGCCATTTGTTTGTGAAAACCTGCTTGCTTAGAATTACTGAGTGATGCAAGAAAAATCCTTAGACTTGCTAATGAATCTAACGTGATATTTGCAGTTAGTGTTTTGAGCCAAATGCAACTTCTGGTGAAATCAATGGGGGACAGATTACATAGATGAAGAGCCAAGACATCCTTCCTAGGCAGAGCTCAACACCTGGATCATGTTTTATTGCCTGACCATATTCACTCAGTCTTACAAATACACTTTATCTTCCTTGTCAGTGGAAACAAAGAACATGACAACCTGCAAATCTTATTGTTAGTTTTGATTCCCATCTTGGAAGCTATTTCACGGCATGTTGTTGTCCATCCAACAGAGGAGGATCAAAGCCATTTTGCAGCATAGTGGAACAGCAGAGAAAGCCCAGTTGATCACATACTTTGTAAAGAAAAATAAAATTATCTCTCTGATACTTGCATTAATTTCTTTATAACCTATTCCTTAGATGCTGACTTGAGAGATTGTTACCTATTAGTTTCTTGGGTTTTGGCTCAAGAAGTCTGAACACTAAAGAAGTACAATTTCCAAATGAAACTGATGAAATCCTCCTTTAAACAGAAAGTGTACATGTGGAAACTTTCATGGAAAGCATCCCCAGTTATGAAAATGCTACTTTATAAGTGTCCTGGTTTTGGCAGGGATGGAGTTAATTTTTCCTCTCAGTAGCTGGTATGTTTTGGATTTTGTGTGTGAAGAATGTTCATAAACACCCTGATGATACCAGTTGTTGTGAATGAGACCAAGGACACCGTCCTGCTTTCCGAGTCTCGCTAATTTGCAGATGCAGGAAGCTGGGAGAAAGACAGACAGCATAATTGATCCAAACTGGCCAAAGAGAGTATTCCATGCCATAAACATCATGCTCAGTATATAAATGGGGGCAGGCGAGGGTGGGTATCTGCCTTCCTGGCATCCATCCTTCCTGCTTGTTTTTGCTGGCATCGTTCCCCCTACCTTGCTGGCTCCCTTTTGCTCCTTTGCTTGCTGCTCGGTTTTGTTTCCGTGATCACTGCTCGGGACGGGCTGTATCAGTCATTGGGACATCGGGTGGTGAGAAAACACATATTGTTCACTTTGTATATTTTTAATATCCTTATATTCTGTTATTATTGTAGTTTTCCCCTTTATTTTAGTAAATTGTCTTCATCTCAACCCACGAGTTCTCCTTCCTTCCCAATTCTCTCCCCCATCCCCCTGGGGAGGGGGAGAGTGAGCGAGAAACTGTGTGGTGATTTGGGCTAAACCATCACAATAAGATCTACTATGGGTCTGGTAGTACAGCCATTTCTTACAGAGTTGCATTAATAGGATTCTTCCCACTAAAAATATTGCTGTGCTGAATTTTTACCATGTCTTAATGTGGGTCTGTCATAGAAAATAGTTTATTTTAAGATACTTAGCTGTTATGTTGGTGGCCTCATCTACATTACTAACACTTCTACAAGCACTACTGCAGACCCCTAAATCTTCAGTGTATGCCTCAGCTTATTGCTAAGCTATCAAATTATCAGTTTTGGTACTCAGTGGTGCTGGCAGGTGGAGGAGGCTGACATTCATAAAGGCTTCTGGAACTTCTAGCAGAATGACTAAGGAGGAGTGTTGTACAAGGTATCTCCAGTGCACGCAAGGTTTAGGCTTAACCTTTCCTGTTACACTCCTGACTCATCACGCCCAATGCAGTGGTGGTTTAGTTTGGGAGCTGAATGACAGGCAACTCAGATGCCCATACATCCGGGGTGAAGTGGACATCTGAGCTGTGGGACCAGTTTGTCAAAGACATTCTATTAGGGCTGTGATTTCAGTGATTGCAGTCATTCACCTGGCATCACCCTAATTTGCTTTTTAGCATCAGAACTTGTGTGCTGTTTCAAAAAGAATTTTTCAGTATAATTTGTTCTTCTAGTGGACCTAACTTAAGATGATTGCTAAATACTTATGTTAGGCAAACCAGGAAATCCGTATCAAGTGCCAGTTAACATATTTGCATTTGAGAGAGGCAAGCATTATGGTGATTAAATGCATGTGCAATAGCAAAATAATTCCTTGGCTTTTTCCGTAAAAAGTCTCCAAATGAAGAGGAGAGAAGTGTCACTTGGGGATGCACTGTTCAATACATTTCCATCTGTTAATCTGTGCAAGGAGAGTTGCTGTTACCTGTGAGATACCCAGCTTATACGCAAAATTAATTCCAAAATAAGCAATCATCAAATACACTGAATAATATTCATGAGCTGGTTCCATGTGGTGTATCTGTAGTAACTGAATCTGTAGTAATAGGGTTCTTTATTTGATTCAAGAATTTCCACTGTGTGTAGAAAGGAAATGTAAGATCCACATAAAAATAAACTTCACTGTTATAGTTTAGGGAAAGTATATGTGCTTGAATGTGTGTGCACACACTGTAATACATAATGGATTGGACTTTTGAACCACATGTCCCACTGAACAGGACTGTGACAGACCATTTTAGCCATTGTTTCTGGTAAGCTTATGGTGAGTGCACACACAGCATGTTTCAAGCCTCAGGTATGCTTCTTTATAGAGCAGAGGAGCAGGCTATTTTCTATTCCATTCTCTTTAAGAGTTAGCAAAGCTAACCATTTACAGGAAACTTAAGGCATTCAGTATTGTTTGCAAACATTTGAAAATGCTTAACTCTGATAACTTGTATGTTTTTCTTAATTGGCTTACGCTTCCTGGTTTTTATAATTTTTCTAGTAAATCTGCTCTCTTCTGGAGTATTCCTATAGGTATTTTAACAAAATAGCTAGTTTGCATTACAAAAATTTTTAGATTGAATTCAGTTTCATAGTTCTGTCAGCTTCTTCAGAGGTGACAAAAAGGCTGCTTCTGGCTATGAGGTGTTTCTGGTTTAAGCATTGATACCTGCTACAGTGCAAGAAGCCACCAATTTGGGAAATATTTATAGGAATTCCTTGGTGGTTTTAGGATAAATATGTTCCTATATTTCTGCTTCAGATTCTCCATTGCACATGTAGTTTAATACACGTGCAGTATGGTTAGCATATCTGGGTTGTATCACACGTACACGTACAGAGAACTTGCACAAATGTACTAATTGTGCTGTGCCTTGCGTGTATTTGAGCCACTGTATGAGCCCCCAACACAGCAAGTGTGCAGGAGACCCAGCCTATCCAAGAAGAGCTTGGCTTATCAAATGTGTTCTCCGTTTGATGTGCCTATGCACAATATGTCCAACATCTTGAGAAGGGATCAAGTTTTGTGCTGGCTTTGTGCTATTTATGCATTGGACATGCTGTGAATTAATTGCACCTGGTAAATCTACTGCCCTGCTTCTGAGCAAGTACAGGGTATGCAGAAACCCCAGACAGGCCTTCAAAATCTTTATATTCCCTTTGAGTAACATTTCTAGAGGAGGGGGTGGGGGTGGGGGGAAGAGCAGCATCTAGGAAAGTCTGGCCAGTAAGACTGTTTTCACGGCAATTTCTCTCAGTGCAGATAACTTCAAAGTTGCAGAAATACCACAATTTGCACAATCCCAGCACCACAGAGGGACTAATCCACCTACTTGCTTGCCTCTGATGAGGCAGGCTCTGCTATCCGAACTTTTCACTCAGCTATCGATTTTCTTTCCATACGCTAGTCCTCAGTATAAAAAGAGTAATGAATTAGGGCATTTCTGTCTCAGAACTCATGCTGCCAACATTTTAATTTTGATAAGAAAGAGCAACCGATACAGTCCCGAAGCACAGAAAGAATAAAATTATAGAGTTCATTAGAGATGCATTGCTTTTCTGTAAATGGAGGCTTTTTTCCCTTAGTTGTTTTTTTAATAGTCTGGTCCTAAAGATATTGATATTTGCCAGTACATTTCACTGTTAATATGCCATTTGTAGTCAAAAGAGCACCTAACACCTGCTAAAAAGAAAAATCCACATGCCATCACAGGTGCCATTGTCATAGTGGTTTTCATATCCAAGTGAGTGAAAAGTTGGCTATTTTCAATATTGGTCTATTTCTCGTCACTTTACCTGCTTGTTCAATGTCTAAGACTACATAGTTATGGTCTTTTAATTCTTTCACAATCTTCTTGTGAGCAGCTTTATTATACATCTTGGTCTTTGGTAATCTTACAGTTGCAGATTGGGAAGCAGCTCTATAGTTATCAGTGAGTTTATTTTGTAGAGGAATACTGGCGATAAATCTAGTCTGTCTTCCCCAATTAAAGATAGAAACCATGAAAAATGTCAGAGCTTTTTATAAAACTAATTATTCCTGAAACTTTTGATATTATGATGGAGGGACAATATGCAGCTTTTCTCTCTGCTAAAGCCTAAACTGCTCTTTGAAGGACTGGTCAAAAAAAAAAGTGATCAGAACTTCTCTGTTCTCTTCTGGCCCTCTAGAACACTACAACAGTTGAGCTGAAAAAAAAAAAAAAGAGGTGAATTGTCCTGAAAGCAAGGCCCTGCCTGCCATGAAGCCCCAGAGCGAGAGCCTCCACGCAGGTAAATAGCTGAGCCCACGCAGCTGGCTCGCGGATCTCGGGAACGGGCAGTCGCAGGCAGAACACTGGTATTGCAGACTTGCACCCTACACAGAACGTGCATTCACACCAGCACCCTGCAGGAACCCGACCCTGCTAGGTCTTGAGGTAACTCTGGAAATACAGTGTTTGCTTAAAGAACAAAAGTAGGGGTTGACTGGTTGTAGAACCGATTAACAAATAGGATTAAAGTAACATACGACTCTGAGACAGCTTCTCTAAACACTGAACCGCGATTTCCTCCTTCCCCAGCGTTATCTGCACGAGAAGGCAGCCGTCGATGGCACCGAGCGTTCCCGTTTCCCGGGAGCTGTGGCGGTAGCTGCCCCGGGCGGGATGCGCCTGCCTGAGCCCCAAGGCCCGCCTGCGCCCGTCCCGCGGCCTGTCCAGCGCGCTCCCCGCCGGGGCTGCTGCGCGGGGCCACGGCGCCACCCGGTGGCGATGTAGGGGAACAGCGTCCTCCCGGTGAGGCCGGTCGGACCGGGGAGGGTTAAAGCCTGGCGGCGGGGCTGGGCTGGGCCCGGGCGCCGGGACGGGGCTGAAGCCGGCCCGCCTGCCCCCGCCGCCTCGCTGGGAGATGGCTGCGGTCTTGTTGTGCTGCGCGGCGGCTTGGCTCTGCCTCTGCCTGCTGGGGCTTACCCGCGGCGCCTTCGCCCCGGCCCCTCTGCTCCGCACCCGCGGGGAGGCGGTGGGGCCTGGAGGTGCGGCGGGGCCCTGAAAGGGCCTCGTTCTCCCGGGACGGGAGGACTGGGGTGGCGGTGGGGCCTTGCGGGAGTGGAGGCTGCCACCGGCGGGGGGTCCGGGCGGGGCCGCCCCGCCTGGTTAGGGAGGCGGCCGGGCGGGCACTGACGGCGGAGCCAGGGCCCTTCCTGGTTTGACCCGCGCGGGGTTTTGGCGGAGCTGCGCCAGCGGCTTGAAAGGCTGCTGGCTTCCACCGCCTTCAGCTGTTTGCGCGGTGTTTGAGCCAGCATACAGCTTGCCACCTTCAAAGAGCGTTTTCAAAAACAGATATGTAACTAGTTTTTTAAAAATGTCTTCTTTTTATCTCTTCGGAGCAGGATTATATAGCCTAACAGGCGCTGAGTTTTACTTGTGGCTTGACGCCCCTCTCAAAGCTTGTAGGCTGGAATTCAGTAGTAGGTAGAACTGTAAAATACCTCTTTATATCACACCGCCTTTCTGTAGCCAGCTGAAGGCAGCTAAAAATACTGTGGGAAATAGGAAGGGGAGTGAAACCCAGTATAGTTCCATCGAGGCCAAATAAGAATTCCTACAGGTCGAAGGGATTACTCCCAGTAATTACATTTTCTCACAAAGATATTAGATGTTCTTGCTGATTTTATTTAATTTTTTTTTATTTTTTCTTAAGTATACTTCAGGGTTAAAAGTGAATGAAGAAATGTACGTAAAGTAACTTCTACTTACTGGAACTCAAGTTCATATATTCCTAATTCTGTTTGCTCACAGATGGCATGAATGTCCTGTTCATAGTTGTGGATGATCTGCGTCCTGTTTTGGGCTGTTACGGAGATAAGCTTGTGAAATCTCCAAACATTGATCAACTTGCTTCTCAAAGTATTGTGTTCAGCAATGCATATGCACAGGTGAGATAAACAATAAAAATAATGTTTTCTCTGCACGAAATAATTACTGGTTTTATCACAGTAGGTGCTAGGCAGACCATTGGAAAAAGGAAGTCTTTATTAACCTTAAGTATTTCCAGTAGAAAATAAATGGTTGGGCTGAACTGTACTGTGTGAACCTATCTTTACTAAGGTGAGAAAAATAAAACCAGGTTATTTTGATGATGGTATTTCTGTAGCCCTTGAAGGAGTGTAATGTCACTCAGACACTTTCACTGTTAGCAGAAAAGTGCTGCCTAAAAATGCTGTTTTACTAAATTATTTTTTTTTCCCTACTATTTGTAAAAGATTACTTTTTACTTTTCAATTTTTTATTTTGAGGAAATCTATTCTATAGACTTTTATGAAGGGGCAGCCTGTGTGGTAAGCATCACTCTTAAATACAGGACTCAAAATCTTACTAATTGCTCTTTACTTGAATACTTTGCACAGGATATCTACATTCCCAAGTTTTTCTCTACTGATAAATTAGAAGTTTGAGTCTAATCCTGGCTAGGGGTTAGGACTGGAAAGCAATAACTCTTGGCTCTTGCGGATCTGCAACAGAATTGGTGAGGCCCTTGGACCGCAACCGGAACCTTCTGTATGTTTATCCTTTTCATTATTCTTAAAGCAGCCCAGATCAGCTAGACTTTGGGCTTTTGTCAGCACAGTGCATTTGCCGCTTCTTGATTCTGTGGCAGTGTGAGCTACTAGATTTCAAAAGCACCATCTTTAACACAACCTGACTTTTGGTTTTGCGCTAGTAGGTGCATAACCAAAGATTTTAGTGTATAGAAGTTGGTTATCTGAGGAAAAATTATGCATAGGTAAATGTATATCTTGCTAAAAGCTTGCAACTGGGAATTTATATTCTTAATAAGGACGCTGTTCATTGCAGCTTCAAGTGATATGAAACACTTTCACTGCAGTTCCTGAGCCTTCAGGTGTTTTCCCTAGCTACACCTAAGTCAGTTTGCATGTGTTTTGCTTTTTGTTCTGGATTGATTCTCTTTTTGGCTGGCTCTCTCCTCAGCAAGCCGTGTGTGCTCCCAGTAGAGTGTCGTTTCTTACTGGACGCAGACCTGATACTACCCGACTGTATGATTTCTACTCCTACTGGAGAGTACATGCAGGAAACTATTCCACGATGCCCCAGTATTTCAAGGAGAATGGCTACGTGACGCTGTCTGTGGGGAAAGTTTTTCATCCTGGTATGGTTTGAATTGTCATCTGCTTAACATAAACTTTGTATATTCTCACAAACAGACTTTACATATAGAATCACAGAATGGTTTGGGTTGGAAGGGACTTGTAAAGCCCATCCAGTGCAACCCCCCTGCAAGGAGCAGGGACATCTCCAACCAGATCAGGTTGCTCAGAGCCCCGTCCAACCTGGCCTTGAATGTTTCCAGGGATGGGGCATCCACCACCTCTCTGGGCAATGTGTTCCAGTGTTTCACCATCCTCAGTGTAAAAAATTTTTTCCTAATGTCCAGTCTGAATCTACTTCCTTCTATTTTAAAACGACTACCCCTTGTCCTATCACAACAGGCCCTTGTGAAGAGTCTGTCCCCATCTTTCCTGTAGGCCCTCTTTAGGTACTGGAAGACACCTGTAAGGTCTCCCCAGAGCCTCCTCTTCTCCAGGCTGAACAGCCCCAACTCTCTCAGCCTGTCCTCATAGGAGAGGTGCTCCAGTCCTCTGATTATCTTCGTGGCCTCCTCTGGACTCACTCCAACAAGTCTGTGTCCTTCTGATGTTGGGGGCTCCAGAACTGGACACAGTACTGCAGGTGGGATCTCACGAGAGCAGAGTAGAGGGGCAGAATCACCTCTCTCAACCTGCTGGCCACACTTATTTTGATGCAGCCCAGGATGCAGTTGGCTTTCTGGGCTGCAGGTGCACATTGACAGCTCATATTGAGCTTATCATCTACCATCACTCCCAAGTCCTTCTCCTGAGGGCTGCTCTCAATCCATTCTCCACCCAGCCTGTATTTGTGCCTGGGATTGCCTGAACCCAGGTGCAGCACCTTGCACTTGGCCTGGCTGAACTTCATGAAGTTTGCACAGGCCCACTCTATTGATCTAAGTACCAGCTGTGTGGTTCTTGTCTCTATTGACAACCTAAACCATAATAATGAGCCAGATTGTACAATGATTTTAAATTGTTTTTAGATCTTAATTTGAAGTCTTAAGGCATTAGAAGTGAATATATTAGATGACTCTAATGAATATTTTCACATCTTGTCTAGGGCTTGTGGAAGTAAATGTCTGACACTCTTAAAAATATGTCT
Source organism: Chlamydotis macqueenii (assembly GCF_036417535.1). NCBI lineage: Eukaryota > Metazoa > Chordata > Aves > Otidiformes > Otididae > Chlamydotis > Chlamydotis macqueenii. The sequence goes on from NC_141566.1 coordinate 8,754,984, forward strand.
GGAAGTTAGATATCTGCTGAAGATGAAATTACTGAAGCGCTTCATTGTCTTAATTCTGCATATACACGTTTCATGTTTCACAATAGGCTATCTGTCTGGATCAGGAGATACAGAATGCATGACTACTACTAGCAATTAAATAGGAAATTAGTTCACTAGTTAAAAAACAATAACAGTCCCAAGTTGAAAAATACCCACTTGCTGGTGGTTCTTTACCCCAGAACTAAACTTGCATGAATATATGAACTTTCAGTTGATAGTAAATTAGGGATGTACATGAAGACTGTATTAATCCTGGGGTTTTTTTGGAGGTTTTTTTTTGTTATTGTTCCCTGAAGTAAGGCTCTTTGAGAGGCTTGAGTCTCCTTCACTAGTAAAAGGTGTACTTCAGGGAAACATGTCTGTCTTAAACTTTTTAACTTGTATTTCTTGGTTTTCTTTTTTCTCAGTTGCCAAAGACCATTTGAAATTTTTCTTCATTTAGCATATTTAAAAACATACACAACTGAAAACAGTTAAACTTGTGTTTGAGCTCTTCCTGGTTCAGTGAATTATTATCACATTTCTAATGTCTTTACCCTTCTCAGGGGTTTCATCCAATTACAGTGATGACTATCCGTACAGCTGGTCCCTTCCACCGTTTCATCCTTCAACTGAAAAGTATGAAAATGATAAGGTAAGGGTGATTTGTGGGATCCTGACAAAGAAGAGTTTTCAGTACATAACCAAGTTTGTTTAGCTCTGTCAAACACAGGCTGTACTCTCCAGTTTTTGAGACTGCAGCCTTGTGGAGGGAGACAACCAGTCCAGTTTGATATTCTGTTTCTTAGTCTTCCAAAAGAAGGCCTATCTCTTCAGTTTTGTGTGTCATGTTAATTGATGTGCCCATTCTGCAGAAGTTTTAAGGATTTCTAAATTAGTATTTGGAAACTTAAGTTACTGAGATATAAAAATGCTTGCAAGAAAGAGTGATCTTCATTTGTGTCTAGGTCATGAATTCCTTTATCTGAAAAGTGCAGTTGTCAACTTCCACGCTAATCTTGCTCTGCTTAGTAAGTGACAAAATATTGTCAATAGGCTCGGTGAACTTTAAATTAATTCAATAAAGAGCTCAGGGCTGAGCAAGTGTAGGTCATAACTAAATTAATCTTTAAATAATCTGAAAATTTATAATCTGATTCAGTTATCTAGAATGTTTGTTACTCTTAAGTGTACTCTTCTTTGTGTTCATTTAGCAACTCTCCCAAACACCCTGCTGAGGCCACCTTTTCCTGACAACCATTTAATCTAATTTATCTTTCTTCACTGATTATACATCAGCCACTGCTGGTATTTGCTCAGAAACTAAGTCAGTAGCTTCCAGGCAGCTTTCTATGAGTTCTTGGGATCAGAAAGAGTAAATATGTGTGTACGTAGCGTAACCAAATTCTGCCTTCTTGCCAATAAGTCAGAGATTCTATTCATCATAGAAGCTGTGTATTTTCCCATATGACTATGTTTAATCCTCTGCCTAGCTTTAGAGAGGATTCTGCTTTTCCATAGGCACGGAAGCTGCATTCAACTCCTGCTGTCTGCTCAGTCATCAATGTACTTGGCACCTTTAGTATTCACAGAAATTGTGACATTCCTTTTCATATCCAATTTGCAGTCTTCGTTTGTAGAAAGATGGAGAAACAAATTGGTTTCAAAGTTACGGAACAGAGGATTCCTTCTTTGCTTTAAACTGAATTTAAGTTCCGTTACTTAAATTTTTTTTATTTTTTTTTTTTTAAAGACATGTAGGGGAAAAGATGGAAAACTTTATGCTAACTTGGTGTGCCCAGTGGATGTGACAGAAATGCCCAGTGGTACTCTGCCTGATATTCAGAGCACTGAAGAGGCCATACGGTTACTGAATGTTGTGAAAACCAACAAGCAGAAATTCTTCCTGGCTGTCGGTTACCACAAACCACATATTCCACTGAGGTACCCACAGGTGAGCAAACTGGAGCCTGCGGGGAAAGGAATTTAGACAAGCGTTGCTTTTGCTTTTCAAAGCTGTTTCCATAAAGGCTTTGTTGTTGTTGTTTCTAGAAAGCAAACTGAAAACCAGCCTTGGTTCAGTGTAACTTTAGCAGTTGCCTGTGTTGCATTTCAGAATGTTTAACGAGAATGAGTTGTGACCACTCAGCCGAAAGCCACGCTTCTGCCACCATAATAGTGACTGCTATTGCATGGAGAGAGTGTTCTGCTTGATGGAGGGTGACACTGTGAGGCCTTACAAGGTCTTGTACTCTATTTGCTCTTTGAGTTGGTGGCAAAACTCCTACTCATTTCAGAGGAAGTGATGTTGGACTTATTTCAGTGTTGCTTTGAGATACAGGAGGCTGTTGTTAGATACTTACTAACTTAGTATTTTTCAGGAATTGGTTTGAACTGACTAGCATACTGCTGCTACCTTTTACACTCTGGGAGAGGGGAAATGAAGCCTTGTGGAGCCTTGTAAGAATATTGAAGGGTCATGCAAGGGGAAACAGTTGTTGCTGTACAAAACAAAGTTTACAATAGACCTTAGAGGTGAGGACAGTCTTTCTATGTGTTTGTATTGTAAAGGAATTTCTCAAGTTGTACCCCTTGGAAAACATCACATTAGCCCCAGATCCCTGGGTGCCTCAGAAGCTACCTGCTGTGGCGTACAACCCCTGGATGGATATCAGACAGAGGGATGATGTGAAAGCATTAAATGTTAGTTTCCCTTACGGACCACTTCCAGATGACTTCCAGGTAAGCTGTCAGTATTGCACACTGAAGACAAACTACCTTAACTTGTTCAAATGCAGGGGAGCAGTCGGCTGCTCTTAGATGTTCCCAGGTATTCAGCAACTGATAGCTTGCAAATACTATGAATTCCCTGCCTTTCATACTGTCATCTACCTCTAGCTTTGTAGGCAAACCTTCATGGTAACTGCAGTCAGGCTCGTGGGGGTGGGAACAAAGAGATCTTCCATCAGCACATAGTAGTATGTGCTCCTGGTTTGTACATAAGGGAATGTATGTAGCTGCTATCAATATTGTGTTTGTTTTCATTATCTGAATCTCTTCATCTGTTTCAAGCTACCACACAGTGTATCTTCTTTTGCAAGATTTTCCTTGATTTTCCAGTGCTTATGCCAAGATAAAGTGGACTGGCTGGACTCTGAGAGAGGCAGAACTGATTGGTTTGCAGCATCTTGCTTGAAAGAATTTCTGGGAGATAGATAGAATGTTTGAACTGCCCCCTCCCTGTCTACCTTTTCTGGGACATTAATCAGGCTACAGATACTTAATAAAGCTTTACAAGTAAAATCCTTTGATTCCTTTAGTTACACAGGCATCCTTTAGTTACACAGGCATCTGTTGTTCTCTTGTGTGTGTGTCTGGGGAAAAGGTAACTTTTTTTTTTTTTTCCCCTCACCCTTGTCATCTTAACTTCCAGCTGCAGATTCGTCAGAGCTATTATGCAGCTGTTTCTTACCTGGATATGCAAGTTGGCCTGCTCTTGAATGCTTTGGATGATGTAGGACTCTCAAATAGCACAATAGTAGTTTTTACTGCTGATCATGGTAAGCATTTAAACCTTTCTCCAGCTCACTGTGAATAACTTAATTGTACAGCTCAGTGCTGGCATATTAATCAAGTGTGTGTTTATATAATGTGCAGTAGAGCTACCATACCTTGTATATCTGGCTAGTCTGTCTCTAATTAATGGACTGACACAGGCTTCTGTGGCTGCACAGTTCTGTCCCCCTGCAGGGACCTCTTTGATCAGATTGAGGGTTTGCTAGGGAGTGATTACACTGTCTGCCGGGATGCTGGGCTGAGCTTGCTGTATTCCCACCTCCTACCCAAGGAGTGACTCCTGCTGGGAACAGTGCTGCAAAAGGATAGCGACCGCCCTCCCCCTCTTACAATTTGTAGAGAGCCATCTGGTACAGTGGGTGACAGGCTTTCTCATTAGCTGCTGAAGTCTGTTTTCTTGTACTTGTCACTGCTGCTTGCAGAGCATCTAAGCTGATAGCAATATGGCTCCCCCTCGTAACTGAGGTATTGTGCACCCTGGATCCTGGTGGCGAAAAGCTGAATGGGAATCATGGGACAGATACCTCAAGCATTTGATGTTTGTTTCAATAATATTCATTAAAATACTGCCTCCATGATCCCTCTAATTGGAGGATGGCTTAGCTGATTTAAAACAGTTAGGATATGGCTTAACTAAATCAATTTAAACTCACATATTTAGTTAATTTCTGTTGGCATCTATAAGTGTGTGTATAAGAAAGCCCTTATGAGCTATAGAGCAATGGGATTAATCCTGCTGGTACTAGAGTGACTCTAGATATTCCTTCTGACTTGCCACTTTGACTTGGACTTTCCATTGTAAACCGAATTCCTCTTTTCCTTGCTGTGGTTAATTGTAAACAGTTGGTGTTTCCAGTACCGTGACTAGGAAAGTGATTAAAAAAAAAAAAAAAAATTAGTGTGTTAACATAGCTGTCATAGAGCTCTTTTGTCTTCCCCTAAAGTGAAGTTGGCAGTAAATCTGCCTGGAAGGAAGTCATGTTGGCATCTCTTCCAAGAGGAAGAGGAGACCTAAAGAGTTGTGATCTATATTGCTTCCTTGGGGGGTAACATCCTGATATGGCAGTCTGGCGTAGGTAGCAGCCTTGGCTCCAAGGGATGTTCAGTTGCAGTGTTAACAGGAGTACTGGAGAGCTGGCAGCTGTCCAAAACTTGAATGAGTGTTTTGTGGAATTGATCTGAGACTCTTGCAGGCACTGTCACACACCCCACTTGCTATTTTCTGTTGCTTTCCTAATTCTAATCTAGAGTAGGGGAAATAAGGAAAGGTGTAATTATTTCCTTAATAAAAGAGTGTCAAGTTGCAAGATTCAGGCAGCTATTGAAATAACTGTCACATTAGAAAAAAAAATTTGTTACATTTAAATACAGATTGCTATTTACCTTTTAATATAACCTTGGTAACAGACTGGTAGCCTCAACAGCCAGAGTCAATTTACAGTGGAAAAGAAATGACTACTAAATTACAACCCAGTATCTGCTCTGAAGTGTATTCTTTGTCATCTAGGATGGTCCCTGGGAGAACATGGCGAATGGGCGAAGTACAGCAATTTTGATGTTGCTACCCGTGTGCCGCTGATGTTTTACGTGCCAGGATTGACAACCTCCTCTGTTAGTGAAGGAGAGAGGGTCTTCCCCTACCTTGACCCTTTTAGCCATTCTTCAGGCTTGGTACCTCAAGGTAAATTCCCAGCACTTACTTTTTGTTTGCAGTGGATATATGTAAAGGAGAAGTGATGATGTAATGATACTTCGCCTCCAGGCAGCTTGAGTCAGTGTCATTGTGTTTCTTGTACTGAGGAGGAACAGGATGGTGAAGGGAATCTTTGGACACAAATTTTTGCTTTGGTTAGATCTGCTTTAGTGGAAACAGCTAGATGTCTGCGTTAACACAGCAGACAATTTATTTTTGTGTGGTGTAGATGCCTAGAAGGGTACTTGGCCTACATTTTGTCATGGCCGCTACTGTCTTTCTAGCCGTGATTAGTAAACATTCTCTGGGTAGCATCTGTACTTAAAATGGTGATGTTGGAACTGTTCTGATGGAGGCACTGCAGTTAAGCTATTGAGACTGGAATTTGCTTTGTCTTTCTGAAGTGTTCTTTTTCAAAGTAATGAATATTATTGTATTGAAGGCTGCATATTTGAGAAACATAAGTGCAAAAAGATTTCTTCTTAGAAATACATCATGAATGCATAGGCTAGCATCTTCAGAGCTAACTGCAACACCTTAATTGCCTTGATTTTGTTACCTCACAAATTCAGTACAAAGCATTTTCAATAAAACACCAACGTAATTATCAGAATAAGTTTATAAAATGTTCTACCAGTGTTTGTCAAACCATCACGTTCCGTAACTTGTATTTTGATGTTTCTTCTAGAGCAAAGCAAGAAAGTGGTTGAGCTTTTGTCTCTGTTTTCAACACTTGCTGAACTTGCTGGCCTGCAAGTTCCTCCTGTGTGCCCAGAGACTTCATTTCACGTTGCACTGTGCACTGAGGGGACAAGCATTGTCCGATATTTTAATGCCTCTGAAGAGAAGGTGGCGGAAGGGGAGGATGGGTGTGATGACAGTAACTGCTTTGATGAAGAGCCTGTTGCTTTCAGCCAATATCCACGGCCTGCAGACACTCCTCAGTGGAACTCTGACAAACCGAAGCTGAAAGACATCAGAATCATGGGCTATTCCATGCGTACAGTTGACTACAGGTATACTGTGTGGGTTGGGTTTAATCCTAACAACTTCAGTGCTGACTTTGAGGATATCCATGCAGGAGAGTTGTACATGGTGGAGACTGATCCAAACCAGGATGATAACATCTATAGCAATACCTCACATGGTTGGTTTTTCAAAAAAATTATTGGCTTCCTGAAGCACTAGGGTTCAGAAACTTCTTTGTGCATGTTCTTGCAACTGAAGTAACCGTTCCTTTTTGGTATAAAACCTTTCTGTTGTACAGAAAACACTTGGATTGAATTAAAATCCTGTTTGTATCAAAGCACTAGTTATTGCCTTTGTCTTGTTACAGCCCTTATTACGCTGAAGTAGTCAGAGTGAACTTCTGCAGTTGTGTTTTCAAACACAAGCTTACAACACTTCTGAAAAGGCCACACAGGCCCACACTGTGAAACATCTCTGTGGTCTTCTGTTCCACAGTGACTGAAGAATTATAATTTATTATCTGTGCTGAAACTAATGGTGTGAAAGGTGGAAAAAGAGAAACTTCTGTGTTTGAAAGGTGTGTGTCAGTAAACAGATCCTGTCCACTTTACCTAGAAGACTTGCTGGAGTGGTCGAGGAGAAGGACTGAGGTGTCTGTTGTCATCAGCCTTACCTCTGACTAGAGCTAAAAGAGAAACTTCATGTGTTTCATTCAAGATGTAATTACTTTAAATAAAAGCTTTAATTTGTAGTTTTGTGCTTTTTATCATACAGGAGAGGATCTGAATTTTTAATTAATGCGAATGAAATGGGTGCTTTCATCACTGAAACACTAAATAAGACTGAGGGTTTAAGGTAACATCGGTATGCTCTTCTGTGGTTTTTCATGAGGATTGGTCCAGTGAAGCCCCACAGGTGAAAAGAGATGGAAGCCTTTAGCTGTTGTAGCTTGCTGGTTGCTGTAGTTGCTGAACTGCTCAGTGCACTTGAGGGTTGTCACGTCCAGTGACAAACTTGGGTGTTTGCGTTCTTCGGTGCTAAGTGGGGCTTGGTTTTGGACTAGGATAGCTAAAAGCCTCCCATTTGGTTTTAAGTTTAGTATGCGTTTAGCAGCACGGGATGTACAGCATTAGTTGTCCCAAGTTACGCTGGTAAGTAAATGTCTATATGGCCAAATGCATTAAGGTAAATATGTTTTGGGGTGCTTGTATCTGAGAAAAATGTTTTTGCCGAGTATTTTATTTAAGCGCTGTCTGTACCTTATGCTCACAGCCACGAGGTACACTGTGCTCCAGTGTGATGACAGTAATTTGTGTTGTGTTCTGTCAGCCTGCTGGATTTCTGCAACTCCATCTTGGTAATCGAGGCTTTCAGAATTTGTACCTTAAGAGGTAAGAGCTTGTTCAGACCGTGCTAATTCCTGCTACCTTCCTCAATGAACTGCTCCAATTCCTACAAAAAGAAAAAGCCGGCCGTTGCTTGTCTTCCTCAGATAAATTGACTTTAATATTCTAAAGAAGCCAGAGACATAACTTTATTTCATTAAAATCCATGTGTCAGTCTTATTCCTAATTAATGTAGAGATACCCACCATGAATCTGATTCTGTACTAGGAGACAGCGGTTACTTAGTGCCTTAAACTCAATTAGAATAACATATTTCTTGTGAACTTGTCATTTGTTTTACTGGGTCCAAGATGCTGTGTGTTCTGCAGCATTATTATTCCTGATGAAAGCATATTTTTCCCTCACTTATGCATGTAAGCTTAGATCCTCAGCTGGTGTGAAATACTGCAGTTGCACATAGCAGATTCAGTGTAGCTATACCAATTTCACACTGGTTGAAGGTGTGTTTTATTGAGGATGGTGCCCGGCAGAGATCTGGAGTCTGCAGCTGGAGCTAATTATATTTCTGACACATTTTCCTTCAAAGGAAAAATCAAATATTGGGACAGTTATTTTGTGAGGATGTATTGAAGTGTTAAGGATTAATCTAAATCTCTGGAATGTTAGGTCAGCAATACAGTGTACATTTAAAATTGCTCTGGCAAATAGGTGTTATCTTAGACTTGGCTACCTGAGCTTTGCATTTTATTCTCCTGCTGAAACACCTGAAAAAAACCAAAACCCCAAAAACCCAAAACTCAACTTTTTGGGGGGGACTTAAAGCTATAGCATGTAGATAAATTATTTAGGGATTTATTTATGTGAAAACATTCTTGTACATACCCTGCCCTAAGCCTCCCATCACTTCGACAATTTAATTTTTCAAGTGGAGACAAAAGTCCTGGTGCTAGGTGATGAGTATTTTTTTCCTCAAATCATTTTCTTTGTATTGGAAGGGAAAAGCTGCCCTTGACCTTCCTTAATCAAAATCCAGTAATCTTTTGGGGAGACGTGAAACAGAACTGTCTTTGACAGCCAGTGAATCAAGACTGGTACCCACGTGCTGAGGGCAAGGACGTTCTTGAATAATTGCACAAGTTGCTGAGCAGCACTGCTGTCCACCCAGCGAGCACTTTCCTTCTGTTGCCTGCTGAGTTGAAGCGTAACGTTTTTGAGGACGAATGAGGCATAGCAGTAAAAAAAAGCTTTGCTCTTGCAAGTGCTACGTGAGTTAGTTTGGTTATGGAATTGGGTGAGTGAAATGCAAAACCAGCGGAGACAAAGGGAGAAGGCACACTTCTTCAAACAAAGTAAAATGCTGCTTCTCCTGGAGAGCCTGAGCTTTGGCTTTGCTAGGCTGAGCAGTCTTCACTGAAGAACAAGAGTTTAATAAAAGTAAAGTGCTCTTGTGAACAGTGCTCTCTCTAGAGAGAAAGGGCTGCAAGCCAAGCATTAGGAAATAAGAGATGCCAGTGTTGACCCGATTTCTTGGGATGGTACTGGAACAGCTGGAAGAACAGCACGATGCTGCATCAGCAGGAATTGCTACCTGTGGTACGTGTACGGAGAGATTCCGCTGGGGACCCCGGAGTAGCCGTTGTAAGCACTTGGCAGAAACCAGAGTCAATAAACAGGCCTCTGTTAATAAGCTAATGTAGAGGAATGATTAGCAATGGAATTAAAATGTTGGTCCCTAAACAGCTGTACATCAGTCAATCATAACTCATGACATTGTTTCTAGCGAATAAATGTACATCCTAAAGTCAAAGTTTTAAAATCAAAGGAAAATTAGCTATGTACAAAGAAGTCATAGGAATCTTTCAAAAATGGGAGACGGCTGTATATTTGGGTGTGCTTTGTAACACTCTGCTTGAATGTTTGCAGCATGCTGTTTGCAAAGGAGGATTTGGGTTTAATTCCAGGCATGCTGTGCACACTGGAGTGTATGGAAATGCTGTAGCTACACACTGCGCTGTGCAACAGATCGGAATCCCCCCTTTGGCCAGTGCTCTGCGCTTGCTGGGGGAAATGGGGTACGTTTTGAATTAATAGCTGGCTGTGCAAGTTGCAAATGTTCTTGTGTGTTGAGACAGGCAAAGGCAGCTGAGTGCCCCAGTTATTGGCCAGATGTTACCTCATTAATCACTGTTGCATGCTAATTATATATTAGTGATGTGCTTCTGTCTTGCACTGGTCGAGTGGAGTCCCCTGCTGGAACGAGTGTTCCACAGCACGAAGGACGGGCTATAGACATGAAACCTCTGTCAGGGATGTTTCTTAATTCCCAGTGTTAATGTGTATTTTCCTTGATAGACAGCAATGGCATTATTGGCAAAATGGTGATAATGTCACGGTCAACACATAGCTTTTGCAAGGCACAGACCTTTAGGATAGAGAGAGTATCAGACTATATTTGGGAAGTGCCTGGTGGGTGTAGCTGAGATCCTTTGTTGAATATGGAACTTTTAATTTATTTCTTTTTTTTTTTTTTTTTCCCTCTAGTGGTTCCTTAGCATTCAAATGTGAAACGCTACATAAAGAATGAAATTACCCTCCTGGTAGCTAGGTTTTCCAGCACTTTACAGTTTTCTAGGCTATAGACCTTCTTGCTTTTCACAATCAGAAGCTCCCAGCCACGTTAAGATTACTCTGTCAAAACTTTTTATGCCTCTGTGTTTGACTTCCTAGCTAATGAAAATTATCTTCAGATCTGCATGGGTGGATCTCGACTCCAGTGTTCTTCTCTGCTACATGCACAGATCTCCTTTTAAAGTCTGTAGGAGTTCTGCTTATGAAAGAAGATAAGCTACCAATGTCAAGATCCACCATATGAAGCAGAAAAAGAGCCTTTTGCCCTCTATCTTTAACACTTGGCTCAATGCTGAGTGGTAGTAGAACATTTTTATCCAGCAGCGTGTGAAGACCTCAACTATAATGGAGCTTTGAGTAAGCAAGAGGAAATGGCAAAGTTTGTGGTATTTCTGTAGGTGCAGTTGGACATGGAGTGGGGATAATAGACTGAAGCAGCAGAGAGGAAAGGAACAGTAAGATGTAATGAACAGTGAAATCCAATATAAAGTCGATCTGAAAGATTACGATCCAACAAGAAGACAGAAGGAATAGAAATCTAAAGAGAGCAAGACTGGAAAGGGAAATATTTTTGTATCTCTGCTTTTTGGCACTGCAGACATCTAGGGATACTCACATCTTGACTGTTTCTGCTCTAATTTATTTCTGTGCTTTAGGTATAAAATCTGTACAAGCTTTGTATATGTTGTGATTGACTGCATAAGTTCTTTGAATTTATCTCTGAAACACTTTTGAAAACCTACCTCTGGACAATGTGTTGTGATTTTGTCCCAGGTATACTCGTTTTGGCATTATCCATGTGTTCAAAACCCTTGCTCTTCTCCTTTCGTCCTGATGCCATAATAGCATCAAAATCTTTACTTTCTAGTGTGTTATACACTTGTGATGAAGATTCCCAGTTTACTCCTCACTGTGTAACTGAAAAGCAGTTACCTGTAGGTTACAGATTCCCAATTGTTTGAACATGCTCCGTGGCCAGCCTGCACTAAATGTTTAGCAGATCTCTGGGCTGGCTTCCTCGTAGGCAGCCTGCTCAAGCTGCTTGGTAACGTGGACACAAATGAAGTCAGAGTCTGGTCATGCTTCAGGGCAGTGTTGGGCTGCAAGTCTTACGAACAACTTCTTGTGTATGCATCTTTTGTAGAGATTATAAAAACTGGCTGAGTATCATCTGACTGCAGATTTCTTTTGTCAGGAAAATGTTTATTTGATTAAATCGAACTGTCTTACGTAGAGATATTGCTTTGGTGACAGTTTTATTGAAAAGTTTTGATAAGATCAAGGACCTTCACTTCAATTTTATTTTCATTTTTATTATATTGCATAATTTTGACATAATATAAAAGGGTATCATAACAAATGAGAATGCAGTTACTTTGTGAAAAGAATAAAGTCAAACCAAAAAATTTTTACCTCAGAAGGAAAGTATTCACCTTTGTCAGAATGAAATGGCTCACTTCACAAGTGTCAATTCCAGTTCTTAAACCATAATTTTTTTTGTAATTTTTGTCTTGCGGGAAAACTTCAAAATACTGGCAACAAGAAAGTGGTGGAAGAATCCCAATTTGTGCATCTTCTCATGATATTAAAAATGCCAATTCTAATCTAGCTCCATGAATAATTATTCACATTAGCACAGTGTTGAAGGCTGGAGTTGGGTTTAGGCTGTTTCTGTTTGCCGTGCTCTAGAAAGAGAGCGGTATCTGTGCCCCAGCACTCAGACTAAATGAGAGACGGGCAGTCAGGGAAGATTACTGCTCTTTTCCAGGTAGGGGACTCCAGCTCAGAGCTGAAATTTTTACTTGAGGTCAGATAAGCGTTGTGAGCAGACCTGGATCTAAAAGGACATGGATTCCTTATGTGGTGCTTTTAACTCGAGCCTTGTTTCTGCCTTTCCGAAGCTTTCCAGATGTGGTCTACAGATGACAGAAAGTAGTCTGAGTAGGAGATGCTGCCATAAAGAACAGGTGCCTAAGTGGCAAAGGCTAGTGGTAATTCTTCTCTGAAAAACGGAGTAGCAGCTTTTTCTTCTATTTTCCCTCTTACCCCGGCACCGTCAAGCCTTGTAGTGCCTCGCAGGCTCACCATGCCCCTGCTGTGGGAAGGTCGCTCCTCTCTCTCTCCTCCTTCCTGGAAAGTCGGGCTACACAGCCACTGCAGAGCCAAAGAAATGCTTTCCCTGGCCAGAGAGCTGCAGTGAATTTTAAGCAGGGCTTTTTCTCCCAACAGATTGCCTAATAAAAGGGCAAGTATTAATCACATGTCTGGAAAAAGTTTGTTTTGATCTGTCTGCTATTCCAGCTTTAAAGAACAGAGCCTTTTCTGAATTATTTTCCTGGTAATAGAATTAGGATATAATTCCTAGAAGACAAATCTTGGCAGGTATGAAGTGTATAATATCTATCCTTGATTGAACCTACAGCCTAGCCTAATACTTCCCACGTTTTCCTGTTTTCAAAGTGAGTTTGATCTTGTGCTGGAGGAAATGATTCTCTTTACTTGAGCCCTCTCAAGTATTTCACAGCAAGAAAGATGTGAGCCATTACTTAAGGAGCCCTCATTACATGCAGCTGTGGGATACTCATCTCTTTCCTTTATCTGCTCTACTGGAAAACTTGGATACCCTGTTTTACTAAACAAAATCAAGGTCAGGGATGTTAAAAACAAATAGATTGGGTTATTGAACCTGATAGCATAATAATTTTCTTGTCGCCAGCTTTAGCTTTCTTTTGCTGAAATAAGATTAGCACAGATTAAAGCTATTTATTTTGGAGGTGTAGCATTCTGGACAGGGAAGCTGTGATGGGTCCACTTTAAATGAGTCTTCATATTTTAAGAATTTGCAGCCCCCTGTTTCTTTTGAGGGTTATATGTTTCTGTAACTGTTACTCTTGCCTGTAATTGTTCTTTCCAAGATAGTATTTGGTGGAAACACCTCGAGTGTCTTCTCTATTTGTTCCATGTTGCTCTGCTAAAGCAGTGATGTTCTTTCTGATGTAAACCCAGGCAAACAAGATCAGAATTTTTCACTGCCTTTGTAAGTGATGGTTTATCTAAGGATTCTTTTAATATTCACTTTGTGGAAGAAGTGCTAACCTTCAGTTACCTTTAATAAATAGAGATAGGCCCTGACCTAGTAAAGCATGAAGCCATGCACTTAAGTACATTCCTGTTCAGTAAAACACTTAAGTGTGTTAGCTAAGTATGTGCTTAAAATGCTTTGCTGGACCAGTGCCCGAAGATGGTGGCACGTGCATCCCAGTGCGAGTGCTACCAAAGGGAGCCTGTGGGCTGAAGAGACCTGTCCCAGTGGGGAGCTGAGTATTATTAAGATTTCTTCTCTGCTAGAAAAAAATATCTTGGTGCTCTGTGTTTTAAGGGCAGTTGTTCACTTTTCAGGAATGTATTGGTTTCCGTGGCGAGGTTTCGGTAGCACAGGATGGAATTCCTATGCCTGTTAGGCCCCATAAGGCTCCCACATCTCTCTTTCATCTCTCCCTTGTCTCTCTCTCACACTTATTCGTTTGAAACTGCAGCCAGGTCTGGGATTCTCAAAGTTTCTCGTATCCTTGATTGCAGATCAATAACTTTTCACTTCCCTTGGGAGGTTTAAATGAGTCACAAGACATTAAAACTGAAAACTAGGCAGTGCAAGCACATGATGTTCCTACACCAAATCTCTCACGCAACCCTGATGTGAGCCTTCCATCTGCTTTACAGGTACTGCTTGTCTACGCTTGGCATTGCCTCTTCTTCGGGACCACAGCCAAAAGGAGGCAAAAGTCCTCCAGCTTTTCACTCCTTTGTTAGTATTTTGGAATAATTCTTCAGATGTCATCTGTGCTTGTGGGAGCGGCTCTGCCCTGTAATTCCCGAGCTCCTCGACTAGAGGTCAGTAACACATCAAAGAACAGGAGGCAAAATCATAAGCTGTGGGATGCTGGCTGCCACTAGACATTTTATTCTGCATTTGAAATGAAGGCTTGTGATACGGTTAATCACCATCAGCTGGAAGTCACTGAGATATGTGACCAGAGTAGTGGAATGCTTCTATTGTCTATTTTTTCATATTAGAAGCATACTGGAAGTAGTGCTTCCAAATTTTAAACAGTAAGAAATATTACCACCCTTTTAATATAACTTGTTCTTACAGAGTAACTTGCACATTTCCATATGATATATAGTTTAGAAAAAATCTGATTTCTAGGAATTTTTACTGCTAAATCTTTATATAATCTCTTCAGTTGCATTGGCATTTTCTTCACACAATGAAGTCTGAAGGTGCTTGGCAGAAAAGATCGGTGTGTGAAGCAGAGGTGGTTAAAAGTGATGACTTTACAAACAGGCTCAAAGTCCCCTTTGTCATGTCCTTACAACTTCATAGAGTATAGAATAGATTAGTAACTTTTTGTTAAAGAGGAAGTTTAGGAATGCTTAACAGTAAAATAGAGAGGTTTTTTTTGTTTCACTTTACTTTAAAAAGATAACCCTTATTGTTCCTGTAATAATTCCATTCTTTTTCTTTCTTTTTTTTTTTTTTTTTTTTTTGTTTTTCCTGATAAACTGTTCCTGCTTGGATATAGAGGAACTGGTCATCTGGACAATTAAAAAACAATTTATGGAGCAGCTCTTTCTTTGCCAGACGCATTTCTTTAAAGGATGCCTTGAACTATGCTGCTATTTTAGTAGCAAGTTGTTCAATACATGTTCTGAGTCATTCCTCCATAGAAGCAGGCACAAAGGATTCTGTTTGTATGCTTTGAGTGTCTCCTATCCTGAAAATACTCATTTCCTTTATCATGACTAATGCCATTACTGACTGGTTTTGCTGAGACATTTAGTTCAGCTGTGTTCATGACCGTGATTAGTGCATTTGTCTCCAGCTAAAATGCTGATTCTTATTTGGATGCTGCACTCCTAAGAGCTGTGCTCTAACTCTTTATGAAGGAGAAATCGCTGTTCCTCAGCATTCTTGTCTCAGCTAAGTTGATTTTTTTTTTTTTCTCCCCCTGCATAAAGAAACCTAGGCCAAGTAATTTCAGTATGCTCATACACAAGTCCTGTTTCCTTCCCTCACACCATTTTTACACTTTGTGATTTATGCCAGAGTTAGCAAGAGTGGAACCAGACCTAATATTTCTAAAATGTAAAATATTAACAAATATGATGAATTGTGTAATTATCATTAATAATGTCACGATGAAAGACACAAGCCTTTCAACATGTAATGGCAACCACAAGTGACAGGCCTGCCATCTGTCCAGACCTCCAAGACTTCACCAAGCTCATTGCACTCCAAAAATCTCTTACTGAAATGAGAGAGTAAAGGCAGTTCTGTGCTAACACAGGTTTCTCGTGCGCTTGTCTCAAAACTGAACCAAAGACTTAATTTCAGTTGAATTCTGCACTTCGGCTCTGCTCTTTTTCTTTTCTCCCCTCCCTGCCCCCACCCCCCCCCCCCTTTTAAATTCAGGAAAAGCATAAGAAAGAATAAAACAAAGTCTATAATGAGTTTTCTCTGTGCAGGTTGGTTACTGTCTGTACAGACCAGTTCACAGGGAACCTGTTGTAAAATAAAAATAAAAAAAATAAAATCAGATCAGTGGGGCTCCTGTTGTGAGCTGCAAACATAGGAGACTACTTATGTCGGAGCAGGAAAACACATTAGTCTAAAAGTGACTGGTTTCTAGAAATGAATATACCTTGGAAATGTTATGGGCAGGACAACAGAGATGAGTTTGAGGGTTGGTGTTAATTTTTGTAAGGATATTGTTAACAATAGTTACATTTGGAACTGGGATCAGGTTGAAAAATAGCATCCTTCTCCTCAGTTCTCTTCTCCAGGCAGTTTTCAGGCTGCGCAGCCAAGGCTGTGGCCAACTTGCACTTTCATGATTTGGTAGCCCTGGCCCATTTGCTGTGATACCAGCACCTCCCTCTTCAGCAGTAACAAGGCAAAAAGATCTTCAGAGACAGCAGCCCCTGGTTGGAGCCTGAACAGTAGAACTGCTTTTAAGAGCCCTGTGCAGTCATCTCTTAGGGTCTGGCATCTCTGTTTCTTGAGCTTGTACATTGGCAAAGCATCCAATCCAGCCTGCCAGCTCCAGAAGTGAATGGTGACAGGCCGTCATAATCTGTTATCCCCTGTCATTCCGTCAGTTTTAAAATGGAAACCCAGGCTTGTGGGGTAGAAATGAGGGCTTTCATGCATTTGATCATTGAATGAATAGGGGAAACAAAATGTAATGGGAACTCAGGGTTTTTTTAACCTCTTTCATAAAGTAAATCAAGTTCTCTGCTTGTGTGACTGCATGAAAGCCACAGGGATTCGTGGATTTGCATTGTTTCACTCAAATGGCAAAGGTGGATTTCTAGTTTAAGTGGTGCCATGTGTTTTTTTTTTTTACTAGAAAATGTTCAGTGTTTCAAATATCCCATTCTCAGTTGGGTCTAGAGACTCTACCTGGATATGGGCCCAGTCCTGCTAGACGCCATGCAAACCATGTGCTGACTGCCAATGGCAGGGATGGTCCCACCTCCCTGCCGCTGTTCACAGCTGGCTGGCTCTGCCCTCACCCTTTTGCTGGTGCATGTCTGATGCCTTGGGAGCTGGCTCAGCTTGATAACCCAACAAAACTACTTTATTTTCCTTTCCCTTCTGTTGATTCAGCTCATCAAGAAGTTAGAGGAGGGCCAGAGCAGGAAGGAGCGTGTCACCTGAGACACAGCTCCTGCCTTGCAGAACTTAGCACCTAGGTGAAGACAGATGAAAGCAAAACAGTTAACATTCCCGTTCCTAGCAATGCATCTGAACTCTTCCAGTGGCTTTGCAAGGCGTGCGGTGGTTGTTTGGTTTGGTGTTTGGTGGTTGTGCAATTAGCAGATGTGCATTAGTAGGTTGTTGCAAGGGGTGAAGGTGGGAGTCTAGCCTGATTCCAGAAGGTGATGAGTGCCAGGTGGGAGCTGGATGAGGTGAGCTCATATCATGAACAGCAGTTTTATGAGTAATAAAACTAGGGGGATCTGATGCTATCACTTTCCAAACTGGGCAAGTTCAAGATCCTAAAACATTGACTTTTTTTGTCAAATACAAAAGACATTTAAACACTGCTACTTAAGCATCATACTGGTGACTTGGATAACAACTGAAAAAAAACATTAATAATATTCACATTGGGATGTTGCTTTATCCTGTATTATTCTGAAGATTAATTTTTGTACAGTGTAGTTTTTACTATTATGGATCTACAGTCTAATCAGAAAATGATAAAGTTGTACAATATTAACAAGCGACTAAAACAATGTTTGCTTTAGGGTGAATGGGTTGTGCCAGCTCCAGTTGAAATCTGTAGGCATATTGCAGTTGACTTTAAAGGGTTGGAACTTAGCAGATTTCTTCTCCTCTTCCCTGAAACTCTCCAATCTGCCGATGTAGTCTACTGTCTTGGACTAACAAAAAAGATCTTTTAGCAATGTGGTGGCACACTTGCACAGAAAGCCCAGCTCTAGTCCTGTTATTGTCTTATCTCCACAGAGTTGTTTTTGTTACTGTTTATAGCTTGCGAAAATGGGCTTATTGCCAATGAGAAGGGGAACAGGGAAACTCTCTCTGTGACAATTTTCGTACATCTGGTATCATTATAAATATTTCATATTATTAATAATAAATAGCTTTTTTAATAGAAATAGGGGTTTTTTATGGTAGGACAGCTGTCTGGTTTGTAATTTTATAATTTGTCTTACAGGCAATTTTGTGCTTATGGCATATTGACTTCAATAGGGAATTCTGCTAAAAACCTGGTGGCACAACAGATAACTGTATTTCCATGAAGGCAGGTGTATGCATTTGTGTTTCTGCTGCCAGTCTCTAGGTACCTCTTTGGAGTGGCTTTGGAGGAAGAAATCAGTTGTCTTTCCAGGTGTGTCCTGCATGAGAAAAGTGAACTTGCTAGAACAGTTACACTGATCCATGGTGTGAGGTTGTTGGAAAGTTAGCTGTCCTCACCTTAAGAACTGTTTAATTCTTCAGAATCCCTTGGGCCATTAGGAACAGGATCACAACTTAGATGAATGTTAATGAAATTGCAGTGACACCTCAAAGCTTTATCTGAATAAAAGATGGCCCATCATGCTGATACTGTATCTCTTCTTAGTTTCCTGATGTGTTCTGGAAGACATCCTAACCTGATCAGTGGTCCTTGTGTTTTAGTGGGACTTGTGGGGTAGGGATCACTCCCGCTATCTGAAGGGTATCCTGGTTCATCTGAGTGATAGTCCTAGCCCCAGGGAACAGCTAGTAACACTGAGAATGGCTCATTGGATTTAGCAGAGCTCTCCAGTTCTTGTGAGCTGAGCTGCTGTCTAGCAGGTGAATCAGAAAGCTTGAAAGCAGTAAGTATCTGGAACAGTTATTACCTTCCCCTAATGAGAGCCTGACTGGCAAGTTGGGTTTAATACTTCTAACGTTAATAGCAAAACCACTGCAACTCACTGACTAGCTCTCAGACACAAAGCAGATACAGGGATCCAGTATACAAAGTCTTAACCCCCAAGGCTATTGGCCCATTTTTCCACTCTTTCAAATAACCTTGCTTCTCACAAATCTGTTGCTCATTTAAAGCAAACTTTCTGCTTGCATCAGAAATTACTTCCAGCACTGGATGTGAAGCATTCTGCAATATGTTATAAAAGGAGGGCTGGATTCACTGCTTAAATAAAGAAAGCCAGTTTGCTTCAAACAGATCATTTATTGCTACCTTCATGCTGTATATTTATTGTGAGGATATTGTCACATTTCTTTCAGTTTTGAAAATGTAAGTTGGATTTTCTCTTTCAGGTTGCCATCTGGTGTATTGCGAACAGTCTCAGAGAGTAAGAGGCCATCTGTTAATACTTTTTCAGGAAGCTTTTTATAGAGCAGTGAAGTGGCAAATCTCAAAAACACGTTGTAATGACTTACAAGATCTCGGGTATGTGTACAAGGAAAGGCTGATATTTTATTCCTATCAACAATATAGTTATCAAGCTGGGAAGGAAAGGAAGAGAAGAAAGAGAACTTGCACACAAATGCACATGCATTTTAATGGCTCTATTGCATACATTAGTTTTTCTATTTTTACATAAAATGTAAAGTAAGTTTCTGAAGCTCTGATTCAGTTTATGCTCATGCACTTAGCAAGACTGATTGCCTCTTTGAGAAACTGTTTCCCTCTTTAACAACTAACAGAAATCCAGTGACTCAGGATTTAGCCTAATAATACTAAAAATGTAGCTTGCGTTATGGTAGCGTGTGATTTTACATCTCTGGTGTCCTGTATACCTAAGATGCTGATAGGTCTACTGCAAGATGGCTACCATGTAGGAAGGCCTCCAGTTCAGACCTTCTGCTTTTAGTGCCGACAACCTCAAGTTCAGTACCTGGTGTATTCCTGTGGCAGAAGGTCAGTTCCACATTCAGCTCCACAAGTAGGGAGATCTTCAACCCAAGTTTGATATGCTCACTGGGTGATGAATGGTAGCAGTAGAGGACATGACTGACAGAAGCATTGCCTGATCAACCACTGAAGTATTCTGATTGATGTGGAACAAAAAATATTGGAAAGGAGCTAGATAGGAGAATTGCCAATTAAATGCATGCAATGAAGCTGACTGCAGGAGTAGTTAGCATTAACACTGTCCTCTCTGCATGTCTGACAGAGCATCCCTCTGTTTTTTTTTCCTGCCCATGGCTGTATTGTGTATTCAGAGGAAGCAACTAGATCCTTGTAAGGTGCCATGATACTGGTGCTGAATTAAAAAAAAAAATCATGCTGATGATTGGTGCTATCATGTTATAGTAATTGAAGACCTGAGGAAGAGAAGATGTGACCTTTGTTATCCATGAGGTCTCTGGTACCAAGGTAGGTACTGGGTTTCTTGAGAGCCTCTCTGTGGACTCTGTATGCTGAGCCATTTTTTTTTTCCACTTGCATTGACTTCCTCATAATTTTATGGTACAGCGGAAGCAAATAGAGCTACGTCATGTGCCTGTTGTATGCTGAGGTTTATCTCAGCTCTCTTCTGGCCTCTCGGAGAGAAGACCTGAGAAAACACTTGATTCTTTCAGGATCAGGCCCTTTGAAAGCACTCAGAGAAGCGTCAGATTATAGATTTCTTTGTAAGCCTGACATACTGAGGAAGAAAGGCAAGTGCAATTATCTGGGCAGGTGACTGTAGTTTTGCTACCACAGAAAGAAGTGATCAGATGTGTTTTGTTGGGTGCTCATATAAATCTTTGGTGAATTGTGTGTTCTGCTTCCACCTGTGCATTATCTGAAATGGCCCAGTCAAGCACATTTTTCTGTATTTTAATGCTGTATTAATTCTCTGTGCTTTGTGTCCTGCAGTAACAAGATTTCATGGTGATGTTCCTGGGCATCTCTCTACAGAACCAGTCCTGCTTCAATGAAGAGTAATAGTAAAATCTTTTTCTCTTCAGTGGTTCCAAATTTCATAGTGAGACATCAAAAATATCATCGAGGTATCACTGGTAATAAATGTCAGTGCTGCTGCATGTCAAGGTCATGAAAACCTGTAGTAAGGGCTGTTCAGACTGGCATTGTGCTTAAATATTATCATCATTTAAACAAAACTAGGCAGCTTTAAAAGCAAAGGCAGTATGACTATCACCATAAAATTCAGCCCACTAGCCAATGGTGATAGAATCTGAAGCCTGTATGTTGGAAGAGTTTTAAAAGCAACGCAGGTTGGGTTTTCAGTGCTAACAACCTCTAGAAAAAGAGAAATAAGTGAGCCCAGCTGTGTTCAATATAATGCGAGTCATCTCTGCATAATGGTATTTAGCAGTGGCCAGAGTGTCTTCTAAGTTTTATTTATAAAAAAGGACTTTCTTCCAAATTATTTTTAAAGGCATTATCTTTTATTGAATGAAGTTGTTCCTATGTTTTTAATGTAAAAGAAAGATAAAGAATAAACAATAGAAATTGGGGAGGGGCTATTTTGTTGTCCAGAAAAGTACAATATCAGTTACAGTTTTTATTTGTGAAGTATGCTTTTTCCCCATCTAATACCCATGCTATGTTGCTGAATTATTGTTACTTAACCAAAGGAAATAGGCAAACAGTCATAATTTTATTACTGCATGGTTCGAGAATGCTATTGGAAAGACCTACTATTGACTTGAATCCAGCAGAGAGTTGACAGACCTTAGTTCTGTTGTCTCTATTCTTTCATCTCAAAACAAGCCTAGGTAGTCTTGACTGGCGGCTGCCCTGGGCTCTGGCATCTTTCTTTCTTTGTTAAACACGTGAAACTGCTGAGAGGTCTCCTGAAATGTCAGTAAGTGAAGTGCTGGTATGAGGATGTTCTTTGTGTCCTTCATCCTCTCCATGTCTATTAAGCCAGGTCAGCATGTAGGCAAAAAAGCTCATGGCCGAAATGATTCCCCAGAGGTGGAGGCTCATAGAAGTCCCCTAAAAATTATGTGCCAACAGCTCAGCACTGAGAATTACCGCTCATTGGGCCACTATAGAGCAGGTTACTATGCTCTCTACAGATGACCGGGTTGAATTTGCAGTGCATGTTGAATTTTCAAGTGCCCTAGTGTATGGGGTACTACTTGTCGCCATCAGAACTGAAGATGTTACCAAAACATCTGGGAGGTACACCTGAGTTGTACTGTAATCTGGAGCCCAGGCCTCTGAAAGTATCAGGAACACAACTTTCCCGTGTTGTGGTTTTGTCTTGTGTTGCTGTGCTTCACGGCTATTAGCTGGCATTGTGTGGATTTACTGGAGTAATGGAATATGAAAGATTGAATCTAGTCCTATTTAGGGTTAAGAGTCTGTAAATCCACTGTGCTTGCGGAGACCAGGAATAATTTAAACACTGCTCACATTCCAGCCTCCGCAGTAGGGATGGGTATTTTGTTTTGAGGATTTTTTTTCCTTATCTCAACTGCTGTACCATTTGGCTATCTGAAGCTTTTGCATGCCTCACAAACACCATCTGTTACAACCCAAGACACAAATACTGCAAGCGATTAGTAATATAAGCCCATGTTGCAGCTGTATGTGGTGTGGAAACCTGATAGAACCAGAACTTCCTTTGTAAGCCTGACATGCTGAATAGTGCGTTTGTGGTTTGTCTAAGCTTTTGCATTCATCAATTAAAGATTAACTTTCTGCTACTATGGAGACATGTTAGATTAAAAAAAAAAAAGAAAAGAAGAAAAAGACTGAAGAAAACAAGCATTTACTTATAGGAAATGTTATTGGAGCAAGTAAAGCACCTAGGACAGAGGGAGTCCCTAGCAGGGAAATGTTTCCAGCTGCTGCATCCTAATATTTTATCTGATGAATCTTTGATGAGTTGAAATAGTCTATGTATTCTTATCAATGCTCTTCCTAAAATCATAAACCACTGAAAATACACATATAACAGGGACCATCCAGCTGTTCTAGCCATGGGTAGATTGCAATAAATAACGATATATTCCTCCTGTAATTCAATATGTGTTCACGGGATAGACCAGTTCTCCTCGAGCTCCAGCACTGCTTTTCTCTGTTTTGTCCTCCAGCATCAGCCTTCATTGCAGTAATGGACGGAGAACTGTTTGTGCTGGAGGACACCAAATCAGAGAGGAACACCCTGTGTGCTCATGGATGTGTATGAGAGATGAACAGGAAAGGAGAGGGAAGCGTATATTTGCCTGCCTGAAAGATAATGGTGTTAGCACTTGATAATCCAGGACATGGTTCAGCCATAGAGACTGAAATTCTGAAATGGTGAATGAAAGAAACTGTTCAAATCAAGAACAATAACAGGTCTGTTGTTGCTAATTTTCCTCTCCCTCTCTAAGCTATGCATACCCCTTTGCCATCTTTAGGCATTCGGTTTCTTTAACGTCATTAGTTAGGTGAACAGCAAATATGAGGATGATGTTTGAATCACCTTTGTGTTTCTCCTCTCTGTCAAAATCTCTGCAAAAATCTTTCACAAAACACTTAGATCTGTATTGTGTTCTTATGCCACATAATGCTTGTTTTGAAAACAAGGAAGAGTTTTAATTCTCAAAATCTCTTTTGTTAGTGTCGCAGATTAATAGGTCAAATTTGGAAGAAGGTAGGTGTATGATTTTGGCTTATGCAGACTATTGTCTCTATATAAGTGTGCTATTGTTCTTAAACTTGGGTATTTTTTTAAATATTTTTTTTTGTCTGTGGAGACAGGGCAAGTAATGGCCTTAAATTGAAGTTAAAAAAAACAAGCTAAATATTAAGAAAAAAACTCCTTACTGATGGAAAGGACAGTGAAAGCCAGAGAGAGACTGTCAGGGAAGTTGTGATGTCTGCATCACTGGAGATCTTTGAGAGCAAATACCATATTTACAGTTGATCTCACCATGGATCAAAGGATGAACTAAATGGCCTTCTGGGGTGTCTTCCAGTATTATGATTTTGTAAGCCTGGTGATCCAGGAGGTCTTTTCCAGTCCTGTGCTGTACGTAAGAAACGTCAGGATCATCGATGGAGAGCAAGCACTGAATGCCGAGATGACAGGCTCCTGGAGTGCAATCCACTGCCGTGAGCAGGCACTGGGGGCTTTAGGATGTGCAGGGAAAGTTAAATGTCTCCCCGTGGGCTCTGGATAGAGGGCTGGCTGAGCAGGGAGGTACTTGGTTTAGCTAATGGGAAAAGCTTGAGAATGAGCAAATCTTAATCCTATTTCTGGAGCTGTGGCAGGAGGAAGGCATTGGTGTCAGACCAGTGTGTACAGCTAAGAAGTCTTTGCTGTGCCCCGTTGTCCCTTGCTAAAATATGGTAGTTGATACTCAGACTGATGGAGGAAGCAGAAGTTACTCTCTCTCTTCCCTTTTCATAGCGGAAATCTGGGGTGTAGGACAACTGGATTTGACAACTGGATTTCCCACTGGCCTGTGGGAATGTAAAACTGCCTTTCCTTCTTTCTTGAGTCAGTTTTAAACATGAGTCCCTTCCATGTGCCATGTTGTTCTGGGCCTTTGCAATTAACCACGCAGGACTCACCGCTCCAGAGGAAGGCAGTGAGACTTCCCAGCCTTGTGAGCAGGCCATGTCCTTGGAAAAGGAAAGGCACTGTCTTGCCCCAGGAACCACTGAGGCCAGTTCAGTGCCCTGCCTTTTATTATGGGCTAGGTTGCAATGGGGGGCACTGGCATTTTCCTAATATGAGGTTCCTCCTGGTGATTTGATAACTCGTATTTAAATAACTGCAGCGTATTCCAGAGCACTGAGCAGGCACGTGGTTATGCCCTGCTCGTTGCCCTTTACTGCATATTATGAAGTGTAAGGATTGTGAATGGCTGTGATTTAAATGACTAAATTTACTCTAGATTAAATGTTTGCCTTTCATCTTTGATTTCTCATTAACTGAGAATTTACAAAGTCAAGTACACAGCCCTATTCTTATTTGTAAACTTGCAGCTTTCTCTTTTAATGCCTAATAATAAGTTCTCCCCTCTGGTTGTTTAATGTATCACTCGTGATTCCGTTTTGACAAATCTCTCAGCAGTTCAGAAAACTCTTTGTTACAAGGAAATAAATATCCTGCTGACTCAATGGGAAAGAAACGCTTTTTGTCCTTTGAGAAATGTTGCAGCCCTGTAGATTGGTCAGTGTTACTTATCTGAACAGTGCTATTGTGGAGAGGAAAAGGGTACTTTATTGGGCCAACGAGCGTTCAAGGGTACTGAAGTATGTAGGGCAAGGTTATCAAGGCTTCACTTGGGTAATGTCTTTTTTGCTTTGAAAGATCATCTTACATGTGATGTTTGTCTCTGTTAAATGCATTGCCTTTATTATTGCAGTAGCTTTTCTTTTTTAATTACAAAATGCTGACAAGATGTTTTGCAGTGACATATTATAACTACATTAACCAGGTGCATTAGGATCTGTGTGTATGGCAGTGGATGCTTTCTCTTTGTCACTTACATAATGAACCTTCTGCCTGCACAGAATAAAATATTTATCTGGAATGCAGGCTAAAGCAAATGCTGGAGACTGGAGGAGGGAAAAACAGGCTGCCTGCAGTGAATAATTGTTATAATCTCATTGTCCTTTGCAAAGTTGTTAATTAAGGCCTTTACTAAGCAGACTGTGCTTGCAGGAGTCCCACAGAAGTCAAGTTGTTGTACTCCTGTGCATCTGTTGGCTTGTGGTGTTTGTAGCGCATACATTGCTCCCCAAGTTTCATCTTCAGAGAGAATGTATATTACAGGTGATGCCTTGTGATGCTCCCCCCACCCCCATTCTGTCTCCTGCACTTTTCTTTGAAATAAGACAGAAAACAACACCTGAGGAGGCTGGTAAGCCAGTGTATAGAGCTTGAGTATCCTCCATCATCAATACTGGCATGTAAGCCTGCTAGGGATGCGGGGCTGTTAGTTTATTTGCAGATGCTCTCTGGAGCTTTCTCTGCAAGGCTCAAATGGTATAAATTGTGTGTACTTTGCCTACTCTGATTCCAAGTTCTTTTTGTTACTTAGTATTTGTACTTCTGTAGCAACTAGAAGATCCACTTAGGGATTTTGACCATTCCTTGTAGGCAGCAGGACAAATAGTATAAGGAAACAGTATTTTAGGTGAAGAGATCTGAGATAAAAAAAAAATGATCTATTGTTGTCAGTTTCTTTGTAGATATTAATGGAAAGGATAATTTTTGAAAAATGGAATGAATTCATTTTTCGGTTGTTTCCTGTGTGAGGAGACAACATGGGAGGAAGACAAGAAAGCAAGAAAGTCCTAATTTTAAAAAGTAACAAATGGAGAAGTTTGGTGCCAAGGGCTGATTGGAGGCAAGAACTGACATCTTGGGAGCAGATGAGAGGAAATGGGATGTGTCAGTAAATCATGAACAGCCTCAAAACTCAAGGCAAGGAATCCATAAATAATAGAGAAGGGAGAGCCCAAGGAGGAAGGGGAAAAACAGCAACACATGAGCTGAGAAAAAGGTATTTGCAACATGATTTGGGAGGGAATGGTACTGGGGAAAGATTGCATTAGGAAGGCCAGAGAGAAGAATGTTGATGTGACAGTAGGATTGACCAGTTCCTGTGCGAAAAAGCAGGGGGAAACCACATTATGCAGACAGAATCAGCAAAATGGGGATGTGAAGACTGAAGCAGGGATGGATCAACAGGAGGAAAAGCAAGTAGAGTCAGCATGGGGACTTTCTGAGCAGGGAGACACTGAATATGGAAATGCTGCGTGTACGAAGACTCAGAGCGAAATAGGAAATGGGATGAGGATGAGAAGAATTCCTGGAGAAATAAAGGACTTGGCAGAAGCAAAGTAATTTCTATGTCTGATGGGAAAGGAGGGAGAAAAAGGCAGAAAGAAGAGTAAGATGTGCAAATGTCTAAAGTCTTGTGTCCTTTTTTTCTTGGTAGGAGGTTGGCAAAAGCTTGTGTGGATAAAGAACAGAAGGCAGAATGAATTGTGGAGGTGGATTTACTTTTATCAGAAAAGCAAACTTTGCTAAGAGGATGCCAGAGAAACTGATGGCAGAAGTAATTCTGGTCTCCATGATTCTACCAGAGCTGCTTTCCTCTACAAGCTGAGCTGAAGTGGTGTGAATGGAGGTGATCTGGGATGGAAGTTGAAAGATAAGACCTCATTAAGTGTGAAAAGGCAAGAGAGACCTTATTAATAGAAGGGAGAAAGGAAGGCAGTGATGAGGGGGCTGAAAGCAAACAAAAGTTCTTCCTCTGTATTAGACACCTGATGCAACTGAGTTGCAAAAAGGCTGACAGACATGAAGTGGGAATGAGGTGGAGCAAGCGGATAGTCCTAATAAAGACAGTTGTGGAACAAGGGCTCTGCAGCAGAAGAGTCAAGCCAGACCAGCGGATGTGAGACCAAGGAGATGGGAGGCCATGAGCGCAGGTGGCTCATCAGCATAGAAGTTGCTGTCATTGAGGTGAAGCTGAAGGAGAGCCAAGATCTAGTCGGAGAGGAAGGATAATGAGAAGTCGGATCCATGGTAGACAGCAGCAATACTGAGCAGGCGAGATGGCAGGTCTCCTTGTTTACTAGAATGAAGTATCTCTTTGCTGCTTAATTAGTTTAATGAAGTGAGTTATTTTAAGTTAGAACATATATTTTGTAGTTTTTGGCAGTGTCTGTAAAAACAGGATTTAAAAAAAATCAACAAATAAGTATAATTGAAAACGAGCTTACAATTACTGTCTGTCTTAGACAGCTGTTTTGTATTTATTTGGTGAATACGCTGGGATAAGCCAGGAGTAGCACTGCTGAGCAGGGTAATCCTGGCGGAGGGAAGGGCGATGGCGGCAGCCCTTCCAGCGGGGTCTGCCCAGCGCCCATCCCAGCCCCTGTCCCGCTGCTGCGCGGGACCAGGAACGGCTATCGGCACAGGGCAAGTGTGCAATTTAATGCTTCCCAGCCTCCAGCAATTTGGATTTTCAGAGCCAGTCAGGACTTTTTAGCCCAAATTTCTCCTGTCTGTAGTGAAATTGCTGCTGGGAGGGGAAGCCA
Organism: Chlamydotis macqueenii; assembly: GCF_036417535.1. NCBI lineage: Eukaryota > Metazoa > Chordata > Aves > Otidiformes > Otididae > Chlamydotis > Chlamydotis macqueenii. Next base: position 8,782,751 of record NC_141566.1, read on the forward strand.
GCCGTGCCTCCACCGGCAGAGGTTGCTGCTGTCTCTTCACCTCCTCCTCTTTCCAAGCTCGCTAACCTGTCATGTCAAGCGTTTAGCTGAAAGCAGTGGGAATTGTGAAGCTTTAATGTTTCCCAGACTGTAGTCTGCCACATTAACAAATCTTTCACTTTTCAGAAGATGATAGTGTCAATCACGGTGACAGGCTGAAAGACACCATTCATTGTTAATTAATTATTAGCTGTCAACTCAAAGACTTTGTTGAACTAAGAACATTCAGGCAAATTGTGGATTTCCTCTTTTTTAAACTTTATGTTTAAAGGACACTAAATACCCTTAATTATCAAAGTAAGTTGAAATCCTTTCATACTTCTTTCTTCTGCAGGTGACTGCTTCAGGTACAATATTAATTATAAATAGAATGAAGATTCTGTAGCTTCTTGTTGCTGATTTATGTTTTCATAATGGATGAACTAAAAAGGAATGTTTCCCGTATTTGCTTTGGTGACAGCCCATGATCCTGATGCTGCCTCTGACTTCTGGTGTTTGGAGGAAACAAAAGAAAAGAAACTCGTGTTTCTGGAGAATGCCTGAGGGATGTATAACCTGAAATGGGGGCCATGACTTTGTATCTAACTCCATGATGTAAAGCTTTGGATTTGAGTTGTTGGAATATTTCAGTGTCATGCCTCACGTCTGTTAGACTTTGACCAAGAAAATGAGGGTAGCTTTCTCACTGGGGTTCCTCTTACGGCTTTTTCCTGTGTAATGATCTGATTTTCCAGCAGTTCTGGGCACACCCACCCACCACTGCAGAGCTTTCTGATACGAGAGCCATACAGTTAAATGTGAAGATTCTCATACGGATACTTTTCTGGTTGGGGGGCGATGGGACTGCCCAGTCCAGGAAAGCAGCTTTTGCACGTAAGTGCTTGCAGAATGTGTCTGCAAGTTTGAAAACACTGGGCAATCCTCTCTCCAGTTGGGCCTGCCAAACATAAAGAGATACAAAAATACTTACCTACCTCATACGAGCGCTCTGAGGCTTAATTAATGCATATGGGTAAAATGCTTTGAGATCCTCAGGTCATAATGATACTTAGCACTTTATATCTTCAAAGCCCCATACCCAATGCGAAGGAACTAATCCCAAACTAATTAGGCAAAAGGCACTATAAAAGTGCCAAGTGTTGTTATTTGCCTTAAAGTATTATTATTTAATCACAAATTGCCTCAAAGTGAAGTGTGACTGTATGAGATTAGAGACATAGTAATTAAGGCCTTGATTTAATATTTTAAAATTATTCAGTGTACTTCAATGCAGCTCTCGGAATTTTTTTCATTCTTTCCCAAACACCCGGCACACATTTTAATTTTTGTAAACACTGCATCCTCATCACTTAATAAGCTTTCCCTCTTCTCTCAGTTGTGTGCCCTTAGGTTGTTGCAGTGCTGAGGGAAGATAGTTTGGTGAACAAGGATTTAGTCAAGTTGGAACACAGCAGACTGAGTGTGCGTGTGTGAATTAAATACGACACAAAGGAAATGTGTAAATAAAGTCTTTCATCCATGTGTGGTAGATATATTTATGTATGTGCTGTGTAAATTCTACAATGCAAAAATGGCTATGAAAGCATCTGTCAGCCAGCATTACTTATTCTGCCTTTGAGTTACAAGCTGTGGCAGACCTTCTTAAAGACAACACTTCTGTGTGTCAGGGAGCAGCTGTAGTTGTTATACTGATTTGGGAAACAATGACTTTGGGTAAATAGTCTGGTGAAATTCACCCCTCTGTACAGAGGCTCAGGAGAAGGTTCAAGCACTGCTTCTCTCCTAGATAAACCTACTGTAAAGGTGGCAGTGAATGTGAAGACCTTGTGTACAGGAGCAGATTTCATCCACGGTGTTATGGTGGGTTTACAGAAAAGCTGTTGATGGGAATTGACTATATTTGCTCTTCTTTCTTAAGCATTAGAAGAGGTTTATTTCTGAGATACAGATGACTTAAAGTTCATAGTTACACGAGGACTGGAAGCCGCATGACCGTACTGTGCCACTGTAACTTTACAGATCACAGATCTTGGTGGAGGTAATCCCCAGTCTTCTAGTACTGTGAGAAGAGACTGTAATTAGCAGTGAGGTTGAACAAACAAGTTTATGGGATGAGAAGGCAGTGACAGGGGAAGAATGTGGAAACTTTTTACCAAGTGAGCCTTGTGGTGGCATGCAGGCAATATGGTGACATTCTGAAAACTCAGTAGCAGCCACGCAGATATTAACTCTGCAGAGTCACGGAGACACATCTGTAACAGGAGAAAGAAAGATCCCATAGCCCCAGATTGCAAGAACACCGTGCTTCCTGAGAAGGCTCACTGCTCCAGGGAGAACAACTTCTAAAACCAAGTAGTACTCAGTATGACAGCAGCACCACTGAAATCATACTTATCCTTGCATATACATTTCCATTTGTAAATTATAATTATTTAACACTTATCCAGTCAAAGTAAGCTTTAGGAAGTTTGGTGGGGTTTTTTTTTTTTGGTAGAGCAATGGGTTATTCTAAACCATAGCAAAAAGTTATAAATTGAATTTTCATAGAGTCATGAAAACACATCATCTCCGAACTCTTACTTTCTCTCCAGAAACTTTCCCCTGTGACTTACAGCATTTTTTCATGCCTTGGAAGTTTGCGGATCCTATCTTTTTGGGGGAAGCTGTTCTGTTCCCAACTGGTCTCAGAAAAGATTTGAGACCTGCAATTGTTAACATTGGTCTGCATTAAATTGGTTAGAGAGAATGGCTTAGGTTGGTAAGGCTGGGCCTAGCTGTGGAAAAATTTGGAGGATATTTGTGTCTCGGTTACTCTGAGACATGCAAACCACTGAATGCTTGAATGTGATTTTGAAGCAGGCAAATTTTGAGGGGGTTCATGATGCAGCCACACTCACTTTCATGGCTCAGGTGTCTCTCTCTTGCATTGTTTATCTTGCACAGCTGAATTTCTTTGTCACTACTGTAATGCAAAGCCCATTTTCAGGGGACCAGATGTTCAGCTGTGAAACTGAAGTAGCTTTCCTGACTTCACACTGGCTGAGGATGCAGTGCTGTACAGTGGCACTGGGGTTGCAGCATATAACTCTTTGACATCTCAAAGCTTGAGATGGTTTATTTTTCAGCATGAAGGATCAGCAGTTCTCTGTTTAGTCTTAGCTTGCTTTTATTGAAGTGTTCAGCAGTCCTTTGCAGTGTAGGTGCATTGCCATGAAAGCCAGATATCAACTAACCTTTCCCTCCTACTGGAATGCAAGCAAAACCTCTCCATCCTAACAAAAAAAGATCAATGTAGGAATAATCCTTAAAATGACTAATTGAACTAGAAACTTGTGCCTAGAAACATGAGTAGTTTTGTGGTAATCTCATTGCCACCATGTATTTTGATAGAAGTTCAAGAGCATCTACTGTAAAGCAGGGACAACTGAGTGCTCCAGACAAGCAATGGTTCCTCTTGGAAAACTGAAGCTTTTATTGAAGAGGCTGTTGTGAAGCCCTCTCCTGGTACTTACTTTAGATGCTAAGGGTGGAAAAGGCAGGGAGACAAAACAGTGAGGTCTGCTGTACTTAGGATTATATTTTAGTTAAGCTTCAACAGCTCCTTTTGTGTTAGAAGTCGAGGCCTACACGGATTGTGAAGGAGAGAGCTCAGGTGGGTGAAAATCAGTGTGGGTCTGCTGAAAGGATGTCAACTTTCACCAGCTCAGCAGCTGGCCTGTGTGCCTTTACAATGATAAAACCTGCTGAAGAGTCTGAAACATGGTGTGCCACACCCAAAGATACATTGAGGCAAGTGACATTAATGTCTTCCCACTGCTTACACACCTTGGGGAAAGCTGAGGTGAAATGAAGCGCTGACCTAAAAGACAAGAGCCCCTGAGGCGATAGGCGCTATCAAAATGTCATCTAGATAAATAAGGACCCAAACTCCTAGTATCTTAAGTAGCTAGACTATTGATTAAAGAATCATGATAAATGAGTATAGGGCTGTGAATTAGATCAATACCATCAACCTTAAAAGTCAATCTCCTGTACCAGCTTGAACAGAGACACTAAAAAAATGTACTCAGGAGAACCACAAATCCTTGGGCTGATGGTGGCCTTGAGGCTTTAAGTTTTTCCTCTGCCGTTTCTTTTTTTTTCCTTTGTTTCTCTGAATAAACTTCAAAGAACTGGCGGAAGAGATGTTTATGCCAGCAAATGTTTAGTAGTCCACAAAATAAAGACTACCAGTCACCAAAATCTGGGCCTGGGAGTAGCTTAGGATATCTTTAGGACATTGCTATGCAACTCTTAGGGAGCAACTTTTCTGTGCCAATCATTGCGCTAAAAGTAAAGGGTCCAGTCCTCAGCTATGGTGGACAGACATTGACCCTCTTGGGGTAAATTCATGCCTGCAGAGGAGCAAGCCCTAAAATTTCTTTCTTTCTTGAAAAGGTTAACACATGCTTGGGAGATTCTGCAAAAAAAAATTAAATCTTTCTACAGGGATAAGAAAGAAAGAAATGACTAGGTTTTGGAAAACTAAGTACCCTTGCTTTATGTTCTTCTCTGGATGAGACTTGGGAGCGGGTAGTTGACCGTTTTAGCATGCCAGGTAAAAGCACCGGTGTTATGCTGAATCAGAGCATGTGTCTCTCAGTAGGGCTCTACATGAACAAGGGTTTCATTAAAGATCTCTTTCTCAGGTCATATTAGCCTTTTTATGTAAGCTTCAGCAAAGTCACGTAACCTTTTCCCATCTTGGTTTTGCATATATAAAATAGAAATGATCTTTTATGTGCATGCTTTATTAGATGCTGAGATGATTCATGATTTTCTGTTTCTTATTACTTCTTTCTGTTATTCTTGCAGCAGAATTGCTCCAGGGTTTCTTAAAGTACCTTCCTTCATTTGCCTACATCTTTACAAAATGGAGATGTAGCAGCCACTGTTCAAGTATGGCTGTTGGTTCAAACACTGCTGAGGATCTTTGTAGGAAGTATTTATTTTCTTTTCTTTTTGTGAGAGAAGTCCTAGCATGCCTAGTCCTTATTCTTGCCCTTCAAAGTTTTTTCTTCTTTAATGATAGTTGACTTCAGTGGCTACAGGTGTGTTATTTGTATCTCAGCATGAGGAAGGGACTTTCATCAGTGTTTCTGCACTGAGATAGGACTCGTTTAGCACAGACGTTACCCATGATTTGTTGAAGGTGTATTTTCATGGTGCTGTTTTTGGAAATTTTCATGCAAATCAGAGTGTGTGAACAACCTGTCTGTTTCTGACTGTATACAGCCATTGCTGTGAGAGTTTGTCTTAAGATGCTATTAAGATGCTTTCCCAATACTGATATGAAAACTATATCTATGCTGGTAAACTGTATGTGTGTTGATTTTAATAAAGCACTCTCATCATCTGACTTCTTAGGATGAAATTAACCCCCTGTGCAGATATCTGGCACTTGTGCATCACTTGAGTCATCTTTTGACTTGTTAATTGTGATTGAAATGGTACCTAGCTCTTCTGCTGGTTTACTTCACAGAAGTGAATTTCCTGTAAGCAAGGTTGCAACTCTTAAAGCAGAAACCCTCTCCTTCCCAGCAGCATCCTCATCTTCACCTTCAGAGTGCTGATGCTTCCATCTGAAATGGGGAGACAAGCTCTCAAAAAAAAAACTGCTGGAGAGCAGTGGTCATGGGGATGATTGCTTGGGAGTCATTTATGATCATTTACAGAGGGCACCGTACTCAGCAAGTGTTAGGGCAGAGGAAAGGGAACTCCAGCAGAAATTGGGTGTCTGCTCCAGGGAGTTTCAGTTCCCTTTTCTGGAAGGGTGATGGTCATTCAGAAAGATTAGTGGTGCACTAGGACATCAAATTGCTTTTAATCTTTACATGATTCTTCTTCATGGCAGAAATTTGTATTAAAGAGGGAAAAAGTTAAGGAAATATTTGCTGATGTTGGAAAGATTTTCCAAAATCATGATTCTAGAAAACTAAAAAAAAAAATTTTAAAAATGGACTCAATTAGAAGTGCTAAATGAGGATCATAATGAGATATCCAAAGTCTTGCCAAGTGAATTTAATCACTTTCTGATCCCAACAGCCCCACAATTCAACTCTTTCTTAGCATAATTGAGCAAGTGACAATGAGGATGCTATTCCAAGACATGGTAATGAGATGCTGTGGGGCCTGAATTCAGCTGGAGGGGATTTCCTATTAAATATTTATTGTATGTACTCCTTCTTCAGTAGCTAGAAATATAGAAAAGGAAATTTAGCCAAATAGAACCTCTTTTCTGAAATTAATCTGTGAAAACCCAAAGAACTGTGGTCACTTGGTTTTGGATTGACTGTTATTTTTGGCCTGCGGGCTGCATTCAGCATCAATAAAAATCATAGTTTATGTAGGAGAAAAATAAATTGGAGGAAGTCAGGATGTAGGAAAATAAAAATGGAAAGGGAATGAAGAGGAAATAGGAATGTGACAAACCAATTAGAGAGAGTACAAACGATAAAAGTCAACAGGAATTAACTAATGATGGGCTGTAGAATGCTGAAAGACTAGATTTAAGGGGAAAAGAAACCACGTAGGAAGGAAATAATTGGATAACAGAGATGATGGTATGAGCCAGTGAACTAAAAAATAATAAGATGTTTAAGCATAGTAAACATTTAATTCTGGATTCAGGAAGAAATGAAGTATGCTTTCCTCACGTTACTGTAGACACTGTATGGGGGTTATGGAAGTCATGGACAACCTATGTTTAACTGAAGCTGTAGAAGAAAAGCTCTATCAAGGCCCCAGGGGTTTATAACACGTTTGCACATACACAAGCCAAAGAAGAATGCTGTTTAGGCTACAAAATTGAGCTTGGGCCTTCTCAGCTATTGATTTCCCTGCCTCAAAAAAACCAGCCTGCTTTAATGTTCCTCAAATATTCTAGTCATCTTCTGTGCTGTCTTATCATCATCCTTACGACAAAGGGAAAAATAAAGGCAGAGCAGACTTAATTCCTTATTAGTCTGGGAGCACCTAAAATTAGATTGGATGGTGTTGCTAGTGGCTTCTTCAAATGCAACGTGCGCATGAGAAAATGTGTTCATAAATGCCTTCTTATTCCAGGCTGGAATGTGCAGGGGCAATGAGTCCTGGGGGTCAAAGAGCGGTGCAGGTGTGGGAGGACTACAGAACACGGAGGTGGTTGCAGACCGTGCTATGCCAAGGTCCACCAAGCTCTAATGCTGGAGGAGCAGGCTCTTGCCTTGCTTCCCTGCGTTAAGTTCAAGGGCCAGTTCTTCCTAGCCTTTGGGGAAGTGTACTGGATGTTCTCTGCACCCTGCTTATATTCTCCATGGTTTTGGGAAGCAGATGAATGTCTGAGAAATGAATGAGATCTGGGAAAGTAGTGGAGTATTATTAGCTTTGATGCAGAAACTGTAACCTTCCTCTCTTTCCTCCCTCATCCATCTCCTCAGCTCTTTGGGCTTACTGACTGTCTTTCCCTGGGTGTTTGAACGACATCTCTGGGGTATATTGGAATCCCAAGGAGAAACTGCTATGTAAATAATAATAATCCCTGTCGTACTTGCTAAATGGCACTCATAATTTTAAAAAGTTTTTGGCAATAGGATCAAATTAACTTGATGAGAAAGCCCTTTTTTCTTGTGAAGTACTAGGAAAGCTGTGAGACAGGAGGTGCAATTAATTATCTCACTTGGATTAAAAGCTCTCTTATTTGATATTTGATCTCTTATTACTTGATTTCCCACAAAATTGCTGGTAACGTGCAGTCTCACTTAATGGCTCATTAGCACTCCAGTGTGGTATTTGTAAGGTGGTCAGGTTTGTGTATAATAAAGCAGTTGCTGGCTAGCAGTGAATGACTTCAGCCATAATTAATTAATTAAATGTGTGTAAAACATGGTTCATTAGCAAGGTGTGTGACAATCTCATGGTGTCCAATGCTGTCCCTCTAATTGTGTAATGGGTGTGATGCTACCGCAGCATTGCTTCATTAGTTTCCAGCTTCTGCTGGTGTTGTTTAGGTAAAAGACCTCTGATTTCCAGGGCTTGTTCCAGTGACCTGCTAGCGTTGGAAGGAATTTACGGTAACCAATCGAACAGCATTTCTTACTCTTTTCACTTAAAACCCACACAATTAGAAATTATTACTGTAGCTTAGCAGCAGTAGCAGAACATTTGCTAGGGAAGCTGGAAATCTCAGTTCAACTGTAGTTCAAGCAATAACTATTCTTTATACTCAATTATGCACTGTAACCCATTAGGGAAGTCTGTGGTTTCCTGATGTACGTTTTTTTTTTTTTTTTTTTTTCCTTTCGTGTTACAGCAAGGTTGCAACTGCCTACAAGTATATTAGAAATTGGTAGGATTATACAATTATTCTGCAGGCTGTCTAACTTCTACCCACTATATTTATCTGGCACATTTAGAGACAGAACAAAGCCAAGAGGTTCAGACCTTTAACCCAGATGTTGTTAAGTGTGGGAGAACACTAATCTGCAGAACTGGTGCACTTGTGGTGTAAAGCCATTACAAAGTCATTCTTCAGACCTACCAGATCCAGACATCGGTGACTACCTAGTCTTCTGGGCCTTGATAGTGATTGTCTGTTCACAGAGGAAAAGCTTGAACGGAACTTACATTTTGCATTCAACCTCTGTGAAAATGGGATCGATTAGTTCTATCAATGCCTTGTTTTCCTTTCATGAGCCAGGCAAAAACATTTGTGAGCTTTTGAGAGTCTGTGGATGTGATGATAACAAAATCAATTAAAGGAAGGAGGATATTCCCTGTTGTAGTGAGTAGGGGCATTAGGAGCATTGCTCTTCCTTTGTTTTAGATAGGTTCGGTCACGCTGAGCATGAGATTCAGGTTCTGGTGCTCACGTAGCTGTTCTTCTCGAAGTGTTTCTGTGTGCCATACTGTTTTGTGGTTAGGGGGGCAGGTGGGTTTGTGGTGTTAATGTTATGGTTTGCCTTGTTTCTGGAATGAATTCCTGGAGAGCATCAGCGCCCTGTGATACCGATATAAAAAACCTGCAATAAAGATGTCGTTGATGGCTCTGGCTGTTGTTCACAAATATAGTTTTACAGTGTTACTATCATATTTGAGTGGTACTTAATTAGCTTTCTGTTCTTGATGTTTGCTGTAATCAGAGTGAGCGCAGGTAGTCTCCTCCGGCGGGTACACTGGGGGTTATCCCATTACAGGGTTATGATGGGACTAGAAAAGAACAATGTGTGTGTTCTGGTGCCTTCCATGCAACAACTTCCACATCTAAGGCATGGCTTATTTTGGGACTGTTTTCTTTTTGGAGTTAGTGTGCTAAGTTCTCTGTAAAAATAACACTTGCTGTTTTTCTCCCGGCTGGAGAAATTCTCCTGTTTCCTCTGGAGGAAGGACTTTCTTCTTCGATGATGCAGGTCACTGTGTTGTGACTTTGACCCAGGCCCCCAGATGGGGTTGTCTGAACTGACAGGGTAGACTTCACCCAAAATGTTGCTGAAGCACTGCAACATGCACAGAGCTCTCATCTTTTTGCTTAAAACATATCTAGCTATCAAGGACAAAGAGAAATACAGACACCAACTGCATGGGAAATGACCCTGAGAACTGCGTCTCCAATTTCAAGAGTTATCTACTTGCTCTAATTCCATTTTATTGCCACAAGCCTGAACAGCAGCAGGCAGTTACAGGCCAAATATGAATGTGCAAAGCTGCTCTTCCCACCTCTTTACCTTGAGCATCCCTCACCCGCCAGTTACCTGCTGCCAATGCCTTCAAAGCCATTAGTCCTCATTTCAGTGTTTTAAAATCTTATCTTTCAAAGTTCCCCTATAATACATTCCTTTCCAGAGGCAGGCAGTGAAACTTGTTCTTTTTGAGTGGCCATTTCTGAGTTATTGTGGTTTGGGTTTTTTTTTAATGCAGAGGGTTTTTTAAAGAAGGATATATTATTTCCCGCTCCTTGAGTCTTCTTTCCCCCCATTATTACAATTTTCAAAAATGTAGATGCTCCTAATACAGCAGAGACCGTTCCACAGCTCTGCCTTTAATGGAGTGAGCAGATTGCAGTAAGAATGCAGTGCTGCTCAGTAAATTTAATGACTTTATGAAGATAAATGTTTCCCTTCCAAAGCCCCTTCTTGTCAGAATACATTTAATACTGCCATTCCTTTGAGAACTAAATTCCTGTAGCACTTTGCAGCATATTAGCATGTTTTTCTCACCACATGAAATTGCACTTCAAGCAAGAAATAATAATGTTTCTGCATCCCCTTGTACATTTTTATTACTGCCAATGAATAGGAGTAAATTAACTATTATGGCTAACATTATTCACAGGGACAAATTCCTAACTCATTTTACAGAGAATAATAAATAACTGAATAAATAAGATGCCTTTAATTTCACATATGAATTATCAAAGATTCCTCTGAGTAGGAGGAATAGGGGCCAGTCGACTTTACAAACAAGATACAGCTCTACAAGGGAAGTTAGATGTGTGTCCACTCATCTTTGTTTTCTTTTATCCTCCTGAAAATATAAGGAATATCCTTATTATCACATGTGAGTCCTATGAAAACAGGTTTCTCTTGCCTGATTATTTGTTTCTATGTATGTTTATCCAAACACTAATCTGGGAGATGAGCCACATCTCGCTGTTAGTTGCTTGGATGCTGCTCTGATTGATGGCAATTATCGTATGGTTCACTTCATCCGCAGACCCTAGAGTGCTTTTTAAGGACGGATTTGTTGCACCCTTTTACAACCAGGGAAACTGAGGCTCAGAGTGATAGGTGTCTTGTAGTAGGTTACTCAACATATCAAAGTAGATCACGATGTCTTAGGTCATCCTAATGATTACCTTGTCACTTGACAGAAGAACTGGCCCTAAACAGAAATCTTTGTTTCAAAAGAAAAAAACTAAAAAAAGCTATCGTTATCTAGCTTAGAAGGGATCAATCTTTATTTCAAGCATTTTAAAGCATGGTTAAAAACGATTATCAAAATAGAAGTATACTTCTGTATTATTCACCAAGAATAGCAATTTCAATGCAAATAAATAGTCCACGGTTTTGTAAACGGAAAAATGTGAATATTTCCCCATTATTTTTTTTTTCACTGTAGAAAAAAAATGCCATAAATAAATTCCTGCTTCTTCAAAATCTGATGGCAATAAAATATCATTGAACCAAAATGGTATTTAATGAGAACATTTCACAATTCTTCTTGAGTCTTTTAAAATTGTTCTTCAAGTTCATGTGCTTAATCATGGTGTCTGCTCTTCTGCCTGTGTTTATGGATGTGCGCACACGCATGCGCATATCTACTTTGGCTTCAATTCCTAACCGTTGCTGCGTTGTTTTCTTCCAGGAGTTTGTGAGGATCAAGCAGTACCCTAGAGGGTGAATTTGGCTGCAGGTGGCTAACACTTATGGTGGGAAGATCCCTTCTAACCATATTTGCCACCTACTTCAGTTGACTAACCCAGAAGGGTCTGCCTTAAACCTGTAAGTTGAGGAAATAAAATCGCCAGTTCTACATATTGAGGTGATAAGGGCCAGATTTTGTACAAATTCGTTCTCAAAGCACTGGGACTGGGTGTTGGAGGTGGAGGAGGAACCAAGTGTGTACCTACATATCGTAACGCAGCAGCTGGCTTTTTGGTTGAGGGACTCTGTGCGTGTAACAAAATTTGCCACCCTTAGGTCACTGCTTACTCCTTGAGGAGGGTTACTGGAAGGGTGGACTCTCCATGATTTAACATACATCTCTGCAACTCTTTCGTTATAAATTTATACTTTGATTTCTGTAAAGGTGAGCATGAAGATGTGTCAGTGCTGTTGTTGCAGCTAGAGCCATGTAAGGACAATCCATTAAAAAAACCCATTTTTATTGAATGGAAAATTGGAGCAAAGTATTGGTGAAAAATTCTTGAGAATTCTTGAGAGTTTCAAATTCTTTATTGGAAGCCCCTCCACGATGAAATGTTTCTCGTAAAGATTATTTTATTTGGCTGGTCTTTTGTTGTGGGAAACAATTCCCCTCACTTACTGTTTTTGCAGGATGAAGAATATTCAGAGTATCATGCAAAGAAGGACCACTGCTTTCCAGTGGTCTTCCAGCCCTGATCCCAATGCCTTTTTCATTTCCTTCTTGGCAGGCTTACTGAAGGAAGCTTCAGAGCAATCTCCTACCGCTAACAAGGGCCAACTCTCCCTGAGGAAGCTGCAGAGCCGGTAACAACTTTTAGCAGCGTCCCTGGGCTTCCACCTCCCTCCCCGGCCATGGTGCAGGCCCCGGTCCTTCGGCCGCCCCGAGCGCCCAGGGGTGGAGGCTGCGGGCAGGGCCGGGCCCTGGCCCGGGAGCTGGGGGCGGCTGGGGGCGGAGGCCGCGGGCAGGGCCAGGCCTGGACTAGGGAGCGGAGGGCGGCAGCGGCGGAGGCCGCGGGCAGGGCCAAACCTGGGCCAGGGAGGGCCGAGAGGCTGCAGGTGGAGGCCGGGGGCCGGGGCCGGGCCCGGGAGGTGCGGGCGGCTGCAGGCGCAGGCGGGCACTAGAGGGAGTCCCGATCGCGCACTAGGCCGCGGCGCTGCATGGATAACGCACCAGAATATCGGTGCTAAATTCTCCTTTGTATCCGTTAGTCACTTTTTGGTTTTGTTTTTGGCTTGGGGTTTTTTGGTGGTTTGTTTTTTTTTTTTTGTTTCTACCCCTCCTCTGTTCCTCTGCAATAACTGTTGTAAATTAAGCAGTTACATCTCTTCCTCTGGTTTCAAAGCATCAAAGATGTCTGTGAGCCCGTTACCTTTGATGCTGATTTCCTGTTAGAATGCATGTTTTGGCGTTGCAACATCCTGAAAAAGTTTAATCTGAAGCAGAAGAACAGTAAAATGAAGAGAGCAATTATATACAGCCCAGAGCTCTGAGCAGCTGAAATGACAACAGAGTTTCATCTGTTTATTAGGTTAGCTCTGTTTCGGATAAAAGACTATTAGCAATTTATGAAGAGGAAAGTAGGACTTTGAAATTGAATATCCATCAATTAAATCTGAGCATTTTAATATGAAATGCTTTTAAAAGTCAAACAACATCTATTAAAGCTGCAGATTTAGTCAATGAGATCAGGCTGTACCCTGGGTACACACTGAAGGAAAAACAGTGTATACATGACAGAACCCTACCTGGTAGTGGGAGGGGATCTTCTTGCAGACAGAGAGGAAAAATGAGGAATTAAACCAGCCTTCTACTCTGCAAAGAGAATGACTATGTAAAGATGGCTACAGTTGTCAAGGTAACTTTGCTTTTACTACTGCTCCAAATATGGGCTCTGAAATCCCTTCCTCCCCTCCTCCCCCCCAAAAAAAACCCAGCAGATGTTTTTAGGTAGTTTTTATTTTTCAATAGAAAATGATTGAGTAAAAATAGCTGAGGACTGACTTTCCTTCCAAGAGGAAATAATAGAAAATCAACCAATATTTGGAATTGATGCCTCTGTCTCTAACTGATTCTTGGCAGTTAGTGATAAAGGTCTAGTGTTTAGCAGGGTAGATTAGGGAGCCTACTTGGAGTACACAAAAAAAGAAAAATAGACATTGATCATCTTTAATGTAGAAACAACTTCTGAACTATGTAGTTTCAATAGTGTCCTTTTGTTCTGTGTTTGCGCACCACTTAGCTATTGTACAATATTTGTCTGCACACCGTGCTGAGTCACTAAAAACCTCTTTCATTAGGCTTGAAGGTAAGCATGGAGAAGAGCTCAAATCCTTCAGCTGACTCTGTTGAAGAAGATGGCAAGGCAGCTGGACGAGTGGGATTTGCTGTTCCCTTTGCTGCCGAGCGCCTGACTCATCCTGTGGGGTGGCCTTTTCTGTTGTATTGTATTTTCACCTGGCGATTGAATGCTGAAAGAGTGACAGCTCAATGATGCTGTATTTACTAACGCATGGATCTTGCAGCTGTATCCTCATGGGACCCCTTGCTTTCCAGAGCAGAAACCATCTTTTGCTGTGTGTAAATGTATGCGTGTTTACAACATCCAGCAGAAAGGGCGCAGGGTTTGCGATCAGTACCTTAAAGATCAACAGTGGTAACATTCTGTCTCTGCCTACGGGCCAAACATGTATGCTTTAAATAATTTGTATGCCACAATGTAATCTTCACTGAAGCTGCCTCAGCCTTTCTTATTTGGTCACAATAATACTGTCAATAATCCTTGTTTATGCTCATAATGCAAAAAGGACAATCTTGTACTTAAAGCCCAGGTTTCAGCTTTCTGACCTGTAGTACAGGAATATGAATAATTCCTTTTTCTCTCTGTCTTATGGCACTTAAAATGAAAGCTCTGCAGGGCAGATGCTGTATCTTAGTGTGTGTCTATGTGGTACCTAGGATGTGCTCTGATCTCAGCTGAGCCATCAAAGTGATGCTTTATCACCTGTAATGTCAAAGAACAGATGTAGCTCAGTGTTTTCTGGGCTATAAGAAGGGTTTATATTCTGCCTGTGGTTTCGCACTTGAAAATCAGTGTGGAAAAGCTGTTGTTTTTGAACAAGTTAATAATGTTCAAAATTTGTTGCAATCCTTACTTTAAAAGACATTTTCTGTGGCTTCATATAGCTTGGTGGTTGTATTGCATGACAATATAAATGTTTGCTGAACTAACTCCTTATGTTTTTACAATAGTCCCGGGAATTGTCTTTGCCATGATGCTTCACTGGTTGAACTTGATTGCCAGAGACCATACTGGGCAGAGACCATTACCCATCTTTTTGAGGTGAAGACTTTCTGCTATGTATCTTGTAGACTATCTTGTGTAACCCACTGTAGCCTGTGAGTGGATGCAAACGAGTACTGTAATGCAGGTTGGGGAATGCCACTTACAAGGATGTGATACCAATTTCCAGAGCAGATCACATAGTCCAGTGTTGGATGGTTAAAAAGAGAGAGACAAGACGATCTTCTATATTTGTGAAGCTGTGCTTGGGGGAATAAGAGGAAATATGAGTAGTTGTGATGCAAAAAAATACGGCGCAATGTATTAAGGAGTTCCAGGACCACTATTCATGTTGACAGAATGAGTTAATTATCTATTTGCTTTGACAGAACCATTGATAGGTATGAGACTAAATAGATGTGGGGAAATAAATTCTTGCTGTAGGAAGGGTGTATTCTTCACAGATGTTCTCTTCACTGTCTCAGACCCGGTTTGCAGACACTGCTTCTAGGACAGAAGATCTGAGAACTTTGCCTCTGAGGTAATTTGGAGTCCTTTCATAATCAATGGAAACAATGTGTTTTCTGAGCTGTGATTTATCTGATCTCTTTGAGATATGTGCCTTAGAGTGAGGTGAACATGTAAAATCTCTCTCTTTAGGGGTAATAAAGTCATACTGGAGAAGTACCATAAATGGAGTAGTCCCTATTGCCAATCGAAGTTGGTTCCTCCCCGTCCTGTTGGGACCGCGTAATCCTAAGGAGTCAGTTGCCCAGAGGCTTGACTGGAATTGATGAAAAGGTGTTTTTGAAATCTCATTGTCTGTCTATCAGCATTGTCAGGAGCTAACTGTCTTTTGAAAGTCCAGCCTTAAGTGCATAGCTGAGTTGCGTTAGCCAAATCCCTTCTCCTATGGAGCTATTACTGTTCAAAGGCTCAGTGGATGCCTGACTGCCAAAGGACAAATACAGTTGTGCTGAGGAGGGAAAAAAATTCCCTGAACTCATACCTGAGTTCTTAGCAATTTCCTCATTGCCAAGTCACTGTTTTATGTTAATATGACTCTCCTGTACATATATGTTGGTTTTATTTTTTGGTGGAACACGTAAAGCATTGGCACTTGTCTCCATTCCTCCAGGTTTGAATGTGCCTGTGATAAATAGTTCAGGAAAACATTATAGTACGAAATGAAAGTTAAGCTACACTGGCATTTGCTACTATATAAACACCAGTTGTTAGGAAACGATAAGCATTATTGATATCCCAAATGTATGTATTAGTGGGAACAATATTATGTAAAATGTTAGCATCTGTCAAGACAATATAAACAATTATAAGTAACTTTCTTTTAATGACACAATTATACCATAACAAAAGGTGCACTGTAAATTAACGTGACACCACACCAAGTTTATGTATTTTAGAGAATAAGTTCCAATCCAGCTAAGAAAACAAACAAAGTTTCCAGAGAATCCCTTTGGAAAAAAATAACTCCACTAAACCTTTATGAAATAAAGTCTGGGAACTGAGATTGTTATTAAATCTGACCTTGATCAGATTTTTATTATGTCAGAAAAAATGGTTCTTAAGAGACAGAGTTGTCATGGGATTAGAGTACATCTACAGCAAGATGTTTCCATGGCAACAAATCAAACACCATTTCCTAAGTCTGCAGTCGTCTGCTTCAAACCATGAACTTAGCATTGAATAATTATAGAGAAACGCAGTAATGTTGTGTAAAGAGAGGGGCGAAAATAAATCAATCTGGAGGCAGTGATTTATTTTAAAATGCCAATTAACCCTATCAGTGTGACTGTTTGGAGCTTCTGTTGGTGGTGACAGGTCCCGCGTAGGTATTTGGTTTTACAAATTGAAAGCATAATTTTTTTGTCACGTACAACCTTAAAAAAAGTGAAAGACGAATCATAATTCCACCAGAATTAATGAAGTCTGAAAGTTATGTATAAAAGCTGTAATAGAAATTCAGGGTTGTGTCAGAGACTCCAGGCGGCAGTAGCACATGATACTCTACCTGAATTCTCCTCATGTTTGAAGGATCTGAAAACATACTTGATACGGGTACGTGTTTAGTCTCCTACAACCAATGAGCTATCTAAATTCATAGGCTCCAATGTCACACAGCTGTAATCTTGGTGGAAAGTTAAACCAGTGAACACATCACCACTTAGAACTTGGGGAGTGAGTTAAGGCTATTTAGTTTATCAGTCTTTTTCCCATTCTGCCATAATTGTATTATGAATGTATTGTTCTCCTCCAGAAGCCATACCTTCTGAATTTATCTGCTGTGAGGTGACATCTGTCTCTATCTCTCTTTCCCCCTCGCCCCTACAAAATGGAAAATGCTCTTCCCCTCCAGTTGCTGGGAGGTTTCCTAGGTACATCTGCGACATATCGTACCACCAGGTTAGAAGACAAGTTGTGTTTTGACATTGCACTTGATGAATGACCTTTAATAAAAGGACACAGGTTCAATGCAGAAGCACAGTCTTCAAGCATTGAGTGCAAATAGCCTGTGCCTGCTTTCTTCACTTTGGGTGTGTGTTACTCCACAACGTGGAGGCTGCAAGATGGTGTTAGCAGAAGTTTTGGAAACCACAGGCCTGAGACTCAGTAGTGACATGCTGTCCATGCTGTTGTAAATGCTCACACAGCTGCACGTTCTCTTCTCCAGCAAGGTCTTGCTAACAGAAGAATCCTAGGATGCGCCATTCCTGTGCATGTATTCCAGCTACTGATAATTTGATTAGCAGCAGTTGGTGTCTCACCATTCGGTCACGGACAGCAAGCAGAGATAGAAATGTGCTAATGTTGGGTTGTAGACTGCAGCGGTAGATCTGCTGTCACAAATAGAGTAGCACTAAGTTGGCCCCTGATTGCAATATTGATTCTGACAAAGGGTGTGGATTTTATGCTGCAACGTAAGCAGTGGTCTTAAGGGGAACTCGTGTAGCCTTGAAACTCATCACAGCTGCTGCTTTCTCCTTTGCTGCTGTTTGGTGGGGTCATTCAACCCATCTTCTGTTTCTGATTCAGCTACCCTTGCTCCTGGTGTGGTGATGAATCCAAGTCCTGCTCCGAATCAGGTCATTTGATAAGTGTGTGGTGTGGGTACACTCCAATTTTCTCAAGAGATGCTCGTTTCAATGTGGAAAAAATACTGGAATCTGGATTTGTACAGTATTAATTTACCTACCTCAGGAGGCTAAATTCACACTTTAAACCAGAAGCTGTATCTTATTTTAATTCAAAAGATCTGTGGGGGCATTCCTGTAATTTTAAAATCAGTGAGTCAGAATAAGGTAAATGCTGCAGCTGAAACTTTCCTGTAGATTGAAATGATAGGAATCTTTCACTTCCTATGTGTGCACAATTTACAGCCATTAAAAGTATATTAGTGTCGTAGAAAATGGGAAAATTGTTTGTTCCCTAAAGGTGTAGGGAAAATGATACTCTTCTTGTTCACAATAGGGAATTATTAATAAAGATAGAGAAGTGATCCCACTCTGAAATACATAATGTTTTTAACATAGCTAAAAATAATGGTGATGTTCTGAATTTTTAATGGAAATATGCAGACAAATATTTGTATTTTCTTTCATTCATGAATGTTTTTTACATTAATAAGCCCATTAGTGAAGGAAATAGCCAAAAATCAAAAGAACCTCTATTACCATAGTGTCACAGTTCTCAGTGAGTTTCTCTTCAC
Organism: Chlamydotis macqueenii; assembly: GCF_036417535.1. Classification (NCBI taxonomy): domain Eukaryota; kingdom Metazoa; phylum Chordata; class Aves; order Otidiformes; family Otididae; genus Chlamydotis; species Chlamydotis macqueenii. The sequence goes on from NC_141566.1 coordinate 8,801,239, forward strand.
ATCCGCCCTGTGAGGTGGCATGAGGTCTTTCTTTTCATTTTTGGCATTGGAGAAGGCAGCCACTGAGAAGAGATATTTTCCTGTCAACTACCTTGATACTTTTGCAAATCCCAGGTGGTGCTTAGCTGCACCATTAATTGCATGAAAACTCTGGAGTTCAATGACTCCACAACACTACACAAGCTAGATTTAGCAGATCACGAGCTTGAACTAGCCTTTTGCAAGGCTGTGGTTACATTTCTAACTGTTGGCCATTCTTTTTAATGAGGCCTGCGCTCTTATGGAGCAGAATTCCAGTGTTTCAAGGCCACTGTACCACCCGCAGATGGACACCACGTGGAGTGACCATTGTTAGAAGAAATAACTGCCCACTGAGATCGATGATCAGTATGCTTCAGCCCTCTGATGAAGCAAAGTTACATGAATTTGGGAAAGATAAAAGATGGTCTTATTAGGAACACCGTGTTGCTGTATGTATAACAGATAAGCCAGGCCGTGGAAGGCTGCTGCAAGAAGTGCACGCAACTTGGCAAAGTCTGGTGGGGTTGTTTTCTACAGGACTCCTGTGAGTCATTTGTCTCCAGAAATAAGGAGAGAACGGCGCCTCAGTCTGTGCGCCAGTCAGGTCCTTCACAAGCTGGATGGCTTAAGTCTTAATTTAAAATACACAAAAGATGAAAGCTACCGAAAGCTTGTGAAAATAGGTTTGTGGGTGGAGCGTGGCTCATTAAATGACATAAAAGCCCTCTGGGAGAACATGAAAGATCTGAGCCATGTCCCTTTGTTGGTTTAACTCATATACGCCTGTGTCATTTTTAAGTTTCTGGAGATGTCACCCTGTATCTTTTGCCCAGTAGTTTTCAGATTATGTTGAAGACTTGACTCATGTTGCCAAAGCTCTTCCTTTCCTATCTCCGTTTCAACAGCAGAAGCATGTAGAGATGCCAGTCCCACAAACAGTTAGTCGGACGTGCCATACTGGCGGATATGTACGGCAGAGATGAGTTCTATCAACCTGTACAGATTAAAAAGCAAGAAGTAGTCCAGGGACATTAAGACTTTGGTGTCATGCTCAGGTCAAACTGTGTGTTTACTGCTGCTTGTTTACAAGCTGGTTTTTTGCAACCACACTTGCACATGGTCCAGCTCAGAGTTTGGTGTGTTACCATGAGATACATTGTTACTAGTGATTATTATGTTGTGGAAATGTCTGAACGTTACTTGAATTTCTTCCATTATCCTAGCACTGAATTTGGCACTTTTGCTGGGAGAGTATGCTGTCCGTGATGGATGGAGGATGGGACGATGCACAACACCTTCCGCAACCATGACTCACCTGGTGTAAGGGAGGAGGCTGCGCTGTGTGGATCGAGAGGCTTTTGGGCAGTGTTTCTGGCTGGACGTGGTTGCTGGTGTTGGGAGGCTGTGGTGTCTTGAGCCACTGAAAGAGATCTGGACAGTGCAGGGTTGTGGTTCCCGGTTCTGCTGCGGAGCCAGGTCGATGATTCACTATGTGGTGAGTCAGAATATCTGTTTTGGAGCTTGATTTCAGAAGAACAACTCATTTCTCAGGGTTTTGCAGTGGGGACCAGGTACCTCCTCCCTGCAGGCTCAGAAAAGCTCCAGCTCTCATTCTTCTTAATTGTCTGAGACTCCTTGAGCCAGATGCCAGCAGGAGAGCACGTACTTGTGGGGTGAGGACTTGTTGCTGTCAGTGTTGGTGGTAATTGGACAAATGAAAACATTCTTGGGCAAACAACGTGAGGTCAAAAGTCTGAAAAAATTAGTCTGGATGAATCGGAGTAAGCTGAGGCCATCTATTTGTGTGTAACATTACTGGAACGACTTTCTGTATCATCAAATTTTAGGTTTGTATTTTTACAGGTTGTGTATCCTATGTAGACACTGAGCTGCAGGTGAATGCTGGAGCAGCCAAACACAGCCTGCAAGTAAGGAGCGTAATCAGAGTGGTTTTTCCTCTTTAAATAGAAGGAGGAGCTGGCCATGCGTTACACTTAAAATGGAGTTTAGATGACTCTGGGTAACGGTGCAATGGTTCTATTGTTTCAATAAATGCAGGAAAGGAGGGACTGCACATCTGAGCTGACCAGGTGGGATACATAAGGGCTGGCAAGGGAAATGTTTGGGTGAGCAGGGCTGAAGTACCTCGCTGAGATCCCCGGCACTGGTGAGGCTGGACACCTCACGTAATAAGGTGGGGGTTTATTATCCACAAGCGGCATTCGGGGGAAAATGTTCACGTGAAAAGAGTCTGAAGAGTCTGGCCCGACTCCTAACTGGGGTGATTAATAAAGGAAATGCAGTGGAGACTGTAGCAAAATAGTGGGTGGGGGCACACGACACACCGGAGCGCGGCGCCTGCGGCGCGGGGCGGCGCCAGCAGGTGGCGCCCTCCCCCGCCGGCCGGTGCCGGCTCCCGCCGCCCGCGGGGCTGCGGCCGCGCAGGGTCCCCGTGCCGGCTCCCACCCGGGACCCGGGGGCTGCCAGCGCGTTCGCACGCGGCTGGGTGGTTGGGTTGGGTTTAAGCGTTAAGCCTGGCTTTTCTGCTTGGGCTAGGGATCCGGGCTGAGAGTCTGCTGGAAATGGTAACGCTACCGAAAGTGATTTTTCTCTTAGGGATGTGATTTTTGGATAGGGTAACACTTAAATATGAATCTAAAGGAGTTGAAAAATTAACAAATTAACAAAATTTGTTAAAAAAATATCAAAAAATGAACTTACATTCCTGCTTTACATCTTTTATATTCCTCCTATTTTATGAATACTGTGAGAACCAGAGCATCCACAGAGGCTGCTGGGAGCGACAGCTGCGTCGGAGACAGACCACCCCACTGAAGGTGTATTTCCTACATGTTAATCTGCAGATACAGGCTGGTGCAAGTTCCTAGAGGTGCAGCATTGCAGTTCCTGTGGTGACACGTGGATGTCAATATAAACATTTCATAAGAAGCTGGTTGTCTGAAATGAGTGCTCACTGCCTTTGACTGGCTGGTTGACCTCTGGACTCACTTGCCGTGGCTTTTTTGGCCATGAAGGCTCGTGCACGGCTGTGCGGGTACTGGGGATCCCTCCCGTGGCCCCTGTGGGCAGTGTCCTGGGCCCAGCAAGAGCAAACGTGTACAGCACAGGTATCTTTTACCTCTAATCAGTCTCCCTCTCCATCTTCTGCAAGTATTGACTACCTCTAAGGGCAGAAGCAGTAAAATATTGGACAAGGGTTAGTTCCTGAGAGAACGTTATGTCGTTATGCTGTCTTTAGATGAAGACTGAAGACAGTAATCAAAACGGCTATTTTTAACCATGGGTTGATTTATTTGTTTTTCTTGTACCGCTATTGCACCTGGAGCCACTGATGATGGCTTGATTAATTCTCGGTGATTTTTTTTTTTTCTCCACCTTCCTCCACACGACTTTTCTGACTGGCACAAAGTTGCATTGCGGCAGGCGTGGTCTCTGGGCTCTCCCCTGCAGCCCCAGGTAACAGCAGCTTTGGGCCTGTCAGTGAGGGCAGGGACCCTGGAGCCCCATCTGGGTTTACGAAGTGGAGGTTGCAGGTGGAAATCAGTCAGCTGGGAGGGTTTTTCCGGTCCTCATGTTGGTGTGAGTAGACACCAGTGTAGCTGAACCAGCTGCAGGCTGCCTCTCCAGTGTACGGTGAGCAATGTAGCGAAGGATAGACAGTGGCCACCACTGATGGCAAAGGTCTCCCAAGAAAGCAAATAAATCAGTGACCATTATTACCCAGCCTACGCTGGATACTGTGCTACCATCATTGCTGTGTTGCTGGCTGTACCACAGCTTGTTTAAAACTAGTTTGAGTATCTGTGCAACGCTATTACATTGTGTTGTGGTTTTGTTTAGTCTGGTCCGATCGGGGCTGAACTACGACACATTGACTTTGTAGCCCTACACTGAAGGGAAAAGAATGATCCTGAGATTTATTTTTATTCTTTTCATCTACGGGGCATTGGGTAGATGCTGACGAATCTCCATTTCTCTTTGAGCTACCTGCAGTGGTGGGTAGAGGGTGAGATGGAGTTTCACTGCCAGATCCTGCTCCTTGGTGGTGGCGGGGGTTGGACTAGATGACCTTTAAAGGTCCTTTCCAGCCCAAACTATTGTATGATTCTGGGATCCTGGGGTCTGAATCTGCCAGGTCTGGACCCAGTGCCTCCCTAGACAGATCCCTGTCCTGACCCTTGTAGCAGCACTTAGTGCTAAGTAAATTCAAGGCTGCACAGCTATTGGAGCCCTGTGGGAACATATAGGGAACCAAGATTTTCAAAACACCTGTGGATTTTGAAATCTCAGACTTCAGGCATCTATCCTGAGAAAACATACGGAATCACAGTGGCAAACCTGCACCAGAGCAACCACTTCTGCAAAACCAGCCCTGCTACTGTGTCTGCCCCGTCTAGAAGTATTCTCAAAATATTCTGCCTCCTAGGGTTTTCTAAATATTCTCCACTCTTCCCCATTATAATTCACACCTTATTTTTTCTCCTCTGTGTGACTCAGTAACAGTCACCTCCCTTTTTTATTTTTCCTAGTTAAAGGTCAGCCTGAGCTGCGTGTTACAGATGAAAGGAGGCAGCCCAAAGCCAGCCTAGGGGCCCCGTTTGTGTTGTGGATCTCTCCTGAGGGCACTTCTGTTTGCAAGTGTGTGCCGTGCAACTTTTGAGAAGCCTACAGAGATTGCTGTTGTTTAGGATAAATTCTGTCAAATTTATTATTCCGCTGGTAATTTTGTTTTCATATTTTCTTCACAGAACCCAGCCACTTTCAGGCTGTACTTTCGAGCCTACTCTGTGCCAAGTGTCAGGAATGACATTTTGTCTTCAAAGCTGAGGAGACATTTCCCACCAGTGCAGATGAAGGTGTCTCTTCCCTCCAAGGACATAGAGAAGGAGAGGGCAGAAAGTGAGCTAAGTTCTGTCCTCACACTTGAAGGTAAAAAATTGCTGGAATTTGTCCATCCACACACATTCCTTAAAATCCATTCTTGAGGGATCTGATCTAATGTACTTGAGCAAATGGTAGGGAGACACAGTGGATGGGAATTCAAGGGCAGCTTCAGTAAGCTCTAGGTGTAAATACAACTGAGGAGAGTTTAAAAAAAAAGGACTATCTCCTACTGAAAGCAACCCCCAAAGTGACAGAACCTTTACAGGACTTCCTCTAAGGAAAAGACACGTTCACCATCCTCATTGTTCCCTGTAGCTTTTGTTTTCACCTAGGCTGCCAGGTGGATGTTTTACTTCCAAAGCAGATGTCTCCTTCTCCCTGCCTGGATCCCACTTCCTGTGGACAGCATGGCTGCTAGCACGTTTGAAACACCTGCTTCCCCCGTGATTAACGCTCAGAGCTGTATCAGTCTGTGGCTCTGTGGGTTAAACCTGAAGCATTGCTATGTGTATCTTTATTTTAGTTTCCAGATTATGCAGATATGGGTGGTAGGAACATTATATATACCTTTGAGATGCAAACCTATGAAGAGAATGCACCAAAATCTACTAACCTTGTAGCAGTTGCAAATAAGGAAATCTATCTGTTGTCTTTTTTTTTATTCTTTTGGGGAGATTTTATCTATAAATTGAAAATGTTAAGGGAGTTTACCTCACTGCAGGTATACCTGGCACTTTTATTATGATGGAGCATAGATTGCACCAGTATTTCGGAAGTGGCTGCTCTTTACAGAGGTAAGTTACAAAACAACAGGCACATTCATATAATAGATCATCATTTAAGGTAACACATCCTGCCTGACATGTAGTGTTTTGCACATTTTGAATTGTCTCCTGCCAAAATATTCAGGCCTGCAGGGGGAACCCCTGTTGGGAACACAGGACAGATGGATCTGAATCCAGTCATGAAACTCCCTGGGGCCAGCAGTGTGATGTTAATGATCACACCACAATAAGATGTAAAACATACCTTTGTGCAGCTCAGTGTAAACAGCCACTCCGGTATTATGATGTAAATGAGAAACCAGCAAGAGATGATGTGTGAATGGAAACACAGCAAGGTGCTCTGTGAGGGAGCAGGGAGCACTGAGCAAGGGGAAATTCTGCACGTTGCAAGTGGAGGTGGAATTAAAACGTGGGTTCACTTCACTGCAGAGATAAACTTTAAATACTGCTTGGACTGATGCAGAAGGGAGGGAACTTGCCAAGCTGTATCTAATCCCAGCTGAGGTTCTGGAAGGGTGGTGGACAGGTTACAATTAGACTTGGGTTCCTGAACTCGCCAATTAAGAGCTGGAAGATGGGGCTGGGTCCAAAGGGAACATAAAAATCACCAACAAGCCTTATTCTAATATACCCTGCAGTTCACCTTCCTGCTCAAATCGGGGCAAACTTTGAAGTTAGGCAATGTTGCTCAGGACTTTGGGTGATTTTCAGGTGTCTCCAAGGATGGAGATACCTCTGTGAGAGGCTGTGTTTGGGCATCTTCACGGTAAAAACATTTCCTGTAGCATTAAATAAGCCTAAAGGGCTCCATGGATGGAGGGCATGAAAGATGAGAACCTGACAACAGGCAGGCGTTAAAGGGGCTTGAGGGGGCATCCAAAGGTGCAAGATGTGCAGCTGGGTCCTCAGCTTTATTTCAGAAATCCCTGGTGCCCCTTTGAAAGTCCTCCCCTGTGTGGGTAGTGGCAGCTTGCCTGCGAGACACAATTTGCATTGGGTCCTTGTAAAACAGAAGGTACAGTGGGAGAGTGTGGTGTCACCAATGTAATTTAAAAATGTGCTGGGCAGCCGGAGCGGTGCTGTGTCTGCTGCTGGCTTTATTGTAGCAGTGATGTGCCTCTTTGTCCCAGAGTTCCCCGTCCTCTTCCTCTCATCTCTAGCAATGAAGTGAAGGGCTTGCTGGGAAGCCGAGCTTGAAGCTAGAGGAGGTCATACTTAACTAACCTCCTGGAGTTCTTTGAAGATATTACTGCCAGGCTAGATAAGGGGAATTCAGCGGCGTGCTTCGAGTTTCAAAGAGCATTTCACAAAGTTCCACATCAGAGATTAATAGCTGAGGCAAAAGGTAAAGGAAGAGGAGGTAATAGAGGCTGTTGGATCAAAACCAGCTCGAGGGCAGGTATGAGACAATAAGCACAGATGAAAACTTTTCAAGCTGGCAGAAGGCTGTTCTTGGGACTGTTTCAGGAACTCTGTAATGCGTAATCCAGACAGCTCAAAGGTGCCCCACCATGCTTATGTCTTTAAGGCAGCCCAGGTTTGGCACCACCAGCAGCAAAGCATCCTAGCTAGACCCCCTTCTGACTTCCCAGCCTGGTCAGCCAGGAGCCCCTTCATGTCTTTGTTGGGAGGGAACTGTTGTCAGCATGGTCTGGAGTCACCGGTGTCTTTGGGGGCATGGCGAGGGGCTGCCAGTGCTGCTGGGCTGCAACGTGTTGTGTTTCAGAGCAGTTGGTGTTATTTGTTGGGCTTTGAAAACTGTCAGCCTGCTCCTCAGAAACACTGCGTGAATGTGAAGCTGCTGATGTCTGAGAAGTTTCTTTGGCTTTGCAGTGGGCTGAGGGAAGAGATAATTTGGTGTAAGGTCTCCTCAAGACCAGGCACACCCTAAGCAGATGTCGTCAAAATCTCCTCAATGGCTCTGCTAACAAATGTCAAAATGGAGTTCAATGTGGAGGAAGGTAAAGTAATTAATCTGCAAGCAGGGAATCAGACTGGAGAATATGTGCTAAACAGAGCAAACATTCAGCGGTGGGATTAAGAGAGGGATTTGATGTGTCTGGGGGTTAGTTTATTTTGGAAAAATCATTGAAACTGTCCACCTAGATCACAGCTGTCGTAAAAGGGCAAGCAAGAGACAAAGCTGCATTAATGAAGGATAAAAACCAAAAGAGGCGATATCTCTGTTGCCGTAAAAGGCGTTAGACCCCACCTGGACTATTGTGAGCGGTGCTGGCCACTGTACCAGTACGCTGTAGCATAAGGCAACAGAGAGCAGCCCTGCAGAGCCCTGCCTGTGAGTGAAGGTGAGAGCGCTCGGTTTTCCTCTGCAGGCTTCCCACTGCATCCATTCATCATCTGAAGAGGAAATTTGAGGAGCACAAAGAGTTTCCCTTCAAGCTCTAACAGAGGCTGGGAATTTTGAAGTTGGTTATGTTTTTCTCCACGGTGTATGTTTCATTCTGTCTTTTTCTTGCTCTCTTCCCTCTCTCTTTTTTTCTCTTTTAGTTTTTCCTCTTTTCTTCCCTCTTTTTCTCCTACCTCCAGTCTGGGGGACTAATTTGTCTTTCCCTAATATATTGTTTCTCCTCCACCCCTGCCCAGGAAGCGAGACTATTCAGTCACCTTGCTGCTTCTGACTCCTGGAGGAGCCCCATCTCTAGTGAAGGGGTTGTTACTTTAAGTAGTATAAGTTTTACAGACTGTGCAGCAGGGTGAACAATACTTTTTTCCCCATAGATTTGGATTAAAAGAAGTCAAAGTCATTACTGTGGAAAAGGAGAAGCTCAGCAATCAAACGAAAGGCAGAGCATGGGATATTACACAAACTGACCATCAAAACTGTCAGATGTGGCCTTCCTTCCGCACAGAGGGGCTCACAATGGTACGGCTGGTTCTAATCATGAAAATTCCATACCAAAATCTTCCTTTGTTTTCACTGGTGTGCATTCAGAGCAAGTTCAGCAAGTTACTCTGAATTTACCCAGCTATAGATGACAGCTGATTTAATTTGAGCTGTACAAGAGACAATCTTATTTTGCTTTCCCTCAGATTATGATAAACTTGTCAATCAATGCCCAGAGCCAGTCAATACAAGACAGTTGTGCCAGGTAAGAAATGCACTTGACAAACTGTCATAATACCCATTTCTTCTGCTCCTTTCTTAACCAGCCCTGACCGCTGCAGGAAGGCTGAGCATTTTAGGTTTGTATGTACCTCAAGCTGTTAGTTTCAAGTCACAATCATGACAGCAGCTTAAATGACAGCAATTAATATTTCTTTAAAATGGTGCTTCTTTTTCTGTTCATTATCTGATACAACAATCAACAGGCCAATGCACAAAATGATAAAATAGGTGTCTAAAAGAAAAGGAGAGCTTCTTATTATTCTTGCCGTTTAAATCTACTGGAGCAGAATTGGCTATTGCTATAAAATCTGTGGAATTATCCTTGCTATTTCGACTTGCCAGACCAACCTTTTATCCCTTTAAATTGTGATCTTTAGAGTAACTTGCCCAAGTAATCTCTTGGTACCACTGAGGTGAGGATCCGTGTTGTGCTGCTCATGTGACTTCCCTGCTCATAGAACCATTCATCCTGGAAAGATTTTGACTGAGGACTTGTACTTTTGACTCTTTTAGCTGCTTTTGAAAATATTGCCTTGCTATCTTGCGGGAAATGGTCATGGCATAATGTACCATGACAGTGCTTGGTGTGGAGAGCGTAAAGAAACATTTAAATAGAAATTACAGCTAGAAATGAAAGCGCGTAAGGAAAAGTCAAATGATAGGATTTACCTTCCAGATCTTAAGGGCAAAGAGAGTAGTTTGGCCCTTTTCTTGGATGCTGCTGGGCAAGGGAAAGAAATGCCGAGTCTCATATGATCTTAATTATATGCTGTGGGTGCCAGCAACTTTCAGGCTACGTGTGGATTCTTGACTGAGGCTCAGTGTGTGAACTTTGTCACTAGAGGAGCATGTCACACACAGAGCTGGGACATGAGCCATCATTCACAATTCAAACAAACCCCAAGCCCTTCAGAGTTTGAAAAGAAATGTTCAGTTAAGCATAAAAACTGTGACATGATTCTCCATACCCTAGTGCCCTTTGGGAACAGAAATACTTCAAGCTCCAAAATCAGGCCCTTCTTGTAAGACTTTTTGAAGGAAAAAAGTCTAAGCTGGAACCATCAATTGTTCAGGCCATTGTACAAAATCCTGCTCTTTCGCAACTCCTGGCAGTTTTTTCTAGACCAGGAGCACTATAATTCTAGGCTATAGAAGCAACACCACAGTCTCCCTCTGAAACATCCTCCATTGATTTCTGGTGTGTCTGGGCAGAGAGTGACTTTGGACTCAACTGAGTCCAGATTTGGGATGCAGCTGACAGTGGAGCAAACAGGCAAGTGTCCTTCGTGTCATCTCTGGAAGTGAAGTTGGGCTGGCTTCGTGTTCCTACCTGAGCTGTGTCTGGCAGGAGGGCTTGGAGGGGTGTCTGTGTGCTCCTCTGAGACTGCATCCTCAGCAGAAAGCATAAACATCTGGGCGGATGTTCCTTTGGCCAGCTGTGTACTAGCAAAATTACTGCTCTCATGATCAGCGATAAAGATTTTGCTGCTGCTCAGAAATATACTGAAGGTTCTGACCAAAATGGAAATCAGTTCTGCACACAGTTGTTGACATTGTGTGCTCTTTTCTGTGCATGAGGGCCCTCTGTACTGTCTTCAGGGGGAGAAAGTCTGCTGTGGAAATCCATCATGTCCTAGCAGTTGAGTAGAATTACAGGGAACATGCTTGCTTACCTAAAAGAACAAATGTGAACATATGGAGATAGCCTTTTTTTTTCCCCTTAACCTTAGGAAGTACCAGCAAAGATTTTTGTGTTTGTAAATTGTCATTTTCTTAGAGCAAAGCCTTATGGAAAAGTCAAGCATTTTTTTATGAAAGATGTGATGGGAACTATTACAGCTCTGATCCTCATTATTGCTTGAAAAGCAGAGGTAGCAGCAGGGGAGGAAAGTTCTGGTATGAGCCACAAGATGAATGATGGGGCCTCATCAGAGTTTTCTTTGGCTTCCTGAGGTCCCTACCTGTCCTTCCAGGCAGGAGGGTCCTTTCTTCATTGACTCTTGTGTGGATCTGTCCTCTGATGGCTGAACCAATTCCTTTTCTCAGAAGAGACCAAACATAAGCATAACATCTTTACTTGCAAGGAGCACATCTGGGCAAACACAATTATCTTTCTCTGTCCTGCTTGCTCTAACTCTTGGCTCCTTTAGACTTGGAGGGGGAGAGATTGGCGTTCCAGTGTATGAAATGCCAGCTGGGATCAAATCAATGCCATTGATTTAATCTTGCTCCTCCAAAGAGCTGGGATTTTTCCTTTTAATTTTTTTTTTTCCCTCTGGCTCTATTCTTTGAGAAGTATAAGAGTGAAACAAAGATGTTGAGTGCTGCCAGTGGTCCTCAGGCACAGAGACCAGAGCCAGAGCTGCAGAGCCCTCCATGAGTTTGAATAGCTTTGCTCTTGCTGGACTAAATCAGGTTTGGATGTCGGAACTTGATTTTCACTTTCTGGATTGGTTTGGTTCACTGTTTGTGAGCCCTGAGAGGACAGAGCACCACCGCTCGCTGGTACCAGTCCTACAGCCAGCCCAGGGCTGGATGCCCAGCTGGTGTAGTTGACAGCGTACTTTAGAGAGTTATGCTAGTTTATGGTTCCTGACGTTATGTCTCTATGCTGACTGTTAAAGGCAGTCACCAGTGACTTCTTCCGTGGCCAGAGTGAGCCCTCGCAGCGGCAGGGATGGTAGGGTGTCGATGCAGCCTGTAGCACTTACGAAGCAGGCAGCAAAGGTGGGAGGAGGGTGCTGCACCTGTGACTGCTCCAATCCCTGCTTCTTGGGACAGTGTGGACACAGCCTGTACATCCTGCTGTGGTTTATCAGGTTAAGGCCTCTGCACTGGTTATTGATGCTAAAGTCACACCAACATCTTCTTATGGACCCAGTAATTCATGAGGTATCAGAGGGCAGAGCATGGCAATTCCTAAGTGAGGCACCTGTAGTAAAATATTTATGGGAAGGAAGATGTAAACTTAATAATGCAAATGAGCTTACTTTCCTTTTTATACAACAGATGTTGTTTGACCTAGGAGAAAGCACAGTGTTATAGAAATTAAGATCAGTCTCAGGGGAAAAAATAAAGTAATCTAAAAATAAAACAAAAATAGCAGCTGCTTGAATTGTATTTCTAATATATCAGTGCTGACAGCTCTCTCTTCCCCCAGTTGGGCCAGGAATCCTATGGAAGCAGCTGGTAAAGAAGAGCTGTTTCCTGAGGAGGGATGTGATCGGAGGCGGTGGAGAAGTTAGAGATGGGTACGACTTCATATCAGCATGCACCCTGAGCAGGAACGGTCCTTGGAGAAGTGTGAGGGGATACAGATGGCATAACTGTGCAGGCACATGGAGGAGCTCGAGGTCAGATGGTCTCATCGTTGATCGCAGTGAGTAACGCTTCTGCACCGAGGAACGCCGCTGGAATGGGCTAGAATAAAGAGTATTAGAATGAATAGAATAAAGGAGTCCAAAATTGTGTTCTTACCACAGTCTGAATCCCCATTTGGAGTGAGCTTTCTGAGTGGCATTAAAGTTGGTGACCTGTGCTTATTTTTGCTAGATGAGGAGCTGAACTTAGCGTGTAGGGTTGGTGGGTTGCATCCTTTTGATGTAAATGCAAAACAAGTTTCTCACTCAGGCACTGGGGAAAACACTACCTAGAAAAAAAAAAAGAGAATAAAAGGTCTTGACTTTTCAGTCCAGCAGCTGGTGGGTTTGGACTGCCAAGCTTGGGCTGTTCAGCCAGGGCTGTGTTCTTAGGTCTGATTTGCAGCAAGAGGTAAACACCTCCTCTTTCAAAACAAGAGGTCTTTGATAGGGGCTTAAGTTGAATGCAAAAATTAAGACATTCCTTCATCATTTGTGACCAGTTAGGCTGGAACTGCTGTACTATGACTGTGAGAAAAACTGGATGTGCTTTCCTTTGTGTGTGAGGAGCTCTCCCTTCGGCTGCTCAGCGCTGGCAGCCCGAGCGGGCACTCGGCAGCTCCTCAGTGCTCGCAGTGCCCTGCCCGCAGTATGCTGTAGAGCAAATAACACATTTTTATTTTTATACAAATGTGCATAACTCCATCCATTTCTTGTGGCTGCTCTGACAGGAAAAGGAAATTTATGACGCACATCACCCATTTATTTGGCACAGGCAGTGTTTATTGCTGAGGGAGGCATTCTCATGGAATTGATTGCACAATTTCCTCTTGGTGTTCTGTTTTCAAGTAATATCCCAAGATCTCTGTGTACTAAGATACAGGGACACTTCTTTAAGGTCTGCAGAATACTACAGCAGAGGAAAAAAGAAGCCATAGAATGGAAAATAACATGGAAAAATGTAATTTTAATTACACTGTAAATCTGGAGCTTTCTCCACTCTACTGGGAGTCTCTGTGGAAACATCCATTCCCAATAGGTTACATTTCTAGGTTTCTCCACAGAGCTAAGAATAGCTTTGGGGTTTATGACTGTTTCATTTTAATAGATATAAAAGGTGTTTTTTTTGTCCAGTGTTAGATCTTGTTCATGCTTTAGGCATGCCAAGATTATGGACATGTAGCGGGGGAGAAAGTGTGCATTTTGGAAAAAGAGAAAGGTATGTTCTTAGCGTGATGGCTTGCTGAAGGGTGGGATTGTTGCCTGTCCCAACAGGCAAAGAGAGCTTGAAGCTATTAGTGTCACAAAAGGCAGGAAGAGAGGGATTGTTGCGTTGATTCAAAGGACTGTGTGACAATATATGTCTTAAACACCATGGCAATGGCACACAGTAAAGAAAGAGAGAGAGAAACATCTGTCCTGGATGTGCATGTGCCCATGCACAATCATTTGTACCAAGCTTTGCTATAATAGTAGTCTCATTTGCACGTGGATAGGCATGGAGTTGGATGCTTGCACACAAGTGTGTGTCAGCTGATGATGCTGGTTACAATTAGTCATGAGCTGGAGATTGCAACCAGAAAATATAGAGCTCTTTTTAGAAAAGATGACTCAAAGTCTAGTGATGGAAGAACAGTGGTGCGGAACAGCAGTTACGATTCTGTTTCCTTCCACTCTGTAGGAAACACCAGTGACAGCCCTGCGTGTATCTGCACACTGAAGGTACACTTCTGCTTGTGAAAGAGTTGCCTGATGAATAACTCTTTTCTCTTTCCTGGCTACCGGGTGAATGGTACCTCACCTGCATTGCTCTCCAAAATTCTCAAACGAAAGTTTAGCAGCCAGCACAGCTTTAATTTTATCATTTCACTTCTCTGGTGAATCTGTCAATTTCTGCTAACTTCCCGATTGTTCTTTCCGACTCCAAAAGAAAGTGATCTCATCCTAAGTTTCTGTTTTCACACTTCTGAAGGGCAGCTACCTCTCCCCAGCCTTGTGATGCTCCTGCTCAGGGCTGGGGACCAGCTGGGGCACCAAGCTGTGTGTCCTGCAGCTCTGGTTTACCGTTGCGGCACTGCATGTTTGTTAGCACAGAGGCAGCCGGCTCACTGGTAATGGCCTTTTGTACGCACTGACCTCTGAACCAGAAACAAGACTCAAACCTCCAAGGAGGCCAGTGATTAATCAAATCAGGGATCAACTGTGACTCAACCTTTAGATCCCCAGCTGAGGATGTGTCCATGGCTGAGGAAAATATATTTAGCTATTTACAGCTGTATCTCCCTCTGACTGAGGACAAGGCACCATGGATAAACATATTTATGTTTGTTAGATGTGCAAATTGTGGTTCCTTTGAAAACCTCACAGTTATCATAAAGCCTCAGAAAGCACATGGCTGTTTATTGACGCTAGAGGACTTCCTGAGACTATGCCGCAGAAGTTGCTGCTTGGAGTATTTGACATAGGCTAGCGTGTCCACAAGGGAAAAAAAAAGCCCAGATGTTGCCATCTGCACATGAAAGACTAAAGGTGGATTTAAGCAGTCCTCTGTTGGAGATAATTTTCTCCCTCCAATTAGGTTACACTTTCTAGATGCCGCACGTTAGAAGCCTACAGTGTTCCCAAGCCCAGCTCTACAGTTTGTCGATGGTGAACAGAACACATAAACTTTATATTGCTAATATATTTCACAGCACTGTGTGATATTAACAAACTCCAAATAGCTGTCAGGACCTCAAGGTATTCTGGAACATCCTTTGATGCTGCGAAGTAATGCATTTTCCATATTATTCCTTTGAACACCTTATATATGCAAAGTCTAGCACTTCTTATAGGAGAGGTGGAATTATCATACAATAAGATATTTTTTCCTCTAGTTCTTTCATGGCTCGTAACATATAAAATTTCTTCTTAAAATCCAGGCTAGGAACTCAAACTTAATTTATACAGTATTGAAAACATTACAGGGCATAAATCAGTTCAATTTTTAAAGTTCCTGTATGATATTTTCAGAGCAGCCAGATTCCTTCATTCGCCTGGACTGCTTCCAAAATTCTGCCAGTGCTCATGGAAATCTAAATAACTTTGGAGAAAAAGCAGGTTTTCTGTGGAGGCTCAGATTACCCTGTCACCCTTCCTCTGCTGCAGACAGGCCTCTGATAAACATGGAGAATAGGGACAGGGAAATTACTTCATTACTTCACGTCCTTTTCAATTACAAATATCGAGGAGCCTGAGCCTCCTGCCAGCTCACGCCCCAGACCCTTGCAAATTTGTGGCTTTCAAAAGCCAACAGTTGCATTTCCTTTGCCAGCAGGGATAAGGAGTAGAAAGCGAGCGGGGATGCTCACTCGAATTTTATTTCTGAGCATTATTTAAAAAGTTTCACATCTCAGCTCTGTTTATTTAAAGTATGACTCCAGCTGCAATGCAAGCCTGTGAACTAGAGAAGTGATCAAAACAGGGGTTCACCTTTCTTTTTTTTTCTGAGAATTAATCACTGAGTGGTGTTGTGTTACTGTAATCTTTCTGTGATCGCTTAACCTGGAAGCGGTACTTCCAGATAGCTTCATAATATTCTCCTGCTGGCATCTTCAGATCCACTGTTTGTACCGTTCATCTCTTTTCAAAGCGCAGGAGGTTAATGCATTGTTTTTCTACCAGCTTTGCTTTGTGTTTTGATTTCCACCTAAAGAAACAAGTATGTTTTCTTTGATGTCATTTTTCCATTATTGATGAGCTAATATTGCAAAAAAAAAAAAAAAAACTGTTTGAAAACTTGCTCTGAAACCTCGTTATTTCTACCAAAACAAAAAAGTAAAACCCAGTTTCAGAACATTGTGTTACAGAGGGAGGAGAAAGGTGGCAGGAGTGAATGTGATTTTCTACTTTGAGTGTAAATCTTGCAGGCTCAGCTTCAGCTCAGTGTTTAAGTCTGTGTTAAAAGTCACTGAAATAGAAGCCTGTGTTTGGGTTAGCCATGGGTGTCTGTATATAGCTCTAGGGAGTATTTGCTGAAAGGCAGTTGCAGGGATTATTCTGCTCCTCTTCTGTTTTTTTACACAGTGATTCTGGAGTGCGGGTTCAGGTGTCTTGGGTACCTTGGGCTGGTCAGATGTCTGCCCTGTGGTGGTCTGGATCCTGACCAGCTTCGTGAGGGAGAAGAGGACAAGGAAAATGGTTGGGGAGGTTCTTCAGTGCCTCACAATCCAGGTTTTGCTTTGATATGAATCCAAAAATTCAGGCATTCTTGTCAAATGAATCTGCAGTGGGTGTGGGCAGAGCAAAGAGCTGAGCACGTGGAACACAAGAGGCCATCCAGAAGTTCTCACTCCAGCCTTTCCCAGCTCTTACTTGTTTCTTACTTACACATTACTTGGACACTTCTGTTTAAGTTGGTGGGAATTTTTCGAAGTGAAATTAAAGTGTGGGAGTTGTTAGAAGGCGTGCAGCATCTTTTTCATGCTATCAAAGGTTCATCCTTTGGCTGGGACTCTCCTGGATTCAGACTGTGGGGGGGTGCATGTGCATGTGTGTGTCTGTGTGCTTGCTTCTTGATGCTCCCTGCTACCTCCTGGGCCACAAATACTGCGTGAACCACAACGGAGGCATGTCTACTGCTGGAATCAGCCCACTTGTGGAAGCACATAAAACAAAAAAATACTAAGGAAAAGTTCACCAGACTTGGAAACTCCCAGCTGGCCAGGTCTGGGCTCTGGGAGCTGGCCAGAATGAATGATCTGTACCCGATATAATTTTGTGTGCTCACTGACTCCCTAAGACATGACATGCAAATTCTCTTTTTTTTTTTTTTTGCATAATGCTAGGGGCATATTGATGTAGATATTTTTTAGTTAATGGAATTTTTGGGTGCACTATAAGCAATTTTTTTCCCTTTATGAAGGAAAACTGCAGATGGGCTCTCATTTTATTTGCTGGTGTATAGTAAGGAAAGGCGTATCACCCCAAGAATGTCTATTGCTGTGACAAATCACAAGAAGTGGAGAAAGACTTAGTGCCTGCTAAATTTAGCCTGTGCAAATCCAGTACATTCCAAGTCTGTGGAGTGAAATACTGTTTGGAGTAAAATATGATTGAAACATTTCTGGGAATATAACTCCACTGGCTAGTTTGCCACCTGGACTTAGTTTTCCTGTTGTAGGAGGGGAATTAAATTTTTATTATTTTTAAATTATAGCCCCCCCCACCATATCAGTTCTCTTGTCTTCCCACTGAAGCAAGCACTGTTAAGCTGCTATAACTTTAAGAGCATGAAAGCAAATGTTGTAAAGAGGTCGCTGTAAAGGTCACGCAGCAGGTTTGATGTGTCAGTGGATAAATGATGGGATCACATCTGGAACAGTTTGGTGAATAAATAAAATGTGAAAGCTCATATATCACTGCCCACCTTCCAATCTGTAAGGGAAAGAGAAAATAAATTCTCTAATAACCTTGTAAAGCACATAAAAGATATTGAATAAACTCTTGAAATTTTGTGACTAAAACTGTCCATATTAAATAATGATTTTAAGAGTGGCAAAAAGCTTGAAATACAGTATGAGTCTGCCTTGTAAAATGTTGTTTTATTTTATGGTTTATTTATTAGACTATACTTGGATAGCTTTGAAAAATATAATTTTGAGTTTAACTATGTGTTATTGAAACACTCTTCCTTTAGATATGTCCCCCAGAGGTATTTTATATTTACACTTAGGGAAAAGAATTTTCAATTTTTATTACACAGTGCTGTATTATTGCTTATACTGCCACTATATTCTGCCTTCTGCAAGTAACATTAATATATGCATATTTTACTGCCATTACCTTCAAAAGGCCTTAGAAAACCCGTAGGTCTAAAATGATTTCTCTAAGCTGGTCATTACTGACTGCTGAATTAAGGTACAACAGGCTGTATATTGTTTTACGGGGCCATTAATAATAAGTCCCTGTGAATTGTAAGACAGCGAGCTAGAAACTGAGCAATTGCAGTCACCCAAGAAATGTACAGTGTTCGTAAAAGGCTCACAGGAGCGTGTTCTGGAGTGTGAATGCCTTTGGTGTCTGAGGAGGGACGGAAGGCAGCGGGTGAGTTTTGATCTCCAGCCTCCTGCAAGCAGCTCCTTGGGACGTGAGTGGCAGGGGCTTGCGTGGCTGCGCAGGCAGAGAATCACACTCGTGTGGAAAACTAGTACATGTAGATGGGTGCGATGTATGGTCACTGCCAGTGGCTGTAGAAGAGTTTTGCTGCTCATTTTCCTCCCTTCTTACAGACCATTGCACTGCCACAGCTGTGCTCTGAGGCACGCAGACAGCCACCCACACCCACGCGCCGCTGAAGTCACCAGGACTCTGGGCAGGTGTTGGGTACACCCAAGCACAGGCTGTGCTGCAGCAACAGCAGACAAATTAGTCACGGCGCTCCGGCCGATGTGCTGGGAAGGAAAAGCCAAAGCCAGTGCCTAATGCAGTTACAGAGAAAGTGTCTCATGGGCTTCACCCGCAGTCGGTTGGGAGCATCAGGGTGAATGCTGCTGGTGGGCATGGGTGTAGGAAAGTGTGGAGTGGATGGCTGGAGATCCAAGGTGCAGTGTGTAGGCTGTGGCTGCTGGGATAGTTCATCAAGAAACCTGAAATGTCGTCAACTAAAGCTTATTTGACTCCTACCTTTTATTTGTGCAGTGCAAGGCATTTAGCATCGGAAGTAGATGATGGAACAAGAACTAAAAATAAAACTATAGCCAAAATCCAGGTGGATTATAACCACAAATACAGTTTTTATTCTGGAAGACCATGTCACCTGTAACCTTTAACCTGAACTGTGGCAGCACTTAGAAACAGCAGATCACCTTGTAACATTGCTAGACACCACTGCAGCTGATGCCAGGAAGCAAATCAGTGACCTACAAGAACATTTATTTCCCCAAATATGATCTTGTTGCAGATGAGTCAATCTTGCAATTTCTCTAATTCATTTATTAAGCTCAACCTTAATAAATGTTTGGTTTCTTGTCCCTATTGGACAGCTGTTCTAAGTATCTTCTTCCTTTGATGAGCCAAAACCTCTTCAAATGTCCAGCTCATACCTCATAGCCAACTTAGCTCATTAAACTTTTGGTAAATGTATGGTCGTGTGGTCAAGACAATCTTATTTAATATGACTCTGTGCAACTCTTTTTCCTCACAGGAAAGGTAATTTAACCCACAGAGAGAATCTTGTACTTTAGCACCGGTTTCAGATTCCCTGAGCAGATCAGGGAGCGTGTCTGTCCTGCCATGGGAACTTGGAGCTGTGGGTTTTTCTCTCTCTCATTTTTCTGTGAAGGCTTCTAGTTGCTCTGAGGATGAACAGGAGCATGTGAAATACTCTGCGGAGAGTGACAGGCCTGAAGCAGAACCTGACACCAGTTCTAAGGCAATAAGAGTTGTAAAGGCAAAAATTTATTTAGCAGAGACACAGGATGAGGTGCCAGCTCAAGATACTCTTAGCCAGTGGCAGCGGTCCATGAGTTTCTTTGCAGAAATGAACCTTACTTTTTACTTGACTTTATTCAGCTTAAATTTTTCTTTTTGCAAGTTGAATTCTGTTCATCTAGACCTGGGTCTGTCCGAGAGTCTGCATAATAAATCAATGGTTTTCTCTTCCTTTTCTCTTAAAGTTCCTCTTTAGAGTCCCATTTTATTGTATTACCTCTTCTGAGCCCACTGTCACTGTGGTCATCAATAAACCTTCATGAGTGAACCTGTTGAGAGAAGGAATGGGAGAACCTTACATTGCAGCTATAAGATTAAATGCCGCTGTTGAACCTTGGACAATTTTCTGCCACTAATCTTCTGGTCTGACTAATACAGCTAGATATACTACCCAAACCTTTCAGTGATGAAAATCATATTTAAACACGGTAAGCAGAGAAGTAAGAAGACTGAGTTATAAATACATTAGGAAGAACTATGTTTGACCATGTATTTGGCAACTTTTGAGACTATGCATGATTTATAGATGTTGCCTTTAAAACCTATGTTAAGAGAATGCTGTGGCTGCAAAATAGCAGAATTATATTTGACTACTTATCCTCCAAAGTTTTTATCTCTATACATAATAATAGGATGTTATGTAGGAAATTTGCATATGAATGGTTACAGAGATAATCTTCTTCCAATGCTGAGTTTAACGTCCATCACTTGAATGTCGAGTCGTTGTCTTGTTTCTTTATCCACCCCAGACTTAGCATGGATATGGGTTTGTAGGCCACATATAGATAGTTGCATCTGTGAGGCCATTTATATAAGACTGTATCGTAACGTGTGTACAATAGCCAGAAGAATTAGTTACACAGGGAAATATAATAGTAGTAAAGCACAATTTTTGCTTATTTTTCTGGCAATCTAAAATCTTTAGCATTAACTTTTTAAGCAGAATTTTTCTTCTAAAGAAAACTGTAACTCTTCCCATCAGAGCTCATTCCAAGGCAGACCCCTCTGCCCCATTGTAGAACTCTGCCTGGAAGTCGGGAATCTGCACCCATAACGGCCGTGGGGGACAGGTCATGAGGAGAAAGACATGACACAAACTTTGCCTGTGTGATGACTTATGCAGCCACTGAGAAGGCACCTGAGGATGGGTGGCTATCAGAAGCTTAGTTTTTTGTTGCTAGCTGATGATTTTGTTACGAGCTGCTTCAGAGATCCAACCTCTACTTCCAGTGGGCTGTATCAATCTGAGAGAAGCTTTGTGATTCTGGAGCTATCTAGGGTTTCAACCCTCAGCTGAGAGCCAAGACTGCAAATCTTGCTCCAAAGTCCCCCAGGCAAACCCTTTCAGGCTTCATTCAATGTCATCTTGCAGTCAGGTTGTTCAAAGTCCCTAAATTAACCCTTGGCAGCATGCACTGAATTGTTACTGTGCACACAATCTTGTGGGCTGTTAATGGTGAAGTTTGTTTGCAGAAATGAGGGAGTCCTAATTTCATGGCTGTGTTTCTGATCTTGTGTTTCTAGCCCTGCTTGGGTCAGTGTCTTCCGGATTTCAATGGTGTCTAAGGATATAAATATCACAGCTGATCTGTCCCTAATCCTGTGGTTCTTTGCCCCACTGACACCTTAACTGTGAACAACCACTGTGCTTTTCGAGCCAGTCACTAGTTTCCTGTGGGATGTCTTCAACTTCCCCGTACTTTTCTGAGAAGTTTTAATCTTCAGGGAATGTCTGGGTTTAGAGACATGTGCAGCAGAACAACTGTGCTGTGAGGAATATGGTTTTCATCAGAGCGAAACAATGCTTGTGCTAATTACGTGGTATACTGTGTGATAGATGAGATCCTATGCTGTTTCCTCTTTCGGACTCCGCAACATCTTGTATTTTCTATTCCCTGCCAGAAGCCATCAAATCTTTTTGGAATTCAGTGAAACAACTGCCCTTGCAAACAAAGAAGAGGTTAACAGATGATACTGTAGGCTGAAGGAAAATTATGAGATTGAGGAAGGAAATACGAATCTTTCAGAATTATAAAGATCATGGCAAATAAACACATAAAATAGGAGCTGATGCTATGTTGTTAGAAGATCCAATCATTTTCATTTTGAAACATTTCAGCACATTTACAAACTGTGGTCAGCCAAACACGCTGCTAAATCAATACCTGAAACACTTTTTAACTTTTCCAACTTGGTTCTTGCATCTGTCTTTTCTGGGGGAGGGGGCAATCTTTGAAAATTTACTGTAACATCACATATATGAGGTGAGATGTGATTCATGGCTGAGGGGAGGATCAGACCAATAATCCATTGTAGGGCTACATTATGGCTCTACAATCCACCATCCATCTATGTCGGGTGGGTATGCTTTAAATGGGAAGTGATAGCCCTTGGAACATGTAAGATTAATAGGTGATGTGTGTGTTAATCACAGGATCATAGATGTTGGGTTTGGAATGGTCTTTATAGATTGTTGAGTCGAATCACCAGGATCTCTTGTGGTTTATCCCAAGCATTTTCCCTCTGAGAGTGCTAGCTGGCGTCGGCTGGAACGTGTCTGCTGATAATGCTTGTGCTGCTTCTCTCTTCAGACTGCTATGCTGGTGAATTACTGTTCCTGTTGGAAAGTTTTTTCTTGTTATCTAATCTAAACTTGCCCTTCTTTAATTTAAAGCCATTACCTCTTGTAGTACATTGCACTTGGCCAACCTTAAGTAAGTCTTTCTTCTCCTTTACATTATTTCCTCTCAAGTACTAATTACCTCCAACACTTCTCTTTATTTGTCTAAGCTATTTAGGTTAACTTCCCATAACCTTTCTTTGAACCCACCTCTCAAAGGTTACCTTAGCTGACATATTGTCTTGAAAATGTTAACTGTTGCTAAAAGCACTTCTTATAGAGCACACTTCCTACTGAGTGTGCAGCCAGATACATACGTGATGACCTTTTTTCAAGGAGCTCTCATGGACATAACGTGGTCATGTAGGCAATTCTTAACTACTGACTTTCCTGGCAACGTGCTTGGTGTTCTCTGCTTGTATTTGTAGGTAGAAATCAGGGTTAACTTAAGAGTAAAGGAGCTGACCTGAAAAGTACCCGATGTAATTGCTCAAAACCTGAAGTAGAACACTGAGAGAGGGTGTATGGCCTGGCGGTAAAATATCAGTTGTAACCTCTAGATGACAAATTCTGTCCATTAAAGCTTCAAGATTGCTGAGGAAACATGTCACAGCACGGAGGGTTTAGTGCTGTGCACCCTTCTCTTTCAGGGGATCTGCACCTTTCTCTTTCAGGGGATCTGAAAGACCTGCAGTCTTGGTTGGCTCTCAGAGCTGAGGGCTGAAACCCTATCTGTGGTCAGGAGACTTCCAAGTCAGTTTGGTGGAAACACAGTTGCGTAACTGGGGTTTGCAACTGACGTGAGCTTGTGGACTCCAAAACATAACTGCTTATATTCCCTATTCGGGAAGTGAGGCTGCCCAGAAACCCCTTCACCTCTGTCCTGTCCTTGGTAGGATTATTCCTACCGAGAAATGCCTCCTTCCCTCAACCTGCAGAGGAAGGTGTCTGTGCTGCCCTGGGCACGTGGGCTATTTTTCAGCTTCTAATGCAGGGTGCCTATGGAGGGAGTGCCATCAGGATATTTCTGCTCATTGACCTTGGAACTGGTCAGAATCTAGTCCTTAATCAAGAATCATTATGTCAGGAGGAAAAAGTTTCACTGTACTCGTCTGAGCGAGGCAATGCAGATAGCAGAAAATATGTTATCCCTTTAACAATCTAGTCGTTAAACTCCACACAGGAACATCTGTTTCCTTCATATTCTTCACACAGGATGGGAGTTTTGCTCTCAAAGACAAGGAGCTTTGCTGTCACATTGTATATTTTATTCTGTTCCCCTCTTTCACTTTTTCCAGAGAAGGTTGGAGACGTTATTTGATACCTGTCAGAAAAGAGCCCATCTCTTACAACATAGGCTTCTTGTGTAGCCTTTGAGACCTTCCAGTGTTGCTTGTATCATCAGGGAGTTAAAACATTCAAATTGATGCAGACAAGATGAGAAAACTCTGAGATTCTGGCGGAATGGTTTTTGTTCACAGTTGTTCCCAGGCCAATAAAATTTGAGGAACCCTGTACTTAGGAGAGAATAGAATTGGTGAGAAGCCACCTCCATCTCACAGATGTATCCAGTTTGCTGGCTGACAAAAGCTGTGTATCCAGTATGCTCAGTTTCTCCTGTGCCTGACAACAAGCTCCTCAGGATCTTGTTTTAGAAGCATATCAACACTGGTAAAACTGAGATTTGCTGAATTCTTGCCCAGAGCTTTTCTGATTCATCATCTGGTATATTCACATGTACCAGCAAATCTTTACTCCAGACCTCAAAGAGGATACAGGAATGAATGAAGAGTTGCTGTTTCATTTCTAAAAGTTTCTGTGGAAACAAATTCTTTCCTATTTCTGTGGTCCTGATTACGTTCTCAAGCCTGGTGCTGCTCTTTGTGCTGTTTCAAATCCAGCACTTGAAAAGGTTCCAGAATAAAGGGAAATCCTTGTAGTAGTCTTATCGCTGAAATGATCAGGTAACGGGTGATAACTTGGTGTAAAAAGGCAAATGAAGGTGTATTTATGAATATGCCATTCTCTCAGGCAAGTGAGAAAAGCACCCTTTTTATTTATTTATTTTTTAAACTGTCTTATGTGCCACATTATAAAATAACGATAAACAGCAAATTCTGATCTTCAGGTCACTTTGCATGAAATGTTTTAACCTTGCAAGAGCTTCTTACTTTTTCTGATAGAAGCCACTGGCATTATCTTCCAGGCAGAGATGAAGCGTGGAGAAGCTCTGTGATTGCCCAGGGCCTGGCTGGCTTAGTGATGGTGTTTCAGCTACCAGTTTGAGCCTTGATCTCCTGTTTCTCTGATGTTTCCTCCTCCCAAGGTGTGTTATTCTCTGCAGTCATGAAGTAGTGATCTCTGTTGGGGTAGTGCAATTTCTGGAAGGAATTCCCTAAAGCAAAGATTCAATACTAATTTTGAAACCTAAAGCTGAAAATATCTTATATGTTGGTGCTACTAGTCCACTGAACACTTTGTTATGCAGAAATAGCATAATGGAGTAAGGACACACTAATGGATACAGTGGTGAGAATCCTTCATTTCACCAGACTAAGCAGAATATTGGGGAGCGAATTCCTTACGTCTAATAAATTCAGGCTGCTCTCCCTCCCCATGGAGGCGCTGCAAGAACCTTCTGCAGAACTAGTGTTCCCAGAAGGTGTTGAGTGGTTGTGATGAGCGCATCTAGCTGTCTGTCTGGCCACTTGAGCCTCCACAGCAGTACGGCTATAAAAGGAGCGTACATTTGAAGTACAGCTCTATTTCCTGCTCGCTGGATCGCTCTCTGCAGAGAGGTAATTGGTGGAAATGTGGTGATCCTACTGTTATCACTCACATTCGATGCCTGCACGGCAGAAACACTGTTTGGTAAAGGAACCTCCTTTGAAACGTTCCCAGAACTCCATATTTTGCAAAACTCCTGATGTCTGCCAACACACACGCACTTTTAGTCCCACAGAAGCCAGAAATCACAGAATCATGCAGAGACATCTCCAGAGGATCATCTTTGCCATTAAATGGGGAATGATTGTTCGTACAGAATGTGAGAATGGGAAAACCAAATGCGGCACCCTCTTGAATGGGTTGATTTATGATAACAGAAGAGTTGGGAAGTACAAAGCTGCCTTCTGGGACCAGCTAATTTCATGTTTTAGTTACTTGTAAATAAGTGAGTTTCAGATAAATGCACCCATCTAGCTGAGTGCACGTTTCATGACTGGGAGGATTAAGCTAGTTTAAAAGATTTAGGAGACTACTGCGCCAAGTTCATGTTTTTAAGAGTGAGGGCTGCCAAGCCCAGTGGGTGTAAGAGCTACTTTGGAAGCATTTTATGAACTATTCCTGATGCATATCTTCAAAATATTTAAAGCAACACCTGTCATAGACCGTTCTCTCTTTATCCTTTCTTCACGCCAAGTAATGGTGCCACGTGGTTTCTACGACTGAAATAACTCTTGGAATACAACATCCTGCAGCTTGGTGTGCAGCATACATTGGCAGGACTTCTTTCTTTCCTTTTTTTCCCCTCTAGGATTACTGCACTTTGGGTATGAATGCTAATAAACTGCTTGGGAGCCACTATTATCGCGTTAATCTGGATTTGGCATGGTAAGGATATTAAAGCTATTCCATTATTAGCCTTGTGAATATAAAATGCCACGGACTTTTAAATATTTACATTACTGTAAGCTACAGGCCCAAAGGTGTGAGGGGGCTGTATTCAGGCTTCCCAAGATGGAGTCTTGGGCGTAAAGAGGGGTTTAGCCTCCTGACTATGCGGGATTATCACATCCTGTCTCCCAATATAATGAACAGAGAATAAGCGATTATGTTGGCTAAGTTAGGTGCTTATAGCAAACGGTAATTTTTTTTCCACTGATTTTAGAGGGAAGTAGGGTCTGAGCAATAGGTTAAGCCCCTCTTGTTATTCTGCACACAGCTGCCTGAATAGCTTCTCGCTTGGCGTCTGGGAGTACAGGTCTGTACCAAGGTCAGGCTGTGGAGAGTTTCAGCTTGGGGTCCTGTGAGTCCAGTCTTCAGACTCCTCTACTTGTTTCTCATCCAAATAATGCTTAATGAAAAGTAAAGCCATTACTGGGGCAATTGCTCATACAAACACCATCACGTTCTTTTAGGGCACGTCTAGCCATTTTAGCAAAGAATTATTTTTGTCACTCTCTGTACCTGATGGCTGCAGGCTGGGGGTAGCTGGCACAGCACGGCGTCTCCTCCCCGCACTGTGCAGAAGCTCCGTCGCCGCGGAGCACACTGCAGGCCATGTGAGCGGTAGTATGTAAATCATCATTAGCAGATGTTTATTGTTTCTTTTCAGAAAATCAGATTTGACTAATCAGCCTAAGTGAAACATATGCTGAAATTAATTAAAGTTTGTTTTAAAATAATTTGTGTGCTTATTGCTTTTAACTGATTGTAATTGGGGCTTTTGAATACTTTTTAACAAACAGAGTCACCTAGGTTGAGCTTTTCAAAGCACTGATTGGCATGTCGCCATACATCTTCCGCTAATATTTTGCTGGCTAAATGACCTGTATTGCACGGAGTTCCCAATCCCGCTGTATCACAGAAAAAAGAAATAACATGTCATTGTTTTCTATTATGCCATAGTGGTTTTGTAACGAGTACAATTGCTGAGATATGTGTGCCATGATGAAAGATGTGATGATTACAGATTAACTGAAGACAGCAGAGCTTTTGTGAGTAATACACAGAGTTGACAGCACGCTTAAGCATAGTGTGTGGTGAGAGGGCTCATTATTTTGGCAAGATTGCTCACCTGTAAGTGTAACTTCCAGCCACGTCTAGCATCCTCCTTGGACAACGAGAGGTATGCCAATGCTCTCACGGAAGCCCACGGCTCAGGGTTGCCCCACAGGTGAGCTCCCTGACCAGCCATGCTGCTGAGGTGTTGTCTGACGCTCTCATCTGAGCCTGGAGGGAGCCAGCTGGCTCTACAGGCAGGGACATTTAGGGTGGGAAGGGACTGGCATTGTCTCAAGTTCTGCCCCAACAGGCGGCATGGCTCAACTGGCTCGACCCACTTGTCTCTGGGAACCCAGCACGACAGCCAAAGGCAGCAGAAATCTTGCCAGAGCATACTGGTGTCTCGCTTGTGCTCCCAGCCAAGGCGCCTGGATTCTGCGTGTAGCACTGCTTTTGGCTTGTTGCTTAATGCTGGGCAACTCGCTTCTGTTTGCTCCCCGCACTTCTTTAGCTGAAGTCAGTTTTTGGGTCCAAGAACTGTCTCTTTGATAACAACAGCTTGCACAATGGGACTCTAAACAGAACATGCTTTTAACTCTGGGCATCTCACTGGGAGCCAATGAACCGTGTGCTCCAGGCTTGATGTGGGCTTCTTAATGGTCTCCAGGTGGAGATGAAGGTGTGGGTTATGACCTATAACTTCCCAAAGAGCCTGGGGCTGGCCTAGCCATGCTACTGGCTTTCTCTTCATTGTGTCCTGCCATAGCGGGCAGAAACGTGCTCCTTTGTGGAAATAACTAGCAGTCTGCAGCCAGTCTTCAGGAAGTGGTCCCTTTTCTCCTACCTCCACTTACTTGGTTTGAAATTATCTGAAAAAGATGTGTTTGAGTGAATCTAGAGTGCCTATGGGGCAAAAGGCTGTCTAGTCAGCCAGCTGAACTCCAGTGAAAGACCTTTAGGTAAGGTAGACATTAAATTTAGTTAATTAATTTTGTCAAACAACCCTGATCTGGAAAATCTAAGTGCTCCTGAGGACTCGGGCTGCTTGCGTGCTGAACGAGCCCTTTGGTGGAGCCGTGTATCAGCGTCCTGCCACTGACAAATACCGTTCATCCCAGCAGAGGATTGTCTCGCTAGCACTACTTGCTCTGCAGTGGAGCTCGCAGGGTTACTGCAGGACTCGGTTTCTTCTTTTCATTCATTAGCTTGCTTAGATCTTCCTCAGACCACACTGAAGACAAGAGGCACTTATTAAGAGCAGCAGTTTGTTTCAAGTGCTTTCTCATAAGTTTTCAAATCTTCCTGCTATAATATCACAGCATCACTGGCTCCTGTGATGGAGAATAACAGTGGTTCATTAGGCTCATAAATCCAAGAGGAAGAAAGACTCTCCTGGAGACATGAGTAGCTTTATAACAAACAGAGCAGCAGGAGAGCCTGCAAATTATCAGCCCAGTGCTTTATAAGCATTTTATCATCAATTGGGGGAAATTACAATAAAGAGCAATGAGTAAGTGAAACATAAACTATGGGATAAACATGGCCCGTCTTCTCCTCTGTCCATGTTTCATCTAAAAGCTTATTTGAAGCCATTACGCTAGGATGAGTATCCAGGACAGCTTCAGATGCTCTTCCTCATCCAGAGATTTGCCCAAGCTGGAAATGAGACAGGGTTACAAATTTTATGTACAAATTCTGCCAGAAGAGAGAAAATATATGCAACATTTAACAATATCTCCCCCTATTATTCCAATGCAAGAGCTGCATGACAATGAGCTTGATGATGTTTACACCCTATCCAACAGTTTTGCCACTACCGCATTTTTAAGTGTGCCGCTTTGATTTATGACTGGTGATACTAAGATCCCAGCCTGTAAATTTTTACAGCAAGCAGACTTGAATTATGTGTTGAGTCTGCTGCACTGGATCAAAAATGCTCAAAATGCTCTCTGGGAAGATTTAAATGTACACGGTCTCTAAGCCATGGAAATATTGCTCTAATGTGCCTGTGTGATTTTTAACAGATTGTGAGTTCAAATCCATTTATCAGCTGATGTCTAATGAGTTTGGCAGGCCCTTACTACATTAAGTATAAGAAAAACTATGAGCATAATGATGTAGACTGAGGAGAATTTAATGAACAAATAAGTGACCTTCACATTTATGTGAGATAAAGATTTCATGCCAAATTTTGCATAATATACACTGGAAATAATGGGATATTTATTAGATTTCTTCCCTCCTTTCTCCTCTTCTTTACACAACACAATTTTTGCATAGCAGACCTGTGTCATCCATGGAATGTGGCTGGGAAGACAGCAGCTGACCTGCAGTGGTTAAATCTTTTAATTCTACCTGGGGGAATCTGACTGAACAGAACAAAGGAATAAGTCATCCAAGGCTTGCTTCAGGGCGACAGCTCTGCTGGAGATGAGCACACGTTTGCCACGTGTACTGAGATTCACCTTGGTGCCTCCACTGCCATCACTGCTTAGCACTTCTGGAAAATCCTGTCACCCATTTTGATGCTTGAATATGTATTTAGGAGCTTAATTACAGGCGCTTGTCTCTGTAAAATGCATCCCAGCATTCTGGCCTGAATCCTGCTCATTTCATTGCACGGTGTTTCCTGACTGGTGACTACTAGTGACTGGCTCCAGTGCCTTTGAAGAAAGGAGGACTCCCCTTTGGCTGGGGAAACGTTGAGCTCAAGGATGGAGTTGAAGTTGTCTGGATCTGGGCTTTGTTCTTAGGGCTGCTTTGAATGTTGAGGATGGAAGAGCATGGTAAGGCTCCAAAGATCTCCTCGTCCTCCTGCCCTGCCATCAGTAGTTAAGCTTCACTGTTAATTGGCATTTAAGAGTCCTCTTCTCTATTTAAATGTTGTACCCTGCATGGTGAGATCCCAGATGTTGCATCATCCCAGACCAGAACCCTGACGGCATGGGCTGCTAGACAGTGATGAAGGTGGAAGACCCACGTGTTTGGGTGGTCCTTGGCAGTCTCTACTCAGTGCCATCCATGTGTCCACTCATGAAAAGCCCCAGTGCTCTTAGCTGGTCCAGCTTCACCGTCTGCATCCAGACTGGTCTCCTGAAGGGCTGTCTCTGGGTGCCAGCAGCTCAGACCAGCAGTAGATGTGTCTCCATCTACGCTTCACGACTGCAGATCCTGCCATGGAGCTGTTTGTGTACAGATGGAGGGGGCGAAAAGCTGTTAGATCAACAGGTGCTGTCTCCACAGCTTGTCCCATCTCCCATGGAAGCAGCTGGTGCTGTGAATCTGTCCCCGTGCACCACCCGGAGACTGGCAAGCGTGAAGGACAACCCACACCCTTCCTTGCCTCAGCTTCCACCTTTCCACAAAGGTGTCCTGTTGCTGCTGCCTGCCCACATAAAACCTGACAAATAGACTCCTTGCAACAATCTTGCTTGCAACAGTGAGACAAACTGGCAGGAAAAATAATAAGCTGTTCCTTGAGGCTGTGACATCGCACTTTCATTA
This sequence comes from Chlamydotis macqueenii, assembly GCF_036417535.1. Classification (NCBI taxonomy): domain Eukaryota; kingdom Metazoa; phylum Chordata; class Aves; order Otidiformes; family Otididae; genus Chlamydotis; species Chlamydotis macqueenii. The sequence continues at coordinate 8,831,755 of NC_141566.1, forward strand.
AAAAGTAACCAGCGCTGAGGATATTTCCACCAGAGGCAACGGGAGTTTTTGCTGAGGCAGTCCAACTCAGTGGGAAGGAGAGAGCTGTAAACTGATCATTAAAAAGGGAGCAGGGCAGAGGGACAGTTTTCTGGAGGAGACTGATTGAGCCGCATGGTAGGAAAAGCAGTATCTTTCTTGCCTTTTTTTTCCCATCCTTTTTTTTTTTTTATGCGGGAGAGGCAAAACCTGACTTCATTTTTCTATTTGAGATGATCTGTGGCTTTGCTGCGTGTCCTGTAGCTCGGCAGGTATTACAAACTGCATTTCCAACTAATGAACTGAGTGAGTAATTTGTTTAATGTGTCAGACGTGGCAGAAGGTACTGCAGCCAGTCACTGCTCGTGAAGCTAATTGCTGCACTAAGAAAACAAATCTGTGCAAGCCCTCATTTCAAAGTTATTTCCAAACGTTAACGCAAAAGTTATTTTAATACCGAGGCCGCTCGAAAGAAGCGTCACTTTTCACAGCACATGGTATAGCTCTGTTGACCCTCGAGCACTGTTCAGCCGAGTGCACAGTTCAAACAAAACTTTAGCCATAAAACTTGGGCAAGGGGAGACTGTGTGAAATCTGTGATTTATTAGCAATTAGCAATATTGAAATGCAGTGAGAAGGGAAAGAATTTGTCCTCTGCAGAGATTTTTCAACCCCTGTTTGCTCAGAAGTGTTTATGCCAGGGTTGTGGGCACTTAGGAGGTCTGAAAGTTGGGTAGTCACATGACCTAAGCAGGAGCAGCTCTGTGGCTTAGATGAGCAATGGTTTAGAAACTCACCTAAATAATAATCTTTTCATTGCAGTTGCCAAATTTGAACATGTGGTCGAATTCACTGTTGAGCCAAAGTCTTCACTCAGACAGATGCCAGGACGTGTGTTGATCGCTGAGCACTGTGTGTCAATCAGGGGAATGGTCAGATTGCCTGTGTGAAACCTGTGCTGCCCTGAGCCTCTGCAGATCCCTATTTTAGGCATTTAAGTGGTGTCCTGGCTTTGTGTCAGTCTTCTATGGGAGGTAAACTTCACTGTCAGTGAGTGGGATTCGTGCTATCTATTGACTGACACAAACAAGATGAGCAGTATGATGGGATTTCTGAACCTCCTGTAAATGGAAACTCCTGGCCCTATCCCCCCACTAAGCAATGTGGTCTGGACGAAGAGGGAGATATATCACAGATAGAATTCTCCCCTCCTTCTGTCCCATTTTCTTGAGATCTTACACAGACTTCCACCTATTTAAAGTCACTCTTTGCTTATCTTGGAGAGATTTGAGGAGTATTTCCCAACTCATTCCTTAACCTCCTAAATTGCTGAAAGGAATACACACTTATGGAAGGGAAATCCTGAGGTAAATTAAGCTTTTCAGGAAACACTTAGGCAGCAGATAGCAGGTAACTGGAAAGTGATGAGCTAGTACTCTGCTCCTGCTCACCATAGCTGTTCCTGGGAAGCAACATGGAGAGATGAGGTCAGCTGCCTCCCTTTGCTCTGTGGCCAAGGGATGTGTCAGCCTTGGTGTGAACGAGTGCAACTCCACTAATTTCCATTTGCATTTGATTGCACCAAGGCTGAAGTTGATCCATGATGTTTTATTGTATTCCTTTATTTGATTTTGTTTTATTTCTGCTTCCTATACTATAAAGCTGACCAGCTGAACTGTACAGCATGTAGCAATTTACGGTAAACCTTCCTTGTTGGATTCGGTAATGGATGGAAACAATTCTGAAGTTAATGGTATTAGTGAGGAAATACGGTCATTCTTAACCAGTCTTGTAATGCCCTTTTGGAAAAAGGATACTTAAGACTACTTTTATCATTCGATTTACAAGTCACAAATTTGTGCAAGAAACTTGACTTTAAGTCAGTCACACACCTTATAAACTGAGCAGGGCCGGTTCACAAATGGTTTTACAGCTCCATACACTTCCCTGGAGGAGCCATCTCCTTCCTGCTGGCCAGACACATCGCCTTGAAACGGCTGCCAACTTTTTAAGAGTTCCTTTTTGGCTATATTCTTCTTTTCATAGCAGCATTCATGGCTCCAGCCCAGGTTCATAACGAACAAAGTGTAAAATTAATCAATGGATTGATGCACTGTTTAGAATATAAACAGCCCGGTTTTGGCTACATTTTCTGCCCCTCCAGCCAAAAGAGTGCATGTGTGTACATGAAATGTAATCTAGTTTTTCCTTTGCTGCCTGTTGATTTTCCTCTAATTCATTTTCCTTTTGCCTCTTATTGAGTCTCTTCTTGTCTGAGGAAGCTTAACCCTGTAGTGCCTGGTCTGTGCAGCACACAGCGTCCCGAGGGACCCCACAGGTGGGCCTGGGGATGGTTACAGGCTTCATTAGCCGCTGGAAGGGATATGAGGATACCCAGGAAGAGGACAGTGTGAGCTCAGCAAGGCACAAGTGAAGCTTTTGGTAGGTAAAATCTACCTGGAGTTTTAATGGCTTGTAAAGCCCTGAGAAAACCTCTCACTTGATATTTATTGCCTTGAATGTCTTCCAAATGAACTTTATCTAAAAGGTAGCTCAGCCTTTTCGGAAGTGTGTGTGCCCTGGTTGAAGCTGTTAACGCACAAAGCTGTCCCTCTCCTCCACGGACAGAAACCACAAATTCTCAGTCACAATGGGATGTAACTCGAGGCTCTGTGTTACAAAGCTTGGTGCATAAACATGCACATTCACACTTTAAAATAACACTAGCGATTATTAATCAAACATCTTGAAGCAGAACAGAAGCCCGTGTCTTGTCGGAAGCAAGGGGACGGTTTAGGTGGGCCATTGGATGGTTACATACATTTCACAGACTCCGACGAGCCCTTTTCAGACAGGGGAAAGTTGACAATAGCTGTGTTGGTAACCTTAATTTCAGAAGTAGCTGGTCTGGGGAAAAGTTAATCATATTGTGAGCACTGTCTACCACCACTCAATCTTGTTTCTATCACTCCCAAAGTCATGTATTTTTAAAAATACCAAAAGCAATTTAAAAATACATCTAACAGTAATCACTTCATTGGAAACAACACACTGCAATAACGTAAACCAGCAGCCACTTTCCTGTGAAGATTTATGAGACAGACTAGTTTTCTCACGACTTATGTTATTCCTGCCTTATTGTTTTGTCAGCATTGGATATGGAAAGTGGATGATATGTGAACACTCTCCAGCATGAGGAAGCTTCAGAGTTTTGATTAGGTAACAAAATTGAAAAAGTGAGTTCGCTTGCCCTGTTCAATTTCCATGATTTAAATTTGGGTGTAACAATGATGCCTGAGCAGCGAGCTGTCCTCTGACGAGCCCACAGGTGTGACTGTGCCTCTCGCGGATCCCATCCGGAGCCTGGTTCCAAATTTCCCCTGCAGGGTCTGGAAATCCAAAGGGATTGTAAATGTCAGAGTCAGACACTGACTTTGCAGTACAATGAGAGGTAAAATGCTAGCCGTGGCAAACAAACGGAGACACGAAGATATTGCAGGGCACATGAAACCACGTTGAGAGAGGCCTTGAGGTCACATCAGTGTGGGTGGCTCATGCCGCATCCAAGGGAACCGGCTGTCCCAGCTTTGCGGTGGCTGACTGCTGCTGTCCCCACGAAGCTGACAGCGTGAGATGACAGCGATGGGCCAGGAATGAGGAGCCTGTATAGAAAAAATTCCTCAGTAGTTAATGGGGAGAACTTACACCCTGTGGAAGCCTGGGGAATTCAACCCAGTGTCAGTCACTTTGGAGACAGAAGGTAGCTGAGAGGCTGCTTGGTGGGACACGTGCTGCCAGCTTTCAAAGTGAAAACAGAAAGCTGATTCCTCAGCAGTTGCAAGCATGCTTTGGGTTCACTCCTCCACCCATCCCATCGAACCAGGGTAAGTGTGCCCTGAGCGTGGATACAAGCCTGTATCAGACAGTCAGTGCTCCCTGTCACAAACATGCCTTATAGCTTGCACGGTCTTGTACCAAATGCCTGTTACATCCTCACCAGCAATACAAAGGGGCAAATGCTATCTATGGCTTTAAATCTAGACCACTCATCCAAGTGAAATTTTATTCATACATATATCCTATACATCTCTATATACAGAGAGAGAATGTATAAATAATAAAATGGGGTTTTCTAGATGCAGTTTACCACCCTGGAACATATTACAAAGCACTTTTTTTATAATCAAACAGGAACCCATAACATAAAAATGCACTAGTCTTATATTATTGCTATAGGTTTCTCACACCTTTTAGTCCACTTCCCAATGGCAGCCCCAATGGCATCTTGTCTGGCCTTTTTCCAAATTAATTGCAACCTTTTGAAAAACAAGTTTATTGTGAAAATCTCATATCTCAGTGTGTTCTATATTGGCATTAGGATGCTGCAAGTCCCAAGTTCCTTGGGTAGATCTGCTCGCTGCACACCTGGCTGACATCTACCAGGCACTTACTGATGTGAGACTGTTTTGTCGGCTCAGGACACATATTCATAATAATTTGTAGCTATTCATTAAAAGTAAGTTGCCTGTATTCCTAACAGAACAGCAATTAATGTATATTGAAATAGTGATTGCTTTGCTGTAGTTCATTAGGAAGTCATATTTTAATTCCTATTTAATTACAATCCAGTTACCACCATTTATTACCAATAATTCTAATGAGGTAAAATAAGAGATGTATTGAGAACTAATGATAATGTTACAAAGGTTCATTTGGAATTCACACAAAAATTCCCATTTAATTCCAATAGAATTACTTCTACTTGAATCGAATGAAGTGGGATATGGCTGTGATTCTTGCTGAAGCATCAGCCGCTGCCAGCTATGGTTGTTAGTTCACGGTTCTCTGTGCTTCAACCTCCAGCATACAGACCAGTATCTGCTGGACATATGGTGTGCCAGGATGCAGCACGGCTGAAGGGAAGGCACAGAGCCCATTTTTGCAGGTTGGTTAAGTGCAAATCTACGCTTGCCCTGAGCCTGTGTTCATCCACAGTGCTGTCTCACAAGGCCACCACCTTGCAGATAAAGCTCTGAAGACAGAGCTGTGGTCGAACAGGAGGAATGGCAGAGTCAGGAGGAGGTGTGCAGAGGAGGATGTGGTGGGACATTCCCTCTGCCTTGGGTCTTCTGCTGGGAGAGGGGAGCTCAAACAGGAGCCTCAAGGGCTCAGAAGGTAAAATGTGGAGAACAGCTCTCCTGTCCAGCATTAACGTGGGGATCATATCTGAGTTAAAATGAGATGTGTGTGGTTGTATGTAACGGAGGAAGGTGTGACATGTGCATGAGAGGGCACAGTGAACTCAAGAGGGATGTAAAGTGGAAAAAAAGATGGAAAAGTGCTGTCCTTGATTTTGTCCTGAGCCTGGCAAGAACCCTACCTGGAAATGGGGCTGGCAATGTGGCTTTTCTCTGGTAAGAGCTCTGCTGTGCACTACCTTTGGGGGCTCCAGGGCTGCAGATCATGAAATGTTAAAGTGAATTGCCCACTGTCCTCTGAAAAAGTGTTTTCAGAGAAAATTGGGATTTATTAAAAAACAAACAACGTCCATAGAGCCTAACAAAGAAGGGCATTAAGCCCCAGGCAGGCTTCTGACGTCTGGGTCTGACGGTCTGCCTCGTGCTTTTCCAGAAATGGGGATGCAGTCCCTGAAGTAAAACCTAATCTGCGTCTGGGCTTTCTTCCCCTTCCCACTTCCAGGAAAGACTGGCTCTGGCCTGACTTCAGAGTCATCTTTTGAAACAAAGTTATGGGGTCATTCCTAGTTTTGCGTAGCAAGACCATCTGATAAACGGGAATTTGAGAACAGCAATTTTTACTTCGAGTTATGTGGCCTGAAATGTTTGTGGAAAATTACCACATGCTTCCCTTGCTAGCATTAAGGTTTGATGCCTAAAATTGCCCTTAGAGGCCATGAGACAGATCTGTCTCTGGTGTAAGCTGGTTACTGCAGTCAAAGGCTTTCCACCAGCGACTGCTTTGGTCAAATGCGCCTGATGCCACAATCCTAACTCAGCAAAAACATTCCCATTCTACAATCAGCCTGAGGCACAGGATATTTATAACACCCACTTACATAGGCCCTCATATTTTCCCTCATTCCAATTTCCCCCTTCTTTTTATTTCTCTGTGTGTCTATCACCTTTTTTCATGTCTCTCCGGATACATTTCCCAGCATCAGATAATTGAAAGTCAGTGAACTGAGTTTCAGGTTATTTTGCTAAAAGATGCCTATTATTTTGATGAAGCAGGTGCAGAGAATTAAAAAACCCTTCCATAATTGCTACTTTACTATCAGGCTTCTGCTGCCTAATCTTCTTTGATGTTGGTAGAACAAGCTTTCTATCTCCTCTAGGATGATTACAGGGAACATTGCTCTGTTCCTCCTACAGAATCCATTCCTGATGGATATTAAACCTGGGTTATCAATTAAAGTTTCTTTATGTGCTGAGTGATTAGAGCCAGGATTGTGTGTGATTTCTAGCATAAAGCAAGTTTGAAGTGATTTCTGCCATTAATATTAATTAATCACTGATATGTCAAACGTTCACAAATGGATGCATGTACAATTTACCACAGTAACCTGGGACTGAAATAGCAACTGAACTGCTCTCGTTTTAAACATTTGGCAACAGTTTCCGTAAGGTCTTATCGATGTAATTAGCTGGGGAAAAAAAAAAAAAAAAAAAAAGCTGAATTAATAACTAGGGTGTTAAAAGTATAGCTGTAGTACTAACTCTTACCAAAATGACTAGCTCTTCCCTTCTTATACTGTGCTCTCACTTATGGCTCTGGCAAGCTTCAAATCTTTGGTGTGAAATTTTAGATACTGGCTGTTAGCTTTTCTGGGTGCAAATAATACCCAATTGTGGGCATGTGGAAAGTCTTACAATGTGTGTCTTTGTAAAGACACAAAGTGTCAAGAGAGAGTGTTCTTGAGAGAGCGTGCATATCTATCTGTATAAACTCAAATTTTGGCAGATTCAAAATTTTTTAGACTCAAAATCTAGGAAGCATCTAACTCCACATCATTCACGTCTTCTAGCACTGACCAGCTGATGCCCACCACCTCCTCTCAACTTCTGTGTGGGACTGGGCTGCCTCTGAGCTTACTCTGGACATGTAGGTATGTAGGTGGAGCAACTTCAAAAATGTGCATATATTAGCAATTTTAGTCCCTTACGGTGTATAACTGAATGGTTTGTTTGCATTGAGTGAGAGCGCAATGATTGCTTTATCATATAGAGTAAGACAGGCATGTTTACACGTATTTAAGCGGCACTTACATCAGTAGTATCTGATTGCCTCCTAAAGGGCAATGAAATTGGGCAAGGAATCATTAAAGGTCTTTTCCAACCTAAATGATTCTGCGATTATTCCTGCTTCGGAGATGAAAAAGGCAAGGACAAAAAAGTTAAGTGACACCAAAAAGCAATAGCAGAGTTTGAAATAGATAGGAATCTCCTTAAGTGTCAGTCCTGTGCTTTTGATAATCTTGGATCCAAAATCTCATGGGACCATATTATTGACATAATGGTAAAGAGGCACAGCGATGACCACTGCACCTCTGACTGTTTAAGGCAGATGCATAGCTGGCAAATGGGATTTAATTATCCCACAACACTAATCACACAGCCCATTCCCACTGATGTGACTTTTACTGTTGGCAGGAGTTATGAACAGTGCTGCCAGGCGTTAAGGGACCTTTTTTTTTTCCCCCAAGCATGTGATGTTTTTTACACGTGAAAAATCATCAGGTGCGGTTGGCAAAAGCCCATGCTTCTGCTTAATCAGCTGTATAGTTATACCCAGGACATCTTCCAGATGCTGTCAGGCCCTCTTCTCAGCTGCGAGCTGTTGAGGTGACTGGCCTCTAAGACCCAAATTTACCGTGAGAGCAAGCCGATGCAGCACTTTTGGCCTCCCTGGAGCTGGATGTGTTTACACCAGCAGTGAACATAGCCAGGTGTATGCGGTAACTTGTGGCTCTTGCAAACATTTTCAAATTTCTCCCAAGAAATGCATCTCTTAGTTGGACACTTCCTCATTTGCATCAGCACATCTTAAATCTGAGTCTTGTTCAGCAAGTACCCAGTTTATTCGTTAGTCTCATTGTCATAAATCTTACACAAAAGCAATTATGAGGAAAGCATATTTCATTCTTTTATGGAATTCCTTAAAGCTGATGAGAGCAGCCAGATGGCTATTTTCATCAATGAACCTTTGATAGAGCATTAGGAAACAGAGATGGTGTCATTTAATAGACCGTTATTACCTGCCTTGGGTGCAAGGAGCTCTCATGCGTTCCAAAAATGTATTAATGGCAGAGTAAAACATGACTTAGAAATAATATCCCCAGAAAGGGCCTTATTTTCCCTCTTAAAATGATTTTAAATGGCTTTAGCTTTCACTAACTGCTCTGCTCATGTTCAGCATGGGAGGCAGATGCAATGAAACTCCATTTCTTGCCCACTGGCATGGAGTTGTGTGGCTCCTGCGTTGCAGCGCCCAAACGTCTGCCCTGCGAGTGAACTGCGGCTCACAATTCAGGTCGACGTAGGTGCCAAGCGTCGCACGGGGTCTTGGCAGGAGGTGAGGGCACGCAGCCGTGCCACAGGGCCCAAAGTGAAGACTCGGTTCCTCTCGCAGGTGGATCACGCAACGGCACAATAAACTGGCACCCTCTCTGTCTTTTACTGGCAGAGGACCCTGTGCGAGGGGTTTTGTCTCCCCCTCCACCTCCTTTACCCTCTGGCTTGCCTGCTCCAGCTGTTGGGCTTAAAAGTGGAAAGAGATGTCAGGGAATGGAGTTACTTCCAGGAGGATGAGGAATGGTAACAGGTATTTGCAGAGCTAGGAGTGCCACCGCATACCGGGTTTCTCTGTCTCACCTGTTTCTGACCATACAAAGCTTTATCCATCTGCCATGTGAGGGTGGACTAGGAGAATGGTATGAGACTGGTGGAGGTGTCTACACTGTGGCCTCCCAGTGGAACAACTGGACTCATTTTTGAGTTCAGAAGCTGCTGCATGGAGCACACGGGCAGAGGAGCAGCGCTCCCAAGTGTTTCCCAAGCCCAAACAGTGAGGAAATTGCCTCCCAATGGTTAAGCTGGGAGAGAAGAGGTTCAAGAGAGGGAACAGAAAAAAAGAAACATAAGGGAGACTAATGGGGAAAATGGACACGGACTTTTGCGTTTAACAAGTGCTGCTTTCTGTGGGAGATGGTGATTCCAGGGAAGGCCAAGACAAAATCTCTGGGGAAACCCAAGAGAAGATTTGACTGCAGCCAAGAACAAATAGGTAATTCTGTGCTGCTTCCATGGGAGGCTTGAAGGAAAGAGATTGATAGAAAAATGGATTTCTCTGTTTTAGAACAAATAAAGCGTAAATGTTTCAAAGCCTAGAGGAGGGAATGATGAGAAATGTTTGTGAAATTGCTTGCCGCAATTATGGAGCATGGTGTGCGCAAACACCCACCGTGATTCCGCTCCGGCGTGCACCCTTCCGCAGCGGCAGCTGCGGGACCTCTGCGCTTTCATCTCCATCCGGAGGCAGGCAGGAATGAGGTGAGCAGTAGGGGCCTGTGCAGCTCTCACGCATACGGCAGTGCAATTCAGGAGACGAATGCGTGTCTGACAACAAGCATACATTAACCGGCATTATCTCCTGAAATAGGAAGGCTGCAGTTTTCCAGCTTAACAGCAACTTCACCCCGGGGGATGTTGTCTGAGGCCATGTGCTGCTGCGGATCAGCCCGGGACGCTGCCGGAGGAGACCAGACCTCCTGCGGCCACCGCCTTGCGTGGGCGCTCGGTGCGGAGCAGGCCCCACAGAGCTGCCTTAACTACAGCAATGCTATTTTAGGAAGCACTGGGAAGACAAAGCTGGGTAAGGCAGGACATTCGAGGCAAATTAACAAAATCAATAATAATAATATTGACTCTCTTCCATCGCTTATGTTTGAAGCCAAATTATGTTTTGCTATGAACTGGTCTTAAAATAGCACTGCCTTTTCACATGTGACTCTTAATTAAAGTTATGAATTTTATAGGCTTTTTTTTTTTTTCTGCCTACATAACATGAATTCTTTCTCCTCCTTTTTACTTAGGTAGCTTTTCCTTTAATGATCTTCACAGACCATCTTTAAGGAAAAGGCGAGGAAGTGATTAATAAAAGTGTGAACAGGTGGTTGCTCTGCTACTAAAAAAGATCAGTAGTGCAATAATTTCCTAATTATTATTATACCTTTTAAAGGTTTTTAAATACATGATAATATATTTCCTCATCGCTTCTTCTGGCACCCTTCTTGCTCCTGGCATTATTTCTCATTCAGAATAATAATTAATGAGAACGGAGGTATCTAATATATATTTTATTCCTTCTGTTTCAGTCCCTTAAGTAACCATCTTGTCACATTTGTTATGCAAATTTTCACACATTGCCTGTAATTTCAGCAATATGTGAGAATGCCTCTCAAAAATGCCTTGAGTATTTTGTTTTATGTATTTGTGAAAAATTATCATTTTTTTTTTTCTTGAAAGCAACATTTTTCTATAGCCCTTTAGAGGAATGGATGAAACTACATAATTGCTCTTGCTTTGCTGAGGAAAGGAAAGCAAAGAAACATTTCTAAGCATAAGGTGGTAATAGTGATAGCAATAGCAATAATAATAATAATAATATTTTTTTTTTTTTAAGGAGAGCACTCTGCTCTTGCTTAAAGGCTGCAAAATGTACAATTAGAAAGAAAGTAAGTACTGTCTCCACATAGACAGGTAACTATTGTGCGTCTGTTTAACTCAAGAAAAGTATTTAATGTAGATGATGGACCATGTAGGCTGTCGAAGATCCAGTGCTCTAATGAGAGTTCAGCGTATCCATTATGCATTTGTCAGCTTGGCCTGTTTGCTTGTAGAAGTTCCATTGTCTGATAGAAATTGTCCTCGCTGTAGGCAAAGTAAAGGGATATTTGGACACAAGACTCCGGAGGGGCTAATGGAGCCGCTGAGGGATGGAGCAGGTTCTGGAGCCGCTGAGGGATGGAGTGGATTCCGGAGCACACCGCGGCACGGGAGCTTTGGCGCAGTCGGCTGTACTTTTCCTGCATGAAGCTATGGATTTCCCGGTTAGACTGCAGACGCACACGAAGTGGAGCAGACATCTATTAGGACTGCATCTTGGATCTCGCAGCCAGCAAGTGTTCGTCTGTGGGGCATAAGGCAATTGGTCCTGAGCCTGTTTAAACACCTGTGGGCAGTCTTGGTTCAAAAAATGTTTTCCTGAATTAAACTCCTGTGCTCGGCACCTCACAGAATTGGTAATTATTTGGAAAGGTGTTGTAAATTCATGTGGGGTGTCTTAGCATACAGTTCAGGAGGGGTGAGAGAGCGAGCTATCTAACCTGAGCAGCCAGTGTGACCTTGTGTGTACACATATATATGAGGACTTGGACTTTCACTCTTGAAGGAAAGCCTTCTGGGTGCTTACAGTGCTTGCAGCCATGCAAAAATAAGGGAACTTGGGCTTCTTATTCAGCAGACTAATATGAATATTATGAGTCTATCAGTGCTGTACAACTCCATGAGCAGAACTTTTATGTAAAATTTTCATGTATTACCTTCCAAAAACAGTGACTCAGTGGGCCTGGAGTACTCACTAAATATTTTCGCTGTGGTTTTTCATTGGCAAGGATCCTGAGATCATGTAACTCTCCCACCTGGTTCTCCCTTTTACCTTTAATTACACTTTTGCAGTGTTGGATAGTGGCAGCCATTTGCCCACAGAGTCCCTTCAAGGCCTTGGAAATCTGTTTCTGCTGACCTTTTCCATGCTTTGTTGGAGATGGTCAATGCCAGCCTCATATGGGACATTAACCTATGAAGGGAATGATTAATTAGGCAAATTTGAGGGAAAGTCAGGTCAATGTTAAAAACTGCTCCACCTTGCCGAAAGCTGGAAATTCTGTGTAGAAGGAGTGGTTACTTTCTATACCAAAATGTTCAGAGCGGTTACACGGAATGAAAACTGAAATGCTGTATCTTTGACACTGTGATGAGCGGATACGGAGATTTGAGCTTTCAGTTTGGACTTCTGTACCTCCTCCCCCCAAGTTCAAAACTATATTTTGTTGTGAAATGAAAGATGGCTATGCTTTGAATAACTATAAAAAAATGTGGTTTTTTTAACATTTGGGGGCTGGTGCTAAAACTTGTGTTGTGAGGGAGGGCGGAGGGTGGTGTGGCTCCTTGTGCACGGGTGTGTCAGCAGGAGCGGGAAGCAGCTCTTTTGCTGTCACCCTCCTGCAGTCCCCAGGGCTGGCATCTCTCAGCAGTACCTCAGGTGGCCCTAAATTATGCCAGCAGTCCATCCTGTCAAGGCTGAGTGTGGTACACACCATTCACTCTCCCTTCACTTTTCCCAGACTGGTGTCTCTGGCATTTCGGATGCAGTGCTGCTGCCACTCTGCTTGCTTGGCAGCCCTGTCATAGGACGTGGCCGACTGCCCCGATCTGCAACCCCCTGACCCTCAGCGGGGCTGGGGAGCTGTGTGGCCCCTGCAATGGACAACCCTGTGTTGGCAGCCCTCGCCTCTCCCTAGGGCAGCCCCCAGGCAGCACCTCGGGGGGGCCCTTCCACTGCAAGGACAACAAAACACCAACTGGAAGGGAGCTCTGGAGGTCTGAGGTTTCGCCTCCTGCCTGAAGAGGAGCATGGCCAACATCAAACTCCAGTCTTATAAATTTGGCTACACTAAAGCAGATTAAGCAGCGCTCTCAGGTGTACTCTATGATGAGAGTGCTGGTCCCATGTCCACAAGATCCCTGGTCACTGGGATCAGTGCCTTTGCTGAGAGCAGGGATATGCTCGAGCAGCCCGGAGTCTGTGCCAAGTTATGGTCAATGCTCAGCGTCCTTGAGGGCCAACTTCCAGGGAGCTGTGACTGTTCTAGCACCATCGATAGATTTTTTCCTCTTGCAGAAAAGAGCAAGAAATAGCAGGTCCTGAGCATCTGGATGCCATCTTCTGCTGAGAACCATCACTGCCTCCAAAACAAGCCCTGGAGCCTCAGCAGCAGCACTGATAGCGGAGCCTGGTGCATGTTTGGGTGTAGGGTGCTCTGCTTTAAACCGAGGGAGCCCGGAGGTGTAACTCTGGGACTGCTTCATCTGGTACTTCCTGTGCAGAAAAAAACCCCAGATATAGCAAAGCACTAACTCTCAAAGTTTTGAAAAGCTAATTGGGAGGAAGCTAAAATCAGCTTTTTATGTAATGAAGGAGGGATATTTTGCCCTCCCCATCCCTAAAAGCCAGGCAATAAAAATGTAAATATCTGCCTTGAAGACTTTCTTAATAAACCCTGTAATTTCCTTAAAATTCTTTCTATAATGTCAAAATCCGAAACCACTTTGAGATGAGCTATTTTAGACTATAATTGTGCTATTCATTCTCTATGCATACAGCGATCCTAATCTAATATGTAACAAGAACTTAAAAGCTAATCAATAATGGAACACGATTCTCTATCAGCAGAGCTGCCTGTTGACTCCTGTGAGAGGGATCTTCACAAGACAGCTCGGCTCTGATGACAGCCTTATATTTATTTTAAACATGAAGTTGAAACATCATCTTTCTCTGTATTGTCACTTCCAATTATTTTTGGAACAAAAACACCAGGGGGAAATGAGATCCTCATCCTGAAAAGCGCATTCATATTTGATAAATAGCCACAGATTCTGGAGGATGTTTACTGAAATGTGGGCTTGAAATGCTTCCACGTGCATTTCGCTAGAGCCATTGATTATCTATTGTACCATGCGTCCGGGTCACTTTACCAGGCTGCCCCTTTCCTACGCCTCAGAGGCTGGGAAAGAAAAAGGGCTGATTACCCTGGTGCTGGGCTTCCATGTTTTCCCTGGGTGAAACTGAGGTAAAATTAGCATTGAGAGGGAGTCAGAGAGAAACACCACTTATTGTCCTTCAATGGAAGTCAAGGAGCCTTTTATACTCCCACGTACAAAAGACAAATTCCCACTTTTTGTGTCTATGCAGAGGCTTGAGATGGATCGGGTGGCGGGAGGGGGGCTAAGTGAGCACACAGATGTGCCTAAAACCGTATCAATCACAGGCATGAGAAAATGCCGCCCTTTTCATGGGCAGGCCGAACACAGCTGGATTTTGAATTTTATGGGCTCTCTCAATAAAATGCAAGTGGAAGACATCTTACGTCATTCCCACAGCTTTGGCCGTTTGTGCACTGCACCGCTTTCCCTCCGGGCCGCACTGGGGCTGGAGGAACTGAAGCCCTACGGTTGTAGCCGTGCACAACCCCCTTGCCGCTGTCTGGAGCCAATTAACGTGCGTCTTGGAAAGACGTGGTGGGTTTCTGATGTCACGTACACTTCCACAAAGTCAGTGGATTTAATCTGGAATTACTCAGGGTATGAGGGATCAGGAGCCGGCTGGGAAAGCTCCTCTCTGGAGAGTCCTAAATGCCAGTGATTTCACGTGATTATTTATTGAGCGTTATAATAGTGCGTATATCCTCCTGCACACCCCTTCTCCTACAAATTACCCTACAACTTTCCAGTCCTTCATTATGCTGTAGAGGTTAAGACTTTCCTAAGTAATCAAAACATCGAGAAAGGAAAGCTTGCTAAATGCTGAGCTAGGCTTAAAGACTGACCCTATCTCTTAACTGTATCAGGAACTTTATGTACGTCGTAAAATGTAATAATTGCTGTGATAACTGCTCATTCGTGTTACCTAAAGGCGTAAATAGAGCTGTGTAACATAGACAGAGCTAATGTTGGGAGGTCTCCCCATTGAAAGGTTTAATTGATACATATGCTCTATAGGAAAATTTGCTCCCCCCCCCAATAGGTATATTTAACCTCTTTGAGGCAGTTGTCTTTCATTCGGCTCCGACTCTTGCCTTGTAAGCCATTTGGATATGGAAGGCAATTAGTTGCAAGGAGATGGCAGATCAAGCACGAGGCTGTGTTTGCCTTTGTTTCACTCCCAGTTTTAACAGTGCAATGGTTCAACCCTGTCCTTTTCTTAGGTGATGCCCCATATTTCAGCTGGGCCACGCAGGGGGAAGAAGAGAGAAAATATGTGTTCCTCCTCTTTTTGTGACCAGTGGCAGATTGTTCCCAAGCGTGGGCTCTCTGCTGCCATTGATTCCTTGCCTGATTCTTTGTCACATTGTTTTACCACTATTTTGATCACTTCCATAGTAAAATTAATGCCTTTGTCTCAGATGCTCTGAGAGGTCTGTAGGAAGCAATGCCGATGGAATGACTGGGAATTTTATAAAGGGCAGTCTTGGACTGTAGAATGTGTAGACATTTTACCACAGACATTTTACCCCTGGCTTCTTAGCCATGTAACCCTTAGGACAGTGACACAATTAGAAAGCATATGTATCTGTACATGCATAAAGGCATAGAGATACATTAATTGTCTCTTCCAGCTGTTCATTTGTTGTAGGAAGTCTAGTTTTCCTGCTTTAAGCTAGAGACTGATTGTCATTCTGGTGTTTTACAGGACTGAGGATAACGCTCATGCCTTTTATACAGCTCTGATGATGCAAAAAAAAAAAATCAGTGGCAGTTTCAGCTGCACATCCCATGCCTGAGCAGGACTCGTGTGCTCTTGATGACCGTTGCTGTGGTCAGCAGGCAAGGCTATGTACAGAGGACTAGTCACTCAAACAAGCTTCCCCAGGTCTTTTGGGCCCATTGAAGATGTGGGTTGTCTATTTCCTGGCCATCCCAGAGAAGCTGCAGATTGGGATGTACACTGAGATGCTGAATGGGTAAGTTGTGGTGGTTTTGGATGGTGTTAGTGCTTTAAAATATTGGGATGTGAGAGGGTACCTTCCTACTGGTGCAGAGAATCCTTCGGTGTGGGGCCATTCAAATGGATTGCTGTGCTAAATCTGAATCACAGCTCAGTTGTTCTTGCCTTCTTGTTGGAGACAAAAGACATTTTCTTCATGGAAGCTATTTCTTTTACTGCGTGGTACAACTGGCAGCCATTAGCTGCTGGACTACCAGCACCAAGCTGAAAATCTCTGCAGCCCTAACTGGGTCCTGAAATCACAGAATGACTAGACAATGTATTTACTCCACCTCCTAAATGAGACACTATGAGTCAAATGCATCCCTCATGCAGCTGGTGAAGTCACACCTGATGCATCTAGCCGAAGAAGCAGAATGAATGTACTTAAATAGCAAAAGATACGCCCTGTCTTTCCACAAACAGGCTCGCCATAAGCCTTAGGTTAGTATTTTCCCTTTGCCTAGCTGAAGCTCAGTCTACACCTTGAATAATACATGTAAGTTTTTTTGATTGACATTGAGTCCTAAGCATTTAGCTATCTTGATGTCTTGTCAAGTCATCCTTTGATAAAAGCATTTTAGGTGCCACAAAATGTAATCACTTCACCACAGCATTTTACATTGCAGATTCAAGTTTCTTTGCACATTTTTCATCTAAGGATCTCGGCAACGTCAATAGATCTGTTCCATGGGCGATTTTGGATGGATCTATTAATATTGCCTCTAAGAGTAATAAGTCCTCCTCTTTTACGAAGTGAATAATCTGTCTCTCCTGTGGACAAGTGAAATTCTTCCTCATTGAACTTGTAGTCCATGAGTTGGCAAGGTTTCCTGTTACTTTAATAGTTTTCATACGGCAGTGAAGCTGTGTCAAAAAATGTTCAGCCTAGTTTTGGGGCCAAGTAGTATTTCTTTATTTGTTCTTCTAGACAGGCCATGTCACCATTAGTCATACTTCAGAATGACGGTTTACTTTCATTATTCACTGACTACCCTGCTTCCGATTCAGCGCTTTCTAACTCAGCAAGATTTTCCTGTGCTAATTCATCTGAATCATTTCTAGAAGAGTTTATATCAAAGGACACATTCTCAATGTTAATAAAGTGCAGGGGTTTTGAAACAGCTTGTAATTCTGGTTCTTTAAAAATTAGCTTTTTCGAGGTGTTTACGCAATGTATGTGAGCACAGTATGTGTCGGTAGGGGTCTTAACGTGATTGATAGCCCTTTCCCTTTTTATTTACGCTCTGTGTGGGACATCCACCACACACTCACTCGTGGCTCCAGACTGAACACTGGGTCTACTGCAGCAAAACCAGCAGCCCCAGCATGGTTTAGGACAGGGGGTCTCAGATGCCACCACTCACAAGGCCTTCTAAACCTGTCCATCTATTATGCTTTCACCTGTCTTACCTGACCACTTACTTCAGCTGAGGATAACTGACATCTCCTGAAAGGGCTCAATACTGTGGATTTTTGGTAGGGCTCAAGTAATTTGTGTCCTCTGATGTGGACCTGTGTTTGTTTACGCTGTATTGGGAACATACAGCGTATCCACACATGTATATGGTACCCATCTGCCTCTACACACCTACGACTCAGGACAGAGGCTTGATCTCACTGCTGGCATTCCTGAATGGGTTTTTATTCATCTGAAGGCTCGTCAGTTTGGTTGCTATTTCTGAAGTCCCCTCACAAACATGAGTCTGTTGTCTTTCATGTATTTTTACATTCCTGGGTTATCAGCCTGGCTGTAGCAGCAGTGAATTGCGAAAGGAAGAAATTAGCAGAAAGAGTGAGTTAAGCAGAAATTTAACCACCCACATCATCTGGTGTGTCCTACTTCACTGAAGCCATCTCAGAACCTAAGGAAACAAAAACAAAACAAAGGACGCTTTGGAACTCAGGCTGATATCATAAAATGAAGTTTTCTGAGTGCTCTGGAAAGAACCTAGAGGAGTTTCCCCAAACTTGGAATTTTTGAGGTCAGGGTGCAGAGAAAGAGAATTTTGACAATTGGGGGGGAAAAAAAAAGTTTGCTTTGGAACTAGAAATAGAGTTGCTCAAATGTTCACATGAAACAGAAATGCTGTTCTTTTTAAGTTTTCCGGCTAACGCTAATTACCAAGAGTGTTCAGAATGTGACTCCTCACAATAGGCCTGAGTGACCCTTGGGACTGGTGTCTACAACATCAGCTGAACTCTAATAGAGCTCACATCCCTTGACTCTCTATAGAGTCAATGAAAAGAAATACCATGTTGCACCTAGTCAATGTTAGTTATTTATAGACTTGAGTATAGACTGTATTCAGATTGCTTTGAGTGGTCTCTCATTAAAAAAATAAAATTCAAACCCAACTGTCAGATTGGCTAACGTGAATCAGACCCTCTGAAGTTGCCAAGCTGCTTCTCTTGGTGATCGATGGAGGGTTGTGTGTATCTAGTCAGTACATCTGGGATGGTTTTTTTCTGAATACCTGGACAGGTTTTGTCTTGAATTTGGAGGTGACTATTGACTTTAGGTGCTGGGAGGCTTATGTGTGGTTGCTGAGTGGGAGGTCTGCGCAGCTCACAGCTGCTCAGCTTCTTGTTTTAAAGAGACCAAGCATGGACCTCAGCTTTCATCGTTGCTGCCCAGCCTTAAGGACTTGGCATGTCCCTTTGACAATAGTTGAACCTATGCCCATTTTCCCTCTTCCTTCTTTCCTTCCATCCTTCCTCTCCCACCCCAGGACACTTTTTTTTTTTGTTTTTTTCTGATCCCCAGTTGGCACGGCTGACATTTTCGAGCCCTGGGATTACTGACTGCGCTTGTTGCTGCTCAGATCCCTTCAATCTCTTCAAACCAGTACAAAGCTCTGGGCTTTCAGCCAATTTACTCCCAGGTTTATCATATGCTGACATTGTTTCTCTATAAATAGGTCTACCTTACTGACATTATTGATTCAACTGCCTCTCTTCTCACTAATACTCTTTTTAATGTATCCAACCTGCCCTCGTATTTCACCCAGTGAAAGGCTGAAGTCAGAGGAGTAGAGGTCGATGAGGTTAAACTGTGAGCGTAAAGGTCCTAGGCTTTAAAGTCAGTGTTTGCTACGTGAGATTCACAAGCTTGTCAGTGGAGCAAATCTGCAAGGCCGGGCTCTCTTTTCCACCAGAAAAAGTCAGTCATCAAGCTGAGTTCAAATTTCATTACTAATAATTTGAATTAAAATAAGCTTGTTTTGCAAAACCCTCCATCTGATCCATACATGGGTTAACAATGGCAACACAGACACTAATCTGCCCATCTTGGACCGCATGATTTTGAAAACAAGGAGCAAATTTTCCCTCGCAGATAGGACCACATCTCACGTGCTGTTTGTCTTGGCACTGATCCAGATTAACACACAAAGTTGTCATTGTCTTGCTCATAAATTAAACTCAGCACATCGTGCGCCGCTGACGGCTGCAGATTCATTGCACCCTTGCAGAAGACAAGTTCTCCACAGGCAGGGCTTTCGACATGGCGACAGCAGCTGAGAGCTGGAGAAGATGACTCTGCAGGTGCCGGGGCCAAGTATTGGGTCAGTGAAGAGAAAGAGAGAGAAGATTGCAGAATGCAATCAGGGGAGGGGAAGGCCCAGCAGCAAATGGGATGGCACGTCATTCAAGAGGAGCTCAGCAGGGCAAACGTGGCGGAAGCCCTGCTGAGGGCTCCAGGAGCAGTCGGAGGTGTCGGGGCAGCTCCACTGGCCCACAGCAGCACGGGTTTGACGGGAGAGCCGGCCTCAAGCGACAGCATCACCCTGAGGAGAGCCTGTAGCCAGCTGCTCATTGCCTTCACCCCACAGCTATCTCCTGTCCCTGCTGCGTTTCTGTGCCTGCGTGGCAACATAAAACCCTTGCTTTGTCTCCTGGTTTATTTTCTGACATTTGAGCTGTGGGACTCAGCTCTGGCATGGCTCGCAGAGGCCAGGGTGGCCGAGGCCGCAGGACTGCTGGCCGCCAGCCTTTCCACACCAAGGCTGGGTGCCCGCCTCGAGCTGGTGGCACCTCGGAGCCACCTTTGGCCAAATGTCCTCAGTGGGGCAGAGGAATAAAATGAAACATTCGGATCTGGCAAGGGAAGTTGCCTGAGCAATAGGCCATTAAATCCCACAGCCAAACGGAACAACATCCCCCCACTCAAATAAATCATGAGAGAGAAGAAAACATCTCACATTGTTAAAAGTTTATGATATCTCTGACTTCAGACGTTACCATGAACCTGGAAATTAATCAGACATTTTCATTTGCTCCTTGCTCTGAACTGTAATGAGCCCTTTAACAGTGTAAATAAAAAGATCTAAAGATTCAATGTCACAAATGGCAATCACCTAACATGTGAGGTCTCTGTGTCAAAAAGCATCGCACAGCCAGAAACAAATGCTTCTGTATAACATTGTAAATAACCTCTAAGCCCACTACTAATTAAACTGAAGCTTTGCTTCTCCTGGGCATTGAATATACAAACCAATTAAGAAAATATAATTTCGTTTTTGAGAGACCTGTGCTGTCCTCCTTAAAAAATAAAAGAGGAGGGGGAGATAAAGAGCGGGCGGCAGAGAGAAAGGATGGGAAAGAAAGGAGAGGGGGGAAAAGAAAAGAAGAAAGGAGTTTCACAGGAGGGACCACACTGATGCGCTGGGGTTACAATAATGAGGCATTTCTGCTTTAAGCAAATTTTGCACCTGTAACCTGCAGAAATATAGCCATAGCACTTGAAAAATTACTTCAATGCTGCACAGTGCCATGAAAATTTATCTTTGAGATGATTTTATTGCATGGTTACCCTAGGCAATTAAATCAATAAATCTTAACTGTCAGAAAGGTTGGCCCGCTGCCAGGAATAAATGAAATGCGCGGAATCAGTAAATAAAAGGTTTCTGACAACTCATTCTAGGAATTATTTAGCAGTTGGGCTTTTTGGTGGTGTTGGTGTTGGTGTTGCTTTTGTCTCCAGCATTTATTGACATTCTCAATGAGAAATGATTATGCTAACACAAACAATGTAACACAGAGGTATAGATAGATGGGAGAGAAGAGTCAGGCTCTTCAGGGTAATAAATTACCCTCCTGGCATCGCACGCAAACAGCAACTTTGGGGGCTGATAGCGCTGGCGGAGGCGGTCAGAGAGCTGGGGTCTGCGCCACGGGCTGGCAGCCCATCAGCAGCCCCGATGCCAGACACCGGGAGTTTTGTGCGCTGGCCCATGGTTCTTCATTATTAAAATAGATGTGCTATTTTCATTGATTGATTCAGAGATGATTGAGATTGAAATACCTCCTTGAGAGATGGAGGTGACATTTCTGTAGGCCGAGAGAGTCCAGCGCTCACCACAGGAGATGCCAGTTTTGACAGTGAAATCATCGTTACACCTATGTAAACCTTGAGCAGTCAATGCAGCGGTGTTGTTTTTCATGCTGGTGTTACAAATCTGAAGGCCTGAATCTGATTTCACTTGCCCTGGGATCTGACATGTCAAATCTGTGTGAAATAACCTGGATTTAGGCTCAGGCTCGGTCTCTCTCCAGAAGACACTGTGGGGAGGGAAGGTGACCTGATTAATAAATGGAAAACTTTTCAGTTGTGGTCATCTGCTTTAACCTCCTGAATGTCAACAGGCCTCTGTGGTTGACTAAACTTCACCTGGCAAGCCCTGGTTCAAGCATAGCTTCACTGGCTGAACAAGCCCACTTCTGCAGCAGGGCAGCGGCTGCCGGGATAACTGCAGGGGCAGCTGGGATCTGCATATCCCCAGTGTCACCGGTGACAAGGTCATCACTGCCGAAGGAGGGAGCAGCCCACTGAGGAAGCCTCTCCTGCCTAGAAGAGAACTAATTAGCTGGTCTGTGAGGCCAGTCCCTCATCACCATCACATTGAGGCAGCCTGGAGAATATGGATCTGTCCTTGAACCAGCACCAGCTGTGCAGAGCCAAGAAGGGGTTTATTCGAGTAGTATGGAAAAGAGCCTGCTGCCAAAACGCCTGTCCAGTCTCTGGACACCCAATGACCTTCAGTCCTAGGAGCCCTTAGGGAGAAACCCATCTCTCTGCCTGGGGCTGGCAGAGGGTCACTGCACAGCTTTGTCCAAGATGGAGATGTCATGTCATCTTGGCTGCAGAACATTTAATATGAAATTATTTCCTTCATGATACCTTATGGTTTCTGAATGCCAATGTCAGAGCTTCCCAGGCGTATTGCTCCTCTCATGTGTCCTGTCCCAGTCACGATTCTGCAGCCTTTGTGCTCCCCCATGGTAAATCCGTTGCATCTTGTGGTTCCATGGAGCCAGGTGGGTTGTGGCAGGATGAGACTCAGCAGCAGCAGCTCAGGCTCAGGGCTTCAGCAGTGTTGGGCAGGTGGCTGGGGTACCAGGGATGCTCTGGACACCAGTCTGGAGGACATTCCTCCTGGTTAATCAGCTCCCAAACCATAGAGGGCATTAGAGATGTGAGTGCTACAGAAACGGAGTGAGTCGCATCCACTTCTAGGTGCAGCTAAAGCCAACGGGCTTTCACAACCCTGATCGGCAGGCAGCTTCTCATTGCAGATAATTCCCTGCCAGCACATCCCGAATGCATAGGTGATTGCTCTTAAATTGGTGGCTTGAAGCATAATAATAGCCTTTTTATTTAGTTCCTGCCTGATAGGCAGTGAAAGTAGAGTTGCCAAAAAAGAAAAAAACAACAAAAAAAAAGCCCAAAACAACAAAAAACCCAGAAATCAACAAAAGAGCTGCAGATTTTGCTGTTAGACCACCATGAGGTTGAAATTCCTGGGGATGGAGAGTTAAACAAGGCTTCCGGTGCTGCCCGAAGCCTGCGATGAGCACTGCGAGGGACTCGGGGTTCTCCAGCAGCCCCTGCCGCGGGTGGGCACTGCCCTCCGAATGCCGCAGACACTCAGGGGCTTCCTTCTCACAGCAGATTGGAGCTGGCGTGCCGAACAAGAGCAGCTGGCACCGAGGCTTCAGTCAGGGTGGCAGGGCAGAGGGAGCTGACGCCCTGGCACGCAGGCAGCAGACTCAGCTCTCTTAGAAAGCAGAAAATGGAGAATTTCTCATGTGGCTTCCTGATGTCCAGCCACACACATTGCTCAGAGTACCCCCCAGCCGAAAGGGTGAAACCCATCTGCCAGGAGCTGGCTGAGAAATGGGGAGCAAATGGTGGCTGGTGTGGCTTTTTTTTTTTTTTTTTTTTTTCACTTTCAAAATGTAAACTTTTGAGTAAATCTTCATGCAATCCTACAAATACCAGCAGCCACATTTTCAGGTAGCTGCATGCCAGCAAATCACCGCTGGGTCTGGCAAAACACACGTGGTGCCCAGGGGCAGTGGACAAAGTCGTGTTTGAGAAACATAACCAGAAAGCAGGTGAGACGGGCTCCAAAGTCGGTTTCACAGATGAATGACATATAACTTAAAGGAAAACTGGTCCTAAAGGTTATTGCTCAAATTTGCCAAATATTTCTGGCCTAGGAAGGCCAATGCTGTCAGGTCGCATCTTTTCTTCTGCAGTCCGTTTCCTGAGGTCTAACCTCCTAACTCATCTCTTGTGCTTAGCTCATTTTATCTGCTCATAGGTGTACAGGTTCCCAAAAGAGAGAACACGTCTCATTTTCAGAAGGCGAGTCTACATACATGCCTAAAAATATCAGCAGGGGCTTTTCTGCAGCTCATATGACCACAAACGTCTGTTTGACGTTAGCGTCACATGTGGTTTGTGTGCTGAACACATTTACATTAGCTATAATAAAGTCCTTCCAACTGCATGGACACAGTAAGGGGGAAAAACAACCCAAACCCTGAATCTCCGCGTGCAGATGTGCCTTTTTCAATCAAAGGGATGAAAGGACACCTAAATTCACTTTGAAATGCAGCTGGTAAGTGAAATTCCTCCCTGTTAGGTGGAGCTGATAGTGCATTGCTTTCCTTTTGGAACATGCAGGAGAGGCTGAAGGGAGCCTCAGCCTTTTCGTGAAAGGATTTAGGCCACGCTTCTTACTCCTTAGCTCCATGGGCCATGGGAAGCTCCAGCCAGACTTTTCAGATATAAACAAGGCTTCACAACCTCTGTGTCTTTCGTGCTGGCAACCAAACATCATGTGGTCTAGAGCAGCTTGTCATGGGTGAAATTCATTCCTGAGGGAGCCGCGCAGTTAAATCATCTCAGCTGGCTGAGGAATCGTGGAGCTTCTGTCTCTCTCTTGGGCCTTGCGTAGCTCTTACCAGCAGCGTACTCCACTGCCTCAGCCCCACATAAGCAGAGAGGGAGGGAAACTGTCACCAGGGGTGCACAGTACCTTGTCTGAGGTTGTTGTGAAATTGTGTATGAAAATGAGCATCCAAACACCCATCTTCTCCCACCCCTGCCACTACCATGTTTGCAGGAGACACTTCTCCCTCTTGTCAGCAGGCCGGCATCTTTTGCTGCTGCGGGAATCCCACATACTGGCTATACGAATAATTATCCTTTTTTCCCTTTTTTTTTTTTTTTTACAGAGGGCTTTTTTTTTCTGAGTTGTGCAGTCGCACGAAGAGTGCCATACAGCGCAGGTTTATGTGGAGCCATTCATCATTCATAGCTGGGATCACAGAACACTTCACAGCCGATTACAAGGTTACACACGCAGGGAATGACATGAGCTGCCTATCTGAAGTCAAGCTTCAAGCTGGTTCCCGGGCACACCCAGAGGATGCTAAGGACACAGGGAATGAACGGCACACGCAGCATCCAACATGCCCTCCCTCCCTCCTGCTGATCCAAAGACATCTCGCTTTGAGCTGTTCGGAGAGGATGTTTTCTGGCTCCTTGAATGCAAAATGGGCACGTGCAATACACAGTAAGCTCCGAATACCTCATTCCAGATTTTCTTCCAAAGTGACTTATTGCTGAGAAGGACTGGGACTTTAGCACCTGCTTTACAGATAACTGCTCACACAAGTGGGATGAGGAACACTGAAAGGCCGTAGCCTGGTGGGACCAGACAGCTTTAAGCTGCTTCATGTGCTCAGAGTGGGGCAGTGAAGCTGGAGGATACCGGCGACTGGCCCTTTGTTTTCAGCAGGACATTAGAACGAATGCTTAGCCTCCAATCCAGACTAACACCAGTTATGCCCCTCAACGCACCCTTCTGCAACATCATCTGTATTCTGCGCTCACCACCCCCGCTCCCTGACAGCGCCTGGGCTGAGGCATCCCCGCCAGCCGCCTCCTGGCCCTGCCTCCCCGCATGCAATTCTCCAGGCTAAGCTGAAAAGGCTCCAAGCAGGACTGTGAAGTGTGAGGAGCCGTACGGCAAACCGCTGCGACGGCTCCTTTTGCTTGCAGACAGCGGCCCGAGATGGACTTTGTGTCGGCAGCGCTGCGGCTCGTCCCTCCCCGGCGGGCAGCTTGACCTCACTTGCTCCGCGCTCAGTGGCACCGCGTGTTCAGCCTCGCACAGGGCAGCCACATCACACACTGCTTAGCATCTCTTGAGAGCTTTTCACATCTCTTTCGGGCTGGTATCCCTGGCGCTGGCTCTCCGAGCTGTTTCTGCAGTGATGATATAAAACCTGGCGTGTCTCGGTTTGTCACCCCGGGAAGGGCCTGGGGAGAAGCGCACCCCTGCGCAGGGGGTCAGCACGCTGAATTGCACCACTTTAGTCACGCTGGAGCCTTGGGCTGCTTGTCAGCAAGCAACTGAAAAAAAAATCCTGCCTTTGAAGCCTGGCTCCGTTGCTTTTTAGGTTGAGTTTGGGACAGACAGGATTTAGGCTGCCGTCTTGAGGCGGAGGCCCCTCAGGGATGGGGAAAACACACTATTGATCCTGTTACCTCAGTGCTGGAATCGGCACGACATTATTTTCTAACATCAAGTCATTTTAAGTCTCCGCAATGACACAAACACATTGATTAAAAATTAAAACCAATGACAGCTCTCCCACAAACAGAACTTACTGTTCCGTACTTCTTGTATCCTGGGAGGGAATGAGAAAATAGCAGAAGACAGAATAATTTATAGTGATAAAATGGGTTACATTTTCATAAAAATTTTATTTTACTTTTTTTTTTAAATAATTCAATGCACTGGCAGTATAATTAATCCCTCTATGAGAGACACAAATGTACCAGTTCAACCAATATTATTTATACAGAGACATTGTGTTTAAAAACAACAAAAGTACATTTAAAATGTTTGTACATAAAGTATTACTGTTATTTCTTTTTCTTCTGGAGAAGGAACAAATGTAAACAAAATGCATAATTGTGCAACACGTTGGAAATACAAAGCAAAACAGGCAAGATACAATTTTATACATATAAAGCAAAAGAAATCAAACTTTTATAACTATACAACATTTCAGTAATTGCTTGACATTTTAACAGTTACCTTGGTCTGTACAAAACATCTTAACTTATACTTAAAACTTTACAAGAATAACATGCTTGTTCAGAACAAAGACACCTTGTGGAATTGCAATGATTATTGATATGATATTTGCACACATGAGAAAAAAAGGCTACTTCAATAGTAAATAAAAAGTAAGAATGCAAGGTAAATGGCCATTTAGTAAGCCGTAATCTAATTCCAATAGCTAATTAAGTTGCACTGCAATGCAGAAATTAAATCCGACTTTTGCTGGAAGACCGTAAGGTCATAACGTTGCTCTATTTCCAGGAACCAGAAGAAAGCATATATAAATTTTCCTGATATTTTGGTTAATTACACATGCGTGCACGCACACACACACAAAAGGGAAAAAAAAAAAAAAAAAAAAGGAAAAAATAGTATTTGCCACGAGAGCCAGAAGTGGTAGGCAAGAGACCGCACGCACTAGACTACTCCCAGCATGGCCAGGTTAAAAACCAAGACAACTAGAAAGAGCAAACATCCACTGAGTTTGCCAGGATTACTTCTCCTGAACCTTAGTTGTATTTTGCTTTTTTCTTTTCAGAAGACAGGAAGCAACTTGAATTGAATGAAGCCATTTAAAAAATATCGGGAGTATTACAGCCAAAGACAAAACACAAACCAAAGGAGGGCTCAAAACCAAAAAATAACCAGCTCTTTTCACTTGTTTTCATGTTCTGTGACAATACGTCCTAGACCTTTTGAATGTGGTTTTAAAAAACAGCATTTAAGATTCAGTAGAAGATATGCAATCCAGAGATGTCAAAAATACAAACAGGAATAAATTATACAATATTTTATGAAATTACAAGGACTGTCAGCTTGGATAAAATGTACCTAATTTTTAAGTGTCCTCAAATGACACATATGGCTAAAACTAAACTCCTGATTGCATCAACCTAACATATTCGGTGCCCGATTCTGCACTCTGTGTGCTGAGCACTGTCTTGCAGTCACTCCTGTGGCCTCCAGTGGAGCAGCCTCTGGATGAGGATGCTCAGGGGAAGAACGGCAGAACTGAGCCTGGATAAACAGTCACCACGACTTTTAAATGTACAAAACCCATTTGGCTTAGAAAAACCCCTTTAGCCTGCTGCGATGTCTTTGAACTAAAGTAACAGATTCCATCTCTAGACTGAGAGCATTTATGACACGTTTGAATTTATTTGCCATTTTTCTACGCAAACTAATGCTGATGCCAGTAAATATTTAAACTCAGAGGTAATGAAATTGCAACACGCCTTTTAGTTAAAACCAAAACACATGCGAGCCTAGATGGCAGGCAGAAATTACCCTCCAATTCTTTCAGCAGGGATTATCTGGTGCTGAATCAGAACGGTTCGATGTATCCTCAGCTTCCGTGTGCATTTACAAAGCTGCATTAGGGCATGCAGCACAGCACGAAGAGGGAGAGGACTAGTTTTTCAGCTGGCGTAAATCAGCACTGACATCTCCGGAGCTACTTTGAGGCACATCAGCTGCAGCTCTGGCCCTCAGTCATCAGAAACGTACAACCATCACTCACTCCACGTGTAAGACTCGCAGCAGTGGAAGTGCAGAGTGGAAGTGTCATCGACGTCAGATAAAAAACTTCTCTCTCAGTCTGGTTTCTGGAATGCTTTTCCGGACTGTGTGGTCTAAAGCAGTTTTAGGACGTGCTCTATACTGCATAGCTTTGCAAAGGACAATATTCCCTTACAGGCAAGGATTATGGTACATTAACCATTTCATTGGCATGATGATAAAAACTTTGGGACTTTATCTGCATAGAGATGTGTTGGCAAAAATTAGTCTGGGGTTAGAGGGTTTGCTCCTCAGTGTGTGCATATTAACTCCTCTGAATTCAGGACTCCTACACCAGTTTACACCAGCTGAGGAACTTGTACTCTAACTCTGTCAAAAATAAAGTATGTGTTGCTATCTGCTATTCAGTTCATTCATAAATTCAAGGGTAAGTGCCTCCTGCCAGTGGGTCAAAGCTTCTTCACGTCCGTAACTCCACGTTATTTGTCACTGAAGTCAATGGTGGTTTCCCTGAGCAAGGGCTGAGTCAAGACACGGTCTGGTTGAAGAGCAAGTCTGCTTGCAGTTATTCCAGCACTAGTACAGAGACCTTGAACTAATTTCAGTGGGGTAAGTGCTCAGCCAGAACAAAAATGGGTGTAATTCCATTGAATCAATTGGGATAATGCAATTGAAGTTCTGGCCCAACAAACTTAACTCTGGTAATGCCATGTCACTTTTGTTAACCAGCTTCTCCTTTGACAAGCAGTGCTCAGCAAGCTCTGTAAGACTTGTATGATTGCCATATGACAGCAGAATTTGGTCCCATGAATTCCACAAGCTGAACCAAGTTATTTTACGTTTGCTTAGCTCAAAGTTTGGTCCATTGTAGTTACTGTTCTCCATTAAAACAATGACATTCACTTCAGAATTTGACTTTCCTTCAAATTCTGAGAAGGAAATAACCGAGTAGAAATTAGGACTATCTCTACTTGATGGGTTTTTCAATGGAATTACACAACTGTGAGTAAACTTATACCCAGCACAGAGAGCTTACAGAACTTGCATAGAGGGGAACTCACTTAAAATTAAAGAAGAAAACAAGTCTCAAACATCATCCACTCACATGGCTTTTACCACTGGCATCAGCAGGACTCAGCTAGAGTCCTGTAAGCACGAGTGGTCACTACAATTCAAACTGCAGTTCTGCACACAGTGAATATTGCCTCGGTTTTATGATGTCACTGCATGCACCACTCCTGTCAACTCATTTGGTGTTTCCAGAGGCAGTGCAAGTAAAAGTGAGTGCTCACATCCAAGTCCCATCTGCAGCCATAGAGGACCAAGACCTGAAAGCAACACAGAGCCACAGCTCTGCTGGACCCAGGCGGTGGGGCTGGGGTCACTCAGTCCTGTTGGGCACAGCACTGGTCCCCCACCATGTCTCGGGCACCCGGATACTGTGGCCAGGGCTACGTGGGGATTCACATTGCGCAGACCTGTAGCAGTCCAACACCCTGAGCAGGCTGAGGGCTCAGGGAGCTCCACGCGGCTCCACAGCCTGCGGTAGGCAAGGTCAGGCTCCACAGCCTGTGGCCTCTCTCCAAAGCACTGAGTACACACACCGCTACTTGAGCTGGCCACTGGGTCCCTGGGCTTGGTCCTTGCTGGAGTTGTGAGGGAAAAATGGTTTAACTCTATGGTGACTTCAGGGCAGTGACAGGCATTAGCTCTTTGGGACATGTGGTGGCACGTTGAGGTGGATTAAGGAATTGGATGGGATGGTGCTGTATTCAGATTTTGTAGGATACCACGGTATAGGTGTTATTTTGCAGGACGTACCAACAGTAATGAACCTCCTTTCCCAAGAAGCACACACAGGTAAAATTCATAATGCCAGACCACACCAACTCGCCCCAGTTTCTTTAAACCACTCTTCACATCTTAACCATTGCTTAATGACTACAGTGTCAATGAGCTGCCTGAGATGGTGCTACATACCCCGTGGTTCTGGGCACAGCTTATCTTCATAGTATTTCTGTTGAAGTGCCTCCTGATGAGGCCAGGTTTGGTTCTCATCTGACACCAGTTTAATGCAGTAACTCATCTGCACCTGAATTTCCTCTCATTTCTCTCTATAGAGCCACAGGATCCCCCTGATTACACAAGATCTGAACTCAATATCTTCTGACTTTCAGCAGCTACCACCATGGGTTTAAACTGGTGTGAGATGGTCAGAATCGCCCATCTTGGAAGACAAAAGAAACAGACAAACCACCTTTGAAAGAGAATGGCTAAAGCTACCAAGTCCATCAGAAAGGCAGGTCTGACGGGAATACTGCAGAGAAGATGGCTACTCTGGAAGTCAGGCAGGAACATTTTGCATTCAGTAGCAGGGAGGTTTTGATAATGAAGGAGAGACTAACTCAGCTTTTAGCCTATACCTATAGGCTACAAAATATTGAGTGATATATCTAAAGGATGTCACTATATCTAGTGAGAGATCCATACATGTATCTCGTTAGACAATACAGAATGCCTGTATGCATTGCTGTGTGTAGTGGTCTGGTTCTATCATGGAAGTTCAGGAATATTAGAAATAGAGGAACTGAGCCCTCCCAACATTATCAAGATTTATTTTATTTGTATTTATAAAATATTATGCAAAGGAAAGCTGGAAGATGTCATAAGGACAGCAGGCTGGTTTCTCATCATCCCCTCTGCCTCACTCCCAGTGCACTCCAGTGACGCTGGGAGATGCTGGCCCTTTGCAATGCCACCTCAGCCTGTGGGCCTGGTCATGTATGGGACGTTTCTGCACTTGGTTCAAAATGACCAACTGTTATTCTCCGGTGACTTCTGAAATACTTTGCCTTTCTTAACATTTCCAGACACTGGTCTATGGCAAATGAGTTAACCTTCTGAAAAACAACGTTGACAGCACCTTCAATTTTGATGCTGACTTCAGGGACCACAGGACCTGATGACAGAGTTGTTGCTACTTTCTGTCATACCTTCACGGCCTGCAAGGAGACAACAGATGCAAACAGGACTATACACCAACTACAGAGGAACACTTCAATTAAATTCTGCTACCACTCAGCAGTGGTAAGAATGTTTCTCTTTACGGCTATCCCATCTTTTTCTATGTGCTATGAAGTAATGAGCAAGGACTTCCTGTCGCAAATTCACATCCAAATCCATACATAGGTGTACACACATGCACGCACGCGTGCTTGCTTCAATACTGTGTGCAGTGGAGCTTCTCCTGAACTCGAAGCAAGGAAGTATATTAATACCCAAGTCAGAGTCCTTACCAGCACCATTTTTGCTGTCTTTTAAGTTGCACTCACAAAACTAATCACTGGATTTAGACAGCATTAAATACTGATAAAAATACAATGAAAACATTTCTTTCAAAGTACTTAAAAACTTGTCAGTGAATCTAAACTGTTATAATGGAAGAACATCATAAAATCTGTGAAATTAAAAAAGCATAGAAACTAAGGTTCAGATTCAATTTCTCAGTTTTTGTTTCTTTAGGAGGAATGAAGATCTCTATCTTTATTCTTAACCCACATTACACTGACAGACCTGTACTTGCCTTTCAAAGGAGGTAATTGATAAATGAGACAATATATTCACAGAAAGACTATTTCAATGTTAAAAGACCAAAGACTATGTAAGAAAAAGTCAAACTAAGCTATGAGAAGCAAGCTGTGAAAGTCGCCACCAGCATTATCAACAAAAAGGCTGTGAGCTAAATCAGAACGACTGAAAAATAAAGATAAGACAAAATAAAATGAAATAAAATAAAAAGCACAAATATTGGTCCAAACCCAGCTATCTAAACACAGCGTGAACTGTTTACGCTGTTAGTTTGCTAAGTGTTGGAAGAGCGATTTGTCCTCTGAAAGGAGCCCAAGGAGCACAGCTGAGATCAGTGACGATGGTCTAGGGGAACACGGCCCATATGGGATCCATCGCCTCAGGCTTTCCCTTCGCTCCCTGCTCTTGAGGACCCAACACACATCACTTGGCTGGAGATACTGCACTCAGAGCAGGATATTCTTCCTGCACATTGTCAAATCCCTCACTTAAGATCTGCTGCAGCTCTTGACACGAGGTTAAGTGCTATGTAAATGCCTTGCTTGAGCACTCCGGACTTTGCTGCCCTTGCGTCTCCTACCCATAGAGCTCCCAAATGCTTGCATTTAGCCCTTTACTGGCATGCTCCCTTCACTGCTGAACTATTGATGTTGCTCCAGACTCCTGAAGCATGGGACACAAACGACAGTCTTGTCAGCTCTGGCAATTTTTTATGAGGCTTGGTGTCTTTCTTAAATTCCAGCTGCAGAAACCAAGAGATTACATCACTGTCCCAGTTTATCTCTATTAAAAACAAATGTGTCATTTCTGGCCCTTGACATGCTTGAACAACGCCTGAAAACCTGTCATGAAATCAGTCTCAAAGCTCAGTATCCAGAAGGCAATACAAGAATCAAAAAAGTTTATTTAAAAAAAACCCCAACCCATGATTTGAAGCCAATCTTGTACTTTTTGGTGCTTGGTTCATGAGTCTGAATGCCTGAAGCGGGCAGTGTTAAGAGCAGACATAGCAAATGCCCAAGTCCCCATGGACCGAAACAAACAAACAATCTCATTTGATTAATGCTGCTGGAAGTAATATTTTAAGGGGTGAAATGATTCCACAAAGATGACATGTTGGCATTTGAAATTAGATGAATATAGTGCCTGTAAAAGTGCAATAATCCTTAATAACTAGCCCAAAAGAAGCATCATCCCCAGGGATAAGACGGTAATTCACGCTCCATATTTAATTTGTGTCTAAGCTGCTTTTGAAACAAGACTGCTAAATAGTAAGTTGCCTTGTGATCCTAGACTTGACTGCTGGACTTACTCTAATCACGCCATTGATTCGGCATACATTTCAAATTAAGTCACAGGATACAAAATCAGGTGGGCTAATTCCTTAAGCTGTTTAAGCAGAAGATTGTGAACATGGGGTAAGTTTAGAGATAGGAGCTTGTTTACTGCAAACAACAGGGGAAAGATAATACATTGTCTTCACTGGGTGACTGCAGCTAACTCTTCAAACGGTCTTGTGTCTGAAGATTGTATTTCAAGACATATCTATCCTCCATAAATGCATGGAAGTCTAGGATTTCAGTCTCCATTAAAGGAACAAGTGATGACAATGTGCTTAATTAGACTAAATAGTTACCAAATCTCATTAGTGAGATCTTGCAAAAAGAAGGGAAAACTGGCTTATGACACCCCCCTCCAAACACCACTTCATCTCAAGTACTCACCCTGTTCAAAAAAATTAAAATAAAATACTTCAAGTATTTTGTTTTCTTTTACTTAAAAAAAAAACCAAACAACCCAACAACCACCTTTCATCTACATTTCTGAATAGTTCTCACTGTTGTGGTTTTCTTTCTTAGCTGCTGGGGCCAGAATCAGCACGACAAATGCTGTCAGAGCCACGTTTCAGCCACGTTACCGAGACCCTCAGAGAGCAGATAAGGGTGTATCGACCACTTCAGAACAGGAATGTGCAGATAATACAGGATGTGCATGTTCTGCACATGTCCTTTGCAGACAACCTTAAACGGGATGGCTTCTCTAATGATTCACCTTGGCTACATTTACAACACAGTCTTGTGGGACAAAATATTAGGAATTATTGATTTTTAAAAAAGGTAGAACTACAGGGAGTTAGTATACAACAGCTACAGTAATGTTTGTCTTAAATGTGCACTGGGCAGAGTCCTTAAACTGCTCTTATTGCAAATAGTGAAGGCCTGCTCTAAAAATCATAACAGTCTGAACCTTTTAAATGCAAATTTGTCCTATTTATCTGGTCACAACTCAGTGAGTAGAATCCAATAACTCACCAGATTAAAGGATATACAGGATTATACAGCAGAAGGTAATTGCAATTAACTAATATCTGGATGGCATTTAATACACATATTGTATTATTTAAATGAGATGAGACAGAATAATATTTACATTGCTATGAGCATTTTCTGTTCATAGAAATGGAATTTACAGTTCAGTAAGGTATGCAGGCGTTATATCAAGAATGAGATGAGACCATTTAAAGTCTTGTGAATTATTGATATAAATTCATTTTGTTTTGTTTCACGCACCAGCGCTTCTTGCAGTGGCACCAGAAGAGTAGTGCAGCTTATAACAGGGGAAAAAAAAAGAAGAGGAAAGAGCAAATGTGAAATGGTGTAATTTATTCACAATTGCTTTGAAATTCTATCTGAATTGTCTCATTATTATTTAAGCATTAGAGAGGAATGGTCCAAAATATGACAGCATGGGAAAACAGATGCAGAACTTGGAAAACAGGTAATCTGACTGAAGTATTCATGGCCATTATTAAACAAATGTTATATTGCTTTTGGGTAAATCTGGTGATTTTATTTAATTTGACATTGTTTTCAAGATAGCAAGATAATACTGTTCGCTTCTAACGCTCTGAAATGAACAAAACAGGTGAAAATTGATGCCACATGGAATTATAACGTTTCAACAGTAGCTGGTTAGTTAAACTTCTAGAGAGTGTCATGAAGAATCTGCATACACTTATTAATGGACTTTTACATACAATATCAATGCTTAGAGTGTAGTGGTCCTGTTAAAATCTGCTTTCACTGAGTCACTATGCAAGGAGAGATTGTTCTATGAAGAAAAATCTTGGGTGAGTATTTGTTTGAGACTAAACAGTAAAACTGAAAGAAGATGCACAGATTTAGTATAGGAATGGTAGATAAGACTATGAAAGCTAATATTTTGTAATTGCCTAAAAACTGCAATAAATTCTGCTGCCTACTGAAATTATTAAGCCAACAAGAAACAGGAAGAATGGAATATCAAAACCTCATTGCATAGTGTGTCATCGTTCTTTAATGAGGCATTCCTTCAACCTTTTACCTCTTAACACCTTTGGTGATCTCACATTATACACCTGTAAGACAGTCAATGTTCTCTTTTAGAGACTAAGCCTATAGGAAGTATGAAACCTTAGGAATGTACTGTGTCAGGTAGTGATGCCAGAATTAAGCGTCAAAAAGCTTGGTTCAGGTTCAGAAGACAATTTTGAATGAAAGCTATAACTTCTACTAATTTATTTCAGAAGGGACTTCTCATATATACCCTCAAATATTTAAGACGCTTTGTACTATTTCTCAGGAATCCATATCTTCTCAAAGTGCTTTTTTGTTTTCACTTGAAGGCAGCATGGACTTAAAACAATACTGCAGGGAATGTACCGTTCCATAAAGCACATAAGGATGGCAGGATCCAGGAGACACAAGGCATAGAAAATTGTCGAAAATGATTAGATGGTACAACACATACTGCTCTTGAGTCATAAGTTCCATTTATAGTGACTTCTACTTCCAATAGATAGGATATTAAAAAAGGCAATAAAAATGAAGTTACATGAATAAACTTCCAGAAATGAGTGGAGTTCCACCAGTGATCGTCTCTGCGCTGGTAGAGGTAGAAGAATGGGGATGTTATGATCTGGGTAGCAGTCACTACAACAAATGAGCCTCAATGCGGAGCCAGTGGAGACCTTGGTGAACGTAACGAACCAGATTGGTCATACTGCTGTGTTGTGTTAAGGGTCCCATCACTGAGTCCAGGTCAACAAAGAATTCTGCAATACACAAGAAATAGAAGTCATTGTTTCAGGCAATGGTACAGAAATACTTGTACTACCACCATTTCCTACCCAGTAGCAGCAGTACAATGAGGGAGTTCTCAAGATGCTGTGCACATGAGCACATGGTCAGTAGGAAAGAATTTAAACAAAGGCAACAATATATTTAAACAGACCAAATTAAATTATCATGCTGGAAGTTAAGCACAACATGGTATCAGTGGTTGCCAGGAGTCTTCCTTTACCTCTGAAGATCTGCACTTTCTGGTTTTTGAGCCTAGGTTTGCTAACTGAATGACTTAAAGAGCTGGCAATGAACTTTTCCATGCTGTACCCTCTCCTGGGCATGAAGAACTAGTCTGGATCTTGCAGAAGACTTTGCATGCTCTTTTCCCCACCCTCCAATTTCTGTTACTGCCATTGCAGCAGTTTTGGCCCTCTGCTCATCCTGCTGCAGCTGCAGGACCCAGAGGATGTGTGTGGGGTGGGAGGGGAGAAGGAAGAGAGAGGGAACACAGCAGGAAAATAGCATCTAGGAGATGGGAACCTGTAAAGGGAAAGAAAAGATGGGTAAGGCCACTGGGATCCGGTGTCGGGAAGGGCTAACAAAGAGCCTCAGTTAAGAAGCAACACATCAGTTTACTTCATGCCATGTGTTAGATGCTCTCTGGGTGAAAGAGTAATCCTGTTAGGGCCAACAGACCTTTCCTAATTGCTTTCAATGGAGAACTGGATTGTGTCCTCTATTCTCCCACAGCTCGTTGTTTTGCTCCCGGGGGCACAGGCATTCCCATGCACACACCACTTACACTATATTTAGGCGAGTGGGAGCCCGCGCTCAGCTAAAGCCCCTCAAAGCCCAGATAACAACCAACAATCACACTAACCAGTGGCTGAGCCCTCACGTTCTCACCCTATCTGAAATCCAGTGCGTGGCACTCGGCCAGCTAACGCTGTATGGGCTGCGGTTCGGGAGAGCAGACACCGGCTACAAAATCATTATCAGTACTTTCTCCAGCAAGTAAGTGCTGCTTTGAGGTCTTCTATCCAAGTATTGACAGCCTGACCCTGGTCAGCTTGGGAGCTACAGCAGTATCACAGCACAAAGTGATTTGGCTGGAGGCAAGCATAATGAAAGCTTAGGGCTATCGCCAGTTGCATTAAGATGCTACAGCCAGCAGTTACTTTTAATCTTCCTTCCTCTATCTTATATTCCCTCCCTCCAGTGTAAAATCAATACATTTAGAAGTGAAATAATGTCTTGCTTACATTCCAGAGATCTCATTCTAGGCTCAAATAAATAATAATTGCTTTAAACACTGAGAATTTACCTTAAAGCCTAATTTCAGTTCAAGATTTCTTAAAAAATCTGCAAGCACTAAAGGCACTTATTACACTTCTATGTGAAAGAACAGGCCTTTGTCACTACAGAGCTGATCATTTTCTACTGCAGAAAAAAAGTGCTGCTATCTTTGGAAGATTAAAAAAAACACCTGATTTTGTAAAGTCAGCTGCGAGTTTGACGTTATAAATGGTGAGCAACTCTCCAGGTGATCCAGCACAAACCAGCCCATGGGTTGGCTTTGGGAAGCCTGTGATTTAGCCTGGCCTGCTACAGATGCAGAGTTTAAAACAAACTTCATCTGTTCTCCCACACCCTCTAAACTCTACCAACCAGGGGAAATTCAACCAGAGCTACACCGCAGCACGTTCCTGCGTTCCTTTTCAAACCAGATCAGCTTGGCGAATCACAGTTCTGCTGTTCTGCCTCTTGCTATGCCTTTTTATTTTAATGGCACATCTTTTGTCAGGCTGACAAGAAAGGCTTCTGTCTCCTGCTCTGAGCCAGCTGGACATGAGTCAAGTCCAAACTGGGAGCATGCAGGCACACTCAGAGGAGCACAAAACCTAAATTGACAGCCGTGGACAAGGGGAAGCTGCACAGCTCCCACAACGTGCAAGAAATCTCTTGTGCTTGCGTGGGCACGACCTAAGAAACATCTATTACAGCTGTAAGACCAAATCTCTATTAGCTCACCAGGTACATGTTCTTGGGCAAGACATACCCTGTGATTCAGAAGACAACAGAAACAATAAGAGCTGACCACACATCCACACACACAAAAAAGAAAATAGTGATTGGACCTGTGTTTTTTTAAAAGAAAATTAATTTTTATCTTAAAAGTGGGTTTCTCTGTGGGTTTGTGTTTGTTTGTTTGTTTTTTGAGACCATTTTTATTTCAAGGCAGTGTGGGAGAAACCTCTTTTTTTTATGATTAACTAACTTCCCAGCCCCTAAAAGAGAGGCCAAGAGATCTGTCCTTTACCCGGGACTCAAGGCAGAGTCTGGGTGTTGCACCTATTTGCTGCCATGGGACATTTCTGAACTCCCAGTCCACATGCCACGGTACCAGAGCCTGGGCGCTGCAACGGCTGGTCCTGCTGGCAAACGTGGATCAGAGAGAGCTATGGGGAAAGGAATGAGTCCTGTTCCAGCCACCAAGATATCAGTGTTTTGAGTTACTTGAGAGGTGCAGATAACATCAAATAAAATAATTACAGCTAGGTTCCATGAAACACTGTAACATTTCTTATGTCAAAGTGTCTTAAATATATCCTTCTGTAAATGGAATCCATCATGTGATATGACAAAGACCTGCAGAGTACCACAGCAGTTCTTATACTCTTTTTTTTTTGTTTGTTACACCATGAATTTTTCAAATTGTAATTTAATTATCTTTCAGCATGCAACCTTAAATTGAGTATTTAATTAGAAATAAGGTATCTTTCCAGACAAAATGTAAAGACAGACACACTATAGCGTGTATGAAACTCTGATCTCTCTCCAATGTTTTATAACATTCAAATGAAATCTGAAGTAACACGAACTTTCCATTCCCTGTAAGATGGCTGCAGTTTGTGAAATAGGATATAAAAGAACAGGGCACAACCCTAGATGTCTTGCTCGTGTGAGAAACCACTATTCATGCATCCAGTCCCACTAAAGTCAAAGGGACTGCTCATCTGAATAAAGATAATTTCTATAAGGCTTTATTTGACTGTAAATCAGAACAAGAACAAAGAAGAGTGTAGGGGGAAAATGCAGAAGGAAAGTCAGCAGGTTTTTTCTCATCTAGTTCTAGGACTGATAACAGCAGTGGCTGGGTACATTTTCTGTCTGCTGGCTGAATGCCTGAGCTATTTTGATTCAATACCAAGTAGAACATTTAACAACTCCAAAACACACAGGGCTAATTACAAGATTATCGCCATCTCCTATCAGAGTATCCGTCTGCATTCCCACTGTAACATTCTGCAGTACATTTGACAGGGAATCACTTTCACATTTTGTAAAAACGGATGAGGCTATGGAAAAAATCCAAAATGACTGCACTGCTACTAAATTAACCAACATGAACAAAGACAAGAAGCAGTGGGGAGGACTGGACAGAACTTCTATTATTGTTCTTCATCCAGGGATAGATCATTATGACCCACCATTCAGACATAAAACTCTATAAATCTCAAGCTTAGTTTCTCTAAATCAGTGGAAATTTGCCACTGACATTAATGGGAGTAAGATCAAACTGCATACAGCGAGCACATTTGTCAGGACAAGTCAGCCATCTGAAATCTCACTATAATTTAAAAGAATGAGCCAATTCATGATGAGAATATTTCCCAGTTAGGCTCTGCACCTCTAGTGTCAAGGAAAGCTTTGTCAATGATTTGTGTAAGCCCAAAGCTGGAATCTGAATAACTACATTAACACGGGAAGTTCACAGCTGGCCAACAATAGGCCAGATTTGTCCTTTAGTTACATCTCAGGCACTCCACTATACTCAATATAACCCAGGCACAAACGGCTTGCCAAAACTCATTTGAAATGACTGTGGTAAAGACTTACATTTTATTGTTAGGAATAAACAAGCAGATTTGCAATCCAACCATAGGAGAGTCAAGGTCATGGGTTTCACTGGACATCTCCTAATCAGACTCCCTGCATAAACATAACATCTAATGTTTGCTTATTATCCTAGCTAGCATTTTAATAGTCTTAAACCTGTTGACAGAGCAGTCTGAAAATAACCTTGGTGCTCTACGAGAAGCTGAAACTGTGAACAAATTTGCAGACTCGAAAGCTCTCATCACTTGGGGCTCATGTTCGCTAAATTATTTGCCAGCTGCTCTGATAACCCTATGTTTAGCGTGTTACACATCCCCCCCTGTGCTTGACAAGAGAAGATACGCATTGGCTACAGCGACCAGCAAGCAGATTTGGTCTGTTTGCTCAAGCTGTCACAGTTGTGCTCTTAGATGCGGTGGTTCCGGGTCCAATTCCCAGCAACGCCTAGAACAGAAAGAAAGCTAAAGCTGAGGAGCCAAAGGGGACAAAGAAGCAGCCGAATGGGGTACCTTTGTTCTCCTTAGTCAGCTTGTCAGCCATGTCCCAATGCTCATAGCTCCGCAGGACGTTGTTGGTGATGTTGACGTGGCTGGCAGCCATGTGGTGGATGCGCTGAGGGATGGTGATGGTCCCCGCCGAGGAAGAGCCGGCGGTGCCCGTGTTGCTTCCGGCAGAGCTGACGGGGGACGGGCTCAGGGACATGGGTGATGGTGTTTCTGTGCTCCTGCAAGAGGTAAAGGGAGAGTGAGTCCCCTTCGCACACCCCACTTCACTGCCATTCTAAATGCACTTGAAAAATTAACTCTGCACCCCAGTCAGGGAATAACGTGCAGTAGTATCTCCTGGCTTTATGAGAAAGGAGAGGTTATAAACTGGGAATGATTGAAAATAAAAAGGGATTTAATTCTCCCTATAAATGAACCTGTTATTTAAAAAAAAAAATCTATCATAAAAATAGAGCAATCTTTCACAGAAAGAAGTATCTCATAGCTGTAATGATTTTTCTACCTGCTGCCAGAAGCTGCAATGGCAGTTAGAAAACACTCAATGTGCAATATTGGCTTATTATCAAAGCATTTTGTGGAAACCACAATGACAGTTTGCTCCAAATACAGTCACCACAATAAGTAAAGTGCAAGTCTTAAAAGCACCCTGCAGAGCAGTATTAGGAGCTGAGGGTACTGCAGGATTATGAATATCTCTATAGGATTCTTCAAGACTGGCTACGGAGATTTGTTTCTAATTGCCTACCGTTCATCCACAAAGTCTTTGTACAGAGCGGTTTTGCGTTACCTACTTAGTGCAGCACTAATGTTCTAATATAGATTTTCCTTTAATTCCAACACCAGCGATTAGGAATCACCTGCTGGCTGCAGGCCGTGCGGAGGTCAGCACAGCAAGCTCATGTTTAGAGCTGTGCGGTGCTGAACGCTTACATACAGCTATTCTCTTTGAAAATTTGTTTTAGTGAACAAGATCAGGGGTTCAAAAAAAATCTCTTATTTAGCCCCCATTTGGAACCACTTACCTAAACTAATGCATTCAATTTGCTGTGGAATACACTTGAAAGGCAGGGCCGAGGCGCTCCCGGCGCTCTCTGCATGAAGCAAAGACACCAAAACTCTCTGGACCGGGATGTTGCAACCCCCCTCTTGACAGGCAGCCACTGATGCCTCATGCTGTGCATCAGCAGCAGCGACTCAAACGCATGGGCCTGATCCAAACCTCAGGACAGAAAGGCTCCTCCTCTTGGCTTTATGAGCCACCGTCAATGGTCCTGAACATGAAGCGCGGGCACAGATCTGCTGTGCCGACACCTTGCAAGTGCCGTAGGACACACTGCCACCACACACAGCCTGGGGCTGAAAGGCATTTACGGCAACGGCTTTTGCTGCAGTGTTTCCAGCAGTGCCATGCTATTACCTGTGCTCAACAACACGCTCCTCAAGATGAGCTAGATTATTTTTTCAGAGCTAGAGATCATGTAAATTCAGCAGCTAGAAGCTTTTTTACACAACTTATGTGTTATAGTTTAAGCATATCCTATGGCACAAACGTTTTAAGTTCTCAAAACATCCTGATTTGACACGCCACAGTGTCTTTAATGCACAGAAGAGCTGAACTATAGCAGATTAGGTCTGGGAGCAGCTAAAACTCATAAGTATCTGAGGGGACCAGGAGTATTTTGTTGGAGGCACTTACAACAAGCTGACGCACTTCTGCCAAATAAAGCACACTGTTCATTGGATTTACCCTGTTGTGCGCAGCCACTATTACTGCGGTGAGTCTATTAAATCTCTCTGTTTTGTGTTTTCTGTCACTAGAGGTGGGAAAGATTTCTGTAATGAAACCAGAGAAAATTTGTTTCATTGCCAGCCTGGAACTTGGACCAATTTTGTAGAAGTTCACAACCCTTCAAACAGAAGTGGCCAGATAATTCCAGTAAGCCAAGCTGAGGTTTTTGATGGTGTGAGATCCTGAGCAGACTACACTTCATGGCAATGGATAAGTTTTGCTTTGTTCAAAAAAAGATTTAAGAATATTCTGTTGTCTCCCCATTCTGCTGCTGATCTTTCTCCAGTGGTGCCACACCCTGATGGTGTTTGGTTTCACCTCTGTGGTGTGCAACTTCTCTTCCCACCTGGTACAAATTTGCAGGGGGATAAGAGGAAACCGTAGCCCTGGGGAAAGGCAAAGCACACGCTGCCAGTGGCAGCACCAGGCCTGTGACAATCCTTGGGGCCATCAGGAGACACTTGAGACACACGGCAACTCCGAGTCATCTGGAGAGCTTTACTTCTGAAATCCCAGACAGAGGGGACAGAAGACCTGAGTGTGGACTGTGGTGTCTTTGTGTGCTGGGTCACAGGTATCACAATAACACTGCTATAACAAGGCCTTGTCATACTCAGTTATTCTTACGTGTTAAGTGCTTCCTTCTCTGAATAAAAGACAGGGGTGCCCACTTTCAGAATTTTACTTCCTTATCTCCAAAGTTAGTGGGAAGAGACAGATCAGCTGGGTGCTATGTTAGAAGTGATGCTGACCCAAATGCTAGGTTTCTGCTGCCTACATTGTGGCTGGACAAGAATTTTCTCCTCCAGTCAAAACCCACTGATTCTAAATCCTGGGCACATAATCAGCTCTTTAAATAGCAAGGGAGATGTCATCACCTGCAGAGCACACACTTCACAGGAGTCTATTATAGGACAGGAATAAAAGGATAACTTCTGTTCCATGAAATTTTTAGGTATCAGCCACTTGCTTAAGGAACAAAAGAGGTGTAACGCTCTAGAGGTCTATTTTGGCACTAAAACTTTATGTAGACCTTACTGTATTTTTATTGCAATACAAGGGTTCACTGACATTTAAATACCTTGAAAAACTGGCATATATTGAATAATTTAAATTAGTAGTTGTTTTTCCAATGTTAAAATATCTTTCAGGTTTTTGTTTAAAGTGATTTTGTATTTCAGCACTTTAGTTTGTGTTACAATCTATACTTAAATATCTTTATACACAGATATTCAAAATAATTTTCTATTTTGAATTATCTAAGACGGTATTTTCCTTCAAGCAAAACGTTGTCATTTTTTATTTTGCACTGAATCAGGGCAAAGTCTATTGGAAAACTTCAATTCTTTGTGTGCTACACTTCAATCCCTTCTACGGTTTTATTACTTTATTTCCTTATCAGGTTCCTCAGGAGTGCCTGATAGTCATTTCTTCTCATGAACCACCAGAAAGAGACCATTAACAATAATAATTTTCACCTAGAATTCAGACTACTCAAACAAAGAAGGAAAGAAAAGTAAGGACCACCTCCTTTGTTTTACCTGTATCTGTACGTGTGTCCAGGAGAAAGGCGTAGCAGAAATGTGTGTCAGGTGGCAATGGACATTGCAAGATAAAGGCAAGGGTGCAGCAGCAACGCACCTTCATTGAACAGCACATCATAATGGCATTACCCCGACTTCATATCTGAGGCGAGGGTGTTTTAACGTTAGTATAACGCCACTGATAATTGGTTGACTAAGTGCCTTCACATTTTCACCACTATTACGCCTTTGGTTTTATTAAACAGCACTCACATATATCAATGAAATATTCATTGGTCTTTCATTACTGAACGAATCATTGAAAAATCACTGCAATGAAGGTTAACTCTGCTGGGGCTTCCTGAAATGACATGGTACTTGCTAGCTAATTAACAGATATTTTTATGGCCTTCATTTGGCTTGAGAAGTAAACCGTCAAAGAATCCAGCACAGAGCCATCATGACTGATTTTAGACTTAAGGAGGCTTTGCACAAAGATGAAGGTGTGTTTCAGCTCTTCCTTCCTACCCACACCGGCTGGCTCACATGAGTACGTGATTTAGTCCAGTGGGAGCCACCCACCCCCACAGGCCCAAGGCAGCCATAAGATCAATTCTGTAGCCCAGAAGAACATTTTCTACCCGCTACATATTTGAAACATACCTATAGCTCCCAAACCACTGAGTCAGGGACTGTCTTTTGCCTTTAGAGGCACCAAAACATTTCCCCTGCCTCTTAGAACCACTTGTCCCCAGACAGAAGTATTCATCAGAAAATACTCACTTTCCATTTCCGCCCCAAGGTGAGGGGGCCTGTGAGGCTTTCGAAGAGTTCTGCAAGTACAAAACCAAGATGTAAATAAAGGTGACACAAGTACATGAATACTGATGACACACGGCTCAACACTCTCTCTTCTCATTGCAAGGGCCACAGTGCATGTAGCAGAACAGCTCTGCACATCAGTCCCGTAATTAAACGGCTGGTGGATGATTGGTAGGTTCCAGCCAGAATCTTGAAAGTCACTTGATGAAAGAGGGAATGTAGTAAAATTTCTGCAAAAGCAGATGTAGTTCACAAAGGAGCGGTTTAATTACCACTGAAACTTATTCTACAAGTAGGTTCTTCAGACTGCAAATGACTTCTTATCTTTTGGGGGACCTGCAATCTTTTAATAAGAAACAAAAAGCATTTGGGTGGTTGCCTTAATGAAATTAATCTCTCCCAAGTTGCTAGGGAAGGTGGCTTGGGATTCAGATAGCAGTATAAATAAAACTCCCAGTGAGGATCTGCTTGACTGCCCTTGTTTTTTATGTATTTTATTTGCACAAATTGACTTTCCTTACCTGCTTATTCATTCTGCCTTTCATACCCGTGTAGCACCTTGTACAATCCTGTACAAAAAGACTGCCCAGCAACAGTAAAGCCCAGATTTTTCCGGTCTTGCTCATATTGGGCGGTATCTTACCTAGTTCCCATAAAAAGTAGTAGCATCAGGGCTGAAGCTATCTACATGTACTTTCTGAAAACCATCGCTCTGAGCTCCCTTGCACAGAAGTTAGCACACACAGAGAAAATTCAAATTTTACAAGTTCTGTGCAAAGTATTACTGTCATCATTACACGACTGATCTGGTGACTGTAATCATTATTTTGCATGTGAGGCACAGAGATTGAGTGGAGCACAGAGCAGCCCAGGGCATGGCACAAGGTCACCCAGCGGACTCTGGGAGCAAAATCCTACCCTTGAGCTCTAA
Source organism: Chlamydotis macqueenii (assembly GCF_036417535.1). Lineage (NCBI taxonomy): Eukaryota > Metazoa > Chordata > Aves > Otidiformes > Otididae > Chlamydotis > Chlamydotis macqueenii. The sequence goes on from NC_141566.1 coordinate 8,876,723, forward strand.
AACACAGCTAAACTTGCCAAACAGTATTGACCAAAGGAGACAACCATGGTACTGGCCTTGCCTGTGTGTTCCTATACAGAATGCTCCTGTGTTCCATTAAAGATGTGAGCATGAAATTGAGTGTTTTGCAGGTACAGAGCATATGTAGTGTGTATTTTTGCCACCCACTCATATGTAAGAAGGAGGGAGATCCTAAATCCCCGTGGGAAGCCTTCAGGGATGAAAAAGTAGCTTTGATGGTAACTTCTACTGTCTAGGGATTGTTCCCAAGAGTATCTGGAGACAACATATTTTCAAAAACATTAAAATTTTCCTCAAACTTTTAGGTGAAATGCATCAAAGGGTGCCACTTTTGCTAATCTTAAAAAGTCTGAGTTCAATGTTAAAAATTTATGATTGTAGTTGTATTTTACTTCAAGTTGTCTCTAAATTTCAAAACTACTTTTATGATCAAATGGTTATTTTCTGTTGTGAAATGTCAAAAATATCCATTTGAAACTTTTAATTGGAAAATAATCAGAACCAGTTCTGTCCGCAAATGGTTTCAATTCGGACAAAACGGCATTTGTGAGGAAAAATATGTACAACTATTCTGCCAAAATACTCCTCTCCATCTCTGCTGTAAACAGTGGGCTGCTTTTCAGCTAAAATTGTGCAAAATTTTGAATAACAACTCTATTCAAAGTTAATCTATTTCATTTGTATTACAGATTCTCGCTAGTGAACACAGAGAACATTGTGCAGCAATACAAAACTAATATGTAGTTAATAGCTCCAATTATTTTCTTTTCTCCTCCTATGCCTTTACTACAAAAAGATTCTGAACATACAATCTGTATACACTCAAACATTACTTCTAGCAAGTGCGTCACAGTGCCCATAGCACACACAGTAACATTTGCTGAAATACTCAGCTTCAGCTGGATGCCTAAAACCAGCATTCCTGATTTGTCTATTTGATTACATTTTAAATTTTTCTCTCTTATTTTCATTTACATTAAAAGACATTTTCTCTGTGCAGATGCAGTAAAATGGTCTTATGCTGGGAGTAGTAATATGTTCTCCATTGTGCCTATTTGCTCAGCTAGAAAAAGTAAAGTGTCTTTAAGGGAAGAGAGAATCCTTTCCACTGTTGTCGTCTTTTTTTTTTTTTTTAAGAAATCACTACTTTCTGCAGAGAAAGTTTATGAAATGATTTTTCTAAGAACATTTTTTTTTAAGAGATAATCTACATCCATCCTGGATAAAATCTGAGGTGGATGGAATACATTTCATGAAACTGCTGAGGCTATAAATGTGCCTAGCTCAAATTTAATTTGTTGTGCAAATCCCTGACTAAAAACTCCGTGAGCACAACAGAGGGACTCCTAATGACTTCAAGAGAGCCTCAATTTAAGCAGAAAATCAGGAGTAACATTACTGAAGTTACAGAGATAAACCCACACACACAGAGGCCACCAGGGAAGTCAGGACTAAGCGGTGGCTGCTAGCATGATAGTACTGGAGTTTTACAGCCAAAGGACCATTTTATCAGCATTTAGATGAAAATAGTAAAGCTGCAGTGCAAAAATTTTTACTAGTTTGCAGTACTAATATCTAAAAGCCTGGAACAAATTCACAGAGGCTGAAAAAAAAAACCAAAAAAAGACTGATGGGCTGACAAACCAGTATAATTACATAATTATAGAATATTATGTAGTAATAAAGTACAAGAATTGATGTATGCTTCAAACAGCATTAACAAGTAAAATAAATATCAAAACCCTGGCAGAGCTGAAGAAAGATTCTGTTCCTCTCTTATTTTAGAAACAGTGAGGACTTGTCATTCTTACACTAGGTAAACAGCATTTGACAAGGTAAAGGAAAACATCACCGAGTCATGACCATCAGCGGATCTCCACTCGATTCAAGGTAAAGGCAAACTTTCAAGATGTAGATAAGGTAAACTGAATTTCCACAGAAATAAAAGGAGAAATCTCTGAGTCTGCAATAAGCTTCAGCAAGTTTCACTGAATTTAAAATCTAAATTCAAATAACTAAGCCTAAATAACTGCTTTATTATTGCTCACTGGGGCTCAGTTCATAATCACTAGCTCATTAAAATCTTGCAAGAATCAGTTTCCTGTATCAAAACTTGCATAAACATTGCACGGTGTTGAAAACAATGTTATTTTATTTTTTATTTTGTTTATTTTTAAAAATTTCTATTCTATGATTTTAGTAGAATTACTGAATATGGTCCTTTGAATCAAGTGACTAATCCAAAAATCCCCCAACCACTGTCTCCACTCCCTGGCCATCCTGCCTGCATTTCCCAGGGGAGAGGTTAAACGTGGGACTTCTAAGTCACGCAGTTACACTTGTGAGAGCTCTCAGTGCTGGTATGAATTTCATTTCATATCAATAAATTAAACAGAATAAAGATTACCTTAAAATATTCCATCAGAGATCTGGAGTACTTCATAGCATGGTCCTTCTTTAGTTTAAACATCCTCAAGTAGAGAAGTGATAAGCATCGGTAGCTGTGGTAATTAGGAAAGGATTATGTTAATTCCATTGCTTAATGAAACCTATAAACTTAAAAAAAAATGCTGACCTATATTTTGCAGTTGCTGTTCTAAGGTTAGATTTTGAAACATAAGCAAATGGAGAAAAAAAAAAAAGTGGTCAAAAGCATTAAAATCCCATCTTGATAAGAGTATAAATTAGAAGAATAAATGTTTAGTCAGCTGCTGAAGAAATCCATTAGTTATCCTTTAATAGTTTAATGGAAAACAAGAATAATGATCTTCTGTAAGCTGCTTAAGTAATTCAGTTCTTTTAAAGTCCTCCTTAAGATTTTAGCTGCTTCTCTCATCGTCGCCATGGGACTTACCATAAAACTGCTAATTTCTTGTCCCCTTCCGTGGCAGAAGAGCCTGTGAAATTCTTGAGTCTCATTGCATACCTTGTCAAAAAGGTGAGGAGAGAAGAAATTAAGAGTTAAGATGTTTCCAGGAATACTAGTGACACTCTGAAAAATACCAGCCACACATAGATATTGTCCTCTGCAACAGTTAATGGTCACATTGTTCTGTAACAGTGAGATCAATGTAAAATTCAACAGAAAGCACCACTTAAAATCTGGAGGGCTAAAGTAAATCACCAACCCATTTTCTTGGCCAACAAGGTGAACTATTCTTAGGCATATTAATGATATTATATCCATCCATCTAGGCTGAGTCCTGCAAACATTTGTGATGAGTGCTGCATAGAAGCATAATATCTTGGCCCTATATGTACTGAAGAGCACTATATGTAATAAGGTTTTACACATAATACTACGGGCTTGAATAATACCTTCAAAATCCTCCTCATAAATGCTTCTTCAAAGCTTTTAATATAAATTATATAGAAAACGGTTTTAAATACAGGAAAGGTCATGTTCACGGCTTTTTAAATTCTTAGGTCCACTGATATATGAGTCTTGTGTACTCGGTCTTCCCTCTCTATTTAATTGCTGCTGTCCAGCATTTGGATGATCAAAGATTGAGTATTCCTACCTCCTCTCTCTTTTTTTTTTTTTCTTTAACTAAGCACACTCCATTCCATACATTTAGTCTCTTGAAAATCAATTCATCGCATAAAATCATTGTTCTGAGCCCTAATGCAATTTCACAGGTACTTGTGTTAGAATAAGTAATAGGGTTCAGCGTTGCGTAAGAAAGTTTTAAGGTATCCAGGCAGTCTTGATGAGTTCTCATTTACAAGGAGGTAATGGAGTGCAGGCAGGCAGTGCCACTCTCGCTCTGCCTTCCTCCCACCACCCCCATTATCAGCCCCCAGCTTGCAGCTGTAGCACAGCACCTGATGTGCTTCCTCCATCTCCTGTCTCACCTGCTCTTTGGTATTGTTGGTCCAGTCATACTGAATGAATCTGATCAAACACAAAGATAGATGTCTTTTTGGGATTTTCAGTGTTACATTAGGGATGTTAGCATTACCATTAACTCAAAACACCTTTGACAGTCAGATCTGATATTCTCAATTTCTTTGATGCTCCACTTGCTTTCACAAATAGGTGTCTGACGCAGATACTCAAGACAGACACAGATAATGCAAAAGGGGAAAATGGTGCCTCTGATGAAGGGACAAGTAAAAGTGAGAAAAATCTCTTTCTATTTCTTATCTCACAGTAAAAATCTATGTTAGCATTAGGAGCCACACTCAGAAAGTGCGTGTGCACAGCTGCATACTTGGTTTGTACATTCAGCACCCGCTGTAGCCCACAGGAATTGTGTATTTGTCCATGGAGTTTGCTGAACCTGTACCAGCCTGCTGCTGACCTAGGCACCTTTCTTCCACGTCTGGCCACTCACAGCAATTAAATGGGCAAATCAGTGTCTCACTGGCTGCCTACAAGATGCAGCATACGAGAGCTGGTATGTTAAGCTCTACCTTTGATGCTAGGTGGTGGAATTAATCTCATCTGACTTTAGCTGCTTAGAAATTGGAGATCTACCATAACAAAATCCTTCAAATTCTTCCACAGCCAAAAGCAGCTCAGGTGCTGCTTCCATGCTGAGGTCTATCTATCATGCAGCCTGCAGCTGGACTGTGCTGATACAGGAGCTGGAAAGAGTAAGGGAGCGGGGCCGCGTATGCTGATGAGTGCCAGTTGCTCCAAGATGCAACCGTACACTTGGCTGCCTCCATCTAGCACCAGCACCGTAGGGTGGAGGGGAGCTCCAGGTATCATCCATTTGGGAGCCACTCCTAAAGCTGCCATTCTCTGAGTTAACTGGTACACATGTTGTGGCTCTTGAAGAAACGAAGATTTTTGGTCCAGCCCCTTCTGCACAGACAGACTGCTAGACTGAGGAACAACATTTTCAACTCTGCTATGTGGTTTTCTTAAAAAATAAAAATAAATGTGGGCTCCTATGAAGAAGCGCTCACTTCATTAAAGAATATTTATTTAAATATAATTTATCCTGCCATACAACTGTAGTTGTGTAGTTCAGGACACAAAGTACTAAACTGTCCACTTTCAGAGTGCAGGAAGAGTTCCAGCACAGTGGAGCAGAGGCAGGTGGATCTTCTTCTTAAGTCTTTTGCTCTCGAGGGTTTAATTTGGACTGGAAGTGTTGAGTGAACATAAGTTTTTTGTTGAGTAATCTCTTTAGATTTTCTTCTTCTCTTTATGAAGTGTAGGATGTAAAACCATGTTTTTAAATATTTAACAGGCATATTATTTACCTGAGAGTAAGAGCTTCTAAAGATTTGGTACATTTTATTATGTAAATACCTACTTACTCAAAATGTAATACATGCATTATTTTTGGCAGTCTCTAATAGCTCATCTGGAATGTTAAAATCTTGCACATTAGAAAAATACCTTTGTCATATTAAACCCCAAACATTTAGGGCCTGATTTGCCTCCTTTACTTTCTCTTGTGTAAACTGCCAGTAATTACATTGACATTAATGGTGATATTCCCACCACACACTGGGGAAAGCAAAGGTGCATCACAGTGAAGAGGAAAAATCCTGTTGTTCTACTTACAGGTAAATTTCACTTTGATAATTTGTGGAAGTAAAGCAAACAAGCCCTTAGTTACTCAGGAGACCATTATTTCTGTGGAGCCAACACTATGAAACTGCTACAGGGAACAGCAGCAGATTTTTAAAAAATAATTCAGAGATTTTATTAGTAAGTAAAGGTGCTCTCATCTATATTCTAGCCTATGAGTCTACAAAACTGTATTAAAACTAATTTAGCTGGTTTGCATTCCTTTAACATTAAAATAAAATATATTCTTTTCATACAATACATGAGGAAAGCTTCCTCTCTGGCTATGATCTTATATGCCAAGTTTCAGCTTTTTTTTTTTTTTAACAGCCAAGTTATAAACCTCTAAAAACAGGGTTTCTAATAGAAATCCTGATAGACTCACTTTAATGTTTTGAATTATAAAACTACACCTTTTAAAAGACAAGTGTCATTGCCAAACAGTGAAATTACTATACTTTATTTCCACCCACTACATTCAAATTTTAATTTTATGAATATTGCAAATTATAACACTCACATTATAACCTCTAAAGGGGATAATTTATAAAAGCAGTGTCCATCAATTATAAATTTTCCATGACATTAATAAAATGGCAAGAACTAATTATGATGACTTCTGAGATGAAGATGCCTTGGACAAATCGTTAATACGTTGAAATGGTATTTTTTAAAACATAGCAGGTTCTAATTATGACTGAAATGAGATTATGAAAATGATCGCAGAAAGGACATTAACCTGATGAGTTCCACAGTCTCTGAGTACATGGTGTATGGAGATTTAGCTTCTAATGGATCTCGCTCCATAGCATTCCCGCACTCAATGAAGGAGAGGGCAGCATCAGCATAATTCACTGCTTTGCCGAACTTCTCCAGCTGAAATGGAAATGACACCATCAAGAAAATCCTACAGCTTTAATTTCTAGGTAGACGGATCATAACACAAAGCAACACTAGCATTAAGATGAAAGGAAAGCAACGCTGGCTGTTAAGAATGAATTCATGCAGTAATTAAGGCAGGGTCAATGTTTTTACCAAATGTTTTCAGGTAGTAGATGGCCAGATGCTCCACTGAGGAAAGCCAAGGTACATCCATTGACATCCATGGATTTATGCAAACAAAGAGGGACACTAAGCAAGTTTGAACAAATCCATGCTGCTCCTCAATATATGAACTAAGATTGAATGCTGCTATGTAAGGGTTAAGTAACAACTCCATGCCATTTGTTATCTGTGCTAACTGTTGACCAAAAAAAGAAAATCTCATCACTTACGTGATCACTGAAAGAGCAGAAAGGAGAAAATACAGCACTGCTAAATATTTTATTTTACTAGGATTTTATTGCAAAGGTTTTAGCCCTCATAATGGTTGTGATTCAACTGACTTAGACATACTGATTTCTTTTTATGTGTAATGAATATTATATATGACATTTTTATAGTAAGTATTTTATAATAGTATTTAACATTTTCAATTTTTGATAGCTGGATGTAAGAATTCTACTAATGTGGCATTTGATATAAGTGATCCAATATACTTTAAATAATTTAGAAATTTCTTTGTATGTCTCTTATCAAAATATTTTTGATGCATATGCATATGTTTTCCATTCACAACATGGAAGGCTATCCTAGCAACATATTAAGCAGAACACTTACGACTAGTCCAAGGTAACAGTGTATTTGCCTTTGTGGCTACTTCTAAGCAATCCTTATAACTGGTTCCCTCCGCATACCTTTAATTTCTGCTCTTGTGCATGGATTATGTACAAAGCCTTTGTACAATTGATAGGTATTACTTGAATGATGACAAAAGGGGAAATATTTCTAAATGTCTTCTCTCTATTCCAATGGCCACTTCTCAGCATATTCTTCAAATTCCTTGCTTCAAGTCTTCCAAAGACAATTTTTTGTGGTACCAAAAAAAAAAGCAACCTGTGAGCAGATTTAGTACAGATAGACAGTCTGAGCCAGAAATGGGACTGAATCCTGCCCTTTTGCTCCATGCTGACTCCAGTGGAGTAGGTGGAACTACTCCAGCCCATCATAGCTCAGCCGAGAACGGAGCGAGGTCTCCAAGACCTTCTCCGTATGGTACAGTCAGTTGCCACTGCAGCAGCCCACTCGATTTCCAATTACTCGATTTCCTCCTGCCATCCCAGACAAGGGTAGGTTTTGACAGGCTTGCTCCCATAAGATGCAAAATGCCCTGCCCTTCACCAGAAATCTGTTTTCTGCACAAGCTCAGGAACAGTATTGCCGCAAATCTCATTAACATCTGCTGACACGTTCTGAGGTCATGAGCATTATCTTTCTAGCCACTGCAACACATCTTTCAATGCTGTGTGTGCTTTGTCATGTCAGCACCAAGTAACCAGAAGCAATTGTTTCCATAGGACAACTAACACTACGGGATTGCACAGCAAATGTGTTACATGGAGATAATTTGTGTGCAGCTGTATTGGGTGGGAAAAAAAAAAACTTGAGACCTAAATAGCGGAAAGAAAAAGCAGATACTTTGTTCATGGGTATTTATGTCAGCCAACAAGTTTGTCGTAGCGGATGGCCTCACATTCCCATTTGGGGTGTCAAACTGCATGTGACAGGCAAGGCCTGCCTGCTGGCAGCAGCATGATGTGCCGTGCCTGCTCCTCTTAGTTCTGCTTGAGAAACACCCCCGGTTCCGCAAGGCACCGTCAAAGGTAAGAGGACAGGAGACAGGTCAAGGCTTTCTGAGTGAATCAGGCTGTGGAGGGAAGTGGATTGACATAGCCTGTTGAGATCATCAGGAGCCCGAGCCTGTAAATATTTGCTAGCGTGGAGCAGGCATCCCTGTGCCAGAACCATCTGTATTTTCTTTAAAGGTCAATCAGCTGTGGGAGGTGTTGTCAGTCTGCTTCTGCCAGCCTTCCCCACAGGCAGATGTCAGGGCCCTGGCTGAACGTGCTCTGCTGAGGTGGGCTGCGGGAATCAGCGCAGGCCATCTCCGGTAAACGGGCAGGGCGGGAGGGACAACTGCTAACTGACTGACACTCGCAGAAGGTTGCCAAAAACCTGAACCCATCTCTCACAGAAAACACACGTGGAAACACTGTGCCCCAAGTCAAAAGGGAGCCCAGAGAGCGGAAGCAGGCAGTTTGACGTGTCAACTCTCCTTCAGCTCACCAACAGCAGAGGGAAAGCCACTTTAAAAAACTGTTTTGTTTTGTTTTTTTAAAACATAGCACGGGATTGTTTTGGCTGGTTTTTTGGACAAAAACTGATTTCCAAGCACAAAATCTCTGATGTGGAAACACATAATATGCATGCAAAAAACCCCAAAATAACAAAGTGAGAAGTGAATAATCACTCAGTTATTTTTCAGTTGTGATTTTGAGGGGCAAAGTGAATGGCCACACTCAATTTTGGACATCTTAGTTTAAATAACAGGAGTCAAGTTCCACTAAGCCTGCCTAAATGACCTGCTGTTCTGCACTCCACATCAAGTACAGGAGCAAAGTCCCTACCTACAAAGCAAATGGCTATTAAAGTTACTTCAGTGCTGGCAATAGCTTGGATTGAACAAACTATGATAGAGTATAATCTGTCAGATTAAGTAGTTCTATCAAAGTCAAAGCACTTTGCAAAATTAGGTCAATCTTACTGGAATTTCATGTGGGGTAAAATGAGAGAAAAAGCTTTCCCAGCATTGAATTACCTCATTGCAAGATTTTTTTTGAAAGAAGTGTGTTGAGTCTTTACTTACCAACCTAAAAGCGCTAAAAAAATGAATGTACTCTTTAAAAATCAATTGTTGCAAATTTTAGACAATTGGATGGGAAATATCAAGTAGTTTTACCACATGATAATGAGGTGGAGGGTGATTTGCCTTTCTTAACTTTCTGTTACGGAATATTTCAACACACTTGTTTTAGGCTCAAAGCGAACAGGAAAACAAATTTCAAATACACATCATCTTTCATGAAATTATCTTACATCTTTCGTAAACAGCATGACTGTTGCTCATCCTCGGAAGAGATAGTAGCTATTGTAAGGAGCTTTGTTTTTTGGGAACAAATTGTTAAAGGCTAGGAATGGTACTAAAAGTTTGACTTGTTGTGGACAGTGTGTTTACTGAGTACAATCTAAAGCATACTTCAGCAGGGTTCCTTTTGGCTTCTGAGGCTTTAGATGACATTCAGAATGTACATTTTTGTAACACCCAGCTCCATAGTGGAAAGAGACCAAAAAACCCTGTGATAACTTACCAATGCATCTGCTTTATGCTTTAGCTTCTTAGCCTCCTGCATGTAGTAATCTGCATTGTGAAGCCTAAAGAGACAAAATCGATTATTTCAAGTCTTTGTTTTCATACAGCTGGCCAAACACTGCTTGGGAAAATTGCTGACTGCTTCCAAGAAGAATTTTCAGATATACGCCCACTTATCCCTTTACATCTTAACCTGATGTTAATCTGAAGCAAAGATATGATGGGTGACCAGAATGTAAAATAAGTAGCTGTAGAAACTGGCCACCCAAAGGACCCATTAATGTGTGCTGAACAGAGAAAAAGGAAAAATACTTTAAACTAATTAAGTATAAGAAGTTTCCATTAGAGGAGCTAAAATTAAAAAATGAAGAAGAATTACCGTGAACCAACATTCATGATCTGAAAACATTTATCAACAGAGTCTTCATTAATCAGTGACAACAGTTCGTTTGTGAAAATTAAAACTGTGTGTGCCTTTTTGCAGCACTATCCACACAGGTGCCCAATGCCAGCCTTATAATCAAAGATACTCTCTTTCACTGGTAGCTCTGCTTCCATTAAAATCCCAACTACTTAACATGCAACTAGCACAGAGATCCAGCAATACTTACACATCATCAAATGTTATTTTGGGTCTTCTGGGCTCAGAATTCCCATTGGAAAGTGTTGGCATTGCAGACCACATGTCTGTTTCTAGATGGCTGGTGTCAAGAAGAGTGTTGGCTGTTGGTATATTGTGAGATTCTTCCTCCTAGAAGAAAAGGACTGTTATTAACTCTTCATAGCTCAAACAAACACCTTCCAACAATGTAAGTGCTCACATCCACCCCCTAGAAAAATCCCCAAACAAACAAAAGGCTAAGGCACAAAGTAGCACTCATATACACCCAACTACATTCAGGTTACCTCACAAAACCCCCCTTCCATCCTTTAGAACAGAAGCCTATTAGATTAGGCAATATGACTCTACCGCTGACCGCTCACCTGAACTCATTAACTTACACTCTTAGCTGAAGTCAGCCTGGATACCACTGACCAGGGACACCAGTTAAAGCAAAGGTGGGGAAATCAAATGCAGAAGGGCTGGATGTAAACTCAACTTAATTCAAGGTGGATCACACTAATGTAACCTTTTTTCCCTGTATTATTATTAGCTAACTCTAAGGTGTCTGAAAAGTCTGCTCACATTTCAGCAAGGAATGGTTTCCTCACCCTTGCTACACCAGAACAGAGAGAATGGAAAGCAGAAGTCGAGAGTTCTGACTAAAACCAGAAGCATAACAGAAGCATTTAAACAGAGGAATTGCAACTTGCAAGCCAGGTCCACAACCAGATAAACTAACTTACAGATGAACCAATGAACTAGGGAAAGAAGTCTAATGTATTTTAGAAGGCAAATATTTCATGTACCAGGATAATAGATAAACCAAGGATAGATCTGACTGGATATGCTGGGAGTGGGAGGAAGTGTCCCCACTGTTTACATAGCATTGTTTATTTGCTGACATATGCAGTTCATTTTGGCATTGATTTCAGTTGACGCGCGTGTATTACTCTCTCAGCTTGAAGCGACACAATGATATCAGAAAGCAACAGGGATGAATGAATAAGGTGAAGTGATTTGTCACCTACGATCCAATGCAACTTGTGAGTTTTACTATTACAGTGCAGGGTGACAACCTCTCACAAAGCACCGAACTGTGAAAAATGGGGCTATGCATGCCATTTTCTGTGGTAGAATTTTCTTCTTGTCTTTTAATTTTGACAGTGATACTGAGATACAGTTTGATACTAAATGATATGTTTGAAACTCTTAACGGAGGACTGTTTTCTAAAACAGGCCAAAAACCTGAAGTTTCCCTCTTTTCTCTAAAAGAGGATGACAAAATGATGTGAAATTTTACGTTTTTTTTAGTGAATTTGCTACACAGCTTCTAGTTTTGTCTCTTTTTCATGTATTTTCAGTAAAAAACCCCATCTCAATCTGGTGAAAAGCAAGCAAGAAAGAATTGTCTATGTGACCACCTTTGATTGGGAGATGGCTGTGACAGAATGATGGCCTTTTTTGGGGGAAAAAAACCCCTTATTTACATGGTATCTAAAAGCTTATACGTGTAATTCATGGGGATTAGGTTCAAATAAACCTTACTGCTGGAATCTGGGAGCCTGCAAACCTGAGAGAAGATATTTCCATGTTGAGTGTGCTATAGACAGGCAGAGTTTTGTTAGATTTTTATTGTTTGTTTAGTTTAGGCAGCAATAATCAGTATAACTACAGTGCTTGATTTTGGGTGAGAATTTGAGGTAGTTATTCAGGTGATGGATACCAAAATTCTTGATGTTTTATTTTCAAAATCTGTGGGTTGTAGCTACAGAGTTAAGGGACCACATGCAGCTCGTTGGTGGCTGTAGAGGCTGTCGTCTGAGGCTCAGGGACCAGATGTTCCAGGGAGGGATACACAACGCCAAGTAGATGTCTAACGCTAACCTAAAAATAGAACTTGCAAGAGTTGCTTATGCCCAGCCCTGCAAAGATCCACTCCTCACTGCTCCTGAGTGGGGCTACCTAAGCATTTAAAAATAGATACCGGGAAAACAAAAATCAAACAGAACAAAGCCAAGTTAATTTTGTTTTATCTTGTTCACTTCTAGCAACTGAGGTTGGTTACTTACACAAATTCCTTTGGGGTTAGAAGAGGATTTATTTTCATTCTTTCTGTGTTTAGAAACCGAGGAGGAAGAGCTGCTGGGCTGAGACGTGTTTGTGATGTTCGTCTCTTGACTGAAGGAGCTGTTGTCACTGCTGTGCCGCCGGTGCACAGGCTCATCCAAGAGCGGGGATAACGGAGGAGGGAACAGCTTCTCTTCTCTCTTCTTTGCCACCTTCTTCACTGAGCTACTGCTGCTCCTGGGACACAGACAAGAACCAGTTGCATTTTAAGAATCCTGGTTAATCCTCCCTAGCACAAAGCTCTAGGTTTTATTTACTGAGAAGCCAGCTCTACCTTCAAATATGTCCGAGGAGCCAAGTCAAAAGGGGACAGGCTACCCCTTTTGAAGGGGGGTAGAACAGAAGAGCTACCTCTGCCTTTTCCACAACTGTGGAAACCTCCAGATTTGGAGGACAACTTCCAGTGCATTAGTACAAATTGTACCCAATTTAAATGCTAATTTGAGTCAGTCTTCATTTGAGAGGTCACAGAGGTTCTGAATCGGCAAAGTGCTGGAAAGTTTTATGTATGGGGTTAGCTCCTTTGACACCAAGTATGGCTATTTACATGTTTAACATTAAGCATCTTTTTAGAAGGTGGATTAGGGCCCACATAAGTAACCTTTGCAAAAAAAAGGTAATAGCACGTGGCATGTGAACAAAAAAAAATAATTTATAACAACTACAGAATGATAACCATAACAATAAGAAGATAATAATTATTTGACCTCCAGAATAAAACCAATGTTCAACACTATATTAAAATGATACATTGCAGCTGGCAAAAGCCCTTGAGCAAATATTGGTTGATGAATTGAACGTGATTCAGAAAATGAATGTGGTTTTGATGTGAAAGCTCAAGTAATATGATAATCTATTGTCTGTTTTATGTACAGAAACTGGTAGCTGGCTAGAAATGGCAGCTGTGATACACAGTAAAAACAAAAAAAAAAACCAAACCTGCTAGACCTTTCTCCCCTCAAATCCATCAAAAAGGAAAAAACCAAAACCTAACACCCCACTGATTGTTTAACATGTTAATGTACTCATAGATTTTTATTTTCAGTACTGTCCTAGGTCAGTCAATGAAGATAACCTGAATTTTAATCTTTTGTTAGACATCTAATATTGCACTACAGGATCATTTACTTTTCATGATTATTGACTAAAATTTCAATAACAAATTAAGTCAACACGAATTTATGTTTCATTCCCAGTCACTTTCAGTCAGTGTCAGGAATTATAGATCTACTTTGCCTTACAGTAACCAAGGAAAGAGGAAAAGGCAATTCAAGTTCCCTTCCTCCTCATTCTGGAACTCTCTCCCATTCCAGTCTGGCCTCTTCTGCAGTTTCACCAACAGTATCAATATCTATACCTGCTTTGGTCATTCCCTTACTTTGGACCTTTGGTGATAAAAAAAAATATCTTAGCCTATCTGTGAAATAACAGAGTTATATCAAACAAAATCCCATGTTTCAGGTTTTACAGCTCTTCTGCTCAAAACTATTTTAATTTGTTTGAAGCAGAGTTAAAAATATCTTATTTGAAACTCTCTGGTATTAAAGATCTTCAGGCTGAAGAAATAAAATGAGTACAGAATTCAGACTGCCTTACAGTAGGACCGTTATGGATGCCGTCCTGCTCAGAAAACACAAGGGCCTGAAGAAGATCAAAGGAAAGCAACCAGGCTGGAAGGGACTGACAGTTCTTAGAGGAAACTTATTTTATGCACATGTGGTCCTGCAACATATCCTCCAAAAAGTTCTCACTCAAAGCCCCATCTGTCAGCTTTCTTCCCCTCGAAGGGCATTTTGGAAGCCAGACAAGTTACCATAGCTATAGCACAACAATACTCTGAACTTTTTCCAGAGGAAAGTTTTCCAAAGGAGGGTAAGCACTATCCCAAGAAAAGACACATGTGTTACTGGATTGTACAGAGGCAAAGCAGACACAGTTAATGAAAAACCCAGGAGCAAAATCCAAACCCTCTGCCTCCCAAACGAGTGTCCTACATGGGGAACACTGGATATGCATTTATGGGTGGGAGCAGAGAGTGAAGTGTTCTCCATTCCCCTGTGTGCCGAGGTGTGTGAAGCTCTTCTTTCTCCTGTGTACAGCTTTGCAAAGGGAAGAGCAACCAACTCTGGCAGATCTGTCTCAAAAGCACCTGAATTAAAACTGAATGTGAGCCACTGGCCAAGTCCCCTTTAGGATCTGGCCCTGCCCCGCTAGTGAGGTTCCTCAGCACAGCCGTGACTGTCGCTTGCACAGAGTCTACCATTGCACGGGGAAATTTAACGCACATATAAAGCAATCGGAGCAATGTTCCTCAGCTGCTTCAGGGAGGTGGAGGGGTTAAGAGTCGTACAAGAAAAAATTAAGGCAGCTGCATGGTTAAAACTTCCCTACTTAAAACTTCATCAGTTCACTTCATCTTTTGGCTCAAATATAAGATCGGGCAATCCAAGACATAGGTGCAGCTACTCACTTCTGGCACACAAGTAATTTTGTGGGTGGGAAGACTTAACCAGGAAAGGAAAGGAAAACGTATTTGAGGAATTTTTTTTCTACATAACTCAAATTAAAAAAAAACCAAACAACAATACTTTACGGTTATAATTCTGTTTCTTTTTTTTTTTTCTTTTTTCCCTATTGCCCACTTAATCCTATGAGTTTTTGCAGGAATTAAGTTGATAATTTATGTAGCAACGTTACCTCCCTCAGATTTACACCAAAGCCTTTATGTTAACAATAACCTCCATGAAATAGGTTGTTACCAGCAGTTAACCAGATTGTCACTTTGCTTTGGGCTGTTAATGCGCTAAGAAACTGGTCTTTGATTGCAGCGATCGCTAATTTTGAACGAATTTATTGCAATAATTACCGAGACTCAACGGTTTAATTTGCTGACATGACTGCTAGTTAAACTATATTTAAAATCTAGGGAGAAACACAATAAAAGTGCAAGGAAAAAATACAAGCAGAACTGATAGTCTTCTGGCTGCAGGGTTTAATCTTTGTGTCTGAAAAGGCCAGCTATCGAGGAATGAGAAGGATCCCCATCTGCTTTTTTTTTTCCAGCCTGCTTTCTTTTAGAGCAGAAAGCAAGCAAGCAGGCAACAAGAGGTCAGTGTGTGAAGGAGAGAGAGTCTCCATCTACTCTCACAATTTCAAGCTGCCTTTCTTTGCCTTTTCTTTATCCACTCCTCGTGGTATGCAGTGGTATCTCTGGCCTGTTAGTGAGACAAAGCCATTGTCTATACCAATCCTTGGCTTTCCTTTGCCTCTGCTCTCCCTGTCCACGCTGAAATGCCGCACATTGACAGTGTATCTGATTTTCTGCAGAGGGTTAGCAGGGAAAGGTCACTCCTGCATTAGGCTGGACCATATGGCAGCAACTGAATGAAGCTGAAGTCACTGTCAGAGGTAGGAGGCTGCCTCCACTACGAATGAACCCCACCGAATGCCGTTGTGACTACCCAAGGAATGTGATCGGCTAATATATGTTGCTAAGTACAGGTGCCTCTTTAAACTAAAGGTCAAACAAAAGGGAACAGGAAATCTTGAACAACAGGCTGAAACACTTGCCTCAGACAGACTTCTAGCACGCCTGTTACATGGAAGGCATGTTTCACTTGTAGGAGTCTCGTCTGGAATTCAGACTCACCGTTTGCATCAGCAAATAACTCTGTGTTGTTACGAACTGCCAAATGTTGGCAAATAGTGCTCCGTATGGACTGGGTCTACCAGTCAGGTGTTCAGATATGAACAGTATTCAGCTTCATTTAAAATTGCTCTGGCAAGCAAGTAAATACATAAATAATCCTTTGGTGCAAAGTGGGCAGCTGATCTGACAAAAATCCAGCCTCACAGCAGTGTTTCAAGGTATTACTATGAATTACTTGGACGAAACACAGTATCACCTATTCCTTCATTTGCTATGAAATATCAGAAATAAAGAAAATACACTGGCAATAGTTTGAGTAACTATATTTTAACTGTCACATCAGATTTAGGAAAAGACATGAGCCCCAGAGTGTGTGAGGGAAAAAACAAACAGAGAGATAACTTGTTGCTTATGCAATGACTACATAATACAAACGGGCTCTTTGGCTGTGTGAATGGCTTTTAAATTCACAACTGACTATTGGAAATTTCTATACTCAAATTGCACATGTAGTCATAGAAACTTGTGGGAATTAGGCATATGATTGCCCATATTAGACAGGCAACCCTTTAAAAATTACTTGTGCATCTTTGCTTGCTTTATTGAGCTCATATATTTAGGGAAAGACTATGAGAGAAATGTATTCAAATGCCTAAACCATAGACAGGCAGGCAGTGGGAGCTGCAAAAGCACAGGTGTGGCCTCTCTTTCCTGGATTCCTCCAGACTCTGGAATGCCTCCAACTTATGGCCCACAGATCATGGTCTTTCTGTCAAAACAGTCTTGTGTCTATAAAAAAGACCAATGAAAATCTCTGAAGCTTGCGTTGGGGAACCTGTCTTGTTGGCACAGGGATCAAGTTCTAACGGGAGAGACCCAAGGTTCCTCCTGAGTGAGAACATCCACCGTGGGACGTAACATTTTCTTAAAGGATGAACATCATCATCATACCTGCAGCTGAATCACCCTTGTTTCTCAAAGTCTTTACATATAGACTTAGGAGTTCTGAAAGAAAACGTAGGATCTTTGGGAATAAAGGAGCAAATGGCAAAGCCTGTCTTTCAACCTTTTAACGCTGAAGTGTTATTTTCCTCCATGCCCTTGAGCAGCACTTTCAGCTTCCCCTTTCTTCTGCCTTCTCTTAAAACTCTACTTAACCCTCTGGAGAACAGAACTGCTCCCGACTGCTTAAAAACAATCTGGGGCTCTCCAGAAATTTGTCGTCACACAGTTCTGCCACCTCCCTAATCTTTTGGGAAGTACATTGATCTATATTCAGTTGCACATCTCTGGGAGTTGAAGACCTGAATTATCAAATAATATTGCATTTGTTTCAAGTGAACTCAGAAGACACTAATAACAAATGCAGCATGATCCAGGTCTTAGTCACTGCAGTGCAAAAGAAGTCAGAAAATTTTGTTTCAAAACTTGAAGCAGAGGAGAGGAAAAGCTAGCCTACCGAAATAACTATTGATGGACACAATTGTATTTTAACAGAGAATAGCAAAGGCTTGAAAGCTCCGAGGTATCAAATTAATGACCTGGAAAACAAGCTCAAATTAAGAAACATCAGGTTGGGGGTGGATCCTTAGGGCTTGCTGGCGACAAGAATAGAAAGATTTTTTTAATGGATTGTGGAGGTGTTTGGGATGGATAATTCTTGATTCCCTCTGCAATATATCTCTGCTCATTGTATTTATAGCAATGACAATCAGGCAACACCCATCATGATGTTTATCAAATGTGCAACACGTTACAGTCACATTGCAACTTTCAACTCATCTGCCTTTTGCAGACTTCAACTCTGATTTTCTCAGTGTTAGTTCAAGTTACTCAAGTTACTTCAAGTGTTAGTTCAAGTTACTCCGCAATTACACGAGTATAAATAAAATGCTGCTCAACCTTCTTTACGGATTTTAAAATTTGTGTGCGATTTCATAAATTACTTTTTAACGTCATCTAAATTTAAATACTACTACAATCCAACTGTTTTCAGAACCCTAACCACACATTGTGGGTTTGATTCTTTGCTTGTCCAAGTGCAAAGTAGAAAGAAGTGCCTCATTTCAAAATCCTAAAAGCACGAAATTGATGACAGAAGGGAAGTGGACTCTTTGGTTATTTATAGAATGTTAATCTTGTGATTATATTAATCAGAATCATTATTTATGTGGCATCTGTTTGCTCAAGCGTTACATCCATCTCTCAAAGACACTCTGAAAGGCACAAACTATTCAATTATATGTCTGCAGCAATACAAAGCACGTATGTCTGAAACATTTAGGATGGTCACCTCTGGCACTGCTGTATACACAGTTAAAGAACAAGAGCTGCTGAAGTGAACAACAAAGTCATTATTTCATTCAATAAAACTGAAAATTGTCTTTTATGAAAACAATTTAAAAAAAATAAATTCCAGGCAATCAAATAAAGGCCACTTTTAGTAGGATTATCTGGCCATAGAGGTTAAGGATGATGAGGAGAAGAAAGAACACTGAAAGGATGGGTATGGGGGTAGAAGAGTACACCAGGATTGTGGTAGCACTCTGAATTCCTGTAGTCCATCAGAAGGATGAATGAATCTCATCCAAAACCATGTGGGTCCTCTTCCTGATGGATGGGAACAGCAATGCCGGGTCACTTAGGCTTATGGGCCGTAAAGCCCATCTGGTTCTATAGCAAAGACATTTGTAGAACAGTACCGTGAAATCCCTCAGGAATGTTATGTGAAAAAGAAAAAGAAAAAAAGAACTTACTCTTTAGTGCTGGTTAATCTGTGATTCAGTATTGGAGAGATACAAGGTGGGAGCAGGCATGAAGCTGAAGGGTCCTCCAGGCGCTGCTTCTTGCTTTCAACAAAGGTATCCAGGCTTTCTGGCTGCTTTGACAAAAAAGGTAGAGACTGAAAGATCCAGCATCTATGCACAATTTCACTTGCCATTAAGAGGAGCTCAAGAATCTCAGTGTATTTCCTTTACAGTAGCAGCAGTTAAAATACTGGTCTAAGAGAAGTGAAAGTCACCTGAAATCAGGGCTAAACATGCTCCAAATACATGACATGAAGTTATATAACAAGTGACACAGCCAGATAATTAGGAAGCAAAACGCCTCATGTGCTACAGTTATCTTCTGTACTGCACTGGAATTTAATTAATAATTCAGATGGAATGACTTGATAGCACCAAATCTTATTCAAGTAAATAGCTTTTACTCATGGACTTAATGGAAATTGATGGGAAAACTTTCCTGAGTAAGTATTCCTCACAGGACTAGAAGACTACAGGACTGAGCTGGGGCAGTCATTAGCAGCGATAGCTGGTTTAAAATTTGCTTTGAAAGTTTCCCTGACGCATGACTTTTGTGCCCAAACCTGGATGATACAAGCAAAGCTGATTACTGCTCTGCCACTGGAACCTTCATATCAGCCTTCAAGCCCTCTAGTAGATGGCTAAAAAAAAATCTTTTAATAGCATGATTTAGAAACCCTGCTCTGTTTTAACTGTTGATATATCCTTAAGTCATCCTAATTGGTTTGTTTCCCCTTGGGCAGCAGTGAACAACCATAGAGCAACTGAATGGACTCTTTCAGAGCATAGCTTATGTTTGTACAGTCCCAGAGCAAGACTCCTTATTTTGCTACTGATTCAAAGCCCCAGCTAATGAAATTATGAGGTTCCAACTTTCATATAACCCCTCTATTTTTTTTTTTATTGGGAGCCCTCAGTTTACTTGCCAATACTACACTTGTGTTTTAGCCAAGATTCCTTCTCCATCATATTGATGCTTTGCTAAATTACCTAGCAAGAAGGGTTTTTGTCTAATTAATGTACACTCTTGTGTACTTATCGATACACATAAGCTTGGATATTTATGTATCTCTTTCCTGTTTCTTCTTTTCTCCTTCCTTCTTACATCTCTGCCTTTAGTGTACAGCTAGCATATAAATTGAATAAAAACCTGCCGAGTTTACTCATGTGATTATTTCCACCTAATTCAGGGAAGGTGCCAGTACAGTGACTCAGGTAGGCAGGGGTGCAGACTCTGTGTCTGCCTGGCATTGTCTGTCTTTGTCTTGTATTAACTCTCTCATACCACTGGAGTGCTCAAACTCAGGATTTCAAGACGTCACTAGAACAGATAGCTGGAGTCACATTCACAATGATTTATAAAATTTAGGGTATAAAAAAATACGCTATGATGACTTCTCACAGATAGACCAGAGCACAGCCATTTCAGCTGGAAAAACTAACTACAAAAATTCATTTACGATATAACACTTCAGTTTCTTTTCTCAAAACACATTTAGTTTGAAGTGCACTGTCATATCCCACAAGATAAGATACCCTTGGGCATAAATAACATAAAACACATGATAAAACATAACGCCTAAAGTCAAAATATATTTGCTTTTTCAGGTAGCTGTGTAGAGAAAGCAGCTAGTTAAGCAAATGATATTTCTATGAATCGCATTTGTTCATACAACAAAATAACATAAAGACTAAATTCACCAGGAGCATAAGCAAGTGCCATTCCATTGACTTTAATGAAGCTATGTCTGTTAAAGCCAGTGGTGAAAATGCCTTAATTCTGCAGATGACAAAACCCTGCCTTCCAAATAGAAGTTACATTTTTCTGAGTATGGCTGAACCCATAGTAATACAAACTCATCACTGGGGATCTTTCTGCAGATTACAGAACACTGGAAATTAACGGGTAAGTGAGCACATACAGTGAAAAAGCTGGTAAGATACATATTAAAAAAATATACTTTTCATTTATTTTGTCAGCTGGAGTTTGTTTTTAACTAGTTTCTGATGTTAATTTGTAATGCACTTGTAAATGTATGTCCTTTGTAAAAACAATAAAGCCTTAGTGATATGACGCCTCCTTACAGCCCTGCTGCAGGTGCAGTGAGGAATCGCTGACTGCGGTCCTGACCTCGGGGATGCACAGAAATTCAGTGTTTTCCCCCAGACAATTAAAACTACTTACCTTGTGTTTCCTTTTGGATTTTGTGGATGGTTTTTCAGCTGCTGCAGTAGGAGACTCTCGAGATGGTCGCCTGTGTTTCACATTTGCCTCTCTTGGTTCACTTTTCACAGACGTGGTCTCAAAAGGCTCTTGTCCAGGTATCCTGGAGAGCAAACTAAGTTCTATTTTCACCCACAGAGATCTGAGTTCTTCATATTCTCTCAGCGGGGACAGAAGTTCATTTTGTACAATTGGGATAGGAGAAAAGAGCTGCTCCTCCAAGTCATTGCTGGTCTGGTCAATGGACGTGTTGCTGCCATTGCTAGTTAAACTACTTACACTGAGGATGTTACTGGCAGAGTCCTTCACTTTGACACCATTGCCAGGCCCAGCGCAGGCTGGCAATACCTTAGCCTGCAAGCTCTCCTCCTGGTCTGTGTTTGAGTCAGAAGTAGATGAATCCGTCTCGATGAATTCCCGGGACTTAGGGACAATTTTGCTGGGGCCTCTGTACTTTTTCTTCTCTGAAGTAAGACCTGTGCTGGTTCGTGGTTCTTTCCTTGGAGCGGTCTTCCCAACTGCTGCTTTAGTTCGAACCTTTGGCTGCTCGGGGGGTTCCTGTGTGTCTTTTTCTTTGGGAGTGTTGCTGGTATTATTTGGTTTGGGCCAGTTATACTCTTCTACACTGGAAGTCCTTTCTACCTTTTTGGGTTGCTTTTTCCCAGTAGTCCTTTGTGAAGTTGGCTCATTATGAGCTGGTGACTTCTGTTTGGAACTTTTTGCCTCTGGGGTTTTCTGGGCAACCCGCGGTTTGGCTTTTTCTCGAATGGGACTAAGGATTGCCCGGTCTTTGGAATCGGTCGGGGGCAGGCTGCTGTTGAGCTTCCCTTTGTTTTGCCCTTCGGCCTGCTGGTTGCTCTGGGTCTGGGAGCTGGTCTCGCCATGAGGCTCATTTTGATTGTTGATGATGGTCTTGTGGGGGTTCACTTTATTTAGCCATTTATCCAGCTGCCATTTGTTTGTTGAGGGAGGTTCAGGCTACAGTTTGAAGAATGACAAGGAACAAATCTCAGACAGAAGCAATGTTTTTCCCTTTAAATGAGAACATTTTTAACGTACCCTTTTATTTCAGTCAACTAGTGGTGACCACTAGTTTTATGGGAGTATTTATGAAGTATTTATGGTTAATTAGGCTTCCTTATCTGGTTTACAATGTGGCCCTGGAGAAATATAATACAACTAAAAAGTTTAGCTGGTCCCTGAAGACATAGTTTTGTCATGTTGCCTTTCTTAGTCCCAGCTGAATACTGTGTCAATAAAATCTTCTCTAGCTACTGGCAAAAATATAAATATTTCTTTAAAGTAATTCAAATGTAGGCGAGAAGGATTCTTCCAAAAGCCAGAATGAGTATGTGGGTCATACACATAAAACTGTAAAGGGAGATAAAAGTCGACAGCATCAAATAGCACAGAACTCCCACATTTTCCTAACAGGGAGCAGGATTTCACTCCTTTCCACAATTCCCTCTCTGAGTCCCCACTGAGGAGGAGCTGAGAGTGTGGCTTTACCTCTGGGGTGGCACTGCGTGACTCCTCGTTGCACTCGCTGTCACTGGAGCTGCTCTCACTGTCAGAATCAGACTCAGAGCTGCTCTCAGACTCGCTGGAGCTCCCAGAGCCGCCGCTGGAATGGGCCAAGCTGGTTGTGTGTGCCGTTGGCACTGGCAGGCTGCTGTGGGGAGAAGATCCTTTCGTGTCAGTATGTCGCTTATCTTTTTTAAAGTGTTGCCTTGGGGGAACCACCCAGTGGACCCTGTTCACACCGACTTTCCTCAGTGTCCACTCCCTCTCCTGCAGTACAGACCCAATGAAAGCTCCAGCGGCCACGCCACCGTGCAGCCACCAAAGGCGCCAGTTGGGTTTATGCTTCACGGGACACACTGACAATGGGGTTAATGACACTAACATCATCACCCCCCTCAAATGAGAAACACTTCAGTGTCACAAGCCTCAGCTTATCACCCCAATGACTGTGAAAACTAACAATCACACTTAAATAATTCATTAATGGAATCATGGTTTCTTCATTTTTTGCTGGTTCATTTATAATTTATGATCAAAGGAAGGACATCATCAGGCAACTAATATTGGACAGGGCACTTTAAAAATTAATTTTAATGAATACTTTTACACTGCGGTGTACAAAAACTACATATTTTTGACAAGTCTCCAGGGACTGCCCAAGAATTCTTTATTTATAGATGTTTTTTCTTTCATGTTTATGATAATGCAGTGAGAAAATGGCATTCATGCTGAAAATAAGCCGCTCTGTGAAATCTATTTTTCTGTGTGTTCAACTGTCCTCCAAGATGTATTTATTAGCAGTGCACTGGGTGTCATTGTTTTTCCTCAGCATTTATTTCTAAACTGATAGGTTGAATGATCCCAGTTTTTAGCACTACAGAATTCTGCCAGTCTGAGTCTTTATAAACTCATCTTTAATTTCAACTTTTTTTTTGGCAGAGAGATAACTATAAGGTTTTCCGTCTCTTCAGCTGATCTATACAGAGGCTTTTTGATGATTGATTTTAAATTTGTGAAGCTGACAAAGCAAAGTGTTTGAAAATTGACACCATTTGCTCATACTCCTTTATGGATATTCAATACTTCACTTTAATATATCATCTGCTGTGTGTGTCCCATATCGAGTGATCCAGAAATGCCTGGAAGTTATAATACAGCTTTGCCTTCGTTTCTGCTATCTGCTTTTCTACTTTCCTCCGAGAAGGATTCAAGCAAGGCAGGTACATGCCCTCCTTCTCCTTTCACAATGAGATGCTATGTGCATCAAGATGCTCTCTTAAAAAAACACAGTAACCAAAAAACTGGAAGTTGGAAAACCCAGAAAAAAACTAATGCGTGACCCTGCTCTGCTAGAACCTTTACATGTATCGCCACTGGCTTCTGCGACAATAATAGATGGTCTTTAATTTTCTTCTTACGCTAAGCTACTTTCTCTCTCCCTCCTTGTTGGTAAACCCATCCCTTACACCGCGGTTGGTAACATAACTGTCTCTTTGAGCACTGCAACGGCCCTGCAGTGCCCATTGACAAAACAGCTTGGTGCTTTAGGGTGCGTTAATGAAACAAAATTACTCACTTGGGTAATTGCTACAGATCACTAACTTTGTTGCTCATTAAGTGCGTATACTTTTTTTCCTTTTTCTAGAGGCTCTTCACTCAACTGACTCAAGTAGAGCTACTTAAAAAAAATTCAACTGAAAGTAACAGGTAAATCAAGAGAACAGATGCTTTTAAAAATACGGGCACTTCCAAAAGTATCACGGAAAACTAAACATCGCTGAATTAAAAAACGGATCTTACACTTTGTATTTAATGTAATTATTTTTGGAAACCATTTGTGCACTTTCTTTATCCCTCCTTCTCAGCGAAGCTCAAGAAAGTGTAGGGAAATACATTTTTCACTCCTTTTTACAGTAAACAAGGAAACAGAACAGTGGAGAAAACATGACTGTGTTTGTTGGGGAGCAGTAGCTTGTACTTTTGGTCTCGTATTCTCTGTTTGGAAAACACTGAAAGTACATAAAAGTGGAATTTGTCTCCAAGAAGAAAGAATAAGAACAAAATAGAAAAAACTTCAAGGATTCCCAAACTCAGGAGGCAAACATGACAATTCCATTCTAAAACACGAAAATGAAACATCAGCCTTGAAAAAAAAAAATCTTTTTTATGGAATTATCAGATCAATGAAGTTGGAATCTAGAATTACTTTTTCCCTAAACCTGTGAACTTCGTCTGTTTCACTTCTATTTTCTGTTTTCACCCCTAAATGGAAGTGACCATGGCAATATTAACGTTTCATCCTAGCTGAAAACTCCAGTTCTCACAACCTTAGCAGAGAGCTGGCTGTGAAGACAAAGAGATGCTGAACCCTCAGTAGCCTCTCCAAGAGCTCAGGGCTGGGCATACAGCTGCCTGGCACATGCTGGTCCATGGCTGCACCAAGCTGGTGGGGCTTCAGCCACCTCCCCTGAAGCCCAGTTCCTGCAGGAATTAATGCACCTTTGTAGCATGGCATTTCAACCTCCACCAGACTCCAAACTCGGTGCCTGGTGTGGTTTATGCCCAGGCAAGCCCCATACAGAAGGGTGTGTGTGGGGCTGCTCACACATCCGTGCAGATCTGTAAGAAAATGTGCTGTTGTCAGTACTGGCAACTTTGCTCTCATTGAGATAACTGATTTAAAGAATATCACGTCTTAGAAAAGATCAAAGAAGGAAAAGCCAGCGTCCCAGCAGCTAAGGCCAGGCCTTTCCAGCCTTTAAACACTATCTACGTCTTTTAGCACTCTGGAAGAGAACTGACACTGAGCTGCGATGCGCTTACACAAAACAACTGGAGTTGTACTGCAGCAGACTGCAACTGTCTGAGAAAGAACCCAGAGGGCAAGAATAAAACCATGGAAAGAGATGGCCGTTCCAACCTGGCCTTATTTTCTTTCTTTCTGCACACCAGCCTCAGAAGAAGTTATCATATGCCAAATATTACTGAATAACACAGCTCAGCAAGCTTGCAGGAATCAGACAGACTCAAAATAATGCTTTTCATACAAAACACAATGAGGTCGTATTTGTCTTTCATCCAGGATAATAAAATTATGCCTTGGCTACAGCGGGCAGTTTCATGCTGAAAACATCATTGCTGATGTACGTTTTTAAAGTAGAACCATTCTCTTCTCATCATGTAGTTTGGGTTGAGAGTAACTCTGTCTGTACGCTTTGCAAAACAATGAGATAAAACCCAAAATGCCTTTCCTAGCATCTCACCATACTAAAGATAGCAAGATCTTGCACATAGTTACATGCACAATCAACTCCTAATAATGCGGTTCAGCAGAACAGAAGAAAATATACAGATCTTTCACATACAAGTGCATGGAAAAAAAAAAATCTTTGCTTCAAATAAAATAAGTTTCTGAGTTGTGTTATGTTTTGGTTTTTTTTTCCTTAAATAAAATGTATCTTTTAGTTCAAAGAACTGGTTGGTTTGTACTTTTCCCAAAGACTTGTTCAGCTTTAAAGCTAAAACACATGTTTTAAAAGAAGCTGGGATAGATTCTGCAAATGTGCATTCAAGCAGCTGTTATACAAATAAATTGGGCTTCTTCACATAAGTATCAACTACATGAAGTGGGGGTTGCTTCTCTAAGAGACTTTCAAAGCAAGCTTTGTTGTGTTGCTAAGATCCAGACAAGGAATGCCAGCCTGGACAAGGTTTAAAAAGGATTTAAAGCATTTTATCATCAGACACCAGTCCTCAAAGTGACTAAAGGGGGCAGGAAGCACTGATATTTGAAACTCTTGAATTTTTATTTCGCAGCAGCAGATGAGCACTCATATTGTTCCTCAGTGTTTGGGTGGACAATGTTTTTATTTCATTTGAACTGAAAAAAAAATATTAGTAAAAACAATGCTGCGCAATGGAACACAGTATTGTTTGGGTAAATAACACCTAGAAGAAAGCCAGTTCATTATTATCACTTGAGACTGGAGGCCCCTACTGAGACCAGTGACCTGCTGCGCTGGGATCTGTGTAAATACACGATGAGACACAGTCCTTGGGCCAAAGAGCTTGCAATCCAAACACACAAAGCAAACACCAGAGGTATTACAATCGTCCTCACACTCGGTGCAGGCCTGTCACATTCTCCAAGTGTGAGGCCTCTTTGCAGTTAATGGAAACATCAGTTTTGCTCCCCCCTTTTCATTTTGTTCTCCCCATTTTCCAGGCCCTGTGCTCAGCACCTGGCTGAATCCTGCAGAGCAGACAGCCACGTTCTGCCCCGGCCCAGAGCCCTGACCTCGGCTACGCTCTCTGGGGGGACAAACATGCACGTGACACAGGCCAGATGGATCAGCGTCTGCTTACACCTCTCCAAAGTAGCTTCTCCTGTGCTATGGAGATGAGAGACACCAGTACTTGCCAGTGGTTTTGAGCACTTGTTGATCTCAAGCTTAACTACAGAGCAGCTGAGATGGGCAGGTTTGTGGCATCTGTCAGGAGCAGGCACTGGAGCCGGCTGCTGATGGCTCCTGGTGAGGACCTGCATCAAGCCCATCACACACCAACCATCTTTCTCTCACTGCAGTTCACTGGTATGGGTGATCTGCCTAAATTTAAATGTGTTCCTGCAGCTCGTCTGTTTTTTAACTCATGGGTTATTTTTCCAAAGCCAATTAAACCAGACGTGGCATCATTATGTGTCTGGATTATTATGCTGCCTTGAGAACTGAAGGCCCAACATGTGGCTTACACTTTTTTTGTTGTTGTTGTCATTTAGACTATTATTATATTATTTTCAACACATCATTTACTCTACTGTTGTAATAAACGTTTTTCAAGATTAAATCTGGTAGTTACAACAAAGATAATGTGAAATACTAAAACTCATTAACCTTTAATAAGAAAAATAATAAACTTTTTACCCTGTAAATACATATGTAAAAAAAAAGAGTAATACCATTCAGACTACTGCAGTAAAACTCATCAAGGAACAAAAATTCCTAACAAGTCTGTAGCTATCTCCCTGAACTTTTCACCAATTAGATGGAGTCATGTTAATTACTGTGAAGAGAATTTGGCAAACAGACAGTGCCCTCCAACAATAGGCTTATTCATTCCAACCCTTCCTTTTTAGGATAACGACAAATTGGCCACTTGTTCCGTTGCTCTACCCAGAAATCAAAATGTAAACTTTGAGAAAGCAGAGTGCTGCTGGGCAGTGGGAAACTGTAGACGGGAACTGACCAGTGAGTTGACAGTATTATCAATGGTGTCAATGCATTTCCATAAGAAGCAGCACTCTACAAAGGTTGCTTTACTACACAGGCCTATTTTTAGGGAAAATTCAACCAATGAAATCTGGAAAGGGGAAGGTCTATGCTGGAAAAGTGACTACAGACTTGACGGAGTGGTTGATCTTTCTGCTGAGGCACTGGACTGAGACTTGGAAGAATTCTGCTTTGTGTCTGAGAAGAAAATACATCTGTGCATCAGTTCCTGCTGAGTAAAAGAGAGACTATGTTGCCTACCCATAATCTGGCTTGTCTACTTAAAATGCAGATTCCTCAGAACAAAGACTCTGATTGCACAGGGCACTGAAAAGTGGGCACCCAGCTCTGAGTAAGACTTTCGTGTACCACAACCACACCACAGCATCTACCAGAGCAGACAGTAACACTCACTCCTGGGGGGATACTGTTGTTCTCCCACTCACTACGCTTTATTCTGAGAGAAGAGATAGAGGAACCAACTGCCTCCAGCTTTTCAGAAGCTAGCCCAATTTCTCCTCCAGAGTCTACAGAAAAACTGTGAACCTGAGGGGCATTACTGGAGTTACTAGGCTCACTGAATTCTGCGTAAATGTTCAAAAAAAGCTGCTTCCTTATTCTGGCAGACAATAATAGAGCAGCACCTACCAGACTAATATTTAGTGTGAGAATTTAATACCACAACTGTTCAATAACCAAGTTTTATTTCTCTTCTATTCTTACACCACTATCAGGAAGTAATATTGTCTTCTAATTTGAAAGGGAGCTGCCATTTTTTTTATAATGAATTGTTCATATCTGTATCTTCAAACTTACATATGACCGCCATTAGATTGCCTTTTAAAGAAAAGGATTGCTCTGAATGATTTGTTCACTGCCTTTCTATTGGTTAGTATTAAATTATTTATCATCAGGCTGCTAGGATTCAAATCTAAACTTTCAAAGATTGGGTTGTCACAGGAACTGAAAACCTGTATCAAGCCCTTTTAAAATATTAATCAGCACCCAGGTCAACGAAATGAAATAAGGTGTGGAAATTGTTACTTCAGCTAACATCAGCACATGTAGTAAGACATCACTTGTGATGGGTCTCTCATGTCAAAACACACGGAAAGGGAAAACCTCTCTAATACGTTATTCAGGATGTGGCAGCTGATCTGCCTGTATCAATCCTGAACACTGTAATGCAAATACAAGTTCTGACTTATTTTGAGGGGGAGGGTAATTTACAAGATGTTGTCTGTAAAAAGCCACATTCTCATTTTACTGTGTTCAAAGTAACTGTTTTAATCAAAGACTGTTTATAAGAAGGTTGATAGAGTTACTGAAACAGATTTTTTCATATATATATAACCCTTTTATACTTCCAGCTTTAAAGACCATAAAAAAGGATAGTAAAGATGAAAGAAATAAAAAGAATGACAGAGCTAACTCCTATGAGCCACAATCTATGTCAAAGCAGAACTAAAGTGATTGACAGCTTGCATTAGTAATGAATAGAGTGGGGAAAAGCTGCCAAGAATCCGTAGCAAGGTCAAAGCCTTCCAATAAATAATTACATTAGCCATAAATCCTAGGTGGAACTGTGTATATACCGCTGCAATGTGACTTCAACTACAGTACTGCTTCTCCTGTCCTATTCCGATCCTTTTCCTGGTTTTATTCCTGGGCTACAGTAAGTTCTGACTCTTCTATCGCACCTGTGATAAAGAACAGGTGTAACACACCAAACTGCCTGTGAAATTCTAGAGAACAAACAGAACAGGAGCAATTTTAATGGCACATCCCTAACAGGGCACCTAAAAACTTTTTAAACTACTGGTATGGTAATGGCTTTCCTTCCAATTTCACAGCACTCTTGCACACACTCGACATGGAAGAGAAAGGGATTTTGCATATTAAAAGGAATATCGTATCCATGATTGGTGCAGGCATCACCCTGCTCTCCTCAGAGTTTGGAAAGAATTTTATGAGCATGATATTATTCAGGGAATGTAATGTATGCAGACTTTTTGATGTACAATATTTTAGTGAATGGATTCAAGTGTCAGAGAGCATTATTTACTCTATGCCCTGATGTGCTACTGTTTATCTGGCATCTGGAAGAAGAAGAACAGTCTCTTACTGCGAGACTCCAAAGGGCCCCATTTGATGTAAATGGAACCATTTTATTATATCAATATTGCCACACTGGATCAAGCTAGATATGAGTATTGATGCATAGAAACTTATTTATTTTCCACAAAGGAAATGTGGAATATTGCGTCTTTCAGTACACTTTGTGAATCTTCAGTGAAAGTTTAGAACATATTCACCCCTCTACTGATTTATAATTTTAAGTTAACTTAAAATGTTTTTTAATGAGCAACTTACTTGCGCTTTGATTTTACTTATTCCCCAAAGTCAAAGTGTGGTCATGATAAAAACTGTCCAAAGTGAACCTCTATAAAGCAAAGTGTTGGCTTTTTTCTCATTCATGTATGGCAGAAACTTGGACATCTAACATTGTAAATGAACTACTCTGCTCTTTCTAACTCAATTCTACTTCAGTTCTAACTGAAAACAGAATCCAGCTTACAGAGCCCAGTGGGAAGAGGACTGGGACCAAAGCATACTGGTGCAGAGAGATCCACATGACTCCTCCAAATCCTGAACATTTCCAGTCTCATCTGCTCTCTGAGGAAAGCTAATTCCACTATCCTGAGCAAACAAGCAGCAAGAAAACATTAGGAAGCAAGATTTTTTTTTCTTTTTTTTCTTTTTTTTTTTTTTTAGTATAAGACAACACCTCTGGGCTTGAAAAGGTGCCAAAAGGCATATCCTGATTTTCCAGAGCTTTACAGAACACACGCAGTGATTCACACCTGTGCGCTACGTAGGAGTGGCACAACACCAGCTCAGGAAACTGTCTGGGGATTTACTCTCCAGGGGAATCCCTTGGGAGCAGATCAGCAGTGTAACGGCTTCCAGACCGGAGCAAAGGGGATGAACTGGGAACACGAGTCTCTGCAACCCAGAGAAGGGAAAACAGCCTGCTGCAGTCTGTTAAAGTCACCTCTGTTTAGAAGAGGCTCAAGACTGCTTCAACTGTGGCTATTGTCAGGAGTATGAGGAGCAAAACAACATAGAAAAGGGCAGAGAGAAAAACTGAGTAGAATCAGAACAAATCGGGTAATATTTTACTAAATGAGCTTCAGCCGCTCACAAACTGGTGTCAATCTCCATGCATTATACACCGCAAAAAGCAGGAAAGAGCAGGAGTGGTGCTAGGGGCATGGCATGGCTTGTAGGCACGTACTCCAATGATAAGGGCACAAATAATCCACCTCTATGCAGGTAACTATTGCACCTTTCTAAAGAAAGGCAACCCTGTGATTATAGCAGTGGTCTGGCACTTCAGAAAACCCGATCAATTCCTGTGTCTCTTTGGGATTTCATGCGCAAAACAATTAAATTCCTGGTATTCTTCCCTGCTTTTAATATAGATAGAATTGTGAGACTACAAGTATATTTACGTTCATTAGATTTAAGTTGTAGGAGAACAGGAGCCACCGAAGTACACAGACACTAATGAAAATCACAGGCAGACACTTAGTTTCACTGCTACTGCCATAATAGTAAAAAGCAGTAATCATTATTAATAATGGGCAATTACTCTGAAATAGTTTTTAAAGACGTATTCCTAAAGGCACATGACGAATTTATGACACACCACCAGAGCCCTTCATGGATATAAAGATGTACCTCAGCACACGAGTTGTTTTTTGAACAAGGAGAAACCTGTCTAGTAAAATATTAATAAAGCTGAATGCTCAAACATAGGTGTCTTCCTGACAATTTATTTCAAAATGGTGTGAAAAACTCCATTTGGAGTGAAAATCTAAACCTTCTCTATATTTCTGTCTAACATGAGCTCCTTTTAATGCTGTTGATTTTTGCCAGTTACATAATACACTGCTTTATAGATTTTTTTTTTAAAAAGGTATTAAATCTATTTAGGATTAAATATCATCGTGAAGGATCTTACATTAAGAAGAGAGCTAAATCTTTAAGTAACATCCACCCTTAATTATGACATGCGTAGGTATTAAGGAAAAAAAGGTGCTCCTTTGAGTGATAAATGGACCTGAAGATCCTTCACAACATTCACTATAAATCACAAAAGGCCATTAATAAACAGTCAGAAAAAATGACAGTTGCTACAAGTATCTGCTCTCATACTTTGCCTAATACTATCAGTGTCATGTTTAAACCTGACATCTTAAATCTTCAACATGAAAAGCCTTTAAGTCAAAAGGCTCAGCTATTTTAAATAGAATTTTCTGTGCTTGTTATGTTGAATGACAGCAAAAGGAAACAGAGAATCTTTAATTCTTTAACCTTATCTGGCTGCAAATCTTGCCTTTCAGCCTTTTTCATCAACACCAAAATAAAGGGAGGATCCTATTAGCTTCCGCGCCTACTTGCTGGGATCTTGTAGGCAAACAAGAGATGCTATGTGTCCCAGAGGGAGCTGGTGCTGCTCAGCACCTTCAGGAGGGAGCTCTGCGGGAGTCAAATCAAAACACTGCAAATAGAAGTGCACTGCCTGTGTGCAAGCCGAGGACAAGCTTGGAGCCAGCTTTGATTTAAAGCTGGAAAGACTATCTGGGATTGCTAGAAGAAACAGTTGCAACACTGGATGCTTTCCTGAGGCGTTACTTCAGTGCTCTATCCCCTCGGTCACACTACCTGCTTTCATAACGTAGGCTGAGAGGAACTGGGATGCCTGGGAGAGGCAGTTAAAATATGGGCAAAATAACTTAGATCTTTAGGATTCATTAAATTATTTCTTCTTGAAAACCTTCCAGCTAAGAAGCTTTCATTCTGGACACTTACATTCCTGAGTTACAAGAAATGGATTTTTCAACATTAATACCATCCATTTTTCCTCAGACTGATGAAGGGTTATTGTATCAGCAATGATTTGTTGAAGGTCTGCCAACAAGCAAAGGTCAGGAACATCCAAACTCCTCACAAATACAGAGGTAAATAGGCAAAGTTCGATCACCCTTGAACTTTTTATTCTTTTCAACTTGATAATTATTCCTTCAGTAAGGTGCAAATGTGCTCTTCACTGATCTGCCTGGACAGCCTCAATCTCCTAATGCTCTAGTGTGTTATGGTGGTTGCCTGTTACATGAGACCTGAAGCTCTCTTGCTCATTAATGACAAAAATTAGGAGAGAGGTGTCACTCTACTAGCAGGGAAGTAGAGAAGTATCAACTTATTTTCTGCATTAGAATTGAAAAAAAAAAAACATCCCCTCTAATTTTGCCTGCCCTATTTGGGAAATCATGGACAAGAAAGCTAAATGAACCAAGGACAGAGCTCAAAAGCCAGCCCTCACAGTAGAAGGGAGCACAAATGGTCAAAGAGGCTGAGCAGGGCTGATGGCTTCTGCAGCAGGGCTCCAAGGTGAACCACCACCAGTGCTTGCATCCCCTGCAAATGTACAGGGAGAGACACAGAAACTGTGGCCCAGACCTAAAAAGCTCATCCTGAAATTCAGATCAGTGCTAAGCTGGATCTTGGTCAGTAATAACATTGCTTGGCTGATGTCTCTCTCATCTTTCCTGAGAAAAACCTACAAGGCCAGTCAGTAAGTTCAGATGATGCCTTCAAAACCCTGGAACAATTTAGCATCTATTCAATGCTTTGTTTCCTCCTTTGCTTTTTAAATGAAACAGCATCCCTAAATGTTCTTGTAAGTAAGTTGTGCAGAGGCTGCTGACGAGAAAACATAGTGTGGCAGCATGTTCCTCCCACCACGCTCAAGTCAGGCTGGATTCCTGTGCCAACAGACTGTCAATGGGAGTTTGACATGGGCAGAGTTTGGAAGCTGAAAGCTGTACTTGCTAGTTTTGAAGTGGAGAGGCTGTTATTTTTGAATCTGAATTCATAAAATATCACTTATCATCTAGGTTACAGATGGACTCAGGATCCCACACTTGGCTCCAGAGTTTGGATAACTCACACTGCATATCTGGGGTTTGGGTTCAAGCCCATCTTGAATATAAATTTAGAAAGAAAGAAATACATGCAAATACCAGGCATATTATAAGACACTGCCAGCTGTTTTCTTCCACTTACAAGACCATTTCTGAGAAAGCAATATGTTTTTTTAAGTATATGGTGGAATATGGGAGTGATGACAAGCTGGTATTCCTGAGTTCAATATGAACCTGACCTCATTCTCAAGTTTAGGGTGTCTCTTGTTCCTGACGCATGCCTTCCTAGGCCTCTCAGGCTACATTCTTTATTAAGTTTGTTGAGAAATAGAACAGCGTGCTCACAACATTTTTTTGGATCTCTCCTTGAAAAATATCTGCGCTTAAATGACAGCCTGCTGCTCGTTTTCCAAGAAAATCCATGCCAGAAGTCGGGTTAACATTTAACTCACGGGCTGGTACAGACAGAGCTGGCCTTGCAGGTCATGTTCCCAGCTGAGTAATGGACTCACTGTATTATGCCTGGCAAGTCTCGCAGGTTGGAATTTTCAAACAAAAGCAAACAAAATCAACTTTCGTTTTGTGATTTGATTATTTTTTAATGCTACAGCTTATTCATTTTGGTTTATTAATTTGTTGGTCCAATGGTTTTTATGTGCTGCAATTCAGATAGGTCTCTCTCTAGTATCATGTTTTATACAGATATGGGAAATGAAATGTAAGTCTGACACAATTACGGTTGTATGCCATGCAAGACAATACTGCAAACACAACGACAGCCTGAAAAGCTGCTTAGCAAAATGATCTTAATATACAAGGCAGTGTGAAAATGTAAAAAGAATCTATAATGACAACAAAGATTAGCCATTTGCTCTCTAACCTTATTTACAGAAGCAATCAGAGGTATTCAGGTCGAGTTAATGACCCTGTCTCCAATTAATTCAATTGTCTACAAACAACACTGATGCAGTGGTTGTCTCAGAGTCTGCCACATAGTCTCTGAGGGAATACATAAGACTCCATTAAAAGTGACAATAATAATGCATTTATTACTGAAACACTATTGTATTATAAATAAATTCCTGATGTTAAATTACGCTCCACACTTTAACAGAAATTCAATTACTGAAATAATAAAAAAGCCGGTGTATTTGCCAAGTGCTTGGACTGTAATTTGGCTGCTTAGTTACCAGCAGTTGGCTGTTTTGCAATTTCTTGTTCATAGAGTATTTCTTTTGAATAAATGCCAGACTTTTTCACACAAATTTCATGAACAAGTTGCAAAATGAAATTTTGAGCTTTTGAATCCAATTATGAAAGACATAACTAAATCTATTATTGAAAAAATATTCTTGAAAGCCCTTCTTGCTGTTGTTTGGCTCTGTGTAGTAATTGAGGTAAGCACAGGTGCTGTTCATTATGGGCCATTGTGCACCATCTGAATTCTGGGAACTGAGGAATTCAGACCGTTTCAACTCTGTTTGTGTGAATAACAAACAGGCATGATTCGGAGGTTGTTTGTACAAGCCTGCACATCGCTCTTCTGGGACTCCTAAGACACCTGCTTACCCTTTTGAAGCCAAAACAGTATCATTTATGTTCTGGCTATTCTTCCTAGAATGATTTTTGCAGAAGCAACATATTTCTCCACCCCTCTTCCCTCAGGCTGCTATCAATGGTGGAAGCAGGAACAAAAGAAAACAAAGATAAAACAATTATCTAGTGGGGACAAGGAGCCTTAGAGAAGCTCTTTTTGGCTTGGTGAGATTCAGACAAGGAAAACTTTGTGAGAAAAGAAGGAACTGCCTCTCATACTTAGCATCATTCCCCCTCTCAACCAGTTTCTTGTGGTAGGCTGTTAAGCACAAAATGTAATTTCATTTTTTCTCCTAGCACCAATCTGTCTTCTCTCTTTGGGGTTTGGCCACGTATTTATCTTGCTAATGCCTCACCCATTGTCTTCAGATGTTTTACATGGAAGACATGAAGAGATGCACACACCTTGCATCCTGCAATGTAAGTGCAAATGAAAAACTGCTGACAGTCTTCTTATTGGATCCCACAGGTGCCGGCAGCCATATGGCAGTGTGTTCGTGGGTCCTGGCTCTTCAAGGGATCACAGACTCTCACCTCTGCACATTTCAAAATGTGCTGTCTCGACTATATATTTCTGCTCACAGTGATTATTTACTTTGCACTTTTATTTGTTGATGTATTGCTAGTACTTATCAGCAGAGATGTCATCAAAACATCTGGGGATGGAGTGTGTACGTGGAGAGCAGCAGCCAGGCAGCCCAAAGGAAGGAAACATGGAGGGGAAGGTCTTGCAGTCGCAATGCTAAACTGAAAAGTATTTTTTTTTTCTGACACTGATTGCAGTGCAACTAAAACTGCCACAGTTCAAGTACTTCTGGGAATACACCGCGCTGATGGGAGACGCTAGCAGACAACAGTTTGCAGAAGTCAGCAGGCCCAAGAACTCCTTGTGCAGGTAAAAGACTCAGGTATAATTCAACATCTGCACTATGATTTTTCAAAACTTGCATGAACTAAAGTTAGAGGACTTATTCTTTGAATTACTCCCTGTCAAAAGCCATGTGCAATTACAATAGCAGACCTTGGCGCCACTTGAAAGTCAAGTTAAGACTTGGAAAGAAGAAATAATCCCATACGACAAACCAACAATTAAAGAAAGGCAACCACTTTCCTAACTTCAGGAAAAACAGGCCTACAAAAAAGAAGGCCTGGGAATCTCAGCGTGCTGCAGGGCTGACCATTTCACTACATTAGAAACTGGCTGGCAACACTGGAGAGGACCGCATTTACACAGGATAAGCCTACATATTTCTAAAGGGGGCTGAGCTGGCAGGGAGGGGCAAAGTGGCATCCTGCTCACAGTGTCTGAGTTCGGTGATGAATGGCAGTACTGTCCTTCAGCCAGGGAACCAGAAGGACTCTGAGCAGAAGTGGATATTTCCTTCCAGATCTGGGACCAATTAGCCACACATCAGAAAAGGAAAAGGAGAAGGAGAAGTAAAAGGAGAAGGAAAAGAAAAACGAAAAAATGAAAAGGAAGAGGAAAAGGGGAAAAAAGTGATGGAGAAAATGAAGGAAGCTGAGAGCACTCATCAGTTCAAAACCACCTCAGGAACTTACGGTGAAGGCAATATTATCAGAGCAGATTACATATTGAATGAAGTTCAACAGCAAAACAACACACGCAAGGACGAGAAACAAAAGCAGTTTTGTGGGGAAGGTGGAGGCAAAAGTTACACCCAGGCTTTCAAGCTCCAAGTCTAACACCAAGCTGAACTCCAAGAGCAACCACAAAGCTACAGAGTTTGTATGCTGGTACTGTTTTTCACTGGGAGTGTGCCATGTTTTAATACATTGGTGTCAATTACTTGGGGTTTAGGCTTTCTTAGTGGTAACCATTATATTCTGCAACTTGTAAGCAAACAGTAAACTAAATTAATGGACAACGCTAAGTATCAGCTCTGAGAGAAATACTTCAAGTCTCTGGGACTAAGCGCAATCCTGACTTTTGATGTATTTTGTTCAACTTGCACTTAGTGCAACCATCCCCACAGGCACTTGTACTTTTGTACAACAATAAAAGAGACTCAGGAGAAAGACATTTTCTATGGAACTTGCTCAGCTTGGTAGCTGCTGCTCACACGTAGGGGAGCTGCTCATCATCTGAAGGAGAAGAGATATTTAAGTGGGATGGGCAAGACAACTTGCCACAGCCATTTCTTTCTTCTCAGTAAAGCTGGTCAACATATGAGGGGAAACCAACTCTATCCTACAAAAGAAGGTAAGTGTGAGCATTTGCTTTGTGAAGGGGATGCATTCACAGGCCTCCACACCGCGCCTCAGACCTGTGACTCATTGCCGCAGTGCTGGACTAGGCAAGGCCCACAGTGCCAGATGTGGGAGGTGTAAAACACAAAAAGAGATTATTTGCAAGTGTGGCTTTAAAGAAGAGTCCAAGAGAGAACAGAGCAAACCAGAGTTTAAAAAAGTAAAGGGACAGCAAGATGAAGTCTGCAATAGGACAGAAGAACTAGGAGGTCTTGAGAGGAGAGCCGAGGAGATACAAGTAGCCACACACACAAGTAGCCACAGCCAGGGCAGGGGACAGAGAGGCTCTGCTGAACAATTTGCCATTTTTGTTAGGAGAGGAACGAGTTGCCCAGAGTGACTGGACTGAAGATGGCCTTATATTTCATACAGCCCTTAACCATATCATTTTTTTTGAGGTATTACAGCTAGTTAACACTATGGAAGGTATGAACATTTGGCCCAGCAAAAGCTTTGTAAAGATTTAATTAGCTCTCAGATAACTGCTAGAGAGACTTAACAGATCACTCTGTCACTCCTTACTCCTGCTGAAGACCCTCCCTCCTCTGCAGAAGTTTAATTCACTGAACTTCTTCTCAACACAACCAGAGAAAGGAAAGCCTTAGCATCTCAGCCTTCACATCAGCGTAACTCTGTGCATTTCTTGGTAAAGCACAGCTAAGGCCACTGCATGATGGTGAGGATAAGTTATTCAAACATGATCTGAAATAAAGCTCGAGATGCTCAGAGATAATGGGATGAGGGCGACACTAGCAGCAGTACTGGCAGACGTTTAGGCAGATCATAATTACTTAAGTAGCAATTTGGCTGTAACACCAGGATTAGCACCCTTAACTCAAATTCATATGAGAAAGCAATCAAATCTTTAACGACTGCAAACGGCCAGGACCTTTGCTTTATACCAAATCTGAAGTAGCAACTCCTACAGCACAGTGGCCTCCAACACAACATAAGGTCATCGTTTCAAAGGTGATGTGGAGAACACAGGCACCTAGTCAGCCCCCGTACCACTCTCTACAGCGCCCAAGCGACCTGGAGAGCACGTCTTTCCAAGCAGCGTCGTGGCCCAGCTCTACACAGCTTCAGAAGAAGGCTGAAGGAGAATGGCACAAGTGGGCATGGCTGGGGGCCAACAAAGCATTTACCTGTCATTATTCCTACAGCAGATTCACATGTACTGCGAAGTGGGTTTAATGAGGGAACGTTAATTTATATCCATCCATGAGAGTGTAATGGGGCTCTAACACTGACCAGTCACGGGCCTTATGGGTTTTAACACTTCAATGTGCTATGGGATCAGAGAAAGGTACAGACATGAACACATCTAAAAAATCCAATAAAAATGGAGATCAACCAAAGTAAGTTCCTGCATGTCAGATATTAAATATGACTAATGTTGTTTGACAGTGTTCCACAGAAGGTGCACTGGAGTCTCACTTCTTCCTTATCATTATCACAGAAAGAGAAAGGTAAAGCACTGCAGGAATATAAATAATTTGAAAAGCCTCATAGACAATATTCTACTGTGTGCCTCATTTGCACTTAAAAAAACCTGCCCTACAGACCTTATGTACTTTTAAGATTCATCTGAAAGATACATGAAGAAGTCTTCCAGTCAAAAATGTACATATTTAATGGAATTAGATCTCTAGGCAAGAAAATGTCAGAAGAAAAGGAGAAATATTAAAGTGAAAGCAGGGTGCTCCTTTCTAGTGCTTTCCTGCTTTGATAAATATCTTCTGGGATGTCATTTACTAGAAAGTCATGATTTAACAAAAAGAAAAGCTACAGTATAAAATATACTCTCTTTATTGCTGAAGTAAGTTGCTATTTTCATATTTTCCCTCTATCTTCTGCTTTTGTCAGCCAGAGGCCTTGATATTTGCTTTTATATCATCCCCATTGAAAATGCAGGGATTATTGTGAAATATTCAATTGCAGAGCTCTTCTGATTACATGGCAAGGGGAGATCATAGGAATCTGTACTGCCACAGCCCTTTCTCTGC
The DNA here is from genome assembly GCF_036417535.1 of Chlamydotis macqueenii. Classification (NCBI taxonomy): domain Eukaryota; kingdom Metazoa; phylum Chordata; class Aves; order Otidiformes; family Otididae; genus Chlamydotis; species Chlamydotis macqueenii. The sequence goes on from NC_141566.1 coordinate 8,916,585, forward strand.
CTTCCAGTCTCATGCGAGAGCAATCAAACTTAAAAAAAAAAAAAAAAAAAAAAAGTAAAAGACCCTGATTGTAGTGTTCAGTAATCACCCTGGGCCCAATGGGCTTGAAAGAAACCCTCTTTATTCAGTCACATCAGCTCCAGCTGCCTTTGCTGAACAGCAGCTGAGCATCTGCACTGCTCTTCACCGCTGCACTGCTGGCAGAGCTGAACCACCCAAAGGCACTGCCCCAAGTACCAGCCTGCACAGACCCAGGGCCTTCAGGCAGGGCTACTGCATTTATTGTAACTTCTTTGGAGGGTCTGGTGCTCCACTGGTGACGCAGAAGGTTGTACCACAGCTCGTGTCCCCAGCAGGACTTGAGAAGTGCAATCCTAATTAGCTCTTCTACGGAAAACACAGCAGAGCTCTTAGAAATTCTCCCCCAGGTAACCTGACAAAACCAAATTCTCATTATTATTGGCATTACCACCTGCAAGAAAATTTCAAACTCCCCTCCAAAGTCATACATTTCTATTGGGAAAATCCAAATAAAATATTTCGAGTAAATTTCATTCACAATGAAATATTTTGTTTCATTAAATTGACTCAAAATGTTTTATATAATCAGTTAAGCCCAGAGCGCAGTCCCTGCTGAGAGCTTTACGCTGGCTGCATCCTGTCTGTGAGGGATGCCTTACGCAGTGCAATGCAGAGCCAATAGAACCTTTCGATCAATTTAATAAAAGCATGTTGTTTTCAAGACTGTCAAAATATTTCATTTGATTGGAGATATTTATGAAAAAGCACTTAATACAGCTGAATTCATATGTTTGTGTCTTGTGTGTACAAAAAAGTCAGTTTTCCAGACCACACTAGAATTCTCCTCATTCTTATGCACAACCAACAGCTATCTGTTTTTTTCACACACTTTCACAAAAAGATCAAGAAGAATCCGCTAAGAGTTTCCAGGTTCTTCCCTCCATCTAGGTTTTGCAGTGGTGTAACTATTAGAGTTATTTTTCTTCTGCATGCTGGTATGCTATCTAGGATGTATGTATCACCCACATATGAGAACACCTAATACATTTATTTGATACATGAAGTCTTCAACAAAATGTCTTATTCCAAATTCCTGTGCCTTTCCCACAACAGTTTACCAAATTCAATTAAAAATTTTTAGTACTTCTTGTTTCTGTAAGGACTTTTAAGATGCCTAGATCTTGGCACACAGGCTGCAAAGTTCTGAATTGTATGACAGAGATTTTGAGAAAAAAAAAAGGCAAGCATGAAAAATTAGGATTCCTACTTCAAGTCTTGTTTATAGACCACTGGACTAGACTTTACCAGAGCAGTTCCTCCTAGTTTCTAAATGCAGCATGCTCCTGCAGTAAAATACAACCAGGGACATCCAGGATACCATTTATATCTTGTCAAATGCCTGCACATGTTCATGTCTAACTCGCCCGCACACATCTTCCACACTGACAGTTTGTCACAGATTCACTTCCCACAGCATAGGGGGAATTCACCCTACGAACGCCCACACATCTCTCCTTCAGCAACGTTCTCTCCTTTCTGGCCATGCTGACTGTTTGGGTAACAGATGTTGATCCTTGAAGCATCCCTGTCATCATCTGCATCAGCCCGCACTGCACTGAAGAGCATCGCTTGCATCTCAGAGAAAAGTAGTTTCAGGCTATTCACAAGGCAGCCAGACGCTTCTGTATCAGTTATACTCACTTCACATTTTAAGGACTTTTAAAAAATGCTGGTTGAAGAGTTGCATTTTGCAAAATGAGAAGTGTGAAGGCCCCTCCACAGCCACCTGGGACACATGATGCGCGTAGGCATGTGTTCACAGTTGCTTGTTTCCACACACAACTCGACTACAACTGCGTGTCGTGGAGGAACTAATCCAGCTCACGTTAACTTGACTGAGAGTTGGAGCTGATCCTAAATCATATCCCCAAAGTGCCGCTGCTCTGAAGTACAAAAATGTAATGAAAAAAACACCAAACTCCCACAGCTTCATAGGGAAGTATTATACTCTTTTTTTTTTTTTTCTTCTTTTGGTTCAGTTTTACTGAAAGTATTCACAGCTTCATGAGAAGATCTCCTGAAATCCTTCTGGTGGCCATGAAGTAGCTGAACTTTACTGCCAAACATGAGCAAGAGCTGCACGTCACTGACGCAGTTCCTTAGTCCCATTTCTCATTGTTGGAATTGTCTTTTAAAGCAAATGTTAGTAATAATTAATACTAAGTCTATTTTGACTGGAAGTCCTAACACTGAGCTAGAAACAAAAATTTTTTTAAATGTAATAGACATTTCCCTCACTACAGTTGAATTGTTTTGGATTTTCACCAGTGTGACTCCTGCGAGTCCTGGCCCTACTCGGAGAGTCTGATGCTATGGTAAGGTTCGCTATGCAAGACAAGCCTTTATTTACATTCTACTAAATAAGTAGGATTAAAAAAACCCAAACTTTCATCTTGAGAATTAGCTTGCTTACCACAAAGCAACAAACTGTCTGTCTTCTCTCTCTATGTCTCATACCTCATGGCTTCAGTCGTTAGACCCTCTTCTCATCTTGTCATACTTCTCTATTTCTACAACGCTTTGGAGCAAAATTCTCTGCTGGGGTAACTCCAAATGAATCAACAGAGATACACCAGAAGAAGTTCTGATTCATGGGACAAACCCTTCACTGGTATGAAACTATGCTGACCTAATTAAATAACTGGAGATACGCTGCTTTACACTAGTTGAGGGCTGTGCGTTATGTCTGTAATGCTACACAGGCTATCAGTGGCATCTGTGTCCCTTTGCTTCCAGCCTGCAGATGATTTTAAGTTGCCAGGAGTATTTGCTGTTGTTAAACCCTGTGAACTGCTCTCACATGCTGGTGAGCCCAGCCAGTACACCAGCTGCCGCACTGCGCTGACCTTGTTCCTGATGTGGCTAACAGAGACCAATGGCCCCATGCTAGGAGAGTGCTCTGGCTACCCACAAACCAGGATGAAGGATTTTCTAGTAGAATTTAATAATTAAGATTTATTTTTTTCCAGCCTGCAACAAGGGACACTGCAAGAAGTGGTAGAGATGATGCACACCAGCCTCCTACTCATTAACACTCACTTGGGGAAAGAGATAATTTGCCTTTGTCTTTCTGAGCCATGTTGAGAAATTTATTTCAGCAGCATCAGTCACATAAGATGATAAAAACGGTGCAAATCATGCAAAGGAAAAGAAGCTGCCTTAGCATGATTTGAGTTTATATGATGAATAAGGTTACTAATTAATTGGTAAAGTGCTATTTGTAATTGTCCCTCTCTGACAAATGGATTAGAACAGATGTTTTAATGTGCATTTTTTCTCATTGTTTCAGACACAAGAATATGTGCAAAACTGAAAAAAAAAAAAAGTAGGTATCCAGAAAGCAGGCTTTGGGAGATAAATGGAGGGTTACGTAAGACAAAATACACCACACTTACTTCCTGGAACAGAAATTGCCCAAAGATCCCAATAACTTTCCTAATATGCACAGTAAATGACAACATGAATGAACTGCATTGTTCATAAACGTAGATAAATAATGCATAATCACTTCAAGTACTCATTTAGTGCTCTATAGCCCAGGACCTGAGCTGCTGAGGAATGAGTAGCAGCAGCTTCGGAAACCAAGAGCACAACTGGATGTTGTGCCTAACCCCGGGGCAATGGCACGTCCCACTGCAGAGTGGTTGGAGGCCTCTTCTGCTTCATGCCTGGTGCCCGGGGAGCCACAGCGTGACAGCGACTGCGAATCTGCATGAAGAAAGGACTTTTTGGCAACACTACACAGAGGCAGGCAGCAAAAACCTATTGTGCTGCCGCCACCAGCCAGCCACACGGTCCTCCCACAGCTGGCCAGCCGAGCTCCCTTGCAATGGGCCAGGGTCAGCCACCTACAAGGCAGCAGAAAAAATTCAGCCTACACATTTTCACTCCATTATACAGATGTGAACCCTTTATGACAACCATCACTTAAAGATACTGTAATTAGAACCTGATCCTGCTTAACTGAACAATCCTGCTTAATCTCCTGGATCCTGGAGAGAGCAGGAGAGCCCAGGCTGTGTCCCAGTCCATAAACAGTGCTGGGGAGAGCATCCCTAGACATGAGAGCTACACACGTACATAGTGGCCCTGCTCTCCCCCAGTCCCAGCTGCGCTCCCTGCCCTGGGCTTTAGCCTCACCTACGGTCGTGGCAGCGAAGCAAACGGGAAGTGCATCGCAGCAGGTTAGCCCTCCACCTCCTGTGTCCAAAATCCAGCACTGAGACATTTCCCAGCGGCACAGCACGTGGGTGTCACCAAAGGGCAAATGGCATCAGGCTTCTAATTGCCAGTGCACTGCGATCTGAAAAGAATTCTGCAATATCAATTCTTCTAATGGTATTAAAGGAGGCAGTATTACTTTTCATTTGTCCAAAGTAATCTGATTGAGTGTAACACAGCTGAATTTAATTTCCTATATCTTTATTAAAGCAGTGCCACTCTTTAAAGAAAAATGTTAGCAGAAGAATAAACAGAAACTATTTTTATTTTCCAGATTTTTTTTTAAAAAGGAAGCAAAGAAGAAGGTAGACTGTCTCCATATTAGCTTCTAATCAACCATGAATCATAAGGATTTTTTAAAAAAAGAATTAAAGGTCTTGTAACTGCAACCTAATTAAATTTCCAACCATTGGAGGCATTTGTTTAAATCTGACCTGAACCATTCTAGCCAGCCAGGGCACAGGTTAGCTCTTCCTGTGGAACAAAGATTACATATTAATTCAAAGGGTGTGTACAAGACACTTGTAGAATTGAAAGGGTGTGACAAAACAAACTGATTTATTGATTTACAGTGGGCTTTTTGGCTTTGTGACCTATGACTTCCTCCAGGATGCTCTGTTCCTATTATCCTGCACTGGAACACAATAATCTTTTAAGAAATATGTTGTTAAGCAATACAAAATGTTTGAAACAGGGTGGCAAGCTCAGGTGGCATTTGCTCACAGAAACATTTTTAAAAATGCTTTCATTAGTGCCTTCATTGCGCCTAAAGAGAAAGTATCAAAACTTCACTGACTAAATATTCTGAGAACATAGGAAGGCAAGCCTCAAAAGATGCTCAGATTATTACTGACAAATGCCACTGTCTGACACCACCTTGCTCAGTAGTAAATGAACGGAAGAAGTGCTAATTGCTTTGAAGTTAATAAAGACTATATTGCCTTTCAATAATTGGTGTTTGTTTAGCTACTATGATTATAAGCTATCTCTTTCTACTTGAGCAATGTAAGATGGCAAAAGTTCCACCTTTTACAAGTTTTAACTCCCTGTAGAATTGACAGAGAAAGCCGTAACCACAAATTGGTTTGCAATTTTCCTCTTTCTTCCCAGCAAGCTCGGTATGGTTATATTATGAACCTTGCTTCAAACAAACTGCTTCTGACTTTTATGATCCTTTTGTGATCTAAATGGCTATCTCATAAGATATTCCACTGCAGCTTCTTTTTCAATTGCTTTTACTGTGAAATGGCATTCTGGAGATTTCTGGGGACCATTTCACACTCTTATGGTATTGATTTGCTAAACCTGATGATAGGTTTATATTTAAGATGCAGTCTAGTATATGAACAAAGTGTAAAGCTTATGAAGAACAGACTCAGGACTTCCAATAACCCCATCTTCTTGATGGGGTTTGCCTCTTTAAAGAAGGTTAGTGTTCTACACTGAATTTTTGAGTGCAGGTTGCTATATGGACCGTGTTTCTAATTGGTTTGGAATGTTTCCATTACAGTGAATTATGGTCACAGAAAAAATACGGAGAAGATGACTGCTAGCAACTTGCAACTCTTCCCAACATAAGGTCAGAGCAAATACACAAAGGCACTTGGGAATCTAAATGGAAAAATGGATGTGAGATTGTTCCCTGAGTTCTCACTTGTGAGGATGGCAGTGGATAGATTTTCTCCTGGGTCCACTAGAAAGCTGACAACAAAACTAACTTCTTTGGGCTTTGGTGTTGGAGACAGGCACTTTTCTTTAAAAGACTGATCATTGTACAATGGTTATGGGCCAAGAAAAAATAATCTTGATGGAGTTATAGCATAAAAATGAGTCAGAAATGCTTTTATGCAGAGAATGACACTTAATATTCTGTTGGGCCAAACCACAAGCCCATGGCTCTGCCTTTACTCTGGCAAATGATACGAAATTAAGAGATGGACCCAAGTAACTCAAAGTCAAAGCAAAATAAAACAATCAGGTATGCACAAATGCAGTGAGGAACACCCAAAGGGCAGAGGAAAGACCTGACAGAGCGTGGGTCAAAGGTTCAGGACATTTTGTTTAGAAGATGGAGCAAAACAAATGCTATAAACATGAACAGCATTGTACATGTACCCAAGTCAACATGAGTGTGCTAGTGTTCCCCAAATGCTAGTGAACTCCTGTAGGATGCTGCAAAAGTAGGAGAATGAAGGCCTGAGACAGTTTATGGAATGGAGGCAGTACTTAGGTCTCTATATACCTGTATGTGGGGAAATTAGGGAGAGGACATGAGAAATTCACTGCAGTGGGGGACACAGGACAAAAGGAGTGGGGAATCCCACAACCAAGACTCATAGAGCAGTGACTAAAAGGTCATTTGACGGTAGCACAATTATGTTTAAAAAAATATTAAATTACTCCTTTCAAATGATAAGTCAAAGTACATACGCCAGGATATACGCTGAGAACAATCCTCTACATATATTATTAGATGCATGGCTTTATTCTTGAGATATGTGGATGAATTTTGGTGTATGTGCTTGAGTGACGATATGACTGTATATGACTTCTGAGTGAAGTCTAGGTGAATTGCTGGTTTATACTAACAAATGAAGAAATTCCTCCAGCAATATCTGCAATCACTGAAGATAACGCTAGTTAGAGCTGACCAGGGTCAGTTTTTGCTTACACAACAACAATCTTGCATGCTTATCAGTCTAGCCTGATGTCTGACTTCTTCTTCTCTGCTTCCAGTCTCCACTTTTTTTTTGCTTTGTTTTTGCATCTCTGTCCCACAGTGGTGTAGGATCTGCACTACTGTCTTAAATGTCATGTAGACTAGAAAGAAATTGGGGATTTTCCTCAAAAAAATTTTAAGGACAAAACAGGAACATATAAAACTAAAGAACTGCCAGTGCTGCAAGAACATTGGCAGTGGGCAGTATTTAATCAAATTCATATGCAGTGAGTTAGCAAATAGACAATCAGAGCTGCAGAGCCTTTAACTGCTGTTGACGAAAGTGTTCCTTCTTCTTCCCCCAGCTTTATGCACTGAATATGACATCCTATGGTGTGGAATATCCCTTTGGTCAGTTGGGGTCAGCTGTGTCCCCTCCCAACTCCTTGTGGTCCCCCAGCCTCCTCGCTGGTGGGGTGGGGTGGGGTGAGAGGTAGAAAAGGCCTGGACTCTGTAAGCGCTGCCCAGCAACAACCAAAACATCCCTGTGTTATCAATGCTGTTTCCAGCACAAGTCCGAACATAGCCCCATAACAGCTACTATGAAGAATATTATTGCAGTCAAAACCAGCAGTGAGTTTTTTGTGCATTTTGTGGCTTGCTAAATGGAAATTTCACATACGCACAAAAAAGCTGATAAGTTCATACCCTCCAGGATCTGCAGACTTCCGTAAGAAGTCCTGCAAGACGTGCAGCCGTCTCAAGATTTTAAAGGGTTGATCCATTTCCATAAACTGTCTGTTACAGATCACATAAATTGCCCAAACGATCATCAGTATTATATCTCATTTTTATTACAGATGTAGTAAGAAACACCTGTCAGGACTAAAGCTTAACTACTGTCACAGTAGCTATACAATGGACATGGACATTTTAGAATGCCATTAACAGTCTGGATGACAGAACAGGGAGTATGCTTGTTAAATTAGCAAATAACACCCGTGTGAGAAGGTGTGCAAGCATTTTAGAGGACGGGTCAGAATACAAAATGATCCTGATGAAGTGGTGATAAGATCTGAAGAAATAGGACAAAATTCAGTGTGGACAAGTGCAAGGTACTACAGTTTATCAGGAAAATTCAACAGCCAAAGTACAAGGCAGAGAATGACCAGTGAGCCAGTTTTCTAGAAAAAGATCAGATGGTTCTAATGGATTACACACTGACCATCAGACAATAGTATCAGACAGTTGCAGAAGAGGCAACCATTCTCTTGGTATGAATAAATAAAAGTATAGCTTGCAAAATACATGACATAATTCTTCTGCCATACATCACATGTATTGTTTAAGCTAAAGTGCCTGTTTACCCAAGATGGCATTTAGCAAATTGCAAAATAAAACTCTACACTTTGCGTCCTTGCTTGTAAAACAAAACCAGTTCTGTTTCTGAGGTGGTACAGGAAATCTGGCTATGCGCATCAAAGATGGGAACTACTGTCTGAAGCAGCACGGTGCTTCTAGGTCTGTTCTGTAGCACCCCCACAGCTGCTGAGGAAGATCAGACCTAGTCCCGCTCAGGATCAGTACTATACCTCATCCCACCATCCTCACTCATACACTGAGCGTGATGTCACATGGGAAACAGCCCTTTGGCTAATTGGTAACCTGCCCCAGCTGTGTCCCCCAGCCACAGGTGCCACCAGCTCCAGCTCCTCTCCCAGCTCAGGTGAAAGTTAACTCTGTCCTAGCCAGAACCAGGACACTGCTGAACAGTAATCAGAAAATTTTCTTGTTAGCACCTAATATTTAATTCTTCAGAAATGTTTCTCTTACTGGTAGATATTGGCAAGACTGTTTTACTTAAAACCAGAAAAGCCTTAGAAGCAGACCTATATGCCCTAACGCTAAGTTTGGCATACCTGTATCTAGATATCCACATCTACCTGTCTGTCTGCCCGACTGTCCATCTGTCTGACTGTCTGTCTATCTGACTTCATGCAGATCTATATAGATGAGACCTATACACCTGGATACACTGCAGGTAGCAGCACATTGTTTCTGTCACACACCTAAAACTTTCACCTTACTTTTGCATCCCAGATCTTTTTTCGCCAGATTAATATTTGTGGCGCACTGAGATAATTTTTTTTTAATGTATTTTTTTCCTCAGCAGTTTTTGATACAAAGCACCTTGGGCTGTTTGTAGTCAAAGACGTCTTTGTCCTGTGCACGTGTGGGTTGTGTACACAACTACAGCGCTGCAGAAGGCACATTTCAGAACAGTCATTCCCTGGGTCAGCTGAGAATAAACTCAAAGTAAAGTTGGCAAGAATTATTCTGTGATTTCCTCTGTGAAATATTTCAACAAGGTCTTTAAAGACTCAACCAAACACTCCTGGAGCAAATTAAGCAGATGACATTATCCTTCCCTCTTGACTTCATGCCCTGAAACATTGAATGGAGACATTGCCAGGGTCAGATTCCCAGCTTCAGTGAATCTACGGGGAGTAATAGCGACTGAAAATCAGTAGTTGTCAGCAGAATAAGCATAAGCAACACTATCAAGAGAGACTCAGCATCTTGGTTTTGAGAACATCACTTTACAAGAAGCACACTACCAGTAACAGTAGGAAAGCTACTAACTGCAAAATTTGTTCAACATAAATCACATGTAAGAGTCTCTTTCTTCCTAATGCCTTTGTCTGGATAGAGTGGCAACCTTTCTTATTTTAGGAAATCATACTCCAATTATGCTTCTTAAAATAACCAAAGACAGACAGAGCATAAAAAGTTTACCTTTAAGATTAAAAAAATTATGCAAATACACCGAGAGGAGATTGAACAATCCAAAATACACAATGCTATTTTTCTATGGCTATTCTAGATAAACATTAGCAATACACAGGCTACTTTTCAATGTTGGTATCAATATCAAAAGACTGGAAAATCTTAAAACACTGAAAGACCATCTGTGCACGCTAGCAACTGCCAAATTTGCAACTGTGGTTTCTTCCCTGCTAATTCCATATTTTCCTGATAGATTAATGGGCACCATTTATCCAGAATAAATAAATGTGGAAGGCCCGCCTCCCCCCTCACTGTGCCTCATCATTTTACTGATTTCCACCAGACCACCGAGCACATTAATGCAAGCGAACCACTGTCTGGATTCAGAAATTATCACACTTAGTAGAGAAGGAATGCTTGGCACTGCCAGTTTCTTTACAGACTGAAAGTCCTTGAAGTTAAAAAGAAATATATTCAGAGAGCTCCAGATTACAAACACCACGGATAAACTGCAGCTGAAGGATTTTTCTTTCCTTTGCCTGACTTAAATGTAACCGATGTGCACAAAAGCACAGATATTTTACACATACTACTCCTGTTTCACCATGTGCGTTTGTCTTGTTATTTCTTTAGAGAGGCATGTCAGACACATATACTTAGACTTCTAGTTTGCTAATTTATGCCAGCTATTGTAAAATTATAGGGTTGAGAATAAAGTTGCAGAATCAAACCTTTATATGTCTTTGAAGGAAATTTTTCTACTATACACAGTAAGACTTCCACAATCCAGAATTTGCTAATCTTACCACCCAGTAATTTGCATTGCTGCATGCACACACATGCATTCACAAACATACATACTTCACAGGTCTGATAAGAGAACCATATTTCTGTGAGCTCTCATGCTATTCAGATTATATTGATTTCTAGACAATGTATCACTGTAGCTGTGCTACCACATACCTAATACTGTGTTTAATCTACAGAAGTCTAACCACATATATCTAACCCATTATCTGCCACTTGGATGATTTCCTTGTGTGTTCATGGGGCGCTAATTGCAAATGTGCAATGCAAATAGTACATCATCTTGTTAAACACATTTCTTTAAGAGGCAGAGATATGCCTTCGCTGTACGTCTGCTGTCCCCGTTCACTGCAGCTCCAGGTTTTGCTAAGAGGTACAAGCTGATAAAGCCTGTTGGTGCATTTGCTGACGTATCTTATCCTGAATGACTATCACAGCATATTATATCTTAAAAAAAAAATAATTGCTAAGGACTGGGCATCCTGTTGGCAAGACATGAGCATGCCACATGCCAAGAGAAGCACGCACTCCGTGGATTTGTAGGAACAAGGGAGAAGATTGCTGTTGTGCCAGCTCTGACAGGAATGTCTGCTGAAGTTCTTTGCCGCATTCTTAATAGTCTCTGTCGTCTCTCCTTCCTTGTAAATACACATTAGGTTACGACAAAGCCTGGAAATTCTTCCAAGTGAAACACAAGTGAGGAACAGCACAAACTCCCTAATGCTCAGAGACAGAGAAGGAAAGTAGAGCAGCATATGTTCACCTTCAGCCCAAAAAAACTAGCAGATGAGACATTTTGGTTGGATTTTCTATTAAGCAGTCTCACACTACTTGTTTCTAGTGAGCTAAATCAGCAACAAGAAGGTTAAATTAATCTAAAAGAAATTACTATAAAAATCAAATGAAAAATGTGATCTTCTCTCCAGGATGCTTTTCTCGATCTTATTTATTTTTCTAAATACAGATAACAAGAAGTAGTCCTATTGTTTACCTGTTCTAGACAGCTTTTGAAAGCCCAGACTTTATTGGAAACCCTTCTGTTCTTTCTCCATTGCTTGAAACACTCTGTGCCAGATTTATTTCCTATTTGCTTAATTTTTGCATATATGAAATGATTGGTTTTGATGCAATTTCTTTATATTTACATCAGCACGATGAGCAAACTCAATCATACATATCCATAAATTCATGAGACTATTAAATAAAAACTTTAATTATTGCTTAAGTAATAAACTCTGAGATTACTTAAGTGAAAGCCTAACAGGGCTTAGCGAGACTTAAGCAGATGATGAAGTATTTTCTGAAACAGGGTTATTTCCTGAAGACCATTTATGGCTTTTACAACCCTGACTGGGTCTAAAGTGACAAGCACCAAGCTAGAATGTTTAAGGAGTTGAAGAAACAGTATATTCAACATCAGAAACACAGTCTGCATCTGCTTGTTCATGCACAGAGTGGCAATGTCATGATTTTGAAGGAAACTGGTTATTCAGTTAAACAAATATATCAAGGGCTAGGAAGACGAAGGTAAAAATACAACAACCCAGAAGGCAGTTTTAAAAAAAATTAAAATCTGTAAAAAAACCACGGAAGTTCTCAGTTATAGCTTATCCAAGACTTTATGGAGGGAAAAAAAACTTGACTCCTTTGAGCCAATACTGTTTACAGTTGCTGCAATGAAAATTCTAATTTTGTGCTCTAATGAACACAAAACGATCCATAGTCACCCTTGGTAAAACTTATAATGACTGTGTAATTGAAGTGACTTTGTCACATTAAAAAAATATTTCACAAAATTGTATGAAACTGCCAAGAAATAAAACTATGGGATGGGCAGTCTTGGATATGTGCTGCAGACAGCCGTATCGGCTTGGTAAATGTCGAGTTTATAAAGCTGTGAGACATTCATCTGCAGTCACTCTTCTTACAGCATATTAAGACTAATTGTGAATTACAGCAAGTGCTTCAGCGTTTACGTGTGACCCAGAATCTAATTTCTGAAAACACTGCTTGCGCTGTTACGCTACCTAGCACAGTCCGTATGCGTGGGAGGTGCCATATGGCAAGTGGCCTGGTGAATCTCAATGTACAGGTTGTGTGACACAGGTGGACTTTCCAAGAGTTCCTCCATTTTGGAAACCTTATGGAGAAGGGGCACCAAAGAGAGAACTGAAATTGTAACGCTTTGAGGAGGATATAGCTTCAAGCACTGGCACAAGTAGAAGATTCTCCAAGAGACCAGATTTCTCTAGAAATATCCCTGACAGAACTGGCAGACACTTAACTTGCAGGCTTATGCTCACCATGATGCACGTTCCGGGCTGTTTACTCTTGGAGTTTCTCCCCTCCCTCCCCTATACCCTGACCTCCAGGAGGGCCCATGCCTTCATCTTCCAGCGAGCAAAGCACTTGGCTCCCTCCATCTGCCTGCACAGATGCCTCTCCACTGCCCAGGGACAGGGGATGGAGAGACAGTAAGTACCAGGAAAGGAGCAGTTCTGTGCCAGTGAAGCATGTTAGTATTCAATAGCTGCTGTGCTGAAATATAGAGGGATCAATTAATATCTGAAGTCCAAATTCTCCTCTGATATAACTCCACTTACACAGAACTTGGCCTTAAATATCATAGTTTCGGTTTCAGAAATGATGGAATAAATATTTTCTATTTGCTTAGCACAACAATGACTTCAGCAAGCACCTGGGGTGAATCCTATAAAGAATGCTAATACCATCTCCAAATGCAATTGTAAAGCTTCTTTTCCGAGTATTCCTGAATGATGTGGGGATTGGGCACCTAAGTGTCTTTAGGAGAAATAAATAAATAATCTCTCCCTGTTTTCACTGTGGTAAGAATTTTTCCAGACATCAGTATTTCAGAAGACTTTTCACAATGCTCTTTCACTTGAAAGACAAATCCGATTTGACATGAAGTTCCATTACGAAGAAACTGTTGCATGTGATGACACTGGTTATTGAAAATTGAAATGAAGTGAGAGGAAGCTAACACCAACTTGTATAAAATTCTGCTGTCTTTGAATGACACGAGGAACTCAATATATCTAATCATCAAAGTGAAGTCCACCGGGAACCGAACTACAGTTGTATTGCAGAAGGTCGCTACTCGATTGCTAGACCCAAAAGTGCTAAGCCATATGCCACTTATTTTGGTGTCTAAATAGCTTCCTATGATTGATACTGAGGGTGGCTCTCCTCCTCACAGTGGAACAATCATGAAGACAACAGGATTAGGAAACCGAGTATACAGATTATTTTTTATAATCCTAATTTTTAACCCTGTCAGTTCCTGAAGCTTTATGCAATTTATTCTTTAATAAATTCACTCCACGTTCTTTTTTCCTACTGTTGGTGTGTGGCCAGACGAGTCTGATTATAAGGGCTTGGTGCTGGCCTTGAGTGTAAGTATTTTTCCTGCTTTCTTAGAAGGATTTTTTTTCACCGTCCTTGTGCCAATCTCCTTGATTTTTCTTCCTCATTCACCTGTCTCTTTGAATCAGCCTTTCCCAGCGCTCCTCCAGCCTCCCCACACTCAAAGTCGCTCCAAGGTCAGTGGAGGCCCTCGTCCGCGGGCGCTCCAGGCGTCCCTCCTCCCAGCTGGAGGCAAAACGCACTCTGTTTACAATATGCTCGGTTTCCACTTGACAAGGCCTGGAAGCCGCTACATAGATCTGAACTTAGGTCCCACAGTTAGAAAGAGCATAGTGCTGTCAAGATACGGCTGACTTCTACAAGGAAAGAGCCAGCAAGCTGGCAGGCCCTGATGGATGAGCCGATACTTGAACACGCACTACATCTGCAATGTGCGAGTTACACGACTCAACACGGCCCCGACATAGAACACAAAACAAAAATCAGCTCCAACATTACAAGCACCCCCACTCCAGCTACACTAATCTCTTCTCTCATCCATGATCTTTGCAAGTCACACAACGTTACGGTAAAGTGTTCTGCACTTAAAGGAGTATCTACAGCTTCCCTGCCACTATTAATAAAAATATTTAACGCTATTGTTAGGAGGCGCAATTTGATTACTGAACTGTTATCCAACAAATCCTGAAAACAATTCAAAGTAAATTTCCCTAATATGTCTATTTTTCTATCCTGCCAGAAGGGTTGCTAATGAATTTGCTGCTTGAATGCACAGACAGATTGGGAACTATAACTGTGCTGGCCTAGGCAACGTGGCACTGGCACCAAAAACCTATTTGTACCCATGCAAAGTTCTCTCCAGAGTATGTCTCTCATCCAGAGGTGATTTTCCAATAAAATCAGTCTCGATTATTGCGAGCGCAGGAGCAATCCCTGAGGGAGTATATCAGGCAATTCAATACTAGGAAATGTTGTACGAGGCAAAATTAACCTTGTAGCAGTGTTATTTCCTGAAACATTATCTAGCTTTTGCCTTTCTTTCGTATTCATTGATCCTAAATGACTGGATTTTTTTTTATACTTCTCTCACTTAGCACAAGATCATTATTTTTTTGTACTTGTATTTAAAAAAAATAAATGCTTGAAAGACACCTGTTCTTCTTTTATTTCACTTATTCACTGCCAAAGTAAAGGACTGTTTGCTGTATGGCAGGCACTTTTTTTTTGGATATATAAAAGGTGATAGCAAGGAAGACCACGTTCATTCTGCCCTATTTTCCTGACCCCACAGGCAGAGGAGACCTACTAGATGTATTACCATGAGACCACAAGCCTGAAGGAGCAAGGAAACGTCATACTCCCCTCTCACACCAAGGCAAAATTAGGAGAAATGCCAGTGAAACTAATGGAGTTTTGCTTCTCACCAGGCTCTCCAAGGCAGAGATCTTCATCTGGAGAGTACCTAGCACATGCTAGAACCTAAATAAACCATATAGTCATATATGTACACTAACACTGCTTACAGTTTTGCTCTGGTTATTTGTCTTCCAGCAGCACAAAAATAGCATAACAATGAAATTCAGGGGTATGAGATCTGAAGGGTGGATCCTACCGTGGATTCAGACAGCTGCATTGAAACCAGCCAAACAGGTCCTCCCCTTTATACCAGGATCAGGCCCTTTCTTCAATTTTCCTAGCCTTTGTTGCTTGGTTGCAATATCTTAATTGCTCAGAAACACATTTTTAAAACACTAATTTAAAAAAGATCACAGGTAGTTAGAAAACAGCTGTTACTACAATGCCCAAAGCAAACACTTAGAATAATTGTTTGAATAAATGTGAAGTAACTTAAAATTAAAAACCATAACAGAAAGACAAATATGAAATCAAAAATGATCAAAACTACGGCATAAATGAGGAGAGAAGAACGGATACTCCTTTGAACAGATACATGCTAAAACTGGAAAATATATTGACCTTAATTCACTTTTTTTTTTTTTTTTTGTCAAAAGAAGGAATAGGGAAAAAAAAAAAAAGGGTTTTGTTTGGCTCAGACTTCCACTGTTTAGGAACCTTCAAAAACTGACCTGAATTTAATCTTGACAAGCTGTATCGCAACGAAGGTGTAAAAATGTTGTTTTGAAAAATAACAAAAGTGACCCAGTTAAAACAGAAATACTTATTTTTGCCCAGCTGCAAGACTCCTGGCAAATTGTACACAAATGCATGATTAGCTTTGGTCAACTGGCATATATTTGTCTCTGTAAATAAAAATACACAAAAGAAAAGTTTTCTCTAGCTGTCTGAAGTTCTGTGATGGCTCCTGAGCACGGCGCCTGCCTTGGCAGCCGAGGGGCGCGCCGTGGCTGGATACAGCCAGTGGTGCTTGGTAGCGATGGTGCGTGCTCAGATTTGTAAGAGATCAGATGAATGAGGTCTCAGAGTCTGTTCATCTCATTGTCTTGTAAGCAGGCATTGTGCACTACACAGGATGGGTGGTAATTTAACCATCTCCTATAAATTATACAATCAAGTCGGAAGCATTTCACTACAAAAATGCATTGTGTCCGTTTGAAATATGTGTGTTTTCTCTAGGTACCTGTTACGGTGGTAGCTGAAAACTTTAATAAAGCACAAACTACTTTATATTTCAGGACTTAGCCAATGTGACTCATTTGTACAGTTGTAAGTCCGAACAAACTGCTAGTCAACTAAATTATAACTTATTACCACAGGCTACAGACTTTTAATACATTCTGTGGTTGGAACAGGACTGATTTACTGTTTTGGGTCCTGCCAGTAGTTATCACGCATCATTTCCCTAGAAATAAAAATAGCCCTACTGTGGTTATCCTTTGGACTGATAAAAATATATCTAACAAGATGCGTCAGAGGAACAAATTCAGAAAATAAGCGTAAAATATTAAATAGAGTTATTATTCTTTGTCTAAAGTACTACATCTTCCAGCTGCTGTGATGACTTTGGAATAAAGCAAAAGGTACTGCAAAAAGGAAAAAAGATCTAAAGGAGCAATTGAGCTCTGATAAAACCACATGGGGATAGCTGAATTGTCAGACCTTTGCAAGAGTCAAAATTTACATAAAAATCAGTATTTAGGGATTAATGTGATATCATCAAAAAGGATTTAATATGTGCGTTTCTTTGCAAACAGTTTAAAGGCGGCAGTCCTATAATCCATTTCCAACACTAACCTTTAACTTGTAAGAGTAAAATAATCCTTCGCAACATTTCTGGAGTTCACATTCTGCTGAGGAAACGTAGCCCCCCTAAATACAACTCACTGGAAACCAACAGCAGCATATGGGTGCTGTCTTTCACAGTGATGCTCCAGGTGCTCATCCTGCTGTGAGTACTGCAAGTCTGTACAGACTCTTCCACACGGCCCAACTTGCAGAATCAGTGGCATCTGGGGGTTTTGTGAATGTCTGGAAGGACTTCATCGCTGCTGCAATAAACTGATCCCACTGACTGAGCTCCACACCTGCACAGAAGCCTAAGTGGACACACTAGGAGGATCAGGGGCTAAAGAACATTGTCTATAATTGCCTGTAAGCAGGTTTTTTCCTGGATTTCTGTTGCGGATTTGAGTGCTTTCACATACTAGACTTAAAGTATTAAAACATAAATATGAATGGATTTCTTTGAGACATGAGTATGGGCAGGCAGTTTAGGTGCTGTGTTGTAATGGATTTTTGGAACTAATTGAATTTGTGCTGGCTGATTTAGTAGTTCACCAGAAAGCATCTGAGGACGAACAACGGGAAGGAAGGTTTAGAAGTAGAGACTAACGGGTGCTGGTGTGGAAATTGCTTGGGAGTTTTTCTGAGAATGAGAGTTATAGCAGGTTTGGGCTTTTTCTTTCTTTAAAAGTGGTTTACGTCCTTTAGCAAATGTCCTTTAGGCACACATACACACATGTCCACAGGTATCTACGGTCCATAGGCGTCTATGTATACCTATATGTACATATATACACAAATACATATGTATATATGGCCATCCTCCCATACAATTATTCATGAACGAGGCTTTTTCAACTTAGATGTGACACACTTTTTTTCTTCTTTTTTTTTTAAATAAAGTACAGGAGATACCCTACAGTGGAAGAGCTGGGCATGCGTACCAATGGCACACCACCCCTTTCGTACCTCTGTTGGTTACAAGTGCCTAATCTGACTGGTTAAAAACAAACCAACCTTTAGACCCAGCCCACTGGCCCGCACTTTTGCCTATGTGTGGAAAAGATCTGTTTATAGTTACTGCTATTACAGCATACATGAACTGACCCTCGGAGTCTGACCTGCTTGCCCTCCTGCTTAGTGAGTCAATAAGAAAATCCTCCGGCTCTGCATGACTTGCTCAAGACCTCAGACCTTCCATGCAGAATAAGGTCTGTCCAGGGAGGGAAAAACAAGGTGCCACTCCAGCTGGTAAAACAAAGATATTTTTAAAGTGCAGTCAGTAGAAACAGTCACTCCTATTCCATGTATAATCAAGGATGAAAAGGCCACGAAAAATACCACTGCGCTTTGCAAATGAGAGGTCAATTGAAATGTCAAGATATCAAATGTTAATGGATTGCATTTCCAACGATGGTTGGGACAGAAAACCATACCAAGTCAAGTCAGATGCCCTTCTGAGGAGAAGATGAGTTTTATGGCAGGAAAAGACAAAAAAAACCACGAGAGATCTTTCTAACAAACTTGTGGCTGATGGAAAACAAATATATTTTGAAAATATAAAAAGCAGTGGGATTTTAACACAAGCTATAATCCCAAAACATATATATGGAAGTCATTAAATCTGCAGCAAATTTAAGCATATGCAGGTGTTTGGGGAAAATACCATTGCTTTCTATTGAAGATTTTTAAAGGGCTATAAAAGAAGAGAGTATAAAGGACACTCAGGGAAGGCAATGTTTTCTTCCCTGAAGCAAGAAGTCACTTCATATATTCTCACAGTTCTACAGCAGTTCATGGACCACTCTTAAAAGCATCCATTTTCCATTTTAAAAATCTAATTTCTCTCTTACAAAACTGCTGTATTCCACAGTGTCAGATGACATGAGGTTTTAGCCAAATCATTCTTCCACCTGCCCACATTTTCCCAGAAAATCCATCTGGCTATTTCCATATAAAGGACTGTAATCTGTGGCATTTGTTTAGAGTGACATTATATCCAGTCTTTAGTTAGAGGGGCATTGCCATGCAAAGAATGTCTCTTTAATATGGAAAACACTGAAAAGAAACTAGTTGTCTTCCTAACCACTGCCTCTACCTGACTAGTAGACACACAGCCTTCCTTTCCCAGTTGCAGACAGACTTGCCTTGTGCCTATATTAGGTCAGTGGTGGACTCACACACTTAGAGGGAAAACAGCACTATTAGAGGCTTACGAGTACGAAGAGTCCTTGGTCTACATGACTGAGATACGTAATATCAGGAATGAAGAACGATGAGTAACCATTTGCTCTTCTGTGTAAGAACAACTGCTTGCATGGATTCCAGTGACTATATGAGGAAAACAGTTTAAAACAAACAAAACATTTTTTTTCACAGAGTATGTGTGCATATTTAAAGTACTATTATGTCAGATGATGCTACCAATACATAAAGATGAGTTCCTATGGATGTGTTGTGTCTTGCAGTGCTACGAACAACATTGAACTGAGACCAAGCCTTCTGAAGGAGCCAAACGCTACCTTGGCCATCAGGAAGTTCACACCATTTAGTTTAAGCACCTACAGGCACTTGGACATTAATAAAGCAGCTGCTTGGCAGCCTTACTGAATTCTAGTAAGGAAACTTCCTTGTTTTTTTTCCCTCCATAAGTGTTAAGTGCTGGAGGGTCCTAACAGAACAAAAAAGAACAGTAAACTTCCTCCCGAACATTAAACTAGCAACATTAATAAACTGAGCCATGAAAAGTAAATAGACCATTTCCACAGAAATCTTTGTCTTGCTCCTAAACTAATACATTAAATAGTAGCACTATTATGCCCTGTTCAAGGGCTCTATATAAACACAGTCTTTAAAAGAGAGTGATTTCTGGTTCCAGTTTTGGGACTCAAGAACTACATCAGCGGAACACAAAAACAAGGAAATTTTTTATGCTAATGACAACTCCGAATATTTTATATTTATGTATGTAAAAAATATATATATTGTAGCAGATGTCAAATGCAGTTAGATTCAACTCAACTTATTAGTGCATGGCTTTTAGCCAAAAGCAATTCACATTTGCAGAAGTGTACTATCACATATGTCTTAATAACAGAAATGCGTTTTAAAAAATGTATGTGATAAGTCACATATGGTAGAAGGAATCTGTACAGCTTTCAGCCCTTATGACAATGGAAGCTACTAACTTTATTTTGCATAGCTGAAGAACATTAAAATTCAAGTGAAATCCTCTTTGACATTTGAGAGCTACAAAAGCAACGACTAAAGGCTAGACAAGCCTGAGCTGAACTAACTGTGACTGTGGCGCTTATATGAATGCAATCCATTTCTACTGCTGCTATCTTAAAGGTGCTATTCTTACTTTTGCCCTGAGAGGTAATATTTTAGCACACAGTCATAACTGTATACAGGTACCTTAAATAGTTACACGTCACTGAAAAATATTAGGCAGATTTTTCAGCTGTTATGCAGAGTGTAATTAATATGTATAATGGATTCCCTAGGGTACTAATTGAAGCTGCCATGACGAACACAGTCAAAGAGAAGTTAAACAACCAGTTGAAGGAAACATGACAGGGTGAAACATGCACATGCAGGTGTAAAGAGCAAAACTGTCCATCTGGCCTTCTTCCATTCCAAAATGTTACATTTACTCAAGTCCTATAAAGGAAGGACTTAACACAAATCACCTTTTCCCCTTGACTCCCAACTCTTTCTGGTGGATTAATTGGGCATCAGTGTCACATACATGCTGTTTAATGACTGCAAGGCTCAGTATCTCTGTTATATGTATGAAAACTCAACTCAATTGAGCCATTCCTGAGAATAAGACTCAAAATATTTTTTTTTAAAAAGCCAGTGAATGAATGATAAATTATTATTTTGGAATTTTTCCCCAGGCCTCTCATCACCTTGCAACTCCTGGATCCTCCAGAATGTGAGGTGAAAACACAGCTCATTTCACACTCTCTATTAAACAACCACCAGCTAACAATGACTTTAATTCAGCTTGCACTGATCTGAACTAGCCCTGTAGGCAAGAAAGGCCCCTTGTCTTATTAGAAGTTTCATGTGCTATCAGGTCCCTGCTGGATCCTATTTCTAATTTTTATCAGATTAAATCAAACATAAAGAGGGAGCGATTTATGACTATCTTGCATCTTGCCTAATCACTTCAAGGAGTGTTCACACACATTTTGCATCGACTTTATAAGGTGTAAATGACTACTCACAATGGAAGGCAAGTGAGAAGTAGAACTGTATTCTTTTGTTATGTGTACTAAAACACAATGATTTGTGACTCCTGTCAGTGCACGTTCTTACAAATACAAAACCACTCCAGTCCAAAAGCCAGCATGATTGGCAAACTACTATGAAAATAAGAATGTTTTCTCTGTCTGCAACAGGAATATACAGTTACTGGGACTTAGTTAAACTGCAATGATCACCTACTGAAGCTAAAAATATGTGTTTTATTGGTACATAAGAGCCCATTAAGACTGGAGTATTCATTATTTAAACAGAATCACTGATTGCTGGTAGTTTTAACTGAAAATGCCTTTTCTCAAAGAGCCAGGACATCTATATAGCAACTTCCTTAATTCAATGATATATGGTTGAGTGTTGCCGCTAGTGCCCTAAGATTTAAGAACTTCTCATAAAATGCCCTGGAAATTGCTCCCTGGTAGCTTGCTCATCCTTCACAGAGCCCTACTGTAAAGACCAGAAACATAAGTGTGTGTACGGTGTGAGAGAGATGCACACACAGAGTGAAAAAGAGCTCTTAATCAACAGGATAGCAAAGCCTTGATACATAGGTGCAAAATATTCCCATGTGTCTGGAAATCATTTGGCACATTCCTAGTTATTTCCCCCCTGTCAGACCTTCTCAAGGATTGCAATTAAAAATCATAATCTTTTTAGCATGTACAAACCTCCCCAAGGCTAGGAGTGCTATGTATTGAGTATGATTGTGATATTATTTGGCAGCTATTCATAGACAACACGTTAATTTATGGAAACTGGATGAAACTTGGGGAGTGTAATCATTATGGACACATGAGAAATCAAAAGCTTTCCTCAGTGATACTGACCTTTTTATAGCTATGATTAGGGGCAACTTGAATTCTATTGCCTTCATCGCCCTTCTTAGTGTCCTAGTCTTTCTAGCAATTGCACACAACAACTTTATTAAACTTACATTTTCAAACGGATATAAAAATAACTTACTTTACAGGAATGTTTCTCAATTTTGTCTTTTCAGCAGCCTGTAAACAGAAGAGGGGTGGGGGAAACAAACAATTAAGCAACGCACCAAGGCACAAGCGAACATCAACCCATGGCCGCTCTTCAGAGGTGCGCACCCAGACAGCCCGCCACAACTCGGGCAGAGGGCTGAGGAGCCGGACCCTTCTAGGGAGACAGCACTCCAGGTTTTAAACACTTCTGCCACAGGTTTGTGACACCAGCGCGGTTGGTTTGTTTTTAATGGCCACGAGTGTTCAGGAACCGCTGGTTCAGGGTGATTACCTCATTTCCCACTCTGAGGCCTGGCCCCTTTGTAACAAGCTATCTGTCCATATCTGGAACAAGAACAACAGGAAAAAATACAGGGAAGAATGGACTCAGTTTCCAAAACAGTTTTTATTTGCCAACAACAGAAAAGGGCAAGGGATGACCAAATGTTCAGATCAATTTCCTCTTGTGAAACCTTTGAGAAAACACACTCCAAATCATCTAAATGAGTAAATCTTTGGGCCTCTCGGCCTGCACCACCTCAGACATGGAGCCTGGTTCCAGTTTATTGCTGAACCCATTGATCTGTGTACAGTCCATTTATCATTCATGAAAAGAGCCAGTGATCTTCACAGTATATTAGAAGAAACAACTCAGATCATCTGTCAACGGCCCTCTTATTTCTGTTTCCCTCTCCACGGGGATTTCATCTCCTTCGATTCTTCTTGAATTAAAATGTTGCTAAGCAACACAGCTGGGGGCACCGATGGCAGAGCCGCGCCAGTCTATCACACTGGTTAAGCTGCTTGAGATTTTAGTGGGGATTTTTTTTTAATACTTCTGTGGCATAATTATGTAATCTGACCCAACCTTGCATCACCCCTCTGATTTTTTCAAAAAAGGTAAATAATGTTTTAATGCAAGAAGGCTTGAAATATCACCTTCAGATAAACTAGTGTGGTCATATAATTTCAGAGAATTCCTCCCAGCGTTTGCAGAACCAGACTGTAATAGATTTAAACGTGGAAAGCAGTCAGATGGTGAGTGAGATTACAAGCACAGATAGTGGTGAAAGGCAAGAATTAAGACAACTGATCCATAAACCTACTATAGTAAGGAAAGTTTTAGTGCTTAATTACGTTCAGAGATATTTTTATAAAGCCTACCAAAACCGAGGAGAAGGGTTTTGGTGAGGAAATTTAACCTCTGCTGTGCTTAGGCATGGGAATAAAATGGTTCCCACACAGGAACTGCTAATAGTAGCAGTCCTGAAAAACGCTAACATAAGCCCTTGAGGAATCAAATCCTTCATGAAAATTGACTAACTTTTGAAAAATTCAGGACCTGCACAACTGGATTCCAAATTTTGTCAGAATGAGTTTTCCTTTGGGCTCTACAACGGGGCTAGTTCTTCAAAATACCTGTTGTTTTGGCACTTTTGCCTCCAATCACAGCAAAAATAAAATCTGTGCTTAAATCCATGGAAATCCCTAATAATGAGTTTAAAATCTGGAAGAAAGAATTAGAGCTTGGGAGATTGGGCAACAGTAATTCTCTGGGCTGGCTCCCAGAGTGCAAAGAAAAATGTGTTTGTTTCATTTGGATTATATTTTCCATCTAAAGAATAAGTCAATGAATGCATGATAGGAAATAATTATATTAATTGTACAGTAGGATTGCTAAATAAAACACTTAAACCTCAGGAAACACTAAACTTAAAATTGCACAAGTAAGTGTTACAGACCCAAACCTAATTACGTCCTTTCAAACAAGCCTATGATGAAACGGGGTCTCTGCCTCATCAGGGAGATAATGTGAATTGCGCCTCTTTCCAGTGGTACTCTCCCAAATCTCCCTTTTTCAGCTGCCACGTGCAAATGCAGAGTCAGAAGCATGTTATTAAGAAATCTGAGTAATAAACTACATGCAACAACACAAAAATGCTTCATTTAAAATGGATTAAAACACCATCAAAAATGGCATTGCAGTTTCCCAAGCCTCCCACTAAATGCCAAGTTTCAGTCCCATCCTGCAGAGAGCTAAAATTGTTTTTAAAGCTCACAAACAGCCTTCCACAATGGCAGAAGTTTTGTTGACTGTATAGTGATATTTTGCTTGACCCTCCTATATACCAAATAGCTGGACTACAACAATTCTGAGTTCAAGCATGTGAAACTTGCATCAAATCAGGTATTTCCCCCCTGAATTATTCACAAATCTCTACACAAAAACTGATCAAAACACAGGTAAAGAAAAGAAAACAGCAGAGTGGAGAATGCCTAGGATCACAGGTAAATAATAATAATGCAGTCAATTCTAATACAAAGTAAAGCAAAAGACATTCTGGAGAGCATGTGCGTGATGGTGTGAGCTAAACTGTTCACATGAAAGATTAAAGAAGATGAAGATATTTCAGGGAGTGAGAACTAGCAATGTCAAAGTCATAGAATATTAAAGAGCAGAGTCCAAACTGGATGTTTGATTCTTGGCTACTTAGCTATGCTGATGGCGACCGCTTACCCTGAAAGAAACGTGGTAGCTTTAGGAGAAAAAAAATTACAGATATGTTTTATTTTCTTGGACCATGAACATGCTAGCACATATCTTTCTTTAGATTTTTACTTGGAGAATTTCCCCATTTTTTCCCTCCTTTGTTAATGGGAGAAGGTACTTTCCTAACTTTTAAGAAAAGGCAGATGCTCACTCACAGAGAGTTTTCAATGGATACTGCAAATGCTCAGGTTAATCTACATGCCAGCCCAGTTTAATACTTGGATGATCAAGCAACTGGTCATTTCTTATTACAAATGATTCCGTTTGCCTCCGGGTGGGACCATGGTGATGTTAAACACAGCACAGAATACACGTCAGGGATTCCATCTGAGAAAGAAATGCAGGATCTGGCCTTCTGCTTTTATTTGTCTTGTAGGTGTTGCTCATTCATTTTTCAAAGCGTATTTGTTGCGATATCGTGAGCATGCCCAGTGGCAGAAGATAAAGGAAGGCAAAATCAAAGTGACATTGAGTAACTCTACACATTAAGCTTTGATGCAGAAACATATTGTTTGAAAATATTTGGTGTGCAGCAGGTCTGTCAATTAGAGCTAATTATTTTTCTCTGATCGGGAAGAATGCAATCCTGTTTTAGGCAGGTTTCTTTGAAATGTACGTCTTTTATTTAACTTCATTATAGGAAAATACTTCTTCCAAATTACTTTTTTTTTTCTAGGCTGCTCAGCTATTGACTCAAATTGTCTGTGTTCAGTAGTTCTCTCTGCTTTGATAATTAACTTTTGATCATTACTGAATTTAGCAGCTCTAGTCAGATGTGTTCATAGCCATCCTCCTCAACTATTTCAGTGTTCATCGCCTTTAATCTTTGAACAAAATGATCTCATTGAGCCTCCATCAGCCTCGCTACTCAGTTAATAATTCCTGTTTCTCATCTTCACGACTGAGTTTGATTTGTTTTAGACTTGATGTGAGCTTTTGATTATTAATTTAAGACATTTCAAAGACAAACATGTTTTAAGAGTTATTTTTTAATCTCATATTCCTAGGCCTTTATAAATAAGAAACTGGTTTTAACTCCAGAACAATTCCTAAACTTCATGTATTAAAAGTACTATCTAGAAACAGAGCAGGTAGGAGGAGGTCCCTAGACCATGATACACGTGCCCTGAGTGGGAGATGATGCTGCAAAAGACTGGAATGAAATTGGACTGGTATAATGTAATATTCAATGTGTGTTAGGAGAATCACATCATGGGACCTTTGCTAATTTTGAGCTTGAAAACATGCATTAAAATAATTTAGCATGATTAGAAAATGGAAGCCAGAGTGAACTAGACATTCATTCCACTTTAATTTGTAATTTCCTTCTGACTTTTTTTTTTTAACAATTATGGCCTTTCCATAATTGCTCTCTAAGAGCTTATTTCAACAGCTGACTCTAGTGTTGAATAAGAAGGAAGAAGACGAAGAATAGAGTAAGAAAAGCCATAAGATAGAGAGGATCATCCATCAGAGAGCATTTGCCTGGGGATGTTTTCCCGTGACTTTTATAACTGTGAATGCCTCTTACCTCTTACGTTGCATTACACCTGATTTTGGCGCTAGTTGTTTTAGCAGTAGTTCAAGGACCACCTGCACTGTGCTTTACTTGATCTGCAGTGTGGATATACTCATAAACTTATTTTGTTAGCAGGTATTTAAGTATTACACAAAAGATTAAACATGGAAATAAGCACAAACCGCTTCTAGATTGTGCACAAGGACTGCAAAATGTGAAAAATGGTGCTTTTCTTCATCACTCTCAATTACTGGACTGGCTTTTGGATAGAAAGAACCCGAAAAAGTACCGCAATCAGCACAACTTTCCTACATCACAAACGCCTGAGGAGAATGAACTGACAAGAGGCTAGCTCAAAAATATCAAAGTAAAATAACTGGCATCTGCAGAAGGCAAATTAGATTTCTGCCCAAGTATCACAGCGAAAGAGTCTGCTATCCAAAGAAAATGCGCATTTTCCATTGCATAACTGAAAATCCAGGATTTTCAGGTAAAAATATTTGATTTTGAGAAAGTGACATTAGACAAAAAGTATTTTTTAGGAATGCCTCCTCACCCTCCTGATTCAGAAGCACTGATCAGCCACCTAAGAAAGCAATCGCTGAGCCTCAAAGAGTCTATTAGGGTGAGACAGATGGCACTTCATGCCATCAAACATGTTGACAGAAGAACTTCCTCTGCCTTACCTGTGATCCTAAGTAACGAACCAAACCCCACTACTTATTGACTGCATTGTACTGTGCTCTGATTCTGTGATGATACAGTTGGTGCTAACTACAACTTCCTGTGGAGGAGGAGAATATAGTGTGCAACAAAGAAACCATCCAGAATTGTGCTGGGAATCAGAAAGCCCAAATCCGAGAGCTAGAGGATTAGTATGTGACGATACACACGTAAATATGAGTGTCGTGTTCCTTTTTTCTTTTTCTTCTTTACTTCATTGCTTACACTCTCCTTTACCTGTCCCCTAATGTCAACAGAGGAGACTGTATTTCTTTCTTGCTAATTGCCTTTGACATGAAGTTGGCAACCCTGTATTTGAGATTCTGTCTGTGATCTTCCGGGTTAATCTCACCCCGAGGACAAAAATGTTACCATATCTAGGACCAAAAACAATGGAGAAAATACTCTCCTCATCATGTTGTATTTTTAAAAAATTAGTATTTTTCCTTCAGAAGCCAAACATGTGGGATGGATCAGCTAAGATCCATTTTTTGAAATATCAAGTCACCAAGCATGTGGTATCTACAAATGAGAACGGTTCATTGAACTCTCGCTGTGTATGAACCACAGAGAGCTTCTCATCACTGCTTTGAGCAATGCAGTAACCTTCATGGCTTCACAGAGAGATGCTCAAGAACACTTGAAATACTGGAAATTTAATTTCAAGTGGTGCAGTGGAGGCTGGGTAAAATGAAAAACAGAGTTTAAGTGACCAAATCTAAAACAGTTTGTCTGTGGTTCAGGAGTCACCTTCATCCTTGATGGAAGTGAACTGCTTTTAACTGAGCAATACCACAGATGTATTTGGGCTTCTGTCAGCATTTTTTTCACATTTCCATTAGGCCAATGGTGGACATAAAATTAAGGAAGTGTGCAATGAAAAAATGTGGCCACTTCCCATTCTTGAAGGGACTATTTCATATTTTTTTTAAGAAACGGAGAAAAGAGCCACAGACTGAGTGTGTACTACACTCTGAGGAGTGCTTGTTGCTTGTGTAGACATACCTGAGCTGGTTTTAAACAAGCCAGTGTGGGTACTATAGAAATTGTTGCTTTTGTGGCACAGGCTTCAGTTTACTCAGTCTCTTTGGTGAACTTTACAATGCAAACCGCTATGGCTACCTGTCAGTGAACAGACTTAGCTCAAAGGTAACTCACATAATGCGTACACTTATCCTAGGCACAGCCTGGACTTCCGTACCGATGTACCTTGACAGAAGAGGCTTGAAACAGTGCCTTGCTTCCCCAGTAATGCTGATATACACTGGATTATTTAAAAAACACTTTTGACGAGAAGTTGCTAATTGTACTAATTTTGACTTCTCCATCCAACAAATGAGAAATTGTAGCAAGACATTACAAATTCTACTGATTCAACTTTTGTAGTCCTGTAAAACATTTTCAAGTTGCTTTACAAATGCTGATCAATGTCTCATGAGGTCTAGCAGATCTAAGTGCTCTGACAATACCAATTGCCTTGGTCACTGCAGAGTTCTGTCGTAGAAAACAGAACTCCTGGCTAGAGCTAGGCCTGATTTTTCATAAGAATTGTTTTATTTGAAAAACAAATATACAGCTTTTGTGACAGAAAAAAAGCTGCGAAAATTGTATGAAATGGTCCACGTTTAAGAAGAAAATTCTAAATTGACTTTCTGGTTTGAATCATGATTTCCTGGCAAATAATTTGTTACAAATTCATTGCAAATGACCTAGGCTTAGCAGATGATAATCCTATTGTGAAAACACAAAACATCTAGCTAGGAATAAAACTCAGTGCTTGTTTTTGTCTTATTTCCTGATGATTTTTCTAAACTGTGTGTTCAGTTCAACCCTCCAGATGGCTAATAAATAAAAAAAATCCATTATTCGTTGGGTTTAGCCGCATTTCAACATGTTAATCACATGATTAAAAATCTTGAGGAGGCAAAAGAAACAGAAAAAAGGTCAAGAAATATTCGTAAGTGAAACAAAAGTCTTCTCTAAGCTTCCCTCAATAAATAAGCAGGAAAAGACTAGATTCAAAGTATTTCATGCAACCTCATTGTGCAGTGGCAGACAGGCTCCACAACGTGTGCATTCCTCAGTTTCCCGGATCTAACAGAAGGAGAGTCACTCTTTGTATCTCCATCCCTGAAATTTACTCAGAGCTGATACTTTGAGGTCTTACAATGAGGCGTACTTTTAGTGTACAATGTCCGATTGTTACTGCTGCAGTGTTCTCACAAGTTATAACTCGCTGCATCAAAATGCAAAGGAGGACAGGCAGGCATCTCAGAAACAGCCCCTGGTACCCCTGCTCATTTGCAGTTTATGCCCCTAGATTTTCTTTTGTGGAAAAAGCCTTTATCTCATTCCTTTGGGAGTCCAACGTATTCTTGGTCTCTTCCCTACTCCAAATCAAGGAATAGTTCCCCAGACTTGAGAAGCAAAAGGGTCAAACAGTACCAGCAGTGACACTGCTGCAAGATGTGAACTGATGTTGCTATTGTTCATGCCGCCCATTTATTTCCTGAGCAGGACTAAAAACCTTAAGGATTTTAATTTATACTGAACATTACATCTATACTGAATGTTAAATCTATTGCAAACAGGCAGCAGAGGTAACAGAGGTAAACACACACGGAATAACTCTTTGCTGACTTTG
Organism: Chlamydotis macqueenii; assembly: GCF_036417535.1. Classification (NCBI taxonomy): domain Eukaryota; kingdom Metazoa; phylum Chordata; class Aves; order Otidiformes; family Otididae; genus Chlamydotis; species Chlamydotis macqueenii. Next base: position 8,946,405 of record NC_141566.1, read on the forward strand.
GTCTGGTTCAGTACATTGCTCAGATGACTTAGCCAATTAATAAATTGCACAGCTCCAAAACTTATATTTAATAGTATTGCTATGAAATCGGCAATTTTGTAAAGCAGGCACGCTCCCTGCGAGAGCACCCTGCCCGAATCAATCGCACTGTCACACTGCGGTCCTGCCCCGTGCTGGTGAGTGTGCAGAAGGTCTGTTCTGGGAAGATTCATCCTGCTGACTCTGAACGGAGCCCCTCCAACCCCAGCAAACCTTGCAGTGGCAGACGCATTCACCGTAAGAAAAATTAAGGTGTTTAGTTCTCCTTACTGTTCTCCTTCTGGAATACCTCCAGAGGAGATCAACTTTCACTTTTTCTTCCCTTCCTCTGGCTGACAGAAGCTAATTACTGGATTTATCACGCCCTTTTCATCACCTACTTTATGCTTGTTCTGGCCACCTATGAGTGTCTCTGTTTAGCATTTTGCAAGCCCCCCAGTCTCAAAGCCAGCACTAGCATTATCCTCCACTGGTGTGAAAAACTCCCAGGAATTTAGATTTTGAAGTTCACAGACGTTTGCTTGGGCTTTTACAAAAGAGCGACACCGCAGATGGCTAGCGTAAGAAAGCCAGACATTTTCTTTACCAAAATGCTTCACAAGGCATGCATGATAAAAATCACACTCTCCTTTTGAGGAGAAAAAGGAGATAAATGTTTCCGATGTGGTCAGATTAGTGAGTGCTGAGCACTGAGCTGGCCCGCAGATATCCCAGACTTCAGATTTATTTTTATAGGACAGCATGGTCAAGTCTGGCTTTTCTCTTAACAACAACGCTGGTGTCAATCAGTTATCTCACCTGCTGCTGCCTCCGCTTGCTGCCAAAACAATAGAGGGCTTTTGCATAAGTGGCATACATAGCAAGAGGCCCTGGGGGAATATATTTTTCCTCCTTGCTTATAACAAAGACTCCTTTACAAAAAAAATGTGTGCACAAGCACGCACACACATAGAGTACATAACCCATCCTGTGGACTGAAAGCTGCATCTCCATCCTCCCTCCCACCCCAAGAAGGCTGGCACAGCTCCAGTGTCTGGTCCTTAGAGCTGTACTGAGGAACAACTGACCTCTCCACCTCTATTTAATTAGTGATGGAGGCATCAGGTCTTTTTAAAGCTTCTCCTTCAGGTGAATGACATCTTATGGTATGGCTGGCAGAGCCTGCCTGCTTCAGGCTGGTAGCACAAAAAACTAAACCTAAGAGAAGCATTTGTTTAAGAGAGTGCGGAGGAGCCATGAAGTGCCTGCTTACTTGTGGGGAAGTGAGGAGAGGACTTCTTGCAGGTGTACGTTTCCATGTTTTCAACTAAGGCATTATCATTCCTCCTTCGTTAGGGCTGCCTGCCTGCCAGTATTTGCTTTTTGTCTATTGTTTTCTCTACTGTGGCAGAGGGCTTTTGAGACACTGAGCTGCCAGTGCATGGACAAGGGAAATCAGTGGGAGGGATGGAGCTCCACCAGCTCCTGTGGTGGTCCAGGCAGTGGCTGCCCCACAGCCCAGGTAAGAGCACAGCTGCAACCTGCATGGGCAAACGTGGTGTTGGTCTGTAGTACTGAGCAACTACGGCAACCATTCGTCCTGAGGGCTGTATTAATCCCCTTCCTCACTGATGGATGATCTCCACAATAACAACACGTGCAGAAACAATTACATGAGATTCTGTGAATTTGCACAAGTTAAAAGCTTTTGATAACACTGTGTATTTTAGTGGTGTGCCATGTTTTTCACTCATAACTGCAACAAGCCCAGCCCAGATCTCAGAGTGGTTACTGCTGATAATAAACAAATACATGATACAAACCTACGTCATTACTATGTGAATTATGTCCTTGGACGTGTCAGCCATCAAAACCCTTATTACCAAAGATTTGTCTAATGAAAGCTGGAGTGTTCATTTTACACGGTTGATGATATACGGTTGCTTCAACTAGTGTTGTGCAGAATAAAGTAATTTGAATATCAATTAAAATGGACTGAGGTAGCAAGAAGAGACATATCTTCATGAAAGGATTTTTCATGGTTATAGACTGACAAGGCTGGAGAATGACTGTATTATCCTAATAGCTTCTGTTTTCATTAATGGCCTAATGAAAACTTTCCCCTACAATTATAAAACATGGCTGTAGACCTTAAACACTGGAATGTGGGTTCTTTATCAAAACACAGGCTGCTGTGGCTACAACCGATGCTGCACCACTCTGGGATTTCAATGGAAACCAATGACAGATAAACTGTTTACATTAAAAGACTCTATCAAAGTTATTTTGCACCTGGTTTCATCCTAATCCATCTGATTTTTCTATAGCTTTGACAAGATGACCTCTCTCACTGTGTGTGCAGTATTGATGTCATTACTGAAGAGCTGTTCTCCAGCTTTTCTGCTGATAACAAAGTAAATGGAAATGCAGAGAAACCTTGAGGAGGTAAACAGCTTGTTCAGACTCCAGCTAAAAAACGGGAAAAATTACAACAGGAAAAGATATCTATTGTTACAAGGAAAGTGGTCACTGTTCCACTTTAAAAAGTATTTACCTAATACAATGAAGGCATATTGTGTCTTAGAATTCCATCAACTTTCAAAAATTCTGAGTAAAGGCTTTGAAAGCTCAGTATGCATTATAAGAACTCAAAGCTTAGTCTACGGCTCATCATTGTTTTAGACTCAGCGACAAAGTCAAATATTTTGTATGTAATTAACTAATACTAACCTACTAAAAAAGAATTATGTTTGTGTAAGATACTAAGAAGAGCAGGGCCATGGGTTATATGCAGGTCTTGTGTTTGTATGGTTATCAGAGAAGTGGCAATAAAGTGGTAATTATTAAGGGAAGGAGGAAAAAATCAAATAGAAAAGAAAAACATCTTATTGATTTGTCCTGCCAAATCCACTATATACATAAAATACTGAAAATGGAGCAGCTCTGTAACTAGTATCAAAGTTTCTTTGGTTCAAAAACACATAGAACACCAGCAATGTGCTTTAAATTAAGTACACCTTTCAAAGGTTAACAGGACTATTCCTTAGGCAGAAGAACAAAGAGGAGCTGGTTAAAGAAAGCTGGGTAAACTACAGCTACTTAAAATACTGTATCCAGGCACAACTCATTCGGATGCCTTTGAGCGCAGAGCTAATTTGAATTATACAGAGGTGCTTTAAAGAACAAAAATACTAACCTGTGTTTTATCTAAGCTCTTTTGGCTGAACAGAGCTACTAATTAAAAATCTTCACTACTCTTCCTAATTTCTGATGGTTTTTTTTCTTTCAACAGAGTAATAAAGCCATCTAAAAGCTCTGTCCTTCCTCACAGGAGACTGTTAACATTAGCATCTCTGAAATGCCTTGTCATCTAATGGCTTTACTAACAACATGTCTGTCATCTACCTTGACTGCATCTCTCATAGCCAATCTAAAAACGTTGTGCAGTAGGACTTCTGAAGGCCATACTGATGCAAACACCAATGCTCCTCTCAGTCACAATACTACAGGAGTTTACAATCCAGGTAATGCTTAAATATAAAAATATCTCTCAATAATACATTAAACAGATATTCCTGGTATTATAAATACGTGACATAAAAATCTATTGGGTTGGTCAGTGTGCATATTAAAAATCATTCAAGTAGGTCAAATTGTGGATAACTTAAAACTTTAAAGACAGCAATTTTAATAAAACTGTCAATACAATTTTCTTTGTAAAAACATTTGAGGCTGATTATGCCGCTTATATTGAAAGAGAAACACAAGGTCTATATCTTTAGATCTTTTATTGAACTGTGAGCACAGCATCAATAACAGCTTCTCAGCTGTAAATGAAAATTGATTCCAGATCTAACCCGTCGTTTTCTGTGTGTCTTTAATCCCAAATCACCCGCAACGAGACATAAAATCAGCATTTTGTCTCTGGGACAAAGCATGTGTCATATGGTCAGCTCCAAAGCGTCTACACTGAAGACACCACGGGGTGTGGTTACATGTGTTAGACGTAGGTGGTAACTGCCGTCTCTCCAAGCGAGGCCAAGAAGTGATGATGGGAGTCTGCAGCTGAAGTGGAGTGACTTGTAACTTGCCTCACGCTCTACTGCAAAGATCATTATGGGCTAAAGCTTCACAGATCGGAAGTCTGAAGGGACCTTCAATGAAAATCCCATTGGACCTCCTGCACATCACATTCCAAAGAAATTCACTGGACAACTTCTACATCAAGCCCACAACTGCCAGATGTCTAAAAAGAAAGGGAAACCACAAGGTTTCCATGCAATCTGCAGCAGTTTGGCACTAGTAGTTTGGGTTTCAAGTCAGGTCTCACTTGCTGAAGCCTCTTAAGCCTCTGGGGTGAAATTAAAGTGTAGAGCCTCCTTTCAGGAATATTTTTCTTTGTGACATGTTGCTAGGCCATCATCATGCATGCCTTAACTTTTTTTGGCCGAATCAAAAAAGATCTAACAACTTATATTAAGGAGAGTTCTCCAGATCATGGTTATAACTCTTTGGAACAATTTCCAGTTATTCAAAATCCTGTTTGAAAAGCCAATGCTAAATGTGGGCAGCACGTTCAGGAACAGCCTTGCCAATACTAGCTATAGAATAAATACCTTCGACTGACTTCAACCTGGCAGTTCTCATCTTATCCAGAAATCAGGCTCAACTTCTTAATTATATGAGTGACTGGAGCCATCACGTGTGTGTGCACTCCTCAGTAGTGAGGAGAAAAGGAAGATGTTTAACACCTGAAAGAGCATGAGGTCCATGGATTCCTAAATAAACGCAATACAGATCAGAAATAAGTGTGCTCGTTCATAGGAGTGAGAGAATAAGACAGAAGAGCTTTTTTGCTTGTAGACAAGCTTCTAACAATCTTCCACCATGACAAATGGACTGCTAGTAGCCTCAGAAGACAGGCTGATAGATCAAACTCTCTCCGTATACTATAGACATTCACTAAAAGTTGAGATCATTTATGGATCAGTGTCACTACCGCCCCTGCCGTGTAAAGATTGAAGGGTCGCCAGCGATTCTCAAAGGACTAATCCTAGGGCTCCCTATCAACCACTGTTCTCAAAGAACTTCAATTTACTTGAAATATGAGTAGAGATGAAGATAAAAAACTTGATTTTTACATACTCTGTTTTTATTAATAAAAATAAATAAATGCCAGCTCATGCTTCACATTGGCTGCAAGCCTATAGAACAAAAAAAAAAAAAAATCAGAAAGACTGTAAAGACAATGATTCCAGATCCTTATAGAAATGTTGCATAAACTGCTAGAATGGTTTGAACTGAGAGTTTTAATCTTCTTTCTCCCTGTCAGAACGCACATGTGTGTACAGCTGAATTACAACGGTCATTTGACTGCAAAATTTTTATGTTTAAAAAAAAAAAAAGTATTTTTCTAGCCTTGGGCTTCACAGCTGAACATTCAACATTGTAAAATTCACATATTGTAATTGCCTTGACCTGTCCCTCATGAATGAGTATTTTCTATACTTTTTGGAAAAAACACTTTGCAGTCAAAAACCATTGCAGTTACTTTGTTTATTTGTCTGACCAGTGGGCCAGATCAACCTTTCCGTTTCCAATCCCCTCTCTTTAGAGAGATATGGCAGAAGCTGCTAGAGTGTGAAGGCACTGCCAGTGTAATGCATGAGTGATGCAGCAGAGCCACACTGCCCAGCTCTACAAGGCCTTGGTCTGGGATGCAGCCCGTGACAAAAATCTGATGGACAGACAGAATGACATACAGTCATTCATTCAGGAAATCCAAAAAGCCGCAGGCTTCTTTCCTATCACGTGTATAACTTCATCCATCTCCTCTATTTGTAACCATACACATGTAGGGGTACATAGCAAAGGTGAAGGTTTCCCTTGAAGTGCAGGGCATTTAAGAAACACGCTCAGCATGCTTCCTGTCCAGACAGTTAATTTATTTTTTACGTGACTGGAAGTGTTCATGTTTGGAATCCCTAAATATTGAGACCATAATCTGTTTCTTAAGAAGATTTTTGGGAGAGTTTAGGAGACCTGAATCAATTCTAATCACTCAGAGTGATATGAAGCTCACACTGCCAAAATGAAGAACATCTTCTACATACTATAAAATTTTGAGAAACTACATGAATGGTCCTTATTATGCTCTCCTGTCTGTCTGCAGCTTATGCTGTGAATAGTACCACTGGAAAGACACACGGAATTTTGGTGCAGTTTGAGGCTCCCTACAGCTCGGGCACATCACCACCACACAAGGACTCAGGCTGCAGCCCCTGAACTGGGACCAATGTGACATAGTTCACGAGCACGACGCTGCTTTTGGGTATGAGGCACGCATGTACCGCACACAGCAGTGATGTTTTGAGAGCTATCAGTACTCCACTGCGCAGTGCAGACATAACCATGTCTTTCCTGCTGGGGATTAACATGAGAGACGACACCTATTCAAGTCAGCGAGGGTTCTGCATTTGATGCCAGCAAATGCTGGTCCAAGCATTCGCTTCTTCATTCAGCAGCGTTACATGATTTCATCTTAGCAATGTAAATTTGGAATGATTCTACTTAAATCACTAGAAAACTCCTACTGTAGGAAAACAAAGTAACTCCTACCTGATAATATATTTCCATTTCTATATTTTGGGCATGTCGGTATCATTATGTCATTTTACACAATGATTTGGGAAAGTTTCCAATAGATCAGGAAACCTGCTGGTTTCATAAGCCACCATGTTTGTACAACAGTGCATTGCACAAGTACAGGCTTGTCATCCTTTGGCTCCAGATGAGAGTGCAAGTCTACCCTGGTGCTAAAAACTACTGATTTGTGTGACTAAGGGGTCAACTGACATCAGAAGGTAAATCTTTTCTGGCATGACCTGAAAGGATGGATTAGGTAGGTTGAAGGAGAACGTCTAGGTGGTTTAAAAATAAATAAGAAAGAAAGACTGACTTATAATTAACACTTCCTAGGCTGAACAGATGATCTTATGCAGAATTATACTCTATTGCAGGCGTTTACATATTTGAACCTATTGCACATATAAAGTAACATGAAGAATGAATTTAACCCAAAGTCTCTTTTTTCTTTTTTTTTTTCTGATAACAAGGTTGAGACTATTAATTTCACCAGCTCTATTTTCCAGCATTATCCATAAATATTTATGAAGTGGGAAGGATAGAGAATGACATGATCCAGTTTTCTGAAAATGATTCCTCATTAAAGTCCCAAGTAGGTTGAGAGACTTTCAGTATTGATTTACAGCTACACACTGAGGATTTTCCCTCTCACAAATGGGAATCACTGGATCACTAACTATGGACTTCCAGCCCTTTACTCACTGACTAGAACAGAACTTAAGGACCCAATCTCTTCAGGTGCAATTGTACCAATGCATTGCAAAGCACAAACCAACTCTGTGGTTCTTGGTAGTAGTCTGATGTGGTCATTTTACATCCACTTCCAAAAAGGTCAGCAGTTTCAGAAATTGATTGTGAAACAAGTGGAGGCTGTTCCACAGTAAGTTTGGTACAATTGAGGATAGAAACTCAGAGCACATTAGCTATTTCTGGGTGATGTCATGTGCGGTCTCTTATTCCAAGGCTAATAAGTCATGTTTTGGTTTAGATTAATCTATTCCATAAAGTTAATTCAGCAAAACTGACAAAATGTATCCCTATTTAAGAATGTTTCCTCCCACAGAGGTTCTATGCACAAGCAGGATTTAAGCTAATGGATTCTGCAGCACCCCAAGACGCTTTTGATGCAAACACAGTAAAACAACATGCAACCACATTCAACCGATGAAACAACTTTGTCAGATTATTTGGTCTATGCACTTATATCAGATGTATTTACCTGTTCATTGTCATCTTCATCACTGCTGAGTTTCAGATCATCCTCAAGCATTCTGGAAAAAAAAGAGACAATACAGAATTACATTTAATGAATTAACTTTATAAACAGTGGGCTGAATAGATCTTTCTGCAAAGTCAGAGGAAAAACTCCATTTCAATTCAACAACAGCAAAATCAGATCTGTGATAAGTAAACTGATGAATACGCCATGTCTGTATGCATTTGTCCTTCTGTGTGATGCCAGGTAAGAAGAAACGACTTTCAGACTCGTCCATCATAAAGTTTGTCAGTCAGCTCCTCTTTCATATCCTCTTTTCTTTGCACATTGTCTCATGGTGATTAGTCCATATAAACCTATGTGTATTTCTAAATCAGAAGGTGGAAGGGAAATTCAGCTCTGAGACTGTTAAAAACTGAGAAAAAGTCCTCCATGTTTCATCTTGACCTAGAGCATCACTGATCTTCTTTGAGGCCGGTAGGAATCCTCACCTTATCAAATTGAGAATGCAGAGTGGAGAACAGCAAGAAGCGCAGGAACTTGTTCGAGGTTTGACGGGACCTCACATTTGCTAGTATCTAAAGGCAGAGGAAACATTTTCCAAGCTAGGAATGTGCTAATTCATATCCCCATCTTTAAAACATTTATTTATTTTATTAAATACAGGGAAATATCACACCACTGCTCCCTACCCTTGGTTAAAGGGGATGGAAACTCCTAAAAGATGTGGCTGTCCCAGTGTCTCCTTCCTTTCCTTTGGCAGAAGAAAGAGTTGAATACCGTATTAACACTCATACTACTTTTTTTTTTTTTAATCAAAAACTTGGGTATGGCAAAATATGTTGGGTAAGAAACCATATTATTTGCTGTTACATCCTTGCAGAAAAGGTCTTCTTTTTCCAGGTCTATTTACCTAGACAGACATGACCAACAGTCACCAAACACACCCCTGTAGAGCTTCCCATATATTAAAGCTTTTAACTGGTGGTCCTCCTCAGCGCTGATATTCTTTTGGGCACACTTCTACCTCACACCCATCTTTTCACCTTGACAAATTCTCTTATCACAGGATGACATATGAATGAATTGGCACATCTCACCCAGATCCCCTGTGACAGCCACTAAAATTGCCGAGCTTCCTTTCTCCCAGCCTGAGCTCCTTTACCCACGGCAGGAGGCCCGCAAATTGCAATTACTGTTTCCTTTCTGCCTTGATGGAGAATGAAGTCTATGATTTTTTATTGTTAGCCTTTAAATAACTGCAGCAATCAATGGATGTTCTGTTAGGAAGGGTTTGTTTTTTTTTTTTGTTTGGAGACTACCAGTAAATCATGGAAGGCTCCTGGTACAAGGAATTTTAAAGAGGGGACAATAATCCCAATGTGGAAATATCAGGAGGTTTGAAGCCCTGCTGGTGCTCTTAAAAAGAGAAAGTGCGAGGAGATCTTTAAACCAGTTTGTAAGTCATCTGTCTTTCGCTGACCTCTGTTGTCGGGCAGCTCAGTGGTTACAAAGGATCTGGACACATAACTACTACTCATTAACGTCTTGATAAATGGCATATGCCTCCTTGTAATATGTGAACCCATAAAAGCAGGACTGTAGCATGGATAAAGAATCTTCTAAAACTAAGAATTTGTGGTGGGTTGACCCTGGGTGGATGCCAGGTGCCCACTAAGCCACTGTCACTCACCTTCCGAGCTGTACAGGGGAGAGAAAATATGATGAAAGGCTCATGGGTCGAGATAGGGGCAGGGAGAGATCACTCAGCAATTACTGTCATGGGCAAAACAGACTCAACTTGGGGAAATTAATTTATTACCAATCAAATCAGAGTAGGGTAATGAGAAATAAAACCAAATCTTAAAACACCTTCCCCCCACCTCTCCCTTCTCCCCAGGCTAAACTTCAACTTCACTCCCAATTTCTCTGCCTCCTCCCTCTGCAGTGGCATAGGGAGATGGGAAATGGGGGCTGTGGTCAGTTCATCACACGTTGTCTTTGCCGCTCCTTCCTCCACGCTCTCTTCCCCTGCTCCAACGTTGGGGTCCCTCCCATAGGAGACAGTCCTCCACAAACTTCTCCAATCTGAATCCTTCTCATGGGCTGTAGTTCTTCACAAACTACTCCAACATGCATCCTTTCCATGGGGTGCAGTCCTTCAGGAACAGACTACTCCAGTGTGGGACCTCTGCGGGGCCACAAGCCCTGCCAGCGCAAACGTGCTCCAGCATGGGCTCCTCTCTGCTCGGGGCCACAGGTCCTGCCAGGAACCTGCTCCAGCATGGGCTTCCCACAGGGACACAGCCTCCTTTGGGCATCCATCTGCCCCAGCGTGGGGTCCTCCCTGGGCTGCAGGTGGATCTCTGCTCCTCCATGGGCTGCAGAGACACAGCCGGCCTCACCATGGGCTGAGCCACGGGCTGCAGGGGAATCTCTGCTCCAGCACCTGGAGCTCCTCCTGCCCCTCCTTCTGCACTGACCTTGGTGTCTGCAGGGCTGTTTCTCTCAAGTATCCTCACTTCTCTCTCTGGCTGCTGTTGTGCAGCAGTTTTTTTTCCCTTCTTAAATCTGTTATCCCAGAGGCGCTACTACCACCGCTGATGGGCTCAGCCTTGTCCAGCAGCAGGTCCAACTTGGAGCTGACTGGCATTGGCGCTGCTGTACATGGGGGAAGCTTCTGGCATCTTCTCACAGAAGCCACCCCTGTAGCCCCCATGCTACCAAAATCTTGCCACACAAACGCAATACAGATTTTCTCAAGAGATATTAATCTTCAGAGGCCTGGACTTTGGTGGTGAACGGGAACTTTTAACGTTGTTTATCTAGCAGACACATTCATCGGTTTCCCCAGTGTTACTGCTGCTGTGCTATTCTCACCACATCGCAGTACCTCCGCCTGTCCACAGCCCCAGATTGTTATCTGCAAGTCTCATCACGCAGCAGGACAATACCCCCAGGAAACTGAGACCATCTTCATACAGTACTATAGCATTCTGACTCTTAACTCTAATTCAGTCCCACACTCCTACTTTTAAACCTACATCTCACTTCAATGTGTAAATTATCTACTGCTTTAAAGCAGCACTGCTAGATAATGTGCTCTATTATTATTTTTTAATGCAGATCTGAAAGGATATAATGCAAAGGATCTTTTCAGGAAGAAAGCCCAAAGGGTGGTGGTGTTTTTTTTCTTTCCAGCTATTGCTTTTTTTTTTTCGTTTGTTACATGTTAAATTCCTTTTTGACATATTGTTGTGGCTTTGCTTAGTGAGGGGGGGCCTAAGGTGGCAGCTTCTGTAGGAAACTGCTAGAAGTTGCTCCCCTTTGTTCAGTGGACTCGGCGGGGCCTAGGGCGGACCCGCTGCTGGCCAAGGCCGAGCCGACTGGTAGCAGAATGCTCCGTGATAACGCCTCTGCAATAACGTATTTAAGAAGGAGAAAACAGAAAAAAAAAAAAAAGGAGAGAAGATGTGAAGAAGCTGAGCAGGGGCAGAGGTGCAGAGGGGGAGGCACAGGCCTCATGGGCCTTGCAGGCCTCACCCTCTGGCCTCTCGCCAGGCAGCCGACTGGGCCCGACTCGGCCCGGCCTGGCTGCAAGAAGTGGAGAGGAGATGAGCTGGATGATGTGAAGAGATCCTGAGAGGCGTCTGCCAGCCTGTTGTGAAAAACTTTTCTTGTGAGAGGAACAACTGCAGATGCCAAGGTCAGTTCAGAAGGAGGGGGAGGAGTAACGCAGCTGCTGGCCAAGATTCCCCTGCAGCCCGTGGTGCAGCCCATGGTGGAGCAGGCTGTCCCCCTGCAGCCCATGGAGGCCCACGCAGGAGCAGAGATCCACCTGCAGCCTGTGGAGGACCCCACTCTGGGGGAGGTGGATGCCTGAAGGTGGCTGTGGCCCGTGGAGGGCCCGCTGGGACAGCCGTTTTGGAGGGACTGCACCCCGTGGAAGAGATGACCCATGCCGGAGCAGTTCCACGAAGGACTGTGGCGTATGGGTGGGACCCCACGATGGAGCAGGGGAGGAATGTGAGGAGTTCTTCCCCCAACCACGAAGCAGCGGCGTAAAACAATGTGTGATAAACTGACCGCAACCCCCATTCCCTCTTCCCCCCTGTGCCGCTCAGGGGGGAAGGTAGTAGAGATAATGTTAAGCCCGGGAAGAGGGAGGGGTGGGGGGAGGTTATCTTGTTTTCTGTCTCATTATCCTGCTAGTTTTAGTAATAAATGAATAGTTTTCCCCACGTCGAGTCTGTTTTGCCCATGACAGTAACTTTAAGGATTTTCTCCCTGTCCTTATCTCAAACCTCGAGCCGTTTTTTCTTATATTATCTCTCCCTATTCTCTCGGAGGGTGGGGGGGAGTGAGAGAGAGACTGTGTAGTCTGGTCCCGATCGGGGCTGAACTATGACACATATCCTGGTAGAAATAAACTAAAAAGGACAAAGAAAATTCCGTATTGGATAAATGGAAAGAACAAAGAAGAAAACATAAAAAAGATAAATGAATACACTTACTAAACTAACCAAACAGCCATCTGAAATGGCTGATTAATAACTGTCCTCATACAGCCCATGCTGCAGATACTTTCTAACAAGTACAGTAAACGCAAGACATGTTTATTGAATATTGAAAAATATAAAATGGATATAAAACATGATTAGTAGGAAGGACAACTGTTAGAGTTGGTTTCAGATAAACTAAATTTGCAGGATTTATGAGTTCCCTTCAAGAGACTAATGGATGTTCAGACGACTAGAAAGAAGAAAAAAATTGGATTTTAGTATTTCTTTAGCAGTTCCAAGCTTATCACTTGGAGTATATAATTCTTCTTACCCTGTTCTGCTAAGTGAAGAATATCTCATCCCGTTCAGTTACAAAACTCAAAGGTTAAACAACTAAACCACACAGCTTCTAAAATGCATCATACTCTCCTGGCAGATGGAACAATTAAAGAGAAACTGAGTCTGGTATCAACAATAAATATATGGTAGCCACAGAAGTGAGGGAATAAATTAAAAATACACAGTATGCGCAAATGAAAGTAGGGTGCTGAAGAGTTCAAATAACCTGCTCCCAGAGGATATTGGTTGGAAGAGGTAATATTTCACAGAAAGCAGAGGACTAGATGGTCTTTCACGATTTTAAAATGTGCTTAATATTCTGAAGACATGGGTCACAGTAGCTTGTACTGTTTAATGTTTCTATTAACTCTCATTTATAAGCAAGTAGCATCTGATCACACTCAAAGCCCAATAAAGGCTTTTTAAGATTGCCAGCAACCTTAATCCAAGGTGACTATTTCACTGTCGTACCTGGAGAGGTAACCCAGGTCAGCTTCAAAGCCCGGAGACAGAAGAGCTCTGTATCTACAGCTCCCTCAAACACCAGCTGGGGGGTCTGAACATGAGATGAGGCCCTTTTGGATGAGAGATCTCTGTAAATCCACATATCATCTCTTCTGCTTTGTGTCATCGCTAACCTCAGGAACACCCAGGCTGGAGATAATAGAGCATATTTGTTAGGAAGATCAGGCCAGCTCTTAATAAAGGCCAATTCGGCAGACATGTCAAAGTCGCAATGAATGCCGTCAATGAGGGCGAACCAAAGAGAAAACAGCCTGATCAGAAAGCTATCTCCAGAGGTGTTATGAATTAATGTTATTTCCTATTCTTCTCCGACCCAGTTGACATTATTATTGAATATACATATGCTTGTTTGTCTTTTCATCCATAGCTAATGCAAAACACCACTTTAGGGAAAGAGTGGGATTAAGTAGGATTTTTTATTTCATTATTAGAGCAATGCCATTTACTGTAACAGTTGAAGTTGTGTCAGCACATTTCTTACAATCTGCAATTTTCAGAGGTTTATAATTTGGAATGTGAAATTATTGCAAAGCTGAAACGTCAGGACAAAGTAACACATTTATCTGTGGTGTAAGTAGGGGCAATCTCATTGACTGACTACAATACCCGCTTCCTCCAGGGATGAATCAGCTCCCAAAGCAGATTGTTCTGACATTACAAATTTAACTACACAAATGGCTGAATGAGGGCTTTATTAGGATGAGTTCTCTAAAAGTCTCACCACAAATAGTAACAACAAAATATTATTTTTAGGAGCCTTCAACTTGTACCAGGCCTCAGAAGATGATGAGATGGACCAAAATCAAAATAAGCTATTTTTCTAAGAGTTTATTATGATGTTGGCACAGCAAGCTAAATTTTTATCTTCTCTCTTTGACTTTTCACACATTTTCCAAAAATATAATTTAAAAAAATGCCATGATAATAAACCAGTTTAAACATAATCAGAAACCACTCTGTATCTGTTCTCTTAACAGAAAATGTCAAAAGATTATGTGAGTCCCATCATGGCTTCTGCTTCTCAGTGGGACAGACTCCATTTTATACCTTTTCCTCTCCATGTTCAGCATGAATGAGTCACAGAGTCCCTCCAGCCACTTCAAACAGTTGGTACAGCATGAGTTACTCAGCTAAAATAGAAGTCTAGGCACTTTTAAAATCTGCTGCTGAGAAGTCACAAATAGTGAGAGGCCAAAGCTGCAGAGCAAGATGACCCCTTAGGACTTGATGAGACTTCTGGGGTCACTGAAATAGGTTTTCCCACCCATCAGTGCTGGGAGGAGCAAAGGCAGCAGAATCCCAGCTCAGCTCTGGTGTCTGGGCTGAACCTTTCAGGGGTGTCACCAAGCTCAGTTGCATGCACACTGGCATTGGACTGGTAGCCCATCTCGACTGTTGAGTTCAGCAGGTGCTTTGTGCACGCCAGACCTGCTGGTTTGGGATCCTGTGAATGAGCAAGTGAGGATTTGAATAAGAGATGTGAGATAATCTCCTCCCTGAAAAAGCATTATCATGAGTCCAGAGGAGGCCACAAAGATGATCAGAGGGCTGGAGCACCTCTCCTATGAGGACAGGCTGAGAGAATTGGGGCTGCTCAGCCTGGAGAAGAGATGGCTCCAGGGAGACCTTATAGAGGTCTTTCAGTACATGAAGGGGGCCTACAGGAAAGCTGGAGAGGGATTTTTGACAAGGGCATGTAGTGATAGGACAAAGGGTAATGGCTTTAAACTGGAAGAGGGTAGATTTACATTAGACATAAGGAGGAAACTCTTTACTGTGAGGGTCGTGAGGCACTGGAACAGGTTGTCCAGAGAAGCTGTGGATACCCCATCCTTGGAAGTGTTCAAGGCCAGGCTGGATGGGGCTTTGAGTGACCTGGTCTAGTCGAAGGTGCCCCTGCCCAGGGATGAGATGATCTTTAAGGTCCCTTCCAATCCAGATCATTCTATGAATCTATGATATAACTCAATTTCACATACTTTTATAGAAGACATTGAACTTCTTAAAAGAGTGCTATCAGAGCTCAACACCCTTTTTTTTTTGTTTGTTTGTTTTGTTTTCATGTATAATGTACTTAAACGATTTTTACAAGTGAATAAGGTCTGGATTGCCAGCAAACTTTTGAGAATGCTATCCACTTCTTCCTGCACTGGTTGTGTAGGGCTACGCTGGGAGCACACTGTGTTCATAATAAGATGTTAGAGGTTTGGTGAGACAGCTTCATCAAGGAGGAGGAGCTTACAAGACAGCCTAAATAGGATGCAGGTTCTGCACTTCTACTTTGCCCTGGGATCAGCTCACCACTCCACTGAAGCTCCACTCAGATATGAAAAAAAGTCTTGTGGGAATGAAAAGGATAGAGAAAAGGGAAGAGGGGGTTGCAAGCAGACAACGAAGGGAACACTGGGCAATTCCCTAATCCTGAGCTGCCCAGAAAATTAATTCACTCACGTCAAACCACATTTGTACAAAATGCATATCCCACCTGGGCTATATCACAACAAACAAGTGTTGCTTCTCCAGGAAGGCAATGGCACTAACCAGACATACAGACATGCCATTCTTTTCTTGCCAGGTTTGTCTCTGGTAAAATGGGTATATTTTTACAAGATTCTCGCTTTTCAAAATATTTAGCCAAGTTGTTTTTGTAAAATATTGTTCTTGCAACCTCAATGGGCAAACATGGCTTCTGTCCCGTGAGTGGGGTAGGATGCATTGCTTAAATTTGGCTGAAAACAAAAGGCAAGGATGAAACTGTGCCTAGTGAGACAAAAGACACAGCAAAATGGTGATAAGGAGAACCAGCGGCTGGTCCAGGAAGCAGAGGACGTGCGTGCTCTCCAAGGAAAGAGTTTCCTCCTGCTTCGACCTTCCGGTGATACAAAAGGACAATATTAAATGGAAGTTTGTCTGATTTAGATTGGAGCAGCATGTGCTACAACTAGTTATTCTGTTCGATATTAAAGAGAGAGCTTAGACTGTTATAGCAAATTTCACTTGTGATACTTAATAAGACTTAAATCCAGAACAGGCAGAAATCAAATAAATGTCTTTGAGGTGAAAAAAGCAGTACATTACCATCCTGAGCTACAAAGCCCTTTTCACACTCTTGTTTGCAGCAATACCTATGTGGAGGGAACACCGTCCATGCGAATAGTGACTAGCACTAAGATGCAACCTTTTCTGCCCCTGAACTTTCATGGAAATAAGGCCATCGGTTCAACACAATCTATGCCAGTTTACCCTATGGACTTCATAACAAACTTGTTTTTCATTCTCCTAATGCATTTCTCTGTAGTATAAGACTTCTCTGAGAGCGGTAACTCAAAAGGTATCATGGAAATGACAAACTGTATAATGGAATTCAGATGTATTTTGAGAATGTGTTGCACACGCTGGAGCACAATTTCATCATTTATCAAGGGGGAAGAAGGAGGCCTACATGTGTGAAAACATCTAACAATAGTTTTCCCCAGAGAAGTTTATAACACAGTGGACAAAAAACCTGGGGAAATGAAAATAAATGGTAGAGTAATTCCAAAGGAAAAAAGATCTTTTGTTTTAAAACATCCCATCGATAAATCTTGAAACCTGATATTCATTCTTTTGCTGAAATGTGCAAGTCATCTTTAAAATATTTCCTCTGAGATACTGTACGAGTTACAGTAACAGAAAGTCTCAGAAGATTAAATGGAATTTACAAGCACCATTTACCTTAATAGTCAGGGCCACTTGTGCAGGAATTTTATATATACTTAAATATAGTTTATTAATTTTTGCTTCTCCTCATCCACCATTTTCTTTCATTACATTCTTGTCAATGATGAGGTCAGTCTGGCAAACTCTTACTCACAGGAATAACTTCTACTCATTTGAGTAGTTTCAGTGGCCTGAATAGGACTCATCTGCTTAAGGACAGATCAAGCCCTCACCCTCTGGCCTGAAATTGCCTCCACTTAGAAAGAACTCAAGTCAAGTTTTGTGTCTTCACTGCAAAAGAGCCTGTGAGCAACAGAGGTACCTTGTCTCTTCCCTCCTGCAGGAGATGGCACACATTAGCCTCATAACACGGTCAGGCTTCCTCTGGCCCAGCTGATGGGAGAAAGATGGCTTGCTAAGAAACACTCCATTTTGTGTTGTCACACTCAGTCTGCCTTAGTGTTCCTGGCACCATATCAGTAATTAGTGTAATTACAGCTGGTGAGAGAGAAGTAACCCCTGTGGTTATCTATTAGGTACCTCCCAATCAGAGAGTGCACTTCATTACTCATCTCTCCATATCATCTCTTAATTTCAAAAGGATTAAGCAAAATTAATTCTTTCTGTAGAAGAATTTCTTTATCTAGCCATTCATTAATCACTATGTATAAAAAGCTCTTCAAGGGAACTAAAATATTAAGTTGCTACTAAGTGCATTATAACTACTGCTCTGTTGACAGGCATTTTGTTTTTCATTAAAGCTGAAACAAGAACTTTGGGAAGGGGGAGAAACCTACCTCTGAATTTCATCAGCGTATATCATAAGCGTAGATGGAAATCTCTGTGTTTAGCATGAATAATACCATAGCTTATCTAACAACTTCACATCCACAGTGAGGTCCAGTCTGGCTCCCAAAGAACACTTCCAATAGCGTGGGAGCAGAATTGGGACAAAGTATTTCAACAGCAGTTTAAAAAGTCAAAAAAAAAAAAAAAGCATCATCTTATTTTAAGCTGATGAGTTCATACTTTTGTCTTAATAACACTAATATCTTTGTTTATGCCTTTGGTACAAAGAAGTGCAACCTCTATCACATTGTGTCTCCCTCACTGCCCAATGACTCCTCAGGACAAGGTACCTCTGTCTGGCGAGGCCTGAAAACGACGCATCACTGAGGCAAAAAGGGGTGGGGGGAAATGAGAGCAGACAGAAGAGAAACAACAACAAAGAAAAGTATGTGTCTAGGAAAAGTACAAGCAGGGACTAATAACAGTTTCTAAAAATGCCAGCGTAAAACTTGTATTCTTCAAGTTTTAGTGAGCCAAATTCTGCCAGTGTGCAGAAAGCTTTTGCAACTGCAACAGTTGATATAATTTTGGGTTCTGCTATTTATCACGAGCAATATAGAGTCCAAGAGCCATTTGTGTTATAC
Organism: Chlamydotis macqueenii; assembly: GCF_036417535.1. Taxonomy (NCBI): domain Eukaryota; kingdom Metazoa; phylum Chordata; class Aves; order Otidiformes; family Otididae; genus Chlamydotis; species Chlamydotis macqueenii. Next base: position 8,964,782 of record NC_141566.1, read on the forward strand.
ATACTCATTTCCAATACATTCCACCTCAAAAACACCTGCTTACTGCAACCATATTTGATTAAAACTGTCTCCCAGCCCGAGTACCAGTATTTTCTCTGGTAAACAAGCCTTCAGTTGGCATATTTACACACAAAGGCTTTGGGAACTTAGCACGCAGTTAAACAATGATTGATAATTCTATAGCAACTTGCAAAGGTGACTTTAAAAAATCATACCAGAAAATATATTAAAAAGAGTTGTTCAACAGGGAACAAATAACAGGACTGGCTCATCCATCCAGTGTTCCACAGTGCATATGGAAGGGCATTAATTTTATTCATTGATTATATTATCTTTTATTTTATTCCTTTTTTAATCTAGTAGCAAAGTGAGTCCTTCAAGGAGCTGTTTGATGAGCTGTCAGTACTAACATGACATTCACAAATCTTTCTCTGTGCACTGTTTTCCCCTTACACAGACTAATCTCATCTCTGAAGAACAGAGTTCTTTTGTTTCTGCAGACTGGAAATGAGTTGTGTCTGGTAAATCTTAAGCTTCAATAACCTAGTCTGGAGCGGAGTAGCTTTTTTCTTCATTAAAACCTTTATACTGATGCACTTTTGCAGCTCTTTCTACCATTTGAACTATTTGCCTCTAATTCCGAACTGCTGTCTGCAAAGTTCAGCGTCATGAAGAGAGTGTTAGCGATAAGAATGACACCGAGTCCCCGAGGCGCTTTACAGAGGCGGTGCGGACTGAGATGAACTCAGCTCCTCTCCGGCACGGGTATTCAGACCGCGTGGAGCTGGGCAGTGTGGTGATGAGGAAGAGAAACTCATCCAGCGCCTGCTCTGGGGTAATGCTGCACAGCAGCTCACCAGTAGCACCAGTCTGTTCCATTCTGTGAGCTGCAATGGCACCCACAGCCCTTCCACACCAGCTGTGTGTGATGTTTGGGCTAGTATCGGCCCATCCTCTCCCAACCACAGCCCACAGCAGTATCCAGTGAAGGCAACGGCTGTCCTGCACCCCCAGTATGCAGCATAACGCACACAGGGGGAACTCGGCCTCCTCCTTCTCCCTGCCGTGGCACAGTCCTGTGGCAGGACCTCAGGAGGATGGGGGTGGTTTTGTAGCCTTCCTCCACAAAATGAGTCAATTTTATTCACCCTTCACAAACAAGGGTGGATCTGAAAAGCCATAAGAGTCTCAGAGAGAGCTCTGAGTGAACAAATCAAAGCAGCTGCCTGGACTTTGGATGCTGAGAAGAGGGTGTCAAGCAAATAAAGAGTTCAACAGAGGACAATTTACGCCCAGTTCACAAGTCATTTCCCTACTTTAAACTCTTTAAGCCATAGCAAAGCTCAACAACCTCTTGACTACAATTAACATGAGACCTATTCCCTCCACAGCCTCCGTTCCTTGACAAGGTCCTTGAACAGTGCTCATAGCCAATACACGGTCATGCCCTGAAACCAAACACAGGTCTGCAAAAGGGTCCTGCTCAGGCAATGTTTCTCCAGTGCAGACATATCACCTCCTACGGGTTCACAGCACTCTAATATGATGTGGGAGCTTTTCTCTCAGTTTTCATAGCTTGAGTACATATAGAAGGGAAAACCCATTTTGTCTAGTAAAAACTATTTCTGCCCATCAGAGTATTAGGCCCATCAGAGTTTTCCAGCTCAAAAATGGATGCCATCAGGGTCATGCCATGGTCAAGAAGACTGAGACAAAAAGAACAGAAGAAGATGGAGAAAGAAAATCCTGTAAAAGGTAGCAATAGAAAAGTGGAAAAGAGAAGGCAGAGGTGGAAGCAAAGGAGGAAGAAAATGCCAAAGGCAAAATAAAACTAAGCCTGCTTTTGTAGAATATGCGCTTGTGCGCATATTCCCTTGCTCCTCCTCCCTTGCTTTGGAGGAAGAATGGAAGGGAAAGGAAAGGAGCAGATATATTGTCTCCTCTTCCTGATACAAAGCAGATTTTCCTTTAGTAGGACCATCATTTTTCAACTGACCATTAGAAGAAGTTTTCTCAAATTACAGTGTTTGCTAATATGAGGAAACTTGCAAACTCCTAAAATGAACTCAGGAGATCCTCAAAAGCCCAGGCACTGCTGGGCTTTCCTCATCCCTTCACAGAAAGGATAAAGGTTATTTGGCAAGAAGCAACCTGAAGGCAAAGCCTGCCAGTTTCTTTCACAACACTAGCCTCCAAAAAAGCTGTAGGGTGACCAATGTCCTTGTATATTTTAAACAGTTCAGTGTGAGTGGACCCTAACTAATCAGATGAGGGGAGGAATGGCAGAAAAGACTCTCTGCCAGTGATCTCAGGTTGAGAGGTATTTGAATACCTGGGGTCAATTTGTCCTCAAGAATGAATTATCAGGGATGAGTGTCCTGTAACCCAACAAAGGGGTCTGGCTCTTTCATTTCAGTGCAAATGAGAAATAACTTCACAAAACTGTAAAGTATTTTACTACTTCTCCCACAGGAAGACTCAAGATATATAAGAAAGACTGGTAGGGTGAGGTCTTCCAGAGGCAGATACTGAAGAGGCAACACAATGTAGCCATGCCATGGTTTTCGGTGTTGGTCCATGGAGAATGGGAGCTTTAGCTTCAGAAATGGTGTTTGTTCATACGGAGGGAAGTGAAATGAGTCATGTCAGATTTTTAAGAATGCGTTAAGCTTAGCGCTTGACTTAAAGAGAGATTTTCAGGGGTGTGCATTAACAAAGCAGGGTTCCAAGAGGGGATGCAAGTCCTGCATACTGGCCTGCTGATGGTGAACAGTGAATAAAGCCACAGAGAAGGTGAGCAGCTACCAGGGGCTTATATGTGCATGAGAGAATTGACTGGGGTTTTCAGTGCCGTAAAGGCACTGCACTTCTGTGAAGCACTTGCTGGACCGTGCCTGGTACACAGGGCAGTTTGGGATTGATCAATCAGCAAAAATCCCCATAGAAAGCAAAGATAAGGTTATCTTGGGGAAGGTGTGCTTCACATATCCCATGGATCTGATACAAATTTTGCAAAGATAAATGAATCTTCAGTAAGACAGTTCGCTTCTATCCTTAAATGAACATTCTGTGGATCAACCTAAAAATGCAAAAACAGATTAATCCAAGCAGTACTAAAACTAATACAAATAGAGGGGACAAAACCAAGCAAGACTGAAACTAATATAAATAGAGGGGATTAATGAATAAAATACTTAGATCATTTCTGAATCTGCATGATTTATAAGGCACTGAATATACATGATAGAAATCAAGTACCAAGCACAGTCCTGAAAACACTGAGTCATGCAAGTAATCCTTGCTCCTGCAAGCACTATTTTTCAGGCTCAGATCCAAACACAATGCCTGACACTGTTTGCTCTGATAATCACTCTAAGATAAACAGATATGAATAACTGCAAATACTTCCAAGCATTTCCTTTCACTTATAATGTAAAAAGAAAAATTAGAGGATAAAATGAAAATGTATGTTTCCACTTCCAGATTTCATACATCATTAATTCTGTAAAAATATATCCGTCTTCATGCTGATACTTCTCTTTGCTTGGCAAGCTTGAAGAATGCAATATGCTTGATAACCTGATTGAAAATTTGATCCTATTGTTTAACAAAATGAGGGTTGTTTCATAAGGGGCTCCACCATGTCTGTGCACATTTTCCCCTAGGTAACAGTGTAAGACTTGTATTTCCCCAGACAGCTGAACATTTATGTTGATGTACTTGGCTACAGATCCAATCTTGCACTGGCTGTAATACAGGAGAATTTTCCTCAGCATTTTGAGTTATAGCACTGAAATAATTTAACAGTGCCTTCTGTGCATGTTAAACAAGTTTTCTGATATAGTTAGCTCCTACTGAAAGTTTGTTTACTCTATAAATTATGCCACATAGTTAAACCACACTTTTGCCTCAAATCCGCAGAGGTTATTTTTTTCAGTGTCACTGCAAATGGTGGAACTCTGGAAAAGCCAGCATTTCCCCACGTTCACGCACATCCAATGTACAGATACTCTCCGTTCTTTACATTCCCTAGGAAGCACACGTAACTTTTGAGCTACCTGCTAATGTGTGCTTGCAGAGCCTTCTCCGATGTTAGGAAGAGGAAGCTGGGAGGAATCAAGAAGGGAATTGTCCGTTATTGGTTTAAAAGGTTACAGCAGAGATACCCACAGATACTGTTAATGACTAATTACTGAGAGCAAACCCTGCAGGTTACTATAATGGTTCTGATCCTAGTGCGAACATGATGTACGTTGATGTTTCTGAGATCAGGAGAAAGACAACCTTCTTCAGCAGCTCCTTGCTTTAATGCCTCTCTCTCAAAGTCATCCTGAGACCACTCTGGTCTTCCTTTACCACAAAGCCTTTGAGGAACCTTGTGAACTTCCTAGGGAATGTAAAGAATGGAGGGTATTTGTACATGGGATGTGCGCGAATGTGGGGAAATGCTGGCTCTTCCAGAGTTCCACCATTTGCAGTGACACTGAAAAAAATAACCTCTGCGGATTTCAGGTGAAAGTGTGGTTTAACCATTCTCTGAGAGGTAGGTTAATATTATTTTCATACTCCCAAATTCATTTAGTTATGAGATGAAATGCATGTTACCATTGAAAAAAACCTTGAAAATCTTAACGTGGTCCTCTCCTCAGTGCCAAAAACATTCCAGAAAAGCGAATTCCAGAAGATAAATTTTTTGCCTCTCTTTTTGTACATTTATATCAGGCCTGGTACCTGGTCTCTTTCTCCATGACTAGAGTACATCAATGTTATTATAAGATAAATAAACAAGAATATTAGTACATAAAATTGATAAATAAGATACTAAATCTTTTCTTCAAAGGGCAAAATCTAGGGGTGATGCAGACTAAACTTAATTTCATTGATAAAGTCTAATGATGTCATGACTTTACAAAGACAAATAATAGTATAACAGTATGTCAAAATAGTCAGACTGGATCAAGCCTGTGGTACATCTCGTTCTGCATCTTGTCACAGGAGACTGTTCAATAGAACAACTTGTTAGTACTGAATTATTTTTCCTGATTTAACTGGAATGAGATGGTGGTTTATCATGCTTATGGAGCACATATGCCTCCCAAATTATTGATTCCCATCTTTTTTCAGAATCTCTTTGAACCTTAGCTCCACCCTTGGCAGCAACCTGAGTCCTAATTGTATGCTGTGTAAGAAACTATTTGTTTTTCTTGGCTTTTTGAATTTCACAGAACGCTTCCTAGCATTTAAATTGTGAGAAAAGGAATGGGAATTTCATAGGATCTAAGTGGGTCTAGGTGCTTGCCTTGCATTAAATTTCACTAGGGTTTCAAAACTTGATTTTCAATCAGCATAGTTACAAGAAGATAATGTACCTTTTTTCCTATACTATTACTTTTGTGCTTTATCATCTCACCTTACACACCTGCTGGAGCAAGTTTAAGTCTTAATGACAATGATCTTCTGAGGTACAAGCGTGTACATTTAGCTGCAACACCCTCCCCACCCTGGCTGAGTTTTGATGTTACTCCAGTGGAAACAGGACGAGTCACACGAAGAGGAAATTGCACGATACCCCTTGCACTTGGGCGCGCGCTGTTAATCTGCACGCTAATCCAGCTGATACGTACGGTTAGGCAGTTGGGTAACTATCAGGGCACTACACTACCTTTCATCTCCTAGGGTAATGCAAAAGTTAGATCTCAAATCCAATTTAAACTGGTGCTCCCTTGAGCTCAAAGATAATTTCTCTCTAATCCTCTTCTGGTTGTCTGTAGCGTAACCTTCAAAATCTCAGCTATGACACTGTAAAAAATGATCAAGTAATAATTTTTTTAGCACAAAACCTAGCTATTTTTCCTGGTGGCACTATGTTCCAGCTGTTATCAAATTCAAGAATTCTTCAACTGCCTTGAACTCTGCATTTATTTTACTTTTCCAGATTTTTGCCAATGAAAATACCTCAGCACTGCTTGAAGAGAAAATAATCTTGTCAGTTTTATTGTGCCATATCTGAGATGATGAAGGTCATGCTAACTACAAGTCTGCTCCAATTGCTGCGGGATTGAGTGAGGTGGGCTTTTTATTTTATTTTTTTGGTTTTCCCCTTGCTCCTACCACAAAGTAATAGGGATTTTCCCCTTTCATTCATCTTGCCTTTTGTTGTTTTTAATCGACCACCCATCAGTGCCGAATTGCCTTGTAACTGTCTGCTGAGCTTTCATTTGACAGAGATAGCTGCTATTGTTAACACCAGCCTTCACTTCAGCCCATTTAACTTTCCTCAGTTTGACAGCTTCACAATAGCCACCTTCCATCTAAAGAAAACTGTGATTTAGTAGAAAGGGAATGTGGGACAACAGCCTGATCTGTCACTCAGTCTCCAGTGAGTTCTCTTGGCATAAAGTTCCCCCCTCAAAAGCCAGAGAATGAAATACGACACGAAAATAAGACGGTCATGAGACATGTTCAGTTATAGATTCTGGTAAAATCTAAACAGCAATCAGACTTAAAAATACAGCCCTTTCCTGGCAGTAATATCTTGTGCTGGGCAGCAAAATAAATACTTTGACTGATTTTAAATTTCCATTTTTTACTTATATTCCAGAGCAATGCTTGACTTTTTTCCCTCTCTTTTATGCACCTAGTAATTGTTCTCGGATTGATCTACAACAACCCTTAGTGGAAACAATATGTCACAAGTAAATTAAAGCTTTCATTGGACCAGTCACTCCATACAAGTCCACAAGAAAAGGTGTTGATGAATTAAGAGCCTGGATGTCCTCCCTCACCAACAATTTAAAAAGTCAAATTACAGCTGCCTAAGCACAGCCTCCGAATACTTTCCAGCTCAGCTCCACACTCAGCTCTCCAGTCACACGCAGTTTGGAAATACATTTGTAGCTGATTTTTTACTCTTGTACATTTATGCCCAATGTTGCTTTGCAGTTATGCTTAAATTTGGTTTTATCATTTGGCACAAATGACAAGCTGTGGACATCCCACTATTAGATTAGCAGGCACCATCTTTTTTCTAGCCATAGTTAAATAATTGTATTATTTTCTTGTCCAGAATCCTGGATCCCAGTTTGATGAACGCTTTCTTGTTGAAAAATGTGTCTCAAAAATTGAATTTGATTACCATAAAGCATAATTTATTTCAGTCCATCTATATTCCTCTCCTTAGAGCTCTCATTAACTTCAACAGAAAAGGAACGAGAAAGCAGAGTTGCAGCCGCATGCTGCAAAAGGAACCCCCTAAACCGACTGCCACGTTCACCCGAGCCTGAGAACCAGTGCCCAGTATTTAAAATAAATAAGCTACTCTGGTAGTGGTGGCTAATCGCCCAGCAACACCGGAATTTTTGTTTTGCAGCAGTCATTAAAAACTTCAGTTAAGAGTTTACCACAGCTGTGTAGAAAGGTGTCTTTGGAAATAGAGACAGAAAATTGGACAAGAGATAAACTCCAGTAAAAAGACAGATAGCAGTTACTGGAGAAGCATCCACTGCCCAGAGTTCACTTGTGAGAGGACCCAGGAGGCTGTAACTAGAAAGAACACCAGGCCGCTCCACTGTTTCTAATTAGGGAGGACATCCTTCATTTTATAGCTCCTGTGGTCTAATTTGTAGAAAGCCATATCCCCTAAAGCTTTCTGTAAACCATATTAAAACTCATTCCATCAAGGAGTTTTAGCAATATACGGTCTCTGATCACAATACATACTCACGGCCATAGAGCTGCTCCAGGCAGTCAGATGAGGGTGTATTCTTTTTTTTTAGGGCTATTATTTTTCCTTTTTATTAGGAAACAGTAAATTTATTCTAGGAAAATACATTTTAAGGACAAGAGAATCTGGTTCTGTTTAAACAGTCATTCATAAGAAGGAACGGTATACACAGTCTCTCTACTGATTTTCCCAGTATTCTCTGACTTTTAATTAAAACATCTTTTTCTCTACTTTTTTTAATTTAAGACACCTCAAAGCTTCAGCCAGCTCAACAAACATTGCTAGCAATTTCTTTCTCTAAATGAAAAAATAAGTCAGCTTAGAGCTTTTTAGGAGACTTAAGACTCCATGAATGCTTTTGAAGTTTGCAGTCCCTTCTCAATGCCGAAAACATTCATATCATGTGCAGCGGTAACACAAACATCCTATGATCTTCTCTACTGGTCCTTAACCCAGCTCTGGACGAGGAGAGGAAATTCAATCAGTACGCTCATTCTGTCCTTGGCCCCTACGCTGCCTCTATTAACAAGAGTGCCAATTAGGATTACAGCTTCTGCATTTGGACACATGTCCATTAGACTCCGATTGAGACCTTCAGTTCCTTTCACACAGGCCACTGAATGGCTCTGAGAGCATAATGACTTTTGTTCACTACAAATCTGCCTTGAATTTGAGCCAGTAAACAGAAGGTGAAAGGGTCCATCACCCTATTGTCAGCGCAGCCTGTGTCAGCCAGAGTCCTCTTCCCAGTTAGAGGAAGAATTTGGTGTCACTGGGTTGCTGAACTTCTTACACACTTTACACACACACACTTTCCTGAAAAAAACTTTCCTCTTCCATTTTTGTGGGATCGAATATAAATGCAGAAGTAATTACCCTTGCATCTGGCATGGCTGCCTGCATCAATCAATGGTGCAAACACCAAGTTGGAGGTTTATTTTCTTCCACATGCAAAGGGACCGAGCTAAATTTCTTCAAGTAAGATTTCAAGAAAGTATTTATCACAGCTGGTGTAATTACAGAATCACCTGTGCAAAACCACAAAGGCCAAGGGATCTAATGAATAAGTGGAAAGCTACAGCATAGTATCAAACAACATGTCTACAGTCAAAATATTCCCTTTGGTAAAGGTCACACACTCCCCGCCTCAAGGAACAGCGCAGCACGTTGAATGCAGGCAGGCGAGAGCTTTGCCTATACTACGTGAAGATATTTTGATCAACATTCCCAACTCCTGACTCCCAACTTTCTGTTTGACAATGGGTGGCCAATACGGCCAAGTGTTTCAGACTGGTCACAGTACCAGTTCGATATTAAAAACTGACCAGTAAGAAATTTGATAGGCTGGCCCCAAATTTCTGAGTGCTATTAACCTTGAGAAGCTTATGAAAAGCGGATGCTCCGTGGCCCCCAGCATCTCCTGGGTGAGTCGCCAGATCCCCAGGAGGGTGCTGGCCGCTCTGCCCGCTGCACCCACCTGTGTTCTCTCCACTCGGTATTCCTGTCTCCTTCCTTAAGCCTTTATCCACTCATTTCAAACAAAACAAACACGCTCACTGTTGTTTAAAAACTCATCTGCATTTCCCGTGAATTATTTTCATCATCAGTACTTAATTAAAGTTATTTCAAAGTAAATTGGTGAGAGTGAGCAAGAGATTGTGTAGCACTACATCGTGTCTTCTCAAACCAGTTAAATCTCAGCAAGAAGTTAAAAGAAAAAAAGATCTATTTAAAACGAGATTAAGCTCAAGCTGCTACAGTATAATAAATTGCTCTATTTTAACTGACTGAACTGTGCACACTTAGAATACAAGGGCATATTTCATATGGGTTTATGCAATTGTTCAGTCTACTTTTCCGCCATTTCACCCATCACCAGAAGAGAGAACTTGTCAGGCAAAATTGTAGTTAATGATGTTTAATGGTAGCTAAGCCCGACAGACTTGTTTATTTCTTTTCTTCTTTTTTGTTGCTTTACTCTCACTGAAATAATGAAAATATTACATGAACAACTTCTATATTATTTGCAGGAAAAGCTTCCATTACCAGTGCTAGGTAACATAAAGCTTTATCTGATTTATACAGCAATCTATATAAATCTACTTTTATGTTTTATTTGATTCCAGCCATTAGGCTATGCTAGGAAGTAATTCTAAAATATGTATCATAGTGGCAATTCGCTGTACTATACCAAATTAATCTACATAAATCTATACCTGTGTGCAGGGAACCAGCATGGTAACATCACCAGTATGGAGGAGGAATAGATGCCAGTAATTCTACTTGCAGGCTTTCTAGGAAATTCAAGCTTTTTCTAAACTACTGAGCAGAATACAAATGTCCCCCGTTGAAAAATTCCTCTGTCTAAATTAACTGTATCATCATTAGCATAGCTCTTGCATTTTAAGTTTCAGAATATGAAACTGCATATTAGGAGAGGTATTTCCTCTTTATGACTGATCTAAAGTCAGAGAGCTGGAGCACAAGCAGGCTGTTTGGAACAGAATATCCTTTTAAAAACCTGTATTCCTTACTGATTTAGAGATCCTTACAGAGCTGAAGCCAGTGTGCTTTGTACAGCTGAACGAGGCCAGCTGGCAAAGTAGGAGCGTATCAGTATTCTGACTGCTTTTCTTTTGTTTGAATATTACCTCAGTGGCCGTACGCTAAACGATGTGAACTTGATGGGTTTGACTATGACCTCAGCTAAACTGAACAATATGAACCTGGCACATCTGTAATCTCAGGCTTGCTATTTTTCAATTTATTTTTCACCTGATTTGTATTAAGATGTGGTTCAAATTTTAAAATAAAAATAAAAAGGGCCCTTCTGCATTCCAAATCAATCAGCAAATGCTGGCATGCCAGAAGGCAGGCTTCATCTGCCTCTTCACACCACATTTGGTGGATCCCTGACTTATGAGAGCTTGCTTCTAAATGTTTATGCAGAAAGAAACACTTTACACATCCGCTCCTTCTCAGATAGCCTACAGGGATTTCTGGCAATACTTATGGTTTTTTTTTTCCCTGCCTTCCAGGTTTTCTCCCTGTGGATGCATAAAGACACAGTGACAGCAGGAGTAGGCTCAACTCGTAGTGAGCAGCATCCGTACGTATTATCGCTATTGACTCCATGAGATAAGCTGGACATCTGTCTTTACTTTCAGCAAGTTTCACAAGGATAAACATGAACGGGAATGTGGGCTGCCCACGGACAGTTTTCTGGTGCTCTTTCATAGCCCCATCCATCGCTAGGCTTCTGTCACTTTTGTCTGAGCTATATTTCAGCCTCGGGTCACAAGAGTTCAAAACATAGTCAATTAATCAAGTGCTTTCTATGAACATAACTGCAGTTCAATAACTGTTTCCTACTCAACATAACCAAGGAAATGAAAGGAGGAGGTTAATGTGAAGATAGCTAGGTTACGTGTGGAGCTTTAAGTAGCAATCCTTGATTAGCTATCATCAGACAGGGCATTTTATCGGTGGAGTTATTTTATGTGAGACAAAAGAACAAACCCAGGACATTTATGGCCTGATCCTGCTCTCGATAAAGTCAAGTAGAGTTCTTCCATTGACTTATGCCTATTAGCTCAGGATCTATGACCTTGACAATAAAATTAACACAGCAGCAGAAAAACAAAAGAAAGAGACATAAACCCCCACTCTTACAATGCAGTGTGTCTACACTAAGAAAGATACAGGCTTCAAGTCTCTAAGGTGAAATAACTGCTTCCAAGAGGAGTGGAACTGAGTATGGGACATGGCAGCTAATACGCTGAAGTGACGGGGAGCAGGGTATTACACCAGCGCAACAGCTTTACATCTGCTCTATCAGTGGCATGAGCTGGGGTTTGTAAAGCTGCTGATTCCAGATGGTGAAAGTGGAGGGTGCAAATTCCTCCATCTCTGCTGCCCAAACACAACTCATTGAATGGGGTGGGAAGCAGTATGCTCCCCATTTAGGTGGGCTTTTCTCTGCCTCACTTTTCTAAAAGTGCTGAGATTCTGCTTCAGATCACCTAAGTCTGCTAAAAAGGGGCTGAAACAAGCCCTCTAAGAAGCGCAAGAATTCTTCTTTTTGATGTGATAAAAAACCATAAATATGTGTTTCTAACCACTGAAGACAGCAAGCTTTGGAGGGCTGAAATGGAAAAAGTTAGCTTAGATTGAGCCAATTCTGGGTATTGCTGCACATGTCAAATAGCACTTCACTTGACAAACGGTCCCAGAGAAAGCTATGGGGCTACTCAGGGAGTAAGGTGGCGTTTGGTATGAGCAAGGGGATTAGAATCTGGCCCTTGTTTTATTTTCAGAGAGATTTCAAACATGTGTTTCTCCTAATTTTCCCTTCCTTCTAGGACTGCTGGTATTCACTTGGCCTGGCCTTAGAGGCAGAGGGATGTGAAAAACAGCACCAGTGAAAAAAAAATAAACTCGCTAATATATGACCAAAATAGGTTGGTTTTTTTTTTTCCCCCTCTATAAAATATGTGGCATAAACAAATTCCATAATGATGCTATGTGTTATAAAAGTTTTATGGCACTCGTTTGGGCTTACCCGCATAACTCACTTGTGAGTTCACTACTCATGGGTAATGCACTCATCCCAAATGCATGCTAAAAACCAGCTTATGTAAAAAGCCCCATTAGAGTTTAAGAGAGATTAAGCTAACAGTTTTTTTTTTACAGAAGCCTATCATAGTATGGAGGTTCACAGAAATTATAAAAATCTTAGTCTATAATAGGCAATGTTTCCATTAGGTTTATCCCAAGCATCCCATATTAAATTCCGTACGTTCTTAACCAGTGACATATATATCCACTCTGCAATTTTAATTTTTCCCCCTATCTCTAACCACACCTTTGTGTCATATCATACACATGTGGCTGCACCCAGAGAGAACATGGTCCCTTGTCCCATGGTCAGGACAAAGACACAGCATTTTTGTCCTTGCTTTAGCAATTGTGCTGTCTAAACTGAAAGGATAGAGAATGGGCAAAAACATTATTCCTATTTACAGACTGAGAACTGAGAGGCAGTTTCCAAAAGGCCGTACAAGAAGCCCTTGTTAGAGCTGAAATTAAAATAAAATTCTCCTGGTCGCCAATCCAGTGCCTTAATAACAAATTAATCTTCCCCCAACATCCGTGTTCTTCTTCATCTACTGTATTCCACACTTATCCCGCTATCATTTAAACATCTCTCTTTAGCAGTGTGAGCGACACGATTAGTACCCGTCTTGACTGAAAGCATCACACACAAACTGCACACTTGGACAAGCCAACCCGCGAGGAGCATGAGAAAGGTTACCAGGTCATGCACTCCATCAGGAACTGACGGTGAAGTTTTGCACAAAAACCAACCAACTGCCTAAACTTAGTCTAAGGCAATTCCTCAGCACCACAGAGAAAGTTGCAAGAGGAACAGAGCTGATGCTGACTGGGCAGAGTTAAGCTGATTCTCTTCAGTTTTCTTTCCTACTTTCCTCTGCTTTCTTCTCTAAACATCTTCTGACTCCTGATGATGCATGTGAGGATTATACAGGCAATAGTTGTACCTCCTGCATTGCCACGTTCAACCTGAAAGAAGACCACCACCCAGAGAAGTTCCTCTGAACACTTCTGTGCCTCCAACTACACATCCTCCTTGGGAAGAATTAGGGAAAATTAGTGTAATTAACCTAAGATTTCTTTTTTTTTCTTTTATTTTTCTGAAAAAAAATGTAAACGGGGCACAACGACACCCAAAGTACCTAATTATTTTCTCTAAGGGCCACAAAGATGATCAGAGGGCTGGAGCACCTCTCCTATGAGGACAGGCTGAGAGAGTTGGGGCTGTTCAGCCAGGAGAAGATGAGGCTCCGGGGAGACCTGATAGCGGTCTTCCAGTACCTCAAGGGGGCCTACAAGAAAGATGGGGAGAGGCTATTCAGTAGGGCCTGTTGCGATAGGACGAGAGGTAATGGTTTTAAAATAGAGGGGGGTAGATTTAGATTAGAAATTAGGAAAAAATTTTTTACAATGCGAGTTATAGAACACTGGAACAGGTTGCCCAGAAAGGTGGTGGAGGCCCCATCTCTGGAAACGTTCAAGGCCAGGCTGGATGAGGCTCTGAGCAACCTGATCTAGTCAGGGATGTCCCTGCTCCTTGCAGGGGGGTTGGACTAGATGACCTTTGAAGGTCCCTTCCAACACAAACCATTCTATGATTCTATGATTTCCTCTCAATGCTCAGGTGAACATTCTGTGAAAATTTATGACAAAAATATTAAATTAAATTTTTAGGCAATGTTTTACATTACAATATTTACAATATTACACCATTTATCTATTAACTCTCATATAAGGGAATGTTAAAACTTGCTATGAATTAAGGTTAACCCTTAAAAGAAGCACCTAATCTGTCATCATAGCAAAAAAGTGAGATCAAGAAAATGCTTTGGTGAATTGCTAAGTATATCGAGTATTAATGTAATATAGTTATTTCCAAAGAAACATCAAAAAAGGAAAAAAACATTGTCCTTCTCATTTTCAGAATGATTTCCCACCTAAGCATAGATATATTGCTTGATTTTCAACCCCTTTACAGCAAGTAACTTTCTCTAAAATCCAAAGAATGTACCTGCTATTAACAATCTCAGCGGTGTCTAATAAAAAAGCACTTAAGCACAAAATGCACTTAATTTATACGATGCGTAGCTATAATTTATCAACCCCAGAATCCTGTGCAGGAATTTAATACTCAGTTTTTCTTTACTGATTCAGGTAGGATTTTTATCCCTCAACTGTGCAAGCTTGGCAGCGGGGGAAAATGAGTCAACTCAACCCTCCAGCAAGAAACTCTGTGTCTTGGCGGCGCCGGGAAGAGGAGAGACGCAAGTCTGCTCAGGGAAGTCAGACAGGCAGAAAGTTTACAGAATTTCAGAACATTCTCAGTTGTCAATATAGGAATGAACGCGTCACTTGTTTTCACTGAACCCATTGTCAAAGCTATCAAATTGCTGAAAAAAATATTCTTTTTTTTTCTTTTTTTTTATAGCATAGGCAAGTACATTGCTGAAATGGATTGGAGCGGGAGTGGAAAGTACCTGAATCAACAGAATAGAATCAGAATTACAGAATGGTTAGAGTTGGAAGGGACCTTCAAAGGCCATCCAGTCCAACCCCCCTGCAAGGAGCAGGGACATCTCCAACCAGATCAGGTTGCTCAGAGCCTCATCCAGCCTGGCCTTGAACGTTTCCAGGGATGGGGCTTCCACCACCTCTCTGGGCAGATCAGATGTGCTGGATAAATGCTAAGTGGAAAGCTACAGAAAGGACAAACACACATATTCTGCTTAGAATATATTAAAAAAGAAATGTCAGAGGAGCAGTCAGTCCGGGGAAGGGAATGGAAAGAAGGAAGGTAATAAAGCAATAATCTCAGACGCAGCTCTGGAATTATCCAAAGTCTGCAGTGCTCTGTAGGGATTTTAAAGAGCACATTTAGAAAATTTGTTAGGAATTAGCAAAGCAGGGTCAATAAAGTTAAACTCTGTCAATAATCACTCTGCAGTATGTACAAGGATCTCACACCACAGTGCCTGAGGGCTACCCTTGAACTCAGAACTGAACTTTTTGAATTTAAAAAGATTCATCTATTGCGGCAAGAGAAAAAATTTATGAAGGAAAAAGGTCTAAAAATAGAGCTATTTTTTTAACACTCGGGACTGACCACCTCAGCCATCCCCCTCACCCCCCCAAGAGTATCTATGAACTGAACTTTGCCAAGAGGAATATTTAATGAGAAGTTTTAAAGTCATTACCCTGGCCATAACAGCACCTCACGTGGCTGCAGGGATTTGGGAGGCCGAGCAGGCCACACACAGAGCGACCAGGTTGTCTAAACACAGGGCCCGACACTGCGCTCTGCTTGCCTGCTGAGACCAGTACCCATGCGGAGAAACTGGCCTCTCCCATACCTGGTCGTCGTCACGGCCTCCAAAACGCGCGTCAGGTGTGCTGCGAGGGGACACTGAGCAAACGGGCGCTGTGCAGAGCCAGCACAGCATGGGGTTTGGGGAGCTCTAAGGCAGGTGACCACACAGCCGTCCCCACGGCACTCGTTCTCGCGGGTGCATCGGAACATCACCCCAGCAACAGGCATTAGGGATGACCTGGCATATGGCCTTCAGGAGGAGAAGGGCTATGAAAACTCATCGCAAGCTTGTTTTACTCGAGTATTTACACAAAGCATGTGTTCAAAGTTAAAAAGCCCTCCACTCTCTCTTCTGCAATTCAAAACACTGTGGTAGTAAGGGATGCTATTAATGCTGCATTGCTACAGATACCGACTGCCTGAGACAACAGCCCCTTGAAGAGTTTAGCTCCCAGTGAAAATAGCCAAGGTGAAGGGTGGGAGAGATGTGCTACATGACATCAAAGACCAAAATAACAAGTTGTCTTTTTTTAAGAGAACTACCTAAATCATGGATTTTTTTTTTAAGAGGGCTACCTAGGCCCTAGAACCACATCCTTTTTTTTTCTCAGATGACATTCCAACAGCCTTGCTTATTGTTAAATGGCTCCACGGTGCTAATCTGCAATGGTAAGTTACCAGAAACCAGAAAATGCCCAGAAGTACTTAGTAAACGTGGTTCTTAAAAAGGACCTTCAGATGAATAACTCTAGTGACTTCACCAAGATGATTTTTATGACTAAGCATACCGGGATCCTGTTCCACTGTTAACTCATTCAATTTATCCAGCAACACAGTAAGGCAAATGAATCCACCACAGTTCATACTTGTAGCAGATTTTGCTTTTGGGTGTCGCATATGAAAATACACACTCAGTTCCAAAAATTTCATCTTTAAGTTAACTGCTAATTTCCAGACAGAATATCCCACAAAGAGGCACATTGTCACCCCTCATACCAAACAGAATTTCACTGCTGCTTATAAATGGCCTTCAGGAACTCACTCCTAAAGGCACTTGCCACTGAAGTCCTAACCCGATGAAGCACGAGACTACGTGCATGTGCACATAAGGTTACAACCAAGAGCTGGCAGCACAGCACACTTTGGTCTACACCCATCCCTCCTCTTTCTTCAGCAGGAAATTTTGTTTCAGTACAATTTGAGGATTTTGTCAGCAAACCCCCACCAGGTCTTCTACAGGTACATGCCTGTGAGCGCCAAAACGCATCAGCACCATCTGGACTGAACTGAATGCACTTGAGAACTGCTGGAGTACCCTGAAGGGTGTCCTGGGCAGGCATGGCAAATCCCAGCCCACAGTAAATTAAGATAACGTTTCTGCATGGGAAACAGGACAGGTTTGTGACAAACCCACTGAACACTGCTCACAAACTTCACGGGACTTGGTGCTCACGAGGGCTGAACAATCTGTAGTCGAAAACCTTGAATGTTTAATTCTGCATTCCTGCCTCATTTTGCTTACTTATGTTTTCCAAAACTCAGTGAAATCGACTGCAGTTTGAGGGATACTAAGACTAAACATGCTTTTTTCAGAGTACAAGCTCTGGAGCTGTAAATGATTAATATTAATAATGGGAAAAATCTGTCATGTATAAACAATATAAACAAACAGTAACAACCACTTAAATTTGTTAATCTGAGAATTTCTTTTCTCTGATTCTCTTTCATAAACAAAATATTTTTTTCATCAGGCAGTACCCATTATGTTCATCCTTGGTGTAGTTACAAGGCAAAAAATGTGGATTATTGATGAAATAGATCATAATGGCTCTTTCCAAGCCATTATCATTCATCATTTAAATGTGTATTCAATGAGCTTTAATCTGCAAATTTGTCACGATTGGGAGCCATTACGATTTAACAGATTCATTGTGTTTGCTTTGTTCTTTTTTTAATACGATGCATGGTGCGTGTTCTGTAGACTACATGGGAAGGAATTTTACCTACCAGAATGGACTTCTTAAAAATTAACTACAGATGAACAGCAGCTGTTTATTAAAGTCTTCAGTCTTCAAACACACAACAATGCTGCAACACCAGATCATTACAGTAATAAATGAGTTCTGCAAAATCTTCATAATCAGGCATATTGCTCTTTCTTCTGAAAAGTTTCAATCTCCCATTACTTTTAAGAACAGCACCACAACCAGTCATATCTGCGACTTCAACTATATAAATTTTCTCCAATCCCCTAAATAGGTTCTTTTTCTACCGGTTGAGACAAAGCAAACAAAATCAATGGATGCTCTCTTGCTGGTATTAATCACTCTGAGCTGTGTACCATATATTACCAAGGATCCAACCAGTATCAATCCTTGCGTATTTTTTTTTAATGAACAAGAGTCAATTAATAATAAGAAGAATAGTATGTAATGCTTTGGCTAAAGCAAAACAGCATAGAAAGTTCTGTATTTTGGAGAAGGAAGGTGATATTGGATTTTTAGCTCAGTGTTTGCATAGCTGCACAACTTACAAAACTGCGAGAAATGTCAGCAATTGGCAATACATGAGCTTTTACTGCTTTTTGGCTATGGCAGATTAATTCCATATTCAGTTTGTATATAATTCACTTAACACCTTTTCTTACTCAAGTTTTGCAATTTCCTGAATAAAATCCCTCTGAGAGTGAGCTACACACTATCTGAGCAAACTCCCTCTGTAGTCACCAGGAACATTTCTGTTTGCTGCGAAAGAGGACATGATGGGTGAATGCCGAAAAGCTTATCAACCCAGAATTCACATCATCCTCTGGTTGTCATCTCCCTTTCCTTCTTGACATTATCCATGAACGCTGCCTGGTGGGAATGCTCCTCAGCCAGGCATGAGGCAAGATGCCAACACAAGATCGGAACTATTCATACCGTGGGCAGGGTTTACCTCATGCTTTTTCTATTTTGCAGCAGGCTGCTCCTAACTGGTTTGGGATGGGGACACAGAGGCAAGTGATACGCACATGTGAACGACAGCTGTGCCAAGATTAGTTGGAAACTGTGGCCTCCAAAATGGCTGTAAGACATCGTGCTCCTGCTGGGTAAGCAGCCTACAGCCCTGCTGCGATGCCACCGCATGCCACTCCCCTCACTGGGGAGTGAGGAGGCTCTGCGTGCCCAGGGAGGTGGGCTCCAACTGCCCCCCAGGCCATGCCTGCAGGCTGCTAAAAGGAATGACAGTGCTGAAGGCTCTTCTCATTATGCATGGGAATATTGTAATTCCACAAAAAGCTAGCGAACAGCTGTAGCAGGAGTGCATGACACTACTCATGCTGCCCACCTGAGGTGCATGTGGGCACTTTCATGACACCCCTGAGCACTGTCGGTCCCATGCTCACATATTAATGTGGATTTTCTGAGGATGGCTGACTTCTGCATTAAACACAAATATTTCCAAGCATTAAAAGACATGCATCTAAAAATAAAACAGGAATAATCTATTGGGCTTAACACAAAATAATCTCACATAAAAGGAAGTATTTTTTAACAGCACATATCTACTTTATGGCACTGGTCTCTTAACTTTGTGCTTACGAGTTAGGGAAACAGCCCCTTGGTGGATTACTTCTCATAGTTTGCTCAGTAATGTGTTTACAGCCATTGTTACAACTAGATGCTTATATATTTTGATATACAGCATGCACTACAACAGTACATCTTCAGAGACTTCATGCTTATTTTAAAAACCTATTTAAATGTTTCTTTACCTTCCCTCCCAGTAAAATACAAGTTTATTGCCTAATACTCGAGGGCTCCATAGTCCAGTCTGGCAGTAATTAAAGCAGAATTAGTGGTGCTTTGCAGGAAATGGTAACAGTGGCAAGTGTACAACAGGATGGGTCAAATTCATCTCTGACATTACTCCTCTGAAATTACTAACTTACTCTAGGAATTGATTTGACACTTGAAATTTCAAACAATGGCCTCTATTTTTAACTGTCTGACATGACTAAAGCACATAACTCAGAGCCTGAGAAATGTTAAGTGGATTTTGTTTTCCTTTGTTAGAAAACTGCTCATCTGCTCACCCACTTTCTGCTGTGAATCAACTCAACAGTCCACTCCAGAAATCAGTGTTTTGTTAAGACGATGTGATACATTATTTCAACACAACCTGCACTAGCTTAATTCTTACCCGCCCCTGAAGGGACAGTGTTAGTGACAAACACTGCAGTGAATGATACAAAACACATCACCCAAAACTTTCTGAACCTTTGTAATATTTCCTCTGATCCTATAATTATACAATACACCAATAAAGAACATATCCAATATTGTGGTAGTACAGTTTAAAGAAAACTGCAGGAAGTATTTTTCTGTGCATGCCTTCTACTTGAACTCGGACTGCAAACATGGCCACAGGATTTCGCAACAGCTTTAGACACTAAGCTTTGACAAAACTATCTCTCCCAAAAATTTAATGCCATCTACCTAGAGTTGTTAAACTTTTACCTAGCTACACAAAGTACCTACAATCCAATCTGATTCTGCAGCAGTTATCTAGCGGTACAGAGCACCTAATCCAATTCAACGGTATCTATTTGTCCATTAAGAAACCTCCTTTATCTGATATGTAAAATCTATACATTTATATGATTTTTTTTTTTTTTTTTTTTTTTTTTTTTGTGAAGAAGACAGCAATCTCTACAGGGACTTTAGAAAGAGGGGCCAGTGGCTGCTAGAAGGCAGCATCCCCCTGTGTGATGGGGGGTTGTTCTGGTCCTTCCTTGCCTTGGGAAGGGGAGCAAGGCCCTCAGAGCACCCTCAGGACCTTCAGGTGTTTGGGAAAAGCCACAGGTTAATGTGAGATGGTATTGCTACCTGATCTGATTTGATTTTAGGATTAGGAAGATTCCTGGCTAAAGTGGAAAAGGGTGGAAAACCCTTTACGTGACCCTCAGCACCCTTTCCCTTAGGATTACAACTGCATTCTGCTCTCCACAGGGGAGAGACCCACCTTTAGCGGTGAAGGACTTGCACTATTATCTCCCTCTGATTGTTGCATTGATTAGATTGGAAAATGAGTAACTTTTATCACACTTGATCTGAAACAGCACTATCTAGCTATGTTTATCCCTTTACATCTACAGAACAGATAATTGCATGGATCCTGGGAGTCAGACATGACACTGTGATGTCTCTTTTGATCCCTGGTGTCAGGTTAAGAAAAAAAAATAGAAAGTTAACCTGTGATTTAACACTGGCCACTGTCTGGCTCCTGCCACCAGTCTGGCCTGGGTGGTTCAGACTGTTGTGAGTGCATGTCTGGCTCCCTTCTCACCGTGAAGGCTCACTTGCTGCCACCTCTAATATCAGAGCCTGTGCTGGATTCTGCAGCATGTGCTTTACTTTGAATTGCAACAGATTTTTGCCTAAAAAAAAATATCAAGACACAGAGTTGGTTTTTTTTTTTTTTTTTTTAATTCTCTCTTCCTTATTTTTCTTTAAGTACAGGGAGAGGCAGATTATTTCAATTAAGAGCTTGTCACTGACAATTGTAAGCAACCTTTCTTCAGTTCAGTGCAGCAGTTGCAGTTTTAAGTTTCTCCCTGCTTCTGTCAGGATCTAATTTTCAAGGCCCCGTTGCCATGGCAGCAAGTTGGAATTTTAATCCAGTACTAAAGGTCAAGACAGGTCACCAGTTTCAGTTCCTCTTCAATCTCCCCATAAAGAGCCACAAAAAGAAGCTGAGATAAAGGTCTGACCTAACAAAAAATTCCCGTCTAGCACACAGCCAGACTTGAAGCTATATGATTTGTATAGGCTTTCAAATTTGTCTGGAACTATTGAAATTCATGCTAAATCAAATATGGGCAGCACTGATTCACAGTCCCTCTCTCTGCAGAAAAGCACATGTATGTCCTTAAAAAACAGTTATGTGCATGAAACTTATCAGGGACACCCAAAAAGCAAATACTTCAGTAGCGTCTAACAGGTAAATTGCTGTGAAAGCAATCCCCTCATTACTGCAGATATTTACTACTTCTGCAGACTCAGATGGGCCTTACAGCTGCATTTAAGTCTTTCTTGTCAATATGAGACAGATGAGTCTGTCTGTCTGCGTAGTCTGGTCCGATCGGGGCTGAACTACGACAACATCTTTCTTTCAAAACCTGTAAAGATCTTTTTGTGAAGCATTTGGACTAAACAAGACTTTCCAGTGAGGGACAATTTCCCACCTTCAGATTTTGTTTACTATTTTTATCTTGAAGCATAAAAAGCTCCTGTGGAAATCAGGAAATAACTTTTTATTTGGCAATTTCCTAGGCCCCGCCCTGTGTTTTCCATAACACAGATTTTAATTAAACAACTGGTTTGCACCTACTGGAGTAAGGCTACAGACCAAGCTGCAGTTACGTTAGGAAAGTCTCAAAATGTATTTTTCCGATATGCATGGACAGAAGTGAGGGAAGCAGCTCTTCCTCCAGGAATTCAGATCAGTAATTAGCCCAGCAGTGGGGAATATTTTCCTTATTCACTGTTTGGGAGGATCTATTTGTAAGGTAAAGCTATTCTGAATCTGTGGCTCAAGGGCTGTCCAAGACAGAGGATCATGAGGAGTGTGGCCTAGCCCCATGGGGTGTTGTGAGACCTTCACTTCATAAAAAAACAAGCCCTCTGGCCAGAAAATTGATAAGCTTTGAAGCCTTGCTGAGTCCTTAGCCCAAAGGATAATGGTAGCAATACAAGTTTCTCTGGATGGCGTGTAAAGCTGAGAAAAATGTGGTGGATTATTGGGGTTGTCAGAGGGATTCAGAGGAAAGATGCAAAGGATTAAGTTGTGATATTAGGAAAAGTGGCCGTTAGTCTTACCTAGGATATTTAGGACACAAATTGGGAGTTTCAAGCCGCAATGGTATCATGAATGCCAAGCTTCCTGGCAAAACCCATTCTTCTTTCAAGCTTATCGCCCATTTCCATTTATGACTATTCTGCAGCATGGTGCAGACAGATCTGGGTGACAATTTTCTCAGTTTGTCTCAGGCTCCTGAAGCTTACAAAGGCAGTAAGATACGACAGAAAGAATGAAAGGGACTAGAGCAAAGAGCATCAGGAAGAAAAAGCCAGAGAGAGAAACGGGTTGGCTCTGAACCTGGTATTTACTGACAGATCAGAGGTAAGACAAAAGGGAACAGCGGGAGGTCCAAATTATGGTGGCCAGAAAACCAAGTAAGAAGTTAGTTTATACGCATTTTATCTGCAAGCGTGCAGCTCACGAAACAAATGGGTGGGAGAGATACTGAGTATGGTGGCTTCCTCTGCTCTATCCTGATTTACATTTTCAGATTTACAAAGTACATTTGTTTTTCAAACTGAATGTTTGAAGTTCCACTGGAGTTCGGAAGTGATTCCATCCCACAGAAATGTAAATTGGAAGGTCGGTTTGAGGCTGGCCTTCAGCCAT
This sequence comes from Chlamydotis macqueenii, assembly GCF_036417535.1. Lineage (NCBI taxonomy): Eukaryota > Metazoa > Chordata > Aves > Otidiformes > Otididae > Chlamydotis > Chlamydotis macqueenii. Next base: position 8,987,881 of record NC_141566.1, read on the forward strand.
GAAGGCATAACATACGCCGCTGTCTGTGGAAAAGCTTTTAAATACAGGGAAACCTGGGGTAGATTTACAGTCTAACCAGTTTCCAAAATGGGAACTGATATGTAGTGGACAGGGAAACATATCCTGAATTCAAACATGTTAATGTGTGTCGTTTACCTGTCTCTATTAATAATGACACGTCAACGGTCGCAGTCCAGTGGTTGCATACATTCGGCATTGATGCAGTTGTGCATCCTACTTGAGAACAAAGTATTTCAACTGTTACTTGTTAGTCAGGGCAAATAAATGTTGAATTTTTAATGAGGGGTTATACAGTATCAGAGGAAATTCAAATGGTTCAGTGCTCGAGTTGCAATCAGCAACGTTGGCAAGAATGCAGTTGGTTAGCTTGTTTCAGGCATTTGTAAAGGCAGTAATTATGTACGTCTCTGATAGTCAAGAAAAATTATTCAACATTGATCAGCAAAATATAAGAGAATTAATTTAGTTCTGTTCCCACAATCTTTTAAACTGATTTATAAACATGTCAGGAGAAAGAGATCACAGAAAAGAATGTATTAGGAAATAACTTTATTTTGACAGGGAGGTTAAACTGTATGTGAGCCAGCTGAATAATGAAAACAAATTAAAAGTCTAATTCAGAAATTAGTTTGAATAATGAGCTTATCTTCAAGGATACAGGGCTTTTAATTACAACACTGGATTTTAACGTATTTCACAGCAGCTGAAATATTTTGCAAGTTTGCTTCTATAGGCAACTGTCCATAGGACATGCCTGTATGTTTTATTCCCAGTTACTTAGTACTGTGCTCAAAAAGCAAAGCCTGCGGCAATGAGGAACAAAATACAATCTTGACTGACTATCATTGCTTCAAACCCAGGAACCTATGAGGCAAAAGGATGCAAAGCAAACTTCTAACTAACAAAATGAAACAGTACATATGAAAGATGAATGACATCTTATCAAAATTGACCTTTCTATTTTCATTTGCTGTTTGTCCCTTTAATATAGTGCACTGGTGTTCTCTAAAGATTAAGGGAGTTCCAATTACACGCCACTGGTGTTTCACTTATCATCATTTGTACATGGCAGTCTAAGTCCCTTGTATTCATGACTTCCTCAGTTTACCCAGAGGGAATATCTTTGGAACTTTTTACTGCTAACAAACAGGCAGTACTTAGTCTAATGATTAAAGCTTGCCACATTCGCTAAGTGAAAATGAACCTATGCTATAAAAGAAAGCAAGCCATCAACACTGTGGGATCAACTGATGCTCTTATGCTTTAATACGATCGATCAAAAACTGTAACTAGAAATACTAACATTTCAGCTTCTTCAGTGTATCACACCTGGGCTGGATTGTGACTGGTACTCAGACACAGAGTTGGATACATAAATAGAAACATTCTTCCTATTCCAGCTGAAGATGAATTTTACAGTTTTGGTTCATGTGATTGAGCTGGAAATGATGCATCAACATTGAATGAATCTCAGTTTTTAAAAACTGATTCTGTTCAAGGTTAAGAATTCATCAGTGCTTCTTGATTTGAATGTTCTGAATAACAACATTACTTCTTGTCACACTATCCAATATACAACCCTTGGTGTAAAATCCTCTTGATGTCTGATTACTCTTCATAAGGACCTTGTGCTGATTCATTTCAAACCGTGAATTACCTTTAATTCATAGCTTGAACATGCTGCCAAATTTTGTTTTCCATGCTCCCAGGTGGCTGTCCCTGACACAGTGGAGCCATTAGATACTTATGAAAAGTAGTAAGATGTCAAGAAGCACATTTCCATTTTCAAACAGGCTTCCATCAGTTATTACGATAACCTTTAGGATTAGGAAAGTACTGGTATTTACTGAAATTTTTTTAGAACCATGAAGTGAAATCCTGGCCCAACTGAAATCAGTGGTGAGCCGACTTTGAATAAACCTTGCTGAAATATCACATAAAGAGTTTCAGCTGCTTGTTTTGGTTTTGAGCCCACTGTATTTAAGTTGTTCTCTAGCCCCCACAGAGGTTGTGTATCATTAAGTATGATGGAAAACAAAAACTCTATGAAGATAAAATAAGTTGGTTTTGCCTAATCCATAAAAATTTGCTGCTCTAAGTTTTTAATGGTTTCCGGTAGTTCACTGAGCCCATGAGAAGCGCCTTTTAATACTGTATTAATACAGTAAGTATAGGAAGTAATTTTATGACAGGGGAAGAATACCATTATGATTACATTCTTCTTTTTAGCTAGGCTTTTATGGAAACTGCTCTGCACTATGATTTCGAAACACAGGATGTGCTTGATTAAAAAGGTTCTGGGTAGTTTCCAACTGGACAGAGGCCAAATGCTAACAACCAAAACAGAACAAAAGGACTGGATGTTTGAGGATGACATACTTGCAACGGTAATTATATAACAGAAACCTAAGTCGCGAGCTGAGTTCGTACCCTCAAATTCATGGAAGTTGACAGAAAATCCTTCTCAGTGCAATTGGCTGCACCTTATCTGTTCCTGCTTACTATGCTTCCTAATAAACTAATCAGAGTAGACTGGCTGAGAACTGACTGCGCAATACCCAAAGGAGATTTACAGTGAATTTGAAATTAAAAAAAGAAGGGAAGCCAAGTGCCGTAGTTTTACGTACCCTGATTTCAGCTATAAAAAAATCACCATGGTATACAGACGTGTGCGCACAGTATTATTTAAAATTTCAGTTTAAAGATTTTTGAGTAGCAATTAGGATCTGAGGACAGTACTCCTGTACTACATATATGCAGAATTCAGACACATCCCAACTACTCTACCTTCTGTTTTACCTAGTGCAAAGCATCGGGGATTGGGTTTCTCCAGCATGTGGATGTAATAAAGTGCATTAAATCAGTATAAAAAGGATGAAATTCCTATTTCAGAAAGCTTTAGTTAGACAAGAAGTCAAGCATCTTGCATACTCCTACAAAAGCATCGCTCAACTAGTCATAGATACGGTGAATGCAAGCTACCAGTTCCTATGGATTTCTAACAAAGCCAATGGAACCTATAAGACTGTCACTAGGACAAGTGTAAATGGAAAATATAACTTAAGTTTCACTTGAATTGCATGTAAACTTAAAAAAACTGAGGAATATCTAGAAACATGTCCAGGTTAAAAGGTCTCTAATAAAGCACATGAACAACCCCAAATTCAGTTAGATTTGATCAAACTAAAGTAGCGATAACATCCCATTGACAAAATACATAAGGAACTGGTGGGGGTTACAGTTTTGAAGTCAGTAAGGTCACGCTGTGTGGTTCACAGTGTGGCAACAAATGTTACTGGGGATCAGTTGGACTGTAATTTCATTCATACACTCCAATATCCCCGAAATTGAACTATATTAGAAAGATCAAATCCTTCTTAATACAACTGGAATCTGATAAATACTATATTATTACAATACACAATGACTGCAGGAGTTGTCAATGTATCAGGGTATTTTTGGATCGCACTATCCAGCTCTACTTGACACCATTACGTCTTCCTGCCCCCCTCTCTGCTTTAATTTCATTATATCCACAAGCACTGTAATTCCCAATGAAAGTGGTGGCAACTGCACACGCAGATCTAAAGAAACAAATTGGCCTCGTAATACCAAGTCTCACAGTGGACTGCCTTCCAACCTCCCAAAGCCCTATGGAAATCCTTAGAAGCTGCCTTAACAATTTTTCCACACTAAAAGAGGAAAAGTGATAGTAATGGGTTAGCTGATCTTCATTTGGAAGCTAAAAATAAAAGTAGCTTTATTGCAGCTCTGATCTCTCATGTGTAAAATCTATCACCTACCATAAGAAGGCAGCTCATTGCAGCAGAAATCTGATTGATAGTACTGGAACTTTAGATCAAGCAGCAGAACAGAGAGCAACTGGTTCATAAAATGTACTCAGTGTCTTTGGGTTTTATATCAGGCTTCCTATAGAGAGCTTTGGTCCCATTAAATGCGCTATATACCACTGAGCTCTGAAGCACTGTTCTTTTGAAATTCAGCTTATAACTATAAACCATGATTGACAAGTCTATTACTGTTGGTTACAAACTATTGAAATATTGTATTTTATGGTACACTCACTAAAATATTTTTCACAGTGGAATCCAAATACACTTGCTTTAGGAGAAAAATCATTTTAAGATGTAATAATATTTTTTTTACTTTTTTTTTTTGTTACAGAATGTGCTTGATGTTAGGTTTGGATCACTTAGATGTTCTGAAACATGAATGCACCCATTCTGTTACCAAGAACAGTGGGTATAGTTGGGTAGATTCTTTAAAAAAACAAAGCCATTACTGGAAATCAAATAGCAAAGGGCAAAAATGAATTTGTTACAAAGTTTTATAAATAAATGGTATTCATGCAAATTATTTATCAGTAGCATTCCTACCCAATTCTCATTCAATGTGAAGAAAAAATCAATTTCATGTTAAAATTTCATTAGTCGTTTAACCATAATTTTGTAAAGTTTTACTCAATAAATTTTATTTGAATGAGTACTTCCATGACTTGAGTCTATGAGTAAAGAACTGGACCTTCAGAGCCTGGGGAGTACACCAATGGATTTGGCACCCACATCTAGTCTCGTCTTGCTTCTCTTACATGTCCACAGACAAATGACCGAACTCCAGCAAGTCCCTTCCTGTACACAAATTTGCACTAAGAATCAATGTATCTAAATTTATTTTTAAAACCTATGTAGGTATCTCCTAGGAATTTACTTTAAAACGTCCTTAGTAGATTAAGGGGAATCACTAGAATAATCTTGAAGTCATTGTAAGTGAACATCTTGTATTTACACAACCATCATGTTAAGCTAGTACAGTTCTGCATTCAGGAGTTTAAAACAGTTGAACAGTACAAAAAATAGCATCTCTGAACTGAAATCAGACCCACACATTTTCCTAAGTATAAAAACAACAACCTACTTCTCAAAGTTATTTAATTCCTGTTTGTAAATTACTCTGAGATCCTGGGGTAAAAGTAAAAAAACAGTTTGCTCTCAACTCACTGCTACATTACTGCAGCCTTACACCAGAGAAGCACCAAAGAAAAATGGTTTAACACAATGGAGAATTAGCTTTTCCACAATTTTCAACTGTCATATTTATAGATCGTGTGTGATTTTCAGCTGTTTCAAAGTGCATGAAACTCAAGACCAGCTTTTCAACACCAGCTCGCAGAATCATTCCGTATGATGTGTTTTACTCTCTCTCACTGTATGAATGTTAAAATTCCTGCATCATCTGTTCATTGGGTTGCATTTTCTATTGTAAGAGGCTTAGCATCTGATGAGAGAAATATAAAAGTGATTTAATTTTGGCAAGCTGTACAACTAAAATCAGCATTATTTCTGCTTAATAAACTCATCTTTCTCACACACTTCTGTTACCTAATGCTTAAAAAGAAGAAACAGTAATAAGCACTGAAAACATAAAACCAGTTTATGGCTAATTTTTAAGGACTACTGAGAACACCTGAATACAAGACAAAATTATGACCAGAGCTATATTTTAGTTACCTTTGGAGAAATAAAGCTCTTTCTTTATGAAAAATTTAAAACAAGATTTAAAGTTGGAAATAATAATACTTACGACTTTTGTGGCACTGACTTAGTTGCAACTTTCCCTGCTGGATCACTCCACTCTGCAAACAAAGGAAACACATTTTCAAATGTCAAAAGATTACTGCAGAATTAAAATGCACCCAAAGCTGTCAGCCCATCTAATTATACTTGGTTTCACAACATGCCACAATGCATAACATGTAATAAGAAATGGAACCGATCTGCTTTAGCACCACAGAAATTAATTTTTTAGCCTTTGTTTTAATGATGTTAAGCAGGAAAAAATAATACCCAACCCTGACTGTTAGGACTAGGATGATAAAGACCTACTTTGTACATTGTATCCTGAGGTCAGGTGTTGGGAGTCCTACAAAGAAGAACACACAAAATGTCAGCATTAGTTAAATAAGATGAAGAAGGTAAGATCTCTGTTGGCTTGCTGGATTAAGAGCACTGGCATTACACAAACAGGGAAGGAGACGGTACAGGGAAGGGATGGTGTGATTGTTAAGGCAGCACCAGCGACATTAGTTTAAAAAAACATTAACTGTGGAGACAGAGCACCACTGAGGGACCCTTTCACAGTTCAGACGAGTTTGTCTTCAGCTGCTGTAAATCTACACACCCCTTCATGGAGACACCGCGCAGATTTACACCACAGTGGTCCTCGCCTTTGCCAGGCTTGGCTGCGGGTGTGTGTGTGAGCCTCCTATGATGTACAATTTAGACTGCAGCAGGAATACTAGTATGCATTTAATTCAGTGCCACTGCCTTTCTTTTTTGTGATATCCCTGCTTGGAAACACAGGAACCTTTTATTGATAGTCACTGTTTTCATTTGGACTGTGACACACAAGATTTGATAAGGACGTGGGAAGCACCTGATGGAAAACGGTCCAAATCCAATGAAATCAACGAAAGTACAACAACTTTAAACCAGCAAAGAATCTGGCTTTTAACAGTGAGCATGCTAATGCTGCGATTCTTGTTGGCTCACAGTAACTAAGCTGCTTCCTTAACACCACAGAGTTTTCTTGCTTAGTTTTTCTCTAGGCTTTAGAGTCCACAGTGATTGTAATCAGCTTTCCTTCCAAGCAGAGTGTGATCATTTGAAATTAAGGTGTCATTTACAACCTCCTCTTACAGCCTGGAAGTGTTAGTTCTGTAGGATGTTAAAGTCATTAAAACCCTCACTGCACTTCCTCTTAGGGCATTATTAGTTCCTAATATTACACTGTGCTGTCAGTCAGTCCCTTGTGAAGTAAATCATGCCCTAAGAGTAAACATGGCACTTTAGATTTGAATGTCAAAGGGATAAATTGTTCTGATAAGTTCCGCCTTTTTTTTTGTCACGCTTTTTAATATATGTTTCTCATGAGGATACTTTTTTTTAATAGTTAAATTGAGAACTTCTAATAGTGCCCGTCCCTGGTTTATATGGCTGCACAGTCTAGCCACATGGTGTCTAAGATCTATAATTTGGGTAGCTATAATTGATTTAATGTGACGTTCTGAAGAGACATTTCTGTTGTATTTTTTAAAGTAAAACTAGCAAATTTGGAAATGCTTATGTGCTTGCTTATTTCCTGAAATTCTAGCTAAAAAAAAAGCTAATTTGTATTTTGTATTGAAGTGATATGGTCAAGATTTTTGGGATCAACCTTTGATGTGCACAGAGATTAACTTTTATGTGGATCTTAAAAGTTTAAAGCAAAGTTAACAGAAAAACAAAACAAAATTTTAGTTTCTCTGGACGTATGCTTAAACTGCTGTCAATGGAGATAGCGGAAGCCTGCAGGACTTAGACCAATTTCTGTAGGGCTCATCAAAAACAGAGCACTAAACTAAGAGATAGTATAAATTAAAAAAAAAATACACCTTCCAGTGGGCAAAAAACCTCTACTCTCACTGCATTCACACAGGCCAGACTCCACTTTCACCTAAATGGGTTCAGCTGACTTTAACCCAATTTGCAACGAGGATTATTCTCTGTACGATTATGAGTTCTGCTGCTTGATGCTGCAGCAGTTAACTGCAGCCACAACAGCAGTGCTAGAGCAGTAACAACCACATTCCATTTAAAAAAGGCATTCTGGGCACTGGCTTTGTTTTTTTAAGGAGCCACAGATACTGCTAATTTCATATGATTTCCAATTAAGTATGGCAATTCAGACAGGGGAATATCTGCCAAACAGATAAAATCAGTTACAAGGAAAATCACATTCCAGCTCCTAAAGCAAGATATGACTGTTTGAACCATAATGTCAAGCAGAACAAGTTTTATAAGCTATTTTCCAAAGTCCTGCCTTTAGAAAGAAACTTTCATGTAGCTCCATGTCAGACTGGTGTAGATTTCCCACCCTAGGGAAATCCACCCCTTCCCCAAACATCATCAGCTCACAGTTGTTGAGGTCTCAGCAAAAGAGACCTCTGGCAATAATTGCCCTGGGTACGAGCTTGGTCTCTAACAGGGCCACAAGAATCACAGATAGAAGGTGCCAATGGGATCTGAGCTAAAGGGATGTTTGAATCACACTACTTAATGACTGACTGCGTGTTAGGTGAACTGCAGGTGCTTTTGATGTGGCAAGTGCTGTGTGCGTGCTTTTAACAAGGCCGATACTGAGGATCGCGTTGTGCAACTTCATGTGCCCATGGAGTGTGCACACAGGCAGATGCTGTAGCATGGTTCATGTACAGGAACATTTTAAGTCACTGTAATTTGACTGTGCAGCTTAAACCTCATCATGCAATCAATGACTAAGTAGGAAAAAATGACCATTTCAGCCATTGCATAGCACAAATAATGAAGGATGAAAAACAAACAAATAAAATATATTCTACTTGATGTAGAAAGACTCTTATAACAACAGAGATAAAGTTCACTTTGCCTCTGCTGTAACTTCTGCAGCTTCAAATAAGCAGTACTACTAGTAACAGCAGTCTGATTGGGAATTTCCAACTAAAAATAGTCTTAGAAATTTTTGAAAATGGAACCAATTACAAAAATAAACTCTCCAGCGAAGAACACTCAACAGAACAGAATGTTAATCAGGTCACTGGTAACAGCCTACTTGTACCTTGCTTGGGATAGAAAACTTGGTCTGCTCAGCCTTGCCAGGAGTGTGAATAGCAGTAAGAGGAGGCGGCCAGGAATGGGTCATCTCCTAGGGAAGAAAAAAACCATGTTTTTGAAAACAACTTCATGTACATAAAGAGGAAAGAGAGGAAAAAATGATCATGTATTCTCCACTGAGCCTGGAGATGCAATTGCTTAAGGAAGCATCACCACCCATCCTTATGTGGTACATGAAGACCTTAACTACTGACAGGCAGCAATTCCTGGGAACGAGGGTGAGGACAGGTTTTACTCTTGAAAATTTTTACCATCTGCATCAGGTGATAGCTGACTCCACCTCTGTGGTCAGCCAGTCAAGCTGTATGAATGATGCCATATCACAGGTACAGAACAGGGTTTGACCTGCAAAGCCCAAGCAGGAAGGGGATCCCTCCTGTATCACACTGGATGTAACCCTATAGAGGATTGCATGGTGGCAAAATACAACCCTGTTTAAGATTGCATAGTGGCAAAATTAACCAGAGGCAGGTCTAGAAAAAGCTGGAGTGGGCTTGCAGCATGAATACCTGGTGTGGAAGAGAGCAAGAACAGTGTTCTATGCACCAAGGCATCTTCTCATAGCACTGGCCGTAGGCACTTACTGCAGTGTGCAACGTCACAGCAGCAGAACGCTCTCCATTCCACTTTGAAATGAGGGACTGCCAGATGAGCTGATTTGCGCAGGGTTACACAGAAAGCCCATACTTAACCAGGAAATCCAAGGCTCTGGTGAAGACCTGCCTACCGTGGGCAACATGCACATTTTCTATATCAGTGTATTAATCCATCATTTGCACATCCATGTTCCAGCTATCTTCCAAGAAACCAGCTGGGTGCCCACTGCTCTGAAATACCAGCAGAAGAGACGGCGCACGCCCTGCTTTTCACACTGAGGCCTACAACCACCGCCCCACCAGGCCTGGTGGGAGCAGACCGGGGCTTATGTTCAGAGGAGGGGGAAAAATCAATAAAATAGAGAAACTGTAAAAGTGTTGTTTCAGGCAGAGCTTGTAAATGCCCTTCTAATGAATGTGTTTTATGGTAGATGCTGCTCCATTCCTTCTTATCTCTGTTTTTAATTTAATAAATATTCAGAGAGGCAGTAATACTTGTTTGTCTCTGGCAATCTGTTATATCTTTGTCTTGATTGTTTTTCTTTGCCTACGAAGCTCAGAAAGGATTCTTTCTTGAGACAAGGGAGACAAGGAGCAAAAGCAAGTCTGATCTAGGAAATTTTGCATGCGACAGCCATAATCCTGTCTGCAGTAAACCAAACTTCCTTGCTGCTACTTCACACTGGTCAAGCCCAAGGCCAGCCACAACAAAACTTAGGAACATTCGAGTTTCTGTAGGTAACACAACAGCCACTGCAAATGCTCCACAAGTAAAAATATAACATAATACAATTAATTAAAGAAAATACTACTGTTGTCAAAAGGGCAGTGTGGGCTAAAGCCATGGCCTGGGTGGCTATAGCTGGATGCCAATGGATAATTTACTGAAGACACAGCCAGCAAGTTTCAGGTCTGCAGTTGTCCCTCACACATTGTGTGTCATACAGGAGGTGAGGAGAGAGAAAGGAAAACTATGCACCATGGTCCTCAGCCAACATGGACATGTACACTCCCCCCAAGCTCCTGTTAGGCACTGGTGTTTCATTAAAGCCCACCAGATTTCCACCCTTGGCAATGCTGCTATTGCAGCAAGGTCTGGCTGAGCCTCGCAAGAGGAGAGAACAACGACGGCGGAGAGAAGCCCTCATGCGGTCCTGGCGGAGGCAGGAGGGCAGGGCTGGCCCGGCAGCGCGGCCCCACTGAGCTCTGCTGCTCTGCTCCCACACCACACCATGGACATGCCTGCAGCTTATTGAAAGGGCCACAAAGCTAAAGACAGCACAGCCAAGCTCTGCCATCCCTTGTGCAGACGACGCAGGGACAGGGGAGGGTGAAGATGTCTCCACACTACTGAAAGCTTTTGGGTTCTACCTGTGGAGCTCAGGGCCTGTTTTCATTGTACAAAGCCCAAATGGTGGCAATGGGGAGGGAAGAGGGAGCTCCTGAACAGTTCACCCCTCCCTGCGCGTGAGGCTGTGGCAGCTTGGCGCAATGAGAAGTACGCTATTGTATCGCACTGATTGTTTGACAGAGGAAGGCAGAAAAATTTTTAAGCATCCAGTGAACTTTTCTGTGAGATAATACAATCCAAATCCTGCATGCCTCTGCCAAATCCTATGCCACAGAGGTTGCTTTGTGGCCAATCTCTCCACAGCAAAATGATGAAACAGAGTCCATATCACATAATCAAAAGAGGGACAGGCAGCCTGACTGAAGGCAGAAACGAAGCATATTCTAGAACTGCAATTATAGGCTTGACCTCAGTCTCTTCCTGCCCACGCATAAAGGGCTGGACAGAAAGCCTAGGATTCATGGGAAGGTGATGCCAGCAAGTTTTTCAGAATATTCACTGTCAAAATGCATCTAGTGTCCACTGCGTACCAACTCAGTGGGCTAAGCGTAAGCAAATAGAGTCATCTCCCTGCTAGGGGACAGCTGAACACAAAACAGTGGGAAAAGGGAAAATGAGTGTGCTGTTACTTGAGGAAATTCAATTACAAGGTAAGAAATCCTGACTCCACTGAGGTCAGAGAAAAAAGTCAGCTTCAGTGAGGTTAGAACTGTGCAATCTATGTGTTTGCTGAGTGACCCTGTGAGCATCAAAGTCTACTGCAAAGGTACAAGCTGCTACATTTAAGCATTTCAATTATCACTGTAATAAAAATTACTGGATAGAAAATTCCAGATAGGATCACATATGCAAAACACCACAAGTATTTAAAGCTCAGTGCATAAACAAACAATGTGTGTGGAAGTGCTGAGGAAGTACATAGTTACCCAAAGAAACACACCTACATCTGCCTATGGATCGGTCCCACAGAGTGTTGACCAAATAACCTTGAACGATCTTAGAGACAGTTTTGAGTTTACTTATCTGAAAAATATCACTTCAAAATGTACGGGCAGCAACCCCACAGCGACCACCACACAGCTGGGTGTTATACTCATGCGGAGCGCTACTGAGCTACAGAATGAGATGCAAAAATGGCACGGCACAGTTTCCAGTGAAGGGTCAAAACCCCAGCCCCACATCCTGCAGAGATGTGACCGCCTGCTTAATTCTCTCCCTTAAGTACACGCACATTACTTTGGAGAATCAGAAGAAAGGTTGTCATTCGTTTAATCATCCACATGACTTCACCATTATTTGCTATGCTCCAATTTCTTTTGGAGGTCTCTCATCTTTAAGTACTTGCTAAGCTCTATTTTATTTAACTTGTGAAATCTTATATATCTTCCCTCTAATATGTTATGACTATAAAGAACCACACAGACAGTGTGTGTGTTGCGTATGCATCCATTAACTATATCCATTAAATATAAACATCTTGGTTTGTAAATACCTGGGAAGGCAGGCAGGGAATCGCATTCTTTTTTTTTTTTTCCAGAAAAGTTAAAAAACTTTAATCAATCCAAATTTGGAAGTATTTAGAAATTCCTGGAAGCAACAATAATAAAACTGAGCATATGAAATGCTTTAAAGAGGAATTTAATGGAAACAAAGTAATCCCACAAAATTGAGTTAGGATTTATTTTCACATGGTTTGGACTCAAAATAATTCCAAAATCATGTTAAGTGTTGGAGCGGCATGATGACTGCTATGGAAGCATGCATTTTTTTATAGACCTGGAGATTAAATGAGAAAGTAAACCTGCACAGTTTGTTGGCTTAAAAGTCACTGTGGTCCTCTGATGTAGTAACATCAAGCATCCTCCTTTCTGAAAATTATTTAAACATTGTTTTAATTGACTCCATGTGCTTTATTTATTAGAGCTAGGCACGCTCGTCTCTTCAGCTAAGTCTGTTTTTTTCAGCTATAAAAGCCCTCAGGTAAGTAACTAAGAAGGACACATGCAGACACGATCTAATGAATCACCAAAAATACAAATACTCCACGCAAACTTTCTAAAGGCTGCAGAGGTACAAGGCCAAATCACGATTTAAATGGAAGGAGAGGACTGGGGAAGGATTTAAACTTGCAAGTTTCTAAGGAAAAGGTCAGAGCAAGAGGACTGAGTACAGGGGATACGGGGCAGATGGTAAATAGCTTTACAAAACCAGTCCCTAAAATTAATAGCCGCCTTCAAGATTTATTTCCTTTCTCTGTATTTCATTTTTCCATCATTTCCTTCTTGTTCAAAAGAAAGTGTGCAGCGTTTTTAGACACAGATAAAAGCACTGAGCCAGGCTCTGAGAGGTCATTATGGAAAAAAGCAGCCAGACCATGTACTCCGCGCTCCTACCGAGGCAGCTTCCCTGCCCGCAGTGCATCCAAACCGCTCAGCCCGAGCTGAGCCTCGGAGTCTCCCAAGATACCGGGCTCACGCCACTTCCCTTGGGAGAACTGAGGAGAGGCATGAGAAGAGTCTTCAATTACAGGAAGAGCTGTTGCTGAAGGAGAGAATAATCTGTTCTCCAGTTTTATGGTGGATATGAACTTAAGCTGCAGCCAGAAAGATTCTAGTTAGGCGTAAGAAAATGCTCTCTAATGGTAAGGACCGTGCAGCACTGAAACAGATTGCTCAGAGCTACACAGACCCCATCCTTGGTGGAACACACTTCAGAATGAATTAGCACACACCAGTTAGGAACAGCTTCGGCAGAACTGATTCCTGCACTGGGACAGGGATGTGCAGTAGATGACGGGATTTCTAAGACCCTTCCCAGCCCTTTTTCTTGTTCTGTAGTTCAATAGATCTCTGCTGGCCAAATGCTACCCTTACTGCCTTCTCTTGTGGACAGCAGATCCACAAAAAGGCAGAAGAAGAAAGCAACAATCCCAGTGTTTTTCTCCTGTGGCATTAGAGTTCACAAAGGCAGTTTTAGGACTGACACTTTGCCCACATCATCAGAGGGCAGCCAGAGGCGCAGAGGGAGGAGCAGCCCTGCACACATTGCTAGGAATAAATGCAATCTGAGGACCTTAGAGAGGTCCTAAAAAAAGAGACCTTACCTGTAGTATTCTCTCTGTCAACCTCCCTTCTTAGTCCTTTGAACTCTTAGCTAAATCCGTTGCTTTAAACTTTCTCCAATTTTTGGTTACACAGTATGTTAAAGTTGCATTCACAAAAAACTCATCTATGACGAATAGATGTTCTAAGGCTATTACAGACTTGGTGTTACAGCTGGCACTAAGCAACCTACTGCCTTGATAGAATAAAGATAACCAAGTGATTTCCCATTTATTAAAGCCTCTATTAATGATTTATTAATGTTTTATTAACTATTTATCAATGCAACCTGAATAAAAAGTGTGTCTTGTTTCACAGTATGTTTCTGGTTTCTGAATTTATACAAACTTGATCAAACTCTCTCTGCTAGGAAGCCAGCGATACATGAGGGGCAGCCGCACTTTCTGTGTGTGATGCATACTGAATTAAAAAAAATCTCAAGCCATTTCATCTCTGGGGAAAAGGCTCAGCAAAGAACCAATATATAGATATGTATTTAGACATGTACAAGCAAATGACACTAGAGCCTAAAGGAACACAAAAGCAATAAACCTAGGGGTTATTCTTCATTCATATTCCTTACGAAGGAATGGAAAATTTGCACGAGCCATTGGGAAAATCCTGACCAGTAATCTGGCCTGCTTTATAATGGGCCAAAGGCTTCCTGAGGAAGGGATTTCGAGACATTGTTGATATTGATAGGGACATGATAGATAAATTCGTGGATATGCATTTGACTATCATGTTCCAGCACTTAAAAAATTTTCCAGCATCAAAGGGATACCACATCTTTCTTTCTGTAAGGGGGGGAGAGGGGGGAAGACTTCAGTGATGGTCTGATGGTCTCCAATAGAAAGCCAGTTTTCCTGGTATGAATGTTAAGGCAGGAAACTTTTTACTCATGCAAATGTTTTAGCAGATTTGTTACCAGTGGCTAGTACCCAGTCTATATTTTAGGAGGAACAATGTGGCAGTTCTGCAATGATGCCTTTGTCATACTAGAATTTATCTTGCTAGTGTACCAAAAGCCATTTGGAAAAACAGTGCATACATGCATGAGTTTATTATTGAAAAGCTAGAGTTTATTCTACAAAAAGCAACCATTTCCCTGACCACAGTCTAAAACCAGAGTGTTCACCTTGTGGGTTTTATCAATGACAACAAGTAAATTCCCATTGCCCAGCTGGGGAATGGGACGCATTCCGTACCCTCCCACGGTCAATTTATATTCCTTTCCATATTAGCAAAAAGGGGAAGGACAGACAAAAATGATATTCCGTGAAAATTAATACAGAAATTGCTTTAGAAGTCAATATTGGTTGACTATAAACTTTGCAACATATGCTTTCCTTTCCTACTTCGTTAACATTTGGAAATCCACAAAGAAAGTGATGGCAATATGGATATTTACTTTTAGTGTTGAGCTTCTCAATAGTCTGACTCCTGTATAACTCACACTTTGCAAGGAATTTTCCTCATACCGTAGCTTTTATAACTAATAACACTCACATTCTTTGCTTAGAGCATTTAGAAGACAATAAAAAATTAGTAAACCATGACTGATGTACCTATTGTTCTAACCAATCTTTTGTATGTGAAGAAAAACAACGCTCCACTACGGTGCGAAGGTATCTCGGCTACAGAGGCTGTTTTAGGAGGAGAGTAATGGAGCTACATCACATGAACCCACCACTAGATTTCCTTTTTAACAGGTCTGACCCGATCCTAAAAGCAACCACAGCCTATACAATAGCGTGTTTACACGGTCAAATGATTTAGCTCCCTGCTGGGTCCTGGGCCCCAAATGGTCCATGCTCTGCATATAATAGTTCATTCCCAAGGCTCCTCTGTGAAACAGATTGGATGGATACTTCTCTCCAAGGTGGATCAGGATAATTTTATTTGGTGCCCACCTCAGGAAGATTATATGGTCAAAAACTGTCCTGAATGTGGCTCACACTGCCCAGGACAGTCCTTCAGTTCAATGGGTTTTGTGTCCTTGAGCACCTTCTCACACGTTCTTGGCATTTTCAGGAACATGCAGTACAACTCTCTGAGGGTCCTACTACAGAAACATCACTATGGTGAACTGCAACAAAGCAAGAGGTCTGTAGCAGCTGTATCCCTGCTCTTGTCGGGCTTAGGTTATCTGCATGAGTGAAGTGCAGGAAGGATATACAGGGGGTTCACAGAACATAACTGGCGAAATAGCATCACACGGTGTAAAAAATGAAACAGGATCTTACAGGAAGCACATGAGAGAGCTTTCTTTACAAGTTTTATATGATGAGACAAAACTAAGACCTCTGTGGAAAAGGGAGATCTGAGAAATTGTGAAGTCAAAGGTGCATCCTGCACGTACGATTGCCTCTCTGACCCACGCCAGCTTTGTCTTAGACCATTCCCTAAGCTTTCTAGTGAAAATCTAGGAGATGTGCAGGAGCCAGTGTTGTGTTTGTGACAAGCCATGAGCCTTCAGAGAGTCCAAAGACAGGTAAGTAGTGACCAGGAATAATGCTACTGAGGTGACTCCACTTCCTATCCAAGAGAGGCAGGAGGTGTCTTCTCTACTTGCAGCATGTGTGGGGTTTGCTAAAGATAGGGCATAATGGCTGCATGCAAGGAGAAGGATGATCAAAGCTCTGAAGTTTTGCCAAGCACATGTGAGATGCTAGGCCATGTGAGGTATTTGTATTTCCATATAAGTTCTGCTGAAGGGTCAGGAACATGAGACTGCCAGAATGGGTCAGACTTGAGGTCCCACTCATCTGGGATGCTGGCAGACAGTGGTCGGTGCTGTGTCTTTCACACAGCACTTCAAGAACACCAGAGCAATCAAGAGGGTAAAATCCTGATCTCACTAACTCTCAGCCATGCTGAGATCCTATCTGTTTAACACTGCATCCAGAACTGGATATTCAGTTAACACCAACTAACACCAGTTTTAGGGTCCTGAAAGTTAATGATACGTCCATAAATATTCAGATACTTACAGTCACGTGTACTAAACCCACTTCCAGAAAGCTAGGCAGCCTTCATCTGTCACTCTTGGTAACTGAAGATGTTGCCCAATACCAGAGTCTTGCTATGGACAGTACGGCCAATGGAACACCTCCCGTTCTTGGCACCTCCTCATTCCCACTGAAAGGCACAGCCATATCTCACTGATTTTCTTTATTCAAAATGATACTTGTTGGTAACCATCTCCAGGGATGGCATATCTAATTTCCATGAGGGCCCCAAGAGATAGGAAGCATGCATTGAACTATTAAATACACCATAACATCCTGGCAGTACAACCGTATCATATAAACAAAGGCACAATAAGTAATAAAAAGCTAATTCTTTCAAAAGTTACTAATACCAACATATAATTTCATCTCTGCAATTTAAAAAATATTGGCAACATTTCCCCAAGTAAATAAGCAACTGTGTTTTGAAACTATTCACTGCTGGCACTTGTTTAAGGGAATCTGGTAATTTGTTCCATCCATCCTGAGCTTCACAAGCAAAAAAGCATGTCTTGAATCGCCTGTTTTCTTCTCTGAAACTCAGGGTTCACACCAAGAGGAGAGCAGAACTACAATTTACAGTTACAAAACAAGACTGCACCTACCCTGAGGCACTCCACTGTGCACATTTATACAATACATTACACCATCTCCTTTACATTGCCAGATGTAATTAATTCATGGGTTTTTTTTCATACAAAATACAAGAGTGAATTATGGAGTCACATGACAAGACCTTGTCCATGTAATTTATTACAAAATGCATTTAATTTCTGGAGTCACTTATGCCAATGTTGTGAAAAAATAAAACCTCCAAATTCAGTATCAGGCAAAATTAAATTACTAAACTACAAAACTTCTTGTTCTGTAGGCTTAGCACAGAAATTGTTTAAGTTTTACACTGTGTGCTAAGTTGTAAGCAGCTTATAACCCACACCCTGACAATATGATGAAACAGTCTAAAAATCATCAGAAATTTGAAAGCATCAGCTTGTGGCAGAAGACACCAGCTTTAGCCTTAAACAGGAGCATCAGTTATCTGAGATAGCATATAGGGGGAAATTAAGAATCCAGGTTAGGCAAGTTATTTAAGTTTAAAGCTGAATTTTTTGCATAAGCCACAATTTGCTTTCATTAAAATTAGAGTTCAAGTTGTTAGTCATTAAATAAAAAGAAATGAAGCTACCACACACTGCTGTACAATGCACATTGAAATATTTTACAAAAGCTGGGTTTTTTTTGCCTGCAAAACCAAGGCTCTGCCAAATCTCTTTTATTCTGCTTACCACACAAGCAGTATTGCAGCATGGGTTTTCCTGAGGGGGTGTGCCAGGGTAGCATTTCTTTTTAAAGTTGAGTGTTTCCCTCCTACATGGTCTCATCAACACCTCAACTGTCATGCCATTAAAACAGTGGTCTGGGGTTGAAGTGAAGATCCAGTGAGCACCTAGGAAAGCTCAAACCTGCCCTTACAGAGGCTTTTCCCACCATTTCCTTTTCTTCTTTGTGATGCTCTCCCTACCATGTGTCCCAGTTGAAAATTTGCTTCTCCCTCAGTGTATGAAGAATGCACTCTCCCCTACGGAGTACGATTATCTTCCCAGTGCCTACATCAGAGACTACGAATGCTTTGAGGGCAAAGGCTGTCTCATTTTTTGTCTTATGCAACGCCTAGGGCAGTGGTGGAACTTCTGAATATTGGCTGGAAACTGGGAACAGTGAATATTGGCTGGAAAAATCCTGGCTGGACAACATAGTCAGCTTGATCAGCATTCAGCAAGCCCTGGATGGACAGAAAATTTCAAACTGAAGTCTGATCATTGGATCCTCTCATTTGGCACCCTGGGTTTTTTTTATACGGTTAAAACTTAGCATGTTTGACAAAAAGTACACTATGGGTTGTGGCCCGTAACAGAGAGCCCTTGCCGCCTCTCACACTCAACCCTTTAATTGTCTTCTCTTACAGAAAGACCTAAGCAGCCACCTGAAACTCTATCATGCATCCCGGCATTTATTACAGTAATTTTAGCTTTTGGAAAAGAACAAACATTTCAATCTGGATTTCCTTTTCGTCTCTTGTGCCTTGAAGCAGGTCTGTTCCTGCATCAGTGTGTCCTGTAAATTATGCCAATGCTCCCCCCTTTGATCCACTCCTGCTAAGCTAACAAACAGGTGTAGAGAAAATGGATGTATGTTACTGAAGACGGTTTGATACAATATGCACTTTTTTGCATGTCAGCCTTACCCAAATAAGCCAGCTTAAAGAGTAAAGAAAACCGAAGCCAAAACATGCTGAGGTCTTTTTGATCTCCCTTAAGGTACGGAGGCTTCAGATTATTTCTGGCAGACAGGTTCCCACTGCCACATGCATGCATTTGATTCCTTATTTCCCAGCTCGTTCCTTCTTACAAAGCTCATAATCCGGAGGTTGGAAACATTAAATACTCAGAACTTCCACTAAGATGTATGACAGCTGAGGATGCTTGGTCCCACACAGAGCAGTGCTAACGGCTGAAATCAGACCACGCACCAGATTAATACATCCTCCTCCCATGTCTGCATTTTTTAAAACCTTCTGACAACAAACAACATTAAACAAACTCACTCCTAAAAACAGGGCTGAAAAAGGGCAAAGTCCATAACCTTCCTGTCTCCAAACACTACACTACTTTTTTTTTTTTTCCCCCACAGGAAAACCAGTGAAAAGGACACAAAAGCCACAGCACTAACATGCAGTAAGTTTGGGGCTCCAGCATTTAAAAATTATGTATCTACATGACTAGATGATGACATCTATTGTCTTTGTTGCTTCTAGATGGCCAAAAAGGAATAGCAAACTGTTCATTAGTAAGAGTTTATCAGGGGTCATATGAGTAATCTGGACCAGACTTGGAGCAAGCCCAAGGAAAGACCACCCAGTAGACCCATGGTTTCTCGTCAGTCTAAGCAGCGCTATTGCAACTCCAGCTGGTGTCAAACACTGACAATTACCGGTTACCATCCAAAGATGAACTGGAATAAACCTGCCAAAGATTACTTTTTTTTTTTTTCTTTTGAGTACAAAGTGCAATGTATTATCACTTTCAAGCAATTACCACAAGGAGCTGTTGATCTCACTCTGCTGGAGCGGCAAAGGCTAGATGCAGTAACACACCATTCTTTTTGAAGGGTAACTTGTGTTGTAAGTGAAAGACACTGTAAAACGACAACACTGCTGCAAAGGAGTCAGAATGATACATTTAGGCAAATTCCCAGTCTAAGGCTTTTCAAAGAGCACAAGCAGTTAGTATAACATTCCTTGGGGTTCCTGCATCCTTTCAAACATGATCGCTTTCTTGTAGTTTACACTTATCATATTAAGAAAAATGGTAATGAGGAGACCATGACAACTTCTTTTAAAAGCAACAATGACTCAATTGCCAAGGAAAAGAGGAGTGATAACTATTTTCATGGAAAGAAGCCTCCAGTGAACGCCTCACTGTTAAAGCTGTGTTCTTTGTTTTTGTCTGAACTCAGGAACGACAAGGGGCTGCTCTTTAAAAAAATCTGAGCATCAGTTTTCATTTGATTGGTACAACACTCCTTTTTCAGATAAACTGACAGCTCAGACCTGTTACTGAAAAGATTAGGGACTCAAGAGGGTAGAAATGATAAAATACTGAAATAAGTGGGAAGGAATTAATTGGCTTGATTTTTAAAAAAAAATTAAAAATCACTACTGGGAATGTGCTTCTACAAACCAAACACCAAGTTTTTTTTTCTGAGGCTCAGAAGAATATTTTTAAAGGTTAGTCTACCTTAGGGTACACAAACAACATATTCTTTAGCAGGATATACTCATGGCAAAGAAATTAATGGACTAAAGCCCAAAGGAACCTTTAACACTCAGTGCTTGCGCAGTAAACTCCATCAGAAGATCTCAAAGCATTCCTCACAAGAGATCAGTACCCACCATTTTCCAGCTTGGCTCCAGAGGTGAAATTTCGTCCATGCCTTAAATCATCCACTCAACCGGCAGCAAATGCGATGAATGCTACTCTGTCCTTTTTTTTTCCCCCATTAGCAACCCATGCAAGTCTCCTAAGTTCACGTGTGTCCCCGTTGCTCCTTATTCACCCTGCAAAGTACTGGTAGGTATTATTTCCAACCTCCCCTCCAAAATATTTGCTTAGATGTTGCACAGAAATTTTGGAATGGAGGAAATATTTAAAGAAGAGCTCTAAACTGTTGATAACAGGCTTTCTAGTGACACCCAGACCACAGCTCTTGCCCTAGGAGCCCGGGAAGACAAGACAGTAACGCTTGCAGCAGAAAGAATAGATAGTGTACACAGCATGTTGAACAACATCAATCTGGGCACTTAGGTCTGAACTTCAGATTCATGTTTGTATTCAGTTTTTATCTCTTGCCTCAGAACAATGGTCAACAAACACCACAACGCCTTGAACGAATAAAACATCTTCCTTTCTAATGCTACAGCCGGACATTTTCTTCAGCTGAATTCTACAAGGCTGGGTGTCTGTATTACTGCTTTTAAATAAAAAAGAAATGTGAGAAATTCCTTGGTAAAAAGAAAAAAAGCAAAAGCATTCTGGTCAGATTTTCTAGCTAAATAAATTGTTACGCAGCTGATGCAAGTCAATGCAGCAGGATCTACAGGCTAATTAAACAAATGTGACAATTTTCCTGTGACAATTTGAAAATGCTCAAAAATGCCTCCCATCCACAGTGTGCACTCTTCTCAAATGTGTATTAAAACGCATGTAATGTATTAAGAAATTGAAAGGAACTTACATATTCAATAAAAACCACAATTATAGGCACAATTTGAAATATATGGCTAAAATAGATTGGAAGTTCATAAGGTTTCTCAGAACATTAAATTCAATGACATACTTTCTTTAAAGAAATGTTAGAAATTCTCTACAGAAATGGATAAGCCACATATGTAGTATAATTTTAAATATCTGATTAAGCCTTGCTTTTGCACAATTATAACACCAATAATTCCAGCTGAGGACCTCAAAGCATTTTGCTAACAACTGATATAACTTCGCAGGGCGATGGCAGCGTGGCTGAGGGTCTACTTCCCCATTTCGTAGAAGGAG
The DNA here is from genome assembly GCF_036417535.1 of Chlamydotis macqueenii. Taxonomy (NCBI): domain Eukaryota; kingdom Metazoa; phylum Chordata; class Aves; order Otidiformes; family Otididae; genus Chlamydotis; species Chlamydotis macqueenii. The sequence continues at coordinate 9,009,777 of NC_141566.1, forward strand.
ATGCTGTGGTGTGAAGGGGCATCCCAGGGTTATAGAGGAAGATTAAAGGTAGGATGTTTTATCTACGTATTCAAACATTCATTGAGAGAATGTTCAAAGAGATAGCGTGCCACCACATGGCTCTTCCAAAGGAAAGTCCACCTGCTCATCCAGGGGGTCTCTCAGGAAGAAACACTTCTTGGCCCGTAGCCCAGTTGATGTCTGTATTCTTGCCTTAAGAAGAAGAGATTAGGAGTGACTGGGGTTAAATTTAGACTGCAATACGTGAAGATAATGGTAACAAATATTCCTACTATCTGCTGTAACAGTACACTTCCACCTATTTCCTCTGAGGGCAACAATGAGATTCTAAGTTCTAACTTCAGGTTTACTCCAGGTGTCATCTCTGTCCTGTTTACTTTACTTTCCTTCTAACAGCACAAGAGCAGTGAAGCATCAAAGGTTGCAACGTGGTGGGTATAGCTAAAACAGTGAAACTGAACATGCCTCAAGACCCTTTTTGGTCCATTTAAAAAAAAAATCTCTAGTTTTTTCCTTACTTACATTTTTTTAACCATCTACTAATTCTTTTTAGGATTTGATTCTTGTGGCCAGCTGAAACTTCAGAGGAGAATTTCAAAGAGGAGAGCTCTTGAAACTCTTTCTGAAGATTCATTTAGTTACATCTTCCAGCCCTGTCATCCCTAGCTCTGCTTCTCTTGACTAACCACACATGGCCAACTTATCCTTCATGGGCCCCACCAGCTTCTTCGGCAGTGCTGACTTATGGGGAGGCTTCCTACCAGGACTTAAAACCCACAACACTTGCCCTCAGGGCTGTAAAAATTGAGCCCTTCCCTTTTGTGAGATAAAGAGCCACAGAAGATGCTGCAGACTTTGTCATTTCAAACCAGAATTGTTTCTAAAGCATGCATTCATTTCAGAAAGCCTAACTCGATTTTAATATGTTTTCAATGTCTTCAGTCCGTGCCTCAAGCAATTTGCTATGTAGAGTACACATTATTAATCTACTTAAATGAAAGGTAGCATTGCTAGCAGTTTAAACACTCAATGACCATATTTAACCATGTTTCATTTTGACAGGACAAGATGAAATAACAGGAATGATTAATCTGAGACCAAAGGAATATTCTACCACCTATATTTCAAAACAGGACTAAATTTCTTTGTCTAATTCTTTGGCAGTAAGATGTGTAAGTGGATTACAGCAGCTTCAGATGGCTTTTCTGCTTGACTGCACTGCATACTATACCAGTAGTTGCTGTTACTGGTCATTTTGGAAATGGCAGCAGTATTCCAGGACAGGCACACAACAGGCTCTGAAGTACCTAATCATGTTTTTATACAACATAAATTCGTGCAGCCTACGAGGTCCTGACAGGAGGATACCTGGTACAGCTAGAGCCAAACACTGTAACAATGCAGAAGTGTTTAAAATTTTCCACGGAGTTCAGCACTCGGGGTCTTTTCTGTTCATGGGAATGTACAAAAGGTCAAAGTTGATTTGACATCCCAGATTCCTTGTGTCTGTTTTCTCTCACACTTTCACTCAAAGATAAGGGAGTTACTCTTTATTTACAATGATGAAAAGGGATGGGAAGTCAGGTCCCAAGGGTCTGCAAATCTGCAGTAGGAATCCTACTTTTATGATACTCTCCACTCAACTACAAGACCTCACCAACTTGTTTTCCCACATTTTTTCTCTCTTTTACTTCCAGTTATTTTTGGAACCATGAAACTTAGAGGCATTTGAAAAAACAGTATCTGAAGTGACCAAAACTTTTGGTGCAGAGGGTACACCTGATCTTCCACAGAAGTTGCAAAACTCATTATCTTTTCCTCCAAGACAATGACTTTGCTTGAATTACTTCCTTGTTTGAACTGGCTTTTAAAAAATATTTTGTATATTCTCATAAAATATCATTTTGTTATCATAACAGCGTACTGAATCAGAGTGAGGATGCTGAGCATGTAACATGTAGCAACACATAGTGGATAATTTCTGAGGTGACTGCCAGTGAGGAAGAGAAACTAAAAGTGGCTGTTCAGCTACAAAAGAGATGCTGAAGAGCTTGGATAACAGATAAGAATCAACACTTTGTCATTTAGTCATTCATTTCTCATAAGAGGGCTTTCATTCTCTTCAGGAGCAGCAATACGTGTCCAAACTCTTGTGATGTCAGCTCACTTTACAGCAATTTTAGCAGCAATGGTAAATCTGGCAATGACAGCAGAATTATAGAATGCTACTGAAATCAGTAATATTTCAATTTGGCAGTACAAAAATATATGTTAAAATATTATGGTTAAGGAGATAAGAAAACAGAACTGAATAGCGAGTTTGAAATGGGCACACTGCAATCTCTCTTCTCCTGAATACCTTTTGTAATCTTTTTTATTGTTACAGTGTAGACAGGCTGCAATAGACCCACATAATAATCAGATTTTACGTTTCAAAGTTCTTTGCTAAATAATTTCTTTAATACTGCTACAAAAATAAAACCTTTATTTGAGAGATGTGCCTGCAGGCTGGAATCAGACCTTGCTTGTCTGTCCTGACAAAGGTCTAATCTCTGCTGCCTTACATCTTGAAGAGGCATTTATCCCCAGAACAGGCAGGTGCGAACCACCACCTTTCGAGGACAGGAAACACTGCGCACCCACACGCATTTGTCAGATCAGACAGTCAACCTTTTCTCCCCGTCACCTCCCCAACAGCATGAAGCCTGCTTTGTGGTGATCTGGCAGCACACAGCAGATTTATAACACACATCATCACCAGTGAACTCCTCTCACACCTAATCTGTGCCGTGCCAGCAGTGCAACGGTGGCCCACAAAACTAACGGCACATGCGAAGTACTCGAGCATTGACTCATGACAACCTCCTGCTTAGCGAGCCTAAAGTAAGTTCTGAGTTTTCTACATTAGGTACCTTCAAGTTAACATAGACAGCTTTGGGATAATGCTCATGAAGTGTCTTTCTCATAGGTGGCACCGTAATGTTGTCACATTAAAGGTGAACAGCCTTGAATAATCGTCTTCTGCTGTGTTCACGTGTAACTCACGTGGCCAAGGCAAGCCTCCACGTTAAGGGTCTGGTCTAGACTGGGAAGACCTAAGGCTGCATTCTCCATCTCCCAAACAGCCTTTTGCACTTCAAGCCTACACCAGGCTCTCCCTAGGTGACTCCAACTATGGACCTCAACGTGCCTGTGAGGCACACTGGACAACGCACAGAACAACGGGAAAAGGCTTCTTTTGACCTTCCTGGAATTGCTGCTGAATGCTTATGGTGGTACTGAGACAAGAATTGAGCCGATCACCTACCAAACCAGGAATGAGCTGTTCTCAAAGAGGTACCCAGTATTTCCATTTTCTGAGCTGAGACTACATCTAGAGAGTCATCAGAGCAAAGGACTAGTTGCTCCTTTTATGTATACCTAAAGGAATGCAGGGGTAACTCCTTTTTATTTAATAACAGCAGCAGCAACATAAGTGGAGCTGTTGCCAATTTATACCAGCGTGGGAAGAAGAAGAATTCAATGAACTCAAATGAGATCAGAGGTCAGTGGAATTACCCCTTGATTTATTTTGATGTGAGAGCAGAAACTGGTTCTGCCTCCATTGAGAAAATGCTGATAAAAAGCTGAAAATGCAATGGCTTGGAAATTGCTAAGAAATTAATTGTTTTTATCCATCCAAATCTTCATGTACATAAGCAAAGTCTAAAGGAAAAAAAACACCTACAGTGGTAACACATTCCCTTTTTCAAAGCAGACTATTACCCGTTCCTCACACGCTTCCAAAGGCTGCACGCCAGACGAGGGACAAAGGCCGCAGATAGACATTTACATGTCGGTTAACTTTTCAATCCATTTTTTCATTTCAGCAGAAACAATAAATCACCTTATCCTGGAGAAAGAAGCAGCTTGACACAAAACATACGGTGCTGGGCTATTTTTATAGCACACCTAAGACATATAGGGATTCATTTATTTACTCAGCTATTTAAAAGTGGCTACTCTTACTCATTCTCTGGACAGCTAAATGCCAGGTTGCTAAGTTACTGTTACTTGACATCATCTCCTCCCCAACGTGTTCCCACATTTGACAAGTTCACATGATTTACTAGGCCAGTCAGCTCGTTATTCACTTGTCCAATGACGCCTGGATAATCATTCGAAATTCACATCATGTCCTCCCCAGCAAGCCCCCAGATTCCACATGAAAATATTTAAACTGCCTGTCAGCCACTAAGTGCATTTGTAACCACACTGCACAGAGTACCTGTATTTTTCAAATTACAATTATTATAATTAGGTTTAGCATCGTTCTTCAATGTTGGTTTGTATTTTAGAAGAGGAAACAATTACTGAGGGGCAAATAATGGGCGATATCTGTTACAGCCTAATTTTGCTCTGCGGACAGCTCACCTCAGCTATGGATGGTACGTATTAAATCCATCAGCGCTTTCAATTGGCATGAGGAAGGTAATACCACACATAATTTGCCCAGTCAAGGGCATTTTCACCTGCTGATCAATTTACATATTCCCCAATGTCATTAGACGTGAGTCAGTCATCAGAAGAACAGAAGATCATACAAATTACAGACTTTGCTCATTTAACTCCACTCATTTTTATACTAATCGCAATCTGAATTCTATTTAGGATTTGTTTTGCTTCTAGACTAGAAAGCTTTTAATTAATATCCCAGCTGTCCACATAACATCAGAAGTCCATCTAGTTACGTGATGCCTTACTACAGCCAATATGCACCTACAAGAATTCTTTTGTTCCTCTAAGCGGGGACAGATTTTTAGACAGAAGTGCATGTCCAGATGGTTAGCAACACAGACACGAAAGCTTTATGTGTACAGACCAGAGCCTCACTTCTGCGGGATTACGTCTAATCGATTGCCTAAACACCTAGCCCAAAGTTTCCATTTACACTACAAGTCCAAGAAAATTTAGTTAAACAAAATTTCCTTCCTTTTCTGTGTAATGTCGTATGCTTATCCCCTCCTTACGCAGAGGTAAGCCAACACTAAGGGAGGTCCCTTCTGTGCTCTCTATACACAGAAAAGGATCGCTGCTAGTTCGCACTCAGTGTCACCTACACACGTCCCCGTGACCAGCACGATGGTTCACGTAACACGCGATGACAGCAAGGCCCACCGATGTAAAGCACTGGTACAAGTGGCACAAGTAACAGCTTCAGAACATTGGTTTAAAATGTCAGTTCTCCCGCCCCATCTGCACTTTGTATCAAAACATTTCAATGAACTCATTTTTCAATGGTTGCACATAGCAAGTGACAACTTAATTTAAATCCATATTAATAAAATGTGAATTACAAACACACACACTGTTGATTGCCTGTCTTCCATGTTATCCACACTTTCAAAGCCATTATGTTGGTTTAAAAATGTAAGTCACATTTTGGAAAAAAAAAAGTTGTACTGAACACTAGCATATTCACCTTCCTCTTTCAATTTGGTATTAGCAACCTGTATTAAATGTAAATCTCCTGTACTACCTTTACAGCTTGGCCTTAGTTGTACAAGCAAGATGATGATGATGATCATTATTATTATTATTATTAACAACTTTCTCAGCCATCCTGGTTAGAAAAGCAAAATCAACATGACACTGGTCTGCCATTAACCTTTGGTTGTAGTATCAGGAACAGTCCCTAAAGCATTTACACAAGATGACGTAAGTGGCTGAGTGTTTCAGGAAATCTGAAGGACTGTGAAATTTTTTCTCTGAAGACTCGGGGGTCTGAACAGACTCAAGACCCTTCCCCTCACTTGGTTGGAAATTTTTGACCATGAACTCAATTACATCTTTTTTTTTTTTTTTCCTAGGGGGAAAAAAAAAAAAGAAGAAGACAGAGATTAGGAATTGCAAACCTCTACAATTACGAAAACCATTCATCAAGTTCAGCTTGAAAAAAGAGCTCTGTAAAATCAGAGGTCACATATCTCAGCTTGGGTCTTTCTTCCCTGTACAGTCTAGCAAAAAAAAACCTAGAAGAGTTACTGTGTCTTTCTGAGAGGTGAAACTGAAGTAAGTCACTTAATTCCCTGACTTTAAAAAAAAAAGAAGAAAAAGAGCAAACTTCAAGGCATGAAATGCTCTCAAGGGAGACTGGCAGGGCTGGGACATGGTAAGCGGCAGCACCTTTCCTCTGGCACTTTGGGGCACTCGGCTCAGCAGCGGACATGGCCCAGAGTGGAAATTGCCAGCTGATGCCAACAGTTTGGCTGGTCAAAATGTACGCTGTTACAGCCCCATCTGTCCACCTTTATCACAGAATCACAGACTGGTTAGGGTTGGAAGGGACCTTTAAAGCCCATCCAGTGCAACCCCCCTGCCAGGAGCAGGGACATCTCCAACCAGATCAGGTTGCTCAGAGCCCCGTCCAACCTGGCCTTGAACGTTTCCAGGGATGGCGCATCCACCACCTCTCTGGGCAACCTGTTCCAGTATTCCACTACCCTCACTGTAAAAAATTTCTTTTTTACCTTTGGGATCTGACTGTCTTGTAATCTTTCTCATTTACCTCTGCAACATCCCTTACAGGAGGGAAATGTTAACAGCCTATTTTTTTACCTGAGGAAGCTGCCATCAGGGAGCTGAGGCCCACACCCCCAAAGGCTCTTCAGAGCCTATGTAAATAGCCCCAAAAGGCCAGAAATTGTGTGTCAGGCCTGGGAACTTAATCCAGGTCCTCACAGCCTGAATCTCCTGACACATGGCTTCCACAGGGAGCCCAAAGACTGGATTTTGACCACTGCTGGGCATCACATTCTCTTACTTATTTTCTCTCCGCTGCCTGTCATGTAGAATATGATACTCTGTGTGCAGCCAAAACACATTTCCCGCTAGCTTATTCTGCATTATAAATTTGAGAAGAACAAAGTCATTGACAAAATTCAGGTACTTTAACTTGCATGTGTGCTTCAGCACCATACGAAGATGAAAGCCTAAAACGTTGCCACTGAAGGCAACCGATTGGGACTGGGGTTTGTTGAGCCTTTGATGGGCAGCCCCAGAAGCGGCTCTGTGATCTGCTGCTTTCCAGCACTCAGGGCCTTGCTGGCAGCCTGCAGCCTGCTTGCAGACAGGGTACAAGAAGGCTGCAGACAGCCTGTTAGTGCCTAAAGCCACCTAATGCCACGCTGATGGCACACGAACCCACCCTCATCGTGTGACAGCACCCAAACCTACCCAGCTGCGCGCGTGGCGAGGGACCACATGCCCCAGATGAACCATGGCTGAGGTATCACGCTCACCTGCAGCATGCCAATCCCACTGTTCCTGGCATGGGTGGTTTCATATGCTCAAGATGGCTTTCGGCTATGCCTGTGGCTATGGCTGACAGGCTTGCTCCATGGTTGGACGGCAAAGCTGGGTATGGGGGTGCTTGCAGGCATCCACACCCAGCATTCAAGAAAGATCTGCCTTTTTGTATCCCTTTTTCAGGTGCCTAGCACATGCCCTTGTGAGACAGATCCCCAGAGACATGTAAACCTGCCCAACCCCTGCTCTGTTCGCCCCGAGAGTCCCCCGAGGTTAACGGCCTGCTGCGGCAGGAGACGCTGCTGCAGCGCAGGGACTCTGCAGCGCATCCCCATGCTCTGAAGATGACAGAAAGTCCTGCACCGATCTCAGCAGGTTTGAGAAGGAAGCCTGGGACGTTCTGCCTCTGTTGACTCAAATTACAGTCATGGGGTAGGACACACGATCACCTCCTTTTGATTAGAAAAAAGGCATTTCTGCTTCCTGTGATTGATACGCACTGTTCCCACATTAAAACTGTCACCTGGATGACTGATCCCTGAAATTCAGTACATTACATTTCCTTTTGATGCTGTTTACTGAAAACAATTGCTTTCCCCAGCTAGCAAGTCAATCATTCCAACTATAGTAATGAACCTAATTGAAATATATAAACAGGGGGAGAAGACATTTAAAATGTTCCAAGTATTTCACACAGCCTTTCAACATTTTCTTTGCTTTTGCTCCCTTAGTGTTCTGTAGGTAATAAACTCCTGCTCACTTTGAAGGCTGAAACTAAATTTTATTTATTTCCTTGCATTTGTTGCTGCTGGATGCACATGCAGACGCAGACTCCTCTGTTACTTCAGGTCTAGAAGAGCATCCTTGTCCGCTGGTTCACCATACTTGTGCAGGAACACTGGCAACCCATAGGGCCATCAATAGCATCCCAAGACAATGTGTGTACACAAAACAAGAGCAAGTTTCCCAAACAATTTAACTCCAGATTGCAATGAATACTGATAAGCCTATTTTATTTTATAAGCAAGAATAAGTCCATGTCTTTGCAAGCAAGTTGGCCCAATTGTTTACATGATTTCAGGTCTGGGTTAGTTTGCACCAGTTGCTCCTACTGATAAGGACACGGCCGGCACAAATTCCCACTGATATTTTATCACCTGTACACCAAAACCCAGCAGGTTGGCTGGTGATCCCAGGGAGGTAGCTCTGGCAAAAGGGAAACTCAAACCATAAGGATAAAAACCTAAATCCCAAATAGGGACTGGTGGGCTGCAAATGTGCCCCCAGACAAATCTCACCGCCAACAGCAGACCCCAAAGTTGGGTGTCTGAGGAAAAGACCATCTTACACTAAAAATAAGGCAGATTTACATGTACACAATTTGTTGCGCACACTCCCATTTCTCCTGTTATATGATGTTGTTACAGTTTGGAGTGGTTGTTTTAATCTTCTGTATTCAACCATTGACCAGAGCTCACAGGAAAAAAATGTTTGTAGGTGTTTTACAAAACCATGCACGACGAGCAACTGCAGTCTGGGGGAAGAAGGAGGGATGCTGCAGGTCAGTCTGTGAGTGGGAGAATTAAGGTGACTCCAACCCAGGGTAGGAGAGAAATGTGTCCTGGAGAGACACAGAGACTGAGGGCTTAAAAAAGACAGGAAGGTGTGTAAATCTTGACTGAGACAAGCTGGCAGATGCAGTGATTCAGGTGAACCGACCTTACTAAGGAGCGCCCTGGGCCTGCCACTTGGCTGTGTCTCTTTAATACAGACCCACTAACACGTTATTACTTAGCTAGAGTGTTAAAGACATCCATACAACCCTTCTCCATGGAAGATGACATAACAGCACTACAGCTATACAAAAGATACAAAAGCAAAGGGTATTACTCACCCGTAATATTTCTTCCACGCAGCTGGAGTCATTGGGAAGGGTAACCTAGGTTTAAAGAAAAAAAGAAATGTTTAGTCAGGTGCTGGATGCAAAGTTCAGGGACTACAACCACACAGGTGAACAGCTAACATGCCACTGCCTCTGTTTGAAGACTGCTGTATCCACGCTTGCTGCCTACCAAATTTTCTAGACCAGATCAACATAAATCATCAGCAGGACCCTTTTTGTCAAAAGTTGGGTTTTTTCTTCCACGCTGCTTTGTGCTACGAACGACACTTTTGAAGCAATAAAATACTCCAATTTCCTCACAGTTGAGAACTGGCAGTAGAATTGCCTGCAACTTCTGTAATTGAAGAAGATCCCACTGTTACTCCCATCGGCAGCCTTCGGAGGGAAGGCGAGGTTTGCTTTAACTTGCCGCACGCTGCAGCGAAGGATGGAGGTGATCACAGTTAGGAGAAAGCTGTTATCATCAACTATCTTGTCCTACAGCTTAATAGGCTAACAGCCAAGACAGCTCTTAAAACTTAAACATACACTGTAGTAAAATACTGGTTGGACTATGAGGGTGGCTGCTGATTTTGTTGTCCCTCACTTCATCAGCCTGTTGCAGGTTAAGCATTCTCTGAAGACTGAAAAGCACAAAGGAATCCATCTTGAGAGGCTTGACAAACATTCCTTCTCCCCTCAGAAAGATGTGCTGTATCTATTGCATACAACTGTACCCACGCACACACAGTGTGTGCCCTTAACGTCTTCCAACTGAGAACACTTGTTTAAGTGGTACTTACAGCATTTGCCACAATCCCTCATCCCAACGACATGAAAGAGCACAAAACCTCTAAATACTGTGAACGATTACATAAACAACAGGCAGACATGACCTGTACATGCAGCCATTTTGAGCCCTTGCAGGTAACTATGATGGGTTCTTATCATGGGGATACCGTAGAAGAGGAAAAGATGATATTCAGGAAGGTACCAAAACCAGTTAAGTGCTTCGTACCATAAATATTCAGTGAGACTTTTCCGCCTGACGCTTCTACTTTATTACCTTCTACCTTGGTAACTAGTTTGGTAAGAGACATTCACAACTAAACTTAATCCCTGTCATCCTAATCTGCTACAGAGCTTGACTGAAAGCACCAACCATGGCTTTCCTCCTATATTTCAGCCAGCACTAAGCTTCAAGAATAAATCCACACAGCTACAAAGTCAAAGACCAGAAAGACCTATTAGATCACCAAGTTCACGCTCTGCTAACGTAGCACATTTTCCCTGTATCTTCCAGTACCGTGGCTAGTTTGATTGAAAAACTGTAGGGAAATGAGTCTCCCATCCCTTCCCTTAATAAAATGTGGATCTACACTGTAAACTATTTGGCCCTTTTTTTCCTGATAATTGTTAAAATTTTGCTTTCAGTGTGACCTCATCCTTTTTGTAGAGCTCTTCCCACTACTTTAAGTAATTCGTTACTTCCCTTCACACTTACACCATGCACAGACATGTAGAATTATACTCCGCTTTTCCCAAATGCTGTATGTTCAACTTTTACCCTTTTTCCTGATAAACAAGATTTTCCATCCCTTTTGCTTATTATATCACTGTTCTCTAAACTTCCAACGGTTCATCAATATCCTGGTAAAGAAGTACTCAAGTGAATATGACTACACTGCAGGGATATTAGTGAATTTTTCTACTTCAGCAACTACAGATGATAATTTTCTGTAATATTACTTAAAAACATTCAACTGACCAAAACAAAGCCTTACCTTTTGTCCCAAGTTTCTACTCAGCTCAGATTCTACCCAACAAGCCCAGGCTAAGAATTCCCACTGGATGGTCAGCATTAACTGCAACAGGCATGCAGCCCATCCTCATACCGTACAACTTGGTGTTCCAGCACTTCATGGCCCTTCCTTCATCCCCTACTTTTCATTTAAATCTCTTTTTTTTCCTCTCTCAATACCTGTAAGTTCTTTGCTAATCTGTGTTTTCCATACCTTATACCAACCCCCCATTCAGAGAGGAATATAATTAACTTTATCCAAAAGATTAGGAAGCATGGGCATTCCTGCAATGTGCAGTGGGATAGTGGGAGTACATATGTCTCTAATATACTCCTGATTTTTTTCATTGAAAAATTAGTACGTTGGAATACAAGAAAACAAAACAAATACTCCCCGAACAAGCTTGCAGCGTACACACCAACCACAAAATCTCTCACAGCACTAACAGGAGCAGCCCGAAACGCAGCTGAGCGAGTCAGACTGGGAAGAGTGAAAGCAGCAGAGATACAGAAGTCCTCTCTTTATTTCACACCCCTCCCTACCATTACACATCCATTTTCAATGGTTAGCTGAGACACCATGTGTATTCCTTTGTTTAGAAATGCCATAATTGTGAGAACTGTGTCCCTGGCTATTAACACAGGGCAGAGCATGTTCTTACTGGTTTCACAGTCCTCTCCCAATTCACAGCCCTGTTTAGGTTTATCCTGCTTCAGAACTAATGATGATAATAACAACAAACATACCATTTTACTTTAATCAAGCCCACTATGGACTGCAATCAGAACCAGCTTCTGCTGGCAGCACTTGCTAATAACTTCAAATGCTCACGTATCAATTTAATTGTGTTAATGGCAAGGAAGATTTTAACAGTTTGACAGAACTTTTGTTCCCTTTGGCATTGCTTTGTTTTGAATCACTGGTATTAAAGTAGTGTAAGATGTCAAAATGCTGTGATTGTCATATAGGGAGATCCAAGTAGGAGCTAGCACAAAGAGAAAAACATTTAGATTGATGCAAACATTAAAAGAATAATTATTACAACATGGTTATCAGAGGGAAGATCAATGTAAAAGTCTTTCAGTACATTGCTATTAATGGATTTCTAAAGAAATGAGATAATTTTTCTAAATTCATGCTACGGTTGCACATTCTAAAAGACCTGAAAGGCACAGATCTATTAGAAATTTAGTCTATTCTGGGAAAAAAAAAGAAAAAAAAAAACACCAAAAAACCAGCCTCTCAGCTTTTCAAAGTGTGAATCCAAATCTGCAAGTTTAATTGTCCATAAACACTTGCATTCAGGGAACAAGTGGAAGCAGGCCCACATGGCAGAGCACGGCATCCAAGCACAGATTCATCAGGACAGAATGAAACAGAGCAGATACAATATTCATCACCTCCTTGAGTGCTAGTGCTATAACAATTTGTTATTAGAATTGCTATTAATAAAATACCACATTCCTCCTGTAGTTTAGTCAAGACTGGACACCCGTCCCATATCACTACTCTCCTCATCTAACAAAAATCAAGTAGTTTAGGACCCACTACGTGATTCTCCACCCCCTCTCCTTTTCAGTTTTCATCAGTAATCAGATTCTAAAAAGGAGGGCACAGCTTGCACTTGTGCATGCGTTTGGTGCTTTTCTTCCCTTGCGAGCAGCACGGCCTAATGCAGCCAAAAGGACAGATTCCAGGAATCTGGCTTCTGTAAGACCAAATAGTTGCATTTCACATCATGAGTTCTTCTCTAGGCTGGCAGTGCATTCATCAACCCCAGACTGAAGAGCAGTGAATACTACATAAGCTGCAGACAGACGTCCTGAGGTAATAAAACTTCAATCAAAACAAGAAGATTTCACAACAGCTACATGCTACACTGAACTCATCTTCCAATTTCATTTTAATCTGGCAAAACTCTTTTGCATCAAAATGCTTCATGTTTACTTTTAAATATTGCTTGCTAAAAAAAAAAAAAAAAAAAGAAAGAAGAAAAAACCAAAAGGTCAGATGGTCAAAATATTCCACCTAACACAAGTCAATATTATAAGACTCTCTTCACATTTCGGTCCCACAAGAGAGAGAACAGAACTTAAATGAAGTGGAACCAAAGGTTTAACGTACGGCCTGGATGGCTCAGTGCTAAACTTTAAAGAGAGGGAAGGAGGGCGGAAATCTAAGAGCGAGGGAATAGTTGCCTTTAATGTTATGCAGATCAAATGACACTGGGTGAATGGTTACAATATCTGATGCGTCATGTTGATCTAACCTTTCATTTCTTCATTCAACAGTTTCTTGACCACTCTTACCTCCTGGACAATTTATAACCGGCATGAGATCAGATTTTGGTTTTGCAGCACAAAAAAAAAATCATATAAAGTCTCTTTTCCCTGTAATTTACATCTGACAGCAGGCATTTCTCAGAAATGTTAGCAACAAAATCTTCCACTAGACTTGTCAGGACAGTTCTGAGAATTCAAATGTAGTGTCAGAAAGCAGAAATACACAATGAATAATGTCTTTGCCAGAACTGACCGACTACATTTTAATCTGGATAAACTGTTAGTGAAGAATCCCTTTGGCTTTATTGATGGACAGCTGGCATTCAACAAGTAACCTCTTCTTCCTATCTTCATTTTATTGGAAAGATAAATGTAGCATTTTAAATGAATGTAAGAACCCACCCTCATCTCTTGCGTATGAGCAACTATGTGCTTACACATAGAGCTCAGCTTTCATTGTCATCTCCTTTACCAGGGAACCTTTTTTGACTCTGGGGAGATGAAGCTCATACTGCTGTTTACTCCTTCAAACACAAATTGATTTTTCACTTGCTAGCATGAAAAGATCCTGTGCATGAGCTTTGATTGATCATTTCCAGCGTGCGCTATGCAGCGATAAGAAGAAAACACTTAGAAAACCAGAAGCAGTAAAACCAGGACTGTCAGCAGAAGCCTGGTTCTACAAATGCCTTCAGCTCCTGCCAGGCTTCCTGTTAACAGGAGGGTGTTTCTTTTTTTTGATTAATACAAGTGGAAAACGGACTGGGCAGTATGAAGAATGGCAGGGTTTCCAGATACAAGACGTTGGACTAGATGACCTTCAAACGTCCTTCCAACCTATATGAACCTATGATTCAATTTTTGCAATACGCTCACTACAAATCTAAGAAGATGCAATACTTCACCTGCACCTGAATGGAGTCTCCACCCATCCCTTTCCAGCACCAACTTTCCTTTGACTGCCATCAGTACTTCCCTGCATGCCCAGGCTTCATTTCCTCTCCTCAGTCACTCCCCACATCTCTTCTGGACATGTCCCTTTTCAGACAGCAGCCTGTCCCTCAGTCGCTGTCTGACTAAACATTCCTCCTCCCGAGGAAGACTGCTTCACAGCCTCTCCAGGCGGGCTTCACACCCCTGCTCAGAGCCCACTGTTCAAACCTCCTCGGGTTGTTCTGCAGTTCATGCTTTTGTCTGTTTCCTATCTCACCAAGGGGTCACTCATGTCAAAGACACCTGAAACAGATGTCAACTCATCTCACTAGCTGGGAGGGTCTTTGCTCCTCCTTACTAACTTCAGTGCAAATGGATAAGAATGGGAGCAGCAAAAGGGCAAGGAATGAATATTGCAACCTAAGGGGTACTTTTTTTTCTGGTGTATTTGATATTCATAAGGTTATCACCAACATTTATTAGGACAAGATATGTTTGGGCTCTGGAGGAAACTGAATTAAGTCAAACATGGTGGTATTAAAAAAAAACCCTCAAATAAAATTGCTCCTTAAGTATTCAAATACACATACGTGTTCTTCACAGGGTTATTAATTCTCAAGGGAGCCATTTGTGGGTCTCAATAACGTATATCCACTGTTTTCTTTTAGTACCTCCATAAAATACCATGTACCTCTCAAAATACCATGAGAAGACTACATTTCCCAGTATTTCAACCCCAAAATATCTCGGGGGCTTATGAAAAGGTCTGTGAAAATATATATTTTTAAAATATACATATATGTTTTTATATATATAAAAAAATTAAAAATCAAGAGAGAAAGAAAAACTATTGCCTAAAACAAAATATAGAGAGCTGCTCCTCTGTTCCCCGTCAATACAAATACTGTAGAAGCACTTGTGTCAAATACGCATTCACAGGAAAATCTGAAAACAGGAGAAAGTTTTAAGGAGCGGACCGAGTTAATTATTTGTTGAGCCCAGGCAGCCTGGCCCGCAGTCAGTGCTGCTCTTCCAGTGGTGGATGGAGAAGTTTATGCCTCTTCCCTTGAGTCAAGCACATTAGCTAGGATAAACAATTTACCAGTGTGGTCCAAAATATGACTGAATCAGACTCCTGCTGACTTTAGTGAACTTCCCAAAAGGTCTCTAGTTCAGAAGCCAAAACTGCCCACAATGGGCACCTTTAGTTCCACACAAAAGCCAATGACTAACACGCTCCTCTCCAGTCACCTAAGAGCCAGAAAAAATGATGCGGTCACACCAGGTTGGGGCACTTGGCTGCTAGCCCACAAAGGGGAAGGAATTACAGTTCGATTTCCCTGCAAGGAACCCAGCTTACAACGACCTCCCAGTCAGAGCAACCCCCAACTGCAAGGACAACTTTTTTTCACTGGCATTTAGTTCTGCTACAGCAGCTTTTAAACCAGATTGACCTGGATGTGACGATTTTATTTTTCTTGTTCTTCCCAGCGCATGCAGTATTTAGCTCATTTTTTCTTTTTCATTTCTTTGATGTTTTCTTTTAACAATACCATTTCAATGTTGATCAGCATGAAATAGTCTCCATGAAAGCACAATATGCTGATGTTCAATTTAAACTCAATGGTTCTCCATTATTTTTGTGCAGCAAATTGCCAAACTCTATTAGGGAGAGAAGCCTGATAAAGTGATCTCTCACTTCAAGGTCTCCTGGGAGTTTTTTAATGTAGGTAAGGCTGCACATTTTAGTTATGGAATATTCTGAATGTAGTACTTTAGGAGCTCGCCATGATGATAATACCAGAGTAACGGGTAATGTCAGTATCCAACAAAAGGGACTTTTGCAGTACTTAATTTGTGACCAAAACACTGGCTTGCATAAAGGCTCTTACAACCATTTAATACTGACAAGGAGCACAGAAATTTGGAATTTCACATTTCCTTTTTTTTTTCGTTCTTCCTTTATTCCTTCCTTTCTTTCTCTCCGCCCCTCCTTCTCCAATGACTGCAAGTACTTATTTACTTATATAAAATAAGTACATTTTCTTATGTGCTTTGATATTTTCACCTTGTTCTGGAAGAGGTTACCTTATACATTTCCATTAAATTGATGATAAAAGACACCCTGACCTAAAATACCACTGTGCACTTGCCCACTTGAAACATCAAAGCCTGACTAACCGGCTATGCAACCCTCTGGTGCGGTGAGATATACGGTGTGGCAGAAATAAAGATCAAGTGTCTGTTCCTTGTCTTACTTTTAGCAGTATGAATGAAATCTAACTCCCCTGAAGACAATGAGGCAGTAGAAGTATAAAAGGAGTGGGAAGGGAGTTCAGCTTCCGAGTCTATTCGCCTTCAGTTAGGGGGATGTAAATTAGATGCCATATTTATTCTCAGTGTAACCCTTTGAGGCTTGGAAATAATTCAAAATCCCTTTACTACACAGGCCTAGCTGTCTAAATTTAATACAGCTTGGAAGTGGATCTCTCTCCTTTGGATCTGTTTCATGTTGGCGGAACGTGGCGTCCGTTTGCAGCACAGGCCGTGACGAGAGCGACCGGTGCAAGCTCCTGCTGAAACAGCAGGAAAGCTGTGGGGTCAGACTGCAGCCTTGGCGACACGACCAACGCTCCGCTGATGTCCGTGAAGTTGCATCGGTGTAACCCGGAGCATTATTTGACCTCATTAATTCAGACTGTAACATTTCTTTTGAGGTTTTAAAGCGGAATCTGCCCATGGCAGGGGGTTGAACTAGATGATCTTTAAGGTCCCTTCCAACCCAAACCGTTCCGTGGTTCTATGATTCCAGCCTTTAAAAGCATCGGTTTACATCTGACACCACCTTTACTGCAGCTACAGGAATACAGTGGGTGACTGCGCCGGCGATCTGTTCCACTTCTTTTCTTAAAGCCAGTATGAATGTCCTCACTGAAAAACATACTTCTGGGTTTAACTTGTACAGTGGCTGGCACAGCTGCAAGGCCAATGCTGGGACCCAAATTAATTGCTCAGAGCTTGTTTGCAAATCATCCCTTTTCATACGTCCCTCCAGCACAGACACAACTTGCAGATCGCATCCTCAGACCGTCTTCAAAACAGGGCCAGAATTCAAAGGGCAAGGATATGGTCTTGCCCAGGGGAAAACAAAGCAAACGTATTCTGAAATATCTTAGGGTCTAAATACCAGCATTACCTGTGAGCATAACTAGCCCACAGAAATACATTTTTTACATAAACTCCAACCAAATAAATTAAATACCTACATGAAATAAAAGTAATTTTCCTTTTATTTGTAACAACAAAATAGCAGAACTAATGATTATGTCTATATTGGGACTGGATCCAAATTCAGTCTACATTAAGAGCCAGATCTTACGCTCATTAAACAGTAAGACGCACAATTATCCCACTGCCATGGAATGTCATGGTTATCTTACAAAAGGCGAGCTAAAATAACACTTTTTGGACAGCATGGAACTTAGAACAAAGAAAATATGATTTTGAACGGGATCTTTCTGACCTCTCTTTTAGTTACATTTCTAATTAAAATGCTTCGATCTATTAACGCCAAGGGACACTGCTAAATGTATTCAATGCAGAAGTTGCATACTTTTCCTGAGCTCCCCAAATCTCTTAGATCTGTGTGCACTTACACTCTGCGCAGTTAAACTGCTCACTAAAATGAAAAGATATCTAAGAATAACTCACTTCCATTAGATTTATAAATCACATTAATTAATTCTACATCTCCAGTGGTGTAGAGACCAAACTCTAATGCGAGATCTAATTAAAGAAAAGGGAAAAAAAATCGGAATTGAAACACAGAAGTAACTGTTTAGCTTCAAATTAATGAGGCGCTATGCTAAGCAAGAATGTCCATAAATCCCTAATGAGGATTTTAAACACATTAAAACTTCCTAATACAAAGTGTTTCCCTTCCTTTTATCCAATAACAAATAAGCCAATAATTTTCTGCCTCTAAATGACACTATTAACTGTCATGGCATGTTTTATTTGCCAAACCCTCCATTCAAATACAGTAAAACCAATTAATTTGCCTGCTGTGAAATGTGTTTCTTGATAGCTTTTATGTGATTTTTCTTCTCAAAGAAATGTAAATAGGAGGTCAATGTAGGTTCCTGATTTTGCTTAAAAATATGCCGCAATAACTATAGATTTTCTAGTCAGTTTGCATTTCAAATGAATTGAAAGATAACCTCCATTTTCAGGTCATCAATCACATAATGGTCTCCTGATAAGTAAACAGTTACAGAGTAATAGTTTTATTACTAGGGAAATGGTCCCACATTTAAGCTGTGATAGTTGCAAAATTACCACTTTGTTCTGTTATAAATAACGGTTCCCAGTCAGGGTGCTTGGCCTTTCTGGTCACACCCACCAGCGCCCAGTGTGTGTGGCCCTCGCAGCCACGGTCCTCTGGATTCACACCAGTGTTAAACTCCACGTCTTTTAAGTGTGAGGATGGTGGACCTTTTTTTTTTTTTGGTCAGAAAAACCTATAGAACAAATAAAAGATAATTCTGTGGTTTCAATGGTCCCCTGGGCCCCACTTAGATCTCAGCAGAGAAGAGCAAGACAGTCTTACCGCCCCACAATTAAGGTGCATCCAAATCTCGAAAGCTCTTCCAAGGTTTTGTCACTGTGAAGAGCATCCTACTAAAAAGTATACATTTTATACTTCAGAAATACACTTTTTTTGGTCTGTGCCCACTATGTGAACTGAACTGCACTGGAAATTGAAGGCAAAATAGAGGATAATGCATGGCATGCCATGGTTTATGGGGCCTAACTGCATGCCAATTAATCTTTACAACATATGTACAGTTCCAGCAGCTCTTGCATTGCATCAGGATCACTTGGAGACTGGTTTCTTCGCCTTAAGATGGAAACACAACTTGCAAAGAACCCCACATCACATCACATACAAACATAGAGAGAAGGAACAGGGAATTAAATAAAACAAAGATGCCTACCAGTGCTGAGAAGGATATAACTGCTCACTTATTTAATCGTCTGCAACAGATTACCAACCAGAATCAGATAATTTATGTAGTGTACCAAGACAGCTGATTTCCAATTTGCACTCGTATGTGTGTTTTTTATTGAAATAAGCAAAGAGAATCTGCAGCCTCCCTCAGAGGAGCAGTGCCAAGGCCAGCTGACACATGAGAAGGGCCGGTGAGAAGCCAGGCTGGGACAAATCAAAGGCAGCTCCGTTAGTCACCGTCCCCAGCACTGGGACACATGGCACCAAACCCTTATTCCTTCCTTTTTCCCAACAGAAATCCCTGTTACTATTGCTAGAAAGTTTTGTCATAGTGACCTTTCTGCAGGCATGTCTGGAGAAGCAATTTATATTTATATGTTATTATAATATAAAATTATATAAGTATGTAGCCAAATAAGAGAAAAATGCATTGCACAAATAACTGTGTTTTGCTCTATAACCACAATCCTATCTAATAAGCTTAGGAATTGAACTGCAGCAGTTGCAAAAAGTAAACTGACCCCTTGTCTTGCCTGAACAGTGAGAAAAACATGTTCTTTCTATACACTCTTGGCTAATAAGAATTCCCAAATTAAACTTTAAAAAATATTTAAGTGAGAGCTATGCTTGACAGTCACATATGACAAAATCAATTTAATGATGGATACAAGCTTTCAAGCTTAATATACCACGTATTGTAACTTGTATTCTGCTCACTTTGAAATCCAGAAGTTTGAAACAAGCTCCACCTCTCCAGAATGCAGCTGTCTGCATCTAATTTTGCTGATAAAATGTAAATAAAAATTGTTTATATTTCTGCAAAGGATCTGCTATGATATCCCACATCAACAACTTTTACATCTACTACTTAATCGAGACATCGAATCGGGCTAAGACCACCTGACATTATTTCACTTCTGACCTTTTCAACTGTCAAAGCAGACAGATTTTTATCCTACAAGACTCGAGCCAAAGCCTCAAAGGTGCAGTGCCAGAGCATTAATCCATTTCACTAGACAGTCATTGAAATTATAATTGAAAGTTCAACTTACTTTAGCATTTTATGCTGAAATACTTCTGGCAGCCCAGGGCAGAAAGTCGAAATCTGGTTTCCAATGGAGACCATTTTCAATGGTTTCTAAATGTTGGCAGCGAAATTCCTTATTGTCAAAGAGATCAGCAGATGCCGGCTTCCATTATTTTACTTTCTGTGACTGCTGCTCACTCCAGGAAGCCTTTCTTTACCTAAGGATGCTGACCTGCTGCCGGATCTCATCAGAAACGGACTGGGAAAGACACTGATTTATGAGGAGACTGGGGACACTTCAGGGAAATTCCCCACAGTAGCTGGGGCAGATCCCATTCCTCCATTTATTCTGACTGATGCCACAAGCAGGAAAACAAATCTGAACAAAAGACATAACGCAGATCTGTAAAAGCTCCAAACTCAAGCTAAATAAAGTGATCCATGTGTGTTACACTATCAAAAGTAACTCCAGAATCTGCAGGATCGGTGGGCAGCTTTTCCTCTTCACCAACAGGTTGTCATAAAGGAAAAAGGACTTTTGAATCTGAAAATAACATCACCATTTCAAGTAGTCAGGGGGCTGTAAATCCTTTGTTCTGGTATTCTGGAGCTGCCCAGAGGTCTTTGGCCAGGAAGTTCCCTATAAATAACAGTTTATTATTCCTAGACTAATCTCGAAAGCTATCTAAACAAGCATTTAATTTAACTTGGAAGACATGTTTCATTAAAACCTAAACGTCTTTTTTCTTCATTTTTACAGTGGGGCTGTCTAGTAATTCTTGGCATCTCATCCAGAGGCTAACAAATTTCCTTTTTTGGGAGAGGGAAGGGGGAACAGGGAACATAAGATCTAATATATATATTATCATATAATGATAGGTCATTTTATCAATGTTTTCAAGACTACTATTGTATTTGCTTTATAAATTAGACTGCCTATATCTGTACAAGATCCCTTAAATCCTTAGTGCCAGGATATCAGGCCCTTAATTCAAAGCACTGCAAAACAATGCTGCAGCAATGTATGAGCAATGGGAAGAAAACAGCCCTGAAGACCAGGGCTGTGCTGGGTCTCCTTGGGGCGCAGTGAGCTCAAGGCTCAGCTCTCAAAGTCAGACCATTATGGCAAGGAGAAAACAGATCAGCTCCTAGGCAATGCAAATCTCACAGAAGGGCATCCGAGACAAACACCAGAACTGCACGATACCGTAGGGACATCAACAGTGCCATCAGCAAACCCTCTGTACCCTTAGCGGGGCTGCCTTGGCACTTACTACTTCAGCACCTTTAATTACTTTGCTGTTTCCAGCCCCGAGATGTCCGTCTCCTACTCCACATGTGCGTATGTGCACACGGGTGTTTGTGCACATCACTGTGTGCTTTTATTTCTCCTTCCCTTCCCTCCTACTTAGATATACTGGCAAAGGCGATTGACTGCTCTACGCTGCTAGTGTTATCTCACACAGCCAGCGCCACCCTCCTGTTTGATCTTTTTGCGTCCCAGTTCTGATGCAGCACAGGGGGCAAAGCCTCTTTGGATCCCTGTCTGGACCACGACCTTCATTCTAGTTTGCTGCCCTGTACTCGATCCACACACCCTGTCAGCGGTTCGACCCACAACTGCCGTCGCCTACAATGGGACACAGGCCCTTTAACAGTCAGCTTTCATAGAATCAGTTAATTTCAAACAGTTTTATTTTACAAACTTTAGAGTAAATATTCTGAGAAAATTTATTAAAGTAGAAAATAAAATAATTTGAAGCCAGAGACAGACAGAGGATTTGGGAATTTATATTTTCATTTTGCTAGAGGTGTACTGCAGCTTTGGGGAAGTTATTTAACTTCTGTGTGTCTTTGTTTAGGGACCTATACAAAGACAATAAGCAACACATAACTAGCCACCACTCAGGTATAGCAGGAAAGCAGTGGTTTGGAGACCCTCAGCAGGATGGTGTCATACAGAAGTGACATATATACACAAAGCTGTATACAACTGGAGATTCCTGACTGCTGTAAATGTCAATCCTCAATAAATGGCTTGACCTTTTTTATCTATTATTTCCATTTTGTAACTGAAATCAGGTCTGACACGCTGAGCATTCCAGGGGAATAAGCGCAGCTTGGGGTTGACTCTGCAGTCCCATGTCTCACATCACACCCTTGAAATGCAACGATCTCCCCAGAAACGCAACGCTCTCTTGGTACTTAAGCCTCAAGGACCTCCGTTTGCTGGCTGACCTGACAAGCCAATGAGCCCATTATCAGTGTATCTCTATAAACCAACGAGGTTTCTTTTAGTGGAACTGCTTAAAGCATACAGCAGCTTGATCTTGGAGAAGTTGTCCTTTAGGCATTTAATTGAGATCTTCCATGGGCAGTCACCTTCTGGATGAACCCACTTCTGCACTGACTACACAGAGAGGCCAGGGTCGTCGCTTTGCTTCATCGGGGTGCCTCAGTTAAAGACTGAAAGGGAGGTGAATTAAATACGAATCACAAACCTCACAATTGCGCTGCAGCTCATGTGCTAGGCTGAACTCACATCGTAGAAATGGAAACAGATGGGGAATAAATTCCCCACCAGACAGTGGCTTGAGGATCCCAACGCAAGACTCTAACGCTAACCATTCTTGTCAAGCTAGACAATGAGCAATTTGTTGTCTAATGACAATTTTAAGCTGGAGAGAGGAAGGGGAATTGCTTTGCTTTGGACTTAAAACCAGTATTTTAAAAACTTTTCAGAAAGATGAAAATTTGAAATTATTCATTTTACATTGATCTAAAAAAAAATCACTGTGACAAAAATGGAGGTGTCTCCTACTGATTCCAACCTGGTAAAACACTTTCATTAAGAAAACAAAACAAAACAACGGCAGGAGCTCCAGAAAGAAACAACATGGAAATTGTTTAAAATAAAACAGAAATGTCAATTGGGGAAATGCCTAAATGTCTCCTTCTGATTTTCACAATTCCTTAGAATTTGTGAAACCCAATAAAATAAAAAATACTAACACAAGTAGAAGTGCTGTTAAATTTGATCTTGCACCATAGAAATTGTGTGCCGCAAGTTGCAGAGCTGTGCGGCTGAATTTCAGGCTTCCCTCACCCACAGCTTTGCCAGTGAGATAACAGAAAATCCAGTTTCCCTTCCACATACCACTTAGTTCATTAAAATCACAGAATTGTTACAGGGCTGAGACGGGTTTTTGACACAAATGCCTCTGTTTGGGTGCTACCAGTAAGCTCAACAAAATGAAATGAAGAAACTCTCAGAAATTATCAAACTGCCATTTTTTTCCCATTGGTTTTTACAGAGAACAGCCCTGCTTTAATTGTCTGAAGGGAAAAAAGCTGTCATATCTGAAATGGCCAGAAGAGACAAAACGCTGCCAGAATGATGTTCTCCTAGGTGAGGGTAGTCCAAGACTTAATTCCATGTGTCAGGGCAAGATAACACAGTCATACGCATATGATCTCATCAGCCCTTCAGGAGACAGGGTTTGACGTGATGTTTGGTAATATCATTTTAGAGACTTTCTTAATATGTTTGCAGAACACACAAACAAGGAAAAAATGCCGTGTAAACCTCAATCTGGATACCACTTAAAGGGATATGCCGCCATTACAATCAGAGTAATGATGGCATTATTAATTACAAGAGGGAAAAAAAAATAAACAACCGGTAGGAATTCCACATGTTGGCAAAAGCATTTGCTCTCTGTCATCAGTGTTCACATCTCTCCCTCGCTGGTGTCTACGCACACTTCCATGTGTATGTGCGCAGCACTTGGTCCAGCAGCGTACCCCACGTGTCAGCCTGAGGGACCATTCAACCTTTCAGGGTGAAAAATATCCCTGCTGCTACCCCTGCCCCGCCACGGCGAGCTGCCGGGAGAGCTCCTGCCCACCCACCCCTCCCATGGGCAGGCATTTCAGAGAGTGTGAGGGTCCCCATCACAACAACATTAGCTTATGTTTTGCAAAAAGTCATTCCAGAGCTTCATACCAACTTGAAGGGAATGCAGGGTCAGTTACTAGATCGCTTCCCGTTTCTTGAGATGACTGCAGGCATTTTCGGTGCTCCTACCCTGAACCTCTCTCTGCAGGGATCCCAGGCAGGGGTTCCCCAGCAGCCGCACGGCAAACCTGACCCGGTTCCTGCTGCCTTCCCCAGCACCAGCCGGGTTCACCAGTGCAGCTGTACAACCTGAACCACCTCCACCAAACTGCCCTTCGGCTCCAGCTTGAGTGACCTGCAAGCCCCCGAGATGCAGGAGCTGGCTGCGCTAGCAAAAGGGGTCGTGCAGGTTCGGAAAGTTTCCTTCTAAATAAGAAAGGATAAAAAGTTAGGGCTTGATTCTCTGCTGTAACTTGATGGATAAAAGGGAGGTATGAAATTATCCTGGAAGAAGCCCCCTCCTTAGAGAGTGGCCTGGCCAGGCTTGCAGGAGCGCTGGCTGCTGGTCCCCGCTGCGCGGTGTGTGGGTCCCCGTCCCAGCATCCGCAGAGAGGGGCTCCCACAGCAAACTGCCAGCCCAGTGCAGCCCCTGCCCAGCCCCACAACCACCCACACAGCCCAAAGCCACCCTCAGCCTGCCGTCACACAGGGCCACAAAAACTAACTATCAGAGCTTTCTTTTAAGCCATGAAAGCTTAAAGTCCGTAAAGCTTGACAGCAACTTGCACTCCCAGCTAAGCCATCAGCGTTTTCAAGCCTTAGGGAGACAGACAGATACTTGTGTCTTCTTTATATATAAAGTCATATGTGTTTGTAAATATTCAGATGATTTCCATACACACCCACCAGCCACACAATGCAATAATAAATTACTCTGATAAATGGTATTACTCTAAGAAAGCAACAAGGATAAATATAATTGCACAAGGTTTAAACAGGATGTAATCAGCATTAAAAAAAAAAATCCAAAACCCCAAGTTAACGTGAAGCTGTTTACTCCCAGAGAATCTCCACTGCTCCAACATTTCAGCAATAGCCTCCAGTTGGGAGCGTGCTGCAGGAAGCAACAGCGAGCGGCTCAGCAGATGAAACAAAGGGGACCTAATTACCATGCGAAGCACAACATCCTTCAGATGTGATGAGAAACGTGACTGCATGAAAAACTGTTCCTGGGGAAATTTCAAAATATGACCACCCAAGCATAAAGAAGAGAGTGGGGAAAACCAGAGAAACTGCAATGCGAGGGCATAGGATTTCTATACACAGAATATTAAACACATGCACATACAGATATTGTGTACATACACAAATCTATACGCAGGCACACCAATACAAGGAACGACGTGATTGTGGATGAAAGCTATAAATGTATAAAACCTTTCAAACCATGTGCTACATATTAATAAAAAAAAAAATCACATAAATTCTTTGTATGTTGATCCATGGAGATTCTTGAGGGAAAAGCAAACAAACAGCCAAATGCATGAAAAACAACCAAACAGCCCGACAATCCAGCTCTATCCTTCCATTTTCATCATACTTAGTCATTCAATATTCATTTTTGCCTACAATTCCAGTTTGAATGTAAATAATTTATGAATATTGGCCATAAATTATTTTGGGGGTTTGTTGTGGTTTGGTGTTGTTTTTTTTTTTGTTGTTGTTGTTGTTTTTTTTTCAAAGAACATGGATTAGAAACACTGACATCTTCTTGGAGCAAGGGAAAGCCCGATTCTCAGTTACAGGTAGAGAAGTTGTGTCATTTGCCAGAAAGTTCAAGGAGATATTTAAAGCCACAACGGAGAAAACGCTGGCTCGTGCTGCAGCCGGGCTCAGCGCAGGGGCCGTGCGGCTGGCTCTGCAGTGAGCCTCTGCCAGCTGCGTGGAGCGCACACAGGTTTGGCACCAGTGCAACTGGGGGGACCGAGACCCCCCCATCACCAGGCATGATGTGAGATTATGCTCAGGAATGGCCAATACTCCCTCCAAGGCGGAAATACAGCATACCAGTTCTAATTTCGACCTACCAAATAGCATGCCCTTTTGGACGAGGAATCGCTAAAAAACTAGCATCTCCTGAACATCCTTCTGCTAGAGGACTTGAGCAAGGCAGATGTTAACCTCTTCATTTATTACCCCAGCCCTGGGAGGGGGCTGTGTGTGTGAAACTGATGGTGCGTCTTGAAAGGCTGTTCAAAGTGTGCAAAAACTGAGAAATAGAGTTTGCAAATCCCTCGGCACGATCAATACTGCTCTCCAGCTCCGGATTCCCTTTATCGATGACAGCCTCTCTCATTGCAGTGATTAGAGATTCTACATCTTTTAATCACAAAGAACATGACAACTACACCCTATCTATAGCTTTGTGATTTACAGCAATTGATGCACTATCATAATTGCATTAGTGCAATGATAGCTTTTGGGAGTTACCCAAGCAGCTGAATTTAAATACGGTTGCATTTGTGACAAACTGACAAGGAAAATCTGATGTTTGCATCTCCCTCTGCCTGTCAGCGGCGGGGATGAGCCATTCTTTTCCCGCCTCACCAATCCTAACCACAAGAAAATGGAAAGCTGTCCCATGGATTAAAAAGCAAAGCTACACGATGGGGTTGTCTTGTGTATATGTTAACAGACAGAATATAAGTTTTGGGAGCAACATCCCACTGTCCCAATAAAGTATCAACTCCTGTTGATATGAGGGGGTGGATTTCAGCTTAGCCAGTAGAGCCTTATTTTGAATTTTTTCAGATGACTTTTCAGTTCATACCACAAAGTCATTTGAACACTGATGCTTCTTTTTAATTTCAGGAGATTTGTTTGTTTTATTTTTAGTCTGATTCCTGACAGAAACAAGACACCCACAGATTGCAGTCACGGGAGTCTGAAATAATGCATGTGTTTGTGCTCCCATACAAGAAAGGGCGTTCAACTCACCCCTGCTGCCCAGCATCAAGGTCAAAAAGATATGGAAACTCTTCGGAGTTTGAAAAGAAGGCAGTGGGAGAGAGAAGAGGGACCCTAGCGCTGTCCCGTAATAAAGCTAATAAAGCTCGCCCTTTGTGAGATATCAAAGGATCCGCATGAGAGACAGACATTGCAAGCCAGGCTTCATTAGCTCCTCTGCGCACAGAGTGACTTCTTTTTACAAGAGAACAGAAGATTTCAGTCTCCTGAGCTGAAAGAAAGCGCAGGCAGGCAGGGAAGAATGAGACTAGATGAACAGCAGGTTCCTCTTATCTCTTGCTAAATATTATCATATAAAGTATTGGCTTGCACGCTTACATCCCCCAGCAGTGTCCCACCTAACAGCACTCAAAACAACGAGCGAGGGCCAGAGCTGCTGCCTGCAACGGGAACCAATTCAGGACAACTCGCACTTCTCCCCAAAGCCAAAATGGTTGTGGCACGTGTCATGGCCTTCTTGGAAGACCTTCGTTCAGCTCGCTGCTCTGCCAGATGCTTCTCAGGCAAGCCCAGGAGAATGCAGTCTCTGTCTGACCCTCAGCATCTACCCGAAGGCCAGGACGATGGCCAGGAAGACCACATCACACCTGACAGGGGGAAGCCATTCCATGATTTCCTACACCAGCACCTGAGTGGTAGGCACACGGCCAGCCACAGAGCACTTCCCTGTGAGAGCTTTGGATTTACAGCAAGAGACCAAAAGCTACAAGCCTAATGTGTCACGAGAGATCAAGGACACTACCGGTGGCCTAGATCGCTGTAACAGAAGTATCCCAGCACCTCCCAGCGTCCCCATTTATGCAGTTAAGCGCTGGCAGGCGCAGCACTGGCACCAGATCCAGCACGCTCTGCGTTTATCAGAACAACGGGCAGGGCTGGCACCGCTTCTCCCGCATTGAACACAAAGAAAAAGGCCGGCAGCGACCAGCCCGTTGACCAGCCTCACGGCAGGGCAGAGGGGGAGGACACAGGGAGTGCTGAAGAGCCAATTTTTCTAAACCTACAACATTTTATTATGGTGTCCCTGTCCATGGCAGGGGTTTGGAACCAGATGATCTTTAAGGTCCCTTCCAACCCAAACCAGTCTATGATTCTATGACTACATAGCTAATTTATGTACAACATCCTGGTGATGTTTCTGGATATTTTGAATCACTGGGGATTATCAGGGCCTCCAGACTGCAGGCAGGAGTCCACGAAGCAGAGATACTTGCTCGGGCCCTTCCTCAGCAGAGACCCCTCGACCCGGACAGTCTGTCCAGCTGCTACGACCTCCTCAGCCGCCTCCTTCTAGGAAGGGCTACTGAGTAGAGTGCGGCAAGTTGCCTGGGATCAGCCCCATCAGCCTGGCTGCAAACTTGGCTTTGCTGCTGGAGCTGATCATTTTCTCCCGATGACAGAGCACAGGAATGGACTGAACTGCATGTTTAGTTTGGGAACATTTAAATAGCTGGAAGGATGCTCAGCGCCAGTATGCGTGGAGTGTTTATTGTTTTAAATCGAAAGCCAATACATAAACATACATATTTTTTAAAAATCCACTCTTCTCCTTAAAGCCCTGAAAACCCACCCAGACTATTAAGTTTCTTTTCTGGGATAAAATCTGTCTATCATCGCTGCACGCATGGCAGGACCACGGCAGAGCTCGAACAGACTAATTTCTTGTGCAGCTGTTCGGCACTGCTGCCTGCTCTCTCCGTACCGCTGGAGCCGCAGCTTCATTAACGCCCAGGCATGCGCTCCGAGGCGCAGGGCCGTAGCTGTGTTGTGACACGGTGGATTGGCGTCCTCGCCCAGTCTGTTGTCTCCAGGCTCTACTGACAAGTATCAACTGAGCCACCAAGCACAGATTTCAGAAACCTCAGGCAGCTGCTGTATCCTTTCCAGTCTGGATATTCTACTTCTGGATACAGCTCCCAAGAACAAACAACGGTTGTAATCAGAGTAAAATAAATACTTTATTACAGTTGAATAATGTTGGTTCTAATTACAGTATCATTGATGTACTTTCCTATTAGAGGAAGATTTCCACTTATTCTTTTTTATATTTATTTACCCAAAACATAATACTCAGTGTGATGTTTGCAATTCAGCTGCTGCTGCTGTCTTCTTCTGCCAGTTTTACAACTGGGCTGTCAGGCAAAGTTGATCTCACATCCTTCCAAATATCACACAGGTAGCAGTTTAGTCCAGACAACTGCTCTCAAAAAGGGGCTCTTTCTATGCCTCCTGGGGGTTAAATCCCCTACAGTTGCTCTAGCATCTGAATAGGAGCTTTTTCCAAAGAATTAAAAAGCCTTCTGGATCAGACCTAACAGGTATTTAGCTTTGTTCTCCATGCTCAGTTGGCTGTGTAGGAAACTCAGGTTGGTATTTTGGCTTTTTTTTTTTTTTTTTTGCCAGGGAGCTATCCTACAGATTAGCACTTAGTAGGAAGAGAAAATTGCTATGAGTACTGCTCCTCCAAGTCATTTTTCTCATTGGTGCTGCAGGAGAAAACTGCAACCACTCAAATATGGGACAGGCCAGGAGCTGAGCGAGCAACAGCTTTTTTTCTATGTCTGTGCTGCCAGTTACCCGCAAAATCCCAATAACGTGTGACTCAGCTGCAATAATATATATATATGCTGGTAAAGGTAAAAAAAATAGCCCATTCCATCTTCCTCCGTAGTGGTTCCCGGCATCTTAGCTCCTACCGAATGCTCCTCCTCACCCAGCACCCATGCATTTTGTTGTGTAGATGCTCTCCAAGGATGTGGGTAACCTGAGATTATAACCTGAAACCTTTACAAATACTGCTGTGTCAGGAGTGGGTTATGTTGGAAAACTGAGCAAAAGTTACTATTTACTCAGGTAGCCTACAGTAAACTTAAGCTCAACAAGAACAGGATCCTTTTTTACAAGATGCAAGTTCTCTGGCTAACAAAAAGCGGGTTGGGAGGAGATTATTTATGGATCTCCCACAGTTTTGCGAGCATGCCCTCTACATGCTAGGACTGGCGCTTATATTCATTGAGAGAAAGCCTTAATGTCTTCCCCCCCACACCTTTTCTTGGAACTATTGCTACAGACAGCACCAAGACGTGAAGGGGCTTCCTGATGCACAGAAATTATGTATTAAAACATCTCCAAAGAGTGAAGAACTTTG
The DNA here is from genome assembly GCF_036417535.1 of Chlamydotis macqueenii. NCBI lineage: Eukaryota > Metazoa > Chordata > Aves > Otidiformes > Otididae > Chlamydotis > Chlamydotis macqueenii. The sequence goes on from NC_141566.1 coordinate 9,040,095, forward strand.
CCTTGCGCTCAGACTGGATTCCCAGCAGACAAGTCAGGGCAGAGGGACAGACTGGAGGCACTGGACTGCGGCAGTCGCTGATCCATAGAGCGGAGACAGCGACACATTCAGGGACCAGAGAGGACCAGGAGTTTTTTTGAAGGCTGTACAATAAACTGGGAACCGAACCCAGGGTCTGACACCTCCACTGGCAAAACTGCCAGTGACTTCAAACGCCATTGACTCATAACAGCCACGGCGATTTACACCAGCTGAAGACCTGGCCCCAGGAGCCCTGCCTGGCCGCCCTCTGCTCTTACTGCCAGAGATCGATGACTCTTACAGGTCAGATTTTTTGTTTTGTTTTGTCAGGCTTAGATTGCTTCTTTGTACACTGCTGAGATCAAATCAATTACTTTCCACTCCAACCATCTGACAAAAGTAATTCTAATGGAGCAGAAAGCAGAAACTCAGATAAAAGAAGGGACAACATATTTTTCACTGTTATCTGTGAGCTGAGGATGATAAAGAAGGAATGAAGGCTGAAATAAAGATAATTCTTAATAATTCCCCCTCATGTAAGAGTAATGATCTTAATTCCCACCCTTTGTCTTTGTTGTGGAGATTGGGGACATGAGTTTAGATGGAAGATGAACCCTGTAAGCCTTCAAAGGAAAAGCACTTATAACAGAAATCCTGTTTCCCTAATAATCATATCCAGGAAAACTATTATTTTGGAACATGATTGCATTTTTCAACTACCTTAGTACCATTTTTACTGTTCAGCTGAATGAAAAATTACCTAACCTGTTGGAATGGATTTCTTGACCCACACATAGCTACATTAAAGGGTGTAATTTAATGCAATCTAACTAAATTAGCACCAATTAGACAGGCTAAATTAAAGGGCATGTCACTAATAAATTTTATGCTAAACATATTACTGATAATAAGCTCACTAAAAATTGCATAATGAAATAAAATATTCTTTTTAACACTGCTCAGTCTAAATATGAATATATAAAAAGTCATGAAATAATGAAATACGGTATGCTAATTCCCAGTTGCCTTTCAGGATAACATCACAGCAATATTAAAATGCACTGATTAGGGTGGTGTTTAAAAACAACAGGTCAAACCCTACAGAGGAACAGAAAGCCAGGCCAAATTCCAGCAATCTCTAGGATCCTGATCCTGCAAACATTTACATATATATATATATGCCCAGCTCCTTTGAACTCAGCAGGTCTGCTCTTGTACGTGAAGTTGCTGGCTTGCTGCTGTGCCTGCTCAGAGAGCTGAACTGGAAAATGGACCGAGGCGTGAGGGAGAACGGTGGAAAGTGGTTGGATTTGCATTCAGGCACTTCTGGAGAATATTTTCTAAGTTTTACTTTCCAAAACACCAAGCACAAAAGCTTTACAGTACACTCTTCCCAAGTCCCGTACATAAAGGTATCCCACAGTACAAAAACGAAGGTTGAAGGGCTCACTCAAAGCTTTAAGAAAGTGGTTCTTTGACCAGTGCAAGTAAGGCTGCTTTCCTGCAGCTCAGTGTGGGTGTGCACCTGCCTGTCCTCCCCTCTGGGACTGGATTCTCTAATGCTGGATGAGAGCTGGGCTCATACGATGACCCCTTTCCCGATGACAGCCTTGCTAGGCTCTCTCTTTCCTAGCTGACTGCTTGTTTTCACAAAACTTTCAACTTTGAGAGTGCTACCATCTCTTCCAAATTCAGTGGAAATTACTCAAGAGGTGCTGGGTGGGCAAAAGGACACACTGAGAGCCCCCCCAATTGCATAACCCCATTCCTACCAGCAGACAGTGGGAACTCAGTGACTCCGCTACAAGCACGGTTTAAGAATGGGATGTTTAGCAGACTGAACGCACTGGTGTCCACCTTTTCAGCTACACCCCATAAGCAGCTAGCAGAGGTGTAAATGAGTCACTTGTGACTCCATTCATTTTAATCCTCAGGGAAGCTCAAAACTCCCAAGGGCCATTAGGGTACTAAATCCTTCCAGGCAACCTGGCTGCATCCCCACGTACTGCACACATTCTCCGCGGCGTAGACCCAGAGGTTTATGACCCTTTTGCATCTTCTTTCTGACACAAAATGATCAAAAGGCCAGACAAGCTCTGGCACTCTGTGTACAATTCTTCTATCAGATATTCATTAATCAGTAATAAAGTAAATCAGGGATAGTAAAGTGGAAGTGACATCTTTATTAAGGCAGACCAACATGTCCTGAATAGTAACAAGAATGGTTTCTGGAGCACATTCTCTGCACTCCCACATTAATTAATTAGGGCCCTCAGCAGGGTCCTTGCTCACACGAGTTGTCATTTCTCACACAGGTAGGCTAAAGTTAATAGGCCTGTTCATGTGAGTAACATTTGTAAAAGCATATTCTAGCCTCAAATACCCTGTCTTCAGCTCCTCTGCAGAAATCAAAACCCCAAAAACACTCTGAGGCAAAACTAGAGGTACTGTTTTAAGAAACATGAATAATTGCGCAGAAAACTTGCATGAAAGCTCATCTGTACAGGTTTAAATGGCTTCCCGACACCCTGTGTACAGGTTGTGGCTGATGCTAGATGCAGAATTGAGCCTTAAACCAGAGAGAAAGAGCAGTAATGTACAAGTAAAACTATACAGGGAAATTTTGCAAGTTAAAAAGTTAACATACATGGACATCATCCGCTTTTTGCGGCTGCAGCCCACTCTCAGAAAACAGGAAGATTTCACACCACAGCACACTCCCTGCCCCCTACCATAAATACATCCTTCTCTTCTCATTAAAAACCAAATAGGATTTACTGGATCTGTTCAGGCCATAGCAAAAAAAAAAAAAAAAAAAAAGGCATAATGACATTGTGCAGTGCCCATTAAACCCTGAAAAGTGCTAAAGGCACCTGCAAATTTGGCTTCTCCTTCTCTAGTGCTTCCACTGTTCGAACAGATTTTTAAAATAGCTAAGAAACCATGCCAAATGACCGCTGTTAATCAAAGACTCCTTTCAAACTGTATGAAAACAAATCAGCATCAAAAAAGGTGAACTGCCATCTAGGCACACTTTACTACACGAGGAACTGAAAGATGACTAAACTCACGTTGGTGCATATTTTAAGGAAAAATGTTGGCTTTGGAATAAAAAGAACATATTTATTTTTATTTCAGGAGTGCTGTGGTTTTGTTTTAAAAAAAATAATTCCTGAGTTTTTGGAATTTTTTTCCCAATCCAGCATTTAGGTCAGCACCAGTGTGGATGCCACTTGCCATCGTTTTATTTACTTCAGTTCAGCTTTCAGGGTATTAGCCTCTGCAGGACGTAACCCATCAAAGACAGGAGAGGCGACAGGACAGCCGCGTTCCAGGACACTTCTGCGCGTTGTGCACCGTGTGGGCATAAAGCCCCAGATGGTGGCTGCCTCTCTGCAAGGTGTTCTTGCTAAATCAAAAGCAGCCCTCTAAACACACAGCTTCGCTATCATTTCAAAAACAATACAAAAGTGATTTATTCTCTTTAAAAAAATTATCAGTTTGGTTCATTAACCTATAGCCGTACAAAAGCAGGAGTCAATTATGTTGCCACATCAGATGTGTGTAAAGATAATTACCCTGAAAAGAAGATGTAAAGGTGTCCATAAAGGCAGTGAAATGTGACCTATTAAATCAAGCTGTAACCTATTATGGGTCAAAAAACACATTTGTAGGGCCAACAGGCTCATGGCAATGGCCAATCTAGCATGAATTCTGCAGGTGTCTTTTTCAAATAAACATGAGATCCATCCTTTTCATGCCTGCAATGTTCCTGTCTTCTTACCTTCCGCACACGCTGTTCACTCGACACACATACACCAACGACACAAATGTCTGTTTACAATTATGCAGAGCACCACACCATGTATGAGAGGTTAAACAGCAAATAAGACAAACTAAATAAGCAACAGAAAATACACAAAGAGCACCATTATTCTGTTTTACTGGGCATTTCATAACACTGTTAGTCTCTCTGTCATCGTACACAAGGGCGTACGATGTTCCTTAGCAGGGTAAATCTGCACTGGGGTCAATGATCCAACTCAAGATCTGACCCAGCTGTCTATGAAGACCGATAAAAATCTTGTAAATGTCCTGAAATTCTGGTTTTGTGATATTTTCTAATACTAACTTTAAGTTATTAAAAAAAATAATTAGCATGCAATGTTGGTTGGCTGTGACTAACTTCTGAGTGATGTTCCTTTTGATTGATTTAAACCACTTCATTTCCAGTAAGCACCTCTACTATTTGAAGGACCTCATTTAACCACTTTAGATTTTATTTTATCTCATTCGTACTCATTGTAACAAATGGGTTGAAAAAAATCTGCTTTACGTCACAGGCTAAAATATATCAGTGTTATTGAGACTTCTCAGAATGCCTCTCCTTTGGGATCGCTCAGAATAACCTTTTGGGTTATACTGGGCTTGATTCTGCTTTCGCTTGCACCAGAGGTCTCATCAGAAGTAACTAAATGGAAGTCACCAGAGTTCTTTCATGGCAATCCCACTAGAACTGAGTCTAATTAAACTTGCAAATTTTTAAACAGAAGTACTGCATTAATACAGGTGTACAGAACTGAGGCAGAAACACCGATGGCTTATAAAGAGTTTCACCACGGTGCTAAAGACTACAACAGTATTAGCGTGGGAAGCAGATGTATTTCTGATTTATGGAGCTGCTGTGCCAACGATCCTAACTCCAGCCACTTCAACAGAGCTAGGCCAGGTGACCACTGGGAAGGGTCTCGCTCTTGAAGGGCGCACAGAAATGGACTGTGATCCATGCAACACAGGAATAAAGCATGAGAAAAACATATATATACAGATGCTTCCACCCTCAACTAGGCAGCTTTGCAGGTAACACATAAAACCCTACCTGTGCCTCCTTCAGAGTTACTATATTTTTTATTCTTATCTAACACACTTCATACTTCTTTATATCCTTCACGCTGCATAGGTGGCTTTTAACTGTTCTAAAAATAACAGTCATTAAAGGAGGCATACAGATGTTCCAGTCTGTGTTGAATCTGAATTTGCACCAGCTCTGTCAAGGAAGGCTGGCCGCAAACCTGTCTGCAGCAGGTGTGACGCTGAGATCCTTTTTGGAGAATTAGTCTCATCTATCATATACATTTGTTTTGGGTTAACTGGTACGTTGCTCACAGAAAAAGAAACTGAGAAGCCTCCCACTCAGTGCAGGAGAAGTTTAAAGCATTGGTCAGTAAAGTGAAATGATTCTGCAGAGATATCTGTGGAGATAAATTGCCCACTTATCTACCTTAATTTGTAAGACACATCAGGTGTCATATAAGACATTATTCCTAAGGGAGTAAGTCACCTTCATAATCATCATAGAGGTGAGAATGTTGGGCGAACACTAACCAAATGAAAAGAAAAAGTCATTTTATTCAAGGAAACGCAATTTGTGTAACACAGAAGCCTAACAAATGGAGACTTAGCAAATCCGGTGTCTATCGTGTGCTTTCCTATGCATATCCGTATCTGCATACACGGTTTTAACAAAAACACACCTAATATGGTTATGATGACAGCAACACTATTCTCCATGTCCCTTGTTTTTTGTAAGCAATTCCAGAGAAGAAATTAGGTATTGATTCTCTCCCTACCTATGTCATCTTTCCTCTTTAAAAGATTCACGGCTTTCAGGCTTTAGTTCCACAAACCAATAGGCAGCATCTAAACAAGATCCACTTTTCTGAAAGGAGCCCTGATTGCTATTAATTCTTCTGGTTTTCTTTTTACTCAAAGTATTTTTGAAGTGCCTTTCTAGAGAAGCTGGGAATTAAACATTTTCAAGTTGCACAGGACAAGGCCAAAAGAGCTGCTCCTTCACACTCACACCAGGCCAGACAACGACACTAAAATGGTCTCCTACAAGTTGGGCAACCAATTTCAAATTTTCAGTGCCAGCTGACATTTAATTGTCCTGCACAGAGAAGAGTTGCAACACGCTCAGCAAAGAGAGGCTTCCACCTGAATAACCAAGACCACCCTGGTGTTTACAATGCTCACAAGGGAAGTGACAGATTAAGGTTCAAGCCTCCAAGTTGAGTTCAAGAGAGCAAGTGCATGAAGCTTTCCCATCCACATCACAAGGAAGTGCTCTGCTTGCTGGACAGGGTACGGTTCCTCACCATTCTCCACCAAAATGGTGGCCCTCTCCTGTCCAAAGAGGGATGTGTATTACAGTGGAACTCCCTTGTACTTTCTGAGAGCGTGGTAATCTTCTGTTCAAGGAATTCCTTCAAACATCTCGCTGTCACTTTGCTGACACAGAACACCAAAGTGGCATCAGCAGCTGAAGTCTCCAATGTCAGACTGAACGGTCAGGATGAGGCAGAGGAGTGCTGGCAGGGGAGTAACACCACCTCTGATTTGACACAATCTTACCTGTAAATGACAAATTTAATCCCAAGAAATTCACTTGTGCTATCAGGAGGTCCTCTCTTGCAAAATAAATTCCATCAGAAATGAAGAGTTTATTGTTGAGGCAGACGTATCTAAGCCAACTTCAATGGAGGTGGGCTGATTCATGTCGGCTGAAGATCTGCCCTTGGTTCCATTCAAAAAAGACAAAACAGACTCTTCTTCTGATCAAGAGGTGGAATTTTATAATTCATATAATGAGGAAGAGCTGAAGTCCATGGAGACACTAATGGTTAATATCAGATGTGTCAATCAAAATCTGTTAATGTTGAGTTGCTAATTCGATTTATGAAATACTGTAACAAAGATTCATATAATTTTTCCTTAAGGGATACTCGTTGGATATGAAATTAACCTAAGTGGATGTTTATCCTCTTTTCCAACTAAAAAGAAATGTGTTCACAATAGCTTACTACACAGGGCAAAGCCAGTGACTGGAGAAAGAAAGAGAAAGGTGCTTTGGTTTAACATTCATACTGACTCTAGCTACGTTTCATTTAAATCCATCTTATCCTCCTCAGCTCTTTAGAGAATACCTTAAAACATGGGTTCCTGGCAAAGTTAATTTAAAGAATCAACAAACTTAAGAGGTCTGCTTTAAAGAAAAGTAGGTCCTTAACAGACCATTCTGACCAAAGAACTCTTTTGCTGGCAGAAGGACATACACATTTTGGGTACCACTTGTAACTAGGCTTATGCTTTAGAAAATTGCAAGACGACTGTTTTATCAGAAGTACGTTGTTGTCTCTACAGTTCTGTTCTACACGAAATACTTCAGAATCACTCTAAATTCTATGATGAACCCTCTCTGTTTGGTGTAACAAAAAAAGCACTGAAAATTAACTGATTAGTATCACAAACAAGCATACCTATATGTAGACTTAACTTAGGTCTTACAGTTACAGTGAAGTTCTGTATTTGGGAGGAAAAGATAGGGAAAAGGGCATTAAATTGAAAGAACAGCCCTTCTTCAAGCAACTGTATACATTCATGTGTGGTCATTTCTAGGCTTCGGGCAAACGAGTATGTATGCAAGAGTGAATTTGGATTCACCAGCGCCAGGTCTATGCCTCACTGTCCCTGACAAAAGCCAGGTTTCAGGTGAGCTAATACCACAGTGTATACTTTGAGCTCACCTCCTTGAACAAACCACCCTATGGCACCAGCTGAATGAAATTCCTAGTTGCTAGATTATTTCCTTTAGCAATGTTTTCTTCAAAATTACAGCAGCTCATATTTATCATTTAGGGACTACACTGTACAAACTCTGCACCAAGTGCCTTTGCACTCCCTGACTTAAGTGGGACACTCCCCAGGAGAAAAAGCACTATTTTACAGCAGCTGTGGCAGCACAGGGCCCATAGAAATGCTACAGTTCAGATTTATTTTAACCACATAGGTTATTTTTGTTACAGCTAACATAAAATACTCACTTCTCATTCATAGTTGTCAGTATTTTGTTTTTATGTAAAATAATAATAATAATCATGATAATAATAATAATACCAGATGTTTGTGTAAAGGCAGCTCATTAAATCACAGTTGTGCACTCATCCATGTTGTAATTTTCTCAATTTCCTTTTCTTTAAGCAGGTAATAAATACATAAAGCTTTTCTATCTATATATCTTTTAATCGACTGCAGTCATTTAACCTAGACCCTCTAACCAGATTAATAATAGAAAACGTGTCATAACAATTCCTTACCACAGGATGAATTATCATTATTGTTTTGGCATTGAAAATCCTTTCTGCTACCTCAAATTACCCTTCTTTTCAACAGTGCACAATACATGAATCACTTCCCTAATCCTACATGTTACTAAAAATCACATCCCAGTACAATAGAGCCATCTGACAAGCTACTTTCTGACAGCTTGCTAAACTACTGTGGTGGTGAATTCCCTGAGACCCTCTGGATCCGTTTCATTAATAAAAGTTGCAAGTGAAAGCCAAAGGAGGAACTGCTCACAGCCTGCGAGAAGCCACTCAAAGGCTGAACTTCACACCCCAGCTCTTCCCATCATCCCTAACATCACGTCAACAGCTTCCCTTATGCCAAGGAGGTGTTAAGCAGACAAAGATCGTTAGAGCTCCAGCTATACCTCTTTTGAGATCTAAAAATCTAAACATCTGGATTTTTTTTTTTACAACTGGGACAATTATAGTGCTGTTTCCAAACACCATAAATGTGTGTGTCTCTGTAGCATTATATATAGACAGGCTCTGAACCTCTGCTGCCCGGTAAATCAGTCAAATGTGACGATGTCAAGCGAGTCGGACTGGATTTACGGCAACTGAGAATCTAGTCCTCCAATTTGCAACCATAGATAAAAGGACAAGTGATCTACAGAGCAAAGATATAGGTGAGAACCAGTGAATTATAATTTTCAATGGTGATTTTTGTTCTGATACTGACTCCCTCCACAGTTCCAAGCTTGCTCTCTCTTACAGCAACCTCATAAAATGTATTTTCTTCCCTGGGACTTGAGGAACAGCGAATTCTGTGTTCACAGCGGAGCCAGGGACAAAACTCCCGGTGAGCTAAATGGGCAGCATCTTCTTGCACAGGGGAGAGGTTTGTGAATGTAAAATGCTTTCAAGGTATACTGAAAAGTAAAAAAGTAGGTTGCATGTGTATTAGATCCTCCCAGCTGCTGGGCACCTTCAATTTGGTGCTCCAGACTGACAGAAGTGAAGGTTGCTCTTCTCAAGACCAAATCCTGGTGTTGCAAATGCTTTGCCCAGTGACCGGCGAGCCATTCATAAAGCACACTTACAGTTTGTAAATGACAGTAATTAGATGTCTGGACTTAGGCCCTGCATCAAAAAATCCACGCTTTTAAAGATCTAGAACACACTAGACAAAATGTTACCCAGACCATTTCTATTATTATTGGTTTTGAAAAGCTATTAAACCATCTGCCCTCTTTATGATCTTCTAATCAGAACCAACTTGTGCTTCTACCAGACAAGTATTTAGGCAACTTTTTATTGCAACAAACCAGCATTCATCAAAAGTGGTGTATTTTTAACACTAATCCTAATTATAACAAGCAGTGCATTTTGTGTGCTTTCCAATTATGCATGAGAAAAGTCAGCATAAGTGTCCTCTCTTATCATAATTATCTGTTTCTAATTTCAATTTTGGCTATGACTTTGCACTCAGTGATGTAAATGTAAATGTTCCTGTCAGATAAAGATTAATTTGATTTAAGCCCTCTTTGTTCTAATTATATATTCTATTTCTGCTCACCATGCAAGTTTCATTCAAAGCCACATCTGTATTTTATCACAACAATGAAGAAATTCTGTGGTATTTAAAAAGGTAACTACAGGATTCCAGCTAGTCCTGTCAGGCACTGTTATGACAGCGTGCACTAGGACTGTGCCAAATGAATTAATATTTTAGCTGACTAATTTACGGATTACTTTAATTATTACTTGAATATTAAAGTCTGTGAACTTTTATCAAATGAAATAAAACTTGTTGTCCTAATTGCTCCCTCAGGAAACATGACCTTTATGGGCTTTGAACCTGAGCACACTGAAAATACTGAATAATATCCCGTAGGTGGGATGGGAGATTTAACATGCAGAGAAAGATAACTTTATCTCTGACTAACATGGAACGTATCTCCTTGATATTTTCCTGTTTGGATGCCAAGGTTTTGGGGATAGTCTAGAGAGATTTCTGTCACTAAGCACATCAACACTGTGCGGGCATTCCAGGAAGAAGGTAAAATAGAAGTAGTGGGTGGGTAATTCTGCTTTATTTGTCCAGACATTGAGGGAGTCTCACACAGGCATCTAAAACTATTTAAATTATGAGTTCTGCAGGGCCTGCACCTCAGGGAAATCTTCAAGCCACAGGCTAGTCCTGGCTTTCACCAAAATGGAACGTGACCCACCAGCCATGTCTTCTGACAAAGCAATTCTGGAGGTAGCAAGAGAACACGCTTTGGCATATTGAAGCATGATTCAAATACTGTCAAGACCACTGTGTCTAACCTTGCCCGCATTCACATCCCGGACCAAGACGTTTTTCCACCAAAACCATGAGAAGTGAGGACTAGCTGAAGTCAGGTCTCGAAGCACAGCTCAGAGGGGTTTCTCATATGTTTAATATAAACTGAGTTCATACTCCAGCCCTATTGCTAGTCAGGCTGGTAAACAGTCTTTTATCCCACCAGTTTCAGAGAACTTACAGCAACTTTAACAGTCTTCAACAGCTTCACTGACATTTGGTTGAGATTGCCCAACAAAATCAAAAGCCTTGATTCATATCGACACAACCACATACATGCACCCCTCATTTTTTAAATAAGTTTGACTAATACGACTTGAAACTTTGCAGGCTTCACTGCAGCATGCAGACGTTGTGGCAGTTCCTCTTCTGCAGTTGCAGAAGCCTGGCTTTCCATCCAGAGCCTGTTTCTAGCTCATCCTCTCAGCTGCCATCTCCTCTCTGCCCTCGTTTCCCTCCCCTCTCTCCACAGGAACAACCATACACACCTGTCTGCTGCAAGACTCACAAAGAACAAGTGATCTCACCTAATTTTAAAAAATATAAAATCTCTAGGATTCTTGAGAAAGAAAAAAAAACCCAAACTTTTATTTGAATACTTAAAAAATAATTAAAAATGCTTATGGCAACTTTACGGTCACAGTCAAGACTCAACAAGGCTATTACCCCGTAGCTCAGTGGTGCAACATCTCTTTGAAGAGTTTTCTCCTGACATTTCTGTCCACCTCAGGGGGCAATCACTCAAATAAACAACCTAACGACTTGAGAGATCAAGATTTAGACACTTACCACTCACTGACATTTAGACTTCCAACTTGATCTGTGCCAACTGCTGTCTTAGATGCTGATTTCTGAGCATGTCAAGGCTGCAAGATGGCATGTAAGTACTTCTGACTGGTCACTGCCTTCAAAATATATTTACAGCATCATCTGACTATTCTATGGTGTTGAGAAAAACTAAGCCGAAAAATGTTTTTACACAACATCTCATCACTTCATTCCGTTATTTATAAATGAGAGATGGGATGCACACAAAAACATCGTTTGGGTTGGTGCTGTTATAAATCGTTTTTCAATTTTTTTCGTTTATAAGAACATTGCTGTTTTACTTGCCAAAACAAAAACACACTGCTGGAATATTGCTGTGATCTCAGCACAGCGTTTCTGGACAGGGGCTGACCTTCTGTACCTTTTATCTGGAGGAATTTGGCCCAGAGAGGCAGAAATCAAACAACATGTGATTCAGAGTCACTGCAGAACCCGTCACCTCTCATCAGCTTGTGATTTAGTGTAACCTGAACAGGGACAGCCCTGTTATTTTGTATAGGAACCAACATGACATTATCCAGAGCCAGGAGGTCATTGGTTTAAATCTCAACTAATCTGATGTGTCAGACCAAAGGCTCAGATTAGGCAGTTGGAGAAAATGGAAACATTCCTCTGCAATTTAATATCATAATTAACTACGGACAAGGGATACAACTACTTCAAAAGAAATAAAGCTTTAACAACAAAAGATAATGGGTCAAATTCACTGTTGGTATGAACTGCCAGAACTATGCTGATCTCACAGATCTCTGCCAGCTTTCACTAGTGGCAAATTAGGCTACAACTAATGAATTTCAGTGATCAGACTCCAATTAATTGTTCATTGCTGAAATAATCCAGCTTGAGATGCGTGTTTGCAGAAAACCCTTTATAATACCATTGCAGCAGTACTTCAGTTATCAAAGAGCAAGGGACAGCAAAAGGAGCTGCAGCAATAGTTTAGCAGCAACAGGTAAATTTCCCTATTAATTTTGTTTTAGTTAATCTTCTAAAAACAGTCAGATGCTTACCGCTACCAGAAAAAAATTTCTGCAGACTGGGGAGATAGAAAGGATACGCATTGTGAGGTTTTACCTTCAAGTCCAAGTATTCCTAATAAACGAATAACTTATTGAAACGGGTTGGACTACATCCATCTGCAGATGAATATTGGCTGCATGTGCTTTCCTGGAGAGCATGCAGTAAAACGATTGAACTGGTGATTAAAAGAAACACATTAGTAAAAATATCTGCCATAAATTTATAATGTAGATTTTTAAACTGAAATATCTCTGAGTCATTATAAACATAATTAAAAAATGAACAGTGGGAGCAACTTCGGGATACTTCCTACCTTCTCCTGCAGACCTGACTGCCTGAGCTCTTGCCTAATCAGAAATGGTCGTTAGAATTCGTTGGGGTTTATCTGTTATAAAATACGTTCTTTGGAAACAAGGTCTTTATTCAGGAAAGCATTTAAATATAGGCTTGAGTGCTCTTCCAAATAGACGTGGTTTCCATGTTAGGACCTTGACCTTGCAAGTACTTGTAGATTTTAACAAAAAGACAGTTTGCTTGAGTTAAATTCAACAGATTAAATACTCCAAGTTAAGCATTTATGTCAAGTGTTTGATTGGAGAGGGGTCTGGGTCTAACATGTATTTTTTCATTTTGCAAATGTTTGGTTTTTGATGACATGAATAGATAAAAAATAATTGAAACTTCACAAAATGTGTTAGCCAACTCGTATGACAGGTAAAATCCAGTCTTCTATAGAGCCCTCCATAAACCCATCATTCAACAGCAGGCACTTCTGTTCCAGACAGAACCTCCGGACTGGTACAAATGTAATGGGAATAACACTGACATGTTGCCCCTACTTCCCAAATATATTCTGGGGGAAAAAAAAACCCACAACAAAAGTGTCTGAGACTGATGAAGGTTGATTGCTTCTGAATGACCTTAAATGCCTCTTCTTAATTCTACAGCATTGCCCCCTGCTCTGAACTACTGAGTTGCCTCTTAAATTCATTCCTATTATTTGCAGCAGCAGTCTCCTCTGGCAATTTATAACCACACTTAAAATTTACCCCATAGTGTGTAATTTTTTGTGCAAAAAACATGAACTACAAAGCAGCCACAGAGCTAAAACAACTAGCTAAACAGTTTCTACTCATAGTTTCTCCTGGAGAATTTAAAATAGTGTCACCCTAAGGCAGCTTTTTATATATATATATATAAAATAAGTAGTAAAGAGTATCTTCCATGACTTCTGCACACAAAAAATATAATTAAAAATGCATAGTATGAAAGCTGTGGATACGAATGAATTCTGTCGATTTCCTACTTATTAAATCCTTATTATCCCAGGAGCAAAAAGCTACATCTCCACCACCTCCCTGATGTAAGCCAAGCAAGATGGCACAGTTACTCATTCCCTGAACTACTCCATCTCTACCTCTTGTGGATTAATTAAAAAAAAAAAAGAAAAAGAAAAAGAAAAAGGAGGCTGTGCTTCCCAGGTAAATGGGTGACAGGACAATTGTTCTTGAGATGAATGATATTAACTGCAGCACAAGGCAGGGAAGAAAAAGTGGATTTTAATGCTGTTGAAAATTATGGCCTTAAGAAATAGAGTGGATGACTAAAAGTCCTCTATTCAATGAAGAAATCATTGAGAAGTTCTTGGCAGGATGTCAAAAAGTGCATTTAAGAGGACAATTAAAACAGTATAATGCAAACGCTATAATTAGAACCATATCTGGTTGAGCAACATACTATTTGTCTTCCAGGCTGTTAGAAGAAAAATTCCCCATGAACCGCTGCCAGTGTTTATGGGGATATTTACCAAATAACACAGATTTAGCAAGAAGATTCATTTTGCTACCATAAAGATTAAGTGAAAAATTGAATCTTTGCACCTTGAGAGATTCTTCTCTGATACTCATTTACGTCCCACAAATAACTTCACTGATATATCCATATATGTTTTTATTTTCCAGGGACAATGACCGAGGTCCTCCTTCCAATTATGCAAACTCAGGCCTGCTCCCATTACGATGTCAGAGTTTTGTGCAGTTTAAGCCGGCACAGCTTAATTTGCACCAGTTGAGAAACAGCCCAGAATTTAAAGTAAAACATGGGAAACCTGCCGGAAGTGCTACAGGGAGCCCAAATTTCATCTACAGAAAATGAAATGGGGCATCCATATCATGCATTATGATGCAGAAATCACAGAAGTAGTAAAGTGAGAATTTGCCTTGAAAATAAAGTTTACACTTCCTAATTAGTGAACAAAAGCTTTAAACAGGGGATTTTCGTGATACAGGAAGACATGTAAGAAGAACATTTAAAACCAAATGCAAATCACTTCATGACAAATTTCTCTCTTTGGGAAGCAGGGAAGCCCTGATTCGGCACAGCACTGAAGAGTTAACCAAGTGGTTGAGCACCTAACCAAATCAGGGACTTCCAAAACCGCAAGCAGCATGAGCAGTGGCTCTGAGAGGACCTCTCTACCTGCTCCTCCAAGTGGACTCCTTGGGCCGACACAATAGGGGCTGGCACCGACAGAGAGCAGACAGCAGCCACGTGTGGTCATCTCCGATGGAAATGAGCCGGATTCTCCTTTCACAAGCAACACTGGCAGAACAACCCTAGAGCTGCCTGGAGCTCGGTGGCACTCTCCGATTATTGCCAGCCCAGGCAGGAAGATCCATTACATGCCGTGACGTGTGAAGTCCCTAGAGAAGCCCACAAGCCATTGAAGCTCTGTGTGCTCTGAGGTATGACTAATAAGGGACTTCAAAGACTTTGGAAAAGCTGCATTTCTTGACGATTATCTGAACCAAATTTCAGAACCTTTTGAAAATGGTTAGTCTCTGCTCAGGGAGTCCATTTTACAAGGCACTGGGAGAAGTTGCAATTGCTTAACCTCATTTTAGCATGCAATAATTTTACAATGTGCGTTCCCTTCTTTCTTAGTGCTCTTGTCCCAGACACAGAAGTTAGGGATCCCAATGTGCTGGGTATCTGAGATGAGGGGAACATGAGAAACCACAAAAAAACCATGAGGAGAGTCTAGTTCTCCATCCCGGGCCTCGGAATCCTGAAATTCAGATACACTACCTTGGGTTCGATACTGCCTCTTTGTGGAAAAACGCTGCTATACATTGGAAAGTTTAATTGTTCAGAGAAGCTTCTGATCTGCTTTTGGAGGACAGTTTCTCTGAATTTAAAATCAAATCTCACCGAGGATCTCCTAATATGGAGTTTTATTTCCTGTGGGAACACTTCTGTGGAGGAATAGGCAAGGGAATACATAAGAACGAGATGCAAATTCCAGTGGTACAAATAATCATAATGTTCAGAACAGTGATTATACTGTGCATGATGCAAACTCCAGCAGAGAAAACCCACACATATGTGTTTCCCCTACTGAAAAAAAAGTAACTGTAACATTGAAGCTTAAACCTTGCTGGTTTTCCTCTTTCTCCCACACTCCAGACTGCACAAATTCTACAGCATATTTTACTTTTCTTTATAGGTCCTGATTAGTGCAGGTGAGATAGAGGGTTTTTTCCTAAGCCCAAGAAATCAGATGTTATTCTCAGCAGTAAAACATTACAAAATTAATGGATAGCCTATTAAGAATACATCCCCATCACAAATAGTGCTACCCTACAACTCAGTCTATAAAGAAAGCAAGCAACAAATTTCACAGATACTGTAACCATCAAACTAAATAATAAGTCTATTATCTTTAGCAATGTATTGCCTTATACACATGAAATATAATACGTATTGGTAAGATACTTCTCTTTGTACATGACAGATTTCTTCAGATTATTTAGCATTACTGAGACCTCTGGAACATGATACCAGAAAAAAAAAAAAAAGAAAGAAAGAAAGAAAAAGGAAAAGGAAAAAATAAAGCCCAAATTTGTAAAGGTCAGTGAGTAATTGTTAACCTTGGAGAGGGGAGAAATCAGTATTTTTACTGACAGCACTCACAGCCTCTTGTAAATCATATTCATATTCATATACTTAAGCATTAATTTACATACTTAATTTCTGACAGGTTGACAACTGCAGTCCTTCTATCCTCTCGGTGTAAAATAAGAAGTCAATTGTTATTCAGTGTATCAGTTACAGTGGTAGTGCCACTAACTGTATTTTATATAATGTGCTATCTGCAGAAAAGCAGATAAGAATTTGATTTAACATCCAATTAAAAGCCGTCATTGAAAAATTACTTCAAATAAGCCTTTTATTTTCTTTAATCAGTCCTCAATTCAAGCCTTCCTTAGACCTACTGAACCAAGCATCAAGACTCATGAATTTTGATTAAAAAATTTGAGCCCACTTCTAACTTAAGCAGATTTTTTTTTGTTGCACTGTTTGATAGAAATTTAATAAATCTATGAATCCTTGCCAGCGTCATTTATCATCTTTTTTTCCGCAAGACTGGCCTATTATGCCTCAGCAGTAAATTATGAGGAAGCCAGCAAACCAAAACTTTTCAGTCCGATACTGAAGAAGAGATATAATCACTTGCATTGAACCATATAATTATAGTAGAATATGAATCTCTGAAACATTAGGTCCTGTTTTGAATATGTAATGCCCATGCTTTGAGAGCCTACGAAGATTTCTAGCTGATCTAATATAGCTCAGTTTAGCATCTTATTGAACAATTTGCTGTTAATGAAAATGACAGCAAAAGCCATAAACAACAAGCTGGGAGACTCGGTAAGAATTATTAGGGAAATTTCCCTGTCTTTGGAAGAAGAAATCAGAAAATCAAACAGTCACCTTTTAGGATTCCCAGCCAACCACGTTCAATCTGAACAAATATGGGGAGCTTAACCTGGGGCCATGTTACTGAAGCTTTGCTGGTTTAGGGCTGAAGTCGGGATGTGACTGAGAACAGGGACTTCTCAAAAGCCCTGGTCATGCAGCTCATACACACCTACAAATCGGCATTGCTTAACACAAGGAAGCCACGTACATACATGTAATCAGAGACACAAGACAGAAAAGAAACTGTGGTTTGGAAACACGTCCACCTTAGTTTTTCTATTATTTTTGAAAGGAGGTTCTTTCCTTGTTCAAAACTTTTTTTTTTTTTAAATCAGAACAAGTTGTTCCACAAGCTGTGGAAATACCAAAGGCTGGGTTTGTAGCCTCCAGTCCTTGCACAGCAGAACAATCCAGTACCCCCACACTCATCCTGGCCAGACAGGGCACATACAGTACTGTGTATGGACGACCCTGGAGCTACAAACATACTGGTCAGCTGGCTGACACCAAACCTGTGCTACCAAAGACATCACACATGCTCCGCTCCATTGGGCTTTCCAGAGGTTCTGAAAGTATCTCATCTCTCCCTTAGGAAAATTAAGCAAAAATAGCTTTAATTTTTCAAGCCATAAAAAAAAGCTAGGTTAAGTCCATTTTGGATCTTACCTAAACTGGTTCTTCCACAATCACTTGGACAATGAGTTCTCAAAGACTATCTTCAGACTGGCTTTGTAAAATAATCACATTTGTCCAGGCTTCGAGTTTTTTTCCTAATATAAAAAAGACCTGGACTCTAGTCTGGCTGATGCAATGAAACACATCGCATCAGAAGTGCCGTTCTCTGCTGTAAAGCAACATCAGTTTCTTATTTTACTTTCAAACCACATTGGAACTTCTGTGCAAGAGCCTGATGATATAAAGTATTCATTCAAAAAAGAAAAAGGCTTGAAAAGAAAGGTTAGACTGAGCCCTAAGAAAATTAAGTACCAATGCACAAACAAGGACAGATATTCAAAGGGGGAAAACAGAATTTTAAATGAAAAAGTCTGTCAAGCATTCAAGAATTAATTAAGAATAGATCTAAAGTAGAGGAATATTCTACTCAAGTGGCTGTAGTATCATCAAACTTTGCTAATAAAGCAGCCATTTCTTCTGACACTGTCTCCTAAGGACTGATATTTCTTACATTACAGCTGCTCTACCCCTTCTTAACTGAGGAGGTATTTTGTGATGGTGCAGTTAGGGGTGTGCAGATGTGTGTTATTTCACTACTGCCCTGTAACATAAAAACTTAGATAAAAATGATGCACTTCATTAC
Organism: Chlamydotis macqueenii; assembly: GCF_036417535.1. Classification (NCBI taxonomy): domain Eukaryota; kingdom Metazoa; phylum Chordata; class Aves; order Otidiformes; family Otididae; genus Chlamydotis; species Chlamydotis macqueenii. Next base: position 9,058,519 of record NC_141566.1, read on the forward strand.
AGCCTAGAGATTCTTCAGACAACTGAGTTGCAGGAGACCAAAAGGTCACACATTTGTATGCTGACTTGTTTACACATACGTATGTTGAACTCCTGGACAGAAGGCAGCAGGTATGAAGTTAGTTTGCAAATATGTTGCCTATTACACGCAACCAAGTTAATCTTGGCAAATTCAGCTGCTGTATGAACACTGAGGGTAACCAGACCCACCCATCCTTACGGGACTCCCGATATAAATCAGCCAGCTACCACCCTCAGTTCATTTTACAGCACTTTCTGATCCCTCTCCATCAGAGAGAGCCAGACATAACCGCAGAGCCTCAGAGTGTGTCTTAGAAAAACAGTCCCAGAGTTCCAGATTTCACAAATACCTGTTCAGGAAAGCATGCAAGTATCTGCCTGGCGGAAAGCTGTCAATCAGCTCTGCAGTTTTAAATATTTTAAGAGCTTCTTAAAGTAAAAATAATGCAATTTGCATTCCCTCTGATCCATGACAGGGAACAAAATCTTTTTTTTTTTTTTTCCCCCCTTTAATAAGCTTGGTAAACGAAGTGTAACCATACCTGCTAAATTACCTAACTGATGATCTCCTGGCACAGAGAAGAATTTCTGCCTAATAAAAACAAAACTGCCCATTGTGGGACATTCTGCGTTAGACTCGGAGGAGCACAGGGAATAGAGTTTCCTGCCCTGATTTCGATGCTCTCTACAGGAATTGCCCTCTGGCCCCTTGGCAGGAACTCCATGACCCAGCTGAGCTTTCCACTGAATAGCTCAGCAGGGTGCAGGAGCCAGTTGCATAGCTTCACATGGTGTAGAAGGCTGTGGAGCTTTTCTCCTGAACAGCACCTTGGCCATTTCGAAACATCTGCAATAGCTACTATTCATGGTACAGAGGGAGGGGGGAAGAAATTCTCCAGCTGTTACGTCTCTGCTGAATCTTTTTTATTCCCATCTACTACCCTCATGATGATTTTGAGGGACACCAAATGGTTTCCATTATTCAGAATGGAATAACATCTGCTCAACAAATATTGTTACTCCTTGGGAAGCACCTCATTCAAGCAGCAGCTCTCTTTACAACATTACAATACAACACACTTTATTTTATATAGTATTCAGAAGACATAGTATAACAGACACACTAGAGAAGGAAAGGGGGAAAAGTAGAAATAGCTGCAAACAAAAATTAAATGAAGATGGTGTTTAAAGAAAAGATCTTGTTCTGTAGTTGAAGGGGATGGGTAGACCATGTCCCATACTTGTTGGGGAGCTCAAGAGGAAAAATGACCTCTCTCCAGTGCACCAGCTAATATACCAGGAAGGAAAACCATCACAGGGAGGTGGCCATGCTGGGAGAGGGTATGTGAGCAGATGGACATGAGGTCAGTAGCATGGAATAAGTCCAAAGAGATCAGTTTTGAGTTTTATTTAGACTTCAACTGAAAGCTAAGAAAGAGAAATGTAAGTTACTGAGCCTCGCTTGCTTAGAACAGAAGGGATCTCATCTGGGGCATGGAATTTTAAAGATCGGACTTCACTTTTCTGATAGGCATGTACAGGGTAGGAACTACCAGCACCAAGCTGTTACTGAAATCAAAATGTCCTTTTTGGCTGCTCGTTCTTTCACAACATATTCGCTAGAGCAGACTGGCTCAATAATCCAAAAACTGGGCGGCATTTAACAGAGTAGCCTGGGTGCTGACAAACCCCAGCATGCCATGACTTAGCCAAATGCACTCATGTCTCTTTCACCAGTTTAATTAAAATGTTAAAAATCACACAAGGATGAGAATATGCCTGTCTGCCTAGCACGTGGAGACCTATATCTGTTTATTTTCATTTTGCTACTATCAGCATCATTTGGATGAGGAATTAAAGAAATATGATTACATGGAGGGATATTCCAACATAAAAATGATCTAGGAGTATACTTTTTAGCTTTATAATTCCTTTCTGTTCAGATGACGAGTGAATTTAGCAGCATCGCCAACATTTCAATTTACTGAGGCTTCGCTAATCCTGCAATTCCTCAGCACCTGTCAGGAGGGCACCGAGGACTTCCCAGGACTCTGCCGATGGATATGCAGTCATCAAATTACAAGAGAAAGTACAGACATCTGTACAGCTGACCTCAGAAGAGATCTTTGTATCAGATAACCCAGGAGTTATTTATTGTACTTCTGGCGAATAACTATTTAACCAGATTTAGGGTAATTTTTGGACCAGAGATAAAATCTATCTAATGCTTATACATATAATTTCTGTGTGATCTCCAGTTGTATCATTTGTACGTGTATGTCTGTAGTCATTATAAAGCTCGTATGTTTAATGTTATCTACACCTTCGCGTAATGTGCCAGATGATGTAACCTGTAGATTTTAAAGACATCATGACATTTAAAGGTCTATTTCCACAGCTCTTAAAAACTGTTTAGAGGCACATAAAGAAATATATTTAGATTGTTAAAAAACCTCTTTCAAAGTTTATGTTTTTTAAATGTTGATTCTATAACACTGTGCCAATTCTTACAAATTTTGATTAGTGAACAGGGGACTAATAAGTATTTTACTCAGTAATTCATAGTGTTTTCAGCTTCAAAAGAAAAGCAGAAGACATTCTCAGCTGTTTGAAAACCACAATATTTCTAACAGATAATTGAAAAGTAAGATCTTTAACAGTCACCTTTAGCTTTTGTTTGTTTGCCTGTCTAAATTGTATTTTGAGGGATGTAAAAAGCCTCAGATGCTACATGAATTTTCAAAATAATACGTTAGAAATGTTAACTTTATGTTTTTGTTAGCATCTCACAGTCATATTTTACTTCAGATGACATTAGAGCATATCTCTGTGCTTTGTTATTTCAACATTACCACTGTGTTTAGAGAAACAGCTTAAAAATAATGTGGTTAAGGACAGGTTACTGCAAAGGAAGAAACGTGGCCCCATGAACACGTAACGAGTTGGGCTGCTGCTAACCTCGAGTTCAACACCTAAACAAGGTCGTTGGCTGGCCGTATCAGGAAGGCGTGTGCCTTTATTGGCTTCAGCCTCTCCTCCGTGTGAGGCATCCAACAGCAGAGGAACCTTATTAACAGCAAAACCTGGGGACGCTGTCGCCAAAGTTCACCCCGCGGCACCTGCTTGTGCCAGTATGCATCCTTTGAGATGCGTACTAAAGATTTTTCATGGGGAATGAGCATTTCAGGACAAGACAAAACAGAAGAAACAATAACTAAAGCAAGGGCAAAAATCACAAAAACCCCATGGAGCAGCAGGCACAGCAGAGGTAGTAACAGCCTGACATTCAACTCTCCGAGTCATTCAGATTAATGAGCTCTAGAAACGTGGGGGCCCACTGTATTAATATCCATTACATAATGTGCTTCCTCCCCCAGTAAACAGAGGATTCAGGATGCCTGGGGTATAGACAGTCTCTTACCGAAGATAATGGGCCCAAACTGATTTTAGACACAGGTCCCTTTCCCTGGAGACAGTTCCTAATGATCTCCAATGTTACAAAGGCATGACAAAAATATAAAGCAGTCACATTAACCCAAATAGATCTTTTACAATTACCATGACTCCTGAAAGCAGTCCATCATATCTTATTCATAAAATTTGTATTTTTCTCTGTTTGCACTTACATAGCCTTTCTACTTTAGTCCACTGTACTATAAAGGGAATATACATTTATTTTTCATCGGCATACCAAACTTGCATTTGTCTTAAATAAAAAAAGTTCATGCTTCTCAAACGTTGTTCTTAAATTCAGTTTTCTTTCCTAATAGTTAATTGTACCATGGGTTTTTTATCAAATTATACTACTGGAAATTGCTAATATTACAAATGCATAATTATAATGATGTGGATGTTTTCTAAATACAGGTTCCAATCTGATATTTACTCCTGCTGGAAACTCTGGAAAGGCTTTGCTTCCTATTTGTGCTTATCTCCACGCAACTAGGTGAGAGTCTGTCCCAAAACAAATTAGTATTTTGTCAGCCATACTGTCAAATTAAAACATTTCTTTATGCTTGTGAGACTGAAAGCCACAATTTTCAAACATTAATTACATTCACTGGTGGTAGGGAGTGCATACATACACACTGATACATTAAGAAGATGGCAGCCTTCCAAAAAAGCCTGGCAGCCAAAAAAAAATTAAACATGAGTAATTTATAAAGAATGATCGAGTTTTAAGAAAATATGAACTTTTTGCTCAGCTGCATTTTTTAAATATAGCACAAAGGAAAATAACCGTGCTTCCTGGCAAAATCTAAAGGGGGAAATAGAGCTTTTGAAACATCCAGAAATGTTCCAGTTTTGATAGCTCTCACTGAAACCATCAGTGTCTGATAAGAAGGAACACAATGAAACCATTATGTATTTCTCATAAGGTCTCTTCCCATCCCTGTAAAACTCAGCTGGAGCTTTGCCACCTACTGTGGGAAGCTGGTGACACTGCCTGTGGGACGTCTGCCACAGGACCTCATGGGCATTCACCATGTGAGAAAGTTCAGGTGGAAGCTCTGTCCAAAGCGAGCACGCTTCCCTACACCACATTAAAGAGCACTAAGTCATGCCAAATGCAGCCAGCAGAGACAAAACAGCAGATCCTCCGTCCTGGCTCCCGGCTGCTTGCTTACGCCTCCACTCGCACATTTTTCAACCTCACTTGAATCCAGTTGAACCAGTACAGCCATGAAATAAATAGGCAAAGGGGATCAATGACTCAGGGTGATAGGAGCAACAACAAAATCTGTTAGCCTGTTGCTGTTTAACTAAAAGGTCTGGTAATAAAGTATGGAAGGATAGTTAAAGAAACTAATAAAGTCATGGACATGGGGAGGTAAGGCATTTTGCTGAGTGATAGGATGCTAAAGATGCAGAGACATGTTTGCTTGTACAGATCTGCTTCCCAGCAAGAAGGACCCTTCCCCAGTTTACACGAGGGCTTGCTTGAGCCAATTCTCTTTTGTCCCCTTTTCTGCTAGGTCCCATGTGAGTCTCTCACTTCCTAACCCAACCCCCTGCCAGCGGAGCCCCCTCGCTGCAGCCGGCTGAGTGAGCCCACCGGCAGCCACGCACCTTGCTTGGGCTGCCCAGGCGCTCGGCAGGGTTTGTCTGCCCGCAGTGACAGGCCAGGGACATTTGACAAGCAGTAGACGAAACCTCCTTTTGGACAAGACCGAGAGAGCCAGCTGTGCGACTGCCATAGCAGCTGGTCTCAGGGGCGCGAGAGACACCGGTGCTGTGCAGGCCAGAGCGTGGCTGATCCTGGCTGGCCGCCCTCAAGCCGCCCCTCAGGCCCGGCCTGCGCCCTGGAAGGGCTCCTAGGGCAGGCCTTGGCCTACGGGCCGGCATTCCCCGCTGCTGGGGAAACGCTGGGCTGGGCATGGCACACGGGGGATCTACAGTTAGCACCTAACACAGGTCACGGCTCCTCCAGGATTTTGCTTTTTGTTCCCTGTGTTGCAGGCAAAACCCACCGGCCAAATCATACCTACCGCACCAGTCTGCATGGAATTAATCATCGTGGCAATTAGTCTTGGGCCCTAACGACTATTTGATTGTGGGCAGATCAGGATTTCCTGCTCAAGCCTGATTGAGTCAAAGGCATTAATATAAACATAAAAAGATTTGGCTGTATGTTTGTATATTTTGTTCTAATAATGCTCCAGGACAAACTCAGAGGAACATCATCTGCAATATTTACAGTGACAAAGTGCTGGCATAACGTGCCTCTCTGTGCTGAACAATTTGTAAATGTCTCATTAAAATGTACTTTTTGTTTCTTCCCTCTTCAACTAAAACTGGTTCGTCTCCTTGGTTTTCACCATTTCCTGGCAGAAAATGTCAAATTGCACAGTATCAAAACAGCCACTCTAGTTTGGGTTTTTCAGTGTTTAAAGACATCCTTAGCTGTTTTATTCTGACACATTCTGTGGTCAAAGAAATGGTTTTGAAATTCATATATTCAGAATAATTTGACATTTCTATTTTATTTTGTTTATTCTAGGACAGGCTACTTATAAGAGCTACAGTTGTCCCTAACAACATAAATTAAATGTAACTCAATATAAGCGAATACCGTATCTAGTTCGCTGTGGTAACATATTCGAATACTACATGCCTACACTTAAAATGCAGGAATACAGGTGAAATGGATCTTCAATCTATTTCAAAACAATGAAAAAAATGATGTTAGATGCAATCTAAATAAACTCAAAGAGTAATTTAAAAAGTTATGCAGAAGAAAAATACATGTTTGGTATTGCACGTCCAGCGATACCTTTAAATGGCTTTATTACGCGCCATCTGTTTTGCTATTTTCCCTTAGTGTTTATATACTTATATAAAAACTCTGCTTATATATATGCAATGCATTAGTTTTTATGGGAACTAATCAAATATAATAGGCAAAAGGTACTTTATTTTTATATGAAAGGTATGACCAAAAATAGAGTGTAAAAAAGGTAGGGATGCAGGACTGTTCCTGTCCATGGAATAATCCTTTTTATGCATTCAATAAATTGACCAAGGAAAGTGAGCATGTCTCCAACCAGGCAAAGTTTTACTATTCTCCCATGGAACATCCACCCACTCTGTTCTTGTTACATTTCTTTGCAGCTTCTGATTGCAGGAGAATATAAAAAACTATAACTAGGTAAGACTGAAATGAAGCAGGGATAGAGCACAGCCATAAAACTGGGATGCAAACTTTCCCAAAGTTTGAAGGTGTTTGAACCCCAGATTTTGGCTCAGACCCATCCTTAATTTGAAGCAGCATCTGGCAGGCCAAATGCTCTGCAAACGCTGGCACTATGAAAGATGAAGTCTCATGCGACACAGTGTGTTGGAAGAAACGCTTCCTCCGAGGAGGAAGCCGGGTCGCACAGGAAGGGTGAATGCAGGAAAGCTGGAAGTTGCAGCTGCACGGAGGGACCCAGCTCCCACCATCCCCGCAGTGCTCACTTCAAAGGAGAAAAGACCTCCTGCTTTGGTTCATGTAGTGCTTGTCCTCCCTGCTGATCCTCTTGTTCTCACCCCTGTTCTTTTTCTGAGACCTAAAACCCATCCAACTCGGGGACACAACTGCCAAGGAACCGGGTCTCTGATGCTGTGGCCTGTGTCCCCGCAGCGATTGGCCAGGTTCCTCCCAAGCGCTGTGTCCTGAGCTAGCCGAGTCCATCACAGAACCCCAGGAGTCTTTTCACGCCTGAATTCAAAAGCATTTCAATGCCTAAGGATGCATAGGAATGCCTAAAGGGATTCTCCTTAGGAATAGGAGAAATTTCAACAGTACTGGGGTCTGGTGCTCCTAGTGACTGGGAAAGTCCTGAGCATTTCTAAAGACCTCACTCAGTTACTATCCACATCCTTACACACATGCACAAGTCTGGTCTTCTAGCCTTAAACTCACAACTTTCCACCCCAAACAGGCAGATGCTTTATCCTGGTATTTGTGCATTTAGTGTTAAGTGATACTTAATTATAGCTGAAAAAAAAATCTATCTGTGTATTTTAACAGTTTGGACGCGGATGAAAATAAGTGGCTTATTAAACTGCTATGAGGAACATTTCACAATAGGATCTGCATTTTTCTAGAACTCTGTAATTAAACTATGTGCTAACGTGACCACAGTATTTTTAAACAGCTGGCACATGGAGCTGAAAAAATAATTAGTTTTCAATAAAAAAAGTTGCTTTTTATTACCCAGGCAAAGTTCTCCAGTGACTTTTAAGAATCTGCCAAGTGAAATTCAAAAATGAAAATAGAGTCTCTATGCTGGCTGTTAGCCAAGCTGAATGAAACACGAATATGCTGATTTGTGCCAAGTATTAGACATGCTGAACTGAGGCAAAATGGTTAAGTATCTCCCCAGGTTTAATGTTACACAAACCAGCATATCTGCCCCCAAAAACGCTGTGCTCGAGGGGCCCACCGCTGTGGCTTTCACTCGTTTTATCCTCCTTCTCCCAGCAGTCAGGAAATGAAAAAGTGGTTCAGAAGACAACCGAAATATTTCTCTACGAGAAGCTGAGACCCTTGGCAGCGAAACCTATATATCTGGGTTTCACTATTAGGGGTAGGGGAAAGAAAACCCGGTAACAAATAGGAGGTTGCAGCTTCTTGGCACTCTCTGACAACGGAGCTGTGAAAGCCGCCCTGGGCTCACCCCACTGTGCATCGCGCCACAGCTCTGGGTATCCTCCGAAGGCCACGCTGCCTTGCAAGGGGGCAACAGCACAGCTTTTGCATGTCGAGGAGCTGCAGGATTAAGCCACAAATGTGGCGTCTCTCTATTTTATCACCTTCGCTCTGCTGATAAAAAAAGGAGCTTGAGAGATTTTTTTGGTTTATGTTATCAACTCTATAATCCCCATAGCTGTACCTGAGAATGAGCCTATGGATCTTACCCACTCTGGTAAAGGCTTTTTGTGTGATTCTTCCCACTACTAGTCCAGCAAACTCTCTTTGCATTTATATTAATGATAATGTCTTTAAATACAGGCAACCTACACAGAATAAGAGAACCAGTAAAAAGCAAGTGACTTCACTGCTGTGTGCTAAAACAAGAGGCTCTACAAAAAGCTGAGACCTTTGGCAGCAAAACCTGTATATTTGGGTTTAAATACCTATGGTAGGGGAAAGCAAACCCAGCAACAAATAAAAGATTGCAACCTAATGGCACTCTCAGACAACAGGCACACGAAAGCCACAGCAATTTATGGAGATACTGAAAGGCTTCCCAAACTTCCCAGGTGTCTTGACCTTCCTCATCACTTGACAAAAGGTGAAAAGATAAAAATTAAGAGAAGTTGTGGTTTCTTTCAATCTCTCCTTTTATTATCATGGTTTAATTCCCAAATACTTAAAGAAATGATCACCTGAAAGCTTATCATTTATCATTCAAGGCTATCGGGAACTCACTGTGCCAGTTCTCCCAAGTTATGTGGTTGAATTACAACTGGCAACTGAGCCTTCATCTGAAAGCACCAAACACTCCGTGATTCAAGCCAGGACCTAAAGGTACTCTGGCCCACTCCACTCGACAGCTGCTCTAAGAGTTATTTTTACGGTACAGTTCGTCTACTGATTTACTACTATTGTTAAATGAATTCTAAAATTTGCTTGAACGTTTGTGTTTGAAGTTGAGGGAAAAATAGCTTCATTAGCAAAGGCTGAGTCTAATAAAATGGAAATAAGTCATCTGCCTCCCAGCCCTCATCTACCAGCTCTTTACAATTAGCCAAATTCTGGTAAATGAGTTCCAAGGACAGGGGAAAAAGAGGCAGATTTGTATTTAATGCTCCAATAAGGATAATTAATATGCTATTGTTAATTTAATAGATAAATAAAAGCAGGATGGAAATATATTTCAGAGTTTGAGTATTCTACCAGGTCCCTGTTCACAGCACAATGCTGAAACAAGCCAAACCTGGAACCAGTTACTTCAAAATGTATTTTAATTAAAACACATGGGCTATTTTCAGGTGGATAAAATCACAGTGGATTCAATGGCACAGGGCTGGCTGAAGCTGCATTTGCACACTGAGTAACCTGGTGTTAAATCATTGCAGGAAAGGTGCTCTGTCCAGAAGGCTTTCAAGTATCACAAGTAAAATAAGTCTGGGTTGCTTAAGTTCTTACAGCTGATCCCCTTTCATGGAAAAAGCCAATTACAGATCACAGATGTCTAGACTAATCCTTTTAAATATCACAGAGGCAGGAAATAACATGAAAGTGTAATAAATGACAATTTGTATAGTTTGGGTAGTGGTGGAATAAGACGGCACATGAAAAACAAAAACAAAAAGGCTCAAACATACAAAGGAAAAATAAAGGCTAATATTAACATTCAGGCTCGGTACGGTAAGACTGGAGACCATGGGCTAGATTCTGTTCTGATTTACAGCCTGCAAATCCCTTTCAACTGCAGGGAGAAAAATTAAGCACAGGATGTCTGCCTGCGCTATTGAATTACTTGTTCCTCCTCCTTCCCCTTTACTTCAACACTGCATTTTATTCTAACTTTTGTATCATTTCTGAAGGTTTTTTTTTAACCAAGGGAAGGGAAAATCCTATTTTCTAATAGTGTCTGCATCTTTCCACGGCATATGTCTGGTAATTAGCATGGTGGGATCATTAGCATAAATATACAAAGAAATTTGATTTTAGAACACGAACACCATTTTTGCTATGGAGCAATATAGGACAGGTGACAGGCCCAGCTGGGAAACCTCTTTTTCATTTTTCTGTGACCACAAATCAGACATCTTGGGCTCACAGCAGGACAGGCTCTACTGGCAGTAATTGGCACCATCTGTAGCTGTCAGAGCAGTGCCTGGCATTCCAGCATTTCATCTTTCCAGTCAAGGCATTCATCACTAGTCCAAAACTCAGCCAGCTGACACTGAAAGATTAACTTGCATTGATTTGCTTGGATAAGCTCGCCTGTGCCTCAGTTGGTACTGAACGTTCCTGTTTAATAGCCATCACCATCACAAGATGTTTACAAGGTGATTGTCTACTTAGCTTTTTCCATTCCCCTTCTGGGTCCTAATGTGTTTTCAATTATTATAATTTAGGAGATAGTGAATTAAAAGAAAGGAAAGTGAACGTAGCCAGCAATCATAAAGAGTGAGACTTAATGAAAGGATTAGAAATCCACAGCGGTGGCTGCTAACTGGTCTGAAATGAGCAGCTTCTCCCACCCCTGTGTGTGTCAAGAGACAAAACTTGTTGATTCGGCGGTTCTGCAATGGACCGAGTCTCCTCCAGCTGTCAGTCTGCATGATAAAACTAAATAAAACCGTTATTATTTTCAAATGCAATTTTCCAGTACTCGGGTAATGTCGTTTACATTTTCCAGGAAAGCTTTACGGTAGCTACGCCAGATGCAAAGTTCAACCTCTTTCTCTTAATCACCTAACACTGTATCTACTTACCAGTGTTTTTAAGCCTCTGATGTGTTCAAAGCCCAGAGCTTAATCCTTCACAGTCATACAAGGGTCATTACTATTTCAATTTAGAAACCTAATGTGTTCTGTAGAATGTTTTTGGGTGAACAAATTGCAATCTGAAAGTTAAAAATTCGTGTCTATTTTAGCAAACAATAGCCAAATATAAGGACATCCCAGGCAAACCTAAGGCAGTGAAAATGTGTGTCTCACTTAAATGACCACCCTCTTTCTTGAAAATGAAAGCAAAGATTCTTCTGTGAGTAAATAAAGGGGATTATTGGAGGGTTTTTTAATCACCTATTATAACCCTATCTAAATCCTGCTCAGAAAACCCTATTACTCCCGGGCATCTTCTCATTAATGGCTTATTTCCCACAGCACAGGTGATGTGTCACAGCCCACAGAACACGTCTGCATTCGGCTCGTTGGCACTTTCAGGTATTTTGGGCCTTCTCTGTGTACCTATTTCAGACCAAAAGCTCTAGCATCTCAGGCTTCTTCCTACACCCATTTTGGGATGAAACTGCAAGGGGTGCTGAGTTGGAATTAACAATGAAAAGCACCTGTGGTATCAATGTGATGGATCTACAGAGAACAATAAAAAAACAGAGACTGATACCTGCTAATACCACCTATACGAATCGGCTCGTTGGAGCAGCAGGGTGGATCAGCCCAGCAAAGCACAGCACTCACACACAGCGCCCAGCACCTCCGCTGCCTCCCAGGGTAGGGAGGTATCACATGCCGTCTGACGCCCCGCACCGGGCTGTGCTAACGTGCCCCGAGGATGTCCTGGTTGCCTGGTGGCACTCGTGGAAAGAAAAGTTATAAAGCAGAGCGCTCATAGAGAGCAAGCGTCAGGCACCACGGAAAGAAAATGGGTCAGAAAGGGGTTGCAGAGCCTGACTGTGAGGTCCTGCCAGAGGAATGGGATAGCAGATCCATCCAGCAAAGCCCAGGGTCTGGCTCTGGGGATGGCAACCTCATGCTGGTACAGGAGCTCAGCAGAGCCAAGAAATACGAAAAGCAAAGTTAACTTTGCATGAGGTACGGAACACACATGAGAAGGTGACGCTGTGCCGGGGAGCATGAAAGCAGACAAAATGGAGGCTCAGTGAGGGAAGGCTGGTGGCTCCCAGCAGAGCTGAACTTGCGCTGCTGAAGGCGATTCGTTTTGCCCCTGAAAAGTGGGTATTTCAGTTAAAAGGGAATATTGTGTTATGATTAGTGGTGCCTGTCCCAGCTCTGACATGGACTGCCCCAAGAACATCTCCTAACCTTAGAGCCACATGTGAAACCAGGCTTATAACTTAGTGGGTTTTGTCCTTTTCTGCACACAAAAATAGCAGTTTTCCCTCTTTTTACAATGAAGACAGGATGTACAATACCTCATCAATCAGAAAAGAACAGCAGTATTTAAAATAGCTTATATAAGTTACATATATTTTAAACTATCTTTGTGAAAAGTATTTCATCCCCTGCAGAACACTCATGAGTGTTTGCAACACATCTGTGGAATAAAATAAAGAAAGAGTTAAAGCATAAAAGTGTATTCAGTCATCTGGCTTGGAGGGATTTTTGTATTAGATCTTGTTCATTTATTAAGTGTAATGTGATAGTGGCCAGATGATTAATACAGTGTGGTGGGAGTGATATAACAGAAAAGATAAAAATGAGCATCGTAAGTGGAGAAGAGGACGGAGATGCGGAGGGGGTATGTAGGGAGGGCCGGGATAAGGAGGTTAGTGTTTACAGTGTCCGAGTGTGACAGACTTCCTCTGGAACGGGCTTTAGGGAAGATTTACTCTTTCAGTTGATGTTTATATTCCACAGGATGTCCCAAGTGAGGGAATAGTGTACAGTGTTACTCTCTCTTGAGATAGGTACGACCCCTAGTACCAACATGTTCAAACCATTCTCCTGCATCTATGGGGAGTGAGATTCTAGTTGCGTCCACCTGTGCCAAATGGTGCCTGCCAGGTCGCCCCACTGCAAACCTGGCAGAGACTTGGGGCAGATGAAGCAGAAGGGATGTTCTGTGGATAAGAAGCAGCCCTGAGAAGGGAGTGACTGAAGGATTTGTAAATACCTGCTATCAATTAATGGATAGATACAACTGCCTTTGGCAAGAAAAGCCTGGAGAGCAACCTTAGCTATCAACAGCATTCACTGACAAAGATCTGAAAAATGTGGAATTTATCCAGAAAGACTCACTACTTTCAGATATGTATTCTACCATGGCTGTTGACACTTCTCACATCTACCTGTATTTGGGATGGATCCTTCATTTGGCTTGAACCAGAAACTGTAAAACTCAGTGGTTGACCAGGTGTCCCGCAGGACAGTGACAAGGAATTTAGTTACACCTGTGCTCACAGTGTGACCTGGTTGGTCTGGACAGCAAAAGAAACTACTCACTACATCAACACCCTGTCACAGAGTACTTCTACTCCAGGGCCTGTGCATTTCTTGTACAGGTCAGATTTTCAAAAGCAGTCAGCATCAGCCCGTTTCACTGGGGAGGTCTGGCCAGATTTTCAAAAAAGATCTGATCACCCAAGAGCATCTATTGAGTACCTAAACCTGAGGGAAATGTAAAGGATATTATAAGTTGAATAGATTGTTCAACTACAAATTATACAGTATGATCACGCCGATTCAAGTTGCGTAATGTGATGCCAACACACAGGTGAGGCAAAGAAGAAAGGAAAATGCTCAGGGTCAGCCATGGAAGCACAGCGCACTGATGTGCTGAGAGTCAACGGTTTTATCTCTAGTAAGCACACTTGACAGGTTTCACCCAGAATGGCCAGGAACATAAAACCGTTGCTGCTTAGAAGGAGGTTTTCTCTTCAGAGTAGGAACTGCTCAGGGGAATCAGATTTCTGTATCGACTTTTACATATACAGAAGGTGACTAAAGGAATTAGGCCAGCCTGGATTGCTCCAAGGGGATAATAAGCCCCTTGGTGAGATGGAAATGCATGTGGATTGTTCTAAACCCCCCTCTTTCTGAGCATTTTCACATACTATTAAAACAAACAGTACTTCTGTCTCCAAATAAAGGCTGTCTTACTACTGCAGCCACAGCTGGGCACAGACCCACGGCTGAAGACCCGGGGTGCCCGAACTACCCCGCAATGCCGAACAAGCACTGTTACACGCAGAACTTGTTGCATGAGCCAGAGCACTGCAGGATGTCACCTCAGGAGAGCCACCGGCTGAAGGATAGCCATTGCCCTGCCCGGGGACAAGCAAAGATGCAGAGCCTGAGCCAGGCTCTGGCCACAGAGCAGTGCAAGAGAGAGAAACCAGCAGAGCTCAGCGCTCCACTGACCCAGGAAACCAAATGGAGCTTTTCTCTCTCTGACTTAGCTGGTATGCTACTGGTAGCTCAAGACTTGTAATAATTTACCAACTTGATTAACAACAATGAACGTAGTATGACAATGAAGCCTACACAGAGGAGGAATTCCAGGCAGCGTGGAGTGGTGGGAGCTGTTGGCATTTCTGAAAGTCTCATCAACAAGGTCAGTGGGTCTCTGCAGTGTGCCCCCTCACAGAGGGCTCTGCTGCTTCTGCTTCTCTCTTACGACTCTTCCAGATTAAACAAGGCAAAGCCAGGGCCCTCTTTTTAAAACCCATGAGCAGAACTCAAGAGGAAAACTTCTCCTGACAAGAAGTCAGAGCTATGTGGGCTACTGGTTTAGTATTTCTAAAGGGCTTAAAAACACACAATTCAGTGAGACACTGACTAAGTATGGGCTCTGCTTTTATGAAGCTTAATATTTATAGGACTGGAAAGCTTTCTACTCAAAATGTTTGTTTCCATTAAATGGCAGCTTCTTTCCACACCTTGCCCTCTGAAGTCCATTCCGTACATGCATGCCAGTTCCTTTCAGAACACCAGTGTACAACAGTTTTTGGGTTACAAAGTAAAACACTATGTTCACTAAGATTAATGTAATTGTAGCAGAAAAGATGCATTCTGAGACCCTTTATGAAAAGAAACCATCTTATTTATTGAATCAAGCAGTATCTGTTTGTTATCAGATCAACTACAGGACCTTTAAATTTTTAAGACAGCAACAACACTATTTTTTTTAAAGGTATTTACTTACCTTTACCTAGCAAGCATTAGAATAAATCTACCAACTTTGAAGAAACAGTGCTAGCCCACCAGATTTACAAAGAGTTCTGAGACATTTGGTGCTTCTCCTAAAGCCTAAGCTACCACATCATTTATTCACAAGAAGAACTTAGTTTCAATTTATTTAAGAGCTTGCCAGCTTACACAGTCCCAGAAAAAAAGCTTCAGAATGTTACCCTTATTCATCCGGAAACCAGAAAACAAACAAGAGCACATAAGACCTTATTACTTTTTTAAATGTCATGATAACTATGCCAGTCTCATGACTTTTTGAGAAAGAAGCTTTGTCTGTCTCTGGTTGTTGGGGTTTTTTTTCCCCTCTAAGTGCTTGCTGGTGACAATATCCAGTTTGATAAATGGTTGGTTGTAAATGCAGCCTAAGACTTTTGGCATTACAAACCACATTTTCCAAAATGATTATTGGTCTGGGTGGCTTAATTAGAGGAAGTCCAACTTGAATTTCAAAATAGCTGAATGTTTTCTGTGAAACTCTGGCTCTTCTTAGGGTTCCTTAGCCTGTTCCACTCCCTCCTTTTGAAATTGCCCGGCGTACCTGAATACACCAGATAGAAGCATGCATTAGGGTGGAGTATGGCTCTCAGCCACACAGCTCTGAACTGAACAAAACAAGTTCTCTGGAATTGCTGAATTAAATCTATTCCAAGTATATTCTGGAATAACATCACAGAATTTGCTTCTCTTGCAGCGGTAGGCTACTACCATTAAAAAACACTATGGAAGGATAAATTGGGAAAATCCATAGCACCACTCTTAATTTTTAAGAGATTAAGGCCTTTGTATACATTAAGCACAGTAATCATGATAAGAAAATATTTGAAAACAGAGAGCCTGATAAGGCATTTTAAGTGCTTCACACTGCATAACTTTTATTATGGACTCTTGTCTGCTTTTCACTACATGCTTGTTGTCCTCATTAATGTCAGAAGGATTTATGTGTGCATATGGAGGGAAGAATGTACGCCTATGTGTCTGCAGTCTCACCTGTTATCTTTCTCCTGTCATTATCGAGCAACTTCCCTTCCAAAGGACAACATTTATAGCTCACTGGTAAATATAGGGCAGATAAATTTTATGTACTGAAGCAGCACGAGTATGAAGTTGGTTGGACTCAATTGTATCAAACCAGCTGAAACAGATATTGTGTACACAACAGACGCGTCTCCGGTTTCAAAGTTTTCACAAAGAAAAATTCCTCTGGGCAAAAGAAATCAAAACATTAGGATGAAATACATTGGATCTCAGGAATTTCATTTGCAATTATTAGGATCTGCACAAAAATGAACCATTAAAAAGCAATCCTTACTTTTCAATCCTATCAGCCATAGCACATTATCAAAAGTTTACATAATTCCTAAAACCAGATACAAAATGTCAACAAGACTGCAGCTGAATGCATCACAGATATGGAATACTCTCGCAGGAGGTTTCATTAAGTCTAACGTGATTTACGGGACTTAAGACACATTGCTTCACGATTTTTATATCACTGCAGTAAGTACTCCAGGGATGTTTCGACCCACTCAAAATTGTTTTAGCTGTGCTATTACCTGGGTCACGACTGATGGCAGCATATATCAATTAAATTGTAGCAGTTTAATACCTGCTCCTATGCATCTGGTCACTCAGAGATTCATATCCTACGATTTCCATACCCTAAGAAGAATATTAAAGTAGAGCTCTGGAATGGGCTACTGTTACCTCATTTATTTAAGAAACAGCCTTAAAGAAATGATACCAGGAGACTGTACCCATTCAGATTACAGATGTCCGCTCCGTTCACCACAGAGACCAGTAACGCTTCTTCTTTCTGATTCCTGCTAAATGTTTGCCTTGACCGTATTGAAGATTATGGTGCAGCACTGTAACTAATTAGGAAGAGTGGACTGTAGAGGTTTTGATAGACTGAACTAGTACCACATCGATTAACTCCAGTTTAGGATCTGATCCTTCATTTTTTACTATTTTGATCCCTGTTAAACAGACAGCACTTAAAAAAAAACGCCACTTCAGTATTTTCTCACACCTAGAGTCAGAAATACATGGGTGTAACTTCTGTATGGAGAGGTAACTAGAGCTAATGATGCAAGCACCGTGTGTACTTTATACGACATGGCAGTAGGGTAGATCTGCTTTCTGACAAGTTGTTAGTAACCAATTTGGTTGGCAGTGAATTTGTGCCTCAGACTTCCTCAGCTTGAGGATAAGTGCCCCTGTGACATAGTTTTATTATTCAAGGCCAGTTTTACCCACAAATTTTTCACCAGTGCAGCCCAACATGGTTAGAGCTGCCTTTTCAGTAACACCTAAGAAGCCCAATCTCTAAGGTAAGGAATTTTGTTGGTGTCAAAGGGTGAGGCATTGGAGGAACATCTATTGCTTGCTTCTCTGCTGTAGGAGTGCAAGGTTTTTAGATTGATAGAAATAGTGGGTTTGGTACCTGGTGTACACAGCATGGGACAGTTTACAGCCAAATGACTTCACACTGATGCAGGGAGAAACCTGAGGTCACTAATACATTGTTTGTGGTTATGCCCCTGCGATCTCGGTGCTGCTCTGTACATGTTACTTCATACAGGTGCCATTTTTAGCTTAAGAAAAAGAAGACATCAGCAAAAGTCAGTAGAATCAGTCTCTCCAGAGCTCTTCTCTGCCTCTTCTTCAAACACTAAGCATGTCTATAACAGAGTGCCTTACTCTAGCAAAGATAATATGAGCTTTCAAGACCTCTTGCTCCCTACCTGCGAGTGCCAAGATATGAAACAGGAACAAAGGCAATTCAGTGTAAACACCAAAAATACAGTTAAGCCTCAGGATCAAGAAAAAACTGGGCTTAATAATATTCTGTTAGTGCAAAAGACTGCACACATAAACCAACTCAGAATCTAACTTGCATATTATGTGGCAGTAGCATTTTCACAATAAAGCTGTTAAAGCTCTGCAAAATCTTAATAAAAGAAGAAACTAGGGCTGTGAGGGCAGAAAGCTACAGGATTTGCCCTCCAAACTTTCCAGTGGGGAAATCCATCTCTTCTAGCCCAAGTGTGTGCAGTTTTACAGTGGTCCTGCTTCTGCATGGATTTCAGAATACATTTACTAGAAAATTCATTATATGAAACATTTATCCCATGAATAAATTAGAGACTCTGAAATACAGTGCAATAAAACTTTTGCTGCTAGAAAGATTTTTATGGGTGAAATAATGTGAAAATTAGTAACATTAAATATGATTCTCCTTAACCCAGAATAGTCACCACACAATTATTTTGACATGTTCTGGCATACATCCTCATAGATCTAGTCAAAGAGTGTTACAGAACAGATTTTGAACCCTTTTACAAAGCATCAAGGAACACACAAAAAAGGGCAGTGGAGAGGAGAGTTTTCAATCCTAAACTGCTGAAGAGAGCAATTTTTGCCACTATGTTCAAGAAAAGCAGGATGACTTTTTTTCAAAAAGGTTTTATTCAGTCCTTGAGTGGATGAGTGAGTAAATAGTTTTACTTTTGTCTCTGTTGTGTGTTAGGTATGATAACTCTGGCATGAGGTAAATGTATTTAAGGCAAGGTTCCATATGCATTAAATACAAAATCTGCAGGCTGTGTTGAGACATTGGATCATTTCTCTGCTAAACCCCCCAAAAAACTTAATACATATAGAAAGCCATTAGGTTAACCACAGATGAGCCCCACTAACAAAGAGTTAGTGCTAGGCTTTTGGAGGCCAGATCCCACCTCCCTTCTTCACGAAGAACAGGTAACTGCATGTGTTGAAAGAAGATGCCACTTGCCCTGCGCGGCATCCCTGAAACTTTAAACCCTTGTTGGAAAGTATAACACTAGGTGAATATACACTCAAATGTAGTTTCAAGACAGAATGAGAAGGCAGGTGAGCTCTCTCACCTACTCTTCTCACCTGATTACAGGAGACAACCTAATTTTGGATGAAATGCCTTACATTCTGGGTGACTAAAATCTGGTGGGATGAAGCACATTGCGAGGATTTAAATCTAACATTAGATAGCAGAATTTCCTTACCCTATGCTTTCCCAAGTCTGATGGAGTTGCCAGTCTCACAGAGCTGCCATACTGCGCTCAGCTGCTTCAGAACACTAGGGCCAGGCTTACAAGAAAAGTGTCTCTGCTTTGGAGTGCTTGTTTGCAAAAGAAAACAGATTATTTTTGCTTTATTGTGGAAGGTATTTTAGGGGAAGAGAGACTGAATCCACATATTTTCTTTGGGCATTTCCCTATTCGCAGATTTTTGTCTAGTTAGGTGGATCTTGGGTTTTGGCAGACTAACAGCAGACTTTGTTTACTGTCTATTGTGAAGAGCAGACATTTGCATGGAGCCTTTCTGGAGGTGCCCCTTTCCAGACTCAAATGATTAAATAAATGTTAATGAGTATTAAAGTACGTCTGTCTCTTAGGAGGGAAGAAACACTGATGCAAGTGAAAGTGCAAGGCTGAAAGTGCCGTGCACACCAGCTATTCCAACCCAGAGTGCATGAGCAGAACTGCATTCAGAGGAGTTAAATCAGGCAACCCGAATGCTTTATCTCCCTCTCTCTCTCTGTTCGGTTTCCCACAGCATAACTTTACACATTACCTCATGACATCTTTATAGTGGTGGAGAAAATGATTAGACTCCAGTTCTCAAAAAATCACAAATACAGGCTCATTTGTAGCATTTGGCTGGTCTAATTAGCACATCACTGAGGAGTAATTAATAGAAGTCTGTGAAGAACTTAAAAATTAGTACCACTAGCAATGTTAGAGTAAAAATCAGAACTCTGAGTAACAGTACTCAAAGGATCTGGGTAATTACTGGACACTCCCAGTATAAGGTCTGTCACTTGATCCTAAGGGCCCCAGAGGCCCAATATTCAACCCCAATAAATGAGGCTCACAAAGTTCACTCAGAGTTAAAGATAGCATCACAACTCTATTGCTCTCGCTTTCTTTTTTTTAAAGGTGGCTCTTAAACCCCATGGAGTTAGACAACCTCCTTTTGTATGTTAATCATTGGGCTCCTACATCTGTAATGAGATGTTATAGTTTCTATGTGCGTGGAAGCATGGAAATGACATCACTCCAATAACCAAATGTGCAAGGACACATGGATTCCTACAGCCCAACAAACAGCTGTGGTATCTGTGTAAGACAAGGTCCTTTTAACATTTCAATGGTCTCCAAGCAATTGAAAGGTGTGTTTTGAGAGGTATCAGAGGGGAGGAAAATGTTACTCTTCAGGGGCTGGAAAGAGAGGGCAGTGTCCTCACCTGCTCTTGCCTATGCACTCAGGCCACCGGTTCCACCAGCCCGTGAGCAATGACGGCACAGAGGCAACTCTGCAGCAAAGCACGTGCACTCCACCCTTCGAAAAAAGGGTTCCCGCAGGCTGGGGTACACCAGCCCGCAACAGCCAGCCGCAGGCAGCCTTCAGAGAAGACCAAGCTGGTGCTCTCCAGCTTTGGGGAGAGGTGCTGGCCTGGCACCCTCAGCAAAGCAAGGGCTTCCTCCCCCTTACGGAGGGAAGCTTTCAATTCTGACCCATTCTCAACCTGATGTAAAGGGGCTCCAGCCTGTAGTTTATAACATATTTTTTAAAAGGCCCCTTAGGATCAACAACTTTTATTGCAAGTTTCAGTTCCACCATGCACTTGTAAAGCTAGATTAAGCTGGGGTCTAAACATCATGACCCTTTCTTCTTACCTACTCTCCTTCTTTCCACCTTCCACCATTTTTTTTGTTTTTCTCTAAGTGATTTCACTCTGAAGATTAAAAAAAAAAAAAAAGAAAGAAAAGAAACAAGAACCAAATTCTGTATATAAACACTGGCAGCTTTCAGGCTTGCGTTTCATCCTGGACCTAATGGGCAAAGAGCGTCAGCGCATTTGCAGGCTTTTCGAAGCGAGCCTAGAGGGGCCTGTTTACCAGAGATCGAATCTCTGGCAAACAGCTCACTGCAGCTCTTCAAACAAGCTGAAATTATGACCTTATGTTATTGTTTCTCAACAACCCAAACCTTTGATGTAAACTAATGTTGACCTTTCCAGCATAAATTTGACATGAAGCCACTTTTGTTTAAAACGCCCTATGAAAATTCAGCTCCAGTCTTATTGGATAAAGCCTTTTTATGGGATAATAAATAATAGATAATAAACAACTGGAGCCAATTTAGTCATTGAAGTATTTTCGTCTCCTCCCTGGCTATCATAATGGATCTTTTCTACCTTGGCTTGTGGAGGACTATCTCACACCACACTGTGGGCCCGTCCAACCTAAGCCAAACCCAAGTGAAATCGATGGAAACACTTCTCAACAATTTCAGGTGTTCAGTCCCTGGGTGACACAGAGATTACAACTGAATTAAACTGCATCACTCCCATGGACCTCTGTGACTTTATATATCAGGAGATACTCCCATCACCCACCTTAGCTTTAGGTGGGTGTCCAAGGTAAGAAGGTGTCTCCAGAAACAAGATCATATAATTAGGGCAGTTCAGCTCCTAATTCAGCCTCAGCAGGTGGTTGCTTCTGTCAGCTACAGCAAGCACACAGAGGGGCCTCCTAAGATAAGCTCCCTTCCTCTGTCGAACTGGTGATTGCATTCACTCTTGTTCTACCGTGCCCACCAGTGATGATCTGCACATCTTCCCACATTGCCCAAGAGTCACTGACGACTGATATGTGTAGGTAAGCTGCACATTCTCTTCCAGCAATGTATTTTGTTTTTCATTACTAATCTCTAGCCTTTTAGTGTTTTGCTTATTAATTTGTAAAGTAGTAAAAGGGAATCAATAGACAAAAAGGGAGATAATTCTGTTAATTTTTCAAAGTGCTGCTATTAATATTTAGTGCTCTCCTCTCCAGCTTAGCAGTTTTAAATACCACAAATTTAGCTGGAGAATCCAGATAAAAAATGAGCAACCTTTATATGGAGTCCATTAACTAATGCTAAATTAAAGTGGCATTGAAATGGAATTAGAGGGATGTATATAAAAAAGAACATGTGACAAGCACGTGGATACCACATGAAGCCATTATGATAAGTATTCTTCCAGTAAGAGCAAATGAATTCATTCTGACCACACACTTAAAATAAAACCAAACCTAATTTTTTAAATAAATGTCAAAAGACCATCTCATTGTTAAACTAAATGTACTACCTTTTGCTAGGCGAAAAGATTCATAAGACAGTGCTTCAGAGTTAAAAATATAATTCACTATATATCACTATAACTCACTATATAATTACTATACATCAAGTAGTAAGAGCCTCACTTTCTCCTACAGATTTTGCACTCCAAATTGGGGATTCAGTCCCTAGCTGAGCCTGTTACGGTTATCTGCTTTGCTGCATGACACACTCTTAAAGTGTCTGAACTTTTTTTCCGCAGAAAGCTTGTGTTGCTTCCCTATATGCCAAACTGAGTAAATATGAGCAAGCCGCAAAACAAAGGTGATGGACCCAAGCATTTAAGGTGAGCTCCACTGACAGCACCACGCTGCCTAACCTAATAACTGCTTTCAGGAAGAAGCATAACTATTCTCTAATATTAGAAATATTAAGCCTTGGCTTACAGCCTATTTCGAAGCCCAGACTGAGACGCCACACATTTTCTGAAGAGCAGAGATCCATGCAAATAAAACACACGCCTGTGAACTCCGCTTGCTAATCAGAAAGTGAGCCCCATGCAAATCACAGAAACAGCAATGGCAAATTTCATGGGTTGGTCATGGCAAAAATGGCAGATTTCACAGCATGACACTGATTAAAAGACAGGACAGAAAAATCACAGATAAAGACATTTAAGCTGCCAAGAAAATTAGGTTTTTAAGTACTGAATGCTTTCTTTACTAATATAGTTCTTCTGGATGGATATTCTCCAAAGCAGCAAAACTGTCACTAAACCAAACCTGTAACACAAAAATACTCCCAATTTTAGGAATATTTTCCAAAGGAGGTCAGTCTCCCTAATTCTTAGTTTAGATAACCGATGAACAACAAAGCAGACAACAATCCAGGATGACAAAATGAACTTCAGAGAAAAACAATTTCTGAGTATAGGCTTCCCTGAACTGGTGGCTGGATTCTTTATACCAACATCAGTATAAAGGTGCATTACACCTTTCTGCACAGGAAGAAATCCCAAGGGAAATCTCGTGTCAGATCCGTTCTCACTGATGGACTAAGACTTCTCATTTATTTTTAGAGGCACTGACTAATAAGTCATTGCACCGTAGGTCTATGTCCCACTGCTTGTCCAAAATTTTTGAAAAATTCAAAGCCACACGTAATACAGCTGCATTAGGGTTTGCCTAACGAAAGGTTAAGTAGCTCAGCTCAATGCAAAACCACTCTGTTTTGTTGTGAGGATGGAGTTCTCATCTAACCTCAAAGCTGAACCCAGGAACAAACAATTGCAGCTCAAGTCTCTATTACAGACCAGAGACTGGTGGGAACCCAGAATTTGCACAAAGGAATGTGGTGGTCTCCTGCTCCATCCAGTTCCTTCTGCACCACCAGCTCTTCTTGCCGTTCTCCTCCATGCTCTGTGAAAGAGGCTGGAGAGGGAAATGATGATTCTGGAGAAAAATAACCCAAACTGCTTACTATAACATTATCCTGTGCTCTGTGACTTGGTTAGGAACCAGAATTTGCATTCCATGGAAAACTCTGCTATTTAAAAAAGAAAAAAAAAAAAAAAATTCTCTCCAAGTCAGAAAGGGAAAAACATAGCCAAGATCAAAATAAAAATTCCAAGGAAATAATAAAAATGTCTATTAATTTTAAAGATAAATTCATAAATACTATGATATCACATTCCAGAAAAAAAAAAAAAAAGATTTAAGAAGTAGAAATTTTCCTTTCTGAGAAAGCCATATGTTTCATTTCAATTTGGAAAAAAACCAATATATTCCATTTCACTTATTTACTAAACCACATATATTCCAGTTTATTTATTTACCATATCAGTTCTTAAGTTTTGGCCTTTCAGTTCCTTCAGTTGCTATGTCTGAAAAACCAAAGCGGAACAAAACCACACAGTTCCTACAAGCACACCATGTCTGAGCAGAGTAGGATGGTACATCTCTCTACAGCACGGTTCCAGAGTTCATCTGAATGTGGTCCTTTACTGCAGGTTTCTTTAAGGACCAGAAAGGACATGGCCTCCTACAAGAGCTAAGGATCATCAAGACAATGCAAAGAGAATTTTGTGAGGGGAACTTCAGGGATCTTTCCATTTATTTTTAATTCTTTTAAAACAAATCTCTTATGGGGCACCTCTGAGCAAGGGAAACTTGGATGTCCTCCCTTCCATGGAACATGGTGCCAGCCCTGCAGTTGAGGAAGGTTAATGCAGCATATTTGGTACGGAGAACTAACTTGAGGCTTTCACACAGAACTGAGGCCCAGGAAAGCACAACACTCATCGTATGCTGGCTGCTATTTTTATATAATCTCTTGTTAATAAACAGTGGCACAAGTCAAAGAAAACTTCAGCACTTGCTGAAGAAACATAGACAATCCCTCATGCAGAAACAACATTGGCAGTCATTACTGTAGCAACTTATTTCAAGCCAAGAGATATAGGTGTCTCCCTGTGCTGAGTGGCAGGGTGCTGTAAAACAATGCAGCCAGCCAACAAAACACACGTACTCTCTCTCTTCCGCTGTGGGTCGACCAGTATACATTTCCAGTGGTGTAGCTGGGACTGACTGCCATCAATCAAGACCTGGATTCCCAGTCCATCTCCACACACAGGTATGCCGAGTGAAAGGCCAATCTAATTCACAAGTATCATTCGGTAAACTCCTGAAACTCTATTAGATTAACTTTTTGGACAAAACAATAGAAATAATCGGTTCATCGATTCAGGAAAAGATCTCAAAAGTCGAAATGCTTCCAAAATTAGATCTTCTCTGCTTTTAAAGGTAAGCAGATGGAAAACATTTGATTCTTATTTATTACCAGTTAAATTTATGTCCCTTATTTCACCATAAACTACAAGACTTCACAAAAGTGTATCTTATTTCACTGATCTTTAATAACCTGAAAACCGGTAACAGAAACCTATAATGAAGCACCCCATATACTGTAAATTAAAAATAAATAAGAGACCTCAAAGAGGTTTTCTTCAAAAGCTGCTTCAGTTTAGTGTTTCATTTTATATATACACTAAAAGAGAGACATCTGTAAACATTTCTGAGGTATAATGCAAAGGAACTAGCTATGTTATTATCTATTCTAAGCACATGGTTCAACATTTGTTTATGCAAACCATATAATTGGAAAGTCTGTCCATTTTCTGCTTGTGCTAAATATTCTGTGTATAAATACTTTTCATAGTAGATAAATAGGGTTTTTATTTAGGTCTTATCACCTTCATATTACATATTCATTGATTTCTAAACTGCTTTAAACAGCTCTGTAGATGTGAAACATTATGAATTCAGTTTTGGCACCTTGGTATTAAATTTGCATATCAGGTCACGCACCGCTTGACATACATGCAAAATTGCACTGCGGCTATTTTATTACAACCCACAAAAGATATTCAGAAACTGCATGCAGCATCAAAATAAATTAAAATGGATAAAAGACCTAATACTGAACCACATTTTTTTTATTGTTTAGTAGTGCCTAAAGCCATTTATATGTTCTAGTCAATAAACAAAAGTTAGACTAAAACAATTTTTAGTCTTTCTGTTATTATATTTTAATTGTAAGGGTAAATATATTTCTTTCTCCCTTTACCAATTGTATCCTACTTAAGCTTGAATTTTTTGAAATTGTATGCTATAAAAAGTAATGTATATGGATCACTGGCAAGCCTTCATGTTTCTCGGCGTACGTCAGAATGTATACAGACACCATGTATCAAGAGTCAGACATACAAAGCAATATATTTGTCTAGTTGATTTTGTATTTGAAATGTTTTTGTAACTTACTGTGTACGCCAAGACTGCATTTGCATGGAGACTCTGCGTTTAACAGACGTTGAAAGTGCATCAGTCAGTGCCGTTCAGATATTACAGTGCCCTCAAAATACACAACCAACTACATTAGGTGGCTCGTCTGCAAATTGCCCTCTTTATATTTGGTAAGCTGTAGCAAAGACATTCCAAAATTAAATAATAGGGGACACATTTTCCGATTGCTCCTGACTAGGGCTCCATTTCAACGCCTGCAACATTTCAGGATAAATAATTTGGCATTTCCCTTCACTTGTTCCCAGGCCACGCTCACTTGGCTGCCTGGGTGCCTCGTCACGCCTGCAAATCGGGGACTCAGGTGCCCTGCGAACTCTCAGGGGGCAGAAGGGGGCCCGCGAGGCAGCTGGGCCTGCCCAGCGCAGGTGCAGAAAGGCCGGGCGAGCGTGGTTGGCCTGGCCGCCTCTCCAGCTCCGCCGCCCGCTCCCCGCGCCGCAGCCAAACGGCCGGGTGACGCGAGGAGGTACCACGCGGCTGGAAGGAGCTCCCGAAGAGCCAGCCAGAGCCTGCGCGGGGAGCTTCTGCTGCGCGCCCGACACTGCGGTTGCTTTTATCACCCTTTGAAAAGCCACAGTTCCTTTCCATGGAGAAGCACCATTACTCGCTCTACTTTGGGTAACAAGTAGCTGTGAGCACAGGAATGAGCCCGTCTTCCTCAAACAGCTCAACCCCCGACGTTGTGCCAGAGCACTGGAACCTGCTGCATCCCCACAGACCTGCAAGGGGTCCGGCAGAAACGTGCTCCAAGACCCACAGCTGTGCATGCACCATTGCATCCCCCGACTCCTCCCACACGTGCCAGGGTAGACAGCACAGGTGACTTCGCCTACGTGTGTTGTACTCAACCACTAATGACCCTTAACCCTGGGAGATCCAGTAGAAAAAATGGCTGTGAGGGGTGAAGACATACAGCAGTGTCCTCTAAATTGCATATTCCATCAAATCAGGGCAGTAGCCCAAGCAAGGGAAAACCTGTAACTACCACACAAATCTGAAGCGCATTTTACTGAGGTGGTCTAACTCAAGCTAACATGAAAATCAGATGGCAGAGCACTCAGATAAAGTCACAGACCAGCCTTCACCCACACAAATGAAGCAGGTGATGCTTGCACCAGAGCCCTCAACCAAAACTTCTGGCTTCTAAGTTTGCTCCATTTCTTCTCAAAACATCACAAAAGGATCATGAACCTCTGTGCTGCTCAAGAAAAATACTCGCTGAACTCTGGGGAGAAGGATCAGATCTCATCTGGCAGAGGTAGACAGACTCTTTATAAAATTGGCATGACTGCAGCAAAAATCTAAGCTAATCAAGACCACTATCTTTATAGCAGAAACCTCAAAAAATTGACATAATATAACAAATTGGTTCAAAGCATTACTACAGACCACCATGCTAAATTCCCACATCCTTAGCAGTTTGTAAAAATGTTTAATTTATGTTTATGTATTCTTATTCAAAATGTTAGTTAACAGCCTGTAGGGACCTGGTAATAGGATCCTTTTTTCTTTTTTATGTTTATTAGCTACATTAATGACTGTTTCTGCAATTCTGCTACAAAGAGTTGCGTTAATGAACGCCAATTAATTCTGAAATGATTTTAAACAAAGGGTGATGAGAATAACCAATCAACCATGACAGTGTAAAGAGCAAGCAAGCTGCTGTGACCTAATTTTTCCGTGTTGATTCTTTGCTGTCAGAGCGCCTTGTTATTCATCAAGAACACCTATAGATTTTGCATATACATACTATAATATTACAGTTTTGGAAATGCTCTGTTCCTTTTCAACATGTGAAATTACTGCATTTAAACTACAGGTTTGGATAACACTGACTCACAAACTGCAAATACCTCAGGGGTCGGGCATATCTCCATCAGCATTAGAAGGACGTTAGTAATTTCAGCTTCTTAAATTTTAAGACATGAGGGCTGGCTCAAATGCTTGGAACATTTGGCCTTCCAGACAGAAATATAACAAAGAACCATCTCTCTGGTTCACACTGTTTAATTAGAGGCATAATATCCATCAATCTACTTATTTATTTATTTTTCAACAACAAATTAATCTTTTAGTCATTTAATTCAATTCACACAGACCTGAGTACAAAAGAATTCCCTGAAACCGGCAACAAGTTGAGTGATTACACTCCTGAAATAACACATATATGTGTCAAATCTGACCTAAAAAGTAAATAGACCATGCAGGCAGCTATGACTTTTATGTGCCTATTGAGTGAACAAACATTTAAAAACCCATCCAACACTATTCCAAATTTAAACAAAATGAACTGAAATTGCGAAATGCTATTTGCATTTTCACCTGGTACCCACTTAGTGTCTGTGCTTCCACTACAAGAGCCTTACCAATAACAAAAGGTAGATATTTTACAGTTAAAGTTTCTATAAATCATAGAGTGTACAAACAGTTTAAATTCTACCATTTCATTCTCATAATGGACATAGAGTAGGGAATGGACCTTGCTTTTCAATGGTTCATTCATAAATGCCCTCTTTAGTCCCAACACACTAAGAGACATTATACTTATCACACAGTAAAGTCATGTTTATTGGCGTTTTTTCAACCATAGATAACACCATTGTCTGTCAAAGCTGCAGAAAATCATTAAGCCTATGAACAGACAAGGCCTCTACTGAAGAAATTACTAGTTTGTCCCTTGAGTCTTACCACGTCCAGTGCTATGGGATCATACTAGAGAAGACAGTATGGAACAGATTATATGGATTAATATGGAACAGATTATAAAAGGCTCTACTAAATGACAAAGAAGTATAGAGAAAAAGATCAGCAGTAAAAATGCATTTTTGTGAGTTTACTAGCTAGAGTCCTGGACAGAGTATGAAATGGCATTAGTGAAACTCCATGCTTTCCATTTGCAGTGTGATACCTGTGAATCTGAGCTCGGTGTTTCAATGATTGGTCAACACTGCCATTTTGAGAAGACAAGTTTTTAGAAGTGGGGCTAGATCTGATCAAGGCCTTTGGTGTTGCTGTGCCTAAGGCATTGATTATTATTAGACTCGATATAAAGAAGAAATTTTTTTATGATGAGGGTGGTGGAACACTGGCACAGGTTGGCCAGAGAGTTGGTGCATGCCCCATCCCTGGAAACATTCAAGACCAGGATGGACGGGGCTCTGAGCAACAGGATCTAGTGGGGGATGTCCCTGCTTCTTGTAGGGGGGTTGGACTGGACAGCCTTTAAAGGTCCCTTCCAACCCAAACCATTCTGTGATTCTATAAAGCTCAACAGAAAAGGAGCCTCATATCCTAAGTGACAACATAAACTATTTAATTCCTGACAGGCATGTATCTGTGATACTACTTCTTAATGAAGAAGGGAGCATTCATACCAATGTCTATTGATCTTTGTTATTCCTGACCACGTAGGCCAGATCCATGGCTATGCCCTTTCTCCACTCCACCTGCACAGTCACCTCTTCCATGAGCTTGTGTGCAGATCTCCAGCCATGCTGGCGTCCCTCCAGGGCTTCTAACAGGTACTCCAAAGAAGGACCTTCAAAAGTCTAAATCCTGATAAAACCTAAGTCAATGCAGTCAATTAGATTCCTTAAGTAAGCTTTGGTGCTGAAGCTGAGGTAACTGCTCCTCCTATCTCTTGCCTCAGGAAGAAGAGGCAAATGTATATGGGAGTTCTGCTTTCGGAGAGCCACACTTGGAATGATTCTTCAGGTGTCCACTAACCTACTTCACATCTAAACCAGAGATCAGCATTTAGCTTTCTCTTTGCAACAGGAGATGCTCTCACTTTCCCATGGGGATGTCTTTTATCCCTCACAGAAGCACATCTGAAGTAACTTCCTTGGAAAGAAAGGGCAGGAAAAGAATGAGACAAGAAGCCCTGGCATATAAATGTTTTTGTTCAGTTCTCTATATACAATACAGAGACATTTCTGCTCTCAACACAGCATGAAAAACATTCTTCTGAAACAGAGTGCAAAGGACTGTACAGTTTTACTGAGAGACACTCATATTTATTGCAGTAGGATTCCCTTCAGTGAAGACAGAGAACTGGATCCATGGTGCCAGAGAGGTACATAATGAGATGGGCTTTGGCGCCTGTATGAAATACAGGCACAAACCGAGCCTACGTTTAGAAGATGGCAATCCATTTCAACCTCCTTCCCGCCAAATGCAGTAGATGCCAGCCACTCCTGACCCACGGTGCTGGCCACTCCGCCAGCAGCTTTCCTCCTTCAAACAACCAACAAACTACGTTCTGGGCTTGTACCACCTCAGCAAACATTTTGGTGGCATGGTGTCAGGGCTTTGAGAGCCGCCGTATCAGCATTCAGCAAATCAGGTTTCCCAGCGTCCATTTATCGAAGTCATTCAATATTGTTGCTGACTGATTCGTATTTATGATGATAAAAGATTTGCATTAACATCTAGCCCTCTACAAAGGGTTTATTACTGAAATGCCAATTCAACCATAGCTGTAATTACCCTATTTTATAACGCACACATTTCAGGCACTTTTGCAAATGGTTTAAAAAAATTGAGCAGTTAAATTATGCTGCTAACATAATATGAATGTGTCATCACACCCTATCACGCAATTTCATATCAAACAACAATGTGATATGGAATTTTGCTGTTACGATACAAAAGAAGGAACTTGGAGAAAAAAGTGCAGTACTAGAACAATGATGCCCTGCACCACCTTACATTCAGCAATGTGCAGTATCAGTTAGGAAAAAGTCTAACGGACAGATAAAAGATAAAGATGGACTGACATCTTCTTAGTTCTCTCTTCCTTTGGTTTGTAAATATTAAATGGAGAGTCTCAAATCTACCATGTGATTACAATCAGGAAAACTGCTGTGTGAAACAACAGATATTTCAACCCTAAGAAAGCTTTATTTTCAAACTGTGAGTCTTCAGGCCTTTAATCACCGTATTTCTGTATGCATTATACCACTAACAATGCAAAACACAAAAGGGACAGAATGTCAGCCCTCAATGGAAATGGACTCAGCACCCTTCAACGTTCAACAATCAGCCCTTGCTTAATTTAAATGTGTCAGATCATCTCTCTATTTTTCCTCCAGCTTTTTATAATGATTTCTAACACTGGCCAGACATTGTACACCTGGCTGGAAAATGTTTCTTTTAAACAATGCAAGAACGAACCAACATGTAAACCCAATAATTAAATTACATTTAGCCACTGGCCATTGTTATTCTGCACTGCTGTCCCACCGAGGGAGCTATAGCGATCTGATTTCAACAGCAATCTAGCAGAACACTTCTCATTGCTCATGACTGCTGTGCAGAGTAAATTGGCTCACATCAGATTTGACTCTAATTTGGGTTTCAGAACAGTTAATTTGAACTTAAGCACCTATGGAAGGGCTGTTAACAAGAGGTGTCTGCACTGGGATTCTTCTCATAGCCGTGCTGTTAAACCCAGCAACAAGAGATCCTCGTAGATCATACATGCTTTCGAGCGTGCCACTTGCCACACTGTGCACGGCAGAAAACAACTTATCAGATATTTAACAATGTCAAAGGAAAATAACATGGATGCACACAATGGATTCTTGCTATATACATGCCAAGCAGAAGTAAATACCTTTCGTTTCAAAGACGTAGCTACCTTGTAACTTAATAATCCCAGAATTCAATGTACCTTACTCCTTCATTGTTATATTTCGGTGTTTTAGCAAAGCACACAGGGTCAAATTCTGCCCATTCATAAGTTACCAAGAGATCCCTGGAAATATCTAAAGGCTGAATTTCATCATCATTAGCTTTTACATTAATAGCACTAATGTCTTGAATCTTAATATACTGGCTCATTACCTTAGGTAAAAGACTATTAATATAAAAGGTGTATTTTAGCCAATCAACAGAACTTATAAAGGCTTTTGTTTTCTTTTAAAACATTGTCTCTCACTGTATTAGTGGATAGTACAGAGACTAATTCATAATAATTCTATAATTAATAATGATAATATCATCTAGCAATATAAATGTAAGATCTACTATCACTTTGGCTCACACAGAGCTTAACTTAATTTTACGCTACCATAAATCAAGCCTGTTATCCCTATCCGTACCAGCTGGTTGATGAATCTTCCCCCCTGCCCCACCACCGAAAGTACAACTAATTTAGAAGGGGCTGAAGAGAATCCTTGGGTTTTGGTTTTGGATATGTTTGTTTTCAAACACATAACAAGAAAGAAATTATTCTAAGAAAAGCTCAGAAGTTAGTCTTTTACAAGACAACGCTGGCCACAGAAAACAAAATTAAAAGTGTACAAGATCTATTTCAACAACCAAGATACTGCAGTGGTCAGAGGCAGACTCCTGATGCTTCGGCATCTCATTAGAAGTCTCCTACTATCTCTGGTACCTAAATGTGACCACAAACAAGCGGTACAGTACAGACTGCTGAGCAGAAATCTTGCAAACAGAGTATTTAGAGATAGAACAGTATATATTAGAGAGTTCTTTGTGACAACGTTAAAGAGATGTGAGTGAGTGTGGCTCACTGATATACAGTAAACCAGAGTCAGGACCTGCCCTCTAAACCTAAATGTAAATTCTGTATGGTTATACAGGGAAACCACCATTGATTCTGATGGAATTACACCAAAACTGTAAATGCCATTTTGAGAAGACTGCAGCTACAAAGTCAAGCATCATTAGCACATCGGTTACAGACACTGCTGGGGCTCCAAACTCTGCTTGTGCAGTTTGGGGGGGGGGTGTGTTTCCTGTTGTTGTGTTAAGAATAAAGAGTCAAAATGTGCCTTGAATTCTAATTGAATGACTGGGACAAGAAATGCATTTAATACATACTAGATGCATTATTAACTCAATTTTGTTGGAATATTATCCTTTTGCATCTTGCATTGAATTACGAGCTGTATTTTTAAGTTCAGATGTATTTAAAATAATTAGCAATAGCAACATCAACATTTTATTTTACAATTAAAATATGTTCCTGTTTTTCTTGTGTACTTGTTCATTTCCCCCCAGACATAAGTAATGTGTAGACAGATACATTGTTTATTTACGACCCCAGTGACAGTTAATATGGCATATGTGCCTACAATGTTTGACAGATAAAATAAGTTATTTACAGAAGCTGGGTTTATTATGTATGAATACTGAAGCAGCTATAGTATTTGGAAACTCCTCCATTTATTTTCCCAAGAGCTTGTTTCAGTGAAAGTTGTGGTGTTTTGAAGTGCTACATCAGAGGACAGCACAAATACTCAGTCCGGTCCAATCTACAGCGCAGTCGTCATCTGTACGTGCTAATTTCAGAGCGTATCTTTCTGAATTTATTTTTACAGGTCTTGATCCAAACACTACTGAAGTCAATGACAAGTTTTCCATAAGCAACAGTGGGCTTGGAATTCAGACCTTAAAAATAAAATCTCTGCAGAAGCGCAGGTTCGTATCTGGGTCTCACTGTTTGGCACATTATGAAGCAGCTATAGATGTACGAGAGGAGGAAAAACGGACAACACTTTTCATATATTAACCTTAATTATAAAGGGTCAAAAATTGTTTCAATGGAAGCCAAAAATAAAAATTACACTGATTTTGGCAGGAGCACAAATTGATCCTCCCGGAGAAAATGCATTGATTTTTCCTTTTTAGTAAATAAACTCAAAAGCTTAGACACTAGATTTTGAAATAATTACTTCTATCTCTTTTATTTAAAGCCGAATGTGCCAGACTGATGTGCTGTGGGGATTCTTTTTTTCCTTTTCCCAGGTCTCCTTTACTCCATTTTCTATCCTTCAGTTTTGGAATGGTTCAGCACATTCTCACAAAACGCTGCAGACGATGGCAGGGGCAGCAGTCGCTGCTTACTGCCTTGGGTCTAAACCTGCTGCCCATGAAGCACAGTGCTTGTTGTGCAAGCACGTTATGCAAGATGCTGCAACTGTACGAGCCAGTGTCAAAGGTAATCCCTAAGGAGGCTTGCGTAACAGCCACACACAAAAATGTCAGTGTTGGCTTTCTGGTTTTCTCGGTGGGTTGTTTGGGTTTTTTTTTTAAATTAAAAAAGAAACTCTGTAATTTTCCTCTTTTTTTTTTTTTCCCCCCAAGAGAATTACAGAATCATAAAGGTCCAACCATCAACCCAGCATCACCATGCCTACTAAACCATGTCCTGGAGTGCCACATCTACACGTTCTTTGAACACCTCCAAGGATGGCCACTCCACCACTTCCTTGGGCAGCCTGTTCCAGTGCCTGATCACTCTTTCAGTAAAGAAGTGTTTCCTGACATCCAACCTAAACCTCCCCCTGACACAACTTGAGGGTATTTCCTCTCATCCTGTCGCTAGTTACTTGGGAGAAGAGACCAACACTCACCTCCCTACAATCTTTCATGTATTTGTAGAGAGCAATGAGGTCTCCCCTCAGCCTCCTCTTCTCCAGACCAAACAATCCCAGTTCCCTCAGCCACTCCTCATCAGACTTATAAACAAAGACCAATCTCCATAGAGCTCTGTGTGCATTTTCCTTGGTTTCCAGAAGGCTTTATACACATCCTATACAGTATATATTTGTATACACTCATACAACCTCTTGCTGTAGCTCTCCAGGCCTCAAAACTTTTGGAAGCCTTTCAAGGAATATCTGTACCGTCTGTTCTGGGCAGACCTGACTTATCTCAGCCTGTGTTTCAGGCTGGGAAAAAAAAAAATGTAAGCCTGAGCTGAAGCTCCCAGCACAGTTTATTAGCTCAGAGCTGTGGTAATGTAGTGCTGTGGCCTTTTTTTTTTTTTTCCCTTTCCTCAGAGCAGAGAGAAAGCAATCAATCATGAAGGAAAACTCTGTTCCAAAATATCTGCTATGTTCTTTGCCTAATGTGACACTCAATCCGAGGTGAGACTTTGCTACAAGGATGTAGGATTACAATAATCCATATGCAAAGTCCAGCCATCACCACTGATTAAAAATAGATGAAAAATGGTGGGAGATCACACTTGAATACCTTCTCCTACACACACACACAAATACAGAAGCTTTGGTTCTCACACCTTATACATGTGCACCATAATCACCTCAAGGTTTAAGAGGCAGCACATATTGGATTGTTTCTTGGGTACAAAGCACTCACTTAAAATGTTCATACTTTTCTATGTCAACAGAGTACAGGCTGTGCTGCTATCACAGCCACAGCTATTTGCCATGTGCATCTGATGGTATACCAGAGGAAACTGGAGTTGTCCCACGCACAGCTTACCACTCCTTAGGGTGGATGTATTAGTGATGTGATCTAAAAACACATTATTGCAGTCACTGCTACTCCCTGCAGTGGTGCAGACAAGTCACAGGAAGAGGCTAAGACAGTTGAGAAGGCAGCCCAGAGAATATCCTCCAGATTTTCCATTTGTCCAGGTGGGCGCTTCCGCTGCTGCCTCCTCTGTGCAGCCAGAGTCCAGCATCCTGCCCTTCGGTGAACACCAGCCTTGTTCTTCCCTTGCACTTTTCCCCTTCTCAAGCCCTTATCTTTCTGTCACGGCCACTAAAGCACACACTGATGCCTTCACTTTTCTGCTTTTCTACCTAGGGACTGCAGTGTCTTCCTCCACTCCAGCTCCTAAGGCACTCAGCTCTGCTCCCTACACCATGGGCAACAAGTCCAACTCTTCTCCTCCTTCCCTCCGCCAGCTCCCACACGGCAAACCTGCACCCCACGGCAGGGGAAACAGTGAGTGCTGGGAGCCATGGGACACCAGCACTGAGGGCAAAGCTGATCTTGCTTCATTTTGAGAGGGACTAAGCATGAAAGTAGCTGTGGGAACAAAGAGGAATTTGAGAAGCAACTGTATGATCCCACTCAGCAAGAGACAAACAAGCAATGCCAGTAACTTTAAGCATTGAACAGAACAGAGAGCATTCAGCTGAAAACCAATTCCCTTGTGTCTCACTTTTGGAGGGAGGACCAGAAATGACAATTGTTAGAGCCTGTGGAATTTGTCTGTATTCAGGGCCAAAATCAGAAACCAGATGCAGCAAAGATCTCCACGTGGCTTTATGTCACAGGAGATGAGGCAACAAAATATGCAATTCCTTTCCACTTTCATCATGTGTCATCTATTGTGAAACCACTGCACTGTGCCAGGGAAAGCATTTTCAGCCTCTATTGCAAGTGTGGATGAGATTTAAGTGGTCATACCACTGTCTATGTACTGCTCATCTATAATTTTACATCTGGATTTGTACATATGCACACACAGAGAGAAAACAAACCAATGATTTCACTGCCAGAAAAATAATCATCTATGAACCTGGAATATTGTGTCCAGCTCTGAAGCCCGCAGTACAGGAAAGATGTGGACCTGTTGGAGAAGGTCCAGAGAAGGCCACAAAAATGATCAGAGGGCTGGAGCAGCTCTCCTACGAGGACAGGCTGAGAGAGTTGGGGCTGTTCAGCCTGGAGAAGAGGAGGCTCCAGGGAGACCTTATAGCGGCCTTCCAGTACCTCAAGGGGGCCTACAGGAAAGATGGCGAGAAACTCTTTAGCAGGGCCCATTGTGATAGGGCAAGGGGTAATAGTTTTAAAATCGAAGGATGCACATTTAGATTAGACATAATGAAGAAATTTTTTACAGTGAGGGTGGTGAAACACTGGCACAGGTTGACCAGAGAGGTGGTGGATGCCCCATCCCTGGAAACATTCAAGGCCAGGTTGGACGGGGCTCTGAGCAACCTGATCTGGTTGGAGATGTCCCTGCTCCTTGCAGGGGGTTGGACTGGATGGGCTTTAAAGGTCCCTTCCAACCCAAACCATTCTGTGATTCTAAGTCCGCAAAAGCTCAGGTTCACAAATACAGTGCAGAATTCAACTTCCAGTACTTTGAAGAATTGAGTACCCAGAGAAAGGGAAGTAAGATGAGATCTGCAAGAACCCCACAAAGAAGAAACAGCCTGGTTCTGGAGAAGCACAGACAGAGGCTGCAGTAGTTGGGAAAGACAGGTAATGCACCCTTCAGCACATTTTAGGCATTCACCCATGTCCTCTGCCTCCTGCTGGAGCTCATGCCTTCAGTTCTGATTGTTCTGCATCAAGTCTCCTGTTTTTCCAACACAAACAGACACACTTTTACTTGCAGAGTTGCCTTCAGCCTGGGCTCCAAGTCCACTGGTGAGGGCAAACCCATTTCTCTTTCTACACCCGGCTGCCCCCCTGCCACCTCTCAGCCTGGGACAGCCATGGAAGTGTCCCCACTACGCTCCACTGCCACAGGCTTGGTCTCTCTCTGGACTTCTCTCTCTCTCTCCCCACCATTACAAAAAAATACCACAGGTAATCCTGGAGAGCACCAAGTAAACACTCTCGCTGTTACACACAGGTCTGCTATCATAAGGGAGCCAAGCAAAGTTTTTATTAAGGGCATGCCGCAGAGACGGCATCTTCCTTCTGCCTCTGGCTGTTGACTTTAAACATGGAAATCCTACTCAGTAAGGATTTCTGACAGCACTCCAAGGCAGCGTGCACTATACTCTATGGAAATAGTTTAAAGCCCAGGTCACTGCAATCCCATCTGTCCTCACCATGCAGTGCCCCATGTTAGCTAACGGGAAAAAAAATGAAACACAGGGCCTTTGCACAGTCAGGATCCCAAATAAACTTGGCCTCGTTAAAGGACAATCCTTACAATGGTTGATCTGTAAACAATACTTCCTATGTATTTGACACAAGTTGCCTTTTCTTCAGCAGAGCTGTACGTCTTCTTATTCCAGCTATTTGTTCTTGAACAAACATATTTATTGTGGCTAACGAAAGGGGAAATCCCCTCGTCTGTTCATGCCTCTGTTTCCTTCTGTCCTTCAGTGACCTGACATGCTTCTCACCCTAGAAACCAAAATGACTGGAGCAGCCAAGAACATGGAGAATTGTTCTGCGCTCCCACTTCTGAAACCAGACGCAAGATGTGTTATGGAAAATCTCCCATGCTAGGCTGTAAAAATCAGCTCCCTTTTAATGTGCTTTAGTTATGGAAGCTGCCTCCATCACTTACAGAAGTTTTCCCTTCTCAAAGAGCTAGACTTGGGCTGTCCCTGAGGTGCAGCCCAAAATTTAGTTCACATATCCTGAGACCGCTCCCCAGTGAACCAAAGAGCAGCAACTGGAGATCAGATTTGTTTCCGAAGTCTGCTTCTAGGACAGACTAACATGCTAACAGCAATGCACCCTTTTTCTTTCTAGCACCTGGCTCTTGTAACCAAGTAAAGTCAACAGTAATGCAATATTCCTGATGTAGCTAAACATCTGAAATCTAGTTGCTTATCTGCAGTCTTCGTTATAGCTCAAATATTGGCTCTGAAAAAGTGAGATGGGAATTATAAGTAAACAGGCCATCTCTCACAAGATCTGATACTTGGGACTAGGGACTTAAAGTATGTAAAATACTAATAGAAGCAGAAAAAAAACATTATTATCAAAATAAATCAAATACATTCAATATATCAAAGTATATTAAAAACTGTAGCAAACAATTTTCTTGATGAAATGCAGGTGCAGTTACATCTTAATAAAATGTGTCTGTGAAAACAGCATTTGCAAATTTTAATTTTTCTTCTCCTCTGAAGAGCAATAATTCTCTATATCCCCGCTACATCCTACTCTTGCTGCTAGTCCTAAATAGGTCTTATTCAGACCGATCATTCGTGGCACAATTTTGCTTCTTCCATTCAAAATCAGAAAGCCTTCGTCTTCACATGGAATTAGTGGGATTACCTGCACAGGTCTAATCTGGTTGTACGTTACAATCGCCTCTACATCCCTTATAGAAGATGCTTCTGCTCCTCACTCTGGATTATTTTGTTTATCTAGAGTACAGTGAGTCAGGTATTTAATGTTTTAAGAATCTCGCAAGAACTAGTTTATCACTACATGGAGGGGGGAAAGCAATAGCCGTTTTAAGTACAAATTCAGTGGGATTTAAATGTATTCCTTTGTATTCACATGCAGAAACTTTTTGAACGCAGTCCTGCCTCCATTCCACTCTGCACAATCATTTTCTATCTGCTGGTGGAAGAAAATTTATGACAATGAAAAAATGTCAACCCTTGGCATAGACAGTGCGTATCCCCTCACTGGCTTTTTCCTCCATAGGCCTTAGGAAACTTTAATGGTAAAGTTTTGCCTTCAGAAATATTGGCAAAGCCCTAAATCCCTGATTTCCAGACTTGGATCTGCAAACCATTTGTGGTTCATGACACCACAGTGCGTGGTCCTCGCCATGAAACCATGTTAAATCGTGACCTTTGTGATCGTGGTATTGTGCAGCAAATGATGTGGTTGCTAGGATAATTGCTTTGAATAAAAAATACTCTTTTTAATATTTCCCTAGCTAAATTTGTGCCATATTTCATGTCAATGTGGAACTGCATGTGTTGGCAGGAAAGGAAGACGTTACAATCTCTCTTTCTTCCCAGTGCAAAACGCATTGCAAAGTTCTGCTTCACAAGGAAGTCACTTAAGAAAGCTACTCCTGGATGTAAAGAGGTTCAAAATTAAGGATCTTCAAGTGTGCCCAGTATGTGCTAGCAGAAATTATATATTTTTGAGATGTTTTTAGTTTCTGATTACATGGAAGTTAGGGTTTCTGGGCATCAAAGAGGAGTAAACCCCTCAGACACGGGTTACGGACCAGGACATGAAGCCTTCACTCAGAGTGAACTCTAAGTAATAAAATCCAAATCCTGACTCCTCCAAGTGACCTGAGGATCCTTACAGTTTTCTAAGTTTACAATGGGTATGTGTCAGCATTTTAACATATTTAAGAAAGAATTATCTCAATGTTTATATTTAAAATACTGGCAAATGTAAATGGGTGCTGGGATATTTACAAACAGCAGAAGGAATTGCCAGCTCGTCATGCGGATTTAAGTGTCACAGCTTGCGGCTCAGTGAAATACAACCCAACGAGTTTACACATCTGGGGGATATAACAATAGGAAATTACTCTGAGGACGTGTGCAAGGGAAAGCAGCATGTATTAACTGAAATACGTCTAGACTGGCAGTATTAATTGGCACTATTAATGGGGATTGAGGCTTACACCTATGATCACTGACTCCTCTCAGAGACCTTTGCAAATCCAAGCAAAAATAGGCTCATTAGCTTGAAAAGTATCTGAATCTGTATTTACCTGGCCTCTTCCTCCCTCTGCTCCCCAAACCCTTCTTTGTACTCTGTGTTATTTTACAAATGGCTACTTGAACAGCAACCACACAAAAAATTAAAATCAACACCTACCTTCTTCTTAAGTTCCCCACACTGGATCAAAAATCATCCTCACTAACATGATTGTGGGAGATCCACCCCAGAATGCAACTTCAGGAAGCCTCTTGGAGGTGGTTTCTACATATTCTTTTGTCACGGAAAAGGTCATTCCCCTCCCTAGGAAGAGCAATGGGTCCTTCCTACTCTGTGGGCCAGCCACGGCCTCAGTCCTCAGTTAGGCAGTTTGATATCTATAATGCTGTCACAGATCTCTCTACTTCTCTTCTGTATACTAATTAAAGAGTATGAATATACTCAATTGTTCAGTCTCATTTACATACTTAACTAAATTTATGCTATTCTGCTGCTCTCAAGACTCAGCATGAGGGAATGGGAAGCAAACTTTGCAGCGACCCAGCAGGAACAGAAAGGCCAAGTGAATTCTTCTACTCGCAACAGGAGACCTGGTGTTGCTACTTGCTACATCATCATGATTTTCAAAGGAGAAATTTTAAAACTTCCTTTGGCCTGAGATGAAACTCTCAGCATTTTAAACTGTTTTTCTCTCGCTTTATTATATGAAGGAATGATTTAATGTTTCTTTTAAAATGAGAAATGGTATCACTCTGCCACAACGAAAGCCTGTTTTAGGTTGTTTTATTACACAATTTTAAAATGCACGTTGCCACGGCATTTCATAGGAGTGTATTTACATTTACCTTTCTAAAACACACAGTACATTATGCTGCAATTAAAAGCCCACAAACTCAATCTGATATTTCTTCACTAATTTATTCCCAAGCCAATATGTATTTTAATGTTCCAAACCGTTGCTAATTAACACATGGAAATATTTTAACATGGATTTTGATTAATTCCATTTAACAGTCTAACCAGTGCTAAAACATATGTGGTGTGTCATTTCTTTCTTTTGAGGAAGGCATTGGCATTAAATCTTTCAATCTTCCCGAGCACCAAATGCTAATTTCAGGAAGATTAAATAACAGACTGCAGCTACAGTTTCCTTTCTTTACTTCCCAGAAGGTGAAATGAACATATTTATGTGGGAGGAATTTCTTTACTGCAGAAGCCAAAATACAGAAATTAGATTCCCCCCCCCCCCCCCCAACACTGCTAATACACCAGCGACCGCCTGCCAACTAAATAACTTTAACCTATATCTGCAGTTCATGGAGTGTTGCCAAGCTGTATGTTCAACTTTCTTTCACTCTGTTTTTTTTATTAAAGTATTCCCATATGATGTTTTCACCTGCAGCTCCTAAATGCTTTTCCATACTTGAGTCGGAGACAACCAGCTCACAGTGGGGCAGCTCTAGCCATAAAGCCGGAAACGCTCATGTAAGACCCTCCTCCGATTTTCACACTTTGAAGGTATGTTAGAAATATGATTCATATGGTATTGCTCTAATGGCTTGAAATCTGAATATAATTCTGCGTGTCAACAAACTAAGCACACAAAATACCCAGAGGTATGCATGTGAGTGAGCATGTTACACATGTAAAAATGCAAGAACACAGAGCAGGAGGAGGCTGCCTTCTGGACCATGGATTAATTGCTTGCATATCACATACAGCTTTTCACAAGATGGAGTTTGATGAACTTAAGAACAGTTAAGCACTTCTGCTCTTGCGATTCCCACCAGAAAGCCAACCGCACCCGAGTACTGCAGCTCCTCCTTCCCCCTGGTCAGTCCAGTCTCCCTGTCCTCACCTCTACTGTCCACTCTCTGCTTCATGGCCAGCATGTTCCTACTGAAAGTTGAAGCAATAGTTCAGCGTTGGTTCAGATCACACCTCCATCTCCTTCATGTCCACCACACTTCTGTTGCATAAGTAACCTTTCCTTCTTATTCTTTCCTAGGCCTTATTTTACTTGTCGCAATATTCTTTGTAAATCTTCACTCAGCTTGACAACACATGGCACTGTCCCTCCTCCTCTAGCTTTCCCTATATTTCAGTCTCAGCTGCTAACACAGCACAAACCGTGGTTTGTGTTTGATTTCCTATTACCTCTACAATATCTAATCACACTTTCCGCACTGTTCAGCTGCCCAGATTCCTGGCACTTGCAAGAAAGCATTCCAGTTGATTTTTACTGATCTACACCTACCAGATAACGCAAAGTCCAATTTTCTACTTGACTACCATTTTCATCAGAATTAGAACTTCCTTCTCCAAGTCTACATTTACGCCCACTTATTTTCTTGTATGTTCTCTATGTCTTTTTTTATACATTTAACAGGTGTGTGTTGGATGTAATGTTTTCATCTTACTCACTAAATGAGTGGCCCTGGGAGAAAGTCAATTATAGCTACTAGGAAGAGTCCCCGCTCTTGTTCAAGAAGCAGAGGCTGTCCTGAGAAGCCCCAGGTCCAGTGCCAGCGATGATTCACCACGGCTGTCATTGCCCATGCAAAAATGTGTGCATACTCTCGTGCCTATACTTTAAAAACCATGTGACTTCTGTGTTCTCAGACTATTTAAAACCTTAATTCCTGTGCTCTCTACAAAGAAAAGAACAGAAGAATTTATGGAAAAAATATCAGAAAGTTATGACAGGAAATAGCAGTGAATATGTAGGTAGGTTCTTTCAAACTAGCTGTATGTAACTTTAAAGGCTTGCATCAGATAAAATAATATTTAACATAGCTGGTGGTAAAGTTTACAAATGGCCATTCCTTTTAGCACAGAATGCTGATACCCTAACACCTGCCAATCCTGTTCTCAGCAAGAAGCACGCATGCTGTTCACTTGAGGGCTGCGCACAGCCCAGAGTCAAAACATACATCACAAAAAAAAATTCAAATAGCTGAAAATGGCAGTTTCTCCGGTTTTCTTACATGAGCATTCTTTGTTTTACAGTTCACAGAGAATATATTTATTAAAGCAGGTCATGTTCCAGAAAAGTATTAACAAGGAGTGCAAAGGCTCCAACTTGGTTACACCTGCTGGCCTGGTCCTAGAAGAACGCCCCTGTTAGCTGACAACCAAGCAGACTATCCAGATCCAAGAGCACAGAATCATAGAACAGTTTGGGTTGGAAGGGACCTTTAAAGCCCACCCAGTCCAACCCCCCTGCAAGGAGCAGGGACATCTCCAACCAGATCAGGTTGCTCAGAGCCCCGTTCAACCTGGCCTTGAATGTTCCCAGGGATGGGGCATCCACCACCTCTCTGGGCAACCTGTGCCAGTGTTTCACCACCCTCACTGTAAAAAATTGTAAAAAACATGCTTCCTTATGCATTTGCATGCCAGATGGATGGAAACAGGATGCTGAAAAATTAACTCTACCAACTCCTGATCATGATTCAAAAAGTACACTACCAGTCAATATGAAGATATCACAACACATAACACTGTTTTTATACGGCTTGTGATATTTTCCTTAAATTAAGAGGAGGAAGCAGAAAAGATGCAGTTTTAGTTATGGAAAAGCAGCCATAATAATGCTTTTCACTCAGATATCTGAACAATACTCCTCTAAGGGTGAAAAGTAAATATTATAACCCCCTTTCCTAGTCAGATGCACCAAACCACTGAGGACCACTCATCAAAACGAGAAACAGGATTGATAAAGATTTCTGCCTTCCATTTGATTAAAAAACCTCTACAAATTAAACTGTAATGAGTTTGAGAAGTACCAAAGTGCCTGTCCCACAGTCACACACCAAATCTATTGGCAGAGTTATGAATACACCCTACAGTCCCCCTGTAGCCGTTAAATGATGCCTCCACATCTTTGCCCAAGCAAAACAAATTCTACTGCTGCTCTCCCCAAAGCCTCTGAGGTCATTTTACTTTGTGACATTTCATATCATACCATTTGAATAACAGTATTTCTTACACTTAACTTGACCAATAACAAGCTGCTTATAAGCAGTTATTTTGGTACTGGGAATTTCAAGAAGGATAAAAAATAAAAAATCACTTTTCAAGACACCATGAGACTGACTCTTCACAAATAGAGGTACTCAAATTTCACTGAGATTTATTCTTCCTCCCAGCAAGAAAAGATTCAGAGTAGCTTAAAAAACAAAACAAAACACTAACAAATGCACAATGGGAAAGAAGCTATCCAACCCTTCCTTCTCCAGACCAAATATACATGGTCAGTTCTTTTAACCACACCTATTCAACTGACTTCAATTTAAGCGCCCTGTTTTGGAGTCTGATGTCAAATGTAAAGTTCCCATTGGTCACAGTGGTTCAAAATCAGGCCCTAAATATGCTTACTTATGCTTGATTTAAAATAAGCAAGCTGTCCTCTTGCTATCCCTGTAAAATAGCTTTGCTAGCGACTGTCCAAGCAATCGGACAGTAGCCTTAGAAAGGCCACAATAAGAGGTCTTCATTCGAGTGGTGTCATATGGTCTTCATTTAGAAGTATCACAAGAACATTACTTCTCACAGTATTTACAAATTAAAAACATATGGCTGTAACCTGTAATACTGCAAGAAATACTGCTCTTTGGGTTTGCTTTTGGCCTCAGACTTTTGAAATATGAAC
The DNA here is from genome assembly GCF_036417535.1 of Chlamydotis macqueenii. Taxonomy (NCBI): domain Eukaryota; kingdom Metazoa; phylum Chordata; class Aves; order Otidiformes; family Otididae; genus Chlamydotis; species Chlamydotis macqueenii. The sequence continues at coordinate 9,103,434 of NC_141566.1, forward strand.
CAAGCAAAGGGATTTCAGCTTAATGCATGATTCAGTTCATTCTTCTTCAGAGCTCAAAGTCTGGGGGACAGCTAAAGCTTGCATTTGAAAAAACTGATTTGCCCACAATGATGGTAATGCACTTTAGCTGGCAACTAGTATAGCATGTATGTTAAAAGGGTGTGGGGGTGGTTAAAGACATCTACTTTCCATTTAATTTAAAAAAAAAAAAAAGATAACTAAATTGGCTTTGGTTCCTATAAAGAGTTTTATAAGTCTTATATAAGCCTCCTGCATTTACTATTTAGGTTCAATCAATATGGTTATCTACCTGTCAATTTTTCTTGCTCTCTAATGCAGAAAGAGAGCAGCCTTTTTTATAGCTAGCTCAGAGAGTACTACGCTAATCAATACATGCGGCGATAACAGGATGATTTGAAACACGAAACAGAAGCTTATCACTTTGCGGTATACTGAGCCCGTCAAAATATTTTTGTAGAAGTAAAGTGAAAATAGTTGTTCTCCATTTTTTATTACTTAAGTGGGTGGTGACATAGACGATGTAGGCATTTTGAATTTGTAGTCTTGTATTTTTGGGAAGATTTGCTATACGCGCATTTGCTACTCTGTACGAACACGAAGCCAATTTTGCAGTGAGATTTAAAAACCCTGCCTTGAGAATCAAACATTATATCAATTGCCCTTGATTTCCCGTCCCTAAACATTTATTGGAAATCCATGCATTGTTCTGGAGAACTGTGCGTAAGATTTTCCAGGAACGCATCTTCTGATCTTCCCACAGACCTTAAAACCCTTCGCTTTACTCAGTGCTCTCAGCAAGGTGTGTTCGAGCCTCATCTAAAAAGTACAGGCTTGCTTTCAGCTACCTCCTGCTCAGTTAGTCAATTCGAAATAATTTGTAAGCATCTGATTCCTAGAGGTTTAAATATACATACATGTGTCAAGAGCCTCGATTTTAATGCAGCAGAGCGAAGATCAGCAGTTATTGTGGTCTCTAACCAACACTTTTGGGAAGAAATGCATAGGATTTAACTACACAGTTCTCTTTGAGTGGTAAGTAACAATCATCTGCCATCATACCACTTAAGTAGGTGGAATTGTACACAATATAGAAGCTCTTTGCGATGTCCCAGGCTTGCCACAATTTCCCAAATGTTAAATGCAAGCTCAGAATTAATATATATACATATGTAAGTATGTATGTAAACATAGACTAAAGAGATGAGAGTTCACGTTTACAGCTTGATGCTTTCTGTCATTTTTTTCTATCAGTTTTAACTCCAGAGCCATTGTTACCAATTGTATGTCATGATATCTGGTGCGTTTCTGCTTGCCTCCGTGAAGTCACACGACGGCCTTATGTCCTCCCAGTTCTGAAACCTCTGCTTCACAATTTCTGAAGAGGTCGGCAAGCCTGGGTGCTGGGTTTTGCTCAAGGCCACCAAACCTTAAAATTTTTTACATTCACCCTTAGAAAACAATACTGATAAGTAAAACAAAGAGGAAAGGTGAAAGAAATCAAAAGGATCACAAAATCATAAAGAAATTCTTGCAGTCCACAGAGGCTCTGCTGTTCCTATTTCTCTACCAGAAAAAGCCACACATGGCGCAGACAGATCTCAGCTATCTCTGTGTGGGTGAGTCAAAGTCTGGAAATCACACAACAGCATCCACTCAGGGGCAAGGATTGCTCTATGCGTGCGTAAGTGCTGCTAGCTCTACGTCCTGACTCAGCCTGGTAAGTCTGTCTGCACTTACCATGAATCTCTACAAGCTGAGAAATCACAAAACCACAATCCATTGTGTGGTGGAGATGTGCCAGCAGCAAGGCATTAACAAAGTTGTCCACTCCAGAGGAGCTGCACGATGGATGGGCAGCTCTGAGGGCAGAATTGGGCCCAGCAAATGAGCAAAGATTCTTAGAGCAACACCTCAAGTGACACAAATTATGTTATAAAATTGATCACTTCCTTACACATGGCAGAATGCTTCCAGGGCACTCAACATCCTATTCCATTAAGCCATGATAAATGAGACCATATTTCCACATCAGTCTGAACTCATCTTTTAAATCTGCTTGTTCAAATATTTGGTTACTTATTCCCCTCCTTCTCCTTAAGATAGGAAAAACTGTCTTTTTCTTTTCCAACTTTGTACATCTTAATAGATGCCATTATTCAAGACGAATTTCTTTACAGAATTCCTCATCTCAAAAGCATGCAAAATTTTGAGAGAAATCACTGAAAAACGTTTAGTGTGCAATCTCTGCATACACTCAGCAACTTGAAAAGATGGACTCAAAGCTACAGGAGAGCCACAGAACAAAAGGATGGAGAAATGCCCCAAAAAAGTCTCTCTGCCACGGCTAGTTTGAAGATCACCACCACCACATGGAACGGTGTCCGGATGGAACCCTGTGGAGCAGAAGCAAAATTGTTTCAAGCAGATCTCTCCAGCTCGAGGTGGCTAGGGAAGGTTCATAAATTGAGAAGCACCACCGAAGGATCATAAGCCTCCACATCAATTGTGTAAAGATTACAGCAGAGCCACTCGCCGCAGTCATTCTGAAAAGGTTATGGGTTTCACAGGTGTGCACTGTCAGTTCTGATTAAGCTTAAACTAAACCAGTTATCTATAACGTTGGATTGGAAGGAGTTTTATTGCGGAACGCAGGGTAAATCAAATTCAGGATACACATCTGTGGAAAAACACAAAGGGCCAAAGTTCACAGTCCTGACACAGGTGAAAAAAAAATATTCCAACCCTCCAAACTCAGGAGGAGATTTGCCTGTAAAAGATCCATCAGTCTGGCTACTGTCACACGTCCTGGATCGGAAAGGAGAGTCATTTGTCACCTTAACACAGCTTTGGGTTTTCTTTCCCTCTTCAAATTATCGTCCGCTCTTACAACGCAGACTGTTTCAAGATTATTATCTGCATTCATTTCTAAAGTGCCTAGAGTTTACCATTTATCTGATCGTAAATGAAATTAATTATACACCTATACTTTTCACTGCACAGGATATAAACTACAGCAGCTACAGCAACAAATTCACAACGTAATTTCTCATCTGTGTGACTAGGAATCGTTCCAAAAACAACAGTTCACATCAGAGGTTCCTAGAGCTACGCAAAAAGACTGGGGGTGAAATCCTGCGCCCAAAAAACATTGCTAACAGCTCAGTTGATTTCAACAGTGCCAGGATTCACTCAAAAATTAAAGAAAGAAAAAAAAAAGCATTCTTAATAGTTCATACAAGTTGCAAAAAGTACAGTTTATTTCCAAAAATACTTTGTATTAATGCTGCACTTTCAAGTGCCTCTATTGACTCATACTGTTAATAGATGGCAAAAGTGAAAAAATGTATTTGCTTTTGCAACATCATTATTTCCTTTGCATGCAATTATTTACTTGCCAAACAATGCTAGCGACAAATCACAACAGACTATGAAGCCATCTACATCAGCAGATTTTTAACCTAAGGTAAAAATAAACAGAAACATCTGTAAAGTAATCTTGTACAAAGCTACGTTTATTAACAAATACATTTTCTAATAAAACACCATCTGCAAGCAACCCTCAGCTTCCACTTGATATAAATAGGCCTTTTACTGTTTTCAGATGCAGTTCCCAGAAAATTATTCCAAGCTCTACTGCAAAACACATCAGTCTTTGTTGCTGCCTGGAATGTTAATAAATAGCATCAAGTTTTTAAATAGTCAAACAAATTATTGGCTTGAAACAATTATTCCAATAGAAAAAGCTGACCTTTTGCAATAAAGTGGTTTAAGAATGCATCGCTCCTCGTTCCTAGTACAAAAATATTACCAAGCAGGGAAATATTTGGGGGAAAACAGAAAGCTATGAAAAAGCCATATTGCAATTCTGCTCATACACTATAAACCTGCCTTGCAAAAGTTACTGCTTTAGAGAAACTCAGAATAAAAGTATAAGTATATAGAGTATAAATAGTTCAATTGGTATCCTTATTATACATCTGTGTTTGGAACGGACACGAATATGAACCAACTAAAATGTTCCTCCCAGGACTACTGTACTGACCAGCAATATAAAACTCACCAGCTTAAACTGCTGGTAGCAGAGATTGGGACTGAATCCCAATATTAAAAGCTCTTCAAAATGCATAAAAGCTTCAATGGGACACATTTTCATGAGCATTACTCAGAACTTAAGCCACATTAATTCCATTAAAAGCAATGGGAATTCAGCAAACTCTGCAAATAAACTCCTTACTGGTAGAACTATTCAGTACCACTGAAATTTGAACACTGCCATTTAAAATAGCAATCTTTCTACCAAACTAGCTCCTAACTGAAAATGCAAGAAGAGCGAAAAACTGCAGATGAATTGAAATATTAGAGTTCTCTGTCTAGAAGTTTAGCTGTCACAAATGTATTACATCCAACAGAGATCTAGCCTTTTAATATTAACTGGAAACCAGCAATGTTAACATTACGAACTGTGCTTTTAAAACTTCATTAAATATTGCTACTGAGACTATCACAACAAACTTTGCCAAAAGTAGTCATGCACATTCTAGAAAAAAAAAAAAAGGAATGTTTTAGACCATAATTCCAGGAAATGGAACTGCATATTTCCAGAGGAAAATATTCAGTGCATGAAACACTCAAGTGGTACGAGAGAGGATATTTTAAACTACTTACTTCAGTAACAGGAGGAATGTTGAGCTTTGGTACTTTGTTCTTCGAACTAGGTGTGTTCACTTTTCCTTCCAGCAGTGTTCCAAAGGACTGATTTCCATATCCACTCTCAATTTCTATTGGAGGTTTCAGTTCAGGTGAGTCATTGGGTACCTGGTCCTGACCGTCCATAGGCCTGACATACGCCGTAGGCTTTTGCTGGACCATACTGTTTTTACAGTGAAGTCCTGGTGGGAAATTCTGGCTCGAAAGACCATTGTTCGCAGATAACAAAGATGTGGAAGGAAGTGGAGATCCAGGCCCATGACCTACAAATTCAAGCTCTGTGGGTGACTTCGAATGACTGTTTTCCTTGTAAGTATGTTCTCCAGCTGCTGACTTTGAATGAGTGTGCCTCCTCGAATGCGAAGATGCTGCCGTAGAATTTGCTTCCTCAGTTCCGCCACTCTTATGCTGCTCACTCTGACAATTATAGAGGTCTTCGTACCTGCCCTGTGGCTGGTCGTGAGAAGAGCTATGTTTTGTCCGACTCTGCTGACTACTGGATTGGCTTGGCTGGGCCCCACTGGAGTTGTGACCACCACGTGACCAATCTGTCCTTGACTTCCTGCTGCTCTGGTGATTGTGTAGCAAAGTAGAATTAGATGACAACGAAGAAGGCGGAGGCATCGATGTCGATGAGTGGCCACTGATCTGATGAGATGGGATCATCCTGTTTCTTGGTTCTGGGAAAAAGTTCTGTTCATTTTTGTCAATGGGTGTCTGTGGAACAGAATTCTTTGGGATTCCTACAAGGTGACTCTGGTTGGAATGGTTGGTTAACAGATCTTTCATCTCATCATAATTTCCCAATGTGTTCTGGACACGGTTTGCAAGGGCATCTCCTTTATTTGTCTAAAATATATAAAATAAATAAATAAAGGAAAAGAGTGAGTAAATTCCTGATTAGGAAGTTACTGCTCAGAATAGCTGTCTTAGAAGATGGGAAGTGTTAGCTGTTTAATGGTGTCACGCTGACATTTAATTTAATTTCAATTACATTTTGCATATGTTATGTAAGAAAAACCTATCAATAACCGTGTTCAAAGAACCTCTTGAAATGGGCTTGCATGAGTAACACTTGTACACTGCTCCCCATTTTCTTAAATATGCTCTCAAAGTAGTGTTTAAATTGCATCCGTTATGGATGTTAGGAGCAACATAGACTAGCTTTATGTCAGAGACGGTGAGCTTCTACATTTCATATCACGCAAAACAGGAATGTGCAATTACTGGTTACTGAGCATTTGAATTGCAATCACACAGTTTATTTAAGTATGTTATTGCTCTATCAGCCCCTTGACCCATAGTCCTGCCGTAAAGAGAAGCTGGGTAGTCTGTAATAAACACAGAGACCCAAACTCTTCACTCCGGTGTAACTCCAATTACTTTTCTATAGAGCATTTAGTTTGACCTGAGGTATCTCTCATTTGAACCCAGAAAAGAAAAAGCTTCTACCCATTCAAATGCTACGGTAGTTTCAAATGAAAGATAACTCAAAAATATTTTCTAACAGAACATAAATAGACATGATTGCCAAATTAAGTACCAGGATTCTTCCATTGTCTGTGGGCTGGTTGTATTTGTGAATCATGCTTTCCTTGAATTCCAGTAACTATTAAATAAATACTGACTCATCTGTGTTTCACTCCTGTTACACTTTTTCTTTTGAAATACAAAGTGGGTTGTTTTGGTTCTTTTTCCTTTTCCCTTTCAGTTTTAAAGAACTGTTCAAATAAGCTGGAAGCTATAATTAATACACAGCTAACTTCCTCTCTCTTCCTGTTCTACCTCACCCCGCAGAGACCCAAAGTACCAGCCTTCTCACTGACCTTTATGTCCACTGAAATGGCCAGCAGAGAACTAAAACATCTTATTCCCCATGCTTATTATTTTATAAGACTCAGAGGATAAAAACAAAGCAAAACTGTAGTTCCTCTTCAAGCAGATGGTTAAACTCTATAGTCTGGAATTAAACGACGAAGTTGCAGTGTAGGTAAGATGCTTCAGCATACAGTCAATTACACTTTTAATTATGTCTGAAGTTTTTTCACTCAATACAGCAAGTAGTGCCACAGTCCAAAGACACCACAAAGATGGGGAAAAGCAGCACTATGAGCTTGTGCTTGGTTAGAGAGCATCGCACTTCATCCCTCGACAAGGGACCCTACCATGCCACTGATGCCATTTTCCTCAAGTATTAAGCAGAAGTTTGAGTGATGAAAAAAATACATGCATGGATTTCTTCTGAAATATCTGCTTATATTACCCACTGCTGAACTAGTCAGGAGATGAGAAGAATATTGCAGAAATATTTTTTTTTCCTTAGTACTGCACATGCCATAAAAAATGTTGAAAAAGAAGATAATAAATGCAAATTTCCTTTTCTTCATTCTCAGGGATTGTAACATATATTACCACTGCACTGAGGCAGTGATTTAAAAATTAACTGTTCAATGTTGTTCTCATCTATACACATTTTGCCAGTGCTCCTAACTGACACAGTTAATAACTCCAGTTGTGGAGAACCACGAATCATTTTTATTCACTAACCAAGTCCCTAGGTTGGTCATTTTAGTGGCAAAAATTATATTCCAGCTAAGCCAAGAATAAGCTCTTTGTATATGAGCAGTCTCCTTCAACTGAGTTGCACAATGAGCTGTTTGGGCAGCAGCCAAAACCAGGCTCTCTCTGTTCAACCCCCAAATTTAAAACAAGGAGATTCCATTGTGCTTAAGGGCCCAGCAGGAATTATGATGCGAAGTCTAAACACTTACATACTTGTCCTGTTTCCTCCTTCCCCAAACACTTTAACTCCTAATGGGACAGCATACGGGAAACAACCGACTATCGGAAAAAGCCTGACTGCCAACCTTCACCTCTGGTTCAGCTGCAATTCCAGGGTGCATTTAGCTTATTTTCCATCAGGCAAAAGTTCTTCGTTGTTTTATTTTTTTAATTAAAAAAAAAAGAAAGAAAAAAGAAAAAGAAAAAAAAAAGAGTACTGACAACATATCACTGTAACACTTCAACATCAAAGCACATTAAATGGCTCTTGTCTACATCCTCACAGAGGGAATCAATATTTTAATTTGAATGCAGAGCTTTTCAATCATTTCTGTATTGGAGGTATCTGATTTTCTCAACTTATTTTCTTTTACTTGTCACATAACAGTAAATATAATTTTGCTTGCAATTAAATCTGTTTTATGAAGAACATTCACATTCTGGGGACAAAAGACACTGTATAAATTTTAAGTATTATTATTTGTAGTCAGTTACTGTGAGTATTAATAAAAAATATATTACCTGAAAAACACGGAGATTAAATTAATTTAAACATCCTTAGCATATTTTAAGTGCAGTAAAGCTCATACACAATAGTTATTGAAATCAATGGAAGGATTATTACTCTCTTCAATGGCCTTTGGACCAGATTGCAAAGCAAAAAACACATAGTAATTGTGAGTGGTAATTTGGCTTATGCTTAAATAAAACCAGAGCACACACAACCAAGACCAGACTTGTGCATCACAACCTGAATGAGCTCAGGTGTGCAGTGCAGTGTACTACCTGCATTTAAGACACAAAGCACATTAATGTTTTTATTTTATTTTCTTCACAAATTCAGGGCTCTCGTGAGAAGAAGAGTATTCTTGACAAGCCTGGATACCAGCAAGACAAACACAAAAGCCAGTCATAATTTCTGGTTGCTCTTTGTTGCTTCCACATTGGGGACAATTTCTACCTTCATATTCTGGATAATTGGCTGATTTCTTAAAGGAAACCTCTGTACATCTTATTTTCTGAACGGCATGTTGAATCACAATTTTGCCACTATCAAGGAAATGCAGCATTTTCTCAGCGTTCCAAGGAAGAAATTATATGTTTGGTGTGACTCATGGCTAGTAGCCTTCCCCCTTATTCTAGGCTCTTGTTAATTTAGGAAATGTACACCATCCTATATTTGCTTCTATTGCTTTCAGAAAAGATCCGTAATGGAATCCTATTGGAAGACTAATTTGCTAGCTAGCTATTGCATTATAGTTTTAATAAATAAATAAATAAATGAATAATACACTCAAACATATAGGCCCAATTTACAAGGGCTTTGTGAAAATCTGTATGAAACTTGAGGTTTCATAATTCATTCACTTTCTCATGCCTCATAGTTAAACTAACTTCCATGGATTAGAAGTTAAGATCTCTTTTATAGTAAGCTTGAATAGCACGGAGGGCTTTTACCTGAAAAAGAGAAATGATTTAACATTCACCAAAGGCTCCCCGGTGGAAATGCTGCCCATTGGGTTCTCTTTCTCAAGCTGAACTCTTCTGAGGCAATTCCTTTGAAAAGTAACAAAAATACTCCTACTGTTTTCTCTAAAATACTCATCTCTGAAACTCTTCACTGATTCAAAACATCAAAAGGTATCAACAATTCAGTAGTAATATTGCAGCTTCTCTCAGGAAAACTGACATCACTTTCTCAAATGCTTGTTATCACAACACTGCAGGCTCTGCTCCGCAAAATCCAGCAATAGCAGGCTGCACCAGAGCTCGAAGGCAAGACCTGCAACCCACTTGCAGCAAAAAGCAACACAGCCCTCGCTGCTCGACCTTCCCAAAACAATGCTGGGTGTCAGCACATTGTCAAAGGTGTTGTCTCCCCACGTGAGACAGTGGAGCTTCAAAAGAACACTTTTATCTTTTAATAAGCAACTATAAATCTATTTTATCCACCTACAGAAATAAATTTATTTTCTTGTATGTGTACACATACATATACTACAAAGAATCAATGTAGAAACACGCGCTTGTCCAAAAGGATAATGATCGCTTACCTTTTATTTGACAAAAGGATAGAAAGAAAGATGCTCTAGCAGCTAGAGCAACGAGATGATAGATGGAGACAGATAGTCCACACATCTCGTGATACACAACGGCAGTAAGCTCCATGAAAAAATCTGGGCTCTTTTCTTTGACCAAGTTTTAATATCCTCAGCTTTAAAGCAATCTTAAAAGAGTTGCCAGTTGTTCAGTCTTTAAAATATCAGCACAGCAGTGGCGGTATTCCCTACCCCAACAGTCCCTTCTCTGGCTTACTGCTGAAGCAAGTGAGGAAGGAATGCTAAACAAGTAAGGACACTGAGTCTGGGAATAAAAGAAACTAAAAGAGATGTTTTCTGTTTCCTGAGACCTGATACTCCCAACTTTCCCTTTGTCACTGTAGTGTCCACCTTACCTCGCACCCCCAGATCTTTCAGAAACACACCAGCCACCCCTGATGCTCACTAGTAGTGCCAGCCCAGCTGAGGATGGGAACCTTGTGTCCATCACAGGCCACAAGAGTTGACTTTGCTGGGCAGTGTTTCATCTGACTCTGCTCCCTCTGAGAGCAATCAGAAGAGACAAGATGGGTGCAGCTTGTTGTGTGCCCCAGGCCTTGAGTCTTACCCACATAGAAACATCTGTTCATCTCAAAATGGAAGAGTAATTCAAACTGAACACGCAGCACATTTGTTCTCAAGCTCATGGTCTCTTTATTTTATTTCAGAATAAACACGAACAAAACCCTGAATTCAGTTTTGCACTTGCTTAAGGATACAAGTCACTACATATCCACTAAGAGTTAGATACAGCTTTCATTAGCTCCTAGGAAATTGTACCATGGCTGGTTCTTCGCAATGCAGAACTCACCAAGGAAACACCAGTCTATCACTTTGTCCTTTTATTTTTCCCCATAGTGTAAAATGCAGGCAAGACCTAGCCTTCCTGTTCAGTCTTGGTTCTCTTTGCTTTACAAATTTAAGACAGATGTGATTATTTTTCCATGCAACTTCCTCTTAATTTATATCTTTCACAATTTACAATTACAGTGTTTTGTTAGGACAGTAATACATTATGTTTTTCTCAGTCCCACAGATCTGGCAAACTTCTCTGCCAAGCAGGTGAAAAGCAACTAAAAAAAAAAAAATTGCTCAAGAAAATCACCAGGATAATTTTTTGCTTTTTAGTTACCCAGTTTTTGACAAAACATACGTTCTGTGTAAGCTTAATACAAATACATGCACACTAAACAGATATAAAAATCAGATATTGCGATTCTTATAGCACAACAGATATTGGGGGCATGGTTTTAGTTCCTGACACAAAATTTTGCAGTGATTTGCATATTGGTCTACCTAAAATCCAAATGACCACTTACATGAACAAAATAGTTTCCATGACCTGCAGGGAAGTCTGAACAAAATCAGTTCATAGTAAGTTATTATTCCCATAAATAAAGGTGCTAAAATCTGGTCCAATGCAGAAATAGTGCAATGATTAGATTTTTATAAAAACAAACTAAAAAGACCTCACAAACAAACCACCCTAGTCCATAGTCTTTATCTGGCTGAAAAAGTCTCTGTCGTGGATGAGTGGAATGTACTTCCCTCAAAAAAGAAAAGCAGCAATATGTTTCATTGAGGTAAAAGAATAATTTGACAGAGTTCAGTAAGCTTAATGGAACTTAGCACAGATTAACAGTGGTTTGACAAGGTTCAATAAGCTTGATGGGAAGGTTCACCTTATTAATTACTGCATGGAAGAAACATACCAAGGAAAATTGAGTTAGAATGATTCACACAGAGAGAAGAGATGCAAAGAGTAAGGAGGAACCTCCCACAGAGTCAGGAGGTTCAGAGTGGACCCCTCGCTTTCTAAACTCTTGGAACCTAGGTGAGGCTGAATCCAGCCTTAATCTCAGACTTGGCCAATGGTTTATGTCTAATGGAATTATCCATACAATATTTACAATGATACTGAGTAGCTACATGCATTTGTATTGTTTTGTAGTACTAATTCAGCATGATATAAGTCATTTATGGAAGATCTGTCACAGGTAAGGGATCTCTCCACCTTGGATAAGGAAGGATCTCAGTCTCAGGTAAGAAATCTCTACCCTTGAGAGGTGTCCCTCCTCAAGGGGAGAGTTACCTGGTGTGCAGTCCAGCTGCAATTCAGGGAGAGCTCAAACTGGGCCCATTCTGATGGTAATATTTATAACATGAAGTAGTTGGCTGCTAGTCAATAGCACTGATAAGATAGATGTCTTCATTTTAGCTCTGGTATCTTGTTCTGTACTTTGGTCTTCTTGCACTTTTGGGTTTCAAAACCACCTTTCAAAATATTTTTTCAAGACGTTTTCACTCCCTTGTATGCGAGCCAGGGGCTTTTCAGCTCACAAGTTCACCCCAAGGATGTGACGCTTGTTGCTCTTTAGTCAGCCAGAACCAAAGTACAGCTAGGAGTCAAGTATATCCATCATATTCTCCCACTCTATAATTATTAGACACCATCTGATAATAATGCCAGCCTCTCCTCCTCCTTTTCGGGTGAATTTCAAAGAGCCCTCATCCTCCCTATACCTGCTAACAATGTAAAATAGAAAGATGAAGTGGTGGCCTTTCAACGGATGTCACTGATTGGGAGGAGAGAGAGATATGGAAATTTACATTCTGATGAATTCTTCAGTGAATGTCTTACTGAAAATCAAAGCAGCAGAAATCATAAAGGGGGACATCCCTTGGGGATGAAAATCTCAGGCAGCAAAGCTCCTTAGAGAGAATAAGACTTGTTATGTCCCTTTCATACTCTTGTTATGCTCCCCAAAGATTCAGACAGTCTCCCAGAAGACTTCTTTGGATGGTTATGATTGCACAAGAAAGCTTACAGACTCATTATCTATAGAGGGGACATTGGTTTTAACAAGTCAGGTATATTTTATTTTTAAAAATAAAAGGACTATGTGCTAGCTTTGTAGGTACGAACCCACTTGTAGAGGTATCAGCTACATACACTTCTATTGCAGGACTTGGTTGTGTGTTTAGAGGAAGAAATCTTGAACTGGACTGTAACCAAAGTTCCTGATTCTGTCAATGCTACCATGCAATGCTGAGTAGAGCACTCAGTTTGCTCGGCTGCCATACACTGATTTGGATAACCAGTAAATTCAAGAGTGTAAGTATCAAGGCAGATGCAATACTTTCATTTCTTATAGGTGATGAGAAGCTTTATTTGTATTTGTAAAATGTATTCAGGTAAAAGACATTCTGAAAATGTAATGCATAACAAGGCAATTTACCTTGTAGGGCTCCCCAAATAGGTTAAAACCTGAAGCAAAGAGATCTTCATCTTGCTGGACTTCCTGGTTTCTTCTCTCCCACTCCTTCCGCTTAAGTGCACTCCGGTCTTGCTCATAGTGACTGAAGAAGAGAAAGACAAAAAAAAAGAGAACACATTATTTTCCCCATAATTTAGTTACACGTTCATTACTATCAGTAACAGCAGCAAAACAACAGAAATGATGCAACTCCCGAGGACATTTCTGAAAAAAAGAAGCAGCCACTGAATAGTTTTCCCAAATGTAAATTGGAATCATAATACTATACGAAATTGGGCAGTAGGATAGTCACTATACTTCTAAAATGAAAGCAGACAAAAAATGTTCTTTTCAAATTAACAGAGCATTATGGAGAAGAATAAAATACATTTTGACATATTTGTATGAACAGTCTGTAAAACACACGCGCACACATACACCCAAATACGTGTATGTGTGTCCACAAAGAATGTGTTTGGGCAGAGAAAGCATATGTGAAGTCAAGGAAGCACAGCAACATCTTCAAATCCATTTAACTGTGTAACACTTCTCTCCATCCATCCCAACGCTCCGGCTCAGCCTCGTGTGATTTAGACCACCTAATTCAGTCCCATGTACTTGTTAAAATGTATGTATGGCTTCATTGTGGGTGTCAAGGGGGTTTTAAAAAGTGTTTTTGTAGCAGGCTCTGGGAAGAGACCTTAGGATAGCTGATATCAGATAATTCTACACACAAACAAACAAAAGGATCCAGCGCCCAGCACAGCAATGGCGAGGGGCACTCGTCTGTCAGGTCACTCTGTGCACCTGCCAGACCCAGATGACAGGCTGAGACACCACATTCACTTCTCCCCTGAACTGCACTGAAGGACTTTGGTCTTTTGGCTTTGCAAACCACTCCCCGCTCCTCTGAGGGAAAAGAGATAATTAAAACCCTGAAGGAGGGGGAAACATAGGAAAGGAAAGAGGAAAGGAAAAGACGCATGCTTCAACTTGCACTGCCAGCCTCTCATGTGACAAGCACTAAGGGACACCTCTACGCTTTCAACCCATATTTGATTTGTTATGAGGCTCTTGGCTCTGCTTTGTGGCAGTTAATTAGCTACCAAATTCCAGACAACAATGTGAATAGCAGATTCAGTATATGCACTGATGTTATCCATTGCAAGCAGTGTTGCCCTGATAGATTCTGGCCCTGCATGCACACATCCATGCACACCCTCTACGTACAAATGCATACAAACATACATCTCAAATACGTAACAAAGAAGAGTTAATTCTCCCATCTCTGACAAGAATGAATTAAATCTCCACAGAGCTCCACTGCACTTGGAAGATAACCAAATATCTACAACTTTTGCCTTTTTAGCTCAGCGTGATGTTGTATTGAAAGCTTCACACCGAGAGATATAATGAGGAATGAACTGCACAGTGATGAGGCTTTAACAGTGTATAAAGTCACTGATTTCTGAGTGAAACCACAATTACTAATTTGAAGCACCAGCTAATTAAAACCACAGCTATGTATTTAGCCTCTTGTTATACCTACTGCAGTTTATAATTATGAGGACCTCTTTATCTACTCAATTAAAGTTCTTACGATTCAGGCAGGTTGTGTTTGAACCTGCAAGCCCTGCGGAGAGCGCAGGAAAGCATATGTCTGTTGCCTGATGACTCCATGTGTCCTTACACTTATATACTTGTTCTTGTACAGGGAAGGAAAGAAAAAAGAAAGACTAATGCCACAATGAGATCCCTAAATAAAAAATATTAATTAATAATTGGTTTAAGCAATTCAGGATCACTCAGGCTTGGATTGAATAAGGCTTGAGTATGGCTTACAAACAGCCACCTACGTAGGCTGAGCTAGAAGGCCGAAAAGATGCCACATTTCATTTATTTATTTATAACACCTCCTGATGTAATGACATCACTGGCATCAACATCAAGCTCCAGAACAGTGTTATAATCATTCTTGGTATTTTTTTCAGAAGCTATAGTACTATCCGATGATTTCCTGAGGGAGATGGAAGGGAAGTTGTTGTAGGCAACAGTCACTTAACTATACTATAGGCGCTCACATTGCTGATATAATACTGCAAACCACAAGTGACCTGTTCACTAAAAGGTGAAGGGGGGCATGAGTCTCCCTCCCTTCCTTTCATGTCCTAAATCAAGACTAAAATCGACAGGTATGGGAATAAGTGAGGACAAACTGTTTCCCAAATTGGTACACAAAGATGAGGGCAAGGTTGATCCCATCTCTCCCCATTTTCCTCTGGAGTAGGAAGCTGGTTTAGACCAGGAGCAGCAGGAACACACGGTATTCATCTCTCTCACGGGAGATCTTTCCAGGGATGTCTTTGGCAGTTTGACCCATAGATTGTGTGACTCTTGCAGTACGATTAGATCATTATGAAGTCTTAAGTCCAGTCTCAATGTCAGCAGAGTGGATCTAGCATAAGCAGGATTTTACATCCTGCACAAGTAATCTTTGCTTACGGGAGCAGTCCTATCCCAGGCACTGCCAGTTTTTATTTCAGAAAGAATTATTCATTAAAGTTAGAGCTGCGCTTTACAGCTTCCCAATGGCAACCTCGGCCTGGAGTTCCAGGGTGAAATTCTGGGCCTATTCAAATCAAAGTGAATCTGGCCACTGGACGCACAGATCAGAGAATCGCAGATTACAGCACAGAACAGATCTCACCCCTCATGTGAGGTTCCAGCACTTTGTTATCTAAAAGTTGGCTCTGGTCTCAGGCATGCGAAGTATTTAGAGAACCAAGGGAGGCATTATGCTACATCCTATTTGAGAAAAAGCAGCAAAGACTCTAAGACTACTTAGATATGTTTTGTGACACATTACAAAACCACAAATTCAAAAATGATGAACACAGCAGTAAATCAAAATGGCATAATAACTTTTAAACACATTAACTTAAGCGAAGACAGTATTTACAACATTAACAGCAAAAGGTTGAAAAAACAATATTTTGCAACACAACACCCTGAAATATTTCTCTTTTAGTGCGTGTGTTTTTCTATTAAAGATATCTATTCCATGCACCCAAGAGGTGAGCACAAAGGCAACCTCATGGCCTGGCCCCCACTGATGCCCACCAAGTACCAGACTGCGAGTATCCATTTTACACCACCAGCAAAGTCCCGAGTGAATTACTACCTCTGCATCAACCCAAATCTCTCTCGCGCGTATTCTCTTGTGAGAACAACAACAACAAATTAAAGGCTCATTTTGAACTCTCCACTCACACAGTCACATTGCAGCCTGAACTGTAAGAAGCAGCAATTCCAAAGGAAGTGGTTGCTCATCCTGTCAGGTCAATTACTCAGCTTATTTCTCTGCAAATGCACTTTTGCTATGGGAATGCTTGAGAGGACACTGACTGTGGCTATGGGAAGTCAAATATTGTAAGATCATACACAGATTAGGATAACAACTTCTTTGGGTTCCCTGTAATCCAAAGAGGGATGCTGATTAGATCTTAAGACCGCAGTGCACTGAGAACCTAATGAGATGCTCTCCAGAAACTCTTAACACAGCCACAACGCAATCTCTGGGACTTATGTTTAATATGTAGCTTAACTAATGTTCTGTGAAATACAGATATGTGATTAGTGGTGAAGGTGTCAGTGAAAACTATAGTCAGCTACTATGAGGAACACCAGAATTCAGTCTGTCTCATTAATGTGAGAAATACTTCATGACTCCTCTAAAGCCAGGAGAGCAGGAAATCACAAGTATAGACTTTTGCAAACATTTTGTAAAAAGAGATGTAGAAGAAAACAGCTGCAGGCCACGATATTCTGTATTTGAGAGGACCAGTTCCCTAGACACAGCTATTATGTGACAATGTAGATTAAATACACAAGCTTTACTGCTTTGTTACCACTTATTAGATTAATAACTGAATTTGAAGGGGAAAGTCTGTACATAAATCTGAGAAGGTTAGGAATGGTGAGCAGTAAGAATGCTGCAAGAGCACAAGACCAGCAATCTACAAATTATCACCATGCTGGATACAGCAGAAAGAATAGTAACCGCAACTGTAATAGTGTTTTGGTATGTTTAAAATTGAGGCAGGCTGCAAATGCATTTTGAATAACAGCATTTTGATACTTAAAACCTTTAAATCAGAGCAGCATACACCCATTTGTCATTCTTCTCAGCTAGACACCCTAAAGGACAGCGGTGAGCCCATGCACCGCGACAGGCCAGGTGCTCGGCCTGTGTAACCCTGCAGAGCGGCAGCCAGGCCCATGAAGCTGCACCCTTCACACCCGCTGCGGCCTGTGACGGCTGCGAGGACAACCTGGATTGAGCAGAGAAGGTAGCTGAGGCACAAGGAGGCTATATCAAGGCTAAAGATAACAGGAATACACACAGGCTTCAGACCGGAAGCTAAAAATGCAGATCTGGTGATGAGAGATGGAAGTCAGACATGCACTGTCTACACAAAGAACTAGAGGAAAAATAAAATTTGGGGCATTGCAAAGGACAATGCAATCATCCGTGGTGAAAGTAAGAGGATGTGGTGCAAAAGATCTGGAAGGAAAAGAAAAAAACCTTTCAGGACAGACTGCAACAGAGCAAGAGGTTAGAGAGAACAGTGAAAGGAAAGCTGAAGAAATAAGACCCAACAGCTAAAGGCTGAGACCCAGCATTTGGGGTTTATTTTCAAAGATGTGCTAACTAAAGCCACAGAAGTAGTCTCCCAAAGCGCGGAAGACTAAGCAAGGCAGACAAGAGCCTGAAATACAAGAGAAAGAGTAGAGGAAAGAAGTCAGACCAGACAAGTTTGAAGGAGTAGTCACTGTGATATGAAGAAAAAGCAGAAGAGAACAAAATGATCAAACACCTAATGTTGCAGAAGAATCATGAATGAGAATAGAATACTGCTCTGTTGATTCAGTCAAAACAACAAAAGCCCAGTAGGGAAGGAATCAATAAAAAAGCTGGAGCAGAGAGGCTTTATAGTAGTGACAGACTACATCCACAAGGATAAATGAACAACATTCAAAAAAACCCAGCATTTATCCGCAAGTTAGGGAAGAAGTAGTTGCTGTTCTCAATAACATGTCTGAATTCACAAACACATACACACTATGATCAAATCAAATATCAACATAGTTCCATCCCCTTAAAATAGCAGATATACCTAAACAGTACAAGAATTTCTCAAACAGAAATGTTCATCATTTGAGGAAACAAGAAATAAACACAAGCTTCTAAACTAAGACACAGTGGATATAAAACTACATAAGTTTGAGAACTGAAAGTCCTTTCCCAAGGTTATTTCTTCATAGTTCTGACTCTGGGACAGAACCGTTGCTCTGCCACAAGTACCCAACCAGTTGATGAAGTTAACTCAGAACTGGGCTTCCTCGAAAACCAACACAAGCCATTAAACATCCCAAATCAAAACCACTCATGAACATATTTGACTTAATGAGAAATCCAGCTCGAATCAATGAGAATATTCGCATGCTCCAAATACACGGCTGCTCTTCCACACCAGAGCAATTCTTTTTCAACGTGAGTAAAAGAGTAAGGCAAAAAGCATTTCCCCTGATAATCAAACTAGGTAAAAGAGTCCTTCCAGCAAATACATTACAATAAGAATTCACCTCTACATAACTCCAGATTTATCTCACCATAACTCCATTGATTTCATATAAAAGCAGAACATCACAATATTGTAAAAAGGAAGGAGAACAGGCTTCCTTGGTAAATTCAGATTCTTACAATATACACTCTGGTATTTCAATAGATTTATTCCAAATGAAGGTAGGGGAAAAAAAAAAAGCAGTCTCAGGTCTTAAATTTTATTGCAGGTCTTAAAATGTATTCAAGTATGTAAGCGGAATTTTAAAACTTGATCTTTAAGCAGAAATGTGGCCAACTTAACATACCTTCCCATCTCATATGAAGTCTTTGTTTCACTTAATGGTAAACATCATAAGCAGTACCACACTTAAAATAGCAAAATTCTTCTTCCTCTGTTTATCACCATAGAACTCGCATCTTTGCCGTGGTAATTTTACTATTTGACAGAGACCAATCAACTCATGATAGCACAGCTTTACAACTTTTCACTATCTTTTATATTTAACATTTACTTTAATGTTGTGTTCTTCTTCACAGCATGAATAGTTACTGAACATATCTAGCACAGAACATATCTATCACTGCACATCAAGATAAATGATTTATTTTAAAATATAGAATATTCTGTCTTTGATGTTCAACAGTTCTGTAGAGAAACACTTGAGATGGTCACTGGTTATCTATTCACATGAGCTAAATCTCTTAACAATTTGCATTAAAAACAATGCCATTCCTGTAGCACATTTGATAGAGCGTACAGAAGATTAAAGTCTCTGAATAAAATAACACCCAAGAGACCCCTGGGCAATTTATGGAAATTTAAGCTAGGAGGCTAAGGGTTTGGCTTATATTTGTCATATTCTTCATTCTTTTTAGCTGTTCCCTACACCCCAAGCACCAAGATGATGCTATTTTCACTCAGTTTTCTCCTCTTTTTTGGATTACGTAGTCCCAAACCTTTCCTGAATGTGAAGTTGGAAGGAACGATTCCGGGGGAATGGATGACAGAGATAAGCTCCTGAATAGTAAGCACAGAAAGAACAGATGAGGTTTCAAAGGGGAGCATTTATTGTTTCCTGTATCATAGCACATTGTCTTTCAATATGATTAGTTATCAGTCTGAGTTATCAAAAACCGGGATGAAACAAAGTGCTTACGCAGTTATGCTTCATTGATGTCAGCTAGGGGAGCATGAAAATCTCCATGAAGTTGGGTAATTGATGTGTAAATCAGAGCTCAATCACTCTGTAATAGAAATGGTCCCACTGAAAGTATGGTTGTTGAACAGCATTGCAGAGGGGTGGGAAAGAGAGAGAGAAACAGAGTCAAGATAAGACTTATTTATTTAAAATTATAATAACTGGCAATTTACACAATTTTCTCTTCAAGAGAGAAGTGCTGTCAGATATGTTTAAATGCAAGTTGCAGACTGCTGTATTTGGATATCCTTATTGGGCAATAATTAACTGTTTCTGTTTTATTAAAATGCTCGGGGACACTGTTATGGATATTTAAAAAGCAAATTAAATTAACATGTTCATCCTTTGAAAGGCAACACGTGTAAATGACATCAGCGATTGTAATTTGGTTAACAATGTGTGTTCAAGGTATGTTTGGGAGTCCTATTACAGTCGTCCTGTCAGTTCAGATTTGCAGTACGAGAAACAAATGCAAAACTGAAGGAAAAGAGAAAACTAAAAAAAGAAAACTAAAGAGGGAAATGGTTGTAACTACAGCTCCAAATGGACATTAAAAGACAAGCAGTCATTAGAACATCAGTTGTATAAAATAGCTTTCCAATATGCAATATTTCTGAGAGTAAACATCTGAAACATAAATAAAAGACCTAGTTAAGATAACATTATGGGGTTTTGTTGTCATTTTTTAAAATAAATGAATGCACGTTAAGGCATTGCTATCAACTTCCCAGAAACACTTGGAATCCAGTATTCTAGTTCTGACTTACACTAAACCACTGATAAACGGTAACAAACTTAAAAAAATGTGAAATTTATGAACATGTTTGTCAAGAAATGAATTGCATTCAGGACACAGGAGCTGGATGAGGAAGGTTTATTAGACGGGTAACGTGCTGTGACTGTAAGGGGGCTCTGACTACTACAAGGGGGTTGAATAGGAAAGGAGGTTCAATCTGAATTCCAAATTTCATTGCCCTTATGAGTTTAAGAGGATATGAGAGTTTCTTCTTCTTTTAATTTTTTTTTTAAGTTTCTTCAAAATTCAGTGATGGCAATGAAGCCATTAAGTCTTTGCTAAAGGATATACTAGAATTCAAAAGTATTTCACAGCATATCTCCTAACAGCTTCCTACTTGCCATCATACTGCACATGCCCATCAGCAAAGTATTCTATACATTAATGTGTTACAGATGAGTATAGTTGTGTTTAGTTGCATGCTGTGCATTATTCTTTACATACAGCAACAGCAAACACGGTGAAGTACTGCTACATATATTACTCCCAAGGCATAACACTCATTTTATGCAGTTAAAGGTCTTCTGACAATGCTTGTTACAGTCTGTTTTTCCTTCACCTGGATATCTCAAATCATTAAAATTTTCTTGAAAATGTCCAAGTTTCTTTTTGTACATGTAGCACTTTCAAAGATTAAAATGTATTTTAATATATGGAAACCCAAACTTTGTAATTTATTATCACTTAATGTGTACAGACCACATTCTCACATCTGAGCTGAAAACCATTTTGGAATTCTACTTTTGTCTTTACCTTTCTTCATATTTATAATTAAAATTTTTCTTTAGTATTGCTACTCAAAACTTTCCTGGGTACCCATAGGATGCTTCTTGAAAAATAGAGTCCACACATTTGTACTTTTTTTAAATACTGGCAATGATATGCAATAGACAGCTAACAGAAATAAATCTAGCCTTTTAAAAATGTTACAAAACAATCACCGATTAACACAACATTTTGGAGACAGACGCATCGGCAGACTCAACTGCATGAGTATTTTATCACAGAAGTGCTTCCGCGCTACTCCTGCAGCTCTAATAAACGCATTCATTTACTAACAGGCACCTCTGCTCCCCTGAGCATTTTCATATGCTTTGAAGCTCTTTAACCACATGTTCTTAAACTTCACGTGTGCTGAAGAATACCACCACAGGAAAATTAAGGTTTCAGTAGGATGACTATTTAGTTCATCAGTTTTAGATTGAAGAAGTGCACGGAGGTCTCTGTGTGCAGTGCACACATACAGACTAATTAACAGACCCCAATACACAGAAAAATAGTACTGTAAGCCTAACAGAACTTAATTGATTGTTATTTAGGACACTCTGGCTAGATAAATTATCTTCTAAATAAATTATTCTTCTCTCAGTTGAAACCCTACATAATTGCCTCAATTTCCTCTAGTAACACCTACTGGAAAGGAAAGAGATGATCACATAAATGCAAAGTGCTCTCGTTTCAAATTCAAGTAAAAATGTGTCCTCTTTCCAGTGCTGCAGTGAAATACATTGCCCATCCTGGGCACTAGCAAATGGCAAGAGATGCAATGATTTCATAGCTTCATGAGACTTAATGGTCATCAGCTTGGAAAAGAACCTAGAACGTTTCAAACTTCATGGCATTCTAAACCATCTCCCACAAGGTGCCTGTTATACACAGCTTAGGAAAGAATAATAATATTTTGTACTTATTTTTCCAAAATAGAGTCAGCAGGTCAATGAATTATCATCATTGGCTTCTAGTGAGGAAGATAACCTAAAACAAATGCTGCCGATGTCTTCAGCAAACATATAATGTTTATTCCTCATTTATAAACAGAGTATATAAAGTATGATAATATAATTTAACCAAAGCAGCACAAAGTTCATCAGCACTGCTGAGGTTTACATCCTCGCTAAGAGCATGGTTCAACTTCAGCTGATACTACTGGCAATTTTCCCAGTGAATTCAATGAGGGTTGGATGGGACCTAGCCACTTAATAATGACAAAAAAGCCAGGACTCATAACACAGCTAGCTCTAAGCAGCAGCAACTTATTGGTATAAACTAGCTTTTCTGTTATATTCCTCATGCTAGCAGAAATATTTTATCCACTGTCAAGAGTTTAAAAAGTCTTAAGTACAAATGAGTACATGATGGAGCTACAGAGCTCCTATGGTTATTATTTACAACAGACATTGCCTGCACAGATTTCCAGGTTGACAAATGCAAATTAAATGAAATTTAGAAATTTCTTAAAAAAAAATCAAGCCCACAAAACCAACCAACCAAAAAAAAAAAAAAAACCCCACAAAAAAAGCCCCCAAAACAAGTGAGATATCAAATAAATTTCCTAATCTACCCAAGGGCCATTATCACTTTGAGCTAAAGTGCAATTTTCTTTTTTTTTTATTTTTTTTTTTTTAGTTATGTTATAGGTTGTACACACGACATCTCAACTTCTCAACCACCTGACTAGGGAATAATCAAATCTATCCCACAGTACATACTGATACACACACACACACACACGCACACCAGGCAGCAGATCACAGACCTTGTCACTGAGTAAAAGTAAAGCAAATGTACCATGCTCCCTGAAAAAACACCATCCTTAAATTCAACTCCACATGGGAATGCTGTGCTATCAGGGATAGGCCACGTAGGTGTTACTGATACAAGTTTGAAATGTGTTCTGGGATTTGAAAGGTAAAAATGAGCACTTCAAAAAAAACTGTAAAATAATTTCACTTCTTTAGACAGAGCAAAATCTACCTACCTTAGCCCCCCCCCCACTAAACAAAACCACAACACCACCACAATCTTATTTAGACTCGCCAAAATGACAATCTCATGTCTGAAATTATTTGAATTTTTAAAGTGGGTACGATGCAAATGACCATCCCAGTACTGCAGTTTCCAGAGCCAAACAGAAACTGTATCTGTTTCCCCAGTTATGTTTTGAATGTGCTTGAAATCTCACATGTGTAACTGATTTCATGAACGACAGAAATATCACAATGAAGACGACACGGCCATTTCAGGACAAAATCCCAGAAGAAAGTAAGACCAAAGCTCTGTTTAACCAATCCCGCCTCTGACAATGGCCAACAGCAAAGGTCCAGCAAAGCCCTCAGGAATAGAGCAAAGTGTTCCCCAAAATACTGACGGCGTCCAGAGAAATTTTTGACACAAGAAGCTATGTGTCAAGTACAAAGGACTTGGTGTCTTTGTATTTAACATCTCTGGAAGATTTTTCTCCAAAGAACACTCTCAAACAGAACACTCTGTGGCAAGGAGTTTCACAACTCATCTGAAAAGTATCACTACCCCAAACTAGATTTACTACTCATATAGGTCTGAAAACGGGACTGATTTAACAATTTGTTTGTATTGTATTGAGTATGTGAGAAGAGAATTCACATGAATTTTATGGGGCACCTACACTTATTACAGGCAAACAGGAAGCTCCCGTGCTCTTCAGTGTACAGAGAATCTCGGATGCACGGCCCATGGCACGAACTACACCATGGATTTTAAAGACCAGACATACAGATTACTGCATCCTGAATAACAGTTATTTACACTTCAAACCCTTTATATTTTTGTCTCTTTTGCTGTCAATCAGCAAATGAATATCACTTATTTTCACATAATGAACATAATGTGTTATTTAATAAAAGTGCATCCTTTTTAAATTCCCTACCATCCACCATTTGTCTAATAGAAATATTACAGTACGTACCATGCAAATATTAAAATGCAATGTAAGTTGAGTCATATTCATTGGAGGCTGGCCAACTCCAGCACATTTCAGTATTTAATAATAAAATAGTCTCATGTAAAAATATGTAAACTAGCTTCCATTCTGCTTTAATACTCACTTAACATGAGAAGAAAGTGAATGCAATTTTGTTTAAATATTAAACATTACGTTTCTTCTTTTGATTATTAAAGTATTATTAAAGCTAAATGAAAATGTGTTTGCAACCTCCTTCCTCTGAAGTTTTATAGGTTATAAGTAATATTTTGCCCCTCTAGCTGGCTTCTTTGGGGGTATCTCAAAGCTCTTTATAAATTAGAGTAAGCCATGCCCGAAGACACCTCTGGGAAGGAGCAACTCCTGTCAAGCAAAACAACTGGGGGAATAAAAGTTTAAGTGAGTTGATGATGGTCATTCGAGAAGTAAGAGATGGCTGTGGGAAGAAAACAGAGGAGTCTCGACTCTCAGACGTTAAATTTCACCGTGAGACCAGCTGTAACTTGCAACCATTCATCCACCACTAAACTCCGAGATGACAACCACCCAGTTGAAATTTAAGACTTTCTAACAATATCGTACAGCAAGAAGGAATTATCTTTATGTGCGTTTCCAGAACATTGGGTCATACACCGTGAGACAAGTTTTCTCCTGCTGAATGTCACTGGGAGAGGTCAGCAAGGATGTTCTTATTACATTTGCTGGAAGGACAGAGTGTATCAAATGATTTAATTTTGTGTAGTGCCCCACTTACTTTGACAAACTGATACTGCACAGGGCATAATGTCATTAGGTGATTAAAGTACAAGAGCACTCAGTTTCCCATCTCCTTTCATACTAAGGGCCTGCAAGTGCTACCGGAGCGGGCTGGAAACTGGGAAAACTTATGGCTGTGGAGGCAATATGGGCCCAAGATAAAACACCGACCTCCTCCTCTCACCAGCAGCTCCCATCCTGGCAATGACCAGAAATAAGCTTCACAGTCCCCCTGAGAGAGCTCGCCTTCCTCTCAGCCCCTTGAAGCACTTGCAGCGCTGGCAACAGCCCAAAACCACATGTGACCTTCAAGCGTCACGTCCACGGTCCCCTGACCCCACAGCGAAAGGACTCCGAGTGAAGCTGTATGGACAGTAAAGCATCATGATTCAACCACACAAGCATGATGCACTTCCACTTTGCAGCTGGTATTGCCTTTGAAAATAATGAACGTTGAGCTCTCCTCATTATACCAAATGTATTAAAACCTCAGTACCCACGGTAGGAAATGTGTGTTTTGTCACACACTCTTTAATGTGACAGAAATACAAATTTATGTTTTCTTTCATACAAATACCTAATGGGGTTTGAATAAAATAAAATAAAATCTGCGCATTGCCATGTGGAAATTAATTTTAAAGAACTGTTTATCAATTTAATTCCACTGATAGTAACAGACAGATTTATGAGGCAATTAACTAAATATTTGTTTTTTCACATTTCAATTCATTATAGTAAATTAACAATTTTCCACTTGAAAGTCTTGCATTGCTACACTGAAAGCCTAAGAAAAAAAAAAGGTGTATATTACTGTCAGCCTAGGAAGGATTCTCTGATTTTTACAACCTGGATTATTCTCCTCGCATTAACTTAACATACTGTATGTAATTCAACCCCCCTCCACATTTCTGTATTACCCCAGAACCTGTCACTCTTTAAATGCCAATTTCAAGCAACCAGACATAAATAAAGAATAATTACAGCTCTAAAGCCAATGTAACATCTGTTCAAGCAAACAATCCTACAGAGAATATTTTACAGCCACGTAACACCCACCTATGGTTAAGACAAGCCCAAGAGACAAAACCAAGGCCTCAACAGATCCGGCCTGGCCTCCTGAGCCACAAATGCCCACATCAGACCACGTGCCCTAAAAAGGGCCAACAGAAGGAGCAAAATGAACCAAGCCTAACGTTACATTAAACACCAAGTACAAAGTTCCCACAGGAAGGGTCAACCTGTAAGGCAGCTCACCTGCATGGCCAGCACAGCCCCAACTCTCAGAACAGCTGGTCCCGGTGAGGTGGCCTCCTTGTGCACCGGCAGCCACCAGCCAATGTCACCAGAATCGGTCAGCCACGGCCAAACGCCGCTTTTCAGTGCGTCAGCTGGGACAGTGCAGCACTCATGCTAACGGCCTCTACAGCAATTTGCATATCACTAGCTACGAGCCTGGTGACCGCACGTGTAAAGCCACATTTCTCATCTACTTTTACTTGTTTTGATCATTTAAACATTTTAGTTAATGATTTCAGCTTCAAGGAGGTCATCTGGCCATGGCTGTGTGGATCTCTTCACTGTTGTGGGCCAGGTATTAAACATATTAAGCAGCAGCCAGAAGACAAAACTACAGCTTTCCGTTCTTTTAACTGGTACTGTACCAAATTAATATCAGAAGGAATATATTCTATAAATAGAAAAGCATCTGCTTATATGAATCCTTGAATTCTTTTCTCCTGTGTTAGTGTTTCACTACCTGAACCAAGAAATACCCTTGGTCCCTCCATAACTCAGCTTGCCCTTACAGAGAGCAGGTCCATCAACACTTTCTGATCTCATGGGTTTCTGCCAGGTCAACTCACCAAGGATGAACCCTCCTGAGGAAACTGCACCAACCACATTCCTCAGTTCTACACACAGGTTCTGGCTAAGTATTTCCCTGAATAAAATATAGTTTGCCCACTTTTAAAAATCATCCTGTTAATTCACTGGATTACAGCACAAACACATCCAAGCATTAGTCTAAACAGGATTTTGTAGCCAGAGCTGATCTAGAAGATTTAACATTTTGCAGGCCTCCATCTCATAATGCTGACAGAAATCATCAGGCAAAGGGAGAAGATGGGACTGTCTGCCACATTGAGCGATGAGAACCTGTGATTCATCAGATAAATCACTCTTTTTTTTTTCCACTGTTAGTATTTACAAATTTGGTAACAAGAACAAATGCTCTGCTGACAGCTGTTAATTCAGAACAACGTGCAAACACTGGTGAAGCAGTTAATTGCCATTAGCAGCATGCATTCCAAACTGAGAAACTGAGGCATGGAGAGATTGAAGGACTCGCTCATGACCACGGGATGACCCAGTGACAGCAGCGGGAGCGCAACCTCTTCCCATTGCCCATCTCTCAGTCCCGCTACCTACAACTCAATTAACCTCCCTTTTAATGGTAAGGGGCTACTATTACAGCATCTCTATTTGCACTACCTACCAGAAAACATACCCCCCATGTATTGTGTTGTAAGGGCTAAAACCTGAATGGTAACTGAATGTTACCATTAATACTTTATCATGTTTGTCTCTTTCTAGCTGTAATACTACCACAGCCACCACCAGCAAATTAAGACTTCAATTTTAGCACTTGGGAGGCTAACAATTATCAAATTAGTAAAATAATAACATTTTAAAGTATTCCAACTGGCTAGTGAGAGCCATTAATTCTTAATAAATGTTCCATACAGTATTATTTATCAAGGTCTTTAGCATTGTACAGTATGTCACCCTAAAAGAGATTAAAAAGAAGCACAATATTTGAGCGTTGTTAAAACCGCAGACAGCAAATTGGGACTGGTCTTTATCCTTTTTACTTAAAAAAATAAAGAAAAAAACCCAGAAAAACAAAAAACCTCCACAGAGTAAAAAAAAAAAAAAAAAAAAAAATATCAGTATATCAGTGACCTCAGTACAGCGCATTTTCTGGAGACTAATGATGGGCTGGGATAGATGGCCCTCACTTGTACTTTAGGTTATCAACTCCTCCCATCCGATCATTAATGCCACAGGAAATGCCTTTTGCTTCAATAGCTTCTGCTTAAATAGATCACCAGTGAGAGAGAGGAAAGGAAAAAAAATAATCATGTGACGCAAAATGAACAACTGTAGAGCCTCTCAGCTGCATCTGCCACAAAGACTTTACAGGTAACTGGCAAAGGCCTTTTTAATTGAATTTCTGACTCTTTTTTTTCCCCTTAGCATGATAATAAAGGCAGCCAGTGGGCAATATTTGTGATGCTCCCTATAAGCGTGCAGAGAATGTTTGGAAAGGTTCTTTAAGATGCTTTCCACGAGCTCTCATACATTAAAAAGTGCAGGATGCTGGGCCTTAATTAAGAGCTGCTTCTTAACAGTGTGAATTTCTGATACATGAAACAGCATTAGGCCCCTGTTTTATCTTGAGGGGAAGGTAAAGATGGCAGAGAAGGAAAAAACAAGCTTTCAACCCCTACTTAAACAGCAAAGAAAAAAAAACTAAAGAGCCTATGACCAACTCCTTATTTTGTTTGCAAGACACGTTTAATAGAAGGATACCATGGAGAGGCCCTGCATCACTCAAGTTTCATTATCATTACAAAATACAGCAGAATGTCTTTACTCAGAAGTTTATTATCATAAATAATTAAAACAAAACTATCCTTACGGTATGAAATAAATGAACAAAGTACATTATAGGATGTATTTGTTCTGGGTTTTATAGCTGTTTACTGGCTCCCTACATCAGAAAATTCTGGAATTTGTAATCACTCTCCTGGTCATTAGTCTGAATCGGAAAAATTTTACCGCAGCTGGCTCAAACAACTTGTTCTGTCAAAAACAGGACCATAAGTGCTCTTTACTAGTTGCATATGCAACATACATTTTTGTGATAACTCAGAGTACATGATATGTGAAATGTTAAAGGAAAATCAAAGCATAGGATTGATTTCTAAGAAAAACAAAGAAAAACAAGAGAAAGAAATTCTAGCTCTAAAATTAAAAAGATTGTCTGATTTCTAATTACAAAAACGTGCCAAGGCACAGATGAAAGGATTACATCTCCGCAGTACTCACGCTAACAGTATATTGTTCTCATAAGCTTGAAAGTGTCGGGCACACTCGTGCTCTTTGAAGTTTTACTTTGTTCCTTTGACTTATTTTATGCAGGTCAAAGATCACCATCACGGCACATATCTGTCAGCGAAGGATAATAATGCTACAGCTCAGTTTGGAAGCAGGCTAGGCTGGCATGTTAAACCAGCAACAGACACATCAATCTTGCTATTCTTGAAGACCATGCAGTTCAGCGCCGGGAAGTTCGAACCCAGAACTAATGATAGTTACCAGTTTCTGCATCTTGATGTACCAGGTTAGGTCTCTCTTCTTTTGAGCAGCCTGTCCCTACGGACAGGCAAAACATGCCAGGAAAGCAAATTATCCTGCTAATCCAGCAAACGCCAACAGAACTCTACTGGAGAGCAGCAGGATGGTCGGGAAGCATGCAGATATCTATGGCAGCAAAAAAAGAGCTTTCCAGGGAAGAGACTAGGAAAAACAAAACAGCCATCAGCAGCTGGGTAATCATCATCATTTGTGAGAATTGGAAATACTATTATTACTTGCGCAGTAGCAGAGAAAGTGAAATATTAGAGCATAACTATTATCAGATAAGTAATGATAAACACCAACCAACAGGCAGGTCAGAATATAATCCCTCGCTCATCAACTAGAAGTTTTCATATATGTAACCTGACCATGATAAACTGCGAGTCCAACCGTTTTTGTTTTTACCTAAGAAACTCGCGTCCAATAAAAATATTTAATGCCTTTACCTTCCAGTCCTTTGCACGCAGCAAGTTCAATTAAACAATCCCAAGGGGGTATGGTACCTGATGTTAAGACACCAAAGAGGACGTCTTCGCTGAGGGTTTTTTTTTGTAAAATGGAGTCAGATTTCAGACCAGGTATACAGATGTAGATGTGTTTACACTACACCAGTTTCTTAAATGCCCCAACTTACACCTCACACCACGAGAGCTACCAGAGGGGAAATTTAAAAGAAACGTATCATGTTAAAACCATACATGTAAGTGCTTCAGAAGCCTAGGAGGCGAGTAGGAACCTTTTGTGTTGAAATTGTTGCAGCACTTTAAAGCAAAGAGAGGAAGAGTGGCTCGCAGATGAAGCAGTGAGTTTAATGGGCTATAATTTTCTCATACAACATGGAAATTGAAATTGCAAAAACGGCAAGAACGTGTTTGTTTCTAGTTCCATTGGGGCATCATCTCCTCCAGGTGCCTAAAGGCAAGCACCGCATTCCCGCGTGCAGTTCCTATTCTTTCCATCCCAAGCACCGCTCAACAGTTTTGTCAATCAACTTTTCTGGACCAGAACGAAATCTGTTCAAAATGAAGCGGAAGCTCTCTGCTGATCTCAGCAAACACTACATCTGGACCCAGTGCGTTCAAACGATGGCTTTACTTTGCAAACAGATACACAGTGTTTATCAAAATCACATCAAAATACATAGTGCAACACACAAGCATAAATTATTTTTAAACATACACACACATATATACAGTAGCTTCTTTGCTCAGATATTTCCACTGAATGATTATTAAGAAAGGGAGAGGGGGAGAGGAATCTCTTCACCCTCAAAGCACCCATGTACTACCGTTCCCTTGGGAAACTCTGCTCAGAGAAGTACTCTAGGGAGCCAACTACAGCTGTGTTACAATAATAGAAACTATGCATGGTTTCGTATTTACAATAAAAAAAATTTTGCACTTAAAATGCAGAACTGGTGAGACAGAAAAATATTATTAATATATGTAGGATTTTTTTTAAATGGGAAACTGAACAGAGCCATCATCAACTACTCTGTAATCACAGTACACAATCGCTCAAAATCGTTAGTGAAGCTGCACAAACTTTAAAAAAAAAAAAAAAGAGAAATAACACTGAAATTATTAAAGCCAGTTTGATGCCCAGTAATACAGTTGACCTCAGAATCAAACAAGCTGCTGGTCTGTTAGGGCGCAAGATGAAATAGCCTACAGGAGTTTAAATTCCAATCCTAGCTCAAGAGTTTCCCTTAATATCAAAGTAGCTTCTTAGGAAAGCAAATGAAGTACATTACCTCCGGTAATGGTAACCATTTACTCCTTGAAAAGCCTTGAGAGAGCTCTCACACAGGGTAGCCTATGTTTTATTAAATCCTTTCGCATACTTTTATTTTCAGGTCATATAACCTGAAGGACAAAGGATTCGCTTAAACTTTTTTAAGTATTCTGCTTTTATCAAGGATTAGTTGTTCTGATTCTTCAATAATTTAAGCTTCATCCTAACAATGTACCACATTTAAATGTGAGCAGCATTAAAGCAGAGCATATTTACAACATATTTCTATTGAATCGCAAACGCTTAGCACAAACAAACCACTGGCAATACAATCCATATTAAGACCTCCTTAAGATCTTCAGTTATTCACATTTGTTGTTTATACTAAATAGAATTTCAATATAATAAAAACTTATTTAATTGTACGGCATGAGGATACAGTCACGTCTGCCGATAGGTAGTTATTTTGCTATTTGGAAAATGAGACACAGAAAGAGGGAGACAGACGTTCCTCTTAACTCATTGTTTTACAGTTATATCAAATAATAAATTATGACTGCCTTGTGCCCTAAAGCTGGCCAGAAAAGCCATATTAACAGGTCAGCTAAGCTGCGCATACAGGTGCCTTGTTTTGCAGAAGTAGATCAGTGGTCCATTACATATATTTAAAGTAACAAAAACCAGAGATACTATTTTAAAATAATTATTAAAATCATTTAAATAAAGCAATTATCAAGGTGCTTCTATTGAGAACCTCTCATGGTCATTTTAATGCCTATTTTGGCGTTACACAAAGCAAATATAGAAACTTAACCCCAGACACTGGGTAGGATCAGAGGTCATGAGACCTGATCCACACAGGTCAGCACTGGGACATGCTGGGAAATAGATATGAGGGAGGGACCAAGAAGGAAAAGCAACTACAGGTTTAGTTTGAAACTAAAGCGATGCTTGACATAGAGGCACGAATTTCGCTCCATTTGCCAGATGAGACACACTGCTTTGTTTTTCTTCTTCATCATGACGTACCTCTCAGTCTTCTCAATAGGAATGAACAATTCCTGATAGCAAACTGTTCAAACAAACAGAAGTGGGCCTCCCCTGCTTAGCTGGTTTATTCCCTACCTCCTCTAACACTTGGACAGGATTCAGACAAGAGCTACAAGAGCGACCAGAGTGCCTGGAAAAACTTGCCTTACAAGGAGAGACTACAGCTCAGTCTATTCAGTTCATAAAGGAGAAGGTTAAGAGGCAACCTGATCACAGCCTATGAATACTTACACGGGGAAGAGATTGCTGAGAGCAGATGGGTATTTAATCTAGCAGAAAAAGGCGTAACAAGATCCAGTGCTCCAAAGCCGAAGCCAGTCAAATTCAAACCAGTTTATGCAGCATCAGTTTTCAACTGTAACAAAATAACAACTATTTTAACAACTTAACTAGAAAAGCAGGGGATTCTCTGCCATTTGCAGCCTTTAAACAGGCATTGGAAGTCTTTCTTTAAAATACATTACAGCACAGGGGGTTGGCATAGGCCCTGGTAGAAGGGATGAAAGGAAGCCTTCTCCAGCCAAGCAGCATGGCTCGCCTCTGCCTTCGCCCTCTGGGGCCCAGTGAGCGGGCTCCTCACTTGATGCTCTGCAGGCACGTTCCTGGGGCCTGAGCTGCTGAGAAAGTCGACCTGTTCATAAATGGCCTCTTACAACCCCATGACGCTTATCACAGGAACACAACAGAACCGCACGACCAGAAGTTTCCAGCGTATTTTCACAGTGACGTCCACAAACTCGTGCACAGAAAGATGCTGAAGTTCCAGGCCACAAGATTAGGTGAAAAACATAAAACATAAAACTCAGCCTACACAAGACCCAAGGCGATGCACCCGATTCCATCGCTGTTATACTGGTCCACAGGACAGAAGTTGGTCATACACATTCTGACCCACCAAAACACACCAGGCCATTCCGCTGCCTTCCCACAGACAGCCCCTTCTGCAGAAGCAGCAGTCGCTCACCCGCAACCGGGCCACGGTGCCAGTACATCAGGCCTCGCAGAAAAGCTTTGCACTCTACTGCATCTTCCTCAGTAAGGACTGGACTGACTTGTTTCAGGCAGCAATACGATAGTTAAATATTACTGAGTTGCTAGGAAAAATAACATCAAACCAGTTTATATCTTACTGTATTTCCTTTCCATAACTGTATTATGCTGCATACAATTTCATCACTTCACAATGCCACAAACTACCTTTTAATGCAAAACAAAGCCTTTCAATGTAAAGCCCCATATCGTAATCCAGAAGAACTTTCCTTATCTATTTCGACAGCAAATCTTTAGTGGCAACCACATGTTATTGTGTTTTAGGGATTGAGATTTTTGTATGAACATGCTGATTGTCTCCCTGAGACACATATAATCAGCACTTTGTGCCAAGAAACACTTAAGCCAACAGAGACTTATACCACTCTGAAATGTTGTTGGAATTGAAAATGTATATTTTGGCTTATTTCCTTAAGCCTGCAATAGCAGGAATTTCTTAAGGGGGTTTTATTATTTTATTTTTAACTTCATTCTCTTCTCAAATTCTCAGAGATTGAACAAAAAGTCAAAACACATGTTCTGAAAGAAAGCAGCAATACCAATAAAATAATTCATTCTGATACAGCAGTGCTACCCAGTAGGGTATCCCGCCTGGAATACGGACACCTGCCTGAAACTATGTGGTCACTTCTGCCTCTGTCCACAGCTGAAGCACTGCGCTGACACACACGCAGGCAGCTGTGCAAGTGGAAAGGAACGTACTGTTTTAGATAAGTGAGTGGGTGATTATAAATCTTATAAATCAGAAATGGAGCAAAACCAAAACCAAACAAGTGTCTGTGTGGATATTCCAAGAGTTCCCGAATGTCAGTTTACTGCTCAGAGGAGCCGCAGGAGTAACACGTTCGGTATTCAGAGAGCATCCTGTCACATTTGCTGCAACAGATATTTTTAACTCCCTTTTGCTCCATATGTAGAATGTGCAAATACACAAAAGAATGTCTTAATTGGTCCTGCTTTATATAAATGAATAATGGGCTAAATGGGTTGAAGTGAATGCCATATTTATCTCTCCACTGAGGAATGACATGATGATTCAGAAACAGTGAAGCCAAGAGGATTCAGAGCCCTGCTCACAAGTGGAATATATATCTCCTGTCAATACATTATGTATTCCATTTCTACTACAGCCCCCTAAAGGCTCAAATAGAAAAAGAGAGGCAAAATCTAAATGTTTCATTTCTGCTCAACATACATTCATGGATGTGGGGGGTTTTTAAACTTGCTTTCAGGACTTACGAATCAAATCTCGAGTCATTTTTTACGGAATTTTTGTAAATACCAAACTCTCCAGTGTTAGTTTCATCATTTCATGTTACCATTGCCAAAAGACATTTGATATTCCTAGGAAGCAGAGGCACAAATAACAGAAAAAAGGCCTGAAGTTGCCCTTAGTCACATGAGCAATCCCACTGAAGCCAACAGCTGTACTGGGCAGCTGCAGCATCTTTCCAATTAAGCAGGGATACTGCTTACTAGGCTTTGAAAAGCATGTAAGCAAAAAAATACTTAAAGAATTGTGGTTTTTTTTCCCGCTTACATGATTTCATATATGACTACTGATTTAAAAACTGTGTAATCAGCATATGAAAACTTCTTTTTAATCCTCCTCTCAAAAATACAAGCATCATCGAAGAGCTCCAAGAAAAATAAGAAGTAGGATGTGTGAGACTGGGCTGATATTTTGATTCTGCTGATTCTGGAAGCTGATATTTTTAAGTGCTGCTGGTCTGGTTGGATTTTATAATTACCCTAGCAGAAAGCAAGTCTCCTCTGCTCTCACTCCGTCAGGCAAGGAATCACTTTTAGGGCTGGTGGAAAAGTGGAACATCTCATTTCCATTAATCTAGCTCATAGCTTCCGATTCATAGATGGCATTAGCAGAGCTCTGCTCTCAGCCAGAGTGGAAGTTCAGCCTTGTGTTTAACTCTGCATTAACTTGAGCATGACAGAGTAAAAACGCAGGAAGGATGGCAAAAAAAAAAAAAAAATCATCTGGTAATATTTTTCCAGCAGAAGGAAAAGCTTTACAAAATGTATAGGTTCAGTTATTCCCAAAGCAGCGTTTTGTTAGTAGCATAGTTGTGCATACAGTGCCATGGCTGGAGGATCTGCCTTGCCCACGGCAAGTAAGGTAAAGCCTCAGGCACACGTAATTTAAAATGCATTTCTATTCTAGCAGACAGCTTCAGACCAGCACCTATTTTTATTTTATAAATACAGCGCTCTCAATTTGCATTCCTGCGGTCCCTAGGAGCTAACAGCAAAACCATCTTATGTTCTAGATATGTTTTAGAAAATAATACACAATTGTGTCTTCAAAATCCATCAGCAGGGGTTGCACAGGATCCCTCCGTGTTCTCACATCAGCCCAAGCCCGCAGTCACTTCCTCCTGGACACTGTGGAGCACCTCCCATTACACAGTGGCACCGCTGGCAGAAGGTATTAATCAGATTATGCCCAAGCCAATAAGACACGGCCCTCACATCGTATATTTTAAACACTGTTTCTTAATTAAAAGGAAAAGAAGGTTCCCCAAACTTCAGTAATTCTTGACTCCACAAACAGCTACTAAAGGTGAGCTCACGTCTGCTATTTGGGATGCCGCATCAAAATGATGGGCAAATATTTTGTTGTTGCATTTTCTTCCTCCTCCACTTCATTATCTTAATAGTTACAATATTAAATATTTAAAAACAGAGAACTGGCAACAGTAACAACTGTTCTTAACAATTTAAAGCTATCTGTCTGCATTAGGAGTTAAATTTGGAGCAGAGGGGACAGATATCAAGCTGACCCATGTCTAACTCTTGCTGAAACAACAGAACAAGTGCTGCCCTCCGTCACCCATGGGCAAGTATTGCTGGTAGCAAAGGGCCTTCATGTGCACCAGAGAACAGAATTTCGGCCTAAATACTATTGTCCTGATCAAATGATCAGTTCACTTTCAACATCACATCATATTCAAATACAACTGAATGCCCTCAAATCCTACTGACTTCCCTATAAAGCCACAATTAGATTTACGACCTCATCAAGACTTACAGATGGGAACTTACAGCAAGTTTGATTCTTCCAACTTTGGCAATTTAAATAAGTCATTGTAAGTTTGGGGTTTTGGGGTTTGGTGTTTTTAGTTTGTTTGGGGGCTTTGGGAAGGTTGAGGAGGTTTTTTGGTGGGTTTTTTTTTTGGTTTGGGTTTTGGTTTTGGTCTTTTTTGGTGGAGTGGGTTTGGGTTTTTGGGGTTTTTTGTTTGTTTGCTTTTGTTGGGGTTTTTTTTTGTTTTTGGTTTGTTTTGGGGGGTTTTTTGGTTTTTTTTGGGGGGGGCTGTTTATTTTGTTTTGTTTGGGTTTTTTGTTTTTGTTTTTGTTTTGTTTTTCTCTTCCAGTACCTCAAGGGGGCCTACAAGAAAGATGGGGAGAGACTGTGCAGTAGGGCCTGTTTCGACAGGCCTAGGGGTAATGGTTTTAAAATAGAGGGAGGTAGATTTAGATTGGATATTAGGAAAAAATTTTTTACAATGAGGGTTGTAGAGCGCTGGAACAGGTTGTCCAGAGAGGTGGTGGAAGCCCCATCCCTGGAAACGTTCAAGGCCAGGTTGGATGGGGCTCTGAGCAACCTGATCAGGTTGGAGATGTCCCTGCTCCTTGCAGGGGGGTTGGACTAGATCACCTTTAAAGGTCCCTTCCAACCCAAACCATTCTATGATTCTATGATTCTATTATACAAACAGTATAATGCAGCTAAGTCAAATATGTTTTGGTTTTTTTTTAATCTGAGGGGTCTGGGGCTTTACCCTGACTGGAGATGACAAATCAAAAGTGAAAATACACTCTAGGCTCTGGGATCAGGCTGCCCCACTAATACGGGCTACATTGTATCTCCACTACAGCGATGTAAACCCAGTTTCTGCTCAAAGCAGCTAACAAAAGAGCAGCAACAGTATCTGCAAGACAAATATTAAATTTACATGGCCAATGTTCAGCCATATCTATATGAAGTTATATCAAACTCTGCTTTCAAAGAGGTACTGTGAGAAGAAACGTGAACTCTAGGGAATCGCTTAACCAATTTAGCACAATATCAATACTCAACCGTTTTATTGACATT
This sequence comes from Chlamydotis macqueenii, assembly GCF_036417535.1. Taxonomy (NCBI): domain Eukaryota; kingdom Metazoa; phylum Chordata; class Aves; order Otidiformes; family Otididae; genus Chlamydotis; species Chlamydotis macqueenii. The sequence goes on from NC_141566.1 coordinate 9,140,782, forward strand.
TTGATTAATATTATTTCTCTTTTAAAAATAAAAATCTTGGAGAAAATATACAGTAGACTCACCTACTGATCTCTGTATAACAGGTTAGTAAGTAAATGGAGTTAGTAAGTGTAGAAGATGCCACTTTCCAAACACCATTTACAAATGAATCTTGATTTCTAAATAAAAAAAAATACCACAGTAATATACATTATCCACCAGATTGCTCCAGTTGGGTTCTTAACCATAAATAGTTGGACAGCATGAACAAAGGTCAATGGGTGAATTTACTGCTGGATGACTCCATAAATTACTAATTCAGAACACCTAATACCCAAACTATACCTACAGGCATTTGAGACTAACAGAATGTCACAGTCTCGGTAACAAGAGAAGACAAGCGAAATCCAGTCTGCTTGCGTGTTTGACATAGACACGTCTTCATTTTTTTAAACGTTAAAAGTATAAATACTGTCACAGAATCTTTAGGAAAATTTGCAGTTATTGGATCAGGGAATTATAATATTTCACCACCTATTGCAAAACTGTTTAGGACAATTACTCAACACCTCAAAGAGCTCAAAAATTAATTTGTGTTTTCATCTGAACAGAAGCTCCTAGAAACTACAAACTGGGATTTCAAGGAGTAAGCTCATACTCCTAATGTCTACCAGAAGCTGACTTGCTGTACAAAGCAAAATCATATAAATGAAAAGGACAAGGTATCAAATGATTTATTGTGTCCCAAGGACTTGGGCATGACAGTGAAGATTTGGATAAGTCCTTAATGGGTTTACTCAGCCATAGCTCAGATATCAAACAGTTTCAACTCCACTTAATATGTCCAGCCCTGTTGGACATATTCTCATCAAGTTTGCACTGGCATGAGATGTATCTGACATACAAAAAACCCTGTACAGCAGTGCTCAGCATTCAGTAATTACAAGGATTTAAAAGCATTTTTGTTTCTTCTTTCTATAGCTATGTATTTGCTGAAGGTGAAACAAGAGTTTGTGGTTTTTAATCCATTTTAATTCCCCTGTCTCCATGAAAGCAAAGGCCAAATTCAGAGAGCATTGGCCAAACCGCTTTACTTCTGAAGAACATGGCAGGAGAGCTCAGATTGAAAGAGGAAGCCAAAAGAGGAAATGAGACAGAAGATTCAGTCAAGGGTGGTGTACAGCAAAGAAATAATTCAAATTTCCAGAATAACAGTTATTAACTGCACTTAAATGATAAGAAAAGATATTATGTATGCTGATGTGACTTAAGATCCCTTCTAATTCCTTGGAAAAGCAACTCTCTCTTTCTTCAGCTATGCATTTGGCAGGAAAAGAAGATGAGCAATAGGATAAAGCCTGGCCTGTGCTCCTAGTACACTGTGCAATATTTGCTTCCACTACTCTACAATCAGTTAGCGGGGTTCAACTTTATTAGTTCTAGAAATACACTTAAGAAATGAGGTGACAGCAGTCTACACTAAACACACAGACTTCCCCTGTACTAAACAGCAAATAGGGGACCCCAAAGGTCATTTCAGACCAAAATGCAGCTAATTGCCTACCTTTTTCCATGGAGGGAGTCCACGTGATCAGATATTCAAAGTTCAGCAAGAGGAGCCATGTACTAAATCTAAGGAGAAATGTATTCAAAGAGATAGAAGAAAATACTCTTCCTGGGACATCTTTCTGTGCACAGCTGCGTAAGTCCCCATTATCCCATACGGTTTGACACATTACTCGGCCAACTGTTTGATTCAGCAGTGGGTGGAATCAAAGGTTTTAAAGCATTTAAAATTCAAACAGACAACGATGCACCTTAGGTCATGTCCCTCATCAGGTGAAATTCAGGCATTCGTCTCATTCTTTGCTCTGGCTTCATCAGGTCGCATTTTGTGTATACTCCAAATACACCCCTACACAGCCAAACCAAAGGTTTTTTCCTAAGCAGCACTGGCTCTCCATGTATTCATTCCCATGCTGGGAACCGGGGCTGCAGGTCCATTTCAAACAGAGTGATGTTTCCAGCGGAGTCCAGCTGCCACAATCTACCTCGCACAGATGGACTCATACATTCCTTCACGGCTATTATCCAAGCTGCAGGGCCAGAAAGCAGGGGAATGTGTAACAGGCTGAGCTCTTGCCACATTGTGAGAAAAGGTAAATTGTCAACAAACATTTCCTACATCTGATATCTTTTGTATGGAGAGCTCGGCTTTTAATAAAGAAGCAGCTGCCACTGCTGAACGATTAATCAATACTGGTAAGCTGACATCTTAAGAACTTGCTGAACTAAAGCTTTTCTTTTCCTCCTGCATTTACAAATAAAGTGCTCACTATTTGACTAAAGCCTGTCTACTTGACTGGAAAATATCAGAGTCCTATTTAAATGACATGTGCAGAGAATGAGATTTTATCCTGGTCGCTGCTCCTTATCGCTAATAATAACATCAGATTAGCGGATTTAGGCCAGCCAAGTAGCAATGCCTTTTCTGATCCCTTCTTAAAGCAGCTCTTTCCATCTGTCTAGCCAAGCTTTCCTGTGCTTGTATGGGCCAACGATTAGGTCTTAAATGGAGCTTCAATTGATACCATGTGGGATATCCATACAGAGGTTCATTGTGTTGCTAAATTCCAGCCAGGACATTTATCAACTCTGACTGCTGCTCTCTTCAAAGGAGCAAAACACCTGCATATTTACAGGTACAAACACTCCTACACCCTGTTGCCTTCTTGAATAACAATAATAATTAGACAATCCAATTTTATAAACACACAATTTGCTCAAAGATCTATTTTCCAAATAAGATACAGGATCTGATAGTAAGCTCTTATCAAAGAACATGACTCAACTGAGTACTTGATGCACAACTTTCTGCACACTCAGACTCCGTCCCACAACCTGCAATTACCGGGTGACCCACGCATCGGCACAGCGTGGCTTGTTAGCAACCGTGGTTTTCAGTCAGGGCTTCAGAAGTAAGGACTGAGCAGTGTGGGCGCAGACAGAAAGCACGCTGCGCAAACACACCCCCACACACACTCACAGAGCAGTACAACTTTTTTTAAGGATGATTATTGGTTTTGTCACCATTGTTTTTATCAGTAGCTGAGTTTAGCAGCATAAGCAGGATGTAAAGCCCAGATGTCAAACACTCTCAGTAGAAATACTAAAGCAAATTATAAAGTAAATCTACGTTTTATTTCCCCTCCCCTTTTTCGCGGTTTTTAGTTTAAAGGTCATTTTGTATTCTTCGCTTGGCCACTTACAGTACGTTAATAACTGACATTTCCTCTTCTTAATACATAATGCAGTCCTGACAACTGCTGCACACTAAAGATAAGATGTGAAACCAGTAGTTCTCAAAAGAAACCAGTGCTTCCAGATCATGCAAATCTCCTAACTCTTGTTCAGTTTTTAACAAGGTTTTGCTCATTCCTAACCTTGACCAAAAAAGTGTTTCCACATGGCAGTCAGACTCATGCCAAGTACGGCTACACTCAGAAAGTTGCCCGACTTAATCAAGCAACGGTGGAGACACGAGATGAATATTTAGCAAGGTCAAAGTCAGACTGCTCTGTGAGAAGCAGCAATTGCTGACACTTGAATGAACAGCACACAAATCTGGGATCCTATTTTAATACCTACATATTTTTACCATTTGTCATCCTGTTAACAAAATTGCATTAAAACACAATATTAGAAATCTAAGAACATTTTTATGGAAAGGATACAATCTACTGTATATTTATGCATGTCATAAAGCCCATAATGTATCTTGCATGAGACCATTTATCTTCATTTCATAGGGTCACAACAAGTACACACTACTTTTCCTTCAGGAAGCCTGTGGCATGTTCAGTCAGGCATCAGTCATAATAAGAAGCAAAAAGACAAACTTATTTCATTAAAAAATAGTGCATGAAGTAAAATGGAAAACTCCAAATTTTTTAATTAACAGGATTGTGAGCACCGCTTATCTTTGAAAACAGCAAATTGGAATTAATCACATTTCAAGACCAAGTTAATATTCTCTCTTTCTTCTACAAAATGACTGTGATTGATCTAAATCTAGTTATTTCATGCAAAACTAGGTTAAATACTGTGGATCTTTATGACCACACAGAAAGCATTATCATGACAGACAACGCTATTGTACTTCTGTTGCTGGGCAAGTCCAACCGCAAGCTATCAAATCAGGAAAAACTCTCCAAGCCTTAAGTACAAAATGTTTGCCTGGTAAAGTCTTCACAGGAAGAAATGACTGAATGTGCCTGGTTATTCAGGTCCAGTAACGACGCCGTCCATCACACACCCCTTGTCTCCTTGGTGCACATGAGGGCACAGCAAAGAGAGGAACCTGAGCACTATGGTCTCTGAGTCTGGGCAACTCCGCTCACAGGGACATAACTATCAGAAATCATGGTTTACTTTAAATATATATATATGTGTGTGTGTGTTTAATATCTATGAATTACCATATACAGAAACACGCTGGTATCTCAGTATGACTATAAACCATTCTAGTTCTGTGACCATGCAAAACACTGTTAATATCTCAGCAATTTGGGATAATGAGGAGTAATAACAGTATAACAAATTACAACAAACATCACCGTAAGCCTTTTTTGGATTCGTATGTTATTTTGTGCACATACATATACCACAGATTTTTTTTTTTTAATAGTTTAACCACCAACATTTAACATCCTAGTTCAACAGCCTGAGTTCGTGTCTTATCAGCGGTCTGAAGCTGATGTGAACGAAAGCCAGATTTGTTTGCACATGAAAAAAGAGCTATATCCTGTCAGACAGATCTATACAGCATCCAAAGAACTGGTGGCAAACGCTGTTTTTACCAAGAAAAGCTGGTGACTGGGTATTTCCGAGTTGTAAAGGACATCTGATTTGGTGAGCCTTCCAGGTAGATGCTGAGACTGCAGCTCACCATTTCTCTGATCAGACCCTCGCATTTTTTCCCCCTGCTAATTCAGTTTTGTATAAAATCCTAAAGAACTTCCTGCTAGCAAGAAGGCAACTGCAGGGTACATGGTTATTCAGAGATAATCAGATTCCTGGGGGAGCAGAGGTCCTCATGTGTTTTTTTTTTTTTTTTTTTAAATCCTCAGGGGGGTGATTTTCTCACAGCACTCACACCTCCTATCCTATTGTGCCTTATTGCTTAATTAGCTACCGGATGAAATGTAGTTCTGTTTGCACCAACTTTATGTCTACTGTAATTGCTCTGAGTTGCAGTTCCAAGAAGAAAAAACAGATCAAATAACTACATATATTTTGTTTGATTAATCATGAAAAAATCATTAAGGGATTAAAGTGAAACCATTTTACTCCTGTTGATCTTGTTCAGCAATTTGAAATTATTTTACGATCCTGATCAATGTAATTAATGAGAATGGCTGTTAATTAGTTACACTAGCAGGTGGGCCATGAAAAACGTATTCACTTAATACCATAGAATATCATGCTATTAGAATACCATGCTATTAGAATTTGTGTAGATTCTGTAGCATTCAGAGTAAGAGTTTAAAAACAACACAGGACTGTGGTCTTTGAATGTCCAGCACACACACCATACATACACACACTCAGCCAGACAAAATTACTGTCGTAAAGGCAGCGTAGAGACAGAGCTGTTTGGAGATTTAAGACCATAATCAAACACTCTTCCTTCTGTGATTGTCTTCTTTATGACAAGTCCCTGTACCAGCTCTTGCAGCAAACCCTCCTACCTTCCTACATCAGGAACAAAACAGGTTTCAAAGTAACTGGGGCTTCACTCTCAGCATCTTGATAATTCAGGCACTCTCATCAGGTGCTTTCTAGTCTCTCCCTAAGGAGAGGGCTTTCTTCAAGTGAAAAAAAACCTCTTGGGTCTGAACTTGAGACAGACAATAAAAGTGTTAACTGCTGTGCAGTTAATGTATGCAGCTAATTAGCAGTACTAAGAGTTTAAGGGTGGTTTTGATTATCATGGGGTCTACAAGGGATACCCATCCCCAAGGAATACAGGCAGCTTAATATTGTGGGTTGTTTTTTTTTAATTTCTTTCTTTTATTTCAAGGTTAAAAAAAAAAAAAAAAAACCTGAATTGTGAAAAAAAAATGTGTGTATTTATATAGCATGACACAGGTCAGGTTTACATTTCCTGCAGGACCAGAGCAGACAGGGTGACATCACTCAAACTGAGGGAGTGCCACAGCTCCTAGAACTCCTCTCCAACCCCCTTACAGATTGTGTCTAAGCACTGCAGCAGCTGGAGAGAATGAAGTCTCACAAAGGCAAGTACCCCTTCCAAAGCATGCTGGTCTATTAAAAGACAACACAGAGAAAGAGAGGCCTGGCAACATTAACACACTGGGCAGGACAAGGGCAAGGGGAGGAGATCCACCACATCCAAGCACAAAACTTCTGCCCCCTTTTTTCCAACAGGAACTTGGTGAAAGTCAATGATAGCCTCCCTTGCTCTGCTGCCTCGTTTGTCCAGACATCTACAGAGGTTTTTCCTCTCCTACCTTGTGCTGTACTCTACTCATAGTGCGTACATGAGCCTACGTATAAAACCTCTGTATGACATGCATTTGGCTATACCTTTTAGTCACACACAAGCACATTGCTGCACTAAGAGAAAACTACATCTGACAACCATTAAAGGATTCCCTTTAAAAAACATGTGGCACTAGGGTTAAAAAAACTCCAATCAATCAGACCTTCACAGGTCATCCTTAAATATCAAAATGACAAACGCATCAGAAATAAAGATTTGAACTTACTATTTGAAGACACTCAAAATTAGAGACCCCAAAGGCAGAAGCAGGTTAACAGGAGCATTCCTAGCTGTGCACCTGAACATGCGGCCACGCTGTGGTGTTTGCTGTTGGTGGGGAAACTCCAGGTGAGCCTGAGCTCCTGATCAATCCTGACATGCTGGGTCAGCCCATGGCTCTGAACTACGCTGTTTGCAGAAGGGTTTTTTTACTATCAGCATCAGAAAGAAGGTGAGGGCTGTCTTCCTTTGAAAGAGACCGACATATCAGTGAATGAAGAAATAGTGTTATAAAACCTGAGGGGTGAGCAGCCCCACAAGAGCCCATTTTTAGCAGGACTCAAGTTTAACAAGCTCTTCAATGGCTATGACACTTCATCACTAGGGACATCCAGGTACAAGAGGAAGGGCTATGTTTTAGAGAATGTGCTCCTCAACAAAAAAGAACAACTTCTCTATTTAAAAAAGGAGAGGAAAAAACAAAACAAACATCACCATTGTTTCTATAACATCTTAATGATAATCCCAGTGGACTGGATCCAGACTGTAAGGAATCAGCCTCAGTCTTACCTGCTGGTTCCTGCATTAAATATTCCATGTACATAACTGTCGGCTTGAGCCAGTGTATATTGGCCTCTTCAGATGAAAGAAAATTGGTGTCGGCAGCCTCCTGAGCACATTTTAATAATCAGCCTGATCATGGGTGCATGGCAGCTGCTCGATTGATGGTGTTAGACAGCGAATAAAGAAAGATGCCAGCAGTGCCCTCAGATCTGACATAACGAGGGAAACATCAGTCATTTGGCTAAAAGGCTCATAAAGGCTCCATCAGCTGTGACACAGGAGTCTGTCTTATGCAAAGCTAATGAGGAAATGTGGCAGTGTTAGCATTCTCTTTAGACAGTAACAAGTTGTGAGTGAGCTGCATTTTAGATGAAAAATCCAGTTGAAAACAGAACCGTTTTCATGATCTTTGCCTAAATAATACGCTGATGTCTGGGAAAGGCTGTTAGAAATCAAAAGATTTTGAAAGGGTTTTAGGGTAGCCATTCCCAGTCACAGCAGCCTGGATATCGATTCCCAGTTGGTATCACGTGTTATCGGTACATAAGGCGTATTTCATCTGACTGGACTTTGACCGTCCTTCACCATGGGTCCCAGACTCACACATGCTGCTATTCCTCCCTTTAATGCTGGGAACTACTGGGTGTCCAGTGGTCACCAATTAGCAAGGTCTGGGCACAAACAGAGATTTCTAATTGATCTATGCAGATCTGGATGGGAAGTAGTGAAGAAGCTGCATAACCCAGTCCTGCACCCCTCTGCTGCTTTGCTCCCCTCAGGGCTTTGGAAGCAGCGGTTTGGAGTCATTTGAGAACAGTGCCCATCTCTACCACCTGAATATTTTAAAGCAGTCGTCTTCCAGGAGCATAGGAGCAGCTAACCAGTGTATTGGGTTGCAGATTCAGACTACGAGAACAGGATACCCTGGAGCTGTCAGAGGGTTGTGTGGGAGACTAAGGTAACAGAAGGGGAGTGCGGAAGAAGAGACTCACAGATGAACTTTCACTTTCAGTCAAATTTCCATTTCTAACAACTTCTTCCATTTCAGCTTCCTAGCATGTTGATATATTACACTAATTATAAAAGTGACCTTCTCCCCTTCTACATTGTTTCTTCCTACTACTGCTCCAGCCGATAGATTTACAGTCTCACGCTATTTCTGTGTATGCCATGAGAGCTATTCCAACAGTAACAGGGCATTATGAAAAAAAACAGTCAAAAGGTAATTAGAAATCTCGCTGAAATGTTACGTTTGTTATATGAAGGCTACAATGAATGATTCAATGAGCCTCAAAGTTCATCCCTAACATTGATAAGTGGGTTTCTGCCAAGAAATGCACAGCTGGTGACAGCAGGGATTCAGGGTTTGGGAGGGACACACACTTCTAAGGTGAAATTGGAGACAAGGATTAGAATCGGAGAAAACAAAGGAGGTCTTTATTCCTGGAAATGTTAAAGTCATTTTTCAGTGGCAAAGGAAATGCCATTTTTATAGCACATACCTAATCTTTCCCTTAGTTTTGATAGCAGATGTTTAGTTATATAGGTAGAAAGTGGGATTCCAGTGTTAGAACAAAGAAAATGGCCATCGGGTTTTCTGGCTTGGTTCCTCAGTCGCAGTGGTACTGCGCCACGTTGTGTTGTGGCCTTGTGCGTGCCACTTAGTCTTCTTTGCTCCAAAGCAACTAGAAAAATAAACCTATATTGATAGGCAAGGTTAACTTGGTATACGACAAGCTGTCAAAAGAGAGATCTCAGCACGCTGAGACTGCAGATGTGCAGAAGTTTCCCACAAGTCCTAACATTGTACTCCAATCCGCTCCTGCCCAAAGTTACACTGCTAATGGCAATAGGAATATACAGAACAACCTGCCTGAAAAAGCAATCTGCTTAAATAACAACTTCTCCTAAGAGGCTGGCCCCAAGTACTCTCAATTGCTACAAGTAATGTTTCATTTTTCTTAGAGGTCCATCTCAACTGATTTTTATCAGTCCTCTGAATGACCATTTACAACAAGTTTCCAAATAATACTCATAGACTATAGCAGCTATTAAGGTTAATTAATTAATGCTTCTGAAGACTGTTGAGATTCTTGAATGAAAGGTTACACACCGTGTATCAGTGCTTCACCGTATATTACAGAAGAAAAAAAAAAAGACATTTTCTTATGAAAATTAAATCTTTGGCCTCCTTTTAGACCTCTGTGCTGTAAGTTAACCTTTTTTAACTGCTTTCTTTGTGGTAATGACTTACAGACCATAATACCTTTCCTGGGAAGAGACTTCAAAATTGCACCAGCACTTTGGAACACCCTGTCAGCATCAGAAAGCTACACCGTACACGGTCTAAGCGCATAATTTTTTAACAATAGGGCTTTATTTCTGCTGAAAGTTAATATCACTGAGGTATTTCACTTTTATCTAGCTCCATTTGCACTTATATTTGCTTGGTAATGTGGCTTTGCCAAGTTATACTAATATAAATTATAGACTATTGTTTTGGGACACATTCTTTTTTCAGCTCGTATTTTAGAGCTGCACAATTTGTATGCGGTATTCTTCTCAGTTTACTTTCTACTATGTAGCTGGTATAACCACATTGCTATTTAGTATAATGTATTAGGTTAAGGGTATATAGTGCCTGGTTTGTGAGAAGCCAGTGAAATTTTCCTGAGAAATAAATGCATGCCCTAAAGCTATTTTTGCAAAATACTAAATGGTAAACAATTACAAGGCTTATGCTAAGCTCCATGTTAACAGCTGCATGTACTGCAGACTGACACACCGAACATTGATACAGCAGTGTCTGTACAGAACGTATTTAAAACCATATTTCAAAGCTTGTAACGTGCCAACATGCAAATTAATAAATTCTTCTTCCCAAATGTCACCGGCGTGGTGATTTCCTGCCAGCCGGAGTGTCATTCTCCTGAAGCAGTAAAAGTAACACAGTCAATCTCCTCTGAATCCTATCTCCCCTGCTTCCTGCAGGGTCCCTGGGAGTTTATGATTCACATTCGGAAAGCTGTACGCCGTAGCCCTTTGGGGATGTATATTAATGAAGAAATTTTCTCACGCCAGAGCTGCCTCTTTATTGGAGTACGAAGGGTACAGTCTGTTCTGAGTGGCTTTTTAATTTCTCATAATTAACCCTGCCAGAATTAACATCGGTGGCATCACTGACAGCAAATTAAAGAAGCCATATCAGTAGACTTAAAGCTTTTTCTGCCTTTCCCTCTTCCTCCTCCGTTCTTCAACCCCCCCATTTTGTATGTGTTTAAAGAAGAAAGTTTCCAAAGTCTGTAAAGACGATCGTCCTGTCATTGCACTAATAACCCTGCTGGGATAGGCATGATTAGAGCATTTTCAGACTTCCCGGACACTAATATCAACCTATTTCAGCCCTTAACTGGCCACGTGCCATGTAGATTTGTGGCTAAGATCCATGGTTTCTATTTCTTTCGCTCTACGAGGTACAGTGGTTCACCTGATCTCCACTGTGAGCTGATGGAACCAAGATCTAAAGCCCATCGCCGCAATGAGACAGTCCCTTCTACTGACGATGCATTAAAAGACAGATCAGCTGTGCCCTGAGCCTCTTCAACCCAGCTTCATACCAGCCCCTTTTACACAACCTTGGACAGACTATGAAAACGGACTATGAACACCAAGATATCCAAACACATACATTTTTTCTTCTGTCAAGCCAGAAATAAAGTGTTAAGTTTTGATATTCCTACAGCCACTTGAATGCAGAATTTCAGAGTGGAGAAAAGGGATGGACTATCAATCTCCTACCCGATTTTCTCCACTGCATGTCTGAGAGCAGAGCGGGATTCCAGAGAAAGCCCAATGTCGTGAACACTGTTACAGGAATTACAGTTCAAGCTCACCTGCCTGACATGAGTGCTCTGAGAATCAGGGCTCTAGAGGTCAAAATCTGGATTGGCTTACACAAATATTTCCACCCCTGTTTGATTCTTCAGTGAAAACTGACAAATTATAAAGTTGAAAGGTCTAACAACGGCAAGGTATGATGAGACTGCTGCTGTTACAGTCACACGCAAAGCACCAGTGGATGAACTAAAAAACAGCGTTCTTCATTCATCTACCTACCAATTTGTGTGGAAATCATATTTACCGATCCTCTTATTTCTTCAGTCTGATCATAGCCTTTCTTTAGGAATGAATGGAACTTGTGATCATGGTCACTTTGCTTTCTGCAGGAGAACCTAATCCACAACACATCTTTTCACGGGACCATGCCAGGAGATGACGATTTTAATAGCCCACAAGGAAAAGTTCCAGTACTGCCCCGCTACTCCACACTTGCTTCTTTTCACACTGCCTTCTCCCCAGGGGCCTGACATTGCACCTACTTAAAATTTCCATACCCTACTTAAAATTTCCAAGCGCTAGAACACCCACCTCGTCTTCAGAATGATCCTGTAAAGAAAAATGCAAATTTGGCAGAATATGGTATGTGAAGGATCTTCCACCAATCACCTGGCACGATGTTGTAATGCGTCAATCTAAGAAGCCCAAATCCACAAAGCCAATAATGTTTTCAGATATTTGATGGCTTAAGAACACGAACAGAGATTTCCATCAATAGGGGGTAGAATTCACACAATGGTTATGGGCGAGCACGTGACAGCTACCAGAGGTGCACACACACTTCCCTCGACAAACCACAGATTGCACTGTAAAACCCTGCAGTTGGTGTAGCGTTGGAAACACGCCAGTGCAACCAGAACGCCAATATGCTTCTTGCATTGTTATCTGACTTGATAGGCACTGTTTGAACACAATCTGTGAGTAATTTCAGTTTGCCACAGAGACCACCAGAGGGTAAGAGCCTGATTTACATTCAGTGGCCTGAAAGGTCGCAGCAATGATGGTACTGCAGATTACTTGCAGATATGACAGCAGCATCAATTGTTTGAGACTCTAATGTTGTGTTTGTGTGTGTCGGTATATGAGAATACACGTATAGTTCTGTGAGAAGGAAACTAAACAACTGCTAAATAACTTTCTGCATTAAAACTGGGAGACAATTGGATTTTTGTAAAAGTTGTCATTAAGATGACTAGGGAAGCATAACAACCCTGAGTGCGAATGAGTTTAGGACGGTACCAGTACCAGGGATGTAACAGCTCACAATGGAAGAAGGAAGGTAGGTAGCACTAACATACTGGACTCCCACCTGAAAGGCAGCAGAAAACAAGGGGCGGCAAACACGCCCAGAAGACAAGCGTTTCCTACATGACCCAAGCTGCGTTCGTGGGAATGTCAGTTTGACTCATCAGTAAATTGTCTTGCGTGCAGCTACAGTCCTAGATTATATTCTTGCCCCCCTTTAGCTTTTCTAATCACTCTAGAAGTCTGAAGGACACTCAGCATTTTAATTAACTCCCTGTGACTCTTCCCAGAAAACACTACAGTTGAGATGATTATCAACTGCATGGGATTTCTGGGGCTGAGTCCTGAAAGTCCTTGGGTAATTATGAGACATTTCCAACAGGCAGCAGATATTTACACATCCTTCTGAGGTGGTCCTCCTGATTCTGTGATTATTTCCATCACTAACACACATCTTTTTAAAGGCCTACAGATGGACAACTTAGCTGGGAGTGCTGTAGCACAATAAGCCAGGAAAGAGGGAATACACATGAAAAGGAACAGCCAAACAGTGCTCAGAGCAACTGGGAAGGTATTTAGAGCTTAGCGTAGAAAAATCTCTGAAGTCATTTGTTCTGTGTATGGCTGCAGTAAAAGAAAAAGCAACAAGGACACAGAGATGCATCAACAAAGGGCTGCGATACAAATCATAAGAAGTGAGGTGATTTCTCTAATAACTACTTCACAACTGGAATTCTGTCCACGGTTTTAAGCATCACACAGGTAAGTTAGTTTTACAGTAGAAGGGGTGCAACTTCAAAAACCTTGAACCACCTTGGATACTTAAAGATTTGTTGTCAAGACAGGCCAATGCGACTGAATTTATTCTTGCTAGGAAAGAGATAACTTTGAAATGACTGAACAGAAATATTTCATTTCGTATTAGGAACATTTTAAACACAGCACAGAGATGTGGGAGAGGGGGAGAACCTGTTCATTACCAGTTTAAATAAAAAATAAAACAAAACTGTGAGCACCATTTCATATTTGGAAATCAAGAGTTAGTATCTGCTATCAGTGACAGCTATAAAACTCACATTGACTTCAATAAAAGCTGCAAGCGTGCATCTAATTAAGGAATCTGGATCACAAAATGTTAAGAAAAATCATTTTGCTTAGACAGTAATGAATATGCCATATTATGCTGCCAAGTAATATTATTGCCACAAAGACTCAATGAGTGTATGAAATAGATTGATATTTTTATTAGTAGAGAGTAGATTCAAAGAGAGCAACAAAACAAAATGAGGATGAAAAAAAGGTAAAAGAAAGCAGCCTTACTGGGCCAAATGGCTTTTTCATGTCCATAAATTGCTAAGTATATTTCTAATTAATTTCCCAATTCAAACAGCCAGAAATAAAGAACAGAGGCTTTTGAGTGTGCCGTGAACTCAGGAGAGACTTTGTAGACTTCGACAAATAATAGTATAAAATGGTTTATGAAACCAGCGGGTTTATAGTCTATAAATAACTTCCGCGTATTTTTATTCCTTCCACGTACAATATTACTGAGGACTGGATGATAGCTTTTCACTGCTGCCTGGTTGACTTCTTCCACATACACACCCAAGGTAATGACGATATTGATCCTGAAGAGACATTTTTTGAGACAGATAAAAAAGCCACACAACTGAACTAATAGAAAGGGCCTAGCAACTTAGTGGTAAAGCTGTGGTCCTTTAAGTGAATGGCAATTGGCTATACAGCTTAAAACCTACAGCCTAATATCTTCAGGGCTCTGGGATGAAGGAAAAAAAAAAAAAGAAAGAAAAAAAAAGAGTAAGACATCTAAAATATGACTTAGGGCAGTTAGTGCCTTTCGCAGCTCTTTATATAGCTACTATGTAAATTTTTAGGCATCCAAATATTATTTAAATCCAAAAAAAAGATAAGATACATGTATCTGTCAGTGTAAACAAGAGACTCACTGAGAAAATGCTTCTGATCTTTAGGACTTACAGCATGCTCTTTTTTGGCTAAATGTGCAATTCAAAACGTGCCTAATTCCTAAAATCCATATATGTGACACCGCCTGGGTTTCCATGACTACCTCTCTGAAAACCATATTAATTATTCAAGAGGTCCATGCCATTCTCCCTGCGTTCCATAAGGAATGCTGGGAAGGACTGCCTGCCTTTATAGAGCAATACAGATATTTAAAAGGACTGCATGCTGGCTCTAAATACCACAGATATTTTCTTACAGCGCTATGACATCTGCATGATAAGTCCCATAAATATTATTTAAACACTCCAGTACACCAGTAAAAAAACCCCACCAACTCCAAACCAGAAAAACTCTCCTCTCTGCCTTTTTCCTTATATATTTCAACAATCTTCAAAAAGGTGCTTTAATTCTAGTCTCTGTTTATCATCCCGATATAATCCTATTTCAAACAAAGTCAGCTAGCTTGCCTGCAGTAGAGGTTAATCGCCAGTGTTTTTCTAGAGGATATATTTTCAAATTGTGGAACTTAGATTAAATTAAATTTCTCACATCAGCTGTGACTAAGCAGCTGTTTGCCATATCTGTTGATCTCTGTATGTTTTAATAACCATAATCAGTGCAAAGAACATTCTTTGCAGATAACGTTATCAAAACACACTGTAACAAAGTAAGGAATGTCAGCATTCAAGCAGTACATACCACCGCCAACGTCCTGCCACGGGGAAACGACCGGTGGCAGTCACAGGAGAGCAGCACGGGCGCATTACGGGGCCAGTTACTCAAAGGCAGGGAAGTGGGCCAGATCCTCTTCTCAGCGGAAGCAGGACAATAGAGTTACCCCAGATTTATACCTGTCTGACTGAAAGCGTAATCTGGCCCAGCATCAATCTTCCCGACACAGAGTCGCTTGGGATCTCAGATTGGCATATATGTAATACTCAGGCAGCCCTTACGGAAAAAGTCCATAGAACGTAAGAGAAAATGATAGCTTTTCTGCTGAATTTTGTGAGTCAAACCACTATATAAAATGCCACTGCTGAGATATATTCTAGATCTCAATTAAATGCTCTATATTCCCTCCATATTTTACTGCAAAAATAATATTATCTATTAATGTCCATATGTTTACGGAATATTTTTGTTTAAAAAAAAAAAAAAATCTATTTTTTTTTCTTTCCAGAATCTCCAAGTTGCAATCCTACGACATTCCCCAGTAACATCTACAGAATATCTGAACATGCTGCTGACCTTTTACCTAAAGTGGGGATTTAAATGCAGTTGGTAAGGTGAATCTGAATTTCCCACAGCCGCCTTCTAGTCCTGTCACCACATAAAAAAGCCAAGGGAACAACAGGGAAAACAGAGCTCCAGATTCAAAGCCTATTGAAAGCAGAACACCATGAACAGATCCCAGATTGACACTCCCTGAGCATGATCAAATACACAACAGTAAACAAACCAAAAAGTGCAGAAATATTTTTAAGTCTCAGAACCACGGGAACACACACCGTGCCTGTGCATGCCTCTCCCAGCGTCCTGTCTCTTTACAGCACTCCTCACACTCATAACGTTTCACAGGCTGGTCCACATCCTCACACGGGTCTCTGCGTAGCAGCGGTGCAGGAGCAGGACCCAGGACTGAGATGGCAGTCTGTCTGTTCATCTCCCCACATCCTGCATCACCTATTCACCCTCTCTCAACATCTGCCTCCTCTCCTAGAGAGGATGAAAATCTCTCCCTCTCTGGCTATGTACAGCACCTAGCACAGTCCTCATCCTCCCTCGGTTTAGCTGGAACATCAAGATATCGTTATAAACCAGCTAATACACTATTATATACAATAATGATTTCCAGTTGCCTATTTCGAAGGTTGGTTGTGGTTTTTTTTTCTTCCTCCCAAACACATTTCACTAACAGGGCACCATTATTACTATTATTATTTATTATTCAGATTGCAGCTCTAGCACCCACAGTACACATTCTTTATCACTCCCAAGTTCTCACTTGCCATTCAAAGTGCTCTATCCAAATACAGATAAAAAGTAATTTCCTCAAGAGCAAGGTGTGAACTAAGCATACTTAACTGTGCACTGCTATATCAACTGTATAATGTTGCAATAAAATTCCAAAACAATGTGATTAAAAATTATACCAAACGAGGATACCAAGGTGCCATAGCCAGTCAAAGCGCATTTATCCAATCTAAATTATATGCTAAGCAAATAAAATAAACATGCAATTTGCTAATTAAAGTGCACTCTCATGTATCCTGTAACCACCATAAATTATACAGCAACATTTAATTTTTTTACTGTTTAGCAAGGTTTATGACTGCTTTACTAAATTAAACACAGAATGAAGGGGGCAAATCAGTAGGAAAGCACTGCTTTTCCCCTCCTGTCTCCTTTTAGATTTATTTTTTCCATCTTTTTTGGTTTTATTGTTTTTTTTTAAATAATCGCACCTTCTTACAACAGTACCTCAATTTTACAGTGGACCTTTTCCACTTTTACTTCCAAAGTGTATGTTCTACCTGATTAACTGACAGCTATGTGCTTTTGCAAATTTTCTCCAGTCAGAGCATTTTGTTTATCTTATTTGAATAATCATATAATAATAATTCTCCCCTCAAAGTCTCCACATTTGGTCAATGACAAATGGTTTTTTCACCTCAAATAATATGAAGATTTTCAACCATTTCATTTCAACCCAAACAGACTGCCCAAATCACAGATGGCAGCTGACTGGGTTCCAGTCGAAGCTGTGAGCCTTCCATCATCTGGAGTCAAACGCTGAAGCCATTCCTGGATTCCACTCGAGGGGAACTGTGAACAGTCGGGGTTTGTTTTCTTTTAAAATATAAGAAAAGTCTCAGACTCTGTTTGCCTGGCAACCAAGTAAGCTGTGTTTCAGACTTCTCAGAAACAATATTTTATCCCAAAATAAGGTCAGGTAAAGCAAAGTCAGGGTGGGGAGGTGGAAGCCACCGTTCAATCCCTGACTCTTCTCAATTGCTTTGCCGCTTCTCTGAAAACTACAATGGGATTAGTTATGGGACCTGACTCTTATCCCAGATTCTGCCCTTCCTGATTTCCATACCTCTTCTTCCCTTTGCACTTGTATGAAAGGCAAAATGCCAATAATTAATAGACTATGTAAGCAAAGTCATTTATTTTCATATTCATGCCCAATATCCAAAGATTAACATTCCTCAAAATCGTCCATCCATCTGAACTTTAGAGATCATCTATGACTAACATGCTCTTGTAAATTAAAATAAGACCACAGGACAACCTTCGTACTTGGCCAACATTATCTCTAACAATAAACCAGAAATTAACGGTTAGCGGTACAAGCATCGGAGCTGACGGTCTGTACCCAGCAGTCACCTGCAAACTCCCCCAGCCACTGCATACCGCGGCACCCTAAACCCTCTGTAACTGTGGAGCTCATCACAGACTGTTTAGCCTTCCTGGGGAGCAGTGCTGCTGAGACAGTTTGGCAGATTCTGACACATTCTGCATTCTAAAGCAATGCAAATCCAAACCAACACACAACTGCCCAGACAATGCAAGAATTTTATGCAACTGTAAAGACGATTGAGGACAAGAAAACCTTTCAGTTGAAGCCCACAACCACTCTAGGAAGCCTCAAATGGCTGCATCCAAACAGGGTACAGAAACTCGCTCCTGTCACAACCTGCTTGCAGAGGTCAAAGTGCTTTGTTGGAAACGTACAATATTAGTATCCTAGTATCAGTAAATTCATCCAGAAGTTAGAATCTTTGCAGAGGTATTTTTTCTAGAATATCCTAGAAATTAATGTATATGCTAGAAGAAATTTGTTAGCAGATACTCTGCACTGAGTAGGGCTTCTCACAACAACACAACTGAGGAACACTTTCTCCAGACCCCTTAGTTGCACTTTAGAATAATAATATTGTTTCATACATGCCTTCCTTTCAGCAATGGAGGTGGGTACGTTTGTAATTTGTTGGTTATGGATGCCTTTTTAGTTGGTATTACTTTGCTGGGAGGATCAGTGAGTTAGCTGCTTTATGCACAGGGCTATGCAATTTGCAGTTTTGCTGTAAGACCTTTTCCCTTAGAAATACTCCTAAATTCCTTTCTTCAATGAAAACTGCCTCTCACTAGAACAAGGAAATAGTTTTGCTATCTAATCTGCCTCCTGAAACCTTGCCTAAAGACAGCTCCTGCTTCAATGGTAATTCATTTTTTGGAAAATGGGGGGAAAACAGATTTCTTTTTGTAGTTCAGACCATCCTTTTTCTAATTTTTCCTGCTGACTGGCATTTAATAATATTGCTTCTTCAATGAACAGAAAGCATTAGATTCTCTTGAAAACAAAATGTTGACCTTTTTTTTTAAAAAAACAATATTTTTTTTTCTTCTTGCACATGTACAGAGATATGTTAGCTAGAAAATATCTGTTATGCCTTGTTCATGAGGGGGTCTGACACCACCACCTCTCAAACCTCTGTTTACACCATGTGATGTAAAATAATTTTAAGTACTAGACAGAAACATTCCCTGCAACCTTGTAGGTTTAAGGATGAATCATATTTTCAGCTCTCTGAATTATGACTCCATCTGCTTTGATTTTTGGGATTGAGACCAGATCTTGAACTAAGAAAGTTGATGCCAACAGCTTATGAAGCCAGTGCCTATCAAAAAGATGTGGTGGTTTTAAACCAAATGGCCCATGTCAGTAAGTATTGTTAGGCTAAACACTCCAAGGTAGAGACACGATGTGCTAATTGAGAGGAAACAGCAGATGTATAATTCAGGGGTTATAAAATTGATTTACTTACCATAGGTGGGGTTCTAGACTCAGCTTTGGTCCAGCTGTTTATCAAACTTAGCACATTTACATATGACCTTCTTCGATCCCTCCTCCCCTGCTGCCCGGTTGAGAAAAATCAATAGCGCTTTGTTGTAGGGTTATGAGAAATTCCAGAAGTGCAAGATAAGCTACTCTCTCAGTTCAACCCTAATAGCCAATGGAGCTCAAGGGAACTCGCAAGTAGCAGGGCCACGGCTCACTATTTCTCTGTTGTTATGACTTAAGGATATTTTTATGCTGGGGGAAAAAAAAAAAAAAACAGTTGCCATTGCTTCCAAATTTCTTTCTGCAAGATATCACATCCTGGGAAGCCTTCCTATGAGGCCCGAACTCTCGGGCAAATGGAATCAGAAAGTTCACCACCTTCTCCTCCTCCTCCCAACATGTAACAGCAAACTTATTTTTCAAGTAAAAAACAGCAGAAAGTATTTTTAATTAATTCCCAAATTATTTGCAAGAGTCCATTTTATAAGGAAAAACATAACTAAGTCACAATACAATTCAAGTACCTTGTTTGTAGAGTGGAATTCTTCTCTGGTTTACCATTGTAAAGCCAAAGCAACACCACAGGACTGAATTGTATTACACCAGATTTCCAGAAAATAAAGGAGACTGCAGCCCTGCCTGTTGACCTCTGTGGGATTTTTGCTTAAGTGATTATTGCAAGGTAAAGCCTTTTGACATAAAGAGGAATGAAACTGAATTTTAAAAGAAGAATGTGTAACAGAAAATGCAAGGCAATTAACTGATTGCTAATAGGAAGAGGTACAGAGCCACGCTGTATAATGTTCAGGGGATTATCCAGCTTTGAACAATGCTTGCTTAACAGCTGCTACCGAACTGTGGTTTGTGTACTTGGCAGAGAGTTTCATTAATGATAATCTACAGTGTTTACAGCCCACAGGCCTCTAAATATGTTAAGAACCTTTTTTTATTTGTATTTTATAATCCTTTTCCCTTATGTTTTATGTTTTTCTTGATATTTTTGAGATCTGAGGAGGTTTATGTTTCAAAATGATTCATTCTGCTCTGACAACTGCAGAGCAAGATTGCAGTAAATGTTCTCTTGTTATCAAGACTATGTATTTATAAACAGAAAGAAAAAGCATCTAAATTCATACCAGGGTTTGGATCACCACCAGCTAATACATTCAGATGCCAATATACAGTGCTCCATTGTTTACATGCGAAAGTAAATGTCAAACAGAGGTGTCTCTGCCAGTTACTAGATATTCCTCAGTCACTTCTTGGACCCGTCAGGTTGCAGCAAATTGAAACTGCCTTATTTTTGACATTGCATTTGACCTGAACTTCATTTAGGGGAATCCTGCAATTATTTTAAAGGTACGGTATCGATTAAGACTTAGAATTGCCTCAGAATTTGGTTTTCAAATGTTCCCCTGATCTGCTCCTTCCGGCAACACTTAGGTGATATTAGGAAAACAGAACATAATTAAGAATATAATTCTGTTGTGGAGGAGATTATGTATTATGTAGTACAGTAAGAAGAAGATAATGATTCAAAAGCCAAGTCATTCAGTCCTGGCCATAATCCTTTTGACACTCAGTATTTCAGTGGCCATGATTCTGTCACAATAAAACCAAAGGAGATTATTGCTTCAAAGCAATTAGCATAGTCAAATTTGACACAGGACAGCATACTTCTCCTTCAGTATTTTCCCCCTCTTTTGTCCTCTCCTGCTCTCTCCTCTCAGCTTCGTGCAAGTTCCCGTTGCGGCTGGTTTCCCGTCTCGGCGCTGCTCAGCTGCCGGGAGCCCTCCTGCCAGGCTGCGCTCCCCGGGGGACGCGGCAGCGCAAAGAGCTCCCTTCACCCACAGCAGCAGGAACCAGAAGCTCTCAGCGACGTGTTATCCTCATTCCAGCTGGCATCACAGGGCCACCAACGCCACATCTCAAGCCGCTAGAGGGTTTTTTTTACGCTGGCCCTCCAGTGCGCTGAGCTGCTGAACCAGCCTCACTAAAATGTACACTTGAAAGAAATCCTCTCCCCTTCTGATCACTATTGGTTTCTATAGAAACAAGAAGGAATCTCTGTTCTTCTCTAAATTTTTTTCCCTAATGCTTTTTGCAGTACTGTATGAAACAATTTTTTTGAGGTTTTTTTTTAAACTCCGCAGCCCTCCATTTATAACCTCATTCATCCAATTAAAAAACAATAGATTAGATAAAAAATGGGCACGGAGTTTAAATTTTAAGCAACTCAATCCCATGCATTAACTATCTGTGGTCAATCCATCTCTCCTGGGTCGTTTTATGACTCAAGCATTTCAAAGTAAATACTTTAAAACAACGGTACATCACAAGAGTTAAAAGGGGTCAAGAGGATATTTACTTAACCACTAGTTGACTTTTTAACTTACAAATATTTCAGCAGTTACTGTATTTAAATGAAATCCATCTCCTCAGCATCCCCATAAATTACACTAAAACTCCAGGGTTCCCATCCACGTTGTGAGTCACCACTCCAATGCCTGTAACCTATTATTATTTAGATAACTGTGATGTTTGCTTGCTTTGTTATTGCGCCCTTCTCCAGAGACTGCATTTGCACAGGAATTGCTAAGGCTTGTAAATATTGTATCTGCCTTGTTGGAATCACTAGGCAAATACACTTGCACTCACTCACATAAAAAAAAAAAACAACCTAAGAGCTGTTGAGCCACAAAAAATTACTCTAACAGAGGTTTGACTTTAAAAAATAAGAGGAGAAAATCTTTACAAGAAGTAGACTAACAGAGACTACACTAGCCAGAAGTGAAAGCAGTAATACAAGGACATTATTTGGGATCTCTACTCTCTCCTATCTGACAAAAAGGAGCAATAATCATTATTCACACAATGATGATGCAATATAATGCTTTTTTTATAAAAACAGTAATGGGTACTCATTTTCAGTGCACATAAATAACTTTCTTTTTTAGTCAACTCATATTTACTTACACGTTTACTTGGCAAATTTAATATTCACGCGCACACAAATCGCTTATTGTAGGTAGTGAGTTGAACTAAACAGAACAGAGGGTGATTCTATTAGGCAACTGCAGATGGGACCAAATTGATTCCTGATGTCGTTCTAACCCAGCAAAGTGACACACAGGACAGCTTCTGTCCGGTGAGTCTGAAGGAAGCATTCAGCACAAACACTGGTTTGGCTACCGCCGCTACCGCACCCGCACCGTCTGCTGATCAGCAAAAACGACAACGGGACAATCGTGAAGCTGCAATCTGTGACGTGCTATTTGTTTTCTCATTCTACGTTAGCTTTGGTGCGTTTTTCTTTAAATGAATTAAAATCCTTCTGCAGGTGCTAAGAATATTATGAGAGTTGTAAACTGATCCAAGTGCTGTCAGATTCACCCCTAGTTAAATTGTAAGTCAGCACACAATTCTTGTACCACTACATATAACGTTATGACTTCCAGCATCCTCTTTGGGGATGCAGCATGGACTGAAGTCACCTGAAAGCCCTTGGTGGGTCTGGTTAAGGCTTTTACTCAAAAAGATTATTTTTTTTTCTCAAAAAGAGAAGGAAAAGAAAAAAAAGCACTTCTTATATTGTGTCTTTCAACAAATAACCTGCCTTGTATTTTTTAGTATTTTTTTCTTGTTAGATTCACAGTGGCAGCTCCAAACACAAAACCCCTAATTCAGTTAAGAATTGAATAGAGAAACAGGCCAATGTCATATTTTTTGCAAAACAGTTAGTCCCATCATAGAAACAGTTGTTCAATATTAATTGTTTTACATTGACAAAGATAACTTGTCCCATTCCTAACATATTTTCAGTTTCTTAGAAAAAAAAAAAATTACCAAGTGTTTTCTCCATTGGCACTAACCACACTAGAAGTCATCAATTTGCAGCGGTTTTGTTCCATCTTACCATAGAAAAATACAGTGTGTCTACAAAGAACCATTTTTAGCATCAAATTTCATTCCGCTTTGGAACATTCATGCATTATGGAAAAAAAAAAAAAAAAAAAAAGCAAAGCCAATAATCAAACAAACAGAAAAACCCGACAGTCCCAGCACAGACTGGCACTCCTCAAAGGCTAACAGGAGAAAAGATGTGTACGACTGGATTCCTTATTCCAGCGCTCAGCAGTCAATCAATGATACACTGATATTAACAAGGATGGAAACATCAAATGCCTGGTGATCTGCCAAAAAATGGTATAGTACCTACTATGCATTTCCTCTTTGTGTCTCTCCAGGGAGAAAAAGCTCACATGCACACAAACCTATTTTAAGGGACATGCTGGTCGGGGTGGGAGGTGGGGGGAGGGGGGGGGCACAGCTAACTTTTACTGTCACATCTAGAAAGCATTTAATACATGCCAACTCAAAGGCAACTGATGTATGGTACAGAAGAGTAGGACTTACATTATTAACTAATTGTTAGTTCAGAAAAGCTCTGTGAAAGTAGGAAACCTCTCTGCCAACATTAGACTATTTTGAGGCTTACTCCTCCCTGGGGGAGGAGGTGGGGGAAGAAAAGGCATCTTACTGAAATGATACAACTTCTAGAAGGGAAAGAAAAATTCACCTTTACAAGCAGATACTCTTTATTTTGCTAACAGCAGAACCTACCTTTGTTCTTTACCCTATTCCCAGTTTACCCTACATATAAGTCCAGGTCCCACCTGTGCCTGGCCACCTCCAGCTCTCCTGAACGCAGTTAACTGAAGCCACTGCCTCTTTGCTGTGGCCACTACTAGGAGATTATATAGCAAAACAAGAATATCCGGTTGTTGGTCATTGATTTATCTATAAAACAGTAACTGTAAAAATGATAGAAGAGGTTCTGTACTAGACAGTCTTGTGAAACAGTTTATTACTTAAGCATTAATGACCCGTTTAGAGGTCTTTACTGGTCAGGTAATGACCAGCTAAAGGAGTTAAGGGCCCGAGGCAAAGCACTCTAATAAAACCCTGCATACAGCATGTGTTTGGTTCCTCCAAATTCTATTAGGAAAGAGAAGTGTAAAGGGTAATGAAAGACATGTCCAAGAGGCACTCACATCAGCCCTCTCATTTTATACTCGGCATAACACACGTGGCCTTATTCCAGCGGCACAAATCACTCCTTGTTTATACTACCACCTATCACGGGGAAGAGCAGTAACTACAACCGAAAATGGCCAGCCATCACGTTAAGGACACTGTTGCTTTGGGCAAATAAACCTTCCTCCAACTGAAGGAACCGGTCCTACTATTTGAACACCCAGTGTCCTTTGCACCTAGAGAGAACACATGCTCAAAAGAAAAAGAAGGGAGCCAAGATGCTGCCAGCCAGTCCTGTTGGTCCCAACACCTACTCTAGTAGTATTAAGGGCTGAGTGTCCTCTGTATTCCTATGCATTTCTACTTAAATATGAACGTCCCCTTGCTTTTTATGGTTTGCATTATGAGGACAGACATATCAAAACAGGAGTCTAATATTGATATCTCCACTCTAAGACTGAGACAGAAGAGCTGTATATATGTACTTGCCGGTAAACTAGAAGCCAAGGGTTGGAACAGTACCCAGGGCCTTTGGCTCCAGAGGCAGGTGAAATACTCGGGCCCACACAACCGCATCTCACTATTACAGCCCCACAGCATCA
Organism: Chlamydotis macqueenii; assembly: GCF_036417535.1. NCBI lineage: Eukaryota > Metazoa > Chordata > Aves > Otidiformes > Otididae > Chlamydotis > Chlamydotis macqueenii. The sequence goes on from NC_141566.1 coordinate 9,165,725, forward strand.
TTGACTTTGGTCCTGATTTATGGCATCATTTGTTCTTGACAAAAGCCACTTGCCAGCACTACTCAGAAAAAAGTAAAATACAATCTAAGAGTGGAAATTACAAAGAAGAGAGGATAAGAGAGACTACGAACTGCTAGAAAAATGTGCAGATTCCTGTACTCGCAGGATGAGATGTTCTAGGTACAAGTAAGTTTATTTGCTCAGCATTTATTACTGCCTCACGAAAAGTAAAATGAGGACGAAGAGCATTCTGATAACTTAGTCAAAAAGTTACTTAATTTCACTCTCACTCCCATATGATATTTTGAATGTTTATTTTTAAAACCACTATGTAGTGTTTACATGAGTAACTATAATAGCATCTTTAGAGTATTTCCAAATTTTTGTGTAAAGAGCCTTTCAAGGCATGTTCAGGGCTTACTTCAGGCCTTAACAATCCTTTCAGAGCCATTACAGCTAATCACATAAATACATATTAAGCCAAATTTAAGTTTAACTCATGCATTGACTAGAAAAATGGTGGCTTCATACTTACACCTTCCAATTTTCAAGGTCAAATATCTTAGTGCTTTATTTCAGACTATCTGAAGTGATCACAACACAGTCTAGGCATTTACTGAAATTAAATTTTCCATCAAAAGCAGGCAGAGCAGAAACCAGACAATATTAGATAGATATGATTATTTCTACACCTATACAATTTTGAAGGGCTAAGGATACAAAAATAAAATTCAGGTCCTAACTAAAAGTTGATTCTGTGCATGCAGTACAAAGCCTGAATTCCAACCAGAAGATTTATTCATTTTTTAGAGCCAAATTATAAACTTTTGCAACACAGGGTTAACAGCAAAAGTGCTGACACAACAGTAAGTACATGGTGGCGCCTGCAAGCAGCGCTGTAATTAATCTCAGTGTACTGTCATTACGCTAAATGCTGCTTCTGCAGGATCACTCCAAATCATGAGGCGCTTTCTCTCTTTCTCAGATAACATGCAGTTTATTTCCAATCATGTACATTTCCAGTCGTGGCATGATTTGCTAAAGGAACATTAGGTCTTGAAGCAGTATCTTAATCAAATCAGAATTTTCTTCTGTAAAACAAATCTTTGGCTTTTGGAGAACTAGTAACATCTAATGCCTTAGGACAGAGATGTGAAACTGTGAGCTCAAATATGCACTGCTGGAGACCATACTCAGCCTCCTTGCTTCTAGCCATTTACAAGTACATCTATCTAACCTCCTACCTACACACCTACACTTTATATGGTCATAAACCACCAATGCAATATCTAAATTATACCCTGAAAACTCCAGGTTCAAAATGGGCTGTATGAAAATTCACCTCATGTGGTTTATTCATTTCTGCAAGAATAGAAGGCTCTGATTCCTTTTGGATGGAACTCATTTAAACAAAGCCCAACAGCAAACACCCATAAATTAAAGCATTATTGGTATTTATGCAAAGAGATACACATAAACTAAATGAATTCTGTGTAAAAGGCTTAAAAAAGGAAAGAAATAGAATCTTGCATATAAAACACTAACTGCTTTTACAAAGTTAAGTACTTTGTGAATCAGTACTCTGAAATACATACTAAAAGTGATGAAAAAAAAAAATTGTATCCTGTCTGGAAACCTGTTTATTCACATGCATTTGAGATTTTTCCCTTACTGTCTCCCACATTTGTGACCAAGCTACTATGAGTATGTTTACAGAATTAAAATATATTTATAAAATATATATACCAGAATTACTCATTCTTTGTTTCTGATATGCAAGTCACAGATTAAAGATCAATGGGAGTTCTACAACAAGATTTCTGTAACAGCAACACTAACATGAAATCGGTACGCTATATTAATGTAAATCATTTTGTAAAACTGTTAGACTCTTCAGTGTAGTGCTGGGTAAATTCATATACAGAAAGTGAAAAATACACACTAAAAGTCAAGGGCAAGAGTAGCAGCCATGGCCACTGGGCCAGCACAGACCATTGAGTTATTCAGCATCCTCACCCTTTGCAAACAGCGGAGTTGCAACAGTGCGAACAGATAAAACATCTGCAGAACAAAATGTGTTTAAAAGACACTAACACCAGCAAACAGATGCAGCGTAATCATTCATGCCAAGGCTATTGTGGTGCAAAAACAAGTTATGTTTTTCTACCAATAAATGTATTTCACCTAGTAAACAAAGAATACCACAGTACACATACACACACATATATAATCAGAGAAGCCACAAAACACGTCTGATGACTACTCAACATTTCAAGAGTGAATAATGATTACAAACATATGGTCCTTGCCTATAGTGTGTCAAAACCTACAGCAAAGTAATATTAACACAGTAATCATACTTATTCTTTCACATCTAAAGATGGCAGTCCACAAACATTTTAATTTAGCAGTAATTTTGCTCCCCTCCATGTGTTGGCAGTGGCATTCATGCAACTGTACAGGCAGATAGATCAGGAAATTAATCTGGCTGCAAAGTAATTCCCCCCCTCCATCTATTCTTATCCCACCTCCCTCCAAAAAAAAAATAAGATAAGATAATGTTTTCAGCAGGATCATTTGCTTGATCTGATTCACAATATGACAATGTAAAAGCCAGTGCCAACATAACACAGGCAGAACAAACGCATAACTGGGGTAAGACTGGAAGGCAGGAGAGCATTTGTCCTGGCAGCCTCTGTGTGTGTCACATTTGAAGTGAATGAAGAAACACTTACAATTAACAGTGTCCAGGCTGAGGATATTTCACAGATGCTTAAAAAAATATCCAAGGTTAATTATCCCTTTTCTCTTTTCAAGCTTTCCAGCTCTCACCTTTGGAAATCCAAACTACCTCTGGCTCAGATAACCACATATAAAACCTAACAATTACGAACATCACCGTGTTCTTCATGCCAGGCAGCAGGAGCACATCAGGCTACTAAGACAGAACTGGAATGGCCAAACTATGCCAGCTCTGTTACAGCCCCTAGGCAAACCTGTAGTAAGGAAAACTAACTTCAACAACATCCACGCTCATGGAATCCCCCGATTTGCCTGGTGGCATAATTTCCGGAAGTATAGAGACCACTGGAAAGCTGCTGAGGAAGAACGCCTGAGGTCAGTGTCCTAAACCACTCAGAAGAGGTGACCAAGGGCACACTGTCCTCTGTTGACTGAAAGACAGACATCAGCACTAAGACACAAGGTAGTTAAATTGTGTGGCAGGTCATATTCCATCCTGGGTAACTCTCCACATCACCACATTGCAAGTATGCCTGAGAGCACAGATGAGCACAGCAGGTTTTGGGAGCCAGAGACAGGTTCTCAGCTACTGCCTCCATGTCTGCTTAATCCACCTTCACATTTTTAATGTCCTTTCCTCAGCAGCGTGACAGATCTGCTAAAACCAAAAGCAGCAAACGACATTGGGAAGCAACTAGTGCTTTACATGCAAAGCACTCCACCATGGTGTGGAAGTCATGGTCACATAGGTTCTACTGAACCTCACAGGCAAGCACGTATGCTCCCATGTTACACCAGCAGCTCACATCTGTCAGCCAAGACTAGAAGTAGTGATCCTGGTTAATTTTGTCCAATTCCTACCTGCTAGAAAACATATAAACACTTCAGATCAGAGACCCAACCAACCCCCTTCAGGTGAACCCCAAGCCATTCAAGACTACAGGATCAGACTTACTTTTGATGCTGCAACTGCTGCATTTTCAGTTGTGTTGTAGCTCATCTTCAGGCGGGTGCACAGAGTCCGGTTTTTCCGGGATTCCCTCTCCCAGGTGAGGGCAGCAGGCTCTGCCCTGTCAGGGTGCCAAGAACCCCAAAGCCATGCTTTCTCTGTCACCAGTTTATTACAGAAAAGCCACAAAGTGCTATTAAGGCAGAAACGTTTTGTTGAGGGTTTTGCTAGTTTTAGGGAAACAAGCTGGGCTCAGATATCTCGCATCAGAAGAGGGCTGAAGGCACCAGATCATCAGTGGGCAGACACAACCCTGAGTCAGAGCCTTATGCCAGCCCTAAAAGGCAGGAGCTCAGGCATCACTGTGGATCTTGCATTTGCTAGTGGCTAAATCCAGTGATTAGTCAGCACCGAGAGCTGCTGAATCACTCTTCAAAGGCACCTATCTCCCTGCTTACATCAGCTAGGCAGCACCTCACTAACATAGCCTGGGCTGTCCATCTCCAGCCAGTATTTACCAAGCTTGCACAATGCCTAAACTGTGGTACACAAATCTGATCCCTGACCTGCCACAATACACTAATAAAATAATAATATTGACATGCATAACAAAAAGATGCATACGGTTTTGTGTTAGTTGTTCATATAATTTTTCTGATAAAATAATTGTAATGCAATATTTATCTTCTGTCTTAACAATTATAAATATATTTAAACACCTTTTAAAGTTCTTTCCAATTCAGATTCTATCTCTCATTATTAATTGTTTGGGTATTAATTATTTTGGATTAAATGAATGTAGACATTGATATTCGTAGAAGACAAATGACACACTAAGCAGATGAGACAATTAGCATGAATTACTTCAATAAGCCCAAACTCCCCCAAATCTCTGCATCATGAAAACTGCCTTTGATTTAAAAAAAAAAAAACACAAGATTAATATCATATTTTATTACTGTGATTCTTTAACATTTTTACTGACTGTGACAGACTTCATCTGGTTAAATCTGAATTCTGTCAACTCACACCATAACAAAATCCAGTCTTAGAGATAAGGTCCTCTCCATAGGGGTCAAAAAAAAGCAAATCAATATTTTCTAGCTAACGGACAATCTTTGAGTCAAGATCCATGTGAGGAAAATCTTTAGCTAATTCTTAGAGGAAACTAACTACTTAGAAATACATAATAAGCAAGTAAATTCATTGCTTCAGAATTTAACAGGAATTTTAAAAACAGTTGTAATTATTTCCTCACGCTAGGAGATGAAAATAAGTGTTAGCAGCACTTAAAAATGATGCATGCAACAGAAAATATTTTTGAAATAAAACAGAAAAAAGAATAAAGTCAAACTTCTGCTCCTCAGTGATAAAACCAAACAAAAGGCATATTGGTGTACAGAGGCTTTGTCCATGACAGAATTTCAATATTGTTCTAATATCCACTTTGACAGAAAATGCCTGTTAAGCCCTGTGTAAAAAACACTTTTGAAAATTCTCTTCTTTTTTTTTGTTTCCTTTTTATATCTGAAATCAATTAAACAATAATTAAGAACTGATTTTGGAATGCTTTATCCTGCACATTTGTGCGATTTTTAATTTTTTTTTAAGTTGGGATTTGTTTTTTTTTTCCTTCTGGGGAAGACTTAAATAGCATTGAACAACATCCTCAGGACTTTTCTTACCAAACAGAGGGATTTATAACCAAGTACTCTCCTTATTTAGAGGAGTGCTCCTATCAAAGTCAACGACACTGCAGCATCCTTCAAAAGCAACAGAGCTTACACTGTATCACCCACTGGAGTCAACAGGAGTGCCAGGAGGATGATGAACAGAGCCATGCTTCAGAAGTACTTTAACTCCTAAACAGAGACAAATTAGAAACATTTGCGGGAGGTGTGTATAAGTAAGGTTAATACCATTCCACGGAATGTCGCAGTTCAGTTCAGGTCTCTAATCTGTGCACTCACGGCGTGGCAAAAAGTCAATATATGTATTTCAGGAACTATCAGTAACTTCCCCACTAAATCCTGGCTGTACTACGAACACGGGAGTCTTCCAAAAGATACAGGTTACATCAAACAAACAGAAACATCTAATCCGTCTGTACTTGACGGCTGTGAGAAGGACCTCATCTGACCACGAGAGGGAGAATTGAATCATACACATTGTTTATTCACATACATTTCCATCTCAAACCAAGCTCACAAGGAGTGCATTTCCAAGTTCAGTACAGTCAGGTGACCCACCCCACAGCACTGGGTCCCTGCCTACACACTCTTAAAGGAGGGGGGAACAAACCAAATCCCAGAACCTCTCTGTAATCAAGGGATGTCGAAGCACAGTCAGGAGTGGTGGCATCACCACGGACACACAACTTGACAACAAGCAGGGTCTCAGTTTTCATAAGAATCTTACGAAAGACTCAGAAAACTGTAACTGAGATTTTTGCAGATTCAGCTGTGCTTTGTCTTTTCACCTCAAAATAAGATACTGGTGTACACTCTTGGGGCTGCCTATTTCTGTAGTCCCACTTCACTGAGCCATTGTGCTCCAAAGTCTGTATGGGCAGCTGGCTAATTACAACCTAGGCTTTTAGACACTGGGTTTAGCTCCTAACGCTCCTGGCTAGTTTGGATTTTGCCTACTAAAAAGTCTTCTACTCCTCATATGGAAGACAGCAACAATTATGACCAGAGCCCCCCAAAAATTTAGAAAATCCTGACGACAGAGTATCTTCCATGAAGAACGTGGGAGACTGAACCCTGATCTTTTCCTCAAGCCTGCAGACCCAGAGTTTGCTGATAACCCCTTCTAGGCCTAGTTCATCTATTTTTTGGCCACTGGGGAAGTCACAGACTGAAGGATGTATGAGGCTGTCGTGAGAGGTTTATGTTTATTACATTTATTGCTGCTGATAGCAATAACTAAGAGCAGTCCCTGCTGTACAGGACTTTGCAGATCTGCAATAAGTTCTTATGTTCTGGTTGTGTTTCAGTGCTTGGAGAAGTGCAGAGTAATGGAAGTAAATAAATAAATTACAACATGTGGGTTTTTTCACCCAGCTTCAAAACACAGTCCTATTCCTCATTTTTCAGGATCAACCATTACTCATGCTCACCCCTGAGGATCGGCTTTATTTACAAAAGAATTCATAACCATATGACATAAAGTCTATCTCAAAGCCTCCCCATGTTATTTGTGACTGGAATAATCACAGACCATTTATGAGAAATTTGAGGCAGTATTAAGTACAGAGCATATTTTGGTTGTTGGCCAGGATGTCTGGACCTTTTACTGTACTCAAATATATTATGCCAATCTCCAGCCACTGAAAGGAGATGGGAAGAAAGCTCTGTTCAAGTAAAGAACATCACAGCAGATATGACTGAGTCCCAAACCTTACTTGTTAGCAAATAGATCTGGAAACCCCATCCCCAACCAGTAATAGTTTCTTAATCTACTGATGTCTGATGAACAGCTACTGATCTCATCATCAAAACAACAATATATGATTTACATTCTGCTGTGTCTGAGGCATACAGTTATTTTTCTCCCTTGGATTTTGAATTCTTTTTTTCTTTTCAGAACATGGCTAAAATCCAACCCTACATATGGAAACTACTTAAAAAAGCCAGCTTGTGTCCGACGTGCAACAGCAATACAGGAACACCTGCGCCACATTTACTACGCCATTGCAGCTGCAACAAAATTAGTGAGCTGACCTATCTGAGAAGGGAGCGAAAACAAACTTTTCCTGCACAATAGCAAAAGCTTCATTCAGAAATAGGTCTATTTAGATTATTTCATATTATAAAGTTATATATACTTAAGCATAGAAGAAGGCATGACACAGAAAACCAATTGCTGTTAAATTACTATGCCATGGCTGTACTGAATCTAGGAAAAACCACAGCTCACCAGCCCATTTTCCAAGTGCGTGGAGAAACCAGCTGCAGCTACATCATCCTCTGTGAAGCTGCAAAGAAGCGCCTTAGGAATATACAGGTGTTCTGTAGACACATTATAATACACATGCCATACACCATGCATATATGTACACATAATGCATATATATGTCTCCTGTATTATCATCCAGCATATAAACAATACCAGTACCTACCAAGGTGTGTATACACACACATGCACAGCTATGTGAGTTCTCTAAAGCCCGAGAACTCTCCCCAGCACACCCTCAAGCCTTGTTTATGGACAGTGCATCCTAGATAAATGTGCAGAATGCACTCAATGGTGGTGGAGCCGGTATGTTCCCAAAGCTATGGGGCAGGGCAGCGGGGCTGGCACACTTCTCCCCTGTCCCTGCAGCAGGGCATGCAGGACAGGGCTGGAAGCACAACCACCGATCTGCTTCCCTGATCAAAGGGTTTGTTCATAGGCAAAAGGTGAAAGGTCCTGCCCTGAAAGAATGCCAGCACTGACACAGCAGATTCAATTTATTTAGGTGGGTACTTTTTGGAAGGCCAAAAATTTGCAAAGAACTTTTATTAATTTTTGCAAGTCCTGATGAAAGCAGAAGTTCTCAATGGACCAGTAAAGCCAGCCGGTGACACTAGAAAATACCAATGCCAGCACTTCTGAGAAGCAGGTTAACCTGTAATGCTTCAACTACTACCCTTGGTGTCACTAACTGCTTCATCCTGAGTGTAATTGACTCCAGGGGAAAACAAAAGAGGGGATTTTGTTTTGTTTTGACAAATCCACTGCAAGGCACCACACTAAGGTGCCAAAGGCTACTTTGTATTTACAACGCTGATGATACGCACAACTTAGAAGTTTCCTGACCTCAAGTACAAACACAACATGAAAGGTGATATATCAAACTGACACTATCACAGCTAGGGAAGAAAAAAAAGAAAAGAAAAACACCTCAGATTTATACCAGACTTGCCTGCCTAGCATAAATACCAACATCAAGCTATGCAGGCTTTGCTGTATCGCTGCTTAAAAGTTCTGTGAAACAGCACAAGGGCAAAACAGTCCAGAAACAAATAGAAAGTGTTTCCAAACATAAAATTATAGGAAGAAGAGGAAGAAAAATTATGAACCTGGAAAAGAAGTTTAAATTCACAGAAGCAACAGCACATTCCCGCCTCCATTACCCTCATCTCACCTCCAACCTGCAGGCTGTTGGCACCCCTCTATCTATCCCCCTGCACCTTTTATTCCACCATACCCTTGTGCGTGTGCGAGCCCTATCCCTGGAACGGTTTCAAAGGATTTCAAGCAAACCCTTAAAAACATGCATCTTCCAGACAGTGTCTGAACCTCAGGCTTCTTTTAATTGAGGCATTAATAAAACCATTCTTAGAAAGCCCCAAATGAAACAGGTTTGGTTTTTTCCCCCCCCCAAAAAAAAAGTTCCTGTTGGTTACTTGGAATCACAGAGAGTGTTTCTATACTCAGGCTGAATTCACCCTCTCTGTACATGTAGGGTATTTTAACTGTTAAGACAGAGCGCTCATCCGTTTTGTCACAGCTGTATCTCCATCAGTTCCAACAGCGCCGGCCAAACGCACTTGCTGTACTCCAGGACACCCCAGTGCAACCGAGGTGAAAGGGAATATTTTTGTAAGCAGAGAGAGATAAAAACAGCACTCCATAGAATCTAAATGAAAGTAATAATGAAGAGAAAATTTTGAAGCTGTAATTGTACAAAATGTCTGAATGACCTGACCCATTAGAAAAGAGACATTAAAATAAGTCAGTCACTTTACAAAAGGTAAAATAAAAACATTGACCATAAGTGAGCATATAGTAAAAGAGGACACTTACAAAAAAAAAGTTTGTAGTGCTTTATATATCCTTTCACAAAGAATAGACTAATCTTGAATATTTTGAAAATATTAATGTTGATAACATGGAGGCAGTACTGCCTTTCCTCCAAAGAACATACATCTGAATAACAGAATTTATAATATGAGCTCTGTATCGTAATTTAATTTAACCATGAAACCAATTTCTGCCTTCAACATTTTATGTTTTACGGTATGAAACAGAACATTATTTGCTGTAATGTAGTTTATTTAACCTTAACCTGATGTGGTGCAACAGTGAATACAGATACACTCAAAATGTTAATAATATGACACGCCAAGCTGATTAAAATTTCAATTGTGTTTCTTCCATCTCCTTTGGAAAGTTAATGAATTAATGAATCTTTAAAGGACAGTCAGGGAGGCCTTAAAAAGAAGATGCCTTTTTGAGTAAGGAGAGAAAGTGGCAGATTACAACTTAATGGCTTCAGAATAATGGTAATTTCCCTATTTTCTTCACTTGCCTTAGCTCAGCTAATGGCTTCATTAGTGTCCACACTCTCAAACGAATAATAGAGGACCATGTCACATCCATCTTAGTCACATCACAAGAAAACCGTTAAATACAATTCAGCTACCTGCCTTCTGCCAGTCTGTGCTACGAGGCAGAATTAGCAGCATAATCAATACAGAATCCTGTTATTAGATCCTTTTTCTTTTAAAAAAAGTATATCATCAGGTATAATCATGTGTTCCTATTTAACTGTAGTGCAAATTGTATGCTGATTAGATAACCAGAATTACTCAGAAAGCACATAAAATGAAGGGAAAAAATATCCTTACTTTACACCTATTGACCAAAAACCCCTAAATTCCAGCTCTTTATTTGATAAAATTCATTACCTCAAAGTCAGCACAGATATGTCAAATTCTTCCTGACATCCCCTATACCAAATAATTTCACAAACCGGGCTAATTAGGCAGCTGAAAACCTGCTTGGCTTTCACTGCTTCTATCTTGGGAGAATAGATTCCATTCTACCAATTAAAATTTTTGGAACAAATATAGTGTAACTGAATACAGCTCCATCAAAAGGTAAGAAGACTGATGTAACGAGTTCACAAACTGATCTTAGAATTGTAAAAACAAATGGGAATTATGACTTTTTAAATACTTTAAAGGCTTTTAATTTTCAAAGGAGTTGGATTTCAATTATTTTGTGATCATTAGTTTTAAACTGGATTTAAGTAGCATTGTTCTTTTTTACTCATTATACAGTTTGGCTACTCTATGCAACATGAAATCTCTGTTCAAGCATATTTTTCTCATTATATACATATTCTGTACAACAAACAATATGCAGGCTCTTTAACAATAGTGGTTGAAACATGCACACTTGGCAAAATGTAATGCAGAAGCACTATTATCCTCTACTTTTCATCTGTGGAAACCAAAGGAGCAAGCTCCAACTTCAACCTAGCTGAACTGCAGCTGGCAGCAACACACAAGTAATAGGGGGAGGAAAATGGCCCATTTAATATAGAAGGAAAATCTCAAATGCTTCAGGCAGAATTCTGTTCTCAGATCCATACCACAGATCCTGACTCCAGTGCTCTGCCCCTTCTTGACCTGAGTATCTAACACTACCAGAAGCTGCTACGGACATGTAGAGGCAGAGGTTTATTGGATCATACCAGTCTAAGGCAGGATTTTGCACAAAAGGATTCCTGGACTGATTCCCCAGCTCTCTACATAACCCCACCATAACCACCTCCAACCGATGTCCAGGAAGAAACTGCTTTGTAAATCTTAGAATACATGACATGCCAGGCATCTGCACTTGTCAGCTGAATAAATTTTCCTGACAACATAAATCTGATCCCACCAATAAACCTTCTTTAAAATACATTATTGACTAAAAATATTTATATGCAGCACTTTCCCTCTTAGAAATGGTAATATATTAACTGCTTTGCCATTACCACAAGTAACTTTACGCCTAAGAGAAAATATTTTTTGTATGTGTGCGATATATCCATTTGAATTAAAACATGATGCCAATATTATACTAAATCACAGCCAAAGTTTCAGTCTTAAACAGATCTTGACTGACACCTGCATTCTACATTTTTATGAGCAGTTTGTCAATGATGAGACCTTAATGAGTTCTGCTTTCAAAATATGTAGCTATGGGTAAACATGAAATGTCCTCTTTTCATATTATGACTGTTTATCACTTTAGTTCTTAGTTGTTATTTTACAAAGGATTAAGTGAATTCCAACAGACAGATGGAAGGGGCACAGAAGATTGCCTACTTCACGTTTACCTTAGGATACCAAAACCTTATGTATAAAAATAAACTCATACAACAATCACAAATCAAAACCTCTCAGAGTTGGGCTACCATTGTACTTCTGAGAAGATCAATTCCGTGCTCACCGTGGCAGGATTTACTCCCAGCATCCAGGTATGCAGTCTTGGCCTAAGCAAATTCCCATCAGAATGAAGGACGAGAGCTCCACAAACACATTTGCCTGTCAGACATCAAAATTTATTTAACAATATTATGGTAGACCCCAACTTCCTATTACACATGTGCCCGTTAAGGCCCTAATTAATTCTACGACTGGGCAGAGAGAGCTTCATCTACAAACAGGGCAAAACCAATAGGTCGTAACTCAAGATGCTGTTACAGCACCAGCATTTTAGCATTACCAAGCACAGGCAAACCCATATGTGACATTTATTATTTGACACCAAATTGTCACAGTTTTGTCCATGCTTTTTTTTTAAAAAAAAACCAAAAAACAAAAAAAAAAAACCAAAAAAAAACCAAAAAAAACTTGAACACATCATTGAAGCAAAACATTAAAAAAAAATGCAACAGTAATTTTAAGATTTACTTTTACAGGCATCCTTATGAGTTCAAAGTAAACTTTTTTCTGCTCACTGCCTCTTTAAAATTTCTGCATCATTCTCTCTTTCACTTAATTGCCCGTAGGAAGAGTATCTTACTGCAAGGTAAAAGATTCAGGAGGGAGATTACTATTTGTAGGTAAGTTAGGCAAGAAAGATGCATTTACAACTTTCCTGCTTAAACTACCACACAAACCAGTTTTACAGACAGTACAGGTCCCCTCAGAGTAAGCTTGCTTAGTATGCAAGTACACTAGCTGCCTAAACTCTGCTTTTCTGATTAAAGTTTTGTATTTAATTAAAATTGTCTTTAATTAAAATGCAAATATTCTAGGACTTTAACAATAAATTGTTTACACTAGACTGAGAAACAGCCCTCAAAGGCTTTGGGAAAAAAATAGTTTCAATTGCAAGCTGTATATTCAAACTTCACTGCTCAGTGAAAATGGGTAAAGATCCTTTTTTCTCCTATTGGCCTAATCTTTTTTTAAACAAATGGAAAGATATCCCAATTTGTATCTAGAATTCACATAGAAAACAATTCCCAAAGTTATTGGCTGTTAAGCAAGTAATTAGGCCAGTTCAAAACATCTTTTGTGTTTGAAACAATTCCTTTAGCCAATTTTGCTAGGAAATGATACTGACAGCACAAAAGAATTGCCAGTTAAATGAATGATACGCACAGCCCCTTCACCAAGAGATAAACACGGGTGCGCGCCTGTGTGCATGCACGGATCCATCTGCCCTCTCCCTTCACTAGAAACATCCTGCTAGAGGTTCAAAAATAGCCCTTCTGTTTACAAAAGAGCACAGTTTAGATACAGGAGATATATAGCCCGCTCATTTCTTCCTTTAAACACACAGGGAAAGACTCTGCACTCTAGGTTTTTATTTACTGCAAGGTAGACTATATGCTCTGCAGCATCAACAACGCTCTTCTGTACAAACTGCTGCAACTTAAAGGTGAATTATGCTTATGACCAATTCATAATCATCCTCAGTTGGGAATAAAATTGAGCCCCTGTAGTTAACCTGACTTAATCTCCCAAAAATACAACTAAGAACTTTCATTTTCCTTCCAGTGAAACTTCAAATTGGGCTCTTATTACTCTAGTGTAATAACAAAAGCTACAATTATACATGGTTTGGAAAGAAATCCACCAACTTCCAAACCTTACACACACACAAATCCACCAAACCTTACACACACACACACAAAAAAATGAACAGTGCTTGGAAGGTTTTATGGTTTATTAACAAAATACTGCATTATGCTCATCACCATATCCTTGTGCAAACACTGAAGAGCAGTGACGCAAGTTAAATGAGAAAGTGGAAGTAACACAAAGTTTGAGAAATCCATTTACAGAAGCCAGTGGAACAAATCATACGTGGGAACTTTCTAACTCGAAATCCTAGCTAGAATAATGGTATGAATATGACCCCGATGTAAGTTCCATAAAGTATCCTCATTCTTGCAGAGAAATTCTTACAAAGCCCCACTTGCTATAAATTTGAATTTCCTAAATTCATTGCAGATCTGAAAAACCAAAATGAAATAAATTACTACAGTTTGACACCATCCCCTTCATCACAGTAATTCCAGATTTCAGTATAAAAGCCATTACTTAACTTGCACGCCGTAATTTACACACTCTTTTACACAATAATTTTTGATCCAAGAAAAGATTCATTTTCCTTTTATAATTATCTTGTGTCAAAGTCTTTAACCTTTTCATCTGAAAAGCCAGAGCTGGATTCCTTCTGGAAACATATGCCCAGAGCTCAGCTCTGCTGCGTGCCACAGGAAGATGCTGGATGTCACCGGACGACAGGAGGGGAGAGCAGCCAGCGGCACAGGGCTGCAAAGCAAGGCAACACTGAAAACCAAGGTACAAAGGCAGCTGTTGAAAACTGCTCCACTTCTGTATGATTCAACACTAATTTCAGAGTTTCCTAAACCTGAGGAAAGACAAATAAATTACCTATTTTTAACAGAGCACATGATCACTTTAATGTTTCCACATTAAACATCCCCTTACAGCAAAATAACCCAAGTACTACCGGTTCAAGCCATGTTCATCAGTGAGGTAAGCTCACTGACCTTCTGGATTTCTCCACTGAAGAATATATCATTAAAAAAATCTTAACAGAGTGCACCAGTGTCACCTACAACCAATTGCCACCACCAGCTGCTTTCCAAACACTCCACAGCAAAACCATTTATTGTAGTGAATAAAACCTCTGTCAGCCCAACGTGAAGTTGTCAGTACAGCATGAGATCCACCTAATCCACAGCGGTGCGCAACTGCTACTTGATTTGCATAATTTATACAAATTAATGTAGATACAATAATTAGCTTTTTGAGAGGGTTTCCTGGAGCCCAGAGAAGGCTGGTGTGAGCCCAAGCACCAGGAGCACGCCGCACCCAACATGGCGCCCATGCCATGGGAACCAGCCTCCCTCACAGGTTGGGCAGCAGGCACCCACCCGGGCATCGCACCCTTCTCGTAACACAAAGTCAAGATGTCTCACTCTGGCACTTTTCTAACATAATGATAAAAATAGAGCGATATTTTATCTTATTAAAATTTGAGTAACTTAACCAGACATATATATATGCCTTTTCAAAATAGCACTTTTTTAGTCACAGCTAAGAGGCTTGGCTGGTTTCAGCAGCTGTGGTCTTACTTTGGGGTATGCAGCAGGTAACATTCCAGTAAAGGAGGTTTCCTGAAATAAAGCTGCTCAGTCTCCACCTTTGCCCCCAGTCTGGCTCCCCGCTGTGGTGCTGGGGCCAAGGCCACACCCGTGCCCGGCCATCAGGCCCCATCATGTCTGTGGGGCTGCATGCAGCCGCCTTGACCGACGCCCAAGGGCCTAGGCAGGAGCAAGTAAAAGGGACTTAGACCACTGAATACCTCACACAGGGCTCACTTTCATCTCACCAGTGTCTGAGGGAAAGCTGTTACGGATCTCAAGAAGAGCACAGCTAGACTCATATCAGCCTGAACCTCCCTGAAACAGCCTTTGGGTCTATCCCAACAAGTAATTTCTCCAGTACTGAGGGAGGACAACGGTTAAATCAGGCAGTAACGCTCATCTGGGCCTTGGACCAGTGGTCATGATCCACAGTGAGGGACACCAGCACCCCTGACACTATCACGCACTGATCTGGTTTCACCCGCGCTTCAGATTTCTTTCATTTTATGGGAATGCACATCACCACATCAAGGGCGAGAAAGATGATTTTATGTAACTGCATGGTCTATATGGACTTCCTTCCAGCTCAAGTTGTCCAGTAAAATGAAACAAAACTATTTTAAGTCATACAACAACTACGTTCCCAATTCCTAAGAAAGTGCCACTCCATTACAAGGCCAGCAATTAGCTCTTACTTCAGGCAGCTTTCTGCCTGAGGAACAGACTGCTCGTTTTTATTCTGTTTCCAATTTACACGTTGGCAGAGATGCATGAGAAGTCTCTAGCAATGAAGTTGCAAACCCATCTCGGTATAAATTTCCTTTTTGAGAAGTTTCAATCTTGTTTTATCAGAGACTGGCGGCTGTGCTGAGGAAAGCCTATAATGATTTTCTCTTTTTCAGGCTTATTCTAGAATTGCATCTATTTTGGGGTTTTGTTTAGATCTGTTGCAGCTTTTATACCGTTGATCATGTTGTTTTTCTAACCCGCCCTGAACATCTGTTGGCTCTTTCCGAGGCTGTATAATCCTGGTTTTTTTTCTCTTATGTATTCCACTGCTATCAGCTGGCTGTTATTCTTGGGTTTATTTTTCAGTGTACATTTTATTTCTTTTAACTTGAAAAAGCCCAATTTTTAAAAGCAGATTCTTTCTGGCCTCATCTTATCCTGCACAACAAATTCATACTTGCTACTGCTTTTGTTTTGTTCTGCTGGTTTGTTGGGTTTCTTGGGTTTGATTTTTTTAAAAAAAAAAAAAAAAACCTGCATCAACGTAAAAAATCAGCTCGCAGCAGACCTAAAGGTGGAGTGAGAAGACGATGAAGGATCTTGTTTTCTTAACGATAAAAATCAGTACTTATAGAGGATGCCAGGCTGGCAGCCCTGCAGAGAACAGAGCACACACCGTTTAACCACAAACCAGACACACACACTCGCAGCAGGACCACTGCAAGCTCTGAAAGGGGAAATAACAGTCAAACCTTGGCCTCCTCACTGGGGCTGCCAGCAAGGGGAGTAATTAGTGCCAAGCGTGGGGGTGGTTTTTGTGACGTTGACACTGGGAACGGTTTGGGGGCTACAATTATTTTGCATAGCCTAACAAATAGTTATCAGATGGTAACAGCTTTTGGTCACTACCAGGCTGGATGGCATTCAAACCTCAGAGAGACACGTATCTCCTCAGCCAGCAAGTCTCCTTACCCAGTGATTATAAAACAAATAAGATTTTGAGGTTGACAAGAGTCCCTTTTAGCAGCATTTGGATTATAAAATTGCTCTGACTCACTGCAGCGTATTGCTCCCTCTTAATTAACAGAGCTGAACTTTGTACATGTCTAGACTTCCTCCTGCAGAATGGCAGATTTTGGCCTTCATGAATATAATTTGAAGTCATATTATTTACAGAGCCTTTATTCATTTCAGTCATTTGTTTCAAACATATTTTCCACAGAAAGAAAAAACACACCAACTGCTGAGCCATTTAATCCAAACTTAACAGTTTAGATGTTTTATTCAGCATTTTAAAAAGAATTGTCTTAGGGAATTTTATGTGCTGCATTTCTAATGTTAACTTTACAGATTGTAAAGTGCCTTGGGATGCACTAGCGTGAAAGGCATTAAGGTATTGCAGGATTTAACCAAATGTGTATTGCACTAAAAAGAACCTTTTATGAAAGCACATACAGATAAAAACCACAGTAATGTTAGTGTTTATTAAGAGATGCTTAGATTTATTTTTTTAAAGCAAAACAATTTTCCTCCTCCACTGGCAAAACCGATCCTTTTCTAAATTAAAAATTTTTCCACCAGTACTGACATAAAATTGCTGAAATATTATAATTTATGGAAAAATATATTTTCCCATATAAAAGTTTGGTCTTTAAAAAAAAATTATCGGGATTCACATTAAAACAAAAAGTCCTTTTTTTTTTCCCCCCCTTTTTTAAAGTAGATAAGCTTTAGGTTTTCTGGTTTGTGGGTGGGGTTTTTTCCCCTACTAGTTACTAGTCTGAACAAATTTAATTAACTATATTAATTAGCTTGGCTATTGTTACAGGATTTTATGGGTACAAAAAAGGATGAATCACACATTTTGATCCATGCTTCCTATTACTATCAAAAAGTTGCATTTCAAATACAAGAAAAAGCTTGTACCGCTAAATCCCCTGACACGCCTGGAAATCGCAGGGTAGGATTGTACACCAATCACTTATGAGAGAGGATTTAATGTCAGTGGGTGAAGTTCACCGCGACGAGAAGGAACAGCATTAACACAGACAGAGCAGCCTTATCAAGGAGAGGTGGGGTACTGTATCAGGCTTTATCTCCACCCTTTAAATGCAAGGGTGGATTTGATCTTCACCACCTCCCTCCCCATATTCCACCTTTGTAACACCCAAGTACTCAAGCTCTGTGGTCTCAATCCAGAGACTATTACAGTCTGTTAAAAAAAAAATCAGTTGATTTCAAAAGGCTACAGATAAAGCCCAAAGAAAATGTCATGGATTTCAACTCGTAGGACTAAACACAAGATCAAAGTTTAAGTGCAGAATATATATAATATTATTAAAAAAAAAAACCCACCACAAAAAACCCACCACCACACACAACACTGCTGGAACTCCTATCACTGTGACATCAGAAGAGAAGCAACAAACAACCACTTCATAATGTCAGATCCACCTTTTCATTAAAATTACATTGAAAATAAAACATGGTAAAGAAAGTTAAAAAGCAGCATATGACTCCTACCAAAGAAGGAAGGATTAGTTATCCTTTGCATTCTGAGTATGAAGGTTAATATAACAGTCACGATACATACTCAGAGCTTCAGATCTTTTTTGAGTGATAGGAACATTTTCTCAGAGGCTTTCTGTTACAAAATAGCCCTCAGATTTGTTTCTCTAGAGCATCTGTAATCCAAAAACATTTCTTACAAATACAGCAGAAAATATTCATTACGTTTATAAGTGAAACCTTTCCGATGACTGGCCTGAAATACAATAATATTCTCCTGTTTAAAGAAAAACAGTGGAGCTATGTCTTCCAGTTACAGTAGGTCATAAAAATGAATTTAGAGGAAGAAGATACTTTTTTTAGCTAATGATGCTTTTTAACTACCTATCTCTCACACCCTTAAGTACTATGGCATTTTCAGTTAGACATTTGTTACATTTTGTTTTCACACAACTGTCTTTTCAACCCAAGTTCAAAGCCAAATCAACCCATACAACTTAATTTACATTTTCACTGGAGACATCACATCCCCATCCCGTTCATACCTCAGAGATGTATTTCCTCATGAAGAAAACCCAAACATAGGTTAGCAGACTAACATCTGCCAAGTCACAAAGACCACATTTTAGTGTCTGTAAAATAGAAATACTATTGTCTACGTATTTCACACTTGGATTCAGCCATATTTCTCAACTGCTTTCTGCATGCACTATTGAAAAGACAAACGGTTTGACTGAGCAACAAGCTACACGGCAGGCTGGAACATGCAATTGTCCTTCTCCTGTGATGGATCTCAAACTGGAAAACCTGCAGCTTTCAACCCTTGGTTGCTCCTGTAAACTGCACTTCAGGCACTGCTGAGATCCTGATACGGCTCTGGGACTTCCCAAATACATACTCACCCACCTTTCTATTATTTCCTATCTAACAAAGACGTCCACCAAAAAAAAGGGCTGATGGAGATGTTTCTCTGGCTGTGCTGACAGCCCTGTTCGTTGGGCCGCCAATCGAGGCATGACTGCAGTTGGTTAGCTTTACTCTGATGTGGTGTAACGTATCGTTGTTACTACAAATACAGCCCTTCACTTAAACCCACTGTTTTGCAAACTGTGCACCTGTGTAACAACAGAACAGCAAATCTGGGAGCTCCATGAAGAGCAGTCCTGATGCCCAGATCCGATTTGAGCATCACACTGAATATCATTGACTGAAACTGCAGCCACATACAGCATCTTTTACCACAACCTCTCTATGTGTTTATTTTACACTAATCACTAAAGCATCACAGCACAAAGTCTTGTGTTATCTCTGTATCTATCTCAATATCTGTAATTACTTTCTCTTTTGTAAAAACTAGGACAGGGAGTTGTAGCCCTCAAAGATTACAGATACCCATCTTCCCAAGCCTGACTAAGCCTAAACACACAACAATTATAAGATGGTAAACAGCAGTAATTGTACACTAAATGTCTTTTTAAAGAGCCAAATGTGCACTTAAAGTTTAACTCCCACTCACTGCTGCTCTAGAACAAACAGTAAATTAGTGAATACAAAACTAAAAACCAAAAAAAAAAAAAGAAAAAGCCCTGCAGCATGTTCCTCAGGCAGGAAGTAATTGTAATTTTTTTTCTCCCCCCTCTTTTTTTTTTTAAACTTTGTAGACATAATGCAGGATTGCTTCAATAAAGCACTGCATGTTGTAAAAGCATGTGATGATCCTGTAATCCAGAATAAAGTGTAACGTCTGGTAATTACCACACAATGACAGAAAAGGGAGCACCCAGAGAAATAAGCCACCCTCACCCTGCAAATGAGTCTAGCTGCATTCTAATTTCTCAACAACCAATTTATTACCTTATATATTTTAAAAGAGGGCGTTATTTGCACCTGTATGTCTCAGTAAAATGCAGCTAGTTTTGTGACCATTGCAAGCAAGTACAGCTTCCCCTTTTCACTGGAACAGGTGGTGTGCACAGGGCAGCAAGCACACAGTTATTTTTATCTCATGTGCATCAAAACTAACTCTGAGGTACCACTCCAGCCCCACTCAGAGTGAGATTATAGAGTCCTGAAACTCTGAACAAGCCTCACAATAGTTTTGCCTTTTCTTGGGTTGGTCAGACATTGCTTTGGGGGTGTTTTTTGAGGGAGAGTATAATATAGCAAGAATACTACCAAAATCAGTCCCTAGCAGGCATGATTCAGATGACAGTGGGCATCACTTACAGGAAGAAGGGGGACTGAAATACCTCCCTTCCTTCTGAAAGCGTCCAGACCAGAGCACAGAGGAAGAACCTTGTTCTGCCAAGGCCTCCTGATAGGCAGCAGACACCAGTTACCAGATCTGTCTGCCTTACACATGAAGGTGATGTTTACTGGAGGGAGAGGTGGGGAAAGAATTAAAACATTTAAAAAAAATAATAAAATGTAGCTGAGAAATTACAAAGGCAAATTGCTTTTGCACCATGCTGCAGCCTGTTATTCTGTGACAGCTCTCCTGACAATTAAAATGAAGAGGTCTTGTGCACTAATGGCAATGCCTAATTATGGAATACATAAAATATACTATAAATATTCCAGCATTTCCAAAGAAAGTCTGTGACATTTACCACCAGAGCCATCATGTTGGTTTCTTCCATATCCATTTCCATATCTACACTTACAATATCGAGCATTTAAACACTTCTGTGAGTCAGAAACAGCCTCCTCCCAGGCAGAAGAAGAGCACTTTAATAATTATACTATTTTGCTTGGACATACGAAAGATATTTGAAAGATCTCAAAGTATCTTCACAACTAGGCATGTCCTAAACTGCCTCTGAAGCCAAGTGTATCCTACAGTATCCATTTTCCAAATGTGTGGAGAGAGGTAGGGAGAGATGATCCGCCTGAGAGCCCAGCACAGTCCCCTCTAACCGGGACTCCACGTCAGTCTACCACCAGATTGGTGGTTGTTGCTATTTATTATCCAACATTTACTACTGCAAGAGTGTCTAGAGACTAAACGGTTAGGCCACACTACTCTGTGCCACGCAAATATGTGACTAAACTGCTATGTAGGGATTTTATTGTAATACGAAAACTGTAAGAACTAATGGCCGGTGCAGAAAGTACCAAAGGACAGGGGGGAGAAAGGCAGAAGATACTCTGAAAACCTTAAGCACTTCTATTTTAGGAGTCAAATCTGAACATTTTAAGCCTTCCCAAAATCTAAGGGTTAAAATACAGATATTTATTTTGTTCTGAAGCATGCCTTTACTCTAACACAGCAGCTAAGCAAAACAGCACCTGTCAGGTCTATTAAACTATTCTCTGTTCAACCAGAATTTACATTTAGTTCAGTCAATTAATATAAGCCTTATCAGGTTCATGATAATTAGCACACTTATTAACAGCAGTAACAGCAGCAGAAATGGTGTCAAAAGAAGGGCTTTGTCACAGTTCTGCTGTTACCATCAGAGACTCCCATCTGATCTCACCTGGTGATCTTCCTCTCACCGCCAAGGAGACCCACTTACCGTGCCCTTCCGCCAGACAAATTGCTGTGACAAGAAGCAGACTTAGGGCAGCTTCCATTCACAGATCACTTTAAGTACTTTACGGGTCATGTGCTGATAAACTACTTGCTTTACCAATTTCTTTTGGCTTATCCAGGGCTAAACTGTTTTAGTTGGAGGGGAAGATTGTTTTTTGTTTTCTTTTTCTTTTTTTTTAAATTCTTCTCTTGCTGTTTTATTTTAAACCACGTATATGTTGTAAGTTTTGTGCCATTACAGTTAAGGGCTGTTGGACCAAAAAAATAATTTCAATAAATAAGGGGAGGAAAAAAAAAAAAAAATCCATTTTTGCTTTCCTCTGCCTCACAGATATTGTTTGAACGCACATTAACACACACAAACTTCTTAAAGGCAGCATCAGCTGGAGCAATCAATAAGGCCACTTTTTGGTATTTTTTTTAAGATAGTCTTTTAATGGCATGTACAATTTAGACCTTTCACACAGAAGATGCCCTCTTCCCTATCAGCCCAGAACTTCATGTATTTTGATCAGAATTGTCAAATTCCAAATCACTGTTTATACACACATTTTTTTGTGACTTTCTCTTGAGCTGCAGGGTCATAAGGGTATAAATTTACAATGCAGAGACATGTTTCAAGAAAACAGTACCTCAAAGCATAATTGCTGATTTTTTGCCCCCAACTTGAACAAGGCATTTTCCTCTTCTCTTGGAGTAAACCCAGAACTATTAAGTCACATCATTAGTCCAAATTATTTTGAGAATAAGGCTAAAAGTTAACATTCTTTGATGAAATTAGCTACTGCTTTAACAATAAAGGGAATATTGTGCCATCCTTCATTTATCACTGTTCTTGACTATTCAGTGTTAGATAAGACCTGGGAAAAAAAAATGAAATGTATAAATTGTACTGGGTGACATATTATACAGGCAGGCAGATTACTTTATAAAAGGTGAGAGTGCTGTAAACTAAGAGTCAAATCAGAATTAGAACCTTAATTTTAGATTCTTAGGCTTTGCGATGTTCAAGACAGACTGCTAACATTATCTGGTTTTGTAATAGTAACTGGAGAAGCAAGGACAATTTGGTACAAACTGAGTTGAACTGTAGCAAAGGTGTTTCCAGGCTACATTTTTAAGAACATACTTGAAAGACTGGCAGAACAATCCAGAGCTCTGATATTTTAATGAATTCAAAACAATGAGATACTTAAGACTAGTCACACAGAAAGAGAAAGAAAAAATACAACAGAGGAAGAATGGAGACTTAAACGTTTCTAAGTGGAAGAAGCACACATTTTCCATTTCAAGTGAGAACTTTAACACTTCACTCCTGACACACAATGAAAAAAGTGTTTGTACATAATCCAGCCGTGCCAGCAGCGAAACACATCTCCGGGCTGTGCAATGATCTAGGAAAGTCTGAACGGGCATATGGGAACGGCTCATTTTGCAAGACCTCCAAAACCAACCTACTGATAAACATCGGAGGGTGCCTGACTTCCTGCATCCTCACATGCCTATTTGTTGTTATTCTTACTCATTACTGAGTCATTATTATTATTTAAGTGCCGACAATGCACTTGTGAACCAGAACAGATGCAAAATATCCTGTGCTAATGAGAAAATCAAAGCCTTTCTTACATTAGCAATTTCATATTATAGGATCTCTTTATTTTTGCCAATAAAGCACAACAGTAATTAATACAGCAATATTTTCTTATTGTTCATGAGTAAAGCAAGTAAAACTGCTCAGACTCTGCTTTGGCCCTCCCCCCTACCAGCACAAAATACAATAAATACTATTGAAGAATTTCTATTAAGACAAACAGCTGCCAAATAAAATACAACAAGAATCTCCCATAAAAGGCTGTTGTCTGTTTATTCAGAGATACAGTCAGTACTCCTCACAGAACATAAACAGTGTGGCACTGCTCTTTCATATTTAAATACTTATGCTGTGTCTTATTGCCATAACCACATCACAGGATAATTTGTTAACTGAGCGCTGGAAGGTTGCGCCAGTCCTCAGCGTATTACCAAACCGTGGGTCCAGCATCAGCTCACGTTCTTGAACAGCAGCTGGACCCGTATGTAACCAGCACGTGCTTTCCACCCCTGAAACTATGCCACTACCTATCTGAGAAAGCTGACAAACACTTCCATATTTAAATAGTTGGGCATACAGAAGATGCCCAGTTTGGACATTCTGCGGTAGCAGTCATGGATGGGTACTACAGGCCAGGTGTGCTGGGGAGGAAGGCCATTTGGGAAGCTCCCTTGGCTCCGAGACACCTGCAATGTCCACCTCCCCCAGCGCCGCTGGAGCCACACATCAGCGCACACTGGAGCTATGTCTGCTTCTTATGACTACTCATTTTTAAAGCAAGGTCAGAGATATGAGAGCTGCTTCATGTATGTAGGGAAACCTGCTGCAAAGGATGCTTAAATTTAGCTGAGAAAGAGGGCATGTTCATTCAGTAATGCCAAATGGAAACTACTTGCCCTCAGCAAACAAACCCCTGCATATTCCCTGGATTTGGCCCCAAAAACTACAACGTAGGGTGCATTTCCACCTCAGCAAACATCACTGCCCTTTCGAGGAGCATTCTGCGTCACGGGAATGTACTCACGACCAAAAGCACTTTCGTGACAAGTAAAGGGTTTTTTTCCTCAATCTCAGTAACGAACACAATTTAAGCAAAAAATGACTCAGCCGTGACCGTACAGCTCGCTCAGCGAGTGCACCACTGCTGCAGAGAAAACAGCCAGCGCGGAGCAAAGAGCTAGGTCCCACTGCCATTTCTCCAAAACCAGAGTGGGCTGATGAACGCTGTGTGATTCTTAAAGTCTTGTTCAGGGAGCCTGTTGGAGTCAGAGACAGATCCAGTCCTGCACTGGGAGTCAAATGGCTGTAATCCATTTGGGCTGCCACTGACGGTTTGGCATCCCAAGGCCGTCGACAACAGCAGAGCCCAGCTGAAGCCTCCCTGCCCACCCAGGCACTCCAGCTGCTCCCACCACGTTTTCAACCAAAGCTTGCAAGTGGCTCCCTGCTCTACAGAAGAGGTTGACTACACATTTCATATCAAAATACTCCTACTGATTCAAAGTATGTGGGAAGAGGAGCCAAGATGGAAATGCCAGAGCCAGTAAAACTGCAACATGTATCAACAAATGAAAATGTGAATGAAGAAGTTTCATCCGCAGCAAGTCCTCAGAAGGGAGGCCCGAGATCCGCAGAATCTGCTTTTCTGACTAAAAAGGCAACTAAAAGAGCTGGATACTACCTCTCCGCTCAGCATCAGAAACCAAGAGAACCTCATGTTCAGAAGACCAAGTCTGGCCCTAAACACTTAACAGCATTACATAGAAGTGGCAAGAACCTTAAACACAAATAAGAAAACATCTGTGAAAAGCTCATCTGCTGCTCTTTAAAGGTCTACGTGAAAACACCTGCCAGTTTTAACAGCAGCATCCTGTCAATGACACATATTTAAACAAAAGGAACAAAATACACAAACATTCCGGCAACAACGGATAAAAATACCTGTACTCGTAATTTTGTATTAAATATTTATCTTAAAACCAACGAGCATGCATTTGAATTAGAATGATGTTTTAAAAACCACTGGAACCGTGACGATGAATGACAGTCGGACAGTTTGATCACAACTGACAATTCACACTCAAGCTCAGAGGAATGCCCAACCTTCATGTCCTCTTAAATCAGCCATAAGTCAACATGCGCTTATCATTAAGCACGCAGACACGTCCACTGACGCAGGCATTCTCCCAGTGAAGTACTGCGCATACTTAACACCTTGCTGACTCTGGCAAAGCACACACATGGCCATGCCGCAAAAGTCACCATCTTCAGATTTTTGACAGTCACCCCTTAATGCACCCTCCATTTGTTCCTGGATGGGTATTTTCTTTGCTAGGACTTTTAGAACCCCTCATCTTGCCCCCCAAAAGCTGTGATGCAGTCTTAACCACAACTTCAAAAACAGGCTGACATTATAATACACAAACACGTGGAGAAGATAGACACGCTCAGACACACCAGGGGACAAAACAGACTGGGAGGAAATGAGGAACTTTATGTTACTGTCTTTTCTGAGATAGAAAGTGGCAGATGTAAAGATTTCATTCAACCGACAATCTTTTTTATGATACGAATAAACTACTAAAACAGATTTAATCCTTTATAAAAATCAGATTATAAGCAGCAGACAAAATCACAACTTTATTCAATACGCCATTTTATCCAGCGTGACTAATGCATTATTTGTATGAAGTTAAAGTGGAGCGTTGGAAAGCTATGAAATAAATCAAATGCTCTACTTTATGTAATCTTAACAGACAGATCCCATTAGGATTCTACTACGCATAGCTGTTGGTTAAAATGATTGACCGGTATCCTTATAAATTAATCAACTGAGGTAATGCTGGGTTGGCTGTCATCATTTACTCCTAATCTACATTTAGAATTCACTTCAACTTTTGAAGCCCTTTGGAACAGGTTTATCAATTCTCTCGCCCTTGCTCCAGACATCCACCTAACTGTTCATTGTTTACAAAAGACCTAGTACAATGGAACTGTATCATTTATGTTCCTCTTCTTTCCACGGATATTAGAGCATATATTGACACTGCGTTATAATTAGTTAGAAAGATATTAAATCTTAACCAAACATTCTAGCCTGCATCAATTTTTTGATGAGACCTTTTATCATTGAAGTTGAATTTGCAGGCAGACTGTGTGAGTTTACACAAGTGAGAATCATTACAAAATCTAAACCAACCCTGATGTGGTTGAAATGCAGCTACCAGGATACTCTTCGTTATGGACATACAGAAGGAAAAAAAGCCTTCTAGATATCAGGTTATTTGTGGAGCTCTAATGTGTTTTCAAACACATGACTTCCGTGTTATGTCTGTGTATTTTATGCAGCTTCTAGTCATGTCTGTTAGATGCCTGCATGTCATGTACTGCAAGATTCATGAGCAGTCTACAACCAGGCAAAATTCTCACACAACAGCTTGTCTTGGGTAACGGGAAAAGAACCAGACAGAGAGAACTGACAGGCAAGTGTATTATTTATTATTTATTATCCTGATGAGGATAACATCTAGTCACGGTCCACGATCCAAACGTGCTCAATGTCCTGCTGATGGGGCTGTACGATTCTGAATGAGCACAAGGTGTTTTCCCACACACGTATCAAAACTCTCTTCATGTTCCCTTATCTAGGATCCCTCAATGTGCACATTAAAGAACAGTCACTTTGGGCAAGGGCTCTTTAAAGAGAGAAGGAAAGACTGAGCAGTAACAAAAATATTGCAATAGATTGCATAATGTTTCTGGAGCTCTACCACAGAGTAGGTAAAGGTCATCCTCTCCAGAAATGGAGCGAGAAAGCAAAGGAAGCTCTGGCTAAGTATGTTTTAGAGTTTACTAAATGAATGAAAAACTTCAATCAGCGGCAGTAGCCTTCGGCTCAGCCCTCAGTGCAACTTTACAGGCCCACAGACAATTATCAAAGCCACGAAGGCAATACTTCTAAGTATGCATGCTACTAATAATCTCCCTAATTGCCTTAAAATGATACACAGGATTTCATCAAAATTCATTCCCTTCTTCAAAAGCCCATTGTTAATTTCAGAATCAAATTCCACCAACATAATTTATTAACACACATATGTGCTAATACGTCCTGCTTTTCTGGGACATAAAAATAAAGACCATCGATTGGTTTTGCTGCCTATTTTCCCTTGAACCTTGAAAGAAAGGACTTTCAAACAAAATTTTGCCTCTATTTTTTTTTTTTTACATCACGAAGATGTACTGTTCCTAATGCTTGCTAAATGCAATGCAGTAAT
Organism: Chlamydotis macqueenii; assembly: GCF_036417535.1. Lineage (NCBI taxonomy): Eukaryota > Metazoa > Chordata > Aves > Otidiformes > Otididae > Chlamydotis > Chlamydotis macqueenii. The sequence continues at coordinate 9,193,451 of NC_141566.1, forward strand.
TTGTATCCCCAAGTCGTATAAATAGAAAAAATGTTCAGTCTAATAACATATGTGAAGAAAACTCATGCCCAGGGTTAACCAAAGTGGCGGTCTGCTAGAAACAAAGGCAGCTGGCTCAATGAGCAACAATGCTTCAGAAAAAGTGTGGATGTACTATTCAGTGAAGAGTCCAAGACATGATGTTTACTTAAGCTACAGCTGCATATACAAAGCTATTCTATAAGACCAAGGGAAATGACAAGTCTTCTGGAGTAACAAGAGCGTTCTGTCTCCGAAAGGTCCATGGCCTTCACTGTCCAGCTGAGAGCAGGGTAAATTATATGAAATATGCACACTGTAAAGAAATTCTGCTGTTCAGAAGACTTTCTCTGCTTCGACTATCTTTTCTTGCAGGTATGCACTGCCCAAATCCTACCATTTCTCTTTACAGGCTTGCCTTTCCCCTCCTAATATATCTGCCTAGGTTCCTGTCCTGCTCTATCACCATAAACATTCATAAACATTAAGGGACTTAACCTCATCACAACCCTGCGGAATAGGAAAATATACCCATCAGAGTGGGCAAGCAGTGAACTGGAACTCAGCTGACAGCAGTCCTGACCAACACCGAGTCCTTCTGCAAGTCACTTCACTCCTCCTTCCATTCCCCTGTGTATAAGGGGTAACAACGATGACTTCTCTGCAGAATGCCTCAGTCTACCAGTAAAATTCTAAGATGTTATTCTTCTCACTTTACAAAAGGAGGTAAAGCAGAGAGACATAAATCAGCATTGCTTGAAAGGTCTGTGGCCAGAAATACCACTCCATTTTTCTAAACGTGTCTGATACCATCAGCATGAAAGTTGCATCCAACACAGGATCTCAACGCATAAGCTACACCACAGGCAACCTGCATCAGCACTGTTTGCTCTTTCTGCAGGTAATGCAGTACAAGCAAGCTAGTTAAGGACTATATAGCTAGAGTGAAGTTCAGCGTAGAGAAAACGTCAAAAACAGTTCCCAGTTGACCTCCAGGAAGATAAAAAAGTGGACAGAAGCACCAGATAAAGGTAACTACACAGCTGGCCCCTCTCTCTCATGCTTTCCACTTGAACAAAAGAAAAAAAAAAGAAAGGCCAATTACCAAAGATGTAAATATCATGACCCCACTTTGACAGATCCAAAGTGACTTTCCAAAGGCAGTAAAGCAGCTAGTGACAGAGCTGGTAAGAGAATCCACGTTCTGTTCTTAAATATATACTCACCTTGATTTAGCAAACTTAAAAAGGACAATGACAACTCTGCCAAGAATTACCAAAAAAAAGCCAGGCAACTTAGCTGCTTCTCCAAGCAACTGCTACCTCAGCCATCGGCCAATGCCTCAATCCCTTCACCTATCCCTCTTCAAAGGCTTGGTGAAGACAAATGGGCCTTCCAATGTGCAACAAAGCATAAAGCCATGAAAATCAAAGGGCTGCTTTTTGAGTAAATATGAGCTCCAAAGCCATTGTCCTCTCCCACAGAGGAGATCTATGAAAACGCTTACTATAGCATATGCACAGTATTCTCTACAGCGCTGCCTCCCTGCTGACCACCAGCCCCAGGGCCCAGTCCGCTTCCCATTACAATCAGTTTCACCACACCCACTGACTTGTATTGGAATTCTTTTAGGGACCCTAACTAATGAGTTTTTAAACACTTGTAGACAGAGAAGATAATTCCTCATCATTACTCTTCATAGGAAACACCAGGAAGAATGTCATTCCATTGTTCTACAGGAAAAAAAACTGAAAGAAAAATCACACCCACATTCAAGAGAGCAGCCTGAAGTTTTTCTACATGAATTGGCAACCCCAAGTGTCTCACCTGAGAGTTCAGGACAGGGACCTAAAAAATACACAGCCTTCTGAAATTAAGCACCCTGAAATCATCTCTCACACTGGCCTCTGTGCAGACAAAGAGGTCCATAATCAACAGGCACACATTTTCCCAAGTCTCAAACGCTACATTCTCCAATCTCAGCATGGCTACTGATGGCAGCCTAGAAACACTCACCTGAGCACCACATTACTGCAGGATCCTAGTTTCTCTCATGACATGAAATCAATGGGAATTAGCAACCTCAATAACATTTTCTATTTCTTGATTTTATATTTAAAGCTTTGCATTTGCTTTCTCTACTGACAGCTGTTTGCTTTTTTCCTCACAAGCGAAAACTTGACTTAAACCAGTACTACAGTAAAGGACGAAAAAGGAATAAGTAGACCTACATAACAGATTGTTACCTTCAGACCTAAAAATATTTTAAAACTAAAAACATTCCATTGTGAAACCATCTTCTCAGCACAGATCACAAGCCACCAAGTACTGCTCCATTTTAATCCAATCTTACTTTTAGGCATCTATGCCTTTGTAGGATGTAGATGCCATCACCTATCCTAAGGGCCTACACTTGAATGACCAAGAAGACAACTTTTAAACTACGGTCAAATTCTAACAACAATCCATGCAAAGGGCCATAAGGAGAAAGCACCAGTCTCAGTAGTAAGACATCTGCAGGTTTCAGCCCCAGGCACAGAAAGCAACATAGAGCTACACAACACAATTCCACAACACCACGTACACCCACAGCGAAAAAAAATAGCTATTATAATACTTGTCATAGGAACAACTGAGTGATTTTTAACCTGGTGCTCCACCTCATTTTCTTCTTTGCTGGTTGTTAATACCCCACGCCTATAAAAACATATAATTATGAGTGGGCTATTCATATCTTACTATAACCGGTAGCACCATGCAGCATCTGAGTCAGGAATGCGAATTGCTGACTGCACAGCTCCTCACTAAACAAGACTTACAGTGTACATAGGAAACGGCATTCCCCCATTCTCTGCGTCACACCTACAACAAAAACCAGCTTCCAGTTGTGCTATCACCTCCGACTCTCCTCAAATCTCACCATCTCAAATCACCTGGAATAAGGACTCATCGATAATCTCCACTAAAAAGACACAGATTAACTGCTGAGGTCACATAACGAAAAGAAATTCCACAACTGTGAGTTTTCTTCTCTCAGTGGCTTGACTTGAAAACATTCATAAAATGTCATTAAAAGTGATATAAAGTTTTACAGAAGAGACTACTTGACTAGACCTTTGTTTAACAGTCGTAATAGTTTATGGCATGGATCTGCTACGTACGAGTTGAAAAACAGCCTCTTCATGACAAAACAGTTTGTAACAGCTGGAACGTTAACTGCAGGAAGTTTTGGGTTATTCCCTTACCTCAGCTCTCTAGTTCCATACTACTGTTTCAGCATTACAAAGCCAACCTTGTAAACCCATCATACTCAACAGCAGTCTTGTTGAAATTAAGGAGCAACTTGCAATTCTTTTCAAGTTACCACAAGACGAGGCTCCAGCGTAGAGTTTTTTAAAAGAATGCCCCAGCTCATTCCCCAAAATCTTCACTCACAAATGCAGACTGAATATCACATGCCCTTTGTGAGAATCTTTGGTCAACCTGTATCATTAGAAGCTATTCAAAATGGAGCTTAAAAGCTACTGACATGCACGTTGCCATCCTTCCGCTCATTTTTTACCTCTACAGTTGTCCATTAGTCAGGAGTAGCGTACCTTCTGACCTCTGACTAAAGCTATCAGAACAGTTTAAACAAATATTTTGATTACAAAGCATTAATATAGAACACTCAGTAACAATAAAAGGATGAAAGAACTGTCTTTTTGAGTCACTGTTGTGCCTTCCTGACTACATTATATTATAAGCGGTCTGGAAGGCTGTACTAACTTGACATATTACTGGATTTACTATCTTCTTGTTCAATTCTTAAAAAAAATTCATAACATTGCAAAGCCCAGAGTTGTGGCAGAGTTTCAGTTTTCAGTGTTAATAGATGTTTGATGGCTTTATAAAATCTACTCTGTTAACTGCAACCAAGAGAAAAGATTCAAGCTTTCCTCTCCATTTCTCTTTTCTTTCGTCTCAAAAGAAAGGCAGTAAATCTGAATAAGACAGGTTCAAAACTGTGCTCTGTGGAGTCTTTCCACATGCACAGTACTAGGTGCGTGCACAGTGCCCTGCTGATCCTCGTCATTAGAGAGTTGCTCCACATTTCAGGAAGTCTGCCTTTTGGCCAAAACAGGGCCAAATCCAGTACTCTCTGAAGTCAACTGGGAGCACCTCCATTGACATCACTTGCCACTGGCTCAGGCACAAGCTGGAGGAAGACATGGGTACTTTATGGCATTTATTGAATATACACATTTAACAAATATCCAGGATCCTAATCCACCAAGTTGTCTACACAAAGAAATTCCATTACCTCAAACTAAAGGCACCAGGGAAATACAGGATGGGGTCTATCTGTTCAGATGCTTATTCCACATACTTCATGTGTTCAGTGTATAAAATGTTTCCTACAGTTCTTCTAGTTGTGGGTTTGTTTTTGTTTTTTTTTTAATGAGATTTAATATTTGCATTCCTTCTGGCTTTTCAGTTATCTGCACAACCATGTAAAACTGCTGATAAATTTCAGGCAAATGGATGTGTACCATACAGTCAAAAATAACATCAGTTTCCATTACCACATACACGGAGAACTGGGGTTTAGTCATTAGTAAAACACATTGCACATTTTGGGAGTGATCAGGAACCCGATTCAGTAAAACTTAACTTGCAATCAGAGTTCTTTCACTAGGACTGCTTGTGTGGTCAAAACTACATACCTGCCTATCAACCCTACTCTACGAAGGCCCACACGTTTTTCCTAAGTCTTAGAGTCAATTTTGCCCCTTCTTGCATGATGGGAATTTTGCTTGACTCAGATAAAAACATAATTTAGGCCTCATAGCACAAAAACATCCCAACACTCCTTCCTTGATGCTGAAGCCCACTGCCTCAGTCCTAAGAAGCTCAAAGAGACCGGCAGTGCCCATCCATTTTTTTTTTTCCAGAAAACATTCAGTATATTTATTTAAGTTAATACTTAACAAAATGCCACATTTTCCCCTTAAATTATTTAGTTAAATTCCAGGTTGTGGTGACAGTCTTGTCTGACAAGACAAAAGGAATAATTCTGTTTGACTGAAGGACCTGCATCGTAACATCATCTTTTACTCAAAAAGAAAATCCCAGGCAATATAATTGGCACTCACATACAAAGTGCTTGAATGCTCTGAAGTTCTGCCTGGCTTCAGAACAGCTGAACAGTATCTGAAGTATCTGCTCTCCAGCCCAATTTGTATATTTTAAAAGTCATTAAATTCTTGAATGAATCATTAGGAAAACAATTCAGATGCTGTTAAACTGATTGTGATTTTGCCTCATAGAATAGATGTGAGCTTAATGTTTGCAAGTGGCCAAATTCTTTTAAGATTTACACTCCATGGAGTTCAATATCAACCAGGGAAGAATTACTAAATCAGGATGTACTTCAAGTACAGGTTTTGGCCCAAGACTATTTTTGGTATTTCTCAGCTGCTTGTTTTGACAGCATCTAATCCCCCTCACCCACCCACCAGCAGCCACACAATCTATCCATTTACACGTTCAAAGCAAATTGAAAATGAAACGTTTTCAAATAATTACTCGGGGATGGCTGTAATACAAATCCACAAAGTAACTGCAATTCAACTGTAATATTTCTTAAGGAGAAGAAAGGGAGGGGGAGAAAAACCTTACAGAAACCCATTCAAAATGCGACTTTCTCCTGTGCTAGCGCTCTCACCATCACCCCTAAAAAATTTATTTAAAAAAAAAAATCAGTGTAATTCCCAAAGAACCTATTTACTCTATTTCACACATTCCTATCAGAAACACAACACTGTTTCCACATTCAGAAGACTTTTCAAATCTGGCGAGCTATTGCAGACCCCGGTGAAAGAACAGCGATTGGGGTGCCTTCTGCAGAGGCACAAGGCAGAGAGGGCAAGGGGAAGGCAGGTGAGGAGGGGAAGTACCCAGAGCTGGGACCGAAACAGTTCACCTTTGTCTGGAGAGCAGGATCACCCTCTCCAGGTTAAGGGCTATGCCGAAAGCAGACGCTGCGGTGGCGCGCAGTACATTTCTGCATTCGTACAGGAGAGGAACCTGGCCCACAGATGGCCTGTTCTCAGAGCTGTCAGCCACAAACAGACCTTTGAACTTTCTATTTATGTAACAGTTTAGTGAGTTTAAGCCTCTTCCTGTATAACTGGCAGTTTGCTGGTTTTGCTGTAATTAGGCTACTTGTGATACATAATATAAAAAAGAAAAGAAAAAGAGGCTTGGTTCTCCAGAGCGAGGAGTCTTCCCCATCACAACCACACAGCTACAGCGATACCCTTACCTGCTGATCTTTCCCTTTGCCGGGTTTTATTTTATATACCTCAATATACATTTTCGCACTAAGTATTTTCTCCACTTCCACTTTTTTTAAAGACTGGAGGACTTAAAAAATATTAATACCAATGACAGTAAATGTAACATAAACCATGAATCACTGTGCCTTTTTTGTGTTAGCGAGGAGCTATGTATACTGCAGTACTTGGGTTTTTGTTGGGTTTTGTTGTTTCCCAGCTGCTGATTAATGGCACCACGTCACTCTGTAAGCAGGTTCAAATCTAGCCACACGGTCCCAGGACACTTCAAGATTTCATTTACTTGGTTACCACAGACAAGCGTGGAAAGTGATTTAAAAGATGAAATTTGATTTTTAACAGCAAGTGGTCCCCTTGGTGCACACAGGCATTCAAGCTTTTCATTATATCCATCTCCCTCCCTTTCTCCCTCATAGAATGGCTCATATTAAATGCAAGCCCAGGTGAACACGTCTTATCCATCCCGGAATCACGGCAGACTTCAGCTTTGGCCCTTTCACCTCAGCCAGAGTTTAGATTCATTTCAATTGTTTGGGGTGGTTTTTTTTTTTTCACCTTTTCAAGTCTGGTAAAACATCCAATGGGATATTTGTGGCCTTATTTTACATGTTTTACCCAAGTGTTAACAAAAAAACCCCACAGTTACCCTCCCAACCACGTTCTTGATGAATGTCCATGAAACACCTCATCCTTACACTACTCTGACCTCTCCTAACATGGGAAGCTAACAGGCTGATTCTGCCGTTTGTATCAGGACAAACCTCCCACTAATCATCCGGAACGGCAGGCAAGAATTTAAGAACGCGTGTAGTGGCAGTGCAGGCTGTAACTCTGACAGTTCTTGACAAGATACATTTTAAGAAGTGACACAAAGACACACCGCTGTTGGAGGGGGTAAAAAAAAAAAAAAATTAACTGCAGTTTTCCTATCAGCCCAAAACTCTTGGGGAGCCATTTGCTGATATAATGGCAATGCACAGAAAGTGTTACCTTCACACCTTTTCATCACATAAAAAAAAAACAAAAAACAAAACAACTCTGTTTGAGCAATAAATATTTTTTAATATATATTTCTCAGGCTAACTATGTTTCTGTTGTACTTTGCATACAGATACTACAAACAAACACCCACATGCACGCTGTAGGCCTGAGCTTGCCTTCTTGGCGATTGCAGCACAGATTAGCAAAGTTTTGGGTTTGCAAGGAACGCAGAAGAGGGTCTCTAATTGCCTTATAAATGGTTGTGAAACACGTTTTATAAAGACCAGCTTCCAGACAGAAGAAAGGAGGACAGTTTCAAAATCAGAAGCAGCAATTCACACCTCATGTTTATATGTACTTACTTGTAAATAGTATGAAGTAACCATATCATATTGGATACACAGACAAAAACTAATAAATCATGATGGGTAAGCATATTTCTGAGTGTGTAGAGATAAGGCATGTATAACATACTACGTATATACGCATGCACATATTTACATGCATGTATATATATGTAATACATGTTATATGTGTATATGAGCTAAATTCATCTGTCATTAAGCAATGCAACTACTTGTCAGAGACAGAAATCTTTACATGTAATGTTTGTGTATACATATAGATTACATAGCTACATATTATACACATGTGCACATGCATACACTAATTGGATTATTAAAAGCTAAATCCAACTTGATCCCTGCAATAAGCAATTGTGCGTGAACGCCTGTGCCATACAGGGAGTTTGTGTAGATATCAAACACTCTGAAACAGTCAAAGAGAAATGTTCATTTCTCATGGACCCTAAAAACACTAAAACCAGTAAGTTTCACTGTACAAAAGCAAGCAAATAAAATTTCTAGAATGAGTGGCAATATGTTAATATCTTATGGAAAAACAGAGGCACAAGAGTTCCCTTCTTGCACTGATGCACTTCTCTAAATCCACATAAAACCACAGTCAAATGAAAGTAAGTTATTAAGCAAATGTTAAAACTCAATACCTATAATGTGCTTAGTATTTGAACTACACCCACATATTGGGTTGTAACAGCTTCTATTAAATTAATGATGTTGCCCACATTATAAATTAGGCAAATTGTATGCAAATATTATTTGAGCAGTAATACGGTGGTTATCAGTTGTCTACAAAATAAATTAGTGCAGCAGAGTAAAGATAGTGTGGTGGAAGCATAATATTAATTGAGCACTAATTTTATTGCGATTATTACTTTTAAATAACAACAGCACGGTTATTAAAAGATGTAATATGATGGTTTATGCAGAGCTGATAAAACACGCACACAATCCAAAACGCCTGCTTACAGATTAATATTGATATAGTGTAATTTACAGTCCCAAGGATTTACTCCCAATTGCTATAAAACAGAATGTGACAGGTATTTGGTTCTGATTATCCTGCATTTGCAACCGTAGCTGTTAGACTGTGTTTGGCAAAATTATAGTTATTAACTAAATATATGATCTTTTTCCTAGACATACCTTTGTATTATCACCAAAGTAAAGTAAAGCCTCTGCAGAACATGCGGTCCAAACGCACATGCAGACACACATAATCTGTGCAACATTTAGAGATTAGGATCATAAAATACAGTGTTTTAGTCTCGGTCTTTCTTAGCAAACTGCACTCCAGCCTAAAAGCATTTAACAAAGCAGCAGCCAACCCCCGAATTTCACCGTGCAGAGTTAAAAAAAAAATTATATTTGCTAAATTGAAAAGCAGAGAACCAACAAAAACAGTTAAAGCACAAGCATAATCTCGTGAACCAGCCGGGGAAGTGGCTGAACACCTACCCAAACCCCAACTTTCCCAGCTACTTGTCACCTACCGAAAATTCCTTAACATTCACTTTGGTAACAAGTTTACGATGTGCTTAAAGAGATGCGCCGACCTTTTCAAGGTGTGCACCTATTTGCAGAAGAACAGAAACCTCAAATCCCACTCTTAAAAAAAAAAAAAAAGAAAGAAAGAAAGAAAAAAAAATAAAGAGGCAAAAAGGGGAAAAGGAAAAAAAAAAAAAAACAAAAGACCTGCTATAATATCTCGGGGACTGATCTTCCCATCTTCCCACTTCCAAAACTAACTTATTGAATAGGAAACCAGCAAAGCCAGCAGCAGGAACCCCCACACCGGACAGGGCTCCGGTCGCGCGGTGCCGCGCAGCCCGACCACAGCCGCGTTGCTCCCCGCGGAAGGGACGCGGAACGCTGTCACTGACAGCGGCGCGCACAGCGCCGGCCGAGCCGCGATCCCGGAGCCGAGCATCGCCCCCGGCACCGCTCCCCGCCCCGGGGCTGTCTCCGCCGGCAGCCCGCACATCGTCCCCCCTCCCACCCCCGGCCAACTTCGCCCCCCGCAGCCGCCGGGCGCTTCCCCACCGGCCGGGGCCGGGGCCGGGGCCGCGGACGGAGCCCGGGCGGCCCCGGTGCCGGTTCCCCGCGGGCGCAGCGCGGACCCGCTCCGCGGCGGGCACCGGGCGCTGCGCCCCTCAACAAAGGCTACGGCAGCGGGGGAGCGAGCGGGGAGGAGAGGAAGGAGGCAGCTCTTAGAAGCGGGGAGGGGGGGGGGACGACCACAACAAAACCAAACACCCAAAAAAACCTACCACTGCTGCTCTAAGTCCCAGTCCCTGAAAAAGTCGAATAGGTCCATAACGATCTGGCGGGGAGACCGGGAGAAGTGGTGCCCCCTCCCCGCCCCGCGCCGCGGAGAGCCGAGCCCAGCCGGCGCGGCTAGGGCTGCCCGCCCGGCATGGGCAGCAGCAGCGGCGGCCGCCGCGCCGCGCCGAGCCGCCCGGGGCTCGCCCAGCGCCGCCGCCGCCCGCTCCGGCCGCCGCCAGCAGCGCGGCGCGGCGGGGCTGCCTGCCTGGCTGGGAGAGGCGGGCACGGCGGCGGCGGCGGCGGCCCCGGCGCACGCACACACACACTCACACACACACAGACAGACAGAGCCTCGCACACCGCGAGGGGCGGAGCCGGGGCGGCCCGAAGCCGCGGCATGGAGCCGCCGCGCCAGCACCGCCGGGATCTGGCGGAGCCTGGCAGCGCCCCCCCGCACCCCCCACCCGGAGAGGGAAGTTTTGCAGAACGGGAGTGAACGGAGCGGGTGGGGAGAGGTTTCGTGCCTTGGAATGATCTGGGAGCGTCCTGGCTGGGCTGGGAGAAAAAGAAGGGGGGATAAGGGAGAAGGGGAAAAAAGAAAAAAAAAACAAACAAACAAAAAAAAAAAAAAAAAACCCCACCCCAAACCAGGCACCTATGTTTTAATTGCCAAAGGCAGTTCCTGTGGGTAAGCGAAGTGGCCGCCCGTGCCCTGCCCGTGCGTAACGGGAAGGGGCAGAGTTCGGCCGTGGGCATCGGGCAGGGCCGTCCCGTCGCGGCCGCTCCCTCGCCCCCACTGCTCACCGAACCAAGTCCCGGGCTGCCCGCACAGCCAGCCGCAGGGGAAAGGGGACCACTGCACCCCCCACCCACTCAAACTATTTACTACTCAGATTCACCCACCCAACTGTCTTCTGAAGACCAACTAATATCTTACGATTTTCCATATCCATTTCAGAGCTGTAAAATTCCAAATACACACACCCACCGAGCAAACAAGCACACACATTGCTATTGCAAATCAAGACCAAAGCTACGTTAGTTTCGACTCTGGTTTTCACAGGACAGTGTAACATCAGTCACACTCTGAACGTCCCATTGTGCTGGCAAGTCTCGGGGACTTGGTGTCGGTAAAGTTTGAATGCCCCTTGCTTTGGTGGGGTCCCATCCCTACAGCCATGCCCCAGCCCCGCGAGGCTCACACGGCCGGTCACAGCCGCCGGCTCTGCTGTCACAGGGACCAGGCTCCAGTGAAGCCTTTGACAGAACCGTCTTTCTGAATTATGAGACAAATCCAAGATTATAGAGCAGGTCAGTGGCAGAGTAGCTAACATAATCCACGATTTCTGCCTTCCTAAGGAGCACACAATTGTTTTATAAGTGGTATCGGGTTAAAAATACTGCTAAGGAAAAGCTATGGAACTGTTATCAGTGGAAGTCAAACGTGACAGACTTCTTCACCTCAGCTTGGGCTTCACTGCAAGATTCATGTTTGCATCATGTCTCCTGTGGGCCCCGAAAAGGGAGGGACCTCGGGCAAGGCTGTGCTCACACCCAGCAAAACCCAAAGCCCTGATGCTCTCCCGCTGCGGGCAGGCAGGTGCACACAGCATTTCCTTTCTAGCATCTCCGTTTTCTCCACAAACAGACTCAAACACGCTGCTCTGGGCCTCGAGCTTCAAAAATATCATGAGTCAGGCCTCTCTCGCTTCTGTTTCTTATTTTAGCATTGCTGTTGGTTTTTAAAGTCCCATTCAAAATTGTAATTTGTGGCCAATAGTTTGAACCAACATGGGAGGTTTGGGTCATATTTTCAGAACTTTTCTCAAGAAACAGGTACAGAGGGTTTTTTTAATAAAAATACTACTAATAAAAGTAAAAGCCTAGTCTGTCACCTAATCAATTACATTCAATAACACACATATTTTCAGGATCTTGAGCTTGAACCATTAAACTGAACTAAATGACTTACTAAAAGCATCACACACTGTGACCTGCAGGATTTGGCAGTTCTGCTGCCCCTCTTTTCAGAGAGAGGGGTCTGGTAGCTGCCAGCTGGCTGCCCCTGTGCCAAAGGGGTCTGCACCAGCAGTGGCTTTTAGTCAGCAGAAAGAAAAACTACTTCCTAGGTATTGGGGCCTTCACTTTCATAAAGCAAACCCTTTTCAATTCTTCAGAAACTAGAAGAAGCTGCACAAAGTAGTCCCTGAAAGGGCTTTTAGGGCCCACCCCTTCCAGCAAAGGTAAGGGGTGGGAGATGCTGCATGAGCAAGCATACCTGCTGTTCCCATGAAGGGCAATAGGAGAGATAATCTTTCTCCTCAGAGGCTCCATGTCTGGCACGTGGAGCTCCCCAAACACCCTGCACCCTCAGCTGCACAGGAAAGTTTGTGCATCAACCAGTTTTTGCAGTCAGGGAAAAACTGCCCAAGGACGCGCGCGAGTGCCACCGTGGCAGACATCAGTCAAGGCTTCGTTGAGGTCCAGCACCGGACACGGAGGCTGGCAGGAGGGTGCCTTCCCCACCCCTCTCCCCAGGGTCACCGCACACTCCGCAGCCGAGTTTGGCCGCACGCAACCTCGACGCTAACCAGCCCGACTGAGAGGTGGCCGAGCTCACTGCCCGCTCACGGCAGCCATGGGCTACATGAGCAAAGCATCGGGGTGATACGTGCTTCTGTGGCGCGTGGCCGTCAGCAGCAAGCAGCCTCTGCGAAATGCCAGCTCAGGGGCAAGCACAAGCATAAGGCTGTCCCAGCTCCTCCTTCACAGCAGAGGGTTCATTTACCCGAACTGCCAGGAACAGAAAGTTCAACTGCCCTCGGCGTGACCTCTTTTACAGTTATAGTGGAAAATACAACTGCGGTTTCCAGCACCTGCAACAGCTCAGGACAGGGATAACAAGGTCAGCAAGACCTCCTGGCCCTGTTCACCACCACCCAGCCCCGCAGTCTGCAACAAAGAGGAATGCTGGCTCAGCATGGGTCAGGCTCCGATTTTGCCGACGAGGCTGCAGGCTACGAGTCCGGCTGCTACTTCACCCACCCCTGCCCTGCGCCAGCCAGCCTTCTCCTGCCCTGCACGCCCGGAGCCGGCTTTCCGGTGAGGTGGCCGGTGGGTGGCTCTGGCGGGAGCTGCTGAGATTGCACCAAAATAGTCGGACTTCCCACCGGCAACTTTGGGTTCAGCAGCTGACAGTGAGGTGGAGTTTGAAGCAGGGAAGGAGCATCCCAGCCTTGTCCTTTCTCTTTCAAATCTGCACACGTCCCATGCTAACCTCCTTACCCAAGGCTTTGCACCCATGTGCCGTGTATGCAAAGGAAGATACAAAAGCAATGAGGAAGACATGGAGACGTAGCAACGAGGACCTGGTCAGTGCTCTGCTCCAAAGGCAGGGGCCCAGCAGCCGGGCTGCAGCCACCAGAGCCTCCCCGTCGTCCCTGTTCCTGAAGGAGTGGCAGGACTGAGGCCATGGTGGGTCAGGCAGGAGAGACTGAGGCCAGCGGTCCACAGCCGCAGAGGCAGAAGGTAACTGAACTGCAACCCTTGTGAGACAGCATGGAAACCTTTTCTGCTGAGAAAACTCCATTTGATCCAAAGAAAACCCTATTTTTCCACAAAACAACAAGAATGAAATCACAGTTTTCTATCCAGAAAATGTTAATGGAAAATTTGTGCCCAGCTATGCTGTTGAATACAGATTGGAGATATTTGGATTTCTGAGGAAAGGAAGGTCAAGTCATTTTCACAGTGTGAAAAATGAAGCTAACAGAGTTCATATTTCTCTGTGAAGCAATGATTGATTTTTCTTTCTGTGTCTCATTCGTACTGCACTAAACATGTATAGAGAACAAACTCATAACACCTTAGATAAAGCACACAGATTACATTAATACATTGAAAATTAAGTTAACATTAGCATCTGTTTGAAGGTAGCACAAGAAGCATTTAGCCCTGCTCTGTGAGAACAGGCCGTTGGCATGACTGCATAAATCTTATGTATCCTAAAGCTGCTACAGCAGAAAAAAATCACCATTAGGATGTGCATATATAAAGTAGGAACCCATTGTGTGCCACCTTTATGGCTAAATTTCCCGTTTGGAAGTACGTAAGAATTTTAGTTACTAAAAGTATGTTGTTACTCAGTTTCAAGTGCATAGGTACAGGTAATCTGTATTTTCCTGCCATCTTAATTGTAATTATCATCTCTGTGCTGGCCGAGTGATTTGTTTAACTGTGCTGAGCTATTCTCTTATTAGTATTGTTACTCCTGTTTTATGAAACAAGAATAATTTAATGCAATAATCACTTCTGAAAATATATTGATAAAGTTTTCTTACTGTGAGAAGGGGGAACATTTTTACATCCTGCTGAGTAATCCTTCCTCCAGTAAGTTTTTCTAGACTCCTTTAGGAAACACAGTGTTTTGGTATTTATGTTGTAGTTCACAGTGGCAAGCTCTTATGTATTATAGATGAAGATGTGTCCATGGCTGGCTGCGAGAACACACGGAGTTTCATCACGCTTTGCTCTATAAGGTGCGCAGTGGATGTTACAAGGTCTCACAATGGTCAGACGCGGGTTGGTCGTAGGGAATTTCAGCTCCCTCTTTTGGTACCTCTCTGTACGTTGACCACATTGTCAGCAAAAGCCCTGGGAATGCCATTCAGGCAGCGAGAAAACCCTCCCTAACACACGTTGCAAGCTAATGCTTTCAAGAGATGTGCACAGATAACCCAACTATCACATTAGAATTATTGCAGCGCTTGGACTGGGACGCTGTGTGACCCTACCTGACCGAGGCACAGCTTCACCGTGGTGTTTTGCCACTGTCAGAAAAAAAAAATCAAGGGGAAATAAGGCAGTAGTACCAAGATTCCTCTTTATTACTGTCACTCTGCACATTAGCCAGGCAACTCTTAAAACACTGTGAGAATAGTCTGAACTTTCAAAACTAGGCAAGGCAGACATTGTATTCGAAAGCTATAAGAAAGTCACTTTTCAGAAACAAGTAACCAAGAAGATCTACTGGAAAACAGATGCAAATCAATTGCAAAGAGCAAGGTGGGGGGAAGCGTGTCACAGAACTAGGATTTTGGAGAGTACCAGTGGTCAAAAATACGAAAAAGAAACCAAACCCAATTTGACTTTCAAATACACATTTCATTAGTTAATTAGGATCATCACAATTTGATCCTTCTCTCCTATCTGCCCTCCTTTTTTTCCCTTTATTTTTTTCTTTTTTTTTTAAGTTTATGACCAATACTTTTTTTTTTGCAGGTTCTAAAGCAGTTGGCTATCTTCTAAGATTTAAGGAAGAAAATTTTATTTCGTGCTTACCAACTGATTGTAAACGAGGGGCCGAAACGAGCAGCTCAGGAGAGGCCATCTGTTGCAATCCCTTCCTTTAATCAAACCGGTCGCTTACAGCCTCACCGCAGCTCTCACCTTCTCCTCGCCTGGCACACAGAAGCAATCCCTGTAGTAGCTTTTTAACCGATTGCGTGACCATATGTTCCTTACGAGTGGAACCAAAGCTAACGTGCAGCGTAAAAGAAAACTGCCGTACCAACTCTGAAACACAAACACAGCCAGAATATTGAAGTGCAAAAGCACACTAAAAGGGCTTTTCACTTCAAGTTCCCTTCTTTCTTCCATGGTGCTTTCAAAAGCCAGAAGCACTTTACAGCAATGATGTCTATATATAAGCTGCTGAAGTACCATCTTGTCCTCAGTGATTTTTATGATGATATTCTCTAATGCACTTTGCAGAAACGTAAGACTAGGCAAAGCTTCCTTTTTATGAAGGAAACAAAAAGAATAATATGTGGCAGATAGCATTAGCACAGAGGTGAAATATCAGACAAGAAAAGGTGATCTCTTGTTCCCTTTCTTTTTCCCTCCTTTCTTCTTTTATTCTGATAAGATAACTCTGTTACGTTCATCCCCTTCAACCGCAATTGTCTGCTCATTCTATGTTAGGAAAATAGACTTTTCTCTCTTCTACTCATATACGAGCACGGTATCTGTAACAAATACATTGAGAGCAGATCCTGTAGCCATTCAGGATTGACTATAAGGAAGCAATGTGATCCAAGCAACAGCTTGAGTATTGGTCTAGATGTCCAATACCAAAGGAATTTGATGACAAATACAAAGCACTAAAAAGTGCAAATAGCATCCACGTGTATGAAATATTCCCTGTATACAATGAAGAGGTCAGACAAAAATGGAAATTAATTTCAAGAGAGACTTTCCCCCAAAAGGAGGTTGATAAATACCAACAAAGTGTTTCTTTTTGAGATAAAAGCATTAATAAATTTTGTCACCTTAATTAGGATCACGATGTTTTCACAAATACACACCCAGGTGAAGGCATCTGGAGATTTTGCTCACAAAATTGATCAATTTCACAGGATTTCAGGAGCATTTTACTGGTGCCTGGGGAGGCCCACAGACTTGAGTCAGTAGACTTCTTCCTGGCTGCGTTGCGAGAAAAACAAGCATCTGCTTTCCGTGAGCAGAAGCAGCCAGTTATCCAGACACTTTGGCCATTAATTGATGGATCCTATAAACTTATTACATCCTAGTTTGCTATGATGTAACAAATGTTATGGTACAAAATATACCTTTAGAGTTCCAGCCCACATATCCATTCTTTGGCAAGCACAGAGTGCTGCATCAAAGTAGTGAGTTTGAGTGTTCACACCCCCCTAGATTTTTACAAGAAACAAAACCCAGTTCTGACTTGAGAAAAAGATGTTCAGGCCCACCTACAAGATGATGATAGAGAAGCCTCCCCAGTCAAACTCATCCCTGGAAACATTCAAGGCCAGGTTGGATGAGGCTCTGAGCAACCTGATCTGGTTGGAGATGTCCCTGCTCCTTGCAGGGGGGTTGGACTGGATGGCCTTTAAAGGTCCCTTCCAACCTAAACTATTGTATGATTCTGTGATCTGAGCCCTGGAAGACCTGGTGAAGCTGATACTCCACCATACAGAAATAGTGTTAGGATTAAAGCATCCAAGATGGTCCGTCAAAGGCCTTTGAGAGGTCTTGGAAACGTTCTGCTGAGAACAGTGCAAGACCAATGCAGCAATTTCTTTTCATTCAAGAGATGAATGTCTGGCATATTTATTTCATAAAGTGAGAACCAGTATCCCAAACAAATAGCTAGAATGAGCATTATTCAGCCTTTTTCCTGGCAACCAGCTTAAAAGACCGTGTCTTGCTTTTCTGGGAAACCTGCCAGGTGAGCTTTGAAAGGATTGTAGTGCTGACGGCAAAGTCTAGAGGGTTCACTCAGTGCACTAACCGGAGGTCTGCTAAAATAATCAAGAGGAGGAGGCAGAGGCCTTCATCCTACACAAGAGAAGAGGGTCGGAGAATAATGGCATTGCCGGGGGGAAACCGAGAGGGCTATTAAACTCACTGGGGCATGGACTGTTTTTTACCATGTGTTTGTACAGCTCTAGCACTGAGGCACCCCACAGTAAAGTCTTTAAAAGTGGTTAAATGACTTGTACTCTTAAAATCTATTTCTGAAAGTGGGTAGTATAACTTCCATTTACTCCCATCATTGGACCTTGGGTGCAGTTTCACTCCCGCTTTCTTTTTTCCCTTATCCTCAACAAAAGGCTGCTGCCTTGTCACTTATCTGGTTCGCTTGTGATTCTACTCTTACAGTGGCCATGCCTCGCGAAGTTGTCTCCACAGCTAGAAGAGGCGAGCGGTGCCAAATTCTGTTATACCATTTTGTGATGTCACATTTACTGAAATGAAGCTTTGAGGGGCAAAAAAGTGAATAGCTAAACAAAATTCTTGAATCAGAATTAATCCAAGCTACATAATGAAGAGCTGCCAAGCAAAAAAAATTTGCTACCATGACTTACATATTGAACTGACTTAGAGGACCTAATTTATGAAAATGCGTTTGTGGCAACTAGTCCTAGAAGAGTGAGTAATCATCATCCTTGTGATAGTATTAATGTGAATTTTCCTGTTATATAGTATAGATTATTAGCTGTTTCATCCCTAAGGAAAACACTGATATTGACAAAGGGAGAATTTCACTTTCTGAGTGAAAAAGCCACACTTGGCAAGGAGTTTAAAAGCAGAACAGTATTTATGTAAATATAATGAGAACATTATAGCTGATCTCCTTGATGTTATTCCTCCATAAAATGATGGAAACATTAGAAATTTATCTAGACTATGCTAAAATAACTAAATATTGAAACCTTACAGCCAGCTACACTGAGGTGGACTCCTAAAAAGGCTTTTGTCTACTCTGTTAGGAATAGAAATGACTTTGTATAGTATAGGTGACTAAAACCAGTGTTTGTAACAGATAGCAGTGCAAACCTCTGTAAGGAGCTGCTTGACTGAAGAGTTGACCCAAGTGATCATGGACCCTTTTGTTGCATCTTCAATGTGTCTTAATTTTAAAAGCTTGAAAATAACAATTGAGGCCAATGACACATCTCTTTAGTGCTATTGAAATATGCTACACTCATGACTACCCTATTTATTTATTTTTTTTTTAAATGTAGAAATACAATAGTGCACCACTAAACCCAGCTGCAAGAGCAAGTCATCGTGTCAGTGGTCATACTTGTAAATTAGTTTTAGGCAGTTGCTAGACATCATGAAAAAAAAAAAAGAAGTCAAGGAGGCTCCAGGGAGACCTGATAGCGGTCTTCCAGTACCTCAAGGGGGCCTACAAGAAAGATGGGGAAAGGCTGTTCAGTAGGGCCTGTTGTGATAGGATGAGGGGTAATGGTTTTAAAATAGAGGGAGGTAGATTTAGATTGGATATTAGAAAAAAAATTTTTTACAATACGAGTTGTAGAACACTGGAACAGGTTGCCCAGAGAGGTGGTGGATGCTCCATCCTTGGAAATGTTCCAGGCCAGGCTGGATGAGGCTCTGAGCAACCTGATCTAGTTGGGGATGTCCATGCTCCTTGCAGGGGGGTTGGACTGGATGACCTTTGAAGGTCCCTTCCAACCCTAACCATTCTATTATTCTATGATTAAAACAGAACAGCTAACTGCAGCCTAAGGATACTGAAAATGTAGAACAGTATCACCCCAATTGCAACCTTAAAACTGCATGACAGATGAGTTATATGAAGAAAAGAAGTCAACCACAGATCAATGCAATCAAGTGACTGATTGTTTGACTGAGGAAAAGATTAGTATCCTATGCATAGAGAGATTTCTTTTTGGATTACAGTGAGAAATGCTTCCTGATCTTTCTAAGACCTGCACGCATTTACTGATGGTTCATTCAGCAGGCCTTAGAAGAGAGAAAGACTTTCTTAAGTAGGTGCTTGAAATCGCATTGGCATGAAAACAGAAAACCAAAACAGTTCCTTTGGTCCTGGTTTGTGCTTTTAACAATGTAATTTCAGGCATAAACATTTAAAAAGGGCAGAAGCCATTGGGAAGACTGTACACACACAAAAAAAAAGTGTGATACAGTAAGCAGAGGCAAGTAAATAAATAAAACAAATTAAAGCATGCCTAGTTCAGGACAGCTGCTATAGTTTTCTGCATGTTATTTAAAAATCATTATTTTAGATATTCTGATAAAAGTACTTTACACCTCTTATGTTTCCTGTAATAGCAATTCATGAAGTAGCCATGAACGACTGAGTGCTACTGCCATTATGCAATGTGAGAGAGTAATTTTAGTGGTCTGCTCAGGCCTTCCATTTCTGAAATCCAGTTTTATCACGTACATTTCCTGACAACTGGGTTCCACTTTCCTCAGTCAAAATACGGAACTATTTGAATGTATTTTAGAATTAATTATGTTAACCTGTACTCTGAGAGCAGTTACAGTATTAAATGATGGATACCCATTAGAAGGAACAAGTTTGAGTCATTGGATCCTTTATACAACATTTTTGTAAAAAATTTAAACATCATTTTGAGAAGTAGGAAACCTACCCGTCCAGTGATATCTGTCATTACTCATTTTTCAAATACTCAATGCGATTATTCATTACTCAAAAATGACATAGTTAAATGCTAAGTCTTGCTAAAATATTGATCATAATATGTAGGGACTTATAATTTATCTGAATCAAATGAAATATGTTTTCCTCAGCGAGAAGATGAAAGCTTGTCTCATTACAGCATTATTTCTGCTGAAGTTTCCACCATTAGTTAGTTTAATGACTCTGCGAACATTTTAATTGAGAAGATCGCTGGGTAAGTTGCTCATTCAAGACACATGGATGGGTTTAGTTTCGGGAATGAGAGAAATGTGCAGTCGGCTGTGGTCAGCCTGAGAGCGCAGGCTGAAGGCAGAGAACCAGACACAAGAAAATACCTGGATCAGGAGGGACAGGAGGAGTTGGAGGGGAAAAGGTGAGATGTTACGAGCTAGGAGATGTGAAAGGACGTAACTTGCTGGTGAGAATACTTGATCTGGCAATGGAGCGAACAAACACTTATTCACTTAAATTGTCCTCGCCCCACTAAAAACATCCATGGAGGCCAGTGGAAAACTACACTGACCTTTGGGAATCAAGCCTGATAAGAAAAGGTAAACATTGCTGTTACAAGCCTTGGTTTCATTCTGAATATCTGCTTCACAAAGGAGAACAAATTAACTATCAGTCTTGCATCGTCCCCTGCCTGCACACAGTGATTCGTGTACATTCAAAGGGAAAAAAAAAAAAATCACAGGAAACCACTTTTTAATACCAGTTACATGTAGATGAGAGCTATGTGCAGATGAGATGAACATGTTGATCTCCACCCATTCAAGTGTCCTCCCTGAGGATGTGAGCTGGGTCTTTATCAGCTCTTCCACGAAGACTTGTATGGCTATCAGTAGTGTGACACCAAAGCCCTGAAATAAAAATATTTTGTAGCTAATCTTACTGATAAATTAAGGAAGGTGTTGCTACAGGAGATGATGCTCCCTCTGCATCAGTGGCACAGCAGTGGGGTCATTCTCACCTGTAAGTGCACTTCTCTGAAAATGAGTACTCTAGGGGGAAAATGGACACAAATAACATTCTTATTTATTCAGAAAGATATACTGGGGATGGAGAGAGACATTTTTATTTCTGATTCCCAGCTACTGAAAGAGAAGCCAAGAAGAGCTTGAGTGATTTACCTGAAGTCGTGTAGTTTTACCTATTTTAGTCTGGGTGTCAGATCATAAGAATAAACTTTTAGCTTGGTCTCCTTTCAGTTGCTGCTGATATCAGGAAACCCCACAGGATTTGTGCTTTGAACATCCATAATTTACTTCAGAACACACAAGATGAGAAAGTTTGGGATCTTTCAGTGCAGTCTACCTTCTTCAGTCATTTACGTGCCTTGGTTGAAAGATCTTTAACTCGGAACCTTATCTTTTGGTGGCTGTCTACAGTGTCCAGCATAAGAGTCCTTGATCCTGGCTGTATTTCAGAGCTGTGGGTGTTGAAGACGAGAACTGATCCAGGGCACAGACAGCTGATAGAAAGCAAGTGACTGAAGCATAACTAGTTACTGTCACACACACAGAAAAGACCAAAAAAGAGATACTTGGAAACGCCATAAACATGGTCAGCAACTCAAACATTTTGCATGTAATTTTGTGCTATGTGCACCACAGGTTGCATTCTCCTTCGGAGGGCTCTTACGGGACAGCCTCAGACATTACATGCTGAAGTTGCTAGTCCAGGGCCAAACAGACATTTACCTCCAGGAAATGGTTACCCAGAGAAATGCAACGGGACTAACTGAGTGGGCCAGCAAATTTTGGCTCCATGGAAGCACTGCTGCCACAATGTATCCCTCATTTATGAATAGAAATAGCGGAGAAAACCGTAACAGTTTAAAAATATCATTTCTATTAGGAAACAAATGAAAGAGGATGAATCTCTGACTATTTCTCAGAATGCCGTTTTGTTAGATGTGTCCAAACCTGGAAAGCTTAAGCCTCAGAAAGAAAAAAAAAACAACATGGTAGGATTCATTCTAAGCAATCTCACATTTTACATAAAGAAAATGAAGTGTTTGACATAAACACTTCATGAGCAAGATGATTTACATTATTTTCACTTTGTTTCTGATTATTGGAAATAAAAATATATAACCCTGCATTTTTTTCTTACTTGTTCCGTAGCACCTTTGCTGAACCTTTCTGTGAAATCATACACATGCAAGATCAAAACAGAGATGAGAAGTAGAATGTGCTTCATTACGGCAAGTACAGCTCATCTCCTCCACAACACAATTTATTAGTATCTAATAGAATTGTAATGTTTCTCATTCTACATTTTTACAGCTGCATCAAAATATTAAAGTGTGAATTGCAATTAAACTCACAGAGTGCTCTTAGCATAATTTCCCTTGTATTAATACTTAGCAAACCAAGTTATTGGTGTAATATTACTCTTGATACAGGTTGTCATAAAGGGATAAAGCCTCCAAACAGTAATAAAGTATATTTTACTGTAGAGAGAGCAGCAGTACGAAAAACATTATGCTACTGGAGTTGTTAATTTCTGTGGAAGGGGATGGGGAGAGAAAGGCTTCTGACTCCCTAAATTATAGTTTGCAGATTAGTACACCAACTCACTTAATCTCACTAAACAGGTAATTTACTTGCTTTCTGAGAGCACCCATGTGCAAGGAAACGCCAGTGCACTCCAGGGATGATTCTAATTGCTTGGCTCTAGTCACCGATAACAGTATGTATTCTGCTATTTTACATGTGTAAAATCTTTAAAGTTTTTAGAGGAGAAAAAAAATGGAGGAGCAATATTTGTTTCAGATAACCTCAATTTATGAGCGTGTGGTCTGCCTGACCGAAGAATTTTGAAGCAGAAGGGCTAAACCACTGCTTGCAAATGGCAATAGGTACTTTAACTATAGATAGAGCAATTGCAGGTGTGATAGGCTGATGTTATCCATTAGGAAGTTCAGAAGTTACATTTTGTATTTTCCAGCTGCTCCTTAGATGTGCAGTTGGCTGTGGCTTTTTGTGGTTTACAGTTCAGGACTGAGCTCATGGAAGAAATGGAGAGGTTTAGTGTTTGCTTATGAAAGGAAAAAACAACAAGGAGGCTGAATTAAATGCCCATAAGTGGACATCACTTCGGTAGGACTGCGTGAGCTGGATAGTTCTGTAAAAACATCTGAAAGTAGAACTTAAATGTCAAGGTGTAAGTTGTTACTGCTTCTCTTAAGAACTCCTCAGCTAAAGCAAACTATTTAATACTCAACGTGCTGGCCCATAGTGTAATCAGAAATGGAGCTGCAGTATGGGTCTAAATGTTTGATCAGATTTTGCCTGGTTATTCAAGGCCTGGGAGTTGGCCACACAGGCTGCAACCAAAAGCCTGGTGAGCTTGTGCTGTCTGTCCTATAAATCATATCATGAAAACAAAAGACTTTTTTATTAAGTTAATGATAAAATCCCAGTCCCAGGATGATGCTGAAGGAGGTTTTGAAAAAGATTATCTTGACTTATTTCAGATGGGCTCATGGGTTTGCTAGCATCCAGTGTGTGCTACTGATAATGGACCCTCTTAGCTGTTGCCCTCCAATTTGTGAAGTAATTTCTACCAGGGGGGGATTTCTCTCCCTTCCGGACGAGAAGTCCCTTCGCACCAGGATTAAAGAGTGCTGGGTAAGGGAGGTAGTAAATCTGTGAATGGATCCCCAGATTCTGGTCCATGCACAGTGCCACACAACATCATAGAGCAAAAAATAAATAAAGCAAACTTTCCCGAGCTGCTGCAAGCTCCAGTCCCACCTGCCATTAGTGTCAGATTGGTTTTTAACAGCATAGGCTTCTATCTGTGACAGTTACTGGTGGTAGATCCTCTGATCTGGGTAGGCTGACCATGAGGAGCCTGCATCACAGCCCACAGAATTCGCACTGTTTGTAGTGTCTGGGATTTGCTGTGTCATTCATGAACTGCCAGGATAACTGCATCATTGCAATGTGTCACACATTTCATATTTTTCCTCCCCTTTCCTTCTCTCTCCCTTATATTTTATCTCCCATAAGTTTAATCTCTCCCGCCTAAGCCACCAGAATAGAGTGAAGTACTCTAATATGATGAAAAGGCCATTAATTGCCACCAGCCTGACCTCCCATCATAGGCTGCCTCCCTCCTCTCTCAGGATGGGGAGGTTAATCTCCTAACTCTCTGCTGCTGTCCCCGGTACAATAATCGCTCCTGAGCAACAGCCATGGTGTCGGTGCTTTTGCTCATGAGGCTTTGAGAACTTGGTGAGCTGAAGACTACAGAAGCAGTACAGTGACAGTCTGTATTAAAAAACAGTTAGATGTTCAAGGGTCGAACCCAAAGCCTATTTAAATTCAGTAGAAGATTCAAATGTGGCCCCTAATATCTTAAACGCAACTTCGAAAGACCTTGAGCACCCAAGGTTTACCCGTCTAAATCTGACTGAAAGTAAAATTCTCCATTCCTTCCTCTATTCCTCATGGCACATTTCCTAACAGTATAATTTACAGGAAAATGATCAAAATATCATTAAGAAATGTCAGTACTCTCAGTCAAGCTCCTTTCAGGAATATAAGCAGTGTGTGGCAGGCATAATAAAGTCGTGATTAGGAGTGTCCTTTAAATCTCAGGAAAGGGAGGCAGAGTAGATGTGCCCTATTCCATCTCTCAACAGGCTCTTCGCGTGACTGTGAGCAAGTACATAACTAGCAAATGCCTGAGTATAACTCAATTCTTTAATGCCTGCAAAGATATTAGTACTTCTGTGCTACCCAGCAGTAGCAATCACATCATCATTTTCTCCCTGCGCATCGGAAGCCACTGACAAGCCAACCCAGAGAAGCGCATTGTAGCAGCTGCTTCCCTGCTGAGCCTGGCTTTGGGGCCAAGCAGAGGCGAAGCAGCAGCTGAATCATGGAGCACAAGAACAGAGGCGGATATGTTCCCTGACATTGGCAATGGACACTGTTACCCCAAAGTTAGATTTGGTTTTACCCTGGGAAATGAAGAATGACAAGGAAGGGGCGAGGGACCTAGAAGAAAGGCACCAGAGCTGGAGTCATAATACTAAAGAAATTAGTTCTGCATGAGCACCACCAGTTCTCCTCAGTCTTCTCCCAGATGTGTTTCTGCTAGCAAGCCCATGCACACAAAGCGAGGCAGACACGTACATGAGAAGTGATCTGTTTGTGCTATGATAACATTACTCTAATTAGGCAGCTAGGAGTGCATCTGAAAAGAAAAAGGCATTCTTCATTGCTTGCTCTTTGCCTATAAAGAAACAACAACATGGCCTCGGTAGAAAATGTGGTCAATAAATGAATTTGGATACCACCAGGAGTTTTGTGAAACAGTGTTTAATAGTGAGTCCAAGAACAACTGAGAAAAAAAAAGATATGCTAACATAACCAAGCTCATCTCTATATGTAGTACTAGGTCTTTGTGTTGACTGCTTCACATTTTGAAGGAAAAAGCCCACAAGACAAGAGAAGTGGGCGAGTCCTCATGGAGTCTTATTCCAGGGACTTATTCCTGGCTCACTTCCAGAAAGGACACTCCCAGGATGGATATTTCTATTCTAGAACAAAAGTGTCTCATTTTGGATTCCTTTAGCCTTTTTAGAAACAATAGCTCACCTGTTATGTTTGGCAGACTCTGTCAAATCCACTTCCCTGGGAGACACCCTCTTTATTGTTAGCGACTTATTCTTAGATCCAGGTAAAATGCTATGTGACCAGTCTAGACATGAAGTAGAGGAAAATGTGTGTGTGAAGTTCTGAAAAAATATATATACATCACCTGTCAGAGATGCTGTGGTGTTGGAGATCTTAACTGCAGTCCCAGCTTAGGACCAGTGGATGGAGAGGTGCAGAAGGTTCAATTTAGCATGTGGCAACACCACCACATATAGGCATATATCATCAGTAAGTCAGTCACGAAACAGGTACCCAGCAGTTTTTTGGACAAGGAAGCTCCTGATCTTCAGACACTGTAAAGAAGGGGGATCAATCCTATCAAAGGCTTCTCTGTGAGCCTGTTTCTTTCTCAAAACAAGCCCTGCGGGTCCTAAATCTACCTATGTCTAGGCTGCCAGATATGAAGCAGATACCAAATTGTTTTACTTCCTAAGTTTGGACATAGTAAACAAATAAAAAAAACCCCAAACAAACCCAAAACCACAAGATAATACACATGGGAGCTGTGAGCTTTTCTTAAAGCTGAAATGATTCTTTCATGAAACAAAATCTTGCTGTTAGCCCACTCTTGGTGTAAATATAATCAGTGCCAAAAGGTACATTGGCTTTCCTAGCCCCATTTGTCCAGCTCGGTCATAAAATGGTAGAGAAGCCAAAGCCTAGATGCCAGCTAAAACTGTGGTAAAGCCAAAGGTGAAGACTAGATTCTACTGTTCTACCTGGTGGAAAGAATGCATAAAGGCACCAAAAATAATTTGACTTGTAGACAAGATGACAGTATTTCTGAAATAAAAGATTGGAATAGTTTTGTAGTGACTTTTTTAGGGTCATAAAAAAGACAAAATACCCATTTACAGAAGATGCGTGCTGGTGGTGTTATTGCCAGCTCGCGAGGTGATAGCTACACTTGCATATTACTTATAGTTTAGGTTTATTTCCAGACACTCCGTGTTCTGGAGACATTTATCATCTGCCACCAAACAACCAATGTTAACATCCACTTTGAGCAAAGGAACAGCTTTGAATGTCTGTGCTGATCCAACTTTTTCTCTCTTCACTCCTCTGTTCAGCAGACAGAACACTTGTTCCGCTGGACTGTTTATTCCTGGCAAACATGGAACAAATTCTTCTCAGCCTTGGAAAAAGAGCAGCTTGTAGTTATTAAAACAGAAAAAGACAGAAAAGAAGAAAACTAGGTCACTGTGGTGTCAGAAAAAAAGAAATTGCTGGGATGTCATGAGAGAAAAGAAAGAGAAGAAAAATCAAGACTGTCCCAAGTTTTGTTATAGAAGAAACAAGCATGAAGGGTCTTCAAAAGAAGGTAGGGATTATACTACAGTGCTACACTGACTTCTCTGAGCTGTCAAAGGTCTGACAAATCCAATAGCTTGTGACCAGAAATAAAGAGCAATTATAGCTGGGCAATGGAAAATTGATACCTCTAAACGTATAAATTCTTACGCTGATGCATCCCAGCAAAGAGCAGAAGCTGCACTGGTGGGTTTCCAATGTAAACTTATAGTGTCTATTTAATTCTGCTTTTATTTAATGTCTCTGTCCTTTATGTGGCATTAACTTTAATGTAATATTGAAGGCTTTGTTTTTTAATAGCATCATAAGTGTAAATGTAATAGTTATATTATAATAATAATAAATCAAGAATATACTGGAGTCACTGCAATAACTAATAATAATGTTAAGACACAGTCTATGATGCATCTAAAGTTCACTGCCTTAGAGAGTTAATTAAGTCCTAAGTTAATTGTCAATGATCTTGTTTCTAGACAGGAACTGTAGCAGATTATCTTGTTTTGCTTAAACAAGTAACTGAGGTCATAACAAGACTTTTTGGGGTATTATTGATTGATTTGTAATTTCTTAATTAATTTTGATTGACTTCCCAAGTATCTTGCTGCTTGACTTAATTCTTTGCTTCTAGGGAGATGAAGCCACTGACATGACTGCTGGTAACGTACAGTCATCATTTTTATTGTATGAAATGTGTGGTTTTCGTAGCTTCACTGTACTTTTAAGATGCTATACTACTACAAATGAAGCTTTTGCAGTCAAGTGCAAACCAGCTTACTGTTTTCATAACAACATGCCTACCTTCACCTGTCATAAAGTACATCCAGCAGCATCAGAGATACCGAGTTGCATTTCAGATACCACTAGTTTGTTTCATACATTCCTTTTGTTAATCATACAAACATTACCATCTTATTGCTACAGGAAATGATTGCCTTTTAAAAATAGTTAATAGATAAAGATATGAAAAACAAACTCAAGTAACGTTTTCTAGATTAGAATTACGAGAAAGAAAATGGGTCCTTTACAAGGCAACTTTGTTCCACCGCAGCCTGCTCAGCATCTTGGACCTTTTTTTAATTGCAGGTGGCTTCTCCCATCACAGCCTTATCCAGAACCATCCAACAGTGCATCAGTTATTACACAGATTTAGAAAATTGAGCAGTGTTGAAATTCAGCTAATGGGAAAGAACAGGCCAAAAAGGACCTTTAACTCACAGCACCTCCAGTGAATAAATTCTGTAGCTGCACAGTCACATCGCATTGGATAAAATTAATGACTCATTTGCCTCACCTTCTGCTGTTTTAGAGCAGAATATAGGTACAGAAGAATAAAATGTCTGTGGTGATGAAGAGTGACAGTGCACTGGGGACGTATCTGACTAGGAAAGTCAGAGCAGGGTGAAGCAGATAGAGGTGCTGCTGCTGTAAGGTCCTGTGCCCCTGCGGTAGAGCCCCTGCACCAGCAGTGATAACGCATCTCCTGCCAGCAGAGCCCCACAGGATGGGTCACAGAATCTTTAAGGTTGGAGAAGACCTCCAAGATCATGAAGACCAACCATCCTGCGCCATACATGCAGGACTTTGTTCCCTGTGGACTGGTTTGGGTAAGATAGATGGCCTCTCGGTAAGAAGGCAGATTCACTCAGAGATAATTAAAGGTCACAAATGATATGCAGGAAATTCATTTCTGACAGTATCCCAGTCAGAGGGGACAAATCAGTTCCAGGAGGACAAAGGGTTTGAACTGAGAAAAAGTGACAAGATTTTTTATAAAACATAAGTGCAAACTGAAATCATAGTGCTTTATAAAAGGCCAAAGGAGTGCAGATATGACCATAAACCACCACAACTCAGGCAGCAAATGGCATAAAATGGAGACTACCTTTCTGCTGTAGATTCAGAGCAGTCCTAGAACTCTATACTTTCCTTCTTGATCCCCCTCTTCCCTTCAAGTTCAGTCTTTTTTTTTTTCCTCATTAAAATTCCCACAGTTTGAGAATTAATTGACAAACTTGAGATTTTTTTTTCTTCCCTTGTGTTAATGGGCCTGTTCTCACTTAAACAAAATATTGTGGCAATTTAGAAATTATTCTTTATATTGATGTAAAACTCTTCTACTTGATTATATTTTATTCCATTGCTGGAGTTTTCCCACTTCCTTCAAGTCCCACTTCAGTATCCCTTGAGTACCACTATTTCATGCTACTCTGATTTTGGACCACATGATTCACAACAAAGCATTAGTTTTTATTTTTATCAGATATTCAGCATTGAACGCTGTATCAAGCACTCTATCCCATCCCCCTTCATAGCTAACTCAATGCTTCCCCAGCATCACCTGTCTCTCCAACAACGGGAAAGTGGAAGTCACCCTTTGCAGAAACACTTTCCTTACAAGAATTATATGGGCTGATTTCCCACACTTGTCTCCTCCGACAGATGTAACACTAGTTTCCGAGATCAAACTGCTCCAAAAACTTGTAATATTTTGGAGGCAGCCACCCCAGCGCTGAGGGAGGACATTTATTCACATACACTGTGATTTAGTCCAGGGCCTCATTTGCCTCCAGGTAGTTTTACCTCCAGAGAATGGTAGGACCAGTTCTAGTCTGAAACACAGGTTTTTCTACTGTGTTATCTGGAGAGCAAGTCCATCCATTTAGGGAACTAAACTAAGATGTGATGGCCGTAGTACTGTTGTGGGAGGTTTCAGAAGCAAACATGAAAATTTTATCAAGAAAAGCTTTTTTTTTTCTGTCCTACTTTGTCATTTCCCCTACTCTTATGCTGTACTTGTACAACAGTGTCCTTGAAGCTTGAGAATCTTCTATGAGTACTTATCTTTTCTTTCTACACTTGGAGCCTAATTCTTAAGTACTCAGGGTGAATATTTGTTTCACTGGAAAATGAAAATGCTTCTGTGTTATGTTTTCAGATCTTGTGGTACTAACACCTTCCACTAGCAACCTGCTCCCTACCCACCTGACACAGGGGAAAACCCCTACATCCAAATATCAAGTCTACACCTCTACCCACTGCCATGTTACCAGCAATTCTGCTTTTCCTTGAGTTCAAAGCAAATTAAGCAAATTAACAGCCAGTGTTTTGGGGTGGCCCTATCTGTAACTTCATTTTGTACTATCGGAGACAACTCAATCTCCTTTTTCTAGGCTGGAAAATATAATCTTATAAAACTCCCCTGGTTCAAAAAACAAAATGACTCAGTAATCTACAGTTTTAAGATTAAAATATACTTTTAAAAAAGTAATAACAGTAGTGTCTTCTTTCATGCTAGATAAGAACTAGGGCACATAGATAATGAGTGGTTATCAAGATTTTATTTTCATATTTATTGGTATAAAAATTCAATATATACGATATTTAACTCCCTTTAAGCAGACTGAAATAATTCCTAAGTAGAATGACTAGACACAAGTCCTTCTCAATCTTATGCCCAGGCATAAAGCCTCACCTCAGATGTGCACACACCACGCGACACGTGGCAGAGCAGAAGAGCCCGGACTGGCACGGGGAAGCTAGATCCAGGCGGGCGCAGCCGTGTGTGTGAGGTGACTCATCAGCGCTCAATGAGGTTTATTAGCTGAGATAATGCACTCTGCAGGCATAGCCACATGATGCTGGTGTTTTTGCTGGTGGAATTGGGAGCAGGTTTTGGCCCAGTGACATTGCCCTCCTTTGTCCTTTGGATTAGGCTTAATTTAGATTACTGTTGCCCTCCACACACCATTTTAAGGATATTTGGCTATTTGTATTCTTGAAGGCAGGGAGCTAGGACAATGTACTACCGCTGGGGAACAGTATTATGACAGACACATAGTGCTGGGAAATTCTGGGCACCTTTGCTCTCCATGCCAGGCCAGCACCTACACTGTTGTCTCTAGGACAGCTGAAGCAACACAATGCAACAGAAACTTCTCCTTTCATTATCCTGCCTAGAATTTTATTATTAACTTCAAAATTTGTCTTTAAGTTATGAAACCATTATACCACCATTTTTTTTTCCTCCTGGTTGATGTGCTGTGGAGAAAAGGCTGCCAGTAGCATTTCTGTAGAATAAACATCTCTCTTTTTGCCTAGTCACTGTATTCTCAATTTAAAATATATTAATAGCAACAATCCTCAGCTGTGCTCATTTACATAAAAAGAGCGCCAAATGGTACAGAGCCTCCTGCACAGCCTTTTCTGAACAGAGATAAAATGCCTGGAGAACGCTGCAAAGATCTGCCTGTTTCCTATACAATAGTGAATGCACTGATGCTAACCATTTCCAGTACATTTTGGTTTATTTCTGTTTTTCTTAATCACAAATGGGTCTTTAAATAAAAGAATTTAAAATTCTGATGGGGTACATGACTCTTAATGAAACTAATACCCTGCTCACAAATGCCATGCCATTCATGGGTAGTGTCCTCTGGGTAATGACCAAGACAAAACAGAGGTAGAGATGCACAAGAAGTTAGAGCAGACTGGTCTAAAATCAGTTCTGTTGTCATCCATGTGGTATTTAATAACTGGGACTGGGCATTGCTCTTCGCATAAACACCAGGAGGAAAGGCAGGCTTATCCGGGTCATCTAACTTCATCAGCATAAAAATATACAGGTAACTCCCCATCAAGTACAAGCAGTCCCCAGTAATCATTATTTTACAAACTGTTGCAGCAGTCTCATTTTGATCAGCCCTTTATTTGTGTTGAGGGTGAGAGGGGCAGAAGCAGCACGTGATCATTCTGCCAAAAATAAGTATTAACCAAACCACAAGATGTGCAGAAGACACATCAGCTGCAAGCAATGGTTGATCAACTTTGGAGAAGGTTACAAGTACCAAAACCTCAAATGGCTTTACCAGTCTCCCCCATGCTCCTAGGCTGGGGGTGACAGCATTGGCAGCTCAGGTTGAGAGAGCCCTTTTGAAGTGACTCTGGATCAAATGGGGCTGCCTCTCGGTTTAATTTCCACCAAGAGGAAGCCTGTTTGCCTACTCCAGCTGGCCCCACAGTGCAAGCCAGGACATGAGGCCTGACCAGACTAGAGCCGGTCTGAAACACAAATGCCCAAAGTCCGGACAACGCAGAGACCAGGTCCTCAGCACCAGCTGTTTGCTCAACCTTTGCTGCAATGGTTATAAAGCTTCATGCTTGTTGTGTGTGGGCGGAGAATTCAGCATGTGCATACAAGTATCCTTTTATATATAGAGAAATATTTCTGGGTTTTAGGCTGGGAGTTGGAGTCTTTTAGTGACTAACTTTTTTTTTTTAATTAGAAAACTCTTTTCACAGTAGTGTTAACTTTCCAGCCATTGTCTCCTAGTTCATTTCCCTTTCTCCAGCCATGTCTTAGCCAGTTCTCCTCTCCCACCCCTCTCTTGGTTATGATTTAGTGTTTTGTTTGATTTCAGCAGCTTCTCCAATTTCTTTCTTTTGTTGAGGGTTTTTTGTTGGTTTGTTTTTTTAATTTTTTTTTTTTTTTTTTTTGTAGGGGAGGCAGTGGGGGGAAATATTCAGTTTATGAGTTCCTGATCTTGTTATCCAACCCATTTCCCCTCTGCCGGGTTTTCAATTGTTACAGTCAAATACATCTGCCCTCTGCAAATTAATATTACCATTGCTATGCTTCAATGCTTTGTATTTCCAGCCCCTTTAAACCTCTCACTTTAGAACACTGTTGTGCAATAATATATTGAATAAATGAGTAACCACTTCATACTGCTCTTGTATTTATGAATAACCAGAGAATTTTTTTTTTTTGTCAGTGAATGAGGAATTAGATGCACTTTAAAGGCTCTTAAAATGTATTTTCAGTTGCTACCAGATGAAATCAAAGAGACAAAATTACTTTTTCCTGCTTAAATATTTCATTGATTTTCCTTAGAACACAATCCTCCCTCCTCTCTTTAATTCAAGGTGCCTGCAATGGTTCCTGGCTGCGCCGTAAGGCATTCTTTATAGATCTAGACCCCATCAGAGTATTTATAAAGAATGGCCCACAGTAATGTTAAACACATTTTAATGCATGTATTTTACCTGTACAGGCTACTGCCCAGGAACTTCCTAACAAAAGGACTGAATTTGACTCTCTCTGCCCGACATGCCTGTCTGGAGGTACTGTGCCTGCCGTGCTAAATTACAGCCATATTCTAGCTGCCCGTGGCTTCACACAGCCCGTGCACATTAATTGTTCCATCTAGAAAAAAAAAATTGAGAAAGGCATGTGGGACTGTGGATGGAGAGGGGGCTATACTTATTGAAATTCATGTATTGCTCTGCTTGATTCCCCAAGCCACGCGCGGGAACACTCAGCCACAGGCGGCTGCGTCGCTGTCTCTGGGAGAGGGGAGAACTGGGGCAGAACTGTTCCACTGGGTGGTTTCACTGTTGGTCACAGCTTTTCAGACACGCAAGGCATAAACCCAAGAACCTGGCCCACTGGGTTTCAGTCCCTGCAAATCCAGAATAAAAATACACCTAGAGCTACTGTAGTAATTGTGTGCTGATTTATGTGCATTTAAACAGACTCCAGATATTTTCTGAAGATAAAAAAAATTAAGCCGTGTAAGTTTTCATCACATAAAAGCAAAATAAGCTTATGTGTTCTTCCAAGCTGAATCAAACTGCTTCCCCCAGATGTGCCCAACAACCTGCCCAGCATTTTAGTGACAAACTTCTTTTGTCTCTCCAAAATAGAAACACCAAAACATGAGCATTTTCAAAAAAAAAAAAAAAAAAGACACTTCCTACCGCACAGAAAGACCACACACAACTACAGCAGCACCCACGTAAGCCTGCGTGTGTGCTTTGGCTCTCCACAAAGCCATGCACAGCCCTTCGCTGGTGTTGCTTCCTTAGAAGCATCGGTTATTTCAGCAGGAAGCTCTGCACTGAGGCCATCCCAACATCAGGGCAGACTTGAAAAGAAAAAAAAAAAAAGCTTTCATTTCAAAAGCCCATTTCTTAATTCTTAGCAACTGGTGTAAGTCAGGAGCTCCATTCCAGTTACTCCAGCAAAAAACCACTCTAATTTAGAGGGCAGATCCAAGTCTAGTCTTTGAACTTGCAGAAGCACCTGGACTCTGTCTGGGCTGGGCAGGTAGGCATTTCGCAGGGTTTAGGGCTGAACCAAGGAAAGCTGTGTTTCAGACAGTTCTGCTGCTCATCTCTCTGAACCCAGCTCCTCTGCACAGCATCTGACACAATCCAGCCCCCAGGGAGGGATACAAGTACGACACATTTCTGTCTGGTTAGAGTGAGTTTTGCAAGTACAGATAACTTTTTAATATTTTAAAATACATTTTGAATTTACAATTGTAATTAGGCAAGGAGCTTTTTTCCTCCATAATCACTTGAAATGGCCCAGGCAATTTAGTATTCCAATTTTCATATTCAAAGAGCAAATATTAGACTGTCCAGTTACATTATTGAACACTAGATAACAATCCTAGGTCATGCTGTATGCTCTTTTTAAGTAGATATATAATATGAAAGATTAAAAAAAGTATTCTTCTAAAATTACAGAGGGGTTTTGTATAAATTGTTTCTGGCTTAGAATTGTAATTCTAACTGGAGAAGGAGCCAAATTATTTCTTAACATTTGCAAACCACAGCTTGCAGGACACTGCAACCCTGAGCTGAGACAACTGCATATTTTCCAATAGTCACTTGAAAATATGAGCCTATTTATGTCAGACCCCTGTGAACCCATTAGTCTAAAACTAGAGGCATGGCACAAGATTATGCGTAGGAGTATCATCTGCTAATTGAAAAAGTGAAACTTATTAAATATGTATTTGCTCACCACAAATTAGGAAAAAATTTCCTAATTTTCTGCCACTCCCATTTCATAAGCAGTCCTTACAAACATCTACTCTGTGGTAAAGAATGTCTTCAAGGATCCCCAAAATCCACCATTCCCATAAATACGTTTCCTTGAGCTCTCCATATCAGTTCTATGTTCATACCCAACCAGATCCTATCATACTGCATTCTTCAGGCAAGCAGCTGCCTTTCTGTCTTTGGTGTTTTAAAGAAAATTAAAATGAGACTTAACACTTTTAATTAGATGTTTAATTCATGCTTTTGTGAGCTATTTCCTTCCAATCTGAATTTTGTCACACAACTATAACAATCTTTCCACTGCCAATTTTTTTTTTTTTTTATGCTAACTCAGTGTCTTATAAAGAATGCATATTGCACAATTTGGTAAAGAGTTTGAAAGTGAAAGTCTCATTTGTTAGTAAAGTAGGAACGCCTCATAACTGTCATGAGCTGTGGCTGCAAGAACATGCAAAGTTCAGACCAAAAAGCCCTCCAAAACCAAAGGAACGGTTTAAACACATTTTATAGGGGATATAGTAAATACAGTTTAAGAGACTAGTTGAAAAAGCAAGTTGAGCAGAACATGGTTCTTACCAATGAGAGGCAAGTATTTTACTACTTTTGTGTTTTTATTTTTAAAGAAACAAATGCAGAAATACTCCTCTAAAAACAAATGAAATGGGAGTCAGCTATTTGACGAAAGCAAAGAGCAGCCCGGTTTTTCCTGTCTCCCCTCTCACCAGCATTCAGTGCATTCGTAGCTGTCCGAATCCTTCCGTAGCAGCTGAGTGTCATTCAGCTAAACGATGTTCCCATTAAGAAAGCAATACGTATCAGGCTAAATCCCGTGCCTTTTCCTCTGCTGTCAGTTACTGTTTCTGATGGCAGGATGAGGGTGAGCCCTTATCCTGAGGATGAGGATTTGGTCTGTCCTCAAGACCACAGCATGTAAGCTGTGTCTCAGCGTGTGCTGCTCAGGCAGCGCTGTCTCCTTCCCATTTTCACTCCAATCTCTTGCCCAATACACCATCGCTATAAACTACTGGTTGGCACTTTGTTGTTTTATTCATTGCCCCATTGCACAGTGTGGGAACCATCTTTGTTGCTGTGTGTTGCCGTAGGGATAGACCTCACGGGTTGCGGAGGCAACAACTCACATGTTTCCGGGTGAATCTGTAAAGACATCTGTTCATACTTCCAAAGGCACAAGTACTCCAGCACTGTCAGTATAACTACAGCCTTCAACTGGACTCAACAGCAAACCCCAAGGCTTGCCAAGGCCCAAGCCCTGAGCTGAAGGCACCTTCTATTCAGTGATGGAGACAGAATTTTGAGCACTTTCCTGAGATATTTAAGGTTGTTTGAAACTGCTAGTTTTGTCTGTACACTACCATCCTGCTTTAGAAAAAGTATTTCCACGTATATTCTTGTACCAGCAAATTGAATAACCTTTGGAGAGGCTGGCTGAGAGTTTTTGCATGCCTTTTGGAAGTGACTTTAATATCCAGAATCCAGGCAAGCTAAGAGAAGTACAGTTGTGCCCACAGCGTATGCCATGTCATGATCCAGTTTATCCTCAAAGCAACTGTGATGCAGAAGTTGTGCTCACAGTCTGGCTCTGCCAGAAGCATGTTGATCAGCAAAAGCTGGTGGCTGTGCTTCCTCACCGTTCTTCCCTATCACCTGTACTACAGCCAGCAGCATTTGAACCTGCATTTTTGGATGTAAAATTATGAACTGCTATTGCTTACACTACAGAACTAACACAACAGGCACAACCCCAGTAAAAAAAAACAACCCCGCTCTGCCCAAAGGATCTCTCTGCTGAGTATTACATGGCCTCAGCTGCGGGTAAGTATTGCCAGAATAACTACCAGTCACTATTTATCAATGTAGACATTCACAACCTGAAGAATCTGTTATCAGATTATCAGAACCACTAACTGAAGGAAGGAGAAACACAACAACGTTGCCTGGATAACCTGAGAACACACAGGTTCATACCTTGTCCGATCCCTTCCTCTCCTTGAAGCAAGACAAGTGAATTAAGACCTGAGTGGCCATATTTGCATTGTTTCAGGTAACACATTAGGTCATAACTTGAAAACACCCCCAAAAAATCAAACCCTTAAACAACCAGAATCTGAATTTCACTCCAGGTAGCTGTGCAAAGACCTACTGTATCAATAATTTATTTATTTACATACTTACTTCAGTCAAGTTCTTGGCAAAGCAAGGTCAAAACGTCAGCAGTCGGTGTGCTGCTACAGAGCTCCTGAGCTCCCAGCAGTGACACACGTGTGCACGGGTTGGCAATCAGCTCATCATTGCACCCTGGGGCTGCAGGTGTGTGAGGTGCACACTCAAACATCTTTAAATTTAGCTTTTTCACCTGGGTGGCTGAATTCAGAAACCACTCCAGCTCCCTCTCAAAGTCTGTTCCCAACTGGGAGCCGAGTTAAATCCCTTAAGGGGAAACTGAAATCAAAGATGGTTTTCTGCTTCCAGCCAAAATGGATTGTTTAGTAATTACAAAAATCTAACCCTTCAAGTGGGCCCAGGGTTCTGCGGAGAGGTGGAAAGGCTGGGGGCAGTCTGCATGAGAGAGAGTAAATAGTTTTGTGGAGGGAAAGGCATTTTTCTCTTTTAACCCAGCTACTAATGAAATAGCAAGCGTGGCTTACAAAGAAAACATACAAATATTAGACTGCTGTAAAATATGCACTTTGGTAAGAGATAAAATAATAGTCAGCTCACCATCAAGACCAAATCCCTAAGCTGCCTGTAGGACCACGACTGGAGTGGTGTTGAGTCACCTCTTTTGCATACCTCTGCGGTACACAGCATTCTCAGCGTACAGAGAGCATCATCCACAAGCAAACTGCAAATCCAGCTGCCAGTTCTGCTCAGACCCAGCAGGCAGAGGTGGCCTCCATGCCAGCCCACTGCTACTTCTGAAGGCACATTCTGTACTATCAACAGCTTCCCTCAGTACCAGATCCTGGCCATCTCTTCTTCCTTTATCTCCTCAGGAGGCACTTCCTTCCCTCCCTCCCACCCACACCTGCCAAAGCTGAGGCTTTCCATCAGCCACGGGGATGGTTAGTGGCCAGCTGGGCATTAATTTGTTGGTCTAAGGAGGTGTTGTTAGCACCAGGAGCCCTCCCTGGCTGGGTGTATTTAAGGAGCTGTTGCGGCAGTTCTAGACTGCCTGATAACCTTGTTGTCACCTCCCTAGGTGACTGTAGTAAAAGTGCTGCAATTTTCTTTAAAAGGGCAGGAACTTGCAATATAATTAAATATGTCAAGTCAGTTCTGATCCAGTGTGTGGAGACCCGAGGGTAATTTGCTTCCCTTTATAAACCTGAACTTGATTTGCTTAATTTCTTTCTAGATGAACCTGAACGCTGGCTTTCAATTCTCATGGCCTCTTATTTATTATTTTTTAGACAGTTCATCCCTCCAGACACAAATCATAATTAACAGAGACCGGAGGGAAAGAGCCCAAATTCAAATGAATACATATATACATATGTGTGTGTGTGCATGTGTATATTAAGCTGCTGCCTGTCAAAGGCAGTTTAATGAAGCTGGAGGGAAGCTTTTAAATAAAGTCATGGAGAATGTCAAGGAACGTGAAGCAACCTAGTTAAACACAGAAAAACCTGTCCTCCCTTTCGTTTGGCTCCTGATTTATGTCAAGCTGAAATAAATGATAATAACACAAGGTTATTAGAGTTCTCTGTGGTATAAATATGAAGTGTATGCATTTAGAAGCCTTAAGACTATAAAACACAGATGGAAGCACATCATCCATAAGTTCCAAACCATCTCATTTAAAACACATGCAAAGCACACCAAAAAGAGAGAGCAGGAGAAATAGATTGAAGTCTCAGAACTCTTCCTGAAGCACAAA
The DNA here is from genome assembly GCF_036417535.1 of Chlamydotis macqueenii. NCBI lineage: Eukaryota > Metazoa > Chordata > Aves > Otidiformes > Otididae > Chlamydotis > Chlamydotis macqueenii. Next base: position 9,232,150 of record NC_141566.1, read on the forward strand.
TTTTCTGTAAGAGCAATATTAGCACAAAATCGTTTGAAGGAAGAGACTGGCTGGTATATAAAAATGCCAAGATCATGTTTAATTTTCGTCAGACCTTAAGCAAAACCTCCTGCACACGTATTAGTTTTACAGTTGTGAAAAGGCATAACCCCAATAGGGCGCAGAAACACGCTGTGAAGGAGCATGAACCATCTCAGGAGCACATTGGCCATCCTGCTTTGATGCCGGGCTGGGTGGCAGAGGAGAGGTCTGGTGCATCCTAATCACCTCGCAAGGAGGCATTGCCAGTGTGACAGGGCTGTGTGCTTCTTTCTTGCACATGTTTCTTTTTGCCTCCATCCTGTGCACACACTCAGGGGCCGCTGGGGCTGCCCCATGGGCAGAATGCCTGTGCAGCCAGGGTCATTTCCTACCTTCTGATAGTTTTCCTTACTTTCTGGGGTGCAAAATCTCTGTAAAAAACTTCTCTCAATGTACCTGCAGAATATAAATTTCCAGGAAAGTGGCAATGCTGATAGTAGTTCTACCTTTTCTCAACCTCTTTGGCAGTGAAGCATTCTGCTAGTGAATATATTTGTCTATAAATAATAACAAACTTTACAGAAAGGAAATGAGTATTTTTATACATCTCAGTTCAACAGACTCCAGTTTAATTCGAAGCCCTTCATTTGAGAAATCAGTTTTAGGTTGATTATATATTAAAATATCCAAGCCAAAGAAGTTATGTTGATGCTATTTCAAGAACAAGTAGAAAGTATAATTTAAAGAGATAAGACCAGAGAAGAACAGAGCATTTGAATATTTTCTTCTACAGGTGACTAAAGATCTAATTACTGTTAGTAAAAGCAAACCCTTTTTGTCAAAAAGAGTGCTTACTTCAGTGGCTGCAGATTAAAACACTCTAGTTAGTCCTTTTTATATTAAAAAAAAAATTAGCCCATAAATTCTTTTATACTTTCAGTGAAGGTATTTTTGGAACTGCAATAAATTTCTCATTACATATAATACACTACTGTCTGGGGTTTTTTTTTAATTTTTACCTTAAAATTATGTCTAAATGGGACAGTCCAATTATGTCTGATTTAATGTTCTAATGTAATCCTGTGTGATTACAAGAAAGGTCTTGGGTTATTTAACAAGTGACGTTTTGGATTTATTACAAAAGCAATATTGGAAGTATAGGACCTGTGGGGAGCCAATTAAACTTTCCGGGACATCATCTGCTTGGCAGTGTCCTCCTGCCACTAACCTGCCACCTTACCTACAGAAATAACCAACTTGCTGTGCAGTGGCTGGGAAGGGGGAGTTCAGTTTGGGGCTGTATCCTTTAGGAGAGCAGAAGAGGAAGACAAAAGAGAGATTATTTCAGTTGTTTCCGTTACTGACCTTGTCAAAATGACCGCCCTGTGCAAATAGCCTGGCTGCCTTGTCTGTGATATCCCAAAGAGCTAACATCAAGGAGAGCCCATGCCTGAGTAAATACGTAAATGAATAAATCTTAAAGGCCAGAGAAGCAAACTCAGCACGTACTCTGTCACCTGAACCAGTCTCCCTCCCTTTTGTACGAAACCAATGTGAAAGGCAAAATTATGCCCCCGTCCATTCTTGTTGTTTCAATGCATCCGTGTGGGTATGCAGTGTAAGGCAGGGCAGAATTCAGCTTAAAAAGTCGTTGTGGTAAGGATGTGTGAGGAAGGCTGACCCTGGCTGGCCTGCCAGAGCTCAAGTAGAGAGATACTAGAGCTGGCAATCAGAAAAGCTAACTTTTAATTGCAAATGAAGCAGATTTGTTCAGTGGTGGACATGGAACCGTGTGATGATTCTGTCACAGCATCATTTTCAGGAGCAAAACTTGCACTTGAAAATGGATTTATTGGAATTTTTTATAGCTATACTTCTGGCCATGAGATATTGATTTTGCAGCTAGATATAAATGAGTTAAAATAAAGGGGAAAAAAATCCTAAGCTTTATCTCAGTGACCAAAGCAGTGTCTGCCATAGAAGGCTTTTGCTCCTATAGGGATATTGGTATTGCAGCAGTCTTTGTGCAGCCAGGCCATACAGGGAAGTTTTGTTTCACTCCAGTAAAGCCACTTGCAGAAGTAGAATCGGCTTCCTAGGAGAAGTGCAATTTTAGCAGAATAATTCTGTTTATATAGCAGCTTTCACTGGTGCAATTATGATGACTAGATATTACACTCCTCTTTCTCTGCACCTGAGAGGATTCATTCCTGTGCCAAGAAAACCTACGGACCAGGCCAAAAGCAAAAGCTGAGGCAATTAGGCTACAGATAAGCTCTTTATGACTTACCTTTCTTTTGTCACTCTTATTACACAAGCAAAATGAAGGTCATCTCACTGTGCTAGAAACTGTACCAGCACTCAGCTTCCTGCTACTGGTTTCTACCTGGAAACCAGCTACGGTGATGGATGTAGTGGGGAGCAGGCAGGTACAGACACGGAGAGATCGAGGGAGCAGCCAGTCATCGCAGGAAATAGGATAATCTTTTGATCTCTTGCTGTATCCAAATCATTTAAACACTGCAACTGGCAACAACAGTGTCACGTGAAAACCCTTGCTCTGCCTTGGTGTGCGTTGCAACCATTTATATATTCCTTCAGCCCTCAGAAATCCTGTGCTCGTGTTATTTCTTTATTGCTTGTTTGTGTTTCTCTCCTTCCCTGCGGGTCCCGCTGTCTGGCTGTGTGAGCACTCCTCCAGTACAAAGCAGAGTGTGCCATACACTTTTTTTTCGAGCATGAACTATTTTTCCTTCTGGATTCCCTCTACCCTATTTTGCTCCGTAATTTTTCCCAGTGCAGTGATCAACCTGTCCTCCCGTCACCTTTACAGCCTCACCAACAACACCGCACTGTGGATCGGCCCGGGTTCCTGCGGGATCGCGCCGATTTTAGGCCTCCGGCCTGCCCCTTCACGCTGCCCCTGACCACCCCACAGGTGGAAGTCCCAAGGTTGTTTGTAAACTGGTATGTCTAGTGCAGCCAGCAAGCTGGCCTGGGCTGTAAATTTGATGTATTTCATACTTAAGTAGGAGCGTCAACTGTTAAATCCATTCCTTGCTAAAAATAAAAGCTACATAATAAGCCTGATACTGTAGATCACTTTAAACCAGATACTGTAATCCCCACTTGAGACTGATACATGACCTATTAAATTAAACATAGATTCCCTCAAATTGCATGCAGAACCTCTTTCAGATTGGGCTGACTCCATTACTTTACCCTGTAAATAGAAATATTGAACTTCTGTATATATTCAGACATGATGTATACAGTCACTTACCAGCTTTTGTATATGCATGCTGTATTACCAGAGGTGCGCCTCGAAACAAAAACAATGTCGACAACATTTTCAAACCGAAATACCTGATACCATCTTCCTAAACACATAGTTAATTTTGTTAACAAAATAGGTCTTTGTTTTCTGAATAGGTGACGTCTATGGCAGGTGGGGAAAAAATATGCCATCTATACAAAGGTGCTGATAAATTATTTTGGGGACACACATTTGAAAATGGATTTTAACAACTGGAAAAAAACCACAGAGCTGACAGCCTTAGGAATGCCTTTATATTTGAATAATTCCACTGAGATCTTCTAGATTTTTTTTTTCTGGGAAAACACACATTTCTGTAGAATTTGCAGCTCAATAAACTTTGTTGTTGTAGTTGTTGTATTTTACAACTTTCTAGCTGTCTTCACTCTGACACTGAAGGGTAACTCTGACGATTTATGCGAGGGAAATGTTGAGAAGAGCACTAGGATGACACCAGGAGAGCATACAGCCCTGTGACCTGGTCTGGAGCGAGGTTTTGATCACACCAAGGTTTTGATCAGCCACATCTTTTCATGGTTCCTGAGACAGACAGAAGAATGAGACCTGTCTTCATGTGGATTGCTGCAGAACAAAAGAAACAGGTTTTGCATATTTTATTGCATCTCTATGGCACCTACTTAGTGTGCCTTGCCACTTACAGAGCATGGGCTGGACACAGCATTATATCATTACGTACAGGGTTAAACCAGATTGCTGCTGAGTGCCCACACCCAGTGTTTCACAGCTGCTCTCTTGCTTTGGCACACAATCAGGGCTTCCTTCCAGCACAGCTCAGCAAAACTGCTACCTCCGTGTCTTGCAGCAACTCTCATTTATTTATTCAGATTTATCACCACACCTATCAAGCTCTTCGCTTTTACATGTTTTTTTTCCTTTTTTTTTTTTTTTTCTGACTTCACAAACTTCATCACCTCAGCTGTTTTTCTGAGGGCTCACTGCAAAACTGGGGCTCTTTGTACTCTTTTGGAGTGCTGGAGCAACTGTGGTATTCCCACATAAAGCTCCAAACTGGGAATGCCAAATGGGGATGAAATGCATCTGAAAAACAACCAGCCAGCTGACCAAACAAATGAATAAGCAAAAAACTAAGCAGGTTATGTGAGGCCACCGTCCAGGTGGATGCAACAAATAATGCCTGCACTTCTAGAACAAGGATAAATCAAGATGATGCAGTCAGTAGCAATATTACAGGGGTAGTATTTTCCCACACGCTGAAATGAAGTTCTCTTGAGCAATTCCTGCAGTGGATGAGTCACTGTCTGTCTTGGATGGTTTATTCAGAATTATTTCTGTTAAGCAAGACTGGAGGAGAAATCTTATTCTCCACTGTATGTGAGCCTTCGTATTTGCCAGTACCATGCTGATGCAATACAGCGTTTCACTCCACAGTTGCACCTAAGTTATAGTAAGGTGTCTCTCAATAAGTCTGTGGTTTTCCAAACAGCATATCCATGTTTGGAAGCAAGGAAGCTGAATGTACTTTTATTTTTTTGCAGGAAGATCTGCCCCTTGCCTGCGTGTGGTGCACCGGGCACCGAGGCAACAGCACCAGTCCCGTGAATTGGGAACGCCAGCTGATGGCAGCGGGAAGTGTGACGCCTTTCTCAGAGGTCATGGCATTGGAGAGTAGCTGTGACGGGGAAGAGCTGAAACCATTCTTCCATGAGAAAGTGTGAAGCCAGCCTATATATTGGTGAAGCCACTTCAGGGATATGCTTCAGCATTGAGACATGACAAGCTGTGAATTACAGTGCATTAATTCAAGCCTAGCATATTGTCAAGTACGGGGCCAAAGGGCTAAGAACCATCCATACAACTAGGTGTGAATTAATTCACACTAGTTCACACACTGAAGTGTCTTATTGTGATAATAGATTTAATACTCCTAAAATGTTATTTTAAAATATCTATATATTATTAATTAAGATGTAAGACTTATGCCTTCTGAGCACTGAATTATATCTCAATGAAATCATTGCTCAAAATTCTTATTAACCCAGAAGGTCACTCAATTTCTCCTGCCCATTTCAAAATAATAAATAGTATAAACTATTCAGATCGTTCCATCTCTTTGTTACAGGAACTATCACCATCAAAAGGGAAATCCCTCTTCCTGTATGTAAAATTAATGCTCAAGTATGTGGTTGGATAAATGTTTCCTGTGTGTAGATACTCAGCCATGCCTTTCTGGATTTCTCTTTGATAAGTAAGTGCTGGCTATCGCTGAGTGATTATGTGCAAAAACCGTACCAGGAGGAAAGGTGCCTGTACACAAACTCTAATCAATGAACTTTGCTACCCATCAATTCATATTTCCAAAGTGCTTGCATTGAAATGAAAGTCATTATGGATGTGCCAATTAGTAAGAAAAATACATTGGGCTTTTGTCTTTTGCCAGTGGAGGTCAAGGTACTCTAATTTTAATGGAGTGTCATCCGGAGAAGAGCTAAAAACCAGATTGGGTGGAGCCCAGCCCTGAGGAAAGTCTATTAAAGCCGATGGGAATTGCCCAGAGTGGGTCAAACTCATTCGCTTCTACCAGGAACAAGTTTGGTCTCCCGGGAACGGTTAAATATTAAATCCATTTCTGTTTTTTGTTTTGTTTTGTTTTTTTTTTTTTTAACCCGCGTCTTGGGCTTCTGAGCTGTTTATAAGAGAAAATGATATAGTAAATTATGTAAGATAAATGATACAGTCTGACATTGTGAGAAATCTACTATTTGTAACTAATTCTAATTTTTTAAGCCACTGTATGTCATAGCTAAAGCAGCACATGCTATCACTGAGCTGTCTTTGAGATTTACTACTTGTGTTAGTGTTTCATCTCTAGTTTGTTTAAAATGTTTGGGGGGCTTGAGTCTATGGTGCTGTGCTGAGGCTGTGAGCTGCATGTAAAAAGCAGAAAATGCCCTTCTGCAGCCGGGTGGATGTGTGGAGAGGTCTGCTCTGGAGGCAAATGGAAGTAAACGACCACAGTCATTTAAATGTTTCTGTATCAAAAGACAGCTCTGTCAAGGGCTGACACTGGATGGCCTTGGCATGGGTGAAGACAAATTTTGCAGACCTGAAGGGAGCAGAAGCAGCCAGATCTGAGGCTCAGCACAAAGGCAGTCATGAGAATACGCGCCCTCCGCTCCCTGGCTAAGCAGACCTGTCTCCTCTTAAGACAGAAGGCTTCCAAGTAAAGGTTTTTACATTTTATTGATCTTTGTCTTTTATCTTCCTCTGCAGCAAACCTTTCCAACAGCACAAACATTTTATTACACAGTTACACTGTTGTGGCTGCTGTATGTTCCTTACAGAGTATACCTTTTCTATGCTGTGCCATTTTTGCCTTACAAAGCAAGTTAATAAATTATAGAGTTACAAGCTTTGATTGCATCACGTTCAAACTGCTCTCTCCAAGAGGCCGCGTTACCCAAGGTACTAGCAGAGCACTCTGCTCTGACCTCATTTACTGGGCAAGCGGGAGCGCTGCTGAGCTGCAGACCCCGGAGCATAGTGGAACCATTGTCTCCTTGCGGGACAAGCCACGGAGCCTGGACTGCAGGAGCGTAACCTTGGATGTCCGTTAGCATTTCAGGCTATGTTACATGGGTGAGCAGTGAAAGGAGACAGTATCTAAGCATCTGGGAGAAAAGCCTATGACAGGTTTATTTGATATTTTTACTGGAGACTATACAATTACTGGAATACCTGGATTTATTTGAATGGAAGTATTATAGAAATATTCTCTCCAGTGGTTTCCTGCATGGAGAGGAAATTTCATTTTACAGCCAAAATTTTGTCAGAGGGTCACAACCTCTTTCTCAATGCTGAAAAACTGTTGGAACTAACCCTCTAATAAAATGAAAGTCTTCCAAAGAGATTAACCCCCCTCGGCCCACGACAGAGGGTCCCTCTGAGCTGCCTGCTGCCCAGGGCTGGGCTGTGAGCGGGCCAGGCCAGGAAGATTTCTCATCAAACTCTGCGAAGGGCAGCATCCCCACCGGGACCTGCTCTGGGGCTTGATGCTTGGCAAGACAGGCAGGAAGTGGAAATACAAACACAAAGTGTATGTTAACCCTGTTTCTGAAGGCAGCAAACTCCTGGTGAGGGAATGTCACCCTGACTTCTGTGTGGGCTGGCACTGAGGGTTTCAGAAAAAAAGCATCACAACTATGGCTGAGGAAAAGGGGTGCAGGACCTTGACTTCTGCAAAATCCAGCCAGGGTTTGTTTTCTCACAGAATTGCTTCTGGTTGCTGTCTTCTGAGTGAAACTTTTTAAACATGCAAAACATGTGGCTAAAATAGGAATTCAGAAGTACTGGTCTGCACACTTTGAAGTGAAACTGAAAGTTTCGTTTTGGAAATCTTGGTGGCCTGGTACAGCTTTGCTCTGCCCTGGTTCCTTTCTGTGGAAGCAGCTGCCGTGGCTGTGCTAGTGCACATAAAAACCAAAAACTGGTGACAGAAGAAACCTATCCCCTCTTCCCCCCAACCGCACCCCCCCCCCCCCCCACCAGTATTTGAATTAGCAGACTGGATCAGAGCTAGAGTCCACCTAGTCCAGTTTCCTGTCTCTGATAGCAGCCAGAACCAGATGCCTTGGACAAAAGCACAAGAAATCTCAGTTTTGGCAAAAAGGGAAAAATCTGCCCCCCTTGATGGGTCCATCTTAATCTCTAAGAGTGGGAAAGTGTCTGAAACCCTGAGGTATGAGCTTTTACATCCTTTCTACAACTCTCTTAGCATTAATTATCATAACTCTGGCACCTCTACAAACTTGTTGTAACATTTGGCACTGTGTCGAGAGTAAAGCGTGTTGAAAGAAGAGAACAGGACTTCTAAAAAAGCTGAGGCACTGCTGGGATTATTGACTCAAGGACCTCAGTGAGGGAACATAACACAGGGTCATGTTTCCCAGTAATAACATGGGTGGTTGACTTCCCAGCATAAGGAAAAACTGGAAAAATTGGAACTCATGATGTTTTGGATAGAGCCCAAGAAGTTACTGGAGATTTACAATTAGATCATGCAGAAACTGTGGGCTGATTTGGTTTCATTTTTTTCAAACAGATGTTGGAGAGGTCCCCCAAGAGGTGGTGTGGAGGGCGGCTATATTAGTAACTGAAATAAGTGTAGCTAATTCCAATTTAATACTGTATTTTATGTGTTACAATCACTTTCCTAAGTGTAAATACCAGGCATATTAACTATTCCATGGTAATTTTCTAGCCTTATAATTAAGTTGTTTTCCTTCAAAAGGATCTATAGAGCTGTGGCTCAGACTTTCATCAGGCATTTTTCCTATTGGCAGCAACATGATCTATTCAATTGTCACTGGTGTGCTCTTCTGACTAAGAGGGAAAGTGACAGTAACATCTATAGCAGATCATCTGGAATGGGCCAACTGCACATTGCATTAAAATATGGAGTGGAGAGCAGTCCCGTGGGGCCAAGGTTAACAGTTCCTTTCCGTCTGTAATTCCTGTCATTCCTGGGTGCAGTCTGTAAGCTGTAACACATCACAAACATTTGAGGAAGATATGTGAATTACCAAAAGCTGACCACAGCAAGACAAATACAAGTCATTCTAGGACAATTGGTCAGTGTGGGTTTGTATAATAGAATTTAATTTTCTTCTGGGACACTGGAGATTGTCTTGGGCTGGAGGATGGCATGTGGAGTAGTATCTGATATACTTTCTCAGATTTTTCATCTTATTTGCTGTCTCAGGTGGTCATTTCTGCTTTCCTGTGCTTGGGTACTGACGCTACCAGTCTGACTTTACCCAATTGCCCTTAAGGATAATTATTTTGTGTGGTTAGACCCTTAATTATATCATACAGTACCCAGGAAGCAAACAGACTATTTTCGTTATTAACAAAAACCCAGTATCACCATCAGCACTAAATACTGTAGTCAGAAATCATATTACTTAGAAAACAATCTCATTTTCTTTCTCATAAAAAACCAAACAGAACAAAACCGAGGCACAGTTTTGATGTTCTCTGGTGTTTATTCTGTAAATACTGGAGAACACAGAGAGCTCTAGCAGGGAAAAAGCTCAGTTGAACAATCAGCCCCTCACAGAGCTCCTTGATTCTCTGGAAGTCCAGCATGCAGAGAACAGACCAAGCAAATCCCACTGTGGCTGACCCTCTCTTCTTGTAAAGGCACCTGCTGAAAGTAAATTCTCCCCATGCTTTTGACAAAGCACAAATAAGCTTCTAGAAGTTTTGCAGTGGTATAAATGTCCTCTCTAAAAATAGAGCTTCAGCTCTTGCTGAGCGTAACATCAGGAAAACATCACCACGTAATAGTCGTTCAACCTGGTGACATGGTGGTTCTCCCAGACTCTTGCACTGAAGGTTAGCCAACCCCTTCATTCCTCCATTAGTCATCCATCATATTTAGAAGATAGTAACCATGAAATAAGCAACCTAGTGACTCTTGTAGCAGTTTGGCATATTCATACTTCATAGTATGGCTGTAAACTGTTAATATTTGTGCTTCTAAAGCAAAAGACTTAGGTGCTTCTGGCATATTCTTCCTCTCCCATGTCAACATAGACAGCTGTGCTACATAGCGTCCACTGTCTGAAGGTGATTAAGGGTTGCTGCTTCATCAACCATGGTTTGCTTTTATGAACTTCAGTGGGAACGGAATGTACTCACAGCCTTGAGGCTGGGGCTTGAAATGGCTGAGCTAATCTTTAGACACCTCTGAAAGTCTGCTCTGAGGTGTATTTAGTAAAGTGAAATGAAGACTATAGAATAATCAATCCCTCTATACCATGACAGGTCAATTGCTTATTTTAGAACTGTCTTGGCTGGTTGATTATTTAATTTCCTTGAAAGCAAGAAAAATAATCATTGTGAAAGTTGCTAATGTACTCCAGGTGAAATGCAACTAAACGGTTCCTTCCAATATTCACATTAGCCAAAATACGCTTGCAGATTTGTGTTTTGACCCTTTGCTCCTTCCATGTCACAAAATAATTATAAAAATGATTAAACAATTTTAAATTATTGAATTCTATTTTTTTTAAATGATTGACTTGACATTTCAATTCATTAGCTTTCAACTTGAATTGAAATTTATTCTATAGTCCTTTTCTTAATTTGTTATGTTCCAAGTTTGCTGTTTACATGATTGTTACTAAATGAAGAAATCATTAGCCAACCCTTTAATTGAATGTCATGCTTTGTATGCAGTGCACTACAATAGGACGCTCTGTGTACTTACTATAAAACAATCAAAACATGTGGAATTTGACTTTTCTTCCCTCATTCTCCTGAATTTCAATACAATTTGAGATTTTAATAAAGTTTTTTTTTGTAAAAGCACAAGTTCATGTGCACTTAAGTAATGTTGATGGAATCATAAAAGGAAGCTGTAATTACACTGTCAAATTTATTTTATTTCTTCTGTGCATTTCTAGCAATATTTAGAGCTGCTTTATATTTCTGCTACAAGATAAACCCAACTTGATTGCAAACTGTGTAAATTAAATAATCAGTTACTCTCTACATGCTGTGCCCTTTTACAGCTTCTGAGCTCACTGGTATTGTGGTAAAAGCATACTGATTGCCCTTTGGTGCTACTCCCAGGGATGTTTTTGAATGAGTTATATACTCCAGATCACCATTTTGGGCCCCTGTATCTAACAGCTATGTGCTTTCACCATCACATTTCACCACACAGCTGCTGAGGAGGAATACCACGTCCACTCAGCTTTCACTGGGAAAGCGCTCCACTGCCAGCGATGCCTCAGTCTTCCCAGAGGTTACTATATTGGTGTTTCTGTCTTCCCTAAATCTATCTGGGGTGCACAAAGCAGATGTCTGTCTCTGGCTCCCTCGCAGGGGACATCCCATGCCACACTGTGCTGTACCCTATTGTATCACATCAGTGTTCCTGGGAAGACCTGGAAGAAATCCAGGCAGCTCGCGTTTTCTGCCATTTGGAAGACGAGCCCTCAGGATCATCTCTAGACCTATTTTGATGACAAATATGCATGAGGGTAAAAAACACCTATGAGCAAGGCTGAGCATGACTCCGTGAGCACGTTGTTAGTTTGGTTTGGTCATTGGTGGGGTGCAGAGACTTGAGCTCTGCTCTTCACCCTCTGGTTTTTTTTTTTGTTTGTTTGTTTTTTTTAAACACTGGCCCTGTATTTCTAGCAGGACCATGCAGCCATCTAATTACACACAAACCATGGTTTTTTTTTTTCAATTAGTATTACAGTCAAGTGTTTTCTTCACCTGTGAAATAGAACAAGCATGTATTTTTCAGCCCATGCCTGCATCTACACTGATGTTCCTGCAGCAGAGAGTACAAAGGCTGAGTTATTCAGAAAAAGGGGCACGGCTATGGAAAGGATCCAAGCTAATCAAATGGAAGCAATTTCAATTATATAATCAAACAGTTATATTTTAATTATAATTGTTGCCACGGGGCAGCCCAAGAGTACTTTGTGTGAACCTCTACTTAAATATTTGTTTCTGAAGAAAAATATTATAAAGCATCTATGGCAATTTCATTATTATTGAGAAACTAAAAAGAATCTATAGTTATCTAAGGGACCAGCACAATTACCTACATCATCTTTCAGAACAGTAAAATGTACTAATAAGCCACAATGAGAAACTGGAGCCTTAGAAATGAATCAGATGGCACTAAAAGAGATTCACTGACAGGCAGCTCAGGGCTTACTGAGCCGTTATTTATTACAGAGCTAGATTTTTAAGCTACACTAGTGAAAATAGAGTGACAAAAAATACTGCACCAGAATTAATTGTACAGATTCACTCTTCAAGCAAAAACAGATTGTGAGGAAGTAGTCTTAAAATGAAGTTTGTAATACAGAAAGTTTAATTCATCTCCCTAAATCTCCAGGGAAGCCATTGTTTCCCTGACAGAGGGCTGAGCACAACTCAGACCCCCTCTCCTTTTTACAGTCCATATCCCACCCTCTTCTATCCATCCTCTAGACAGTCAGGGAAGCTTCTCTGGAGTCCTCTGAGCTCTGCTCCTACCAGAGCTGTGCAAGTATGCTTTGATGAATATCCAGCTTCAAGCTTTTCTGATCCATAAGAGAAGTGTTTTGGCTTTTAACAAGATGGTTGAGTGAAAGGAAGGCTTTCAGTGAGAATCAATCAATTGCCATTGCAATCCAAGTGAACAATTTGAATTTATATTTTAATATAAACGAGAGATGTATTTAATTTTATTTTAGAGTTTTGATGGAGTTTTGCTGTCACTAGGGAGCAGAGCTCAGGCCTTCTCCTGCCCTCACCCCGTTTCTCCTTTGGCACAGCCAACATGAGTTATCAACAGGCACCTTGCAGGCTGGGGGCCACGGGCACAGGCTTTGCAGAATACTCTGAAAACCTGGCCGTATTCCATCTCCTATCACATCGGAGTACAAAAAACCAGGCCTTCATAAATTCTGCATGATGACAGAGGGGAAACTGAAAGAATGCACCCCTTGGCTTGCACAGGACTGTTTTTATCTCTTTGAAGTAGGATTGTGCTCTACAGATGATAAGGAACAAAGCAACTATGGCCAACACCTGAAGAAATTATACCTTTTCTGAACATGGGCTGTATTGATTGCGAAACTAAAACTGCACTGGAGAATGTAGGAAAAAGAGAGGTTTTATTCAGTAGCAACATAACTACTTTGTTTTGGATAGGAACAGCAGAATAAACCTCTTGAGAAAGTTTTTGTTTTATTTTTTGCATTACTTTTCAGGGATAAAATTGGATCGGAGAAAAGTACGTTCTTAATTTCTTAACTCAAATTGACATCACTCCCTACACACTTTTGCATCAGCAGCATGATTTGGCTGTTGTTTGGTCAGCCTTTTCTCAACCCCTGTGACTCATCTTTAGAACGGACCCATCACTGAAAGTCTCCTGGCCTGAAGGAAAACATTTCATCTAAGTCCTCTAATTGGAACAGAATTTTCCACACACTGACTCAGACCCCACCAAGACAGTACTTTAAATCTTCTGATCACACCCTGCCCCCCACTGTACATACAGATTTTTCTCAAAGGAAAAAATAAAAAAAAGAGATCCAACAATGATGGAAATCCTGGTAATGTTTCAAGGTGACAAAAGAATGATAGACACAAATGTTAAAAAAAAAAAAAAAGAAAGTTTTGGAAGATTCAGTTATACACACTATTTATGCAGAAAGGACACAAAAGAAAACAAAATATGGATCCTTAATGTAAATTTTACTTGCTTTCTTCCATCAGTAAAAATTAGAAACCACACAAAAATGCTTTAATGGCAGGTTGAGGCCAGCCTTTGAACACCTCATTGCCTGGAGAAAATTTACATTCTGTGTTCAAATATAATTGCTAGCCTGAACCTTAACATGCCTTGGTCTGTAGACTCACCAATGCAAGTGCTTCTGCCGTTGGTGCTGCAAAAGAAAATTATTCCAGGAGGGCACTGGAGAAATTACAGATGGAGAAGGAGTTTTCTGATGGTTCTTAATATCTTATTAACACTCCTTGACCACTAGATCTAACGTATCAGCTTCCAAAATTTACTCACACAGAACTCTTCGCTATACATGCTGGTTTGCCCCTTATGCAATTGTTATTAGCTTTACAACTATTGTTTTTCCTTGAACACAGCCACTCAGAAAAGATGTTTCATGCTTATAACATACTCTGTTTCTAAAAGTATTTCGTGCCTGAACCACTGCCAAATAGCTGATGGTTTCTCTTTATAGTTTCATTTAACATTGGCTTTATATTACAGAAAGTACACAGAAAAAAAAGTGCATGGAAGTCTTAGGGCAAGATTTTGCTCACCTTCTTCATATACAGGTTTATATTAATCCAGGACAATCCCACTTTGGAAATCTACCATATGCAACAGCATAATTTAATTACCACATAATTACTGCCTTCAGTGAGAACCTTTTCTGAACAAGATCTGCTCAGCCTGGAGGCCTGGAGGAATAGCAGCAGCCAGTTGCAGTTTCCCCATTTCATACACCAGTCTGTGCCAGCCCCAGCGCAAACCTTGGAATGGCTTAAGGAAGAGTTGCTGTTGCCTCATTTCTACCATCCTACCCTGAGAGCCAGATCCCAGGCTTTCTGTTCCATCCCTTTCCCCCTAAACCGTCTTCCTAAACCTCCTCTGTGCCAGAGCCATGTGCAGGAACCTGGTTACAAAAGGATTTGAAAATGGTCCTTCATACACTACGCGGTTCCTCTTGTCTTGTGAGCATTGCAATGTTTCAGTTTTGCTGTCACTCTCCTAATGTTAATACTGTGATTAATGCCGCAACATCAGACTATAATGTTATGCATCTCCTGGGCTTGTAGAATAATACACAGGATTTTGCAGACAGGCCTTAAATGCATCCTTGTTCGCAAACTTTCTGTAAGATATGACCTTTCCTCTGGAAATAACGCTGCCTCGAACCAGCCATTCCACATGCAGGCAAGACAGGCATAGCCAGTTCATTTTCATAACCTCATCACAAGCTCTCTGCCAAATGTTTGCATCAGATCAAACTACCCTTACAGCATATTTTTATGATATAATGAGGGACTACATGCAGCACAGGAACTATGAGCCTTAATAGGGAGGTTCTACATACATTATCCAGGTATCATGGCCAGTCCAAATACGTCCTTTGTTTTGGCTGGTGGTGTTCTGGTGAATCTGCCCATGGTTTGGTGGAGTGGTGGCCACCAGGATTGTAAATCATCTGCTGCTCTCCACTGTTCCTAACCACAGTCAGGGCATACATTGTTTCAGCACTGTAATGATGACAATTTTTTTGATGGACAGATGCTTCACACTTTCTGAAAACTGCCTCTCTTTTGAGTGTCTTAGGTTAGAATCTCTAAACCAATAGCTGAATTATAAATTGAGTAATTTTTAAAATGTTTATGTTTTGAAGCACTTGTGTCTGATCTAAAATTTTTATGTAAGTCACATGAAAATATATTGAGAAAAAGACCACGTCGACAGCTCTCTTTTATATCCCCTGGTTTCACTGACTGTGGTTGGAGGAGGTCTGTGGTCTCCCAGAACTGCTGGTTTACCACTGACTTTACTTTCCCCTCACCAGTAAAAGCTGAGTCAGCTATGATGTTCTGGTCTTAATTGTCACAACACGTTGTGTCCCACAAGACAGAATATGGCACAACTGGTACATAATTAAAAGAAAAACACTGGGATACTCGAAGGACAGGTTGATACAATAAAAGGGAAAGCAGGCAAGTGAGCCACATCTGCTCCTGACAATGGGACTCTTTGATTTGTGATTAATATATATGATAGGTTGGGAATAGAGCTTGAATAAACAGATAATTAAAGAAAAAAAATTGCCACTGGCCATTGTATTTGAGAAGTTGTGGTGGTCTGGTGAGGTCCCAGATGACTGGAAGAGAGAGAACATAACCCCAATTTTGAAAAAGGGGAACAAGGAGGACCCAGGAAACTACAGGCCGGTCAGCCTCACCTCTGTGCCTGGCAAGGTCATGGAGCAGATTCTCCTGGAAACCATGCTAAGGCACATGGAGAGCAAGGAGGTGGTTTGTGACAGCCAACATGGCTTCACCAAGGGCAGATCGTGCCTGACCAATTTGGTGGCCTTCTGTGATGGGGTGACAGCATCGATGGACAAGGGACGAGCAATGGATATCATCTACCTGGACTTGTGCAAAGCTTTTGACACTGTCCCGCACGACATCCTTCTCTCTAAACTAGAGAGACATGGGTTTGATGGACGGACCACTCGGTGGATAAGGAGTTGGCTGGATGGCCACAGTCAGAGAGTGGTGGTCAACGGCTTGATGTCCAAGTGGAGACCAGTCATGAGTGGTGTCCCTCAGGGGTCCGTGTTGGGCCCGGCCCTGTTCAGCATCTTTGTCGGCGACATGGACAGTGGGATAGAGTGCACCCTCAGCAAGTTCGCCGATGACACCAAGCTGTGTGGTACCGTCGACATGCTGGAAGGGAGGGATGCCATCCAGAGGGACCTTGACAGGCTGGAGAGGTGGGCCCATGCCAACCTCATGAAGTTCAACCAGGCCAAGTGCAAGGTCCTGCACCTGGGTCATGGCAATCCCAGGCACAAATACAGGTTGGGTGGAGAATGGATTGAGAGCAGCCCTGAGAAGGACTTGGGAGCGCTGGTGGACGAGAAGCTCAACATGAGCAGGCAATGTGCTCTTGTGGCCCAGAAGGCCAACTGCATCCTGGGCTGCATCAAGAGGAGCGTGGCCAGCAGGTCGAGGGAGGTGATTCTGCCCCTCTACTCTGCCCTGGTGAGACCCCACCTGGAGTACTGTGTCCAGTTCTGGAGCCCCCAGCACAAGAAGGACATGGACCAGTTGGAGAAGGTCCAGAGGAGGGCCATGAAGATGATAAGATCATACAATCTTAGAATCATAGAATGGTTAGGGTTGGAAGGGACCTTCAAAGGTCATCTAGTCCAACCCCCCTGCAAGGAGCAGGGACATCCCTGACTAGATCAGGATGCTCAGAGCCTCATCCAGCCTGGCCTTGAACGTTTCCAGGGATGGGGCATCCACCACCTTTCTGGGCAACCTGTTCCAGTGTTCTACAAATTGCATTGTAAAAATTTTTTTCCTAATTTGTAATCTAAATCTACCCCCCTCTATTTTAAAACCATTACCCCTCGTCCTATCACAACAGGCCCTACTAAACAGCCTTTCCCCATCTTTCTTGTAGGCCCCCTTGAGGTACTGGAAGACCGCTATCAGGTCTCCCCGGAGCCTCCTCTTCTCCAGGCTGAACAGCCCCAACTCTCTCACCCTGTCCTCATACGAGAGGTGCTCCAGTCCTCTGATCATCTTTGTGGCCCTCCTCTGGACCTTCTCCAACTGGTCCATGTCCTTCTTGTGTTGGGGGCTCCAGAACTGGACACAGCGCTCCAGGTGGGGTCTCACCAGGGCAGAGTAGAGGGGGAGAATCACCTCCCTCGACCTGCTGGCCACGCTCCTCTTGATGCAGCCCAGGATGCGGTTGGCCTTCTGGGCCGCAAGGGCGCATTGCCTGCTCATGTTAAGCTTCTCATCCACCAGCACTCCCAAGTCCTTCTCCTCAGGGCTGCTCTCAATCCACTCTCTGCCCAACCTGTATTTGTGCCTGGGATTGCCATGACCCAGGTACAGGACCTTGCACTTGGCCTGGTTGAACTTCATGAGGTTGGCACGGGCCCACCTCTCCAGCCTGTCAAGGTCCCTCTGGATGTCTTCCCTCTCTTCCAGGGTGTTGACGGCACCACACAACTTGGTGTCGTCGGTGAACTTGCTGAGGGTGCACTCTATCCCACTGTTCATGTCGCGGACAAAGATGCTGAACAGGGCCGGGCCCAGCACGGACCCCTGAGGGACAATGGCTGGAGCACCTCTCCTATGAGGACAGGCTGAGAGAGTTGGGGCTGTTCAGCCTGGAGAAGAGGAGGCTCTGGGGAGACCTTATAGTGGTCTTCCAGTACCTCAAGGGGGCCTACAAGAAAGATGGGGAGAGGCTGTTCAGTAGGGCCTGTTGTGATAGGACGAGGGGTAATGGTTTTAAAATAGAGGGAGGTAGATTTAGATTGGATATTAGGAAAAAATTTTTTACAATGCAATTTGTAGAACACTGGAACAGGTTGCCCAGAGAGGTGATGGATTCCCCATCCCTGGAAACGTTCAAGGCCAGGTTGAATAAGTCTCTGAGCAACCTGATCTTGTTGGGGATGTCCCTGCTCCTTGCAGGGGGGTTGGACTGGATGACCTTTGATGGTCTTTTCCAACTCTAACCATTCTATGATTCTATGTTTCTATGAAAAATCCATCGAATAGTGCAAGGCATGAATGTAGTCTGTCTCGCCAAAGGGTGTAGGGCTGCCACACATCATGAGGCACTTGATCTTTCCAATGCTTTCTTTCCGATGTTTCCCCTGCCACAGGTTTCAAATAAATTCCTGAAATGAGATGAAAAGTTATATTGTCAGAATTGTTTGCTGACTGAAAACAGAAAACCATGAAGCTGGTTCAGGTTAATTCAATATTTTGATTTCAGTCCTTTCTTTTCCTTTCCTCCATTCAACTTCTCAGTTTAAGTTAATCCCCCAAATTTCCCAGTAGAAAATCATTAGTAGTGGGGCATATTTGACAGAAATGTTTTGAGTTCTGAAATTCCATAAAACTGAATTTCTTTCCAAAATGTTTTAGATTTGATAGTTTGGCATCTCTCAAAGATGTGACAGGAAACAGAATGCTTTATGGAAAACATCTACACCATACAGTTCCTCCTTAATCAGATAACAGCATATGTGGGACCACGATTCTCCTGCACAGGGATTCACAGCACAGACACCACCCCGTATCCAACACACCAGGAGAGAATAGCAGAGATTTTAGGGCACGAGGGAGATAAACAGCTATGTCTTCAGCTAAATAGAAGCTTTGCCCACATCTTGTTTTTGTGATAGGTTGGATCATCCCATCCTCTTTGAGGATCTTCCTTGTCCCTTCATAGGTCTAAGCTCATTTTTGACAAGTACTGGAAATATCTGTTTGCACCTGTACCCCTGGAAGCAGTGCTCTGTGAGCCAGCGCAACCACCGACCCAAATGCAGTGCCGCTGTATCTGCTGCTCTCCCTCCACAGCCCACACGCACATGTGCCACATCTCTCAGCCAAATATCTTCTTCACCTACAGCTTAAAAAAATCATAAAAGACGACATCTGCAATAGTTTAGCCTCCCTGGCATGAAACAACAGTAATGGCTACTGGCTCCTATCTCGTCAGAGCGCACTCCATTTTCATGTAATTGAGAAGCAGACTAAGTTTGCACAGATTATATGGCTGGTTTAATGAAGTTTAGTAAAATGAGCTCATTAATGCAGCTTTCAAAGGAACTTCCATTTTCTACATTGCAAGGCATGATTTTACAATCTTTCAGCACTAACATTAAAATCTCTCCGATTCTGCCATGCTGCCAAATCTCAGAGTGCATGTGGAAACTCCAGAAGTTCCTCTAATTGCTTGTAAAGCGCAATTGCCATCCTCAGCTTACGTGAGATGGTGCCACGACTGGCATTTCCCTAACTGTGGGAGGAATCTGCTGCTCTTGCTCCCATTTGTTTGTTTCAGGAATACAACGAGAAATGTAGAAGTTCGAAAAAAAAATTAGGAAAATCAGAAAGGGACTCACATAGTTTCTAATGATGCCATACACATATATACACACTTTCATGTTTTTTTAAACACCCCCAGTTGAGTACTTACGGTATGATTTCTAATTTCTATCACACAGTTGTTTTATCACACCATTTGAAATCTCCCAAGGTGGTTTTGAAAAGAGGTGTTTTCTTAGACTGTCAGTGCAGCACTTCAGAGAAGCATGCATGTTACTCTGCACGCTGGAGTAAAATGTCTAACACCAAGATTTCTCATGTCTCTGTAAGATACTCAGAAGTCAATTAACCTGCTTATAGCTTGTCATACAAAAAAAAATCCGTTGTCTTGGACAGAATTGAAATTAATTTTTTCTTCACTCTCGGTGGCATGACGGCACTTGTGAACTTGTTAACAGAATGGGACATGCCCATTGGAATGACAAAATATGTCATCAGATCATTGGCTCAGGTATCTGCTATATTTTATGGGAAGCATGAAGCCTGCTGGAGGTGGTTAAATCTCTCCAGATGGCTGTTTTAAAACAAAGCCCACCTAGCTGCATATTATGTAAATCAAGATAAGGCAGGGAGCTCAACAGTTTTGGAAATCACCATTGTAGGGCCTCACATCATGTCAATATGAAAACAACAAAGGAAAAGAATGACAAAAAAGGAAAAGCTTGTATTTGAGAGGGGTTTATTATCTTGCTAACAGCAAGCACACAGATGGACAGAGATGGATGGCAGAAAGCATGCTCCTAATCTTTTTCTCATTCCTTTTTGCCATAAAATTGGCACATTAACACATCTGTGTATCAATGTAAAAAAAAGTCCAGCAATGGTAAAGAGGCTTAACAAGGTTCCTTTGAAGGAAATGGTGATAATGCTCTAGCTTTTATAAAATTTGAAAGCCACTTGTGAAGAAATTGCATGTGAAGTCTCTGTCTGTCCTTGTAGCCACCCAAAGACATGGCAGAAGCAGCAGGCAACAGCTGGGATGTTCCTTCTCTCCCCTCTTGAAAGAGGAGCAGGCTGTAGGGCAGATCTCCCTTCATCTTAAGAAGGTATCATACTGAAGCACATTTTCCTACTGTTGTGTCTCATAGGAGCCAGGAAACCCACCTGTCAGGGGGAAGGAATCTTCTTCTGAAAAGCAAAACTTACCAAAGACAAGAACAGAAAAGAGCACTTTTTTTCTTTTGCATTCAAAAAGAACTGTTCAACTCACAACGTTCTTTGGCTAAAATATTGAGGTCAAATGGATAGCCAGTTCACATTGGAAAAGGAAGTAATTATCTTTAGCTCTCCAAATAAGCATCAATCACTGCTTAATTAAGGCCACAGTGTAAATGGGCAGGACTAGACTTCTCTAGAGAGAAAAAGCTCATGTTGTGTATAGTTATTTCCTTTTCCTAACATGTGCTTTGGTTTACATTCACATACAGGGGCTTGGGGTGACAAATAACATCATTACTGGAAAAGAGTAAACAGCTCACAGAGAATAATTTACATGATTTAATATAGCTTCACTTTCTGTTCGTAGAGTATATGTAAACAAGTTGTGATTTTCTCCAATTATTCAATTGAATTAACTTGACAATATGTGTATGTATTAACTTGTTTACATTCTTTTATTGAGAGGATCGGCTGCAAAAAACAGTATCTGAGATGTAAACTAGGGTGGTCCATTGGTCATTTTAATCGTAGAGAAGTATTTCTGTGCCCTCTTTAGATAGACTCATAATGAGGATGAGGAATCACCTTTCCAATGTTTGTTCAGCACCCAGGGCAATTTAGTTCCAAACCTCCCTAGAACACATGCATGCTGCAGTAACTCAAATTTATGAGGACAACTATGAAACTGCTGTGAATTTGAATTTCACTGTATCCTGGCATGGATCTATGACCATAACAGAAGAGTTACAAAGCAAGAAGTGAAAGTAACTCAAGCACGGAAAGGAGCCAGTGCCTCCGATATTCATACTCCTCTTCATTGGTTAAGTGGAATAAAGTGCAATACCAATTGGTATTGCACAAAAACGCAGCCTTTCTCATAAAGAGTCATGCTATCAGTCACTGAAAAACACCTGATAATCAGGCATTATAAAACAAAATAGATTTTAAATTATTCTCCAGTGACCAAGACAACTAGCAATTTATTTCCTGAAACAACTTTGACATTTCTGCTTGTTTTTTAGAACTTAGCTATGAAATTATTTCTCTAATATTTTTCTGATCTCTTAAATTTCAGAGTTGTGGACGACTAGAGTTGCCCAGCTATCCTAGGTTCTCTTGGGTTTCTGCCAATGGAAGAAAATCGATGAGGATGGAAAACATAGTGCTAAAGATGATTCCCCCTTTGTGTCAAGCCCCCAAAAAACCATAGAGTTGTTCTATATAACCTTATATGCTTGTTAATTTCACTACTTCTGTTTAAGATCTTTGAATAAATAGTAGAGGAGAAATCAAGAGAGAAAACAGACTCTGTAGCGCTGATGGCATTAAGCCTCAGAGATTAGTTAGAGTTTATCTCAGCACAGATGGCGATCCCCCAGAGGAAACTTGGACCTTGGTGCATCTAAGTGTTATGCAAACACAGAGCAGAGATGGTGGCTGTCCCACAGGGTTTACAGTCTGAGTAATCGCTTTCTGTACAATTACCCTCATTCAAGTTCATTTGTAGCTTAAAGTGCTCAGTGTGAACTAGAACATCAGTCTGAACTTCCATGTAATGATGAACAGAGTTCTCAGTTTGGTGATTACATCATTACTAATACCACTACTGTTATTATTATTATTTCACTAGATTAAAAAGGCTAACGGAGATCGAGATTGGCAGGAAGGTCACTCTTAATCTAGATGTTCCCAGTCCCAACTCAGCACAAGCAGGCTATTGCCCTAATTACAGGGAACAATATTCAGGAACAGTACAGAGTGGGTAAAAGTGCACACTGGATGGTGATTCCCAGCTGGAAAACTTCAGCTAGGCACGTGTGGTTGGACTGTGTGAGCTTCATGCCAAACTGTGTGATCGTTGCCTGTGACCTTGCTGTGACCATGGCCCGCTCTTTCCATCGAAATGGGAATTTTTCTTCCTTGCACAATATAAAACTAAACTTAGAGGAGGCTCCAAGTTTTCACCTCATTAGCCATTTTGGTGGAAAGCAGCTGTATAAATAAATGTATATGAAATCCAGGTGTGAAAGATTTCGGCATTACATGGCAGTTTCTAACTAAACATTCATCATGCATAAAAACTGCAATTTCAAGACTGCTACCAAACCAAACAAAATGGAACATCTTTGAGTGTGCGTATTTTAATAGGCCACACTTGTAGAAAATGTTGGCAATGTTTTTGAGAGAATGGACAATTTTCTTTAAGACCTAGCTTTCTCTTCTCTCTCAGCTTCTTCTATTGCTCTCTTTCTATTCAGCACCAATTTGCTGATTTGCAATCCCCAAAGACATGTGTTTTCTCTTCTTATTTGACTCCAATTTTGGCTAGACCTCAAACCAAAGCCTGTGTGTTCTCTGCTCAGAGATTCATTATTAAGTAGAGTCTAGTGGTTCTTGCATCCTGCCTTTTATTTTCCCAGGCCTAAATCCACAGAGGGACTAATAAGCCCGAAGTGGAACATGGGTGGAATTTAGGCACTTATGTAAAAGAGTATAATTCCTAAAATGCCCTACATAAAGCCTAGCTGAAGTCCCCAGATATCTAAATTTGCATTTCTAAAGTCCATAGGCATTTAACTTGCCTGTCAAGAAGTGTTGCCCTCCCCGAGCAGTGCAGCAAGTTAGTGCCTCACCTGCTCAGGAGCTCTCCGATTTGTCAACCCACAGCGCAAAGTCCTGCAGGAGCCAGAGCCAGAGCCCCGAACCAAGCTTAGCGTGCACAGATGCAGGTCAGTTATGCACAAAAGCATGGCAGTGAGGGCAGCTTTCATTCAGCTGGGTGGTGGCGTCCATCTTGTCTATACTGGCTCTGCTCACTATCTAGAAGGTCCGGGCCAAACAGCCTTTCAGGAAAGGGAGTTTAAAACCCTCTCTACCATGTTGTGAGAGTACCAGAGGCTCTTCTGGGTTCTGGAATTCGCCACTCTTAAAACTGAAGTTGTGGCACCATGCAGGAAAATATTTCCAGTTCCCTGTTCCAGAGGAAGAAAACTGAAAGAAAATACAACATGCATAACTCAGATACCCTAAGCTGGAGTAGGACTTTTAGTCTGCACTCCTAAAATTTTTCAGATATTTTACATTAGATTGTCTTTGGAGGTGACAGAGAAAAAATTATATAGAACTTGCTTGAAACACATAGCGTTTCCCATTACCATGGGGACTTAAGATGTGCTCTTTGCAGTCTTTGTTGAGGGATGGCACACACAGCTTTTGCTGGATGAACACCCTTCTGAGGTGCCCATCTTTGCCCATACAAAGCACTTAAAAACCTTTAGCCTAGGTTCACACTCTCCACAGACAGTCAGGGCCTCAAAAACTAGGTGATAACAGAGGTCCAAGACTGATACCATTTCTAGAGTCAATCTTCCGTTCAGTTTCCAGATGAGCATTCTTTTTAGCATTTTCAATTTAGAAGTGTAAGCACTCTTTCTCTCCCTAGTCCACGGCATAAGACGGACGGGTGTCTCACTTGAAAACAATAGGCACTGTGTGTCTATGACCAGATGGGCAGGCACATCTGGTTCCTGAGTACAGATGCTTTGGGGTGCAAAGACTGAATAGAAACTCAAAAATATTTTGAGCAGATGCCTGCTTGTTCTATATATTCTAGTGACTGGGAAACCAAACTGCATCCCAGCAGATAAGGACAGATAAAGCCAGGATATTAAGTAATGCTTCCCCTGAGAATATGGCATAAAATAGGAAACTAGTAATTTGCCCTCTGACATAGTGTTAAGTCCTAACTGTTCAATCCACACATTTTAGAAGCTTGTTGATAAGCTGGAAATGATCCAGAAACACTTTTGCAAAGATTTCAAAACTGCAGAACCCGTCCTGCAGTTGGAGACTGCAGAAACTCCGGCTGTTTAAGTTATGCCAGAGAAGGTTAACAGGTGGTTCACTCGTGGTCCATAAGTAAGGAAGAGCAATCCTTATTAGGAAAGAGGCATTAGTGAAAATACAGAAATTAGGTTTTCGTGTAGAGAGGAAAGAAGCTTTTATAGTTTTGGTAATAAATGGTGACAATAATGGAGCATTACAACTATATATCCACAGTTGGAGTGAATTCCTCAGCACTTGAATTCTTTAAATATAGATTGTCTGCTCTCCGGGATGTGCTCTTGGACAATTTGAGAGCAAAGACTGGACACAGAAATAAATGGGGGCAAGTCTATGGCTCTGTGGTGCTCGTAATCTTAAGGTCTTCTGAATGGTTCAAGCTATTTTTAAGAACCCACGTATCTTTCGGAAGAAATCCTCAATTATTTGCACCACTATGCAGTATTTTTTCTGTCACAGTTTTACTTTGAAACTTGCAATGAAACATATGATTTTCCGTCTCATTCTCCAAGACTGTCTTTTGGCAGGGATTGTCAGAGTTTTTTACCCTCTGAGGATGTCAGAAGGTTCTGTATTTTGTCAAACTTTGTGGTAAATAACTCAAACATTTACTTTCCTATTTCTCTGGCTGCTTCACAGATAGAGCGCAGGACCTTTTCTCCAAGTCAGTATATCATGTCCTGGATCCGTAAGGCAGTGCTAGGAACAGTCTGAATGGTTTCTACGGCACTGAACAAGACATAATTTCAATGAGTAGGACTGGTAAAGTCATTAGTGGCTACACTAGGCAGCATGGTGGTCAAACAGTCATTCTGTGCTCGGGATTTCTATTCTACTGCCAGTGTGTAGCATAGGCAGTATGTCACATCTCTGTGCTCTGCTCAGACAGCCATCGCCCCTCTGGTAGTGTAGTACCTGCCATTTCTGCTACACTAGTTACACACGTGTGATTCAGTTATGTGATACAGATCATATATACAAACAAACAAACAAGCCACAGCTGTAGGAATCAAAGGGAACACCAGTGGTGACTTAAAAGAAGACAGAAATCTGTGTTATAGCATATATTGTTTGTCCCCAAAATTTCTGTTCCTGAGCCACAATTGCAAGTACCAGTGGATCAGTTCCCAAGCAAGAAACACTGCACTTTCACATGACTCTGCAAAGCAGTAATGAAGAGAAAATTTAATTTATTTCAATTAAGGAGGTTTATGAGTTATTACTTACAAGGTTTGCTAGCAACCATAAGAGTGACTGCCAGTATATGGGTTTTTGAACTCCAGCTGAGCCACAGAAGCAGAGGGTTATGAAAAGCTACCTGACTGATGTGTTGAGCTCCTGGATTTCTACCATGCTAGGACTGAGTGATCTTACAGCTTAGTAATGACAGGAATGATTACCTCTCAGGATGGATGTAATGCTACATTTCAGGGCTTAGGTGCATAACTGCTTTCCTCTTATTATATCTCCCTTTTGTACTCAATGTATTCTAGTCAATGGCACTGTAATTTCCCAAGCAACTCCTGCTTTCATAAGGAGCCCTCCTAATGACTCTGCCTTGCCTCATTTTCTCCTCAACGAAATGAATAGCTCCCCTACCCTAAGCAAAGCCTGTTTTTATTTTCCCTCCTCTATTTTTGTGCTCGCTGTGATAGACCTTAAAGATCTGGCCATTTTCAAAAGTTAATGAAATCAGTACTGAGGAAAAGCTCCACGCCATCAGCTTGGGATGCTGCAATACTGCAGCTATCCATGGGACCCAGGCACGGGGCTCCAGGCTCTGCTGCCTGCACTGTGTTGCCCCAGCAGTAACTGGATACTACTGGGAACAACCAGGCAGCGTGAGGGTGGCTCATTTAGAATCATAGAATGGTTTGGGTTGGAAGGGACCTTTAAAGGCCACCTAGTCCAACCCCCCTGCAAGGAGCAGGGACATCTCCAACCAGATCAGGTTGCTCAGAGCCCCGTCCAACCTGGCCTTGAATCAGGGATGGGGCATCAACGATGTCTCTGTACAACCTGTGCCAGCATTCCGCCACCCCATGGTGGCCCATCTGCCTAATTGCGGCACGTTGTGGGGATTTTAAGCAAAGCATTGGACATGTGGACTCCAGGACAAGAGAGGGATGTGATCTGCAGACCCATGTAAACTGAGGCAGGTAAAATACAGAGTACAATCACCAGCCCAGAACTAAAGACAATGTCTGTGTAAGTGCTGCAGTCACTTCAGACCTGGATCAGTCATTTGCCTCAGCCATCCTCCAACTTCAGATCTTTCAAATACACTGATACTGCCTCTTCACTTTTTTTGCTATTTGTTACTTTAAGTGTTGTCTATGAGACTTCAGAAAGCAATTCTTGTGCTGATTCTCTGCAGATCCTTATCAGACACAAAATGCAGTACTAGATCTACAAGCACTGACAGATCCCTCCGTACCAAGCTGGTTTACCCTTGTTTGGTAAGGTATGCAAGATTTATTCCTTGAGCACTTGTTATACAAGGCAGGTATTGAAAGGCAGTCAGCGTTCTTGGATACGTTCACGATGATGAGGGAAATCCTCCAAGACACAGAAGCCAGATGGTGGAAATCAAGGGCTTTACTCACTGTTGCATCTTCAAAAATCTCCTCTCCTATATTTTACAGCACTTCATTATTTTCTCTCTTTCTCTACCGTGCAAATCCACAGAATGTGATAGCTGCTATTTTCTTTCCCTGTTTTCCTCCACTAATCGTTATTTCCTTCCAGTGAGCAACATTTTCAAAATGCTAGTATTTGTTTTATATTTACTGGTTCTTTCTCTTTTTTTAACATATGCCCAAATAAAGAAGCTGACAGTGTAAATGACACTTGCAACCTGCTTTTTGCATTCACTTCGTGCAGAACATATTCATACTCACGGCACACTTACTAAAGCACAATATCCCTTTAAATCACTCTGAACATAGTATCTTTAAAGCACTGATTAAGTAGTTGCCCCTATCAACGTAACTACTGCCTGCTAAGTGTGCTGTTAAATCAGCAGCTCATCAAATGGCCTGATGCTAGGATGTAACAAGTTTCTGATGGAGTTGTGCTCCTTCAAAGAACAAGCGTTTTTTTTCATCACCCTCTTAGTCACCTAATTTGACTGAGATCTAAGATCCTAATGCATCAATCTTGTTAATTCTCTTGCCAGTACATAAGAAATTGAAGCAATAAACCACAACCTGTTTGTAGTGGTGTTAATGTTATTATGTAGTACACCAGCTGACAGCAGCACTGCTTTTCCATTAAACTTCAGCCAATACAACAAGCCTGTAGCTCTTGGGAGTGTCTATCTTGTCATGTCTTTTTTCATTTCTTCTTCTCTCTAGATCACTGATGACTCACCCAAAGTGCTGACCCTACATTTACTCTACTCGGTGTTGGGTTTTGTGTCGTAACACACTGACACGGTCTTTCATCTCTATTGTACTTTCTCTTTGAGTGATGCTATCATTTAGGAATCAGCAATGCTAAGAATCCAATTCAAACCAGCAGGTGCTAAACGTTCCAGGAGAACTGTCAGAAAAATTTCTAATGGGGTTAAAAAATATTTTTCCTCTAATCTCACTCCTCTAAATGGTTGGATCTTTTTTGTTTAAACATTTAAAAAAAAAAAGAAAGAAATAACTCAGGCAAATAGCATCTGTTTCAAAATGTCAGCCATAAAGCTGAAGTTTGGCAAAGTTGTATATACAACTATAAATATAACACAGCGTATGATAAGATGCAGTGTTGAGGAACTGTAAGCATCACTGATAACAGCTCACCCTTGACAAACCAGCTTCATCATAAAGAAAGAAGTTCAATCTCAAAATTGGACACAAAAGCTAATGTAAGCAAAGCGCCCTGTAAAAGCCTCAGTGAAAACTACACAGAATGAAAACCATAAGACAGGATTTTAATGGCAGCTTTGTTTGAATAAAGGCTACAGCATTCTAGCCATTGGGAGTCATGGTGGTGCTGATGCATGGGAAAAGGGAAAAAGTGAGTTCTTCTGAGGGTTTTTTTTCACCTCTTGCATTTGGGGCAAATACTGAGTTGTTTCTTCCTTTCTGCAACCTGGTTTTCTCATCCTTAATTATTGTGCATTGTTTCCTCCCGGAAGAAAAAAACTACACCCTTCTGCGTTTGCCAGAACACGCGTATTCCCCGTTGGTGGTTGTTAGAGATACTCTACCAGTACATAACTTTCCATGTGAAGGCTGCCATGGTAACACAATTTACTGTATACCAGGGTTAATATGTGCATAGACACAGAATAATGTGCAGACACACAAATTACCGCTTCCCTATGGACTGCTTCTTCTGGCACTGATTTTGTTGCTGTTGTTGGACACATGCTTTATACATTAAAGACAGAAAAAAACCTCTTTGCATTTGATCCTGTATCCTGACTGTTAGGATATGTAACAGAAATGTGTTCTTCACACTTGGAGGGGGAAGAGGTTGCAAAATTGCAAATGCGTTTATGCTTGTGAAAATGCTACGTACAAGTGAAGTAAATTCTGAACTGATCTCCAGGCTTTTTTACATATGGCAAACAAACAGGTTTGTCAAAGGTCCAGTCCATTCGCTACGGCAAAAAGTTCTTTATTCTAAGTAAGGAAAGTATCATTTTGAAAAATAAATGAATGAGGCAAAATAAAAGCTTTGCAAAATAGCAATGGGATTTCCTACTCTGCAGCTGTGTGCTATTACCAGCTATAGTATATCACTCAAATGCTGCTTTTAAAGGGGTAACTGTCAGCCTACAGGGATTAAGATTGAGAATTTGCAATTCATCATCTTTATTTGGAAGTCTGGTAGCTTGCCTGCCCAAATTAAATACTTTCTCTGTCACAAGTATACTTTTCAATTAGTTAGAAACATGGGACTGCATTTGATTTCAATAAATAAACAAATTATAAACTCTTGAATCTTTATTAATTTAAATCAACAGTTTAAAATTCAGTCTTGCAAAGAATATGACACTCTGAGATATCTTAATATAATTATTCCAACCTGCTTTTCTGATTGTCAGAGTCTCAAACGCTAACTCAATTGCTTCAAATACAGCACACTTTAGGCAGGCTGTTGGCATCAAGCTCCTTAGGATTTTGCCACAGAAATTTTGCTAAGGGTGACACTGAGAGCAGAATCAGGCCCACATGTTTCACTCTCTTTCTTTTATGTTGCCTGAGTGCAGATTTGCAGTTAGGAGTAACATTATTTTTTTTTTCTGTTTAAAAGACTCCCAGTAATTTGCAGAAGTGGATTTGCAACCAGAGTAAGCTGGAACTCTCACTGCCATTTTCAGCACTGCGTATAGCATTCAGGCAAGACAAGGAGGGGAAAAAAAAGGAAATCGTATGAATTAAGAAACTACCACTTCTATCAGAGGTTAGCTGACCTATGCATAGGCAGGGAAACAAAAACACAGCGGAGACTGAAGGAGTGGAGCCTGTTGCTTAGATTACAGCCATTGATGCAATTGCTGAAATTCCGGCTCAGCTGTCTGCACTGCAAGATGAGCTCATGCATTTAAAACACATTCAGCTCACTTTTATCTGTGAATATAGGTGTGTTTATGCATCTGTCTACACTTGCAGGTCCTGGACTCTACACACGAGCTTCGGTTGCAGTAGGTGTCACACACAGGAGCAGAGACTATGCTTCCTGAAAGGGCTGGAGAAGGTACAGGAAGTAGCAGTGTCCTTGATTTAACTCAGTATTATATTTCTAAGATGGTTATTGACATTATAGGGTGAGTAGTGTGGTTAATAACAAAAATTAATAGAGTGCAAACCTCTTCTCATCTGACTGCCTGTTTTCTGGAGTCTGAGATGGAGGCTTTGGCTGTCCTAGGAACCTTTGGAAATTTTGGTTTGCAAAGTTTCCGTGGACTTTGTGAGAGACTGTAGGATTCCCAAGAGCATGAGACAACATATCATGCATCATCATGATCTCTTGCAGACAAGCCACTCATGGGTCATTAGAAACTGTACAGCTGCGGGTGTTCAGTCTCAGCCCAAGACAGACAAATTCAGGTTCAATGTCATGCTGGCAATAGCTACATGGTTTTCATGGCAGAGAGAGTCTTAAAAGTATAAATACCTTTTGCTTTAAGTAGGATCTAGTGTTTCTAGAAACCCCACCACTAATTTCTACTTCATGGGCATATGGATCTGCTTCCAATTCTGTGGCTTGGGAATAGCTCTCACAAATTCCTGCACGAATCTTTTTGCTACCTCTGAATTCTCCCAGCCCCAGGCTCCTAAGCAGATCATGGGCCCCTTTGTTTTCAGTACTGGATTCTCGATTAAAACCATGAGCACTAGCGGCCTGAACTCCAGTTAATGAAACACAACCACACAACTGGAGGTATTCAGCTATCGGCACAAAGGAGAGAAGAAATAAATCCGGATAAAATGAAGAAGTACTATATTGCAGTGGTTAAATGACTAAACCAGCAAGGACTAACTGCACATCAGGCTGTTCTTCCTTTAGTGAAAGGACATCTCCTTCAGTAAACATAAACAAAGAGTAAAAGCACACATAGGACGTCACATATTATTCGCCAACTACAATTGCTTCCTGTCAAAAAATGGACAAACGGGCAAAAGTCATTAATCTGACTTCTCCCTGGGTTTTATTGAGGAGGTAGAAACTTAACATCAGAGGTCAAGCACGAAGCACTCCAAGCCACCCAAGGAAACCAGCTCCAGCCAACGCAGGGTGCCCCAGCTGGGCATTGCTCCAGGGCGCTGACCCTGCCAGGGCAGCTGCTGCCCCGGGGCGCGAGCCAACCTGCGCTGCACCTGCAGTACATGGCATTGTGCTAACCACACCTCCAGGTGACACTGCAGTGGTCTTTCAGGGACTGACTTCTTGGGTCAGGCCTCACAAGCGTCCCCAGCTCGCAGCCCCTCGGTGCCGCCCAGGCGCCAGGGAAGGCTTTTCTGTGCAGTGCTGGATTCAGAGGTACAAGCCAGCAGCTCATTTCAGCATATAGACTTGCAGCAGTTTGGGAATATTGTTAATCTAAACCACATACAAACAGCTTTGTTCTTGTAGGTCTCCAAATGTTAGGTAGAATTTAGCCTTAATAGAAGACCATCACTTATTTAACCATGCCTTTGTAACTTACACATAACACAAATGCACAATTTGTTCCCTTTTTGCTTACGTGTAACATGACATGATACTCAGCTTCAAATAAGGAGCAATAGCAACTTCATATATGGTTTTATAAAATAATACTTTTCCTTTGTCTGACACCTGCCCCCAAAACCAAACCAGAACTCAAAATGACAACTGACAGATCAGTCCAAATGAAATTGTATTTTTGTGTGCAACAATTGGTTGCTTGTCATTAATCTAGTTGAAAGTTTATAAATACCACAGACAAAGGAAATTCATTCTTCCTTTTTAGTGCTATAGAAAAATAGTACGGTGGCTTGATTCCATTAATTGCAAATAAAAATCATTGAAAAGTGTGCGCTTTCTGTGTTTTATTGCACAGGAGGAATATACTCTAATGCATCAAGAAGCCTAGCACATGAACAATTCTGGACTGAAATTCTTTATTGGCATGATCTGACACTAACTACGCATTCCAAGAGAGGTTCCCCCCAGCCTTACTCGGCGGTGGCTGAGGTCATGTTTTGTCCAAGTTGTGCCAGCTTCTCCCCAGACGTCCTGGAGGAACAGCAGTGGCCGTGCTGGGCGGTCTGGTGCTGATCCTTCTAATGGCCACATTCGAAGCTGACAGAAATTGGCCAATTTGTATTTTTAACTCAATCTGTGGTTTTTAATTAATTCGTATTTTTTTTTCCTCCTAGTGAGTTTTGCAAAACTCTTTCCGGTAGTTTCTCTAGGATTTATGAAAAACTGCACTGAGAATGAAAGGAGGCTTTTCAGGACATCTCTACTGCTTATGGTAGTGCATGTATCTACCTGCAGACACATTGCTGTATGGTTCATTTAAAAAAAGGAAACAAATGCATGGAACACATTTCAGATTAAATATGATTATTCATTTTCCCCTTTTTTTATATTCATAGACTTCTTTTTAGAAAGAACCCCCCACCATCTTTCATCAGTAAAAGAAGAGCTTTCCCCTGCAAAATCATGATATAAGAAACTTCGGGATGGCTTTGGTGCCATTCAGTTCAAGGTTAGAAAATGATATGTGCTGTACCGGGGTTTTCGTTGTGATGTATATCACCGCAGCGAGATAACGGAAAGTAACTATTTCTGCAGCTGCAAAGCCTAATAATAGAGAAATGCTTTCACAAAACAGGCAAGTGACTTCAAAATAAAAATCAAATTCAAAACTGAAGAAACTCGTTAAACCCAGGACCAATTCTTAGGGAAAAAAAAACCTACACTGTCTCTGCTCTGTGGGTATTGTATGTGTTCATCCAGTTTTTGAGTGCTATAAAATTGGTTTAAATATAACGTGCAGGTTACATTTCCAAGCTGTGTTTCAGGAAAGGCCTTTTCAATGTGTCCTCATGGGACAATCATGCCACAGTTTAAGTGGTGACATTTCAAAAAGCAGAAAAGTTGCACAGTATGAAATTGTCTGACTGTGGAAGAGATGAATATGCTATTTACCATGATAAGTACTAGTTATGTCCAATCATTCAGAATTTACTCTTTAATGTGTGCGAGGGGAATGCAAGCCACTTAGGTTGCAATTAAATGCACATTAGGTTATTGAAGTGATGAAGAAATAGTAGGAGAAATATAAAAGAAATCTTACAAGTGAGCTATGAGAGGGACAAAAAAGCAGCCCTTCATTTTTTATGACAGACATAACAAGGCAGATCAGAAAGCACAAACGCATTGCAGACCTCGGTTCTGGAACAACAAGGCAATGAATTAAACACTAGCAAACAGACTGGTCAATATTACTTCCAAAAGTATGAACTACACTCTCACAATTCCTTCTAGGACTACTGAGAAGAGGCCAAAGTCTAGTTTTAGGTTGATATTGTAACAACTCTTCTCATAGAATCATAGAATCTTGAAGGTTGGAAAAGACCTCCGAGATTATCAAATTCCAACTATCAACCTAACACCACCATGTCCACTAAACCACGTCCTGAAGTGCCACGTCTACATGTTCTTTGAACACCTCCAAAATTTGACTCACACAAAGTTTGACTCACTTTTTCATGGAAACTAAATGTTTCATACTGAAAGTCTGTTTAGAGGGGGACTGTGGCTGGATACCACTCAGGTCTGTACTCCCTCATGTATATCTCAGACTGGCAGGAAAGGTTGCAAGAGTCCATGGAAAACAAAAGCTGCAATGGCAAGCAGAACCACCCAAGCAAGACTTTTCCAGCTATCTACCCATTCACAAAGGGAAAACCAATCACATTTACTGACTGCACCAAAACAAAGATTCCAATGAACTCCACTTAAAAGTGTGTGGATCTTCCCAAAAGTCATATTGGAAGAAATGAAAGTTTCAGGTTTCAGTTTAAAAATGCACTTTTGCACCCTTGCCCACCCTTACAGCCAGTGCTTCTTCAGAATCTCACTTTTTTTTTTTTTTTACAGAAAGGTGCCAGACATGCTACAGTAAGAAAAATAAGCTATCCTGTGATTCTCCAGTCTGCTGCATGGGTACAATATCCTCAGAACCTAAATAAATAGCACCATTTGAGAGTTATTCTGTGGCAAGTTTAATCTGAGTCCTGGTAGATGTGGGTTTTGAAACAAACCTGTTTTACAGTAATTATTTATAATGACTATACCTGAATTAAGTTTCCACTGCTTGCAAAAGAACCCTATCTGTGGATTTCAGAGAATGTTAAAAGCAGGTGATGGAATTGCACAGGTTTCTATGCCATTCATGTTCTCTTACCTGCTTGATCTCCTACAGACATGGGGAGAGGGCAAAAGTGACAACTTGTGTACCTAAACCTCAGTGGCTCTTAGTTTTACATAATTTATAAAGTTTTCCTACTCCATGCCATCTCACTGACTATTAGACTGGTGATCTGAGTATTTGTGACTATTCCATTTGGCGTTAGCATAGGAGTGAGAGCAGCATCCATTGTATCTGTATATGTAAACTCCTGTACAAATATCACATTCCTGATCCAGTGTCTGAACTTAAATGGTGCTAAATGCTTTCTTCTGACATAACACCACCACACTGGACTTTGGGAAACTCACTTCCCAAGCTATGCTTCTCAGTAATAGCTGGATGTTATGCATCTCAGCTCTGCAGCTCTCTAGAATAAAAACTGAGAACAAAGCCTCTGTGTAAAACACAGAACATGGCCAGATCACAGATTTAAAGAAAAGTGATTAAAACACCAAGAGAATGTAAAGCCTTTCCTTTTTCATTACTACATTATGCAAACTGTAAACATCCAAGTACTTAATGGTTGCCGATAATAAATAATGAGAGGTTCAATTTTCAAGCTGTATATAATACTGAAAATTTGGCTAATAATTTTGCACCTGTGTACTATAATTCCATGTTTCTTCTTAAATGTTAATGCGATTAATTAACATATGAATAGCGTATTTTTATTTAAGGAATGGAAGAAAGGTCACATTTTGCTTCTTTGGGATTTAGAGGAGAAACACCTTACTATGAAATAGGATTTCTGTTAAACACGCATGGAAAAATACTGACTTTCTATGTCACAGCTGGTTCAAAAGGAAAGTGATGTTTTCAACGCGTGTCACTCCGGTAAGAATTAGTATGAAGATTTCTATTACTTTTGTCTCATCAGTGAATATACTGTTACAAATTATTTATATACTTGCAACTATATTAATAAAGCTTCAGCAGGCACTATTTCCAACAACAGTTTAGATTGTTTAGAATAAATTATAAATGGAACATTCATTAGTTAACACAAATTCCCAGAAACATCACCACTAATAGTGTCAAAAGAAACTTCATGAAGTTCCATCATGAGGTACAGCATGTAGCATAAAGAAAACAGAGATGAGTGTTTCATTGCCAACTGAAAAATTCTTGAACTATAACTGATAAATTTGTCAGGGTTTGCACGCTAGAAATAGTCTTCTCATTTATTTATTTTGTTTAGCTATATTTAATGGTTACAGTAAAGAGAAGTTGAGTGGCATTTCAAAGAGGAGGAGGGATCATTAGAAATAGTAAGTTACACTTCAGAGAGCGGTGAAAGCTAGGATTCAAGCTTAATTTGTGAAAGCATTTAAGAGACTGGATAGTGCTTAGAAACAAAGGCAAAATACATCAGTGTCCGGCAGCTGAATGTACTGCAGACAGTCAAAAACCCAACTCTTTCTCCTAGCTGAGTTGATAAGAGAAAGAAATATTGCAGTATCATAGATACATAAAACACTGGTTGTAGATCTGTAAACCCAAATATCTTCCAAAGCTCATGAAGAAAAGAAAGAGGATTGTATTTGAAAGGCTGATGTTGAATAAGTTCAGTAGCACCTCCCAAAATGGACTACTCTGCTCTTTGCTATGTACTTACTTGTTCTGCTTCAAAATCTGCTTGAAAATTGATAAACAGATGATGAGAACTGTTATTCTGCTACCAGCTTCTTCTGCAATCTTTTCTTTCCCTGTATTTCTAGGATTTTTTTTTTCTACAGTATGCTGCTTTCTTCTCGTTATTTCTTCTGTTCCATTTCTTTAATCTATAAAGGTGAGGGAAGGAATGAGTAGAGCTCACACATGCAGTGGCTTATTGAGAAAAAAAATGTGTCATAGAAAAGAATAATCAAAAAGAAATTGGGTTATAGTTTTCAATGTATTGAAATCCATGACCATGTTTTTCTCCCTCTAGCAAGTATTCCAAAGGAATACTCAGGAAAACTCCCTTGTGCTCATTAATTTACAGTTATTTTTGAAGATTTCAGTATCATGGAAAATCATTACTACAGAGGAAGAGACAGGCAGTCTTTCAATCTACTCAGGGTTACTTACTTGGAAGACTGAATTAATTTTTCCTCTGTATCAACAAAGATGCAGTGAAAGAAGAGCACATGAAATTTGCTGGAACACATTCAAGACATGCAGTTCCATTTCTAGGCCATATGCCCTGAAAATCACTTAGGCAATTTTCTCATATATAAAAGGGGTTGAATTAAACCAGTCTTTCCCCCAAAGACGATGTGAAGTTAAACACAATATTATTTTAATTTAAAAAATACATCATGCATTGAGAAAATATTATACTTTTCCTGTTAAAAACTGCATTTCTAGTGTGACTAGGAGTCTTAGAAAAAAAAAGAAGAGTGCAGCAGGAATAATCTTCTATTAATAGTTGTGCTTATCCTATAAAATTTCATGAGTAACACTTTTCTCCTTGATTAACATAGCCCCAAAGGCCTTTGTTTCAAATATTATTTCTAATTATTCGTGGTTTGTAAATGCAATCACAAATAAAGATGAGAGGAAAGCAGGCTTGCTGTTTAATGAATTGGATAGAAACACTGAACTGGAAACAGGTAAAGAAATGAATATAAACACTCATATCTCCAGTCTAACAATTTGATTTTGTCAGAGGTAGGAATTTCTTTTGTTTAGTAACAAATTTGTGTAAATAGCTTTACACACAGGGTCTTTACTCACAGTGAGTAGACTACAAGATAAAAAAAAGAAAAATGCTGTGAAAAATAGGGGTGAAGTTGCCTATTTTTTATTGAGTTTTTTTACTAACTCTTTACAGAATGAATGCTCAACAGTAGCCCCAATGAGATCTGTGAGGGTGAAATCAAGGCTAGATCTTGGCTTACAACTACTGCTGGGTATTTGCACATCAGCAGACCAGGTTCAACTTCACCTTATGTGAAGAATTAAAGACTAGTTAAATCCCTGGCCTTTCTTGTGTGCAGATTAAAATGTAACATTTCGGACATCCTATGCCCAAATTCCATGACACAAGGAGAAGAAAAAGTCAAGACAGAGCAATTGTAAAGATGGAGAAACTCCAGATATTAATTACCCAAACCCCAACTGATGTAAAACACAAGGGGATGGGTCTATCCAAAACTAGGTAGACTCTTAACTCTATTGTTATGGCACTATTTTGCAGATATCTGATCAGGCTTTATAGAGTGAGGTACTAAGAAGCAAGATAGTAGGAATGCAATCATATATGAAAGTGCTCACTTTGTCACAGCCTTGTGATATTCTTTAGAGAAAAAAACCCTGACACCTGGTGTTAGAGCAGAACACCATGTTTCAGGTGCAGCCCTCTGTAAGGTTATTGCTAAGCCAGAAATATGGTGGTGTGTACTAACACTCGTTTCATCGAAGGATGGAAGAGCACGGAGCATTTTCCTTAAGTACATCCACAAAGCATGACACAAGGAAGAGTTTGGAACACTTGTCCGGTTTTGCTGTATTGGAGGATTAAAAAAAATTTTAAAATAAAGAGAGAGTCATCTTCCTACAAAGCTTGCCCTACCTGTGTCCTTAGACCACCACAGCTGTCATTTCACCAGATCCAGTAATCTTTCTTTTGATTATTATTTTTTATTGCTTTCCTTATAATGTGCCCCTGTTTCACATGTTCTTTAATGCAGACAGATTTCTGAAAGTATCGCTAATCTAGAACTCCCTGTGCAACTGCTGGCTTCTTTGGATTTAGCCAGGCATTAATATCATCACGCTTTAGTCAGCTTTCAGTGTGTTGCAGAGAGAAAAACAGACATCTGAAGTGAAGGCTTAAGAAAACGCCAGGCAGCCGCCGTCACAGATACCGAAGTGAGCTATTCTTACTTCGGTATCTCAGGGTCCTGCCAGCTGAGCGCTAACACAACAGACACATAAATTCACAATATGAAATACATTTAATTTCTAAAGCAGAACTAAAGCCTTAGCTCTTCAGTTACTCCAACAAATTTTACACCAGAGCAACTGCATCTGCTTCAAAATTACCTGCAGTTTTGTCAGAACACGATCTGGCCCTGAAATGCATAGAGAGGTTAAACAAAACTTGGTGGAAAGGAACGCCCAGACAGCCAACACCTCCACAACTGTCTTAAATACTAAACAATGCACGCCAGAAACTAGAATATTCCATGTTTGTCTTTAATCACCGAGCACCGCTTTTTAAAATTTAAATTCGTGCCTTTGAGTCAGTTTTTGTTGCCAAAAGCAACAGGTCTTAACAGATACAGTGTGAAACCCATTGTTTAGAACTGGCACTAACTGTTCTTGCTCCCTCTGTAGCAGTAGGGAGTTTTTCCAGGTATGTGGGAGGCAAGCTGCTTGGAGCCATTATATTGCTTGTTCTCTGCATGATCTCCTTCATTAAATAATCTTTTAATGCAACATTAATAGTAATTGCAAGATTACAGTTCAAAATATTTGATAACATCACACTATGCTGTTGAAAAGTTACCGATCTCTTCTCTAAAGCTGGCTGTGGGGGGCAAGCCTACTGTGAAACACGACCAATCCCTTGAACTGAAAGCATTGCAATTCCCTTTGTTATTTCCATTCCAGGTCTGGATGGCTCACAAGTGATAAGTGGTACAACCTAGCAACAGAAGGCAGAAGGAAGGAAAACAACTGGTTAATTTGGCTTTTACTTTGAACTTTTTAAAGGATGTGAGTCATAGCAGGTTTTTTTAATTGATTCACAAAGTGCAGGACTGTCAATCACCTATTAGGAGATGATATTTATTTCTCAGTACTTGTATTCATAATATTTGAATATTCATCAGTGTTTCAGAAAAGTAAAATTATTCCATTTTTACCTATGTTGAGCCATCTGCTGTTTCTGCATATTCTTCATACATATAAAAATGAGTATTATTGAGTTTGCAACCTTAGATTCTGTAAAGCATTAGCAAAAATGTGCTTAAGCCTATCATTTGGTCTGAGTCAAATATCCTTTCTGCTGTGATTAGTATTGACTCTTTTTGACTGACAGCTCCTTCAGAAGAAAGAATAAATTGTAAACCATTGCTTACACCAAATATTTAGGTGTAGTTAAACTCTGTTCTTCCATTCTCTCCCATCCACGTATCCATCAATGTTCTCAAAATTGATCACCTACAGGTTAAGAGCTGAAAAAAAAAAGTGATGTCCCTCTCCTCTTTCTCCTGAATATGAATTTTCAATATGAAGCTTTATGTTGATTCTAACTTTGAATACGAGTAGCAGTACTGGTAACAATGAAAACATTTCCTACCTGCAGAACTAATCTGGATCACAATTAAAAGAAAATGCTACCAGTTCACTGGTTATTATTTTTGCTGTATATAAATTCCTTAACACTAGACTCTCAACTGTCCTTAAGGTGAAATAATTAACAACTTTGCGTCAGGGAGCATGACGAGATAGAACAACCCAGGAGGCACAGAGCAAGCCACTGTTTTCATTTACATAAAGGTGTTGAGAACTGTTTTTGCAAGAGCTTCACAACAGAGCAGGGTTAAGCAGTACTGAAGAAGGGCCTAAAGCCAAGATCCTGTATGACTGGCTACATTAGTCCAGATGAACTGTTCAAGAGAGAGGATTACAGTGTATCTTCCCTATAAATGGGCAGAAACATTCAGAAACTCCTGAAATTGGTTTAATTTAACATAACTAGAATAACCTTTCAAGACCAGCTTTATTTTGGAGTAAGGTAATTAAGCTCCTAAACTCAGCAGGTAGAAGTGAGGACAAGAACTCTCCAGAGACTATGGAACATGATCCATCCTGGATGGACATCATTGCTGCCTTCCATTTCTGTGAGGCATTCAGTCTTAAATTGTGGGGAAAAAAAAAAAATAATTAAAAAAAATTAGTTTTAGAAGCTGTTTCATGACAGAGACTACTTGCGATCACTTTCTCTCAGCACGGCAAGTCTGCCGTTTCATTGCTAACATAACCTACCACTTATCTGCAAGAGGCTTTTACAAAAATAGTTGAATTCCAGCTTTGTTTTTTGATTCTCTGTCTTGAAATAAAGACATGTGAAAACAGATATGTCCCAAATTTTCAGAAAGGTAAGATTTGGCAGTATAGCCAAAGTTTCGTTACATATATATTAACACTCATGGTTAGCATAAAGGAAACATGCCATGTGGAACATACGTGAACGTACACATAGGAGATGACATTAGAGTTGTGCACAGCAGTTTCGACAAAATAAATTCTTGGCGTTTAAAAGAATGTGCAAAAGCCAAAACTATGGGTATGGGTCCAGCATGGAATCACCAGTCAAAGTTGGATCGGTACAAGCAGTTCCATGAACCTAGAGGAAGTGCTGTTAGTGTCAGGGATCTGCCACTGTGGAACAGATTTGTTAACCACGGGACAGAGGCCACAAAGGAGCCCAAGAGCAGTGCAACAAAGACATCTCAGGAAAGATGCAGAGGTACAAACTCCAACCTGAGACTCATGCTGAAGCCTAACCCTGGTCAACGTGGTCACATAAAGTACTTCATCACTGAGACTGTGAAGTGACAGTCCCATCACACTCCCTTGGGCTATTGTTGGCCATAAACTTGCCATGACTAAGCCATG
Organism: Chlamydotis macqueenii; assembly: GCF_036417535.1. Lineage (NCBI taxonomy): Eukaryota > Metazoa > Chordata > Aves > Otidiformes > Otididae > Chlamydotis > Chlamydotis macqueenii. The sequence continues at coordinate 9,273,195 of NC_141566.1, forward strand.
TTGGCCCTAGTAGGCCATGAACACGGAAGTGTTAGTAGGCATGGGCAGGCTGTTAACATTGTATGGCAGGTGAAGACATTCCAATAATTGACTTACTGAGTTGCAGACATAGACAAATAAGAAGTCTTACCAGTGCCATTATTAACAAAATTGCTATGAAAAGGCATAATTTAAAGAAAATAATAAATGAAATAATTGAAAAATGAACAGCAAGATTCATCACTAAAAGAAAAAGAAAAATCAAATCAGAAGTAACCAGCCACCCATATCCCAGGCAACTTGTAATAACAGTGTTTTCCACAGGACATATTAGTTAGAAATTCAGAAAAAATGTAAAATATTTTATAATTTATATGGTATATACATACCGCTGAGTATGAGGAATTCTTTCTGCATGAAAAGCCAGCAAGTGGCACCTCATTAAACAGGACCTAGACTTAATCTAACTTGGAAGAGATAAAAAAGAAAAGATTCATATGAAGCTATCCTGCCTGGGGGTTTAATCTCAAAGCTTTTGAGTATAATGAATGAATTAAGTAGGGCAAGTGATTAACAACAAAGAAGCGATCACATAATAAAAACAGAAACAGTACTGAATTTAGAGCAATGTTTCCATTGTTTATGGACAAGACCCTGCTGTGCTATTTTTATTGTTTTAACTCTTAAAGAATAGGCAAACCATATGACAGCACATGTTCTCCAGGTTCAGATGGAAAGATGTGGGAAAAGGCCACGAGCAGAATACCTAATAGTGCATAAATAATAGACTGTTCAGGTATCAATATTTGTATCATTATGAAAATAAAATTCAGTCTGTAGGACTTGCCAATATTTTAAAACATATTTCTCTTAATGATGTAAGGGTGGAATGCACACCATCAAAATTATGATGCTTTATATTACTGGTGTGTGCTACAGCTGGTTTGCCCATCAGCCGAAGCGGCATGAGGCACAGTTAGAGCAACGCGACGCCACTTGAAGCTCAGTGCCTGAACCTCCAACGGCCAACTCATGCTGCCTGTGCAGGCAGGGGGTGGGAGGCAGCACTGCCTTTCCTTGCAAGCTTCCCAGCTGAACTAGGAACAAGCACACACGGATGGATCACAGGGCTTTATTTGGGCTTGTGTCTTTACGGCTGGTGTAACTCAAATTAAGCTGACTGCCAGTTAATGCAAGCCAATTCCCATCTGGGAAAATATGAGGTGTAGACAGGTACAAAGCAGTGTCCCCCCTCCCCTCACCTGTATCCTAAAGTAAATCATGAAACACCATGGAAAGTCCAGGCTGTCAGTCCTAATCGTGTTCTCTAGACAGTTTCTTGCATTGCGTTCTTCACCCCCGCTCTAGCGTTACTCAGTCCTGCTTAGATTATTTCACTTATGTTAAATCACAAGCTCTAGTTGGAGGAGATCCTGAAGGAAACCCACTGGGCAGAGGTCAAGATAACTTAGGGCCAACAATGAGAAGACTCAGGAGATGTCTTCCTGCCATAGCAAATTCCCAAGTTAGCCTATGTGACATGAAGGACAAATACCCTATAGCCTACCACAGGCACAGATAATTGCTCCTAAGTAAGCTAGGCAGCACTAAGTCAGCACTTTGCCACCTATCTTTACCTACACAGGCCCAATTTTCTTGAAGCAAGAGGGCTTAATAGTTCTTCCTGGGTCATCAGTTCTTCTCATAGCATGTGCTGAGCAATGCAAGCTCTTCAGGTCTCACATTCAACAACAGACAACATAAAACAGGTACCATGGTGGCCAGCAGATTGAGGCTTGTGACCTCTTGGATGCCTAACTGAAACTTGAGAACACATAACAACCAAATAGTGTATTTTCTTCTACTAAATGAAGGTACTAGTGCAAATAATGCTTCAGGGTCTAACAGGTATCAAACAAATTGCATGTAATCCTTCTCTTGTGGTATTAAATGACAACAAAGAATATATTTTTTCAGTGTCTTCTTTTGTTGCCTTCACAAAACAAAAAAAAAAATCTAGTGTATACTGGAGTTTTTCTAACAGAGGGATATAAACACAAGCAGGTTGAAATTTGAGATTTCAAGACAGAGATGACTAGGGAAAAATGTGGATTTTCTCAAGGCACTTGATTGGCTCATAAATTTTGCTTTCCATTCACTAAAGCTTTCAGGAAAGAGAAAGAGAGGATAAAGGCTGTAATTGATGGTGCAATGCCCACAAGCCTCAACAGATGTGATCCCTCGTAATGAAGCATGTGGGCCTAATTTGGCATTACTTACTACCAGGAGGATCTTATGCAGGGTATCTTTCTAAATCTATGTTTGGCTGGCACCTGTGCCTTGTTGAAACTGGCATAGCACCTTCTGAGTGGGCATAATGCCATTCTAGCAGATGGGCATGAGAGCACATAGGATGCCAGAGATCTAGTATTGCATTTGCAACAAACTTAAAGTAGCAGGGTCTGAGGTCTCATCACAGGACAGCTGAGGTGGGAAGGCACCTCTGGAGATCAGCCAGTCCCACCCCCTGTTCAGAGCAGGCTGTGTCCAGTTGGGTTTTGAGTATCTCCAAGAATGGAGACTCCAGGGCCGCAAATCACAGAGCAATCTGTTCAGTGTCTGACCATCTTCACAATAAAAAAGTTTTTTCCTATGCTGAAATGGAATCTTCTGTATTTCAGTTCATGCTCATTGCCTCTTGTCCTGTCACTGGCCACCACTGAGAGGAGTCTGGCTCTGTCTTCTTTACTCCCCCATCAGGTATTCATATAGACTGATAAGGTCCTCCTGAACTTCCTCGTCTTCAAGCTGCAGTCCCAGCTTTCTCAGCCTCTCCTCTTGTCATAGATACTCGAATCCCTTAGTCATCTTCATGGTCCTTTGCAGGACTCTCTCCAGTAAGTCTGTATCTTGTATTGGGGAGCCCACACCTGGACTCAGCACACTGGATGTGGCCTCACCAGTGCTGAGCAGATGGGAAGATCACCTCCCTTGAGCTGCTGACATTGCTCTTCCTTGTGCAGTCCAGGAAGCTGTTTGCCTTCTTTGCCACAAGGGCATATTTCTGGGTCATCCCAGAGTAATGAACACAAAGTGCACACCTAGACTATTCTTAGGCCTAAAATAACTCTTAAAATCTAAAAGTATCCTCTGTGCTTGGGAGATCATGGTCCTACCAGGAGGGGAGATAGGGAAAGAACAGTGAGCCAGAAAGTACACCTAGCATAACCCCCAGAAGGATATACCAAGAGTTGAGAGGAGATGCCAGAAGTTAGCCTGCTTCCCAGCTAAATATACTTCATATGAAAGTCATAAACTACACTTTAAACTGGAAAAAAAATTATAACTGGGACATTTCTAAACAGTAGAACTACAGCCTGTGGATCAGACATCACTGAACAAGAATAACTCAGCTGATGCCAATTTACAACAGCTGACAACTAGATCCAGTACTTTGAAACAGTCTAATGCTTTCCTCTGGTCCTTCAGACCATTAACTGGTTAGCTGTCAGGTGCAATGGCATCTCCCTGAGATGCCCATAAAAGCAATTTAGTCCACTGGAAAAGAAATACCAGTTATGAACTAAATCCTATTTTGTTGGGAAGATCTAACATCTGAATTAATACTTTATAGCAGATTTCTTTTTCTTAAGTAAAATCATAACTCAAAATTTTATTTTAAACCTCTGAATATATGGGCAGAATTTTAATGATGTATACGTGTTTGTATCAACTAACAATAACTTCACTGTGTTAAGTAGAGTGATGCAAGATGTGGACCTACTCCTCATCCTCATATTACTGCTTAACTTAATGAATATGTCAGTAGAGAGAGCTAGATTTTATTTGTTTTCCTTGAGTCAGTGTTTGCTTTGGTCACAGTACTAGCACCTGCAGAAGCAGAGAGAAGACCACTGGAGCCCATAGCTATTATCTTTGGGTTATGTGTTCTTTGTTTTTTTTAACTAGTTAGTCCTTGGTGCAAAGGATGCTCCTCTGATTAAAAGTCATCACCTGAAAAAAGAAATAATGCATCCTGAATGACAAAATTCTTTATGAATGGTATTCTAAGAAAACATTGCACCAAATTCACAAATCACAGAAACTGCATAGATTGAAGTGACTCTGTATTTTGAAGTGTGTGCATAGTGATTTGCATGATATTCATTGTGTTAAGGCTGAAAACATTATTAACATTTTTGCTCTAAACCTAACAGACCAATTTATTTTAACTGGCACTAATAAAACATAACATTAGCAAACTGGGGTCAGTGGAAACCACAGCACAGAGAACACGCAGAAGAATAACAGATAGTTTAAGAAATAGGATTAAATCTACTTCAAGCTGGCACTATACAAGTGGCTCGTCAGAACATTATTCTAACAAATGTGGTCTACGACATAACAGAAGTGTAGTCATCTATTATGCTTAGTATTAACGCAAAATAGTACTTAAGGAAAGTGAGGCAGAACAAAATTATATTAGCTTCTTGGATCACCTTTAATCATACCAACTTTAAAGTATGGTATTTATGGGCTCATCTTCTTATCTTCTAAAAATATTCTTATACCAATTAAACTTGCAAATTTTAAGTCTGTATTTTGATTTGCTACAACTTTTGTTTTTGAGAGTCCAATTATTATAACTTATTTCCAGCATAACAAGCTATTTTTGCTGCCTTTGCCTTTAATCCTTTAGTTATTTGTTTTTAAAACTAACCTGCAATGTTGATAATTCCAGAAAGATAGAGATTACAGTGCGTTTTGTTATGGTACAGGCTTGGTCTTTCCTGTTGGATCCAAGTCTTTCAGAACTTTCAGTGTTTTTTAAGCTTCTCATTGTGCTGTAAAGAAAAATATAAACCATTTACCAATTAAATACACACACACACACACAAAATCACACAACACAGGTAGATAAGATCAAAGACAAAAAAAAGTTGAATATTCTGCAAGAAGTCCTTAGACCACTTGGGAGATGAGTTCGATTTTATTGTGTCTCAACACACAGCATCATTTCTTCCTCTAGACCACCGTGAACCTCATCGTCCCATTTAACTTCAGTTCGCACATTGCAAAGACACAAATACTCCAAGCTGTTGTGATTTCTAGCCTTATGTAAACATTTAAAACTATTTCATATAAAGAAACACAAACTGTCTCCAAGGATAACATCCAAAGATATTATCAGCACTAATTTTATCAAAGGAAGGTTTTTGTGTGGAGTATCTTGGAGGAAGAAAAACTCTCATAGATGGTGTATCGAATAATTGAACATTCAAGCACAATAAAGAACATTGAATGAGCCAGATTTTCCTGTACAGGTGCAGAAGTAAAAACTTGGATGCTGTTTATCTCTCTCTCTAGCTCAAGTGTATTTATTCCATTCTTGCACACTAATGGACTTCCTACGTACTAATATTTGCTACTGAACACGGTCCTTAAGAAGGTTTGGTTTCAATACCCAAACCAACAAGACAGCATTTACACTTATAAGGAAACAAATACCATGAAAACAGAATATGTAAGAGCTAGAAAGCATCAGCAAAAAGTCTACAAAATGCAGTATAAAAATCAGAGGGATAGAAGTATTTTGAAAGTAACAGATCTCCATCAGGATAATAAATTTAAACTCAGTGATAATTGTACCAAATACGGTAATTTTAGTCTCTGTGTGTTTTAAGCACTCTTTCTAACGCTACAAAATGGACAGAAAGTCAGTGAATTAAATCTACTGTGAGAAAAATGTCTGCTCTTACAATACTTGGCAAAAATCTGGTACTGGATGAAAGCATGTTAGACTTCAGTTCAGCATGGATAAGGCAGAGGTAATGCTGGTTGGCAGATGGAAGTGTTTTGAAGAATTGGCGAGGTCTAGGAGTACTCCCTTGGCTGAAAGCATCTGCTAACCCAGGGTGAAAGCACTTTATAATCTCAGGGTTTCACTCGTCCTTGCTTCTGGACTCCAGGTAGCAAAAATAATCAGTCAAATACTCCTACATTTTTCTCTAATCAACGGGTTATATCTTTGCCCCTCAGATTCAACCTCTGTCCAGTTTACCCATTGTCGTTTTTGCCTCCAACTGGAATTCTGACTCCTGGCTATGGTTCAGTCCTACCCATAGACTTTGGCAAGAGCGGCCCAGCGCTGCTCCCTGGGAGCGAGACCGCCCGCTGTACACAAAGCTACACCTGCTCTCCCTCCTCCCCACCCCTGCAGCCAGCAAAGCAACGCTTGCACTGCTGTTCACAACCAACAAACAAAAAGCAGCAGGAGCGCAATAAAAATAAGCAGCTGTTTAGCGTTGGATCCCTTTGTTTGAAGTTTACACACAGCCACACACAGGCCTGTGGTGGGATGCTCGGGTGCCTGGGGCAGCCTGCTTCCCTTCTCCACTCTCTCCCGAGTGCTGTTTTTCTCTCCTCAGTCTCCCTCTCACTGACCCACGGACATGCTGTTTCTATTTCTAAGAAGGACTTGGGCATAAATGTTTAGATTTTGTCAGGTCTACACCTTGGAGTAGTAAGTGCTCCCTTTCACCGACTCCCACTGGGCCTCTTACACTCTCAAAACACGATGCAGATTGTGCAGAGGATACCACATCAGAGCAGGTACTTAGTGAAAATATATATATTTCAAGTGAAGTATGCATGCCTCAAATAATTTTGACCTAGATAGAAGCTGCTTTTATTAAGTTGCCACATCTATTACCAAGGAGAAAGAGTCAAGTAGGCTATAGTATTCCATGGGTTTCTTTTTACAAGCTTTGTTCTTAAAGGGGAACTTTTGAAACATTGTTCTCTCTCATCAAAGAAGATAAGAAAGAATAGGATTAAGGTGAAGAGAAGGATTTCTTTGAATAGGGAAGATATAATTACACATTTTCCATGGCACATGCTGGAAAATGTAATATTGGATAATGCGAGTAACTTCAAATTTTTCATTGTATTTTAATAGAGAGCTCTAAGATTTTTATATTATATACAGCATATAGTGATATGTATAGACACCTCTCTCACATAAAAAGGATTGAAAAGGAATCAAACGAGAATAAACTCTTCCTCCCTAACCACTAAGGGAGCATGATAATGAAGGACAATATCAGATTAGCTACAAATTTTCCATCTCATTGTTTCCTAAAAAATAAAATTTTATAATGAACATACTCCATACAAGCTGTGCAGAGCAAGTATCTCTTCCAAAAATGCACAGAACAGTAGTAAAAATCAAGCATGGACTCAATGACATCTGTTGTGGCATTGTTATCAAATGCCATCTTTTTTACACAAATCTATAACAGTCACTACTTTTTTTGTGTGGAAATATTAGTTTGTCTGCAGCATCTAAAAATTGGCACACAACGACCGACAGATGCTTTGGTTTTACCTCATCTTCAACTTACTTGGCTTCTCATTACACTAGCTACAGCTCGGCAAATTATTCCTCTGCTTTGGAAAGCCGACAAAATGCCATCTGTCTCCGCATGGTTATCAAAACTAATACTGTAATGTGAAAAAACTACGATCTGAAATTGTACTTGGCAAGTACATGGTGAGGTCGAGTATCCTGTTAGATTACTCATACACACAAATTTCAGTTAGTGGACACCCACCTATCCCACTGTGCACTCAGCCTAAGGAACAGTCAGTCTCTGACCTTTCTTGCATGTAACCATTTCTCATGCCATTGACATTGACTGACACTAATTATGGCTTAGAATGCAAAATGAGGTAGCTTCTCACCAACTGAGACTCCAAGGTCACTATGATTAGACTATGAGTAGCTTTTGGTTTTTCTTATAAAAATGAGAGGCTGAATGCATGGAGGAAAGAGGTGGAAAGGTCAAGGAAAGAAAAAGAGCGAGATTACATCAGTGTGGTTCAGCATGTAATCAGGTTGGTCCAACACCTACAAGATTCGTCACTAAGGCTTTAGGGAAGGGAAAACATGAACAATGTCATTAGATGAAACAGAAAAGAACAAAAAGGTAGGAAAAGGCCTGACAGTCCTACCTTTAATTTGACAGAGAAGAACTAGGCGTCCTCAGACCTTGTCTTCTTTTCTAAATACCATGAAAGTTTCTCCACCAACTGGTGAAGTGCAGCCCAGAATAAATACCTCATATAGACACAGGTAACAAAGCTTGCTTTTCTACATTGCAGGAACGCTTCAATGCCAACTCCGGAGCTAGCTCCAGCCAAGTGCATTCTAGAGATAAAACTGAGATGATGATCTTACAGATCAGCAATGGAGAGGTGGTCAACACCCAGGCTAGTAGGCACTGCCCTCTCTTTCATGGAGCTTCTGAGCTGCACGCTGTTAAAAATACGAGAGTAGAGTGTAGTTGTTCTGCTCCTCGTCCTAAGCATCCCCCACTGCTTGTGGTCAGAGACAGGATAAAAGGTAAGCTAGTCTTTGGTTTGAAGCAAACCCATGTTATATTTTGTTGCAAAGATAGGAGGTAAGGGTAGCACAAACAAACCCGCTGCTTTATGTCTTTATTCAGCAAAATGAGTATTAGATCCTGCCATACTTTAGGAGCTGTAGACTACTCCTAGATACTCTCTGGTTAAGACACCATCCCTTGGCCAATCTTATTCATGGAACTGAGCAATTAAGCCCACATTGCACAGAACATATAATGCTAATTTTTATTTCATGTATAAAACACTAGAAAAGGAGCATCAGCCTCCCTCTTGCGTCTGAGATACATTGAACTGAGTATTAATTCTTTCCAAAATTGCATAAGCTTAGTAATATTTAATATGAGAAAAGCTGACCCCCAAATCTCCTGTGCCTTATGTATTTTCAGGCTGAAGTTAGTCCTGTCTTGCTCTGATGTATGATAACAAAGAATTTCTCTATTGATACAAATGTGAGTTTATTTAAAGCTATTCAAGGTAGAACATTCATACGAGGAAAAATTATTTAGATAAATGGCTTTTTTTTTTCTGAAAAGGTATTTTTGAAGTTTAACTTGACAAAATAAACATCTACTCCTGAGTTTCTACTGTTCTGTTATTGCCACTCCTATTTATGGGTTTTTTTTAGTTTCTTAAGAAAAATTTTGTGTAAAATACATACCACCTTGCACACAGTTCTCGAGATGATAGAGATTCCTTAAACGCATTTGTTGTCTGCTTTAGTGAGCAGTCTTATGGCATATACCTTAAGAATGATGTTACTTTAAGTTGTGCTCTGCTACTCCTTTGAACTGGCACAGTAATGTAGGATTAAGAAATCGTTATGTCCCACTGAAACCCCTTTCTGCAGAACAGGCAGTGTGCATTGCCTATCAGTTACATTCACACCTCATCTAAATGAGTAGAGAAGAACAGAAAGAGGGAGAAAGCTCAGAGCTGCTTCTCTTCCTTCAAGGCTCCCTTTTTTCCTTCCATACAACATTCTCCCTTGTGTTCTTGGCTACGCTGTATTATCCTGAGCTCCTTGGGAAAAGACTCTTCTCCCTATCTACAAAGAAATCATTAAAAAACAGTAATGTCTTGGCTTCACTATGTGGTTGGTTTCTCCTTGTATGTTCTTGCTCCCAGCAGTGTTAAGTCCATGTGTAGCTCTTATTCACAGGAAATCCTTTTAGTCTTACAATGAGGTCTTTGTAGAGAGTCTTTGGTGTTATTCTTCTGTATTTGCAAGGACTCTTGAATACTGGGCTGTCTGGGACACAGTATCTAGGGGAATAACTAATATAGGCTAAACGTAAACTAATTTTGGGGAACAAAAGCAGCCTTCAAGCTATATGCAAAGTTACTACAGGCTGTTTTTTTCAATGAGGGTGAGTGGAAGTGACAATTCTTTTGCACTTAATGAGCCAGAGTAGCAAAGATTAGAGAAGCCCTTTAAGTTATTTGGCTGTTGAATAAAAATCCAATTTAAGTCTTGTGGAAAGTAAGAGCCTTCGTTCAGCTGTAGAATCAGGGTGCATAAGCAAGGAAAATAAGCAGTCTTTTAGATTCAGTCCCTAAACTAGTAACAGTTTATTATATAAAAGCCAAGCACAGATAATGAGAAAAAGAATATGTTAAGAATAAAGAAAAAAGGAAATCCTTGGGAGACCAAGAGGTTTTCTTAATGTTACCAACTAGTCCATGCAAAACAGTAGCCTTTCTAGAGAAACTGATATGCCTTCCTCTTACATGCCTTTGGGCCAGGGCCTCTGAGAAGACAGCAGTTTCTCAGTGGAGCTAGCATGGCAGCATCAGAAGGCATTTCTGCTTACTGGTGTTGCTCAGCAGCACCTATAATAACTTTTCAAGCACCTAAGAGATACTCTGTGACAACCTGGGAAAAAGAGAATGCACTGCAAGGGACTGAAACCAACAAAGCAGCAATAGAATAGCTAAGAAAAGATTTACAGTATGAAAAACTTCAGTCAAGTATTCTCAGCCTTTTTTTCATCTTGGAAAGTCCCACTTCTGCACCAGCCAGGAAAAAATATTTTATTTCTTGTTTTGTTCACAAGCAAAAACTGTAACTTGGCCGTGGTCCATTGCAAACAATAAACACCCACAGAACTTTGCCAGTCAACATAGTGGTTATACATATTGGAACCTATCCTTCCCTCTTTACTTTGGCTGTTTGTCTCTGCAGTCTGCAAGCTATTCAGGTCAAGGATTGTCTGCTACTTTGATGACCACATACACCACCTCAGTGAAAAGGAATGCAAAGCTGTGTGTACAAAGAAATATTGACTTTTGGCCTTCTTGAAAAGTGCAATTCCCTAAACTACAAACTAGTCTTAAAGAATGAAAATACTAAAGTTCCTCTCTTAACATAGCAAAGAAAAATAACATACAGACAAAATCTTCCCAAATAGTACTCTAACTGTTAGTTTAACAGAGCTAAAGAAGATTGGCTTCCTGTGGATTTGTCATCCTTAGACAGATGGAGACTTTAACTAAAACTGTCTCATCGAGCATTGGGGTATTGACATTCCTCTTCTTTCTAGAAAAATGTGTCATTGAAACTCAGAATCCGTATTCTATTTTAAGTGAGATAATCACCATGGTCTTCCTCATAATGTATTTTCATGAAATTTGTGACCATATCTCATGGAAGTCTCTGCTTTCATATTTTGTTTCATTAAAATAACCAATACACCCAGCTAATAGGAGGGAGAAAGAACAGGGGTTCTATGACATGGTCACACCTCCTCATTTCTAAAACAGATAAGGCTTAAAAATTCTTAAAAAAACCTCCCAGGATGGTGGAGTTAGCTCAAGTTAATGAGGTTTCCTAAGGCAGCTAAGCTAATCTGATGACCAGATGAGTCCACAACACCCTCTAGCTCACTATTAAACACAAATCTATAGAGCACTTCACTGTGTTCAGTCCTCAGAAGGTAGGTCTTTATGGTGACTGTAAAAGTCTCATTAGGCTACTGGGATTATCTCTTCCCTTTATCTTATTTGTTTGTCCCTCTATAAATACTGAAGAAAAGACATGATGAATCAATGAGTGATTCAGATTTTGCCTTCAGTCTTTATCATCAGGGATTTATCTACTTTTTGTCTCTAGAGTTTTCTATCCTGCAGTAAATTTATTGCAGTGCTTTGGAGTGATTTTTTCCTTTTCCTTTCCCTCCCTTCCCCCAATACTCTATTGATTTTCTCATTTTTACAAATAAGCATAGCAATAAATAAAATTACAAAAGCTCAGGACAGAATCATAGCTGAATAAATACACTAATCAAGAATAAAAAATTGTTGGTTAGACTGGGGAAGTTACAGCTCCCTCATGTACATTCTTTATCATGAAGTGAAACTGCAATTAGTAAAGCAGAAGAATCTCAGAGTCAGGCTTCTATTTCCCATTTTGCAACTGATGCACTATGGCCACAGGTGGCGTATTTTAAAGTAATTGGGCAGTATTACCAATGGGGGTGAAATAGAGGTGTTCAAACTCCACTAGCACCACTGCTTGACAAAGAGGTCATTGCATCACCCTTCTGTCATGACCACAACTCCATACAAGATCAGTGTAATGAATACTCGTCTCTCAGGTTGGCTGAGAGATGTATAAATGGAATGTTGGCAAGCCGATTTTTAACTTCTTGGATTGAAAAATCAGTGTTATACAGCACATACAGGAATGATAAATCAATATTCCTCTGAATATTCAATGCATTTTAGGATGCTAAGCTCTTGTTCCGAAGTATTATGGAATTATTTTGTGACCTTAAGCATTTACAAGATGACAGCATTCTACTTAGATGTGATAGCAGGACTATTTCACAGGGCAAGACAAGATCCTATGATTCTATGAGTTGAAGATGTCCCTGCTCCTTGCAGGGAGGTTGGACTAGATGACCTTTAAAGGTCCCTTCCAACCCAAACTATTCTATGATTCTATGATTGTATGATCCAGCTCAGCTTTCTACTGCTAGGTTTCTGCTTTCTACAGATAGATTTGTATTAGTACCAATAGCCTCCTAATACTTGAAAAAAATACAGCACCAAATATATAATAAATGTTTTCTGAAAGCAACTACTTAAATCCATTTCACAGTCAGTTAAGGTGCTGCATGTTTTGAATATCCTTGTACACCTAGAATTTTTTAAAGATTTATCCTTTTTGAAAAAAAAAATTGTCATTTCACTAACTCCGAAAACTAGTTATGAGACATGTTTTCACGTAAAATATCTAATACATCACATATTCTTTTTCTGCATAAAGAGTCTCTCTAAATACGTTAAGAAAATACGATTAAAAAGTGCCAATACCTTAACACCTATAGTATCTCAGATGCACATTTCCTATGATATGAACTGGGGAGAAACTCTTCAGAAAGGACTGTTGTGATAGGATGAGGGGTAATGTTTTTAAAATAAAGGGAGGTAGATTCAAACTTGATAGAAGGAAAAAAATTTTTACGATGAGGGTGGTGGAACACTGGAAGAGGTTGCCCAGAGAGATGGTAGATGCTCCATCCCTGGAAATATTCAAGGCCAGGTTGGACGGGGCTCTAAGCAACCTGATCTGGTTGGAGATGTCCCTGATCCTTGCAGGGGGGTTGGACTAGATGACTTTTAAAGGTCCCTTCCAAGCCAACCTTAACTCTTCTGTGATTCTATGACTCTAACTAGTTTAACATTACAATTGGGCCACTGCTGTACAGCAAGAAACCCCTACTCCTCTCAAAAAGAAAGATGAGGTGGCACAAGTAGCCACACGCGCTCACTGCAGCTGCTCTGTAGGCGCCCACGCGTGTCTCAGGTCAGCGAAGCGGGGTCGCTGTCCCCGGGGAGCCGCTGTGCCGGAGCCGGAGAGGGCGGGGCCCCGGTTCAGCACCTCGGCCAGCTCCCGCGGCGCCATCAGGGCCGGGCGGCTGCGCGCCCGCGGAGGTGCGGGGGTGGGAGCGCGTACACGCGAGTATCCATGAGCACTGCCAGCAGCTAGCCAAAAGTCATGCCGTGACCATGACTACTTTTTCTGTGTCATCAGCCTTTCCCCTCCAAGTTTCCCTGCGAGAAGCCTGGAGCAAGTAGGAGTGGGAGAAGGATTGGTAATCATTTTGCCTTGCTCCTGTATGTTCAGTGGTTTGGGCAGGGTCTGCACAGCTGGTTTCAGCTGTGGCCTTGCTCAGAAAACACATTTTTCATTCCTGTCATGAGACACATTTGAAAAACTAAAATACCAAACAACACAGGTGAAAAATGAACAACAAAGAGGAAGAAATGTCAGGGAGACAAAATTGAAGGAAAACATAAAATGAACATTGATACTTGCTTTTCCGCTTCTCACTCTGGCACAAGGACCACAATACAGTTTTCTTGTGCCTTTTTTAGAGGGAGCTACAATAGGACATGGGGACAAACCACAAGACAGTTAGAGGGAAAGTACAGTAGTACTTCATGGCAAGATGCACTCACTGAAAAAAAAATAAATCTATAATCTTAGCTGAAAACAGGGTAGACTGTGGTTGAGAAATTAGCTGTGCTGGACAGCAGAGCTAGTAAATGAAAGTTCCAATCTGGATCAGGCTGACAGTAAAATAAGCTGCAATAAAGTCTGGCAAGTTGAGTAAGCTAACCAAAAGTCCCAAAAAAAAAAAAAAAAATCTGAGAAAATGAAAATAGCAAAAGAATTAGAAAACTTGGAGAATATGGAGATTGTGGGGTGTGGTGGTGATTTGCATCTATGGTGCAAGAAGCCGTACAGGAATCCATAAATGGAGGAAGAGCTCATTGTCATAAAGGTACCAGAAACCTAAATGCTGACAGAATTCCAAAGGAGATTAATATTGCAGAAGTCACTCATGCAAAGCTATGTGAGATGATGATATGAACACCATCATAAGTGACCTCATCTAGCATCAGAAAAGCTGCCTCTGGCATAGGAAATAAGCAATTGCCCCTGAACATAGGCCTCAGTTGGTTTAGATAAATCTTAATGAGTTGGACAAAACAGGGGAACTTGCTTAATGTTATTTTCAAAGGAGGATACCTACATGCATATCTATATTTCAGGAAAGTTAAAAGGCTTAATATTTATTACTATATAAAACAGACTTGATTTAAGTATGCTGCATCTGACAAGAAAACATTACTACTACTAGAGTAGTCACTTACAGAGTCTAAGGAGCAAATGTCACTTGTTACACAGTCTAAGCATAGGGAAATTTTGCTTCTTCATGACTGTTCAATTGCCAAGGAGAAGCTGAACTTCACATAACTGATTTCTAAATTCTGTATTTTAATTTGGTGTGGTCTTCAATTTGTCTAACTTATGTCTTTGCAAAGATGACTCAGCGTATGTCATAGAAGCCTGCCACTCTACACCAAGAATTTCCAGGAGGCCTCAGAAAAGGACAGTCACAGGAAGTCAAAAGCTAAGGACATTTGGAAGGTTTACAAAATGAAAAAAAAAAGTGCTAGTACAGAAGGAAGGCAATCTCACCCAAATTTGATTAAAGCTTTCAGCAAAGACTATTCAGTACATACTCCACCTTCAAGGCAAAAATAAAGTTCTTTGCTTCAATCAGTGATATAGGAAAAGTTGAAATAGATTTCATTAATTGGATGTATTTGAAAAGGTCATTTAAAAATCACCACAAAGCAGACTGCATCACTTGGGCTTAATCCTGCCTTCAGGGAAAGCAATGTTGTTCCTAAGCTGCCTCAGCCCTCAAGAAGAAAACGTGTAAATAAGGAGGGTCACACTACGTACTGACAGGTCAGAACAGGTCAGATTACAAGCAGAGATAAGTTGCAACCCCACATTCCTTTTCTACATGGGGTACTAAATTGTATTCAACAGAGTGGTAGCTGAGAACTGACAAAACAGAGTTCCTTTCTGTGAAAAAATACTTTCAAATCAGCGAGAGTAAAACATGCTCAGTGATGTATAAATAATAACTGATCTGTTCCTCTGCATTACTACAAGAGTCTTTTCTGATTTACTTGAACATCTACCTGGGACAAAGCTGATGAACTGTGAGGGAGGGAAATCTCTTGTTTTCTAGTAGATCAAGGGCATGCAAGTGCACAGTGGAATTTAGCCTTATCCTCAACATCAACAAAAAAAGATCATGGTGGAGGTATTACACGTACATGTAATGATTGGTCCAATGTATACAATGCTGAACAAGGAACCAGTAAATCAGTAACTGCTGTACAGACAGCTCTCCATACCGTGTGGGTACCTGACTTTTTGTCCATTACTATGAGTCAGCTTGCAAGATGAACTCACGGATTGGGACTTTTTTGCCCTATTTTCTCTCCCTGGACACTTGTAAATACAGAGACATCTCCTCTTGTGTTCTGTGTTTGCTGATGCCTATTGCCATTTCTTTGGGAATGGATAGATAGTATGTTATTTTCCTTTATAAGAGGCCATGTGGGCTATATTCCATGTTAAATAATAAATTTACTACTCACTACTAAAAATAGAATAAGTGGTTTTTCCTGGCAAGATGATTCCTGATGAGAGGACTGGGCTGTGAGCTAGGTCAGAGCTTGTCACCTCTGTGCCACCACCTCCCTTGTAATTTTCACCAAATCCATTAATCTCTCCAGATTCCCGGTTTCCTTTTTTTTTTTTTGCACAAAGCTTTCTTGCCTCTGGGGGACACGCAGAAGACAAATTCATTAATCTGTGTAAAATGCTGAGTGGTTTCAGAAAAGTATCACCATGACAGTAGGTTGGCTAGAATGGAAAAAACAAAAATTCTTTTGCTTGGATCCCATGTAAGGAATAGACGTGATGAAGGACAAACACCTCTGGTGGAACTTGGGAAGCTGCAGGAGGGAAATACCTGCTGAAATGACCCAGAAAAAGTTAAGACTCTAACGGAAAAATCCCTACAGGTTTGAACTTAATGTTCAGCGACAAAAGAGGAAATCCATCCAAATGTAAAGCTGCAAGAAATACAAGGCATCAAGAAAGGAGGCATTCATGCTTTCTGTAAGTTAGGAGTTGTTGTATCCAGAATTCATCATGATACCTTAGATAACAAATAATTGTTCTCCAAAGGGTTCTCCATAGAGCACACATAATGAAATGGGTTTCAAAATGCAAGCTTTGGTGGGAAGAGAAGAGAGTGCCTCATGGCAAACATGAATGTTCCTTACATTTTGAAAGGAGCTACTGTCAGTAATTCAAATAAATTCTTCATACTGGTAACAGGCACGTGAACAGCCCAGGTTGTATTTAAGATCAGAAGGATAAACAGAGCTCTTGTCCTGCATGCTTTTAAGTCCAGAGTGGTGGTCTGAGACTTGTAGACAACAATCTCCATCAAGAGCTTAGCGGAGTCGGGAATAGTTCCTTTATAGAAGAGCTAAGACTTACAACAGCTGAATCAAGAACCCAGAGTAAATTAATAAAACCAGTATGGAGTCAAGTTATGAATAGCAAAGTCAAGGAGGAGTACTTAGAAGTATTTCATTTTACTTGCAGACTTTTTGGGGCAGTTGATTTTGTATGTCAGTGGGTTTGGGCACAAAAAGGACCATTTCTTCCTCGCTTGCTTCCAAAATGCAGCTGTTTGCACAAAAAGAGATGGGAGCCATCAGAGACCCAGCAAAGCATATTATTGTAGAAACAAAAAAAAAACAAAACCACCAAGCCCAACTCCATGAAATCAGGAAAGTTCAAATGACATTGTTTGTAGGAAATGGAAAAGCCTGATTGATATTCATGCCAGGGTGATGAACAAATTTTGAAGCAAGCTCACAAGACAGTTCTGCCGGACACACCTGAGGACTTTGGCAAGTCATTTAGTCAGCATTGTCCTCACCTGCCTAAGGGAAATAATCTTTCAGTGTCTCAAAGACACAGCAAACTACCTGACTTACACGTTGCTATTTGACGTGCTCTGAAACTGTATAATGTGCTCATTACCATAACCTTTAAACAGATCTTTTATTAAACATGTTTTTAAATAGTGCAGTTTAGAGGGTGGAATTAACAAGCAAAGTAGAAAAGCAAAGTCAAAATCACAATGAGCAACACACACTGTTCCTAACACCCCCTCTTAGAGCTGCTCAGTACTTTCTGCCGAACATGGCCACGTCCGCTGGTGATTGACACTCAGCCATTACACAGTGCAGTTTTGTCAGCAGGAACTCAACAAAAAAGTGAAGCTGAACACCTTTGGATAAGTGTGCAGTCTTGAAAATGGCCATAATTTACTCAAGCCTCTTCCGTTGATACTGATAGGAATAACATTTTAAGATAAGACTGTAGAAAAAAACTGTAATTTTCTGGTTTAAAAAAACCCAAACTTGTTTCTTTCCCTACTGGTTTTGTGGGAAGAGGAAGCCCCAGGCATCTGACTGCAAGCTTTCAGTCACCCAGAGACTCTGACCCTCAGAGCATAATACAGAGCAATCACACCTCCATGGGACAGCTGTTCGGAGACATCTGAGCCCATACAGGTGAACTGGGTTCCTTGCTTTTTTGGGTTGGTTGTTTTTGTTAGTGTTGGCTTTTTTTTTTTTTTCCTTTTAATCTCTGAATTTCTCTGTCTAGGCCAGAGTTTTTTCTTCTCTTTTTCTTTATTTCATTTTCTGTTATTTCACCTCCTCTTTGCCTTTGCCCACCCCTCCAATGGTACATCAATCACTACGACCAGTCTGAGCTGGGAAAGGAAGGCTACTCCAGGGTCACTGTGTAAAAAGCCCTGATGCTTTTCAGTGAAAGGGAAGGGAAAAGAGGCCGTAAGCAGCTTCCTGTTTCTATTCATTGTTTAGGGAAACTCCTTAGGAAGGAAGGAGAAAGTATGCATGGGGGGAAGGCTGTACGGCCAGAGGAAGGGGGAAGGGCCATACACAAAAGAGCGGTCCATAAAGATAATATCCCACAAAGAGAAAAAACTTATTGGCATGCTAATAGATGAGTTGGAGAGAGATGAAGGAGACAGATGCAATTCTCCAGAGACAAGTAGTTCCCCTGAGACCAATCGACCGTGAAAGGGGCTGGCCATCTTTGACAAGGACAGATATCACCGAAGGGAAGTGGGGGAACTGCTACAATAAATCCAGCATGTGTTTCTTCCTGGATTTTCTCCTTGCTGCCAGAGGAGCTGGCTGCACGTACCAGCTGCTCTTCAGCTCTGCCCGAACACGATCTCTTGAGCCAGCCAGCGATTCTGCTTGGGCTGTTCAGGTGGGTATGCAAGAGGAAAGGAGCTTTTGCCATGGAAGCAACTTTGTAACCTGTTTCCCCTTCCTCCTCTGCTCTCCTCCACGCTTGTACATTTATTATCTGCAAACGAGATGCTGATAGCAAAGGCAGCATAGGAGTTGGCCGAGTTCAGCCATGAGGCGCCGTATTGGTCTCCCAGTGGAGGCCTGAGAACCAAGTCCACTACCCCATCTCCAAAACTGGCTCTGTCTCCCAGCCCTCCAAACAGCAATTCCTGCCATGAACCTCGGTTTTACCTGCACTATTTATATTCCATATTTAAAATAAAACTGTACTAAATACACTTCAACATTGTTTTACAAGTGAGGAAATATCATATTCAGCCTTAACTGAAAGCTGGATTAAGATGCGCATACACAAGGGCAAAGCTGAGTTACTACACACTATTTCTTGTTAGCAGAGTATTTTGTAACGCTGGTTTAGGAGTTTATGATTTCTTTGACTGCATGGGCACAGGAGAGGCAAGGGAAGTGTCATATTTTTTATTTTTATATTGTTTATGAACTGCAGACTTGCAATAGAGCCTTTATAAATCATCTTTCAAAACACATTTTGAGTACTGTTGCTGTTGAAATATTAGGTTTCAATACCTATTCACCCACAGTCACTTACAATGACACGATTGTTCTAGGTATCCTACTAGCACAGAATAAAAGGCAAGCTTTGTCTCCAAGAATTTATAATCTACAGATTACACATGAAATTTAGGAAAAAACTTTTCAAACAGATATCCTTATTTTATTGCTGGAGAATTTAGATATAATTTTTTTTCCTCAAGTAAGATTCCTATAGACATCAAGAGCACAATGGTACCATTAAGAGGAAGCACTGTTAAAAGAATAAACTGATTTTTAAAAAAGTAAATATTCATGCAGAGCCATAGAAAGTACAGATTATTTTTGCCACCGAGAGAAACAATGTGAGTGATTAATAATGTGGACATTCTTGAACTTTCATTTCCTCTTGAGTACTGTGATGTTTGCTTTCTGATTCTAAAGTATTCCTGCATTATGCTACAGCAACAAGCCTCTCATCTTTAATTATCAATTCCCCCACAAAACCAGAGAGGTAAAACGTATTTGAGCTAAGATACAGAGTCAAACAATGCCCCCCCAACTGCCCTATTGCACTGTATTTCAGGGAGTCTATGGAGAGATTGCAACACAACAAGAGAGCTAAAAAAAGACAACCCTGGAACCTGAGATAAGGAAGCACTGAGAAAAACAGCAACCACAAGTTCTCATGGGATGAGGCTTGGCTGACGCTAGAGCAAGAAATACATGAAAGAAACAAGTGAACCGCACCCATGAAGTGACAGCTTCTGTTCAGTGATAAAGACCCAGATAGGCTCTTGCAAGCTGTATGTCTGCCTTGGCTATTTTTATCATTCAAATAGAAAATCTACTAATATGTAAACAAGAAGCCTGGAATCAAAAGTGGTTGGTGATTATCTATTTAATCCTCTGTACAGATTTAAAAAATAGTATACCAAACACATTCTGTAAGGTAAGCTAGAATCATAGTGTAGTTAGGGTTGGAAGGGACCTTTCAAGGCCACCTAGTCCAACACCCCTGCTAGGGACATCCCCAACTAGATCAGGTTGCTCAGAGCCCCGTCCAACCAGGCCTTGAACGTTTCCAGGGATGGGGCATCCACCACCTCTCTGGGCAACCTGTGCCAGTGTTCTACAACTCGCATTGCAAAAAATGTCTTCCTTATATCAAGTTTGTACCTACCTCCCTCTATTTTAAAACCATTACCCCTCGTCCTGTCACAACAGGCCCTGCTGAAGTGTTTCTCCCCATCTTTCTTGTAGGCACCCTTTATTAGAAGGCCACTATAAGGTCACCCTGGAGCCTTCTCTTCTCCAGGCTGAACAGCCTCAACTCTCTCAGCCTGTCCTCATAGGAGAGGTGCTCCAGCCCTCTGATCATCTTCATGGCCTCCTCTAGACTCACTCCAACAGGTCAATGTCTGTCTTATCTTGGGGGCTCCAGAGCTGGATGCAGTACTCCAGGTGGGGTCTCATGAGAGTGGAAGAGGAGGAAAAAAAAAAAAACCCTATGATAAAACCAGTTTCTGACTAAAGGCTAATAAGCATATTAGTAGAAGACTATGGACATAGTTAAAATGTGTAAAATTTTCAGTCTTGGTATCTCTGCCCCATCAGTACTTTTGGCAATAAGACAAAAAGATCATGCCATCTCAAGCTTGTGTTTGCATATGCATCAATTTAACATAGGCAAAAAAATCAATCACAGTACATCTGTGGTGTATTCTCCAGTATTCTCCTAGGGAAACTGGCTGCCCGTGGACTGGGTAGGTATACCCTTCTTTGGATAAAGAACTGGCTAGGGAGCCGTGCCCAGCGGGTAGTAGTTAACGGAGTCAAGTCCAGCTGGTAGCCTGTTACAAGTGGTGTCCCCCAGGGGTCAGTACTTGGGCCCATCTTGTTCAATATCTGTATTGATGACCTAGACGAGGGGATTGAGTGTACCCTCAGTAAGTTTGCAGATGACACCAAGTTGGGTTGTGGTGTTGATCTGCCTGAGGGTAGGGAGGCCCTTCAGAGGGATCTGGATAGGCTGGATCGCTGGGCTGAGCTGAATGGGAGGAGGTTCAACAAGGCCAAGTGTCGGGTCCTGCACTTTGGCCACAATAACCCCATGCAGCGCTATAGGCTCGGAGCTGAGTGGCTGGAGGACTGTGAAGAGGAAAGGGACCTGGGGGTGTTGGTTGATGCTCAGCTGAACATGAGCCGACAGTGTGCCCAGGTG
Source organism: Chlamydotis macqueenii (assembly GCF_036417535.1). Taxonomy (NCBI): domain Eukaryota; kingdom Metazoa; phylum Chordata; class Aves; order Otidiformes; family Otididae; genus Chlamydotis; species Chlamydotis macqueenii. The sequence continues at coordinate 9,294,619 of NC_141566.1, forward strand.
GCCAAGAGGGCCAATGGCATCCTGGCCTGCATTAGAAATAGTGTGGCCAGCAGGAGCAGGGAGGTAATCATCCCCCCGTATTCGGCGCTGGTGAGGCCGCACCTTGAGTATTGTGTTCAGTTTTGGGCCCCTCACTACAAGAAAGACATTGAAGCCCTGGAACGTGTCCAGAGAAGGGCAACAAAGCTGGTGAGGGATCTGGAGCACAAGTCTTATGAGGAGCGGCTGAGAGAGTTGGGATTGTTTAGTCTGGAGAAGAGGAGGCTCAGGGGAGACCTCATTGCACTCTATAGCTTCCTGAAGGCAGGTTGTGATGAGCAGGGGTTTGGCCTCTTCTCCCAGGCAACAAGCAGGAACCCGAGGAAATGGTCACAAGTTGTACCAGAGGAGGTTTAGATTGGATGTGAGGAAAAACTTTTTCTCCCAAAGAGTGGTCAGGCACTGGAATGGCCTGCCCAGGGAGGTGGTGGAGTTGCCGTCCCTGGCAGTGTTCAAGAGGCGGCTTGATGAGGAGCTACAAGATATGGTTTAGTACCTGTGGCAGCAATGGTAATGGGAAGACGGTTGGACTAGATGATCTTATAGGTCCCATCCAACCATGTGATTCTATGATTCTATGGTGCGCAACAATAAAGTACAAAACGATGGCAAGGCCAAACAATGAATGTTAATTCAGAGTGAAAGTAGAGCCTTGTTAATTCTCTCAATGTTTGGGTTTTCTTTTCATTATAGCTGTGCTCCTCTAGAACTTCACTTCATTGCCCCCTTAAAATTAAGCTGCTTCCCAATTGTTTTTCCTAAAAGCATACACAAAAAATAAAAGAATACAATTCAACACGTCACTAATCTGTGCCAGTCCTCTAACTGATGCACTGAGGTTCTGTAGACAACCACAGCATGAATCAAATTCTCATTTCGGACTGATTTCCCTTACTGTTTCAACACCACCAAGTACATGAATTAAACACCCCAATCTTCCTTTATCTCACCAGAGTGCTGTAAAGACAACTGTGCACTACTGCTTGGTAGGCCATGCACACCTTCCCCAGCTTTAAGGACTAAATGATTCCATTTTAATGAATGTCATTATTAGTAAGTTTTTACGCTTCAAAAGATTCCCGTAGACCCACATGGGTCTGGTGATGCCCAGTGAAGTTGGAAGCAAGATGAACTTCGTTGGAGAGGTCTTAAAAGGTTCTACAGTGATGAAAGAAATTGACTTGGATCAGAGAGGGTGGGTCACACCCATATTTGTTCCTACACTAATGATTATATACAGTACACACCTACAGTGTCATCTCTCCAGAGACAGGTGTTTACACTTGATTCAGCTCTGTTCCTACATGCTTTCTTTTGCCCAAGCCACCTGACCATCCATATATAAACCTCTCAGCTATGCACTTATTTCTGTTTTGAACCTGTGTTAGGTATACAGGAGTAAGTCTCAGCTGTGCAGGGAAAAGAGGGGTTAAGAAGAGCCCTGCAGTTCTTTGCCCACCGTTTCATTGCAGAGAGCAAGAGAGTCCTTGCCCAACTGGAAGAGGATGACAGAGCATCCTGGCACAGGGAACTGCATGGATGTCCAGCCGTGCAACCACAAGAAGTGTGCACAGGAGGTGAGGTGCAGTCATAAGAGAGAGGGAGCCTAAGAAAAATGAAATAAAATAAACCTATTTAGATCCAGCTCCATGCACTGAGGCTTACTGTACAGCATAAATATATCTTTCTTTGGATATGGCTAGGTAAATGCTGCTCTTACCTCTAGAAAAACTAAACTTGGGAGTTAAAGATTTTGGAGATTTACCCTTTACAGTCTCATCTGTCTGCTGGATCATGCAGTGACGTTAGAACATTGACTATGTTATATGGTGCCACAAAAAAAAAAAACCCAGCAATTGAAAACAAGCCCTTCAAGTACAAAAAGAGTAGGGTAATTAGAAGACATAGTACAAAAATGATAAAAATGCAAGATAGACAGAATTCTAATGATGACATGATTTAGTGTGTAGATTAATGTCTTCTAAACAGGACGGGATTGAAAGTCAATACTTCAGTTTATTGATTTTGGCAATGATTTGTATTTCTTACATCTTTCAACAGTACAAATGAAACACTGTATGAAGTTACTGATGAAAAACAGGCTTTATGTTTGCAATTTGAAAATTAATAAAAAATAATTTAAGAAAACTGAAATGAGGGCAACAATGTAATGCTCTACTTACTGTTCATCAAGGCAAGTTTCAAGCTTAGAAACTAAGGAAAACCATGAACAGTAAATATTTTTTACAACAGATCTCTTTTTAAACAGGGTGAAGGAAAGATAGAAATATGACATCCAGCAGTTATGCCTTTAAAATTTAAACTGCAAAGAGCACTACCATGTTTTCTTTCATTTTAGGCTATATTCAAAAGTTTCAAATGTTTGCTCTTTGAAGACCCAATTGGCAAAAATAAGTTACTTTTACAAGCACACATGATGTATACTTAAAAATTAATCAGTTTAATTCTGCACTGTGTATTGTCTGTATGGCTCAGCCATGACATTTTCTTCATGCAATGCCTGATATTAATTCTAATCCCAGACTGCTCTCTACTGGTAATAAATTATGTTAAAATTCATTAAGTATCTGCAATACCAGAGACATGTAAAGAACCGCAGTTGGCATATATACTATCTTCAAATCATTGCAGGCATGAGAGCCTTAAGAAGACAACATGAATTTGAAATTAAGAGTAAAATGCAAACGCGTAAGCCAAAAGATTATTTCACTTTATGTTGACCCATCATGGCCCTGTTCCTGCTCCCCCTAAATTTAACACCAAAACATGCAGCTGTCTTTTGAATATAAATAATTCCTTCTGCACTCAACCAGGATGGGACTTGCAAGAACTAAACATGCTGTCTACAAGTGGAGAACATGGACAATTTGGTTCTTGTGCTACTTCAGCTTTTCTTGACAACCAGAGTTGTCTTTGTGAAAGAACTTGAACCAATTCTTAAATTTTTTATTACAGCTACTGGGTGCCAAATAATTCATGGATTTCTTCTCATAATTTCATACCTTAACAAATTCTTCCATAATACTGGAAGGCACCAGTCTAAGCACCACATACTATAGTACTGGTATTTTTCTTTTCCCTATGGCAAACATGTAGTACATTGGATAATCTCAGTAAAACACATAAATTCACAGTCTGATCTTGCCTCCACTGAAGGTAGTAGTGAAACCACTGGGAGCTGTAAATGTTCTGAACTTCTGAGCGAAAAAAATTCAGAAACTCTTTGGGACTTGTTTTTTTTTCTTTCAGGTTATGGAGTAGTCAGACTTCAGGCCTTGCTGAGGTCCTAGCTTTGAACCTCATTACTTCCTGAGACAAGAGCTCTTAATATAGGCCAGGCACAAATTCTAGCTGATCTGGTTTGCATTTATCTCAGACCAGCCTCCAGAAAAAAAAAAAAAACAAAAAAAAAAAAACGCAGCACACCAAACCAAAACTCAACTAGTTTTCTGAGACAAGTTGAAGTCCTTTCCCTTTGTCTCTGCTTCCTACTTACTTCAGCGTTTGACCATATCTTCCTGTCACTCTTTGAAACATCTCTTTCTGTCCTGGCACAGATTTGCCCAAGGAAGGAAAGAAGTTAATGGCAGGGATTATTTGCCCTGTCCAGTGTGGCATGTCAAGGTGTTGACCTGGATACCTCTGTTCCACTCAGTGTCCCTATACCAGCAGTTGCTCATTTTGTTTTCCAGATGTTCTTCAATAACTGTCCAGACTTAGCTCTACTTCTTGATAGTGATAACTTACCTTCTGTATTGTTCTTCCCCAGCCTTTTTTTTTGCTGAGATGTTTAATTAACTATTTTTTAATGCTGGCACATATACTATATATTGTTTTGTTCATCCTTGAAGTCTGAGTCTGTTGCAGTCATTAAAATAACCCAAAATCTAGGCTCAGGGAAAAAAAAGGAAAAAAAAGAAAAAGCAGAGAAAGTATGTCACAAAATAAAGTCCCACAAAGTCTGAGTTATAATAGAAGTACTGGCTGATTTGTTGCCTCCCTCTGTGTCAAATTAATCCAGTGTGATAATTGTTTGCAAACATATGGATCACATGAAAAAAACTGAAAACTCTTGTAGGTCTGGAGAGTTCAAAGGCATCTCTCATCATGGGATTTTGCTTCCATTGAATTGAATTGGATTCAATTCATTTCATAGCCTAGTAAGAATTTTAATGAACTAAATCTGGGTTGCTCCATGACTCTAGAATGATTTAGACAGTCTTTGGGACCTTCTTAAGCTGTGAGAGCCTACCCCCAAACACAACAGCATTGCGTGACACAACCCTTTCCAGCAATATTGTCAGAAGGACGATCCCAAAGGTGGCCTCCTACAGCTGACAATCTCAATAGCTGTGCTGGAGAACCCCTTCTTGGGTGCACCCTAACCCCACAGTGGTACTCTTAGCTGTGTTTAGGGAATCAAAATCAAAGCAAGATCTTACTACACAACTGAACAGCACTTCCTAAGAGGAAAATGGTATTCATCTTTCTGGCCACTGAATTTCAGAGGACTGATGTACATCATCTATCACCCTTTTGAAGCAGCTTGTCCCAAAACACTTATTTCCTCTAGTGTCATCGTAAAAAATTGACCATTATTTCAAATTTCATAAACAACACAACATTGTATACTGAGCTGTTCAGGAAATGTGGCAATGTAGAACATGCACTCAGCATTGAGTTACACAGCAACCCATCACAATACCAATGAAAAAAACCTGCACTGATGGAAAAACTAAAAAAAACCAAAAACAAACAAACAAAAAACCCAAAACCAAAAAAAAAAAAAAACAAACCCCAAACGAAAAACTCAAAAAACCCCACAAAACCAGGCATTGTTCCAACCATCAGCCAAACAGCTCAGGTTGGAGAATTTACTGCCCAATTATTACGTGACCAGTTATTGGATAGAGTTGACAAATATTTCCTCTGATTTCCTTTGCTTCAGAGTTGGCACTGCTCGTCTGCCTTTTGGAAGAACTGGATCTCTTGCCAGACTGCTTGGCACTGCTCTAATTGACAATTTCAGGGCAGTAAATTAGCAGGGTTTTTCATGTTGTTTTACTTCTAATTTTAATCAGACATACAGCCACTTGGCACACCAAGCCACACACTCTTCCGTGCAAGTTCACTGTGCCTCCATAAAAATACCTCGTTGAAATGTAACTTAACTTTAAAAGAGTCACACAAAAGCAATGTGCTGACTAAATGTGCTAGTACAGAGCGCTGAGAGACTGTGAATTCCAATTTCAGCCATGCCAGTCATTTGGCATTAAAATATGCACCAGCTGTGAGTGTTTGGATCTCGATAAGTCAGAGTGTGCTGGAAAGCTGACAAGATACTGCTGTGAAAATGTTTCCAGCCCCTAATCTCTGCTCTGTCTCCTCTTTTTCATATTTTGCTACCCATATTGGTATATAATGCAGGGAGAAATAAATGCAGAATCCCAGGAAGATGTGCATGGGGTGACACTGAGTATTTATAGAACTTGTAAGATAGTGCTGCCACTCATGCAGCTCTGGACTCTTCTTTGATGAGTTGCCTCTGGTCAACCTTTCTAAATTGCTAATTTATTTTCCTTACATGAGAAAGAGCTCTGTGTTAGTAAAACTGGGAGATGTAACATTGCTGGGAAAGGGAGGAATAGTGGGAGTGAAATCCACAGAGAACCCTTCAAATTGGGACACTAGCTGCTGTCAAAGGAGTTGAAAAATGAGTCTCGACAAGGAAGTATTTCTGGACTGATTTATCAGTAAACCATATCATTCTGTAAACTCCGTTTTGAGCAAATATTTATTTCCCTTCTCTCTATTATTTATTCATATCTACATTAAATCTCATACACCAGCCACTAGATTCTAACCTGCCGAGGAGGGCAAAGTGGCATGGGTCCCATCTGCTCTACATAGCCAACTAGATGCTCTGGATCTTATCCTGCCTCTCTAGAAGGAAAATCTTCCTCCCCTGTGGCAACCATCGTCCCAGCCACTGAACCTTTTGTAGCAAAGAGCTGAAAAAGGACTGCTTAAAAGCAATAAGCCATTGTCTGCTTTGAGGTAGTTTCAGTTGATTTGAGGTTGAGCTCAGCGCTCTGTGGCAGGTAACCACACCATTATCCTCCTCACTGCTCTGCCAGCTTCCAGGGATACAAGAAAGGACGGCACACGGAACATGAGCAGGTTGCCAGAAAGCAGGAAGCCTTCGGTCTACACCCTGATTTCCCTCCCTCATTGCTTTACCAACGTTAGGCACAGAGGAAAAGTGTGGGCTGGTGAGCAGAAGGGCTAGAACAGCAAGCCATGACCGAGAACAGGCCCGCTCCACCCGCGGGAGGAGGACAACCTGCAGAAGGGCCAGGGGCGACGTAGGAGCTACAGGACTGCTCCACGCCAATGTAACCCATTCCAATTCTTTGCTATCTAGACAAAATTCTTGAAAGCTGGCAGGATTTTAGCTTTAGCCCAAGAATGTTTTAGAAATATGAAGACTTCATAAACCCACTAGCCTGAGGAGAGCTTCATCCATCAAAACGAGGCAGAGAAGTATCAGAATCATGCATTTATCCAAAGGTACAACCCCATTCCCCCTCTGGAGCCATCCCCTGTTATTTCCACGAACACAGCTTCAGCTATGGAGCACTACCCACATCCTACACACACACACTCACGCTATTTAATATCAATTAATTCTTTATTAAAATTGTGATTAAGTAGGAGGAGGATACTAATTACAGAACTTGGCATTAAAGAGGACCTGCTATACTAAATCCTTTTCCCCCAAATGAGGTCTGCAGGGGAATAATGTAAATTAATGTATAAGCACAAAATTCTGAGCTAGCCAAAGCGGTGTTTTAGAAACAAAATACCATTCTAGAAATGCAGAGGTCACCTTACATAAAACTGAGCAAAACCAAAAAGAAGTAATTTAATAAATCAAATCCAGAGGCAGATTTTTGCCTCCTTCTCATAGAAACAGGGAAAAAAAAAAAAAAAAGAAAACTAAAAAAAACCCAAACCAAACCCAGGGGAAAAAAAAAAAAGCCTTATGGCCACTGTCTGATGTCTGAAAGTAAAAAAGCAATCAGGTGCAACAGTTAAATCCAGAGGAGTTTCCCTTTCCAAGTCAAGCTCACTGCAGGGAAAACAGAGCAAACTAATTATGATGTAAATCCACAATGAATGATGCAGAAATAGTATGCAATGTAAACAATAATTTTGAAATTTCCAGTTTATATCAGCACTGATCTGTTTTATACACTCCAGAAGTATAAGTCAGAAAAGATATTTTTGTACTAATGAGAGACTTCTACTTTTTAATCAAAGAATAAATGAAAGCATTTTCAAAAGCATGCCAGCCTCATTAATTAGTTCCATCAAAATGTAAAAGATGAGCACATACATTTGCCTCACTTTGCGCTTGAATCTCTTTACCTTAAATATCCTATCATGTATTATTACAGGCATGGCTGGAAATAACATCTATTATTAATATTCCTTGACACCTCTCATTAGAGGATCCTGCATTCAATTGTTTACAATTTATCTCAATTATAACTCTTTAGGCTGAAGTTTTCACAGCAGGCATTTTAAAGAATTTCAGCCAAAGCATTTCTGCCTTTTCCAAGATGAGATAAGGGAAAATAAAGTATTTTATCTGTGTCAAGAAATTGTAGCCATTGCTTCTTAACATTAAAAAAACCCCCAAATTAATGCCTTCTAGAATGTGCATTTTGGAAAACACGTGAAATCTAAGAGAAGGCTACTTCATGCTGTCCCTATGGAAATCCGTTGGCATTTAGGAAGATATAATCCATTCTGTTTTTCACAAACAAATTTATTAATCAAAGTCAGACTAATCTTTCAGCTTCATTCCTTAATTGCACCATGTACAATGACACTAAATGCTCCCTCTTCCACCAGGTTAGAAGCTCCATTTGCTCATGGCAAAGCTCTTATTTCCCCACACAGAGGGTGATAGAATACCATCTGGGTAGCTTCTCTTTGAAACGAGGGAGGTCTCTGTGGATTTAGGAATTTCAGCACTTTCAATCAACTGATACCTCCAGTAGGTATTAGGACAATGCCTCAGGACAGAATTGCTGCATATTCAGTTCTCTTTTCAAAGCTAGAAAATCACCCAAATCAAATACACACACAGTATTTTCTGAAATGTCTTTGGATGGCCACACTTATCACTCAAAAGTCAGGAAACGCTAAATTTAAGCTTGTCTCTGCAACCATAAGTCATTCCTCTTTTTGTAAGAATTATCCTAGTCTTTCTATTTTCCCCACAGGGCTAATTTCATCCAGTGCACAGCAGAAATCGCATTCACTAAATGTGCAACGATTCAATAATTTCTCCTTCTGTCACTGTTCATTACAGGTCTAGAGCGTTATTTTTTTGCATACTATTTAGACCAAGCTCTAAACTCAGCATTGGTTCTGTGTTTGCCAATGCAATATCAGACCATTTCCAATGCACTAATTGACTTATTTTCACAATTTCCCTCTGAGATAAAGGGGTTTATTATTCTCATTTAGAAATGGCAAGCTAAGGCAGAGAGTTCTATTGTGCGTGCAGCATAAGCTGAAGGAGGAGTTCTAAAGTAAAAGCCAAGTGAGTATTGGGGAATTTAAAAAGACCATATTTAACTAACTGCTAATCACACTCGCAAATTGGAGAACTGGATCCATGTCTAATGCTGCATCTCTACACACAAACTAATCGAACCTGCAAAGATGCGGGGCCCATTATCTGCAAACACAAGATGCCAATAACACTTGTGCACCAAGGCTAACAGCCTGGTTTGCAAAGCTCTACGAGATTTGTGAGGACACAAGCTCACTTAGAGCAAGGAAATGTATTGATGTTACTAAGGGCAGAAGACAGAACATCGCACAAGATCTACTACAGCCTGAGAGAGGCGATCTGCCAGCGAACATGTGCTGAGCGATTTACAAACCAAACCCTCAGCTGACCTACCAACCAACCAGTGTGGTTTGGTCAAAATGCCCAGCAGCTTGCTCTAGCTCTAGATGTGTATTCTAATCAAGGTCATTTTTGAAGGCAGCATTGGCTGCTCAGGACGAGTCTCGCTGCGGCTCCAGAGCTGCCTCCCGCCCGTGCAGACGCGCATGCTGCAGGCAGGGCTGGAGCAGCTGTGCTTTCCACGAGAAAGGCAATTCCATTAAACTAACAGCTGTGAACGGAGCAAGAATTTACTTTACTGTGACTTTATTTTCTGCGATTTTATCTACTTATCTTTACTGAATAAAGCAATTTGAGTCGGATTTTGTTGTCTCATCGGTCAGACTAACAGGTGTCCCAGTTGCAAGAGTCACCGGTGGATGCATGTTTCCTCTCAAACTGAAGGAACAGCTTCAAACCTTTTTGGTTCTATACCAAACAAAAGGATTCTTTAGAGAATAAGAATCAGCAAACAAACATTTGTTTATTACAGTATTAGCACTAGGCGTTAATTGTTAAGAGCAGCAAATCCAGCCCATTGTTAATGTAAATGTAGAAAGAGTGCAAAAATGGGATTTCTCAGAGTGAGCGTACAAAACGCTCTCCCTGTGACACCAAGCCCCAGTTTATGTGGGCTGACAGTACCACCACATTTACTGCACACTGACAGCTGATATAAAAACTGTAACGCTATGATGCAGAGGTGTCAAGATCGCTGAATTTAATACTGGGTTGTGTGGTGTTTGCCTTGTTGACTCAGTTGACTTAGGTTTAGTAAGAGAAGCAGGGTCATATGATAGTAGAGGCACTGCAATCTAGCAAAAATTAAAGCAATTTATTTTTGGAAAGATTTCTGATGCTTTCATAGAAAATAAATATTTTATACTAGACTTTTAGCTGAAGATATCAGTTTCCTGCACAGGCATATGTCTGTTATTATAGATGGGGAAAATGTAGCAGAGACAGAGCTATCCAGAAGGAGAATGGCCAAGTGAGTGATTGAGGCTTCTGAATTACGATGCTCTACTCCCATTTCCCCGCTCTAACCACAAGACACTAAGCCTTGGAAGACAAAGGCTTTTTACTGTCGCAATGAGTGGTACTCTTTCAGAGCTCAGCCGTTGTCACTGAGCTGAATGAGGTGACTCAGAACCAGGTTGTAAGGCTGGGGAGAGACTGCAGAACCTACAATCAAGAGAGCATATGTCTACTGCTTCTTCAAGGGAGAGGCCGCTCAGCACATACAGTCAGGGATATGGTTTCACGTTAAGCAGTTCCAATGCCATCCAGCAGAAAGAACAATAGCTCTCTGCCATACAGGTTATCAAATCCCTTGCGATGGTTTACATACTCTGCAACGATTAAGGATGAAAGGACCTTGATACCTAAAGAGAGATTAACAGAATATTTTCCTTTTTATAAGTTAACTTAGTCTGATGTGGGAGGTTACCAAAGTATCCTGAAGTCAGTAAACACACTTGAGTAACAAGTCTGCTGCTCTGAACCAGTGAAGAAAAGATAGTTATCTACTGAAATTATTTCAGTATAAGGGAATCAAAATTTGGATCTAGATCTTCATATTCTTCCTTTTTTGAGGAGAAAGAAAGAGTGGAATCTCCTGTCTTATCCAGAAAACTGCTAAATGCTTTGCATTTGCTTTGCCTCAGGGACTCTTGAGATCTGCCCAAATCTTGAAAGTTTAACAGAAAGCCTCAGACATCCATGACAATTACTGTACGGAGCTACTGACAGGATACCATGGTTTCCTGCATAAATACTGTTCTCTTCACATCCAAGAATACTAAATTCTTACTGACTAAACCTTGGAGCAGGCTATATTTTAACACTAGCATGAATGCTGACCCTGCTGCAGTGAACTCCTGTTGCCTCATCAGACTATGAGCACAGCTGTGCAGGTGATGGATTTCCCCAGAAAACCCATGTTTCAGAATAGCCTGCTGGGGGTGAACCACCTCAGGCTGAGCAAGAAACCAAATGCAAACCTCTCACAGCCTAGGTATGTGCCCTGACCACTGGCTGTTGAGTAAAGCCCTCTCCTTGGAACCTCTCCTTCTGGATGTGTTTTCAAACAGGGGAAGGGGGAAAACAACCTGTTGTCAGACTTCACCGCCACCCACTGGTCTCCAAACAGCTCATCCCAACATTTATGGAGTAAATGGCAGCCTTTCCCTTAGTGCCAGCAGTATTAATGTAGCCATGTTAAGTTTTTGCTTGTTCAGTAGCTGTTTTAAGCTTTGCAGCTCATTACTGCTTCAAAACAAGGACCTTGCCACCTGATCTTGTACGCACTGGAACTCATGACAGCACTTCCATTAGCCACTCAAGGACACACTAAGTCATTGTGCAAGTCCCGTATTTAGGGTCTCCATGGAATAGGATTCAACTGGAACAACCTACAAAACATTACAGAAGTGCAAGCCGTAAGAGATGTGCCTTGTTGCTGACAGTCAGGAGACTGTTGTACCACACTTACTAAACAGAAATCATGAGTATTCTGAAGAAGAACTGGGAGCACAGCTTTTGCAAAATTGCCACTTTTCTTTCTTACTATATGGAGAAAATGCATTCCACCGAGAAACTCTTCAAGTTGCCTCGAGAAAACGTACTTCTGTCATTCACATTTCTTAGGTTAAGCTTGAGTCAAGAATGTAACCATCTACGGAAAAGATGAGCAGGGCTTGCTCCTGCTAAAATTAGGACGGTACTTATCATTTCTGATGTACCTGGTCATGCTAACACAGCTTGTTAAAGACAGACACATTAACACAGGACAGTTTTTAAGTTAATCTGACATGAAGAAGATAAGTGATAATTTCATTACTTCTGCTCAATACAGGTAAAGACCTTTGTATCTATCAATGCCTATATATACATATTCCTATCTATCTATATTTAGGTTCAGCTTGATTTTTTTCTTCTTGGTTTAAAAATATTTCAGTGGGTTACCAGTTACAGCAAAAGGAAAATTACCAAAACCTCTCAAACATCCTAGGCAGCCACATGTGTTAGCTCATCATAACACGCACAGATATTTATGTTCCAGGCTCACAACAGTCACATTATGGTTTTAAGTGCGTGTCTCCTACAGAGAAAGAAATCTGAGGTTGTCAGTCATTACACTCATGTTACCTGAACATCTTGCTTTTTACTGAAGTTTCCATGCACAAACAATATTAACATCTGTTTCAAGGATCTCTGCTGGAATTGTAGCTTCACACAGCCAAATTGCCTATGCTTCCACCGAGGAAACGGCTATTTATTTTATGCAGCCATCTGGGCTCTAAATAGCATGTTTTGTCATTTGTGGTCTTGTTTTCCAGGGTTTCTTGTGTGAAATTGGACTCCTTCATAACTTATTTCTTCTGTAAATGACATTTTTTTAGTAATCAAACTTGTGAATGAATGTTTCATAAGAGACAACATCAGTGTCAATTCATAAATATTTTGGATCTAGAGCCAAACCCTAATTGCAGCAGCTTTGATGGTCTACATTTATGGATTTTTTTTTTCTGTGGAATCATATGTAAAAATAGTCTTTAAGAAACCCTCTCCCCTTTAGATGAATGACATATGTTGTTGCAGAATTTAATACTTCGGGATGATACTGGTGAAGTTGTTTGCATGATTTGAACACAGACCCTTGCAAGCCTCAGAGCCCAGGCCCCATTTTTTTAAACAAAGGGACCGATTGTAATGTCTAACAGGAGAAATAGATATTCACAAACCTTTACATACAGTCTACTATCTTGCTTGGATTATGATAGAAACACAAATATTTATTTTCCTCCTTATCTCATACTTTCTCAAATTTCCCCTTAATTGATTTTAGTCTTAGAGTTACACATCACAATCCAGAAAATATCAGGTATCGTGGAAGGCCACTTACGAAAATGGTAAGGAATTCTGAATTACAGATGAGAACGGGTGACTTTCCCAATCCCTGTTTGCTGTAGTCACAAACTGGTTTGTGTTACACCATAGAGCTCACTGTCTGACACAAGGGAACCAAGAACAGGACTCCAAGCACCCTCAAATCTGCTCCTTGTTCTCTAGATACGCATCCAACGATCCTTTTTTATCCATGAGAAGGGGAGCTCTCTGTGACATAGACCTAACACTCCAGACTTCCACACAAGCGAGCCAAGAGACCTCTTCTCCCAGAGGTTTACTCCACACAGGACCCACCACCACAGTCCATCCTGATACATCTCTTCCCTGGCCACATCCTCCAGCAAGGGCTAATTTTCTCCCCACTGTTACTTGCTCTGTCAAGGAGGCCAGCCACACAAACTAGCTCATACTCACCAAGCTGCCTGTTGGTCTTTGTGAAATGGTGAACGGGATAAAGCAAGTAAAAAACTACACCACAAAGAATAAAGACACTATAGAGAAGCACATGGCTAAACTAGGCAATTTTTTTATCGAACATATATATAATTTATACATGTTCCTTTTCAGGGTTAAGTATAGGTGGCCCGTCCACCTTGGACAAAACCAGTAATTTAGTGTCAAATTTAGTTTAAAGTCAGACCGATAATTTGGTGTCAAATTGTTGGCAAGTGACACGTCATGATTCTGATTCCAGAGATATCCCTACATACTATCTTTGATGTCAATAAAATTCATAATACCATAAAATATCGTTCACCTACTAATAGATGATGGTTTAGACCATTGTACCAGGATGTTAATATTGTGTTGAAATCGCCTCCGGGGCCTCCACCTCGGCTCCCATTCCCTTTAATAAATAAACAATAAATAACTTTATTCCCAATTCATAGAATAAAAATCATGACAATTATGATCTCACGACGTTTCTTGATTTGCTCATAAACATGTGCATAATATCTACAGATGTAAACAGTGCTCGATTTGACATTTGTTGAGCTACTTTCTCACGTCAGGACGAGGAGAGTCCCAGTTCAGTTAGTAGTTGATAGTTGCCTTGATGCCATTTTCCGCGTGCACCAATAGGAAAACCATAGAATTTGATATTCTCACAATTAGTCAGATCTTGAATTTGAATTTTTAAAGGTTCATATTTTTTAACTTTTTCATTGGCCACATCTACAAGGGAAGTGATTTTGCTTTCATACCTTATTGTTATGTCTACCACCATAGCTTGATTTTTCTTAACAAATATTAAGTCTGGTTTGTATAATTCATTTTGCTCATTTTTGAGTACTGGTTCATTAAATATAATCCAATTTTTCTTTTTGGCTTCATTTGCCAACGTTTCGCACAATTGATTATGACACTTTATCCTCGCGTCTTGTACCGCGGGACAAAAGCCTATAATATGGGAACAGGATTCATTTTCCTCCAAACAATGTCGGCACGCTTTAATTTGTAGTTCTTGTCTGCCTCTCGCTAAGAATTCCCTTGTAGGGCAGACATTTGCTCTTAGTTGTAATGCAGTGATTAGTTTTCTGTGAGGAATGCCCCTATAGAATTCTAACCAACTGTTACTGATTTTATCTTTTTCAAGTTGGAAATACCACGGCCCTGGGATAAGAGTTTGGTCCAGTTCACAAACTCTTGTTTCCTCCAGTCACAAGGTCTTGGAAAGATGGCTTTCGGAGCGGCTATCTCCCATTCCGAGGCTGGTTCCTCACCGCCCACTCCCTCGGATATTACCATGACCTGGGTCCCAAATCGATGGAATTTTATCCACTTTTCCTCCAGCTGTAACCCATAGTTTCTCAAATTCTCTCTCTATACCCTCTTCTTGGACGACAGATCGAATTACTTCGTCCGATGACTGGTCTATTCGGTGCAGTCTTCGGGCCTGAATATTAGGGATCAGGCCCACAAGTCTCACAATCCCCAAACCGCCATCTCGAGTGTTGGAATAAAGTATGGCGTCACAAGTGCTAGTTGGTAAATGTAGCCACTCCTTGACCGTAGTTCGTATAATCAGGTCAAGGGATTCAAGATATGTGACTTTCACATCGGCCTGATCTGCCAGATAGATCAAGCGAGGAATGGTATACCCTTTCAAGATGTCAACCTTCTGAAACGGCTTTAAAGGAGCCCTCCCAATCTGTTGGAGCCAATCTTCAATTTTCGTACGTAATTCGGGCTTAGATATACCAACCCATGGATCAATCCATAGACCCAGATATTTCTCAGTTTCCCCCGGTTCGATCATATTCAATGGCGTGCCGTTTATAATCCAAGCTGGACAATCATTGATCGTATATGAGTCCTTAGTCGGTTTGATGTAAAACCCACGGCACTTTTCGCCTTGTGTTTTGAGGCCAGTCAGATGACAAAATGCCTCTAAAATTTCAATATTTTTCTCCATACCCTCCCAGGATCCACTCAGCAGAACCAGGTCATCTGCAAAAGCCAATGCTGTTATTGTCCTCGAACAACGTTGGAACCCATTCCCTTCCTTTTCCAACTTACACAGCAGAGGGTCTATGGCCAAATTAAATAATATCGGAGACATTGGATCGCCTTGCTTTACACCAATGTGGATCCCAATGGGATCATATAAGCTCATTCAGCTTACTCTCCTCACAGCCTAACCACTAAACAGAAGAAACAGCCCTATTTCGTCCCCTCTTCATCAACTATGCCATATCCATTCCTATACATCCTAAATATCTGTTTCAAGCTTTAGTTGATACAGAAGAACATACTGCTGTCAACTCCTTTTTTTTTTTCTTTTTTTTCCCCCTTACCTTGACCATCACTTTACATTACTTGTCTTCTTTACCAGCTCTGCACAATCCATCCTGTTTCTGCTCTTCTATCTTGTTCTTTACCTTCTTTTCACTAAGGTGCAGTGGCCTAATCATCAGGTTTATCATCTCCACCTGAATCAGTGATTTTTTTTTTTTGTGTTTGATTGCCTCCTTACCTGAAAGAAGACAAAACCCTTTTCAGCTGGCTGTCTGAATGAATCAAGAAATAATTATTCTTTCCGCTGAGGCTAAACTCAGACAGATTGGCAGAATTGTCCCCTTGCTCAGCAGAAGTAAATAGGAGTAAAACAGGTCTGAGCAGCTTTGCCACTTTAGGAGCCTTGGCTATAGAGGAAGGTCTACCTCTCTTCACTTTAGCTCATGACATAACCCCACAACCCACTGATCTCCTAAGTGCCTGAGTGCTTTCCTTTAACTGGAGTCACAGAGCTCAGGCCTCAGCTAGGAGTTTGTTATCGTTTGCTGATGATCTGTGTACATGATCTAATTCACGCGCTAGAAGACAATTAACAGCGAGTGTGGATGTGAAAGGCACTGGCTGGAGGGATGTGTGATGCCTGCCAGCACACTGCCTGGTTCAGGCAAGTGCCGTTCCCGTGGACTGGGAAGCATGAGGAAATTGTCCTTCAAATAAGACAGAGGAACAAACGACAATACTTTGCAGCTGATTGCGTATGCAACTTCAGGCCAGGACTAGAGAACACCTTCCCTACCTGTAATGATGAGAAAAACCACATTTTATTACAGATTACAGGGGCTTACTAAAACAGCGTGACCACAGGATGCACTAAGAATAATTGTGATCTACCCATATCATTCACAGTAGTCATTAAGTTGCTATATCTGTTATAGCCTCAATAATGAGGTGAAGAGTGAGCAGGAAAGAAAAAGTCACATACTTGTCTCATTGGTCATTGTTTCCTACATGCCTGGGATGTCTATGTGGGGAGAACGGAGTGATGGAGAGAGAATTAAAGCGCAGAAGATTATACTTAAAGAAGGGGGGAGTGAGGTCTGTCCTGCACCCTTGCACTGCACTAAAGCAGTGGTGTCCAAATGTGGTGTGTGCACTCAAGGGGGTACACACGTCCTTCCATTGGAAGGAAGAAAATATTTTTCACACTGTTAATAAAATGAAAAAGAATTAAAATCAATGTTTATTTCATCTTTAGATCACCCTTTTTATTTTTGTGTATGCTTTATAAGGTACATAATATATTAGTAGAGTAGTAGGGGTGTATGCTTAAAAATATTTTACTGATAGGGGCACGTAATCCAAAAGTTTGGAAACCCAAAGGACCGGTCTTACAGGTAGCACCAGGTCAGCTCTAAAACTAGAAGTGCTGAAACAGCAAACAGCTGGAGCAGGTAAGTGTTAGAGTAGCTATTCAGCTCACAAAACCAGCACTAGGACCTGAACATCCTGCCCTGAACACCAGCCCACGTGGACATCACAGTAGAGTGAACATTCCTCTGGATGGTAACGATATGCCCAGAAAACAAGGAAAATTCGGTCACTTGTTACGCCTCTTGCTGCAGTTCCAAATAACTGCATAAATGTGAGATGCATGTTGTAACAACTCTAACCTTCTTTGCTCTAAGAAAAAATGTTTATTGCTGCACAAGAATATGAAAATTGCTGCAGTAGATAACAATAATTCCTTTGGGTTTATCCTTGCATTCTTAACAGTATCTATTACTTAATTGATAGATCATAACAGCTCATTTAGAGCTATTAGGTCTATTGCATAAATATCTGGTCAAGAGCTCTTTACCGCACACCAGTTACTGTGGGCCATGACAGCTGCTTTGGAGCTGTCAGCCTAGTTTGTCACAATCTATTTTAATCTGAAGAAAATCTCAATTACTTTGTAGTTGCCAATGCACAATTTAAGCCGATCGTTTGGTGCCATAACTGAGCATTGCTTGAGCACAGGAGGTGAAATATTAACACAACTATGAAGTTGTAGCGAAGGCATCGCTATCATCAGACAAATCACGGGGGACTCAAATTTGAAGGTAATAACGGAGATGCTTGCCATGTATTTATAGAGGACAAACAATGAGAAAAGATAGGATGAAAGGCATTATTTCTCTGTTTAACTCTGTACGCAGCTACTTTAAAAAGCTATGAGGAACCATTAATGCTATGTTCACAGTTAAAAAGCAATATCTGCTTGCTTCCCCTGCTTCCCAGCTCGACCGCTCGCTGCCAGCCAGCTGAGAAAGTGCCACTGGGAAACGGGGCGCAGCCCAGTTCATCCTTTGTAGCAACAAGTTTCGATCTAACCAGCATATCAAGAGCTTCCAGCCCAGGAACTCAATGGAAAGAGTGATGCCACCTTTTCCTTTTCCTGCCTTTTTGCCCTTTGGCACATTACATTCCCTCTCCTCTGCCCTGTAAGTACAGACAAGTGGCTGAGGTGGTCAGATACAGACACAATAAGGCAAGAAATGTACGGAGTTCAGGAAGGAGATTTCAGCTATTCTTAAGCGCAGGCAAAAGCTAATACAAACGCTCAGAAAACCCAGCTGTCTGTCTCTACCAGTCTCTTTGCTCAGAATGTGATTCTCTATAATCATGTCATTCAAAGAGACTTTTGCTAAGTACCGAGAGAAAAGTGGCTTCCTTTGGTGAGGGGAGGAAAATGCCTGTTGCTGCAAGCTGTCCATCATCTTAAAAAAGTCCAAGATGTACTAAAGCTCTATAAATTTTTATTCCCAACAGAGCCAGATAAGACCCGTGTTTTCTTGACAGGCACTCCTCCCATGTCAAAATCTACTTCCCAGTACAGTTTTGCAGACATGCATCTGCCTCCTAGGTTGGATAATAAATAAATGTCCATCATGTCTTTATTTGAGAAAGGTTTTATTCTTGCTGCTTTTTTCTTTTCCTTTTTCCTTGCATATTTGGGGAAAGATACCCTTCCCCCAGCCAGGAAATAGCCATTTTGAGGTAAGACCTTAAAATTGATGATTTTGAAAGTTTTCCCTATTGCCATGCTGTTCTGCTCCTGCATTCCTGTGGTGCCAACAGATGAAGTTGTAAGCCTGCTCGCCTCCCTGCATCTAATCCTGATACTAGTCAGCAGCAGGGAAGGTGGGCAAATGTTCACTAGCAGTTGTTGGCAAAGAAACACAGCAGGATTTAAACTGGATGACGCCACTGCATGTGTAAAACAACCATTTGAGCAAATGCTGCTATAGTAGCATCTTTAACCACTAAAAGAGAATTTGCTGTTAACCTTTTGCTTCCTAGCTAGCTGCATTGATTGTAGTTATGCTTTTTTAAAAAAAAAAAAAAGCCAAGTTTATCTATAAAAACTAAGATAAATACTTGTAGCAGTTGTTGTGACAGACTTTTATATGTGATCACACTAACAGAAATAAATTACAAAAGCCAAATGGGAATAAGAGTCTGCTGCACGCTGGTAAAATGCTCCACATCATTTTTTCACCAGGTCATTTTTCCCATGACCTTCCTTCTCTTCTTTTCCAGCTTGTACAGCCTGGTCTTTAGCTGATGTGCCCCAACCTCAGATGTTTCATGGTTTAACCATAGCCATTTTATAGCATTCTAGGACTGTTATGAATGAGGAGGACCATAACAGTAATTTGCCATGCTTATCCACTATTCAAAAGCTAGATCTTGGTCATCTACTGTGTCATCAAAATAACTGATTAATACCATCCCAATAACTGTTTTTCCCCAGGTTCTCAGGTTTCCCTGCTTCTGATGGTTGTTCACACAGATCGTAAGAGCTCCTTCTCCTTCAAATTGAGGTCTGTCATTCTTTTAAGTTATCAGTTTGGTATCTGAGAAATACAACTTGAAATAATTTGAAATATCAGGTAATGAATAGGAATTAACTTTTTCCTACCCTTCTTTGAAGATGATTGGAAAAGATGCATCACATACATAGCCAACCACAACTCTTATATGCTTAGCTGCTGCAATTCATAAGGCCATGTTTAACTGAAGAGATTGCTTTTCAGTAATGCTGCTACCTACTTGGTGCATTTAACTGAAGCAGGGCTTTCCTATTAGGAAATGTATGCAAGAACGTTTTATAGCTGTGTATTATCTCCTCAGATTTCCTAGCTGTGCAAAAAGTCCTAAGCACAGGATGTTATCTGTCCTTTTAGTTGGCTTAGTTCCTCCACCCCACATTTAGATCAAGCATGCAGTGCTGGATCAAGTACCTTGAATAAGAAACTGGTAAAAGCTTGGAAAGTCAGTAAAAACCTTAACAGCAGCCTGGGCAAGAGTGCAGTGCTAAATGGCAAGCCAAGCTGATGAATTAGAAAAGGAATTTTCTGAAGGCAGCTGTTTTAATAATTTCACTTCAAATCAGCCAATGATCTACGCTAGGTGGAGTACTGAACAGCTCTAGACTGAAAAACTGCATACTTGAAAATCAGGGAGATGGGATGCAGTGGGTCTACAACATCCATAGCTGTGCTCCTTTTTAGAGGGCACTCTCTGCAGAATTCCAATCATCTTTCCCACATTGCCTGAGTGTCAGCTGTCATTGTCATAGAATCATAGAATAGTTAGGGTTGGAAGGGACCTTCAAGGATCATCCAGTCCAACCCCCCTGCAAGGAGCAGGGACATCTCCAACCAGATCAGGTTGCTCAGAGCCTCATCCAACCTGGCCTTGAATGTTTCCAAGGATGGGGCATCCACCTCCTCTCTGGGCAACTTATGCCAGTGTTCCACCACCCTCACTGTAAAATTTTTTTTTCCTAGTATCTAATTTGAATCTACCTCCCTCTATTTTGGAACTATTACCTCTAGTCCTGTCACAATAAGCCCTAATGAAGAATGTCTCCAACCCATAAAGATACCGGGATGGTGATGGTGGTTGATACTACAGACAAACAGCTGTTGCAGAGTGAAGCTCTATTTCACTTACTTGTACACAAAATAGAACACACACACACTCAAAGATTTTTCCGCTTGGATGGGAGATACATGTAGGATAGCAGGTTCTGTGAGGAAGCAGTACTGTAAGAAACATGCCTTTTGTGGTGGGATCTGGAAGCAGTACAATGAAACTTAGAAGGCTAGAATAGTACAGCTGTGGACAGTTTTTCACTTTCATCTGGTAGAAACCATTTTTTTTTTTCCAGTGTCTTGTGAGAACAAAAAAGTTTTGAAGCACAAAGATCAGAAGCAAAACAGAGTTGGACAGAGCCAGTCACTCCTCTGGGACTTTGCAGGAGAACATGAAATGCTTTTTCCAGGGAGACCTTTGCACTTCGTTTTAGCTGTGCATTCAAGCCTAGGTCTGCAAAGGATCAGAAGAACCACAATATTTCAAAATTGTATCCCTTACATGGAGACAGGCTGGGAAAATATTTGTTGAGCAATGAAGCACATTCTCCTGCTATATCTGTGCTACCTGGCATTGCATGAAACTCAGCTGGGTAGAACAGGCCTCAGAACTGAACCTCCAGCCTTCAAAAATAGAAAACGAGTTCCCTAGTCACAGGGATTTTGCTTAAATACAAATTTGTATTTGGCTTTGGATTTCTGAGCTTTGCAGTTCAAATCTGTTCTCTCACTATAACTCTGAGAAGCTTGGGTTTCATTCTGTTGTATTTATTTTTTTAAGTTCAATTCTCATGACTTTGAAAGCTTTCTAAAGGTCAGATGAGAGAGAAGTACCAGATATTGCCACAATTGCCTGCAGTGTAATGCAGTCGTTTCATATTGCTTTAAAGCTTTCCAAAAATCACCTCAACTCTTTCTCTTAATCTTACAGAATGTGGTTAAAGGTGTGGGTCAGGTTTCAGAGGGAACAGAAAATGAGACAAACCTTTGCCATTAGGCATGGTGCAGGCTCCGGGCGGTGTGATGAAAGAGCTGTACAACTGTTGAAGCCCTATCATAGCTCCTGTCTTTAGGGTAGCAGCATCCGCTCTTAGACACAGCTATTGTGCATTGGGGCTGGTTGTTTAGTCTTGCATTTATTTAATCTTTGTGGAGATAAAGAGGGATGTTCCACTGAGAGCTCTTTTGTTTCACCCTGTATCAGTTCAATAGGACCTAGAGCAGATCTAAAGCCAGAAGCAATAGTTTGTATATCTTGTAAGTCTTCTAAAGCCTAGTCATCATGTGCTGTATTATGTTGTCTTTTTTACTGAGTGACCATTGCTCTATCGTACACTATCTGCCTTCTTGTGACTTGATGAACCACATTGCAAAAAGTAGAAATCAATAAAGTTTTCCAGAAACCAAATCCACAGAGGGAAAAACGTTTTCCTGCAGCACCATCTTGTGGTCCCTGGTTTTAGTACCGAAGATGTCCCACTCTCCCTGGGCCTGGAAGGTGAAAGGTTTGCTCTGCAGTCTTGGGAACCGCAGCCAGCTCCTAGCAGCCTCTTTCGCGAGTCACAAAGGCACTGTGAGGAGCCTTGTAAGAATGCTTGTGCCTTCTTCCAGCTGACCTGGGCCCTAATCTTTGAAGGGATAGAAAGGACAAAGGAAAATAGAGTTCAGCTCAGCAACATAGAACTTGCATGCAAGATACCCACCAGCAGTTTAGGCACTGGCAAAGACACATTCCAGGTAGATCTAGGTTAAGCCCATGTTGAAATGGTTCTGTAGTATGTTATGGTCCAGGAGAATAAAAACAAACCAAAAAATTATTATCAAAGGGATCTGAATATTCATTAGTGGATCTGAAGTTCAACCAGGCCAAGTGCAAGGTCCTGCACCTGGGTCATGGCAATCCCAGGCACAAATACAGGCTGGGCGGGGAATGGATTGAGAGCAGCCCTGAGGAGAAGGACTTGGGAGCGCTGGTGGACAGGAAGCGTAACATGAGCCGGCAATGTGCCCTTGCGGCCCAGAAGGCCAACCGCATCCTGGGCTGCATCAAGAGGAGCGTGGCCAGCAGGTCGAGGGAGGTGATTCTCCCCCTCTACTCTGCCCTGGTGAGACCCCACCTGGAGTACTGTGTCCAGTTCTGGAGCCCCCAACACAAGAAGGACATGGACCAGTTGGAGAAGGTCCAGAGGAGGGCCACGAAGATGATAAAAGGGCTGGAGCACCTCTCTTATGAGGACAGGCTGAGAGGGTTGGGGCTGTTCAGCCTGGAGAAGAGGAGGCTCCGCGGAGACCTGATAGCAGTCTTCCAGTACCTAAGGGGGCCTACAAGAAAGATGGGGAAAGGCTGTTTAGTAGGGCCTGTTGTGATAGGACAAGGGGTAATGGTTTTAAAATAGAGGGGGGTAGATTTAGATTGGATATTAGGAAAAAATTTTTTACAATGCGAGTTGTAGAACACTGGCACAGGTTGCCAAGAGAGGTGGTGGAAGCCCCATCCCTGGAAACGTTCAAGGCCAGGCTGGATGAGGCTCTGAGCAACATGATCTAGTCGGGGATGTCCATGCTCCTTGCAGGGGGTTAGACTAGATGAACTTTGAAGGTCCCTTCCAACCCTAACCATTCTATGATTCTATGATTCTACGAATATTTACTGGTGAAACAATGGCACAAGCTGCCCAGAGAGGTGGTGGATGCCCCATCCTTGGAAACATTCAAGGCCAGGTTGGACGGGGCTCTGAGCAACCTGATCTGGTTGGAGATGTCCCTGCTCCTTGCAGGGGGGTTGGACTAGATGGCCTTTAAAGGTCCCTTCCAACCCAAACCATTCTGTGATTCTAAGTGAGCCGTCAGTCAGCTGATGAGAACATCCCCATTTATGTGACAAGGTCAGTACAGTTAGCATCACACACAGGCCTGTGAATGAATATTTGTGATTTGACCCTAAGGTGGTAATCTTGACCTTCAATAACAATGAAAGAACTGTTTTGGCTACTGTCCCACTTTGTGGAATATAACCCTCACTGTGTCTTTTTCCTCTTACCTCCTCCTCTTACAGTGCATCTATTTTGCTTATGTTCATCTTGTTCTGGTGCTGCCAGATACGGTTCTGCTGATGCATTGATTGCTTACTGTTAAATACAGTTGTTTTATCAGTATGTGTCGCTTTGTCAGAATGTTATGTGACATTGACAGCATTGCGCTGTCAATGACATGGAAGGAATTTATTACCCTTCAAATCAAAATCATGAAGCACCATATGAAAGCCTGACTTTCTCCAGAGCACTTGCTCCCTCTCTGTAACCATCATCAGCCATGAGGATCTATGTGGTTTGTCACATGCATATTTCAGTGACAGTGCCCCTAAATTCATGTAGCAGGAAACTGTTTCTGTCTTTGTCAAAGTGTCTATATATGTACTTCGCCATTCATAAAAATATCAAGGAACAGCAAATACACATCAGGTTTGGAAGGTAAATAGAGCCCTATTCAGTCTTCATCATTCTGCTGCTCCACATCAAAAACATAATAATATTTTGCTTACAAAATTATAACCAAATCATCTGTAATGCAATGGTACCGGCAATGGTAATATCAGACTTTAAGGCTCCTGCATGTAGTTATGTCTGACCGCCAACCAGTACCTGAACAATTTCATGAGATCGCCCATAAGCGTATTCCACCCCTATTACACTTGGATTTTAAGCTATGCCTATTTTAGGACTGATGAAATAAGAAAAAAATATTAAAAATAGGGAATCCTGGAAGTGCACTAAGTTTCTAAGAATCACTCATAATATTTATTCTCTCTCCAGCTTAGGAGCAAAGCTCCATTCATCCCAGTTGCAGCTCTTGGCAATTCTGCTACCTGGACTTCACAGACAAGCGATTGCATTGTTACGGGTGATACTGATTTCTACTGATGTTTTTTTAGGTGCTCACTCTTACGTTGTACTCCACTGCTGAAAACTGTTACGTGTTTGTTTCTTTTGGTTTTGCTGCACTACAGGGAAATGGAAAGAAATTGCATTTTGAAGTCACCTACCTTGGGAGACAGGTCATCCAAAGACCAAAGAAAGTTCTGTGGTGAAGTGGTATACCATGGAGAGAAACAATGCCAGAGAAGACACCACCACATTTTCCTCAAGCACTTCATGCTTTTGCCAAGTGTACCTTTAAAACAACTGCCCAACAAAAGATTTCCCAGATCCTCTGCAGCCTGGTCAGGAATTGGCCATTCTCCTTGGCAAGAGTAGCACTACTGTGCTATGGTGCTGTCCCACACTGAAACAGAGTGAGCTTGCCACTCGCTACCAACTTAATGTATGACAACACTCTTTTCTTAATCCAGATAAGACTGACCTCTTAGAGAGGTCACTTAACTGGCATCTCTATATCCCTCCACAGGGATGCTGTATTAATAAGAAAAGACTGGCTTTATTATTCAGGAGTTGCCATGAGCAGTTTTGCCTTTCAGCATTAGTAGCTTTTTTTTTTTTGTACACAAGATACGGAATGAACAGGAAGAACTAGAAATGAAGAACTTCTATTGCAAAACCAACAGCACTATCAAGGGTTGATAACATTGTATTACTTTGATACCAAGAGAAAGCATCTAATTTTCCAGGGCATACTCAAGTGTCCTCCTGCTTGAGGTCTTCAAGATCAGGTGGATGTTCCTCTACACCAAAGGGAAAAAAAAAAAAACAAACAAAAAACAAACTGAACATTAATATAATTAGATTTAGGGACATCTTTACAGTTTTGCCAAATCAATGCTGAAATATTTCCTTATTGTCTAATGACCTCACTAACACTTTTTTATTTCATTGTCACCTTTAGTAGGCTGTAGTTTGGCATGCTCATGTAGAATAAATCGCATTTCACTCTCAGATTACATTCGTTTCTGTAGTCAACTTTTTTCAGCACTGAGGAAGAATGCCAAGATGTGGAGCTATGCGAACATGCCAGCTGTAAAACATCCCTATTCATACACAGGGATAGATTTCTCAGTGCCTGTAAATGGATCCGCACCTCCTGAAAGCAGCAAAACCTCACTTTGCTTTTCCACTTTCCTATGCAACACAGTTTGCACATGGGGTGAGGAACACTGAGACGGCAGAGGACTTAAACCTAGGGCTGTAATGTTGTCCATGGCTTGCTCTGCGGTCACAGCAATCAAATTCTTGCAGACTTGTTATTTCTCCCACAACAGGAATTGAAGGTGATCCCTGATAAACAGTGCCTTTTGACAGTCTACCAGACTGGGAAGAAACAGGCATTTAGTACTGCATATGTTTACTATTCTATACAGAACTGGCATAACAATCCTAAACTGAAAGAACAAAAGAATACTCCAAAGTTAGTTTACCTTTTTTTCTGTTCTTGTGGTCCTTAGAGTCTTTCTTACGCCCATCCAGTGAAAGGCTATAAATGTCTTCACTATGTGCTCTTTTCTTCTGCACAATTTGCTCTACTTCTTTGTTTGCCCTTCGTAAAGGGTTGGCACATTGGCTGCAACATATTAAAACAACAGCTGAAGTTGGTTGACTTCCGAAGAAGGAATTTAAAGATCACCTAGACTTTAGCCATGAAATCCTTCGCTCTAGTGAAAAAAAATGCAAAGGCACAATTGATTTCAGGGGCCATCACAAGATTTCATCACTAGAACGCAGATTACGGCTAGGAAAAGCATTTCAATAAGCTTTTCCTATATCTTACATTTTCTTAATTAATTTCAGCTCACCTTCTGAGTCATATAATTCAACCGCCACCAGAAGTTCCCTCAGTAACTATTCAACTAAATTCTACGGCCTGCTTCCCACTGCTGTACTAGGAATTCAGCAGAAGGAAATCAAGACTTTTCTAGTTCTCACTCTATTTTTAAAATCTACACAGTATTATTCATATATATCACTAGTTAAGTGCACCTGCATTTTCCTAACTTTCAGCATCTTAACCTACCGACCACTGCATGTGGTTGTTAATGAAGACTACAAAACAGAGAAATAAGATAGAATAGCACAGTTACAAACATAGCAGAAGCATCAGAGAACACAGCTCAAGAAGAGAGAAATTATGTTGATAACACACAAGAGAAACTGTTAATTACCAGGGAACAGGAACGAGTAGATTCTGCTTTCTGCATGAAAAATACCACTGCAAGGAGGCAAATGCACAGCTCATCAGTGGGGATGCAGAAGTAACAAAGCCTCACTGACTTGGGAAACTACTAGTACTGATCAAGTGTGGCAAGGGGAAGAGTGCTCGGCTCCCTCTATCAATTTTACAGGAATTCCATGCTCCTACATGTTCTTCGTCTGGACACGTTATGGAATTCATAGCATCATAGAATGGTTAGGGTTGGATTACCTCTGCTGTCCTAGTCCTTGGCATCTCTTGGCAAACAGCCACCTCTTGCTATACAGCACAAGTGGCTGCAAAAGCCAGGTTTGATGGCTGTCTTCATTGTTGTTGGGGTTTTTTTTTTTGGTTGGTTTTTTTTTTGTTTGGTTTGGTTTTTGTTTGTTTTTCTTTTTTTTTTTTTTTAATGTAAATACAGACTCCTGTGGAAAACCTTGGAATTTGCTCTAGAAGAGCCACTGAACTAATCAATTATCCCAAATTTCATCAGCAGAAGTCCTCTTATTTTTTGATACTTCTAGAGAAGCATTTTTACTTTTGTGCACGTCCATGGCAGGACAGTTTTGGCATTATACGTAGGGCCCTCTAAACAGTGACTGTACAGCTCTGAAAACAAAAGAATTTCCTTCCAGAGAGCAGGTTTTAGGTTCATTAAAGCAATGCTTTTCAAAGTCATATCCTCTATCAACTATCTCTAAAACTGGCAAAACTCAAAGTTACAATGTTATAGGATTGCTCCTTTCCTAGAACTCAAATATATGATGTTGGAAATTAAAACCATTTAGCATCTGGTTAATCACTGCATTAAAAAACAAAGCAAAAAACAAGCCATGGCAGAACGGCAATATTCCTAGTTTCACTGGCTATGAAAAAAACACAGAAACGATCATTTAAACATTAATGTGAATTCTCTCAAAAACGAACACATATTAATTCATTTTCCAGAAAATTTATGATAATTTCATGTTAATTCTTTGCCTCCTGTTTTCAGAGTCACTGATGACTCAGTGCAGCTATCTGTATGCTGAACATCAGCTGTTGAGCATGGTGTAAGATGTAATGTGGAGATTTTCACAGCAGGTTTTGTCTAAATGTGGAACTCCACAGCAAACAGCCATCTGCTGAGCAGCCGCATTAGTAAAGTCTATGTGAGTGTGTACGTGCACGTATATGATCCCACACAGACGACTAATATCTTAGGAAAGCAAAAGTTCAACACTTCTGGTGGAATTAAAAAAAAAACAAAAACCTTCACCAGAAAGACAATTCTGTCATATTAACCAAGCTGTAGCATTAACTTAACCATTCAATATGAACTACCACCTTAGAGAAATAAAGAACAGTTACGTTAATACATTCCATCTTAGTTTAATGATTGCGATGTTGTGGAGCTTACGTTTTCCCATTATCGTAAGATCGTACACACATGCTGAAACTCTTCACAATATCAAACACTAAACTGCTTGCATAGCACGCACAGGCTGTAATGTGCCCTATACATTAAAAACCCACACTGTACGTTAGAAGAATTAGAGATAATTAATTTGCTTTTCTTCCCAGCGCAGTCCCAGCCCATCTCGCTTGCTCTATTCAGGATTACTACTTTGTTCTTTCCTTCTGCGTCTTACTGTATAACTCTAGGTCTATCCCATATAGACACATTTCTACTTCTTCTTCACAATCTGCTTTTTCTCATTCATTTTTTCCCTATTATCTTTCAGATAATTAATTCCTGCTTGCACATGCCATTTTCCTGCACGGTAGTCGGTTGTTTACCATGGGCAATGTCACTTTTTTGTAGACTTTGAAGACAGTGGTAAAAGAACCATTTTTGTATTCCTTGTCCCCGTGATTTGTGAGCTAAGGCAAGTGGCAGGAAGTTTTTAAATTTGTTTCTGTTTAAACCTATGTTACAAAGTGAAATTAACTTTTCCTGAAAATTTTCCTTTTCTTTTTTACTGATGTTCTGGGTTTTCATTGCACTCAGGGTACTGTGTCCTAAAAACCTATTCTGGGTTGAGCAGGATGGACTGTGTGCAGTGTTGCAGGCTGCCCAATAGTTTGGTTTCCTCTTAAGTCTTGTTTGCCACCTTTTTTTGCTCACAACTGGCAGTTCTTGGTGTTGCCCTCCTGCCAAGGAGGATAAGAATGGAAACCAAGTTCCTTGAACATACATGGATATACTAGCCTTTGGTGGGGAGCAGGGGCAGAAAGTGGGGGAAGGTAACTGGAGTCTAGGGAGCAAAAGCCTGGACTTCCACACCTCAACACATCAGCCCAGGAGAGGATCAACGCCCTGCAGAGCTAAACTCACCTTCAGACACCACTGCTCAAGCTCCATTCAGGGCTTTATGTGCAGACCTCTTCTCTAACCTACAGGCAGTGTGTCCTCATGTTTGACATGCATGTTCCCAAGCAAGAGAAGTAAGATTAAGTCCAAATCCTTTCTAACTGGCTCTTTAGAAAGAGTACTGGGCAATAACAAACTTTTCTTCCTTAAGCCAAAATGACTTTGTGTTTTATGCAGCTTCAGAAGAGAATTCCTGATTTTTTTTATGTTTGCACATCAGTTTCTTGCCTTTTTTTTTCCCAGTCTTTTTCCACTCACTGACTTCAAACATGTCAGTTGTCTGTGTTTATGTGTAGAAGCAGTATATCATAGATTCATTCTGGTCATGCTCTAATGCTTACCTTCTCTGCAAACAGGTACAGCAACAGAATGGTAGACACCCCAAAACCAAAAATACTCCTGCCACGAGCACAAGCAGTCGAAATGTCAGTTGCACATCTGTAGAGTCAGCAGAAGTTTGCATTAGTTATTAATCATTCTGAGAGATACACTGAGGTATAGAGGATGGAGATTAGCCTCTATGACAGACATGTATGTATCTCAGCCAGCAACGCAACGGAAAAAAAGTACTTGTTAGAAATGAGATCAGATGAGAAAAATCAAGTCTCAAATTCGACACGAGTTCAAATACCCCAAGTGTTCGCTTAGTTTCAGAAGCAACTGGGGTTTAAGTGAGCCCAGATCATGGAGGGAAAAAAAAAAAAAAAAGCAACAAACAACAACAACAACAACAAAAACAAAACAAAAAAACCCACCCACAAAATCCTAAAGAAGAATGAAGACAAAATCATGCAAGTAAATGCTATTTATCTATTTCAGCTCATAACTTTCGCAGTATTTTCTTAAAGCCTCATTTTATTCCTAAGGAAATTAAAGACAAAACTCCCAGATAAGAACCATTCAAGTATGTAGCCTGCTTCTTACAGAAATGCAAGTGCCATGAGTCTAATATCTGCTAAGTGCTTTTATTTTGTCAACAGATTGCTATGAGGCAAACAGCATGTGCTCCCAGGGCAGTAAGTGTTCATATTTTCTTTGGACATATGCTGCACATCCAGGAGCATTCAAGAAGCTAACTAATGTACGAACAAATGACTCCGTAAAATAGTCAGCCCTTGATATTTACGTCCAGACAATAAAAGCTTAACTGGAATGAGGAAACAGCAGTCACAGCTGAATAAGCATATTTAATTTTAACATTTGCTTGAGTGTCTTAAAATGAGCAGAAGAGCTATGATTTTCATTGTACAGCTTTTCTTCTCGCTATAGTGAAGTGTCTTTTATACATACTATAAAGTAGGGAATGAATATTATTACATTTTATTCCTGCAGTATGCCCCTAACAAACAGATTCCTATGGCCTCACGCTGAATGGAACTTTCTTCCGTGGAAGGTTATCTAGCTGGTAGGAGCTACAGCTGCCCTAGCACTGGAATGTGGAGCTGCTCAACTACAAGAAAAATGTCAAAGTTGGATCCTGACCTCTCCTTGCTTCTGAGCAAGCACAAACAAGCACAAAGTGAATTCATGTTAGCTTATGTGAATGTTAGCTTATTCCCTTAGGGTTTTGTATCTGTATTAAGTCAGCTCTTCCTGAAAGTTGGATAACATCTCTGAGATCAATGGCAATATGCTGAATTATATCAGAAAGACTTAAACCATTAAGTCCTAGATTATGGGTTTTTTTTACTAACTTAACATCCATATTTAGCAAGATTGCCTGTGTTCGAGAACTCTTCCTGCTTAATTGGCTACATTAATTCCTGCTTCCCACTCCAGTCAGCAAGTCGGCTTCATCAGGGGCCCAACTTAAATGTCTCTACGCAAAATGCACATAGCATGGGGAATAAACACTGAGGTGCATGACGACTTTTTTGCCTCAGTCTTCACCAGCAAGGACTCCACCCACATCGCTCAAGTTGCAGAAGGCAAAGGCAGGGACCGGGAGAATGAAGAACAGCCCCCTCTAGGAGAGCAAGTTTGAAAACATCTAAGGAACCCGAAGGTGCACAAATCTATGTAACTCAATGAGATGCATGCACGGGTCCTGCGGGAACTGGTGGATGAAGTTGCCAAGCCACTACCCATCATATTTGCGAAGTTGTGGCTGTCTGGTGAGGTTCCCACTGATTGGAAAAGGGGAAACATAACCCCCACGTTTAAAAAGGGAAAAAAAGGAAGACCTGTGGAACTACAGGCCAGTCTGGCAACATCATTGAGTAGATCCTCCTGGAAACCATGCTAAGACACATTGTTGAGACAGGGCCAGGTGTAATGGTTTTAAACTAGAAGGAGGTAGATTTCAACTAGACATAAGGAAGCAATTTTTTACACTGAGGGTGGTGGAACACTGGCACAGGTTGCCCAGAGAGGTGGTGGATGCCCCATCCCTGGAAACATTCAAGGCCAGGTTGGATGAGGCTCTGAGCAACCTGATCTGGTTGGAGATGTCCCTGCTCCTTGCAGGGGGGTTGGACTGGATGGCCTTTAAAGGTCCCTTCCAACCCAAACTGTTCTATGATTCTAGTTGATAATGGAAAGAGAAAAAAAAAAAAGCATACAATGTAACAAGAATTGCTGTGTTACAAAACACATGGTCACATTCAGCTCTGTTCCTATTTAAGTCTGTGATGAACCTCCAAATATCACTCTAATATCTTTAATATCTTGACATTGTTCTTGACAGAAAGCCACGAGATACATGTCTAGTATCAGGGCATGAGGCAGAGGACACAAATTAAGATACAAAATTCCATCTGAACATACGAATTTTTTTTCATTTTTTTTTACTCTGAGGGTTCAAATAGTAGACACTGGAACAGGCTCCCTAGAGAAGTTGTGGACTGGATGCAGCACTGAGAAACCTCTTGTAGGTGACCCTGCTTGAGCAGGGAAAATTGGACTATATGTTCTTGAGGGGTCCCTTCCAAACCCAGTAATTCTGTGTTTAAACAAAAGCCTCTAATTTTTTTTTTTGCATTTTTCAGTTTGTTGAAGCAATTAATTAGTGAATTAAAAGCAGCAACTTTTTCTACAAAGTTGTAAAAACAGGAAAACTGTTATGAAAAAAATTAAGATTTGACTCCACCCTTACAGTAAAGCAGAGATTACTACAGTTATGTCCAAAAATAGGATGTTCAAAGAAGTTTGCTGCATTTTTTCCTATGAGACAGAAAGAAAATCATGCACATCAAGTCTCTGCTCAAAGAAAAAAAGAGAGGTAAAATACTATGCTAAGGCTTGAATTTGAGAACACAGAACCACAGAAATTTTGGTTTTAAGAGACTTTTGCACATCATGTAGACCAACCTTCTTCCTGAAGTAAGGCTACCACTAGCACGAGGTCAAGTGAGTTGTGTCTTTGTCTAGTCAAGTCTTGAAAACCTCCAAGGATGGCGACTCCACCACCTTTCTGATGACTTGTTCTGGAGTTGCACTACTTTTCCAACAAATTTTTTTCCCCCAAAGTCCAAATTAAATTTCCCAAGCATCAATTAGCGGCAATTGCCAGTTGTTATATCATCTGGTTCTACAAAGAAGAATTTGTGGCTCCCTCATCTTAGTAACTGCCCTTATAAACACATTTCAGTAGCTATTAAATAACCAAACAGCCACTCCTTCACCAGTTTAAATACATCCACTTCCTTCACCTTTTCTTCATAGCACTTCAGAGTCACTGCTACTTTGGATTAAACCCCACTTTTTCCACAAATAAAGCCTTCACTCTGTTCTTTGTACTATTATGTGACTCTGTTTATCTGTATCACATCATTTGTTCTTTGCTTGTGCTGGGGTTGACAAGATACGCAGACAATTCTTTATCAATGAATTGTTTTCTGTATTAATATATACACAGAAATAAAGGCAAGCTTACATTTACTTTGAAGAGAGTGGTGATCTGGAAGACTAAAGGAAGAAACAAGTGAAAATCACATTTTCTGACCAGAAGCAGCACTTGGCTATGAGGCAGTTATCTACAGAAGTACACTTACTGTCTTTAAATGGCTTGTAACATTTCAGTTCATGGCTGGTTTTGGAAGGACAGCATTTATTTTCCAAGCATTCAGTTGCATTAAGGCCCTCTCCTACATGACAAGGAACTAAGGTTTGTTCGTCTTTGCGACGGCAAGCTTTAAAAAAAAAAGAAATAATACATAAGATCTCTATTCTAGGAGCTTACCATGTTGATAGGGTAAGTCTGACAGAAAACAGCATCATTAACTTTCATGTATGTTCTTTCTCAAAAACTAATCAATCTTTCTATTAAAATTAACAGAAAAGCTAAAATAATGTAACCTGCTTTGTTTCAGTAAGAAACATTTACAAAAACGAATCTAAACATTGTTGTACTACTTTTTGTACTTAGGTTTCTAAAGTGAGAAAGACAAACTAAATTTTCTGACTGGATTGTTTCTAATTAAAAAAAGAAAACAGAAATTTAAGATTGAAAAAAAAAAAAAAAAAAAAAAGTAAGAGCCCAGCATAGAATGTATTGCAACTAAACATCTCTCTGTTTGGCACTAATTGCATGTTCCTACAAGCAGCTGAAAATCAGCCAATAGGAACAAAACCCTGAGACATCCAATCCAGTTATTGAACAAAATATTTAAGCGATTTTTAACATTTGTCATGTAATAACAGATTTATTGATAATAATGAGATGCTCTGTGGGAAGGACTTAAATGTATAAGATTATAAATAGCAGATGTCCCCATATACTTAATTCTTGTAAAACTTAGTATGACATCACTTATATGACACTTTCACAGCAGCTGCAAAGCATCGTGTGGCTCCAACAGCACTCCCAAGATCAGCTGCATTGTCAGTCTCATGTTTATGATAGACATCACCAGTAGCCAAATTCAGTTTATTAAACGGGAGACCAGGCACTTCACAAGACCTCTGTGCTTACCAAGGGCTAGGTGGTGGTAACAGCAGTGGAGGTAGACTGATATTAAGGTAATGCAGTAATATACTGAGAGAAAAATTGTATTTCTTCTTTTCCTTTCTCTTTGTCTGTGATAAAATTATGGAACCAGGCTTGGAATTTTTGTGCATGCCAAGCCCGTTCTGTATTTATAGATATTATCTTTCTTATTGATAATAGAAATTAGCATTGTGTTTTCCTTCCCAATAATTTTATGAAATAATGTAGCTCTTGTCATTTAGCTTCAGCACTCCAAAGGGTGAGTGGTTCAGTCTCAGGTAATGGCCCTGGCGCCTTCCCTAGCCACTACAAATGGGAGAGACACCGCTGTGGGGCAAAAATCCTTTCTCACTTAGGATGTGCCAAATTGCTCTTTCCTTCCTCTGTCTACATGGGAAGACTAAAAAAGCAGCACGGATCAGATACAACAAAACTAGGGACAATGG
This sequence comes from Chlamydotis macqueenii, assembly GCF_036417535.1. Lineage (NCBI taxonomy): Eukaryota > Metazoa > Chordata > Aves > Otidiformes > Otididae > Chlamydotis > Chlamydotis macqueenii. The sequence goes on from NC_141566.1 coordinate 9,329,084, forward strand.
ATCCTCCGCTGAACTGCCCAGCATTTCTAGCACGGTCAGATCACTGACAATGAAGGGCTTTGTAGGAGTAGTAACACAGTGGAAGCAAGTTTATGGTTGTTCCAAAGGAGCATTTAACAATACAATTTTGAAGAGATCTAGTGAGTTTTGGAGCATCAGATTGAAGGTTTTAAATACATTAAACGCTGACAGGTAGGGGTGGGAGGGTGGACTGGAAGTGAGGCAAAAGAAGGGGAAAGGAAGAGAGAAACAATGCTGCAGTGATGAAGCGACACTTACTCACTGGCCTGAAGAAGCTCAAGAGAGGTTCATATGCATTTTTCAGATTCATGTTAAGTTTGCTGGGTGCCACTTCACTTTTTTCTAAAACATCCTGAGTTGCTGGTGCAAAACCTAAAAGCTCATAATGATTAGCTCATTACCATAAAAATAACTGTAATTAATTAAATGCAATGACATTTTCTTACTGATTATCTTTCCTTATGAAGACATTTATAGTCATCATGAATTGTGACTACTGACAGCTAGCAAGGCTAGGCAGAGATGTTTGTTGTATTCACTTACATTACTGCAAATTGCTTCATGAGCCACAATCAGTAATTAACTACAGCTGTGAACGGTAAAGAACCCATTCAGGTGGAAACTGTCAAGATGAAAAGCCCTACTGTTCACCTGTAAGGTGCAGGTTACATGAACACTCTGTGTTACATCTATAGATGTATTTCTCCTATGTATGCCAGCAGAACTTTCGGCCTTTGTTTCAGATAAAGATCAGATCTCTACTGAAAAAAGAAGGGTGGCAAAAGGCAGCTTTATCAGATACAGCCAAACATGCATCCATCCCAACATCTTGTTCCAGACAGTGATCTACAGCAGTTGTGTAGAAAAGAGCAAAACATCCCTGAATACAGAGGTACTGGAGTATTTTCCCAAACTTTAGTGTTTTGTGGCTCCAAGACTTCTTAATCACCTTTCATTTACACTACTTTGAAAAATGTGGCATCAGTAAACCTTGCTGCCAGACTACATCTCTTTTTTGTTAAACCAAAACTCCATGAAAAAAAAAAAAAAAAAAAAAAAAAAAAAAAAGAAAGAAATAAACCTAGTCTTCCTTGCCTTATTTGTCTCCATATGAGGAATTTACACCATCACAACTTTAACAGCTTTCAGTGATGGAGTTTATTGAAAGCCATTTCATGGTTTTACAGTTCCCTGTGAAGAGAAGGGAGATCACAGCGCAAACAAAAGCTAAGGTTGAACAAATTCAGTCTTCTGGATGATTCTTCAGCTGGCAGCATCACAAGCATAAATTCCCTATTTGTCCTGGGGCACAACTTGCTGCTTCTGTGCCATACAAAACTCCCTTGGGAGAAAGAAGCGTTAGACTAGGGAGAATTGAATGTGTGTCAAAACAGAGAATCCAAAATCTGTTTTTAACAGAAATGTGACCAGCAAAGTTCACACAAACAGTTATATACCCTATATACACAGGGTTAATTTCCCCCCTCTCCCCCCCACCCCCACCCCAGACAGAACAACTTCCTAATCTAGATATTGCAGAAATATTTTACAGTGACACTTTTATCAACTGACAGCCTTTCACCAAGATCTGAAAATGTGGTCTCTGAAGTCTGGTTTGTCAATGCACAGAGGATCAAATGCAAGCTTTATGTGTGGGCTGATCCTTGACACACATCAGATGACCAAATTTAACTTCTGGTGTGAATTCAAGTCATCAGCCAAAAATCTTTGCTAACCATTTTGAGCCACCTGTTGTAGTAAACAAATATATCAAATCTCAACAGATTATATGAACACTTTTGCTGTGGTTAAAAGTGGAAAAAATAAGTCAAAGCGGGGAAAAAAACCCACAAATATCTGTAATCAAAGGTAAAATAAAAGCAAGACAGACTGCCAAAGATGAAACAGGCAGCATGTGTTTCTCATTTGTCCACAGATGGACGAAGAGGGAAGTGGAAACTACAGCTGGGCAAAAGAACATATTTCTCTGTATTTAAGTGTCAAGACTGATCAATCCCATTTGCAGTAATTAACTGTTTGTAGTATTTCTCAATCATTACCAAGACCACAACACTGTAAATTTAATTTCTTGCTGGTAAAAGTAGCTGCTTCTTTTATGAAAAAGCTTTTCTCCTTGCAATACTCACTTGAACTGACGCTATAAGCTAGTACCACACGGTTCCATAACAGACAGGTGCCAATCAGTAGCATTACTGCAATAAAAATAACAGTAATAGGTATGTGGTTATGCATAAAAATATTATTGATCTTAACTTCAAATTCATGGATTAAAACAAACATGACAGCAGATTGCTGCACAGAGCAGGACTGCCCTTTCTGCAAAACAGTAGGCCAAACTAAATTTTTTTTTTTTTTTGCAATAAGTGATTTTGAAGAAATTACTTATTTAAAGATAGCTTAAAGGGAGGCATCTTGTTAACAGAGACAGTAAAAAAATGCTCTTTGTGAAGTGTCCCTGTGCTGGACACCTGACACCTTTAAAAAAAAAAAATTTTTATCTTCAACCAGCCTCTGAAGACTGCTTTGCCAGATGCAGTATTTCACTTCTCCTGCAGCTCCTGTTGTTACCTAAAAAGGTCTTTTTTGATTATTACTACATCTATTTAAGACAGCTTAAACCTAGAGATTATTTTGTTAGTACCGGTAAGGGAGGAGAACCCCATTTTCTGAAGTGCTATACAGGGAAAAGAAAGATTGCGTTTTACACGGGTATTGGCCTTCGAAGGCCCTGTTCTCTCTGCACTCCTGCTGCTAAAAGAGGAAAGCTTTCCTGCCCTTAGAACATACCTGTTCTGTAGAGTAACATAAAAACACATTCTGTTTCACAGAAACTTTGCTTTGGTAGTTAAATGTGAAATTATTTCCTAAGAGGACAGGAATAATGTTTTCAAGATACCTTTTAAAATCTAAAGCCGTCAAGGACAAATTGGGAAGAGGAAAACACTTCCTGGGAGAAGTAAAACAGGAGAGAGAAAGAAACAATTCCAGTTTCCCTTACATACTTTTTTTTGCTGTTTTCTCCACTCCTGTTGGAACAGGAAGATTACAGCTATCCAGTGTACAGCAACTCGTTACGCACGACAATGTGGAATCAAAGCTCATCACAATGGGCTCCCGGTTACCAGGATGCAGTGCAGAATGAACAGTACAGATGTGATAAGTGCATCAGGAGAGGTTAGAAAAAGGCTGCACACACAGTTTGAAAAAAAATCAGCCTCCCCTAAAGACTGTTAGAAAGCCTTAGTCTTCTAACCAAGTTAAAACCAGGTTTATGCTACTAACAATCACAATTCAGTGTGCAACACAGAAACACCATCTGATTGTGCAGACCAGGTAACAGATACCTTAGGATATGAAAATACACTCCTCTCAAAACAGACAAAGTTTGGTTAGAGTGCTTAAGTTAGAGCTTCCCAATAATCCATTAAATGTGAATTAATGAGGTAACAGGATCATCCCGTAAGTTCACCAAGTATCTGCACATGTGAAGTAAAAGTATAGTCTGACACAAATCTTTCTTAGACATTTCCATTCCTTTTATTAAGGAAAGGCTCTTTGAATAGATTAGGAACAGTTTCGTTTTTTTTTTTTTAAATAAATAAATAAATACAGAAACCTAAAGTAAACGCAGATGCTCCAAAATCAGTTCTCCAGTTGAGTTGCCTAAAGCAGTTTGTTGTTTTAGAAAAAATGTGTCCTTCAACAACCAACTGAACAGACAAGTGATCTCGGAAAAAAAAAATATTCATATGCAAATGTGTTTTTTTTTCATTTCAGTTAACTGAGTAATGAGTTTGAAGACTGACTCTTTTAAACCTAATCTGTATGCAGCATTAGCCTGCTAATACAAGCAACAACATAGAGTATCCTCAATTTCATTGTTTTATTCTATACAGACTAGACCCTGTCACTCTCAACAGTATCAGTGAGGAGATACTTAGAAATGTCCAATACAGAACAAACATTCTTCATTTTCTGAAGCATGATTCCGCAATACAATTAAGATTTTCCATGTTGATTTCTCTCAGGGAACACTGCGCATAGCTCACTGTGTTTCTGATGCACAAAATGGGACTTTTCAGACTTCTAAGAATTCAAGAAAATTACTCCTACATTTTATGTTGACCATTTAATTTTCTTTTTATTAAATTTAAGACTGTTGACTCTCCCTGTTGTAACTGCAGTCTATATCTAAGATTCAACCTGTGCGCACTAGCCAGAAAAGCATATCCAATACCTCAAACCACCCCAAACAATTGTGTTATACCATTTCTGCAACAGTCGAGTTCCTAGTCATTTATACAGAGTACATCCATGTGATTTTTTTTTCTTTAAATTACTGCTTTTATTGGAAATCAGTTTCTTATATTCAGTGAAAAAAATGTAATAAAGTCTTGTCCTAGTGAACCCTCAGCAGAAACACAAAACAGTAATCTATGGTTGTTGATGTATTATCCACTTCCACATGGCACTCAAAGCACACAAAAAGTACTACTTCGAAGCCAGTTGTAAAGAATTTTTTTTTAAAAAACATAAGGAGGTAATATTGGTAACTAATTCAAATAATTGCTACTAAATCACAAATGTATCTCCATCATGAATTACTCAAGATGGATGATCTTCACAACCACAAAAGCAGGAGTGACAGATGTGGGATACATAAAAAAAAATTGTTAGCGGTAGAATAAAAGACTCATCCCCTGACACTGGCAAAAGATCCACATGCTGTTGTGAAGCAACCTTGATAAGGTTTTATACCAACTCTGAAAATCTTCTCACTGTCATAAACAAAAATGCATTTAGCAAAGAAAGGAAACCCAAACTTTCTATTTTTATAAACATTTGTTAATTCATAGACTTCAAGCTTCAACTCTAACAATTTAGACTTTGGCATCATTCACAAATACCTCTCACTCTTTTAAAATAATTTTATTTTAAAAATAATTTTAATTCATCAGACCATACTTTATAAGTTACCAATAGGACAGACCTGAACTCAAGCATCAGACATTTGTTGCACTCCCAAGTTTTGTAACAACATGACTTTTCAAAATAAAATTGTACATTTAGATTCACAGTTTAATTTGTTAAAATTTAATAACATTTAAAACCACTAGAATTTGAATTGAAAGGGATACATGTTAAGCACACAAATACTGAAAAAGGTCTTAATCCCAAATGCAAGTGGAATGCAGCTGATCAGACTGTAGTGTAGTATTTTCACATTTAACCTAGCTAGCACCTTAGTGAATTCAGCCACTGAATGGGAGAAATATAGTGCATGTAGTGTGACAACTCAACGTACTGTACCATTTCACAATGAGATTGTGTTTCCTTGAGCATTATGTGCCATATTTTTGAAAACTGGTAATATTTTAGAAGTCTTCTAAAACATTTAAAGAAACAATGGCTACCGTTAATTTTAAAAGAAGTACTTTCTACTTTTTTAAGTTGAGATTTTTAAAAGCAATCATTTATAAGGATTGCATCAACATCAGTTAGCAGAGGAAGATCAAACTTTATTGAAACTGCTTGCATACAAAATATATTGCACTATAACCAAACAAATGTCAACATAAAATCCAATCTGTTGTAGCTAATATGTACAGAGAATATTGCCCAAGAGCAGTTACATTACAAGGTCAGTCTACCTTGGTTAATTATCTACAGTATTTTAAACCAAACAGCTTACAGATGATGTGTGCAAGGTACCAATTTCTGTTTTCAAATACTATACATTCCCAAAATAAATAACTAGAAATCAACATTAATGTTTGGCAATACTTTAAGACATTTTTATATTTGTTAAATCATGTGCAGTTCGTTGCCATTTTTAGTATGCTCACCTGTATGCAAGGAAAAAAAAAGAACAAAAAAGCAAAGAAACAAAACTCACAAAATACATCAGAGGCAAGGTCAAATTTGTACAACTCTGTACATAGACAGTGGCTCTCCTTCTGGAGTAATCTGAATAAAAATAGATTAAAATGACGGTCCTTATACAGTTTCACCCAGTAAGTTTAACGTGTGATCAGAAATAAAAGAAAGCACAGCTCCTCCCACCACTTCCCACCCTTCCCTGGTGTACGACTGGATGAAGTTCTGTGACACCTTCAAATTGGCTCATAATTCAGACCTTGTACCTCAAAATATTGTTCTGCCTCCAATATCTTCGACGACTATTATCTATGCTTTCCAGGGCATTACATGTGGTGATTTTCTTTCTATCTCACCTGAGATAGCTCCCGAATTAAAATAAGCAATTCAAAAAATTTTGGGAGGATGAAAAACATCAGCACTTTAAACTGGTCATCTGGCCAAACAGCAGGCACACATTACTAGCTCGTGAACACGTTACACTTGTTCCCTCAGTAACAATGAGTTTTTTAGTTTTCCACAATGGAAAGGTTTTTTTTTCAATTTTATTTAAAAAAAAAAAAAGCTTCTGTACTGCCTACAAAGAAAAAAAAATTACACCCCTTTTTCAATAACACTATTTGCCAAATCTTCAGTGCAAAATAAATTTCCTATTCTTATAACTGCCTAACTCAATGTTTATGTAAGGAAAAAATTATGGAAAGCATGCACTTGTCTATAAAGTACTAACGTCTGACAAGGATTGCTACATATATTTTACATTTAGTGTTACCAACTCATCTTCCCTGATTTCTGCATCCAAATATAATATTCCTACCTGCCAAGATATAAAAAAGGCACAGATCATACAACTTTTTTTGCTAATGAAAATGACAATTGTTACATCACACATATTTCAGGGTCCACTGAAATATTGAAAAAGGTGGACCAGAATGTGAACTGACACAGGACATAAAACGACATAGCATTTCATGAAGAACTTGTAAGTTAGATTGAAAACAGAAGCCAATTTGATTACTGCAAACACTATTTATTCTGAAAATTGAAATTGAGCAGTGAATTTGACCCGATGTGTTAAAATGGTACAACTGAACAGAAAGTTTACCAATGCACAGCTCAGTATTTTTAAAACAAACAAAAAAGAATCTTTCATTGTTTGAACTGCAATGTGTACTTGAAAGCGATTTTCGGAAATTCAGATATTTTTATGCAAATATTTGAATAACTTCTTATTCTGAAAACAACTGCATACTGTTGATGTTAAAAAAGGCTAACAGAGAACATATGTTCATTTCATGCCCTGCGCCATCTTGCCTACTATTTGTCTTTGGCCTAACAAGTTTCTCTAACATGGAACAGGAATTACTGAAACAGTATAGGAAATATGACTTCAGAATTATGCAGTTTAGGGTACTCCGTTCACCAGCGGCTGTTGACCATCTGCGCTGTCCGTTTTCTCTTTCTTCTGATTACGTTCTTTACCCGTGCGCAGCCGGCTACCTTCACTGGAGGTATTCTGTAATGTTTTAGTGTGGACACTTCTTTCATTATTGCAGTCAATTCTGATCTGGAACAAGTCAAAGTTATATAAAGCATTCTCTTCCTTCTATCCACCCCTTATGCATTTGCTACCTTAGTGGCCAGGGAGGAGCACTATTTATTAATTAGCCAGAAGACAAAAATAGTACCACACTCTTATGCTGTTGTTAAATGCATCCAGCTGAAATGGAGAGTGTGTGAACTCTTTTCTGTTCAAAAAAGCCACATACTTGTGACCTAAAAAACTCATAAAACCAAAAAGTCTCCCATCTACCTGGCCTTTAAAGCTAACTTTTTTTCCCCCAGTGTGTTAGTGCAAATGGAACTTTGAAATATCATTTCACTTTCAATAATTCAACTTTTACTTGTTGTACATGAACATTTTGGGGAAGAAAAAAGAAAAAAAAAAAAAAAACACACCATAGAAAAGCTGCCAAGAAATGATACTAACATGGGGGAAAAAAAAAAAATCTACCGGGCTACTTTTTCTATCTGAAAAAAGTTTCATTTAATCCACTAAAAAGACTTCTGCTGTCTTTTTAAAATACAAAAATTTCAAAAAAGCATTCTGAAAGCAAATTTATGTTTGCAAAGGCAGTAAGCCCTTATTTCTTGAAATACTACAAAATTTTTTACAACTTTATCAGTCAGGTTTCAATGATATGCAAGTACTTATTTTTATATAGAGTATCATATCATCCAAATCTCAGAGCAACAGAAAAAAAATAATGACTTGGTGCTAAGTGCCTTAGTTTCTTTTTCAGTATACAATTCTCCACTGTCTACTTCAAACTTTATAAATTTATTAGTGATTAACTATAAAAGTTGTGTGGCCATTAAAGTTTTTTTTTGGCATGTTAATTGTTTGCATTTCACATGTGTATTCAGGTACTACACCTTCAAGTTCAGCACTCCCACTTGGAAAACTAAGCATACGGTCACTTGTTCTATTCCCCCCTGCTCCCACCCCTTTCTTAAACCAGCTTTCTAAAAATCAAACCAAGAGTCATCTCAAACTCCCATCAGAACCATGACTCCTGGTAATACCACACAGAAGGCAGCAGCTTGCAGCTGCTCATTATTCCTTCCTCCCAACAAAACTCATCCTATGCAGTAAGAGATGGTAAAAGGTTTGCATGTTATCATTTGAAGCAAGAACAGTTTCCATGTTGGGAAACAACATATATACACAAAATGTCAGCCTGAGTAACATTATCCAACAAAACATATTTGACAAAATTGTAGAAATATCTTTATAAAAGGCTACAAAATATTTAAGGTTATAAAATATTTAAATATATTACTTGAACGGTTTCTTGATGTATATTTTTAACTTACTTTCTAGATTGCATAGCCTTCAATTGCAAGTGTTTCATTTAGTAGTGAAGGTAGTTTCTGAAGTTTAATCTTTCTTACTCTGAAGATTCTGGCTACAACACACTGCCTCTTTATAAAAAGCGTTAAGGATTCTCCTCCCTCAGGTATATAGGCGACAGACAACTATACACAATGCAGCAAGAAAGAAAAGCTAAAAACAAAAAGCTAGTAAGAACAAAGACTGAAATCAAGCTGGTTAGTAAATCCTTGGGATCCAATCAGAGTTCTAACCAAAGGAAGAGCTAAGCTACAAAATTGCATCTTTACACAACTTGATATATTGAGATTCCCCCGTATGTTACAAAATGCCAGAGAACTCTTGTAGATCTGATTAAGGAATTAGAGAATTCAGAACCACAAGGCTACTGTGTCACTTGCGGCTTTGAAGATTAATGTCAGTATATGACACTTACGCAATTTTAAACAGTGCAGACTTCCAATAAGAGAAAAATTACCTCAAGAGATCCATCTGCTGTTCTCCCTTTTGCATCTCTGGAGTTACGCTGACGGTTATCTGTTCGTGACTGTTCATCATTTCCTGTAAGAGGAATTAATCAACTAAGTTGTCTAACAAGAACATATGATTTTCCTTTACTTAAAATTTATGCAAGCAAATAAGGAATTGCTTCAAAATGTTAATGCTAGAGAACATTAAGCAAATATTCTTAATTACATATAGCAGTTCTTAAACTATGGCCCAAGAATTACTAAAGAAAACATTCTCAGGTGTTAATCAATGTAGACAAAACCAGTGTTTAAAACCACCACAATTTAAAAGACTGAAGAAAAAACACTTTTCAAAATGATTAGCCATAGAAGAAAAGCACACAGTCAATTTTAGTAAGATTTAATATGTCCACATTTTTTCTAACGGCTTCCAAGCTAAGCTGCACTACCTTTTTTCAAAAAATCCTTTTAGATTAAGCCATACCCATACTTTGAAAAAAAAGCATTTCAAGAAATAAGTAGTTGTAGACAAAAATATTTAAACCAATAAATATAAAGCAGTATCACAATATAAAACACATATATTTAACTTAAGTTCTCCCATCTTACTTTTGTCTGATTCTTTCCATTGAACACATAAATTACAACCTCATATAATCATTTTGCAAGAAAATAAAATAGAAGATGGATATATGGATAGCTGAATGAGTAAAACAGATTATACAATATTTTTCTATATACATTGACGAACTAGAACTTGACTGACTTCCATGTGTGATGGAACAGCCCACAAACTCGAGTCAAGATGCATATTAGGAAAGCAAGTGATTGAGAACGCTATTTCAATTTCTTTATATAGGAGAGAGAGGCTTTATATCATGTATGAAGAGACACTGGGACGGAATCATCTGCAGATTTGCTGAGGAGCGACACAAAACTGTGGAAAGTGGTTTGATACACTGGAGGTCAGGGCTGCTAATCACAAGGACCTCAACAAGCCGAAGAAATGGGCTGACAGAAGATTCTTTAGTTTTAAAGATGAATCCCAAGTCCTGCAGCTTCAACAGGATAACCCCAGGCAACAGCACACGCTGCAGACCGACTGTGCATGCAGCAGCTCCACACAAAAGGAGCTGTCCTGGTGTTCAACAACCTGAATAAGACATGAGTGTGCTCTTGCAACAATGACAGCTGACTGAATAACATGCAATGTTAGGAGTGTGGCCAGTAGGTCAAAAGAAAGGATTAATCCCCTCTGCTTAATATTGAGTACATCTAAAACAAAATGCTCAATTTAAGAGACTGACAAAGTAGAGAGCACTCAGGAGAGGGCCACCAGTATGGCTAGGAGGCTGGCGCAGATGACAAAACAAAAGGCTGACAGAAGTGTGTTTGCTTAAAAATTCCAACACTGACCTCTTTCAAAATTAGGTCTACATTTACCTTTGAATCCTCCGCGACCCCTCCCTCCTTGCCCTCTTGCACCACCTCCACGTCTTCTTCCATCTCCTCTACGAAGGTAGTTGTCTCGTTCCTCTTCTGCTGGGGCTGCAGACCAATCGCTCAGTTCATCTCTGTGATCAGACTCTGTTTCAGAAGCATTTGATGCTTCAGAATTAGTTCCTATCAAGAGGATAAAAAAAATCCAAACATGCCAGTGTAGCTTAGCATGAAAATACTACAGTAGAATGAAAAATGTGTGTGTATAAACAAAAATTTTCTTTTTTTTTGTTAATAAACAGTTTAGGATTTTTTGCCTCCCAAACTCTAACAAACATAAATACAGAAGTGTGTGTAACATACAATACTTCTTCAAAAAGTCAAGACAGACATAAACAAACATGAGAAGTGTATTTAAGGTTAAATAATTAAGTGTGCCACATGTTTATAGTTACTTGGTCTTATCAGCCTATCAATATATTATTGAATCTACTGTACAAACATATTGAGTCTAGTAAAACATATTTCATATTTCTAAAACTAAAACTTCTGAATATAACTTGTCCTGTCTCCCCTCACCACTGCAACTGCTCTAAGAAAAATATTCCATCATGAAACAGCCTGTAACACACTACAAAAGCAGAGAACAAAGTTAGAATGTTGAAACCATATCAAATCCAAAATAACTGGCCAGTACAGTTTTATCAGTTAACAGATCACCTTCACTAATAAAAGTTGGGGTTTTTTCGCCCCAATTTTTCCCCCATAACACTGTTATTAGTCAGGCAAGCTCAAGTCTTCTAAAAATCTAGGACTTGAGCACAAAAACATTAATTTTTTATTATGCAGAAGAAGCTAAGACTGTCTTATCAAGCTCGTACTACAGGCCTTTCAGTCAGGACAAACACCAGCTCACCTACATTAAGCATAATGAAGTAACAGATTGCTCTGAATAAGCACAATCCTGAAGACTATTAATTAACAAATTACACAAGGTTTTAAAGAGGAACACTACATTTTAGTGACCATGCTCTTCTAGTAAAAACACAAAAGTTCAGTTTAAATATGAGGAAAATATCTTTTCTGCAAATTGAGATTCACAGTATTTTCACTTAAAAAAATATTTACATTAAGATAGCCTCTTACAGGCTCAAATGAAAACTGAGGCTTTATTATTAGGAACTGTTCAAAACAGACAAAATAACAATCCTTGCCCTAAAAAATTCATAATGCAGAAGACATAAGCATTTTGTAAGAGACAGGAACTGCATGGAAGTAAGTTTAGATTATATATAAGCCCCACATTTTAGAGTATTATCTACAGCATAAAACTCTATATAATCTTCAAAGATTAATATTCAATATTAAGTTAATTTCTGTTTTAACAGCTCTGTTTTCAAGTCCAGTTTTTTTTCAAGAAACTAGAAGATGAACAGGCCACTCTGAAAACTAAGTGTGCTTCTTGTTACCTACCTGAAGCATAGCCTGGACCACGTCTGCTATGCCCTCTGTTTCTGTAAGGTCGACTACCGCGTCCAAGTCCTGGACCATCATCAGTCATGTACCCTTTTTCCTTATCTGTACGATTTGGTGGTGGCCTAGAAGTAGCTCCAATCTGTCGAAGCTGCTCATCAATTTGCAATCTTTCCAAACGCAGCTGGTCCACTTCCTACACAAACACAAGCATAGCAAGTCATATGTAACCACTGTTTAATCATATCAATGTACAGATATGCAATTCTCAGAAAGAAAGAGCTCTTAAATATTGCAACTAATAATCGATTTAATACTTAAAGAGTAACTCAGCTTTGAGAATAATTGTTTACTAAAAAAAACCCCCCAAACTTTCAAATGCTCAAATCTGTTTGTTACCACACAATTCTCCCTGTGACACAGCTGGCAATTTTAGGTTTGTTTAAAATAGACATATCAAGAAAAAACACTCAGATCAGCTTTTCAGGAGATACAATTAATTATACTTCAGTATTAAATTTATGAGATCTTTACCCTTAAGGAGGTTAAACATTCTTTGAACAGAGAAATTTACATTCCTTTATTTTTTAACATAGTAATATAATCCATTTACAGCATTCCAACAATGACATAATTAAAACTTCATTTAGATTCCAAGAAAAGCTTCTTACACTATTGTATGTAACAAATATCAAATTTATTAAACAATTATGATTTAACAGTATTGTTTCATAAAAAAGGGCTAGAGGTTACACTGCTGTTAAATTCTACTTAATTACAATGAATAATATCAGGGAAGTGAGGAAGCAAAAAGCACAGAGAGCAAAGTGCTGTAACTCAGACATAGGAAGACAGCCAGCACACAGAATTCTTACCACATACAACTAGCAAAAGATATAAACACCTAGAAGAGATAAACACCAATTATCTACAGCGACACACATTCTGAGAGTACTTTTGTCAGTTTGAGATGTTGTCTAGCTATGAAAAAAAAAAGCAGCAACTGCCTTTTTAAAAAAAAAAAAGAAAAAAAAAGAAAAAAAAAGAGAAAGCTACTTATGGAAATTTCAGTCTGATATTGGAACGAACCTCCAGAGGTTACTTAGTCCAGCTAGGACTTTGAATAAGTCCATCAGCACTCAGGGATGCATCCCATCAGGTCCCGCTGACTTGTGTATATCCTTTTCCACCCACCCCGCCCCCAGATGTTCCCTAACTAATTCTTCCTTTAGGAAGGGTAAGTCTTCATTGCTCCTGTTGGTTTCAGGGGCCTGGTATTCATTAGGACAAATTTCGTTAATAAAAGCCAAAGTGAAGAAGACATTCAGTACCTCATACTTTTCCTTTGTGAACAAGTTCCCTATCCCATTCAGCAGCAGGTCTGCATTTTCAGTAGTATTCCTTTTGTGTCAATATACCTGTAGAAGCCCTTCTTGTTGCCATTCACACCCCTTGCCATAGTCAACTCCAGATGGACTTTCACTTTCCCAAACTCATCCCTACACACTCAGATTGTGTCTTTATATTTCTCCTGGGTCATCTGTCCTTACTTCCATTCCTCGTATGCTTCCTTTTTATATTTTAATTTTGCCATAAACAACTCTCATCCATGCAGGCCTCCTCTTACTTTTGTGTGACATTTCCTGCATATCAAGATTGGTGATTCTTGAGCTTGGAGAAGGTGATTCTTTAAATATTATTTAAGTATTAGCCAGCTCTCCTGGATCTGTTTTCTTTCCAGGAATGCATCCCATGAAATTCTTCCGTGTAGATCCTCAAACAGGCCAAAGTCCACTCTCCTGAAGAAATTCACTACTTGGAGTTGATATACTATATTTGATCCTGATACTCTATTGTGTATCTTTCACAAAAAGTTTCCTTAATAAACTTTGCCTAGAGGCATAGAAACATAGAAATTTTTAAAGGAACAAGTCAGTTCCAGTTCTTGTCAGTGAGTTTGACGATATTATTCTGAAACTGACCCATAAGGCAACAGGCCATGTTTTGTGTGCGTGCATATGCTAACTGGGATGAAGAGGCCGAGATTAAAACCTCCAAGACAAGAATCTATCCTCTAGTTGCTATAGAGACTGATGAACGCTGTAATATATGCCTTTCTGTTCAGAAAGGTTAGAAGGACAGTACTAAGAGAAAGTGACCTTAATTGACAATGAACTGAAGAATCTAAAAAAATCCTAGGCTACTAAGCACTTTCCACTCACATGTCAGTTAAGTACTGACTCACATGCAAGTATCCATTTAAAGTGGCCAAAGAAGTTAAACCAGAAATATCATCTGAAATAATAGTGCGCATGCAAAAAAAGTTTGATTTTTAGTACTAGTTTTCATGTGGTCCTTCTCTGCCTCTACTACCTGACAGCTGTAGAGCTGCTGTATCTCTGCCCCAAAATGCTGATAAATCCAACTGCTCCACAAGCAACGTTTAAAGGTAGCGTTACTGAGTAGGTAAGTAAGGGAACAAAAGTAGTTTCTTCTAACTCCTCTGATACCTATACCGAGAAGTTTTTTAGCTATGTACAGAAATTCCAGCATTCTAGAAAATTCAATGACAGCTACTGCACTGACTGGACATGTATCAAATTACGAATTGTCTGGAGGTTTCAGAAGAGATGCAAGAATATATTTAATTAAACAAACTCCAAGCAGTCCCTACTGCTAGCATCTGGCCCTGCCACCAAGGACTGAGCACCTGACCAGAATAACCACAAGCAAAAGTAACAATAAGCAACCATGTGGGATTTTTTTCTCTCTATACAAAGGACAGCAAGTACTGCAGACTACTGGAAAAGTTACTAAGCCAAGAGGCAAACACAACATATAAATATGAATTTGCCTACAAAACATCCTCAAGCATGAAACGTGAATAACTACAGAAAAAGAAGTTTAGGGTTTTAAAAGAAAATGCCCACTGTATACAAGATATCTGCATAGAACGCTGCTTGCTTTGTAGTTGCTCGAGGGACTGACTATTCCTTGTACATAAAGCTGTCAGCATTTTTTGAGATGTGATTTTTAAATTTTTTCTTATCTTTTGTATTTTGCATACTGAAAAAATTGTTTATTACCCATCCTTCAGATAAATTATTCTTTTAATAAAACATAGGTTTTACAAGATGCCTTTTTAGACTGAAAACCTGTTATAACACCAATTTTTCAACAGTCTTTGAGGTCCAAAGAGATTTTGATCATCGCCTTATTGTTACCATCTTACGTACTGATAGAAAAATCTCCGTGGAAAAACAGCATCTTTTCCTCACCTTTAAATAATTAAGATGATAATCCAGAAGAACAGTTGCATTAGTGATGCTGTCCTTGGTTCCCACAAATACAAATGGTACCATTCCCTAAAACACAATAACAGTAGTCCCATGGTTATTGATTAGATATCAAATATAGAAGAGAAATAAACATATTCTTTTAAAATGTGAAAACAATTTTTACAACACAGATAGGCATAAATTAAAAAAATAAATGAGACAATACTATATTTAAATTTTTATGTTGACTAGATCATGTAGACTAATTCTCTTCATGCAAAGAGGTTTTTTTAAATATGAAAATTTAGATTGTATGCATCACAATCCAAACATTTATTTTTCTGAACAAGTTAAAAAAAAAGTTAATTCAAAACACTTCAGGTTTCCTCCCTTCAAAATTAATACCACCTCGGCTGTCATGTCCACTCTCTCACATCAAGTTATTTTAGGCTACACAGCAGTAAAGAAACCTTTGATCTTTTAAAAAAGTAAATCAAATTAACACTGTGTCATAAACCAAAACTTAATTCTTCTTCAGGATCTCTCCATTTGTAAAAAGTAAACAAAAAATATTCAAGGAATAGAGTAAGTACTTCAGGTAACAATTGACAACTTACATTTCTTTTACCTTTCAATCGTTTTGTTTAAGTAATTCAATAAATACCTGAAAAACGTAAAGCTGAAAATTGTAATGCCTGCATTTATGACACTTGGAGATAAAACATCTAAAGACTAACTTAGGCAGCCAAAGCAGGCTAAGAAATCAACCTAAAAGGGCCCCCGAGTGCTGAAAACAACTGAACTTTAGCAGATACAAGGATAATTTCCACACCAAAACTCCTGACACTAAAATAGGTCTATGCAGCATTTCAGAAGTGTGATGGCAACCTATGCAGACCCAACGAGCTAGCTTTAAACTACTTGACTCTTGTACCAGCTGCAGCCTCACCATAGCAGCATAAGCTTCACGGTGGACTGCAGAAGTCAATCTGAAAGTCTCAGACACTCAGCTGCTGAAAACTATGCCTCTGCAAACACGGAGCTGGGCCACACCTACTGAATTAATTTGAATTTTGATTTGGTATCTCATCATGACCTCTAAAGACACCTTTAATTTTCACTGTACACATACCCTATACAGGACTGCATTCCAAAGGAGGGTTTTTTTGCAGAAGTGCTTTGAGATACAAATGTCTTAAGAAATAATACATGCACAGTATGCCGAGGTTCCCAAAGAGTGGCAAGTCTATTTATCTGAAGTATAGTTTGTCTCTGCTTTTTAGTTTTTTTTTTTCTTTTACATACAAACAGCTTTTGTTAGATCTTACACATTAGCATTAAATAACAAGGAAAAAAATACACAATCCTCTAATCCTAAAAAAGCTCAACACTAATACTAACTTTCATGAGCATTACAAATCCTTTAGCCATAGGCATCATTGACTGAAATGTTTTATTATCTGGGGTATTTTAAGTTTCATAAATATTTAATACAACCTGATAAAGAGCAATGAAATTTCTACTAACCTGGCATTAACTAGCACATAGTATCAATTATTAAAAGATCACAAGACAACTGACTTAAGGCATTTAAGGAAATAGCTTGTTGTTGCTTTTAGCAGAGGATTCTAGGTATAACAATGCCAACTATTAAGAATATGAGCTGGTAACAGTGTCAAACAATTTCAGCCATACAAAAGCATCAAAGTCCTTACTTATTGAATCTTATTTCTGTCAAAGTAAAAGTACCAATCTTCAACTTCACTTCAGTGGTGAATATTGAGCAGATCTTACATGCATAAGAAATTTAGAGATAAAAATAATACATACTACAGCAACAAACAGTATCTAACTCATTTTTAAAATATGAAAAGTCTAAAGAACCTGTAACAAAATTATGGCAGTTATGAAATTGCACCTGAAATTTATGGGCAGTGTAACATCTCGGTCATAAGAAAAAGAACACAATGCTGTATTAAAATTTAAAACTGAACTACAGTTCTTTACAAAAAGAAAGGCTGTAATATACAAGTCCACACATGGGAAGATTAATGTATATTTATTTCAAATATGAAATACGAATAAACTTACAAGGACCAACTCTTAGCTGCCAAGATTTGATCTCAGGTTTCTGCGTTACTCCTGATATAACACAACTAACACGCAAAGCAGTGTAAGCAACGCCAGTGTTACCAATGTCATTAACAGGTAAAACAGAAAAACATGAGTGCAGAGCTTGGCAGGTAAAAAAAGCTTTCAGGTTAATCTTTAAAAGTCTGATTTTTGGATTGAAGAACATCAACAAATAAGCTTTTTCAAGCCAGAAGAAAAAAAAAAGAAAATCTGACATACTAATCACAGCCATGGGTGATTAGGGCTCTTTTACCCTTCTATTGTTCTGTAGGCTAACACCTTAAAAATGCTGAAAGTTTTAGCCTGCGGCAATAAAATTACTCTCTTGCCTGTTAAGCTAGTGCAAGGATTTTATGCTGTAAGTATTTATCATTAGAAATTAAATACGACATAGCAGCGAATCCTTCCTATCTAAACACTGACTATTTCACTTTTTCAGATAGATGTAAAACTAGTAAAGTACTAAAAAAACCAAACTTATTTCGCCGTTATTTACAGAAAGATGGAGAGTGGATTGTGGGTCTTCAGTAACAGTTTTACAGTGATAATACAAAAGATGAAGTAACTACTCAAGCAAAAACGTAAGGGTTCCAGAAGTGTATTTCATATCTTACTCAAAGCAGAAAAGGTTCCTTACTTGGTACATATTTAGATTTCCAGGTAAACTGAAACCAGTTCACTTTTCTTTAAGCACGTTTCACATATAGAATTGCAGGGAATCGTTTTGTACCGAGATGTTAAAAGCTTCATGCCTGAAGCTTTCCTTGCAAGCCTGCAACCCTTCCCCTCAACACAGCCCCACATGAAAGCACCTCAAATTACAAAGTTCAAGACCTCATTAAGGCCCCTTACAATGCTGACAGCCTTCCTGTGCAAACGTGGAGTTCATGCTTGTTTTTTCTTCAGGTTACAATTTACAGGCTACGGTGAATTTAGGTAATTTTTTAAAATGAGAGGTTTAGACATGAAGTACAAGCTTTTCATGACAATATAAGAAATTATTAACAAAAATTTAAATGAGGTAAAACCCAAAGAAATCAAATTCAAAATAAATCAATGAATGAAAACAGTAAGTTTCATATACACCGACTGATACCTTAGCAAGTGTTGGGAAACAGTGTCACTGCTTCTAACAGGAATAAAATGAAATCTCCAAGAAGGTGCATCACCAAAAAAAATTTACAAAGCTTTTTCAAACACAGATAAGCCAAATGTATACAAAAATGCTCCTCAGCATTAACAAGGAAGTAGAGATTCCATCAGAAAAACACACATTAATCAGAACTTTATCTTAACACTATGAAGACACAAGAAATAATTCATTTTATCATTGGGTAGAATACAATCACCAATTAACACACACAAAGATCACATTAACTGAAAACATACCTCTTCTTGTGGAATATTTTTATCATTTTCAGCCTCAATTCTCACTCTTACAACACCAGATTTGTCCACTATCTCCTGAATCAGTTTCCCATTTTTTCCTATTACTTTTCCTACAGAAAGAACATACAGAACATCTTTAGGGTTTTCCCTCAAACCTGAGAGTATTACTATACTGTAATTAAACAACAGTATTTAGTATCAGTGCAGGAACTTGTCAAAAATGACTTAATACTCCACAACAAAGACCTAGTTAATGAGTCATAAACTAAAACGTGTAAGCAAGCTTGAGGTGTTAACTTTGGTAATGTTCCAAAGCAACCACTGCAGCATACAGGAGGAGGGGTACTCTATTATGAAAGTTTGTTACTTAGTATAGTTTTCTGCTTTTCCAAAGCTCCTATAAGAGAACAAAAGAAATTAACCCACACATGACTTACCTTTGTATAAAATTACTTGAAATTACACAACTCTATTACAGAAATATTTGGTATACTGTATGCTTATTTAGTTTTGTTTTGATAGGTTTAAAATAACTTCAGTGATTTACAAATAAACACTGCTAGTTGCATTAAAAAAAAACCCAAAACAAAAAGTCTTTTTACAGTGCCCTGACATTTGCTGTAACAATCCCTTTAGGGTAGTTAGGAGAATAAAAAAAAAAAAATCTTAGTTTGTTCATAAAATTTTTAGTTGATGATGTTTTCTAATATTACTGAAGATACTATTTGAGTCAGATGTAAAATTATCTTCTCTGAAACTGAGCTTTTTTAGATATACTTTAAAATATTTTCTAATTCATTAAAAACTCAAATATAATGGAAATAAGTTATACTCTAATGCCAGCACTACATACGTTTATTTATCTTAGGAATCATCCTAATTTGAGATAATGAAAGTGAAAACTTTAGTTCTCTCCAACTTAAGCAAAATAACTTGCTGTCTGAAAATTGACAGGAAGACTGATGGAAAACTTGCAACCTAATCACAGGCATATCACTGAAATAAAGGCAAAAAATACTGAATGCACAACAGCTATTGTTCTGCTGATACAATTAACCCACGAAGAGCAAACTGAACTCCACTTTTAATCACATGGGACATTGCTCATATTGTCCAACGCTAATTTTCACTTTTGTGTTTCAATCTTTCTACCAGGAAAGAAAAACATGACAAAGATGTAGATGGCCAATAAGTTTTCCCTTGATGACAAAGGCTGCTTAGAGTCAAAAGCTACTTCTGAGTACTTTATTCCAGTACACACCACTGACAAACATAATAGCGGTTTATAGTAAGTGTAAAAAGCCTTAGTAGTGATTTGCAAAAGTCAAATAAAACAAAGAACCAGAAAGAATCTCACCTTGGTAGTCCCATTGAAAGAAATAAATCTTTTC
The DNA here is from genome assembly GCF_036417535.1 of Chlamydotis macqueenii. Lineage (NCBI taxonomy): Eukaryota > Metazoa > Chordata > Aves > Otidiformes > Otididae > Chlamydotis > Chlamydotis macqueenii. The sequence goes on from NC_141566.1 coordinate 9,349,470, forward strand.
AAATATTTGGTTTTAGTTAGAATTCAGCAACATACATAAAAATATTTTTAAATTACTATGAATTTATTTTTAACCTATATTTCAGGTTATAAATTTCCATAAATTATTTTAAAAAGTAACAACTTGGGCGTTTTTTTTTTTTGTTGCTGTTTCATTTTTGTTTGATTTTTTTTTTAAAAGTGTAATTAAGTAGAAAAAGCCAGATGTTTGTATTCTCTTTAGATAAAAATGTTCAGCATATCAATAATATAGTAAAAGGAAAAAAAAGTCTTCTGTATTTTTAAAGTAATTATTTTGTTTTCTGGAAAATCATCAGAAATGTAAAAAAGCAAATTATCAAACATATCCAGGCCAAGAAGCAGAGTAGAAATGAAAAACTGTCAAATTAGAAATAAATGCAAAGTTCTAAACAGAAAACAGTAACAAAGAAATTAAAACATCAAGTTAAAATAACGATGGCAGCTTATCATTTTTATTTATAACCAGTAGAATCAGGAGGGAGTAGAAAAGGGAAAATTACTGAGCTGCGGTGCCGTATTTGTAAGCACTTGTCCCATTGCAAAATTTCCCTAGGCTTCAACGCTGGCTTTTATACACTGCTTGACAACTTAAAGTATTTGCTTTTACAGGTTATGTTATATCACACAGCATTTTCCCTGTTCTTGTCTACTGAATTAAGCCACATATTTTTATGTTGCTTTGTGGCATCAGAAGCTCATTAAAAGTTTTCCCCACACACGAAAGGGTTGCATGCATTCTTGAGGACTTTTTAAAGGGTGTTTGATAACGGAAATCTATTAGATTGTCTTTGGGTTATATTTTTCTTAAACTAGGTGTTCAGTTCATCCCACACTGCTGCTTCTAAACAATCTGAATTTCAGATGTAAAAGGACAGGAAAAAAAGATAAACGCAAGTCAAGTCAAAGAAATGATTGAAAATATATTAAGATAATATGAGACTGCAGATTCATCTGTTGTATAGCTGAATTAATCTCTGGACAGCTTTGGAGGAAGTAATTTAATTCTTTGTCTCAAGCCAGAAGCTATTGTATTAAAACATCAGCACATTGTTTCTAGTTTAAGATATTCCTGAACTGCAAACCAGAATGTAGTTTCTTACAGTGTACTGAAGGTAAATGTGTCTGCAAAAATTCTGCATGAAGCTGGAAAAGAAAACAAAAGTCTCAAACTCCAAACTTTGTACCACCTTGAACCCTTTCACAAAGGGTGCTTCTTCAAACTTGTACTCTGCCACCCTTCTAAAAGTCAGAAACAGGTCTTGGAAGGCATTTTTCATCACTATCACACAGTTAGCCTCCAGAACTGACATACCTACTAAATTTCTTGGGACTTGTATGACATCTTCAGCAAATTCAAGGTAACTTCTTGCCTTTTTCACTGCATCTTGATCCTAAAATAGATAGATGTATGAGAAAAATGAGATCTGTTTTCCCAAGGTTGGGTTGTTTGTTTTGTTTTTTAAAAGATTAGAGAAGGGAACTTACCTCTCCATAAATATGGAATGTGCAAGTATCTTCATCAAGATCAATAGCAGTCACACCAGGGACTTTTCTGGCTTGTTGAATATTAGCACCATGAGTGCCAATGGCCAAACCCATTAGGTCTTCACGTACAACAAACTGTTCATGAAATCGTGATGCAAGTTGTCTAGAACTCTGAAGAAAAATGTAACATTAGCTTGCTTTGATTTTTAACACACTGTAAAGAGAAATCAACCGAAGAACTGGCTCTATATTTAAATCAGACACTCAGCCTACTTTTTATTTTAATTAATGCTTTTAATGCACTTATTTTCACTTCAAAAACACTGAAGTCCTTCTTCAGAAGTCCTAATATAGTCTTTTAAATATTAACATAAGGCTAACTGCTAGTTGTGTCAACATCTCTATATTTTGATTTACCATAGAATACCTACCACTATCAGTGTTACTAGGTAAGACAGCATTTGTGTAAGTTAGTAAAATATGAGCTGTGTTGATCATTAAAGAAAACTATGATCACTGAGAAAAAACTGCTCCCATTTCGATAGGTAGGGGGAAATAGCAATAACTCAATAATGGGACACAAAAATCACACAGAAAACAGTAACTATGGATATCTACTGCACTTAGAAAAATAAAGTGAAGAATCTATGCCTATGCAAGACAACACAAAATTAAGGTGTAAGTGCAATACATTGCTCAAATTCAGAGAACAAGTATGTTAAGAATTTCATCCAGGAATCACATTTCTACCAAAACAGAAGAGTCACTCTGAGAACTTGAGGTTGTCACACGCTACCAAGACAAAATTCCTTGCATCAGCAGAGCAGTACCAATGATGACTTTCAATCACATGTTTGAGTCTCAGTTACTCTCAGATTAAACACTTGGTTACTGTTTTGCAACTCTCATCACCTTTGCATGCAACTGCTATGGTGTAACCAAATAATACAGAATAGTTTACAGAATCTTAATGAGGATCTCCTACATAAAATAAGATACCAAGAAAGAAAAAGAAAAAAAAGAGCAGAAAACTAATTAACTTTTGGATCTGGAAGAGGGTTTTCAAAATAACTGAAAAAAAACCTGGATAAAACTTGAAAAAAAAATATGAGGAAAAAAACCAACCAAACAAACTCCATGACCATAGTAAACAAATTCTTAAAGCAGTCCTCAGCTTCCCAGAGAACTATGTTAGTGAGCTCTGACTTCATGCACGAGTATGCATATATATGCCCATATGTAAAATTCAATTTCAATATTTTCTTAATTGTATAAAGCTTCCACCACACAGTAAGCATGCAGAAGAGAGCTGGGAACAGAGGGAAGCTTCTGAGAAATGTCTTGTAGCACGCTGTGGAGTTGGATGGTGCTGAAAATACTCAAACATGCAGGAAACCTAGACTTTGTCAACACCCATACAATCTTGCATTGATATAAACAGCCTCTATCAATCCTGGGTGGCTCAGATTATTAGCATGAACAGACTTCATAAGCGCAAGGAAAACACTTAGGAAATGCTGAACTGCAAGCAGTTCAGAACCTGTCAAGCAAGTGGGGAAACTGTTAAAGATAAGCAGACACATTATTTACAGAAACAAAACCACATGTTTAAAAAGACTAAAACAATGACTGGTAAATTTCTCCTATAGTGTCTCTTCCTGCTTTCAAAAAATAGATAGTTTTCTTATAGGATGCTTGTGCTATATGAAGCAGGAAGATCACTAAGTTTGGTCATCCTGAGAACTAAAAGAAACATATGGAGAGAAATCAGTACGATATAAACACACAGAACAAAATATATGTTGCTTATGATAATGAAGCTGTCATACATTTAAAGGAAGTTATAATACATAAATCTCAGAGAAGAGCAAATATAAAGTGTTTTAAAAAGTCACTACTTACCACAGTAATATTCCTACATAAAAATGTGGACACTATCTGTAAGTGTCTGAGCATAACAGAACACAGGAAATAACGATAATTTAATCCACTGAGGAAAGATAGAGAATTTCCAGCTGTGATAATCTATTAAGTAAAATGGAGAATGTTTTGCAAGAAAAGAAAGCTGTATATTCTCTTTCCAGAGCCAAGATATATAAACCTATATATGTTTCTGCATCCCAATCAAAGCTGTAACTACTGTGAAGATCAAATACAAGCACACTTTAAATTAGCAGTTTAACCTCAGCAACATGAGATGTTACAGAAGTTAAGAAAACACCAAGAAAGCGCCCACAGTAAGTCCTACTCTGTCCCAGTTAAACTGCTACTGTTATCTGACCTGCTCCTCCTTAAAGCTCTTGATAAATAATCTGTGCTAAATCACTGTCACAGAGAACTGGCTACAGTAGATAGTGGTATAAGCATTCAAGTGCCATGAAACCAGGACAACTTCATATACTTGGGGAGCTCTATCAAGCACTAACTAGATTAGAGACTACTCAGAAAGTAAACATTATTTTGAATGCTCATAGACCTATATTCTAACATATAATCCAAATGCTCACATCTGTTATACACTGCCACACTGAGAGTAAGAACAGGATGATCAAGTTAACAATCAGTTGTTAACACAATTACCTATGACACGTAGAAAAGATGAAGCTACATCGTCACTGGAGACCTTGGCTATGACAATCAAACTGTAGTTATATCGCTTCTACTAAAACAATATTAGCTTTTCTGTAAATTAGATATTACTGTATTTAAACATAGGAAATTTTGTATTCTATTTGCCTCCAATAAATTAGCAAGAAACAACTATACAAATAATGTATTAACATCTACTTAACAGGCCACGACTGAATTGCATTTAGGTAGAACAAAATACAAACCAGAATGCAAAAGTACACTTGTAAATTCAGGCTTTTCAGTAAGTCAAAACAACAACAACTAAGGCACATCTACTGGGAAAGAATGCAAACAAAAAATAATTGGTTATTTTACTTGATGCTCTAAAAGTCATGTTTGAGAAGTACAGCCACACAATCCTATGCAGAAAGAAGATACAAGATACAACAAATGGAAAAAACCCAACCAAAAAAAACAAATCTGGTCTAGTAATTATTGCCCAGAAAGCAAGAAAGGTAAAACTGCTAGAAGAAAAAGGTGGCAGATATTTAAAGCTCAGAGAGTATAAGAGACACAGAACAGTTCATTTGATGGAAATGAACTATTAATAATAATGCAGTAAAGCTCAAAGTGTTAACTAAATATTACTTCTGTAGATGGACACGTGCATTCTGTTTGTATATCAGTGTCTCAGTAGAAATCATGAGTATGATATTTACTATCTGAAGCTTTTCAAGTTTGGTTTAAATTTATTTTACATTTATTTTAAGTACAGGAAACACAAACGTCAACATGAAAAATACCAGCAAACTTTTGTCACACAAACTATAACCATATATATTTATCTCACAATCTTCACTTAAGTACTGCTCAGGTAGAAACTGAAGTCCAATAATGTCGTTGTTTTTTGGGGTTTTTTTTTTTGTGAGAACCAAATCAAGTTCTCAAGTCCTTCACAGCAGCAAAAAGGTTAAGCCTTACAGTGACAGCAAGAATCCAAGATTAGTTTGGGAAAGGAATCAATGACAACAGCTGTTGGTGCACGTATTTGTGGGGGCATGTAAAGAGAGTTAGCTCTAAAGAGGCTGTTGTTCTTCCCACCTCCACACTTCAAGAGGTAAACTGCCTACACAATTGTCAGTTCTGGTAGAAAACAGAAGAATGGATTACTGAAAAGCTACAGGAGGGTGCTCAAGAAGGAACACCAGAAGAAACTGGTCCTTTCTTGGTCTCGAGAAAAATCAAGATCAAAACAAACTTGGATTACAGCTCTGAAATACAGAAATTAAGAGACTAAAAAGAGAACAACAAGAGAATTTCTTGTAACAGTGAGTACACCTACTGGATACAAGAGGCCTGAACTACAACTACATCACATCCCACTTCAATCTAATACCAAAGAAATGTAACCCTTGGTGGGGAGTGGGGAATGAAACTTCACTCTAAAGTAACAGAGCTGGTATACACCTATGTACAACAGAACTACAATAGTATGGGTGGAACTTCTAGTTCTTGACAGTGAATCTAAAAAGAAGTTTTTAGAAATGTTGCTATTTTTTCTGATTTGTAAATAGGAGAAAAAACATGAAGAAATGTTAATTCTACTGTATAGAGATCTCCTTATTTCCTTGCCTACTCTTTTTTTTTTCCATGGCAAGTATGAGTCAAGCTTCTTGCCAGTCAACACCCACTCTCCAGTCACAGGAATATCAGAAGCTGTAAGATGATTTCCTAACATTTTATCTATAGACAAACCCATCCCTTCGTACATCCTACCAACATCAGTCTCACCCCCTCCATCTCTCATTTTCATTGTGTTGTTTTGCAAGATCCAGTTCTAGTCCATCTCAGTATCACACTATATTCACTCCCATCTATTTTTAAAAACAGGAATTTAAAGTTATTGAATGTGGCACTACTCGTGCAACAATGGCTAATTATTGTATGCTACAAATTACAAAATAAATATATGTATGTGTATATATTTGTATTCAAACTCACACAAAATTCTGCTGAATAAAACAGGATTGGATTAAAATGAGCCTTTGCAAGAACAGGCCTCAACTGTAAACTTCTTTCTTGGGTTACATCTCCATCTGCCTCTTTTTAACACCAAGAATACTATCAGTACATAATAACAACCTTCACTCCAATGCAAGTCCTATCAGCTAAGAAATGCATGAGGTTTTTTGTTTGGTTGTTTGGGTTTTTTTTTCGTTTCTGGGGTTTTTTTTTTGTTTGGGGTTTTTTTGTTTGTTTGTTTTCTCAAATTACTTCAGGGGAAACAACATACCTCCAGCTGTTTGCTAGCTTCTTCATTTCTCAGTATCAGGGATAACTTGGTACGAAGACTTCGAAAGTGCATGTCAATCAGCATATTCGCCCGCTTTGTTGTTACATCATTGATTGACTAAATTATTAACAAAGAAAACACAATGGTTTACACACAAACTTTTGAAACAGACCACTGACAATGGTATGGTTAAATGTTTGTATTTACCAAAATAATAAGCTGGTGGTTTTCAGAATCGTATGTTACAGAAAAAGCTCCAACTGCCTTTTTGAAATCCTTATGTGCAGATTCTTTGGCACACCTAGGAATAAAAAAACCCCACAAAGTTATTACTTTTAACTGCTGCATTTATGGTTCAAGGCTGAGAAGATTAATTTCTTAATATAAAGAATCTAAATAAATATATCCAAATTCTCCCTTTTAATGGCGGTGTTATTTTATTCCATATGTACATTTATGAAATGACAAACCAGTTAAGCAAAAACTACATCAAAAAGCTATAATCATTAAAATCAGCAAGTCCAGAATTTCAAATACACCATCAACCAGTATGACGTGACTTTACTGTAACCAGAGCAGCATTCTAATGACCTTACGCTCATGTCATGCTGTATTTTGCTTCTCCAGGCTTCTTCTGTCCACTCATTACTTAGTGACCTTGTGTACTGTAACATTAACTTCAGAAATTCTTAGTTTAACTTGAATTTATAGCTTACTCCACATTGAGGCAATAACATGTATCTCAAAAAAGCAGAAAGTGATCTGAAGCTGAAGAAGGGGAGTCAGTATTAACTTGAGTTTTAGAGCTATATTTACACAAGACTGACACATCCACGTTCTAGGAGAAAACTAGCTGTTTCTGCATCAGTCTACGGGAGGTTTGATTATTGCACAACTATTTGCACTGCCATCATCAAAATGCCTTACGCCCTACAATATAAGGCAGCGTTCTCTTTTGCCATTAAATACCAACTTGCATAGATTGCCAGATACTGTAACAATGAAAGAGTGACCCCTTGAAAATTATTAATAAAGTTGACAAAGAATGGATTCAGATTAATCTGTGCACATCATTGAACAGCTGTAATAATAAATTCTTAATCTATCCTGCACACAAACCTTAAGATCTTGAGGAAAGTATTTCTTCCTCCAGGACTAAACTATATCACAAATATCATATTTTCTATTCCTAAAGTATGAGCAGGTCTACATTCATATTTTGTAGATTACTGTATGAAAATTTTTAAAGTTAATTTAGAGCAGTAAAATGCATTTTTATTCCTTCTTGTCTCAGGCTCAGGAAGTTACTCACGTTTTGAAAAAAGTTACAAAGAAATGCTTGTACTTACATTTGCCTTAAATCTTCCGGAACTGCCAGTTTGATTTTATGGAAAGTATCTTTTGTTGCGGGTTTATTGGGGTTCACAGATCTCAAACGCTCAATTGTGACAATTTCGTTGTACGTAGCATCACAGGCTGCATATTCTATTACATAGAACTGATATAAAAATAATAAAATCAAACAAGTCACACATTTTATGACAAGAGCGAGCATTACACTATTAAGTGAAAGGCACTTTTCTTAACTGTACAAGTCAAATTCAAACTTTTCAGATTGAGGTTAATGGTAATTGCAACAGTTCTAACCAAGAAACTCTTCAAAAATGAAGAGGGCCAAGTTAAAAACACTGTGTGCATCAACATAGAAAAAAACCAGAAGAAAAATAAAGTATAAATAAATACATATAAAAAATATATGTATATATGCATATTCCTACCTCACCCTTTATCATTCTCACTTTAGCCAACCACCAACAGCAGGGTTCTTTTTCATTTGCCCTTGAATAAACCTAAACAAAACACATGCATTACATATTCGTAGCATTCTTAAAAGACATTACAAAAGCTGACACTAACTACTGTGATCAGGAACTCTGCTATAGGAACAAAATCCAGCAAAATACATTAGTACATAAAGTCTCTAATCTAAACACTACATAGCAAGCATGTAACAGCTGAAATGTCTATTGCACATTCAAGTAGGATATAAAATTATCTATGTAAGATTGTACAGATATATAATATTGTACCCAATCCACTGACATTAGTTGCTTCAGTCTTGCACACAGTCAGAAGAGATAATTCAGCCTTTTACATCTGTCAATATTTAGCCAACAATATGTATAATTGTGTGTAGGTCTGATGAGGTCCTACCAGTGGACAGAAGGGAGAGGACACTTATCTACGCTCCTTTAGCACATTTATGATATTGGCCACATCCACACCAAAGAAGTTTTGCCGTTTTCTTACCTTTCAAATCAAAATAAACTTAAATAGCAGGCAAGCAAAACGTAAATCTTGAAAGTTTTCCTTTTTAAAAGCAATTATAAAAAACAATTTTATAAAATAAGGAAGTTTTAGGATTGTGCTATATTAAAGCCAGTCTGTCTCTGCATATATAGAAGTATTTACACAAACTTTTATATTTTATGTACACACACATATAATGCAAGTTATCTCATTCAGCTTGAAGTTTTGACAATACAGATGTTATTAACTTACAGCTGGAGAACTACAGTCCAGCATCTATTTCTAGATTAATTTAGTTCTGATAAAGAACTGAATTGTAATCAAAGAAATGCTGATCATGTTTGTAAATCAGCATGGAGCTCATGGTACACAGAATTCCAAAAGAGCTGTATGGTTTACAACTGTCAAAATCTCTTCTTGATTACATGCTTGACATAGTTTTATGCAGTACTTGGAATCAAAAAAGGTGGCAGCATATAACATGTAAGCAAACCTCCCACTGGCTTGGCTGACATTTTTCACCCCGAGTTCTCCCACTTCTCAAAACAAATGCTGTTAATGGAGCATACATACCTCTACTTCATCGCTTTCATTTATATCTTTATTATAGCCTGCAGGTGGCAGAAACCTCACATCATGGAATGGTATTTGTCTCTCTGGTTGCCAGCTACAAATAAAAATACAGTGAATGGCCTAAACATTTTCACTCTCTTTGTAAACAGAAATCAGAAACATTTTCAATCAATTAATATACAGCTTAAAATTTTGTAGAGCTTTTGTACATATATGTATTAAATATAATGGGATCCAATGTATATATAATAAGAAATACACCTAAGTGACCATTAAGCATCTTAAATGAATCCCTGATGCTACATGCACTGTTTTGAAATCTTCCAGCAGCAGGTTTTACTCTTTTTACAGTTATGGGTTTTAACCCCAACACTAAAAACACAGGTTAAAAAAACATTTCATAACACATTGGATGCTTCCTTCAAAACAAGTCTGTTTCTTCTTTTTCTTTCGTTGTACTGTAAATGATGAAAACTTGATCAAGATCCAGTCTGAATGCAGTTTTAATTTTCAGTTTCTTTAACAGAGACTGAATAAACTGAGGACAACGAAAAAAATTTTTTTTTTTTAAAGAAGAAATTATAAACCAATTTCCAAAATACAAAAGATGATGCCATAACAAAGACTCACAGGAAAAAGTACATAGCGGTGTGTTATTTTCTTCCTGAAGGAAATGAAACCTAAACTAAATGGTATAACGGAAAGTTAACTTTTTATGCCTTTAAATGATGGGAAAGGAATATAATTTTATTTCTCGCTTAAAAAACTGGTACTTATGACTTATCCATAAAACAAATTTTGTAATAATGTAATCTGCTAAATCTAAATACATTCACATGAGAAAGAGGCAGTCATGGTACCACTTGCTGACTTATTGAAACATGGGGTGTCATCATGCAAATTCAATAACAACATGCTTATTTTCCCAACAAAACCCATGTTACTACAGTTTTGTACTTTAAAATATTTAAACAAATAAAAGCATTCATACAGAAACATCACAACATAGTAAATTATAAAACATGCTAGCATCAAGCTTAGGTTATCCAAAACATGCTACTCTACATTAACAAGTTACATTTAGATTAACAAAATGCAAGGTTGATACTCAGTATCACATATAAATATAACATCAGCAATGCACTTACTTGTTTTCAAATGCAACTGTTATAGAATCTTCATGCACATCCTTTACAAATGCCTGTGTAGGAAAAAAAGGTATAAGTATGGTATCCTTATGGATATTTTAAAAAAAAATAACTTTAAACCCGTACAACACCTTCCTTTCACAGATACTGATGAAAATTTAAGTATGCTTTCAAGTCCACCTTCTAGCTTTGCAGAGACTTATACAAAATGCACACTGAAATGGGATAACCTCCTTGGGTTCATGATTGCCAGTGTACCGATACATAGACACGCAGTCCTCCTCTTTTTTGGAAGTAATGGGAGAAGTTATTAACAAATCACAAGATCATCCAGAAGAGTTTTATAAAGGAAGTTTAAAATATTTGATTTTATAATCATGTTTTGTGTATTTTGACAGGTGTAAAAATTAAACAACATCAGTACTCTTTAAAAACAAAGAATCCCGTCTATTCTCTCTTTTACCTCAAGGTAAGTTTGAATATCACACTAGCAAAACTCACCTACACCCATTTCAGCACAGTTTTCCCCTTACTTACCTCCTTACGCTTAACTTCCATAATGCACAAAGTTAAGATAAATGCCATACAGTCTTCCTTTTTTTTTTTTTTTTTTTTCTGGGGGATGGATAGTAGTTGTGTTAAGTCTCCCAAGCAACCACAAAGCAGAGTACAGAACTAAGATTCAGCACCAAAAGGGATTTTCTTTCCTTATGTTACTCAGCTTCAGCTTTAACCCCAAATGTCTCCCCCATCTACAGAACAGCAAGATCAGTACTCCAAGAACTTTGGGATTTACTAATGAAAATATTTTTCATAGCTTCAAATGATGGAGGTAATGGGGCAACAAGGGATGAAAAGATTGGGCTTTTTTTTTTGTTGTTGTTTCTTTGATTTTAAAAATATATCTCCAAACTTCTGAAACAGATAAACATTGGTGAAGTGCTGGGTGTTCCACTAATGTTTGTTCATATACAGTACGTCCTTGCAAGTCAGGTGGATAAAAGCCCATGATAGCAAGACTGAGTATAAAAGTTTGCTCTATCATCAGAGATCCATCTTAGCAGATTGAAAAATTCTCATTAAATTGAAAATAATTTAGCAGTAACTACTGCTTCTGAAGAAGAATTAGTTAATGAACTGTGGAACATTTTATTCTCCTCACATTTCAAGTTTCCAAGACAAGAACAGCTTTTTCTCTCTTACAAGAAGGTAAGAGTTTATTTCTGATATGGAATCAAAAACATTTTTAAGTTATTCTGATTTTTCCCTTTATAAAGTATGCCAAAGTATTTCCTGAGATGCAGCAGTATCTCAGTATCAAAGAACAATACCTGATGAGTGGTATAGAGCTCCAAGAACTGCTTATATTAAAATTAAGCATCACATGCTCATAAGTGTCATTACTCAGAGACATTCAGTACAAGAAAGAAGTGCAATGGTAGTTAATAGTCAAAATAAGTAATGTCACCTTGAATAAAAGTCAAAGCAAAGCCACAATGACAACAGCAAAAAATGGCTTTATACTTCGCTCACTTCTCAATACTTTAAGAATAAGGTTACTGGAAAGTTTGTTATTGCTAGCATCCAAAGGAGATTTTAAACAGTCTCTAATAGTATTTACTATTCAAGATATTCCCTCCAAGATTATTATATGCATAGTTGGTATTTTTTAATGACGTGACACAAAACACACGTAAGACTACATCTCAGGATCACGTTGATAGCAGTACAGAAACAATATTTATATACAGAGGCAACAGAACACCCCATTGATTATTACTGAACATTTATCTAATGTTTCATATGCTGCGCCTTCTGTAAGAAAATTCCAGAACTGGATATGCACTTGACAAATACTATGGTAGCCCTGACTCATTTTGCAACATTACACACACCACCTTCAAAGGCTCCACCCACATTTCTTCCAATGTTTGTCATGTGCAGCTCTAAAGCACCTATTCTTATATGTAGCAGAAATAGATGCCTTTAATACCTGGAAAATACTATAATCACTACCAAGTATTTGGTTTGACCCCTTCATGCCACAGACCGGAAAAGGACAGGACTTAGTATTATTAGTAACACTTGAGTATGCAAAAGCAGAGATTATTTCACAAAGCAAATCCAACAGAAATGACACCAAGCACACTTAACAGCCTTGAGGAAAGGTAAGAGTAACACAAGACAATGCTCTAAGAAAATATGTGTTGTAGTTCATTTTCTCATATTCATAAAACAGCAAAAAATAACTTCTCCTGCTATGAAAGACACTTTTGCAGAAGAAGTCATCTCCTCTACAGTGATGAAAACACTGAAAGGTGCTCTAAATAGCACTCTAAAAACCACAGGAAACGACAAAAAAAATACAGCAGTACAGCAGCAAAGAGGAAGACTACAACCCATATTCAAGTCTGACAGCTGGTAACATCCAAGTCATCCTGAGCAGAATCCTAGTGACTACAGCAATACGTGTAACAAGTGATAATAGTACTAAAACCTACCATTAATAAGTAAACCAGATGGGAACAGAAATAAATGTATGTTATCAAGCTGGAGACCAGCCCAAGACCTTCAAAGTCTAGTACCTATGTTATCTGGAAAAAGTAAAACTTGCGACACACAGCTAGTTGAAAGAGTACTGAACGATGCTCTCCTGTTTAAGGAGAGCTGAAAACAGGTCTTCAATATTGTTTTGGTCACAACCCAGAAACGTGAACGAACCTGAACCAGGAATATTCAGGAAAACTGTTGACCATACACAGGTAGCATCGATACAGACACTGCTAGTGCAAATTATAAAACTGACATAATTTCTTTAGTTTACACCTATTTCAGAATACTCAATCACAGAGACAGATGGAATACCTGGTTTTCACTCCAGTCTGGCCAAAAAAGTTGATGCTGTAACACTGTTGTTTGCCTTTTAACTTCCAGCCTTGTAAAGTTACAAAAATTCATTGTAATACAGTTTTAATTATTTACAAAGTAAATGACAAATGTGCATTATATACACTTCCCATCTACCTCCATGTGATATTTATGCTTAAAAAACAATTAGCCAGACAAAATTTATTAGTAGTCTAAATATTTGGTTGTCTAACCCCATCTACCCATAGAAAAAATGGTTCTCCTTGTTCTTCAGTTTCTTGTGACAGAGAAAAATGTCAGAGATACTTATCACATCAGTTTTTCATAGTCTATATCACAGCATTATGCCAATTTTCCTCTGTTATAAATATTTAAATGGATCTGTAGTAAGTAAAATTTATTTGGACTCCATAGCACTATATGTATTTGTATACATCTAAGTACAAACATGAAGGTTTTGAAACATTTATAAGCTTTTTTTTTTTAAATTATAACTTAACCATTAATGCCTTTGGAAAAACAAAATTAAAGCTTAGCAGAACTGTTTGGTTTTCTTTATTTTGTGATATGTGTAAAATCATGTACAACGCTAAAAAGAAATGGGACCTTTAACACCACAAGCCAGGCCCAGATGTCAGCAAAGGCAGAGAAGAGGTACTGATTTTAAACCAAGTGTTACAAACAGTACAATAAGCATTCATCAGCCTTTTTTTAAATAAAGAGTACAAGTTGGGCACGGAAATTCAAACATAAAAGTGCATACATACAGTTTGAAATGCACAGCCAAGAAGTGACACGATGAATGTGAACACATAGATGAAAAGCACTGAAAACAGTGAAACTAGATGGAAGTAAAATGAGGGAACAGGAGAGGGAAAGAGTACAGCAGCTGGGATACCACTATCACTGGAGATACCAAACTAGAGTACACAAAAAGAAATCAGAATCAGTGAAAAAGGTTTGCTTTTACTTCTGTGAGCAGGAATGGCTAAGGTTGATTCTTCTTCTCTAACATGGGGAAAAAAATTAAATGTGGTAAGTCCTCCACACAAAATTTGACTTTCAGTCACATAAAACATTAACATTTCTCCCCATGCTTCAGATATAATTAAGTAAAAAAGTTTACACTCCAACCTGGCACGTCATAGCATTTCTCAAACACATGAGCATTCACTTTCTAAGGGTATATGTGGAAGATATGGTCTAAATTTTAAAAATTGTTTGATACAAAATAAGAACTATTGAAAACAGCAGTATATTTATTTTTGTGCTAATGGAATGACAGACACTTCAAAGGAACAAATAAAGGCTGCAGCTGCCATGAAGTTTTATTGTTTTTTTTAGAAGTCTCCTCACATCATCAGATGTGAGCATTGTCAACCATTTTAATAAAGGAGGATAATTGACTGTAAGGAGTGAAAGTAGGGAGAATATGCTTTTTAAGGTTTAAAAAAAAAAAATGCTATCTTGATACAAAGGTTCATCTACTGTTTGCACAACAGTTCTATTACATTTCACACCTGTTGGAAGGAGAAAGTCAAATGGAAACTCACATGGCTAATCAAATTGAGAAAGGCTAGGCCATACAAAGAAACAGAATAGGGAAAGAATAGTCACAGAAATGTAACCGAAGGAGGGAAAAAGGTACAGGCTACCATCCTCAGAGGGACTGAGTATACAGGCTTCTGTACAAAGAGACTGGAGATATTTGCTGAGGGTAAGTCTGTGTGGAACAGTGAAAGAAATTAAAAAATTGATATGGAATGCAGCAAGAGGCCAAAGGAACAGTTGTTAATAGCAAGATCTGAAGTAATAAAGAACTAAGAAAGATGAATGATTTTGCCAATTGCAGGCTCAATGAAAAAGTGTGAAGGATCTATAAAACCAAGGAAACAACAGCAAAGTGCTGAAACTACTGAGATAAAAAGTGGAAGATTTTTAACAAGGTTATAGAGAAAGAAGTTGCAAAAATTGGTTACAGGCAACACACAAATGTTAACAGCAAATATAACTCCAAAACTATCTTCCTCAAACAGGATGCTTCCCATCTTCAGCAGAGGATACAAGAGAGAATCACTCCCAAACAGGAAAAGAAAAATAAATCCCATGCTGCAAAACATGAGCAGGCAATGCGCCCTTGCGGCCCAGAAAGCCAACCGCATCCTGGGCTGCATCAAGAGGAGCGTGGCCAGCAGGTCGAGGGAGGTGATTCTCCCCCTCTACTCTGCCCTGGTGAGACCCCACCTGGAGTACTGCGTCCAGTTCTGGAGCCCCCAACACAAGAAGGACATGGACCAGTTGGAGAAGGTCCAGAGGAGGGCCATGAAGATGATAAAAGGGCTGGAGCACCTCTCTTATGAGGACAGGCTGAGAGAGTTGGGGCTGTTCAGCCTGCAGAAGAGGAGGCTCCGGGGAGACCTGATAGCGGTCTTCCAGTACCTCAAGGGGGCCTACAAGAAAGATGGGGAGAGGCTGTTCAGTAGGGCCTGTTGCAACAGGACGAGGGGTAATGGTTTCAAAATAGAGGGAGGTAGATTCAGATTGGATATTAGGAAAAAATTTTTTACAATGCGAGTTGTAGAACACTGGCAGAGGTTGCCCAGATGTGGCAGATGCCCCATCCCTGGAAACATTCAAGGCCAGGCTGGATGAGGCTCTGAGCAACCTGATCTGGTTGGAGATGTCCCTGCTCCTTGCAGGGGGGTTGGACTGGATGGCCTTTAAAGGTCCCTTCCAACTCAAACTGTTCTATGATTCTAAAAGCACATCCTCTTCTAGAGGGAAATAATATCTCAAACTAGTCCTGGAAAAATTATACAAAGGACCATCTATTAGTCCTCCGAGAACGTGAGAAGAACTTCAAAACCCAATTTACTACTTCTATACAAGAAAAGACATGCCCTAATATCACACATCTTCAAGATTTAGTTATTCATCTCTAAGCTGCAAAAAGGCAGTTCCCTCCCCTTTGGATTCACAGTCCTCGTGGTTTGTTGGACCAGTCTTCTTAAAATAACTAAGGGAATCTAACCTTTTCTTTCCAAGGATTCTGGGCCCAGCAACATACCAAGTCATGACTAAGCATCTCTAGGTACTAGATTGTGAATTATACCTGAACCATGCTCACTGACTGCACTCCACTTTTCATGGAATAATTTATCTTAGCCAAAGAGAAAAACTTGCATGAAAATAAGAAGCATTCACCAAGCGATATTTTAATTCAATTCAGAAACAACTAGTCTTCACTAAAGTGATCACAGCAACGCACTCCAGTACTCTGAAACATAGTGCATTTGACCAGTATGAAATTTTAATTCAAATCTTCCAGCTGGGTATGAATGCATCCTCAAACCATCTCCTATGTTTTGTGTGGAACATGATCCCTCTAGATGCATCTCAGAATGCATTCTGGATCAAGTCCCACAGGTAATACAAGCAGAGAAAAGACTGGTTTATTACTCTCAGTAGGGCTTAGGTGACAATTAGGCATCAGTTTTGCACTGTTGAGATCAAGATGCTGCTGGGTACACCTAAAAATGAAACTAAGTGCTTAGGGACTTGAATTCATAAGGTCCTGAAAAAGAGGCACAAGGAGGATATGACAAGTGACGCGGCAATTAGCTGCCCACTTGTGCCACTTAGTCCCTTCATGACTCTAGCAGACTCATATTCCTCCCCTCCATGTCTTAATATCAAGATAGAGGTGTATTTTTCCAAAACATTCACATACTGTGATGAAGATCTCCAGAATGATTCAAAGCAAAAAAAAAATTATCACAAATTATGAGTAAGCCATTAGATTGGATAAAATAATTGTTTTGGGTTTGATTTGTTTGCAGTGTTACTGTTGCAAAACATTTCTCAGAAGGCTGCTTAAAGAAACTTTTTAAATGAAAAAAATAAAGTAATCTCACAATTAAATCTGCACTTGACACCATCACACACTTCTTGTTAGGCTGGGTCAAACAATTTATTTTATAATCAAATTCCTCATCTCAAGACGAGCATAAAACTCACAAGAAAGCATTTAGATAAATTACTTAGTAACAGAGTGATACTCAGACATTATGATGAAAGAAAAAACTTTACCTAAAAATTCAAGTAGTTTGGGCTAGAGGAAAATTGCTGATTTACACTGAACATTATTGCATGACCATTTGTTGGGGATTTTTTAGTTTAAAAAAAAGTTGCTTCATTTATCTTAAGTGTGATGATCCATCTAGACAGGTAATACAGGTGAAGACCAATAAATCTGTGTGCCCTACTTGTCCCTTTAGATAATTTAGTCAAGTCCTCTTAGTTAGAGATTAAGAAGAGACAAAAAACCCTCCTATGTTTAAATTTCTAAAAGTTAAAAGGCAAACATAATGTGCAACTTGGAAGCAATGTCTGTTATAACTTGGACGCACTAAGTCATGTTTAATGAATAAGCTTCCATGAATATATGCTCAAATGAAATTTTCACCTAGCTACAATCACCAATGTCACTATGTTATATATAAACGGTGCACAGGACACCAAGATGACAAAATTGAATCTAACAAAAAAAAAAAAGTTACAGAAGCTTTCAGTTTTCCCAGGTCTCTTTCATAATATTTGTCACTAAAGAATGCACAATATAATTTTTATCATACTCTATTTCACATGATTGTGTAAATACTCTCATATAATTTGATAAAAGCCTCATTAAAAGTTCTCTTATGCAACATATTTAAGCCTTTATTTCTCTCTGAGTGAATATTGTATCCTTAAAAATGTAAAACTGATTTTTGAAAGTGCTAAATAATTCGGCTCCAGGAAGCAATATACAGACCTAGGACTTTGGCTACAACACTGCAAATGCATAGGATGCTTATTTACAAACTTGTTTCATAAATATTTTTTTAAAAACAATATTTTTTTTCAGAATAAGATATTATAACATGTATTTTACAAACAAACTTGAGATCTTTTTTTCTTAGAAACACTCAGAGCTGTTGGAATGGTATCATTTGGATATCAACCTGCCCTATCACACCAGAATTTCAGAGTCTGAAATTCTACCTGTTCCTTCATTGCTAACATAAATATTGGATGTTGCATACTAGACTCAATTTTTAAAGTACTAGGAACATTTAAGCGATGGTAGACTTGCAGAAATCAATCCATGACTGCTTCTGGTGTGTTGAAAACATGTCAATGATAGCAGGCCCAAACCCACTGTGTCCAGATTTTATTTTTCTGTGAATAGGGTGAACCCACAAATCATACTCTATTAATATGCTGATTAATACAACCCGACTCATGCAAAGCCACAGCAATACTACATAGTATTAATAAAAATATTAAGTACTCAGCATATACGTTGAAGGCTCAGTGATGGCTTTATCCAGCACCAGCACAAGGGCTTGGAAACAAACACGGAATGCCATTAAGTAGGTTCAGTAAAAAGTACATTTGGTAATTAAATGTATTTAGCAACTCAGCACATATATACTTGGTCAAGCAACACTCTCTTTAGTATCAGTAAGCAGTGGCCCCTGCCATGGCATTACGAGCAGGAATCCACAACAGCATTTTATCATGAACGTGTATTTAACAAGGGCCTCCCCTCCTCCCCCGCCTTAAACGCCGTGCACTAGCAGCGCAGCTCTCCTGGAAACCTAGAGAGCGAGAAAGACTTTCCTTAAGTAGCGACAAAAGCTGAGGATTTAGCAATTAATGCCGCATCCCCAGCCCTGATCCTCGCTTCAGCGCCAGGCAGAAGGCGGCCGAGGGCTCTCCTCGCCTCCTCTCACGACCCGGCAGCGGGAGGGCCTCCCCTTCCCACAATGGGGGGAAGGCCCAAGGCCTCCCCGGACGCCGAGGCCCTCTCCCATCTTCCCTCCTCATCAGGCCTCGAGTTCCCTCAGCCCCGGTGTGGCGGCGGCCCCCGGCTCCTCTCACCCCAGAGGCCCGGCTCCCTCTCCCCAGACGCCGAGAGGGACCCGCCGACGCCTCCACCCCTGCCCCACTTTTCCTCCTCCTCTTCTTCCTGCCCCGGGGCCCCCGCTTTCCCTCAGCGCGGGGAGGAGGAGCCGCCACCGCCGCCGCCTCCTCCTCCTCCCGTCCCAGGCCCCACTCCCTCCCCTGAGGCCCAGCCCGACCCAGCCGCGAGCACCCGGTACCTTGTAGAAAGCCCCGTTGGAGCCCCGCACCTCCACCACCAGCTCCTCCATGTTGTGCCGCGGCGGCTCGGTGCGGGAGACCCAGGCCCGGCGCCTCCTCCCTTCCCTTTCTCTCTCGGCGCAGGAGAGGGAAGAGGAGGAGGTGGGGGGGGGGGGTGTGGGGGGTGTGCGCCGGAGCGGGGGAGGGGAAGGGGGATCTCGCTTCACTCCGAGCCCGAGGGGGTGGGGCCGCGGGGGGAGGTGGCACTGCGGGGAGGCTCCGCGCCGCCGCTCCTCGCCCTCGGCCGCCCGGAAATGAAAGCGAAACGGTCACCGCCGGGCGGCGCGCGCGGGAGGAGCGGGGGGGGGGGGGTCGGGGGGAAAGGCGGGCAGGCGCGCGGGGGCGCCCGTTTCGAATGTAAACGCTAAGTCCGCGTCACGTGACGGGCCGCGGCGGTGTGGGGGCGGGGTGTTGGCCCCAGCCGGCCCGCGCCGCTAGCCCACCGCCTAACGGCCGGGCCGCGCGCGCCGCCCCGCGCCCCTCCCTCCCACGCGCACAAGGGCGCGCGCGCGCAGCCGCAACGGCGAGGGGCAAGCGAGACCCGGCAGTTGTGGATGAGAGCCCGCCTCCCCTGCTGCCGCGCGCCTGAGTGACTGCTCCGCTGGCCAATTGGGTTGCGCGCTGCGCATTCCGACCAGACCGGGGCCTACGCCGCCAGGCGCCTGTTTTGGGGGGGGGGTATACGGGGGGGGGGGGGCTGTCCGTGCCTTTACACCGGCCTGTCCGGGGCGGGGGGCGAACAGGCGGGGCCGGGTGAGGGCTCACGGCTCCGGGGAGCAGTGCTGGGAATGATGGGGCCGGGAGAGCGTGGGGGCTGCTGGAATGGGCGGGGGAAGGAGGAGGCCTGGGCCTGCGGGGAGTCGGCTCCAGGCCCTGAGGGATGCTGGGATAGATGGCCGCCGCGGGAGTGGGGGGCGGGCTGGGCCGCCCAGTGGTTTGTCCCTCCCTGGCTGTGGTGAGGAGTGAAAAATAAAATGGGAGTTGTGGCAGACTTTAGCGAGTTTTGCAGTAACCAGAGGTCTGGCTGTTGCGGTTATGCTGGAGCCTTAAACACCTCACACGGGACGTGATAATGAGATGAGCAGACGTGCCGGCCTGCGAGGCTGATGTGCTGTCCCTCTGCCTCTCCGTGTGAGGGTTAAGCTTTGTTCAACAAACTACCAAGTTCACCATGTAATACATACTGTTATTTTCACTACATTTAAACACGGATATTTAACTCCTAAACCTTTCTGACAGCAAAGTGTAGCGCTGTGCCTACGATCCACCATAGAACCTGGTGGAGAATATTTTAAAGAGCTGCTGTGTTCGTGATGAGCATTTACAACTGAAAATATACTGACACAAAAGCTGCTTATTCAGCCTTTCATTAGACCGGCACAAACATTGAGGGGATCTTCCTTTTTTTTTTTTTTTCCCCTACTAACTAGA
Source organism: Chlamydotis macqueenii (assembly GCF_036417535.1). NCBI lineage: Eukaryota > Metazoa > Chordata > Aves > Otidiformes > Otididae > Chlamydotis > Chlamydotis macqueenii. The sequence goes on from NC_141566.1 coordinate 9,370,355, forward strand.
AAGAATAAGAGAAGAAAATAAATAGTTCTACCATTACCCTCAAAAATCACAGTTACAATATATTAGCATGGCTGTGATTTCTCTGAGTAAGTGTGATGCTCTCTTTATGTAAGTCATGGGTTAAAATTATTCACCTACTGGTTAATTTTCAAAAGTCTTGGAATCACAAAACCTATGATTTCATCTTCTTGTTAAAAAAAATTATTGTGTTTTAAACTTTGCAAATTAGTGTTTCTTGGTATGCTGCATTTTATATTTAAGCTATGAAAGGGTGTACAGTTTTTTCCTGTTTGCCACCGAAACTTTTCCTTTCTGTTTGTTTTTTTAATGTGCAGGAGATTGAGAGTTGCTTGTAGCTATCTCCGTATACTGTGTGTTCACCTGCTTATTGTGATGTTTATTGTTTGCATCCACAGTACCAAGGTAAATTTGATAGTATGATTGCTATGCAATGTACCTCGAAGGGAAGGTGTTTGGTTCTCTTTTAATCACATTTGGATACTCTTCATCGAATTCTTGAGTGCGAGGAAGGGTCAATTAAATGTGACGATGCAGTTTGACAGCCTGCTGTGCTCATTAAGCAGGCAGTCACAGGACTGACTTGCTTGGGGGTGGCAGAGGGTCCAAGAGGACTGAAGGAGGAAAAAATTAAAGAGAAGGAGCAATGGTGCATGATTTGTGTGTGAATAAAAACACATTGGAGATTAGATCTTACAGAGTCTCCATAAAGAAATTTAGGTAAAATAGACCTCCCTTGTGACTTGTTCATGTTAGGAACACTTTTTTTAAAAACTGCAAACTGTATAAATGGTTCAACTCAAATTTTCAGCAATCTGCTGGGAGAGATGATGCCCAGCTCTAAAACAAACTTAGCTGAAGTTTTTTTTTGCATTCATTGTTGTAATTATTCCCTTATTAATAAACTAGGTTGCTGTCACACGGGCAGATTGTCTCTGAGCGGACAGAATATAAAGGTGTCTAATTTAGCTCTGACTTCCAGTGATGATTTCATCACATTCCCTAAGCTAAAAGCTGCTGTACTATATAATATTCCCCAATGTTTAATTTTCCTTGCCATTGCTTAAATTCAACATTTTTTGTTTTGTCTTGAGTTGTGAGTGTTCTGCTTTAATGAGAGAATTTACCTATTTCCTGAGTGCACTCTCTAGTTTTGCTTTTGATTGACTCTTAACCTTTCCTCTTATTTTCCCAATTACTTATTGGTTTTGCTGTTTTACTTTGAACTATCTTCAGGCTGAACCGCCCATCCCTTCTGAAATGTGTTCACAAATTAAGTAACTAGTTCTTATGTAGACTTAGAGTAAACTAGATCCTTTTAAATGTGTATCTCAAACACTGTGATGCTATAAAAATACATCTCAATAATTCCATTAAAGTCTTTTAATATTGAAGGTAAAATGTAATTTCCTTCAAATGTTAGACTTCACTTCTTACATATAATCTTAGTGCTCAGTTACACTATGCAGTAGCTATGGGATTATAATTCAACCAAAAATTCCCCACCCCTCTACCCCCCTGAATTCTTTCATTGTCCCCAAAAATCTCAACTCACCTGTTCCAAGTCTTGGGTTTGGTCCTACAGATGCTCAGTGCTTCTATCTCTTACTCAGATCTATGCTACTTGGTGTTTGCAGGCTGATCTGCTAACTGGAAGGTATTTCAGGCACTCTGCATTTGAAATACCTTCTTTCATCATAAAAATAACTTTAAAACCCCGCAACTTTGACTTTTATTCACTTGACGTGGGGAAAGCAGACTCCACAATCTGTAAGACTGTAAAGTAGGTATGTTTATTCGGCGCCGGGCAGCACGGGGGGTAGTCCCGCCAAAATTGTGCACGCCTGGCATGGCAATTCACTTTTAATTTTATACAACCAAGTGTTACATATACATGAAGTTAAAAAACACGCCTATACATATGCATGAGCTATCCCCGCTCCGTATTAAAATTAGTTCCAAGAGGTCATTTAGGTATTACAATTAGTTCCAAGAGGTCATTTAGGTATCAGGACTGTCCTTCTGCGGGAGGTGCAGGACTTCTCGCAGGAGGCCCCTTGGTTCTTACCAGGACTGTCCTTGTGCGGGAGGTGCAGGACTTCTCACTTCAGATGAAGAGTTCAAAGCACAAAGCAAGGCCCCTCGGTTGGGGAATGCAAGACTTCCCCCTCCTCGGGTAGTTTTTAGTTAGCAAAGCATAAAGCGCCATTTGTATTAGCATGCACAGCAATAATCAATAAATGCCATATCTATTACAGTTTCCTTAGCCCCTCTTCTCATTCCCCCCTTTTCTAGAGAATTAGTAAATTCTTTTACTATACCTAATTCTGGCACAATGTTTATTTATTTAGCACTTTCTCAAAGTATTGGTTAGACTCAAGCCTCTGTCGTAATTGGTTTTTCTTCCAATTACTATAGGAATTTCCCGTGCTCTGGAAACACCAGAAGCCACACCGAACTGTTACAAAAAGGATTATGAACAAAGCTATAATTATAATTGTTACCAAAAATAGTTGTTTCAGCCATGTTAAATTTGGTAGCCAAGAGGTTAACTTTTCCCATAAGTCAACCCCCCAGGAAATGTTGTCCCTGGTTATTTCATGAAAACTTTTAGTTTGTTCCCAGATTTTAGATAAGTCTTTCTCTATCCTTTTCTCCTGGTTTACATATGTACAACAATGTTCACCTATAGCAGTACATAATCCCCCTTGCTGGGCAAACAACATATCCAAACCCAGCCTATTCTGGAGGACCATTTTTTTCAGGGAAGAAGTCTCCTCTTGGAGGGCTTGAATCGCATCCCCTGTTGCAGTACCGAGACTTTCCATGGTAGCAGAAATATTTACTAAAGCCTTTTCTAACTCACTCACTCCCAACCCAGGAATAAGCCATCGTATAAAACTATGAAAGCCAGTGGGCTTGTCTATCAGGGGGTTGTTACCACGCCTCTGCCGAAAAAGTCTTGTGTGTGTGTGTAAGAATTTTGGTGTGTTAACGTAGGTCAGGTTCCGTGTAACAGTAATGTTAGGTATTATGATCCCTATAGTACATCGGCCAGCCCAATTATATGGTAAGATTTTATATCCTGTATGTCCACAAATCCAGTACCAACCACGTGGGGCAGGGTGATTTTTTTTATTCATGTGGACTTGGTCTTTTGTCCATAAGTATTTAGCTCCTGCCCACGGAAGATAGTTGGTACAATTGGGGTACTGTCCTACGAATGTCTTCCCCTTACACCTTGGATCAGCGCTGTTTTCCCCCGCAAGTGGTGTGGCAGTTTTTAAATTGCACTCTTGAATGCACGGTACACCTTGGGTTTCGTCCCATAAATTTAAGTTTATCTGCCAATTAAGATCTTCCCGTTTTATCTCTGCATACGCCTCGGGAGACATGCCTAGGAAGGCCTTGAGACCTTTTGGGAAGACCATGGCCGTTACAGGGTGTCCACTCCCCATGTTTTTCGGCAGATGCGAGCATAACCAACAGTCAGACCAATTCATGACTTTAGCAACTTTTTCATGGAGCTGCAGAAATGTGTTACTTTCCCATGCCCTGACTTTACTTGTCAGGATAACGACTAGCGTTGTGATAATATAAGTTTTTGAGGCTGTACTTGTGTGACCCTCCATGTAGACTTCGGTGCTCTTTTTACCCTGGTGTGGTGTATCCAGGCACTCTGTTCTCTGATCTTGATTGCTGTGAAGGAGGTGAGGAGTACCTGATACGGTCCTTCCCACTGTGGTTCCAGGGTTTTTTCTGCAAGAGACTTTACATATACATAATCTCCAGGTTGTATATCATGTACAGGTTCATCTAGACCTCTTCCCCGGGTCCCAATTACATGCTTTCTAATTTTATTGAGCTGTTTGCTCAATGCCACCATGTAGGAAGTCATAATTTCATCCCCAATTTGCATAGATATCCCTTTTTGTATTCCATAGGGTCGTCCATACAAAATTTCAAAGGGGCTCAGTCCTTCCCTCGCCCTTGGTCTTGTTTGTATACACAAAAGGGCTAAGGGGAGAGACTGAGGCCATGTCAGGTTTGCTTCTTGTCCCAATTTCACAATTTGCTGTTTGATTAAGTGGTTCATTTTCTCCACTTGGCCACTCGACTGAGGGCGATACGGGGTATGAAGTTGCCAATCTATACCTAAATGGTGGCTGATTTGTTGCACTATTTTTGAGACAAAATGTGGTCCTCTGTCAGAGGATATGGTTGCTGGAACCCCAAAACGTGGTATTATCTCTTGTACCAATACTTTAGTTACCTCCCGAGCCTTGGCTGTCCTAGTTGGGAACGCTTCTGGCCAACCTGAAAAGGTGTCAGTTAATACCAGTAAATATCGGTACCCCCCTTTTCTTGGAAGTTCTGTAAAATCAACCTGCCATTGTTGTCCAGGCCCATTGCCCTTCCCAATCTGGCCCAGTTCTGGTTTGGGAGTATTTTTTGGATTAGTCTGGAGGCAAAGGTCACACTGTTGAGTCACCTGTCTCACTGTGGTATATAAGTTTCTAGCCACGATTTCTCTTATCAAATGTTTATACAGAGCCTCTGTTCCCCAATGCCTTTTTCTATGTTCCTCCCGTATCAAGTGCCACAGTAAACAAGAGGGAATAATTAGTCTTCCCTGTGGGGTATAAGCCCACCCCTCTTCATTATATGACCCTTCTAAGTCTGTAATAAGTTTCTGATCTTCTTTGGTATATTTTGGCTTACCTTGTAGGGAGATTTGCCTATCAGGAATTAGAGCCCCTTCTATTTTTACCTTCGTTTTGGCCACTTGTTTTGCCTCTCTGTCCGCCAGTTCATTCCCTTTTTCCAAATCTGAGCTCACTTTCTGGTGCGCCTTAATATGCATAATTGCCACTTTCTCAGGGAGCTGGACAGCTTCTAGTAGCTTCAGAATTTCTTCTGCATGTTTGATATTTTTCCCTTGGGAGTTCAATAAGCCTCTTTCTTTCCAAATTGTTCCATGTGCGTGCACAACTCCGAAGGCATATTTTGAGTCCATGTAAATGTTCACAGTTTTGCCCTGGGCCAACTCCAGGGCTCGGGTTAGGGCAATTATTTCTGCCTTCTGTGCGGAGGTGTTCATGGGCAAAGGCCCTGATTCTATTACCTCTTGACTGGTGGTGATGGCGTATCCTGCATGTCGATTGCCATTCGAGGCATAGCTGCTCCCGTCTGTGAACCAGTTTTCCCCATTTTTTATGGGGCTATCCTTCAGGTCTGGGCGGCTTGCTTCGATGGTTTCCAAACAGTCATGATGCACCGGTTCTCCTGTGTTCTCACTGAGAAAAGAAGTTGGGTTGACAATGTTAGTGACCACGATTTCCACATCATCCTGTTCCACTATCACAGCTTGATATCGCAGGAATCTTTGTGGAGAGAGCCAGTGCCCACCCTTTGCTTCCAGTACTGCTGACACTGCATGGGACACAAAAACAGTCATTTTCTGGCCCAGAGTAAACTTTCGGGCTTCTTGTATGTTCAGTATCACAGCTGCAACCGCCCGTAGGCATCCAGGCCAACCCTTTGCAGTCGCGTCTAACTGCTTAGAGAGGTAGGCAACTGCCCGTCGATGCGGACCCAGATCCTGTACCAGTATTCCTAGGGCAATGCCCTGCTTTTCATGAGAGAAAAGAAGAAACGGCTTACTCACATCTGGGAGTCCTAAGGCCGGGGCTGACATCAGAGCCTTTTTCAGTTGCTCAAAAGCTTGTTCAGCCTCCTTATTCCATTCAAGGTGTTTCTGCTCAGTCGCTGTCAGCGCATACAGTGGTTTAACAAGCAGTCCGTAATTGTAAATCCACAATCGACACCACCCTGTCATTCCCAGAAAGGTCCGCAACTCCTTTACTGTCTGGGGTTTCTGAGTTTGGCATATCACCTCTTTGCGGGCCTGCCCCAAAGTTCTCTGCCCCGCACTAATTTCATAGCTCAAATAATTCACTTTACGTTGCATTACCTGGGCCTTCTTCTTGGACACCTGGTATCCTTGGAGTCCTAAGAAGTTTAACAGACTCACCGTCCATGCCATACAGTCTTCCTCTGTCCTGGTGGCGATCAGGATATCATCCACATACTGCAACAATTTTCCTTTCTCAGACGGGGTTTCCCAGGATTCTAAGTCTTTCGCAAGCTGATTGCCGAAAATGGTAGGACTATTCTTAAATCCTTGCAGCAACACCATCCAAGTGAGCTGGGTCTTCCGACCACTCTTAGGATTTTCCCATTCGAATGCAAACAATTTTTGACTGGCTTCGTGGAGAGGGAGGCAAAATAAAGCATCCTTCAAATCTAAGACAGTAAACCAAATTGGATCAGGTGTTAATGCAGTCAGCAGGGTATATGGATTTGCCACTACTGGGTAGAGGTCTTTTTTCACTCTTCCCGGTACGTCGGTAGCCCATACCCCCAGGTACACTTGATTTAGGATTTCCTCGTTAATTTTTCCTTCTGAGGGAAGACTGGTTAAGGTTAGACTCAATATTTGAACGTATTGTTGATCTTTTACCTCCAGAGTAATTTCTCCTTTTTCAAATGTGATTTTTGCTCCCAATTGTTCCAACAAATCTCTTCCCAAAAGTGCTTTTGGGGAGTTGGGCATATATAAAAACTTGTGGATGCCCCATTGTTTTCCCAATTTGTATTTTAGAGGCTTACAAAAATATGCCTTTTCACTTTGGCCAGTCGCCCCTTTTACCATAACATAATCATTCCCTAGGGGCATCAAGGCTTGATTCAAAACAGTATGTTGCCCCTGTATCTATTAAGAATTCTACTTTTTCTTGTTTTTCCCCTAGCTTAATTATAACCAGTGGATCCGCTAGGGTAGATCCCCCAGGTTCCCGTCAGTCTTCCCCTACGTGGGCTATTGTTCTTCCTGTGTGAGCCCTTTGGCCCCCTTTCTTATTCTTTGGGCATTCCCTCTTCCAGTGACCAAAATTCTTACAGAAAGCACACTGATTTTTACCCACACGAGGCAGGTTCCGTTTAATCCCTTTTTTCCTTGCTTATATTCTTCCTCTCTGTTACTAAACACTCTCCATGCTTCATCCAGCAGCACTTCTAAATTCCTGCTTTCTGTGGGGCGTAACTTCTGAAGTTTGCGTCTTATATCTCCTGTGGATTGACCCAAGAATAGGGAGATTAATTGTTGTATTCCTACCTCTGACCCAGGATCCAGCGGTGTGCTACGGCGCATCACATCCCTCAATCGATCCAGGAATTCAGATGGGGACTCGGAAGGGCTCTGTCTGATTGCATACAAAGCTGACCAATTTATAGTTTTGGGGATTGCCTTCTCCATTCCCTTTAAAATCCATTCCTGGTACTCCTGCAATTTTTCCATATGTGCAGATCTATTAACATCCCACTTTGGATCTTGGAGGGGGAAATGTTCCTTAACTTTCCTTCCTGTAACTTTATAATGGTCTTCGGCCAGATTCCCTGCTGTTCTTAAAACTAGCTGCTTCTCTGTTTCAGTCAGATAGTCCAATAATAATTGTATATCCTTCCAATCAGGATTATGTTGCTTTATAATAAATTGGAAATGCTTAGTTACAGTTACCGGGTCACTCCTATAATCTTTTGCAATCTTTTTCCACTCCCCTAGGTCAGCAGTAGAAAAGGGTACTTTAATTAACATCGTCCCACCATCTGGTCCCACCGCCTCCCGGAGAGGTGCTTGCAAAACTGTTGGAGCGGATTTCTTCCTAGTGCGGGAAGATACGGGACTGTCCGGGGGAGTTGAAGCTCTGTCCGAGTCCACATCCTGTTCCTGTGGTCGAGGGGGAGGCTTAAACAAATCAGTTAAATCTTGTTCTGGCGCCTGATGAATCTTACTTGCCTTAGTACAACTTTGTCCGATACTACATGCCGAACAACACCGCCTCAGTTTACCTCTGAGCTCCTTGTTGTTTTCTCGCTCAAGCGCGAGTACCATAGGGTCCTGTGGGGACACCATTCCACAGTCCCTTTGCCCTTCCGGGTGGTTTCGGAGGGTGAAAAACATATCTGCGTACGAAACCTCATCCCACTTTCTTTCTCTTCTTAAAAACAATATTAGTTGTAAAAGGGTGTTATAATCTATTGACCCACTTAGCCTCACCTTCTAGCTTATACAACAGCCACCATTGATTGCAATATTTGATAAGGGTCTTTTTACTTTCCGTACTTCCAGTCCCAGCAATATCTTTCCAGTGAGCAAGTATGCAACCCAGAGGACTTTTCTTTATTACTCCTCCACTCTGACCCCCTCCCATATTTATTGATTTATTATTTATCCTTCTTTTGTACACAAACACAGCCCTTTCTTTCTTTCTTATCCCAGTCTAAATTTTACACTTAGGATGCTCGAAATTCCAGCCAAACTCTACCCACAACTTTTCACCACAACACTTACACTCTAGAACAAAATATAGGTTTACGAGAGTTACGGTGGTGTAAAGAACACTATTCAGGACCCTCAGGGTCCCACCACAAGGGAACAAAGGAATCTACAATGACAGAACACAATAAACTACTACCGCGGTTACAAACACACACTTTGGATCCAATTCAGTCTTTGCACACAAACAATACAATTTACATAGACTCACAGTGTTCACACTCTCGTGAACGTCCACACACTCATAGTGGTCACACAATCATACAAGAAACTTGGGAAAGAGGAAAGTCCCCTTGCTTTCTAGCCCACCTCAGAAGAATCTGGGTGGCTAGGGGCGGCTGGGCAGACCTCACGCCACACACAGTCACAGCTTTGCTGGGATTCCCGAGACTCACTCACGCTTTCACAACACAGGCGTTTACACCATAGAAGGTCCTGCATGCAACATAGAATTTTACCATGCAACATAGATCACACACACACACACACACAAGAATCCTTCACACAGACACTATGGTTCAGCAAGTCCAAATCAGTAGCCAACACGAAATGCCTTATTACAAGAACCAAAATCGATACCAGCAAAACACAGACTAATTTGATCTATTCCCAGGATCACTAGTGGTCACTCTATCGGTCAGTGAGCCCCCAACTGGAGCCCCAAACCAACCTGGGTACCCACCCAAAGGGGACCATGCTGCACGCCAGACGTCTCTGCGCGATTTACCAGCTGCCCCGGCCACGCGTACGACTTACAGGCCCCTATCGTTAAACACACCGTTTGGTCCGCGGCTTCAGGAGGTTGTTGTCTGCTCCCGTGGTGAGCGGCTGGCAGCGGAGGCTCCTCCGAGGAAAGTGCTCGGGGTGCGCCTAGGAGAGTCCGCTCCACAGTTGATCCCACAGCCAAGCGGAGAGCCTCCTGCCTGGCTCGCCAAACTGACGTGTGGAAAGCAGACTCCACAATCTGTAAGATTGTAAAGTAGGTATGTTTATTCGGCGCCGGGCAGCACGGGGGGTAGTCCCGCCAAAATAGTACGCGCCTGGCGTGGCAATTCACTTTGAATTTTATACAACCAAGTGTTACATATACATGAAGTTAAAAAACACGCCTATACATATGCATGAGCTATCCCCGCTCCGTATTAAAATTAGTTCCAAGAGGTCATTTGGGTATTACAATTAGTTCCAAGAGGTCATTTGGCCAGTTTTAGCTGGCTCCTGAAGGAGGCCCCTTGGTTCTTACCAGGACTGTCCTTGTGCGGGAGGTGCAGGACTTCTCACTTCAGATGAAGAGTTCAAAGCACAAAGCAAGGCCCCTCGGTTGGGGAATGCAAGACTTCCCCCCCCTCGGGTAGTTTTTAGTTAGCAAAGCATAAAGCGCCATTTGTATTAGCATGCACAGCAATAATCAATAAATGCCATATCTATTACAGTTTCCTTAGCCCCTCTTCTCACACTAATGGATTTACTCAAATGTTTTCCTTAATATTTGTGGAGAATACAAGAAAAAGGCCTCCTCTCATCTTGTCCCCCTTAGGAAAGCTGAGGTAAATGGCACTCCTCAGGGCATATCCCAGTCCTGTATCATCAGTACCAATTTAGGTAAAACTGTTTCCCTAGGATTTGTATCTTAGGTGTTCCAGTTCTTTGTCTATTGATCTTCACCAGGAAACGCTAGCTTCTATTCCGAACATTGAAGGAGTTCAGCATTTAAAATGTAGCCATCAACACTAGCCTTTCAGAACAATAGCAACAATCAGAGCCTTTCCCAGCAGGTTCTGACGACAAATAAGAGTTACTCATGAAACATTCTTTTAAAAGATTGTAGTCTGATTAATATCCAAGTCTCTTAACGGCATTTTATACAATTCTCCTTATTTACGCACCCATTTGGATCTTCGGCTTAGTCTTGCCGAGGTTCATAGAGATTTCAATTCAGCCTTTCAAATTTTTATCTGCTGGTTTTCCTTGTGCATCACTTCAGACAGGAGCCTCTCCTGGATGACTTCCCTGACATTATGGATTTCAGCATGTCACACAGGTGATATTTAGACTTCTGTATTTCCATCTAAGCCTGGTAATCACAATATATGTATCTTATTTTGGATGCTGTATTTGCTACTGAAAAAAAAGACTGCATTCATCTGAGATACATAGGATTTAGAGTTGTTTCAATTAGACCAAACAGTTCAGACTGTTGTCTTTTCAGTTTATAGCTGTAGCCCAAAGTTTCAGAGGGCAGGAGACTATGACATTAATTTAAAGGTGGTCAGATGCTCTTTTCTTGTTGGTTTACAGTGTAGTCTCAATACAGTGCCTTCCAGTAATCTAACTGAAATGGTGATGTTATAATAACTAGGTCAGCAATTGGAAGAAGCAGTTACAATCAATAGACATATAAAGATGAAAAACTTCTTAGACAAGGTTGCTTTATGATTAATCAATAATAGCTGAAGGTAGACTATAACCAAAGTATTGCAGTTTTATTAGTTTGTCCTTGACTAAAGTGATACCCAGAAATGACATCTATCCAAATTAAGGTGTGGAACAGTGGGCATTCCCAGAACTTGTGAAGAGAAGCTGAGCTAAACAAGGGAAGATTTGTGAGTGTTACTGTGTGTGTACAAGAAATCAGGTTATACTATGCCTGTTCATTCAGTTCTTTGAATAGTTAATGTGAATTTTATCCAGGAGTCCCAATAAAAATACTCTAAATGGTAGTGTTCACGTGGAGAGGCAATGAATGTATAGCCATTGGAAAAAGACAAAACCGAATATTGTAAAATGATTAAAACCAAAAATCCTTCATTACAAGTATTAGACTGGTGAATAATCTTCTTTGACCTTATGAAAATATATTAGTGAGAAGAGCCAGCGAATCTTTATTGATTTTCTATCGTAATTACTTAAGCTGACCTTTAATTAAACTTGACTGTTACTTTTATAAGTCATTACTCCACCTTCTCCTCCTCCAAATGTATAGTTTTCTGTATAGTCAGTTCAGAATAGATAGGCATCCAAGGTTCATTTTGTCACGGACTGAAACAAAGAAGTTCACTAGCCAACTCTATCACTACTTAGTGTGGATATATGTTTCCACTGGTGGTTTTCGGTTTCTACAGTATACGGTATCTTGCTGACCTGAATATGGAAGGAAGCCTGAAGGATTTAAGTCTACTTTGTGCCTGCAGTACAGAAGCTTCCCAGTTTCACAGAGAAGAGTCAAAAAAGTAAACACTGGAACCTAAACTTCAGAAGACTATTAAATTTCATAACTTACAGAAATATAATCTTCTAAAAATATGCGTTTTTTAAACTACTACCTAGTAACTATCAAGCTCTAGCTCAATTTGGTAATCCAAAAACAAACTGTCATTGTAATTCAACTCACCTGTGAAATAACTGTTTTGGTGGGTAATCTCTTTCTTATTTGCTCCATGTTATGTTATTTGTTGGAATAACTGGTCTCATTTAAAATTGATAGTGATTTCTGTATTCTTCCAGGGCAATATCTGTGTATCTTGTTGTTGGTCTGCAACTCTCAGTAACACATTTGCTTTTTTCTTTTTGAATATTAGTAGTGAATTCGAAAACATACCTTGTAGCGTTTTGCTGCTTAATTATTCAGTTTCATTTGGCACTCATGAGTTTCTATCAATTTCTTTTGCAACCCCACAAATGCATTCATTAGTACGTTAAGCCCACACGTAATTTCATCTGCGGAGGTATATTGGTATTGTAAACAGACCATGTTAATAGGCAACACTCACATTCATATGTAAAACTGCATGTTAGTTTATTCAGCTATTTTTAAAAAATTTATCATTAACCAAATCGCATTTGTGATTAAATTGAAAAGATTCACTGAATTATGTGGGTCTTGAAAATGAATTAATTAAATTGAGAAAAAATTACAGAAAACTTGGAGTACAACTGGTTAGAATGTAATGTGAAATGTTCTGTTCTTTTCACGTGCTCAGACAGCATTTGTAACCATAAACATACAGATGCTCCCCTACAGTATGCATGCTGGATGGCCGTGTATGAATACCGTATGGTAATCCGTACGGTAGTCCTCATTTCAGTTGAGTTTTAGTACGAATATATAGCACTTCAATAGTAGCTTGTGTCTCTGGAAGCTATAAGCCTTAATCTTCTGCGATCCTCACAAGTGAGGTATTAACAACGTTGCCATTTAGAAAATAAAAGATCAGTGCATTAGGAGTTAGCTCACCAGGGGTGGCTTTGCGTCATAGAATTAAGACTCATATCCTAAAATTACTGGTGTTTAAATGGCTGTGATTCCCTTGACTGTCTTGAGAGTGAGGCGAGTACAGCCCTACATTTCAGTGCCCATCAGCAGAACCTTAGACAGCAATTCAGATGAAGCCAGCTACACTGTAGACATCTATGCTTAGTTACATACATTACATACATTTGTATGGATTGACATTGTTTGTATTGACCCTGATGGGGAGTGCTATGGAAGTACTATATAAAATATGATAATCCTGACAGAGTGTGATATTTAGCTTCCTATTACAAGCATATAGAACTTAAAAGATGTGTATCTTTCCACTAAATTCTTCTAGAAAACAACACTACTCTTATACTGTGGCAACAGGTGAATGGCGTGAAAAAAAATTAAAAAGCAAAGGAAACAATCAGCCTGTAATAATGGCCTTTTGGTCCTGCTTTCTGTTTTTTTTTTTTTTTTTTTTTTTTCCCCCAGATAACATAGCTGAAATTTTTATCCTGATAGCTAACATTTTATCCTTTACTAGTTTGAAAAACAGTCTTTGACATACCATTTATAGGTTTTTATCCTGGACGTATTTGGTATAGCTTTACTTTTACCTTTCTTTTTTTTTTTTTCCCTATGGGTTTCAAAAATCACTTAATATTAATTTGCATTTTCTGTAGCTTCACAAACTGCAGAAAATAACGTTTGGAGATCAGTTTAAAGATTTCCTGAAGAATTTAAGTGCAGTAATTAAGTCTTACCACAAGAGGGCCCCCAAAGACAATTTGTCTTGTGGTGTGGAACACGAGATAATACAAATTTGTCTTCAGAATACTGAAATGTGCCGTGTATTTAATTGTGCTTTAGGATAGCTTATACATTTCACTGTGATTTTGAAAGGAGATATAATATTAACTCCTTAAATACTGACTATAGACTATGTTAGGGCTGATAATATTTCACATAAACCGAGGAACCATATTTGAACCCAATTTAACTCTAAGAACATGTAATGTCTTTTGTTATTACTTTTATTAGTAGTAAATTTAAATATTTATAAAGAATTATTTTATATTATTGTTAAATGTATTTTAATTTTGAGAACCGACTTGTAAACCATGATCCTAGTTGTTTTTCCATTACTTTCGCCTTCTCAGAAGACTATGAAACACTTACACAGTACATGTGTTGAATCCTGAAGTTCCCGTATGAACTCTTTAACTGGACCATATTATTCTACTTAAATGGTCCAGTCCCTTTCAGCCCTTTTTTTTTTTTTCATTTTCACGGACTTTCAAAGAAAATAATATGTACTGAAAGTGGAGAGTGAGGTTGTGTTCTCTTGAATTATTATGAAAAGTCAACTAAATGTTCTCATTCTACAGGAAGGACTTCAGTGCTATACTTTTTACTCTTTAAGAAGCTCCACTTCAATAATGTGTTTCTGAACCAAATCAAATGAGATTTTCAGCAAAATCATCGTGATATTAAATGGAAGGGTGCTAAAGGAACATCCCTTCTAATTGAGTATCAAACAAGGAATGGAAACTTATTTGAAGCTTTAAACTACCTGTTAATGACAAGCTAAAAGACTCTTATCTTTACAAAACAACAGAAAAATTAAGGTCATTACTTTAGAAAGATTGTCTGCTTCCTGTTCAGAAAATTTTAAATCGGGACACTTAGGTAAATAAATATATGTGAAAAAAATTAGCTTCTGTAACCCATTAGAATGGTCTGATTTTGACTACAAAAGAAGTGAATCTCAATTATAATAGTATATGGTATAAAGCCAAGGTCCTGGCTTTCTAGATAGACAAAACCAGGACATTTTCCCATTACTTTTTAGAAAAAACAAGACGTGCAAATAGTTTATGATGGTTCAACCAAATATAGTTCCACAGAAAGTGACACATTTTGATACTATAAAGGAAGGCGATATTCGACTTACAATGGTAATCAAGCTAAATTGACAATTAATGATCATGAATATTCATACCATTCCGTATTGTTACACAATCTCTTCAGCTCATGTAACAATCAAAGGCTCTAGGCCCACGTTCAACACAAGCAGCACTTGTATTCTTAAAACCAGTGTGAACTAGTTTCACTGAAGTGTCATAAAGAACATTTTTCTCAGATCTTTTAATCTGGGTATGAAAATAATGATGACATATCTTTAAGCTTAGACTTAAATAGCTTTAGCTTAGATAAATCATTACTACAATGATCAGTCTGCCTTTATTCACAAAGATACATCTAGATAGATTTTTCAATATCAATCAGTATTTCCTCAATAGCAAAGCACCTGAAAGACTAACATAAACATCATGCAGATGTATCACCATGTTAGTAGGAAGCCAGGTTCTTGTATCTGTAAGTATCAATAAAGTATTTGACTCCATTGACTGGTCTTTTCTCTGCCACAATGGAAAATACCAGACAGCAAGCAGAAGTACTACTGGACTTCATTTACTGTAATTTTTTTCCTTTATATGTGATGGTATTGTACCTGAAGGGAATTCAGCTTGAAATTTATATGATATATTCACCAATAAGAAAACAGAAATTAACTTAATCGCCAATTTGTTCCTATATTTACATGTTCTACTGTAGGCAAAAGCCTGCAAGTGTATGTTCTGGTTTTGAAAATACAGTTTGAAAGGCTCTTGCATCACAACTTATGTGACAGGGCTTCAACACCATGGACACAACACAGCATCTGTTCCCCACCGACCCCCTACCCTAAAAAAAGGAAAAAGATCATGAGACTAAACAGATGATTTTGCAGTCTTTTAGCTTGTGATTATATGTTTTACCAAAACTCCTTTGTCTACCTACTTTATACATCTTCTGCTTTTGTTACTATTATTGTCAAAATGTCTAGTCCTG
The DNA here is from genome assembly GCF_036417535.1 of Chlamydotis macqueenii. Lineage (NCBI taxonomy): Eukaryota > Metazoa > Chordata > Aves > Otidiformes > Otididae > Chlamydotis > Chlamydotis macqueenii. Next base: position 9,385,906 of record NC_141566.1, read on the forward strand.
TACTAAGTTAGATTAGCAATTCACACCTTTATAAGATTCGACAGAACTCCAGTGTTTTGATATCAGACATGATTATTGATTTACATTTTAAAGAGATGCCATTCACTGAATGCATCATTTTTCCTTTTGTGCTTGTAGCATTTTTCAAAAGACCTGGAAGAAAAATAAGTGTACATTTATTTTATGAGCACTCTCTGAATCTCTTGGAACATCAGACGTTGCTGAATCTGGGAGTTGGTGGCAGAAATGTTTCAGTTGTGGAAGGAAAGTTACATATTTCAGTGAGTGGAGGACATGGTTGTTCCTGCAGAGGTGCTGTGCCTTTGCACCAGTTGCAGGTGGCTGTTTTTCTGTTGGGTGCCTGAGAGTGTAGGCTACTTGGCGTTGCCTAGCCTGCATGCAAAACGACAGCTTGGGTTGGTGACATGCAAAAAGTCATCACTAGGAATCACAAGTTATTTTCTCACTGTATCACAAACTAAACCACACCACAAATACTGAGGCGCTGTGATATGATTAATTTTGGTAAAGTGCTCTGCTGAACAGAAGTACCCAGGAGCTTTGCTACTGGTTTCAGTGAGGTCAAGATTCCTCTTGTTATTTACCACTTCAGTCTTCAGGATCTGAGTTGCCCAGCTACAAAGGGAGTTGCACTGCATGACCTTCAGACGTCTTCCAACGTAAATTATTCTGCAATTTTGTAATGGTGCAGTAATTCTGCATTTCAAGCATGTTCAGATATTCGTGCTATTTGATGGAACAAGAAGTGATGTCCGTGTGGCCAGTTTTCATTAAATATTAAAATGCCACATCTGTGGTTAAAAATAAAGCTTAGCAGACAATATTTTTCTTCTTTATTGACTCTTTCAGTGCCTTTTCAGCTCACCTGCTACAGAGCACATTGGAGCAGATCTCTGAGTTGGAAACTATACCACAGAAAGGTTGTAATGCGGGCACAGGTTCTACCACATAGGCTCTGTAGGGATGTCAGGTATTGCCAAAAGGTAGCTGATGAACTTGGAGGAATAAAATAACAGAAGACACAGTTAACCAACAGCTGGGAAAAAGCATCCCTGAATAGAAGGAAAATGTCTCTGAAATGACTGTCTAACATTTCCCAGGAAGAGACAATCATTACCCGTCAGAATCACATGAGACCAATAGTTCTTATACGACATTATGATGATAGGCATCTTAAACCCTGAAGGAATTTGTCTTAATGAAGTAGTGTGGCCATTTCATGTAAACCAGCTTCCAAATGGTATAAACACAAATTGTTGTACTAATTCATATGAATGGAAATGTTTCTGTAGTAAACCATAAACACTATCAATGGCTTTAGTTGTGTCAGTCATGAAAAAGAAAATAAAGCTAATTAAAGCTTTACGCCCACTGGAAACCCATTATGCTTTTTACAACAGCCTGAGGAAGAACAGCAGGACTGCGGTTACTTCAGGAGACGATATTAAACAATCTTGCTCATCAGGTAATTTCTCAATTATTTGTTTTTGATTGGATAAATAATAAATAAATCTCAACCTCTGGGCTAAAGCATTAGGGAAGATGACTCTATTATCAAAAAATGATAATAAGAATTTTGTAGAGAAGACAAGAAGGAAAATTAAGAACTCCTGTTCTGGATGGTGCAATTGAGAGGTGGATGAAAGGCCAAGGAGGAGGTGTCACTGAAGCAGAGGAAAATGTGATTCTGAGTATGATTCTGATATTGTTACTGGTGAGCAAGCAGCAACAGTATGTTGATGGTGAGGCTGTATAAACTGAAAAAGCCAAGTTACACACTGAAAAGAGCAATGGCCTAAAGACTGTTTCCAACTTCTCCCTGCCCTCTGCCTTGCAAGAGTGTGGGGGAGGACAGGAGGAAAAACCACTGCACGTGCTCCTGATGGAGGACAGGAAGGGCGTAGGCAGGCTGTGTGGCACAGAGTCTCTCTCTTTTATCTCTCAGGTCTATTGTAATAGGCCAGCAATCTTAATCAAGCACTCCAGCAAGATGAGTATCAAGTAAGAATGTTTGCTATTAAGTCAAGAACAGTTTTGTTTGTTTCCTGGATAGTAGCAGGGTAAATGCAACAATGCTCTGTGCATGAAACAGGTTTGTCAAATCTCAGCAATGCTTGGATATATAGTAATTAGCTATTGCTAATGTGTTCACTTGATTTAATTTTAGCTTTAACAGCTTCCCAACATGAAAAAGAGTGATTAAAGTAAATCATTCAGGGATACTATGTAATGAGAAAAAGGTGATTGAGAGACTGTATGTGCCCCTGTGGGTAACAAAATTGTACATCACAACAGAGCAGGAATTCTCCAAGGAGAGCAGTGAAGATCTGAGTTCAAATAAAAATCATTTAGGGCATCAGGAAAACAAATAAGGAACTACAACTGAGGTATCTCTTTTCAAGTCTGTTTTCAGTCTAGATTAAGCAAACAGTGAGGGGAGTAGCATCCTTCTTGGTCCATCCACCAGTAAAAGACATTTCCCAGCTCTTTTAGAGCCTGAAGCACAGGTAGTGCAAGCCATTCAAGGCTCTCAACAATTAGAGATCTTATTTGGTTTCCACAAACATGAAGGCAAATTTCCCAATTATTTCAATGGAAACTACAAAGACTCAGAAAACAGGTAGAAAAATACTCAGACTTTGCAACATAGAAGAACAGAACTTAGCGTGTTGGGGTTTTTGGGGGATTTTTTTTTTTTTTAAGGATCTGAATCTATATAGATAGAAGAAAATCAGTATGGTGTTCTTCAATGGCTATTGTTAGTGAGATATATGTTAATAAAAATCTAAGCTCCCTGAAAACTTTACTCTACTTCATCTATGTCAAATTAATCACCATTAAGGTTTTATCCAAGCTGAGTAACTACAGCAGTGTGTTTGTCAAAACATGAAGCCTTGCTTCCTAACCAGTTTCTTTGTCTCTTGAAAAATGAGTGCTTATCAGATGGCAATCTTACTGAAAGAATAATAGGTACTCATTTTTAACTCTCCAGTTACTATACAGAAGACTATCAAATGGTTTTCTGGGAAATTTGTATCTTATTACGGTTGCTTGCTATCTGCTAGAACTGCTTGCTTGACCAGCTATTATTGCACAAAGCTAAAAATAAAAGCTTTGTCAGATAGAAAATAGGATTAAATTTAATTTTGGATTAGTACCATAAAACAGAACGGCTTACATTAGTTCCTTTTTTCCCTTATCACACCATAGTTTCAGTTGCACCATAGTGCAAAAACATTGATTTTCCTGTCTTGGTGTGAAAGCTTGTCATTAACAAGTGATTATTCAATTTAGTTTTCCTTTTTTTTTTCCCCCTATAATATTGCATGAGCCTTATAATCTTTCACTGACATGAAACAGAATAATTATAACTTCTTTAGAAGCAATGCTGAAGGTATTTTGTCCCCTTTAATAGGCTGGGGTGATTGATGCTTGGAGGTTTGGGGATTTTTTTAGAAGTTGGATTAATTTATGGATTTTTGGTCACTTTCCACTGTGAGCTTTGATAACAGAGGCTAAACACAGAAAAGTTTTATCCCTGTTAGGTCTAAGAAATGTAAAACAGAATTTTTCTTTTTATTAGAGTTTGGCTTCTGAACTAGAGGCTATAACAATAAGTGAGATAATTTTATAAGCATTATCTGTAGGAAATGTAATAAAATAGCTACAAGAGGAAATGTGTTTGCAATTATCTTACTGAAAATATTATTCAGCATGTTAGAGATTAGAAACAATAACATCTGGTTTCCTGTGGTAAAGATGCGCTAATAAGAACAGTTTTATTAATAGCATTGTTGTAGTCAGCCTGTGTTGTTGGGATTTAACATACACTGAAAAAGCCCAACCTTTCTAGACTAGTTGTCTTTAGATTTTGCCATTTAAAAAATAATCAAGATTCCTTCCTTTTTATTCTAAGTTTGCATTGCAGGTACTTTAGAGTGCTATGAAGTTTGAGATTTCACTTTGCAGACTGCATCCATATCTGAGATTCTTTTGTTTTAAGGGCACTATTGGTCAATGTATTTGATCCTTGCTTGAAAGCTTGAGTCTGCCATCATTCCTGGGAAGTACATAGGAGATTGAATTGGAAAAGAATTATATGTTATGGATGGTGGTCCTTTGCTGTGCTAGTAACACCAAAATCTGTTTTATTGCACCAGATACCAACTTGGTTTTCCAAGGACATGGTTGACGTAGTGGCATAGAAAAGAGTGACTGACTTCCCTTGATCTCTTTGTCAGGTTCTTGGTCTCTGCTGCTTTCTTTGGTCTACCATTACAATTTTACTTTTCTATTAAAGAAATCTATTTCAGACTTCTTTGAACTTTACCCACAAATGCATTGCCTTTATTTTCTCTTTTGTTCTTTCAGTTGTCTAGCAACCAGCTTCTCAGTGACTTTCACTGCAGTTTCCTTACTGCATTTGCTGCATTCCTGCATTGGTTAGAGCTCACTTGGTTGGCATGGTACAGTTAGAGCAGTAGGCTTGTCCTTGCCCCAAACCATTGACAACATGAGTAGGCAAAGCGGTTTTAGAGAATGGGTATAAGGCATAAGCAATGTAAGCTTCATGATTTTGTCATTTATCAAATTTATACCATAACTTGAAGGAGTTCTGAGTCTGAGTAAGACTGTTAAATTAAATGGAAAGTGGGAAAAACAAGCTGCTAAAGGAGGCAGATAATAGAAAACCTATTTATCAGTTCTTGTCGTTGTAGAACATAAAGTCTTTCACAGAGCAAGGCATGTGTGAAGAGACCTTGAGGCTGAGTATGGTGCTTGTGGAAATCATTGAGTAGAAGCAGGATATTTCATCAGGAAAGACAAATGAAAAACAACTACAAACCGTCTTAATGCTTTCTACATCATTGTCAGCATTCACTAAGACACTATTCAGTGTTTTCCAAACAGAAGGACATAGGTAGACAGACACACTGTTAGGCTAATGTCTGTGTCTTGAAGTTTGTAACCAATACTGAAGCCAAGTTTGAGGCACGTGGAATCAAAGTTTTAAGGTGCTCCCAACGCCTCAGGCTCCAACTTCAGATAATTACTGTCAGTATCTCAAAGATTACAGTACAGGCATGTTAATTTGAGAATTTTAAGATTGAAGGAGCACCTTTTTAGCATAATAGAGAATTTCACACAGGTAACCCAAGAAATATACTGGAAAGTGAGGGCTAGAACTCATCTACTGTTACTATTTTACCATATGAGACCTTTCCCCCTTGTATTAGAGATGTAGGACTTCATGTTTGTGTGGAATCAAATTAGAGCAATATAAAAACTAAGAACTCCTCAGCTCACGTGTGGTAGGTAGCAAAACGCATGCACTGGAAGCATGCTAATCCACTACATCAAAATAAACTGAGTTTGCTTAAACTGTAATTGAAGCTGCTTCTAGTTAAAACATACAAGCTGTCAGCAAGTATGCAGGTTGCAGGTGGTAGAGTAGTACAACAGAGGATGTAGTAAGACTGACAGCAAAACTGGTCTTATTGCTAAAATTTGCTGTAAATTTGAAGCCAATGAGTGGCATAACAAATTAAGAAGTCTGTTAGATATTCTGTTCCTGAAGACCGAACTTTAAAAACAACTAGTCAGAGCATCAGCTTGTTTCTTGGGCTGAGTGACATGTTTTGAAGTTTTCTCTGTACATGGAGAAGGGAAAAAGCTGACTAAAGAGTTCCAATTGACCTATAATGCAGAGACATTTTAGGCACTAAACGGCTTGCTTATCTGCAAATCCAAAATATCTTCTACTGCATGAAATGTGGAGCATGTCCTAGAAGGCAGAAAGTAGCAATGTATTCAGAAGTAGAAAGTTCAATATGTCCTACTGACTGACCACCACCCCATGTGTAACGTGCAACTCTATCTTCCAGGGCAGTAGAGGCATTGTGGACTTCAGGGTGATCCAAGCTGAGGACGTTTATCCCACCTTTCAGTTCATGGTTTTATGCATACAAATTGCATATCATCCTGAATTTCTTACTGGGTTTTAGTCTTCTCCAAGGAAAGAGAGCTAAAGCTATTAATTTTAAACACTGTGCATTGCTTCTTGCTGATTATTCACTGAAGGGCTAGGATAGAGTTAATATTCACCTGAGCTGGGTGGAGAACTGGAGCTGGTGGCCCCTGTGGCTGGGGCACCCAGCTGGGATAGGGTGGTGAGGGGGGGCCTCCTGCTACTTGGAAGAAACTAGGTGTGGAGGTTTATTGTAAGCCATTAGTTAAATTTACTTTTTGTTCAATCTCAGCCCACGTGGTGTTTGGTGGTTTTTTTTTTTTTTTTTTGTTTACCCATTCTCCCTTCTGTCCCACTGGAGGAGGGAGTGAGAGAGAGACTGCGTAGTCTGGTCCTCATCAGGGCTGAACTATGACATCATTGAAAAGAACTTCCTCCTAATTCCCTTTCTAATGCCAGCAAGCTCTGGTATTCAGATACCTCAAGAACTCAAAGACTCTTAGTTTAACAGCATTAATCCTTATATTCATTACAACAGTTATTTACACGAATTGTAATGTTCTCCTAACATGACTACACCCATAGATGTGCGAAGAGAGCACCCAAAATCCCTGCACTGTCTCGTCTTTTATTGCACACTTCTCTCCACTCTGCTTCCAAAGCCGCTATTATTCACAGCAAATTGATTTTTATATAAACACGTGCCAAAAGCCAGCAGCAGTTCCCTTCTCTGCCCTTTCTGCTCCCCTCCCGTTTTAACATTTGTCAGTTCAACATCGCACCTCATGGGGGTGCTATCCCACCTAAAATAAATTGTATTGCATTACAGCGTGAGAGGCCTCTTTAGATCAGAATAGAATAGTGACACATATTTGAAGACATTTCCCTCCCCCTCCTCCTTGCAGCATACTCCATTCTTTTATTTCCCACAGGATCCTAAGAGCAGCTCTACACTGGGGTTTCTCTTCTGCCAAAGAAATCTTCAAATAAAAAATAGATTTTTCTTTCCAGAATAAAGTAGCACCTTTCTACGTGTAGGTGAAAAACTACCTCAGGTGAAAGAAAGAAAAAAATACATGCTTCAAGAAACAGGATTTTCTAAATCATACCAGGATAAATAGTTTCAGCAGATTTCAGAGAAGTTACTGAAGATTTACACCTGCTTGTGTGATTAGCATTCAGCTTCACAAGATAGAAAGCCAAAAGTTGATTTGATGGTGCCTGTTTAGGACATTATTTGAAATATTCGCAAGTAACCTACAGTCTTCTTTTGGTTTTGTGATAATTCGTAAGCAGTAAGACACAGTAACAATTCTTGTCACACTTGACATCTTCAAAGCACCCAAAAGAATCTAAGAATATCTGTGTAACATGCAGTTTTTCCTCCCATTATTAAGGAAAAGATGCAAGTATGCTAGGGACCTTAAACCTGTGAGTAGATACATCAGTGACATTGTTTATCCTTTTTTTTATATATGTGCCAGTCATGAGTGTACTTATGCTCAAAGCTGAAGAGGTCTATTGAATTTGGAACATATTTTTTGCTTCAAGAAATCTGCAGTAAAAGCTTGGTCTGCTCTGTTGCTTAAATCCTTCTAGGTTTCTTAAAATCTTACCATCTGAGGCTGAACTTTCAACGCTCAGGGTGAACTCATTAGAAGTCTCAAAAAAAGTAATTTACATGCTTTGGAACAACAAAACAGAAAGCAAGTTTTGTGGTTAGAGGGAAATGAGGTTGTATAAGGCTTCATACAACTGTCATGCATTTTTTTTGTTTGCTGCTAACCTCAGACTGACTGAGGGAAAAAAGTTCCAAAGTTGACATGTAGTTAAGAATTGCTTTTTGAAGTTAGGAAGACAAATCTATGCTTCACTCAAAGCGTGATGAGTAGCACTTTCTAAGATTTTAAACAGAAAATAGTATCTTGCTGCTTCTGTCATGTCACAATGGCTTCCTTTACCTTCTCCCTCTCCAGAGAAAAGCTGCTGGTTTCAGGCTGCTACTGTGACAAAAAAATAAATATCTTACTCAAAGAGCAAAATCCTGAAGAAATTCCTCAACTTCACTGAGAAAAGCACTCAAATAGGGAAAAAAAGAAAAATCTGTAGCTCTGAGAGGGCAGCAAGATGCACATTGGCAATAGAAAAGCATTATTACATCAAATGAGAAGTTAAAATAAAAACAGTCAGATCTAATCTATAGACATATTCAAGTTGGATTCACAAGGAAAACCAGCGGGACCTGGGAATCTTTGAAGGCAGGAGAGAGATCCTAAACTCCCGTTGTCCTGAATCTGTTAGTCCATGCAATGCAGCCTGTTGCTGGGTAGGTGTAAGGTCCCAGCTTGAAAGCAGTCCACCTCCTAGTCGGGTTGGCATGGTGCTTTACCTTCCTCAGCACCTGCTTCAGAGATCTACACACATAAAACCAATATCAAAATATCTTAAAACACACTCAGGAATCTAACTTGGATGAAACAGTATAGTTTTTTTTTTTTTTTAAATCTCATTCCTGACTGTATTCGTCTCTCTCTCTATCTTGCATTGTCAAAGTGCTGAAGCTCTTTCTGCAACAATTTGGGAACCTGGCTCCAGTGGCCAGAGTCCAGTGAGCCCCCGCAGCGAAGCCCCTGTTCCCCAGGGACATTGCTAACGCCTCCTCATGGCACAGCTGGGGTACAGGACAGGGGTCGGGGTCTGGAGGGAGACCTCAGCAAGTTTGCAGCAAAGCTTACAGGAACCGTGATTGTGGCAAAGGCCTTTTCTTATAGTTCACTGTTTATGACTCACAGTAAGAAGTCTGTCTTGCTGGCAGTTAAAATTTGCTATGTATATATAGTTACAGAATTCAAACTAAGAAAAAGGAAAAATGTGCAAAATTAGTCTGAAAATTCAATTATTCTTGGGAATTCATTATATATATATTGGATTCTGTCCAGTGCCCTTCAAGGCTTCTTAACTTCCAGATTCTTCCCCTAGTATCTTCCTCTAGATTCAATTTTTAATGAAAACCCATGTTTTGTAATGAAAACTTTCATTTGGAAAATGTAAGAGTGAAGCAATTTAAGTCCTTCAAATAAATAATTTTGAAAATATGGTATTAACATAAACTGGAAAATGCTTTGATCCATTTTCCAGGCAGAATTATTTACTGAGTTTAATTGGAATTCATAAGTAATTTTGATTCTTCAAAGCCCAATATCATAGGATCACAAGGTGTTTTGGGTTGAAGGGATCTCTGGAACTCTTGCTGAAAGCAGGGTCAGTTGTAAGGTCAGACAGTTCTCAGTCTGCTGCAGCATTTTGCTGTGCCTGAACTTCACACTGCCTGGAACCCTACCTGCCTCCATTTGTTTAGCTACAGATGGCAACACCTCCACAAACGCCTTTCATGCAGGCATTTTACTTTGAGAAGAGCTAATGATCATCACCATATGATCCTCCCTCTTTTTTGTTACGTGAAAGAGACAGTAATGGCCACATTCAGAAAAATCACTATATGGAATTAGTCCTTACAAAGGGAGCAATCTAGACTCAGGATCCTAGCAAGGATGAGATACATTGCTTGTTTGCGATTCCTTCCCCCAATCCCAAACAGAGCTAATTCACCTTGTAAAAATTAATGTAGTGCATGATTCAGTGATGCAACAGGAGCTCAGTTCAGGGATCAACCCTCATGGGCTTTGAAATCAGTTCTATAGGAAGTTTGATTGGTGCAGAACACCACAGAGAAGCAATTAAGTAGCACAGAAAACAAGATTGTTAGAACAGGAATGAAAGATAGGAAAATCCATATCACCTGATGCTCTGATTTTTCATTTTGGGCCTCAGTGATCCTCCTGCCAAAGTAAAAAAACATTGTTGTGTAGCAGAATTCAAATAGAGTGGTTGTGGAAGTAGAAAAAAAGATACTCTGAAAACAGAATGAATGCAAGTGAGTAAGTCCAGAGCAATGATTACTGGTCTCTCAAAAAAAGCAGAAGAGAACATAACTATAAACAGTGACACAAGACCACAGAAGTGCTGAAGAATTCCAATGGAAGCATGTGGATTTTACCCTGGGAAAAATCTGTGATCCTTTTGAGAAACACTGCTATAAATTAATGATGTTTTTTTCCCTAGAAATGAAAAATCTCCCTTTACTCCATTTCAAGTTCACCACTTCTGCAATGAAGCTGATAAAGTCTGGGGAAAATGTATCAGTGTTTCTTTGTATCGCAAAAAATAATGTTCACAAGCCTCTCAGATTCAGTTATTTTCTGATCATGATTCATCGTAAAACAATACCTTGTACTTCTTCCAAACATTGGTATAAAGACAAAAGACTGTGCTTTTAGTGTTTTTAAAACAGCCTATGGAAAATACTTATCACTGAAAACTTTTAGATGCTTATCTTTTTTCTGCAAAAGGTCAACATTGGAATTTTGTTCTTTACTTCTTTCATTCCTTATCTTCTTTTCCTTAATCCACTATCTGGATCCACTATCACTGAAGAATACTGTCATGGTTTTTTTTTTTTGCGTAGCTGCATAGAATGAGAAATATTTTGCACTTTAGTATTTAGTGTTCCAGCCATTGCTTCTCTTCAGAGAGAGGTTTCATTAACAGAAAGCACACAGCTTCTTTCTGCTGCTCAACATGCTTGTAAGCAGCTCCTCCTTCACCTGTGGAAAAGTTTGGTTTAGAGGGGCTTTGGCAGATAGGATGAGCTCTTCAGTATTTTATTCCTTTCTATATGCTTGTTAGGAATCATGCTAAGAAACCTACAGCATTCAGTAGGCTTCTTGCCATTCTTTCAGCAATGATGGATGCAGAGCTCTATCCCATAAGCCATCCAGCTATCATGGCAGAGGTGGAGGAAGGATGTTTGTCGCTTCTGGCTCCCTGCGTGACCAGCCTGTTTCTGGAGCACCAGGGAGAGACTTTGTGTGGAATGAAAGTCTGTTTTCATCCCATTTACTAGTTGGACTGGATTTTGTTAGCAGGATTCACCAGGTGCCTAAAGGACTGCAGCACTACTACAAAAGGTTTCAGCGGCAAGGTTAGCCAAGATTCCTGGTTGGCGCTTCCCCTAAGGGCACGGCACTGTGCAGAGTCAGACAGCAGAGGGGCAATGCTGGGGCTGGGCTGTACTGGTTACTGGTTATTACCACTTCTACCTATTACCAGACCAACTCAAGCCAAGTAATTGCACCATGAGCTCTGCTTTTAAGGGTATTGAAAACCAATAACTTGATGTAGCCTATTATGGCAGTGAATCTTTGAAAGTTTCCAAATGCAGGTAATCAGCTGTTACATCAGGAATAGCAGACAGGCTTTCACACACTAACCATTTCTTAGGGCTTCCTAATAAATTTTATTAACTTTCCCCATGACAACTGTCTCATATCGCTGGTATATCTGGATAGATCAAAGTTGGAATACTCTCAGATCAAGGGATTTCTATTGTCTACCGCTGCTGTAAGTCACCACTTCACCAAAAGGACAAAATGGAAAAGGAGAAGAGATTCTGTAAATAGCAGCTATTCATACGGCAAGTCTCTCAGACTGAGAAGTTCTTTCCCTCCAAAGAAACAGTTCAATACAGCACTTACATTTTAAGTACCACATATTCCACCAAGCATACATGATTTCCGAGTGGTTTCATAGGTAAAATGATCAGGCTTCTTTTCTTCCTCTCCTGCCAATGCAGCATGTGCATTTTTGAGCTTGTTGCTAGACTGAGGCCTAAAGTCCAAGGTTTTCTGGGACTGACTAAACAAGTTTTGTACTTACTCTTGGGCACTGAATGTGTGCAGCATGACGGGTCATTTTTGAAACCATTCTCCTTTGCTCAGCATACATCAACTGCACTTTGTCAGGTTTTAGACTCTGGAAAGTCTTACAAGGCTCTTCTGCAACTGTCACTGAGGTCAGGTAAGACAACACTTGCCTTCAAATTGCCTTCCTTCAAATGCTGTGTGTCCATGTCAGCTAGACTTCTGTTTGAGACTAAATCACATCTTCTCTGCCCTGCTGTTCTTGCCCTGACTCACAGTTCACGTGCATATTGCAGTGCAAGTCCTCAGTCTTTTTGGTTAGAGTGAGAGGCACTGAGCTCACAATATTCCACCTCTCATTTCTGCAGCAGGTTGTTTTCCAGTAAATAATTTAGATGCCAGAGCAAATAAATGGTATTTCAGGAGGAAGAGAGGAAAATTAAAATTCAGATCAACTTGAAAGGGTTTTGGATTAAAATACTGACAGATCAATAAAGGTGTTTTTTTAAAATTTTGTTTAAAGAAGTTGATTCATACATGAAAGTTTAAGGAAGTGTTAAAACCCTCCAAAACAAGATATATCAGGTCAAACTGTTCATTAAATTTAACCAGAAACTCCTTTCATCGTGGCCCAAGTCAGTTATTTCCATAGATCTGATTTCTTTATTTACACAGATTTGTATTCTTACAGCTCCTTCAGATTCTATATTATCTTAATTATATACATTATATAAATAAAAATCAGTCTATGTATATCTTGTCTGGGTTTATTTAACCAGCAATTTAGGGACTGTTCACTATTAAGATACAATCAAGCTAACAGTCCCTGCTCATGCAAATAGTTCCTAATCTCTGGAGAAGAATTGCTGACGTGAAATCTGCATTTCTGTGTTCATATATTTAGTCTTCATGGGGGAAAAGTCTTTTGCAGTGAAGCAGATGGTAGAAGATACTGTGAAATTTACCGTTGAATAAAGTGCACGAACATTTTATCATCCAAACTTTGAAGAGAAAATAGCTTTTAATAGGGTGGAAAGTTTTATGAAAAAAACCCCAATATCTGGGCTAAGAGGCTGAAAAACAAGACAGAACAATTTTTCCCTTGTCTTTGGCAATAACATTTTTTTTTGTGTGTGTGTGTGTGTGTTTTTTGACTGTTGAAGGCACAGGAAAATTTGTTTTCTAGTAACTTGATAAAAACCTTCAAAAATACAAGGAAGAATTTTAAATAGCCAGACAAAATAAGTGGCAAAATGAATTTGTTTTCCAAGGAAAAAGAACAGCCAGGCTTTCCTAAATCACACAGCCTCATACATTAGGCTCTCCTTGTTCTGAGAAGCTGTCTCAGACCTTGAGAAGCCTGCATTTTTGCTAGCCGCAGGACAGCTCTTGGGGCTGCAATGTGCAGGATGCTCACATCTTTTCCCGGGGTTTTCCATAAGGAGATGATTTTTAAATGCCCCACACATTTAGCCTGTTAAGAACAGCACCAAAACCCTGCTGTAGAGCTGACGGTAAGTAATCAGAGAAAACTGCAGAGTACTGACATAATAGCCTCCTCTTGGCTTGTCTTGCCATCTCTCATCCCCATCAAAGCAGGTATGACTGAGCTTCTTACTCTGGCACAAATAAAGAAAAATAATCCAGGCAAGAGCTGTCATAGGCCTGGACTGCTCTAGCCAACGCGCTGCAGTACAGGAAAGGGCAGCTTTACCAGTCACAGATAAACTAATGTATCTTCTTTTCTTACAATTAGTTCTCCACCTCAAAGAGGGAGATAAGAAGCAGATGACTCTGGATGTCCTTTTTATCTCCAAAGCTTCAGCTGCAGCCCCAACTTGCTCTTTGAGCTGAGAAAAAGCTGGGGTTTTGCACCAAAACTGGTACAGAAGATACAATTTCCATCCCTCCAAAGTAGAGGTAGTGAACTTGGCCCTCCAGGAATTAACATGGGGGAAAAGCTTAAACATCAGTCTTTAACTGACATGAAGCAAACCCAAGTCATGCAAGAGTAGAAATATCTTCTAAAAAGGGCAAAGCAAGGACGGGCTGCTCCTTGCAGGATGGAGAGCTGGGGGATAACTGGGTGTTGTGGTTTGGCCCTGGTCACCACACAGTTTCTCACTCACCCTCCCCAGGGGGATGGGAGAGAGAAATGAGGAGAAAACTCGTGGGTTGAGATGAAGACGGTTTACTAGAATAGCAAAGGAAAATGACAATAATAAGAAAATAGAAGGATACTAAAACATACAAAATGAACAATGCACAATTTCTCACCACCTGATGTCCCAATGACTGATACAGCCTGTCCTGAGCAACAATCACAGAAATGAAACCAAGCAGCCAGCAAAGGAGCAAGAGAGCAAGGGATGCCAGAGATGCCCCCTCTGTGGGCAACCCCCACTTATATACTAACCATGATGATTATGGCATGGAATACTCTCTTTGGCCAGTTTGGGTCAATTATTCTGGTTATATCTCTCCCAGCTTCCTGCAGCTGCATGTCAGCAAGACCTGGAGAGCCAGACAGTGACCTTGGTCTCATCAGCAACAACTTATAACGTCAGGGTGTTTATCAGCATTCTTCACATACAAAATCCAAAACACACCAGCTACAGAGAGGAAAATTAACTCCATCCCTGCTGAAACCAGGACACAGGGCTGGCAGGGCAGGGGCCTCACCAGCACCCACCCCACAGTACCTGAGAGAGGCTGACCCAGAGAGCGTGGCCAGGGTGAGCCCAGAGTCCAGATCATCAGACAGGTCCCTGATGGTCAAGCAGATCTGAGATCACACTACAAAGTCAGCCTGCAGGTGAGGAGCAGGTCTGAAGCTGGGAGTGCCAGACCCAGCTGTGCTGGAGACCAGCCATCTTCCAGCAGAACTCTAGCTAGGACTGCAGGCCCAGGGCCAAACTTAAATAGGGCTCCTGGGCCATCGGCAGGGTGTGGGTGGAAGCCACAGGTGAGGCAGGGCAGCGCCCTTAAGGCCTTTCAGTGCCCCCATGGCTGTGGCACAGGCAAAACCACCCTATGGTAGGAATCTGCATTACTATGGACTTAATGAACAACTCTGCACTTACTTTCTGATCTTTAAATTGCCTATAAAATTGAGATACATTTCATACTTCTCGATTCAGAGACATCTTATAGAATCATAGAATATCTTGAGTTGGAAGGGACCTGTAAGCATCATTTAATTAAACTCTGTACTCCTCACAGGACTACCTAAAACTAAATCTTTTGACTAAGAGTGTTGTCCAGGTGCTCCTTGAATTCTAGCAGGCATGGTACCATGACCACTTCCCTGGGAAACCTGTTCCAGTGACTGATCACCATCTCAGTGAAGATCCTTTTCCTTATGTCCAACCTGAACTTCCCCTGACACAACTTCATACCCTTTTCTTGTGCCCTATCGCTGGTCACCAGAGAGAGGAGGTCAGGAGCTCCCTCTCCACTGCCCTCCTCGAGGAAGTTGTAGACTGCGATGAGGTCGCCCTTCAGCCTTCTCTTCTCCAAGCTGAACAAACCAAGTGACCTCAGCCACCCCTCCTAAGTCTTGTTCTGGAGGCCTTTCACCATCTTGGTTGCCCTCCTGTGGAAACACTCTAATAGTTTGATGTCTGTCTTATAGTGAGGTGCCAACACTGCACACAGTACTTGAGGTGGGGCCACGCCAGTGCAGTGCAGAATGGGACAGTCACATCCCTTGACCGGCTAGCTGCACTGTGCTTGATGCACTCCAGTACACTGTTGACTCATATTCAACTTGCTATGAACCCGGACCCCCAGATCTCTTTCTGCAGGGCTGCTCTCCAGCCTCTTGTCTCCCAGTATGTATGTGTAACCAGGATTACTCCATCCCACGTGCAGAATCCAGCACTTAGAAATTTCATACAGTTGCCAGCTTCATTGCCCAGCTCTCTAGTCTATCCAGGTCTCTCTGTAAGCCCTCTCTACCCTCGAGGGAGTCCACAGCTCCTCCCTAGTTCAGTATCGTCGTCAAATTTGTTTAATGTACATTTGACTCCTGCATCCAGATCATTCATAAAAACATTAAAGAGCACTGGCCCTAAAAGTGAGCCCTGAGGAACCCCACGGGTGACTGGCCCCCAGCCTGACGTAACCCCATTTACTCTGACTCTTTGAGCCCGACCCGTCAGCCCGTCATTGTGTTTCATACCATTGAAGTTGTCTGTGGAAGTCTCCTGTGTACCCAAACCTGCAAAGCGTGCAGCTGGATACTGACACACTGTTCATGGTGCAAAATTTAATCCTGCTCTCCTCTGATCTTCAAAACACTTCTGGATTTGTTTAGAGTCCTTTTGTTTGATTCCATTTTACTATGAATGAAAAGCATGGCTCTTTATTGCACAGCAAGGTGCTGCACACCCGATGCCAATGACGGTCTCCTGGAGGCCAGCAAGATTTTTGTCTGAGAGAGGATTGAATAAATTTTGGTCCTCAACTGACACTGATCAGGTGTTTCTAGGAAAAAGCTAGATACAGGGGTGAAGCCAGGCCATTCTAAAGCCAACAGATGCATAAAGATATTTTTGGAAATTGATGTCTTCAAATTTGTCATTACAGACCACCACTGTGAAGCAGAACTGATGAATGATTGCAGCGTACAGAACTCACACAATCATCTTCAACCTGTTTCTCACGTGAAACAGAGGAATAATCCCATAGCGCTGTTTATTTCTGGGTGAAACACTGTGTCACTTCCTACTTCTAAACGGGTATCTTTTCCCACTATGTCAAAGAACAAAACCTAATAGTTTGATTCCTTTCTCAGTTCAGTTGGAACCTATTCCCATTACTGACCTCAATAGTTTCACTCTTGAATTCATTAGGAAAATGAAGGAAGTGGTTTCAGTGCTCAATATTTTATTTCAAGGATTGCTCTTCAGAAAAGGACCCTGGAACTGGAGTGACTTTTTGCAGACACCTGATACAACACTGTATATTCTAAATCCTCTTCCATTTCTATTTGGCCGTCAGCAAGCCCACACCTTCTCTTCAGTGAAAAGGAATCAATCATCTCCCTGATTTTGGCCTGTAGCTGTGCTCTCATGTTAGGGCCCGGAGGTTTACACTGGAAAAACAGGACAGGACAACTGGCAGAGGCTTTGTATTCAGATAGTTTATTGGAACACTATAGGAGACTCTATTCCCTTGGACTATGCCACTTGTAGAGGAGCTGTGGAAGGTACCTAGTGTGCCCCGGGTTGGGTTCCAAGGCCATGGCCTGCAGGCCTGCTGGTTGGACCCAAGTGTCAGCATGGGGGAGTCTGGCCCTGAGGTGGCCTTGGCAGGGACAGAGAGGCAGCTACTGCCAGGACAGCTGGAAAGGTGGGAGGTGCCAGCCCTGGTGGAAAGTGACTGTTGGGCACAGCCATGGCGTGACCTGGTGAAGCAGCAGTGGCGACAGAGCACCCTGGACGCCAGCCGGGCTGCAGCTGCTGTGCTGTGGCAAAAGGGACGGGGCCAGAGGACTGAGCTTCTCCCTGCCTACTGCTGCTGCAGGGTCTGGATTTGTCAGAGCAGCAGCGCGTGCAGATGTACAGGCACGTCGCTTGGCAAGTGCAGTCTTCCTGGGTGCAGAGGTGTGCACGTTCTCCCTTCTCTAAGAAGCTGCTAGAAGTTGTTTCCCCTTTGTCCTGTGGACTCAGCCAGGCCTAGGGCGGACCTGCTGCTGGCCAGGGCCGAGCCAATTGGTGGCAGAATGTTCCCTGATAACGCCCCTGTGAAAACATATTTAAGAAGGGGGAAATAGGAAAAAAAAAAAAAAAAAAAAAGAGAAGATGTGAAGAAGCAGAAGCAGGGACGGAGAGGGGGAGGCGTGAGCCTTGTGGGCCTTGCAGGCTTCACCCTCTGGCCTCCCACCAGGCAACCAACTGGGCCCAATTCAGCCCGGCTGCAAGAAGTGGAGAGGAGATGAGCTGGATGATATAAGAGATCCTGAGAGGCGTCTGCCAGCCTGTTGTGAAGAATATTTCTTGTGAGAGGAATGGCTGCAGATGCCAAGGTAAGTTCAGAAGGAGGGGGAGGAATAGTGCAGCTGCTGGCCAAGATTCCCCTTCAGCCTGTGGTGACGACCATGGTGGAGCAGGTTGTCCCCCTGCAGCCCATGGAGGTCCATGGAGGAGCAGAGATCCACTTGGAGCCCATGAAGGACCCCGTACCGAGGGAGGTGGATGCCTGAAGGCGGCTGTGGCCCATGGAGGGCCCGCTGGGGCAACCGTTCTGGAGACACTGTACTCCGTGGAAGAGATGACCCATGCCGGAGCAGTTTCACGAAGGACTGTGGCCCGTGGGGAGGGACTCCATGCTGGAGCAGGGGAGGAATGTGAGGAGTTCTTCCCCCAAGGAGCAAGGAATGGTGGAAAGCAACAAGTGATGAACTGACTGTAACCCCCATTCCCTCTTCTCCTCTGTGCTGCTCAGCGGGGGAAGGAGGTAGAGATAATGTTAAGCTCAGGAAGAGGGAGGGGTGGGGGAAAGTGATCTTGTTCTGTCTCATTATCCTGCTTTGGTTTTAATAATAAACAAATAGTTTTCCCCAAGTCGAGTCTGTTTTGCCTGTAACAGTAACTTTAAGGATCTCCCCCTGTCCTTATCTCAAACCTCGAGCCATTTTTCTTATATTATCTCCCTCTATTCCCTTGGAGGGTGTGGGGAGTGAGAGAGAGACTTCATAGTCTGGTCCCAAGCAAGGCAAAGCTATGACGAGCACCTAGCTCAGTGCAAATGCAGTCCCCACCTCTGGATTAGCATTTTTAAAATAATGGATTTCATTTGTCATATTTTTGTAGAAAGTTTATTTCCACCTGTGAACCTTACTGAAACCTTACTGAAACACTGGGCAATGCCCAGGGACCTTTAGCTTTACTGACAGTGGGAAGGTTTGCAAGTTTGCTAGTTCAAAACTGAACCTATGTGGACAAAGTTTCCATATCCAAAGGTCTGGCACTGGAGCTTTTGAGATGAACAGGCAAAGATACAAATGGATGCTGAATTTGTGACATTTAAGCTTATTTGTTTATAATAGGATTTTTTATGGGGTTTGTGTTCCACTTTTTTTTTTGCATTATATCAGCCTTAATAACAACAGCTGGATACAAGGAAACCCAAGAAGACAGTTGCCTTAATGTTCTTCGGACCATAGTTTAGTGCCAGGGAATTGTCAAGGCAGATATACCCCTATCAATGCAGTGGGATGTAGGAAGAGGAGAAGTGGCCATAGTAGTTCTCAGGTTGCTTCACAGATACTATTTAAGTGAGCCTTCTAGCAGTGAGATACTTATAAGAAGAACTATGTGAATACTTCATTTTGGTTTGGTGACTTAACTGAAAAATTAGAAGTAATTTTCAGAACAGTGATTGAAATGTATTCCTTTTGTTTAATCAAAACATTTTTTTTTGATTCACATGACAAAAATCTTGGTGTTCAGTACTCATAATAAAAGGAAACAGAGCCAGAGGTTTAAAAAAGGAAGCAGAAAAAAATGAAGGTTCTGCTCTCTAACTAGATGTGGTGATTACAGCACTGTAAGTGGACATGGGCATGTTACTGCTTAATATGATAGCCTGTAACCTGCACTGAGAGTTCACACACGTGTACCTAATCAGAAAGCATCCTCTGCGCTCTAGTGATTTTGACTGTGGTTGAGAATGGGTGAAAAGCCATGTTACATCTTCCTGTAATTTCACAAAAACCTCTACATTTTATGAGCCTTTTAAATGGAACTAGCAATAGAAGTTTCACTAATCCCCTTTTTATGGTGGTTGTAGCAGCAATACTATTTAATTTGCACAAAAGGTCTTGTGCAGCTGGATTCCTAGTGGTGGTAGATTCATGCAGGCAGAGAACGAAGAGGATGGCAATCTCCTGTCTCTTGGTAATATCAGGACCAGCCAATGCAAGACTGCTTAGAAAGATGAAAACAGCTGGGAGTTGTGCTGATTCTGCTGGTGACAATGCATCTCCATCTCCTCCTGTCTGAGACTGAATCCTTTCTCCCATGCAGCAGTCCCTGATGTGCAGAGAAATGCAAATTGTATCATAGAATCATAGAACTGTTAGGGTTGGAAGGGACCTTTAAAGGTCATCTAGTCCAACTGCCCTGCAAGAAGCAGGGACATCTCCAACCAGATCAGGTTGCTCAGAGCCTCATCCAGCCTGGCCTTGAACGTTTCCAGGGATGGGGCATCCACCACCTCTCTGGGCAGCCTGTTCCAGTGCTCTACAACCCTCATTGTAAAATTTTTTTTTCCTAATATCTAATCAAAATCTACCTCCCTCTATTTTAAAACCATTGCCCCTAGTCCTGTCGCAACAGGCTCTACTGAACAACGTCGCCCCATCTTTCCTGTAGGCCCCCTTTAGGTACTGGAAGACCGCTATCAGGTCTCCCTGGAGCCTCCTCTTCTCCAGGCTGAACAGCCCCAACTCTCTCAGCCTGTCCTCATAGGAGAGGTGCTCCAGCCCTCTCATCATCTTTGTGGCCTCCTCTGGACCTTCTCCAACAGATCCATGTCCTTCTTGTGTTGGGGGCTCCAGAACTGGACACAGTACTCCAGGTGGCGTCTCACCAGGGCAGAGTAGAGGGGGAGAATCACCTCCCTCGACCTGCTGGCCGTGGTCCTTTGGATGCAGCCCAGGATGCAGTTGGCTTTCTGGGATGCAAGCACGCATTGTTGACTCATGTTGAGCTTCTCGTCCACCAGCACTCCCAAGTCCTCCTCAGGGCTGCTCTCAATCCATTCCCTGCCCAGCCTGTATTTGTGCCTGGGATTGCCCTAACCCATGTGCAGGACCTTGCACTTGGCCTGGTTGAACTTCATGAGGTTGGCATGGCCCCACCTTTCCAGCCTCTCAAGGTCCCTCAGGATGGCATCCCTTCCCTCCAGCATGTCGACGGCACCACACAGCTTGGTGTTGTCAACGAACTTGCTGAGGATGCACGCTATCCCACTGTCCATGTCACCAACAAAGATGTTGAACAGGGCCAGACCCAGTACCGACCCCAGAGGAATGCCACTTGTCACCAGTCTGCACCCAGACATTGAGCTGTATCATTCTGCACCCCAGCTTGTAGATACAGTCCAGAACACAGGCTTTGAGACAGAGCTTAAATTCCTGCAGTGTTAGTGTTAAAAGCTTTTTATCCCACCTAAAGTCAGAGGGTGTGCCAAAAAGTGGCAACAGAACATAATACATGGGTAGCAAAACTTCCCAGCATTAATGTGAAATGTTCTGATGTGCCAGAACAATTTGACTGGCTCAGCTCTTGCAGGTGGGCTGGCAGAACAGACTCATCTCAGATGGTGTTGATGCTCTTAGGCAAAAGCACTATTTTATGAAGAGATGACATGAGATATGAAGTTCAGCTTTATATTTGTCATTGTGTTTTAAAATTATTAAAGGACCAATGGGAAGCAATCTTTATAGAAAGTATTTATAATGTTCAAGCTTAATAATTCACAGTGAATCCATTAAATTTACAGAGATCCTTGAACAGTATCAAAGAACCATTCATGAAATACAGTAGATTAAGAATTGCATGTAAAAAAATCACTATTATGATATCACAGTAAATGATGAGGATCCAAGGGGTTTTTAGTTATGTTTTAGTATTTTGGGCCCTGTTACTATGACATTAAAATATTACATTGTTAAGCACAGTGTGAAAGAGCTGCTGGGGAAGTGGAGAAACAAAAAGCTTTAGTAGATGCTGGTCTGAATATCCCATTTAGCTTTGTGACTTTTGATAGCTCTGTTAGTAATAAGAAGCTTTTGCTATTGGTTGAAATACTGTGGGGAGGGGGTGTATGTGAGTTCATAGTAATAAATTCCCCATGTATGATGCAGAATTTCTTCATTTGAAAGCACTAAAGCAAAATGCTTCAATGGATATGTGAAAGCGCCATTCTAAACCAGACAGACACAACATTTTCCATTGTCATTATTTCCTTGTAACCTAGCTGCAGGTTTAAAATCAGCCTTCAGATTCCCCTAGATCTTTGTACAGAGCTTTACTCGCATTGCTCACCTCAGCCAAGAAATGAATCCAAACCAGAATGTGCCAGACTGCTGGGTTCACTGAACGTGTATAAACAGGCATCATTGGGTTTAAGAGACAGGAAAAGAGGCTGAAGAGGAAAAGACCAGAGTGACACAGACTATTAGCATTTTCTTTTTTAAGAGCCATGTCCTCACATTCCAATTAAGCAGAGAAGGAGCTTGCTGATCTAAGATTTTCCCCTCAGTAGATAATTTCTGCATAGTTGCACCGTTGTGTGCACAGGGTGTTTGCTATGCATGCTAAGTCTGCCCTGACGAGCCCTGCAGACGTGCGGGTGGCAGAGGTGCTGAGGGTCGGGAATGAGACGCGATGCCAGAGCTGCACTCGCAGCTCTCCGCATTCAGGGCACGTGCTGGTGTTATGCCTCCCTCCTGCCAGGGCACTTTGGTTTTCTTCAGTAAAGCAGTACATTCAGCTATCAAAGGGAAAGGGTGGAGGAAAAGAAAAGGCCAGGAAGTTCTGACGTTTAACGAACCTTTCATTCAGGATATACAGCTTCTCACATAAACTGAGTACGTGGAGAAATCCCATGGAATTCAGACCAGACAGTGCGTGGGCTAAATCACTGAGCAGGAAAGTAAGCAAACAGTGGAAAAGGCTTACTCAGTTACCCAATCCAATCCCTTGTTATTGTGGGCAATCCTACTGTATAATTCAATTAATAAATTGATGTATGATCCTGTCATAAGCTGATGTATGATTTACAACAATAATTTTGTTGTGAAAAAGAGAATGGGAAGAGGATTAACCTGTTCTAGTTTTCTGTATGGCCTTAGTGTCTGGCATGAAAGACGCTAGAGAGGATGATGACCACCACTGTTCCTTCCTCCGCAATAGACTTGCATGAAGTAGGAGGCTATTTCTCACCAGTGTAGATTCTAAGAACCTGAAGAATAATGATAGGTCACTATGAAAGAGTGTATTACTTACCCTGGTTCTGCGTTGCTCCCCTATAGTGAGTAGAAGAATATAGGAGGTATTTCTTCTGGAGCAAAAGTTAAATCACCAGGCTTGGAGCTGTGTAAGGATCTTCAGTTCCATGAGACTGAAATGCCAACGTTCTGCATTTTTCCTTACATCCAAGCTGAGAAAGCAGCACTTGGCCCTTGGTGGTATCAGTGAACTAGTGATACTCTTTGTCTTTGAGAATACAGCTGCAAGATGGTGTCTAGATTACAAAAATTGTTTAATATTATGCAGACTGTGTTGGACGATGTGACAGAAGCTCCCACCATGAGTAGGCATGAAAATGAGCTGACTCCCATGCCTGCGGCTGGGTAGAGCCATAGAATAACCCATGGCTAGGACAAAGGCACCAAAAGTTATATTTCAACCAGAGAGATGATTACAGCTCCTGTGTGTGTGTCAATCCAGCCAGTCTAGTGAGAACCAAGCAGCCAAGACCCATCAGCACAGTCTTTATGGTATGATATAGCTGCTAGCGTAAGTAGCCAGTGCCTATCTGCCTCATCTGGCTGGCACTAAAGCCACTGCTTCCATGCCCTCATTGTCATAGGTATGCATGAGGGAGATGAGAGGATGCTCAGGTGTGCCTGCACAGGCTGCAACAAATGCTCAGTGTTGCACAGGCATTCCTACAGCTACGCTACCCTTTGCAGAGGCTTAATATACCACCCACTCCTCTGAACTCTTAATTCCTGAAACTGGGTTTTACACAGGATTTGAGCAGCCCACACAAGGTTTTGTCGGTCCTTTTCTTAGGAGAGACTTTTGCTTATACTGAACATACATAGGAAGGTTTATTGACCCTGTTATTACTAATATAAAAAACTTTAGAAAGCCAAATTGGTTTCTATAAATATTCAGCAAGAGACCTGCCTATGATTGATAGTTTTACTTTTACATGTAACATATGTAGGTGTTTTTGCTTTATATTTTGTAACAGCGTAAACAGAGTACTGCATGTCCTACATGTTCTGTGTTAGTATGGAACTAACGCAGCAACCTCTGTGCGAGAGCCAAGTGCCATCCAGAGATGAGACTTGACATACATTTGTCAAAACCAGGAAAGGGCAAGCAAATTTCAGCATGTTGGACAAACTGTACTTGCCTAAAATGTGAGCTTTTCTGTCCCATGCTATCATACATCCTTAATAACCTACTGTAATAAAAGCTAATACTGAGGCACATTAAGATTAAATAAAAAAATGAAAATGTGGAATGGCTATGAATCCCAAAGATTAAATTCAAGTTGACATCCTACTCCCTAACCTGTGGATGGGCACTTGATCTTCAGATCTGGGAAGCAGGACAGCCTTGTGCCTCTCCTTAGAACTGCAGTGGCTGGGCAGGAGTGTGGGTAAAACAAGCCCATCACAGAACCACAGAAATTAGATTGCCAGGCTGTTCCATCCTATAGCCTGATGATGTAGATCAACAACCTGTGTCTAATCAACAAACTTTGGATCATCAAAGGCTATGGAAGCCTCCCGTTTGAAGGCTCCAGAGCTCCACTGTTTTTATCAGTCTGAGAAAATCACCCTGCCTAGACTATGCGTTAGATTGAATCCAGAAATGAGCTGATTCAATCTGTAACATTTAAAGTGGATAATGGAAATATCTTCTTGGTTAAAAAAAAAAGCAGTAGGTTTGGTTCTCATAAATGCATACTATGCTGATCATTAGCTTCATCCTTCTCTGAGGTATGCTGATTTTGTGATGAGAGATCCATGAGAATTCCTAAAAACTGGCAGATGACTTGTGGCTGCTGTTACAGGCATATGTCAATGAAATACAAGGTCTGTTTTGTAATACCAAGGCACTAATCCTACTTGCTTTAGTAATTAAATGAATTACACAAGTCAAAAGTAAGCACGATCTGGCTGTTGCAGGGAAGTTATTCTCGTTGCCTACATGAGAACTCCCTATGGGAGTCATATTCTGCTTTCATTACACTACAATATTGGACTGATTTCTGTTACAGAAGTGTGCCTGTGGCTGAAGTACTTTCCCATCTTGGAGGCAGGTCTCATCTCTGGTTACTGACCTCATATGTGGAGTAAAATAAAAATAAACCAATGCAAGGGCTTAACATGTTGACCTTTAGCAACCATTGCCCTTGCTGTTGTGAGCAAGGAATTCCTTGAGGAGATAGTCATTCATTGTGGCAGTGTGTGCAGTCATCACAGGGGACAATGATGACTTTGCTACGGCTTGACTGGGAAGAGAGTAGAGTTCAAGTCTTGATCTGAACCTTTGCAAAAAGCAGTCCTGGAGGAACCAGGTCCAAAGTGGTGGGTAGTCCTCACAGGTGATCAAATGTCATGAGAATCACCCATGCTCAAAGAGGGGTGAAAGCTTCCCTTTTTTCCGGAATCCAACTTGCCAAATTAAAGTACTTGTTAGGCACCAGCCCCTTTTTATACTAACTCTTACATATGTGCCCAACATTGCTTATCTGAACAGTGCCCCTGCGGTGAGTGCTTTCAGGGCTGTGATCAAGCTGGGAACAGGTAACAGTCATGAACAAGCGCAGCACAAGTGCTTAGGGTAGCCAGATGTTCCTTCCCTAGGCTCAAGCATTAGAAACTGGGTGAGCTACCCATAAGTTATAATAAGATTTCTCAATTTTAGATTTGGCAGCTTTCACTGCTTATTTCTCTCTCACATTCGCTTGTAGCATTTAAACTAAGCAGTGTTTTCAGGTAATTGAGACACTTGGGAAAACTGGTATTAACAAAATCTATTTTTCTGTGTAAAGTATTTGGCAGAAAATGACAAGCTTTCAAGTGCTTTTTTCTTTTAAAAAATGCTTTTGGCTGTTACTAGTGAGGGTTAAAAAAATCTCTAGTGCGAACAATTGGCTGTTCACCCAGCATAAAATGACTCTGACTGTGTTAGCTCCTGCCTTTAGGGAGCACTGTAAAGTCTTGGTAACAATATCACAGGTGTTTTGGCAAGTTCAAATAAAAAGGGGAGGCAAAAATTATAAAGAAGGCTTCTGCCCAAAGATAAGCTTGAAACTGCTGTAAGTACTGTGACAGGAGCTGCTCTTGAGTGCTTCCCCAGACTGTTGACAGGAAGGATATTCAACCACTGGGGACTTTATGTGATCTCTCTGCTGTGAGTCTGGGGACAACCCAGCAAAGTTTCACTTCCATCTCCTTTTTTTTTTTTTTTTTTTTTTTTCCCAGCTAAGTACAATCTAAGAATTTTCTATCCTATTTAGGAAGTATTTGTGATTGGATGAAAACTGGAAAACCCAAATGGTAAATAGCTATGAGATAAACACATTCTGAAGTACAACAAAGGTGGTTGCCTGGAGGACTGAAAAGGGTCTGTAAGGAAGTCTGGTAGGACATTCCTGCCTGGATTCTACCACATTTCCCTACTCAGCCTGTGGTATTTCCCTGTGTATTGGACCCACAAACTTCAACATTTGTGCCTGTCGTAGTTCAGCCCCAATCAGGACCAGACTACACAGTCTGTCTCTCACTCCCCCCACCCTCCGAGAGAATAGGAGGAGATGATATAAGAAAAACAGCTCAAGGTTTGAGATAAGGACAGGGAGAAATCCTTAAAGTTACCGTTATGTGCAAAACAGACTCAACTTGGGGAAAACTATTCATTTATTTCTAAAATTAGCAGGAGAATGAGACAGGGAACAAGATAACCTCCCCCCACCCCTCCCCCTTCCCAAGCTTAACATTATCTCTACTACCTCCCCCTCCCGAGCGGCACGGGGGTGGGGAAAGGGAATGGGGGTCGTGGTCAGTTCATCATGCGTTGTTTTACGCCGCTGCTTCATGGTTGGGGGAAGAACTCCTCGCATTCCTCCCCTGCTCCATTGTGGGGTCCCACCCCTACACCACAGTCCTTCGTGGAACTGCTCCGGCATGGGTCATCTCTTCCACGGGTGCAGTCCCTCTAGAACAGCTGTCCCAGCGGGCCCTCCACGGGCCACAGCTGCCTTCAGGCATCCACCTCCCCCGGTACGGGGTCCTTCATGGGCTCCAAGTGGATCTCTGCTCCTCCGTGGACCTCCATGGGCTGCAGGGGGACAACATGCTCCACCATGGTCGTCACCACAGGCTGCAGGGGAATCTTGGCCAGGAGCCGCATTACTCCTCCCCCTCCTTCTTCACTGACCTTGGCGTCTGCAGCCGTTCCTCACAACAGGCTGGTAGATGTCTCTCAGGATCCTTTTTACATCTTATTCACTTCTCATCTCCTCTCCACTTCTTGCAGCCAGGCCGGGCCGAGTTGGGCCCAGTCGGCTGCCCGGCGGGAGGCCAGAGGGTGAGGCCTGCAAGGCCCATGAGGCTTGCGCCTCCCCCTCTCTGTCCCCCACTCAGCTTCTTCACATCTTCTCCTCCTTTTTTTCCTGTTTTCCCCTACTTAAATACGTTATCGCAGAGGCGTTATCACGGGACATTCTGCTACCAATTGGCTTGGCCTTGGCCAGCAGCGGGTCCGCCCTAGGCCCGGCCGAGTCCCCTGAACAAAGGGGAGCGACTTCTAGCAGTTTCCTACAGAAGCTACCACCTTAGGCCCCCCCTCACTAACAAAACCAGAACAGTGCCTTTCAGCACTGCCCTCCTCACATTCAGTGCCCAGCTCCACCAGGGAGTTTGCAATGCTAATTTAGCTGAGTAGAGACCTGGGGGTGGAGGTTGTTTTGCACGGGGTTTCATAGCAGATGGAGTAGATCTCAGGCAACACAAAGTGTCAAAGGGAGAGAGGTATGGAAAAGCCCGTATTTAGCTTCCATGTCTATTTAGAGCTGCAGCAGAGCTCAAAGGCTCAACTTCATGTGTAGACAATGAAGTCCTCCTTTCCTTTGAATATGTGTTCATTCAGTGGGAGGCCTCTATCTCAGATGTTCTTTGGAGTGAGGGTGTCTGCAGAGGCAGCTCCTACATCCAGGACAGTGTCCTTGCACAAGGTAATATTTTGGGTGAAAGCCTCCATTCATGTCAAAACGAGGATAAGAAAGAAAGAATTAGAGCTCAAAAAACCAAAGAGGGAGCCAGGCTCCCTGCTGCTCAGGAAATGTCTCTGGGACTGCTTCTTAGAAGACCTAACATGCAGATGTCCCAGTGACGAGGGAGCTAAGCCCAAATCTTTCTGCTTAGGTTCCTGAGACCATTTCTCCTCCCAAATCTATAAGTCTCTTGTTCCCTGAGTTGCCTCAAATTCTCCTACTCAGCCTGCAAGTAGCAGCAGACAGCACAGAGCAGCTGTGGGACCAGCCAAACACTCTTCCACTTCCACAGCCTAAAGGGTTGGAGTCATGTCCAATGTAGACTTACTAAAGGAGGTTAAAAAAACCAAAGAAATTCAAAGGGCAACTCATGTCCTCGCTTTTGTTTGATGTCTAGAACATTCAGTAGGATTTGGGAACCCAGCATGACATAAGCCCCTGTTTAAAGTGATTTTCATCAAGTCTGTCTCTGATCTTTTTCATCAGAGCATATAAATTGCTTTCTTAATATACTGTACTGCACCTCTTCCTCTAATGAGCAGTATTTACCACTGGGCAATCAAATGCAGGCAGGGTAACCTTTTGACCCATCTGTCTGGAAGACATCTCTTTGTGTATTTTATTGACTGGATGGACTTATTAACATTGTGGAAGATTTCATTAGTATAAGCAAAACAGAAGGACCAGCCCCAGCTACTGAAGGCGTTATGAAACATGGATTATGAATCATCCATGGATCTGACTTAACATGTAGCAAGAATTAGGTGAAACAGTCCAGCTTCTCCCAAGGATTACTTCATGGCACACCTTGGTTACATATTCCAGCTCTTTCATTTATTTGTTCAATATAATCAAACAATTGTTTCTAAGACAGCTGGAAACATGCTGTTGAGTCAATTCGGCAAGATGAATGGACTAAAAGCTGCTTGTTGTGGGTTATCCCACCCAGCAGGCAGCTCAGCCCCACACAGCCACCTGCTCGCTCCCCAGCAGCAGGATGGGAGAGAGCACTGGGAGGGCAAAAGTGAGAAAACTTGTGGGTGAAGATAAAAACAGTTTAATAGGTAAAGTAAAAGGCTCACATACGAGCAAGGCAAAATAAGCAATTCATTGACTGGCAGGCAGATGTTTAGCCATTTCCAGGAAAGCAGGGCTCCATCACATGTGACTTGGGAAGACAAACAAACACTGTAAGTCCAAGTGTTCCGCCTTCTTCCTTCTTCCCCCAGCTTTTACTGCAGAGCACGACGTCATGTGGTATGGGATGTCCCTTTGGTCAGTTGGGGTCAGCTGTCCCAGCTGTGTCCCCTCCCAGCCTGCACATCCCCAGCTCACTTGCTGGCAGGGCAGAGTGAGAAACAGAAAAGGCCCTGATGCTGTTCAGCAACAGCCAAGGCATTGGTGTGTTACCAACACTGTTTTGGTCACAGATACGAAAGGTAGCACCCTACAAGCTGCTATGAAGAAAATTAACTCCATCCCAGATGAACCTAGTGCACTGTTACGCTGCTGAGAAGTTTTTGTTAACATTTCATTGCTAATTCAGAAAGACAAAATAATTTCTTAACTTGCAGAATTACTTCTGTGCACGGATAATTTCTAATCTGTTGCATATAGAATGTTTTAATAACTGTATGACAGCTGTTCAAAGCCAATTTTAACAGGGGAGGGAAATCATTATACATTACCTCAAGACTGTTTTGTAGTTTAATATGTTCCGGTGACATGGATGGTGACAGATGTGAATAGCTCCCGTATTTCACTGCAGGAAGCAGTGACCCAGGCAGACTGGCACAGGCTGATGCTCCTGTTGTGCTATTTCCAGTTGGCAAATGGTTCGTGTTCTGTACTGTATTTACCCTTCATTTTTCTAGTTTATCTCTTTTTCAAAGCTACAGTTGAATTTCAAGGGTCACATGGTCTTAATATATTTCACAGACTACTTTCCTATTTGGGAAAGTGCTCTGGACCATTGACTCCACTTGTAAGATTTTAAAGGAATGCATTATCATGCTTTAAGCACTTAGACCCATTCCCATGGCACATTGGTCGACATTAGCCTAGTATATCGCCAGTTCTAAAGCTTATCTTCAGGAGGAAAGAAGACAAGCAATTGGGCCATCTGTGTGTCTGTTTGTGTTTCCTCTGTCTCCCAGTAGTTTTGTTAACCTATGAACAAAATTCAGCTAAATTTGGCAGACGGATACAGGTCCGAAAATCATATTGCCACAGGTTTTGTCAAAGTGGAGGACTAAATAGAGAAAATGGGTCACAGAATTGTCCAAACAAGAGAAAGTCTGCAGTATGATTATTATCAGACACCAGAGAATAAACATAAACAGCTGTTAATGCCCTCATTGCATTTGTTTCAAAACGAATATTGATATTGCTGTCTAAGAAGCTGTGATCAAGCATATGATAAAGTGTATGTCCATAGAACATCACATCTCATTATTTCAAATATTTCTTTATTTTGTAAATAAATAACAGACAGAAAGCAAAGGAGAGTTGTCTCACTTGTGCAATAACATGACTATTCACAAGTCCAAATTCTGTAACCAGCACTGAGAAAGCTAAAACTGCAGACGTGTCTGATGGGTTTGATTTCTGACTCATTGGATATTTACATTGTTTAGGACTAGATTTGGTATCAGATTGCAATGTTGATGTTTTCAGTTCCCCATGAATCTGAAAGCCTTCAAAGATTTTTTTTTTCTGAAACGTTGACGCTTGGTGGTTTCAAAGTGATACACAGTTTCTGAGTCTTGCACTTTCTGTTTGAAAATTATATTGTTTCCAGTTTCCCAGCTATTTTTTTTTTGCTAGTGGCCACAAAAGCCATCTCATTTGGGAATCATCAGGAGCAGAGATCCTAGCAGGCAACACTAGCGTTGGCCTGCATAACTGGGTTGTCTGTGCTGGAGCCATGTATCTCCTCTCAGAGGCAGCTTACAACAAGAACATGGTTAGAGCAGCTGTGGAGCTTGGGGAACATGCGACTGTGGAGAGGTGCAATAGCTGAGGCTGAGTGTAAACTACAGAAGAGCAGAACATTGAAACTCAGGAGTTAGTGCAGTCTCTGAAAATACTGGCAGAGCTATGAGGTCTCTTCAGAGTCAGCTCTTAAGTTTACTGGAGTCAATATCCATCACTTTGTGAAAACTGAACTAAAGCCCTGAATCCTGGCAGCTGGACCAGGACTTGCAAACTTACATATCAGAAATAAAACTTTGATGAACATTGGAGCATGACTAATTCAACAAAAAACTTCACCCAGTTTTTGGTACCCACTGGCTTTCTGCCTACATGCATATTGCCAATGTTGCCACTAACAAAATTCCCATTAACATTGTAAATCTCTTTTGCTCTTTACTACATATGCTTTGGGAATATCTGGTAATTCAAAGCATCAAGGAAAAATGTTAATTAATGAGTACAAACTGTTTGAGGTGCTACACTGCCATGAGACCTCCTTTCCCAGATTTCTCTGTTTATTATAGACCTTTTAAATCTGTAAGTGAGCAACAAGGAGGTGGGTGGGTAGTTTGCAACTTACTCTTGGCCAAGATGTTCATCCTTACCAACTGAAATCATTCTGTTCTCTCCTAACCTCTAATTTGAGAAGCTAGGAGGAAGGGCGCCTTTTTAAGGGCTTTTTTTTTTTAATTCACATAAAGTTTAGAAAACCCACAAAGCTTTGTGTAAATTACAGATTACCCACCCCATCAGTGGGCTCTTAATTATTTGAATTTGAGCACCTTGATCAAGTACTTTGCTGGATGAGTGTCTGTATTTCAGACCCAGGCCTGTTCTGAGTAGAGGTTCTGGGGCAATTCCTCTTTCTTTAGTGTCTCTAGTGATCTTAACAGAATGAAGAAATCTAGCACACAAGCAAGGTCACTAGGACTAAATTCCTTGTATGATGTTAGAACATTGTCTACAATTTAAAAAAAATAATATTTGTTTTCACTTGGAAGTGTTCACAGGTGAATCTCTTCCAAAACATCTAACACTAAGCTAGATGCTACCTGCAAGGAGCTGTATACAGTGCTACGTCCTGGTGCACGGAGCTCCTCATCTCGCTCACTGGTTGTCAGCCCGTTTCACAGTCCTGCGCACACCTTATCAAAGGTTCTTCTAGACTCACAAGTTAGGAGTGAAAGGATGGGCCCATCTATACCCACACATGATTACATGGGGAATCTATTCTCATTCACATCATTATAACTTTGCCCATGGCAATTAGAGGACTTGTTTTCCTGGAGAAATTATATTGTGAAAGGAACTTATGAAATACTTCCAGCTGTCTCTGAGCTCTATGGCTTCGTCATTACTGTAAAATGCCAATTTCCTCTCAGATTTGGAGTCTTGAGTTTGGAAAAGAAAGCTGTCACTGTGTAACTGGATACATGAGCTAGCACCGTTGTTCAGAAGCATCTGACCAAAGACCAGGGGAGACTTCCAAACCCTGTGTTGTCACAGCCATACACCTGCACAATTCACTGTCTCTTCTCACTTCTCACAGAGTTTCTCATTATCTCTTACGTGCCCATCAATGTAGCGCAATGTTTTCAGTCCAGTCAGTTAGAAAGAGCACTGTTGGAAGCAAACCAATGATTTGTAAGAAAGAATTAAGAATTGGCAATTACCCCTCTAGAGTATGATTGTTGGTGCTTGTGGACAGTATTTATAAGAAATGTTAGTCCCACATAGTGTAATAAAATAATCTGAAATCCTACCAAGGGATTCCAATAACACACTTAAGTGCAGAAATCCTGTTTTCCTGCTGCATAGTCACTGTGCCTCTCGTTATACTTGGTGTGTATACATATATATATAAGCAGACTTTCACCACCCCAGAAATCACATGTGTGTCCTGTCAAATAGCATTTGATGTTTCAGATGAAAAGTTGGGCTAGAAGTGACACATTACTCATTAAAATGAAGGACATGTCACACACAATTTCCTCTTCGTGTCAGGTTGAGTCACTTTGCCCCACTGTCTGGCATGTAAGATGTGTCAATGGCAGTGGTTCCTATTTCATGCACAACATCTGTTTGTAGCTCACTGGTTAGATGAGCAAGTTCCAACATCATCCCTGCCAGCTGTCTTATGTACTATTTCAAACTGCTGTAAAACACGAGGATAACTATAATATGGGACGTGACATGGGCTATGCTCATTTGGCTTTGCTCATCTGAACCTTTGACATTGTGTGGGGTTCCTCATCATGGCTTGCTCCGTTTCTGCTGTGGATTAGGCTGTGCTGTAGGTTATTTTCAGAATAAGGGAAGGTTGTGTTAATAGTTTTCCTGTCTTAACATAAACAGATGTGAAAATTGGCATGATGCTGAGATGGGGCATATAAAAAACAGAAATAGAAATTTGCATCAAACTTTGGCTCAGCAATAAGTCTGGGAGTGTAATTTTAATCTAGTCTAATTAGCCTAATTTCTATGACTACTGATTTTTCAGCAAATGTCTCTAAAGAACCATATTTAGGAAAATAGTAGCAAAACTTGCAGTTGTCATAGCAGATGCAGCGCCAGTCCATCTAAACAGGGAAACGGGTAGATTCAGGATTTAATACCACTTTTTGAGAAAAAAGATTAAGAGATAAACAGCAAATATGCTGAAATAAACTCTTGCATTATTTTTGTCCTACAAGAGAAGAAGCCAAGGATTATTCTTAAATGTAAGCAGGATATAAGCTAGATGTCTGGCTGAAGCTTAGCGCCTTTTCAGCATCACTGTGGTTGTGGATCAATTCCTCGTATTTTTCTTAGCCTATTAGACCCAAGAAAAGGAAAAGCTTCTAAGATACCCTGGGGATAAAAGGAAGACCAGGGAAAATGTGGGCCCTCTCGAGAAGGAAATGGGAGACCTAGTTACCTGGGACATGGAGAAGACTGAGGTACTCACCAACTTTTTTGCCTCAGTCTTCACCAATAAGGGCTCTACCACATTGCCCAAGTCACAGAAGGCAAAGGCAGGGACTAGGAGAATGAAGAACCGCCCCCTGTAGGAGAAGAGCAGGTTTGGGACCATCTAAGGGACCTGAAGGTGCACAAGTCCATGGGACCTGATGACATACATCTGTGAGTCCTGAGGGAACTGGT
The DNA here is from genome assembly GCF_036417535.1 of Chlamydotis macqueenii. Lineage (NCBI taxonomy): Eukaryota > Metazoa > Chordata > Aves > Otidiformes > Otididae > Chlamydotis > Chlamydotis macqueenii. The sequence continues at coordinate 9,419,809 of NC_141566.1, forward strand.
GGATTAAGTTGCCAAGCTGCTGCCCATCATATTTGAGAAGTCGTGGCAGTCCGGTAAGGTTCCTGCTCATTGAAAAAGGGGTAAAATACCCCCATATTTAAAAAGGGAAAAAAAGAAAGAGCTGGGGAACTACAGGTCAGTCAGTCTCACCTCTGTGCCTGGCAAGATCATGGAGCAGATCCTCCTGGAAACTATACTAAGACACATGGAAAATAAGGAGGTGATTGGTGACAGCCAACACGTCTTCACTAAGGGCGAATCATGCCTGACAGATTTGGTGACCTTCTGTGATGTCACTACAGCATTGGTGGATATGGGAAAAGCAACTGACACTGTCCCGCACGACATCCTTCTCTCTAAACTGGAGAGACATAGGTTTGATGGATGGACCACTCAGTGGATAGGAAATGAGCTGGGTGGCCGCACTCAAAGAGTGGTGGTCAACAGCTCAATATCCAGGTGGAGACTGGTGACAAATTGTGTTCCTCAGGGGTTTGTATTGGACCTGTGCAAATCTCATGAAGTTCAACCAGGCCAAGTGCAAGGCCCTGCACATGGGTCGTGGCAATCCCAGGCACAAATACAGGCTGGGCAGGGAATGGATTGAGAGCAGCCCTGAGGAGAAGGACTTGGGTGTGCTGGTGGATGAGAAGCTCAACATGAGCCAACAATGCATGCTTGCATCCCAGAAAGCCAACTGCATCCCGGGCTGCATCAAGAGGAGCGTGGCCAGCAGGTCGAGGGAGGTGATTCTGCCCCTCTACTCTGCCCTGGTGAGACCCCACCTGGAGTACTGTGTCCAGTTCTGGAGCTCGCAACAGAAGAAGGACATGGATCTGTTGGAGCGAGTCCAGAGGATGGCCATGAAGATGATCAGAGGGCTGGAGCACCTCTCTTATGAGGCCAGGCTGAGAGAGTTGGGGCTGTTCAGCCTGGAGAAGCGAAGGCTCCGGGGTGACCTTACAGCGGCCTTCTAGTACTTGAAGGGGGCTTATAAGACAGATGAGGAGAAACTTTTTACCAGGCCCTGTTGCAATAGGGCAAAGAGTGATGGATTTAAAATAGAAGGAGGCAGATTTAGATTAGACATAAGGAATAATTTTTTTTACAATGACAGTGGTGAAACACTGGAACAGTTTTCCCAGAGAGGTGGTAGATGCCTCATCCCTGGAAACATTCAAGGCCAGGTTGGATGAGGCTCTGAGCAACCTGATCTGGTTGGAGATGTCCCTGCTCCTTGCAGGGGGATTGGACTGGATGGCCTTTAAAGGTCCCTTCCAACCCAAACCATTCTGTGTCTATGATATAGAAGCCCAGCTAGAATAGGAATTTCCCCATCCTCCTGTTCTTCACTGCTAGATAGATCCTTTGGGAAATGTAATTCAAGTGTTTGTAATTTATTTAGTCCTGGGTGAGAACTCCTTGAAGAGCTCTCATGTGTGAAACTCACTTTCCCTGCTCCCAGACAGGGTCTGAACATTGTCACTGCAAAGGGGCACTACATGGTGGATGTATTACCAGGACAGATTGAGAAAGAAATTTGGTAGTGAGATACATCAGTTCAGCTTAAGTTCCTTGTGATGTCAGTTTTGTAGACTCACCCAGAAAGGATGATGGGCATATTTAATAAATCTTCAAATGCATAAATAAATAAAAATGATCATCTGAACTGCCTGAAATATTAAAGAACATTGATAAATAAATTACAACATTTTCAACTTGGGTCCTTTTATGAAACATGTTATTGAAATGGCTGTAACTATATTCTGACTCAAGAACTGGTTGGTGGGTTTAATCTATAATTTAATTTGCCTCAGAAAAACATAGCAGCAATGAGAAAAGATTGGTCAATGTCACATGATATTGTATGAATGCTGCCGATCAATCCAATTCTTTACTGTCACATATATCACTGTGAAACTGGTGAATTCCTTAACTTCATTTATATTGCCCCTGATTTACAGAATCACAAGCCAAACAATATTAGACCTTCTAATTTCTCTTTCTGCCCTTGCTCAGAACACCCTCACATTTCATTCAAGGTTTCGTTGAGCAAGGATTGAAAGGAAACCCCCAGGGTTTGGCCAAGGGACTAAATAACCCTGTCATCTGGGAATGTAAGTGCGAAGACAGGATGAAATGTCAACTGGGAATTACTATGCAAACCAAAAGGAATGCAGAAGGCAAAGCAATGTTAAAATTTAATTTGTGTGTTTTAATATTATTGTCTTTTTATATTTTAAAGGCACAATATAAAAATAAATATGACAAAGGGATAAATGGATCTAGCATAATTAGCATGAAAATTACACCTCATTTGTTTTCTGGATATTGCTTTGTCTGGATTATAAATGGCATGTAGATACAGTAGAAAGTGAAATATCTCAGAATATTAAATTCTTTTAAGACGGTGCCATGGGGGCCTTAATGTCTTCTTTTATTCCTGGCTCTAATTTATTGTTCTTGTGTAGTCAGCAATAACCCTTCCACAAAAATGCAGTCTCTATCCCTGATCTGAGCTCTGCCAATTTCTAGCGCACTGTCTACAGCGATAGCTAGCACGAGGTGACTGTTTTATACTGGATGGAAATAAGAACATGTACCCTCACCAGAATGTTCCCAGACAGAAGCTGAGATAGTGCCCAGCCTTTTACTTTACGAAGTGTCCAGCAGAGATACATACACTGCAAATTGTAACAACTCAACATTTTTAATGAGATACGTTGGAGTTCATGATGACATGAGTTTTGATACAAGCCTTATAAGATTTGGTGTTCGGATGATATCTGGGTATTATCCAGTGACCCAGATCAGAGTAGCTGGGCATTACCCGGGATAGTCCTTTGTTGCCCAAGGTAGTGTGCAGAGGCATGTTTTCAGAAACATCCATTTAGCACAAGAAACGATTATTCACTAGCAGCTGTCTGATAAAGATCAAGATATGAACTGCAAAATCCAAGGTTCTGTTTTTGCTTTAGGAATGTTCTGTCCAAACCTATCTGTTGGAGGAGAATGCACGTGGCACTTTGCTTGTTGTCTCGTTTACATCACTCCAGCCAAGGAAAGAATCTCTTTGACTATAGTGGAGTTTATGTCACCTGCCTGGCAGCCACAAATTCTCTTGTCTTCCATTATGAAATAACTCGTTTTTGAGAACTGATTTCCTCAAGCTCCATTTAGAGCTGTTTCGAGAGCTTTTTTTTTTCCTTTGTCCAGAGCTGGTGGGGAAAACTCTGGGATTCTCAGATGCAGAGATCTACTGTGGCTCATGGGCTTTTCATAAACCAGATTAGTTTTTTTTTTGTTTGATTCCCCAAACTATAACAGACATTCATATTTTCCCTCCCCTAAACAGCAGCATAAGTCTGTGTACTTCTTTTAAGAAAAGCAGCAGCATATATTACTGAAAATGACTACTAAAAATGCTATCAGAATAAATAAAGCCAGTAGAAGAGGGAAACAGTACTTTTGAAAAAATGTTTGAAAGTAATTTACCTGAAAATTTTAATTACATGATTTTTTTAAAAGCCTGCTGCTATTACTTTCCTAATTATCAAAAGAAGAACAAGAGAAGATAAATGTGTGAGGAAAAAAAAATTCTCCATCTAAATGCAAACAGAAAACAAATATTTGAAATATTTACTGCAAAAATTAATTGTATTCTAAATGCTATTCTGCAAAAGTTGTTTTATTTGGAAAAATTTTAGTAAGTGGGAATTCAAAATAGATTTGGAATAGAAATGGACTAGAAGTTTTGAAACATTACAGGTTCTGAAAAATGTCTACATTTGTTGATAGTGCTGTGTCTGAAATAGAAAGGATTAAATTAAATGCCCTAAGAACTCTTAAACTCCTTGTTTAAAAGCTTTTGATTTAACCACAGTATTTCTTGAAATTGTTTTTACTTAGGAACTTTTATAGCGGATTATACCCTATAAATTGTAGTCCAGGAACTAAACTAAAATTGCCAGGTAGTGAAGAGAAAAATAAAATGCATATGTAGGACCTCTTTATTTTTCCATAGTGATTTAACAGCTGAAAGGTTAAATACATTACTGTTAAACTGAAATAAACTCATTCAGCGTGAATCAAGTCTCAACTTCAAAGATGTGGTGCTGGAGACTAATCAGATATTTGCAAGAATGTCTCATCTTGGTGTCATGCCATATATTCCTTCAGGACCAGCTAATTTTCAGAGCATTTGCTACCTTGTCCAAAATCATGGCTGGTTTGTAGTGGAATGGTAATTGTGTAATGGAGTTCTCTCCATTCCTTTCCTCATATTTCACATTATCATTTATGCTCTCAATACAATAGAAGCAAAATTTCTGTAAGAACTTTCTGGTTCTAGTTGCTGTATAGAGCCTTTCCCCCCAAAATCTTAAATACTGGTCTGTTTCTGGTGAACACTTTCAAATATAGTTATTTTCTAAATTTGAAAGAAACTCTAGAGATCTGCAGCTGTGATATTATAAGATCATACAAAATAACTCTAGAAGGGACCTTGAGAAGTCATTGAGCCCATCTCTTCTCCCTTAGGCAGAATGAACTATACCTAAAGAATTGTCAAGAATAATTTGTCATTCTAAGCTGTTCTTAAAAACCTGAAATGATGGTAAGGCTACAACTTTACAGTCTAATCTCCTTCTTAATATTCTTACCAGTACAACATTTTCCTTATGTTCAACTTAAATCTTCTCTATAACAGTTTAAGTCCGTTACTTTTTTTGTCCTATGCACAGTGGACAGCCATCCTCTTTGCAGCCACCTTCTCTATCTGAGAGTCTTCTAGCTCTCAGTAGTCTTCTGTGAACTCTAAAGCAATTTTATTCAACATATGCTGATCTCATAGGGTTAGATTTGCAACATCATATTTAGACACTCTAGATAATTAATATTTTTACTTGTTAATAGGATTCAAGGAGCCATGTGGAGATGAGATGACACTTTATTTTTTAAAGCCTAGAATAGAATAATAGTTTGTCTGTGCAAATATCGGACTAGTTATATTGTGGATTTCTGCTTTTCCTATATTATGGCACTAATCTTGCTGCAGAGACATCTTGCAAACTCTTGGTGACTTGCAGCACAGACTCCTTTGAAGCGGCTGAAAATTTTGGCTTGTTCGTCACTCCTTCTACATCCATGACTGTCAGCTGCTGGATGAGCAGCTGTGCAAGCCAGGGTCCATCTTTTCAGGTTTTACAGTTAATGCCATCAATTGTCATCTACTCTGAGAAGCAGGAACTAAGGAACGTGGTGGAAATGGCTTTTGAAATATCCTAAGTACTATCTGGATGTAGCTTTAGTTTAGTACAGTATCCTTTTTTCAGTTTTATTAATGTTTTCCTTTTTGTTAAATCTGACTAACATATCTACTCAGTGTAAGGATACTCAATGTAAGACCTCAGAGAACTCACTTGTTACAAAAATTTCAACTCTTTTTTTTTTAAGAAATTAAGCTGGATAATGAAATGATAATGTCAATGTTATTATCCTCCAACACCATAATTTTAAAATTGAACATAAAGTCTACTCCGATTAAAATTGTTGCATGAAACATAAAACCAAAATGCTGTGATACTGGAAACATTTAGACATGCACATAAGCTTTTAAAAAAGTTCCCAGACACAAGAACAAAGCTTTTATTCATTCAAAGGGTAAGTCAGCCGTAATGATCTTTATACGTTAAAATTGCTGGTTGCACATTGTGCTAAAGAGGACAGACTCATCACAGAAGGCTGAGCACAATAAACCAGAGAATGATCAGGCTTGAAAGAAAATGTAGTAGCATTTTAAAAAGTAACATAGACTCTCTATGAGGCCAAAATGCTAAATGAGTTAACAGTGGGCTTTCATGCGAATGTTAAACCAGGAACAGATGAGAAGCATCTATGTACCAATACTACATACAAATTTCACTCTGCTCTCTGAAGTCTTACTTGTGGCATAGTGAAGACCTATATCATCCCTAAATTAGAAGCATTATGAAATATGGCATTTCCCACTGGAACTTGTGCTCACCAACAAGAATAAAGTTTTATAGCAGAATCCTGTTTCCAATCTTGTTCTTTTTTAAGGAAAACAGTGAGCAATCCTTGCCCAAATAATATGGCCTCTAATTTCCTTGGGATGAGCATTTTACAGGCAAGTATTATCTCCTTGTCATGAATTTGCATGCCATGTTCAAATCCGATTTTCAGTCTTGTACACAAATACTCCTTTTGCATATAACTTTCTCAGGTCATCATTTATCTCAACTGCCTATATGTAACCCTTGCCTGTCCCTCTCCTATCCCCCCACTTTGTATTAGACAGGTAAGATTTCCTAATATGCAGGAACTGGAGTTCATAAAATGGTCCCCACTTGCAGAGCCTGTTGCTGTTATAATAAGTTAGAGGTGGAAGCTGTGTAGCAAGTACATGGCAGCCTTGTGTTTGGACGTTGATCCATAAACTGTTCTCCAGATAAACAGCCATGAGTATCAGTTGGTATAACAGCTGGGAGTCCAGAGACTTCCAAAGAAGGGTAAGAAATCTAGTACATACCTGCAGATGTGGCAGCTATGCATGCAGGCACCTACAGAGACACTGCAAGCTCCACCATGAAAACAGTTCTAGTTCTAGTAGTGACAAGCAATCAGATGGAAAATAATGTGTGTGGTTTCCCCCTCTTTTAAAAGAAATCCTTCATTTACATCCCATACACTTGAAAATGAATCTGCAGGGTGACATCAGGGTGACATCAGGTTACTAATACTCTTACCTGAAGTGGGAATGAGAACATCAGTCATCTGCAGGTGTGGGAGAGAAAAACAAGATGGATGAACATCTCTTGGAACATCCAAGGACAGGATCTGGCCAGCCGTACTCCTCATTCCCCTTCTGATTTGCACTTAGGAGGACCAAATCCTCTCAGTGCCTCTGCCAAGTGGGAGCGCTCTGGGTGCAGCTCGAAGCAATGTGGTTATCATTAGCACCGAAACCTCTGCTTTGTTTGACATTTCTCCTCCTGCTTTGCAATAGCAGACTGCTCTGCCAGCTCCTTCGTGCATTAAAAGTAAGCAGCTCGAATTAGAATTGGCTACTTAATTTTTATTTTAAAAGAACAGTGAATTTATCTCATGTAGGTGTAGTCACTTTGGAATACCAAATTTCTTCTTGGTTTCCAAACGGAGTCAATGGTAAGACTTAGCTCCCTCTGAGGAGTAGCTCCAAGGTCCCCAGGAAGGTACGGGGAGAGGCCAGTGCCAGCTACAGGAAAGCACCAGATCTCCAGGGAAATACTCCCATTAGGAATACCCAGATGTCCAGGGAAATGTTCCCCTTGGGAATGCCTGAGCACTCCCCAGGGATCGTGTGAGAAGTGTGGGGGTGCTGCTAGGGACTGCAGGACATTGCAGCACGCTTCGGCTCTAATCCTTGCTCCAGTTACCCTCGGAGGCCAAGCTTCCTCGCTCCCCTCCCAGAAAGCTCTCACTGTGCACTGCACAGGCCAGAGAAGGCAGCAGAGCAGAGGTGCTAGTGAAATGCAGTTTTCCTCCCTGCTGCATGCTGATTTTTCTCATGAAACATGAGCTCTGAGTGCAAATTGAGAAGCCCTCTTGCAGAACCGCCATCATAATGGTTGAAGCACTACTCGGCAAAGTTTCTAAGGATTTTTGTTTTATAAATAAGTATTTACTCCTGCTTTTTGGGCACTTGTTTGCAAACCTAATGCCAGCTTTCTTTCTGTCAGTTAAGATTACTGGTATAGTCCATCTTAAAAAATAAAAGTATGCCAGGGAGCATGTATATAAAGCAGTTTTTAGCTGTGTTTCAAGCTGCACAGGTTTGTGAAGCTGATTGCAGCGCATAAACAAAAGATAGGACAGGATGTTTTGACTTCAATCCCTGTGACAGCAGTCAGATACAAAAGCTAACTTCAGATGTTGTAGCCTAGAGTAAACAATGAGATTCACTAAAAATCTGACATCTACTTTTTAAGAACACTTTTCAAAGAGACAATTACTCAGATATGTGAAGGTCTATTTCACCTGATCTTTTCATTTTGAATAAATTGGCAGCAGAACCTGACGGCTTTGACAATTATTTGTCATAGAAGCGAGCAATGCATAACTATCTGTAATAATTAGCTTTGTGTTTCAAAACACATCAGGAACTCTAAAGGAAATACCATTACAAGGAAAGAGGGATATGAAAATACCCCTTCCTCCTTGTCCCCTAAAAATGATTATTTTTCTTTGCCAGAAAATCTTTGGCATTTTGCAGAATTATACATCTTCTTCGTGGGGAGGTTGACGTCATTGATACTGACCTGTTTGGCACATGTAACAACTGGGAAACATATTTGAGAAATATAATGGTTCCTAAAAGCAAAACAGACTCAAACAAGAAATGGTCTGCTTTTTTTTTTTGCTTGGAAAAAGTGATTGACAGAATGCACAATAATTAGTGGAAGGTACTACTGCTGATTTGCTATCTAACATTTGCTTTTTTTAAAGAAGTTTTAGCCACATGCTCTCTCTCATTGTTTTTTCATAGCAAAGCTTCAGCACATTGCATGAAATCCATGCAAGAGCTTAGCTCCCCATGACCACAAGAGCAAGACCAAGCTGATTAATTCTGCTTATGCAAAATACTCTCTGAGATGAAGCTCTTATTCAGGAGAATATGTGAGTGCCTGAGTGAGACATGGCTGTTCCCCTAAACCTACACTTCCCAGAAAGGTAATTCTTCAAAGAAGAGGAGTTAGGATACCAATCACATCACCATTGCTTCTGAAGCCAGGGCTACAGAAGAGGATAAGGAAAGAACACACAAATGCAGTGAGAAAATATTGTCAGCTCTTATCAGTAGTACAGCAAGCTGAGAGGCCTTTGGGAGAACAGGGGCTATTACGAGTTTGCCAGCTGCCATCCTCCGTCCCTCAGGTGCTCTCCAAGCCACAGGACGAAGCACCTGGCCTTGCCCTGTAGATTACTCCCTGGGCGCGAGGGTGACAGTGGCTGCCAATGGATGGCCAGGGCTCAGAGAAGCAGCACTGATAAGCTGGGGCTTCAGCTTTGCAGCCCAGCTGAGGATTCTCTCTGATGTGGCATTAATTGAAAATTCATATGCGGAGCACAGTGACAGAAGCTCTTCTGGCTACAGCTCTGCCTGCACGGGAGAGAGGAGTTTGGGCTGTCTGCAGGTACAGTGGTGAGGAGTCCTTTCTAGTCCAGGGATTGTTTCCTTTCCTGCCTTCCCCTTGCAAACCTTGGGAGTTTGGGTTGATGGCAAGATTAACATGAGTCAACAGTGTGTCCTGGCAGCCGAAAGAATCTATGAATCTATGATTGTACGCAGTTTCCCTGCAGGAAGACAGGATTTCTTACTTCCCATGACTTTTATGAGATATCTGATAGCCCCAAGAGCTTTTGTGCCTGTCTCCTCTTTTATGACTCCCTGCTCATGTATCACTCCTTCTTTGTAGACATTATGAAAAAATCATTAGCCTCTAATGCTATAGAAACCCAGTCCTGCCAAACCACCAGGAAAGGCACCCCATGCAACAAACAAATCCACAAGCAAATCAGCTATATAAACTTAAAAATAAGTTATCTCTTCCTCCAAAAGCAATCTAGGGAAGCAAATGCAGGCATTAAAAATGCATAGAGGGATAGAGGGAAGAAAGCTGCTTGTACCCACCTGAAATTTCATATTTGTATGAGGAGGACCATACTTTTTTAGATTTCTGCAGGTTGCCTTTTCATTTGAATTGATAGAATAATACAGAATCTGCTGCATGGAGATGTGACACAAATGTTTTGGAAGTCTAGAGAATAAAGAATTTCTGCAATAGCAATTACAAAAGAAAACACTTAACTGAATCTTTTTTAAGCCTAGCTCCCCTGCTTTTCTTTTGCTTGTTGCAGGTTGCAAGAAAAGAGTTTTCTGAGGTGTGCTGCTACCAGTCTATTAAGGAATACATACATAGATGCATCTAGCAAAAACATAAAAGGTGAAGATGACCCAGTTACAAAACAATTTGAATTTAGTTTTCATGTGGTTGCCAAACCTTCTGTTGCATTTGTTTTAATAGCAATCAGAAGAGACTCACTCCTGCAGAGTACTATTTTCTTTAAGACTGAGCTGGACGCATTCAGAGACCAAAGCTGAAGTTATAGATGTAGGATTATTTCTTCCCAGTGGAAATGATTTATTGCATATTTTTTTTCACTTCTTCAAGCAACAGAATGGAATTTCACTCTCCTCTGGGAGTGGTAGAGACAAAACATTTAAAAATGATTGAAATGACCAAAGTTTCTTTAGATGTTACTTTATAGTAGCAAACTTTGCTGGAAATTGCAGCTGTTGCCTTGGGGTGAGTTTTTGATCATCACACAACGAAAACTGCAGCTGGGTCATAGAGCCTTTAATTGCCTGTTTCCTCAGGCTGATCCTGGAGGACCTGGATATGAGAGAGAAGTTGTGCGTTGCCAGTTCATGGGCCTCTTGGGCATGGCACTAATTACAGACCCCTGCTGTGTTGTGTGTGTAGATTTTTCTTAATTTCTCCATTTGAAAAAGGTGCAGGCAGCAAGCAATTGCTTTACACAACCAGACTGAATCACAGTGAGACATTTTCTTTTCAGGAGAGAGGTGGTTTCCACTTAGCAGCATTACAGCACCAGCTAAAAAAGCATTAACTTAACTCCCTTTAGCAGCCCTCTAGACACCTGTGGGATTAGTTCAAAGGAGTGAGAGTTCAATGGCATGAGAAAGAATTACATGATCATGCCCGTGGAAAAGACGGTATGGGAGAGCTGACATACAGAGGTAAAGTGCGATATATAAGAACCCTTATACAGGGTTCCCACCTGCAGACTTGTCTGGCACTAGCCTGCGAGTCCGAGTGGGAAGAACTCAGATTTCTCCTACCTATCCCCTTTCCAAAACTTATAGGAAAGAACCTATACAAAATGTATAGGAAAGAACATTCTTCATACTGAGAAAAAGCACTGCCAGAGTTTTCTTTAAAAAACTGCCAGGTTGGCCCTCCTTATCTTGAGCATGTTTGTAGATCTCAAATGTAATGTAAAATCTAAGAGAGAGATAAGCACTGCCAGAGGATGACTCTGATGCAGTCCTAGAATAGTTAAAACAGCCTGAAATATGAAATTAATTTGGTAAAAAGACTGAGAGGATGAATTTCTCCAAAGAGCCATAAGAGCTACCTTGGCTTGCTGACCCCCAGCTTATGCCTGAGCAGTGACCAAAGGCAGACAAATGGTGGCTGCTGTGTCCTTCCAACCTTTGGTGCTTCTGTGGTGGAGCCTCGCTGCTGCAAAACGGAGACGTTCTGACAGGGTAAGACCCTCCGTCTACACCCGTCAACAACGAGAACTACAGCACACTGAAATCAAGCTTTGTAATATGTTCTCCTTCTTCCAATAGAAACTTAAAATTGAGTTGAAAAGAGGAAAGCGAAAAGGCAATATTTTAAGGTTGATAGAAGCAATTAAACTTCACGTCTACTAGAATCCTGTGACACACGTGGTCAAAACGTATCTACTGGTTGTTCACCCTGGTCTCCCTTTTTGTCTGACTTCTTCGTGCTTCACTCAGTTTGAACAGATATTTGGGAAGGGCTGACATCTCCCCTGCACCTTCCAAAGAGGCAGACGTAAGACCTCCAAAATGGGGAAAACCACAGGAAAATGTTACATAAATTCAGTGTCGTGTAGCTCATTTTCCCCCTGGGAAATCATAGCCGCATTTCCTAAGAAATCAGCACAAATTTAACACAACTCACTGCATTTCCTCAAGAGGTAGAGGACTGAAAAATGCAGAGCCTGAAGTATGTGCTGCCCCCTCTGCACTACCTCACAGCGTGGCAGAAAACCTTCCTTCTGTCTGCTCTCAGTACATTACTCCCCTGGCTTCCTATTCCTCATCTAAAGTGGACATTAAATTCACACTGGTTTCATCAGCAAAAGGAGGAACAAAACAAGGAAAAAAATGTCAGAAATGTTACAACATGCTTAATTTAATTGGATTTTCTGTTCTGAATCAGGAGAATGAAAGAAACATTAAACAGAACATGCCCAAATGTTAAGGCAGCATGAGCGGCGCCATCTGTCACAATATTTCTCTAGTTATTTTTAATCTCTCACATAGTTAAAATTATGTTTTCTTAGTGAGAGGCATTATTGTAGAACATTTATCTGTTACAAACAGGAGCTGAAGAATTCATTATCCCCAGGATCCATTAGTAAGAATAAATGAGCAGAAGAGAGGTAACTGTACAGATTTCACGCTCTGCACCGCTCAATATTCAATAGAAATGTCAGAATTGTCATATTAGATCATACTTGAAGGTCTGGTGAGTTTGTTATCCTTTCTTCAGCGGTGGCCACCACTATGTATGTCACAGAAACCTCATCATAAAATATCTTACAGACTGTTTGGAGGAAAAGATTCTTCTTGAACCACAAGTGGTTGCCAATGACCTGAACTCAGAGAGCACACAACATTATTTTACCCCTCTTCTGTGTCTGTGAGTGCTTAAACCAGTTAAAATCGCACTGAATTCTTGCCTCCAACATCGTAATAGTCTGGCTATTGTCATACTAATGAAATGGTTAAGAGAAAGGGCTGGAGCAGATGTGCAGAGGGTACTGCACGGCACTGACTCCTGCACTGGGAGGCCATCACTAGGCAACTGGAGGCATTTGTGGTCAAGTAGTGAAAAGCAGCCTCCTCATGAATGGTCTGGAGACATATTAGAGCAGACATTTAGCTGGGGTGTATCGGCACAGCTCCACTGACGTCAGGGATTTGTACCAACTGAGCATCTGATCTGCTATATGCACACGCACGCACGGTTTCAAATCCTGCATTTCTCCATTGTGAAAATTAACAGATAATAAAAAGCAAATAAAAAGGCTTCTTGAGATAAGCACTTACAGCTTTTTAAATACACAGAAAGAACAATTTCTATTACTAAAACTTGGTTAATTTCATTCTCCTTATCTCTTAAAATGTCTCTGGATTTTCTGTCAAATCCCTCACTTCTATAGATTCTGTTTTTGCTTTTAGATCATCTAATGAAGATGCTTTTCAAAAAAAGCACAAGCTGGGAAGTCAGATATTAACAGGAATTTTTTTTTGAGCTGCGATTTAGCGAGTACATACCTATAAACAGCCATTCTGGCAATCCTGGGCTGTTAATCCTTGTAAAATAGATGATATGCTGCATGCAGAGCAGCTGGCCTTGTGGCTCAGTGACCAATATTGTCTTGATTTGACATATGCTGGCTAGTCCATACAGTGGCAGTGCTGGCACAGCCTCTCTCCAAGCCAGTTAATTTAACCTCCTTCCTCAACGCTACCATGCTCAGGGAATGTGATCTGTGCAGGCAGGCTACCATGCCTGGGCAGAGTCCCTTTCATGTCTGCGGGATGCCACTGGGGTTTAAGTGTTCAGGGCCTAGGGGTGGGATATTTAACAATGCCAGATGCCAGATTATGAAATGCTACAATTTAATGGGCTGTCACAATTCCAGTGATGCCAAGTCTCACATTTGTATCATGAAGCTCATCATATTTGATGTTGTATTCCAAGCTTCAGCATCTGAAAATACAGGCTTATGGTCAAACTGTTAACGTTTATGCACTTATTTTTAAAGGTTGTTTTGTAGCTCCCTAGCTGGGAAGAAAAGCTCACATTTGTGCCTCTAAAGAGTCTGTTATAATCTCCTGTTTTGTGAATACTCGATACAGGCTATATATAATTCCTGCATAAATACATGGCTGATGCTGTGAGGGATAAAACACCTCCTACTGGTAGTGACTGCTTTTATCTCTGAGGACAGCAATGGTAGCTGGGGATGTGAGTTGTTTTGTGCTATGCTGAGTCATGCACCAGGGCTGGCAGAAAATGTTAAAGGAACCCAATCCTTTACAAAGTTGCTCTGTAGAAATCAGGCATGACCCTAAACTCCTGCTCTTGTAAATGGACAATGCTAGAGAGATGGAAATAAAAATATTGGGAATTTGGCTGAACGTATCTAGGAACAGGCTACTGTTTGTTGTAAAAGCGTGAGAGTGTATCAAAATGCTTGAGCTGTTATGGAAGAGAGGCAAATCTCTCTTCTTTTCCATGCCTGTTACTCATTTTCCATGTTTATTCCAGTGGGAAGGAGAGCGTGCAGCTGAGGCAGCCAGCCTGTCCCTGCCTGCCTGGCAGGAACACCCTGCTCAAACCGGCCACTCTCCCAGGAAGGGTTAAAGTTTACCTAAGACCAGATTTATTCCGTTCTTTCTGATTTGGGCTGCAGTTGCTGCTTGCTGTAAACCTGTGGGTGAATGAACACTAGACTCATTTCTTTTTTCATAAAATTATCTCACGTTTCTTCAAACAGCTGCTGCTCAAAGACAGGCAGACACAAGTTTGTTTCAAGTCCTGTAGGCACTTGCGCCATCGCATTCACAGAGCTGGGAAATGGCTGAAACGGTGTGAAACACAAAGGTCCAATGATTGAACCAGAGGGCTAAGGCTTTGGGAAAGAGCACAAACCAAAATCTATTATTTAAGGTGTTCATTTTGCTTGTTCTGTAACCAGAGCTGATGGACTTCACTGGGGAAACATTTCTTAGAATGAAATCTTCAGTGAAAAGTTTTGTGACTTCAATACAATAAACAATCCTTCTTTTTTTCTCATAACTTTAAACATAAAAATTATGTTAAGTACTTTAATATGTAGCTATGTGGAAAGACACTTTTGGTAACATGCTGTCCCTTTCAGAAGTAGAAAAAGGAAGAAAAGACATTGGAAGAAATGTCCTATCTGCTGGCAGAAATGCAGAAGCAGAAACAAGGTGCAAAATAGCTGCTTTAATGGAATGTCTTCTCTGGACATTATGAAATGTAAATGACTAGTCAAAAAAGGTGAGACAGAAAATTGTCCTATAAGAAGGCCTGTATGCATTGGAGACAGTCCCTAAATGTAAGTAATCAGCAAAGAAAAATCTTCTGATGGGAAGAGGTTTTTCTGAATTGTGTACTTAGCTCCTTTTTTTCACAAACAGGTTATTTTTCATTGACATCATATCTCTTTTCTAAGAATTAATATGGGTTGCAAACATAAGTAATGTGGCTAATGCTTATCCAATGTGGAGGCTTATCCAATTACTGACTGCAAAACAGTTATATCACAAATAATCTAGAGATCAAGCCTGAGACCCTGGCCATGCTGCAGTCAATATAATTGTCAAGATTTTTCTTGGAAGCACTTTACAGTAGCAAAAATGACTGAGGTCAGCAAATGAACAATAAAAGGGAAGAGATACTATTTTTGGGTAAGGGAAAACCACAAAATATTTGTGGCCAACAAATGGTCTTTAAATACAGAATAACATTCCTTGCTGTAAGTATCCTTTTAAAGTACATAATCAGCATTAAAAGACATCACTTACACTTCTACATTAATAATCTACTCAGGGATTTATTTGTGAAACATACAGCATCGGGGAAAACGTCAGTCAACAGAACAGATCTTGAAAGCTGTAAGAGGCTTATATGAAGATTATATTCACAATATACTTCAGGAGTACATATATATTCTATCTTCAAATTCTATTAGCTGATGAGTGTCCATCAGCTTATGTGCACTGAGACTCATCTTTAGGGCTCAGGCCACAGAGCCTGGAGAGAAACAGAGCTGGGAACTGAGGAGGCACCATACCATTGGTGCCTGTGGACAAAAAGCTTCCTTTAAAACCATTTAAAGAAATAGAAAAGCAGATCACATCCCTGCCTGTTACTGTCACAAAAATCTATAAGCAGTGCTAGCTAAAAGCATATGCAAAGCTTAAAGTAGCAAATGGACCAATTAATACAGGCTCTTAACTACTGTGAAAATTAACCATGGGAGATGCAAATTTCCCTCGCACTGCCCCACAGCAACACGTAATTTAAAAGGCCAGCAGTAACGTGGCCCAGCCGCTGATAGTGAAGTCCCACTGCAAGAAAAAAGAGCGGGTCAGCTACTCTGAATATTAACGGCCTCAAAAGGAAGCAGGACCAGAAATAGGAAAAGGGGAAGAAGCAGGTTGGTGATTTAGATGAAGTTCGAAAGAAGAATAAAGGAGAGAAGAAGAATAAACTAGTGTCCATTGCCTCACAATAAGTGGAGAGTTGCTGCTTTGCAGCTCACTTGTGCTGTGTTGTTCCTCTGCAGCGACTTGTTTACATGTCAGAGCCCTCAGTTTGAAAAGCAGACCAAAGGAGCGTTTGTGTTAATTTGTTATGATTCACGTTTCTCAGTTAATACCATTCTTTCCCTGCAGAAAGAAAACAATTTGTCAAATCATACCCACTCTCCCTTATCATGACTTGGCTCTGGTTTCCCAGTTTGATCTGATGCTGGAGTTTCAGCAGGATGTAGCCGTGTGACAAATGCAGGATGGGCAGCACAGCACACAGAGGGCAGTGGGAGATCTCCAAAGGTTTACGAAAGGTCCCCTCTGCACCTCCACATTGTGCATCATTTAGGGCAGAGCTGGTGTATTGGTTTTATTTAGTGAAGGGGGGCTACGGTGGCAGCTTCTGTAAGAAGCTGAGAAGTTTCCCTATTGTCCTGTGGACTTGGCCGGGCCTAGGGCGGACCTGCTGCTGACCAGGGCCGAGCCAATTGGTAGCAGAATGTTCCCTGACAACACCTCTGCGATAATGTATTTAAGAAGAGGTAAAAGAAAAAAAAGAAGAGAAGATGTGAAGACGCTGGAGCAGGGCCAGAGAGGGGGAGGCGCAGGCCTCGCAGGCCTTGCAGGCTTCACCCTCTGGCCTCCTGCCGGGTGGCTGACTGGGCCAAACTCATCCCGGCCCGGCTGCAAGAAGTGGAGAGCAGATGAGAAGTGAATAGAACCTGAGAGGCGTCTGCCTGAGCCAATTGTGAAGAATTTCTTGTGAGAGGAATGGCTGCAGACGCCAAAGTCAGTGAAGAAGGAGGGGGAGCAGTAATGCTGCTCCTGGCCAAGATTCCCCTGCAGCCTGTGGTGCAGCCCATGGTGGAGTAGGTTGTCCCCCTGCAGCCCATGGAGGCCCACGCAGGAGCAGAGATCCACCTGCAGCCTGTGGAGGACCCCACACTGGGGCAGGCGGAGGCCTGAAGGAGGCTGTGGACTGGGGAGGGCCCGCTGGGGCAGCCGTTCTGGAGGGACTGCACCCCGTGGAAGAAATGACCCACGCCGGAGCAGTTTCACGAAGGACTGTGGCCCGTGGGAGGGACCCCACGCTGGAGCAGGGGAGGAATGTGAGGAGTTCTTCCCCCAAGGAAGAAGAAGCTGCAGAAAACGACGTGTGATGAACTGACTGTAACCCCCATTCCCTCTTGCCCCCTGTGCCGCTTGGGGGTAGGGGGAAATGAGGTAGAGATAATGTTAAACTCGGGAAGAGGGAGGGGTTGGGGGAGGTTATCTTGCTCTCTGTCTTGTTATCCTGCTTTGATTTTGATAATAAACAAATAGTTTTCCCCAAGTCGAGTCTATTTTGCCCATAACAGTAACTTTAAGAATCTCTCCCTGTTCTTATCTCAGACCTCCAGCTTTTTTTTTCTTATTTTATCTCTCCCTGTTCTCTTGGAGGGTGGGGGCAGTGAGAGAGAGACTGCATAGTCTGGTCCCAAGAAGGGCTAAAATACGACACAGGTTCAAGATGATTGTGTGAATTGTGTATGAATTAAAGAAACTGGACTGACTCGCCTGGCTGTGTGGCTGTGTGGCTGTGTGCTAAGGAGGATCCCAAAGTACCTTGTTTGTTTTCAAGCAGATCGTTTCACTTATGACATGTTCAGTGCGTGTTCAGCCACGAGCAGAGATTAATGGGTACCAGCGAGAGGAGGGTACCAGCTGCTGTGAAGTGGCTGGGGGTGAGGCAGCAAAGGTTATTAACCTGACTTGGGGACTCCAGGTAACAAGGAAGTGCTTCATATATCAAGGGTGCTATGGTGGGCCTAATGTGCACCAAAAAATCAAGATATTTCCTTCCCTTGGAAGACTGGGCATGGTTTATTTAGAAGTATTCATCTATGTATTGATACAATGCACTACCATTATGCAAGCATTATCTTTCAATTCCTCTGCTCTTATATAGCCAAAATGGGCAATGTCTATAGAGGGACTTTATTATGGTTATTAATTGTAATAGAATAACATTCAGTAACTTGTGATAGGTGCTATTTAATAAAAATTCTTGACTGTTTAGTTTTTTCAATCGATTTATTATTCATGATGGTAAATTGGAGACAGCTGCTGAAATAACAAATAGATCTGATTCATGTGATTCTCTTTTTTTTAATCTCTTTTTTTACTCGTATCTACTACTCAGCTTCTTATTCAGCTTTGGCTGATTTCTGTCTCTTGTTATCTTGCACTACTAAAATTAGATTTTATTCTTAGATCCCATCAACACAATAGACAAATGTACACCTGTGTTCATTAGCAGCAAAAATATCTTGAGACAAAAGCTAATGAAAGCCTTTCCTGATGCATACAGGAAGAGCACGCAGATCAAGATTGTGCTAAACCATGGGGCTATGTCTGAATACTTTGGCCCCACTGAATTTGGCCAGGTTATTTACATACTGAGTACTCAAAACAACCTCAGCTTGCAGCAAGCACTGAAAAAAAACAAGAACAAACGAGAATATTACAATTGGTCAGATGTAGCTAACTGGACATAATGAACAGAGACAGGAAAATATTTTAATTGTAGAAAATCAGTTACAGCCAGTTAATGATTAAATGAAAGATTGTTATATATATTTATTTACATAATTTTAGGTGAAGTCCTATAGTGTTTTTCAAGGATAAACAAAAAAATTCCAGTGCTTAGTGAAAGATAGTGCATAGCATTTTTTATGAGTAGCTAGTAGTCAGGTATACAGGACTCTAAGAGACAATCAGAGTTGTGAAAGCAAGATAGAAATCTGTGAGAAAATTGACATAATCTGTTGAGGAACATGAAAAGGAGGACAGAGTTATTGAGTTAGATGTGACAATGAGTGAGCTGATGCATTCAGTTTGTCCTTAAAACCCATCCTCTACATGATCTGTGTCGAAATGCTGTTCAGAAAAGCACTGGAAGGAGCTCATAGATTCCTTTGCAACAGGCCAGTCATTGCTGCATTTTACAAAGTGATATTTAGGCAGTCCTTATTACAGGTACTTGGTCATTTTCTGAGTGAAAGATTTCTTCTCTTTCTTTGTGAAACTGAAAAACCTCCTTACTCGGGAAATGTCTGTGGAACAGATGTTTTCTTTTTTTAATTTGTGGCAGACAGAAGCGTTGCTTGTTGCACATGCAGTTCTATTAAGCCATACTTAGGCTGCCCAGTCATTCAGTTTCCACAGCTAAAGCAGAACGGTAACATCCTTTTAGGGCTTATGTTTAATGCACTTTCTGAGTTTCATGTTGATGCAGTGCTTCAGCCGAGCCTTTTTCAGACTGTACTAAATTCATGAGGCAAAATGACAGTGCTTAAGATTGCTCTGATAACTGCTGAAGTCAGTGGAAAAAAAAATCCATTAACTGGAATTACTGCTGGTCTAAGCCTTTAATGACAATGGAAGCCCACATTAAGAACAGAGAAGGCACTGCCATTTTGGTGTATTTTCAAGCTTTCTGTGTAGTTAGTACCGTGTGTCTCATTGCTCTGTACAACAAAGGCGTCTGCTGCTACATTTAATGAGTAATTCCTGACCTCATCACCCTTTGTACATAGTGCCTTGCTTTCTGTAAGATCCCACAGCACTTAGTGAGATATTGATAAACTGAATTATCTCGAAAGAAGACTTATTGTGGGCTCAGTTGCTCTAACCCTTCCTCCAGCAGTGTGTCCTGCCACAGTACAGACTCTGGGTCAGCTGGCAGGGAATGGTTTGCCAGCATGCGGACACGGGGCATGGCAGCTGGCTCTGGCCCCAGGTTACCTCTCCCATTCCAGCAACTCTTCAGCTACACACAGCAACTGCACAGCAATAAAATAGTTCAGTGTAGCAAGTGCGTGGACATTAGTTCCATGTGAAACTGCAAAGGGAGCATAATTACTGTAGGCAGAATATAATTACTCAGAGTAGAATCTGGCTTGAGCTTTATGGGCTAAAGCTTTCCTTCCTATCAAGATTAAAGAGCAGAACCAGTCTGTGCTTTTGTTTCAGATTTCAGATGAAAGACAGTTAGTTCATGAGCTCATGAGCTCTGAGGATCATGATGGGGCATTAGTTCATTAATCTGTCACCTGCATGAGTGCTGTTTCATGTTGTGCTTTCTTGAATACGAGCAGATTAGAGTCTCACCAGAGCAAAGTAAGTATTCACTATACAGCTATGCACCTTTTAAAGCTATAAAACCAACCCCTGCGCTTTCTCCTACTAAAGTTCATCCTAATCATCTGCTTTCTGTTGCTCATCTTCCAGAAACAGAAGTATCTTCGCAGGGAATTTAATACCATTAGCCCAGGGTCTTCTGTCAGTTTTAAAATTTGCAGATTATTTTGAATTGCCTTGCTGAACTGGAAGACAAGAGAAGTTTTATGCATTATTTATGCTTGTCATTCAGTAAGATATAGTAATCTCAAAATGTCAATGAATATACTCTTATTTTAGATACATTAAAAAGTTCTGTAGCTTTAGTTCTAAGGTCTGGTACATTGGTTATATGGCATATTTTCTTCTGATTGGGCTGCACTGAGAGTTGTGTTTATCAGAAATACAGAGCGAGTTTCCATGTGAGAATTTTGTAAGGAACTATAGAATATATGCCCTTGTTTTATGCATAACGCTGAAGCCTCCAGTTACTCTTACTCTGTTTGGTTTTTGGTGTACCTACTGTACACACTTTCAGGATGAGCAATGAAGAAGGATTTCAGGAGGAGACCACATTTTCTGGTCTTTGTTAAAGTACAGGCACAAGATCCAGGAAAGCTGGACTTCATTAATAATATGGGCATGCAAAAGGCATGTGAAGCCTTTATGTTGGCATTTCATAACCTTAACATTTCTCTGATGCAGATTTTTTAATGAAACTATATATATATTCCTGAAAATGTAGTAAATGTTTTGAAGATTAAAATGTAATCTCCTTGCTCCAAAATCTTACTGTCTAATTTGGAGCATGACGAAATACAAGTAATTGATAAGAAAGAGATATTTGGAAATCCAAAACATAAGGCATTGGCTCTGGGAATTTGATGATGGCTCGTGTGGATTAATGATTGCCAGTTGTAGATGGGGAAACTGATGCACAGAGAGAGAAGGACAACAGAAAAGCTGAGGTTGACTGCAGACCTGCACTGGTGCCTCCTTACTCCCTCTGCAGTGCTCTATTGCCTTTTCCTCTTTTCTTGCTTAAACTAGTTAATTTTCATTAGGCTATCTAATATAGGAAAGGGATTTTTCTTAGTGTGAAGTAAGATAGATAATGTTCCTTACAATGAAACAAACTTTACAAGAAATATATTAATTTTCAGTGCAGTTGTCTGTTAAAAAATAGTTTCCTTGTCAGTACAGTTTGTTTTTTTGGATTGTAGGAGAATCAGTGACTTTAGACCTGCAAAGCTGTGTTGGGTAGGAGGAAAGAGGGTAAAGAGAGAGAGTGAAATCATGGTTGATATGGCAGTGTTCTTTCATATCATCATTATTTAACTGCTGTGACATTCAGTCCATGAAAAAACATTGTGTGGGTTTTAACACCTGAAGGCATGAACAGAAATGTAGTTTTGGTTTTTTTTAAAAATTTTATTTTAGAGAAAGAACCACGATTGACAGCACCTGGAAAGAACAATGCTTTTCTTAACTACACAATATATATAACAGAGGAAGGAGTTGTAGAAATATCTTTGAAAAAGGCCAAAAGCACAATGCAGGGGACTTTGTCAGGGAATTAAAAAGAAACTCCCTCCTATGCCTTCCATGTTCCTGATCTCTCTATTCAGATTGCTAACAAGGGTGCTGAATGACTAAGGCCTGCACATTTCTGCCCATCTGCCTGCTAAAATATATTAACTCATGTAGCACAAGCCACCACACACTCAACAGATGGTAACAGCTCCCAATCACTTCTAATTTAACTCAGCTTTGGACTGATAACCCAGAGCTCCCATGAAACTCAAAGGGAATCTTTTGTTTGTTGAGACAATAAAAATACAAAGCCCTTTAATGTTACCAGTCTTCTGAAATGTTATTTGTGTCATAGACTGATTCTACCAAACTCTCCTTTTATTGTTTGGGAAAAGAAACACACTGAACCAAATTACTCTGCACTGCTGGAGATTTATAAGAGTCAATGAAATTTTATGGTTGATTCATTTTGGTACCTGCAGCAGTATTCCCATGTCTCTGGGCATCAGAAGCCTGCTCAGGGCTATTTTCCACTTCCATCATCAATGCCTCCTATTCACCTTCATAGCCAGATGGAAGAGGGTTAATATGTCCTGACCAGTCTTCTCAACGTGGCTGAGATGAGAGAAGCTCATGAAGTGAAATTCAAACTTTGGCTGCCACAGATGTCTTCCCAGATCTAATTGTGATGTCTGCACCAGCAGAGTACAGTCAGTCACTGGCAAATGTCTGCTTTGTGCATTAACTCCAGTCCTTGGGAAAGGTTCATACAGACCATATTTCCCACAAAAGGGTATGCATGAAGTTGTTTGTGGCAGCCCAAACGGGCAAATTTATATAGAATAGCACAGTTTTGTATTGGCATACCGGCTCTGGGTGAACATGGTTGTTGTTTTGAACCCAGTCTCATGAGTTGCAAGATATTGGAGACCTACAATAGTGATAAATGGAAATGAATTTGGTATCCCTGGTAGAAATCCAATAATTTAAGTGAAATTACCTAAGGTTCATCTTCTGGTAAACAAGATAAGAATTAAGTCTCTAAGAATAATATCCATAATGTCTATGACATATTAAAACCCTAAGGAAAAGAAAGTCTTTAAAAAAAACCAAAAGCCTTCATTGCTTAAATTTCAGCCTATTTCATCTCTTTCTTAAAAAAAAAGTACTGTATTGCAGTGAGCAATATCAACTTCACATTAATTCAAGAATTCTTTAGTGAAATTCTGTATTATTTTTATATAAAATATGAGAAAAGATTCTTCTAGACCTATCAGCCAGATGTATTTTATGAAAGTAGCACCCCACTTCAAAATATTTTTATCCCTCCAAGAGCTTTTACATTAATAAAGTTCCAGGTAGAAAGATCACTCAAATGCTTCAAGTAGCCCTAGATACTAAAAAGCTGTATTAGCAGGCTGTTTTTTTTTTTAAAAACCCATGATCTTTCCAGAACTTATGGGCAATCTTATGCATTTCTGTTTTTCTTTAACAATGAGTTTCAAGGCAGCTTCTTGCACTTTTTTTGGGATGTTGCCCTGATTTCAGATGTAGTGTTATTTTGTTTAATGGTAATTTTGTTCTATGTGAAGAAATTCACTACACTTCTTTTACATTCATTTTAATGGCATAGAACCTGATAGCTCTGTGTTCTACACGTCTGGATGGAAAAAAATATTTTCCGTTGCTTAAAAGGAATAACAGATTAATTTTACTATTTTTTTCATCATTTTTATATTTAAAATTAAAAATAGTTCAATGTACACATGACTTTTTTTCCTTTGTATTAGAAATGTAGGGATTATAATACTTGCCATCTCCTGTAACATGTGCATGTCAAAAGTAACTTGTTCATAAGTATCTTGCTAAAAAGAAAGGAAGGAAACAGCATTTGTTTGCTATTTTATAAATAGATATATCCATATCTGAACAGCATTCGTGAATAAATACAATTGATTAAAATGCAAAAATGTAACTATAAGTTTTATCCTATACATGTAGATGTTCAGTGATGATACTGATGCTCTCTGTTTTCTCACTACCATTTCCAAATACTGACCATGGAGATAAGATAAGAGATTTTCTGAATGCCTCAATCCACCATCTTTTGCATGCCTGCAAAGTGATGTAAAGCACAGAAACCTACTGCAGGTGAGAAGTTGTAGCATCAGGCCTTAATATGATTTCGACAATTTGGCTGAAGTGATTACTATAATGTCTTTTGATTCTGTTTTTTTTTTCACTTGACTTTTTTTTCATAATCACCTTGTCTCTGCAGGGATCCTTGCTTCATTGAGCTTTGTTCGTCTTTTTTCTCTTCAAATGGGCTGATACGAGTCAGTCTAAAAAAGAACAAAAATTGAAAGAATGAAATGTTTTTTTTTTTTTAAAGCATCCACTCTTCTGTGTTCCATTTGGTAAAGTGAAACATTAATACACATGCTCAAGGTCTCTGATGCTTGTATTATCTATGTCTTGGAATATAACATCATAGCCTTCTTGACCAGTTTTCTATCCCACCCTGATATGCTGAGGTCAATCATTCACTGGAAAAATATTATTGCTTAACTTAAGGTCTGAAGTCATGGGTAGATGCCATTGATGTGGGAATGAATAGTACATATTTTTTGTTCAGGAAGTCAGGCTATATGATCACAATGGTTTCCAGTCACAAGAATCTGTAAAAGGAGATACACAGCTTGTCTTACTGATCTGGATCTCAGCTGCAGCTATATTGGGAAAATCTCTGATTGCAAGAGTTAGTTCTATGAAATAATTTTTAAAAACTATGGTTTTTAATAATTTCTGCAGTGCTGAGAGTCCCACCCCCAGGCCAGTGCCTTTTTATGTGTAGGTATGCAGTAAAAGAAGCCCTGACCAACTTCTAACAGAGCAGTGCTTGGCAGATCACTGCTCCCTTCTTCATCTCCAGTTAATTTTACTCCTGTGCCCTATCACACAACAGTTCAGGATGTTGATACTTCCCTTCTGCACTTTTCTGCATCATGGACAGTTCATGAAACTGTGACTTAAAGCCAGTTTTGAACAGTCAGGGCCAATTGCCAGAGCTTTAGGTTTTGAGAGAAGTGCCTTTCTAGGCTGTTGAGTAGTAAATAAAGTAATTTCACATGAATGTGGGAGAAGGGGACCCAAAACATATGCTTACCTTTTTCCCACTACACAGCTCCTTCCTATTTGTTGTTTTCTTTAACTAGCTTGATACGGGTTGGGACAGAGGGAGAGCGCCCTTAAGTGTTTTTGTAGTCTCTGCCCAATTAGTTGTCTCTCTTTCTAGACCAGACTTCACCTCACTACCCTGGGGAATTCTGGTAGATATGAGAGGTATCTGTGCTTCCAAATCATTATGAAACAGCCAGGGAGCAAAAACAGAATTAAAAACTTATACTTTTTTCTTTTTTTTTTTATACTTGTTATGAATGAACCTGCCAAGTGGTGAATCATTTACAGAGTGGAAGGTTAAATACACATAATATAAAACA
Organism: Chlamydotis macqueenii; assembly: GCF_036417535.1. NCBI lineage: Eukaryota > Metazoa > Chordata > Aves > Otidiformes > Otididae > Chlamydotis > Chlamydotis macqueenii. Next base: position 9,445,195 of record NC_141566.1, read on the forward strand.
GCATCTCTAAAATGTTTGGAATAGCAACATTTAAATACTGAATAATGTTTCTGGTAGCTGGAGCTAGAGCTGAGAAGCATTAAACAACTGCTGAAACTGTTTGATCCCACCAAGCTTGTAAACAATATGCTTTTTTTTTTTGGTGTAAAAAATGTCAACACTTCAACTGCTGGCATTAAGAAAGGTTGGCAAGGTGTCTGTAAGTGTGAATGTATTGAGCCTGGCCTTTCCCTCCTTGGTAGTCACTGGTACAATTACATTCAACTGAGAACGAAGCAGAACAACTGCTAATTTTTAAAATACTTCTTTGGTCATGTTACTTGCACTCTCTGAGCCTTCTGTTTAAATGGTCTTTTTTAGAGGAGCACATCCTTATTGCATTGACTTCTTACACTATATGCATAAATAATTTTAAATTAAATGGTTTGGCTACTAATGGTAGTCTGAAGTTGCAGCCTCGATATCACCTCGTCTAATGCATTAAATCTTCAAGGCTGCTGTAGGAATCTTGTCATTCTTTTTGGCTAGTGCTGAAACACTCAGAGAGATATTTCAAACCTTCTTTTCTGGTGTAGTTTAATATGATGACTGTGTGCAATGACTGTCCTTCTGCTTAACACAGCAGGCACCACCAGAGCTAACAGAATGATTTTCTAGAGTTTTGCTTGCATCGAGACTATCTGAGCCTCAGCTGGAATGATTTGTACCTATTGTGGATCATCATAAAGGGATATTTCCTGCTACTTGGCAGTACATTTCATGTGCATATCACATCAGCCTATGTGAGCTGGAAGGATGTGAAAAAACCCTACAAACAATAATAATTCAAAGACATCATTTTGTACTTTTGATAGGATTGGTATTGCACAGGAAGTTCATTATCTGGCTTAAACCCTTTTAAAACCTTCTAATTTCCTTGAATTCTGAATCTTAGAGAAGTCCCTGAGTTTCTGAGGCCTTAATTGATGTTACTTATAAATGTCAGTATGTTGAAGAGGCCAGAGTACTTGGTTACTGATCATCCGTGGGTACTGATTATAGCCATTGGGTACTTGGGTACCTATACCAGTGGTCCCAATACAGCTTTTACCAGATGTACCATGCATTAGCTCTCTTTCAGGCAAGAAGCACCCCAACCGTGTTGTAACATGAAACCTTCACAGGAAGAAAGATTATATTTCTTATTGCCATACAATGGAGACAAATAACTTCTATTTTATTTAATAGTGAAAAACACAGATGTGAGTTTTATGACAGTAGAACAAACACAACTTCAAAGCGATAGGAAGCAAGGAGTCAAATGGTAAGGTAACACAATGCAGAAAGACTGATCTTTCTTGATAGGAAAACAAAAAAAAAATCCCCAGTCCAGGAAATTCTGCAGGAGATGGTTCACTGAACTGCATGTAAAAAGGTCATAGCATCATCTGAGAGGAATTTTTCCCTACATTTTTTGAAAAAGTTTCAGATATAACGTACTAAATGAGGCATATTAGGTGCTGCAGGAGCAGTTCACATTTGCTGTGGCCTACGCAGTTACTGTTCATTGGATAAATAGAGATACATGGGCCAGAGAGTCAGATTGCATAAATTACTGTGGCTGCCTTGAGATCAGCGGAGATCTGTCTATACCAGCAGCTGAGGTTTGTTGTTTATTTCCAGGACTGTCAAACCTCCAAACCCACTTTATAAAGCATATAAAAATAGGAAATATTTGCATACCTTTCTCAACTGTTTTTATAAATACTTACCAAACTTAACTTCTGTGTGATATAGTGGTAGTGAAATTACAGACATAACATGCAAAACTGTAACATGTGGGATGTGCCTATCATGGTCTGTAATGATGATCGAAGAATATTGAAATTGAAAAAAAACATTGGTGACTTGCAAATATTAGAAAACACTGCTTTTCTTTCAAGATTAAGAGCTGATTTCAAAACAGTAGTAGCTTTCCAGGTGGATCCCCACCGTACAAGAGGATTGTCAAAAGGATTGCTATCTAAATTAGAAAATTGGGCAGTAGAAACACAGGCAAAGAGGCACAACCCTGGTCATATTCCAGATTGGACTTGAGCCACTTGGGCTTTGCCACAATGTCAGTGACTGCAAACTGCTTTCCGCAGTAGGTGGTTCTGTGGCTTGTGCGTGGTTTATATTTGGAAACGCATCCTGTTCCTGTCCTCTGCGTGCCTTCTTGTTCTGTTTCAGACAAAGTATCAAAGAACAGAATTCTGCATGTAGTTGCCCGTTGTATGTGCTTCCCTGTGACTCAACATTTGCAGCAGGTTTATTTTAAAGACTATAGATTTTGGTGTAGCCTCGTGGCACTGCTGGAATGCTAGTCCAGTGGCAGATTCTCATAGGATGTAGCAAAACCAATGTCTATCTGCAGAAAGAGAAAAAAGATGAGTTGGTACAGGAGAAGGCTTTGGGTAACCCTACAGATTTTGGAATTCAGACAAAAATAAAATCCATATTGGTTCCTAACTCTCAGTGTTTTGCAACACTTATGACATCATCTGTTCAGAGAATTCTGGTGACATTCAGTTTAAATACAGAATTCATATTAAATGTTGCCTCCCTCATACAGATGCTGTATGCTGGAGTTCACAGTTTATTTCACTCTCTTTCCCAAAGTGCAGATATTCAGGAACATAACACACACAAAAAAGCTATCTGACACTAACGACCTTACTTGTAGCACACAAAACAAAAGCAAAACAGTAAAATAAATGAAGGGGATGGGGTTGGCGGTGAGGAAGATGACTATCAGAGATTTGACATAGAGGTGACCCGTTTGCTCCTCTGACTACTGTGGAGCTAATTAAACACAGCATCTCTAGAAAGAAAGTGCTGGAGAGAGAGAAAGTAGTCAGTTGCTCTCACTGCATATGTCACTTGGGATTATGATTACACTCATTGCTAAAAGGCAGTTGAATAAGCAAATGTTGTTTTGCAGGAAGTAGGAAAAATATTCCATCTCTTGTACTGTACAGCCAGACATGAAACGTGTAATTCTGGTAATGAGCACTGGAAGTATGAGCTATGTTTTAAGCCATTAGAGTTATATTTTAAGCCTCCCTTCCCCCACTCTGTTTAAAGAGAAGGGAAAATTATTTTATGTAACAAATGCATTTTGTTGATGTAAGAAGTACGTATCTCAGGCTTTATGCTGAAAACTGTCACAGTGCTTTAATGCTTCCGGGCTTTGCTAATGTTGGGTTGCTTCCATCACCGGCCACGCTACCTCAGCCACGCATCCTGGACGGTGCAGATCTCCCAACAGAGCATTCCTATAAGGAATGTGTTTGAATCCGAGATTTTGATTCATTTTTGCTTTTATGTTACCGACACTCACTTATTTTTTTTTCCCAGGAACTGATGGAACTGCTACAAAACCCAAACCTTCAGAACCGTGAACCCATAACCATAACAGTCATGTGAGTGTGGGCCATCAGTGTCACCACTGGTCTTTGAGGTGACACCCGTGGGATGACTCCAAGGCTGAAGGCCACAGCAGGCACCAGGTACCATAAAGGAGATGCAGCGTTTTCCCCTCACAATAGTTTCAGCTTCTTTTCCACACAGAAATGTTACCAAATGGAGGCCGATGGGTACAGTGTGGGGCCTGCCAGGCCCAACACACCACTGCTCAGCCTGTGGGGAGGCTGCTGCCGCCACCATCAAGGCTGCGAGGCCCTGGTGAGGCGTTTCACCTTCCCGAAGGGCACGGCCCTGCCACCCCTTGCTTCGCCTCATTCCTGCCCACGGGACGGGGTGTGAGGGGCTGTAAGTTGGCGGGGTGCTGAGGGCAGGGAGGGGGACAGTGGCGGGTGGGGGATTTGGCTTTCCCTGGGTGGGCTGGGCTGACAAGGCGCTGGGTGCCTCAGGGAAAGGGGCTGGGTGCCTCGGGGAGTGGGAGGGAGAGGGGAGAACCTGGTCCCGGTGAGCCTGAGCCACTGGGTGGGTCAGAGGTACCCACAGGTGGTCTCTTCATTTTTTCTGTGAGGAAGGCATGTGAAGCCAGCACCCTGTCAGTGTTTTACCTTGCCTGGTTTACCTACCTGTGAGCTTTGCCTCGGTCTCTGTGCTAGTAGCCATTTCCATAACTTCCTCCCTTGAATGGCTCCAGAAGTGAGGCAGAGCCTCATGTAGCCCCTGGCCTGTCTCTCGCAATACTTTGTATGGTAAAGACCCAGATTTTGGGGTCATTGTCTGTTCCGTTCTCGTTCCCCTGTTTGTGTGGAGGTGTCCCCTCGTACCCAGCCCCTGGGCAGCCTGGCCCCACTCCTCTCCTCAGGTGAGGTAAGTACAACTGAGGGGCTTCTGTACCCAGAAGCTGCCTGATTTTTCTCCTCAATGACATCATTTAATCTTAAAAACCGAAACAAAAAAACCTGCAGTCTTTCCTTCGTCTGTGTTACATTATTGTTGCTGAGACACTGAGCTGGTGCATGGTGCTCCAAAGCCGTACCAGAGATACACAGGCGAGCTGCCTTGCCTGTGCCAAAGGCTAAAGCCTATAGATTTTTTTTTTACAAAGCACTACAAAGACCACCTTCTCTGTTTCCCATATGCAAGCACAGTGAGATTAGGTCCCTTCAGTCGCTGTACATGAGACAGGGTGAGCAGAGCAGCCTGGCTGACCTTACTGTGCACACCTCCGTATCTCTGATACTGTGGGACGGTGGCCCAGCGTGTCGGGGGAGACGGTGTGACATTTGAAAAAGTAGCAACAAATTGGTCCACAGCTGTGGACACATTGTCTGGAGGCCAGGCTTGCCATGCTGTGTGAGAAAAGTAATGTTTTTTGTGTTTCCCCTGAGCTAGCTCATTGAGATGAAATTGAAGCGTTTCCCGCTCTGATTCTGTAACTATTTTCTGTGGGATATTTGGAAAGCAATGGACACATAGAGAACAATCAAGACACAATGGGACTGTTTAATCTGTTAGCCAGAGGCCTCTGCAGGCAGCAGGCCATCGATGTAGTGGATGGGAATATAAGCAAGTGTATCAATGTACGCGAATGTATCGAAGAGAGTAATGCGGATGGGAAGATGGGTGAATGTATCAAAGTGAACAGGATCTGACCACAATGGACAAAGTAAGAAGTACGTGACTGAAAGCAGAAGGAACTGTTCGCGTCATCAGAAGTCCTTAATCAATCAAATTATTGCTTTAGGCATGTGGACAGTACATGCTAACCAATCAACAGACGGCTTGCACATGAACAGGAACTAAAATATCTATATAAACCAAGCTATTAGGGCAATAAAGTGGCATTTGCTTGATCATATTGGTCTTGTGCAATGTCCGTGACTTCCGCGTCAACAATTTTCAGCACCCTCCTGGGTCCTCTTAAAATATGTATCTAAATCAAACAATCTCTTATCTCTTTGTTGTTCTCTTCCTCTGGCAGCATTTTTGCTCGATGGCCCCTAGGACTAGGGACAGGCTGAAGGGCAAAGAAGGTGTAAGCCCATGGGTCCACCCATGTGGGTGAGCAGGGCTTTGTTCTGGTGCCATCCTGCCCTCAGTGAAATCTGGGAGATGTCTGTGCTGGTTCTTCAGCCCTGCTCATGCTGGATCTGCAGGGATCCTTGTGATGGGCTGTGCTGGAGGAGGGCTGAATGGGGAGATTGGTGCGGGAGGAGACCCCAGCTCCCTACCCAACTCTGCACCAGCTAGCAGTGGGGGAAGGAGGAAGGCAGTGGTGGAACCACTGCAGGGAAGGAGGGCAGCAGTGAGATGACACACATTCCCGAACTCTCACGTCCAGCAGCCCTTGCCCCTTATGCCAAGGCCACCCCCATGGTGTCAGCACACCGCTCCCTGCGACACTGGTTGCTGGTCGCTGCACCTTGGCCATGCTCCCGATCTGGTCACCTTCTGCACTTCCTTCTTCTTTGTCTTGTTTCTCCCCTCCACAGTCTTCAGCAGGTCTCTGAAGAGGCTGATGGAGAGCTCCCACATCTGGCTGGACTCCTGGTAAGGAGGACAGAGGAACTTCAGCAGCAGCTGCTCCCAGCCCACAGTAAGCAAGGGCGTTAGCGTGGCTGATGTGAGGGGAGATGTTCCGGGATTGAGTTCTGAACACAGGAGCTGTGGGAGAGATCTGCAGCTGTGGCTGAATGGCCCCAGAGCCCTGAAAGGCCACGCAAGAGGAGTGACGAGGGGAGCCTTGCCCAAGTGCTGCCCCCAGGGCTGGGGGAAAGGGCAGCTGTCACTGCAGAGTGCCGCTCTATAGGGCTCAGGGTCCCACAGCAGCCTTTCGTCATCAAAGAGGGATGGGAGCTTCTCCGCCAGTTGCAGAGCGATGAGGCTGCCCTCCTCCCTCTTCATGTGACCCATCATGTTCATGAAGAATACCAAGGCCTTGACATCAGTGTTGACCCATCCAGGGTCTCCATGATGTCTGGCAGCAGGACCTGCATTTCTCTTGCCTGTATGAAACACAGTTTTTCCTTATTTTGAAGCGGTGAACTGCTTCAAATGGCAAAAATACACTGGTCGCTGAGCACCAGCCTCCCATCTGGCTTCCTGGCAGGTGGCACAGAAGTCACTGCAGCAGCCTCCTGGAAGGCAGCAGCACTGATGGGGATGCAGGGAGAGGTGCTGGAGTTTATGGACATTTGACGAGTGGTCCATAGACTGAGGGAGGGACTGAGGGATACCTGTGTGCTTTTAAATGGCTTAATTTGAATCGGCTTTACAAAGGGGATCTCTGCTTGCAGTTAAATTATTTAAACAAATCTCCAGTACGTGATTGAAAACGGGACTCTGAAAAATGAATGATTTTTGAGGAAACCATAATTACATATAAAAATTAAGTTTAATTAAAAGATTAGATGGGAAGTCTCTCTTTTGATTACTGGCTGAACAAGGCTGAAGAAATTGATTTCCCAAGATAAATTAGCCTCCAGCATTATTTTTTTCACAACTTAGCTGATACTGATTGAGTACATTATTGGAAAAGTCAACACTGAAATTTTATGACAATTTTGAATTTCTTCAATTCAGTCATCTCAAATACCCAAGCTGCTTTCTGTCAGCTGGAGACAGAGGAGTCTGTTTTATCTGTTATTGCAGCATCAAGTTAGTCCTTCCTTTTGTAATATTTGTAACAGATAGATTGCAAGGATGCATTACGTTTATCAAATCTTAAAGATAAATCAAAAAAAACCCCAGGATCCGTCCGATAGATTGTCTAAAATCTCAAATTCAGTAAGCAAGAACATAACAATTCAGGGACAAGCACCCGCCAAATACATCATCATGAGGCAACAACACAGAAGGCATATGTGGTTAAAAGGAGTTTGAAAGAAGATTAGTTAATATCTGTTCAGTACTTTGAAGATCAAAATCTGTGAAATATTCAGTGTACCAAGGAGTGGCAGAGGAGTGGTGGGCACTTGGCACATGGGTGATGGAGTCTCTTTTAAGCATGGGCAGCCTCCATCTACAGTCACAAAGCTGAGTATAAGGAGAGGAGACTGAAGGAACTATTGGGGGTGAGGATGTGGGAGGCAAGTATGAGGATCAAGAGATAAGTGTAGTCTCAAATGAACAGAAAGCAGGGAGAAAAATGCTTCAATTGAGAATAAGAAGTGTTCGCCACCATCCTCCCTCTTCATTTGCTTTCCTCTTTAAAAATCAGGGCAGAGTGTTACACACAGTGACGTGTGCTTTGGCGTTTCCTTAGAAGTTCAAAAGAAGGACGCCTGCAGAGTGAAAGTACCCAAAGGACCCAGGCCCTAAGACTGCCAGCATCAACACTAGTCTTTGTGCTTGTGCCTTCACTTGCCTTGTACCCTCCACCACCCCATGCACTTCCTCTTCCAGGGAGGTACCACCACCATTTCCCCATCAGTTTCCACCTTGTCAGCCTCCATCAGCTGGGTACACTGTCCCTCCTCCAGAATATCCCCCAGCTCCTGCAAACATGTCATTGGCTTTGGTACTCACAGCAGTACCCACGGCTCATGCAAATAGAGTCCCAACCCCACAAGCACCTTCTTTATAGAACTGTAGCATCATTTAGGTTAGAAAAGACCTTTAATATCATTGAGTACAACCATGAACCCAACACTGCCAAGTCCGGCACAAAATCATGTCCCTAAGCACCATGTCTACATGTCTTTTAAACATCTCCTGGCATGGTGACTCAACCACATCCCTGGGCATCCTGTTCCAGTGCTTGACAACCCTTTTGGTGAATACATTTTTCCTAATATCCAATGTAATCCTCCCCTGGCGCAACTAGAGGCTACTTCCTCTCATCCTGTCATTTGTTGCTTGGGAAAAGAGACCAGCATCCACCTCGCACCAACCTCCTTTCAGGTAGCTGTACAGAGTGATAAGGTCTCCCCTCAGCCTCCTTTTCTTCAGGCCAAACAACTCCAGTTCCCTCAGACTTCTTAGACGACTCCTGCTGTCCCAGCACTCCAGTGTCCCAGCAGCAGCTCCAGCCCAGGTTCAAGGATCAAGCAGGACCATCAAGGTGGTTTTGTGACATCTCTTCCCTCCCTTCCTGAGTCCTGAGGGCTCCCCCAGGCTGTGTGGCCATGCAGCCATGTGCAGGATCTGACCCTGGAGCATCTTTGCATCAGCCGCTCTAATACCCTTGTGTACCCTTATTGTGTCCTGCCCTCCTCTTCTCCTCCCCACCAGGAATGCAGCCACCTGCGAGAGATTTCCATCCAGCTCAGCCACCCCATGCCAGCGTGCCTTCCTCATGTGCCTGTTATCGCAGATGGGGACAGTTCAGAGACCATCAATGAACCTGCAGTGATTAGGCAGAAGAGAAGCAGGAAAGCAGATCAAGGGAGCTGTGAGAGCTGCAGATCTGCAGGTTAACTGTATTTCACGTATGACACACAAAGACCTTGATTTTTCTTTTATCCCTTTTCTTCTCTTGATTCAGGAAACGGAATAGGGAAGAAAAGGCCACATCTTCCCATATCGTTGGGACAGCTGGTGGCTTTGTCACTGTCCAGCTTACACGAGGGTTAGAGCTGCTACCCAAAAGGTTATCCAGAACACTCCATACTCCTGCCATGGGCACCTTCTACAGCAGGTGTTCAGTCAGGCCTGTGCTAGACAAACTCCATATGCTGAGCTGTTTTTCCAAAGGCTATTTCAGCAATGTGTGCTTTCTTTAGCTGCTGTAGTGCAATAAAGACGTGCTGTGACTGAAGTCTGAGGTCAGCAGAGCCACATAGTCTTGCTTCTGTCAGTGGACGGAGCTAATGTGCGCACTAAAATTGGGAAGGGAATATATTCTTTTGCATTTTTGTAAAGGTGGAGAACCTTGATTTATGCCCGTCATGTTTAGTATTGCCTTTAAACAGGGAAGCACATTGCTTAGTCTTGGCTTTTTTTGACATCCACTTTAAAAATTAAACAAGAAACCTGGAAATTAGAAGAGCTTGTAACTGCTACCTTTTTCTTTTTCTTTTTCTTTTTTTTTTCTTTTTTTTTTCTTTTTTTTAAGATGTTATTCTTTATTTGAGTTAGGAAAATCAATAGAAATCCATTTTAAAAATAAATAGCAATAGTTTGTTACTGTAGTATTTTTTTCATACTCTCTAACAGCATAATGACTAAGATGCACTCCTCATTTAAAACTTGGCTATTGTAAATGTTGAGGTGCTAGGTTGTACTTGGTGTCTTTGCTTGTATGCCTTTTCTGCTGCATGTACAGCAATTTTTTTTTTTATTCGTAGTGCATGGTGTCAGCAAATTAAGATGTCTGATGATATGATGCAAGCAGAAGTTTTATTATTTTACTTAATGAAAGATCAAGTCCTATACAAAGAAACTGCTGGCTGCATTACACAAAGAGATGAGAGACTGCCCACTGACTCTCCTGGGTAGGTTTTCTGTGCTAAGCTGTCTTGCAGTTAGTGGAGTAGCTCATCCAGCTGTGTGGTGGACAAGATTCTGAAGGTCATTACTTAGACTGGTTAGAGAAGTGCTTTAGTTGCTGTAAATTTTGCCTGTCCAGGCTCTTGCAAGGCAACGGCTTTTTGATACGCTTCCACTTTTCTGCACCCTGTGCTTCCTGAATAGAGCAGATGTGGTGCTGCTGCTGTTGTGTGAGTACCCTCTGTACATGAAATCACAGGTTAATCAAGTGGGGAGGGGGAAAAGATAATTTTTTTTTTTTTTGTCTAATTCATTTTCTTAATTTCTACAGGAGTGTTCCTGTAGACTACTTTTTCACAGGCTATTCTGTTAAATCTTCCTCAGTTTTACCAGTTTACACTAACAGTGGTATGAATTCATTAATACTGCTGTGTTATATGTGGAAACTCAAAAGGAGCTTAATTGCAATTGAAGATATTCATATGCAAATATTGCATATTTTTGAAGTGGTTGAAGTTCTGCTGAGGAGGTAGATCAGCCTCTATTATACCACACAGCAGATTTCTTTTATATTTAGATTTTTACTTTGGGAAGAGAGCAAGACTTTGTTCCCCACTATGTACTAGCTCAAAATTGGTTAAATACTGAAATGCAGTGCTAGCTTTGGATTGCCAAAATTAGACATTTCCAAAGAAGGAATTAATAGCTCACAATTTTTGTCTTGTTGGCATTGCTGTGTGGCCAGAGATGCTGTCAGGCCTGTGGCTGTGGTCTCTGCCAGTCCTCTCTGCCTTGTCCCATGACTGGATGTGCTCTTTCCATGTAACTCGGTGAGGGGGTGTGCTTCTGTCATGGGTTTCAATGCGTGAACGCGTGTGGATCTCTGGATAGTGTGGCTCAGTGCTGCAGGCCCCGTGGCAGTGGAGAGGTCTGTTTAAGAGAGTAATGCACTAGCTTTAAGAAAAAGAAAAAATGTTGACACTTTTAAATAGCTCTCTGTGGAGAACAAGTTTGTATTTTGTTGTTTTTTTTTTTTAAACTAGTATAAACTGTGGAAGGGGACTTTTGTGTTCTTGAAGTTGTTTGGTGTTTACAGAATAATATAACACAGCAGGAGGCATTGACTTTGAAAGGTACAACTTCTGGGCTGTTGCAAGACTGGAAGCACAATTTTAGTGTTATTTCCTTCACTGAACCATTCTTTCTTTTTGGCAGACTTGCCTTGCCGAGTCTGAGTAGCGCTGGGCTGACCTTTGAGCTACACCCAAACAGCTGGCAGAATCCGCATGGTTTAGCGCAGTTTAAAATTTTTAAGGATTTTTTGGTTTTCATCTAGGTGTTTTTGTTTTGAGATATGTAGTATTTTGTTGTCAATTGTTTGTATACATAGGATTACTTTGCTTTTAAGCTGAGAAATTTGCAGCAGTAAAAGTATTCCAAAGATGGCAAAGAGTTAGTATTTCTGTAAGAAGAGGAAACTTTGAGAGTGTCTTTATGCCGTAAATGAGTGGGTAGACATTCATTAATGCAGACTGAAAGCCTAAGTCTGATGTGTAGCAAAAAAATCTCATTATGGGTCAGTTTACAAGCTACTGAAAGTCTGTGAAAATCAGAATGATTGGAAGTAAAGCCATCAATGTAAGTAGATGTGTCAGCTCTTGTAGGGGATGTGACTGCAGATATTCATAGGAAGAATGCTAAATCCTTGTCCTGACATGAATTTTTATAAACCTTTCTGCAAAAAAAAAGATGAAACAAATAAAGTAATACACTTGTTTTGGTATTCATCACGTTTGGCTCAGCTAAAAATAGTACTTTAAGACAGTATTATAAAACATCAGAGCATTAGATTATATGGGTGAGGAAATAACTTTCCCATCCCATGGAATATCAGCTGGAAAACTTTTCCTGTTCAACCAAAGAATGAAATGAGAGCCTTTCAAAGTCAGAGTGTATTTTTTTCTTGGTTTTGTTTATTTTAAATTGCACTATTGATGAGGAGCACAGAAACAGCACCAAAACCACCCAGTAGTTTGGTTTCATGGAGTTGGGATGTTGGGCGTTCAGATTTTAAGTTCCTACTCTAAATCATGCACAACATGGGGTTTTTGGAGTAGGTCAGGTATTCAGACTGGCCGTCTGATTGCTAGATTGCAAAGCCTGGCTTAAAAGTGTGGTTTGGGTTTTTTTGTGTGTGTGTGTTTTGCTTTTTAAAGTCTTCACAGTCTCTCTGGATCCTGCTATTTGTGAGACAAACAGACCATATTTGTGGATTATGTGCTGCTTTAAGCACTATATATGTTCATCCATAATGAATGCTTACAGTTGCACGCTAAAACATCTTGCTGTCTCCTCAGTGGCTCACCACATGCCCAGCAAGACTTGGGAAACTTTGCAGCAACAGTGTGAAAAAGCAGGGCTGAGAAGAGCAATGGTATGGGTTTAACTTCCAAACAACTCCTAGGAACAGTGCGAGTTGTAGAGGTTGTCAGAAAATGTCCTTCTGCTTTGGAAAATTTGATCAAATGTGAAAAAAAAAGTATAAACTTCTTGGGAGGAGAAGAACATATGTACAAGGGGGAGAGATTTGTTTACAACCTGAATAAACTCAAACAATCAGAAAATAGAATATTTATTGGAAATATTGGGATGGTTCCGTGTGCAAATAATTCTTTGTGCTCTTTGCATCAGGCTCTGTGGTCAGAATATGCTCACCACGATGCCTTGTGCATTCCCCGTGTAGCTGTGAAGTACAGTCTGTACAGAGGTACTGGAACTGACACTAATAGGTGTTGTTCTTGCTCTAATTTAGGAAGGACTAATTAATCAGATTGGACTTTTTGAACAACAAGGAATTTCTGATTTCCTGCCATGAAACACTAGGCCCAGTTGTTGCTGCCATTAGATTTAGTTTTTAAAGCATGGGAGCAAAGACTACATGCTGCTCTAGGAGCAGTCTGAGAAGAGTACGAAGGAGCAGGAGAGAGCACTACTGAAGCAGTAATAAGCAAAAAATCCAGCACACAGGAGCAGTGCTTCTGTTTACAGTGAAAGGATTATAACAAGTAAGGCATATGTGCTGCATGACTGGAGATCAATATGAACTCTGTCTCCTTACAGGTATATTGATTTTGAACATGTACATCACTTGTACCCGTACATCTCCCTGCTGTAACTGACAAATGAAAGTATAAAAAACTAGGATGGCAGGACTGCGACTTAGGAGATTAAAGAAGAAAAATGTTAAGAAGTGCACACTTTTGATCCTTGGGATGTGAAAAGGACAATGTCATCTGCTATTGTGACCCGGTTGACTATAAAAGCTAAGTCACTCATTGATTTCATGCACCAACCCTGGAAAATATTTTGGTTTATATTGTATAATCTTCTTTTCCATTAACCAGAACTGAATCACTTTATAAGCAGCTTGTGTTTAGTGTATCAGTCAAAGATTGATTGTGCCTAAACTAAATTGTGTGGAATACTAAGCTGTCTAGGTTTGGGAGGACTTTATTTACGAGTTCGTAAGAGTTAAGGAGATAGTTAGAAAAATATTGTAGGCATTTCTATGAATTGGTAAGTGACTTTTTCTGGGTTTTTTTTTTTTGAAAGTGACATTCAGTAAAGAGCAAAGCTGTGACATTCTTTTTAGTACCAGTCTTTCCACTTCAAATGCGTTACAAGGAGTTGGCCTTGTATATATCAGTCATTCCATGAATAAAACCAAATGACATCTCTGATCTTTGAGCTGGTTGTGACTAATTGTGCCGTTCCCATGGATGAATATGAGCAGGCAAGTACTTGTGGTGCAAATGCAGGTGCTTAATCTTTTGTAGAAAATAAGGAGATTTATTATAGAATTTAAAACCCTTTCTTTGCCAGACCAAAATTTGCCCGAAAAAATGGCTTTCCAAGACAAACTCCAGAGATGTTCACTGACTGTGTTAAGAGTGTATAGGAGGAAACTGTGTGTTGCTGGGTGGGGGCCCTAGTGTAAGACTTGAGTAGAATGCTTCATCATTGGTGTGCACAGAGTTACTATGTTATCCGCATTTCACAGAAGGAAGTCAGATGGTGGAATTATTCAGTGTGGAGAATGTGGTGGAGACATATGCAATGACTGACTTTTGGATGGTATTGGGAAGAGCCCACAGGTTGCTTTGAAAAAGAAGTTTAGTGGTATTTCATCTTGACCTGATCTGGTTGAAGATGTCCCTGCTCCTTGCAGGGGGGTTGGACTACGTGACCCTTCCAACCCAAACTATTTTGTGGTTCTATGATTTTATGATTCTATGTATGAATCCCATTAAGCAGCATGAGTAGGGTCTAGTTGTGGTTCCCTCTCCCTCCTCCTGTATTTTTTTATTTGTGATATCTGCACTGGTCTCTGGAGAGAGTGTCTTTCTGTGCTGTGTTGATACATTGTCTTCTTGAAAGTGAATTATTCAGTATGTGAAATTTAAATTTTGGGAACTAGTCATACAACAAGAAACAAGCTCACCTGAATATTCACCAAACAAATATATGAAGAGCAAAGCCTAACAGTTCTAAAAATTTCAGAGCTTCTGACTTTACTGTGAACTAGCTGATACTGTGTGATGCTTGCGTTAACAGACATGGAAAATGAAATGTGAGCATCATTCAAAGATGTAAAATTTAAATTTATATTGGAACTGTCCCAGAGCTACCCAGTTTTTTTGTGAAAACTTAAATATTGTTAGTCAAAAATAAGGGCTGGGATGTCAACCCTTCTGGCAGGGAAGGAGAAGGTAAGAAGGAAAGCAGGGAAGCTGGTCTTGGTGCTGTTGCTGCTACAAGTGGTGGGATGGACATGCATGAGAGCGTGGTGGCTATGATGGTAGCAGTGTTCCCAGCTGCCTTGGCCACCGGCCTGCCTGGAGGCAGGGCATGGGTGAAGTAGGCTGTGGGAACAAGGCTGGTCGGCTGCTCTTGGTAGTCTGCTGCCCTTGCTTACCCCTTGAGCTATTCCTCTGTTTTGTGTTCTAAATTGTCAAAGAAAGGGCCTTTATGATCAGAAAATATTTCCACTGACTGCCACCTCGAATGTGCAGTCTGGCCAGCTTTTCAGGACTTCTGCATGGACCATGGCTGCAGCTGCCCTGCTTAAGTCCCGAGTCTTGTACAAGGTGGTGTTCTTTCACTGGCTTTGCTGAAAACTCTATGTGAATGATTCGACGCAAAATACTGTTTAATGATTCTGCCAAGAGCAAGAGGGAAGTTGCAAAAAATAAGACAAAATGAGGGATGTCAGCAAGTATAACTCACCACACCACTGCAATGTTGTTTTTTTTTTTTTTTTTTTTTCTGGCTCTGTGGAGATGAAGATGTCTTTTATTTATGTTTCAGCATTTCTTCTCAAAACAATGTCTAAGGAGATTACTGAAATAACTCTTGAGTGTCACATTATCTGTAGTACTTCTCTACATGCATTCTCTCAATCCAGAGGTCACCATTATTAGTATTAGATAGTTTTTATTTATTTATGTTTATAAACCAGCATTTTAACATAATTCATTAAGTACCTAGGTTGAGAAGCTTCTGACTTTTATTGCTGTTATATAAATTTCATTTTGCTTTCATTGCTTATATTGCAACATGGCGCTTTACTGATAACTGATGTTCAGCATTGAAATTCTGTTTTCTTTTGGGGATGGGGGAGGACAGTCAGTTTTATTAAGCAGGGCTATTTTGGATTAAAATCTTCAAGTCTGACATGGATGGTAAGTGACTATCAGTTTGCTTCACTGCAATTTAAACTTTCCAAGCTATGCTGAAATGAGATTTTAAAATGAAATTTTAAAATGCATTATAATCTGCTGTTCATTGTGAGCCTTAGACCAGTATTTCATCACCTGAAAATTTTCACCTTGCAAGCGGGGGATCAGAAATATGGCACTACCTTTGCTTTGACTTGTCGTGATTACAGGCTATAGCTAAACTAATTCCCAGTGCTTTTCTGCACGTGTGGCTGAACAAAAGACATAGAAGTTCCAATGGATGTATGAAACTAAGACTTCACTTCCATATCAAGCCCTTTACATAATCTATTGATTCATGAATAATGTACTTGTGCTAACAGAATGTATTCCAAACATGATTGATTTTGCAGTGAAAGAATTGCTTGAGGAATTGATCAGGGAGCGTTTTTGTGAAACATTATTTCATCTGCAATCATAATTTCATTAAGGAAGGTCAGTTAGCTAAGCATTCTCATGACTTTGTGCGCTTAATTTCCTGTAGTCGTCATGCTTCTGTTCCCTTTTTTCTCCATAATAAATTAATGTTGTTTTTTTTTTTTTTTTTTGTATTCCTGTACTATTAATTACAATGCGTGCTGGTCCCCAGAAGGACTGTGTCAATATGCTCTTCACCAGTGCCCTCCTCCTCTTCTTTCAAGCTTTGTCGTCTATTAAAAGGTCACTATAAGAAGAGCAATGGAGTGTACTACAGATATCCAGATAGAGTTCCTTGTTGTTCCTTGGGAAATGGGCAGATAAGCTGGCCTGAGCAAAGTTGGACGTGAATCAATGGCGGGTCGCCTTCTTGTAGTGTTTGCTGATTGTGTGCTCTCTCTCTGTGGCAGGTAGGCAGTAGCTTACCTTCAACAAAGTGTAATTTCTGAAAGAGCTGCTTCCAAAGTGCCTTGGCCATCACACCAGCATCACATGTCTGCTGCTCCTCACCAGAGCCATACTTCCTAAAGCGACTGAAGATATTAGGCTGGCGCACTCATAGAGGACTAAAATGTGAAGCAAATACTGACCTGTGAACCAACATATCACCTCACCTGAGAAGACAGCAGTGCCTATTTTTTAATGATTAACAATTCTTCACATAGAGGCAGTCGCAGCAGGAAGGATGGTTGACTTGAATCTACCTATTTTTGGAAGAAGCTTTTTTTCTTCCTTGTTGGCAGCCCTGTAATCGAGATATTGCCATTTATGTCAATGTAAGAAGCAGCAGGCGTTTCCTAATTGGCTTGTAGGTAACTGGAGTAGAAAACAATTAAACATGGACAGGTATAATAACAGCCATCTATCAAAACTAATGGTTCTGTAAGCCTGAGAGCTCTGGGTGTCCTGTTAGTATCCTATTTGAATTTAAAGAAAGGCCACTGAAGAGCCCTCTCAAGGCAGAAACTACACTTCAAATATTTCTTAGTAAGATGGCAGTGAACTACTTGTAATGCGTATCACCCAGTCAGCCGTGACTTTTAATTTTCAGTGGTCAAAATCAGGCTCTGTGTGCCGTGGTTATAAACTGTAACGAGGATTGCTAACCTGCTGCTGAGAGGCTGTGTGGATTGTGATGGTGCTGAGAGAGGTTATGGATCGTAGCGACCCACAAGAGCAGCACAAGGCAATGCTGTGCTGCAGTGCACAGGGAAGTATAGGTTCCTGCCTCAGAAGGCGGAATCATGGAGGCAGAGGAGATGGGACTGATAGAGCGGCATGGAGGATGAGGAAGGGACAGAGGAGAGAGCCTGGGATGTGCACAGGGACTTCACTTGGACCAGAGGACAAAATCTACCTCTGGAGCAAATCTGACTCCTGTGCTGCTCTTACATGGTCAGTGCAAGGACAGGAATCTTGCTACGTGTGCTGGCAGGCAGAACAATTCCTAGTTCTTGAAGTATGCGCTTCCCACTGGGAAGTTAATTTCTTAGAATGCAGCAAAATAAGGTCAATTGTTCAAAAACTGAGCAAGGAGACTTGCTTGCTGGTTTGCTTTCATATTTGCCAGTAAAATTAAAACATCTTTCAGAACCAGGCAGAATCGAAGTATATTAACTTAATTGGCATGTTATGTAGATTAATAAAGTCGAACGCTTGGAGGTTGTAAGTAAATTTATTATGACTGTTAATCAGAATTAAAAAGTTATGAAGGAATTAAAAAGCCCTGAGGAAATTTCAATGCCGTGAGGACTCTTCTACTCATATAGCCCTTTGGTATAAACTTACTGCTGATATATCAACTTACCATAAAAATGTAAATGAGGACTGTACTGGTACTGCAGTATCCTTTTGGCATTAATTTCTTACAGGTTGTTGCTAGAACACTCTCATTTGGACAGTGACTATGCCAGCAATAGGATGCCTTCATAGTTATCTGAGGTTGCTTCTGAGATCCTGAACTCATCCCTGTGTGTCCCAGACCATAGAGAACGGTGACCAAAAGATCCTTGGGATTGTTGCTTTGTTTTATTTTGCTTCTTAATTCACAGTATATATTTTTTTTAAGATTCAGATAGGCTGTAGCTGTTTTGAATGGGACACAGGGACAGGTTATGGCCTGATAGTTAAAACTGGAGTTCAGTTACGAGCTGAGAAAATGTTAAACCTTTCAGAGTGAAGACATGGTGCTTGTTGTTTTTGAAATCTGCTACATGGAGTATGGGTTTTTGTTGTGTTGAGAGGTTCTGTTCATTTCTAAATCTGCAGGACAAAGGAAATATTTAGGTTTGCTTTGCTCTTTGAGTTGGCTGTTAGAAACCCATATTGAGAGCACAGGAGTCAAAAGCATTTTTAGAAGTTTGATCATTAATATTTCAAAATACTCAACTTTTTTTTTTCAATTCCTTCTTTGATCTCCTAGCCTATAAATTGCAGGATCAACTTTATTAGTGGCTAATTCCACAAGCTTTGGTGGAATTCTGCCCAAGGATAAATTATCCCTAGATGTTTAATTACATAATTTCTAAACAGAGGTGCTCTCTTAGCAAGCCTATAAAATCTGTTAAAAGCAGTGCAGAGGTAAGTGATGCTTTTTGTTTTGTGCTGAAAGTGCAAAAGTAGTCTCTTGAGTTCCTCATCCCTTGCCAGTTTTGTTCCTACTGTGTGTACAGTAAATTTCATAAAATATTAACCTATGGTAAATATTTAATACATAATTTATTTGCATTATATAAGTTCACTCTCCAGTATATGAAGTGCTTGAATAGTTCTATAAATATTTTAAAGTGCCAAGTATATTAATGTTTAAATGGCCAATATAAATATTTTAAAATGTAGGTACAAGGGCCATATTCTCCCCTTTTTTTTTCCCTTAGAATTGAGTAGGTATAATTGCTGACAGCACTTTACTCTGCAGTTTTGAAGTAACAGCCTCAGCCAAAGTAATGTATGTTTTCACTGATTTCAGTAAACTTTAGATTAGGTCAGTAATTATAGTAAATTTCAGTATCTGATAAGGACCCAAATTATATTATCATTTTATATATTTAATAGAATTTGGTGAATATCAGGAAGAGACAGGGCAAGTATTAGCTTAAATTAAAAAATGAATTAGTTTTAGCTGGATTCATTGAATTGTAAGGGCAATACAAATGAAAAGACTCAGGTGAGGGAATAAGTTTCTTTTCACTAATAGGAAGTGGGAGGAAAGTTCTTTCAAATTTTATAGAAATAATACTTGAGGGTTACTTCCTGCACCACAATCAGCTCAGTTTACATAGGAACATGGATTGAGTTGTATAATGTAGCTTGCCATCTCCAGCCACTCCTGCTGCAGAGTGGGGGAAATCCAGCTGATTGTCTTGGTTTGCGCTGACTGCAAATATTTTTAAAGGGCAGTTCTCCAGGTAAGTCTAGGATACACTTCACTTGCAGGCATGCAGGAATTTGGTAAAATTTATGCTATTAAAGATGCTCATTAGAGGACCCCTATGATATAAATAGTATTTGTGTTTTCACTTTAGGTAAAGAGTGGAAAATGTGCTAAATAATCTCTATTTTGGTTGTTAAAGACACACTGCTCACTGCTTCATGCTTTCTCAGTATGCTTTCTCATGCTTTAATGTATGAGCTGTTCTTGTGGCCAGTGGCAGATTGCAAGCCACAGCTGAATTATGTGCTGCCATGAAAGCCTTAAGTCCCTTGCAGTGTCAGGGAGAGATGACTTTGTAGCTCAGGAACTACAGGGCAGCTTTGGAGGGCGGCCTGTCTTCCTATATGTTTCTGTTGTGGTTTAACTCCATCTGGCAACTAAGCACCATGCAGCCGTTCACTCACTCCCCTGCAGTGGGATGGAGGAGAGACTCAGGAGATTAAAAATAAGAAAACTTGTGAGTTGAGATAGATGGTTTAATAGGTAAAGCAAGAGCTGTGCACGCAATAAAGCAAAACAAGGAACTCATTGACTACTTCCCTTTGACTTGAGTTCACACTGCAGTTCCAGCCTGTCCAGTACAGCTGCACAGAAACAGCAGTGATGCCCTGGCCATCTGCCAGCCCAGGCGCAGCACCATTGCTGTTATCAAAATGTTCCCAGGCACAGCAGAGTACGATGATAAGCAGTACAGCAAGCAACATAAGGAAAAAACAGCCACTAATGAGCACTAGACTCTAATATACAGTACGGCAAGCACAGGAGCTTTTCAATTGATAGGCGAACAGCAATAACAGCTATAAATTTGATCTAGCACGTTCTAATCAAACCTGTCATTATCTTGAACCTTTTAAGCCCATGTTGAGTGCCAAAAAGGACTGTTGTGGCTTAACCTCAGCTGACATCCAAGCACCATGCAGCCGTTCACTCACTCTGCATTCCCCCTCCCCCTTCAGTGGGATGGGGGAGAGAATCAGAAGAGTAAAAGTGGAAAAGTCATGGGTTGAGATAAAGACAGTTTAACAAGTAAAGCAAAAGCTGTGCGTGCAAGCAAAGCAAAACAAGGAATTCATTCACTGTTTCCCATCAGCAGGCAGGTGTTCAGGAAAGCAGGGCTCTATCATGCATAACGGTTACTTGGGAAGACAAATCACCGTCACATGCTCCTCTTCCTTCTTCTTCCCCCAGCTGAGCATGACATCCTATGGTATGGAATATCCCTTTCGTCAGTTGGGTTCAGCTGTACCAGCTGTGTCCCTCTCCCAATTCCTTGTGTGTCTCCTGCCTACTCACTGGTGGGGTGGGGTGGGGTGAGAGGCAGAAAAGGCCTGGACTCTGTGTAAGCACTGCCCAGCAATAACAAAAACATCCCTGTGTTATCAGCACTGTTTTCAGCACAAATCCAAATCATAGCCCCATACCAGCTACTAGCGATAAAATTAACTCTACCGGAGCCAAAATCAGCACTGTAGCCCAATTACTGCATTCCTGTACCTTCTCTTTCTGCTACAGATTTTAAATGTGTCCTACCTTAAAGGGAAGCCAAAATCTAGGATATGCACCAATTTAGCACTTCGGCATTTGCATCTAAAATAGGTGTATTGCCGAGAAGAGGAAGTGTTCAATGAATTTGTAAATGAGACAGGACAGCCGGCCCATCATGTCCTAGAGAAAACAGCAAATGCTATTTGGAGAACTCAAGAACATGAGAAACTTGCACAACAATGTAGTTGTTTATAAGCCCTGTTTTTAGTGGTGGTTGAGTTATTTTTCTTTCCTTCTTTTCCCATTATTTTTTCAAATAATGTGGTATAGAAAGAATCAAGTCATTATTAGTCTGGGTTTAATTTGAGCCACAGTCATATAAGATGTCAAACAGTTGAAAATTGGGAAGTTTCTGCCTGACTTCTTTAAAGATGTCTCTTATCAAGAAGTCTAAATTCCTGTTCACTGTCCAAGAGCAAAACCAGCCTGCTCTGAATAACTTATGTTCCAACATCTAATCTTAAATAAATCCAGTTCGTGTAGGTCTTAAAACAAATAAAAGACACAGAAGTTAACAAAGTTTATCATCAAGTGGTAGGACATATTTGGTTTTGTGTCATGAAGAAACTTTTTCAAATACATTATGCTGAGTTTGGATTGCTTTTTTTTTTTAAGCAGAGGCAAAACAAAGCACAAAATCAAACTTTCCCACTTTGAAATATACTAGACAGCTTTTGTGAACCTCTCAACATTTGCTGAAGGAAAACTTGATTGCATGACAGTTTATTGCATGATAGGAACGGCCTATTTGGCAAAAAAAAAGTTATCAAATCTACAGCTAAATCTTACAGATGCTTCCATCAAAACTGTGTTGGTACTCTGGTTACTTTGATGGTGGAAATGTATTTTTAAATATGTTTTGATGGGAGCACTGCTGAGTGGATGGTGATCAGTATGCAGTCAAGAAGGACTTGTGCAGCCAGATGATGTTCTACCTAGAGGACAATCTGGACTGCATACTGTATGCAAAGAAGCTGTGCCACATTTGATATTTTCCTTGGTGATAAAAAAATCAAACACACTTTCTAAAGATCAAATTAGACAACACATGTTCTTTCATGTTGAAACATTTTATCTCCTGAGCAGTTTGACCTGGATCTCCTGCTGTCTGGTATGTGCTAGTGAATGTTCATGAAGGACAAACGTAAATGCTGAAATTGTTTCAGGGTACTTGGGGACTGATACGCATCAGGTTATGAGTAGCCAAATCTCAGACTAAAGTCTGATTGTTTCAGAACCAAGACAGGGATATCTGAAAGTGGTAAGAAATTGGTCTGGTGCATGTATGATGATGGTGCACATATGGGATATACATCGTACATGAATGTTACTCGTTTCCAGCTTCTTCATGTGGACACTTTATGATGGACTGAAGAAGTTTGAATGATTATTTTATTTTATTTATATTCCAGAGTAGAATTGGAAAGGGAGGGGTAAGGGAAAGCAATTAAGTTAGCTTCTAAAATGTAATATAGTCAGGTCAAGCTGAATCAAGCTTACTACAGAAATTTACACTCTTCTGTTTGCAAATTGTACACAAGTCATGTAGCTTGAACGTGAATCAGTGGAAGTGACCTGCTAACTGCACAAGTAAATAACAATTGTTCATAACAATTAGAAGTATTCAGTATTTGGAACTTAAAGATGGATTGCTTCATGTCTGTGGAGAGTTTTATTCCCCATTTGACTAAGCAAAATTGCTTATATATCATAGCACGGACTAGTTTAAATTCTTAACTGTGTAAGACACTTTGAACATTTTTTTTGAGGTTTGCTTCCACGCGCTTAGAACTTATTTTCAGCATTTTTCTGACCACAAAATGAATGGACTGGAAAAATCATAGCTGGTAAGAATTAAAGAGATACAACAGCAAATGTAGTTAGATTGGTTTTGGTTTTAGGCACAAACACTTGTTCTTAATGGTCCTTGAGCCATAATAAAGTGGTTTGGAAAAAGCTTATACTGTTCATAAGATCTCCTCCCTGTGAATGAGATGTATGAACTTTTAAAGTGGTTTGCTCCATCTGTCACTCATGTTCTCAATGATCCCAGTACTTGCAGCAGCTCAGCTTCTCTTGCAAATAGTAGATTGGGATGGGGAGGAGTTGGTTTTTCATCTCAGCAGTTGTTCTTAGCTTATTTAGGCTTCAGTCAAGTATAGTTAGAGTTTAATATATAATCTGTCCTCTGGCTTCATTAAAAAGATGCAGTTTAGAGCATGCTTTTGGGGTTAAAAAAAAAAGAGAAAAAGTAAAGGTACTTTTACTCCTGTCTTTACTGGCTTTTTGGCAGTAGAATGCTCTCTGTACCCCGTTTAGAAGGATTTTTTTTTTCAGTAAAGTAGCAAGAACCATACTTAATATACAGGCTTTCTTAGACACCTCGGTTTTCTCTCCCTTATTAGTGAGAAGAACCTGAGTAATATGACAGCAACAATCGCAGGACCTCCTCTTGGAGACATAACTTTGTGACAGATAGAAGTCTGAGTGAAGTTCACATATGAACAGTGTATTATACAATGTTGGCCTAAATTCACTGGCTCTATTATGTTTGAACTCCATCCAATCCAAAGCATGATAGAAATACTTTTCTTTTCCTACCCTTCTCTTTTTTAGTTGGATCTGTTGGATTCTGCAGATGTTAATTCTATGGTGAAGACAACCAGGCTGCCCCAGGTTATTACTCTATTATGCAAGAGAGTGAAGAATATAATCTACTCTTTGAGGGGGAGGAGGAGGAAGGGAAGCAAGATGAGAAAGTTAATAGATGTTGATGTAATTCATCAGATCTGGAGAAATGCTTTTTAATTACAGTTTTCTTGATTGGAGTTTGTTGAAGCTGATTACATTTTTCCCCCATGAGTATTAGTATTCTTTTTATTTGTAAGTTAAATGGACTGCACCTTATCATTTTGAACTCTTCTCAATGGTAACAGATCCCACAAAGGCAATGTAATAGGCCTCAACTTAGTGAGATGGTGCCAAGTACATGTTGTGCAGTAGTCTCCACAGGGATTATCCATATGCTTACAACTTTAACACATGCCTAAATATCAAATTGAGTCCACTTAGAACTAGGCTTCAAATTAGCCTGAGAGTGTATCAGTGGAAGAAACTGTTTTCCTCAGCCAGGGAGGTGTTTCAAGTTCAAACAGATGCAGTTTCACAAGAGCTGACAAGCATTCATTGGATTACCATTAAAGCTACCAAATGTTGTCCTTGAGTGAAGATGCCCTTTTAAAATACAGATTCTACACAGCTTGCATTCTGTGGTTTAATCCCTTAGCATAATT
Organism: Chlamydotis macqueenii; assembly: GCF_036417535.1. NCBI lineage: Eukaryota > Metazoa > Chordata > Aves > Otidiformes > Otididae > Chlamydotis > Chlamydotis macqueenii. The sequence goes on from NC_141566.1 coordinate 9,469,530, forward strand.
GTAAATTGGGTACTCAGAGGCATGTATTAGAGGAACTTGTTTGTATTTGAAAACGTTTGAGAGACCTTATTTGTTTTGGCATGAGATGTAGGTTGGCTGATTCTGTTTAGATTTCTACAAGGTAAACAAAAAACACTTTCTCTTTGTGCTAATTACCAGTCCCTTTAGAGTCATATGAGTCCTGGAATTGCAACTGCTTATATTAATATTGAATTTAGTTAACTCCCTTTGTAGAGATAGGCATGGAAAGGAAACATTGTAGCAAAAGTTAAAACAGTTTTATTGATCATGGGACAGGCCAAATCATCTCAGCAAGATCTGTGAAATCTTCAAGTTGAAAAGATGCTCTGAATAACAGTCACACCTGGGAGTTCTTCCTCTCTAAAACAGGAGGTCTAGATTCAGGAGGAAATGATTGTGTTTTATGACTGAGTGCAGTCCTAGTGGAATGAAATACAACAAACAAAACCATAATCCTGTATAATGCAAGCTATGGTCTTACTGACAGTCTGGGCTACCTATGGGTAGATCAAAAAACTTATTTTTTAAGATGATCCACTCAGTACGTGCCTGGAGGTACCCTTTTCTGTGGTACAAGCAGGCGTGTAGGAGAGGTGTTGCCAGTACAGGCAACAGTGGCATGATGGTCTCATAGTGTGTATGCACAGGATATTGGCAGAAAGACTTTTTCTTAGAAGTTGAATCTCCTCTTCAGAAGGTAGAAGTGAAGTCAAAGGCTTCTGGTGAAGCTATGTCTCTACTCAAGAGTTTCCCTGTATGCCAGTCAGTAGCCATGGGATTGCCTACCTGCATGCCTCGCTTCTCCTTCCTTATGTGAGTTTTGGTATATATTTTTCTTCTTTCATTCTTCTGCTTAAGTCTTCTGGCACTGTGTTCAAGAGGGGGAATATAAGAGACGTGTGGGGGTTACTTACATTACAAACAATGTACAAAACACAACTTTGAAAATAATGCTTTTGTCCAGTGAGTATTTTTGTTTTTCCTTTTAATGCCTTAGGAAGAGCTTGTACTTGTATTTTGTTTCTGAAATGTATAATATAGTAGCAACAGGTAGCTTTTAAAATAGACATAAAGTGCTTTATCAGTGGGAATACCAATAGAGCATCTTTTTCTTGGGACCTGACCCATGGGCTCAGTGCTACTAAAGATGCATGTACAAATGCAAATTTTGACTGTATAAGCTTCATGTTTTTATAAAATTAGTCAAAAAAAAAGAAAGTCTGACTACTACAGGTTGTTTCTTGGACTGTAGTCAGTGTTTGGTATCTGAAATGTGAGCTGTTAGTGAAATTTGACTTACAGGCTTCACTGTGTCACTGTTACACAGACAAATCGGATTTGGATTGCAAGTACTTCTGTTTGAGTAAAATAATTACTTTAAGTATTTTTCAGTTACTGATTTCACCCAAATTTCTGGTATTAAAAGAGTACACACACTTGTGAGTGTGGGGAAACTACAATGATGACAATTGAAAATGCCAGTAGGCTGCAAGTAAGATTTTCAGAGTGGATCTAGGGAAGAAAGGTTCCAAAGTGACCTTCCAGGAGGAGCAGGAAGAACAAAGTCCCTCTTAAGGATGGAGTTTGCTCCTCCAGAGAATGATTTATGCAGCATGACTGATATCCCCTCTGTAGGAGGGTGCCACTTCCTAGTTTTCTCATTATGTGGTCCGGCCCAGCTTCCGTGCAATGTGTTGCTCAAGCCAGTTCATGTTTGCCTTTGGATTCCTAGGAGGTGAAAGAAGTAATAGAGTATCAGACAAAAGTTTGCCTTTTTTTTTTTTTCCTTTTTCCAGGACTTTTCTATGTTTTCTGTAGATCTTTGCAGCCATAACTTGTACAAAACTGCTCTGAAAGGGATATTTTATTTGACAGCAGCTGAATAAATTCAGACATATAAACTACAGAGATGATAACTTATTGTGCTTGCATTTTATTTAGCAAGATCCACTTTTTCAGCAACTGACATGAGACCTGATGAGAAATGAGCTATCTTCATAGTTGAGTTTCCCACCAGCTCACATGCCAAATCCTTCATAAAACTACAAGTTGTATTCAGTGACTATCATTGACTCGCTGTCATTTTGATTGTACTGCTTCATTTTGATGTTTTACTATGGTACTTTTGAAAAAGAAGATGTGCTATAAAATGTGAGAACTGGGCAATGCTTTTCACTTGGGCCTCTTCACACTCCTGTAAATCATTATTAAAATTGCTTTATAGTTCCCTTTAACAGGCATGTTTTTATTTACTAACTTGCTTTAACTAACTCTGTCCTAGAGGTCTGGCCCCAGCTGAGTTGTCATAGAAAGTTTCTGACAATAGAATCATAGAATAGTTAGGGTTGGAAGGGACCTTCAAAGGCCATCTAGTCCAATCCCCTGCAAGGAGCAGGGACATCCCCAACTAGATCAGGTTGCTCAGAGCTTCATCCAGCCTGGCCTTGAATGTTTCTAGGGATGTGGCATCCACCACCTCTCTGGGCAACCTGTTCCAGTGTTCTACCACCCTCAGTGTAAAAAATTTCCTCTTTATATCTGATCTAAATCTACCTCCCTCTATTTTGAAACCGTTACCCCTCGACCTATCACAACAGGCCCTGCTGAACAGCATCTCCCCATCTTTCTTGTAGGCCCCCTTGAGGTACTGGAAGACCTCTATAAGGTCTCCCTGGAGCCTCCTCTTCTCCAGGCTGAACAGCCCCAGCTCTCTCAGCCTGTCCTCATAGGAGAGGTGCTCCAGCCCTCTGTTTTTGTGGCCTCCTTTGGACTCACTCCAACTGGTCCATGCTCTTCTTATGTTGGGGGCTCCAAAGTTGGATGCAATACTGCTGGTGAGGTCTTGTGAGAGTGGAGTAGCAGGACAGAATCCCCTCCCTTGACTTGCTGGCCACACCCCCTTTTGATGCAGCCCAGGATGCAATTGGCTTTCTGGGCTGCAAGTGCACACTGCTGGCTTATGTTGAGCTTCTCATCCACTAGCACACCCAAGTCCTTCTCCAGTAACTCAAGTGTTTCTGAAAATGAGGTTAGGAAATATTGCTAGCTTGTTAAACAATAAAAAACTTTTGAACATACTATAGCACACCTTTCCTTTATAAGGGAAAGAAAATAGTTGATGAAGGTTTGGACATACATCTCCCTTGAGGGTTCTCTGAAATGTGGATTTACAAGCCAAAACTAATTGAAGGGAGGATTCTTCTAAGGAAAGCAGTTTGTGATCATGTAATTACATAGTCTTCTAGTGGATGCTACTCCATGTGGTATTGTAACAACAATCTTCATCGAATGAAGTGGGCTACTCTATATATAACAAAGATGAAAAGAAGATTCATAGATTTTATGCAGATTACACAGTTTGCAATTAAAAAGCTGGTCTAAAGGCCTGAAGATAATTTTTCTGCTTAGCAAAGTTGAAAACTGAAATGTTATCCATAAAATGGAATTACTGACTTCTCTTATGTTTTTCACTTTCCATTTTTCTGTGTTAACAATGAGAAAGAAATTAAGAATGGAAGAGAAAGAAGATGTAAAAACATGAAATGAAAGTAGGAAAAGGCTGGAATTTGAAAAAAATAATAGCTTGCTCCCTTCAAAATCTTTGATTCTTTAATGCTTTATAGTTTGTGTGAACATTATCCGCAGCTCTCAGTCAACTGAGTTTCTTGATTATTTTCATCAGGGACTTTTAAATCAGAAAATAGTAAGTATTTTCATAGCATTAGGCCCAAAGGCTGTGTTCCATATATTTTCCATTAATCTGTGAGTAAAAAATTGCTGAATTGTCTCAGGTGTCAGCATGACAACAGCTGCTCACAATGGCTTGGTTTATGCACTATTTTGGGGAAATGCTTTCAAAAGGAAAGTCTTTCCTGAGCACTTGGTAGTTGCCATGATAACTTTTCATTTTCAGGGCTGCTTGTAGCATTTTAAGTGCAGCAGTGTTTTACTCCATTCTTGTGTTGCAGATCAATGTAGTGAAAATGCTAGAGATGGGAAAGTGGCTGCTTCCTCAAAAAAAGCAATTACTTGCTGACAGTTGCTATTTCTTTAATTATCCATGGTGATTTAGGCAGGCTAGCCAGCATGCACTACGAATATGTGTATTTAAGGAAAGATGTAAATTAAGAAGTGGAAGGTTCTTTTAGGATGTTGAATTCATATTCCAAATCTTATTGATTTCAGGTAGCCTGATATAAAAATACAAAGATGATAAATCTTAATGACCCCTTTTGTCTAACTGTTTTGGAATCCTCCTTTAAGAAACTGGTTTATTGGTTTCTCGATGTTTGATGCTGGGAAGAATTTTTTCAGTGCCTGAACCTATTCTCTTTGAAAACAGAGCTTGCATAGACTTCAGTGATGCAGGACCACGGCCTTCTGCTTTTAATTTGTTAGTTATAAAGTGGCACTTTAAGGACTTCGCATGAGGCAGCCTATTGATGAATTGTCTAATTGGACTTCCTATTCTAAGTAAACACTGAAGCACCTGCATTGTGCCTGGCCTCTGTGTTATCAGTAATACATCAGTCAGATCCTGGCAAATAACTCACCCCATCTAGCATGCGTGGAGATTCAAGTTCATAAGAGAAAGTCGGTTTAAGTGGAAGGTGAGCGGATGCAAAGCAATGGAGGTATATTCTCAGAATGAATGTGGTTTTTTGACTTAGAATTTGCTATTCCCAATTCCGGTAATTTTTTTTTTTTTTTAATTTTTTAAATTCTAACTGGTGTTAAGGAACATAATGGAACTTCTGTCTCTTACTTGGTTGGCTACTACTTAAAAATGAGTTAATCTTTACTGGTGATTAATGAATATACCACATAAATAATTTTTTTTTTTTTACACTTCATTGTGTGGAAACTGGCTGCAACTGTCTTATGTGCTATACTTCACAGTACTTCTTAAATAATGAGTAAAGTATTTTTGCAAGCTCTTAACTGATTTTTTTTTAATTTCTCCTTGAATACCTCCTTTGTTTTCTTTCAGTTAGTGTACACGTGTACAATAGCCATTTGTGTAGATCTTGAGGTTTCTGTGGTCTCTGAAGTTTGAACAAATGTAGTTGTGTTGCAAACTTTCATCCCCCCTTATAGATAGGTTGCTAGCAAAGGCAGGAGCATAGATGCTGCCATGTTGGTTGGGTGACCGCCCAGAGGCCATAAAGAAAAGAATAGAAGCAGGTGCTGAAATACACTTACATAATATGTCTGAGCAATTTGAAATAACAAAGACTAACTGCCAGTGTCTGATGAATTATCCATGAACAAAAAAAAAAAAAAAGCCCAAACAGTAGTGGGCTAAGTTATTCTGCACAAATGTTTGAAAGTCTTTATTTGACAATAGCGTACTAGAGAAGGGAAGCTATTGCTTTCTTAAATAAAATAATATTTTTTGTAATGGCAGTGTCAGTTTGGACGTTGGAATGGCTCTGTGTTGACTTTCAGTCATAGGTATCTAAGAGAATGTGAGGGTTCATAAATACAGAGAGTCAAATTCTTCTGTCAGTCAGAAGCCCAGTATGTCTGGGTAACTGAGTTCAAAGTTGGTGCTGCTGCTTTTATGGATATCTTAGTTTTGTGTATGGATTTTACTTTGGAATTGCCAGTGACGTGCTGTGAAGTAATTGCAAAAGCAATGCACAGTATTGGTTTGTTTATAGCAACCTTCAGCAGATACTGTAAAAGAATTAATGAATCCTTACCTTGTGTGAACTTTAACAAGTTATTTACTGAAGCTTGTTTTCTTAAACAAAGAAAAAGCTTGTTTTCTTAAATCTGTGATACTCTCAAAAATCTATAGTCTCAGAATCCATAATTGCCCATCTGAAACAGCCTTATGAGTAAACTAAATTGTTTGGTCTAGTGCCATAGATAGCTGTAGGGTATCTTCAAATGACCTCTGGTGGGATTTAGCTGAGGAAATTGTGACATTGGTAAGTATTTTCTATTTGAAGAGGGACAAAATCTTTAAAGTGAAACAGATTCTTTTAGGCCCTCAGGGCTTAGCCTTTGGTCCCTGCTACATAGAAGTGGAACAGTTTGGGGACTGTTTTTTTTTTTGTTTTTGTTTTGGTTTTTTTTTGCTGTTTACCAGTGATGTATTGTTTACTTTTTTAGGCTTTTTGTAATATACTACTTAGAAACAAGAGATTGTTTTAAAAAATGATGCAAACATGGGGAAGTAGAGATCTTACATGTGAAATGTGGTAGTCCTACTTTTACAGTCTACTACCATGACAAAAATAAAGCCCTAACTTTGACATCACTGTTTCCTTAAGCATCAGGATCTTCTCTTTGAATCAAGCTTATTTGTTCTGTGAAAAATGAGTTCACTGTTGGACGAATTGATTTATTGATAGATCATAGAAGTCTTATTTTATGGAGAAGATGTGACTGCCTTTGATATGTTCTGAGACAGCCTCTATATGTTGCCTTGGTTTTGTCCTAGTTCTTTAAGATGAAGGCTAACTGCTTTTAACTTAACAGTATCTGCTTTTTATGTCCTAATGTTGTGAACATATATGAAAAATGTGAAATCATGACACCACATTGCATGATCAATACAGTAAGAGAAGTATTTATACTTAATCAATTTGATTTTTATAGGAAAAAGTGAATATGGCAGCTGTGAGTAGCTAATTATCTCCAGCCTCCAGTAGATGGAAATATTGCTACAACTTTCCTGATTTCAGTATCTTGAACTTTCTCTGTTTCAGGGAAGCTCATGATTCTTTTCTTCTTTCTCATACATCAACTTGTTGACAACCATAAACCATCTAAACTAGTATTTTAAATACAGAATACAAATCTAATGCCTCTCATTCGTTATTCAGATGTATTGAATTTGCACAAATATGTTAAGTAACCTGAAAACAGGCATTTCTAATTGTGTTTATAATGTACTAATCTGTCTGTAACTGTATTGGTCATCTGATAATGACAAAATTATACAGAAAGAAGGTGAAACACATTTCATTTGGTTTCTAGTTGTAATTTTGATTTATGCTTCAGCATATAACAAATTGTTTGAGAGGGACAAGACTGCAGTAGAAATTAGGGGTCATCAAAGACTTTGCATTATGTACTGTAGGCCGAAACTAGGGATGTTGCTGAAGAAGAAATTGAGGTTTCTTAGAATTATTTCTGACTCTTTAATGATTCTTACTAAAGAAAACTGAATAAATGATACACTAAGTGTAAGTCTAAATATATATATGTACACATACATATACACACACACATATAATAGAAGCAGAATTAAAATGGAAAAAGTTTGGTTAGAGATGAAAATTCATAGTAGAAAAATATGTATAAAGAAATATACACACTATATGTCTAGCATATACTAGATATATATACTATATACACATATATTAGTAAATAAAAAACCAAGACTGGAATAAAATAGGATAGTCCTAGAAAATGGGACTGGATGTTATCTTGTTGATTTACCCCCAAGCAAATCAACTTGCACATATTAATGATAAAGCTTTGTCTACACTGTTTTTGAAAATACTCAGTGATAGCCCACTGCTTTCTCCAATGTCTTCTCCACACCTGTCTTGATTGTTAGATAATTATGGTAATTATCTTGGCTCATAATCTGAGTCTTTCTTTTTTTAACTTCAGCCTGTCTTGTACCATCCTAACTGCAGCTGATACAGAGAAGAACTTGTTCCCATCTTGACTTTAACTGCTTTGACGTATTTGAAGTCCACTGTTAGGTCAATACAATGATGTATTTCCATGGCAAAATGATAACTAAATGGGGTAGCCATTCATCTTTGCCCACTGCCACATGTATAGAATGCCAAGGTATGGGGATAATAAATTTCAATTCTACCAATGCAAAACAAATCTTAGAGAAGCCCAGTAGTTTTGCAGGGATTCTGGATACAAACACCTGGGGAGCTCCAGAGGGGGAAAGATCTCTTACCATATATCTCTCAAATGCGCAGTTTAAAATTCTGAATTCTCTTGGTCTTTTTAGTCTGTCCTGCTTAAAGTTATGTTCTTCTAGACTGGGAATGAAGGTGCTTTTTTATGCAAGTCATGATCAGCCTTGATAAGTCTTACAATAAATACATTTACAGTAAGCAGTTTGTAGACCATTGGCGAGGGTGGGAGGGAAGGCCTGAGGGAGTTATGGAAGATATTAACTTGCTGACGAAATATTCCATGAACAAAGTGAAGGATAAATCTGAATAAATTATGTGCTGCCGTGGCTTGGTTTCCAGCTGCATTGGTAATGACATAGTTTATTCCAATATCATTTATGAATTCATTTAGAAACATCAACAGTATTGAAAAAACTGATGAGAAGGTCAGCCAGTGTAAGACTGCTTTGAAAAACTCATCATGAATTTTTCACATAGAACATTGGGTTGTCAAAGAAGAGGGAGAAAAAAACCATGCTTTTCAAATGCTAAGTTGTTGCTAACATTATTCTCATGTTAAAATGTTAATAATTGTAATGGAATTTTAGGTGCTTATGCTAATACTAATAGATATTTTTAAGTACAAAACCACATTCTATTCCAATTTTTAAGCCAAAATAAAAGAGTAGTGAAATATTGCCAAATATCTGTACATTAAAAAGTTATTTTTAAAATTACACAATAATTTTAACAGTTGTGTTAAATTCAAACATCAAAGCCGTCTATACACTTGTACATTAATCTCTGCTTTGTTTGCCATCTGTAGTTAGTTTCTTTGCCTTCCCCAGCAGATCAATGTTTATGAATTCCTAGCAAAGTAAACTTTAGGATCTCCTTCTCACAAGGCATAGTTGTGGATGATTCTGTTTTCTTGTTTTAGGTTGGGAATTGTTCAAGGGTGAAGAAACAGTGAAGTCCTGCCTTTAGAAAAAAAAGATGCTTGTTTTCTCCTAAGAAGTAGAATGCTTTCAGACGAGGGCTCAAAGATCTGTGTTACTGTCGATCTTCAGTTCTATGTCTGCAGTTGTGTTTCTATGTCTTCTGTAGATGCTTTGCCAGAGAATGCATATCTTGATTCCTCAGAAAAACGGAAAAAGACTTGGTCTACCTAGAGTCAGGAATACTCAGGCCCATTTTCACTCCTGATTTTTTATTTCTGCCCCCCCAAACCATTTTCATTTTATGCAGTCAGACCGTGTGTGGGTTTTGTTGGACTAAGGGGTGGCAGCAGGCACAAGTCTGTAATTTCTTATAACACTATCCAGGTCTTGGATTGTTAAAGGAGGCAGGAGTAATAGGAATCTTGTTATTTATCTTGTGGTCTAATTTTTTTTTCAGTTATACATAGATTGATTTCACAGGTTTTGCTTGAGTTCATTTAGATGGATTTATGGTACTGGGCACTTCTAAGAAAAAAGATATTTTTTCATGTAATGCTGGAAGCAATGGATGTTTTGTCGAGGATTTTATTTTACTAGCATGTTTCATCGTGCCAAAATATAGGCTTCCCCAGTGAGAAGGGAAGAAAAGCTGGCTGTTTGTTCTGTAGGCCATGGTTATCAGAGGGGAGTAAAATAACAAGTGATTGGACAAAATACTGGTGCAACCTCTGGAGAAAAATATGTGGATGTCTTAAAAAAAAAAATTACGCATGCTTCCTCTGTTAGCTTAAACTGTTATCAAGAGGAGTCTTAAACAAGGTGAAATTTGTCATTTCTCTTGGACTACAACCAAGGAGAACTAATTATCAGGAAAAGTTTTCCCCTGTGAACTGCAAAACCAGTCTTTAGGTCAGAATAAATTATAATGAGGAAGTATGGTTATTATGTCTAATGCATGGTTTCTAGAGAATAAATATAAAAGGTCGTTCAACAGGGTATTATCATGCAGAAGCTTTCAAGCTTGCGTATTTTGATTTGGTTAATAAAAGATGCTGAATACTTATCAAATTTGCATCATATATACTTCCTTTATCTCTGTTGAATCATTAAATGAGAAAATGTAACTCCCAAGAAACTCTAACGTGAGGATAGAAGTGAAACTTTCTTCCAAAAAGCCAATCTTTTTCTGTGAAAAACAAAATGATAACAAATAAGAACACTAAAAATCCTCAAAACCTAATTAAAATATTTCACTGATGGTAACTGTTGATAACGTATGTTGCACACAGGAAGTGGGGGCCTAAGAGAGAGTGAAGATAACTGTGTCTAGGGAACAAGCTCAGGTTGATGCAGGCTCTTCAGTGGTTGTACTTCAGGCAGTTCCATACTGGAGAAGGCTGCTGGCTTCTGTTTTTAGTGCCTGCTACTGACCCTGCAGCCCTTAAGTCAATAAGGGCTAGCACAGTCTAGCCGATTTGAAAAATCGGCCAGATCAGCTGGCAAATGTAATAGAAAAGAATTGTTCTTAGGTGGAGGAGGATGGGGGAGAGAGAAGGATGGCACATGCAATGAAAAGTCTTATCCACTCCCTGTACTTCAAGACTGGCCACAGTATGCTTTTTTTTTTTTAACACGTTTGTTAAACTTTTGTCTAAAATGGGTTTTTTGAGACCTGAGATGAGGTTCTACAAGCTCCAGAAACATTGTCTTGAATGCTTGTTGTGCATTATCATTAGATGCCAGCTTTTAAACCTCCTTGTTGCAGCATAAATGCATTACATCTGAATGCAAAGATCAGTTCATTACCCTGCTTACAGAATTTCTTTGCATGCTGGGAACAGGATATTCCTCACTCTTCAGGTCTTTCCTTGCATGCCAGCAGGTATTCCTTATCTAATGGTTCTTCTTGTTCCCCAGTGGAAGTTTTCTACATATTTTTGGAAAGGTCCTGCCCTTTGAAGGGAATATCTTGAATTTAAATTAGGTTTCAAAGAGATTGAAAGCTTTTATTAAATTTCAGACATATGCTCTTGAATGCCTTTGAAAACCTGAGTCCAGTGGCATACAGAATCCAAAACAGCTCCTTCACTATACTACCTAGTATAAGATATTTTAGTATATAGGTAGAGTGGAAAATAAATTACCTACTGTGATTTATTAATACAATTTTCCTTATTTTTGTTATTTATGGATTAAAACTTAATATACTTTTTTTTTTTTTTCATTCATTGTCTTGTTTCCCTTCCCCTCCACCCCTCCTTTGACCAATGGTGTCTGTGTCACAGACATTGTCTGTCTGTCAGTCTGGAGAAGAGGAGGCTCAGGGGAGACCTTATAGCTCTCTATAACTTCCTGAAGGGAGGTTGTAGTGAGCTAGGGGTCGGCCTTTTCTCGTGTAGACAGTGATAGAACTAGAGGCAATGGTTTCAAGCTGCGCCAGGGGAGATTCAGGCTGGACATTAGGAAATATTACTTCTCGGAAAGGGTAGTCAGGCACTGGAATGCACTGCCCAGGGAGGTGGTGGAGTCACCGACCATGGGGGTGTTCAAGAAACGTTTGGATGTTGTGTTGAGGGATATGATTTAGCTGAGAAGTATTGGTGATGGTTGGACTGGATGATCTTTTAGGTCTTTTCCAATCTTGATAATAATTCTGTGATTCTGTGATTCTGTAACTGACAACAGCTCCCTTTGACTTTACAGGGGAGTTGAGGGGAAAAACACAAACCTCTTTCTCTATTGCAGGGAAAAATTACTTTCCTCTAGTCTTCCAACTCAAATATATCAAACAGTGTATCAGAGGGTACTCTGTAACTATTGGATCCATTTCCTATTTTCATATTTCATTTTTAACTTCTGAATTTGTCCCTTTGCAATGTGGACTAGTAATAGTTGTAAATAGTTCTAAACTGTGACTGAAATGCAAATGCTTTATTAAACTTTAAAATATACATGCAATGCCAAAATACTATTTTGAAATAGAAATATCAGTCTAGCTGTACTAGCTTTGTGTAGGATGTGTACAAAATGTGGTCTTTACTTTTTTATGATCCAAATAGAAGCTTATTAAAAAAAAATTGAAATGTACCCATTTATATTTCACTGATAGTTTTTGTTTTTGCAGAGTCAGATAAGAAACAACCTGGAGAGGCAGCATTAATTTAAAATTAAGGTGCACAAATTTTGGAAAATCAGTTTTAATTCTCGGGCTTCGCCAAGAGCTTTGGTGTGATTTGAGGAGTCTGTTTTAATGCTTTTTTTTAACTTATTATTATTATTTTTTTTAATGAAACAAGTTCCAGCTTCTTTTGGAATTAAATTTTGATCTGGGACGTGTTCTCAGAGCAGCTCTTATAACAAGCTTCTTTCCGACAACTTGCTGTTAACTGTGTTTGAAACAAAACATAAGAACGCACCATTGGCTGGGATCTCCTGGATCGTGGCATGCAGGTAGATGACAAATGTTATCTTTTTATTACTTCTCAAGTCATTCTTCTGGTGCACTCAAGTATGTAAAAGCAATGCAATTGATGTATGCTGGGGGATTTCTATCTGATTTGAGGTGGAAACCTGTAACTGAACTATTTCACATGCAAAAGTTTGTAGCACTTAAGTCATCATCTTTTTTTTTTTTTTTTTTTTTTTTTTTCTCCTCTCCCCGTAGTTCTCACTAAATGCATGGAGCACTGGTATTGAAACAGAGGTTGTCCTTCCACTGAAGTATTTTGCTTTAGTGAATGTAAGTGAGAATGTTTTCTTTGAGCTGAAAAGGTAGGCCTCAAACTTGACCATAAATTCTGAAGCTGAAGAATCCCTGTTAACAGCACAGGGAAAACAGTCAAAGCTGTGCCACCCTGCTAGCCGAAACATTTGCTTAATCTTGTATCTGCTACAATCTGTGTTGGAACAATGGAAATTATGTTGAAGTGTTATGTATAGCATGCTGACTTCTTGCTTTAGGTCATATTGGATGAGAGTTCCTTATGGTTCAGTTCTTGATCTAGTCAACTTTTTGCTGTCAACCTTTAGTATTGCCAAGGGAATATGAGAATATGCCACTGCTAAATCCTGTCATGCTGTTGTACTTCACTTGATCTCTAGCATCTTGTTGTAAATGCAAATTTTTGGCAGGCATGATTGGCATTGAGTGAGCATAATAATTTCTGTTTGCGTCAGGTCACTTTTTAACTCCAGTTGTCTTTGAGCAGGACAATTACTTTTTTTTTTAGTTTGGCATGTTGGCAGACCTGCAAATATTGTGCTTCTGCTGTTGAGGAAGTGACCTTTGAAAGTATCATAGGGTGTAAATAGCTACCAAATAGAAAGATTAAGTTCTACTTAATCTAGACTCCAGAGATATAATCACCTAAACATGAAGTGCGTAAGTTTACTGCATAGCAAAAATATTGGGGGGTAGAAGACAGTATTTTCCTACTTTAGCACTAGTTTTGTATTCCCCCTAAAAAGAACCTACTCAAGTATAAGAAAAGATGTACGACATGCAGAAAAAAAGTTAGGATGGAGGAATAAGGATGATCTTGTTCTTTAGATGCTGTATTGCATCTCAGACTTGTTTCTGGTTCTTGACATTGCCTCACTTCTGATTCTGGCCAAGTCAATTTTTAAAGGCCTAAATCCTTTCTAGCAATATTCTCTCCCGTGGTTTAGTTTGTATCTCAACAGAATATAAGTTAGCAAATTGCCTAACGTAAGGGAACCCAGATCTCTACTGAGGCTTCAAGACAGCTCCACAGTGCCTGTCAGAATTGATACAAATGTGTGATTAGAATAGGAACCGCAAAGTTTGATGAGCCTAAACCCCAAATGCATTCTTTGGAAGAATGAGTTGAAAAAGAATGCCAGATCATATGAGTGTGAGGAGAGTGGCCACAGGTGATGTGATGTATCTTTTTGACAGGTGTTGTATGGGCTTCAAAGTTGTAAAAGCACACCAAATTGCAGAAGCTTTCTAAGTTGAGTGAATTTGTAGACCTCACTCTCCTGCTCTCTTTGTAGTCCCATTCTGAAGCTCTTGTGGTATGACTAATCTGAAACATTCGAAATCAGCATGATGTGTCTTATTAAAAGCTGGAGTAACGCTACTTTTCTACAATGGGAAAAAATTTTACAATGCTAGGTCTAAGGAAAGACTTATACCGGTGATCACTATCTGCACTCATGTCACTGTACAAATATAAAAGAGATAAAAAGCTTTTTAACAGTGCTATCATAAGTGATAGTTAAGTACAAGCTAAAGTTGTATGCTGACCGTTTAGCGACTAAGCACATTGCGCCAAATGACAAAGTCTGTAAGGGACCCATTAGAACTGAAAATTTGTCTTGTAGCAGCTGAGGCCTCTGCTCTTTGAATTTACATGTGCTTAAGCTCTGTTAAAACTAGTCCCTTCATTCACTTCTCTGTAGTCTTAAACATATATATATATAAATATATCTAAGCTTAGTTATATGTGTGTGAAGTGTTATTTTACCTTCTTGAACAAGAGGCCAATTCTATGAAATCCAACAAGGCCAAATGCTGGGTCCTGCACTTGGGTCACAACAACCCCATGCAACGCTACAGGCTTGGGGAAGAGTGGCTGGAAAGCTGCCTGGTGGAAGAGGACCTGGGGTATTGGTCAATGGCTGGCTCGTTATGAGCTGGCCTGGCAGTGAGGCCAGGTGGCCAAGAAGGTTAATAGCTTCCTGGCTTATATTGGAAATAGTGTGGCCAGCGGGACTAGGGAAGTGATTTTCCCCATGTACTCATCACGGGTGAGGCCACACCTCGAATACTGTGTTCAGTTTTGGGCCCCTCAGTACAAGAAAGACATTGAGGTGCTGGAACGTGTCCAAAGAAGGGCATTGAAACTGGTGAAGAGTCTAAAGCACAAGTCTTGTGAGGAGCAGCTGAGGGAACTGGGGTTATTTAGTCTGGAGAAAGGGAGGCTTAGGAGAGACCTTATTGCTCTCTATAGCTAGCTGAAAGGAGATTGGGTCTTTACTCCCAATTAACACGTGATAGGACAAGAGGAAACAGCCTCCAGTTATGTCAGGGGAGGTGTAGATTGGATATTAGGCAAAATTTATTCATGGAAAGGATTGACAAGCACTGGAACAGGCTGCCTAGGGAAGTGATTGAGTCACCGTCCCTGGAGGTATTTAAAAGACCTGTAGATGTGGTGCTTAGGAACATAGCTTAGTGGTGGACTTGGCAGTGTTAGGTTTTCAGTTGAACTGGATGATCTTAGAGGTCTTTTCCAACCTAAATGATTCTCTGTGATTCTGTTCTATGACACTTTCTCCTTTTAGTACATTCCTACAAGAACATTGTTAATAGCTAGTAAGGCTCCTTAAGTGAATTTCCTGCAAACATAGCCATTAATATTGAGGAAATTAATAGTCAAGCAGCAGTAAAAGCAAAGCCAAAATCAATTTGTTTTGCTTAGTACTCACATGTCAAAACCCCTGTACGTTTACAAATAAAGGCTTTGCACATCAAACAGCTTTTCAATTTCATCCTACAACTATCCAAAACAAGTGCAACCTCTCCTGGGAACCTAACAAATCTATGTCCTCACAAAATTAAGATTAATGAAAAGATGTAACTTCCTGACAAGGCAAAATTGTGCAGAACTAGTTTAAAAATAAGATAAAATTCCTGACAAAAGTGTTTTGTAAATTAGAACTCTTAGGTAAACTGTGGAGTTTTTGCCAGATAATTTTTAGCATTCTTCAAATATTAAATCTGAAAATTAATGAGAAACTTAAACTTTCTTTTTCCTGGTAAAAACAAATTTTCTACCAAGTAGTGGAGATCACTTGTGCACCAGAACAGAGGTTCACTTCTCTTGCATTTCAATGCTTGGAAGTTTTTTTAAGCATTATTTATGAGTTAACTGAGATAGAAACGGAAACCATTAGAGCAAATAAGCTCCTGATTGAAAGAAGGGGGTGGGTGGGTATTGAAAGAGGAGAAACCTAGCATACAACTGGGATTTTTTTGTACAGCTGTATTGGATGTGCTAGAGAGAAACTGCTTATCAGCTTGCAATACCTTGAGAAAAAAGGCCTCAAGACTTAATTACCAAAAACAAATCAGTGCTATCTTTTTGCTTTTCTAAATACTAAAAAGATTGACCTCTTAAGTTCTAGAAAACTAATTATTTTATATGGTTTGATTTAAAAACCATGTTTTTTAAATGGTTTTATGGTTTGAATTTGAAAACTTTAAGAAAACATTATGGCAACTAAACAAACTTTCCACATGAAATTGTTGAATTTAATGCAGTTTCATTCCAAGAAATGGTGAGTGTACAGCTGGAACGAATCATATGTCCTTGAATCAATACTTTATGTTTACAGGTTATCGTGTAGCAGATAATTAGCTCAGAATTCGGGCAGTTCCTGTGCCTGTGTCTCAAACAGAAAACAGTTTCTTGTGCTTTAATCAAAAGCTTTAGTGGAACAAATGAGACGTCTGCTAAAAACCTGTCCAAACCCCACCCCAAGTCCGAAAATATGGACGATCTAGGTGCCTGTGATAGCAAGGAATTTAAGTAAAACCATTCTAAAATGGCTTTTTTTTTTTTTTTTCCCTGCTTTGAAATGATTTTGGAGGTATGGTTTATTTGCTTGCTGGTGATAAGAAGGATTTAATATAAACATTTGAATTAATTATTTGCTTTATTGAAATCTGTCTATCCCTATGTCAGAAAGTTTTGATTTAGTGTTAAATCAGGAAAAATATTCACTTTGACTTCTGGTGAACTGGATTTTTACCACTTTCAAGTTTTCAGCTTCCATAATAGTAAAAGCTGATGTGCAGTATAAATTAGTAGTGGGGCTAGTCTCCTTGTGTGTCCTGTCTTACAAGGTAGCTGTTTCTTTCAAAGGGGTTGTAGCAATCCAGTGTTACTTTAAACCTTAGGTTATTGTTGCGCTAACTTTTTCATATGGGCAAATATGATGGGAAGGATTGTAAGCTGATGCATATTGTTATTTAGATAATAAAATCTGAATGTATTTCAAAGACTTTAAGGCATTTTAACACTTTATTATTGCCCATGAACTTAGCTTTTTAAAAAACAGTGCTCACTGTTGGACTTAGCCAGTTTAATGGTAGTTCATGAGTGTTTCTTCAAAGTCCATGTGCTTGTTGTAATGAGCTCCAGCCTGGCAGATTCAGTTTGGTTCAAGATCTGGCTAGCCTTGTTTAATGATGCTGTGCTCTCAACACAGTTGTCTACCTAGGTTTAGTGAGGCAGCTTTGAATGAATCTGTCTTGCATGCAGGAAGTGTATGGAAATGTGCTCTATACTTCAATAAAATTGATTTTCGCAGTAATACCGTTGTATGTTCAAGTAATGAATAATGGACCCTCATTTTTTTTTTAAAGCAGCATAATGAGAAAGAAAGCAGACTTCTTATTTAAACACTTATAGAAAATTAAGTAGGTATTCCAACCTCTACTATTTCTACTTAGTGATTTTTTTTAGAGTTTTACTAAAAAAGTTATTTTTCTTTTGTTAGTTGTTTTTCTCAATTTCTGTTTTCTACTTCTGATTTTATTTCCTCACACTGAAAGCTACAGTAAGAACAGTTCCTCTCAACAGAAAAGATAATGTTACCACTTGCTATTTCCAGACTGGAAAGGTCCACTCTTTGAGTCTACAGGCACGATTAAAGTTATCATTAGAAAAAAAGACTTCTAATTTCTTGCAGACATCACAAAAACCTTAAATAATAAATTTCTTTCAAAATAAAGAAGACTAAAAGATGCAAGACGGTGTACATGGAAAGATTTTTGATATAATCACATGAACACTTTGTTTATGTTATTTTGTAGTGCACAGAGCACTTTGCTAAGGGAGGAAATAGTGTCTTAAAGGAAGAAATCCTTTTAAGAAATAAAATATATCAGTTTTAGTCACAGATAAAGTAGATATATATGCTAAGGATGATCAAGTCTTGGAATGTGTGTACTGTGGTTGTCATCAGCAGCTTAGCATTGAGTTCCTTGGGTAATTGCAGCTGGTACCATATCTGACTCTGGTAAAAGCAATATCGCAGTTCTGTAGTCAGAAGTGACTAATAGTGGGCTTTTTAATGCCTCCCACTGTAAAACAGAATGTCATTACAGAGCTTTCTAAATGCATCTCATCATGCATTTATCTTTTCCTGCTCTACTGATTGACTCCTAGTCTCCTGAGACATATTTAAACATCATTTTATCTTTCAGTTGCAGAAATGCTGATAGTTTATCCTAGAATGAAAATGACATTGAACAATATTTTGAAAAGAAAAGGTGAAGAATTTCAAAACACTTTGTTTTGCTTATGTGGAGGCAAGTGGTTAGTTCTGGTATTATCTGTAATTGTTAGTTTAGGAAAAAAAAATTCACATTGATGTGAGGGCATATTTAGAGAATATTGACAGATTATCTTATAAATTCATGTTTTAAATTGTCAAGGTAATGCATAATTGCACTCCAAACAGTTCTTATGCCAGTTTTTTCTTCACTGTAGCTGCAAAAAATATTTAATGTATTCAAAAAGGAAGAAACTGCACACACCATTATGCCTTAACAACAGATCCATTCAATAACAGATGGCCATGCATGTTGAGTGTTGTTTTAAGCTATAATTGGATGCTTATGTAAGTATGCTTAGTCAAATATGTGTAATTAAGCTATCTTGATATGCAAGCTAAATTAATAGGTCAGTCCAGGGCTGAAAGATGTCAAAAGTACTGCTTATAGTGGACTTATCCTTGTTCTGTTGTAACACTTCCCTAGACAAAACCCAAATAGAAGCATCTGCTGTTTCCAGTTACTGCTGTTTACTGCAAAGCTTACAAAATCAGATGAAGACAGAAATTAAGTGAGACAAAATGCCATAGGAAGTTTTGGTTTGTTTTATTTTAAAACTTTAAGCCATGATATGCTTAAAGTGAGAGAATTAAAAGGAGCCACAAGTGGCATTCATTATATTCCCAACAGAGTTGGTAACTTCCCTATTGTAGTGAGGAAAATGTAGCAGTGAAGAAATTTCCAGTTGAAGCCTGTAAGATGGTGAATACTAAGCAGAGCCTTGAAAATTAATAAGGTTGTCTGATTCCTGTTCTTACTGAGGAATATCCTGAATTCACCGTTAACTATAGCAAAACAAAATAGTCAACAGGCACAGAGTGTTCCCACTTCTTAATGACCAGCAAACCCAAGCTGCAGAAATACAAATTTGCTGTGCTCATATGCTTTTGTTGTGATGTAGAAGGAATGTTCTCCCTGTGAGATAAGAAAGCCTTTTTGATCACCAGAGTTGACATGAATGCTGGAAGTTTATTTGATCACCAAGGTGGCCTTATCATAAGGGATTTGCTCTCTTAGTTATTCCATTCTACTTACCATTGCTCCTACTCTTGTAGAGAGCAGAAAGCCTTCATTTTCCATTCATACCATAGTGAAAGAGAAAAGCAGCAATGTTGGAAGAACTGCTGTTCATGTTCAAACCAAGTTTAATTACTTCCTATATTAACATGGGGCTTATTTCTTTAAATTAGTCCTGAGTGTTGATCTTGTCAAAACCATGATAATTGTGTTGTGTTATGTTCTTGTGTTTCTATTATAGTAACCTGAAAAAATTATTGTTAGTAATTATCTTAACATAACCTTTATGGACTTAGGCCCTGAAAATCGAGCCTTGGCACACGTAGACCAGGGTGTTTTCCATCATGCGGTTAAGAAAAAGAACCATTTTACTTTTACCATGAATGTGATATTAGAAGAAGTATAAAATAAGACTTAGATTCCAAGTTTAAACTAGGAGAATGCTTTTTTTTTCTTGAATGTTTGCACTGTTTCCGTGCTCAAGTCATACCAACTTTGAACTGGAGCCATCTGTTGGCGTATTTTAAATAATACATGTATTTGAAATTCTTTTCACATGATTTCTGTCAACAAGATGGGTTTGCAGGAGATATGATGATCATCACCTCCTTTTCTTCTGAGCATGATCGTGCTCCCTAAAAGAGGATTTTCTGGCTGACCTACCCACAAGTGGATTCTCTCCTGTAGGTGTCAAATGAACAGAAGCCTTTCCTTTTGGCTCTATACCAAATCCCCAGAGAAATGAAGAACTGTGTGTAGTTCCTATCTTTGCATCTTAATGCAAGGTTTTGATGGCTGTTTAGACCTGTGTCCCCTGGAGCCTTGTTTTCCCCAGGAATTGGATAAGAATGGTAATGTACTTCTGAATTCTGTTCTGAGAGTGAGGTGCTTCATAATTAGAGTCCTTTAAGTTCAGGATTTCCAAGTCTTTTGCTGCATCTAGTCTGGAGCCTTGAGCAGTCACCTGGTGATTTCAAGTTGCTGGGCAACCGGGAGATGCAGTAAATTTGGCAAATATCAGTGTTTTTCCCCATAACTACGCCCATGTGTTTATAAATTCTAACATATGGATTATTTTTTCGGTTTTTTTTGGTGCCTCATCAGTAAGTTTAAAATGTCAGTTTTTAAAAAATGCATTTGATTTCTCTCAAAATGGAAAGATTACACATGCATTGTTTTTACTGTTGTCATATTTAAATTACACCCTTGGTCTGAACATAAGTTGCAGCTTTAGTCCTTGACCTTTGGAATTTCAGGCACCTTACCTTCTGTATCTATCAATTTGCAAGGAATATTTTTTAATGTAAATGCTAAACTATAACTAGTACTTCATTTGTCTACTTGTAAAGTGATTTTTTTCATGTTACCTTAAATTTATGAGCTAGCTACATAAAGAAATTAAACCCTTCAATGTTGCTTCCAATTGAGTGTTGATACTTGGGAATAATAACTAATTTATTCCATAGAGATGATGCTTTCATTTAGAATTTTATCAGCATATTTTAAACAAAAATACCTATGTTTTCCTATGTTTCTGGTTTTTTTTCTGTTTGTTTTTTTTTTTCCTTTTCCTAGAAGACAGTTGTTTTATAGGAAGACACTTGGATAGTATGCAACAAAAGAATTTTAAGGCTGAAAGGGCAACATAGAAAACATTCCATCGTTATTCAAGTTCTGCTGTAGAGTAGTTATATTGGTCTAGAATGCCATTTAATAAGACTCTTGAGGATCATGAAATGGTATTATGTTTGTGTAATTTACTGCAAAACTATACCTGAAGTTGTCTTTTTTTTTTTTTTTTTTTTTTTTTTAATAGAACATACCTTAAAGTCCTTTGGAGGAATAAATCGTCTGTGGCCTTTTTGTAATGGTTGTAAGCCTACAACTGTGGTGATGAAAGATGCAGGAGTGATTAGGTGAGTGAGCTTTCTAGTAAATAACCACAGTGAAGACTCCAAGTCTCTGTCCAGGACTGACTTGATTCTGTTCCTGCTAGAGGAAATGTTAGGATCAACAGTTGGAAATGCAGTTGCTGTTCTCATCACAATTATTTTAAAAAGGCCAAATACAGTGTTAGGAAGCACTGCTTCTAGTCTGATCTGTGTTTTTACATACAGTCCTCGGCATGGATTTTTTGTGTTGAGGGGACAAATTTCCTCATCAAGACAATATACTTTCAATCACGCAGTACACATTGCCAGTGTAACATGTTTGTGCTTCAGGACAAGCTACCTTTATTTCAGGTTCTTTGTAGGTTGATCTTTGTAGGTTGGAACTATATAACTGGCTGGACTCTCTGGAGACAGTGGATCTCCATATGTGAGTCGAGAGTTTCAGTAAGGCAGTCACAAGATCATGTACATACTTGACAAAGTAAACACCTGAGTTAAAGACTAAGTGAATGAGATGTCCTAAGTAGATCTTTGTAGGATGTCTGTAGGTTTCTTCTTTCAGATTGTCTTTAATTAGTTTCTTCACTCCCTAAATGATTTATTTAGCCTGATGCTTTAGGTACTGCACTATTAATGACCAAGCAGTGACCAAGAAAATTTATGACTGAGGATACAGACTTACTTCTTTTTTGCTTTTACTATTAGTTTGTCAAAACAAGAGTGTGTTATGTTTTGAGAAATTTAGAGACAGGATACGCTGCTTAGAGAAAGGAAAATATATATAACATTTTTTTTTTCCATGACGTTTGAGAAGAGCACATAACTAGGTTAATATAAGTCCGCCTCTACTGAAGGTGGCAGCAGAGGACATCCTGACGAAAAACTGTTGGAAAACTACTGCAGTATGGGTTGCCTTCCTCTTTCACTACCTTGCCTGCAAGTTCTCTTCCCATTCTTCTCAAAAGGCTCTGCGAAGATGTCCCAGGAACTGTAGTGGTTATCAACAAGTGCCTGTTCCTGTAAGATGTCTTGGCAAAAGGACATCATAAACTGTCCTTTTCTTTTTACCTGTCGGTGGTGGTAGAGTGGGACTCTGAGCTTGGTTCAGGCATGTAATTCCCCTTAGGTAGACAAAGATGGATATATTTTTTTGAGTCATTGATCAGAACGCTGGCATACCATCCCTCATAAAAATTCTTGAAAAATAATTTCTAAACTGAAGGTCTGTCATAAAGCAAATAAAAAGATTTTTTTTTCTGAATAAATTGTTGCATAACAACTATCTATAACTTTACTAATGACCTTCTGAGTTTGTCAAACCCTGTTATTAATGTACATCTGTTTCAATATCTGATGAGAATGATGTAATCGAAATGTTCAGAATCAGATACCATTGGACAGAATGATATACTATTTTTCTGGATTTCCTGGAATACCCTCCAACATTAAGATGACTACCACATAATCATTTTGTAACTAGACTTTTTTTCTCGTACTCCAGTGGCAGAAATAAAAAGTTAATTGAATGACTGTTATATAGACTCCGATGTTGCATATAATCATCCTTCCTTGCAATCAGAGAGAGTACTTTTCATGGGAAAATAACTTAACATTTTTGTTGTAACTTCAGAGAAAGTAGTAGTACGAGGCAATTTGATTTGATTTAATTTTAAACATATACAGGCTTAGTAAGTGTACTTAACCTTTCATTCTACATGCAATACTGTATACAGCAGCAGACAAGTGAAAGAAATGACAGTTCTTGGCTGGGTTAGGTGAAGTGATGGGGCAGGAAGGCTTAATTCTGTGTGAAACAACATTATTACATTGGCCTTACCCTGACTATTGCCTTAGATTAAATCATTCAGCAGAATGGAAAAGCTAGAGCAGAACTTGTCCATTGAGTCAAATTTCTCTCTTGCTCTGTAATTCTTCAAAAGAATCAGCAGTCTACTATTTTCGTCACATCTTTTTAATTAAATCCTACTTAAGTCTTTTGCTTAAAAAATAAGCTTGTGTTAAATTGCAACATGTAAGTTCTAAGGTCAGTGTTATCAGTTGAAGGCAAAACACCATATAACAAGTCTTGCATATACCTACTCAGAGGGAAAATGGTAAAACATAAGCAGGTGTGTGTGTATATGTCCCTTCAAGTTTGCTGTAAATGGAACATGTAATTTAAAGTGTAAAAAGGGAAAAATCTCAAGAGAAAAAACAATGAGAATGGAAATTGACTGCCCTCTGTTTTAAGAACTGATGTGGACACTTGTGGAAACTAACTGTTGAAAAACTTGGAGATCTGGATTTTAAAGGCTCGCAATCATTTAGCCAATATTTTGTGACAAAACTTTAAATACAGATAAAGCAGGTGTATTCAAACTGACATGAGACATCTAGTACTATTTGCATTAAAGAGGAATCCTTCATTCTTTCTCAAACAAACTATTTTCCCTAGCATAGACAACTCATTATCTTCTTTTTTTTTAAGCAGTGTTTTCTTCTGTTCAGTGTAACTACTTAGTAGTATTCTGTCCATAAAAATGGTGTTGAACTGTCTTCTCTAAAATGACAGTACTATCAATCACACTTACTTCACTGCTAGCAACATACACATCTGCAATATGGTCTTCTCTCTCCTTTCCTCCCTCCCTCGTTTTATTTTGGAGAGATGCCCTCTGAAAGCTTGTAGAGTGCTTTCCTTTTACCTCTTCCAAGAGTCTATAGGAGTAGGTTGTGTGCAGGAATGTGTTGTGCGAGTTGCCTGTTAGAAGCAAGCAACTTCTTTCTGTCTTCTGGTAACGCTAACACAAGGCTTCTGCTTTCTCCACACTGGAGCCTGAGTGGCAAATGAACAGAAGTTATTTTCATGCACTGTGGGAGAAGGTTGATTTATTTCAATTGTTTTAAATACTATGCACTAGGTAACTATAGTTTAGATCTGTGGTTTTGTTCACACCCAGAAGAGGAAAGGGAAAAAAAAGTCAACTTTGACATCAGACATACTCTGTTGATGAAGGACAGCAAGGCTGCTAGTAGCTTGTGCATAGCTGCTGAACCAGTCTCCCACTTCAGCTGCTCTTTTTTTTTTCATTTGTTTCTGTCCTTATTCTCCTGAGGAAGGGCAAAATCCCAAGTTTCACATTCTTACTAATGTTAAAAGAAATTTGAGATCAGATTGACCATACCCCCTGCATAATACTTAAACTTCCAAGAATGAGAGACTTGGTCCCCAGCCTGTTACTCTCTACCCAGTGATTTCCCTGGAGTCTAACTCATAGATCTTTAGTATGTGAATGCAAGACAATACATAAACTACTTCTTTACACCTGAAGACTGTGGAAACAGCCTTAACCTAGTGAAAGTAGCAAGCAAAAGCAGACTGGATTGTGTCTGGATGGTAGATTTATTTTTTCCTGTGAAACATCTACTCAAGTGCTTACTTGCTTTCTTATGTACAGTGCCTGTCTCTTGGAGCTGTTACTGCTTGAAATGAGAAAGCTTCCTTCTGTGCAGACCCTCTGAGTATTTTTTCCCCAGAAGACTGGAAGCCACACTTTTCAACTATAGGCTGTAGTGACTCTGGCCTTAACATAAATTGCTTAGCTGGGGTTCCCTAGTAATAAAATAGCTTGCTGTTGATCTGTTGTTGAGTGGTTTCATTTGGGTTTTTTTTCTGACCTTCCAGTTTTAAAGGGAAACTGTTGGCTGAGATTCGACTATGGTGACTTGGATGATTATCTTTCATTGAGCACATTGACTATATGGGACAAAAAACCAAAACCAGTTTCTCCTCAGAGCATAGTAGCTTAAATAGGGAAGCAAAGTTTAGGGTCAGCTTAATCTGACTGAGAAACAATACTTCTTTCTATGAGCACACAAATGGCTACTGAAATTTTTTTTTTTTTTTTTTTTTGAAATTTGTACTGACACTGTAACAGGTAAGATGTGAAGCAAAACCTTAGCTTTACTGATGTGTAAAGTACCGGAGAAGACTTTCGGTCTCTGCTCTCCCCACTGGTTTGAACAATATTATCTTTTGTTGAAGGAAGTATGGATGTTTTCTTTTCTCAGTATAAGTTTTATCAATTACGTATGTTCTTGGATATGAACTTTTCATCCTTAGGAACAGAGTATTGAAAGAAAACAAATGCTGCTCTTCTTTTGCTCCTACCTTCCTAGACAGAAGAGGCACAAAACTTTTTGGAAATGCATTCCTTACATCTTTAGACAATCTTTTGTTCTGCTGTTGTCTGTAGTTTTCAAACAGTTAGAAATGTCTGCACTAGTTTTGACATGGTCAAAGCTCCTCTATTATTTTTTTTCTTACTTTCAGTAAATAACAAAGAAAACATCACATTTTTAACGTTGCTATCTGGTTGCTATGAATGTGAGGGAGAAAAACCTGCTGTTTATATTTCCCAGCACAATTCATCTCTATATAAAAAAAAAAAAAGTATTATGCTTCTTTTGAAAAATCCAAAACCAAAGAACAAATACATGTCCTGAATAAAGGAAATACCTCTTCAGGTGTTATGCTAAATTAGCTGGGGCAATGAGGAGGCGTTAAAGGCTATGTCCATCCTAATAGGATTTGGGGTTGTTTTGAATATTGCTTGAAAAAAAACCAACCCCAAACCCAAAACAAAAAACCCCAACAAAGCAAAAACCAAACAAAACCCCACCTCCAAACTGTTAAAAACTTATTTTAGTGCTTAAACATTTACTTTGTTCTAGGTAAATGTTATCCAAAACGCCTGTTTGGATAAATAAACAAACACCTTTTCTATCACAGTCCTTGTTTTCAATCTTTCAGGATGTATGCTGTGTGGCAGCTTGTGGAGTTTTAAGTTACAGCAGGAATATTATCTAGGAAGCCCACAGAAGACTTTTTATTAAACAAAAGCATAGATTTTTGAAAAATCTGGATTTGTTCTTTTTCACAGGTTTCCCACTGTTCCTTATCCTCTCCATGGTTATGGAAGCCCTTGCAACTTACTTGATACATTTCTTGTCATTGCTTTATTCATCTTAATATATGCTTTTAAAAGAGGGACTCACCCATTTCATCTCTAAGTCATCGTAGGGATGCAGTCATTTTTCACATAAAAGCCTACTTGTAGAAGTGTTTGGAAATGTATGCAGTGATCCTTTAATCTTTTTCTCTGTGAATACTTTTCTGTTAGTTTGAAAGCCTTAATTCTATGATGACAACTTTGCACTCTTCTGTCTCTTTAATTGCTTATCGCTCTGCATGCATGCCAATGCTGTCCTTTTTAAGCATACCTGCACAAAGCAAAAGTAAAATTATCTCTAAATATTACCACTACTACCAGCCCAGCAGTATGAAATATATTTTTTCTCTCCAAACTTAAATTTGTCCTTCATAAAGTTTTACTTTAGCATTTTTAGACACTGTATTAGGATTTATATTTAAGTGGCTGGGGAAGCAGGTGTGACTTCAGAAATAAGAACCTATGATATATACCTCTCTTCTTGTAAATAAATACTCATACTTTAAGCTTTCAAGTTAGCTGAGGATGGAGAATATGATAGAATTTTTGCTATTAAATGAAAATTATGGCCTTGTAGATAATTTTCTCTAAAAGCAAATAAAAAAAAAAATACAGGTTAGTTTTTATGCAAAGTTCAACCATATGGTGGAGATAACATTAATTCTTTGAGGAAAGAAACTTAACAGAACATGTTGATAGTTCTCTATACAGGGTGTGATTTGCTGCATAACAGATATAATTGTGAACTTTTAAGACAAGATCTGCATTTTGGTGAACCTGCAAAATATAATCATATTGCAAAGAACATCTGTTGCAATTTGGGTTACCGTGACAGCTACAGGTTTGAATCAAACTTTTCAGAGCTAGTTTAGCTCCTTTGTCTTTGGTCATTAGTTGATGAGTTTATTGAGGTAGAGTTCTAATTGTTCATAAACTGTAAAGCCATCTTTCACAATCAGTATTATGCTTTTAATGAGGGAAGAGTCTCTATATGTGCATTGGATTTTAGGAAACTGAAATAGTTAGCAGTCTGCTTGCATACTTCTGAAGGATGCTGTGTTACAAGAGGGCTGAAGGTTGTTGGCATCTGTTGCTCTTGCATGTTGCCATATGGCTCAGGCAGATCCCCAAATGGAGAAAGGACAGTTTGACTTGTTCCTGCTCAATAGAGGTTGATGATTTGTTTTGAATGGGAGTAGTGATTCAGTCCTGGTGAATTCCAGCATCTACAGGAGCTGAGCATTGCTGCCACTCATGGACACCAGGTAATTTCTGGTGATCTCTAGGCTCAGTTCCACAGGATTCAGGAAGCATTCTCATAGGCTCACTCTGCAGTTTAAGAAAGAAGAACACAAGCTGGCGTGTTGCCCTTGAAAATGCCAGCTCTGGCCTGGAATAGTGAAGTATCTTAGAAGCACAGTTCTTTAAGAGGTGGAGCAAAGTCTTTTTTTTCTTCCCTCTGCTCCTGAAGGTAATGGATCAGCAGCTGCCTTCATGGTCTGCTGTCATGCTGTTGTCTGTCAGAGGACATAAGTGAAGGTACCTCGTTCTTCTAACCCATGTAATTATTTTCTTTTTGATGTGAGATTAGTGATTCTGTGTGGAATCACCATCCTTAGAAAGTTTATAGGCTGATGGGTTCAGGCTGTGAAAACCGTGGTCTGTTTGATGTGAGCTCTGCTTTGAGCAGAGATCAGACCACACAACCTTCCATGGTTTCTGCCAGCTGAAATTATTCTGTGATTCCACTTACTTAATTTGCCCATATTTTGTTACCTGTGTTTTGGTTTTTTTTTATTTCCACTGTTACCCTGTAGGGTGTTGGTCAAATTTCTTATATTATAATAATTTTTAGTAGCAGGTTTTTTTACTTGGTTAGTCTTATGGCCGTGTCATGCTATATTTTCTCTGCTAACACCTTATTCTAGACCTTATCTAAAGCTATTGGAAAGATCAGTCACTTTCAAAGAAATGTCAAATGTCTCTTTTGAAAGCCTATTGAATTAACATTGGGTTGACTCTTATGCTATTATGCATCTTTGGCATTTGCAGCAATTATACCTATGTAAAAAATCTGACAGAAACTACAGTTAAATGAGACTGGAAAGCTTACACTTGTCTTGCATATAAATGAATACAGTGTGTGCAGGGAAGTGAGGATTAAAGTTCTTAACCTTCTACAGTATTGGGAATAAGAAATGTGGAAGTCAAATTAACAAGTGAGATGGAAAGCCGCTAAAGTGATTCAGAATTCAAGTAGTGAATGGTTTGAACGAGTAGTTCAAAATGGAAAGCTGTGGTGACTGATGACTGTTATTAGAGGTCAAAGGAACAAGATTTCACACAGTTATCATGTGAGAAAGTGGTTCTTCAGTAACAGTAGCAAATGACATAATGTTCAGTTGGATGTCGTGCTGTAGGGTATGGCTCAAAAACGTTCAGTTCGTAACCATTAGAGACAAGTTGGTTACTAAACATTTAATTTATTCTAAAATAAAATATTTACTATTTTTAAAAAAGAGAGATTGCAAGGTGCTCTTATCTGAAACTACCATTTGCTTTCCTCTTTAAAAATCAGTGTAACAACAAAAATAACTTCCTATTAAGTCACTCTTTATCAAACTTGAGTCTGTAGTGAAGCATCTGTGCATTGTGATATAAGGATATCTTTTACTTTTGCATGGATACAGCTCTATAAATATCTAGCGATGAGTGCCTTAGATGTCGGTAATTGGTGGTTGCCTGGTGAATTCAGCCATTATGTTTATCGTAATATTGTGTGCAATCAAAATCGTTTATTGAAATGTTGATTCATTTTAAGGTGACTTCTGTTAGGCAAAATATTTCACAAAATAATTTCCATCTTCCATTATTTCTAGATGGCATATATCTCAATATCTAGTTACAGATCTATAGATATAAAAATACATATAAAATAAAAACCGAAATGCATATGCAGGCATTATGAGCATTTTCCTATAAACTAACTTGAAGATGCCAACTACTGAAAACACAACAGCGAGCTCAAGATTATTGCATTTTCAATTAGTTTGGAATGTTACTGTAGTATGTGCTATATAAGAACTCCAGTACTAAACTCTAGGTACTGTTTACTCAGAATATTTCATGCTATGTTACTGGAGAAGCACGCCAGCTGCTCATAATATGAGAATTACTTTAATGAATGGCCTATGTGGAAATGTGATGGTGTTAATTTAAAGTTTAGATGTATTTGCTTGTACTTAATGTTCCCTGAATGTATGTGTTGTAACAACTATTGGGAATTTGAAAGCTGCTAAACATAAATTTTGCAGATGATTTCTGCAAAGCATAGTATTTCTAGTGGAAAAGACAATGTGACTTTCCTGCTTTTTATTTTGCTGATAATTGTACCTGCAGTGTATACAAAGAAGGAAAAAGTGAACTTCATAATAGATCTAAGTCTTTTTGACCAATGTTCAGCACAAGCCAATTTCATGCAATCTTGTGCAATTATAGCCTTGGAAAAGTCACTGAGGTGTGCATGAAGCTTTTTACCTCACCTTTCGTGTCTAATGGAAAAGCTGCAGCTACCACACTTTTATAATATAATGAAACATTGGACCTATTTAAAGAAAGCTTGATGAGTGCAATGCAGTCAGATTGGTACTTGTCTTCTCAAGTGTCCAATGTTTTTATGAAAATTAAAACAGCATTTCTCAGCACATGCAAATATCTAGAGGTCTCCTGAGCCTTTTTTTTTTTTTTTGCTCCTTAAAAATCTTTCCTCTCTCTTGGTGGTCAGTTTGTTAAAAAATTCAGCTAGATTCTTTGAAAGGTTTATCAAAGCTTAAAAAGCTTTTCTATTCACCTGGAATGCTTAATAAGGATGTAAAATATTGTAAGAAACGCATGCTGTCATGTGGTTGGCAACTGAAAGAAGTTGGAAGGTGATGGGTTAGAGGCTGTTTAACCCTAGAGTGCAGCAGCTGAAAGCATTGTCAGAGAGAAAAGGAATATTTTATATCAACCATGCAAAAGTTATTTTTGGAAGGGGAGAGAGGGCCTTCTACAATCTGATTTCTTAAAACAGGATAGGAATTTCAGGATAAGAGCAGAGATCAGATTTTTGCTGTGCTGTGTGTGATAGAATTGAGGGAAAGAAGGGTTTGCAATTTTCCATTTTCTTTGGAAGCTTAGTGTATCAAGCAAAAGAGAATTTTAAAAGCATACCATTTGTACAGCAGAGGAAGTTGGTTTTTTTCCATATAAAGTAAAAATTTGGTAAAAAAAGTATAATACTTATAACTGAATGCTAGAAGAATGACCTATTTTTTTTTTTAACTAAAATGAAAGAGTAAAAGGAATCATGTTCCGTAGGTAATGATCCATAGTTAGCTCTTAGGCCTTTGATAGTTTATTTTGTGGAAGTTTATATAAGTTAGACTAAGGAGATATTTCTCAAACATGTTAAATAAGAATATATAATAAATATTTTTCTGATATCAGCACTGGAAAATAAACTGAAAGGTCATCTGGCAATTGTTTTATGTCTGGCAAGTGCTGGAAAAATTGCAGAGATAGAACACCTAACTCATAAAGCAAGATAACTTCTAAGCTCATTCCTTTCAAAGTTGAAAAAAAACCAAACTGTTACACATTTACAAGTCTTATTAAACACATTACTAAAGGACTCGGAACAGTTTCATTTTGTTACAATAAAGCTTGTCTTCATCACTGGATGTCAAGGTGATTTATAAAGGAATTAAGTGTTGTTACACCAATTTGACAAATTGGGATTCTGACATAGAGAAAAGTCAAGTGATTTGCCAAAGATTACTCAGCAGACTAAGGGAAAAGCAAGAGTAGACTTTAATCTCTTCATTCTGAGTCACTCCAGTCCTATAATGATTGAGTCATAGAATGAAATGTGAAGGATTTTACAAGTTTTGTTGTATGATGCTGCTTCTCTCTTCCTGTGTTCTTAATGTGGGTCTATGTTGTGTGACAGCTGATTTGACATGTATACACATTTCTGTTAGGTTATATAACATTAAATCTTGGGTGTCTTCTGCTGGTAACTTTTTCATGTTTTATAAACCGAACAGGAATGCAGCTGTCATGGTTTTTTTTTTCCTTGCACCTGTTCTTTCCAGAGCTTAATAAAGATTATATTCTGTACTTAATTTCCAAAGTTTTATACTTTTGAAATCCGTGGAACTGAGAGCTAAGCTCCAAATTCACCTCAAGAACTGAGCTTTTCCTTTGAACTCTGTGTGTTCATACTTCTTAAAGTTCAGAGATGTTAGGAATGTGGATTTCACATTCATGATTTACATAAATGGAACTATTACTTATGTCTTCCAGATTGTTTGGAAGAAATAAGTATTTGTATCTATAGTTTCATAGGAATGTGTTTTTTAATTAACCTGTATTTTATAAACCCTAAACAGAAATGCCAGTGAAGTGTGTGTGTGTGCGTGTGTGCGTGTGTATTAAAGACTTGTCTTTAATGACTGCATCATCACACAAAAGCTTCCTCTTTTCTTATGTATTGCAGGGCTTTCAACACAGAGTTTTGATTTGTGTTTATATCTAGTTTAGTTTCTTCTGGAAAAAACCTCTTTAACTACAAGATCTTCTCCAAGCATACAAATCTGTTCATGTCGTGCATTGGGGATAAAAGATCTTTGTGCAGTACTTCCTTCCATCGAGCTGCCAATCTAGGATTTAATTTGTTAGCTTATGCAGACGTGTGTAAACTTTTCAGTGGCAACAGAGATTTAAAGTCAGCTTGTAAACTCAAACTTTTCTGAAGATTGCATCAGGGAGATAGTTTCAAGAGTAAACAAGAGTGAGTTAGCTGGGATGAGTAAAGCGACTGTCTGCATTATGCAGAGAAAAGAGGATGTAAGGCTTCATGAAAGTAGGTTGGCATTACAGAAGAGGAGGGAACTGGGGGAGTCTAGAAAGTCCTTGGAAGTTTGAGTTTGATTTCTTTGGAGATTTTCCTTGAAGGCTACTAGCAGACTAACTCACAGTATTCTAAGGGGGGGGAGGGGGGAAGTAGAACAGGAGAGTTTTTCAAGAGTAAACAGCAGTTAGAAAGTCGGTATTATTAGGGAATTCCATGTTTTGTTTAGAGACTTAAAAGGCTTTTGTGGGAAGGGTAGGTCTGGATTGCAGGGAAGGAGAAGGGTTGCAGGGCGTGGAGCTCGGGTGATGCTGAGTGTGTGCTGTCCAGCCTGAGGTGCAACCTTTCTGTATCGTCTGTGCTGTGTAGGCAGCTGAAGTCGATGCCATGCACAGGTGTTGCTCTGAAGATACATAGCGTAATAATGCTGCTGAGCACTGGGGTCAGGCTTTCAGCATGGATTTTGCAGTCCAACAAAATACATTTTTAGAGAAAAATGGAAATATCATTATAATTTCAAGTCACTTTGAAACCTAAATGTTGAGACTGCCCGGACAGTCTGGATAAAATAAATAGCTGCAACTGAAGCAAACAAATTCTAGCTGGAATCCTGAATGCTAATTATTATTTCTGTCTTGCTATTGCTCTGTGTATTCAGAACTCACTATATACATGCTCGTTTACTTTGACCTTGCTTTCCTTCCAAAACTAGCCTTATCTCTGGAAGGGACAACATATCTTCTGCTGTGCTTTGTTTTTTCAAATAGTAAGTGGCAATAAAATAAACCTTCACCCTATCTATGTCAAAAAGAAATTATAACACAGGAAGCAGTGACAGCCACTGCAGCTTGAGTTTACAGCTCCTGTTTTTCAAAGTCTTTGTCCTAAAAATTTAGTCAAATAGAATTACTCCTCGCTCTGTAGATTGGAAATATACAATGAAAGGGGAAAAGAACCTTCAAAAAGTAATCCTCTCAGCTTCTGTTATATCTTAATTTTTTTGAGCAGCGTGACCGTTCACTGAGAGGAGTATTTTGTCTTACGGTGTAGAAAATTAAATATGGTGTCCTTGTACTTCTTTCAGATTGTTGCTGTGTAAAATATGAAAGTTGATTAAGAAATTTAAAGGTTTTCGTTTAAGCTGTCAAAAAAACCGCCAAAACTTGCATCTCACATTCTCGGCCTTTGTTTGGCATACAACATCATTCTGAAGGATAGGCAGAGAAACTAAGATGAAAGAATGGTTCCAGCAGTTCCAGGAGTGAACATACCTTAACAGCAAGATCAGCAACATTGCAAAAAACAAAGTTAAAAACTAGTCAAGCTTTAACACCTCAAAACACAAAATTAATAATGACCAGCTGTCAGCCATAACCCTTTTTTTTTTTTTTTTTTACTGGTTCAAGCAAAGTGTTTTTGGTTTTTGCACTGAACTTGTGTTACATCAGTATATGTTTAATCCCTATAGTGCCACAAAGCTCACAAAATTAGAGTGCTACAAAATATTGTGCAGGAAAATTAGAAGTAAAATTAGAAGTAGATTACATGTTATCCTTGAGTTGCTTTTGGTATAAAGGCCCAATTGGAGACAATCTGCTATTTCGTATATGTAAGAGGGCATGTTTTATGTGGGATATCCTGAAAATTTGAGGTGCAATTGAGATGGAAAACTGTGATTCTGTTATAAATGAAAATGTAAGCAACAAAGTTGGAACCCTGAGTCCTTCCTCTCCCCTAGCCTATGCTCTCGAAGCTCTGTCCTGCTGCTCCACTCGCAGTGCTGGGGCTGTGCAATACTGGTGAGCTGTGTTTGGGACCACCATTTGCAGTGCTGGGCCCACCTGCTCAGCATCCTCACTGTTTGAGGTGATGTCCATTTTGGTAGCATTGCGTGGATTTCTAATGGTTTCTGTGAAAAAAATCTTAGATATTAAACTTTATCTTTCCTTGAGAAGGGAACAGGAACAATTTTGGAGCATAAGAATCGTGTTAAATTAGGTGATAACATTTGGCTTAATATTCTATAAAAGATTCATTAAATAGTTAAGCTTGCATTTAATTTGAGTTGTTCTTGAAGCAGAAATGTGGAAATTCAGGGGCTGTATAATGACAAATATAGCAACATAAGATCAAAGAGATGTGAGAACAGGGGAAAAAGAAATGGATATCTTTAAAAGACATTCTCCAAATCTGGCAACACCCTAAAGATTTCTCTCCAGCTTAGATAAATGGGAATTGTGGATATGTTTAAGAAAGTAAACACAAAAAAGTTTGTCTTTATAAAGTTGTTGCACTGACTTCGTTGCTTATTGTATACTCTTTGAAAAAAAAAACCACCTCTAAAAGATAATTTTTAATACAAAGTATTCAGCAAAAGGGAAATTGCGTGAGGTAAATGAGTATCAATGAAAACACTTGCTTCTGCTTGCCTGCAGTACATGGTAGAAGGACTCAATATGGAAAGAAAAAAAAACCCTAGCATAACTGGCATGTATTATTATAAATAACGCTGTCTTGGAAAATTACATAAAGTTTTATCGAAATAGACTTATTAGTATTCATATGATCAATCATTTCTCTTAATCTTGGTTTTGCAAAATGTTGATATACTGTATTAACATTTAACATAGTACTGAAGGTGAAAAAGGAACTTTAAAATATCTTTGACTTAAACCACAAACAACACAGGATCTCAGACTGCAGAAAAATGATGTGTGCAGCTCAAAGCAATGTTGATGAATCATTTTGTAGTTATTTATAGCTGTTGTACGCTTATGTTTTGCTGTTTCATTTGACCAAATGAATTGTGGTTTTAACTTCTTTTCTGTTTTTTATTCAATCTTATAATGTGCTGGTGACATTTTAATTTGACTATTGACTACTTAATATTTGAAAGATAGAATTAGAAGGAAACCCAGATTAGTGATAACTATAAACATTGAAAACAATGCTGCTAGGACGTTCTTGAGCAGATGGTCAGACCCTGTAAGGGTAATTATATCACGGTCCTAATCAATTGCAACAAGACTAACCTGTTTCTGACTCAAAAAATAATTGCAGTTAGAGATTTCCCCGTCAAACTTTTTTTTTTTTTTTTCAGTATCTCATTCCTAGATCAGATCACGGTATCCGTATGCTTTATATGCAGTAGGGCAGCTTCAAAAGATAAGAGTCTAATCACATATTGGCAAAGTTGACACCAATTATTGCTTTATTTACAATCACAGGACTTACAGTTGGTCCCTTGAACTGGTAAGTCCAACTCTTTCTTCTCAGCAAACACTTATCCCATTTCTATGTTGCCCATGTATGTAAATGAATTTTGTTTCCCAACAATATATTCAGTAATTCAGCAAGTCAGCTTTTTCGTAATTTATTTATCTTCTCATCTGTCACCCAGAAATCTTTATCATTTTAGTCTAGGTTAAATTAATTTACTTTAATTCATCAGTCCCAAGTAATATCTTTGATCATTTCTATTAAGAGTTTACTTATCTGATTTGTCTAGGACTTTTTTCTGTTTGGGGCTTCTAAAGACTGGTTATACACTTGCTGTTAGGACTTTATTTCTCCAGATATTGCTGCACAAATGCTAACTGGTTATTTGTTTTACTGCAGTTTTTACTCTGTTTGAATGGCAGTGAAAAGCATTCAGCTAAGCATATAGTTACATTCCTAAACTAACAGTAATAAAATATTCTGAGGATCACAGCAGCTTCCAAACAATGAGAGAAGAAAAAATGCTCTCTGTACCTATCCATTATGTACACACATAGCATAAATAATTTTGATTCTTTGATCTTCATTTAATTCTAGCTCTAATGTGTATTCTCCTCTTCTAGAGCTGCACAATTCCAGCTGCTGCTGTTTCTCTTCTTGTGTCTCATGGTGCTCCTCAGGAAGCAAACTTCTGGTCTTTGAAGAAGACTGTTCCTGTTAGGTAGCTTTTGTCTTTTAGGAGAGAACTGTTCACACTTCTGCAGATTTCCAAAAACGTTTCTTAGGTACAGTTCGCTAGCTTTTCTAGTGTAGTAGAAAATCTGATTTTTTTTTTTTTTTTAATGGGTAGGTGAGATAAGAACAGAAGAAAGTTATTTGCTTCTTATTTCTATTCCTATTTTCTTTTGCCTGGTTTTTTTTTTTAATAATTCAATACTTTCTATTGCTTTCCGGTATTTTTCAGACTCACAGTAGAATGCTCATACTTGAGAAAAAATGATGAAAACAAGTGAACATTACAAAAAGAAAGACTTCTCCATTTAAGACAGGAGATCTTTAATAAATTAGAGGGCAGTTTAAATGGCAAACTATTTCCAAATGTGAGAAACATCATTTTTGAGGAATAATACTGGTAACTATAGCTGGGAAATGTAAAACTTGGATTTTCATGTTGGTATTTATGCAAATGTCCTATCTCAGCTTAAGAAGCTGGTAAAGTCTTGTATTTGAAACTTGGAAGTGCCCATGTACACTTTGTTAAAATTAAACAGTGTTTCTGTAATATGCACAGAAAGTAAAGTTCTTTTTATGGTTCTTAGAGTTTTAAAATACCCTCTATTTTACTAAAGAGCTTGGTTAAAGCTATGGATTTATTTGAATAGCTTTCATCTTTCTTTAATTTCTCTTGCCTTTGTATTTCCCTGAAACTGAAGTAAAGTTTAGATTTGAGGTGCTGTAAGTATTGAAGGTTGCATTAACCTTGTGAACCGCTGCAATGTGAGTGCACCTGAGCCATGTGGGTGGTGATGGGGTTGGAATGTGCCTTTGCAGGATCACATTGTTTGGCCACCCGCACATTTCTTATTTGCTGCTTATTTTTGCAGTGGAAGGTTGTTGCGTCACTGATAATGTCATATCATGTTCTCCATTCTCCTTTCATACTCTCTGTCAGGGCAATAACATAAATTTCTGTCCATTTGAATAATACTCGTTGTCACATAGAAAGAGATCTTGTGACAGGCATGGGCTTTGTTTAGCAAAACAGTTTCAAGAAATGGCAATTTTGAGAGACTTCATTTCACAGGGGAGAATCAGAGTGCCTAAACAGTTGAAACTCATGATTTTTAATTTCAGTTTGACCATTTGCTGATGCACTAGGCGTATGATATATGTAATTAACTTTCTGTGGCGCAATCTAAATGCTCCATAAATTCAATGGTCAAACTTTCTCTCAGTTTCTGATTGCTGCCTTTTTGTTTGCTGAGCAATTCCAAGCTCTTGGATGAATCCTTGTGCTTACCACAGGAGTGTTGTACATGCCTTTTTTTTTTTTTTTAGGTTTATGCTCTGATGTTGCTAGTGCAGAATAAAAATGAGCTTTTCCAGGAGCAGCCACCACCATTTTAAAACACAGCCCGCAGCAGGGCCAGGGGCTGCTTTGGTTGTCCATGGGCCTGAGGACCCTTTCTGGCGGTTGCTGAGCCTGGTGGGACCAGCACAGGGCAGTCTGTGTCTATCTTCATCCCACACAGGACACCCTGCAGCCGCCACCACCAAAATCCTGCTGGTTATACCCTAACACTAAAGAGATCCCACCTGTAAAGACAGCACTGCAAGGGAGTGCTTTGGATGGATGAAGAAGGTGCCAAGAGGAGGTAACGTGGTTAGACTGTGACCCAGGCTACTGCTGGGGCTTCCCAGGCTGGAATTACCGGTGTAGTAAAGGTCAAAGCCCTTCCTCTTAGTTAGGTGAAAGATTGGAATACTGTGCAGACAAAAATGGATAATTCTAAGAATTATTAAAAAAAACAAACCAAACAAACCCCAACCCTCTCCCCCGAAACCCCAGCAACCCACCACCAAACAGAAAAGCCTCAATGGCCCTGCACTTAAAGACATAACATTTCTGCATTAAGCTGAGATGATCAGACAAGAATAAAAATATATTTGTAAATTATTCAAGGTCAGCAGGTTATCTACCCATGAAAATGCAAATGCAGCCCCAGGAAGTATCAGCCCTATTTCTATTTATTTATTTATTTATTTATTTATTTATTTATTTTTCTTTTCATGTAAGTGTTAATGACACAAGCCCTCAGTAGTCATTTTCTGGGCATCTTGTTTAATGAAAAATAAGTGTAAAGTAGAATTGAAATAGACATAGGCAAGGACCATAACCAGTTTCATCTTATGGGGAAGACCAATTGTTTGCCTGTCTAATGCAGGAAAAAGAAAGCATGAGAGTGAATTTGATTAGTTTTTACAGGTAGCTGAGGGTACCATGTACCCTCCCTCCCTTGATTGCTTAAATTAGGAACCAACATTGTGACCAGCTTTTCATATATAAGGGAACATACTCAGGAGGCAGAACTAACTAAAGTAAAGTAACTTCTGCTAAAGTAACTTCTGCTAAAGTAAGGTTTATAGATAGGAGGTCACTGCTGCAGCTTGCTGGCAGTTTCCAAATTGTATTAATTTCAAAGTGATATTGTGGCCAAACAGCCAAATATTAGCACATTATCAGAAATTATTACAGTGATGTCAGTCTGGTGCCTAATTACCAAGGGATAAGAAGCAGGAAGCAACTACATAACCCCAAGCTCCATTCTTTTATATATAAAAGCATTTGTAATTCAAAGATGAAGTGCTTAATGTATAGACTAAGGGACATTCTGTGTTTTCTGATCATATGAAAATATTTCTTGTGATCTACACTGGAAGCCCCTGAGGAGAATTAGTCACTGCTGAATAAACAAGCCTACGAAGTTTGATGGAAATGTTTTGATCAAGTCTATGACACTTCATCTTCTCCTTTTCAATAGACAATAATACGTTAGAAGTTGTCCTAGTGCTTTTGTCATCTTATTTTTGCCGAGAATTTGTAAATATCGGGTACTTCAAACTGTACTGAACCCGTTCGTTCATCACTGTTCTCAGTTTTGATGTCAAAAGTGCATTTACATTAGGCAAACCTTTCACAAAATCCTATATTTAGTGGCAATTTGTTTAGTATTTTACTTGCAGCACAAGTTATAAAATGTATTACACTTGATTCTCGAACTCCCTTTTAAGACAAGGCTTAATGCATCCCATTGTGCACATTGCATTTTGGGGCTGTAAATTAAAAAACTAGGTATTCTTGAATTTTCATGTTTGTTGCTATGTATGGAGGCCTTCCTTATGAGTAAGGACCTCCAAGCCAACTCTAGCAAACCTTTATGGAAGAAAAGTAACACATGTCAAATCGCTGCTGCTTCTTATGCATATTAGAAGAAATAGGTCCTAAAATGGATTCTGTAGGTTGTCAGGCCATGTTAAAGTGGCCTGAGTGAAGCCAGCTTTCTTCC
This sequence comes from Chlamydotis macqueenii, assembly GCF_036417535.1. Classification (NCBI taxonomy): domain Eukaryota; kingdom Metazoa; phylum Chordata; class Aves; order Otidiformes; family Otididae; genus Chlamydotis; species Chlamydotis macqueenii. Next base: position 9,508,839 of record NC_141566.1, read on the forward strand.
CAAATGTCATATTGTGATCTCTTTGCTGTGACTCTTTGATGTGGCTTTCGAGCTTTGTAGTGACAGTATTTTAGACTGAGGTGTGCCAGGCCCTTATTTCAACATGCAATGAACTCTAAGTCTCAAAATCCTAATTTGCCAGAGAAATACTGGGATGTAGAAGGAAATAAAAGGCTTGGTAGCATCGGTTTACAGTGGGATATAACTGATTGTCCTCTTGGTAGTATTGCCTGAGGTTGAGAGCATGTCAGGGTAAACCGATGACTTTGTAACAAGGATTTTTTCCCCTCCTTTTTAAACCCTGATATTTTGCCACTCGGTCAAACCAAATGGATCTGATTTTTGCCTCTGCTGGGTGGTGAGGTTAGAGAGGTCTCAGCAGCCATGTGAAAACTAGTCTTCGGAGCCTACAGGAGCATCATCTTCCACTTACTGAGTCCCTGCACTCATTACCTGTGCTAAAATGTAATTGCTGACTTCAAACAAACACTAGAGAGAGTATTTAACTATCTTAAATGTATCCATGGCACTCACCTGCCTTTAAATAATGCTCCTTTCGTCAGGTTTGGGCTGTATATGAAGAAAGGGCATTGTTTGGGCTCTTCCTAATTCTTTTCTTATATTTTGTAGAGGCTTTGCTTGCTGTATTTCAGAACTGGAGAACTTTTTCCTCACTGTATTTCTTTCTACAGACAGTCTTTACTATTTGCATTTGAAAACGTAAATGCTACTTAATGAAGTGAATGTTGGTAATCCAGTGTTTTCCAATCAGTGATGTTTTCTGTAAAATCATGTAAACTATAAATTGACTGGGTGTAATACGTTTACTTTGCATGCAGATATGATCTTCAACCTTTTCAAGCAAATATAGTTCCAAATATACTTACACCTCTGATAAATGAACAATGATAAATAATGAACACGAGCCTAGGCTGGTCTATCTTTCTCTGCTCCTTTTCAGAGTGCTAAAGGAGAAATCTCATTAGCAAAGCCTAGCAGGAGCTCTGTTGTAGTTAACTGATGATCCTTCACATAGTCTCGCTCTTCTGGGCCATTTGAAAGGTCAGGACCAAAGATGAAAAACATGATGAGTTTTCAATATACGTAAACACAGCTGGAATCTGGCACAAATTTACCAGTGGAAGCACAGTCTATTTTCTGTGTAGATAACTGCATTATTTCTACTTCTGTTGTACCTGCATAGCTTTTCTTGCCCCCTCCTTCATGATTTTTTTGTACATGAGAAACTACAGAAAACTGTTCTGTAGGGAGCTGTCTGAGGAGGGGAGCAGGCTTTATATGCTTGTCTACTTTATTTACAAGGGCTTTTTTTTGGCCTTTAAGTCTTAAGTAGTTCACTATTGCTAACTTTTTTTTTTTTTGGTTCATTTTTCTGCTTCTTATGGCTCAGTTAATCTTACAGATGGGTTCTAGTGCTTGGGAACTCAAAGTATTAGCTCTGAGTTTATTCCTGGGAAACAGACAAATGTTTTATGAGTAGTGAAACCATTTTAGCCATCTGACTGTCACTTGTTAACTTAAACTTTAATCTCTATTCAGCCAGGGATATTTTATTTTAAGAGACTGGACACCTTAAGTTCAAATCCTGCTGATGATTGAAATGAGCACAGGGAGGGATGCTGAGAGGTTGAGGGGGAAATGAGCTGTATCCGAGTGACAGCTGCCTCTAGCTCACCTCAGTACCACGAAGTTCACACACTTCTCTTCTAGCTTTTTGCTAGAAATGGAGAGACAAATGCTATACTCTAATGTATGCTTGTTACTTGTCTGTCTCATGCTTAATAGGTCTTTCTTGTCCTGCGTTGTGTGTGGTCTGCCAAGAATGAACGTAGATGTGGCTTTAATGTAGGCTTAGCTGATGCTGCTGAGCTATTGTTGATGCATACAATTTTTCTTACTGGTACATAACTGGCATTGGTCCATGGCACTCTGCCTTCATGCTGTGGAGGGCAATCGATCTCAGTAAAGGTATTTTTAAAGAGTGTAACGGAAGTATGATAAAGATTTATCCTTAAATATATGGTGTGCATTTAATCAAAGCACTTTTAGTGTTACTCCTTATACAGATACAAAGCACACCTTGTACAATAGTATAAAATCTAGCTTTTCAGTTAGCTTTTGCTCATAAAAGTATGCACCAGAGGAAGGAGTATTTGTAAAGCTTTTTATTTGTGTGAAAATGTTGTTACAGAAAGGAAAAAAAAGAAAGTAACTGCCTTAAGTCTTTGTTCTCTTTTCTAAAATAGCCTGTTTTTCTTAGTATGAAACTTTTTAGAGCAAATATTTTTAAAGTGAAAACAAGGTGGTGGAATCATGTAGCCAATAGCCAATTACTCAAGTTGTATTTTCTTGTGAAGTTGAACATATTTTGCTGTCACAGCTTATATTATAATGATGTGGAAAAAACCATGAAAAGCAAAAAGTTTTTGTTTGTCAGCAATAGCTTTTGTCTTAATATGTGTATTTTAAAGTTTACAGTTTTACAATTTGGTGCCTTTTTTTCCATGGTGACTTTAATACTTGCTGAATTCTCTAGAGCATTAAGCCGGAGGAAGAGGGGTGACTGAGACAAGGTTTTAAGTCAGCAAATGTTCCAGAAGGGATGATAGAAAAGGTTTGTGTATGTGCTAGGAGGCAAAACGAAAAGCCAGAGATGTGTCAGGGAGAAGATACTGGAACACACTCATAAATGAAACTGAGAGGTGTTAGATGAGCGTATCTGCATTGAGTAGTAGCAATCTTTCTTTGGTTTGAAATCTAGCAGACAGTGGAAAAAGTGTAAATCTAGTAGTGGACAGAAAGATATTGCAGATTATAAAGGGAAAGGCCAAATTTCTGCTTTCCTGCATGACGTCATGCAAAAATTTTTATTTGTAAAACTATAGAAGTTTAAGATTCTATAATAGATTTTTTTTTTTTTTTTTTTTTTTTTGCTTAAAAATGTCAGGAAGATTCAGCAGAATCTTGGGTAAAGGAAATAACATAAGGATGTTAATTCAGTGAGAGTGGGAAGCAAAGTTACAGACAAGGGAAGAACAAGATTTGGGACAAATAAAAGCAAAATTTGGACCTAATAAGAATGCTGTTGTAACCACAGAAATGCAATGAAGGACACTTTACCCAGAGGAAGGACTGTGTTTGTAGAAGCATTCCATTATGTTCTAAAACATTAGGAAAAGCTGTGGTGTATTCAGCAGCTGACAAGATAGACAAATAAAACAGAGCCAGTAAATGAGCTGAGAGACAAATGCGTGCAATATCCAAATGATTGCTACATTCAAAGTCAAAGTTAGCAAAAAGAAGCCCTTGAAGGAAGAGAGGGATGATGAGGGGAATTATGGTCCATCATGGAGCTTAGAGATACTTCTGCGAAAATGTGGGAAATGTATAAATTCATTAAAAATTTTAAGTAGGCTTAAAACTAAAGAAAAGGGTCTAGCTAGACTGCTTACAGGGATAGACTAGTAAATTAATAGCAGACTAATGGCAGAAGAGCTAAGAAAGAGGTCAAGAAAAGGATACAAACTTAGAGTCTGCAGAGGAAGAATCCAAATGCTGTATTTACTTAAATAAAAACAAACAGAAAAAACAATAACTTGTTCTGCACAGCTTCCACGTTCCCCAGTAGTTTCCATCTAGTGTCCAAAGTCAAGGGAAATACTTTTATTAAAGTTTGGAAATCAGATGTACTTAATGAGGGAGAGGTGTTCATCTGATCAGATCATGGCAAAGTTTTGACAAACTCTCACAGAATCACTTCTGCTTCTTGCGAAGGAACATATTTAAGGAGCTTTCAGTTTTGTATGTGGTAAGGTGAGCTTTTAAAAGCTAAAGTATTTCACTTTTCTTTCATTGTTAAAGCTATCCTTCCTCCAGAAGTTTGAGCTCTTCGCTTAGAGGAGCTTTGATTCTGACCGATCACTGGATGTATCATACTATGTGTGTGTCTCTTTCTCTCTCTCTTTTTTTTTTTTTTTCCTTCTTTGTTCATCTAGGTCTGCTGGAGACTTACTAGTGTCTTATAAAGGACTAAGGATAATTTGTCTTCCCTGTAAAATTACTTTTTTAAAAATTATTTCTTACCTCTTTTTGTAGTAAGCTTAATAATTTGTCAGACCAAGTTGTGATTTTTAGCTGGTATTCTTTCTCTGATGGCATCTGTATAGAGACTTTTGCACTCACAATCAGAAGGTGAAAAACACTTTAGATATAGACTCAATTTCAGGATGTTTGAAAGAAACATACTTTATATATATGTTAATATAATTAATCAGTGGTGTCAGAAAACTTTGATAGAGATTTACTTAATTCAGGACTCTTTGATATATCTAAATCTGAATGGACATTTTTATCAAATGGGAGGTAATTGTAGAGCAGCAATAATTCAGCTAATGTTGATAGCAACTTCTTTGGTGTTAAATCATTATGAAGATCTCTCTGAATCTTTAAAGCTGTAAGTAAAGCTTTTTTAAAGCTGTAAGTAAATAGCAATTGTCCAAACCAATTACTATTTTTTATTTGTTATGCTTCTTTTATTTATTGTCCTATCTAGAGGAAGGCAAACTTACTGAGACATAAACTTGTAGGAATTGCCCTGCTGAGCAGGAGCTAGATTGTGATGCATTTCATCTGTTTGATTCAAAGGAAAGTGTGTCTAGGGGCCAAATTCTCTCCTGTTTTATCTAGTGTGAAAGAAATACTTATTTGAATTTTGGACACTGAATATTGACTCGCGATTCTAATTACATTTGTGGATCAATTACAGACTTCCTGTGCTGCTGTAGAGACTCATTTAAGTGATGCAGCTTCTCCTGTATACAATGCAGCTCCTCCTGTATACAATGCTCTGCCGAGGCATTGTGAAGATGAAATCCACTACTAATTTTTGAGCTGCATTGATTCTGCAGTGTGAGGGCCATATTATCACATAAATGAGTTGTCAGAAATCTAATTATATAAAATTACATAAATGTAATTATATATTATGTAATTATATATTATCTAATTATATTTTCCTGAAGAACTTCACAAAGAGAAACTCTGAGTTTCAGAAATTAAATGTGTATGCCAGCTCAAGGATAGATCAGATTGACAGCCAGTAGGAAAGTGAGTTGGGATAAAACCAGTTTGTGTATTCCTTAGAGAAATGTACGTTTCTGTTAATTCAAATGAAATGTGAATCATAGCATCTGTGAATTCAGCATGTTCTATGTAGAAGTTTATTTTAGAATATATGCTGTTATTTAAAAACAGATTCTCTAATGTTTACCTTAATGAAGAATACCTTAGGATATTTCTTGGCTTCTGTTTTCTCAAGCAGGAGTATTGATTGACTGACTAATCTCTACCATCAAAGTAAATCCTCTTTTAGGGTTATGCTACAGTCATTGAGCATCTAGAAAAGGTGGAGACAGCACCAACATTTCCATAAATAAACACACGTTATTTAGCACTTCCTGACATATTGCGAGAATTAATTTATGATTTCCAAGGGTGTAGCTGTTTGAATTTAATTAGCCAAATGATTGTAGTAAAACATCGGAAAACTAACACCATTTTCCTTGTTACCATTTGTATGTAAAAAATCTTTGCTCTTGTATTTTATTTCTTCATTTTCCATAATGATGTGTGGTTGTATTTTTTTAAGACTGAATATTTTTTTCTGTTTCAGAGCTCCGTAGATAAAGGTTTAACCAAACTCTAAATAAAATTGTGATATGTATCTCAATGAGAATCACTGAGAGCTTTAAGTCACAAAGAAAATATTTTGTAGACTTGTAAGGTATATTTGTGATGAAATAATATCCTAATTACTTATTAACATGCTACAGAAAAATTTGCGAATTATCCATTCATAGTATCATAGAATTATAAAATGGTTTGGGTTGTATTGATGGGGTATCCTCAATTACTTTCAGCTCCAGTGTTATATTTTTTTACCAATTACTTGCAGTTGTGAATTCAGCTATAAGATATATAGCTGTGTGCTATAAATGTATTAAGTAATACTTTATTCATCCAGGGATTCATTTAAAGAGCATGGTTAGTTCTCATAATGCTTAAAAGTGGACTTAAACTTGAGCATTAGACGTTAGATGGAATTTTGTTTCATTGCAAATAGTAGCATTGGACTGATGTCTTTAAGCCTAAGAAGAACCTTTTGATTCAGGGACCCACAGAAATGGGTCCCATGTATGGTATATCCACTGCATGGAGGCATTTCTATAAAAAAGGAACTCTTTTTCTAGAATGGAAAATGTTATGGAACTATGGAGAATACATTTTGAGGTCTGCTGTTTTATTCTTCTGCCATAAGGCAGAATAAATTATGTCTTAGTAATTTCTGCCTTAGTCATTTCTGATACATTTTGCTAATGTATTCTTTCCTTCTGCTCCTTTTAGTAATTAGCAGTATGACAGTCACTTAAATATACTCCAGTAAATCACAGGTACTGTCTCTTGCTCGGTAATGGATGGATGTAGAATTAAAACCAAAAAATTTCTTTAGGCGTTTGCAGCCCAAATGTCAAAAATACTTTCGGAAAAGTGGCAAAAGAGAAAGGATCATTTAAGAAGGATCTGTACCAAGTAAAGGTGCTGATCTCTGTGCACATCTGAAATTTCTGGTAACTTTTTTTCATGGCCATTTTTCAGTGTTTCATTATAGGGTAGGTGGATGAGATAAGCCTAAATGCAGATATTAGGCATAGAATCTGTATTTCTTATTCATAACTGAGAACTTAGCTTTAGGGGAAGTATCAGCTTCAATGGCAAAGCAGGATAAAGACAGTGGACAGGTGCCCTAATGAACACCTCTCCCAATCAGTGTTGGAAAAATTGAATTATAACTTTGTAAAGTCTGTCCTTCCAATCAACATCTGGACTTAATTTTCGGGGTGGCAATATGCAGGTGCCAGGGCGGAACGAGATGTAGTGCAGTATTTGGTACCTTAATAGTGCTGGCTTCAGTGAAATGGGTACCACGTAGTCTTTAGGAGACAGACCTGTCAAAATGTTTCATTCATGGTTTAAGCATCTCTGCTTTCATCTTGAGCTGAGACTGATGTCTGTCAGATTGTGTGGTATGGGGGAAAAGCGGTTTAAGGGTTACAAGAGCAGATGGGATTCCAGGATTTCAGATCAAAGTGAATGGGAAGGTCCTTAAACCCATGAATTTATTAGGTTTTCACTCTGTTGTTAAGCCTACTGAGTGATGTTTAAGGATATTAACAATTCTCAATAAAGAAGAAATAAATGGAGAAATATACATGCAAAAATTGCAGCTGTAAAATGCTGATGGAATTGATGAATGCCATGGTCAGTATTCCTCTGTTCTACTGATTCCATGTGTCTGCTTAGTACTTGGAAAACTATTATAATTTGCGTGGTTTCATCAAGGAGTAGTTGTACCAATATCTAATAGCAGCAGATCAACATCTATATTGCAGTTGTTCATTTTCAATGTCATAGTTGAAGCTTACTAAAAATATTGTATTAACTGGTATTATTTTGTAAAGGAAATGGTTTTCATGTGAGGGTTATAGCACCAAACTCTTAATATAGTTGTGTACATCGTGTTCCATAATAAAACATAGCGACAGGATACTGAGATAGCAAAAGTTTTATGTTAAAAGCCAAAGTTTAAATCAGCATTGTAGAGGTGAAAACCTTTGTTATACTACTTAATTTACTACTAATAAGCATTTTTAGAAAAGCATATTGAAAGATTGAAAATTCAGGTGCATTAGCAAGTGTGTCTCTAAAAATGTCTGAGTGATAGAGGTCTGCTCATAAATGTTCAGATTCAGTGAATGGCCAGGTTGCGGTTATTATAGATTTGAGTAATAATCTCTTTTTGGTACTTTTTAACTGGTATATGTAGTTTGTGTGTGCCTTCTGCAGATTTAGGATTGTTCACATTCTTAAAAACCTTAAGAAATGAAAGTCTAAACTATTTGTACATTTATATTATGTGGAAAAGTTGAGAAAAATTCACTGTTAGGCAAAACATTGTGGTTAACTGAACGTTGTATGAGACTCTTGAACAGTTCTGTTGCATTCAGCATTACAGGAGCTGTCTGCCTGGCTGACTTGCCAGCTACTATCAGCTGTCTTTGTCCTTATCTGCACACATAGGATGAGAATTTGAGTGGTGTTTGACAAGCAGAAATATGATTCTGGTGTTTCTGGTTATAACAAGTTCTTTTTCTCCTAACGAGATTAATGTTCTCAATGATTTCCAAAGAAAACTTGGATTTTTTTTTTTTTCTGGTAGAAACAGAAGCCTAACACTATGAAAATACAGAAGAGTGAGGTGAGACATGTCATGGAGTTAACAATAAAGTGACAGAAAGTCTTAGATTTTTTTAAAGTGGTTACAAAGTGCTTACTCCACTGCTGGAATTAAGGAAAAAAGCTATAATGAAAGAACTCTTACTTGATACCAGTTCAGAAAATTGCAGGAGGGAGCTGGGAGGTGGGTGAAGTGTGGTGGCACCTTAACGTTCTTTCTGGAGTACTGAAGCAAAGTACTGCTACAGGAATAAGACCAGAACTGAAAATGTGGTAGGATGGATGAACTATGCTTATTGTACTGCAGTGCCTGAGCTCAGGCAGGAGTAGATTGCTAGATAATTGGTTAAAAACAGCTCTGCTACCATTTTGTAATCAAGATATCATCAAACCAATCTAAACGGTGTCAAATTCTCTTGAGTTCTAAAATCTGCAACTACTAATTCAGAGAAACATAGAAATCCTGTTTACTGAACATAAGATATGAAACTTGTTCTTTTTCAAGAAATTTCCTAGAGATCCTACAGACCATTATTGCTTTCTTCTCTTGCTGCTTTATAGCCACATTCAGGCCTTGGAGATGGTCTACTACGTTCCTCTGGTTTTGTTTTTTTCTTTCTGTATCTGCCTCTTCACTCTTGTTCTCTCAGTTATTTCTAGATGTAAAGACTTACCAAAGAAGCATTGAATTAGGGACTTTAACAAGAAAAAGCAGAGCTGGCTAACTAGAGAGCACAAGCCCTAGTTTGGAACTGCAGAAATTTCCCAAGCAGCGTAAAAAGAAACTTGTCTGATTATAAGGGTTTTTTTTGGTACACTTGAAAGATGGTGTTTAATTTGGAAATACGTGAAGAATGCCCAATGAGGGATAAATTGGTATTCTGTAGTATGGGTTTTAATGAATTCTTGCAGATTCAGCAGGATTTACCTTCCAAACAGGAACTGCAGTATAAGCTTTTAGTTTTCCTTTTGCAGAGGTAGTTTTGCTGGAATCTCATTTCTAACAAATCTTATGTTGTTTACACCTACAGTTTTTGATCTTCTATCTATATACCAGCTGTCAGGAAAACACCAAGCCCACAAATTACTGATTAGAGACACAGCACAAAGGACACAAGCTGCTACCATTTGGAAAGCTCAGCACTCTTTCCAAGGAGTTTGCACCATTTGAACTGCACCAGTTTTACTTTCACTAATGAAATATTGTATGGCTTGTTTGGCAGTGGAGAGTTTATCATAAATACCTCTTTTGTTCAGTTCTCAGGTCAGGTTAACAAATGTAATTACAGTTACTTGTCATGGGAGGTCATGTTTTTCAATACAGGAAGAGATGCAATGCCTTTTAAATAGTTTCTTGATGAAAATTTGTATCAGATGCCTGTAAGAAGTAACAGTGTGATCATGCTATCTCAAAAAGCTTTTCATCAAAGGTTAGAAATAATCTTTGGCATTCAAAAGACAGTGATTCTTGCAAAGAAGCTCAGCAGACCACATTAACTTTACAGTCTGTGTACCAGTTTGCTTGGGTGTTGTTTTTGCTTTGTGGTGATTTTTATCTATCTATCTATCTATCTATCTATCTATCTATCTATCTATCTATCTATTTATTTATTTATTTATTTTCCTATCTCCCCATTACTAGCTTCAGCTCTCAGGCAGCAGCATCTGTTCACTTCAGGAGGCCAGAATTCAAATACACATCAGGCAGAAAGACTTGTAATGCCATACAGTATACAACTACACAAACAGGTCCCAGCTCTGCAAAACTTATGAACTGCCTGGTTTTGAGTAGCTCCGTTTAGTGCAGATATGTGACTAATCACTCAAATGAAGCACGACATTTAACAAGGCTTCAGTGCGTCTGAATTCTGCAGAGATGGTTCAGATGTTTTTTCAATGTAATGTATTCCCTTCTTCTGTGCAGACATAACCTAACCTCAGTGGCAGTATTTAATGTGCAAAGTTGAGAAATTGTCAAAGCGGCCACAAGATTGTTCCCAGAACCTCTGTTTATGGTTTCACGTAGTTTTGTTTCAATCTCCAAGCTGACAGTCTTTATTCAATACATTTTATTTCTAAATAAACCATGAGCTTCAATGGCTTTGGTAGCAGCAACTTTTAGATGAATTTAAGCAAGGGCTGCTCGTTTTATAATTTAAAGCCTTTCTGCTTTTCTTTGATTTCTTAGACTAGGCTTTTTGTTCTCTGAATCAGTGGACGTAAAATTGAAACTGACATTGAAAAATTAGTACAAATAATTTGGTATGATGTGCTTTGCAGTCAGTGCAACTCTTTTATGAGGTGCAGATAAATTCTGAATTATTCAATCAAGGTTAAATCATTTATGATGTGTTTTATGAGCTCAAATATGCAAACGTGATAGAGTGCATTGTTTGAGATAAATCCATGGAGCGGATGTGATCAGGAAGGCTTCAATGAGGAACCTTCTCAGTCCTTGACAAAACTTTTAAGTGGGCCAGATGAGATGCTTTCTGCTTGCAAACTGAAGAGGCAATATCTTCCAAGAGGTAGTGTTGCAAAAGAACTACCTAAAAAATGAAATAGTTGTAGAGAAGGAAACTGGACAAGATAAGAAAGCTGTGGTCCAACTGGCCCTGTTTTTTGAAAAGGTACTTGAGCACATAATCTTTGTTATCCTTCTTTGCATCTCCCACCTTGTTTTCCATGTGTCGTTTCCTTTCTTCAGATAAGGAAATATATCAATGAACTGTGCTTTATGGGAGATTTGATAACTGAAACTAAGGATAGAGTAGAAAAGCAATTTTGGTGACCACTCTGGGGTCAGAAGGCTTAGTGGCACAAAAAAAAAAAAAAAAAAAAAAAAGAGAGAGTTGATTTCTTGCTAAATATGTTTTATGGTTTCTTTAAATATGCTCTGTTTTTAATGACGTTTTTACAAGACCTGTTCAGAAAATTTTTAGTTAAGTTAAATCCAAATAGTGTAAGGATTTCAATCTGTGTAGAATCATAGAATCATAGAATGGTTAGGGTTGGAAGGGACCTTCAAAGGTCATCTAGTCCAACCCCCTGCAAGGAGCAGGGACATCCCCAACTAGAACAGGTTGCTCAGAGCCTCATCCAGCCTGGCCTTGAATGTTTCCAGGGATGGGGCATCTGCCATCTCTCTAGGCAACCTGTTCCAGTGCTCTACAACCCTCATTGTAAAAAAAATTTTCCTAATACCTCATCTAAATCTACCTCCCTCTATTTTAAAACCATTACCCCTCGTCCTATTGCAACAGGCCCTACTAAACAGCCTTTCCCCATCTTCCTTGTAGGCCCCCTTGAGGTACTGGAAGGCCGCTATCAGGTCTCCCCGGAGCCTCCTCTTCTCCAGGCTGAACAGCCCCAACTCTCTCAGCCTGTCCTCATAGGAGAGCTGCTCCAGCCCTCTGATCATCTTTGTGTCCCTCCTCTGGACCCTCTCCAATTGGTCCATGTCCTTCTTATGTTGGGGGCTCCAGAACTGGACACAGCACTCCAGGTGGGTTCTCACCAGAGCAGAATAGAGGGACAGAATCACCTCCCTCGACCTGCTGGCCACGCTCCTTTTGATGCAGCCCAAGATGTGGTTGGCCTTCTGGGCCGCAAGGGCGCATTGCCGGCTCATGTTGAGCTTCTCATCCACCATCACTCCCGAGTCACTTTCCTCAGGGCTGCTCTCAATCCATTCCCCGCCCAGCCTGTATTTGTGCCTGGAATTGCCACAACCCAGGTGCAGGACCTTGCACTTGGCCTGGTGGAACTTCGTACTGTACATGTCCAGTCATTCCCTAAGTGCCAAGCTGTAAAGTAAAGCTGTCTTTTCTTTTTTTTTTTTAGCCTGTATGGATAAGAGATTCCCAAATTTAAAAACTAGTTTGATCAAAATCTGGTACTCTTCCACATTTTCTTGGAGTGGCAGAAAGTTTGAAAGGTTTTGTTTAGGCTGTCATTTGTAAGATTAGATCATGTTTAGTTAGACTGGTTTGTATTATTGTTATGTTTAACTGTTTTACAGATGAGTGAAAACAAGGAAGGATAATGTGTCTGTACAATCCTAAATATTTTCTTAATTTCTCTAAATGAAATAAAATAAAAATGGAGAACAGAGAGGGTTTGGATATATGTGTAACTAGCAATCTCCATGATACATATAACTTTCCGTGTTACGAAATATACTTAGTTTGAGACCTAGGCATTTAGAATAACTAATGCAACAAATAATTATACAGGAATGAATGTAGACTCTTTATAAGATAAATATTTTTCCTTACCATTAACATTTTTTTTTTTCTCATGGAACAAGAAATACTTTCCTGGCTTGTATCTGACAGTAAAAATGTATTTATTTCTATTTCAAATTTTGCCGTAGGAGTTAAAAGTAGTTTGAGCCTACACATAAAATATGGGGTTTTTGTCTAATTTGCAGTACTTTGAAAAGTCTATTCCTGCTCTTAAAATTATTTATTACAATCAGTTTAAAAGTCTTCCTTGAGGTATATTTTGATTGTCATTCTTTTTTTCTTAAACTGAATAATGAATGCAGATTTTCAAGAGAAATTATATGGGTATGCTGGGGCAGGAACTGAAAGGGAAAAATTGATATTCTGGAATAATTTCTTCTGATTTTTTTTTTTTTTACCTTTGTCTGCAGTGGCAGTATGTACCACTTGAAAAGTACTAGTGTAGCATACAGTTGGATACCAATGTTTTGACTAATGGATATTGATATGTATAGAGTAAATGAAGTATTATCCTGGTTTCAGCTGGGATGAAGTTAATTTTCCTCTTACTAGCTGCTGTGTTTTGGATTTAGCATAGGATTTGGTATGGGAAGAACTTTGATAAACACACTGATATGAATTATTGCTAAAGAGGGCAAGGACTCTTTCCATCTTCCCAGGTCTCACTAATACGCAGGTGCAGGAAGTTGGGAGAGAGATAGCTGGAACAGTTGACCCAAACTGGCCAAAGAGAGCATTCCATACCATAAACGTCACTCTCGGTATAGGAGTGGGAGTTGGCTGGGGGGAGCAGCTCTCTCTCACTTCTTTACTGGCTACTTGGTTTCATTTTCTGTGGTCGCTGCTCAGGATGGGCTGTATCGGTCATGGGGACATTGGATGGTGAGAAATGGTGTATCGTTCATTTTATATATTTTAGTATCCCTGTATTTTTTTTTTATTGTTGTAATTTTCCTTTGCTATTCTAATAAACTGTCTTCATCTCAAGCCACGAGTTTTTCTTTCTTCCCAATTCTCTCCCTCATGCCACTGGGGAGGGGGAGGGTGAGCGAGAAGCTGTGTGGTGACGAGGGCCAAACCACAAGTACATACAGTATGCTCTGCTTATACTGACCTGAAATTCTGTTCAGATTTTGATCATATCCTTGCTGACATTGGCTAACATTTTTTGTCAAGATGGTTGCATAAGAAAGGGAAACATCAAAACTGTTGTGCTTCCCCCTCTTCCCTACTGTTCCTGCTTTAACATAAAGAACAAGAAGTAGATGGTAATTGACTTTCCAAATATAGAAATCCAAGATGCTTCAAGGCACGTACTTGAGAACTGAAAGAGGGAAAAATCAATAAGGAAATGAGAAAGTTGCCATTTCTAGTATTCCATTAGCTGCTGTGTAATAAGATTTTATCAAATAAATCTTACCAGTATGACAAGTGCATTTAAAACTAGAATATTTCACAAATTACTAGAGTTAAGTCTGCAGTTTCCCGGTATCTCATGTATCAACAGTTTTACCATAGCTGAATGAAACAGTCGATATGTTAAGCTCCAGTGTGTATGACTGGACAGATTACTATTGATTTCAGTGGAGTTTAGGTCAGGCTTTAGTAACCAAAAAGATCAGAATTGGTCAGCTGAAAATGAATGATGGTGCAGGCCATATTTTCTCATTCATTTTCCAGATGGAGAGAGAGAGAGAGAACAGAGAGGAAAAAAATTTAAAAAGGGATGCAGTGAGATTTGGAATTTCTGGTACACAGCTTTACTTTGATGTACATTCAAGTAAGGATGATGTCTTAGATTAGTGAAGGATAAACAGAAGGATTGATTTTTTTTTTTTCATTCATTAATAGCATCCATGTTTGTTAGACAGGATAATATAGTAAAAGCGTTAATAAAGGAGTTGGACAAGACGAATCGCAAATCCATACCTTTGGTATTATTTTTGTAGTGTTAAGCTTTATTGTAGGGATGGAGATTAGCAAACAATTGCCACCTCAATTCCTGCTTCTTTTCTTTACTTGGAGAATTGTTTACTGGTCAGCTGGAACAAATGATGGTTAAATGTTGTTAATCTTTCCCAGATAATCATCATCTTTTCTCTTCCTTCTCCTCCACCTCCTTCGGTTGGTACAGAGGAATCCTTATTTTCTTGGCTGACATTTATTTTAAATACCTATTTAGAAGGCTTTATAACTGGTGTAAAATCACTCCTACCTTCATACTGGATTCATATTACAGGATGCATCTTGCTTGCAGTAAAGATTACATAGTGGGCTAGGCTTACTCTTGCTTCCACTGACATCAGTGGGTTATTTTATGAATACATTTGGAATTGCTTTTGAATTAAGAAACAATCTTCTTCCTACATTGACAAATAATTTATTACATGGTCAATCTAAATCACACTACTTGGAAGACTGACATCTACCAGGTTATATCATTAATAAAATACTGGATATTAAATAGAATACTGTTTTTCTATCAGACTGTTCATGCTGGTTTTATGTGTTATTTGTTTTCTGTTGAAGTACTACATAATTGTGTTTCTGCTAATTTTCTATTCATAGCATTTTAATTATATGGGCTTCCCTCCTGGCATGCATTAATGTGATAGCATCTACAAATCTAATAAAATGTCCATTCTGATAATAAATTTCAATCTGACACAAAGCTGCTGGAATAAAAATATTCTAGATCAGTCAGAATATCACTCAAATTTATGTTTTCTAGGAGGTGGCAGTCTTTAGGCTTTTAGATTTAGTGTGAAATCTAATGCAATTTAAGCTGGAGAGAGCCTTGTGAGTAGAAATGCTAACTTGAAGCTCACTCCTCCCAACTTCTTACAGACAGCATTCAGGCTTACAGGGCCTGCTATTGGCTCCAGTGAGAAAGATGGAGAATGTTTCCACCCAGCTGCTGGGCAATAAATGCTTGGCATTTCTCTGCATGGTAGGAGATGAAAGTTTAGAAGAGGTAGAGGGAGATGCTGTATGTAAGTGTCTCAGGTTTTTTTTTGTTGTGTTCAGCAGGCTCTTTCATGACTCACTTCTAAGCACATGGTGGCTAAGCCTTCATTTCCTTTGGTGAGTGTGCTAAGTGTGAATTTTTCTGCAGCTGTGTGGCCTCAATCAAATACATCCACACTGTTCCTGACTGAGCTCGTCTACTCAGCTTCAGCGATTTCCTGCCTGCTGAGGCCAGCTGGTTAATGCCAGAGGTGAAACCAGAGGATGTACAAGCACCTTGGTGGTTGGGGTGGTGCATGAGCTCCGTATTGGCACTAGCAGGTAGCACAGAGGCAGATCATGGGTCCTCTTGGGCCTTGTGGTAATGCTCAGAGAGAGTTTAGGTCTGCCAATCTGAAAGACTAGTTCTTAGTGAGGTGTGTGAACATCTAGATTTTAAACATGGAGGAAGGAGACAAGATGTTGGTGAGGGTGACAAGCAGCAGTTGGGCATTTCTACCCATTAGGCATTGTCAAGAAGCCTGTTAGGTATCTTGCTTGAAGTTGGCATAGTCAGATTTTTTTTTTCCTGTTGTATTGATAGATTCCTTTTTGTATTTTTGATACATAATCAAAAGCTGACATTTCCTTTGAAGAAAAAATGTAGAGGAAAGTTGGATCTATAAATTTACTTTGACTCTTTCTTGGTTTTGTCAGGGCTTGACTTAACATTCAGCTGAATGTTTAATGTGTCTTTCTCTTGTAGACTTTATTTAACAGCTATTTCTAGATTACTATACAAGAAAAAGTATTTCACTTGCATTTTATTTGAAAATGATGATGCTTATTTTAAATTATATTGTTTGATAATTACTGTCGTTCTCTTTGCTGAGAAGGAGTTGGGAAATGATACTCCCGCTACACCTGTTGTGTATGTATGTGTGTACTTTTGTGTGTATGCATATATATGCATACATACACACACACACACACACACACACAAAGAGAGATATTGTTAGCCACTACTCTTCCAGCAGTGTAGAAAAATTACTCTTTTAGTCCTCTTTTCATGGTGGTTGTTATGCAGCACCACTCCGTGAATGTGTCCTTGAGGCTGAAGTATCTGCCTTTTACATCCTCTCTGAAAGTCATGTTTTCTTTAATCTTCAGAAACATACATGGAGATGTGAATATAAGAATGTGTCAAAAGCGATGTGAACTGTAATACATTTATTTTGAATTAATATGGTTTGACCTTCAATTAGTTGACAATTAAATAGAAACTGTTGAGTAAAAAGTAGGTTATAGTGTAATTTTTAAAACAATTTCAACTTCTGGAGTTATGAGATGTACTTCAAAGTTTAGATTCATTAAAACCATTGCTGTATGTCAGGAACCAGATATCTTAAACAGAACACCAGCAGTACACCATGAGCTGAATGGACTTAAGAAGTACATAATATATGGTTATTCTTATTTTTCTAAATGGCAGTATTTTTACAAGTGTGAAAGTAGCTATGCCTGATTTTAAGTCAGTCTGATACTTGTGAACTCTGGAGAGATAGTGAACCTGAGTACTTTGAGGTTGCTCACGACTTCATTTACATTCTCTAAGCTTTGTACATACAAACAGACCTAAATGATGCTGGTGAGGCTGTAGAAGGCTTTCTGCCCTCTATTCCCAATGATCTATTTCTTTTAGACTTTTGGTTACATGTACAATTTGTTGTATGTTCGCATGGGTGTGTGATTAAAATTAACAGAAAATTAATGTCAATGAAAAATCAAGCTGATGTATTAAGAAAAGTTGGAAAAGCTATTCCTATCTCTGTCAAATTAAAGCGATGTGAAATGTATTCTACCTTTACACCTCTTCTGAGAATTTATTTTATTTGGGGAATACAGTTTACTGAGAAACAGAAGAATAAAGTTTTAATTTGTTTCTTCTTACAAGCAAAACTGCAGTTTGCTGTGCTAATTAGAGCAGCTGGATTACAGTCTGCCCTAAATCCCAGAAGAAATCAGGAAAAGAGGTTGGCTTTAAGTATTTCTTACTGTCTCCAAGGTTTTAAATTAAAACCTCTTTTGGTTAATGAGAAAAGCTTACAGATTCAGTTTTTATTTGGGAGGAGGAGTGACAGGGAATTCTTCCCTATTCATATTTCACTCAGAGCATGGCCTTTTGATTTAGAAAAACTATCACAGCCTAATAAACTGTGGCCAACAGTAGTTTTAAATTTATTGGAGACGTCTGAGGTCTCTAAATTCAGATGCAGGAATACAGAGAGGAATAGAGTATAGAGAAGCTGTAGGAACAATAAAAGACATGTTGGTTCTCTCTGAGGACTTCCAAGAGATATGATTTTTACCCAAGGTAACTAATACATTAAAAGACTCCACTTTAGTAGATGCATTTGAATGCCCTGTTTGATGCTAGATGTAGTAGGCCTGCTCTTTATCTGCATTATTAGCAGCCTAAGTTCAAATCATAGCTGCTCTGATTTCTTTTTCCTGTCTTCTAAAATCTTCTTTAGATATTTGGTAGAGGTCTGCTGAGTCTGTGTCAGTGGGACCTCAGCTACACTAGGCCTTGAAATCTGATTGTGTAAGTCTGGCTTGATGATAAAAATTACACTGTTATTGCTTCTGAGTTTTTATTTGAATATTTTTTATTATGAATAGCTTGATTGCAATGTAAATGTCTGGATACTAATACTTGTCAACCTTAAAAACTAGAAAACCTTTAATGTGCTGACAAAAACATGGACTAAAGACAGCCTTTGAAATACTGTGAAAAGAATTTACTTAACTAGTGAAGAGCAAAATGTCAGTTTGTCTTGAATCGTGAAAAAGGAAAATTAATGAGGGTTGCTGCATACGTAAATGCATTGCTTCAGAGAATTGTGGCAGAGATCTGCTCTCTTCACCTGCAACAAGGAGCAAAAAACCAAAGAATTTGTTTTAGTGAATCATTAGGGAAGCATATCTAATGGCAATTAATAGGTAGAATAGGAAAAGTTCTTTTATGTTGAGTCAAAATTTACCTTCATCAGCCAGGTTGTTCTAGCTTGTAACCTCCTACTCCAAACTACAAGGCTTAACTATATGAGCAAAATAAACTTACCTAGCTGTAGTGTTATCTATAATAAAATTAGACAGGTGCCTTAAGGAGAAGTAACTGTACAACCTAAACCCCTGTATTCCACTGTAGGTATTTAGATATCAGTTTCTACTCCTAGTAAAGAGCATGGTAAATACCACCTGTGAAACTTGTGTGAATTGTAATTTTTTTTTTTTTGTTGTAACTCATCTGATTTCTAATTGCTTGTAATCTTGTGGCTATGATTACTGAGGTTGAGATGGCATTTGGTTGCAACTGAAATGACCATATTTAGCTTAAAAGTAGCTACAGAGCTTTGAAAAATCAAAGTGTGCTAATTGCTTTAATCACCTACAGGAGTTATTACCACTGCTGCATTATATTATAACTATGTTGTTTCCACAGACAAGATGTATTCTGTTCTCTGCTGCAATGAGATTCCTCTTTCTAATCTAAAAATTCACAGTGGAAATCCTTCCAAAAACTAAAATAACCAATATCTGAGAAGTGAGCTCATAAGAGCTTTCAGAGAGCCACGAAGGATGTTGGGTTATTTGGGTGGAAGGAGGACCTCGCCCTTGTGCTATCCCTATAGGTCTGTCTCTTTTGTCTGAAATACTTGCATTCTGTTGAAAGCAAGAGAAGAAATGGTACACTTGGTTTTGACGTGCCAGGAAATCCAAAAGAAAAGAATAATCCTTATGTCCTTTCTGGGATACATTATGCAGTGTACCTGGAAATACATATGGAAGCTTTCACTTTTAAAAATTAAAGTATTTGCTATATCAATAGAGGATGCTGCAGCGAATTTTAGATACTGACTCCTTACTATAACTACTGTAACTACTTACTTTAACAGCTTATATTGAAACTAACATTTTCTGAAAATTGCTTTGTTTGGCCAAATGTGATAATTTTCTGTACATGAATTGTCATACACAAACAACATAAAACTGATACAGTGTAACCAATATAAATCCTTTCCATATGGCCAGAATTGTTTCTCAAAACTATCTGTATTTCATGCTATATTTATACTTTCAATATTCAGGCAGAAAGTAAGTTTACATTTTATTCCAGTCTATTAGTGGAATATTAATTTTGAAATCTGATTGTGACAGTTTGGCAGTCAGAGGTGGCTATTTTCCTTCTAATGCATCTGTTTTGGGCTTGTGAACAAAGCTTGCAGAGGTTTTTAACTATTTTGCAATCCTCTGACAGATGAGTAAACAAGTGCAAGCACATTAGGATCCAAGTACCCTGAATACTCTTTGCATCCTCCAATAAATGGCTGAAATAAAAGTCTGAAAAATGACTTGAACAAAAGACTATTCACTATCAAATGTCCTATACCCTACACATCCAGTAATTGTGGCACTGTATTTAAGCTTAATTTTTAATTTTGATAAGCTACTTCTTAATCTCTCTCCATTACTTACATCTCCTGAGTTAGTGTTTTGGAGATATTTTTGCATTTTTTAATTATTATTATTATTTTTTAATTCCTGATGAATGATACCTATCACATTATCATTGCCTGCTTTGCCATAGAATACTCAATTAAGTAGCCAAGGACAAAGCTTTAAATAAATTAGGACTAAGCTGACCTAGTTTAGAAACTTTTTTTCATGGTGATGTTAGTCATAAAAGCAAACAGAATTTTACCAGGACGTGTAAAGAAAACTTTTACTGGATTCCTGCCAGATACAGGCTGGTGATCAAATACAGCAGCAGTTTTGTGTTTCTGTCAAACAAAGGTAGAAGACTTTTAAATCATTAGAAAGTGATTGCAGAAAATCAATGATAGCAGTAGGTAAAAATAACCTCTATTCCACCAGATGAGGTGTCTGAAATTTGAAAGTTCTTATTCCTGGAATATTCTGCACCCAGTGAAACCGTTGCTAGTAAGACAGGAGCTTCTAAAGTGGAAGATACTATGGAAGTGCTTTAAATTAGTGTTTTAAATTAGTTCTGATTCTAAAGCAGTATTTTGGAAGTGCTGAAATGAGCACTTTGATGGGAGGTGTGGTAGATTTGGTAGTAAAAGGCATTAAGTAGTTGATTTTTGTGGTGTATAAATGGAGACATTTCTCAAAGGGAGCCTGTAACTGGGTAGTTGTCTGATGCATAAGGATTCCATGCAGTCACCAATTGAAGAAATGAGCTGAGACTTTGTCTTTAGGACGCTGGTATTACTCTGAAAACACTACATTTAAATTCACAGTCTCTGTAAAAGTTGCATACATTTTAAGTGAAATGTTTTATAGTGGGTTTTGAATAGATCTTATGTCATCTCTTCAAGATGCACTGTCATGCAAACGTGTTCAGATGGCATTTTTTGGCAGCCTGTACTAACTGCAGCTTTTCTTAATTGAAACCTGGAAGAACTACACAATGTTTTGGTGCACTGAGAACTTTTCAGAGGCCTGGATATGAACTGAGCATATCAAGTTTTCTAATACTCTGATAACAAGCGGGAGGTCCCTATCTACATTTTTTTCCTTCCCCTCTGGTAATCTGCTACACTGTCTTGCTAATGTACCTTTTTCATATTGTATGCACAAGTAATTTGTGTTTTCCTCTCCCTCTGTCTAAATAAATAGCATCTGTTTAATAGCAAATATGTTACAGTGGCAAACTGGTCACAGTTTACTTACTTGATGACTGTGTGGGTTACTGTGCAGTAACTCAGTGTCTGATTCCGAAAGCCTTAGACCACTAGAAGTTTGTTACAAAGGAAAAGCTTCATGTATCAGTAAAGTATTGTGTACATGTTATATAAATGCTTTTTTTTCATGATGCATTTTTTGGTGTTTAAAGGAGTTAATTATGAATGTTCACATGCTATTGCATTTGTTAAAACATCTGCTTTTGGCTGATAAACTAAGTTTTTTAGATTTCTTTTTAGCATTTAAGTTTAACAAGACGTGTCAGCTTAGATCTTCAGTTGTCACCTCTGAATTTCAGTGTTCTGAATTATGCTGCAGTTCTGTGATTACAAAAAGTCACCTCCAAGAGTTTTAGCAGATTTAGTGGAATGGATTTTCTTGTTTGTTTGTTTTTAACCAAGCCGCAGTTTGTTTAATACTGGTTTATGGGAATTTGTTTCTTTCTAGTATTTTATTGCACAGGTACGTAGTTTGACTTCTGCTTGACAGGAGTACATAGGCAGAATGCCTTATTGATGATGCTTTATAATCAAGGTTTCAGTATTGTACTGATATTTAGCCATTTAGTGCTTTATTTAGTTATTTTTTTTAAATGTAACTAGAATGTGATTTTGTCATGTTGTGAACATTCTGCTTAGAATTTCCTGTGGTATGTCATTTTCCCCTATAAGGAAGTCATTGAAGTGGATCAAAAGAGTAAGCACGCTCTTATTACTGGTAGTATTTAGTAGTCTAGGATTAAATTAAAAACATGAGTTACATGCTGCAAGTTTAATATGTTTAGGAGTTTGGGTAAGATAACATTTATCACTATTCGCTTGTTGTAGTATTACAGAGTTCCCAGAAATGTTTTCTTATTGTAACAGTTTTTTGTGGTAATAACAAGAACTTGTATTTTGGGATGGATAAAATAGACTCCGGCACTTAGTGAACTACACTATTTTTCACTAACAAACAAGAGTACAATTTGTCTCTAGTGGAATAACATTTACTAAAATAGTGCAGTATATGTTGACATATGTATGTGTATATATGTGACAATACAGAAGTGTTGTCAGCCTGGCTAATAAATTGTAGCATGATAGATTACAGTCCTACTTCTACAGGAAGACTATTCATCACCTACTGAAAGTGTTGAAGGCACTGGAATTATGCTGATTTACAAGAGTCAAGATTTTTCCAATCTCTTTACGGGTTTAATGCCTTCTCAGCCTCTGAGACTGTATTAAAATGTTCCTGTACTGCCACTGTATAACAATGAAAAATAACCAGGCAATGTATTATCCAAAGGGGAAAAGAAAATGCCTGTTATCCACAATATAAGGTGTATTGGGTTTGTATGGCAAGGTTTTGGTAGTGGGTTGGCTCCAGGGGTGGCTTCTGTGAGAAGATGCCAGAAGCTTCCCCCATGTCCAGCAGACACAATGCCAGCTGGCTCCATGATGGACCTACCACTGGCCAAGGCTGAGCCCATCAATGATAGTGGTAGCATCTTTGGGATAACATATTTAAGAAGAAAACCTGCTGTGCAACAACAGCCAAAGAGAGGAATAAGAATGTGAGAGGAACAACTCTGCAGACACCAAGGTCAGTGATGAAGGAATGGGAAGAGGTGCTCCAGGTGCTGGAGCAGAGATCCACCTGCAGCCCGTGGAGGACCCCACGCTGGGGCAGGTGGATGCCTGAAGGAGGCTGTGACCCTATGTGAAGCCTGGGCTGGAGCAGGCTCCTGGCAGGACCTGTGGACCTGTGGTGAGGAGCCCATGCTGGAGCAGGTTTGCTGGTAGGACTTGTGACCCCGTTGGGGGACCCACGCCGAGGCAGTCTGTTCCTGAACGACCGCGTCCTATGGAAACAACCCACAGTGGAGTAGTTTGTGAAGAACTGCAGCCCATGGGAAGGACCCACATTGGAGAAGTTCATGGAGGACTGTCTCCTATGTAAGGGACCCCATCCTGGAGCAGGGGAAGAGTGTGAGAAGAAAGTGGCGGCACAGACAATGTTTGACAAGCTGACCACAACACCCATTCTCCATCCCCCTGCACTACTTCAGGGAATGGAAGTAGAGAAATTGGGAGTGAAGTTGAGCCCAGGAAGAAGGGAAGAGTGGGGAGAAGGTGTTTTAAGATTTGGTTTAATTTCTTATTATCATAGTCTGATTTGATTGTTGATAAACTAAATTAATTTCCCCAAGTTGAGTCTATTTTGCCTGTGATGGTAATTGGTGAGATAGTTCAATTATAATTGTCTTAAGAATCATATAATTGAGAGAAAAATATGTATTCAATCTATTACATGACAGTTTTTCACTATTAGATCATTGCTGTACAACAAGAAATTAACCAAATGAAGTTCCCTAACAATATTTACAGCTTTGCGTTATCTTAAAAGTATTTGCTTATACACTAAGTAATTAGTGACAATACATTTTTAAAGTATTTTCTATTATAAATGTAACTGGGTAGTAGAAGAGAAAAAGAAAATACTGAACTTTTCAAATAGAATGTTCCATTAGAAGAGTGCAAACTTTAATACCCATAAATTTAACATATTTCAAAGGATTTGCTTGTTCACTTAATATGCACAGAAGAATGCTAATTTAATGTTTATCAAACTTCAAGGTCATTATTTTAATGAGAAACTCAGATGTGTGGCAAAGTCCATTTAGCAGGGAAACAAATAGACTTAATTACATGTCGTTGGTGAGATCAGTAGAATTAGAAACTTTATGCCAAACTTTGGTATGGAGTAAGGTACATGAAGGCAAACCTGGTGTAATTAAATGATCAGTAGATTTATTTGTCATTTTGATATAAAAATAGGTCTGAGCTCCTTGGTTTTCAAGATATAGTACTTTTGAAAGGAACTGGTAAGTTTTGTCTCTTCTTTTGTTAATTTTGAAGGTTTTTTTGGTGTTTAATAGCTCATGTTAGAGATGTAAACATCAAATAAGATTTGTAAGCAGTGGCATTGTGTTGTGGTTTTGTTTAGTAAGGTGGTAGCTTCTGTAGGAAACTGCTAGAATTCGCTGCCCTTTGTTCAGTGGACTTGGCCGGGCCTAGGGCGGACCTGCTGCTGGCTAAGGCCGAGCCGATTGGTAGCAGAATGTTCCATGATAACGCCTCTGCAATAACGTATTTAAGAAGGGGAAAACAGAAAAAAAAAAAAAAGAGGGAGAAGAGAAGATGTGAAGAAGCTGAGCGGGGGCAGAGGCGCAGAAGGGGAGGCACAGGCCTCATGGGCCTTGCAGGCCTCACCCTCTGGCCTCTTGCCAGGAGGCTGACTGGGCCTGACTTGGCCCGGCCTGGCTGCAAGAAGTGGAGAGGAGATGAGCTGGATGATGTGAAGAGATTCTGAGAGGCATCTGCCAGCCTGTTGTGAAGAACTTTTCTTGTGAGAGGAACGGCTGCAGACGCCAAGGTCAGTGAAGAAGGAGGGGGAGCAGTAATGCTGCTCCTGGCAGAAATTCCCCTGCAGCCCGTGGTGCAGTCCATGGTGGAGCAGGCTGTGCCCCTGCAGCCCATGGATTCCACGGAGGAGCAGAGATCCACATGGAGCCTGTGAAGGACCCCACACTGGGGGGAGGTGGATGCCTGAAGGCGGCTGTGGCCCATGGAGGGCCCGCTGGGACAGCTGTTCTGGAGAGACTGCACCCGTGGAAGAGATGACCCACGCCGGAGCAGTTTCACAAAGGACTGTGGCGTATGGGTGGGACCCCACAACAGAGCAGGGGAGGAATGTGAGGAGTTCTTCCCCCAACCATGAAGCAGCAGCGTGAAACAACACGTGATGAACTGACCGCAACCCCTATTCCCTCTTCCCCCCTGTGCTGCTCAGAGAGGGGAAGGTAATAGAGATAATGTTAAGCTTGGGAAGAGGGAGGGGTGGAGGGAGGTTGTCTTGTTCCCTGACTCATTATCCTGCTGTTTGTAGTAATAAATGAATAATTTTCCCTAAGTCGAGTCTGTTTTGCCCGTAACGGTAACTTTAAGGATTTCTCCCTGTCCTTATCTCAAACCTCGAGCCGTTTTTCTTATATTATCTCCCCCTATTCTTTTGGAGGGTGGAGGGGGTGAGAGAGAGACTGCGTAGTCTGGTCCCGATCGGGGCTGAACTACGACACATTGATAACATGCAAGAGGTAGAATATGGATGAGAGAATGCAGATCTTTCAGGAATTCTCTTTATTATGTGATCTCCTCCACTTGGTCCTTGACTTGTGTGTCCTTTTCTCAGTGGCAAGTCTTTACTAAAATGGAACTGTTTGCTTTTATAGGTGGGCAGAAATACTGAGACGCTCTGCAGGAAATTGTTTGGCATGTAGCAAAAGTATAGTGTCACACTCCTCCTCTATGCTTATAAAATCTGAGAATTCTATTAAAACCTAAATTTTAACCAGGACTGCACATGATTTTCATTCAGACACACTGATAATTTTAAACTTTAAAAAAAATTACTTCTTCCAAGGCAAAAAAGTTCCCTTCAGAGAAATTTTGGTGTTATATGTTCATTATATAATTCATTATATAATATATGTTGATTATATATAATATGTTCATTATATGATTCATTATTACACACACACACAAATACACCCATGAGGAAATGTATTCAGAAGAATTACTCCTCACAAAAATGCAGCAGATACTAGATACATTGCTTGAAAATCAGTTTGTGCATTCAATTTTCATTGCATTGTAAATCAGTTAGGTCCTTTGCAAAATATTATCTGTAAAATGTAAACTTAGAATGTGTAATTAACACTTACTGGATACTGATTAGACTTTCAATTTTTGTATTCTAAGCAGAAACTCTTAATATATATGATAATTATATGTATGCGTAAATTGTGTATACAATGATATTTGATTATACTCATCAGATTTTAAAATATGTAAGTAAAAGTAAATCAGTAAATATTTTTAATATATTATGCTGGATTTTAAAATGTGACATCATACAGAATTTATTAAACATTCAGTGCCATCCTCACACCCAAAAATGTGGAATTTCTCCCTGCCTCCCCATCAACAGGATTTGAAACCAATTCTCCACTGTGGGAAGTTTTGGGAAATATACTAGGGACAGGCACAGATACACCTTTAGCCAGGTATTCTGAGACTTCACTGAACATTAGCTGCCTCGCTTGCTTAGGATCTTTTGCATGAAATCCCAGTGGGCAGCTACAAGCATTACTAGGTGCCCAAATACCTTTGTCAATCTGGTCAGTAGGCAGTGGCCAAGTGCACGCACTGTACAATTTCTACAACTGGATATATGTAACTTAATTCATATAATATATAATGAATATAATGTAATATAACTTAATTCTGCTTAAACCACAAATCAAGTAGGTTTGTTACATGCAACAGTAGAATTATTGTAATACCAATACCAATTACCAATGTAACAAGAAGAGCTTTTATAGGTACGTAGGGGACAAAAGAAAGTCCAGGGAAAATGTAGGCCCCCTCCAGAAGGGAACTGGTGTTCTGGATACCCAGGACATGGAGAAGGCTGAGGTTCTCAATGACTTTTTTGCCTCAGTCTTCACCGACAAGAGTTCCTGTCCCACCGCCCAAGCTGTAAAAGGTGCAAGCAGGGACTGCGAGAATGAAGAACTGCCCATTGTACTCGAAGAGCAGGTTTGGGATCATCTGAGGAACCTGAAGGTGCACAAGTCCATGGGACCTGATGAGATCCATCCACGGGTCCTGAGGGAACTGGCGGATGAAGTTGCCAAGCCACTGGCTATCGTATTTGAGAAGTCGTGGTGGTCTGGTGAGGTCCCCGATGACTGGAAGAGAGGGAACATAACCCCCATTTTTAAAAAGGGGAATAAGGAAGACCCCAGGTAACTACAGGCTGGTCAGCCTCACCTCTGTGCCTGGCAAGGTCATGGAGCAGATTCTCCTGGAAACCATGCTAAGGCACATGGAGAGCAAGGAGGTGGTTGGTGACAGCCAACATGGCTTCACCAAGGGCAGATCGTGCCTGACCAACTTAGTGGCCTTCTATGACGGGGTAACGGCATCGGTGGACAAGGGACGAGCAACTGACATAATCTACCTGGACTTGTGCAAAGCTTTTGACACTGTCCCGCACGACATCCTTCTCTCTAAACTAGAGAGACATGGGTTTGATGGATGGACCACTCGGTGGATAAGGAGTTGGCTGGATGGCCACACTCAGAGAGTGGTGGTCAACGGCTCAATGTCCATGTGGAGACTGGTCACGAGTGGCGTCCCTCAGGGGTCCGTGCTGGGCCCGGCCCTGTTCAACATCTTTGTCGGCAATATGGACAGTGGGATAGAGTGCACCCTCAGCAAGTTCGCCAATGACACCAAGTTGTGTGGTGCTGTCAACACGCTGGAAGGGAGGGATGCCATCCAGAGGGACCTTGACAGGCTGGAGAGGTGGGCCCGTGCCAACCTCATGAAGTTCAACCAGGCCAAGTGCAAGGTGCTGCGCCTGGGTCATGGCAATCCCAGGCACAAATACAGGCTGGGCGGGGAATGGATTGAGAGCAGCCCTGAGGAGAAGGACTTGGGAGTGCTGGTGGATGAGAAGCTTAACATGAGCAGGCAATGCGCCCTTGCGGCCCAGAAGGCCAACCACATCCTGGGTTGCATCAAGAGAAGCGTGGCCAGCAGGTCGAGGGAGGTGATTCTGCCCCTCTACTCTGCCCTGGTGAGACCCCACCTGGAGTACTGTGTCCAGTTCTGGAGCCCCCAACACAAGAAGGACATGGACCAGTTGGAGAAGGTCCAGAGGAGGGCCACGAAGATGATCAGAGGGCTGGAGCACCTTTCCTATGAGGACAGGCTGAGAGAGTTGGGGCTGTTCAGCCTGGAGAAGAGGAGGCTCCGGGGAGACCTGATAGCGGTCTTCCAGTACCTCAAGGGGGCCTACCAGAAAGATGGGGAAAGGCTGTTTAGTAGGGCCTGTTGCGATAGGACGAGAGGCAATGGTTTTAAAATAGAGGGAAGTAGATTTAGATTAGAAATTAGGAAAATTTTTTTTACGATGTGAGTTATAGAACAGTGGCACAGGTTGCCCAGAAAGGTGGTGGAGGCCCCATCTCTGGAAACGTTCAAGGCCAGGCTGGATGAGGCTCTGAGCAACCTGATCTAGTTGGGGATGTCCCTGCTCCTTGCAGGGGGGTTGGACTAGATGACCTTTGAAGGTCCCTTCCAACCCTAACCATTCTATGATTCTATGATTCTAATTAGTAGCACTGGAGTAAGTGTAAAATAGTACGCTGCTTGTCTACCATGCACAAAAAAGTCAGATATTGATTGAGGAGCAGGAGTCTAATAATGATAACACTTTTACACCTGAAACCTGGTCATTATCATCTTCTAGCCAATAAGAGATTAAAGTTTACCTGTTTTCAGCACCTAATCTCAGAGAGAGTTTGATTTTGGAGGTGGCATTGTGACAATATATAGATGTTTAAAAGTTGAATGGAAAGGATGGAAGAGGTCCTCAGGTACATAGCAAGGAGGTGAGGAAGAATTCCATTAGTGCTGATTAGCTGATCTGAATGTGTGTTAGTACATACTTTGGTGTTGAGAAGTCCTTAGACCTTACAGCAGTGCGGTGTCATGTAGAAGCACTTGTGGTATTGAATGAGAGAAAACAAGAAAGACTGAGTCAAGTGCTCTCCTTTTAGAGAATTTTGTTATTTTAATTTTGTTTACCAAGTTGATTTTGAAAATTTTACTGGTGGTGGTAGGGAATGGTGCCTCTGCAACACTGGATTACCATGCTTCTTGATGTAGTCTTTCACACTTCATCTTTTGTGCACAGATTTAAAGCAGATATGGGAAAGTGTAGGCCTTTTCCAGAAATATAGTGTATGTGTATTTCTAATAAGGACTCTCTTTATAACATATTGAGCATAAGAAAGTAGAATGTTTAGTCTGAAAACCAGTGTTATCATATGCAACCTTTGATTTATAAGTGCTGTCAAGTTTTATCCCCAATATTATTATTCTAGAATAGCATGTTTATCAAGAAATATATTCCAGTACAGTTTATGTAGGGAAATTAAATCACTTTGAAGTTGTTAAAGATGTTTCTGATGTGCAGCAAATATATTGCATTGTCTATGCAGCCTCCTCCTCCTACCGAATTTGCATCCTTACTTTTTCAATGCTGGTTAATGTTTTTTCTTTGAAGTATGCGAATGTTGTATGATGAAAGAGACTTGTGAGATGCATGTAGAAATGGAATAAATAACCTCGAGGTAACTGAGCAAACTGCATAGCCTATTGGCTTAACAATAAGTTACAAATTTTGAAAGCAACATTATGTTGTGCTCAATGCAATGTAGGTAGTAAAAAAGTAAAAGTGCATCTAACACCTTATGTACCAAGAGTTGAATAACACAAATATAACAAGGAAAAAAATAGTTGGAATAGTCTCTGATGATAGTAAGAAATGTGTTAGATGACCACTTACATTTGAACTGAACAAAATACATGACGTCCCTGATTGCAAGATGGTAATAAGGAGGTCAGAGACTGGGGAGAAAAGTTAATTGCGTTTTAATCCTTAAAATGCTGCATTAGTAGATCATAGAATCATAGAATGGTTAGGGTTGGAAGGGACCTTTAAAGGTCATCTAGTCCAACCCCCCTGCAAGGACCAGGGACATCCTCAACTAGATCATGTTGCTCAGAGCCTCATCCAACCTGGCCTTGAACGTTTCCAGGGATGGGGCATCCACCACTTCTCTGGGCAACCTGTGCCAATGTTCCACCACCCTCATTGTAAAAATTTTTTTCCTAATATCCAATCTAAATCTACTTCCCTCTATTTTAAAACTGTTACCTCTTGTCCTATCACAACAGGCCCTACTGAAGAGTGTCTCCCCATCTTTCTGGTAGGCCCCCTTGAGGTACTGGAAGGCTGCTATCAGGTCTCCCCGGAGCCTCCTTTTCATCAGGAACAGGTGAGAATGGCAGCTTAAGAAAGGAATATTTTATGGGACATGTAGGGATATTTCCTTCTAATTTCATCAATTATTTTGTAAAATTATACAGGAAACACAGCAAAACATAAGATCTATCTTTAAGCTGCAAAAGTCTATTTGCTTGATTCTGCTTGCATTGTGCCAGTGTAAAACAGGATCGAGCTTGCTGCAATGGTCAGATGAGAAATCTGACCTTGGAAATGTTCCTTGAACTGCTCACCTGTGCCTAACTATTGTTGAACTTAAATGGAAGATAAGCTGAATGGAGGAATATACCACCAAAGCTTCTAGAATGAGAGAAATTCCTCAGTAAAGAACACTTTTTTTTCTTTTTTGCAAGAAACTGAAGAGAACCATGTTGTATAGGCCTTGGTCTTGCCTCACTATTTTTCTGTCTGCCTCATCTGGCTTGCATCTCACATCATAGGCAATGTTCTTAATGTAGAAAAGTAATTATAAAGGAAAGTCAAAAGCAAGTGTTTGACATTTTATTTTATTTATTGCTGAGGTGGTTTAGCTTTCTGATTTGATAATCAATTTTTATTTATGAGTAAAAGGATAAAATAAAGCAGAACCTTTTAATGGAAACACATGATAGCTGGCCTTGAACATTTTATTTGGATGTTTGGAGAGCAAGCTAATTTCTGAACTTTTTCTAAATGGATCACAAGAGCTTCTTGGAGCAGAGACTTTTTAAAATTATGATACCCTGCTAAAAATGGATTTTTTTTTTTCTGACAAGTCTTTCTATTCAGACTTACTACTAACAGCAACGTAAAATGCATTGCTTTGACATCTGTGTGAATTCTGAATGCATTCAGGTAACACCGTGCAAAGTTCTGACCTTGCAAATGCAAGTTAAAGGTTTTCTAAGTCTAGATAAATTAGCTTTTATAGCCATACCACCTGGTTATGACTCTGTTTGAAACTGCCCATTGTGCTTTGATATATTTCTAATTTTGGGTTACTTTTGTTTTAATAGATGCACTCACTTTAGAATCTTGCTTTTCAGGGCATTCTTTTTTCATTATTTACAGTGTGTCCTGTTTTTAAATGTGCATCCTCTTAGTGTCTGGACTTGTTGATTTTCTTTTCCCTACACTATTGGTTCACTGTAAGATGAACAAATACTCTTGATACCAGTGTAAAATGGTGGTGACATCTTGGAAATCCATTGACTGCACCAGAGCAAAATTACTGAGAGTGTGTGGAGACTCAGAGTCTGAGATTCTAGCATATTTAAATGAATTATGCTCCTGGATAGAGGGCTTACATTTGGTTCCCCGCTAAATGCAGCAATGCATTACTTTGGGCTATTTCAATTTTTAAGATTCTTCTTTCATTGAGAATAATAAGCCATAGGCTATAACTTACAAAGCAGAGTGATTTAACTGTTTTATATTTATGTAATTTGAGTATTACATTCAAGGGCAAAGCATCTCTGACTAAAACCTTTTATAAGACTATATGACAGTAGAATTAGCCCTGAGATCTTCCTCTGAGTTCCATTGATTAGGAATCATGAGTATTTCAATAATGAAAACAGTTGAGATCAGCTAAAAGCATACATGAAATAGCTTTGTTCCCCTAAAAAAAAAAATAATTAAACGCTTAATGGACTAGACTGCTACAGTAAGTCATATCGCATTCGCACATTCAGAGTGTGTTAAAACTACTGTGTTTGTCATTAAGCCAGCGTATTTTGTGGCTTAGGCTTTTCTTTGAAATCTAAAGCAATGACTGATAAAAGCCATGATTATTTTTTCCTCTTTGGCCAGCAGTTCTTTGTGAATCTCCAGTTCTTGGATTGTGTTACAGAATACTGAAACCTTCCCACCCTACTACTAAATTGGTGTAATTTTCAAAGAACACAGAAGGGAAGATAAAAGTGCTTTGGTCTTGTGATCAAAATTTTCTGAGGTAATAAGAGAAAAAGTAACCATAGCAAGAAAATGCCACCATAATTATGGCACAATTATCTCTAAACCTTTTTTTCACATCTATTATGCAGCTTGGTTCTATTCTTGTCTGATTATCAACTCTGGAAAAATCTAGCTAAGGAATGAATGCCACTTACGGACCACTAAGAAAGTGACTTTAAACTGTATCATAGAAGATTTTAGACACTTTCATATTTGACAGATGAGTCAAGTGTTCTTTCATACTGCTGTACTTGGTTTCTCTCCCTACAGAGCTACATCTCTACCTTGTCTGAGTTCTTTAAGTGTTTTGTGTTAGTAGGAAGACCTTATTCACCCCAAAAACTGAAATGATACCTCTTTAACTTTTAGTGACAGAATGGAAAAAACCTAGCAAAACAAACCATCCTGTTTTATGTCTTTGAAATCTGAATCCTGTACTAAATTGGAAATGCATATTTATGACTTCTGAGAAATTCTGTATGACTCAAGCTCTAAGGCAAAAATAAAATAGAAAAACCAGATGTACTCAAATTATTACAGCATTGATTGAATATCAATAAAAATCTAATAGAATAACATGTAGTTTTTAAAGAGAAAATGGAGAAAAATACAAATTACTGTAATAGTCCAAGGCAACAGCTAGTTTTTAACAATTATTTTGTTCAATTTGAATAATGTCTAACTTTAATTTCTTTCATTTTGAGACTTGTTCTTTTCTAACTGCAAGGCATCAATGAAAGCAGATCTACTCATGTTACTTCTCCTTAAGGTGCTGTAAAGCTGGCTGTTGTGGAGCAGTTAAATGTATTGGGTAGTTGTTACCACACAAGAAGTTTTATTGAAGTGGAATGAATTAGAATGTCAAATTATATTGTGAAATTCTTCATTAAAAGGGCGGCAAAGCTAATGGTCCCCATTAACTCAGTTTTATTTCAGATGCTTCAATGATTACTTGAACAATAAATAATTTCTGAAACTTAAGAAAATTCTTATCTTTTAAATAATTTAATATTAGATATCCTTTTGTGTACATACAGACTCTAAGTGGAATTAAAAGCATATTAGATTAAGACAATTAATTGGAGACTTATCTATGATATTTGGAACTCTTCTAATACCAGAACATTCGAAGAGATTAAATATGAAAAAAAAACCCAAACAAAAAACCAAACAAACTTTTCTATCTGACTATGCTATAAAGTTGCTCATCTATTGAACTATGTAGTGCATTTTATTACCTTTAGTAACAGAAGGGAGAAAAGTTAAAGTTTTTCAAGAAAATCGTGTGGTAGTTTATTTGGATCACCATTTTTTGATCAACTCATTTAAAGGTTTTTGAAATTATCTTCTTGTCCTGCTCTGATGTTTCATTAGAAGCTGTAAGAAGCTTACCTTCTTGAAGATGAGGGTAAAAACTTGCAAAACCAGAGGAAAAGAAGAGATGACATCTAACATTACACATTCTCCTCCTGAAGGACTTTTCCTGCAAAGTCAGGAGAGAGGAGTTTCAGATAGATTGGATGAGAACTTACTGTAGCTGAGCTTTAGCATTGGTAAGTTCATCAGATGTACTGGGCTATGTATTTGGTTTTCTTTGTAATCTTGAGTAGGTGATGGAGGCTTTTTTTTTTTTTTTTAAAGTGTACTTCTGTGCAAAGTGCTCTCTGCTACAGCAGTGGTGTTGGAAATAGGCAGCAAGCATGGTAAATAGGCTGCATATTGCTTATATGGGAATAAAATCAAAGTCTTATGGTAGCTTATTAATTTAAAACACATGTAGAACCATATAATTGTTTTTATTGACAGTGTTCCAAATCCTTGGCTCAGTTATTATATTTAGCTGATTACAACTTTCTCGCTGCTTTGGCAGCTATGTAATTCACAGAATGGATATTATTCTGGGACTTGGAGACCGGATTTCTATTCCTGTCTTTGTTACTGACGGGGTATATAAACCTATTTAAGTTGGCTTACTTGTCCAGATGCACTGGTAGGTCTACATGACATATGTAGGAAGGAACACCAACTCTGAATCAAACCCTTTGAGGACCAGAAACTACAGAATGGTGTCAGTGCAACTCTGTGCATGGGTGAAGTCTTCTCTTGAGAAGGACAAAGTAGATGGAGTGTGAAGCGTAGGTGAAATTTTTATGGTTTTGGTGATTGTAAAAGAATGAGCATGATTGAATTAGCTTGTTGTAAGACAACTACAAGAAATTACAACTTTTTCAGTTTAGTAGCTATTTTTTGAAGCTGCGCTTTATATAATCTGTTTAGGCCTGTTATTGCAGTTTAACCCAGCTGACAAGTAAGCACCACACAGCTGCTCACTCACTCCCCCCTCAGTGGGATGGAGGCATGAACTGGAAGAGTGAAACGGAGAAAACTCATGGGTTGAGATAAAGAAAGTTTAATAGGTAAGGCAGAAGCCCTGCATGCAAGAAAACCAAAAAAAGGAATTAATTCACTACTTCCTGTCAGCAGGCAGCTGTTCAACCGTCTCCAGGAAAGCAGGGCTGCATCATGCATAGGGGTAGCTTGAGAAGATAAATGCCATAACTTTGAACATCCCCCACTTTACTACTTTCTGCAGCTTTATATTGCTGAGCAAGAAGTTGTATGGTTTGGAATATTCCTTGGTCATCTGGGGTTAGATATCCCGGCTGCGTGCCCTCCCAGCTCCTTGTGCACCCACAGCCTTCTCGCTGGTGGGGTGAGAGGCAGAAAAGGCCTGGACTCTGTGTAAGCATGGCTCAGTAATAACAAAAATGTCTCTGTATAATCAACACTGTTTCCAGCACAAATACAGATCATAGCCCCATACCAGCTGTTGTGAAGAATATTAACTCTACCCCAGCCAAAACCAGCTCAGCTGTGATCAATGAGTAAAACATTTTGGATAAACTAGGAATTAAATCTTAGAAGCCCTTTACCCCTTTCCTGCTGTGTGACACTGAGAGTTGCTTTGCCCTTGTTTCCCTGACAAGTCTGCTTGTCCTGTGCATTGGTGTTGTAAATGTTTGACATGGATTGGCTCACAGAATGAGATTTTGGAGAACCTGAAACAATAGATTCCTGATCCTAAATATTATAAATTAATTTGTATAACTTATTTGCCTGTAGCCTCTGTTTTGCTGTTCACAGTCTATTTTGTTTACAACTGATTTTTTTTTTTCTCAACAATTTTGGGTAGTGGGGCTTCCGAATACCAGTGTTAATAATGTCTTCTGATAAAAATGCTGAGAAAGGCTGACACAATGTCTTCAATAATCCTCATTACACTCAACTCAGGCATTTTTTTCTGTGGAGTAAGAAAGACTCTACTTCCCTTCTTTAAGAGGTAAGAATGTGGGTGAAAAGCCAGAGCATCTTTGAAGATGTTTCTCTTCCACATGTGTTTTATGTGACTTCAGGACACAATGACCTCATATAATCTTTCTAATTTCAGTATCAAAATAAATGTCAGTTTATACTACTCTTTCTCCCAACATGCAGAGTAGAAAAGTCAATATTAGCTGTACCACATCTATCCTCTTAAGACAGTGATTGTGTTTAACATCCTGGTCTTACATGGTCCTGCAATGAATGACCTTGTATTGTTTTTAATTATGTCATCAAGCAGGGCCCACTGAAGCCAAGGAGAACACCTTGTAGGATGTTAAAGGGCTTTGGATCTATTTGTTATCAAAATATAGACTTTTTATTGTTATAAATCACTAAATCTGTTGCTCTGGCACATTTTCAAATGTTACCCTTTAAAATAGTTACTTATTCACTGAACAGCTTGTTCATAGCAGATCAGAATATTGCCAAATTGCTTTACGTTTACTTTGCATGGATAGGTCCCAAATTTGTAAATAGATCTTCAAAGTTAAACACAACTTCTTTGAACTATCCTCCCTAATTTCCTAATACCTAACCCGAATCTCTGCAGAAACTGATGTGCATTTTGTTTAAGTAAAGATGAATTAAAAATGAAGTGAGGATTTAATTAGAAGGAAATAGGCAATGCTGACCACAGCATTGCCAGACACAGGGATATTACTTTTTATTGAGTAATTCTTACAGGAGTTCATCATGTCATGTGTGGATAAAATAAATCTAATTAAAGAAAGAATGTCATATCCTACATCAGTTTCTAGGAAATCTGTCTGTGAAAGTAAATATAAATGCTACCTGACTTTGGTATACCATGCGGTAGTATTTGCTTCAAAACAAGGTTGTACCTGGTAGTATTTTTATTTCTGTAGTGTTGTAACATGGAAGTAAGCTTCTTGCAATACCTCTTTTCATATTCTTGGAGATCAAAAAAACTCAGAGCTGTGAAAAATAAGATAATTACCTGTTTTTTTCCTGCTTCAGCTCTCAGTAGTAATTGAAGAACAGTGCTACTTCTGAGTTGTTATTGAGCTTTGCAAATTATCTTTGTGTTGGATTTTTAATGCATCATGTACAATTATGATACATTAAACACATAAAGTAAAAACCCTTCTTTTCCACTGGATAGCTTGTGAATTGTTCAGATAACTACCATTCTCTCTAGACTTTGAAGCAGACAAAAGGACACAACTTTAATATGCTTTGTGAGGAGTATTTGTTCTTGGTAGGAATATAGGTTGCTAGCTATATTTAAATTGAATATTTTAACAATGGATTTCTTTTCCCTTAATTCTGAAGTTGGACATCAGCTTAAGTGAAAAAAACAGTACTTTCATGAGCAAATAACAGGAAACTTAATAATGCTTGTGACTGGCTAGCTAGGGATTTCTATTTCCAGGACTGTGTCTCTGAGATGTCTAAATCTGTATTAATTTATAGCTGCATGGAAGTTTTTTTCCTGAAAAATGTTTAACACATACACAAATGGCAAAACTTTACGTTTAGGAACAATGTATTCTAGAAGGTTCTGAAGTGTTTACCTTATTGAAGCAGAATTTCTTGTACCCATATTTAGTACATTATTTGTATACTGCATTCATATTTATGATAACATAGAGCTTTCATGATAGCATTTTATTCCATAAGTAAATATTAGGTTTGGGGAAAAGCTTCCTGTTCAGACAGTGAATGCCTTTTCTGACCTGTGAAAACATAGACAGTGAAACCATCTATCTAGTGAAACTTTGCACAACCGACCAAAAGTATGGACTTCAACAGAAAGCACAAAAAAAAAAACCAAAACAAACCATTTGGGATATAGTTTCTATTATACCAAATCTTGCAGCACTACAGCAGTCCAGTCTAGGGCTAGATTTTCAGGCCAGTGTTGCTCAGGCATTCTGTTTCTAAAGCAACGCCTCTTTGTAACTAGAAATTCAATGTAATTTTATTAGTGATTATTTTGAAGTCTGCTAGTTTACTTCTCAATGTTTATGCATGTTGCACTTCATTCAGACTTAGATATTTTTTTTCCTTTGTTTTTCTAATTGCAGGCAACATTAGAGTAAAAAAAGATATTCTTATTAAAAACAGGGTCAGAGTTGGATGTATGTGTGGAACTCTGCTCTTCCCAAGTGTTTTGGAATTGCTAAACATAGCTAGGAGTTAGCAAAGCAGAGGTGGCTGTCATGAGCCATGTAACTGCTTACTGCTGGAAGTACTTACTACTATTTTACAGTCTTAGACACTCTCCATGATTTTATATTAACAGCCCTTACATATTCAGCTTTCTTCATACAGTGATTTTCTTCTGTCTTCCGTGCCAGGCAGGTTTGTGTTGTAAAAGAAGCATGTCATACTTATTCTTTTTTCATACATGAGCTGATTCTACCAATTTTTTAATGTGAACCCCAAATATGAGAAGTTGAGCTGCAGGTGGGGGAATATTATATAAATTGCTTCTGCTTCTGTGTAATTAATGTAACTATGATTTTACAGAAACGAAATGGGAATCCTGCCCAGTGCTGCAAGTAAAATGCTGCACACTTGGAGTAAATGACAATTGCTGGCTGTTTTAGTGTAAACGTCAATATATGTTTTTGCGACTTCATCTAAACTGCCTATTTCTACAATCAGTGCTTGATGACAGAAGTTACATGAATGTCCGGTCCTTGGTTTGAAAATAGAGGTGACTTCATTTGGGGTACTTACCTGAGATAAAAGGAGAGTATTCCCAAACAGTGATGGATTAGCTTATGAGCAGATTTAGCAGAATTATCTGAAAGTGTATTTTGGCATTTGCAGTTCCTGCAACATTATAATTTCTTGTCTCTAGTAATTTCACTGAAGGTGAGAAGAAATATTTGTGGTTAGAAAAGTCAATCTTGTTTTCTTTTTGAATCACTTAATCACTCAGAAACCGGAAAGGGCAGGGAAAATAGATAGTAAATGTTAATGTATAGATACTTCTTTTTTATAGAGTGGTGAAATCATACTAGATGTAACTCAGTGAATACCATTAAGTCTGGGATTTACCCCTATTGTTTCAAGTTCATTGATATTAATAATTGGGGTTACATAAGCAAAGCCATAGTATGAAGTGTTGCCATTAACATGAACAGAGAAACTCTTTGTTGATACTGTAGTTTGTTAAAGCTAATCCAACCTGACACCACCTTGTGTCATGTTTAATTACTCTCAATTATAGTAGCAATTGTGAGCAAAGCCCCTGGGTTAAAATCCAAAACAATTTAATTTTTATATTACAAATAAATGCTGAGAGATTCTGTAGAATTTCAGAATGTGTTTGTAGTTGAACAAAACATAAGACTGCATACATTAATGTACTTAAATCTTGGTTGTGTGTTAGATGTGGATGTGGTTTGCCCTGGAAGGAGCAGAGGAGGTGTCCAAAGCTGGAGCAGCTGGCAGCCTGCAGAATGACAGACCTGAGAGTCCAGCAGAACATAACTCCAACTTATTACTGTGTTACTGAAACATACCCAAGGGGAAATGTTGGGTCCAAAGCACTTTCCCCCCATATTTTTAACTGGGATTGACAGGAGACGAAGATTTTATTTAAGAGTAGAGGTGAGCAGTTTAGGAAATAATTTTGTTAGGTATAACTTCAGTGGAAATTTTAGTTGGAAGAGATTTGCTAGCTTTGGTTGTGGTGATTTTAATAAATACAGAGATTAGACTCTCTTTTCATGTCTGTTTCCCTTTAAAAAGCTAACCTGAAAAGTGTGGCTATGGAAAATGTTAGCTTTGGGCAATGAAGAGGTTTACTTTCCATTGCTCCAAAGTATTTAGTTCGGATTCTGACTTTTTGATATTTTTAATTATGAGCAGTATATGCAAATCCCCACCCCTTCTGGGTCTGTGGCTTCAATAGTGTATGCAGGGGCCAAAACTGCTCTTGCTTACGTAGAAAATGTGCTTTGACATCCATTGGATAAGATAATGAAGAAAAGCAGACAGCTGTTACAGATGAAATTAAGATAGATCCAAATTAATTGAAGAGTAAGAAATTCAGGGTTTTTAAAATGGGAGATTTCTGTCTCTTGAATGGAAAGAAAAAGGAAAGAGGACAGAAAGAAAAATGGAAAGAAAGGACATTGACAGCAGCCTTGAGGAGAAGGACTTGGGTGTGCTGGTGGATGAGAAGCTGAACACGAGCTGACAATGTGTGCTTGCAGCTCAGAAAGCCAACCGCATCGTGGGCTCCATCAAAAGGCACGTGGCCAGCAGGTTTGGGGAGGTGATTCTGCCCCTCTACTCTGCTCTGGTGACACCCCACCTGGAGTACTGCGTCCAGGTATGGAGCCACCAACATAAGAAGGACATGGACCAGTTGGAGAGGGTCCAGAGGAGAGCCACAAAGATGATAAGAGCGCTGGAGCAGCTCTCCTATGAGGACAGGCTGAGAGAGTTGGGGCTGTTCAGCCTGGAGAAGAGGAGGCTCTGGGGAGACCTTATAGCGGCCTTCCAGTACCTCAAGGGGACCTAAAGGAAAGACGGTGAGAAACTCTTCAGCAGGGCCTGTTGCGATAGGATGAGTGGTAATGGTTTTAAAATACAGGGAGGTAGATTCAGGTTAGATATTAGGAAAACATTTTTTACACTGAGGGTGGTAGAATACAGAAACAGATTGCCCAGAGAGGTGGTGGATGCCCCATCCCTGGAAAGGTTCAAGGCCAGGTTGGACAGGGCTCTGAGCAACCTGTTCTGGTTGAAGATGTCCCTGCTGCTTGCAGGGGGGTTGGACTAGGTAGCCTTCAAAGGTCTCTTCCAACCATAACTATTCTATGATTCTATGATTCTAAAACCTAAAATCTTTAGAAACAAGTTCAGTGGGAAAAAATGGTTTTGAATTTCTCCAGAAAGATAGTCAGAAATTTTCTGCTAGATTCTTACTGATTCCTACTTCAGTTTTTCAGTTACATTTCTTTGGTTTTAATATTACTTAGTGACAAGCACTCTACGGAAATTGCTAGCATTAAGGACAGGATGTCAGGTTTCCAGCAACTAGCAAGACACAAGAGTGATCTCTCAGAAGGCAGCCTAATTAGAGAGTGGCCCTTCTCCTTAAGACAGGAACACTCTTGTCTTTACTCCCACTAAATTAGGTTAAGCTTGCATTTTTTTACAGGTCACTTGAGGCATCTCAGTAGCTTGGTGCAGCACCTTCCTCTAAGCTAACCCAGAGAGAATGATTGGCCATCTCTTGTAAGAGAAAATGTGCCATTTAGGAGGCATCTCTTATTTGCTTCACTCAATAATACGATCACTTATATGCTATCGTCAAACAATTTCGGGTTTTTAGGCCTCTACTACAGTTCAGTGTAATAATAATATCTCTTTGGTTGTCAATACACAGAATTGATTTTATGAACTTACAGTTATAATGTTTATTCTATATTTCATTTTACTCAGGTTTTTGGTTAAATATTTTTTCCTTGTACTTTACCATAGAAATAAAAGTGGTAAAACAGCCGCTATAATAAATATAGGAGGGAAATCTTCAGTGAAGAAACGTACCACAGAAAAAGGAGGATAATGGAATTCACATCTGGACATGAAAAGGAATGAACAAGAGACACAAGTCTAGAATGTACTGTGTACAGCTCTTAAATCATGTTTGTAATAGTGAGCAATAAGATGCATTTAGCTTGCTGTTGAGCAGTGATTCATCTATTATGTAATATTTCCCAGAAACTGAAATGTGAGTTATCCTTTGGAAAGATGTAAAGGAATAGGATGACAAAGGAGACAATGCTTTAGAACAGTCTTGGAGTCGTGGAGTATGTGAGAACTAGTAGTGTCAAGTTAGTGTGAGATTCAGATGTTCCTGATTCTTTTGTTTGCATGGTCCTGGGGCTGGTTACGTAAGAAGCTAGCCCTAGAAAATACTCCCTTTTACTCTGAAATGATTTTTTTGTTTGTTTGTTTGTTTTGTTTTTAATCACTGCTCAGTTTAAAACATGATAGTTCAACCAAATCAAGGTAAGGGTAAGATTTTGACCCTTTTATCTTTCTTTGACTTATTTGGGAAATAATGAACTAAAAATGTCTTTCTCCTTTTAGGAAATATTTATTACTAAGAAAACCTGTTTCTGAAACACACTGAAGTGTACACAACAAATAATTTCTGTAATAGGCTAAACTAGCTTTGCTTTGATGAAAATATTTTTCCCTTAAGGAAAATAATGAAAAGACTAATGTATACATATTCATTGAAGCTGTTGGAATACATAGTTCCTCTGTGAATTGCCTGTGATTTAAGATTATCTAAAGCTCACAGTTTTGTTTCAGAAAAGTAGAGATTTATCTCTACCTTAACCCACACGTTTTCTTAAACTGCAGGTGAATATAACCTGAGAGGTACTTTGCTGGGTTGATGTTTCTGTCTTAAACTGTATTTTAAAGCACGTCTCAAAGCTGACTGCTGATGTTGAACAGGGATGGTAGTTGATGCTGCAGAGCAAGT
The DNA here is from genome assembly GCF_036417535.1 of Chlamydotis macqueenii. NCBI lineage: Eukaryota > Metazoa > Chordata > Aves > Otidiformes > Otididae > Chlamydotis > Chlamydotis macqueenii. Next base: position 9,550,884 of record NC_141566.1, read on the forward strand.
AAATGCTTGCATTTTATTTGCTTTTACATCTTTTGATTGGATGATGAAAGTAAATGATTAAAGCATGAAGTAAAACTAAGTTCATTTTTTTTTAGGTTTGTTTATGTTAGAATATTCAGGATGTTATGCAAGGTTAGGCAGAAGTGACTTGATATATAGTTTTGGCAAAATTTGAATAGCTTGATGTGTGTAACAATGAGATACTGTAGTCACCATTTTTCAACTAGACATGAATGACGGATGTTTGAAATGGATTAATTTTTTTTTTTTCAAATTAGACCTCATCAGAGACAGAAACAGCAGATAGACAGCAGTTCTATATAGCTCATGACTTTAAAGCTGCAGATTTAGATCACTTTTGTAATAAATTTGTTTTTCGCAGTGGCTTAGTCTGACACGTATACCCAGATTTTTAACAGTAATTAGGCACTCAATGCTTATAGGAACTGAATACTTAATATGTCCTAAAAGTGCCACATTTGTTCTGTGTTTAGGTTTCAATTTGTAAAATTGAGACAGTATTATTCCTCTTCTTTACAAGGATATTGTGAGATAAATTTATTAAATACTGCAATGTGCTTGGAACTTATGCTGTTCTTAGGTATCTAACATAGTCCAGTAAGTTAAGTACCTAACATGTCTAGATGTTCTCATCTTGCAGAAATTACTTGGGTAAAACTTACTATAATATGAATTGTCTTTGTGAATAAGGTGAGGTTTTAGGTGACGATGCAAATATCAATACCAGAGACTACAATTGACTTGAATGAGCTTTGGTTCAGGTCCATTAAAAATTTGTCGTGAACAATTTTCAACGTACAGGTGCTGCAAGTTAATTTTAGTTCTGGTTGTGTTTCTTCTTGTTATGAGTAATCTTATTACCTTAAGTAGGCCTGTTCAGGTGCTAAAGAAGTTCCACAACATCTGAACTGAAATAGTTGACTGGCATATTTTTGTGCAGCTCTACTGCAAGTGACAATTTCTATTTGGGTCAAAGGAGTTTTAGTTTCTGAGGCAGTAAATATTGCCAGTATTAAAGGCAGCCGCTCATCTCTTTAGAAGCTCTGGAGTGGCACAACTACTAAATTGCTGTTACCTTCTCTATGTTTGCAGAATCACCAAATGTTTATTCCCTCCAATGCTGCTTTATTAACTCCTCTTGCCTCTTCCCTCTAACTGTGAACCTGCTAAAGAAAAAATAAAGCCTGTTTAGACAAAGTGCAATGATACTCCAGGATGTTGTTGTGGTGAGTTCCTGGTCAAACTGGCCTGACTCTCTGCTTGCAAATGCTGTGCAGCTCCACTGTAACGTGCCATTTTGTACCACCACCAAATTTATCCACTAGCATTCTCCATTTTGTGGCTTGAAGCACTTCTGTTGGCTCTGCAGAGACTATCTTGATCATGTTATAGAGATTGTATTTTGGAAATAATAGCTCTGTGAGCAAAATAATTAATTGTCAGTGAATTTAAAAAGCTTGTAGAAATTGGAAAGAAATCTTGCAAAATTTCATTGTGAAAATGAGTATTGAAATATACTTCAATAAATACTATGCATGATGCTTCAAGGGATCAATTCTAAGAATTTGTGACAAATCGTAAATTTCTGAACCTTATTTTGTAATTGAGTGTCTATGATGATTCCTACAGCTCTGTGTGATGTAGCAATGAGCATAAATTGAGGCAATATCTCATTTATTTAACAATAAGAATCCAACCATTCCAAGTGAGTTCAAATTATTTTTAACTATAGACACAGAAAAATGCATTCAATAGTTCCATAATTGGTGTTCCTGTAAGTACTAGAAATAATTTAATTTCCAAATCAAAACTATGGAAATGAACAAAGCTCATAAAATAAAGAAATATAAATAATTAAATTTAATTTCTTTAACTGTTATAAGGGCAAGCAAGATAAAATGTCTGAGTAAGTTTAATCTTAGATTTATCAAGGCCAATAAAATAAGTGTTCTTTACATTGCAATGGTAATACAGCCAAAAATCTAAATAGTTATCTTAAACATTTATTATGACTGCTGTATCTATTAGATAAAATCCATTAATTTTAAGTGCCAACAATATAAGATAAGAAAGTGTGAACAACTCTAGCTAAGAAAAAGATGGTTCTAAAAATTTCCTCAATCGTGCACTTTTAATTCATAGTGCAAATTAAAATTTGATCTGAAACAATAGTAATTAAAACAACAACCTCAATTTTCTTCACCGATACCAGCTACATGGCATTAATTCCTCTTGAAACCTGAGGAAATAGAGAATTATCTCTAATAAAAGGAAACCCACTCTTATTTTAACAGAGTTGTAACAATTTACAGTTTATCCTGTTTATTTAATTCCATTGAAATTGCATGTTTAGTATGCTTAGTTTGTTCTGTTGTGATGTCAGCAATAAAGTTAATAGGTTCTCTTTTTCTAGAAGTTTTTTTTTTGGGAATCATGTATGTTTGTTTTCAATGACAAACCTTGTCTTACTGGAAGTATTGGAATAAAACTGAATTCCCAAGTAGTCCAGAGTTGCAAGATGCTCCCTCCTTGGACGCACCAATCCCAAGCACAAATACAGGCTGGGTGGGGAATGGATTATGAACAGTCCTGAGGAGAAGGACTTCGGGGTACTGGTGGATGAGAAGCTCAACATGAGCCAGAAATGTGCCTCCTGGGCTGCATCAAAAGGAGCGTGGCCAGCAGGTTGAGGGAGATGATTCTCACTGTCTACTGCGCTCTTGTGAGACCCCACCTGGAGTACTGCATCCAGCTCTGGAGCCCCCAACATAAGAAGGACATGGACCAGTTGGAGTGAGTCCAGAGGAGGGCAACAAAGATGATCAGAGGGCTGGAGCACCTTTCCTATGAGGACAGGCTGAGAGAGTTGGGACTAGGGGTAATGGTTTTAAAATAGAGGGAGGTAGAGCCTAGAGTCGAAGTAATGAAATAGTTATAAAATTTTTATAAAGTGCACAGATTCTGATATTCAGATATAAAAAAAAATACATTCTCATGTTTGAATTACTTTTCTCCTTCAGGAATTACATACAAAGTGCTCCTCTGCAGTTCATTTATACGTTCTAAAACTTCCCTCCTTCATTTTCTCCCACATCTTTCATAGTCCTGACTTTGCCATTGTAAAAGCACTTCAGCACCTTTAGAGATTCCAGATAGATCTTGTTTTCTTTAAAATGCTTCCCCTGTAATAGGAACTTGAAAAGGTGACAAGGTTTGATAAAGATAACTAATTTGTGAACATGTGAATGTTGATTGTCAGCCAGTACAATAGTTTCTGTATCTGGCGTGAAAATACCTGCTGTACCCCTTGTGTTATTGTCACTCAGTCGTGTGTAGCTTGATTGTTACTGTCACAGACAGATATTGCTGAGAGAATTTAGCAGGAGGTGAAGGCCAGAGGAAGCCTCTTATTTACTAAGAGCTTAGTAATGTTTAACAAAGGGGCCTAGTCAAAGTAGGAAGAAAATTAATATATCTTAATTTGGTAATGCTGTTTTTCAGCTGCTATATTACAGTATATCCTCACTACAGGATATAGTACCTTTTCAGTGGATTTGAGGAAAAAAAAAAATTAGAAGGCAGTGACTTAAGAAAAATTAGGAGCAGTGACTGCAAAAACTCTAACCAGTTTTTTTGGTTTTTCTTTTTTTTTGATACAATAGGTCTGGATTTGTTCATAAAGGCTATTCTTTGAGCTTGGTTGCAATAACAGGTGACTGACCTGAGTCATCCAGAGAGTACTGCCAGTTTAGAGTTTCATGTCAGTATTGTTATGACTGTTCTTTATTTCAGAAGAAAATAATTGTATGGAAATGAGGAACAAAATCCAGAAGCATTGCTGCAGAGGACTTCTCAGTACATGCAGCTTTCTCTCCTTGCATTCAGCAGCTAGTGCTGGTAAAGTTCCCAAGAAGTCTTACAGAAACATTAATCCAGTGCAGAGTGCAGTCATGTGAACAGAATAAAGAACTGGAAATCAGAGAAAACTGCAATCACTTTCAGTAATAATAATTTTGTAGTCGTGTTAATTGGAATTGGGTGAAATACTCAAACCAAAGTTGCCTTTAAATTGATGGCATCCCTTTAAACTGAAGCTAAGATTTTATTCATGAATCTCTAAGGTTACTGTAAATGTGAACAAAACTGAAATTTTTTAAGTTGGAGTGATAGTTGTTCTCAGTGGACTAAAATTATTATTCTTTTTCTCATGTTATGTAGTACATGTCTTTCTCATGTTATGTAGTACATGTCTTTACTGCATCAATTCTTTTTTTTTTTTTTTTTTTTTTTGGATTTTAAGGAGGATTTACAGTGGCTCTTTAGCACATGCTGCTCTCTGCATTTCTGTTGTGGTTTTTCAACAGCCATTGGGAATGGAAAAATACTTTCAGTTTGGGGGAAGGGGAGATGAGCAACTTGCTACTGGTGTTCCAGAGCAAATGTTCTTAAGGGCATGGACAGTTATGATAATTTCAAATGCTAGGTTTTACTTCAGCAGCATACCTTTGTCTGTCCTGGATCTGCAGCCAATGTCTGAACTGTGAGAGGGAAGGTGTAAATTGTTGTGATGACATTGGGGAAGAACAAAGGAGAAGAAAAGTCTTTAAAATATATGCAATAGTGCATTAAGATTTACAGTGGACCATTATATCTGCTTGTTTCCACGACATTAATTTAATTGGTTCTTTCTAGATGTAAATAAAAATGTGGCCTTCTGTTAAGTGTAGGGTAGCCTCATATCACCTACTCGTGCATAAAACCACTCCAGCTTCTAGTGTAGATAGTTTACCTTCGTGTCAGCCTGTTAACTCTTTAGGAAGTTTGCCTTGCATGTAGACATTTTTATATTTGGTGCAAAATGTATCATACACACTCAACCAGTTTGTTTTTTTCATAGTAATTATTTTGAAATGTATATAAAGGGATGCAGGAAAAAAATAATCTTTGTGGAATTGTTAAGCAGTGATAACCACCAGAGCTGCATGTTGTTATCATGCAGTATATCAAACAATACTGCTGCAGTCTCTTTTCTCTCACAGCAATTTATTTTAAGGGCATGATCATGTTTTAGTGGAAATGCTAACATTTTTACTATTGACATCAAGAAAAAACCCTTTATTTTTTTGAGACCAATCTAACCTTCAAATCTGACCGTATCAACCTATACATGATTTTTTTTTTTTTTTAATAATTGACTGCTGATATTGTCATAGGCAATGGATCTGGACAGTGATAAGTACTGGTTCTGTGCCCTGTAAGATAGTCCATGGAACTGCTAGATCAAGAAAGAACTTCTATGTTCAGCAAAGCACTTATTTCCTATTAATGATAAATGTGCTTAAACTTAATCAGATCTCTTATCAGTGAAAATACATTTTTGTGTCTATTTGCATTAATATAAGATTTTCTTTAACTAAAACAGCGTATTGATGTTTAAGTAGAATTTTAAATAATACTTAAAATGTTAGTATTAACAAGTTTACTAAAAATATACAGTTTCTTTTCTGGTGCACATCTGTGTCAGTTGCAAATGTAGTAGACTCAGGGCTTTAATGATGCAAATTAAATTTTCAAGTGAGAGAAATGCCCATATAGGCCAAGAATTAATTCTGAATCCAAAGGGGGAAGAGCAAACTATTAATTCATTACATCTGGCAGAAGCAATTCAGTAGTTTCCTTTTAGTTACTGTGACACTTGGTCTTAAATGAAAAAGGAAGCTGACTGACCCTTCCTGTATGCGTTGTTCATCAGTTGCAATTATAGGAATCCTCCCAAACTGAACTGGTTGTATACTACTTGCTTTATTCTTCCTGCTCTGCTGTCGTCCTCTTTGCATAAACCTCTTAGGTCAGCTGCTTAAGAGAGCGAGCGTGCTGAAATCCTCATTTAGTTAGCTGTGGAAATGTAGGCCTAAGTATATAGGCGGTCCCTTGAAAATCAGGTGCTTAACGTTGGATCAGGGATTAGTATAACAGAAACTATATGGGACATTGATAGTGGAGAGAATAACTAGAAGGTAGAAACCTGTTGAGTCCTGGCCAAGTATTTTCTTGCATGCTAAGAGTTCTCATAAACAAGTTTTTATAGTTATACAGCACTGTCTCTAAAACCTGGGACACCTGGAGCATATTTTTTTCTGGAATAAAATTGGTGATGCAAGGCAGGGGTCCAAAGCTGGCAGACATTCACCTCCTCACTGTCCTAAGTCCCCTGCAGCTGTGGGTGCTGCCAGGCTCTCAAGATGGGGTGCTGAGGGCAGGTGGGCAGAGCATGGGGGCTGCTGCTGCTGCAGCCAGGCATAACCCATGGAAATGGCGACTTCGCCAGAATGTGGTTCAGGAAATGCAGTTGGGTGTCTTCATTGCAGAGTTCGTCTAAATGTAGCTAAGAAAAATCGAATACCTTAACTATGAGTTGTGCTTTATTTGGCTGATGCTGTACATGCAAGTGGAAGAACTGTAGGTAGCTGAAGAGTTGTACTGATGTAAAGATTTTAACAAATTTAGGTATTTTAGGAGTATGTGTCAGGCTAGCTTTGTGAATGTAATTTTGGAATTAGTTCACAGTCTGAAACTAACTTCAACCTAAAATATAATAAAAATGAATGTTCTTTTTTTAAAAAAAAAAACCTTCTATTTTATTATTTCAATATTTTGCATCAAAAAACTACCTTTGAAGTTCATTGATTCCTCTGCTAATACATTTTTACATAGTATTGAAAACATTTTTCAGCCATACCAGGATTATGCGTTGATTTTTAGTATTTCTGATTTCTTCTCACAGAGATTTTACAATACATTTGTCCTGTTTGTTTTTTTTTTAATATGGAAGAATTATCACACAATAAATAATTTTATGGATTTGTTAGCATATTGACATGAGAACTCTTATGCTGGCATCAAATTCTTTCCTGGCAATTTCCTGGAATAACTATGAATATCTGAAGGAATTGCAAAACATGACTGATTTGTATAAAACATATCAGTAGAGAAAAACTTCAGATTGTCTTTTAAATTCAACCTGACACATGGGAAATTTTTGTTGCTAAAGTGCAAGGTCTTATATGCAAGTCCTGATGTAGAATTGCAATGTGTGGTCTGAATTGTCTGTGGAGAATTTCTGTTCTCTGTAGCTCTGTATTGTGAGAAAGCTGGAGTTGCTGATATTAATGTGGAAATGGTAACATCCAAGTGATGACAACTCTGCCAAAGCAGTCCATGATATTTTGGCTGAATCTGGCAAGAACGAGGAAATGGCAAAGCAAATTGTAACCTTAGTGAGGAGAACCCGTTTTTTAGTAACCCAAATGTGAGTCTTTGGTCAGAATTAGGGACAGAATGAGTTGAAGTCCTTGCTTTTCCATATCCTCCTGTACTGCTGGGACTTTGATATTATGGGTCTGTATTCTCTGGATTGACCAGAAGAGGTCAAGAGGGTGAAGAGATTTTGGAACTGGGGGCTGATATCTAAATAGGCTAGCTGCATTTCCATCCAAACTATAAAATAGAGAGCATTTCTGATTTACCCATGCAAAAATACATTCACTACTTCTATTGTAGCTGTGCTTCTGTTTTGTGTGGCACATATAATTGGGCATAACTCTCAGATTTTCAAGATTCTGAAGTGTGTTATTCAGAAGGTCATAGGTGGTACCATAGCAGAGAGATGATAAATGATCAGGAGAGTAAAAGGGGCAGCATAAATTAAGTCTCAGCAGAATGAATCCATAAAAATGGGGAACACCTAAGCCCACTTCTTGTAAAATGTCAAGTTTCCAGTGGCATAATCTTTCTTATTGCAGTCTAAGTCTAAGTTCTCACATAAACATTTCTGTACATGGAAATGTTTTGGACCTGTGCCTAATATATATATTCATGTGAGTAGATATAGCATGGATTGTGCTGTCAGTTGACAAGAATTGTTTTGTGTTTCATATCTTCTGTATATCATATACAGCATAAGTAAGAGCACTCAGGTATAAAGTCTTACTGTGAAAGATTTCTCTCTTTAGGAGATTTTTTTCCTGGGAGAGTATTCATTCTAATGACTTCAAGTGATCCATTTAAAAAAATCATACAAGAACAACAGTGGTTTACATTTTCTATTGTTAAATCTTTGAGCTGTCTATGCATTTCCTATGTTTGAAAGTTTTTTTTTGCTAACATAAGTAAGCTTTATGTTTCTCCAAGAGAAATGTCTTCTAATATTTTATTGTCTCTTGTCATGATGGAAAGTATGCAAACTATTGTTAAGTGACAGTTATTTTCTCTGAACTTTTTAAAGTCAGCCCATGTAGAGACAATTTGCAGGATCTAATGTGGAAATGTGAACCTAATTGTACATTCATTATATATTGAAAAATATTGTTGGTTGAATTTGTTACGAGGTTGTGGTAAAACAGGAATAAAGAATTAGGGGCTAAAACTAAAAGGTTGATAAGGGTGTATATAATAGTCCACCCAATTCCAGTGTGAATGTAACTGCTTTGCGAAATGATCTGACTCTTCTTATATTTGTTACCTTGTGATATTTGCAACTTGCATGGATTTTCTTGCTGGATAAAATAATTTCAGGTGACTTCTTCTTACAGACAGCAGAGAGCAGCAGTGTGGTGACCTGAATAAGAAGGAATGATGTTAAGGAATACTGAAAGTAACTAAAAACTTAAGTACTTCAAACAAATCTATTATTGCTTTTATACTCGTACAATTTTTTTGAGAGACTTTTGCAAAACACATTAGAAGACTGTGACAGAAGTGACATTAAAAATAAAATAACCATGATGGAAATAATTGTCAAGAAAGATGTTTACATACAGTAAAAAAAAAAAGTGAAAGTAGAGGGTGGGTAACTGAGTGTCTAAGGAAAATGAAGGATGGATTAGTGTCTGAGCTGTGTATAGAACTGTCAAAAATGATGAGATAGTGTAATTAAGAGCAGAAGACAAGCATTAGCTCACAGACTATAGTTTAAAGAATAATTTTACTTGAATGCATACTAAATAGTCTGAAAGTTGATGAATTCACTGAAATTAGTTTTCAGAAATCCTTATCTGTGTCTACTAGTAATTTACAAATCAGGTTTTTTTTGTTCATCTTAGGAGTTCATAGGTACAGGTCAAACCTTATACCCAAACGTTCAGGGTATAAGTCATTGTGTAAAATATGAAATGTTGTTTCTGAGGATTTGAAAATAATTTCTTTCATGTGTATCACTGCCTCATTTGATATATTATTAAAGCAAAACCAAAATTTGCAATTTTGTTTTTCATCAGTGACTGTGTTTTACCCTCCATTATTTTCCATAGTAAAAGCAGGATATAGACTTTTGTGGGTACTGAGCAGCTATAAATACCTGTGAGTCAGATAAATTATGCTGTATTCCTTCATTCCAGAGAAACTGCTACAGCAAAGAACGTAAGCAGATGCTGTTGCCCTGGTGATTGCTCATTTAAGTCTGGATTGCACCAGGTCTGCGTTCTTCACTTCTCCTTCGATGTTTGCATTTATGTATAGAACTCATATGGACAAAGGCTACAAATTAAATGCAACTAAATAAAACAGTATACATACAGTATATATGTGGTGTGTTGAAAATGAAATATGGTTTATAAGGAATATAAGTAAGAGATTGCACTGGAATAGTACCTTATAGCTATTAAAGGAAATCTTTAACAGTGACATATGGTACCAGTTTGGTCATCTCTTCACAGTGTTAAACAGCTTAATATAGTACTAAACATAGAGACATAGAGGCATTAAATTTAAAGTCTTCCAAGCTATTAAACTATTCTGAGTGCCTGAGTTTGTGTACCCCATCTGAGATAAGAAAGTCAGCAATTGGCATCTCCTGATAATTGAGTTACTGAGGTGTCTCTGTGGAAACTCTTTATATTTTTTCTTTTTTCTTTTTTTTTTTTTTCTTCGCTACTGTACACCAGAATACCTGATCTGAAGTGCACTGAATTAAAAAGAAAAGCTGTTATAGTCCACAAATTATTCTCACAGCTCTGAAAAAAATACTGTTAATCTCACAATTTTCATTCTGTGAAATTTTTTTTAGTATTTTTTTTTCCCCCTCATAATTAAACATCCTTCATTTTGAAAGCAGGTGGTCCCTTAGCTATTAAACTTATTTGTATTTTTGAATTGGTGTTTTACAGAGATTTTGTTAATACAGACTATTCTTAATGCATTTGTGACCCTCATTTTTTTCATGTCCTTCTCAAGATAGTGCATGTTTCTAAGGTTCTCCCTTTCTTCATAGAGCCTGTAACATTTCTCGAGCCTGAGAAAACAGGACTTAAATTCTAGAATAAGCTGTTATGCAGCAAGTTGCTTTTCAAAAAGATGCAATCCTGAAACTTTACTCTTATGTAATTTCATGCTCTCATGCCAATTGTTTGAACTTGTATTTTCCACACATTAGCTTTTCATACAGAAGGCTTAAACTATGTGTAGAAAATCTATATTTAAATAATTTTGGCTCTGCCCCCTACACTCTCACATCCTGCAATCACTGCATCAGCAGGGTATATGGAACATAATCCTTTTAATGCATTCACTGCCCACATATGTCAACACCTGCACCTACCAGCTGGCTGAAGTCAGTACGACTTCTCTGATATAGCTTTCTGTAAAATAGGAATTTTTTTTTCTAATTTTGTCTATTTGTAGACTGATTTGACTGATAGGCTTAAGTGATGTAGGGTTAGTAACAGTGCACTTTCTGCGCAGTTTGTTCTGTGATGCCTTTTCTGTTCAGATGCTTGTTGACTGCATTAAGGGGAAAACAACTTGCTAATTGGTGCACAGTTAGTAACATAAGTGATTCTGTCAATAGCTTTTTATTGCAAGAAGCAGTTTTGGGGATGTTGAACCTTCAGGTAACATTAAAATCATATGGATAGTAGACAGGTTTTTCTTACATCTCCTTGTATTTTGTCCTTTCTGAAATTGCTTCTTGGAGTTCTGTGCAGTTCAGTGCATGTATTAATTATACATATGTGAAATAAATATCTGTGGCTGCAGCATTATTTCTAGAAAGTTAGTATCATACCCACGTATAATTGCCAGTATTATAAACTAGATTATCTCAGTGTATTTTCCTTAGTTGTAGTCCACTCACTTTCAAAGAATGAACTTCCAAATACTTGGAAAGAAGTATCACTGTCAGTATGACTTATGAAAATGATGGAAAAAAAAAAAGAACTTCAGTTGTAACTGTACTTTACCTGTATTTTTGTGTATCTTCTATCTTTCATGAGGCGAAAACAAGTTGTTGAGTCCCATAATGTTTGCAATGGAGCTTGTACATTCTTAAGTTCTTTTACAGTGTTTTGAAAGGCACAGTAAATGTACCCAAAAGCAAAAATCTCAAATCAAATTTGGTAAGTGGAAAACAAAATCCACACCAACAGGAAAGCCTCTCTTCCAGAGTACCCATCAGGTTTCCCATGATATGGGAGGATGTAAGGATACTGTGAATGGTTGGGTAACTTTAGAGAAGGTCGTGTTGCCTTGCTGGTTGTTAGGAAGTCCACTCAAACCTCTCTGGATAGCGTTCAGTTGTGTCTCACTATATCTGAAGTCAGGGGAGACAATGTCTAATTATTTATACCTAATTTGTCACAACCATTGTTTTAAGTGATTTTGCTATAGTGAATATTGCTAATATTAACATTCCTTCTCTAATACAAATTTTCTGTCATTAACTTACTATTATGGGAAAATCATTCCAATAGAAGCATCAGTCAAGCAGACTTGGTAAGAGTATTATAATCATAAAGAAATAAAAATAGACTTTTAAAGTATTCTTAATCCCATATGAATCACAGAAAATGCTTAAAGAAGTCTGTATATTGATTTTTTGATGTGTATATTTAGCTGTAACATTTCTTTCTAAATCAGAAGCACAGTAAGATACTAAGAAGTAAGGGGGAAAAAGCCCAACAAAATTATATGACACTGTGTAATAAAAGTATCTTTTCTGTTTTGTCTGTAGCAATTTCTTTCTGGTTGATGGCACATTCCTGATCATCAAGTTCTCAAATTTTGTTTTATGTTTGAATGTGTTGATTGATTTTTCTCCAAAATCATCTCTGTGGTAGGTGTTAGGTGATTGGTTTTTAATTTTGAAAGGAGTTAAGCTTCTTTTTAGGAGACAACTACTAATGTAGTTCTTTTATCTTGCACTACAAAGGAGTATGATAATACAAAAACTGTGGCAGGTAGCTGAGAAAAGGTCAGGTGTGACAATGACCTTATTTTGATGCTGAATAAATTTGTGTTCTGCAATGGAAAACCCAAGATAATGAGTGATTCCCAAAAAGAGAATTAGACTCTGGGTTAAAACTTAATGCAGTGAGAATGTCTCTACAAACAGTAGGAAGTTAATGCTAGCCATACGTAACCTGTTTTTTTTTTAATATTCATTCTTTGCTCAAAATCTCCATTGTTTAGTTGGGAATGTTATGTTCAGTTGCAAAATTAAAACTTATTTCAGCTGCAATGAATATGTCAATGTTAATTTACACCTTTAGTTTGTAAATGAGTCCATTTAAGGAAGGGAAAGAAGACAGAGAAATTTAATCATACTGTGGTGGGTTGATCTTGTCTAGCTGTCAGGTGCCCACCAGAGCTCCTCTATCACTCCCCTTCCTTAAGTGGACAGGAGAGACAAAATATGCTGAAAGGCTCATGGGTTGAGATAAGGGCAGGGAGGTCACTCAGCAATTACCATCACAGGCAGAACAGACTTGGGGAAATTTAATCTACTGCCTATAAAAACTGGAGTAGGATAATAAGAAATAAAAAATGTAAAAACATCTTTCCTCCACTCCTCCTGTCTACCCAGGCTCAACTTCACTCCCAATTTCTCTACCTCCTCCCTGCAAGGGGACGGGGAATGGGGATCGTGGACAGTTCATCACGTCTCTGCTGTTCTTTCTTCCTCACACTCTTCCCCTGCTGCAGCATGGAGTCTATCCCATGGGAGACAGTCCTCCATGAAATTCTTCAACCTGGGTCCTTCCAACGGGGTCCTTCCAATGGACTGCTGCAGTGTGGGTCCCCCAATGGGGTCACAAGTCCTGCCAGAAAACCTGCTCCAGTGTGAGCTCCTCCCTTTACAGCTCCACATGTCCTGCCAGAAGCCTCCTCCAGCAGGGGCTTTGCATGGGGTCACAGCCTCCTTTGGGGCACATCCACTTGTTCCACTGTGGACCTTCATGGGCTGCAGTGGGACAGCTGGCTTCATCATGGTCTTCACCGTGGGCTGCAGGGGAATCTCTGCTCTGGCGCCTGGAGCACCTCCTCCCCTTCCTTCTTCCCTGACCTGGTGTCTGCAGAGTTGTTTCTCTCGTATATTCTCACTCCTCTCTCCCAGGTGCTCTTGCACAGCAGTTTTCTTCCCCTTCTTAAATCTGTTATCACAGAGATGCTACCACTGTTGCTGATGGGCTCAGCCTTGGCCAGCAGCAGGTCCATCTTAGGGCCAGCTGGAACTGGCTCTATTGGACTTGGGGAAGTTTCTGGCATCTTCTCACAGAAGCCAACCCTGCAGCCCTCCTGCTACCAAAACATTGCCATGTAAACCCAATACATGTACTAAAAAAATTTTCTCAGACCTACAGCTAAGTAGGTATACTCAGAACTTTAGACTGAATGATCACTTTCAGGCAAAAATACTTTTTCTTTGCAAACTGACAAACAATTCTTTATGATAATTTTTGGTACTAGGTTTTTGACACAGCACTGTAAGTACCTCAGAATTACTTTGATACTGACTAGTGATCAAAATAGTCAGGTGTGTGAACAAAAAAAAATGCTGTTATTCTTTGTGAATGTTTCAAACATTTCATACAAATGGTATCAATTAAAGACTGAATTATTAGAAAAAGCCTATGTACTGTCCCTGAAATGCAAGGGCTTCCTCATTTCTGTTGAGATCTCACAGTGAAAATGTAATGTAGTAAGTAACCCAGAGAAGACAGTGAAATAAGGAATTGTTCATGTAGGAATTGTGAAAATAACATTGACAACAGAAGCAAAGTCAAGCTAATTAGGTTTTATTAAGAGACAAAGCTTATTGAACATTTTCCTACCAACCTTCTTCTTGCCTGCATGAAACTGCACTTGCTTTGTAAATGGAAAAGCTTATTAAAGACAATGGGAGCTTTGGCAGCAGTGTGATTATTCTAACAGTTTATTGGTGTAGTGCATTGTGAAGAGTAGGGCACATAGAATTCATAGAGCTAATTTAGGACCTATTCTGCCTTTTCTAATTGTCTGTGTGTATGCTCTTCTTGAAATCATTGAGAGATTTTAACACAAATTCAGTGCAGTGTGAAGCCTTCTTCTTACTTGTGCTAAAGCCCTCAAGTCTTACCATCAGTTTACGATGTTTGTCTACTTTATTACTAATGATGCTGCTGAACTGCAGACAATGATAAATGGGGTTATCAGGCAGAATATATTAACATAAACATTCTAATATCATACTCTTTCCAGCTCTTCAAATGGATATAGTATTTAAATGAAACTTTAACTCTTACAAGTAAAATGGAAGTTTTATTGTGTTCTTTTAGAAATATTATAGCACCATTAGACTTTGCAGTATGCATTCTGCTATGTTCAACCTTTGAAAAGTGAAGAATCCTAGTATTCATCAAAAAGTTTTTGTGTTAAACTAAAACCTTAAAAGGCAAGTAAAACATTTTGACTCAGCCAACATGACTAGAAAACAGGAGCATCTTGTTTAATGAGTAGACAACTTTGATCCTCTTGGGAGAGGGGCAGATATCAGTATGCATCTTGAGGTTTCTGTGAAATATGTAAGAAAAGAATCTGAGTTTCATTCCAGTTCATAGCAAATTATACTAGGATGGAAAATATTAATTAAGATTAGAAATTGGAGTAGGCAATCTATCCTTGAGGGGTTTGGCATACAGAATAGGGTTCCGCCATTACAGAATGACGTGGACCAAATTTATTAGTAATATAAATGGATGTTCAGGCTTTTCAAACAAAGAATAGTACCTGTTTTTTTTTGGTACAGACTGAAAAGAAAACCATATGGCAGAGTTGTATTTCCCACATTTTTTTTTTTTATATTTCATGAAGATAGTCCACACGGAATAACTTCAATAGTTACGAGCTCCTAAAGGACCATGAGGCATTTAGGTATTTATATGACACAATGTTGTAGGCCAGACAGTGGTACAAGCTGTGACCAGTGATTTGCAATTTTTAATAAAGCTATCTGTATTCTCATGTCTACCAAGAAGTCAAGGAAATTCTGAATATCTTTTTATGTCCTTGTTGGAACCATGTGGATAAAACTGAACAATATATAGTTATAATATATGTCAGACCCGACACAGAAGACTAGCAGAAATGTTGACTGTCAAGTAGGTAATGAATATCTACTTTTTTTTTTTTTTCCTGACTGCTTGTACATTTATGAGTTAGGAAGAGGGGAATGTTTGCACCTCAAAATAGACCCTGCTCTTCATTTTTGTGTAGCAAATAACCCTTGCTTTATGGATGAGAGAGACACAGATGCAAATACATGAATGTTTGGAGTGATATCTTCAACCTCTAGTGCTTGTCCTCTCCCAGAGAATGCCTTAATCTGTTTTGTTTAATTTCCTTTCTTTTGTGTTCATCTTTCTATGGCAATGGAAGCGCATGACACAGTAGTGGTTGTATTATTGCTTCTCCCTCCTTATTTGATCTTACAGTGTGTATCTTGTCACAAGTTACTGAAGACTTTTCTTCCTACAAGTAAATTAACAGTACTGTCCGTTAGAAAGGAAATCTGTTCCCTGGCACCAGTGACAATTCCTTGATAGCAGTAGAATGTTGAGCTTGTTGAGTCATCAGATTAGCTTAAGCTGCATAGTAGCTTTTAATTTTTAACATTATATTACAACTTCAAAATAATATTTCTTGGAATATTTTGGCCAGATGTGTCAAACCATAACTGACAGAGTAATTTCACTAGCTAGCATTTTGGCAGTTTGGCTTTTAATCTAGCAGCTCTGTCAAATTAACTGCAGATACAAGATCAGACGTAAGTCCTGACAAGCTTGTTCATACTCAACAGATCTGCAAAAGCTTGCTACTTTTTCAGAGGTAGGAGCTGCATTTTTGCAACCTAGTAAATAGGATACATACTTTCAGAAAAAAAACCCCTCTGTTTTATACAGAACTGTGTTAGAGTCCAGCCTGGAAGAAAAAGGACCTTTTCGTTGGATATTCTCCTGCTGTATAAGGTATGTGAGGATGTCTTTGCTTTTTTGCAAATTGTTCCAGACCTGCTTCACATCGCTTCATACTGCCTGAACTTAGGACATGAGTATATGTACAAACTTAGTTTTACAAATTATTACAGAGTTCTGAAGATTACAGTATGGACTGTTGGCTTATGAAGTGGTTACTCAGAAAGTGAACACCAGTGTGGTGGCAACTTTACAGATAAACCAGAATGCAGTAACAGCTCTGCGGACTATACGTCTCTGCATCTACCTCTCTGTCTAATACATTGTAATAATTGGGCTGTCTTAAGTCAACTCTGATGAAAATTTTCATTTTTTTTACAGGTGGGGAAAGGTGCATATAAGGAAACTTACCCATTAGGAGTTGGTGTAACTGTAGCAGAATTAACACAGGAGCATATGTGTTGTGACAGGACTAGGAGTAATGGTTTTAAAATACAGGGAGGTAGATTTAGATTAGATATTAGGAAAAAAATTTTTACACTGAGGGTGGTAGAACACTGGAACAGGTTGCCCAGAGAGGTGGTTGATGCCCCATCCCTGGAAACGTTCAAGGCCAGGTTGGATGGGGCTCTGAGCAACCTGATCTGGTTGGAGATGTCCCTGATCCTTGCAGGGGGGTTGGACTAGATGACCTTTGAAGGTCCCTTCCAACCCTAACCATTCTATGATTCTATGATTCTATATGGACAATTGACAAAAGCTGAACCCTTGGCCATAGTGAAATACAGAAAACGCAAGCACAGACAAAGCTAAGAACAGTGAAGTGTCTTTTGACTACTGTTTGAAATAAATTTCTGGAGGCAAAATATATTTATCTCAGAGGTATGGGCTTTTTTTCTACTCTTGAATTTTTTTCATGAGAGAAATGGTTTGCTTTTTTTTTTTTCTTTTTCTAGATTTTTTTTTTAGTAATGATCAGACACGGATTAATGTTTTTTGAGTGAATGAGTAGGGGGCACTAAGCCTATAAAAGCAACCTCCTAGGAACCAATTTCCTCAGCAATCCCGAAAATTACGTATCAGGACCATAATTACCTGTTCAGAACTTCTCTGTAAGTATCTGTTGTGGTTTAACTTCAGCCAATAACTAAGCACCATGCATCCACTTGCTCACCCTCCCCCCTTACACCCCTGGGGGGATAGTGGAGGGAATGGGAACGGTCAAAGTGAAATATCTCATCAATTGAGATAAAAATAGTTTACTAGGACAGCAAAGAAAGAAATAATAACAATAATAGCATATCTTGTTATTATTAAATGAACAATGCACAATTTCTCACTGCCCAATGACCAGATGACTGATACAGCCTGTTCCGAGCGAAACTAATCTTGAGACAATCCCAACCAGTGATCTCAGAACAGCAATTTCTGGATCTCTGCCCACCAGCCAACCCCCACTTATATACCGAGCACAATGTCTATGGTATGGAATACTTCCTTTGACCAGTTTGGGTTAGCTGTACTGGATATATCCCTACCAATTCCTTGCACTTGCACATTAGCAAAACCTGGGAAGCTGAGAAAAGTCCGTGATTTCTTAGCAACAACTAATAACATCAGTGTATTACCAACATTCTTCACATACCAAATCCCATACTAAATCCAGAAGACAGCAGCTACTGGGAAGAAAACTAGTTCTATCCCAGCTGAAACGAGGACAGTATCCAAAAAGGCATTTCATTGTCATCCCAGTTCCTACTTAAAACACTTCTGATGTAGGCAAAGTGTTATAGAAGCAGAGAAGCAGAAAATGCAGTTAAACCAACTGTTCTTACTTGAAGTGTTGACAGACCTGATTAGTTGCTAGGCCCACGATGTGGGTGATTATACCAAGAGGTCCTTCCTGGTGTTCAAGGGCTAAGAAAAAGAGATTATAATAAGAGAAAGAGTGTCCTAAACTGCTACAAATCAGTGAAGTTGGATGGAATCTGTACATAGAAATGAAATATAGGGAAGAAGCAGGATCAGAAGTAAATAAGCGCACAGGATGCAGGTCAACTTCAGTTGTGGACTATAAGGTGAGGAAGGGTACTGATGGAGAGAGAATGCCCCTGCCCACTTAGGTGTGATTTTCAGAAACTGTAGAGTGGTACTTACTTGATACAATGTTATCTGATTTTCTTCTTAGATATGTACTGGGTTTTGGAGTGGTTGTTTCTTTGAATATATGTTAGAAAGGGCTAACATTTTTTGTTGGTCAGGTTTTTTTGGTCAGAAATGATGTTGATTAATATTGTTCATGAAAGAGCAAGATCACAGGCACTAGCTGTTTCTGAAAAATCACTGAAGTATTAAACCAACTAATTTATCAGTGGTATCGTTAAAAGAAAAATATTTTATGCAAATGTGTTTAACTTAACAGGTAATTATTCAGATTGTGGGAGTTTCATTACTGCCTTTTTAAAGACATTTGGCCTCTCTATCACTTTGGCCATTTCCAATTGACTTTATCAGAACTGGTAGACATGCTCCATGGTAAAAAGCAGTATCTAGCTTTAAATTTTCGTTTCCTGAGTTGATTATATGACAGAACGTGACCAGCAACTAAATTTTAAACTGATAGTGAGATAAAATAAGCACAATACTGAAAACTTCAAGTGTTCACATTTATGTTCAGCTCACAAAGTTGTTCTCTATTCCAATAAAGACAGATGACAGAACCCAACATTGTGAGAAGGACTGTTGTCTTTTGCTGTTCATGGACTCCCTAAGTAACCAGTAAACAGTCTGGCATCTCTCACCTTCACATAACTCAAAAATGGTAGAGTTCTGTGTGATAATGTTATAAATCCAGTAATGTAACACTTCAAATTAGTAAACTAGTTCACTACAAGCATGTTATCTGAATTTGGTAAAAAACAGTAAAATTGACAAATAAAATTAATCCTTTCTGTGATTCTCTTGAATACAATGAACTGTATTGTGAGCCAGATCTGGCTCAGTATCTGGAAACAAAGCCTGGTAGACCCTACTGAGTTAGTGGATACCATTTAAAGCCTTTAGAGATTAAGAGTATCTTCCTGTTCAGCAGCATGTTTTCTTCATTTTCAAAGCTTATGATATTGTTTTCTATTCCTGAAAATAATAAGGATGCTCCCAGTGGAACACACACTCACATAGCCTGAATCCTAATTTATTTTACCAATGTATCTTTGCATTTTTAAACACTTTCTTAGTCATAAGGTTGGCATGTTTCGTGGCAGTACAAAACCCCATATTTTCCGTTTCTTTTTGTCTTTATCTTATAAGCATTAAAAGAGTCCTGTGGCTAGAATGTAAGGTTATCTTTATTCCTAATTCATTGTATCAATGAAAGAAAACAAACATTATTTTGAAAACGTAATTGAACTTAAAAAAAAAACCCACAAATCTAATTACACTGGGTAGTAAATGAGCATGGACCACTTATATTTTATTTTGAATTAGTTAATTTTTTAAATATAAGACTATTTCATGTACAGTAGGATACAAAATAGATGAAGTTTTACAAGGCATAATTTGTTACCTATTATAATAGCATTCATTGTGTGGCAGGTCAAAATGAGTTCTGTAGTTTAAAATTAGGGTTTTTTTTATATTAACAGCTTAATGGCTGTGGAATTTCTATCAGGATCATGATCATTTTTTAAGCTTTAAGCAAGCTATAAAGAGAGTTTTAAGGCAATACACAAAGCTACGGGAATTATTAAAAATTCTTTTTTTTTTTCCACTAGCAGAGAAGCAACAGAAGAACTCATGAGCTATCAGAAAAGCAGAACATTTGTACAAGGTACAAAATATTCCAAAAAGCAGGTTGTATTCATTATGTGTTTCATCAGTAAGCACTGTTGGTACACTTCTGCCTTTTAGCGCCAAGTGAAGTTCAATGCCAGTAGAAGGTCATCACAGAATGAATGGATTCCAACACTACTATTACTTTATGAGCTATTGCTCATTTTACCTCTTCAATGTTGCGAGAGATAAGTTTTGTAATCCTGAAGTTATTTAGATTAGCTGCTTAGAACCTTTTTGTAAATTACAATACTCTAAACCACCTTATTTTTACATCTTTGAGTTAAGAAGAACTTATCAAACAAAAACGCTGCATACTGTACATGTGCCAAAGTAGCTCATGGGAGGCTTGAATACCTCTGAATGGCACGGTGCCAGTGACATCTTGAGCTGACTGTGCTGTCTTAAAGTAACAATCTAGAAATACTTTTTAAACTTAAAAAATAATATCTTGACTATATAAAAGTCATAATTCATAAGCAAAATAAAGATGTTTTAGTGCAGTGGGCCAATAAGTATGAGATTATGAGATTGCCTGCTTAACTCTTTTCTGAGCTCATATAATAAAAGGATGAAATGTGTGATAAAGACCGAACTGCATACACTTAGAACGTGTCTTATCTGGGTCTTGTTTCAGCTCCTCTAGGTGACATTGTTTTGAAATAGGAATAGTAATCTTACCCAGTAAGGACTGTTGATTATGGGATGTTATGTAGTTAAGAGTTATAGAAACAATTTATTTACTGAAAGTAAAATTGACACCATTGTAACTACATTATTTCACATCCTGTATTTATAGGGTCTTAATTAGGCCCAGTGGGCACTGGTAATGTGTCAATAAGTCTTAAAAGTTACAAGTGCAGGATAAAGCTTTCGTAGCAAAGGAAGAGATTTTTTAAAAAAAAAAAAACTAGAAGCATTTAGGTCCCAAACAAAATTATGGACCACACAAAATTTTCTGTTGAAAATGAATAAGGCTTGGAGTTCTACTGACCTCTCTCCAATAGTCAACCAGCAGTGATGGCAAAATTAAAGGAGGTTTTCTAAGGCATTTTTTTGTTCTTACAAATTCAAACAAGATGACATTAATTTCTAGGGTTTTTTTTTTTTACTATAAAGCTATGGAACAGTCCCAAAGAGGTATGTACAGCCCAGCTTGGCTTTTCAAGCTTGGAATTACATGGGCTTCACTTGCATTGTCATAGACTTATTCTCATAGACATCTTATCCTGTATGCATGAAGAGATTTCCATTCAATGACAGAGGTGCAGAGTTTGACAGATACAGATTAGATATTAATCAGCTGAACACAGGAATTGCTATTGATCTCAGCTAAAGCTATTTCTGGCAGCTGTATTCAACTAGAAGTGCCATCTCCTAGGACCCTGTGATAGGCACCCGTCCAGGAGCATACATTGGCCTCTTAATACACTCCACAGAGAGAAAAGCCCAAATTGAGAAGCTCAAGATCTATCTTAAGGAAAATATGTGTATGCTAAAAATAATATGTTTTACTGCAAGAGTGTGGTCTCTATGAAAAATTATGCTGCTGATGGTAAGTGCTAAGCAGACTCTTTTTTTTTTAATTTTTTATACTTTTTTTTTGATAATGTCAAATTGAGGCATTCAGAAGGTATCAGAATTTTTTTTTTTAATTTAAATTTAAGACATTACATTAATCGAACTTTATCCTTGATTTTTTCAAGCTTTTCTCTGTGCTTCAACTGTAGAGATGGGATTTTTTTTCTTAACAAAAGCTTAATCCAAAGAATATAACCTGATTCCAGCTGCCAGGATTTTCACACAAGTACAGGTAATAATTAAACTCCTTATGGTAAAGTAGCATGGTCAATTACCACCAGACAACTAATAGAAATTCTAGTGTGACAAGGACAACAAAACTGTCATAAATAACTATGCCTGTGGACATTTTTTTATTAGAAGGCCTGATTAAACATCGACTGAAGCTCACAGGAGTCATAAGATGGGACTAAAAGGCTATGACTTTTTTCTTGGAGAACTGCTAACTTCAGTTTTCTTTCAGTGACTTCAGTGTAGTTATACTGAAAAAAAACTCCTGGAAGGGTCTATATTCTGTAGTATTATTAGCAAAGGAGAATTACATGAAAAACAGATGAAAAAGAAACATGTTAAAATTTTCATTAGAGGATTTATTCAGTGCTTAGAATGGTGTTACTTCCACTTATGGCCTTTATCTAGTATCATAATGGAAACAACATCATGAGTTTGAGGAAAGAAATGGCCAACAAAAATGAAAACCAAACTACTTTTGGCCCTACACTGTCAGATTTTTGACTTGATATCAATGAAAACAAAACAAATAAACTAAGGGAAGTGAAGCGGCATTGGCAGTTACACCTTAGTTCTAAACCAACAACATTTATTTATTCCCTGTAATACCAAAGCAAGATCATTCTTCAGGTGGCAAGGGTTCTCAATGGCTTTCCATAGAATTATAATTTCTAGATTTTTCTTTAAAGTAAATTCAGTGGCGTCATGAAACTTGTGCATTTGAATTTGACATTTTCAGCATATCCTTTTGGTTAGGAACTTTCCACTCAGTATTGTGCTTTTCATGAACCACTTTTTTTTTGTTTTAAGGTGGCTCATTGTTCATGCATTTATAAGGGTCTTGGGTACCCCACTGTAAATACTAATTGGTAGCACAGTACCTAAATACCTACTGCATTTTCTGAATCTAGCTTTAAATGTCTTACCGTTACACCTCCCAGCACAAATCTTTTATGCTTTCCTCAGTTCTTTCTAAGGCAAAAGCCCTCATTAATGTAAAATTAAAATGGGCTGCGGAGTTTTTGCTCTTTATTCTTTGTCAGATATTTCTTCACAGCCTGGCATTTGCACTAACCTCTGTTTGATCTTTCACACTCTGACAACCTCAAACTGGAAGTTTGCTAAAGGGTGCCAACATATCTTGCATATTAACATCTATGTTAAACCGACTTTTTAAAAAAGCATTTTAATAACATTTGGCACCAAATAGCTTTTTAATGGTGAAAACTGTATGCTATTATAATTGGAATTATTGTTCCTGATAATATCAATTGGCATATCACTTGGCAACGTTTCTTGAACTATCTCTGGAAAAAGCTAGGTTCAATTATACCTGCACCTTATATTTCAGGAATATTTAATGAAGTCACACATCTCTCAGAAGTAATCTTTTGGCATATTCAGGTAACATATACATTTTAATGGGCTACAGAGGAACACGAGAAAATGTGATGGGACAGACTGGTACAATTTCTATAATACATACTTCAGTGTTAGGAAGGAAGCTCTTACTTCTTCACTAACACCTGTCTACTGTGAACTGTCATGTACTGCAATGGGAAATAAATATTTCCTCTTTCTTTTTATGAACTGGCTTGGTCTTGGTCAGCACAGGTTGGGTACTGTTGGATACCTGGAGTATCAGGGGCACTTAGTGAACAATCCAGACTGAATGGAATTGTTATGTTTGTGAGCAGCAGGCCTCAAGGACATCACTGAAGCCGCTTGTGAGAAAGTACTGAAGCTGCCTGTAGGAAAGTACTGAAGCCACCTGTGAGAAAATAATGAGGCCGCCTGTGAGAAAGTAATGAAGCTTCCTGTGAGAAAGTAAAGGAAGCAACCTTGAGAAGAAGGAAAACAGCTGGCATACGTGACTTGGGGGGCTGAACGTGAAGCAGGGTGCAGGTGGAGAGAGCCGTGCGTGTGAGCAAAGAGACTTAACGAATCATATTTTAGCTAGGAGCGCGAGCATGATATAGTTAACCAATTAGTAGAGAGCTTGTGTATGATAAGGAATTAGAAGGGCTATATTAACCGGGATGTATCAACAATAAATTGACATTTGCTTGATCATATTGATCGTCAGCAGTGTCCGTGACTTCCGCGTCAGCAGGGTACAAAGGGCTACTGCTCTGTCTATTTCTTCTCTGGAATATGGCTATGGCAAATTGTAGGCCGTAATTCACAGGTGCATGGATGGTACAAAAAAAAGAAATGCAAAGAGTGATTTTCTTTGAACCATGGTTTTCTATGGCCTACTTCAGCCTTTGCAGCTGTATATAGCAACAGCACCATCTTTGCACCATTCTTGATTTTGGAAAATGCTCAGGCACAGTCATAGTCTATCTGGGAGTATATTATCATGTTCAGAATGCTAACAGTTTAACTATGAGAAATTTTAAAGTTTAACGATCACTTCAGATAAAATACCTCTACACCCTATACTGCTGTTTTCTCTGGAGGCGGTCATCACAATTCTCAGAATCTTGCAAAATTTGAACTTGCTGTCCTTTTCTCAGACAAATTAGCAGTGATTACAACTAAGGAAAGACTGCAAGCCATGACATGGTAATTATTCTAAGAGATAATTAAGAAGCAGAACAGAAAAATATTACTGAAGGATTAAGACAGCAAGCTACGATGTAACTTAAAGCAAAATGCTGAAACTCACATCCACACGTGGCTGTATTTTTGTGTGTTATGTTATGCTATGGAAAATGTAGTCATCTCACCAAATATCCGTCATCTTTTTTTAACCCCAGGAGGTCACAGTCATAAGAATTTAAGCCAGGAGGGATTCTGAAAGCTTGTCTTATTCCAGCCATTTCATCATCTTTTCCTGAATTAGAATTGACTGTATCTAAAGCATTCTCCCAAAAGTTTTCTAGTTTGTTCTTGGAAACTTGCGATCATGAGTATCGCATAGTGTCCCTACGTGATTTGTATAAATGTTCACTGCCCTAATTGTTAGAAAATGTGGCAAAACCCAATATAAATTCCTCTTGTCATACTTTAATCCCCTATATCTACTCATTACTTAATGGACATAGAGAACGGCTTATTGACTTTTTCTTTGCAGTAACAAATATGGGAAGTTATTATTTTTCTTTCCTTCAATCTTCTTTATGAAGTTAGTCCTTAAAACAAGTGACCAATCCAAAGAGAAATTAATTTATAATGATGGAATATATTCAGCTAGTTAACTTCAGGGCTTGATCTGATGCCAGCTGAAGTGAATAGGAAAGCGATCTTGCCTCACAGAAACTGCATTTTTACCACGTCAAGTGCCAATGCCCTCATTCCTGCTGCAGCCAGACATGCAGATTGCTGGGCAGCACAGACCTGGCTTAGCTTCTCAGATACGTTAACAGTGTTAGCTGTACTTGTCCCAGCCCCTGGCCAACTGGAGAAAGGGGATAGAACATTCACGCCATCCAGGATACCCAGATGGTGTTCTTTACTTCTTATTCCCCATGCTTTTGCTCTCTGCTTATCTACTTCTGTGGTCATGTTTGCCATCTAGTTATTTGCATATGTAAAATTAAATTTCCTTGTTTTCTCCTGCCCTTTTATTTCCTCTAGTTGTTTTACATGGTGGCATCTGTGAAATGCTGTGGCTTTAATTACATATTTACCATGCAAATTGAGGAGAAGACAGCAAAAAGCCAAGAAAATCTTAAAAAAAAAAAGTCTTACAGTTTTTGTTAAAAATTCCTACAGTTTACTTTGTAGTTCGACAGCTTGAGTTAGTGTTCTTAGTATCATTTCACGTGCTAAGAAACCATGTACCTATTCTCATACATAAAAATAAGAAAATAATTTGAATATATAGGAAAATACAAGCAAGTTAGAATTCACTCCCTCATTTGTTCATGCACTACCTCAACTTAATATTGTGATATTAAGAGTAATTAATTCAAGACCAAAGGAGAGAAGTTGAAGTAATTTTGAAAAAAAATATATATTTTATTTTTATATTTTAGTGAAAAGCTGAAATTTTTTAGTGAAATGTCTGATCCAGTCTCATGGTCTAATTCTATCTGGATGGTTTAAAAAATAATGACAAGTTGCATTAATGCTTGAAGCCTCTTGTGTTATACATGTTACAGTTACTGAAATTATGACTTTATTTCTCTGGTCTCAGAGCACTCTGGGGAGCTACTGGCAATCTACTCCTTTGTAACAAAGTTCACATATGTCTCAGAAGATTCTGTTCCTCTTTGGTGCTGTGTTTAATCACATGTTCACCTCTCTACAATAAAACAGCAGTATCCACCCTATTTTATCAAGATTATATTTGGATATAAATTCATCTTTTATATATATATATATGTATTTTCACACACATGCATACAGATTTATGTTGCACCAGAGCAAAATATGTATTTATATACATATATTGCACTTGATAACCTAACCACATGACTTGAAGCACTCCTGCATAGAATAGCCTATGTAAGTGGAGATGGCCACTGTGCATTTTATTACAGCTGCTTGAGAATCACCTTAGTGCGATATCCCGCATCATGCTGTGTAGGCACTCTGAACTTAGCTGAAAGACTGTTGACATCATTGAACCAATTGGAGTGACTTTTATCTCATTCCCTTCCTTGCCCTTTAGTGCACTCTCTTTCAGTACCTTATTTTAGCATTCCTCTGTCATGGTCTGCGATCTTCAGAGTTTAGTTTTATGTGCACCATAGGAAGCAGAAAGACAGCACACTCTTAAAGTTTTAAGAAAGAAATTGCATCCTATAAAAGAATTTTGAGTAGTTCTACTAGCCTTTCTCTTCAGATAATCTTGGGTATTCAGGAAATATGCATATATATATAAATACTTTTCATTTTTTATTTTTAGTTCTTTATATTTGCATTTGCAATTACTGGGCAACTTCAAATCTTTTGTGCTGGCACAGCCTAGACTGACTAGGCTACCTCCATCCAACAGGAATAGAAACCCCCTATGTTGGCACACAGATAATGAAGTAGTATGATAGAAACATCACTAGCATAATTATGCTTCAGTTTATGCTGAAGAAAAAGCGGGCATTTCCAGCTTAATTGCTGCCCTTGTCTATGAGAGGTCTATTTCGTCCAATTTTTTTTTCTCTTAAGAAATTCAACTACAATAGAATTAGAAGCACAGAAAAACCAAGCAATGAAAATGTAAGTGTTGGAGGATGTGCAGACAGCAAAAGTACTTCATGAAGGTTTGCAGCATGAAAACGTTATACTTTCCCTTCCTCTCGTGTGATCCAAATTCAGGAATTTACTAGGACAAAGTGGTGGGGTAAATAAGTGTTTCTTGTAATTTCAGATTAGAAAAAGAAATTCAGAATTTAAGGGAGTAACTGGTTTCCAGGTCATGAGTAATCATGAGCAGTGCTTCCTAGACACGGATATTACGGGAGTGACGGTGGACAAGAAGCTCAACATGAGCCGGCAATGCGCCCTTGCACTCTTGTGGCCCAGAAGGCCAACCGCATCCTGGGTTGCATCAAGAGGAGTGTGGCCAGCAGGTCGAGGGAGATGATCCTCCCCCTCTACTCTGCCCTGGTGAGACCCCACCTGGAGTACTGCGTCCAGTTCTGGAGCCCTCAACACAAGAAGGACATGGACCAGTTGGAGAGGGTCCAGAGGAGGGCCATGAAGATCATCAGAGGACTGGAGCACCTTTCCTGTGAGGACAGGCTAAGAGAGTTGGGGCTGTTCAGCCTGGAGAAGAAGAGGCTCTGGGGAGACCTGATAGCGGTCTTCCAGTACCTCAAGGGGGCCTACAAGAAAGATGGGGAGAAGCTGTTCAGTCGGGCCTGTTGGGATAGGACAAGGAGTAATGGTTTCAAAATAGAGGGAGGTAGATTTAGATTGGATAATAGGAAAAATTTTTTTACAATGCGAGTTGTAGAACACTGGCACAGGTTACCCAGAAAGGCGGTTGATGCCCCATCCCTGGAAACGTTCAAGGCCAGGTTGGATGGGGCTCTGAGCAACCTGATCTGGTTGGAGATGTCCCTGCTCCTTGCAGGGGGGTTGGACTAGATGACCTTTGAAGGTCCATTCCAACCCTAACCATTCTATGATTCTATGATTATCCACAGTGTGTTTCAGTATCAATAGAAAACTCTGGTTTTACTCATTTTTCAATCATAGGACTTTGTCTAAGCCTGTGACATTCAATAGAAGATCAAATCCTCTATAGGATTAGAAATATAGTACAGTAAATATAGCTTTTAAATTTTTTTTTTAATTTAAACATTGGCATATTGCTTTAAAAGTCCAGTCCTTTATTCAGACTGCTAGAATTATGTAGAAATCCTTAAAGCATTCAGACTGTGCACACATCTGACGCCAAATTACAAAACTTTGATAAAAGCTGTAGCTTTGTTTTTGATGTCAATATATCATGTTCATTGCTGCAGTGAATCAAAACAAAGACTTCTGTAATACCTTTCCATGTTATATTTAAATCCTGTGCTCAGAGTCCAATGAGTCATGTCACCAGCAGAGCTAGTAAGCAAATTTATATTTGTGTTAGAATAACCATCCCTTTAGGTTTATAAATGACTTTTCTTTTTAAGAGCTGCTAAGTATGCAACAGTTGCCTGAGCTATATGGACTTCTTCATTAGGCTGATGAACTTAAGAGCATTTGGGTTCCCTTCCAAGTATGAGGGGAGGACGCACAATGCCTTTCAACTGAAGTTAAGGGTAAAAAGAACATTTTTTGAAACATAATGTTCCAAATCATTCATTTATTTTTCAACTAAAAGAATATGTAATTTTTCCTCTAGCAAGCCACTCTTTCCTCTTGCTACTTCTGAGCTGTAAAATTAAGTTTTACTTCAGTGAAGGCCTTGACTGACCTCATGTGTACCAGATTTTCCTCTGTGAAGGTTAGAATAGGTGCATAGCCTGTGAATGAATTCTGGCCACATTTTACTGCAGAGAGATATTTAGCAGTATTTCCTCATTCTTTAATTTTCATGCCTCTAAGTTCTATTTTATTATAGTTTAACTGTAGTCTGTCCATGTCCTACTGGATATGTTTAAGTTAGACTGGATATATGTTTGGGTTTGTTAGAGTTAACTTGTAAAAGATGTTCCATAGAAAGCCTCTTATTTTCTATTTTAATAAATCTCAGCCTGAAGACAGATTATTTTATTGATTTTAGTATTAAGCAAATAAACTGCAAATTCTACTTGGAGTCTTGAGTCTGAAAATGAGGCTTAATTCTTTGGCAAAAGGTGCACTGAATGGGCTGTAGTCCAGTCGTCTTAAAGTAATTTCAGGTTTGAGTTCAAATACAGTGTAGGACCTAGCACAGTATCTTTCCACATGGTAAAATTCTGCACTGTGGTGAAGACTACTTAATATTTTTTTTTTAGTGACTTATAAGAAGCTGTGAGAGTAAGATTTTAAGATAAGGATTGAAACTGATCACCTTCTGGAATTTAGTGTTCCTTTTCTCATGTATTAGATAATGGAAAATATTGCACAACCAGAAGTGTAAGGAACCACAGGACACTTGGATGATGTTGGGAAGGGAGTCTTATAGAAGGTTCATAAATGAATGGAGACTCCTGGTGTATCTGTGTGTTTTTTCCTTCAATTTCTAAATGTTTAATGTGAGATTTGTATAGATAAAGATTAAAAGCTTGGATACTAACCCGTTTTGTGGAGGTAGTGGATGTGTTCTGCCTTGAAACAAGGAATATTTGCCAGTGAGGCTACATTCCCCAAGGTCAGCTCCACACAACTTTCTGCTGCTGTACTTGGTACTTGTTCATAGCTGTAGGCTGGTCCCTGAGGATGCCTGTCCCTTATAATCTAAGCCACGGGACAACCTATTTGCCAGATCTCCCTTCTAATGCTTTAACATGAGCTGTGGTATATGTATGAATGGAGAAGAGGAGGAGGGCTGCAAATAAGTGTCACTGTGTAGTGCTTGTTATGCATTTTGATGAAGACTAAGACTATTTCTTCAGAGGGTTTGTATGCTTAAGGGATTTTCAGGTACTAAAGGTATTAAGCATGCCTCTGATTTTATGAATCAGGCTGTTAAATTTATAGTCAGGAGTTCCCACCTGAAAGAAACTACAGCTTCTGAAGTCAGTGGTATGACATGACATTTACTTTGCATTTCTTGACTTTGGGTTACATATTACCATGCAATGTGATGTACTTGGACATTACTTAACCCTGCATGATAGGAAATCCTTACTTCAAGAACTGAGAAGCTAACATGAATTGAAGTTTGAAAAAAATAAATTTTTGCAGGCTGTAGAAGCTAGCATTTTTTATTAACTTATTTTTTTTTTTTACCCCAAGAAGGGAGAAACAGGAAGAATGTATTTCATAACTGTGCATGACTGCTTACAATTCCAGCAGTGGAACACAGAGCTTACTACCCCTCAGGTGAAATAATTTGCTTTCTTTGTGCCTATGGACATATTAAAAATGTAGCATTTTGCAAGAAGACAGTGCAATGCATTACAGATGATATGCCATGCAGTTTGGTGAAATAATTTTGCATGATATGACATGACTTTATAGAGCTCAATGAAGCATCAGCACTGCCTAATAGTATGTTAGTGGCTTTTAGATGAGGGAGAAGTCGTCCTCTATTGAAGTTGTAGCTATTTTAATCAAAGCACTATGGTTTTTATAAAAGTCAAGTTTTAGGAGTGCTTGTCTGAGACCCAGAAAGGCCAGGATGACAGAGAGAAGTGGTGTTCAGATGAAGTTGTACATGAGAAAGCCAGCAGTGTACAAGGAACTAATTTTATTACTTATTCTTCAGCTCACTGTTACTTTTCCTTTTCAGCATCTTGTGCTTCAGTTTTTGTGAACTCTTCCAGAGTGAACCTGATGTTTATTACAGATCTAGTTGCTGTAACCATGGATAGCACAAGTATTATGCATTTCACAGATTGAGAACCAAGAAGTAGTCATTTCAAGAAGTTGACTAGAAAGAAGTGGATCATAAGGAAAAGATGTGGATTGTCCAAATGATGTGATCTGTGCATTAGTGGAGCAGTTATTCCTAAGATTTTCCTGTAGGACAGGTGTTTGTGCTGAATAGGTAATTCATTATCAATTCATTATCAGTGCTGCTGATACTGGTGGCACTTAATAGTGTATGGGAAATCACTGATAATTTGTCTCTTGTGCTCATCAAATAAATTGACCTTCCAGAGGGAGAATAAATATTTTCTACATTTCCATACTATTGTTCAGCTTAAAAAGAAAGCTGAGATGAGATACACTGATCGTCATCTTCCAGTTATTCCTAATTTTCTCAAAACAAGGAAATTCCTTTGGGACGCTTTAGTCTAGCAGACAGAAGCAGTAAAATATTCAATGGCTGAACAAATTCAAGTAGGAAATAGGACTCAAATCTCTAACAATGACTGTATGAACACTTTACTGAAGTTCTGTATCACCTGAAATCGTTAAAGGAGGGTGATCTTTCTAAAGCAGGGGTTATAGTTAATCTATACAGCTCTATTGTTTGTATTGTGCTGCTGATCTAATAATACAATTACAGTGGTTCTATTTAGTCTTACAGGACCAATTTTTCTTGTACTTTTTCAATTTTTAAGCAGGAAGTAATTTTTATTTTTCTTAATTTACACAAAGTTGGCTTGGCATGTTACACACGATGTTTTGTGGAAATGCTTTTCAGGATTTGTAGTTCCAGTGAATGTCCATGGTTTGTGGAGTAAAATAATAGAATGTATTTTTTTATTGCTACTTTAATTCATTATTTTGACTAACCTGCTGTGACTGGAACTCCCTTTAATCTTTCTTTATCGAGAATTCTGATTTGCTAATGTCAACCCTTCTTGCCCACCTTCTCCCATCCCATCCCCAATTAAATTGCTTTAGAGAACATAGGAGAGCTTAGTTATCTAGGTTTTTTTATGACATTAACACAGGTTAGACTGAAATCATTTGGATGTAGCAGTATTTTGCCCTGCTAAGAGTAGTTTTGAGTTACTGCTCTTGGATATATTCCATCCTGAAGGATATGCAAAATTATACCTTCAGATTAACTAAAGAAAAACACTAAGAGTATCTCTGAAATCACACAGCTCTGCTAGTCCTGATAACAGGAAGTAGGATTTTTCACAGAGGAAAAGAAGCTGAATGAATGGCGTACATTTTTCCTTTATGAATTCCCTCCAGTTTAAGTTGCAGGAAAATATGCATAAGTAAGCACAGAAGGTCTGTGTTTGAAATCCTCATACGAATGTGTTACCATTTTGAAAATTCCTCCCTTCCATCTACTGTGATTGTGCTATGCACATCGGTGGGAAGCTTGAGTGTGTGTGTAGATACTAGCAAGATGGCAGTGACACAAAACTGGTGTAACAGACTGAGACAAGGGAAATTGGAATTAAATACCTGTATCATACAGTGTCCTATTTGATTCATGAAAGACTACAGTCTATGGTCTTTTTACTTCCTTAGTTTCGTTAAAGATTGATTTTAATTAATAAATTTAGCAATTATATAAGCTGAAATGATGCATGCAGAGAAGAGAACACCAGTATCCTCAGTTCATGGGAGCATTCTCTGTATTACTTGCAGAATTGGAGATTATTATGTTGTTTACCTCTGGAAATCATCTTTCTGTATTCCTTTTTCTCAAGCAGCAGCTTCTCTATGACTGTGATGCCTGGAGTATTAAGATATGAAAAGGTAATCCTGTAACAGTGGGATTTAGTAGCTGCACAGAAAAAGCTCAGAGAAAAGCCCAAACCTTATAATTAAGATAACATTTCATTTGACAACTGAACAGGAGCCAGACCTTCAGTCATTTTGAAGCTGGTTTATTTCTACCAATTATTATCAATCTCTTCTGGTACCCAATATTGTTGCTCTTCTGCTGTCTGGCAGGGCGCAAGTGATGCTGATCTATGATCCAACCAAACAGGAAGAATAAATTAACAGCAGTGTAACTGGTACATTCTCAGTCCACCAGTACTAACCACAAGTGCAAATGAGACCATCATGAGATCATGATTGTGTCTGCAGAGTTGACGACTGTGTTTAAGGCAGTTGCTACTGAATGAGAATGTAGAAGGGCTCCATGACGGTAAGACCAAATTGATTGCTTCTTATATTTTAACAGAAATATTTTAGAAGTTTAAAATCAATACTGTATTCATTATATAAGTGCATACCTTGAGTTTTCCAACTCAGAGAGCAAGATCTTCTGACCAAATTCCCAATTTGTGGTGAATTTTTACATATTGCTGCCATTTATCATTGGACATAAAAGACAAGTATATCACACTTGGAAAACTCTTTTGCATCAAAATCGTGCAGATTTTTCTGCAACTGAAATAGTATTCTTGAAACCTAGATATGTGCTTGACAACACTTGGTAGTTCTTAAGTAAGCCTCTGACCCAGGACATGTATTTATGTATTTCCCTGTAACGGCTCTTAGATTTGCTGATGCTAGTGCTCAGCCTTCTTTAAAAAAAAAAATAGTAATTCCTAAATTCTTCCTTTTTAATAGCAAGGAAATCTCCCAGGAAATAAATCCCTACTTGTCATGCAGAGTAGTACTTGTGAGAGGAAGAGAGTAGAAAGGATACTGAGAACCCTTCAAATGCTTTGGTGAAATTCTGTTGTATATAGCAAGCTTTCACTTCCAAATACTCTTATACTGTTTGGTTTTGTGGCTTGATACATAGTTATGTTAGAAATTGTTTGTTCAGATACATTTCTGAAATTGATGTGCAGCTTCATAAATACAATCAGTGTCAAATGTTGACTGTAATGGATTGCAAACTGATTTCATTGTCCTTGTTCCCCTCTCTTTGCTAGTAACTAATAGGCCACATAAGCAGTCAGCTAGTTGACTGTTTTCCCTACTGTGATTCATAAATATGAAGTCCTTAACATAAGCACATTTTGTCCTAATTTGTGAAGTTGTTTTCTAGAGAAAAATGAAGTGCATGTTTTTAAGCAACACAATAATAAAAGCAGATGGAAATCTTATTGTCTGCAGAATTGTAGAGGGAGCCCTTGTAGGAGCCTAATACAATTTCATGTAAAAGCACAATGTTTTGGTTTTTTATTTAAATGAAAGGATTTGGTATGACCAGAATAAAACATTTCATTATGGCTTTGTCCTTTACAGCCAAATAACTGCACTCATCTAGGTTTTGTGTATTTAGATAGTGTACTCAGATCTTTTTTTTTAATTGGTTTTGGAAACACTGAGTCATTCTTTTGATAATAAATGTTCTTGCAAAGAAAAACTGAAAATATCTTATTTTAAAACTTGATTTTAAAATATATGAATCAAAATCTTCTTTCTGATGGATGCTGAGAAAATTGAGGTTGGTGTCATTGGGAATAAGCACAGATCTAAATTGTCTATGGAAAAACTGCTTCAATATACAATCGTGTTGTCCTTTCCTGCATCCTTATTTGGAGTGGCATTGCCTTTCAAGCTAAATACATAAAGTAGCACTCACTACAAAAACAAGTTTTTGCAGCTCTGCTTTAGGGGACTGGATGGTTTATTTATGTGTTATATCTCAACATCTTACATCTGAGGCTGGAGCCCTGCCATCTATGGTTAACTGTGCATTAAGGAGACTGCTGCCAATACAAGTATGCAAGAAGACAAATAATATAAGTTGGAAATTATCTGCTAGGAATAAGATAGAAGTACATCTCTGATATAACTAGAGCCTTGGATTAAAGCAGTGTGTTAAGTTTCCATTACTTATACGCTTGTTCTTTAATATTTCCCTTCTTTAAACCCTCTGTATGCTCTCAAAGGATGTTTTCCCACATTCCCTCCCCCCAGACAAATAATTGCCAATTAAATGTAGCTTTGCACAATTTTATAGAGTTAATTGACAGATTGAGCAATGAAAAAAAAAAAAACCAAAAACCTTCTAGCATTGGCTATATCCTGATATGCAGAGAAGATAAATTGTATGGTTCTACGTCACTCTGAAGGTCAGCAGCAACTACATTCAAGTCAAGGAGATTGTGGCTGAAAGATACAGGTCTGCTGCCCTGCAGAGATGCCAACACATTGCAAGTCGGTTAGTTTTAACTCTACAGGAGCACACAGGCCTCTTGTTTCAGTGAGGCGCACAGCATGGTGTTATCCTATCATCTGGCTGAAACATGAATCATGGTTTGTGTGCATGTCTGAGCACTGTTTGTCGTGAGACTCTGGTGCGACACTGATGACTAATGAAGTTTGAAAAAGCACTGGGGTTAGACATTTTCCAGTGCAGGGTCATAGCATTTCACTGAGAGGACTTGCAGTACCTTAATATGTATGTATATAGACTAGGATGGCATATGCTTGGTTTAGATCCTGTTCAAAATGTGAAGCACAGAAATACTTTAAGATGTTTAAATCCATTCTGCATATTCTCTACCATATGGTAACTGTTTTTATGGCTTGTTCTTTTTTTTTTTTTTTTTTTTAGCATTTTCAGCAAAACCTCTGTGGCTGCTGGTGGAAACATCCTAAGTTAATAACACTAATGTAGGAAACAGGAGGCAAAAAGGCCACTAGCTTGATCTGACAGAAGTTGTTTAAACACAATGTGTAGTTACCCATCTTAGTCATATGATTTTTGTGCTCAAATAAAATTCTAGTATGCAGGTGTGGCAGTTAATTTCATGTATTCACAAAATAAGGTGACCTGAGAAATCAAGCAAAACATGGTTTATGGTTTCCAACAGTGTTGGTGTTTTTAATATACATTCATTGTTTCTTTATTTTTTCCTCACAGGTAACAGAAATTGGCTGGTAGATACTCTGATAGTTTAAAGAAAAATAAATCACTGAGGAGCAATGGATCCTGTAGCATAGAAGAATGAATAGTTTAAATAAGTTTTGCACATCGATGTGTTTGAAATTAACTATAGCAACATACCAAGATAGGTAGTGGTATTGACAGAGAACTGTAAATGTAGGTGTTGGGAAAGGAAGAAAGATTTTGAGCTTATTTTGAGCTTAAAATGATCCATTTGTATTTGAACAAAAATTATTAACATTTTATAGGTAGAAGGGAGATGGGAAAAGACTTTTTAGTTTTGCCTGCAGATAAATTTTTCAAATGGGAAAGGACAAGTTTCATTAGAAATTATCTCCTTGTGTTTCTGAAGATGAGGTACAAGAAAAGGCAATTTCTGGTTGACATTCATTTGGGTTTGCTTTTCTTGTATGGGCAGCAGTCATCTAAGCAGAGTTCTGGGAACGTGTATGGAAAATATATTAGTTTCTGACTCCTGTGCATTGAATTACTGCATGACCTCTGCTTTACTTTTCCTGCTCTGCTGCAAAAGATATTGAACATCTGAGGATTTCTTCCCCCCCCCCAAATTTACATGTCAATAAAACAATATTATACGCAGAGGAGCAACTAAGGAACACAGAAGTTAATTAATCTTAAGATTACACAGGACTGAAATGTAATTTTAGAAACTGCTCTGAGTTTCCTGGGTAATTCTATTATCCCAGGAAGAACAAACAAGTCTGAGTACTTTTCTGCTTTAACATTTGATATCAGTGAGGAATAAGTTGTTTCCTTTACTTTGAGCAGCTAATTCCCAGCCATGCAGTCAAGCTGGCTCTTGGCAAGGAGTGCTGCCACTATTCCATACTGCCCGCTCTTAATGAAAAGGCACAGAGTAGCAGTACTTATTTTCCACCTTGCAGCAGCCATGGTATCTTGGGGCGACCATTTATGTGCCAGGAAGCAGAACTGGGGTTTGCGTGGCATGGTATGTCTGCTCCCACTCTGGCCCCTGCTGTGTTCCTGATGTGCCATGGGGGGATAAATAGTATGTCCCCAAAGGCCAGGGCTGTGGGAAGACTTTAAACACCTCCTCTTCTACATTACAGACAGTGGGATCTTCATTCCTATGTGAAAGAATAATGACAGATATCTGCTTAGACAAACTGACTTTGCCATTGGTACCTACAGAGAAGCTGCTCTCATAGATGATTCAGAATAGCATCTTAATTCCTGCCTCCTGATTGCCCACAGGAAGGGCTGGACTCCTGGACATAGTTCCCTAAATTTGCGTGGTAGAACATAAAAAGTTGCATAGTTCCTG
Organism: Chlamydotis macqueenii; assembly: GCF_036417535.1. NCBI lineage: Eukaryota > Metazoa > Chordata > Aves > Otidiformes > Otididae > Chlamydotis > Chlamydotis macqueenii. The sequence goes on from NC_141566.1 coordinate 9,587,884, forward strand.
CCTAGGAACAGAATGTGAGAGTCACCAAATACAATTGCTTGCTCTGAGAGGTATAATCCTGTCAAGTCCATTGCATTAGTTTAATTGGTAGTGAATTTCAAGTGTACAACATATGTGGAAGGAATGTGAAGAGTACAAAGGCACAGCATGCTTTTTTGAAGCAAAGCTTTACTTTTTCTGTGTAGAATAAATTATGCCACCTATTAAGAATAGTTACCTGTGAAGAGCCTGCTGTGGGTGATGGTGAACATGGACAAGCGATGAAGACTTTTTGCCAACTTGTTAGAAGCAAGCACACTAATGATAAACTATGGGGTTTTTTGTTTCTTTGTTTTGTTTTTTTTTTAACTATATCCTTTTAAAAGAAGAAATGTAACAAAAAGTACTGGCTTGTCATGTGGGAGGGGATGTTTTCTTTTAGCCGAGAACTCTTATTTCCAAGGCTGTACATCAAGGGAGTTTTCACTTCAAAGCTGTCTACATTGAGGAATAGTAACATCTAATGAAGCTGATGGTTAAAACCTCAATTATCACATCATAAGTGAGTTGATATAATAGCGCCTGCAACTGTTGCACACCTCTTTGATTCATTTCACTTTTGATCTTTACCACCTGCTGGACCAACATAGCTTTGTTCACCCTGTTTCTTGCTGAGATGTTTTTAAATTAACCAATACACCAAACGAAAAATACATTAACAATCTATGCTTGTACATGATCATTATTTGGGCTCAATAAGAAAGGACATGGATAATAACTGATCAGCTAACCCGAAAAACAAGCCTCACACAGACGAAAGATCAAGGCTACATTTTTAAATAAAACAAATTCCTGTCATTTAAATAGTGTCATTTATTATGTGGCATGCTGCCTGTGCTACAAATTTCCCTGTATGTTACTTAAAGACAGGACAATATATGTTATTCTTATTTTAACACAGTTGCTGCACTTGGGCAAATAGTATTTCGAAATGCTGGGGTTTTTTTCTAGGTTTGAAAATAGGTTTTATAGTATAAATTTGAAAGTGATTGCATGTTTTAAGCTTGCTGAAGATTGGGTTTAAACTTACAAAATATGGATAGCTTCCATGTTGGTATCTGTATTTCTGCTTAGCCAAGTATCAGTTCAGTTTGTCGTATCAAATAAAAAGTGGACAAAAACCTATGTGAGTTTCCTGGTTAGAAATAAGATAAAAATTTCAAAGTCATCTTGGTGATATGAAGAATCTACTGGTTTATGTCACTAGTTGTGACAAAATAAATATAGTTTTATATATTTGGAAAGCAAGTGAATGGTGGAACCATGTGCTGCTTTGTGTGCCGCAAAATAATGTCTCTAACCAGCTTTTATAGCACATCCTTCTAAATAATATTTTTATTAAATTTACTTCCACTGGGAAGCAGAAGCACTCTAACAATCACTTTTGTTTCTGTTGGAGGAAATCTGGAGGAATACCCTCTCCTACAGAGTGTGAATGTGCGTGTGAATGGTGAAAGGAAGACTTACCTCCACAGCGATGAATTCCTGGGTCTTGCTCCCAACACAACTGTTTTTTATGAAACAAAGATATTTGTTTTGCTGAGGAAAACAAGGCTTGAATTAGATTCTTGAATACTGACTTCCAAAGAGAGTAACATATATGCATTTGCAGTATTTGTTAGTTTAACAAGAGTCAATATTTTGTTAAAAAGAAGCAATGTGAGTCAGTAGTAGAGAAGAAGCCAGAGAGTATTTGATTGTAATTGTTTTTGCTAATCTTCCAAGCACTGGACTTACTGTGTTCCCAGAGAGTTTGTGACACTTTTGTTTCCTTTCTTTCATTCTCATGTTCTCATGTCTAGTTAATTGCCTTTATTTAAGTTTTCTTAAATAAAAAAAAAAAGGAAAGAAAAATTAAAACCCAAGCCAACCAAACCATTGAGACTGAAAGCTGCTTTTGCAGTGCCTTTAGAATTAAATTGCTACTCTTTGTGTAAATCACGTTATACATTTACTGGTTTAACATAACAATACAGAACATCCTTCATACTGCTAGCATGTTAGGAACACATCTGCCATCTGAGACAGAATGATACAGAAATTAGTTTGGTTTATGGAGCTGTACACTGAAGAGTAGCAGAGTCCTACTAGTTGGACTCAGTGCAACATGTTTCACTCTGTCTTTCTAAATCTTCAGATGATTACAGAAGAATTTCTCAGTCTTAAGATACCAGCTTGTTCAGGAACGTAGCAATTGGAACACTTAAGCAGCCAAATCTCAGGCCAGGTGGGGGCTCAATCTACCCCCAGATAGGGGGAATATTTTTATTTTCTTAGGATATTGGGCAAAGAGCTACTAAGATGATTAAGGGATGGAGGGGAAAGGCTGAGAGAGCTGGAACTGTTTATCCTGGGGAAGAGAAGGCTTATGAAGGTTTATGTTTATTCTGGAGAAGAGAAGGGTCTTATCAATGTGTTTGTGGAAATATCTGAAGGGCGAGTATAAAGAAAATGGAGCAGATCCTCTTCAGTGGTGACCAGTGCCAGGACAAGAGACCATGGGCACAAACTGAAACAAAGGAACATAAAGAATTAATTATTTTTTACTGGGGATGACTGAGCACTGAGGACTACTTAAAGCAATACATTTTAAATGTAATTGTGAGAAAAATGTATCTTAACATTAAGGCAATGAGGCAATGGTTATTTAAATAAATAAATAAATAACCATTTAAAGAAATTTAAATAAAGAGGAGCAGATGCTTAAACATTGCAGGTTGCAATAACATTCACAGGATTCAGTGGTTTGTCTTCCATTTAGGTGTAGTTTTGAACACTGCACTGTTACTCACAGTAGCTCTGGTCCAATTGAGTCAAATGGATTAAAAAAAAAACTTCACAATAATCTGAGGATTTGATCCAACAATAATTGTAATTTATAGCAGAATCTGAGAAATGAGTTAGCAATTTGAGACCTAACCATTATGTAGTTATAACAGGAATTGTTTAAATTTTGTAGAGATGTTTAGTCAAGTAAAATAATTTCTTTAGAAATACTAGCTACTTGATCTGTTTCACTCTCAAGCTATTTTTTAGTTTGAAAAAAACTTATGCTATTTTTCCGTAAGTATGTATTGTTTCAGAAACAGATTAAAGGGAATTGGTTAATTGACTATAAACACCTCATTTATTTGAAGTAATTATGTGAAACATTTCTTCCAGAAAGAATATTTGATATAAAATGAGTCAGTAGTATGACCTAATGTTTCTGCATAAATGAGGCTTTGTCTCAATAAATTAGTGCCTGTAAAGCCATAATCTTAATAAACTTCACAAATTACTTTGCTAGTGACTGTTAAAGTGGAAGTGTTATCCACTCTAGAGGGAATAATTGTTTTCATACTTGTTTATTTCTGAATATCACAGTAATTGTAAGGCATTCTGTTTGATGTAATCTATTATACAGTTGTATTTAAAAAGAGATATGAGGCAATATGTGTTATAATTTAATAACTTTGGAAACCAGATATTCAGTCATCAAACATTATTAAATGAATTCACTCAGAAACATTCAAAGAACTGCTGGAAAGAAATGAAGAATATAGTGGATTTATTCTTGTGTTTTGAAAGTTATTCCCTGATAAGCAAGGTTCTATTCTGTTCCAGAGTAGGAACTTGTGCATGGGAAATGTGCGTGGGATATTGAAATAAATGAGCTCCCATGCCCATTCAACAAATCACTTAAGCATTGTTTTAATATTATTTACAGGTTATTTTAAATCACCATGATAAAATGCTACTTTAATTCTTTTTAGTTATAGGAGGCAGAGTATTGAAAAACAGATATGAGTCATAATTGGATGGATTTTGCCTTTTCTTTCTACCCAGAGCTTTCTACGTCTGTATTGCCATAACTTATTCCCTAGACCCAGACTGCAAAACCAGCTAGAAACTGTTTCCCCTGTACATCCCTCTGCAAATTTTACTTTTGTAGGCTTGTTTTCCAATTGACTGATTCTAGAAAGCTTTATTTACATAAATAATTGTTCTGGTTTTGTTTGGTGAGGGGGGGGCCTAAGGTGGCAGCTTCAGTAGGAAACTGCTAGAAGTCGCTCCCCTTTGTTCAGCAGACTCAGACGGGCTTAGGGTGGATCTGCTGCTGGCCAAGGTCGAGCCAATTCGTAGCAGAATGTCCCATGATAATGCCTCTGCAATAACGTATTTAAGAAGGGGAAAACAGAAAAAAAAAAAAAAAAAGGGAGAAGATGTGAAGCAGCTGAGTGGGGGCAGAGAGGGGGAGGCATGAGCCTTGTGGGCCTTGCAGGCCTCACTTTCTGGCCTCCCACTGGGCGGCCGACTGGGCCCAACTCGGCCCGGCCTGGCTGCAAGAAGTGGAGAGGAGATGAGAAGTGAATAAGATGTAAAAAGGATCCTGAGAGGCGTCTGCCAGCCTGTTGTGAGGAATGGCTGCAGACGGCAAGGTCAGTTCAGAAGGAGGGGGAGCAGTAATGCTGCTCCTGGCCAAGATTCCCCTGCAGCCTGTGGTGCAGCCCATGGTGGAGCAGGCTGTCCCCCTGCAGCCCATGGAGGTCCACGGAGGGGCAGAGATCCACCTGCAGCCCGTGGAGGACCACACACCAGAGCAGGTGGAGGCCTGAAGGTGGCTACTGCCCTTGGAGGGCCTGCTGGGGCGGAACTACAGCAATCATGTTTTCAAAACTTTCTTTTAAAATGATGATATAAATATGGTTAGTATAGACATTTGTAAATGCAATTAGTTGTTTTTATAACTATTACTAAGAATTTTATTACGCAGTTTAGAGTCAATGCAGCGTACCCTAAGAGGATTTTCAAATATGTAAATAAACTCTTGGTGTACAGTGGCTTAAGGAAAATTAGTAATTGGACATGTTTCTGGTGGGTTTTCTAAGACATTCATATCAAGCCCTGTGTTTTTATGTTCATCAGTGATTTTGGAGTAAGTGTAGAAAGACTGCTTCTTAAATTTGTCATTTAGAGGTGGTAAGAATTAAAATTATATTGGTTACAGTACAGTGATACAGTTTTCGAGTTGTATGCAGAGGAGAGCCCATTCAGAAACTTTTTTAGATCTCTGCCTAGGATCTAAAAATACAGGAATACTCTTGGCATGGAATAGATTATTCTGAAAACTCCTGAATATGCAAAGTATTTAATGGTCATAGTATCCAAGGAATTAATTGTGAGTTAAAGTGTAGGATGATGTGCTGGAATGAAGTTGATGTAATTCTTATATAGGTAAACAGGCGAAGGGGAAGTAAACTCAAAGGTTTTTTGGGATAGAAAAGTTTTGCATTTTGTCCTCTGATGTTCCCACTTGTTAAGAATTTGATGATAGTAAATAAAGAAAAAATCCTTGAAAAAGAAGAACTTACCTCAGAAAGATTTTAAGATCTCCGTTTATTAAACTTATCAGAAAGTGGATTGAAATGAAACTTTATTTTGGTGCATGTGAAACTTGATTAAAAAAATGCTTAACTCTGAAGGGCTCTTTAATTCTGCAAGGAAAGGTACATTCAAATAGGAAATTTGACTTTTTAAATAGCTTTGAGAACTATAAGCATTTTGAACAAACTAACAAAGGACAAGGGACGAGCAACGGTGGACAAGGGACGAGCAACGGATATCATCTACCTGGACTTGTGCAAAGCTTTTGACACTGTCCCGCACAACATCCTTCTCTCTAAACTAGAGAGACATGGGTTTGATGGACGGACCACTCGGTGGATAAGGAGTTGGCTGGATGGCCGCACTCAGAGAGTGGTGGTCAACAGCTCAATGTCCATGTGGAGACCGGTCACGAGTGGTGTCCCTCAGGGGTCCGTGCTTGGCCCGGCCCTGTTCAACATCTTTGTCGGCGACATGGACAGTGGGATAGAGTGCACCCTCAGCAAGTTCACTGATGACACCAAGCTGTGTGGTGCCGTCGACACGCTGGAGGGGATGGATGCCATCTAGAGGGACCTTGACAGGCTGGAGAGGTGGGCCCGTGCCAACCTCATGAAGTTCAACCAGGCCAAGTGCAAGGTGCTGCACCTGGGTCATAGCAATCCCAGGCACAAATACAGGCTGGGCGGGGAATGGATTGAGAGCAGCCCTGAGGAGAAGGACTTGGGAGTGCTGGTGAATGAGAAGCTCAACATGAGCAGGCAATGCGCCCTTGCGGCCCAGAAGGCCAACTGCATCCTGGGCTGCACCAAGAGAAGCATGGCCAGCAGGTCGAGGGAGGTGATTCTCCCCCTCTATCTGCCCTGGTGAGACCCCACCTGGAGTACTGTGTCCAGTTCTGGAGCCCTCAACACAAGAAGGACATGGACCAGTTGGAGAAGGTTCAGAGGAGGGCCACAAAGATGATAAGAGGGCTGGAGCACCTCTCTTATGAGGACAGGCTGAGAGAGTTGGGGCTGTTCAGCCTGGAGAAGAGGAGGCTCCGGGGAGACCTGATAGCGGTCTTCCAGTACCTCAAGGGGGCCTACAAGAAAGATGGGGAAAGGCTGTTTAGTAGGGCCTGTTGCAACAGGACAAGGGGTAATGGTTTTAAAATAGAGGGGGGTAGATTTAGATTGGAAATTAGGAAAAAATTTTTTATGATGTGAGTTATAGAACACTGGAAGAGGTTGCCCAGAAAGGTGGTGGATGCCCCATCCCTGGAAATGTTCAAGGCCAGGTTGGATGAGGCTCTGAGCAACCTGTTCTAGTCAGGGATGTCCCTGCTCCTTGCAGGAGGGTTGGACTAGATGACCTTTGAAGGTCCCTTCCAACTCTAACTATTCTATGATTCTATGATAAAATGAATTCTTCATCATATGTAAGTCAAAACTGAATGCCCTTTTAGAAGATGTCCTTAACCAAAGTTAAGCAGTTAGGCTGAATGCAGGGTTAACTAAGCTTGTAATATTCTGGAATTAATTCCAAGTGTTCTCTTGCTTCCTGTGGATTTGAATGTGACAAGTCTGTAAATTTCCACTGCAGTTCATGAAACTTAAACTCTGTCACAAGTACCATGATTAGCAGAAGCAAAGGGAAGAGATACCAGAAAGACAAACAAGGATGGGACAGTGGGACAAAGGAAGATCTTAAGAATTATATCTGTATCAGCACATGGAGATACTAAGAAAACAATTTTGGAATTACATAGCACTGTTTAGAGTTTAACTTTAGTAGCTTCATTAAGAGAAAAAACAATAGCCATTTAATCCACGTTTTTGCCAGTGCAGTATTGTTCTCCAAATTACTGCATGTTTTCTAGTCCTTTGTCTTGTTTTGTCATGGATTGTAAAAATGAAGAATGTCCAGATAATAATTTGTGCCTCATCTATTACAGTATCATTGGGCTGAAAATTACCCTTCAGTGGTGGGTGATTGTACTATTAAATGGAAAGTCTTTGTATTATAATGAAAGTTAATTATTAATAAGGCTATGAGAGAATTGCCAGAGTAAATTTCTAAAATACTCTGTGCTACACTTGAACATTTTAAAAAATCTCAATATTTTTCTGCAAGAGGGATCATTAATTCCCCATCTATAGAGTAAGTGGACTGCTCAGGGCTGTGAAAAACCCAGAAGCTATCTGTGATGAGAAGTAATTTCAGATTTTGCCTCCAAGTTTGCCTTTCAGTGCCAAGGATTTGGTGTGTAGGGACATTGAAGATTCTTTAAACCACTGGTCTATGTCCACAAAGTGACACTGAAGACTTGGAGTAGGTGAGTTTGTATTAAATTCCTTGTGTATGTGAAATAAAATAATAGTTTTGATCAGAGTGACTAGTGGGAGGGGGTGCAGCCACAATCTGTGAAGTGAAGATCAGCCTCTTGCTTCCTCAGAGTTTGTTGGTTTTTTTTTTTTTTTATGTGATTCAGGCTCTTGAACATCAGGGCTCTTGGAGTGTACACCATGGAAATGTTACTCTCTGTGTCTCAGACTAGAGTCTGGGGTTAATGGCAGCACTGATGAGAACTGATGCCCATAATATTTTCCTGCTGAGTTTTTGCCTGGCTTGCCCTGTCACCTCAATGGTTTGTCAAATTGTTTTTTCTTTTGGGGTTGTTCTGCATGTTGTTAGAGGTAAACAATATTTTTTGAAAGCTAGTTTGGTTAGAAAGTGCATAAATGCTTGCTTCTTTGAACACGGAAGATTCAAATATGAAATATATTTGAACAGTAAACAACTTGCAGATTTAAACCTCTTTCCAAACAACATTTTACTCAGTGTTAACTTGAATTCTGTGAGAGACAATCCGTAAGTGTGTTTTGGCCATGCTGTTTCTTCCTTGCTGTCTTCTGTTTCTGCTCCTGTTTTTTTTTTAATGCTGCTTCTTTCACACAGGCAAACAGCTACAATCAGATCAAATCCCGTGTCTGCAATTAGATCAATAAGCCTCCCTCCATTTAAAGCTTCTCAAGTATTTTGTGGTAAATTATTTTTTTATGGTAAAAGTATTTTTTTTTTGTAAATGGACTAAGTCTTTAAGAGAGTTTATTTTTTCTATACAAATATTTTTTTTCATCTTATTCTGAATAAGAATTGGGTATTCATGACATCCCTATGAAACTGAGGTTATCTAGGTAGTATTTTAAGTCTGAATTAGAACACTTTGCAAAGCTTTTATGGCCAGCTGACTTAGGTGGTGTGCTGAATTTGTATTCTTTTTCTGATTCCTTTAAACTACAGCTACAAAGAGAACATACCATAAACTGCTGGAAATTGATGTTCTATTATTACTATTAAAAATACAGCATATAAAATTGTAGGGTTTTTTTAAAAAAAAAATTATAAATGAAAAGATTCTAATTTGAAAACTGCTTTTTTTTTTCCCCCAAATTCTTCTTCTATCTCCAAAAACCAGTCCAGAAGTATACAAAATACATAATTGTAGCTTTTAGAAGCATTACCTAATCAAGACTACAGCTAATGAATTGTGAGGCCATTTCAGGGAAGGTTATTTTGTGAATATAGACTAGAATTAAACTTGAAAAAGTGTGAAGCAGATATAACAAAAAATTGCAGGAACTTATTATTGAGCTTCCGACTGACATAAAGAAGTCCTACTCCTGCTGGTTATAAACACTCTGTGTGACTAGGGATTTGATATAAAAATGATTTCACTTCTATTGGTTTATCCAGCCTCTCTTTCTCTTTTTGCTGAGCTCTTTTACTGGCTTGGATCAGCTTTATCTATTGAAGTGTTCTGTACTCCAGCTATCTTTTAAAGTAAATAGATTTTTTTTTTGACACCTTAATCTATTAGCTTTTTTCTTTTTTTTAGAATTTTTACAGGTTGTGGTTTACAATTTCGAAAGTTGTCTTAAAGGCAAAACCTTCTATATAAAGGCATTGTGAATGAGAAACCTAGTGGGCATGGTCTCTGAATCATAGAATCATAGAATCATAGAATGGTTAGGGTTGGAAGGGACCTTCAAAGGTCATCTAGTCCAACCCCTCTGCAAGGAGCAGGGACATCTCCAACCAGATCAGGTTGCTCAGAGCCTCATCCAACCTGGCCTTGAACGTTTCCAGGGATGGGGCCTCCACCACCTTTCTGGGCAACCTGTGCCAGTGTTCTATAACTCACATCATAAAAATTTTTTTCCTAATTTCCAATCTAAATCTACCCCCCTCTATTTTAAAACCATTACCCCTCGTCCTATCACAACAGGCCCTACTAAACAACCTTTCCCCATCTTTCCTGTAGGCCCCCTTGAGGTACTGGAAGACCGCTATCAGGTCTCCCCGGAGCCTCCTCTTCTGCAGGCTGAACAGCCCCAACTCTCTCAGCCTGTCCTCATAAGAATATGAGTGGGAATGTAGAATTGTATGCAAGCTTGCTACAAAGCTGAAGGCAGGGCATTCTGTTATTACTATATTTTATTCTTAAGTAATGTTTACCTTTACTGTGAAGATTCAAGTGAAAGTTTGAAGCCATGCTATTTATTTATCAAATTAATTTTATTTAGGGAGTACATAAAAAAATCAGTATTTTATCATAATGTATATAAAGAATGTTAAGACCATTTTACATGTGTGTGATGTCTCTTTTGATAAAGAATAAGGCACTAGAAACAAAGGAGATATGGAAACTTAAACAATTCATGTTTTTCATTTCTTAAGCACCTGAACAGGCAGACTCCTTTAAATAGTTGTAGAGTTCATGAACATAGTTGCAGCTAAAAGGTGAACAGCTGTAGTAGTTTAATAGCTTCTTACATTCTCATAGAAGGCATGATATCTGTCTGAGTGTTCCTTATCTGCTACATTTCTAAGTCAGGCAGATCAGCTGCCTTTGCTGTTGGCAATTTATGTGTACTGTCTAAGGTCAGAATCCCAAACAGGACTTAAACTGCATCATTCTGCTACTAGTTATTAGGAAGTGCGAATTCTGTATGGGATTGTTTATACACTATGAAGACAGATTTCCCCTGAGAAATGAACACTAAAGATTTATGCTACAACTTCTAAACTCTATTCTCATGAACAGATTACTCAAGTAAGCATATTTTAATGTAAAGTGTAGTTCCCAAAGTGTTACGTTTCCAACTCGGAGACAGGCTGGAATAGAGTTTCTCTGGAGTTCCCAAACCTGGCACAAGTGACACCACAGTTGTGGACTCCAGAGCAAAGACCAAACTAATAGTATATCAATACATTTTTGATCAAGATTTATTTTTCTTCCAATTACTTTGGATCTGGGTAGTTAAAAAAAAAAATTTCCAGTAAATTATTTCTTTCCACACAGCTCCTGACTGTCTCTGAGCTTGAGGAAGGCTTTTTTAAAAATAGGTTGGGTTTTTTTTTTGACATTTAGATATTTATTATTTTTCCACATCAACCATATTGATAATAAACTGTATTTTGTTTTTCACTGTGAAATTCTAATTTTAAGTCCTCCAAGAGCTATGGCAAGCCTACTAGCAGGTGAAAGTAGTTTTCAGTGTTGAAGAGTGTAGTTAGACACCCACTTGCCAATGACAAAAGACAAGAAAGTCTCACTTAAATCACAGTATTTGGAGGAGAATTTTCATTAAATTAAGTGAGACATAGGCTTCCATATTATTCTGTCAAATTTTGAAGATATAAGTTAAATTTAATTAGATGTTCTCATTTAATTAGATGGCAGTTCACCCCCTTACACTCTTTAAATCTTGTCCTTTGCATTTATGACAGGTGCAGATATATTTGTGGTGTTTAATTATAGGCAAACAGGCCATTTCCTGACATAGTCATAATGTCACAGAACAGTTGATGTGGAAATTAATGACAATAACAGATACTTTGTTTCTTGTTAGTTTATTAGTAAAAGAGTGTATTACTTCAAAGATTGTTCTACACTTGAGAAATGTGCAGTACAAAATGCTGAAGCAGTCATGACATCCAAGTGAGAATGTGAAGATTTAGCTTGGCATATGGTGAGAGAAAGAAGGTGATATGTTTTGACAGATAACGTAATTTGACAGTTAAGATAAATACACCAACTGTCAGACAAAAATGGTATGGTTGATGGAAAGTATCTACTGTATTCTTTTCCTATAGTTTCTCTCTTTGAAGTACATATAAACATTCATGACATTGGTAATCTGGAACATCTGTAGAGTCTTTGAATGAGAACTAATGACATGGTATCTCACGTTAGTGATGCATTTTCTTAAATTAATGATTTTATTTCCAGAAAGAATACTGTAGCATTCCACAATAGAAACTTATCAATGTGAGTATTACTCACAAGTGAATCGCGAAGGTTACCACAAATTAATAAAAAGACAGAACCACAGAAAGATCTTCCAGGTCCAAGAGCAAACAAAAATGTTTGGTCCTTTCTTTACTGTCCCTTTGGTTACAGACAAAGGAGAAAGGATCCACAGGAGGGCTGAAAGCACTCAAATCTTCAAAAGAAGACAATTATATATGTAACTACAAAAGTCCTGAAAATTGTCTCGTAAGGGTCAAACCACCCAGATGCTCAAGTCTTTTCATTAAGATACAACATTGTGTTAGAAATCCTGGGTCTATCTCCAGAAATGCTGCATTGGTCTTCTGCAAGTACAGCCTTTCAAAGGCAGAGCCAGAGATCTCCAAAGCAGTGCCATGGGAAGGGCTAATGAGCTCAGGCTGCACGCTGAGTTGTGCCAGCCAGATGCTGTGCTGCCTTGAAGTACTTTGGTTGGTACTCGCTTGGATATCTCTTGCTTATCCCTCCATACTTGTCATTGGAGTTCAGGAGCTTCATGGAGAAATACCTTTCATTTTCAGACATGGTTATTAAATGGTACAAATTACTTCTTGGGTTTATTAAATGTGTTGATTTATTCAAACTGAGGATCTGACTCATAATAACTGTTTTGTTCATCTCTATTATTCCCCTGCATTACAGTATTATTATTTATTTTATAAAAAAAAAACTTGGAATCGTTTCTAAGGAAACACAGGAAGCCAAACTTGTGTTAGATGCAACATTTTTCCTTAGAGAAGCTAGATATTGGCATGTACACTGCCCAGCTGCTACTGTACTTTGATGGATACTTTGCTTTTCTGCCAGGAAAAAAGATCTTAATACATTAAACAATATATTAAATGTATCATAGTACAACATCTTTTTATTTGATTCCTTGTTGCTGTACAATTCTTATCAACATAAAGGTGATTGCTTCTTAAATGTATGTTATTATAGAAATGAGATAATTATAACTCTGGTAGTCTCAAATTTAGATTTGACTCAAGGCTTATATAATTTTCTGTTACCAAATGCAACTAGACTGGAATATATTTTGAAACTTTCAGAGGAACTTCTATGTCAGTAGCTGCACCTCTCTGCCCAGTATATGTCAGTATATTTTTTCATTACAGCAGAAAATTATCTGGAAGCTTAAACAATCATGGCTGGACCATTTTCCATACCTGAATCTGACCTACTTAGTTTCTTTTTGTGGGGGGACTTTTCCATAACTATGATTATCCTTTCCAGTTCTCTGTAGCTTTTTCAGTTCTGATGTTTCCCTGAACTAAATGAAAGAATAGGGATAGAACCACTCACAGTACTCGAGTTGTGAGCTTATAATAGTTTTATTGATTAGCATGATAATTATTTCATTACTGTTTGTGGTGGGTTGACTCTAGGTTGTGGCTGGATGCCAAGTGCCCACCAAAGCCACTCTATCACTCCCACTCAGTTGCGCAGGGGCAAAGATAATACGATGAAAGGCTCGTGGGTTGAGATAAGGACAGGGAGAGATCATTCAGCAATTACTGTCTTGGGTGAAACAGGCTAGACTTGGATAAATTATTTTAATTTATTAATGATCAAATCAGTGGAAGGTAATAAATAAAACCAAATCTTAAAACACCTTTCCCCCACCTCTTCCTTCTTCCTGGGCTCAACTTCACTCCCAAATTCTCTGCCTCCTCCCCTCAATGGCACAGGGGGATGGGGAATGGGATTGCAGTCCGTTCATTATGCATTGTTTTTGACGAAGTTTAGTAGTACTTATTGCAAATGAGTATCAACACTTTTAAGATCTCAGATTGCCTATTTTTTCCATTTTAATTACTAGTCAATAAAGGCTGTGTCCTTAAACTAAAATGTAGGGGGGAAAAAAAAGTCAAATACGACTCAAAAAGTCTGTCTTTTACAAGCTTTTTCATTTCCCTAATTAGAATAGATGAAATTACTGCAACAATTAAGATTGCTTCTTTGAAAATCATTTAATGTTGTGTTTTTGCAAAAAAGTCTTTAAGAAATCTGGACAGATTAGCACTGATAAAGCACAGGTTTGGAATTGTGCAGAATATTTCGTTTCAGTTGTACAAAATGCATGTAAACTTTAATTTTTAAAAGTGCATGAAATCATTACGTGCACACTATGCCTCTGCATTGTGTTATATAGAAAATATTCTTTGCATCACTGTACCATTTGCAGTATGCAAATACAGAAAGTGCATTTTAATAAGAGAGTGACTGATGCAATATTTGGCTAAGTTCGTTGCTGTTATAAATACGTTTAATATATTTATAACCATTAAAAAAAAAACAACAAAAAAACCAACCAACCAACCAAACAAAAAAAAACAAAAAAAAAACCCCCAAACAGAAACAGAGCCAGAATCAGCCAGCCTATCCTCCACATCCATGAGCCTAGCATCTTCTATTGGGTACTTACTTTTGAGTGCCCAGGGCCCAGTAGTCACTGGAATACAGGCCAAACAAATACCTGTCCCTTTGCATCTATGCATGATTTGTTAAAAAAATTCAAGTTTTAGTGACTTAGGCCTTACCAGCATGGAAGATGCCTCAGATCATTTGCTGAAGTATGGGAAGGTGAAATTGCTTTGTGTTTACTGGATGGTGTAATCTTTTTGTTTAGAGTTGGCTGCATTATTTAGCTTTGCAAAAATTATCATAATAATTCTGATTCTTAGGTTCCAAAGGAGCTAAATCATTGATAGAAAGCAAAATCTTCATTTGTCTGGTTTTGAATCTATCGACATTTAATTCTTAGAACTAGAAACTGGAATCTTCTTTTCATCATTACTGTAATTAGGGTAGAGCAGTAGATAATCCTGACTGACAGGCTAAAGGTTAAGGGGTATGTGTAATCCCTGAAATGCAGAACTATTTAGCAATACTGAAAAAAACAACTTGATACAAGGCATTAACAAAATGCATTGTGGAAGCTTGGCACCCAAATTAATGTGGCTACCAATGTCAAACCAAAAACTTTTCTAGCAAAACAATTTGTCCAGTACTAAGCAGACGCCATGAAGGCAGATTGAATGAACATTCATACAGGGATACCATCTGTTCGTAATGGCTTTTGAAGAATAGCAGATGAAAATGCACTGAAGACGTGAAAGTGCAAGACTGAACATCAATGGAAACAGCACACAGTGCATACAAAGCAGCGATGGAACAGGACAGCTAATATAGGCAATAGAACTGAAGACACTGGTGCAGAGGTGAATGTGTGAGTGTACTTATGAAATATAAAATAGTTTTCAGGCAGTGAGAGAGAACCACCATGAATAATTATGACCACCAGTTATTGGATAGCGGTTGTCCTTGACTGAGAAAGGTTGTTAAAATGCTAGAATATGGAAGGATTCCATCATGCTAGAGAGGTGATCCCATATAGGATGAGTCTGTCATGGTCTTAGATACCTAGCCAAACTTCTTTGATTGTTTTCTGCAAAACTCCTGCTTTTTGCTCTTGTGGTCCCTCTTTCAGTCCTGGGAGTGTCAGCCAAATTTGCAGTCATACAAAAGGAATTATTCTTCATTTTATTTCCTGTAGCCTCTGGGGCTTAAGATCATGCTAATCGAATGATATATGAATATAGAATTCTCTATCCAATATGGATATTGAATAATATTCTGTATTCCCTGGTGGGAATGTGTTACAAGTCAATTTTTATGCTTCAACACAGAGATAAGCCAACATCAGCGCTGCAATACTCAATTTTCAAGTTGTCTTTCCTTGGGAATAAATAGTGGTTTAGGGTCAAGTAATTTGTATCCCGCAAGGATGGAGTCTTATGGAAGGGAGGCTCCTGGGGCCAGCTTGTAGGAAGTACTAAGCAGAGGATATATCTGAACTCCATTCCTCTCTGGAACACAGGCACCTAGGCCAAGCAGAAACCTCTTTTTGCTGAAGATCCAGATGTTGGAGTCCTCTCCTGAAGATATACTGCTCTTTGAGCAAGACTCACTGTTTTTGGATGGTGACAGGTCAACACAATGGTAACCTTGTGCCCAGCAGCTCTGCTTTGAGGGAGTCTGAGTGTGCGTCCTTCTCCTCAAGGGCAGCGGCTGTGCTTTATAGGTAAGGTGGCCGTGGACATATTTGAGGGACAGGCAGGGATGAAAATCCTGTTAGTGACTGTAGAGGCAGGTGCTTTAAGTACTCATACAGGAGTGGGGTTTTGAAAACTGTAGATGCAGTTTTACCTCACTTGATATTCTGGTAGAGTCTAGGCAAACATTGATAGCCTGATTATTCCAGCTGGGTAGGGGTTAGGTAGTTACTTAGGAAGGAGCTCTTTTATTAGGATTGGGAAATAGATTGTCTAAGGCAGGATTCAGCAGGTGTTCAACATGGCTTAAGGTGTTCCAGGGCCTTTGACCGGGCCTCCAGATACCTGTCCAGAAAGGAGTGGATCTCCTGTAAGTTAGCAGTATCTGCCAACCCTGCATAGGATGTCTCAGCCTCAGGCATGAGAAGCTTTTGTTTAGACAACTGAATCTTGTGCCAAAAATATGGCTACATCTGATCTTGGTACCTTGTGGATCTCACCTGAATTTTTAGAAGGTCCTGAAGGACCCTAAGGTTTTTTTTTTGTAATCTGTTAAACAGAATACACAGGTAGATGATACCGTATGTCACCTCCCCAAGCTGGAAAGGACCTCAAAAGCAAAGAACTTTACTTTTTTCCTTTTTACTTGTTAAATGTATAGGGTTGGATTCTGATCTCACATCAATTGTAAATGCATAAGTATATTTACTTCTGTTTTGTGTATCTGAATATCAAATCTGTATATCTCTAATACTTTCAGTTTATTTGGATCCTTTATCTAAGGTAGTAATTCAGATACATTTTTCCTAGCAAAAATAAAGAATTGAGGGGGGTTATGATTCAAAACTATGAATACTTTATGAAGAATATAAATAACTCACCATCTAGCCCGCTTTTCATACCAGTCTTTATATTTTGTCCTTGACTAATTTCTTTTGCTTATGCATGTTTTTCAATATTGTTTGTACAGTGGTCCTTCACTGCAGAACTTAACCAAAAGAAAACTTGTCCTCAGATTTCTCTCAAGGAAGCATAATGCTTTAATTAAAATTAAAGTATTTGTTGTCACTTGCAGCTGTTTTACTCTGCAATAAACACTGAAGACAGGATACTGCTTTTGGGGACAATTTTGCCATTTAGGTTTCTTTTTTGGCGTGGCTCTGAATAGCTGAACTACTAATTTAGAAGAGTTTAATTAAAGTTTGAGGTCTTTTCTAAAGGAATATCTTATGTAACTCAAAAAAAATTTCCATCAACAACACTTCATGATTCATTTGAATGTTCTTATTTTGCTGTTTGTGGTGTAATCTGGTGGTGGTTTATTGTTTGGAGAGGAAAAGATATCAGGGACTCATCTGCCATTTGCTTAATGCTTCTGCAGGTGAGGCATTACATTGTCAACACTTGCTTTACTGCACTGGCAGTAATTCCGTTGGCACCTGCTTAGCCTGATGTTTTCGCTTTCAGGGTGGTTAGGTAAATCAAGGCTGTTAGATGCCGATTCAAAACCTTTTTATTACAGCAAATAAGCATTGCTTTCTGCACCCAGACAAGATACCAGGGAGTCACGTTTCCTATTTTTTTCAGTATCAAGATTCAGAGGCATTCACTACTGAAAACATTCTAGCTTATGCTGAAAAAATAGTACCATCAGATACTGAAATTTTTGAAAGGTTCCCCACATACTTCCCAAACTGTGTTGCAATCTGAATCTCTGGATTTTTTAGTTATCGATATAGATAACTTTAATCAAATCCTGTTGAGATCTTATCTTGGACTTGTGTGATAGTGTCCTGATCTTAGCTGTACTTTTTTTTTTCCTGATTAAAGTTTTCAGCCATCATTAATGCAGAGAATATATCAATCACCAATGTGAGAGCAGAACTTCTCAAGTTATCTGGATGCAATTTTGAGTTAAAGATTTTCCGGGATTTTAAGAGCTTTGGAGAGCCAGATACTTCTTTTCAATTACAGAGGGAATTTGGTGGCTGTTGGCACTGGGGAACTGGATCTGGAGTTGCCCAGAGAATACTTTTTGGCCTAGTGAAAATATTTTCTTGAAAGGAGAATATTTGGTATTTGAATTTTTTCAGGTGTTCAAGTTTATTATTTAAAAAAAAAAAAAAAAGAAAAAAAAGAAAGAAAAAAGGAGAGACAACTGAAAAATATAAGTAGAGAAATTTGGTACCAAACTTCATAGTTTTTATATCCTGAAAGAGATTTTTAAGGTGTTCAGTGAAGACACAAAAATTAAAATTAAACAAATTCAATTACATTTAAATTAACTTTCATCAGTAATTATATGTACAGGAACTTTTGATGAGATTTAATCCGTTTGAGTCCTGCTGGGGTTACTTCCATTTGCAGATGAAAATTTTTAAAAATACAAGATAAAAACAGAATCCAGTGGTGAATAGCTTATTACGAATATAGGGAAAAACATTTCCTTAAGTTCTTCAGAGCAGTAAACCCAACATGATTAGAAGTTCTTTGCATGTGTTCCTTTCTTTTTCTCATTATGTTAGTACGTGACTGGTAGAATTAAGTTCTTATTACAGATGACTAGAAGAAGTAAAATTGCTTCTGTTTCTTATCTCAGAATTGCATTATAATACAGATATTACCTCATTGTGTCTGTTGCAGCCACACCAAGATGATTCATGAAATTATAGGAGACCAAACATCTTGTTGCAGCTGTCTTGTGGATGTAGAGGAAAGACCAACATACTCAAGCTTTATCATTATGGTATTTCTCTTTCTTACTCATGCTTTGTTATTAAATCAAAATTAGAAAGTATAAAAGAACAATGTGTTTCCCCTAAATTTATAAGGGGAAAGTATCTCTCTAGAATTCAAGCAGAGTTCTTACATAAAGAAAGTTGGTTCCTCCTTTTTTCTGTTTGTTCTTCAGGATGTCTGTATAACCCAAGTTTTCAGGATTAAGACAAATAATCCTAGCATTTTTGTTTTAGAAATAGACTTTTAGCATGTGACTTCCATGTAAAGAAATGTTTATCATAAACTCATATCTCAAGGCATGTAATGATTATCTAGTTTTTCTAATTGTAGCTATGACTCACCTGTAAATCAAGAATCAGGTAATGAGAGATTGTGAACACTAGTTGCACTGAAGAGAAACTCTGTAGAATTACTGAGGTGAAACTAAATACAGGAAAGTTCAAAACTGTGTGTAGAACAAGTCCCTTTTAAAAGATACATATCCTAGAGCCATCTACAAGATCTATTTGGTAGTGCATTGTCTTAAGTCAATATATCTTCATTTTCAGAATTTTGAAAATGCTTCAGATTGCCAAAATTTTAGTGTGCACTTCTTTGTATTATGATATTTACATGCATATAAGTTGTATCTGTAAGTTTATATTATTTCTTTTATTAAAATGTCCAAATTAGTATTTTACTCTGAAACATCGCCAGGATCTGGCTAGATAATGATTGGCTGTTGGAGGTATTTTCTGTCAGAAGGCTGGCTTCACTGGTTTTGCACAATCAGATAATGAGATGGTTCCCTATTAGTGGTGTCTGCTGTCTTTTAAATGATTCATACTGTTTATATGGCAGAAACGATATTAATCATGCAGTAATAAATAAATAGTTGGTAAATGCAAGAACAGTGAAGTGGTAAATGGATACTGCATGACCAACTCAGTTTAACCAGTATAAATCTCCATCAGTGGAGAAACTTGGTTGTTCTTTCGCTTAGCACTCAAACACAGTAAAACAGGTCAAAGGAATTAGATTGAAATTACAGTGTAAAACACTAAATGAGCAATGAAAGTTACAAAGCCTCTCAAAATGTGAAAGGTTGCCCAGATGGTCTGATCAATTGGCCAGGTTTCTTTGCAAGAATTTTGAAACACATGAATGCTCTTCAGAGTGATCCAAAGCAATAACAGCAGAAGTTCAGCCAAGTAGAATTTTATGGGGGTTAGATTGAACCTCTGAGCCAATTAAGAAGTAAAAAAAAAAAGAAATAAAAAAAACTTGTATATAGAATAGAATCATAGAATAGTTAGGATTGGAAGGGACCTTGAAAAGCCATCTAATCCAACCCCCCTGCAAGGAGCAGGGACATCTCCAATCAGATCAGGTTGCTCAGAGCCCTGTCTAACCTGGACTTGAATGTTTCCAGAGACTGAGCATCCACCAGCAACCTGTTCCAGTGTTCCACAACCCTCAGTGTAAAAAAATTTCTAATCTGAATCTACCTCCCTCTATTTTAAAACCATTACCCCTCATCCTATCGCAACAGGCCCTACTGAAGAGTTTTTCCGCGTCTTTCTTGTAGGCCCCCTTGAGGTACCAGAACGCCGCTATAAGGTCTCCCTGGAGCCGCCTCTTCTCCAGGACGAACAGCCCCAACTCTCTCAGCCTGTCCTCACAGGAGATGTGCTCCAGCCCTCTCATCATCTTTGTGGCCCTCCTCTGGACCTTCTCCAACTGGTCCATGTCCTTCTTATGCTGATGGCTCCAGAGCTGGATGCAGTACTCCAGGTGGGGTCTCGTGAGAGGGGCAGAATCCCCTCCCTCGACCTGTTGGCCACACTCCTTTTGATGCAGCCCAGGATGTGGTTGGCCTTCTGGGCTGCAAGTGCACATTGCTGGCTCATGTTGAGCTTCTTGTCCAGTAGCACACCAAAGTCCTTCTCAGGGCTTCTGTCAATCCATTCTCCACCCAGTCTGTATTTGTGCCTGGGATTGCCCCAACCCACATGCAGGACCTTGCACTTGGCCTGGTGGAACTTCATGAGGTTTGCATGGGCCCACCTCTCCAGCCTGTCAAGGTCCCTCTGGATGGCATTTCTTCCCTCCAGTGTGTCAACGGCACCACACAGCTTGGTGTCATCAGCAAACTTGCTGAGGGTGCACTCTATATCTCTTCAGCAAAGTCATAAGACATATCCACTAGTAGAAGAGGCTGTGTAACTTTTAGAAGTTTTTATTATGAGAATCATAGAATTATAAACCATCTTGAGTTGGAAGGGGCCCATAAGGATCATCAAGTCCAACTCCCTGCTCTTTGCAGGACTATCTAAGTGATATGACTAAGAGCATCATCCAGATGCTCCTTGAACTCTGACAAGCTTGAGGCCATGACCACTTCCGTGAGGAGCCTGTTCTGGTGACCGAACACCCTCTCAGTGAAGAAACTTTTTCTCATGTCCAATCTGAACTTCACCTGATGAAGCTTCATTCCATTTCAAATGTCAAACTGAATCTGAAATAAAATAGCATAAAGTTGTCAATGATCCAAGGATTTAATATTTTGTCATCTCTTTTGCTGTATAATTTTTATGACATTTTACCATTCACCAGAAGACATTTTACCTAAAACTAAGGTGTGACCACCGGCAGGAACTACAGTTTTTTAATATTGATGCCCTTTGCAGAGGCAGGGAGGGATTTTGGTTTTAAACAAAACCACAGAACTACTCATATGTCTACTCATGCAGTGTGTCTTTTGGTAACCTGTAAGTACTCCAGTTCTTTATAGTCACTGTATGAGGAACACAGTGGAGCTTTCAGAATTTGTGAGGCAAGCTGCATATCTGTAGACTGGTGATTAAAAATTTGAATGGCTTCTTCCATAGAACTATCTTCAATTAAGTGTATGAATTATTTTCTAATTGGGGCAAAGAAATGAAATTCTAGTGGCAGAATACAAAGTATTTATCTGTCTCATTTACAATACCTTGGTCTGTTCTAGACAACTTTCCACAAAATTTGCTTCAGGCAACTTTTTTTTTTTTTTTTTTAAATAAAACTGTTCTCTAGTTTAAAGAACATAAACATTAATGCCTTGATCTCAGTGAATAACATTTGAATGAATTTAGGCTTTAAAATAAATTTCTGATGAACTTTATTTGCCACTGGAGCTACATGTAAAGGCACATGCATGAATTTTAATCAATTTAAGACTGATGGAAAGTTTGTAGAAGCCCAGAGAGACAAAGATCTCTTGACCAGGACAAGGAAAATAATTAATGTATTCTAATGCTCTTCATTCTCATCTTGTTTTATAAAGATGGAAATAAGACAGACAGTAACACACAATTGCAATTATTCCCTCATAGCAAACCTTCTTAGCAAACACATTCAATAAATAGCCCATTAGAGGTTAATGTCAAGGTATGTTATCCGAACACATATCCTCAATGTAGAACTGAAAGACAGGGTAGGAAGGGAAATGTCAGATATTAAATTGTCTGAGAAAGTATCTCAAGTATTATTTGAGAAATATTCTCAAATAATGAAAATAAATGACATTTTATTCACAGAAATTACTTGGATCTTCTATGTTTTGAAAAAGTATATAAGGAAGCAGTTTTATCAATGCCTTTGAAAATGAGGGATGTCAAACAACCATATATTTTTGTCCTTTCAAAATATATTGTGAAGGGAAAAGAAATTGTGAACCTAAATCCGTATCCTCAGTATCAATAAGAGAAGCAAGCAAGTCGGCTTTATAACAGTTCCTATATTGAGTTGTTAAAATGAAAAAAAAAAAATGTGACCTTGAATCAGTGAAAGACATTTTAACAGTGAGCATCCTTTGGTAATTCCACCTTTTATCACTTTTGTGTCCCAAATGATAGAAATCAGTATTAAGCAAAGACCATGCTAAGTGTAAATAGTCCTACAACTTGTCAGTGTGCTTTTTTCACTAGATATCTTCTACTGAAACTTAGGCATATTTTGGAGGTGTACAAGAAGAGCTGTTTATTCCCAAATAGCAGCACAGCAGATCATGAGGAAAAGGGAGTAATACTGTAGTTTCTGCATGTTGTGGTTTTGTTTAGTGAGGGGGGGCCTAAGGTGGTAGCTTCTGTAGGAAACTGCTAGAATTCGCTCCCCTTTGTTCAGTGGACTTGGCCGGGCCTAGGGCGGACCTGCTGTTGGCCAAGGCCGAGCCAATTGGTAGCAGAATGCTCTGTGATAATACCTGTGTGATAACGTATTTAAGAAGGGGAAGACAGGAAAAAAAAAAAAAAGAGAAGAAAAGATGTGAAGAAGCTGAGCAGGGGCAGAGGCGCACAGGGGGAGGTGCAGGCCTCATGGGCCTTGCAGGCTTCACCCTCTGGCCTCTCGCCAGGCAGCTGACTGGGCCTGACTCGGCCCGGCTCGGCTGCAAGAAGTGGAGAGGAGATGAGCTGGATGATATGAAGAGATCCTGAGAGGCGTCTGCTAGCCTCTTGTGAAAAACTTTTCTTGTGAGAGGAACGGCTGCAGACGCCAAGGTCAGTGAAGAAGGAGGGGGAGGAGTAATGCAGCTGCTGGCCAAGATTCCCCTGCAGCCTGTGGTGACGACCATGGTGGAGCAGGTTGTACCCCTGCAGTCCATGGATTCCACGGAGGAGCAGAGATCCACTTGGAAACCGTGAAGGACCCCACTCTGGGGCAGGTGGATGCCTGAAGGTGGCAGTGGCCAGTGGAGGGCCTGCTGGGACAGCCGTTCTGGAGAGACTGCACCCCGTGGAAGAGATGACCCACACCAGAGCAGTTTCATGAAGGACTGTGGCATATGGGTGGGACCCTACAAAGGAGCAGGGGAGGAATGTGAGGAGTTCCTCCCCTGACCATGAAGCAGCGGCATGAAACAATGTGTGATGAACTGACCACAACCCCCATTTCCTCTTCCCCCCTGTGCCGCTCAGGAGGGGAAGGTAGTAGAGATAATGTTAAGCTTGGGAAGAGGGAGGGGAGGTTATCTTCTTCTCTGTCTCATTATCCTGCTCTTTGTAGTAATAAATGAATAGTTTTCCCCAAGTCGAGTCTGTTTTGCCTGTGACGGTAACTTTAAGGATTTCTCCCTGTCGTTATCTCAAACCTTGAACCATTTTTCCTTACATTATCTCTCCCTATTCTCTTGGAGGGTGGGGGGGAGTGAGCGAGACACTGCGTAGTCTGGTCCTGATCGGGGCTGAACTACGACACTGCAGAATAATGTATACTAGAGAAGAAGCATTTAAGTAGAATATAATTTCCCATTAGAATTTGACTGGGGCATCTAATTTCTCTGGCTTCTAGCTGAGGAAGTCTTACTGAATTACACCTGTCTGGAGAAACAACTTAAAATGACTCACAAAGCAGCGTGAACAAGATGGATGCAAATGGTTAAAAGGTTGTTTGTTTTGCCCAAGATTCTAATCCCTGCAAACTCAAAAGTCAAAGACTTAAACAAATTATTGAACCAGACACACTTTTCATGAAATGGTTCTTTCATAACATATGACTGACAGAAGGAGCAGAAGGAACATAGGAAATATTTACAGAATCCCTGCATCTTACTACTGTAGAGGGGAGATATCTTCACAAAGCTGCCAAAGAAAGTCTGCCTGATTCAGACAGCTGCTTGGATTTGAGGATGATTAAAAACAAAATCCCCAAACCAAACAAAAAAAAAACCAAACTAACCAACGAACTCCCCTCAAAAACCAACCCACCACACCTCGGAGAAACATGTCATTGCTGACTTCAGAGGTTACCAAGTACGGGTTATTTTCTGTGTGTACATAAAATCTACCAAACAAGAGTGCTCAAAGCCTTCTCTAAACAGCCTAAGGGTATAGCCTGTTCAATTAACATCCTCAAATATTTGTCGTTTCTAGCACTTTTTGCAGTATTGCCACACAAGAATGCAGTGTATGTGGATTGCAGCCACCATAGGCATTGAGTCACCAGTGGACTGGGCAAATAATCTATCTACAGTGCTACAGGTAGATTTAGTTGGCTTTAGCAAGGCTGTTTAGATAAAGAAAGCCTGTGAACAACTTCATGCATTATTGCTGGTGTTCTACACTATTCAAAGACTTCTGCTAAGTTCCTCCTGCTGTGCTTTTGTGCACTTCCATGGAATTATTTTTTCTTTTTTCAAGAATGCAATGCTCTGGAAATGCTTCACAAATTCTGGAGGAGTTGCTACATGTTTTAGCAGAAATTTTATGCTTTTTCTTTTTCTTTCTTCTTTTTTTTAAGAAAAAATTAAACACAGTTTCTGCACTACTAAATTATTAAATCTTTTGTATTTTAGTCAAATGCATGGCACCCTGATAACAAAAGATGCGCTCAATAAGAGATTAAAAGGTTGGACACCTTTTAGAAGTATCCATAAAGCAGTTGCATGTAAAAGTTAAGATTTATCAACAAACAGCAAGTGCAACTGTTGCCATTCAGATGTGTTTAAGTAGCATTCCCAGAACAAATTTATTTCTAACAGCGTTTATCATCAGCTTCCCAATCTTTATGACTTTCTTTTTAACATTTACTTGCAACATTTGCATTTTGTCAAATATAGTCATGCAACTACACATTAATATTTTTATTTAGTGACTATATTCACACTGATTCTGCTTCTGTAAAAACAGTAAATTTTCCACTGGAAAAAAATATATTTCTTGGCAACAGAAGACAGACTAGCATTGACAAAAGCTGTAAAATACATAAATAAAACTAAAATTTCTTCTCCAATCTCTGGGGATAGCAAATAACAAAAGCGTTATGAGGAAAAACATTTTACTTCAGGTTGAACAGTAGATCAGAGAGAATTTAGATACTCTGAAATGATTGAATATGCTTATCTTCAGCTGTAGCAGAAAATTTCAGTCCCACACTAATTTTTCAATTTAGGTAATTCCATTCTGCCTTCTCTACCTAAGGTGCCCTCGGCTTTCAGTCATACTTTCAAGGTGTTCTTATTTTCCTAGTAAGTGAAATTATTCAAGTTTATCTACAGAAAATGGGAGTAATAGACAAATGTACAGAATTACAGGTTCCGTTTGAAAACAGTACCTCCATAGCTAGCCAAAAATTATTTGATTGAGTTTAGAATAATGTCACAAATGCTTTATAGTGATTTTTTTCGTGAAGATACATTAGTTGAGCGAATGTTCCTATCAGTGAATACTTTCCTTAAATATACTTCCTTTAAGTGTAGAAGGAACTGCACTCACACCTTTAGAAAAGTAACTTTTATATTTCGTTTATGGTACTCAGTGCTACACAGATGTGTTAACAATTCTACTTCTGGAAGTTCTGGGAGATAGTCACACTTGGAAATATACTTAATTTCCCACTTCCTTTTGCTCAACAGCAAAATGGTGAAAATGTTAAGCAAGAATGATGTATATATGAAACCTAAATGAACTGCAACACTTGCATCACTTACTACTGCAGTATTTGTAAAATAATTTACCAGAGTTCTGATTCCATCTCCATGGAGAAAATGAGGTTTATCATAGGAAAACAGGTGGTTTCCTGAAATTAATATATTTTTCTGTATTCAAAGGACCACGGTAATAGGATATCAGCAATCCCTAGTGAGATTGGTAGAGTCTGTGGCCATGAAGTCTATACATCGGAAATTCACAGGCTTTGCTCATCTTTACTAAGTACTAGATTTAATCTCTACACTAGAAAAATAAGTAAAGAATTGTAGGAGGGTGAAGAAATTGTTTCAAGCCTCTGTCTTTTGGTTTGAAGATGAAAGGCGGTAATTCAGTTTAAAAATAAGATTCCGTTTTGAATTATAATTTTCAGAGAATGTTCATCTGAAGTTGAGCTTCTTGAATGAAACAAACTATACAATGCTGAATTAGTTTCCAATGTGTAAATTAATTCTTTAATCTTTTTATTATTACAAGTTTTGTGATGCTGATATACCTCCAGTAATTATTTGTACATGTCACAGAAGTGAAAACAATACATTTCAAAGTGCAAGGTGTGATTGTAATAATGAGCCTTATTTACACTTGTGGAATTGGCAGGATGCTAATGGAGTTTTAACATAAAATCTAGTGCATAATTTGATTTAAATCTTGATTCGGCTGCTTTTGAAGTAGTTATTCCATTTCTTCATTCGGCATACTTTTGTTAACTAAATTTTCTGTCTAAAAAATGTAGACTAATGACTGGGGAATGAAAACAACCATCAAAATTAATGAAGTTTAAGCTGTCATTTAGCTGTGATTCTTCCTCCCAGATGAACATATGACCAGGACAATAGTCATGGGATTCACCATGCTTGACTTCAAATACATTTCGCTATAATTGCAGCTATATCTGAGACAGTTCTCTGGACTTCCTTTATTTTCAGTGGAGGCACATTTTGACTTAAAATTAATTTGGCCTGTTGCACTTCAGAATACTTTGAATCATACTTAGAAGTTCCTATCATTTTATTAACCACAAAGATGTCTATGCTGCCAGCTCAGAAGGGTTTTTTTTTTTTTGCAAACATTGAGCAGATTAAATGGTTCGCAGTTTTTGTTCTGAGTTTTTGGTAAGGGATGGAATTTAATAGGAGACCAAAAAAAAAAAGAAACCTCAGAAATTTCTTCTGCCTTGCATACTGTATCCTGGGCTGCATCAAGAGAAGTGTGGCCTCTACTCTGCTCTGATGAGACTCCACCTGGAGTACTGCATCTGGTTCTGGACCCCCAACATAAGAAGCACATGGACCAGAGGAGAGGGTCCAGAGGAGGGCCACAAAGATGATAAGAGGGCTGGAGCACCTCTCCTATGAGGACAGGCTGAGAGAGTTGGGGCTGTTCAGCCTGGAGAAGAGGAGGCTCCGGGGAGACCTGATAGCGGTCTTCCAGTACCTCAAGGGGGCCTACAGGAAAGAAGGGGAGAGGCTGTTCAGTAGGGCCTGTTGCGATAGGATGAGGGGTAATGGTTTCAAAATAGAGGGAGGTAGATTTAGATTGGATATTAGGAAAAAAATTTTTTACAGTGAGGGTTGTAGAACACTGGCAGAGGTTGCCCACAGAGGTGGTGGATGCCCCACCCCTGGAAACGTTCAAGGCCAGGCTGGATGAGGCTCTGAGCAACCTGATCTAGTTGGGGATGTCCCTGCTCCTTGCAGGGGGGTTGGACTAGATGACCTTTGAAGGTCACTTCCAACCCTAACTATTCTATGATTCTATGATTCTATTCCATAGACACTGCATTTCTCATAATTTCTTTATGGTACTTACAAAAGTCAAGGTAAGTTATTTTTCTCTCTTCTACTTCCACTTTTATTTTCCTAATATTTGTTTCCAAGATTTCATTGAAAGAAGTAGAAATACTGGGAGAACATGAATGACTTTGAACTGTGGCAACAATTTTGTTCCTACCATGGGTTGGAAAGAGCCTTTATGTAGAAATGGTATATGGTAACATAAGCATTAAAGAATCCTATAAGCATACCATGTGAATGGATAGGTGTTAAAGGTATCATAGCTGATGATAAGGAGTCTTTTGTCTCACGGGAGTATTTCACAGTCAATAATGATTGACTATGAATTAAAAAGAAAACTATTTGGAAAATCAGAGGTTTGATACATTTTTTTTCAGCTTTTTTTTTTTTGCATTTCGTTTTTACTGTTTGTCTGATTGAATGCCTGTCAAGTCTGATGAATTATTAGACCAGATAACATGAGTGCAGTAGTGTCTGGGAAGGGATAGAAATATCCTAATCTTATCACAGTAGGCACAGCTGGGCCACATTTCAAAGGGCTGGGAAAAGCCTGGAGCCTCTGTCCCTTGCATTTGGGACTACATTTTAGTGCAGGTCCCTGCCTTAGCCACGTTGTTAGCAATGCCTGTTGTCTGGTCATATACCTTGCTACCCCTGATCTTGCTTGTTTTGTCCCATGTCCAAGGGATGATGATTAGAGAGCTGATAAATTGTGAGCACTGCCTCCTGTGTAAAACTAGGTCTCTCCTGATCTTTCTGTCATCTGCCTGATTCTATGCCCCATATCTTGTCACATACTCTCATCTTCTGTCCTTTGGTACCATCCTGGCCTGGGGTCTAACCCAGGAGGGAGGTAGGACAAGGTATAGACCAACAAAACCTTCATGCTTGCTACTTCAACCTCTTAAACCCAAAATATAAAACTCCAGAAATCTATGCTGCCGTCTATTAACTCTAACCACCTAGATTTCCCCTAGAGAAATTTCCTGATCACTTAAACATTCAGTAAGGCTAGTATCAGCCTTTTGATGGTATTTATCAGCTGTATACCCAGCTCATATCCTAAATTCCGGATGGATTTACTAGTTAGGCATAGCCTTTTTGCCAGCATAGGTGCAAGCAGTGCATTAGCTAACTCACCAATCACTCAGTGCCACGCCACCAAAAATATCTAATTCTCCACAAAATATGAATGAAAGAAGAGTTACTATTCCATTTTATTTGGATTAAAGCATTCCTTGGTTATGGAACCATGGGTAGAGGTAGAGATGAATGTTATGGAAGATGCCTTGACCACTTAGCTGGAAGTATTCTGCTGTGGGAGTCTTCACATTCCACTTTTTGAAGCCTTTGTCTTTCTTGGGATAATTAAGTCATTGTTGACACTGAGTGAGAAAGTGTGCCTTTAATTTATTGATTACAGGCTCTTCCTAAGAGAGGGAATACCTTACTTTCTTTCAAAATATTTAAGAATTTCTACAAATACGTGACTAGAGCCTAGAACTGACACCTTTCTAGTGAGGATTCTATCCGCTAGGGTATTCAGTAATTCTTACAGTATAGGAACCAGTATGGGTCCCACAGACAATCAGTTATGTGAAGAGAGGTCGACAGATTTCTACCTGAGTGTTCCCAGCTGGCTGATACAGATGATTCTTTGATCAATAAGTTAACCTTTGTAAATCTCAATGCTTACATTAACTGAATATTTGCACCCTGAGTTAGTGCTATTGTGGCAGGGTGCCTAAAATTTATTTGCTGAGTAAAGAAAATTCATTTCCTAGGCTTGAACTAATTTTTTTTTTTTGGTTGTTCTACACTAGGCATTTTAGGTGATAAATCTTGTAGCTGATTATCTGCTGATGTTTTTTGCATGAGACATATCCAAAGTGAACGTACTCTCAGCAAAAAGTATCTTACTGGAGGGTGAAAAGCTTTAATTTCTTACAGATATCTTAATGTTTTGGTAATATTTCAGGAAAATTCTGTAGGGGAACGTTCCTGGAGGTTTTGCCCCAAGTTCTCCCATTATGCAAAGTAGTCCTGTCTTGAAGTATTTTCCAATGTGTTTGAGGAGAGTGCTTGCTAGCAAAAACTAGGAGTATTTCTTTTTGTTTTCTAATAGAAAGGTATTAATACTACAGACGTCAGGTAGCCTAAACTTTTATGTTCAGTACTCCAGATGCTGGAGTACTGAACAATATATGAAAATAATAGATTATTATTTTAAAATTTGTGAAATGCAGTCAAGAGATCAATAGTTTGAATATTTGATTTTATTTGAAATTCATAATCTTTTGGAGGCAAAAATTTGTTTGATATTTCCACAGATTTTATTAATTAGAGCCTTCTGCACTTTACTGTACTGTGAATCTATCAACTACAGCTGCATAATAAGCATACACTTCCTTATCCAGCTTGACGCTGCTGATAGCTCTTGTAATTCATTCTTTTGATTATGTTTGGCAACTTATAATTTGCTGGTAGCTGGGATATCAGAATGAGTGTGACTGATGAGCATTCACACCGTTAAACTCTCATGACATGACTTACAGAGAATTACCTGAATGTTACCCATACTAGCCTTCCCTATAAGGGAAATATAAGACAAAATGAATGTCCATTCTATCAAAACAGGAAAACAAAGACACAAACAACCTAAAGCTTGATGGATAGGGAACTTGAAAAAGAAGCAAGTTACTCCTTTGGTTTTCATGCTGATCTGTCTCTTAATGAGACAGGATATAAATGACGCTTACTGAGACATGACAGGAGAATATATTTTTTTACAGTCTTACCTGTAATTTGATTAACACTATTTCTACTTGTAATTAGAGATTATCTGCTCGCACATGTTCACATGCATTTTTGTGTCTTCACAAAACTCTTTATTTTACCTTTTATTTACATACGAGCTTTGTCTTGTGCATGATAAAAATCTGTAACATAAACAAGCATGTGATGAATTACAACAGCTGAGAACTTGACCTGTGCAGTGTAAACCAGTGACTGAATGGTGCTACCTCTTCTACCAGGTGGCAATGTAATGGAAGAAGCTTTTCATATTAAAAAAAAAAAACACAACAAAGCAAACCCTAACACTCTATGTATAGTGTGGAAAACTGAAGAGCTGAACTTAGGTAGGATTCCTAACAGAACCATTAAGAAATGTGTGAATTTGAACATGTGCTGTAGCTGCTACATGCAGTAGAAAAAAAGAATGAGCTAAGTACTAACTAAATAAAGCTGTCACTAACTTTCATTTGTGTGGAAAATATTTGAACTAGACAATTTTTGCCACACAGAATCTGATGACTGTCAGCCTGCAAACATGATGGGATTCTGTCCAAGACACTTCAGTGTTAATTGATTTTCTGTAATTGCTACACTGCTTTATTACCGAGAGAATTTGGGGAACTACAAATACAGTTATGAGGACTAGATAGAGAACTTTTAATATTGAAAAATTACGTAACTGTTCAAATTTTGGGTAACTTGTGTGAAATATTTTTCTGGAGGGGTAGATGCATCTGTGGTTTATTTAGGATTATATATTTGTGTTCATATCATTATGGACTGCTTTATACTCTTCTTGGGACAGAAATACCTGAAGTGAATAGATAGCATTGCTCCAGTATAGTGTAGAAATCTCTAGCAAATAATTGCCTCTACTATGACAGATGTATGTAATAGACAAAAGGCAGCCTGAGTCTTTGTTTCCTCATTTAGGGTATCTTTACCCTAATACGTGTACAGAGAAGAGCAACAAAGCTGGTGAGGGGTCTGGAGCACAAGTCTTATGAGGAGCAGCTGAGGGAACTGGGATTGTTTGGTCTGGAGAAGAGGAGGCTGAGGAGAGACCTCATTGCTCTCTACAGCTACCTGAAAGGAGGTTGTAGGGAGGTGAGTGTTGGTGTCTTCTCCCAAGTAACTAATGATAGGATGAGAGGAAATGGCCTCAAGTTCCATCAGATGAGGTTTAGGTTAAATATTAGGAAACACTTACTTAGTAAAAGAGTGATCAGGCACTGGAATGGGCTTCCCAAGCAATTGATAGAGTCACCATCCCTGGAGGTGTTCAAAGAA
Organism: Chlamydotis macqueenii; assembly: GCF_036417535.1. Lineage (NCBI taxonomy): Eukaryota > Metazoa > Chordata > Aves > Otidiformes > Otididae > Chlamydotis > Chlamydotis macqueenii. Next base: position 9,619,745 of record NC_141566.1, read on the forward strand.
CATGTATACATGCCACTCCAGGACATGGTTTAGTAGGCATGGTGGTGTTAGATTGACAGTTGGACTTGATGATCTTGGAGGTCTCTTCCAAACTTAAGATTCTATGATTCTACAATTTTAGGGCTATAACCTATCATTCACGTTGACAGAAACAGAAGTGGTGTATACAATGTAGTATAACCTCGTTGACATCCTCTTGTTACAACCCACATTGACAGCAGTGAATCTGATAATCTCTTAACCCTTGCTCTGTTTTTTCTCTCGATGCTTTCACACCAATATTCATTTCTATTCATTTATATTTCACTAGTCCCTTATGATTGAATTAAGCCTATTGTTGACTTACACCTGACCCTGTTTCAGCTTCTTAACATCCCTGCTATTTGCTTATGTAGGTTGCCCTAATTAATGCCATCTAGCCCTCAGAAGGCTCTTCTCCTTTGTGGTCGCAGTGCTGGCTGTAGGGCTTCCTGGCTGCCTCCTAGGGTGGGGTGTAATTTGCTAGATGTCGTTGCAAAATGCCATGTGGGGTCATACCTCTTTGGCTCATCTGAAGAGGATGTTTCACAGCTATCAGGTAGATGGTAATGGCTAGGTTTTTTTTGTTTGGTTGTTTTGGTTTTGATTGGATTGGTTTGGTTACGTGAGTGCACGTTTTGGGGAGCCAGTAGAGAGGAAGTGGTGAAGATGGAGTTCTAAATATTGTGAAATCTCAATTTTACTCCTCATTCTTGTACTATTTGATCTTTCTTAAACTATTTCATGCTTTTTAGGTCTGCAGAAATGTAAATATATATATATATGTATTAATAATAGAAGTGAGAGTAAGACTGCCTAGTATGTTCATTCTAAGTCAGGAGAGGAAATGAGTGCTGCAAAGATTTTCTGGGTGGGTAATGTAATCTAAGTCAAATATGAGAATAAAAAAAGTCCTTATGAATAATCATGATTTCCTGAAAATATCATCATTTTCCCCTATCTTGTTGTCTGATATTCCTTTTAAATTTTTTATTATTTTGCTTTTAGACACAGTGTTCAGCTGTCCTGGGATGGTAATGTTAAAATTGTTAACGGCTGTCATAGTTCAGCCCTGATCAGGACCAGACTACACAGTCTCTCCCTCACTCCCCCCACCCTCTTAGAGAATAGGGAGAGATAATGTAAGGAAAAATGGCTTGAGGTTTGAGATAAGGACAGGGAGAAATCCTTAAAGTTACCATTAGAGGCAAAACAGACTCGACTTGGGGAAAACTATTCATTTATTACTACAAAAAGCAGGATAATGAGACAGAGAAGAAGATAACCTCCCCTCCCTCTTCCCAAGCTTAACATTATCTCTACTACCTTCCCCTCCTGAGCGGCACAGGGGGGGAGAGGAAATGGGGGTTGTGGTCAGTTCATCACGCATTGTTTTACACCGCTGCTTCATGGTCGGGGGAAGAACTCCTCACATTCCTCCCCTGCTCCTTTGTAGGGTCCCACCCATATGCCACAGTCCTTCATGAAACTGCTCTGGCGTGGGTCATCTCTTCCACGGGGTGCAGTCTCTCCAGAACGGCTGTCCCAGCAGGCCCTCCCCAGGCCACTGCCTCCTTCAGGCCTCCACCTGCCCCAGAGTGGGGTCCTTCATGGGCTCCAAGTGGATCTCTGCTCCTCTGTGGACCTCCATGGGCTGCAGGGGTACAACCTGCTCCACCATGGTCGTCACCACAGGCTGAAGGGGAATCTTGGCCAGCAGCTGCATTACTCCTCCCCCTCCTTCTTCACTGACCTTGGCGTCTGCAGCCATTCCTCTCAAAAGAAAAGTTTTTCACAACAGGCTGGCAGACGCCTCTCAGGATCTCTTCATATCATCCAGCTCATCTCCTCTCCACTTCTTGCAGCGGGGCTGGACCGAGTCGGGCCCAGTCAGCTGCCTGGCGAGAGGCCAGAGGGTGAAGCCTGCAAGGCCCATGAGGCCTGCGCCCCTGCTCAGCTTCTTCACATCTTCTCTTCTATTTATTTTTTTTCTGTTTTCCCCTTCTTAAATATGTTATCGCAGAGGCGTTATCACGGAACATTCTGTTACCAATTGGCTCGGCCTTGGCCAACAGCGGGTCCGCCCTAGGCCTGGCCGAGTCCACTGAACAAAGGGGAGCGACTTCTAGCAGTTTCCTACAGAAGCTGCCACCTTAGGCCCCCCCTCACTAAACAAAACCACAACAATGGCCCATGGCATGTGTTACCATGATATCAGGATGGTTTAGAGGCTTTTTTTTTATCACAGTGCTTTTGAGTCCAATATATTTTTCTGAGATTACCTTGCAGTGGTATAGCCTAAACACATTGTTTGCAACTCTTGAAAATGTTGGGAAAGGATGCACTTTTATTTAAGTCATAGATCTTTGTAACAGGCAAAACGATTGCAGCACATGTTGTGGAGAAGGTAATTCGCTTTTGACTAGAATTCAAATGAACAGAGACTGTAATTGTGAGCTTAAGTACTGGAGGTGGGGAAATGTTTAGTTACTTGATTTAGTGATTAAAATGCAAAACCAGAAAGGGCAAAAATTTCCCTGAGCAGCAGCAGGGCTGCTACACTTTTGCATTCCTTGTAGTCAGTGAAACTGCAGAATTTTTTTTTAATCTCCAAAATGTGATTGCGGTATCTTTTGAAATTTTCTCTTGACATTAAATAATGTGCCATGCATTTGGTGAGGTATTTAGAGCTAAAAAAAGAGAATTTTGATGTTCCTAGTTTGCATGAGTTCTGATTTTGAAATAAAATCAGCATTTTCAATGTCAGAACTATTTGCAAAAGTAAATTTTACTTTTCTAGCCACCAATTTTAAATAGGCTGATGTAGAATTTTCAGGATCAGGTGGCTCTGCCTGGCTACTTTTTCTTTATGATGTGTAGAAATCTCTTGATTTCACTTTCATGTGCTGAAGTATCTATTTTCAGTCTTTCATTGTACCACCCTGATCCCACTATACATAACTCCTCCTTTTGATCATGCCTGTTTGTGTATAACTCCTAATCAGAATGCTTTCTTCTTTCTTTTTGTTCCAGATAGCTTCTGTTGCTGACTCTGACTTTTCTAGACAGGGAATTACATGTCTGCAATACTTGATGAGCATACTTCAAACTCCATAGTTTGTCACTGTATTGTTTGGTTGCAGAAAGCAGCTCTGAAAATTCTGTTCACTGCCTTAATATTTTTTTTTTACTGTCTTTACCTAAAAAGATAGCATTCAATGATCTTGAAAAGTTATTAGAGGAAAACTTTGGTTGGCATTCTAACCAGCACTCTAGGATGAAACGCGCTATGTCTGTTACCTGGCCATAAATGATCTTTCCTGGGATCAGGAGTAGAATTTATCAGGAACTTGTGGAGAAAATAGGAGGTTTTTTTTGTTAGATGTCAGAGATGTCACCCGACTGAGACCAGGAAGTTTTCATTTTTAACACAGCACTTACGATGAGAAGAGTTTTTCTAGACAGGGATAAAATCCTGACAAATGTGAACAGTGTTACTTGGTGCTAAAGTCAGGAATCCTTGTACAGAGGGTATTTGAAGAGAAATGTGTGAAGCCTGGCAAGAAACAGTCTTAGAAGAATCAATAGGTAACTACTGATCTTCCTTTCAGAAATGTCTTAAAAACAGTGTGACAGTTAAAACAGAGGAAAACAACCAACAAGATGCAAACAAATGTTTGCAGTGTTGCTTCACTAGATTATTCAATCACGTAATGGTCACAATGATCTCCTTGGCTTTTATATTACTTAAAAGCCACAGCGATAGGAGAAAAAACGAATCTCCCACAAAGCTTCTATGAAAGGGATAGGGTTTGGGGACTGCCTTTTGAGGTTTTTTTTTCTTCCCTGCATGCATGTGATTTTGTATAACATAAAGCTCCGCAAATCTATGTGTGTATAAAAAGTAAATATACTAATTGACACTAACATTTGTAACAAGTCAAAACATTTAAATAGTATCGAATTAGAGAATAATTAAGCTGGAAGAACCCTTGGGATACGATTGGTCTCACTCCTTGCTTAAAGCAGAACCAACTTTGAATTTAGATCAAACTTCAAGTTTAGATTGGATTGCTTAGGGTCATGCAGTGCTGTGCTTTTAGTGTCTCCAGGGATGGCGATTGCATGACATCTCTGGGAGACCTGTTTCACCGTTGAAAGTTTTTTCCTAATATCGACTCAGAAAATCATTGGTTTAACTTGTGTCTATTCTTACTTTCCATTTTAACTTCACATCTCTGAAATAAGTCTTCATGCACTCGGCAACCTGCCTTTACATAGCTGAAAATGGCAATAAGTTATCTCCTTAATAATTATTTTCTGAACACTGGGAAAACTTAGCACTCTCGGTCTGTATTTTTATGTCTGGTGCTCCAGGCCCCTGAATATCATGGTGGCCCTCTGCTGGACTCACTCACTCCAGTTTGTCTGTCTTGTGCTGGGGAGCTCAAAACTGGACCGAGTGCTCCAGATGTGGTCTCACATGTGATCAATAGGAGAGGAATGTTATTCCATGGAACAAAGCTGCAGTAGTCTATTTTGTGGCACCTGAGTCCCGGTTAGTCCACTGGGTCCACTGTAAGCTTCAGTTAGTGAACTAAATGACTATCTAGGGAAAACAAAATCTGCTCATAAGTCTTGGAGAGGTGTAACAATTGAAGTACTGCAGAAATCTGCCTGAGTTTTCTACAGGGGTCATGAGGTAAAAGCAAATTCTGACTTTGAGAACAAACGTAAATTTTCTCCAAGCTAACATCTCTGCGAGATAACATGCCAAACATTAAGGTGGTTCTAGAAGCAGTGAAGGAACTTTTTCTTCTAAATTGACCATTTTTTTTCCTCTTTTTTTTTTTTTTTTTTTTTGGTGTTATTATTTGAGGTCCTTAGATTTGGTCTAAATTTTTCATGTTCTTTGGGCATTTCACATTTTTCATAGAATCATAGAGTCATTTAGACTGGAAAAGACCTTTAAGATCATCAAGTTGAACTGTAAACCTAGCACTGCCAAGTCCACCACTAAACCATGTCCCTAAGCACCATCTCTACATGTCTTTTAAATATTTCCAAGGACAGTGACTCAACCACCTCTCTGAGCATCCTGTTCCAGTGCTTGATAACCCTTCTGGTGAAGAAATTTTCCTAATATCCAATCTAAACCTCCCCTGGCACAACTTGAGGCCATTTCTTATCATCCTATCACTTGTTATCTGGGAAAAGAGATGGACATCCACCTCACTACTTTATCTTTTCAGGTAGTTGTAGAGAGAGATAAGGTCTACTCTGAGCCTCCTTTTCTCCAGACTAAACAACCTCAGTTCCCTCAGCCACTCCTCATAAGACTTGTGCTCTAGGCACTTCACCAGCTTCATTGTTCTTCTTTGGACATGTTCCAGCACCTCAATGTTTTTCTGGCAGTGAGGGGCCCAAAACTGAACACAATATTTGAGTGGGGGCCTCACCAGTGCTGAGTACAGAGGGACCAGCACTTTCCTAGCTGGCCATACTATTTCTTTTACAAGCCAGGATGCTAATGGCCTTCTTGGCCACCTGGGCACACTGCTGGCTCATATTTAGCTAGCTGTCGACCAGCACCCCCAGGTCCTTTTCCACTGGGCAGCTTTCCAGCCTCTCTTCACCAAGCCTGTAGCATTGCATGGCGTTGTTGTGACCAAAGTGCAGGACCTGGCACTTAGCCTTCAATCTCATACAGTTGGCCTTGACCCATCAATCCAGCCTGCCCAGATTCCTCTGTAAAGCCTTTCTACCCTCAAGCAGATCAACACTTCCACCCAACTTGGTATTGTCTCCAAACTTACTGAGGGAAGTAGATCAGGTTGGTCAAGCAGGACTTGCCTTTCATAAACCCATGCTGACTGGGCCTGATCAGCTGGTTGCCCTGCATGTGCTGTGTGATGCCACTCAAGATGATCTGCTCTGTAACGTTCTCTGGCACCAAGGTCACACTGGCAGGCCTGTAGTGCCCTGGATCCTCCTTTCAGTCCTTTTGTAGATGGGTGTCACATTTGCCAACCTCCAGTCAACCAGCACCTGATGTACCAGCTGGTAAATCATTGCAAGTGGCTTGGTGAGCAATTCCACCAGCTCCCTTAGTACCCTTGGGTGGATGGTGAACCCTTCTGCCAGCTCACTCAGTACCCTTTTCTCTCTTTCTGGATTTTCTGCAGATAATAATAATAATCCAAATAAATTATTATGAAGTAGCCCAATATAAGAGACATACATTTGCATTGTGTATGTTTCCTCTGCAAATAAAACTCGTATAGCTTGTGTGTGTGCATATGTGTTTGTACAAAATAGAAATGTTTTGTGATAAAGAGATTGAGTTAAGATTTGAAAAGAATATATATTGCCATTTAGCCTTGCATCTAGTTTTATTCACCAGTTAGAAGGTGATACCTATTGTCATGTGATCATGTGCTGTATTGTATTGCCATCGTGTCACATTTAAAAAAAAAAACCCAACAACACATAGTTTACTGTGTCATCTAAACTTCCACTGTGGTTTCCTTACACTTTTTTATTTTTCTGACCACCTATTCTTTCTATTGCAGATTACTATTAGTGGCAGCCTTGTTATGCTGGGGTCTGTTGGAACACAAAGGGCATATCTGGTGGAGTTTATGTACTCTGTCAACAGGATGTGTGAAATACAGCAGTGCTGTTATTCCCTTTTAGCAGATATTGAGATATATCTTTATATAAAGTATTTTTGTGTTAATGCCTTTGTACTTGGCTTTAGACTAATAACATGCAGATTCTGTCTTGTTTCCTTTACTTTTTCTATTCCATTTGTTTCTTTTGTCACTTCTGCCCAGATTAATTGTTTTATTTTTAACATGCCTCTAATAAATAGGCACTCCATACACACAGTCAGATTGGATGTAGGTGCATAGGTAGTGCTCCACTGACCTTACTCAGATTGAAGTACAATGCCTTTAAAAAGTTCACAAGCTACTTACAACTATATGTTCATTTTTGTCATTGCAGTTTATCACATTTTACAGTTAAGCTAACAGATAATTTAGATAATCTCTATACAGGTATAAAGGGACTACACTGCTGCGTTACTGATACTTAGCTCCATAACTTGAGTCCTATTTCTGCTTGATTGCTCCAGTCAAAAAAGTTACAAGCTCTTCTCAACACAAAATAGTGTATCACAACAATGCCAAAGAGAAGCCCCATCAAGTGTAATGATAGGATGAGATGGGGCAACACAAGAAGGGAAGAAGAGGTTAGAGTGCTCATGTAGATGAGGAAGAGTCAGAGTAATCCTTTCATTTTTTTTTTTTCTGCTGTGTTTGAGCAGTCTACCCTGACCTCTGCAACTGTGTAGCTTTAAATTGCTAAAATATTGGAACAAGTTAATGCTCTTCTGAACTGTAATTAGCAGTTAATTGACAGTGGTAATGTGAGTTTACCTTTTGCATCAGACACGTTTTTGTGTGCTGGAACACTGCAAGTATCCCGTTTCTTTTTAGCTGATGGAATATAGCTCACATTCTGTTGAGGTTTATTTTGAGATCAAGTGGGATACATTGCAATCATAGACTCTAAACCTTTTCTCAGTGCTCATAATTTTTAATATGTTGCTTTCTAATAAATTCTATATTCTACAACTCTTCTGTGCAGTGGGCCACCGTAAAGAAGTGCTTCCAGTCCCTCACAGCAGCAGAGCTACAAGTTCAGGAACCTTGCAAAATCAAACCTCTGCACCTGATGATAGTTGTGTGGGGGTTGGATTCTGTCAGATTAGTAGCTGATACTTGGAGTAATGCAGGCAGCACCCCAGAACACAGACTGACTCATGATAGTACAATTGCCCTTAGTTCCTTTCAACAGGGAGAAAGCATGAATATGTATTTGAATTATATCCTATGACATTAATGGCTGTTCTCTACAATGATGATGCAAAAAAAAAAACCTTTCTACCTGTCCCTGAGCATGAAGTTTAAACTCATTAAGTGACACATTTCTAATCAAATATTTTAAATAAAATATTCACAGGGCAATCTTTGACAATTTAGCAAGGAAACGTAGGTGTAAAAGCTTTTTTTGGAGTGCAGACAGTCATGACTGACACAAGTATGTGGGTGCCGTGGCCTACTCTTCTTGTCATTGTTCCCTAGGGATTTTAGGGGTGTTTTATTGCCTCTGCATACAAGACATGTAGTTTGCGTCACTGAATGTTAGAGATGAGATCATTTTGGTTACTTTTCAGTGGATCTGATTGTTAAAGCAAATCCCTTTGGATCCTTATATTGGACCATAAATCTCATTCTGTCTCTGGATTATTAAATGTGTCCCTCTGAGGCCTGAAACCTAGACTAAATGAAGAGACTAAGTTAATTTCTCTGAAGATTTAAAAAACAGAACAGACGTTTTCAAGATTATATAGTAATGTATCCAAACACAGATTTTTTAATCACTGAATATTTTCTGCAATACCCTTAACCATGTTATCTTATTTATTTTTATTTAGCACCACAGTTAGGTGAAGTCAGTTATGTTTTGTGTAATGGGTAAGAATTCAATCTGGTTCTTGGTTTGCTTATTCCTATTATGGAACTAGTCACCAGCTACATATTTAAGTTTACTTTTATACCAAAAAATGATAGGGAATTCTAAGAATTTCCAAATCTCTTATTTTAGAGAGAGATATCAATATTTTTTCTTAACACCTATATTACTGTGATCGTTCTCAATTATCAATTTGAGAATATAATTTTTATCAATTTTACTTCCTTGTAGTATGAAGTAGTTATATATGTTCATGACATTTTTAATTTTGAAAAGATAAGTTAGATAAGATTTATTTTTTCCCAGTTAGGCATAATGCAGTACTGTGACGAGTATCTATGACATCTGGGGCTATGCATAGGGATTTGTGGTATGTATAACTGAGCATAATGTCACAATTTTAATTAAGGATGATGTTATGCTCCTTTTTATTTGTCCTTGGTTGGAAAGTTCCTTTTTACAGAGTCCATCTCAAAACGCTGCATTCTCAAGATTTCAAGATATTGCTCTGTACAGCAGAAAGCTTCAAATTTTGCTGCTGCTTCATTAAAAACTCTCTTCTGGATCCTGTACTGCTCTGCAGAGAAGTGTACCACTAGAAACAAAATTGCCTCCTGAACAGTGTGCATAGATATGGAAAGAACAGGATCTTGTGTTCTGATTTGCGATGATCTAAATTCCTAATTTGCACATCAACTAGTAATCAGCATCAAACCACAAAGTTCTGGCACAGCACAAAAAAAAATTCCCTCCCCCACCAAATCCGGTACAGCTTGCCTCTGTACGTGACTAGGCTAAGGGCAAGTTCTGCTGCGGTGCATCTATGTTTAGGGTTTGCGCTTGTATAACACCTAATTTAATCTAATCCTACCCCCAAACTCAACAAAAGGTAGCCAGAAAGACCACTTGGTGTGTTAATGATTATTTTGTCTTGGAAATAGTCAGGGGCCTCTAGGTTTTGGGAGTTTCCGGGTTGTTGTATGGGGTTTTTAAAAAAAACTTTACTTAAGCATAAAAAAAAATAGACTGTGAAGAAGAATAGATCTTTTTGAGATTTAAATGAACTCCAGTGAGGTGAGAAGGGGACCAGATTGAATCATGACACTTACTCCTGTGTGTTCAGGTTTGCTCAACCATAATTAAAAGATTCTAATTGACTTGCATTAGTTTTGGATGTAAGGCAGAAACTGCGCATCTTTTCCACACTATTTGTAATGTAGTGATGCCAATAATGTATGTATTTAATTCAGCTTTCAGCTGGATGTAATCCAAGGCCATGCTGGAGAACAATGAGAGGAAGGATTTGTGTGAATAAACTAGATTGCCGTTAACGTTTCTATTATTACTTTCTGAAAGGTTTGCAATTACTTCATCTCCTTCATTCAAGCTACCTCTGTAAAGGTCAGGAAAAAAAGTGGTTTTGAGGGGAGGAAGGTTGTCTTTCGGGTTTTTTTGGACAGGAATTTCATCTTAATGACAAATTATTCTTTCCTGATAGGAGGGGAAATAAAAGAATTAATGGTTTAATTAGGGATGAACAAATGCTACAAGGAAGAAAATCAGAACTTATCCAATTTAGATGCTGTATGTTATCTGAGTAGAACTTCAATAATTGCTTCAGTGCTGTTAATGCTAAATTCCATGCTTAAGTTTCTTAAATCTCCAGTAGGATATTTTGGCTGCACTGCCCTTCATTCAGCGCTTACTATTTCATTATCTCTGAGCCTGTAGATTTTTTTTTCATTTATTAGGCAACCTTCTTATGTTTTTCAGTCCAGTAACACTATTCCAGAGTCCTGTGGATTTGATCCCATTTGGCTTGTGCCATGTTTTTGTAAGGCAAAATATCTTCACCATTGTTCTTCCACTGGCTGATATCCTTGGCAATAAAATGTGGGAAATTCCAACTAAATCTGAGATACTTGCCTTTAGGTTCCACAGCAAATTATGCTGCCCCTGTTCATTTACTCAGAAAATAACAGCAATTTCAGAACTCTAGCGCTTTATATATACTTGACTTTGACAGATTAGATGAGGTGCCAGACTGAGATTACTCTCTTAACGTTTTTTGTAGGGTTTGTTTGTTTGGTTGGTTGGGTTTTTTTTTTTTTGAGGGGAGAGAGGAGGGCAGGAAAAGGGATTTTCCTGATAATATGGAAGGGTCTATGCTACTGTCCCCTCTTGACAGTATAGAATGGGAATTGAAATGAAGGTAATTTCTCACACTCAAAATATTAGTATATCCAGTCACAGATCCTAAGGCCAAAGAGTCAGTCATAGCAAACTTAAAGTTAAATAAGGAGTAGTTTTGAGTGTTTACCCAAGTGTGGAGTTAAGTTTAAATTGGCCAATTGATGGGGCTACTTTGTGAAGTTGTATAGTCCCTGGGAAGATATTTTTTTAGACCAAGGTTTTCAAATAACCCAAGATTTTCCGCATTCTACTGTAAACGCTGTGGATGTGACTTATCTACTGTAGTTGTAAAAATGTCTAATCTAAGCAAATTTCTTAGGCTTCCTTTTAGTCAGTAAAGACTTCAAGGAAGTGATCAGTTCCTTTTTAAGCTATGTGAAGCCCATCGCCTTTAGAAATGGCCATTTGTCTTCATGGACTGCAGAAGAGAAACTAGGTGACCATCTTTGACTAGACTTTAAGATGGATAGACTGGGTGCTCTCCAATGTGATGTGGACCTCTACCTTAAGTTTGTCTATGATATTAAATGTTATTTTAAATGTTTATCTTGTTTCGTTGTTAGCATGACTCCAATATTTTGACAGGTTTCATGATAGTAAAACACACTATCATTATAGATTTTAGGGAAATGATGTTATATAGGTTCAGACTATTTGCTTGGGCGTTTTTGTGCTCTTTCACCTCAATTCACAGTTCAGGAGAAACCTACTAAAGAATAACAAGTAGACTTTCCTTATATTTGGGTGATCCTTAAAAGCTGAAAAAAGGGCTTTTCATATTAGGCATAAGGTTATTACTCAGCTTGAAACTTTGAAACACCTTTCTGTTAAATAAAATTCTAAAGTGTAATCTGTTTTGCAGAATTGCTATTTTATTGTATTTTGCATAAAGATAGAATGGAAGAATTATATTGTTGAGCAGTGCTAAAATATAATTTTTTTTCTTCTTCCAGCTGTGAGTGCTTTAAAATATTAGGTAGTAAAAGTCTCATGTCTGCTGAAAGATAGTTCTAAGACACTTGGATTGTTACTTTTGGTCTTCCAAAAGTAGAATAAAACTTAGAATAAAACATTCAGAATATGTTGTGTAAGCCACATTGTTTTATTAAATAACTTCAATTTATCATTATTTATTATTTTATTTGACCATAAAAGCACGACCTACTTACCCAAATAACTTATAAACTTAATATTATTGCAGATCTTTGCAATATCCTGTAACTCTCCAGATTAAAAGAACACAAAGATGAAATACGTAATTAAAAATGTGGAGTATGTAACACTCCCATGCCTTGTGTAGCATTCAGAAATGTATTATCACCAAGAATTTGCATTAATATGTAGGCTTCTAAGGCAGAGAAGTGACCACGCACAAGCAGGGAAAAACATTAATATGGCGTAGGTGTCCCCAAACTACTGGATTCGACCAAAAATTAACAGACAAGATCATCAGTTGGTTTAATGTACTTGGTATGTGTTAATTTAGGGTGACAGCCTAAATTCTGACGTAAATTGTTAGCCCACAATCCAGTGTTGTGAGCTACATGCTCATATATTATAGTGGTGCAAAACTAAATCCTCTCAGAATATGCGTAGGGGGTACATGCTGACTCAGAAGATCACAGAATCACAGAATGGTTTGGATTGGAAGGAACCTTTAAAGGCCATCCAGTCCAACACTCCTGCAAGGAGCAGGGACATCTCCAACCAGATCAGGTTGCTCAAAGCCCCATCCAACCTGGCCTTGAATGTTTCCAGGGATGGGGAATCCACCACCTCTCCGGGAAACCTGTGCCAATGTTCTACCACCCTCATTGTAAAAAATTTCTTCCTTATTATCTAGTCTAAGTCTACTTTCTTTTCATTTAAAACCATTGCCCCTTGTCTTATCACTACCGGCCCTCCTAAAAATATTGTCCCCATCTCTCTTGTCAGCCCCTTTTAAGTACTGGACGATCGCTTTCAGGTCTCCCCGGAGCCTCCTCTTCTCCAGGCTGAACAGCCCCAACTCTCTCAGCCTGTCCTCATAGGAGAGGTGCTCCAGCCCTCTGATCATCTTTGTGGCCTCCTCTGGACCTTCTCCAACTGGTCCATGTCCTTCATATGTTGGGGGCTCCAGAGCTGGACACAGTCTTTTTGGGGCATCATAAGAAAAAGACAAAATAACGAAACAGAAAACCGAAGTCTTTCACACAGCTTAAATTGCATACTTCTCTCTCCTTTGCATCCTTCAGAAAATTAAGCATCAATTCCAATTTTTGATGTATAAATTTAAAGTCATACCCAGGAAGGGTAAAGACCTTCCTGACATCATTTCTGTGTGTCTAGAGAGGCCCACATCATTGTTTATATTTAGCTTAATTTAGTAATTTAGACAGACAGACTTGAGAGCTTATCTAACAGTATTAACCAGCGGGTGAGATTTACAGAGGCTGCTGAGTCAGCTTGCTGTGTTCCTACAGCAGTAAAACACTGGTGCAACCTCATTTTTCTGTGTAAAGAACACAATTCTGAGACTTTTTATATCTGTGTATGTTTTTTCAGGACTAGTATGGATTTGTCATGCATGCAGAGACCCTAACTTAGGATCCTGCTCTGAGTTCTCACCAAGCTAAGCCTATCTTGTCAGTCATCTGTAGAGAGATGTAGGAATTAACCACTTTATCTCATTAGACCACTTGGCCAGGTTCTTAAATTAAGTTTTGCAGTTGTACCTGTCTCTTCATGCTAAAGTCTGTGTTGTTGCAACTTTGTTAAAGGCATTCAGGTTAGCAAGGTTAAATCTGGTCTGGATGTCTGCACCACTGCAAATAGATGAAAGTGCTTGCCCTAAGTTATGGCAGTCTCTTAGAGCTGTTTGTGGGCTATTCTGCTGCTGCATACAGTGTGAATTTTTCAATTCACAAGGCTCTCATTCAGTCTCTCTCTCTCTCTCTCTCTCTCTCTCTCTCTCTCTCTCTCTCTCTCGTTTGTTAGCGTGAGAGCCATTCAAAGCTGGGGGCTAACTTTAGATGTTCTAAATTGTCCTTGGGGGAGCCTACAGAGTTTGATTTCCCTTGGCTAAAGTTGACCTTTGTGAACTTACTCTCTTTGCATAAAATTTGGCAAGACATATTCAGTACCAACTTAAATTACACTTACTTCCACAGGAGTAGTTGACTTATTTAACGTTCATATCTGAGGCTGTACTTGCAAGGAGTTTATTCCAGCTTAAGAGACTCAGTCTTTCCAAGAGTTCAGATATCCTTCATGTCAAGTAGGTAGCTTTATTCTGTTACAGTCATTTTTAGCATTTGAATCAACCTTAACTAGAATCAGCCCACATTGTTCTTGTATATTTGTCAGCAAAATCGGTCTATTGTTTTTCTGTCCTTTTTTTCACTAGGAGCTTTTCAAATAAGTACAGTTCACCTTTATTCTGCCAGAAAAAGAATTTGAACAAAAATTGAACATAATTAGTTTTCTTCTTTTCTCTTGTTATTATTAGAAGCTTCAGTAAAATATGATGTAGGTTGGAAAACAGACCTTGGAAAGCTTTTGTGAAGCTGGGCCAACTTATGCTTGTGCAAGTAGGGTAGGAAATTCTGCACTGTGGTGAGGTGGAATTTTATGATGCCAAGACATGGAAGGCAAAGGAAAATCAAGTTCTATGCATTTTCAAGATTTTGAAAGTAAATTCCTGTGTCAGTCAGGATGATTTAGACATTCAGCTCTCAGGCAAACACCCTAACCTACAGGCTTTCAGTTACTTCCTCCCCATTCCTTTTAAAATGTTTGGCATATGGAAGAGAATCCAAAATGTATTGGATATAAAAGTAGAGGATTAATTTGAGGCAGTTTCCACATTTCATAAAATCTGGCAGTTACAATCTAGATGCAACAAAATTGTAATTATTTGCTTTCTTCTGTATGATAGTTTCTTATTTAGAAATTTCTGATGTCTATTCTACAAGTTAAATATAATTTTGTCATTTGCTAAACATCTATAGAATGTGATTTAATTATTAGAAATAACAGATATTTTGAACAATCTCAGATTTATAATTAAGTTATTATGGTTCCTTATTGACGTGCAGCTTTTCACTAACTTAAAATTATAGTTGTTTTTATGTATCTTAACTTTTTACATGTTTATTAGAGGAACTCCAGACTTTGTGATACTGATACATGTGTTAAGCATCCATAACACTGTATGCTGCCAATTTGAATTTTAATAAGAGATCCTTACGCTTCTCTGTACTGTTCTGTTAAGTTGTAACTTCAGATACTATAACTAGGAATCTTTTTTTCCCTGTTCTTTTTCTATTTAAGTGAATTACTAGATCTATACCTTGAACATTTGCTGTTCAGGCCTAGTGAGTTCTGTCATCATTCCAGCACTGAACGAGGTCTTGGAACTAAAGCATTCTGACGCTTTGTCCTGCTTTCTTGCATAGTTTTCATGTCTTCACGGAACATGTTTCAAACTATCACAACACAGTGTGCTTAATGCTTCCCCCCAAAAAAAAAAAAACACATTTTATTGTTGAGGTGACAGTTTGGTATATGGTTGATTAAATGTGTGAAAGCTGTTTATAACTTTACAGGGATTTATTAGGAGATGGAATACCAGTGAGACATGCTTGATTTTTGTTATATAGGGCAAGACCTTTGTCAAGAACATTTTACAAGTATTTGATGCTTCAACTGGGCTCGTATTTTATTCCACCCATTGCTTATTCCCGGGGAAATCTGAATAGATGGATAGCTAAGTAGAATTCTTGTGTTCAAGATGATGGTAACTGAGGACATAAACAGAAACTTTTTTTCCTTCTTCTAGTAATATATAGATTACAAAGTTACCATCCCTCTGTCATTATTTTCTGAGCTGAGGTGCTGCAGTTAGGCCACACTTGACCGTAGCCACAATGCCAAGAAGCGATTTCACTCAGTCAGTGCTCCTCCACTAGGATAGTGCCAACCAAAACATGCTTACTTGTGAGCATAGTCACTGGATGTTCAGCCTGCTGTAGCTGCTGCTGGTGTTTTTCTAGGTGGCTTAGAAAAGGATATGCCTTCTGTGCTCTCTGAACAGTATTGTTCCTTCTCATCTTCTAGAAACCTTCTGTTTCACAGAATTTAATGACCTTCTGACCAAGTGCAAATGCAGACATTATTTTTAGTGGACAATTTTGGTGACCAGTTCACAGCATGAATTCACAAGGGTCATCGGAAGTGGAGAAAAGTTGGACTGTAGCATAGTGGTGGGAAATGGGGACAGGGGACTGGATGTTAAGTTGGTCTTGCTGTCAAAGCAAATGTGCAGGGAACAGTGACCCTATAGGTCAGTGCTAAAAGACTGAGCCCTGAAATCTTGAATAGTAGGGTTATTGACACTGTTATGTTTTTACATGGCTGCAAAGCTAACTATTTGTTTTACCATTTCAGTGTTGGTAGATTTAAGTTAGGGGCATGAGGAATTTACTGTAATCTCATAAAATCTGTTCTGTTTAGGAAATAAAATTGTTGCAGGTAAAGTGATTAAAAATATTTTCCAATTGACTGGTACCATTTTGATTTTTAGTAATTATATATTTTTTTAAGAAAAGGTTGCTTAGAAATCCTAGTTGCATACATGGTGATGGACCTGAATACACTTGGAATTGCTGGGCACTAGCACAGGTACCAGCTCAGTCTCCAGAGTCCCAGTGGGTGCCATGCTTCGTTTGCTGCTGGTGTTTTGATGTTGGTGAATGCTCCTGTAAGTGCTGGCCATTAACAGGGTTATCAGTGTAGCTGATGTTCTCCCAACAGAACACCACCAGCAGCTGTTAAAGGACATCGCAGAGGTTTATGCATCCTCTCCTTGCTCAAAATGAGCATTTTGCAGCTGCCAGATGGCCATTACCACCTTTCTAAACCGGGCTATGTGTGTGTGCATATGTGTATGTCTTTGTGAGAAACTGAGATTGTTCAGTTAAAGAGCTCCACAGAATGGAGAGTGATCCATTCCTGCAACACCCACCCTCACCCCCCAAATTAGTAGTGAATGACTAAGTGAAGTGGTACAATTTTAAGGAACCAAGGTCAAATATTAGCTTGAAAACAAATGAAACAACTCTATGCTCTGAAAACGTTTATTGCCAATAATACCTGTTTATGTCAGCTAACTCACTGATATCTGCTAAAACACAGCATCATAGTCTAAGTTAGGAATAAAATATACTTTCCTAGATCATCTTGCAATTTGCATTGAGGACAAGGAGAGAACAAAATAAGAATGCAGCAACTCAGTGGCTGTCTTGTCACATCTGTGGCATGAAGCTGGAATTCAGAATCTGAGATAAAGTGCAGAACGGGGCCAGAACACATGGGAAAGCCATTTTACTGACAGCTCTGCTTGGAGGGAGAGGGGAGATTACCCTGACTCTCTTCTGTCCCAGATAACAGCATTTTCATATTATATTGTTTTCATCTTTGTGTGTTTCTGTTTCTGTGTGGCCTCTGGCAAAACAGTTTACCATGTAAATACAAGAGCACCTGAATTAAAATCTTTTGACGCAAACCAGCAAAGGACAAAAAAGTAAATACGTGTGTATGACTGAAGCTTAAAGGACACTTTTTTTTTTCTTTTCTTTTTAAAGCATCAGACTTAATTTCTTAGGTTTTGTTGACCGTTTGCATAAACAACGATGTTTAGGATTTGGGAATTTGCCAGTAGAATTCAAGAATACAGAGCGCCTGGCCACTCCCAGTGACAGTTCTGTGAGCTTTTTCACTGAAGCAAGGGACACATTACAGCTGACACATCATTTGCATAAAATTTCTTTGGGTTTAGATATTAGCTTTCTGTTCCCAGATTAAGTAACTGATCGGGCCTTCCTTTTTCTTTTGCCACCCTTTATTTCCCTCTTTTCTGATTTGAAACAATGGGTGTCTGGGGCCTTTAGTTATGTTGGCCTGTTTCAGAAAATTAATTTGCCTTAACATCCTTTGAATCTGCTTGAGATAAAGAACTAATTAATCTGAATATGGCAGGCAAGTATAATGCTAAGGAAAATACTAAATATATGTTTAGGAGTATTGGCTTTTTTTTTTTTTGTCTCTTATTGCAATGCATTTCTAATTCACATTTTTAAAAATTATGAATTAATGCTTTGGATTGATAGCCTGTTCGTATGCAAATCTATTTCAGTTGTTTCATGATGATTTACACTTGGAATTTGTATGGGATTTAAAATTTAAAATTAATTCTTGTGTTTTCAAGAGTGTTAAATACTATGACTGCTGTCCTCTTGACACCAGGCTGTGGTTTTTAACTTGATAGTAAATAAAAGCAGCATAATGTATTTAAAAGTACAAAGGAAGGGTATCGGTTTCTAAAGAAAGTTGACTACATTAAAATGGTAGATGTTTTGTCTAGCCACACACCTACCTTCTAGGTTTCTGAAGAATTGTAAAGAATAATCAAAAGTTGATTATCAGTTTATGGAACTGAAATGTCAGAAATTAATTTTTGTAACAATCTTTAGCCCAGCTATGTTCCCTTAAAAACAGTCTATTGGATAAGACACTGGAAGCTTTCAAAGCCTTTCCTATTCAGCAGACCAGAGTAGCCCATATTCAGCAAAGCGTATCCATCTGTGAACAAAAATAGGCCTATCTATGTCTGCTACCAGATGAGAATTACTTCAACATATGCACAAATTCTTTACTAATATTAAAACTTTTATCAGCAGTTTAAAGTGCTGGCAAACTGTAGCATATTATAAAGCATCTGGCTTGAAGGAGCCTGTATGCAAACTCTCTATCTAGGCAATGGCAGGGCTTTGAGGATTTAAGAATCTGTACCCTTCTGAATTTCTTATCTGATTTTTAGCTTCATAAGTGGAACAGGCAAACATTTTCTGCCCACTGGGGTGTTTGTAATCCCATTTCTAGTAATCAGGAAAAAAGATGTAAGCTGCCTATTTTGAATGCCCTGTTGATAAGCATTTCAACAGGATGATTCAACACATGCACTGCACTGGATTATTTACAATAGATTTCGCTGTCAAATAAACATTTTGCTCATGAGAAGTTTTTCTGTGTTGCTATGCCATTGAAATTGTTTTAGAATGGGTTTTTTTTTGTGTCTGACAATGTACTCCTGCAAATGCCATAACATCCATCATGTAAGAAATTATTACTTTTTTTCCATTTTCTCTGCCTAACTTACAATGTGTTCAAAGCTGCATACAGTTATAATACAATAGGAGAATTACTTTAGTACAAATAGTCTTTTCTGTACTATTACTGCAGTCAAGAGTGAGCCATTTACCTACATTCTTCAGTTTATTGAATGGCTGATAAAAATGATGTGATATGTGTTTGAGAGAAGCAGAAAAGAAAGGACATACTTGATCTTTGCCAATACTTCTCCCTTTTACAAAAACTCTTCAGAGACTCAAGATGTATGATTATCTAAAATTGCCTTTTCTTTACAACTCATTCAATGACATATTTTCATATTTATGCAAAACACATGAAATACAAAAATTGTGATGGATGCAGCCTTATATTTGAGTCCAACAAGCAGCATTTCTTGAATGTTGGTAAAACTCTTTCATCAAGTTTTGATTTTAAATTCAAAACATTGAAAATAATTTCCTTAAGGGGCGGGGGGAGGGGAATATTCTGTATTCTTCTTGTCAGTTCAGTTTGTTAGGGACATAATAACTACGACTGCTCATCACTTGAAATGGTAAGGCCTGATCTGAAAGGAAGCTTTCTAAGTAACTGCAAATGCAGACCTGAGCCATAATACCTAAATTTTATCAGGAAGAAAATTAAACAATGAAGTGTCTTCCTAAATTGGCATACTGAAATTTTGGATTTACTTCTTTGCTCTTTGGAAAGAGCAGGGCATTTGGCTCTGGTAGAGGTGGCTGAGCAGTTACCTACTGATCCAGAATTACTGTTTCAGCTGAGGAGTTCAGCCACACTCTCGGCTGGAAGGCCATGGAGAAGGAGTTAGAGTACAGGCAGTGATGGATAAACTTTTCAGAGCCTTATCAAGGAGACTTTGATGTAGGAGACGGGGGAAAGTACAGAATAGGTTTGAAGGGAGATGGCAATAGAAGAATGTCATTAATCTAAGATGACAGAGAAGGAGAGGAGAGCTGTATGGGGCAAGATGAAAAATAACCTGAATGGATGATGATTTTTTCTGGCTGTTTGAGGAGGCGGCTGATTTTTCCAGAAAATGCATGAATTTCTGGAAAGGACTTGGAATGTCTGAAATGACTTAGCTGTCCAGGTTTCCTAATTAATGCAGAATAAATAATGTCTAGTTGTCCATCTCCTTTGCCTCTGTTCCCATGCTACTAACACAAGAATTCTTTATCAAGAGGTTGGAAATCTCCTTGTATCAGAACAGAGGGAACCCCTCTGAATCCTGTGTTATCTCAGCATTTTGATTATGAAGTTTTAGCTTTAAGAAAGACTGTTTTTTAGAAGATGTTTTCTTATATTTATGATAATATAGTAATGCTATTTGCTACTTAAAATATGTGATTTGAAAAGATGCCCAAACACATTTGCCTGTAAGTTGTTTTATACATATTCCAATGCTCTAACTTACTATATAAAATTAAAAGTAAAAAACCCAGGATTGTTGTTTTGAAAATTCAATTTATACTCTTATTTAAAAGAAACAACAGCAACAACACAAGATTCTTAGCCCTATAAGTGCTAATATAAATATTTCTATTCAATTTTAAATGTACTTTAAAATATTTTTGAGTAATTTATGACTTTGCAATTGAAACAGTCATGCTTAACTGGCTTACATAAACAGAACACTTCAGCAGCAGATCTGAAGACATCAGTCATTATTACCAGATAGTGTCCTAGTTTTAGTACATTAATAAGTGGTTTTATACTAATAAAAATAATTTACAGTAAAGAGACACTGCATTTCTTTTAGCAGTTATATATTCATTATCAAGTCAAAGTTTTTCAGCTTCTCTGAATAAGGGTAAAGAAAGTTTGCCAAGGAAAATGTGGTGAATTGGCTGAAATTGCAGCATCCAGTAAAACAATAGTAAAAAGTACACTAAGATCAACAAAATATCTATGAGGAGGTAAGTTTCATTTCTTTTGTCTTTTTCAGATTTTCTACAGTTAGGATTTTTTCTTCCTTTTGGCTATCTTTTTTTTTTTATGACAATCCTACTATGATGAAATGAAACCAAGTAAAATTCCCTTCTCTTATTCTCCTGGTATGGAGGACAAAGACTTTCTCCAAGCACTACACAATACAGTTTTCAGTAGAAGAAAGAAAGTGCTGTACTCTGTAGAAGTAAGAATCCACAGGAGACCACAATCAAAAGACGGTATGAACTTGATCAGAAACAAAGAAAAAGGAACTGTGATTCAGTGGTGGGTTATTTTTTTTTTCTTTTTTTGGTTGGAAGAGTGAAGGAGCAAGTCACACTGTTAGCATCAAGAGCAGCAGTGCCCTCCCTGAATAAGTGTCTTGGATAAAAAGTACTCAGTACTCCATTTCCAAAAAAGAATGGAGGTGGATAGCAAAAGAGACAGAGAGCATTTTACCCTACCTGGTATCTGACAGGGCTGATAAATGCAGCTCACAAAGTTCAGTGCTTCTGTTTCTCTTGATGTCCAAAGAACTACGAATTTGATCTTTGATTCAATTGCTGCTCTCAGCAGCTTGTGTGTTTTGGTACCGCGGAGAAGTACCTTTTAGGGATGAAAGTCTGAGAGACTTAGGGCAATCAACCCCAAGGCCAGCAGCCTGCAGGATGATGCAGCTTTTGTCACTTATGTAGACTAGAAGACTAGCATTAATCTGATCTAAATTACAGTCTGCTTATGCCTTCTGCTTATTTTTGCTGTCATATATGTTTTAAATTATTAAATTCAGAAGTTGGAAAAATTAGGCTAAATAACAGGCTCTTCACAGAAGTGACATATATAGAAAGACCACAGGATATTACAAGGTTAGGAAGATAACAGAACTAAGGAAGATCTTTAGCTTTCTAGCAAATTTAAATTGCTTCATCCTGAGAGGCTAGAAATCTTGGACATGGAGAAAGAAATTTTTAAAAAGGGTTTTTTTTGTAAATGTTACTAGAAGTTTATAATAACAGCACTTATGCTCCATGTTTGTGAATGGAAGTTATTATGAATCGTAACAAAGTTCTATATCGTTCTGCTACTTTGCATGTACTGCAGAAATAATGGTGAATTTTATGACATATCAAATACTTTGTTTCTATCAAGGTTAACGTCTATTTGCTTAACTATTCCAAAAATAATGCAACTCTATGTAAGTTATGAAAACTTATTTATTTTATGTCAATCTACAGCTACATCTTCGATCTTTGCCATGATCACCATTCTCTCTGCTCATCTAAGCTGATGTTTTCAGGACTGAAGGAAATAAAATTATATAATAAAACAAATTTTATAATGTTCTCTGTATTGTTCTGTGCTGGCTGTATTTCAGGGTATGACAGATGACACTCCTGACATCATGTAAGCTTGTCTAATCTCTTTGAGAAAGTGCCAGATAACCTTATTTTTGACAAAACCAAGATCACAAAAATGTAGGAAGAAAATGACAAAATGCTTCTTATTTTTTTTTTGCCAGGGGCAAAGCAATATCAACAATAAGCTACTTAGCGTATGCAGGGGAGCAAAAATAACATCAGGATTATTGCTGACCATTATTCATGTTTATGAATCACGTTGTGCAAAAAGGTTCTTATACAGGATTTTACACAACCTACATTTTAAACAAGCTATGAAGAACAGAAACATGCCTAGTCTGGAAACATTCTCATTCCTCATTTTTTCACTTTCTGATGTAACAGCTCATCAGAGCAGAACATCAAGTAATTAAAATAAATTAAATTTGACTCTCCACGCACTTAGTTTAGCTAAGCAGTGAAATTAATGTAGAGCAGAATAATGGAGCAATCTGTGAATCTTGCACAGTATTACAGTGTTTTGAGTAGTCGGGTTTGTACATCTCAGGTGTGACATGATGTCATTACACTACAAACTGATAAAGGCAATTTAACATCATCCTGACTTTTGCAAGAACTTTTAAAATAAAGAAAGGTCACGTATGAGAACTGGTGACTGAAATATTTTTTATTGTAATCATCCTTTTAGAAAACTGTGGGTGTGCAATGCAAGTACTGACTAGCAAAAGCTACAGTTTGCAACTTGTACTTATCCAGTCACTCCAACTGGCTGTCCCTTTCTTGGAAAGGGAGGAAAGGCAGTAAGAATTCCACCCCCCCCCCCCATTTTTATATCTTTTTTTTTTTTTTAAAGGAATTTACATAGGCTATGGAAAAATTGAGATTTCAAAACGGTCTCTCTTTTTTTTTTGTTGTGATGAATA
This sequence comes from Chlamydotis macqueenii, assembly GCF_036417535.1. Classification (NCBI taxonomy): domain Eukaryota; kingdom Metazoa; phylum Chordata; class Aves; order Otidiformes; family Otididae; genus Chlamydotis; species Chlamydotis macqueenii. The sequence goes on from NC_141566.1 coordinate 9,642,894, forward strand.
GGTCTCCTTCTCTGATGTTGCTTCTGTATGAAGGAAAGATCTGCCTGTATTGTTAATGTAGCACTGCACTTCAGATGTGAGAGGTCCTGGTCCAAGATTATTCATTAGTGGTTTTAGGAGACAAGCTAAAACTCAGTTTGCTTCCTTCCTCTGAATTGGTCTGACATGCGTAAGAATAGGGATAGTTTGTTCTTGATTTAGGGAGAGCTGTTTTGAGCAGCAGTAGTTTTAGATAAATGGATGCATCTTTTGCATACAAAGTCTGTTGGTTTTTTTGTTTGTTTTTTTTTTTGTGTGTGTGCACATATGAAGCAGATTCCACTATTTTGTTAGAAAACGTATTTCAGAACTTACCTGTCTTCACTATTGCTGTTTCCTCATCTTGGTGAAAAACCAAACAGCTCTAAGAGGTGTGGGAGAAAGCATTACCATAAATTTATGGTTATACCTGTATTCTGGTCTCAGGGTCCATTCCATTTCAGCCAACTGCTTTTTTTGGGGGGGTGGGGGGAGGTGGGGATCGTCTGTGTCTCCTTGATGTAAGAAAGACCATCCTTCATGCCTCGTTAGTTTGAAAAAATTAAAAGTAATTTGTTTTTAGAGATCTAAACTTACTTTACATTCTCTATACAGAAAGCCTTGAAAAGATAATTTTATAAGCAAATGAAAAGCTACAAATTATATTATGATAGGAATACCTATTCCTTAATGGAGCTGTGCATATAAGTAGGTTATTACATAACCTGGTGTTACATCCAGCTGCTTTGGTTCTTGCCACCTAATCTTGTAATTTCTTTCACCTGTCTTGGCAATAGCAACAGAAGTATTTAACAAACTTCTTTCCTGTTCAGTGTTCAGTTTCTGTGTGTATGCTCTAATGAATACTGCTCCATAGCATGTCAAAGTAAACATTTTAAATATATGATCACTACATTCACTTGAATTCTTCTGTCCCATTTGACAAGAACATGAGCACAGTACATATGATTAAGCCTTAATATCTTTCTGAATGCATAACCATTTTAGTCAAGTACACAGCTTGCTTTTCAATGAGGAATTCTTTGTCATTGCACTTTCTTTCCTATCTTCTGCAGAGTTCTAGACTAACCTTTCTTCCTTTTTAACATGTTTTTGCATATCAGTAAGACTATTTTCTCTATTAAGACTAGCTTGCCTGCAGTATTTTTGATAGTTTCAGCAATAAATAAAAATCAGTTTTTGTAGGTAAAAAGTAGAAGCTATATCTGCATAAGGAAAAAATTTTTAACAAAAATTAGTCAAATCTATGGGTGCTGTTGCCATTGCACATATTTTAAGCAGGTTTCTTCTTGGTAGAAGCTGCAATTTCTGTGTGCAACCTGTAAGGTATTTAAATGCTTTTCTGTGTTTGCATGTCAACTTTCCTTAATTTTAGCTGTGGTTTCACATGCCAAGTCCTAAGTTAGCAAATGTCATGTGGCCTTATTCTACTGTGATATCTCTCACTGCTCACATGTTCTTTAATATGGTTTATATCAGTATAAGCTTTCCAAAAAGAAACATATATAAGGCACTTACAGTAGTCAAGAGCAGTGGAAAAGTGATAGATGCTTATAAATAAGGATATGAAAACTAATACTAAGGTGAAAGAATGATGAAGGAGGGAGGAAGGAAGGAGAGACTTAGGAAAGTCATGAGAAAAAACACATTACATGATCATTTTCTCCTTGCCAACTGTTCTAAACCTAGAGTGTTAAAATTCTTCTGGCTGTACTGAGTGCCTAATAATTGTCTTTGATAAAAAATGAAGAGTTGATTTGTATGCTTTCATGACTAAGCTGTACCATTTAAATTTGAATTCTTTTCTTTGTGGGTAGCTGCAGAAACAAAAGAATCACCTCCCTAATCAATTTAGAGAAAGCACTAAAAGTTCAGAGAAAAAGGCTCTGTTCAGACCACAGAGATGGAAACCATTTGGTGCGGAGTGTATTGGTGTGTAACTGCTCAGTGAGAGCGAGCAGCCACAGCTACCTGCTGGGTTTCATGTCTCGCTGTACACTTGAACTCTGCTCACAGTGTTCAGCAGATGGCTTGACCCTTCCAAGGGAATTGTTGCTTGGTGAAGTTCTGCATGAAATTCTCCCACTTTCAGAGATGAAATCCAAAACTAAAAGCAAACTTTTGGGTCGCAGCCTTACTCTGCAGTCGTTAAGTGTTGGTTTTTGCTGTATGCTGCCAAACAATAGGGCTGACACACCAGATATGTCAAATCCCGACTTTATCATCTATATCAGTGTTGTGTAAAATTTATTAAGCCCTAAAGGAAACAAAAAAGAAATAAAAATGCAGGTTTTTAGTTTGTATGCTTATCGTGCCTTTTGTAGCTGGAATGAGCAGAGTCAGGCACCTCAGTTGTGTGCTCGCTCCCAGAGGTTTACATGTATGGCAGGTCAAAAAGCCACCATGTCACAGTTAATGGTATAGATGCTTTCTGTAAATGTGAAAATTTCATTTTGATAGACATCGTAAGTCAAAGTAATGAAAGGTAATTTCATGTTTATTACAGGTTTTTATGCTAAAATGCACCTTTGACATTTGCAGCAAAGTCGTGACAGGTGGTAAAAATGGTTGAGTAATTATGCACAGATATCTCTGACTATTGCCATTTAATTTCACTGCAAAAAGTATGCAGGCATGTCAGAAAGTATAATCCTTCAAAAGAAGCTTGTTGCAGTCGCAAGAAAGGATAGCCTTGTAATTGAGGTGCTGCCTGGGATCATAAAAGGTCTGTTCTGTCTTTTTTCCTGGCTCTGCGTCTGCTTTGAGAGTGACCTTTTGGAAATGTTCTGTAGTGCTTGTACCACAGTTCTTCACTTAAGGCTGCGTGTAGTAAGTATCCTGTGAACAGCTGTGGAATTTTTATAGCATCCCAAATCTAGCTCATGTGGTTGTAGGGTGCAGGTCCAAGGTTTCGCAGTTGAAAATTTGTCTGAGAATGCAGAGCAGCAAGAGGGATCGCAGGGAGCTAAGCAACGATTCCTTGTTCCTGCCTCTTCTCTCTTCCTTTCCTCAGCTGCTGCAACTCGGTTCACTTTGTTCCTCTGCTGTGCTCATCGGGCCATGGATGTCACTGTTTTACCATGCTCCATTTTCAAGGCTGTATTGACAATCAGTCTCCAATAATGTTGAACCCAAATGAAGAGTCAAGAAATTCATGCCAAGGCTTCATGACACTGTTTGTAGTTCTGCAGATCAGCCTGTCTGTAGAAGAGTTGCGTAACCAATGTAACTGCTGCTGCTGCTTAGGAACTCATTTCTCATCCTTAGCACCTTCTTTGCAATATGTGGTGGAGAAACTAATTACATGAAACTAATCACTGTGTTAAAACAGTGGGATGTTTGTGCATTGCTAAGGTAAGCGACAATTTGCATATATGAAGATTATCTAATTATTTTGTGATTTTTGAATTGTAAGTGTTAAAGGCTGATACAGAAACAGTAGCAATTGGTTGTGTGCACAAGAATAATTTGCAATAGCTCTTTTACTCGGTGTCCTAACTTAAGATGCTTTGTAGTATTTCTGCAGTATTTCGGATTCAGGATTGCACTGCTGATGTGGAGCTTCCCTGGTGATACCCCGTATTCTGATTCTGCCCTCACCTCACCTGCATTTCTTTTAAGACCTGAGAATTGGTGTATTACTTCCCAAAGGGATGTGAGGCCTTCCTTCAAAGGCTAGGTTTTTTACAGCAAAGCTGGTAGTAAAAAGTCAAACTGGAAAGATTTGTCTTTTCCATAGTAATTAAAATCCACATGTCCCTGTTGTTTAAAACACCTTTGGACACAGCTGAGACACAGATATTTGTCCATGTATTTAGCACTGTATTGAGGAATGTGTTCTGTTAAAACAGAGCAGGCTCTAACATGTTAAGCAGAGTAAGAGATGGCATCACTTCTGTGCTGCTGGGAGCAACTGCTGCCTGTGTGATGCTCCCTCACTTCGCCTTAGAACAGATCTGAGTGGAGTTCAGGACAGGAACAGTGGCAACTCCTGTCTGCTGGACCCAAGTGTAGAAATTATTTAGAGATGTATAGGCCATATGTTATTCCTAGCAGAAAGTATTATCTTTTCTATGAGTATCCTTACTTGCAAACTTCATGTGGTTTGTTTTGCCTAACCCTCAAAATAGTAGGAAGGAAGGAAATGCTTTCTTCTGCAAAACAAAATTTGTATTTTTCTTATAGGTCATTTTCAACAAGAACACTGTTTGAAGCTGGGACAGGTAAGTTTGCTGAATATTGGGTCTGCAAACTATCTCTTTACCTAAAAGGCCCAAGTTAATGTTGTACTCTTTTCCTTTGAGGGCAGTCAATGGTGAGGAAGAAAAGGGGAGAGGTTACACATATAGTTAAATTATGCTTGACTGATTCCATAATGGGGAATTGGATTGGATGCATATTTACATTCCATTCTGTCTATGATTAAATAGAATTTTGTAATGCCACACTAATAACTAAAAATAACTACTTCATGTGTATTTTTCAAACACTAACATGTGTTTGTTCAGGACCACAATTAGGAACATATAGATTGCAAAACAGTAGTGAGGAAGACAATGAACATTAATATATTTTACTAGAATTTCCTATTGGATTTACATATGATATATTTATTACTTTGGGTTATGATTTTTGTAAAGCACTTGTGTACTTTTACCTTCAAAATATTTCTGCTTTGGCCTGTGTTAAGACAAGTGGTACAAGTCTTGAAGCTTATTAACTCTAACAAAAAAAAGTAAATGTAGTATGTAGCTCTTGCAGAAGTTTTTCCAGTGTATTATCATTGTTGTTTAGCTCTTTTTTAATGATCAGAATGGTGCATCTTCCTTATTATACAGGAAACTATTTGTCTCTCCATGAAACAATAAAGAAATGTAGGACTTTTCCATCTGGTTCTACCACCAGCCATCACCACCACCACTCTGTTTCAAATGTAAGAAAAAGGTCCCTTGGTACCTTGAAATGTGTTGCATAAGGAGAAATGACAACCTAGTTCAGCTGCTCATAGCTAATAATTTGATTGTTTTCCTTGGATTTAGGAGGCACAACTTTGAATTTGATTCTTCAGAAGAGGGACACAGAGCTGAGTTTGCTATTTCCTAGAAGAGTCCCCAGTTCAGTAAGGAGCAGACTTTCATGCTTCAGCAGACAGGTAGATTTTGAGTCTTGCTCTCTTTTCCGTGTGGAATGACATCATGTCCCCAAAACTTGAATCCTATTGTAAACAGAAGCTCTTTTTTTTTCTAAACTGAGAAGAAGATGTAGCTTTCTGTTGTGCTTTGCAGCCCAACCTTAACTGTGCTCTAGTACCAAAAGCCAGTATAGTAGGCAGATTGCCATATTATCTGGCAATGTCTCAATAATGAAATTTTCTGGTCTTCCAGTATGACTGCTCAGGGCACAAACCTGGAAATGAACTTAATTCATACTATATTATTTAGACACTTTAAGCACCTATATGCTGAGGCTAAAAGGCTTTTAGTTCATATTTGAAAGTAAAGACACACCACAAACAAACCAACAAATATTTGAGTTATATTTAGAGCTACTAGCTGTAAAGATGGAAGAAAAATCAATATCATTGTTTTCTCTTATTGAATTTTTTCCTTAGGAGCTTAACAGAAGGATTTAAGGCAAACTAAATGTCTGCTATTATTAAAGTCATTTAATATCCTATGAACTAAAAGGTCTTTGACTGAGCGTGACTTTCTCATAGCTTGGTCACTGACAAAGTAAATTAGCCATCTTTTCCCCAATGTTGCTAAGGTAAATTGTCTTGCTTTCCTTTTTTTTTTTTTTTTTTCTCCTTTCTGCAGGTGAGGCTCCTTGCATAGTTGCATATCTTAACTTCCAACTTCTGCTGTTTCTACTACTGCACTGGGAAAATTGCCACTACACATAAATCAAGGTTATGTCTTTGCTAGTTTCCTCATGTTGAAATCCCACAAAAGTTCTGCAATGGAAAAGCTGTAAAATGTTCTAATTTCATGCCTTGTTTTTAGTAAGTTGGAAAACAGAAGCTTTAATGTGGATCTTCTCTATTTAATATTAAAGATGCAACTACTGGCATTGATAAAATTGTGGAGAATCCAATCAGTTGTATGAGAAAGGAAGAGAGATATTTATCTTGCTGTGAGTCCCATAAAATCACGAGTCATTGGCTGTAGTGACATCCTTCTATAGAGATATGGGGACAAGGGTATCCATGCAGTGGAAGATTGCCCTGATGTTGCCTCTGCTTTCCTTCAGTTCACGTTTTTTGGGAAGGAATCCTTGCAGAATGCTAGTGGCCATTTCAGAGGTGACTCTTCCATATCTTCCCTCGCTTGCCCTGTTCATCTTGCCGATACAGAAAGGGCTGGAGCAGCCATTGAGGTAGGTGTTTATATTACTCCCTTGCTATCATGAGTCATTTACTCTAGTACATATTTGTTTCCTATTCTGCCCTGAGGGGGAGAGAAAGATAAATGTTCTACTTGCCTGAGAAAACTAAAATGGAAAAAGTCGCACTTACATTTTCTCATTTGTTCTGCCAGTGTGCCACCAGCTTGTGGAAGAGAGAATGAGCAGAAACATTTAGTTTTCTCACTAGTCTAATGGAAAGAGACATGAAAAAGTCACTTGGCTAATTATTTATGGCCAAAAGCAAATTCAGTGACCTTGCTAGATGAGGCTTAAAAAGCCAGGACAATTATATATATATGAATGGCTTGGGGTATCTGCCTCTTTCTGGAGCTTGCTTTCCTACGGCATTTTGAAAGAATCTATAGTGATGTTCTATTAATTTCTGCCTTTAAATATTTGCATTGCCTAAATTAAAAAAAAAAAAAAAAATAAAAGAACTGACTCACACATTACCCATAGTTGTGAGAAGTTAACCATTACTGGAATTGGTTCTGGCTTGTTGAAATGCTCTTTTATCTCAAGGATTGAGACATTCTTTCTATTCCAGATTTTTTCTTTAGAAAAAGAATTCTCTAAGCAGCATTTGGCTGTTGGCAAAGATATTGCTTTATTATTACTCCCTTTACCCACTGAGGTTTACTGCATCTGTTTTAGCTAAAATCACATTTATGCAAGTGGCCTACCAGTCATGCTTCTCCCCTGCACTCTCAGAAATGGAAATATTATTTCAAATAGTTTTGAAATAGTCTACACCAACTGCATACATTTCATCAGATTATATAAAATCCAAGGATTACCACACTGTCAGGGCATACAATAAATAGAGTAGGTCCAAAGATTTTTAGGTGTTTTGACAGCTTGCAATGAATGGGCAGAGGTCTTTTTGTTTTTTTTTTTTTTTTTTTGCAATGCAATAGAAATATTAAAAAGCTGAGAGTTGGAATTTTAGGCTTTTTCACATAACTTCAGTTTTGTCCTTTAGAATGAGCTTTGGTTTTCATTACAATACAACAGAAAAAATGAAGTAGAAATAGTTTTCTCTGGTCACTTCCCTGAGACAGCAAAGGAGCTGGGAACAAGTTCATTTGTTTCCCTCTCCCCAGAGACTCCCCTCTTGAACCTAAACAGGAAAGAGAAAGGGGAAAATCATGGGCATGTGTTTGGAACCAGCAGGTTAGGTAACACCAGTGGTCCCTGCAGGTTGTGTGCACGTCACATATGAGGACTTACATCAGGCAATCTGGAGAAGTTGCAAAAAGTTTGCTGACCAGAACTTAACTGGCCAGTCGTGCTCTGCATAAAATTTTTGTAGCTGGAGGATAATTTGTGCTCTGAACTGTTGTTTGATTGCTTGTACTGAAATTTGTGTAATTTGAAGAACAGGAAATATTCGTGCTTTCTGTTGATGAGCTCTGTGTGTGTGGCAAGCCAGGCTTAGCCCACAAACCCAGAACTAATAAGGATCCCTGGAGTCTGTCCTGTCATAAAGGAGACTGAAGAAGACAGCTTCTACAAGGGCTATATTTATGGCTGCGAACATTCAGTCTGGTTCTGTATGAGAAAGGTGGAAAGGTCTGAAAGAAGGAAACTCTATTTTCTTGCTTAAAAAAATATATATACTTCTAGAATAAACCCAGGACTAAAACATTAGGGATGCTGTCAGTGAAGACAGAGTTGGTTCAGTGACAATGTGTAGAGATGGTACACGGGAAGAGACTAATGGCTTTTGACAGGGCTATTTAAATAAGTACTCACACTGATTCTATGCAGCTTTAATATGTGTGCCTAATGTGGTTGAAATCCAGACAACAGGAAAGTGGGCTTGTAGCCTTCTGATGCTTACCCTTTAGAATGGGTGAGAGGGAAAACTAATGGTCTGAATTCTGTTAAGCAGGAGTCAATATTGCTTGTGTCTGGATTATGCATGAAAACCTCTATTTTATGAAAGTTGCTGTTATCCATATTTGCTTCAGATATTTACATCCTGCTAATAATTATGTTAATTTCATGTGTTGTGTAACTCATACCTATCTACCTATGCTTCATCTATTTCACGAATGAAATGAAATGAAATGACCCTTACATTGAATTGTGAGCACAGAGCTGAAATTGAAATGCTCATGGATACTTCATTGTAGCCAATCTCCAGCCATGGAAAGCTGCTAGCACTGCTGAATAATAGTTCAGAAGTAAGGTCTTCCATTTTATCAATATCCTTAATAGCATTTGTTGCTGCAGATAAAAAGCATTCTAATTTTTCTAGAGGAATCTTTTACATGCTAATTTTATGCAAATACTAATAACTGTGAGAGTGCTTGAAATAATTTAGAGAAGTGCCTATTTTTCTTGTTAAACTCTGGAAACTACCTTTTCAGTGCTGCATTAGAAGCAATTTGTGCTAGTTGGTGTCTGTGGTTTGCTCTATTTTTGTACAACTTCCATAGTCCCAGAACATTTTCATAATTTTAAGTGCTTTCAAAGCTACTAATGAAGAACACTTTATTATATCTAGGCATTAGTAAAGCTAGAGATGTAGACTAAACAAAAATTACAAAGTTTATATTGTGAAGTAAACCCCAAAGGATAAAAATAATTATCCGGCTGTATAAATTGCATATTTTCAAAGGTAAAAATAGATGTCTTAAATTTTCATAATTCCGTATTCTCTGAAATAAACCTTGAAGTGACATGTACATACTGCATAAACAGATGTATTTACTATACAAGCAAGCAATAAATAGTTATTTTAAACCATAAGAAAATGGCTTGATATGCTGAATTTGATCTGCACAATTCTCACCTCACAGTATTCAGAAATATTAAATCTAGTGCTTATTAATGTCCCTCTCTTTGAGAACTCAGTCACTTGATCACCATTATTTGAGATTTTTTGAGGGTAAATCATATATGGCTGAATGTCAACTTGATCTTACTCACAATTTTGAATTAATCTTTAAATAAAATATCCTCCTTGTTGCATTAAAAAGGCTGGAGAAATGATGCAACTTCTTTATGCCAAATATTGTGAAAAATAAGAGATTCCCTTTGTCAAAGTAATTACAGTATTCTAGACAACTTACCTCATGGGTTTATTTTTCTCATAGCCTCCTTGCAGGGCAAAAAGGGAAACAATCAGAAGAATAAAAAAACTGCTAAGGATGCAATAGTGTTACTATTATCAGTTTTAGAAAGCCTAACCTGGTAGAAAGAAAATATTCTTTTCCTTGCAGAAACCTTTTTTTTTTTGTTTCTTAGTAAGTAGAACATAATAAATTTGATATACTCTATATAGGAAAATTTCAGATTATGTTCTCAATATTTTAACTTCCTTCTCCTTCCCTGTGACATACAGGCACTCTGATTTGTAAGTCTTTGAAGGATGTTCCGCTACTCTCTTGGAATAGCAAATCTAGTACAGCTGTTCAAAAACCCACAGAAAGTTTAATGAGAAGCAGAGTGCAAAATATTTTGATTAATACTCCAATTCTCTGCTTGAGTGCCACAGTGCCATAAGACCTGATTTAGCACTGGCAGAGAAATCCATTGTCAACCATTGACTTGAAATATATGGATTTAACCCTAAATGTTGATGATGATGCACTTTCTCAAATTCAAAATGCACTTGTCTGTCAATGCTGCGTGTAACATAAATACTCAGATTTGACTGCAAAAGATCTCATCTATTTCCTGCAAATATTCTTTCCTCTCCTTTTCATTCCCCAAGCATGACAAAGGATCTGAGATCAGTATTTGTATTTTCATTACGGAAGAAATGTTTGTGCTGGAGGGAAAACATTGTATTCCACTTCCCCTTCTCTCTCCTTTGTCAGTCTGCAAACACCTGAATATGAGCTACAGAGGATTCCCTAGAGACACGACATATCTACACTCTCATAGCTGATGCTTCTTGCTCTCACCTTGTGCCATTTCTCTCTAAATTGGCTGTTGGTGTCTGTAGCAAACTGAGGCAGACCTGTATGGAAATCAATGATGAGATTCAGTGGGATACTACTGGAGTTTCCCCTGGCTGGAGCCATGGGAAATATGAAGAAATAGGATTAGTAATTTTAGCACTGGAAAAATCCCAGCCTTGAATTATTCTGTAGACACTCTGAGTATCTGGTCAGTCTGTAAAATTTATATTCTGAATGTTTCAAGTGGAAAGGAGCCCCCCACTACCTATAGGAACAAGAGTCTCTCTCCCCTGTGCTCCTTTGGAGTCTGTCCTCCTTTCTCCCTCGGTTTGGCCTGGAGCAATGCCCAGCTCTGTCAGGAATATATTCAGGTCGTTTGTTAAAGAGTCCCTTTTCTAGGTTCTACATGATTAAAGTACAATGTAATGGGAATCTTTTCCCATTATTCTCTCTCTAATGGGAATTATGTTTTTTAATTTTCCTTTTATATATACTAAATTTCTTCAAAAACCATGGTGAGAATATGGACTTGTAGCATTTGATACTTGTTTTATTCAGCTTAAGCAAAATAGACTATGTAGCCGTTCCTGAAATAGTGGAATTGTTTCCCTTGGTTGCTGTGGGCTATGAATCAAACATCCTCTCTCTCTCTCTTATTTTGTTTTGATAAGAATTTTAAATTTTTTTTTTCATTAATAAGAAATTGTGTCATTGAAATTCCATGCTTGCTAAGGAAGGATTAAAGAGATGACTAAACATGATATTCTATATGAAGTGGAATAGGTAAAAACCATAATATTTTCAGTTATCAATGCTAAAAATGTAGAGGATTGTCACCTTAATTCTAGATGTTTTTTTTAAAAGCAAGAGACAATGTTCACTGTTAAAATGAAATGAAAACATATTTTCATGAGATTTTTGCAAGATGGATATTATTTAAACAGTGAGCGACTGCACTGACCCCATAATAGCCAGGGATAACTGAAACTGTCAAATGACATTTTCCAAGTCCATATCTGAATGACACCTGCCAGCTTATATTTTAGTGTTTGTTTTATAGATCATTGCATGGAACAATTGCCATGTTAGGTTAAGCTATTTCCAGTTCCATAAATCAATTGTTTGTTAAATATTGCAGGTAAATCCTGAGGCCATAGTAAATATCTTCTTCACAGTGACATTTGTCATACTAGGTCTTTCTCTAAGAGTTGCCTTTAATAGAATAGTAACTATATGGAGAACTTGTTTGTAGATATGTAAGAATACAACTTTGTCTATTTAGAAGAGATGTTTCTGTGCTGGAATTCTCACCTATTAAGAGGTAAGATCTGTGTAAGAATACTCATTCTGCTGTATTTTGAAGAATCAAATATGGAGTGTTTGTGTATAAAGTACCATCAACTTACAAAAATCTTGTCTGGTGCTTTTAGAACCCAAATTGAGGTACATTTTGGTTTTGTTTAACCTACCTGTCCACCAAATAGCAAAGGCCATCCTGCTGTCTGCTGTGGTGTCTAGCATGTTAAATTGGTGGACAGGTCTCATGAGTTAAAATGTGGTGTGTGAGAGAGGAAATCTTCACTTCCAGTAGTGATAATGACCACCAACTTTTCCAAATATATTTGCCTAATTTTATTTCTTTTTAGTCAAACTCAGTGTTGTTGGCTTTTTTTTTTATTTCATTTTACTATTAATAATCTAATTAGTCATGATAAGTCAACACAGTGTTTTGTTGTGGTGGTATTTTTATTTATTTTTTTTTTTTTTTTAATTTTTATTTAATACCAATACTGAATATAAATGCTTTTGAAGTATAATGTAATACCATTCACACTGAAGGAATGGAAGGTCAGAATCAAAGGAGAAGATTTTTTTAGATCAAAGGGCCAGCTTCTTTGTCACTTTGTGAAGTCTGAGATGCTGCACATATGACCTCAATTTCCATATAAAAACTTCAATTTTAAAATTATTTTTGCAGATTTGCCAGATCTTAATTTTCATTACTTTCTTTACAGTTTCAAGATTATTTCTTCATGATTGTCAGAGTTCCACTGAAGATGTATCAAGTTTATCCATGTTTTTGTCTTTTCTTGAAATACAAGCTGCTGTGCACAGCAGAGATACAGAGATATTAATAGAGTTGTTATTTGACAAGTGAGTGGTAGGATGAATAAAAATCCACTTACTTTATTGCATAACAGTTATTTCAGTTGTTGTGTTGTCAAGTCTTTTCCAAGTTGATGTTATAGATACATTATTTTTTTTTCCATTTGGAAGGTTTACAGTCCTGAATATTTCCAATCTTGTTGTGCCTAGGACAGCGGTTATGTTGTGTTACTAAATGCACAGGTCACCTTGCATGTGTCTTCACTGCTGATGGCATTATTGCGTTAAGGGTCAGAGATCTGTACGACTGATCCACAACATCCCCGTTAATAATGTAATTGTGCAACGGCATTCCTGCCCTATATAACTGTACAGCTAGAAATGGGAATAGTGGCTTTTCTTAGTCTCATGGCTGGGCAAAATATCACAAAACTGTAAAACAAATTGTCCCAGAAAATAATCTAACCTACATGTTAACTTCACAGTTTATGATCTCTTGATGATACAGAACTATTCAAGATGTCAGTGGTAGCCTGTAGTAACTCTGCCAGGGGTCACTCTGTAGGAAAGCCATTTTTCTTGACTAGTCAGATTTCTATTGTTTTTAAAATAGCTATCGGCAGGATGCAACTTTGGTATCTTAGCTTTATTGTTTGGAATCAGTCAGCTGAATTAAAAACAACCAAGTGTATCAAAGTAAATGAGGAGCAACAAAGATTGTAATTGGCAGGGTTTTTTTTTTCCTATGGCTCTTACTGTGTTCCTTAACCTTCATTTCTTGATTACTGTGTTCTATTCAAGGGATGGAGAATCAGTATTTGTTCGAAGTAGGACAGAAGTTCTGTTACTTTTATCACTAGATAGAATTGAATGGGGGGAAAACTGTAATTTGTTTGTTTTAATTAAACTTATAGATGTACGGCTGATGTTTGAAGCAGTTACAAAATGGCATTTAGGCTTAAAATACTAACAAACAATAATTGAAATAATATTTCTCAGTACATGTCACAGATCTTTGTGGTTTGTGCTGACATGTTCCTCCTGCCCTGGGCTTCAAACTGGTGCCTGGTAGGGAAGAAGCAGCAAGCCTTTGGAAGAAGCCGGGTCCTGTTGCTGCAGTCAATCACAGTTGCCTTTGATCAAGTTGAGATTTTGGCTGTTGTGTCTGGCAACTGAATATTTGAGAGATGCTTCAGCATGGTGTTAGTCATCGGCTTAGCTGCTCAGCAAACACAGATCTTTATGATCTCAGTCCTTTGTGCTCTACTCTCCGAGGTGGCTTTTGGCTGAATATAGAACCTAATTTAAAATCTCTGGCCATATGCTCAAAGTTACCTATGGGACTGGCATTAGCAAACAGATTAAATTGCCAGACATGACAGCAGATTTTCACTGTAAAAATGAGACTGCTAAGTGATTTTAAATTATGTCATAAGTATGGGATAAAAAGTTTTTATGGGAATTTGGTTTAGCTAGGAAGTAATGTATTATAAGACAAGTATCCGTAAGACTCTCTGTAGTTGTTTCTTTTTGAAACTCTTGAAAAATACACTTAAATGTAGCATTTTCCCAATTACTTTTTATCTGTTGATGGGGAGATATCCACTCTTGAAGTTCCATCTTTATTAATTTCTTTGAAGTGCTAAAATAGATTTTGAAAACTGTTTTTGAACCAATTGTATTTTTCCTTCTAAGAAAAAAAAATTGCAAAAAGAGAGAAGAAGGATATTCTATAAGGATTTTAGAATAGCAGTGAGAATTCTTTTTTTGGGGGGGGAGAAAGATATGAACCGATCTATGTTTAGAATAAAATGTGCAGGTTTTCTTTAGATTGTCTTTGCCTCAAACCATATGGAGGATATGACCAACGAAGCCTTCCCTTGAGCCTGAATTGAGTAATGTGTAATAGAACATGAATAGGAAAAATGTTGCTAACAAAAAGAGGCAAAATAGTAGTAAATATCAATAGGAAAGGAATAGCAAAATGGGAAAGGGGAGAGTGTCCATAGCCAGCTTTGTAAGCTGTGGATAGCACTTGATTGACAGATTCACAGTCCTTCTACAGCCACTGTCCCTACAAAACAGTGGCAGTCCAGAACTGGTACCAGTGAAAAATCACCTAAAATAGCAACATAATAACACAGCTAAATGCTGAACTGTGAGAGAATTTTACACAGACGTTATAAGCTCAGAAATCAATAAAATTGATCAAAGTGATTTCTTCTGCTTGCAGAACTGTAGCAAATGTGGAAATGGACTTTTTTTTTGGGCACCTCAGCATGAGATTGCACTTTAACAGCACTAATTCTTGAAAATTTGCCAGGGAAGCCTCTGTACAAGGCATGTCCAGTTTCTTTTCTCTTCCTTGAAGAAAGAACACTGAAAATACTAAAATTTGCTGGCTTTGAATTCAAAAAGAAATTTTCAAATCTGAACTCTTGACAATAAATTAGAGCCTGTGGCAATGGTTCTTCATCATACAGTAGGAAATGTGCCATGTTGATGAAGGATTGTAAAGGAAAATTTAAACTGCTCTTAACTGGGATTCCTTCCATAGTGGTAGTTCATGAAAGCAACCTCATGAATTCGAAGTTACTCTCCAGGTCATTTAGATCAATGCTAAAGAATGATAGCTGCTGCCTCCAGGCCTCAAAATCTGGGATAAAAGCTTCATGGGTGAGATTTTTCCCTTCAACTACATTAACATTTACACTGTGCTTATCCCTTTGTAATGACATCATACTTCTGCTTACTTTAGCCCTTTGAATGGGAAATTGTGCAACCCTGTGTGGTCCACATCTGAATTCCACTTTCCCCGTTCTAAGCTGTCATCTCATGAACTGTCCAGGTTTATTTTCATGAGGAATCCTATTCGGATTCTTGATTCTACCACCTGAGTGTATTGTTTGTTCAGAGACGATTCATTTTTGCAAAACTGATGTATGCCTGCAGATCTTTGGATCATTTCAGTTATGAAAGTCAACTTGAAGCACCAAGAAGTACTTATGAAATAATCTTTCTGATGTTTGACAAAGCTACAGTGTTTTGGCTGAAGCAGTAGTAAAACTAAGACTAACTGATATAAATGTATGATTTGCCCTCTTTTATTCTAATGGTAAATGTTGTGATGAGGTGACTGACACTTATTATACCACTTGTACATGAAAATGCAATAATGCAATCTAAGAAGTACTGTTAAACAAAATCAAAGCCCTTTTTTTTTTTTAACACTATACAAGATTGGCTGCATATACACAAAATAGACTTTTACAAAGTGTTTAATCTGAGCAAGTCCATAGGTTAAAAAGGAAAAGGGCAAGAAGCATCACTTCTTTGCTAAAATATTTATAGAAATCTACAGCAAACTTACAGAGGTTTTTGAAGATCAAGAATATGTCTCATCTGCCTCTTTAGACCCAGGAATCAAAACTTAACTTTTATATTAGTCCCTAAGAAAAGGAACATTTTCAATGTGGGAGTAAAGAAAAGAAATAGTTTCATCTATATCAGCTCCTTGATGCACATCCACATCTGAAAGTCACCTGCATATAGCCCATGCGATTGAACTTTCTGAGGCTCAAGTGTAGGGGAAATCCAGCTTTGACAGAAGGCCAGATCTTGTGACACTGGTGTAACTCATACAGTAGCTAATAAGTCTGGATACCACTAAATTAATATAAATAGCCTATGAAGTGCTGAAGTGGTAGATTCATTGCTATAATAATTGGATATTTCTTCAATGTATCTGATGTCATTATATAGACAGTACATCTAATGTGCTAAGGACCTGGGAATCAGGGAAGTTAATTGGCAGTAAATGGCTAGTTTCCTTGCATAATTTGGGTTCAAATGAGTCATATACCCAAACTCCTTCAGGAAGCAGGAGTCCTGTTAGTGACCTTCTACTGCAGTGAACAGCAAGCCTACCTTTACCTTTTTTTACATGTCAAACAATTTCAGCCACACTTGACAAGAGTTTCAAAGCTATCCTACAAATTAGATTAATATAGGTGGATTAGTAGAGGAAGAAGATTTTACTAGCCATGGATTCACATTATATTATACTCTAGAATACCAAGAGAGAATGCAACCAATTTACAAAAGGATCAGTTCAATCTCACTCTGTATTAGACCCTGAAGAATCTACCCATGAGATACGGGCCTGTAAGAAACCAGTTTTCATTAATTCTGCTGCTTGTGAAAATGCTTGCTTTAACCGTGTCAATTTAAGTACACTCTGCAGTAATGTCCTAGTTGGACCTGGGTCTAGTAAATACAGAATGATATCTTCCAAAATAGATCAGCAGTTTAACATTGTACTTTGTGAAGCCATCGCTTGATACCTCTGAATTAGGATGCCAAGAAGTCATAGTGATATCCATCTGAGGAAAAGTTCAGGGATTTTTTTTCCCCTTAAAATAACACTATCACTTAACACTTTTATGTAGTGTTTGTGCACTCAGTCGCAAATTACAATGTACTACTGCATAAACAAATTCTTTAAGGGATTATTAATTTATCTAAATGAGAAAAAAACCTATTTCTTTTCATAAGAAAATAAAATACTACTAGCTTAACTCTAATAGCTTTAGTAAGCCATGTGAATTAAGTATCACAAGAGCCCCAAATTTATTAGCCTTATATTCTTCTTGCTACAGTTAATGAAGTATATATTAATTTATGGAAAACAAATATGCTTTCTTATCACCGAACCTGAATTTCTTTCCCTATAAATGCCCATGTCCTTATTTCACCTGGGATAGAGTTCATTTTCTTCATAGCAGCTAGTATGGGGCTATGTTTTGGATTTGTGCTGGAAATAGCGTTGATAATACAGAGACGTTTTAGTTATTGCAGAGAAGTGCTTACACAGAGTCCAGGCCTTTTGTGCTTCTCACCCTACCCCACCAGCAAGGAGGATAGGGATGCACAGAAGCTGGGAGGTGACACAGCTGGGACAGCTGACCCCAAGCGACCAAAGGGATATTCCATGCAATATGATATCATGCTCAGGATATAAAGCTGGAGGAAGAAGAAGGAAGAGGGGATGTTCAGAGTCATGTTGTTTTTCTGCCCAAGTAACTATTATGCGTGATGGACCCCTGCCTTCCTGGAGATGGCTAAACACCTGACTGCCAATGGGAAGCAGTGAATGAATTCTTTATTTTGCTGCTTGCATGCATGGCTTTTGGTTTACCTATTAAACTGTCTTGGTCTCAACCCATGAGTTTTCTCACTTTTATTCTTCCGATTCTCTCCCTCATCCCACTGGGGAAAGTGAGCAAATGACTGTGTGGTGCTTAGTTGTCGGCTGGGATTAAACCATGACAGTCCAGTTTGTTAAATTTATTATAAATCTGTTTGCTGTCAATGGTTATATCTGCCTATGACAGAAAGCAAGTAGATTCTTAAATTTGTTCTGCCTTGTAACACAGTTTTATGGTGACCTACTGATGAATTTAATAGTCACTATGTAGTAAAAAGCCTTAGGACTAACTGCCCAGAAATAAATAACCTTGCTAGCACCGGTCTTTCAAACCATATGGGTGACATAACTTGTCATAACTTGTCAGCTTGTATGCTGACATGACTATCACCTCTTCCACAGTATGCTTTAACTTGTGCACTCCATCGTTAACGTAACTTTGTACATGAACGTTAAGTAGCTGTGCGCCTGCAAGTATCCAAACTTCGTGTGCAAAGTGGATCAGCTACAGATAGCATTTCTTAAAACAAGACAAAATATAAGAAATTTGTATCTACCTGGTTTTGTGTTACAGTCAGTGATGATACAGTTAATGTAATGCTAGCTACAAGAGAGTAAAACTTTACTGATCTTTAAATACAAAGAAGAGATAAAAGTTAAATCTTGCTCTGAAGGAACTGGCCTAATTAGACATTGGTGAAAAACTAACTTGAGGAACTCAGAAACCCCTTTTAAACAATCTTACTTGTCAGGTAAAGTTCCATGATACAATAACTTAAAATAATTTTATGTTCTTGTGTGTAAGTAATACGACAAAGATGGGAAGTGATATTGCTTTGGTAAGTTACACAGTCATCTCTTTGGACATCCTGCTTTTTTTTTCTTTCATGGCATCTGTAAGGAGCTACTCTTAGGTAAAATGCCTCAGAATCACTTTGTGCTTTTAAGGCACAGTTTGCTGGTGGGAATGAGATGTCTTCTATATCTGTTTTGTAGGCTGTGGCTTGTAATATTACCATTGAGTTATTAATATCTTTCAGCTACTTCAGACCTGTTGATTCTGGTATTCACTACTGATTCCAAGCCATTTGACATGGGGGAGAAAAAGGAGAGACAACTCACATTTTTCCTCCAAGGTTTCAAAACTAGACAATAGGTATGTATTATGTATATAATATATGTAAGACAGCTATTTCTGTTATCATGTGGTTTATTACAGTCATGCATGTAGTAGGCACATCCACCAACTTCATAGTTAAATATACAGCCAAAAGCCGACCTGTCCCCTTGCTTGATTAGATCTGTGTGAGATGGCTAGCCTTAATTTTGCAATAAACGAACAAAACACACATTTGTCTTCTTTTGGTGGTGACTATTGTCAAAACAACTGGTTTGTCTCAGAGTACTTTCTTTTTGTTTATGTTATTGGCAAGGATTACATTTTGTCCTTTTCTGTTCTTGTGATCTTTTCTTCTCTCCACACAGTGGTAGATGTATACTTACCTTCATCTGATCTTATGGCTCATTTGATTTGCCTTCAAAAAGGCTTAGAAAGGAAGCAAAAATTAGAACCATATTCAAAACCAGCTTTCAGATAGCGAACTCATTACCTGGCTCAAACCATAAAACATGGCCAGTAATGGATGGAGCTATATTAAATGGGTTCTTCCTTACCATGCCAGGCTACATCTGAAATCCATCACCTTCTCTCCCACCTACTGCCTCATGGCAGGGTCGTGTCTTCCAGTTTTCCAAATGAAAAAGGAATGGGTATATAAAAATGCTGAACAAAGCTGTTCTTACAAGAACAGGGAAAAGAAAAGGGCCTCTACTTCTGCTCCATGCTTTGCACATCTCTGGCCTTCTGTAAATACTGAGTGGTGGTATAAATTTCAGTAAAACCTGTGGTGACAGAAGCTAGTGTTATATGGTAACTTTTAATAACAGAAGTTTGGCATTTAGGTATAACCTGTTCACTACTGAGTGTTCTGGTCCATTTTGGCTGACAAAGCCAAATGCTTGCTTTTGAACCAGAGAGGCAAAAGTTTCTGTCTTGAAACTGAGTAGTTACTGATGGCTGGTAGGGAATGAGTTTAGCTGAAGTAGCTTAACATCAACACATTAATCTACAACAAAGGAGTCCAGCAGCGGAATCAGGTACCACTTTCCAATATATATGCACAGAAACTTTTCCTGTTCTCTTAAAATGCCTTTGATCACAAAATATAGCACAGGGCCTTGTCATACTAGCAAAGTCATTTTCTCATTACAAAACGATCTCCAGTGTGACACAAATAGGCCTGCAAATAAAAATCAAACCTGAAAATGACTTTTAGAGGAAGAAAGCATGTACTCCTGTTCTGAATTATCTGCCTTTTCTCCTAGATACCATGTGGCAATAATAATATTGTTTTTCAAGTTGAGTTACTGAGTAGCAAAACTTGAGGGAAATTTATGTAGTTTTTGTTTGTAAAAATAGGAACTGTTCTCTGGGAAGCCTGAAGTTTTAATTTCAGCCTGTGGCAAGCTCTACATTTTGATGTCTTGAGGCTGAAATGTCTTTGGAAGGGGTGAAGTTACGCCTGCGGGTGGGTGACTTGGAGCTCATCTCTCCCAGTCTGTGGACTGACAGAGCTGAGTGTATTTTTCATAACCATCATTTGCTGGATCCTGGCCCTACAGTGCCACTGTGACTGATGAAAAGGTTATGATTTTTCCAGTAAGTGTTGCCTTGCTACCAAAGGGTAAGAATCCTGCAATATAAAGCATCAAAACCGACATCTGCTAGAAAGTAACCTCTAGCCAACCAGCAAATCTATCAATATTAAACACTAGAACCCATAAGACATTTTTTTTTTTAAACTGTAAACCAAATTCCTGAGGTTGAAGGAACTGACAAAAGCAGGATATATTTCTGACCAGTTTTTTTTTTTCTTCTTATGTTAGGATTTGTGGGAGACATTTTTCAATGTAAAATGTCAATTTATACCACCTGAAAAAAAAAAAACGGGGCAGGGGGGGAACCCTGTAAAATGTGTGGTGGTGCAAAACTGTGTGAAAAATCCGGCCAATATTTCTTCCAAGTTTGCCATCAGAATTACTGTGCAGGTTATTAAGAAGCATTCAATTCAGGTATTGTAAGACTAGAAGGAGTAACCATGCAGTCTCCAAATCCATCAGGACCCATCTTCTGAGTTTCTCAGCTTGTGGTTCATAATATATCTGAAGGTATCTACAAAACTAATGGGAAAATAACACAGAAGGAAAGAAAATATTGTATTCACACAAAATCACAGAAAATAAAATTAATACCCTTTCAGGAGTTTGTACAATATTTATCCTTTTATAACATAAAGACATTTGTTATTATGATGTACAGAGAGTCTGTGGATGACTTCTTCCTCTCCCACAAGTTGTGATAAGTTTTTGCATTAAAAAACTTGAGAAACATTATTTTACTCCACAGAGTACAAACTTTTTGTTACCATCTAGTTGCTGCTATCCACTAAGTAAACTTCCACTCTGGTAAAAGGTCAAGTGCAGCATCTGTAGGAGACTTCTTTCCATCTGCACCGTGGGTCTCAGGCCCACTGACACTCTAGAACAGCGGATATTAGCTGACCAGTTCCTCAGATTAAATCTGTAGTGCTAACGCTGCTCACAATGTCATTTGTGTCACTACCGTTGGTTTCTGCTGCAGCGCCAGCAGCAAAGGCCATGCTGTGATTGTGATGGTTTGTTGGCCCAAGCTCTAGTATCACACTGTTTGAAAATTAGAAAACAGCATTTATTACTGGAAATTATTTAATCCTGAGAGAGAACTTCTGATTCATGTACTCAGACGTGGTAGCCAGGCAGATCAGTGTAACCCACAGTAGTCTGCACAGATGCTGCTGCCAGCAACAGATCGTGCTTCTATCATGCCACTTGTTTCCTCTGCTCAAAAGCGAGAAAAATCTTGACTGTGGCTGGGGGCCAGTTTCTGCTCTGGCTCCCGCAATTCTTCATGTATTTGCCTCTGCTTCTCCTTCTGCAAATGTTTTCAATTCTGATCTGTGATTTTACAGAAGCATGGCTCTCAGCACACTTTTGTTTCATATGATGCTGCCAGACTCGGATGCAGAGATGTTAGGATTTGCCTCAGTGCCTGAGCTGTCCTTTGAAGTACTCTGCTATAATAAAAATGGGGATTCAAAGGACAAGATGTATCTCCATGCCTTATTTTTCCTCCCTGTTCCCTTTTGCTGAAAATGGTTAAACTTATAAAGTTTAATGGGGTGGGATGTGGCCTACTGTCTCTTTTTAAAGTGTATTTACTGAAGATCAACTAAGGGAAAATACTCTATTTGTCTGATAAGCAATTAGGACTTGGTACAGTGCAAGCATCAAGACCTGAAGATGGCCCATTGGTCCTGTGATTAGCTTGCAGTTCAAGAGATGTGAGGTAAGAGGGTTTGTTTTTTCCTTCCATAAATATTTTAAAATTACCCTAGGATTTTCCTTTCTACTCCAAACAAACAACATGGTAATAACGTCTTATTTAGGTGTGTTTGACTGGGAAGCTTTCACTTATCAGAAACAACCCAGTGTAGCCTGTGGAGATAGCTGCTTCCAGTATCAGTTTTCTCAATTTCCTCTCTCTCTTAACAATATCAGAAGATATCCCTGCGTCTTAGAGATTATTCCTGTGGATCACAGTCATCAGACAGGCTTGTTTAGTCTGAAGAAGAGGAGGCTCAGGGGAGATCTCATTGCACTCTATAGCTTCCTGAAGGCAGGTTGTGATGAGCAGGGGTTTGGCCTCTTCTCCCAGGCAACAAGCAGGACCCGAGGAAATGGCCACAAGTTGTACCAGAGGAGGTTTAGATTGGACTTGAGGAAAAACTTTTTCTCTCAAAGAGTGGTAAGGCACTGGAACGGCCTGCCCAGGGAGGTGGTGGAGTCTCCGTCCCTGGCAGTGTTCAAGAGGCGGCTTGATGAGAAGCTACAGGATATGGTTTAGTAGCTGTGGCAGCAATGGTAGTGGGAAGACGGTTGGACTAGATGATCTTATAGGTCCCATCCAACCATGTGATTCTATGATTCTATGATAATACAGTTACCATCTTCACTGATGAGCCAGTTCTTTAGCAATGAGTAAGACTTTGCCCATCCTTTCAAGATGGATTCAAGAACGCAAGGTAGATCCTGTGAGCTACAGGCACTGTATCTCTGATCTGATCACTATGACTCACGTGTGTCCATCTGGTCCACAGAAGCAGCAGCTCCACTGAGGGTTTGGAGTCCATCTCAGAACTGGAAAGCCTGGTTGCTCTGGTGAAACTGTGGAAAACCAGTTGTTAATGCATTATCCAGCCTTTGTGAATGATAAATGTTTACATAGATTGAAGGGAGACTGTGAAAGTTCGTAGAAGAGAAGTCCCCAAAAATAGAAAGATAGAGTTGAATCTTCATCTGACCACTTCTAGAATAAGTCACTCTCCATTCTTCCATATTCTAAATGATTAGCAGCTATGCTGTAAGTTTATATTATGTGACTTTTTTTTTAGGCTTGATTCCAGTTATTTAAGAAGGTGAAGTTTTAAGTAAACTGTAACTTTTTCTGTGTAGGCAGGGATTCTGAAGCTTAATCCTGCATTTTGCTCATACTCAATCTCTATGTGAGAGACTAAAAATAGGAACTTACATGCAAGTTTACACTGAAGTTTTAAAAATTATTTGGAATAGTAGGTCTGAGTCTGTTTTAGGTGAGTATGATAACGCAATTTTTCATATGCATTGCTACCCATAATTATTTTCTTTGTTTTAAAGAAATGAACACACAGGGATGTGCATGTGTGTTATTATTTTTGTTTAAGAGAGAGTTTTAGAGTGTATGCCTAAAATAGAGCAGATCGTCTCAACTTTCAGTAATATACTGTCCTACCTACCTACTTAAGAGAAACACTTTTTAAGCTCTAACTCTTTTCTGGGTAAGAACATTCTAGGCTTAATGCAGCTCTCCCACTTACATCAATTGAATGGGGGTGGCATGTGAATTTATTAAAAATAAATCTTGTTCTATATTTTATTTTTAATTCTGTATTTTAGCTTCAGATCATATCCATTGTAAAGTTCTCATCTTCATCAGTCTCAGTAAGAGGATTATTAGTGATATTATTTTTCTAAGTAGCATATGTATTATTTTTTATTGTATGGTACTATAAAGTTATGTACATATCATTGTTTTATGGATACTTTAACAAAGTAAAAGGCTTCTCCTTTTTACTGTTGTGAAGGCATATAAGTTTTATTCTATATTTTGCATGATTCTCCATTTCAAATTCGGGGAGCTGTTATCTACATATCACGAGTCATGAAGGTGTTACTTCAATCTGTCTGTCTCTCTCTTTCTGTGAGGTATACAATTTTCTTAACTTATTCTATAATGGAAAGAATTTTGGGGTATAATTTGAAGCATCTCTTACACATTCTGCTTAAGATTTTGGACATGTAAGGGGGAATAAAAAAACCCTGTGTTGTCAGTCTTCCTTTCTCTGTGAGATTGTCCCTGTTATTTTTGTACTGTACTTTATTTGTAATAGCTGAGTTTATATTTGGTAGGACTTCAATTGTGTTGTGTATTGTTGTGACTGTATTTTGCTGTGATGAGGCGAAGCTCCCACAACAAAATCTGCAGTATTTGTCTTGTTATGATTTTATTACTTGGTTTTTCCAGCAGGTAGAATATTGTCTCTTTATGGCTGCAATGACTATTTTTAGATTTAGTTATTTGCAGTGTGGTTTTAGAGGATATTCTTGTGCACTTGGGAGAAAAATGGGTAAAACCACTTTCAGAGACAGCAGGTGAGGTCCTCACACTCTTCCACTGAAGCTGGTTTTCAGTTGGTCAGGAAGGCGAGTGCTTTGTGCATCTGTTCACTTACCCAGATGGGAAGACTTCTGTTAAAAACAATTATATGGCAAAGACACATAGCAATGTAAAAATTTATTAAGTTATGTACTTTGAATCTATTTTCTCAATTGGTTTTTGAATCATGAAACTTGCATTAAATACGAATTGGTGCTCCGATGATTCTTTTTACAGAAGTTATGCTTAAAATAGAAATGAGTGGGTTGGCACTTTTTGCAGAATATGATTTCTTCCTCTCTCCCTCCTCCTTCCCACCCTGTTCAACAAAAGTAAGCCCACGGGACAACCTACATTGAAGTTTCTTCTCTTTTTTTTTTTTATTATATAAAAAGATGAAGCTGATCAAATACCTATGGGAATGCCTAATAACTGTGCTATGACATTATTTTACAAGACAACTTGTCAAACTTACAACCCAGGTAAGCTGCGATAAGTAAACTGTCATATCTTCACCCGAGTGATACCGTTCCTCTGTCACCTCCACTGGGTGAAGGCTCTTGCACCTCAGCTGTGGCATACAGCAGAGCTCTGTTCAGCATAGTATGATTTTTAGTCTCCATAGAAAATTCAATTTTTATTTTGTTTAATCTGCAATATTTGACTTGATCCCTTTACACAATTAGAGTGACTAATAAGGCCTGGCAGCCAAAAGCAGCTCAGTCCTGCACTGCCACCATTCATGTTTTGAAGATTATTTCAAAAGGGATCATTTATTTCCAAAGCTTTCATTTTTGTGGGTTTGTTGCTTTTTGATCTTGGCATAAGTGCTTGATTCCTTTTTCCCCGCCTTCTATACCATATCTTGTATAACTATTCAGTTGACTATCTGAAAATCAAGCTTTAATTGACTCAAACTGAGAACCCCATACACCTGGGCACTCCTTAAAATGTTCTTACCCTCCTGTCGCTCCTTATCTAAGCAACAAGGAAGAACAGTCACTACCTTCTTACTGGAGTGCTGCAAGGGTTTACTGCTTGTAAACTTCTTGGAGGGTAAAAAGCTCCACCTTCTCTTGACCCTTCCATTTTAAAGGTCTAAGATATAGGAGAACAGTGTGCCATAAATTAATACATAATGTTATCACTGGGAATTTTTCAGGAAAAAGTAAATATCCCCATGAGAAAAATGGTTCATTTCAGAGGAATTTTAGTGGACTGCAGGGTGGTATTAAACCAGTTTTTTGAGTTTGGATAACTATCACAAGTGTTGCCACTTACGAGGAACCAATAGAAAAATGTGGTGGGAGTAAACATCAGCAGGTGCTTTTTCTATCAGATCTGTTATGGTGAGAAGATGTGCAAGAAGAAGAGAGCAGATCCTTAGCCTTGAATGGATGTCTGCTATTTACTGTGTGCTCAATGCTGTACACATTCATTTGTGCATCACTTCCCCTTTAGATGGGAAAGCATGCAGGTCTAGCAACCTGCTGTTGCTCGTGGAAATCTTGGAGGTAAGGAAGAACTTTGTTTTTGCTTCTTAAATGCAGAAATTACGTGTTTTCTTGTGTTTCAAAGTACATCAGAAGAATAAATACTCAGAGTGTTTCCAGCAAACGAGGGAAATGCACTCCAAATGGAGAATGGTAGCAATGGTAGCAAAGATGACTTTTTTTAAAAAACAAAACAAAACAAGCATTTTTTTTTTCACAGTAGACAACCTGCTTGTTGAAACTGAAACCTAAAACCATTTTACCATTTGTAAACTACGTTGCACTTATGCTGACTTCCCGGAAGTCTGCCCTCCTGCTAATGAATCCTTAATGACCAGAGAAAGGCAACGTTCAGTACAGCTTTTGTTGACTCCTGGTTTCTTTCTTTTGAAGTAAACAACTACTTTAATTACATATATGAGAATAAAACAAGTACTGTAAATGATTTTTTGTTATTTTTAATATTAGCAGTTTGGTTAAATCATGGAGACTAATTCTTTCAAGGTTCTGGTACATATTAACTGCATATTGCAAATCATACAGAAGTTCTTTTTCACCAGAGTTTTAACACTTATAGAAATCTCAGGGCCCATAAGGCAGCACTTTAGCAGCCCATTTTCAGCTTCCTCCTACTTCCTATATATTCGTAGCAACACCAAGCAAGCCCCGTGACTGCTTTTTGCAGTGATTTTCTATAATGTCTCCATTGTTGCAAAACGGTGTGCAAATTTTCAAATCCCTTCACAGCACTGGACTTCAAGAGGCAACAGAAATTGGGTAACAACTCCTTGGCAGCTGCTTCAGCCTTGTAAATTTAATATTTTTCATCGGTACTTTGGTCTTCCATATGGAGTCTAAATAAGAATCTAACTAGCTGTGTGTCTGAATGTAGTTGCAATCTATCTAAACTGCTGGGATTTCCTGCACCTGCAGTCCTCAGCTATTTTAGCTAAATCACTTAAGGACTAGCACACTGAAATACTCAAAAGTTGCCAGGTGCTAAGTATTTTCTGTAGGAAATCCTATTAAATACCAAGCTGCTAGAAGACATCTCTTAAACTTAATGATGCAGTGTTGTTTTTTTCTCTCTCTACAATAACTTTTATGGGCTGTCAGTACTGTAGCAAGCTGTTGACTTTGCTGCATCACAGGGTTTCTTTTTTTCCTACCTTAATCACATGACTTTTGAAGGTCCAAACCATGTATGTTGGAGAAAAGCCAAAAGTGATCAGTCTGCACATTATGCAGGGTCTAAGCATGGTAATATTTCAACTTTGTAAGCTTAACTTGAATTTGGTTTAACATACAAAATTACGAAATACAAATTTAGGAGAAAATGGAAGTTTTTGGGAAACCTGGTCCCAGGTATGTTTCTTTTTTTGATGTTAGGCTGGCTTATAAGTACATTATTGTTCCCAATAGGAAAACAAATAGCAAGGCTTTAACTTCAGTTGAATTAGATAAAAATGCATGGAGAAAACTCTATTGTTTGTGATATCTGTCTGCAGGAAAATTACTGGTGATAGTGGACTGGTTTTGACTGGGTAAAGAACAAGTAATGGCTAGAACAGTCTAAAAATCCCTTAAATGTTATTTCAACAACAACAACAACAACAAAATCCTTATTAAAAATTCCTTTCCAGGAATTCTATAAAATTCTATATGCATGCAATTTCAGTTTCAAATTCAAACTTTCTTGGATCTTGTTATCTTTTGTTGGCTGTATGAATAAAGGCTCTACTGTGAGAGACCATCCTCGTGTTAGTACTCTAGACTATGATCAGTTCCCCTACTGACTTTCTTTAATAAATTAACTAGTTTAATCTATATCCCATGTAATATTTCCATATTTTTGAACACACTCTTTGCTGTTCCAGAGCCTTCAGACGCTCTAAGTGTTTTATTTTTCCTTGTAATAACAGTCTTAACATTGTGTTTTTCTATTTCAGTGATTGGTATAAACAAGGTCTGTGAAGACTAACTTAAAAAAATGCAACAAAGATGATATCTAAGGAAAAACGTTGAGCTGCTAGAACGGCAGTGATTTGGTAATACTTGAGTAGGAGTGCACTTCTACTAACAAGTTATTAGCAATAACTTTGTATTGTTGGGATTTTTCCTGTCATTTGTTTTGAGACAATAGTACTTTTCTCTACCTCACTGAATAGTTACTTGGGTTAATTTGTTAATTTCTAACATTTGCATGATGCTGCAAGTATCAGACATTCTATTAATTCTAGGAATTATGATTTTATCATGGCTCTCCTATTCTTAATTAGGGGATTTGGAACATGAATAAATAATTCCAGCATATGAAAGGCTTCTGTGATGGCAGCAGATTAAGCACTTTGCATTTAGCATGCAAACAACATGCAAATGGGCTTCAAATGGAAATGTTTTCATCTTTGACATTTGAGTTAACTAAATTACAGTTACTACTCCATAGCATAGAGAGAAAACTTAATTTAGAAACTGAGTATCCCACAACTCCAGGTGAGGCAGTTTGTAATTCCCTGATCCTCAAACAAGGAAAATGATCCCAGTGTGGTAAGGGATTTAGCTGGTTATATGTAGCTGAGCGTTTGTAATTGTTTGTTTTACAACCATTCCTGAGATTGGAATGCGGCTGAATTAGTCTGGCTGCTATATTGAGTCATTTTGTTCAGCATTTGGGATGTCAATTCAACATCTGTAGTGCTCTGCAGCACAGAAGAAGCTCAGATAAGTGACAGCTGTATAGTTACCTGCAAACAGGCTCTGAAGTTGTGGTGTGGGAAGGCATGCACTTTAACACAGCTAGGAATTTTAAAGCCATCATTTCAGGGCAGTTAGTTGATGAATGAGGTCACATTAATTTATTTACTTACATGCACAAGTAAGTAAGGATCTACACTTGATGGCATTTAAATATAAAATGATGAATTAGCTCATCCAGCACCCAATTGAATAACAATGGCTGGGCAAGGAGAAAACTAACATCAACTTCTTGCAACCTTCTTCTCATTACCTTAATCAAGATTCTGCACCTTAAAATGCAGGAGGTGTATAAGAGACTTCTACTGGAACAAAATCATTGCCTAAGGAAAATTATAGAGCAGTTGAGATGTGTGTTTGTGCTTGAATATTCTACTTGAGACATAGAGTAGCTGATGTTCTTTCAGTTTCCAGGTAAGTTGGGTGCAGTAAAATCCATGTATGAAGTGCTGTATTTGCTTTACCTCAAGATCAGAATTACACTGGTGATTACAGAAGAGCCAGCAGATAATCTCCTGGCCTCCTGCAGACAAAAAGACAGCTACTTTTCTATATTGCTGCTTCTTGATCATTCAGTAGCAGCTGGGAATCTAATGCTCAGAACAAAAGGCCACTGCTCAAGGGAAAGTGCATCATCCTCACTCTGTTTCCTTGTGTTGTTGCATTTGCTTTCTAATGCCTCCTTATGCAGGCCTTGAACAAAAAACGTGGTAAATTGGAATTCAGCAGAGTATTAAAGAGCTTCCCGTCATCTCCCTTCAGAGTGTCAGTATTAAAAGTTGAACTATCAGATATAAGGGAGTGAGAAACAAATGTGCTAGTCAAGGAGCTGTTGCTACTTTTCAATAGCTTTGTCTTTAAGCTAGTTTGAAAAGTGAGGGGCTGACCTCTGTCACACAGAAGTGACTACAAATCATCAACTGTTATGGCCTACTTACTGGGTAAGAGAAATACATTCTGCCACCCAGCTGGGTCTATTAATCAGCTTCCTGGTACATGTTGGATCTGGCTGTCCATGAGCTAGATGAGATGCTGCTCTTCCAATCTGCAAGGTGTTGACATTTCCATTCTGAAGTGAGAAGAAACTGAGATCTTCTACATTTTTCATGGGACTGAATGAAAAAGCTATGCTTTAAAATAGATTAAAACTTGGGTAAAGAGTTTACAATCTCTAACCAAGCAGAGATTTTAATCTAGACCCCTCTTCTCCCCGGTAGTTGGCCCAGTGATAAGCCTATTAGTTATTTTAGTTGGTTTTTTCCTCTCTGTGTCTTAAACTGTCTGCTGACAAAAAAAAAAAAAAAAAAAAAACCAAAAAAAACCCAAACCTTAATCAGAACAAGCATGTGTCTGTGAAAAGTCTGTTTCTTATCAATTCTTTGATCAAAATCCCTCTGTCTTTATTAAGTTCCCAAACTGTTCCACTTGGTTTTGCTTTACAAATACAGGCATAAGAAAAGTAACTCCAGCCCAATGATTGACAAGACAAATGTTGTTTTTACTTGGAAAACCAGACTCTGAGGTTTCTTCCTCCTTCTTCAAGATGATGTCCATGTTTTCAATCAGTGGTGCTGCTACATGTCATCCCTTTTATCACTTAATTTTGAATGAGAGAAGTAGGGTTAGAATGTAGATGACCCAAAAGTAGAACTGCAGTGCAAAAGAGTGCTTGCTTTCATCTCTTCCTTCTCCTCTTCCTTCCTAAGCATACTGCAATTAGGACAGGAATATGTCTGGTCCAGCTGTCATGGAAGCCTGATTTATAAGTACAGTTTTG
The DNA here is from genome assembly GCF_036417535.1 of Chlamydotis macqueenii. Taxonomy (NCBI): domain Eukaryota; kingdom Metazoa; phylum Chordata; class Aves; order Otidiformes; family Otididae; genus Chlamydotis; species Chlamydotis macqueenii. The sequence goes on from NC_141566.1 coordinate 9,673,438, forward strand.
AAAATGAGTATATTATGCTTTTTATAGGTACTGTCAACAACTACCAGGACAGAACAAATTGTGCAGCTGGCATGGGAATCCAATGTCAAAGCTCAATTTAAGAAAACATTCTGCTTTCTTGGGCAACTGTCAGACATAACAATTGAAGTTGGCCTTGATTTAATCTTGCCTTTCCAAATTCATAGAGAAACAACTGTCTGGTTGGAACACAGGTGGAGAAAATAGATGGGGAAGAGTAAATTAAAAAGCAGCAGCACTGTGGGTTTTGTTGGTGATACTGTCAGTGACAGGCAGAATGATCTGCTCTGGGGTTTTTCAGCTGATAGTTGACATTTCTTCCCAAGCCAGTTGAGAGGATAGTCTGGTAGAAAATGGTTGTCTTGACCCTTATGGTTCTTGAGAATTGAAACACTTATTTGCTCTGAAAGGGATATGAGACACTTGAGCTTAAAAAAGGCAAAACAAAATAGAATATAGATGCAAATATACCTGAGTGACTGGGGAACTCAGTGAAGATGTAGAAACGCATTTTATCATCTGTAATCATCTCTTTCATTATTTTTGCTGAAAGTATTAGTTTTTCTGTGTGGGAGAGAAGAAAGATGGAGTAGTAACTTTTTAGGTCTTGTGGTAACTTTTTCATTAGAACAAATGTGTATTACCTATACTCTACAATGTATTTGGTTAACCTGTCAGAACACACAAACAACCTGTACATGATCATTTTTAATATCGATATGTACTTTTTCCATGGTAAATGTGAATAGGATGTAATGTGTTATCTTATTTTCAAACATGAGTTTCTGGCTGAAAAAGGTGAGAAACGCTAGCCTTTGGGATGGACACCAGACTGAAGCTGTATGGCACGGATTCTCTTCTTGGTCTGCTCAGAGCCCTTTGTGTGCCGATAACCTTACCTGCACGTTTGCCAGATATATTGCATGTATTTTATCAGCACTGGTTTTAAATGAGTGTGAGAGTGACAATAGCCCTCAGCTTGAGGCACCACCTTTTTTAGCATAATAAATACACTTCAATTGCTAAAAATGGGCCCAAGATACAGAGATAGATGATCTTATTAAATATAGCTTATAAAATAAAGCTTTTCATTTGCTAGGAGACAAGCAAATTACTGTCATAGATGATGTGTGAGGAGATTGACAGTGTACCACTTTGGAGTGGGAAAGACAGGAAAATAACCAAAATTACCATTACACAACAAACTTGTTATGTAGTCATGTCATGTCTCCTCTCTGACCCATGGATTTTCAAAAAGAGAATCATTACTTTTATCACGAATTTTTCTGACCTGCAGTTCATACTAGAAAGGCACCTCATTGGATTGTTAGCAGTATGTGCTCAAAGCATGGGAAAAATATTGTCAAAAGCACTTCACCTGCCTGCCCTCTCCTTTGAAGTATATCAGGAACTTAACTTCCATTCTAAAAGTAATTATCCTTTTATTTTAGCATCCTTAAATAATACCTATCACCATACAAAAGCTTTTCTATTCATTTCTCCTCCTTCATGCACTGGACATTTTTGTTAAAAATATTTTACATAACTAGATGCTTCAATGTATTCTAAACTAAGATATATCTGAAGTACTCTCAATCCAGAAATAAAAGTGTAGGTAATACTTTTTTTTCCTGATTTTTTCCATGCTGACTTAAAATAATATTTGCAGTGAAAACTCTTTTGCTTTGATGAAAGCTGCAAATATCTAGCTTTTAGTGGATATTTCCGTTAACTTCAGTCGTTCCAAGCTATCCAGCCACCTCAACATACGCAAACTTCAAAAGCCCTGATCCTGAAGTGGTCATACACAACTTCGATGCTCATGTGAGTAAACATATGGAATCAAAGCTTGCATCTTGATAATTTACAAGGGAAAATACTAAATAGATGAATGTTTTGAAACTTGGGAAATTGATTTTACATTTAGTTAAGTTGTGAAACCAAATTTTTCATAAAAGAGAGACACTGGAAAAAACCTCATTTTTTTTTTTATACAACAAAGTGGTTTTTGACATAATACCCAATTCAGATAAAATGGAAATATTAACATTTGGAAAGAAGTGCCTTAAAGTAATAAAAATGGAACTGTCAACATGTGTTTTGACACTTTGCCATCAAAACAGACATGATCCTATAAAATATTTCTGTTGCATTCTTTCAGCCAGTTCGAGAAACCACCATAATATATCTGTTTTCATTTAACGAGTTTAGAAATATCCCTTTTTTCTTTCATTTCTATAAGGAGTAATCAGTGGCTCCTTGTCAAACCAATCCCAGGATGATTAGATTAGCTCTTCATTTTAGAAGATCCAAGTCTGATTTTTTTCAACTTTTTTTTTAAGTGCCCCTGACCCATAATTGATATGTTTCTTATGATTTTGATTTACTGCACATATCTAGTAGTTACCGTAACCTTTATCATCCAACACTAGTTTTTGCCTACATTTTAATCCCTGACTCTTTGGCTGCTGTACTCTACTGTCAGCATAGTTGTTGGTACATATGATAAGTTGTGGCCCCCATGCAAAGATAATTGATTTTCTTCTCTAGAAATATAGATAGCCTTGTGATTTAAAAGTTCTGTAGCTTAATAAGTGAGTATACTAAGACTGCTTTCAACCCTGGGTTTAGCTGTGGGAGATGCTATTAACTACACATCTACATATTCTTTGTGATCATACTGCATTTGGCCTTGTTGCCATTTCTATGGCTTTGAGGTGCCCTGGTGATTGGCAGAAACTGTTGTGCTCTATAAAGAACTAAGAGATAATCCCTGCCCCACAGAGATTAGAAATGTGTTCATGAAATGAGAGATATCAGATGATTATTGGCAGGAGGCAAGTACAGAGAGGACTAAGGTGCTGCTGGAAAGCACAGTAGGCAGTGGGTTCAGTAATTGAGGTCTCAGCCATTCTCGGTTGTCTTTTAGCTTCACATTAAACATTTTCCAAAAGTCTGTAAAAGAATGATGTACTAAGGACACATTTACAAATAACGTCTATTCTAGCAGAAAAGTATATGGATTTTGTCTCAGGTCATTATTGCAATGTAAATAATAAATAAGGTAACAATTCATCTATCCATATTCGACTGTGGAAAGAAAGATGAAGCAGATGATCACTTACAATTATTAGCATTGCGCATTTTATATTAAGGCAATATGCAGCTTCCCACTTTCATCACTGTGCATGTGTAAGAGTATCTGTGTCAATACTGACAAGTCAAGTAATAACTGTAGTTGCACGTAGTCATGATAGCTAGACACAGAGATTCTAATATATCTGGCGATGCAGTGTCCTGTATGTACATGTTGAGTCTTTTCCACACTAGTGCAGTTGCTGTGTTATCCAGGCAAATGTGCATTGGCCACAGGTTACAGATACCCAAGCCTATCGAGTACAGAGGTATTTGTTTTCAGAAGATTTTCCTGTTTCATTGTTCCCCTGTGTTTTTGAGTTGTATGACGCTTTTCTTCAGATGTGGTCTAGCAAGCTCACAAACTTATTCTTAGGTTTCAAGAGGTCCCCACTGGCACCTTGGATTTCTCTGGAGAAGGATGCTTGTGGTTGCAAACAAAAGGAAATGTTCAATTGGTTTATGAAGTGGAGACAGCACATACTTCTATGTTTTGAAGAGCTGTTTTGACTAAAAGCCTTGAAATAGTTGCCTTACCCTATTTAGGTAGTTTGGAATTGGAAATGATGATGATTTGTCTTTTTCTTAAGCTTTTATGTTGCCAGTTCTGCTTTTCATGCTTACTAATCTTGCAGTAGCAGCTACAAAATCCTCCCACAAGCAGACTCTCGCTGTTTAAATAGAAGACACTCTCTGCCCCAAGGAATTTACCATCAAAAGGCTGGGACAGACTGAGGGAAAGAAGAGTTCCCCTGAACTGAGGAACAGAAGCTTCTTTTCCTAGTGTAGGGCTCTAGCCGTTAGGTTGATCTGGGACACTTGGGGGTACGTACATGTGGAAGTTACTGCACCATCAGTTAAGATGTGAATTTACAGCTCACTGCCTGCTCTACACTGACCTCCCAGGTGGGCACTAACTGTGAAGGTTTTTATTCCGCTGGAGCAGCTAGTGAGGAGTATGCTGTAAATGACTCGGTGAAAGCTGCTTCTGGCATATGTTACAGCATCCTTGAGGCTGCTGTCACAGGTGACCTAATTCTGTATCTGCCTGCCTGCCTCCCTGCCTGCACCGCTGCAAGTGCTGATCACCCGGGTGCACAGCTTTAGCCCATCCTGCTCTGTAGCTCTGAGCCACAACAAAAATGCATTCCTTTGGGGCAGCTTGTGAGGTTAGCATCCCTTCCAGTTTGCCCTCACCCTAACTGCATAAACAGCAAAGGTGCTTCAGAAAGAGCTGCTCTTACAGCCTGATGTTTCAAGGTAAGTACTAGTTTACCACAAAGCACTGGGCTGCACTTTGCAATTCTCCTCAGCTGTCCGTACAGCAAGGCTGGGGTTACATCTGGAGGCTATAACCCTACCAGTGATCCTGACTGAGAATCAGAACCCAAGCTTGTCATTGGAATGTTTTTCTCCAGGGATAGCCTTTTGCGAGTCTACTGACAAGCAGTCATTTGAAAGTAGTATATAACAACCAGAACATTGGTGTTATAAATTGGCCATAGCAATTCTTTAGCAAATATAATGCTCTGGAATCAAAAATGTTTTCTAATTGTGAAATTATTTGTTTTGATACTGTCTTTCCCCATTTATCTGGGTGCTGTTTTCAGGAGCTTTGGTTATTTAGAGTAAGTTAATGTGATTTATTTTCTTTCTGAAGAGTACCTGAGCTCTCCCAGTACCTGGGAGGAGCATTATGAGATGGAAATTGTGTGTGTTTATGAACATGCACATTAAGAGGCAAAAAATTACTTTGGGCAAATTCTGGGATAAACTACAAGACTCATGCAGTTGAAATCTGTCACTCAGCTGTGCAGAAGAACAAAACCTGCTGAGTTCTCTATGCCTCCCTGTCCAGTGCCAAATGTCTGCAGGACCTGCCTGCTGAGGGAAAGAGCGGGAAGCATTTGAGCATGATGCTATTTCTGACAAATGCTGAGCTACTGGTTATATTCTGAAGGATGGGTAGTTGCAAACCACTGGTATCCTCTCCTAATTGCTGCTATCCAATGCCTGGGTGATTTACCTGAGGGATTTGCTGTCAGACCTGTAAAGATTTTGCATGGATTGAGACTTTTTAGTCTGGCCTTGTTTCATTTTCCTCTGTCCAGCTCTCTGATAATTTGTGTGGAGCAGATGTTGCTTTGCTATCTCTGCTTGACTTTCAAGTTAGATGCTCTTTATCTGTCATTATATATTGATTATATAAAGAACATCTCAGCTTTCTGCACAATAAGCCGTGTCAAAATTGTTGTAAGTGGCAGCGATAGTATATCCTCTTGTCTAAGGAGTTGCTTGATGTCCTTCCAGCTTTTATCCCCTGTACGGCCTGTTTGCATTTATCATTCTTTATGTTTTGTTTGGTATGCTACTTCTCCAACCAGTGGCCAAACCTTCAGCTAGATGAATCAGCATAGACTTCAAAAACAAGCACTTTTGCACATTTTCCTTTTGTAAGCTCCAATTCCAGGAGTGAATTGCTATTTTAAGAGAAACATTTTAACATTCTTAAATTTTGGATTTGGACCAACTATTATTAAAAAAAAAGTTTGGTGGGGAGAACTGCTACTTATGATTTCAGAACTGCTAGTTATGATTTGACTGTCTTAATGTGAACAGCAAATGCAGTTGAGGAAAGCTCTTCCTGAGTAGAATAATGTTGTCTGCAGTGTTCTTTCAGACCAATTGTTAGGAGAGTTCAGTACGCCTGCCTGCACTGCTGCTTTCCTTCTCTTCATTCCAAGGTATAGAACACTGCGTGCACTTCTCATACTGCATGTGCCTAACGGTGAGCACGGAATCTGAAGCTAAGGTTTAATGAAATGTAATAGTGCATATAATCTCCATTCTAAGAATGGACAGCTGCTACATCTCACAGGATGAAACTCATACTAACCCAATTTGGTGCAGCCCCAAAGCACTGCAGGAGTCTCTGCAGTGCCAAAAATGGAAGCACCACACTTAATTCTGCTCTGCTTCTGAGCTGACACATTCAGGCATCTCTGCAATGCACTAGTGAGTGTTTCTGCTTCTCAGCTGGATGCATATTTGGGTGTGTCTGTGTCCAGCATGCACACAAGAAATACTTTCCCTCCAGAAAACAGTTACTTGAAATTCCTGAAACGCAATCATAGTCTCTTAAATACTGTTTTTAATAAGAGTAGTGACAAAAGATTGTACTGTTAGCTAGGGTTCTGTTTTACCAGACAGTTAAAGATGGTGAAGATTGTGGGGTTCATGAGTTCATTTAATTAATTAATAATTGAGAAAACTATCTTCACTACCTTAAAAAAAAAAAAAAGCACAACTCTGGTAGTCTTTTAGCCATAGACGTTTTAAAATTACTTAAGTCCTTATCTAAGAGTGTGGTTACATTGCTTTTTCACTGCTCTCATCCTCTCTGCAGGAAGTCTGCTGGAAATGAATCATCCAGCATACTGTTCAGTAACTTCCCCAAGCCATTTCTTTCAAGCAAAGGAGACACTGAGGTTTTTGATTTAGCTGCTACAATTCCAGTCTCTATTGGAATTCTTAACATTTGTGATCAAGTATGCTAATAGAAATGTCTAGCTTTAGTTTGTACGTTCCCACACTGTAATACATTCCTAACAAGATGTACAAGTAATAGATAAGTTCCAGTGCATTTAATACAAGCTTGCCATTATCTCAAAGGAAAAGAAAAAAAAAAACCAACTGACTGCTTTTCTGAGATATTAGCTTCCTGATGAAAAGAGCTTTGTGACTTGTTTGTTGTTTTAAATGGGAACATACAATGAGTGATCAGGCAAGTTCTTTATTACAGTTGTGACAGAGGAATGAGCTGGTCATAGTTCCAGTGTATGTGTGAACTTCCACGGCTGAAATAAATTTGTCGGGATGTTTGTACCTGAACTGGAACCAGCCACGCTACTTCCTTCAGTTTTGCTAGTGTAGGCTCTTGCATGCTGAATGTAGTGCCTAATGGTATTGCTCTGTGTGCCAGTGATGGATGAACAACAAAAAATGCTATGCTATTTGCATATGTAACTGTTTGAGAAGTAAAGCACAAATTTGCTACCACTGATTTATTGAAGCCATGACTGCATCTTTTAGAAGCTGTGCCAGCCGAAGAGGAGATTGCTGAGCTTGCTTGTCTTCCCCCTCACCCAGACTCGCAGAGGTCAGGGTGCTTCGCTCGGCTGCCTGCTGCCTCATGAGCGATTTCAGGCGAAATGACCAGGTTCACAGGGAGCAGGTTCACAGGGAGCTGTGCTGGAAGAGATGCTGTTGCCAATCCAACCCCTGCTGAGTGCTCTGAGCCAGTGCGCAGAGGCAGAGTTCACAGAGGCAGCACAGGCTGGAGGGAGATAGTTGTTGCCCATCTTCAGATCTGCAGTAAGAGATATTTTAACATGCTCATTCCGTCACACTTAGCCCCAGTTAAGGCCCACGCAGGCCCCTCTCTAAAACCCTGGCTTAGTGTGCATTTTTGTGCAACTGTCTTTGCACCTGTACCCCTGCCGTCTCCCAGGGCACACGCGGTCAGGGTTGTCCCTGGTACCCTTTGTGCTAACGAAGTTGCATGCTTGTATTAGGATTTGTCTGTGCTGTTTCATTTTGCAAAATAAGGGGAACCTCATTCCCTTGCATGAGGAGAAAAGCATAATTCTGAAAACTCCTTTTATTCAAAATGAGAGAGGCCTGTCCAGAGCATTTCTCTACTGAAGGGTGATTAAAAACTGCTTATTCATCTTTCAGTATTTTTTCAGTACAAGCATTTATTTAGCCGCTGACATGCAGGGCATGAGTAGTTCTTTCAGCTGCTACAATCATTCAAGAATCTCCCAGGATGATGACAAAAACAGGTTTTTAGAAGAGTTTTAGTTTCTTTTCTCTTATCTATGTCATGTTCTTTTTATATTCTATTCTGTCTTTTTGAGATTGTCAGCAGAATTATAAGTGCTGTGTCATGTCCAGCACCAAGATAATTGCACTGCATTTTTATTTTACTGTAGCATTTTGAGTCTTTAATTCACAATTTGTATAGAGTTTCACCACGTATCTGCTGAAGACAGGATTGATTTCAGAGGGGTTTTTTTGGTGGTGGTTTATTTTTTTGTTTATTTGTTTGTTTTTTTTTCAGAAAAACACCACTCCCTTACTGGTCAAAAAATGCACATCCCTGAAATTGATATGGCTCTGTAAAAATCTGATAGTAAATATGATCAAGTGAATTGTAAAATAATAAGCACTCAGTGATATAGGATGAATGTGAGTAAGGGATGCTGGCAGTTCTTCTGGGATAAAAAGATGTTTCTTTGACCAACTGTGCAAGCTGGGCCCTTGAGAGAGGAGTTTTAAACATCTAAATCATTTTCTATGTATCTGCAGTATACCTGTTGTAATTCAATATTACTGTTGAAAGGTTCCTACTATGCAGTAAGTTGTTAAGCAGCTATGTCTTAAAAGACTTAACCTTTGCCTTGCATTATATTTGGCAAGAAAGGAACGTCTCCAGCTCTCACCTGTCCACTCAGGTAGACTGTGTGAGTTGTGACTTCACTGGAGAGGATCTCTAATGGAATTTTCTGTTTTATCCCTGCATTTTCATTAATTTTATCCATAGGAAATAATTATCACATCTTCTTGCATCCTGTCTACAAGCAAATATCTTCCTTTACCCTAAATTTTATTTAAAAAATCCCAATTTATTGTTGGTCATGTTCCTATATGCTTTAGCCACCCTCAAAAACGAGCCTCGTTTCAGAATTTTTCTTAAATTGCTACATTACTGTCTTTGCACCAGGTCTTAGACCTCTATAGGCAAAGTGCCGGCTCATAGTAAAGTGTTTCTAAATACAGTTTATACTGTTTCCATTTTCTGGCTTGACTTTTATCAGGAAGCAAATGATATAAATGGATATTTTATATTGTAACTTGAGTGAATCCTAAGAAGAAGCTTTTTGTTGCGTGTGGATTTTTCTAAAGCTTTGTGCAATCTCTTTCCCTTTGATTTCTCTCCAACATGTTTCTACAGTGAAAATATGAACACTCTGATATCAACTGTAAATCAGCGTTATCAACTAGTTTAAGGTAGATACCGGATGTATAATTTGTAGGCTGAAATGATAAATGATCATTTTTTATATTTTCATATGAATTAATGAATGATTTGAGTTTCAGTAGGTTTTGAATAAGGTCCCTTTATACTGCAGTGGGAAGGGAAACAACAAGGTACAATATGTAAGCATATTCTTTGTGTCTTGGGAAGAACAGGCAATGAAATGGTCAGATTTTTTAACTGTGTTTTGTGGTAAAGTATGCATCAGGAAAAATATGTTTACAAATGAATTTTCATTGAAAATTAAAGGCAAAAGCTGAATTAAGGAGCAAGAGTTCAAATTACTGAACATTCTGAAGGAGATCAGTGTTGAGCTGCCAGTTAGGCCAGCTTATTCCATTAGTTCAGTCTGCTGTTTTTTTGACCATGCTAATGACAAGTTGCTGCTTTGGTCTGTATAAAAAAAGAGGTCTGGTTTTTCTTGCAACTGTAATTTTGAAAAAAAAAAAAGAAAATTGTAGATTTATGAACTTCATGATTATTTAACTATTTTTTAATACATTTTTAATAGTGCCTTTCATCCTTGATAAATGGTGGTAATACCTGTGTTCTAGTTTCTTGCAGAATTTGATGGAGATACTTAAAATAGGTCACTCTTTGCACAGCCTCATATGGATTCTGCCTGGATTACAGTACAGTAAATATTAAAAATTACTTTATTGTTTAACAGGATCACCATAAGGCTTGAAATACCTAAAATAGAATGAGGGCTTGTTAGAGAGTTCTGATATGATGAAGAGCTCATTTATAAATCTTTTGCCTCTGGAAAGCCTCAGAAAGAGGTTCAAATAAGACAAATTTTGTCTTTACTGCAACAACTAAGATATGTTACTTATCACCTTTGTGAATTATCCAAGTGAAGATAAAAGCTTTCACTGATACACTTCCAAATTACAAATAGTTTTAAAGGACTACAGGACTGGAAACTCAGTCATCACTGAGTTTTTTTTTTTTTTAAAAAAAAAAACAAAACAAACAACAACTCCACAGTGTCGTAGTTCAGCCCCGATCAGGACCAGACTACGCAGTCTCCCCCTCACTCCCCCCACCCTCCGAGAGAACAGGGAGAGAAAATATAAGAAAAACGGCTCGAGGTCCGAGACAAGGACAGGGAGAAATCCCCAAAGTTACCGTCACGGGCAAAACAGACTCGACTTGGGGAAAACTATTCATTTATTATTACAAACAGCAGGATAATGAGACAGAGAACAAGATAACCTCCATCCACCCCTCCCTCTTCCCAAGCCTAACATTATATCTACTACCTTCCCCCCCGCCCCCGAGCAGCACAGGGGGGAAGAGGGAATGGGGGTTGCAGTCAGTTCATCATACGTTGTTTCACGCCGCTGCTTCATGGTCGGGGGAAGAACTCCTCACATTCCTCCCCTGCTCCATCGTGGGGTCCCTCCCACGGGCCACAGTCCTTCGTGGAACTGCTCCAGCATGGGTCATCTCTTCCACGGGTGCAGTCCCCCTAGAACAGCTGTCCCAGCGGGCCCTCCACGGGCCACAGCTGCCTTCAGGCATCCACCTCCCCCGGTACGGGGTCCTTCACGGGCTCCAAGTGGATCTCTGCTCCTCCATGGACCTCCATGGGCTGCAGGGGGACAACCTGCTCCACCATGGTCGTCACCACAGGCTGCAGGGGAATCTTGGCCAGGAGTTGCATTACTCCTCCCCCTCCTTCTGAACTGACCTTGGCGTCTACAGCCGTTCCTCACAACAAGCTGGTAGATGTCTCTCAGGATCTTTTTTTACATCTTATTCACTTCTCATCTCCTCTCCACTTCTTGCAGCCAGGCCGGGCCGAGTCGGGCCCAGTCGGCTGCCTGGCGAGAGGCCAGAGGGTGAGGCCTGCAAGGCCCACGAGGCCTGTGCCTCCCCCTCTGCGCCTCTGCCCCCGCTCAGCTTCTTCACATCTTCTCTTCTCTCTCTTTTTTTTCTGTTTTCCCCTTTTTAAATACGTTATCGCAGAGGTGTTATCACGGAACATTCTGCTACCAATCGACTCGGCCTTGGCTAGCAGAGGGTCCGCTCTAGGCCCGGCCAAGTCCACTGGACAAAGGGGAGCGACTTCTAGCAGTTTCCTACAGAAGCTGCCACCTTAGGCCCCCCCTCACTAACAAAACCACGACACACAGTCATTTAAAATTGCAGTCTGTATTGTTTTCTTGGCAAACACTGCATCCCAGACATAACTGGCTGGACTTTACAAGGAATATTTTGTTATACCAGAAATAATATTTCTGTGAAATATTGGTGAACAACTTAGTGTTCTTGTAATCATATCAATAGATCTGTTTCCCTCATAATAAATAGATAAGCCTGTAAAGTTTATATATATATATATATATACACATTAATTTGTCTCTATTTTAAAGTTCTGCTTTGACATTAAAATTTCACACTCTTTTCATACAACTTTAATCAGTGCTTTTTAAGTGAATACTGGCAAAGCTGCATGAGAAAAATGTTCAAATAAGAAAGCTGACTGGACGTTTCATTTGCTTCTCTTGCTGTGACGCAGACCCACACACTTGCTGTTCTGGGCACAGTTGCCTATCCTAACATTTTGACTCTTACAGCCAGCAGTCCAGCAGCTGCTGTCATCTGTGGTGGCTGACTGGGGAACAGTGGATGTCAGTCCCTCAGGATCAGCAGCTAGACAGACTATCTGCAAAAAGTCAGTAAAGTACTCAACAAAAAAAATTGCTATAATTTCCATTGGATATTTTGTCCAGATAGGACCAGAATATTTCTCCAGGTGTTTACCTTGTTCTGTCTAAGTGAATTTAAGGATATTCCTTTCTAAATGAAATCAGCATAAGGAAGTATTGCAAAGCAAAAGTCATATTTTTTCTACTGTGGAAATAATACTGGAATCTAGTGGAAATAGACCGTTTTTATTATTTAAACCATGCAACATTGATATGAATTATTGATTATGGCAAACAGAGTTAACATTTCTTTTTCTTCACACCAAACACTACGCAGTGAGGCACACTAATGCAAAGAAAATGAGGGACACTTACTGAAACAAAAGCACAACAAAAGCAAGCTAATTGCTACCTTGAAATAAGTTGAAATGAGAATTTCAAAGTCCTCTATAAAAGTTTAAAACATTTATATGGCCTAATCTTTGTATTTCTTCTTCTCACAAGCCTTGGTACGTGCTTCTGAAGTGTGACTTGTGTGGCATGCACAGCCCAGTTGGATCACTTCTTGTAGGTGACAAGTACTTTTGTGAGCAGTAGAACAGGGCCTGGTTCCCTCTACTTTGTGTCTCCTCGTTAGAAAATCTCATGTCTAATACTGTGGAAACTTAGAAGCTTTTCTTTCATTTGAGGCATTCATGATGTCTCTCTTCCACATCGATTTGCTAGGACTTAATACTGCACCTGAGATCATACTTCAGACTTTCCCTTATGAAGATATGATCTCAGGTCATTTTTTTCTCCCCAGCACCTCTGTTTTGATACTGTTTGGAGCTTAGTATTTTCCAAGATGGTATCTTTCTGTCAAACTTTCAGCTCAGGACTCTTTAAAAATTATTAGCCTGTACTCAGACACTCATGCAATCAGACCACTTTAATTGCTTACGGAAAGAGAGAAAAAAAATTGTGATGGCACTATCTTGTTATATATATGCATGGTAAATAAAATTTATGCCATTGTCAACATAAAATTGTTTTCTCAGTTATTGTTCATTCAATTTTAAATACTTGATGTCAATAGCTGTACTGTGCTTCTGCTTAATGTATCTTTGCCATTGGGACATTGAATTTTTATTTGCCTAGTGCTGTTGTAATCTTGGATGAGTTTCACCAGCAATTTTTCTTGTCTGCAGCCTTTTCATACCTGTAGACAGATGCTGGGTTCTGCTTTCAGTAACGCTAATCAGTAATCTTGAGACAGAAAGCAAAATTAAAAGAATGAAGCGAGTGATAAGTGTTTGTATCAAATTTGTATTTAAAAAAAATTCATACTATATTGGATTTTATGGGAAGGAATTTCCAGGAAGTAAAAAAAAAAAAAAAACACAAACCCACAGAAAACCAAACAAAAAAAACCCACCCTCAATTTGCGAGTTAACTGCCTGGTAGATGTTTTATAATCTTCCTTTTTGCCTGCAGAAGAAAAGGATCAGATACCGTTAAGAATTTCTCAAAAGAGAATGAAATATTTTGGGTAAAACTAGAACTTTCCTGTAAAGTTCTATTTTGTAAAAAAGGCATTTCTGTGGGGAATCATTCTAATGAGAAATGCTTGAGTCACTTTATTCAGCAGCTAGGGAAGATAGGCCTGTAATGCTCCGTGACTTGAAACCGTGTCCCTAAAATTGGACCGTGTAATCTGTATTCAGACAACTCAGAAGAGAAAGAATCAATACTGCAAGAATGATTCTCACCCCAACACCTGTGGTCTTAGATTCCCTATGTATATTCTGATATATGTATGTATATTGTGATATACAGTCACAGGCTAGATGGACAGTCCACAGAAAGAGGCATACGTGACCATAACAATGTAAGGTTTTAGTGTTTAGCGTGCTACACAGAGACTCCAGAAACCTAGATTCAGTCCTTGCTTTTTGCTCTGTATGTATTTAGGGAAATATAGTACTTTTGTTCTCATTTCCTACCTGTGAAATAATATCTAATAATTTGCTCAAAGCAGCAATGACAGGGTAAATTAAGAAAAAAAAAAAAAAAGGAAGAAGAAAAAACGTGAGGCTCTTGACTCTTCTGGTAATGCGAGCAGCTGGAATTTTCTAAGAAAGTGAATCATGTCAGGAGGATGATCTCAGCAGCAGAATTATATTTTACCTTTTACCAGGCTGAATCTAATTTTGTTTCTCAACAACATTTCTTTCCTAATTGACTCTTTTTTTTTTTTAGAATGTTTCTGAAGAGACAAATTCCAATTTTTCTACAGGCAAAATAAATGCAAAATGCCAATTACCTCTTGAGCCACCTACCTGATGAATGCATGAAGTGGCCAAGTAGATTTCTGTAGTATCCCATGCAGCATTGTTTCTCCTTTGGTATTGCTCACTGGCTTGCTGTACTGCTGTTTGTTTCCCTTATCTGTACTGCATTCAAGACAAGTCATCCTGGATTTATATTTTCAAGTAACATTTTGTGACAAGCTGTATGAAGCGTGCTCCAGAAGTACAGAGATGATTGCATTTTTAAGGGGGAAAAAGTTACCTTCTGGGTATGACTTCATGTCCATCAGCTGAACCTGTGAACTGGATTTTGCATGCTACAGCTTTCCTTTTTGCTACTCCTTTTTGTTATCTTTCTGAAAAAGATGCAGAAAAGGATCAGGGACCACTCTGTGTCACCATTGCTCTGAATGTCATTTGGTATTAATGGCAGACACATGCAGTACACTTGTAACTGTACATTACTGTTACAATGCCCTGTGGGCCATGGAAAGCATCACAGAAGCAGATGCTCTAGGAAAAGAAAAGAGAACACTTAACTAATTTAAAAGTTAAATCAAAACCTGATGTGTTATTTTCTGGGTGATACGTAATGAACACAGTCTCAGATTCTATACAGCACTGCAAGCCTGTGAGAAATAGTTAAATGAGGCTGTGATTATGACTGAGGAGGCCTGTCCCAGTTAGGACAGACTGTCTGATTAGCTCTTTAAGTTCCTGTGCCTTGTAGCATCACAGGGGTTTGGGTAACATGCTCCAGCTTTTTGGTATCTTGCCCCAGGGATTAATCATGGACTGGCAGTGATTTAGCCTTGTCAGTGCATGGCTGCTTGGCTGTCAAGGGCTTCTCTGCAACTTTCGCTGTTCAAAGAGAGTCAAGGTATGTGTGAAATCACTCATAATTTCCATCAGGTTCACAAGGCTATGTACTTTATTGGAACCTAAGTTCTTCATCATGTCTCTTGTAGATCATGAAATGTAAGTTTCTATGGTCTGAAAAATAATGTCTTTACATACTTGAAGTGAAAAAAAAAAAGAGGCACTGGAATTGAATGCCTTTGGTTTTGTTATTTACTCCAACTGTAGCACATATGGAATTAATTTTGATCCAGATCTTGACTTTGTTACCTAAAAATGTTTTTAATTACAGAAAACATCAAAATATTGGGTCTTTGTAAATGAAACATCATACAAGTTTCCACTGACCCCAAATCAAAAGACTTTTTTTGGCTACTGATCTGTATTGAAAATGTTTTCCTTATTTAGAACAGAAAATGGTTGTCTCTTTAAAATGTTGTAAGGAAGTCTAAAAGTTAAGTTAAACAGAGAGAAGTTGTTTTAGTAAGGAGTTGGGGGAATAGAGTTGGTCTATATTTGTGATATATCATGAGTGTGAAGCAGTACCTGTGGCTATGGCTTCAAACTGCAAGGGTGAGGCAGAAGTGGCTGAGTGTATGCTCAGGTCTTAATTCCTTTCCCTAATGTAGTAAAACTTTGAGTTTTAGCTTCTTTTCATAATTAAATGAAGTGCATGTGATTCTCCTCAGTGTGAATATGACTGTCTGTATTCTAATAGCTCTTTGACCTGTTGGCAGACTTCTGGTAAGATTAAGCTGTTGAATGCTCTTAAAGATATTAAATACCCACATGTCATACAAAATTAGTTGACTAGAAGAGGATGACTTCCGTATTTTAATCGAGTAATGTGATAGTCCATTTGTCAGAGGGTCTACACATTGTCTTTCAGAGGAAGACTGCAATGTGAGATCACAGTATTTATTAGAGATCAGAAAATCTGATGTGAAGAGAGACACAAAGTATGCTTCAACTTTTGGAAAAGTCTCAGCAAAAGTCTATATATTAGTAGAGATCAGAAACCTGAAGACCTCTGAACTGGAGACTACACAGTCTTTTCAAGACACTTATTCTACTCCTCCATTTCTTTACCAGTTTTGTAGATAGATGCTACATTTTCCCTTTTATGGTCTTTTTACCATGTACACCCTTTCACAATTTTTTTAAGGTGATGGTGTCAGGTCTTTAAACACTTTGGGATGAAGTTTGCCAGACCCAGGTGCTTTGAAAAATGTACAAGACTGGGTAGAACTATACCTGATTCCCTTCATGTACAACACATCATTTATTTCTGAAGAGGGAGGTCAAATATCAGGAGACCTATTAAGAAATCCAACTCTTAAAATACAAGTTCTCAATGGAAAAATGGTTCCTATGGAAATTGTCAAGTTAAGCTGACTGATCTTTGAGGCTTTAATTTTTTTTTGCCCCTTGTTATAACTGGAGATAGTTTAGTTAGCTTCCCTAAAGATGGTGAGCTTAAGACTTGCAGGATCTATCAGTTCCTGCAGACTATAAAGGTAAATCTAGTTTGATTGAGGTAGTGAGGCATTGAAGGATTCGTAACGCCTGGGAGGAAAAAGAAGTAAACTCCTGGGATTGTTTAAGTCTCATCAAAAAGTCTGGAGTTGCACAGACATGAAGCATAGCAAATTGAGCTCTCAAAATTCAGACCAGATCATTTTGCTCTAAGTGGAAGTGTCTAGGTTCTGATGAAGCCTTAAAGGGAATAAATTATACTCATTTGCTTGCCTTGTAGAGAGCTGCTGGTATCTGTATGTTAAAATCTGTTTAACCCCCCAAACTTAAGTGAGCTGTAGGTGAATCTTGTAAACACTTGAGTGATGAAGTTAAGATTTTTAAATCTTCCAATGGATAGTCATTCATGTTGACAGTGAAAAGTCAAATAGTATGGCTCAGGATATAGCATATATTCTGAACTGACAGAATGAAATATGCCTGCTGCTGCGTCCAGTTATAAAGTGAGAATTTCAAGTTAAAACTCAGACTAGAGTGTAAAAGGAAATATGCTTAATGTGAAGGCAAGACATAAGAAGCATAATAATTCTGAGTGTATTCCATGTTTGGCATAACTGGTGCTCTATACGGCAGACATTTTGCAATTAAATTATTTTTACGTAAAACATGAAAAATATTTCTGTCAATATTGTGTCATGAGGGTCATTTTGGTTTTCTATACTCAACGAGCACAGAATGTGGTTTTAAGCAAAATGTTATAATAAAGCATCCATGTAAGAATGCATTTTCTGTTGCAAATCAAATTACATTTTTGGGATATTAAGTTGATAATATTTGAAAGTCTCCTTACAGGAGTGAAAATTATATTCTCCAGTGATCTTCACTTGTACTCATACTGCCTTGAAATTCAGTGAGGAGGCTGACAGAGGAAGCATAAATTATCACGGAAGTAGTGATGACCTTGAAAACTGGTATTGGCTTTGCCTCCCTAGCAAAGGTGTGCGAGTGATGGGTAACTGATAAATTAGCCCTGAAGAGATTTTGCTTCTTGGGAAGGTCCTGCAGTTGTAATTCCTACAGTTACCATTAAGTCAGAAAACTGTAAGAATTATGGAAATACGGTAGACTACTAAAATGAAAACATTCAGTAACTTTTTCAGCATTAATCCTAGTTTTATGTTTAAAGTGAAGTAGGAAGAACATTTGCAGAAGGGAGAGGTACTTCTCAAAACCAAAGTGGGACTAGATTCCTGGTCAGACAAATCATGATATTGAGGGATGTTATTTAATATAAGAGTCTGAAAGGAGGCTGAGAAGTGCTAGGAACATTCAAATCAGATAATAGCACATGATGATGTCAGTAACAGAAAGCTGGAGCCTTACCTCAAAACTGGGCTTAGATTTCCTTGGGAAAGCTAGGAGGGTTTTAAGCCTCCCCTGTAAGTCTCTTCTGTTCTTCTCTTGCCCACAGTGCTGGCAGCTTGCAGTATCTATCCCTGGCCGCTAGCCAGCGGCACTGCTCCTCTGAAGCTGCAGAAATGTTTTGGCACTGCATAGTGCTCAGGCACAAAAAAAAAAAAAAAAAAAGGCAGTTTTTCTTGGCTGCAGTCCCATACTGTGGGCCCACCTGCACTCCCTGGTGTGGCGTGGGAAGCAGGAGAGCAGGGAGAGGGCGGCTGCGCAGCCCCTCTCCCTTTTTCTCCAGCCACACTGGGGCTGTGCCTGCTGGAACTAAGCCAAGCTTGAAGAGAAGCAGATGGAGTTTAGAAGCAATCTCTGGGAAGGAAGCTATTGCAAATAGCTCTTAGTCTGCCACCAAAGCTTAAACCTCCAAATTTTCCTGAAAAAAAAATAGCTTTGGCAGAAAGCAAAGTAAAAGAAAAAAAAAAAAGTTTGTTTCCACTTGGAAGTTATTTGGTTCAAGGTCTGTGAATAAGTGTTGTAAAATCTTCATGCTGCTGGTCTGGAGAAGATCTTTCTTTCTGCACAGGCTGCTAAAACATCATCTGCTACACGGTTACTTGGAGATCTCCTGTCTTTGTTTGAAACACCTAGTATTAGTTACAGTTGGAAACAGCACACTGGAAGAAACCGCACAGAGCTGTGAGATCTAGTTTAGCTGTTTTTAAACTTCACCAAATGAATAGCTGTGTCTGCAATTTGGCTAATGAGCAACACAAGGTAGAGAATGCCCTTGCCTTTCCTTAGAGATACTGTGGGGTTTTCCAAGGAGAGCTCAGAGCGCTTTTTCCCCAGTGGTGAATTACCTAATTTCAGTAAATTGCCTCCTTTCCAAGTTGTACAAGCAACTCTCTTTTATAGCTCTACAAGGAGATACTGCCAGGTGTTACACATAGTGCAGAAAATACATTATGATGCTGGTTGCTCCCAGACTAAAAAAAACCTCAAGTTTTTTCTCTTTTAAAAACAAGTAATTTAATTAATATTTTCCAAGCCAATAAGCATCAAAGAGTATCTCTGCATACCAGTTTTAGGCACAGCTCATCCTTGGTAGTAACTTCACATAGAAACATTAACAGCAACTTTTATTATTCATGTTTTTGATCTACTTTGTGGAGGCAGAAGAGCACTAATAACTTGATTTGATTTCCTCTGAAGTAGCTACTGCAAAGCTTATTTGGGAAGAAGCTAAGAAGCGTGAGATATCTTTGCTCTGGAAAGGGAAACAAAGAAAGGGTTGTATTGCCATAAAACACTAACTCTTTCTGTAATCTGTTTTCTTAGGGTTTTGGTGGGTTTTTTTGTTTTTGTTTTGTTTTGTTTTGTTTTGTTTTTTTGAGAGGTGGTGGTTTTATCAGTTAATAATAACAAAGAAGTGTAAGCCAAACTCCATTCACACGCAGAAGATGGAGGGAAATCTACTTGTCCAGAATGTTCCTGAGAGGTGATATTCTGGATACACACCTACACCTAATAGTCTAATTCTAGATAAATATTCCTGTTAAATGTAGGTGATTGTTACAAGTGTTGTATATACAGGAAATGCTTTCCAATTAGTAGACAGTCTCAGGAAAAGTTGGGATTGTACAAGTAGGACGGTAAGGCAGCACCCACTGGTCTAAGTCTTCCAAACACAATCTGCGTCATTCTACCCCATCCTCCAGAGCTGTTAAAAGTACAGGAATAAAGATGTGAAATAGTCCTGGACTTCTGTAAGAATATGATCTGAACACAAAGCTATATTAGCTTCGTAAGACATTAATCATACAGTCTGTATCTCAAATAATTGTGTATTTTTGACATTCATATGATATTGCTCTTTTACTGCACTTCTGTTATTTTTCACATTTGTTTCATGGGACTATTAAATGCTATTGCTTGTGAGATAAATAATTTATGTTTTCTGAAGCCTAAACAAGTGTGCAGTCATATTGTAGGAAGGCAATGTTTTATGCAGCTGTGTTTTAATTCATGCTTTGTTACATTTATTATTACTGATTGTTATTTTATAATAAAGCTACAGTTTGGAATCAGAATAGGTATGCTTTCTTTTAAAGTGAACTGGAGCCTGGTACTAGCAGTATGTTTGTCATTTCCAGAAATGCAACTGTGCAAAAGGCTGCTGTATAGTTCATTCATGTTTGAATGGGAAATATTACGTGTATCCTCTTAAAAGTATTAAGTAAAATTATTACCTGAAAGAACTGAGTAACTATTAATACGTACAGAAACCTTCCCCATGAGATATACTATGTGCAGATCTCTGGAGATGATTTATTTTAATGCAGCTTGAATGTAATATTTCCATTTGCAAACAGATTAGATCAAATACAATAAACATAGTGCTGGAGTCTTAATGTAATTCTATTACCTATAAGCCAGTACATAAAACAGTAGTGCAGATGACTAACAAAAGGCAGAGAAGCTTCTTCAGCTTTGCTGACAAATATCAGTGTAAATCATGTAAGTCTAATAATCAACCACAAGAGAAAGTAATATCCCCCAGTGTTGTCAAAGCATAAATGGAATATAGATGAAGGTTGATGCTTTGAGTGAAACCGCATGCTAGATTTAGTGTAAGGAATAATGATATAAAGCTGAAATTCAAAAACTAATAAAAATATCCTTTGGTAGCATGATAGCTCGGGAAATACAAACTGCTCTGAAATAAAGATGAAACAGAACTAGATCTGCCATATGGTTGCTTTTGGTTTTTTTTGTCTTACCGTACCTTAAGCAAACTGTGGGCTGGAGGGTACCTGGGAGCTTTAAGTACCAGCAGATATTATATGACATCTACTGAAACAGTGAATCTAACAGGCTGAGAAGAAATTTGATTTTTTTTTTTTTTTTCTGCTGATCTTTCACCTTGGGTTTAATCATGGAAATGTAAAACTTCTAATCTCTAAAATGGCAATACTATTAGATCATATGGGGAAGTGTTGGAAGAGAAAAGAATTTTATCACAGCTCTAAAGTTAACAAAGGCTTTTATTTCTGCAGAGCACTGTTGGTGGCATAACTTTTTAGCCAGTGCAGTGCAAGTCATGTATGCTGAAGAGATGACAAGACAGCAAAGGTAAGGCTGTAGTACTAATCCTGGGTTATGTCTGCCATTGAAAGGGGTCCAAAGAAGATTGTCACGCATGCACTGCAAGAATATTAGAATAAAAAAATGGGTGTAGGGGAGCATTTGGGGAAAAAAACCCACCCAACTTGTAAAAGGAAATTGAGTCCATTGTCTCTACTGTTTCAATGAAGTGATTAGAATCTCTCTATATTTCGATGAGAAGAAAATTAAATACTTTTTCTGTCTGTCAGCTACATACTATTTTTACAAACATGTCAGTACTTAGTTTGAACAATGAGACTGAAGCTATTTTGTGGAACATCTATTAAAAAAAGAGAATGCAATATTAATTTTGTTTAATAAAAAGTGGAACACCTCCTGTCTTGAAGGAATGATCTCAAATGAACAGGATAAAGCCCATTACTGTCACAGTGGAAATTCCTGTTGACTTTACTGACAGGAGGGTCCCACCCGTTGTGAAATCAAAGGAGTAATCAAATCAAGAGAGATTAAGTTTCCCCCAGATCATGCTGGCAGAAGAGCTCCATTCTGCTTGAAGGAAACACAAATGAACAGAAATTTTCTCTTCTCCACCCTTCTTATCATGCACAGCTTCTGAGCTTTGGGAGCTCTTGCTAGCTGTTTCTGATCAGGATGCAACAGCTCAAAGTAATTTCATGTTTATATTCCTCCTGAAGAGAGTTTTAGCAATATACTGGAATAAAAGGAAACAGCATGAGTCTGACAAGGCTGCTGCTGGAACTTATTGCAACTTGCTGCTATTCCTCTCTATTATCGATCTGCTTTCAAACATGCTCCAACCATGGGTCTAACTTGTCACTGTCATGTGCCTCAGCTGCATGGTCACTATTTTCTCTGAACATTTGTAACTATATGTTTATGTTCTGTTGGGTTTGAACGCTAGTATCTGCAAGATTAGAAAAGGGATCATCAGCTGCAGAAGTCCAATGTATGAAAATGTTACTCACTTTTGTAGAAATTTTTCTTTCACTGTGTGTCCTTGTGGTTTTCTTTGAAAATTTTACGTGTTTTGGCTCCAAAAATAGCCGTCTGTTCTCTAATCATCTTGGTTCTAGCTTTGGAGAAACTGCACAGTGTCAGCATCTAATCTGGTACATTTTATCTCAAATATTTTCAGTTGAGTGTTGCATGGTAAACTGTACCGGTTAGTTTTCAACTGAGAACTTGAGGAATGACCTACCTGGGGCAGTGGTCCAGAGTCAAGGACATGATGTGCTACAATAGCACATAGAGTTGTTCCCCAGTCTATCCAGAATGATAATTTATGTTATTATGTGCCAATCAGCAAATTATGCACTTTGAATAGACTACGATTTGATAACAGATCTAGGACCCCTTGATTAGTCAAGGTCATGATGTGGGAAGGTCCACTGAAAGCAAACGAACTACTCAGTATGTACAAGGTATATACGTATGAATGTGTGTGTATAAATGTGGGACTTGAATGTGCGTAGGTTTTGCTGGCACATTATCTTAAACTGCTCTCAGTATAATGCAATGGATTCCATCCTACAGGCTGCCAGAAAGGAAAAACACTGCTAAGTAAAATATTCAATGGGATTGCTTCCTGTGCACAAATACCTAGCCAAATATCCTCCCTTATGAATTTCTTGTTACTTCCAAAAGTAAAGTATAATTTTACATAGCAGCTCTAAAAAATGGAGGAGCACAAGTCCACATTTCAGAGAAATTATTATAGAATTTACTCTGAGTCAGCCAAATCTCTCAGGAAGATTCCATCTGAGTCTCTAACACTTGGCAAACCTCAGAGTCAGAGACATGTTTCTGCTTTTTCTGTGGAAAGCAGAAATATTCTTCTATTCTTCTGTTGGCTGAGAAAATTCATCTAATTTCTAGTCAGAGAAAAATGAAAGAATAGCATGGCCTAAAAAGATTGGGTTAGTGTGCTATATTTTATATCAAAAAATGAAGGACCTGAGAAAGTTTGTCTGTAACTCACCTTTTCCATTTTAGCCTTCACACTGGCAAGCTTACCTGAAAATCAATATTTTACATTGAAAAAAAATATGTTCTATGTCAATAATATTCTCAAGAAATATAGGTCTTTAAGAAAAACGCCAACACTTGCCAGGTAAATATTTGTGATGAATAATCTGTCTGAACCCGGGGAAAGTGCAGATCCGGAAGCAATGGCCAGCTTCTCCAGTGGTGCTCTGGAGCAGCTATTCTTCCCCTTCTCCCTTTGGTTTTTTGTTTGTTATGTTTGCCACAGGGCTGCATAGTTACTCTTCCTTTGGCAGCTGTGACTTTTCTTCTTGCAAATGTCAACCCTCAGCAAAAAAAAAAAAAAAAAACCAACCAAACAGCTCTTAAGCAGTAATTACACAGGCTGCCCTGCAGGAATAGGGCACTTACTACAGAAGCAAGCATGCCAAGTACTCTGGCAGCTTTCTATTGGTCCCAGTTTGTCATGTGTAAGTACAGAGAGGGGATAGGATTTTATTTGAACAGGGTAGGCATCCCTAAAGCAGCAGGTGCTAGAGGCAGGCAGTTTCTCATCTCTGCTATAATTTTATCTGGGCTATATGTCACCTAAACTTTCTATGTTTAAAGAACTTCTGTCAAACAAAGGTTTTCCTGCCTGCCTGTGTCTTGTAAAACAATTCAGGGTCCATAACACGTAAAGTCTTGATCCTCCTCGGAGCAGGCAGCTAAATGATTATTGGATTCTTTGCACTCTGGAATAGGAGATTTGAAGGATTTAATCTGAAATAACTTGTCAGCTGTTCCCTCTATGGGTTGTCTCTTCCAGGGAGGTTGTACTGGATGCAAATCCTTAATCATTGTATTCTATACCTATACATGTAGTCTAAGTGTCAAAATATCCTGTTGTTACAGGAGTACTCTCTCCACAGTTTGACAGCCCACCAGTTCCTATTATTTCAGCCCCGCATAGAATCATAGAATGGTTAGGGTTGGAAGGGACCTTCAAAGGTCATCTAGTCCAAACCACCTGCAAGAAGCAGGGACATCCCTGACTAGATCAGGTTGCTCAGAGCCTCATCCAGCCTGGCCTTGAACGTTTCCAGGGACGGGGCCTCCACCACCTCTCTGGGCAACCTGTTCCAGTGTTCTATAACTCGCATTGTAAAAAATTTTTTCCTAATTTCCAATCTAAATCTACCCCCCTCTATTTTAAAACCATTACCCCTCGTCCTATTGCAACAGGCCCTACTAAACAGCCTCTCCCCATCTTTCTTGTAGGCCCCCTTGAGGTACTGGAAGACTGCTATCAGGTCTCCCCGGAGCCTCCTCTTCTCCAGGCTGAACAGCCCCAACTCTCTCAGCCTGTCCTCATAAGAGAGGTGCTCCAGCCCTTTTATCATCTTTGTGGCCCTCCTCTGGACCTTCTCCAACTGGTCCATGTCCTTCTTGTGTTGGGAGCTCCAGAACTGGACACAGTACTCCAGGTGGGGTCTCACCAGGGCAGAGTAGAGGGGCAGAATCACCTCCCTCGACCTGCTGGCCATGCTCCTCTTGATGCAGCCCAGGATGCGGTTGGCCTTCTGGGCCGCAAGGGCGCATTGCTGGCTCACGTTAAGCTTCTCATCCACCAGCACTCCCAAGTCCTTCTCCTCAGGGCTGCTCTCAATCCATTCCCCACCCAGCCTGTATTTGTGCCTGGGATTGCCATGACCCAGGTGCAGGACCTTGCACTTGGCCTGGTTGAACTTCATGAGGTTGGCACGGGCCCACCTCTCCAGCCTGTCCAGGTCCCTCTGGATGGCATCCCTCCCTTCCAGCGTGTCGACGGCACCACACAACTTGGTGTCATCGGCGAACTTGCTGAGGGTGCACTCTATCCCACTGTCCATGTCGCCGACAAAGATGTTGAACAGGGCCGGGCCCAGCACGGACCCCTGAGGGACGCCATTCGTGACCAGTCTCCACATGGACACTGAGCCGTTGACCACCACTCTCTGAGTGCGGCCATCCAGCCAACTCCGTATCCACCGAGTGGTCTGTCCATCAAACCCATGTCTCTCTAGTTTAGAGAGAAGGATGTTGTGCGGGACAGTGTCAAAAGCTTTGCACAAGTCCAGGTAGATGATGTCAGTTGCTCGTCCCTTTTCCACCGATGCCGTCACCCCATCATAGAAGGCCACCAAATTGGTCAAGCACGATCTGCCCTTGGTGAAGCCATGTTGGCTGTCACCAACCACCTCCTTGCTCTCCATGTGCCTTAGCATGGTTTCCAGGAGAATCTGCTCCTTGCCAGGCACAGAGGTGAGGCTGACCGGCCTGTAGTTACCTGGGTCTTCCTTATTCCCCTTTTTCAAAATTGGGGTTATGTTCCCCCTTTTCCAGTCATCGGGGACCTCACCAGATCACCACGACTTCTCAAATACGATAGCCAGTGGCTTGGCAACTTCACCTGCCAGTTCCCTCAGGACCCGTGGATGGATCTCATCAGGTCCCATGGACTTGTGCACCTTTAGGTTCCTCAGATGATCCCGAACCTGCTCTTCCAGTACAATGGGCGGTTCTTCATCCTCGCAGTCCCTGCTTGCACCTTCTACAGCTTGGGTGGTGGGACAAGAGCTCTTGTCAGTGAAGACTGAGGCAAAAAAGTCATTGAGAACCTCAGCCTTCTCCATGTCCTGGGTAACCAGGACACCAGTTCCCTTCTGGAGGGGGCCTACATTTTCCCTGGACTTTCTTTTGTCCCCTACGTACCTAGAAAAGCTCCTCTTGTTGCACTTTATATCCCTGGCCAGATTGAGTTCTGCCAGGGCTTTGGCTTTCCTTACCTTATCCCTGGCCACTCGTGCAGCCTCTCTGTAGTCCTCCCAGGCTACCTGTCCCCGCTTCCACCCTCTATAGGCTTCCTTTTTCACTTTCAGTTGGTCCAGGAGCTCCTTGCTCATCCACGCCGGCCTCCTGGCCTTTTTGCCTGACTTGTTTTTCATCGGGATGCACCTCTGCTGAGCTTGGAGGAGGTGCTCCTTGAATATGGACCAATTTTCCTGGGCCCCTCTTCCCTCCAGGGCCACCTCCCATGGCACTTGGCCCATCAGGTCCCTGAAGAGGCTAAAGTCTGCCCTCTTGAAGTCTAGGGCAGAGAGCTTGCCATGTAGTTTCCTTGCTGCCCCATGGATCTTGAACTCCACCATGTCATGGTCGCTGCAGCCAAGGCTGTCCTTCAGTTTCACATCCCCCACCAGCCCCTCCCTGTTGGTGAGCACAAGGTCGAGCATGGCACCCCTCCTTGTCAGCTCCCCTATTGCCTGCAGGAGGAAGTTGTCATCCACGCATTCCAGGAACCTCCTGGACTGCCTGTGCCCTGCCGTGTTGTCTCTGCAACAGATGTCAGGGTGGTTGAAGTCCCCCATGAGAACCAGGGCCAGTGACCATGAGGCTGCTCCTATCTGGCAATAGAGCGCTTCGTCTGCTCTGTCCTCCTGGCCAGGCGGCCTGTAACAGACCCCCACCATAACGTCCCCTGTCTGTCCCCATCCTCTAATCTTGACCCATAAGCTCTCTGTCAGCTCCTCCTCCATCCCCAGGTGGAGCTCCACACACTCCAGCTGGTTGCTGATGTAGAGAGCGACACCCCCTCCTCGTCTCCCCTTCCTGTCTTTTCTAAAAAGCCTATACCCTTCCATGTTGATGCTCCAGTCGTACGAGTCATCCCACCACGTCTCCGTGATGCCAACGAGGCCTTAGCCCTGCTCGTGTGCACGCATCTCCAGTTCTTCCTGTTTATTCCCCATGCTGCGTGCATTGGTATAGAGACACTTCAGCTAGGCCCTCGACAAAGCCGACTTGCTGGCTGGAGCGACAGGGGTGCTATTGGATCGCAGTTTAGGTTCATTTGCACTTACCTGTGATCCTTCCTCAGCTTCTGGACCCTTGGTGCTGGCACTGGCACCATGCTGACAGCAGTGGGCTGAACTGTACTCCCCCTCCCCCAGCAACACTAGTTTAAAGCCCTCCGGACGAGCCTGGCAAGTCTTTGTCCAAGCACACTCTTCCCCCTCTTGGTTAGGTGCACGCCATCTGCCCCTAGCAGCCCGGGCTTCTCAAAGCACGCCCCGTGATCTAGATACCCAAAGCCCTGGCTGTAGCACCACTCCCTGAGCCCCGAGTTAACCTGCCAGATACGTCTGGCCCTTTCAGGTCCCTGCCCTTCGACCAGGAGGATTGACGAGAAGACCACCTGCACCCCAGAGCCTTTGACTGTTGAACCCAGAGCCCTGAAATCCCTTTTGATGTTTCTTAGGCTGCTGCCAGCTGTGTCGCTGGCCCCCACATGAAACACCAGTAGTGGATAATAGTCCGTGGGCCGTATGAGGCTAGGTAGTCTCTCGGTGACATCCCTGATACGAGTCCCCGGGAGACAGCATACCTCCCGAGAGAGCGCATCGGGGCGGCAGATGGGTGCCTCCATACCTGTCAGGAGGGAGTCACCCACTACTACCACTCGTCTCTTTTTCTTGGTAGCGCTAGTTATTACACGAGCCGGGCGCGCTACCTTGCACGGCTCCCGTGCCTCCCCCGAGGTGCTGGGTCTTCTTCAGTCTGCAGAGCAGCAAAGCGGTTCTGCAGGGGCACCTCGGGGTTCCGGGGAAGCTGCTTCTTCTTCCTCCTGCACCTTGCGCCTTTGCAGCTTTCCATTCAGTGGCATCTTCTGCCTGCTTGCTTACGTCGTGTGTCACTGCGGGGGGGTTGATTGGTTCACTGGGTGCTGCGGTTCCGGTGCAGCCTGTGCCTGGAACCAGGTATCCAGCTCCCTCTCCGCCTCCCTGATGTCCCGCAGCCTCCTGACCGCCTCCTGCAGCTCAGCCACCTGCCGCAGGAGCTGCTCCACCTGGGCACACCTTCTGCAGCCAGGGCTGCCGCCTGCCCCTGCCCCGGGAGTAGGGTCCGGGCACCGCCTGCAGCCCGAGGTCTGCACCGCAGCCTCCCCCCTCGGCTGCTCCGTCTGCACGGAGGCATCGACCGCCGCAGGGGGTGCCGGTGCAGACCTTCCGGCCGGAGCTGCAGCCTTTGTTCTCAGGCGAGTGTTGGCCATGTCGCCCTGAGAGGCGTGAATCACCAAGTGCCCCGGGGCAGCGCCCTGGCTGACGCGCCCTTCCTGCGCAAACTGCCGCGCACACTGCCGCGCCACGCCCTGTTCGCTCCCTAGGCTCCGCTTTATCCGGGGAGAGGGGCGGGGCCGCCGGTGCCCCCTGGCTCCGCCCACGTCTCGTCAGCCGCTCTCGCGCGAGCTGCGGGCTCCTGGCGCCTCGCTCCGCTGCACGCTGAGCTTCCCTGCCGCGGGAATCCCCTGGCTGAGCTTTGCTGTGCCGCGCCGCTGCGAATCGTGCCGACTCCGAAGCTGTTGCCTCGGCATAAACACTGGGTTGATATGAAAGTCACTAAGTTATCATGAAGACAAGGTAGAATGATTCTCCTATGTTATGGTGGCAAACTGGAGAGTGGAAATTGGTTTTATATTTAAAATTACCATGTTCTCACTCTGTCCTTAAAAAGACGTGCATTCTATTCTACATCTAAAGTAACACAGAAGGTTTAATTTTCTAGAAAACTCATGAAATCTATGACTGGAGAACATAAGTTCGAATGTGTCTTAGGAGGGAGCTTAGCTGCAGATGCTTGAAGGTTCCAGCCAGATTTTATGAAGAGGAATTATGTCTCATTCTGAAGAAAATGAAGAAGAGACAAAACCCCAGCCTTTATCATCAGAGTATGGAAAAACATTCAGTTTACATATTGTTTGTAAATGAAGTGTTTTGATTATCCTTGCAATTTTAGGGAGATCAGAGCTTTTCTGTGAAGTGTGCACCTTGAGACTGATCACAATCTGAAAGCAAATGTTGAAATAATGAGACCTTCAATACAGATCACCTCTACTTTTTTTTTTATTTATGTATGTGTGTGTGTATATCTGCATGCATAATTTTAAGGGAAGCTGTTTGCAATGAAAATGAATACTGTTCCCCAGCCTCGTTAAATTGTCATTGCACTGTTCAAATTCTTTTGGGATAAGCATCATCTCTTTATAGTATGCAATACAGCCTTTATTATGACTGGTGACCATAGGGCTACCTCAGCTTAAAGAATGATAACCAGGTGCCTTTTGGAATATTAAAATAGGAGAAAGATGAGGTTGGGTTGTTGTTGTTTTTTTTTTTTTTTTTTTTTTGTCAGTATGTTCAGTTTGCTCAGTGTTTTACACAGTAATGGAATTACAAGAGGGAGCAATATGTTTTTTCGTTCCCCCGTTATCCCTGTCCTGCTTCCTTGATGTAGTGCTGCACATCAGCCATCCCTGGCTTAATTTCATGATTTCAGCCCTGCCTGCTACTTGCAGCTCCTAAGCCACTGACTCCCTGTGTTGGCTCTGGAGGTGATCAGAGGAGGAGAAAAGCTGCCAGTGCCACACAGCAGCAACCTAGAAAGTGGGTTCTTTCTCTCAGCTGTAGTTTCTCATCCTACTACTGTTCCTCCCCATTCACATGCTCCAGTGAAGCACGTGTGCCTCTGTTGTTGACTGGATATAGCCAGGAAAGGGCAAGACCTGTCTGGGTTGTATGAAACGGGTACAGCTTGCAGTCCAATCCACTATTCTCCTCCCTCCTTTTTCAGAGTGTTGCATCTGCCTCTACCTTTATGCAAGGATCTGATCACTGACTTCCATTTAATTAGGCAACAGGTTTTGAAACTTTTTGTTTCCTTTCCAAAAATTCACTGTTAATCATGAGACAAACAGAAAATTAAAGAGAAATGCACCATAGCTTTTCGTAGGCGTGTTAGAAAGCAAATTTTAAGCAGTGAAACAAGCTTGGAATGGGAGTTGCATGTTTTCCCAAGGACAGAAAGAGAAGGAAGGAGCCTGAGACTATCTGAAGAATTTTATGCACTTAATGATTCTGCCATTGATAAGCAAATGTTATGAGGCATAGTGGAGATTTAGAGCTGTAATTGCTTGGCATATAGAACAAGAAGTCTATGCATAACAAGGACAAACGAGTATATTTTACAAAACTGATGTGATACAGTGTTTATGCTCTGTAACGATAATGTGCAGCATATCCTGACCTTGAATCTAGGGCTCCATGTCCAGTGTAATGACAACCTTATGGTCTGTTTCAGAAACAATACAGGTTTTTGTACAGATCAGAGAAGATCTGTGTTTGCTCTTGGTGCTTTGCCTGAGACTCCTAGTGAGGAGTAAAGGGGATTTACTTGTCCTTAAGAAAACTCATTTTCACTTTGTGTAGCGTGTTGAGAGTCTTGCATAGCTTAGTGTTTTCCTCAGTTTGCTTTAGCACATGGTTTTTTCCCCTTTGGCAAGCAAACTCCTTACTCTAAAGAATTTAGAATCAGATTGTTTTCTGAGCAGGGACTACATAATTTAGAAGGATATATCACTCAGGAGTCAGCCTAGACACACACTTACATTGTGTAGTATTTCTCCATGTTACCAAAGGTAGTAGAGAAGGTCACCCACACTGAAAGTCCAAATACAGTGTCCAAAACTCATAAATTGTCTTTAGCTTTTTGTGTACTTCCTCACAGTGTATTTTCATGTGTCTGTGGCACCATGGCTGCCTGTGAGGTACCTTGCATTTTATGATTTAAATTCCAGCTGTGAAAAGCTGTGGAAAAAGTCTATGTTGCCAGAGGAGCTGGTGAAAAGTATTTTTCAGTCTGGTTAGAAAGAATTAATGTATTGTGATAAGCCACTGGAGTGAAATGGCCCAGAACCAAACGATTGGAAGAGATTTGACAAAGTGGTTGAGTAGGTTTCCAAAGCACATGTTCTCATCCTGAAGAGCCAAGAGATGACATGGGAGCAAAGAGAGCAGTCTTCAAAAAACACACTGGGAGGAGTCTTAAGGATTGCAGACACCTAGGCCTTGTTTCACCAGATCAGTTGGCCGAACATATGACTTAAAGTAGAAAGTCTGTAAAATTAAATCTTGTGATTTCAAAGGATATACATGCATGTATGTATCTGTACACACACACAGATACTTCAAAACAAAACAAACAACACCCCCCACCAACTTATTTTCATCAAATACCAACTGTCTTGCATTTTTTTGTTTTTATTTTACTGTCTTGTCCTAAAGATTCAAACTGCCTTTCTTTTTTCATACCAATCACTTCACTGCCAGTCTGGAGAGAGGGGAGATATGAGCATTGCTGTTACAGCCTCTCTGGGTCTTCCAGCTATAGCGAAGGCCTTGCTTGGACCCCCACGCAGAGCAGCCTGCTAGTCTTTGAGCTGAATCACCATTAAAGTCCATGGTATGGCCGACGCACTGCATAGGGAAGTACAGGAGGCAGCTTCCCACATCCACCTTGTACATTGTGACTGAACATTATTTTATTGTATGCCTGAAAGGGTTATCTTGCAGTTGTGCTGTTGCTGAACCAGCGTCCTACCCAAGCCATTGATATTTTACTGTAAATGCATGCAATAAAACCGGCTCTATTTTTACTTACCTGTATGAAGTCATCCTGGCTGTAGGCCAAGAGAAATTGAGAGAAAGCAGGACTTGCATCTCTCTGAACGAGTCATAAGTTTCCCTTGTCTCAATGATTTACTGTTTCAGTGACTTGAACCACCCGATACTTTGGCAATTAAGTACCATCAGAAAAAAAAATAGCAAAATATGGAAAAACACTTGGGGTGTTGCTTCTGAGCTAAGTACTGACACAGCTATAAGCATACTATCCTTGCACATCAGACCTGCTAAGTGATAGCAGTAACAGCAATTTAAGAAGCCATTCTTTTTCTAAAGAAGTGGATCCAGACTGATTTTACCTAACTACACTTTATATAGTACAGCAGTAATTTTCTCATCTCAATATTGCACAAGTTCTACATGCAGCACTCCTACATATATAGTTATAGTTATATAACTAAATCTGAAGCAAGGGAGGAGTTGTTCTTTTTTGTTTTAAGGGGACTTGTGTCATGAATGACTTCACCATTTACCTTTTATGAAAAAGAAAAAAACCCCATAAAAATAAAGGAGAGGACAGGCATTGATGCACAGAGAATGTAACAGGAATATGGTAGATGTAGATTAGATATAAGGGAGAAATTCTTCACTATGAGAGTGTCCTGGTTTCGGCTGGGATGGAGTTAATTTTCTTAGTAGCTGACCGTTTTGGATTTCGTATGTGAGGAATGTTGTTAAACACAGTGACGTTATGAGTGTCCAAGGTCAATGTCCGGCTTCCCAGGTTTCGCTAATGTTCAGGTACATGAAGCTGGGAGGGATACAGCGAGAGCAGTTGACCCAAACTGGCCAAAGAGAGTATTCCATGCCATAAATGTCACACTCAGTACTTAAGTGGGGGTGGGCTGGTGAGGTGTCTCTCTTTTCTGTTGCTGTTTGAAATTGTTCTGGGATCATTTATCTGTTTGTTGTTGTTCCATGATTGCTGCTTGGGTTACATTGGTCATTGGGTCATCGGGTGGTGAGAAATTGTGCATAATTAGTTTTTTAAAAATTATTATTATTCCTATTGGTTTTCCTATTATTATTATTATTATCATTATAATATATATAAAATTATCTTTTCCTTTACTATCTTAGTAAACTGTTTTTATCTCAACCCATGAGTTTGCTTTTCTTCCTGATTCTCTTCCTTATCCTCTGGGGAGGGGGAGGGTGATTGAGCAGCTGTGTGGTACTCGATTGCTGACTGTAGCTAAACCACGAGAGAAGGTGGTGAGGCACTGGAACAGGTTCCCCAGAGAAGTTGTGGATGCCCCATCACTGCCAGTGTTCAAGGCCAGGTTGGATTAGGCTTTGAGCGACCTGGTCCAGTGGCAGGTGTCCCTGCCCATGGCAGGGGGGCTGATACTAGATGATCTTTAAGGTCCCTTCCAATCCAAACCATTCCATGAGTCTATGATTTCCTAAGAAAAAAAACACTGAAGTGCAGCAGTCTATGTGCCAGAAGGTTTTTTAAAGTGATTCACAGCTGTATGGTTGAAATTTTCTCTCGTGTCTCCAGCAGAGATGGAAAAACAGACAAAGAATCCATCCTTCACATTTTAGAGTTCTGCAGCTCAAGAGGAAAGCTGTGAGATGCCTGATTCCAGTTTTCATTGCAGTCCAAGAGGGCAATTTAGCGTTCCTTAGCATTATGTCAGCAATAAAAAGAGCATAAGGAGAAAATAAACAGATACTTAATACTTAAAAAATTGTATTGACATTGACACATACTTATTTTCCACAGTATTTTCTGAGATTTGTGTTGATATGGAAGCTTTTTAATAAAACAGTTGATATCTTGCTATAAAAAAAAAAAGTTACAAAGAAAAACCATATCAGAATGTGTTCAGCATGCTATGTATGAGAATGAAGGGAAAAGTAACAAACAAGTCTGCCAAAACAAACTAGATAAAAGCAAAATAAACAATAAAAACCAAAGTATTGTCAGTAAGGAGCACAACATGCACTTTCTTTAGCTGTGTAATTCTTTTTTTCGGCATAGGTTTAAAAATATTTGTTGCAGCAGGAGTACAAGGCCCCTATGCTTTCTATATAAGCCTACACAGGTACTTTTCAATTACTGAAGCCACGTGCTTGTCACTATTCAAGAAAGGGATTGGCCACTTCTAGGAAGAGTGTCCTGGTTTTGACTGGGATGAAGCTCATTTTCTTCCCAGTAGCTGACATGTTTTGGCTTTAGTATGGGATTTGGTATGTAAAGAATGTTGATAACACGCTGATGTTATTAGTTGTTGCTAAGAGATCAAGGACTTTTCTCAGCTTCCCAGGTTTCCCTAATGTGCGAGTGCAGGAAGCTGGGAGGGGTGTAACCACTACAGTTGACCCAAACTGTCTAAAGGAAGTATTCCGTACCATAGATGTCATGCTCAGTATGTAAGTGGGGGTTGGCCAGTGGGCAGCTTTCACTCTTTTTCTCTCTTTCAGGATCGTTCCAAGACCATTCTCAGTTCCATTCCGTGATTGCTGCTTGGGATGGGCTGTATTGGTCATCAGGTGATGAGAAATTGTGCATAATTGGTTTTGTATATTCTATTATTATTGTTATTATAATCATTATATATACAAAATATTACAGTTATTATATCTTTGCTGTCCCAGTAAACTGTCTTTATCTCAACCCACTAGTTTTTGTTTCTTTTCAATTCTCTTCCCCATCTCACCAGGGAGGGGGAGGAGGAGCGAGCGGCTGCGTGGTATTTACTAGCTGGGGTTAAAACACGACAAAGATCAAGAATAGTATTGTGCAGCCATGCAAACTGGGATTTTTTTATAAAAGAGCATGTGTTTCATAACTTTTAAAAGCCCTTATTATTGCTATGACAAGCCAGCCTTCAACTAATTTGTGTGAGAGAGGAGATTACCTTCTATCAGTTTTACCCTGATTTTATAAGCTTTATTACTAACCTCTGTGACTGGTGCTCAGTTAAATCTATGACCATTGGCCTAATCCGGCATATTGTCTCTTATAATTCTGTCGTCCTAAATTTCCCTGTATATCAGGCTTTTCATTAGGTCATCTTGAGTTCACATGAAAAAGCCCTCATAAGGTTGGATTGAAGGTGCTTTGCTTAATTTTGTTGGATGAATGGCTATCTCTATCAACACAAAATCAAATATTTTGTCAGCTTTTGTCAACTTGTCGTTCATAGCAGCTGCTGTGAATTAATACTTTTTGCAGTAGGAAATATGTAGAATGCATAAACCAAAATATAATTACAGAGAAAATAACTTCCCTGTTCTGTTCTAATAATAATAACAAGGTGTGTTGTGTGGTGTTCTTGGTTTTGGGTTTTGTTGTTTTTTTTTGTTTTTTTTTTTTAACAATATATGAATAGAAAATAAAGCCTTCCTTTCCAGTCCAGAGCTGGAAACTAGATATTTTACTAGTTTACAAATTGATAAAATGTCATCATTTTAAATACATTTTTCTCTTTCTCTGGCAAAGAAATCACTGTGGTTAACATAGAAATCCTCCTCAGTGTGCAATCTCTAGATGGACTCCATCCAAACCCTCCTGAAGTCAATAGAAAAATGCTCATGCTTTTCAATTGACATTGGATCTTTCACATTTCTGGGGTGTTTCTGGATAGAATAGATTTGTATGTAAATCTGTACTTACTAAAACATTTGAAATCAGTAAATAAGTAGTCACGAGGTGCAGCTTTCCCCAAGTGAAGAAAAATGAAAATTTCCACTGACTTTCAGAAGGCCGATATTCCATTCTTGTTTTTTTCAGTTGTGGCCAGGGTGAGAGAGAGTGTGTCTTTTTTTTTTTTTTAGGTTTGTCCTTTTTCTCCTCATGAACTGACAAAATGAGCCACTTTTGCACTACCGTATACAGGGAATTAAGGCACAGTTTCCATTAAGAATGATCTGTTACCTTGGAAAAATGTTAATGTTCTTATGTCTGCCTTATTATTCTTCATTACATTGTTAATAGTAATGAGGTTGCATGCCTAATTGAACCCTAATGAAAACTTGTCCTTTCATCTATGCTTAGGAAAAGATCTATGGACTAGGTGTTAGGAAGAAAAGAACTTCCAAAGGAATAGTAGGATCTTTTCTGGGAGAGCTGTAAAGAGAGAAAACTAGAAAATCTAGATGTTTATCACAGCTTATCTTTAGTATACATTTCTCTTGTGACTTATAAATCAAAGTTAAGTTTCACAGCTAGCATTTAATGGACTAATTTGGATTGTGACTTGTATTAAAATGCCAAACAGAGCATTTTCTATTTTCTATTTGTATTTTAGTCTTTCTGTATTGAAACCATCCAGCAAACTTTAGATTGCTTTAATTACATGCTGATTCCCAGCTCTGTATGCAGAATAGAACTATATATTCTTCAGCCATACTCACAGAACTGGCTGTCTTTCACTCAGACATAGTAAGAGAACTAAAAGAGCTGTCATTTATTTTACAGCAATTTCAGATAACTGTCTCTTGTGGTGATAAAGTATTGCAGGATGGAGAGATGAAACACATCACGTTTTTAGGAGGAAAGATGAATATTTGCTATTAAAGGGGCACAAGGACCAGGAAATAGATACTACTGTTATTCTTGCAAAATAAAAAATCAAGAAACTTCTAATGGTCTAGGTGAAGCTGAAGTGTTGCTGGTGAGACCTTGTAATGTGTCACATGAAGGATGCAGGGAGCTGAAGAAGTTAGATTTGTGTTTGTGAGGTTTTCTCTGTATGACTTCTTGTGGACTTTTAAGCAATAATCCTGTTATGTAAATTCAAACAGGTTTTAAATATTCTTTCATACAATTAGCTAAAGAAAAACTATGCATTTCAACCGGGACTGCAAAATGCTGTGCACTGTGAATGCTTCTCTGCCCCTGAAAATTGATTATTCTACTCTCTATATTTTTGTAAGCCATTTAAGTGCATCAGATAGTTAAAGATGTTTGACATGCTAAGTGATGGTCTGGCTGGAGTAGCACTTGTGTGAGGTAAGTGAATTGTTTCCAGTAAACTTGGCACATCCATACTGTTAATATGCTACCACCTACCTTAAAAATGGTCAGTCAATTTATTGCATGACATTTTTTTGATTAAGTGGGTCTTATGGATTAATTGTGTTCATTCTAAATATGTCATTGATTTTTTTTTTTTCTAAATGACCTGCCCTGTTATTTTTTTTGCTTCTTCATAATTGATTTTCAATGTATAAAGAACTTAGTCTTCAACACTTATTGCAAAATAAAATAATGAAAAGTAATAGATTGTCTAGATTTTTTTTGCAGTCTCTCCTTCCTCATCATAGGAAACAGTTGTAACTTATCTGAAATAGTGATTATTGTCAAACTATGTAGGAAACCAGAAATAAGGACAACAGGTTTGTTTTCTTTTCTTTTTTTTTTTCCCATAGTAAAGTGATTAGTTAGCATTTTCAAAGCTCTAGTGGGACATCACTAAATCAGCTGGTGAAGTAACAAATATGGACTTCCTAATGAATAAGTGATTTCATTCTCAAAGTTGCAGTCAGCATAGGGAAATAACTAGAAAAGGGAATGGGATTGATATGAAATTTTGTTTAATCTATTGATCATATTACTCCATTTCTCTTGGTCTATTTCTCTTAGTAGAAAGATATGCTATAGAGATACTGTTGTTGCAACAGATAGTGGTGAGAAAAGAGTGACTTAGAAAGCCTGAAACACTTCAGCCTATCTGTCAGTGGCCAAAGATAGCTTGGCAGAATTGTGCTTCTGCTTGCTCTGAGGGATAAGTCACAATTTCAAAACATCTCAAGAGCAGCCAGGACAAAGTACTGGGGTTTGATTTTCCTGATATAAGCCTGAAGCCTCTCAAGTCAGGTGAAGGTTGCTGATCCTTCGTTTAATAGCTAAGTGACAGGAGACCTGGATTATCTTTTCAAAAGCTGAGAGAATATCCGAGAGGTTTAACTATGTGTTCAGTCTGACAGTTTGAAGAAAAATTATGTTGGAAGAGTCCTCTTATTTCTTCCAGTTTTATGTTAGTTTCTTAACTTTTGTCTTGTCTGATTCTCTCCTATATTTAGTCAGATTTGGGCTCACAAGCTTACATGAGCGAACAATCTCCTGTTGACTTTCATGTAAGCTTTCCGGATGAGGAGACACCAGTTTCTAGGAGTATAGCTCCATGTTGAAGGGCTAAAACTGTTAGTCCTAAGTCTATTGATCTAGCAACATGAGTTCCTGATGCAATATCAAAACAGTTAAAAAATTTATGACTAGAGCTTTGGCATGTCCATCTGATTCATCCTGCTTTGCAGTGATATTTGAGAACAGAAAACTTCTCCAGTTTTTGAGGCATGTAACATTTTGTCCTGCAGCTCCAGGCCTTTATAATAGGACTGAAGATATTTTCTTAATTTATTCTGGGTAACGGGAAGTTGCCATATCTTATGACATCTTTAAGAAGACCAGTCATACTTTTAATTGCTTAATTAATCACAGCATGAAAGGGGCAGAGTCTTCAAGGACATTTACATTCTTTTCTCGCCTACGAAGTCTGGTTGGCTGCTCTCTTTATCAAAGCTAGCTGTTTGATAGTAGAGGATATAGCTAAGATGGCTGATCAAACAGACACAAGATCATAATTGACACTCTTTAGAAGAGATTACTGACCTATAAAGCCTAGCTAGATATTTCTAGCCCATCGATGTGGATGAGTGCATGTGACCCCTGCCCCAGCTGTCAGAAGATGCCCTTCTATTTCAGCCAAACATAGACCAAAAAAACTCTCAAACCTGAAATGTAACAGAAAGCCTAAATGCAGACATGAGTGTCTTGCCAAATGAGGGAGCGCCTAAT
This sequence comes from Chlamydotis macqueenii, assembly GCF_036417535.1. Lineage (NCBI taxonomy): Eukaryota > Metazoa > Chordata > Aves > Otidiformes > Otididae > Chlamydotis > Chlamydotis macqueenii. The sequence goes on from NC_141566.1 coordinate 9,711,858, forward strand.
CTGAGAAGAGCCGAGGATTCAGTTTCTCTGTATTGGTCAATGGACTCATTTCTTCTCACCACTGAGCAACACGCTGCTTTCTTTTGTCACACAAAAGAAAGGTCTCATCTCATTAGCACAATGACTTGAACATGTTGACAGCATGTAATGGTTTTCACTGCATATGCTAAAAGTGATTTTAAACCAATTTGCTGTTTTCTTTGTAGGTGGAGTGTGACTGCTGATTGTTGCTAAGGTCCCCTAAAAGTTATTCATTTGCTGCAATTCCTATAGGTAAAATATGAAGCTGTGAAACAGATGATACAATGCACCAGCATGCTTGTTTCTTTCTCTGTATGTTAATGAACTCCCACTCATTCCCAACTGGTAACTCGATACATTGCGGTGAATGCATTCAAACTGAATCAACGTTCAGTGACTCAACAGACAGCTTCTACATTGGCTCATTGTTTCCCTGAATGCTGTTAAAGCATAGCTAATTCTCAGAGCTGAAACTTTCAGATTTTCTGAATATATTGTCTGCATCTGATAAACATATTTAAATGTTAGACTTCAGTCTTCTCATTAAGTACTACTTTCTTCATCTTTTTTTTTTTCCCCATAGCATTAATGGGCTGATCAAAGCTTTCAAGAAAGACCCTTACCTGTCCATTCTATGTATTTACTATTATTAATAAGAAGCTCACCATTTAGCAACCTAAATAATGAACTCTGTATTTAGTGGTGACTTCATGTTTGAGTGCTAACCAACATTCAGAGAAGAAATGTTAGAAAATAAATGTAAATCCACTTTTTGAATCCTCTCATCTCTGATAGTGAACTGCCTGCAAAGAGCTGCTTTAAGCAATGGCGTTGTTTTTTTTTCACATTATTGCTGCTAGATTTAACCTTCTGTCTCTTCCTAGACTCTGTATCTAATGGGACACTGGCACGTACTAGAAAGCTGTTAAAATTCTCAAGTCCTGTGGTAATACTCTGGCGTATTGGTGATGTTCTTTGCACTGTTGCTGTAAGTAGAAATCACATGAGCAAAGTTAAGCAGAAAGTTGCATTGTTCTCAGGCAGGACTATTAATACTTCAGTTCTACTTGACTTCACATAATTGATTTAGGAACTGCTTGTATTTTATTTTTGTCTCTGGAGAACCCTAAAAAAAAAAGTTCCTATATCAGTATCTAATTTCTTCCTCCCTCACCAGTGAACAATTTGACTATTGGCAATTACCACGACAAATTTCAACTGTAAGTGTTCTCATGAAAATTATCATGAAGTCAAAGTGATTTTTCAAGGGAAAGGAGAGACCATTTGTAACTTTCTTGTATTCATCTCTGCTGAGAAAGGAATTCTTCTTAATGTTAATGATTTAATGTTAATGATTTAATGTTAATGATTTAATGATTTAGGCTAATAAATCCCACTGTAGTGAAATGGCTACCAGATACCTCAGGTTATTGCTGTGGAGTTATTTTTGAGAGAGGGATTGAAGTGTTCTTCTAAAGCTTGTGTTTGAAATGCTTTCATTATTCCTCTGAAGCATTTGGAAAGAGTCTGAATTTTATTTTCATTATAATATAAATATGGGGTTTTTTTTGAGAAATAGACCTAAATGATTAACCTGGAAATAACAGACAAGAGGAAGTGCTAGAAAGGTTGAAAGTCCATGCTGACAAATGATACAGTACTTCTTATCTCCACAATAGTTTGTGTGTATGAAGTTAGACCTTCTATGCCTCTGATTTATTTTCTCTTAAGTTAATTTTTGGAATTATGTCATGATCTGAGGTTGGCAAACCTACTAAGTTTGGAAAAGTAATATTTTTTTCACTTACCTGGCAGACTGTCAAGTTCTCAAGATAGAAAGCATGTATTCCATTTGGTTATATGCATTCACAGCTCTCTACTGTTCACTGATCTTGCTGGAGTCACAGGCACCTGGACAGCACCCAGGTAGACAAGTGGAATCTCATAGCTGGTGCCTGATTGCATTGTATTTATTGGTATGCAGCCTTCAAACATGCATTTAAGTCTTCTGCTCAGTGCTGGTCTGAAAGCTTGCAACCTTGGGTCACAAATAGGGTTTGTCATGTACAGGGACTCTGCCCTAGACTGCCACTGGCTGCATTTTATTTTACTGCTTCAACGTTTTAGATTCAACTTCCTCCTGTTATATCTAGCTCAGCTGGTAGCCTGTGGCTCCAAGCTGCTGTCATTTGATTTAACCACTCACAAATCAGTTAAGTCAAAATTAATTAATGAATTCCTGTTTGCTTCCTCCTGAGCTCCCCTAAATAATTCGTTTTTAATTTACTCAACGTACTAAAAACATTCGGTTTGGCATTATTTGTCCAAGGTGACTATGAAAATGGAACTGCTCAAAAAAACATTTGGACAATGGTGCTTTTGAAATGCTTACAAAGTTGTTTTTAAATGCCTGGTTTTATTGTAGACAAGCGGAAAAATGCAAGTCTTACTTTCAGAAGTGATGGAAGCCGAATAAGAAATAAATATGGCATAATATCTATTTTCCCATGTGCTGAAATGTCTCTTGGGAAAAAAAATCAATAATAACAGTTGGACTTTATTGACTCTCCTGGAATTAAAGACACACTTGACAGCAGAGACTCATCAGAACTGAAGGATATCACTATCCTTTTTTCTTCTGTGACACACCACAGGTAGAGAATATGCACACTACACCTATGAAGCTAGTAATTGTAGGGTGGCTACAAATTTTATTTTACTTTTATAGAATAATGTTTTTGTTTTTTTTTTAATAGGAGAACAGAAGAAAGGCATGCACAGCAGCAGGGGAGCCTGTAGCTGCTTGCATCTTGGGTTTCCTAAAATGAACTTGACCTTTCAACAATGCCAGGATGATTTCTGTGACATACAAGCAGCAGAAGAAAGAGGAACTCAAGAAATATTAAAGGAGTTTTCAGCAATGAGTGAATATAAGCTTAGAGTAACACTTGGCCCCTATTAATTTATTTTTTATTTAAGTAGTAGCTTAATCACAGTTGGAAACTGTGATTTTTTCAAAGACAATTGATAGCTAAAGTTACTGAAACATGAGTCAGATTTCCTAGCTAATTTGAAACCTGCAGTTTTTTTTAAGGTAAAGGTTCTGAATCCAAGTCAGGTGAGCGCTGCCAAATGCTGCTGGCATCTGTGCAGGGTATGTTCTGCTTTGATGCTGGTCTTATAGTTTGCTTTTTGAGATAGCTGGAGATATTGCTTTAACTTTTTAATCCTCATGATGGAAAGAAGAAAATGAGTGTAAATTATACTTAAATATGAACTAAAGGACCATATTGTATGATGGCATTTTTTCATAATGCTTATGTTAAAGTCCACTGGAATTCTTCTGCTGAGTTTGATACTCAGAGGTGTGGAATGACACAAAATTTGATGATATGTACCTACATTCTAGGTAGTTTAGCAAACACCCACTGTTTGGACAATGTTTTCAGTTTTATTTCCTCTGCGTTCCCCAGTGAGGGAGAGGTGAGTGAGACACTGATTACTGGGTCCGCATGAGGGAATGCAGAAAAGCTGAGCCATTTTAAGAGTGTACGTTAGCTAAGAAGCATCAAACCTTTTCTGAATGAAGGGGAAAGATTTACTTGTTGAGAAGTGAAGCAGCATTAGTTTGTTCGCATTACAGTAAAAGAAAATAAGCCACTTTTAGTTAATGACCGCCTTTTTATCTCTTTATTTTGACAGCTCATTTAGAGGGATAACCTTGATAGATAGTTAAGACTGACTTCTTGAAATTCAGGGCATGCCTCGATCATCATTTCAGATGATTTGTCAGATACTTCATGTAATCATGTTTAGAAATTCTCAAAAAATATTTTTGCACCTATTCACAAGTGCTTAAACAGCTCTGCATGAAGTTTCAGCCATGCACACCTTTGCAAGTGGAGGTGCAAGTCCTTGCTCTAGAGCTGTTTAAAGCACCATTGCTACAGAGCAACAGAGGGGATCTGTCTTCTGCAGAAGTGTTGTCAGTTTGATACTGCTTGTAAAGAATACATATTGCTGAGAAGCGAGGCTGTGTGTAATTAGAACAGAACATCTGCAGAGAGGCATTTGACTTCATTTTATTTTATTTTGGCTTTACATGCAAAAAAAACGAACAGCTTTCACTGCTTCATAGATGCACTATGGCTCCTTCCCATGAATAACCTGATCTGGTTGAAGGTGTCCCTGCTCCTTGCAGGGGGATTGGACTAGACGACCTTTAAAGGTCCCTTCCAACCCAAACTATTCTGTGATTCTGTGAAGATAATCCTGTGGTTTTTCCAGATTTGAGCTCAGCCACTGTGATGTTGTTGTTGGCAAACCAAAAGGGAAAAAGTTAAGCTCTTCCTGACACATAATCCTATTCTGTGCCATTTATCATGAATAACGAGGAGGTATGTCCGGCATCTTTGCTTTCTTAATCACTACACCCCACCCTTGAAAGAGCAGACTGGCACAGAGACACTGAAGAGAAGGCAGGCCTATTTACAAACATTTCATCCCTCTGTGGCTACCCTAATATCCATACAATTTCCCCCTGGAAAACAGAACATCTGCTCATTTTAAAGGCTGTAACTCTAGAAATTGCCCTCAAACCAAAGACGTTAAAAATGACAGATGTTTTGTAGGAAATTTCAAGAGATATATATTTTTGTGTGTGCTGGAAGATGACAATCACAAAGCAATGGATTTTTTTTTCATGTTATCGATGCACAAATACTATGTTCTTTGGATGTTTTGCAAATAGTTTTGAACAAAAAAAAAAAATTCCCTGCAATTTTAGTTAACCTGAAACATTAAAAAAAAATCCTATCTTTTCCAACCAAAGATTCAGATGGAAGGAAAATTTCATCAACATTATTAATTTCCTTGAAAAGCCTACTTCTCCTTAAAAAAAAAGGAGAAGGCAGGGAAGGAGCCAATTCCTAACCTTCTTCCCCAACCGTTATACTTCTAACCCATCTTAGTACAAAATGTTTTAAATTCAGTTGCTAGATTTGGCATTCCAGTGGATTTGGGGCCTGAGGCCTAGAAGCAGTTTTCTGCCACCTTCCAGCAGCACCCACGGAGAGACAGCACTCCTCACCCCTGGCTCTCGGGAGGAGAACTCAGTTCCGCCCTGTGCACCCTCCTGCTGCGGCCCAGCAAGCATCATGGTGGCATCACTGACTCCCTTGATGGTTCTGTTTTGTTCATGCACTTGAGTATTTTGTGTGCAAGTGAGGTATATTCAGTATAATTTAGAGACTGCAGAAGTTTCTTAGTTTTTCTTTGTACACTGTTCTATCTGGAGTTGCCTGCACAACTCTTTCCCCTCCTTGGTCCTTATTTTCACTCCTAAAGGAGGCCTGGAATCACCCAGTGACTTTACTACCTGAACAATAAATGGGGAGCTGTTTGGCTTTATTCAAGAGATGCTATTTTACTGATACATTATCACTTTTTAGAGTGTCTGTATAATATTTTAAAACCAGAATAGCAGTAATTGCTTGTTTTATTTATATGTTTTGAGTAAAAATAATTATAACTTTTAATAGGAATAGTTCTTAAATAAATATTTGTATTAATAATTAATTACTCAGTGAGAACTAATTGCCTGTCACGTGACGTGCAGCATGAGACACTGCTTTGAGTGTAATAAATAGCAGACTGTTCCCATAAACATAAGTTGAAATCATAGGCACTGAGTAATGAAAATCATGCATCATAAAGAGAAGAGTATGGTAGAAGTTCTGCAAAACAACCTTAATGTATCACGGATTCTGGCTTGGCAATTGCAAAACACATAGCTGCAGTGGAGCAGATTCCCAACTGGCATCACTTGCTGTAATGTCATCAAAGCTGATAACCACCAGTTTAGAATTTGTGTAATGATTATAACGTTCCTGTCACATATGTCAAAGTCCTTTGAGGTGCATTCTGCAGGGGTTTCTTGATTTGGATACTCAGCTGTTTTCAGTGCTACTGCTTTCAGTGCTCACCTTTTGACTTTGCACTGAATCGGAATAGTTGAATTATGTTCAGTTGCAGCTAGGGCACAATTTGGGATTTGCTTATCAGCCCCCTTCTGCCACGAGCAGTACCTCTTTGCTTAGCACATGGGCCAAGACAGCAGTGTGAATCTAGCTGCAATCCCAAAATGTGTTAGTGGAAGATCTGAATTTCTTTCATAGGGACTTTGTTATGAGATTTGTCTGCTTCAGAACAGACTTCTCTTTACTTTGTATCTGGCATTCCTTCTGTTCTACACAGGGTAAAAATTAAGACTAAAAAGGACTGATCCCAAAAGTATTACCATCTAGGACTGCTTCACTGAACAGAGCCTTCTTTCAATGAGCGTTTCCAGAGTCAGACTTTAATTTAGACAACACAGCCAGGGATGAGGCAAAGAGAAGGAGGTAACACTGAAAGACTCTGAGAGCCCATTGATGATACTTGTGAATCTTCAGAATTTCTCTCTCTTTATAGTCACAGGGTGCTGAGGGGTCGGATGTGTATCGAGAATTGTTATGCTCAGAGTGAGGACCAAAAACCTTTCTGTAGGAGGGTCATAGTTGAGCAGCTATTCTCAAAATAATATCAGTGTAGGTGCTTACTGCTTGCACTGCACAGTTAACTGGAACCAGTGTTCTAGTTATTCCAGTTAGTGTCTCTAAGCCCTTCCATGAATGGCCGGACAACCTATGATTGATGGTTTTCCAGTCTGGTGGAGCACTTACCAATTTGGTTTTGAATATCAGGGAAAGATAAACCTGCAGCACAGTGCAGGATTCGAAATATATTCTCACCTGTGAAAGAGACTGGGTGCAAAGGACAAACAAATCCACACTTAAGGATTTTGTGTGTGAAAGGAGATAAACATTTGTAGACATATGCGTTGAGACAGCAATGAAAATATATCCTAAATCACCAAGGTTAAGAAAATTGCTCAGTTCCACCTTGTGGTCTGCAAACTCCCTGAGTAATCTGGGGCTAACAGCTCTCCCACACTGCAGTAGCACTCCCAGTCAGTCAGCGCTTATCTGCCTTTCGAGCCTTCCTTATGAGTTATCACTGCTGTCCTTTATTGCTTAGGCGAATGACAAACTGAGACTTCTGTTTTTCTGCCAAACCCAATTTATTTTGTTGTCTTTCACTTCTCTAACCCTGTCTGTCTTGACTAGTTCTTGCTTTCAGTCTGTGCTTTAGACCGTAGCATTCTGGAGCACAGACATTTCAAAGAGAGTCTAGGGATGGAATTCCCAGGTATGGCCATTCATTATTTTGCTTGATTTTCATTGAGGTTAAGTGTTTATAGTCTTTTGGTTAAAATGAGCAAGGAAGCAGATTTGGACAAGGAAAAACAAACAAACAAAACCAACCCTTCTATATGTGAGGGTGTGACTAAAACCAGGCAAAATTTCCATTCACTTTGGAAGACAAAAAAAATTTCACGCTGCATTTGGGTCTTGTTTGGTGACAGGTTTCTCATCTGTAAATGCTGCAGCACACATAGCTTACATGGATTCCAGTTGTATTACACTGGAAAGGATTTTATCTCCCTTCTTCACACACCGATGGTTAATGAAGAATAAGTAGGGATGTGGGATCATAACAGATTGCTCTGTGTTTGGTAGGATTTTTAAATACTCCAGTTTTCCCTCCTTTCTCATTTCGACTCACAAAAGGGGAAATTTTCTTTTTTCAATTTAAAGATGTATACTGGAGGAAAGAATCACTCATATGGGCCATCTTGAAGAAAAATAAGTGCTTGGTTTTTTAGATTTAGATTCTAAGCATTCAAGTGTTAGGATTTTTCCCCTAAAAATTAAGAAGGGTATTATTGAGAAGCAGCTATGTGACCAAACTTTGTATTAGTAATTCTTATTAAACCTGATATTTAGAGCTCCGAAAGAACAGTATTCTGTCAAGATTCAAAATTCAAGGTATATCAGTCTTAATGTATCTAATAATAATAATCTATTTGCATCAAGTTTCTGCTCAAAATGCTTCTGTTGGGGAGTGAATGCAGTGTGGGAGTCACGTTGCTTATTAAAGACATCTAGAGACAGTCATTCGTGAACTCCCCAAAAAGTCCTGGTAGGAATTCAATAGTGTTCCTTAGCAGATAAATCTCTGGTGTTTTCAGCCAGCAATAACTGCTGCAATCCAGAGGCAGAGCAGAAACTAAAGGAGGGAAGAGGGACGCTCCAGAAGGGGATGGCTGGATCTCAGCCCTGCTGGTTGCCATAGCTCTGGTCATCGACACAGCCAGAGGGGTGGCAGTGATGGAAAAGGGGAGCACCCTAAAGTGAAAAGAGACAGTGAGGCTAAAGCAGCTGGAAAGCTTTGAGTGGAAAGGAAGTAATATCTCAGCTAGAATGAGAAAGGAGAGGAGCTGCTAAAGAGAGTGTGGTTTAGTTTGTGTGGAAAAAACTCCTGTGGGAAAATGCTCAGGCATACCCAAAAAAGCTCCAACCTATAACATATCAAGGTGTATCTGTGTATAGAGATATATACATACATATAGATATGAGACTAGTTCATAAATGGTGTTTAGTTCATCATGTTCACTTCAGTGTGCATGTATGCCCAGTTTGTTCATGCTGGCATCTCTGACACCTGACAGGAGGAGAAAGCAGTGTTAGGTCTGCTCTCCACGACTCATCTCTCTTCTTTAGTGCATTTAAACAACCTCTACCACTTTTTTCTTGTCCCACTGGGGAAGAATTCTCCTCTTTCTTTTCCCAGCCATGAAAACAAAGTAGTTAAGAAATGCAGAGTGAATATGCTCAGCTGTATTAAGAACTGACATGCTGCCAATATGTGACTTTGGCGTGTAAGCAATAATGTAACAAAATCAGCATTTTAACTTAATTTAAACAGTGTACTATAAGCTATGTGTACTTCAATTTTGGTTATAATTTAGGGTTTTTGTTTTTTTTTTTCTGAATGAGTTGTGCACAGCATTGTTTTCAAGTTTCAGGTTTATTAACATTCTCTCTCTGAGTTCTTTCTTGAAGAGCTGATGCAAAAATTTAGGCTTTCTTTTAATTGTGAATTTATACAACAGTATGGGGTCATAAATGGGAGCCAGCAGAGGATCTGGTAGCTTGGCAGTTAATCACTGGTGACTTCTGATATGCTTCCATCAAGCTCATGGGAAACACAGAGTTGCTGGTGCCTTACTGTGAGTTCATTGTAATATTGTACATACTTTAGCAAAAATGTTACTTTCAATCAGATTAATTTCTGTTGTTGAAGATTTAAGATTCTGGTTTCCTCAGCAGAAACCCTTGATAAGTGTTTTTCAGTTGCAGCCATGTGTATCAACAGATCTACTTGGATTGAACTTCAGCAGGGGCAGAAAGCAGGGGTTTAACTTTTTCCAGTTCTCATTCTGTAAACATGTGGTTGACTGGAAATTACTTTTTTTTTTTTTTTTGTAGAGAATTTTATTGTAGTAATTCACTTTTTGAAGTAAATGGTAAATTTAAATGGGAACATTTTTAGTTTATTTTAAGGAACTGAAATAAACTAAATATATAGATCTAGATCATATGAAAGAGTAAGTTATGACCTTTCTTACTGCCCTTGTCAGTGTGAAGAATGCTCCAAAGTCTGAAAAATTCATTGGGATGAACTCTCACTGGTTTCAGAGACTGAGAATGCTCTTGTGGTACTAGGCTTTTCCAGCATGCTGTGCTACTCCAGTAGTTTGTTCTAAGTATCTGAATCATATTCAAAGAGTTGGAATGTCCCAAGTTCAGATGGGTTACAAGCTACTTACTTACTCAATTACTTTGTTGTCAGTAGGTCAAAAGGTTAAAATCCCAAATGGCAAATGAAAATACTGTGCAGTATTTAATACTTGGGGCAAATCCTTGAACTACATTCCTAGATATTTCTTCTACAAAAAAAAAAATGGTAGGGACTTTGTTAAAAAAAAATTACAGTTGGAACATTAAAAAATGTCCTTTTTTCTTTCTGCTGAACAATATCTATCTAGACTGCGCATAGTGATTCCCCATCAGAACGTCTTAGAGGCAACATGGATAAGCTCCTTACTCTTGCAGTATTGTTAACTTTGTTCAACCTTGTTTAATCTTCTGTGTAAAACTACCTTTTAAGCTTGGCATTGAGCTAATAAAAGCATCGAAATAAACTTGTAATGCTGCATAATTATAAACTCTAATGGAAATATGTAGCTCTCTACTTTTTAGAGAAAAAAAAAAACAGTGGTATAAACTGACCTATTTAACTGTTCTGTCAGATAATGGATTTGGAATCAAAGAGAAATCACCCTCTAGGACAATCCTCTAAACTCTCTATGGGTGAAATACTGTGTGATATTGAGGTTTGCAGGACTACGGCCTTAATTTTCCCATAGTTCTCTATTTTCTGACAAATGTCTGAAAGTTATTTAGATCATCTCCTGACAAATCTCCTTTTCACATTAATGTACATTGCTCTTAACTGCTGTGGTCTATCTTCTGTCATTGCTTGTCTCACGTAACTGTTCATATTATAACTGGAGAAATAGCAGGAATAATAGGCAGGACTTTTTTTTTTTTTTTTTTTTTGTCAGGGAAGCCTAAATAATAATGCTACCCTACCTTACTTTAAAAAAAATCTGTATGTCTTTTGTGACAAGCCATAAGATTATAGACTTACAGAACAGTACATCTTGGCAGAATAAATGAAAACCTAGTTAGTTTGATTTGTATTATGTTGTAAGAGTGCAGAAGATTAAAGATACCTCGCATTTCCAGTGATATACTTGAGTTAAGTTTTAAAGGTAGACCAAAGAAACCATGTTTTGTTGTTTTTTTTTTCCTCAGATAGGATGCTTGATCCAAGAAACAAAAGCATCAGCACCATTTTAATCCACATTTTCAGCACAGTGTCAATCAGAGGAATGAAAAGCATCCTTTGTAAAGTGAGCCACAGCCTGCATCATGGTTATCCTGTAACCTGTCCTAGCAGGCTCTTGCTAAAGGCCTCTCTAATCATTCCACCCTATTCAAATGCTTCCTCTAGTTCCTGGTTGTGCTATGTATCAAATTCAACTTCCTTTACAATTAAAAAGTAACTAACTCTGTATATTTAACCTTGCATCAGATCCTTCACTGGTGAAAACTTCCATAACTCCACTGAAATGAAAATAAAAAGAATAAAAATAGAGAAATATATATGGAAAAAAATACTGACATCCTATTAAAAAAAAACCTCTAAATCTTACTTCTCTGTTACATTCAGAAAGTATACTTCATAGTAACGGTAAGGGCACTGTTCCTTGTTTTGCTGTTTTATTAAAGTGCAGAGAATTTTTCATGAGGATTCTCTTTGCAATAGATGATCTAGTATTTATTAACCACAATTTTTTTTTTCCTTTTCACTTTTTCGTCACTGAATTATTGACTGAATGCATGGAATGCTGTCTGTGTAACTAGATGAGTTGTAAGTAAAGCTAATACTAATTGCGTGCGGGACTGGCAGTTTGTTCAGTACTGTCAGGAACTCAACCAGTGGAGCTGTGTCTAAGACACAGAGAGCCAAGGTGGTTTCTGATGGTGCACAAATAACAGATGTGTAATCCACAAATGAAATGTTGTAAGCTGTGTGAATAATCAGATAACCAGAAAGAGAGGGGTTCTACGTCATTATCTCCACATTTGGTTATATAAACACTACACAAGTGCGAAAATATGATTAAACCCACCAGGCTTCCTGCCAGTACATTTACTATTTCCCTTTATGTGGTCCTGTACACCGTATTACTCTGCCAGAACTCCCACTGTCATGTGTCTCACCGATACATGTTTGTGAAGGCAAGGAATGTACTATCATGAAGGATAATTATGGTTAATACTCCATTATTTAGTACCCTTTTTCATAAGGTAGAGTAAATGTAAAATGTTTTCACCCTTTGTCATCTGAGCTTAGAAGCAGCTTAGGAAAGCTGTGTGAATTTGAACCATGGAACATAACAATGGTGGTGTGTCTGTGTATTTTTTTTCTCTTCTCTATAATTTACCATTTCTATTCAATTTGTACAAATCACAAAATCCAAACCTAAGATAATGAAACTTCAAACATATGTGATGTAGCAGCAATGATACATTGTAAGAGACTGAAGACCTAGAAATGTGCAGTTTTTCTCTATTCTTCATCACTCCCTCTGGAGTAAAGTATTGAGAACTCCCAGGAACTGAATGTTTGTAAAGATACAGCCTTGACATTCACATCAATAACAGAGCAGTCATTTCCTTTCTACCAAATCTGCAGACCATGACAAAACCAGACGATTGCTGAGAAATACCATGGGAATGCAGAAGACAACCTGTAGGAAGCTGCCTCTACTGCATTCCAGGCTGAATTTAGAAGTATTATATTCCTTTAAAGGATACCAGATACAGTCTATTAAGTATACTTCCAGTGATTATTTTTTTGGTACTATATTCAAAATAATGAAACAGAGACAACATAGCACGTAATTGCAAGAAGAATTGACTTGATTGCAGTAAAAGTATTTTTTTTTAAATTGTTTTCCCTGATTTGCAAGGACTTGGATTTTCACTCAAATCTGCACCTGGTGTTTTGAAGGACTACTACTGATTGTGTACTGATCTACGCACTCCTTGGTGTAGACAAAAGCCTTCGTGATTTGTTTGCAGCTGTAAGGAATAACCATGTGTAGACGAACAGTGCTGACAATGTTTTAGTCACAAATGACCACTTTATGCAGGTGCCAGTATGAAGCCACTGTCCTTTATAAGAGGAGAGGGGTGGAGGGAATCTCTAGAGAGCTGCTGATGACCTTCAGAGTGAAATCATTCTTCTGCTAGCCTGTGGGAAATCAGCTAATAAAAGCTCTAAGATGTCACTATGAGGTCTCACAGAAACTTTGCATGATTAATTTTGTATCATTCTTGACAATAACTTTGTTCTACAGTTTAATGGTGTAGAATGAAATGTAATTTGGAATAAACTATTTAGCTGACCACTTTCTGCCAGAGCTCAGATAAAATGGCAGCTTCTCAACCTACATAGCCAGAATTGACACCAAGTAAGTAAATACTGCAAGTGTTCTTTTGAGTAATACATAGAAAGACTAACTTAACTTTACACTCACATGTGTTTCACACTCTCAAAACAATTTTTAACTGCTCTGTGATTTAAATAGTTGATATTAAGCTTACATTGGGAAAAGAATTTTGAAGAATAGAAGTGTGTCAATTAGAAATCCTTGATGATATGTTGGACGTACAGAGGCTTGTAAATGGGTGGCAAGTTGCATTCTATAGCCTTACATTATGAATAGCCCAATTGTAAGTAATCCAAATTTCAAAGCACAGACTGGCCTGAGGAGGTGTGTACAAGTGATTAGAATTTCAAAGAGCTCAGAATAAACACCAGCTCTTTGATGGGATAATTTATGCATGAAGTGGCAGGAAGAGCTGTCTGAGTTGTTCTTGGAAAGTTCACACGGAGCAGTGTTAAGGCCTTAAAAATAAGTTTTGATATTTGATTACTGGCAATGTGAATGCCGTATGAGACCTTTACCAAAATAAGGCACTGACCAAAGTTTGCCCATGAATAACATTCTGAAGGCTGTCAGTACTTTAAGATTTGTGCAAAAAGAAGAGGATAAGTAGTACCAAAGAAAATAATGCATTATTAGTTCAGTAAAATTTAAATATGATCAAGCATCTTGAGGAAGAAATTTTTTTTGTGCAATGCTAGAACTTTAGCTGTAAAAAGGAATTTCCATTTTTCCATTTGAATGAGAAAGAGAAAAAGTGGAGGTGCTCTGTTCATCAGTCTACTTTTGGGATATCTCTTGTTCTTCATTCATATTCTGTCTGTACATAAAGTTGCACTTTCACATCTGAGGATACAAAAGGGTATGTCGGAGAGCTATGAAGAACTGACTATTTTCAGCTGTTTGATGTCTGTCTGGTCTCATCCATGTTTTTATGATATTGAACATCATATTGGAAAACAAATGCTCAGAAATCAAAGTGTTGTAGAAAATGTAGAACTTCAGTGACTTTGAACCCAAATTTTTGGTCAGTTTGGGACTATGTTGTGTAATCAAGAGGTGAATGAATTTTAGGCAGGGCTGTACAGTGTCTTAACACACCAATGATACAGGTTTAAGATCTGAATGTACAGAGCGATGTTCACATCTTCCTTTTAAAATTTGGGGAGTAGGTATTGTCAGAGACACTGCTAATTCTGCCAAAACAATGGTTTACTCCAATACTGTATCTTTTCTGTTCAGTGCTTTTTAGTAAGATTAAAAGCTGCTATTTTTTCCTGAAACACATTTACAAAAAACATGTAAAAATAATAGTAACAGAATTTATATTATTCACATATATTTATATATGGAGCAGCATTTAGATAAGTAATCTATCAATCAAGCCCAATCAGTGATCAACGTACAATGAATTCAGTAATTTAAACTGTCCTTAGAAGTGTATTTCCATTTCAAAAGGACATCTTTGCTCTTATTAGACACTACAGCAGTGTTGGAATCATTATATCTTTGTAACTGGTAACCCTCAAAGCAGTCTGATATCAATGCAAACGAACTGGTGCCCATCCAACAGAGAAGAAGAAGATGTAGCCCCAGAGGAAGGAATTCAAAACCATCACCAAAGAAAGGGCAGAAAACCCGCACTCAGAGTGACCTTCATCCCTGTGTGAATTCAGTCCCCTGGAGTTACTCAGTGCTCCATTCCTGTCTCTTAGAAATTTCAGAAGATGAACAAATGCAGTTACATCTGTGTGCTTTCTCAATGTGTTTTTTAGTACAACTTTGGTTTCCTGCTACCTAGTGAAATTCATACACAGCACATACATAAATATGAGTAATGGATGCAATCTAGCCAAATACAGAACTGAAGCGGAAAAGGTGGTTGTGGCTAGTATGCCAGCATCCAGTAAAGATGCTGTAGCATAACATTTTAGAACACTTTTAATTGAGAAAAGTAGCAACTCTGTAAGCCATCACAATTGCTGAAGAGCTGCTTTACTATGGTATCTGAGAGTGGTTGCCAATTTCTCCTCCCATGGGCATTTCTGCTAGACAAATGAATTCCAAAATACACTCTGGTTATATTTTGTCTTCTGTTATTTGTTTCTGCAACAAAATTTTCTGAACTTTAAAATCTCATGTCACTGTTCTGAACCGCAGGTTTCAACCCAGAAAAAGAGAAGGGACATATTTACTTTAGAGGAAGGTTATGTGTCAGCACAAGCAAATTAAAAGATTATCATTTTAGTAGGCAGACTAAAAAACTTGACTGACTAACATACTTGCCTAATAGTGATAACATTTTCTTATTCGTGGACCAGCCTTTGCCAGAATGCAAAAAAAAAGAGAGCATCGTAGAAAACTAACAAACAAGTTAAAACAAACAAATTTTTTTTCAACTATGGAGCTCACTGCTACAGGATATTATCCAAGTCAGTAAGTTAATGTTTTTATATATATATATATATACATTAAACATTAAATAACCAGAGCACAGTAAAATATTTTTTTTTGTTTTGTCTGCTGCATTAATCTTAATGATACATGATTTGTGAGCAAGTCAGACAAAAATTTTCTAGTGTAGAATTCTTTCTCTTTCCCTTTGTGTTTCAAGAACTGAATAATGGTCAGATAATGGGACAACAGCCAAGTAAGACTACTGATCTGATGCAATAAGACATCTGTGTTCCTACATTAGAAGAAGGAATTTCCCTTACAGGAAAGACCAAACCTTTGAAGCTAAATTTACCATGGATATTAATCCACTCAGTGAAGCTGAGATACATTTGCTTACTTATAATAGACATTTGACCTTCGAATTTCTTATTTAGATTCTTTTACTTTCAAGCCAGTGTGTAAAAGAATTAAATGCATAAAGCTGAAGAGATTACTAAGGTAGATAGTTGGGTTTTTTTAATTAATCAACATTTTAAAAATTAATCAACAATTTTTTAAAATTAATTAACATTTAAATCTAAGTATTATGCACAGACATATGCCAGAGGAATTCCAGGACACTCTTATCTTCACAAAGCAAGCCCTGTGTCTTTGATGGAGATGAGCCAACATGTGTTTTTGTCCTAATGAAATTCTTTTTTTTTTGTCAGCTCACTAACTAATGAATAATTTAGGTCTTGAAGAATACAACTCAAATGATTTCTGTGAACTGATGCAATCTTCGCATGTAGGTTTCTAAGTTATAGTGAAGGCTTAAGAAAAAGCGTTGAGATGGCTATATCTGCAAGAATTCCCCCATGTCATAAGTGTTCAGAACCAAGCTCATAATTTACTCAGTTTCTACTGAATTCTGTTTGAAGCCAGTAAATACTTGTGCTGTTCTATGCATAAAACAATTTAAGGTGGATACATACATATACATATGTATGCATATAAAATCTGCAGGAGTGAGTACAAGTGAAAGGCTTTTTCCTGGAAATGTTATGGGGAAGTTGAGAAGGAGGGATTGAAAAATCAATTCTAAAACAGAGGCATCTGAATAAAAAGCTTAGAGTGTTGATTTGAATGCTTGGATTAGCAGGTGGATATTTTCAGTCATTGCTGGTGGATCTTCATTTTTACAGCGACAATAACGGAAGAGAAGAATGTTCAGCACTTGTGGGATTGGTACCTAAATGTTCAAAGGTTCATTTAAGCACCTAGATGTCCATTAATAGACTCCTATTGCACACATTATAATGCCCTAACCAAGTACAAGATTCCTCAGAGGTGTCCTACGTGGCTGCCTTCTCTATGAAGATCTATCTAGAAATAAATGGTTCATCAAGCAAATGGCTTTCTTTAAACTCTTGAGAGATTTGATAGAAATTGGACAAAAAAAGGCCATGTTCAATGACTATTGAAAGTTACAGACCAAAAGTATTGTGAGGTGAAGCGAGAGGATGAAGATATGCAGTCCTTATTAAGTATTCTGGATAACTTATAACACTTTCAGCAGTAAGGTCTGACACTGAGCTTTGAAGTTGTTATAAATGGAAGTGGTGGCATCATTTCCTTTTTGGAAATATTATCCCTTTACCAGCTTGGTGGTTCAGGTTTTTTTCATTGGATTTTTTTTTTTGTTTTTTTTGAGAGGCTGGTGGTGTTTTGTTTTTTTTTTCCTTTTTCCTTTCAATATTAGAACAACAAATAATTCATAGGCTGCTGTTATGGAAATATCTAATTTCTGCATGAACCTATAACAATTACATTTTCAGACTACGTATATAATCATCTGACCTTTTAAAACCAAATCCTGAAAATAGTATATATATACTATATAAACAGAAAATCCTGGATGCTACAAGCACTACTGTCCATCTTCGCTATTACAGCTTTTCTTTAGAGAAAGAAATATGAACCTGGTAATGGTCATGTGATGACTAGTTACGCTTTTCACTGTGATGAAGATGATAAAAATTACTCACTGATCTGAATCTGGAATGATGTAAGACATTACTTTAAAATACACAGTAAGTAAGGTTTTATTTTGATCTGAAAGTAGGCAGGAAAATTGAAAAGCTTTATTAAAATCAACAACCTTTCTTGCTCTTTCGGGTGACATAGGGTAAGTATTTTACAGTTACAGAAAATAATTGAATACTTCTTAGTCACCAAAATTTTGTTCAATAGAACTGAAGTATCGTGATCAGTTTCTTGCTTGACAGAAGGACAAAGTTGTCTTACTTTTGGTGTCTAGTAGAATCTCATTTAATGGACTGCAGAGGCCATTTTAGACATCTTGCAGCCCAGCAATAAGAGATAACTGTCTGTCTAATTTACAAGGTCAAATTGTTGACACAATGATCTTATTTCATAATCTTTATGTTGTGGTTTTGTTTAGTAGGGGGGGGCCTAAGGTGGTAGCTTCTGTAGGAAACTGCTAGAAGTCGCTCCCCTTTGTTCAGGGGACTTGGCCAGGCCTAGGGCGGACCCACTGCTGGCCAAGGCCGAGCCGATTGGTAGCAGAATGTCTCGTGATGACGCCTCTGCGATAACGTATTTAAGAATGGGAAAACAAAAAAAAAAGAGAGAGAAGAGAAGATGTGAAGAAGCTGAGCAGGGGCAGAGGCGCAGAGGGGGAGGCGCAGGCCTCATGGGCCTTGCAGGCCTCACCCTCTGGCCTCTCGCCAGGCAGCCGACTGGGCCCGACTCAGACACTTTAATAGACCATTCCAAACTTAATTTGACTTTTACATCCTCTTACCTGCAGAGACTGTTGCTCAAATGACAGCATTGCCACCCTACAGAACCTGTTTGTATTGCCAAATGCTAAATTAAAATTACAGCATTATTGTTTTTTTTCCATGTTATCATTGCATTTAATACTGCCTCTCTCTTAAAAAGAGAATAAAACATGAATCTGCAAGGTTCAGCTATGTTTTTGTACTTAACTCTACAGTTTAATTGTGATTTAGAATGTTGTACAGAGTGTAATGAGTAAGAAGATCTATTGTAGAGCAGCTAATCATGTACATATGATAACAAAACTCTATTTCCCCTTGGGTTCAATACACTCTCTTTTTTTTTATTGATATTACAGCAAAGAAAGGAATTAACAGTGTATTGTTGTCAAATTAATATTTTAAACAACTGTTTTGATATCTAAGAAAAATCAGTAAATAATTTTTTTTTGAGAGAGAATTATCATAATAATACTAAACTGTAGTTAATGAATGCAGTAACCAGTTGTACTAAACTAGATCAATGAGCAGTAAAAGTGCATAATATCTTTTAAGTTTTTTTTTCCCCTATGCTTCATTATAAATAGGTGTTAGAATGATCTACTCTCATGGTAGAAAAAATACATGATGCCTAATAGCATTCCTGAATATTGAGAACAATTGGCTTCTGAATTGATTAGAGCATTATCTTAATAGCATTTTCCTGTTTTCTAGCTTGTTTCAGGGAAGTGTTGCAAAATCTAGAGAACTTTGCCATGGAATGTAGGTCTTTTAAAGTATTCACCTCTCACAACAGTAGAGTTAGGAATCAACACAGATGTACAATGCAGGGGAATCAACTCTGTCTCAAATTCTGGCTAAGGTGCAATTCCTGGCAGGCCTCATTGCCATACTCTCATCACAGAAAATGTTCAAACTGAAAATAATTATGTATGTACCATTTTTTTTTGTAAGATCAGGGTGAATCCAAACTTGCCCTTCTTCCATGTCTGTTAAAAAAAACAGCAAAGTTAGGAATTCCTGTTTTCTATGCCTGTAAAGTCCCTAACCACACAAGCCTCACAGTATGCAGGATGCTAATCTTTCTGTATCTGTTATAGTAGTAGGACCTTATACACATGCACACCCCTTGCTTTTCATAATAGAATGTTAGATATCAATTTGCTTTTTAGTACTGGTGTCCACACAGAGATCAGCCTTAACTTGAACTACTGTTGAAGAAATGGTTCATCATTTTGCAGCTCCAAAGAGCATCCTTTATTTTATGGGTGGAGTGTGGAAGGACATGAGTTACAAAATTTGAGACAAAACTTAACTGAAAGTGTCTCAAAGCTTGCACAAGCACTTTTCACAATTACTTAAGAAGTTATTTGTCATGTTCAAAGAGAAGACACAAAATAATGACTAATAAATTGTGTTTGGTTTAAGAAAACCTTGGATTCATTTTCATATTTAGAAAGATGTTTCTAATGTTAGAACCAATAAATTTTAAAGAAAATACTCCTAACAGAATGATTTAACGATGTTGATTATTCCTTCACTGTTCAGAGAAACAACAAAAAATATAAATCTTACTCTATATGCCAATCAGTTGAGTATAGCACTGCAATATCTCTTTCTTCACAGAATGTGCTGTACTTCAAGGAATTGCTTTCACTATTATCTGTAAGAAAAAATAAAATGGCATAACCTGAGTAACATTTCTTGTTTTTTCAAAGTGTTTAGCTGTGAAAAACACTTAGCAGTATGAACTAAAAGCAATTGGTGGTTCTTCAAAGGGTCAGTAAACTAGAACAGTTACTTTACATAATTATGACATTTCTTAAATGAAGCCAGTTTCAGGACTAAAAATTCCAATTAATAACCTATCCTAACCTTTTTTTCCTCTTTTCAGTAGGCTTTTTGCCTCTTCGATCAAAAAGCATCATCTACTCTTGTTCTCCGGTCTCAAAGACATGCTCTGAATTTTCCCTGGCCAGTATTTCTCTGTCTAATTATAATATGGCTAATAAGTCACAGAATTAAAGTTATGGATTCATAACACATTTGTGAAAAAATCAGGGTTAAAAAAAATAAATCTGATCCCCACATTCTTTTTTTTCTTGTAGATAATGACTTAATAAGTAATTGTGCCACCACTGCAGGTGTGTATAATTTGATGCACATAAAGCACTTTTTAAACGTCTTTATGTGGAGAGGTTTCTACATAGGTTCATTCTTAGGATACCAGAGAAAAGGAAGGTTGAGAGGATATAGTAGTATTTGATAAATAAAACAGTTTGAGTGAGTGCTGTAGAGGAAAGGATTAGTAATTCAGAAGATGGTATTTGAGGCTTTAAGAAGGATAAAGAATAACATAACAAGGAAATATTTTATCTCCTTGAGAAAGGTGACAATCTGGAGAATCACCACAGGAGATCAAACATGAAAATAATTGGCCTTCCAGAGTATGCTGAAAAGTCGAACTTTATAAAATACATTCACTCTTTTCTTAAAGATCTGTCTGCAAGACACAATTCATATTTTCCAAGTTACAGAAAAAGCTCACCGACCCTGGAAATGGTAAGAAAGCAAGATCACTTAATGTGAAATGCTTTAGTTGTTGAGATAGGAAATATGTATTAAAAATAGCCCGTGGGTGAAGGGAAATTCTATGAAGAAAAAATAGGGAGACAAGCCTAAAAATTATCTGCTGAAATGTCTAGAGGGGAAAGAAATCTTTAGGTCCATAAAAGCTGAGTGCTCTGACATTCCTAGTAATACCTGCCTACAGTGAGAATGGATTACGAAGGTCTGAGGCTTTTTTCATTTACCAGAAATACAAATGAACTGAAGGCTATCTAAAGAATTACTATTTAAGGCCAGATTCATCCCCTTCTTAAACTCTGTGGAAACATTCTGTGAATATAAAAACCATAGGATCCCCTCAGGGAGTTCATTCTTGTGCTATTTTATTGCACTCCCTCAACAGGAAGACTATCGGATCCCTGGGGACTCTAGGGCTCATTTAGATATTGCTGAATTTTAGGATTTTAATCAAGTTTTCATTCAATAAATGTAAATATACATCATATGGTAAGATCTTTATTTAATTTCTCTTCCAAACAGGAACCTCCTCTATTGGTTCTGCAAAATTGATTTTTCTACCCTAAGGATGAAGACAGTATTAATTTTGGCTGTATGCCTAGCAGAAAACCTTTGTTCACTTTTGATTAAGTAGGTTTTTTTGCTAAGCTAGTTCAAAGTTGGACAGGGGAATATTTTAGTTGTCTGGACTCTTGATTAGACCTTTGTTGAATCTGGCTAGATATCTGTATAACTACCTCTAACACACACAACAGAGGACTGAATTTTTAAAAATGTGGAGCTCCCACTTCCAGCTTAAGGCAAAGTGGTTACTTTCTCAAACTGCTGAATATCCAATAGCTCCAAATAGAAGAATGGATGATCAAAGTTTAGGGGCTCTTGAAGAAATGTGATTGTTTCAATCATCTGCTTAAGGACATTCGCTAAAGGCCGATTTCTGTGTGAACATGACCTAGAGAGTTTTTAGTGTGGCGAGTCCATGGGAAACTTCCACCTTGAAAATTCTGAGTCTGGACCTCTCTACTTAGTCAAAACTCACATTAACATCAGCAATCATGAAGTAAAGCAAGCAGACTGAATCTCAAAGAGAACTTTCTGGACAAATTTGTCTGTGAAAGTGCTCTACTGTTTTGCAACTGATTTGCAAATCAGACCTATTTAATTAAGTTTTCTTCACGTGTTAAATGGTTTAATCCTGAGTGTCAAATAGCTTTTTGCATTAAACAAATGTAACTGTTTTGATGGAAAGCTAGTTAAAAACAGAGTGCTTTTTGAAAAAGAGGCCACTGTATGATTGCAGAAACTAGCTTGGAGCCACATAGAAAAACAGAAGCAGGAGTGAACAGTGATTAAAATAATATCAGTGGGTAGGTTCTTATACATGCCTGTCCCCAGCCTATTACTTTCATTCTTACAAGAACGGAAGAAGTCTGAAACAGACAAGTATTAGTGCTTGCAAAACCTTTTTGTTCTAATGGAAGATGTTTTCTGTGCATGCATGAGTTAATCTAGCCTCCAATACTGGAGATGTGTCTTAAAAAAAAAAGTCTGATGCATGTTGAAGTCAATGCATTGCACTGACTGCATTGCATTTTGGGTCAGCACCATAACAATTTCTAGCTTAACTAATGTACAGCTCACAGAGCCATGACTTAAATTGCATGCTAGAAAACTGACCAGAATGTTCTGCTATAAGGGGAATAAAAGATATTGATAAACTTATATTAAATATACATATTTATTTAGTCCTGAGGAAAAAATTTGATCTAAATAGTATTAAATTATCAAATAGTGGTTGGTCTAGGAAAGAATATACTATTATTATATTAAATAAATAAATTAATTAATATTAAAATTATTATTTATTTATTTACAGTATACTTTAAGGCAGTTTCAATAAAGTCAAAACATTTTTTACAATAGAAATGTAAAACCGAATGAAAGTGTGTCCTCTCTTGAATCGAAAGACATGTATTGAAAACAGTGGGAAGAGAAAAGAATGTTGTTAAAAATTTTCATTGCTCAAGAAATTACTATTATTTCTTTGTTGATAATGATACAAGAAGCATTTTAAAGAATTGTCATATGCTGTGGTTTTACATAGCTTTGAATAATTAAAATCTGTTGCACTGAGTATTAGACACTACAGATCTTGAGCCTGTTCGTGTAGAATCACCTTTGAAATGTCATATACTATCTTATTTTGTTGCAGATTGAGAAAAATAAGAATCTGCTGTAGTGTTGACATATAGTACCTAATATGCTGAGTCTACCAAAAAGGTATCAGCCCAACCACAGATAGCAAAGAATGAGATAACTGGTGAGGAAACTGGCACTGAACATGGTGAGCTAATACTAAAAACTTAAGCATTTTACACAGGAAAGGTACCTGAATAAACTTGTATTCTCACAGAAGTTTAAGTATGTAGCTAAAAAAAAAAGGGCACAACATTTTGTCCCTGTTCTGGTTTTGTTTAGTGAGGGGGGGCCTAAGGTGGTAGCTTCTGTAGGAAACTGCTAGAAGTCGCTCCCCTTTGTTCAGTGGACTCGGCTGGGCCTAGGGCGGACCCGCTGCTGGCCAAGGCCGAGCCAATTGGTAGCAGAATGTACCGTGATAACACCTCTGCGATAACGTATTTAAGAAGGGGAAAACAGAAAAAAAAAAGAGAGAAGATGTAAAGCAGCTGAGCAGGGGCAGAGAAGGGGAGGCGTGAGCCTTGTGGGCCTTGCTGCCCTCACCCTCTGGCCTCCTGCCGGGCAGCTGACTGAGGCCAACTCGGCCCAGCCTGGCTGCAAGAAGTGGAGAGGAGATGAGAAGTGAATAAGATGTAAAAAGGATCCTGAGAGGCGTCTGCCAGCCTGTTGTGAAGAATTTTTCTTGTGAGAGAAATGGCTGCAGATGCCAAGGTCAGTTCAGAAGGAGGGGGAGGAGTAATGCAGCTCCTGGCCAAGATTCCCCTGCAGCCTGTGGTGATGACCGTGGTGAAGAAGGTTGTCCCCCTGCAGCCTATGGAGGACCACAGAGGAGCAGAGATCCACTTGGAGCCTGTGGAGGACCCCACACTGGAGCAGGTGGATGCCTGAAGGAGGCCATGGCCCATGGAGGGCCTGCTGGGACAGCTGTTCTGGAGGAACAGCTTCTCCCGTGGAAGAGATGACCCATGCCGGAGCAGTTTCACGAAGGACAGTAGCCCATGGGAGGGACCCCATGATGGAGCAGAGGAGGAATGCGAGGAGTTCTTCCCCTGACGATGAAGTAGCGGCATAAAACAACGCGTGATGAACTGACCGCGACCCCCATTCCCTCTTCCCCCCTCTGCCGCTTGGGGCGGGGGGGAAGGTAGTAGAGATAATGTTAAGCCCGGGAAGAGGGAGGGGTGGGGGGAAGTTATCTTGTTCCCTGTCTCATTATCCTGCTGTTTGTAGTAATAAATGAATAGTTTTCACCAAGTTGAGTCTGTTTTGCCCATGATGGTAACTTTAAGGATTTCTCCCTGTCCTTATCTCAAACCTTGAGCCATTTTTCTTATATCATCTCTCCCTATTCTCTCGGAGGGTGGGGGGAGTGAGAGAGAGACTGCGTAGTCTGGTCCCGATCGGGGCTGAACTACGACAGTCCCTCACAATCACTGTGTGGTTGCAAGGATATCAGAATAAAAGTGTATTAATTATACAGTTTTTATTCATTTGGGAAGGAAATTAACTATGCTAACTAAAAGAGTATAGGCCAAGTTTATATAGATATAATTATGTCCATGATATGGCTGCATTGGTTAAAAAATACAAATACATATCTACCGCTATTTTAAATGGGCTTTTATCTTCCAAAATGTGCCTTTGATTTTCTAAGGTGGCATCCATGTCTGGCTGGAATGGATGGAATGGAATTGCATTTTACTAATTTGAAAGCTGTCTGCATGTAGTGGTGGAAGTATACAACCTAGAGTTTCTTGGTTTGTATCTATTTTTAAGAACAGACAATCCAATACTGTGTTGTATTAAAACAATGATATCTATTTCTGCAGCTTTATAAAATCATAGAATCATAGAATGGTTAGGGTTGGAAGGGACCTTCAAAGGTCATCTAGTCCAAACCACCTGCAAGGAGCAGCGACATCCCCGACTAGATCAGGTTGCTCAGAGCCTCATCCAATCTGGCCTTGAACGTTTCCAGGGATGGGGCATCCACCACCTCTCTGGGCAACCTGTGCCAGTGTTCTACAACTTGCATTGTAAAAAATTTTTTCCTAATTTCTAATCTAAATCTACCTCCCTCTATTTTAAAACTGTTACCCCTCATCCTATCACAACAGGCCCTACTGAATAGCCTCTCCCCATCTTTCTTGTAGGCCCCCTTGAGGTACCGGAAGACCGCTAGAAGGTCTCCCCAGAGCCTCCTCTTTTCCAGGCGGAACAGCCCCAACTCTCTCAGCCTGTCCTCATAGGAAAGGTGCTCCAGCCCTCTTATCATCTTTGTGGCCCTCCTCTGGACTCTGTCCTACTGGTCCATGTCCTTCTTATGTTGGGGGCTCCAGAATTGGACCAGTACTCCAGGTGGGGTCTCACCAGGGCAGAGTAGAGGGGCAGAATCACCTCCCTCTGCAGGCTTCTCTTGCCGGCTCACCTACCCCGCATGCACCGAAGCCCTGCTCCAGGGAAAGCAGGACATCACACAGATACCACCAAGCCAAGCCTTCAATTTAATGCTGCGCAATACAGGGTTAAATACCCGTACACCCGCTACGCACGCGAATGCACCCGCCCCCCTGCACCCATGGACCCATCCATGCCCGCCACGCACCTGCCCCTGCACTCATGGACTTATCCGTGCCCACCACGTACATGGACACACCTGACCCCTGCACTCATGGATTCATCCGCGTCCAGTGCATGAGTCACCACGGACCGCCCCTCCAGCGTACGTGCATCCCTTCTAATGTTATCCCACATCCCTCAACTTGCTGGCCACGCTTCTCTTGATGCAGCCCAGGATGTGGTTGGCCTTCTGGGCCGCAAGGGTGCATTGCCGGCTCATGTTGAGCTTCTCGTCCACCAGCACTCCCAAGTCCTTCTCCTCAGGGCTGCTCTCAATCCATTCCCCGCCCAGCCTGTATTTGTGCCTGGGATTGCCACGACCCAGGTGCAGGACCTTGCACTTTGCCTGGTTGAACTTCATGAGGTTGGCACGGGCCCACCTCTCCAGCCTGTCAAGGTCCCTCTGGATGGCATCCCTCCCTTCCAGCATGTCAACAGCACCACACAGCTTGGTGTCATCAGTGAACTTGCTGAGGGTGCACTTTATCCCACTGTCCCTGTCGCCGACAAAGATGTTGAACAGGGCCGGGCCCAACACAGACCCCTGAGGGACGCCCCTCGTGACCGGTCTTCACATGGACATTGAGCCGTTGACCACCACTCTCTGAGTGCGGCCATCCAGCCAACTCCTTATCCACCGAGTGGTCCGTCTATCAAACCCATGTCTCTACTTTAGAGAGAAGGATGTTGTGCAGGACAGTGTCAAAAGCTTTGCACAAGTCCAGGTAGATAATATCCGTTGCTTGTCCCTTGTCCACTGATGCCGTCACCCCATCATAGAAGGCCACCAAATTGGTCAGGCACAATCTGCCCTTGGTGAAGCCATGTTGGCTGTCACCAACCACCTCCTTGCTCTCCATGTGCCTTAGCACGGTTTCCAGGAGAATCTGCTCCATGACCGTGCCAGGCACAGAGGTGAGGCTGACTGGCCTGTAGTTGCCCAGGTCCTTCTTATTCCCCTTTTTCAAAATTGGGGTTATGTTCCCTCTCTTCCAGTCATCGGGGACCTCACCAGACCACCACGACTTCTCAAATACGATGGCTGTATCTCATCTCCACAGAGATTAGTAGTCATTTAATTGGTTGACTACTGCATTTCTAGGAAAGAAAAGTAATAGTTTTTCCTGTTTTGCAAAAGTCATGAGGGCTTTGTATGTGGAAGGGTCTCAAATTTTTTAGTTAATAAGAAATAACCTCCATTCTGATGTTGTATAGGAGGTAGAGTTGTGAGTCAATTTAGCAAATGACACAGGCAGAAATTTCATAACTGAGTATGAAATTTTACATGAACATAATGTCCTCATTAGCATTTGGACCATCTAGCATACAGATGCTAATCCTAAAATATCTTGCACAGTGTTTGCCTCATTTTTGAGTTTTAGTAAACAGTAAATTCAATGAATTAATTGTGTTTGTACAGTGGAGCTTTTTAGATTCAGTATATCCAATTACCAAAGAGAATGCAGTTGGGAAAACATTCTATTAAAAAAAATAAAAGGCTGTTATATTATGTTATTTCATGTCATGCCACCATCTGTAATATCACAGCATTCCATGCAAAGAAACTGTTCTCAAATCACATTAGTAGCTTGGCTTATACAGGTCTCTGTACTGAAAAGCCAAGAAATAGAGAAAAGCTATGTCTCTGATGAAACTGCCTTATGTCTAATTAACTGTGGATTACAAATGAGTTTCTAATATTGACAGTTCTACACAAACTTGAGTACAATTGGCAAAAGTGTTCAGATAATCTCAACAGAAATAAAAGAATATGTGGAACAAGATGGTCACTAAGCAAGCTAGTAGCCAAACTATAAGCCTGTGTGAAAACTGACATTTTGAAATACACCCAGGAAATAAAAGGAAGAGGAGGACTATGTGGGTAACAAATATATGATCTTTGTAAAAGATGCTCCTCGGAAAGCATATGTCTACATTGCCTTTTAGCTGAAACTCTTTAATACGATTGTTTCTAGGCGTTGAATTTTTGGTGGTAGGATGCAGCAAACTGGGAGACATTTTCAGTCAGATTTAATTACGCAGTTGTAATACGACTGTTCTCCAACAGCAACAATCCTCATCATCTATCTCAACCAAGGGGAAAAAGTCTTTTTGCTACAATTGTGACTTAGAATAAAAGAGTGGAGACTAAATGCTCTGTTTGTGGAAGCAGACATACACATCAATTAAAGAATGCACACCTAGTTGTTCGTACTAGAACATTTGCAATGCGACTTGCTTTAAGTAAAAGTTTTACAGCTAGTTTACAGCTAATTATGAGGGTATGAGAAATATTATGTTCTTAATGAAGCTTTGTGTGATGTCTTTGCAGTGGTGATTTATAGTGTAAACTTGGGTCTGGGAGACTCACTGCTTATCAGAGGATGTAGCAATAAAGAAATAAAAATTTGGCTGTATTCTTTGTAAAAATCAAGTGACTGCAGCCTGGCTATGATTGATTTTACAGCTGTACTCAGATATGTGACTACACTGAGGTCTCTTTAGCTGGGCCTGCCAAACATCCCTGCTTAACAGCACATCAGCTCCATTACTCCCTGTACATAAGGACTGGGAAGCAGGAGAGTGCAAAGGACTAAATGAGTTAATGTGCGTTGATGTCTCAGGCAGGGTTGTGGGGCAGGGTGCGGTTTGCACAGGTCAAGGAGTCCGGTGACACCAGAGGTGAAGGCCACACGGGGGATGCACAGCCCCACGGGCCCCTGTGAGCACTCGCCATGCACGGCCGGGGTCACACAGCCGCCATCTGAGGAAGGGGCTTCCAACCGCCACTTGCATTTAGCGCCTGTTTGGCGCCTGCACAGCGCCTGCACAAAGGACTCGCGACTCTCTGGAACTAGCCCATACCAGTCCCCACGGGCACAACTGGAGGGCAGGATGATTAATTAATAATTAATTAACAGACCCGGCCCCAGGGAGCTGCCTGCGAGCCTCCCCCAGCCAGAAGATCATCACAGCTGCCTGTCAGCACGCCCCTGCCACCAGAATCTGCGCGCCTGCCCATTATCGTCCTCGCTGGATCCAAGGGTGGTGACAGCTCTTTCCCTCTCTTTCTCTTTTCCATCTTCTCCTTTTCCTCCTTAGAAACATTCTGATAGGAGCCCCGGCTACCAAGCCCTCTATGCTTTCCAAGTTCTCAAAGTTAAGTCGTTCTAGTGAATGTTAAATAAAATGTTAAATCAATCATTTGGTGTCGTTTCACCTTAGTTTAGTCCAAGGGAATCCCAAACCTGGGTCGGAACAGAGAACTGGGGATGCTAAAAAGGGAGGTCCTACATCTGCAGCCTGGGCAGGGAGAGAAAGGGAACTCAGTCTGTATCTCCTTGCCTCTCTTCCATAAATCCATCTCCAAAGGTCAATTATTTTAAACTATATGTGTCTGTCCTGGAAAAGGAGCAAGCCTATACATGGCTGGTGTGCAATCTGTTTTCACTCAGGCATGACAACCCTGCTTCCACTGCTCACTGAACAAGGGGTATTTACGGCAAAGGAGAAAACTCTCTCTTGGCCTTCTGAAGCTTGTCTTAATAAATTGTTGGTATTTTTCATCTGCACTGTACACCCAAGACAAAGTATTGCTAGTGCTGAGAAGAGGAACTTGGGACTGTTGAGAGATCATCCCGTGGTCTCCCATGGGTCATGAAGGATACCATCATGTCAGGTGTTTACAACTAGGATGGGGCAAACAAATTAAATATCATCAGGCAGTCTGTGACACACTTCCGCCTTGTAGTTCTTGCAATAGATATAACATGGGATATATTGTTGCAAATCTGTTATGGATACCTGCTCACTGCTAGGAAACCCCCTATCCTTTCCATCTCGATCGGGGTATCTAGGACTTTAATCAGTAGAATAGAATTATAATCAATGATATTACCAATGATTGATAATAGAGAAATACTTAATCAATATGGTTCTGGAATACAAATAGAGGGTGATTCTTGTTAACCATAGAGCTATAGTCACATGGGTTAAATTTTATATGAAATATCCTTATCTTAGAAGTATGAAATAGCCTTATCTTAGAAATTAGCCTAGCATGTACGGGGGTAGTTTGGGGAGTGGTAGAACGAGGCACCAGCTATGCAGCTTGTGCTCTGAGCCATCACTTTCAAGCCAAAAGATTCAAGGGCAAGATGACCTTGTTCTCAGGACCGTATATGGAGATTTCAAGGAGATGTTTGACCAACGAATATGAGGAGGGGGCGTCCTGACGACCCTCGAGACCACCAGAAGACCCTCGACTCAAATGACTGAGTATGCATGAATGGGAGATGTATTATAATGATTTCTCAGAAAATTTATGTTTATGCATAACATTTCTCATAAATCTAATGAATATGTATATCAAATGTGTATTTAACTGTGCTGTTGGATCAGACAGGTGCGCACGCTGGGTGGAGCAATCCCCTGTGCGCCCAGCGCTGCAATAAAGAAGTGCCTGCTCCTTAAGTTCACTTTGCAGTTAAGGAGTTTTATTCCAGATTTCGGTAACAATATCAGGCCAAAAGGAGGACAGAAGATTGATTTGGATGTAAAGATGATTTATGATGTAGGCTTGCCATGCATATTAATTGCTGTAAAAAACAAATTACTTTCTACTTTTATTGTCTAAGGGGTTAAAATGTCCCTCTGTTTTGTTTGTTCCAGCCTTATTTTTCATCTAGAATGCAATCATTTTCAAATTGTTGGTTCCTTTCTGTGGTATTTTTATGAAACTGGAATGCTGTATTGTTCTTTATTCTGACAGGTCGTCTTTCAAGCATTAAATTGTTGTTCTCTTTCAACCTAGGTGCCATTCTCTCATGTGATCTCATGTAATGACTAATTTAGTAACAGAACATTACTACATGTTTAGAATGTTTCTCACCTTGAAACTGGTAGTTAAAAAAATCTTCTACATGACCTCCCCCCCATTGATCATCCTGTAGTATATTTCCATTCTGTAACAAATGTTATTCCACTATGAATATTTTTACAGGATGCAAATATTTTCTGCTTGAACTAAGCAGGTTGCAAATGAAAAGGTTCAGTATACATTTAATTCGTTTATTTATTTTCACAAAGTAATCTTCTACTCCCTGCATAATTCTGTACAGTCAGTGAGTAAGATAATAATCCATGTGAGGAAGTTTATTGGATTGTGGTTTAAGTGTATAAAAGATATTGTTTCAACTCAAAATTCTGTAACGGTAGAGGTCCTGTTACTCTATTTCCATATTACATTATAATTTCTATGAATAAATACATTTAATTTTCTTTTTCTGTTCTAGAAGCCCTGTGCTAGTTTTTACTGGGATAGTTTGTTTTTGGTTTTGTTTTTTTTTTCCCATAGTACCAAGGTCTGGACATTTCAGTCTTTTTAGCACCTTTATTGAACATGTTTCCCAAGTTATAAAAATCTGTGTAATCGGCTACAAGCATTAATGCATTCATGGGGAATTCCTGAACGTGAAAGATGAAGATGAGGCTCAAGAAAATCTATTTCTGAAACTTATGAAAGTAAACCTGCTTGCATGAAGTAAGTCCGTCAGGCCTTATGCACTGTCAGGGCTGGAGGAATGAACTCTCAGTCTTTCTCCCACAAACTCTGTGCAAGAGATTTTAAATGAAGTGGATTCTATCATAAAAGCAAATAAGTGTTTGGAGAACATTAGAAAAGGGTCATACAAATCTCTACACCATTGCAGAGACAGCTCTAAAAGCATCTACTGTTCCATCTATCAGCGCTCTGTAGGATTGGGTAAGTTGCGGGTTTTTACGGCTCGAATTTTTCTGTAGTATTTGCCACAAAGGTAGCTCTGGGATGGCAAGTCCATAGCTACGATTTGTCCGTGTGTCCATGTTCACAGAGCAAATGAATGCCTAAGTAAGGTCTGTAACAGGAAGGGCTACAAAATCCGTTTGTGGCTAGAAAGATGGAGTTTCTGTGGTAGAGTGGAGTTAGGGATGGCATTCCTCTTTTGCTTCTCTCTCGCAAGCAGAAGCATGAGCATTGTTAGCTGAGATGGAGTGGGACGCGCAGCATCTGGGCCAAAGAGAAAAAGCAGAGCAGTGACTTTGCTAAATAAACCATAGGAGGGCTGGAATAAGGAGTCACACTCCAGGAGGTGACTAATGTGTTTTTAATCTGAATCTTGACATGATTGACTGTTCTATCCTCTTGCTGTTTTGATCTCTTTAAAAATTAACAACTATGAATAGAAGTAGATGAAAGACTGTAACAAGCAGTTTCCTAGATTCAAATGGGCAGATTCATGTGTACAATTTTTCTTCTCTGCAGCTGAGGAAATATTGCTGATTCCCTTTAGACATAAATTTCTTTAAGTTATATTTGTGCACCAAAAGGAGGCTTTTATTTTTATTTAGGCTCCCAGATAGTGTTTACCCTATGTATGGATGTCAAAATAAATTTTGTGAAAAAACAGGGCTGTGGGAATCAGCATCTGGTTTTATTTGATCACCTAGTGATAGATGATCTAACAAACACAGAGTAGAGAGGTCTAGAGGAGCTCATGGAGATGTAAAAAGGCTGTGAAAATGAGATTCTGGAGATTCAGTGCAACATCAGGACCATGCTTTTTGCCTTCTGTTCTTTACAGCAAATAGTACAGCAGCCAAGGTCTTGTAAATATTTTGGTCATCCAAATGGTAATGGAGCCTTTTCACACCAGGCGTGATGCTACTCCTCTGTCTCTCAGGAAACACTCCGAAAGAAGTGTGGAGTCACACAGCCTCTTAGTTAGTCAGATGGGACACAAGAATATAAAAACTCCTATTGACCTGATGGACACATTGTTGCATTTCTCCTGAGCTGATTTTGTCAGATATTTTTCAGCTTTGTAGTTTAAAAGACTTTAAATGTTTTATGAGGATCCTGGAGGTCTTTCATGATGTGCTCTTCGATAGTAGTAGTCACTAGCATAGATAGTACGTTTCTACATGCAGAGAATTTGGATCATGAGAAAACTATTTCACTTCTGTATGTCCTTTAAAGGCTGAGGGGAGAAAATTATCTTAATCTTTACTCTTTTGTACATTGTCTTTCAGGGCTTCCTTTTCAAAATCCCCTGCTTTTTAAGCGTTTATCTCCCCACAGAGGACATTATTCTTTTTTATTGTGATATGAATATAGTTAAAGATAGCATGTCATGCGATAGAATTCCTAACATATTTCTATCTCTAGTAACACACAAGAGAGAGTTCCTTTGGAGGACAAAGACAGGAGCATTTATTTTCTCTTTATGTTTGCATATAATGGCTTTATTGACAGAGTATGTTTTTTAAGATTCAAATGTTTGTGTTTAGCAGCTTGCTTTCTGAGTCTGTGCAACGATGCAGTCTGAATTGTAATGAAGGAATTGCTAAACTGAGTAAATCTTTGGGTCACAAGTATCAAAGTGATGACCGAAAAATCCACTGTACACATTGCAGAGTATGAGTTAATATGAATTAGAAAGTAAGCGTGCTTGTGCTTTGAGCTATCATTGTGGGCTTCTCAGTCAACTGAACTGGTAGAGACCCAAACCATGATTATGGCATTACCTAAATCTGACATGAATTCAGCCCTGTCTCTTCAGTTGCTGCAGCTGCATGATCACCCTAGCTCCATTGTGCTGACATGAGCACTTGTGTGGCCGCGCAGTGAGCTGCATCAGTCCTCTCACGGGATGGGAATGGGATACTTGTTTGGATGTCTGGATGGATGCTCTTCTTTTGCAGCATCCTGGGTTAATGCCAGATTAAAGTGGATATTTAACCACGGCTTCATGTTCTTAGGGCCAAGGATCTGTAAGTCAATTGCCAAATAAGCTGTTTCACAGTTCATTTTATTGTGTTCGTTTGCAAACAGAGGAAAAATCTTCAGCCAAGTGGAATTTCCTGTTTTAATCAGGTTTCCATGTACTCCTGAAGGCATCTCTGTAGTAAGTAGGTTGAAACACCGAAACAAGCAATATTGACCATAGTAAGGCTGTAAAAACCACTATTCATTGTTCAAATGTTATATTTTGCAGATATTTGCAAATCTTGCTTAACTTCATGTGGTTGGTGAGGTGAAAACATTTTTTTTTTGCCAGCTCAGCTGTTAAACTCCAGTTCTTCTGTTTGTCCTGCAAAGTTATTTGAATTATTCATAGCTTCATAGATCTGAAAACCAGAAGGGACCGTTGCAATCTTATAGTCTGACCTTCTGCATAACACAGGCCAGATTTCCCCCAGTAATTCCAGTATTGTCCCTATAACTGTATAGGAAGATATTCTGATTCAGTTTGCACTCATATTTTCAGAATTTGAACGACATGTCTAAAGTCAAATTGTGTTGGCTTAATCATTTCCTGCCTCATCCTTTTAAAGTACTCAGACTACATATCTGGAACTTTTTTAGTTCTGTTTGGTTTTTGTTTGTTCATATTGTCATACACTTTATCTTTGAATGGTAAGACCAGATGCACATGATTTTCAGTTCCTTGTTTCCATCATATTTGAAGACTGGTGGCTAAATTATACATTTGTAGGTCTGGCTCTCTGTATTTTGTCTCTCAGAAACACAGATTTGTGATGATATTTCTTAGTGCTTAGCCTGGAAAAAAATAACTTCATGTTCAGTCTTACCTGTGACTTTGAGCATCAGGTTGAGAGCACAGAAGTCTACTCCAAGACTGACTCAAA
Source organism: Chlamydotis macqueenii (assembly GCF_036417535.1). Taxonomy (NCBI): domain Eukaryota; kingdom Metazoa; phylum Chordata; class Aves; order Otidiformes; family Otididae; genus Chlamydotis; species Chlamydotis macqueenii. The sequence goes on from NC_141566.1 coordinate 9,746,178, forward strand.
GAAGAAATTACAGTCTCAGCTATTGTCTCAAAAGCTAATAACTTCCCTGTACTTTGATTTCCTCAGTGGTTAGAAAGAAGCTTGAACTTTTGGCTAATCTAGTTGTATCTGAGTGTCTTGGTTTGCAAAGGCTATGCTAAACTTTATCACTTTATCAGTGATTTAATTAAAAAATTATTATCTGTCTTTTAGAAAAAAAAACATTAAGCTGTTTTTAACGGAACTGAATTATTTTTGATTGAGATGCTTTTGCCTTTTTTAAGAAAAATCATAATTTGTGCAGATAGACCTACATGGTGTATACGTGTGCTGGAAACAGGGCAGGCATTTAGTGGGAGAAAACACGATTTTAGTGGTTTAGGTGGCTTCATAATTTGGAATATATTTGGTGGCATTTATACTGGCATCGAAATTCAACATCTTATCAGCAAACCTAACTCTAATTCATTGGAGACAAAAATTCAGAAGACAAGTCTCAACATCAGTCAGCCACCAACTGCCGAAACGGCAAACAAGCCTATCGTTAATTCTAGAAGTGCTGCCTGTCATGGGCATATCAGAGAGACAGCTGTAAAATAAGAACTGTATTAAGCTAAAAATAAACTGTGAGGAAAAAGTGTATTGCAAAGATGAAATAAATCCACATCTCAAATATTTTAGAGAATGACAACTAAGATAACAACCGCAATCGTAACGCATCTTAGGTATCTTATGAGCTTTGGACTGCAAGCCAAAATCGTGCGGAAGAATACGGTAGAACTCACTTACTCTTTGACTAGTTATATCTTCTTTTGCAAGGGTGTGTAGTAATAATGTTGTTCTCCTGATTGTTTATCTTTGTCTTGTATTCTTCTTCTCCTTTTTTTTGTTTCTCTCCCTTGCTTTCTGATGTTAACTCTTTAATTACGGGTTTTTTAATTATCAAAAGTCTTCTTTCATTTTCAGTTTCTGAGGATTTAATGTGAGTCCAGCCTCTTTGCTGCAAAAGGAAAAACTAGATTCATTAATGCAGAACACCAGTATTGCTGCAAGTGATGCTTCAGGTCTTGCAAATAATTAAAATTGCAGGTAGTACAAAATGTAATCTCATCCTGCCTATTAATCTGAATTAGTGTCTAAGAGAGAATTTAAATCTAATTTTCTTGAAAGATAGTAGAATAGTGAAATATTTGAAGAACTTTTCATGAGGTCAAAACTGTTGAGTATTTTCTTTGTAAAAATGTAGCACAAAATACGAAGTATAAAAGCTCAAGTGAGCAAAAATTTGGAAATCACGTGTAGAGGAAGATACATAACTTTGTAAAAAGTTCTGAATGACTTTGAAGAATGGAGTACAGTTTTGTAATATATTAGGAAAGGTGTTTCCAAGCAAAATAGAGAAGTATCAATATTGTTTCTTAAGAGCCTGCTAAGACCGTATTATTCATGTTGCACCGCTTCAAAAAATAATTAGTGTTGGAATGGACCCAGAGAAGAGCTGTGCTGTCAGAATATAAAAGAGGAGGAGACTGAAAGGAAATTTCTAGAAGAACAGAGAAGGTTCATCCATCCTGCATAGTGAGGCGTGATAGAAGGGTTGTATGTGTTTGAGATTAGCTAGATGCCCAGAAATTCCAGGAACATGTGGGATCAACATGTTCAGGTAAAATTTACAGCTCATGCACAAGAAGTCCAGTATGGTTTGATCAATCTATGTGAAATGAGAAGTTCCTGCATTTGTACCATTCAGCATATTTACATACTCTATGTGAAATTCTGGACAGAAATGTGGCAATCTTACATTTGCTCCAAAGCAACCTTAGTTGATGTTACCATTGGATAGGTTTTTTTCCTGGTTTTTGTCAAAGTACCTATAAACTGTGTACAAGAACAAATTATAGCTTGATATTACCTCCAAGAAGAAAAATATATTAAAAAAGAAACCAGATATGAATGAAAAGGAGACCTTTACAAGTGAACCTTTGAATTCCACCCCAGGATTATCTTTCTTTATCATCAACGAAAAAAAAAAGTCCACTTTCTTCTTTCATTTTCTTTAACAGTGGAATAGCAAATTATAGATCTGTTTGAAAAAAATATATCAGAGCATCTAATTTTAACAAACTTTAAAATCTTTTTTTTTGTGGTAGAGATTAAGGCATTTTGGTATTTCATTAGAAAATATATGTCTTTTTATTCTAAATTACTGTGCAGTCCTGGTTTTGCTTAGGACAGAGTTAACTTTCATCTGAGCTGGGAGAGGAACTGGAGCTGGTGGCACCTGTGGCTGGGGGACACAGCTGGGGCAGGTTACCAATTAGCCAACAGCTGGGACAGGTTACTCAAATTGGCCAAGGGGCTGTGCCATCCCATGTGATGTCATGCTGGGGATATAAAGTGGGGACAGTGCTAAGAAGTAGGGTTTTTTTCACTGCTTGGGAGTGAGTTGGACATCAGGATTCACTATGAGCTATTGTACTGTATCTTATGTGCCTAAGTTTTTTTTTTTTGCTACTGTTTTTTTTTTTGTTTGTTTTCTATCTCTGTTTTCATTTTACTAGTAAGCCAAGCCACCTTACAGGAGAAGATCGTATTGGTGTATGAGAAGTGAGTAACAGAAGACTGGGGTAAATTTGCCTTTGTAAACTGCAAATAGAAGTATTTGATATGCTGTTAAATTACATATAACTTTTGAACCATTCAAGTGAAAATATAGTATTTTATCTCAATAAAATATAGTATGGATTTTTGTTCATCACAATATGCTGCAAGTACAGATATCAATCATGTAGTCATATGTGATTTTTTAAAAAATAATATACTTTTTTGAGTCAACAGGAAGTACTGTTGCTGTAAAATTAAACTCATGAATAGTTAAGCTTAGTGTTAAGTCTCATTTGCCCTACTCGTTCAGTTTTCTGAGGCTTTCTGAAACGTCATTCTTATAACTTCAAAGAAGTATTACTAGAACTGAGAGAGAAAATCACTTCTCTGTGGATTGAAAACTTGACATTTACAAAAAGGTTTTTATATCTAAAACTCTAACAAAAGTCTTTCAGAATTTTCACAATTCCTTATTAAAAAATTGCATACATCAGTCTTTGGTTGTAGTGGGAAATTTTGTTTCAGTATCAATTATAAATGATTTTTTGGGAGTGTATATAAACTCATTTTTTTAATCATGGAAAAAAATAGAAGCTTCTTATTTCTGGCATTTTCCAACAGTCTATGTCTCAAAGTTACTTTAAGCAGAACTTTCAATCAGAGCTTTAAAGGATAGCAGGCTTTTTAAACATGTGGTTATGAGGAAGCCTAAGATAGGGGAGTAGCAACAGTGGTTTTATGTGATGAGCCATAACCTGATTCTCAAAGACTACTGGTAAACTGTGTCAATTAAGCTATTTTCAATAGGGAAGCAAAGTAAGAAACAAGATACCAGAATATTTAAGTGAAGTGAGAAACCAGATTAATGGAAAAAATACTAATTGGGCTCCATTCAGAATAGCTGATAAGGAAGTAGCTTGCTTGAAGTAGAGCAAACAGCTGTGGAACCTGGGAATGGAGAGAACTGGTCATGTGGCGGAAAATTCCCTTGTGTTTACTGGTGCTCAGCATCTGTACTGGTTCAGCTTTCTCTGTAGAGTTGATGCAGTTCATTAAATATATGATGGAAATCAACAGGAAGATTTATCTCACCTTTAGTTTTGTTGGCTGAAAGTGTCCTGTTTTGCAGCATAATAAAGTATCCATAATTAGCTAAAAACTTAAATTATAGCTTTGAAGTAACCTTGTGTACAATATAAATATTTCTAAAAGTATTTTTTCTAAGATGTGTTGTTCCTTCCTAACAATGAAGATCTGAAAATGAATTTTACATATCCAGCGAAGTATAGGAACTTAATTTTTACAACAATGTTTTACAATGAATATTATTCAATAATTTATCACAATTTTTGCTGTTATTTCTTCACCTGAGACTTTACGTTCCCTGAAAAGTACATAGCAAAAAAAAAAAATTTTCTGTATTTAAATAACGTGTTTGGTTAACTGTTAAATTTTCCAGCACTTATATATCAGTAGTCCAATGTAAATCTAAAATTTATCAAGTTGAAATCAAATGTTTGTCATACTTTAATTTTTTATTCATTATGCCATGTCTTCATAAATTATAATGGGTCAAAACATTTCTTATTAGAAGTTATACAAATAACAAACTCTAATAATATTCTGAGTATTTAACAAATACCAGCATAAAGTTTTGTTGTTATAATTGTTAGCTGGGATTTTAGCAAGCTGTTTGCTGGTTGAACTCGTTAGCAGTTCACACCCCAAGGTTACTTGAGTGCTTCAAACATGTATTCATAATTTATTACCTTCGTTATAAACTAGTTACAAATGGGTTCTCAGTACCAACTGAAATCTAAATATTTCAGAATTTGGGAAGAAAATCAAGAAACAGCAATATATCCTGCTGTCTCCCTTTAATAAGTTTGACAGTGAGAGAACTTTTTTAGTAATTTTTCATGGCTCTGCAAACCTCTCCCACGGAGGGAGAGCTCTGGGCATCTCGGAGCAGGGGTTTTCTTGCTGTTGGAGATCTGCTACCCATCTCTTCCACATAAGAGCTTCAGTTTCTTCTCCATGCTGAACTAGTTTGATTCCTCCCTGGTGGTTTTGCCAGACCAAAGTCCATCCTGTTCCTGTCTCCTAATTCATGTGGAAGTTAATGCTGGATGTAGAACTTACTGTGACATTCTGCCAGCTTGTTTATACTCAAAACACTTCACCTCATGATTTTTGCTGCTGAGAGCAGTAGCACTCTATTTGAACTTTTCCCTTGTCATCAAATAGGATCAGTTCTCTACTGTTCAACTTAAACTTCAGTATTTTGCATCTCATCAATGTTATAGAAAGGAATGCATCAAGGCTCAGTCTGAGCAAACTATACTATCACTTATGCATGGTATGACATGTGTCCCCCAGTCTCCTTTAATACTGTTTTGTTGTTTGCGGTACATTTTCAGTGTTTCGATGTCATTTTGAGTTATTTATTTTGTTGAGGCAGTTCTGAAATTCAACTGATTCATGTGCAAATTTCAAGCTACTTATTCATAAAGAGCATTGTTTTTTTTTCACAAGTGAAAACTGTCTTCCAGCTTTGAAGCTACTCTCTTAAAGAGTTGAGTTAAGAGGAAAAAGTCCTATTTTGTATTTTAATTAATGTTGCGCAAAACACTTTACTGGAAACACTTTTATAAAACATATGAAACAACATGTATCTTCAGAATAACAGTGCTCATATTTGCACTTCCACATAATCTGTTATTTATAAGCATTTATAACAGGAATTTTAGTAAGTAAATACTAAATTTATCAGTAAATAATAAGCAGTTTGGGTATGATATTCATCTCAGTTTCATGCAGTTCCCATCGATGATTTGCTTGCTAAACTATGGAAATATTTCCATGCGCATAATTTTGCATAACGGGAGGATTAATAGTAGATATTCTGTTTTAATGTGGCAAAAATTCCTTACGGTCTAAGTTAGTGTCAGAATTTATAAAGACTAAGCTGAATGCTTATTGTAGCAGTGACTTGAGTTAATGCAATAAGCCCATAGATGCAATGCCATGTTAGGGCAGAAGATGCTTCTGAGTATTTCATTTTATTTTAATTGAAAATGAATTTTAATGAAAAAGATAAATTCTTACGGTAGCACTCTTATGCTAGCACTTCCATGACTAAATTTCATGGGTATTTTTTACCTCAAACACATTGACTCATTACACAGTCAAGTATTTGCACACTTAGAGGGCATCTCCATTGTGTTCTTTCTTCTGGGTGAAATGCACCACTACATGAAACCACTAGTGAAATTTTGTTTGCTTTGATTTGATCCTTTTGTTTGCTTTGATCCTTTACAAGATGAAACATCAAATCTGGTACATAATCTGAAAGCTTATGAGTCAATGTGCTATATGCAGTATGGTCTCGGGAAATCTTGACCAATTAGAGTATTCCTTGTTTTTCTTTATATGTTTCTTCCTTGTTACAGACCATTCCTAAATATTTCTTTATGTATGATCTTTTTACATTTAGCTGAATATATTTTCTGGTTGTTGTAGATGTTATTTAAAGAATGAACTCAGTCATAATACATGCTGTGATAACTCTCATCTTATTTACTTTGTTTTCGAGGGCTAAGAGTAAAATTTTGCTTGTTTTGGTTTTAACTGCAGTGCCAAAGTTAGCATCTTGATATCTGCTTCCATAATGTACTTCATGTGAAACTTTCTTTTTGATCCTTTTAGAATTTTGCATCTTTGTTTACCAAGTAATTTTTCCTGATGGTAACTGCAGTGCTTGTTCTCATTGCAGCTGCACTGAAGAGTCTATGGCTTACCTATAGCTTACCTGTTAGAAGCTATTCCTGCTGCTTGCTTTCTTCCCAAGTGAAATTGGGATAATGACACTACTCTACATAGCTGACACGTGATTTCTAATTATGTCTCCTGTGACTTCTATTCTTTCTACTTCTAGCAGTGGACTTGTGTCTCAGAGCAAAACAGAATCTGTAATTTTAAATGAAGCCTTGTTTTTTGGTTAAAGGAGTAAGAGATTTATGTTGAAAAATGACACCTTTAGCCCGGTAAGGCTAATGACAGGGAACATAAGGCAGTTAGCTTTCAGCAAGCTAAAGGGTGAATGTTTACCCCCATTTCAGTTCCTATTTATATCTCGTTTTCCTCGACCTTGGACGTTTTGCCTAACCTGCCTGTGCTGCAGTCTGTGTGACGAGGGAAGCACACAATATGTCCAGACCTGACATTTCTGTCGGCCTCTTCCTGGACACATGTGAGCCTTCTACCCAATTAAGTCAAAACTGGAGTTGGGAGCTGGAAGAGCCACTGAATTCAGACACTATTCAAATATTTACAGAAACAGCTTTACACTATCTCTTCACATAACAGTGTCTCCAAACAGATCAAAACCAGTTGGTTTTTGTTTGCTAGTGCCTTTATCTACACAGCAGGTTAATAACTTCTTCAAAGCAAATGTTAATGATACATTATTTGATGTAAACTCATAACTGTCTAGGTCACTCTTTTTTCACATGTGCTCCCCTTCCTAACCAACAAAAGCATACACATACTGTAGAGAGTATTGACACAAAGTGATACCAGCCATTTATCTTGCATGTCTTGCATAAAGAGTGGAGAGAGTTCTGAGCCCATGGCCTGGATCCTCTGAATAACCCTTGGCTCTGGTTCCTCCAATGACTATATAGGGATTTTGACTTTAAGCTACCACAGCCTAAAGTTAACCCTTGCCTCCCTGTGTCTTGGTTTGTAATTCTGCTGAACTTTACTGACATGTTTAATAAATTGTATCTGGAATGTCAATGCTTCTGCCAGATGCATGTATTAAGTGGAAAGAGCCCATATTTAAATTCACTCACTAAGCAGAGACTGAATCACTTCATACTCAAAGAAAGTTTTTGGGTCAGGAATATATTGAGAATGAACAGTGTTTGATATCCATTAGTCATTGTATGCCTGCTTATTTTTGTCTGGGGTCTCTGTCTTTGCTCTCTACTGTACTTCTGCTGTCCTACCTTGTGGATACTCTTTAACATGATCTGGCACTTTCTGCTGTCTTCCTGTTTTGTGAGCAATTCTGAATATACTCAGCGTTTTTAGTTTTATCAGTTCAAGAGGATGAGCAATTTCTAAAGCACTGGTAAACTCTTTTTTTTTACATTTTTCTTTTTCATTAGTAGTCTTCCAGATGCATTTAATAACATTCAAAACAAGACTTGTCTCTGCTTATAAAAGTTGAATTTATGGAAGCACTTCCTACTCATAGGAGAAATAAAATTAGTGAAATTGAGTTAAATACTTGATATCATTGTTTCCAGGAATAAACTCCTAGTTCCTTGATGTAAGTAGTTTTTACCCAAGGTTTAATCTTTTTGTACATCAAAAATTCCTGATTTGCACTGAGTGTCATCATAATTTTTGTTAATAATAATAAAATATAACTTAAGTTGCAGTCCTGAAGTGCCTTTTTTTTAGTGAAGGTAAAGGCAAAGTTCAATAAAAATGTTATTCCTTGTAAGAATGGTTACAAGAGCTGAACAAAATTACTGCTCAGTGAACTTCCCTGTATGGGTTCTTTATCCCATAGACTCAGTAGTTTGTAAGGCTAATATCTCCATTGTTTTATAAAAGCCTGTGTTCTTCAACACTCATAATCCAATACTGGTTTTTCTCTGCCTTAGGGACCTTTTGAAAGCTTAAATACCTTGATTATGTTTTTCTTGAGCTTCTTGACTACTGTGAAAAAATTGTAGCCTTTATTAGAAACCATTTTTTAAAGAACTTTTCAAATAGCAAAGCAGGAATGTTGTTTGCTCCAAACAACTGTCTTTCAAAGGGAGGAAAATGCAATTAGTCTGGCTCTGGCTTTGAAGTTAGTTGGAGGTCTCTATACTGTATTGCAGCATCTGGGGAGGTAGGTATGCCCTTTCAAGTAGGGCTATGCTTGGTTTTATGTCTATACTCTCTTTTCTGGTCTGTGCCATTTTATGGTTGGACTCAATGATCTTAAAGGTTTTTTCCAACCTAAATAATTCTGATTCTATGACCTAATGAGGATAATTAGAATTGCTGGTTTTGGTGTCATATACACATAATGCTTATTATAATGAAAAAGAAGTACGCATATTTTCCCAGAGAAAAGGAGAGAGAAAATCCAGAGTAGAGACTGAGTTGTCCTTTTCTGTATGCGGTTGCAAGAGCAGAGGAGTGGTTGAGGAACTGGTTTTTAAGTCCTGGATTCTGCCCTGTTGGGTCTCTGCCCACAATTGCAAAAGAAAAGGCACATGTGCAGAACAGACTGTGAAAATGTTATAATTAATGAAAAAGTATTAGAAGGCTTCTTAAATTAGTTAACTTCATTAAAATGGGAGTTCTTAGACAGCATTGCCATAGTAAAATGATGTGGCAATGTGGATAATACCGAAACGCAGAGCAAGTTTGTGATTTAGTCCCTTTCTGTTATCACAATTACTGACAAATGGAGCTTGCCATTGGATATCTGAATAAGTGTAATCAAAAATCCAAATAAAATGACTTGTTATACAATTAGAGGCCACGAAAGTGCACTTGTAGTCACTTCTGACCTGCAAATTATGGCTATTAGAAGGGCAGCACTTTTTAGTGAGAGCTAAAAATCAAGTCCCGTCTGATCGTTGGAACAGTCATTTCTACTTGCTGAGTTAAGACAGTGAGAATTACCCTAAATCTGTCTTCACAAGGCAATTGTCCACAACACTTGCAATGACAGGAACCTCACTTAGGATAAGTTTAAAATTGGAGAATCTCATTAGAGGAAGGAGGAACTGATGTGTATCTTACTGTCTGTATGTGCTCCCCCTTGACAGAGACTGGATTGTGTCTCTGAGGTGACAGCAGAGTTACTGAAGCTATTGAACAGTGTTTTCAAAGCAGTGACGTTCCAGACATGTGCTGGGAGTAGTGTCTACACTATACTCTTCTTCGGTAAAGGGCTGGATTTACAGAAGGTACAATACAGAATCAGAAATATTCAAATTCTGTAGATTGAATGAATGAGGGTTTGGTTTGTGGTTTGCTTTTTTTATCCGCTGATGATTTTCTTCATTAGGCTTCCAGGTTTCTGACCCACTCAGATTATGCTTCAAGGTTGCTTTTTTTGGAGAACATGAAAGCCAGACGTTGCTTCAAGAAAAAGAAGGTGAAAGGTTAGAGTCTTTCATGGGCCCTTAGTTGCCAGTGGTGGGTCTTGTTAAGAAAAGTAACAAACAGCACAATCTCTGTTAAGTTCTACATAGCACAGTTTGACCCTGGGTTAAGAGTCTAACCTAACAACCAGTAAGTCAGTACTTCTACCTGACACAGAAGGATGCCTTACTGTGACACCAGCACCTGGAAGCAGTGTGTTTGTGCTGGCTGTGCTAATTAGCACCTCACTGCTGTATTTGTCCTGCAGCAAGCTTCAGGGCTCGCTTGTTTGTAGCTGGCTCAGGCATCTCTGCGCCAGTCTGCACTGTGCTGTAGATGTACGAAAACAACTGCAGATCTGAAGTTAAAAGTGGAGACAAGGCAAATTCCCTTTCTGAGAGTGGCTCCTGTGCTTACAGGATTTAGTTGTCACTTGACTTGGTACGTAGGTCAGTTTGGTACAATTTGTTTCTTCTATTTTCACTCCCTCTGTGACTATGAAGGGATTTAATGCTCCCTCTGGATTTACCTTTTGAAAATGGCAGTTTCTGATTTACATCAGTAAGCAGCACAGTTTTCCTTGGTGCATTTTATTAAAGAATGCTAATAATATTCCAGGCTTTATGCATCCCATTTACTAGAAATGTGTGGAAAGAGTAGATGTGTTACCCTATTGACTATGTCTGGCTTGACTCAATTAGTCTGGAGATAAAACTATGTTAATGAGATGGGCTTGCACAGACAGAAAAGCCTGTAGGTGAAGATGCAGGGTTTTAAATTGGCTAGAGTCTTTGTTTTTGTTCTGAAAATGTTTTTTTTTTCCTTGTAAAAATGGTCTGAGCAGAGAATTGTCCATATATTCTGTAAAAATACAAAAATGCTTTTGAAGCTATAGAAGGAATATTGAGGTGTAAATCTATATGGTATAGCTGAAAAATTATACAGAGAGGGTAAATAAATAAAATCCTGATGAACTTCTATTTGTGGTTGTTACCTTTGTTCTGCACTTAAAAGCACATTTTGGTTCCACATCCTGCCCCTTTCTCCTTGCTGTAAACACAGTCTTTCAGAAATATTTTTTTTTCTTCCAGATTTGTCAGGAGAAGGCTGAAATTCTATTTCCTACTACAGGCTCAGTTAATCTTCACATTCTCTATTATCTTTAACCCTTTCCTCTTCCTCTCAACTGAGCTCTGATTTTACTTATTTGTTTATTTGGGGAGTGGATTTCACCAGCTTTTCACAGCTGTGGTTGCCACATAATGTTTCTTTTCATCTGTGTGTTTCAGGATCATCCTCTGCTCATTTCTGGGTTCCGTTGAAAGCTTTGTGATGTGACCAAATGTTACTTGTCCGTGTGAAAGTCGACTCTGCCAAACAGAGGATGAACCAACTCAGATTTTACAACTCAGCAATCATCTCCCTGTTGACTGTGACATTCGTGTTGAGAAGGTGAATCTCTAAGCAGCAAAGGCAGGCTGTGAGGACAGGCACTGAGGGAAAACAAGTTATCAGTGTGGCACTTCTGCAGACACTAAATTCAATTGGTGTTAGAATAACAATGAGGAAGAATAAACAGAGAGAAGTCACTGCCTCAGTCCTGCAGAATTAGGCTGAATTGCTGCTTCTGGAGTGTGGTTTCCACACAGCGCTGCTGATATGCTATGTGTTACAGAACAGGAGAGGAGGATGTTGAGAAAGGTATAGAGCTGAACAGAAAAGTGTCTGCGTTTTGCTTAACCTCCCTGCCTCGGTCCCTCCAGAAGCACAACAGTGACCTACACAGATTAAAAGCTATTTGTGGAAAACTTCTTGAATAGATTAGCATTTGTTTTGTACAACTCTAGGCAGAACCGTATGTGATGGTTAAAGAGATGTGAAAAGGCCTTTACTGTGGTAGAGTTGTGTTGTCTGTTATTCTTGCCACTCTTGATATGGGAGGGAAAACTTTATTGTAAAAGTCTATTTGATATGAGAGGGAAATTAGTACAATTATTGGAAGTATTATTTGGTAAAATATTGTTTTCTATGTTGTATCTTGCTTCCATTACTAATAGTTGCCAGGGAAACCAACAGAACTCGCAACTCTTCTGCTAGGAAGGCGACTATGGTTATAACCAAGGTCATTGAAAACTGCCTGCACCTTATGACAGACCTAGTGGGGACCTGCCATGGATACTCTCCTGTGTGCTGGTGCTCATTGACATGGTCAATTGCAATTAGATACAAAATGTTTACCCTAGTCAGTATTAAATACTGCTTTTTTTTTTTTTTACAGTAAACAGAAAAACAAATTCTGGTTTACCTCAAGAGGAATTATCATCCACAGAGTGTGATGTTTGCCTCTCTGGATTGTCACATTGCTCTGAGGGCTTCTATTGCAACCCAGGATCTGTCAATCTGCTGTAATTTCCCTGGGGAAACTCTATTCAGTAGTTTTACGAACCTTTTAATATGACAGCAAAGTAAACTTTACACCTCTTTGAGGTGTAACCTTTTTCCAAGAGGTTAAGCTTGGCTAGCTGCTTACCTTTCATCTACAAGGGCACTGTTTCTTGTGTTTTACAAAATGTCCACCTGTCAGACACATCTATGAACCTTTACACATCCATCATCAGGCTTTTGGGAAAAAATGCCCAAGTTTGTACATAAATCTTTTTAAGGAACAGATGCTTATGAACTCTCTCTCACGTTGAATTTACAGGACCGACATTTATTACCTTTCTGATTTCTGCTGAAGCCTACAATGGAAATTGATTTAGGATGAAAATAGGTAGTAATAGCTTGATTAGAATAATTTTCAGCTTCAAAGGACCCTCATGTCCTTCTGCATTAAATAATGATCATAATATCCAATATGTGTATCTCTGATTCCCTTTTTACCTTTTCTGAAGGTGATGTCCTTTGCAAAGGACACATTCTTCATGGTGTTTTATTGTTTTGAATAGCACTTCCATTCCTTATTTGCTTGAATTTTTTTAGTCCCAAGCCCAAATATATTCAGTCTGTAAAGACAATTAACAGCTGTGAATGCTTCTTCCAGAAGGTACCACAGACAAATTTTTGGTCTTTAAACAAGCTGTTTCTGACTGTCACCAGTCTCACATATTTTTACAGTTTAGAACTTACTTTTTTATTTCATTTTTCTCTTTTTAGTGTTGTATAAGACTAACCTGATGCTCAAAGAAGTAGCAGTAGCAAGCCTATCTGTGACTGCTCATGCTAGTCAGGTATGACCAAAGTGTGTGTGGATGCATCTAGCTACCTCACTGTCAGTTCTCCCAGGTATTGTTGACAGCATTTGGGAAGCTGTGCTGCCCACACTGAACTCCATGCCCTTCAGCCTCTGAGGAAGCTTGTTTAAAAGGAGCTCAGTCTACAAAAAAGATGATTGTTAACACAGTCTATGTGCAGCACTTGGCATTCTCAGCATAGGGAGGTTAAAAGAATTACGTGCAGAAGTCAATGGGTTTTATTAATTAGAATAAATTGTTGCACTTCAAAGTTGTGTATTATGACAATGGATGGATGGATTTTAACTGTATTTGTTGATGCCACTCATCAGTGTTGTATCTCAGCATCTTTCACTTGGGAAATATCTTCAAAAGGCAAGTGAGTGTTGTAACCTACTTATTACAGAATGGTGAAAAATAGTTAGAGAAGATTTTCATGTGACCATTGTGATAGGAACAAGCTATGGTTCTCTGGTTCCCCAGTGTGAGTATTTGACATTTGTCCAGCAGTGAAGCAGTAGAAACTGTTTCGGAGACGAATAGTGGTAGCAGAGGAAAAACTTTTCACAAAGACCTGAAAGCAAACCATTCTGTTACATAAAGTTCAAATGCAGGCTTTGTGAAGCATAATACCCCTTTGTCTGGATTTTTGATACTTTAATTTTCAGCTATTTAATATTTAAAGAAATGTGCACTCCAGCTTTTGCCATCATGTGTTTTGATTCTCAACTGCATGTTCCTGTGAATGAACTAGTGCAATTTTGTCTTTTTTTTAACAAGCATTTGGTTGTGTAGATGATTACAGAGTAAAAGTTACTGATTGTGATTAGGTGATATTTAAGGCTCAATATTGTTCTCATCAATCAGTTTTCTTTTCAGCATTAGGTATTCACATATGTAGTCATTTTCTTTGGCATTGTTATGCAGTGATTCTTTGATTATAAATGCCCCAAGAGTAAAGCGTTATATGAGGGAAGCAGAGTTTACTTTAAGGTCTGACATTCTTTCTTTCTCTACTTTGATTTTTAAATGTCTCAGTTTTCTTTGTCAATAGTTATGGCTAGGTGAGAACTACTGTGCTAGCCCAATAGCTGAGACACATGTTCATTACTGTGTGAATATATAATGAAATACAGTTTACAGATCCAAGTATAATCCTTATGGCAAACACATTAAATATTAATATACAAAAATATACTTTGGCTTAGCTTTGGACCTCATCCTCTCAACAGAACTGTCAAAATAATAGATATTTGTCTACTGAAGTTGTCTAAATGTCATTATTTGGTGAAGAACCAAGACCAAAGGGTTCAGCTTGACATAATTTTATCCTCACTGTTTGAAAAGCAGAAACTTTAGGGGACAATTTAATTGCAGAAGGATATTTTCAAAATGAAGAGACATTTTTGATTAAGAAATTAATATATTTAATTCTAATAGAATCTCAGTCCACTTTGACTCTTTCTTCCACTCTTTGACAACACTGAGTTGTGTGATAAATCTGGATATAGAAAAAATTTATTAAAGAAAATCTATCAATTTTTGCCAAAATTACCAAGTTGTTCCACCTTGGCTATGATGTAGAATTTTGTCAGGAGAGGAGTTGTATTCTTGCACTATCACTGTATCAGAATGCCCCAAGATGAATTCTGCCATCTGTCTTGAGTACTGGATATATTTACTTTTTTTAATTTTTGTCTGGTGATGTTGTAGATCTGTGGAAATTTATTTTGAAGTTCTTTGCCTGGCTGGCAAGGCTGCCTGATTTTTGAAAGACTGACACGCTCTATTTGTACCCTAGCTGTGATATGCAGCATTCGATTGGATACTACAAAACAAAGTAAAAAAAAAAAAAATGTAAAAGCATGAATTAGTCCTCAAATTGGAAAATGATCATGTGTCCCTTTAAAGACAAGCTTTGATCCCAACCTTTTCATAGTTTTGCTCATACAAATTCTAGTGGTTTGTCATCAAAAAGGGCTTGTGTCCAGCTGTTCCCACCTGGAGACATGGTGACTAATGAGCACTTTGGGCCAACTGTGACTCAATGCATGTACCCCTCCATCAGGAGTGGGCAGCATCTGCCTTTCTGTGGGGTCCTCATTATGACTGCCATCTCACAGTGCAGTATGTCACAAATACAACATGACATGTAAGATTACTCAAGAGTCTTCTTACCTGCAGGTTGTATTTTTATCAGATCTGTAATTATGAAGCATGGGAGAAAGGCAGGGGTGTAAGGGCTTGGGGGACTTTACATACCTGTTGTAATACTGGGAGGGGCATAGTCCTGTGCCCATGGACGTTTTTTGGCTCCTCATGTAATCAGCTGCTCAGACATACAGTAATGGTGACCATACATCAGACATTGTCATTGATGTGCTCTTCCCTGGACATGTCCTGTTGGCCACTCTCACAGCTGTTTGGCCCTTTGGTCTGACACAGCACAGCAGTTGTTAATGTAACACCAAGATTTCTTTAAGCTCATGTGTAATTAAACTTCACATCTGATTTAATTCTGTCACCTGTCCTGTGACCTTTCATGACCACCACATATGCCAGTCTTGATACTTTTCAAGGGGTCCAGTTCCATCTCTTTTTCTGTGTATGGAAGGATCCCCAGTTGGCTGCATCTTTGTGTTAAGGGCTGCTCAGTGTATGCTGCCAGAAGAGTCTCTGGGGAACTGATCAGGGATATTTTTATAGGGACTGTTTTGCCTGGACTTTGGTTCTTTCCAGTAGAGATAAATTGCAGGATTCAGTACATATTTAGTGTTATTTTTGTTACTACTGAAAATAGAGAAGGAGTAGAATTAAAATAACATCCATTCTAGAGTTGGTCAAATACTGTGGGGTTTTTTTTGTGGTTTTTTTTTTGTCTCTTAAAGAAAAAAAATAGAACTTAAGTGCTTTGGCTACCAGGATAATTCTGCCTGGCAAACTCTTTATAATTTGTCTCGCTGTTCCCTAAAATGCAATAGTTAACTGATTTACTAGAAGCTCTTGGAGGTTATGCTCTTGTGGCATAACGGCAAAGATGTTCTCCATTTCTTATGACATATCTCTTAATACCATTGTATTCTTTCTTATAAACTAGAAAGCCAGGCTGTCTGTAAGGGTACTACTGTATTTTTTTTCTCAGGATGTTACTTGTTCTGCCACTAGCAGCTCCCAGAATGCAGTGTTGTCTTCTGTGTCAGGTAATTTATACTGCCTGCATCAGAGCTCTTATCTCCGGGCAAGTATATGGCAATATTTTTCCTAAACTAATGTCCAGAAAAGGAAGAATAATGTCCTTTGCAGAAGCTGATAAATCTTTAGCTTCTTTATTCACAGCCTGCCAATACTTGGTTTTGGTTTTTGGTTTTTTTTTTTTTTTTCTAACTTAGCGTAATTAGTCTTCACAATAGTCAGATTTTGTCATTAAAATTATACCCTTGATGAGTCCCTAGATACACAGTTTACCCAAATATTTAATCCTTGGAACTCTGCCAGTACTGTCAGACTTAAAGATTACTTGAAGTTTCTTTTAGATAATGTATGCCAAATTGTTCTTCTCATAGAATACTTACAGAACTATTTCTGCTATTCCCACACCACCACTTCTTACTGCACTGAATATTCATGAAAACTTATGAAATATGACAATGTTTCTTCTAGAGGTGGTTCTTCCAGTGTCTTACCCATACAGTTTTACTTTCTTATGACTTATTTGTTGTAACTGTTACTTTTTTCTTCTTGGTTATGGTTGGATGATTTGTCAAAAGGAGAACATAAGACTGAAGAGCCACGATCATTGTCAAGCCTAGTTCTTCACTAGCATAGATGGCTTAATATCTAATCCTTTCCCAAGTTTAACAGATCTCAGCTTAAACTCTTTAGACGCCTTTATTTGATACTTTTATTAGAATATTGTCTCAGAACACTACTATTATGACAGAAGAATTTCTTAAATAATTTTGCCCATGGACAGTTTGTACCTGGTTCTCTTGGTACATTAGGATGGAGAACTGAGTACCTGAGCATCAACAGAGATGGAGTTACAACTTCCATTTCAGTATCCTAAATAAGCTCAATCAGTTTTACCCTACATTTGTTTTCTGCAGTGTTGAGTCTGATGATGATCATATAGAATGCCATATCCTGTGGGTATTGTGAACATGATACAGCACTGTACTCTTTAATAGAGGTTGTGATGTGCAAAAATGGTGATCTTTCCTCTCATGTGAGCAAGTAATATGTACCATTTGTGGAAGCCACATAAACAGTGGCTGTTCTGGTGTTGCATAGGTTCGTGGGTTTTTTTTTATAGGATGCTGGTATTTATTGGCAGCTCTTACTTTCTGAGTTGCATTAACAGCTGCAGGACAACAATTAAATCTAAGATTACTTTCAGCTATATTCCAGTTTGATCAAAAGTCTCTAGAATAAGAATTGAATCACTGTTACATACCTTTTTGTATCATTTGTATGTGCTTGTTGATATAAACAAAACCACTTAACAAATGAGTGATGGAAAAGAGGTTTCCCCTGACTCAGGACTCCAAATTTATTATCATTTTATTCAGAAATCTCTAAAAGAATGATTTTTTTTTTTTTCATTGTTTCGATTTATAGGTTTTTTTAATCACAACTTTATAAGTTCTGTATCTGGATGTTACCTCTCCCAGAATCAGTCTCATGACCCAGGACCCTTTGAGAACTCACCCTTGTCATGAGATGAAGAGGAATGAAAAATGAAGTACTGTTCAGTAGAGTTAGATATAGCTACATTATTGCTCAGTGGTTATTACTATTTTTAACAATGGTATTTAATTAGAAGATTTCAAGTGAATGTAGAGCATATACCTCTTCTACTCATTTCCTTGATAATGTATGAGAGAGATCCCTGCAGAAGAAGCCAGAATAGCAGAGGAACCTGGACAACATTAGTTCTTTGATTTATCTGTTTCATTTTCCCCGAGCTTCAGAATAGCTCAGTATCAATCCTGTTTCTCTTATCTCTTTGAGTAGCTTGATTTAGATCAAAGAACTGTGTATTTCCAGAGAAACTACAAAATAGATACAAATATGCTGAGAAATTCCTATCTTGGTAATGCCTTCAGCCTCCCTGGTGAAATACTAAAATGATGTCGAAAATAAAACAGGAAAAATAATAAGTTGCAAATGGCACAAGTGCAATCCTCCTGTAGAGACCAGTACGGTTCTCTTTTCTACACTACCAGACCAAATATCTGATTAAGAAAGGGTCTAAAATGTTACTACAGAAGTGCAAAAACATATCAGAGTTAAGGAGTTCCTATGGAGAACATCCCCCCAAAAGCTCCCTTTCTGTAAAATGCTTGGAATGGTTTTAAGATTCTGTCCTCTTCACAGCTAGTGTCAGAACTCAGCCTGCTTATGGATTTAAGAAGGAAGTAGGCCATGCGTGTATCCAAAACAACAACAACAACAAAAAAATCAGAATGGACTATATTTTACTGTAATTCTGCAGGCATCTGACAGAGCAATACTGTTTTGTGCTTAAAACTGCTCAATCCTTTGCTTTCCTCACCTGACAACAGTTTTCCAGTTCCCATATGCTTCCAGAAAATAGACTCTGGCGAAATCCAGTGCTGTGAAAAGGAGTTCAGTGCAGGGATGTTCAAGCTGAGTGAGATCCAAGCTTATAAATTCACACAAAACAATGCTGTATAGTCTTTTCTGATCATAACCAGATACAATCTAGCCAAATTAACTTGGTATCAAGCCTAAATTAAGAAGCTTTGATTCTTGCCGAAAGATTATTAGCTTTGGAACCATGCCAGACGTTTGTGATCTGGATCTCAGGTCAGATGCCTGTAGACAGTATTGCTATTCCAACTTGGGCATTTCCAATTTCGATACTAATATGAGTAGAATGAGATACTTCAGCATCTGTCAGTATAAAGATTCCTTGTGTCTTCCTTGTGAAATTCGTAGCACATGAGCTTCTGTTCTGCTTGCAGTCACAGACATATGAAACAGAGGTGACTTAGCATTTCCAGCCTCATGATTAAAAACAAAAAAAAGTTGTCTGCCCCATTACCCATTTTTTTTCCCCAGAAAATAATTATTTCAAAAAATAGCAAATTTGTGCTATAACTCCCCCCCTTTTTTTTTTGTTATGGTGGAGGAAGAGTTAATTTGGGCTAGAGTTCTTGGATAATCATGGAAGTTTAGAAACACCTTCTACTGTGATATTTTACAGCAGTGAAAACTGCTCAAGGTTATTCATCCCTCTAACTGTTGACCTCTACATCCGATAAACATATATTTGAAAAATGACAGTAGCAAGAAATTTGTCAAACTCAGGCAGAGAGCATGAATTAGAAGAAAGTAATGCAATTCTTCTCTGAAAAATCACTTTGTAAAAAATACATCCCCTTACTGAAAAAAATTAATCTCTTTATATCTATTCAGACATGTTATTTAGAAACAAAGTATTGTTTGGATTTTGCTTTTGTTTAACTGGTGAGAAAAAAGAGCTGGTGACTTGCTTTTGGGATTTTGTATTTAACTTTTGCATATTCAACAACAGTGGTTTATGTTCCATTGAGATGCATCTTCCACTGGTGAGGCTTTCATAGCTATCAGAGGAAGCAATTTGTACCTATGCAGTCCTTGTTGTGGTTTAACCTCACTCAGCAACTAAGTACCACGCAGGCGCTCACTCTCCCTCCCATTGCCTGATGGGACAGGGGAGAGAATAGGGAAGAAAGGAAAACTTACTGGGACAGCAAAGGAAAAAAAAAGAGAGCAGAATATACAAAATGAACAGTGCACAATTTCTCACTGCCCAGTGACTGATACAACCTGTCCCAAGCAACAATCACAAAATGAAACAGAGAGCAATCTCGGAATGATCCTGAGAGAGTGAGCTGCCTGCTGGCCAACCTCTACTTGTATACTGAACATAAGGTCTGTGGTATGGAATACTCACTTTGGCCCTTTTGTCAGCTATACTGGCTGTACCCCTCCTCGCTTTTTGCACCTACACAGTAGCAAAACTTGGAAAGCTGGAAAAAGTCCCTGATCTCTTAGCAACAACTAATAATATCAGTGTATTACCAACACTCTTCACACGCTAAATCCCATACTAAATCCAAAACACAGCAGCTGCTGGGGAAAAAACTAAGCTCTATCTCAGCCAAAACCAGGGGAATCCTGGACTGGAAAAAATTCAGTGATACCTTTGGAAATGGAGGGAAGGAAAAGGAAATAGAAGGGATGATGATTTTTTTTGTCCTCTCACCTGAAATTTAAATGACTGGTTCTGGCCCTACCTCTTTTGCACGTACCCTCTTACATGTTTCATATATGTCTGAGGAAACCTGCCTTTTCTGCTAAACCTTCATATCCGTTGAGCTTTTGACCTCCTTACACAATAAAGACAAAAATGTTCTACTGCTATTTTTGTAGACGCTGATCAGTAAGAAAGTATAAGAAAATTCTAGAGGTGGGCGGGTTGTTTTTTATTTTTTACATGAATCAGAAAACAACCAGTAGTTTGAGGCAGCTCGCTATGGTAGTGTTCAGCTCATGACTACAATTTTGAATGAAATCCCTGAGGTACTTTAGGATAGTATGGTGAAAAGTTATGGCCAAGTTCTAAAAGCAGAGAGAGCTGCTTCTCCTGATCAAGTTTGATAGAGACAAAAGTCTGAAATGAAAGCTTTCCTGGTCAAAATACAGCCATCTGCAGCTTCTGTTTAAGTAAAATATTTTTGTAAGGTGTTTTTATGAAGCTTCAGCAAAATGTTTTCATGTCCACTATTTACCTTTCTTTGTGTCCCTGTTTAAAAATGCTTATGACAAATAGTGAAAAAAAGCAGAAACAGTACAGTGTAGCCAAAATAAAGAGTTAGTGCATAGCAAAATCAGGTAATTCAAGTTGCTATGGTGTATCATTATTTTAACAATTTGTAAAATGTTTGCAAATAGCAAATATATTCAATTAAAAAAGAACAGTATTAATTTATGAAAGGTTCAATAAGTAAGGAACTAAATTAAAAGGAATATTCATTGTAATTAATAGTTCATTACTGATGCATCTTATTATCGGCTCCCTATGTGAACCAATCCCTTCCCTATTTGATTTTTTAATACATTTTCTTTTTTTGAAAGAAATGAAATTGACTTTGCATATCCATCATACTTGTTTTATACATCTTTAGTAGATCAAATTGTTTTCATTAAGGTCTGCAATTATCTGTGTCAGAAATGTTGACTAGATATAAATAAAAATCCTTGTTTGCATGTTGCTCTTAATGGTGTGCTTTTGATTTTCATGGCATGCCTTTTAGAAAACTTTAAAAAATGTAATTAGTGATGAATGTCTGTGGTAGGATGTGATTATTGTTCAGTCTCTCTTATACAAGCATCTGAATTTGAATACAAACATTTTTCCTATTGCTATCACGTGAGTACTGGTACTAAAATTCCTAAGTAATGGTAGTGCATATATGTGTAAAGCTTTAGTTTGTATCTGAAGTATGTTGACACCAAAATTAATTACACACAGAGAAAGACTTAAAGTGAAATAGTATTACTGCTGTGATGGTTGAAAGGCAGAACTTCTAGTTTGGAGGAGTTTTTAATTTTCTTTCCAATCCCATCAAATCTTACTGTCTTAGAAGATGTTTGACAATGGTGAAGTCTTAGTCATAGTCTAGTAAAGCTTGTCCTGTGCATTCACTTTTGCAGAGAAAATCTTCATAAGGCAAAAAATGCATATGAGGAAGGAACAAATCCTGAAAGGCATATTTTCAATTTTCATTGTACGGATCTTCGACATACGTACATCGTTATCGATAAAACCACAGCGATTTATACTGCTGGCTAGTTGTCCACAGAGAGATGAAGTCAAAGAAATT
Source organism: Chlamydotis macqueenii (assembly GCF_036417535.1). Lineage (NCBI taxonomy): Eukaryota > Metazoa > Chordata > Aves > Otidiformes > Otididae > Chlamydotis > Chlamydotis macqueenii. The sequence goes on from NC_141566.1 coordinate 9,768,049, forward strand.
CTCCACTGCAGCGTTAGACAAGGCAGAAGAGGCAGACTCCATATTAATCCTGCCTGCTCTTTAATTTCAGGAAATCAGTTCTGAGCCTTATGGATATGTTCAGGCAGGAGCTCTGTGTGATCTTGGAGTAGCTGAAGGGCATCTGATGCCCTATTTCTGCCACTGAGATGTGCCTCAGCAACCAAGTAATAGATTACAAATCTCTGAAAGCATTTTTCAGTCATGCATTTTTACCATATCCCTAAACCAACCACAAGATTTCAAAGAGCATAAAAATCACTTGTACCAGAGGATTTTGCAGCATAGATAATACTGTAAAAACTCACTGTACTGACATTTTGACACAAATAGTTGGGCGTGGAGCTGTACATATACAAAAAAAAGAAAAAAAATCTTTATTGCATGCTACCACACAGGATGTGTGGTATAGAGTTACAATTGTTATAATCCATCACTGTCTCTCTGTATTGAAATTGAAAACAAAAAATACAATGTTTGGACAGCAAAAAATAATATTGAACACCTGTGGTACAGTTACATTATTGGGTTATATTTTAGCTGGTATGTCTGCAAAATGGAACTGTTTTTCTGTTGCACTTCAAATTTATTTCTGAGTAAATCAAAAGTCAGTTTGTGAAGATGAGGACCCGCTGTTTTATAACTAAAATGTTATTTTATTCTGAACAATTTGGGTGCATATTTATCATTCCCTGCAACACTACTTCTTACAGAATGCAGGCATTTCTTTTGTCTTGTTTCTGTTTGCTTTCTACCAAAAAGGTAATACCATTGCTGATGGCTTACAAAAATTTTTCATTTATGTTTGTAAAATGGAATCTGCCCATTTCTGCAACAAAGACACAGTTTTGTAGGCAGTGTGCATATTATGTACAGATCAGGGATATGTGTGCATTCCCCCAGTTCTAGACTGCTTCTAGCTGGGCAGCAGCCTGAAGAGAGCAAGGTGGGAGCCATCAGCTGTGACATGCTTGAAAGGCATTCTTCAAAGAAAACAACTTGCTTGTGGGCAATTGTAACTCACAGGAAAGCAGATGCTTTGTTCTCTTTTAGGGTCAGTGGGCATAAAGGATGCTTTTGCTGTCACTGTTGCAGATGGTATCACCTACTGGAATTTCAGCTTTACCATAAGTGATCCATCTGTGGCAGTGTTACGTACTTCTGTCACATCCTGCTTGCTGTGGAGGAGATTGTTTCATAAAGACAAGTTGATCCAAGACATTATTAAACAATGTGTTGCCACTTTCTGTATATTAGCACCTTTTTCTTCAACAGCTGCACAGAAAGTTGGAAAACTTGACTTGCTTTATGACAAAGAGCAATGATCATGTACTTTGCATAGGGTCATTTAAAAAAAACTAAAAGAAGTGACTGATGACCACTGAAATAACCCCATTTTCTCAGGAAACTTATCTAAAACAGTAACCATACATTAATCTGATATTCCACAATTCTAATTTTTCTCTTCTTTGTCTTTGTTTAGCTTTGTAATGTTTCCTAGAAAATTTGCAGTGTTGGTGGTATTTTGCTGTTGGAAGAGTAGGGCAGTATTTTTTCAATAGATTACTAAATATTTTAAAATTGATTTCTTCCCTTCTTTTCTACTGCTTCATCCTGTGTTCCTGCTATTTGCTAAAAGCATAGGATTAGTGAAATCTATCTTTGAATTAGTGATGCATCTTTTCCTTTTTTCTGCCTGATGTGGCAATGATACGAGGAGTTTGTCCTTCTGTTGTGGCTGATCAGTTGCTGTAGAAATTTACTTTTTGTGAAAATATTTGTTGAAGAAACAACTTATGCTTTAGTGCTTTTGTGAAGTCCTTTCAGTATTTCACAAATACAATTTATTTCTATCAGCACTTAATATCTTGTACATAATTAGTCCATTAAACCACTTCGCAGGTAGGGTATGACTCTGCTCCATCTACATTTGAGTGCATTTAAATTCATGCGTACCTCTTTTTCAAAGAGCCCTATTATCACAGCATATTTTACTAACCTGTGATGGGACAGTCTCCTTTAGAGTATTTTGGATACCTGTGGGCACTGTTTTTGGCTTGGCCAGTAATTTAGTTATATGTTGGGTTCAGACCTGTGGGTCTTGAAAATAAAATATAGTGATCATTTTTGGCACGACTGGGTGCTTTTTTGTTAGTTGTTTTGGATGACACTAAGCTAAGATGTTGACTTTCTGGAATAAGTGAGTTGGTTGGTTGGGCAGTAACCATTTTTTCACCTGCTTATTTTCTCATAGCAATATATATTTGTTAATACCTTTTTTTTTTGGCCATGTCCTGTTTTACTAGGCACTTCACAATGACAGAGATATTTTGGTGAAGGAAATATAACCATGGCACCTGTTTTATCTGATTTTTATTACAGTTTTACTTCCGAAACCCCAGCCACAACAAAACACACATGTGTGTAGTCCCTGCCTAAAACACTGTCTATTTAATCTGAAAGTGGCTACAATCTACAGTCTCTGTGGCAGATAAGCACTAATGTGGCAGATGTGGAGGAAAAGGTAGGAATTCTTACCCTCTATTGAGAACACTACAGTGCTACACTACTGCTTTGCTGTTATCTCAGGCCTTCCCTGGTCCAGTTGAGCCCAAATATTCAGATTTTGAGTTATATGAAATTTAAAACAGAAGATGCACATGCCAATAGGCAAAACCAAAACTTTTAAAGAAAAATCCCCATTTCATATAGATTTTCTTTGAAGTAAGAAATTGGGAAGCAAATCTTTACACATTTTCCAAAAGTCTGTTGCTCAGGGTTAAATCTTAAACCATTTATTGGAAAGATCTGTTCCATGTCTGTGGTGAGGGATCAGATTCCATCAAAACATGACTTTGAAACATCCTGTATCCCCAGCAGGTCTGGGAGGACATTTTGTATGTTCATTAAACAGCAGTTGTAAAGGTTCACTGAAGTGCCTGAGTCATGCCACAGAGCAATACATATCTTCCTCTACACTTGTAAAACCTCAGATTATGTTTTGGTAAACAGACACATAAATGTGATTTGTTTATTTTTTTGATCTTCTGAAAGATAAACAGTGTTCCTACCAGGAAATGTCAAATGTATTTGTGCCATTAAAAATACTTTCTTCCAAGCAAATAAACAACTCTAACACCTAAACCAGATACTTTTATTTTTAAATTCATTCTGTTGTAAACCTGGAAGAGTTCTTAGAATCACTAATGCAAGTAAGTTGTTAATTCTAATTGAAAGCCCTTCAAAACTCAGCTAGCATATCACCTGTGAAAATTTTGTTTTCTTTTTTCCTGAACCAGCTCTCATTAAAACCATCATTGCCCTGGCAGGGCTAACGTATGTATTTAACTGAGACTTTGCATGCTAAAATAGGTGAACTCAGTCATTGGGTATATATGTTACTTTTTGACTGTAATTTGTCCACTTGTTTAAGCTTTAGTCTTCCCTGTCACAGGCAAGAAGACCATGCAGCAAAACTTGATTATTTCTCTTCATTGAATCATTATTGAGATGTTACTCCATCATAACGTGAAAACTTGTAGATAGAATATATTAAGTTAGCACATTAAAACATTTACGATATTGAACAGCATGACCTCAACATGGATATCCTTGGGCTGAGCAGGATGTTAACAGCAGCCAAGCAGAACAGACCAATTTAACTGCATTTACAGAGCAAACTTTGCAGCCCATTGATGTGTTTCCAGGGCTTATTTGCAAATCAAGCAATATCTCTTTTACAAAACATCTTGCTGGAATGTTGCATCTGTGCTTGATTTCTCCTGCTTTTTAATCACAACTCCTCAAGGTTGCTCATATAAACATGTTTTCCTAAGGGAGCAAAAAAGAGAAACAAGTTAGATCCAACACTGGTTGAGACAAGGCGTCAGATATGAAAGAGATCTGCCTTTACCAAGGACTGAATCTCACCCTGGCAATGAAGCAAAGCTTCATTAGAAATGTAACCATAGGGCTCCATGGTGTGCTGGTGGGAGAAACCAGTACAGCATCGCACCTTCTGTAGTCTGATGGATTGAAAGATGCATGAAGAAGTCATATTGCTCATGGGATGGACATCTGTGATGCTGAGGCAGCTGCTAGTAAATCACTAGGATGTTTCTCTTGCTCTTCTGGATTGTGAAGAAGTCACTCAAAAGAGAAACGTAGAATATGCGCAGAGGTGAAGTGGCTACAGATGGAGACAGGAAGGGTAAAGCAGCTGAGTGGGCAGATTTGAGTACCCACCGTAAGAGAGGAAATGAAGACTGAGTATGGAGTTCTGGGCATAGGTGAGGAAGAGCTTGAAACTGTCCTGAAGTGAGCTCAATTTCTACACTGGATTTCAGGGTCATTCTTTTAATGATTTTGCTCTTGATTCACTATCCATTCTATTTTCTTGCTTGGGAATTTACAGTCCCTTATTAAACAAGGTCTCTTCTGATATTTGATATAATTATCAGAGAAACAGAGTTCTGACTCTCTGTCTTGGCTTGCTCTTATGATTCTTGCACTTCCTCCAACATGTATGTGGAGAATGTAGGAAACAATTTTTTTTTCTTGTGGGAAGGAATTTTATCGCTCTTGAAAAAACTAGCTTCAAGAAGGTGCTCTACTGAAACACCAGCTCACTGTTCCTAATGATTTGTCTTTTAATACACAATGTTGAGCCATCAGTACAAAACCCAAATTCTTATTGATTCAGATTGGACTCCCTTTCAAAGGCATCTTTGAAATGTTCCAGTATCTGTTGTCATAAAGTATGTTCTGACAGAGTAGTAATCGTCAGTCCTGTGGGTAGCCCCAGAGGAGAGACACCTGAATGAGGATTTGAACCTGGAGATTGCTTTATTTTCCAGCTTGGGAGCTAGGTACAAATTTTCCAGCTGATTTTGTTAAAGAATACTAAAACTTTTTCCCCATGGCTCTGGTTTCATGTTCCTACTGTTTCAAGTGTGCACTAGGGAAAAGAAATTGCAGCAAAATTTCTTATATTACATTTGTCCAATTTTTCAGCTTCTCAGAGTTGCACAGGATTCAGCTGGAAGGGAGGGAATTGCTTCTGGTCTTACAGTCCATGATATCTGGAATCTGTCTGGATCAGTATAGGAGCACAAGAAAAAGTCACTAGAGGTAGTCTTAAATGGCAGAGTTAAACCAATAACTTTTCATGTTGTTACGTGACTTATGTGTTGTTCATTTTTTTTTTTAATATGCTTTTTCTTTGCCTTTTCTCCTCATTAAAATTTATCAGGCCTTAAAGTGTTTTTCAATAAAATGCCCAGAGAATTAGCCAATTTATTGTTGAAAACATAATTTCAAAGTTGTCAAGTATTGTACCTGATGAAAGAGAAGGATATAGCTAAATGTCTTATCGTTTATGGAAGATTACATTTTTAGCAAAACTTCTTCCCTTTCTTATGTTAGAGATCAGAGTGCTTATGCTTGGTAAAGTCTCACAGCAACACAATCAGAATTTATGCTAGATTTAATTATTAAATACACAGCAGAGCTGCCAGAAAAGCTGGAGAGTGAACTGCGCTGGGTTTTTTTTCTGTTGTGATCCAGTGTTGTGTTGGTCCTTGCTAAACCTGTAACTATTGAGCGTAGTAGCAGAGGCTTATCGTACCATTGCGTAAGCTCCACATACACGCTGTTAATGAACAAACATGGTGCAGAATGAACCTTATGGGAAGATGGCTTAATACAGGAAAAGCAGGCATGTCTGAAGACAGAAAAAAAAAATCAGCTTGAAAAATGAAACTAAAAAAAAAAAGCCTTGGAAACAAGATATTTATGCAGTTATAGGAAGATGTATTAGCTAGCTTCATTCATGCATAGAATTGAATGCATTTTCATTTTACTTTTTCCCACTCTCTCTCTTCTCCTCAGTGGGATATTTGCAATCAAGACAATTTATGTTGGGAGTTAAGGATTTTTTTTTGTGAGATAAATAAAGTTCATTTTAATTTCACTGCTTCAAGAATATTACATTAGAGAGTGATTTTATGGGAAAAAAAAATTGGAAAACACCACAAAGAACTTGTAGAAATTCTTCAGTGCACTGAAGAATGTATTTTTTTTCTGTACATATTAGCAACTCAAGCTGGACACACAAGTGGGCAGCACAAGAGAACTTTTGTGTTATTCTGAAACCTTTCAGAAAGGCTTTGTTCTGCAGGTGCACCAGTGTTACACAACTGCATAAGCATTCTCACTATACATGTTGTAGAAAGCCATACTCAATGGTGAATCTGGGGAGTCCTTTGAGATAATGCCTCAAAAGACTCAGTACATGAATTCTGGTAATACTGATCACACTGGGTTGTTTTCAATCATGTAAAGTACTGTATGCATGGAAAGATTCCATTTGTGAAGAATAAAAATACCAATTTATGGCTAAAATATACATTTTATTTACAGTCATGTATATGCCTCCATAGGTGCTAAAACAAACATTTCAAATTGTCAAGTACTAAATGTTTACTTCCATATTTTCAATAAATATGGCTTAGTTCATTCAGATGTGTGATTTATGTTTCTTAGGAAAAATAGGATCCTTTAGGTGTTGTGGGATCCTGGGATAAGAGGTGAGCAAAATAACCAGTTTTAAATAGCAGTAAATAACAAAATTAGGATAGAAAGACTAAACAGTACACAGTCAGTAGAGTGACTTCAGATGCAATCTCAAAACTGCAAAGCTGCTACGTACATACTTAGAAGTTTTATAGCTAAAAGTAGGGGTTTTTTTGACACTGGAAACTTGATAGTGTATGACAGAAGGCAGATTTCTTAGAAATACTCTTGACTAAGATATTTCATTTTAGTAGATAAAAATCTGTTGTTATTTCTCTAAGCAGTCTAAAAATAATTGTCAGGTTTTTTTAGTTTCACAAAAGATACCAGTATGTTTGTAAGGATATAACAACATAAAATAGTTTTTAACAACTATTACTAATTATAATCTTTTATTAAGTTTGACTGTGCCCTTTCTGCAATGGCATTTTGTGCGTGCAATAGCTACCTGAAGAATGTTGAAGGAAAGCTGTACTAGTCTTAGAGGCAGAAATTGTAGAAGGGTTCAGGTAGTCACATTGTCCTTGGTAACACCTGGTTAATGTAAGTATTCTGCTTCTGAGTCACAGGTTCCTGGATGATAACGCTATGAGTACGTGCGGAAAAGGACCTGCAATGTGTAAGTCACTGTCGTGGTTTTGTTAGTGAGGGGGGGCCTAAGGTGGTAGCTTCTGTAGGAAACTGCTAGAAGTCGCTCCCCTTTGTTCAGTGGACTCGGCCGGGCCTAGGGCGGACCTGTTGCTGGCCAAGGCCGAGCCGATTGGTAGCAGAATGTCCCGTGATAACGCCTCTGCGATAACGTATTTAAGAAGGGGAAAACAGAAAAAAAGAGAGAGAAGAGAAGATGTGAAGAAGCTGAGCGGGGGCAGAGGTGCAGAGGGGGAGGCACAGGCCTCATGGGCCTTGCAGGCCTCACCCTCTGGCCTCTCGCCAGGCAGCCGACTGGGCCCGACTCAGTCCAGCCCAGCTGCAAGAAGTGGAGAGGAGATGAGAAGTGAATAAGATGTAAAAAAAGATCCTGAGAGACATCTACCAGCCTGTTGTGAGGAATGGCTGCAGACACCAAGGTCAGTTCAGAAGGAGGGGGAGGAGTAATGCGGCTCCTGGCCAAGATTCCCCTGCAGCCTGTGGTGACGACCATGGTGGAGCTGGTTGTCCCCCTGCAGCCCATGGAGGTCCACGGAGGAGCAGAGATCCACTTGGAGCCTGTGAAGGACCCCGTACTGGGGGAGGTGGATGCCTGAAGGCAGCTGTGGCCCGTGGAGGGCCCGCTGGGACAGCTGTTCTAGAGGGACTGCACCCATGGAAGAGATGACCCATGCCGGAGCAGTTCCACGAAGGACTGTGGCCCGTGGGAGGGACCCCACGATGGAGCAGGGGAGGAATGTGAGGAGTTCTTCCCCCGACCATGAAGCAGCGGCGTAGAACAACGTATGATGAACTGACTGCAATCCCCATTCCCTCTTCCCCCCTGTGCCGCTTGGGGTGTGGGGGGAAGGTAGTAGAGATAATGTTAAGCTTGGCAAGAGGGGAGGGGTGGATGGAGGTTATCTTGTTCTCTGTTTCATTATCCTGCTGTTTGTAATAATAAATGAATAGTTTTCCCCAAGTCGAGTCTGTTTTGCCCATGACCGTAACTTTAAGGATTTCTCCCTGTCCTTATCTCCAACCTCGAGCCGTTTTTCTTATATTATCTCTCCCTGTTCTCTCGGAGGATGGGGTGAGTGAGAGAGAGACTGCGTAGTCTGGTCCTGATCGGGGCTGAACTACGACAGTTATACTGTCCCTCTATAATGGCCCAGCTTCACACTGATGTTGCTGCCAGTGCTGTACATCAAGCACTGTCATCTCTTAATAATATAAACTTGGTAAGCTGTAGCATTTAATTATCATTTTGCAATAGTATATGATCAACAACCATGTGTAAACTACATGATTGAGTAATTGTATCTGAGGATGCTGCAGTTGATAACTTCAGATTAAAACACTGCTTTGTAACACATTATGCAGGCAGTTTGATTTATCTTAACCCTCCTGCACTGTGGGCTAAGACAAAACTGTAATTTCAGAGCCTTTCATTTTACAGATTCAAGTTTTTGCTGCTTCTCTTTTGCTGTAGAGTTCAGAAGCCAGCTGGGTTAGTTGGAACTAACACTAGGCTTTTCAATAGCATCACGTTTTAGGTCTTCAGCAGCAACTCATGATTGCACAACTCTTTGCCAGCAGCTCAGAGGATGCACATAGTGCTGGTGCAGTTACTTGTTTACACTCAATCCTGTGTTTGAGCCCTTAGTCTAAAGTAAGTTTAATGTAGAGAAAGTTCAAGGTAAATGATTTTACCTTGAAGCTAATAAGCATATTAAGGAAATAAGTTTTCAGGGTCAATTAACACTCTGAATTTGACACATTTTGTTTTCTCTGAGGCTATAAAGTTGAGTTTTGAGCTACTTAGGAATATAAGGCTGTAAAAACCATCAAATTTTGTCATCCACCATCTCAGGCATCTTTCAGAAGATGTTAAATTCAGGAAGAGAATATTCCCTTTATGACTCCTCCCTCACTACTTCTCACATACGTGGTTCCTTTCTAAACTGAAGGAACATTTAAAAAGTACACTTAGTTAAGAGGAAGCATTGAGGCTTTTGAGATGCTGCAATCAAGAAAAAATAATTTCAGTTCTGTTAAGGCTTCTTTTGTTGCTGTGTGGCACTCAGCAGTTTGAGTTTGGCAACTTCTTAAGTGAGGAAAACAAAGAAAAATAAAAAATAAATGGTGTTTGATCTTTTCTATGGCAAGCTGTCCAAAGCGTTTATTATATACACCTAAATTTTCAAAAATTCTTGCTGGTGAAGAAGCTTGGCTTTTTACCTATGACAAATCAGTATTAAGACCTTAGCAGCATCATTTATGTTGATTACAAACAAATGTCAGATTTGGGCAGGATTTCTGTGTGGATGGAGTGGAATTTCTTCTAAAGGCTCTTTTCTGTGCCTGAATTTTGAGGTGTCTTAAGACCTTACCTTATCTCCTTGTCATCTCATCCAGGAATGCCCAGAACACACAAATTACCAGTGGCACCCCACTGCTCCAAGATACAGCTCTCACTATGATTTGAGAGACTCAGGTCAAGACTGAATTTCAGGGAGTTGCTTGCTCCCTGTTGAGTGCCGGGTGACTTCCACTGCCACCTGTCCGCTCCCTTCTTCCTAAAAAATAGCTCTTACTTCTTGTCTTTCATTCCTGTTTAGATAATGAACTGGCAGGCCGTCTTTCTATGTGTATATACAGCCAGAGATAATTTTATGGAACAGCAGTCGGGAAGAAGGCCTGAGGCCTCAAGCCAAGCACGAGAGGGGCCTGCTGGACGGTTAGGTGGTGTGTGCGTAATTCATGCGATGTTTGGGAGGAAGAGGCCCAGGCTCTGCCCCAGCAACCCTCTGTGGGTAAAATGATTTTATTTATTGCAACCAAACTGGGCTTATGCTGACTTACTTCACAGTGTACTGCCATGGTTAATGTAGGTGTAAATTGAATGGCCATAGCAACTGCAGAGACTGCAGCTGGGAGATCAGGAGGCTTTTAAGCTGTGCTCCTTTGACTCTCCTTGCTTTTGTCTCTGTGTGGGCTGACACATGGGAGACCCTGTTTGTGAATGATTGGGTTAGTCAAGTGTTCACATAGAATTTTAAAATTGATTTTTTTTTTCTGCTTGTGTTTCATTTCTTGTAGACCCTTTGCATGCAAACCTGCAGTTTCTGACAGAAAATTACAGCCCTAGTCCCACAAATACTGACTTTTCTATTATTCATTGACTGTCCCTGGTGGCACGCTGCAGGGATGCCAGGAGACTGTGATTTCTGAATTTGGAGTTCTGCCTGTGGACGGAGGACTGAGCCTCAGCTACTGCAAATCCCAGGCAGCTCTCAGATGAAAAGGGTTCTCTAGCCTGCAGTGAATAGCAAATGCGCTGTCTGTGTTAGAGATAGGGTCTTCTAGCCTGTGTACGAGGTAGATAAAATCAGATAAAATGGGGAAGAGAAGGACATAATGCATGCAAACAAGCATAATAAATAAAATACAGTGGCGACATTAGGAGTCGTTGGTTAGAGCAGTATCTAAGGAACTGAGAAGTGGGAGTGTGAATCCTCTGTCAAAGGCAGTAATTAAATATCAAAAATCTGCATTCTAGGTGAATGCTACCATAAAACACAGACCACAACATTTATCTTCAGCTGGATTTGGAGGAAAAAAAAAAACAACAAAGCCCACCACCACAAAAACTGCTCTTCAGTGTTCTAAAGAATGTGCTAGGTGCCACACTTCTAACTGGATTTTAAGCAGTGAATTTAGGTTGTATGAGACTTCAGCCAGTAAAACAAGGTAAAGTGCATAAGCATCATCGCTTGATATTTTATACACTCCTATCATCAGTGTTTCCTCTCACCAGATCATTCCCAGATCTGATTCATGTATTTGTTTAACTTAATTTTTTGATGGCTTTACTTTTTAAAGCAAAAGAACAAAAAGGACCACTATAGACCAATTAAAGCTCAGGAGAGTAAAATATATTTTAAAATCATATACATTTAAAGTAACCTGCTGTACCTCAGTGATACATTTTTAGTAATGTAAGAAACAACTCTAATCACTAAAATAAACTCATCAATGTCCTCACTTCTGTTAGAATCAGGAATTTGGGCCACCATTCTCAGCATGTAGGTGGTAAAAATCTGTCATTCAATCTGGAAGCTGTAGGAATATATTCCCTCTCTCCATATGAATCCCCGTTCTGTTTTGTGCCTGTCCAGAGTGTGGACAATTTCCTTTAACAAGGACTGAGGAGCAGTCAGCCTCATTTTACAGTCTCAAAAAGTCATAGGGTTTACAACGTTGCTTACTGTGGCATACTTGGCACTCTAAAGGATATTGCTGTCTAGGTGGTAGTTCAGTAGCCAGCTCTGATCCTTTGGCTAGACTTCTCATTAAGAAATCTCCTAGAAGATTTATGTATATTACTTTAAATTTCCTTGATGCCTAAAGCAGAAAAGTTAAGAGCCAAACGAAGCCTTTATAAAGAGTATAGAATTGGCAGCCACACAGAAAACGTGAAACTTGGTTAGTGATAGAAAGGACTGCGTAGCGGACAATACTTGGAGGAAAATAAATTGTCTAGACCTCATCAGCTTGTCTTCATGGGTGTTCTGAGAGATGTATTCTCTAGAAAAAGAGGTGAATGTGACGGCAAAAATTGTAACTGTTGATTTGCTAGAAAGCAAAGTAAATTAACAGTTTGGGATAAACATTTTGGAATTTTTCATCTGTAATGTCCAACACCAGGGAGCAATGTCTGCTTTTTTGCATATTTATAATAGCATAGAAGTGATGAGGAAAGATGCATTGGTAAAAGGAGAATGATTAAAACCAAAGTCCTGAAAAAATTTTCATTGATCAGAAAATATCCGAAACTTAGATGAGCAATTTTTCCTTTCCTCTGCAAGTTCTGTTCTAACCACTGGATCACACACAGAAATTGCAGTTAAGCGAACAGGAATTACTTATAAATATCCATGCCAAGAAATGGCGAGATGAAAGTAGATATTTCTCATTATTTGCAGAAATATTTCTGCATAATTACTTCTGCCAATGTTTCATTGCTTTAGTGTCCCCTTGAAGAATTGCTTTTCAAGGTGTGTTTTATTGCAGTCTTTAAAGACAATGCAAGGTTGTATTTCTGCTGCTTCAAGTGAAAAGGAATTTAAACTGCAGACTCCTGTTTTTCTTTATACCTGACCAGGGTGTGTATGCAGTGCTTTTGACAATATTTCAATGTTTGTAGTGTTTTCTGTAATAGTTTTCATTTCAGCAGAATTCATACTCGAGGTCACCAGGAGATTGGGATGTACCAGTTAGCAAATATTGTCATGATCTGCACAGCCTCAATCTGAAATTCTATTTAAAATTCCATGTGAATTTTTGAATATAAGCTGTGTTTCTAAAATTTCCCATAGCAGGGGACTTTTTACTTTCTACCTTCTCATCTACCTTCTACACAAGAAGTACATGGACCAGTTGGAGAAGGTCCAGAGGAGGGCCACGAAGATGATAAAAGGGCTGGAGCACCTCTCTTATGAGGACAGGCTGAGAGAGTTGGGGCTGTTCAGTCTGGAGAAGAGGAGGCTCCGGGGAGACCTGATAGTGGTCTTCCAGTACCTCAAGGGGGCCTACAAGAAAGATGGGGAGAGGCCATTTAGTAGGGCCTGTTGCGATAGGACAAGGAGTAATGGTTTTAAAATAGAGGGGGGTAGATTTAGATTGGAAATTAGGAAAAATTTTTTTACAATGCAAGTTATAGAACACTGGAAGAGGTTGCCCAGAGAGGTGGTGGAAGCCCCATCCCTGGAAATGTTCAAGGCCAGGTTGGATGAGGCTCTGAGCAACCTGTTCTAGTTGGGGATGTCCCTGCTCCTTGCAGGGGGGTTGGACTAGATGACCTTTGAAGGTCCCTTCCAACCCTAACCATTCTATGATTCTATGATCATATCCCCAGCAGTAATGGATCTTGGTTTTCCAGTATCCTATTACATTGCACAGGGCTGTCTGGAAGATATGGATACAGGGTAGTAAACTGCATATTTGAATTAACTTTCAATTAATTCAGTTGTTGGACCTCTGAGTCTACTTTCATTTGCATGAAACACTCAATTCTGCATCACTAGGTCTATGTGTTGTTGAAAGCTACAGCTCAGGCTTGACTCAGTAGTTAGCATGAGACTATGCATAGGCCCTATTAGATAGAAAAAAAAAAAGGTTTCCTACCACCCCTGTTCCTTGAGAACCCCAATCTCTTAGGCAGTGTGGAGTAGCCTTTGGAGGATTTGTCATCTTACAGAGGATACCACTGCTTTCTTTCAAGGATGGCTACCAGAATAGCAGAGAGTTGTGTTACTTTTCTACAGCCTGGTGATTAAAGCGTTCTCTGAAAAGTGGAATAGCCAGCTGTCTTGTACAGCAACCACCTTAGATCAAATTTTCACGTTGCCTTTTAGGAGACATCTCTGTTGCTTAGAAGGTGCTTCTGAATTCATTGGTTCAAGAAGTATGTGTGAATGTAGCACTTTGGTGGAGCATAAGAAAGTTTCTAGATTCTGGTCCTTAATTCCCAGGGGTTTTTTTACATATTGTGTAAATGGAAACTTAGAAAAAGAAAAACAAAAAACAAAACCAAAATCCCAACCCAAATAATTCCCCACCCTGTCCCACAAAAGAAAAAAAAAAACCACCTTGAAACAGCTTCTCATATGCTTGTCCTATGGAATCTTCTTCCTTCTTAACCACAGGGAAATTCTCAATGCTTTTTTGGTTTCTGGTAGATTCAATAACAATTTGACCTTTACTTTTAATTCACTTAAATGACAGGAGTGGGATAAGAATGTATTGTGATGTGGTAAATAATTACCTGTTAGTTTCAAGGAAGAAGCAATGTCAGAATTGCAGCTTAGGAGAGCATGCCCACAGCAGAATACCTTTCTACTTGGGTGTCATCTTTTGGAGATTAATGCAAGTGTCAACCTATGGCTTTCAGTTTATGTAACGTTTCATAGGAGATGGTTTCTGAGCTGCAAAGTTTTGATTCATATTTTCCTATCCTTGTCTGAGTAGATAATAGATCTGGATCATGTGATCAAGTTTCTCCAATTTTCACACACAATATGCTCTAAGGGAGAAAAGAAAAAAGAGAGGGAAAGGAAAAAGAGGAAGGACGGAGAGAAGGAGGGAAGGAATTTCTCTATTGTCAGTGTAGACCAGAGGAAATACATAGCTCTGTTTCATCCTATCAGTTTCTCTCAAAGGGAGATTTAGCTGAAGATTTTCTTCGATCTTCATGTTTCTGATTTCTTGAACATGTCCTTTCTGTGCAGAGCACTGCTCACTGTGTAGGAGATTTTAAATTGTAATTTGTTTTCAAGCTACCACTAACTTTTCTCAGCAGAAAAGAGCACTTTGTGTCAGTTTTAACTGGTGATGGATGCAGGGACACTTTTTCTACTCTCAGAGCTCCTGCCTATGTACATTTTCTGTGAATTAAACAAAAATAAAAGAAATAAAGCACTCCCAGTTCTGAAAACTGAAGTCTGTCCTCTCTCAGGAGCAGTTGAAAGTTAATTTTAAAGGAAAAAAAGAGTTAGCTAGAGTTCACTGCTCTCTCCATTTTTAGCTTAACTGTGCAGTAATTGGAGACTAAGAACTTTCTATATGCTCTTGGGAAAATGTCACTGTCTTCTATTTTGTTATGACATTTGAAAGCTCTGACAAATGAATACATATGTATAACCCACTCACTAGTAGTCATTCTGCCTGTCCTCCCCGTTTTGCCCACTCTGTTGTACATCTGAAGTGGTTTCAGTTCTCAGGTATACATAACGTCTGTTTAGTTCAAACAATAATGGTTCATGCATTAATTCTGATCACTGTCAACAGGGATCAGTTGTGACAGTGCCTGATGCTGCTTTCAACTACGGTGCTGCAAATTTGGACACGGCATAACTGAACTTCAGGGCTGGTAAGTGTGGTGAGCAGGAGCTCCCACACGGTGGGGTTTGATGCCAGATTTTGCCACTTGTTCATATTATTGCTTGCCTGCAGAAGCACAGTGGCATTGAATAACCCAGCTGATGCACCTGTGGCTAAAGTAAGGCAGTCCTCACAGTGGTGCTTACCTGCCAGGTGGATGGCTCTTGACATGTTGTGCTGCCTCAAACATTCCCATATGATTTTGGGCAAAGTCATGTGATGAAGGTCAAAATCAGATTGACCAGAATGATTCAAAGTAAGTCCTAGCCATCCACAAAGGTGAATTCAGGTAGATTTCAGGCTATCCACAGTGGGAGTAGGGATATTGACTACAGGTTTTTGTGCTTATCCTGGATGTAGTCGAGATGTGAACAGGGCTTTTGTACCAGTCTTTGGAGAAGCAGGCTTTTGACACGTGCTGGTAGAGCTGTCTACAGACAGCTGGTCTACCCAGTGCTTATACTGGCCAGTCATTACTTTTAATAGCAGGATTGATTTGGAGAGATGTGCTTCCAGACTGGCGACAGCAGCAGATCATTTTCTATTCTGTCTTTCCTCTGCTGCTTTCAAAAATCCTCCTCCTTCTTCCCTGGGTTATTTTTAGCATTGGATGTGGTCCGGACACATCATCTATAGCACAGAAGATACTCCATGTTTCTGGTGATTTGTGCAGGGCATTAAGTGTGCACTAGGACAGTTCCAGGCTTGGATGCAGCTGAAGCACTCAATGGAGAAATCTGCTTCCAAAGAGCTGGTGTAACAGTATACACAGCCTTCACGAGATACAGCCCAGCCCACTACTTTCGTCTGCTTGTATTAGCAACCAAAGTTACATACCCTTAAAGGCAGTGGGAACAGAAATATGTGGGACTTAGGTCAGGACTTTACCAAGTCCAGATCATACAGTTATTAGGGACTGAAATATTTCCATTGTGTGATACAGATAATCACTTCTTTACAGAACAAGAAATACTGCACTTAATGGAAGGCTCAGAGTAAAGACTAGACTGTGGTCTTGAGCAAACATGAGAGTGCTAGATCAGCATTTAGTCTGCAGGAAGTACAGGGGGGAACAGAGCACACTTATGTGGGTCTTTGTTTACTGAGCTACTGCAAATCCAGAACCCAGTTCCCATGCAGAATGGAAATAAGGGTGACATATGAGCAAGTGTGTGTTGTTCCTCTTTATTTCCCTACCTTAGTATAGGCAATGTAATTTAATGAAGTTATGGGTGCTTGGCTAAAAGGCTTAAAAGATTAAAAAGATTAAAAGATTAAAATCAGGGTGATGAGAGTTGTGTCCTGACATCTGAGAGCAAAATTTGACCTTCTGAATTTTGAATAAGCTGCAAAGAGTGTGGATGTTGCAGTACATATGTCAGAGAGATAGTGTAAAGAGAGGCCTGTCAGACTTTGGCTCGGAGCCTTCAGACATGATTTGCAGTATCCTTGCAAAGAGCAAGTCTAGGTAGCTGTGTGATGAGCATGGAATAGACAGAGATTTCAGATACCCACACACAAATTCTTTTTTTTTTCTCTTCTGTTCAGGAACTACCAATGTATTACATCCACAATGCCCCAAAGCATCCTCCCAGCCAGTTGGCTCTTAGCAAGAATAGAACCAATTTCTTAATCCTTACTACCACCTCCTGCCAACACACTATGGAAATAGATGTATCTGCTTCAAAAAGCATTTGTCTGCTTTCCTAGCCAGGCATATGCTTCAGAGGTGACAGCTGGTGTAGGAAAGAGGCACGTATTTGTACATATATATATAAAATATATATTAATATATACATGGCGATATATATACCTACATAGATGCATACAGCAAATGCTTTATGTGCACATGTTTGCATATGAAAATGAAGAAACTAAGGAAACTGAGGAGATGCCAATTTTCCAGTTCAATTTTGTCTTAGTGCTTTAGAAGAGTAGGGACAATGTCCGTATCCCTAGTGAGTGGGAGACAGAGTAGACCTTATGTTGCAATGATTTCTATGCTTGGCAAAGTATGTTTTTATTCTTAATTTGACATCAAATAAATTCTTAAATATGCAGAAGATCAACTGTCTCAATTCTCTTCTTCATAAAAAAATAATCCTACACTCACCATTTACTGAGAGTGACTTAGTAAATTCTCAGTAATGACATCTATAGTGAAGGGAAGTATCAGGAGATACCTAAGGAAGGCAACTGAGTTTTAAGTTGTCTAAGAACTGCACCACCTCAAAGAGAAAAGTAACTCTTAATCCTTCTGAAAGAAAAAAAAATCACCATGTTGACATAATTGTAGCAGAGTTAACAGATGCTACATGCCATAGCCTGAGTTCTATGCAAGTGAAAGCTGGAATAAAAAGCATTGTAGTTTCATTGGATTTCTTTGGCAGAAAAAAAATCCTTTTTCTTACTAAATCTTTCTCAAATACATGCTATACAACTCCCTTGGTTGGCACGGGATAGATGCAAAAATTCTCAAGCTAAAAATTTGGTTCATCTGTAAGAGAATAAGCATACATTGGATGCCAAGTGCGGGTTTGAAATGCATTTATTCATTCCCAATTTAGCTCCTACTCATAGCATAAAATTAAATGAATTATAAAGAAGGATACAGAAGAACACTGTCCCCCCATTTTCATAGCACATACTTACCGCAATTCTTATGTTAATGGCGTGTTTGTACAGCTGCTACAGCGGGCATGGGAAGATTAAAATCTGCCATCACTCTGCTTAAAGAACCTAAGGGAGATCAACACATCTGGTCTAGGGGGAAAATAAGTCTGTCAAAACAATTATTTCACATCATTTGCAGGAGCTTAGAACAAGGGTGGGAAGGAGAGAAGGAAATGTATTAACCTTTAAGGTCTGTTACTTTATCCTGCCTGCCAATTCCTCATTTCGTTTAATGATCTGTAGCCTTGACACTCACATGTCATCTTTCTGTCCTGATAACTTTTATTCTTAATTGCTCTCTTTTGCTGGATTAGTTATAGCTCAGCTCAAAACTGGTTCATCAGACACAGCAAGTACTGAGGAATATTTCCCAGGCCAAACTCAAGTGGTGGTTGGTGATGCTACACAAACTGGGTCTGTTTAAATGGATTGATTGGTGTGTCCTATATAATATCTTTGATATCAGAATGACATATTTTAGAACAAAAGTGGATGGATGGGATGAACAGACAGACAGATTTTAATGGTGATCCCGAGGAACTGTAGCTTTAGTCTTGTTGTGGTTAGTGAAGCCCATAGCTCCACATCTCTTCCACATAGCAGTGACATTTCCCTTAGAGTTTTAGTCAGTTAATGCAAGAAATATGAAAGGCATTAATACTTTGTCTGTAGTTCTGTTATTTGGGGAAAGTAATGATATATGTATGAGAGATGGTGGTTGGTTGGGTATGAGAAGATACCGCAGATGGAAAAGGAAAGGTGTTTTTCAAAGCAGTTAGAACTATTTTAATCCACTTTGTTACAGTGACATTGCCTCTAATCCTTTCCTGATATTTTATTGATAAGCTTTTCACAATGTACATCATAGTAGGATTCATCAGACTTGACACTTTATCCTCAAAGTGCATTTAGGAAGCTCAGAAGTCTTCTATTTCCCATTACATTTGTTTCTCATTTTCCTGACATTGAGAGAAAAGAGAGTATGACACAAATTGTTTGAACTTGAGTATCTGCAGTTAGGCAAGAAATGCTTGTCTTGTTAAAAATTAGGCAAAAGATTTTGTTCTCTAAATAGAGATTTAAAAATCGAATATTAGACACGTCGTATGGGAGCAATTGACCTCTGTGATTGACCAGTACTGTGCAAAGGCCCTACAGTAAATCTCGGAGACAGATTTTTGATACCCTGAAGCTTCATTGCTAAAAAGTTGCTTTTACAAGTTTTTTTTTTATGTAAATCAGTTTTTAAACACATAGAATCATCTTAACAATGAGACATAAATTGGCTGAAGCTGTAAGAAAAAATACATTTATTTTCAAAAGCGGAAACAAAAATAAGACAAAATAACATTTGATCAGTTGGAACAAAAAAAAATATTAACTGCTTATTTGAGGCTTTCCTTCTGAAACAACAAACTGGGAAAAAACCAAACAAACAAACAAAAAAAAAGAGTCCAGATATGGGACGTTTTGGCTCAGCAAAATCCACTTGATTTCTTTTTTGTCCTTGTATCTCTTTTTAAAAAATACTGAGTCCACTTCTTTTTTCAGATTAATTTATTTCAGTTACACAAAAAAAAAAAAGGTATAAAAGTTTAAATTAATTTTTTTTTTTACTTGTGCCTTACTGTAAGGTAAGTACTGCTTCTGCTTAGTTCACTGTTCTGAGAGTTTTTGTATACACCTTCATCTTACATTTATGAGAGCTTTAATTATGAAGCATAATGCTGTAACATGGAATCGACCTGTCTCTGTATAAGGCCTCCAGGTTGAACCTCCTGTTATGAGTGAATCTTCTCCCTCTTTGGTCATTTTTTTGTTTGATTTGTTTTTTAGAAGTGTGATTTTCCTAAGAACTATCATAAGAGAGTATCAAGAAGGAAAGGCATACTGCTGCAAATACATTCGTAACTTTGGACAAAAAACTGTGCAGTTGTACTGACAGCAATCAATAATTCTGTGCTAGGTCTAACGTGAGCTCTTAACAGGTTTTATTGTTAGAAATAGTGTTCATGTTGAGTATATGAATGTATATGTGTTGTTTTCATGCTCCATTACATGATTATTGATGATCTCTTACATTAGAAGGATCAGTTAAGATGCATGCATTTTATTTCTATTTGGGGCAGGTTAAGAAAGATGATGTGATTAGATGCAGGGCTTTTTAAGTAGTGGCATTAGATCTGGAATATGCAACATCCCTAATATTTTCCTGAGTCTAGATTAGCAGTGGGTGGGACTGGATGACAGAAAGTTTGTACACCGTTATCAAGTTCTTGACATATTATCAAAAACATGCTCTCTTTAGAATCAGCTTGATGCTTAGCTATCAATTTTTTTTTTCCTGGGGCACTGGGAGTAGCACTAGTTTATGGTCCTTGAGGGCATATGTTGAGAAGCTCAATGTGAGCCAGCAATGTGCACTTGCAGCCCAGAAAGCCATCCGCATCCTGGGCTGCATCAAGAGGACTGCAGCCAGCAGGTCAAGGGAGGGGATTCTGCCCCTCTGCTCCACTCTCACGAGACCCCACCTAGAGTACTGCATCCAGTTCTGGAGCCCCCAATGTAAGAAGGGCATGGACCAGTTGGAGAGGGTCCAGAGGAGGGCCACAAAGATGATCAGAGGGCTGGAGCAGCTGTCCTATGAGGACAGGCTGAGAGAGTTGGGGCTGTTCAGCCTGGAGAAGAGGAGGCTCCGGGGAGACCTTATAGAAGCCTTTCAATACTTAAAGGGGTCTGATAAGAAAGATGGGGACAAACTTTTTACCAGGGCCTGTTGTGATAGGACAAAGGTTAATGTTTTTAAACTAGAGGGAGGTAGATGCAGACAAGATATAAAGATGAAATTGTTTAAATGAAGGTGGTGGAACACTGGCACAGGTTGCCCAGAGAGGTGGTTGATCCCCATCCCTGGAAACATTCAAGGCCAGGTTGGGTGAGGCTCTGAGCAACCTGATCTAGTTGGGGATGTCCCTGCTCCTTGCAGGGGGGGTGGTCTGGATGGCCTTTGAAGGTTCCTTCCAAACCAAACTATGCTGAGTTGCTCAGAAGTCTGCTTGGCCAGAAGCAGAGCCTACAGGCTGTTTGGGGACTTGGATTTACAAATTACAGTTAGGAAGTATCCAAGTAAAGATATAAGAACTGTAATTCATGACAAGAGGAGTCAAATCTACATTAACAGTGGATTTATATTATTGCATCAAACTTGTAAACTGGGAGTGTTTAATCTTTGGAAAATTAACATAATTATATTTAGGTGTCAAATGGACAATCCATTTTTACATCCAGTTATTATATACTTTCCATCCTGTATTTTCCTCAAGGAATACAGCTATGAAACCTCATGTAGAATAAAGTGTATGTAGTGGGTTCGCAAAATAAATCCTTAATTACACTTACTCCTCAGAGTAGCTGAAGTTTTTCTAGGGAAGAGTAAAAGCTATGTCACTTCTGAGACATGTGCTGCATAAATATGTAACTGACATTTCATTTAGTGTCATTCCAGCACCTTGAAAGCATTCAGGAAGATATCTAAAAGAAGCTTCACTGATTTTGCACCTTGCTATTCCATTTATGTTGTTTAAGGCACGTATTCTACTTCAGAATAATTTTCAATAATGATTTTTTTCCACTGAGTTAGCTTCTAATATTATGAAATGAAACAAATGTTCCTGATATGTTATTATACACTAGACTTTGTTTGATAATGTTTTTATAAAAAAAAAAGAGAGCTGTCATTTTTACATTTGTCATATTAATGGATTCATTTAATGTTGCAGTAAAAACACGGACTCCGTGGATGGTGTTCCGGAGACCTTTATTGTTAGTCAGCATTAGTCTTTTATAATTTAGCTAAGTTACACGCGAAGTGCACGCACTTAATCATCTAATTCGATTGGTAGCAATATACTGTTCATGCACCTTAAGCTTCATTTGGATCGGTTATAGATTTTTTGTGGTCTTTACTATTTTTGCCTTTGGTATTTACTTATCTTGTTCTAGTTGCTGTTTTTTGTTATTGAGCAAGTGGTGTTCAAGGACATAGCTCAAATTCTTCAATATCAGACAGCTGTGCTGCACTCTCTGCTCCCACAATTTAAGTATTATATATTGTGTTTAATCATGCCATAGGAAAATAGTGGCCTAGTTTTGACTGGGATGGAGCTAATTTTCTTCCCAGTAGCTGCTGTGTTTTGGATTTAATATGGGATTTGGTATGTAAGGAACTTTGATAATACACTGATGTTATTAGTTGTTGCTAAGACATCAAGGACTTTTCTCAGCTTCCCAGGTTTTATTAATGTGCAGATGCCAAAAGCTGGGAGAGGTATAACCAGTACAGCTGATGCAAACTGACCAAAGGAAGTATTCCATACCATAGATGTCATATTCCTTATATGAGTGGGAGTTGGTGGGGTGGGAGTTGGCTGGTGTGCAGCTCTCTCCCTCTCTCTTTTGGGATCACTCCAAGATTGCTCTCTCCATTCCATGATCGTTGCTTGGGATGGGCTGTATCAGTCGTTGGGTCATGCAGTGTTGAGAATTTGTACATCATTCATTTTGTATATTTTACTATCCATATATTTTATTCTTACTTGTATCATTATTTAAATATATAATCTTACTATATTTTCCTTTGCTATCCTAGTAAACCGTCTTTATCTCAACCCAAGCGCTTTCCTTTCTTTCCAGTTCTTTCCCCCATTACACTGGGGAGGGGAGAGGCTGAGCGAGCAGCTGCGTGGTACTTTGTTGCCCACTGCAGTTAAACCACAACATACAGGCTTATATTACAGTGACTGCAAGCAGTATGATAGCAATCTGAGACTATGAAGTAAGTAAACTTAATGAACTACTTCAGAAAGTTTTACAAGTAAAATAGCAAAATTTGGCTATTCTGTTTCTCAGAGGGTGAGTTCCTCACCCCAAGGCCTTTCTTGACACAATTTTAACTATTTTTGTCATTTTTTCTGACTCAATTTATCACTGAATCATACAAAAAAAAAGGAGTTTTCAGCAGTTACATGCAGGTTTAAAACTGTCTATAAGTCTTACTCAAAGGAGTTCTGTAACTCTGATAACTGATTGTTGTGGTTTAGCCTATCCGTGGAATTTCTTACTTCTTATTTGCCCCAGTGCTAATGGCAGAAAAGATGGGTCTTAAAGGCTTAACTCTACGCAATCTACTACAGCCAAGAAAGCAAGCCCCCATCCCACCTCAAATATTCACTTTAGTAATGTTTAATCAGAACCTCAATCTGAAAGTACATTCGTAACACAAAAGCATATTTAAGTCAATAGAATGATCTCCTTAACTGATCAAATTGTCCTGGAGTGTGTTTGTCACTTGATGATACTGGAAGCTATAAAAATAAATATTTTCAAAAGTGGAAGAATTTTCAACACTTTCCCAAATCCAGCATGACTTGATTTTAAGCACATCCTTGGTTCTAAAATGAGTGCTTACCTGTGGGTTCCTTACTTTTGTCCTCAAAGGACAGATTGATGAGAGCTTACCAGAAATGCTGTGATCCTGGTTTAGGAATAAATAAAATGAATTGATTTAGGAATAAATATATCAGCATGTCGTCATCTGTGCCTCCTAACACTGTTCTTCAGTAAGGCCCTACATTAGTTCTGTGAGGATATGTGAAAGGTCTGTGGGATCCCATCATAAATACTGTACATAACCTTGCTGTTGACTCTTGTGTCTTTGAGAAGAAACAGTTTGTCAAGTTTGAGTATGCACCTACGCTTCCAGTTATGACCACACAAGGTGTCACTCCTGTTAGCAGTGTCACTGTATATTTGCTCTGGCGTTCTCATCAAAATACAATAAGTGGATCCAAGTCTGTCTTGATTTATGTTCAACCATTTCCCGGGAGCTTAACTGTAGATTTGTTTGAAAACAGGGTTTGAAACATTAATCTTTGCCAACATTACTGTTTTGAAGGAAAAGGCTACATTGCTTTAAAACATTTCATATCAAGACCAAGAAACTTATTGAAGATCACGTGATCTTCGGTTATTAAAAATTTATTTGGATTTATTGAAATAAAGAAAAAAAATAATTTGCCCCACAGCTTCCTTCAAATGGCAGGAGTTGATTTTCTGCTGGTTTGCACAGACCAGATAGTAATCTTTAGAATAAAGTGAAGATCTTACTTGCTTTTGAAAAATACTTGCTCTGTTTACTGAGAAATTATTGGTGTGTCGAGAATTTATGAGAACAGGATAGAGAACAGAAGTTTTTGTTGTTGGTGCAACTTCCAGTTGGAGCCAGTGTTTCCTGCCTCTTCTGTCTTTCTGTGGGGTTCAGCTTGTCATCTCTTTCACCACAAACTACTCTGAGTAGGACTGATTATGGAACTATTTTCTGAGACAAGATGGCCATCGTCACAAGTGGGGGAAAAATCAGAAGAAATCATATGCTAGACTAGGAAATCCAAAAGTGACAGAATGTCACATTTCAGGGATAGAATGTCAGATACAGCATCAACATTAATTCCATGTAATCCTACCTTTACACATGTTTTTTATCTAACCAGATGTGTTAGTTGGGGAAAAGGTGAACAGAGATGCATATTTTAAAAAAATACGTATTTGGATATCAGCTTCTGGCTGCTTCAGTTCCTGATGAATTTTGTCAGTTTGTTCTGCAAAGACTGATCCCAGATTCTGTAAAAACCAATTGGGATGGTCACAAACAGGCTATATATGTAAAGGATTTAAAAATTTAATTTTAATATGGAAGGTCCGTTGAATGACCTTTTTAATCTGTCTTTTCCATTTCATAGATTTCAATGTGAATGATATGATCATCTGATCCTCAAAGCATTTTTTTTTTCCCTGAAAAACACACAGAAGCATGCATAGGCACTCCCTGTCTCCAGATGACAGGTAGTCTGTTGCTTACTTCCACACAACTCATTGTGCAATTTAAATATCTTTGTTGATCTCTGTCACAAATTTAGCCCAGTACAGACACTATAATCTCGTTTATTAAATAAGCTGATTAGTGTTTATTTGATTGGATAACTAAGAAGGTAATAACACAGAAAGCTGAAGAGCCTCGGTAGTGGAGTCTGACAGGAACAACAGATAAGAAAATCACTAGTATGGGGAATTGGATCTCATTTAAAAATGAAATTATACAAATCCATTCAATTACCTTGAATTAATTCCTAAGTGTGCACATGCAAATTTGTGAAAGATCATCAAGATCCATCACTGCCATATTGATTTGAATTAATTCTCTGCAACAGTAGAGATCCGTACACTATTTTGTAAACTAAATAAGCTTTTCAAGAGCTCTGTTCTCAAGTAATTCAACACAGAAAAGCAGGGAATGACCAAGAAACAGTACCAGAAGTCAAACCAGTGACCAAGGTGTGATGCACCAAGCTCAGGCTTTCTGAGTCTCACCGCAGCAGCATGGAGTTCACCACAGACTGCAAAAAAACAGGCCAAAAGCATGTTAAATTAAACTTGTTTTCTGCAGAACTGAGAGCTCTTAGTATCTGAACTAGTTAGTTTAAAAGAAACTTGAATTTCTGTACAGAGCCCTCTGGTTTTTGTGATTTGTTTTGACTGCACAGTGGATACTCTCAGAATGACTTCACACATCTCTCTTAGCAAATCATCTAATACTACAAGAATACAATGTGTTTTGTGACTTGAAAAGAGTGTTGTGTGTTAAAAAACAATTTTTTTTTTCCTTTAAAAAATTGCTAGCACAAAGTGTCACTTCCAATCTTATTCTTAGACTGACCTGATGTTACTTGTTGTCAGATTCTGATGCCTTAGAAGTACATGGCATAATAATTTTTCCTTGAAAGGGCAGAAGACTCACAGAACTTTTGGCCATTATTCCTTTTGTTCAGTGAAGCACTTTATCATTACAGGCTCTGGTTAGCAAACTCACACTCTTGCTGTAACTGGAAAAGTCCATATAACATAACTGACTTAGTCATCGCAAAAGGACCTTTCAAATAAGTTTAAATGCTGGCAGTATGAGTAAAACAAATTCATACATGCTCACAGTGTAGTGGCTCTACAGGACTAAATATTTATTACAACAAAAGGTTGCAATTTTGAGAAAAAAAAATCATGGGTAAAAAAAATACACAAACTTCACAAACAAGAAATTGGCAAGAAAATGTCACGAATTAATTGAGACTTTGAATGATAAACTGGTTTGAGACCATGCTGTTTGCTGCTTTCCTTGTTGTTACAGAATCCCATGTAGCACACCAAATGGGGAAAGTTGCTTTTTTTTTTGTAGAACAAATTTAATCAAAGCTTTTAATAGCATTTTAGTAGTTTTAAAGCCCTAAACTGTAGTCCCTTCTATAATCACAAATATACACACACAGGCACAATTTATCTGTAGCCATTCAGGAAAAGCTAAAGGATAAATAATAGATTAACTTAATTGAGTTAGCAACTGGTTTTGTTTAAAGAGGAAATAAAATATTGAGGTTTATAGTGCGTAGAAATGAACATACCATATAGTCAGCGACTATAGGAGCTGCTTTTTGTAGAATCATTTATACAATTAACTTGAGTATTACTGCTTGGTACTGATAAAGGAATTGGAGGTTCCTTTTAATAGTGGGTCATCGACATAACAGACCTTACCTGCCTCTGGTGTGAAGCCACTTGCAGGACAGTTATTCAATCTTCAGAGTAGTCACACAAAATTAAGAAAAATGATGTAGCCAAGTACTATTTCTGTTAGGAAAACATCTATTTTCTACACAAGGTAATTAGTGAGATGTAAGAGTCAAGTGAGGAGAAAACAGGCACTTGCTGTCATGTTTGTGAGGTCAATCCAAAAAGTTTGTGAGAGATTGGGTTTTATATTTACTGGTTATGCATGGGAAGACTGTAAGTTGCCTTTGGTACTCTGGGATGCTCTCTCGTTAGGTACAATGAGTTATGCAATGTTCTATTTGGCATCAAAAGCTGGCTCCCAGCCTTTTGTTTCCTAGGCTTTTGAGTGAGCACAAGAGGAGAGAGCTCACTGTACACATCTGTCCAAACACTTCACCAGCTCCTTAGAATCTTATTTGTCACTTGACAAATCAGGCTGCTGCAGAGTTGTGTTGTACTGTGTGGTCCTTACTGATAATGTCCCCCTCTCTCTTGTCCTCTGCAATCTCTTCCTCAGCCTTGCCTTTTGTTTACCTGTTGGAGTCTTGGAGAAGAAAATGGATGTTTTGTTCCCTGTCTGCACCATCCCTGTTATTGTAGCAGCCTAGTTCATAACTACGCTTCCTGGGTGTCATGGTAAATAATGATTAATACAAAAACTTGATTTCTTCACCTGTGATACTGTTAAAGGGCTTCAAAATGATGTTCAAGGATTAATACCAAATACCAGTGTCATGATTTAAATTAAGTTAATGTTAGAGGTATAATTAAACCTACAGGAATGAAAACGTGGAGATGATTTTTTTTTTTCTTTTTGCTGTTGTCTCCCTTACCTTTGGCTACCTCCTCTTTTCCGATACCGACTACACCGAGGGGCAGAACACAGAATACATACATTACTTAAATATGCAAAAATTAAATTCAATACAAAATAAAAATAGTTCACATACTAAACAGACATTAACCTGCTGAATTGGGTGAATTTATGAGAACAGTTATTTCAATTTTCCAGATAGATTGTGATTGAAAGTCTCTCTTTAAATTCTTAATTCATCTACAGTCCAGCTCCTTGAGGGACTCTCCATTGTTGTGAGTTACTGCAGTTCTTGTGGTTGGTGCATTCCAGCTTTCAGGCTTCTGGGCTGTATTTGCTGTGGTAAAAAAGTGCTTTTCCAGTAAAGGTTACCAGGCATGTACCCTACACCAGCCTCGTTCTTTGACAGCACTGAAATGTTTGTCTGAAGTGTTACACTGCGTGTCCACTGCAGCAAAGTGAAGTGATCAGATCTGCAGCTGATGTAAAACCACTATTTGTCACTGCTATCAGCCTGCTGTGCACCGTGTGAAAACCTTGTCTATTACCTTTTGCTTAACTTTTAAATTATTTTCATTCAAGTTATCTCTTAGAGTTGCCCGAGACCCTTATTTATATTTTGCTAACTTCCAAACTTATGGGCTAGGAGTTTTAGATTGGTATCAGAAAGAATAACATTGCTCTCTGTGACACCAGTGATGTGTCCGAGTTAAAAGAGTGAATTCATTCAACATGTACTTCTTTTACAGGGAAAAAGACTCAGCGTATTTTATTCTAGTTTTAATTATGGAAAAATTATTTCTGTAAAAGTTACAAGAACGTAAAATAAGAGGTCTTGTAATGCACGTTGCTTTCTAGTCTTGTGTTGTTACGAAGAACGCTGTGATAGCGGCATTGAATGACCCATCCATATCAATTATGGCGGTGCTGTACTTCAGTGTCACCATTATCTTTGAGAATGCTGTGGAGCTGCTACCACCAAGTGCTGGAAACTTTTTAAGAGAGATGTTTTAATTTAGAGTATAGTGGTATAAC
Organism: Chlamydotis macqueenii; assembly: GCF_036417535.1. NCBI lineage: Eukaryota > Metazoa > Chordata > Aves > Otidiformes > Otididae > Chlamydotis > Chlamydotis macqueenii. The sequence goes on from NC_141566.1 coordinate 9,796,388, forward strand.
AGAGTGGGCTGGCAAGCTCAAAACTGCTCTGTTCTTTTTAAGGGAGTGCACTGCACTAAGGTTTTTTTTTGTTTTGAGGTGAATATGTTCATTCTTAGAATATATTCACGGCTTAGGAGTTGAATCTATAAAGTGAATGGGAAACCTGGTAGATTGAATGGCTTTTCTTCCTTTAAAAAACCCCAAAGGCATATGTCCTTATTGTATAGTATTGGAAATTCAGCCCTGTCAGTATAAAACACAGAATATCTCTAAATGTTTCCAGCCTGAAAAATCTTTTAAAATGTCAATAAATTCTCTAAATTTACAAGATTGAATACTTATCTCAAATTGAAGGGGAGAAAAGCACCTAACATGTATTTAAGCAAAGAAAAACCACTACTCTGGTCTATAGGAAAATAATTTACCGAAATCTTTCAGAATGTACTGAAAAGGGTAATGTCACATTATTAGGAAAACTTGCAATTAGGATTCAGGTAGGCTGTTAAATTGCCTTATTAAATTCAGTCTACAATCTGAACAACACTGAAGGCTTGCAGGAAAAAGGAAATATGTCAAATAGTTGTGTCCATTGTTGCTGTGACAACAGGATTGGAGAACACTCTGGTTAAAACAAAACAACTCCTAAAAATAACCACCAAAATCAACAAAAGAACATTCTGCCCATCCTCCTAAACCCAAATAACCACACAATAAGAATGTGACGGAATTTCAACTTAATGAAAATGAACCATGTAAGTATTGAATTTGTGCCTGCTGCTGTTGTCTAGAGAAGTATTAAGCCCAGAACTGGATAACTAAAATGAAATGCAGTGTTGCTGAGGATTTGCTAATTTAGATAAACTGTTAAGTGTGACACTCAGTGTGTGTTTTATTAAGTTTTATTGAGGAATGTGTTTGACCTGGTGTTCCATGACGCATGGGTGTCTTGCAAAGCAAACATTAGATGCCTGCAGATAAGCCCTGTGCTTCTTCACCACGGCTTGTGCAGAGCTCTGTTACAGCCCAAGCGCTTCTGAAAAATCTATCGGCTGTTTGGGTGTAGAAAAGAAAATGGTCATCTGTCTTGCCCATAGCTGCTACATGATTTATCTGTGTTTTTCATATACGATTTTATCTCAGATTTGTAAATGAAACAATTTACCTGTTATTTTGGTGGAGTCACCGCCCTATTTTTAGCTCTGTACATGTAGCTGGATATTCTCACTGTACAGTAACTCTTATATCCAACAGCAGGATCACAAGCCACAGCTTGGTAACAATGGCAGGCAAGGGTCATTATTTTCTTAAAATTAATTTTGTCTCCTTAAGCCAAATTACAGTGGGAATCTACAAGTTGTGAGGCTGAAGGCAAAGACGGACAATTATTCTAATTTGAATTGAATGAATTTGCTGATTGGAGAAGTTCTGGTTGTTGGAAGCAGATACAAAAGAGAGAGACAGAAAAGGCTAAAATTTATACCTGCCACTTAAAATATGTCTGCTGAGCTGTAATTCAACTAAGCAGCAGCAAGCAAGTTTAATTAATCTCTAATTAGGACCATGAGTTTTAGCTGAGAGAGGGTTTGGTTTCTTAAAAATAATTAAAAAAAAATCCCTCCACCACCAAAGACTTTTTCCAGACTCTTCTGGCCTTAATTGCAGTTCCAAGCACCTCGAGCAATTTTCTGGGCCAATTAAATCCGGGCAGTGGCTAGATTAACACATTGCAGTGCCTTACATTTGGTGTGCTTGCTTGCTAGAGTTAAATCATTTGAAAAGTGAGGCATCCATCTGGCCTGGCATCCAGATCTAGATCCTGCAGCTGTCATTGCTGTGCAATTGCTGCGGCCACCTCAGATTTGTATGGGTAATGTTTCTTCTACTGATGCCTAAAGAGAGCAAAAGGTGAGCGGAAAAAAATGGAGCCCTTCTTATTAACAGGGTTTTTATATGCTGAGAACACATTTTGCTGAAGAAGTAAGAGTTCTTCCTTCTGTGCTCTGACTGGTACACTGCAGTATATCCAGCATTGTTTGTGTTGCATATATAAAGGGATGAAGTTTTACAATGACAGTTTTTAATATACATCGACCCTAATGCTACTTTGGAGGATGATTCACTGTACAGCAGCAGATATCAATATTTAACACAAAGCAGTATTTCCCCTGCATTTTTGGAAGTATTTATACAGCCAAAAGGATGGCAAAATTTGGCAATACTTTTCTCAGTGCATCTGCAAACATTCAAGGTGTCTAGATAGCTGTGTTTCTGACACCTACGACTGTTGATTGTCTGGTTTATGTCATACATTTGTTTATTTTCTAAAGAAGAAATTAAGAAAGTTAATTAAGAAAGGCCACTGAAATAAGCTAAACATGTTGTTATGTGAGCTGCTCTATTTCATTTGTTTCATACAGTCTTAAAATTATTGTTACACTGCCTGCTTCTCTGTTGACCTCAGCTTACTTCTTATTTGCTGCTGCATTTATATTTCATGCCAAGGAAATTGAACCAAAGAAGTTTCATGCTGTAAATATAAAGGAAGAGAACACAGTAACCTCAAGCACAGATGATGGATGAAAAACCAATGTCAGAAAATTTGGATGGAAATTATCTTTTAAATTGGGAAGTATCTTCTACATCAGTAGAGTGGAATGGAGGTCATAGGAGTAGACAAAGTGTATTTTAAGTTCGTGTGTGGGAGGGAACTTGACAACTCTAAAGCATGTTTAGGTCACTTAGGTACAATGATGGGCACAAGCCCCTTTCTTCCCATCTAAGCTGTTCACATATAGGGTACTGTACAACCTTTTAGGCACCTACATTTTGGCTACAGTAATTGTAGGAATCTTAGACTTTGACAGCTTAGCATCTACCTTGTACACATGTCCTGGTGAGGATTCACAGACTGGGCATTTCCCTTCATACTACTTAGTATGAAGGGAAATGCTTTGAGGGGCTTTGAATGGGGCTTTGAATGACCTCGTCTAGCTGAAGATGTCCCTGCCAATGGCAAGAGCTTGGAACTAGATGATCTTGAAGGTCCCTTCCAACCCAAACCATTCTATGATTCTGTGATTTCATTAAATCAGTTTTAAGTATTGCACAGAAATTAGTTTATTCCTATGATGTCTATATAGGCTTAGTAAGTGTTAGATAAGATTTTTCTTATTTGCAAGGCTAGAGTAGAGGTAATGATACATTAAGAAGTGATTTGTCCTCAGTCTTACTCATTTGCACAAGGAATAACACTCCTGGTACCCCATTGCTAAAAACTCTGTGAATTGTCTGTAAGATGGACACACTGTATTTGTACAAGCAAATATTTACACAGTGGGAGCCATCCAGACCATTGGCCAACAGAAGCTGGCATTAAACGCCATCTGGAAAAGGAGAGGGTAATTCACACTTTATCGCAGAATAAGTCTTGAGAAGAACAACTATGAATATTTAAGAAAGAAGAGGTTTTCTGGTCTCCTTGTAGTCCAGGGCAGCAGCAGGCTAATCTTGTCTTAGGGCAGGCAGTAAATTTAGACTCTCCCTCCAGCAGACGTCTCGGGTTGCACAGTGATCCTGTGACTTGGACTTGCATTTGATGCACTGACGCTCCAGACATAGAATAGTTTTTTCTGTTTCACAAGGTCAATCTTTGATGAGGATGCTGAAGACCAAGGTGATACAGATTATAAGCACTATGGGTAAAATGGTTTAACATTTCAGAAGACACTGAAAGAGAAGGGAGTGTGCTGAAGGAGGTCAGGAGAAAGGTGGCAAACATTTTGGAGACAGCGATGATTTCCAGGCATAATGAGTTGTCTTAAAAACAATGAGTCAAACCCCTAAATATCCCAGACTTCAGCCTGTATTTAGTAATTCCAGCCTTTCTGAATTGTTACTGTTGTAGTATTTTGCTGTTTGTGTCTACATGTAGTCTCTGAGGACTTTGTCTCTTTGTTTTTCCTCTATATTATTGACTGTTCTAAATCTGATCTTTTCTTTAAAAAAAAAAAAAGCAAACAAGAGATGACTTTTCTTTGTCTTTAATTTGTATTCTCTACTATGAATCATCAGCAGAAGTACCAAGGTAGTCTTGCTAATCTGCCAGTTATCAGTAAAAAGGCTGCATTCAGAGAGGTTGCTTTCACGGAGGATCTGGGCTGCAACGAGGCTGTCCCTGGAGTTCACAGAACATCATGTTAGGTCCAGGGAACCTGCTCCGGTGCCATCTCCTGCACAGATAAAATACACAATATAATGGGGGAAAGCATAAAAACCATATGACAAGGCTCTTTTTTTGGAAGAGGAACTCTGTCTTTGCTGCTCTGCCCTATCCACCAATGGCTAGTTACAGTGTCAAGAGTGTAGAAGGTACTGCTGCCCTAGGGTGGCCCAGGTGCAGGGACCATTTTTTTTTTGCATCTGCTACTGTGTCTATGCTATACCAGAGCATATCCTACTTTTTACTTTCTTTCATGATAATATCTCATTTTTTTCTTGCAAACATTGCTGCTTTGCGGAGACAGTTTCAAGATTTTTGAATGCAAGCTTGATAATATTTTAAGTAATTTTAAAGATAGGGCACTTTGTGATAATACAAATGATTCTTTAGGATTTTAAAACAATATCATTGGTTTTGTTGTCTTACAGCAATGGTACTATTAAAAGAAACTGAGGTAAGTTAAAAGTAGAAAGAACATGACTGATGACATTTGCAAAGATACAAAACTGGCACTCCAATGTCAGAATATTTTTAAAAATGCATGTCTGTCAAAGCATTAGCTAGCTAGAGGTGTACCTGTCTTTGTAGTATTATTAATGTAAATTCCTTTCAAACTGCAAGATTTATAAAGTTTGTGTCACTAAATCAAAGTAACACACAAGAGATGGGAAACATGGACCAAGTCAGAGTAGTGCAACCCTTTTGCATAGCTGCAGATTTTATATACTGGATTTCTTACCTTCATTCTCATAAATAGATCTGGATTTCCTTGTCTATTAATAAGCATTTAAGTAAATTGCACGTTCTTATCAAAGTTCGTGGCAGTGAACTGTAACAGCATTAAAATGGCATTTAGAGAGAGGAGCGGCCTTTCATGGCTGCAGCAAGGAAAAGGAGTCTCCATCTCCAACTGTGTTAGAACTGCACAATCAATTGATTTGATTGTGTTAAGCAATGTCTCCATCAAATTCAATCTCAGTAAAAACTGTACTGATGTCATAATTATTTAGCAGAACAGAACAAATCCTTTGCGTTCTGGGACACCAAAGACAATGTATGTTCCGACTTCTTAATCAATGGAGTGCTACTAAGTTAACTCCCGTGATGAAGTCTGATAAAATCCAGAAAATAAAAAGAATCAGTATAAGGAAGAAATTAACAAAATTCCTGACCTTACTGCATTAGAGCCTGTATGTAGTGCATTTGCATTCTGCAATAATTCTCCCTTTCCAACCTTTTATTCCTCCATGTTTCTCTGCTGCCATAATACAACCATTAAAGTGTAAGTAGATATGTAACTGGGCAATCTGCTAAGCAGGAAAGGAAAGTATCTTCTGGGAGAGAAAATCAGTAGCAAAAATTGGAATTTGCCACTCCCTTGACATTTCTCCATCAATGAAATTTGAACATTAAAGCTTGATAGGAGTCATTGTCATAAATTCCATTGTAAGTGCTTCTTAGCTAGGTTTGAATTCTGTGTAAGTTCTTGTGTAAGATGTGCATCTCTGGAGAATAACCATTAAGATTTTAACTGTGTGAGGAAGAGGCAATTTCCCTTTTCCTAATGTAAAGTTATTTTTATTTGTTATTTTAGTTCTTGAGGGTTTGAAACCAATTTTACTTGATTAAAGGGGTAAAAAATTATCAGATCTCTTGTACTGTAAGTGTCCATTTCTGTTTTTGTCTGATTTGATATAAATAGTGGCATCAATATTCCTGGCACTAGACTGACTACTGTGTGTGGAATAAATTCTGGAGCTTGTAGAAAATTCTATGAGCTTGTATTGGAAAGATTTCCAATCCAGAAAAGGCTTATTGTAGCAAATCTAGAGGTAGAGAGTAGTTCAGAGCTGTATACCAGATGAGATATGTAGACAATAGAAATTATTTTTTTCTAAATGGACTTGAAGAAACATAATCTGGTAAGAAAAAAAAAAAAAGAAAGAAAATTTTTTCTCAAACTTTTATTATCATCCATGCAAACCAAATTAGATTCATGCTCATGCTCTGTTCTGGCCTTGCAAAGTCCTTAGCAAATTCCTCAAAATATCCATCTGTGTTGAAAGGCAGAGTGCAGCAATGGAAAATTGAGTGTGATGGTAAACCACAGAGAACTGTGTACCTGAAATACTTGCTCGGAATCTGCTCTGCTCCATGACACTGCCTCTGCAAAAGGACTTTGCCTTTTATATGTTTTTTCATCCTTTGCTGAATGTTAGGTGTTTGAATAATGCAACAATGTGTGTGTCAGTGCAATCGCTCTACTGAAATATGTAGCCATAATCCCTCAGTTCAGCACAGTCTTGCTTTATTCCTAATTAATAGAACACCTTACATTTCCAGTAGAATTAGACAATCACTTGGAAAGCTGATAAAAGCAGAAAAATAGGGCTGTTTTATATACCATTTTATTAAAGTCTTGAACTTTAAATATAGATAATTTAATTTGGGGTGATGCTCTAACTGAACAATTAGGATGTTTTTTAGAAAAGTTGTAACTGTTCACTGATGATTAAATGTTTAGAGCCTGAATTTTGATAAAAATCTCATTGGCTATGTGTATGTGAAGAACTTAACAACTCTAAAATTCTGAAATGTCCCTTAATGTAACTGACATTTACACACAAATGTCTCATTCACTTAGAGCCTGAGTTTTTTCAGTTCTGACCTCCTGGGGATATTGGGCCATGGCTCAAAACCTGGCTGCTAGCATTTCACGTCCTGACTTCTGGTTATTGGACATTGTGATGCCTTTTGCCATGTTTTCTTGATCTACTTGCCATCAAGTTCCATCCTAATTAATTAGTTCAGTATTTTTTAAATATCAATATGAGAGATGGTTTAGTTCTCAATAGTCTTAACCCAACTAATTTTCACATCTGTTTGATATACTTTTCACTGAAGTACTCATGTTATATACTTTCCTTCTTAATGCTGTCTTCTCTTCCAAAACAGCCCACTAAACACCTTGAGATTTGGTGAGGTGAGTGACTCTAATCTCCAGTAACAAGTGAAGAGTGCCTGGTACTAAAAAATTAATATTAGGATCGAAAAACTTCATACAGAGGTACCTAAGATGTTACCATGTCAATTTAAATCTAAAACCCAAAAGAACTAGAGTATAGCAAGAGCCTGAGTATTTCCTAGGGCCATTTAGCAGGCAAAATTTCAGAATTTGGCTTCTGCTTGTCTCCTGACCTACCCACTAAACTCTGCTTCCACCTTAAAGTTCATTGCAGAACTGGTATCAATGAGAAGTTTTTCAAAATCTGTACTTTGGCTACATGTTCCATCTTCATGTGAGCAAAACTTAAAATATTAAGCAGCTGTCCTTGAAAATTGTGACATTAGAATGGCAAGAATATGCCGGTCCCCAGGAAAGACTGCAGCAAATAAGCAGTAAATCTGTTATGACAAGTGAAAAGTAGCATAATTGTTATAATCTTCACTGACAAAACCATATCTTGGTTTAGCCAGGATTAAACTTCAAAGCTTGGTTGTTCTGTGTGCTGCGCTAAATTCTGCAACTTTGCTTCTGAGGTGAATTTAATTATGGAACAGAAATTAATGGAATGTCAGCATCATGTAGGTCAGCTACATAGCTTAGATTATGTGCAAGTTCATGATCTGAGGTGTAACCTCAAAATCAGTAAGTCACCTCGGGGAATAGGATAGTGACTTAGTACAGCGCACATGCTGTGCTTTTAGCACCTGGTTTAGAGACCAGAAAAGTTCCAAACACATTCCTGTTTGTGTCCCCAGCTGCGAGTAATGCACATTTTGGGAAAATACTTTGACTTTAAAGATTTCTTTTAAATAATGGTGCCTTGCAGTTTTACACCAGCTAGAGCTTTGGTCCAGACTGTTTGATCTGTCTTTCATGAGATGAGCACAGGATTGCTGTGCCCGAGCAACGGCAGCAATGCTATGTAGGTTAGAACCCTTGGGCAGAGCTGCACTGGAAAGGTTCTAATGAGTGACAAGGTAAGCCCTTGAAAAATTCAGCAACAACAACAAAAAAAAACCCAGCAGATCATTTGAATAGAGTTTGTGTGAGGAAAAACTAGGTATAGAATATGAAAAACTGTAAAACAAGTAGTTCCATCCAAATAGATGTTTATTGTTCTCAGCTGGGATAATGGGTATACCTGAGGGAGATGGAGTGTAAAAAAAGAAGCATGATATATTTGGTAAATATCAAATAATTTGTAAGATAAGTTTCCTAAGTGTTAATAAACTGAGTTCTTTTGTTTAAAAGAAGAAAATTCCCCAAATCCCAGAAGATATTTACAGCAAGAGTTTAAAAAATCTCAGCCTAAAAAGTAACCTGATTTTTATCAGTGCTAAATCCTCAGTATCTCCTGTTACAAGCAACTTCAAATGCCTGGTCTCTTCCAATGCTGGAATAGTACAATTTAATATCAGGCTTCCTCTCTGTAAAAGCTCATAGCCTTTTTGCTTAACATCCACATTCATTTTCTTCATCTCAAAAACCTGAGAAATTGTAATTAACAATAAACTAGCTCTCTAACATAGACCCAGTATTACAAGCAGAACATGCTCAGTTTGGAAGGGATATAAAGACCGTTACTCTGTTGGCTTTTGGAGACTGAGAGCACTGTGGAGATGACACATTTGATTTCTGTAGGGAAGGGGAAAACTGACTGCTCTAACTAATGACGTTCCTTGTTGGCCAGGGATAGTGTAGAGAAAATGGCAAGTCTGGTAGTGCAGTAGAAAATGTTTAGACAATGAAGGTGACATACAGAAAAACGTGTCATGAAGAGCACCCCACTCATGTGGGTTTTACCTTGTTAGACTTTGAGATGTTCCAAACAAGTAAGAAAGCTCATCTGAGTGATTGATAGTGCAAGAAGAAACTTAAACAAATAAATACATTTATGGAGAGAAGATCGTTATGTAAGTTCCTTATAATAGGTTATTTCACTTTCTGCTGAAGCAGGTTCGAGCTGTATAGATACAGTTAAGTCAAAAGAGCCTGTGCTCAGCACTTCCACAGATTGCATCGCTCAGTGATGTGGCTGAGAATTAACTGATTTCTTCTTAGAGTACCTGGCTTTTTTAGGGTTGTTACCCTGATTTGAACAGGTTTGTTTTTGTTTTTTTTTTTAATGTTCATCAAGCCAGTAAGAATCTGGGCTTCTATTTTTAGTACTATGTTAGCACTGGGTCAAGCCTTAAATCTGTGTGGCTTTTGACACAGTGGTGAGACATGTATTGATTCTTACAGTTGCTTTCTACCTGGAGTTCAGCTGTTATGATCCATCTAATTATTTTAATTCAACAGATTTGGAAGTGAAAATATGCTCATTTTTTCAAAGTGATTCAAATAAAAGACTGTGGAAAGTATGACATTTCACTGCTCACAGCATGGAAGTTGTGTCATAAGAAAACAACTGCAATCAGTGTTTGGAATAATTATTCTATTATTCTGGTGCACGAGTGCTCATGCAGTCACCTAGAACCTGCCCTGCACACTGTGGTACAAATCAGTGGGGAGAATGAGCCTGGCTGAGAGTCACAGAAGAAAATGCAAAATATACTAAAATCTCCTAGGAACATTGAAACTACTTTGAAATAAACTTTATAGCTGCTGTAGGTGTTGCTCACACATACCCCACAGAAGGAGAGTCAAAGAAAAGGTTGACAGGTTGATCCCTGAGGCAGCATCTTCCTCTGCCTCTGCTATTACTGCTCAGCAAAAAGCTGATTCTCTTTGCGTCCTTCCCTTCCATTTTCCTTACTTTCTTTTAAATTATCACGGAAGATATCAGTAAACAGTAAATGAAGAAGCAGATGAGGAAATCCTTTATTGTTGCTGCACAACCTGTTTCTGGGTTTGGGACTGAGGGATGCACTAATTCACTTTATGCAGTTCAGTCCACAGATTGACTCTTTGAAGAACTTTGGTTTTTATAAGTCCTGAAGGATTATTCTGACTGGTCTGAGATTATCTCCTCAGTTGCTCACATTCCTTGTGTTTTCCTCTAATTTCTCTATTTTTGTTTGCGCTTTGGTATATATTAAAAGACAAAGAGATTTTCTTTTACTAATTTCCATGTGCCTATGCATGTAGTATACCCAACATGTAATAGTGATTAAAGTCTCTTTTCAGAGGATAACTGTGGGAAGGACATACAGCTTGACTTTGCTGTTGAATCTACACAAGCAGATGAAGAAAGAGCTGGTCATTAGGTTGTCAAGTAACTGAATTGTTATTCTTTGGAAAGCACCTGAAATATTTTTACATTATATTTTCTTCTGTCAGAGCTAGGACTTTATGAGCTTGTTCCCTATTTCTTGGTGTGTTTGCTTTCTGTTTAGTGGCTCAGTGAGGAATGTCCAAGGTCTCTCCAAGTTGCTATTGACAAAAGATAAATATGAAAATGCATTAATATTCAGCAATATCTCCTAGTTTGTCAGGAACCCTAGTTTTTGTTTTTTATTTTTCACTGATGGGAGGAAGAGGACCATACTCCATTTTTGCTATTTTCCTGGGTAAATTTGAGCAGAGCTTAATTGGTATTACTAGTTTGCTGTGGAATGAGTGAGCAGCCTGTGTATTGCTTATTCTTCTTTTACCTGCAGGACTTTAGAGAGGCATTATACAGCTGCTCTATCAGGAATTACGAGAGCTACTCATCCTGCAAACACCAGGAGAGTTCAGAAAGCATTTAGTAGTTGTTGGTCCTGTTCCTGACTTTGTCTGTGATGTGTTAGGTGAGCTGAGGAAAGTCACTGCTCTTGTCTTTTCTTTTTTTTGTCTGACTTATTTAGATTACTAAATGGGACATGTTTTGTGGCTTCTGTGGGCCAAGTGGCACCTTTATAGCAAGTATTATACTAAACTCATACAGGTAATACATGTTACCTAAAGTAGGTGGTGCCAGGGCACTTGTCCTTCAGCAGTTCATATGGACTCAGAACTGCCCTGGAGGTGTTAGAACTGGGTTGAAGCAGTGCTCATAAATTATTACATTATAGGCACACAACCAGATCTGTAAAAAGGACTGTTTCCTGTTGTATGCCTCATACCAGATGAAAACACTGCTCTGACTTGCAAACCTTAGGAAATGCTTCAGTCCTGGGAAAGAACTCAAAACAGTACAGTGAACATCAAAGGAACAGAAGATATTTAAAATAGATTTAACAATCCCATTTTGGATAAATTGTAACAAGGAGAAAAGGTTCTTAAGAGAAAATTGTGAGAACATGTACTCTGGGAGGCAAAGTTTCAAGAGGCTGCAGATCATGGCTAGTGATGCAGATAGATGTATTCTCCACTTCCTCTGTGTATCATTATAGTACCTCTGGGGAGTACGGGACTGAGGATCAGGGGAAAAAAAATGTACTATCCACATATGTATGTGTTTTTATGCATTCTTCCTATGCATCTAGAGTCATTCTGGCTTCTTTTTTTTTTCTCTTCAAAGGTCACTACATAGGCACTATACTAAAAGTTGGGTGTTTTTTTCTCTACAGATATGTAATGAATTCTGGTAACATAATTTTTTGCACCATTAAAAATAATAGCTTTTCATTAGCATTTCCACTGATGTCAGCATTTTAGTGGCATATAATTTTATTTACTTTTTCACCACACACATATACCCTGGGTTTCTGTGTGCCACCTGCTACAGTAGTGCGAGCTGGAGGATCGATGGTGCGATAACACACTCAGGATCTGCTGTTGGAAGAGAAGGAACATCAAGCTCTGCAGCCATAGGCTCCCAGTGTTACAGAAATACCAGGAGTGGCAAAGAAGGCAAATCACCGAGTCGTCATAGAATATCCAACGTGGTTTTCAGATACAAAAGAACAACCTGAATTTCCCAATTAGGCTGTCGCACGTGCTTTGTCCTCTGTAACTCCTCCTGTTGACAGAATGTGCCCTGACAAGCCCTGTGCAACCTGATATTCAGAAGCTGTGGTGGAATCAAATGAGCAATTTCCAGTTTCCATGCTGGACGGGTGGATATAAACAGAAAGAAAATGCAGTTAGGAAAGTATTCTTTTATAAGTGGCTCAAATGACTGTTATACAAATGTCAATTGCATGACATTTGGTTAAACCGGTAATAGTAAGTGTGTAAATCTAAGTAGATATTTCAAACACTGCCCACTTTCTTCTGTGTATGGCTGCAAAGTCTCTGCCTTATCTAGTGATCTTACCCACTGTAAAAAGGAGACAGGTTTTTTTTTACTTCTGTGTCTAATGTACCTCATGAGGTAAAAAACAAGGCATCTTTTTTTCTGTCTGTATATTTTAAGATAGCAAAATATATAAAATTTAATTAGGAGCAATTGTGTTTTCTTACCTTCTTCAAATGCTTGAATTCCTTTCTATAGTTAGATTTTTGAAAATCGACTGAATATTGTGGAATAAAGCACCTCTGAAAAGAATCTGAGCTTCATATTGCTGTAAGAATTTTTAGGTTTCAACAAACCATTTAAAGAAGACTTTCCCTCAAGGCCTGTTAATCACTGACATTGCTATAAGCCGAATTTTAATGAAACAAGGGCATCTTTAATAGCTTTATTTTTTCTTTAAATATTCATTGTATACAAGAGTTTGAAAAAGCAGTTACAAAGCCTAAATTAATTGTAACTCTTCAGAATACAAAACCAGATAACCAGATATACATTTGCAATTTAAAATCGGGATGGTTTTTGGGTAGACCAAGCTTGTTTTTTGCTTTTGAAGGAAGACAGCGAGAACAGCATTCTTCTGTTCCCGTAACTCTGATTGCAGACAATGACATGCTAACAATGATTGCTGGAATATTCAGAAAACTGCAGAGTAAGAACCCACTTACACTTGGGCATTTGACTGTATATTCAGTGTCTTTTAAAAATGCCTTTTCTAAGGGTACAAATTCTTAACTTCTATGTCTTCAGTAAGGAAAACTGAGATGACCTCTTGGGAAGTCACTGTCCAAAAGCCCCATGTCAGATAACAGAATTGAAAAACTTGACTTTAATGTCAACCCTATATTTTCTGACATTAGTTAAGCTGTTGATGTGATGACACCACATTAGAGTCATAGAATCATGGAATCCTTCCATTCTGACCAATAGTCACACCGTTTCTGGAGCAGATTTCTGAAACAATGTAAAGGCATTAAAGTAAGCTTTGGCTTCTCCTGAATGGAACACTTTGTTAGGTGTCCAACAGGAGTTTGTGTGCCCTGCAGTTCTCTTTTTTTGGAGATAAAACACTACATTTTGGTTAATTGGTTAATTTTTTTTTTTATTGGCATTTTAGATAAGAGGCATAAGGCTGTAAGTAGTTTGGGGATGAAATTTCACTGTCTTACATAACTGAAGAGCGTTCAGCATCCACTGCCTTGGATAATACTACAATAAATGTCATGTACAAATGCATTAGTGGTGAGGATACAGCTGGGCCCAGGAGTATTAGGCACAGATATTTTTGCAGTCTTCCTCCTCCTTATTCACGTGACAGAAGATAATTTTAAAGAAAAAAAAAACCTTACAGAATTCCAGGAGAATAAATGAAGTTAAAAACGTTGGTGCTGTTTTATGGTAGTACTAAGCAGTACCAAACAGCAAGTCTCAGCTGGAATAAACCTCAGCAAACTTTGTTTTTAAAAGTGCAATAAAATTCTAATATGCTCTGAAAGGTTATTATCCAAGTAAAGAAGGCATTTATGTATAAAGCTACGTCAATTTGTCTCATCAAGATGAGGCTTTTCATGACATCAAATGTGAACTAATTCTCTCTTCACTTACCTTGTGAGTAGCTTTATTCCAATACCACTGAAGTCAATGACAGAGCTGCCATTAAATTCTTCTCAAATAATAGCACAGAACTAATGGTAAAATGGCCATGAGATGGCAATTCCAGGTGGCAGCATTTAGAAAGGAGACTTTATGAGGAAGTTAGATAAGTTCAAAGCCGAAGTGCAGTTGAAGGCAGCGAATTCTCAATCATTAGACTGGATTTGCAGATATAGAAAAATATACTGTAACAAACAAAAAAAATGACATAGGTTTGTATTAATGTCATTACATTTAACTGGTGGAATGTAGCAGAACTATGGAGTTAAGAGCTGGTAAATAGCTTTGTGGAAACCAATTAAAGAATAAACATTAAGAATGGCTGTACTGAATGGCTGAGAACAATTGCTAGGCATCTCCTGAGGTTGTGTTCTTCCGTAGACATGTTTTAATTCCTGAGGATAGTGCTCTGAAAAGCAAGTAACTTATTTTATTGCTTTCTGTTGTTTATGAAGCTACCCACTCTAGATTGTAAATAGTTTATTTCTGCTGATTTTGTTTTTTATGTTTCTTTAATTTGAAGTTATTTGGGGTTGGTTTATTTCTCTCTGTGTATTCCTTACATGTATTATTGTGGCAAGCTCTTAAGGAAGTAATATCATCCACAGAAGATGCTTGTATAGTATTTCCGGACCAGTCTACCCCTAGCTGCTAGTAATAAGCACCTGAAGAGAAGGCAAAGACAGTGATTGGATCCAGTAACAAGCATTTCTGTCACTGAGTGAAGTGTCATATCAAATGGGTCTCTCATTTTGTATCATCTGAACCTTCGTTGATCCTCATACTTCAGCTCTCCACTTGCAAATTGGGAATAATAGGAATGTTCCTCTTCACAGGCATGTCACTTGATCTCAGAAGCATGTAAGGAGGACAAATATTTCAAAGACATAAGAACTCATTTTTGTAACCCTCTTTGTCATAATATCTATCTAGAGTGGGTAAATACTGTCAACGTTTCTTTTCAGCCATGAAGATCCCAAAGAAGCAGCTCCCATATAGTACTTAGGAAAAGAATGCCGATCTCCTGGACTGCAAAATAGAAAGGTGGGGGAAGTGCAGAATAAATATATTTAACTGATAGAATTCTAGGGTTCAGGGCAAGGTGCAAAATTGAAGAAAAAAGCTGTACACAGCCTCTTCAAATTAAAAATGGTAATTTTTTCCTCCTTAAAAAAATGATACTGAGCAAAGAACTAAGCAAATCTGGTAAAGCTGCTGTTGGACTATATGTACTCATTAGTTCCTGTGTGGTTGTATCTTCCTATGTTTTTGTTTTATTTGTGCCACTTTTTGAGTTCCACCTCATGATCCTCATGCTTCTGTGTGAGTGATGGAAAGAGTTCCTGATCCTGCTGCTCCAGACCTGTTGGCATTTTCATTCTTTATTCAAGTTTCTCCCCATTCAGGTCTGTCTTCAGGTAAACAAGTCTTTTTTGCAGTCTCTCTATGCATGAGAATTTTCCCATGCCCTTAATCAGATTTAACTAAGTCCTTAATTGTCTCATTATATTCAGTCAGATTTTCTAATACGATCATTTGTATCACTTAGATGACATAGACTGGTCATAATCTGGCTGAAAATTCCCTGTGGCATACAGAAACTGATGGCTGGACAGAATTTGACAGCTTTGAGTTTCCCCCTTCTCTCCAGCATAGTTGATTTATTGGAAGGGAATGACAGAATCTGGGAGGGGGTGGATGAGATCAGCTGTGCTACATAGTCCAGGGATGGGAAAGAGTACGACCCAGTGAGTTTCAGCCACCTGTAAAATGCAGTGTTGTAAGACTGCCTCAGTAGTTGTGTTTGTTTATGTAATGTGAATGCAGTAAAATTTTATCACAGAAGTTTGGATAATAATTTATGCATCTCAAATGGGTGAAATATTTAAGTGTCACACTCTGCAAATCCCAATGGCTGTGCTATTTAAGGCAAGTTCTGTTTTAATCAATAGATCATTTGTGACATATGACAAAAAAGAAAGAAAGCCTGCGGCAAAATAGATTTTAGCTAGGTCGGAATTAGATTTTATAGGTCAGCTATTCTGAGTTAATTCAGTACCATCTGATTGCTAAAAAGGTACTTAATGAGGCTTAATTAGAAGGGATGTCTTTTATTGTCATTTAATGCAGTTGCATTTATATGAGCTCAAGGATTGGCAGTAGGTTTTTCTCTTTGTGATTCTTGAGTCTCAATCTAACAAAGGTCAGTAAATTATCCCATCTGCTCCTAGATTTCCTGTCTGATGCGTAGTGTAGGCAGCATAAGGACAAGCTTTAGAGAATGTATAACCACTGCACAGAAAGAGTCTCAACCTTAAATTGCTTGCTAGCTTGATAAACAGAGAAATAAAGTACTAAATGCCATAGTAAATTGAAACTTGGATTTTGCATTTCAAGGCGAATAGGAATTTTATAGGAAATTCTACTACTTGAAAATTCTTCCATATTTTCTATCTCATTCTATTCTCCAATTTTTAAATTCCACCAAAACATGCTCTGCTAACTTTATAACGTGGCATAATAGCACACACAAAAAAAAGGCTGTTATCTTTCTAAAGAAGATTTAAGAGTAGTTGCTTCTTGGTATTGCCTCTATCATCAAACTTTACTTTGTAAAGTTGTTTCCTGTTTGTCATGACAAGTTTACCTTTTACATATATTGTGCAGTAGTTCCTAAATATGTTGTGAATATAAAAGAAGAAAAGTATTTTAAAAATAAGTAAATCAAGAAGTAATCTGTAAAGCAAAATCACACAAGTTAAAATTAAATTTCAAGTATTTAAGAGAGAAATTAATCTCTGAGTATTTGGGAAATAGTTTTTTTAGAATAAAGGCAACACCATCAAAAGTAAAACTTTTCAAAACTATCTTGGTCTTGAAAAAACTCCAACATTTTCAATGTTTTTTTAAAAGAAAAAGTGTTTGAAATTTACAGAATGTTTTCTACTAACCAGCCAGATGGAACAAGTTTTGTGATCAAATTCCTAAGAGACTGCTGCATTATTATTATCCACGGGTCCTGAGGGAACTGGCGGATTAAGTTGACAAGATGCTGTCCATTATATTTGAGAAGTCATGGCAGTCCAGTGAGGTTCCCATAGACTGGAAAAGGAGTAACATAACCCCCATTTTTAAAAGGGAAACAAGGAAGATCCAGAGAACCTACAGACCTGTAGTTAAAAGAAGCATGGCCAGCAGGTCAAGGGAGGTGATTCTCCCCCTCTACTCTGCTCTTGTAAGACCCCACCTGGAGTACTGCATCCAGCTCTGGAGCCCCCAGCATAACAAGGACATGGCCCAGTTGGACAGAGTCCAGAGGAGGGCCATGAAGATGATCAGAGGGCTGGAGCACCTCTCCTATGAGGACAGCTGAGAGAGTTGGGCATGTTCATCCTGGAGAAGAGAAGGCTCTGGGGAGACCTTAGAGTGGCCTTCCAGTACCTAAAGGGAGTTGGTAAGAAAGATGGGGAGAAGCTCTTCAGCAGGGCCTGTTGTGACAGGACGAGGGGTAATGATTTTAAAACAGAGGGAGGCAGGTTCAGACTGGACATAAGGAAAAAAAAATTACACTGAGGATGGGGGAACACTGGCACAGATTGCCCAGAGAGGTGGTGGATGACCCATCCCTGGAAACATTCAAGGCCAGGTTGGACGGGGCTCTGAGCAACGTGATCTGGTTGGAAATGTCCCTGCTCCTTGCCAGGGGGTTGGACTAGATGGCCTTTAAAGGCCCCTTCCAAACCAAACTATTCTATGATTTTTTTTTCTCTGAGATATGCCCAGTTCTGACCACCAACACTCTGTGGTCTTTTAAGTGAAGCATAAGCAGTGCATACTCATAACTAGCCACTGTGCAAGCTTCACATTTCCTGATGCATAGATGTGTTTTTAATGAATTGGTATTGGAAATACTAAGGACAGCCAGGCCTGACTGTCAAAAAAAAAAGATGTTGACATGACAATAAATGAACTGGGTTTGAATTATAGTAAATGTATCTTCATCAAACACCCGGATATGCTTCTCTCACAGTTGAATGCTATTAAATGCTATACAATAACAGCCTTGTTAAATTAAAATTAAATGCTAATTTAACACATCTAAAGGCATTATCACATTTTGTGCTGAATTGTGTTTCTTAATGATTTCAAGTCACGTGTGATGTACTTATGGCAAATTTCTACTGCAGTTGTTCTGGAGAATTCGTTATTTTTATTTATTGAATTATATCCTCTTCCCTGTGAACTGTTTGCAACAAGCAAAGAAGTCATAAGAGTCAGTGACATAAGCAAGGAGCTGGTTCACACAACGTTTATAGTAATCTAATGACAAAATGAGGGAGAAATAAGGTTAAAATAAAGGAGATGCAATTAAGATTTACAAGAGGAATTTCAAGTTACACTTTCAGCCATCAAAATCCTTCCAATTGAAATGCTAGATGAGTCCTGGTGTACGCATAAATTGTTTAGAAGAAAAGGTGTCTTTCTTCTTTAATGAAATTAAGATATACTTCTTTTCAAAACACCATGCTGCTTGAACAACTAACCTTTAACTAATGTGCTAATGCCACTTCCAATTGATGTACCTATTTAAAATGAACAATGCTAGTGACAGAATACTGAAAACAATTAAGCTGAACTTGTCAAAATTAATAGAAGAGATGGCATCTTCATCTTAGCCAGCAAAGGCTATTAGAATCAAATGGGTATTTTTTAAGTAGACTTAGTAGTCTTTTTGTGTGGTTTAGAAAAGATGCACACTTTACATTCTTGTCTTACAAAAGCTGTACTAAGTGAAGTGATCTGAGTAGATCCCAGCTGGACTGAGGTAAGACTTTCCTTCAGGAAACTCATATTCTTCAATTCTTTCCTTTCTCTGATCCTGCTAGTAAAAGGTGCTCCCTGCTAGCCCTCAGGAAGTTAAATGCCTCCTTCAGATGCTAGCCGGTAGGGTACAGGCGTATTACTAAGCAGGTCTGACCTTTAAAGTGCTGATGGACTTCACAGGTGTACCCTCAGGTTTGTTCATGTGAAAGGATACTCCGTGAAAAATGCCTCTTCATGCGGAAAATGAAAGAACATAATGTAATACATAACATACTGTTCCGCAAGCAACAGAGCTAAATACATTTAGTTTCCTGTAGATTTTTCTCCCGTGTTCTTCTATCCAGATTCGCACCAAGTGCCCTCTGTGATCTGATTCATTAGCACAGCACCATTTCTGTCCTTTAAATCCCTCCATACTTAAAATGTTCTGCCTCACACTTGCTCTGGATCTCTTATGAACTTTCTTATGTTCTTCTATAAAATATGATCACCTGTGCAACTTGGTAAATAAACTACAATTCCTGACATCTTCTATCCAGTGTTTGTATCATTATTTTATTGGAGGAGATAAACTACCATTGTAACTATCGTCTTTTTTTAAATAAAAAGCTGAAGTCATTATGCTAAGATAAGCTAACCAAACAGAGGTTATGGTATACAGTTTAAGGATAAGCTGACTTGCTGTGTTTTGCTGAGTGCTTGTTTCTGGACATAGTCAATAGCTTACCTATACTTTGGTAAAACAACTCAAATTTGCTGTGGCTCTCCCATCTACTGAACTGAAGACAAGATGCTAATCTCAGTAATATATGGGTGGACAATGGACCAAGACCAGCCCTGAGGAGAGGGACTTGGGAGTGATGGTAGATGAGAAGCTCAACATGAGCTGACAATGTGCCCTTGCGGCCCAGAAGGCCAACCGTATCCTGGGCTGCATCAAGAGGAGCGTGGCCAGCAGGTCGAGGGAGGTGATTCTGCCCCTCTACTCTGCTCTGGTGAGACCCCACCTGGAGTACTGTGTCCAGTTCTGGAGCCCCAACATGAGAAGGACATGGACCAGTTGGAGAAGGTCCGGAGGAGGGCCACGAAGATGATAAGAGGGCTGGAGCACCTTTCCTATGAGGACAGGCTGAGAGAGTTGGGGCTGTTCAGCCTGGAGAAGAGGAGGCTCCGAGGAGACTTTATAGCGGTCTTCCAGTACCTCAAGGGGGCCTACAGGAAAGATGGGGAGAGACTGTTCAGGACTAGGGGTAATGGTTTTAAAATAGAGGGAAGTAGATTTAGATTAGGTATTAGGAAGAAATTTTTTACCATGAGGGTGGTGGAACACTGGAACAGGCTTCCCAGAGAGGTGGTGGATGCCCCATTCCTGGAAACGTTCAAGGCCAGGTTGGATGTGGCGCTGAGCAACCTGATCTGGTTGGAGATGTCCCTGCTCCTTGCAGTGCGGTTGGACTAGATGACCCTTGAAGGTCCCTTCCAACTCTAACCATTCTATGATTCTATGTTGAGATCTTCCTGTCTTCCATGTGTTCTGGCTGAGTCTGCGTAGTATTAAAAGCAAATCTTTGGAGTGTATTTCCACAGAATGATAGTACATTGCTATTATTTTTGGAACTATATTTGATGCTGTATAATTACTACTGTAAACTCTGTGCTACCAGAAGCCTTCATTAATCACAAATATTTCGCTCTTCTACTTACGACTCTTCCTTCCCTTGTTACACTGACTTCCGCTTGCTTTCTTATTTTGTTTGAATCACTGGCCCAGAGCAGCTATAAAGTGTAGGCATTTATGGCAAAAACAAAGAACAGGAAATTCTATGCTGGGCAATGTAGGCAGTTGTTTGTTTGTTTGCATGCTGAGAAACCTGCCAAAAGTACCAGAACTTCTCTCTGGTGAATAATTTAATAAATTAGATTCCATCACCATGTAATCACAGATCCATGAGAACTGGATATAAAAACGATTCTTCAAAGATTTGTCAATGGAGCCCATCGTGTTGTACACACCAACTCTGCTTGAAAACGTACTTGCTTATTAGAATGCTATGTTTGCTTTTCAAAAACAACCAATCTTTTCTACCTGAAAAGCTACATGGAAGCTCTGCTTGTTACTAGCTAATAAAAATGCATAAAGAAAAGATGACTATAGAAGTAGGGCATATTTGTAAGCATCTGCTACATTTATATTTTCTAAATGTGTCCATTTGAGTAGGAAGATCCACAATTTAGCTGAAATAAAACAAGACTAAAAAAAACTTCACAGATATTCAGATTGTCTTTTGAAAATTTCACATTTTTAATACACCTAAATGTTAAAAAAAAAAAAAAAAAAAAGAGGAGAACTGGAAATGTTCAAGAAGAGGCAATGAAGCTCGTATGGTCTGGGAACCTGAAAGCTACTTCTCTTTCTGTACATGCTTTCATCTTTAAGTACGCAACCCAGCTGATGGAGGGCCAGATGCACTGGGATCCATCAGTTGGTTAAAGTCTGTCAGTGCAACATTTCTGAGGAGCACATTAAAGCCACAACAAATGAAGAATATGGCCTCTAGCTTATGAGCTGATTTGCCAAAGTATCAAGAGCTATGTCAAAACTGTTAGTAGGGTTTGAAAATGCTCAGCAAAGCAAGGTATCTGGTGGATCCACGAGAGTCCTATCCTTCTGTAGGGAAGATTTAAGGCATCTTAAATGAGATTATAAGGTGATAATATTTAAGTGTTTTCTAATACATAGTACATTCCGCATTTGTTGATAACAGGGAGGTGGCAGAAAGACATGGAGATGAGTAGAATCAAGGGAAGGTGCTTGCAGACACCCTGTCCAAGAAAATGTTCTGTTTGACACAAGGCTCCTGTATTGTGCGCTTTTCTTTTGTGACATTGGCACTCTGTTTACAGTTCAGGGATGTATGGACTCTAAAGTTTCTTTGGTGAGTTCCTTTTGATATGTTTCAGAAAGTGTTTTTGGGGGGAGTGGGTGTTCATTTTTGTATGTAGACAGCATACTAAGTCTTAGAATCCTGTTTTATTGTTTTAAATATAGCTCATTAGCATTATTTCCCCTCTTTATAAAAATTAAGTGTTAACTTAATTAAATTTATTATTCTATAACTATAGCTTTGTGCAAGAGGCTTTTTACTTCTAACAGTCTTATATTGTGCAGTTTAAAAGCAACATATTTTTTCCCTTTTCTTTAATAAAGTCTTATACAGTTACTGTCAGCTTCAAATAATGGTGTCTTTTTATAGTCTTCCTATCATGGATAAGCGTTTTTACCCATTTGCTGCTTCTTTTTGTTTCCTTTCAGAAAACTGCTTCTTTTTCATACAATCCTCTCCTT
This sequence comes from Chlamydotis macqueenii, assembly GCF_036417535.1. Taxonomy (NCBI): domain Eukaryota; kingdom Metazoa; phylum Chordata; class Aves; order Otidiformes; family Otididae; genus Chlamydotis; species Chlamydotis macqueenii. The sequence continues at coordinate 9,818,580 of NC_141566.1, forward strand.
GGAATTAGGAGTTACCGTGGTTAATTTGTGTCTATGTATGGCTTCTTCACAGGTCTAAAGACAGTGAAATCAATTTTGAGTTGAAGAGTTGTTCTTATTTAGAAAGTTGATCTTCAGTAATTGCAGCCTATGCTGGGTCCAATGTGCAGCACAGGGAGTAATGAAAAATTACTTTTGCGTTTCTGGATTCTCCTTTTTATCACCAAACAAATTAAGGCATTTTGCTTTTCTGTCGCTGTCTTTCATCTTATCACGGGTGCAAGAAAGACAATGTGAAAAGAATTGTGTAGGGATGGTGCAGTTCTTTGAACAGCGTTACTTTTAAAATTATTATTACCTTATCTGAACTCTGCATTCAAAGGATGAAGAGGGAGGAAAATAATTCTGCATGAACCTTCATCCATTTACCTATCATTGTTTCCCTAAACTGTAATTACTCAAGGTGTTATAAGGTGGTATATGTCTATTAATCATCACTCAAAGGGGAAAAAAATAGCATTTAAAATTAACAATCTGATTGAGTCTTTATTTACTGAAAATTTACCTCAAGTTTTTCATTGCAGTATAGTAAAGAATATCCAGAAAGAATCTCACTTTCATGCAAGATGTACAAATAATTAATAACATTGAAAAATCCTTATTTTCCTCAGAAAATAATCCAGGAATTTCCTTTTAAATTAAGGAGTTAATATTATATGTGATTAGAAATAGCTTTGGGAACATTTATCTCATCCTATTTGAATATTCAAGTCCATGATGTATTTTGAACAAGTTTTGGGGGAGATTAATTAGGGAAAAAAATATGTTGTTATTATTAATAGTAATTTGCAGGAACATTTATTGAAGGTTAAGTTCCTTTTAGACTAGATATCTTACAAGTAAATTATAAATATATTAACAACCTTACATTGAGATGGTGTAAAATCTGAGACTTGAGTTAATAAGAATTTGCATCATTGTTAGCTTCTCATCTTCCAGTATTTACTAAGGTTGTTATCCTGATACAATCAAGTTTGTTGACACTATTTTCCTTTTTATTACATTTTGAGAAGAGATCTAGGGGGGGAAAAAAAGAAAATAAAAACCTCTTGTACTCTTAGTATTCAATTCAAGCATTCTGTGCTGTCTTCCTAAAGTCTCCTTAGTCTAACTCTGAACATCCAGAAGAAAACTAAATCTGTTTTTTGAAATGGGGATGTGGTTTTGATATGAGTGCATAACACCTTTGGTTAGAAATAAGAATTTTATTTTTCCAGTTCTTTAAAGCATGTGTACTGTGCTGGGCCAGAGTTTTCAGTGAGAATAATAGCTTGGCTTAACCTGGTGATCTGCTGAGCCACGTTGTTTCCCTGCAGTCACCTTTTTCACACTCTTTTGTGGAGAAATAAAAACTCAGTTTAGTATGTCCTCCTTACCAATCACACCAGACCACTCTTACAGGAGATTTGACCAACATGTCATCCATATTTATGTTATTTATTAAAATTTAAGATCAGGTTGGGAATGTAGCTAAATAAAATACAAATTTTTTTTCTTTTAAATCATAGAATCATAGAATGGTTTGCATTGGAAATGAACTTAAAGATCACCCAGTTCCAACCCCCCTGCCACGGGAAGGCACACCTTCCACTGGTCCAGGTTGCTCAGAGCCCCATCCAACCTGACCTTGAACACTTCCAGGGATAGGGCATCCACAGCTTCTCTGGGCAACCTGTTCCAGTGCCTCACCACTCTCATAGTGAAAAAATTCTTCCCTATTGCTAATTTAAGTCTACTCTCTTTAAGTTTAAAGCTGTTAGCCTTTGTCCCATCACTACCTGCCTTTGTCAAAAGTCCCTCTCCAGCTTTCTTGTAGGCCCCCTTTAGGTACTGGAAGACCGCTATCAGGTCTCCCCGGAGCCTCCTCTTCTCCAGGCTGAACAGCCCCAACTCTCTCAGCCTGTCCTCATAGGAGAGGTGCTCCAGCCCTCTGATCATCTTCGTGGCCCTCCTCTGGACCCTCTCCAACTGGTCCATGTCCTTCTTATGCTGGGGGCTCCAGAGCTGGATGCAGTACTCTAGGTGGGGTCTCACCAGTGAGAAGCAGAGGGGCAGAATCACCTCCCTCGACCTGACCACACTGCTTTTGATGCAGCCTGGAATACAGCTGGTATTGATGGCTCATGTCCAGCTTTCCATCCACCAGTACCTCTCAGTCCCTCCCCACAGAGTTGCTTTCAATCCCTTCATCCCCCAGCCTGTATTGATACCAGGGGTTGTCCCGACTCAAGTGCAGGATCTTGCACTTGGCCTTGTTGAACCTCATGAGGCTCGCATGACATGTTTTCAAACGGAATTTGAACATGGTTTATCTGTCATAGAATGTGATTATGTTTAGATTGCTCATTGTAGAAAGTAGCACTTTCAATTTAAAGTAATGGAGGATTGCCATATAATTTTATCTAACTATTTCTAATGACTAATGAGGTTAAAATTACCTAGTGTACTGTTCATCATTTCAGGATGGATACTATTAGCTGGAAAGGATTTTTCTTTTTTTTACATAATACAATATAAATAAGAAGTAATTTGTATAGTAAATAGAAGAAAATAAGCATCTCCAAATTAATGAGATCTGTCTGTGTACACATACTAAAGGATATTATACTAAAAAAAAGAGATACATTTAATCCATTCTGCACATACTACTCCTTGGAGTTAGGTCTGATATTATTTCAAAGGCAATTCTCTTAAAATGGCATATCAAAGCACTTTGATTAGACAAATGATGGTACAGTAAACAGAGTTCAAATCTTATAAAAAGAGTATTTGTTTTCATAGCTGGTTAAGCATGTTGTTTAATACATGGACAATAAAGGAAACAATTAAAAGGAGGACAGTTAAAAAAAAAACACCATGCAGGTCATCATTTCAGTCATTCTTGTTTTATTATTTTCATAATCAATTGCAAGATTTCTTTTAAAAAAATGAGGCATTCATTTGAGTAGAATATAATTTATTATAATAGATAGCTAATAGGACTAATTGGCTACTGTAATTAGCTAGAGATCTAGTACATCTTTATTTTAAATGTAGAAGGCCTCATTAAAAGTCCTACTTGGGGAGAGGGGAAGAAGAAGGTACCATTAAGCTAATTGTTTATGCAAAGTGGAAATGTTCTGCTCTTTTATGTGATATCAAAGAATTGAGCACTTAAGGATGCATCTTGGGAACCCTTATCCATCCAGAAGGACTTGCCTTGGGATGTCCTGTGAGTAATGAGGATGCAGTAACCACATCCAGTCACTTCTGAGCACCACGGCACCATGCAGAAGCCAGAGTGGGGCAAGTGTTCAACTTCAAAATGTTAAGAAGCAGAAGAGATGTGCAAGACTTCTGTCAAGAGAATCTTGGTTATAATATCTAAGATTTGGCTCAGCAGAAATTTACATTAATATCTATGAGAAAACAGCCTAAAGTTAGAAATTCATGTACATACTGTAAAATCTTAGGTTTTAGCTGTTAAGCTTATTTGCTAATTTTGAGTTAGAACTTGAATGTTCAGTAAGAATAATGTGTACTACATTTCAGTTTAATAATTTTGCTAAGCTCTGAATAAATTGTCATTGAATTCTAGTTTTCTGTTGTACAGTGGGAGGTTGGTGTTTGTTCTCATAGCTCACAACTGAAGAATCAGCTTCTCATTTTTCAAAATAACAGTGAAGTCAAACTTCAGACACTATCAGTGTAGGTCAGAACAATTACCTGAATCTTTGTATGATAATTAGTTTTTTCTACTTAGTAACAAATGTTTTCTGAATTGCTTGAAACATCTATTTGCGTTTAGCGAAATTTCTTTGGATTGATATCTTACATCTTGTTTTCTTTAGAGGAGAGAAAATTGAGCTAACAGCCTGATAACATTCTGTTCGTATTTCTCTAGTCCTTTTCAAAGGCAGATACAACTAGAATTACATCAGAGTAGCTGCACTATGTCTTTACTGAAGAGACTTATCTATTGCCAGGCTCGATGGGGCAGATTAGCGACAACAGCTCTGGAACACATCCTGCACATACTTAAGAGTTTATGAGCGACTAATATCCTGCATTACAGCCCCAGTAGGGTGTCATTGCAGGACAAAGTGTTACAAAGTAGGTATTATCTTAAAAGTGAGCGTTTGGTCATTTCTTTTTCGGCACCTAGGACATTGTTGATATGTGAACCGGCAGTGTGGCTGCTGGGACCTGTTGGGAATGTTACTGCTGGCACCTCATGCAGTGTTTGTCAGGAAGAAGCAGGGACTTCATTTCCATCAGCTGTTGGCAGTACATGTTACAACTATCATTTTCTTTAGGGGCCATTATCATTTTTATCATTCAAGAAATAATTCCTGTATTGTAACAGCAGAAAGCCAATGGCTGCAGAGGAGTTTCCCTGTGAATACTAATCCTCTCCTGAGACAGGCTACCACACAGCAACAAAGATGGACAAGTACATGCTGAAGTGCTCGCAATTCATCTGGGTGCTGTGCAAGACCTCACTTTATTTCTGTTTTCTAAGGTTTATATTTCTAAACGTTCAAGAAGCAACAATCAGGTAAAGAAAAGCCTATTGAGCTGTAGTGCTCTTGTCTCAAGATATCTTCATCCCAACACAGACCATGGGAAAGCTGGTATCCTTTTCTTGGGAACTGGGTGGTACTTTTGTTTCCTACAACAGCTCTGCCTTCAGTCCTTTCTGAGCAAACCATATGTAGCACAGAAATTATGGATTGAACCGGTCCAGTAATCCACCAAGATCCTGCATTGAATTCTATTGAAGTGATTATTTGCTAAGGAAAAGGCACAATTCAGTATTCAGACTGCTGTTGTGCAACAGAAAATTCATGTTCTCTCCCAGTTTCTTTGATGCTCTGTTGTAGTTCAGCCCCGATCGGGTCCAGACTACACAGTCTCTCTCTCACTCACCCCATCCTCCGAGAAAATAGGGGGAGATAATGTAAGAAAAAACGGCTCGAGGTTGGAGATAAAGACAGGGAGAAAATCCTTAAAGTTACTGTTACGGGCAAAACAGACTCGACTTGGGGAAAACTATTCATTTATTACTACAAACAGCAGGAGAATGAGACAGAGAACAAGATAACCTCCATCCACCCCTCCCTCTTGCCAAGCTTAACATTATCTCTACTACCTTCCCCCCCACCCCGAGCGGCACAGGGGGGAAGAGGGAATGGGGATTGCGGTTAGTTCATCACACGTTGTTTTACGCCGCTGCTTCATGGTCGGGGGAAGAACTCCTCACATTCCTCCCCTGCTCCATCGTGGGGTCCCACCCATACGCCACAGTCCTTCGTGAAACTGCTCCGGCATGGGTTATCTCTTCCACAGGGTGCAGTCTCTCCAGAACGGCTGTCCCAGCGGGCCCTCCATGGGCCAGAGCCGCCTTCAGGCATCCACCTCCCCCGGTATGGGGTCCTTCACGGGCTCCAAGTGGATCTCTGCTCCTCCATGGACCTCCATGGGCTGCAGGGGGACAACCTGCTCCACCATGGTCGTCACCACGGGCTGCAGGTGAATCTCAGCCAGGAGCCGCATTACTCCTCCCCCTCCTTCTGAACTGACCTTGGCGTCTGCAGCCGTTCCTCACAACAGGCTGGTGGATGTCTCTCAGGATCCTTTTTACATCTTATTCACATCGCATCTCCTCTCCACTTCTTGCAGCCAGGCCGGGCCGAGTCGGGCCCAGTCGGCTGCGTGGCGAGAGGCCAGAGGATGAGGCCTGCAAGGCCCATGAGGCCTGCGCCTCCCCCTCTCTGCCACCTCTGCCCCCGCTCAGCTTCTTCACATCTTCTCCTCTCTCTTTCTTTTTTCTGTTTTCCCCTTCTTAAATATGTTATTGCAGAGGCGTTATCATGGAACATTCTGCTACCAATCAGCTCGGCCTTGGCCAGCAGCAGGTCCGCCCTAGGCCCGGCCGAGTCCACTGAACAAAGGGGAGCAACTTCTAGCAGTTTCCTACAGAAGCTACCACCTTAGGCTCCCCCCTCACTAACAAAACCACAACATGCTTCCATGTAGACTGATTTTCAAAAATCCTAAAAACATAGAATGTGAAATTAAAATAAGTTTAGAATGTTGTTCTGTCAGTTATTTCTTAGGTACACAGCTGTCTGGTGTGATGACTTATGATCTTGTAAAAGAGCTTTTAGGAAAACAGTTCAGACTTGATAAGCTAATTAGCTTGATCTGAAATTACTTATTTATCTGCCATACTCTTTAAACTTTATATGCTTTATATATGTGTTTAAATGGACAGTACTTATATACTTACAACTAAAGGATGGCTGACTTATTCCTGGAAGCTTAGAAATTCTCAGATGGCAATGTAAGTATGCATTAAAATATCATAAGGCAAAAATGAAATTATAAATGTTGATCTAAGACAACATTAGATTTTATGTAGGAAAATTTTGCCTTGCAGCTATTTTTTGTTTCCTTCTCTTGTCACAAGAATTATAAATAAATCAACTCTGGAACAGTTTTAATTTGTAAGTTTTCACATTCTGCTTCAATATCTTGAAACTGTAGTGTAAATTTACAGTAATCTGTTCATTCTTCCTTTCTCATATGCAGTTCGGCCTCATACAAACTGGTGTAAACAGAGAAATTACTTGTGCCAGCAAACATACTGTAATTTGAGGCTGTTAAAGTAGAGGTTAGAATTTGGCCATGACTATAAACAGAATTTAATCTACTTCCCTGAGGTCTGCAGATTCAGTAACTTTTGTTATTTATGAATTCAAACCCTAGCAATGGTTATGCTGACATGCAGCTCCTTGTTACAGCTTAAAATTGGGTGAAGTAAAATTTATGAGGGGAATGTATGTCCAACTTAAGACTGAGTCTGGAGGTGAAGCTGTGAAAGTGAATCCTTCATTTCTAATAAGCTCCATCCTGTCCCTTGCATACACATCTCTGCTCCTATTTTGTGTGCATATAGTCTAGATATTTTTCTGTGTATCATGGCAAGAAACTGTGAAACTGAACTTATTAAAGAACACTTTTGCCTTTTGAAAAAAAAAAAATCAAAACCACAATATCCACCAACATCCTCCTCATTGTAGATTTCTACTAGGCTGTTTTGCAGGAGTGACTTCTAGGTTCATTGTAGAATTGCATTTTCTGAGATGTACATTTTTGCTTTCCTCAAATTCCTCACTGCTGCAGTGATCACAAGGACATTTGTGTTGAGGAAAGCAGCACTGGTCAGGCAGAACAAGTGACCACAATTTTCATCTCTTTCTCCCTAGATATGGTGGCGTGGCCCTATAAGTAGCAAGAGTCCCAGGGGACTGTCAGGGCTAGCCTTTTCGTCACAACAGACACCACCAGAGCTGAACTAATGCAAATGTAATGGTGAGAGAGTGGAAGAAAAATAAAGCAGTCTGTGGTTTGCACTGCAGGCTGTGAAATAGAGACTTATCTCACCATCTCATCTCCCAGTCACAGTAGTCCTTCCATCAATTCATTGACAGCACATAATATCTTTAACTGGCCAAACACCTTGCAGATATTTCTATTTGTCAAATCAATCATGCACAATACAAAAAATTAATCTCTTATGGAAACTGAATTACAAGCAACTCCCAAGTGTTTGTGCTGTCGGTTAACGAGAGTAGTGTTAAAATGATAACCATCTTCATTATATTAATGATTGCACTTTATGCCTTAACTTCATTTTCAAAGGGAAATACTCTTGCGTCTATTTTATTTATGTGTCTCTAAATTTTGTGCTGTATTTGTTTGCATACAATCATCAAGTTTACTATTGCAGAGCTGTATTGTTGTAGTTCTCATGCAAAACGAAGGGAGCGTGAATTGCTGACTTGAGCAATGACATGTTTCTGAAGTTTGAAGTCAATCCTACTTGTATAATTATCTTTCACTGTAGTAGGACCAATTAAATAATGACTCTGCCACAGCAGGCATAATGTGTGAGATAGCTTTCAATTTGCTTGATGCTTTGGAAAGACTAAAAGTTTCTACAGCGTGTGTAGTGGAGCTAGGCTCTGTCTAGCTGCTACCACTCACAGCCTTGAAGGTCAGAGACAGTGTGGAGAAGATGCATGTATACACCACTGTCCAGAAATTTTGGGAATGCCCCTCTACATATGACCTAAACTTTTTTGGTCCATAGTGGCTCAAACAACAAATGAATCCTATCTGGTGACAGAAGCCAGCCTGGATGAAATAGCAAGCGTGGAACAAAGGACATTGGAGCTAATCTCAGTGATTTCCAAAGTATTAACTAAAACATGGTAAAAGAGACAACCATAGTCTTTAGATTAAGGCTAGATAGCATATGTGGGTGGGTTAAATATGTGCATATTAGGAGACTGTGTATGTAAAAAGTAACTGACGTTTCTAGGAGACAAGGTAGACATACAAATTATCAGAAATGAAGAAATGTCATTACCATTTGCAGATGTGAATTGAGTTAAAGGAAAATACCTTGCATGCATAAATAACATCATCCTAAGGTTGCAGACAACAAGTAACAGTAATTCTGAGAGCTGTGACTTTCCATACTTCTGGCAATGAATCCACATCTAGTTTTATCCAAACATCACTGTTCATTAAAGTATTTAGATGAATAGAATTATTCTGCTTTGAAAACCTCTAGACTATGCTTTCTAAATTTTATTGAGATTAATTTTTAAGTAAATTGAGTAACTGTGATCTCCTAGGCTTTACATAAAAGTGAAATGGTTGAGAGAGGTTTTGACTGAGTACAGAAACGTTTTGCAAAACTCTGTTACTACATAGGACAAACTGCATTCAGAAATTCTCCTACTCTGAATTGTAAGCATACCGGCAGTTAAACGGACCTCAGTTTGGAGTGAAGGGCCCCAAGCAGTGGGACAGCAAGTTCACTTCATTAAGGAGGCAATGGTGAACCAATTTGGTGTTTTCTTTATTAACTTTTTTTTTGGTAGCACTAAAAATTACTATTTGGGTTTGCCAAAAGCACAGGAAAAAAATGCTACTGTGCCTATTACTATATAGCTTTGGCATGTGATACAGCTTATTGGAACAACCTATGTTTCTGCTTCAGTAACTGGAGTATGAAGAACTCCCATGAATGGAATAGTGTGATCTGAGCAACTGCTGCTCAACTTCAAATTGTGTTTCAGTTTTTATTTAAAGACACGCATTGGAGAGTGGAAGTTACTAAAAGACAGTGTTGAGATGTCCTGCACTAAGAGCCTCCTGTTTCCATAAACATTAAAAGTGTCAGATGACAAACGTCACTGTCTTCAGGGCAAATAGGTAAGGGCACAGATTTGGCTGCTCAGTCATTTTATGTGCCTTCAGCTGAGCTAGACTTGTTATAAGACAGCTTTGCGTTCCTTGAATAACTGTCTGAAGCTATTGCAGATACCTCGTAATGGAAAAGCCAGTTGAAGTTCAAATACCTAAGAGACTAATCAGAGAACCTTTTTTTAAAAAGAGTGATAGATCTGGGAAATTTTACATCTGTTAGCTTAACGTCAGTTCCCAGAAAAACACAGGAATAGAGAAAGGCAGCTGTATGGCTTGCTTTACTTACCTAATTCTGTATAGTCAACAGAGAAGGTTCTCACCAGAGAGTAATTCAGAGTAGCGAACTAGGACTTCTCTGGATCACTCTCTGAAAAAGGCTGTCTTTCCTTTGATGCGCAGAGTCTAAGGTGACTGGCCTTTTAAATGGGCTACCTGAATTCCTGCATTACAAACACTCATCCACTTATATATCAACAAAATATCGTAAGCATTGTCATGGGCTGTTCAGCCTGGAGAAGAGAAGGCTCCGGGGAGACCTGATAGCAGTCTTCCAGTACCTCAAAGGGGCCTACAAGAAAGATGGGGAGAGGCTGTTCAGTAGGGCCTGTTGTGATAGGACAAGGGGTAATGGTTTTAAAATAGAGGGAGGTAGATTAGATATTAGGAAAAAAATTTTTACAATGCGAGTTATAGAACACTGGCACGAGGTGCCCAGAGAGGTGGTGGAGGCCCCATCCCTGGAAACATTCAAGGCCAGGCTGGATGAGGCTCTGAGCAACCTGATCTAGTCAGGGATGTCCCTGCTCCTTGCAGGGGGGTTGGACTAGATGACCTTTGAAGGTCCCTTCCAACCCTAACCATTCTATGATTCTATGATTTTAGATACTTGAATAAGGAGCATAACTATGGTCCTACTTACCTTTAGGCTTCTTTATTAGTGGTGAAAAATAAGTACTGGTAGGGACAGTGTTAGATCATAAATGGATGGGAATCAAAAGTAACAGGGAAATTTCAGATTACATACCTGGAAATCTCTAACTAAGGAATAGTTAAGTATCAGAAAAAGTGGGCTATGGAATGGATAATTCTAAAGAATATAGTACTTAAATAGTTGTTAGGAATGGTTGAGGAGCAGACGATCACTTTGGCTTAGGACAGGAATACAGCAGCTTCTCCCAGTACTGACCCACCTCATTTCTCTGGTTGCTGTTTGCTAAGTGTACCTTCCTTGAGACTGTGGACAGGCAAGTTGTGACTGAGACTGACTATTTTACAGAGCAGAAGCAAGTACCTCATTAATGTGCTCCAGGGTTGCCTTACGAGTTCATTTTTCCTTTCACATTCGTTTAACTCTGTTAACTTCTGTGGTTTCCCATGGTCTGGAGGGATATAAACAATAATAGAAGTAATTTCGTAATAAACAGGGGAGAATGGTACAACTGCACAGTTAAAGCTGTGGTCCTTTAGTATCTTTCGGAAAATTTACCTACTCTACAGTGGTTTACTAAAAGGCACAATTAATCTTATGAGTGACACAACTGCTGTTAATGTAGCTGTAAGACAGACAGTTAGATAGATAGTAATTTATTTCATTCCTTTAAGTGAAGGAGAGTTTTAATTTTAATTGTAAGGAAGTAGTGCTGCTGCTTTCAGTCAAGTTTGTGAATATCTGTGTCATGTTCTGCACGACTAGGGGACAAAATCTGAAGTACCTAATATCTGGAAATAGCAGCCATGCCTTAAATTAGGGTCAAAGACTGGGATGGGGGTGCTTTTCCATACGCATGTATTAATAGATAAAGCTGAGCGTTAGATCTATGACTATCACTAACGTGGAGATAAAGCTATGGTTTGGGTCTCTTTACAAGGTAAATGTGACATTTGTGCATGGATGATTCAGAAGTCAGATCTGAATGTGCCAGGCTTCTATCAACCGTCATTAGGCTTTTACAACTTCAGTTTTGGGTATTTTTTTCAAAAGTTTTATGGCTTTTGTTCATATTTGTTCAGCATAAGAACAATGGGCCCTGAACAGCATGTGTTTGGCTCATTTCTGCTCAGTTATCAGCTTCCTGAGCAGAGAGCCTTTTATAGGCTCTGACACAATTGTTAGTTATGAGTATTGCTCTGCTCATGCTTTGGAGTACTAGTGGAAGATTAAGTGATTCAGCGAGACATAAAATAGACCCACCTTGCGTCAATGTGGCATGAAAAAGTCTGATTTGGGAAGTCAGCCTTTTGAATTCAGTGATATTTGGATGAGTCCAAGTTTGTATTTCTGGCTCATGTATAATGGAGTAGCAAAGACAGGCTTGATCTTTACAAGGTGCTCTCCAATATCCTGAACTTTTCTATAAGTGGAATTTTGTTTCCACAAATTGTATTTCCATAGCTCTCCCTCATCAAGGAAACCCTATGGATTCTGTTTCTCTGTGCATAGATATTACGGAAAAAGTTTAGCGGGTCTGTTCCCAAAGTCCTCCCTAGCAATGGGTTGTAATGAAATTACAAAAGCACACAGTGGCTGGAATTAAGAAGGGCCACTCAGATGATACTACCAGCTAGCAAGAGGCACAGATAAGAGACTAAGAGCAGGAGGAGGAGCAGCATGGTCAGTGCAGCTCTGCATATGGAGTGAACTCCGGTGCTAAGCACGATCGACTCTTGTTTCCCAAAAACTCCATACCCCGGGGAAGAGCTGTATTATGTAGTTCCTCCTGACAGAGCTTCCAGAGCCTATGGGTGACCAATGTCCGTCAGGCAAAATCAGGTGCCCTGCCATTGTTCTATGCCATACCTACTAATAAGTGCAAAATAAACACACAAAATAAATAAGCAGGCATTGTTTGTTGTGTGCAGCGTAAGGAAAACCATCAGCACACTATTTTAGTCCATTTCTGTCTTGGATTTCAGCTCTCAGATAAACACAGCTTTCCATTCAGAGACGGTATTTAGCACAGCTTGAAAAGTGGGCTTGTTTATTTTTAGTGCTTAGAAGGATCAGCTCCCAGACAATTCATTTTTCATGCTAAACCAACTCATAAATTACTAGGATGCTATCTCAGTCACATCCCAAATATGCCAAATAAGTGAAGGTCACATAATGTAAATTGAAGCTGTCCAAGTTCATCTACTGGGTTTTTTTTTTGTGTGTGTGTTTGTATGCAATAGAAGGGAAAGATTTGTAGATATATATATATATATGGTTTTTTTTTTAGCTGCTTTTCCAATTCATCTGCAACACTTGAATCCCTGTGAGAATATACTTTCCTTAGTGAATAACTGGTGTTGGTGAGTATGTCAGTTCAGGCCAAACTGGGCAGGGGAGTTGGACTAGGCCAGTTCTTTCTAAACAACAGTTTTGTAAGAAATGCAATTTGCATGGGTTGTCATAATAAAAAAAAAACCTTGGCATTCAATTGTTTTATTTCTGCTGGGAAATGTAAGGAAAAAGAACAAAGCAAAACAAACAAACAAAAAAACAACTTAGCAATTGAAAATCCACAGTAGTTTTGGAAAAATGGCAATGTACATTTTCTGCCAACAATGAGTCTATGTCATTGCCAACCACAGACTCAGTTACTAATGACAGCCGTGGGTCATCTGTTCAAATTCCTCTAACCCTCTAAGTGATAAGAATGTCTTGTATTGTCTACTTAAATCATGCAGTACCTCTTAAAACAGATTAAATAATCAATTACATCAGAAATTTCTTGCAATTAGTTGACATACACCCAGTAAAAAACAGCTTCCAAATTACAAGCTTCCTAAAATGCACACTTACTAAGCAGTTAAACTTTACATAGAATTCAAGTTTTAAATTTTAGAAGCCCTCTCTTTGCTGAATGCTGGAGTATTTTGTACAGTTTTGGGGTCTCCATTGCAAGAGAGATAGGAAGCCACTGGAGAGGGTCTGCTGAGGGGCTGCCAAGATTATGAAGAGATTGGAGAGTCTCTTCTATGAGGAAAGGCTGAGAGACATGGGACTGTTTAGCCTAGAGAGGAGAAGGCTCAGGCGGGGACCTCATGAATGGGGACAGATAGCTGAAGGGAGGGTGTAAAGAAAACAGAGCCAAGGTCTCTTCAGTTGTGTCTGGTGAGAGGACAGGAGGCAGCAGGCACAAACTGACACACAGGAGGTTCCCTCTGAACATAAGGAAACACTTTTTACTGTGAGGGTAACCAAGCAGTGGCACAGGTTGGTGGGAGAGATTGTGGAGTATCCCTTCTCAGAGATATTCAAAAGCCATCTGGGCAGCCAGCTCTAGGTGACCCTGCTTAAGCAGGAGGGATGGGCAAGGTGACCTCCAAGGGTCGCTTCCAACCTCAACCGTTCTGTGATTCTCTGAAAACATAAAACAAACTTTAAATAAGAGAAACTATAAGAGGGAATGCAAACAAGACTAAATGATTTATTCAAAGACCTTATTTACTATGCAATGAAACTGAATGTTGAGGGACAGATTTTCTAAATAGAGACCGTAGAGTTGTACAGCCAAGGGCAGCAGTTAGTCACTGTTACACGATGCCATACCTCCTAATCTCCTCAATGCATGAGAGAGAGAAACAATTTTCCTTAAACCTCTTTAACAGATGCTGCATGTTTTGTGTTCCCACATGCCCAGGGCTTAGGGAGGAAGAGCTACTATCTCCTCACTCAAGCCAGCTCTTCCACTAATGGAATGTTTTGGCAGCAAAGGTTGTGTGCAAGCTCTGAAATATTGGCGAGCCCTTATGTAGACTGTCAAAAGCAGGTAATAGAAATTAGGGCTATAGTCAAGTTACTATTTTATGACCACCTTCATTTCACCCGCAGTCTAATATTAAACAAATTCTTTCCTGTTTTTACAAGCCTTCATTTTGATACATGATCTTTTTTTATTATTATTATCTGAGCTACATTTGTGGATACATGTGAGATAGTTAAATAACAATTTTTGCACCTTTACTTATATTGAACACATATTACTTCTATTCCTTTTTTTTCCATACATAGTCATACATTAGTACTTTTCAGTAGCTTTTAAAGTATCAAGAAATTCCATTTTCCAGTTATGCCATATGGACACTCAAGTGTGAAAAATGTAAGGATGAAAGATTGGTTGTGGAAAATGGTCAGCCAAGTTGTAGTGTTCACAGAGCTAGAGCTTGATCAAGACTTTACAACTTTAGAAGTAATGGATTATTTCAAACAACAGTATTTCTTTTTCAGTTGTCTAAAGGATTTCTCTGTCTCTAAAATGACACTTTGATTTATGCCCCTGCATTCTGGTGGCTTACTGCAAAATATTTATCTAATCAATTGTGAGACTGTCACAGAGGAAAAGTCAAGTGCCTATTTAGAATGCAAATTGGTATATACTAAAAGCTGTAGTGTTTGTGTGTCTGCTACAGCAGTCTGTCCCCTTTTGTGTTACTAACATCCGATGCTGCTGAATGTTGAACTACTTACTGAGCTAAGTGACTGAGGCCTTATTATATTGCACAGTAATAATACGGGGCAAAATTCTAATGCTCAACCCCAGGTGCATGCAGGACTCAGTGATCTGAAGTTTAGTCTAAAATTGATCTTAATACAATTGCAAGTGTGTATATTTTTTTTTTCACTCTCCAAAGTATTTGGGGACAAATTTTAAGTGCAAGATCCTATATTTGTGTTAGGCAGTTCTAAGTACGACTTTCCAATACCTAGGCTCTTACAAGTAGAGAAAGTTGTGATTTCTTTTCTGATTACTTTAGTGTAGTTGTCTTTCTCTCATTGTGAGATTTTATAGAATCATAGAATCATAGAATCACATGGTTGGATGGGACCTATAAGATCATCTAGTCCAACCGTCTTCCCACTACCATTGCTGCCACAGCTACTAAACCATATCATGCAGCTTCTCATCAAGCCGCCTCTTGAACACTGCCAGGGACGGCGACCCCACCACCTCCCTGGGCAGGCCATTCCAGTGCCTGACCACTCTTTGGGAGAAAAAGTTTTTCCTCACGTCCAATCTAAACCTCCTCTGGTACAACTTGTGGCCATGTTAACCCTGTCCTGATTTTCTGTTAACTATAGCTATAAATGAATAGAATCCATCCTTTAAAATGTCTACCTGAGAAAGTGTGTCCTCCTCTGCACCAGCCATTCTCTTCCAGTTCACAAAACTTTCGAAGTTGTGAGGCAAGATGAGCCCTTTTCAGAATGCCCAGGTCTGAGGATAACTGAAAGAATTCAGACATACTTTTACATCCTTGATAAGGCTAAACTTTACTGTAATGATGTAGCTCAGAAAGTTAAGCCATGTAATATGAAGCCATGTAATACAGGAAAATATTTGAAGTAATTTAAAAAATGTTGTTTATATTTTTTTTTTCTCTGTAATATTGCACAGACTCTTTTTGTCAGGCATTGGGGGGAAAAAATCTAGCTTTTGCTATGGCAACACAGAGGACTTAGAAAATGATCTCTCAGCATGGAAGAATGATGACTCCTAAAAATAGTGTAGAAGCACTGAAAAAGAGTTAGATTCTCTCTTGTGCCAAGGTCTTTTCAGCTCGGGAATGGGGGTTCTCCCAAAGAACTGGCTGTCATTGTCTCATCATTAAACTTCTTTAAGCGTACAGTAATTTAGAGCAACCTATACACTGGACTAATTTATGACTGTCCGACTATTGTTTGCAAGGACCCATGTATATATTGTGAGCTGTCAGAGCATGACAATACTTTGCCCAACTTTAATGCATCCCCAGTCTTGAATTGAGGGGAAGGGAAAAATAGCAGAGAATGAGGATCCTCTAATTTTATATTACTGCATAGCTACACACAGCTGAGAGAAGTCTTAAGCTAATTAAAGTTTTTAGCCAGATTTAGGTCCTTTGTGCTGTTCAAAGAACTTTATACACAGGTAGAAAATTGATCACAAACTGCTTTAGGAGCTGGCTGGTTTGCTTCATTAATCCAAGCAGCCAATAATTCATGAACAAAACAATGTCACAAATCTGTAAGGGGATGTTTAGTAATACAGCATTGTGGTTGGCATCTTTGAATAAATCTGGAGGAAAGAAGAGCTGGCTGTAAAGTTCTGCAAAGTTCAAGCTAATTACTTCAATGATTTTAGAAATTACTCTGAAATAACTCTCAGTGATATTTCCAGTTAATGAGAATGAATAAAAATAACCCACATGCCAGATTTTTTTTTATTGATAAGACATGTGCATTCCTTGATGAAAAATTAAAATAAATAAACTCCCAAACAATATCTTTTTATGCAAAACAGAAGTACCAATGAGCTTTTTGTAAGCTCTGTCACCTTCTGTGAAGACCACATAGAATTTTTACCATTCGGAACAAAAACCTTGCAAAATCCCCTTGCAGGATTTCTGCATCATGCAGTCCAGTTCCTAACCGAGTTGTTCTTTCCATTCTTCTGTACAGTACATCTTACAGAACAAAATAGTCACCTGTGAAAGGTAATAAAAGATAATATATTGAGACAATAAGATATGTGCCATATGCCCCTTGAGCTCACTGGTTCTAATCTTCCCCTTTTGCAATTGCATGTTGTATAATATTATCGCACAGCTTTCTCAACTGTAGTAGTTTATAGTCTGCTAGCCAACTGTAGAGTGTTCTCCAGCTAAATTTGCATCTCTAGCTGATATGTGTTTAATGAGACATAATTTCTGCTGCCATTCATGACACTTCTGTTTCTAGCCCAACATGCCTAAGTGAAGAATGGTTTCTCATAGCTGTATTCAAACTGGGAGTACTCTGAGCGTATCTTATCAGGAGTATATGGCTGAGCCCAGAGAGTTGTAGTGAACAGAGTTAAATCCAGTTGGCAGCTGGTCACAAGTGATGTTCCCCAGGGCTCAGTGCTGGGGCCAGTTCTGTTTAATATCTTTGTCAACGATCTGTTGAGGGGATCAGGTGGACCCTCAGTAAGTTTGCAGATTACACCAAACTGGGCAGGGGTGTCGATCTGCTTGAGGGTAGGAAGGCTCTATAGAGGGATCTGGACAGGTTGGATCAGTGAGGTGAATCATATGTGGTTCAACAAGGCCAAGTACCAGGTCCTGCCCTTGGGTCACAACAACCCCATGCAACACTATAGGTTTGGTGAAGAGTGGCTGTAAAGCTGCCCAGGGGAAAGGGACCTGGGGGTGCTGGTTGACAGCCAGTTGAACATGAGCCAGCAATGTGCCCAGGTGGCCAAGAAGGCCAACAGCATTCTGGCTTGCATCAGGAACAGTGTGGCCAGCAGGAGTAGGGAAGTGATCATGCCCTGTATTTGGCACTGGTGAGGCTGCAGCTCGAATGCTGTGTGCAGTTTTGGGCCCCTCACTACAAGAAGGACGTTGAGTTGCTGCAGCACATCCAGAGAAAGGCAATGAAGCTGGTGAGGGGTCTGGAGCAGAGGTCTTATGAGGATCAGCTGAGGCAACTGGGATTGTTTGGTCTGGAGAAGAGGAGGCTGAGAGGAGACCTCATTGCTCTCTACAACTGCCTGAAAGGAGGTTGTAGGAAGGTGAGTGTTGGTCTCTTCTCCCAAGTAACTAATGATACGATGACAGGAAATGGCCTCATGTTGCAGCAGGGGAGGTTTAGGTTGGATATTAGGAAACACACACTTACTAAAAGAGTGATCAGGCACTGGAACAGTGATCAAGCCCAAGGAATTGATGGAGTCACCATCTCTGGAGGTGTTCAAAGAACATGTAGATGTGGTACTCCAGGACATGGTTTAGTAGGCATGGGGATGTTAGGTTGACGGTTGGACTTGATGATCTTGGAGGTCTCTTCCAACCTTAAGGTTCTATGATTCTATGATTCTATTTAATGTTATTTATTTCTGAGGTCAAAGAGATGTCATGTGTCTCACTACAACCCTATAGACTGAAAGTGAAAACCATTTGTGTGCCTTGTTTCTCCAAAGCTGCTTATCAGCCTCATAGGCAAATGTAAGTATTTAAAGGAATCCACTGACTCATGCATATATATGATACACTGAGTTTTTGTGTTCACAGTGATGTTACTCTAAAATACATGGGTAAATATCCTTTGCCTACAAGAAATGTTACTCAAAAGGTTTTTTGAACTGACAGATTTTACTCTGCCTTTGCTCTGTGCCTGTACCCCTATTATCTGAAGTTATTCAGACTTACACCTGCTGTTCATATAATTCACCTGACAGTTGACATAACCCACAGGACGGTTATTATCTAGACTCAGAGATTCAATCAATGGCCCTTCAGCCTTTATCCTTAAAAGCAGGAATGCTTCATTCTGTAGCAAGAGTCTCCCTCTGAACAAATCTCTCCAAATGCACATATCCCATGTGGAATTTACAAATCCTGTTCTAACACAACACATCTATATGAGCTTTCTGTATTACAAGCTTTCTGTGTTACAAGCTTTCTGTGTTCTGCAAATAATTATGTTTACTGTGCTTGAGAAGCTTACGACTGGTGTACCAATTTTGTTCTTTGATGAAGTATGTGATTTGTTTTCTTCTTTACTTCTGTAGTTGGGTTACTACTGTCCTTTGAGTGGTTGCAGTTATTTTGCCATCAGGGTGCCAGGGTATTTTATTCACCTTTTACTAAAGATATAATTTACACATGTATAAACTCCTTTATGCCATTATCACTAAAATGCTGATATCGGGGGAGTTATATTGTTCTAACTATTGCATTGCAGATAAAAAGATGACTATTTCTATTTGTAGGCAAGATAGTGGGTATCGGTAAAAGTCAGCCTTATTTAAAACTGTGTGGATGGTTTACCATCAAGGAGGTGTGTATGTTTTGTGTTTTTCCTCTGTCTCTTTACAATTGAGCTATCTATTTGTATTTTTTAGCATGTGAGTGTGAAGTGCTTCCATTGCTATCAAGTTCTGCTGCCATCATAAGGCCAGTTCTCCCTCTGCAGTCTCTGCCAAGCCACTTATCCTTTGTCTTCAATGTGGTTCTCAAATTATAGAATCATAGAATGGTTAGGGTTGGAATGGACCTTTAAAGATCTTCTAGTCCAACCCCCCTGCAAGGAGCAGGGACATCCCCAACTAGATCAGGTTGCGCAGAGCCCCATCCAACCAGGCCTTGAATGTTTCCAGGGATGGGGCATCCACCACCTCTCTGGGCAACCTCTGCCAGTGTTCTACAACTCTCATTGTAAAATTTTTTTTTCCTAATTTCCAATCTAAATCTACCTCCCTCTATTTAAAACCCATTACCCCTTGTCCTATCACAACAGGCCCTACTGAACAGTCTCTCCCCATCTTTCTTGTAGACCCCCTTGAGGAACTGGAAGATCGCTATCAGGTCTCCCCAGAGCCTCCTCTTCTCCAGGCTGAACAGCCCCAACTCTCCCAGCCTGTCTTCATAGGAAAGGTGCTCCATATCAGCCCCAGCTGAAGCATCCATCTACCATAGAATTCTCTTAATATATTTTTTATCTTTTCCTTTCCAAGCTGAAGGGGCTCTTTCTCTTTTTGTGTAAATGGGACACATATGATCTCATACCCTTTGGAGCTGGTATTAAATCAGCTTTGTTTTATGATGCCAAAGCTGCCTTTCCTTGTTGCTCATCACCACCCACATTGTATTCTTGCATTGACATTGCTTATCCATGGGGAGGTAATTTCTGGCACGCAAAGTGCATTGCAGTGCTAACTTTTACTGGTGGCAGCTGTAGTTAACTCTAAGCACATTAAAAAGAGCTACCTTCACATTTAAAAGGCTGATACTGTAGTCATGAGGCTATTTGCATCCTTGACACTCCAAGATGGAAGCCCCTTTTATAGATGCCTCACATGCTGCATCCAGAAGAGATTTTGAACAAGACATCTAACTCAAGTCTTGTAACTAATTCGGTAAACTGAATGAAAGAAAAGTCATCTATGGAACTGACTGCAAAAGATCTTTAGTAATACAGAGATGCCTATGCACCCTAGAGAGATTACTAAACATGTTCTGTAGGACTGGAGTGGAATGATTCTGTTAGATCAAGAGTTAATGAAAAACAATACTCACAAATATGAGCATCACAAAGAGCACGTATTTGAGCATTTATACTGTGGAAGGTCCTTCTGTAGGTGGTCCTGGAAGAAAACCCTTTCTTGTTACGTGAAAGCATGGGCTATGTGGGAAAGAGAAGAATATGTCAACAACTTGTAATGTAAATGCATTATTTTAATCTCCAAGAGACGGCTGTTGATACGGTTCCTTGCAGCCTTCCCTCACCCCTTCTGCCTGCATCTGGGGCTGCAATGCTTTTATCCTGGGCCTAGATCCAAGAGCATTTCCATTCCCAGGTGTTAAAGAGTCAAGGTTTTAGTTTGCCACACCTCTTATGCTGGTGATGGACTCTCCTGAGAAGCTTCAGTTTTCTCCCAGTTGCTGTCTTCATTAGGAATAAATTTCTTTTTAAACAAAGGACACCTGAACCATGCCTGTGTAGAGTTTTGCTGGGACTCTGTTGCCATAGAGGAGAGGTAGTGAGACTACAAGGGGGAGCACTCTTAGAGGTTTGCTGTGTGTGTAGATCCTGCCTTTCCTGCTTCCAGTGGGTCTCTCAGTGTGATAGGACATGGTCATCTCTGGTTTGAGTGTAAGGTTAGCTTAGGCACTGCTGTGAATTTTGACTTCCAATATTAACCGACTGCAGTGCTCTCTTCACTGTATGTCAATTAAAGATCTTTTTCCACCTGTAAAACGTACAGCTGCTTTGAAAGAGAACTCCCCACTCACACACTCAACTTTTGGGCATTTTATGCCAGAACTTTGATGTATGGTTTAGCTCTGCTTGCTGACATGAAGCAGTCTCAGCCTGTTACGGAAGCAGAATCATCTCAGACTCCCACAGAGCAAAAGCTGAGTGAAGCTGCAGAAAAATTAAGTGAGCTCTTTTCAGATTTGAATCAATCCTAAAACCAGAGAAGTAAGGCTAATAAGACCTGGAGAGACCCAAATGTTGTACCTATGGGCTGGACTATTAGGAATATCTACAATTAGGGAAAGCAATTATGTACATGGTAGAGAAATAGAATACGTATTTGTACTCATAAAAATTTCTATATGTACAATTATGAATTAGGAATACGAACATTGGGAATATGTTTCCTGTACAAGCAAGAAGCTCTGTCGGAAGTCAGGGACTTGGACTTAAAATGAGTACTAAATGACTGTGTGACCACCAAATGCATTGACTACTTGCATTTTTATTCTCAGAGATGCAATAGATTTCTTTCAGTTATTGAAAAAAAATAGGAATACATAAAGTAGATATGTATATAACCTCCTTAAAGTATTGTCTGCACCTGTAAGATTTCTAGGATCATATTAGAAGTTTTTGTAGTTAGAGGACCATTGAAGCTTTCTCTAAGCGTAAGTATTGCATATAATGTAATATTATTTGTGACAAGGTAGTCTAAATGAAATTTTCTAGATGTTCAGACAGCTGGTTTGAGTCATTCTTCATGTTGCTACTAAGCATACAATCTACTAAGGCTGATGTATGAAATACTGTAATTGAAAATGCAACAACAGAATCCAAGGATTCTTACAAGGAAAAATGTTTCTCCTTGGGGTCAGAAGAAAATTAAAGTTTAGACATTTACATTGCTATAAGTCTTCTGTTTCTTTCCAGAAATAGAAACAGATCCATCAAAACAAACAGGAAATGTGGGATGAACTTGTTGTTTATTTTTTGATTTGGTGGTGTTAAGCCACTACCTAGCTGGTGAACTTTTCTCTTCTGGTTAATGGTGGTCACTGGCCAGCAGCTTTACATGATGTCTCTTCTTCATAGTTGCTGTACTAATACTGAAAAAGCTGTAATATAACAACGGAGGTAGAGGACATATTTGTTTTGTCTTATGCCCATTAAGGAAGAGCAGTAATTACCATTGTTCTTTGCAACTAACATGGAGGATTGTGTAGACTTCTGATTGCACATAGAACTGGTGAAACTAGAGTCTGCTGCCAAACAGGACTCCCTGTCCCTGAAAAGGGACTGTTCCCTTGTTATCTGGCTGCAAAGCTATTTTTGAATACGTTCAAAATTTGTGGCCTGATGGACAAGAAAGAAAGGCAAGCTTGCTGGAAATATTAGTAAGTAGCTAAATGGCAGAGCTCTTGATTCCCCTGCACAGCCACTGGTCATGCAAATTTGAAGGAACTAAACATCTTTGAGACCTTTCCTCTTTCTGCCAATTTTATTGAAATTAGCCACATTGTTGGAAGTTACTGCTGACAGAAGGACAAAATAACACAGCTGCATAAACCTCATTTTATTAGAAAATGAGCCTCATGATCTAAGTTTTTAGAAGGGACTGGTGCTTGATTCTTTTATAAAAAAAAAAACCAACCTTTTCTTTCATAGATTTTGTGCCTTATGATTAGATAAAGCACATCAGAAAGCTGCTACTTATTTGAAGAAAATTATTCTGGAGTGTTGAGGGCTAGCCGTTCCTGGTGGCTGTGACCTGGTTATATAATTCAGGATACGGTAAGAAACGCAGATTGCTGACTCTAAACTCTGCTTTCCCACCCGTGGAGTTTTCATACAGTGTGTGGTTACTTTTTCCCAATTCTGTTGAATGTAGGCACTTAGAAACTCCAATTTTCTGTAGTGTTCTGTGCTGCAGCTGACTGCTGGCACTGAGGTTAATGGAATTTTGATGATATTGGTTTCTAATGGCTGTTGGATCAGGTCTATGGCTGGGCCTTTAAAGATTAAGGTACTGAAATGAAAGCTATTATTGACTTTCTTGGGTCACAAACAAGATATCTTTAGGTCCTTATCCCAGCTCTGAGAAGTTGTTTTTTTTTTTCTTTTAACTATTGAAATTTTATCATGACTACCTTTTAATACTGTGTTTTAGAAAACCATCTTTGCTATCTAAACCTATAAACACACTAATAAAGAAATGTCTCAGTAAAGCAATCACAAAGACATTTAGAGTGAATTTGGTAGTAATTTGAGGAAGATTAGTTTCCTTGGTACACCCTCTGAATGTCAAATTCTTGCTTCTAGGAAAAGTATGGATAGAGAAAGTGTAAAGACAAGGTTTTTTTCAGTGATACATCATCAACTTAGAAATGGAGAGAAAAGGAGAAAATTCTAAGTTACAGTTATCAGCACACTGAGCAGACTCTTACCTGACAAGCACTAGTTCTTTTTTTACTAGAAAAATATATAATGAAAAAAATAGAAAATGAGCTACGGTTTGAAAAGTTCCTTATGGTATTAAAAAGAAAGCACAATGGTATTTATATGATCTTTAAAAACTAAGCATTAATGACACATAAAAGGCTCAAATGAATGGAGCAAGGGGTGATTTGCTGAAGTGTTTCATAGAAATGTCTTCCCCTAGAAGCATCACTAAATGGATTAACTTATTAGGAAAGCATACATTTTCACTGAAGGAGAAGGTTTTTTGCCCTTATTTCTGTCATCTATTGATGTCATCTGGTTGATTTCAACATTTTTTAATCAAAAGAAATTGTTTAATAGCTTGACTGCATGGAATAAAATATCTCATTAAACTCCAGGTCAACTAGCAAATACAAATTGTGCTAGCCATCTTTAATTAGAATGTATTTTTTTTTAATTTCTCCTGTCTGGCTCCAGGGAATCTATCCTTATAATCAAAATGTTCTCTGGGGAAAAAAGAGAAACCTGAACCACTGAAATTCAAATGAAAATGCAAGAAGTGAAATGGAGTGAGCATTACCATTTGAGATAAAGTGCTAATAAAACACTGAAGTGTTAGCTTCTGAAGGAGATTTTTATTTTCAGACAGTTAGAAATCCCTTGCAGCACTGGAAAGACTGGTGTAATATTGTAATTGGCATCCCTGACCTGTTTTATGTATACTGCAACAAGTTTTTTTCCTAATCCTTTGGGAATGTCAATTTATAGCTTGTAGAATGCTGTCTCTTGCTTGCAAAGTTCATGATAAAACCGAGCTCCCAGAATTCCCTGGTCTTTTGCTTTGAAGGTCTAAAGTTACTAAAAATACTTATTTAGCCTTTTTATTAAAGTATCTGTGGAGATATTGTGATGCTTACAGGTTTGGGTTTTTTTTTTTTGTTATAGCACAGAGAAAAATGAACCAATTTACCTGGGATACAGAGAGCATAATCATCAGGTGTTCTTTCCTGCACACTCTCAGACAGTATTTTTTGCGATAGCTTTGAAGAGAATTCCACTTAGCTGACTGTGAAAGCAATGACCTTCAAAGTTATGATATGTTATAATCACATCTACATTGCTCCGTAACCAAATCTAAAGCTTATGCATTGTATGTTTGCGTGTCATTTTTCAAAACACTTTTATTGCTCATCTAGGCCTGGAAAATGTGCTAAAACCAAATCAAGCATTAATTCCTGCAAAAGAGGCAAAAGTACAGCTTTATTAGCTATGACAAAGAAAATTATTCAGGAGCTGCAATATTTGATTGAGATATTGAAGGTGCATTGCAAATATTAACAATTTCTTACAGGAAGGTATAATGCATCCTTCTCACATGTACTACTGTAATTACAGTGATGAGGAAAACATTTTCAGGTCAGGTCCTTAATTTAAATAATTCTATCTTAATATTCAAGGATAATAAACCAAAAGATTAACATTCTGAGTGCTGAAAATATTTTTGTGTCTTGCAACGTTTCACTCCAGCCAGCTTTGTTGTAGGTATGTTTAATAACTTTCATGTTTTGTAACATGGATGATGCTTTACTGAAATTGAATTAGCATTTTGATTATTTAATTCCTTCCTAACTATCAATCTCAAGGTGGCAGCCTTTCTCAGCTGCAAATGGTTGTTTCAGCTGGGTGGGTAGGGTGGGTGCTCACCAAAGGAGAGCACGAGCACAGTGCTTCAAATATTCCCCTTCTCTGCTATAAACCTAAAGGGGGCCTACAGGAAAGATGGGAAGAAACTCTTCAGTCCTGTTGTGACAGGACAAGGGGTAATGGTTTTGAAATAGAGGGAGGTAGATTTAGATTAGATATTTGGAAATTTTTTTTTACAATGACAGTGGTAGGACACTGGCACAGGTTGCCCAGAGAGGTGGTGGATGCCCCATCTGTGGAAACATTCAAGGCCAGGTTGGATGTGGCTCTGAGCAACATGTTCTGGTTGGAGATGTTCCTCCTCCTTGCAGAGAGGCTGGACTAGATGACCTTTAAAGGTCCCTTCCAACCCAAACCATTCTATGATTCTATGTAAGTCCTATGGACCTGCAGTGATGCACCCACCCACATGCCACGCTTGTATCTGAAGCTGCAGCATTGACATTGCAAGTCTTTCCTGTTGCAGCAGAAAATACAGGTACAAAAATGGTAACCATTGAGACATTTCCAATCTTAAAACATACTTTTCTCTGTGTGAAATGACTGTTATTGAACAGTGAAAGAATAGGCTTTGCTTTGCTTCTATTCATCAAAATCTCTTCCCCTTTCCCAGAAATTTGCTCCAACTTGACAAAATATATAGTTTTCTGAGTAACAGCCTATATTAACAAACACCAAGGTTAATAGAATTTGAGCATCTTGAAATGTGATTTAATTTTGAAGACTGTAGTCTGTGAATATTAACTACTAAAAAATTAAATTATTCAATGACATATCACATCAGGCACCTGTGTAATATCAATAGGTATTGTCATTATAATAATTCTTCTAAACAGTAGGATGCAGGCAAAGTCTGAATTCTGAATTAGTATTTTGGCTCAAGGTGTTCATTTGCAAATTAACAATTCATCATGAGAAGGAAAAGGGAAATAGCTCCAGGTTTGTGTCAGATTGCACTGATATTAACTGCTGCTCTTTGATGTGACATTGTCTAGACCTAATGCCAGTGGGAGTAATAGAGGGGGAGAGTGGCCATTCCATTCTTTGGGATGAATTAAACCATTGGCTGCCACTACCCAAATATAATGCTTCTAGTGATCCATATCCATAACTTGCACTAATGAAAAATCTGATATGCTAGGTATTTGCTTCTAAACTTTAAAAATATACCCTCTGTATACATACACCGTTATAAAATAAGTAACTAGGCAATATCTTATAGTTATTTCTTTTTATTCTATTAAAAAAAATAGTCTCAGCTAGGGCCTGCTGAAATTAACAGGAGTCATTCTTCTGTTTTCTATTGACTTTATATTACCTTTATAGAAATGCATTACTGAACTGCCATCAGGGACATAATTTATTTTGGCCACTATAGAATAAAATTAGCAGTTGTAGGGTTATTGCACAGTGCAGCACATGGGAAAGAGGTCTATCCTTAGTCCTATACAACAGCATACCTTGGTGCCAAGACTTATGCAGACAGAATCTAGATAGTACCAAGGCACAAGTTTGTGGCCCAGGTCACAAAAAATGAGGGGAACAGACTTTAGTTTTACTAATTCTGTTGTAAAGAACTAGGCTTTAGGATATGTGACTGTTGGTTTAAATCTTTTGTAATTGACTGTTCAGTAGAAGAAAATTTATTATTATAAAATTTAGTTTCTGTGTATATGGTAAGAGACAAGACATCAGGATTTTAAAGAACATTCCATCTCTACCACAGAATGCACAGCATGTGAAGAATATGATAGATTAATATCTAACAAAGTCAAAGATATATTTTGAATGTCTCTGAATTAAATCAATACTTTGATTTTCTTTTTTTTTTAAAAAGAATTTATTTAATTGCAGGGCTACATTGCCAGGAATTAGATATAATTCATTCATCTTATTTTTTAAATACTGTATACTTTTGAAACAAGACACACAGCTTCTTTCTTTGATCTTTTACGCTTTTAATAGGCATTCTCTTCTCAAGCAGTCTCCTTTGAGATACTCTTTATTCTTTTTGCAGCTATCAGTAGCCTCAATATAAGAAAACTAAACCCAACCTGAAACCTCTGCAAGGCCCTGAATGTTTGTCTTTTCCATTGAGTTTCATAAATTCAGAAGTAGTTTGTCTCATCTGAAAACCCAACAACATGATCTGCTCCAGTTACAAGGTGTCTTAGAGCTAATATCTTCAGTATGCTAACAGAATATTGAAGTTACATGGAGAAAACATGCTGGGTTACCTTGACCTGTCAGTGTGAGATTACAGCTGCATTAGTATATTTGACTTCTGTGACTACTCTCAAATGATCAAATAGACTTCTGTTTCTTCTTCCAAGAGCCATCAACACAGTACAATAGACTCAGGTTAGGCTTTCTTCCTTGTTTATTGATGAGTTTTGTGAGAACAGCAATTATTTGGTACCATCATAACAGTCTTCTCCTTCGTTAGTATTCATTGTCCTGTGATACGCCTGTCTTTTCTGCTTTGGATGGTTTAAACACATTTAGATGCTTTTCACAGTCTCCTCATTCTAACCAGAACAATGTGGAAAGTCAGAGCGAAATTTAGCTCCTGCTTTCTCAGCTTTGTCAGTCTTGCTGGTACTCAGTCTGCAGCAGAGTCATGTCAATGAGAAGCACTTCACATCACAACAGCATGACATAAACCTGGAGCTATTTCCTTTCTTTTTCACATGATGAATTGCTCATTTGGAAATGAGCACCTACAGCCAAAATACCAGTCTTGCCTTTGAGTACATTGTAGTGTTCCGAAAACTCTCCCAGTTTCCAATTCACTGCAAACTTGAAAAATCATACAGTGTTTACTGACAGGTTAATAAGACCTTTCCAGTCAACAAGGACACAGTTTACAGAGTTGCACAGAATCACTGGAAAAATTGAAGCTTACCCTAATGTTGAGATAAAGGCAAATGAAACTCAAATAGTTCCCTTTGTTTTAAGCTGTGGGATTTGGTCTAGCACAAACATGAGGCCACCTGGATTAAAACTTAACTTTTTTTTAAGTAAAAAGGGCCATTTCCATGGTTGCAGAATTCATCTTTACCATGACATACATTAATCATACTACCCTTTTTAAATTTATGTAAAAGACTTTACAGCTTTTCAGTGTCCAGACCTGTATGTTGTATTGTATTTAACAAATCTGTGGTGTTAAATACCACCTAATTACTTTGCTAATTACTTTGATGTTATTTTAATTTTCAGGCCGCTGACTAGTGATATTACATAAAACATCAAAGCATTGTAGAATATTTTAGTTAACATCAGGCCATTAAAACCAAGAAGATAAGTTGTTTTACCCTAAGCCCTGGAAGTTTAAGACTTTAGGTACAGTAGAAGCATTTGCTGATAGAATAGCCATGTGTCAGTGTGCAAGTAACTGTTTCTCCTTGTTTTCATGTACAGGCAATATGTCTGTATGTATAAACCCACCATTGCTTAGAATTTTGTGAGTAGGATTTCATGCTTCTAAAGTCACAGCCATTTCAAGATGCTCAGCTCAGCTCCCATGGGAAGTCAGCATTGCAAAAATAGTAACCAAAAAAATGTACAAAGATACCTAGCTTCTTAAAGATTGAGAGAGTTTCGTAAATGCAACTCTAGTTATCTGTGTATAGCCTAATTAAATAACTAACGTGCCTATGCTCAACAATCCCACTAAGGATGTACTTCCAGATTTAGAACATAAACAATTTTTTAGGCATCCTTTGTGCTACCATTCACAATCTCACCATTACAATGGCTATGCAGTTAATTTTAGTACCCTCTATCCAGTACCAAAATGGAGAGGTGTTAATGTAATTGGCCATCGAGATTACTAAAATTCTACAGAAGTGAAGTCAAGGGTTTTAAAATATCAGAGAGTTTAAAATAACTGGCAGTGATGATTGTTTATTTACAAAACTTTCCCATTTCTGTTTCAGTATCAAGTAAAAATTTCTGTCCGCATGAAGTTATCATGACAGAATTCCAAATTATGCATGTTACGACTGCTTCCTGTACATATGACTATGCAAAATAGCACCAAACACTGTGTGCAGATATGATTAAACTGCAGTAGCAATACTCAAGCTAAATAATTTAAGACCAACTTTCATTCCACTACAAGCCTAAAAGACTTCAGCAGCCTATATTTCACCCAACCTCAAGCTTCAGCGTTATCATTACTGATATGTTTCTGATATAAAACAGATGAACTCACAAATATTGCTTGGTAAGTAAGGAAAAAAAAGGTTGGAATATCCAAAGAGCTTAAATTGTTCTCTCTTAATTAGTGTAGTGTAGTAGTGTCTTTCTGAAATATACTATGGCTGTGATTGTAGGTCAAGAAAACTCCCAGTACTCTAACACAAATTAGTTTCCTCACTCTTCTGAGATTTTTATTTCTCATTAATGAAATGTCAAAGTCATTTAGGAACCATATAAGTCAATGAACTGTAAATTATTCAGCTTTTCTGTCAGTGGCATTATGAAATATTTTTGAATACTCTCAATTCTCTTATTTTTACCTACAGCACAAATAATATCTAGATTTTGTTATAATAAAGCTACAAGATATGGTTAGCTACAAGATATGGTTTAGTAGCTGTGGCAGCAATGGTAGTGGGAAGACGGTTGGACTAGATGATCTTATAGGTCCCATCCAACCATGTGATTCTACTATTCTATGATTCTAAAGAAAAGAAATCCAAGGCATGGCTTCTCCATAGAAAACCATTAGTTAAGCTGAAGAAGTTGTGTGTCAGTAAAAAATATCAAATTCCATCCCAAGGAATAAAGAAACACTAATGACTTACATGACACCATACTGTGTACAGCTCTGGTCATCTGACTTCAAGAACAATGAACTCAGAACAGAACAAGTTCAGAGGATGATAGCTAGGATACTTAAAGGAACAAAGTACCTGTCTTAAGGGAAGACACTAGACAAGCCTGGCTTGTTGAGCCTTACAAAAAGAGGGCTGGAAGGAGAAGGGAGAAAAACTGCAACCTATGAATATCTACAAAGGTAAAGCGAGGAGAGATGAAGGGTGTTGTGAAACACTCTGGCAGAGAGATAGCTAATTAAACACACATTAGATCAAGAAAAAGTGGATATAAAGCCATTAATGACTTAGAAAAAAGTTCTGAACTATAGGAGCAATCATATTGTGGAAAAAACTTCCAGAGAAAGTTGTAGGGAAAAAACACAGAACCACATTCAAAATACTGCTTGAGAAACTAATGGAAATGATGATATGAAAAAAATGATAGCTGAAAATTTGAATCAATAATTGACATCTTTTTGTCTCCTGTCTCCCCGAATAGTATTGTCTGACTTCACTGAAGAGTCAGGGAGAGAAATTACAGGGCAATGAGGTCTCCATGGCCATTGGGAAGAGAACAATTTTGCATTCAGGGTTTGTGTATAGCAAACAAGCTGTACTGGCTGCTTGCTAAATGATGGGGATATAATATAATATAATATTGATCAGTTACTTCACTTGGGAAGTGTGAGCCACCTCAAGCCTGAAAGAGGCCAGAGGCATTTGGAAAAAGCAGTACAGAGTACAGGAGGGCAGAAATATGGTTATGAGGGCACCCCGAACACTGCTGTTTCATAACTTTCAAGTACTTGATTTCACAGTATTAATATGATTCTTCTTTTAAAGATCTTTCAGAACTACAGTATCTAATAATTCAGTGATCTATAGTGAATAACGGTCAGCAGTGGATAGATACACAGGGATGACAGTAACAGTGGACGCACGCAGAGTGATGCTTTCCTTCTTCCAGCAGTTGTAAATTTAGAGACTTCAGGAGCAGAATGACTCAGACCAGAGGACTTCAAACCTCTGAGTTTAATTTGTTCTTCAATACAGCTTAGAGACAGCTGTACTTGTGGCCTCCACAACACTATGTGGCACTCTGAAATTTAAAATTAATTTTAAGTCTGCTGCCTGGTCATTTATATGGGTTGGTGTTACTTCTTGTATCATGCAAACTAGCAAATCCCTGTCTTTCAAGATTTTATTGTGTCATATATCATCTCTTTCCAAACCTGAAGTCATAGACTATTTAGTCTCTCAGAGCGAAGGCTGTTCTGTACTTCTGATCATCTTCCTAATTCTTTTTCTGTATATTTTCTAGTTCTACTGTGTTCTGCTGTGTTTCTCTTTAAGCTGGTGTCATCAGAACGTCATTCAATATTCAAAATGGAGGAAACACTGAGGATACACTGTGTTTCCTTATTTTTTATCAGTTTTTTTTTTTCTCTAGTATTTAACATTACTTGCCTTTCTGGACCTATAACAGGTATTTTCAGAACACTGTCTGAAATGACTCAAATATTTTTTCTCCTGGTAAAAAAAAACCTGAAATCCTATATTGTAAATGCTGGGGTTGTTATTATTGATTGTAATAATCAACATTGCATTTCATCTGCTATTTTATCCTGAATAATGTGTATCACCTGGAAATGTTTTATCCTTGTTTCTTAGTTTTTATTATGTTACTGATCTACATGAGAACTGTTCTCTTTTATTCTGCAAAAGCTTTCCTTCCTCAAGAACTCTGTCAAAAGCTCTTTTAAAAATCCAAGGACAATGTATTGACCACACTACACCTATCCACATGCTTGTTGACTCCTTCAAAGAACTGTAAGAGGCTTGAAGCACATACCTTCTGCCTTCAGAAGCTGCATGACTTCTTCCCTTATGGTTATCTGAGTGTCTGCCAGTTCTGGTTTTCATTCTGACTTTTAGTTATTAGCCAGAAAGTCACAATTACTTATCTATACTTTCTTGTATTCCCAGTGGAGTCCCTCTCCAAGGCTAGGGTTGCGTTTGCTGTCTTCTGCTCCTCAGGTGCTGATAGGGATTTAAGTGACAGATTATATGACACCACTGTTAGTACATATTTTCTTCCTACTTAGGTGTATTCAAGTTCTTTTTAAGGACATGAGTGCACAGAAGAGTACAAACCAGTTGTTTAAAAGCTACATTTTATTCAGCTACTTCACCGAGATGAGAGAGACACTAATTTTTCATTATGGTCTAAATCAAATATATTATTCAGCCAACGTGACCTTGCTGGCAGATTCTGAATATCTTCCAGTCCTTGAGATTTGTTTAGTACAAATGGATCATATTCAGTATTAGCTGGAAGAAGATCAAATGCAAATGCTGACTTACTGGCAATAAATGAAGCTGAATGATTTATCTGGTATCGATAGGATATTTAGCATTTACCTATCACTGTGTTCACAACAGATAACTAAAAGCAAACAATAATCAATACAAGGGGAAAGTCGTACTTTATTCCTTATTTCCATCTGTTGTAATTAAAAAAAAAATAATAAGAGGGCTTTATACTTTCATTAACTTTTTTTTTTTCAGAGCAAGCAACTATCCACAGGGGCCTTCACTTTTATTTTATAACACATTTCCTCTCAGGAGAAGCAAGTGGCATGAATTTTACAAGGAGTACAATTCTCTTTATGAAAAACTTCTTCTTTGGGACTAATTCTCAGTTCATTTCAGCCTGCTTTCACATCTCCCATGTTGCCTCAGTTATTTGAAACCCTTTTTGTTTGTTTCTTCTAAATCACAACTGTCTGCATTTTAATTTTTTTTTTTTTACATTGGTGATTGTTAGCTGGTTTCATTTACGCTCACACTGTGCTGGCCAATCCCTTACAAATCAACTGCAAGAGATTTGTGGAATTATTTTTTTTTTGTTCCTTTTTTTCCAGTCAGGGCAAGGTACTATTGAAATGACTCAAACATTTTCCTGAAGGGAAATGTGGCTGTGTTAAGGTGAGCTTGCTTTCTTTATTTAAAAAGAAAAATCAGGTATATATCAATCTATTTTGTTTGCTATTTTTTTTTTCCTTCCCAGTAGAATACCCTGTGTAGCCAGAACCATAGCATGGGTGGCAGTAGAAAAACTCAGCCTGAGATTTCCTGCCTCTGTACCTGAGATTGACATTTTACAGTGAGAATAGTTCCCACTACTAGCTTTTTGACATCTTCCATGCTTTCTTTTACCAAGGGACCTGCTAAGTGCTGTACATTCATTTCCGCCAATGGTGAGCTAGTCAGGAAACAGAACAAGTTCTTTACTGGTGTTACTAAGCTATTTCTCTTGCTGGAAAAGGAGATACTATTTAAATACTATTAAATCACACTTCATTTAAGAGAAATCATAATAAATTCCTTCTAAAACTGCCTGCTGCTAGGAAATATTTTTTTTTATGTCAGTATTAAATATACTCTACAGACAATATTTTTAGAAATACTACCTTATTTTTTAGGGTCGCAGTGAAGTTACCAAATCCAGAAGGCTACAAAATGTGGTAGATTATATTCTCAGCTTTTGGAAAATATCTCAAGAGTTTACAGTCCACAGATTCTACTTCTTCAATATTCTAGAAATTGATTTCAGTGCATCCCTGTAGTGCTAATCCACCCTTTCTCCCAGTTACAAGACCCTTGGTCATCCACAGTTTCAAATTGGATCTGCCTACCCTTTGTTCTTAGAGTTAGCACCCCAATAACCCATACATTTTTCTAGTGTGGCAGCAAAATCCATGACATTCTGCCAGAAAAGCTTCTTTTTCTTCATTACCTGGAAGATCTGCCTGTGTATCTAGTTTGTACACTTCTCAGCCATCTCCTCATCTCTGCTTAGGCTGAAGGGTCCTTGATAGCTAGAGCTGTTCCTCACCCACTCTTCCTCTTTAAAATGTCATGAAGAAAATGTACTTGCTACTGGATAATGCATCTTATTGTGAGGGATTAAGAAACATGAAACATAAATGGAATTTCACCTGTAGAGTGTTTGATAGCAAAACCCCTGTATTTCCAGAACATCACCGGTGTAAGCAAAAAGACCTGGATTTACACTGAACTGTATATACTGCATATCTGTTTTACATTCAGAAAAATCTAAGTGAAATCTTACCAGGTACAGTAGTGTGACTGTCTGCTGTCTCAGACAAATGTCTCCCTTAATACCTTCTGGGAATGCTTACATAGGATCTCCGGTGTTATTAGGAATGCTTCTTCCTCAAATCTGTGCTCTCTCATTATCTATTGTTCTTTTTTATCTGACTGTAGTTTCCATCCTCTGAAGTGTATCCAGTCAGGTGAATTTTTTATTTTCTGGTAAGACTTCTGCTTTAAGCACTGGAAAAGTCTAACTGAACTATTTATTGAGTAGCCAGCAAAAATCCATGAGGACTAGGGTACAGCGATCCTTTGGAGGAGACCAGCGGAAGACTTTGAAGGGGAGATGTAATACAAGAAGACATCTAGAGACTGTAACCAGAAACAATACAAAGAGACTCCAGGAGCTCCTCTTTTCCTCACAGTCTATCCCAATAGTGCATTTTGAGGTTCTTTGCTGTTGCTTCCAGATAAGTCATTTGTTCTCTACTGATTTGTATTAGACCTATTTAAAAAGCTGAGTGAGAACAAGAGCTTAAGAATTGACATTAAACGTTTGACTTCTGGATTCCATAAAAAGTCAACGGGAAGGGTTAGGAGCTTCCAAATGTTATTCTTGTTCCTGAATGCCTGGACATAAAAGCTAAGTCCCTGCCTCAGTTTGTAGGAAGCACAAATCTTCAGGCTGCAAGATCAAAACTTACCTTGAGTCTACAGTACATACTCCTAGACTTCAAAGACTCTGTTGCAACAGGTTGGAAACGCCCTACAAATATGTTGCTATATTGTACTATTTCAGACAAGGTACATAATCTTTAAAACTCATCTAGCTAGAAATCTACCAAGAATTAAATCACATCTGCAGTGATACCACTAAATCAGGGGTTAGAACAAAAGGCTGCATTTCCAGCAAGTTAAAAGAATGAAACAGAACAAGAAAACAGAGCTAAGCCATTACAAAAGCTAACACAGGGATTTTTGTGGAAAAAAAAAAAAAAAAGAGACAAGAAAAAAGAAGTTCAGCACAAAAAGCATCAAAGAAAGATCTATTGTGATGAAAATACTGAGCTTTAAAAGCAAATACAAGCCAAAAATAAAACTGCCTGTTCCTTTTGCTATGTGCCTTATGGAAATGCTGTTCTGAAATTGTTTTTCTAAGTGTAGAACAAAGACTATACTTTATTGTGAAGCTTTTGATATTATATTAATAACCCATTTCCTTCCTATTCAAATTATATGTCCCGCTGTGGATGATACTTTCTATGTTAATAAAATTAAAATGAAAATGGCACAAACTAGTTATAATGCAGTTATGGCTCTTGCCCACTATTGGAGTCTTCACTTCCAACCATTCCCTATGCCCTGCCTATCAAATCTGCTTACTGCAGCAAACACACTTTGTGCATTGCACTGGAACTTCTTTTTTTTTCAGGCAACAGGTTTTTTTTTTAGCAATTTGTACTGTTATAATGTTGATCATACATAGGCCTGTGGGAACATGGAATGGAAAGGAACTTCTCCGAATAAGAAGAAACCTGATACACTTCATGCATAAACCAGATGGCTCCATACAGACGATGAAAAGCAAAGAAGTGGACACCTGAGGAGCTGGCTATTACAGCTGGTTCCAGCACAGCAGCACCTGATAAATTTCCTGTACTGCTTGAAATGTTTGTACTTATATGTAAGCCAAAGTCCAATCTTGAGTAGAAAGAGTGAAGAGATTAGTTCTGGTCAACTGGATGGAGGAGGAGATTCTTTGGCTTTTTCTTCCCCTTTTGGCTAAATTACTTCACTGTATAAAATAAAAATCTGAAATGGCATTATATGCAAATAACAACAATCTGTCTGTTTGACTTGACAGTTCAAATGTCCAGTAATGTTTTTTTTCAAATTTTGTTTGTAAGTAGAATCATGCTAAGATTTGAATTCTCCACCTGCTTAGATATGCTACAACAGTGTGGAGAGGAAATTTAAACCTTTCATTTAGAAAGCAAATGTCAATAAAGCCATTCCCTGGAAAAGCATCCCTGTGTAAGCACAGGAGAGAAAAGCTCTTACAGCTCACTGGTGCAAATGTCCAAAGAACACTGAGTCCAGCTGACAGCAATTGAGAGGAGCTGATCCTTGTTTCTGGAGACAATAATGAACAGAAGTCGTATTCCTTATAGATGGTGTGAAATTGGAAGTTCTGGAAACCAACAGGGTCTTTGATGGATACTTCTCTCTGACATTTTTGTTTGTTTCTCAAGGTCTAATTAATAGAGAAAAACTTAAGATGTGAAAAAGAAAAAATCAGTAACAAGATCTTTTCCTAAAGACATACACATCAATTCAGGGACAGGGATGGATGCATGAATATTGACAGGTCTTGTTCACACGAGTAAAGGTTATAAAGCTGATGGCAAAATGCAGCACCTTTGGCCCTTTGCACTAGCGTTTGAATACATATTGGCTCTCTCACTTTGGACACTGTAATTAGTAGATAAGGTGAGTAGTTATTAGTATTCTTCAGTGTAAACATCATGGCTTTCTGCCCCATGTCAGTCTCCCCAACATACTCAGCCGCTGTTTCCAACCTGGCATGCCATTTTCGCAGCATTGACATCGACCTTTCTGTTGTGCTTAAACAACATTGCTTGTTAGTCTGTGGTTCTCTTTGCTCATCCCTGTTGACCTCAATATTTCAGTTGATATTACTGCCCATAGCATTCTGGTAGAGCCTATTGGAGTCAGTGATTTTTGTTTCTATTTTGTACAACCAACTCAGTAACATACTTCACTGCCATTACTTTTACATTAATGACCCTCTGCTAAGTTACGGGGCGGGAGGTTGCCCTGAAATTCTTCTCAGACCTAGTTCTGGAAGTCACCACCTTTCTGTACTTGTGGCTTAGGAGAGCTCTGAGATACAAATTTTTGGAGGCTGAGAAAATATTCTGAGGAATTATCACAACACTGTTGACTTGTTCAGGTAATCCTCTAGACATCAATGGCTCAATGTCCATGTGGAGACCGGTCACGAGTGGCGTCCCTCAGGGGTCTGTGTTGGGCCCGGCCCTGTTCAACATCTTTGTCAGCAACATGGACAGTGGGATAGGTGCACCCTCAGCAAGTTCGCTGATGACACCAAGTTGTGTGGTGCCGTCGACACGCTGGAAGGGAGGGACGCCATCCAGAGGAACCTTGACAGGCTGGAGAGGTGGGCCTGTGCCAACCTCATGAAGTTCAACCAGGCCAAGTGCAAGGTCCTGCACCTGGGTCATGGCAATCCCAGGCACAAATACAGGCTGGGCGGGGAATGGATTGAGAGCAGCCCTGAGGAGAAGGACTTGGGAGTGCTGGTGGACGAGAAGCTCAACATGAGCAGGCAATGCGCCCTTGCGGCCCAGAAGGCCAACCGCATCCTGGGCTGCATCAAGAGAAGCATGGCCAGCAGGTCGAGGGAGGTGATTCTGCCCCTCTACTCTGCCCTGGTGAGACCCCACCTGGAGTACTGTGTCCAGTTCTGGAGCCCCCAACACAAGAAGGACATGGACCAGTTGGAGAAGGGCCAGAGGAGGGACACAAAGATGAGGGCAGGAGTACCTCTCCTATGAGGACAGGCTGAGAGAGCTGGGGCTGTTCAACCTGGAGAAGAAGAGGCTCCGGGAAGACCTGATAGCGGTCTTCGAGTACCTCAAGGGGGCCTACAAGAAAGATGGGGAGAGGCTGTTCAGTAGGGCCTGTTGTGATAGGATGAGCGGTAATGGTTTTAAAATAGAGGGAGGTGTATTTAGATTGGATATAAGGAAAAAATTTTTTACAATGCAAGTTATAGAACACTGGAACAGGTTGCCCAGAGAGGTGGTGGAAGCCCCATCCCTGGAGACGTTCAAGGCCAGGTTGGATGAGGCTCTGAGCAACCTGATCTAGTTGGGGATGTCCCTGCTCCTTGCAGGGGGGTTGGACTAGATGACCTTTGAAGGTCCCTTCCAACCCTAACCATTCTATTATTCTATGATTCTATGATTCTATCTGTTCTTGGCCATTTGAGGGAGAGAATGGAAGGAAATGGTGAACTTTCTTATGATAGAAGAAGCGTTTTTGTATATTCAGCCTGTGATGTTTACTACTTTTAAGCAGATACTGTAGAGATACACAGTCTTCATGCTTACCAGCGTCTCTAAGAATCCCTTCAATTCTGCTTAACAAGAGGATTCAGTCTATAATTGTGCCATCCAGGAGGGACAGGAACATCCTTTCTGAGTCCTCCAGACTGGGAACGGTAGCATAGCCAATGTCAGCTAGCAGTGAGCGTGCGTGGCTGAGGTTTGCTGAACTAGTGACAGCTTGAGTGCTGCTGCTTAACTCATTTCCCTTTTTAACACACTAGCTAGCATAAAGGGAAAATTACTGATTAATGCAGTTATTAATTGGCTGTAAATAGATAGAAATATGTGTTAACATATGGTGACAGTTAATGGTGGTTTACTTTTTGAAAGAGTTCTACTATCTATCTGTCCAAAGGATCTCACCACAGAAGCATGGCAATGTTTAGTAGGATACATCTTTCTCTCAGGTTTTTTGTTTTTTTTTTTTTTTTTAAGTGATAGCTAGAGTTGAATGTTAACCAACTCTACTTTTTTTTTTTTTTGTGGCTTAGCAGTAAATCTGATCTTTGGTCACATCTCATTTGCACAATACTTTTTTTTCTTTTAGTGATTTAGTGCAGTTTAGTTTAAATATGCAAAATAAACATGGTTTGCAGGCTACTAAACCAAAACAAATATCTTTTTCCCCACCTACCAATCTTCACATTTGCAATTAGCATTGTGCATAGCAAAGCAGAGTCTGTGGAACTTGTGTGAGGACTCAGCGTTACTGGCAGAAGGAAAGCTTTTTAAACGGGAAGCTCTCCCACCGGGCAGTTCAGAATCTAGGGCAGAAATTGCTATTTCGCTCACTCATTCTCTATATTTACAAAACTTTTATAGAAAAGTCAGCAGTGCTTATTTGAAAGCAATTCTGTGGCCGGTTGTTTCTAGCAGGTAGGCAGAGCATTTTAAAGTGTTCAGCCTTAAAAACAATTGATGCTTGATAATGGATAGTGGCAAACAATTCAGTGCAAATAGGAAAAAGAATACAGTGTGAACAGTCACTTGCCTCTAAAGGATGGCTTAATTTACTTAAAGGTGGTTTGAGTTTGCACTGCTCCTATCCATCACTCTGAATTTCACAGACTGAAGTGAATCTTACACCTCAACAAAACCAGGTATACACAAGTGGGGTTACTGGCAGTCTTACAGAGTTTAATTCATCAACAAGGACATTTCACTTTACAAATGTGCCATAATCTGCTTTGTCAAGTTATATAAAGTTTACAAATTAAGGAAGGTTGTAGCCTATATATGGATTCTCTTGTCTGCAAACACCACCATTGTGCATTTTCCTGAGATCGTGTGTGAACCAGAGTCACAACTACATGGAAGTCAGGGAAGAGTAAGGGCATTTTTAACTGCACACTGTGAAGGGTCATTTTTAAAAATTTCTAAAAAATTTATGTTCAACTGTAAATTGCTAGCAAGGTCTGGAGGTGCCCCCATCAATAACTCTGCATAGTGCTTTTGTGAGTGGCCTGTTGAGTCCCAGGCAGGCTCTGAGCTGCAAGATGTGATGGGGCTTCCTAGTGAAAGGAGTGGGGCATCATCTAGCACTTGGCATTTGGTCAATGGAAAGTATGGCTTAATATGAGAAAAAAAAAAATGTTTTTTACTGTTCCCAGAGCCCTGCTAATTATTCACATCTCATGAACTCAACAAGCTGTAAATAGCAGGCAATCATGCGTTATTTGTGAATGGTCTCCCTGCGTTTTTACTTAGTTCTGTAATACTGATGCACACAGTTAATATGGAAACCTGTGAAACCTTCCCATGGAAGCATTGTCATGCCCTATGCCCTGTAGATACCTGGATTGAATGTTTCCTTACACATGTTTATAGATGCATTATTTTATTTTTTTCATGGAAACCAGATAGTAAATCTTCCTCAAATGCCATAAATTGTTGATATCTCTGTAAATCAAATAAATTCAATTTCCTGGATTGTCAAGTGTGGTAAGGGAAATTTTATCTTTCTATTGATTCACATTTTACTATAGTATTGTTCTTCCTGTTCCAAATGCCATCTCATCTATGGGAGTTGCATACGGAAGCTGTAGGAAGTGTCATAGTTTCCATATGCATATTTAGTGAGATGCTAGAGTTCTGAAATATTGTGAAGATGTTCAGAACTCTCACCAGATTTTTAACTCAATTTACAAAAAAATGTATTACTGTTCTCATGTTTGATGCAGCCTGGCTGAGATTCCCTCTGCTCATTTGCATCATGTATGTTGTCTTCTCCTTGTAGCTGAGATCCCATGTTGGACAAGGAATCTCAGAAGCTCCAAGGATCAGGAACAACCACTTTATTATCTTCTGCAATGTTGGCAGGGCCTAGAAATGTGTATGGTATGATACGACGTATGGATGAGTTGAGTCTCTTTTTTTCTTGGCATATGCCAAAGTGCCCGAATATCTTACAGGTAAAAGTCAAGCAAATGGACTTCTAGGAATGAAAGACATAGTGAAGAAGTGCTAAAGAAGTACTACTTTCTATGGAAGATTATCTGTTCTGCTCTTCTAGCTTCAGGATATGATTGCTAAATGGGGCCTAAATTATTAAAGTTCATATCTGTAGATCAGCTTCTCTTTTTATTAGCTGTAACTACAATTTAATCTTTTTTTTTTAATCTAAAGATGGAAAAAAGTAAAACCAGTAGAGAGTTAAAGCAAATTCAGAGCACAATGAAACAATGAGTCCTCACCACCTTGATACTGCTCTGTAACCCACTGTTTTCTATTTCTGAATGTATTTGAATTGTTCCATACTGCATTTCAGTGCATTTTATAATACCTTAGTCTAAATTTATTCTTTACAGGAACATATTCTCTTACTGGAGAAAAAAACCCCGAATTCATAAACTTCTCATGATTCTGATTCATATTTTATGAGAATCAAGAAAAAAAAATATAAAAATTCTAGAACACATCTTCCTTGACTTTCATAGCATTTATATTTTGATAAAGTGGCTTCCAGATTATGTAAACATTGAGCATGGGTCTCCATATGCGAAGAGACAGGAAATTAAGAGTTTCTTCCTGACAAGTAAAATAGAAAAACAATAATTTAACTTTCTGTATTAGGTGCAACACTGCTTAATCTACTTAGTAATTCCTAAAAAAGTTGATGAATAGGAAGGCAGCAAAACTTGCAGAGGGTACAGGCATATGTGTTAGTCATCACTAAGAAACACTGATTTATGATGTGTGGGAATGGAAGGAAGATGTCAATTATGTGGTGAAGTGCTTCGAGACTTAGCGGCTCCATGGTCTTATTCAGTACTGTGTGCTGATGGATGAGCTTCACCAGGATCATGACAGCAAATGAGACTGGCCATCAATACATGCAAAGTATTAAAACATCTATGAAAGTGGAAAGCATTTGGAATTAATTATTCACTTCAAGAAAAAGATTTGGATGTTGTTGCAGACAGCTTAATGAAGACTTCAGCTATGGCCAGAAGTCCAAAAAGACAGTAAGAAGCATAAGGAAGAGGAGGGGGAATAACATGTAAAATGTTATAATTAGACCTGATTGGGAAATGTTCCATCAGCAATGGATAATTTTGGTAACTCTGAACAAACCCCACACTTTATTTGCAAAACCTCCCGAGCCATTCAGATCAAATATTTGACAACATTACTAAGGAGTCTAGTCAATTAATAACAAGAATAAGAAAATTAATTTTAAAAGAGGTAGTAAGCTGGATGTTCCATTACCATGCTTATCCCAGTAAGAAAATATTTAATGGGGAAGATGGATTATATCACAAATTGTAAAAAATCCTGTGCTGGCCACTGTTAGAGAAAGATACAGGAGTATAAGGGCAAGTGAACCACAGGATCAAGCTAGTATAGTGTTCCTACATTCTTGCCCTTTGCCTATTCTAGGTGAAAATTAAACCGTTTATACACGGGGCTGTATGTAGACGTGAGCTCTTTTGACGGAACTCAACTCTGGGCAATGTGCATTAAAAGATGTCCCATAGATCAAAGCAAAATGCTACAAAAGTAAAAAAGAAACAAAAGAATATTCTTAAACTACAGGAAATTTGCGGTGTGCTGTTACATGAAAGATCCAAGCGTTTTTGAAATTTGGTGTAAAAAAAAAGTATACTGAAGTTAATAATTAGTGCAAAGCACAATATAGGACCTGGTTAATATAACTGCCCTCCGTTGGCCTCACTATGGTACAATATGCTCACTTCAATGCAATGATGTCACTTTTAATTTTCATAGTTTTATTAGGTGTCTGCTTTAGGCTGTACTTGAACAGACACAGTCCAAACTCCCCGCTGGTATAAATTAGTGTGGCTCCATAGGGATCTTAATAATTTTAGCATTAATGATCTGATCCAAGCTAGCCTGAACACAGAATTTCCTTTTGACCTTGTGACAATTTTTTAATTAATTTCATAAAGGAAGTAAATACAGCTGAGCAGAGAGTGGACCCTACTACATTCGTAACAATGTTTTCCACAGGACAGTGCAGAAGCAGAAAGATCACAACCTCCAGGAATGAGTAAACCACACTGTAAAACACTTAGATGGAATCGAAATAATCACTGCTTAGCTCTGAGGGCAAAATAAATGCATTGGTGTTTGTCTTATCCCCTCAGTTTGAGACAATGAAACACTGAGTGCTTTGCCGTCCCTCTGTCAGTCTCCATAAATTCTCGTTTTCTTTTCCTGTTGGTCAGGAACATTTGTTTTCCTCTCCCATCTTTCGGCATATTCCCACCCTCCTTTTTTAAAAATCCTAGCAATTCTTTATTCTTTTTGGCTCCATCTTTATCCCATTTCCAGCTTCTTTTTCCTTTCCCTTTCTTTTAGGCTTCTCTTCACTTTTTTCCCCCTTATCTTTTTCTTTTCCTCTCTGTCTCTACAAAGTTCAGTGTGCAAGTTAATCTAACAGCATGAAGCTTACTGATACGATCAGGACTTGTGAAATAGAAACTAAGCTCTCACTGACTTTTAGAGCCTACTGGTGGCAAATCTCACATGAACAAATTGCTTCTTGACATTTGATCTGGTCTGCTCACTTCTTAAAATATGCTTTAAAAACAACCTGTAATCCTGATTCTCCTTTTATTCTGGAAATGTTGTACATTTGTTTCACAAAACTTACTTTTCTGTAGAACAGTTCTTGATGTGATAAGTGTAATCAGTCAGTTATAGGAAGTTTACAGTTAGCTTGCTTTATTATAGTCCCATATATTCATGAGAAGTTATAGGTTCCTTCTGTGTGCCTATGAAGATTCAAGCTTTGTACGAAAAAAAGAATATCTTCTTTACGTGGTTAATATATATGGGAAAAGCAGATAAACTTTTGGTCTCAGAAAAACCTGGAGGGGTCTAGGAAAAGAAGGTGGTCTGCTCCTCCCAGTCCTATTCCCTGGATTCTTTTGCTTTCTCTATGTCCATGGACTAAGACCAAGCATTGCTGCCACTATGATGGCCTTGGATCTACTTGCCAACCTGTTGTCTGGACAGATTA
This sequence comes from Chlamydotis macqueenii, assembly GCF_036417535.1. Taxonomy (NCBI): domain Eukaryota; kingdom Metazoa; phylum Chordata; class Aves; order Otidiformes; family Otididae; genus Chlamydotis; species Chlamydotis macqueenii. The sequence continues at coordinate 9,862,317 of NC_141566.1, forward strand.
ATTAAATAACTGTTGCCCCTTTACGAACATAGAATAGACCTTATCAAATACATCATAATAATTAGGTTCTTAATTAAAATAACTAATTTGGTTCAAACTTACCCTCTTGGGAAACAGATATAAAAAGAGTTGTATCAGTATATGCTGACCTCTGTAACCCATCATAGGACACAGGGGTGTAGCTCTTGCATCCATCCCTGATCCTGACACATGCAGCATCCTGTTTAGTCCTGTGCTGGGCATGAGATGTGACATTAGAGTATTTTCTCAGGCACAGTGACCCAGCTCTGCATTTCCAATCTGTCTTTTGAGTAAAGAGGTTCACAGACAGCACCCAGGTCCAAAGTCCATTCCGATCAGTGTACGGGTGCTCAGGAAAGCTGGATGAGGCCCTTGGAGCACAGATAAGCAGAAACTTTCACATTGCTTCAAGGAGAGAAGAGACTGGCATTGAGTTTCACTTAACTCATCACCTGTAAGAAGTTCACAGAGTATTTAACATCTGGGTCCAGTCGCATAGCTGTAAACCCACTGCTCTGTATGAGGCACCAGTGCTGTGAGGGCACAGCAGTATGAAGGCTGGGGTTTTGCAGCAGCTAATTGGGATTCTGAATTGTACATCCAGCTTCCAGAGGGTCTCTCACTTCCGATTTTATTTTTAACGAACAAATGAGTCCTGTGCTTTCCTCTCCTGTTCAGAGGATGCTGTTGACCATATGTATTTCAAGCAACTGCAGCAGTCCTACTAAATTTACCTACAGTTCCAAATATACATAGAGTATCATAATCGTAATGCCCTCATTCTGTCATATCTGCTTGAAAAGTGTGTAGTTGTGTATTAGATAATTTTACCCTAACTAGAAAAATTATAAAAAGCGGAATTAACTGTTTCTCAGTGTTTATTCTGTGTGCACTATTAAAAAAATAAAAATAATTCATTGAGATCAGAGATAATTACCTCAGAGGCATGTTGATGTTGTCTTCCTTATCATATTTTTTAACATAAATTTTGTTGCATTGGCTCAGCAATACCTTTTACACCTCCTAGTCTAATGGAAATCTCGTAAAAAGAGTAAAGGCTTGTTCTGGTTTTGTTTAGTGAGGGGGAGGCCTAAGGTGGCAGCTTCTGTAGGAAACTGCTAGAAGTCGCTCCCCTTTGTTCAGTGGACTCGGCCGGGCCTAGGGCGGACCCACTGCTGGCCAAAGCCGAGCTGATTGGTAGCAGAATGTTCCCTGATAATGCCTCTGCGATAACATATTTAAGAAGGGGAAAACAGAAAAAAAAAAAAAAAAAAGGGAGACGATGTGAAGCAGCTGAGCGGAGGCAGAGAACGGGAGGCGCGAGCATTGTGGGCCTCACCCTCTTGCTGGGGGCTGACTGGGCCTGACGCGGCCCGGCCCAGCTGCAAGAAGTGGAGAGGAGATGAGATGTGAATGAAATGTAAAAAGATCCTGAGACGCGTCTGCCAGCCTGTTGTGAATAATTTTTCTTGTGAGAGGAACGGCTGCAGACGCCAAGGCCAGTGAAGAAGGAGGGGGAGGAGTAATGCAGCTCCTGGCCAAGATTCCCCTGCAGCCCGTGGTGCAGCCCATGGTGGAGCAGGCTGTGCCCCTGCAGCCCGTGGAGGACTACGGAGGAGCAGAGATCCACCTGCAGCCTGGGGAGGACCCCACGCTGGGGGAGGTGGATGCCTGAAGGCGGCTGTGGCCCATGGAGGGCCCGCACTGGGGCAGCTGTTCTGGAGAGACTGCACTCCGTGGAAGAGATGACCCACGCCGGAGCAGTTTCACGAAGGACAGTGGCGTATGGGACCCCACAACAGAGCAAGGGAGGAATGTGAGGAGTTCTTCCCCTGACAATGAAGTAGCGGCATAAAACAACACGTGATGAACTGACCAAGACCCCCATTCCCTCTTCCCCACTGTGCCGCTCAGGGGGGAAGGTAGTAGAGATGATGTTACGCTTGGGAAGAGGGACGGGTGGGGGGGGGGAAGCTTATCTTGTTCCCTGTCTCATTCTCCTGCTAGTTTTAGAAATAAATGAATAGTTTTCCCCAAGTCAAGTCTGTTTTGCCCGTGATGGTAACTTTAAGGATTTCTCCCTGTCCTTATCTCAAACCTCGAGCCATTTTTCTTATATTGTCTCCCCCTATTCTCTCGGAGGGTGGGGGGAGTGAGAGAGAGACTGCGTAGTCTGGTTCCGATAGGGGCTGAACTATGACAAGGCTTTAAAAGAAGACTAAATAAAGGGTAAATAGCTGAATGGACTTGCTCAGTGGCAAACTTCATATATGTATTTTGCCACAATAAAGTCAGTCAGTGCCAAAAAAGCTTTGTATATTTTCCACAAGCACAGTCACAAGATCTTAAGTTGGTGCCATAACCAGGAAAATGCAGATACTTGACTGGCCATAGCATAAAATGGGATGGTTATGGCTTCCATTTCAGAGGGAAATTATTCAAGCTTCATGCTGCAGTACAGTCTCTGCTAATACAGAAGCAGCTATATGTCATTTGAGCAATTTCCTTTGCAATAAAAGATACCGTGGCTTTTATGTTTATTATCTTATGAGATAATCAATGGATATAAGTATTTGATAGCAACACATTATTAAAGAAACTTGGTTTATATAGGTAAGGCTCTTGTTCAACCCCAGGACCCTAAGAGAAGAGAGAAAGAGTGATTCTTCTCCTTGAAAGAGGGCAGAAGGACAGAGAAACTGAGGGCTGGCATTCCAGTCTGTGCAGTATGTCCATTAAAGTCCTGTGGAAATCTCTGGGAGCTGTGTGTGGTGGGGGTGATGTCCATCCTGCTGTGTCCAATGGCAATTTCCAATTTCGACTTATTACATTACTGTTAAATTAGGCTCTCACTAAGTACATTTTTTCTTTGGAAAAGAAGAAAATGTGTGTGTATCTCCCAAAATTCACTTAATCTGGCTCTGAGATTTAAGGAGGTTCTTAAAAAGCAGTTGTAAATGCAACTGTCTTTAGGTTCCTGAAATGAGCAGCAAAATTCTTCCGCGGTAAATATTTGCTGAGCAGCAGAGGAAGGTCTGCTGCTCTAAGGTGTCGTATCTTGGACACTCATTAAGATTGCTAGTTTCTGCAGGTATGATGTGATCTCACTGTGAAGCTGCTTATAGCAAGAAGGAAATGCAAGGTAGAGTTATTCCCTGGCTGAGAAATACGGCAGTCTTCTTCCATGGGAAAGATGCGGGTCCAGAAACTAGTGGCTTGGTGCTGCCTGGTTTAAAATTTAAATTTTTCAGCCACAAACTCTGGGTCTCCTTACAAATCACTTTGTTGCTGGGAGGATTTTCAATTATATGAAAGCTTCCTATAATACACCACTGCTGTTCCAGTACAGTCCTTAATCCTGTTCCTACTGAATTTACATGGACAGGATTGCGTCAAAAGGGTGCAACTGGCTTATAATATCTTTGATGAGTGTATTTCATCATTTCTCAATAAGAAAGAAGATAATGGGCTGATATTTTTAGAAGAGTTGTCCCTACCACCTGAATTTTCCTTTTATACTTAGCATGCCTTAGAGTGAAAAGTGAAGGGTAACAAATAACCATGAGCAACAATAACAATATGTGCTTTACAATTCTATAACTGTTTCCATCTGGATCTCTCAGAATTCTAAATACTAGCTGGTGGAATCTATTGAGTTGCAAAAAAAAATGCATACCTCCTTTTTGCAAAGAAGAGAGTAATTCTGTAATTAATATGACTCATCTGTATGACTTACAGAGAACTGGTTTAAGTTACTTTTTAAAAAAATTTAAATTTAATTTAAAATTTAATTAATTTAATTTAAGTTACTTTTTTTTAAATTTAAATTTAATTTAAAATTTCTCAGTTTGAGATTCTTGCTATAGAAGGAAATGAATGATACGCATTTTTGTGCATTTACCAAATTTACGTTCTACTTCTGTATAAATTTCCATGGGGAAATGCTTATCTTCCTTACAGTTTTTGTGGATAAGCCCACAATTATGCAATTACTGCATGGATTAATTGCCCTATTTTATCAGTTGATATCTGAATATGTTATTTTAGTGGAGCCAGTGTAAATGAGTAAGAGAGGGAGTTATTGCCGTTTTATTTATTTTATAGAGGAGAGGAGTGTAGAGATGTATAAACTGGGAGACAAGAAGGGCTCACCTACAGCAAGAGTACAGCCCACATTGTCTTTCTGTCTCCTTAGTACAAAACAGAAGAGTAAAATATGCATCTTTATTATTCCAGAGAGCAAGTAATAAAAAAGAATGATTATTTACTTGCTATAGAAAGTAATATCCATGGCTTTCCAAATGAAGATTAATGGTGTTGAATCTGTAAGTAAGATGTTAAAAAGCCTAGTCAGGAAAGTCTTTGTTTTATGCATTGTATTACACGTTTTGTCAGTATGTGGATGGAAGCAGGCCTGTTTGGGGATGGGGGTCTAGACATGTCCAGCTACTTGATCATTTATCTTTCCTTTGCTTCTGCAAAAGGGGTGACTAAAGTCACACAGTGCAAACTGGGATGGCTGCAGGGGCACCTTTTCCCTTACGTGAGCGTCTTAGAAAGGCTGCAGCAGCTACTGAGGCTTGAGTTTCACCTTGGGAGCTGGGACGGAGGCCTCAGGGGATCATGAGGATTGTGTGTTCTTCCCCAGTTGAGTGCTCCTTAATTGCCTGAGGCACTGTTTGTCTGGACAAATGCGATTGGTGACAAAATACTGAAAAAAAAAGAGATAAATCACCAAATTCTATAAACTCACATGACTTGTCTGGGTAACAATAGTTCTTCAAATTTGCACTGCTTAAGTAAAGTGGGCATTTCGGCATCTTCTAGAACTGCTCAGAGCTTTAGAAATGAATGAGCATTAGCTGCTTAAAAATACTTTGTATTTCTTTTATGACAAGAGGTAATTTACGATTCAGCTCAACACTTAGACACCAGTAAGCCTTTGAAAACGCTACCTTTTCCTCCCAAGCATTTTCATTTACAAAAGGACATGAAAAAAGATGGAGTGATTTGTCTCAGTGAATAATAGCAAAGTGAGGTCCCTCTCTATAAGCAGCAACTGTTACGATAGCAGATCAGAAAGCCACAGCTGGCTAAGCAGAATAATTTTAAACACCTTGCTAGATACTCACAGCAACTGCATATGGGTGGCACTGTCTCAGAGTGATCACCATGAAGATTTGCAGCACTTGGTGGAATCTCTTGCTCACTCACTATTCAGTACAAAACCACTCCCAGTGCCCTCATAGTAGTAACTCCTAGGCATCGTCCTAATGACTTTCTCTCTTTCCTGTACTTCCCTTAAATCCAGTTGAATACATGAGATGCATGAGTATCTTTGCTACTCTTAAGACTGCTGGGTCTTTCTCGTTGTGTAAATAGATCCAAATATGGCCTTTAATAGCTAGGGAGGATATAATTTTCCAGCTGTTGTGACATGTGGTGCCACTGAAGGATTTATCTGCTAGAAGACCTTATTTGTGTTTAGGGCACTTGTGTTTTAAAAGGACTACAAATCTCAAGTTACATGTCTGAAAAAGCTCTATTGTCTGTAAGGAGCTAAGGAAGGAGATGAGGACCCATATCTTAGGTATCTACGTGATAGGTAAGATAGATAGCTAAGTGTTGCTCAAAAGGTATTTTTCACAGGAGAAATCTGGGCATAGGCACAGGAAGTTAGGTCAGCATTATCTGAGCTGACTATCTTCAAGAAGGGAGGTGGATGGAGGAGATTTAAGGCTCAGAGAGCACTGAGAATTTGCAGCTGTGGGCATGAAGGAAAGAGGTGCATACCACTAACTGTATGCCCTTCTCATAAAAATGATTTTATATGAGAGAACATTTCTTTCATCTTTCTTTTGATTCTTTTTTTCTCTTGACAAGAATTTCACCTTGCCTTTAAAGCATGGACAATTCATTTGTTTCTGCAAGAAGCTTGAAGATCTGTATGGATGTGACTTGAAAATAAAAACTGCTTTGGAAGTTTTGTCCATTTCCTGTTCAATAAGACTTTCAGCTCTTATTTCAACTTCAGGAGAAGACTTAACTAACTCACAAAGGCATAAATAGTGTGCAGACAATGACAATTTGTGGAGGTGGGAATCAACTTGTGTGGGGCTGATTTCTTCTGTTAACTATAAAAAGAACACTGATGATTAAGCTACAAGACATTTCATGCTTAGGTAGCTACTGTTAAATTATATGAATCCCACGATTGACAAAATCAAACAGCAAAAAAAATAACATTTATTATAGAGAACCATCTGTGGAAGCAATAGTGCTTACAGTTCATCTCTTAAAGGACCCTCTCCTATCATTGCTGGAGTCTAAATCTCTTGCTGCACTGGACTAGAGAGTACAGTACTGCCCTGTTTGGTATAGAGATCATCATTTCTCTACATTAGAAGAGCAAACCAGTGCACAGTTTTCAAGAACAAGTCAAGCACTGATTGCAAGGGAGCAGCTTTGCTTAAAAGCTGTGTGACCCACTTTATTCCAAGGGCAGAGAGAGTCCACTGTTCTTTCTGTCATCTGTGCTATCAGAAAGCGCTTGGAGCCAGGGTCAGTTAATAAAGAAGGCAGGTCTCTTCTGTTTTTTGACTTTTGAGGTCATCAGAGTCCCATCTCCCTTGGTTTCCTGTTCAGGATGGTCCTGTTCATATATTTGGGACAGATGAATATTTATCTCAGTCTAGAAATGCAGGGCTGGTTCTGTGGTATTCCCCATCTTTTCTACATACACCCTCTCCATTAAAAACATGTTGATTTCTGAACATAGAATCACACAATGGTTTGTGTTGGAAGAGACCTTTAAAGGTCATCTAATCCAACCTCCCTGCAAGGAGCAGGGACATCTCCAACCAGATCAGGTTGCTCAGAGCCCCATCCAACCTGCCCTTGAACGTTTCCAGGGCTGGGGCATCCACCATCTCTCTGGGCAACTTGTGCCACTGTTCCACCACCCTCAGTTTAAGAAGTTTTTCCCCGATGTCTAGTCTAAATCTACCTCCATCTAGACTGAAACCATGACCCCTTGCCCTATCACAACAGGCCTTGCTAAAATATTTCTCCTCATCTCTCTTATAAGCCCCCTTGAGGTACTGGAAGGCCACTATAAGATCTCCCCAGAGCCTCCTCTTCTCCAGGCTGAACACGCCAAACTGTCTCAGTCTCTATGACTGTTCATCATAGAGGAGACAAAACCCATTGGAATACAGTACCATGTGTTGGAGAAATAACAGAGGAGGAGAGCTAATATTTAAAGTAGTTGTTCCCAATGTTTGCCGTGTCATGGGAAACAGTACTTAGCTAATAACATGGTATTGCAACACGTTTGCCTTCACAGGTTGGGGACTGCATTCAGAATAAAGTCTGTTCATCCGGTAGAACTTCACCCCATGCCTCCTCCCATGATCTTTAAATTCAGTGTCAAAGTGGGAAAGTGGGAGTCTTATTTGTTTGGCCAGTCAGGTCCCTGAAAGAAGGCAGTGCCAGATTTTGCCGTCCATGTTTATATGTACCCTATGCACAATGTGACTGATTTCAGTGAGTAAATTCAGAGTAAAACTCAAACTCAGTATGAGTAATGATGAAAAAACCTTTGGAAACTTTGGGAGACCTCTGATCTGTGCTTTTCTGGTGGCAGCAGTATCTGTTGTCACAGAGCTGCAACACGTGCATTCAAGGGACCGTACTATGGGATGCCCGTTTGTATCTTAGCGGCTCCACCACTGGATCCCTGTTTGACTTCCAACACCAAGTGCTCCCTCTTATATAACCATTTTAATATTTATCTTCCTCTGTTCCCTTGTTGAGACATCTTACTTATTTTATCTTTTCTTTAATAATAATGACAGCTTATTCAGTGCCATGAGATGAGGAGGGTCAGGGCAGACTCCTAGGACTCTCGAGGAGAGTCTGTGCTGTTCATACTTTTCCAGTCAGCTGAAACACAGAACACTCCAGACTGAATCCCTTAGCCCTGGGATTTCTACCAGCCTATCAGATTTCTTAGAAAATTAGCCAAGTTAAAGAGAATGCAGACAGCTTTGGATGGGTAGACATCAGCCCAGTGCAGCTGGCTGAATGTGTATGCCCTGCAAGCAGTTCTTGGGGAAGCAAAAAGGCCAGGTGCCCACTGTCTGGTTTGGTTATGCCAAAGCCCACCAAAGCCTGACTGTGCAATGTCAATATGTGCAATATGTGCAATGTGGGATGGCATGTCATGCTGGCGGAGCTGTCTCTATGTCTGAGTGAGAGGGTCCCTCCTAGAAGGGCAGGGCTCTCCTTCTTGGAGACCTCGTCTTTGGGGCTGTGCTTTTGTGTCTCTGTTGCACTTCCACTTCTCTTCCTTATTTCCCCTTTCCAGAAGCAGCCGGGCCCTTAACTCAGCCTGACTGCTCAGCCCAGAGGCAGCAAAATTCAATTTCTCAATTCAATTAATTCAATTAATAAGCAAAATTCAACAGATCAGACAACTAGCATTGCAATCAACGTTGCAATCCATGTTGCTAACTGGAGTTACTTCAGCTAAGGGTATAGCCCCTGTTATTTCCACATTCATATTTTATTAAAATGGAAGAAACGGTTATGGGTATTATTAAATGGGAATCTCATATAATGGTAAGTGTTCTGGAAAGATGCTGGCAAGGCTTGCAAAGTTTTGTTAATTTTGCTCAAAACTTTCACAGCTTTCAGTGTGGTTTTTTCACAAAGCTAAACTTAGAGGATTAGCACTGCTCTCCTCATGGTATTCTGTTTACCAAGGGAATGTTGGTCAAAGGGAGAAAAGTGGACAACTTCAGACTCTTCATGTCAGTGCTACTTACAGAACAAATATCCATTGGCAGAGTAAGAGCCTGAAGAAGAAGAAAAGAAGCTTTCTACCTATTGTGCAATAAATCAAAAGGTTCCAGTGTATTTCTTTGAGTGTTAGCAAAACTGCTTAATCTAGGATTTCAAAGGGTGATCAAAACTATTTTCAATTATTCCTGACTTGCACTTGTATCATTCCAGACTGAGCTCAGTCTTTTTCCCTAGTACGTTCATTTATTCAAAGGCAACAGAAAGAAGAGAAAGAAGTGAATTTCAATGCTCAGAATCCCAATGTGTGGGAAATATGACTTCAGTTCTTCCTCTAGAAAGTCTCAAGAAGACCAAATAATTACAAGTTCTTCACTAATAAAAAGCAGAGGAAAAAAGAAACAATAACAGAACATTTTCAGAAATTGGATTTTCCTTATCTGTAGTAATACAGGAAGCTTATCTATTGTGAAAAGAGCAAGCCTGGTTCTAATGTGGCATAAATATTTGCATGATAATAAGGTTATGTATTTTAAATGAAGACAATGTATTGCTCACAAAGAAGAAACAGCTGGGGCCATCTTTGGGAAAAGATGACTTTCTGAGTGTGACTTTGTGCATGTCCCAAGACTCTACAGATAGTTTTCTTTGAAAGTACATTTACTGTTACAGTGCAATTGCCATTGATGACAGACTCACATCCAAACTCTGAGGGTGGCAGAATGGGTATGCAAGAGTTATTAAGTAGCTTTGATCTTTTTGAATAAGTAGAGGGTCCCAAGTGGAGAACACAAAAATATGCCTTTCTGTCTCACTACTCTGTATTACTAACTGTAAGACTTGAGAATTAAAAGGGTTTGTAAAGCACTAAATGTATAAATGTATCAACCAAAGAGTTTTACTGCACAAATTATTCATCTGCATCCTGAACCGAACTAGGTGGTGAACTTTCAAAGATCTCTTTTTTTTTAAATTGGACAAAGAACTCCAAAACAGCAGGAAATTGTATTGTTTCTAAAGCAGTGAAATTAAAGTGAATAACATACAGCATTGCTTATAGTGCGGATCTGTTATCAGTATAAATGTTGTTTGCTTAGGTTAAGAGGTCTCCAAAACAAAGTGGCTGCATCCACAGCTGCTATAAACAATTTCAGGGATGTTTATGGAGCTAAATACTATTTACAGCAGCTGAGTATCTGGATACCCTTACTTAAATAATAACCTCTGTTATTCTTTGGATAGAAAAGTTAACACTTAAAATCTCTAAGAGGAATACATTAAAAGGATCATTGAATATTTACATTCCTTGATCTAGATTCTTCCCAGAACTTAAAGAGAAGAAGTCTTTTGAAGGACTATTTGAACTACTGCTTTTGATGTACTTCTGCTGGTCCAGGACAGATGGTTTACACTGCACTGCTAGAAAGATTTTGTGGTGTACCATGTTGTATGTTCTATATAAACACCTCTAAACAACTGCCCATTATCTAGAAGTATAAAACTGTGCATGGGATCAGAGCACTTACCACATCCAGCCAACCCCCCCTGCCATGTGATTTACAGTCTAGAAATAGAAATAATTGTTCACATGTCCCATTTTATGAATGAGCAAGTAAAGAGCATCAGTCTTAGCAGTCGCAAAATTTAGATGGGTACAAAATCTAGACCTAAACCAGAATAACATGCCTAGCCAGTGAATGAATTTCAGCTGGTTAATCAAAAGCCAATTTAAAAGTGGAGGTGAAACTGTGGATCCACTGTGTTGAACAGATATTCAGTCCTACATGTACAAATCAGCTCTCTGTTGCATGGAAGTATCCTTAGGTATGACTTGTCAACGTACATTCTGGAAGAATCTCTGTGGAAAATGGTAGGTTTTCCAACACAAATAGTTGGATTTTACAGTATGTAGCTAAGCTGTAATATGGAAAAATATGCCCACACTCTGCATTCAATGGCCAAGAGAATTATTACAGTAACTACGGAGCAGAAAAAAAGGAGAGGTTACAGAGTACAGGGAAGAGAGAGAAGAGGAAAATTGAATGAATTTCTTTCTCTCCCCAGAGTCCCAGGTTCTTACTTCAGCAGCTGTCTGCCACTCGGAGCCTCTTCTGGCTCACTTACTAGCGTAAATGTTGTCTGCAATAGCCAAACCGACTTAATGCAGAAAAAAAGGTGAATAAAAAATAACTGGTATGCTAAGAACTATTGCTGAAATGATTCTATAGGGCAGAAACAGACAAGGTGATTTAACTCAGACAGTGAGGGAAAATTTCACAGCTAGGATACTGTGCATTTTCAACAGTTTATAAACAAATTGTAGCTTTCCCCCCCCCCCATTTCATTCCATGTATGTCATCTTCTTTTACAAGGAGATAGTATTTTTTCCCTCTACAAGGTAATCTTCATGGGCTCTTTTTAACTGTAAAAACAGAAAAACCAAACTAAATCTGAAATGTTCACACCACATTCTTAGATCAGAATAACATATGCCAGGGAAAGAAGCAGCACTGTTGCTATACTTGGATGAAGCTATAAAGCCATAAGTGCTGGCTTTGAAAAACAATTATAGTTAACATTTCTCATCAGTAAATCTCACTATAAGGCAGAAAGTATCATCCTCCTCATTTAATGATGCAGAAATTAAAACATGGGGACACAGGTATGCCTTGTGCAAGGTCATTGGCAGAACTAAAAAGGGAACACTAATTTCTCAGTTCCCAGCAAATGAGCTCTTAACTAGGCACACTGCCTCCCTATCTAGAGCAAATAAATAAATAAATGCAGTGGTATAAACAAAGTCCTTGGTAGTTCAATTTTAGGCATTCACTATGAATTATCCATTAGGACTCTACAACTAGGAATTATTCCCACACATTATTTGGAGAACAACGAGAAGCCATGGAAGACATAAACATTGCATTATAGAAAAGAAGGCCACATTAATAAATAAGAATTATCCACTCAGTTCTGGTAAGTAGCTTATGAGTTAGATGGGATGGTAAATAGGGTGTCAGAAAACATAAGCTAAAAACTACACTGCTAATTAAAGTGTGAACTGTAGCATTAAGCATTTTCCCCACTATCATTGTCTTTTCACATGAGCCATGCTTATATCTGTATTGCAGTAAATCTGGTATAACTTTAAGGCTGGGATTTCTCAACTGTCCAAGAGAACTGCCTCTCCAGCTCCCTTAGCCATTAGGAAAGCAGGCTGTGTACCATTTGCCTTTAGAAGTTCCACAAAAAAATAGGCATTTGTGTAAGCTCCTTGAATTATGAGTGCTAAGTCCTTAGCTTTCTGGTAGTCTTCTTGTAACAGAAGACAGTTAAGACAATTATAATCTATCCTTTTCCTCTCCTTTTTTTTTACACCATCTTGTATAAGAAGGCAAAAAACCCCACACAAGAGTTTTGTTAGATTTCCTTTTGATTCACTAATAATCATAATAAGCCCCTCTGAAGCCTTCAGAAAAAAAAAAGCCCAGAAAATTTGAAAGGCTTTTCTCAGGCTCTAAACCCCTGACTTTTTTCTACTGTAAGTAAGCATGTAAGCTTAATGATAATACAAGGTTTTCCACAGATACTTATTAGTGAGTATGTGTTTTAAGTTGGAATATATCTGAATAGAAGCAACAGTTCAGCAGAGCACAGCAGATGTGATGTGAGCAGTAAAGCTTTGCTCACTTGAGTAGGTCATTGAGTTTCTGAAACTCTTCAAGCCTCAGCTGTCCTGCTACTTGAGGAGCCTGGCTACTTGTGAAAGAAGATAAAGGGAAAACAAAGACTTAGCTGAACGTACTCCATTTGCCCTCCATAGCAATAATGCAGTCAGGAATAATCAAGAATTAAAATTTAGCAGAAATATAATAAATCTGAGATTCCAGGCAAAACCTCACCCTCCCAGAAGCAGGAGATGTGATAGCAGTTAAGATTTTGGCCACACTTTAAGCCAAAAGGTCACATCATGGAGTATTCAAACGTTACTGAAAATCTGATGACTCAGGTATAAACTTGGAGTTTGCCAACTTCAGGTTTATGTGAATGAGCGTTCAGTTTGGAAAACTCAAAAATGCATTTTAAGTGATGGTAAGAGGATATAACTATTTTTCTGTCTCCTCTGCCACTCACACTCCGGTGAGTTCAGTGACTGCCCGAAAGTGGTGAGATTCTCGTCACCTAGGTGGTGAGATTCTGCGGATCCTAGGGGACCCCAGCGGAAGCCACTCGGGTGTAAAGCTAACAAAGGTGTTCCGCATCTACACCTGAACCGTGGAGATTTGACTGTACCCTGAAACCTTTAAAAGCCTCTGTGACAGCTTTGCTTTGGTATTATGTTTTTTGTTCTCTTGTGATGAGAGGAGAATTTATGTAGTCATTACATTTTCACGATTTTCTCAAAATTTTCTATTCATTTTAACTGTCCAGTTAAGATACTGGCATGGATCAAGTCAGTAACAAATCCCTGGGGAGAAGGAAAAAAAGTTTATAGCATGGGAAAAAACTGCCTTAGCTCCTCTCTCTCCCATGAGAGGCTCCCAGAACAAAAATCAAGATGTCTTAAAATAGACTCTGTCATATTATCAGTGATCTCAAGGGGATTTTTTTTCAAGGCTTTTGTATGGAAATAGGTCTTATCTCAAGAGGAGATAACTACAACAGGTCTGTATACATTAGCTGTGCCTATTCCAATGCAGACAGCATTCTTAAAATGGCTATGCACCCTCCTTACTCAGAAGATAATTGGTGCCTACCACTTCTGGCTCTGGGGAGCAATGCACACGCAGGGCGAGAGAAGGAGATATGGGGAATCTGTGTGGCTCAAACTCAAATCTGAACTTGTTCTGTTGCCATAAAGAATCCCAATGTCTTACTGCAGATATGTTCTAATGTTGGTGTAATTTCTGTTATACTGCAAATACGGATTCCCATTATCTCGGTGTCTAAATGGCAGTGCCATCTTCCTCTTTAAGATGAGCAACGATGTTTTGTAACATTGCTGCAAACATTTGCACCAGCGTTGCTCTTCTTTTGTGACTAGCCATATATATTAATCTGAACAGTTTGTTGAAAAGTTAGTTGTTACAAAGGACCTCAGAAGTTAAAAGACTATGGTATTAATTACACAACTGATTAATTAATTGTATTTTAAAAAATAGAGATAAAAAAGATTTAGAAATACTGCAACAAGCTCTACTCCTCCAAACTTCCCCTTTACTTTTTCAAGCACAGTGCATTAGTGGTAGTAATATAGGTGCATGGACAGATTGGGTAACAATCAGAGATGAGAAACAAATTCTGAACACTTCAGTTACCTGAACATCCTTGAAGATAATGGAAATGCAGCTGGCCTCTAATGTCATCCCTCAAAATGTTTAACAGCATGTAACAAAAGCCGCTGCCATACTCAAATGGTGGCCCTCTGCGTGAAAGATCTCAGGAAGAAAACAATTTTTTTAATGTCTTGTTTTTCAAACTTCACTCATACTCTTGAGTCTATTTGGTCTTTAGAACGAGTGCATCTCCGATTGCAGCTCCAACATTTCTTTCATTCAAAATGATCTATTCATCTGTATTCATAAACATGTCAATCTTCTGGTTCAAAAAATACAGCCAACCCTCCAATAACAAAAATACAAAAAGCTTCTCATTAATCCACCTCCCTCATTAGCTAGGATTAAAAACCTTAGTCAAATGATTGGCCTTGTGCCCAGAAAAGCTATGAGATCAATAATCCAAACAGACTTAATGATCCTTTTACAAAAGAATAACTTCTGTACTTCTCCTACAGAACATTTTGAAAAAGTGAAGGGAAAAATACAAGAAATGTCACATCATCTGCATAAGTTAATTCATCTGTTGGTTTGGAGTTGTACAGTTGGGGGAGGGACTTCGGGAAATAGGTTTTTTTTTCTTCTCTCTCTGTTAAATGACATTTACTGTCTGCAAAAACAGTAATATGAAAAATCACAAACTGTATCAGTGATTAGCCTGTAAGAGCCTAAGATGTTTCATTAACATTTCCAGTATCTCATTTCACTCATGAGCAGTTTAAAATTATGGCATTTGTATTCCTATACAAGATCATTATTCTTTAAGACTTTTATTTAGGCAATATAACTTGTTGGTATCCTTATTTTGACATGACTAATTTTAGCTTCTAACTTCAAAAAGTTTTGTTTTTATTTTACAAACTCAAGTGTTGATGGGAAGAAAAAGAAAACCAAACTAAACCCTACTTTATAGTTTTTTATCAGCAGAAGAAGGTGTTATAAAAAAGCCAGTGCCTTTGACTGAAAAAGGCTATAAACTCCACAGGGAACATTTTTCCCATGGACAGAATGGGGTAGAGACTGGCAGATACTCACCAAAACATATATGTTGCACGTGGGTGTGCTAGAAAATTATCAAGCTGGGCTGACTGCAGCTATGTGGGAATTAGCTAACTCATCAGTGCCCATCATCTATCCTCCCTACAGTTGCTGGAAAAAAGCAAGCATATCTGTAGCTCAATTCGTGCCATGTATTTTGGGAGGGAATAAATCACCCTTGAATGGCCTGGGTTTTGCTATTTACTCTAGAGACCCTACACAACCAGTTTGAGTCTTAAGTTTTAGTAGCTAATTTTGGCAAGATTAACCCATGCCGAAGACAGCTTGCTGAAATTACAGCAAAGTGTGAAGCGATGCCAGTAGTTTCAGATAGCTCATCCATTTGCGCTTACTGAGAAATGCTGCTTGCATAGCCAGGGTTGACACTAGGGAAATCCTGCCTGGAAGCTGGAACACTATTTTATCTTACGCTTCTCTCCTCTGCACAACAAGTGGAAGAGGGAACAGCTATGCAGGCCTTCCTCCAGCGTGGCCACCAGGAATACCACTGGGATCAGGTGTTTCATTTCACATTTCACTCAGCAGTGTCGCGGGAGGAGGTAAGGACTGAGCACTCAGTGGAACAGGGACATCATTTCCCTTCAAGGCTAAAATAGGTCCTCCAGAGCTAGTTAGAGGAGTAAAGGAGAGCCCAGAGGGACAGATATAAGGGGAAAGGCTGGAAAATTACTTGATGAGGGCTTGGGAAGCAGATAATGGAGGTGAGGTGGGAACTGAGCAAATGCTGGAAGCTGAAAGGATGAAATCTGATGGAGCAGACAGACTGCAGAAAGGAGGACTACCAACAGGCATTTGGAATGGCTCTGCAGCAGACTTGAGAGCCCAGATAAAAAAGTATGGACCCTTTTGCGAAAAGCAGAATTTGTCTTCTGGGGAGAAAAAGGGAAGGCAATTAACCTGTCATCCTCTGGGTATGTTGCTAGCAAAACCACAGCATCATCCCAGGAGACAGATGTCTGCTTAAGAAGCATACAGCAATGTGGGGACAGTGGTGTAAGGTTAGCATCTCTCTCCATTTTGCCATTGAAGTTATTTAATGAAATCCATTTTCTAAGATCACTGATAAACCTTACTTCATGCTTACACAGAAAGATCTCTTAAAAAAAATATTTGTGCATTGGAAGTGTACTGCCCCTTATTTTCACTGGAGATAACTGCATAGTTTTAACAATGCTTCAGTCTGCACTGCTACTGTATCTCTCTCTGCAAAGGTCACTATGTCCACTTTCACAAAAGAAAACTTAGAAAGAAAGAAAGCTATTTGCATCCCGTTTTCCTGACGAAAAAAAATCCTTTGCTAACCTGAATACATGATTCTCACAGTCCAACTTTTCAAACTCATTATCAAGCCACTACTCAGGCAAGCAGCTCTCCCCTAACAAGCAGCAGCTTCCCGGGCTGCACAGCTAAAGAAACGTAGAGACCTTCTACACAGCAGCTGCCGACACACTTTCCCTGTTAAACAAATCTCTTTAAGTGTAACTGCAAAGAATCTCCTTCTCTCTCACCTAGACACACTATGAAAAGAATTGCTTAACAGATGTCAGCTAAAGGGTATAAAAACAAACCTCAAAGATCTACAGCAATAATGATTTTTAAGTTGGTACCAGTGATGCAAAATAAAATCTAGTCACTAAATACATTCCACTAGGAAAGCTAAGGAAATGTAAAGCAACAGCAACCTCTGTAAAATATGGCTGTCCTACCAAAGCAAACATGTTAACACAGTCTGAGACTGAAACAGTAAAAATAAACAAGATAAAATTACTAAATCAATTCCCTATCTATCTCTGTTGTTTGCAAGCACTAGAAAATTGAAAACATTTCTGTAGGAAAAATTAGCATTTTTCTGAGCAAAAATCCTGTAATTGGTTCTGTTACACTAGAGAATAAATAATAATATCCTAGCCGCTGTAGTGCCAGATACAACATGGTACTTGTTTTGCAGGCAATACTGGAATCATATCTGGAAAGAGTTAATAAGTTTACTTTAAAATAATACTTATACTTTTCTTAGGGTATCAGTAATAAATGTTTTTAATTACCCAGGGAGAGGAGCCATAATAAGACAATCACTACTGGAAGCTTTCAGACAAGTACCTCACTCAAAGACGGACGCTATTCCAGTCAAATGCTCCAAGTTCAACTAATGTGATAGCATTTCGCCTCCTCCTTGAAATGAGACCACTTTGAGACTGATTCTTCAGTAGTTCATTGTAGCACTTCAGTTTCAAACCTGATCTAATGAACAGCCAGAGATGCTATGGATGCTAAACATAAAGAATTGACATGTTAGCATATTAATGTACTCAGATGTCACTTAAATCATTAGAAGACAGTTTACTGAATGACTCAGATATCTGGCAATGTACATGCAAAGCCTCTTTCAGCTCTTAAATATAAAGCAACTTCCTTTTGGCAAAGTCCTGATTAGAACAACATTGATTGTAGTTATTTATAGCTCAAATTCTGTTGCTGAAAATTTCTCAAAGTTGTAGATACCGTATTATTAACTGTAGTAAAGCTCTAAAAATCAGTCAGCAGAGGCCACTTCAATCTCCGCATGATAATAAAGGATTATTATGTGCAGTAACCTATTTATGAAAAGGAAACAGTGTGCTTCTTTCAGACTCCATCAATTGCTTTAATAAGGAACTGAAAAGCCTGGCCTAGTTTATATGCAGATCACCATCCCAGTTGCATAAGGATTTACAATAGACAAAACAAAACTGTTTTTGTGGTAAATAAGGGCTGTTTGTTTAAATTGCACAGTAATGTTTGCATCTAAAAATTATTTAGACGCTAATAAGGCTTAATAAAGTTTGACTGTATACTTGTTAATAAAAATGGTTTCAATATTCTCCAGGAAGGAAATGTAAATTGAAGGTGACAGTGTAAAGCTTGAAGTAAAACAGGCCTAACGTAATGGGAAAGGAGAAGACTTACTGCGTTCGTTCACTGATGGGCTTAAGAAAACCAATGCTGAGAATGAAATTCAGTTAATTTAAAACACTTTATAATATACAAGATAATTAACTTAATAGTAGTTTTCTCTAGTAGATTAGGATTATTGCAATATTACTTTTGATTTAGAGACTGAAAACTTGATATCGTTCAGACTACTGAAACTTAGTGTGATGCACAAACTGATTTCTGCTACCTTCATTTGGAGGACTCCAGAGACCCAGGTTCAAATATTACCTTTGGCAGCGGTTCATTTGCCTGTATGCTAATAAATTTAATGAGGTGTGGGATGACCTCTGCTGGTGTCCTGCTTATAAAAAACATACGTATCTGGCAGGAAAAGGACATGTTAACTTCAGTCCAAAAAAGTTACAAATATAAACTTCACCATAAAATGTATAAAAATACCTAATTTAATGCATAGCATATTATCAGTAATGTTCTCTTAAGTATGAAAATAATCTTAAACCACTGAACATTACCGTGTTAGACCTGCAATGCAATGTATTAAGAAGGACATTAATTGTTCAGTTCACTATGATATTGTGTTAAACGTTTTTTATTAATGAGCTGTTACTCCCAGCTGAGGCATTCGATAACCTCTACTCCATTGCTAAATGCTCTCAGTTGATTTCAGTGAATCACTCTAAACAAACCTAGAGGGAAAAAATACCCCAATAATTTACATTTGAGTCCGTAAGGTCCTAGAACTAGATTCATTTAAAGAAGGGCAGCTTTCCTATAAATCAAACCTTCTGATTTAATGCAGCTGACATATAGGTCTATTTTACATTTTTTTTAATTTCAAAAATACAACACATTAAAATAGGTTCAATTTATCAAAGCTAAGAGCAACAATTAAGTAATAATGTACTTAAAGTGCAAAGGCACTTTAACACAAAAAGTGACGCCCAGTGGCTATACTTGGTATTTGAAACAGCAGTACTGTATATTATTATTTACAAAAGAAAGTCATAGTCCAGGAAAAAAAGATCTTTGGAGATCTTCTACATAATACATTAAGTTTCCACTTTGAAATGAAAAGAAAAAAAACACCAGAAAACCCAAAGACTCCCTTCCTCGTTTCCTTCCAAATCCAAAAGAATGATGCAAGATCTATTACAGAAACATACATTTGCAGTGACAGTTCCTACAGAAGGGTCAAAAGGAGAGAGATATAGAAATAACTTAAAGGGAATGTTGCAGAAGCAACACCGTATCCCTGCTATGCTGTAAGGGTTCAATTTCTCTCTCACTCCCTCTCTAATTTAAAAAGTGGAAATATTGGGAATGCGACAGATGACATCAGCACTGAGTTGGACTCAAATCAAATGTGATGCTGAGCTCATTTAAAAATTTTCCTTTGTCTCCCACCTCCCCCCTCACAGCTGACTGATTGCAGTTTGTTTTTCCAGAACTTCGAGGTAGTCTGGTTCTGTTTGTAGCTTTCCTTGGAGTAAAGGATGCTCAGGTTTAGACTGTTCTGCAAAATATTTCCTGGGAGTTCCATATAAAACAGTTTTATTTATCCTGTCCTGGTTTTGGCGTCTTGATTCACACGAAGGGGCAAACTGCCTTTTGGGTAAGGTGCAAAAGTTATAATGAACTAATCCTCCAGCAGGGAGTTCCTTGACCCTTTCTGCAATATTTTGATACAGAAGCTCTGGTTCCCTTGGCGAGGATTGCTTTTCCAGTAATTCGGCTGCACTGATTGTAAATGCAAGACTGGCAGGGTCTTCCTTTTTGTGGTCAAGATTGCTATAGCTAAACTCGTGGAGATTCCTGTAATAGGCAACGGGATCCCCCTCCTTTTGCATGTATATTGGGTTTTGGCACATCTGTCCAACAGGAGGGGGAATATAGTTATAAACGTGTCCTTCGGTTTTATCATGGGTCTCAGTGTTGTAAGACCCGTACTGGAGCTGAAATGAACTTATATCTAAGTTGTTTGCACTGCTGGGCATGCTTTGCACCCCCTTCCGGCGCTTAAGGACAAAGACAAACAGGCCTGCCCCAAAACAGACTGACAAAATAAACACAACCAGCAAGCCTAAAATTAAGACAGACAGTGGAACTTCTGTGTGTATTTCTGGGTAGGAGCTGGGCGAGACACCAAGGAGATGAGGTGCATCTGTGTTCTGGTTCATGGAGAGGAGAGAAGAATCTGACAAGTTGGGGTTCTCTGGGCAGATGGCTTCTTTGCTCAGGAATTTCAGATGCTGTCCAGAGTGCTTGGTGGGAGACTCGCATATGACTTCGTTGATGACTACAGGGGGATTTGACTGCTGGCTGTTCTGGTTAGTGACTTGTTCTATCCAGTTCCTCAGCCCCAGGACGTCACATGTGCAGTCCCAAGGGTTCTCCTGAAGGTCTATCTGAATTAGAGCCGAGAGCTGGTCCAACACTCCTCTCACAGGCAGGTATGAGAAATGGTTGTTTCTAAGGTTGAGTCTGGTGAGGGAAGTGCCACCAAAGACATTACCAGGCAAGGATCTGAGCAGGTTGTTGTTGAGAAATAACAGATGAAGATTACTCAGAGCATCAAAGGTGCGTGGCAGGATCTCCTTAATGACATTGTACTCTAGGTAGAGATATTGCAGGCTGTGCAGCCCGTCGAACATAGATGGGTACAGAATCTCAAGGTAGTTGCCATTAAGATAAAGTCTACGTAAACTTGTGAGGTTTGTAAAGGCACCTTCTTGTATCACTGCAATTCTGTTATTTCCTAGATGTAACAAATCCAGAGAGCTGTACTCTGTAAGATCGGTTCTATAAATGACTTGCAGATAGTTACTGGTAAGGTAAAGTTTCTTTGGACTGGTTGGCCTAGGGTGGAGATCGGAGATGTTACTTATCTTTTTCTCTTGGCAGTTCACATTTAAGCCATTGTCTGAGCTCTGGGACGTACAGATGCAGCCAGCTGGGCAGGTGATGGGCACGGGAGACTTTGTCTGGTAAACCATGATAGGTCCGAATATTTGTCTGTCTTTTGACACAGTGACACGGGGTGTGGGGCGGTTCCTGGTTTTGGGTGGCCGGCTGGCTTTTGGCGCTCTGGTGGGACTGATGGCAGAGTTGGCTGTGGGTGACAGCCTTGAGATGTGTGGGTCTGAGAGGACAGGGTGTTTTTCCCTCTGGTTTGAATCACTGGAGCTTTTCCTCGGGCAGAGATCTTGCCTGGTGAGCTGGGTCACATCTTTCCCATGAAGCCTGAAGGGGGTTTCGCAGACTATCTCGCCCACAAACACGGTGATGGTGTCTAGCCAGGCCTTGAGTGGCAGCAAGTCGCAAGTGCAGTTCCAAGGGTTCTCCTCCAGCTGGATTTCCATGATGCCTCCAATGTGCTCCAGCACACCAGCAAAAGGCATCATCTTCAGCCGGTTCCCCCGCAAGTCCAGGTGAGTGAGGAGCACGAAGCGGAAGACATTGCTAGGCAGGGACAGCAGGAGGTTATCATTGAGAATCAGCACCTTGAGCTTGTTCAGCTTGCTGAAGGCCCCCGCCTCAATGGCACTGATGTAATTGTAATCGGCCTGCAGGTACTCCAGACTCTCCAAGCCCAGGAACGTGTCCTCCTTCAGCACCTCCAGCTTGTTGTTATTGAGGTGCAGCCTCTTGAGGGTGCGGAGGCCACTGAAGGCTCCTGTGCGGATCTCCTGCATGTCGTTGTTTCCCAAGTGGAGGGTCACGGCATTGGAGTAGTTGACGAACTCATTGGGAAATAGGCGGGTCAGCGCGTTCCCATTGAGAAACAGCTGGTAGATCTTGGACGGTGGTGGCAGGAGGAGGCTGACGGTTGTAAATCCTTTGTTTTCACAATTAATGTTCAGCACGTTCTCCTTCTCCTCACAAGGGCAGCGGCTCTTGCTGCAAATGTCTTTGGCAGGTTTGCGACTCTCTGTCTGCGAGATCCCAGCCACTGTTAACAAACTGAGCAACCAAACACCCTTCAGCATCTTTATGCGCCGTCGATCACCACTTCGGTACCTACAGTCAAACCTTTCGAGACAGGTAAGGAGAGAAAGAAGAAACCCCCAGTGAAACCGGCCAGGAGCAGAGGCTGCAAGGAGGGAGCAAAACAGGTTGCAAGGTTGGAGGTGAGGGGGGCAGCAAGGCAGCGACTTGCAAAACTCCTCTGAAACCCCCCTCCTCCATCCCTCCTGTTCCTCTCGCAAAGCGCCTGCGGAGCTGCTGTGGAGGAAGCCCCGTCGGGGACTTCTCCGAAAACCGGCCCCCCCCCAACCCCTCCAGCGCTGTCCCCCGCCCGCCCCAGCGCCGCCTTCCCCTCGGCGGCCGCCAGCGGAGCGGCTCTGTCCCCGGCCGGGGCGGCCCCGCTGCCGGCTCCCCGGCTCCCGTTCACCGCCAGCGTTTCAAACCGGGGCGGGGGTGGGGGTCAAACCAAACGGTGGCAAGCCCTCCCCACCCCGCAGCACCGCGCTTCCCCCCCGCGCCGCTGGGCTCGTACCTGCTCTGGGGGCGCCCGAGGGGGCAGCAGGGCCAGGGGCCGCTGAGCGCCGCCGCCGCGCCGCGGGAGCCAGGAGCCCGGCGGCGAAAGGCATCGCCCGCCTCCCGCCTCGGGAGGAGCCCAGCGAGGCGCTGCCGTCCCGTCCCGTCCCGTCCGGACCGGTCCCGTCCCAGCCGCGGCTCGGCGGGAAGTTGGGCCGGGCGGGGGGCGAGGAGCGGCGGCAGCGCCGCTGCGGGAGCGCGGACGGCTCTGCGCGGGGCGCGGCGCAGCGCGGGGCTTTTGCCGGCTGCCCCGCGCGGAGCCGCGCTGACGTCACGCCGGGGGCGGGGGGGACACGTTTTTCCCAGCCCCCCCCCCCCTCCTCCCTTCCCCCCTTTTTCCGTCCCCCCACCCCCCGGTGGCTCCGGCAGCCGGCTCCGCTCCCACGGCTGCTCATCGCTCCCACCGCACCTGCACCGCGCGGGGACTCGGAGCCGGGCAGCGGCGTGAGGTAACAAGCGGATTTACCTGGTTCCGGAGAATTTTTGGCCCCGAGTCCCTAAATCCGTGCCCTCTAAATCGAGAGCAAGTCAAGCAGCTGCTTCGGCAGAAGCCAGCCGGCAAGCGCGCACGCACCGCACACGCACAATCTGCCTTCCCGGAGCAAGGGTGCTGCAAAACCCGGATCTGGCATCAGCATCTCTCCCCTGTTCCGGCTACAGCGGCTCCCTTCCCCAAACTGTGGTGCCGAGCTCTGCCCAGCGCGCTGGCGTTTTCCGCACCTTGAGGGAAGTTCACCGCCTTCCACCAAACTGGGCTGGCAGGTAACGGCAGCCGTGTGCCCCCATCCCTACACGCCGTGGAAAGCCCACCCGAGTGCTGAGCAGCTAGGACCACGTCTAACGTGACCGTTCAGATGGGCCAGACCAGTCCCACTGCCAAACTGGGATGTTGTGGGATACGGCCCTTGGCTGCACTTAGAAAGAACAAGGTGCTGGGTGGGTTACTGTGACTCCGCTTAAGCACCGTGTGCTGGGCACAGGTCTGATGACTGCTCCTCATCTCGGTCTGGAAGGTAAAAGTTTGAGTTCACACGGGGCGGGGGGGGGAAACACCTACACTTCACGATGAATTTTTACAGTGCTAATATGGCAGGGTGCATTATTACCAGATTTTTATAGGGAACTAGAGGCACTTCACATAGTTTTTGGAACATAGAGGTTTGCTGCCAAAAGAGTGCTGGACTTGGCAAAAGTGGTGTTGTCATCTTGTGTTGTTCTTTAGCCATTAAGTATCAGAGCCCACATTTTCGGAGCAGCAGGAATGTGTTGTCTCTTCTTACAGTGGCTTGATATTGGAAAAGGTAGCATCCTGCAGCAGCCAGCACAGATGCCTTTGCAGTGCTGCTGGGCAGGAGTAGTGCTGGAGTTTGCGTTCGATACTGGAGCAGCTGCAGCTTCCCTACCCAAAATATGGAGAGGTCACAGAAAAAGCAGGAGCATCTCTCACTGGACCATGCTTTTGGTGTGATGTTGCATGAATTTTAACAAGACTGGGATTCTGAAATGCACTCAGAGCTGCTCCATTTCTAACTCTCTTTATCCAGCTGAATTCAGGAGCAAAAATTGCTAAGATTGGGAGAGATGTATGGAGCAGATCTGGGGTTTTACAACATTAATACAGCAGCAGCCAACTTATTTTTCTGTGAGGTTTTTTTTTGCTTGTTTTCTGCCTTAAACATTGGAATATGGTGTTTGGGGAGCAAAACTGGACTAGTTACAGAACAAAGCAAATCTTATTTTCAGGTCTTTCTAACACAGTCTAGGGGCATGAGCCTAAAAACAGAAAGTAAAAGTAGACCCAGGTTGATTTTTTGTTTTGCTTTTCTGAAGGGAGCATATTCATACACACACCTGCCCACACTGGCGCACACAGAGAGGCACACGCACGTTCCTGTAACCTACCTTCAACGCGTCTCACCTGAGCAGCCCTGCACAGCACAGCCAGCACTCACAGGGCTCGCTCTAACAGGCAGCAGAAGCTGAAGGCAGAAGTAAGTCCAGTGCATTTTTCTCCCGTCTCGCAGCATGCATTTGTTTCATGTCGGTGAGTTTCAGGGACACGTGGCTTTCTGGTGAGCAAGGATCATGTCCTGGAATTGGCTCATGGGGCAACATACACTCTCCCACTTGCCTGTGTTTACTGGTACATACGAAATGTGTTTGTGGTAACTGCTGATGCTGTCTGGGAAGGGAAAGTGTACGCATGGCATGCCTCAGCAGTAATTACCAGATTCATGTGGGATGGAAGGAACAGCATGTTAGGGGATTGGAACAGTAATAAGACACAGAGATGATACTGATTCTATTACACTGCAAATGCATGCATATAATAACCACTGTTGTAGGAGGAGGAACAGGGATTTAAAAAAAAAATAGCTACAGCTTTTTATTTAGGAACAAAGTCATGATTTCTCAGCATGCCTGAAGTGTTTTATAATCCCTTCAATTAAAAACACAGAGTATAAAGAACAGCTTTTTTTCCCCCCACCCGTTTTACTGCCTTTTTATTTTGCATGTTGAACGTGGGAACGCTTTCAGGCTGTGACTATCTGGGAGCCTCCAGGAATGGCAGGCCAGGAGGCAGGTTGATGCAGCAGCCTGTGAGGGTTTGGGAAAACTCAGTGTTACGCCTGATTTGTAAGCATTGTGAAGGTTTCTTTTTTTCCACAAATACTTCACTGCATTCCCTCATCCTCCTTTTTGGAGCAAAGTTATGAAGACTGAGTACAGATTCATAGACTTACAGATTCATAGGTTATAAGACTTAATGGAACCATTGTGGCTTTTGGATCTTGCATAACCCAGGCCATCAGCTAAATTGGAATTAATTCCTGTTTAAACTAGATCATACGTCCTAGGAAGAAGAAAAATAAAAAACTGAAAAACCAATAAAGTGTATGGGCCTATTTTAGCAATTGCCTATGATGAAAATCTGCCATAATGTTTGGTAAATTGTTCCACTAGCTTTCATCTCCCACAGGTAAAAAATTGTGCTTTCTCTATAGCTCTGCATCTGGCTACCTTCAGTTTGAATTTTTTACCCTTGTAATATCCTTGTCTGATGGCTTAAGAGCCCTTAATTATCCCATACCTACTTCCCATGGGGGCCCTCTCAGACTGCTGCAGAGCAAGGATGAACTAAATACTGGCCTGATCCCAGACTCAACCAACTTCAAACAGTCTGTGTTAGTCTGGGCTGGTACATAACACCAGAGCAGCTCTTGGCTCCTGCGTGGCCCTAAAGCCACCACTTCATCTAACTGCTGGCAGGCCAAAAAAAAAAAAAAGACAGACCATGACATGAAACACAAGCACATAAAGTTTGGCACAGATCATTACCCTTCCTGCCTAGTGCACATCATGCTGTTGCCCTTCTGTGAGAGTAAAGATCAAGGAGAAGAGTAAGTCTGGAAATGTGGAGATAATTTTCTTTCTCCAAATTATGTCAGTGGATGGATGCTAAACACTACTTACGCACCTTTACCTATCAGTTACCTATTTCTGTTTCTCTGGATATATGAAGAAGGAACAAACATATCCGCCATGACTCATGGAATAAAGAAAAGAATACAGCAAGAAACTAAGCAAAAATCTCTGCAAATTGGATAGAGGGCAGGATTTAAGTTTTACTGGTCATTAGAGACTATCAAGGTAGCCTGGGTCCTGGTAGTGGGTAAGAAGGGATTTATTCATGTAGTGTAAATAGATGCCAATATTGATTTTTGTGAACAAAACATGATGACTGATGTGGCGAAAAAAATGGGAATTTGTAAATTTAGATATTTATTGACCTCATCTATATCTCATCTCATGTGTTCCTCATCCTGTGATCCATGGCAGCTTTTAGGGTTCTGAGATAAGCATCATTACTGCTCAACAAATACCCTATGTTCTTGCTTTCCAAGGGGATATTTCTCTCTGTGCCCATGTGTGTCTATGCTTGCCTATTTGTAGCTGGAGACATTCTCCCTCTGCGAGTACGTACATTTTTGGAATCTTTCCTGTACTCTAAGTGGGATATTTTTGTGCCTTGCTTAAAAGTAATTATTAAGGAAATAAACAGTTTCCAGATTTAGCAGTGAGCACTATGCTAAATAATTGTTATTTGCAATCCAAGGTTTTATCTCATCCAACAGCACTGGAAAGTGTGCTGTAAAGGGGAGGGCAAAAGAGGAGGCTCCGGCTTTCACTTGGTTTCTCTGGGCAAGGGACAGGAAAGGGATGAGTGAAGGAGGGTGAGTATGAAAGACAGGGAGAAAGGAAGTGGCAAGGTTTGCTCTTCATGGCCTTGACCTCCATCCCCGCTCACCCATGCTGCCCAGCCACAGTGAACTGGTGCGATGTATGCCCAGGAGAGGATGAGGAGAGAGATGTTTGTGACAAAGCCTCTGTGGAAGGAGAGTCTGTGGGCAGAGGGGCACTCCTGAGTGACAGTGTGATGAATGTGTGATGTCTACTGAGCTGCTGTTTGCTGGCAGTCAGCAATGGCCTTTGCTGTTACCTGTAATGAATTTCCTTGGTTTCCAGATGCATTTTTAGCTCCATTTCCCCCAGCCAGTCAAGCATCTGGAGACCTATGGGCTATTTCAGAATATGGTTTACTGACACGTCATGACTACCTACTGTATAAATAAAATAATTTAATGAACTAGGACTTAAAATCAACATGCTTTGTAACTCTTCCCTTGACTGCTGCTTCCTGCAAGAACTCAGATCCTGGCCAAGGATACACACTGTTGAGACCCATTATCTAATTTCAAGATATTTTTTTTGCAAAGAGGCTTCACCATGATTTGTTTCAGTATATCTGGGGTAATCTGTTTTGTAACAGCACAGCATGATTTTAACTAGTGGTGCAAAACACAGCAGTAAAACTATCAGTTTCTGGGTTTTTTTGTATCATTAATGTGGAATCCTAACTTTCTTAAAAATAAGAAATGAATTTTGTAAGCTATAATACCGGTAATATTGGTTTCAGCAGGAAATGTGATATTGAAGCTGTCTGTCAGAAAGCATCCCAGGTAGCAAGTGCACTGGGGATACCGACAAATTCACCACTGTGTAATTAAGACTGCACTTTATTTTAGCTTTAGGCCATTTTTTTTCCTTTTTGCATAGAAAAACAAATTTCCTGTCCTCTTGTATACACACACCTTTTAGCATAGGACCCAGCAGTTGATATTTATGGATGTGTTCATCCTATTCAGCAAAGCAGTATGTCTGAACCAAAGCCCTTTGGTGTCAGTGGAAGGACTTCTACTGACTTCAGAGGGATTTGCATTGAATCTTTGAACAAACGTTTAACTTAAAAGCATGCACTTAGGTCTTATTGAGTGGGTTAAATACTTTTGGAAGTGCTTTGTTTCATCATGTCAATGGGTCTTTTTCTCTGATAGGAACAGTGAGATGAATCTTCCTGATGATAGATGTACTGTGATGACACTACTAAGCATCAAGAACAAAAAATATGTTTTTTTCCATCCTTAAAACAACATTGGATTTATTGTTTCTTTCATTTTGAATGGGTGAATGTCTACAGTACTATTTACCACTACCATTTATAAGTGCAATTTTTCAGATTTCCTCAGAGTCATAATCTATATGTTACATATTGTGAATGTTTTTAACTGGAAATGTCCCATCATGCAAGCACAAGTGCACACAAGGGTTTCAGTCATTCAGAGAGTCTTGTTGAAATGGTCAGGTCTTTCTCCTTTACTGGATGAACATGCCTTAGTAATGGAGCTCATATTTGCATAATGCAGTTGATGTATGGGTATGATGAATGTTCCCTGTTGAAAGTCTGGTGGGTCTATGTGAGAGGTTTCTTCCCTTTATTTATCATTACTAAGAGAAACATAATGAAATCTCTCCATATAATTATTTTTATGGCAGTAAAGTTGAAAGAATCCAAATCCCACTGTGCTAATGATATATCTAGCAATATGTAAGGAGCAGGAGCAATGGGTGAAATTCAGTCCTGGGCAGAGGGCCAGCCCAGAGTGTTTCATCATGAAAGCCCCCAATTAAGACCTCAAAACAGGGCTTAAGTGGGACTCCAGTGCCCTACGCCTTGAGCTGGCTTTCTGCATTGGTGTGAGGGGAAAGTTCCTCCAAATGAATTATTCATCATAAATAATGCATTCTATTAGTTTAGCCTTTTTTTTCTTGATTCCTTGAATTTATTTAATTGAAATTACTCACCAAATAATTTCTATGAATAATCATGGCCTGAGGATTATTTTTAAGCAGTTCATGGTGAGCATTTCATATTCCACATTCAGAATGAGAGCTGTGTCATTGAGTTGTCTTTATTCACAGAGGTCGTATATTTCTGGTTTTGCTCCAAAAAAAAAAAAAATTAGATGAGTATAAAAAAACCCAGACTTCATGTGTTCCCCAAAATTCCTCCATCAAGTTCATTCCATGAGATGTTTGTGAACAATTACTGACTAAAAAAAATTTGGGCAGTCATTTGCTGTTGTGTTTTTCACCAGGTTTCTAACACAAGTGTAATTGTGCTTTATGTATATGCACAGTATGTGCATAAGTCTGGCTGTCAGTCAGGGTCCCCTCCCTTCATGAATATTTTGAACCAGATTTGATGAAAGGCAATGACCATTAGAGATTTTAGTTTCCCGCTTCTTCAGAAGAAGTAAGTGAGTGAGAATTGCCCTAGCCAGAAGAAAACTTGCAGCTTGGCCTCGCCCACTGTTATCTATCAGAAAAATCCACATCAGAGTTTGACTCAAAATTGAAAATTTGGGTGTTGGCTGCTCACCCAGCTGCCTGTCAGGAGCTGGAAGGGAGATGTGTTCTTAGGTGTTTGCCTTGTTGTTTGCAGGCTCCTGCAATATTAAGTAATAACGGATTGGAATAGTCCTATGGTTTGAAAATGTTTTCATTTCAGATCAGACAGTCAGCATTATTTGCAGGGCTGTTTCAGTGTCCTGTTTCTGCATAGGCTCAATGTGAGTACTTTACTGTGTAACGTTATGTAGGTGCAAAAGAGGCTGTGGGACTGAGACGGTGGTTTCTGGTGTCAGAGGTGAAGCTAGTTTATGGCTAGTCACTCAACACAGTGGAGGCCAAGAAGCCACCTTGAGTTTGATAGGAAAGAAGAGAGAAGAAATTGCACTGAAAAAGCAAGCAGTTTATCTCTGAAAAGCGAGTATAATAAGTCAGAACAAAACAAAAAAAAAAAAAAAGAAAAAAGAACAGTGATGTAGCTTTTAGGAAGAAATAGTTTCTGTTCTGTTTTTCCAAGGATAGAGAAGTTAAGTCTCTGAGAAACAAGGACTTATTTTTATGACTAAAGAAAAATATTCTGTGCTTTCCTGCAATCTTTCCCACATGACTTTAGCTAGAAACTTTGCTGTCTCTGAGCAGTAATCATTTACTTGAAAAATATCCTATAATATTTCTCTTTGTGGAGGCTGGTTGGTTACAAATTATGACTTTGAAGCATGATGTATAACTCAAAACAGCATGAAAAGAAATAGATGAGACAATTAGAACTTAGGAGAATGGTGCTTGCATTAATATGTTGGGGAGGATCACTTGGAATAGAGAATTCCAAACTCTAGGGAAATCTTAAAATTTATTTGACATCTGAAGTATCTCCCTGTGTTGTTATTGCACAAAGCACAATACAAACATACATAAAATCCTGACCTAGACTTCAGCCGCTGACAAATCTCCCTTTGACTTCATGGGGCCAGGATTTCAGCTGACTTCTGCTCTGGGGAGATACACACAAGCACACACAAACTTCAGGTATCTAATACGACATTTTATGGTGAGATTTAGGTGCTCAGGTAGAAAACAGGCATACTCAGAATCTCCTCCCCTATTGACAGTGATCACATTCTGATAGTGCTTAAAATTACTTGATATCTCAATTTTTAACATTACAGTTTGCCTGGGCTTGAAGTTGTTTTCCTGGGCATCCTCAGAGCAGCCTCTGTCTTGATAGACTAATTTAAAGCAGAGCAGGGATGCGCCAAATATAGAATCATAGAATGGTTTGGGTTGGAAGGGACCTTTAAAGGTCATCCACTCCAACCCCCCTGCAAGGAGCAGGGACATCTCCAACCACAGCAGGTTGCTCAGAGCCTCATCCAACCTGGCCTGGAATGTTTCCAGGGATGGACCATCAACAACTGCCTCTCTGGGCAACCTGTTCCAGTGTTCCACCACCCTCAGTGTAAAAAAATTTTTCCTTATATCCAGTCTGAATCTACCTCCTTCTTTAAAACCGTTAACCCTTGTCCTGGTCACAACAAGCCCTGCTAAAAAGTTTCTCTCCGTCTTTCTTATCAGCCCCTTTTAGGTACTGGAAGGCCCCTATAGGTGCCCCCAGAGCCTCCTCCAGGCTGAACAGCCCCAATTCTCTCAGCCTGTCCTCACAGCAGAGGTGCTTCAGTCCTCTGATCATCTTGTGGCCTCCTCTGGACTCGCTCTAGCAGGTCCACATCCTTCTTACGTTGGAAGCTCCAGGGACAACAGGAAGGGAAGAAGTCATGATAATACTTCTGCTTTATATTGTAGTCATAGAATCATAGAATCATAGAATGGTTAGGGTTGGAAGGGACCTTCAAAGGTCATCTAGTCCAACCCCCCTGCAAGGAGCAGGGACATCCCCAACTAGATCAGGTTGCTCAGAGCCTCATCCAGCCTGGCCTTGAACGTTTCCAGGAATGGGGCCTCTACCACCTTTCTGGGCAACCTGTTCCAGTGTTCTATAACTCTCATTGTAAATTTTTTTTTCCTAATTTCCAATCTAAATCTAGCCCCCACTATTTTAAAACCATTACTCCTTGTCCTATCACAACAGGCCCTACTAAACAGCCTCTCCCCATCTTTCTTATCAGCCCCATTGAGGTACTGGAAGACCGCTATCAGGTCTCCCCGGAGCCTCCTCTTCTCCAGGCTGAACAGCCCAAACTCTCTCAGCCTGTCCTCATAAGGGAAGTGCTCCAGCCCTTTTATCATCTTTGTGGCCCTCCTCTGGACCCTCTCCAACTGGTCCATGTCCTTCTTGTGTTGGGGACTCCAGAACTGGACACAGTACTCCAGGTGGGGTCTCACCAGGGCAGAGTAGAGGGGCAGAATCACCTCCCTTGACCTGCTGGCCACGCTTCTCTTGATGCAGCCCAGGATGCGGTTGGCCTTCTGGGCCGCAAGGGCGCATTGCCTGCTCATGTTGAGCTTCTCGTCCACCAGCACTCCCAAGTCCTTCTCCTCAGGGCTGCTCTCAATCCATTCTCCGCCCAGCCTGTATTTGTGCCTGGGATTGCCATGACCCAGGTGCAGGACCTTGCACTTGGCCTGGTTGAACTTCATGAGGTTGGCACAGGCCCACCTCTCCCCCACCTCTCCAGCCTGTCAAGGTCCCTCTGGATGGCATCCCTCCCTTCCAGCGTGTCGACGGCACCACACAACTTGGTGTCATCAGCAAACTTGCTGAGGGTGCACTCTATCCCACTGTCCACGTCGCCGACAAAGATGTTGAACAGGGCCGGGCCCAGCACGGACCCCTGAGGGACGCCACTCGTGACCGGTCTCCACATGGACATTGAGCCGTTGACCACCACTCTCTGAGTGCGGCCATCCAGCCAACTCCTTATCCACCGAGTGGTCCGTCCATCAAACCCATGTCTCTCTAGTTTAGAGAGAAGGATGTTGTGCGGGACAGTGTCAAAAGCTTTGCACAAGTCCAGGTAGATGATGTCTGTTGCACGTCCCTTGTCCACCGATGCTGTCACCCCGTCATAGAAGGCCACCAAATTGGTCAGGCACGATCTGCCCGTGGTGAAGCCATGTTGGCTGTCACCAACCACCTCCTTGCTCTCCATGTGCCTTAGCATGGTTTCCAGGAGAATCTGCTCCATGACCTTGCCAGGCACAGAGGTGAGGCTGACCGGCCTGTAGTTGCCCGGGTCCTCCTTATTCCCCTTTTTAAAAATTTGAGTTATGTTCCCTCTCTTCCAGTCCTTGGGGACCTCACCAGACCACCACGACTTCTCAAATACAATAGCCAGTGGCTTGGCAACTTCATCTGCCAGTTCCCTCAGGACCCGCGGATGGATCTCATCAGGTCCCATGGACTTGTGCACGTTTAGGTTCCTCAGATGATCCCCAACCTGCTCTTTGAGTACAATGGGTGGTTCTTCATCCTCGCAGTCCCTGCTTTCACCTTCTACAGTTTGGGTGGTGGGACAAGAACTCTTGTTGGTGAAGACTGAGGCAAAAAAGTCATTGTGGTCCAGGGTGCTGAAGATATTTAGTCATCTCCCTTCTAGCTTAAATGTGAAGGGATGTCAGGGGACACCTGAATCTGTTGGACGGTCAGTGGATAAGCATGTGTCCTAACTGCCACAGATGGGAAATCTTGTTTCTTATGTGACTTCCGTCTAGTCCATTAGATTCTATGTGAAGTGGAACAGCTTTGGCAAGAGGGAGTGAGTATTTGGCCTTGATCTAAAGTGTGTGTATTTATTCCTTAACACTTGTGGCATTTCTTTCCATTGCAAAGCATATAATTTATTAATAACTGCCCATCCTTTATATTGCATCTTTTTTTTTGCATCTAGCAGTCTTTTTCCTGTACAGCAATAAAATCCTTTGCACAGCAGGAGATTTTAATGCCCACTTCATAACTGAGCAGCAAGTGAAACTGGTAGGAGAAGAGGACAGCTTAGTCACCTTTGGTAATCAGCTCTGGCTTGCAACCTTGAAAACTGTAGGCAAACCAATTTATTTGCGTACATATTTGTTCCAGAGTATTTTTGCTTTGGAACTGCTACACTGGTTAGCATTAGAGCTTTCTAACTAGAAATCTTCTTGTTGCTTTTGCAGATAGAAGTGCTTAGCTTTATTATTTCCAGCTGGTGATTCTGCTGCACTTAGAATTATCTAGGGATGAGATCGTTCCTTTGTAGCTATTTGGCTATAAACTGGTCAGTGGTCCTGATCATCTCAAGTACAAGCATTGCAATACTTTTTTTTTTTTTTTTAAGCTGTTAAGACTTTCTGAAGCCTCTCTTTCCATATTACAAATGCTTGTTTACTTTTGATAATTATTTTTTTTACTAATACATGTATCTGTTCTTTTGATAGAATGCTTTAACATCAACAGCCTACAGGTCTTATTTTGCAAATCACAGCTTACACTGTATCTGTAGCAGAATTATGCTCAAAGGTATATGCATTGCACCTACAAATTTCTCCCCAAAAAAGCATTTTTAGTTGTTATTTTTTACCGTTTTTGTAACTTTTGTATTCAGTATTATTAGTGTTTTGTACTGCAGGAACATCTAATAACATGAGCCATGGACCATGCCCTCACTGTTGTACTGTTACCTATTGTTTTGCTTATCTGTTTCTTTCTTCTGTAGAATGCAAGTATACCTGTGAGAAAGTGGTCATAGCATTTTTGTTCTATACCTTAAAAGTTTTTGTAATTTTGAGGTTTAGATCTAGAATTAGAATTGTGTGGGATGCTATATGCACAAGGAGAATGATGGCACTTGCCAGGTAGTTTACAATGATGTATTTGGGATTTCACTATCTTTTAAACTGAATGTGGAAGTGAAAGATACACCTAGCTCTGAAAGATTGGTGCAATTAGATTGACAACTTGTATGTCAGGCTTCTTGCTGGTGTCATTTAAAATAGCTGAAATGTGGTGTTGCCACTCCCTCTCCCTCCATCCCCTGAAATGAGGCTTATACTGAAATGCTGACAAGACCCTTATCTTTTGAGATGGCACCATGCACAGCTTTAAATACTGGTTATGAATGTTAATGTGTTATCTGAAAGATATTTTTTCCACATGTAGGCAGCTCAGCATAGAGTCTCAGTAATAAATTTAACAAGTTCAGGGGGAAGACACAGTATGCTTATGTGAGTATTATAATGATTGGCATTTTTGCAAACAGCGTATGATAAGTGGTGCAATTTTATTTCCAAAGTTTAATCAATAGAGAGCTCTTTGATATTGCCATGTGCTTTGCAAATAGATGCTTCCTTGTGATGACAGCAGAACAACTTCTCTATTGTGGTGTGTTTATGCTTAGGGTTTAATCAATCTGCTTCAGCGATTGCCATAAATTTTGATATTCCAAAAAATAAACAGAAGCTATAAAATCATTATGCTTCAGGGTGGCATCCTGCTGCTGCTAGCCTGGGTCATCTAATTTTACAAAGAGTTAAGAGGGTGCAAAGTCCATCACTGTGCCAAGCAGAGGACATGGGTTAGATACCATCTTGTTCCCATGTATTGTAAATCCATGCCAGCTGTTGCTTAGGAAATTGAGATGGCTCTTTGAGGGCTTTAGAAGGACTTTATCAATGTCTTGTGTGGGCTTTTGGGGAGTGAATTTCTTTTCAAATAAGAGGACTCAGAAATTACCTTCACCCCCACTACTGGGAAGCCACAGCATTACAGTATAGCTCCCCCAGTAATTTTGGTCCACATAGGTAGGCAGAAGTGGGTGAAGCTCCTCCTATGTGAGCATGAATGTTCCAGGTAGTCCAAAACCCCA
This sequence comes from Chlamydotis macqueenii, assembly GCF_036417535.1. Taxonomy (NCBI): domain Eukaryota; kingdom Metazoa; phylum Chordata; class Aves; order Otidiformes; family Otididae; genus Chlamydotis; species Chlamydotis macqueenii. The sequence continues at coordinate 9,897,550 of NC_141566.1, forward strand.
GGGATGGTTCCTTTGGTGGGCCCCAGCACCTATACTGGTGCTCTTCAGGGAGGCTGAGAGGAGCAGATGATCCCTCGCCCTTCTCTGAGGCATTTCAAGCTAGCACAGAGGAGTTTAGAGAGGTGTCTGCTGGGTGAGCTTTGTTCTTGCTGAGCAGACACCAACCGCCTGTGTCTCTTTTGTTCTTGAAAACAACAGTAGCAGTTGAAAGCTGAACTTCGAAAGATCATTTCACAAACATTTGAAGGCTGGCCATGTCCATGAAGAGCTGTGGTGCCAGTACAGCTTGTCCTCCATATTGCAGCAGCCTGCACAAATTCATCCTGGCCCCACAAAACCAGTCCCAGGGAAGCCTGCTTGGAACAGATGGCGTTAACAATTTATTGGATGTGGCAGCATAAGGACACACAGTATGAACTTGGAGGTAACCTTTGGCAAGGAATTCTCTCTGTCTCTCTCATTCCTTCTGACAAAAATGTAGTAACTGGTAGGCATTTGGGAAACAAGGAAGCTGGAGCATTTCAGGTGACTTGACCTGAATTTAACAGACTGCCACTAGCGCTGATGCAAAACCTCCAGAGATGTCAGTAGGAGATGTGTGCCTGGCACGACTGCGGGGTATGACCCGGTTGGCGTTGTGCTGGGTCCTGATCTCTGCACAGAAATTCCTTTGGAGGCATGAGAGGTTACTCCAGGCTGACATCAGCACAAGATCAGGGTGTATGCATGCCGTGCATATTGGATGAGCTGTTACAGACACTTGTGAAAAAAATGGTCTTTGAAAATTTATTTTAAACACTTTTTACTTCCAGCAAGAAGATAATGTTTCAACAGCCAAATACTGCAGCTTTAGCTGTAGTTCTGGTTTTTTTTTTTTTTCACATGGACAAAAGATTAAAGAGAATGACCTAAACAGCAAAGGGTTTTTTCTCCTTTTTATATATTTTTATTATGTGCTGCATGTGTGTGTGTGGGAGATCTGGATATGTCCATATATGTATATGTATATGGACATGTGTTTGTTTAAATAACACGTTTTCCTTTGCTGTCCCTAGCCAACATTAATTTCTGTGCTGCCTTTGTAAATATGCCGTAATGGCTGATTCCTTTGGATTCTTTGTGCTATCTTTGCTTATGCTGAATAGCAGCCGACGCTTTAATTGGGATGACTGAGCTGAGTGCATTTGCCTTTGGAATTGGACACTTTTCAGTGTGAAGAGAGGGTACCGCAGGCTGACTCTTCTGTCTTTATCCTCAATCAAAACTCCATTAAATCAAACTTGTAGTCTGTAGCAAGGGACATTCTCCATTGCATTGAAATGCATGGGAAAGACTGGAGACTCGCAGTTTTTAAGGTTAATTAGATCCTGAAAAGGAGAATTAACTGAAGTTGTTTTCCCTATCTTTTTTCCTATTTTTAAAGAGCCTTTTAATTACCTCCATCTCTGTTGGTGTACTCATACACACTTTTCCCTTTATAGGAAAAATAGCGTGTACTTTTGAGTTTATTAAAAACCTTTTGACAGAATGTTTCCACTAATTCTTATTTTTAACTAAAATGAACACAGTGTTACATTGTGTTAAAATTTATGCGTCAGATCTTCCTATATATTAATATGAGCCAGGCAGTTAATCTTTATTTATGTTTAACTGAGCACTAACATTATTCACTGCTTCGGTACTAAATGAGAATTTGATTTTCAGTTGGCTACATCATGTTTGGAAAATAAAGGAAGGAACAGTTTAAGGCATGACCATTCAAAAATTCTTTGGTAGAGGTGGTGGTTGTAGCAACAAAGTTTTTTTCCAGGCTCCTATTACATACCTGCTGTGGACCCTACTGTTGATTCAGAAAGGTAAATAATATTCTTTTCAACTCTGTTTGGAAAGTTGCCTTTGGCTGCATGAAAACATGCTTCTTTTATTGATACAGGAGCAATAGTTAAGCGATCTGCTCATGTGCAGATAGAAAAATTACTTCTAATAATGGCCTTAAAGAGGGCTCTCCAAGCCCTCTGCCAGCACAGCCAGGCTCCTTGCAGGAGACCACGCAAAGTTTGAGGCAGTAGAAAACTCTTGGCTGCAGTCAGTCTTATAACTTCTTTTGCATATATCCCCAAACTTCTTTCATCTTTGTGTGGCTGAAAATAGAGCTCTTTTTAATGCTTACTCTTCTTATGTCAGTATACATGAAGAATGGAATGTAATGTAGGAGGGAGACGACATCTTGTTCTTTTACTCAGTTTTAGTTGAATTGATTTTGCAGATAAGAAAAGCTGCATTCATAGTCCTCCTCCCCATTCCAGGTTTCCTTGTGTTACATTCACTTCCAGCCTTTTCCCCCACATCCCTTTAAAGTGTACTGTGTATTCAGTTACTTAAACTCTTAGCAATGATCCAGGCATGAGGTGGCTTGAACAAGTTCAAGAAAGGCACTGTGATTTCAGAAATCGTATGACCCTTCTCATTCTAATGAAGTTCCTTGCTCCGTGTTAGATTAAAGCAGTTTTCTGTGCCTTCTTTATTGTTGCTGTACAACACACTTCAGCCATGAAAGACCAATGTTCTCGATGGATTGCAGGATTTTCTTCCTGATTGTTTTTTTTCTGTTCCTATGATCTCTTTCTTCTCATCTCAGCTCTAGGTTTCAGATCTGCTGTACTGAATGTAAAATGTCTGGCAAGAGCAGGACTGAACAGAGACTGACAAGATAGACTTCTAATCAATCATGTTACAAAAAAAAAAAAAAAAAAGTAGTCAAACTGGAAGAGACACAGAGGAGGGACTGCTGCAGGAATGCAAAAGAAAAATGGAGTGAAGTCCATTTTAAGAGACCAACTTGGAGATTCTGTGGTTATAAAAAATAATCAAATGCTGGAACTGGAAGCTGTGTCAGTGAAAAACAGTGCTGAAGCTAATTGTTCTGGTGTGATGCAGAGGTGAGCTGATATCTCTGTGGTGTTTATGAGCTAGTGCATGCTGCACTTTGTTTCTTGGAATAGGTTGAGGATTTCTGCAGCATATGGCAGAAAGGCAGTCCCAGGATTGTTCTCTTTTTTTGTATATATGGAGATGCTGAAAACTAGGAGATACCGATGCCTCTTTTGTTCTCTTCCTCTGGCCCTAGTGGCAGTGTGGCCCAGTCTTCTGCCATCACTAAGCCCCATGTACTCTCCTGTTAGGGACCCTCAAGGCCACAACGTGGTGATTCCCAACTGGGCAAATGGAAGCGAGCAGAAGCTAATGTAAGAACACAGGTCCCTGAGTTTGTCTTGAGGTTCTACTATTCTATTTACGTGATCACCCATAGGTTACATTGCTAATAACCTACCTGAGATGCTGAATGAAGGCAGTCATACAGTCAATCGGACTTAGCTTCAGAAATTATCGTGACCACTACTAGAGCTGAGAGTTTCACTTTTCCATTCTAGTCTATGTTTTACAAGCACAGATTTGGTGTGCCAAAGAGGCAGACTGGAAGGCTCTTCTGAGCATGTAAGACTTCAGTCTCCTATACGGTGTTGTGATCTGCTTTGCTTTGGATCCTTAGAGAGAAACGCCAAGTAGCTACAAAGAGCTTGCAAACAGGGTCGATGCGTGGTTCTGCTACAGTGTTTCCTTCACACTTAGGTATTTCACACCTGATGTCACCTAAGAGTTCTTCAACACAGCCTCATTTGACAAATCCTCAGGCATCCAGGAAAGTTATTGATTTCAGTCAACTTACAGTGCACTCTCAAATCTTGGTGTTCTCATTTACATAGCTTTGGGGTTCTGCCATGTCAAAACAAACAGGCATCAGTTGACGCAAATAGATACAAACAGGTTAACCAGAGGTACAAAGCGGTGAGGTATGGGTATTCACAATTAATTGGTGGCTTTTAATGGAAGCTGAGTCATGGATTCCCCCTGTGGCTTTGAAACTGCCAGCAAAACAAAGTGCTGGGCTTATTTGACCTTTAATGCAGTACTAAGGTTGTTATTAGTGTAGCGCCCAGGAACCTTGACTGTGGCTCAGATGCCTCTCGCTCTAGACATGGGAAAACACTGAGTAAGATGGTCATTGCCCCAAGTGCAACTATCGAGCGAAGCCAAGATTCCTTAACATCATCAATATCAGAACAGCCTCCAAAGAGAACAAAACCAATCTCCTTTGAAATATATACATGTTTTTGCTGATTTTGGAAAACAAGTTGTTTGGATTTCATACAAGGGAGTGTCTGATAATTAGTCACTTTTATACAAAGTCAAGATGTAATTATGTAATTACTGAGTGTCAGAAGAAACTATTTTAACAGAGCTTAGCAAGTTATGAAGCTAAACCTATCCTCTTCTGGCATCTCCTGAAAGTAGTATATTACCTTGCTAACAGGCAAAATGTCATCCAAGCAGATGAGCTGAGGTAGGCAGCCAGAGTACCGTGGCCAGGTTCATCAAGTGTGTTTTCTGAGGTCAAAGCTCCTGGAAGGCAGAGTAACAGAGGTGCTATGTCCTGAGCTTCTGAGGCTACCACCTGCTAATTGGATAGACTGTCTCTGCCTTAGCGCTGATCAGAGTTAATGCCCAAGATCAAAAGTTAGCTCGATGAAGATAAATTTGCAGCATGAAAGAATTCATCATGTAATTAACTTACAGAAATACAGAATAAGCAAAGCATTGATATTATGTAGGTATGCGTAAGAGTGTAGCGAGGCGAGATCCTGAGGCACTCACTGAATCTGAACAGTAAGGGTCCTAATATCTGTTTGAAGTTATAGGCTGTAAAGAGCAGAGGAGGGAGGACTCCTGCAGCTAAATTGTATCCTTGTTAGCTATTCCAAATACATTAAAATTCCTCCCTCAAATTCTCTAGAAATGGTCCCACATCCCCAGAACACACCACAAGACTTTCTGATGGCTGCATGATCTTTTCGGAGATTCTGAGGGAATTAGCACATCACCATAAGAGCATGTAAAGGAGGCAAAACTGGCTCTGCCTGCCACCTTCTGTGATATAGGGGACTCTGTCTGTGAAAAAAAAAAACAGAGAAAGTCCTACCACAGAGGTAGGAATGGGGAAGCACAGTGCTGGAGATACTACTCTTCCCCATTAAGCTGCAGCCTTTTCTTTCATTGCCAGTGAAAATTTACTGTCTTCCAGCTGAGTACCACTCATCTCTTTCCTGAAGGCCTCCTTCACTCAATAAGGGTGAGAACTTATAAATCATGTAAGCTGCTGAAACATGTATGTTATAGTAATTTTTCGTTTTACAGTAGTCAGCAAAGTTTTTCCAATCCCCTTTCTTTCTATTCAGACATTTTGGGATATATGGCAGGTGAAGGCTTTCGAAATAGCATGCAATCTAACCAGGAGACATGGGAGAGCTTTATTTAAAGCAAGTGTATGCACACACACCTCCTACGTACACAACCTCCTTTTTGCCCATAGGAAAAGAAACATGTCCTGTTTGCATGCGTTACACATTCAGGGCATCAAACTGTGATCAGCAGGATAAGGCTAGAGAGTCCAGAAATCATTGCTTTCTGCCACAGAGCATCCTGGTGGGATGTAAGACCACAAAGAAGCCCTCATGGAGACTGCTGAGGAGGTCTATGCTATCCAGGTAGAGCACACCATCCTCTGAAAGGCAGCAGAATGCTTACGCAGAGGATGAGAGTCTATCTACCTTCTAAGGTAGTATATTCTAAGGTAGATAGAGCCAAGCTAGGATCTCCTAGGAGCATTCTGTGGTGTGTGTGTTCTGCTACTTCATTAGCTGTACTCAGTGTAGCTTCAGTGCTCTGACCTTCGATGGCCTGTTAGCATGAGGCTTCTTCCAGTTATTTTCCTAATTTACTTCTTCCTGATCATGTAGCCTGTAGCAGATGCCCACCACAATGTCACCCACTGTGGGCTGCCTTCTAATCCTGGCCCATAAGCTGTCAGCTGGCTCACTGTTTGTCCCAAGGCACAGCTCCATGCACCCCATTTGCTCTGTCACATCAAGGGCAGCTCTCCCTCCTTGCTATCTTGGCCTGTCCTTCCTGAAGAGCAGGATCCATCCACAGCAGCCCTCCATGGCAGCTGACCCCTCAGAGCTAGTGTACCGCATTGCTGTGATCCCAGCAAGACCACAGCCCAGCCCAGGACCTCTAATGCCTCGTCTTTGTTCCCATGCTATGTGCTGTAGTGTACAGGCTCTTGCTAGGAGCTGTTACGAACCACTATGAACCAGCACTAAGGTGTGCACCCTGCCCGAGGACCCTGCCCCAGCCGCAGAGCAGGTGCAACAGAGGCCTACCAGCCCCGTGAAGACTGCTTTACTTCCACAGTGCTTTCCAGTCCTAACAAACCACTTGACACCAAGGGGCAGATATCTCCTGATGGCTCAGAGACATCTGCCCTGGCGCCTTGGTTACAATATGCTGCGCTCAGACAGCTATGTGAGTCAAGGTGCGTTTCGGTGTTGTGTTTCACACGTGTACCAAGTACACAGAATTCAGCAAAACCATGACCTAAGCCCTCTGCATAGCACACATAAGCAGCAGGCTCAGCCTTCAGCACTGTGTGGTGCATACTAATGACTTGTTTTCATCATTCCAGGGCATGGGAACTGCCTCTGCGTGCGTCGGCGTCCTCGGCCGTTCCTCGCGTGGTGTTTGGAACTTGCACTACAGCAGCTTCACTTGGCGTGCTGGCTGCCAGCTCTCAAGGGACCTGCAGAGGTTTAGGTAGGTTACAGGTGATTGCATTTACAAGGGAAAAAAAAAAAAGAAACTATCACTTATTCAGAAGGCTGTATATAGGATTGATGATAAGTAAGATTTTGCTTTTTTTTCCTTAGTGTGCAGACACCTTTTCGATAACTTCTCTTTTGCCTTGAGGTGAGATAGGCTGTCCTCTACGCTGGCAATATGATGCTATGAAGCTGGCAGTCTTGCCTTTACACTGCTCCACACTAAATGTAGGCCAAACAGATGGGGAAAAAACATCTGAAAAGGGAGAAAGTTGGGCCATTCTGTTTTCCCTTCCCCATTTTCTGTCTGCTCTTTTCCTCAGGTCTTTTGCCCTGGTACAAATGCAGGTAAAACCCTCCGAGTCTCAACTAGCAAAATCAAGAGAGCCGTGGGCTCAGTCAGTACATATCAGGTCTAATTTCTCTTTTATCTCTACTCGTATTCCAGACAAGTCTTCCATGTTTTCTACTCCATTCGTAGGGTCACTGATTAATAGCCAATTATTTCATGCCCTAAGGAAGATTTGGGAAAGAAGTTCCTGGGAAGAGTCAACTTGTTTCAGGAACTGAGACTAATATTCAGTAGGTGAGATGTTTCCCTTTGCTCTCCTTCTTAACACTGTCCCACCCCAGCACAAGGCTGAATTTATTGCTGTAATAGGTATGGTTCAGATAGAGCATAATAGTTTCCCTGAGGTTTTTTTGCTTCTTCAAAAAAAGTGAAGGTTTAGCCAGGGCATCATGGCAAAATTCCAGTTAGGTAATTAAATTCTGCTTACTGAAAATTGCCCTTTTAAAATCTGTCCCAGAATACAATCTGCTTTTCCTGTGACCACTTTAAAAGAAGTAATTCATTTTAACTTCACAGTTATCCGAATTCTGAAGCCTGCTGAAATTATCCTTGACTGCCTGAACCAGAACATGCAGTTCTATCTGAGGTATCTAAAGCTACATTTTTGCATGCTTAATTGTTGTTGTCTGAATTCTTGTTTGGATACAGTTCATGTAGACTCAACCCGTTTACCAAATAGGTCGGATTCTGCTGACTAGCAGGAGCAGACAAAATTATTTGCATGGGGAAAGCAAACAGTATTTAAAGCTGTATTTTTAATAACAAGTAGAGTAGACCATGAATAAACTCAATTTGTGCATCGAGGGCCATTTTTCTTGTGCAAAAATATGATCGTGAAAGGCTGAAAGATAATCTGAGGTGTGCAGTCTGGAAAAGCAATCCAAAACAGATGATCCGCAGTATAAATTACTGTGATTTAGTTTTTTAATTTTCTTGTGCTGCTTAAATTTATTATTGTTTATCCATTTGATAGATTGCATTTAATTTCAGTATGAGAGCTTCAGGATAAGTGTTTGATGCTAATGGTTGGAAATTATTCTTAGGCAGAAAGCCAATGTGCCACAGCCATGTTCCATTTCTGCCCTCCGAGCTGTATTTAAGGGACCTTCTGCTGCCCTTGGGGTATGTTTTACACAGGAAGCTTAAAGCCTAGTGCGGGTCTGCAGCTGACTCACTGGAGCGAGGGAAAGATGGCTTTCCCACTCTTCTGTTCTCTTTGGCAAGAAAACCAAATAACTGAATTACTGGCCCTTCAACTGTGCTCAGTACAGGTGCTTCAAAATCCCATTGTATTGGACCTCTAAGAGGAAACGTAAATTGATAAAGAAAACAAATGTATTGAACTGGTCTATTATGTTAATAGTATGTGTTCTGGTTTTTTTAGTGAGGGGGAGGCCTAAGGTGGTAGCTTCTGTAGAAAACTGCTAGAAGTCGCTCCCCTTTGTTCAGTGGACTCGGCCGGGCCTAAGGCGGACCCGCTGCTGGCCAAGGCCGAGCCAATTGGTAGCAGAATGTTCAATGATAACGCCTCTGTGATAACGTATTTAAGAAGGGGAAAAGAGAAAAAAAAAAAAGGAGAAGATGTGAAGCAGCTGAGCGGGGGCAGAGAGAGGGAGGCGCAAGCCTTGTGGGCCTTGCAGGCTTCACCCTCTGGCCTCCCACCAGGCAACCGACTCGGCCCAACTCGGCCCGGCCTGGCTGCAAGAAGTGGAGAGGAGATGAGAAGTGAATAAGATGTATGTAAAAAGGATCCTGAGAGGCGTCTGCCAGCCTGTTGTGAGGAACGGCTGCAGACGCCAAGGTCAGTTCAGAAGGAGGGGGAGGAGTAATGCGTCTTCTGGCCAAGATTCCCCTGCAGCCCATGGTGACGACCATGGTGGAGCAGGTTGTCCCCCTGCAGCCCATGGAGGTCCATGGAGGAGCAGAGACCCACCTGCAGCCCATGGAGGACCCCACGCCGGAGCAGGTGGAGGCCTGAAGGAGGCTGTGGCCCATGGAGGGCCCACTGGGGCAGCTGTTCTAAAGGGACTGCACACCGTGGAAGGGATGACCCACGCCGGAGCAGTCTCATGAAGGACTGTGGCATAGGGGAGGGACCCCACGATGGAGCAGAGGAGGAATGCGAGGAGTTCTTCCCCCAACAATGACGCAGCGGTGTAAAACAACGCATGATGAACTGACTGCGATCCCCATTCCCTCTTCCCCCTGTGCTGCTCGGGGTGGGGGGAGAAGGTAGTAGAGATAATGTTAAACCTGGGAAGAGGGAGGGGTGGAGGGAGGTTATCTTGTTCCCTGTCTCATTCTCCTGCTAGTTTTAGAAATAAATGAATACTTTTCCCCAAGTTGAGTCTGTTTTGCCCGTAAGGGTAACTTTAAGGATTTCTCCCTGTCCTTATCTCAAACCTGCAGCCATTTTCCTTATATCATCTCCCCCTATTCTCTCTGAGGGTGAGGGGAGCAAGAGAGAGAGACTATGTAGTCTGGTCCCAATCGGGGCTGAACTACGACAGTATGCTACTACCTGAGTAAGTGGAATGACTATCACTGGTCTTCTAAACAGCTACATATATGTAAGACATCTACTGCTTGACTGGTCACATGAAAAAAAAACACAATACAAAAGGCCCACCCACAGGAGCCTACTAGAGTCATAAATTAAGGCAGATTTTCCTTCCTTGTTTATTTTTATCTCTGGAATAGAAAATCAAAGTGAACAGATAAATCCATTACAGGGTTAAAATTAAAATTACCAAAGAATCTATGCAGCACATGGAATATTGGGGCTGATCAGGTAGAGCCTAACTGCTTTGTTCCACTTAGATCTCCATATGCATTGACTTGAACTTTGAATTTCCTACTCTCTATCGATTTTTGTTACTTGCACATATGTTTTACATATTTATTTAGGGCTAAATTCTATTTGTTTCACTATGGTTTTAAGACTTAATAGCAGCTAGGACTGTGATAAGCATCCTAACAGATTTTAGACTGCTTTATTATGGTCATTATTCTGCATTGTTCTTCCGCATTGGAGTACTGCATCCAGCTCTGGAGCCCCCAACATAAGAAGGATGTGGACCAGTTGGAGTGAGTCCAGAGGAAGCCACAAAGATGATCAGAGGGCTGGAGCACCTCTCCTATGAGGACAGGCTGAGACAGTTGGGGCTCCAGTTCAGTCTGGAGAAGAGGAGGCTCCGGGGAGAGTGGCCTTAGAGTGGCCACTTAGAGTGGCCTTCCAGTACCTAAAGGGGGCCTTGCAGCAAAAACAGGGAGAAACTCTTCAGCAGGGCCTGTTGTGTGAGGATGAGGTGCAATGGTTTTAAAATATAAGGAAGCAGATTCAGACTGGACATAAGGAAAAAATTTTTTACACTGAGGGTGCTGAAACACTGCCCCAGGTGGCCCAGAGAGGTGGCAAATGCCCCATCCCTGGAAACGTTCAAGGCCAGGCTGGATGGGGCTCTGAGCAACCTGATCTGGTTGGGAATGTCCCTGCTTCTTTCAGGGGGGTTGGACTGGATGGCCTTTAAAGGTCCCTTTCAAATCAAACTATTCTATGATTCTATATTTACACATGCATATCAAGATCCAAAATATTTTGAGGCAAAGCATTCAATTGTGCAAAATAAATAGGTCCATGTGAAAATGTAGCTGAGGTAAATCCCTGTACTTTACCCAGTGGAGAAAGCTTATTTAACAACCAAGGATTTGATTCTTACTTTTTATGTTAGGCTGGTTTCTCTACTTGTTTCTTGTTAAAATTGTTATCTTACTGTCCTTTCGTATTTATGTGTCTACAGGGTAATAAATAGCTATTGAAATGAGGCTGTCATCATGACTGTGTGTGCATTTATTTCACTCCACAATTTTGATGAATACAGTCTGTACAGGGAGCGGAGGGCCGTAACCTTAGATGATGTAAGTTGGAAGCTCCTGTCTTCAAGTTAATTTTTTGCTGGCCAAATATCTGAGTAGCAATTCTAATGACTTAGGTTTAGAAAGGAGCCTCCAAAACTGACCAATAAAACGGACATTAAATTAGAAGCTGAGATATATTTTTGTAGCTTGTTGAGATTCTAGCGCATAATTTTATTAATAAGAAAATAAATGCGTAATGGATGCAACACTTACCCACCTTAACATTTTTGAGTTAAAGAAAAGATTGATGGACAACGCATTCCATTAGTTCTCTCTTTACAACTAATAAACTTCCAGATCATTAAGTTATTACATGCCATTCCTCATCTCGCAAATAGAACCCATAATTCAGTTTTTCCCAGAGCTGCACATTCTTTAAGTCTACAGACTAAATTACCAGGCCACATTTTGTCAATAATGCTTCTGTTTGATGGGGGAAGGAGGGGGCAGTTAAGTAAAGTAATATGATATGCAAGCCATTTTTTGTGTCAAAGGTCATTTATTTGCTTCAATATTGCTTTTATTCTATTTATACATTCGCTAAACGATGATTATTACAGAAAGCCCATGGTTAATCACTGTATTACATTTAAAATGTTTTACATTTTGTTGCAGATGCTTACACTTGCGAATCTTTAGAGTTATCTTGAACAGTAAACTGTCCTTTTGCAATGAATCCCTGACGATCTATTAGTTCAGCTGTGCATTTACTGAAAGATAAAGGCTTTCTTCTGTAAGCAGCGGGAAAGCCACAGAGGCAAACAAAAATCATCCATATTCTGCAGTGCTAAACCAAAAGACTTGTCACTTCCTGAGCCAGAATTGCCCAGCGCAGATGCAGGCAGCCAGTGAAACCTTCTGCATGGGAAGTTATATGGGACTAATTTGTGCCCTATACCAAGTTTCCAACACTGCTCTTCTCACCAGGGCTTGAAGTGGGATTACTGTGCTCTGTGTTGAGTATAATATATAGTATCTATTTGTAAAAAATACAATCTAGTGATAAAATGCTTGCCTAGGGAGTGAGATAGAGCAGTCTGGGCTCTTCGCAGCTTGCAGTGATTTAAAACCACTTCTGCTGTCCAGAAAAACAGGCAATTGTGAAGGGGGAAAAAAATATCAGTCTACCCTTTGCTCTCCCAGCCTTGGCGTTTAGGTGGATGCTCGGATAAGGATCCCAATAGGTTGTAACTAACATCCCCCCCCTGAGACAGCACTCTGTGAGGAGGGAGTGAGGGTGAGAGTCAGGAGGGGGAGAAGGGTAAAGGGGCCAGGCTGCAGCATGTTTGGCTCTGTTTTGGGGCTAGGGAGGGTAGGCCCTGGAAAGCATTGCAGTGTCTTTCTTGTGGTGGAGTTGCTATAACCCCACAGAGGCTCAGAGCCTGTGTTCCCCCCTTCTTCTAATTAAAACCTGCCTGCTTTTTTCCTTTCAGTGGAAATTAGCATCTGTGAGCAGTCATAATTTTCACCAGAGGGAGAACAAGTCGTTCCCCACACCAGACTGTCCCGGAGGGGTATATGGTTCAATTTGCTGCAAGCATACTAACAATTAGCATCAGCTGTATAGGGGAATAGGCACTAAGTCAGTGTTAGTCTGATTAGGGAGAGGAATGAAAAAGATTAGCACTGAACAGGAATATTCAAGCCTGGACACTACTGTAGGGGATGTGAATAAAATCTTGACTGGTCTGGATCTGTCCAAAACACTATCACATTGTATTATGGTACTTTAATATCAGCTAGTACTTCTTCTCATTAAATTTGTGGTTAAAAAATACAAAGGAATTGTTGTCAACTGAAGAAATAATAGCAAAGAGTTGTAAAATGGTGCTGTAACAACAGTATAATGGGGTTACTGTTCATGACAATTAGATACTGAATTATAAATGAGAGAACAATGGAAAATATATATTAAAAAAAAAAGAAAATGTAATGAATGAAAAGGGAGGAAAAAGCTTCTAATTGATCCTTCACCTAGAGATCACTCAGAGCAGCTCTCATGCAGAACAGCCTGTCTTTGATGAAGATGCAATTAGCATATGTTCAGGTTCTGCAGCAGTCCCTCACTGCTACAGCAGAGTATCCATCTGTAGATCCATACTGTTGCTCTTGCTCACTTACTTAGGCTCAGGTTTGTTTGTTGCTCTTGGGCTTATCTCCATCCAGACTTGAAATCCCACTCAGAGTGTGTCCTGACTTCACAGTGTGGGAATCGTGCTGCCTAGACTGTAGTATTGCCTTAAGCTAACCTCTGAAATGATAGCTCTCTAGATCATCCTGGAAGTGAGCTGATAATGCTTTTGCCCTAACAAAGCATTTATAAAGTCAGATTTATCTAGATAGCTAGATGGTAAAATATTCAGTATTATAATGGAGTTTCTTAATCCACTGTCACTCTTTACCGTGATTGTAGCCTATGTAATTTGATTAGCCATTGATAATTTTAGTACATAATGTATAAAAATAACCAGCGAGCTGAAAACACTGGAAATGTTCACAAGAAGCAGAAAAGCAGACTGGGAGCTGTAAACCTTCTGTCCACAGAAATTAGTAACTGCTGGCATCTGGAGTCTAGCCTCCAAACTTCTAGCAAAGGGTAACTTCATTTACATGAGCTGATACTTCCTGAGAGGCTCTTACACAGAATTTATCCAGTACTTTTAAGGTCTTGCTTTATGTAAAAAAAAAAAAAAAAAAAAAAAAGCTATTATCTTCAAGCTTGTTGCTTTTTTATCAGGGAAAGTTTTAATGACAAAGTTTAAGTTTGCTGCTGATTAGATGACAGTGTTGTTTTTTTTTTCTGCAAGCAGTTTCTGTTATCTAGCACTCCTGAACTAGTGTGTAGCATCCATAAATATTGCTCTCCTGCTTTAGGTTGTTTGGGTTTTTTTTTCAATCTAAGAAGTTATTGACTACTATAGCATTTATATTCTGTGGGCACAGTTAAAATAGACACTTAAGAGCTGCATGTTGTTTCTGTAATTCCAGAATTGGAATAGATATGCTCAGCATTTCTGCTATAACGTAAGCTGTTTCAGTAGCAAGACAATTTATGATTCAAAATACTACATTTGACAACATAAATGAGTGATGTAGGTCACATCTAGTAACTGAAGCATATATTCTTGCTCATTGTTACAAAAAAAAACCCAAAGCTAGTTAAGAGATCAGCATTCATTCCCGACATGATAGCTATTTTTACGCACTGGCTTTTGTTATTTTACAGGCCCACCATCAGCTGATATGGTAGTCACTTTTTTTCCCTGACTCATACTGAGTGAATAAATTACAAGTCCTGGAGCAATGCTCAGTACTCTGTAATTCCTGGCCATAAGACCTATGAGATATGCTTACACTGGATGATCCACTACTGGGAGGAGTGATGGCTTCTTTTATAGCCCTCCTGCTCTTGTAGACAGTAAACCATTGATACAGACTATGAAGACAAGCACATGTTCACCAGGTTTTGGTCTTTTCCTGAGTCTTGTACTTTTGTCTGGGCTGTGGGTCTCCTCACACCTCATATATTCAGGAACAACAAGGTCCTGTCATTAGTAGTGTTATTTTTTTCTCCAGCCTATGTTTTGAATAGTAAATTTCTGATGATTTCTGGTAATGTTTGTGCCTCTCTTTAAAGCAAATATAAATATGTATTTCATACTCAAGCCCGTTTTTAAAGATATTATTGTTCCTTCTAATATTTTTTTTCTGTATCTGCCCAGAAAATGTTTTACTTCTTCCAGACAGACTCTACTTTTCCTACCTCCTATTTACTCAGTCACTTTGTAAATGCAGAGCATTACTGTACAGAGAAAGCACAGCTTTTTTGCTGACTTTGACAATTGCACTTACTGTAATTTTTCTTCTCCTCTCCATCTTGAAAGATCCAGCAATATTATTTTACCCATTATGTGACCTTCTTACTTGACATTCCTTTGTCTTTGCTCTAAAGTAAGACATGAAGAACTGAACAAGGGTGGGATGTATGTGAAAGGAGCAGCCAGGATTGTTCCACATAGATCACAAAGTGTCTGGGAAGCATCTGGGAAGTTCTGGTTTGTAACACTGCATTAAAAACAGTTGCATTGCATGTCTGTCTAAATGCTAAAGAATAACACATATACTCACGACTTCTTTATATGTAAAACTATCTTTCATTTATAAAAGGAAGGCAACATATTACATTTTTTTATACTCATGCTGGATATTATGATTGAAAAACCCCCACGCTTAATACCACCAGCCCCCACTGCAGACTTTACTGGTTTTCTACTAGTGAATAGTCTGCTTTATAATTTTTGGTGACAAACTGTTTTCATGTATTTAAATACCATGTCTGTCTAGGTACTGATTTTATTTTCCTGTTTAATTTATTCTCCAGATTCTCTGGCCTTCAGTCAATGCACTGACTGATTAAATTTATTATCCCAATAATAAGATTTGACACAATCTATCCCAGTTACCTATGTGACCTGCTAAGTAGGTTAATTGGCAACCCTGAATAATTATCAGGCACCTCATCTTGCTGACTGAGAGTTTGACAATAAATGAAACACAAAGATACTGAAAAAGACACGTAGTTTTCCATTTTGACTTCTGAGTTGTTTTAAATACACCTTTTTACTAGTAGCTTATTAATAAAATGCTGCAATTAAAAAAATATCTTGTGAACATTTTGGTCATATAAAAATGTAGATGTTTGCTCTTCTGCATCATCCTGGGCTTCCTAGGAGAAAAGATCTGTGGCATATTAGATAATCAGATCCCTCTATTCTGCAAATTGCTTGTATAAATTAATTGTTGCATCCTCAGAGCACAAGCTCAGCAGAAAGAAAAATTCAAGAAGTCCAAGTGATATTTGTGGTGATGGTAATGGTTTCAGAATAGAGGGAGATAGATTTAGATTAGATATAAGGAAAAAATTTTTTACACTGAGGGTGATGGAACACTGGCACAGGTTGCCCAGAGAGATGGCAGATGCCCCATCCCTGGAAACATTCAAGGCCAGGTTGGATGAGGCTCTGAGCAACCTGATCTGGTTGGAGATGTCCCTGCTCCCTGCAGGAGGTTGGACTGGATGGCCTTTAAAGGTCCCTTCGAACCCAAACCATTCTATGATTCTGTGATTCTATGGTTCTATGTTTTATTTTTTTCTGTGAAACCTTGAGAGCTAGAAATTAACTTTATTGTTCAAGGAAACTTGTGATTCTTTTATTCCCATTTCTTAGGAAACAGAGTTAAGGAAAATAAATATTATGGTGCTTAGTGACACTGACATGTATTGTATAGCTATCTACCTCTCTCTTCTATCTTGTTCATTTCTGAAAAACCAAAATTATTTTTCTTTCTGGCCTAGAAAATAGAAGATTGGAACTTAGAAAGGACTGAATATACTCCTAGGGATGAGAAGATGGGGAAAAACATGTAAGATCTAAACTTGTGGTCTTTTCACACGCTGATCAGCCCAAATTAGTGGTTCAGAACCATAGATTTAGTCATACTTCTCCCAGAGTTATTCCTCTGCCCCGGACAGAGATCCCTGCCAAAGTTGGGGTAGAAAGAACAATCAAAGAATCCATTTCTTGTTATGAGCAGTTAATTAGTGTAACATAAAGTGTCTTCACAGAGACACTGTGGAGAGCTCTACTTGTGCTCCCAGGGTGAGAGGAGGGGCTGCTCTGCCTGGTCCTTGGGCATGCCTGTGGCAGAGCTATCTGCCTTCAGCCCGTCCTACTTCACTGCGGCCAGCCTGCAAGCACAGGCACTGCTAACTGAACCACACAAATAAGTATTAAGTGCATAGTAATTTTGATCAAATTAAATCTGATTATCACGTGCCACCTCTCACAAAATATTAACACAGTTTTCCAGAAATTGAAAGCTTGTAGAATCCCTTCTGGCTGCCATCATTATTCCACTTCCTTCAGCCTCCATGTGTGCAAAAACACGTTTCCATTTCTAAGCACATCCCATAATGCAAGGCTGAGTGTGCACTTTTCTGCATCCAGAAAAAGGATTCTTCAAGTAGATACCCAATCCAAAGCCATTCAGTCTTTTGGTTAGTTGGCTTATGGGCTTTACAGTGGGACAGTACAATTCAAGAGAGGAGCCCAGCTACTATGAGATCACTTAAACCTGAGCCTGAGCAAGTGAGCAGAGCTCAGATTTTGAGAGAGTGGCTCACATGTTAAAACCAAACATATGCTCAGGTGTTCTTCTGGATCATGGCCATATTGAACTATAATGACCTAAGTGGATTTACTCCCCAGACAAATTTACCCTTCCCTTTCCTTCTACCCTCACATACATTTGCACCTCAGCCAATCACTTATGTCTCTTTCTATTTCCCACATGCTACTTTTATTGAAAACTTTTTGGCGTCTTTAATATCTTCTAAGCATGGGTTTAATTCCTGTCTTGATTTCCTCTGTGATTCATCAACAGGGTTTTTTTAACCTTATCTAGAGGAATAGATGTTTGTTTGTTACTGTACAAATTTAATCAAAACAACATTTTAAAGGCTTATTAAAGAAGCGGTTCTGTCTCTTTGTCCCCCTTTGTCTTGCCCCCTTCCCTGTGAAAAGATGAAGAAGGTGCTGAAGATGCACATCAGGTTAAACTACTGTCTACAAATGGCAAAAAAAAAAAAAAATCTTTCAGTTCTCTGCCTGTGGAAATTTTTTTGCTGGTATGTGGTCCTGATGTCTGAAATTATAGGCATTTACATGTCAGGTAGTAGAAGAGAAAAAAAAAAAAAAAAGAGGAGGTATTATAGTAAAATAGCAAAGAACTGTTGTCTTGGTGGTAGTTATAAAGTATTTTATTCCTTAAAAATAGCACAGCTTTATAAAGTTTTTATCATACCTGGTAGAAAATTAAGGGCTGCTGATATTTTGCAACTCATTGCTTGTTGATTACAGAAGTGTTTTTGAATGAAGGAGCACTGTAAGGTCCTGTCAGAAGCTAAGCTGACATGACTTCTCTCTTTCCTTTTTATTACGATAGTCAATAGCTCAGTTGTAAGGAATATAATTGCTCTTTGTGACTGTATTAGACATTCTTCTGGAAGAGCTAGCTAAAATTTGAGAGCAGAAAAGCATTTCTGGAAAAAAAAAACAACCCAGCATGCCAGACAAATCAATAATAAATGGACGGAGCTGAATCTGAGACTTTTGGGTTGGTTTAGAACCTAAATCAAGACAATATTGACTGACTATGTAAAGCCTGAATTTTTAGGGTGGCTATATCAAAATCAATATTACCTTCTTGCTTTATTTGAAATCTTACATGCATGTTGCACAAGCAAATCCTTTCTACAATTATATTTCTTTTCTTGAGTCTGAAGTCTTCTATTTGGTATGTGTGACCTGTGTGCTGTGGTTCTATGTAAATTAACAAAAGGTGGATTGTATGTGATATCTCTCACCAATGTTCTCTACTAATGACATTTACGAAGGAAATGAAATATCTATGCAAATTCTTCAATGCATAAATTCTGTACAATTATATAAGGTTCTCTAAAAGCTGTTCGCCATTACCTCAGAAAAAAAATTATCTTATTTTCTGGAAAAAGGATGCAAGCATACATTGATCTTCAGAATGTGAAAGCATAAACTGCGGGCATTAATAATCTAATGTTTTGCATTTATGCAGTTTCTCATCCAAGATCTTCTTATTGTATCCAATATTACACTATTTAAATATACCACACCTTTGTGAAAGGTAGATGTTTGTATACCCATTTTGCAGATAAAGCTGCAGGGGTGAATGCAATTTTACCTGTCTGTGCTCCAAGTTAAGCATGAATTTTGTGACCCTGCACTTGGATAAAGCACTTGGGCTGATCCTGACTGTTCGGAAAGCTCAGTGGGGCTTAATAGCTTAGGCATAGTTATATGCTTCTGTTCAGTACTCATTTGTGTCAGCCATTTCAGAGCGTGCCTAGTGAAAGCTTGTCTCTTTGTGCACCTACCTATATTGACTTGCCTTAAATAAATTTGAAAATAAGAGTTTTGTATCCTTGAACATTTAGATTGGAAAGATGCAGTATAGCTAGCCACTCAAAAATCTGAACTTAGTCTCAAGAGTTAAACTATAAAGCACACCATCCCCAAGTCCCTGTCTTCCGAAGGTTTTAGAATGAAAAAGCATTGCTAATATTTTTATTAACTGGGTTGTAGAGCAGAACTCCTGCATTCCCAATAAGCTCATTATGCTAGAAAAAGACATCTATCACAGGTAACATTTCCTAACTCCTAATGCCTCTGATTTTCGCTTGTGCTACCAGTCTTCCATTATCTGTGTGTGGTATTTATGAGATGATATCCAGGTATGATGTTTAATTTCTTAACAGGAAAGAAAAAACACAATGCACTTACTCAGCAATTCCTTCAGAACAGTGCTTTGATGATCCAATATTCCATCCCTTGATATGACCAAATTATTACTTCAGCAGAACTGGTAGCCTGCAGTGCCAGCACACACATAGCTGAAGTGATAGTAGTTCATTTTACACATACATATCCACATCCTCCAAATTGCATTCCTAAGAATAGAGGTTAGAAAACCTATTCGATAACATGAGTGTGAAAGGGTATTTTGTACAATCCATGTACACATACTGTTTGATACTTGGTATTGATTGCATCTACTTCTACCAGAGATAATGTATATTTAAGTGTATAAAATAAGTATATTAAATACTAGCCCTGTGTTTCCAATAAAATAAAAGTTCTGAATTAATAGATGTGTTTTCCATTATTTTAAATACATTTTAATATCTCAGAGTTAACATTAAAATTCTTCCTGAGTTAAAAGAAATAAATTCACCCTTCTGGGTAAAACATTCCCTATAGAACTGGTGAAATTCAAGGTTTAAATTTGTATGCATTGTAAAATATGGTTCACTGCAGCATGATAAAGTATTTAACAAAAGATAGATAGAATACATGAATGCTTGAGGGACTGGAGAGTACTTCAATAATGTGTACGTGTACTTATAGTTTAGGTAAGTTGTAAAAGTAGAAAAAAATTGAAAGTGGTTTATAGATATATAATAATGAAGTTCAAAAATGAAGTGTTCATGCAAGTGGAGGAGGTCAGAAATCAGACCACATCTTTTCCTGATGGATTGTTCTATAAACATTTCTGAGAGTATGTCATGTCATGGAGTGTTTCCACCAGGGTACTGAAAGTGCAGAAACTCTGTTCATAGAGAACACCAGCATGGACAATCACCCTGGTTGACCTCTGAGACTGAAATAAGAAGGCAGATTTGGTGTCTGAGTCCCACAGAGCAAAGGGCTGGGTGGAAACAGCTCTTCCCACAGATTCCTCTGCCCCACACTGGATACCAGTTGTCCCTGTGCCATTTCAGTGTTTTGTTTGGGGCCACTTTTGTAAGGCAGAACAATGGATTGATCCCTGTTAAGAGTAACCAGTCAGAAAGCTCAATTAACACACGGAAAATAAGTAATTTCATAAAATAAAATAAACAAATTTGCACCACCAAAGGAACTATTAAAATCTGATGGGCAATCTCACAGTTTGGGGTTGAAAAAAATAGACCTTAAGAGGTCTGACACTAAACAGCAATGATTTTATTAAATAATAATAAGCAATTGCTGTATCTTGGTTGCAGTTTAGGAATCCCTTTGGTTCCTGAGAATACAAAACAAGCCCAGTAGCTAGCAAGGTCCCTTTACTATGCTTTACATACACATAAACAATCTGGACTGAATAGGGCACTGTCTAGCTTTATATTACAACTGATAAGAGTACAAAATAGCTGTAATCTTAATGAATACATTTTGTCTGCAATCAATTTCTTCTTCTGAAGCCTGCATGACAGATGAAGATCAAACTGCTAGTACATGTAACAAACTGAGAAGCAAATAGTCCCATTAAAATATTTTGCCAATGTTTCCCAGAATTCCACCCCTGTCAAGTAAATAACTTTTTCGTTCCTATTAAATACAGAGAGTACAGGTTACTATGGTGATCGACAGAACACAGAATAAACTCTGATTCATCATAATTGCCACATGCTAGAGGAAAAAAATACCTGAACATGATCTTGCAGTTTCAAGTTGGATCTCTGAAAAATATTTTGAGAATACGATATGATTTAGTGATGTCCAAATAACACTGGGTGAAATATCACAAATGTGGAAGTGTTGCAGCAGTATGCTGCTTCAAATAAAAGTTTTTTAGGTTTGAAACGTTCTAAAACTCATGATCACAAACCTTAGGGTTTTCTTTTGTCCTGTTATTCTAATTAATGAAACATCTAGAAATGTGACAACTGTAAGAGAAATACTATGGGCCACATTGTCATACATGTACATCTTCATCTGAGTCATGGACACCCTCATCTTTACCTGGCAATGTACTTTCAGTGCCCAGTTGTTTTCAATCTTACTCTGTATTTTATGTTCAAAGGCCTGAATTGTTGACATTGGATAGCCACTGAGCAGGGACTGCTTTGATGCCACAGCTTTAGAGATTTCACTCTTTTGATAAGAAGGACACCCGTGATTTTACTTGCACTTATTTACACTCACTGTTGACTTTGCATTACCAAGGCTTAAGAAAGTAATGAAGGAATGGGGCTGTTCAGCCTGGAGAAGAGAAGGCTCCAGGGAGACCTTATAGATGCCTTCCAGTACCTAAATGGGGGCTTATAAGAAAGACGGGGAGAAACTCTTCAGCAGGGCCTGTTGTGTGAGGATGAGGGGTAATGGTTTTAAAATAGAAGGAAGCAGATTCAGACTGGATACAAGGAAAAACTTTTTTATACTGAGGGTGGTGGAACAGTGGAACAGGTTGCCCAGAGAGGTGGTGGGTGCCCCATCTCTGGAAACATTCAGGGTCAGGTTGGACAGGGCTCTGAGCAACCTGCTGTGGTTGGAGATGTCGCTGCTCCTTGCAGGGGGGTTGGACTGGATGGCCTTTAAAGGTCCCTTCCAACCCTAACTATTCTATGATTAAGCAGTATTTACATCTGCTTTGTCAGTAATCTGCATTTTAATATATGAAAGTAACACACTGGTTTTTCAAATACATACAATGAATTTCACACCACAAAATTAAATGCAATGTTATAGTTATTTCTAGTCATTCCCAGGGTTTGTTTCTAGTAATGAAATAGAACTTTGGCTAATGTAGCTTTATCATAGCACAGGTCAGACCTTCCTGCTGGTCTTCTCAGGGTCATTGAAATGGTTTAGAAACAAGGAAGACAGTGCTAGAGCTAACACAACTGGGTGGACCTAGGAGAGAGCTAATTGTCATTCCATGGCTTTAAATTGTATGGCCGTTTGGTTTTAAATATTTCAGCTTCTTTTAGCCTCAGTACTACATCAGATCTACAAAATATCCAAAGGAATTAAAACAGAAGGATCACCAAGTAGTTTGTATACTGACCTTCAGAACTCAGCTCTGCTGAGTCACCAAAATCTCTATTCCCGTCCATTAAGAACAGCTTTGACACGTGTGTCTGTTTTTTCCTACTGTATCCATTCAGTCTACTAAGTAAAGTATCTCTTCCTCCTACCTCGACAGGTTTTTGAAAGGGATAATAACCTACTTTTTAGTTGTAAGGCTGCACGGGGGACTTAGTGATAGTGATTTAAAAAAAAATTATGGTCCATTGTAAGACATTTCTAACCACTGCCCACTCTGGAAGTTTGGAGCCCTGCACAGTTATTACCGAGCTGGTCCCTTTCTATCAGTTTTATCTCTAGTCCCAAGTGGGCTCTCCCCACACACTCATGGTAGTGAATTTAAGTCACACAAAACTTACACACAGCGTGAAAGTCTTCAGTCTTTACAGTTTAAAGGGACGTGCCTGCAGGTTCACAAATATACAAAGCCTTTCCCTCAAGAGGATTAAAAGCAGGAGATCCAAAGACTAGTAAAATCCAGAGCCCATGGCTTTTGTCATTTGGTGATGTTACAGCGGATGTTTCCTGAACCTTGCTTACCACCAGTACACAAATTCTCAGCTGGGATAGCTCCGCTTTGACACCTGTGAGAGAATTGCAGACTCTCTCTGGTATGGTATCTCTTCCATATATCACAGGCGGGGGAGTCAAGGAGGGGAGACAAAGAGGCAGTGGGAGAGATTGGATCTTTCACATTTCATAGTATTGGCAGTCTTTCCTGAATTTCTTAAGGAATTCAGGACAAGGGAAGAATAAAGTTGGGATTTTTTTTCTTAGAAGACACACTGTAATTCAAACAAAAATGAATTTATTAAAACCCTCTGATTTATGCCTTAGATCAGGCCTTATAATCTAGGTATATAATCCATGAACCTAGCAATTCAGAAGGTAACAAGTACCCTTGTTATTCTGCACATGTCCGTTACAAAGTAGCTCTTATTTCATAACCTTTAACTAATTGGTGTCACTCTGGTATCATTCTCTTAACCCATCACTTCTCCCTGCCATGTGTGCCTTTTGTTTTAAAATGCCATATTAAATATCATCAGCATTTGCAATCTTCTGGACAGAAGATTTAAAATTGAAATATTTGTGGCAAATACATATAGCCACTAAAACGCAACTTATTCAATGAAAATCTATATGGATGAACAATTATTGCAGTACCAGCTCTTCTCTAACCCAAATGTCAGTCTGCATTATGGCCTGGCTGATATGACTGCATCGCAACTGAGCCGTAACCTTTAAAAGCACCAGCTACTTCAGTTGCTCCTTTACTTAAAAAAAAAAAAAATAATAATTCCAATGAACTCCCCAAAACTTAGTTGCCCACTAACAGTTATTAATAAAGGGTTCAGTATTTTATGTGCGTGACTAATATCTGTGTATGGCTAATAACTTCTGTGGCAACAGTATAATAATTCCTGCTGTGTTTTTTTAATTGGAGAAACACCTGGATAATGGAGACCTGAAGATTTGCTGAGGCTAAGTTTCCTCTTGTGGCTCACGAGCACCTTTTATGGGATGAATGTACCCCAAACTTGTGTAGATACAAATGTGTGCATAGCCCTTGCTTTGAAGTTTATGCCCGCTAAGAAATCACTCTTATTGAAATCTCTCACTAGGGCACCGACTTGCCTCATCAACTGTTCTTTATGAGTGTAATGCTCTGGCTGTGCCTCCCTAAGCTCTATTCTGCATAAATATTTACATCTTCCTATTTTTACCTGGCATGATCATGGAAAGCAAATGTAGTAATAATGTGAACACGCCCACAAATGGCTCAGTTTTCATCTCAGAAAGCAATCTAGTAATTTTTCCCATGTTACTCCAACATTAGTGAAAGTTCAGGCAATCAACAGCTGTCACTTGTACCAAACTGTACGTAGACCATATACTTAAAACCCTCGATTAAATTTTAAATCCAGTTATTAGTTTTGCTACTAGTTTTTGTTCTCTGTAAATTTGATTAAGAGATTTGTTCTTCCAGCTCTGTCACTCTAAACAAATAGGAGATTTCCCAGCTACACAAGGAGCAGAGACTACACATGTAAGGGACAGGAAGGCAATCAGGGACAACAATAAGTCAGATGCAAAGGCCATTAACAAAAGTCTGGATCAGTTTGACCACGCTGTCTTCAGGGGCTGCTGTTATTAATTTTTGTTTGGAATTATGTTCTCCAGCATAAATTATGGAGGATGAAAATCATAGAGAATACTCATAAAGAACATTTGATGAGGCAAGTCAGTGCCCTAGTGAGAGATTTCAATAAGAGTGATTTCTTAGTGGGGATAAGCTTCAAAGCAAGGGCTATGCACACTGTTTCACATGGATAAACTGACGCTTCCTGGAAAGAACAAAAATGTATCAGCTACTGAGACCTGAGCTCAAGGTAGATTTGCTATGAATGGCAATAAAGGGTAGCCACGCAGAAGTTTTTAAGCAGACCTGCTCAGCCTTTGTTTTAACAATGACTTTTCATGCAGGAACTTCAGCTTAAAAGTCACACACACCCCAAGATAACTGTGAGGATAAACCACTGGTGCTGGTGCATCAGACCATGGGGTTTAGCTGTTCTGCCCAGAAGGCTGGATGTGTTCAGCATCATGCTTCCCTCAGGTGAGGATGAGAAGTGCCCACCTCTCACAGCCCTCCAGCTCCACAGGCCATTGGGGGGAGCAGAGCAGCCTGAGAGAGTGTTTACTTCTCCTGTCACATTGTCAGCCTTTCTGTCCTGCCTCCTCCCTTTTCCTAGCTTGAAGATCACAGGCTGCAGTTCTGTCAGTACTTCACTGGCTCAGGAAAGCCTGTAGCAACCAGACAAAAGGAATGGGGTTTTGTTTCCCTGGTCGTTTAGTGTTGCTTCCTTGAGGCACTTGGAACGGATGTTATTCTGTGGTGGGACTTAAGGAATTAGTTAGTGACAGCTGTTTCATTAGTGTCGGTCCTTTGAGGAGACACATTTTTAATTTAAGTGATAGGAATGCCTTTTTTTTTCTTGCTCTGTGTTGTTCCTAAGTCCCTGGAAACTTTTCTCACACATAAATTTTATTCCTTATTTCCAGCATGATCTCTTTCAATGAGCACTTAAACTTTTGCCTACCTTATGAATCCAAAATCATGTCCCAAGTTATTGTTAAGTCTCAATATGTCCTGAAGCAGGGAGTGTCGCACCAATCAGCATCAGCAGTATCCTGAACCTTGTTGCTCAGGTATAACTCCCCTAGCCCGCCGACACCTTTGCATCTATCCTTCCTTTTGTCTTCAGTTTTTCTGTATCAAATATGTTCTTAGGTAGCAAAGGAACATTTTTTTCTTTCACCATTCCTAAGATGCTTGAGCCTCCATTAATCCGGAACTTTGTAGATGCTACCAAGCTTCTATACTGCATGCAGATACATAAGCCACTAGTTTCCTAGAAACCGAGAGATCTGAAACACAGATTGTTCAGGAATGTCTGCCTGAATCCACTCTTTTTACTTATTAGCACTCACACATAAGTACTATAATATAGTGCCTTTCCTAGTATACGGCGTAGCTGTGTGGCCACAAAGCACACTTGCTACTCTGCAGCCAGTGTCCCAGAGTAAACCCAAGGAGTTCACTTCTCTTTCACACCTTCCCCACAGTGTATGTCCCACAGAGCACACCAAAGGGACGTCTTCATGGACCAGTTGATATGCTTTAAGCTTACTCCTTAGCAACTCCTTAGCACTGTAGCAGAATTACTACACTTAGGTCAGTTTTCTTTGGAGCTTCCTGCAGCCTAATTTTTGTTCCTTGCAAATGCATGGAGTATTTAGCCAAGTAAAGCATAAAAGTGTCCAGCTTGATTTTTTTCAGAGCAACTCTCCTGATACCAAAACACCTGTAGTAAACTGGCTAGAAATACCTAGATGGTTTGAAACTAGCCCTTTCATCCCACTACTAACATTTGCAAAAAAAAAAAAAAAATCCTCTTTTCCCTTCTGACATACAAATAACTGTTGCTGTATTTCACATTGTCTTGATCAAGAAAGAATGCTAATTCTCTAACATGTAATTTAAAGTCAATTAGAGAGAGATGCTATTAAAAATCCTATTAAAAATGATGGAAGTTCCAATTTTACATTACCAATATTAGAATGCTTAAATAAAAAAAAATGCAAGTGTAAAAACTGTACCTGAACAAATTACATTTTTACAGTGGAACTAATAATATTTCTATTTAGTTTTTAACATTAATCCACTAAGGACATATTTCATTATGAGCGAAACATTCTGATCATGATGTTTTGAATAAAACTCCAGTGAATACCTTCTTCCCGCTTTGTAACAACTGATATTGATGCAGAAGAAGGGAAAAAAAAGCCAGACAGTTTCTGGAGTGATCTGTCTATATGGAGAGCTTAATTTAATTAATTGGAAGCTCATTTATTACTGAGGTCCTATAACACTTCTGATAGTATTATGGGCAACATTCCAATAAATGCTCTGTTGTGCTTGAAGCAGGAAATAATTAGCTTTCTGTTTGCTTCAATTTTGAGCAAAATAAAGAAAAGTAGTAGTTCTCCTGGTAGGAGAATCTGAATTTCTACTTCAAAACACCATTAAATGCTTGGCAAAATCTGAAAAAAAGAGAGGTGGATGTACTCAGAACTTGAGTTCTCCTCAAACTGTGCATGGACAGACTTTTGTGGTTGAGTCGTTGCAACTTCTTAACCAGATGATCTAAAAAGGATGTCTAGAGCTCCACTGTGTATGCATACAAGGCACTAAGCAACTCCTACATGGTCCTGAATTGGTGGACCTCATTGCTGGAGCACCTCGGGGCAGGGAAGCAGCCATGCCAACCTCCTCTCCTATCCTGACTGGCATGGATTGAGAGACATTTTCACTCTGTTTTCCCAAACTCCTTGGCAAATAGCTCAGAAGTCATCACTGAGCAGGGACATACCCAGAGAAGTGCCAGCTCTGTTGCCTTCTGCCTGGTGCTAAAGGCAACCTCAGGCTGTGAGTCTCAGGCCAGTTCCAGCCTTGCTCTGCTTCTCTCTTAGGTAAGACAGTAGAATAATATCTAGAGTTATTTTTAATGAAGACTGGGCAGGAGATGACTCATCCACCATAAAGTCTATGATTTATGTGATATCAAGGAAAGTAATCTATATGAAGATGTCCATTTTATTTTCCACTGTCACATATCTGTCATTTATTTAGCCAGGTCCTATAGACGAAAGTCTACATAAAAGTATAGATCCATACAAAAGCAGAGATTATCAATAACTATCTTTAATCAGAAAAATTATAATTTTTGAAATTGCTACTTATTTGTCTTCAAGTTTCGACATATTCTCCATTTGATAAGGAAGTTAAGAAGTTCCAAAAAAAGTCTTGTACATATTTCCTAAGAGTAACTTTTCTTCAGTACCTGTCTTGGTTTTGTTATGCATTATATCATTTCAGGACAGCTGGGTTGTGGCAGAGCAATTCCACAGCCCCACACGGATCACCCTGGTGTGTCACAGACTTGGCTGTAGCTCATCACTGTGACGTTCTGATGCAGCCCCACAGGATTTAGTGCTTCGAGGACCCTGTCAGAGAAGAAATATTTATACCCAGAGGAGAGGGAAGGTTGTGGATGAGAAGATTTCTAATGCATGGCTTTTACTCACAACCCAATCCGCTTGTATTTAATGGCCCTGAGTGGAAATGTTCTGATGAAGGCACCTTCTTTCACCTGAGGGCAAATGAATGTGTTATAATGATGCTGGAATTATTCTGAGCAGCCAGGAGGTCAGGAGGGAGCTCTTCATTTCAGAAAGGGAAATACGATTATACTCCTCATTGGATGACTCCTTTGATTTCTTCATAGGACCTGTGGGAGTTCATCTCATGCCAGGATCCTTCAGAGGCCTTGGTCTCAGTAATGTCACTTAGATGGCAAGATAACTTGGAAGCAACAATTGCTCCTTTGACCTGAACATTCAGTCACACATTTAGGATTTTGCAGGGTGTTCTGCTTAGAAGAAAAATGTGATGAAGGCCAGTGGCTCTTTGAAATAGACCTAGGATTATTTTTTTTTTTTTTTTTTGAGAACACAGACCTGTTTTTCTGAATGCTGGAGGAATCAAACAAGAAGCAGCAGTGTCTTTGCTCACAGCTCCTGCCTCTATGTGCTAGTCTGCCAGGCTGCATAGTCCTCTCACATGTTTTTTCTCTCACTCCAGCTTTTCTCTCATCTGTGGTACAGGCAATTAGAGGTGTAGGCTCCTTCTGCCTCATGCACATATAGGTACATGAGCACATTGCTTCCACAGTAACAATATTCTCTGTCTCCGTTATTAATGGTCTAGAAGGACTCTCATCTGGTTTTGTTTTGTGCAGGAAATGTGCTGACACGTTATTCTAGCACCTTTCATCACTGATGTTGGTTATGCTCTCCAGATTTAACTTAAAGCTGGTATAACAGTTATTACAGGAAATGCCCCGGCCCACCAGTTGCAAATCTGTTGAAAGTAAGTCCCCAGACTGTGGAATTGAGGAGGTCTGGCCTTTTTGACCATTACATGCATGTATGTTTTGCAGACTGACCATTTCCTTCAACTGGCAGGGTTTTCTTCAAGGACATTAAGTTTCTTCCCACAGTTATTTTTATTTGTTAACATCTAAACATTCAGCAGAATTTTGTTATGTAAAAAACTGGAAAAGCCAGCTGGGTCATATCCCTCACATTGAACCCCCTTATCTCTTTTGATTAACAGTGTGTGAGATAATGTATGTTTTGTTTTGTTTTTAATGAAAAGCTAATAAAGATTCTACACATTCTGATCTGATTTTAGTACAGCAATGAGGTACATGGCTACTTGAGGCTTCACTGGATCGCCAAAATAATTTTGAAGGCAAATATATTTTTATTAATATAGAGGGGTTTGTTTGTACAGTATTTCTGTGTTATACAATGTTATTAATACAGTGTGCCTGGCTTCAGAGGTTGAAGCAGCATATTTTCCATAGTTTTATCTGGTAGTGTAGTATGGTTTTTTTTTTTAAGGAAACACTAGAAAGAGGTGTTTCTGTTCATGGCAGGGCATGGGCGGTTCTGTTAGAAACAAAGACTATTTACACTTGCAGTTTCTGAGCTGTTATACAGAAGTCTGAAT
Organism: Chlamydotis macqueenii; assembly: GCF_036417535.1. NCBI lineage: Eukaryota > Metazoa > Chordata > Aves > Otidiformes > Otididae > Chlamydotis > Chlamydotis macqueenii. The sequence goes on from NC_141566.1 coordinate 9,927,121, forward strand.
CTGTTATACAAAAATCCCCTCAGTTCTACTTTCTAACTTAGCTAAATTTTTATATGCAGCTGTGGTAGAAATTGGTTCTTTGAGGTGAAAGAGAAACAGAAAGAACATATTTATATCACTACTGCCCTCCCAACAGATTGTACCAGTCCATGGGACAGCTATTTATACATTCTCCTCTGAGGAAAACACTGAAAGAAACTGTAACATCTAGCGGTAATCTCAGCTCATCAGCTTTCTTAGCTTTCTCTAAGACAGTGGAGTTAGGGTGGGATCACAGATCCAAGTCCACTCCCTGTGTAAATGGGATTTCAACAGACAGTATTTGTTAAAGTATAACTCAGCACCCCCAGGCACACTTTTCATCTAACATTGAATGGACAAGACACAATCTCTATTTGAAGTAGAAAATGTTGACTTTTTGTTCAAGCATTTAATCAAGAAGCATCTGATTTTGCAATAAATCTGCTAACTATCTCTTTACTCCACAAGCACTTCAACTAAATTCAATCACTCTGACACCAGACTATCCTGAGTGCTCTTTGCATGATTGGTAGTACAAAAGGAATTTATTTGCCATAGGTTGGTAGTTAAGATTTCATTTTTCATCAAGTAATCTCAATTTTTGCAGAAGTATAGCTCTTCCCAGACTGGAAAAATGCTGGACATACTCAAAAGCAGCCTGGCCTTAGTTTGTCCTAAGAGGTCTACTGGACCCCCATCTGGTGAGATGTCAACAGAAATTGAATAGCAGCACAAAGTAAATAACTGCAGAATTTTTTACACCTGGCAGAGGCACTTGGCTGGAAATGCCACCTTCCAAATTTTTTTCCAGTTCTCACTTAATTTCCCCTGTAAACTCAGTGCAGATGTACTTAAACTAGTTTATAGTGCTGAGATTGTGAGATTCATTAATTTATGCATTCTGGATAAAAGAATGTTGTACACTAAAAACTCCTACACTAACCATTTTCAAGATCTCTCCCTATCCTTCCCCACCCCAGGAATTGCCAGGTATCCTACCACAGCTACAGGCCTGCAGCTCCTCCTGCAGCTCCTCTTCCTCAGGCTGCCAAGCCGCTGACAAGACTTGTCCAGTGCTCTTCTGAGAGGGCTGGTCTCTGTTTCGGTCCTCCCAGCTTCAGGCAGTGCTCTGTCTGCTCTGCCCTTTCTTTTCCTTGGACTTCCAGGCAAGGACTTAGGGGGATGATAGCCATTACTCCCATAGCTCATCCATACATGGGAAATGCAGGGAGCCTGATGCCAAGTTTTAGTGATTTAGTGATATATGTGATTTAGTATATATGCGCAAGGAAGTTTTTGTTTGTAGCATTACTGCTGGCAGCATGGAAGAGTGAGGCAGGATTAGTATTCTTGGCCTGTACTTGAGTAGAGATGGAATAATTCTTCATAAATACAAGGAACGGGATTTACTGGACAGTTGAGGGTATATCTTAATTAATCTCTTTACCAATTAAAAGATGGAAGTTCTAATTAAGATGACCCCAAAGCAATTATTCAGACTTCTGTATTTACATTAATTAGACTACCAAAGCATTAAGACTAAGATTATGACTTTGCAGAAGGCACAAAGTCCATTTTCCATGTTGAAGTACCTCACTACCTAATTTGTAACGAGGGAAGATGTCACAATACTTGCATCACTTCCACCACACCATTTATTTTGTCCCTCAGGACTTCAGCTCTAAAACAAAATTAAGAGGAGGATGATTGTGTTGAAGTGATGGGCCACAACCTTCTCCCTGGTGACAGGGAGGATGGATGTACACATATTTATTTGTCATGTGAAGTGGAAGTCCTCCACTCTTTTCACTCCAACTTTAGTATTCACCAAACTAACATCTAATCAAGTATGATATCACTACTGCTATGTAGCATATGCATTTGTGGTTTATTCTTTTCTAGAGCAAATCTAATCTACTCATAAAACACTTAATTACCTTGGTGATTCAGCAGTGGAAGTTATCACCATACAATTTAAAAACCCCTCCCCATGAACCATGGGCCATGATTTAGCAAGACATTTAAGCACATGCTCTCAACAGAACAGCTCAGGTGATTCAAGAAAGGCAAATATTTCAGAAGATGGGCTTCCCACAGCAGCTTGTTGAACTAAGGTCTCAGCAGCCCTGAATTGATGAAATAAGGCTCCAATGGTCCCTGTTGCGAATGGGCGATTTAGATCACTTAAAGAACCACTGTCAAAGGTATTAGCAAAAGTGTTTTTATTGAAATACGATGTTGTAAAAGTGTGACTTAATAAAGTTAAATGGCAAGGTTCACTCTATAACTGTACTGCACAATCATTTGAACAATCATTCAGAACTACCAAGACAGAGCCAAAGTTATCAAGACAAAAGTCAAAGTTATCAAGAAAAAAGTCAAAGTTACCAAGACAAAAGTCAAAGTTACCAAGACACAAATCAAAGTTACCATAATACAAGGTTATGCACGACATTGGTCACTTACCAAAGATCTGCTCTTGGTGAAAGGTGACTCTGCCTGAAGGAGTAGCCTTGAGAGGTGTCCCAGCTCAAGGGGAGATCATTGCCAGGCTGCTTAGGAGGGAGAGCTCAAAGAAGGCTCACTTAGGCTGCCGTATTTATGGAATAAAGTGGTTGGCTTGTAGCCAAATTGCGTGTGATGGAAAAGGTAAGCGTGAGACTCCTTGTACCTCCAACCTTCTTTATTCCTTGATGAATGAGTCTTGGAAAAGACACCTGCCATTGATGTGTTAATTGCATGATCGGTGTTCCAAACTCATATGCATTGATGCTCACTATGTCACTCTGCTCTTTTGTGGATTTTCAGAGAACAGACTGGAACTAGCTAAGTTCTTGACCCACTTATGGCTTAGGACTTTACCTTTTTTGGAGCCTATACCAAACTACCAACTAGTTTGGTTCAGGAGTCGAGTGCATCTATCACAGTCCCAAAGTTCATTCACAAAAATAATGAGGACCAGGCACCTCTGTATCAGTCTGAATCAATCATTTAAAAAAATTATGCTACTTTTACATGGATAGATATTTCTAAACCATCAAATACCTTAAAAACCTTGGAGTCGGTGTTTATAATTGCTAACAATGTTGTTCGATGTAGCAGAGGCAAATCATATTATGTTAAAATGTTTTTGCCTGTCAAATTTATATTTTACCTGCTATGATACTTTCATTATTTTAGCATAAAGACAGGCAAAACAATCTGTAACTGAATTATTGAGGGAATGCAAAATATTGTAGATAATAAAATTATTTTCTACAGAGCTACCTGAGACAATGTAATCTGACATTTAAACAATTTTAAGGAATATATTATTGCTTTTGAAAAAGAACAGGATGAAAATTAGAAAGGACTTGGACCTCTTGACACATCCGCTGGCATTTTTGCACCCAGGAACACCCATCTGACATTGAGGCGGGGGGTGGGGAAGGAATCACATAGACCTATCTCTTCAAATAAGTGGAATCTGCCTCAGCTACAGGCTCCACAGAAACACCAGTCTGCCTTTGCTTCACACACCTTTTAAGCTTTTGCTATTTAACCTTACTTCTGCAGAATTTTATAAACCCATACAAAACCATGGCCACTTTCCTTCTTCCAGTCACTCTAAACACTAACACACATTCTCTTTGCTGTTCGCCCTATGTACTGGCCCAAAAAGTTCATTTGAAATAAAGTAAAATAAAGTAGCTGGATATTGGAGCACCCTTACCGATTAATCTCTGTGTGGTTCGCTATAAAGTGTTGTCGTGGTTTTGTTAGTGAGGGGGGGCCTAAGGTGGCAGCTTCTGTAGGAAACTGCTAGAAGTTGCTCCCCTTTGTTCAGTGGACTCGGCCAGGCCTAGGGCGGACCCGCTGCTGGCCAAGGCCGAGCCGATTGGTAGCAGAATGTTCCGTGATAACGCCTCTGCGATAACATATTGAAGAAGGGGAAAACAGAAAAAAAAAAAAGAGAGAAGAGAAGATGTGAAGAAGCTGAGCGGGGGCAGAGGTGCAGAGGGGGAGGCGCAGGCCTCATGGGCCTTGCAGGACTCTCGCCACGCAGCTGACTGGGCCCAACTTGGTCCGGCCTGGCTGCAAGAAGTGGAAAGGAGATGAGAAGTGAATAAGATGTAAAAAAAGATCCTGAGAGACATCTACCAGCCTGTTGTGAGGAACGGCTGCAGACGCCAAGGTCAGTTCAGAAGTGAGGGGGAAGAGTAATGTGGCTCCTGGCCAAGATTCCCCTGCAGCCTGTGGTGACGACCATGGTGGAGCAGGTTGTCCCCCTGCAGCCCATGGAGGTCCACGGAGGAGCAGAGATCCACTTGAAGCCCGTGAAGGACCCCATACCGGGGGAGGTGGATGCCTGAAGGCAGCTGTGGCCCGTGGAGGGCCCGCTGGGACAGCTGTTCTGAAGGGACTGAACTCCGTGGAAGAGATGACCCACGCCGGAGCAGTTCCACAAAGGACTGTGGCGTAGGGGTGGGACCCCACAACAGAACAGGGAAGGAATGCGAGGAGTTCCTCCCCCAACCACGAAGCAGCGACATGAAACAACATGTGATGAACTGACCGCAACCCCCATTCCCTCTTCCCCACTGTGCCGCTTGGGAGGGGAAGGTAGTAGAGATAATGTTAAGCTCAGGAAGAGGAAGGGGTGGGGGGAGGTTATCTTGTTCTCTGTCTCATTATCCTGCTCTTTGTAGTAATAAATGAATATTTTTCCCCAAGTCGAGTCTGTTTTGCCCGTGACGGTAACTTTAAGGATTTCTCCCCGTCCTTATCTCAAACCTCGAGCCGTTTTTCCTTATATTTTCTCTCCCTGTTCTCTCGGAAGGTGGGGTGAGTGAGAGAGAGACTGCGTAGTCTGGTCCTGATCAGGGCTGAACTACGACAAGTGTTCTGAAAAACAGAATCTAGATCTGTTCACATTTAAAATGTCAGAATTGGACTATGTTCAAGATATTGTATCAGCAGGAGAGCAGGAGGAGAAGATAGTATTTTAGCTAGAGAATGTGTGGAAGGATGTGGGCTGTAGTATCTCTCTTGACCCAAATAGCAAAATCAATATCAGAATCATCTAGACCATGGAGCATGCTTTGAGAAGACCAGGCTACTAGGGGCGGATGGCGTGCACCTAACCGAGAAGGGGAAGAGTGTGCTTGGACAAAGGATTGCCAGACTCCTCTGTAGGGCTTTAAACTAGTGTTGCTGGGGGAGGGGGAGCACAGCTCAGCCCACTGCTGTCAGCATGGCACCAGTGCCAGCACGGAGGGTCCAGAAGCTGAGGAAGGATCACAGGTAAGTGCAAATGAACTTAAACTGTGGTCCAACAGAACCCCTGTCGCTCCAGCCAGCAAGTCGGCTTTGTCGGGGGCCCAGGTGAAGTGTCTCTATACCAATGCATGCAGCATGGGGAATAAACAGGAAGAGCTGGAGATGTGTGCACATGAGCAGGGCTACGACCTTATTGGCATCACGGAGACGTGGTGGGATGACTCGTATGACTGGAGCATCAACATGGAGGGCTATAGGCTTTTTAGAAAGGACAGGAAGGAGAGAAGGGGAGGGGGTGTCACTCTCTACGTCAGCAACCGGCTGGAGTGCATGGAGCTCCGCCTGGGGATGGAGGAGGAGCTGACAGAGAGCTTATGGGTCAAGATCAGAGGACGGGGACGGACAGTTACGGTGGGGGTCTGTTACAGGCCACCTGGCCAGGAAGATAGAGCGGATGAAGTGCTCTAGAGGCAGATAGGAGCAGCCTCACGGTCACAGGCCCTGGTCCTCATGGGGGACTTCAACCACCCTGACATCTGTTGCAGAGACAACACGGCAGGGCACAGGCAGTCCAGGGAGGTTCCTGGAATGCGTAGATGACAACTTCCTCCTGCAGGCGATAGAGAAGCCGACAAGGAGGGGTGCCATGCTTGACCTTGTGCTCACCAACAGAGAGGGACTCGTGGGGGATGTGAAACTGAAGGACAGCCTTGGCTGCAGCGACCATGACGTGGTGGAGTTCAAGATCCATGGGGCAGCGAGGAAACTACATGGCAAGCTCTCTGCCCTAGACTTCAGGAAGGTGGACTTTGGCCTCTTCAGGGACCTGATGGGCAAAGTGCCATGGGAGGTGGCCCTGGAGGGAAGAGGGGCCCAGAAAAGTTGGTCCACATTGAAGGAGCACCTCCTCCAAGCTCAGCAGAGGTGCATCCCAGTGAAGAACAAATCGGGCAGAAAGGCCAAGAGGTCTGCGTGGATGAGCAAGGAGCTCCTGGACCAACTGAAAGTGAAGAGGAAAGCCTAGAGGGTGGAAGCAGAGGCAGGTAGCCTGGGAGGACTACAAAGAGGCTGTGCGAGTGGCCAGGGATCAGGTGAGAAAGGCTAAAGCCCTGACAGAATTGAATCTGGCCAGGGATATAAAAAGCAACAAGAAAAGCTTCTATAGGTATGTAGGGGACCAAAGAAAGTCCAAGGAGAATGTAGGCCCCCTCTGGAAGAAAATCGGTGTCCTGTTTACCTGGGACATGGAGAAGGCTGAGGTACTCAATGACTTTTTTGCCTCAGTCTTCACCAATAAGGGCTCTTGTCTCACCACCCAAGCTGTGGAAGGCACAAGCAGGGACTGCAAGGATGAAGAACTGCCCACTGTACTTGAAGAGCAGGTTCGGGATCATCTGAGGAACTTAAAGGTGCATAAGTCCATGGGACCTGATGAGATCCATCCGCGGGTCCTGAGGGAAGTGGCGGATGAAGTTGCCAAGCCACTGGCTATTGTATTTGAGAAGTCGTGGCGGTCTGGTGAGGTCCCCGATGACTGGAAGAGGGGGAACATAATCCCCATTTTTAGAACAGGGAACAAGGAGGACCTAGGCAACTACAGGCCGGTCAGCCTCACCTCTGTGCCTGGCAAGGTCATGGAGCAGATTCTCCTGGAAACCATGCTAAGGCACATGGAGAGCAAGGAGGTGGTTGGTGACAGCCAACATGGCTTCACCAAGGGCCAACCATGCTTGACCAATTGGGTGGCCTTCTATGACGGGGTGACAGCATCGGTGGACAAGGGACGAGCAACAGACATCATCTACCTGGACTTGTGCAAAGCTTTTGACACTGTCCCGCACAACATCCTTCTCTCTAAACCAGAGAGACATGGGTTTGATGGACGGACCACTCGGTGGGTAAGGAGTTGGCTGGATGGCCGCACTCAGAGAGTGGTGGTCAACAGCTCAATGTCCATGTGGAGACTGGTCACGAGTGATGTCCCTCAGGGGTCCGTGCTGGGCCCGGCCCTGTTCAACATCTTTGTCGGCGACATGGACAGTGGGGTAGAGTGCACCCTCAGCAAGTTTGCTGATGACACCAAGCTGTGTGGTGCCGTCGACACGCTGGAAGGGAGGGATGCCATCCAGAGGGACCTTGACAGGCTGGAGAGGTGGGCCTGTGCCAACCTCATGAAGTTCAACCAGGCCAAGTGCAAGGTCCTGCACCTAGGTCATGGCAATCCCAGGCACAAATACAGGCTGGGTGGAGAATGGATTGAGAGCAGCCCTGAGGAGAAGGACTTGGGAGTGCTGGTGGACGAGAAGCTAAACACGAGCCAGCAATGTGCCCTTGTGGCCCAGAAGGCCAACTGCATCCTGGGTTGCATCAAGAAGAGCGTGGCCAGCAGGTCAAGGGAGGTGATTCTGCCCCTCTACTCTGCCCTGGTGAGACCCCACCTGGAGTACTGTGTCCAGTTCTGGAGCCCCAACATAAGAAGGACATGGACCAGTTGGAGAAGGTCCAGAGGAGGCCACGAAGATGATAAGAGGGCTGGAGCACCTTTCCTATGAGGACAGGCTGAGAGTTGGGGCTGTTCAGCCTGGAGAAGAGGAGGCTCCGGGGAGACCTGATAGTGGTCTTCCAGTACCTCAAGGGGGCCTACAAGAAAGATGGGGAGAGGCTATTCAGTAGGGCCTGTTGTGATAGGATGAGTGGTAATGGTTTTAAAATAGAGGGAGGTAGATTTAGATTGGATATTAGGAAAAACTTTTATAATGTGAGTTGTAGAACACTGGAACAGGTTGCCCAGAGAGGTGGTTGATCCCCCATCCCTGGAAACATTCAAGGCCAGGTTGGATGGGCCTCTGAGCTGGATCTAACTGGGGATGTCCCTGCTCATTGCAAGGGGGCTGGACTGAATGACCTTTGAAGGTCCCTTCCAACTGTAACCATTCTATGATTCTATGATTCTATAATATTTAATATTTTTGGGAGCATTCTGGTTAAGCATGAGAAAATGGTGGAACTGTTACAGTTCTGTTTATTTAAAAAAATGTACAAAATCTTGCCTTCTTGAGCACACAGAGAATCAAGTGAGGCTGTTCTTTATGTTTATATCTCCAAACTTTTTTTCAGCTGCCGTGTTACCTCAAAAACTACTTCTTTAATCTGTTGCCAAGGTCAAACACAGGTGTTGCTCAGGCTATACATAAAAATCTGCTGCCTCACTCTTCCATGTGAGCAGCCTGTCATCTGCCCAGACACATTCATACATAACACTTTCAAAAACAGTCCAATACACAGAAGAAACCCTGAAGCACAGAATACTGAAATTTTTATTATATCCTACAGTTGCCTTTGGCTGTGGAAAGGACCACTTGTTTCCTACAACTGTCTTAAATGATAATTAAAACAAAACATTTTGAAAGTTTTAATCCAACTTGTAAACACAGAACAAGCAAGAGAAGGAGATTTCCTCTGCAAGCCAGGAAGTTACTTAGCAAAAACAAAGACAGAAATAAATTTTCATCTGAAGGGTTAGATTGTCAAATTTGGATACCAAATTCAGTCACTGAAGTTTGAAGAAAAGCGATTTTAGTATTGCTTTAACCATACATTTGAATAAACTGTCTTTAACTGTGGCGTCACTTCTGACGTCTCCATAATGTGTAAATGTATATACAAACTAGATTTCTTACTGAGTGTAGACAGTGGTAAAAATTCTCTGCTGGCATGAAATGCTCAGTTGCATAATGAAAAATTCCAGAAACAGCTGAGATTTGCTTTTCATAAATGTCCCACACTCTGTTCAAAGACACTTTATCAATTTTGAGAGATAATTTTTCTATTTCCTTATTTTGCACTTTCTGAAAATACGTAAAACACTATTTTTTCCCCTCCTTCCTCCCATTTTAAAGTTCTGGTGGCACATTAAACTTCCTACCTTCTTTTCCTAGATGTGATGCTTCCACCTTGAGTATCTGTGAGTAATGCCAAACAGAGAATCATCAAGGTTGAATAATACAGGGACAAGCTATTTCACAGTTGAATAGATCTAAGCTCTCCAGGCAAGAAGATAATAGAAGTCATGGCCATGAAGTGACTAGGTTCCTCCTTGGGGAGGAAAATCCATCTTTACCTAAAAGTGAGGCAAAATACTGCAGAATAAAATTGTATATATATTCTTCTCATTAAACTTTTACTCCTAGTGATGAAAGGAAGGGGGGACAGAAGGGAGAGAGAGAGAGAGAAGAAATGTTTTTTACTGGATCATGTATTATTTGATTCGCTATGGTGATCTTCCAAGAAAGAAGTAAAAAATCAGGTTTGCAATAATTCACTGTAGAAAAGAATATTGCCTTTATCTCATAGCCGATTTACTCACCAAAATTAATGCACAGGCACCCTATTTTTATAATGTGAAATATCTTAGATCACACTGAAAACTAGTAAGCTTTAATGGGATCTTTCTTTCACAGTCTGTACAGAAAACTGTGCATCTAGATATCAAGAGCGCAAAATATATTCACCTAGATTTTCTTTCTAGTAAATTAATGCAAGTATTTGATTTTAATTCAGCTGTGTTGTAATATATCAGATTAGTCTGTCTAGGTATGGTAAAGAGGTCCAGGACTGGCAACTCAGCTTCTGGAAGGGCTGTTACCCATATGTTAGCATCCAGAGACAGAAAACTGAAAACATCTCAAAGGTCAGAAGAAAGGCTTGGCACAACAATCAGAGACTTCAGTTTTAAAGAAGCTAGCGAGCTGCTACGGGTTTTGTCTTGAATAGAGCTCATTGCCTTAAACAGAGTTCATAGTTCTTTGAACAAGAATAAGGCAACCACATGCCTGGTACCACAGCCCCCTGGGAAGATATTTTTTGTTCAGTGGTGGCTGGGAGGACACAGTCTGAGATCCAAGAGCCCTGCCATGCTGTGTACACACACATCAGCGATGAGGTCTAACCCAAGCAACTTACTTTCTCAGATGACTTTTTTTTGCTTCAGCTTTAAAGGAAAACACAAAGAAGGAAATATTGGACAGCCTCTTGCCCTCCCCACAGATCCTCTATAATGTCAGGAGTATTTTCAACAAGCAAAAAATATCCAAACTGACCTGCACATTCTACTCATAGCTAATCATCATAACAGGAACTACAGTGCATTTGTCATTTTTCTTGAAGTTCATAGCACTTAAATATCACTTATACCTATGCTCTCTCATACACCAGCTCTCAAACAACCACTCACCACTGAGATATTCCATTAGGGTCATGCTGGGAATGGAATATGTTTCTGGGTTTTATAACTTGACTTTGAACCAGCGCCTCGTAGCTGGTCTTGCTCTCAAGATTGCAGTTCATCTCACAGTCAGAAGGAAAAGTGGATGTGAGGCATTTCACTATTTCGCCTGCCTATGCAGTTAAGCCAGCTGCTGGTTGACACCTGGCTGCTTTGATCCCAAGTGTGTGGTGAAACAGTCAATACAGTCAGACCAGGGTACAAATTGTGACTCAGCCAGTGTTTTTGCCCTGCTCCTTGTTTGCATAAGCAGCAAGTAACTTCACACCTGCTTGTTTAATAGCTTACTTCCTGTCAGGGATGCAAAGAAGGAATTATGCAACTCTGCTTCTTTGACCTTCCTCCTACCTGAGCCCACATATGCCCAATGGGCTCAGTGACAGCATGACTGAGCAGCAGCATAAGGAAAGGCAATTCCTGTCCCATAAATTCCTCTTTGTTCTGCCAAATGGGTTATAACAACATAATCCAGAATGAATATCAAGTGTCTGTAATAATTATTATTTGAAAGTTTACCTGTTCTTATTTGGGGGAATTTGGATACTCTTTTCAAATACTAAATGCACAAGAGGGCAGATTGCTAACTGTTTCATCTCTGAAGTGCTTTGCTTCCCTTCTAGAGCTCTTCTGGCATTTTCAGAGACTTCAGCGTAGGACCACTAATCTCTGATCAAAAGGGTGAGAGTCAAATCAGAATCTGGATTTTAGTCTTATTTCTTCATTTTTACATGTGAAAGATGATGCATTTGTTATTCATTGCTCTGTGGTCAATCTTAGAGGAGGATGATGACCTTGCATCATTTGTTCAGTGCTCTGGTTGTTAAATGTTTACAGATGAACATTTATCTCCACTCCCTTTGACCACTGAGTCATACAACTTATAGTTTTGAGCTTTGTACTTTTTTTTTTGGTTCGTTTTCAGTAGAATAATCTTTCAGGAGTACGGTAATTAACTTCAAAGGAACTGACTGTGGAGAGCAGTGACTGACTGTCCAGGGATGGGGGAACGTGGCTCGTATGGAGACAGGGAGAGCAGCAGGGCCATGGGGCTGTGATGTGATCTAGGCAGGAAAGCTGAACTGACTGCTGATAACAGGAAGGAGGGACTAATGCTCACTAAACCACTTAGTAAGTCTGTGTTGATGACCTGAGTACGACGAGGAAAGAGCAATCCCTTTATCGACATTTCTCTTTTTTTAACATGCACCCATTTGTTTTTATTCACACAACGATATAATGGATCACAGTGCCAGGACTGAAAGGAAAAGCAGTAACTCTACAGGCTTCTTTTTTCCAAAGACTTTGTGTATATTCTGGTAAGCAACAGAGTGAGCTGCCTGCCATCAGAAATGGCTTGGCTTCCTGAAAAGGAAACAATTCAGAAGTCCTCAATCATATCAGGTAACACTCTCCAATAAGCTTCACTGACTTTAAGTGAGGAAGGTATTGTTCAATATGGTTAATGTTAGCAGAATGTTGTCTGTATCAAATCAGAAAGCAATCTGCTCTTATTTATAATGAGAAGCAAATACATGTCTAGAGTTTTTGTCAAGTTTATGTGGTCCATCAGCAACAGATCTAGCAGTAGGGGTAAGCCATGCCACAATACAGCATTCTCTCCATGTTATTGCAGAGGACCTCCTCTTGGTCACAATTAAGACTTACCTCCCATCCCCTTCATTTGTCCTGACATGCCTATCGAAGTGGGAATAAAAAGCTATGCAATCCAAAATGCAACATTATATAGCCTCTTTGCATTAGTGTAAATCATTATACAGAATGAAAGCAAGGTTGAGTTGAGTTCAAATTGACTCGGAAAACATTGTCAAAACATATTCTGCAGTAATAAGGACAGAGAAAGAGAAAAGGACTTTTTGTTAGTTCCCATTTATTTAATGATGATATAAACCCTGAGCTCGCTATTTTGTGTGTCAGAAAGTAATCGTGCATGACCAATTTTTGCTCTTGGAAGAATTTTACCTTGTGGCTACATTCTGTTTGAGATTATTTCAAGAAATACTTTTATCACCTACAGGCTTTTCAGTGGTTTGCTCACTTATTGAACAAGTAAGGGAAAAGAGACAAGTGACTTTGTTAATATACAAAGTGACCTTCCAAAAAAGTCAGGATTCATATAGGACATATAAAGACTGTGCATGCCTTTTCAGGGAGTATGATGGCATCCCATGCTTCCCAGTAATCTGCTGAAGAGCTCCCAAACTACTGAAAGATACTTCTGCCTTACAGACACTTCAATTATTAGTTTTCAAATCAACTCATGCAGATGAGTGAAGATACAGCATGCTACCTTTTACGTATCCCAGAAAAATGGACTGGAATGTCCTAGTTCATGTTACAAGGGCTATCAAATACAAAAGCATGAAAACTCTAGACTTAAGGCAGTTCTGAGAACAAATAGCCCTATGTTTAAAGTGGCTTCTAGCAGTTTCTGCTGAACTAGTACTACTTTTATTTTTATTTTTATGCATCTGTTGGACATTACAATTGTTCCTCAATTCTGCAAAGATGGTCGTAGTTGCTTTGCACTGTGCTAGTTACTGAGGTTCAAGAGATGCAATGTATGTACAATCAAACACTTAAAAGTTTTACAAGTTTAGATTATCTCTACTTGCACAGGCTGTTCAAGTCTGAATAGCAGAGGTGAGGCACTAGTCTATTTTCAACTGTAGAGTCTTTTTCTAGGGTAGAATTACATAATGGATCTAGGGGGGGTTTATGCATACTTGAGATTCTACTTTTATTAATCATCAGTGCAGAAGTTCATGACATATCTAATGCTCAATGTAAACAATAGAATTAGTTGTGCTTCCCAGTAATAACCAAGATCAACATTCATACAAATATCTTGAAAACTTGAAAACTAGCCCATGTTTCCCACAATGGCCAAATCTGTAGGGGGAAAAAAAATTCCATTTCCTATTTTAAGTTTACTAGATTCCTGTACTGTACATTTGCTTCAGTAGATAACTGACATTTCAGAATTAAATCCTGAGGTAAAGCAAGGAAAAAAATAATTGTTCCTACATGCAGAAAAACACGTGTTACACAGACTACATCTCACCAAATCTAAAAAATCTTATATTCATCTGATGTATTTCCTCCTTACCTGCGCAGACCAAATTAAGGCAGAGTGGGAATCTACAATACATTATTTGTGGGGCATTGAAGCCCAGGGAATTGCTTTAAAAATTTATTTGTAAGATACAATTTGTTAATGCATGACTTTTTCATTATGCATTTTAATAGCACTCAGATAATACAATGTGATACCTTTTGTGCTTTGCAGCACTGACCATATAATACTTAGAATGTGAAAACCATGTCAGAATGAAAACCATGCTGATCAAAATTACAGAGAGATGACCCAGGATTTTAAATAATACAGCAAGTACCTAGCAGCCTTGCAATTACTGAAGACAATTACCAAGCTAGTTCTAAAGAAAGACTTTCAGTTCAAGATAGATAACAAGAAGGTAATTTTATCTTTTCTTTTTGCTCCTGACACTCAAAAATACCCTAGTATTTGAAATATCTCAAGATCAAAACCAAAATGTAATATTTCAACTGTGTTGTACTGAATTGATGAGAATTTTAGATATTTAGCAAAAACAATAGGTTCAGGTACTACCATTCTATGCTATATACTATAACTACTATATTACTAACATGTATGTCCAAACATTTGACTAAGACATTCTAAAAGATCTCTTGAAAGCTCACCTTCTCACTGAAACTGACATTTTCATTAAAATTGTTTGAAAATAAGCCTTTAAAATGCATATCATTCCCTGCCTTGCTCCCATTCTTTTTGCAGAGATAAATCAGAAGAGAGAAGGAGCAGACATACAAAGGCAAAGGCGATAAAACTGAAAATAAATAAAAAGCATGAATTTATATTTTTCCACCAAAATTACTTGTCTATTTTGCAAACCACTTACAAAGGCTAAAAAAAAAAGGAGTTGACATGAAAATGTAAGAAAGGAATAACTTTTTTTTTTATATTGGGTGCTACATTTTTTTTTTGTAGTGGTAAATGGGGAGCAAACGAACTCAGAAATTATAAAGGGAGGAAGGGATGCTGTGGGTTTCCATGAGTCCTGCTGCTGGATGTAGCACCAGTTCTTGCCTTTGCCTTTTCTCTAGCCACATCTCCATGACCTCTGAGGACTCTGCAAGCTGCCATTTATTTTTTTAAAACTAGAAGAACTGACTTAAATCTCTGTTTCAGCACACCTTCAGCCTCTGCCAAGGGAATGAAAACAGGAATAGAACAAATCCTGTCCATACTAATGTAAAATTCTTTATACATATATGTTTTAAAAAATGGAACTATAAACATCTCAAAATCCCTGCTCTGTCAACACATTCACACATCTTGTACTGACTGACATCACCTCTGACAAAAGCCAGTTATTAGGAAAGGCTTTAAAAACCCTCCCGAATAATATTCCTCACAAAACTTCAGTAAGATGATGCAAAATAAAATGAAACAGAGGTCGTGAACAAGGTACATACCTCAGTACAATCTTTTAATATGGCTATAGAAATCCTGCGAAATTGGCCACTGGAGGACACTCCTTTCAGCAATTTGGATAATTTCTCAGAGGAAATACCATTCTGGCTTTTTTCCTGCTATTTTGCTGTGAGACCCAAGAAATTGCTCTGAGGTATTTCCTTCCCCACAGGCAAATGGAAAGTTAATATTTTATATGAAGATGAGCACAGTCCTCTGATGCAACAGAATGTATTTTTTACAATTTGAATGTCATTGTATTACCAGCACAATGGGTCAAATTTGCCCAAGGGGAGTTGATGGTGACAGTGATAGAAGGGACAAACTCAGTGCAAGATAAATACATTGAACAAATGTAAAGTAAGAGAATGACTTCTCCAGAGGAAGCAAACACATCTGAAAGCCTCCTTTAATATTTTAATGTTTAATCCAGATAAGCAAATGGTGAAATCAGCTATGAATTGTATGACATAGATTTAATGTAGGGACAATGACAAAGTTTGAAGAATCTGAGCCTTTCTGACTACACAAGCCACCCTCTTTCATATTCTCGTCCATGCCTGCCAACAGAGTCAGCTGCATTCCTTTACCCTTCGATATTTGCAGCCAGTTCAATCCAGGGGCAGCAAGTGAATGAGAAGCAACCAGGAAAGTGCTCAGAACAAATGAAAATACAAAGGAGAAACATATATTCTTTTCTTTCCTTCAGAACCAAACTTCAGAAATCCCTGAAGCTTTCTGGAAGTGAATAGATGTATGCAGGTGGTGACAAGGAGTTTCAAGGCCAAAGTTGCCACAGAAAATGGGAGTGAACTCTTGGCTCTGTGTGCTTCAAGGCTGGTAGAGATTGGAAAGGCTCAGATTAGCCGATTTGTGCCTCATGGTTTCAACCAGATGATTCTAGACCTATATATCCAAGAGACATGAGGAACAAAGACTTAGGTATAATTCAGGCAGGCTGAATCTGGACATAACTTTTCTTCAGTATCCAACACACATTGTTTTCTTTTGCTGTTATGAAACTGCTTTTGTCTTTTCTGTTGATACAGTAAATTGGTCTTCAACCCCACTCAACAGACCCAGGCATGCGCATTTTCCAGGTGAGAAAGGAATGAAAAACTAGCTGCTATTTGCTCTGCTTCCTTATTAGAAGATAACATACATGCTGGAGTGCTGGATTTTAAACTGCCTTCTGATATGTATTGTCAGTCAGCCAAAGAGAATGCAAAGAAAATGTAAAATACCATCTCATTCAGCTGGGAGACTGTAAATTGTATATTCACATGCTTTGCTTAATGGATGTGAATATGCAAGGTGCTAAGCAACAGTAAATTTTTCCTGAAATCTTTAATCTGCACAGATACAGTATTTAGAGTATATAGAGGGCAAATGAGTTCTGGATAGAGACTGCAATTAACAGTCATCCTAAATGCTTATTTCTGTTTCACTGATTCTTTACAGCCTATCTGCTATGAGAGGGTAGTACCATATTTTGACTTTAAAGACAGACTTTTTCTGTAGTGTTATGTGTTTTAAAAAAGAATTTATTTCATGTCAGGGAATTCAATGATTTGATAGCCATTGCAAAGAAAGGGTAAGAACAATTTCTGGGCTGGAAGGAGATGAATTTAAATCAATCACTGCTCCTTTTTCCTCCAGAATGTAATTGTATAAGTGTGGATTTGTAGAAACATACAGTTGAGGTGTGGAGGTGAGAAAGAGTATGTTCTTGCCTAGGGGAATAGATACGGTATAAACATTTTCCTCATGAATACACCTGTTCCTGTACCATTGTGTCATATTTATCCTTTTAAACATATGCATTATTTAGGAAGTGAAGTAAATGGTGCACCTCAGTTTCCTGAGGGAAATATTAACTCCTTATTATTCTATTTGTGTTTTGAAGTCTGGAGATAAGAGAGTGCTATGTTAGTACACTGGTGTTTAAAAACATTTTACAACCAACTCTTCATTCAATCAAAGCAATAATAATGCTGCACATTATTAATCTAAAATTTCTTCCCAAAATAAAGACAAAATTTTTATTTCTATTTTATAATTTATAATCAGCTGGAGATGCAGTGGGAGGAAGAATAAAATTTCTCTGCTGGACAATGACATATCTGAGGAGCCCTGGACATCTGCGGTCAAGGGTCAGTTCTGTGAATTGTTGCAAATGCTGGTGATTTTGTGGTAGGCACGGTCCTGCCCCCATGGCCTTGTGAGTGGTACAGTTATATGGTGGAGGTAATCATCCAGCCTCTCCCCCATAAGCTGCCCAAATAAGGAGGATAAGACATTCTGTTTGTCTAAATTAGTTCTTCCTCTATGAAAGTGAGAATAAGGCTGCTCAGCCGTAGAGGAGCTGTGAGGCTGGAGGGGTACTCAGAGGATTGTCTGTGTACTTAGCTAGATGAATAGTGAGTCAGTGGGGCATGGAAGAATGGCTGTCTCATTTGTCTTCTTCACACTAGCAACTGGGAGTCATTACCAGGATCCTAATACACCAAAGGACAATTTGAACAGAGATGATCCTAATTTATTTGCCTACACATACTTAAAATGTTGCTTTGTGGTGTAAATTACCAGCACAGAAGGAAGAGTTTGGGCTTAAATTATTTTAGGAACTATTTAAGTGCAAGACATTAAAGCTGATTTGTTCATTTCCAGTATCCTCTTTCTCATTGTACTGTAGGGAACCTGTTTTTGTGAGCCAATCATCATTTTTCTTAAACATATAGAGAAATTATAAAGGATAATTATATCTCAGGGGCACCTTAATTGTCCCAATTACTTGGCCAGTTGTGACAGTCAGATCTGATGAAGAGAGGGAGGAAGGGATATCTGTAGACATAAGACAGCATTTCACGTGATACCTGGACAATACTCATGGTACAGCTATAATAACCAAAGTATCTGCACTTAAAAGTATACTATATGCAATATAAAACTGGAGGAGAAAAAGAGCTTCAGTGGATTTTAAGAAATCCTTTAGCCAGTCAGCCTTCTGCATGAGATATACAGCATTAGCAATAAATCAATTATAATAAAGCTGCATGTAATCAAAACTGGCAAATTCAATTTCCCCCATATTTCATTATCACTTAGCTGCTATAATGATAGATCAAATTAAGCCACCTTCCACAGTATCTTCCAAGTATAATCATTATCAAATATAATTTTGCTTTTTACTTTTTTTTTTTATTAAAATTAAACAAAATATAATTGTCTTAGATCACCGATGTGATTACTTGCTCTCGTACAACAGGAAATATAAAACCTGTGCCATCATACTAGGGTTGATAGATGTTAAAGAGGCATTTCAGGGGTTTTTAGGCATAATGGACATTCTTTGGTGTTAAAAGATGAAAGTCAAATATTTGAACTCACAGTGTTAACACTAGCTTGAATCAGAAAAATAATGATGAAAGTGCAGAAACTTCCACTCCTTAGAGCTTCTGAAAATGAAACAATTAGCCTCTTCTGTTGGAAGGATCTGATGTTAGCATGATTTCAAGAATATGGTTAATGCTGAGCCCATCCTTATACTCTGTTTGTTTACATGTTTTACATGTTTTCTTGAACTGAGGTAATGGTTAAGTGTATAAATATAAATAGAGACCTTCCACTTTTTCTGTCTGAAATGCTGTTATACCTAATACAAAGTTTTAACATCTTGCCCAAATCATTAAAATGTTATTCTCATTAAACCAGCAGTTGTGTAAAAGTAATTGGATCAGATATAGAATATTGATACTCTTTCACAAGGTTATACTTTGGGGTAATCATGGAGAAGGCAGACATAAATTAAAGAAAAGCTTTAATCAAATTCCCTGGTCCCTAAACCTCCAAATCAGTTACTTAAAAAATTCACCTTTTTACAAGAAAGTTAGATGAGGAGCTAGTAAAAATATCTATGTGTAAAATGCATATATTTTGAATAAAAAAGTAACCAGGAAAAAAAACCAGGTTACATTTGATAAAAATAAGGAGTAGTATTCAGTGTCTCTGAAATCATCAGGGACATACCTATACTCCCATTGAATAACAGCACAAAACACATCTCCATGATAAACTACTAGTACTAGGCATAATCTGTAGCCCCTGTTCATTTAAAAAAAAAGAAAAAGAAAATCATCATGTGAAGTAAAAGGGGTAATACAATTAAAGGCTTGCTGCTGAGCCATTCTTGCCAGTGCACGTATCATCTATCACACTGAGACCCACTGGCAAATTAGCTCTTGAAGAAAAAATCATCTTCACGCAAACCCTTACATTATTATAAGCCACTCTAGGCAAGCCAGAGGGGTGTTTTACCAGTCCTTTTCTAATGGATTTGTTTTACTGGAAAACAAAAATTATTAAAAGCAAGGAACATAACAATCAGGTTAAAGGTCCAGCTCACCTCTGTTTTCTGCTCCGATTCCGGAGATTAGCCTCTTTATTTTCTACAGAGAGATTAGCAATCAAAACTAAATTATATTTTCATTGGATAAATCATTTACAAGTAGTTTAGGTCCTTGGTCTTAAAGCTTCTGCACAACTGAACAATACTCTTCTCCCATTTCAAGGGCATTCAAGTGGAATCTATGTGTAAGCTGGTCTTATTACCTACAAATTCCAGTCCATTGGAGACTATCACAGACAGATGTAAAAGTGCAAACATTGTATTCCATCCAGGAAAACTTTATAATCACTTAGCAGCATTGATCTTATTTCCTGTGGGGCATTAGGATTCATGTCCATTGTACTCTTGGTGGAGGACAGTGGATCAAAGGGGCAACAGATGCTTTTGTGCCAGGACACAAATCCATCTATTTTAATTTTTTAGCAAAGATTGAAACCTTCACTATTTAAATCCTGTAGATGTCAGCCAAGCATAGATCTTCTGGAGGATGAAAGAGTACTGCTGAGATACTAATTCTGCTCTCCTAGTTGCCTAGTTTGCTTCCTTCTTGGCATTTTAAAATCTCCAAGTACAATATTTTTCTGGCATAAAGAAAACCTTTCAAACAAATATAAATAACAAGTGCACATGGACTCCACTACAACTATGAAAGTAGTAGAAAGTATCTAGGCTCCTGCTTCCTCATTTGTGCCCCTTCGCATAAACATACAGCTCTTCATGTTCCTAGAGCTCATTCCATCAGAAGTGATTCATGGTTCTCTGCAGAGCTCACTCTGGTACCTAACTGGGTAATATAACTGAAAGCACGCTTGGATGATATTGATATTCACAGCCATGGATGCCTGCTGCAGAAAGTCTATTGGAAATGGACAGTTCATACTAATGAGCTCTTCTCCCCTGTCTCTTAAAGGGACTTTAAGTCTGGTTTAACTGTGCTGTACATTTCAGAGATAGAACTGATGGCACATGTCCTAACCTCAAGTGCTCGGCTACCTTTGGCCATCAGTTTTCTCGTTCACATTAGTTAGTACTTAATGCCAATGACAGTGATGTTTTATGTATTGATTCACATGCAAATACAGTATTTAATTTTCTGTAGTAACCAGGTCATCTCAGATAGTAGGTGGTATAATTTAGTACCTATCAAATTGAAGAGAATGTTGCTGCTTTCATAGATATGTAGTAGAGTACGATTGATCAGGTATTCTTATTACATTCTGCTAACAGGATTGAAAATCCCAAAGATCTTTTCACAGTAATGCTTGCCTTGCATTGGCAAAGTCCACATGGAAATTTCATACCCTTGCTGATTTTTAATCATTATGAACAAAATTCATCCATCTTCAGGCAACCTAGCAAAAATTTATCAGCTAGTCAAGTTAAAAAAGGACTTAAAGAGTGCTGATCAAAAAGGTTGAATTTTACCCCAGATTGCTGTGATTTTGCAGATATCTGTAGAAGTCAAATAAGCCATATAAATGTCAAGTTGTTAGTTTTCAGTATATATTTTAGCATATGCTATGGATGTTTCTGAATAGATTGCTGCCAGTCCCTGGAAGCAAAGGCAGACAATGCTGAATCCAGAAAAAAAAAAAAAAAGTACTTTTTAAAATAAGGCTAGTTTATTAAGCCAAACTAAAGCACGGTGATTGTTAAATATGGGTTTTTTGTTTTTTTTTTATCTCCATCCCTCTTATACAATCCACTTCATGAATTAACTATATTTTAACCATACTTTTCTTACCCCTTTCTTTTTGGTTCCTTTTTCCTACCTACCCATCCCCTCAGGTATCAGTAAAGATGAGCTATGCTTTTTACTTAAGATTACAGGTGGAAGTACTGGACATGTACTGATCATACTGTAATATTACCCAACCTCACAGTCTCTGCTTCACAATCTCCCACTTTCCTATTGTGTCTCTATGTCTGTGAGCAACAACTAATGACACACATTTGCAAGGACTCTGATGAAAAGTGTTTGGCTCTACGACATTTTTGTCTTCAGTCAGTTCACATGATTTTTTCTAAGAGAGTAGGGGTAAGGTGACCTCCTATTGCCCTGATGGCAAGTTATATTCAATAATACACAAGGAGAAGAAGAAACGTTGCAGGAAAACCAAGGAAGTACAAGGAAGGCAGGCTAGCAATGAAAATAGCAAAGGTAAGTTTCTGAAAAGGCCAGTGCATCCTCCCAGACTGGGAACTGTAGGAAAAATAGGAGGTGTTTCCTCTCTCTCATGAATTAGAAGAATGAGAGAGTTGCTCCAATTTCTACAGTCCTTCAAAAATAAAATTTTATAGCTTGTCTTAATAAGACTTCAGAAATAATTACTTAGGTTTATATTCAGTTGAACCTGCATTATACACGAGTTTATACAAGACAACAGATCGTGCAGGTAAAACTACTTATTTACAAAAACTCTGGCAAATAAGTGTTGGTATTTTGGAAAATTTACTTTTTAAACATCAGCTTTATGACTGCTACCACTATTAATTTGCTCTCTGAAAGCAGATAGGGGCACTAGGCACTTCATGCTAGACATTGGATGGACATTCACTGAAGGAAGTTAGTTTCATACTTTATCCTGTGCGATGAAAGAAAATAGATAAGTACAGTACAGAAAGCAGAAAAACATACCATGGGCTGGCTAAAAATGATCTGCCGGAAATATTCTGAAAGGAAAATTAAGTTTTCTAAAACTTGGGGGTTTTTTTTAAATCAACAATACTTTTTAATTAGAAAACAATTGAATTTGAAATTGGTCTAAAATAAAAAGAGGTCAGAAGCAGGCTTAGATACAACTTCCAGGAAGCGTTACCTGAAAGTAAAAAAAATCTACCTTTCTTTTGTCAATCTTCTGATAGATTTGCCACAGTGATGTTTGTAAAAGATGGATCAGAAAAACACTTTTGTGGTAGCCATAAGGTTTTTTGAGCTATTTCCCTACTTATGAGGCAACTCATACAAATGTAGCTGTAGGAAAATTTCCCAACTTACATCATTGACTAAACAATGCTGCAAAACTAATTGATTCTAAGCAAATGAGTCAGCTCAGAGAATCACAAGATGGCCTGATTTGAGAAGGCTCTTCTGGAGACCATCTAGTCCAAGCTCTGCTCAGAGCAGGAGGAGCTAGAACAGGCTGCCCAGGGACATGCCCAATTGGATTTTGAATGTCTCCAAGAATAGAGACTCCACAGCCTCTATGGGCATCCTGTTCCAGTGTGTGAGTGTCCTCACAGTGAGAAAGTGTTTTCTTATGTTTAAATGGAATTTCCTTTATTTCAGCTTGCGCACATTGCCTTATGTCCTCTCACTGAGCAACACTGAAAAGAGTCCAGCTCCATCTTCTTTCCTCCCTCCATCAAGTATAACACATGGAGAAGATCCCCATAAGTCTCCTCGTCTCCAGGCTGAACAGTGTAACCTCTCTGAGCCTCTCCTTCTATGACAGATGCTCCAATCCCTTAATCATCTTAATGGCTCTTTGCTACTCTGTGGTATCCACTGTTAAATTCAAAATAAATCAATTTTCTCTATCATGTTTGTGATGCTTTTATTGTTCAATTATGCCCAGGGGTGAACTAAGGCTGTCCCTATTGGCACTTTCTATCCTGATTGCCATCATCTACTGTTTTGCCTCTTTTTAATCACGCATTCCCAATTGCACAGTTTTGATTGCATCAGGCTCCCTGGTTTCAGGGTCACTGATGAACAAGGCTGAAAACTGTTTCAGTTGGCTAAAAAAATAATGGAAGAAGGACATTTCCCTCCCTTTATTTTAGTAGCAATCAAACTTAGACTGCACCTTTGTAATATTTTGGGGGAGATTAAATGCTAGGGAGCTGCTATCTTAGAGTGTTTGCTTATGGTGTTCACAGGAAGATGTTGTCTTTTTCTTTTTTTTTAATGTTGTTGTCTTTTTACTTTTTTTAAAGCAGTCTCAGAACATGAATCCCGTGCAACATAATGGTGGACTGCGTAGCTTGAAGAATATGCAACCAATTAGGCTAAAATATTGAAAGAAAAGAATTCATTAATAAGTCTGTTGGGATTTAATGCCCATATGGGCCTGTAGACTTCTTTCAGAATAAATACTTCGATGAGCTGGTCATGTCTGTTCTTTATTTTAATATATTTATATTTAATCTTATCATTGAAATTCAATTGCTTTCTCCTGGGTTTGCAGGAGTTCTAATACCCTGCGAATTATACAACCCACTGGGAACTTCCTTTACTTACACTTTTGCATATTGGTAGCTTGGGGGAGGATGCCTTCCCTTCTAATTCATTATCTTAAGTTTTTAGATCTATTCGTTCAGCTGGGTGTATCTTTTGGTCTCTCCCTCAGGAGTATTACTACTGTCTACCTGTCTTTATCTGTCTTATGATCTTCACTTGAGTAGGGAAATGTTCGGAAATGTCCAGAAATGTCTTCGCTTCTGTCTTTGCTTCTGTCTTTGTCCAGAAATGTCTTTGCTTCCATACATTTGGAGACTAGACTACTAGTGTTGGGTAAATAAAGAAAATGTCTTTCCCTTGTATCAGAGCAAAATATTTTACTGTGTGCAATATAATATCACAACAATAACAGTTCTAGTCACAGATTAGAAATCCACTGTGGGGAATATACTTCAACCAGAGAACAAAACCTACTTCATGCCCCAGTACATCTTAAAACACCAGTTTAAGGAAAGAAACTACAGATGGATATAGATGGAAAGGAGCACAAGAGTCATTTGTGACTTACTATGATGAATTGCAGTTCTTACCTCAAAGACACTGTTGAAGTAATTTGTCCAGCTCTTCATCTTTCAAAAGTAAGCTGGACAAAGTGCCAAGACACAGAGTTGAAAAATTTGAGTGTCTGATTTTTTTTTTTTTTTTTTGTAAAATAAAGTTCATCATTCCATTTCTGATTTCTGTTTCCCCAAGAAAGTGCTTCTGGTGCATATTGCTTTAACTTGCTTGATAAAAGAGCAAACATTTGCACTCTTTTGTACATATGTCCATATAGGCACACAAAATGGGCATATACACACATTAGAATTTGTACTTTGAGATATTAATTTTAATTCCTAGTAACACTTACTTAATCTTAAAGGAAATGAATATCTTCAGTTTAATGTCAAATAACTCACTTTGCTACAAGAAATAGGGTTAAACTACCGAAGAAGTAAGAAGAACTTGATCTTGTGTTTTCCTTTATCTCCCAAACCATCTGCAACTCTTTCAAGTCTTACTAAAGTTTCTTCCACAAAATATCCTGATGTGCTGAAGTAGTAGACTACCTGAAAATTACTAAGTAACTCAAATTCTGTCTCATCAGAAAGAATACAGAAAGATGAAATGAAATTAACTGCAGGTTGCAAAAAAGAGGCAACAAAAACAAAGAATAAATAGAAAAAACATTATATGCAAATTACATGTAAATTCTCTGACACATTAGATCTTCTTTCTACTACCAGTCACTGTTCTACTTTCTTGCAGTTTCAGAAAAATACATGCCCATACAATAAAGATCAGCCTTTTCCAATCAAATGTAAACATTTGTTTTAAAAATGTTTATTTTCTGGTTGGCTCTTTACGCTATTCTGTGCGGGGAATATGCTTTTATCTGTCTTGCTTCTACCTCTTTTTTTTTTTTTTTTCTTGTCTTGGAGATAAATGAGAATGCAATCTGCACTGCTGCTGAGATATGAAAGTCAACACAACCTGATACAAAATGGTGATCGTAATGAAAGAACAGGTGACATTTCCGACTAACATTTTAGTGATACTTACTAGTGTTTTAGGCTAAAAATGTGTTGAATAAAGATTTTTCAGACGTGGGCTCAAGTCTGAGCTTATTTGTACTGGATTTAACCAACTATGATTTGTGTTAGATTCTGGAGCAAATGACCAGAGCCAAGTTCCTAGACAACATTTCTCAAACTGTGGCTTAGAGCCCTTCAGTGGCCATAAAGGAGTCACAAAAATCACACTAGCTTAGGCTTACTGGGAACAGCTCTGTCCTCTTACAACCAGCATCAGTAATTTTAGCTAGTTCACATCCCTCTGCCCTAGATGAGCCTAGAATAAATGGTGCAGGTGCTGCAGGAGTTCTCAGAGCAGGAAACAGGGAGAGGAATGCAGAGTTATCAGCAGAGACTGGAGCCTATAAATGGGTCACGTTCACAGCAGTTCAAGAAATACTGTTGCAAAGAAAAGAAAATGCTTTATTTTCTGCTGCATTAGTGCAAACCTTAATGGAAATGCTTCCAGTTACAGCATCTGTACTGCAGAATAATACTAGGACCTGAAACCAGGAATGATACAGAACAGCATCTCACATTGCCGTCCATTCACCCAGCCATTGCGGTGCACCAGCTGTCATGGAACAAACCTAGTTGACCCGCTTTAGCTCTAGAGAAATGCTGTCCAATGTCATACTGTGTTGGTTTTGTTTAGTTGGGGGACCTATGGTGGCAGCTTCTGTAAGAAGCTGCTAGAAGTTTCCCCTTTGTCCAGTGGACTCGGCCAGGCCTAGGGTGGACATGCTGCTGGCCACCGCCGAGCCAATCGGTGATGGAATGTTCAGTGATAACGCCTCTGTGACAGTCTATTTAAGAAGGGAAAAAAAAAAAAAAAAAGGAGAAGAAGTGAAGAAGCAGAAGCATGGGCAGAGAGGGGGAGGTGCCAGCCCTATGGGCCTTGTGGCCCTCACCCTCTGGCCTTCTGCCGGGCGGCTGACTGGGCCCAACTCGGCCCAGCCCAGCTGAGAGAAATGGAGAGGGGATGTGAAGAGAACCTGAGAGGCGTCTGCCTGAGATAATTGTGAAGAATTTTTTGTGAGAGGAATGGCTGCAGACACCAAGGTCAGTGAAGAAGAAGGGGGAGCAGTAATGCTGCTCCTGGCCAAGATTCCCCTGCAGCCCATGGTGCAGCCCATGGTGGAGCAGGCTGTCCCCCTGCAGCCCATGGAGGCCCACGCAGGAGCAGAGATCCACCTGCAGCCTGGGGAGGACCCCACTCTGGGGCAGGTGGATGCCTGAAGGTGGCTGTGACCTGTGGAGGGCCCGTGCTGGGGCAGCCGTTCTGGAGGGGACTGCACCCCGTGGAAGAGATGACCCACGCCGGAGCAGTTTCACGAAGGACTGTGGCCAGTGGGAGGGATCCCATGCTGGAGCAGGGGAGGAATGTGAGGAGTTCTTCCCCTGAGGAGGAAGAAGCTGCGGAAAACGATGTGTGATGAACTGACTGTAACCCTCATTTCCTATTCACCCCCTATGCCACTTGGCAGCAGGTGGAAGGAGGTAGAGATTGCAGTGAAGTTAAGCCCGGGAAAAGAGAGGTGTGGGGGAAAGTTGTTTTTGTTCTCTTTCTCATTATCCTCCTTTGTTTTATGAATAATAATAAATAACTAGTTTTCCCCAAGTCGAGTCTGTTTTGCCCATAATGATCTCTCCCTGATCTTATCTCAAACCTCGAGCCTTTTTGTTATCTTTCCCCTGTTCCCTCAGAGGGTGGTGGGGAGCGAGTGAGTGACTGTGTAGCTTGGTCTCAAGCAGGGCTAAACTATGACATATACTTTGTAAGTAAGTGGGGAAGTTAAGTAAAGTTTTAATGCAAGAATAGAATCTCTATGTGGCTGCATGCAGATCAGGGCTAGGTCCTGCAACTGAAACAAATCCATAGGCACTGAAGAATGACACTCTCACCTGAAACTACAGGAGGCAGAAATAGAGTGCTAATGCTTGCTTCCCACAGATCTTCAAGTGAGTTCAAGGTCTTGGTCCTTATCTTTGTGGGCTCCATTTCTTTCCCAGATCCTGGACTCTTTTCAGCCCCTTTGCAGAATGACATGGCATTACAAAAAGCAAAGTACAGCCATGCCAAAAGAAGTTGTATGGGAGGAGCAGTAAATCTACAGTGTGAAAGTCTCCCTGGAACTCAGTTCCTCATAAATCTACCCATCTTTTGCTTGAACTTTGATGTGCATTTCATTGACATGGCCTTCTCTTAAAAAAACGCATTATAGCAGATAAATTAATAGCTGCTCAACCACTTCTACCCCTCCACAAAATGACAAGGAGAGTAAGTAAACAAGGTATGATAGATTTCATTAATGATAAGCATTTCAGGATGAAACTCCAATTTATTGTAATGATTGGGGCATAACAACCCACATGGAACAGAAACTATGTTTTCCAGCTGACTCTAGAATACAACTTGTCCTGCCTGAGCACATAATATTTACCTATCTAGGACTTTGTTGCTCATATAACAGACATAAAATCACCTCTGCCTGCTGCCACTAGCACCTCCAATATCAGCCCTAGAAAATTAAATTTCATATGCAATATAAATGAAGTATGAGTGTTGTGCAGAGCTTGTTATACTATCTAAGGTATTCTGTGTTCTCATTCAAAGCCTTTGGAGACAAATATCTAGCTAGACAAACACAGCTTCTATCCCAGAAAGACATATACCTGAAGTTATTTAGATGTACCCAAACCACCAAAATCAGGACAGCAACTCAGGGCAGCAACACTCAGTATAAATCTAAATCCAAACAAAAATCTTTTCAGAATCAGAGCTCAGGAAAGTGCAGAGGGTAACTATAAAGAGAATACATGAATAATCTTTTATAGTTAGCGGTATTTTTATTTTTCCTTCCCACTCTGTCTCAAAACTGACTCTCTGTAGGCTACAGATAGCAGGTGCCTGCAGAGAAAGCAATCTCAATGCCACTCCCCCCTTCTCTAATCTACTTTTATTATAATTAAAGTATAAATCATATGAATTCAATTTTCACAAAAGCCTCTACTGTTTTACATTTACTTCCATTTTAATTCTGACATTGGACATATACCATTTTCTTATTCATCATTAGAAACATTGTTAAAATGTAGGAAGTGACATGTTGTGGTAAATGTATGAAGGAACAAAAGACAAATGTTTTGGCTGGCTTGTATTAATGGCTATCATCTGATAATTGTCCTGCAGTAAGTACCTGGAAGAGGAGGTACAGTTTAGAAAAGTGTTAAACATCTTGCACCATGCTGCCTACAAAATATTTGTTGATAACTACGGTTAAAGCAATAATAGCCATGGAGACGGTGCCATTGGATAATTGCAATCACTTGATGTGAGCATGTTATAAATAGAGCATTTCAACCTTCAATTTTAGAACAGTTTCAATTAGAAGATGAAAATATTTTAATTACAATTTGAGTTTAAAAACACCCCAAATAGAAGGAAAAAACCTTTTTTTTTTTTTTAAGCAAAATATTTTTGGATGGGACACTTTGAAAGGATTGTTCCAGTAATTTTTTAGATTATTTACTGAACTGAGAAGTCCATAAAGAACACAACAGTGTTCTTTAACTACAAACATTGCGCTGTTACTTCACATTCAAGTATGTTACTAAGTCTATTTCTTATGCTTTATATAACTAGAAGTTATTTAAGATAATGTTTTTCTCTTACATGTTTTCAGAAAACTGGAGACTTGACTCCTGCCCATGCCTGTCCATGATTACATTATAGAAATAATTACTCTAATAGGAAGAAAAGAGGTCTGAAGTTCCTAACTGTTGTTCACAGCTATAGAAAAGATTATCTGACACATACTGTTAAACTGCAGAAGGAAATATTTGCCTGATAGACTGGTTGTTTCCATACTACAAACCACTCACTTTTGCACATTCTCTGTAAAAGAGGAGTAAGAAAAAAATGAGAGTTTGCACCACAGGGCATTCATTTCTGTTAGGGCTTGTCAAAAGGCTCCTTCTGAATTAGCTAATAAATTAGCAACCCCCACTCACTGCACAGGTTAAAATAGCTCTGTTTATAAAAATAACTGATTTTACCCAACAGGTAAAAATAATCGTATTTTACTTACAGGAAACATTTTTTTTTTCCTGTGCTCTGATCTAAGATGCTAAGAAAGTTTATATATTGTTAGATTTATATGCAGGAGGCAAAAAGTATTTTTTAAAATCTAGCCACAGAACTTGGGTCTTCTGAGACTCAAGTCAAAGTTCCTAATTAGCTCTTTTACCTATATATCCACTTTCTGCATATTACCATGAAATAGAAATTGGCCATGAGGGAGAAGGCTGCTTAAAAAGAACAGAAAATTCAAAGATATATGCTGAGGTGCCAACTGACAACTAGGCAAAAGGTGAAAACACATAATCTAGAAGAAGGTAGGGAAGAGCAAAGAGCAACATGAGCTAGGATTTGTGCATGAAGTGACACAGTGGCATGAGGACCTCTGGGCTGACAAAACCAAGGTGCAGAGTATGAAGACTTGGGCAAAGGGCTGCTTCTAGAAGGCACCATTTGTGTGTAAGTAGCTCTTAAACACATGTTGATTTGCACATGGGCACTTGGCCACTGATCTGTGACTTGGGATATGTTATCAGACCTCAGCTGTTTATTTTCCCTTTCTGTTTGACAGCCTTTGTGTTTGCCTTTAAACAAGCATTTTTGCTTCAGTGAGACAGAAGCAAACAGAGAAGGATGTTAATAGGCTGTCTGCACTACCATAGCAATCTTCTTGGGAGATAGCATGGAGGTTCAGCCAGCATGGCTTTGTCTTGCAGCCAAGTCACTTTTCACACAGCTTGTCCAGACCCAGAAGATTTTCCAGCAGCCTACATGCTACAGAAGGCCCCACGATTATTCTTCTAGAGAGTGGGAACCTGCTGAGCCAGAACTGTGTCACTTTATTAAGTAAGAGTTTTTGAGGAAGCCCTGTGAATTAATCAGGGAGTCAGACAGTAACTTGACTAAATCACTGAGGAAGACTCCTACAGTAGTAATGAGTTGTTATGTCCCTTGCTCTAGGGGAAAAGGAACACATGTGTCAGGAGCTATGCTGACTGTATAAAATGACCTGGACAAATTACTTGGGGATCTTTTGCAGAATGGGAAAAAAAAGTGTGTATATCTCTTTTTCCCCAGAGAGCCATTGTCACAGACCAGTGCCTGGATATTTATTTTCTCCTCAGCTGAAAATCCAAGGATAAAACTAAGATATTTCAGTTGCTTCTATCCATTACACAGAGAGCAACAGAACTAGGTAAAAATGAAAATATTGCCTTTTAAAAGTTGCTGCTCTGATGGAGAAGTTTGATTTGCAACTGTGAAAAGTTCAAGCTGTTGTATTCTGCAAATGGCAGGCTTGTGCTGCCAATGGAGACTGCACAAAGCCTACCTGGAGTCTCTGGCATGTAACTGGGCAAATACAAAAAAAAGGATATACTCAAGCTTGAGTACTTAATGGTTATTAATGAAGAATCTCTGGTATAGCATGTTGATTATTAGAATCATAGAATGGTTAGGGTTGGAAGGGACCTTCAAAGGTCATCTAGTCCAACCCCCCTGCAAGAAGCAGGGACATCCCCGACTAGATCAGGTTGCTCAGAGCCTCATCCAGCCTGGCCTTGAACGTTTCCAGAGATGGGGCTTCCACCACCTCTCTGGGCAACCTGTGCCAGTGTTCTATAACTCGCATTGTAAAAGAATTTTTCCTAACATCTAATTTAAATATATCCCCCTCTATTTTAAAGATTAATAATTTTAAAGATTAATAAATATATTATTAATATATGTGCCACATTATAGCATTGCATGTCCATAACAGCAGTTCATCGAATACCCTAACATGCAGGAAGGCTGCAGTTAGATATTTCATTGAATCATAGAATAGGTTGGGTTGGAAGGGACCTTCAAAGGTCATCTAGTCCAACCCTCCTGTAAGGAGCAGGGACATCCCTGACTAGATCAGGTTGTTCAGAGCTCCATCCAGCCTGGCCTTGAATGTTTCCAGGGATGGGGCATCTACCACTTCTCCGGGCAACCTACTCCAGTGCTTCATCACCCTCATTGTAAAAACTTTATTCCTTATATCTAGTCTAAATATGCCTCTTTCTATCAAAAGTGTAATATTCACAAAAGCACCCAAGGAGGCCTTATAAAAGAGACATCAGTAGAAATAATTGGGAAATTTGAGTCAAAACCTTTAGAGGATTTGCCTAATTACTTAGACTTTTGTAAATACAAGTATTCTTATTTTCAAATGCCTAAATACTTGTATAGGCTTGGCTCAAGATAATTAGCACTGTGCAGACTGCCCCAGAAGACAGATTTGAGAGTGGGAAGGCATGAGATAAGGACTATCACAACATAAGCTACATTCACCTAGCACACATTCGTTTTCACATTCATGTAATGACAAAGCCTCCTCACATTTCACTTAGACTGAGGTTGCACCTGCCCATGCTGTGAAGCATGAGATGCACTACTAGAGATGTCACCACTCTACAGGTGTTAAAAAAAACAGGGAAAAAGTGGTATGACTTGCAGTAAAATGAGAAGGCTCACTTTGCAAAATATGGATATATACAAACTCTGATAGAAGTCAGGCATATTCTGATCTACTACTTTTGAGTATTTACAAGGAAGAAGCTGTTATAAGACTTCTCCCTAAAATAAACAGTATACAGATTGCAACCCCCAACGTAAACATCTAAATCTGCATTTGCCAAGAATAATATACTCTGGGGGAAAAATCACCTCTATTTTAAAAGATGCTCAAGAGTATTTGCTTCTTCATCGTTTCACAAAATCTCAGATTTATCTTCAATTATCACAAAACTACCAGTGGCTCTAACTGTCTCTGTAAAACCCAAGAAATCTGAGAAAACTACTGCATTCTCTGTTCATCAGATATGGGAAGCTAGAGCTATAGCTTTAACTTACAAGAACTTCAGGGAGAACTGCAGCTCTATTTTTGTTTTGTTATTGATGTTACCACATAAGCAACTGTAGAGGAGAACTTTCCAGTAATCTTCCTAAGAGAATTAGAAAGTTTATGAAAACTGTAATCTTATGCTTCTTTGTCGGTGATCCAACTGCGTATACGAGTTTGGGTTTTTTTTAAATCTTTGCGCATCTGATATTTCTTCCTTGTTTGTCTGATCTGCAATATGTTCCTCACAACATATCTGAGTATATTCCTATGAAAGGGATGGTTTTAACCCTACCTGGCAAATGTAGCACTGAAACACAGTGACAAATGCCTGTGTTTCATAGCAATGGCAGAGAATGCTTGATCTCTTGAGAGTTAAAAAGAGAGCCTGTGACATGGAGCAGGGTTGGCCTGTTCTCCCTTCTAAAACTCCCAAGGTGGGTATAGTCAAGGGCACTAGAGCCAGGCAGACACCTGGGACAACATAAAGGAATTCCAGTGACTATTTCTACAAGAAGATGATCATTACTATTAGATAGGCTAGTTTAATGTCTCTGGCTCTGGTTCAAGACTCTGATCCACAAAATATTCTGCTGTGTTCCCAAGACAGTCCGTATTTCACATTGAATGTAGCATGTTAGCTCATCAAGGTGAATTAGGTCCTGCTACATTCTCCAGCGCATTAACTTCATTTAAACCTTATTCTATATTAGCTGACTCATTGCAGCATACAGCTTAAGCTAAAGCACATAGCTTGCATAAATTTATAGTTAAACAGCATTGTGATCTTCATTTGTGTATGGTAGCAGTTCTCTCCCTCAGCACAGGAGATGAACTGCTGCTTGAGAAATGTGGCAGCCTTTAACACTTATTCGCCTTTCTAGGCTTCCAGCAAAATTTCAAGAAAGAAACAAAAATCACTTTTTCCCACTGAAATCTCTTCCCTCAGAACATATCAAATGAAAAAGAAAAAAAAAACAACCCTCAACTCTCATTAGGGAGTTATTGTCTGTACTTGAGGATGTAAAGAGGAAAATACAAACCGCTATTGCTAGGCTAAGAAAGTATTCCCTTCCTGAGTGTATAAATGTTAATCGGATAAAATAAAAGGCAGGGCTAATGGCTGATTTAAACCCAAAAGCCCAGAGACATTTACATTCAGTGCATTCACCCAGGTAAGCTTCTCTACTGAAGCAAGGTAGATGATGCAGTTTTCAGCAACAAACATGACGCCTAACATCAACTGCATAAGTCAAATACAAAAAGTGAGTTTAGCTTGCTTTCCTGATTTTTACTAGCCTTTTAATTTTACCTAATGATACTGTTTGTTACGGAATTTAATCTTCCTTTGAATGGTGGTGGTTTCTACAAAAGAGATGTACCAACACACAGGGAGCTCTCTCCTTAGAATCTGTCTCACCTGAGTGGAAGTGAGAAAACTTACTGGGTTGTAATAATACTGTAATAATCTTTATTAAGCTAGACTTTTTTTTTCACATGGAAATCAAGGTTCACATGTTATTGCTGGCACTGAATATCATGCCTTCTCGATATGGGCCTCAAAGAATTCTCCAGCTACCTAATATTAGATACAAATCATGAGCAAGCATTTGCAGAGTGTGTATCCAGTTTATTTTGTCATTACCAGTTTTCTGATTAATCCCTCATCTCCCAGTGAGTAACATGCTTGCAGGGGTCAGGCAAGCAGGACAGAGAGAAGCCTGCACCTAAATTCAGACTTCTGGTTTTCACAGACTACATTGACAGCTTGTGTATTTCTTCATTACTGCTCTATATGTAACCTCCAAGTGACAAATGCATTGAATACCTCAAAGAAAACATAATGTGAGTCATGAAAAAACAGAGGTTTCCTTTGCAGACAGTGGTCAAAAAGTGTCTACTTTCCATTCCAGCTGGTATGCAGACAGCCCATGTCAGGTTTATCTGACAGTGCATCTGAGCTAAGCTCTTCCACATCATTTGCCATTGTGAATTTTAACCAAGAGAAGTGCATTGACAAGGGAATTTGTTAAGAGCTTTTCTTTATCTTATCTATGTTATTCCCACATCTTCAGCTTCATGGAAAACAATAGGCAGAATAGCAAACCCAAATAGTATCAGTTACCTTCATTTCCATGTGCTCTGAGCCAGGGCTTTCCAGATGCTTCCAAAGGTCACACACAACCTGAAAAGAATTTGCAGAAGACTTGCAAAGGCAGTCCTTGTTTGAGATACTGAATTTAATTTAGGCATTGCATTGAAGATGAATTTTGTTCTATAGCACTCTTAATCCAGTTTCTCATGTTTAAGCATCCATTTGTGAACAAAACTTGCAAGTCTCTGCTCAAGATTTTCTAAACCACAGCTCTTTTATTTTAAAATTATCAATGCTCGTTTATTCTAAAAGGTAAGAGTTTCGGGAAAGTTGGAGCAAAACACTCTCAGGTCTCCGATTTATGAAAGAATGTAAAAAAATACATATTCTGGTGTTCATTTCAATAAATGACTGCGTCTTTCTATTTAGAAGCCAGCATTACCATGGCAGTGCTCTTCAAGATTACACAGATAAAAATCTCTGTCCATTAGCATTAGTGAGATGGCAAGGCTGATGGATCCTGGGGTCAGGTTTTGAAGTTAAGGAGTGCTTTCTGAGAATATTTATAAGAAAGAACTAGATATAATTCATATTGGAACGGACTCCAGTAGTGTGCAAGCTGTGTGAATTAAAGTGATACTTTCCAAGGCATTTTCCCTTGCACAAACTACTCACCTTTTAATCAAAACCTACAACATTAATAGTACTATGTTCAATCAGAGAAAACAAAATAAAATAACATCCTTATATTTGTAACTTGGGAAAGAGAGTTACTAGGAATAGACAACAACAAGGAAAGCATATCCAAATCAGAAACTGCGGGTTTTATATTATAATTCTATCTGGAATTTGTTTTAATCCTTGTATAATCCTTAGCCCAGGTGGTAAGCTGCAAGTTGAGAGCATGAATCTAGGATTATTGCTGCACAAATATTTTTTTGGTAATTGCTCCATCTTGGAGGAAGTGGGCAGGGCCAATAAACTTTAAAATTGGGACTGTGTGGTGGAAAATTTTAAAATGCAAAGCCATCATCAAATCTGCAACTTCAGTCACACAGATATTCCTTTAAGAGGAACTCATGGCTTGGTCAAATCAGGTAAGATCAAACAGAATACTGAAAATACAAAAATCCAAAAGCTGGTCTAAGAACTGCTTATTTTTTTTCCTTGTATATTAGAAAGAATCATTTTTGCTCATTTTTTTTCCCCCAGGGTTTCCAGCTTAGTTTGCTAACTTATCAGTTCTGTTGCCTCTTTCCCTCGTTATCATAAAGGAATTGCATCTTTGCAGCATGAAAACAGCCCAGCTTGTTCCTCCTCACAGCACCTGTCAAGAGGAGTGCTTTAACTTTGTAGGAGAGAAAACGGATTTCTTAGATGCACCACTGATATCCCTCAGCACGCTGCGGCCCAGTGCGTACAGCCTGGGGAAGTCTTACAGATGCGCCACAAAGCACTGACTCAAGGGGTGGAGAACAACAGCTGAATTTCTATACAAAGCTGATACAGATGATTGTGCACATACAGTGTGGGGGAGTTATATTATCCTTTTAGTTGACATAGGTACTTCAAATGCTTTTATATCACCTTTGAATACTGAGTTTGAATAATCTGGGTATAACTACCAGGAGCTTTTTCTCTGAGAGATTAAATATGTAATATTTTATAACCCAGTATAAACATGTCCCATGCAAAATTCAGGATTGGTTTTCAATATGTAATTTTCCTTTAATTTTTAAACAAGTTCTTGCAATGATTTTTATTTTATTATCTGTATCTATGGAATGATGAACAAATCAAAATACAAAAATCTACAGATAATTTTATATTTAATCATTAATCTGTTCTTGTAAAATGAAATTTTAACCAATCATAAATTTAGATGTAATCAGAACTATATCTGTCTCTATTAATGAGATTGTGGAGTTGTCAAATAACAGAAATCCTTTATCCTTACATAAACTTCTAGTTTCCAAGGCAATTTAGTCTCTAAGCTCTGAAGAGCTGGCAGTTAAATAATTGTGGTTTTCTTTTAAGTTTAATGTGGAGAAAACTAAAATTCAAAATGAAGGACAAAAAAAAAAGAATTACAGAAGAGTAACAAAATGAAATTAAATCAAAAGATTTTTTTTAATATAAACATAAATTCTGGACAAAAATGGAATGTTTGGAAGAAATCTTGAATATTATTACAAAACTCCACTGATGTAAGAGTCTTAATCCAATGCTTTTTATCATTAATGAATGGACTCCATTAAGGGAGTCTCCAGATACTTTATTTCACTTTTTGCAAATTACTCACAGTAAGGTTTAGAAATAATGCAAAAAGAAGCTTACATGAAAAAGAAATTAAAATAATAACTGGCTTGGGAGGAAGGGAAATGGACAACCCTAATTCATTCTTAAAGGAAATCTATTCCATTGATTTAGCTTTTAGAGACAGACAAAAAATAAAAATATATAGATTACAGATCTGCAAATGGAGGGCTTATTTTGAGCTGCAATGATTTGCAGTTTGTGGAATAGGTTGTGATTAAAAAACAAACAAACCTCTCAAAATTCAGTTATATACTATTTTAATTTAGTGAGGGTTTTTTTTTACTCCATGTTAAAAAAAAAAACAAACAAAACCAGAAACAAATAAAATCCACCAAAACCAACAAAGAAGAAAGTAGTGTATCTTTGCAACACAGGTAAAGATTCTACTTTCCCTTTTTCCATTCCTGTGCAAGGGGAACTACCATCTACTTACTGTTACTCCTTTGCTGTATTTTTCCAATTTTTCCAGCTTTAGAACTTGTATTCCCTCCACAACCTTTGTTTCCACCTCCCTTTCCACTCTCAAACCTCTTTTCTTGCTTTGAACCTGAATCTGGGATGCTTTGCAGGTTGATTATTAGAGACTGCTATAAGAAATATGAAACAAATTGTTTGTGTGTGTATATGTAAACTCAGTTGACTATAAAACAGTCTCAAAAAACTGCAGCTTATTGGGGTTCTTCCCTCAAATGGTGAATATTGACCATCCCATGGTTTAAGAGACCTTAAGAAAGCAAAAAATTTGCATAAAGGAAATTAGAGATGTAGTTCTTTTGAAAGGTTTTGTCATGAAAATGTGTCTCTTCAATACCAAATCTTCTTAATGCCACCATTTCTCACCAATGAACTTATTCATCAATCAAGATGATGATGATGATGGTTGTTGTTGTTTTCATCGTTGTTATTATAATTATTTCTTCCAAAGTCTGTGTGGCAATCTCTTAGAACACCATGAAAACCAATTTTCACAATGGGTGAATATTGGACAACTATAAATCCAGAAGTAGAAAAAAGTGTCAAATACTGCTGTGTTCTGCCTGATTTCCTCTAGATCATCCTGTATCCTAGAAACCTGAGGGCCAGAAGCTCTTAGTTTGGTCATAGTAAACCCAACTGTACATGTGGTTCTGGCACACGAATGACAACACTCATGAAAAAAAAATAGGCTATTTTCCCAGATACTCTGCAGCTGGGTATTTATAAACTGCACAGATCAGGGAAGGAGGAAGAATTTTCCTATTTTGTTTAAAAAGTTCTCTTCCTTGTCATTGAACTAGGAAAGGAGGAGGACAGATGGACCATGCTGTTAGCATTCTCGTATAGCTTTTACCACTAGACCAAACCCTCCCTGTCATCCTGTACTACTTTTGTGGAGATTCTTCCCACTCCTCCACTAACAATATCAATCAACTATTTATTGCCCCTTGATACAAAACTTACTTTTTTGTTTTTACAACAGATTTGAAAAAATACTGTGTGCCTACAATCTAAAATGACAGGTAATCTAGTTCTGTAACAGCATATAATATCCCTATACTCTTCTCTCTCATCCCCTCATGCAGTCCAGTGCTATCTTTGCCTTTTTGACTGCAGACGCCTGTTAAAATGTTGTCTTAATTAGTTGCTGTTGGAGGATTTGACGGTTTTGGATTTTTTGAGAGAGCGAAAGGCATGTATTGCTTGCTCGGACTGCTATGCTACTGCTGTGCCTCTTGCTTGTTCTGTTCATCCTATTCACAATTCAGACAGCTGAAACTCAAAAAAGATCCAACATAAAAGAACTGAAGCCAGGATGTGGCTGTGTTGTGCAGACACTGTTGTGAGCATTGATGTGCAAATATCTGTTGGCCTGGCTGTTGCACATTACCTTTTTCCCTCCAAATGAAGTAATTTGGAAGCAGGATTCCAGTAGGCTGCTATTTGGCATGTAGTATCCTTCCCCTTCTGTGTCATGGGCTTTCACACGGACTAAGAATTATTCATGTGGCAAACATCTGGATTCACATAGCAGCCAGTAGAGCTAATCTGTTCTGGGACAGAGAAGGGACATGGGCAGAACAGAGCTAACAACCCCAAGTCAGAACCTGGTGAGGGGTAGGCCAGTACAACTACACTGTCCATCCAGCTGGAAAAGCAGAATTTAGGGAAAGGATTACAAAGAATTACAAAGATTTTGGAGGAAAGATTACATTGGCTGCTTAATGGCACATGGATGTTATCTAGCACCTTCACAGAAGCTTATGTCTAAATCCATAATAATCTGTGTTTTGTTGCTAAGACTGATTTATCAGTAAGACAATAAAATGAAGCAAAATAAACTCCAAAACAAAAGAGCAACATCTGATAGGGCTTACAGGAAAGTAAACAAGAAGCTTACAACAGTGCTAATGCATGCTATTAACACTTACATATGATCCAGCTCTTGGCCAGAATGTATCTGTCACCATCCAGAGGCAGGAACGACAAATTGTGCTCAAGCCTGTGGGAAACCATAGTTACAACTCATCTAACACAAGCAATAGATAGACCAAATAAACTTTTAATCTAGGAATAAAAGGGAGATTAAAATTGTAAGAGAAAACGTAAGACATCTCAGATCCTGCTAGGTTTTCATATATTGTTGTGTATTTATTTGTTCATTTAGATACACAGGGAATTTATAAGAAAATAGCTTTTCCACAAAGGTATTCAGTAAGGAAGAGGGATGGATCTTTTTACAAGCAACTGCCACCATTACTTTTGCCATGATACATACCAGGCTTAGGAGGAGATTCTTACAAATATTCCTAAACATACCTCACAATCCTGCATTTTCAGGATATGAAACCGTTTTTGGGGTATTTGGTTTGCTTTTGGTCTCAATGGTGGAACCAGAGACTGGCAAAAGGTGTTGCACAAAAGATGAAGCAACCAACACTTGCCCTTTGAAAGCCAAAATCATATGAAGGCAAGTGAGCCTTCATAAGGCTTCCTGACTACAGGATCAGCTCCATCTGGTTTCTTAATGAATACAATATTTGTATGTACCTGTGAGATGAAACCATCATGGTAACCATACCTCAAGTGGAGGAAGCCTGTGATTATGTGCAATTAAAATGAATCATCTGCTTCACTCTTTTCCAACCCACTCCTCCTCTGATATTTCCAGCATCAGAAATGCTGCTTTTCCAAATTTTCTCTGGGGGACACATTTCAACCTTTCAGCAAAATGGTGATTTCTCCATTAATTACACTGATCTGAGTTGTGGGATGGTTGGCTAATAAGATATCAGGATCTTTTTTTAATAATGAAATAGACTTGAAGGGCAGAACAGCTGGAAAACAAGGATTACAGATACGATGAAAATGGGAGTGAGAAGTCAAACACATCTTCTCCCATACCAGGTGTTCATTGGATGAAGAATGCCTGCTGAGGTTGAACAAATAACAGCCTTTTCTGTCTTTTATTATCTAAAGCTGGTAAAAAACTGATAGCTAAAATATAACAACATGCTATGAATTATTTTCCTAGTTTCAGTAGTATATTTGGTTGACTTCAGCTTTAAAAATATTAATATAAAATGCTGAAAGGGATAATGAGACAGTGATACTTCAATGTTTCTCTTATTGATGTCACAGAATGGTTTATTGATTCTATTTAGCTCCTAATTGTCTCACATTATTAAATTACCAACATTCAGGCCAGAAATTAGTTTAAATGATCAATCAGTGCAAAATGAGGTCAAGATTATTAGTGACAGACTGGACAGGCAGATGAATAGATCAATAGAAAGAAATAAAGATAGATCAATTAGAAGTTTAGACTAAATGGGAAAAGTAGGTTGACGTTTTTTCTTGTTCTTAATTACAGACCCACTGGCTTTTTTTTTCTGTGCAGACTTGAAATCTTGAAGTCTATTTCTAAAATGCATAATTATAAGTCTCCTATCTGACTGATTATGTCAAATCTTAACGCAGAACAAATAGTGAAAGCTAGGCACACTGAGATGTTGAGCCATCAAATTACATTAGTAAAGTCACAGTTTAATAGAATCCTCTACTAATTCCACCAAGTTCAGATATGGAGAAAACTGATAGACTTTTTTTTTAAAAAAAAAAAAAAGCTCCACATTAATTAAACAAACTTACAATAAATTGGTCTAGACTGGTGCATAACATGAAGTTTGAACTGTTAAATTAGACTGATTGTAAATTGACTGCACTTTTCTCTAACATATCCCAACCATTAATTTTTGAAAGCAATGCACAATTCTAATTTAACTAATATCTTTAAATCAAGGAATATCTTTTCTTGCTTCTGTTCAGTCACACCACTGAATGGAACATGGTATAATATCTAGTAAAATTTTCATTTTCACAAAATGTGTCTGATCTTGTCTCATCCACATCCAGAACATCTTATACTTTGCCCTCATTAGCCAAGAACAGGCTGGATTCTTCTTAATGATCACTAGGGATCACTTAGATTTCTGCACAAACTAGGACAAGCTATTTCACTTTTCCGTGCCCTGGCTTTCCCTTCTGAAAATGAGGACGTTTATTTTTGCCCTCTTTTCTTTAAATGAATTGAGATGCTGGTGAAGAATACTGTTTAATGTTAAAAAGAAAAATTGTTTTATTTTCTGTTTTCCTATCGAAATACCACCTCAGGTTTGGATGTTAAAGCTCTGCTAATAATGTTAAAAGGCATATGCCTGTTGTTGGTTTTAGGAAGACTCTTGACTGTGCTACTAACTACTCAGATTAAAATCTACAAAGTGGGTTATGACCATATTACTTCTTGCAGGGTTTCCTAAAGCTCCTCTCCAAGGGATATCTGGGTACAGGGACATCTTTATAGCTCTCTCTACACCTCCAGGTGCACCCACAGCTATAGCCCAAAGTATGGACAACCTTCTAGGTTTAAGCCTATCTCCTTCCTTACCAATCCTGCCTCCATGAGCAGCTCCTGGCCACTGTGCCAGCATTTGTGTCACTGAAAGAAGATGGGCAGCAGAAAAGGTTGTACTCACTAGTGGTCTCACCCTCCAGATACTGGGTGGATAAATAATTCCCATCATGATGATCCAGAAGGACGCTTTCTTGGTATAGCTACCAGATGACTAATTCACTACACAGAGAAGCTTGAGGAAAACATAAGCAAGCCAGCTTCTTCCAGTAGTGGAGGATTACACTTCACGAGGCAGGAATTTCCATATTAAGCCCTTATCCATTCTTAATCAGATGTAAAACTTTTCCATGTACACTTACCAGTAAGATTTCTGAAAGCATCCTTCATCGTCTTTTTTTTCTTTTTAAAAAATTTGCTTTCCTTTTCCATTTTTTGCTACTGTATCTCACACTCTTAGTCCCACACTGCTATGCAGTTGCCCACAGTAGCAGTTGCTATGCATTAGAGCTGATTAAAAACAGAAAGATATGTAGTGAAGGAAAAAGTTAGTAAAGTCCTGGAAAGTTTGCACAGCCATTTCATGCCTTCAGAAAGTGCCAAATAGAGGGGAAAAACAAGTGGAAAAATGTAAGGAAGAATCTCAAATAATTCTTCCTGACAGTTAGTAAAAGGACATATTTCCAAATATTTCTGCACTACATTTTCAGCTCCCCTTTGGCCTTCAAGTCTCAAATGCAGACCACTCTGACCAAAGTAGTTTTTCTTGTTTCTCTTTGACTTCAGTGACTGTTTCTGTTTACTTTGCTCACTCTTCCAGAGTGCACATTGCTTTGCATTTTAAGTGTGCAGAATTCTCCTACCTACAAACAAAAATCAATGTGTATCTGCCTCATAGCAGATAAGGGAGGCACTGGATCCTTCAAGTCTTCTGATGATGTGTATTATTTTAGATCTGTAGTCTATGAGTCTGAATTCAGCAGAACAGGTGAGATGCCTTTCCCTAGAGAGATTCCTCATTAGCTTATTTAAACTCCCACCGGAAAGTCACTGCTTATTCTCTCCTCACCACCCACTCAGGCTTGCTGTGCCTCAGCAGCTGCTGTAAAATTCTTCCCTTGATGCTAATACATAACTTATATCTCCATTAATCAGAGTATATACGCTGGAGTCATGAGGGGG
Source organism: Chlamydotis macqueenii (assembly GCF_036417535.1). Lineage (NCBI taxonomy): Eukaryota > Metazoa > Chordata > Aves > Otidiformes > Otididae > Chlamydotis > Chlamydotis macqueenii. The sequence continues at coordinate 9,969,854 of NC_141566.1, forward strand.
AAAATACACCCTCTTGTGAATTTGGAAGCTCCAAGAGTATCTAAAAATATGTGTTATCCTTTCCTTGAATGTACTATTGAAAATAAAATAAAGCATTTCAAAAACATGAGATTTAGTTCAAGATACTCAGACACCTGAACTAAGGTGAGTTCCTATTTTCCTTGTTTATCCGGTGGTATTCATGTCTATCAAAAACAAACAATCAATAAACAACTGCAAGGCACTCTGGAGAATATTTCAGCCCTGCCATACTAAACTAAAATGTGAAATACTGTATACAGTCCTGACATTGAAACTTTGCTCAAATTGTCATAAATCACACTTCTCATATGCATTTACATTACTTGTTGAATACTGAAGTGACTCCACCACATATCTAAGGAAATTAAAAACCAAGTACTGGGACAAAATAAAATAAATTAGTTTTCTTTAATAAATTGCAATTACAGGCTACAAGGGTTACAAGAAAAATGACAAAGACATGATAGCATATCTTTTCTTAATTTTGAAACAAAGGTATTGGTAGGGGAAAATAAACAAAAAAAAAAATTTTGCATTAAAAATAAAAGTATTATGCTGAGAAAATTAAAGCAATAGAGTTAACATTACAGGGTAGATGAGCTCATCCTATTTTAAAGAGATAGTTATATTACAAGTAGGAGACATACAAGTGTCCAAATATCTTTCTCACAGAAATTTACGCAGTGATTTGAAGTTTGACAGAAAAGAAATTCCTAATTTATCACACTCAAATATATTCAGTGGTTTGTCCCAGGGTACCCAGGGCGTATGAACCCAGGTCTTCCCTCCTCTGTACTTGTGTTTTACCAATGCCTGCCCAATCCTAGGCAATGCTATTATTATAAGAAGCAAGACAGTAGAAATGCAAGTTCACAGCATCCAGTTATGTCAGTTAGTTTCAAAAAAAAAAAAAAAAAAGAAGAGGGGAAAATGAAGAAAATTAAAACAGAAATCTAAGAAATATGTTCTGGGAAGCAACTGACAGTTTTGTTTACTGAAGTATAGAAAGGATGAAAGATGAGAGTTGGAAGTAAAAGGGAATTCAATTAATCACATAAGGCAAATGACCTACTGTAATAAAGTTATATCTGTCACCTTTTAGGTGGCTTCTTTCATGTAAATATAGGAGTTGTGCACAGAATTATCTTAATCACTGTTCTGAGGACACTGATAGATTACAGAACTTACAAGGTCTTTCTAGGACTTAGAAACTTTAAGTATTTCTCTCCTATCTGTGAATAAATAGGAGGAAAATTTTCAGTGGAAGGCAGGTGTGCCCTTCCTGAGTCCCTTCTGTGCTGCTCTCTGCACACAGGAGATTTGTAGTCCACTCCAGTCTGCTTGACAGAAACATGAGACAATTTCAGATACGGGGTTAAAAAAATGTTTGCAGTTTTCAAGAATGAGCAATTTCCTTCCATGTAGTTTAAAGGGTAGAAAGTCTTAAAGAAAAAATACAATAACTGAAAGGTCAACATACTTAACAGGCCAATTATGTTTTCAATATGTTTGGAAGTTTTTATGTATTTAATTTACTATACAATGTTTCCTCTAGGAATAGTTTATCACTGTAAATGTCCCCCAATCATAAAAAAGTTACAGAAGACATTAACATCATGTCTGCACCCACCATTAAGAACTGCAATATTAACAGAATGAATAATATCCAGAAATGAATGATAAATAAAACTTTACCAGCCTGAAGCCAGATATTCTAAGAAAGATGGAAAAGTTGCACAAAGAATGACTGCAATTTGAAAAGAAGCAACAATGAATGTCTAGGTGGAGGGAGGGAAAGAAAAAGAAAGCTAAGAGTTCTGAAGATTATTAAGAGCAATCATTTGATATAGCAATTATAATGTAGTACATATGACTTAGCTGGGTGTTGTGAAAATGTTAAAAAGCAGTAAACAAGTGAATGAAACAAAGGAGTTAATGGATATGAAAATCACACACAATTAAGCAGATGACTTCTTTTCCAGACAGACTCCTAAGTACATAAGAACATTTTACACCAAGAATCTTGACAAGAACTAAGGAAAATCCCATTTAGGCATAACACATGGAGAGAAGCTAAGACATAGCTTCTAAGAAACAACTTGCCTACGGTCATGCTGGGAGGCAGTGAAAAAGGCAGAACTAATGCACAGGTCTCTGAATTCCTTTTCTGACCACTAGATCCTTCCTACTTGGAAGCACAGTCTGTACTGTCTTGAAATGCTCCTAAACCTGTTGACTTTCACCAGCTTTAAGCCAATAGCTTTTGGCAATGCTCTCAGCTCTATCTGCTCTACTTTTCATCTTTATAATCTTAGCTGAAGAATTTCTCAACCAGATCCTTCATTTTTAAATGTCTATGGTTTCTCATCCTCTTCTGCTTTTCCTTAATTTGGTTTACGCCTGTTCATACTGATGGCCTGATTATAAGATTGTCTTGCTCAGTTTCCATTTGCCTTTTGATCCAATAGATAAAAATCCCTTAGGCCTTTAATATGACTTTTTTTTTCCTCATGTTCTACACTTTCTAACATTATATACCAATTTTCCTTCTGTCTTCTTCTCAGAAATCTTTTCCTCAAAGCACCTCCATCTCCTGCCACCTTCTTCTCTTGAAAATACAACCTTAATCATTGTTCTGGCCCCCATTCCCTGTTCCTCCCTGTGACGTTCGGGGCAGAGAAAGTGGTAGAGATAATGTTAAGCTGGGAAGAGCGAGGTATGGGGGGAGGTTGTCTTGCTCTCTGTCTCATTATCCTGCTAGTTTTAGTAATAAATTAATAGTTTTCCCCAAGTCAAGTCTGTTTTGCCCCTAACAGTAACTTTAAGGATTTCTCCCTGTCCTTATCTCAAACTTTGAGTCTTATCTGAAATTAGACCATGAAAATATTTTTAAAAGCAGCAAACCCACAGTATTTATCAATTTTTTAAATAAATGTCAAACCCCTTGTTCCACTGCTGAAGAGGAATTTAGCAGAACCAATCCAAAACAAAAAAAAAAAAAAAAAGAAAAAAATATTCTAAAAATGTCTCCTAGAATTCTTTACAGAATTGAAAAAAAAAAAATGTGCACAGGTCCTTAGTCAAAGGCAGAGTTCATAATGATATCATGATCTTCTGAATACAAAAACCCAGCTGAGTTTTTTTTTTTTTTTGTAAAAAGAAATGCCAGAAAAGACATCTATCACTCACAGAGAGCTAGAAGAAATGTGAGACTCATAATCTGGTGGTGACATGTTGGCTTTATAAGGAAATTCATCTATTTATTTGCACATTGAAAAAGTCTTTTAAGTTGACGGATTGGATTCCTTTGCACTTTGAAGACCCTAAGCTAATCCTCTCATGAGAAGTAAAAGAGGAATTAGCATCAAAGCAACTTTGTGTGATAAGTAAGTCAGGTTTTTTTTTCTTGACAGATTTTGATTTATTACAATATTCTGTAATGCAGGACTCTTTAGTAATATAGAGATTTTTCCAACTTGGCAAATTAGAGCTGAACCAGATTTGTAGGCATACTATTTACTTATTATTATGCTTGCTTTATTATAGTACATGATAGGGCAAGGAACACTGGAGACTTTAAGTAAGGAGTAAAACTATAGATACTTCATAATGCATATTCAAGCAGGACAAGCATCCAGTTGGACCCTTGGTTAGTTGACAGCTAGTACTAAAAATGTTCACCTACTCAAGATTAACAGATCCAGTGGTTCAGCTAAGGTTAGCTGCTGCAAAATGATCTAACAGGATTTTTTCTGTTTATTTACTTTTTAATTTTTTTTTCCTGACCTATTTTTTTCATCCTTCACATTTTGCAGTGATGTTAATTAAGCTTGTCATTAGCTCATATTCATGACACATCTTTACAGACAAGTTGTCCAAAGTTAATTTCTAGCATAATACTCATGTGTTCATAATTCAATATTCACATATTCCAACATAGTTTTAAGGAAGGTATAAGCAGTAAGAGGATTAGTGCTGAATATTCAGATGTAGGTAAAAGGACATCGCTCTGTAGTTACAAATAGACTCAATTATACAATAGACTTGTTCTGTAATTGTTCAGAACAAGTCAATGTTAAGATTTGGTTTTGCCTGTGTGGTTTTATGTATAACTCTCTAAAGTCCATGGAAAATATATTGACTTCAGTAAGCTTTAGATGACGTGTGTAAAGCTCGAGTGTGGCACCTTATGCTCACAAATGTCAACGGAAGTCCCTCTGTGACTGAATTGTCTGAGCCCAATGACATCAAGTAGTAATTTCAAATGACACAAGCTGGGTCAATCTGGAGACTCCTGGAGAGGTTAGAAAGAGTCATATTTCTAAAACTCACTCTCTACAATGAGAAAATTACAGGAGTTTACCTTGATACCATTCAGTAGGAATTCAGCCCACAACTGGCAGTGCAGTCAGCATGTTTACATGTGCAATCTTTTCAAGGAAGATATAAACTTTACCTGCTTGAGTTGGACTAAACCAGGCAGGGGCTACTAGAAGAAACTCAAAACCTTTCATTATAAATGTATGAAGTCATTTGGTAGTCAATCTCATGTCATCATCCAGAAGATGATAGTTCAGAAGTCATTATAAAAAAAAAGAAGAAAAGTGGCCTGATTGAACTTATTTTCTTGATTTAGTTCACGGTATTAGACTATTGTTTTTGGATAAAAATACTGTCATCATTCTATTTTTGTACTGAGCTTTGAGGCATTCAGGCATACGTACTCTCAGTTGAAGTAAATTACCACTTTTATGCTAAATCATGGCACACAGTGATGAGACATAGATTATGAGATGTAAGTGGCTTAACTTTGCTCTTTTCTGGTTTCAGAAATATGAACAAGGATCCTGATTAGCTGTAAATGTAACTTTTTTTTCCCCCCAAAACAGAACCGAGTTTTATATCTGCCCAATGCAAGTCAAGCCCAGGTGCCTCAAATAATAATTTCTTTGTAATGGCTCTTAACTCTCCAAAGGTTTTAGCAAAAAAGATAAAGAGTAAAAGGGAGAGATAGCTTCAAATATGGCAGCAGCATTTATATTTGAAACTGATCTGATAAGAGGAAAAAAGGGAAACACCTGTAGCAGCTGAATTAAAGCTCTGAAGAATTAAGAAAATTAGAACAGAAAGGAGATGGCAGTACTGAAGCTGAAACCAAAGCTGAGAGAAAATATCTAATCTGCAATACAGTCTGCTTTTTAGAACTTAGAACTCTTTTAATACCTTGATTCGATAAGGTGCAGTAATGACAGTACCATTTTCTGTTGTGTTGTTGAATTGATCTTTTTTTCTTTTTAAATAGCATCCTTCACCCTACATCTGAACTAATTAAGAAAATAAATGAACCAAGAAACACAGACTGAAGTAGTCCTCAGAAGGACTGACTGAGTCCTTCTTTTACTTTCTTGACATAACATAGGCAAGACAGGATAATGATCAATTCATGTTGAATATTTCAGAAAGATCTACTATGCAGCAAGACCAATGCAAAGAAGCAGGAGGTGGGAAGCTGAAAGGAAAGGAGAAAAGGTATGTAGTCAGAATATGTAAAACTGAAGGACAAACTGAGTATATATTCAACTCTGATTTTGTATCTTCTGTTGAAATCAAGGAAAACACTCATGGACTAACAATACCTCCTTGCCAAAACATGAATTTCAAGCTTTTAGAAGATTGACTTTGGGAAGTCACAACTTCAGTCCAGAAGTCTCTGAGGATACTCCTCTTTTACATCTTTTGAGTTTTTTCATAATTTCTTTATACCTTGTTGAGTAAACAAATATTTGAGAGAAACATTACCTGGAGAACCCATTGCATCCACTCGTAAGGGAAGTCTTGTTTTCAAGGCTCATTAGCTCCATTCCTTCATGAGCTCTGATGACTTCATCCAGGAAGTACAGATGATGTGCAATGGTTAGCACTGTAGTCAAAAGCTGATTGTAGATGTAATACTGGGTATTAAATAAATAAATAACAGCAAAAAAAAATAAAGGATGCCTTTGAATCTGTAAGATCAAGGGCTGTCATGAAGCGAAGGACAGAAGGGGCTGCATATTGGAACTAGTATCAAGGATAGGTTTAAGTATGCTGAACTACATAGGTTGTTTTCAGGGACAAAACAAATGCCCCTAGATATAAATTCAGGAACCAGTACCACCTTGAAAAATAAAAAATGAAAAATTGTCTTTTCCCACTGGAGAGGTGTTGTAGTTCAGCCCGGATCAGGACCAGACTACGCAGTCTCTCTCTCGTTCCCCCCACCCTCCGGAAAAACGGCTTGAGGTTTGAGATAAGGACGGGGAGAAATCCTTGAAGTTACCATCACGGGCAAAACAGACTCGACTTGGGGAAAAGTATTCATTTATTTCTAAAACTAGCAGGAGAATGAGACAGGGAACAAGATAATCTCCCCCCACCCCTCCCTCTTCCCGGGCTTAACATTATCTCTACTACCTGGGTCACGGCAATCCCAGGCACAAATACAGGCTGGGCGGAGAATGGATTGAGAGCAGCCCTGAGGAGAAGGACTTGGGAGTGCTGGTGGATGAGAAGCTTAACATGAGCAGGCAATGCGCCCTTGTGGCCCAGAAGGCCAACCGCATCCTGGGCTGCATCAAGAGAAGCGTGGCCAGCAGGTCAAGGGAGGTGATTCTGCCCCTCTACTCTGCCCTGGTGAGACCCCACAAGAAGGACATAGACCAGTTGGAGAAGGTCCAGAGGAGGGCCACGAAGATGATAAAAGGGCTGGAGCACCTCTCTTATGAGGACCGGCTGAGAGAGTTGGGGCTGTTCAGCCTGCAGAAGAGGAGGCTCCGGGGAGACCTGATAGCGGTCTTCCAGTACCTTAAGGGGGCCTACAAGAAAGATGGTGAAAGGCTGTTTAGTAGGGCCTGTTGCGATAGGACGAGAAGTAATGGTTTTAAAATAGAGGGGGGTAGATTTAGATTGGAAATTAGGAAAAAATTTTTTACAATGCGAGTTATAGAACACTGGAAGAGGTTGCCCAGAAAGGTGGTGGAGGCCCCATCTCTGGAAACGTTCAAGGCCAGGCTGGATGAGGCTCTGAGCAACCTGATCTAGTTGGGGATGTCCCTGCTCCTTGCAGGGGGGTTGGACTAGATGACCTTTGAAGGTCCCTTCCAACCCTAACCATTCTATGATTCTATACCTTCCACCCCGCAAGCGGCACGGGGGGGAAGAAGGAATGGGGGTCGCCGTCAGTTCATCACACATTGTTTTACACTGCTACTTCATTGTCGGGGGAAGAACTCCTCGCATTCCTCCCCTGCTCCATTGTGGGGTCCCTCCCATGGGCCACAGTCCTTCATGAAACTGCTCTGGCGTGGGTCATCTCTTCCACAGGGTGCAGTCCCTCCAGAACAGCTGCCCCAGCGGGCCCTCCATGGGCCACAGCCTCCTTCAGGCATCTGCCTGCCCTGGTGTGGGGTCCTCCACGGGCTGCAGGTGAATCTCTGCCCCTCCGTGGACCTCCATGGGCTGCAGGGGGACAACCTGCTCCACCATGGTCATCACCACAGGCTGCAGGTGAATCTCGGCCAGGAGCCGCATTACTCCTCCCCCTCCTTCTTCACTGACTTTGGCGTCTGTAGCCGTTCCTCACAACAGGCTGGCAGATCCCTCTCAGGATCCTTTTTACATCTTATTCACTTCTCATCTCCTCTCCACTTCTTGCAGCCGGGCTGGGCCGAGTTGGGCCGAGTCGGCTGCCCAGCAGGAGGCCAGAGGGTGAGGCCTGCAAGGCCCACAAGGCTCGCACCTCCCCCTCTCTGCCCCGACTCAGCTGCTTCACATCTTCTCCTTTTTTTTTTTTCCTGTTTTCCCCTACTTAAATACGTTATTGCAGAGGCATTATCATGGAACATTCTGCTACCAATCGGCTCGGCCTTGGCCAGCAGTGGGTCTGCCCTAGGCCCGGCCGAGTCCACTGGACAAAGGGGAGCGACTTCTAGCAGTTTCTTACAGAAGCTACCACCTTAGGCCCCCCCTTACTAAACAAAACCAGAACAAGAGGTCATAGAATGGTTTGGGTTGGAAGGAATCTTTAAAGATCATCTAGTTCAAACACTCTGACATGGGCTGTGATATCTTTCACTGGAGCAGGTTGCTTAGTGCCGGTCTAACCTGACCTTGAACGCTTCCAATGATGGGAGCATCCAGATCATCTCCAGGAAACTAGTTTCTGTGTCTCATCACCCTCATTGTAAAAATATCCTTATGTACAATTGAAATCTGCCCTCGTTCATTTAAAAACAGTTGCCCCCTTTCCTGTCACAACAAGCCTTCGTAAGAAGTCTCTCTATGCAGTTCTCCCAGAATGTGCACACTGCAAAGTAAACAGGAAGGCAAGAGAGAGGTGAAGAACACAGAGAAGAGATAGGAGGGACAAGATATGCAAGGAGAAAAGAGATTTGGATTTAAAGCTGATTGTTTGATAATAATACAAGGACCCTGTGAACAAACAAGTGGGGTAGGTCATATAAATGTGACCTACATATGCAGGCATTTATCACATTACAAATGGGTGCCTACCGCTGACAGATAGAAATACATCAACTATTTCTTTTCCACAGGCAGGATGCTCATACAATACAACTTCCCCTGACAAGAACTTAGTAGCTTACCCTGTCCTCCTGACAGCGATGGAGATCGCTTCACCAGTGATACAGACAAAACATAGCCGCTTGCATATGTTTTCAAAATATATCTGCAAAAGATCTTTATCTGTGTAGAGTTTATTTAATAGGGTTGTTCCAGCAGATGATGCAGCCTGAGGCCAGAAGTGAGGCAAGGTTTTCAGAGAAGAAGTAATACACTTTCTTAGAACAAAGGCTGCAGCTGGAAAAAAATGGGAAACTTTGGGGCACCCTTTTAGAGGTACAAATCTTTTTTTAGGTAACAGAAGGTGGATTTTAATAGCAGTTAGTCAAACCAATAAAGATGTTTCCTATGCCTACAAATGTCACATTCCATTTTTTTTTTTTTAAGAACAAGAAAAGAGGCTTCATCTTTCCCTTGCAGCCATACTTATTTTGAGTTGCTTTTTACAAGTCATGCAGATTTGGTTATGTGCAGCAAATTTTCTAGTGTCTGCAGCACCATTCCACACCAACTGTTTCCATAATTCCTTTTACTACTAAATAAGTCATACACAATAAACTGCAACCCAGCCCTGCAACTTACAGCTAGGGCCAGTAAGGAGTGAGGGATTTCACATGCAGAAGCAGCATAGAATGCAATGGTGCTTGTTTGACATCTGACAAAAAGACACTGTAGTCCAAATTGTTTAAGCTCTGTTGTATTTTGTCCACCAGAAAATCAGAGATGTCAGAAAAAGTAACACACTATGAAATGGGTGAAACTGGAAGATGTCATCACTATCTCAGATTTATTTTTTCCAAGTCCCTTAAAACATGTAAAATAAAATTAAATGCCAACCATAGCACTACCTCATCTGTAGGCACAGAATTTCAACACAAAATGTACAGAAATACCAGAGGTGCAACACTATATCTGATTATTGTTATTGGATGGTAGGAAAATATATATCCATTAAAAATGTAATATAAATCACTGAAGAAAAATATTACCAGAGAAATATCACCATCACTTGGATAAATTTGTCCTTGGCAATTCTTTTTTTTTTAAATATAATTTCTTTAGGGATTCTAGTATACAAGAAAAATGAGTTAGCACCATAACCCAGCACAGGATTCCTCAGTAGTAAGTACAGGCAGAAGCCAGCCAGGAATTGAAAACATCAGTGAGAACATCACAAAGGGTAACAGAAAAGTTCCAGATGACTTCATGAGCCTGTCGATCAGGCAAAAGGGTCAGCAGAGGTTGGATGGTGGTGGTACATTGAAGTGGGACACGCTTATCCCTTGGTACTCCTGGAAGAAATGATTTCTTGCAATAGGCTTTGGAGAAGTTGTATTGGAAAATATAAAATTCTTTAGTCACATATTTAAAATCTTCTTTCATGGTTGAATCTTGACAATTGCAAATATATTTTGTTTTCATACCAAACTTCATTTCATGAGGAGAAAATCCTCCCCTATGTCCCGCTCTTCTCCCAACACTGTGGCAATAATTATTATTAAAGTAGGTGATTTTTATTCTGCTTGACATTTGATTCTGTTCACACATACTACTATGTTTTAATTCATATCCAGTGATCCTGATGTGATTTTAAAAACAAAATCTCAAGTCTGTCATAGAGTCTGCTAGAATCTTCCTTTGTAATGGTATTCATTATTGCTCAAGCCAGTGTAAGGAACAGATAATACGTGTTTTGTTCTTTTGACAACTATTCATTTCATTGAGAGCATAGATGTGTAGGCCTGTGTAGACACAGGATTTAAGCAAGCAGTGTTTAAATTAAATCAAATCTCATTTTTAAAAGCTTGATTGATGGCAGTACACCAAGTGACTGTTTTGCAAATTATAACTTGTATCCATTAGAAGGAAAAGGTGGAAAAAGTTTGGGTTTTCTTTTAGGCATGCCAGATCAAGCGAAAGATTTAAAGAGTTTCCTACTTTGAAGAGATTTGTTGTAAATGCCAGAATTAGGACAACTGTGTATTTGGAAAAAAAAAAAAAAAAAAAAAAGGAACATAATGTATCACTTCTGAGACCCAGAGTGCTCTCTGCTCTCCCTTGAAGAGTCACTCCATCTGATCTTCAAACAGCTTCCAGTTAACATAGCAACAATAGTTCATTTTCTCTGGGGCGGGATCCGTTGAGTACTCGAGTATAAATATCAAAGATCACCAGTTACATTCACAGGACCAGCAAGCTTCTCTAGGTGTGACAACCACGATGCCCTGTGGTTGCAGACTGCGACCTGTGAGAAAGGTTTTTCTCAGAATGTGGCTTTCCCCCTAGGCTTCCAAAATTCAGCTCAGTTGGTACCAAAAATAATCCTACAATACCATTTTCAGATTTTAGCCTCCGAAGGCAAACAAGAAAAAGGTCACATACAAAGATTTAAAATGGAGTCAGGTATCCCAGATTTGAGCTTGGCCAGAAGAAACAGAACAGGAAAAGTCTTATTCCCCTGGTAATTGTATCATCCTCTTCCAGTAGAAAAGTCTGACTTTTCAGGCCAGTCAACCTAGCCCTCACAGTACCTGGCTGTTATATACGGGCTGAAGAAAGAGCTGAAGTGACTCGATTCATGACTGCTCACCCAGTCCACAGACTGACAGTCCTTCCTCTTAAGGTCTGCAGCTCTGACTTTTCCTTGCACATTAGGAAAGGTAATCACCTCTGCTGTCTCTCAGAATGTCTCAACATCAACCACAGCAGGTTTTGTGTCTTCTGACAAGACATTTATCTACTGAAGGATGTGAACCAGCAGCTTGTTTCAAGCCTTTTGAATAAGCTTCTTTCTGCTTTCCCCTGGACAAAGTAAATTATGCCATGACACGGTGGTTTGTTATTTTTTATGGGCACCATTGACAACAGAAGCCTTTCACACTCAGTCTCCAGTAATTTCAATATCACATGGCTACTGCTATTCTGTTCTGGTGGCCTTAATTCATGAATTAATGATTTTTATATATGTATGTGTGGGATGAAGGTTTTTGAGACCAGCTCCAGTTTTGTTGGTTTGTCTCTCCTCTGGTGTTATCCGTATCTTTCCCCCCACCGTATTAGATGCAATTTTTAGAACACATTCCTCATTACTCACTCTCACTTCTTCTCAAACATTTGCACTTTCCTGCATATACTGCGACTGTGCCTTGATATATGTGATTCAAGGTGAGATGTCACCAGCTGCGCAGCTACAGGTGCGATGACAAAAAGAAAACATCTTCCAACAGTGGCACAATTTGTATGCTTGTGGCTGGTAATGGATGGCTGGCCTTAAAGATTACAGTACTAGAGTGACACCATTGGCAAGATTGACATTCACATCTAAACATGACTCAAAGGGAAGGAACAGGATGGTTGACAGATCTTTCTTTTAAGCATGAGCTTCTCTTCAAGTTTCATGCTTTTTCACTGGGTTCATCGCCATAGCTGCTTTCTTTGAGAAAGGAAAGACAAACTAGACGGTCACAAATCACTTCTCAAACTCATTATTACAGCTCACACTGACTGTCAAGCTATCAAAGCTAAGAAGAAACCACTTTTCATCTCATCCATAGTAAGTAATTATTCTCAGTCTACAGCAAACCATGGTACCCTCAAGGAATCAAACACAACATAGACTTCTTAAACCCTCTTTCACTGCAAAGCTAAATTGAATTACTTAGATTTCCTGAAGATAAAGAGCATAAACACAGAGAGTGACAGAGGCTCACCTGCTCCCTAGGATGATAATTTTTAATTTTAACCTCTAACTTTTTTTTTTTTAAGTTAAAAAATTCTAGACAGTTCTACAGTTCTTCAGAGCCTGACACAAAGTCTGGAAATATCATTTCCCTCAAAATTTAAATACAGTGCCTAAATTAAAATCTTCCTGCTCAAACCTGACAGTGACCAAAATCATGCTCTCAGACCCTCAGTTTTGGATTCAGACAGAAGAGCTAAAGTCACCTCTGAGCAGGCTGCGGGATAACTCTGCCTGCGGTGCTCTCAGGAACTCATTTCGTGCTCTGTCAAAGCTGGGGCAGAACTAAGGCCTATGTGAAGTTTTGCACAGTGGAGAAAGCAGTGCAGTAGCTGAACCAGAGCAAGGCCTCTTCCTACTTTCTGCTAGTTCTCTTTCACTATTAACACTTCCTAAGCCCAGAAATTTCCCTGACATTTACAGTATTTAACATGTGTCTGTGACAGGAAATTTAGCTAATAGTGGGAAGAGCAATTCTGCACATTTTAACTTGCACATTAGATTTGGGAGATTTTTCCACATCACAGCTGTTCCCAAAATACGATTGAAAATGAGCCCAATTTTATCATAAACCTGCAGTGAGTCAGTAACACAAAAACAAGAGATGCACCTAATTAAAGACTTATGTGCACTTTTTTCCCCCATGTCAGTCTCAATCATTAATGCCTTAATAACCAGTCATTTTCTTCCAGTTGACATTTAAGAAGTTATTGTGCTTATTAAAAAAAAAAAGAGACTAAAACAACTTAGAGATCTATGAACTACCCAGAGAAACATCTCAAAGGAGGACAGCAGAGTTATACTCTTCCACTAGATGATAGAACGGGGCTTGTGCTCAGCAAATACAGTAGGCCTACGCCACTAGAACCAACAAAATAGGGCTGATCTGAGGTCATATTTCAGATTCGTTTCTTGATTCCATGTATGTAAACTGCCTGGTTATTAGCAGAAACTGCTAGATTGCACAAGAAATTATGTCATGTAAATAAATAATAAACTTCACTTAATTGTGTAGTTAAGTTTTCCTCCTTTGATCACTATGAATTATACTATCACGTTCCCATTTATTTTACTAGAATGTTTTCTTTGTGCTGTGGGGATCTCCTAAGAACTATTTCTCTTATGGCACAGAACAGTACTGTGAAACATGTTTAAAATCACATGTACTATCCTTAGAATTACTGAGTCAGAATGAGTATTTCATGAGCACAAGGCTTGCCAGACTCAGCAAGCTCACAAGGTTCTAAGTGAACTTGTGAAAATGTTTGGATATGATTATTGCTTTGTTTCTAAAAAAATAATTTTAAAACTTGCAGTATTTAAGTATACATTGAGATTCAAATCTATTTAAAAATTACTTTTACTTTGATTAATGATTATCAAAGATGACAGATAACAAAATATAAAATAATATAATTTTGAATTAGGATTTTAATAGAAGTTTAAACCTTAAAATTTCTAGTCTGCATTCAGACTAGCCCAAGCCTAGAATTTATTCAACGTATGTTTTACTGTAGAGTGCTTCAGTAAGAGCAATTGCTTTCTGCAACTCAAGTTTCCAGTCAACTGCAGATATCTTTAAAATATAGCTCTTTGGTAAAGATAGGATCCTGGCAAGCTAAGTATTCATGTTTGCAGCTGTCACTGCTTTCACAATCATTTCTTCACTTGCAAGCCTAGGCTGCTAAAACCTTTCTCAGACACGGAATCCGCAATACTACAAAAAATGCCTGGTTTCAATGCTATTTTCCCCACACCTAATTTGAAGACAATTAAATAACTTTAGAACTTCCTGCAGATTCTTTTATAGCAGCCTTTCTACAAGCAGTTTTATTACTGTGTAGATCCCTAACCTTTATGCTACTGTCATAAAATTTCTACTAATTAGGGGACCATACTTTATGTGCCAATGCAGCAGTGCAATGGTAAACACAAACTCAATTGCTCATTATTGCCCAGTTTAATGATGGGTAGATTGTGTTTACCTGTATTCCCACAATCAGTCAAAGTTTTGAGAAGGAATTGCTTTGCAGATTGCTCTTACTTGGAAGTCTTTTAAATCAAATTACTTGAAAACTTTTTATGTCCTATAATTTGTATAAATGCCTTAACAGTTCAGTTTAAGCAGAGAAAAAAGGTAGATCTTTCCTATTGAAAACAGAGTAACACTTGGTCTTAGCAGTTTATCCAAATCTGTATTTAGCAGAACTCTCTCCTTACCCAAAAAGCTATGAAGATTGAATTATTGATTAACATTTCTTGTCCTTCCCTTTCATCCTTTGCTTTAATAACCACTGTATTTTTCAAACAAAAAGTCCTGAAACCAACAAGGTGTGATACCCAAGGGGTTTGTATCTCATAACTGAGTGAATTTTAAACTGAATTATACTAAGGCTGCAACATATGTCTATCCCTTATTAGACACTAGAGACTCTACCCAGAGAGAGTTACCACCTGAGTGGCTATTTAGATAACTAGTAAGGACACAGCTTTGTTCTTTTAGGAATAACAAAAAAGAAGCCAGCACACACAGAATTTCCTTCATTCATATACAACACTTAAAATGCTTATATATAGCCAATATTGTTAAGTGCGTAATAAATAAGTTCAGGAAATTTCAACAGAGAGAACAATGGGGTGTTGGAAAGCACATATGTATTTCTCCTAATTAAATTACACTGTGGCAGGCTTGAGCTAAAGATGTGTTTGGGTGAAGATGCATGAAAGTGAGGCATACTAATCAGTCTATAAATGATAACCAGAAAGATGTGGAAATAGTAGCAAGGAGATTTTTATCTTTTTTAAGTGACAGGTCAATTACCTTGTTTGCTGCAAAAAAAAAAGGTTGTATTTTTCTGTTAATGAAGACCAAGCTCTCAAAATGGCAAGTAAATGGGTTTTAAAAGTGTCAAATATGTTTTGCCTTATTTGTCAAAGGTACAAACATTCTGCCTGGGAATCATGAAGTCATGAAGCAGAGTTTCCACAAGTAATAAACATACAGGTAATTTATCAATTCCCACAGGAAATTAGTCACAATATTACTTGTAATTTTTCTTACATACAGTTAATAATAATGTATATTACAACATTTACATTATAATTCATGAGATTTGGACAGTAAAGATGTTCTGAAATTGGACACACAATTTTAGAAGCTCATAAATACATATTACTAAACCGACATAAATAGCACCATGTCTATCCAGCTGAGGAATGTGCTACTTTTGTGTTTTTATAATCATGCACTGAAATGAGATCAGCCAACTACTGCTAGCTGTTGGAAAATGGGATATATACAAACACACCCCCTTGAATATCAGAAATTATGGCCAATGTGCAATGTTAACCAGAGGCCTGATTCAATGCCTCTGAAAATCAATAGAATGAGCCAGACTCTAAAAAAAAATGTTCAAAATAACAAAAGGGAAAAAGCAGGTTTGGGAGTATTATTATGACAGGCTACTCAAATTACAAGGTAGAGTTGACTTTGAATTGTTGTCTCCTAGAACTCATCTCACATACACAGTGGCGTATAAACAGGCTTGAACATCCTGAAAGTTTATTTGTGATTTAAAGTAGTTCTTCTCTCTATGTACTAAGAAGAAAAATTATAGAGATTTTAAAGATTTCCAAAGAAAACAAGCCACTGTTCTTATATCTCCATCCCAAAATATTGCCATTCTGGTGGAATTTTTAATGAGGCTTTGTGGCATATTAAATCTTATTAAAAATAACTTCAAAAAAGCCATTTCACAATGACATGGGATCTGTTCCTTTTTTCTCCTTAAAAAAAAATGAATGTCCAGACTATCACATTTCCAAATTACTATATATTAGAAAAAATATGCTGTCAGAAAATTTCTCAAAAGCTCAACTAGAATGCACACTTTAAAAATACTATTTAGCACGTCTTTAGGTTTTACTCTCAAATGAGATATTTTAGCTATTTCAGAAACAAGAACAACTTGAAAATCACATCTTCTCCATCTATGTATTATTTTTAGCTTATTTATGGATCTAATCTTCAGACAAACTGAAGATGTCTGTCCACAAGAAATAAAGATTTCTGTGCTCAGAGCTTCTGTCTACACAGGGAGGAAGAAACGTGTGGTACCTGTGTCACTCACTTCCTAACTGCAACCTCAGTCGCTTAAGCCATTAACAGAGTAACAGGATGCGTAGGGTAAGACTACAAGTCCTTTAGTTTTCCTCTGGTTTTAGTTTTGCTTGTAAGAATAAAGAGGCATTTAACGTTATCATTATTGTTAATGCCTTTTAAAAATAAAATATGAAATTTACTGTAACTATATACTAATAATTCTATCAGTTTATTTTCCTGGGTAATGCGTGTATTCACACCTGTCACCAAAAAAAAAAAAAAATCAGTTTACCATGCAAGCATAGAAACTTTACGAGCAGTGGAGTCTTAACAGTGAAAACAAGCTATTTTTTTCCCCACTTTTGCAATTGTTTCTGATAAATAACAAGTGCAAATTCCCCTATTGTGTTTCCCTACCAGCACATATCCTTTTGCTTTTCTATGCCTTTTATGTAAGATATACTGCTCTTCAACGCAGACCTCTGATCACAGGACAGAAAGAATACTTATCCAGGGCAAAAGTCAGTGAGATGACCCTATGACATGCTCTAGAAACCAAGCCAAAGAGCTATATATCTGAAAAACAATAGGAGGCAGCAATGCAACCCTAGCAGGCAGTTCCTACTCATGCTACTCTCCACTTTGTACCCGTGTCATTTTTATTGCTCTTAAACTCCGTCTTTGTTGATTCCTGATTGTATGTTGGTCTAGACTCACTGCCTGGAAGGCCTTTGAAACTGCACACAGGAACAGCTCTGTGCAGTTTTGTCAGGTAAGGTTGAAATCTCTTCAGGGCAATGCCTTTGAATTCTTGGCTCTACTGAAATTTTTATTGAGTGCGCTCAGCTTCTGAATAGAGCTAGGACTTCAGCCAGCCACCATGAGCCTCTAAAGCACTAAACTTGAAAGACAAATTATTTAAACAGTAACAGATCTCCTCCGGAGCTTTCTGCTGCTGTTTCATATGCGGTTTAAGCTTGCATGCACAATATCATTGCTGAAAGGGGGATTCTGCAACTCCTATATTATCTGTACATTGCTGCCCTTAGAGAACTGGTTCAAATATGCATGCAGCTGAATAACAAACCAGAATGAGGAAATGGACCAGCTGAACAGTGACTCTGGAGAGAGGGAAGAGTTTCCCTGAGGGATGCGTCTGGAGTGGGAAATAAGTGGTGCCACAACAGCAGGTTTTAAGACTGCAGTGCTGTTTCCTTCCTCAAACTGTTTCTTCTTTTACTCCTCCCTTGACTTTATGATCCAGCAGGTCCCTCCCCCCTTCCGTCTGTAGAAATTACAATTAAGAAAATGTGTGGAGAAATAATCAACGTGTGAGCTTGCATTTCACAGCCATTCACTGTTGTCAGAGGTTTTCATTCTTTTGAATCTCTTCCTGATGAGAAACAATGCTAGAGCATGCAGCAAAATAAACTGTTTCTGTATCTTGCAAAAATGTTCAAGCTAAAACTAGGACCATGTAAAGGTCTTAGAAAAATCCTGCAAGGCACAAAAAAAATGTTCTGAGCAGTCTAACACTAAGGTCATGCATGCAGCATGTTGGAAGACTTTGGTTTCTGTCTCTCTTCTAAATTAGGCAAAGCGTGAAGCTGGACCTGCATTTCCCACAAGTCAGGTAAGAGCCACAACCCTATGCTTCCAGCTGCCTGGGGGAGGGATGGGTCCTGCTGGTTTTTTTTCAGTGTTCCCACTGGGGAACTTTAGATTAAACTAATATATTGCTACAAAAGCTTTTCAGTTTAAATAGATCTTTGCTTTCTGATGAAAAGTCACTCAGTCAGGGAAAAAAAAAACCAAACCACCTTGTTCTAAAAACCGGGAGAAGTTGCTTATTGCTCAGGCTTGACAAAGCCTGGCTTGTATGGAGGGTGGAAAAAATGAACATCCAAAGTGCTTTAATATTTCACAGGGAAAGAGAAATTTATTCCCACAGCAGCAGCATCCTCGGCTCCATTTTGGCTAGAGCCAACGGTGAAAAAAAAAAAAAAAAGCAAAAAACAAATGGAGAAGACATACAAGAAGAGAACTCTTCTTATTCTGATTTTGAAACAGATACAGGAAACTTACAATGGGCCAGCTCATCAGGAAGAAAGATTTCCACCCACACTGCACCACACAGGTCAGCTCAGTGAGCACACAATGTAGCCTGTGTGATGGAAAATGATGCAGCCTCGCAAGGGCCAGGGCTTGTGCTGGAAAAGAGAGGAAGGGCTTGAAGAGGAACTGCAAAGTATATGGGAAGACGGATGACATTCAAGGCTGATGTCTGGTGACAGACGTTCTATCACAGCCGTGCCACCTACCCACCACTTGAATGACAGGCAATAAGCTTAGGCAGGGAGGAGTGACACTATCTCAGTAAGGCCTTGGAAGATTTGAGTCTTGCCACTGTTGAACTTTACCATGATGTTGGTAGTCATTTTGGCTAATATCTCCTCCAGCAGTCTTCCATAAGGCCCTTGGGAAGGATATCCTCTGTAGGCTCTGGGGTTCTTACAAGACCACGGTGCACTCTAGCTCATGGGTGCTTTTCCTGAATGGCTAAATCAATGATATCATCACATTTACCATTCTGAGGAAGTGTTTCATGTTTTCCTGAGGCTCTGAGATTAAGTATCTTGATAGCTAAAAAGTATCCGCAGCCTGACTCCTGCTGAAGGAGTGCCAGACAGTGTGGTTGGATTAGTTAGAGAGGGAAAAAAAAAAAAAAGAATACCACAAGTGGAAGTAGTAGCAGGAACTGTGTTACTACTTGACATTTGGAAACAACCCTTCAAATCAACAGTCTGACTAATGCATGACTCATTATCAATATTAAAAATAGTTGCTTAAAAAAAGCCTGAAAAACAAGTTATGTGGAATTTTAGTAATATATGTACACAAGTTTTCTATACAAACTAGAAATCACTTATATTCTTAAGCTTTATAAATTAATGACTTTTGACCAAAAAGCAGACATAATACATTACCTAACTATATACTTCGACCATCATTTTATAGCTTGTGCCCAAATTTAGATCTTCTGTATAGATTTATGCTTCTACTAATGCATCCTAATATCACAACCAATTCCTCAGAAAAGACAGCTTCGATACTTCTGCAAAAAGCCAGCTGGGTGAAATCTTAGCAGTTCTAATGTCAGAGCTTAATTGATTACAGTGAAGATTAAAGCAGACATATTTCAACTCCAAGATTTATTGGTTACTGTACCAAAGATGGGTTTCTATCACACTAAGGTCAATAAAGACTTTCCACACTTGCAAACAGCAAGGAAATACAATACAATTGCACTTCAGAGTTAGATGAATATCAGAAAGAAAGAACTGTGAATCTGTGTAGCTAGCAGAAAATGTGTTATAGGTTCAAAAATTGAACAATAAATTGAAAGTACTACAGAAAAATGATTCTAGATCTATAAATTTCTTTGAATTTAGAGCAAGCATGATGCAGACAGATGGGCGAGAAATAACGCAACAGAATATAAATTACTTTGTTGTTCAGTTACTGCTTAAAATAGCATCCATTTAAATACTAGATAATATAATAATTTGGCACATTATAAATAATTATGATGGCTTTTAGAAACCAGAGAAATGTTTAGAAGCTTTATGCTGCCTGAACCTTACTACAATGCTTTTGCAACCAAGAAGTAACATTAATCAGCTGAGAAAATTCTTTCAGGAAAAACCTACCTGAAGGGAGTTTCATAGAAGCAAATTATTAAATTATTTCTTTGCCAGTTTCTCAGAGGTTCACAGTGCCTTCACCTGCTTCTTGAATCTTTGCAGCAAATGACTGTATGCAAAAAAATATGTGTGTAAAATTTAAGAATTATTGGTTGTATTTTGAATACATCAGTGTGCACATGTGAAAAACACTGCCAATAGAGTCAAGTTGGATTTTTACCAGAGCGGGAACAAGAGGATTAGAAAAAAAAAAACTAACCGAAGCATCTGACTGAAAACACATTAGGATGACAAGATGGGTGAAATTTAAAGATCATATAGAATAGTTTAGGTTGGAAAAGACCTTTAGGATCATCAAGTGCACCCATTAACCTAGCACTGCCAAGACCACCACTAAACCATGTCCCTAAGCACCGCATCTACACTTTTTAAATGTCTCCAGGGACCATGACTCAATCACTGCCCTGGGCAGCCTGTTCCAATGGTTGACAACCTTTCCGTGAAGAAATTTTTCCTAGTATCCAGTCTAAACCTCCCTTGGCATAACTTGAGACCTTTTCCTCTCATTCTATCACTTGTTAATTGGGCGAAGAGAGCTACAATCACCTTGCTACAACCTCCTTTCAGGTAGTTGTAGAGAGTGATAAGGTCTCCTCGAGCCTCTTTTTCTTCAAACAAAACAACCCCAGTTCCATCAGCCACTCCTCATAAGACTTGTACTCTAGGCCTTTCACTAGCTTTGTTGCTTTTCTTTGAACACACTCCAGCACCTCAATGTCTTTCTTATAGTTAGAGGTCCAGAACTGAGCACGGTATTCAAGGTGTGGCCTCACCAGTGCAGAGTACAAAGGAATGATCACTTCCCTAGTCCTGCTGGCCACACTATTTCTAATATAAGCCAGGATGCTATTGGCCACCTTGACCACCTGGGCACATTGCCAGCTCATATTCACCCAGCTGTCAACCAATACTCACAGGTCCTTTTTTGCCGGGCAGCTTTCCAGACACTCTTCCCCAGGCCTGTAGTGTTGCACAGGATTGTTGTGACCCAAGTGCATGAGGACCCAGCACTCAGCCTTGTTGAATCTCCTACAACTGGCCTTGGCTCATCCATCCAGCCTGTCCAAATCCCTCTGTAAAGCCTTTCTACTTTCAAGATCAACACTCCAGCCCAGCTTGGTATCATCTGCAGATTTACTGAGGAAGCACTCAATCCCCTCATCCAGACCATTGATAAAGTTACTAAAGAAGACTGGCCCCAGGACTGAGCCGTGAGGAACACCACTTGTGACTGGCCAACAACTGGATTTAACTCCATTCAACATAACTCTTTGGGCCCAGCCATGCAGCTAGATTTTTACCCGTGGCCTGTCCAAGCCGTGTCGAGATGTCAGATTGTCTGAAAACACACACACACACACACAAAAAAAAAGGACAAAAAAAATCTGTAAAAGCCAGTCTTTTAAAGAGTGGAAAGTTGAAAATCTGATATAATCTCAGAGAAAAGACCCCAGAAGATGACAGTGGTTTCAGAAAAGAGAACTCATGGCTACGGGCATGGGTGGAATCTCGTAATTCAGAATGGTCACACTCAAGACAGGAAGATTCTGTTCAAAGAACGTTTGAGTGATGAGAAAATAGGCTTCAAAAATTGTATGCAAGTCTGTTTATCGTGTTTTATGCCTGTACAAGGTCAGAAGTTTCTGCCAAAAGTGTGCAGGAGGAGCCATGAGACATAGAAGAGTCTCACACAAGGAAAACTCTGAAATTAAAGAGGTCTTGTGGGCTGGGGCCTAAAACCTACACATTAGTGAGTGTCCAGATTACATTCAATGTTTCATTGCAATGTCAGAGATGGTAACACAATTATGTTAAGCCGAAGAATGGTAGTACTAAGGCTCTGGTGTGAGCTATCAGTAGTTCGCTGAAGTAAGCGCAATGACCTCGATTTACGTCAGGTCATTGCCTGGCTTTGGATAGCCCTGAGAACACAGGTGTCATTGTAGAAAGGAACATGAAAACATTATTCTGCTCGCAGAAATCTAGAGTTTACACTGGGATAATGTGTTTGCTGGCCTCTTCAGTGCAGTTATGCATGTAGGAGAACAGTTACCTGTTAAGTTTGAGACATTACTGCTCCCACAAGCCAAATACAGTGTGACAAATCCTTCAGCTGTCTCAGAAAATGATGAGACTAGGTGCAACTAGTACACAAACTTTTTGTCTGAGGTCACCACTGGCAGATATTTTTACCTTTGTGAAAGATGTAAATTCCAGTGCATGATATTGAAAGGCAAACTTTTAAAATTCATACATCTTTTGAATGTGTACTTTTTGATTTATTTTTTAGAGATTTGAGTGTGTGAAACCTCCTTTTGCTATTTTCCCACTAAAGATTGTCCTTTCATAGCTATTGTCTACCTGTAGTACAAAAACAAAGACTAGCAACTCTGACTACAGTTCTTATAGTCAGAGATTTCCCATGAAACAAATCTAGCTCCTGTCCAAAGGCATTATAAGTTGAGTGAATGATAAAAAGAATCTAAATATAAACCAAGGCTTCCATAATAACAGCTAATGTTTTCTAAATTAGATTTGCACAAGCATATTTTTGCAGGTAGTGTTGAACTGAACTCTCTCATAGGAGTATGTCCACCAGGAAACAGAATAGCTCAGAAGATGTGAATGATTCAGATGCATCATCAGGAACAACAAGATCCCAATGCATTTAGTCATATTTCACTGCCTCCTACATAATTAATTTAATTTATTTGCTATACTGTCAATCCACTTCTCCATTAGTACCAAAACAACTGAGGCTTGAAAATCACTGCTGCATGTTGTGTAGTGGCAGATCTAGGTGCCCATGGATTTAGAAATACATTATGACAGGAGAATATGCAAAAAGACACCGTGTGGTGAGATTTATCTCAACTAGCTGTGACCATCCACTTTTTTTATGCCAGCTATACTGGCTTCCTCTTTAGCCATGAGTCTCTCCTAGGAGAGGAAGAAATGCCCTCTGGCATTGATTGTATATTGTTTTTGGATCCACTAAGTCCCTCTAATTCCCCTTGGCTAAGCATGCCAAATATAAGTCACACTAGGCCCAGAGCCTTTGGTAAAATTTAGTACGTTGGAGTCCAGGCCCACAGGCTTTAAATTAATAGGTTCACTCTTAGGTACCAGAAATTGTGTGGCTCAGGTAAACAAATCTCTCCACATTCATGGAACTGAAGGCAAGAAAATGTTATTTTCTTTTAGACAGTTTAGTTGCTATCAGCATCACAAATTCTGTTCATTATCGAATATTCCTGTGGGACAACCAAGACTGGGACTTTGTCCATGTGGCACGCACTGCTCAGTGCAGCAAATGAACTTGGGAGCTCTCTGTTCTCCGTTGCTCAGGGCTACAGGGCAATTGAAAGTCTTAGCAGGAGTTGAGGGTCCTGAATGAAAAATTATTTATCAGTTTAAAATAGGTGTTGCTGACCATTTGAATGTGTTATTGCCAAACTAATAATAAATTCCCCTGTCTGTTCTTGGGGAGTTGATATTTTTGGGATTTTTTTTTTTAAGGATTACATTACATTACTTTGACATTCCCCTAGATTATAAAAGACATTATGAAACTGCATGATGGCAAAGAAAATATACTTATTAAAATCACAAATGACTCCCAGCAGAGAAAAAACGCAAGCATGTTGGAGGACGTGTTTACAATTCAAAATGATTTTGACAAACTGAGAAAATACTCAAGAAAGAAAATAAGATGCCATTTGATAAAAACAGTTGTAAAGTTAAACACTTGGGCAGGAAGAGTAAACTGCAAAAATACTGGATAGGGAACATTTCAGGAGGCAACGGTAATGCTGAAAGAATGCTAGGAACTATAATAGCTCACAAACTCCAAACTATTGAAAAAAAAAGGAAAAGGCCAAAGGAGTATGCATAAGTGGGCATATTCTCTATTGGATATGGGACAAAGGCCTCCCCTTTCACAGGGGCTGGGACCACAGCATCAGTTGTGGTTCATAGTGAGAAATGGAGTTCAGGAAAGACAAGGATAATGGTGTTCAGTGTAATTTCCTTGTTCCTCAGTATAGATATTATCTTTAATTTAAAAATGTCCTGAATATGTACATTTTTTTTTTCTACAAAATACTATTGCTAACTGTATTTGGGAATATTAGAAATAATTTACCTTGTGATTTATTGTTTCACATTTAACACAGAAGTGAGCAAAAAAGAAATCTGTCACATCAGTCTGGAATTTGACATGTTTGTAATAAAACATGAAATAAATTTTTATTGCTGTATCCATTCTATGCACAAAATAACATTAAAAATGCAGGTGGAAATAGTGAAATATTTCATTTTACTTTGCTGACTTGAAACGAAATATTTAATTTCAGCTGGCCATTAGCTGAGCCAGCCTACCTCAGTCTCTTTACTGCCCAGTGGGAACCACAAAACTGTGTCCCTTTTTGGCCAGATTTCAGTTCCTGTTACTTACTGTTGGCTCAAACAGGCAAAACCTAACGTTCCTCAGAAACAAATTAATTCCTGACAGAGAATTTTACTGACATAGATTTTTCTTTTGCAGAAACTCTGGGGTTAAAGGAAAACCTATTTAGTAGTGAGAAAGCATTTGAAATTAAACCAAAGATCCTCAGATTTTCTCTTTGAGGAAAATAAAAAATCTTTCATCGTGACTAATGTTCCTTATCACCTCCAAGAGCTAGAAGTCTATCTTTAAATCCTCATGCATGCAGAGTAACCCACACGAAGCTCAGACAACCCAACACTGCTAGAGGTCCTTTTTTGGAAAAAGATCCTATTCTGTATCCTCTTGTCGTCGGCCTCCTGACTCATTAAAACAGAAAAGGTCATGCTTTCAGTTTGACTCTGAGTATAACAACCTAGGTTTCAGAGATTTCCAATCCTTTTCCAGTAAGATTTAGATTTTGCAGGTTGAATGTGAGAAAGAGCTCTACCACTGACGTTCAAAGGTACATTTGCAGATCATCTTATTATAATTTGCACTGAATTATTAATACTGAGCTGACTGACTATTTCTAAATGTGTGTGCTGGTTCTATCAGAGCATACTGTGCTCTACAGAGCAAATGAAATCAGAGCAGATTGAGAGGGGCAGAACTTGTGCAATTTCTTTGCTGACCCCTGCAGGCACAAGCTGATTCTGTCAATTTTTACCTTTTACTACATCTATTTTGTACACTTCTTGCACAACATGGAGCTCAGGAGGAAATTAAATATGGCCTAAATCTACATTCTAATGCAATTCTAATGCACCACATTATTTCTAGTAATACTCTCCCCCCACAGAATGAACTGATGCATATTATCAAGTATGAATATATTTAATGATTTAAAAGAGAAATGAGTTCATTAAAGTATTCGTTCACCTCAAAACAGTACTAAGTCAGAGGAACAGATGAGGAAATAATTTTGCCAAGGTTTTCAAACAGCACAAATAGAAATTAAAGCATGGTATAAATAATGATATTCACATTTCAGTTTTCAAAAATTAAAAAAGATTTCTTTTTCTTTAGACTTTGACTAATCTACCCTTCTAGGGTGTATCTGTATAATTCATACCAAGCATTTTCGAGGTTAGTGTCTTTCAAACTTTCTGTTGCCTGCGTTTCTTCCCTGGCATACTCCTCCTGCTTGATTTGCCACCTCCTCCAGCCCCTCTGGGCGGCCTCCTGGGCTCTCCACCCCTGGGAGGCTTGCTGCTGCTTCCCCTCTCCCACTCCCGAGCCAACTCACTCATTCTCTTCCTCAGATTTGTGCCCCCATTTCTTACTTCCAGACCTCTGCTTTTGCATCCATGCTCAGACATGTCTTGCACAACTCCTACTGTTCCCTTCTCCACCTCCATATTGCGTTTCCTTCCTCCTCCTCCTCCTCCTCAGTGAGTTTGTCTGTGCTTCAACTCCTCACATCTGCCTCCCACACCTTGCCTTGGGCTGCCGTGCCCAGCTGAACTCACTGCTGGGCTCCCTGCTTAGTATCAGTGTACGCCGCATGGTCACCAGCACCCAGGCCCCTTCTCTAGCAAGCAGCACCTGGCTGCTGGGGAGAGCTCAGCAGTCCTGGGATGATATTCCCAGGAGGGCATCCTCTTCTGCTGCATCCATTGTATGCAAGCTGCTGTCTCTGAGTAGAGGGATCAAAGTAAAACATGGAACATTTGACAATTTTCTGAGTTACAAAAGATCAAGAGTTCCTATTCATGGAAACACCACACTGTATTTAGAGTGACAGTTAAAAACAAACAACCAACAAACAAACAAACAAAAAAAAATACTCAGATTGTTTTGGAGATCAGACATACAGTTTTACCAGAGGGAAGAACTACTGTGAACTCCTAATGATATATAAATGTTCCCTGCAGGAAAATAAATAAAAAACTGTTCTTTTTTGCAACAGTAGGTATGAAATCTTATAGTATGAAAAAAAACCCTTTCTTTTTTTAAGCATTTCTATGTTTCTTGAAACTGTTTGCATCATGAAGCTTAGTGCCTTTCTGAAGCAGATGAGTAGTAAAAGGTGATTAACCACAGTTCTTTTTTCAAGTGATCAGAGAACATCGCCTGCAGACCTCCAATAATTTGGATTTGGAGACCATTAGATCTATATAAACAAACTCACATTTTTAAGACAAGCGTGCTTTACATAAATGGTCTCATCAGTTACTTGAAACTTGGACTGTTACTCCTTGGACACTTGTTCTTTCAATCTAAAAAGATCATGAGAGTTTAGTATGATTACTGATATCTTCTGTATTTCAGCAAAATTTTACTTGCCCCATGAACTAAGTATAATGGACGGCAGGAGAATCCATGTAACGAAACACACTGTTTCATTGAAGAGGAAAATAAAGCATCTTACTGAAACAGATGATGAATACAAATACTAGACAAAAATGTTCTAGCTTTAATCAGGCATAGTTTTGGAATAAGTTTTTATTGTAGTTACAAAAAAAGATAAAGCCTTTAAAAAATAACCTATCACTGCATCTAAGAAAGATTCAGTCTCCATGCTTCCTCAGACACCATTCCAGGTAAGGAGGACCAGTCATCTTTCAGACTTCAGTTGGCATTTTCTGTCTTGTTATTCTCCTTATTTCCTTAGACATAATACTGAAAGAAATGTAACATTCCAGGCATGTATGAAATTATAGCAAATTAAAATTTCAGTGACAATATTTGGATCCATCTTCACATGAAGAAAAGCTGAGAATTCACAGCTTCTACAAATCAGTCTGTGCCTGAGAGACTCTTACTCTGGGCAAGATTTCTTGATCTATGCAGGCTGAAGCAAAGGAGAATAAATTAATGGCTAACTGGAAGGCAAAAGGTTATAGTTAGTTCTGAATTAAAGCTATGAAAAGGAAAACAAATTCTGAATATCGGGAAATATTTTTCAGTTACGTGGTCTGCTGAACAACAAGGGCATATGCACCCATGAAAGCATTACGAGGTGACATTTTATAACTAGGTGGATAAACTAATTTTAAGTATCCTTAAGGGCATAATTTTGCATTCTATAAAACATAGGAATGGTATTTTGCTTTCAGTTGTTTCTGGGTTCCTAAGATGAACTTAAAAATCCCTGGTCATTAACCACTCCCTTCTCTATTAATACTTTTCTATCAGGTTATTGTTCTTTGTCAAATATCCCCTTTCATCAAATATTTTTGATAAGACAGGACTTGCTCTGGGTTTCCAAATGTGCAGCAACTTTTAGGCATGGAACAGACATCAGGAAGATATGCAGACAGCTGAAAGTGCTTTTTAGAACAAATAGATACCTCATGGCATCCTTATGTGCCTAAAACCAGAAAAACACAGCTCAACATTTCTTCTCCAAACTTTCTAGCGGCATCTACAAAACTGTAAATTTCTCTTCAGAAATGTCTTTTTCTAACCAGTGTTGTTCTATCCAGATTTATCAGCTGCAGGGCATAAAAATACAAATAAAATGAAGTTAACATAAAATAAGGTAAACACTGTAGACTTTGGCTACATAATCACTGCTTGCCCATGCTCCTCCTCTACCATCACTGCTACGGTTCTTAATCCTGGTCTGTGGCAGCAAACCTAGAAAGTCCTGTTAAAAGACCATGACTTGGCCTACAATGACAAGTCAACAGATAAATGCTATCAGAAATTCAGTTTAATATGTTGTCTGGGAGCATTTATATTGTCTTTTCTCTCTACATATGTATTTCTCATTCTCTCTAATTGTTCAGTTTAAATTTGTCCTCTCTAAGCATATTATTCATTGCTACATTGCTCTTTTTCCTTAAGATGAAGAGGAAGTCCTCAGTCAAGTAGATTGTTCTGTAAGCAGACAATAGAAGGAAGGAAAATTATAAGGCAATAAGACAATGTTAGGAAAAACCTCACAATTCTGTGAGAAAAATCCATATACTCTCTATCTCTGTAAACAGCTGCAATATCCTTAGGATAATTTCCCTTTGTACCTGTTTGCTCATACAGATGCAACATATTCAGTTTCTCTATCTAAACAGAGATTTTTATCTAACTACCCAATTAAAAAAGTTTGGAAAGAGGTGGAGAGAATAACTTATCTAGTTCACTGTTTTTGCCCACAGGGCAGGTAAAGAACAGCCTGATATAAGTAATGTAAATCAGAACAAGTAGATAGTTTGAGGTTTCCTGACTATATTTGTAACAAAATTCCTATAGTTTCCCAGTTCAGATTAAGTATTTTTCATTATTTTGCCTGTTTTTATTTCAGTATGCTGTTCTGTTCATTGTTACTTAAAATACTATGAAACTTTGAGGTTTGTTTTCTTTAAATATCTATATTGGTTTTGATGGAAGCAGAGGTAAGTCAATAATGAGGGCTTCAGCAAATCCTCATCTCTGTCTCAAGAGCTATTCATTACTGGACAGAACTAGTACAATTTGATGTTATGCTCTGTCTCAATTCAGGATAAATTATGCAAAATTATGCAAAGGTAAAAAAAAATCATTATAACTTTGCAAAGGTAGAGAATATGAAAGAATTAGAACCCCTTAAAAACAATGATTCAGTTCTGTAAATCTCTGTTCCGCAGAAATTCAGAAGCAAATTACTTTAATGAGAACAATACGCAACTTACTCAGTTAAGTGTCCCCAAAATAAGAGTATGTATGCATACATGACTGAGTAAATCAGGCTGAAGATTTTCTGCTATAAACTCACCTAGAAAGTGTTATTATCAACAATTTACTTCATAATTTCTGCTCAAAAAGGCAGTGGTTCAATCCTACTGTGACAATCAAAATTGTTATCTGTAACAATTTCTTGCAAAAATGCATAAGGTTCAGAAATTGGCAAAATTAGTGTACTATTCAGTTTGATTATGTTGCCATAATGTAGGTATAGTTAAATAATTGAATGAAAAATGTTTTAACTGCTCCACAAAATTTTAATGTTTTAATTAAAGTTGTATCTTAGATTAAGAAGAATAAGATATTTCAAAGTTTGTGTCCAGCAAGACATACGCAATGGAGTAGTGACACATCAAGTGCAATGCTGCTTTCCTGAGGTTTTCCCAATAACTTCAGGACAATGAATGAGTTAAATCAGGCAGGCTGGTGGAGATGATGGAAGAGGTGCTATAAGCACTCCTTCACTGACTAAAGCAGCTTTTCTGGCTTTGAAATAACCTGATCCAATATACAGAAGATTTTTCTATTCCAACTCAACCAGAATTTTAAAGCCACCCTCAAGCATTCCGAATCAGAGGTAACGTAAAAAACTGCTGTTAGCAAAACTGAGGAAAATAGCATCCGAACGTCAAAACTCTGACAAACAAAGGAAATGAACAAACAGAAATCCCAGAGCTGAATTATACTCAATGAAATTCTACATTAATGCTTAATCTGTTAAGCCATAGGGTACCTTTTAGGCAAGTTAGTTTATTTTTTTCTGTACTGGAATTTCCTCACATATAAAATAGGACAGCAACATTTGCTTAGTTGCAATGATTGTGGGAATTTAAACCCTGCACACATACAGGTTTTGCAGAGAGTAACAAACATTCATTTGTGTAGTTCTGGGCTGGGGATGGTATCATCAATCATAAAGAATGTTAATCATAAAAAAGAGATCAAGCATTTATATGCATTCTTCTGACAAAGCTTATTAACAATACAAGGCAATACAGGACTTCTGTCTACTTGCACTTCCTCCATCACACTCAGCTCCCTCTACAGCTTTTTGGGAGGGAGAGATGCTCCAGATTGTGTTCCAGACCCTGCCTGGTATGAATCATCCTCTGCAGCTGCCTCCTCCCTGTGCACACAGCCTAAGGTGACCGCTTCAGGTGCTTCAGTTGGAAACTAGAATTAAGTAGAAAGAATCCAGACAATAAATCCAAAATCGATGGTAGGTATCCCAATGCAATTGGGATCCAATCCAATTTTGTAATCTCCAAAACCCATGCTTCATTTGTAATAGTACTGATACTTGCTTTGCTGTACAAATTTAAGTTCTTGCACTAATACTGTATTACAACCACACACAGATTTCTGTGTAAAAATCCATGCATTGAAAACTCCAGTGTAAGGATGGTTTTTACCCTAGCTTTACCCATGCCGCATGAGCATCTCTTAAAGCACAAACATTTACACAGATCCATAGTGCATCCATAAACATAAACAAGGATGCTTTTACTCTTACTTTTATGTAAAATGCATTTTGAGGACTTGGACAATTCCCTTAACACCATTATGCTAGGACACATGTAACAAAGGTTAGAATGTTCACGTAACCAAGAATACAATTTAATGACCTTAAGCATGGGCTGTTAGAGATAAGCCAGGTTAAGGGTGTTTTTCCACAAAAGCCAATTACTTCAGGCTACAATTATAGCCTTTTTAATAGTAATAAGTCAGGACTGCACAAAAATGTCGATATTTTGTAATTATATTTAAGATATAGGTGAGGGGAAAAACAAAAAATGTTGTTGATAATACAAGGCACCAGGAAAAAAAAAAAGAATGAAAACATATATGCAGCTACTCTAATAGGCATACAATTGGTTGCTAGGAGGAGGATGCCTTTACTATTACAAAACCCTCTTCTAAAGCCAGAGATGGAGGAAATAAAAATATTTCAATGGGCACTTTAGAAAAACAAATAAAAATAGCTTTCAAATGTTCTTCCAGCTCCAGGCATTGGTAGGATGGTTGGCTTTTTTCTTCTCTCACCTCTCCATTTTTTTTTTGTTTTGTTTTTTACTACTTGGCTATTCTTCTTTCAAAACTTGATCTAAGACAATACATTTTTTTAAAAATTGACATGTTCTCTTTTTTCTCCTAAAAGGACAGTGATACTGAGGAAATCACATATATTTTCCATCCAGTAGAGGCCAGTTAAATCCACTGATTATTGATTTTTCAGCTACCAGGTAACTGTAAAACCTCTAGGTTCTTAGCAATACATGGAAGAAAAAAAACAGTTTTAATCATACTTTTCTCTAGTGAAGTGTTCTGCCTGGAAATAGATTTTATTTAAAGGAATACTGTAAGAAAAGAAAAAAAAAATAAATCAGACTTCAATCTGTTCTCTTCCTGTCTACTATTGTTGAGGCAGCTTCAATGGTTCCCCAGGGCAGTTGATCAACTCTCTCAGTTTCTGCATCTCTCTGTAACAGCTCTAGAAAAGAGAAACAACTTTTTGGAGAACCAAATTTATGAAGCTACCAAGTGGCAGGAGAAATAAAAGCAGATGTAGCACTGGAAACTACTTTTAACCTTTTCAACTGGCCAGACCTCCAGTTGACCTTAGGTCTTTAACTTGGCTTTAAATTTTCTAAGCAAATTACAATTTATATTCTATTAAGGGGCTGAAAGAGTAAAATGCAATACATTCATGAGTTCCTTTTACATAGCACTGTACCTATAGAATAGTACCCTAATATAAAATATCTGAACAATAAAAGCCTGACCTCATTGATATTGCTAGGAGATTTGCCATCAACTTAAGGAGTCCAAAAGTGCTGCAATAATAGAGTATAAGATTAATGGTGTTTTAAAGATCCTTGTAAGCCAGTGATTTTAGTAACAACAGTATAAGCAGAACTGACAATGTAGCATATATCTAAATAGCACTCACACTGTTTCTGACTCCATAAGAAGTTTTACAGACAGAAAGAGTATCAGGTATATTTTATTAGGTAATTATATATGATTACTTGTGTCATTCTGAATATATGGAGATTATTCATCATCTCTCTTCTTATTCATAGAATTATAGAATCATAGAATCATTAGGGTTGGAAGGGACATTTAAAGGCCATCTAGTCTAACCCCCCTGCAAGGAGCAGGGACATCTCCAACCAGATCAGGTTGCTCAGAGCCCCATCCAACCTGGCCTTGAACGTTTCCAGGGCTGGGGCATCCACCACCTCTCTGGGTAACCTGTGCCAGTGTTCTAGCACCCTCATTGCAAAAAAAATTTTCCTAATATCTAATCTAAATCTATTTCCCTCTATTTTGAAACCATTACCCATAGTCCTGTAATAACTTCCTTTCATAACTTGCTAGTATAAAACAATATTATCTTTTTATTTTTCATTTCTTTTACTTGTTTTTTAATCTGTCATTAGAGAAGCAGGATCTTTGGTCAGCAGACTTAATTTTACTTGTCTTTTAGTTCTTTTAGTAATGAATGGAGGTGAGCTCAGCCTTGGGAATTATTCATCACATCCTATATGGGCCCATTTTCATCTTCTTATTACAAAACCGTTAAAGAGAGAGAAGTGACTTGTGCAGAATGTACTGTAGCTGATGAGCTGACTGAGAAACACAATGCAGATCATATGACTTCCATTCACTGACCTACATGCTCAACAATTCTTTCTAGAGTAAGTAGATAATGGATCTGATACCCAAGGAAATGAAAGAGGAGCTTCACCATGAAGTTCAGATCTTAAGCAGGAGGATGTTCCACTACAATGTCTCGCCGAGGACTTATTGAAAATAAGTTGAATAGAGGATTCACCTATGCTGCCAAACAGGCAATTTTTCCTTATTTGTCATCTCCACTGAGCTTCTGATCATATGCTTAGATACTCTTTTCTCTTTTTTTTTTTTTTTTTTTTTTTTGCATTTGACAGGTGATGGAAAAAATGGGATAGGGCAATTTGGCCACCTAAAAATTGTCTGTTCCTGGCCTTTCATTATGATTAAGAACTTTCAATTAAAAAAATAATAACAGCTCCCAAATTTTCCACTGGAGATTCAGCTTCCACACAGCTCTGATTTTTATGAGGTGTGGATTTGCACTTCTGTTCTCTCCAAGAAATCTATGAGAGATTCAGAACATTATCTAAACAAATCTTCAAACATCAGGCTCCCCAAGCAAAATAATTAACAAATGCCCTGGAATTATTTGAATTGTATTATTTGGCGTGGACCAAAAGACTTCCTGAGGCCCTTTGAACAGGTTAGTAGCCCAGGTGAATAAGCTCCAGCACCAAGGATGGATGTTTCTTAGCTTCGTAGTACTAGATGAAACTCAAACCGCATCTCCTCCAGCACACTGTTCCCGATCAGATCAGCTATATACATACTAATTCTTTCCAAGTGCTTGTTTAACCTGCTCTTTAAACTGTTTTGAAGATGTCTCAGCTACCCTAGATTGTCTACTTAACTGTTTAGCTATCTTGCAATGAAGTTTTCCTTCATGGAATATATTCGACAAGAATATATGAACAGTAATGTATTCACAGAGTTTAAGGAAGCCCAGGGCAAGCAAAATAACCTCTCAGGACCCCTGGGACTAGCCAGTTATGTGGGTTTTTTTAATCCTCTCCACAGCATCTTGGTCTTTATTCATTGTGTGAACAGGCAAAGTTACCTTGCTTCCAGCACAACGAGACCTTTTTTCACCTTTTTGTCTTAAGTTGCAAGGAAAAGGAAATGTATTTATCATCTATTAATTAATGATGCACTAACTCCAAATTTCTCTTGTTCTGCTTCATCTCATGAGATATATTACTGAGTGCCTTAAGTTCCTGTTTAGATATTTAGAAGTTTATGATTGTCATATCTAAATTAATTTTCAAATTTGCATATGTTCATGGTTTACTTCAATAAGTATCAAAGTGAAAACTCTGTACAGTAAATTCATTCCTTACCGAAAAAAAAAAAAAAAATTTCATTCTCATACTTGAACTGTTACTAACTCTGGCCAAAATAAAAGAACACTTTCTTGCCTCAAGAGCCACAGTTTGTAATTTATTAAACTGTGACCTGGATGGTGTTAGGTATATCTTAGGAGAACTGTCCCTGATGCAAACATCAAGAATATGAAAGCGACGATGGCTCCCCTACAGACATTTTCATTGAAATGCAATATAGTAATGAATCATACAGAAGTTGCATTAAAAAAAAACAAACATATTTTTCACAAATTAGATCACACATCTAAACCACAAATCCATTTTACAGGGGGACAAGGGCAATTTTTTTCCCTACTATTCATTTTTTTTTTCCATAAGCTGCATGTTCTTATTTCTTAATTAGGGAATGCATTTCTCCTACCTATAAAGTACTTACTAATTTCATAGCTTAGACATGTCTGTATATTGGCATATAGCACAGAGATATTAGTATGGCTTCTCCCCATACTCCAGAAATTTCACGAGTAGCTTGCTGTATCTTCCAGGAGTGATGGTTTAATTATGAATAAGAGTAACAGAGTCACCAGGGGATTATTTCTTTTTTCTCCTAATTGGAAATAACTTGGCATGGAAACAGATATCAGAGGAGTATGACTTGCTCCAATTAAAAAAAAAAAAGGTAAATTTTCCTGCAAAGAAAAAGCTTTTCCAACTAACACATTAATATTAAGTGCATAGATGTGTCATTAAATGAGAAGCAAAAGCAAGACAGTGCCTAACTTGCCTAACAGGCACTGCTATTAATATTATGCCTGCAGTTTTAAAATTCTGTTTCACAAATTATATTGCAATGACTCTGGGATGAAAATAAGTCTTTATTTCAGAGCGAGGTAGAAGGTGATGGCATTTAGAAAAAAATAAGATTCTGCATCCTCTTGTACCCAGAATAGAAGGAACATGGAATACTGAACATGGTTATAATCCATATACCATTTATTATTGCCAAATGCCCTGCTAGCATCAACTGTTTTGCACCTATATGTGAAGAAAGCACTATTTTGCCACAAGCAGAAAAGAAAACAAACTCAAAAGAGAGTGAAAGCTGAATCTTTTCTCTAGCCCAAGAGGTTAACTATCAGTTATATATATATTTTTTTTTTGCCAGCAGCCTGTGTTCTGTGTTAGAAAGACAGAGCTAATAAATCTAGATGGTATATATGCAGAGGAAGTTATTTTTCAGATTGGGAAAGTGGTACTGAGGCCTCTTCCCTTACTATTTTTTTTAAAAGTGATTTCCAGTAATACATTAAACTGAAATTCAATTACAAAGCAAATATATCTCAGCTAATGTGAAGATTGGCTGGGCTAGCAAGAAAAAAAGAAAGGGAAGACAGACTTACTGAACATCAGAAAGATCGTCTATTGTGAAAAGGATTATTTCTAGGGTTATTTCCTTATACTTGAAAATCTATGTGGTACTTAAGTGGACAAAGCAGCATGAAAACTATTTCTAAATTCCTCAGAGTAAACTCAGAACAACTTTAGGTGGATTTTTTTATGGTACTTAATGAGAGATATAAAAAAAAATTAAATGCCTCTTCCCAACCTCAGCAATATGTGATATAGTAATGTTTTACTTTTATTATGTATAAAGAAAAGACCTTTCATGTGTGATTTTCAGTTTTGAAAAACAGAAACCTAAGTGTACATGAAGCACAGTAAGCTTGAAGAAACATAAAAGTGTCTGTGTATCTGGGGTTAGAATAATACTTTGTTTTTTAACTAAATGATTTTGAAATTAAAATATATTTTCTACAAAAAAAAAAAAATCCAAACCAAAACATCCCATTATATTGCTGTCAGGGAAATGTATAGGTCCAAAATAGGAAAGTTTACCAAAAGGGAGAAAAGTAAAAATAATTTTTAGTTCCCCACAGAAGCTGTAATTTACTCTTTGAATCCTATTATCTTCTGTGGGTGAGGAACTTCAGCAGAATGATAACTTCCACAAAGTGCTGCCATCCTGGATGCACAGCTTCTGACTACTGTCACAGACACCAACACGCAGTATGAGACTACAGAAGAAAACAATACACATTTTCTAGAAAGTTCTCAAATTCTAATCCCTCAAATTAATTCTCAGATCACATGTGACCAACATGAAGTTTTTAATTCTCGTGTCTCATCCTAATCTCACACCCCATACACACCAAAATAAGCAATGGCAGGAAAAATAAATCATCACTGTCCAGCCAGAACTTCATGGTTCACATCTTTACATGCTAATTCCTTCTTGTCACTACCTGGTTTGTATACTTAATGTATACTCCATACTCAAGGTACTCTCCATGACAACTGACTCATAAATCTTAGATATTTGGACAACAATTAGTGTCAAAAATATGTGAAAAAAAAAAACAAAACTCCAGGAAATTATGATAGCATGTTATTCCTCTCCTGAAACAATTTATCTACCATTCTTTTGAGGCGGTGACCATATCTACCTCCAGTTTCTGATTTACAAATTTCCTGAAGATCTTTTTTTCTATAATGCCCACCAATCCAGTCAATACTGCCTCAGTCAGTATTATGGATGCCTGAATGTACAACAGACAGATTCCATGGAATTCACTCTGCAATAAAGACAAATACATGAAAATGTCATCTGGCATATACGACTGAGGTTCAGTCAAATTCCCGTTGTGCAAATTTAACTTGTTTTAAGTCAACCAAAATGAATTATTCTCACAGAACAACTGACAGATGAAAGGTGAAAATAAACATGAGGTTAATTAAATCTTTGACTGGTAAGAGAATGGATGATACACTTATTTGTTGGCCATGCTGTTCTTACCAGAATAACAGAAGTATTTAACGTATTCTGTTTCCAAAGGAAGAATAGAGGTCATACATTTTAAGACAGTTATGAAGCAGTTCTAGGAACAGTTGCAGATCATATCAGCATCTCAGTAACATTCGTTGGGAATCTTCTATCATAATGATTTTCTGAAATAGGATTCACTTTCTGAAGGAACAAAAACTCTCTGGGAAGATGTTGATTATCCACCAGAGATGAATAAAAAATGTAGTATTTTACTGAGAATCCAATTGACTAGGATATTTTGACTACCTAACTGCCTCAAAATACCTCACTTCAATCAGATTAACCAAGTATCAAGAACACTATGTCTCCTAATATCTCCTTTTTTTTTTAACTTGTCAAAGTCCTCAGAAGACATTTTTCATTAAGCACTGCACCATTTTTTTCCTGCAACCAAGCTACGCTATCCTTCCTTTTTAATGTGTCTCAGACACATTAAAAAAATAGGATCCCATTAGATCAGGAGGAAAAAAAAAATCTAGATTTCCATTCTCGTCAAGTATTAATTGTAATATGATAAAGGTACATCAAACTACATAGGAAGGCAGCTTATTGCTAAGACTACTTTAAATGAAACATCTTGGGTCAATCAGCACCACTAAACATTCAGATTTTATGAATAACAGAACATTATACTAGACTTTTTCCCAAATATTTTTAAAAATTATTTTCTTTTCTCTTTGAAATTGATTTTCCCCTCTCAACTGCTAAATATTGACATAGTCTGTCGAACAGACAGTCTGAATAATACCCAGTCTGATAGCTTCCAGTACTGCTTCTTACTGACCTTGGATAGAACTATCAGATGTACCTTACAACCAGTGCTACACTAACATATAGAAACAAAAATTTGGATCTGAAGTGCCCAATGATAGCACTTTACTTCACCTGAATTTACTAGAATAAAAGTATCTGGTCTATGAGAACTGCCTAGATTCCCTCTATGGTTAATGAAAGGAGGTAGTGGGAGGCTCATCCTTGTAGGTGATTTTTCTCTTTTTTCTCTCTCTCCCTTCCCACAGCAAGAGAGCACCTCTGTGACTACTCAACACAAAGCCTGATTTTTTGGTCGCATCCTGGGCTGCAATCAAAAGAAGTGTGGCCAGCAGGTTGAGGGAGGTGATTCTCCCCCTCTACTCCACTCTGGTGAGACCTCATCTGCAGTACTGCATCCAGGTCTGGAGCCCCCAACATAAGAAGGACATGGACCTGTTGGAGCAGGTGAGAGGAGGGCCATGAAGATGATGAGAGCGCTGGAGCACCTCTCCTATGAGGACAGGCTGAGAGAGTTGGGGCTGTTCAGCCTGGAGAAGAAGAGGCTCTGGGGAGACCTTATAGCGGCCTTCCAGTACCTAAAGGGGGCTGATAAGAAAAGATGGGGAGGAATTCTTTATCAGGGAGCGTAGATAGAATGAGGGGTGTTCTGGTTTTGTTTAGTAAGGGGGGGCCTAAGGTGGTAGCTTCTGTAGGAAACTGCTAGAAGTCGCTCCCCTTTGTTCAGTGGACTCGGCCGGGCCTAGGGCAGACCCGCTGCTGGCCAAGGCCGAGCCAATTGGTAGCAGAATGTCCCGTGATAACGCCTCTGCGATAACGTATTTAAGAAGGGGAAAACAGGAAAAAAAAAAGAAGAAGATGTGAAGCAGCTGAGTCAGGGCAGAGAGGGGCAGGCGCAAGCCTTTTGGGCCTTGCAGGCCTCACCCTCTGGCCTCCTGCTGGGCAGCCGACTCGGCCCAACTCGGCCTGGCCTGGCTGCAAGAAGTGGAGAGGAGATGAGAAGAATAAGATGTAAAAAGGATCCTGAGAGACATCTACCAGCCTGTTGTGAGGAACGGCTACAGACAGTAAGGTCAGTGCAGAAGGAGGGGGAGGAGTAATGCGGCTCCTGGCAGAGATTCCCGTGCAGCCCGTGGAGAAGACCACGGTAGAGGAGGTTGTCCCCCTGCAGCCCATGGAGGTCCACGGAGGGGCAGAGATCCACCTGCAGCGCATGGAGGACCCCACACCAGAGCAGGTGGAGGCCTGAAGGAGGCTGTGGCCCACGGAGGGCCCACTAGGGCAGTTGTTCTGGAGGGATTGCACCCCGTGGAAGAGATGACCCATGCCAGAGCAGTTTCACGAAGGACTGTGGCCTTTGAGAGGGACCCCACAATGGAGCAGAGGAGGAATGCGAGGAGTTCTTCCCCTGACAACGAAGTAGCGGCGTGTGATGAACTGACTGCGAGCCCCATCCCCTTTTTCCCCCACTGTGCCACTCAGGGGGGGAGAAGGTAGTAGAGATAATGTTAAGCCCAGGAAGAGGGAGGGGTGGGGAGGAGGTTATCTTGTTCCCTGTCTCATTCTCCTGCTAATTTTAGAAATATATGAATATTTTTCCCCAAGTCGAGTCTGTTTTGCCCATAACATAACTTTAAGGATTTCTCCCTGTCCTTATCTCAAACCTTGAGCTGTTTTTCTTATATCATCTCCCCCTATTCTCTCTGAGGGTGGGGGAAGCGAGAGAGAGAGACTGCTTAGTCTGGTCCTGATCAGGGCTGAATTACGACAAGGGGTAATGGTTTTGAGCTGGAAGAAGGTAGATTTATATTAGATATTAGGAAGAAACTCTTTACTGTTAGTGTGGTGATGCACTGGATCAGATTGCCCACAGAAGCTGCGGATGTCCCATCCCTGGCAGTGTTCAAGGCCAGGCTGCATGAAGCTGTGAGCAACCTGGTCCAGTGAAACGTGTCCTTGCCCATGGCAGAGAGGCTGGAACTAGATGACCTTTAAGTGTCCCTTCCAACCCAAACCATTCTATGATTCTAAATTAAGTCTAAGCAACTTCTGCAATAGGCCACAGGTACTTTTGAAGATATTGCCCTTTATATCCTTTGAGAAAATGATTGTCCTCCTAATGAACGTGAAAA